>NC_062282.1:68498609-78498609 GCF_902655055.1 Lutra lutra | reverse complement strand
GGCTTGTTCTTGGAACAGCAAGGAGCAAAGGGAACAAGCAGATCCTGTAGGGGGTGAGGCACAGAGATGGCAGGGACCCAGTGATGTAGAGCTGTGCCACCTGTGTGAGGGTTACGGCTTTGACTCTGAGTGACATGAGGAACCACCCAAAACCTGGGGCAAAAAACTGACCCGATCTGAGTTGTATTTCTCTTTTAAAATATTTACTTACTTACTTACTTATTTATTTATTTATTTATTTATTTATTTATTTATTTGACACAGAGAGAGAGAGATCACAAATAGGCAGAGAAGCAGGCAGAGAGAGAGGCGGAAGCAGGCTCCCTGCTGAACAGAGAGCCCGATGCAGGGCTCGATCCCTGAAACCATGACCTGAGCCAAAGGCAGAGGCTTAACCCCCTGAGCCACCTAGGCGCCCCCTGACTTATATTTTTAAGGGATCCCTTTAGTTGTCGTGTTGGGGATAGACTGGAGGGGTCAGGGCTGAGCCTAGAGACCAGTTAGGAAGTTACTGTCAAACTCCAGGACTGGGGAGGTAGTTGTGGAGCTGGGGAGAATTAAGGAGATTCTAGATGTATTTCGAAAGTAAATCCAGTAAGATGAGTTGAGGGATTGGGTGTGGGGTATAAGAAAAAGAGAAGTCAAGAGTGAAGGAAAATCTGAGGGCCTGAACAATGGGAAGGACAGAATTGCCAGGAACTACGGTGCAGAAGTGGGGAAGACCATGTCTGAGGGAGGAAAGCAAGTGCTCTGCTTTGGACATGTGGAGTTTGAGCTTTCGGTCACCCAAGCGGGGATGTCAGGTAGGTGGATAGAGCTGTGAGAAAGGGCTGGCCTAGGCGTACATTCAGGAGGAGTAATGAGGCCACCCAGAGGTGGGGGTGCGTGTGTCAGAGGGCCAAGGATGGAGCCCTGAGAGCCTCCCACATTCAGAGGTCGGGAAGGAGAAAGGGGAGAAACAAGAACAGAGACTGAGAAGGAGCATCTGGGGGGAGACAGGAAGCAGGAGAATGTGGGGTCCTATAAGCCAAAGGAAGATAGACAAGTCAAACGGTCCTGATGGATTGAGTGAGATGACCATGGAAAGATGACCACTGGATTTAGCAACATGGAAGTCACAGGGGTCTCTACAAGAGCCATCTGCATGGGAAGGGTTGGGGTAACCTGATTAGAAAGAGACCATGAAATAACAATTAACAAGCTTCACAGCGGCATTATTCACAGCAGCCAAAAGGTGGAAATAACTTCAGTGTCCATTGACAGATGAATGGATAAACAAAGTGTGGTGTCTAATGCAATGGAATGTTATCCAGCCTTAAAAAGGAAGGAAATTCTGGGGCACCTGGGTGGCTCAGTGGGTTAAACCTCTGCCTTCGGCTCAGGCCATGATCCCAGGGTCCTGGGATGGAGCCCCGAATCAGGCTCTCTGCTCAGCAGGGAGCCTGTTTCTCCCCCTCCCCTCCCCCCTCCCCTCCTCTGCCTACTTGTGGACTCTGTCTCCCAAATAAATAAATAAATAAGGGAAGGAAATTCTGGGGCACCTGGGTGTCTGTCAAATAAATTTTTAAAGAAGCGGGGGGAAGGAAATTCTGGGGCACTTGGGTGGCTCAGTAGATTAAGCGTCTGCCTTTGGCTCAGGTCATGATCCCAGGGTCCTGGGATGGAGCCTGGGGTTGGGCTTCCTGCTCATCAGGGAGCCTCCTTCTCCCTCTCCCTCTGCAACTCCTCCTGCTTGTGCCCTCTCTCTCTCTGTCAAATGAATAAATAAAATCTTTTTTTAAAAAGCAGGGAAATTCTGACATATGCTAAGACAGAGATGAACCTTGAAAACATGATGTGAAGTGAAAGAAACCAGACACCAAAGGACAAATATCGTATGTTTCTGCCTACAAGAAATATCCAGAATAGGTAAATTCAGAGAAACAGAAAGTAAAATAGAGGTTACCAGGAACTGGGGGAGAGGGAATGGAGAGTTATTATCTAGTGGGTGCAGAGTTTTTGTAGGGATGATGAAAACGTTCTAGAAATAGTGGTGATGACTGCGCATTTTTAACACACCTAATGCCACTGAATTGCACACTTAAAAATGGTTAAGATATTAACTTTTATGTTATGTATATTTTACCACAATAAAAAATAAGGTGGGCTTCAAAAAAATAATCATAAAGAATTCGTTAAGCATCTGCTGTGTGCTATAGACACTGAGCCAAGGCCTGGGGGCTGTAAGCACATTGGGTGCCCACATGGGCTCCAACAAGAGATATCCCAGCTCCACCTTTGTTCTCTTTGTTCTTTGGACCCCTGGGCAAGTATCTGGAGGACTGACTTGAAATGCTGGTTGTGTGGGGATTCCAGAGGCTGTTTGGTGAATGCTGTCCTGAGACCATGGTGGAAAGCCACAGCTGGATCCAAGTTCCATGACTTTGCACCTGGTGGAGTCCTCACCATCAAAGATTATGGGCCAATCAAATAGGACAAAGACAAAAGGAGATCTTCAGAAGCATGCCACCAAGCTCTGCCCTTGGGCCTGGACTTATCTGGTCCATAGGTTTTTTTGTTTTTGTTTTTGTTTCTGTTGTTGTTGTTGTTGTTTTACCAATAACTTGAATGAAGACCTAGAGGCATGCTCAACGTGTTTGCAGAAACTGGAAGATGGAGGGAGATGACATCTGAAGGCAGAAAGAGGCAGAAGAGTAAGTAGTTAAGATTATAATGTCTGGATCCAGACTACCCGGGTTCTAATCCCAGCTCATTTATGACTCAGTCAACTTGGGAAAGTCACTTAACTTCTCTGTGTTTCCATTTCCTCACCTCTCAAATGGGGCTAACAACAGCTCCCTGGTAGGGTTGTTCTGAAGTCTGAGTGGGGCAGTTCCATGTCTGGCATGGGGTAAGTGTATGGGGGTGTGCTACTCTCTCCCTTATCAGGCCTGGCTGGAGGGTTAAGTCAAAACTAACAAGATGGAATTTAATGAGAACAAATGGAAAAGCTGACATTCAGATTCCAACAAAGCAATTGTACAGATTCAGGGTCAAGAAGACTTGGCTGGGCATCCATCCATTCATCTGTCCCTGAGAAACAGCCCAAGGTGTCCAGTGATTTCCAGGGCAATTGCAGCCAACCCTGTTATTATGACCTTCAGTGGTATTTACTGAGTTACAGCATCCAAGACCAAAGAGGTGACAACCTCATCGGGTTACAAGCTTCGAACTCAGTGGTGATCACCCTTTGTCAGGGGTGGGTGGGGGTGGTATGCAAGCATTTTGTAGAAAAGTTGTACAGTTTCTTATAAAATTAAACACACAACTACCCTATGACCTAGCAATTCCACTTCTATTTCAAGAGAAATGAAAACATATGTTCACACAAGGACTTATACTGGAATGTTCATAGCAGCTTTATTTACAATGGCCCCAAACTGAAACCAGCCCGGGTGTCCATCGAGAGGCAAGAGGATTAACAAACTGTTACACATCCATACAATAGAATTCTACTCAACAATAAAAAGGAACAAACTACTGGGGCGCCTCAGTTAACCGTCTGCCTTTGGCTCAGACCATGATCCCAGGGTCCTGGGATCGAGCCCCGCATATGGCTCCTTGTTCAGCTGGGAGGCCTGCTTCTTCCTCTCCCTCTCCCTCTGTTCCCCACTCCCTGCCAGCTCATGCAATCTCTCTCTCTCTCTTTCAAACAAATAAAATCTTTAAGAAAAGAAAGATGTGGGCAAAGAGGTAGCTATGAGGATATTCACTACAAAATCATTATAATGGCAAAAGTTGTAAACAACTTCTGTGTCCTAAAATAGGGCACTGGTTGAAGAAATCATGGTGTCCTTATGCCCCGGACACAGCAATTAAAATGGTACATCACAAATATCTGCTGAAATGGGAACACATTCTCACTACATATACAGTTGAGAAGGAAAAGCAGGTCTCTGGGGTTACCCTGCTCCTCACGAGAGGCCTCATCCTAATCCCTGGAGTTCTCGGAGACTTTAGTCTCTCCTTATCCCAGCTGGTTCTTGCTGTCCTCTTTCCATGGAGATCTCCATTTCCCATCTGCCGCTCACCTCCCCACACACAGTCCCTTCTTCCCCTTGTGATTCTCTGGGGGTATACCCCCTTATTCCTTCACACCTCCAATGCCACCTGTCAAGGCAAAAGTAAGGGGGAGCTCATGGTGTAGCTGGATCTTGCGGGGGCCTTCTCTGGGGGTCCAGGATGGCAGACTTCACTCCTCCATTCTGAAAGGGGCAGTTGCCAACAAGAACCTGGGTTTGCCTTGCTCCCATGACACCGGCCCCAAGCATCTGAGAGGAGGAAGGTGATTGAAGGGGAAAGCAAATGGCTGTTGGGAGCTTGTGGGAGGGCAGTGCTCCAGGAAATTTTCCCCACCCCTCTAGCTTGGCTTTCCGAAACTCAAAACTCTTCTTTACTATCAGAATTATGTCATTCTCAGAACACCTGGGTGGCTCAGTCAGTTAAGCTGCTGCCTTCAGCTCAGGCCATGATCCCAGAGTCCTGGGATCAAGTCCTGCATTGGGCTCTTTGCTCCACAGGGAACCTGCTTCTCTCTCTGCCTCTGCCTGCCACTCTGCCTGCTTGTGCATGCTCACTCTCGCTCTGACAAATAAATAAATAAAGTCTATTAAAAAAAAAAAAAGAATTATGTCATTCTCTTTGTCTCTTCCCTTACTCTTCCAGAGAAAACCTGTTTTCATAACCAAATGACCCTGGAAGGTGTTAAGTTAAACAGAAACTACCTTCCTCCCCTAGGGGGCCTCCCCCTCCCACCAGCTTTTGCCTCCCACTTTATTAGCACACACTGGCGGCAGTCTGGAAGGACCGTCTCCGAGGAGCTAAAAGGAGCAGGCTTTGGGCGATGGGACTGTGAGCAATTTTTCCTTGGGTGTATTTTCTAATTCCCCTATAACAAACATATGTTCTCTTCTATATTGAGGGAAAAAACAGTGACTACAGAATACCCACCCAGAGTATACCCAGGGGAGAGCTGCTCAGGGGATGCAGGTCTGGAAAAGGTGTTTATGGGTGGCTGGGCCCGTTTAAGCTAGAGTGAAGGCTAGCCGGGGCTGGGAGGGTAGAGACCTCTCTGAGGCCCCCTGGAGCTTACAGGCAGCAGATGCACATGCTTTGTGCTCTACAGGGGGCGCTATTTCCAACACCTGGGCAGCACAAGAAGGCCAGTTCTCACTGAAAGGAGATGCCTACAATGGAACAGGCTGACTTTTAAAGCAGTGAGCTTCCTGCCATCTGAGGCATGCAAGCAAGATGGGAAGCTGTCTGCTAGGAGGGCTAGAGAGGGGATTTCTAGGTTTACCAAGAGAACAGCCTGAACGTCTCTGAGGTCCATTAAACCAATTCAGACAAGCTTGTCAGTCACCCTGACAAAGGGTCAAGGGAACTCTGAGGTCATTGCTCATATTGGTGCAAAGGAGGTGGTCAGGGAGGATTTCCTGGAGGAGAAAGCCAGGTCACTGTCTTTCTGGGCTCCTCAATCTCCAGCCTGTGGCTATATATTTTACTGACTCCCTTGTCTGGAGTCCTTTAGTCCTTTCTGGATAAAAATGAATAGGGCCTCAGTCTCCAACTTGTTGCAAGACCCTTGATGACTCCCTGCCCCTCTCTGGGCCCCAGTCTGCCCCTCTATTCAATGGTCTCGGTTGAAACCACCCATGTTTTATTCTCCAGGGATGGTCAAACTGCTAGTCACACACTTATATGAAAAAAGGGGCTTGGGGGTTGTGTATTTTTTTTTTAGAGAGAGAGAAATTGAGAGAGACTGTGTGCATGCGAATGGGGTGGGTATCAGAGGGAGAGGGAGGGGGAGAAAGAGAGCCCCAAGCAGAGCCAGAGCCCAGGGCGGGGCTCGATCTCACAACCCAGAGATCATGACCTGAGCGGAGATCAAGAGCTGGGCACTTAACTGACAGAGCTACCCAGAGCCCCTGGCTGATGATTTTTTTGAGTGGACTCTGGTTGTATCCCAGCTGTATACAGTCTGTATGTATGGACTGTATACAGTTCTTGGGACTTCTTGGGTCTAATGCTCAGAGGAAATTCAGCAGACATGGCAAGGGCCCCAGAGGCAGGCCAGGGGTGCAGCTGGGTTTTCTAGAACTTCCTCCCCAGCTCAAAGCATAGGGGGAAGGTCAGGAAGAGATCCGCTGTTACTATGCCATTGTTACCTTGGTGGTGGGGGCATAGACCTGAGCTCACCTTAGAGCCCCTGAACCCCTCCTCCCCAAGGGCCTCAGGGTGGGGTCTCAAGGCCCAGCCCCCCTCCCCAGCCTGTAAGGCCCTGCCCAAAGCGAGAGGGTGCTCGGATGAGGCAGGGAGTGTTGAGGGCCAGGCGAAGCCCGGAGACAGATGAACAAACCGACACCACACATGCGGATGAACTCATTAACGGTGGGGCAGTGGTTAGAGCAGAGGCTCAGGCAGGCTGGGTCTGAATCCCTGTGCTGAGACACCCTGGGCAAGTTATTGCACTTCTCTGGGCCCGTGAGGATAAAACGCAACGCCTCTGGGATGGCTATGAACTCCTGGCTTCATTTTATTATCTCACACCTGGCCACCTGCAAACAAACCGCAAAGCCCCGCCTCTCTGCCCACCCTACCCTTCCTCGCACAGCCCTTGGCCCACCCGCCTCCTCTCCTCGGCTCGGAGTCCTCGGCTGCCCCCGTGCGGCCCTTCTCGGTACTGCAGCAGCCTGACTGGCTGGCCCAGGCCTTGGCCCTTGCGCTCCTTGCTCCGCCAGACAAGCCCTCGCCTTCAAAATGTCAAAGACTGGCAGCCATTCTCTCAGAAACGAGCCTCAACCCCTAGGTATGGCTCCACATCCTTCCTGCTGGCTCCAGGCCGATGGTAGGAGCCCGGGAAGCCACATAGCGCCCTGCTGGCTGTGACGGCCATTGGGGGCAGGAAGAAAGTGGACACAGCACATTCTTGAAACAGATCACATAATGATCCGAAGCTTCGGGGTTTGTTCACACACGCACATGCACACACATACACACACCCACGTAGGTCAGGCCTCCATGTGCATATGTGAGCACAGAGCCACAAGCCCCATGCACCCGAGCCCACACACTGTGCACATGCATTGTCCCCATACACACGCAGCAACATCACAGCCCAATCAGCCCCTGTCTTTCCATCCATCCATCCCTCTGTCCCGCGTCTCCCCTCCTCCCATGACTTAAGGAAACTGGCCATACTCAAAATTGCAAATATAAACTCCTCTCTATGGCCTAAAGCCCTCCCCACTCCTCAGACCACATTTCCCACCACCATTCCCTTGCCCATTATTTATTCACTATTTCTTCAGCAAAAATATGCAGCACTCACTCACACTTCAGGTCCCCTGCCCTGATTGTTCCCTCTCCCTGAAATGTTCTTCCTCCAGATCCTCCACTGGCTGTCTCCTTCCCTTCTTAATTTAAACACCGCCTTCTTCCAGACCACCAGAGTTAAGTGGCTCCCTACCCTTCATCCTCTCAAAACCTGTTTACTTCAACGTGGGTATCCTAATCACTACAGAAATGCAAATCAAACCACAGATACCACCTCACACCCATTTGGGTGGGACCACTATTTAAAAAAAAAAGAAAGGAAAAAACAAGGGTTGGCAAGGATGTGGAAAAAAATGGAACCCTTGTGCCCCATTGGTAGGAAGGTAAGGGTGCACAGCTCTTGTGGAAAACAGCATGGTGGTTCCTCAAAAAGCTAAAAATGAAATGACCAAACAATCCAGCGGTTCCACTTCTGGGTATAGACACAAAAGAATTGAAAGGAAGGTCTCAAAGAGACTTTGCACAGCTGCATTCGCAGCAGCAGTATTTACCATAGCAAAAAGGGGGAAGCAACCCAAGTGTCCATCGATGGAGGAATGGATAAACGAAATGGGATATATACAGAAAATGGATATATTATTCAGTCTTAACAAGGAAGGGAATTCTGATATGGGCTACATGATGACATGAGGACATGATGCTGAGTGAAATAGGACAGTCACAAATAGTTTGAACAGTCAAACTCATAGAGACCAAATGTAGAACGGTGACTGCCAGGGGCTGGGGAAGTGGAAGGAATGGAGAGTTATTGTTTCAGGGGGACAGAGTTTCAGTTTTGCAAAATGAGAAGTTCTGGGGATGGATGGTGGTGATGGCTGCCTGTCTACGTGAATGTGCTTAATGCAGCTGAAGTGTATACCGAAAACCCGTTAAAATAAAAAAATAATTCTTAAGACAGTAATTTTTTTTTTTAGATTTTATTTATTTACTTGAGAGAGCAGGGGGAGCAGCAGAGGGAGAGGAAGAGGCAGGCTCCCCACTGAGCAGGAAGCGTGATGCAGGGCGGGCTCGATCCCAAGACCCTGGGATCATAACCTGAGCCCAAGGCAGAGCCAGCTGAGCCACCCAGGTGACCCAAGATGGTAATTTTTATGTTATGTTGTATTTTGCCACAATCAAAAATAACAAAGAATAGGTAGCAAACAAGAGTTTGCTTGTCCAACCATGCCTTACTCGTTAAACTGGGAACTCCATCAAAGCAGGGCTCTGTCTGTGGGGTACACCTACTACATGCTGCCGCTCACTGATGACACAGGGAACCAGACTGACAAGGTGAAGGCCTAAGGCTCACAGCCTTCAGGGAGAAGAGAAAGACACCAAACAAACAAGTAAACAAAATCACCACCTCTCAAGGACTGTGAGGAAAAATACAAGAGTGAAATGTCAGAGTGGCTTTACTGGAGACAGGTCAGCTGGCCTGGGGGGCACACCATCCTGGAGGAAGTGACCTTTATGCAAAGACCCAAGAAACAATCAAGTCAGTCATCAAGTATCTGGGAGACCCCAGTTACAGACAAAATGAAAAGCAAGTGCAAAGGCCCTGAGGTGAGCATGAGCCTGGTGTGCTAGAGCAACAGCAGTGAGAAGAGGGGGGAAGCAGAGTAGAGAGAAAAGAAGGAGGATCTGGGAGAGGAAGAGGCAATGGAAGGCATTCCTGGGGGCAGAGGAGGGAACGCCACCAATTCACCAACCTCCTCCTCCTCAACCAGTGAGCTTCTGTGAATGGCAACCTCAAAGTGCACAAAATGCTTTTTGCAGGGGTGCCTGGGTGGCTCAGCCAGTTAAGTGTCTGCCTTTAGCTCAGATCATGATCCCAGGGGCCTGAGATCGAGTCCCACATTGGGCTACCTGCTCTGCGAGGAACCTGCTTCTCCTCCCCCACTTGTTCTGTCTCTCAAATAAATAAAATCTTAAAAAAAAAAAATGCTTTCTGCAGATCAGCTCAGAGAATGTTCACACCAGAAGAGTCTTAACTGCCCTGTGCTGCCCGCTCCTCCCCTGCCTTCCTCAGGGACCTAGTCAGGGAGTCTCCTTCTGGCCACCCAGCTCCCCCTCCCCTTTCCGCCTCAGGTGTGAGGGCAAGCAACAGGCAGCAAGCTGCTGGTGGATCCCTGCCAAGGGGTTTTTGTTCCTCCCTTCTCTGTCCCTCAAAAGCAAGGCAAGTAGAGGGGCACCTGGGTGGCTCAGTCTTTTAAGCATCTGCCTTCAGCTTAGGTCATGATCCCAGGGTCCTGAGATCATGGTTCCCTGCTCAGTAGGGAGCCTGCTTCTCCCTCTGCCCCTTCCCCACTTGTTTTCTCCCTCTCTTTCTTTCTCTCTCTCTCTCTCAAATAAATAAATAAAATCTTAGGGGGGAAAAAAAGGGCAAGACAAGTAGATAGAACCCACCTCCTCTCCCTGACCCAGCTGGGGACAGAAACCCATCTCCAGCTTCTTCACAGCCTGTTTCTGAGGCCCATCTGTAGGCCTTGACCTTGGAGAGCCCCATCTTAAGGGGAGGGACCCAGGAACCCATGGGGCTTGCCAGGTCGGAGGGCAGCTTCGTAGTCAGTGAAGATGCCTTCCAAGGCCAGAGATGGCATCACCTTCAGGCTTGAGGGGGCTGGCTTCCTCCAAATGCCTCCACTGTCCCAAACCCTGAACCATGACACACCAGGAGAGAGCAGGACCCCAGGGAAGGCTTAGGTTTTCACCAGCTGGGAGACATTTGTACATAAGGAAGCACATCCATTCCAACCAGCAGTCCTGGGCTCCGGGAATTGAGGGCCTGACCCACCACACTGGCTGCACCAGAGAAGGACTGCCCGGGGTGCGTGGCTCCGGGTCCCACCTTCACAGGTCCACACCCCAAGGTGGACATGAGGTGTCTTCCACCCAGGACGGTTCCATTGCAGGACCCAGCACAAAATGCAAATACAGAGCCCCTTGTCCAAAGAGCAAGGGAATGCACTCAAGGCACTCAAATATAAAACTAAATATGGGAGCACCTGGGTGGCTCAGTTGGTTAAGTATCTGCCTTTGGCTCAGGTACTGATCCCGGGGTCCTGGGATGGAGTCCTGTGTCAGGCTCCTTACTTGAGTGGAGAGCCTGCTTCTCCCTCTTCCTCTGCCCCTCCTGCTGCTCATGCTCTCTCTTGCTCTCTCTCAAATAAATGAAATCTTTTTTAAAAAACAAAATATATAAAAAGATTTTTCCTTGCCGCTGTGGTCTCTCAACTTGCCATGACACTTTTTTAATTTGCTATATAATTAAAAATTTACACAACAAGCATGAGTTTTACTCTTTGTCTTTATATTTTGCAATGTCAGTTTTAAAATGCAAATATAGGGATGCCTGAGTGGCTCAGTGGGTTAAGCCTCTGCCTTCAGCTTAGGTCATGATTTCAGGATCCTGGGATCCTGCTCACCGGGAACCTGCTTCCCTCCCTCTTTCTGGCTACCTCTCTGCCTACTTGTGATCTCTTCTTTCTGTCAAATAAATAAATAAAGTCTTTAAAAAAATAAAAATAAAAAAATAAAATGCAACTATAAGGGCATTTCACTTGTATCCAGAATCCTCAAAATGATGAAATTTGTGTTTTGAAGTTTATGTATGCACATGTATTTCATTCTTACCTGAGCAGTGGGAACACGGCACAAACTAACTCCATTGTTTTTATTTCACTCTATTCGCGCACATTCTACCAACACTCTCTAACTTTGGCTGACTGTTAAGTAAGGGGCTGAAAGGAAAAGGAACTGTGGGTTGCTTGATCTTTCCCTGTGCTTTGACTTCGTGGTTAGAGTAAGGTGTTGGCTTTTCAGGTAAGGGAGGAGCTTTGGCAAAGAAGCAGGTAGGAAAACCCGAGGGGTTACTGGGGGCTCTGTTACTCCAGCAGGCCTGCTCCCCATAAAAGAGCCATGACAGATGAGGGCACAGAGGTGGCAGGTCACACGGAGGCCTTGAGTGCCCTCCATTGGGCCTTATTCCAACTCTCACCATGCCATACCTGCCTAAAACCTTCTGTGGCTCCCCAGTACCTTCAGGATGAAATCCCCAGCCCTATTCCCGAGCACCCAAGGCCCTGCCTCCCTCCCACCCCTGCTCATTGCCACACCTTCTGCAGCAACCCAGTTCTCCCTGAACCACAGGCTCGAGACCAGCGCTTCATTCTATCTAGAACCCTCTTCTCCAGCATACCCCTTCTTCTGGCTAATGCGTACTCATCCTTTGGGTCCAGACATGAATATCATCTCTAAGAAGGCTTCTCTCGGTGGGGTGCCTGGGTGGCTCAGTGGGTTAAGCCTCTGCCTTCGGCTCAGGTCATGATCCCAGGTCCTGGGTTCGAGCCCCACATCGGGCTTTCTGCTCAGAAGGGAGCCTGCTTCCTCCTCTCTCTCTGCCTGCCTCTCTGCCTACTTGTGATTTCTCTCTGTCAAATAAATAAATAAAATCTTTAAAAAAAAAAAAAAGGCTTCTCTCGGGACGCCTGGGTGGCTCAGTTGGTTAAGCGGCTGCCTTTGGCTCAGGTCATGATCCCAGGGTCCTGGGATCGAGTCCCACATCGGGCTCTTTGCTCTGCAGGGAGCCTGCTTCTCCCTCTACCACTCTGTCTGCCTGTTCTCACTCTCTCTCTCTCTCTCTCTCTGACAAATAAATAAATAAAATCTTAAAAATAAATAAATAAATAAATAAATAAAAGAAGGCTTCTCTCACCTCCCAGTCTAGGACAACCACCTCTCCTGGCCTGTCACAGGCTCTGTGCTCCCCTCATCACTGCCTGGCCTGCACCCCCCCCCCAATCACATCCCTTCCCTCATTACCAATGGGCTCTCCTAAGACAAGGATTGATTTTTATTCAGGTTAAGAGCCCCGGACGCAACACAAAGTAGTAGGCATCTGGTAGCTGTTGTCTAGTGGCTCTGTGAGTTCACAGCCAGCGGAAACCCTGGAGTCCACTTGAGCTATTGTCTCCCAGGTCAGGTAGCCGGGGGAGCGGACAGACCTGAGGCCTCTGCTCTCTTCCAGGCCCTACCAACTTCACATTCTGACAGCCAGCCTAGGAAGGCAGTGTTCTTCTACCTGTTACACAGATGAGGAGTCTCATCCTCTTTTCTGCCCCCCACCACCCACACATCCAAGCCCCAGCCAGGGTGACCAACCCTGCAGCCTCAGCCCAGCCAGTGCAGATGGCCCCTTTCCTTGGCCAGTCTCAGTGAGAGCTCACTCCCAGCTGGGGCCTGTCCCATCCTTTCTCCCTCCCCTCCTTCCTCCCCCTCCCCTCTTCCTTCCTTCCTGCTCTTGGATATTCCCTCTGCAGGAAAGGCCCCAGGTTCCAGGGCAAGGCCCCTAGGTCCAGCTGCCCAGGCCAGGACACATGCTTCTTCCATCACCTAGTCCCCTCTGCCCTCCCTGGGGGGCCAGAAATCTGATACAGGCCTAGGGAACATGGGAGGACTGTGCAGGAGACAGCCCAAGGTCATCTTGTCCCTCTCCTTGCCTCTAGCCCAAGCACTAGCGGAGGAGCTCTGGACCTCATCCTGGAGGCCTGGAGTCTGGCGCCAGGCCTGGTAGGGGCTTTGTCACTCTGACTGTGAGCTGGTCATTCCCAAGAGCCTCTTCAGGCAGACCCTGAGACTTTGTCCACCTAGAATAATGATGTCTTGGATCCCATGTGCTGAGTCAGTTTACATGGCACCCAGCACAAAGCCCTGGGCCACCAGTGCCTATAACCATTATAATTCTCCCCAGCATCATCTTCATCAGAGTCCTTGCAACGATCCTGGGAAGACAATAGAGTGGTTATTCTCCATTTATCAAAGAGGAAACTGAGGTGGGTTTTGTTGTTGTTGTTTTTAAGATTTTATTTGTTTATTTGACAGAGATCACAAGCAGGCAGAGAGGCAGGCAGAGAAAGCGGGGTTGGGGGAAAGCAGACTCCCTGCTGAGCAGAGTGCCCGATGCAGGGCTCGATCCCAGGATCCTGAGATCATGACCTGAGCCGAAAGCAGAGGCTTAACCCACTGAGCCACCCAGGCGCCCCAAGGAAACTGAGCTTAGAAAGAAGGGGTAGGTCAAGCTCCTTCAGCAAGTATCAGAACTGACACCAAACCCAGACCAGCCAGCGCTCTTTATCACTTCACCACCAAACCCTCTGTTCTTGTTAATACTGGAATAATTCTTTACTTCCCCAGTGCCTCGGTTTCCTCATCCGTGCAATGAGGAGGAGGAGGGAAGAGACATCTCTAAGGACTTCACTCATGAATCCATTGAGCAGAGGCTCAATGAGTGCTGTCCTAATGCCAGACCACATATGGGCACAAGATGACAGACCTGACCATGGATGGTCCTACAGACCAAGGTCACCCCCAATAGACTGCGCTAGTCTAACCTGGGTCCCTCCTTCTGTAGCTCCATCTATTTCCACAATACACAGAGGAAAGAGGAAACCCCACATTGTGGGGAAGGGGGAGAGGGTGCCCCCCTTCCTGTACTACGGAAGATTAGGGAAAAGCCCCAGACAGGTGGGCAGAGGACTGAGGGCTGGCAGGTGGGCAGAGGCCATAATGGGGTCATTTGGGAGTAGGCCAAAGCAGATGCAGATGCTATGGGTGTAGCGCCAGGCAGAAGCTGCCAGGCTTGGAATGGAGACACCTCACCGTACCACCACCACCATGTGATCCCCCCACACTTATGCAGGCAGCAAGTGAGGATAAAAGCCCAAGCAGCTTGATCCATGAGTAGAGATCCATTTCTTGGCAGACTCAGTGCCCCCCTCCTCCCCCCACCATCCTGCTCCCACAGTCCCTTTTCAGGGACCCTCAGTCCCAAACTCCCTAGCTAATATTCTCCCTTCATCCCAAGTTCCAGTCCCTCTGTCTTGCCCCTAGAGAGGGGCTGGACTAACAACAACCCCAACACTCCGTTCCCCCTTCGCCCCAACCCCTCTGCATATCAGCTCAAGAACAGGCCTAATAAACTAGGACGTGGAAGAGGGAGGGAAGGAACGCACATCTCCCTGTCCCCGCGCAGCAGCCCGGAGAGCTGAGCGGCTTCGTGGCCACCAGAGGGCGCGCGCCCCCTCCCAGAGCCGAAGCCACGACGGCTGTGGCGATGGACCCAGCGGGGCTAACAGAGGACGGGGAGAGGTGGCCCGAGGTGCGTCACTCCAGGCAGGACTCCCCCGAAATGCAGCCCCATCCTGGTCTTGGACTTAGGCTCCGTAAGACAACAGCCTCGGAGGCAGCTCCTCGACCTCCACCCCGGCCGCGCCCCGAGCTTCCGCCTTTGGCTGACCGTTCATGCGCCCCCTCCTGGCCTCAGTGAGCACGGCGCTCTGACGGAGCTGGGGCTGGGGAAGTAGGGGAGCAGGAAGATAAGGGGGATTTACTAGAGAGTAGGGTAGGTACTGGGCAAACTGAGGTTGTAGTGGCACTGGGTGAACAGGAGTACTGCGAAGGTACTGGGATCGACATTGGATATGAAGGTACAAGGGGGCTAGGGACCATTAGGAAGGTCCTAGGGGGAGTGGGTCATCTCTGGGGAATATTAAGGGGCACCAAGCCTAAACTGGAAGGAAAGTACCATATGGTTACTGGATAGTAATTAGGGAGGGTGCTAAATGGATATTTGAAAATAAGTAAGCATAAGGGAAGAGTGGACAATTAGACAGCAAGTGGGTACTCAGAAGTACTGGGAGGCACTGCAAAGATGTTGGGGGAGTACAAGAGGCACTGGATGGGAACTGGTGGTGTCACTGAGACCACAGTGGGAAGCTTTGAGTGGGTTCGAGAATATGGCATGACCAAGAGGGTAAAGGGCCATTAGGACAGTTCTTGGCAGGTACTGGGAACTTGAGCATTATGGGTAAGAAGTGGGGATACTGGTGGAAATAGGGTGGGTACTGTAAGTCACCAGGTTTGCATTCATACCATGGAGCAGGGTGGCACTTCCCAAGCAGGACCTCAGTGCCCCCTCACAACAGCCCCTCGAACCTGGATCATTGTGTCACATTCACTGCCAGAACTCAGATCAGAGATGTCCCTTGCCCAGTGAGGATCTCCTGCCCTAACTAGGACCTGTTCCTGATTTCCTGGCCAGAAGCGGGGGGAGGGAGAGGAGGGGCGCTGCACATGGACAGAGGACAGAGCCCTCATGCTGTCTACCTCCCCCAGATGGAGAGGGAAGTAAAGACAGGTCAGCCCTTCATCTCTAGAAAAATAAGGAGCCCCCTCCTCAGTCCCTCCCACCAGGCTTCGGCCTCCTGGCCCAGCTTGCTGGCTGCTGGGCCGGGAGGGGCTGCCAGGCTCGGCCTCCTGCCCACAGCGGGGCGCCGGGGGAGGGCGGCGCGCGGCTCGAGATGCCGCGTTGCCATGGAGACGCTGCCGCATCCTGACTGCTCCTGGCAACGGGGTCCCGCAGCCAGGCAGGCGCTGGGCGGGGACCCCAGGGAGCGGGCGCGCCAGGCAGCCCACGGCGCCGCCAGACCCCCGGGACGGGCACGGATACGGCTCCCCCACCCACAGATACCCCTCACTCACACTCCCACCGCACACACATGAACACAGGCGCCCCAGCTGCAGCAGCCCAGGCGGAACTGCAGCCCAAGCCCTCCCAGCAGCCCCCACTCATTAATTCAGCAAACATTTGCCGACCGTCTCAGTGCCAGGCGCGAGCTGGCCACTGCGGCTGCGGCGACGAGTCACACGGGGACGCAGCGCCACCACACAGTGCCCCCCCCCATCTCACAGCCCACAGAGGAGACAGACACAGAAACAGTGTGATCAATACCGTGACCCCAACAGCGGCCACCCACTGACTGTGTGCTAAGCCCTCCTCGTGCAGGGGCTCACTCGAAGTTTACCACTCTTAGGAAGCCACTGTGGGAACCTCTTTTTACAGATGAGGAAACTGAGGCATAGGAGAGCTCATTTATTCACCAGAGTCCACATAGTATGAGGCAGGGCTGGCCTTCCAATTTGGATCTTAACCACTTTCCCACACTCCCCCTGCCAGAAGTGTTTCCAGAGCATAGATTAGGGAGGACCCAACTCAGCTGGGGAGGCAGCCGGGAGAATTTCAGAACCTGGGGCCTGGGAGCAAATGCAAGGTGGCCAGGCAGAGCCAGGGGGCCTTCCTCAACTGAAAGGCCAGTCCATGCAGAGACCTGTAGGATGAAGAGTGGCGGGGCTAGGTGTGAGGGAGAGCAGGTGCAGATGCGGTTAGCAAGCCACCTAGAGGAAGATCCAGCCAGTTCCATGTGCAAGCCAAGGGGCCTGGACCCCATTCCTAGAGGAGCAGGGAGGTGTGAGCAAGGGAGGACACGTATGGACTGTTGCTCTGGCAACCATGGGGAGGGGACTGGGGGGCTGGAGAGCAGGCCACCATGGTCATCACCCCAGGGAGGGATGAGTGGAGAACCCAGCCCCAGCAGTGGGGTTCAGAGAGGAAGCAGAACACATCCTTCTTGCCCTCCCAAACAAGGAACCTTCGCCTGAGAATAACAGGGAACCCAGGGAATGAGAGAGGTAGGCAGATGCATGGTAAGGTAGGGGCTTCAGGGAGAGTAAGGCCTTCAGGAGGGCAGCAAATGGGAACACGCTTCAGGACATGAGGAAAGATCAAGGCTAGACCCCAGGAAGAACTTCCAAGAGGAATAGGATAGAGTTCCTGAGAGAGGCCAGGGAATCCTTGAGAAGAAAAGAGCCCCTCACACATCCAGGCATGGGGTCGACAAGCTGTCCCTTCCAGACCCCTCCTGCCAAGATTATTCCTTCCTGGACTCTCTCCAGCATGTGGAGTCCAGGGCACCCCTCTGAGGAAGCCCAGTATCCAGTCCCAACCACCACCACCGCCCCCACTGCCCCCCCACCCCCCGCCAAGGTTAGCCTAATTTTTTCCCTTCCATGGATTCAGGTCATTGCTCCCTGTCCTCTCTCCCAGGCGCCTCGGAATGTGACTAATTCCCTCCCTTCATTTACGGGTCCTGTTACCTGGGAGGTATTTATAGCACGACAGCCTCCCACCCTCCCCAGCGACTCAGCCGCTCTCCCCCCAGGCCATCTCTCCCCCACTCAGCCAACCTTTGGCTCCCCTCTCCTTTGCTGTGGCTCCACCACCTCCCCGACAGCCCTCCCCTCACTTGCCAGTCCCCCTGGGCAGCAGCCGCCTGGAAGAGAGGCAGCCCAAGTGGGAGGGGGCTGACCCAGTGGCTTTTTGAGTAGAGTGCTGTCTGCAGGGGGATGACCCCTGCTCTTAAACACCCCCAAAAGGCAACTGAGGGGCCAGGCCAAGGGAGAGTGCCTTGGTGATCTCACCACATACACTTACACTAACAATAGGTAACAGTTATTGAGTACTTAATGTGGGCCAGGTATTATTACTTCTGGTTTGCAGATAAGGAAGCTGAGGTTCAGAAAGCCTGAGTGACCCTCTCAGAACTTCACAGCTGAGCTGGGGTACTCCTGCAGAGACACCCTCCAGAGCCCCACCTGGTGTGTGGGAATACCCCAAAAGGCAGTTTGGGTAGAGGAAGGCCCACAAGATAGCTAGGGGGTGCCTGATGGAAACACCTCTCAGAAAGCCAGCTGTGTCCCTGAAGATCACAACCCATGCCTCATCCACCCAGGGGGTATCCAGGGAGAGCATCAGATGGAGGCCACTAGGTCCAAGATACTGCCCGTGCCACACACAGCCCCTCCTCCAGGCGAGGGTCCCTGAGGAACTGGAGGGGGAGGGCACAGAGGTAGCCAAAGACAGAGAAAAAGGGAACCCTGCGACCACAGAGGATGAATGAAGGGAAACTGCAGCAGAGGGGAGGGAAGTCAGACTCCATGAAGGACTTAGAGTTATGGAGAGCTGAGGCAGGGATGAGCTGCCCTTCTACATCCCCAGTCCCTCAATTCCCCCAGCCTCCTTTTCACAGCAAGTGAAGAGACTGGCTCAGTTTCTCCCAGATCTTCTGACCAGAAATTCTACAATACTGGTGAAGTGGCTTTGACAGGATTTCTAGGAGACAGGAGGGGACAGAACAGGAGATGGAGTTCAAATCCCAGCCTGTACTCATAAACTTGGTGATACAAGGCAAGTGACTCTGCCTCCCTGGGACTCAGTTTCCCCATCCATAAATTGGGCTAACATCACAGGTGATCACGAGAACTTCGAGCTGTAAAACAGGCCGAAGACTGAGCCCGGGGCCTGACATATGGCAGGAGCTCCGTCAACCTAGCCAGGTTTGTATTTTTCCCTGCTTCTTTCTTCTCTCTCTGATCTGAGCAAAGGGACCACACCTCTTCCCTGAGACTGGGGCATCCTGAGGATAAGGGCTTTGTTTCTACCATCAGCCTTTCATCAGCTGTCCTTGGGACCAGAAGGTACCCGAGCAGGCTGCTGTCGGGAAGGAACATTCACTGCCCTTATCAGTACTTTCATTATCATCAGTATATCACTCTCTAGGCAGTAGCCCCAGCATCACACATCCAGCTAGGCTCTTGGCTTTTGTTTAAGGAAGTCATTCCTCCCCTCCACATTGCCACAGAACGACACCAAAGTTCCCATATGAGCCCCAGCTTGGGGGGCCACGCTGCGTCCAATGGCCCCCATTGTATCCTTTTCACCGATACCCCTCATCGAGGGGTGCCAGGAGCTGGCCTGGAAAAAGAAAGACTCTGAGTCATTCTGATTCCTGCTTCAGGGAGCCAGAGCTGGCAGCAGCCCAGCCAGCCCCTCCAAGGGGGACCATCAGGGGCAGAGTCAGGCCCCTGGAACTCTCCTGGCAGCCCAACCCAAGGGGTAAACATGGTGGCACTGGGAGCCAGATTTGGGAGGCTGGGCAGGGGTAGAACATATAGGACACTAGTGGCTGGGCCCTAGCAGAATAGGAAGGGGCAGCAGGAAGCCTCTGTGAGAACCCCTATGGATCTGGCATAGGGCCAGGTCTCCATGATCCTGGGAGAGAGAGGGCCTCACCCAACTCACAGATAAAGGCGACAGAGAGGTCCCATCAACTGCCAGTGGTCACCCCTGGAAGATGGGGGCCTGCTCAGATGCCCACAACCCCGCATGCTCATGTCCTGAGTGGACAGGCGGGCCCTGGGTGGAGGAAGGGGAATGGAAGCAATCCTGGCCGTGCTGGCAGATGGAGGGTGGGACCAGCTTTCACAGGAGACTGGGCACAGAGGTCAGCGAGTAGGCAGTGAAAGGTAGGTGCTCCGAGCCATTCTTCAGCAAGGGGGAGCATGGGGTATAGCCTAGGACTAAACATTGAAGCCTTAGTCTTCAGCCTGGCTCCCCCGAAGCTTGCCATGGGACCTCAGACGAGACCTGGCCTCTCTCTGAGTCTCAGTTTCCCTGGTGGTGCTGCCATAACGCCAAGCTCCCATGTTCTCCCGAGCAGCTCGGAGTCAGGCCTCCCCAGGCATACCAGCAGGGCCAAGAGGCCGAGGGGCCAAAGTGGGGTCTGCGCCCAGGCGGCTGTCCTCTCCCCACCCACAGGCACAAGGGGTCCTCGCTGAAGAAACACGGTGTATACAAATAATTAAACAGAAGAATTGGAGTGATTAGGGCAGATGATTATTGTCAAATTATGATTTATCTTGTAGTGGAATTAGTATTCCCCCAAAGGGCCTGGCGTGGCGCGGCGCCCGCCACGGCCCGTGATTAATCGCCGTCTCCAGAAGGTCACCTCCAGCCACTGCAGATTAACTCAGTGGGGAAACTTCTTTCCGTAATTCAAGCTGTTGTTCCCACAACCTGTCATCCGCCGCCGCGGAAAAGGACGATTTCGTCAGGGAGCCCAGGGCGGGTGCCTGTCCGCTCCCCCCACCGCCCGCCCCTCCCGGCCGCGGACATGATATATGGTGCGTCCCGACACGGGTGACCGCGAGGGGGGGCAGCGTCCGCCGTGGGGTGGGCGGCGGGAGGCAGGAGTAGGGGGAGCGTGGGGGACCAGGCGCCGCCAAGCAGAAGTAGGCTGTGAGGGGAGAGAGAGCGCGGGCGGTGGCAATTAGGAAGAAAATTGGATTTTTCAGCGTCCAGAGGCAGCTGGGATCTGCGGTGTACGGCACTACCCCCTTCCCCAACATACACAGGCGCCCAGCTCCAGCCAGGCAGGGACTTCCCAAGAAAGGTGGGGGCGCGGGGGGCCGTGGACCTCCTTCAGCAAGGTAGGAGATGTAGAACCAAGAGAAGGCAGAAAGAACGTGGTCAGGTCTGAGGCCGGTCCTGCCCTCCCAAGGAGAGCAGTTTTCCTGACCCGAGAGCTAGAACCAAGATCCCATTTCCTCAGCAGTAGACACTGCCAAAGTCACATGCCCATGTCACCTGGGGCTGCTAATCATGGCCACCTCCGTCTGGCAGTCTACATCAGGTCCGGGAGGGGGCTCTGGATCTCCTGTTTGTCTCCTTGTGCATGGAGAACAGTGGGGACAGAGCCCCCCATCCCTGCCTCCTCAGCCCACCCCCCCACCCCTCCCTTATTTCCCTGAATGGGAAGGGAATATGAGAGCACAAGTACCTCTCCTTCCTCTCTTTCATTTACCTTCCATCCAGGTTTGGGGTGGGAGGTGGGGGGGACAAGTGTCTTATACCCACAGCACAGATAAAGAGGCTGAGATAGGGTGGCTTTCTGCCCTGAAGCTGCCCTGGGTCCCTGGCACCCTCAGGATTATTGCCAAGTTCCTTCAGGCTCTGCCCTTCCCGGCCCATTCCCCCTGCTCATCCTCCCTACCTCCAGAAAAACTCACAGCACCCTATTCTTTCAGGCCTCTAGGTTTTGCAAGTTCCCGAAACACGCTTTCTGTCCCCAGCCCTCATCTGGTAAACTTCTATTCATTCCTCTCAATCCAACTGTTTGTCCCTCCAGGAAAAGAGGGTACTCCCGTGTGTAAGCACAGTGCTCTCACAGGCCTCCTTCTACATCTTTCTCCCCAGTGCCAGTGCTCATCCAACCCAAGCAGCTACTGGGGGTGGTGGGGGGGGCACTATTTAGAAGGCGCCAAAGACTCAGGGCCCTGACTTCCCACCCCCTCAGCTCCCAATGCCCACTTACCGGACCCCAGATCTGAGGGTTGAGGAGTGGAGAGCAGAGGGGAGAATCTTGCTGGCTGGTACCTTCTCTATCCAGAGGCCTGTGTTCAGTTGGGAGCAGAAGCCTGTATTATGTATACTGCGGTTTGCTCAGAGCATTCTCAGGTCTGATATATACTTAGAGTTGTGAAGACCCAGTACTATTTGGGAAAGAAAAATCTATTTCTCTGTGTCTCAGGTGTGGTTCTCTCCAGAACCAAGAACTAAACACTGGCATTTGCTTTGGGGGAGAAGGGGGCTTTCCATCCTCCATGGGGACTGTCTGGCAGACACCTACCCTCTGAGTCTTTGGCTGATGGTGATAATGAAAGCTCTGATTTATTCTGCATCTTACTTTCAAAGCACCCTTTGCTGACTTCATTCACTGACTCCTCAGGGACAAAAGGAATCTGTTAACCCCATTTTACAGATGAAGCAGACTTTGCGGAGGGGGCAAGTGACTTGCCCAAGGCCAAGGGCTATAAATGATGGGAGTGGCTGTGGGTCTGCAAAGGATGAATCTGGTCTCACTCCTCACCCAGCCCACTGTGGAACCATTGTCTCCCCACATGGGGGGGGGGGGCAGACGGCTCTAAAACCTTTGCCCCCATCCTTCCCCAAGGCCCAGGTGGGATGGGAATAGGGCAGAGAGCTGGGACAGGGCCCCTCCCAGGGGATGACCTTCCTCTGAGCTCTGGATCTATAAGCCTGGTTCAAATCTCAACCATGACCTTCACCAGCTACAGAACCTTGAGCAGGTCACTTTAGCTCTCTATGCCTCAATCTGCGGTTCTGTAAAGTGAATTACAGCCTTGTAGGGCTGGTTATGCAGATGAACCCAGGTTGGGAAACAGTAAGTGCTCAATAAATGTGAGTTGCATTTGTTTGATCATATTCACCTTCTCACTGATCTCTCGTGGAAGAGGTGGAGGGAGCTGAGCTCTTTCCCATTTCCCAGAGGAAGAAACGGAGTGGGCAGAGCTTCCAGCGAGCAGAAGACATCAACAGATAAATTATCCTGAAGGCCACCTGAGATTCCCTGCCTCCCCTCTCAAGAACCCTCCGTTGCTCCGTGTCCACGGAACACAGCACAAATGCCCAGCCGGAAGAATTCTTCTCAATTCCTAAAACACTGCTGGTGCCTGCCCTCCAGCCTTTGCCCAAGCAGGTCCCTCCGCCTAGAATGCCATTTCCCTACTAGCTCCTCAATTGTTACTGAACTCTTCCAAGGCTCCGCCTACAGGCCACGCCCTCCAGGGAGCCACCGTCAACCCGCAGCCCACGAGCTGCCCCGGTGCCCCGCTGGACCCCGCGATCGGTCCAGGGGGCTCCGGTCCGGCCACCCAGCACCTCGTCATCCCCACGCGGTTTTCTGACACCCCACACACACAGGGTGGGCGGGGCCTCCTCCGTCTGACCCTGGGCGCTGGGGCGGGACCCAAGGTGGGTGCCGCGACCTCGGGGGAGCACAGTCTGCCCCCACCCCACTCCTGCCAGTGCCGCGGCCCGGTCTTTGATCCGGCTGCCTCCGCGCCCCAAACCTGATTGGCATCGAATTACGCCGCGCGGCGGAGGGAGATAATGGCGGGAGGCGCGGCAGACATGAAAGGGGGGGGCGCAGCGGCAGTCCGGGCCGTTGTTAATGACCCAATAAAAAGGAAGAGGGGGGAGAAATAACCCTCCCTTCCATCCCCGCCCCCAAGACAGCGGCCACTGCACACAAAGCCGCCGCCGACTCGGAAATTACCGCGGCTCAGCCCAGCGCAGCGTGACTGGAAGGGGGTGGGGGGGCGGTGGGATCACCTGGCGGGGAGTGGGAGGGAGGACACACAGTCACAGCCACACACACAGTCACGCAGACGTGCACACATGCCGATCCTGTCTTTAATATTTGTGAATTTGTTCATCGCGCATTTTCTGCATTAATTGAGGTTTTTTGGAAAAATATTGCACTAAAATAATTTTCCTGATTACTGAGAAATTTTGTGCCCACCCTAGTCCCAGCTCTGAAACACAGTTACAGACAGTACTGTTCAGTGACACGCACACACGGCGCCTCATACACACAGATACAGTAAAGACAGCCGCACACAGAGATATAGACACAGGGACACAGAGTTACACCTGAAGTCATTGGCAGAAACCAACACGGAATAACATGGACAAACACCCAGCAGGGCCTACAGAGATACTCACCTAGAGACACACCCAAAGCTGGAACAGAGACAGACACAGAAAGATACACACACGCACACACACACACACACACTGAAGGAGCAGGAGGAAACCCACAGAAATATACAAAAACAAGCCATGCAGAGAGAGACACAATGATACGCCCTAAGATCTACAAATACAAACATGCATAGATACACAGCCACACAGCACCCCAAACACACAAATAGATCTGGGCCACATTAAGGGCACACGGTGACACATGTACCCAAGCACAGAGTCCCTGACACATACCCTATGCCCTCAAGGCCACCCATCTCACACCTTCACTAACAACTGTTCAAATGTGTTCAGTGGGTTCAGGAGGGCTAGGGGCTGTGTTGACCCATCGCAGAGACAGAGATGAAGTGGGGTCACTGGCCCACAGAAACCAGACAACATGGCAATGGAGGAAGAGGTGGGGGTGCAGCTGCCTTGAATCCTGGAGGCTGGGGCAGATTGTTTAAACTGCCAGATTATCAGTGTTATTCATCTCTAAAATGGGGTTCAGCTCCTCTCCAAGGGATTGTGTGAGTCAATAGACAATAGGAAAGTACTAAATGTTAAATACCATTACCATGTGGACTCCCTAAGGGGCAGCCCAGACTCCACTGCACATCTTCCCAGCGCCCGCTAGCACGTACACGTGCACACGCACACACACACAGCTCCCAATCACTTTACTGCCAGGGAGGTCCCTCTTAAATCTAATCTGAGTCCCTCATGCTGTAAGCTAACTCCAATTCTGAGAATGGAGACGGATAGCCCCTCCAAGAAGCCTCTCCTGCTCCAAAACCCAGCACTCTGAGTACAAGGAGTTCTGGTGGGGGCCAAATGGACTTCATCATAAAGTCAGGCTCTGGGTCAGACATGCTTTGCTCTGTTGTCTGATTTCAAATCCCACTTCTGCCACGAACCAGGTGTATAACTTGGGCAAGGACTTGGCCTGAGTCTTGGGTGCCTGCACTGTCAAATGGGTTAATAGTATCAGCATCCAATAGGAGACTGTGGGAGGAGAAAATAGCTCTCAGTGTGAGCTAATAGGCCAAGGTAAAGCTGCTAGTCTGTGTTGGGATCAGAGGTGAGGGGGTCAGGGTTCATACTCTCCTCCACGCACGAGGACAAAGCCTTTCCCTGCAGCTTCTTCTTAGGTGGACATGGGGACTTTATGAGCCAAACCTCAAGGCCTAATTAATGTGATTAATCACAAGCCCAGCCGCAGAGGCCATGGGGACAGCCGGGAGGGGGGTGACAGTCACTTCAGTTACCCAAAAGGATGGGGAAGCAGGAAACAAGACTCTCAGTGGCTTCTCCCTCCCCCATCACCCTGAATCCAGGCTCCCCCAGCCCCTGCTGACCAAAGCTCACCCCACACCTAGCTTACTGGGTGGGGAAGTCCCTCCTCATATCTAAATCCAGTTTCTCTTGCTGTAGCTCAGGAAGCACATGGGATCTGCTATCTCTAAACACGCAAGTTAGAAAGTCTCCTGGGAGTTAGGCCCTGTAACGGGTTAGGCGGGAGGGAGCCTCTCAGAGCCCAGTGCCTGGCCTAGGAGCAAGGTAAGAATAAAGAAAGGAGCTGGTGACTAGAAGGGAAGGTCCCCTTCTCCCTCTAAGGGGCCTGTGTGTGTGATCCAGTGTGATGAGGATTGGGGTGGGGGTGGCCAAAGGCTCTGGCCAGGGCTGCAGCAGGAGGGGGCAGCCCACTTGGGCAGGGGCGCTGCTGTGTTATAAATCACCCTCGACTCAATTAGAGCCTGTGAAAGGTTGTGCACACCCAGCAGAAAGCGCCGAGCTTGGCGGACAGCCAGCTCCCTGCGGGGGGCGGGGGCGAGAGAGCTGGTGTGTGCCTATGTGTGTGTACACGTGTGTGTGTGACATACTGTGCAGACACGCTTGTGTGTCCTTGTGTGTGTATCTCTATGTATCTGTTTGTGCCTGTGTGTTCCACATATGCGTGTGTGGGGTGGTGAGCACATATGCCTCTGAATTCTTGTGTGTGCCCTATGCTCGCCTATCTTTGTGTGTTTGTCGCTGAGCGTGTCTGTATGGACCTGTTTGTACTGATCTGTGTTGTGTGCACAGCTGTGTGTGTGTTGGGGCAGACACCCTCATGCCCGAATGCACTTGAGCACAAGGATGTACATGGTTTTGTATCCCCACCACTTTGCAGCCGTGCATGTCCGCTTGCCTGTGTACACCCAGGTGTGAGGGCCTATGTTTGTGACTATCATGGGGTTGGCCTGAGAGCTGAGCTGGACATGGGGGTAGGGGCAAAGGGATATTCTTGTGTGGGGGAGAGCTCTATGTTTGGGGGGAGACACGGAGAGATAGAATTTGGGACAGGCAGAGAGAAAGGGAGAGCCAGGCCCGACCAGGAGGGAGAAACAGACAGATAGGACAACTAAGCTTTCAGGAGAATGGGGGTCTGTGCAGTTCAGATGACCTGCCAAGACCAATAACCTCCAACCCCAAACAGAGAGGCTGGAGGCCAGCCATGCCATGTAGGGTGTGCCCTAGTGTGGCCAAGGAATGACCCGAAGTTCCCGCCTCCCTCCCTCTCTAGTAACTAAAGACCATGAGCAGTCACCAATAGCTGAGTCCTGTGCTACAGCCTCCAGCAAGAGTATCTCCCTGAACCCTCACAGACACACTAGGAAACACAGGCTACTAGAATTCCCACTTTGTGGGTATGGAAACAGTCCCATTGACTTGTTCATGGCTAACAAGTAATAGAGCCAGACTCTGAACCAGGGTGGGTTTAATTCTAAGGTCTTACCACATTCATTATTGCCTCTTCCGGAGTTCCCAACGGTCATACTCTGGTAGAAAAGGGGAGGGGAGTGTGTATGTGTGAGTGGGGTGAGTATGCCTCCCCATCTCCCTGAGTACTCTCTGAACCCCAAGTTAATGTCCCCCAGTGCCCAGCA
Source organism: Lutra lutra (assembly GCF_902655055.1). Taxonomy (NCBI): domain Eukaryota; kingdom Metazoa; phylum Chordata; class Mammalia; order Carnivora; family Mustelidae; genus Lutra; species Lutra lutra. Next base: position 78,472,047 of record NC_062282.1, on the reverse strand, counting down.
TGTAGCAGATCCAAAGAAATATCTATCTGTTGGAGGAAGTTGAGAGCCAAGACATCCTGTTCTGTTCTGAGGCTAAGAGTAGCTGAAAGGTGTTGGGATGGGGTTACCTACAAACCACAGGATGGATACTGGCCGCCTCTACCTCCCTCCCAGGAAGGAAGGACTGCCCTTGGCTCCTGAGAAGCTGCAGAGTAGAGGCCTGAGGGCTTCCCAGAACCAGGCTGGGCCCTGCCTCATCTCCAGCCACACACAGAAGTGGGACTACTTGGATGTCTTTCCAGATCAACACTCACTATGTCTCACTTGTCTCTCTTCTACCCAACCCAACCAGGGACAAAGATTTTCACACACACCCCCCATCCCCCTAACAACACTTGGGTCCCTGAATCAAGACGCCTACAGGAGAGGTCTGCACAGGCACCCTTACCCAGGAGCCAGTTTGGGACCCCTGACTCAAAAAAGTTTCACCCATCTACAATGGCATTGCTCTGAGGAGTGCAGGGGAGCTAAACCATTAAGTCCTGGGCCTCCCTCTACAGCTTGGAGAACCAGCCATGGATTCGCACCCCGCCCCCAGCAGTCTGCCCCCCATGGAGGGTAGATGCAAACTCATAATGGATTCAGCTCCTCTCTGGCCCCAGCCTCTTGGGAGACCTCCTCCCTAAACCACATTCTGCTCCCATTTACTGACCAGGTGCCAGGAAAGGGAGGTAGATGGCCCTCCCTCAGGGCAGCCTCCAGGCAGAAACCCAGCCATGTGCCAAACATCACCCTGCATCTTCCACAGGCCCCTGCAGTCCCCACATCTGGAACCATTTCAGGCAGGAGAAGCATAGGACTGAGCTGCCCCTCCTTTGATGCTGGGGCTGTGGGGAAGGGTCATGCCCTTTGTGAGGTCGAGAGTCACAATGCATGGATGGCACACCTCCCGAGGATAGGAAAATGGGGGCAAGGTGGGAGAACAGGAATGGGCAGGATGGGGTTGAGGTATTTATGCCATGGTGCCCCTCCAACATGTAGGATCAGGGGGACCCCAGAAAGGATCCAGAAAATGAGGAGATTTTATTTTTAAAGGAAGCTTTATTCCCAATGTGGGGCTTGAACTCACAACTCTGAGATCAAGAATCACCGACTGTGCTCTACCAACTGAGCCAGCCAGGGGCCCCATGAAGAGCATTTTAATCCTGGAAAAAAGGGCAGGGTGAAGTTTTACCCCAGCTAAGCCTCAGTTTGCCCAATGGGAATATTACATGCAGGATTCTGGGAAGGATCCGTGGTGAAAGGATGTTTTAGCATGGGCCAGCCCATAAACAATGCTCAGGGCAGGGCAACAGCCGCTTCTGTTATCATTATTTTGTTCAAAACCTAGCTGCTGGGTGCCTGGGGGGCTCAGTTGGTAAAGCATCTGCCTTCCACTCAGGTCATGATCTCAAGGTGTTGGGATCGAGACCCACGTTGGGCTCCTTGCTCACCAGGGAGTCTGCTTCTCTCTCTCTGCCTGTTGCTCCCCCTGCTTGTGCTCTCTCTTGCTCTGTCAAATAAATAAATAAAATCTTTGAGGCACCTGGGTGGCTCAGTGGGTTAAAGCCTCTGCATTCAGCTCTGGGTCATGAACCTAGGGTCCTGGGATGGAGCCCCACATCAGGCTCTCTACTCAGCAGGGAGCCTGCTTCCATCTCTCTCTCTTTGCCTGCCTCTCTGCCTACTTGTGATCTCTGTCAAATAAATAAATAAAATCTTTAAATAAATAAAATATTTTTAAAAATAAAATAAGGGGAGCCTGGGTGGCCCAGAGGGTTAGGCCTCTGCCTTTGGCTCGGCTCATGGTCTGAGGGTCCTGGGATAGAGCCCTGCTTTGGGCTCTCTGCTCAGCAGGAAGCCTGCTTCCCCCTCACTCCCCCGGCTACTGCTCTGCCTACTTGTGATCTCTCTGTGTCAGATAAATAAATAAATAGATAGATAGATAGATAGATAAATAAATAAAACCAAACCTAGCTGCTCCCTACCAAAGCTCTCCACCCAGCTGAGGAGACAGGGTGAACACCCCAAACCAGTCAGGCTATATGGAATCAGACACTGGAATGTCAGGAGGGCAGGACGCTGGAGGGCTGGGCAGTCAGGAAGAACCTCCCAGAGGAAGTGGTATAGGGCTCATCCTGCAGAAATGGGAGAGCCAGGCAAACTGAAGTCGAAGTGAGAAGGGTGTTCCAGGGGAGAAATGGGCTTCAGCCAACCCCTGGAGACAAGAGGGAGCTCTACAGGGCAAGGAGGCCTGATTTTGTAAGAAGCAGAGATAGGTCAGACACGGTGTGGTGGGCATGGGAGCTGGCCTGAGGAGAAGAATGAAGAGAGGGGATAGTACCCCATGCCACCTCTGGGGAAGGACTCTTCCCTGAGGTCCACCCCATCCACACCTGCTTTGCATTCCAAGGAAGCCTTTAGGACCTGCGGGGAACCAGTGACACCCACCCCAATATATTCCCCCCCAACCAGGGCTCTGAGAAATCAGTTGGCTGTTCTCTCCTATGTTTATTTATTCCCCTGTTTTGTTTTGTTGTTGTTGTTGTTGTTGTTGTTTTTTCCTTTTCAGGAGACGATAATTATTCAGATCATCGCGGTGATTTACTCAGCAATCAGAGCCGCTCGATGCAGTGGCCGTGGAGCTAAGACAGACGAGCATCGCCAAGGAGGATGAGGCCGGGGGGGCTTAGCCCCCCTCCCTCCCACCCGCCCGGCCTTTGTTCTCTTTGAGGTCTGCACCCAAGCTGCCTAGCAGGCACAGCAGCAAGCTTGCGGGGTCATGGGAGCCAGTGTGCACCTGTGCATGTCCTGGGGAGTGGTGTGGTGTGGGCTCATGTGTCCCTTGGTACTGGCTGACAATGGTGGAGCTCCCGTGTGCGTGTTTGTATGTGTGTTTGGGGGTGGGGGGGTGAGCAGGACTGTACCAGTGCCTGAGCATTGAGGTCAGGTGTGTAATCAGAATGTATGCACCTGTGTGATTACCTGGGGCCTGGGGTCACCTGTCTTTTCAGGCTTGCTCAGAAGTGCAATGGGCAGGTACACAAACGTTTATATTTTAGTCACATAGAGGGGAGTGGAGGGGGTCTGGGATTCCTATGCTGAAGCTGTCTGAGGTGATCACGGATGGGACAGGGAGTGAGTCCTAGCTTGGTGTCTCTGACTGTGCTAGTGAGAGTAGGGGGGCTGGTGATCAGCTCATATCCAAATGCTGAGTTCTCCTGGATCAGTGCTGGGGCTTCAGGGGTTATGGGGATACAGGTGTGGCTGTGTTCACAGGCATGTACACCCGCAGGGCCCCCCCGCCCCGCCCCCGCCGCCCGCAGGCTGGCGCGGTGACGGTGACCTCATTACTGCCTCCGCAAAGGCCCCTTGAAATCCCTGCGCCGTCGCATTTGGCTGCTCTAAGTGATGGGAACGGCCTGCGCTTCCTGATCAATCGCTTAAAATTCAGGGTCGGCTTGCTCGCGGGAGAGGGCTGCCTGCCAGCCCCACGCACCGCGCTCTACCGCCTCCCCCTACACCCCCTCCTTGCTTTGGGGTGGGGGGGCTGCGATACTGCCGTATTGGAAAACATCCCCGCGCTGGCTGGGGGGCCCGGTGGGGCCAGCGCTGGAAGCCGTTCCACTCGAGCAGATGGCTGTGAAACTTTGGCGGCGAGATAAATTGGGTCTGACGGCGTGAGGCCGGCTCACAGATGGGCGGGATTCTCACGCCGGCCCCCACGTCCGGCCCGGCCGCGGGCAGGGCCGGCGCCACTCAGAGCCCCTTTTGGGTACCCGCCCGGCCAGCAAAAGCCAGCAAAAGCCTTCGGGAGGCCACTCATCCGCCAATAGCCTCTCTCTGCCGGAGGCGCCCTCCGTCACATTCCTTCCGGCCCTAGATCTCCCCAGAGACGAGCGCAGAGGGAGGGGCAGCCCCAGCCCCCGCCTGGTCACCTCCGCCAAGCTGGCAGCTGGGCTTTCCCCCTCCTCTGCCATCCGCAGAGGCCTGAAGCGTGAAGGTTAACAGCTGGGGGGGAGGCTGCGTCTCCTTCCCTCACCCCCTCTCTGCTGCAGCCCCGCCCACCTGCCAACCCTGAGGATGTCGTAAACAGGGATGTGAGGTGTGTGTTGGGGGGGTGTCGAAGGGAGGGAGAAAAGACAGACAAAGAGAGAAAGAGAAAATGAGCAAGATGCGAGAGAGACCGAGGGACAGAGACAGACAGGCAGAGAAAGAAATGGAGACTGAGATGTAGAGATAGAGACAGAGACACCCACAGAGAGAAAAGGGAGGGAGAGACCTCGGAGCCAGAGAGGAGACACACAAAGAGAGTGGGAGGAAGGCGAAGGACGAGGGGACCAGATACAGGCGGGGACCGCCTCTAGCCGTGGGCGATCATGGGGGTAGAAGAGCTGAGTTGGGGAGCAGGGCGCGGCCTCAAGCTAACTCCGCCCCCACTATGAGGGCTGCGAGCCACAATGACAGTCGCTGCCCCAGGCCGCGCCCTCCATCCCAACACCGCTTCCTCGCCTCGGTTTCCCCAAGAGTGCGGGCGAAGAGGATGGCGAAAGGGGGGAGGCCTGCACGGCCATCACTCTGCCGCAGAGCCCACCCTGTCGAGCCGACTCCCCGGCGCATCAGTCCAGCGGGCAGATATCGATCCGGTCCAGCCAAGCTCGATACCCGCGGCCTGCAGCCGGCTCTGCAGCGGTCCTACAGAGAGGAGGGGGCTCACTCCCTGTGCCGCCCCCGCGGAAATTTTGTGCCGGAATAAATCCCCGAGAGCCCCGCCGGAACGACGCACTCGCCTCCCCCTGTCCCTAAACGGCCCGGCTTGGCGGGCCAGGCTGCCTGCAGCAGGGGGACAGCCGGGGTGACCACCCCCAGCCCCACCTCCTGCGGGGCACCGGAGGCCAGAAGAAAAAAATCTTTGCTGAGTTGATGAAGTTGAAGTTTCGTAAAGGGCGTGAAGGAGAGAGCCAATCAGCGAGCCTTCATTTACATAGGCTCTCTGATTGGCTCTCACGGTGCCTCTTTAGAATGTTACTTTGAAACCTTAAGAAAACGAAGAGAAAAATCCCACTGATGAGAGACAGGGGGAAGCTCAGACCCCCCCCCCCCCGCGCCCCCCGGTTCATGTAGGGTCCCCCAGGCCAAGCTCTAAGGAGAGGTAGGGAGCTTAGACATGGCGTCACCCAAGCTTCACAATACATATAACCAACTTGAGGCTGTATGGTTAGGGAGGTGGAGCGTGGCCTGAACCCAGCTCCTGGGCTCCCCCCAACCCCCGCCCCGCACCCTTGAATGTGCCCACCTCCAGATACCCGGATGGGTGGTCAGAGGTCATTTCAGACTCGAGGTGGAAAGGAGAAAGGCCTGGCTTGGCTTGGGAGAGTGAAGCCTGGGGTGCAGAAAGTCTTGTCTGTGACAGGTACAGTGTGGGTGGTGTCACCAAGTTCTAAAGGTTCTCAAATAATGGAGCTTCAAAGGTAGGCCGAGTTGGTTCCCTGGCTGACCCCCAGGCCAGCCTAACATTGAATCCTAGACAGGCACACATGAACCTAGACCGGCTGAAGCCTGGGAGGCCTAGAGGAGTGGATGCACTCGGCAGAGAGTGGGACCAGGCCACCCTCGCAGCGTTGCATTGCCAGGGATCCATGCTCCTGGACCCAGCATGCCCTGAGTCACTCTGGGGGAGGGAGAGGAGGTCTGGACTTTGGCAGCATGAGTGGAGAACCAGTTTCTGTCCTGAGGCCTCCACTCTGCCCTCCCCCTCCTGCCCATGCTGGGAAAAGTGTCCCCTGGGGTTACCATGTGCAAATCCAGCCCAGCCCACACCCCTCCCTGGGGCCCAGCATAGATGACTCAGACCTGGGGGGAGGGAAGGGTGTCTAAGGATGGGGTGGGGGAACAGAATCTGTGGCTGCAGCTAGAGAGAAAGCCCCACCGCTGTCTGCCTATGGCAAATTGGGGAACAGGTGGGAGAATTCACTCTGGTAGGGCCTAACTCCACCCTAATTCTTTCCCAGTGACATATCCTGGAGACTCAGCTCTGTCACTCATCTCCAAACAGCCTTCACCAGAGTCTGAAGTATACATGAAGGACAGGCTGTGCCCGAGTCCCCAGTGTAGTCACTACTCCTACAACAGGTTACGCACACACCCCTGTGAGCCCTTGGGCAGTAGCAAAAGCTGGTTTTCAGAAGACCCAGGGACTGAACAGCCAATGCACAGACACCTGCCAAGCCCCAGCGCTCAGCCCGCTGACATGCCAAACTTACTGTGTGACCTTGGGCACAGCTCATCCATCTCTGAGTCTCAGGCTTTTCTGGAAGGCTATGCTTTCCTAAACATACTGTTCTCGTGGAGGGCAGTTGCAGAGAAACCCTGGCAGGAGGGCAGAACCCAGGAGGGGCCTGGGAGGGCCTGCTCAGAGGCCCTGCTGGTCTAAGAGTCAAGTGGGATAGAGACAAAATTGCCAAGTCCCACAGTTCTCCCCAATTCTTGGAATCTCATCTCTCCTCCTATCTCCCTGCCTACCTCATACATATCAGGAGGCCCGGCTGGGTCTGGGCAGGAGTAGGGAGCTGTATGTGCTTGCATGTTTTCGTGAATGTGCATGTATACACACATGAGGAGAGTGTGAGATCCTCCCTCCCACCCCCCCAACCGCTGCCGCCATTGCCCTCTGAGAAGCGGAGATAATCCCTCACCATCTGTCTTGTGTTGCTAACCCGCTCAGCCCTGTGGACAGCTGCCCGGGCCACAGCTCCTCAGAGGAGCGGGTGTGGGGCGTCAGGGGAGCTAGCTAGCTCTCTGGTCCTGGCAGCAGACACACTCAGTCCTCCCACTCCACTCACTCCACTCACTCTACTTTACCTGCCTGCCTGTACAGAGGAGAGAAAGTGAGGCCAGAGAGAGGACAAACAGGACTTCCTCCATTCTGGCTTCAGACAACAAGAGGAGCAGAGGAATAGAAAATTATCCCTGGCCTGGGGGCTGGGACTGACCCTCCCAAAATGCAGGGGGAAGGACAGGGTGACCTGCTGGCTTATCTCCTATGAGCCCTCTAAAAACGCATGCATGCATGTCCCTCTGATGGGAAGGGGACAGGAACAAGTCAGGCCTTCTGGGCCTGGGAAGAGGCAGGAGGAGCCGTCTCCCCAGCCTTTGGCAGGCCAGTGGCCAGGCCTCTGAGTGACCCACTTCCCAGGGCCACAAGAGAGCCTCATAGGATATTTGGTGGGTAATGCTTAGTGTGTAGGCCCTGCACCCCAAGTTCTCATGACCACCATAATCTCCATTGTTTTCATGAGGAAATTGAAGCTCAGAGAAGGAAGTGACTTGCCCAACTCACTCCAGTGTGGGAAAGAGCTTAGACTTGGACCCAGCCATCAGGTTCCAGCAACCCTCCCTCAGTACCCAGTTCTATCTGGCCCCTGCAGCCATCAAGTCTCTCACCTGCCTCAACTCCCCTACATGTAGCTCTGCCCCATGCAGCTCTGAGATTCTTCCAGCCCAAGCCAGGTGATCCCCTTCCCAGGGGCATGGTCCCTGCCCGTCAGACAGGGTGTCAGCCCATGCCAACCAGAGCCCGAGGGAGGATGAAGTTGTGGGGTTGTCAATCAGCTCTCACCCCGCTCTACACACACCACGCCCCAACTGAGAGGGCACACATTCGGCCAGCCACACAAACAGGTACTCAGGCGCACATGAGTAGGTAAACACAGTCACACATACAGTGCTTATATACATACAAACTCTCAGATACAAACACAAACTCAGGCAACCACCCACATCCTCACACTGGCACACAGACCTCACCATGCGCAGCAAAGCTCACACACAGACCACCGCCAGCCTCCACACTGCAGGCTCCTAGTTATCCATTCCACTCCTGTCCCCCAGGTGCCCCACTTTGCCACACACCAGACAGTAACCTTCCAGGAAGGCCAGTGTGGAGGGAGGAGTGGGGGTCAAACAGACAGAAGTCTGCTCTGTCTCTCCTGACTCTGGATGGGGGCCCTTCAGCAAGAGTGTCAGTGGACACCTGCCCCCTCCCCAGGCCCTCTAAGACTTGGAGGGCTGCCATCTGGCCACAGATCTAAGAGAACAGTCTCCCACCTCTCACCTCCAGGGCCTCCCAGCTTCCCCTGGCTCAGGGGGAGGAAAGGGACAGTGCGACGGAACTGCCTGTCCTCTGAGGGTCTCAAGTCGTCAGGAAATGAGACACACCGGGAATAGTCTGACAGTGGTCTGAGCCCCACAAGGTAGTGGACTCCAGCCCCCCTCCGTGACCCAACCTCTCCCAAACCTCTCCCCCTTGTACCCAACCCTTAAGGAACTCTGGAAGTAGAGGTGAACTGCCTCCTCCTTCTCTAGGTTGGAATTTGACTCCCAGGTCCCTGTGTGCTCTTAGCCAGAGGGACCCCAGCCCTGAGCCTGGCTTCCCTATGCCTGAGGGGGGCCCAGTTCCAAGCCAAATCACACGCTCCATCACATGCTCACACCCGCATGCTTGCACACTCGTGTGCAACCATACACTCTCTCTCATTCTCAGCCACACTCACACTCTCGAATGCTGTCACACTCACGGCCACACCTGAACAAAGCTGAAGTTCTGGGGCCCTGAGTCAGCAGAGCCCTGGCAGAGGCTTAGAGGCTGGTGCTGACAGCCTGGTGTGCAGGGGGAGGGGAGGGGCTGCCACAGCGGCCTGGAGGGTCCTGAATAATTCAGGGTGGTGGCTGCTGTGGTGGCAGGAGCCTGTCAGCTGCAGGGAAATCTTGGTGGCTGGATTGTTCTGGGAAGATGGCTCCTGGTGTTTTGAGGAGAGTCAGTCCTAACTGGAGTCTCACTGAACTCACAGAAGCCTTCTCATACCTGCTTTAACTTTGAATCCTCTCCAGGAGCCTGCACAGCCCTATAGCCCCATTTCACAGATGAGGAAACTGAGGCTCGGAGGATAAAGAGATTTACAAAAGGTTGTAAAGCAGGGGTACCCAGGTGCCCACCTGCAACCCTCTCCCCATGTACACACACGTCCCCACAGCCTGGAGAGATTCTTCTGGTCATTCTGCCCAGATGCAGATGAGAGACAGACCTCAGCCATGTGAGGACATTCTGGAGCGTGCGTCCAGGAAGTACCCAGGCTCAGAGCACAGCCGGTGCTCAGCTGCTGCCTCATGAACGGGGACACTGTGTAGGGGTGGCACACTATAACTCAAGGCCATGCCTCTACCACTAGAGAAGAGACATCTCTGAGCCTCAATGTCCTCATCTGCAAGACGGGCATGAAGCGTTATCGACCTCACGAGATGTTGGTAAGGACTGACTAGGAAAACACAAGTCAAGCCATCAGCATGGGATCAGGCCTGCAGGAAAGGCTCCATGTTACAGCGAAGACAGGCGAACCCTTGCCACAAAGAGACAGCCACACAGCAGTAGTGGTCCGTGTGTTCAAAGTCCTCTCTGCCTGGGGCACCTTCCCCTCTCTCCTCTGCTGTCACTGCATTTCTCCCTTCAAGGCTGAGTACATCTGTCACTTCTCTAGGACAACAGCATGGTTTCCTGCTATACCCTGCTCCCCTCGGTGACGTTCCCCCTCCCCCTCCCCCTCCAAGGCATTCAGGCTGCTGGCCTTGGGTGCTTAGAGTGGTCCCAGGCTGTTTGAGATCATGGCCTGCACACAGTAGGCCTTGAGGGCCTCCTGCCGGACAGACACCCCTCACTGTGTCAGCACACAGCAACCGGCAGTTAGGGTGCTTCCACAGTTAAAATAAACCTCTGAGGTCATGGGTCTGTTCTCTCTGTAAAAACAAAAATATCCAACGGCTCGTGTCTGGTGAGACCCGCAGCAAAAGACCAGACGTGACTGCTCACCAGCCGGAGGCCAAGCATCAGGCTCCCCGCCAGGTCCCAACGCAAAGAGGCACCTGCCCAGGCCCTAGGGTACCAACACCCAGAGGCAGTTGGCACGTGACTCCCGTGCCCCGTGGGAAAGGCAGGCACTCCATCCCCACAACCCTGAGCTCTAAGGAGAGTAGGGAGCATTCTCCATATTTGATTCAAAATAAAAACCACAGTAAACCATAGACCCAAAACTTATACGTCGGCTGAAATTAAAATAGATTCTTGCTACGTTTTCTGGTTTCAATATTCTGGATCAGTTCATGGAAGCTGAATCAGGCGATTTGTCTGTCCCTCCTGTTTTGTTTCTGTTGTTGCCCCTGCTTTACTGGGATCTCAGCACATGTTCCATCTCCCCTCTGGAGCAGAGCCCAACTGGGTCCTGGGGGTCCCCTAGCCCTGCGCGCATGAGACTGATCCCCCCCCAGGAGCCTGCCAGCACCCCTTGGCCCCTCCCTCTTCCGGGGAACCTTGCGGCTGGGCCCGTGCCTGCGGCGAGTCTCACCCCAGTATTATTTTAGTCGCAGACAGACACGAGGCAGATGGTGACAACATCCCTTCCCCGCTCCCCACTGACGAGCTGTTGCAGCCCTGAAGCCTGAGGGTTCTTCTCCCTCAGGAATATTTCAATCCCGACTCAGTGGCTAAATGCGGCTGCTCTTGTGAGCCGTGGGCACATCTGCTCCTCCTCCTCCCTACCCCCTACCCATTTTCCTGGGACTGAGTAGAGAGCCCTGGGGAGGCCCTGCCAACTTCCAGCTCTGCCCAGTCCCCCCAGCTGCCCTACTGTGCGCCAGGCACCGGCCCATGAGCACTGTACCACTGGGAGAGGCAATGATTGTGCCCACTTCACAGATAAGGAAGCTGAGGCTCAGAGTGAAGGTCACAGAGCCAGCGATGAGGTGTCCCCTTGGGTCCCATGCATCCTAGAGACACAAGGCGTACCCTCCACTCTGCTCCTACACCTGAATCTCTACCTGACCACCTTTCTGCACAACCTTGAGGGACCACCCCAGGCAAACCACCTTCCCTGCGGAACAACTAGGAGCCGATTTAGTTGCTACACCCCATCTCCCACATCAGCCACTAGAGCCTGGAGCTCAAGGCTAGTGAAGCATCATCGGCCCAGCACCTCACCCTGCTGGTCCTAGCTCACCGGACACACAGACTGTAATGGTGAGAATCAAGGGCAGGGGGAGGGGCTCTGGCATGGGATAGGCCTGGTTTCCAATCTCAACCTTGCTGTGACTCTGGGAGTATCACTTAACTTCCCAGGATCTGCTCCACCATTTGTGAGACACACAGCAGCAGCCTCTCCTCTCCCGGCTAATTCAGTGAGGCGACTGCTATATTCCCAGCACCTAAAGCCAGGCCCAGAACAGAGCACACATCCAATAAACATCTGCTGAATGAATGACACATGGAATGAACTTAGCACCAGGCCTGGCTCAGTGGGGCTGGTCCTCCCCGCAGCCCTAGCCTTGGGCCCAACAGCGCCTGGGGCCAGCTTTGCCTCTGTGGTCCATTATGAGCTGAAGTTGGCCACAAGGGCCAACCCAAGTGTGTCTCTGGCAGGAGGACAGGCCCAGAGCACCTGGCCACCACCACTTGACTCGAGTGCCAGCAAGGTGTGGAAGGTGGACTGAAGCTGTTTGGGTTCCCTCATGCCCCTTTGCCAGCCACCCATCCTGCCTGGCCAAGGGCAGGAAAGCTGGACAGGGGCTCTTTGAGGGCTTGCGATGCTCTCTGGGCCAATGAGGACGTCCTTTCCCAGTCAGACTCGGGGCTGTGGGCTCCCTGTCCAGGCACGGACTCCACCCCCAGCGCCTCAGCGGGCCTTCTTCTGGGGCTGGGCCAAGATCTACAGACAAACCATCGCACAAAAACACATGCCTACCACAGTGACCCTCGCACCCCAAAGAGATCTACAAAACTATACACACATACATGCCACCCAATGAAGACACAAAAGCAAACACACGCATGACTCAATGTACATGGCAGGTTATACAAGCTCACAAACACGTGTGCTGCAGTCACAAACAACACAGCACAAGACACACCTACACGCTCCCACAGCACAGCCGTGAACACGTGTGTGGCACAGCCATCAAGGCCCAGGCCCACACCCAGGAGCACAGATGTGCACGGCAAGACATGGAGGCCTGTCTTGCAAGAAACTGAGGTCCAGCTCCTTATGTCAGACCTGGCCAGGACCTGAGTTTCTGCAGCTCAGGGGGCCAAGGGAGAGCAGGGACACAGGCCTGCTGCAAGAGAAGGGCAGGCCAGGCTTGGAGTGGGGAGAGGAGGCAGTCTTGTGTCCAGTGTCAGCTCTGAAGACCCCATTTTCACAGCACGGGGGCCAAGGCCCTCATAACGCATGGACACACCCCCAACACCAATCCCTCCTCTCCGCAGCCACCTCTGCCCAAGTCACCGACACATTCATGCCTGGCTCAAGAAACTGGGTGAGGCTAGTCACTCTCACCACAAAAGCCAAACCAAAGGAAAAGAGAAGCTGACTGTCGGTGCAGAAACCCATGGAGACACTCTTCAGCAGGGAATTCTGGTCAGGAGAACACACTCTGCCAGTTATGGTCACGAAAGGTAAGTCTGTCTGAGTAGACCTATGTTAACCCTACCCTAAGGACACAACCCTGAGGCCAGCTGGCTTACGAAGGCCACCTGGTGAGGCCAAGGGGCCCCCTTATCTCTGGGCACATCTCATCTGCTGCTTTGCCTGTCCACCCATCCGCATGTTCCGTGGTGCTGTTGCCTGGAGCTGGCATTCGAGGCCCTTGTTATCGGGCCTCATCCTGTGTTCTTTTCCCTAGGCTTTTGCCAATGCTGTTCCTTTCACCAAGAATGCACTCCCAGGCGCCCACCCCCCACATTCTGGCATTCTGCCCATTCATATCTGTGTCACCTCCCTTGAGAAGCCTCCCTAGTGCCTGCCAGGGGAAAAAAAAAAAATTCTCACTCCAGTGCTGGAATGAGAAATGAGGACCCATGTGGGCTTCCACTGGGCCTCAGTGTCCTAATCAGTGAAATACATGTAAGACGCGCTTATCACCACCGAGGAACAAAGTGAGGCCAATTAGTCTAGTGCAGCAGTTCTCAAAGCAGGGTCCGTGGACCCCTGGGAGTCTCCAAGATCTTCTCAGGGTAGGTAAAGTCAGAATGATTTTACCAATAATACTGACATTAGTTGACCTTTTTACCGTGTTGAGATTGGCACTGGTGGTGCAAAACCAATGGTGGGCAAAACGGTTACTGCTTTAGCCCAAATCAAGAGGGTAACACCAAATGATACTAGGACTCATTATATTTGTCAGTGTTAGAAACTTCCATCAAAAAAAAACAAAAATAGGGGCGCCTGGGTGGCTCAGTGGATTAAATCCTCTGCCTTCAGCTCAGGTCATGATCCCAAGGTCCTGGGATCGAGCCCCACATCTGGCTCTCCGCTTGGTGGGGAATCTGCTTCCCCCTCTCTCTCTCTGCCTGCCTCTCTGCCTACTTGTGATCTCTCTCTCTCTGTCAAATAAATAATAAAATCTTTAAAAAAAAATAGCTAGATTTCACTTAGGAATGTCCTTGTTGGGGTGACTGGCTAGCTCAGTCTATAGAGCATGGGAAGGAAGGAAGAATGAGAAAGAATATCCTTGTTGAAGTAAAGCAATAAAATTAGGGATTGTATTAAATCTCAGCCCTTCGACGCCCAGGTGGCTCAGTCGTTAATTGTCTGCCTTCAGCTCAGGTCATGATCCCAGGGTCTTGATGGAGCCCTGCATTGGGCTCCCTGCTCAACGAGAAGCCTGATTCTCCCTCTCCCACTCCTCCTGCTTGTGTTCCCTCTCTCGCTGTATCTCTCTCTGTCAAATAAATAAATAAAATCTTAAAAAAAAAAAAAAAAAGATTTTTGCCTCCAGGAAAAGCAATTGTGCAGTTGTTTTGGTTACAAGCTGAACTAGCTGCTTTTTTTATGGAACCCCATAAAGAAAGACAGACAAACTTTAGACTAGGATATTTGGCCAATATTCTCTCAAAAGTAATCAAGTGAGCCTGTCACTTCAAGGAAAATAACTATAGTATTTATTGCCAATGACAAAATTCTAATTTTTTGTAAGCAAAAATCTGAATTTGGGAATACTTGTATAGGTCAGCATAAGCTTGACCACTTCCTGATGCACTTCTGATGAAATTTGTGGTGTGACTATTGTGGGATGTGACTATTAAATATCATGCAATGATATGTGTTAACCTTTGAGAGATTTGCATAACCCAGCAAACCCATGTTCTCTAAATGACCACTGCATGGTGTTATAAAATCATGCGTGGGCAAGAGATCCACTTTAAGTGCAGGATAGACAAATGGACCTTCATGTAACAGAATATGAAAAGTTCATTGATAAGGTTTCAGATTCTACATGGCAACTAACCTTTAAGAAACTCCCACCTGTCAAGTTTTGGTGTAGTATCAAATTATCTGAAAAGGCTAAGAAAATACTCCTCACTTCTCCAGCCAGAGATGTGCATGAGGCCAGATTTTCCTCATGCATTCAACAACAGAAAAACAAACATACCACAATAAATTGAAAGCAAGAGTAGATACTAGGCTCCAACCCCAAGGGGCCTGTTTGTTCTATTAAGCCAGATATTAATGAGATCACAAAAATGTAAAAACGCCACTCCTCCTGCTAATTTTGCTTTGTTCCATAAAATAAAGTTATTTTTCATGAAAGTATATTATCTATGTTAACACGTAATGAACGGCAACTGTCATTTTAAAATAAATAAATACACGTTCTTCAATTTTCTCAGTTTTCATTTCTAATATGGCAAATCTTTTTTTTTTTTTAGATTTTTATTTATCTATTTGACAGAGATCACAAGTAGGCAGAGAGGCAGGCAGAGAGAGAGGAAGAAGCAGGCTCCCTGCTGAGCAGAGAGCCCCATGCGGGACTCGATCCTAGGATCCTGGGATCATGACCTGAGCTGAAGGCAGAGGCTTTAACCCACTGAGCCACCCAGGCGCCCCTAATATGGCAAATCTTGATGCCCAGAACCCACTTAAACAAAAGCTCTTCGGGGCCCTCAATAATTATTAAGCCTGTAGAGGGGTTCTGATAACAAAAAGGTTGACAACTGCTGGCCCAGCGCTTCCACAGCAGGAAAAACTAGGGGTAGATGTGAAGAAACATCTGGATGGGCAGACACAGGCAGCAAGCAAAAGGAGCTATCAGAGATGGTTCCTTTGAAGAGGTCCCAGCCCGGGGCCTTGGAAGTCCAGGCAGAGGGGTGGAAGGCGGGGACTTCAGGGTGGGGGGCTCTGGCAGAGGTGTCTGGGAATCCCTACTTCCCTCTGCTGCCCCCGTAAGGGTTGTGGGTATGTAGGGGGAGGCCGCAAACACCCAACAGACCTCCCTGCACACAGGCTGAGACCCCCCTAGAAGCTCCAGCCCTCCCCAGATGCCTCCAGCCTCCTCCACCCCCACCCCCCATGAAAAGGATTTAGGCCTAAAAATTATCGTCACCGCTTCACAGCAGACAATACAGAGGGGACATTATGTGCCAAGAGAGAGGCCTCGTTGTTGCTGCTGCTGAGGGACAGCAGCGCTCTGTTCTGAGCAGGCCGGGGGCTTCTCCTGTGCGGTGGCCCAGACCCTCACTCAGAAGCACATCCTCACCCCAGCGTGCACTCGCAGACTCACCCAGGGTACCCCTCAGGCACATGCTGGGGCCCACATCAGCCTTCCTCTACGCCCAGCTCCCACCCACTACCTGCCCTGGGTCCTTACTGCCAGCGCCACCCCCCCACATACACCCATGCGCTCCACAGCGCAGGTATCCTCCCCCGGGGAACCCTGGTGGGGGTGCAGGGGACAAAAGGCAGCCCCACTGGGAACCCTGAGGATGCCCAGCCCACCCTGCCCTGCACTGCCTGGACAGGATCACAGGGCACTGAAACCAGCAGCCTAGGCTGAGCCAGACCTGCCTAGACCCACGGAAGGACACAAAGGCTGCCTTGTTGCTTTGCCAAACCCTCCTGGCTCTGGAGAGGGAGGGAGGAACCCAGGCAACTGGCACCCCTAACCCCAGCTTCTGGGCTGGCCCTGAAACAAGACTGGACTTTAACCATAGAGGCCACCACTCATGCTGGGGCCAGAGGGCAAGGTGAGGACAAAGGGAACCTCCTGATAAGACGGTCCCAAGGAGGTCCCCCCAAGCCCTGAACTTACACTCGACCCAAAGTCTTTGTTTTTCCTCTGGGGGCGGCAGGGATCTCTCCCTCCCAACATTTGCTCAGGTTAGTCCCTCAGCCTGGAGCTGCCTCCCTCCTCCCCTTGTCTGGGCAAGTTTTCATCTTCCTTAGGGCATTGTTCAGAGAGCATCTCCCAAGCCCTCCTGCCCCCAGAGCTTCCTTACCAAACAGGGAGCTCCAGATTTCCACAAGGGAATGCCCAGCAGGGGACAGGCAGAGAGGGTCTCACAGGCCACCACCCCAGGACTGGCAGAGGAACAGGTGAGAGGGTGTGGCCAGGCCAAGCCTGACCAGCCCGAGACCACACCATGGCAGCGGACGGGATGGGCGGGGAGTTACCAGTCCCAATTTTCAGCCAGCCATCAGTCCCTGCCACCAGGTGACACAGAGCAGAGTTCCTTGGAGGAGACTACTTCCTCACATCCGGACCTTTGTTCTCTTTGCGGAAGACACTCTTTCCCGATCTGTCTGCCAAGTCTTACTCATCAAGCGGCAGCAGTTTTTATTTTTTATTTAATACGTACAGAACACCACCTGTGTGGCAGGCACTATTCTAAGGGATATTTACACGAATTAACTCATTAAATCCGCACAACAACACTTTGAGGCAGGTACTATTGTTATTTCCAATTTTTTTTTTAAAGATTTTCTTTATTTGACAGAGATATCGAGAGGGGAACGCAAGCAGAGGCAGGGGAGAGGGAGAAACAGACCTCCCGTTGAGCAGGGAGCCAGATGCAGGGCTCGATCCCAGGATCCTGAGATCATGAACTGAGCCAAAGGCCAATGCTTAACAACTGAGCCACCCAGGTGCCCCAATTTTTTTTTAAGATTTTACTTTTAAAGCATCTCTACACCCAATGTGGGGCCCCATCCCTGAGATCGAGAGCTGCAACTCTACCGACTGAGCTCACCAGGCACCTCTTATTATTCCCATTTTAAAGATGAGGACAGTAAAGCACAGCAAGGTTAAGGAACTCTATCAGGGGGCACCTGGGTGGCTCAGGTGGTTAAGCGTCTGTCTTCCACTCAGGTCATGATCCCAGGGTCCTGAAAACGAGTCGCGCATCAGGTTCTCTGCTTGGCGGGAAGCCCGCTTCTCCCTCTCCCTCTACTGCTCACCCTGCTTGTGTTCTCTTGCTCTCTCTGTCAAATAAATAAATAAAATCTTTAAAGAAAGAAAAAAAAGGAACTACCAAGGTTACACTGCTAGTAAGTGGTGGTATGAATAACAGAAACCCAGCAAGTCACTTCCAGGCAGTCGACCATGACTTCTTACCCAGAGCAGGGGCCTTTGCTGTGTCTCTGATCTCAGACCTATCCCTCTTGGTGAGCCCCTCGAGGGCTTTCATAAGAACATATTTTGGGGGACGGGGCTGGGGGCAGGTCAAGGGGTCCACCCCCTAGCACAATACATGGGCTATGGGGCATCTCGAGAAACACTGTTGACTAAAGAACTGAAGACACAGGGGCGCCTGGGTGGCTCAGGGGGTTAAAGTCTCTGTCTTCAGCTCAGGTCATGATCCCAGGGTCCTGGGATCGAGCCCCACATCGGGCTCTCTGCTCAGCAGGGAGCCTGCTTCCCCCTCTCTCTGCCTGCCTCTCTGCCTACTTGTGATCTGTCAAATAAATAAATAAAATTTAAAAAAAAAATGAAAACACAGCAAGGCCGGATTCCCAGTGCCCAAGAGCAGAGAAGGTAGAGGCTGCCCAAAAAGGCTCAAGGAGTTCTCTCCCTTTCTGACATCCCACACCATCTGCTTTGTCGCTCACTCCAAAGCCTCTGTCCTCCTCGGGTGCATGGGCCTACAGAACACTGGCGAGGGGAGGAGGAGGCTACCAGGCCTGCAGGGCCACCTCGAGGCCCAGCTGCTCCCAGGCCTCCATGTCCCTCCAGGCAAAGGGTCTATTAAAACTCTTGGGCACCATGAACCAAAAAGATAGAGTCTTCACAGGGTCTGCTGTCCCCGTTCTCTCGTCTGAATCTGATTTTCCAAACTATTGGGTAGTTTCCCTGGCTCCTAGCCAATGTTTACAAACAGATGCTCTGACCCCAACCAGTAGAGAGGGACACGTGGGCACCCAGTGGACCAGCCAGCCTGCAGGGACCTCCACACTCAAGGGTTGCCCTCTGGACAGAGCCTCTTCTTCTGAAAATCTCCATTTCCATTGGTTGTGGCCCAAAAAGGAGACACAATCATTGGCTGTCTCTGTACTTCTGAAGTAGGGTTGATGCCATTCCCTAGAAAAATAACCCCCAAGATGGCAACTACTCGCCCTTAGTCTTCCCACCTTGGAAACGGAACTGACAGGTGCTCGGAAGAATGGGTAGGAAAGGCTGCAGGTCCTTAGGGAAGAGGGCCCCACTGGCCTTCTAAGGAGAGCCCCTTCCCCCACCTCAAAGTAGATTTCCCAGCCTGCCCCTGGCTCAGCCCACCTTTCCACTGATGCTATTCATACCTGGCCTCTGTGAAGGTGGGTGAAGACAAGGCCTCCTTCTGTGAGGAGGGGGGTCTTCCCTCACCCCCATCCCCAGCCACTAAAAACACCAAGTTTCCAGGGAATTTGCTTCATAACCAAGGGAGGCCGGGGATAGTAGGGTGCTTGACAGAGGGCACCCCCAAATTGCAACTTAGGAAGGACTTCAGGCAGCTGTCTGGTTGGAAAGGACCTGGAAGATTGGCCTGAAGCTGCATGTGCAGCCACTAACTGTACTTAAATACCAGGTTACAGATCGGTTACAGTGAACTTTTCTCAAAGTGCTTTACATCAAATGAAGAAAATACCAGTTGCCCATATCAAAAAATTAATGATGATGATAGAGATGTTGTGGGCACCAAGTCATTTCCCCTCTCCCACCAGGTTGGGGGGAAGGGCTGCCTGGACTGAGGGAGGCCATACCCCTTGGAAATGTAAGTCTACCTCAACTTCTACTGAAAAAATATTCTCCAAGCCACAGAACTCTGGGCTGCACCTGGGAGGGAAAGCGATGTGATCAGACACTACTCATGACCTTACTTGAGCACCAACTGGCTGGAGGGCAGACACTCTGGATGTCTTTTTATGACCACCCTACAAGGGAACATTGAATTACTGTATTTTCCCTATTGCCCCCACTTTACAAATGAAGAAACTGAGGCTTACAAAGGTTGTTGCCCTCCCAAGACTGCAGAGTCAATATGTGACAGAAATGAGACTAGAATCTAAATCCTGGACTGTCATATTCCAGTCCCTGGGCACACAAGCCATGTGTGATAAGGGCCCAAAGATGGGGCACCTGGGTGGCTCAGTGGGTTAAGCCTCTGCCTTCGGCTCAGGTCATGATCTCAGGGTCCAGGGATCGAGCCCCGCATCGGGCTCTCTGCTCAGCAGGGAGCCTACTTCCCCTTCTCTCTCTACCTGCCTCTCTGCCTACTTGTGATCTCTCTCTGTGTCGAATAAATAAATAAAATATTTTTTAAATAAATAAATAAATAAGGGCCCAGAGAATAGCCCCAATAGGACTGTGGGATGTAAGAGATAAGGGCCAGTCTCCATGTTTATGAGAATAAACACGTGACTTCATGGGGGAGGAAGAAGCTGACCTAAACCATGGAGAATGGTTAGGATTACAACAAAGAGATGGAGAGGGAAGGGACTCCAAACAGAGGGAACAGCACATGCAAAGGCTCCAAGGTGGGAACCTGTGCAGCATGTTTGGGGAGCAGCCAAGGGGCCGTATGTTTGGTTGATGGAGCAGAGGATCACAGGAAAGTGGGTCAAGAGCAGGTAAGAGAGGGATACAGCCACAGGGGAAGCAGTGGAGCTTAACGGTTCAGGCTGTGAGTTTGAATCCTGACTGCCACTGACCAGCTGGGGACCTTGGAAAAGTCTCTTCCCTTCCCTGAGGCTCAGTTTCCATATCTACAAAATGGAAATAATAAAGGTATTCACTTAATAGCATTGTTCTGAGAATTCAAACAAGCACTCTGCCCAGCCTAAGAACTGACAACTGTTATTCTTGGTACTGGGCCTTGGGGAGCCACTGAGGGCTCCTAACAGGGAGAGGGACTCCAGTAAAGCTGGGCAAGGAAAGGAGTGGCACCACAGCTCATAACTTACCACAAATCAGCCCCAGGGCTCAGGAACAGTGAAACCAGATCGCTGGGCCCAGGCCAGTCGTCCCACCCAATGTTTCTTTGACATCTCCTCTTTCATCTTTAAAGAATCTTATGAATTTCCCTATGACCAATCCATGCTTGTTTCTAATAAAAATAATGTATTCAATTACTGAACTCTCCTCCCGGTAAGACAGACATTCCAGGAAGCAGAGCCCTGTACACAGCCTGCTCACCAGCCACCGACATAACCAGGCCCCAGGCTGAGTGCATGGCCTCACAAGGGGAGGGTTTGGCTGGAAGAGCCACGCCTCTGAAACACACTCTCCTCCCACCTCAGCCCCAGCCCCAACAGAGCTAGATTTAGAGAAAACTTGCTGAACCACGGACGGGCTCTCTTCGTCCCCAAACTCAAGTGTCACCTTACCTAACTTTTCACAGAGGTCTTCCCTGACCACTGGATCAGCTGGGTAAGTCGGTCCCATCACCTTATGTTAATGCTGGCCTAGCACTCTGCCCTTACACTGTCCAAGTGCCTGTTATGAGGCTGTGTGTCTTGCCTAACCAGAAGGGATGTTCCAGGAAAGCAGGACTCAGTCTTATGCACTACTGGGTTCCCATCATAGGACAGCGTTTGGCACATAGGAGGTGCTCCATAAATACTTACAGAAAGAGAGAAGGGAGGAGCAGAGAAAGAATTAATAAGGAACAAAATCTGCATTTTTGCTCCCAAGACTAAGAGGTTCCTTTGAAGACTCTGTCACCAGTCCGTGCAATGGGCGGGGCCCAGGGACCAGCGTGGGCACACTAGGATTCCATCCCCTCCCCGAAGCGTTGTCACAGGCCTGCCTCTGGAGCTGCCCTTCCTTGCCCCACACCCCATCTCAGAGAAACAGAAATTAATTTCCCTTTGGCATAAACTGATTTTGATGAGCCCAGTCCCCGGCGATTCATCATCGACCTCTCGGGGAGCACTGCAAGGAACGGCGGGTGGCGGCATGACTTATGGGCCTCGCAGCTCCAGACATCCAGCTGCCTCTGATGGCTCCGGACACCTCCAGCACCCCTAAATCAACAGCAAGGGAGTGACCTGGAGAGCTGCCCAGCTTGTCCTCAGGCTCAGCTGCTGCCCCTGGCAGGCGCCTCCCAGGTCAGGGGGCGCAGGCTGCATGGAAGCGGGTGACTTCATCCAGGCTGACTCACCCGCTGCCGCCAGCCACTAGGGATGAACTGCAAGAGGGAGGTGGCTGCAGAACTCTCCAGCCTGGGACTTCAGGGGGAGGAGTCCCCACCCTCCCTCTGCAGCCCCAGGGCTTCCCCAAACCGGACTGTGCCCCTACCCCACCCCCAACCATCATCCCAGGATCCACAATAAGGACCTACAAATAGTCTAGGCCCTTGGTTCAGTCCCAGCCAGAGGACATCTGCGGCCCAGGCCCAAGGCCCCTCTTACCAGCCTTACCAGGTAAAATGGACCGACTCTTAACCCCTAAGATTCAGTTTCTTCATCTATAAAATGGGCACAGTGACGCCTACTCCATCTACTGCTCAGAATCTTAGGCAGATCTGATCGATGTGCCAGGGTCCTGGAGATAGGAGCATACCACATAGAAGCAGGGATGGAAGCCAGACCAGGGGATCCCACACAGCGCGGTGGAAACCAGACCTCTTACCCTGGCCTGCAGTGCCCCCAAATCAATGCCCTGCGCTCCCCGCTACCCTCTCACACTCCCTGCTTGGCCACAGTCAGCCTCCTTAAATTCATCAGATGGGCTGTTCTCTTGCCACCTTCGGGCCTCTGGCTCTAGGCTGTTCTCTCAGCATCCCTCCCAATCCCTTCAACGGGGGCCAAATCGTTCGCAGCTTAAACCTCACTTCCTCTGGGAACCTTTTCCTAGCCCCAGTGTCTGTGTCCCCACAGTCTTGCTATTCCCGTATGTTATCACAGTGTCTCCCACGTGCCTCCCAGAGGCTGCCCTTGATCTCCTCTACATCCCTTGACCCCAGCCCAGTGCCTGGTTGAGGGTAGTAGGTGTTCCCTAATATTGGTTTATTGGAATTAAATTCCTGTGTCTACTCATCTTGGTGGGCAGTGGCAGAAGGATTCTGTTAAGAAGGATTCTGAGGCTGCCAAAACGCACATAAGCATCTCACTTGCCACAAAGTGAGGGTTCATTACGTGTCAACTATTAACATTGGGGTTGCTACTGGGAGTGGGCTCCTGGAAACCCTCAAGCTCCCTTTACCTGCCCTGCTTTCAGGCACAGTTCCAGCAGCCCAGGGATAGGGAAGGGAACTGGACAACACTTCTGTTTTGAAACAACCCAAAGATACTTGCCTATCTCTAGCAGAAAGAATATCCCCACGGAGTCAGGAGACCTGAGTTTGAGATGCGTACACCCCTTCTGACTTGCTCCAGAGACAGACTTCAACAGTGTATCACCATCAGTAAAGAAGGAATAATTCCCACAGGAGAGCTATGAGGGTCAAGGTCAAAGGTGTGGAGTTTGGTTCACCTTGATGAAGGATACAAATCACCATTTATAAACATACCTCAGCCCTCCCCCCACCAAGGCAAGGTAGGGCTCAGAGGTTGAGACC
The DNA here is from genome assembly GCF_902655055.1 of Lutra lutra. Classification (NCBI taxonomy): domain Eukaryota; kingdom Metazoa; phylum Chordata; class Mammalia; order Carnivora; family Mustelidae; genus Lutra; species Lutra lutra. The sequence continues at coordinate 78,449,180 of NC_062282.1, read as the reverse complement.
CCAAAACCAGAACCATTACCAGCCAGAGTCGAGCCTCACCCCCAGGCCTTCCATCTGGGGACCCCCAACATCATGCAGTTGCAAGACCTCCTGTGAAACCAGAAAGGGAGGGTTGAACCTCTACTCCCCACTATGTAACTTTGGGCAAGCGCACCTTGCAGATCTTCGGGTTCTTCACCTAGCAAATGGTTGTGATGATGGCAGCTGCCTCCTGGACTTCTCAAAAGGATTAAATGAGATAATTAAGTAAAGAATGCAGTTTGCATTTAGCTCGAGGCCCCGTCAGTGCTCGCTAACTTACCCATCACTGTATCATCATCATTGTCCCCCTGAATGATGTAGCTATGCAGGGGATAAGATGCCCGTGTTGATCCTGGTGCCTCTGTACCACAGGAACTCCCAGAACCTTCACAGCAAACTGGACTGTCATCCTCACTTCCCGGATGGGCAGACTGAGACTCAGAAAAAATAGGACTTTTCAGTCTGAAAAATCCCTAAAGGCAGAGAGGCCATGCCTCCCAAGTCTGGGGTCCTTGTAGGATTGAGGCTACACCTCCCCCATCAGACTGGGGGATTTTTCTCCCTCGTTTGGCCAGAGGACCAGATTTCTTATTTAGCACCTCCAGCCTCTCTCAGAGGAGCAGAAGGGGGTGAGGTCCAGCTGCTCTGCCTTCTTGCTCTGCCTTCTTGCAGCACGAGGAAAGGTTCAGGCGGTGGACAAAGGTCGGCATGGGGCCTGCCTGGTCCTAGCTGCCCCAGCTGACACACAGGGAGGCCTCGTGACTGCCCCCTGCCCCCACACTGGCTCCAGCTTCCCGCCTGACTGGGCTGAGCGCTTCAAAGCCAGCAGCCTCTGAAATGAGGCCGTGGCATCTGAGCCAGCAGCTGGTGGGGGAGTCAGGCAGCCCCAGCCCCCTGTGTGCATCTCCAAGCACTCCTGTCAGTGTGGACTTGCCCGACAGCAGGTAGCCACCGGGGTCACAGGGGATAGCTTCGGGTGCCCACGTCATGGCCAAAGGAGCATTAAAGCTACTGGCATGCCAATGAGGCAGGGCTGCAGGGGGCCAACTCCTTCACTAGATGCCTAGTGGGCATCTGGTGGGAGATGGATCACTAGAGAGAGTGACCACCAGGACACGCGTGCATACACACGCCAACAAGCACTCATGCACGCACTCACTGCAGCACAGAATAGGAGGGAACTGTGGACATTCCAGACCTGGGATCAAATCCTTCTGGCCTTACTTCCCAGATATGTGACCTTGAGTAGTATAATGGGTTGAACTGTGTCCTCCCCAAAATTCATATGCTGATGTCCTTAACCCCCCCACCTCAAAATATCACCTTATTTGGAGAAAGAGCCCTAAAAGAGATAATCAAGTTAAAATGAGGTCATTGGGGTGGGCCCTCGTCCAATCCAACTGGTGTCTTTACAAGAAGGGGTAATTTGGCCACAGACACTCATACAAGGAAGACGATATGAAGAGACAGAGAGAAGACAGCCATCTACGAATCAAGGACAGAGGACTGGAACAGTCCGTTCCCTCACAGCCCTTCAAAGGAGGCTGCCAATATCTTGATTTGAACCTCTAATCTCCACAACTATGAGACAATAAATGTCTGTGGGTGACGTCACCCAGCATGGGGTACTTCATCAGGGTGCCCTGGGACTGTTTCTCCAGAGCCTCGGTCCCTATAGGCCTACAAAGAAATTATAACAGTACTTGCTTCCTAGGTTGCTGTAAGGCTTAGATGAGATGTATCTGTGAAGACAGCACTTAGCCCAGGATTAGACCCACAGCACAAGCTCAGTAAGTGCTGGCTGCTTTTACTATCCGGTTATTATTGACCACACACGCTTACACATTTACTCCTCTATTCCAAATAACACTGTGTTGTACACCTTCCGAGCACAAGGCACGGTTGAACAAATCTCTAGCCTCTGGGGTGCTTGGCAAGGAAGCCGTATCCTTGTGGGAAACAGACAATCCCCATACACACAAATTAGCTGATGAGAGAACAAATGCCTAGGAGTTTGCGCAGGTGCGCTCACGTGTCTGCACATGGTGTTAAGGTAGGCATACGTGTGCACGTAGCTGTTGATGTGCACCTGCATGTTAGTTTCTGTGCATCGGGGTACCCGAGGGCACACCTGCGTGTGTTTAGGCACAGGTAGCACATGCATGTGTCATGCATGTGTTTTCACATGTACAGACAACCATGTGGACAAATGAGAACGTGTGGGCCCCTGTGGATCTGGACATGTACGGCTGAGCGGGGATAGATGCGGGGGCAATTGTGGGTGAGCATAGCAGGGCCCAAAGCTGGGGCCCTCTGCTGTCTGCAGCCTGAGGAGGAATTCTGAGAACTCATCTCAGCCATCAGCCTCAAGTAAACACACACCCTCTTCCCAAAGTCGGACTCAAATGCTCTTGTGCCCAGGGACCACCTAAGGACCCTCTTCAGAACAGAGCCCTGGGTTACAGGAAGTCCTTCCAGCATTCTGACCACAATCCCTACTTCAGAAACCAGTAGGCCCAAAGCCCTTGAATGAGGCAGACATTAGTCCTATGTTCCAGGCCAATTTTTGTCCAACGTCTGCATTTAGCTCCAAAGAATGTGGGAATCCCACATCCCCAAAGGCCTCTCCAATTTGGGTACCCTCTTCCCATCCTGTTCCTGCCCCCAAAATGCTAAATATCAACACTCCCTGTCCCACCACCATCCCTTGGGAAGTGGCTCAGCTACCTGGCCTTTTCCCCACCAGCAGAGTCTGGCAAAGTATAACAGGGAGTGGCCTGGCTGGCCCAGTCAGAAGAACATGAGATCTTGGGGATGTGAGCTAAAGCCCCATGGTGAGTGGGCGTAGAGATTATTTAAATACAGAAGTAAATAAATAAACAAGCTTTATAAAAGAAGGAGGAGGAGGAGGTGAGGGAGGAGGAGGAGAAGGAGTGTAGCTGGATGTGGGTCTAGGAGTGGGGAAGGCCTCAAGCACTAACCAGGCCGGTGCCCGAGGGGCATCTGTGACTGCCAGAGCTATGAGGGCAAGATTTCCTGAGAGCGGAAAAGGATACCCATGTGCACAGGCACTAGGGCTTCCGGCGGGCAGGGGGTGGGGGCTCACAGATGAGACCAGACCCAGGGGACTGCCTCCTACCCCATACCCACTCTTCCCTGCCCAATACCCAGTGGAGTCCCCGGAAGACCAGACGTGGGGAACCAGAGACAGTTGGGCCTGGCTCTCTGCCCCCAAAACTATTATCTGAACCACAGACCCGAGTTCTAGTTCTGGTTCTAATAGTGCCAGCAATGACAATCGAGGCTCACATTTATCATGCAGTTGCTGAGGACCTGGACCTGTGCTCAGCACTGGCCACACAGTGCCCCACTGAAGCCATACACTGTTTTGGTGTGTTGTAACTAGCAGTGTTACCTGCATTTCACAACTGAGGAAACCAAGGCACCGGCACTGTAGCTCATCTGCCCTCCAGCACCCAGCTGATTAGTAGCAGAGCCAAGAGAACCCAAACTCTTTTTTCCCTTTTAAGATTTTTATTTATTTATTTGAGAGAGAGCAAGAGAGAACATGAGCTGGGGGAGAGGCAGAGAGGGAAATGCAGACTCCCTGCTGAGCAGGGACCCTGACTTGGGACTCCATCCCAGGCCCCTGGGATAATGACCTGAGCCAAAGGCAGATGCGTTACTGGTTACTGACTGAGCCGCCCAGGTGCCCCAAGAGCCCATACTCTTAACCATGAAGCCCCTGCCTTATGGGGTGACCTTAGACAGTCCCTTTTCCTCTCTCAGTCTCCCAGTTTGTGCAGTGAGGGTGCTAATTGCCATGACTTCTGATCTCTGTGGGACTCCCAGCTCTGAGTCCTGGGTGAGGTCATAAGGGGTCAAGACTCAAAATGAGATCCAAGGTCTCCCCGAGGGTCTTGTGAAGAACGCAGTGACAGGACCACCCCACACCAATGAGCCAGACTCTCTACCTACTCCCCACATCTGTCCTCCCTCCCCATATCTACAAGCTCACAAGGTCTGCTGTGCACCAAGGCTTAAGAATCCCTGGGGTGGGTGGGAATCCCTTGGCGGGAAAGTAGGTAAAGGAAAGTGGAAAGCACCCCTGCTCAGGCCCTGCTGGGGGAACTTCAAGTCAAAAGGCTGGGGATGTTCTGAGGCCTGGCTATAGCTTCCTCATCCAATGGGCAAACCTCCTCTAATGGGAAGATGACTGAATTCCAGAGGAGCTCCTCATCATGGAGATGATGGGGAGGAAGAAGCAAGTTCTGTCCCAGTCATCTCTCCCTGCCCAAACAGCCTCAAGGGCCTTAACCGATGCTCCCCCGCCCCCGAAAACCTGAGCACAGCTGAGGGAGGGGAAGCCTGGAGATGCTAAAGAGACAGGGAGGTGGAAATCCACACAAAGGCTGACCCCAGCCAGGCCAATTGGCCAGCCGGCCCACCCAACCCCCTGCAGCAGGCAGCTTGGCAGGGCTGAGCGCCAGCTCCTGCAGCCAAACCGAGTTCCCACCGAGTGTGCTTAATGCAGCGGCAGCGGTGACATTTCTGCCGTCAGAAGCAAAAACAGGAACCCGGCCATTTTGATGAAGGGCGCCCAGAGTGCGAGTGCGAGATGTAGGAGGGTGGGGTTCCCACTCCTGCACCCGTTGCCCTAACCACCCACCCCTGCCTCTGCCCGGTGCCCAACCCAGAAGGTCACAAAACGGACCGCCAGCCAGGGAAACTGCTACAGAAGAACCCCCACCCTTTGGCATAGGTTGGGAAACTGAGGCCATAGCACTGACACTAGCCAGATCTGGAGAAGACAAGAGAAGGGATCGAGAAAAGCCCCGGGGAGGATGCCTTGGGGAATGTTCAGTTGGGACGCCAGAATGCTGAACCCAAGAGGCAGCAAGGACTGGTCTCAAAAGAGCCTACACACCTGCCCCCCAACCCTGGCGCGCCCTCATGAGGGCGCTCGCGACGCCTCTAATCTGCCAAGCAGCGAGAGGGTTAAACTTCCTCTTCGTACTTGCCGCAGTAAGTGGAAAGGAAAGAAGTGTCAACTCTGTTCTCACCACAGCGGGGCTGTCGGATGGCACCTCCCCCCGCCCCGCGCACCCCGCCCGGCCGGCTCCCCCGCCCTCCCCTCGGAGCGCGCGCGCACACACCTCCCACCGCTTTGCCCAAATTATTTTCGATCCCGGGAGACTCCGGATGCCAGACGCGCTCCGCGGCGGCGGCGGCGGCCGCGCCTGATTCATTGCGCCAAAGCTGCAGATGCGACCTCCCGCCTGCGCCCTGTGCCCCGGCCCGCGCAGGGCTGCGTGCACGCCGGGAGAGTTGGGGGGGGGGGGGTTGGCAATTTGTAGGCGCCCCCCCAAGAGGCGGGACCCGGCCCCCCGGGGCCAGGTCCCCAGTCCCCAGCTCCCCGGGCAGCGCTAATTAGCTTCCTCGGGGGGCGCCACGCGGCGTGAGGGGCGGCAATTTCCCGGCTGGGCTGCGGGGGAAGCGCTCCCACCGCCTGGGAAGGTGAAATGGGAAACTCGATTCAAAGAGAGCTTTCCTCCCCCCCCCCCCCTCCCGCCAAGCGCCGTAGAAAACGGGTTTGAAATTCCTCTTTTTTTTTTTTTTTTTTTATTTATAGTGCATCGTCTCCATGGAAACCGCGGAGGAGGTCACGGTAGCTGGGCCCCCGCGCGTCACCCCGCGCCTCGCCGGCTGCAGGCGCCCGGATTGCGGCCTCCCAGGCGCCGCGGCCCGCGTGGACTCTACTCCGAGTTCCCCGCCCCCGCTCCAGTCAGCCCGCGGCTCAGGCCATATGACTCTGCCGGGTCCCTACCGGGAACCGCGCACCTGGGCACCAGCGCGCTAGGCTGTTGTGCCTCCGTCCCCCGGCTCCAGCACGCGGGAATGCGCCAAGAAACACGTGCCTAGCTCCGAGATGGGAACATGTGCGGCAAGGCGCCGCCGAGCAGCTCTGCGCTAGTGAATACCCTGGGGGATCGACCTATATAGGCGCACAACTCCAAAGCTCTAAAATGAGACCACCCGCGGTTAGGAACTCTGGAGTCAACCGAGTCCTTCCTGGGTGACTTACTAGCTATGTGACTTCGGGCAAGTCACAACCTCTCTGCCTCTCAGCTTGCTCATCAGCAAAATGGAATTGAACCTTGAGACAAAGTACGTTAAACGATTAACACTATGTTTTGCAAGAGGTCTCTGAAAAATGGTAGCTGTGGTTCGGGTTTTGGTTTTGGTTTTTTTCAGGCCGGTAAAGCCGAGGCCCTACAGGCTTTGCTCAAGGGCGCGGTCGGCCTGGAGGCTGGGAGTTACCCCCAGGAAGCTCCCAGCACCCCAGCCTAGACCTGAACGGTGGGCGGTGAGGGAACGCGTGCAGGCTGCGCAGGGCCTGGGCCCGCCTAGGGCGCGGCGGGCGGGGTTGGAGTCTCCTAAGCTAGCCACATCCGCACCCGGAACCCTGGAAACGGGGCTCCCCGTGGTGCCCTCCCCCCGTAGCAGCACCATTAGCAACAAGCCTGCCTGCCCTCCCTCCCAGGGCTAAGACCGCACCTGCCCCACCGGATGGCCTCCCCGGGGCCAGGCCGTGCCCCCCACCGCGCACACTTCCTCCCGGACCCTCAGCGCCCCGTCGAGCGCGCAGGGGGAGGGGACCGGGCCGCCCCCGCCCCGCCGGCTTCCCACAGCCAGAGCTGCCCGGAGCCGGGGAGGCAGGAAGTCTCAGAGCCGGGGCGTGGAGGCGGGGTAGGGGCAGGAAGTTGGGGGTGACTCTCCCAGAGACCCCAGACGGGGCCCCGGCGTGGGAGCGGGGTGGGCGGGCGCGTAGGGATTAAGGGCGCCCCCCCTCCCTCTGTGGCCTTCGGCCATGTGACCCGGCCGGAGCGACCCGCTGGGTGAGGGCGCAGGCCGCTACCTCTGGGACCCCCAGCAGCGCGCGCGAGGAGGGAGGGGCCGCCTTTGTCTACTTTGCCGCAGAAGCAGCCCCCCATAACCCCTCCCCGCCGCGCCCCGCCGGGCCCTGCACAGCCCGGGTTTTCCATCCGGCCCGGCTCGACTCGGCAGCTGTCAGGGGACCGAGCTGACCTTCGCGAGCAGGGAGTTTCAATTAGCCGCAGATCAGATAAGCGGGCGGGCCCGTCTCTCCGGGCACCGCGGGGGCGCAGCCCCGCCCCCGCCACGCCGCGCCAAACGCGCTCCAGATGGGAACAAAGATGAAGACGCAGCTCCACCTGCCTCCCCGGGGAGGGGGGGCAAAAGAGGAGGCCCCACCGGGAGGCGCTTCCCAACAGAGGCAGGGGTTGCGCGCCCTCCCCTGCACGTCTAAGGATCCCAGGCCTGGGGCAGGGGGTCTAGCCAAGAGGATCTTTCCGGCTCTGCCGGCCTCCTGCACAGCGGGGAAGTGCCCGCCTGACCTCATCCTCAGGCGGGCATCGCATCCTCTCTCCCGGGAGGGAGACTTTTGCCATCTCTGATCTCACCCAGAGCACTCCTGGGGAGGCTGAGCCAAGTGAGGCATAACCCAACAGAAAAAGGAAACTGAGGTAGAGAGGGGCCAGGACTTCTTGATCCAGATCACACATCCTTTCAGATGCTTTTTGTTTTTGAGTGCCTGCTAAGTGCCCAGCACTGTTTAGGGAGACAACAGAAAATAGTTTCATCCCCAGACTCACAGAACTTACATTCTAATTCAAGGAGACAGACCATAATCAAGTAAACAGTTGAACAAGATCATTTCAAAGAGTCTGGAGAACCATGAAGATATTAAAATAGGTCACGTGAGACCGACTTCAGGGAGGGGACCATATTAGCTATGGTGGTCAAAAGGCCTCTCGGAGTGGGTGAATCTGGACGGAGGCCTGAAAGATTGGGAGGAACCAGCCAGGCAAAGGAGAGGGTATTGAACATAACCCTCTGGGCATGACCTTAGGCCCAAAGGGGAGCCAGATTTCGAAGACCAGGTGAGAGGTCAGAGTTTATGCAAAGTACAATGGGAGCCTTTGGTGGGTTCTAAGCTGGGGGTGACACAGTCTGACTTCAATTTTTAAAAGATCCCTCTGGCTATTGTATAGATCAGAGGAAGGCAAAAGTAGAAGCAGGGAGGAAGAAAAAGATAATGGGGTTGGAGGGGAGCAAGGGAGGGTGGAGGACATGTTACTGGATGTTAGGTTCTCAGTAAATTTTGGCTTAGTATGGATTACTACGCACCACCACTGACCTGAACAACTCCCCAGGCCCACCCCACAACACACACATACACCTACCTCTTTGAACCAGAAAGATCCCTCAGCCTTCCACCCAACCTCTGACCTTGTTTTCACTTGCTGAGACCAGAAGCTCTGCCTCCTCCCATCTCCCCCCTCCAACACCTTTGTTTGGAGGGAAGTTGAGGGGGTGGGGATCATTAGAAAGAGACTCACCCAGTGGTTGTTCACTAGAGTGACTGCTGGGGATCCCTTTGCATCCCAGTACCCCAGCCCACCACCCTGGGATTACCCTGTGAACCCCTCAATGGTCTCAACCCTGGCCTGCCCTCCCTGTCTCTGCCTGAGATGTTGACACCTTTCAATTATCATTCATTCAGTCAGTTGAGTGACCCTCTAGACAAGGCTTGCTGTGGACAGAGAGAAGCAGACCCAAGCCCTGCCCCCAGACAGATGCTTGGTTATTGCTCTAAGAGCTCAGCAGGGCAGGAAAGGGTGAAGAAGGGGTGGGAGGCTCCCATGGGGAAGCCATTCCTATAATCACAACTCCCCTTTATGGAGACTTTCCCCTGGGGGAACATGGCGAGACACCAGGTCCTGTTCCGTACATGTCACTGAGTCCCCATGACCACCCAGTGAGGTCTGTACTATTACTGTTCTCAAGTTATGAGCAAATAACCAGAAACTTACAGAGGTCAAGTGCCTTGCCTGAGATCACAGCCAAGTTAAGTGGTGGAGCTGGGAATCAAACCCAGGCCTAGCAGAGGCCAGAACAGGAGAATTTAACCATTCTGCTATTTGGTCTCACATACTATTAAATGCTAGGATGTCTTGGGACGCCTGGGTTTCGGCTCAGCTCTTGGTTTCAGCTCAGGTTGTGATCTCAGCGTTGTGAGATAGAGCCCAGTGTTGGACTCCGTGTTGGGCTCCATGCTGGGTGTGAAGCCTGTTAAGATTCTCTCTCCCCATCTCGCTCTGCCTCTCCCCACTCTAAAAATAGATAGATAGATAGATAGATAGATAGATAGATAGATAGATAGATGCTAGGATGTCTCTGAAAGGTCTTCAGTCAAAGTCCTGTGGAGCTGGATTTTGTTCTCACGTCCCTAAACTTCCCTGTATGCCTTAGTCTTCATTTGAATCCTCCGGAGTCCAGTGTACCATATAGTCTGCTGCCTGGTATACAGGAGGTGCTCAGGTACTGCTTGAACAGAGCATGCTCTCAACAGAGCAGTGATGATGGCTGCCCTCACTTCCATACCTCCCCTTGGGTTCTGGGCCCCCTGTAGCCCATTTCAGAGTCTGTCAGAGCTGTTGACTAGAAAAAGAAAAGTTCTAGTTTGCATAATATTTGCATCTGCTTTACATGCTGTTCACAGTACTTTAAAAGGCACAGAGGCCAGGCCCTGGTACCCTTATCCCCCTCTTGGTGCCCCCCCAACACACACACCTACTGATCCAGAACAGGGGGTGGGGGTTGAGGGTTCCCAATTAGGGTCCACCTAAGCTTGTCTATTTCCAATGCTGTGGGGACAGGGATGGGAAGATTCCTGCCTGCCCTCATCCCCCACCCCCCTTCCATCCTTTCCTTGGGAGAGTAGTGGGTCAGGGCAGGGGAGCCAGTGGCAGACACATGTGTATGCACATGCGCAAGAGCAGGTATACACACATACAGAGAGCCACGCACCAGGAAACATCTGGGGTCGGTTGCCTGCTGCGTGGTGACAGAGGTGGAGGAGAAGGGAGAGGAGGCATAGCTGCAGGGCTGCTGCTATCCCCCCAGTGGGATCCTCCCTCCTCCAGGGGAGGCCAGGGACAGGAAGAACTAGATACCAGGAATGGGACCGTAGCAAGGACCAGACAGAGGAAAGCTGTGACTCGGATCATGGAGGAGTGGGGAGAGTATGCACAGCCTGGCCTCAGCCTGGACCTTTCACCAGGTTGGGACCTCCTGAGAGATGCCCACCTGGAAACACAGGAGGAGGGAGTCACTGTGATTGGCTCCGGAGGCATGACCCACATGAGTGAAGAAAGGCCAATAACCTGCCCTCTTTGGACCCAGACATCACTGTAAGGCGTGTCTGGAGGTCTGATTGGCTATGAAGTGTCAGCAGTCGAAGACTGATTTGCAGAAACACCTTGCAGTCCAACATGTCCCTTCCCCCCTCCAGGTTGCGATTTCAGGCTTGGAAGCACCTAGAAGCTGGAGCGGAACCAGAAACCAGGGAACTTGGAATGGTGGGCTCATCTGGGGTCCACGGATGGACAGGAGGCAGCATGATGCTTACTGAGGGGCTCTGTGCCACAATGGGATGGGCGCTAAGCATGTCCCAGGACGCTGATAGCCTGGCAGACATCAGACCCACAGCAACTGCCGCACAAACACTCCCCTGGGGGCCTGCCTGGAGAAGGCAGCACAGGGGGCTGTGCTTCAAAGGATTGGGAGAGAAAGTGACAAGACAATGACTAAAGGCAGGTGGGCACAGGTTGCTTTAAGGTGTCAGGGACAGCAGGGAAAGAGGAGAAGGGGAAGGTAAGCGAGGGCCAGATGGTGCCAGGCCCAGGAGTCAGCACTCTGCCAGGCAGGAAGGGGCATACAAGGTAGGATGGGAGAAAGAGACTTTGAGAAGCCTGACCTGCCCCCCCTAACTTACAGCTCATACCTCACCCCTGCCCCCTGGGCAAGAGAGTGCCAGTACTGTGAGAAGTTTCCCCATGCACGACCAGCTCCTTGTACCCACCACACTGCACAGCCTGTTGGGCTCTACCTCTGTACCAGATTGAATGTGTGTATCCCCCAAAACTCTGTATGTTGAAATCCTAACCCCCAGTGTGATGGTATTAGGAAGTAGAGGCTTTTGAAGGTGTTTAGGTCACGAGGGTGGAGGCTTTATGAATGGGATTTGTGCTCTTATGAAAAGGACCCAGAGAGCTGCCTAGTCCCTTTCACGATGAGAGAACATCATAAGAAGACAGCCAACTATGAGCGGAGAAGCAGTCTTCACTGGACACCTAATCTGCCAGCGCCTTGATCTTGGACTTCCTGGTCTCCGTAATTGTGAGGAATAAAGTGATTGTTAATAAAGTAAACACCAGTCTGTGGTATTTTTGTTATAGCAGCCTGAATGGACTAAGCCCCCATACCCAGGAGAGGTACCCAAGGCTGCCCTCAATTGAGCAGAACTTTCTGTGCTGGTGCAGCCTCTCCTAGCCCCCTGCCTCTTCTCCTTGTGCTGCATGCCCCCATCACTAGCCTATGCTCAGCTGAGGGACTGGGCTGGCAGAGCGCCTCAAAGTCATCACCACAGCCCTTATATCTCTAGGGTCACAGTCCTGGAGCAACTCCAGTTATCAGAACTTAAGGTCACAGACTCTCTTTGAGCTTCAGTTTCCTCACCTCAGATGGAAATAATATGTACTTTCTAAGAATCTGGTGAGAAGTACGTTGAATGAAGTCCTTAATAAGATGCCTGAATTTCATTTACTTCCTCACTATCTACTGAGTGCCTTCCCATGTGCCAGGCATTGTTTTAGGCATTGGGGTTTCAGCAGTAAATCGCAGGGACAAGGTCCCTTGTTCCCAGGGTTTTCCATTCTAGAGAGAGAGAACGAATGTAAACCACAAATATGTAAATGACAGGATTTCACATCATCACAAACACTGTGAAGGTATAACTAAGATCATGTAATAGGGTGACGGTGTAAAAGGTGATAGGGGAGGCTGGGTTTTGGATAAGGAGCTCAGGAACCTTGTCTCTGAGGCGCCGTTTAAGCCAAGACCTGAAGGATGAGGAGGAGTCAATCATGCTAAGAGGGAGAGGAAGGGTGTTCCATGGAACAGAAACAGCAAGTGCAAAGGCCCTGAGGTGGGAGGAGGTACTTGTGGGGAGGCTGTTATGGCTACAGAGAGGGAGCAGGAAGGGCAGAGGTTTGGGTATGGGGATCCTCTAGGACCTTGGAAAGAGTCTGGCTTTAATTCCAAGAGCCATAGAAAACCATTGGAGGCTTTTGGCAGGCATGCTGGGAAGTGATTTACACAGTAATTGCTCAATAAAGGCTAGCTGTTGTCATTATGAATAAGAAGAAGAAGCCCAGAGAAGAATAGCAGTATCCCCAAGGTTACAGAGTCCCCATCCCACAGCCCCTTCCTCCTTTGATTGGCCTTCCCCTCCCCTAAGGAACCCTGTGTATCAGCCCCAAGCCTGGTGGGAAGGAGGTGAGGGCAGCCTCCCTTCCCTCATTCCTGCTGCTCCTTCCCTCCGGCCATTTCCCGTGCTCCCGGCGCCTGCGCCCCAATTAGCTAGCAAGGCTGACGGCCTCGGCTCCGAATGACAGACACCTCCTGTCACCCCCTGACGGGCGAGGAGATTAACTCTGAGCAGCACAGGCTCCAAGGGACAACAGGGAGGGGAGAAGAAGGGAGAGGGGATGACCAGGCCTCCCCCTACCGAGGGCCCCCAGTACCCTGGAAGGAAAAGGGGCTGGGGGGGTGGTCGCTGTGGACAGAAAGAAGTGCCAGCAGACTGGGGAGGATGGCCCCCACTCTCCTGATTGGTTGCTGTGGCTGGGGCCACTGCCCCAACTTCCACCCCCAGCTGCTCTGAGGCCTAGCGACCAGGCCACAACTGTGGGGTTTCATGGCTGAACCCTCAGTTCTGGGCACAGAGTGGGCGTGCAGTAAACATTTCTGAACTGACCGTGCTAAGTAATTTTTTTTCCTGTAGACTCATTCAATCCTCACAACATCCCCATTTTATAGAACAGGAAACTAAGGCTCAGAGGGGGAGGGACTGGTTCAAAGATCATGTAGATGGGCTAGAATTTAAGCTGAGGCTGTCTGATTCCAAAGCCAAGGGTCTGACTACTGTACTACATATCACTCCTCTCCCTAGGAATTTACAATCCACTTTGGGGCAATGAGACATAAGCCCTGGAAAAGGGAATTAGCATAGCAGTCATTATGAATAATAATAAGCATGACACTGAGTGTCGGGCTGGGGGTCAGAAGTTGCAGATAACACTCCCAGGAGGTTGCATCCAGGAAAGATGGGTACAGAGAAGAGGTGAGCTGGACCTTCACACACAGCCATGACCAGTCAGGAGAGAGCAAGAGGAAGGCACTCCAGGGGCACCTGGGTGGCTCAGTGGGTTTAGCCACTGCCTTCAGCTCAGGTCAAGATCTCGGGGTCCTGGGATCAAGCCCTGCATTGGGCTCTTTGCTCAGCGGGGAGCCTGCTTCTCTCTCTCTCTCTCTCTGCCTATTTGTGATCTTCCTCTGTCAAATAAATAAATAAAATCTTTAAAAAAAAAAAAAAAAAAAAGAGGAAGGCACTCCAGGCAAAGAAACGCATGAGCAAAGGCATCAAGGCAGAAACGGGCAAGGCATGTGCTAAATGGTAAGAACTTCAGGTCGCAAGGGACAAAAACCCACACACACTTGCTGAAGCAAAATTAGAACCTAGTGGTTCATTCTGAGGGTCAAGCAGGAGTTTGGCTTCAAATACAAGGATCAGTTTCCCTTTGCTGGACTCATTCATGGATAGCTCTCAAATTCTCACACTACCAGATCATACCCTGCTGCCCCCCACAATAATTCCAACCCAAATCCTGGGATTCAACCAAATTGGCCAAGGGCAGGTCATGTATGGTCTCTGAACTAATCACTGGATGCAGGGCAAGTGTCTGCTGATTGGCCAGCCCCCACCCCCAGGACCAGGGTAAGTGGAGTCCCTCTAGAGCCCTAACGGTGGTGGGGGAAGGGAAAGATGGTCCCTGTTGCATGGAGGGCACTGGGGCCTGTCAACACCGGGGCTCCCCAGGTCCAGGGCTGGATTCTGGGCCTTGGATCACACCTCCATTGTCAGCCTGAGAAACTCTACTTTCCCCAGTTCCAGTTCCTACGTGTGTAGATGACATCCACCAGCTGAGCTGTGGTCAGGTGAGAGGGGATCCAAGAACACTCCCAATCCAGCTCAGGAGAGGCCTTGAGGGTTCTCACTGTGGAAGCTTGCTCGGGTGCCTTTGATGTTTCCATAGGCCAGTCTGATCTCTCTACCCATCCTTCACCCTTAGCCCGGCTCTAAGTTTCCCCCTAAGTTGGTTTTATAATCAGGGTCTTTAATTGTCTTTTACAAAGTCACCAGCTCTGATTGCCAAAAAGGGCAGTCTTGCAACAGTCAAGACTGTGGCCCGGTGCCAGGAAAGACTTCTACCAGGAGACTGTTGTACCCTGGAGCCAGGCATGGGCAAGGCTGTCAGTGTAAGGAAGCGACAGAATGAGCAACAACTGGGCCAGCCCCCAGGTTAGGGTGAAATCTGCATTAGCTTGTCCTAGAACTAAGGACTCTGGAGCTAATGAGTTTGCTTCACCAGGAGGAGTGTACTGTACTTTTGGCAGTCATGCTCAGGATCTGGAACACGGATTTGAAAGTCATACTGACAGATTTCAATTCTGGATCAGCTGAGCGACCTTGGGCTTGCCCTCTCCAGCCTTAGTGTTTTCATCTGTAAAATGGAAATCATGCAAGGCCTGACCGAAACACGTAGCAAATGAGATATTGTGTCCAGGTGTTGGCGCCACTCCTGGCACAGAGACTCTTCCATAAAGGGCAGCTGTTACTACTTAAACTCTTCCAGCTCTTTCCAAGACTGGTCCTTAGCCTGGAGATCCCGGCAGTCTTTCTGGATCTCAATTTCTCCATTTGTACTTCCAGTCCTTTCACTCCTAGGATGGGTGACTTAGATGATCTCACTGAGGGGAAGACCCCTCCCACATCAGTCAACCCATGGGGGTGAGGGGGTGGGGGGGGTGGGAAGACTGAAGGCAATGCCCAACCAACATTTTCACCAGGCTGGGCAGGCAGCGCCAGGCAGGCGGGAGCTGGTCAGGTTTTTAATTGAACGCGATGCAAATGAAATGTAAATACCATGCAAATAAGCTCTTGCCAGGAGGCGCTGGGCTGGGAGCAGAGGGAGCTGGGAGGGGACTGCTGAGCAGGGGCCCTCCCCTGTCCGCATTTCTCTCTCTCCCGTGGCTGCCCACGCCTACGCCCACCCCCTGGTGCTGCCCACCCAGCCAGGCCATTACATTCTGGGAACAGCCGGCACTGCATCTCCGCAGAGCATCCTTCCAGATCCACTTCCCTAACCCTGTGACTCCTGGTGGTGGTGGTGTTGGCGGTGGGTAATAAGGTGCTCAAGGACCAGCCAGGGATCCTGTGGATGGGGCTAGACTGACACAAAAAGAGCCACACAGAGACATAGAGGGGACACACAGATATAGACATGCAGAAACCCACATTCCCTCTCAAGCCACCTGCAACACCAAGACCCACACAGTCAGTCAGTCTCACATAAATATACACACCTGCACATTTGGTCACAAACACAGCGGCACAAATAGACCCAGTCACAGGGGTACATGCATGTACACACACACACACACACACACACACACACACAATCTGCCCAGCCATAAGGACTGTAGACTGGAGTCCCTTGTGCTGGCCTAAGGTCAGGGCTTGGGGGGTGCAGGGGACAGGCACCCTGTGTGGTCAGAGCCTGGTGGTCTGAGTGAGGCCAGATGGGCCGCAGGGGGTTGAAGGGCTCCTTCGGGGTGGCCTCGGCCCTTTGCCCAACCCCCTCACCCCAAGATACATCACCATACCCCAGAGCTCACAGCCACTAGACAATCCCTGGTGTTGATGGTGTTGGTCAAACCCCAAGTCCTGGGGTGCTGGACCCCATCGTGAGATTTGGAATTCCCCTGAGGTTCCATAGTTTCTGACCCGCACACCCATCCTACTCCTTAAGGCAGCCCTCCATGCCTAAAAGGTTGACCCAGGTGACAGGGCCCGATCTTCTAGGTCAGGAATCTATGTCCCATCAACCAAGGAGTAGAGGAGAAAGCACAGGGAAGTGAGGGAAAGGCTGAATGGTCTGGACAAATCTCCATTCCACCCAGGATCCACATCTGGGGGTGGTTCCAGCCCCCCCACCCCCCGCAGAGGTGACTCACGCCCCACATTTAACTCTCATTAGCGCCTCTGAGCCCAGCTGGGAGGGACAACCGCCAACTTTCCCCAGCAGACAGGGAGCTCTGGGTGGGCCCCTCTGCCCTCGCAGCCTCAGTTTCCCCCCAGGGGCCTGGCCCAGCGACAGGGGCTGCGTGGGAGAGCAGTGGCTCACAGTCCCCTCCGTCTGAGCTAGAGCTGTCCGCCCTACAGAATGAGGGCCTGGGTGTGGCCTCTTCCAGGAACCCCCGCCCCAGTCCCCCCACCGGATGCACAGCAGCCTCCGATAGTCCCCCACCCCAGCCAGGGCCCAAGGGTCAGGAAGGAGGGGAGGGTGTAGATAGCGTCCAATCGGAGGCTGCCGGAGTCGCCGCCGGTCCCGCCGCCAGTCGGCCAGGGCGCCCTGCAGCGACACTCGTTCTCCGCCAGGGCTCCTCTCCGGGAGGGGGTGGGGGAACGGGGCCCAGAGAAGCAGGAGGTGGCCAGGGACCCCGGCCGGCCCGCACCTCCCTCCGCCGCCCCCGCCTCCGTTTCACAGGCCCAGCCCGGCTCTTTTGATTAAAACCGCCCAGTTAGTGGCTCGCAGGGCGCAGGGGGCGCGGTGAGCGCAGGCCCCTTGGGAGGCCGAGCCCGAACCCCCCAGACCCCTAGCCCTCCCGGGAGAGGCCAGTTCCGCCCGCCTTCACCACACTCCCTCCCCCTTCCCCTCTCTGTGGGAAGGAGGCAGCTGGGGCGGGGGTGGCCGCGGGAGCGCCTCGCCCGTGTGATCGTGCCGAGAGCCGGGAATTCGGGGCCATGTGGGAAAGACATTAGTGCCGGCCGCCCTGCCAGCCAGGAATGCGCCCCCCGCTCCGCAGCAGCCGCCTGCCTGGCTCAGAAACGGTGACTCACCCGCTCCGTGTTCCCACCCCCTCGTCGTGCACCCTCCACAGCCCACCACAGGCCTGTCCGCCGGCTTTCCAGCCTCCCAGCCTTTGCTGGGGCTGGTCCTGTTACCTGCTTGGCCCATCCTCCAGTGTCTTCCACTCTCTTGTGATACTGAACCAGATCGCACCCCCCACCCCGGGGAGTCCTCAGAACCCCCTTCCCAGGCCTGTGTATTCTCTGGACTCTGGCTCTGGTTGGAATACTCCTTTGGGTCTTGCCTCTCCTGCCGTCTTCCTCAGGCCAGAGAGACCTGGACCAGGAGCACAGGGCAGGTGCACAAAAAAAGAAAGGAGTCGATGTAACATGTGAAGTTTGGGAAGCAGAGCACTGTGTGCAGAGTACTGTTCCTCAGGTTCCTCTGTGACCTTGGAATAATAAACAACGCCACTTACCTCATAGGGTGTGTGATCCTGGATCCCTTACTCGCCTGACCCGGGCCTTGCTTTCCTCATCTAACGCAGTAGGGATAAGAGTACCCTCCCCCTGCGCTGCTAACAGGGGCCACCTGGGTCGAAGCTTTTGCCTGCCAAGTCCTCTTCTCAGGGCCTGCCGCTGAGAGAGACTCCCAATGCTGGTAGTGATGGTATTCTCTTCATCTCAACTATTCAGTGAACACTTACTATGTGCCAGGCCCAGGCTGGGTGCTTTCTAGATGTTATCTCACATCACCCCTGCTTCAGTGGTGGGAGGTTGGTTTTGTTATTATCCTTCTTTTATAGTTGAGGAAACACTGAGGCTTGTCAAGGGGAAGGAACTGACCCAGAGACCCACAGTCTTCAGAACATAGGCCCATGCCCAGGCTTCTGGTCCCAGTACCCCCAGAACTCTCCAGAGACCACGCAGAACCATCCCCTAGGTCTGACTCTTCCAAAGACAAAACAGCTCCAGTAGGCAGTCCTTCGCAGCCCCCATCCCTATCAGATGCTTCCCGCCGACCTGCCACCTCTCCCAGGTCCATCTCTCATAACTTTTAATAAGAGGTAATAGTGTCAAGCAGCGGGCATTCATTTTTAATTATCTAATTTACATTTAATTTTCCCCACCAATGTGATGCAGTTTATGGATGTTTTACTTAAGAGCATCCATTTAAGGGCTGAGAATATGTTCGCAAAATGAATGGGTAATGTTTCTCTTTTGGAGGCTCCTAGTTTAAAGTGGGGGACCCCACCTGGGGCCTTAAGCCCTGAGACCTAGCAGTCAACGTAGTTCTTGACACTGAAAAAATTAATAAACAGGGGCGCCTGGGTGGCTCAGTGGGTTAGGCCGCTGCCTTCGGCTCAGGTCATGATCTCAGGGTCCTGGGATCGAGCCTCGCATAGGGCTCTCTGCTCAGCGGGGAGCCTGCTTCCTCCTCTCTTTCTGCCTGCCTCACTGCCTGCTTGTGATCTCTGTCTGTCAAATAAATAAATAAAATCTTTTAAAAAAAAAAGAAAAGAAGAAAAAATTAATAAACAGATATCCCAGAAGCTTTTCAGAGCATACGTCTCCCCTTCTAGCCTCCAGAAAGAATGATTGTTAAGTGCTTTACTCTATTGGACACATTACAGATATATCTCATTTAATCCCTGCAGCAACCCTAATGCATAGGTACTATAAAAACACCTGTTCAGGGCACCTGGGTGGCTCAATCTATTAAGCGTCCAACTCTTAATTTATGCCAAGCAGACTCCACGCTGAACACATGGAGCTCGATCTCATGACCCTGAGATCATGACCTGAGCCAAAACCAAGAGTTGGGCGCTTAACTGACTCAACCACCCACGTGCCCCTCTCGCTCCTTTTCTTAAAAAAAAGGGGGGGGGAGGGACGCCTGGGTGGCTCAGTGGGTTGGGCTTCTACCTTCAGCTCAGGTCATGATCTCAGGGTCCTGGGATCGAGCCCTGCATTGGGCTCTCTGCTCAGCGGGGAACCTGCTTCCTCCTCTCTCTCTGCCTGCCTCTCTGCCTACTTGTGATCTCTCTATCTCTCTCTGCCAAATAAAAAAATAAAATCTTAAATAAATAAATAAATAAATGTCCTTATAAAAAAAGGGGGGGGATGAAAAAGAAAAGAAAGACAAACACCTGTTCTACAGATGGACAAAGAGGCCCAGAAAGACGAAGTGTCCTGCCCAAAGTCACATGGTTATTGAAGCAAGAGCTGGCATTGCAAACGTAGACTGCATGACTCAAAAGCGTAGTCGGCACTGCAGGACTGGGTGACCCTGAAAATCCATGCCTAGTCCTGCAGACATCAGCCCCGGACTTTGAGACCTTGGATCTGTGGGGAATTGTGCCTTGTGGTTCTCAAGATGTCAGTAAAAGTGGGTGACAGGGCAAGAGGGAAGGAGCAGGACTCAGTGACTCACTTTTTCACAACAACAGACCCCCCCAGGGTTCCCTGAGAGCTGGGTTGGTTTTCCAGGCCCCTCAGTGCTCAAAGCCTGTGGACTTCATGGTGGATTCCATAGGTTCCAGGAAGGTCCTGGAAATAGCAGGGTCACACCTATTTCTTTTCACCATTGGTCCACCGATGACACCGGGCCTCCTCTAAAGCAGAGGCAATGAGCCAAAATTCTGGTTTCCAGGAGAGAAGAGAATATGAAATCCAAAATGAAGTCTGAGCCCCGGGCTGGTAGAAAGAAGACCTAGGCCCAAGGCAAGTGGGCAGTGTCGATACTTATGTTGAACCCAGCTCCTTGTGGGTACTCTGGACCCTCAGCTCAGCCTTAGCCAAGACTGGGCTGAGAGGTGGCATGGACACTCACCCCAGCCTTGGTCAAGCCCAAGTGGTTGAGCACTAATAGATAGTGACTCCATGCCTCAGCCCGGCTTTGAGCATATGGACAATGCAGACACTCACCTGAACTTCACCCACACGCTGGGTGGGCAGTGTGGGTCCTCAACTCAAGCCTCAGCCAGACCCTGGGTGGAGGGCAGTGTGAACACTTCCCCGGTCCAAATCATGCTCACAGAACTGGGAACTCCTGCAAGATTTGAGGGAACTAACCCCCACCCTACTGTGGGGGCACAGACTGCTATTTCACCAAATGCCTGCCTGTGGGTCCCAAGAGCTCAGCCCACCAGTGCAGGACAAGAGAGGGCCACCTGGAACACAAAGGCCCAGTTAGCGCCCCTTGAGCCTCCCCTACCTCTCCAGCCTCCATGTGCTTGACAGAAAAGGGAGATTATGACCCACGGCCCACTTCAGGGAGTTGCGGGAACTACTATGGTCATTAAGTGAGATGGGGCAGTCTCTCCTCCATTGCTGAGCATTCCCTCTTCCTGGTAGCTCCTTCATTACACGGAAAGGGAGACCAAGGCCTGGAGAAACCAAAAGACTCCCCCCAAGATCACATAGCAAATTGAGATTGGAGGTGGAAGTGGAACCCAGTCCTGGGGCTCACCCTGGGGCAGAACTGCCCTTAAGCCCATGGACTGTTGTACAGTGCAGATAAAGCTGCACCTTGGCCCCTGGTCCAGGCCACACGCATACGGGGTGTGTGTGTGTGTGTGTGTGTGTGTGTGTGTGTGTGTGTGTGTGTGTGTTGCTGGCAGGGGGGTGGGGGTGCAGCGGACAGGGTGTCAGGGGAGCTGCCGCTGCCGCCTCCCTGGTATTTTTAGCCTCGAGAATGAGCTGAGCTCAGGGCTCTGAACAACCATCGGCAATGAGGGAAATGGGAAGGTCCCCGCCACCCCTCCCTCCCACCGCCAGCCTGGAGCCAGGTTTGGGTAGTTGGTGGGGGTGGCTAGCCTGGAAAGGGGCAGAGACCCCAGGGAGTGGGACCAGTCAGATCCTGAGACCCTACACCCCCCCATCTGGGTTGTTTTTCCAAAGCTTCCTTCCCATGGGGTGTATCAGAAGCCAGCCAACCTGACGCGGACAGGCACCCCCCTCTCACTCCCTGCTACCCTCGGCTTCCCCTGCTAGGAGCTCCGGGCCAGCTTTCTCCTGCGCTGCCAGGTCAGAGCTGCAAGGTTCCCATGACAACGGATGACAGCAGCAGAGGCTGCTGGCCACAGGGTCAGGGGTGAGGGGGGTGTGGGTGGCAGAGCAGAAGAAGGGAGGGGGCCTAGCACAAAGGTGGGGGATGGGACTGGAGCAAAGGACCCCAAAATTACAGCTCCCTCCTGAGGCCTAATACCCCAGGAAAGGCCTAGAACTTTGCCTGATTGATACCGGGAGGGACTCCATTGAACTGACTAGGGAAGCCAGGCAAAGGAAGGGTGGCTATGCATTTGGTCATGTGATCACAAAGCCAGCTAGGGGGTATGGCTTGGATGGAAATCCTAGCCCTGTGCCTCCCAGCCCAGCATCCTGCTGCTGCCTCTAGGGTCTTAGGGGTAAGAGGTGGGGTCCACATGCCTCTATATCCCCATCTCCAGGAAGTGAATAGGTTCTACAGGTCCTCCAACGAGACTGGCTTGGATTTCTCATCCTCTAGCAAATGGTCAGGGCCCCAAAACTGACAGATCACTTCTTGCCAAGCCTAGTCCCCCCCATTTGCTAGCACAGGGTATGTTTTAGTTTCCTTGGATGGGGACCTGACAGGGATCGCGGCACCCCTGCTGACTCCCCACCCCAGGTGCCGGGATGGGGGAATGGTCCGGCATTTGCTGCACATACCCAGGTTGATTGAAGATTTCACTCCAGACCAAAGTCCCTTCAAAGATTGCCCAGGTTTCAGAACCATCATTGGCTTCCACTGTCCCTAAGACAAAACATACACACTCATCCTGGAGTTTGGGATAGATTCTGCAGTCCCTGGGGCTCCCTGCGGTATGGTCCCCTCACTGCTCCAGAAGGACCAGTTTCCACATCTCCTGGGTAAGCAGCATGGTCCTTCAAGGCTCAGCTCTGCTCACACTCCTCCAGGAAACCTTCTTGGCTCTTCCCATCCACACAGATCTCTTGCTCACCAACGGGTACAAGGCTTGAGAGTTCATAAGGTCCTTGCACACAGGATTTCTCATTCCAGCCTCCTGGTATCTCTGAAAAGGGATGTTACTTGCTGATGAGTAAACTGAGGCTTGGAGAAGAAGCTTCTTAGAGGTCATACAGCCTGTGCGCATCAACTTGGGACCTGGCTGCAGGCCGTTTTTTCTCTTGGCATCCCCTCTTGACTGTTCCCAGTCGTGGGACTCAGCCCCAGCAGCCTCTTCCTCCAGCTCCTTAGACAGAGGGCTAACCCATGTCCTCTGCCTCCAACCCACCCAGTTATTCCCCATTACTGAGCACCTAACAGGTGCCAAAAGCACAAGCCCCTTGCCCTTGGATCTCACCTTCTAGCTGGGAAGACCAACGAGTGAACAAGAATGGTCCCAGCAGGGCCAAGATGGGGGCACCCGGGGCAGTGGGCAGTGGTACGCAGACCCCAACCACAGCCCCTGCAATTTTACTCCCATGTCTGACCTCAGTCCCACTAGCTGCAGCCCCTAGAAGATATTGAAGTGGGTGACTGGCTGAGAAAGGCCAAGACCGGATCCCTGCCCCCCATGCTTTATCAACCAGCGACCTTACTCTTTACCTGCCTGGGATCAATCCCCTCTCTTCACCACCTCCACAGAACCCCAGGATGAGTAGAGAGGCTGGCTGGACAGCAGGCCCTTTAGGCTAGAGCTGGCAGATCCACTGCCCTCCTCTGACCCCACCCCCACCCCCCAGATCTGCTCTCTGGAGAACAGTAGGGCCGGCAGAACAAGCAAGAGCTGGGCAAGGGTCAAAGCCTCCTCCTCAAAGCCTCCCCAGTTGGACTGGAGGCTCTGGGGGCTTCAGGAGGCAGAGCATGCTCTTGACCCAGAGCCCAGTGCCCTCGCCAGGGCTGGGGGGGTCAGGGCACGGGGCCCCCTCGTGATGAAGCCGGCTGCAGGGCGATTAATCTCACGAGGACTGTGCATCAGCCCCCGACTCCACAGCCTCCCATGGCCAACCCCGCCTGCGCTGCCCCTGGAGTTAATCTCCGCTCCGGGGACTTCTCAGCCGCTGTCACGGCTGCATTAATTCTGAGGCAGAGGAAGGCAGGAAAGAGGGAACACAGATTGGGGGGGGGCGGTGGAGAGCCTCCTTGGGAAGGTTTCATGGTCAGCGGCTGTTGAGGAGGAGTCCCAAAGGATGGGGCCTCGGGCCCCCTTCAAGGCCCTGCCTTGGATGAGGACTGCGGGAGGCATCCGTATTATTCCCCTTAGACCATCAGAACCCTTGCACCCCAGCTTCTAGCCCTCGGCCACCAGCTGAGCCCCAAATGCAGTTTGCAGTTTTGACAGCAGATGTCTCTGCTATTATGATTTATCAAAATGCTTAAGGTAAATAATGCACACATACTTATAGGAAAGGAAGCGGGCTGTGGAAGGTGGGAAGGACTGAATGGGGTCAGGGGACTTTGGGGCAGAGGACTGAGAGCACCCTCACCTCTGTCTTCAGCTCTCCCCACTCAAACCCGATGCCTGATCCCAGCCTGGCCCTGGGAACAGCAGGCAGGGGCGACAGGGGCGACATCAATCCTGCCCAGCTGCCTTGCCCAAGCCTGGTCCTCAGGAGGTCAGGGAGCGGATGGGCCTGTCTTGCTGGGGCCCCACCAGACCTGGGAGGCAGCCACCTGAGGGAAGCGCTGAGCCAGCCTCACACCTCAGCCACGTTTCCATGGCTTCACTGCGTCCTGGCTCCCAAGGGCTCTGTCGCCTTATCAACAGCGGGCACTGCCCTGGCCCTCACCCTCTCGGTCCCTTCCCCCAGACCTCAGCAGCTGCCTGCAGATCCTGCTGCCGCAGAGCCAAAATTCAGCCCCTGCCTGTGCCCTGTCCTGGGCAGGCCTCAGAGCTGGGTGAGGGGCTGGCAGCATGGTGGGAATTTGCCACAGAGGCTGAGGCCCTCGGAGATTCAAGCTGCACCCACTCTGGGCCCCCGCCAATACCCAAATCCTGTCATTCCAGTGGAGGGGGCCACAATCCTGATCCTGGGCTCCCCCACCCTCACTCCACACAGTGCTCTTTGTTTCCAAACCTTTCTGGGTTAAAGAACTTTGTTGGGTTTTCTGATTTGAAAAGCAATATTAATCTACTGCAACAACAACAACAAAAAAGAGTGAAAAAACAAAGAGTCAGAGAGTAAAGAAAAGTTTAAGGAAGTAATGCTTGACCCTAATCCCACATCTGGGCATGATCACAGGCAGCGTGTGGGGTGGGGGTGGGCGGTTCCTTCTAGCCCAAGCCTGAAGCATAACCAGGTGTTTAAGGGCTGGCCTCTGAAACCAGAAGAATCCAGCTGGGTGACCTTGTGTGTCATTCCACTTCTACCTCTCTGAACCTCACTTTCTCATTTGTACAATGGGGTAACTAATCAATGCCCTCCCCTCGGGTTACTGGGAGGACTAGGTGGGCAAGGAAGAGCCATAGACCGGCCCAAGGCCACAAGCTCTGTGCCATGTGAGCCCCGAGACTTCATCAGCACCTCTAACCAAGGGTAGAGATGTTGAGTATGGGGGTTCCAGCAGGATAGGGAAAGGGGGTTCTTTCTAGTAAGTCCCCCACCTGCGAACAGCACTCTAATTGGGGTCGAAAGAGGGAGAAAAGGCCCAGAAAGAGGATATAATGGGTTTATTCAGCCTACAGAGGCATCCTGGTGCTAAATGCCATCCACATTCAGCTGCAGGCTGAAGCCCTGAAGCTTCACCCAGAGTGATCAGTACAGTGGCTGGGATGGCCCAAGGACGCAGTGTGGCCTGCTGGGGTTAAAAGGGCCCCGGAGGAGGGAGCTCCTGAAGAGGAAGGCATCACTCAGGAGGGAGAAGGCAGCAGGAAACGCACCAGCTTCTGACCCATCATCAGGTGTAAGGAGGCTGGGGTAGCTGGCCTGCGGAGCCGGAGGCGCCAGATCCAGCACCCCCTTCCCCCTGCCCCGTATACTCTGCACCCAGGCCTGGAGCCCTGGAGGACCTCTGCTCTCCTCCCCCGGGCCCGCCCCATCTTCACGCCCTGCTGCCTGGAATCTGAGGCAGCCCTTGTTCTCTGGCAGGAGGGGAATTTAATGCCGCCGAGGGATGGCAGGTCGACAGGCGAAGAGAGATGAAAGTGTCCGCTCTGGCAGCCGGGTCAGGGCCTCAGGGGGACCCTCCTGCAGCCCCGCCACCTCCCCAGCCATTCTCCAGTCCTCAGGGAAGATGTGGACCTCTGGGGAAAGGATGACCTGCAGGGCTGTGTGACCTTGGGGGGCAGCTGGGCCTCTCTGTGCCCACTACTTGCCTGCAGAGTGCCTGGGCCAAGGTCTATGTTATTAACATGCTGGTGGCTGCCTGTCCCTCCCTCACGTTGGCTGTTGTCAGCATTGCCTGTCAGCATAGAGCCCCGGGTGGGCAGTGGAGGGGCCCCGGGCAGGCTACACAATGACCCCCATCCATCCACTCTGGCACCTGGGAGGGAGTGGGAGCTGCTGCTGCAATCAGGTCAGGCCTAAGCAGCCTTGACGGCAGCCATGCCAAGTGGCCATCACCACCTCCTTTTTGACTGTGGAGAGCTAAGTCGAGCCTGGGAATCAAGGCTAAGGCCCCGAGGCGGAATCTGCCCCTGAGCCAACAGCCCCACGTCGCTGTTGGGAGATGCTGTGGGTCTCAGCACTGTGATGTGGACTTGTTGCTCTGGAAAGCACCCTGCCAAATGCTCCGCCCCACGCCCATATCCCTGGTCACGTTGCCCTTCTTTCCTAGAAACAGGCAAGGGTGGTTGGCCAAGGTCACCCATCAAGAGTGCACACAGATACGTGCATGCACGCACGTACACACTGACACATGGTGACCAAGGGAAGAGGACCCACGTGTTCAGACTCCCAGGTCCCCTTTCCCTTCCATGAAAACACATGGTCCTCCCAAAGCAGCCTGGTGCAAGGAGTGAAGGCCAGAAGCACAAGTGCTAATCAGACCCATGCTACCATCTTGCTCTGTGACTTGGGCATGTCACATACTCTCTCTGGGCTTCAGTTGGACATCTATAAAATAGGTAGTAATAATCCCTATCCTGATTTTTCTGAAGCCAAATAAGTGAACTTACTTGACAACCTGAAACCATTCCAGACTAAAGACAGTTTCCAACTAGCCTTGGACCAGAAGGACGTATCCGTGCAGAGAACACAGCTCCGGGCCCGAACCTAGTCCACTGCAGGGCCGGGCCACCGCCTCCCTCCTGGACAGCAGGACAGCAGCGAGCTCCCAGCAAAGGGTCCAAGGCCCAGCTGGATGCTGGTCAGGTCAGGGCCTGAGACGGGGGCCCCAGCGCCGGTGGGGGTGTAAGGGCACCAAGAGACTAGGTCAGGCCAAGCCCCACTGTTTTGGAGGGGAGGGGGCACCTGGCAGGCGCTGGGCAGGCTGGGGTGGGGAGAGGCCTTTGGCGGCCACAGAGAACAAAGAGGCTGGGGTTGCCAGGATATTCTGTGGAGCTGGAGCTGGTGGTAGGGCCGGGAGAGGGGCCGTGGCAGTCGTGGGAACCGCGCCTGCTGCCCCCAAGCCAACTCCCCCACCCAGACTGGGCCTCAGGGCCCGGCTGCAGCTAAGAGGGGCTGCTAGGGACACCACAGTCCTCAGAGTTGCATGCTATCGGGGGAGAGACCCAAGCAACGCTTGGGGGACACCAAGCCCCACATGACACACAGTGTCAACCCCCCGCGAGGATCACAGGTGCACAGTGACACGCCATGTCATGAGCACACACCCAGAGTTATGCAAGTGGTGTCACAGGGTCCCAGCTTGGTCAACAGCCAGTATCACACCCTCCCATGGAATCCCTGGTGTCAGTCTCAGGGCCACACCCATGAGGGTTACACAGACACAATGTCACAAACCACAGAGACTCAGCCAGTGTCTGTCACAGGCTCGTGCATGCCGCACAACATCAGTGTCACAGATTCAATGTCACACACACAGAGTTGGCCCATGTCACACACACCACACTGGCTCTGTTATAAGACTACACAGTATCATAGGATTAAACACGCTACATCACAGAGTATCCCATTGTGTGGCACTACTGACATCACACCCTAACCCATGGCCATGTGAGGTCTCCCAGAGCCTGCCACACAGTCATAGGCCTGTCTTCGTGTCACACACAGCCACACTGCTGCACAAGGCCTCACACGGTTGTCTCTAAATCTCTCTCTCTCTCTCTCTCTCTCACACACACACACACACACACACACACACACACACACACACACGGCTGGATGGATGCTGGGTTTGTCTCCAGCCCCGTGTGTACCCGCAAGTACCCCTGCCATCCGGGCGGGGGAAGGAGAGAACAGGCTGAAGGCTCTCAGGTCACCAGGAGGTCAGGCTCCCAGCAGCAGGGCAGCGGAGGGGAGCAGAGGGCACCCCTAGGGAGGGGAATTGGGCATACAGCTCCACAGGGAGCCTGCCTCTAAGTACTTCTCCGTCAGCAGGAGAGCAGCAGGGGTGAGCTGGCAACAGAAGACACGAGAGGTACTAGATACAGGGAGAGACTCAAGGAGACAGGAGAGACGTACAGGGACTCAGAGACATGGGAGGATGACAAGACAGAGACACAGAACGTCAGAGACCAACAGAGACCATCAGTAGAGAGATTCAGGGACAGTGAGCCAGAAGTGGTTAGAAACAGACGTGCTGGAGCAGGTCTGGCCAGGGCTGGAGCCACTGGGGGATGGGGCGGCCACTAGCCCAGGGAGTGGAAGGTGAGGCGTCAGGGCTTTAGAGAGGACCCGTACCCTGGGTAACGGGTGGGGGGCACCTTGGTGAGATTCAGGTGAATAGCTTTAAAACTAGCAACACCAGCTGCCATTTAACTGACTGCTTATGATGAGCCGGGCCCTTCCCTAAAGTGATCTCATTTCATCCTCAGGCAACTTTATGGAAGAGAGACCATTACTGTCCCCGTTTCTCAGATGAGGGGACTAAGGTCTCATCATGTGTTCAGCCCACAGCCATCCCCACCCCAGCTAGGCCCTCCTGCACACAGAGGGGATGGCCTCCCATTTCCACAAGCAGAGGCCGAATTGCAAGGGGTGAGGGGCTTCCATCTTCAGGCTTGCATGCTGAGGGGTAGGCCCAGGAGCCATGGCTGGGCTGTGGGCTGGCACACTAAAAAGGTCCAGGCTGGCTGAGTCACAGCAACCCCCTCTGGGCTGGCACTGGAGCCGTCCACCCCACACCTGTAGGCATGCCAATGAGGGCTGGCCGAGGCCATCTGCGGCCTGTGTGCTGCCAGCAGCAGGGCGGGGGCAGGCAGGGGCCTCCTGCCTGGGTGCCCCCTGCTGGCCAGGCTTCCCACCCAGCCGCCCCCCAGGAAGACCCTCCCTGCCCATTGCAGGACCTAGAGGTGCTGCAGTTTGCCTTGTGCGGGGGTGGGGGGTGGAGGATGAGGGTGCCCCTGGCAGCAAGGCCTCCCCCCACTCCCTGCTGGACGCCCCCCTTCGGCAGAACCGCCTGGAGAGATCACAGGCAGCCACATGAAAGGGAATTTTTCCCAGGCAGAGCGGGAGTTGAAAGCTGCCTCCCACCACCCCCGCCTGCCCCCGCTGTGCCAGGCCAGGCTGCCGGGCTCCTGGTGCTCCAAGGGAGCTTGTGACACTGGGAAGGGGGTGGGGGTCGGAGCCCCCACCCCATATGGGCTGCTTTTTCTCCTCCAGAGAACAACAGCAGAGGCAGACCATCTTCCCCAGACCACTGCCCACTCCCCTTCACAAGTTGCCCCTTCCCTCACCCCAAAAAGCCCTCACCCACCTGAAGGAAGGCCCCTGCCATTGTCAGGAAGTCCTTCCTCCCGTCTAGCTTCCATCTCAGCCAGGCTCCGGGGCAGCTGGGTGGGAAGAATGTCTGCCCGTCAAGTAGATGATGGGTCTCAGCCTGCAGACCGGCCTCTGTGATGTGCAGGGGTGGGGGCCACGCAGCTGTCACCCCTTCCTGTTCAGGCTGCCTTGACCTAGACCATGTGGCTCTGTGGTGATTTCCCCAGACATCTGGCCCCTGAGGTCGCAGACGACCTTGCGCCAACAAACTTTCTGGGGGTGGGGAAAGTCGCTCAAGAACTGGAGCCAAGGATACCCCCCCGACACTGCCCCAGCTTCAGTCCAGCCGCCCTCAGCCCCAAAGAGGGGTATGGCAGGGTAGGGGTGTTTCTGTGTGCATTCTGGGCACAGTCAGGTCCCCACAAATCTGGGTTAAAACTGTTCCCTGGGGATCACCTCAGTGGTTGGGGGAGCAACAGATCCCTGCAAGAAAGCAAGCAAGCGATCGAACAGGCAGCTCTGGTCCTGCTGGCTGCTCCGTACTGGCCAGGCCCTGCTGACTTAGGTAAATAGAGGAGGTGGCCCCAGGTAAGTGAAGGTCCCCGGAGGTCTGGGTTCTGAGGTAGGGGGTATAATCAGGCAGGCGAGAATGTTCCAGAACCAGCCATTTCCAGATTAACAGCACTTCTACCATGCCAGCTGGGCTGGCTGTTCCTGCTTAACCCTCTTTCAGGATCTGCCAGGCCCAAACTCCCCAAGAGATCCCAGACTCTCCATGTCCCAGGGCCATCCTTCTTCCTTTCCCAGGGGGCTCCACATCACCCCTGCCCAGCAACAGCCCCCAAGCCAGCCCCCCAAACCAGAGAGCAAGAAGCCAGCAGTGGTGCTTCGTGACACAAACATGCATTCGTTTTATTCACAAAACAGCCTGGTTTCCTAAAACAATACAAACAGCATGTTCATCAGCAGGAAGCTGGCCGTGGGCAAGGGGGCCCAGGCAGCAGGGGGCCTCCCCGGGGTACCCACACCCACCGGCAGGGGGCCATGCGAAGAAGCCCTTTCTTCTGTGGCCATCAGCAAGGCCAGAAAAAAAGGACTTATTTTCTCTAAGGGCAGTAGCCAGGATCAGAAATATCGAGACATGGGCTCCCCAGATCTCAACGGAGAAAGGAACTGAACTTTCATTTTCGCAAAATCATCGTCGGGGTGGGGATCCCTTCTGGGGACCGGGAGTACAGCGTAGGCGGCCTGGGAGTGGGTGGGCTGCCCCCCCCCCCGCACCTCCACCCCTGCCCCCCCCACGAGCTCCTGGCTGCAGCTCTGCACGCGTGGATGGATACAGAGGGACTTCGGTACGGCGCCATCGACATTCTCTTTATAAACGTGAGTGGATTCTCCAGGCAAACTATGCACTATTTCATGGTCGGAAAGAATCAAAGGAAGTTTAAATGAGGGTGGAGTTAAACTGTGCTAAATTACAGTAGTGCTTATTAGTAACTAGATTTCAAAAGGTTACAGAAAATTTACATTCTCTACACAAAAACCGCATCTCCTGCACAGACAACATCGACATCGACACAGGAAGGAAACTGATTGTCCATTCTTTGCCCAGGAAGTCTTGGTACTTTATAGATTCGTCTCTACCTCTTTTTTGTTGTTGTTGTTGTTGTTGTTGTTCTTCCGAAAAAGCAGTTAAAATTTTTTTTTCCTTTTTCTTTTTATACTAGGGACGTGGAGATGTTAAAACGACAACAAAAAATATATATATAAAAACAGGAATGAAATCTGTGAGAGAATATTTTTGGTTCTAAAGACGGGTGCATCCGTTTGTCTTCGCCCGAATCCCTTGCCGGAGACCACACGAGCAGTGACATTGCACGGAGAGGGCAGCTTTGGGTTCCCGCCGCCGTCACTGAAACCACCGGAAGGCAGCTCCCGTCGGAAGCATCACCTTCTGGCGGGGGCGGGAGACAAAAACAAGGAGAGAGTTCAGTCAGGGTCCGGCGGGACCTGGTGCAAAGACGCTCCCCCGTGGACGGCCTCATGGCGGAGGGACGGGCCTGGAGTAAAAGGCAGCCACCCCATGGAGGTCCTGCCATCCTGACCGGGCCAGAGAAGAAGGCTTGGCCCGCGGGGCCGCTGGAGGGCCCGGAGCACCCTGAGGCCCCCTGAGCCACTGTGTCCAGGAACCCTGCTTCCAAACAGGAAAACCCAATCCCCTGGTCCAAAGGCCACGAGCGCCAGGTGGCTATGGTGCATCAGGGGGCTGTGTGCGTGGTTCTGTTGAATTAGCAGGGAGCGTGCGCACTGGAGGCCTGTATGGACGTGCGCCTTGAGCTGTGCTACGGTGGGTAGTAGTGTGTGCAGCCGGGGTGGGGAGGAAGGATATTGGCTGTGTTAAGTAAGAGGCTACATCTATAGCTAAGACTGGACTGGGCGGGGAGGAATGTGTCTGTGTATGTGTGTCCACATAAGATGTCAGCGGGTGCCTTTGTGTGCATATAGGTGTGTTCTCTGGGCAAAAGAGCAGATATATGAGGTCTGGGGCCTGCGGGTGGGTAGCAGCCACAGCTGGGATGTCATTATTATTTTCCAACCATTCTGAACATTTGCGTCCGGCCCACTCATAGAGGGGCGGGGCCGGGGCTGGGACAGCAGGCTGAAAAGATGCTTTTGTACCCAGGCCTGGCACCACCACTAGACTGCCATGGCTGGGGGCACAGGGACAAGTTCTGCCATGAGGGTGGAGAGAAAGCAGCATGGGAACCCTTCTGCCTGTTCTAAGCCCCTTCCTGTTTGGGCTGCCTTGGCCTTGACCGTGTGGCTATGTGGTGATTTCCCCACAAAGCCAATCATGCCAAAGTGGACAGGCCTGGCCTATACCCCAGGATCACAGCCACCCCCTCACCCTAGGCCCACAGGACCCCTGGCCGTTTTACCTACGCAGCCAGACTGACCTTGAGGCCCCCCAAAAACCCGATTTCTGTCAATGACATACCTAGACACAGGGTTCTTCCAGGCCTCAGGCCAATGAGCACCAGGGTGGCCTTAGGGGAAAGGCTGGGCTCTGAAGGGGTGAGTGAAGGGCTGATCCTTAAAAGCCACATGGTCCACAGGACAGAACCCTTCACGTGGGACAAGGGAGAGCCCCAGAATCTCAGGGCACGGACTGAAAGCTTTAGGACACATCTGAAAGTCAGATACTTGGACCTATAAGGAAACCTCAATGGCTGGCCCAAAACTCCAGGAAGGGGTTCAGAATTCCCGGGCCTGGCTGCAAAGGCCAGGCCCCCACCTGGAACCTGCTGCCTGCCTTGTGAACTACGACCTACTGAGATCTCAAGATGTGGCTCTGACTTTCTGGGTGGTGAACTGGTGTCTGGGAGCCTGCTCCAGAACCCCTGGGCCCAGGGGTCGACTGGCTGAGCGGCCCCCAGACACTGGCCCAGGCAGGATAAGTAGGGCCGGGGGTGGGGCGGGGCTGGGTTCAGACTGCCGGCCAGACACAGGAGCCCACACACCTCCCTCTAAGGCGTCGTTACCTCCAGAGCAGCGGAAGGCTTCTTTTTGAGTTCCTCACATTTTCTGAATTTGCAAATCTGATGGCCAGTCTTTCGGTTCCTACAACTGCTGCACTGCTCGCAGTTGATGCGTCGCCGGCAGGGCGCGCACATGCCGCAGCGTTTCCGCTTCTTCTTGCCCGAGCTGATGGCGGAGGCCAGCTCTCCCTGCATGGGGTACTCGGCCAGGCCGGCCATGTGCAGCGCGCTCTCGGCCAGGAACACGCCGGCCGGGGTCATGATGAAGAGGCCCGGGTTGATGGGGAAGGCGCCCAGGTAGGGGAAGTCGGACTGGCCGTTGAGGGCCTCGGCGCCTGCCACAGCCTCCATGTCGGGCAGGCCCGCACCCGCCTCGCTCATCAGCGGAAGGTGCTCCTGCACCACGCGCTTCAGCATCTCCGTGGACTGCGCGAACTGCTGCAGCGTCAGCTGTCCCTCGGCTGCCAGCTCCGTGGCCCGTTCTGCCTTGCTCAGCAAGCTGGCCACAGCACCACTTTTGTGCTTTGAGGTAGGGTTGCTTTTGTCCACGGCCATGGCCGCCGCCAGGTCGTGCCCGTTGGCCAACAGGGAGGCGGCCGCGGCAGCGGCGGCAGCTTTCTCAGCGGCCTCGCTGCCCATCATGCTGCCGCCGCTGCCACCACTGCCCCCAAAGGAGGAGTAGTGGGAGAGAGGGCGGGAGCGGCGCAGGCTCTTGTTGAGGGGTTCGCTGATGATGCCGCTCTTGTTCCGACGCTCGGGGGGCGGCGCGTCCTCCGCGGCCACTGAGGCTGGTGCGGCTGCGGCCACCGCTGTGCTCTTGTCAGCCCCTCCTGCCTTGGGGCCACTGCCGCCACCGGTGTTGCTGCTGCTGCTGCCACCACTGTCCTGGGGGCTATTGCCAAGGCTCGACATGGTGGGGCCGAGGCCCAGAGCCCACTTCTGGGGGCGGGGGGCTGCCAACTGTCGGGGGGGGGGGGGGGGGGGGAGTCCACGGACGAGCGCCGGCCCGGCTGCCCACACTGAGATGCCTGGTGGGCCCTGCTGCTCAGGGCAGGCACATGGTCAGCTGTCCACGTGGAAGGGTCTTCACTCTGTTGGGATAAGAGGGCACAGGATCAGGGTGGAGGTAAGCATCTCCTTCCCCCACATCCCCACCAGGACTAGCCACAGTATTGCCATTTTAACAGATGCAAGCCCTGCTGGGCATTTATCACGCGCTGGACCCAACATGGTTAGGTATTTTTTACATGTACTGGTTTTTTTCCCCCCCAAGATTTTATTTAGAGAGACAGGAGACAGAGAGAAAGCGAGCGAGCATGAGCGGAGAGAGGAGCACAGGGAGAGGGACGAGCTGAGCACGGGGCCCCATGTGGGGCTCGATCCCACAACCTTGAGATCATGACCTGAGCTAAACTCCAGTCAAACGCTTAACTGACTGAGCCACCCAGATGCCCCTCTCTGTACTATTTCAGTTAAGACTCACAAGCACGGGGCGCCTGGGTGGCTCAGTGGGTTAAAGCCTCTGCCTTCGGCTCAGGTCATGATCTCAGGGTCCTGGGATCGAGCCCCGCATTGGGCTCTCTGCTCAGTGGGGAGCTTGCTTCCTCTTCTCTCTCTGCCTGCCTCTCTGCCTACTTGTGATCTCTCTCTGTCAAATAAATAAAATCTTAAAAAAAAAAAAAAAAAGGGGGCGCCTGGGTGGCTCAGTGGGTTAAGCCGCTGCCTTCGGCTCAGGTCATGATCTCAGGGTCCTGGGATCGAGTCCCACATCGGGCTCTCTGCTCGGCAAGAAGCCTGCTTCCCTCTCTCTCTCTCTCTCTGCCTGCCTCTCTGTCTACTTGTGATCTCTCTCTGTCAAATAAATAAATAAAAAATCTTAAAAAAAAAAAAAAAAAAAAAAAAAAAAAAGACTCACAAGCACATTTCGTAGTAGTGGCTATTTTACACAAGGGTTAGAACTGGCCATGAATATACAGTTACCAAGTATCATGGCAGAGGCTCAGCTCGGATCTGTACAGCTCAGATCTCTGGCCAGTTCTTCCTGGGCTGGAGGGGTAGGAAAGAACTGGAAATGTCTGTTAACCTCAGAAGGTTATAGAGTCACCTTCCACTTCCTAATCTTCTTTCTCTGACCCATCTACAAAAGGATTTGGTATAACCTCTGCAAAGTTTGAAGGTGTAGACCAGAAATCAATGCCTGGGTGGCTCAGTCAGGGGCGGTGTGGGGGGGTCTGACTCTTGATTTCGGCTTAGGTCACGCTGTCAGGATCCTGGGATACAGCCCTGCGGGGCTCTGCACTCAGCAGAGAGGCTGCTTGAGAGTCTCTCCCTCTGCCCCTCCGCCTGCTTGTGCTCCTACTATGCATGCTCGCTCTCTAAAGTAAATAAATAAATCTTAAAAAAAAAAAAAAGTAGTCTGGGAAGCTGCTCTCAGGCTCTCATTTGTCAATTCCTAAATACATATGGATTATCTCAAGGCTCTGACAAGTCCTGCAAGGAAAGGAAACTGACTTTAAGAGGTTGCCAAATAGAGCACAGAATCCTTATTTCAAGGAGCATGTATCCTCCTGCTAGAGGGCAGGCAGCACTGTGCCACAGGATAAGCCATCTCCTGTAAGAGTAGGGGGACATACTGTGCACATATTGACACACGCTTCCTCCTCACTCTCAAAAACAGTCATCACTACCTCAGACCCCTCTTGTCTCTACTCAGGCTTCCCTGCTGTGCTTCAGCCTGGCTCCCAGATGGGTCTGGGATGAGGTCCCAGTGAGAGCCCAGGGGCAGGCTGTGGGCAGGAGGGGCCTCTGGCTGGTGCAGGCTGGGAATGAGAGTGAGTGTTACCCTCCAGGGAACAGAGTCTATTCTTTGGCCACAACCACATTTCTGAGGTGCCCCTTCCTAGGACAAGCATGCTCTGCTCAAGCCCCAGGATTAAGGGCTCCTTGGCCAGGCTCCTTGGCCAGGAACTCTGGAAGGAACTGTCCAGAAGGAGTGGAGTGGCAGATTCCTCATCAGTCCTGGCTCTCTAAGGTCCCTTCCCTGCCTGCCTGCCTGCTGTGGCCCAGCAACCCTGGGGGGAAGGGGGAGAAGACCGGAGAAGAGGGCCCAGACTGAGCAGCTGGTGGCTCAAGGGGGAGGCGCACATCTGGCTGGGCCTGTCCCGCCCTAGCCTTGGGGGCGGCACACATACATCTTTGTCCCCAGGCAACCCCACCATCCCCCAAGTCACAGGACTCGGCCAGGGCCTGGTCCCTGGGAGGTCATGTAGTCCAACCTTCTGCACTTCCAGAGGAGGAAACTGAGGCCCTGAGCCGTCAGGGCCCCCTGCTCTAGGATTGCTAAGGAGTGGCCACAAGGAGAAGCAAGTGTAGGAGAAGGAAAAGCTCCATCTGAGTGAGGCAAAGATGGCAGGCTTCAGCAGAGAGCCAGATGCTCCCTGCCTTTCCCTAGAGGGCAAAGGCCCGATGTACACCCCTTCCTAGTGAAGGTAGATGGGTGGTAAGGAAGGGTGGACCAGCTGGCATATTCCCAGGTCAAACCCAGGAGGACCTGGCAGGGTGTCAGGCTGGGCTGGGGGTACCACAGAGGTCAGTGTTGTACTAAGAGGAAGAGGCTCATGTAAGATAGCTATGCTCCGTCTCACCTGCTAATGCCTAAGCCCAGGGTGGCTCTTGAGACCGTCCTTCAGAAATCAGCACCCTTCTAGACAGCAGTGATCCTGGCTAGGTGTCGGAGACTAGGGCCAACAACCGTCACCCCATCTGAGCTCAAATACTCTGTCCTGGAGCACAGGGTGCCCGCAGGCCCAGACCCGGTGAGCAAAGACAGGAGAAGGCAGGAGCCCTTGGGTTGGAGAGGTGGGAGAGAGGCGGGGAGGGGAGCAGCTTGCGCCCTAGCCCCCCTCTGTGTCCCCGCCTCTGCGGCCTGCTGGCTGGTGGCAGAAATCGATAGCTGCATTAACGCTGCTCTTGCTCTCCTCCCTCCCCACTCCCGGCTCCGGGATCTGGCTCGGTGTGCAGGGCGGGCAGGTCAATTAGAAGTCAGCTCCCTCTAACACGGGGACTGCGTTCAGGGCCGGAGCTCTGGCTCAGTCTATCTGCTTTTGTCTCCATCCTGAGTCTTGTAGTAGGGACCAAATCTCATATTCTGTTTAGCTCTGGCCCTTCTTTGAATCTCTCCAATCATTTCTTTTCTTTTCTTTTTCTGTCCTTCCTCAGGAACTTCCCTCTCCCAGCCCCTCAGGGTCCTGGGACCTACTGAGCTATGGAGCAGAGGACGTGATATGTCATCAAACAGGTGTTGCAGGCAGATGCTGGTTTCCCAGCTGCAGAAGGTGGGGAGTAAACAAGGGGGACTGGCACCCAGGTGAACTTCTGTCCTCAAACCCCAGAGTGGGGCAGATACCAACATCTATTTAGTCCCAAGGCCCGGTCTCTAAGCTTGTTCCAAATTTGCCCCTATATCTGGCTCATCTTTCTCCTTTAGACCCTGGGAAAAGCTGATGATCTGGTCCCAGTGGACCACTGACCACAGGGCTTGTTTGCCCTACTCAAGGTAGGGAACGACATAAGACCTTCTTTCTCCCAGGCGCCAGCCCTCTACTGCAAGGCACACAGCAGCCCCCTCCCAGACCAGGAAGGGCCTGGCAGTGCCCAGGCAGCAGGGGAGGAGCTGGGGTTGCGTTGAAGCGGAGCGGGAATGAGCGGGAGGGAAAGCTGGCGGGCAGGCGGGCGGCGGCGGGCGCATCCATCATCGGCCCTGCCAGGAACGCATCCAGCCCCCAAAAAGAAATACTGCGCCTGAGGAGGGACAACAAAGGGCTCCGTTTCATCAGCAATGCGGAGCCAGCGCCCCGCCGCCCTGCCAGCCGCGGTCAGCCCACAAAGGACCCCTTTGTCCATGCAGGAGCCGGGCCGGGCCGGGAGCTGGGACCAGGGGCTGACGGGCGGGGACAGAGCAGAGGGAGGGGGGGTGAAGGGGGAACCAGTCCTGAGAGCTGGGGGGCAGAGGGGGACACGGCGGCAGAAGAACAGAGACAGGTGGTGCAGATAGAGGATCATGAGACAGAGAACTTGAGGGGCGGGTCAGAGAAAGAGGGACTTGGAGAGGACAAGGCAAAGGGTCAAGGTTAGAGAACAGAGCCTCACGGAAGCAGAAAACAGAGGGACTGGGCTCAGAGAGCTCCAAGGCTCCTAGCCCAGCTTGGAGACTTGAGGGTCTGACAGACATGGAAATAGCGCCGAGGAGAATCCTAGACTCAGGGGCCTGGGGACCAAGAGAAAGCGGTTGGACATGCCCGTGGCTCTGAGAGGAAGGCAGGGGCCGGGTGGACCCCAGCCCACTCTGGCCCAAGGCTGCAAAGCAGAGACTGATAGGGAGGAGGCTGAGGGTCAATGGGTTCTTGGCCTCAGGGCCTGGCCTCGGGCCCCAACCTCCTATGGGCGCTAGCTCCCTAGCTAAGATGGGAAGACAGGCAGGCAAAGCTGGAGCCACTCTCCTGACACTGGGACCATCCCCCTGCCTCCCAGGTTCAAGCCAGCCGCAGAAGACACAGAACCACCCCTCTCCAACCAGCTCCCAGCACCAAGTGACCTCAGAGTTCCATTAACTAAGTAAACCTATCAGTAAGCATTTAGTGAGCACTGATTGTATCCTCCTGCCCTGTGCTCCTAAGCTTTACATGGAAACCTGGGAAATAATAACTATTAAGCAAGGGCACCTGGGTGGCTCAGTGGGTTAAGCCTCTGCCTTCAGCTCAGGCCATGATCCCAGGGTCCTAGGATCGAGCCCCGAATTGGGGCTCCCTCTCCCTCTGCCTGCTGCTCTGCCTACTTCTGCTCTCTCACTCTGTCAAATAAATAGATAAATAAGTAAATATATTAAGAAGAAAGGAAAAAAGAGAACTATTAAGCGGTTTCACAGGCGAGGAAACTGAGGCTCAAAGAAGATCAAACTGTCAGGCCAAGGTCAAATGACTGGTTAGAATTTGAACGCAGAGCCCAAGTATGAGTCACTCTGCTGTGTGACCACCTTTGCTCTACCTATACAACTGACAAAGAAGCCCAGGACATGGTGACCCATCTGTCCCAAGACTGCCCCCCCACCGGGTTGTTACCGTGCCTGTCACCTTTATGTGGATGGGGGGCGAGTTGTCACAGACCCCAGGGGAGTGTCTTCACCTGGGGAGCTTGGAGATGCCCAGGCAGGAACCCGGAATGCTGGGCCAGCGACGTCATAATACCAGCTGTCAATGAGGTCACCAGAGGTAATGGTAATGCCCTCACTCCACCCTGAGCCCCAGGGGAACCAGGACACCCCCCCCAGACAGAGCCTGAGCTCTTCAGGCCAGACAGCAGTGGGGGAAGAGGCCTGGGGGTGGGGGGGAGGGATGGTGCTGGGGGAAGCAGTGGGGGAAGAGGCCTGGGGGTGGGGGTAGGGATGTCCGCACACAGACATGCACACAGGTGGCCCACAGTGAGATGTTCTAGATGTTCAGTTGCACCCGTCCCCTCCTCCTGATTAATCAACAGCAGCCCCATGCCCTGCAGTACTGGGGAGACAGTGGAGGATTCGGACTGGGCACTGCCCGGGAAGGAGCACACAAGGGCTGGGCCAATGGTCACATGAACCAATATGAAATGAGCGCGGGAAGGCGACCAAATGGAGCACTGGAGGCCTTTCTGAAGGAAGGAACTGCTAGACTGTGACTTAAAGAGGTTACCAAAGGGGACATGAGCCTGAAATAGTTCTTAAGAAAAGAGGAAGAGGGGGCGCCTGGGTGGCTCAGTGGGTTGAGCTGCTGCCTTCAGCTCAGGTCATGATCCCAGGGTCCTGGGATGGAGCCCCGCATCAGGCTCTCTGCTCAGCAGGGAGCCTGCTTCCTCCTCTCTCTCTCTGCCTACTTGTGATCTCTGTCTGTCAAATAAATAATATCTTAAAAAAAAAAAAAAAAAAGAAAAGAGGAAGAGGGGAGCCCGGCTGGCTCAGTTGGGAGAGCACGCAGTGGAACGTGGGACTATTGATCTCGGGGTGGGGAGTTTGAGCCCCACGTTGAGGGTAGAGTTTACTTTAAAAAAAAAAAAAATGGGGAAGAGGGTGTGAGGTATGGTCGTGAGGCTGGCAGGGTCCCAAGTGGGCAGGGCATTGAGGCCAAGGGTAAGATTTTTTTAAAACAGCTTTACTGAGGCATGGTTTACACACTATACAATTTATCCATTTATAAGTGTACAATTCAATGATTTTTAATAAGTTTACAGAGTTGTGCTACATCACCACCATAGCCAAGGGCAGGGTCTGAGCAAGGTGCCATCCCTCTCTCGCTCCTTCGCTGGCTAGAACAAACTTCCAGCCGTCCTTCCTGCTGAGGGAAGGTTTCCTGGAGGAGGGTGCATTCCAGTGGGTCCTTGAGGATCCCAAGCCAGCGGCCTAGCACGGCACACCATTCTGCCATTGTCCAGGCGGGCCAGCACTGCCGACTTGCACACTCCATTTAGCTCTTCACACACCTCCCTAACTTCCCTGTGCACTTTTTTTTTTTTTTTAAGATTTTATTTACTTATTTGACAGAGAGAGAGAGATCACAAGTAGGCAGAGAGGCAGGTGGGGGGAGAGGGGGAAGCAGGCTCCCCACAGAGCAGGTAGCCCGACGCAGGGCTCGATCCTAGGATCCTGAGATCGTGACCTGAGCCTAAGGCAGAGGCTTCACCCAGTGAGCCACCCAGGCGCCCCTCCCTGTGCACTTCTGACATTCCTGTTACACCCTCTTCATGACCCTCCACCCACAATGGTGGCTGGTCTTCTTGGCCTCCAAGGGAGTTGAGATGGACAGACGGATGGTGGGCAAGCCAGTGGTGATGAAGAGAACAGACCACAGGCTCTGGTGGCTGAACTGAGCTGAGGCTGAGCAAGCTGGGGAGGCGGGGGGTGGGGGCGTCATCTCTGATTTCCATGATTCAGCCTAGGGACTTTCCAGAAGGGGAAAGAAGCTCCACTCAGGCCCAAGGCGATGCACATGGAGACACTGGCCTTGGAAATGGGAGAAAGACAGTCCTCACCCGAGAGCACAGGGCACATCTCCAACTACAGATGAACACACAGGAGCACACACTGACCACTACTAATACCCAGTAGATGGCCTGGGGCAAGGCCTGCCCTCAACACTATTAGAATCTCCCTAAGACAGAACAGGGGGCTAGAATCCCACTTCCCTGACCCTCTTAGAACCCTCCACCTAAGGCAGACACAACCCTATTGCCTGAAGAAGGAAACATGCTAAAGAAAACCCCAGGAGTCCATGGGGCTCTATTCTCCCTTACAGAGCTCCCAAAAAACAGTTGGAGGGGGTCAGCCCATGTTATGGAAAGGAACACTGAGGCCCCAGCCAGGAGGTATGCCCCGACCTGGGGCTCTAGGGAGTGATCTGGGACACCTCTGATAAAGACAAAAGCTTCCCCACCAGGCACCTCAGTCAGGCCAGGTTCCCTCTCTACAACAGTCAAAGGATCAGGAAGGCCCTTTCCTCTGGGTGACCTTGGCATATGGCCTCTGAGTCTGTTTCTCTAGATGCAACATGGAACCAGGAGGATAAGTTACTATGTTAAGGAAGGAGGACTTCCTGAGTGCCAGACGCTGGATGCCTTGTCTCACTGTATCTTCCTACACACCTTCTGAAGGAGGACGATGATTGGCCCATTTAGAGCAAGGAATTCGATAAGCAGTTGTGAGGCAGGGAAAAGGGTTGCCCTCTCCAATGGCAACCCTCTGGATCTAGGCTAATGTTTCCCAAAGTAATATCTGAGCTGACATCAACCTGGGGTCAGGGCCACGCACTAACTTAGGATCTCCCTCCTGGTGGACAGGGGAAGAAAGCTAGTTCAGAGATAATTGGGCCAAGGAATTAGAAGAGGGGGGATCTGTCCTTTCAGGGCTTGTGTGTGAGGAGCAAGGGTGTTAACAGGACAATTCAGGGGACCAGAATTCTAACGTCTAGGTTTGTGGCTCCATCCCATCTCTTCCTGTTGATCTGACTGTGCCCTTCCTTCCCCATAGTGAGCCTCAGTTTCCCATCTGTAAAATGGAGCACAGTTCTTACTCCTCACCCCATTGTGATCCCTGAGGGGTCCATGAGGAAAACAGTAGAGTCACAAGAAAAAAGACTCCAGATGGTGACCCCTCCAACCCCACAAATCCCAGAGGACCTGAATCTGCCCATGAAGTGATTTGCAGACATGGAAACTGAAGTCTGGAGAAAAGGTTTTGAACAGGTCCTGGGGCTGAGACCCTATGAGGCCTGTTGGGGAGAGGGGCATCTAGGTCCTTCCCAGTGCTATCATCTCCCCAGAGAACATGATAATCACAGACCCTCGTGTTGCACACTCATTCTACCAGTATTGTGCTAATTTACACACATCTTCTCACTGAATTTCTTCTGTAACTCTTTAACTAGTATTGTCACCCATGTATAGATGAGGCCACTGAGACTCAGGGAAGTCAAGTCACCTGCGGAAGGTCACAAGGTCAATAAGCAGCAAAGGCAGGATTTGAAACCAGGTCTGTGTGACTCCAAGGCCCAGCTCTCCAACACTGGCCAAGGCTCTGAGGGACCGGGAAACGGGAATCATGGCGGGAGGTTGAGGTCCAGTTCAGCCCAGCCTAGGGGTTCTGGGGTGGGCGGCTCTTGGGCTCTGGGCAAAACATGTGACAGCACTGTTGCAGGGAAGTCTGCAGCTGTACCCTAAGGCCCAGGAAAAGACAGGGGAAGGGGCTGCGGGTGGGCCGGACGGGCCAGGCTGGGCCAGAGCTCCGGGCATTCCGGCGGCCTCCGCAGGAAGCAGAATGGGACGGAAACCGGCTCCTGCCTCCTCCCCCAGAATCCTGTGGGCAGCCCAGCCGGGCCGCACAGAGGCCGTCTTTGTGCCTGCCCCAAGCCGCCACCCGCGGCTGGCCCAGGGTTTTGAGTTTCCTGGGGGGGGGGGGGGCGTGAGGGGCCCTGTCACTGCTAACCCTCCAGCTCCCCCTCTCAAGGGTGGTCACAGTGGTCCACAGCTGGCGGCGGAAGGGGGTGGATGGCCAGGCCTACCCCAGAGACTCTGGGGAGCCCAGAGTCTGCCCACGTCTCACACTCCCCACACTTACACACCCTGACTGGTGGCTAGTGGTGGGGAAGGACCCAGAGAAAACCTGAGAGGCCATCCCCCTGAGCCTGCCTCTCTGCCAGAACCCACAAGTCCCCCCAAAGTACCTGGAACCCCACCTCTCCCTCCATCTGGGTGTTACTGGGCCCAGGTTGGTGTACATAAAGAGGCTGGCCAGGATGGTAGGACAGTCCATCTGTCAACCGCCATTTCCCACTCTCCGGGGGCTCCCTGGACAGAGCACATCAAGGGGGAGGCCTCAGGCTCCCTTCAGCATGTCAGGGACAAAAGCCCTTGGGTGGTATAAATGTGCTCACAGAACACTAGGCCTCAGGGAGTGAACTCTGGCTAAAGTGCATATGGTGAGGAGCACCACCACCAACTAGGAGATCTGTGTTGTGTCCACTTAAAAGGTGCGTCGGATAGTGTACACGCTACACGCACGAGTGTGTGTGTGTGTGTGCCTGCGGTGGGGGCCGTGGGTGTGCCCAGGTGTATGTGCAGACTCAGACAGCACCCTGTGGGTTGGAACACTGATGTATTCACAGGGCTTATTTGCCAGTACAGGAGAAGGTCTTTGTGTGACCTCCTCATGTGTGCACGTGGAATGTGTGCTAGCTACACCCCCGGATGTTAAGTACATGCCTGAGTGTGCGTATGTGTATGCTACAGTGGTTTACATGAAGGCTGGATTTTTGTGGGTTCTTCTGGTCCATGAGCGTCAACACACTGTTGCCACGTGTTTACCAGTGTGTGTATGCACACACACGTGTGTGCACACATATGCGTGTGCACACACTGTTGAGTTGTATCAGGGCTTCTGGGGGTTCTGAGGTGCAAGTGTGGGGCCCAATTGGGATGCGGATGGTGCAGACAGGAACTGATGCCAGGTGCTGGGGCCCCTATGGAAACAGGAAGCTGCCCACAGGTGTGCCGGGGCTGTGGTGGGGGCTGGGCTCCACCCACGTTCAGTCTGTCCCCCTGAGAAACCAACCTAGGGTTCCATCAGCCGAAAGCCTGTCCCAGCCACGAGGGAGTCACCTTCCTTGCCTGTCTGCTGTTCAAGACCGAACAGCTCTGACCAGCGTCTACGCGCCTGCCTGGCCTGAGTATAGAAAAAACTGGAATACAAAAGCCCCCAGACTGCGGGCCCTCCCTGCAGAGGCGTGGGGGAGGCAGCAAGAGGCAGGAGGTTGAGGAGGAAGGAGGGAGGTGTCGCCGCAGCCCCGGAACACAAAAATAATGAGGCGAGAGGGGCCATGGGGCCGAGCCGGTTGGTTCCGGAGTCGCTATCTGACCTTGACAGATGCCACAGCTGGGCGCCTGGAGAGGA
The DNA here is from genome assembly GCF_902655055.1 of Lutra lutra. Lineage (NCBI taxonomy): Eukaryota > Metazoa > Chordata > Mammalia > Carnivora > Mustelidae > Lutra > Lutra lutra. The sequence continues at coordinate 78,405,283 of NC_062282.1, read as the reverse complement.
GCCTCGCCACGATGCTAGAGAACACCCTCCACCCCCTGCCACCTCCCCCAGGCCAGGTCGATGGATGTCCAGGCAGGCCCCAGCCACAGGCAGCCACCCCACCAGGCAGGAGAAGGGCAGCCACAGAGGGTACAGAGGCAAGGGAGTGGGGGCAGGGCACTGGAGGCAGCACTGTGGTCTCCCGAGGGCACCCCAGTCCTCAGGTGTGGCTACATTTGTGCGAAACACAGAGCGTGCCATTGTGCTTGTGTCACTGTGAGGCTGAGTGTGTGTGTAGAAGGGAAGCAGAGTGTGACTGTGTGTATGCGACAGAGACAAAGATCATACTTGTATGTGTCCTTGGGGTCACACAAGGCTGGAGAGTCAGGCTGATGTCCCTGAAATGGGTGTGGCCACACCACTCAGGGGTGGGCACCGATCACTCCCCTGCCCCCTTGTAGAGCCACAGCTGTCCTGGAGGATGTAAGCCACACTGGGGCCAAAGGAGGGAAGGAGGACAAAGAGAGCCACAGGCCCCACCACCTCCAAGTTCTGTCACACGCATATGGAGCTGAGCCGCCCCTGCGGGCCCTTCCAGGCCTACTCTCTCTCCCACTCTGGTGGTGGTCTGCGGCCTCAGCGATGGACACCAGGCTGGGCACCACCACTCTGGGGACACCCATGCGGGCCTGGGTGTGAGCTACAGGAGGGGATGCTGGGCTGGAGGCGGATTAACAATTCCGAGCACTGGCTGCATAATTAAAAAATCATTACAGGCGGGCGGGCAGAGCCGAGTGTGAGCTCACGCTCAGAGCAGGCGGGGACACTGCCACGACGCTCCCCCTCCCACTGCCTCCCCGAGGAAAAATCCCACCTGCTAATATAATTATGGAAAAACACAAGCACAGAAATTTGGTTTCAGCAAACAAGGTGCCTGAGTGCCCAGGGCCTGCCTGGCCCTCAGCACAGTGAGCAGGCTGGTCACTCGTGCCCATAGCTCATGGCAGTGAGATGGACCCTGCTGGGTCCACACTCCAGACCCTGACCTCCACCCTCTCCCAGCTCATGAGAGAGAGAGAGAGAGAGAAAGAGTGAGAGAGAGAGAGAGAAGTAGGGGTGTAGAGAGCACAGTTCCGCAAATCCCAAATCCTGGAGAAAATTGGTCTAAGAGTTTACAAATAGGGAAACTAAGGCTAAGGAATCTGCATAAGGTCACTGCGTTCCTGACAAAGCTGAGGAGGAACTGGATTCCCCAGGGAGGGTGCAACACCTCAGGAGCTCAGTACCCACACCCCCAGCCCCTTCCCCTGCATCTCCCAGCTTCCCTCTCTCATCAGCCACCACTCCGCCACCCCCCTCCCCCATCTCTAAGAGCGTCTCTCTCTCTCCCTGAGACTGAATGCGACTGTCCAACCATGTGCCCCAGCACCATCGGCAGCCTCTGCATGCCGGGACCCCACCGTGGGGACGTGGGGGCGCCCCAGCCTCCCAGTTCAGGGACAGGGCATCCTGGGCTCAGCCGGGTTAAGCCAGGCAAGCAGAACTGGCTCCCGCCAGGAGAAACGCAGCCAGCTCTGGGGCACAGGCCCCAGAACGGCAGGAACAGCCGCCATCACCTCGGGCCTGGAGCGGGCGGCGCGGGGAGGGGAGCTGGGCCTAATTAGTCGGCCTGGGACCCGGGCGGGCGCCGGGGCGGCAGACGCCGCAGCCAGAGCCGCGCAGGCACGTCCGCGGCCGGCCGGGAGGCGGCGGGGAGCCGGGAGGACGCGGCGCCCTGAGACACGGTGGGACGGGCGGCCTGGGAAGGACCGGGCCAAGGAGATTCCGCACCGAGCAGGCCTGCCTCCCCTCATTCCTCGGTGCCACCAGGCGCAGCAATTAGAGGCTTTCAAAGTTTGTCCTTAATTGGTTTCATTTTTGCCTCATAAATGATTCATGGCCCCGGAGGTCTGCCAGGCCAAGGGGGTGGGGGGGTGGGGGGGGTGGAGGGGTGGCAAGGGAAATTTGGGGAGGCTTTTGCCTGGAGCCAGGCCCCCTACCTGAGGCTGGGGAGGGGATGACAGGGACAGGGGAAGCCTTGGGCAGGTGGGATCCTCCAGCGAAAATAAAAACCCAGGCCCTCTCCTTGGGGCACTAATTAGAAACTGTAACTCCTTCTCGCAGACCCAGCTCTGTGTCCAGGCCCAGAGCCACTGCAGCTGCTGGGGCCCTGGGAGCATGAATAATAATGTAATGATAACACAGTAACAGTGTCAACAATAATAATAACCACAGTGAACACTTAAGGAGTTCTTACTAAGTTCCAGGCATGGAGGAAAGAACAAATGCGTTGTTTTTTTTTTTTTTTAACCACTCTCCCACCTCCAAGCACCGCCACAGAGAAGTACCAAGACTCCTATTTTACAGATGAAGAGTCTGAGGCTTGGAGACCTTGCGGTCTGCCCTCTGACACTCTCATGCCAGAACTCCTCCCTCCCGGCTATTAGGAGTACAGGGCTCAAGGCTGGAGCGTGGGAATGCTGCCTGCCAGGTGGGTCTCGAGAAAAGTCAGGGAAGGTACCCAGGGCCTACAAAAAGACCCCAGGATGTATCACCAACAACCACACACCCACCCAGGCCAAGTTAGCTCTGCTCCTCAGAAGGCAATGTTGGCCTTGGCTGAGCAATGTCCTCACAGGGCTTTAACTGGTCTATCTGTAAAACAGGAAAACAGGAGCCCTACAATCCCCATCTAGCAGTAACTTCGAGCTAGGCATGAAAGCAGAGATGTCACAAATCCTACCCTCAGGGAATGCCCAGTCTAGGGGAAAGATGGACAGACACACATAAGGGCTTAACAGTCTGTACAGAGGGCCCTGAGCACTCAGCCCATGCTGAGGGCCTAATGTGCAGGACAGAAGTGCCAGAAGTTCTTGGAGGTGAGGTGGGCAGACAAAGCTGCTCCCTTCTGACCTATACCCATCTTACACGTGAGGCTCAGGGAATGGGCGTGGCCTGCTTAAACCCACGTCTAGAATCAGACCTTGATGAAATTCAGAACTATCGACCACCTCAGAGTGATGTGGGATGCAAAAATGCCCAGCTCATCCTGCCCGGGATGGTCACTTTTATTCTGAAAAACTAAGAGAGGTGAGGCTTACACAATGGACTTCCGGGCCCACCTGGACCCCGGGGACGTCCTGAGGTAAGGTGCTTAACCCACCAGGGAGTTAATGCGGTTCGGAATGACTCCCCCTAGAGGGCCCCAGGGCTCTGGGCTGCTAGCTGTTGGCTCTTGGGGGCCTCCCCCAAGTATCACCTCCTTTCCAGTCCTCTAGCTCCTCTGCCCCAACTATGTGCACCAGATTCCCCACCAAAAAAACCCTGCTGGCCTTAGGCCCTGGCGCCAGCCCAGTCCCACTGGCTCCCTGCTCTCCCACCCAGCCTGGTACCAAGGACATGCACTTCAAGTGATTACACCTCCTTGGGCCTCACCACAGCCCTCTGAATGGGCTTATGTGATCATCCCCATTTCGCAGATGAGGGAAATATCTCAGAAAAGCGAAGGCCTGACTAAGGCCACACAACATGGAGGAACCCAGGTCCAAACCTCTTGCAATCCCATGTTCCTCACCTTGCTGGCCTCCTGCAGGTCAGTACCCCTGACCTGTCCTAGGGGCCCGTAAGGCTTCCATTTTCCCTATTTTATAGATGGCCACCTCTTGCCCCAGCCCTGACCCTTCCTCAGTCTGGACAAAGCCTGTACAGAACCCATACTTCTCCAGACACTAGAACTTGGTCAGTCTTGTGGTCAGGGGCCCTGCCATGAAGTCCTAGGAATGGGGTCCCTATGTACCCTAGGAATCCCCGGGGCATAGGACCTCAACTGGGTCACTGCAAGGATTGGGGGGATGGTGGAGGAAGCCCCTACTTGAACACAAAGGACAACACAAATGTCTGATGGTAGGGTGGGGAGAGGAGGCACAATGGTACGGGGGCGCCAGGGTTGGTGAGCGGGCCCCCTTCTCTTCTTTGGGAACAAAGTCAACTTTAAGGCCCCTACCACCCACACTTGAGGAGGGGCTGCCTGTGGGAGCATTCCTCCCCTGGGAAGGAGCCGAAGCTCCTTCTGGAGCTTCGGCCCTGCTGGAAGACAGCCCTGCTGGAGGACAGAGCTGAAGAGCTGGGCAAGTCACAGCTTCTCTGGGCCTCATTTGCTGTATCTGCACAAGGGACCTATACTGTTCCTTGAACCCTCTGTGTAGAAGTTTAGAGGTTTTGAAAACAGGGATTTGTAAGCAGTGGACACAACATTCAGCTGTCTGCGCGGGCTGCGGGCACTTGAGGCACTGCAGTTGGTACACAGAAGCTTGTCAATGGCTTGTCGAACATGCTAACAAGTGGCTGAGTTCTCAGAATGCCCAAGTTCACCCAGCAGGTCCAATCAACACTTCCCAGGGGCTCACTCTGGGGAAGAAGACTAGTCTGCCTCTTCCTCCTCAATGTGCGTCTGCCTGCTGCACCAGGACTGCCCAACTGGGTCACTGGGGTCCCTCTCCCCAGCCTGCCCAGGAAGCAGCACATCTCAGGCAGGTCAGCACTGACGTCACTAGGACTGGTGGGGCGTGGAGCCTGCCACCTCCGGAACTACCAATTAATTAACTTTTTCAAATTAATTTCCCAAGCAAAATTCCATAATTACATCTATCTCCATCAGCCCGCATTGGGCAGGCCAGAGGACCCCTCCATGAGATTGAATGTGGGGTGAGAGATGACCACACCAGCCGCAGGACCAGGGTATGGAGGTGCTGGGGGTTGGGTTTCACCCCTGCAAAGCAACTGCCTGCTGTCCTTATGGATGCTGTCTGGAAGGGGAGAGAGCAGAGAAGCCAAAGCCCACCCCTACCCCAAGTCAGGAGGTGAGGGGGCTCAGGGAGACTCAGGGCTGCCTAGCTCATCCTGCTGCCCTTATCCCCCTCCCCGTGCCCCCAAACCACTGTGGGTCTTGGCAGGGCCCAGTAGCAGCACAGGCATTGCGAGGCTGCGAAGGCCGCGGCTGCAGCGTTCTAATTTCCCAAAGGGGCTGAGATTAATTAGCTCACACACAGGCGCAGAGAGGGAGAGGAGAGTGGGAGCAGGGGCGGGTAGCATCGGGCGAGGAACTGGCTGGCGCCCCTCCTTGCCCACCCAGCAGGCAGGCAGGCAGGCAGGCAGGCGGCCTTGACAGCCTGGGTGCTCTGAAGGTCAGTGGCCAAGCTGGCTGAGCCAGCAGACTGGTGCTGTCTCATTCCCAGAATCCCTGAGGACCGAGGTTGGGGGGGTGGACAGCAACCAAGAGGACAGCTCAGGGTATATGCAGGGGTTCCACTGTCAATACCATCAACAGAATCTGTGCCAGGTGCTCTGTCCACACTACCTTGTTTCACTTCCACAGCGGCCTACAGAGGTAAGCACCATGGTCCACCCATCTCACAGATGAGGACACTGAGGCTCCGGGCCGAGGCAGGGAGTGAGTGTGAATGGTGAAAGTGAGACTGAAATCCAGGCTGGTCCAACTCTGGATCCCTCCACCCCCGTGGCTAGTGTGCGGCCTGCAGGAACCCTGTGCATGGGGGACCTCGGAACACCAGGCGACAGCATGTGGGTGTGTCTGACTCACTTACCCCCTCCCCAGAGAAGGTGCCCGGCAGACTCTCCGTCACTTCACAGATGCAGAAACTGAGACCAGAAAAGGGAAGTGACTTGCCACACAGTCTGGGACCCTAAACCCAGAGAGTATGCCCCTCCATGTGAGACCAGTACCTAGTTCCAGAACACAAACCTGACTCAGTGACCTCTAATGAGCCCCGACCTAGGGTCACACTGTGCCTGGTACTATCTCTGGCTAACAGGCACACTGACTGGGGTCACCGCTGTGGCTGTCCCTGTGTATGGAAGAAGGTATCCCCAGCTCAAGGGCACTTTCTCACCGACTCTGTGCAGGGCTCCTGAGAGGGGAAAGGAGCCCCTAAGGAAGGTGGGAGGGTGGGGGAGAGGAGAGGTATAGGACCCTGACCCAGCCCCTAACCGGCTCCCTCAACCCTAGCAACTGAGTTTCCCAGAACTTATCTGTAAGGAGCTCCCCCAAATCCTAAGGGGTCTCAGTCTGCTCCCCCGTGCATCCCCTGAGCCCCTACCCCACTCCCAATGCATGTGGGAGGCTCACCCTTCCAAGGCCTAAGGAGTCAGCAGTCCCAAGGACCTTGGGCCCAAACCTAGGGAGTGCCCTGAGAAAGCAGAGGTCCCCAGGACAGTCTGGGGCTGGGCACAAGTGGGGAGGAGGCTGGCGCAACTAGGAGTGTTACTCATCATGTGATTATGGAGGATGGGTAGGACCCCCACCCCACCACGCCTGCCCTAAGGCACAGATTCGGATCATAAAGTCCAAGTGGGCTTTGGAATCTGGGTTCCTCTGTAGCCCTCAGCCTAGGTGACCTCAGAGGAGTTGCCTGACCTTGCTAAGCCCATTCCATGGTCTGTGAAATGCACCCAATGACAGCCCCACCCTTGTCAAGGTCCTAGAGAGGACCTAAGTTCCCAGTGCAGCGCAGCATACAGAAGGCGCTCAAGAAATGATGGCTGTTATTATTTTTACTGCCATCACCAGGCAGCAAAAGAATGGTAAGGACAGTCCAAGCCAGAGGTGCTAGGTAACCTCGGTTGTGGCCCCGCTTCTGTCACTGTTTGCCTTTGAGTCTGAGCCAATCCCTGTGCTTCAGTTTCCCCAGCCCAGTGGAGAGCACTCCTCCCCCACCCTCTTCCCAGCAGGTACACAGGGGGAGACCAGCGTAAGGTAGAGGTAGAGGTAGAGGTCTGAGGTTTGCAAGGAGGGCAGCACTCAGCTGTCCCAGCTCGCATGCCTCTTCTGACCATAGGAAGAACCCACCTATACATCCTGCCAACCTCCCTCCACCCTAGGCCCCAGCACAGCCTGCTCTATGTCAGCGCTCCTTCCATCTCCAATGGTCCCAACTGCCCTTTCACACGGGTGTGTGCCAGGCCCCTCACCACACTGCAAAGAACTCATTTGGCACCTGGAAGTCCCTGCTGAGTCTAACTTGTGGCCTTGCATACTGAGGGGTTGGGGAACTGAGAATGCCCGAGAACTACAGGTGGCTCTGTTTCCTCCCATATTGTAAAGCCCTTCTGGAATGTCCAGACAACCGAGGACTCCACATTCCTCTCCCTGGATCCAACCCATTCCCATGCTTCCTCCTCCCTGCAGCCCCAGGGTCAGCCTCTTCACTTCCTCACCTCAGCACTCCCAGCTGAGAAGAGCCCTCAAGAAGGCTAAATCCAGGGGCGCCTGGGCGGCTCAGTGGTTAAAGCTCTGCCTTCGGCTCAGGTCATGATCCCAGGGTCCTCCTCCTCTCTCTTGCTCTGCCTGCCTCTCTGCCTGCCTCGCCTAATTGTGATCTGTCTGTCAAAAAAAAATCTTTAAAAAACAAACAAACAACAACAAAACAACAATAACAAAAAGAAGAAGGCTAAATCCAAGACAGCTAATTAAGGAGTCCAGCTTTGGTGGAGCAGTCAGGTCGGGAGGAGGTCCGGACTCACCTGGAGATCCAGGTGTGACGTAATGAGAACCACACCCCACCACCTACTTCAAGTCCTGCAGTTTTGAGACACAGATAAGGCTCATACCCATTTTATAGGTGGCAAAAGTGAGGTCAGAGTGGCCCATGATTGCAAAGTAGGCAATGACCAAGCCAAGTTTGGAGCCTAAGCCTGTCCAACTCCAGGGTCCAAGGCTCAGGTGACATCCAGTCCTCCTGACTGGCCACTGCTGTTTGTTTACTTCAGGATGCCTGGGTCCCTCTCCCCTCCCTGACCACTGTCTAAGCCTTTGTGAAGGAGCTAGCCCGGGCCCGAGTCCTTAACAGTCACCTGTCCCTTGAACCTCCCTGGGCTCTCTCAATCCTGCAGACCCAGAATGATCTGTGGTCTGGATGTTGGGTGGCTGTGTCTAAAGGGCTTCACAACCATGAAGTCAGTCCCATCAGACTCAATTCTCCCACCTGAAAACTGGTGTTTTCTTCAATATAGGAAAAAGGAGTATGCCCTCAGTTCTGCCCAGTCCAGGGAAGGCAAGCCCCAGAAGCTTACAGGCTCCCTGAGGGCATCCCACCAACCCAGCAGCCCAGCCTCTCCTTGTATTCAGGTTAGCTCTGTACCCGTTTTGCGGGCCAGTAGACTAAGAACCAGGAAATATGTCTGAATTCTAAGTCTCAGGGTACTGCATGCAAGGTGGGGGAGATAATAAGAGACATGGGAGACAAGGGAACAGAGAAACGCACATGCCAGGGTGAGCAGGCAGGGTCCTGGGGCACAGCCCACTAGGTCAAGGGGGTCCCTTCCCCCATTTCCAGCACCCCCCAATCTCCCAAGGAACTGGCCCCCTCAGTGGGGGCAGCAGCTGGCCACTTGGCACTCCGCGGAAAATTGATTTTCCACAGATTTTCTTTTCCAGATCTTTCCTCTTCCTGGTTCCTTTGCACCTCTCCCCCACTTACCCCCAACCCGCTCTGCCCAGGTCAGAGTTCCCCAACCTGGAGGGCAGGATGGGTTTAACACTTTCAAGCCCGAGACTCGGACCTCCTCCCCCAGAGAAGGCCAAGCCAGCCTGGGGAATGGCAGAAAACACCCCTGTTCTGGCATGCACCTTAGAATCCAGCTGACTCTCCATGGCCAAGGATCAGGCCTCTTTCGTGTGACCCTAACCGGGGGGATGTGGATATGTGGAGCCCCAGCTGTGCTGTGTGTGTGCATGCACACGTGTGTGCACACACAGACCAGGCTCCACTGTGTTGGTGCTCCGGGTCCAATCCTAGGGAACCGTGTGGCTGTGGGCTCCTGCCTGAGGATGGAGCAGACCTACAACTGCTTGACTGGAGTGGGGTCTGGGGTCCTCTGGGGAGTCCAGCACGCCCACATGTGACTCTGTATGTCCATCTGCCTGCATGTTTGCCAGAGGCTGTGAGTGTAAGCATGATCACGCTTCCGGGGTGGCCACAGCTTATGTGACCTGGCCTTCGCCGTGTGTGTGAGCTGTGTGCACCGGGCTATGTGGAACTACGTGCGCCAAGTGAGCGTGTCTGTCCCAAGCGTGTGCCCCGGGGTGTGCCGTGTGGGGAGTGCGTGAGCGCACTCTGCCTGCCAGGCCGCAGGGCCTCGTGGGGCTGCTGGGGATGGGGTGACTCACGTCTCCTGAGCTCATCCTGCCGCCTGCCCGCCCAGCTCACCCTGCTCTGCTGGGCTCATGGCCGCCAGCGCAGGGTGGGGGTTGGGGGGGTAAGGTAAGGGGAGGCACAAGCAGACACGGCAGGGAGGCTGGCTTGATAAATAACCTGCAGCTTCCCCAGGCCTTGAAGAATGGGAGCCTGCAACACAGAGAGAAGGGGGGAGCTAGGGAAGGCAGCCCCGGCCCCCACGGCTCCAGCTGCCCTGGCCCCCACAGCCCAGGCTGCGGCTCCGGTTCCTGTTTCATCGAAACCTGAGCTGGGAAAAGCCTATCGGGTCATCTTGCCTGTCCCGCCGGCCGCCAGGCCCAGGCAAGCTGCCCCTCAGGGGACAAGCCCGCAGCCTGGCCGCCCAGCCAGTGGGTGGGTGGGTGGGGGGAGGATATTTCTGTCCAGACTAAATGCAGCTTCAGGCCTCTGTCTGCCCCCCCACTAACAGCTGCTCCCAGGGGCCCCCTGGCTCTGCAGGGCTGACTAAATATAGTCCCCCCCACCCCAGCAAACCCCCCAAGTTCACCTCTTCCTACTGGCCCCACCCACATGTGGGCAGGGAGGAGGCTGGGGAGCCCACTGTGTGAACTTAGGCCAGTGTATCCCCCTCTCTGGGCTCTCAGATATGAAACATCAAGTGTTACGCAGCTCTAGGCCCTAACACACCTAACAGGTACTGCTGGAGAGCAGACCACAAAGGTGACTGAACTGGGGTCTCCATCCAGGGAAATAAGGGGCAAGATCCCCTCCTCCAAGTGACTCCAACCTGCTTCAGTGAAAGAATGGTTGGGGGGGGCCTGCCCAGCACCCCAAGTACCTGTAGGCTTAAGAACATGGCCCCCTCCACCCAGCCTGTTCCTCGCCCAGCCTGGGCAATACCAGGCCCCTCCAATCTGCCCCAGCCAGACCCTGGCCAGGAAACAAGTTGTGCCAGGTTTGGGGGGGCGGGGGACACAGGAGCATGACAGCTGCTATTTCCTGGAGGCCACAGTCAGGCACAACCCGGATTCCTGCCTGGCTCCACACTCCACCAGACAGCCTCTCCCGGGCTCCGGTCCTCAACATGGCACCCCCTTCCCCGGCGTCTGCACCCTATCAGACCCCAGCCAGGGTCCCTGTCTCACTGCACTGGTACAGGCAGGAAGACAGTGCCAGAGGTACCTTCTGGTTTGGGCTGGGGAGAACGGTGGTCTCTGCAGGGTTCAACAGGCGGGGGAGACAGCCCCACCTTCCATCCTCCTGCCTGCCTGCCCACCCGGCTGCTTCCCCCAGCCCCACACGCACCAAATTCCCCACATGCCTGTCTGTCTCTGACAGCTCGCGCAAATACTTGGCTGCGCGGGCACCCGCTGTTCTGAGCCCGCTGCGCCTCCTCCCCTGCCTTCCCCGGGGGGCTCTGGCTCTGCAGACACAGCCAGGGATGGGAGGGGGCCAGAGCCAAGAAGCTTGGTGGGCAGTGGGGGGGGGGGGGAGGGAGCAAAGGCAGGGAGGACCAGTCTCAGTTCCAAAGCACCACCCTCGGCCCCCAACCGTGGGGTACTGAGGGGACCTGGGAAGCCACTGTGAGCCAGCTCTGGCTGGGCGGCAGCTGCTGACACCCCCACTGCCCCCCGGAACCTCCCAGGAGGACCTTCCGGAGGCCTCCCACTCGCCTCAGCCGATGAAACAGCATCTGCCACCCCCGCGGCGGCAGCTCAGGACAGGGCGGAGGGCACCACGAGGCCCCTGGGGAAGGCTTTGAAATCTGGACTATGGCCCGGCCCCTCCTGGCAGCCCTGGTCTCCTACCACAGGCCCAGCCTTAGAGCATGGTGGGGGGGTGCGTTCCAGCCCTCCCGCAGTGCGAGGGGCGCACCCGCCCAGCTGCCGGGCCTGGGACATCTCCACTTGGACTGGCTGGGGGACTTTGTTTGCCCCCAACTACCCTCCTTCCTGCTTTGCCTTGCCTCCCTCCCAGGAGACCAGTGGAGGAAACACTTCCTGAGAACGGCTGGGATTTTCCGCTGGACGCTGCCCTGCTGGCAGGCGCCTTATCTCCCCCTACCTCGCTCCTTCTCCCAGAGCCACCCCTGCAGCTATATCACACTCCTAGCCCTTGTCTGCAGCCAGATAGACCTCCTCCCTGCCCCAGTGCTCTGCTACTTGCCTAGGCAACTCTAGTACTGCCACCATCCAGCACATATCCAGGCGGTCTTGACACTGAATGAGACCTCAGGGAATAATGCCCTCCATTTTGCAGATGAGTATATTGAGGTCAAGAGAGAGCCAGGTGAGGGGTGCCTGGGTGGCTCAGTGGGTTAAGCGTCTGACTTCGGCTCAGGTCATGATCTCAGAGTCCTGGTTTAGAGACCCGCTTCGGTCTTTCTGCTCAGCGGGGAGCCTGCTTCCCGCCCCCTCTCTCTCTGCCTGCCTCTCTGCCTACTTGTGATTGCCCTCTCTGTCAAATAAATAAATAAAATCTTCAAAAAAAAAAAAAAGAGAGAGAGAGAGCGAGTGAGCGAGCGCCTGGTGACCTAGGCCTCCCAGCCAGTGCTCTTCCTCTTACCACTACCTCACTTTTCTGCCCCAGGAACCCATTCAGCACCCCCAGACTACTGGAGGAACTGGGGTAACTCCAAGCAGAACTGCTTGGTGCTTTGGGTCCAAACGCCCAGCTCGCTATCCCAGGCTCACCCCCCAACATTCTCAAAGCCTCACGCTGGTCCTGAAAAAGAACCCCAAATGTACTGCTTTTGTGACGCTAGACTTTGGGGTAGAGCCTCCTCTCCCCATTGCACAGATGGGGCTGCTGAGGCCCCCAAGGGAGGGGGGAGCTGCAGGCGGCCATGAATCAGAGGGGGAGCTGGGAAGCCGCCCGGCCCTGCCGGCTGTCGCTGGAAGCAACAGCCGGCATTTCCTCCTCACACTGGTGCCTCAGGAAGCGTGGGCAGCAGGCGGGTGGGCAGCGGGTGGGTGGGCACCGCCGTGAGGACCCCTCCTGTGCCCACAGGCCAGCCACATCCCCCTGCTCCCTGACTGGGCCCACACAGCCCACTCCCCGTGCCAGCTGGATTTCCAAAACAGGGCAGACCAGAGGCAGAACTGGGTTTTTGTCTCAGGTACAGACTCATGTCACTTGAGGGCACCATAGGGAAGCCCCTCCTCTCAGATCCTTAATATCTCCTGGCGTCAAACAAGATTGAAACATGACCATTCACGCTTCCTTTGCAGTAAAACTCATGGTTCTGTGATTCTAGAATCCCAACACGACAAGAATCCTGAAGAGAATCCCTCCACTCCAAGCATTCTGATTCTGAATTCCTGCGACTAAAAATTCTAGGCCACCAAGATCTTAACACCCCCAGGAAGAAAGGGGGCCACGCCCAATCTCACCTGGACCCACCGGCCCCACTAGCCAATTCCCTATCTAGCTTTGGAGAAGGTGGGTCAGGCAGGGGAGGGCCTGGGTCTTTCCCATTAGGGTCAACAGGAACTGGAAATGAGATGAGTCTGTTGATAGAGCTGGTCTAGTCCTAGAGGGCAGGCCACCCCCTCGTGGCACACACAGCCACTGAAGCTGCAGATGTCATGAAGCCCAGCCCCTGCCAGAATGCAGGCGGGTAGCTAGGGGTTTGTGAACCCGCACCTCCACCCTGCAGCTCAGAGGGAGAACAGGCATCAGTCAGGTCAGGGCTGGTCTCCCTGCTTCTCAGGTTCCAAGCCAAGCTCCACGCTTCACCTTCCTGTCTTCACCACCCACTGCTTCCTCTTTCCCACCACAGTCCCTCACCTCTCAGGCTCCCAGGCCAACCCCAGGCCAGGCCAGTTGACAGCCAGCCAGGACAAAGGCTCTCAAGCCCATCTGACAGATGGAAAAACTGAGGTCCTGGGAGAAGACATGACCTGCTCAAGGGCTAGGCCCCAGCAGCTTACTGGTCCCTGGCCGCCATCTCTCAACCCCAGCCCCACCTCACTTACAGGAATCCTCAGCAGGCACAGCGTATCTCCACATACCAGTTAGGTCACCAGCGCAAGCATACCACCTACCCAACTGTCCTGACAGCACTCATTCCCACAGAATCATCTGGCTATTGGTTCATTCATTCTTTCACTGGTCCACCTGGCCAATCAGCCCACCCCCACCACCATGAGCCAGGCCCCCTGCCAGGGAGACGAGGGCCTCAAGGAGGAGAGAGCAAGGCACCTGAATGTCAGCAAACACAGGGAAGTGCCCACTGTGTGCCAGGCAGTGTGGAAGGTGCCACAAACAAGCAGATCAGCCTTGGCTGTTCTCATGGCGCTCACAGCCAGTCAAGGGCATTACCAGGACCCAACCCCACGTGGCAAGTCCTGGGGCAAGTCACAAACTCTCAGTTTCCTCATCTGTATACGGGGATGCTAACAGCATCCCGTCACTGGGCTACCGTGGGGATTTAAAGGAAGTGAAGGCTCAAAAGCGGCTAACACAGTGCCTGCCCCAGTCCAGGTTTAGGAGGTTAGCCGTCGCCATCACCATTGCGACAACATATTATTATTATTATTATTATAGTAATAACTGGAGGATGGCAATTGATTAGAGCAGCAGCTAAAGCTCTTCGAACACTCAGCTGGTGCCAGACACTGGGGGACAGGAAGGAATCACTGCCACATCCCATTGCAAGGCTGGCAAGAAGCGAGCTCACAAAACCCTATAAACATCTGATGAATGAGGGAAGCAATGACAGGAGGCATGGCCCTGCCTCTAAGGGAGGCCCGCTCCAGCATGTGCTCATGGGTACCGCACACCTATGTCCAAGCACTTCGGTGGGCACACATGTGCCCACGGGAGGAACTCGGGAGGTCCGGCAGACGGCAAGTTCTGTGGAAGGGGGAGAGGAGGTCATGGAACAGAGCTGCCCAGGGCCAGGGCTGCCCCCAGCCCCTGTCCTACCCTACCCCACCCAGCAGCACTGAGCACACAGCAGAGGGGACTGTGGCAAGAGTAGGGACCGGGCCTGGCGGGGAGAGCCCCAGAAAAATGCTTTGCATAGTTCTGGCCACCAGATTACAGGCCTAGGCTAGGCCCTGGGCAGGGATGGGGGGCTGCCAGGTGCTGCCCCACAGGAATCAGGCATCGCACTTTATACCCATACTGGCACGGCACATGGGTGATCCTGCCGGTAGGCCAGGCGAGTCCAAGGAGGTCAGAAGAGGTCACAGGGACAGGGGCGGGGGGAGTGGTGGGCTCCAGGGCTACGTGGGGTCCACTGGACAGGGGAGGTTGGGTACAGGGCTCCCACAGGGCCACTGGGCAGGCCTGGCTCTGCCCTGCTGGGGCCGGCAGCTGGAGGGGAGTAAATATAGCGCGGGGCGTCTGGGCCACATTCCTGGGAGGCCAGCACGGCCCGCCTGCCCGCTGCTCTAGGCAGAGCGCAGCAGCCAGGGCCCAGAACCGCCACTGCCCTCTTCCCAAACAAACAGAAAAATAAATAAAACCAGCTCTCACGCCCAGCGCAGCCAGGGGGAGGGGGCAGGAAGGGGTGGACAGGGGAGCAGGCAGACAGAGCAGTTGCCACGGTTTCTGTTCCGCTGAGGAGGAAGAGGCCAACAAAAGAGGAAAATGGAGGAAAAGGGCAGGGAGATGGCCAGAGATGTCAGAAAAGGGGAGACGATGTGGAGGAGAGATGGAAGGTGTGACAAGGAGAGGTGTGGGGGAGGCAGACAGAGGAGGTGTTAGGGACAGTTGTGGGAAGGCATAGGCAGACTCTTGGGGTCAGTAATTCAGCAATTCAGTGACAGGGACGCCCCAAGGGGGGGTGGCAGACAGACAAAGGGGGCTAGGGCAATGGGCTGGCTCCATGGGCCATGAAATATTAAAGAGCCTAGGCCAGTGAGTGACAGAGGTCATAGAAATAAGGAGACTAGCCAGGGAGCTACCAGGACCCTGAAGCAGAGGGCGCCTCACTCCCCAACCCCACCCCACCCCTCTCCACCACCTCCAGCAGAGCCAGTCTCCCCAACTCTCCTGCTGTGGCTCCTTTCAGTCTCTCCATCCAAAGGGAACAGGCTGAGGGTGGGAGGGGCCATGGGGATTAGCCATGGCAGGGGACCTCTGCGGTTCCCTCTTCCCTCTGGCTGAGCTGTGTGCAGTCGGCCTTCCAGAGCTGCCAGCTACCCTAGCAAGAAGGCCAGGAGGCCTGTCAGCATAGCCGCTGCCACCGGTGCCTCCTGGGGAAGGAGGGGGTAGACATTCAGCTTCCCCTTTACAGAAAAAAAAAAAATCAGCCAAGCCACCACTTTCCACAGAGACCAGCCAGCGAGTGAGTCCACTAGCGAGCAAGCCATCAGGTCATCCCCTAGCCCTCCCACCCCACCCCGGCCCCCCGTTACCAGCCTCATGACCTTGGCCAGTCCCCTTGTCCCTGAGCCTGTGTCTTTGCCAGGCCCACACACCCTAGACTTGGTATGAGCAAAGGAAAAAGAGGGCAAGCAATAGGCTGAAAACCTCTGGGGGGGACAGCTGGGCTAAGCACCTTCACATGCATAACCCTCCCATGTCCTATGTGGCCAGGCCTCATATTGGTCCCATTCTACAGATGGGGAAGGGAAACCTGGAAAGGCAAAGTGATGTGCCCAACCACACAGCCGGTAACAAGCAGAATGGAGATAGAAATGCTAAGGGTGAGTCACATAATCTTTTCTTCATTTTCACTGGGGGTATGAAGTTCTCGTCAACCACAGAAGCCAACTTTTATCGCGTGCTGTGGGTTAGCCACTGGTGCTGGGCACAAAGCAACCATCCCTGTGTCCCCCTGAAAATGGCTTTGTGAGGCAGGTACTCTTGTGATCCCATTTCACGGATAAGGAAACTGAGGATGAGAGAGACAATGCATCCGAAGATCAGTCAGCCAGCCAGCCAGCCAGCCAGTGGCACGGCCAGGATTTGGAGCTAGTGCTCAAACATACTTATCTGGGTGAGGTCAAGGGAGGGAGGTAAGAGGACCCAGAAGAGAACCCAGGACTCAGTGGTCCTACTGACCTCCAGAACGCACACCATTAAAAGGTCAAAAACAAGGTTACAACTGCTGTGCCAGGGAGTGACCAGCAACTACTCTGGAAACAGGACATGAGTGGAGCCCGTGGGAACCCAGGGTGAGGGCACTGCCTAGGGGCCTGGCAGAGCGCTATCTGCCTGGTCTACCCAGAGCCCCTTATACTAGGTAATGCAAGCCCCTCCCCCAGCATGGGGATACTGAGGGTCTCCAAAGAGGGCCACCGGAAGCCCATCCTGTTGGCCCCAGGGTTCCAACCTGCACCCTAGGGCCAGTGTGCCAGCAATTAATCACACCCCTGCAAAAGCCCCCAGTGCTGGCGGAAGGGGGGCAGGATCCCCTCCCTCTCTCCCAGGCCCTGTGAGCCCAGAGGGAGGCCAGCATCAGAGGCAGGAAATGAAGAAGAATTTGCGATCTAATTGAGCTGGCGGGGGATTAGGCGGCAGAATGCAATTACAGGGGCTGGAGCCGGGCCAGGGGCACTGACACCCCAAGATGTGGCCTGGCCCAGGTGACTGGGCCTAGCCAGTCTCTGGCAAAAGATACCCTACTGTGAAGTGAAGGTCGGGTAGACAAGGATTGGGGCCAGACGGCTCTTCAGGACATAGAGGACTGTAGTGTTCCAGCTCCATGTCACACCCAGAAGCAAGAAGTTTTCCTGGGAATTCTTCCCCAGGGAAGAGCCCCGCGGACTCTCACATGGGGAGGAGGCAGACAGAACACATGTAGAACATACATTATCACAGGCTCTGCTCATGCATGTACACACATGTGTTCACACTCCTAGAAAAAGCACCACATATCCAGGTTCACTTGCATGGGGACAGACTTCCAACCTGCAGACACACAGCTCTGGCCCTTTGCTGCCACCGGCTCCAACAAAGTGGGTGGGGGGACAAAAAAGAACAAAAAAAAAAAACCCACCCATGACCTTAAAATCCTTTTATTCCCATAATCACAGGCTGCCATCGCCGTGGATACGCGCTGTCACCCCGGCCCCAGCCTGTCTCCCTCCACAGCTTCCAAAACTCCCAGCAGGCAGGCAGACGGGGAGGCTGCCCAGTTACTGCCAGGGAGGGCAGAGGAGGGGAAGGACGGGGTGGGAGAGGTTCAACGCTCCACACACACACACACTCAGGGCCTCAACGGGAGAGGAAGAGACTCAGAAAGACAGCTGGGCAGACAGACAGAGAAAGAGAAAGGAACACCGGCACCAGCCGAGAAAGACAGACACAGACCACTCACTCACTGCCCACACAGCTCAGATATGCCCACTCCCAGATTCATTCATACACCTCTTTCCCAATTCAGACACACTGCTCAGGGGGTCAGGGTCTCCCAGATTTACAAGAATATACAAACCACACAGACACAAATCACGAGTACACACTCCAAAATTCTAAGCACACACAACTCAGAATATGCATATTCCCAGATTCACAAGGATAAGCCCAACTTTCAGATACAGACTCAGATTCACAAACACACAAGTACAGATGCAATACAGACCCACACAACTCCCAGACCCACAGATACACGTGCCCTGATGCACAAATATACATAAGCAGACTCCCACCCCACAAGACAGACAGACAGACACACATTCAACATACAGATTCACAGATAGGACATGCCCTGAGTCATATGCACACATATCACCTAGCTTCCCACATCCCAGACACACAGACGAGACCCACACAGCCTCATCGAGCAGCTGACACTGCCTTGGGCTTTAGGGGGCAGGTGGACTGGCTGGGGGATTCCTGGGTTTTTGAGGGGGCCAGCCCTTTCTCGTTGCCTGTAGCCTGGGAGGTGGGCTCAGAGTTGGGGGGAATGAAGGGGAAAGTAAGAGAAAGGAAAAAAAAAAAAAACTTGAGTGGGATATTCTTGTTGGGCAGTAGCGCGTGAGTAACTGGGGAGGCTTTTTGTGGTCTGGTGAGTTCCAGCTATGAGTGAGAGTTTAACTATTAATACACTCAATCAAGGACACTTCACACACACAGGCACACATACACAGGCTAGGACAGCACCAGGTGGTGGTGATCAGGGAGGGAGAGCACCAGAATAAAGGGGGGGAAGCCCCAGTTCAGGCCCCAGGGGGTGGAGAAAGTGGGAGGAGCTTCTATCAGGGGCCTGCCTCCAAAGCAGGCCAGGGTCAGTGATTCATTTCAGCAGCCCCAGAAAGGTGGGGCTTGACACACAGTAGGTACTCAAAAAATACACACTGGGGCAATGAATGACTAAGTTATTTACATATAAAGAACAGACAGTAATTATAACAGTAATAACAATAACCAAGCCCTGCCCCATCCTCAGCCAATAACGCCAGCCTCCAGGAGTTAGCTGGGGAGTTGTTGGTTCTGTCTTAATGGTCATCCCACCAGACAGTGGGCTCTAGGAAAGCAGGCCCGGGTCTGGCTCATCCCCTCATTTCTCCACCATATTCTGCATCCTAAAAAGTCAGCTGATCTCAGCCCAGCCCACACCCCTACCCCCCAGAGAGACCCCCATTTCCATTCCACTCTCCAAATAACTAGGTGGGGCCCTAAAGAAGGCGGGGTATTTAATTCCCAGAGACTTGGTTCTTTATCCAGATACAACCCTGCTTGCCACACTCCTATAAGCCTCAGTTTCATACTCGCCAAATGGGTAGAAGGCAGTCAAAAAGCTGAGAGAGGCATCAAGAGTGGGGGCTCACAGTGGGAGCCCATGGAACAGAGGCCTGGGCTGGCCTGGGCCCTGGATGCAGAATCCTCCCCTCCTTCTCCCTTCCCCCACCCAGCCCAGCCCAGCCGGGTGGACATTCCAGGCCTCACGTGATAAAGACGAGGCCGCTGGCCCACGGGTAAGTCAACAGGCTCTGTCGGGGGAGAGATAGGAGGCCCAGGCCAGGGTCACCTGCTGAGCCGGGAAAACAGCCGGGTCCAAATACACACATAAATAAGGCGCCAACAGACAGCCAGTCAGCCAAGGAACCTCTGCCCCCACCTTGGAAAGGGAGGTGGCTTGGGAAAGGGAGCCACAAGGCTGGCTAGGGGCTTCCCTGGGAGAACCCTAGTTCATGCCAAGATGAGGTTGGGGTGCTTCTACCAAGCTCCCCAGGGCTGACTGGGAACTCAGAGGCCAACCTTTCCTCAGCTGTTCCCACTCCTTCCCAGGACAAAAATCACCCCCTCTCCCTCCTCCCCAAGGAGAGAACGATTTCCGTTCTGGGAGGGGGGTGACAGCTGCAGAGCGGGCCACTTCCCCCCCCCCCCCAGCTCTTGCTTGAGTCTCATCCAGGGAAACTGCTACATCAACACTACGCAGTAGTAGGTAGCACCGACCTCAAGTCTCCCCTCATCGTTCTCAAAAAGGGGTTTGGGAAAAGACTTCGGGTACCAGTTCCTAGGTTTCCGGCGGCAGCTGGGACCCAGGAGACGGGGTCTTTGGGAAGGGGGGGTCACGCCAAGCTTAGACCAGTACGACCCCGTAAAAACCTCTAATTTAAATGCTCTCAGTTGCACGGAAGGACACCCCCGCCCCCGCCCCCGCGGGCCGGGGCAGCTGAGGTGGCGCCGGGCGTTCAAATAGCGCTCCAAACAAGTCCGCAGCGACCGCGCACGCAGCCCCCGCCAGGCGGCCCCAGCGGAAAACTTGAAAGGGACTCTGTTTGCCAGCCGCCCGGGGCGGCTCCGGCGGGGGCGAGGGCCGAACGATCACACAAGCCCCCCTCCCCAGCGCTTCCTGAACAAACGCGGGGCGGGGGGGGGGGGGGGGCGGGGGCTGGGCCCACCACAAAACCGAGGACTCTGAACAGCCTTCTCCGATCTCGGAAAGGCGGAGGTCAAGAGGCTGGCTCCCCGGATCCCGGTTCAGCTCTCCCCCAACACGAAGATGCGACTCTAAGACCACCCAGGATCCAGGGGGCAAAGTAGGGCGCGGCTGCCAGCCCTTCAGACCCGCGTCTCAGTTGAAGGAGGAAGGTGCTGGTCTTTCCAGATGAGTCCCTACAGAACCCCCCAAATCTGCTGCTGCCTCCTTGCAGCCCGTGGCACCGGCCCAACTCCGCGCACCCCTTCCGAGCGGGAAAAAAAAAAAAGAAAGAAAAAAAAAAAAAGGCTATCTTGCTCCCTCATTGGGAGCTTCAGCTCTTCTGACAGGTCCCGGAGGCAGCCCCCCATTTAAAAACTGGGGTCACTCACTTTCTGTCGAGCCTACAAATAAACAAAGCCAGGCGCACCCCGCACTCCCCGCCGGAAAGCAGCCCATTCCGGGAGAGGACAACTTCCCCCAGCAAAAAAATTAACACATTCTTCTCGCAGCGGTTCAGCCCCTCGCTCTAGGGAAGCAAAGGGGAGGGGGGCTTGGGGGCCGAACTTCATGGGTAAATTTGGGGCCAGAGCAGCGAGGCTGGCGCCTGGGACACCCGCCTCCCACACTCCGCAGCCAGAGGAACACCCCCATTCTGCCTCCCTGGCTTTGCACGCCGCTTGGCCACGCGGGGTTCGGGAGACAGGCTGAAAGACTCCCCAAGGCTGGGGAGGACGGGAAAGAGAGGCCGCGGGGCGCGGAGGTGGTGGTGGGGGGTGATACTTTGACGGAAAAAAAAAAAAAAAAAAGGTCAAACTTGATCAGCCCGCCAGGCACCCCGCGGGCAGCGGGGGCGAGGAACCGGAGGGAAAATGTAGAAGTGGCCGCCGCCCCCTCCAAGTGGAGAGGGGGAGACTCAGCCACGCGTGGTCCAGGGCAGCAGTTACCGTAGCCCCCAAAACACAGTGCCGCGAGGGGTCTGACGGGGGGAGTGTGCTCCGCAGATCTCCAATCAGCCGCCCCCGCAGGCGGAGCGCCCGCCCAACATGGAGAGGTGAGGACCCGGGCTCCCGCCGCCCCAGCGCCCTCAAGCTCGAGTACTTGGGGAGGGGACGGTACCCCGCAGGGAGAGCCTCACCCCAACGTACGGCGCCCAACCCGCAGTCCCCGACCCTAAAACCCCTCTTTTTGTCTGTACTCAGTGATCTGCGACGGAGCCCACTGCGGCTTGGGGAGGCTTGGTTATAGCAGCGGCCACCGAGCGATCACCGGCGCTAGGGCTCCCAGGCTCCAGGGCTCCGTGGCTCAGGCTGCCGGCGCCCCCAGCCCCTCCCAAACACGGACCCCTCCTTCCCCGTCCCTGGCTCTCCGCACCTGAACTTCGGGGGAGCCCGCGCCGCCAAACTTTCCGCCGACTTGCAGCGAACTCCGGCCCCGGCCGCGCACCGGGCCCCGGGGGAGGAGAGGGAGGTAGGCGGGGAAGGGGAGGGGGCCGGCCTCGGGGGGGGGTCGGGGGAGGGCCGTGGCCCGACACCTACCGGCTCTCAGAGTCGTCCAAGCCGCCACCGCCGCCGCCGCCGCGAGGCTGAGGGGGAGGGGTGGGGCGAGGAGCTGCGCTCCGCTCTGGGCACCACCGCCGCGGTGCGCTCCGCTCCAGCCGCGCCGCCCGCCGCGCCCGGGTCCGGAGCCGGAGTCACGCCGCCGCCGCTGGCCCGAGGCGGGGAGGGGGGGGGAGCCTGCAGCACCTGCCCCTCCTCCCCCTCCCCGCGGCCCAAATTAAAAAACAACAAAAAGCAACTAATCACCCCCGAGCGAAGCGCGGCGCGGCGGGCGGAGGGCGCAGCGTGAGGCGTCCGGACTCAGCAGGCGGCGCGCATGGCTGGGCGCGAGCTGGGCAGGGCTGGGACGCGGGGCCAGGCTTCGGGAGGCAAGGTTCGGGCGATCTACTCGCTCGGCTCCGGCGCCTGCTCTCGCCGCCGCCGCCGCCGTCTCTGCTGCCGCCAGTGCCGCCGCCTCTACATCCCCGCTCAGGCTCCGCTGCCTCTGCCGCCGCCGCCGCCGCGCGCCCGCCCGGGCAGGAGCTCTGAACGCTGCCCGGGGGCTGCC
Organism: Lutra lutra; assembly: GCF_902655055.1. Taxonomy (NCBI): domain Eukaryota; kingdom Metazoa; phylum Chordata; class Mammalia; order Carnivora; family Mustelidae; genus Lutra; species Lutra lutra. The sequence goes on along the minus strand of NC_062282.1, from coordinate 78,383,146 downwards.
GGCAAAACCCGGACCGGACTCGGCGCTCCCTCCCCCCCCACCTCACTCCACCTCAGCTCCCCTCCCTCCTCCCTCCGCCTCCCTCCCAGAGCAGCTCTGGCCACTTGGACGCCGCAGGCTCTGAGGCCGGAGCCGCAGCCACTGCGCCTGGAGCTCCCCTCGCTCTGACGAGGTCGACCCAGGCTCAGCTCCCCCAGCGTGCCCCGTCTTCATCTCTTTTCTCCGCAACTTTACAAAAAATAAGAGGACCTTCCCTATTTTGTGAGGGATGCATGGGCTTGGCAGCCTACCTTACGGGGAAACCGCCTTCCCTCTGGCCCCTCTCTTCTGCAGGCCGGAAGCGACGGGGACCCGTAGGGAGGGTTTGGCCGCGCCCCTCAGCTCAGGTGCGCAAAGGGCCTGGAACTCCTAGCCTAGGGCACTTGGAGCGACTCTGGGTTCAAAAACCCCACCCTTTCCACAGCGCTTTCCGGGACTTAGTGGGCTCTAGCTCCCCGGGAGAAAAGGGGCAGAGATTTCTGTCCCCATTTTACAGATGAGAAAACCGATCGGAGAAAGGACAATTTATCTCCTATGCCAGCATCAACCCCAGCCCTGACTCTTGGGGCTAAGGCAACTACATTGTGGTTCCTTGAGACCGTGGCTACAAGCTCGGAGCCTGAAACAGTGCCTGGCACAAAGCAGCAGTCAATAGAAACTGGCTGAAAGAGAACAAAAGCCCAGTGGGTACAGATTTGTGCCCAAACATCCTTGCCCTCACTCAATGCCCCCTCCATCTGCCCAGCCTGGGCTAATCCTCAAGCTGCAGATGTCTTCTCTTCACCTCAGGGACCCACAGAGCAAGCCCCAGGCTCATATAATCCCAAAGTGCAGATAATCCCAAAGTGGGAAGTTTCTCTGAATCTGTGGAATTTCTAAGGGTGGGTTTGTGTTTCCTCCAGGCAGAAAGAAAAAAAAAAGACGGGAGACCCTAATGGGGTAGGGGGAGGGCAGTTGGGGAAGTCTGCCAAGGGTTAAATGTACAGCCCCAAATCGATTGCAGCCCAGATAACAGGGAGTTAACTGCCTCTACCGGGTGCCTCCAGCCACAGGCACAGACAGCCTTGGTGGGAGAACTGAAACCAGCTCCCACCTCACTTCTTCCTCTCCTCCTCTATGTGGCCAGTCTGTCTCCAAAGCTGGAGAGGGCCTTGGGGCCTGGGTCTTGGGTGGGGGGAGCACTGGTGCCCATTCTCCAAGCATTCTAAATTTGGCCTTGGGACCTTGACCCAGCAGGGGCAGGGGAGTGAGGGAGGTGTCAAAGGGCAGAGTTCAGGGGTGCCTGGGTGGCTCAGTGGGTTGAGCCGCTGCCTTCGGCTCAGGTCATGATCTCAGGGTCCTGGGATCGAGCCCCGCATCGGGCTCTCTGCTCAGCAGGGAGCCTGCTTCCTCCTCTCTCTCTGCCTGCCTCTCTGCCTGCTTGTGATCTCTCTCTGTCAAATAAGTAAATAAAATCTTTAAAAAAAAAAAAAAAAGGCAGAGTTCATCTGAAATGTGTTGCTTCTCTAGTCATCCTGGCCTCCCAGGCCACAGGCAGTGACCCCTCTCCAGGCATCATGGACACTACCTCCCCTCCACAAATGCTAAGAAATGTCTTCCCTTAACTAAGTGCCAAGAATGGCTCCAAAGCTAGGTATTTAACCCCTCCTCTCCTCTCTTCTCTCCAGCACCCCTCCTCAAAGCCACCCCAAACTAACATACCATGTGAGTAAAAGCAAGGTACTTGCTGTGGGAACCCAGCTTTAAGACAACTGAACTGATAATCCAGATTATCACCCCTAAACTGCTTTAAGATAAATATTCTGGGCCCCACCATGAGTGTCAGGTACTGTACTGGGCACCCACCATATAAGGAAAAAGGAGGCAGGGTCCCATGTCTAGATGCTTGGGGATCTCCAAGTACTTAGCCCACCTCTACCTACGTTTCCAACTGTGAGGGGAGACCTATTCCCCAGGAGTTGGCAGCAGGTCTCAGAGAAGTAGGAGCAAAGAAACGAAACTCAATCCTGCAGGCTCTTGCAATCTAGGGTCAGGGCAGAATTAGATTCTGCACACCCCAAAAAAGCTTCATGTTGGGATTCATGGGGGAGAGTGGGTCATAGCTCCACCTAAGGGAATTACTATTAATTATCTGCTTTTGTTTTTTAAGACCTCTACAACAACACACCCGCCCCCCACCCTGTCCCCACCTCCCAAATTAGGAGGACAAAGGCCAAGGGGCTGCAGGCTGCAATGAAGATGGCCAAATCATCCCAATGGTGACTTTCTCAGGCAAGCAGTATTGGCATACGCCAGGCCCAGTTGAGAGGTTGGATCTTGGAACCTTCTCCTTCTCCTGGAAATTAAAAACCCGCAGGAAGACTCAGACCCTCACCAGTTTGACCCAGGTAGGAACCAGAAAGGAGAGGGGCAGAACTGTCCATCTGGAGAATATAACATGAACAGGAAACATCACAAGCCATCCACACAGAACTCTGCCCCTCACAAACAAGACAAGTGAGGGCACCCAGAGAGGACTGCTGGGAGGTCTCTGGCCCTGGGGAAGATCATCCCCACCCAGACCCTTTCCACAAGATTTGAAACCACCCTGGTTCACTATTTTCTTCTCTCTCCTCTCTCGTTGCCTCCAACGGGGAATATTTAGGTTTCACAGTGTTACTCAACCAATTAGTTTCGCCTCAGCTATCAAATTTCTTAAGGCTCTAGCACCTTGAGGGGAGAGAGGACCTGCACCCTCCTTACTGATCAGTCCGGGACCCTGGATACTGCTCCCCTGGATCCTGGTTAGGATATGTCTACCTGATGTTTACGAAGCCCTACCCTGAGCAGGGCATCAGGCTAAAGAGCTAAGGTACATTAGCTCATTTAATCCTGGCCTCAGTGTCAGCAGTTGTGTCATCCCTACTTGTCAGATGAGGAAACTTATATGAGACAGGCACCAAAGTTGTTCTTCCTAGGGAAGCTTCTCAAATACAAATCTACCCTGGGATTCACTGGCATAGCTTCCTCTAGTGAATCCTCAGAACCCATAAGGCTCTGCCCAAGCCCCTTCCTCAGCACAGCCTGGCTTCTCTAATCAGCCCTACCCCTCTGCAAACCCTGGGCCCCGCTGACCACCATCACCCAACACTGGGGGTTCCCCTCAGATTCCTTAAAACTACCATTCAAGTTTCTGGGGCTGCATATACTGTTCCCTCCGGCCGGGAGGGTCTTATAGCTTATCTCAGGAACTCCTCATGGAAGACCAAGGGCATGTGTCACCTCCCACTTCTTTGACTTCCATTCCCAGCCTCAGTTTGGCCCATATTGACAGAGCTACCACTGGCCTTTGTACAAAGTTTAAAAAAAAAAAAAAAAAAGTAACCTCTTTGGACAGATGTAGGTACACCCTTTTTTAAACTCATTTTTTTATAATCTCTACATCCAACTTGGGGCTTGAACTTGCAACCGGGCAATCCAGAGTCACATGCTCTTTCCATTGAGCCCCTAGCTGCCCCATAGAGGTACACCCTTTGGATAGTAGATCACAGACTGTCTCTCAGTGCCCCTATTCTCTTTACCAGGTGCCTTCTTGCAGTGGAAGTGCAGAACAACTGTACTCTGTGGCCTGGCTTTGGGGGCCCTCATCTGTCCCTTCTTGTGGCCACAAGTGCACAGATGTAGTTTTTTTTTTTTTTTTTTTTAGTTTTTAATTTTTTATTAGCATATAATGTATTATTAGCCCCAGGGGTACAGGTCTGGGAATTGCCAGGTTTACACACTTCACAGCACTCACCATAGCACATACCCTCTCCAATGTCCATAACCCAACAACCCTCTCCCTAGCCCCTACCCCTAGCAGCCCTCAGTTTTTTTTTGTGAGGTTAAGACAGATGTAGTTTTTATTTGCTTCTTTGTCTCCTTGTCATCTCACTACCACCACCCATGAAAACTCTGAGTGAAAGGGAGGATCTCCTATCTGCCCTGCACCTAAAGCCTGGGCACTAAGTCGGTACCAGTAGTAACCATGGTCACCCACATCTTTCCTAGCACCTCTGATGTGTGGCACCACACTAATTGCTTTCTGGGTATATGCTTATTCAATCCTCAGGCTCAGACTCCCACTTAAGGTTACAAAGTAGCAAAAGTTGGATTTAAAACCATGCCCATCTGTGGGATCTGCCTTTTCCAGGACTGTCATTTATCAACTAATGATGGCCATTGATTAAACATCCAATGACTGGGAAGTGGCTGCACAGGGAGGGGGTATAGGAGATAGGGTCTCCAATAAAGATGGCCAATCCGGAGCCTGGTCTAATGTCTATCCCTCTTTGGGCTCTACTTCCCTCACTTGTATCAAAGAAGATGGGAGCAAGGGCATTTGGAGCCCTATCTCAGGGCAGGGTACAGGATGATCTTCAGTGGGGTCACACTGGATTGTGACCTCAACCAAAATCCCAGGCAGGACTGGGGGTGCAGATATGGGCAGGGAAAGAAAGAGGCTTAACTGCTCAGACATAGGCCCAGGCTTTTGGGGTCTCAGCCATCATGTACTGACTATTGGCCCTTAGATCCTGCCACCATGACCACTGAAGGAACAAGAAAGGTGTGCAACTAAAAAGAAATTTGAGAAAAGCCAGGTCTATCTCTTAGGGAGCCAGGGCCCACTCATCCCTGAGAAGCCAGTTTGGTGACCCCAGCTGGGACCTCAGCTGTAAAAATGCAAGAAGAGAGGAGGGCATTGTGGGGGGTGGCAGGAACTCCAGTCACAGAACAAAATAACTCTGGGGTTAAGTTGATAGGGAGCAGAGACCAGGCCAACACACATACTCACACTCCGTATTTTCCCTTGCCACAGACTTGCAGACATGCTACGCACATGCCAGACAACCAGACTTAGGCCCATTCTCTGCCAGCCACAGGGAAGTCAGCCTGTGTGTGGAGGGAAGAAAGGGAGTAGAGACAGTGTGGGGAACACCAGGCCTCTGAGAGTAGCCCTTGACTTCTCTAGGCACATTTGTGGTTCAACAGTCTGTACTATGGGAGTGTGACTGTGAGCTCCTGGAGGCCAAAGCTATGGCTCCAGGCACCCTCCCACCCCATCAGGAAGAGGGAGGGACCAGAGGGTAACTGAATGGGGCCTTGTTGGAGGGGGAGGGCAGAGAGTCCTAAACTTGGAGGCCCTACATGGACCCCAAATGAAGGGGTACCCTTGGCATCCAGAAGCTAGCCTGCCCTGAAAATGCTCTACCCACGCCTTGCAGGCTAGGGTGGGGTGGTCTGGGGAAGCCCAGCAGAGGTGGAGGGGTGGGGTTCACAGACCTGGCCCTGAAAGCAAAGCAGGGTCAGAAACGTCCCTTACACTGGGACTTTTGAAAACAGGACCTAGTCTAAAACCAGAGGACCCCACCCATCAGCTTCTACTCTGCCTTGCCTTCAGACTCCAGAGAATGGGGTGCTCAGGTAGTGCCTGCGGGTGGGCCTGGGATGAACTCCTCTTTGAACTGGCGGGACTGGTTCTGTGTCTAGCCGCCTGGGCAGTCACGGGTTGCCTGCTGTGCCTGGGAGGAGGGAGGCCTCAGGAAGGGGCCCCTTGTAAATCGTTAACTCCCAGAGCCACAGCCACTGCTGCCCGGTCCCCTCAGTCGTGACTCTGGTTCTCAGAGCGCCTACGCAGGGCCAGAAGTCAGAGGTGAGAGGTCAGAGCCAGAGGTCCCAGCACCTGGGCAAGACCCTCCCCCAGCTATCCGGAGGGAGGTGTGGGGGCTGTCAAGGAGGGTGTCTAAGGGGAGGCCCTTTTCTCAAAGTTCAGAGCTGCTCACCATTGTTTGCCCTCCAGCCTTCCTGGGCAGCCCTGACCTTTGCCTCTTAGGGAAGAGAGTCAGGAGCTCTGGGTGGGCCTCCTGGGGCAGCCCCTGGGCAAGTCCCAACCTCACCAGACCCTTATTCTCCTCCGGGAGGTAATTATGCTAGTCCCACCCACTCCACCTCAAGGAGTGTCCCCAGGACTAGATAATGAATAGGCTGAGGAAAAGAACTAGATATTGTTCAGAACTGGGATAGGACCCTTAGCACTGTTCCAATCCTGCTTCCTGGTGCTGGTGCCCCCCAAGGGAAATAAAGGCTGTCTTTCTGGAGGCATTGTGCTTGGACATCTCTTCAGTAATCACATTGCCATTTTGCAAATAAGGAAACTGAGGCTGTGAGAGGGGCCTTACCCAAACTGTGACAGTCGTACAGGAACAGGGCCAGGATTTGAACCAGCTTTGTGCTCTCAAGCTGAACCCTTGAAGGGTTCTGTCTCCTCAAATTCCTAAGCTACAGGAGGAGAGACAAACTTAAGGTAGAATGGGCGGGACAATCCTCCCCAGAGAAACAATGGTGTGTGTGTGCGTGCGCGCGCGCGCGCTCGCACTGTCAATGCACCCTATCACCTTTCCGTGAGCCCCTCCAGCAGCTGTCCCTCAGGCCACAACACCCCCCCCACACCAGGTGCTTCCACAGGGGAGACTTAGCTGTTTGTTATACAGCCCATCCCCTGCAAGAATTCTCCTGCCTCAGACAGGCTAATGAGGGATGCTACCACCCTTTTCGCTAGAGAGGCATCTCTGAAGCCTAGGAGATGGAGACAAAAAAAAAAAAAAATCAACTTTTAATCGAGATTGCAGATTCAGAAAAGATTCATAAGTGAAATGATTCCCCAAGGAAATATAAAAAGTTACTTACGGCACGGCTAAATTGGGCATGCTTCAATCAGGGGCTGTTGAGAAATCATAAAGATATACAAGACTTTTTAAAGACATATATGAGCTCCATTAGGAGGGCTGGCCATTGCTCTAGTTAGAGGGTATTGGGCCCTGAGCTAACTTGGCCTCCTGTGTCACTTCCTCCCACTTGAACCCATGGCTGGGGAAGGAAGGGAAAGTGGGGAGAAATCCCACCTGCCAGGCCCCAGGGGCCACTGCCCAGAAGTTACCAGTACCCCCAGGGGCTCAGAAACTCTAGCAAGGGAGAATACAGCAGAAAGGATTCTGGTTAGCTAGAACTTTTTGTAGCATTATGGGGTATGGTAGGGCTAGAACTACCTACTTCTTTTGAAAAACTAAAAAGGGGACTCCCCCTTTCTATCTCCTGAGCCCTTTTCTATTCCCTGGATCAGCCTGAGGAAGCAGACAGCCTGCTTAGACCAGAATGCCCTCTCAGACTTGTGTCCTAGGGCTCTCTGCCTTGAGGAAGGGGACAAGTCATTCTGTTTGGTCCCTCACTCCAGGGAACACTGGGGGAGTAAACTGCCCTGGGAGTTTTCAAGGATAATCATTAGCTTTTGAGAGGACATTTTCCCCTCCCCATTGTATCCACCTCCATTTCTCCAGTGGAAGGCTTATCTGAAGTCTAACCCTCCTCTCTTATAGCCTGTGGGGAGCTTTGTGCCCCTTGCCCCTTGCTTTCCTAGTCCTGGGACTTCCAGGGTGAGGCTAGGACGTCAGTGAAAAATGGTCTCTGCTGAACACTGGTCACCCCTCCCCTTCTGTGCATTCCTAAGGGGCCAGGACTCCTGGGGCTTCGGACAGGGTTAGGCTTTACTCATCTCCATGCTCTGTCAAAGGCCTGGTCCCTAGCTGGTGATAAATAAATGTTTTTTGAAGAGGAGGGAGGGCATCAGAATTCAGCTGGGACAATCTGTCCCAAGGGGTTGGGTGTGAGGAAGAAAGGAGACAGGCTACAGACTGGTCAGGATTTAAGTGGCAGTCCCTGGACCCTTCTTAGGTCCATCTACCTGTGTAGGCCCGTCCTCCATCAAACCATCAAGAAAGGCAAGAAACCTGAGCAGGATGGTGGTGGCCACACTGCCTCGTGGGTGACCCGAATCTGATCCTGGCCAGGACGAAGGGCTATTTTAAACCCCAGCCCCAAGTTGCCACCTCAGCCTGCCTGGCTCATCTCTGGTTACAAAGGCACTGCCCCCCACCCAGTCACTTCCTCCTCCCCACTCTGGGAGCCCCCCTAGGCTGGTGTTGAGCTCAATGCGCCTTGGGGAACCTTGCTCTCTGTGGGCCTGGGATTGTCAATTGGCACCAATGCCTCTCTCCATCCCCTCTGCCCTGCCCACTTAGTCACCCTCTTTTACCCACATAAGAACCCACTGACTTGTATTCTGAATGAAAATTTCCCCACAGACAAGGGTTCTCTTCCCAGAAAATACGGGCACACGCTGGCCAGAGAGCCCAAAATGCTGGGCTCTTATTCTGCGGGGCCCAGAGCACACAGTCCAGGATAGGGCAGAGGCTATATGAGGAAAGGAAGTAGGTTAGACATAACTAGGGACTTCCCAGCAGTGAGACTGTGCACCAGAGAACTTTCCCTCACCTCAATGCCTATCTGCCTGCCTGCTTGTGCAGGAAGATGACTCCAGAGGGAGTCCCCTCCCCAGTTATCTGGCTCTAGGGCCTGTGCGTTGGGAGACTCAAGCACCATTTAGCCAGTCCACAGAGCCTTCCTCCCTCCCTTTCCTGGAGGGGCCAGCTCAGCATTCAGGTGGACCAGCTGTCAGCTGGCTAGGCCCACTGGACTTGTGTCCACAATCCTCCTACTCCAGGCAGTGGCCCACACTGGCTCTGAGGTCTGTCAGTCCCACCCCCAGCCCAACATCAGCCTACAGGGAGGCAGCAGAGACATTGCCAGGACACCAAGGGAAGGGAGGAGGCTGATCATCCATACTGGCTCCCCCCATCTCAAACTGGCTGGACAGAAGGCTGCCCAGGCAGCCCGAGGAACCCCCATGACCACCCCTGCTCCCCCTCCCCCATGCTGTGTAGTCTCAGCAGTGAGGTGTTGGCATGAAGCCTGGCGCAGCTGAGCAGTGACGCCAACAGCCCTGCCATCTCAGGCAAGCATGGCTCCCTCCAACCTGGCAGTTAGGGCCATGGCGGGGGGTGTGGATGGGGGGGGGCGTCTCCCACCCTCCTGGGCCTGAGACAGCTGGGGACAAAGCCACTTGGAAGCCTCCCCTTCCACTATTGCAGAGGATCTCTGGCATCCCTGTGGGTCTTGGCCACCCCTCCCAATCTAGGGGGCTGGTCCTGAGGTCAGACCAGTGGTTCTCAACTAGGGCTGATTCTGCCTCCCAAGGGACAATGGACAGTGTCTGGAGACATTGTTGGTTGTCACAATTATTGCTACTAGCATTAATGGGGTAGAGACCAGGGATGCTGCTAAACATCATAAATGTACAGGACAAAGAATTAAATGGCCCAAAATGTCAATAGTGCTGAGGTTGAGAAACCCCGGAAAGACTTTCCCCAACTAATCTCGGAGTCTGGTAGGAGGCAGGAGTCATTTTACACACACACACACACACACAGGAGTCATTTTACACACACACACACACACACACACACACCCTCTTTCTCTCTCTCTGAGGCCAAGGCTTATCACCTCCCACCCCCCACAGGGAGAGAAGGTACTTTTGCCATTCTGGCTTTAAATGCCCCTTGTGGCCTGAGAAACGGTGGTAAGCCTCCTGCTTGTCCACCTACATACCCACCACCCTCGCTCTGGGTTTGTTAGAAAAAGTGCCCATGATAGGGGGCCTGGAAAAACTCTTCACTTGCCCATGAAGAGGAACTCAGAAATATCCTACCTACCAGGTAAGCTCCACAGGGCCTTCTCCCCAAAAGGATTCTGCGACTGACAAAGCACAGGGGCTGCCCTGTCCCTCCAGGCCTGTTCCCAGGGACCTGGCCCAGTCTGGAGCTGGTTGGAAGCTCTGGCCTCCTCCTCATCTCCCCGCTCCCTCCCATTTCTATTTAGGAGGCAGCCATGGTGGCTCAGCTCCTATCTCTGGTTTCCTAGGGAGCTCTGCTGAAGCAGCCCAGCCTCCGTGGGTCCATCTGTCAGGGAGGCTGTTCCGCCCCATCGATTGCTGTTCCCAGGGGGCTGCGCTGTTTGAGGGACCCAATGTGGCGGCCAGATAGGAGGGAACCACACCAACAAGAGGAAGTGGGGGCAACTTGGCAGCAGGCAGAGCTGAGGGGGACTGACACTTCAGTAAGAAGGAACAAAGCTAGACAAGCATGTGAAATGCAGAGGGCCAGGGGCAGCAAGGCAGGAGGCTGGCTGGAATGACCTCTGAAACCAGCTGGCACCCTCAAAACTCAGTTTTGCCTTTAGACACACTGAATTCCCACTTGCAAAGACAACAACAATAATAATAGCTGACTTTTATTGAGCAGGAACAATGTGCCCAGCACTGGATTGGAGGCGCTGCACACCTTTGCTTTCCTATCAGGCTCACAGCCGTCCAGAGTAGGTGCTGTTATGCTCTGACAGGAGAGGAAGAGGCCCAGAGAGGTTGAAGCACTTGTCAACAGCCACACAGAGGACCTGGAGCTAGACTTGGAGGCGGGTCAGCCAGGCCCATGGCTGTGCCCCAGCCCCAGACAGACAGCCAGGCCTAGGGGGAGGAGGCGTGTCTGGCCAGGCCAGAGGCCCTGCCTGCCCTCCCCCTCCCGGCCCTCCCCGTGGAGCCGCCTCCTCCCCAGGGCTCTGTGACATCTGCCCTGCATCCCGGCCCCAGACAGCTGCCCAGAGCCACGTCAGCACTTCCACCGGGGAGCCTGGAAACTGGCTCAGCCCCTGGGCGATGAGGGATTGTTGAGTCCCCAACAGGGTGGCTCTAAGAGAGGGTAACCCACTCAGCCGAGCAACTGTTAGGTCCATGTGACCTTGGGCAGGGTTTCTAAGAGCCTTACTTTCCCCTGCTTGAAAAGCGGCTTTGGGAAAGGGTTCATAAAAAGATACAGTAATGTCCTGGATGGACAAGGAGCAACCATTACCCCACAGCCCGAGTTCTGGGGTCTACTAAAGAGTCTACAACCCACCCCCCCCAACCCGCAGACCGGGGCCTGCGGTCATTTAGCCGGTCTCTGGGGGGTGGTGAGAGGGAGGGTGGGGAGGTGTCTGTGCCCGGGCAGCGCTGGCGAGCTGGCTGGGGCCAGAGATAACCGGCGCCTCACGGAAAATCATTAGCATCTGTTTGGGCCCCTGCAAAGTTGGCCCACTGGCGCCTCCGCCCCACAGGAAACAGCAGCGCCCCCACCCGGGAGCACTGACTGGGTCCCCTTCCTCCTTTCCCTCGGGCTCAGCTCAAACTCTGGTGATGACAACATCCACCCACCCGGGAAGTGGGGGGCCTGGGTGTTGGGCCACAGGCTCGGCAGCTGGGGGGCTTGGGCCGCCCCGTCGGGGGCATCCAGGCAAGGTGTGGGCGGTCCGGTCCGCGCTCCAGGCAATCCAGGCCGGCTCTTGGTGGCGCCCGTGCTGGCGGCAGCCCAGGGAGTGTGTGGAAATGACACCGCCAGGGCGGCGGAGATCCCCCCTCCTGACATTGGCTGGAAAGTGGAGCAGCTCGTCAGGGACAATCAATGGCAATCGATCGCCGAGCGGCGCTGGCGGAGGGTGTGGGGGAGGTGCAGCGTGGCCGGCGGAGGTGGGGGTATTTGCACCGAGGTCAAACAACACACAGACCTTCTAAGGGGAACGGCGGCACAGAGGGTCACACAGATACACAATCCGTACAGGGAAATATCGCTAAGGGCCACTGCCACCACAAAGGAGGTACACTCACTACACGGGAGTTACACCACACAACAGTTTGTGCCACAAGTCTCAACACAACGGGATCAAACAAATGGTTCGAATGGACACGCACAATAGTGTCACAGATACACATAACCACAGAGTCAGTCACACCATCTTACCACCAGTTCACCCTGCCACAACAGGCCCTCTCACCACCACAACCTACAACCCTACACTAGACACCCACAGTATCACTAGGACACAAAATGAGTCATACATTCCACTTGCTGGTCTCAAACCAGGCAACAGGAGGGAGTTACATATTCTGGCTGTACAACAAAGTCACACAACAAAGAAAAAAGTCACACAGCCAAATTGTATGTCTTCACCACCACCTCAAAAAACGTTGTCAAACTGGGTGTCATACTATGCAACAACCCATCCTGGCAACACAACGGAATCAAGAGCCCAAGCACATAACAAGGCCACATAGCACCACAAGTGGCAACTCAGCAAGTAAGACACAGCTGCAGGTCCAGCACATCCCCATAGGTGAATATAATGTGTCACAATAAGCAAATACTGTGGGACAGGCAAAATAGCATTCACTTACAGGGTTCTGACATAATTAAGGGAGCTACTTCCAGGTGAGCACACAGCACAGGGCCAGGCATCCTGTGAGAGCTCAAAACAAAGAGGGTCTTAGGATCATTAATAGCCACTAGTATGTCCTATACCCAGGGAACATATAATGCCTGTAACTACTTATAGTATCTCTCTCCGGATAGCTCCATTCCTCTCCAGGAACCTGATTCACCCCAGCAATCAAACTTGTTCTGCCATTACACATACCTGGGAAACACCACTCAAGTGTCACAAACACAACTACCACTGTTACATTCAGTCACAACAGTGGCCACACATTATCATTTCCCTACTACAGGGGTATGCCTGCTACATACTCTGGGGCTTTGGCAGGGAAACCACCCCCAATCTCTCACCAGGTGCAACTCACCCAGTATATAGCTACTGGCCCCATTTCCTGTCACTCTCACAAAGTTGTAGAACACAAAGAACTCCCCTGCCCTCCACCAAGCAGTGATCCACTCAGTTACACAGGGTCCCAGACCTCTTACATAAGCTCCTTAAGGACCATCCTTAATCAATCCCTTTCTCCATTCCTCCATTTCCCCATACAGAAACTGAGACATCAGTTCCAGAGCCCTCGGAAAAGCCCTCTCTATTCCAAATCCAAAGCAGGAAACAGGGCTGGCCACTGATCTCAGCAATTTCAACCCCCATTCCCAGCAGTGCATGTGTGTGGGAGCAGGGCCAAGATCTGTCATTCCTTCAACACACCCTTATAGGCCACTCCTGTGGTTCCAGTACAGGGCCAGCTGGGCTGTAGCCCTCACTTCCTCCAGTGAAAGCCTGGGCCCTCCCAGGGGCTTTCAAGAATCCCTTGCAGCCAGGGAGCTCCCCCAAAGGTTCTACCCAGAAAGACTCCCAACATTCCCTCCGGAGTTTTTCCTAGCTGTGTGACCTTGGCTAATTCCCCAACCTCTCTGTGCTAGGATCCCAAGTTGTGTCTGCAAACTTCAATAACCCTGTGACCCCCAAATCCCGTGTGTGTACAAGCACATATACATGCATATATGCTCTTGTGTGTTTGTGTGCACATACTCTTTAGGAAGAGAGTTGTAGGACTACTAGGTAGCCTGACTTAGGAGGTGGGAAAGCACGGATCCTGGGATATGTGCAATGCTACAATCACCCCTTACCCTCATCCTTCAGGTAGGATTATGAAACAGCTGGCAGAGATTTGGCCTCCTTCCACAGGACTTCCCACTCCCAGGTGGCTGGAGGGAATACCTCCCACCACCTCTCTAGGCTTTTATCCACCAGAAGTGGTAGCTGGACTCCCTTTTTGACACCCAAGAGAAGTAGAGAAACAGACAAATCCTGGGTAGGGACACACAGGCTGGCCAGGAATGTCCATCCAAACATTAACCCATTCTGCTTACTAGTACACTTTTGCAGGCCCTGCTAAGTGGTGTGTGAGTTGTGGGCCCTAAAGGGGCCCATACGGTCCACCCCAAGTCCCTGGGTGTAGAGGGAAAAACCTCTGGCTTGTACAGGAATCTAGGAAAGATGTCCCATTGTCCATCCATACTCCTCCTTGAGAACCCATAAGGACCCCTTCAACTTGATAAGGCCATTTTTCACCAAGCATTGCCTAAGGGCCAGGCTGGAAGCCAACTGCCCATTTTCTAGATGAGAAAATGAAGATAAGGAGAGAAAAATTAGTTGCCCAAGAATATACAACTGAAAAGTCACAGCCTATGGTTCAAACACAGATTTAACTCCCGTTTCTCAAAGGCTACACAGCTTAGGCTCACACCCATATGCATAAACACTAAGGAATGTCCATGCTCACAATTCTCTCACAAGTTCATACACACATGGGCAGCCCCCTCCTGCACATATTCACACACACAAGCAGACCTATACTCCCCACGCCTGGGGCCTGTCAGCCACATTCTCCATGATTCCCTCCCTTCTAACAGGGACAGAGGCAGGCAGGGAGTCCACATTCCCAGGTTTCCACCCTGACCCTGAGCCCCTGCCTTCCCCACTCAGAGCACACATTCCTCCTGCTGCAGCCAGATAACCAGCCCCAGGGGGAGGCCTGGGGGAGAGCAAGGCATTCTGGGGGCCAGGCCCTACTCTGGGTTGCCTAAGTCCAGCTCTATTGCCTAGGTCTGGCCTGGCAGGAAATCAGCTTTCTGTACAGGTACCCCCCCCACCCTCCAGCCAGGATAGACCCAAGGCTTCTGTACTTATTCTGGGGATTTTCTTAGGCCCAGAGCCTCTCTCTCCAGAAAGGGCTCTCAGGGGTCTCCTAATTCCTCCTCTGAATGCAAAATTCCTTACATAGTTAGGAACTAGAACAGGACCTGAGGAGCCATAAAGTCTCCTCTCTCTTCCCCCCACTCTTACAATGGGTCTCTCAGTAGGTGAAAACCTGGGTTCCAGGCACCAACAACCCCTAGGCAGTTTCCCATCTGGGGATAGTGGTGGTTAATTCTCCCAACTCTGCCTGGGGTGTAGCCCCTTGGAGGTTCAGCAATTCTGGAGATATTTGCATATTCAGATGGCCAAGACTGGAATTTCAGAGAATTCCCCAAGAAAAGGCAGCTGGCTTCCGGGCAGTGGCCCTGGAGGCTCACAGCTGTTGGAATCGAAGACTGGGGACCCTGGAGCCCCAAAACACAAGAGAAATTAAAAAGGACAAGGGAAGACAAGAGCCCTATCACCAACCCCCAGCTCTGTTCCTCCTGTCTCCAGGCCTCCATCCCTCAGGGTATGAAAAACTCTGTCCTAGTTGCCCAGATAAGTGGGCAGGCAAATGAGCCTGGACGGCTTGGCCAGACTGACAGGGACTGCCTGCCTCTGGGGAAAGGCAACAGTGGGCACCAGGCTGAGAGCTGCCAAAAAATATGAGATCTCCTTATTCATATGAAGTAACTGACAAGCCTTGACCCCATGCAACCCAAAGCCAGGTGGGCAAAGACCATGGCTAAGACCCTACTAACCTGTCCACAACCCAGGGATATGGCTATTATACCAATGGGAAGGAAAGAGGGGAGCTGGTAGCTTGACACTTCTGGCAGGCATTGGGCCCTGTTCCCTCACTGTGATTAAGGCTATGATGGAGCTTGACTGAGCTAGGCACTGGCCCATCCAGTTCTGCATAAACCGTGAACAAAGCCAAGCCCAAAGAAGCCTCCCCATCCCAACAAAAGCCCCTCTCATGTTCTGCGCGCAGATTTACTGACCACCCGCCTCTGTTGTTACAGCCATGGGTCAGCACTGCCCTCTGCTGGCCACTCAGGCACTAGCATCTACTCAAATACCAGCTCCCTCCTTACCAAAGCAAATGCATCTTAGTCACCTCCTCCATCTGTGAGCACAGAAATTTAAACCCATCCAACTGTCACCTAAAGTTAGAGGGTGGCAGGTGGGCAGGATAAACAGGGACAGTGTGTCAGAAAGGAATCCTGCCCACCTCCACAAAATCTACATCCTAAACTTCAAAAGAAGTGCCCTTTCTATCAACTAAGAGGTTGAACCCACCCTCATGGAAACAGCACCTGCCCCATAACCTGTTACAATGCACCAGAACCTCTCCTCACCCCTTCTCCAATGTCCTCTTCTTGTTTCCTCCAAAAGAGGACCAGGATGAGATGGCCTGGAGCCATACTTCCAGAAAAGGTCAATTTTTCTGGCAAATCTGAGAAAGCCTTGGTTCCCTGTGTCACAGGGGAACAGGTGACTGGAAATTCTGGATGCCCTCTTTAACCAGGCTAGGTCCTGGTAACTCTTTTTTTTTTTTTTTTTTTAAGATTTTATTTATTTATTTGACAGATAGATCACAAGCAGGCAGAGAGGCAGGCAGAGAGAGAGGAGGAAGCAGGCTCCCCGAGAGAGCAGAGAGCCCGATGCGGGGCTCGATCCCAGGACTCCGAGATCATGACCTGAGCCGAAGGCAGCGGCTTAACCCACTGAGCCACCCAGGCGCCCCGGTCCTGGTAACTCTTAATGCAACACCCTGCCAGCAGCCACACCTTTCAAAGATGGCAGCAAAACTGACTGGGATACTGCCCAGAAGGACCTAACTAGTATTGCTCCTTATTTAGCTGGGGGAAGCGCCAGCCACCCCTGTAGTCAAGTAGATGACCTAGCTTTTGCCAACTACCTCAAGCATGGCATGTCTCTCTCACCCATGAGATGGTGTTGATTCTGAAGCTCAAATGTCAGATTGTATTTGGGAGCTGTTTCTAGAAACCTCCAAGTAAGGGAGCCCAAGGGGGAGCTTTGAAGCGTCTGAAGTTAACTTTACTTCTGATGTAAAACTTAAAAGCTAAGAAAGCACAATGGGGGGGGGGTAGATAGTTGATCCTACGGTCACGAAAACTAAACCCTCCCTACTCACTCTCATTCACTAAAGGCCCTACAATTTAGATCTGGGGAATACCTTTTAAGAGTCAAGATTTTTAAGTATTTAGGAAGACGTTAAAATAGGATTAACAAGTTGCTCAAAGCAAGGAGAGAGGTGCCTGGTAGCTATTTCGCCTAATATCCTTAGAAATTGGAAGAGGAGCAAAGCATATTCTAATCAATGCTGGCGCTGCTCTTCTCCTGAACTGCAGTCACTGGCAGCTTACTCCAGGCACCCATGATCCCCAGCCCTGGAAATGGCCATTCTACCAGTAACAACTTACTCAGGAGGTTAAAAACAAATAAATCCACTCAATTAAAAACTATTAAGCAGCTCTCTTGGTGCTAAGATATTCACACAGTTCTACATGTGTTAAGAGGGAGATTATACTCTGCCTCTGATCAGATGCAGCTCTCTACAAATAATTCAAAGATGAAAAGTGCCCACTTGTCACAAAATGTTTTAATTCTGACTCAATCAGCCCAGAAGCAGTCACTGAGAAAGGCCAAAGCTGGCTGGCGATCATGTTATACACTGAGCCACTGAGGCCCAAGGCTTTAAGAGTTTAGACAGTCTTTGAGCTTTCCCACTGGTATCAACTAAGGTAAAAATATGGCACAATTAATATTAAACATGACAAAGTGATCCCACAACTAGTCCCAGGAACTGGCCATCCCAGGAACTGGCCTGGAAACAGAGAAGCCTGAATACCAACTGTTTAGCAGCTGGAGCTTTTAAGGCTTCTAAGGCAGGTTTCTGTGGGGCAGAGAACTCAAAACCACTCTCATCTAAGTGCATGCACAACATAAGGTAAAATTAAATAGGAAAAAGGCTCCAGAAGCCCCTCAAAGGAAATTTATTTCCTCTCCTTGGACATATATGAACATATACTTGGGAAGCTTATTACCTTCAGTTATTTTCTATTAAAAATCTGCTTTCTCCTGTATAACTTCATGCCCAACAAAACAGCCCATCACTTGAAGTGTTTCACAAAGAAAATCAAAAGGAGATGGGTCCTTAACGCTAGTGAAAATTTTCTACAGGATAATAAGGATGCTTATACCTGAGTAGGAAGGAAGGAAAGATATGGTCATGATTCAGAAGACCCAGGAATTAAAGTTCTTCTATTAAAGCCATTAGATCTTAGGGAGTATCATACAGCAGACTGAGACAAAAGCCAGTTTCACCTTAATTGCAGACACGGGACAGTTTATAGGCATTCCAACTGTAATATGGAAATAATTCATTTCTCTACCTAAGGCTCAAACTAAACTGTTGAGGCAAAGAGGAAGGACTCACAAAGTGGAAAACTGTAGACACTGGAAGTGGGAAAGGAATGCCTCTATTTCTAGGTCAGGGCAGAGGACACGGTCCCTTCACTCTGACCACTACCGTTATCCTCTCTACACACCTCCCTGCCATTCCCTAACCCAGGAACCCTCCTTCCAAGTCTATGTACTATCCAAAGTATAGAAACCAGCAGGACAATGCTACCTTTAACTACTGGCCAATAACAAAGCATGCAAGTATCTGAAATCATATAACTAAAAGGGACTGCTCCAGCTCTAATTTGTCCAAGCACTCCACATTAAGAATTAAGCAGCAAAACAAAAGGAATCCATACACTTGATATTCCAATACTGACGTACCTGATAACCAATGCCTCACCAAGATCATCAAGGTTACTGCAAATGAGCTTTCATATGTGATAAAGCCAGAGGCATTCCTGCAAAAAAAGCAACGTGATTCTAGATGAGAACCCCGCCAGGTTAACACACTTTTCTTCATGAGTGGAGAATGCGGCCTCCCTCACCAACTTTGTTCTGGCCAAAGCATATGCATGCGGACTGGACCAAATATGCTCTATATCCAGATAAGCAAAACCAAACTGCATTCAAGGGCCTAATGTTATTTATGACCATTCAAACCCTTTCATTTGGCACCTATACACCACTATGATGGCTTTTATTTAGCATTTAAAAATACTTCGGAGCACTCATGTGTAAGTATCTACATTATGACCTAATCAATGCTAACATGCTAGCTGCTCTCTAAGATGACAAAGAGTGGGCTTTCAGGATCTGTGCAACTGACCTACAGTCACCAGTCTAGTTACTCGCAAGTCGAAAACTGATGAATTCCCACCTGCCCATAATACTGAGACTACAGGGTAATTTTAGGTTAGAGCTCAATTCTATCTCCTTTCCCCACACATGCGAATAGTCAAACCTTTTTTGCAAGGTCAAGAATGGTAGAAATGCTAGGACACAGCCAAAAGCAAAGCAGCAGTTTAAGAGGTTTCAGGTTATAGCACACCTTAATTCCGAGATGGAGGGATAGTTACACTGAGAGATCAGACAAGTTAAACAAGTTTAAAACCAAAAGCAGTGGACATTTATTCCTCAATTTTTGTGCAGAAGTGTAAAGATGCATTTGAAAGAACCTGATGGCTAGAGAGCATCAGCCACGGCCTTCAGGCTGGCCTGGTTTACACAATTAGATTAGGAGAAGGAGGGAAAAAAAGGTAACTTGCCTAGTTCACATGAACGATGTTTCTGGCAAAGACAGTTGTTTACAAGTTTCAAACTACAGTTTACTAGAGTCAAGGGAAGACTTCAAAAAGCCACATACAGTACAATTTATAATTGGATGAACATCCTGCAATGTCAGTGCAAAGTAATTATGTAGACTCTCCAATACAAGATTGTGCTCATGTTTCCCAGGTTTGGTCAGTGTTGCTCTTTTAACAATCACAATCACAGAAGTTTAACTTACCAAATAGCAATGCCTTTGTTTTATGTCCTATGTACCAAGGGAATGTTACAAGGTTTTTGTGAAATGCGGCTTAGTTTCATTAATAAAGCAGATTTATTAGTTTAACAGTCATGTTCCTGGAATACTGCACATGTAAGTTTCATGGAAATGCTTTTAAGCTTATGCCCTTATCTTGTTCAGTAAAATTACTTTCAAGATATCCTTTTGACTATGTAAACTGGAATTGTTTCATGATTTTGAAATGTAACCAGTATAAATGAAAACATTTTAGGGGTGTGTGGGGGAGAACCCACCACTAATCTCTGCTAGACAAAGTTCTTAAAATCAAAAAGCCTATTCACACAAAATTATATGTAATGACCGTAGTAATCAGTTTATTACACAGATTAATCATTCTTGAACGTACAAGCTCCAGAGGAGCAATTGGGTCTTTAAATATACACAAGTATTTCCATCAAATGAATTTTCACCCTTACATCCAGATAGACCTAAGCAGTTAAAAACATAAGAAAAATAAGAGCTATTAGCTATGTATTAACTGAGAAACCACATACAAATCAAAGAATGTGGAAGAGAGAAAGGGGCTGAAAGGACAAAGGTTGAAGGGTGGGGAGATGCAAAAGATGTGGGACCAAAGCCCATCACACTTTATGTACTAATAGCTCCAATCCATTTAAATGTTGACCAGTTAAACTTAGACCTTAAAATACAGGATGTGGGTAGAGATTAATCTGGTTGGTCATAACTTTCACCTAAGACGTAGGTCCTTCTGAAAAACATGAATACAGAAACAGCTTCGTGTTCTTCGCCTTGCTTTTCATAACTGTTCTGAGTTTTCATAACTGTTCCATTTAAAAACAATCTCCTACAGGTCAGTGGAGCTTTTCTTCCCCATCCAAGCACACACCATACCCACCACCCCTCACCTTGCCGTTATCCAAATTTAAGTCAGTAAGGAAAACTTTTAGTCTCACACCTAGGTTACGCCTGGAGAACTGGCTTGTCACACACACACTTCTCTGCTAGGAGGCAATGTTGGTACAGAAGTACAGTATTTCTAGTTTGTTGTTCCAAGTATGTACAACACGCAGCACTGCTGTATCAGGTAAACATGTGCACAGGGGAAGATGAGGCGTGGGCTCATAGAAAGCAGTCAAATGGAAATCAAAAGGACTTTCTCTTTCAGAGTTCCCCTATCTTTATTTGTAGAGGTTATCCAATAATTTCTTTAATTACATCGCATACTTCTGAGTCCATTCCCGAGCTATTCTGTTGTACCTGTACACACAAAAAGAAGCTTGGCTTAACACAGGTGAGGATACAGTCAAAAAGCAACAGATTTCATTCATTATCCTACATGAAACTTGAGGGGAATAACCAGTACTATCAAGCAAAGCCTTATTTATATATTTGAGTGAGAGAAAGAGAGAGAGCGTGAGTGTGTGTGTGTGTGTGTTGGTGGGTGGAGGAAGCATAGGGAAAGGGACAAGTAAACTCCATGCTGAGGGCAGAGTCTGATGCAGGACTTGATCCCATGACCCTGAGATCATGACCTGAGCTGAAATCTAGAGTGGGATGCTTAACTGATTAAGCCACCCAGGTGCCCCTCTTTCTAAATTTCGAATAAGCATTTATTCAGTGATGGAGGGAAAAGGCTTTAAAACTTTAAACCATGTCCCATAAATGCTACTAATAGAAGATTCTGATTAAATCTTAGCATTTGCTGGTATACCTTTATTCTATATTTGAATGACCTAATTCTAAGAAAGATCTTCAGTCACTGATTCATTTATTTTGAGTTCTTAAAACTACATAATTCTACATTATATGGTTCTTGACTAAATTGACATAATACTTTCCTCTGTATCAATAAAACCAGTTCTGGCAGAACTTAACAATTTTGTTGCTAAATGAATGGGTCTATTACTACAGAAGAATATTCTAGTAGTAAAATAAGAAGGACAAAAGATTCTATAGTTCTTTAAAAAGGGATTCAGAGGGGCGCCTGGGTGGCTCAGTGGGTTAAGCCTCTGCCTTCAGCTCGGATCATGGTCTCAGGGTCCTAGGATTGAGCCCCACGTCGGGCTCTCTGCTCGGCGGAGAGCCTGCTTCCCTTCCTCTCTCTCTCTGCCTGCCTCTCTGCCTACTTGTGATCTCTGTCAAATAACTAAATAAAATCTTTAAAAAATAATAATAATAATAAAAAGAATAAAAAGAGATTCAGGAAAGTTCAATGAATATTACCACTATAATGACGTGGGAAATCCCTTTTGGAAGGCATTCATGCCCACCCAGATATTGGACAAAATGGTTCTCTAATCAAAAAAATTTGTGTGGGGGGCATCTGGCCAGCTCAGTTGGCAGAGCATGTGACTCTTAAACTCAGGATTATGAGTTCAAGCCCCACACTGGGTGTAGAGATTACTTTAAAATTTTCTTAAGGGGTGTCTGGGTGGGTAAGTTGGTTAAGTGTCTGCCTTCAACTCAGGTCATGATCCCAGAGTCCCAGGATTGGGACTGAGCCCTACATCATGCTTCCTGCTCAGTGGGGAGTCTGCTTCTCCCCCTGCCTCTCATCCCACTCCTGCGCACTCTCTCTCTCTTTCCCTAATAAATAAAATCTTAAAAAACAATTAAAAAATTTTTTTTAATTTAAAAAAAAAGGGGCACCTGGGTGGCTCAGTCATTAAGTATCTGCCTTCAGCTCAGGTCATGATCCCAGGGTCCTGGGATCGAGCCCTGCAGCAGGCTCCCTGCTTGGTGGGAAGTCTGCTTCACCCTCTCCCACTACCCCCCTGCTTGTATTCCCTCTCTTGCTGTCTCTGTCAAATAAATAAATAAAATCTTTAAAAAAAACACTTAAAATTTGTGAATGTATACACAAATAGGAAAAAGCATGATCTAATTTTATTCTGAATGCAGCCAGAAATACATAACTATAGATACTATTCAGAGCTAAACACATACAAAACTAAACTAAGAACCAATTGCTGTTACAATCCCATTCTTGGTGTAGCTCCATTTAAAATTGAAATATACTATCTAGGGGGGTGCCTAGTGGGTTAAAAGCCTCTACCTTCAGCTCCCTCTCTGCTCAGCAGGGAGCCTGCTTCCTCTTCACTCTCTGCCTACTGTTGCTCTGTCAAATAAATAAATAAAATCTTAAAAAAAAAAAAAAAACTATCTAGGGGTGCCTGGTTGGCTCAGTCAGAAGAGCATGTGGCTCTTGATCTCGAGGTTGTGAATTCAAGCCCTATGTTGGGTATAGCAATTACTTAAATAAATAAAAACTTTAAAAAAGTAAAAATAATAAAAAAATAAAAATATACTATCTATAAACCTCTCTAATCCAAGAGAATTCAATGAATTCTTAACCCTATATATATATACATATACATACACACACACACACACACACACACACTTTTTTTTTTTAAGATTTTATTTATTTATTTAACAGAGAGAGAGAGAGAGAGACACTGAGAGTAGGAACACAAGCAGGGGGAGTGGGAGAGGGAAAACGGGCTTCTGCTGAGCAGGGAGCCCGATGTGGGGCTTGATCCCAGGACCCTGGGATCATGACCTGAACTGAAGGCAGACGCTAAATGACTAAGCCACCCAGGCACCCCTTTAATCTTTTTATTTTAGCTTTAGAAAATTATCCACTCTCTCCCACCTATTTCCTTCGATAGTTTTTTCTTTTTTCTTTTTTTTTAAGATTTTATTTATTTATTTGACAGAGAGAGAGATCACAAGTAGATAAGAAAGGCAAGCAGAGAGAGAGGGAGAAACAGGCTCCCTGCTGAGCAGAGCCTGATGTGGGGACTTGATCCCAGGACCCCAAGATCATGGCCTTAGCTGAAGGCAGAGGCTTATTTAACCCACTGAGCCACCCAGGCACCCTCCTCCTACAGTCTTAAAGAATGATACACAAAATTGAAAAATTAGAACACTTTCAGTTACTATCTTTTTTAATATCCTGATCACTCCCTCAATAATTCATAGTACAATGCTAAAATACGTAAATTCTACATTGCTTTTTATTTTTAAAGATTTTAATTTATTTGACAGACAGAGACAGAGTAAGAGAGGGAACACAAGCAGGGGGAGTGGGAGAGGGAGAAGAAGGCTTCCCACTGAGCAGGGAGCCTGATGCGGGGCTCGATCCCAGGACTGGGATCATGACCTGAGCCAAAGGCAGATGCTTAATGACTGAGCCACCCAGGCACCCCATCTACATTGTTTTTAAAGGAAATCTGGGGCTTTCATGTCTTGTTGCATTCACTCCCTTTCTTTTTAGATTATGCCAAATGGCAGAAAATCAATTCCCATTAATTTACAAATACCTACCCAAAGACAGATGGGCTCTTGATACAAAATGCTTTAATGTCAAAAGCCAAGCAGAAGAAATAGTGCTCTTAGAAAATACACTATAGAGTCTTTCTTGACAGTGGGAGTCATTTGAAACAATTATAAATATGATTGGCATCCTCAACTTACAATGCTATCTGATGCAAACACTCTTCTTTCTGTCCCCAGGTGAGTATATCAGAACTTCATTTAAATATCTGACCCATACTCAGCCCTGAGTTAAGATCTGAGACAAACATGTGCATCCTACCACAGGTACTTTTCTGGCCATACTTACTTTTCTCTATCTGTTTTGTAGATCCGAGCAATCTCAGGCACTAAAGGGTCATCTGGATTGGGATCACACAACAGAGAACAGATGGACAAGAGTACTGTAATGGGGGAAAAAAAAGATATAAATTAGTAGAGGGTAAAAGGGTTGAAAAGAAACATGAAATGCCAACACATGAGAAAATTCTAAGAACCTACTGATATTGCAGTGCCTAATAGATTTGTGAGCCCTACCTAACTTGGTAGCTAAAATAATCAAGAAAAATTCATGGAAGATTTCTCTTGAACCCCTAAGGATGATGGCCCAGGCTGATGAAGTGACTTGCACGATGTCCCTCGTTAGTGAGTAATTAGAGTGGAATTAGAGTTCAGGTCTTTCAAATTCTAGACCAACAATACTTTTCATAGGCCATAAAATTCAATTTTTAGAAACCCATGTTCAGAGATGTGTTCAAAGACAACCACACTACTGAATGCTCTTGGAATTGACAACCATGAAATCCAACAATCACTGTTTTCTCAATGACAGGTACTACATTCAGATGCAATAGATTTATTTCATTTTTAGTTGAAAACAATTTAGTCAAAGAACATAAAGATCAGTATTTGCCCCCAAATGGGGCTGGCCACACTTACTATACAGGATACAACATACCAAGGTCTCAAATTCTTTTCAATTACACTTTAGAATCTCAATTAAGCCATTTCCTCAGTGACAACCTCAAACACAGCACACGGATCTTAACAGTACAACTGCCTCTGTTCAAATTTGTTATAAACTTATGTATTCCTTATTGAATGCAAAGAGGAGGAGGCCAAGGCCACTAATTACATTAAATTCAGGGGCCTCTAACATACTGAAATAAATTCTAATTCTTCTTTTTTTTTTTTTTTAAGATTTTATTTATTTATTTGACAAACAGAGGTCACAAGTAGGCAGAGAGGCAGCAGAGAGAAAGAGGAGGAAGCAGGCTCTCCGCTGAGCAGACAGCCTGATGTGCGGCTCGATCCCAGGACCCTGAGACCATGACCTGAGCAGAAGGCAGAGGCTTAACCCACTGAGCCACCCAGGCGCCCCTAATTCTTCTATCCTGATACAACACAACTCAGCTGTCTTATTTCTCTCTAATATTCTACAGCAGGAGGCAATGATTCTGAGCCCACTTTACCCCCAAAACATCAAATGTATCAGGAAAAGAACTTTTTCATTTTCCTACCAAACCTATTCTATAAAAGATCAAAGGCTTCTGAGAGTTGAAGAAAAAGTTCACATGCCCCTAATCATTCAATTTTTTAACAAAAAAGCTATTTCCTTGCCTTAAGAGTATATGGAAAATAAAAAAAAAACATGAGGAAAGATGTTTTCTGACTGTACATTCCTGCTGCCCACAATTCTGGCAGATGGCATGCCCAAAACATCTTCTCTTTCCATTGTCAGGTATAACACCTGATGCCCTCTTCAAGCACAGAACATTCTAACAGCAAATACGGAAAGATTTCATGTATTTCCTGGAAATGACAATAGAAAGTTACAGATTTCTGAATGTTCATGAAATTATTGACTACAGAAAGAAGAAATTATCCAGCCCATCAAACTGGCAAGAGTTCAACTGAATCTTCACCTAAAATTAGACATGGTACTAAATTAGTATTTGTTATAAATTCCCTTATTTACTATTCCAATTATTCCAAGAAGTCAACCTTAAAAAAATTGTTTAAAAGAGCTAAATTTTCTAACTTTCTTTCCAGGAATGAAAGGTTGAGTGGTGGTTATCTGATCTGTAAAAGGATTCTTACTCTACCACTCAGGGACCTTTAATTCATTAAAAAAAAAAACGATTTTGTTTTATGAAGTACTATATCTTCTTTCCGTATAAAGAGAATTACTCCTATTTCTATAAGCTGCACAGACTCTTCACTGAAGTGGCTAAATTTTTACCTACATATACATTTTTCATCATTTTTACTAGTGTCATAATCCACTGTCACTTCCAATTCTAAAAACATATAATCCAGTGGCTTTATGGCACACTTAATTGCTTCCTTTAAGTTTTCTGTGTATTTAGATCCCTAACATATACACTCAAAGTGGAAAGAATTTTAGGTCAAAGCTACTGCCCTCAAAAAAGGAATAATCATTATCACATATAGGATTCAGGTCTTTCACAGAAATGCTTGCCTGCACATTCAATTTACAAAGAGAAGTCATTAAAACACTAAACTTAGGTACATTGATATAATCAAATTCAACAAAATGGAACTGCAATTATTTTTAAAGATAGCTTTCCAGATAGAACATAAATCAAATAAACTAAGAGCCCTTATGATTCAGAGCAACTGAAAAGTCAACACTAGACACACAAGGGGGAAGGAAAAAATGTTCAGTAACAATTTTAGCTACTAGACCCTCTTACTATACACACACACAATATTCCGCCTCTCTTGGTCCCTTACTAGATTTCTATCTTTACTGCTACTCGGTGAAGGAAAAACAACCAGGCCAGTAAATCATAAGAACACTTTCACTACTAGCCCTTGAATTATAAGGGGGACTACGTAAGAAAAGGACCCACTTATCTGGAAAATTATTTCAGCCTCAATTTTTTTTTGAAGTTTTTTTTCCCTAAGATTTTATTTATTTATTTGAGAGAGAGAATGAGAGAAAGAGAGCAAGAGAGAAGTAAGAATCAGAGGGAGAGGGGCGCCTGGTGGCTCAGTGGGTTGGGGCCTCTGCCTTCGGCTCAGGTTGTGATCCCAGGGTCCTGGGATCGAACCCTGCATCGGGCTCTCTGCTCGGCGGGGAGCCTGCTTCCTTCTCTCTCTCTGCCTGCCTCTGCCTACTTGTGATCTCTGTCTGTAAAATAAATAAATAAAATCTTAAAAAAAAAAAAAAAAGAATCAGAGGGAGAGGCAGACTCCCTGCTGAGCAGGGAGCCCAGTGCGGGACTTGATCCCAGGTCTCCAAGATCATGATCTGAGTTGAAGGCAGTTGCTTAACCAGCTGGGCCACCTGGATGCCCTAAAGATTTTATTTTTGAACAATCTCTACACCCAACGTGGGATTCCAACTCACAACCTCAAGATTAAGAGTAGCATGCACTACTGGCTAAGACAGTCAGGGACCCCTCAGCCACTACTTTTAAAAATGTGTTACTCTAGTTTTTTCTTTACATTTTTGGCTAGGATGGCATAAATTTTAATTTATTAACATTAATTTATTAATGCCTCTAGAATATTTTGTTTCCTTTTTTCTTTTTTAAATATTTTATTTATTTACTTGACAGAGAGAGCACAAGTAGGGAAGCAGCAGGCAGAGGGAGAGGGAAAAGTAGGCTCTCTGCTGAGCAGGGAGCCTTATATGGGGCTCGATCCCAGGACCCTGGGATCATGACCTGACCTGAAGGTAGCCACTTAACCAACTGAGCCACCCAAGCACCCCGATATTTTTTTTCCTTTAAAAAATTTGTCAGAGGGGCGCCTGGGTGGCTCAGTGGGTTAAAGCCTCTGCCTTCGGCTCAGGTCATGGTCCCAATGTCCTGGGATCGAGCCCCACATTGGGCTCTCTGCTCGGCAGGGAGCCTGCTTCCTCCTCTCTCTCTCTGCCTGCCTTTCTGCCTACTTGTGATCTCTGTCTGTCAAATAAATAAATAAAATCTTAAAAAAAAAATTTGTCAGAGTATTTAAGTCTTACCACATTTATAACATCAAAGTTAACATGACAAATATCCAATACTTTTTACAACAGTGCCTTAACCTAGTTATTTCAGTGCTTACAAGAAACCAACTGTGCATTTTGTTTTTTTAGAACTTTACAATAATCATGAATTAGTCAGAATCATCATCCCTAGTTTACAGATGAACAAAATGAGGAATAGAGAAGCTAATTTGTTTCAAGTCTCACCCAGTAAGAGGTAAAGCTGAGATGTAATACAGGAAGTTGGATACAGAATTTTTTTTTTTTTTTAAGATTTTATTTATTTACTTGACAGAGAGAGATCACAAGTAGGCAGAGAGACAGGCAGAGGGAGAGGAAGGGAAGCAGACTCCCTGCCGAGCAGAGAGCCTGATGTGGGACTCGATTTCAGGACCCTGGGATCATGACCCGAGCCTGAAGGCAGCGGCTTAACCCACTGAGCCACCCAGGTGCCCCCAGAATTTTTTTTTTAAATATAGAATTTATTTATTTATTTGAGAGAGAGCGAAGAGAGGGAGGGAGAAAACAGGGAGAGTGACAGGGAAAAGCAGACTCCCTGATGAGCAGAGAGCCTGATGTAGGGCTCGATCCCAGGACCTTGAGATCGTGACCCAAGCTGAAGGCAGATGCTTAACCAACTGAGACACCCAGGTACCCCCAGAATCTTTTGTTTTGTTTTGTTTTTTAAAGAGTTTATTTATTTGACAGAGAGAAAGATCAGCAGGCAGAGAGGCAGGCAGAGAGAAAGGGAAGAAGCAGGCTCCCTACTGAGCAGAGAGCCCCATGCGGGGCTCCATCCCAGGACTCTGGGATCACAACCAGAGCCGAAGGCAGAGGCTTTAACTCACTGAGCCACCCAGGTGCCCCAGAATCTTTGTTCTTTACCACAAACTATGTTGCCCCTTATCTAAAGGTATACATTAAACATAAAAATATAACTTAGGATAAAAAAATTTTCATACAGCAAATTTCATTACCCAAATTACTTCTTTTAACTATTTAACATACTTTTCTATATAAATTAATCTATATAATACATATAAATTTAGCTCTTTTCTGTTTTCAAACATAGTATTTTTGCAATATTTGAATTGATTTATTTCTTCCCCTACTGTTGGACCTGTAATTTCTAATTTGCAGAAATAAATAACATTGTCACAAATATATTTCCATACAAAACCTTTTCTTTCTTTAGATTTATTTATTTGAGAGAGAGAGAAAGCACCCGTACAAGTGGGGGTGGGGTGGGGAGGGAGAGGGAGAATTAGACTCCCCACAGAGCAGGGAGCCCAACACAGGCGAGACACAGAACTTTTTTTTAGCATTTGAGGCTGTCTTCTTAGTACAAATGAATGAAACTAGAATTACTGGATCAAAGGGAAGTATTAATTAAATCTCTTATCTTTAAATACATACTGACAGGGCTATACAAGTCAATACTTCTATCTGTAGTATGTAAGCAACCATTTCAATGTACTTCACCAGCACTTGGTTTTCTTTTTGTAAGATCTTTGTTATTTAAAAAGGTGAAAAATGGGAACTTAATTTTCATTTCTTTGATTATTTTGCTCCTTTCTGTTCATTCATATGTTAGGATATTTTTCTCTTATTGATTTTTATATATGTTCTTCCTATTTTTTTTTAAAGATTTTATTTATTTATTTATTTGACAGACAGAGATCACAAGTAGGCAGAGAGAGAGGAGGAAGCAGGCTCCCTGCCGAGCAGAGAGCCTGATGCGGGGCTTGATCCCAGGACCCTGGGATCATGACCCGAGCCGAAGGCAGAGGCTTAACCCACTGAGCCACCCAGGTGCCCCTGTATTTTAATAACTTTTAACCCACTTGTGGGTTGTTGAGAGGCTGTATAATTTCAAATCAGCATATAAGGAAATGTTTGTTAACTACTCAGTTCACCGACATAAGAAAATCCCCAACCTACTCATGTAATTAGGCTTTATTCAGAACTACTGGATATTTCATCACAAAACTAGTAACTAATTTTTAATGCACATCTCTAAGCACACAGCACTACATACCACAAAGATTAAGACAATCAAATAAAAATTTTTTATTAAACTGGTCATCTCAGAGAATGAATCTGTTTCTTTTTTTTTTTTTTTTAAAGATTTTATTTATTTATTTGACAGAGAGATCACAAGTAGGCAGAGAGTCAGACAGAGAGAGAGAAGCAGGCTCCCCGCTGAGCAAAGAGCCCGACGCGGGGCTCGATCCCAGGACACTGAGATCATGACCCGAGCCGAAGGCAGTGGCCCAATCCACTGAGCCACAGAGGCGCCCCATGAATCTGTTTCTGATAGAAACCTCAAGACAAGAGGTTTCTTACAGAGTCTGAATATGAATTTACCTATACCTTGTCCTTCAAGAACCTTCTGTATCTTTACCACAAGCATTCCTCTGTAAGGTCTGTTATTTCCTCTTCTGGAACAGTATCTACCCTTACCATTTACGGATCTCAAGGTTGGAAGAGGCTTTAATATCTTCTACTTTAACTTTGCTCTAGAAGAAATTCATACCAAGTAGCCATTTTCCAACCGATGCCCGAATGGCATAATGGACAGAGCTGTCAAGACACCAGAGAATACCTATGCCTGAAAATCCAACTCTCTCCAGTGGTCTCAAGGTCTATCAAAAATAACAGGGGCCACTACCTCCTCTTAAAAGGAACGTGAATAATCATTTCAAAAAATAAGTAACCTTTAAAAGACAAAAAACAGGGGCGCCTCAGAGGCTCAGTCAGTTGAGCGTCCAACTGCTGATTTAGGCTTAGGTCATGATCTCAGGGTTTTAAGATCAAGCCCTGTGTCGGACTCCATGCTCATCACAGAATCTGGTTGAGATTCTCCGTCTCTCTGCCTCTCTCCTTCTGCCCCTCCCCCTGATTGCACACACTCTAATAAATAAATCTTTCAAAATAAGTAAGTAAAAAATAAAAGACATAAACACTGTGCTTTATCTTAATATCAGATACCCATTCCATTACCTTTTGAAATAGTTAGTGCTGGAGACCACTGTGACCGAAGAATATCCAGACAAATGCTGCCATTACTGTTAATATTTGGATGATAAATTCTTGTTGTAAATGCAACCTACAGAAAAAAGGAAAACTTTTTGTAAACTGGTTTATTAATATCATAGAAAGCACATAAAAAAACAAGTGCCATACCACAATTACCTTAGGTGGCTTGAAGGGGTAATCTGTTGGGAAATGAATTGTCAAGAAAAATACTCCACCCTGATAGGGACTGTCATTCTGTTGATAACAAGAAAAGTGGGATTAAAATGAGTGTATCATATAAACATTTATTCTGAAATCAATCTGAATACTTACTGGCCCCATTATTGTAGCTTGCCAATGGAACACTGAAAAAGAACAAAAAATCACCATGAAGCAGTATCTCCAATGTACCTACACCATAATGACTTATCATTTCCTATCTAACCCCATTTCGTTAATAAGCAATATGGTAAGTCCTGGGCAAGATGAGGAATCTAAGTCAAGACTGAGTCTGAAGAGAGAAAAGAAAATGACTAGTATGGTCTAGAACACTGATAAGGTACTCAGTGAAAAAGTATTTGGGCTAAAACATCTTGAAAATTCGTATCAGGGAGACAAAATTCCTGACAAGGCCCAAGGTTTTACTGTTCAACAGGCATTTCTTACCTCCAAGGGTAAAAAAGAACCAAAAGATTCAACTCTTTAACTTGTTAGGTCATTTCCCCAACACATTAATATATAATATACTCTTTTTTTTTTTTTTTAAGATTTTATTTATTTATTTGACAGAGAGAGATCACAAATAGGCAGAGAGGCAGGCAGAGGGAGAAGAGGAAGCAGGCTCCCTGCTGAGCAGAGAGCCCAATGTGGGGCTCAATCCCAGCACCCTGGGATCATGACCCGAGCCAAAGGCAGAGGCTTTAACCCACTCAGCCACTTACGCGCCCCTATAATATACTCCTTTTATAATACTGGTATGGCGCAGGACTGTAAAGCCAAAGTAAATAACACTCAAATTAATAAAGATTTGTTTTTTATAGCAAGAAAAAACCTCTGAGAGCATTCATGGCTAGAATTACTAGTCCCTTACTAACATATGAAAGATCAATAATTATATCTTTTTATTTTTTAAAAAAGGTTTTATTTATTTGACAGAGAGAGAGATCACAAGTAGGCAGAGAAAGAGGGGGAAGCAGGTTCCCTGCTGAGCAGAGAGCCCGATGTGGGGCTTGATCCCAGGACCCTTAGATCATGACCTGAGCTGAAGGCAGAGCTTTAACCCACTGAGCCACCCAGGCGCCCCAATTATATCTCTTTTTATTTATTTTTATTTATTTATTTTTATTTATTTGACAGAGATCACAAGTAGGCAGAGAGGCAGGCAGAGTGAGAGGAGGAAGCAGGCTCCCCGATGAGCAGAGAGCCGGATGCGGGGCTCGATCCCAGGGTCCTGGGACCATGACCCGAGCCGAAGGCAGAGGCTTTAACCCACTGAGCCACCCAGGTGCCCATATATCTCTTTTTTAAAATGATCTAGAATCTACACTAACAAAGCAGAGTAAGACAAACTAAACTAAAAACACATCAAGATGGAATTTAATTAACAAAAGCATCTGAAGACATACCATTAAAATCTTAGTTGAGTATTCTGCTACACAGGTCAAATACAAGAATTACCTACTGGAATCACTGACTTAGGTCTCCCTGTGGAGCTCTCCTACACTCCTAGATCTCCTTGTGAAAGTATAAAAAAGGGAAGAAGGTAGTGGGAGAATATCTAATCCTGACTCAAATTCTAATGGTTTGGCAAATAGTTCAATAATCACTACAGGGACACCTGGGTGGTTCAGTCAGTTAAGTGTCTGCCTTCGGCCTGGGTCATGATCCCAGGGTCCTGGGATGGAGTACCACATCTGGCTCCTTGCTCAGCATGGAGTCTGCTTCTCCCTCTGCCTGCTGTTCCCCCTGCTTGTGCTCTCTCTGACAAAGAAATAACTCTTAAAAAAAAGAAAGAAAGAAAGAAAAGAAAAAGAATCACTACAGATTATGGGGTGCCTGAGTAGCTCAGTTGGTTAAGCGTCTGCCTTCAGTTCAGGTCATGATCTCAGGGTCCTGGGATCAAGCCCCAGTTGTGCTCTCTGCTCAGTGGGAAGTCTGCTTCTCCCTCTCCCTCCGCTGCTCTCCCTGCTCACAATCTCCCTGTTCGTGATTTCCTGCTTGTGCTCTCTCAAATAAATACAATCTTTTAAATTAAAAAAAAAATTACTACAGATTTAAAAAAAATCACTTCAGGTTCCAAGTAGAAAGAACTCTCCAGATATAGTTAACTGGGCAAAATATGTGGCCATAAGCATAAAATATTGTTTTATTTTATATGAACATCTATATAATTCAAACACCTTTCATTTAAAGATCAATCTTGAATTACAAAATTTTGATAGTTCCCAAACCAGCAAAAACAAACAAAAACTCCCACTACCACCCTGGTTTGACAATGAAAACCAAATTATAGAAACTAGAAGCTACAATCTATTTTATGAGAGTTTAAATGTGAACTTCACAGCTCAATAATTACTCTTTAGGATACTCAGATAAAACTTTAAGGCTAAAAGAGAACAAGAATATCTGTCATAGTTTGAGACATAATCTCAAGAGAACTACATCTGAATTCAGTACAGATCTCCAGAGAGTCAGATTCACCAAGATTTCAAAACAAAAGAAAATGAAACAGATTGTAGGACCAATAAATCTTTGGCTTACTATTTCTTTCAGAGCCTATACATCCCCCTGCTTACCAGATCTTCAAAGAAAAATGGGGAAAAATGTAATGGTACATTAAAATCTGGATATTTAAAAATAAAGCACTGTATTATTAATAAGTTCATTATTAAATATATATTATCTTCTTTATTTATTTTTAAGGTAATCTCTATGTCCAACATGGGGCTCAAACTCACAACCCTAAGGATCAACAGTTGCATACTTTTCCATGTAAGCCAGCCAGGTGCCCCTATATTATTTTAAATATAAGGGGTACTGGGGTGGCTCAGTTAGTTAAGCAACTACCTTCAGTTCAGGTCATGATCCTGGAGTCCTGGGATTGAGTCCCACACCAGGCTCCCCGCTCAGCAGGGAGTCTGCTTCTCCCTCTGACCCTCTCCCCTCTTATGCTCTCTTTCTCTTAAGTAAATAAATAAAATCTTTAAAAAATATATATAAAATAAGGACTACCTTCTTACACTAAATATCAATAATGTGGTGCTGAAGGATTTGAGAGCTAGAAGGGTCAAAAGGAGCTCAGAAAGTTTCATTGTGACCAACAGTTTCTCTTTTCTGAAGATTAAATTCTGCCTCCTTATTAATATTTAGCTATCCAATTACACTCTGCTTTATCCTTATATAATTTATCAGGAAGACTTGATAAAGATTTTTTGACAGTCATTTATCTCAACTGTTCTCAAATACTCCCTAAAGTTTTCAGTATTGTGTCAGCAAAGACTCCTAGATGACCAACTGTAAGGAAGTTATTCTGCCCCTAAGGAGGAGATTTTCCTTATTCTCTTAGAAGGTAGGTATTATTGACAGTTTAGTAGTAGGTGAGTCAAGACAGCGGAATAGGAAGGCTAAGAGTTAAAGGAGAACTATTATTTTTTAAACAGCTGTAAAGAGATAATCCATAAACCATATAATTCACCCACTGAAAGTGCATAATTCAGTGGTGTTCAGTACATTCACAGAGTTGGGAAACCATCACCAAATTTTAGAAATTTTCATCACCCCCAAAGGAAACCCCATATCTGTAAGCAGTTACTCCACATTCCCCCAAATCTCTAGTTCTATGCAACCATTATCTATTTTCTGTCTCTATGAATTTATTCTGGAAATTTCATATAAATGGAACCATACCATATGTGGCTTTTTATATCTGGCTTCTCTCACCGGGCATGTTTTCAAAGCTCATCAATGTTGTAGTATATATTTGTACTCCCCTTTTTCACTGACATATAATATTCAACTGTATGGATATACATTCTATTTATCCCTTCATCAGCTGGTGGGCATTTGGATTATTTCCACATTTTGGCTATTACAGCTGCTGCTTCTATGAACATTAATGCACAAATTTTTGCATGGACATGTTTTTATTTTTCTTGGATAAACAGTTACCAGTGAACTCATTGGGTAATATGATAACTCTATGTTTAACTTTTTGAGAAACTCTATGTTTAACTTTTTGAGAAACCTCTAAATTAGTTGTACCATTTTACATTACTATCAGCAATGTATGAAGGTTCCAATTTCTCCACAACCTCATCAACACTTATTATCTGACTTATTGATTTTAGCCATCGTGGAAGGAATAAAGTGCTATTCCATCACAGATGTGATTTGCATTTCCCTGATAACTAATGATACCGAGCATCTTTTCCATGTGCTTGTTGGCCAACTGCACATCCTCTTTAGCAGATCCTTTGCTTATTAAAAACAATAATGGGTTATTTATCTTTATATTGTTGAGTTACAAAGAGTTTTTTAAATATATCTTGAATAAATTTCCTTATCAGAAATATGACTTGCACAAATTTTCTCTCATCCTGTTGTCTCTTCGCTTTCTTGATGATATCATTTGCAGCACTTCATTAAAATGTAAAATTTACCTATTTTTTCTTTTAATTGCTTATGCTTTGGGGGAGTTCTTTGTAACTCTCAAGGATAGCAACTCTTCTATCTGAGAAAGGAATGTGATAATACCTACTATGTGAAGTAAAGGCAAATTATTCAGGACACTGCAGAGAACTTCAAAAATAAATTCTATGCCCCAGACTTCAAATACTTTTAAATGAAAGATCAGCCACTCTCAACTTCGAGGAATTTACTGGAAATAAAACCACGTTTTCAACTGAAAGACCACCATGACACAGGTGGACTGTATGATACCTTACACAACAAAACTAAAATCAGAAAACTTGAGGATGAGGGGCACCTGGGTGGCTCAATCCATTAAGCATCTGCCTTCAGCTCAGGTCATGATCTCAGGGTCCAGAGATGGAGCCCTGCATTGGGCTCACTGCCCAGTGGGGAGTCAGTTTCTCCCTCTTCTTCGGCCCCTCCTGCTCACGTGTTCATGTTCTCTCTCTCAAATGAATAAAATCTTTACTTTTAAAATTTTGTTTAAAGATTTTACTTATTTACTTGACAGAGAGACAGAGAGAGAGAAAGAACATATGCAGGGGAAGCAGGAGAGGGAGAAGCAGGCTCCCTGCTGTGTAGGGAGCCGGATGTGGGGCTTGATCCCAGCATCCTGGGATCAGGACCGGAGCTGAAGTCAGAAGCTTAACTGACTGAGCCACCCAGGTGTCCCAAATAAAATCCTTTTTTTTTTTTTTAAGAGTTTGTTTATTCATTTGACGAGGGAGAGAGATCACAAGCAGGCAGAGAAGGGGGAAGCAGGCTCCCTGCCAAGCAGAGAGCCCGATGTAGAGCTTGATCCCAGCACCCTGAGATCATGACCTGAGCTGAAGGCAGAGGCTTAACCTACTGAGCCACTCAGGCGCCCCACAAATAAAATATTTAAAAAAAAAAAAAAAAGGAAAGAAAAGAAAAAAGAAAGCTTGAGAATGAGCCCACTTTGGAAACCACCATGTGCCTCTCTCACTAGATTCTTCTCTAAAATACTTTATAATTTCTACTCCATTCACTAAAAGAGCTATTGTGAGGCTTAAATGAGATAATGCACGTTTAACTACTTGGCCTATCTTGTTTGGTATCAAACATTATAGTTACTCATACTGGACAAATATGAATAATGAAAATGGGATTTTTCATACCTGTACTTAGCTTTATAATTTAGCAATCTGTTTTACATTTAAGCAATCTCTATAAAAGGTCCTTGTTTTATTTTTTTTTAATTTTATTTAAATTCAATTTGGTTAAAATATAGTGTGTTTATTACAGTTTCAGGGGTAGAATTTAGTGATCCATCAGTTGCATATAACACCCAGGGGTCATTACATCAAGTGCCTTCCTTAATGCCCATCACCCAGTTAGCCCATTTTCCCCCACCCACCAAACTCCCCTCCAGCAATCCTCAGTTTGTTTCCTATAGTTAAGAGTCTCTTATGGTTTCCCTCCCTATTTTTAATCTTACCTTTCCTTCCTTTCCCCTTGCTTTGATTCTTAAGTTTAGCAAAACAAAAGCAACATTTTAAGCAAAAACAGGAAAAATGTAAAACACAAGCTAATATAACCTCTTATTTATTGTCTTACTGTATATACTTCTCTGACAAAACTGTTTCCAAGTATGTTCTTTTTTCCTATTTGCTAAATATTACTTTTTTTGTGAATTAGTGTTGTGTCATAAAGCACAGTCTCGTTTAAGTATACTCCTTTTAAAAGAGGCTAGAAGATGGTATAAGGGGAAAAACTGTTGAGACAAAGTGAAACAAAAGGAAAATTATTATCCAACATGTGTGATAAGGCCTAATAAATTATTTTATATCGGATTAAACAGAGAAACTAGACATTAGAAATAAACTACCTGTCTTCACAAGCGTGAACCAGTGGAAGGACAAACACCACACACACACACACACACACACACACACCAATATGCCTTATCATCCTAAGTATTATTTTACTTAAAGAACAATAGCTTGTTGTAAGTAAAACCTCAAATATTTGACCCCAGGAAAATACCCAGAAGACTTGAAGGATATGTAGGAAGAAGTTGGAACAACTACACAGACAATATCTGGCAGAAAAGGTTCAAAAGGTTCAAAATTAATACTACAGAAGAAGATAGGATACACACAGAACTGCCCCTTTCGTGGATAAGTAAGGGTAAACACTGCCTCTTCCTAGAGTGTAATTGTTTTTTCACACAAAATGTAATCTTTTTTTTTTTTTAAGATTTTATTTATTTATTTGACAGAGAGAGATCACAAGCAGATGGAGAGGCAGGCAGAGAGAGAGAGAGAGAGAAGCAGGCTCCCTGCTGAGCAGAGAGCCCGACGCGGGACTTGATCCCAGGACCCTGAGATCATGACCTGAGCCGAAGGCAGCGGCTTAACCCACTGAGCCACCCAGGCGCCCCCACAAAATGTAATCTTAAGAGATATTCATCAGTCCCAGAGTTCCCCAGAGGCAGAATGGTTATGCAGTTTTACTTCACCATTCCTTTTAAATACTTACTATCATCTCCAACAGGACCTGCTGAACACTGTGCTGGGGGGTCCCGTGCCAGGTCATTCAATTCCTCAAGAAAATAGAAAGAAAAGAAATATATTCAACATAAATGTAACTTTAACCAATTAATATAAGTTTCACTCATACCAATATTATCTATCCCACTACTAAAGTTTTTAAAGGAATACTCCTCCAAAGTCAGAGAGGGATGGCTTTGTGAATCTTTAAAGTATTTTGGATTCTTCTTCTTCTGCCCTCCCCCTTTTTTAAACAGAGGGAGGGGGTAGGGAGAGAGAGAAACTTAAGCAGGCTCCACACTCAGCACAGAGCCTGATGCTAAAATTGACTAAGCCACCCAGGTGCCCCAGTATTTTGGGTTCTTGAATGCAAATGTATGTTTAAAAACTAGATTATTTTTGCTTAGTTCAGAGTTTATTTTTTTTTAAAGATTTTATTTATTTATTTGACAGAGAGAGATCACAAGTAGACAGAGAGGCAAGCAGAGAGAGAGAGGAGGAAGCAGGCTCCCTGCTGAGCAGAGAGCCTGATGAGGGGCTCCATCCCAGGACCCTGAGATCATGACCTGAGCTGAAGGCAGCGGCTTAACCCACTGAGCCACCCAGGCGCCCTAGTTCAGAGTTTAAAAAGTAACTATAAGGAAAATGAACACGTATTATATACTAAATAGCTATAAAAATGGTTTTAGGGGCACCTGGGTGGCTCAGTGGGTTAAGCCTCTGCCTTCGGCTCAGGTCAAGATCTCACGGTCCTGGGATGGAGCCCCTCATCAGGCTCTCTGCTCAGCAGGGAGCCTGCTCCCCCTCCCCCATGCCTGCCTCTCTGCCTACTTATAATCTCTGTCTGTCAAACAAATGAATAAAATCTTTTAAAAAAATGTTTTAAAGAAATGGTTTTAAAGTAAAAACTTTACTAGTTTTCAAAAAAGAAGTTGAATTTCAAGGCCAATTTTTGAACCAGAGAACTATTAGGTTACCCTTGGGAAAAGTTCTTGAAGTCATCAATATTTCAAATAGTATGAGACCACCTGACAAGATGTTATGTTTTCAGCTGATATGAACTGCCAGGGTTCCAAAGGTAGCTGAAAAAACTTAAAAAGGGATGTACTGAAAAGGCTGGATATATTAAAAAGGCTGAAGTAATAAAGCCCATCATAAAATTTTGTAATCAGAGACAGATCTACCCGTACTAATGCTCTATAACCAGATGCCGGCTTCTTAGCTATTTTAACATTAAGAGCCCACAAACTTACTGGATGGGAATCCTGAAAAAACCACAAGGCAGGAAATCATATTCTATTCCTTTCCCTCTTGGCATGGTATTGGAGATTAAAAACAAGGGCTAGTTAGATCATGATTTTTTTTTTTTTTAAAGATTTTATTTATTTATTTGACAGATAGAAATCACAAGTAGGCAGAGAGGCAGGCAGAGAGAGAGGAGGAAGCAGGCTCCCTGCAGAGCAGAGAGCCCCATATGGGGCTCGATCCCAGAACCCTGGGATCATGACCTGAGCCGAAGGCAGAGGCTTTAACCCACTGAGCCACCCAGGCGCCCCAGATTATGATTTTTTTTAAAAGATCTTATTTATTTGACAGAGAGAGAAAGCACAAGCAGGAAGGAAGGGTAGAGGAAAAAGCAGACTCCCGACCAAGCAGGAGCCTAATGCAGAACTCAGTCCCAGGACCCTGGGATGGTGACCTGAGCCAAAGGCAGATGCTTAACCAACTGAGCCACTCAAGCACCCTAGATTATGTTATTAAAAAAAAAAAAAAAAAAAAAAAAAAAGTTTTTAAAAGTAATTTCTACATCCAACATGGGGCTCAAACTCATGACTCCGAGATCAAGAGATGGATGCTCAACCAACTGAGCCAGCCAGGTACCCGGTATTATATTTTTAAATGACAAAAGTAAAAACAGTAAAATCTAGTATTTTTTTTTTTTAAGATTTTATCTATTCATCTGCCAGAGAGAGAGAGAGAGAGCGCGCGCACGAGCACGGGCAGACAGAGTAATAGGCAGAGGCAGAGGGAGAAGCAGGCTCTCCACCGAGCAAGGAGCCCGATGTGGGACTCGATCCCAGGACGCTGGGATCACGACCCGAGCCGAAGGCAGCCAGCCGCTCAACCGACTGGAGCCACCCAGGCGTCCCAAAATCTAGTATTTTAAATGTACAATAAAAAGTATCCAGGGGCGCCTGGGTGGCTCAGTAGGTTGGGGCCTCTGCCTTCGGCTCAGGTCGTGATCCCAGGGTCCTGGGATAGAGCCCTGCGTCAGGCTCTCTGCTCTGCAGGGAGCCTGCTTCCTCCTCTCTCTCTCTGCCTGCCTCTCTGCCTGCTTGTGATCTCTGTCTGTCAAATGAATGAGTGAAGGTCTTAAAAGGAAAAAAAAAAAAAAGTATCCAGAGCCCACAGGACACCTGGGAGGCTCAGTCTGTTAAACGTCTGGCTCTTGATTTCAACTCAGGTCATGATCTTGGGGTTGTGAGACTGAGCCCCGAACTCCATCTGGGTGTGGAGCTTGCTTAAGATTTTCTTTCTTCCTCTGCCCCTTACCGAGCCCCTCTCCCTTTAAAACAACAACAACAACAACTTATAATAAAGCATTATTCAGAACCCACAAATAAACTCGTGCTTATGTGGTCAATTAATCTACGACAAAGGAGGCAAGGATATACAATGAAGAAAAGACCATCTCCTCAATAAATGGAAAACTTAGCAGCTACATGCAAAAGAATGAAATAGGACCACTTCCTTACACTATACACAAAAAAAACTCAAAATGGATTAAGGACTTAAAAGATTAAGACCCGAAACCACAAAACTCCTAAAAGAAAACATAGGCAGTATACTCCCGGACATCTGTCTTAAAAATATTTTTTTTAAGAAATATTTTTTGTTTTGTTTTGTTTTTTTAAGATTTAATTTTTAGAGAGTGCGCAAGCACACAGAGGCAGAGGGAGAAGGAGAAGCAGACTCCCCACTGAGCAGGGCAACAGCAACAAGAGCAAAAATAAACAATTGGGACTATATCAAACTTTTAAAAAGGCAACCTACTGAATGGGGAAGATATTTGCGAATGACTGATCTGATAAGGGTTAATACCCAAAATACATGAAGAATTCATGTAACTCAACACCAAAAAACGCCAGTATGATTAAAAAAGGGCAGAGGACCTGAATAGGCATTTCCCCCCCCCAAAAAAGATATAAAAATGGCCAAGAGGCACATGAAAAGATGCTCAACATCACTAATCATGATGGAAACGCAAATCAAAACCACAATGAGCTAACACCTCACACTTATCAGAATGGCTAGTATCAAAGAGACAAGACAGGGGCTCCTGGGTGGCTCAGTCCATGAAGCATCTGCCTTCAGCTCAGGTCACGATCCCAGCACCTGAGACTAGGCCCCGCATCGCGTGCCCTGCTCAGTGGGGAGTCTGCTTCTCCTTCTCCCTCTGCCTCTGTGTGCTTGCGCACTCTCTAAAAATTAAATCTTAAACAAAACAAAACAAAACAAAAGACATAAGTGCTGGTGAGGATGCAGAAAAAAGGGAATCATTGTGCACTGCTGCAAGGAATGTAAATTGATGCAACCACTAAGAAAAGCATACAAGTTCCTCAAAAAATTAAAAATAGAAATATCATACGATCCAGCAATTTCAATTTTGGGTATTGACTCAAAGAAAATGAAAACACTAACTGGAAATGATATATGCTCCCCTGATGTTTACTACAGCATTATTCACAATAGCCAAGATACAGAAACAAAGTATCCATCAACAGAAGAATGGCTAATGATGATGTGATACACACACACACAAAGAAGTATTATTCAGCCACAAAAAGTAATGGAATCTTGTCATTTGTAACAACATGGATGGACCTTGAGGGTATTATGCTAAGTGAAATGAGTCGGACAGAGAAA
Source organism: Lutra lutra (assembly GCF_902655055.1). Lineage (NCBI taxonomy): Eukaryota > Metazoa > Chordata > Mammalia > Carnivora > Mustelidae > Lutra > Lutra lutra. Next base: position 78,341,289 of record NC_062282.1, on the reverse strand, counting down.
GACAAATACTGTACAATTTCACTTATAACTGGATTCTAAAAATCAAAACAGATGAAGAAACAAAACACAGAAACAGACTCATAAATACAGGGAATAAACCTGAAGCTGTAAGAGGAGGGTGTTGGAGAGGTGAACAAAATAGGTAAAGGTGATTAGAAGGTAGAAACTTCCAGTTATAAAATAGATAAATCACCTGGATGTGAAGTACAACGTAGGGAATATAGTCAATAATACTCTAATAACTTTGTGTGGGGTCAAATGGTAACCACACTTATGATGAGTGTTTCATAACGCATTTAAATGTCAAATCACTGTGCTCTACCCCCGAAACTAATATAATACTATGTGTCAACGATACTTCAATTAAAAAAAAAACCTATTTAGAATCTTATTAATGAGTTCTAGAAAGATATGATTTAACAGTCCAAATATTGTATAGTTTTTAATTTATACCACATAGTTATTTCTGTAAGTCCCTTCCTCTGAGTTAACTTAACCAGTCATTTTGGTACATCAGTTATTCTGTAGTATCCTACCTGCAAGCTTGGAAAACAAAGCACAGACTACAGATATAAAGTTCTGTATTTTTCTTTTTTTAATTAAAGTTCCTTTTTTTTAATTTTTTTTTTTAAGTTTATTTATACTTTCCTTGCCCATCTCAAGAAAAATAATAACTGGGGCACCTGGCTGGCTCAGTAAGAAGAGCAAGCAACTCTGAATCTTGGGGTTTTGAGTTTGAGCCCCAAGGTGGGGGAAGAGATTACTTAAAGAAAGAAAAAACATTGTACAGTTCCCAGTCCCAAATGTTGCTTCTAATACAGGTCAGTATAACTAAGAACATTTGCTTGATTTAAAACATAAAAGCCACCTATTTTTTTTATTAATTTTTTTTTTAAGTAACCTCTACACCTAACATGGGGCTCAAACTCACAACCCCGAGATCAAGAGTTGCATGTTTCTTCTGACTGAACGGCCAGGTGCCCCAAGAGTTATCTTTTTTTTTTTAAGATTTTATTTATTTGTGAGAGAGAGAGAGAGAGAAAGTGAGTAAGAGCACAAGCAGGGGGAGCAGCAGGCAGGGGGAGCAGCAGGCTCCCTGCAGAGCACGGAGCTCAAGGAGGGACTCAATCCCAGAACCCTATGTCATGACCTGAGCCAAAGGCAGCCACTTAATCAACTGAACCACGCAGGTGTCCCAGTTATCTATTTTTTTTTTAACAGATTTTATTTATTCATTTGATGCAGAGAAAGAGAGAGAAAGAGTGAGTGCATGCACACAAGCGGGGCAGTGGCAGAGGGAGAAGGAGAAGCAGACTCCCCACTGAGCAGGGAACCCAACATGGGTACCCTGGGATCATGACCTGAGCCCAAGGCAGCTGCTTAACTGACTGAGCCAACCAGGCGCCCCTATTTTTTTATTTTTTTAAAAAGATTTTTATTTATTTATTGCACACACAGAGAGAGACAGTAAGAGAGGGAATACAAACAGGTGGAGTAAAGATAGGGAGAAGCAGGATTCCTGCTGAGGAGGGAGCCCAATGCAGGGCTCAGGCCCAGAACCCTAGGATCATGACCTGAGCCAAAAGGTAGACACTTAACAACTGAGCCACCCAGGCGCCCCTATTTTTTAATTTTAAATTGAGTAATAAGTTGCTATTAAAATAAAACAAGAACAAAACAAGTTTTTCTGAAGTCCCACCATGTGCATTAAATGGAATTTTTTTGTGCTTTAATATTTTGCTCTCAAATTAAGTCATCTTTTTCCATCTTGAAGGACAGCAAGGTTTAACATCAAGAGCTAAGATTTATCTAAGTTGAATATAAGAGCAATCAGTCTGTTTGATGAGCCAGTATGATATAATTAATTTTAAAAACTTCACCCAAACTTATGCTAATAGACATTTAACACCTTCATTCAACACTTCCTTGGTTCAAGGCACTGATATGGATGAATCTCGAAAGCATAATGCTAAGCGAAAGAAATCAGATATAAAAATACTACATTTTATATTATTCTACTGATATGACATTTTAGAAAAGGCAAACTTATAGTGACAAAAAGCAGATCAATAGTTCCAGGGGGGCTGGAGGGAGATGGAGGGGACTAACTACAAAAGGACATGAGGAAAACTTGGGGGCTGATGGAAATGTTCTATATGATAATTTTGGCAGAGACTGAATAACCGTGTATATATTTATCAAAACTCAAACACACTTTATACTTAAAATTGATGAATTTTATTGTATATAATTGTATATATTGTATATAATATATAACTCAAAGTTTTCTTTTTAAGCATCCATCTATCTTTCTTTTTTTGTCTTTTTAAATATTTTGTTTTTAAAAAAGTAATCTCTAGGGGCGCCTGGGTGGCTCAGTGGGTTAAGCCCTGCCTTCGGCTCAGGTCATGATCTCAGGGTCCTGGGATCGAGTCCCGCATCGGGCTCTCTGCTCAGCAGGGAGCCTGCTTCCCTCTCACTCTCTCTGCCTGCCTCTCTGCCTACTTGTGATCTCTGTCAAACAAATAAATAAAATCTTAAAAAAAAAAAAAAAGTAATCTCTACACCCAACATCAGGCCCCAAGATCAAGAATCCCATGCTCTACTGATTGAACTAGCCAGGCCCTCCTCTATCCATCTTTCTATATGCATAAAACCTCCTAAGAATACACAAGAAATTAGTTAACAGTACACTGACTCTTGAACAGCCGGGGGGTTAGGAGCACCAACCCCCCACACAGCAGAAAATACGCATTTTAACTTTTGACTTCCCCCAAAACTTAATTACGTACTTGCCTTCAGGAAGGAGAGCCTGCTTTAGAGGTGAGAATGGGAACTCTATGTATTTCCTTCGTACCTTTTAAATCGTATAACAAGTGTATTTATTGCCTATTTGAAACAGAAATTATGAGTTTTGACTGTAAATCTGGATTATAATAAAACAGCTATTAAAAGTTGTAACCATCTAGAGGGTAATCAAATAGTGAAAACCCAGTTAGACTGAATAAACATAGAAGCTACACAATTTGATGTCTTTGCATCAAGATGTAACTGAAATTGAATCTTAAAATGTAATAAAGGCACTGATGTACACAGATCACTTACTCTGGCAGAAGAAATACCCTAATATATCAGACAGCTTTTTGTTTAACATTTGACTTTATATCTATACATTAATTTCTTTGACTTCTTATTCTAAAAGAAGCAGCATTCGGGGAGCCTGGGTGGCTCAGTGGCTTAAGCCTCTGCCTTCGGCTCAGGTCATCTCAGGGTCCTGGGATGGAGTCCAGAATTGGGCTCTCTGCTCAGCAGGGAGCCTGCTTCCTCCTCTCTCTCTGCCTGCCTCCCTGGCTACTTGTGATCTCTGTCAAATAAAATCTTTAAAAAGAAAAAAAAAGCATCAGCAGCAGCAACAGCAGTATTCAAGGATGCCTGTGTGGCTCAGTCGGTTGGGGGACTGCCTTCGGCTCGGGTTGTGATCCCAGGGTCCTAGGACTGCATCCCGCATTGGGGTCCTTGCTAAGCGGGGAGCCTGCTCCCTCCTCTGCCTCTGCCTGCCACTCTGCCTGCTTGTGCTCTGACAAATAAATAAATAAAAATCAAAAAAAAAAAAAAAAAAAAGGAAGAAACGGTATTCAGATTCATCTTGTATATCAAACAGCAAATTATACATTACTGGGAATGAGAGTGGGGCTAAAACAAAACCAAAAATTAAGGAATCACAAAAAAAAAAAAAATCAAGGAATCTATTTTTTAAATTTATTTGTCAGGGAGAGAGAGCGAGAACTCGCACAGGCAGGCAGAGGGAGAAGCAGGCTGCCTGTGAGCAAGGAGCCCAATGTGGGACTCGATCCCAAAAGGACACTGGGATCATGACAGAGCCGAAGGCAGCCGCTTAACTGACTGAGCCACCCAAGCATCCCAAGAAAACTTCCTCTTCTCCCTCATCAGAGGACTCAGGCATTCAATTGGTGTATTTATTTCTGTTTGAGGGAACTCCACCCTCAACCCAGCACGGGGCTTGAGCTCGTGGCCTCAGGATCCAGCGCGAGATGCTCAACCAACTGAACCATCCAGATACCCCTTCAAGGAATCTATTTACTGAAAAACTTCTCTGTAGAAAGAACAACAGAGAAATAAAGCATATATTTAAAAACTGAGGAAGAAGAGGGAGGAGGAAACTGAAAATTAAGGTAGAATACTCAATTTTTTTTTAAGTAAGCTCTATGCCCAATGTGGGGCCTGAACTCATGATCCTGAGATTGAGTCGCATGCTCCACTAACTGAGCAAGCCAGGCGCCCCAAGAATACTTACTTCAGTTCCAAAAACATTTGATATTCTCACTTTCCTTGAAATCTAAAAAAATAGTAAAGACTTGTTTATTTTAGAGAGGTGGGGAGAGGCAGGAAAGAGGAAAAGAGAGTCCTAAGCAGACTATGCACAGAGCATGGAGCCCAAGATGGGGCTCAATCTCATGACCCTGAGATTATGACCTGAGCCAGAACCTAGAGTTGGACACTTGACTCTGTCACCCAGGTACCCCTTGAAATCTAAAAAAAATATTAAAATAAAGGTCTTATTATGGGAGCAAACTATAGATTTCGCTGTACAGTTCTCAACTTAAAAAAACTATTTGATGCCATACTCTCCCCTTATTTCTAGGTATATAGCAGAACTAGTATTTTTAAAGATCAAAGGTCATAAACTATTTTGATTCTCTACAACCCTCCTAAGTGTTTTTTCATCTTAGTTCCAAAAGCCCTATAACCTTATACCAACTAATTTATTTTAAAGTTTAATTCTCTATGGATTTTAAAAAACATTTTTATGTATTTACTTATCTGAGACAGAGAAGGAGAGAGACAGAACACCTGTGCATGCAGGAGCAGGGGGGACGAGTAGAGGGAGACAGAGAAGCAAGACTCTCCACTGAGTGGGGAAGCCAGACCCTCGGCTCAAATCCCAGGACTCTGAGACCATAACCTGAGCCAATGTTAAATGCTTGACCAAGTGAGCCACCCAGGAACTCTTCTATGGATTTTTTAATACATTTCCTACTACTATCATTTTTGGCTCAGGAATATGATTTCCAATGAAGAGATATACAGGAATAACAACAGTGCCTTACATTATTCCTGAAGAATATCTATTTTCCAGAGGATTTTAAATGAATCACTATTAAATAAAACAGAAAACTAAGACATCTGAAAGCCTCAGATATTTATGTATTATAGCACTATACAAGAAAGAAAGGAACCTTCTTAACTCTAGGGGATGGGGTCCTGGCAAGGGGTATGTAGATTTTCCTTTCACTTTTTTTCCCCTCTTTTTTATTTTATTTTTTAATTTGACAGAGAGAGACATATCAAGAAAGAGAACACAAGGCAGGGGAAGTGGAAGAGGGAGAAGCAGGCTTCCTGCTGAGCAGGAAGTCGGATGCAGGGCTCAATCTCGGGAACCCAAGATCATGACCTGAGCTGAAGGCAGATGCTTAAGGGCTGAGCCACCCAGGCTCCCCTCTCCCTTTTAAAAAGATTTTATTTATTTGTCAAAGAGAAAGAGACAGAGTGTGCACAAGCAGAGGAAGTGGCAGGCGGAGGGAGCTGCTGAGCAAGGAGCCTGATACAGGACTTGATCCCAGGACCTTGGAATCATGACCTGAGCCAAAAGGTAGACATTTAACCGACTAAGGCAAGCAGGCGTCACTCCTTTCACTTTCAAGTAATCAAGTCAGACTATTAGTTGGTTAAAATTAATGCTTCTATTAGTTATTTTTAAATAACCCTTCCCCAAATCTTAAAAATTATGAAACAAAATACAAATGGCACAAAAACAGGGATGTGTTTCACCATTTTGGTCCTTAACCTGTGGCATAAGGTAAAAGGAACAAGATGGGAAAATGAAAGGTTACAGTTAATTTCATAGAAAAATGCCTCCAAAGTCAAATTTTAATAGTTCTGAATGTTGTTATACAAATCAAAGATCTCTGGTAGTGATAATCAGAATAAGAGATGGCTGAGATGGTTGAGTGTCTGCATTCAACTCAGGTGATGATCTCCATGTCCTGAGATCAGGTCCCAGGTCAGGCTCCTAGTTTAGCAGGGAGTCTGTTTCTCCCTGCCCAACTCCCCCCACCCCCGTCATGGAAGCACGTGTACTCTCATTCGCAAATGAATCAATAAAATCTTAAAAAAAAAAAAAAAAAGAAGAAGAAGATTCAAGCAGAGATTACGATTCATAGAATTATAATTTCAAAGTCAGAAGAGATCACCCAGGCTAATACCCAATTTTAGAAAAAAACAAGATAGAAAGTATCTAACCCAAGGAAAATATATTAGTAATTAGGAGTAAGGAAGTGATGTTCTATAATATCATGCTTCTTTAGTTTGGATCTAAAATGTTAGAAATGTGTAAGTTAAAATGCCTGAGAATTTCTGTGTTCCCCAGGAAATTAAGCTGAAGCTCCTTTAAGATGACTGCACTGCCAAGAAAGAACAGCTAGACCAGTTCTCAAAAATGAGGTCTTGGCACAGCAGGAGTATCACAAGAAAACTTGGTTCCCCAATCAGACCTACTGAATCAGAAACTCTGGAGTATATGCTAATAATATGTGTTTCAACCAGTGCTCACCACTCCCAGAAATTATGATGCACACTAAATCTTGATTACCTTTATGTCTCACAAATTAAGCAAAGAGACAGAGAGCAAGGCTAGAAAACTCAGTATCAGCAAGACAGGAAGGGAGAGGAAGGTAAAGGGCAAAATGGTAGCACAAAATGAAGAAATCAAGAAAGGGATGAAGCTTAGATAGATAAGGTGTGTTCCACATTTTCAGGATACATTGAAGAGAAATGGGCATCACTATAGCTCTACATTCTCTCTGTGTCACTCCTGTCTTACTAGGGTTCCAACAGAAATGTTAACTTAATTTTTACTATCTACTTTTATGTCCAGCATAAGAGTTGAAGCTAATATTTCAAAATAATTAGCAATAACTAGCACACACATGCTCTCGTTCTCTCTCAAATAAATCTTCATTTTCTTAATTAGAGAGATAGAAAGCGAGCACAAGAGGGGAAGTGGTAGGTAGAGGGAGACGCAGACTCCCTGCTGAACAAGGAGCCAAATGCAGGACACAATCCCAGGACCTTAGGATCCTGACCTGAGCTGAAGGCAGCCCCCTCTTTTCTTAAAGGTTTTATTTATTTATTTATTTGGAGGGAGAGAGATCACAAGCAGGTAGAGCAGCAGGCAGAGAGAGAGGGGGAAGCAGGCTCCCTGCTGAGCAGAGAGCCCGAGGCAGGGCTTGATCCCAGGACCCTGAGATTATGAACCAAGCCGAAGGCAGAGGCTTAACGCACTGAGCCACCCAGGCGCCCCTGAAGGCAGCCCCTTAACCAGCTGAACCACCCAGGTGTCCCTCAAATAAATCTTTAAAAAAAGGGGGGGGTCACATGCTGAACTGAATGAGCTAATCAAGTACCCTTAAATTTACTCATTTTTAAAACTTGGGAGATATTATTGGGGAACCTGGGTTGCTTAGTCCGTTAAACACCAGACTCTTGATTTCAGTTCAGGGTCATGGGATTAAGCCCTGGGTTGGGCTCTGTACTTAGCAGGGAGGCTGCTTGACATTCTCTCTCCCTCTCTCTCTGCCCCACTCCCTGCTCACATTCTCTAATACATAAATCTTTTTTTTTTAAGATTTTATTTATTTATTTGACAGAGAGAGAGAGATCACAAGGAGGCAGAGAGGCAGGCAGAGAGAGACAGGAGGAAGCAGGCTCCCCGCTGAGCAGAGATCCCAATGCGGGGCTCGATCCCAGGACCCTGAGATCATGACCTGAGCCGAAGACAGAAGCTTTAACCCACTGAGCCACCCAGGTGCCCCCATAAATCTTTTTTAAAAAATTGGGAGATATTAACTCATAGTTATCCTAGATAAGTTTAAAAGAGAAATATGTAATTTCTGGCAATATCAAATTATAAAATCTCAAATTATCTGGTCTGATAGACTTAATTCCCTTGCCACTGTCAAATATTTTCTATTTCTCTGCTATGAATGCTACCTTCTACTATAAAGACAGACAAATTGATGTGAACATGCAGCAATTTCAATCTTTACCTGAACTGAGTATAAGCAGAAGTAGTAACCTTATTCAAGATTAAAGTCTATACCCCTTTAAAAAAAAATTTTTTTTTTCCCCCGCAGAATGAGAGAGCATAAGCAGGGGGAGCGGGAGAGGGAGATGCAGGCTCTCCATTGTGCAGGGAGCCTGACGAGGGGCTCAGATTCCAGGACTCTGGGATCATGACCCAAGCTAAAGGCAGATGCTTAACTGACTGAGCCAAGAGGCACCCCAATAGTTCCTTTCTTTAGATGATTGGCATTTATTTCCTATTTTTCACTATCACAATGCTTTGGTAAATATTCTTATTCTTGTACACACAAATTTTTCTAAATACTGCTTCAATTTAACTAGAAAAAGTAACACCTCCCACTTTAAACAATGCAATAATGCCTTTTATAATGTATGACTGTTTAAAATTATTTCCTCAAACCATACACAAGTGTATTGTACTTACTGCTGAACAAATTAGAACTTGCAAAGTTGATCAATGTCTAGAGAAGGGGAAACTATTCCTAAAACATGTTTAATTAGGAGACCAATTTATGTGCTGACCTCCAAAAACATGGAGATGAACATGACAGACACTGTCTCCCATTTGAACCTTCATTCACCACCATCTGATAACCCTTCTTCAGGTTCAGATTAGCAGCACATTTCTTGCCCACAATCATTAAATGTGTAAGAGCACTTTCATCATCACCATCTACTACAGATACCGGGGATATATGTTTCCTAGGTATCACCAGAAAATGTGTTGGTGCTTGAGGGAAATTTCTTTTTAATTATAACTGTCTCATTAACTCTGCGGTTAATGTTTCAATGACTGAAGTAGAATTTTCTTCTAAATGTCTACATGGATGGCTATTTTCTAAGTTTGTAAAAAATTCTAAACATCTTTCCCTTCAATAATAGGTCTACCAAAAAACCACATGGAGATTTTTGTACTACAAATACTGAAAACCAACCAACTCATGTATAAGCATATTAACAAAAATAAATTGCTAGAAGAATGTTACAGTTATTCCATAACTTGTGTATGTTCTTGCTGGTATCAGTAGGGGCTAAAGGGAGAATTCAGGTTTTCTAAGTCTTAACATTCTTTGATGCTTTTTCATTATTCTGAGCTTAGATAACTTTAAGCAAGTCATTCAACCTCTCCAGACCAGAGTTTCACAAATGTAAAACAAGGAAGTTAAACTGTAACAGAAACTTACACAGGATGGTTTAATTGTATGTGCAGGGGTCAAAAAAGTTTGGAAAATTTTATAATCCACACCCTTTTTTTTTTTTTTTAAAGATTTTATTTATTTATTTATTTATTTGACAGACAGAGATCACAAGTAGGCAGAGAGGCAGGCAGAGAGAGAGGAAGGGAAGCAGGCTCCCCGCTGAGCAGAGAGCCCGATGCGGGACTAGATCCCAGGACCCTGAGATCATGACCTGAGCCGAAGGCAGCGGCTTAACCCACTGAGCCACCTAGGCGCCATAATCCACACCCTTTTAAGAATAGTCAAGAGTCTAAGGGCATCTGATGGCTCAGTCAGTCGAGCAACCTACTCTTTTCAGCTCAGGTCATGATCTTGGTGTCACAAGTTCAAGCCCCATGTCAGGCATAGAGATTACTTACATAAATAAAAGAGTTTCATAAAGGAGAAACTATATGAAATTCTGACAATGTATGTAATTAACCCAATTACAAATCTATGATTAGAAACTATTATTTTTTAAAAGACTTTATTTATTTATTTGGTAGAGAAAGACACAGTAAGAGAGGGATCACAAGCAGGTGGACTGGGAGAGGGAGAAGCAGGCTTCCTGCTGAACAGGGAGCAGGATGCATGGCTCGATCCCAGATCCCTGGGATCATGACCCGAACCAAAGGGAGACACTTAATGACTGAGCCACCCAGGCGCCCCTTTTATTTTATATTATTTATTTTTTTAATTATTTTTTTATTTTTAAATTTTTAAAAAATATTTTATTTATTTATTCGACAGAGAGATCACAAGTAGGCAGAGAGGCAGGCACAGAGAGAGGAGAAAGCAGGCTCCCCACCAAGCAGTGAGCCCAATGAGGGGCTCCATCCCAGGATCCCGGGATCAGGACCTGAGCCGAAGGCAGAGGCTTCAACCCACTGAGCCACCCCGGTGCCCATATTATTTATTTTTTTAATGAATCTCTACCCCCAAAGTGAGGCATGAACTCACAACCTTAATATCAAGAGTCACATGCTCCAACAACTGAGCCAGTCAGGTGCCCCTAAAAATTATTTTTAAAGGGCAAGAACTCAGTTTACTTTAACTTGTCTTCACAATAGCACAGTTAAATGGTTTTAAAACACAACACTAAACACTTCCCATTAAGAAAAATAGTGTTCACACACTGGGCCTTTTTTTTAGGATGAAAAAAAAAAAATATATATATATATATATATTTTTTTTTTTTTTTAAAACTATTCATTTATTTGAAAGAGACAGAAAAAGCACAAGCAGGAGGGGCAGCAGAGTGAGGAAGAAGCAAACAATCTGCTAAGCAGGGAGCTTGATATGAGGCTTAATCCTGGGACTCCAGAATCATGATCCAAGCTGAAGGCAGAAGCTTAACTGACAGAGCCACCCAGGTACCTCCATTATACATATTTTAAAGATTTATTTATTTATTTGAGTGGGGAGGGGCATACTGAGAAGGGGAGAGAGTCTTAAGCAGACTCAGTGCTGAGGTGAGTGCGGAGCCTGATGTAGGGCTACAACACCCTGAGATCACAACCTGAGCCAAAACTAAGAGCAGGACCTTTAACCAACTGTACCATCCAGGAACCCCAGGATAAAAATATATTTTTTTATTCCCCAGGGACATCCTTTTTTCTCCAAGCAGCTATATTACTCATTAACTGTACTGTACAAATCTAGTACCATGTATAGTACCACAGAGTAATATTTCATGCTCAATTTTTTATCTGTAACTTTGAAAAGTTAACTTCCATATGCCCCCCACCTCTACCCTTTGAATCCTTAATTATAAATTCCTTGAGTCAGAGACAAGATATATCATACTCTTTACTCCATTTTCCAGAGATTGGAATATAAGAGGCACTCAAATGCCTGAATGAATGGATGAATGCTTAACATAGGACCAAGCAGAATCACTTGCAAATGGGAAGATAAACGAAAGCACAGAAACTTACCAGAGGAAGTCTAGTCTATTTGGTTTAGAAACTGATAATGCCATGAAGTAGTCCACAGTGATATACAAAATATATTAATTACTGAAGTTGAATGGTACAGGGTTTTTTAAAAAATTGTATTTATTTATTTGAGAGAGAGCATGAGGGATGGGGGATAGAGAGGGGAAAAGAGAAGCAGACTCCCCACTGAGCAGGGAGCCGGAAGTGGGGCTTGATCCTAGGACTCTGATAACATGACCTGAGCCAACACTTAACCAACTCAGCCACCCAGGCATCCCTGGAACAGGAATTTTTGGTGAGACTGCATGACACCAAACAACAAGGAGTTTCTTTGAGCACTTTGGCAACAACCATTTAGATGGAAATGTTCTGTTATAATTAAAGACAATATTATTTATTATTGAAGATCAAGAACTTTTCTTAGACTTTATATTTTACCTCTATGTACTACCATTTACTCAGTTCAAAACTTGAAAAAAAAAATTAAATTCAACCAGTCCAAGATCCTAGGAACAGTCTGTCTAGAACACTCCACACTCTGTATCCCCTATCTCATGTACCTTTAGGCTTCACTCAAATGTTGCCTTTGGAGAAGTGCTTCTAGGAAATCCACCATTTCCATTCAATCTCTTTTATTTTATTTTTTTTTTAAGATTTTATTTATTTATTTGACAGACAGAGATTACAAGTAAGCAGAGAGGCAGGCAGAGAGAGAGAGAAGGAAGCAGGCTCCCCGCTGAGCAGAGAGCCCGATGCGGGGCTCGATCCCAGGACCCTGGGATCATGACCTGAGCCGAAGGCAGAGGCTTTAACCCACTGAGCCACCCAGGCGCCCCTCCATTCAATCTCTTTTAAATACTATCATGGAGAAGTGCAACCTGCTTTAATAACTCATCCTACTTCATTTTTATCTGTGGAATTATTTAATGTTTCTTGATATTAAATGAAAAATAGGGACTTGACCTCCACCTTCTGGCACAATCACTGGTCCATGGGAAGTGCCCAGTAAGTGTCTATGGGAGAACAGTTACAATTATATAAAGTAACTATAAGTAGCTGGAGAAAGAGAACATGATCTTTCTTTGGAAGATACTTAAAAATATATATATCTGAAATCAAACTGCATATTATAATCAATGGTATGTCAGCTTAATTGGCAGTGTTTTCTTTCTTAGTAGTATATACAATAACGATATATCTTTCAATTGATGGCATCTTAGATTCAATGAAGTAAAGCACTTGGAAAAGAAGTAATATTCTCTGATACTGCAGCCACGGGATCCTATACCTAACAAAGCAAAAGTTAGAATTTTGGCAATCAGGGCCAAAGGAGAAAATGACTTAGTAAGTGACAGAGTTAGGATAGGGAAAGCACAACTCTTCTAGAAGACTGCTTAGATAATAGGTGGGGGACAAAAATATTAAGGAGGCACACAGGGTACCAAAAGCAAAACAGGCAAACAGCTATTCCTTGTTAACAACTCATGGAGCTGAGGAGCAGTGGTAGTTAGGCTGTCGGGGCAGGTTAGACTGTATACAGAGTACCTATCAGGGTTTGAAATTCCCTCTTTTCAATTACTAAAGCAGTGGTCAATGCTCTTCAAAATTCTATGTTTTGAATGAGGGTGGCAGGTAGCCAGGTAGATGGGAGCTAATACACAGTGGAGCACCTATGCCAAAGGATTCCATTATTCATCAAGCTCCAAAGAAAATAACGGAAATATCAGGAAAAGCTCCCTTCCTAGCATTCAGGTAACCAGAATCTTGTACACCCTACCAGCTGATTCTACCTCAACTGACAACTATGTAGCAAACTAGAAACCTAAAGAACTTATTTTGTCAAAGGTCACCACCACACTTTTCCATAACAATAATCATGTACCATAGTCCCACAATACAGAAAACAGGGAAATGAACTGATATTAATATAATTACCTTAGTGTACTGCTGTGCTACCACTAGTGGCAGGATAATGGGGATCTCAAAAAAAGGTAAAAATGACATCTTATGCCCCATTATACTCTGTAAAACTATGCTCCACCCTCTAAAAAAACACACATGTACTATTTTTAATAAGAAGCATATGATTAAGTTTGATTCTGGTGTTTTGAAATATATAAGAACTGTTAACCTAGAACTATAAATCCTTGAAATTTATTTAAAGATTTTATTTATTTGAGAGAGAGTGAGAGAGAACATGAGCGTGGGGAGAGACAGAAGGAGAGGGAGAGGCAGACTCCCCACAGAGCAGGGAGTCACATGCGGGTCTCAATCCCAGGGCTCTGGGATCATGACTTGAGCCAAAAGCAGAGGCCTAACCAACTGAGGCATATAGGCACCCCAAATCCTTGAAACTTAAAAGTAATACTTCTCACAGACTTTACTCTTCAAACCCAAAGAATAGTCAGTTTCCATTTAACAAGTTTTCCAACACTAACCCAGGGAGTCCAAAATAGTTAATTTGTTTAGTTAAATCAGTCTTCCTACAGACTGACAATCTCTGATATAAAATGGTGATCAAAGTCAACTAAACTATTAAATTTTACTATGCTAGAAGACTGGCTAAATATTTGCAAAGCTGTCTCATGTAATGATCAAGACAAAGAAAATAACAAATCACTAAAAAAATTTTTTTTAAAAATGCCCAAACGAAGTCTCAAGCCTGGAATTATATTTTAGAACAGTTATTCAAAATACCAACTGACAGAAAAAGATTTCTGGGTCTCTGTGGAATAGTCCAACCTTCAAAGTTAGACACTAGACAGTATTAACAAAAGTGTGAATAGGTATATCCAAAGAAATGTCTTTTCAAAATTACATTTTATGTAAGCTTAGAGATAGGAACTCTTTGTCCACATTGAAATCACTTGAGATGCCATCTAATCAAGTATCTTCTACACAGTAATAGAAGCATTTATTAGTGTCTTGGGGGGAAGATATTACAGAACCATCACAAGAAAAATGAACAGTTTCTGTTTTCCTATGATGAAATTCACACTAAAAGAATTTCCACTTCATCAGCAGCAAGAGCTGGGAAAAGGCCAGACAAAATTTAAGTCTATATATAGTTAGGCTGGGGAAAGATTTGGGACCAGTGAGTATTACCTATTTTTATTTATTTTTTTTTTTAAAGAATTTCTTGAGAAAGAGAAAGCACAGGTGCACGAGCAGGGGGGAGGGGCAGAGGGAGAGAGAAAAGCAGACTCTCCACTGAGCAGCAAACCTGACCAGGATCCCAGGATCACTGACCTGAGCCAAAGGCAGCTGCTTCACTAAGTCACCCAGGCACCCATGTTTCCTGTTTTAAGAACACTTTATACTTCCTGATATTAAGAACAAAGCATAACTCTCATAGGCAGTTTGTGTGTGTGTGTGTGTGTGTGTGTGTGTTTTCTCATAGGCAGTTTTTGACGTGGCAAATCTGACCAATTAACTTGCAGGGAATGTTTAACCCATATAATCATTACAGAGGTGCTATCTGAGGATTCTGAGAGCATTTTTGAGATTAACAAAGAGGAGGTACTAAGCAGAGCAAGAGTTCTCTGGTACGACAATAGGAAAAGTATGAAAACATTATGAATTGAGTAAAAAAGGACAGCTAGTCAGCCTCAAGTTTCTTTCTTCTGGTTTTTAAGTTTTTATTTAAATTCTAGTTTGTTGGGGCACCTAGGTGGGTCAGTTGGTTAGGCCTCAGACTCTGGACTCCAGCCTGGATCATCACGTGAGGGTTGTTACACATCAAGCCCTGCGATGGGCTCTGCACTCAGCTGAAGTCTGCTGGAGGTTCTTTCTCTCCCTCTTCCCCTTCTCCCGTACTCGCCCAATCTCTCTCTAAAATAAACAAATAAATCTTAAAAAAACAAAAAACAAAACACCTAGTTAACATACAGTGTGATATTAGTTTCAGGTGCAGCCTCAAGTTTCTTAATATAAATGTGCTATCAAGACCATGAATTAGGTGAGAGTTTCAGTAGGAACAAGTCTGGTAGTATGAAATTCCTTCTTCCTGTAACTCAAATTTTATCCAACAATTACCACACAGGCAACCAAGAAGAGAGACACCTCCTTGATCTTAGGCTTGTAAAGTATGACAGAAAAAAACTTAAAAGAGTACAAGGTGAAAAAACACAAAAGAGCCCAGTAATTACATTTTAACGCTACAAGAAATAGTTTAATTCCAACACATATACAGTTTTTTAGAACGTAAATGCTAGTTATCTTTTATCTTTTTAATTCCTATTCTTAGCCTCCCAGCACTAGGTTACACAAAGCAACATGGAGGAGGGAGAGGATGGAGGAAATGAGGAGATGTTGGTTAGAGTACTTCCAGTTATAAGAGGGACAAAATCTGGGGACCTAATGTATAGTAAGGCAATTACAGTTAGTAATACTATATAATATACTTAAAACTTCCTTAAAGAGTATGCCTTAAATGTTCTTACCACAAAAAAAGAAATGGTAATTATGTGACACGTGGAGGTGGTTAGCCACCACTATGGTGGTAATTATTTTGCAATATGTAAGCGTATTAAATCAACATTGTATACCTTAAACTTAGATAATGTTAATGTCAATCACATCTCAATAAATCTGAGGGAAAAAAAGAAAAAAGGAACTAAAGCTATTCTGACAGGAAAAAATTCTGACAGGAAAAAAAAAGGCCCCAAATAAATGGCTATCTTTTTCCTCAAAACCATCACATTTTTAGGTTTTACTCCAATAACCCTTTCCGTTCCCATCTATTCCTCCTCTCTTTCTTCCTCTTACTACTGATTGGCTAAACAAATCCTCAGAAAAACAAACGTTTTGAATTAACATTTCGGAAAATGTTAATTTAATATTACTCAACCATTAGAATTGTCTTTAATGAATCAAAAAAAAAATCCACTGTTAAATTTGTAACATATGACCTTACCCAAGAAATAAATACATTATCAAGACAACGTTTACTACAATTTCCCCTGCAGTAAATAATCTCCAAAGGTGGCTATCAACAATCTCTCCATCCCTCTAAGAACATACTATTCCTCTTATCAACAAATCATCTAGGGGCTGGCTCAGTCAGTTAAGAAACCAACTCTTGATTTCAGCTCAGGTCATGATCTCAGGGTTGTGAGATCAAGCTCTACGTTGGATGCCATGCTCAGTGTAACGTCTGCTGGAGATTCTCTCTCTCCCTCTCCCTCTGCCCCCCTCCTTTCTCCTGTTCTCTTAAAAAATTCCCATTCCCACAGAATCCTGGCTGTGCCTCCTGGTTGACCAAAAAAGTAAAGCAATTTATGACACTGTGTCAGTTTTAAGTCTAGTGTTTAAGAGGCCTGATAGCTTTTCTTTTACTCCAAGCCATCACTTAAGAAGTCCAGGCCATTTTTCTGGAAAGACCCTTTGAGGACTGGGGATGTACATTTCAGCTAACAGTGAGCATCAAGTTTCCAGACATGTGGGGGAAGTCTTTTTGAATCTTCTAACTTTGTGACAGCTGAATACAACCACAGAAATGACCCTGGCTGACAATGCATGAGGCAAAACTGCCTAATCAAGCCAAAGAATCCTGAGAAATAATAAGTCTTTGTTTTAAGGCACTAAGCTTTGGAATCGTTTATTACACAGCAAAGCTAACAAATACCCCTATATTGTCTCTAAAGAGAGTATGACTCTGACGAATGAGGAAGGTATGGTCAAGGCCCTTGAGGCACTCCATGTGGGTAAAAGACATGCATAAGCAGGGTATGTTAATAAAGTATGAAAACTCCACTCATGAAAGTATTCACAAGATGCTAATCAAGCTCAGAGGAAGCCCAGGCTGGATCACCACATAAATTTTCTGGAAGAGACATATTTGAGCTGAGTTTTGAAGGAGAGTTAGTCAGCCAGATAGGTAGGAAGGAAACAATATGAGAAACACCGGAGGGGGAAAAGCAGGATGTTTGTGTGTAAAGAGTTGTGTGCATACATATGTGTAAATGTGTGTGTGACCCAATGTTATAAGCAATCTGGTGTTACCAGAAGACTGAGAAGCAAGAGATGTAGTTGTCAGGGGGTAAAGAAGTTATGAAAAGCTTTGTCCATCATGCAAAGGAGCTCACAGCTCTTGTATGAGGTAAAGAGCCACTTTGGGGTTTTTAAGGCTAATAACAAGGTCACAGTAAGGTGACTGTTTTAGAAAGCTTGCTTTTGCAGCATGTGGAAAAGGTCTTTATAGGAACTAGACTGAAAATCAAGAGACTAAAAAAGGGGACTTTAGTCTAGGTGAGAGATGATGGCCTAAATTAGGGCGCAAAGAAAGGGATGAAGAGAAAAGGAGACAAAAACTGGCAAGGCACAGTCACTAACTGGATATAGAGGACTCCATCAGTCAGCATCTAATCAGGAAAGCAGAACCCATGCCAGCGAGTTTCACAGAAGAAATTTAACATGGGGAACTACTTTTGAAGGTGTCAGAAAAATGAAAGGGCTAACAGGAAACAACTGGAAACCCTGAGATTAGGAGGAGCAGGGCTACTATCCCTGACACTGGAGGGACCAAAGAGGCAGGTTCTATCACCAGAGCCCAGAAGCTGTGGCTGCCTAGAGGGAGCTGGACCATGAATAGAGATGCCGTCATCTCAAGCAACAAGAGGGGGCGGAAAATGCCTTACCCTGGTCCTCTTATCTCCACTGGGCAAGCCCAACTAGAAGCCTGCCTAACAAGGGAGCCTGAGAAAGGTAGCTTGCCTTTTGCAGGAAGAGTAAAGTAGAGGAAGGCAAGAAAATAGATCTGAGCATAAACAAAATGAGCAAGGCGTGAAGATAAAGGAGAAAGAGTAGATTGATTCCTCCTTGCTATCTGGCTTCGAATGAGGTGGAGTAGTAGTGTTGGGACCTGAGATAACAAAACCAGGAAGATGGTGGGGGTGAGGATGATAAAGGAGGAGATACGGAGAAAGACACAAATAATCTAACTTTTAAAACTCCCTCACTGGGGCACCTGTTGGTTAAGATTAAGTGTCCAACTCCTGATTTTTTTGCTTAGGACAATGATTTGGGGGTATAAGATCAAGCTCCATGTTGGGCTCCATGCTCAGCAGGAAGTCTGCTTGGGAATATCTCTCTCCCCCTCCCTCTGGCCCTCCCCGCCCTCTAACTCTCTAAAATACATTAAGAAATCACTAAGAAAAAAAAAAAAAAATAGGACTCTGAACAATAGATCTTGCCAATTAGGATGAAAGCAATGTCTCAGCAAAAACAATCACAATTTTGGGGGCACCTGGGTGGCTCAGTGGGTTAAAGCCTCTGCCTTCAGCTTGGGTCATGATCACAGGGTCCTGGGATGGAGCCCGGAATCCCGCTCTCTGCTCAGTGGGGAGCCTGCTTCCTCCTCTCTCTCTGCCTGCCTCTCCGCCTACTTGTAATCTCTGTCAAATAAATAAAATCTTTAAAAAAAAAAAAAAAACAGGGGTGCCTGAGTGGCTCAGTCTTCAGCTCAGGTCATGATCTCAGGGTCCTGGGATCAAGCCCCACATTGGGCTCTCCACTCAGCAGGGAGCCTGCTTCCCCCTCAGTCTCTGCCTGCCTCTCTGCCTACTTGTGATGTCTATCAAATAAATAAAATCTTAAAAAAAAAAAAAACAGAAACAAAACAAAACAAAAAAAATCACAATTTTTTTTTAAAGATTGTATTTAATTATTTGTCAGAGAGAAAGAAAGAGAGCATGCACAAGCAGGGGAAGCAGCAGGCAGAGGGAGAAGCAGGCTCCCTGCTGAGCAAGGAGCCCAATGTAGGACTCGATCCCAGGATCCTAAAATCATGATCTAGGCTGAAAGCAGCCACTGAACTAACACTGTGCCACTCAAGTGCCCCCAAGTAATCACAAATTTCTAATTCTGCTAAATTCTAAAACAAAACCAAATAATAATAATTTTAAAAAAGACCCCACAACTGCCTTGTTTCCAAAAGCTACTGGCTGAAAAAACTGTAATATTTTAAAATGTTGTTAAGGATAGGAAGTTATGATAAAAGTAGTTTATTTCCAGTGATCCACTTCCCTCCAGATTTGACATGCTAATATATTGTCCAGGGTCCTTTACAATGCCAAACAATATTCTTCGTAGATATAAATATTCATCTAAAACCTCAAATGAGGTACATAATAGGCTAGCTATCTTAGCTAAATATAGAAGACAGGGGCACCTGGGTGGCTCAGTGGGTTAAAGCCTCTGCCTTCGGCTCAGGTTGTGATCCCAAGGTTCTGGGATTGGGCTCTCTGATCAGCAGGAAGCCTGCTTCCCCCTCTCTCTGCCTGCCTCTCTGCCTACCTGTGATCTCTGTCTAATAAAAAACTAAACTAAAATAATCTTTAAAAAAATATAGACAGCTATTTTTAAATGTTACATATCGATCTAGAAGAAAATCATGAATTATTTTTAGAATACTGCGAATGTCCAATACTTTCATTTGCTACATAAAAATAATTAGATCTACAAGGGTTCTGTACTTTATGACTTTTGAAGTACCTGCTTCTTTAAGTTATAATTCCTAGAAATATAGATTTTTGTCTAACAATACAGCATGTGTTTAGAAAGATATATATTAAGAACCACTGAAAGTATCTCAAACTTTCAGGCAAAATGACAGATTGAACATGTAACTTTTATTCTCTCCAAAATCCTATTAAAATAAGAGTCAACAGAGTTTTTGAAAATTTTTAATTTCAGGATACCATATAGTGCTATATTCATTTCAGGTGTATAATATAGAGATTCAACAATTCCATGTTACTCAGTGCTCATCAAGATAAGTGTACTCTTACTCCCCTTCACCTATTTCAACTATCCCCTGACCTACCTCTCCTCTGGTCACCATCTATTTGCTTTCTATAGTTAAGGAGTCAACCTTTTTTTTTTTTTAAAGGCTTAAACCCACTAGAGTACAAAGAATGGGAGAAAAGGCAACAGCAACAAAATTTTGGGAAAGTAAAAGGCAAGAGTGATGAATGTTAGTGACTTAGCAGTCCCAAAAAGGTTAATCGTAATTTATGGGAAAAGCTCAAGAAGCCAAATTTACAGAGGCTCAGAAGTTGATGGTACAAGCAGCTCCTGGAGCTAAAAACAGGACTGGCTGAAAATCTGTTTAGGCAGAGGATACAATCTGTAATATCTAGAGAATATGGGGCAGTATACAAAACAAGGGATCTGCTTTATTCAACAAATAAGTTTAAAAAGAAAGAGGAAATATATCTATATATTAACAAAGACTTAAAAGACATCAACCAAATGCAATTAGTTGACTTTATATATTAATTCAAAAAATAAAGAGTAAAAAAGATTTAAAACCTCATTTGACAGGGTCTGGGTGGCTTAGTTGGTTAAGAGTCTGACTTCAGCTCAGGTCATAATCTCAGGGTCCTGGAATTGAGCCCCACATCAGGCTCCCCACTTAGTGGGGAGTCTGCTGGTCCCTCTCCCTCTGTCGGCCCTATGCTCATGGCTCTTTCTGTCCCTCCCTCTCTCAAATAAATATTTTAAAAAACAAAACAAAAAAACACCTCATTTGAAAAAGAAAGATTTTAAACTGGACATTTGATGTCATGAATATTGTTCATATTTTTTAATTTTTTTTCTTAATTTTATTTACTTGTGAGAGAGAGAGAGCACAAGCAGGGAGAGGAACAGGCAGAGGAAGAAGCAGGCTCCCTGCTGAGCAAGAAGCTGGATGCAGGACCCTAGGATCATGATCTGAGCCGAAGGCAGACGCTTAACTGACTGACACACCCAGGCATCCCAACTGTTCATGTTTTAGGTGTAATAACTGCAAGGGCGCCTGGTGGGCTAGTTGGTAGAGCGTGAGATTCCTGATCTCAGGACTATGAATTTGAGCCCCATGTTAGGGGTAGAGATTACTTAAATTCTTTAAAAAAAAAAAAAGACAGAGATGTTTTAACTATATCATGCACATGATTTTTAAAGAGTTCTTATCTCAGGGTTTTTCAATTTGGGCAATATTGACACTTGGGGCTGGGTAATTCTTTGTTGTTGGAAGCTGTCCTATGCACTGCAGAATGTTTAGCAGCTCCCTAGCCTCTACCTATTAGATGCCAGTAGCACCCAGTAGCCTCCCAGTTGTGACAATCAAAAATGACTACATACAATGCCAAATGTCATTTAGTGGGCAAAATTGCCTAGAGTTGAAAACCAGTGATTTATCTTTTAGTAATACATATGAATTATTTACAGATAAAATTATGTAACATTTGGGATTGGCTTCAAAACAATCCAGTGAGGGTGGAAGAGGTAATGAGAAATAACACAAGATGATGGGTGATGGGGTGCTTGGAAATTTATTAGACATCTATTTTGTGCACTTTTCTATAGTGTGTTATATTCATAATAAGGTAAATTTTAAAAGAAGGAAATTAGAAACTCTTGTATCTTGTTAGTTGGGTGTCTAAAAAGATTGGAAAACAATTCTTCAGTATCTTACAAAAACAAAAAGGCTCACAATCTATAACCAAACAACCCTATTGACTACATAGTTAAGGAGTCAAGAAAAAAAAGAAAGAAAGCTTCACCTTGTGCACCAAGAGACATGTATGGCAATGGTGATGCTTCAGTGTCTGCAGCAGCAAAAACTTGTAAACAATTCCTATCACAGCAGAATAAAGTTTAAGAAAATACATTGTTGGTACATTTATATTCACTGAAAATGCATGTCATTTAAAATGTATACACTTCCATAAAATCTAGGTAAATTTTGACAACTTAACAGTTAATGTTCTTTATGGATAAAAATCTTATAAAGATAAAACTCTAAAACTTAAAACTAATAAAAAGTGATGTAGAAACAGTGAATCTTGGAACACTGAAAAAATTAAATTAAAAAAAAAAAAAAGTGATGTATAGATCACTTCCTTGACTTAGGACTCCTCCAGTGAATGCCTCTCCTGCCAAGCCACAGGCCAAAGGTTTGGTCTCTGGAAAGGATAAAACAGAATGCCTCAGGAATACGAGATTACAAGCATAGTCAAGGGGATGGATGATGTAGAGAAAACTGGAAGGTTAAGTGAACGTTTTCATACCAACTTTGTTCCCAGTGGTTCTGAGAAAACTGGAAGCTGGGCCAGTACTGTCTAGGCAGGAGATTATAAGATCCTCAAGAAAATGTGACCAGCACAAGATAAAGAGCTTTTACTATTCACTGATATTAATGGTTCATCCAGAGAAACAGCCCAGTCAGCAAACCATAAACTGAACTCCACAGTTGCCAAAACTCACCCCTATATGCTCAGACCTTTTCATCAATTTTTTAGTACTCCAATCCTAGTAAGTATAAATGACAATGAAGAAATCAGCCATCTGATCATTCATCTTCAACACAAAAGATAAACACCAAAGCAATGTACAGAAAAAAGCAAAGGAAAACAAAGACCATGCAAGGAGAAAAATTCAAAGCAAAAGAAAAACTATCATGAATATCCTAAAAGGTAAGAGAAGTTATTACTTCTATGAAAAAAGAAAAAAATCCTTAAGATAAACATACTGAGAATGAGAAAATTTTCTATGATGTAGATAAAAGACAAAGATGGAAAATAGAAAACATAGGAGGACTAATCCAAATACTCCCCCAAACTGATCTACAGATTCTATCCAATCTACAGTGACTACAGTAGATTAGAATCCAATCTACAGGGGCGCCTGGGTGGCTCAGTGGGTTAAAGCCTCTGCCTTCAGCTCGGGTCATGATCTCAGGGTCCTGGGATTGAGCCCCACAACGGGCTCTCTGCTCAGCAAGGAGCCTGCTTCTCCCTCTCTCTCTGTCTGCCTCTCTGCCTACTTGTGATCTCTATGTCAAATAAATAAATAAAATCTTAAAAAAAAAAAATCCAATCTACATATTTCAAATTGATACATATTCCATCTCTATCAACATTCCAAATGTCCCTCACCCTCCCTTTTTTTTGCTTTACAGAAATAACAAGGTGATCCTTAAATTCATATAGTAATGCAGGGGACCCAAAGACCAAAACAATCTTGGAAAATAATAAATTTAGAAGACTCACACTAAAGGATTTTAAAACAATACAAAGCCATAGTATTCAAGACAGTATGACATAAAAACAGTCTGGCATAAGAATAGACATATATATCAATAAAACAGAGGCTCAGAAATACACCCATACATCTATGGCCAAATGGTTTTTTACACAGTTGTCAAAACAACTCACTTGAGGGAAAGAACAGTCTTTTCAACAAATGGTTCTATGACAACTGGATATTCACATGCAAAAGATGAACCTAGACCCCTACTTCAAATTATATACAAAAATTAACTAAAAATAGACCAGACACCATAATCTCACACCCATCAGGAAAGCTATTAAAAAAAAACAAACAAACAAATAAAAAACAAAACAGAAAGTAACAAATGTTGGTTGGATGTACAGAAATTAGAACTCTTGTATTGGTGGGAGTGTAAAATAGTACAGTCACTATGGAAAACAGTATGGCAGTTTCTCCAAAAATTAAAAATAGAATTACCCTATGATCTAGCAATTCCAGTTCTAGGTATAAACCCTACATAACTGAAAGAAGAGTTCTGAAGAGATATTTGTACACCCAAGTTCCTACCAGCATTACTCAGAATAGCTAAAATGTGTAAACCCAAGTGTCGACCACCAGATGAATGGATAGGTAAAGTGTGGCATGAAATACTATTTAGCCTTAAGGAAGGATATACTGACAACATGAACTTTAAGCATACTGTGCTAAAGTGAAAGAAGAGAGTCACACAGAGGTAAATACTGTATGATTCCAATTATATGAGGAACCTAGTCAAAAACCACAGAGACAAAAAGTGGAAGGAAGGTTGCCAGGGGCTGGAGAGAAAGAGGATAGGGAGTTATTGTTTAATGGGTATAGTTTCAGTTTTGAAAGGTGAAAAGAGTTCTAGAGATGGATGGTGGTAATGGCTGTATGATAATATGAATGTACTTAATACCACTGAAATGCCTATTTAAGAATGGCTAAGAGGGAGGGGCACCTGGCTGGTTCAGTGAAAAAGCACATGACTCTTGATCTTGGGGTCATGACTTCAAGTCCCACACTGGGTGCAGAGATTACTTAAAAACAAAAAATCTTTTTTATTTATTTTTTTTAAAGATTTTATTTATTTATTTGACAGAGATCACAAGTAGGCAGAGAGGCAGGCAGAGAGAGGGGGAAGCAGGCTCCCCACTGAGCAGAGAGCCCAACGTGGGGCTCGATCCCAGGACCCTGGGATCACGACCTGAGCCGAAGGCAGAGGCTTTAACCTACTGAGCCACCCAGGCACCCCAAAAAATCTTTTTTAAAAAATGGCTAAGGGGTACCAGGATGGCTCCATCTGTTAAGCATCCAACTCTTGCTTTGGCTCAGGTTGTGAACTCTGGGTTGTGAGACGAGTCCTATGTCAGGCTCTGCAATAGCCACGGAGCCTGCTCTGGATTCTCTGACTCTCCCTGCTCCCTTTCCCTCTACAGGGAAAAAAAAAAAAAAGACTAAGATGGTAAGATTTATTTATACAAATTTTACAATAAAGAAATTGAAAAAATAAATCAAAGACTTAAACATAAAAGCTAAAACTATAAAACTCTTGGGGCGCCTGGGTGGTTCCGTGGGTTAAGCCTTTGCCTTCAGCTCAGGTCATGGTCTCAGGGTCCTGGGATCAAGCCCTGCATCGGGCTCCCTGCTTAGCCGGGATCCTGCTTCCCCCTCTCTCTGACTGCCTCTCTGCCTACTTATGATCTCTCTCTGTCAAATAAATAATATCTTTTAAAAAAACCTATAAAACTCTTAAAAGGAAACATAGATGTAAATCTCTGTATCCTTGGATACAACTTCTTAGCTAAAAGACCAAGAGCATAAGCAACAAAAGAAAAATTAGATAAGCCGGACTTCCATTAAAATTTAAAACTTCTGTATATCCATGAAGAAAGTGAAACGTCAACCCACGAAATGGGAGAAAAATTCTGCAAATCAATTATCAATTATAGTGCTTTAATACACAGAATATATAAAGAATTCTTATAAGCTCAACAATAAAGACAATAAAATTTAAAAATGGGCAAAGGATACACTTTTCTCAAGAGGACATACATATGGCCAATAAGCACATGAAGAAATGCTCAGTATCATTCAGTAATTAAGAAAAATGCAAATCATAACCACAATGATATATCACCTGAAACCTAATAGGAAAGCTATAATCAAGGTAATAAAATAACAAGTGTTAATGATGCTGTATACAAACTGGAACCCTCATACACTGTTGATGGGAATGTAAAATAGTACAGTCTGTTTAGAAAACAGCCTAGTGATTCCTCAAAAAGTTAAACACAGGGTGGGGCGCCTGGGTAGCTCAGAGGATTGTGCTTCTGACTCTTGGTTTCAGCTCAGGTCACGATCTCAGGGTTGTGAGATCCAGCCCCGTGAAGGTTTCACACTCAGCAGGGAGTCTGCTTAAGGATTCTCGCCTTCTTCCTCTGCCCCTCACACTACTGACATGTGCACAAGTGCACATGCACTTTCTCTCTCTCAAATAAATAAATCCCCCCCAAAAAACAACCAAAAAACCCCAAAACGTTAAGCACAGAATCACCTACCACATTACCCAGCAATTCTACTCCTAACTGTATATCAAGAATGAAAATACATGTTTAGACAAAAATTGAAAGCATCTGAAAAATACTGTTTGTAGCAGCATCATTCTTAATGGTTAAAAAAATAAATAAATGAACAACCTAAATGCCCATCACATGATAAATGGAAAAAAGAAAATGTGGTATATCCATACAAAAGAACATTATTCAGTCATAAAAATGAATTAAGGGGATACCTGCGTGGCTCAGTTGGTTAAGTGTCTGACTCTTCATTTCAGCTAAGGTCAGGATCTCAGGGTTGTGAGATCAAGCCCAGCATCTGGCTCCCCAGGGTGTAGAACCTGCTTCAGATTCTCTTTCTCCCTCTCCCTCTGTCCCTTCCTTCCCCCACTCTCACAGGCCCACATATTCACCCTTTCTCTCTTAAAAAAAAAATAATAATAATTAAGTACTGATATATATTGTAACTTGGACATAGTTTCTATAAACTGTAACTTGGATACAGTCAGACACAAAAGGTCACATATTGTATGATTCCATTTATATAAAATGTCCAGAATAGGAAAATCCATGTAAGTAGAAAGGGTGTGGGAAGAGCAGGGGGAGAGCAGTCCAGAAGTCAAAACATCCAGTAACAGTTTGAAAAAAGGAAGAGGGGCGCCTAGGTGGCACAGTGGGTTAAGCATCCGACTCTTGGTTTCAGCTCAGGTCATAATCTCAGGGTCATGAGATGTAGCCCCACATAGGGCTCCCCACTCAGTATAGAGTCTGCTTAAGACAGTCTCTCCTTTTCCCTCTGCCACAGCTCTCCCCCAAATACAGAAATACATCTCATAAAATCTCAAAAATACCAACTGAGTTAAGCAACTGTCTTTGGCTCTCTGTCTACTTGTGATCTCTCTCTGTCAAATAAATAAATAAAATCTTTAAAAAAAAATACCAACTGAATTTTGAGCAAAACAAATGAAAATTGACCTACATCACCACTTACCATGAAATTTCCCATATGTGGGACACAGAAAACCTATTAAGTTTCCAGAAAGAAACTGGCCACATATACAGGATCAGGAATCAGAACAGTTTTGGACTTAACAGCAATACTAGAAGCTAAAAGACAATGAAAATACTGACTATAAAAGTAAAAACAGGGACGCCTGGGTGGCTCAGTTGGTTAAGCAGCTGCCTTCAGCTCAGGTCATGATCCCAGTGTCCTGGGATCGAGTCCCACATCAGGCTCCTTGCTTGGCGGGGAGCCTGCTTCTCCCTCTGCCTCTGCCTGCCACTCTGTCTGCCTGTGCTCACTCTCGCTTCTCTCTCTATGACAAATAAATAAATAAAATCTTAAAAAAAAAAAAAAAAAAAGTAAAAACAGTGCCACAGTAGTGGCCTTACCCCCCGGACTCTAAGATTACAGGTCAGGTCATGTCCACAGTCCAGGTTAAGAAACTAACAGCTCCTTTCCAAATGCCAATAAACACTGTTAGTTTTAAGTTGTTCCTCAAAGTCTGAACAATTTTTCTTAACCCTATATTAATGTTGCATGTGACCTCATTCAATTTATTTTCCACATCAAGTTGTAAATTCAACAAAAGAGGAACTAAAATAAGATATGTATACTGAAAAATAAATTACTGCATAAACATGTTTTGGGATTGCCACTCTAAGTTAAACAGATTTTATTTATTCAAGATTTGTCCTGTAGTGAAAATAAAGGGTATAACTATTTCTGTTTCGAGAATGAATTCTAGTTTTTTGTTTTGTTTTTTAAAGATTTTATTTATTTATATGACAGACAGAGAGACCACAAGTAAGCAGAGAGGCAGGCAGCGGGGGGGGGGGGGGGGGGGGGGGGGGGGGGGGGGGGGGGGGAGGAGCAGGGTCCCTGCTGAGCAGAGAGCCCAATGCAGGGCTTGATCCCAGGACCTTGAGATCATGACCTGAGCTGAAGGCAGAGTCTTAACCCACTGAGCCACCCAAGTTCCCGAGAATGAATTCTAGTTTTTGTTTTAATCCAACTTAATCAGTATTTTAAACATTTGGAAAATGGTTTCAAATCACCCTTGAAAAAGATATACTAGATATCATGGGAATTCACACTTTTAAAAAAAGCTCACAAATATGTATGATATATTGCTGGTAAGCTCAGTAATTTTAAAGTGGGTTTTACTATTTCTAGTCAACAAAAGTGAAACACAATGCTTAAAGATACAAATAATCTGGGGCACCAGGGTGGCTCAGTCAGTTAAGCAACTGTCTTTGGCTCATGTCTTGATCTCAGGGTCCTGGGACTGAGCCTCAAATTGGGCTCTCTGCTCAGCGGGGAGTCAGCTTCTCCCTCTCACTCTTCCTTTGTGCACACTGTCTCTTTCTCAAATAAATAAATAAAATTTAAAAAAAAAAGAAAGAAAGAAAGAAAGAAAGAAAGAAAGAAAGAAAAAAAAGACAATAATAATCTGGACTACTACCAAACTCAGTGATATTATTGCCTTAAGTGAAGTAGGGGTGGTTCCACAAGCAAGTCCCCATCACCTACAATAACCATGCTTATCAAAACATAAATAGTATTTCTAAATATGCAAAGATGCTAAGCTCATAAATTAAAAAGAGAAGCTATCAGAGTACCTGGCTGTCCCAGTCCATGCAGTGTGCAACTCTTATCTCAGGGTGAGTGTGAGCCCCTTCGTGGGCAGAGTTTACTTAATAAAAAATATATTTATATTTATTTATATATATATATTTATTAAATATAAATATATTTATATATATTTTTATATTTATATATATATTTATATATATATATATATGCTTAGTAAAAATATATATATTTTTAAAAGATTCTGTTTCTTTATTTGAGAGAGAGAGAGAGCATAAGCAGGCGGAGGGGCAGAGGGAGAGGGAGAAGTAGACTCCCTGATGAGCAGGGAGCCCAATGTGTGGGGCTCTATCCCAGGACCCTGAGATCATGACCTAAGCTAAAGACAAACACTTAACTGGCTGAGCCACCCAGGTGCCTAATACAAAAAATATTAAAAAAAAAAAAAAAGAGAGAGAGAGAGAGAGAGAAGCTATTGCTTTAACACTAGATTCTAGTTTTTAAAAAACTTTAATACTAGAACTAAATTAGGTAGTTCTTCTGAATGTTAAATTGGATAGTAAGTACATAGGTACTGATCATATCAGAGTTACCAAAATTAGAATAACAGTAAATTAAAATTCTGGTCTTGGTTTACTCCAAGAATAGCTGTAGAAAAGGCCAAATTCCCCAAAATACCTTCCTGTGCTCTCCCTTTCCAACCAGGACTTGACAGAATGGCTCCCATAAAGAAGGGTGGTGAGAAGGGCCATTCTGCCACCAAGAAGGTAGTGACCTGAGAATACACCATCAACATTCACAAGTGCATCAATGGAGTGGGTTTCAAAAAGCAGGCCCCTTGGGCATGCAGAGAGATCCAGTAACTTGCCGTGAAGGAGATGGGAACTCCAGATGTGCACATGGGACACCAGACTCAACAAAGCTACCTGAGGGCACCTGGGTGGCTCAGTCAGTTAAGCAGCTGCCTTCGGCTCAGGTCATGATCCCAGGGTCCTGGGATCGAGCCCTGCATTGGGCTCCCCGCTCCACGGAGAGCCTGCTTCTCCCTATCCCTCTGCCTGCCTCTCTGCCTACTTGTGCACGCTCTCTCTCTAATAAATAAATAAAATCTTAAAAAAAAAAAAAAAAGCTACCTGGGCCAGAGGAATAAGGAATGTTCCACACCGTATCTGTGTGTGGTTGTCCAGAAAACATAAAGAGGATGAAGATTGACCAAACAAGCTCTAAAAACTGGTTACCTATGTACCTGTCACAACTTTCAAAAATCTACAAACCGTAATGAGAACTAATGGCTTATTATCAAATAAAGGTATAAAACTGAAGCAGGAAGGAAGGACAGAAGGAAGGACCATATTCCCTAACTGGAAAAAGTGCTATATGGTTACAATTACTGGGCTGAACTTCCTGTATCTATTCTAGGTATGTGCTACACGACTGGCACTATTATTTTAAATAGTTTTATCTAAATATTTATGCCAACTAAGAAGCCCTATTTTATTATTTTATTTTATTTTTAAATTCTGAGAACATCTGCAAGGGGATGGGCATGACCCAGCACAAGTCAGGACAATTAAGGGCATCCTCAGGTAAGGGAGAACCAGAATTGTATCTATGCAGGTGCACTATAGTGGTGGGAGGTTGATTATATACTGGGAAATTGATAAAATGAGCAGATATATAAAGAATAACAGAAGCCAGGTTTCTCACTGTCAGAAAACAATTAGGAACACCAAAAGAGGGGTGCCTGGGTGGCTCAGTCAGTTTAGCATCTGATTCTTGATTTCAGCTCAGGTCATGATCTTAGGGTTGTGGGATTGAGCCCACATCAGGCTCCATACTCAGTGGGGATTCCACTTGACATCCTCTCTCTCCCTCTGTCCCTCCCACCCCAAATAAATAAAAAGATCTTAAAAAAAGAAAAAATAGGAATACTGAAAGGAATATAGGGTGAACCCTATGATATTAGTCAGGAATTAAAAGTACCAATGTGAACTGATGGGTTTTTTTTATATATAGAGAAAAATAAGTCTACATGGAAATGTGTATACTATATGTATGTGTATTACCTGAATGTACATACACATATTCCCTAACTACATCCACTGATTACACTGATAAACCCTGAAAGCAGTGAGATTCCAAGAGCAATGAGCACACCTAGCATCTAGATCTTGATTTCTAATTATCATTTTCCAGTAAACAGAACTAGGAATCCTTGGAAAAATAGATGATCACAAGGCTAGAGCAGGGTAAAAGAAAAAGAGCTATCTTGTGGTACCAAAACAAAGTACTCAAAGAATGAGCAAAAAATTAAAAAAAAAAAAACAATAAAACTTGAGCATTAAAATAAATAATAGGGGCGCCTGGTGGCTCAGTGGGTTTAGCCTCTACCTTCGGCTCAGGTCATGATCTCAGGGTCCCGGGATCGAGCCCCACATTGGGCTCTCTGCTCAGCAGGGAGCCTGCTTCCTCCTCTCTGCCTGCCTCTCTGCCTACTTATGGTATCTCTCTGTGACAAATAAATAAATAAATAAAATCTTTTTTTTTTAATGATAATAAATTATTATAATCCACCTGAATAAAGTAGGATATTATGAGTCCATACAAATATACATTTAAAACTGAGTAAGTTAAAACTTTTACGTAATGGTGTGGTACCCAGACTCCAAAATAGCTCCCCATGATCCTTGACGCCTCATATCCACACCCTTTAGTCACCTCTCCCACTTTGTAACAGGAGTGGTCTGTGAAACTAACAGAATATGGCAAGTGATAGTGTATTACTTCTGAGATTAGGTTATAAAAGATACTGCGGTTGCTCGCTCTCACACTTTCTCTAAGGGAAGCCATGTCTTAAGCATACTCAGGCAGCTTTATGGAGAGACCCATGTGGGGAGGAAATGAATCCCTTAGTCCAATAACCCACAAGGATCTGAGACCTGCCAACAACCACGGGAGAGAGCTTAGAGGGGATTCTCTAGCCTTCAGAGTGCAGTCTCAGGCAACATCTTGGCTGCAATCTCAAAAATGACCCTGGGCACAATCATCAGAGCTATAAGCCATTCTCAGATTTCTTATCTTCAGAAACTGTTTTATAATAAATGTTTGTTTTAAGTAGCTAAGTTTTGGGGTACTTTCTTCTGTAGCAATATATAAATAATACAAATAGGATAAGTACATATTCTCAAAGTATCTCCCCCCAAATTACTTACTCATCACAAGGAGAAAAAGAATTAATTCTATAGTAGGGAACCCTGGTAGACATTACTTTAATCAAGTGATGCAAGTGAAAATTCTCAGTAATGGGTCAAATTGAAACTACATACCACTTGACAGGATGCAATGAAAAGAATGCCACCAAAATCACACACCATATGCTTGACAGGATGGGAAGAACATGACACAACATTGCTTCTGTGACATTCCTGTCCAAGACCCATGACCTAAATCTGATCATAAGGAAACAAACCCAAATAGAGGACACTGCAAAACAACTGGACTCTAATGTTTAAAATGTGTCAAGGTCATGAAGCCCAGAAAAGACTAAGGAATTCAAAGAGACCACAGACAGATAACAAAATGGAACAAGTAACTGGATCCTTTCCTATAAAACAACTGGAAAAACTTGAATGGGGTCTGAGGATTATACAGCAGTAATATCTCAATGGAAATTTCCTAATTTTGAAGGCTGTATTGTGATCCTGTGGCAGAATTTCCTTATTTCGAAGAAATATACATTTCTTATACAAAAGTATTTAGGGTTAATGAGACATCATGTTAACAACTTACTTTGGAATGGTTAAAAGAAATATTCTAGGTATTATATTTGCAACTTTGCAACTGTGCCAGTTAAGTCACAGTAATAATATTAAAAACTACCTTTTTTTTTTTTAAGATTTTTTATTTATTTATTTGACAGAGAGAGAGAGCACAAGCAGGCAGAGAGGCAGGCAGAGAGAGAGGAGGAAGCAGGCTCCCTGCTGAGCAGAGAGCCCGATGCGGGGCTCGATCCCAGGACCCTGAGATCATGACCTGAGCCGAAGGCAGCGGCTTAACCCACTGAGCCACCCAGGCGCCCCAAAACTACCTTTTATATAGTCCCTATTTCCTTTCTACTCATCCCCCACAGGTCTGCAGGGTAAGTGACACTATCCTTATTCTAGAGACAAGGAAGCTGAGGCTAAAGAAAATCAGGTAAGTGACTTGGCTAAGAACACGGGCTAGCACATGAGTCAATAAGCATGTTACTCCAAAATCTTTTTTTTTTTTCACCATATCACTTGCTGTCAGCATTCACTGAATGTTGTTGACAAAAACTGAATGCCTACTATGCATCAGATACTGGAATATAACGAGTAAGACAAGGACTGCCCAGGAGAGCTCAGTCCTGAAGAGAAGAATAATCAATCATGTCTACATACTAAGAAATAGTTCTATAGTGGAACCCTACTGCCTGCATGCCTGGGGCATGCCACACAGAAAAGCCATTTCTGTTAGGTCTCCAAGGATGAATAAAGAATTCAGGAGGAGGGGGTGGGGTGAGAAGACATTCTCTGTGTAAGGAAAAACACAAAGACTAAAGGAAAATGATTCTGAAAAGGATCAATAAGAACTATTTGAATTACAGCAGTGTTTGTCATGAAACACTAGTATGTATTACAGGAATAAAGGTGGCAATATTTTTTGTCCTAAATTTTATCCACTTTTAATACACGCTTTTAAGAAATACTACATATTTCTACAGATTTAAGGCAATAACTTGCCTCAAGAAACTAGAACACAAAGCAAACAATGTCCATCTGTGCTGTGATGCACAAACAGCATTTAATCATGGGTATTATCATCTATTTGACTTCACTGATCTATAGTTTCTTGTCCTAATTCAATATATATTTGAGATTTAAGCAAAGCTTACTATATATTAAGTACTCCTATATACTAACCCATTACTCATAGAGTTGTAACTAGAATATGAAAGGTCTTTTTTAAAGATTTTATTTATTCCAGAGAGAGCGAACACAAAGCGGGGGGCTGAGGCGGGGGGAGAAGACAGAGGGGAAGGGAAAGAGACACTTAAGAAGACTCTGCTCTGAGCACAGAGCCTGATGCAGGGCTCGATCCCACCATCATGAAATCATGACCTGGGCCAAGAGTCGGATCCTTAACTGCTTGCACTACCGAGGTGCCCCTAAAAAAAATGGAAATTGTTTAGTTTTTTGTTTGTTTGTTTGTTTTTAATTTTACGTATTTGTCAGAGAGAGAGAGAACAAGCAGGGAGAGCAACAGGCAGAGGGAGAAGCAGGCTCCCTATCCAGCAAGGAGCCTGATGCAGGACTCAATTCCAGGACCTTTGGTTCATGACCTGAGCCAAAGGCAGATGCTTAACCAACTGAGCCACCAAGGTGTACCTAAAATATGGAAGTTTAAAATGAAAAAGTCCTTTGAAGGCACCTGGGTGGCTCAGTTGGTTAAGTGTCTGACTTCAGCTCAGGTCATGATCCTTGGGGCCAGGGATCTAGCTGAGTTGGGCCTGCTTGGCAGGGAGCCTGCTTCTCTCCCTTTCCCTCTGCCATTTGCCCCCCAACTCTACCCCCCACCTGTGTTCTCTGGCTCTCTCTGTCAAATAAATGAATAAAATCTTCAAAAAAAAAAAGTTCTTTATTAAAAAAAAATAAAAAGAGGGGTGCTTGGGTGGCTCAGTGGGTTAAGCCTCTGCCTTCGGCTCGGGTGATGATCCCAGGGTCCTGGGATCGAGACCCACATCGGGCTCTCTGCTCCTCGGGGAGCCTGCTTCCTCCTCTCTCTCTGCCTGCCTCTCTGCCTACTTGTGAGCTCTATCTGTCAAATAAAATCTTTAAAAAAAAAATAAATAAAATATAAAGTCCTTTGAATCTTAAGCCTCCCAAATCAAATTATTTTGAAATAAACATGAGCATATTTTTTAAATTAGGTGATATGTCTACATCTACCCATGGGACAATTAATAATGTTGGTAATAGCCTAACTGCATGAATCCTGCCAAATAAGTAGTTTGTATTCTTTTGCTACACTGTACCTGTTTGAAACAAATTTTTATCATACTGTAATGAAAACAACATACAGTAACACATTTAATGCAGCTCTTCATGAAGATCTCTTTAATCGTTTCAGAAAAATACCACTTTGGGGCACCTGGGTATCTTGGTCAGTTGAGTATCTGCCTTTGGCTTGAGTTGTGATCCCAGAGTCCTGGGATAAAGTCTGGCATAGGGATCTCTGCTCAGTGGGAAGTCTGCTTTTCCCTCTATCCTTCACCCTGTTCTTGTGCTTTCTCTCAAATAAATAAAAAATCTTAAAAAAAAAAAAAAGAAAGAAAGAAAGAAGAAAAATACCATTTTTAGTTTGCGCCTTCACAATAAAATGACAATAATGTTTCATCTCGGTATTTTTAAAATTTACCTAATTTTGTGCTTCTGAGATTATATTTTGATTACAAATTTTAACTCATTTACCCAGGACCATTTGTGCTATCAATCTTAATCCAAGTGTGCACTGTTTCACGAACTCTTATATGTATCCCTCAATAGTATTAGTTTGAAAAGCATTCTAATAAAGTTGAGAAACACTACATATGAAGGAGA
This sequence comes from Lutra lutra, assembly GCF_902655055.1. Taxonomy (NCBI): domain Eukaryota; kingdom Metazoa; phylum Chordata; class Mammalia; order Carnivora; family Mustelidae; genus Lutra; species Lutra lutra. The sequence goes on along the minus strand of NC_062282.1, from coordinate 78,306,147 downwards.
AAGCAGTTTATCTTCAGAACCTAAGGGAAATGAGTGATAACAATGTGACTGTGACAAGAATCAAATAAAAACTGAGCTGTCCATTGAATCCAGCAATTAAATAATCACCAGTCACCAGTAAGGTGACTGGTCCCAGAACTGTGAGTAGACCATTCTTTGAAGCAGTCCCAGAACAGTAAGTAGACTATTCTTTTAAGAATTTTGGCACTGAGAGACGCCTGGGTGGCTCAGTTGGTTAAGCCGCTGCCTTTGGCTCAGGTCATGATCCCAGGGTCCTGGGATCGAGGCGCATATCAGGCTCCTTGCTCAGAAGGGAGCCTGCTTCTTTCTCTGCCTCTGCCTGCCGCTCTGCTGTGCACTCACACTCTCTCTCTCTGTGACAAATAAATAAATAAAATCTAAAAAAAAAAAAAAGAATTTTGGCACTGAAATGCCAGAGATGGGAGGAATAGAGAAGAGGAAGGAATCCGCTATAGTGGACTAGGGAAGTTAAAAAGTTTTTTTTGCTATAGTTTTTTTTTTAGGATGGGATAATCTTAAATAAGCTTGGATGCTGAAGGCTTAGAAGAGACTGGAACTAGGAGAGCAGAGACAATTACTCAAGAGCAAGGACCTGGCAGGAAGAACAGGGAAGCGTAAGTTAGCTTGACAAAGGGAAAAGTATAACTTCTGCAGAGAAAAGGAATAAGAGTGATGACAAAGGTAAATTTGGAGTAATGGCTGGCTAGAGTCAAGACTGCATGAATCTGAATCTTGGCTTTTCTTACCATACCATATAATCATAGGCAAGTTTGCTTATTTCTCCAAGTGTTTTCCCATATAACCTGGGAGAAAAGAATTCTCATAGGGGTTGTTCAGAAAATTCGGTAATTCTGAAACTGACTGAGTACTATAAAGATAGCAGCTACAGAGTTTAGTTTTTGTTTTTGTTCCTAAAGGCCTCAAAGGAAATCTAAAAGAAGTCACAAAGATTTCTACTTTCTCTGTGAAATAGGTAACTGGGTCACCAACTCACATTAAAACAGTGTTTAAAGATGTAAAACAGTGATTCTTAATCTTGCAGAGATGAAAAAACCCATTTAACTCTGATGAAAGATATATGGAGGACCGAACATTCAAACTTTATATAGTTTTAAGTGAGTTCATACACACCTCTTCAACAATAAAAAGAGATGTTGAGGAAAAGATCTTCTGGTACCAAGGCACAGTTTGAATACCCAACTATTTGAACTAAAGAAAAAGACTGTGTCCTTTAGATTTGCATACCTAACAGCTACATAAAGGTACATGGTCAGCCAGAAAAGACACCAGACATAAGTCAAGAAACCCAGGTTCTTGATCCAGCCCTAGAAAGTCGCATGGCCTTTTCAGACAGTAGCTCTGAGATGTGTTGCAGTTCTAACATTTTAGGATTCTATTAATTGAAATCTCAGTTGACTCTGAGACAGAAGAACAAATGGTACTTTATTTTCCTATGTCATAGTTAAATACGATTTTGAAGGTTAGCCTGGGGATCTAACCACCAAAATTTTAGTTCTACAGAAAAAACAAGTATGCTCCTGCATTTCTGGGATGAGGCTGCAGAGGTTCCTGGCAGCATCAGGCATGAGTCAGGTATTCCTATCCTGGGAACTGCCTAGGATATTTTAGCAGCCCTTTCTCTCTCTGGACTAAAATATCCAGAATTGGACTTTGTCAAAACTTCCTCCTTGTCAGTCAGCAGTACAGTAATACACACTGAGAGAGTTTAAAGCAAACCTAGATTAACAGTTATCCTTCAATGATGGCTGTTTAAATTAACATTTAAATAGCAACCTGGAAGAGCCAAAGAAAGTTTCTCAATCCAATGAACTTATTTATGCAAAGCAAAGAATCATTTCTTAATGAAAAATTTAAAAAAAAAAATCTTCCCAGAGATTCTAAGAACCTTATCTTTTGGAGTAAGAAGGTATATCTGCTTTCTAAGATAGACCTAACCTAATTCCAACAGCCATTTTCAGTCAACCATCTATTAAAGTTCACAATACTCCACAGAACAATTTGATAATTTGTTTTGCCGTTTTTATAGGAATTCACTTTACCCTTACATATGATAACTCTAATGTAACATATGGTATCACACAGTATTTTTAAAAAAATACTTTTTTAAAGATTTTATTTATTTATTTATTTGAGAGAGAGAGAGAGAAAGGGAGCATGAGCAGGGGAAGAGCAGAGGAAGAGGGACAAGGAAGAGTACCTGCTGAGCTCGAACCCATGACCCAGGGATCATGACCTGACCTGACAGATGCTTAACCAGCTGAACCACCATGCACCCCTAAAGTAATTATTTTTTATATTTAGTACTCTTACAGTGTTACAAAGTTAAGAATCATCCTTTTGTAATCTCCCAATCTTAAAACATTTTGAAAGTATGTAGTATACAGAAAGATGATTCACAACATGAAACAGAGCATAATGAAGAGGAAGATACAAAATTCTACCGTGGGATCAATGCTTCTATTAAATTGGCTTTACCTATGACCTTACACAAAACCAGGTAAAACCTCAGGCAAGGAAGTTAATTAACAGTTTACAAAAAACTACTTAATCTTGCCCATCTACATAAAGCAAAAAACTTCTGAAACTTTAAAAAAAGATAGCAAGTATGGTTTAACTGACTTAATCCTTATACTCCCCATTTTTTAATCCATATACTCCCTGATTGCTTACTGAACCTTAATCTTTTAATTTTAATTCACAAATCAAACAGCTAACTACCAACCTACCAGAAATGTGGTATCGTTTTTAATTTGAATTGGTTGCCAAAAATCTGGACTTGTGGCTTTCCTTTTAAAGGGGGAAAAGGGAAGATCTGGCAACACTGGGCCCACAGATCCTGGTAATAGCAACATTTGGAGAAAGCAGGGTAGCAGCTGCCCTCTTCTGATAGCATATGTAATTTCTAGTTCCCTCCAATTCTCTTTGCTCACTTTGGTTACCTGCTTGCTTGGCCTTTAGAGCCATTAGAATTTGAAATCTTTATTCTACTGAGGTGTTTCTTGCTCCCCCGAAACTAGCTATAAAAATCTTTATCACAGAAACAGAATAAATCAAGTGACCATTCTGGCATTAAAGCCATATATGCTAAATGTTAATTATAAATAACAGCATACCACTAAAATATACACGGCACTATACCATTAAGAAAATAGCTTTTAGTATCCTAACTTTGGTCTGTCTTCAACTCCTTAAAGAATCAAGACATTCAGTCTTTTATCCTTCCACAGAATAAATAAATCAACTGTGTTTCAGTATTATGGTACTCTAAGAGTACCCTAAAGCCTCCTGTATCTGTGTAACAAAAGAAGAAAAACAGGAAGTAAAAAAGGTCTCTGATCAGTCAAAGAGACCACACAGTTCACAGAGCACATGAAGCCCTCGTCACTCAGAGCCTACTGGGTCTTATTTTAGACATAATTTTAATAAGCTCCATGATCTGGTTTCCCAGCCCACAGCAGATGAGATGCAGCCAACTGGAATAGGGCTGGGGGTGGTGCTGCAAGAGGCAGACACTCAAAGCATCAAAATCAAAGCTGAAGACCTATAAAGTCAGCAGAAAACCTCAAAACACAGCAGGCTAGGACCATTTGGTATAGATACAAACATGCCCAGAGGGTCCCAATCCCTTCACAGAACTACACTGGATATTCATAATGACCTTCTCTGGTACACTCTGTTATAGCATAGGTCAGGAGACTTTAAAGTGTGTATCAAAATAAAGTCCATCAAAAGCTTCTGCCAAAAAGACAATGCATTTAAAGGACGGTCAAATTCACAGAACACTATTTCCCTGTCAAAGAAACAAGATATTGCATTCCTAAAGATGCCACATGTCAAATTTATTTGTTCTCAGCAAATTTTATTACAACCCAGATGCAGCAGTTCAAGATATCTAAAGTTAACAGAGTATTTAAGTAGAACTATTTTTTCAGAGAATGATAATTGGGAAGGTTCAAGACCAAGATCAATTATATAAGCCAACTAAGTTTTTTGGGGATTCCATTGTAAATACATTACTAGGGCCAAGAAGATGGGAAGGACTAGTCTTACCCATACCTAGGTAAGGCTGCATTCAACTCAGAACTGGTATTACACAGATAATTTGGGGAAAAAATATCTATTCTGTTTTCACAATCTTATTGATGAGTATACCAAAAATAAATTTTATTTTTCTAATCCCTGGCAGTCTCAGAAGTTGAGCCATACTTTGCAGAGGGCTCTAGGTTATAAACCAGGGGAGGAAAGACGAATACTGTTTTAAAAGTTCAAAGTATCATTACCTAAACTTGGTTTTCCCTATTAAAATTTTTAAAAGAAGATATTTTAGAGAAGATCTAGAGAATATGTAGTAACTCAAAAGAAACCACATTACTGGGGAAATTATATTAGAAGATTAAAATACATGTTTTGAGTTACCTTTTTCTCTGAAAAAAATTAACACTTATCAATTAACGTAGAGATTAAAGGGTATTTTTTTAAGGGTATATTTCTTGATCTGTAAATTACCACACATACTCTTCTTTAGGTTTTATAATAAGAACAAGAGGAGAGGGGAAGTTTAAAAAAAAAAAAAGAGCACAGTCTTCTACAGCTATAATCTCAAACTCTCAAACTGATAACTCCCTAACTAGACCATATAAGAACCCGGTTAACTACTAAAAACCTTAAAAATACATATATATTTTTATTTGGATGATGATTCCTCAGTGTGCTCCTGCCCCTTAAATAGTTCCTTAAGAAATCTTCTGTGAAGTTTCAAGCTCCTTTTAACACATAACCTGCTTCATTTTAATAGAAGATTTACTCTGTCTGAAGTCTGCCCTTCTTCATTTGTTAGAAATCGAAGACGTCCAAACAAGCTGGTAAGGATCTAACCTAATTTACAGTAACTGTTGGGATTAATTCCATATTAAAGGTCTCTGATCATGAATGAAATGAAGACCCACTGCAAACTGAGGTGTTTTAGTTGTCCGACAGTCTGCATTTTCTCTGAGTTTAGGGCAAGGTATTTGTTCTCTTCCCCTTGCAGCTCCATCCCATTCTTCCCTATGATAATCCCAGGATCTTCTTGTAAGTGGCTAGAGATTTAATAGGGCTTCTCCAAGTAAAACACCAATCAAAAATCACCAGTAGTACTTCCCCACTTTTAAGAAAAAGACATTATAGTGAGTGGCACCAGGAGTGTTACATACTGGTGGGACCCTAAATTTTAAGCCAAGCCCATAATATAGACGCAGTATAAGGAAAATCTTCATACAAATAACTAAACAACCCTTCATCTTAAAGGGCAAAGACATCCTTTCTAATGGAAAAACGGAGCAAAATTCCTTCTAAATTTAAAGGATCTCCCTGAACATACCACGTAATTTAAGCGTTAAAATCCACTGCATGAAGATACTGTAAAAGGAAACTGTGAGTATTCCTTCAGTGGTCTTCAACGTTCAGGTTTCTACCTCTACTCTTGAAAATTTAACAGCTTCCATTCCCGTAAAAGTGTAGTTTCTCACTACATTTGGCAACCTCAAAGAACAAAACGCTTTTCTTTCCACTTCCCTCCTCCCTCAAAAGAGTCACGTTTGGTTTTTCTGTTTTGTTTTCCTTCCGAACTTCCTACTCTTAAGTTTCTGGACGAGCAGAGTGGACCGAAGTGTGCGGCCGCCAAGAGGTAAGTGAACTCAAGAAATACTTGTGGATGGAACAAAAAAGCTTCCTCCGTCTGCCTGAGACATGGGCTCCAAGCTCGGCAGCTCTGTGGAGGGAACCAGGGCAGGTGGGCGGGTGTGGGCGGGAGGGGGGGTAGGGGGACACGCGCAGACTTGGGGCGAGGAGCCCTTTCGACTTCTGTCAATGGGGCAGCTCAACGCACCAGGCCCAGCTCCCCCTCCCGGCATGGCCGGACAATGGCCTCTCTAGCGCAGCAGTCCCAGGCCGGGCAGAGGCCCTGGGACTCCATACCACGCGGGGCCTAGAAAGAAGACCAGGGAGCAACGCTGAGCGGGCTAGCGCACCTCCGGCCTAAGCGCGGATTGCGCGCCGGGGCCTCCACGGGCGCCATCACTGGGAGTGGGGTGTGAAGGGCGCCCGGCAGGACCATCGCCGTCGGCAGCCGGTCCGAAGAGGCCGCGAGCCAGGTGGAGGCGACGGCGGGAAGTGCAGGCCGAAGCCTGCTCAGCTAGCCCGCCCAGCGGCCGGAACCCTCAGCCGACCTCCGGCCGCTTACCTTGTGGATTCTCTTCAGAGCCATCGTGGGAGGCGGGTGGCGGTGGCCCCCGGGGCGGGGACGGGGACAGGGGAGGGACGGGGAAGGGGCGAGGGGGCGAGAGGCCGCCTCGGTGATCGCGGGTCGGCAGGAGAAGATGGGGAGTTCGGGAGCGCGGGTCCGGCAGGACGGACTGAGGGCCGAGGCCCAATGGGCTCCTGAGCCTGCCGCAGCGGTCACCGCATTACCCGGCGGCGGCCCCTTTATGCGCTGCCGTCCGAGCCGCCGCCGCCGCTACCGCCGCCGCCGCCGTAGCTACCTCTTCTACCTAATCTCAGCACCGCCTCCTCAGCAGTCGCGGATCCCTCCGCCGGGGAGCAAGAGCCCAGGCCTCGGGCTCGGCCGGCGCCGTTCAGTGGGACAGCCAGAGGGACTGCCCGCTGCAGGTGGACCGAGGGACGCGCGGGCGGACGGGCGGGCGGCGCCGCCGGGGTGGGGCCGCCGGAGCACGGGGTGGGCCCAGGCCGAGGGGCAGGTCGGGAGGCGCGGGGATTGGCGGACTAGGGGAGGGAGGGCCGGACCGCGCCGGCGGCGGAGGGATACGGGCCGCCCCTGTGAGTATCTTACGTGCCGTCCCCTTCGCCGCCACGGCCGCCGAGAGGATGACGCCGCGAAGCGCAGGGGAGAGGTCTCGCGAGATTCGTGGAGCGGACGGTAGATGCTCGCGCGCTGGGACTCTCGAGTCACTTGGCTCTGATACCCCACGCATATGTCATCGAAGATCCATAAACGTTTAAAGGTGAATGTTTTCCAGATCACATGGTCAGCGCCATAGCATAGACTGACCCGGAAGGAGGTACTTAGATCCAGTGCAACATTCCCGTAGGAGGAAGGGACTTGTCCAAGGTCACACAGCTCTACAGATGCAGAGCTGGGACTTCCTGAAGTCCGCGGTCTTATCAGATCCCTTTCTAGAAGCCAAGTGTTAACAGCCTGGGCACCTGCTGGGAATGTGTTTCTTTCAGCATGCCTCAGGCATCCCTGAGACGACCTTTCTAAGCAAGGCCCCAGCAGGATGACATCTTGAATGTCTCTTAGCCACACACATGTCACTTGTAGGAGAGGTACCCAGACCTTGCTGTGCTTGATGAATTCTTACAAACAAGCACTGCACCAATGACCTCAAAAAACGTGCAGGAGTTAAAACCAACCGTGTGTTTATCACCATCAGGAGCAAGCCTAGAAAACTTAGTCTGTAGTTGCTTTTTAGGAGGTAAAGGCAATAGCTGAATTCACTGAGCAACTAGTGTGTGTTGAGCCATAAGAGATATAAGGCCAGGCCTAGGCTGGGATGTGCTTCTTTGGCTGGAGACGCACTGGAAAATAAAGATTATTTTCCTGGTGGGTGATACCCAGATTCTCAAGTCCATCCCAATGTTTTCTTTCTTTATTTTCCTTTCTTTAAAGATTTTATTTATTTGATAGTGTGCACACAAGCAGGGGGAATGGCAGGCAGAGGGAGAGATAGAAACAGGCTCCCCCACCCAGCAGGGAGCCCTATTCGGGGCTTGATCTTGACCTGATCTGAAGGCAGACGCTTAACTGACAGCCACCCTGGTGTCCCCATCCTAAAGTTTTCTGATTCTAAAACTGTGTTCTTCACTCTATCTGGAAGAGACCTTGGAGCTCATTGATTCTAACCTAAATTTAGAGAAGTTTTAGAAACTGGAGCTCCTAAGGGAAAGATCCTGCCAAATGTTACGTAGTAGGTCAGTGGCAAAATTTATATTGCCTCACCTACTTGAGTAAAGGTTGGACCAATAGGGTAGGCCAACATGGGCACAGCTAATCAAAGGAGGGAAAAACTGCATCCAGTCATCCAAGGTGGGTGTATTTGAGCTTGGAGGAGAAGAGGAACATTACATAGTCCCAAATCTTTTCTTTCTAATAATTGTGATGGAATAGGTACAAAAATGCCCATTGGTCAGATTTTTTAAATCTTTTCTTCAACGTTTCAACGTCTTAAGGTTTTGTGTTAGAAAAATTATGTATTTGTTGCAAGAAATATAGATAAGCAAAAAGAAGGAAATAAAGCCAACCATACTCTCATCATTTAATGATTAACCATTTTGGACATTTGGTTTATGCCTTCCAGTCTTTTTTCCTTACATATAAATACCTACTTTTATTTGAAAAAAAGTAGAATCACGCCATAATACTATTTAGTAATCTGCTTGTTGTTTAAAAAAAAAAAAAAGAATTGTATGTATTTAAGTTCTACAACATGATGGTTTGAAATACATAAACATAGGGGCACCTGACTGGCTCAGTTGGTAGAGCATGGAACTCTTGATTTGGGGGTTATAACTTCAAGCCCAAAGTTGGGTGTAGAGATTACTTTAAAATAAAATATTAGGGGCTCCTGAGTGGTTCAGTCAGTTAGGCTCCAAACTCTTGATTTCAGCTCTGGTCATGATCTCAGAGTCGTAGATCAAGCTCTGTGTTGGGCTCCATGCTCAGTGGGGAGTCTGCTTGAGACTCTCTCCTCTCCTTCTCCCTCTCTCTCTGCCCCTCCCCCTGCTCACATGCCCACACACACTGTCTTTCAAATATATCTTTTTTTTTAAGATTTTATTTATTTGTTTGACAGAGATCACAAGTAGGCAGAGAGGCAGACAGAGAGAGAAAGGAGGAAGCAGGCTCCCTGAGCAGGGAGCCCGATGCGGGGCTCGATCCCAGGACCCTGGGACCATGACCTGAGCTGAAAGCAGAGGCTTTAACCCACTGAGCCACCCAGGCACCCCTCAAATATATCTTTAAAAAATTTAAAAAATATTAAAACACAAAATCTATATAGTGAAATGATTATTACAGTCAAAATAATGAAACTATCCATTGCCTTGCTTTTTTTTTTTTATGGTGAGAGCACCTGAAATCTTTGATAATCACATTTATAGATTTTATTTTATTTTAGAGAAAGAGGGGGGGAGTGAGTGAGCCGAAGGTGTGGGAGGAGCAGAGCAGCAGAAGGAGAGGGAGAGAGAATCTCCAGCAGACTCCCTCCTGAGTGCAGAGCGTGATGTGGGCAGGATCCCACAACGCTGACATCATGACCTGAGCCAAAACCAAGACTCGGATGCTTAACCCCACTAAGCCACCCAGGTGCCCCTTAATAATCTACTTAAAAAAAATTTTTTTAAAAATATATATGTATTTTTTTAAGATTTTTTATTTATTTATTTGACAGACAGAGATCACAAGCAGGCAGAGAAGCAGGCAGAAAGAGAGGAGGAAGCAGGCTCCCTGCTGAGCAGAGAGCCCGATGTGGGGCTCAATCCCTGGACCCTGGGATCATGACCTGAGCCGAAGGCAGAGGCCTTAACCCACTGAGCCACCCAGGTGCCCCTTTTTTTAAATATTTTAAAAGATTTATTTATTTGAGAGAGACAGACAGAGACAGAGAAAGAAAGCATGAACAGGGGGAATGGGAGAAGGAGAAGCAGACTTTTGGCTGAGCAGGGAGCCCAATGTGGGGCTCAATCCTGGGACTCTGGGATCATGACCTGAGCGGAAGGAAGATGCTTAACAACTGAGCCACCCAGGCACCCCGATAATCTACTTTTAAACAAACAATATATAGTGAATTTTCCTGTGTCAATACACATTTCCACCATATTTCAACGTCTAAGATCATATTCATTTAACTGGTCATATTTGGGGGAACGTTGCTGTTTCCAGAGTTGTTTCCAATTTTTACTATTAAACATATTACTATAGAGGATGTCCTGTAGTTAATCTTTGTACAATTCTAAGAATCCCTCTTTAGAATAAATTTCTGGAAATGAAATTGCTGCATCAAAGAGTAATAAGATTTTGCAGGCATGTTCATGAGGAATACACTTTATAATTTTCTCTTTTTGTAGTTATCTTTTCTCTTTTGTTTCTTTTGTATCTTTTCTCTTGTTTCTCTTGTTTTCTCTTTTGTAGTTATCTTTTTCAAGTTTTCATATCAAGCTTATTCTGGCCTCATGAATAAATTGGGAAATGTTCCCTCTTCTTTATTTTGAAAGACTTTGTGCAGAATTGTTATTTTTCCTTCCTAATATAAATATCTGGTAGTATTCACCCATGAAGCCATCTGGCCCTGGAGTTTTCTTCACGGAAAGAATTTGATAATAAATTCAATTTCTTTAATAATTATGGGGCTATTTAGATTTTTCTTTTTTCTTAAGTCCATTGTGATAATTGTGTTTTTCAAGGAATTTGTCCATTTCATTTAAGTTGTCCAATTTATTAGAATAAAATTACTCATAATATCTTATTGTTTCTTTTATTATCCATAGCATCTATAAAGATGTTCCTTTTTGTGTGCCTGATGTTGGTTACTTGTGTTTTCCCTTTTTTTCTTGATAAATCTTGCTAGGAAGTTATCAATTTTATTAATCCTTCCAAGGAACCAACTTTTGACCTTGTGTTCTTTGTCTATTTCCTATTTTATTGATTTCTGTTCTTATTTTTATTTCTCCTACTTATTTTGAACATAATTTGTTCTTCTGGCTTCTTAAAGTAGAAGCGTAAATCACTGATTTTATACTTTTCTTTTTTTTTAAGTATAAGCACTTTTTAATAAAACATTAAAAGCACACTACTGGGGCGACTGGGTGGCGTGGTTGTTTGGGCATCTGCCTTCAGCTCAGGTCATGATCCTGGAGTCCCTGAATTGAGTCCCACATTGGGCTCCCTGCTAAGCAGAGAACCTGCTTCTCCTTCTGTCTCTTGTCGCGCTTGTGCATCTCTCTCTCACATGCACGCTCTCTCTCTCTCTCTCTCAAATAAATAAATTATTTAAAAGCACACTACTTTTGTTGCATCCCACAATTTTGATATATTTTGGTTCTTGTTTCATTCTGCATAAAATAGCTTCTAATTTCCCCTTTGACCAAGGGTTATTTTCTAATACGTTGAAATTTTCATCAGTCATCAAGGAGATGCAAATTAAAATCATAATAAGATGCCATTTCACACTCACTGAAATGGCTAATTCCAAGAATATTGATGAGAATAAGTGGTGGCAGGGAAGTTCAACAGTTGGAACTCTCATACATTGCTGGTGAGAGTATAAAATGCTACAACCAGTTTTGAGAACTATATGGTAATTTCTTTTTTTTTTAAGATTTTATTTATTTATTTGACAGACAGAGATCACAAGTAGGCAAAGAGGCAGGCAGAGAGAGAGAGAGAGAGGTGGAAGCAGGCTTCCTGTGAACAGAGAGCCTGTTGCGGGGCTCGATCCCAGAACGCTGAGATCAAGACCTGAGCCGAAGGAAGAAGCTTTAACCCACTGAGCCACCCAGGCACCCCTGTCCGGTAATTTCTTATAAAATTAAACATACATCTATCATATGACCCAGCAATTCTACCCTTAGGTATTTACCCAAGAAAAATGAAAACATATGTCCACAAAAATACTCATACACAAATGTTCCTGACAGCCTTATTCATATGTAGCCCAAAAGTGGAGACAGCCCAAACGTCCATCAATAGGAGAATGAGATGACAAATTATGAAATTCACACAACAGAATTTTACAACAACAAAAAAGATGAACTACTGACACACTCAACAATATGAATGAATCTCAAAACGATGATGTTAAGCAAAAGAAGAAAGACACAAAAGAGTATGAACTGTACAATTTTATTTATATGAAGTCCAGAAACAGACAAAACTAATTTTTGGTGTTTGAAGTAAAAAAAAGTGGTTGCCATTATTGGGGAAGTGATTTGTCAACAAAGGGATCAAGGAAATTTTCTGGGATAAGGGAAATATTCTATATATTCTTTGGAGTGAAGATTACACAGGTATATATACACAATTATCAGGACCTCTGGAACAGAACATTAAAGACCTGTGCATTTTATTATATGTAAATTGTGTGTATATATATGCATGTTATGTATATTATAAAATAATATTGAATTTTGTATGCAGAATTTCTAGGTCTTCCTATAGAATAGATTTCTCCTAGGGGCGCCTGGGTGGCTCAGTCAGTTAAGCGTCTGCCTTCGGCCTAGGTCATGATCCTGGAGTCTTGGGACAGAGCCCCGTGTCTGGCTTCCTGCTCAGTGAGGAGTCTGCTTCTTCTCTGCCTCCTTTTCTCTCCTTCTTTCTTCTCTTCTCTCTCTCCCCTTGCTTGTACTCTCTTTCCCACTCTCTTAAATAAATAAAAAAATAAAATATTTTTAAAAAAGAATAGATTTCTCCTTGGGGTGATTTTCCCTTTTTTCCTCTCAGTCACTCCACATGGATCTTAGAACCCTCAGTTTACCTTCCATTATCCTACTAAAATTGTGAGCACACTGCATTTGATCTCCCCTTTTGGCTGTTAACCCAATAGGTCAAGCATGATAGCATTTTTTTTTCTTTTTTTAAGGTTTCTTTTTTTTTTTTTTTTAATTTTATTTTTTATAAACATATAATATATTTTTATCCCCAGGGGTACAGGTCTGTGAATCACCAGGTTTACACACTTCACAGCACTCACCATAGCACATACCCTCCCCAGTGTCCATAATCCCACCCCCCTCCCAACCCCGCTCCCCCCATCAACCCTCAGTTTGTTTTGTGAGATTAAGAGTCACTTATGGTTTGTAAGCATGATAGCATTTAAAGCTTTCCCTTGGCAAAGCATTCCCAGAGAAGCTGATTGCTATGTACTGAGTAGAGTACAGCCCAATCAGTTTGGGAACTCCCTACTTTTAGATATTGCCCCTATAGGTGAGTTCATTGTATCTTATTAGAATGACTGGAGAAGGAGTATTAGGTAACCAGGAATTGATGTTATAGCTGCATCAATATGATCCCTTTTTGTGATATTTTCAGGTGTACTTTTCAAACATTCCAAATTATTTGAGATAGTACCACCATTCGAGGCTATTAGAGGTTATCTATTAGAGCCAAATCCATTTCCTTGTAAAGCTAGCCTTGAGTGTTTCAAGTAGCTCTTTTTTTTGAAAGTCAGAAATCAGAACAGTGGTCTACCAAAGGAATTGTACTCAATTTTACACCCTTTTCAAGCAGTCACTCTCTCATCATATCTGGTTTGGGGTGTGTTCTGCTACCAGCGTTTATCCTGTTGTTGGGGTCTGTCCCCATATCCATGCCCTACTTCATAGGAATTGCTAACTAAAAAAATGACACTTTCTAAAAAAAAAAAAAAAAGACACTTTCTTATGTTTGTTGGCAGCCTAGTTTTAGCCCAAAAGTCATCTTTCAGGAAGCTTTCCTGACCAGTTCCTGAAGACTAGATTAGGGGCTCTTAGATTAAAGTTCTGCCATCAGAGATTGATCACAATTTATTGTAATTGTTAGACAACTGTCTCCTTCAATAGACTGTCAGTTTCTGGAGAGCAGAGATATCATCTCTTTTGTTCCTCTTTTCATCACCAGTGCCTGGCATATCAAAGACACTTGTTGAATGAATTCATGAATGACTGCTGAATAATGAGCAGCCCAAGAAAACCTCCTTTATACTCAAAAGTTGTTGGGTAAGACAGTTGCTCCCTTAAACAAACAACAAACACAAACACTCCATGGTATTCCAAGACTTTATGTCATAGAGCTACAGTCTAAACCAGGTGTAGAGGGGCTCAAAATCTCTAGCAGGAAAGAGAAATACTGTCCCTACTCCATCCTTGGAGAAAATATCATTATGCAAATGTGGACTTCTTCCAGGTGAAATAGTCTGAATAAAGGAGTTGGGCACACTTGAGCTTCTTCCTTTGCTGAGAGGTTGTGTGGTGCCGTGACTTGGTGATTTAGAACCAGGTCTTTGCCATCAGTGGGTTCAAGCCCTACTCTGCTATTTACTCATAGCATGCACTTTGTGCAAGTTACGTGACCTCTTGAAACTTGGTTTTTCTTGTCCATAAAATGGGGATAATATTACCATCTTCAGGGGATTGTGAGATTAAATAACAAAAGGTCGATATAAAGTTCCTGGCCTGAAGGAAGTGTTCACCAAATATTACTTATGATGATGATGATATGATAGTTTTCCAAAGAAAAAGCAGTATCATAAAACATTGGTCTCAGCCAATCATTTTCCCTTGAGAGAAATCTATGAGCTCAGTCCCTGTGAAGCTGGGGGAGGTGTTCTGTTTTGGGCTCCCAGAGCCCTCAGCCATGGCCTTTTCCTGTGGCCCCTATGGCTGGAATGAGACTGCATCAGCAAAGCAAAGTGTGGATCACTTCCTGCAGGGTCAACCCACACTCTGATAGGTGGCCATCTTGGGGCTTTCAGCCTGGAAAACCAGCAGCCAGGTCATTCACTCTAAAGACAGTCCTCCCAAACTCCCTCTGTATCCTAAAGAGGAGGTGGGAAGATAAGGAACACTTGAATGGAAGGCTACGCATATACAAATTGTCCACCAACTCTCTTACTCGTTGACTTTTTAAAAAAAGCTTTTACTTATTTGAGAGAGCCCGAGAGAGAGAGAACACTGCACACATGAGTGGGGTGGGGGGGGGCAGAGGGAAAAGCAGGGTCCCCACTGAGCAGGGAGCCCGATGCAAGGCTCGATCCCCAGGATCCTGAGATCATGACCTGAGCCGAAGGCACTTAACCCACTGAGCGCCCCAGGCGTCCCTCTCTTATTCATTATTATTTGGTATTATTCAGAGAGAAAGATTAAACAATTTTAAAAGGTGACTCTGTTGGTTTTAAGCCTACTTCATAAATAAAAGATTTACCTAGCTGTGAAAGTGGCTTACACAGCAAAGGATGTGCACAGATCCTATAAATTTATCGTGTACATGTGTTGTGCACGTGAGGGGGAGATTTGTACAGATAAGAACAGAAAAGGACACCAAGTTCCAGAAGTGTATGGGACCCTGGGAGAGAAGGACACGGGGGCTGTCCTGGAGGGGGAATGGGAGGGTCTAAGGACAATGAGGCAGAAGAGACCACAGAGCCTAGTAAAGTCCGGAGTTCTGAGGACTTGGTTCTCACAGTCTATAGCTTAAAAGGGCCCAGCCTCTTCACTGCTGGAAAGCAGAAGAGGACCCAGAATTTGAAACCCAATGGCTTTAGCAGCAAACAAGATGTGTAGAACATCCCTACTTGTGTTCTCAACAGTGTGTAGAGATGACACAATATAGATGATATATGTGTATATGCAAAGAATAACATCTGTATTTGGTGGTTATCTGAGAGGGAATTATGAAGGACTTTTGCTTTCTAAGCCACAGATTTCTGAAACGTCCGATGGTTTATACTGAGTGTGTATTATTCTTTTTTTTTTAAAGATTTTATTTATTTACTTGACAGAGAGAGATCACAAGTAGACAGAGAGGCAGGCAGAGAGAGAGAGAGGGAAGCAGGCTTCTTGCTGAGCAGAGAGCCCGATGCGGGACTCGATCCCAGGACCCTGAGATCATGACCTGAGCCGAAGGCAGCGGCTTAACCCACTGAGCCACCCAGGCGCCCCATTCTTATATAAAGTGAAAAAGAGTTTTAAAATCTAATAGCATGTAAAAAGCGAAAACTTGAATATGACCTAACTAGTCATCAACTGGCAGAGGTTAGAATATTGATCACAGATTCATCCTACAGAATACTATGCTAGCCTGAAAAGTATGAGTTAGATCCATATGTCCCATTATGGAAGAAATAGCACAATACTGTTGGGTTTAAAAAAAAAAAAACTGTAGTGAAATGTAGTTGATATAATTCCCTTTGGGTGGGTAAAAATAAAGCCTCAGTGATGTATATATATAAAAATCATGGGCTTGTGCACTTGAGATTTGCACAATTTAAGTTACAACTCAATAAAATGTTTTTTTTTTTTTTTAATTTAAATTTATTTATTTATTTATTTGACAGATCACAAGTAAGCAGAGAGGCAGGCAGAGAGAGAGGAGGAAGCAGGCTCTCCAAGGAGCAGAGAGCCCGATGCGGGGCTCGATCCCAGGACTTTGGGATCATGACCTGAGCCGAAGGCAGAGGCTTTAACCCACTGAGCCACCCAGGCGCCCCAAAATGTTTTTTTTTTAATCTTCATGAAATTCTGTTGTATGTGTCTGTGTTTGTGTCTGTGTGTATATGTGTTAGTATGTGCACAGAAAAAGATCTAGGCAGAGGCTCCTGGCTGGCTCAGTGAAAAGAACCTGTGGGGGTGCCTGGGTGGCTCAGTGGGTTAAGCCTTTGCCTTCTGCACAGGTCATGATCTCCGGGTACTGGGATCCAGCCCCTACGGGGTTCTTTGCTCAGCAGGGAGCCTACTTCCTCCCCGTCCCACCGCCTGCTTCCCCCCACACACACACCCTCTGCTTTCCTCCCCCCAACCGCCTGCCTCTCTGCCTACTTGTGATCTCTCTCTGTCAAATAAATAAATAAAATCTTAAAAAAAAAAAAAAAAAAAAAAAAAAACGGAAAGAACCTATGAATGTTGACCTATAGGCTGTGAGTTTGAACCCCATGTTGGGTGCAGAGATTACTTAAATAAATAAACTTTAGGAAAAAGATTGAGACAGATGAAGACCAAATTTTTAACAGTGATTACTCAGTTATTCCTGGGGAACTGCATGGGGAAAGTGAGGGAAGATTTCTTTTATTTTTTGCTTTACAGATGCCTACATTATTTACATTTTAAAATACTGAGCATGGGGCGCCTGGGTGGCTCAGTGGGTTAAAGCCTCTGCCTTCGGCTTAGGTCGTGATCCCAGGGTCCTGGGATCGAGCCCCGCATCGGGCTCTCTACTCAGTGGGGAGCCTGCTTCCTCCTCTCTCTCTCTCTCTCTCTCTCTCTCTCTCTCTCTGCCTGCCTTTCTGCCTACTTGTGATCTCTCTCTCTGTGTCAAATAAAATCTTTAAAAAAAATAAAATAAAATACTGAGCATGATTTGCTTTTGTTATTAAAAACAACAACAAAAGAAATAGAAAAAAAATTATTTGGCTTCCATGAGGTTTCCTAAATCACCCCATTGATGCTGCTTTCCCTCCCACTTCGTGGGTAAGGAACATGAAAAATGAGAACATACCAAAACCTTCAGGCCAGTCGTGCCCAGTCTCGATAATGGTGTTGCTGATGGCCCTCCAATTTACACTGAGGACACTGAACTTGTTGGTTTAAGTCCATCTTGTTTAACCAAGAAAGCAGAGAAAACTTTAATGCTATGGTTTCGCTATCTTGTAACATCGGCGCTCCTTTGGGGAAAGAATCGGGATTCAGCGGTGAAGCTCCGCGTGAACGTTATCACATTTTAAACGTCTATTGTTACCGACGCCCTAGAAGCTTGCCTTTGGAAAGATTCTTGTTCTAGTAAAAGTAAGCCATTGGACACCAGGCACGGGGATTCTGGTAGGCGAGGCTGGTTTTGAGAAGCGTCCGCTAAGCGGGAGAAAGCAGCCTCTACCGCGCGGCCCCTCCCTCCAGCCTCCCTCCTGGATTTGGGCCGGGTCCCCAAGCTCCAGAGGGGCGGAGCCGAGCACCCCCACATAAGGCCGTCGAACAGCGCACTCCCCCTGCAGCCCGTCTCGCGTGCTTTCCAGGCGCCACGCGGATTTAGACGGATGGTTGGGCCATCTTCAGGAAGGTGAAGAACCAAAAATAGGAGCATCAAATGGGGCAGGGAAAGGGGCCGTACCCTGCCGAGCTTCAACCTTCAGAATAATGGTGGCAACTAGTGGATCACGCACGTCCATCATTAAGGCTTGAAAGAGGGGGTGACTCGCGGGGTTTACCTTTTTTTCCAAAGGTGAAAATTTCTTTAATATGTTTCATTATAAAAGTAACATGTGTATTGTAAACGAGTCAAACGATACAGAATAACAAATGGTTTGTGTCTGCCTAAACTTTTTTTTTTTTTTAAGATTTATTTATTTATTGGAGGGTGGTGCGGGAAGGGGCAGAGGGAGAGGGAGAGAGTCTCAAGCAGCCTCCCCAGTTAGCGCGTGTCTGTCCAAACTTTTTTTTTTAAGATTTTATTTATTTATTTGACAGAGAGAGATATCACAAGTAGGCAGAGGAGCAGGCGGAGAGAAAGAGGAGGAAGCAGGCTCCCTGCTGAGCAGAAACCCGGATGCGATGCGGGGCTCCATCCCAGGACCCTGAGATCATGACCCAAGCCAAAGGCAGAGGCTTAACCCACTGAGCCACCCAGGCGCCCCTGTCCAAACTTTTTAATGTAATTATTGTGTGGCTATATATACACACGGTATGATATAGTGGTTAAGAATACAGGCTGACTTTGACAATCAACCATTAACCTGGACCTCAGTTTTCTCAAATACAAGATGAGGATAATAATAACCGCTACTTAAAATGTTTTTGCGTAAGTGGACTCATAATACACATAAGGATCTCTACATTCACTGTTTTCAACTTTATTTTTGAAATATTTATAGATTAACAGAAAGTTCCAATGTACCCTTCTAGTACAATATCAAAACAAGGAGATCGATGCTGCTATAATGTACATATCATTTAGTGTCATTTTATCCCATGTGCATACTCTTGGAACTACCGTCCTTGCAATCAACATGCAGAGCTATTCCATTACAACAGTGATCCTCATCATGAGACCTTTTCATGGTGACATCCACCACCCTCCACCCCAACATCTCTAACCCCTGGCCATTACTGATCTATTTCTATTTCCCAACTCTGTAATTTTGTCACTTTAAGAGTGTTATGTAAATGAAATCATACAGTTTTTGAGTTTGGCTTTTCTTGCTCAGCATAAAGTCCTTGAGATCCATCCAACTTGGGTGTATCGACTGTACCAACATTAGTTCCTTTTTATTTCTGTGTAGTATTCCATTCTATAGTGTACTTATTCCTTTTTTTAGAATATCAACACTTTGCAATCTCTAATGAATTAATTGATTGAAGCATGGAGCATACACGGATGCTAACTTTTTAGAAAGAGACAACCAGACACTATGTGCTTTCTTTCTTTCTTTTTTAAAGATTTGTTTATTTGGGAGAGAGAGAGAGCACACACAACCAGGAGTGGCAGAGGGAAAGGGAGAAGGAATCTCAAGCCAGCTCCACGCTGAGCAGGTAACCGGTAGCAGGATTGGATCCCATGATCCATGAAATCATGACCTGAGCCGAAACCAAGAGAAGGACGTTAACCGACTCTACTACCCAGGCACCCCAACACTGTGTGTTTTCTGTTATAAGTACACCACACCAGTTATGCAGTAGTCTTTTTTTTTTTTAAAGATTTTATTTTTAAGTAATCTATACACCTAATGTGGGGCTTAAACCCACAACTCTGAGATCAAAGGTTGCATGCTCTACCAACTGAGCCAGCCAGCCACCCCAATCTTGCCATCAAATCTCTACATTCAACTCTAAATTAACAGGGAGTAGAAAGGAAATCATGTCAAGACTACCCCTTGCAGGGGCGCCTGGGTGCCTCAGTGGGTTAAAGCCTCTGCCTTTGGCTCAGGTCATGATCCCAGGGTCCTGGCATCGAGCCCCGCATCAAGCCCGCATCAGGCTCTCTGCTCCGCAGGGAGAGAGAGCCTCCTCTCTCTCTCTGCCTGCCTCTCTCCCTGCTTGTGATCTCTGTCAAATAAATAGATAAAATCTTAAAAAAAAAAAAAAAAAAAAGACTACCCCTTGCAAATGCAACCAGGAAAATCCAGGTTGTGAGAAACTGCATGACAAACATCATAATTTCTTCAGCAAATAAATTGCAAATGAGCACATTCTCTCTCTCTCTCTCTCTCTCTGTCACACACACACACACACACACACACACACACACACAGGTGGAGGAAACTTATAAATCAAGGGAAATTTAAAAATCCCCATCAAAAACTTGTACATACTCATAGAGCATTATTAGTAATAGTCAAAAAATGGAGACAATCCCAGTGTTTATCAGCTATGAATGAGTAAACAAAACATAGTACATCCATACAATGAAATATTGCTTAGCAAGAAAAAGAAATGAAGTATTAATACATGCTACAACATAGATGAACCTTGTAAGCATGAAAGTGAAAACCTTGTAAACATGACCAGTGAAAGAAACTAGTCACAAAGGACTACAAATTGTATGAGTCTATTTATATGAAATGTCAGAATAGGCAATTCCATAGAGATACAAAGCAGATAGGGAGAGATGAGAGAATTGGGGAGTGATGGCCAAGGGGAGGGAGTTACTTATGGTGGGGGGAGGACAGCGTTCTAAAACTAATTGTGCTGATGGATGTACAAGTCTGCAAATGCATTAAAATCTATTAGATTATACTCTTTAAGTGGGTGAATTGTATGGTATGTGATTACGTATTAATAAAACTGTGAAAAAATATTTGAGAAGCATATCAATCAATCATAATGTGTGGACCCTACTTACATTCTGATTCAGACAATTAAAGAAGATACCCGTGATAAAACTGGAAATTGGAGGGCACCTGGGTGGCTCAGTGGGTTAAGCCTCTGCCTTTGGCTCAGGTCATGATCCCAGGGTACTGGGATCAAGCCCCGAATCAGGCTCTCTGCTCAGCTCAGTCTGTTTCCTTAGAATAAATTCCTAGAAGTGAAAGTGCTAGGTGGGAGGATGTGCATGTTTTAGATTTTTTACATATAGAGAGATTGTTCTCTAGAAAAATCTGTGAGGTTATCTGTTTCCCAACACTTCCAATAATATGTTGGTCATTAGCAAGACTTTTCTTCTTTTTGTTTAAGTTTACTGCAATATAACTTATATTCACTCATTTCAAAGGTACAAGTCAATGATTTTTGGTATATTTATAGAATTATGCAAACATTCCAGGAACTAATTTTAGAACTCCTTTATCATCCCATATCTAGTCACTCCATCAAACTCCCAGTCCTAGGCAACCATGAATCTACTTCCTGTCTCCATAGATTTGCCTTTTCTAGATGTTTCACATAGACGGAATCATACAACATGTGTTCTTTTATGTCTGGCTTCTTTCACTGAGTATAATGTTTCTGAAGTTCATCCATGCGTTAGCATGTATCAGTATTTTGTTCCTTTTTATTGCTAAATAGTATTCCATTGTATAGATACACCACATTTTGTTTATGCATTCATCACTTGTTTAATACATTTGATACATTAATTGATTGATAATTGATACATAATTGATACATTAATACATTTGAGAAACAATGGAAATTCTGTTTCCACTTTTTGGCTCTTACAAATAACACTGCTATGAACATTCACTTGCCAAATCTGTGTGGACTTATGGTTTCATTTCTCCTGGGTAGATTGCTGAAGGTAGAATTGCTGTGTCCTCTGAAAATTTTAATTCAACATTTTGAGAAACTGACCACCGGTTTTCCAAAGCAGCTGTACCATTTTACATTCCCACCATCAGTGTACGAGGATACTAGTTTCTCCACATTGTCACCAACTCTTATCTGCTTTTTTAAAAAAATTATTATTATGCTAGGGATGCCTGGCTGGCTCAGTGGGTGGAGTATGCTACTCTTAATCTCAGGGTCATGAGTTCAAGTCCCACATTGGGTATGGAGCCTCCTTAAGAAAAAAAAAAATATATATATATATATGTGTATATATATATAATAATTATTATTATTATAGTCATCCTAGTAGGTGGCATCTCATTGTGGTCTTAATTTACATTTCTCTGATGGTTAATAAGGTTGAACATCTTTTCACGTGCTTATTGGCTATTTGAATATGTTCTCTGGAGAAATATCTAGTCAAGTCCTTCACTCATTTTTTTTTTTAATTTTATTTATTTGACAGAGAGAGATCACAAGGAGGCACAGCAGCAGGCAGAGAGGGAGGGGGAAGCAGGCTCCCCGCTGAGCAGAGAGCCTGATGCCGGGGCAATGCCAGGACCCTGGGATCATGACCTGAGCCGAAGGCAGAGGCTTAACCCACTGAGCCACCCAGGCGCCCCGTCCTTCACTCATTTTTAAAATTGTATTGTGTCTGGGGTGTTAAGGGGGTAGGAGAAGAATAAATGAAACAAGATGGGATTGGGAGGGAGACAAACCATAAGTGACTCTTAATCTCACAAAACAAACTGAGGGTTGATGGGGGGAGGGGGGTTGGGAGAGGGGGGGTGGGGTTATGGATATTGGGGAGGGTATGTGCTATGGTGAGTGCTGTGAAGTGTGTAAACCTGGCGATTCGCAGACCTGTACCCCTGGGGATAAAAATATATGTTTATATATATATAAAAAATAAAAAAAATAAATAAATTTAAAAAATTGTATTGTGTCTTTAATCCATTTATTCTTTGCCAGTATGAGAGGTGAAAGATTGTTTCCATTTACATTTATTTAATTACCATTAAATTGGACACTTTTTCACATATTTATTGGCCAAATATATTTTTTTATTTGAGAATTTTCAGTGCTTATAAGAGCTCTTTTTTTTTTTTTTTTTTAGATTTTACTAATTTATTTGACAGAGAGACAGCCAGAGAGGGAACACAAGTAGGGGGAGGAGCAGAGGGAGAGGGAGAAGCAGGCTTCCAGTTGATCAGGGAGCCCACCTAGGATCATGACCCAAGCAGAAAGCAGAGCCACCCAGGCATTCCTATATAAGAGCTCTTTTTATATGAGAAAAGATTAAAGCTTTTGGGGAGGCCTGGGTGTCTCAGTTGGTAAAGCTTCTGCCTTTGGCTCAGGCCCTGTCCCAGGGTCCTGGGATGGAGCCCTGCATTGGGCTCTTGCTCAGCAGGGAACCTGTGTCTCTCTCTCCCACTCCCCCTGCTTGTGCTCTCTCTCTCTCTCTCTATTAAATAAAAAAATTAAATTAAAAAAATAAAGCTTTTTAATTACTTTTTAAATTATAATTTTATTTTACTTTTTTTTAGTTGACAGAGAGAGCGTGAGAGAGCCAAGCAGGAGGAGCAGCAGAGGGAGCGGCAGAGGGAGAGGGAGAGAGAGAAGCAGACTCCCCTTTGAGCAGGGAGCCCGATGCGGGGCTCGATCCCAGGACCCTGAGATCATGACCTAAGCCGAAGGCAGACACTTAACCATCTGAGCCACCCAGGCACCCAAACCTTTCTTATACATGTTAAAATTACTTTCCCATATTTTTCATCTGACCACAGCAACTGTGCATGCCATCTTCATACAAATAATCCATACAGCTCAGGGTAATTAGGTTACAGACCGACACTTGATCCTGCCCAAGAACACCTAGTAATTGGTCCTAAAGTCAGCTGATCTCCCCATGACATTCACCATCCTCTATCCTCTAGCCATACTGAAGCAACCCATTGAAAGCCCCTCTCCCTTGATTATGGCATCAAGTTCTGCTCCAGAATAATCCCCTGCAAAGAGATACAAAGATGATAAGACTTTTACTCCCAACTCACCCTCCTCTTCTAAGAAGGGCCTGAATAATCTCATTTATTGAGCACCGTCCAAGTGTTCCAGACACTTTGCTTCAGCACCGTATACAGATCATTATCTCTATACTGTTGTGTTCCTCAGGTAACAGATGAGGAAATGAAGCTGGGGGGGAGGGGGCATTAACTCACCCAAGGTCACAGAGCTAGGGAGTTGTGCGGCTGGGATTGGACCTAGGAGTTGTGTGGCCGGGATTGCACAAATCAGATGGACTCCAAAGACAGTGCTTTTGCCCACTGAGCTACATTTCTGCAAGTTTTGTAGCCACGGCTTTCTGTTGGCTTCAGCTGTGCTTGAGAAGAAAGGCCAAAGAGCCAAGGCTGGGAAATATCCACCCGGTGAATATTTGACATTAGGAAACGGACTGGAGATTCAGAATCCTACTGCCCCACACTGAAATGGAGGATGATTTTTCTCAAGGGTGGCTCAGTTTTCTGTCATTCTTTCAACAAATAGTTTCTGAGCATTTAAGAACCCCTGAACTATGCCTGGCACGTGTCAGGTGATGGGCCAATAAATATTTGTTCCATGAATGGATGATTGAGTAAATGAACAAATGGGCATCTCCTGTGTTCCAAGCATTGCGCCAGGGTTTTGGGATACAGTGGATAAGACTGACTTAAAGATGCTCATGGTTAAGTGGAACCATGATATATAGGGACCATAATATACAGGAACATGATATATAGGAGATAGATATATAGATGATATAGGAAATTATAATCCTGAGACAAATACATAAGAGATTATAATCCTGTGGGATAAACTCTATGGCATCAGCAAAAACAGCAATTGTTTTTACTGCACTTTGACTCTAAGCTTTGCCTCATTTAAATCCTCTTGACTACCCTATGAGGTGAATACTATTTTTATTTTGGGGACGAGTAAACAGTTTCCAGATGAAGAAACTAAGGCTTACAGGGACCTAAGCAGCGCAATGGAGGGGTCCTAATCCAGCTTGTGGATTTCAGAGGAGTCTTGGAAGGGAAGACATCTTATGTGAAGCCCAAATTAGAGGTAGGAGGTAACCTGGCCTGGGCAAAGAGAGGCTGCCTTTCCAGGCGGAGGGAAAGCATGCACAAAGGCCTGTGAGTTAGGGGGAAATAGCTGTGGCTTCTCCTTCTGCAGCATTAGCTTTCATGGTTCAGAGTCCCAGGGCAATGTGCCTGGGTGGCTCAGTCATTGAGCATCTGGCTTCGGCTCAGGTCATGATCCCAGGGTCCTGGGATTGAGCCCCACATCGGGCATCGGGCTCCCTGTTCGGCAGGAAGCCTGCTTCTCTCTCCCACTCCCCCTGCTTGTGTTTCCTCTTTCGCTGTGCCCTCTCTGTCGAATAAATAAATAAAATCTTAAAAAAAAAAAAAAGTCCCAGGGCAAGCACCTGCTCTGTGCCAGCTCTTCCTATCTTCCCCCAAAGACCTTTCCATCATCTTGTAGACCATAGCCTGTAACCGGAGTGCCCTTTGAGAGTACCAGGTTCCTCCAAACATTGCCAGGCTTCTGGGAATGGGTGGCTGAACTGAGGCCTGTCATACTCACAGGGCAAGCAGAGCAAGATCACTGTGGCCACCTGCTGACACTAAAGCCAGATAGGAAGTCAAGCATGTGTGTATGTGTGCAGGGCCCCTTGGTGAGCCACCCCCTCCCCTAAAACTATCACTTAACATGGCCCTCAGAAGGGAGACAAAATCCCTCTTACAGTCTAATTTCAACCATTTCTACAGCCTGTTCGGCTCCCTTGCGAGTTCTGTACTAAGGGGATGTAATTTTTGTTTTTTAAAGATTTTATTTATTTATTTGACAGACGGAGATCACAAGTAGGCAGAGGCAGGCAGAGAGAGGAGGAAGCAGGCTTCCTGCTGAGCAGAGAGCCTGATGCGGGGCTCAATCCCAGGACCCTGGGATCATGACCTGAGTCGAAGGCAGAGGCTTTAACCCACTGAGCCACCCAGGCACCCCGAGGGGATGTAATTTTTAAGGCCCTCTGTAGCTTTTCCTTTTCCCACTAGGTTCCAGGTACAGTCTGTCAAACTCGGTGGGGGGTGGGGGAGAGAAGGCATCAGAGGGGATAGGAGTGGGGGCACCGGCCACTCTTTCTCGACCCTGCACCTATCTCTGGAAACCCAGGTGCTGTCTGCTGGCATCCGGAGGTGGGGAGCTGAAGGGGGCATTCACACCTGGCCTAGCTTTGGAGTGTGGTTTTCTCACCTATTTCCATCCAAATCTTTATACGTCTCCTGTGGAGGCCCTGGGGGACTATTGGCCCCTTCCAGAGGAAGGAGACAGTAGGGTGATTGGACTAAATCTGGAACTGGGCCTCTGTCTAGGGTTTAATAATCATCACAAAGGTCTTCCTGGCTAGGGTACAGGAGTTCGGAGCCTCCTAAGGGGATTTCACATTTAGGATTCTCAGGCCTCCTTTGATCCCCTACCCCATGCTGAGGGAGTATCTAGGCTGGGCCTTCAGCGATGGCCATGTAATGCATAACTATGGTTCCTTACCACACTCAGTACAAGATCTTCAACACTTGGTAATAAAAATAGCTCGCCTTTGCTGCGTGCTTATTAGGCACCAAACCCCTCACAACTATTTTGGGCAGAAGATACTGTTACAGATAAGGAAAAAAAAAAAAAAAAGGCTTAGGGTCTTTAACTGCTCCCAGTGACAAGGCACCCAAAGGGCTGGGCTGGCACTGAAAGTCCAAGCTAGGACTCTGAAACCAGTGCTTTCTGCCTCCCAGCCAGCTGCACCTCCAAACCTGTCCATCTTCCCCCTCCTGATGGTAGTTCATATTCCCCTGACCTTGTATCAAGAGTTTTTCCCAGGCCCTTCTCTCTCCTCTCTGATCCACCCACTGGGATTTTCAATAGCCCATCATCAATCATTGTCTCTCCAATTATTCCAGACCCTCCTAGGGACACAAAGGGATTAATTCCCCAGTTTATCTTCAGAGCTCTTATTCTACCACTGGCTAGCTCTATGGCCTTAGTCAAATCACTTGGCTCCTCTGTGCCTCAGTGTCCTTATCCATACATTGGGAATAAAGACAATACCTACCTCCACAGGCTTTGGTGAGAATTGAAATCATATAATGCCTGTAAGTCATTTAGCACAATGTCTAAAATGAAATCCCAAGGAAAAGCAGAATGGTTTAGGTCATCAGTTTAGTACCACTGACCCTAATCCACCACTCCTTAGGGATAGGCTTCCCTCCCCTCCTAAAGATCCCTTGGGGGGTCCTGGTTGGTGGGGAACTAGGACAACATACTGGGAAGCTGGAGGAGGGGAGCCAACTGGTTCCATATTTATATGAAATATTTTCTAGCTTCACATCCCAGGACTCCCTAGAAATAAGTGCAAACCCAGGTTGGCTTCCTTTCCTCCCGTCCACACCTCTCCACCAACTGACAGCTTTATCTCCTAACTTGACTCTTAAAATCTTTTTTTTTTTTTAAGATTTAATTTATTGGGGCACCTGGGTATCTCAGTCATTATGTGTCTGTCTTTGGCTCAGGTAGTAATCCCAGGGTCCTCCGATCGAGCCCCGCATCAGGCTCCTTGCTCAGTGGGAAGTCTTCTTCTCCCTCTCCCTCTGCCTGCTGCTCCCCCTACTTGTGCTCTCTCTCTCTCTCTCTCATGGTCTCTCTCTCTGTCAAATAAATAAATAAAATCTTTTAAAAATTAAAAAGATTTAATTTATTTGAGAGAGAGTGTGTGTGTGTGTGTGTGTGCGCACGCGCGCGTGCATGCACACACAAGCGTGCATGCACACACAAGCAGGGGGAGGGATGGAGAGAGAAGGAGAAGTAGACTCTGGGCTGAACAGAAAGCCTGACTCAGGGCTCAATCCCAGGACCCTGGGATCATGACCTGAACCAAAGGCAGGTGCTTAACTGACTGAGCCACCCAAGTGCCCCCTTGACTCCTAAAATCTGACACTAAATAGGTGCATCTATATTTTGACAATATAGTTAAAAATGGGGGCGTCTGGGACGCCTGGGTGGCTCAGTGGGTTAAGCCGCTGCCTTCGGCTCAGGTCATGATCTCAGGATCCTGGGATCGAGTCCCATGTCGGGCTCTCTGCTCAGCGGGGAGCCTGCTTCTCTCTCTCTCTCTCTGCCTGCCTTTGTCTACTGTGATCTCTCTCTGTCAAATAAATAAATAAAATCTTAAAAAAAAATGGGGGCGTCTGAGCTCCCCCTGCTTGTGTTTGCTCTCTCTGTCAAATACAAAAATAAAGTCTTTAAAAAAAATGGATGCCCTTTGACCTAGCAAATCCACACCTAGAAATGTACCTTGAAATAACTAAGGGACCTTGCGAAGATTTTGTTAGAAGGATGGTCCTCTTGTGTTATTTATAACCAGAAACAAGCTCTGTGTCTAATGATAGGTGACGGGCTACACACACACACACACACACACACATCTATCTCTAACGCAACACTCTATAGCCATTACAAATTGTGCAGCAGAAGGCTTTAGTGATTGGAGCAAATGTTCAGAATATGTTTTGTTTAACTTTTCATATTTTTGAGGAAAATGATAAAATTCATACAAAATATTTCTTTTTGTTGCTTATCTGTGGCTTCTAATTTATTTGCAAACAAGCATATATTTATCCTGTAATGAGAAAAGAAAAAGCCCACATTTGGCAAAACTTGGGTAGAGATGGTAGTTGAGAGACTGGCTTTATATTGAGCTCCTGGATGGATTCCTGGCTCCCTGTGGCCTACTGAACTCCAGAATAAGAAACCCCAGCAGATCTAAAAGTTTGGGTCAAAAGAAAAGCAGTAGCAACAAAGAAGACCCAAGCACTTCTGTGGTCTCTTTTTGGATACTCTTTGGCATCAGCAAGTGTGTATTTGGTGATCTGGAGAGTTGGGGACACCACCAGTCAGGGCCAAGGAGGGCACTTCCCTCTTTTTGATTCGGACAATTGATGCTTTCTCATTCTTATACAAATGGACCTCTAAGACAAGTCCTCAAGGAGCTGCCTTCCATCCAGTGGGTCCTTTGGTGTCCACTGGCACCTAAAGGTCTGAGCTACCTCCTCCAGAGGTGCAGCCTTCCCATCTTTCTCCCACTGTTGTCCCCCCTCCATTGTCCTCTGTTCAGGTGATGAACCCAGGCTTTCTGTGAGGGAGAGGAGAGGATGCTCATTTCTACCCAGGGGTGCTGTGAATGATGACTACAGAGATTGACTGGGGGTAGTTCATATTGGTTGGGGAGTCTGCAGAAGACTTAGAGGATAAGCTGGAACTAGACTTCTGTATCTTCAACAGCTTCTTGAGTGAGTATTTTTTGAATACTCCTTGCATGTCATGTTTAGCACTAAGCACTTTCACAGTATCATCTGATGCCATTTGAGGCCTCTAAGCACTGCACAGCATCGCCGGTCCCTAGTTCACATAATCCTCTCATCCCACTTGTCACATCTTGACAAGTCATCAGAGATGACTGACTCATCTCTGTCATTAGACTGTGAGTCCCAAGAGGGCAAGAAGAACACTGTTCTCTATGTCCCATCTATTGAGCATTGCCCAGCCCAATGTCTAGAACACATATTCATAAGTACTGGGGAAACTCAGATAGCTGGGAAGGGGTTTAATACTCCATGCCCCTCACTTCTGTGAGATTGGCCCAGTTCAGTGGAGGCTTGGGATGACGTGATTGGTGGGTGAGTGCTGAAGGACATTGGGCATGAGTATGGGAGTACCAGGTTATTTCAGGAGTCTGCTGGGGTCCATATTACCCTCAGAGACTGTCGATTCAGACCTCCATCAGCTCACATGGTCCCAGATCTGGTTGGTCTCCTCACATATGCTTGCCTCTGGTTTTCAGGGGACCAATGCCAATGAACAGGTGACTCAGTGCCATCTGTTCCCACATCCAGAAAAGTTGCTCAGATAAGTGTGCAGCAATAGCCTCTAAGAACCTATAAACCGGTCTGTCTGGAGACCTGACCTGGTTCCTGTGCCGGGTGTGGTGGTCAGGGGGGCTCCTCAGAGTCTGGTCACCTGTTGAGCTAACGGGTGAGGGAAACTCTTTTTATTTGCTCCTCCCTCCCTGATCCTCTTCTCTTTTAATATCCCAACCCAATCAACTCCCCAGCTATTTCTGTCCCTTTAAGCACAGGATGCTCAAACATATTCATAACTGTGACCTATTGTTCCTTAGTCTTTCCATTTTGTTTCTGATAACGCCAATTCTGGGCATCTTCAAACTTTGGAATCATGGTGGGGAGGGTTTGACAGGTTTCTCTCCTCAAAAGTGAGGAGAGAAAATGGGGAAGGGTAGTCAGGTCAAGGCACAGAGAAGTCTGTGATAAAACCAAGGAAGGATGTGGGGAGGAAGAGATGGGAAATGACAGGAAATGAGACTGAAAGGTCCTTGTGGGCTAAGCTAAAGGTTTGGACTGGATCCTAACGGCAGTCAGAACCCATCGAAAAGTCTGGGTCAGTGACTATATTCCAACAACACAAAGAGAAACGTTCAAATAGCTGATATGTACTGACCACTTGCTTTATAATGAAAAACATGATTCATGTAGTCCTCCCAACAATATTATGAGTGGTATTACCAATTCCATCTAATCTGAAGGGAAACTGGAGCAGGAGAAGATTATTTCTTCAAGGTCAGAGCTAGGATTTTGATTCTGGACTCTATTCCTCTACTTACGCCGGCAGATCTGAGAGAGGGCAGGGTTCAGGGAAGGGCTCTGGAGAGGGCAGAAAAGCCAACCAGACTCCACGACTGCCAGGATGTGGGTGTGAGGACGACAGCGCTCTCCAGACTGGTGCCCAAGTTTCGGAACCGCGCACGTTTCACAACCGCGGACTCTCTAAGGCAAAAGCGCGGAGGCGGGGGGGGGGGGCCAGAGGCGGCCAGGCAGTGGCGCTGGCTCGGAGGCTAACCGCTCCGCCCCGGTAGGGCGGGACCTGTCGCCCAAGCGGAACCGGAGCCGGAGCCGGAGCCCGAGCCCGAGCCCGAGACCGAGCCGGAGCCGGAGCGATCCCTGGCAGGCTAGGCAGGTCTTCCCTGACCTCGCCGGCCGGGCGGAGAAGTGCCAGGAGCAGTGCCATCTAGCGGACGCGCGGACCTTGGCACCCGAGCCTCCTGAGGTGACCGCCCCGAGGTATGCCGGGAATGGCAGAAGCTGACGCGAGGGGACCAAAGAGACAGAGGATGGATTTGGGACCAGCCGCAGTCTGGGCCTGTCTGACCTCTCTCCAACTGTGGACTCAGCGCGCGCCCGAGTGTGGGGCCTTCCGACTCGGGTCCCCGACGTGCCGTACCTTCCCCACCCCTATCCTGTGCGTCCTCAGGCAGCAGGCATGGCCACAGTGGTCTGTCCCTCTCTGACTCCTCAGATTCCACATCGGATCCCTTCCTTCCTTCCTCATACTCCTCCAACTTCCCCTACCAGATTCTGGGTTCCCCCACACATTCTCCTGCCTTCTGGCTGCTTTTCTTCTCTTGTCTCCATCACCGGGTCCGGTGGATGCTCCAGTCCCACCTCCTCTCCCAAAGCTGGCTTCTTCTTTGTCCCCCACCGCCTCGTTCTTGATTCAGGCCAACATCCACTCCAGGCTGGAAGGCCACATCAGCCAGCAGTACAGTGCTCTTCAACCCATTTTCCACATTGCAGAAGGGTCTTCCTAAAGATTCTGGTGTTCCCAGGATGAACGCTCTTCAGTTGTTTTCCTGTTCCTTTGGTTTAAAGATCAAACTCTGTCTGACCTACCAGGCTTTCACAGTGTGGCCCCTGTGAACTCCAGCCCATCTTTCCTAATGCCTTTCTCACATGTTGAGCAGAGTCCCACCTGTATTGAAATCACTAGCGGGGCTTGTTAACTGTGCTGATTTGGGGTCCCTACCTCAGGCCCTGGAAGTGGCACCCATGCTTGACAGGTCTCTTGTGGTTGACACTCACTTCTTGCAGCTCTTGAAAAATCCCAGGGCTCTTTCCCCCTGGCCTACACACAGGCTCCCCCTGCCTAGAGACTATACCTCACCCACTTCCTTTGGATTGAGTTTAAAGGCCACCTCTCTCCTGCCCTCTGCAAGCCCTGGGCTTTCTCCTAAAACAGAACTAATTAAATGGAGTTTTGGGGGCGCCTGGGTGGCTCAGTGGGTTAAGCCGCTGCCTTCGGCTCAGGTCATGATCTCAGAGTCCTGGGATCGAGCCCCGCATCGGGCTCTCTGCTCAGCAGGGAGCCTGCTTCCTCCTCTCTCTCTGCCTGCCTCTCTGCCTGCTTGTGATCTCTGTCAAATAAATAAATAAAATCTTTAAAAAAAATAAAATAAAATAAATGGAGTTTTGTCTGTCCCCTCCTTTGTCTGTCCCTACAACCACAACGTAAGCTCCCATGGCAAGGTGCCTGGCAAAGAGGAGGGGCTCAATAAATACTTGTTCACCATTGAGTGAGTGAATGTCTGTGGATATTCCAAGCCGAGGGCAACTCTAGGACCTGGCATGATGACATGAGAAAGTAGAGCAACCCAGAATAAATGAGCCCTGAGGATGGAGGAGGGGGAATGATTGGGCAGCTGTGGGCCCTTCCAGTTCCTCTCATACTACTACCCACAGGGGTCTGCGTCAGAGGCACACTGCTGCCAAGGAAGCCAAGGAGAACCGGTGTCCATGTATCAGCCTTCCTCTCTGTGGCCTCATGGACCTATCCCTCCTCCTCTGCTGGGGTTTTGAATCCCCCTTTCCCATCCAGGTCATCTGAGGAATGGCATCGTTGTACTCCTGGAAGCACTCTGTCTCTCTGTTTTTTGGCCTATCAGAGAGATCCCAAGCCCATTCCATATGAATGATGCATTACAGCCTCAAGGAATGGAAAGCCTGAGAGTCAGCCTCAGACAGCAGGGCCACCCCCTGTCCAACCTGTAGGGAAGGCACTAAGGGAAACCAGTCAGCAGGTGCCCTCTAGAGTCAACACTGCTGTGTTCTGAGTCTTCTCTAGTTACAGAGTCAGGGTAACTGTTGTCCCCAGGTCTCTGGGTGGCTCAGCCAATTAAGCATCTGCCTTTGGCTCAGGTTGGGTCTTGGGATCGAGCCTCGCATTGGGCTCCCTGCTTAGTGGGGAGTCTGCTTCTCCCTCTGCACCTGCCCCACACTTGTGCTCTCTCGCTCGCAAAAATAAATAAATAAAATCTTAAGAAAAACCCCCAAAACCTTATGCTGCTGCCCTCAAAGATGTCTCCATCTAGATGGGGGTTGTGGGAAAGACTTGAACTGGGTCTACAGTATTACTATGGTAATAGTTGCTAGGATTCTTTTTTTTTTTTTTTTTTAGAGAGAGAGCAAGCACAAGAGAGAGCGAGCAAGGGTGGAGGAGGGGCAGAGGGAGGGGGAGAGAGAGAATACCAAGCAGGCTCCACACCCAGCACCGAGCCTGACTCAGGGCTCCATCCCATGCCCCTGAGATTGTGATCTGAGCCAAAATCAAGAGTTGGACCTTCAACCAACTGAGCCACCCAGGCACTCCTGATTTTTTTTTTTAAGATTTTACTTATTTACTTATTTGAGAGAGAGGAGAGCCTGTATGAGTTGGGGGAGGAGCAGAGGGAGAGCGACAAGCAGACTCCCTGCTAAGCAATGAGCCCAACACAGGGCTTGATCTCACAGCCCTGAGATCAAGAGCGGCAATCAAGAGTCAGAGGCTTAACCAACTGAGCCACGGGCCTACCCCACTGATTCTTAATGAATGCTTACCACACACCGAACCCCACTGTAAGCATTTGGCATGCAGCCTGTCTCACACTTTCAATAATCCCTTTGCAGATTAGGAAAATCAGGCTCTGGGAGGCGAACACTGTCCATCCAGTTGAAGCGTTGGATATAAAGCAGACTGGTTGAGAGGTGGGCTCTGAGAGAGTGGGGAGGGAATACCCATTCAGTTTGGGGTAGAGATAGTGCTGGAAGGGCCTAGATGCATGCTGGGGGAGTCTCCCATGGCTTGTGAATCCTGTCAGCCTTGTTCCTCTAGGCTCCACACCAACGGCTCCTTTCCTTTCTGTTTCTATCTTAGGTGGTCAAATTCTATGATTTGACCTAAAGAACTGAAGCTGGGGTTCCCAGCCCTGCTATAATCTGGTTGTGGGGCCTTAGGCAGGTTCCTGCCCTCTCCACGCCTCTAAGTCCTCTTTTTGAAAGGAACCTTACCCAGGCATGTCTAACCAAGCCCATAGCTCTAGAGCACAGTTAAGCTAAGATGCAGGAACAGCTTTTGGTTAACTTTAGCCTTTTCTCAAAATAGCCCTTTCCTCCCTTCACATGTGCCCCTAGGACATAGGACAGAGGAGGGAGGAAGGAGAGAGAAGAGGCCCTTTTGTCTGTATATCCCTGAGTGCATGAATTCTCCAGCTATCTCCTGCAGGTTTGGTTGGTCCTCTTGATTAAGTCTCCAGGCCCAAAGAGGCAGTATATATTCCTCCTCTCCTCTTTACTGTCTGTATTCATTCATTCCTCAAAGGTGAGGGCCTCCTGCGTAGCAAGCATTGCCCTGGGATTTAGCCATGAATCAGATGGACCAGTTGATGATAGAGCGGCTTTGCTCCTAGTCCAAATGGCCACCAGGTGTCACCAGTGCCAACCATAAGGCTTCTCTTGGGTAGGAGAAGAGATGGGTTGGGAAGAGGAAGTGTGGGTGGGTGAACTTGACCAGCTGAATCACAAGCAAGTTCCTCAAATGGGAAAAACAAATTTACCTCCTTGCCCTTCCCCCACCAAAAAGACACCTCATGACTTCCTCAAAAGCCCTGGGATCCTGGAAACTCAGAGATTCTGCAGCCCACCCCTCACAGAGAGCCTACCAGGCTTCTTGGAAACTCCTTTGGTGATTACAGCTCACTACCTCATTGGCAACCTATATTATTAGAAGATTCCTCCTGATTTAGAAACAAAATCTGATACTCACTTTGATTTGTCTTAGTTCTGCCTTCTGTGGTTACAAAGAGAAAGGCTCTTCTCCCTCATACAGCCCTTCAGACATTTGGAGAGATTGCTCAGGTCTATACAGAGCATTTACTCTGTGTCAGACCTTGGGGCCACAGTAGAGAACAAGCAAGGTTGATGCTGCCCTCCATGGCTTATAGTCTGTCCAAGAAACCAGCAACCAGCCAGCAGTAACAAGGAAGCATTCACAAGGCCAAACAGGAAAGATTTGGACTGACATAGAGCAGAAGGCAAGGCCCCTACCCAGCATGAGGTCTGGGGAGACTTCCTGGAGAGATCTCCCTGTGGTCAGGTGAGCAGCTACAGGGCTATTCAAATGCCAAAGTTTTAAAGAAATATTAGGGGAGGTGCCTGCATGCTTCAGTTGGCTGGGTGTCTGACTCTTGATTTAGGTTCAGGTGGTGATCTGGTGGTTATGAGATTGAGACCCATGTCTGGCTCCGTGCTCAGTGGGGAGTCTGTTTGCGATTCTCTCTCTTTGCCCCTCCCCTGGCTCATGTGCTCTCTCTCTCTCTCAAATGGACAAATAAATCTTTTTATTTTTTAATTTTTTAAAAGATTTTATTGGGGCGCCTGGGTGGCTCAGTGGGTTAAAGCCTCTGCCTTCGGCTCAGGTCATGATCCCAGGGTCCTGGGATCGAGCCCCACATCGGGCTCTCTGCTCAGCGGGGAGCCTGCTTCCTCCTCTCTCTCTGCCTGCCTCTCTGCCTACTTGTGATCTCTGTCTGTCAAATAAATAAATAAAATCTTTTTTTTTTCTTTAAAGATTTTATTTATTTATTTGACAGAGAGAAATCACAAGTAGGCAGAGAGGCAGGCAGAGAGAGAGGAGGAAGCAGGCTCCCCGCTGAGCAGAGAGCCCGATGTGGGGCTCGAACCCAGGACCTGGGATCATGACCTGAGCCGAAGGCACGGCTTAACCCACTGAGCCACCCAGGCGCCCCAATAAATAAAATCTTTTAAAAAAAGATTTTATTTATTTATTTGAGAGTGAGGGACAGAGAGAGCACAAACAGGGGAGCAGCAGAGGGAGAAGCAGCAGAGGGAGAGGGAGAAGTAGAAGCAGACTCCCCGCTGAGCAAGGAGCCCGATGTGAGACTCGATCCCAGGACTCCGGAATCATGACCTGAGCCAAAGGCAGTTGCCCAGCCAACTGAGCCACCCAGGCACCCCTAAATAAAACTTTTTATAAAATTAAGGAAAAATTGGGAGAGTTTTGCTCATGCTCTGAGCTTAGTCTGCTCACCAGGAAATACAGCATCATGGGGTCGCAGGGGGGAGGGTTGGGGACAGCACAGGGGACAGGAAGAGCCATCTAGGCAGTGAGAGAGAGCATGGAGTGTCTGGGACGCTGACAAGGTCCAGTCTTGTTGGAGTGCACAGCTGAGAAAAGAGCTATGAGACAAGAGGCCCTCAAAAGAAGGAAGAGAGAACTTCTGGGCCTTCAACAGCTTCTAGACATCAGTGTCTAATGCCCAGATCCGGTCTGATGTGGGGTGTGGGGGAACCACAATGTCACATTCCATGATGCAGATCTACCTTCCCATGAACACAGCCCAGGAAGGTAGTGGCCTTTTTTTTTTTTTTTTAAGATTTTATTTATTTATTTGACAGACAGAGATCACATGTAGGCAGAGAGGCAGGCAGAGAGAGAAGGAGGGGAAACAGGCTCCCCGCCGAGCAGAGAGCCCAATGTGGGTCGATCCCAGTGCCTGGGATCATGACCAGAGCCAAAAGGCAGAGGCTTTAACCCCACTGAGCCCCCCAGGTGCCCCAGGTAGTGGGCTTTTGATGGCAAGTCAAAATACACCTGAGGTCCGCTAAAGCCCTTAAAGAAGTTTCAGGAAAACTGCTAAGAAACCAGAGCATCCCCATCTAAGGATCCACAGCTGAATTAATGAACCTCAGACTGAGCTGTTTTTCCACTGTTCTCTGGCTCATTTCTTCCTCGGTTTTGATTCCTCTCATAGTATGTGCTCATTTCAATAAACATTTCTAAATACAATAAACAAAATGGAAATCCAAAATTATTTTGTATTATTATATCTATTGCTGTGTAACAAATTACCCGAAAACTTAGTAGCTTCAAACAACAAACACGGATTATCTCACAGTTTCTCAGATCCAGGAATTTGGGGGTTGCTTAGTCCGGCAGTTGTGGCTCTGAATCTCTCATGAGATTGCAATCAAGCTGTCAGTCAGAGCTGCCACGATTCGAAGGCTTGACCAGGGCTGGCGGTTTCACTTCCAAGGCTGCTAATTTATATGCCTGGCAAGATGTGGCTGGTGGTTGGTAGGAGGCCTTGAAGCTCACAACTCAGATCTCTCAGTAGCTGCGTGAGTATCTTGTGAGCATGGCAGCTGACTGTCCCCGGAACTAGTGATCCAGTTAGTCCTATGCTTGAGAGGGGATTAGTCTCCGCCTTTTGAAGGGAGGAGTATCGGAGGTTTGTTGATCCATTTATTTTATTTTATTTTATTTAAATCCAATTAATTAACATACAGTGTATTAGTAGTTTCAGAGGCAGAGTTCAGTGATTCATCAGTTGCATGTAATACCCAGTGCTCATTCCATTACATGTCCTCCTAATGCCCATCACCCAGTTACCCATCCTCCTACCTTCCTCCCCCCAAGCAACCCTCAAGTCATCTTATTTTACTTTTTCCTCCCTTCCCCTATGATCCTCTGCTTTGTTTCTTAAATTCCACATATAAGTGAAATCAGATGCTAATTGTCTTTCTCTGATTGACTTATTTTGCTTAGCATAATACCCTCTAGTTTCAACCACGTCATTGCAAAGGGCAAGATTCCATTTTCTGATGGCTGCATAGTATTCCATTGTATATATACACCACATCATCTTTACCCATTCATCTGTCGATGGACATCTGTGCTCTTTCGATAATTGACTATTGTGGACCTTGCTGCTGTAACATTGGGGTGCAGGTGCCCCTTCAGATCACTACAGTTGTATCTTTAGGGTATATAAATACCCAGTAGTGTGATTGCTGGGTTGTAGTGTAGCTCTATTTTTAACTTTTTCATACCATTTTCCAGAGTGGCTATACTAGCCTGCATTCCCACCAGCAATGTAAGAGGGTTTACGGATATGGTTTTAACTTCCAGTTACCCCAAATCTCCTTCCAAAATAACCATTATGAACATTTTGTTGTATTTACAACCAGAATTTTTCCCACTCAAAGATATATATCTACTTTCAACAATAAAAATGGGATCATAATATAAATACTGTGGTTTACTGCTATTTTATTTAATGTTAGAATACGTAATAATGTGCACAAAATAAAACTTAAAAGGTACAAAAGCACAAAACGATATGCAGCTGCAAGTGAGTCTCCCTCTCTCCCTGGCTCCCACCCTCTCAGTTGCCCTCCCTGATGCTCACCAACTTCTTGCATATTTATTACAAATATTACAAATATATAAGCAGAGCTACCCTTGGGTTTCCACACTCACTGTTCTGCAGTGTGCTCTTTCCCCTCAGTATACTATCTCTCAGATATTTCCATTTCAGTATATAGGGCACTGCCTTAATTCTTGAAGGAGCTATGGGATATTTCCTTGAATGTTTACTTAATATGAACTATTTTATAACGAGTTCTGTAACTTCATTTTTTAAAAGATTTTTTAGTATGTTTATTTGAAAGAGGGAACACAAGCAGGGGGAGTAGGAGAGGGAGAAGAAGGCTTCCCGCCGAGCAGGGAGACTGACCCGAGGTTCAATCCCAGGACCCTGGGATCATGACCTGAGCTGAAGGCAGATGCTTAACCACCTGAGCCATGAGCCACCCAAGCGTCCCAGTTCTGTAACTTCAAAATATGCTCTCAGTGTCCTTCAACATCAGAAAGTGTAGGGCTGCATCATTTGTTGCAGTTGCCCACCCTGCCGCTCTGTGGACATACCCTCATTATTTGAACTGATCCTGTGGTGTTGAAAGTTTGGGTTGTTTCTTATTTTCTCATTTTTCTCTATTTTGCTTCTAAAGCAAACAGCGTATATGTAGTGAGTGAGTCCTTTGGTACTACTCATCAGAAGCTTGAAAACTGCACATAATCTTTGACCCAGCAACCCCACTTCTGAGACTCGTTCCTAATAATCAGAAAAGTGAGTGTGCAAAGATGCACCTCCTTAACGTTACTGCAAAGTTTCTTTTTTTTTTTAAGATTTTATTTATTTATTTGACACAGAGAGAGAGATCACAAGTAGGCAGAGAGGCAGGCAGAGATAGAGGGGAAAGCCAGCTCCCTGCTGAGCAGAGAGCCCGATTCGGGGCTCGATCCTAGGACCCCAGGATCATGACCTGAGCTGAAGGCAGAGGCTTAACCCACTGAGCCACCCAGGTGCTCCTGCAAAGTTTCTTATAGAGAAAAATTAAAAGACTCTAAATCCCCAATAATAGGTAACTGCTTCAATCATGATTCATAATTCTCTATTATAGAATATT
Source organism: Lutra lutra (assembly GCF_902655055.1). Lineage (NCBI taxonomy): Eukaryota > Metazoa > Chordata > Mammalia > Carnivora > Mustelidae > Lutra > Lutra lutra. Next base: position 78,267,088 of record NC_062282.1, on the reverse strand, counting down.
GGGCATATAACAAAAATTATGATGATTGGGGCGCCTGGGTGGCTCAGTGGGTTAAGGCCTCTGTCTTCAGCTCAGGTCATGATCCCGGTCCTGGGATCGAGCCCCACATCGGGCTCTCTGCTCAGCGGGGAGCCTGCTTCCTCCTCTCTCTCTGCCTGCCTCTCTGCCTACTTGTGATCTCTGTCTGTCAAATAAATAAATAAATAAATAAATAAATAAATAAATAAAATCTTAAAAAAAGAAAAAGATTGATTCATTTTAGAGAGAAAGAGAGAAAGAGCATGAGCGGGAGGGGCAGAGGGAGAGGGAGAGAGAATCTGAAACACACTCCACACTGAGCACAGACCCCGAATCCACCTAATTTCATACCCGAGATCACTACCAGAGCCCAAACAAAGACCAGGATGCTCAACTGACTTTGCCACCCAGGAGTTCCTGAATTGGGTATTTTAAATATACGAGTCATATGTTTTAGAAATTCTATCTCCATAAAGCTGTTAGCAAAAACCAACAACAACAAAAAGACCAACTAGATCTCTATCCAAGAGGCTGGATACCTCCTTCCAGGAGGACATGGTCCATTACTCACTCCCATGCTCCCTCCCCGAATCATGCATTTCCAGCCCCTCTTTCTATACTCATATCTACTTGGGTATTGTCCTGTCCAAGAAAGGCAATGACACACTAGTGGGCTCCATGATGGGGCAATGCAAGGAAGTGGCTGGTGTCAGACTCACATCTGTGTCTGCTGGAGAGGTGACCTGAGCCCATTTTAGAGGCCAAGGTGATGGAAGCTGGCAACCCCAAGAGAAGGACTGTCAGTGCTGCTGCTGGCGGTGGGTCAAATGAGTAATCGTTGAGCATCTCGAGCAAGTCATGTCTACAAGTGCAGTGTTTCTTTTTATCCTCATGACAGTCTGATATGATAAGATACTACCATCCCCACTATAACTGAGGCTCAAAGAATGTAAAAATCTGGGCCAAGGTCACATAGCTAGGAGACACAGAGGCCAGATTGGATCCCGGGAATACCATAGTTAATTGATCTTAAAATCCTCCCCCCAAGTCCCTGTCCTAGCAGGATTCGGGGACCTTCACACAAGAATTTCAGGGACCTGTAAACATGAAAGGGGTTGTGTGGCAAAAGGGCAGCTCTTCAGAGCCCAGAGTCCTCCCAACCCTACTCACATGCTATCCCAGGCCCAAAGTCCCCGGAATGAGTGTTTAGGGGTTTATTTCTCTCCCAGGAACACTGATGACGAGTTTCAGGGGAGACCTATGGCAGCTGTAACTGGGCTGGAAATGGAAATGCGTAGCGCTGGCCCAGACAAGCACTCAGGGGCTGTCTGGAGGGAAGAAGCCACTACTGGGAAGTGAGAGGGAGGCCCCGGGAGCAAGCCAGCCCATGGAGCAGAGCAATCAAGCCCCAAAACCCTCGCCTGAAGGCAGCAGCCTATGAGCTGACAACCACCCTCACTCCCACCTCACCTCCTCCTGTGGCCCATGGTTTCCTCAGATGCCAAGGTGGTGGGTCTGGAAGAGCTTCGAGCCCCCTGTCTGTCAGTCCAGCTGGTCTGTCTGAGCGTTGAGGAACATCCCAAGCGTGCTACCGCTGTGATGCTCCCTTGGCTCTGAGGCCCTGGTCACAGACCCCGTCCCTCATCCCGTTCCTACACCACAGATCCTGTTAGGGGTTGAATTATGTCCCCCCAAAAAATATGTTGAAGTCTTAGCCTCCCAGCACCTGTGGATGTGATCTTATTTGGAGATAGTGTCTTTGCAGGTTTAGTCAAGTTAAAATGAAGTCATTAGGGTGCAACCTGATCCAAGCACAACGGGTGTCCTCATTAGAAGAGGAAAAGCCCTGTGAAGACAGAGACAAAAAGCTGAGGAAGCTATTAGAGAGGCAGAGCTGCAAACCAAGGATCACCTGGAGGCAGCAGAAGGTGGTGAGTCAATTTCTGTTTAATAAATTTCTGTTGTTTTAAGCACCACATTTCTAGGGCCTCCATAGAGCAGCCCTAAGAATCTGATACAGAACCCCAACACACTCACACACTCCCCCACACCAGGCATTTCTCTGTTCCTCCACGGACCCAAATCCTTCCCACCCTTTTAAACACATGATGCTCCGTCAGAATGTTCTTCACCCTCCCTCCTCCCCACTACCCTTGCCTTGCTCCTTCCAAACTCAGCTTAAATGGCATTTCTTCAGGAAAGTCTAGACCTGGGTATTCCAGGCTCCCCTCAGAACATCAACAGAAGTGCGTTCTCTGAAGCCCTCGCCGCATCTGTAGTTAATGCCTGGTGCGGTTGCCCAATGCCCAAGGCGCGGCGCGTGCCCTGCTGTGGGTGTCATGACAACTGGGCCTGGCCTGTCATATTCAGCAGCAATCCTATCCCCTTGGCCCTGAGGCAGTGCTGGAATTTTTTTCTTTTCACAGCATACTCCAAGCATGAAACAAACAATACATGTTCAATCTTGGGAAAAGAAACCCAAGAGAACATATTGAGCAGACAGGGAAAAATATGCTAAAAATCATCTACATTCCCACGGCATAGAGTAATCATTGTTGGCATTTTGATATACGTGCTTCCAGACCTTTTTTCATGCAAGATATATTTCTTAAAAGGTGATTATACTGTCTTGTATGCTGCTTTTTTCCGGTGAGAAATGTGTAAAAAACATGTTTAAGAGTCAAGAGATACAGGGGTGCCTGGGTGGCTCAGTTGGTTGGGTGTTCGACTCTTGGTTTTGGTTTGGGTCATGATGTCAGAGTTGTGGGATTGAGCCTGGCATTGGGCTCTGCGCTGGGCAGGGAGTCTGCTGGAGATTCCCTCTCTCCCTCTCCCTCTGCCCCTCTTCCCCCTAAAATAAACAAATCTTTAAAAAAAAAAAAGAGTCATTAATACAAAATTACCTCATCATTTTTGGTGGCTTTGCAACCTTCTACTATAAGATGCATCACAATTTAGTCAACAAGTCCTCATTGTTGGGCATTTGCATAACTTTCAGTTTTTCCTCTGGTGTAAACAATAATGCCACGAACATCTGAAAAATAGGCATTTTTTGTGTCCTTGTCTGATTATTTCTTTTTTTTAAGATTTTATTTATTTATTTGACAAAGAGAGAGAGCAGAACAGGACAGGGAGGAGCAGGCTCGATCCCAGGACCCTGAGATCATGACCTGAGCCGAAGGCAGAGGCTTAACCAACTGAGCCACCAAGGTGCCCCTTGTCTGAGTATTTCCTGATGAAGGGTTCCTGGAAGTGGATTGCTAGATCTGTGATGACACATGTGTTTTTTAAGGCTTCAAATGCATAGTCCCAACCTGGCCTTTATTTATTTATTTTTTTTTTTTTGAAATCCAAATCAACCTGGCCTTTAAAGCAGAGGAACTTCTTAGGGTGGTGGGATGAAGGAAGGGATGGAGTGAAGAACAAGTCTGGGGGAAACAATGACCAGTCAGAGCCACAGAGCAAGCAACTGCAGTGTTCCCTGGGGGAGTAGGTCCTCCGTAGCCTAGAGGCCCTTGGCTACTTGGCACAGCTGGCTCTTGGGGCTGGGAGAACTCTGTTCAGGCCTTCTTTTGGGCACCTTTGATTTTCTTTGGTTTTGAAGCAGCTGAGCCCTTGCTCACCTCAGGGGGCCCCCTTGGGAGCCACTTGTGGGGAAGAGAAGATAGAGGGAATTCCCCCATTTAGAGGAAGTGATTTTTGCAAACAAGAGTTTTCAGGAGGCCTCCTTGTTCGTGGAAGGCCCGTTGTCATCTGTGAGTGCATGTGTTGTCCACCTGGTTTCTGGTTGTGATGCGGTGAAGGGTCCAGGCAAAGACTCACTGGCCTGGCCAGAATGAACAGCTGTGGCTCCGTGGGGGCCACCCCAATCCCACTCTCCAGGCCAGCCCTGTCCTCCGGTTAAATCAGCTTCTCAGTTTGCCAGAGACCAGCCAGAGATACTCCCAGCCACCCCAGGAGAACGTGTAGATATGAAACTTGGACCTGGTACCTTCCACCCCCTCCCATGCAGTCAAGGCACAGAGCAAGCCATTTACCACCCTGAGCCTCAGACAGATCCCCTGCAAAATGGGGAATAATATTCTAGCTATCTTCCAGAATGGCTCAGTGGATTAAGAAAAATACCATGTGTAACACTCAGCATCCTATCTGGAACATGGTAAATCCTTTATGATGATGATTGATGGTGAAGTTCCATGTGACTGTTTTTTTGGCTAGAATCACAGGGTTCTCTCTGAGAAGTCAGAGGCGTGGCTACTTCCTGTGGAAGCCAAAGCCCCACTCCTCTGCAGGCTCTCAGCTGCTGTGAAACCTTTTACCAGAAAGGCTGCTGTTACAGGAAATAACTTTCATTCTCCCTTCCTCCTTCCTGATATCACAGTCTCCAGAAAAAGAGGATCTGCGTCCAGACCAGAATCAAAATCAGGCAGGTCAGTATGGTGTAGTGTGTGTGCTGCCTTCCCCTGAGAGCGTGTGGAGCCCTGTCTGGGTGCTGGAGAGTCTGTTTGATCGTGGGGTCTTGAGGTGTTCAGGGTTATGGCTGCAGGGGACGATGAGGGGGAGCAAAGGGCAATGGAACAAGGGCCTCCTCAAGCTTCCCTCTCCACATCAAGACTGGAGTATGGCTCATCAGGGCCCTTCCTCCCTTCCCGGGGAGCAGGAAATACCGTCCTCTCCTGAGCTGTGGTCTGGTGAGACACCAGGGCTGGAGTGTTGTGGAAAAAGTTTTGATTGTTTTTTAAAGTCCCATTTTCAGGCTGTACCCAGAGAGTCTGCACTTGGTCGCTGGGGGTCATTGCCTTAGACCTCTCCCTGTCATCTTCCAGAAACAATCTGCAGTCTCCAAGGTAGAAGGTAGGTAGGACTAGGAGCAGCAGAGCATAGGCTCCAAGGCTGAGGCTCCCAGACACCCAGAGATGGGCAGCAGCCTTCCAACTGTCCTGCCTGCACTCCCAGACTGTGATGTCACTTTTGCTGACTAACGCCTTCCCTGGGGTTGATTCGGTGGAGAGGGAAGCCAGGTTCCCAACAGTCCCTAGGTGGGTGGCACCTCACAGGACATTTTCAGGTCTGGGTCTGGGACAGTCACTGCTTTTTTTCTTCACTACATCTGTGGTCTTCCTGGGGTTGGGTAGGGTGTATATGTGTGGGCGCACCCACTTCTTCCCCTGCTTCTTTTTCAACAAATCTCTCCGAGACAGGAGTGCTGGGATGCTCTAGGCCCAGCCTGTCCTCTAGAGGCATCTCCGACAACAGCCTCTGACCCTGGCTGGGCACCAGGAGGAGAAAGCTGTCCTGCCATGGTAGGAGAGTGGGAGGATAACGGCCATGGGTTTCTTGGTACCCACAGATGTCCCATTCTAGCCTGCACCCATCCATCCCACGGCCTAGGGGGACCAGAGCCCGGAAGGCAGCCTTCATCCTGTTCGCTGTCTGCCTGACAGCCCTTTGGGTTCTGGGAGAGCCACCAGAACACATTCTCCGATGGCTGGTGTTCCACCTGGCCTCCCTGCAGCTGGGACTGCTCTTCAAGGGGGTCTGTCATCTGACTGAGGAGCTGTGCCACCTCCACTCCAGGTGACTCCATTACCCATGGCGATTTCCCAACCACCTGCCCCCACATCTTGCTCTCTTGACGCCCAGCCCTGCCCCTCCTTGAATCTCCCTGGCTGAGCAGGGCAGCAGTCCAGAGCTTGCCTGTCCCCTGCAGGTACCAGGGCAGCTATTGGAGGGCTACTCGGGCTTGCCTGGGCTGCCCCATTCGCTGTGGGGCTCTGCTGCTGCTGTCCTGCTATTTCTATGGCTCCCTCCCAAACACAGCTGGCCTGCCTTTCACCTGGATGCTTGCCCTCCTGGGCCTCTCAGAGGCACTGAACATCCTCCTAGAACTCCAGGTGAGACACAGAGGGAGGTGGAGGGTGTAGCCAAGTGGAGGGAGCAGCTAGTAGGTCCTACTCTGAGCTCAGCAGTGGGGATGGGACTAGTTTAGAGGTCAGTCCTTAGAATAGAGTGTGTAATGTTCCACAACAGTGGCAGAGAAGGGAGCAGGTTGGCAGCTGGTCGGGAAAACTTTTTGAGGAGGAGGAATCTGGTTACCCTTCATGGAGGCTCCCCAGCCCCACCCTGCTGTCTACAGGGCCTAGCCCCAGCTGAGGTCTCCGCAGTCTGTGAGAAAAGGAACTTCAACGTGGCCCACGGGCTGGCATGGTCATATTACATTGGGTACCTGCGGCTGATCTTGCCAGGTGAGCCATTCTCGACGCTTCTATTTCCAGATCTTTAAAACAGACAATAAGACATAAAACCTGCCGTATTTTTCAAAGAATTTTTGTTCCCAAGGAATCATCTGATTCCCAAAGCAATTCTGTAGGCATGAAGGATGTTATTTTGCCTGGTTTACAGGGAGGAATATGGCGCTTAGAGCCATTAAGTGATTTCTCTCAGGTTAAGCATGAATTCTTCCAATGAATATTTACTGCATGATCTGGGTGTGCATTTTCACTTTTAATTCATACCCTGTGGACAAGGGATAATTATCATCCCTGTTGTAGAGATAAGACAATCGTGGCTCTACAAGGTGAAGTCACTTCTCCCAAGTCACACGACTTAGTGAGCGGAGAAAGGATTTGAACCCAGGCCTGCCCAGAGCCTGGATCCTTGACACTCTACTACGAGCCCATGTGTCATGTCTCATTTCTTCTGACTTGCTTGCCAAGAGCATGGCTCTCCCATAACTCATTGCTCTCTGCCCTTGTCACCAGGGCCTCTGCTAGGAAACAGGTCTGGAGCGAGAGGCCAGACCCCGTACACCTAGGAGTGCTGGGAATGTCACCTTCCAGGGCTCTTCCTGCCTCTCAGAGCCCTAAAAGCTGTAGTGGGAAGGAGCAGGGTGAGCAGAGACATCTGGACAAAGGACAACTGAAGGAGGGGAGGAGAAGGAGTGGGGGGAGGGTTCCTGAAGGCTCTGCCCCTCCTGGCTCAGGCACAATGCAAGTGGACTGGACCCGTGGTTCGCATGCACTCACACATTGAGGGGGAACCAATGAATTGGGTCTCTGCCCTGGGTGACAGGGCTGTAGGAATGACTTCTTGGGCCTCTCCACCCCAGGGCTCCCAGCCCGGATACGCATGTACAATCTACAGCACGCCAACATGCTCCGGGGCTTGGGGAGCCATCGACTACACATCCTCTTCCCTCTGGACTGTGGGGTTCCTGACGACTTGAGTGTGGCCGACCCCAACATTCGCTTCCTATATGAGCTGCCGCAGCAAAGTGCTGACCGTGCTGGCATCAAGGGCCGGGTTTACACCAACAGTGTCTATGAGCTTCTGGAAAATGGGCAACCGGTGAGTGTTCAGGGAGAAGGGTGCTGCTAAGGAGAAATCCAGCCCAGAGCACCAGAATTCTGACCCTGGGCCAAGCACTGATACAAATCCATTGCCCTCCTCTGAGCCTTCATTTCCCGAATTTGTCCCAAGGCTGGGCAGGATTTGGCTCTGAAGGACGATAGCAACCAGTAACAGTAATCAGAGCCCTTAGCGCATACCAGATGCCAGTCATCTAACCGCCTCATCTAAGCCTCGCTACCACCTGTGGGCTGAGGACTGTTATGAGCCCTACTTCACAGATGAGGAAACCAAGACTCAAAGAACCAGCAAGAAACAGGACGATTTCAACCCAACAAACCACGTACTTGACCATAAAGTTGCCCTAAACAAAGGTGTGAGAATGTATGTAAGATCTCACATAGGTTGGAGGAAGCCCAGACCAGGGTTCAGCCCCAGAGTCCAGCCCCCACATTTGATTTCCCACTGGAGCAGTGGACAGCAGAGTGACTCAGTGGGCCTTGCCCCAGGATCCGAGAAGGAGGATCTGTGGAGAGCAAATTTAGCACAGTTGTGGTCCTGATTTTAGGAGCAAAGGCCACCAGACTCCATGGATCCCATCAGGGCTGCCTTCTCCCAGAACTCCATCTCTACGGGCTGAGGGAGTAGGGCCCCAGCAGTGGCACCAGGGTCCAGAGTCTGTCTGTCTGGGCCCTGTTTGAGTCTTGGCCCCATCTCACCTCTTCTAGGCGGGCATCTGTGTCCTGGAGTATGCCACCCCCTTGCAGACCCTTTTCGCCATGTCACAGGATGGCCGAGCTGGCTTCAGCCGGGAGGACCGGCTTGAGCAGGCCAAACTCTTCTGCCGGATACTTGAAGACATCCTGGCAGATGCCCCTGAATGGCAGAAAAACTGCCGCCTTATCGTCTACCAGGGTGAGGGCTTGATAGGCTACTGGGTGGGAAGAGAAGAGGCGTCCCGAGGGGTTAGAAGTAGCTCGAGTGGCACCATGCCCTGGGTCTTCCCAAGCGGTCAAGGCATCCAAGCCCGGCTCCTTCCTGCCCAGGGAAAGGTCCTACCTCTCCACTTAGGGCACTCAGTTGCTTTCTGAGTATCTGGCTACGGGTCCTGGGTGGAGTGTGAAGAGATGCGCTCCAGGAGCCCCTGACTTCATCTAGGAATGCTAGAAGAAGCAGAAAAGTCCCAGCCCCAGGACACAGAGACTGGGGCTGCTGGTCTCTGCTCTCTCTAAGCCCCATTTCTAGGATTGGGAAGGTGGAATTCTGTTATCTCTAAAACCACTTCTAGCCCCAGAATTCCAGGGAACACTAGCCTCAGAGCCAGGGGTGGGGAAGGACACAGAGAGGTGAGGGAGAGGAAGGGTTGGAGGATCTGCCCCCCGAAAGCCTCAGGGCATGTTCAAGTGAGAACATGAGAGGTCCTCACCACACTCCTCACCCACCTTCCCCATCCTTGTTCCAGAACCTGCAGAGGGAAGCAGCTTCTCCCTATCACAGGAGATTCTCCAGCACTTGCGGCAGGAGGAAAGGGAGGTCACTATGGGTGGCCCGGACACCTCGATTGCACCCAATTCCTCCACTCTGTCCCAGGAGCCCAAGCTCCTCATCAGTGGCTTGGAACAGCCTCTACCACTCCGCACGGATTTATTCTGATGCTCAGGGTTCGCTGGCCTGAAACCCCAGTGCTCCCCAAGACTCTGGATCCCCAAGACTGTGGATTGAAGGGCTTTCTTCAGCAGCTGAATACCCAGCAGAACCACTTCCTCCCAGAGGGAGCCTCTCAGAGAAGGTCCCTGAACTTAACATTTCAAGACGAATCCTATGACTTTGGGCAAGTTGTTTTACCCTCTGAACCTCAGTGTCCTCATCTGTGAAATGGTATTATAATCACTGTCCTACCTATCTTGCAGGGTTGTTGTGAGGATTATGACTCTATGGAACATTTTTGTAAACTCTAAATGCCAGATAAATTTAAGGGATGTGTCAGGTGTCTTTCATTGGACCTCCAGACTGACTCTCTAGCCCTCTCTCCCTCCTCTGTCCTGGGATGGCATCGACAGGCTCCCTTGCTCTCTGAATTCTGGTCATGTTCAGTCCATGGGAAGCCCCAGTAGGAGAACAGAGGGAAAGGGAGGGGGGCGAGGTTGGGGTATTTATTCTCCCAGATTCCTCCCTGTAGCACAAAGGTCACTGTGGGCTCTCTGCATCTCTGACCTAAAGCCATGCTTCTGCCATGCTCTCGGTAACCCTGCTCTCCCCAGGTTCCATTATCTGCCCCTTCCCCGTGCTGCTCAGACCTAGCGATGGTCCTGGCTTCCTGCTAATGTCCCTTCTGGAGCACTCACTCTTCACTTACAGTCTTCTTATACCTGCCCTTTCTGAACAGCCCCCTTTCTTTAAAAAAAAATTTTTTTTTCTTTAGAGAGTACATACATGGGTGTACATGGGGGAGGGTGGGTGGGGAGGGGCAGAAGGAGACAGGGAGAGAGACTCTCAAGGAGCTCCACGCCCAGCATGGAACCTGATGTGGGGCTCAATCTCACAACACTAGGATCATGACCTGAGCTGAAATCAAGAGTCAGACGCTCAACCGACTGAGCCACCCAGACACCTGTAAATAGCCCCCTTTTCAGCACTCCTCAGATGACCTATTTGAGTGTGCCATCTTTCTCTGGCTGGACTCTGACTCACACAAGCAATCTGAAATGTCCAAATCCACTTGCACAGACGTACTTCCACTTCCTTAGACCCCCTAGACCCCTCCTTATTCTTTGCCCATGGACAGGGCAGTGTGGTGGTGAGCATGCGTTCACTGCGGATGGAGCCCAGGAGTCAGGCTGGGGGCAGAGAGTGTAGTATGCCCCATGGGCCTTTGTCTCTAGTGAGAGGCTGGGGAATACGGAGCGGCACACAGCCACATCCGGGGCAAGGGGCTACCCGAAGGACCAGGGGCCACTGGATGAATGTGCCCGGATGATAGAGCCTGCAAACGGATAAGGGGGAAGGGGAGAAGAGGGTTTGTGTGAGGAGATAGGATATACTCTGGGAGACCTCGGACAACACACCCAGGCATCTGCTGTGTCTTATGCCCTGCCATCACTGTTAGAACCAAGCCATTACAATGCTGTAATGGCAAACCTCCCCTATCAGGGAGGGCAGGCAGCCCATTTCTACCAGTTCCTTCTGTTTTACCCACGACTTGTTCCCTACCTCCCACTCTGGTTTGATTTTGTTTCATTTTGTTTTAAATTTTTTTAAGTAACCTCCATACCCAACATGTGTCTTGACTCACAACCCCGAGATCAAGAGTTGGACGCTCTATTGACTGAGCTAGCTAGGTGCCCCTCACCTCTGTTTTTTTATCACAAATGCTCAGCACAAATTTCTGCATACAGCATCACTGTGGAGATGGGCCCAACAGACAGACACACATTTGCCAGAAGGAACCAACTGCTCCCAAGGATTCCAGAGCCTAAGGAGGAAAGGAGGACACAATCTCTTCTTCCCAGCTGTCCCAGCCATCCTGCCCCCCAAGGCCCAAGGCTCCTCCAACCTTACACCAATCATTCCTGTGCCTAGAAACCAGGGGAGAATCCAGGGCCTTTCCAAAATGACCTGCCCCCACCCTCTAGCCCCCAACTTGGTGCTTAGGCTGGAGAGTCTGACAGTTCAGGTTCAAATCCTGACTTCACCACTTGGCATCTGTGTCCACCTGGGGATCTGGATATCCTCCACTGTAAGACTGGGAGAACAGGGGCTCTTTCTCCCAAAGTTGTTATGCGGAGTGAACGCTAGGATATCCACAGGTCCACGGGTGAGTCGGGTGCCCAGCGTATAGCTGGACCACAAAGGAGACAGGCCAGTCCTCAGTGCACATTACAATCTCCACCTCTGTTCCTCTGCATTGTCTGCCATCCTCACCTTCCTGACGGCCAGGGTCTCACCAAGGCCAGTACCAGGGTGCATCTGCTGTCCTCAGGCATTCCCCAGTGTAAAGAACCCAGATGCCCCTCCATAAACGCCTATCTGCACGTTCTCAACTGCACAACACTGAGGTACAGTTGGGTCAGGGACAGGGTGCCTTTTGGAGAGCCACCCGGAGGCTCAGCACTGCCTTCCCACATCTTATCAACCTCCACGCCCACCATGCCCTGCAAATCCCTCTCCTCACTCCTTCTTTCCCTTAGACGAGCAGCATGGAGCTCCTTTTCCTTTCTTGTGTTCCCACTAGCTGGAAGGTTCTGGATTTGGGACACATCATGGGATAAATTTTAGGCTGGTTCCAACTGGCCCATACACACAAAAAGGGGCAGGTAGAGAGAGCCCCCGAATTCCCTCCATCTCATCCTGGGAAGGCAAGAAAAAGTCTTGCCCCAACATAGTAGGGCATAGTAGGGCATTCAAAAGCCATGTAGGGAGATATAATTGGCTTGAGGCTTTATAAGGGCCTTGGAAGTTGTTGAGGAGGGTTAGGCCCCCGGAGCCAAAGGGCTATCTTCTGATCAGTAAAGGGCAACAGATTTTCCTTCTTTTCCTGAGTACCAGAGAAGGCAGACCCCTAGGTTCTTTGCCTCGGCTCTCCCTGACTAGCTCTCACAGGACCTGGGGGCACTGGGGGCAGGACCTCTACAGTGAGACTCTTGAGATTCCCCACACAGGGGTGGGGTAGGTGGGGGAATCTTGCAAGCTGGACTCATGCAGACACCAAAAGCAAAGGAGATTAGGGATGAGAGGAGGAGGTACAAAGTTGGTAAAGGAGGGTCAAGGATCTGATGGTCCTGAAAAGCAGGGAGTAGCTTTGTGAGGGCAGCTTTGGGCCCTGGTAATGCTCACAGGAGCATGTTTCCAGGCAAAGCCCTCAAGCTTCTTTTATTTCTCCTGTCCGCATCAGCACTTTCTCTATAAATATTCTGCCGAGAGAGCAGCTCCAGCTGAGTCCATGTGTGCATTTCCAAAGCTCTGATGTCCAGACCCCAAGTTGCTTTTGCCCTAATTCTCTGTCCAGTTTCTTGTTGTGAGCCAGGTCAGTCCAACTTTTCAAAGTGTCCCTCCTACAGACATGTGACTTCATCAACGCTGAGCCTAGGCCCATCTGGCACGGAGCAGGAGCCAGGGACAGGAGGTTCCTGCCAGGTGTCTCCATGAGCATCCTGGGGGCCCAGCACTCGCCAGTGGATGAGGTAGATGCCGCCTTCCGGCTTTGGGGCTGGTGGCTCTGCGGGGAGAGTGGCACGGCCCTGGTGTAGTCTTGGCCCAAAGTGGACTGCCACCACGATACAGACAGCCAGTAGGACAAAAGCAGCAACAATGATGGTGAGCAGGGGTAGCCCATCCCCTCTTGGTGGTTCCCAGGTCCCACCCGGCACCTCTGGGAGTTGCCTTTGGGGCTCCTGCCCTGAGCCGTTCACAGCTGCAGAAGGCCAGGGACGTTGGCCAGCCTGGTAGGGGAGTGGCAGGGAGAAAAAGGGTGATATGGTCCTGTGCACACGGAAAAAGAGCCAAATGGAGAGACAGATACCCAAAGGGAACTGAGAGACAGAGAGCATTAGGGAGAGAGAAACACAGACAAAGAAAGGGAGTGAAGACATGGAGAGACAAAGAAAGGGAGGGAAGACATGGAGAGACAAAGAAACATACAGATAAACACATGCATAGCAATAAACCCCACAACTCCCCCCACAAAAAAACCCGCATGTAGGAAGAGAGAGAATCAAAGAAAAATACAGGTGTGTGGTGGGGGGGGATACAGAGAGAAAGAGGAAAACACAAAGCCAAGAAGACAAAGAAAGAGAGATAAAGAACCAGGAATGAAATAGATGTAGAGAGACAGAGAAAGAGAATAGGGAGACAAAGTCATTCAGAAAGGGATGGAGAGGGCTTCCTTACAGTCTGGCATGCAGAGTGTGGCCCCCCACACCCGTCCCCTCCCACTGATCTGTCTATCCAGGCCTCCAGTAAAATTCCAATAGATTATATGTCCTAGGTCAGGAATCTGAGGCCACGAAGGGCTGCTGTTCCATGGCCCGGCCTGTGGGCAGGGAGCAGCCCTTCTTCAAGTCCTGGGAGAAGGGAGTCATTGTGTTGAGCGTCTTAGGTTCCCACCACCCTCAACTCACACAGAAGGCAGAGGGGTGGTACCTTGGGGGAGGGAGAAAGGAAAATGAGGCAGGAACCCCCAAAGCTGGGGGTAAAGCAAAGGGGATACCTCATCCCATAACATAGGATCTTCTTAGGGGTCTCAGGTCTGGACCTAGAAGGGAGGGGATGCCCAGTGTGGATTCCTGGCTGCATTGAGGAGAACCCATGCCAGCCTCTGCCTCTCTCAAGGTCCCAGCCAGAAGCTGGGGGTAATGTCTGTCTGTCTCGGCTCTGCTAACTGTTGAGTAGGGGTGGGATGGATTACCATGAAGGTAGCAAACCTCCAAACGATAAATGTCAGAGCCAGCTGATGAAGTTACCACAGGCTCAAGAAAACTTCTCTCCCTAGCCTCCCTCCCCATCCCCCCTGGACCATCAGTGGCCCCCCACTCCCGACATGGGGGTGGAGCCTCTCCCCTAAACCTGGAGCCATCAGCCTGGCCCTCCCCCAAGAGACGGCAATTGGGGTCCAGGGAAGACTATTGAGAACACTCTCTTTAGTTTCTCAGTCACACTGTCATCCCCAACACTGTCCTTTTGCATGTAGGAAGCCCAATACCAACCCCCAGTTAAAAGTCTGAGGCTCTCTGGGGTCCAGGCCACAGAGCTCCCTGCACAGGGGACGGAGGGGGAAAGCAGCTCCGGATGTACAGGGGGAAAAAGGGAAGTTCAGGCTGGGGAAAGGGCTGGGGTCTCTGCAGGGAGACAGGCAGCTTAGCTGGAAGGGTTGAGCCCAAAGTCTACCTGGTGCATTGTCCGCCTGGTGCAAGGCTCCCCGGGGACTGGCGGCCAGCCCTGAGAAGAAGAGCCTACTGCCCCAGCTTGTCCCCTACCCGGAGCTGCCACGTCTATGGGGCGCACACACCCTCTGCATATATACTCTCCCGCACTTTCACTTCCGCAAATACTGGGACTCCCCAGGGCCCAGCCCTTCCTTAACTGTGATCTGACCTTGATCTTGGCACCTCCTTTCTTGCTCCCTGCTAGCTTTAGCAGCCTGGGTCTGCCTGCCCACCCCTCCTCCAGCAAGTCCCAGACACCTTGCCAGCGCCCCCACCCCATCCTGCTCCCCACGGTGACATCCCACTCCCCACCTTGACTAATTTCCTGACAGTACTGTTTCTTCAATTTTTTTTTTTAATGCAATATCTCAAACACACTGGAAGTAGACTATAATATACTAAATCCCTTGGTCCAACCACCAGCTCTGTCCATCTTAACAGTTTGTCATGTTTATTTCAAAATTTTTTAAGAACCAAAATATTACAAATAAAAAAGAAGCCCCACTTCTTGACCTCTCTCCTCCTTCTTACCCCATGGGTAACCATGTTGTTGAATTTGATGTTTATTATTGCTGTGCAAGGTATTTTTTTCTCATTGGACTTTTTCTTCTTTGGTTTTTACAAATATGAATCCTACACGTCTCTGTGCATTTGTCTGAATGTAACTTCATTTTGAGAATGTGTGGGCTTCAATGTGTCCAAGTCATGAAAAGTGCCCACCGGGGTATCTGGCAGATTCTGTCCATATAGCAAGCGGCTCTTGATCTCGGGGTTGTAGCCCCACGTTGGGTGTAGAGATTACTTAAAAATAAAGCCTTTTTTAAAAAGTGTCCATCCGGAGAGTTCATAAAGGGTAATTTTTGGTCTCAACTAACTCCATGAAACCAGCCACCCTTCATTCTGTCCCTTGCTGTGCTTGTACCGCCCTCCATTCCAGTCTGAAGACCAAGAGACCCCTGGGAATTCCCTTCACCCAGTAGTTTGATCTCAGGAGGCAAGATGGTGCCTCCTGATTCCTTGTCCTTCAGCCAAGCTTCTCCACACTCCGACATTCAGAGACCTCATCTGCCAGCTCACTGAACCCGAGGTCACTGAGCCGCTGGCCTGACCCGGCAACTGAGTGAGACAAGTGGTTGGCTGACCTTGAAGCCAGCTAGGAGGCTAACCCTCTAGTGCCTCCAAGGCTCTGGATGTCCCATATGGGTTCATTTAGCCTTCAGCCAGAGGGAATATGGGCTCTGTCACAGGCCAGAGCTTCAGCCTCTGGTCTTTGGTTCCTGCCCCCTTAAGACACATGTCCCATTGCTCCCATAGGCACCACCACTGAGGCTCCAGTCCCTGAGTCAAAAAGCCCAATTCCTGATCCTGCTGAGGGCTCATCTCCCCTTTCCCTCCCTCATCAGTCTTGGATCTACTTCCTAAAAGGCCTGAAAAAGGATAAGGGGGAACTTTTGGGACTAAACCATTGTTTCAGCCTTCCTTAACTTGTCCATCTCTATGCTCAGTGTTGGGAGCTGCGCTTCCCCCATTCCCACCATCTAAACTTTAATAATCTTTTATGGCTTTGGTTCAAGCTCCACCTCTGCCAGGAATGTAGTCTTCAGCACACTCTACTGACGTAGCTTTCTTTATTTTCCTTCAACCCTACACTGGTATTTTTCTTCCCTTGCTCCTGACATTTGTCACACTTTGATATACAGGTGTGTGGGGGCCCATTTTCCCTCCTAGCCTCTGAACTCCATCAGGGCTTCCTGTCTGTGTCCCAGAGTCCATCACAGTGCCTGGTACTAGACAGCAGGTACTGGACAAAGTTTGCTGAATAGAATTGGAAACTGGAAGCATCCTCCCACCCCCATCCTGTCCTGAGTCCTGGAGTTTTGTAAGCCGTTACCTTGCACCTATGGGGATGGCAGTTCTCAGCCACGACAGGTGTTCAGTGAATTATTCCCTCTGTTTCTTTTTGGCTTTGTGTTGTAATGGAACCTCTCAGGTTCAGGTTCTAAAATGATCAAGAATCTGCTCTTATTTCAGAGAAGAAAAGCCCTGGCTCTCAACATTTGAGCACTGGAACCACAAATAAAAAGACTCTGGGGTCCTCCCCACCATCACCCCTCTGGGCAGGAGGCCCCTGACTCAGTTCCGTACACTGGGGTCATTTCTCTTTTCCAGCTCCCCGGTGGAGGCGGAAGTGGCCTTGTTGCCTAGGGGAAGCAAGGAGCAGCCCTTCCTCCCTCCTGTCCTCACTGAAGGAAGCCATGGTTAGGATTCTGCTGCTGAAGCTGAAGGAGAGGGAATTGTGTGGACATTCTGAGCAAGCCAGCAGGAGGTTGCCAGGATAGGGAACATCTGGGACCTGGCTGCCTTTTGGGGTTCATTCTTAAGTTCTGCATCACTGGAAGCAGGCTGAGAGCAAGGGCTACCCATCTCAACCGCATCCGATTTCCAGCCTTCTTATTAAAAGCTATAGGTCTATAATGGGTGTCGGATTTCTTTGTCGGGTAATGAAAATGTTCTAAAATTGGTCATGGTGCTGGTTGCACAACTCTCTGAATAATATTAAAAGCCACAGAATTGTACAGTTTAAATGGGTAAATTGTATAGTATGCATCTTAGGGTGGTCAGGTTGCTATACCAAAATACCATAAACTGGGTGGCTTATAAACAACAGAAATCTATTTCCCACAGTTTTGGAGGCTGGGAAGTTCGAGATCAAGATGACAGCAAATTTAGTGTCCATCACGATCCCACTTCCTGATTCATAGATGGGGCCTTCTCACTGTGTCCTCTTGAGGCTCAGAGGGACAAGCTAGCTCTCTAGAGTCTCTTTTATAAGGGCACGCTTCCTGTTCAGGAAGGCTCCACCCTTAGGACCTAATCATCTCCCAAAGGCCCCACCTCTTAATACCATCACCTTGGAAGCTAGGATTTTAATATGAATTTTGAGGGGACACAAACGTTCAGCCTTTAGCGGCATGTGAATTATATCTCAATAAAGCTCTTTAAAAAAAAACCACAATAGGGGCACCTGGGTGGCTCAGTGGGTTAAAGCCTCTGCCTTCAGCTCAGGTCATGATCTCAGGGTCCTGGGGTTGAGCCCCCGGGCATCAGGCTCTCTGCTCAGCGGGGAGCCTGCTTCTCCCTCTCTCTCTGACTGCCTCTCTGCCTACTTGTGATCTCTGTCTGTCAAATAAATAAATAAAATCTTAAAAAAAACACACACACACAATAGGGGCACCTGGGTGGTCCAGTGGGTTGAGCGTCTGACTCTTGGTTTTGGCTCACCTCATGATCTCAGGGTTCTGGGATCCAGCACCATGTCAGTCTCCCCACTCATTGTGGAATCTGGTTGTCCCTCTCCCTCCCCCCTGCTCCTCCCTTCACTCTCTCTCTGTGTCTTTCTGTCTCTCAAATAAATAGAATCTTTAAAAAGTAATAGAAAAAGAAAATAAAAAACATAATAAAAAACTAAATATCTATTAGAATGGTTAAAACGAAGCCTGTAGCTGTCTACAGCAGTATCAGTCGTAAAAAGAAAAACCAGAAGCACCTTAAACGTTTAAAAACAGGGAAGTGGTTAAACAGACCACAAAACAGTAAATACGTTGCCATTAAAACTGATCACAATGAGGGGCACCTGGGTGGCTCAGTGGGTTGACTCTTGGTTTCCGCTCAGGTCATGATCTTGGGGTCGGATCCAGCTCTGCACTCAGCGTGAAGTCAGCCAGTCTCTCTCCCTCCCTCCTCCCATCCCCCCTCCACTCTCTCTCTCTCTAAAATAAATAGATAAATAAAATGTGAAAAAAAATACAATCGTGATGAAGACTGTGAGCCAGCAGGAAATGCTTATGATTTGAAAATAAAGGGAAAGCTCTTCCTTCTCTTGTTCTCCCTTTACTTCTAGAATAATCCAGTCCCAAAGGTGAGGCAGGACAAGTTAGGCAACGTGCCTGTGGAGGTGGGAGGTAGTCACAGAGAAGGCTGTTAGAGCCCAGGAGGCGTAGGAAGGTCCCAGAGTGAAGGGTCAGAGCCTGAGTAGAAGGTATCCTTGAGGGGAGGGTGGCACTGAGATGGGAGGTTAGTTACAAGGAGAGTGATCAAATAAATTCAGTGAGAGCCAGATTTAAGAGAAGGGCCTTGGAGGGGTGCCTGGGTGGTTCAGTTGGTTAAGCTTCCAATTCTTGATTTTTGTCTCAGGTCATGATCTCAGGGTCATTGGATCGAGCCCTGAGTGGGGTGCTATGCTCAGCACAAAGTCTGTTTGTCCCTCTCCCTCTGCTCCTCTACCCACCCCCCACTCTCTAAAATATATAAATAAAGGTTTTTTTTAAGATTTTATTTATTTATTTGACAGACAGAGATCACAAGTAGGCAGAGAGGCAGGCGGGTGGGTGGGGGGGGAAGCAGGCCCCCCGCTGAGCAGAGAGCCCCATGTGGGCTCGATCCCAGGACCCTGAGATCATGACCTGAGCTGACGGCAGAGGCTTAACCCACTGAGCCCCCCAGGTGCCCAGGTTTTTAAAAATCTTAAAAAAGAGAGAGAGAGGCCTTAGAGAGGCTACCCCGAGTAGCAATGAGCATGCCTACTGACTGGATCTCAGTTTCTAAATACCATTTGTAACTAGGGCTCCTTGGAGAAATACCCGATCCCAAGGTTGGGCACAGGATGAACATGGAACATCTTGTTATTCCAGAAAGTAAGAAAGTGCTCAAAGAATGATGGAACCATGTCAACAGGACACGAAAGCCAGCTTGAAGAGATCCCCAATGACCAAAATGGGGACAATTTGTGCATCAAAATAATAAACGATTATAATATGTAGTATTTACATAATTACAAAGGTGAAAAGAGGAACTTTAAAGTGGAAGAAAAGCTAGCCATAGTACCTGAATGGTACCCCCCACAAAATTACATTGTTATCTTAGTCCCCAGAACCTGGGAATACTACCTTCCATGGAAAAACAGTCTTCGCAGATGTAACTAAGTTAAGGATTTGGGATGAGGAGGTCATCCAGGATTATCCAGATGGTCATGAGATTCAATGACAAGTGTCTTTATAAGAGGCACAGGTGATGTGAAGATGGAGGCAGAGACTGAAGTGATGTGGCCACAAGCCAAGGAATGTCCAACAGCTGCTGGAAGCTGGAAGAGGCAAGGAACAGATACTTCCCTAGAGCACTGGGAGGGAATGCAGCTCTGCCAACATGAAGAACTGTTCAGAATAACCAGAGGGGCACCTGGCTGGCTCCATCAGGGGAGCAAGCGACTCTTGATCTCAGGCTTCTGAGATGGAGCCCCACATTGGTTGTAGAGATTACTTAAACATAAAACCTTAAAAAGAAGAAGAACAATGTTTGTAAGGCCTCCATGAAAGGTGCTGGGCGTCCCATCCACATGGGGAGCCCTGAGGAGGGAGAGGAAAGGGAAGCATTCAATGTCTCCTGAGCATGGGTGGCTGGTGGGCTGAGCTTCAAGGCTCAGTCATGGGTGACGGGGACCTGGTCTGAAACAGTATGGGGACGGACTGGAGTTTGACTCCAGGAAAACCTCCAAAAGCCTCCAGACTGCGTGTGGAGGGACCTGATGGCCCCTTAGAGGGGAAGTGAGGGGGCCTGGAGCTTCTCGGCCATCACTGATCTTTGTCGAAAGGCCCTGGAGGACAGACACCACAGTGGCTCTAGCCCAGGCCGGGCAGAGCTCCGGGCATGGTCACAGCAGCTCCAGCCTTACATCCTCATCTGGGCCTGCTGGGCTGAGCAGGGCCCCTGGAGCCAGTCCCAATCTGTTTCCTTCTATTCTTTGACAGGAAGCTCCTGGAGAGCCAGCCCCCACCCGACACCCCGCCCCAGCACTCCCTCTCTCTTCTCCACTATGGACAGAGCCATCGTGGAGCGGCTGCCTGCCCGCCACAGACCCCGCTGACATGGGCACCGTCAGAGCCACGCAGCTGTGCTGGGCCATCCTTGGCGTCCTCCTAATCCAAGGTAAGAGGCACTTGCCCCTCCGCTCCAGCAGCTCCTCTCCCGCCGCTGGCAGTCCCGGGCGCCAGTCCATCCTTCACCACAGACAGACCGAGGCACATGCTCTCCATCCAGGCCCATGCCCAAGGGAAATTCCAGAGCTTTCTCATGAAGGGAACCAGTTGAATTGGGGGTGGGGGGGGGTCAGTACCGAGTGAACACAAAGTTGAGGTGTGGTGAAACCCTTTTGTGAGAAAATTTCCAGGATGAACTGGGGCACCCACAGAGGCTGGTCTCCTGAAATGTGGGGAAGCGACTCTCTTGGTGTGAGACTGAGGCCAGAAAGCTCCTTCCAGGGTGTTCTAGCATAGAGTTGTCTGTGCTTCAGGCTTTACAGGTGATCCTTACTCTTTTTCATATGAGGAGTAACAACATGGGCATTCCAAATGTTGACTTGAAGCTCAAATCACAGCAAGAGGGACTCAGGTTAGATACAAATAACTATTTACCAGAGAGGATGTACACAGCATCCTCGCCCAGTGGGGGGCTGGGTGAGAAGATAGCCAGAGGAGATGACTGGAAACAACACCTCTGACACTGCCTTCTGCTAGCCCATGAGGGGTGAAGCAGCTCACAAGGGGTCCCCTAATTAGGGAGCAGTTGCTGGGAACCATGAGAAATCCAGGAGATTCTGACTCATCCCTTCCCCACCCCCACCTCACTCTCCAGCCGTCCTCTGTTGCGGACTTATGAGCCTGCTCTCAGAGCAGCAGAAAAGAGTGCAGAAAAGTGCAAAGTGCTTGGAAGGCGAGAGAGGATGGCTCTCCCCTGGTAGGGGGTGGGAAGCCTGAGTTCCAGTACTCCCTCCCGGAAGAGGTCAGATTTTTCTCTAGAAGCCCATGGGCTGGGAGTAAGACTCTGATTGCTCCCCCACCCCCAGCCCCACACCCCCAGAGGACAGAGTCACACATTTGGTCTGGGGCTGCAGGACTAAACTCTTGTAGAAACCACAGAAGTGGCAGAGGAGGAGATTAAATGGCAAGACTCGTGAGGGGGCAGTGTCCCAGGAAGTGGGAGGGCTCGAAACATCCTGTGTAAACGCTACATAAGCCATGCTCGCCCCTTGAATTTCCTCATCTCTCATCTCGAAATCTCAGTACACTTACTATCCCCCTTGAGGGAACCATTGGGAGGCTAATCAGGCCCACAAGGCAACTTGACGTGGATACACAGAGACTTGGAGGATTGGAGGGAACAGTGCAAAACTGAAAATGTCTAGTATGTATTGAGCATGGACTGTCTGTCAGGCACTGGGTTAAGTGCTTTAGATGAATTTTCTTATCCTCACAATCACTTATGAGGTATGAAAGTCATTTGAGTTTTAAAGAAGAGAAAACAGGCCTAGGTCGGAGAGGAAGTGGTGGAGTCTGGGCTTGAACTCACACCTGTCAGACTCCAAAAGTTGTGATTTTTTAACTATTAAATTATGCTGCTGAAGAAAATAAGGGACAGGGGTGGTGGAGAGGGAGAAGGGAAAGGCTGGAAGGTCATGAAGCAGGTAGGGATTAGGGAGAAGAGATGGGAAAATCAGAAATCTCTGCGGCCCTCGGTTCTTGGGCTGTCTGTATGCCCAGTGGTCAGAGGCACCCTGGCCTGCAGAAACAGGTGTTCCTTAAGTCCCTCCTCTACTCACAGAGGAATCCACTGGTGACAGAAAGTGCTGGTAGGGAGACAGGGCCAGAAGACAGAGATCAGGGTACTTGAACTTGGAGTCTGTGACTCTGGAACTCCTTCCAAGCCCCTAGTTTTGTTCCCACATCTGCAGGAAGGCAGTCTACTGTGGCCACGCACTAAAAGCTAATGTTATGACCTGACAGAGCTTAGACGGAACCTAAAACACGCTGGATCAGTAGCTGACGGCTGTTTTCAGGATGTGCCCTGAAAGGTGTTCTTCCAGGGTCATTTTCAGCTGGTAGAGTTCTCTCCAGCCTCAGGCACCTAGAAGTGTTAATCCCCCTCCTACGCCCACCCAAAGAGGAAGGGTACTACCAGAGACTGGTGACCTGGAAAAACACAGCCAGGCTTTAGGCAAGCTTGGGCCTGGAAACCATTAAATCCCCACTGTCCAAGTGATAGCCCCACGGAGGAAGGCAGTGGCTAAGGAAAATAAACAGACCGGCAGGCTGCCACAGGCTGGGAGGGCCCTGGCCGGCAGCTGCCTCCACTCACCCTGCCCCAGGCTTGGGACTTCCCTGCAGACAGGGGGCCTAGGAGCCCAAGGGCCAGGCCAGAGGCTGCAGTCCCTGCCGAGGCAGAGAGACGGGAACCAGGCTGGGCGGGTCCACTTCCCCATGTTGTTTTCATTTCACATTGTTCACAGGTTTCAAGAATGATTTCATTGTGGAAAATGAGCAAACACAACCTGACCTTTCAGGTCCCACACACACAGGGGCACAAAAACACACATATACAGCGGCACAGAGGCCTGCAGGCATACACGTGTACAAACCGAAAAGCCAGTGAGGGCTTCTGACTGGGGCCTCCTGGTAACTGGCTCCTCCCTGGCTTTGGCCAACAATGGCCGTTTCTGAAGTAGCCTCTGCCTGTGAAGGTAAAATTGGCCACGTGTTCTAGAGCTTCCCTGGCCTTTATATATACCTCAGAACTCACTTCTTGTGTGTGCTCTTCCTTCCTACTGGGATACGGGGCAGAGAGACAGCCCAGATACCAACCCCAGTCCCTAACCTCATTTTATTCACCATGTTATTCTTTCCATCCCCTTCCCTTGGGGGCAGGACCAAGATGACAATATTCACAGGGAGAAATGGATGGCTCATGGTAGGAAAGCAAGAATCTGGAGTCCTAGGTCCTTATCCAGACATCACAGGTCACTGGCCCTCTGTTCTTGGACAAATTGCTGGTTTGAAATAACCTTCCCCTGACCTCCTATCAGCTTGGCTTAGAACCCACGTGGCATTAAAGAGACAGAAAAGGATTCTGGGACACTGAACTTGAGGAGGGGGCGATGGTACTATTGAGTTATGGTTTCAGAGGAAGTTAGGCCTGTGAACCAGAGCCATGTCCTCCAGCCCTCTGCCAAGTGTGCCTGCCTTCCAACATGGAAGGCTTGGAAAGACTGGGTTCTCCTGTGGGCTCGGAGCTGGGCAAGAGTCTCGCCAAGCTAGTCAAAGTGTTCTGCTCTCTCTTGCAAGCCACCACTCCCAGCCCAGGGCAATCCAGACATCTCACCCTCAGGGTAAGACCAAACACACGGGACCTACTCTGGCATTGAGGCCTGGCCACTTAGGGCAAGAGGAGCACGGATCTCAGGTGACTGGGGGTGGGGCCCAAGCTCTTAGGACATCAAAGGCTGAGCTCTTCTGGGGACTATTTCAGCTTGACCTAGGCTAATGTGCCTCAAAAGAGGAGATGGATGAATGGTTGGAGGTTGGGGGGTGGGGCAGGGAGAAAGATTAGAAAACTCCATCTCTGTGGAAGAAGACAGAGACGGAGCAACAGCCTCAGATGATTTGTTTCAGGAAACTTTAGCAGCCCAAGTCGGACCACAGAGCCACTTTTTTCCACCATAGGTGAGTGAGTGTGGCTGCAGAAGGGCTGCTCCCAGTCCCAGCCCCAGCCCAGCCCCCTGCCCAACCCCCCCACCCAGCCCTTTGGATCTGCTTGGAACCCAAGGGTTCTCAGCTGGGTAAGGGAGTGTGGTGTCACCCAATTTGCCCCCTCCAATCTCCCCCTGCCTCTGTCCTTGCAGGAATGAGCCTCTCCTCAGATCCCAGCAGCCCAAGCTCTCTGGCCAGCACTAGGACACAAGGTACTCTGAGGCTCAGATCCAGATGCCTTCTGGGGAGGGCCCAGTGAGGAAGCAGACACAGTTGCTGCCCTACAGGAGAATACAGACTGGTGGGGAGCAGACAAGTAAACAGGACCTCATGTGGCCAGCTACAAAGCAGGGGGAAAGGGCTGTGATGAGCACAGCAGAACGTGCTGCAAGGGCTGAGACAGACTTGGACGTAGGCCACTTCTGACTCAGGGGCCAGGGGAGACATGCTAGAGTGAGTGACCTTGGAAGTGGAGGTCCAAGACTGAGTTAAGCAGATGAGGACTGTGGGGTGGAGGGTGGTAGGGTAGATTTCAGGCAGACAGAACCCTATAGGTAAAGGCCCAAAGTTAAAAAGAGAGGACGGCTTCTTCTGGAATTGAAAGCAGTAAAGAAAAGGAAGGTTTGGGGCTGAAGAGGGACCCTTGTACACACTGGCTGAGGCCTGAGCAGGTCCACCCATGCTTCCTACTCCACAGCAGCTCAGGACAAGGCCTCACAGGTCCTCATGGTGACCAGTAAACCTGTGACACCAAGCACCAGCACCATGGACAGTCAGTCCCAGGCACAGACGTCCACAGCAGGACTTGGTGAGTACCTGGGGCTGAGGGTCAGGAGCACTGGGTCATGTCTGGTTGGGGTCCTTCTCCACCTCTTCAGGATGCCCAGGTTCTGCCCCACAAGGAGGCCTCGCAGGGCCGGGAGCCACATCAGTGGCAGCTTGGTTTGGGGATGAGAGAGGTTTGGTGGGAAGTAGAGACACAGCCTTGGGCCTGGTCACAATGAAGGCAAAAGGAGCCTGGACTCAGGACTGATGAAGGCATGGAGGGGAAAGGGAGAGGTAGAACCCAAAATGATGGAAAGGGAGGCAAAAGGCCTTCGGCCAGGGCTCCATGCTTTTCTGGGCAGGCTGACCTCACACGCCAGTGTGGGGCAAGAGGTGGGAGGGGACGGACACCTCCGTTGTGGCCCTACTGTCCTATCTGTGTTCTCAATGAAGAGCACACTGACCCTTTCTTTCATCCTACCCCTTGGCTCTGGGATTTTTTTTTATACTCACAGACTTATTTGGCAGTGCAGGGATGGATAAGGAAATGGACAGCAATCAGACCAGCAGTACAATGAGTGGAAGAGGGGGCGCCTGGCTGACTCAGCTGCTGGAGCTGCGACTCTTGATCTCAGGGCTACAAGTTCAAGCTCCATGTTGGGTGTAGAGATGACTTTAAAATAAAAGCTTTAAAAAAAAAGAGTCAAAGGGGAGAAGAGATGGGTGATCAAACTACTTTTTAAAAAAGACTTTATTTATGTATCTGACAGAGAGAGAGACAGAGAGACACAGTAAGAGAGGTAACACAAGCAAGGGAGTGGGAGAGGGAGAAGCAGGCTTCCCACTGAGCAGGGAGCCCAATGTGGGGCTCAATCCTAGGAACCCAGGATCATGACCTGAGCTGAAGGCAGATGCTTAACAACTGAGCCACTCAGGTGCCCTGATCGTACTATTTTTTAAGAGGACCAGAATCTTGTGCCCCTTAACCAGCAGCCTGCCTTATTAAATGAGTGCCTGGGGATAAACCTCCAGTGCGCTTTTTTTCCTCTTGCTTCAACCTTTGGCAAGATACAGAGAGCTCTACCTTGCCCAGTCTGGCTCCCTATCTGTGGATAGGGATCCACCAAGGGGATGGTGGGAAGAGAGTAACAGGGGAGGCATCCTGAACTTTTTGGAGACCCCTGCAGCTAGTAATATGTGCAACCAGCAGAGCAATCACCTGATCCCATGTTACGTCACCCAGTCCGACCCCCATCCTCACGAGATCTGGTGTGAGTGGCAGGAGGAAGTCTTTTTTGTAGGGCATGGGCTCCTTCTGAGTTCTTTACCTGGGAAAGTGGGAGGGGAGCTAGCTCTCTCCTCTGGCAGGCCATCCCAGTCCCATCACTAATGCACCCATCCCCATTCCATTTCAGACACTTCTCAAAATACTACTCCCATATCAACCACCATGAGCCTGAGGACCAAAGAAGACTTGTCTGTCCTGCCCAGTCCCACATCAGAGACGGTGCTCACTGTGGCTGCATTTGGTAAGAGAGACAAGGTGGGGAGAGTGGCAGGAGACCCCATCCCTGAACTAACTTGGACTCTGGGTCTGGAAACACAAGTGTAAATCCCACCTATTTGTTCTAGGAGGGCATGGCTGATGAAGGAGGCCTGGTAGGAAGGAGCCTCCATGGGCCCTCCAGTCAGCAATTCTGGGCTCTGCTGGGTTCCATGATCTTGTTGGGGGGTGAGGCAGCTGTGGAGCTCACTCTGGCCAGGGGTAGTGGGCTGAGAGCTCATTCATTCATCAGAGAAGGGGAATTCGCTTTGCTCTCAGAACCTATCTACAGAGCACTTAGCTGGGAAGGGAATTTGGACTCCTGTTGCCCCCTTTTGACCCTTCCTTTGCTTCTCCTTTACCCTGACCTTTTCCCTGCTCAGGTGTTATCAGCTTCATTGTCATCCTGGTGGTTGTGGTGATCGTCTTAGTCAGTGTGGTCAGTCTAAGGTTTAAGTGTCGGAAGAACAAAGAGTCTGAAGGTACATCCTTGCCACTTAGGGCCCCCTTTGCCCCTGTTTAAAGACTAAGAGCTGCATTTTGGGACTGGAGTGTAGGAAAAGCATGGCACATAAGCACCACTGATGAGATGGGAGGGTAGTCCTCTTGGGTGGGCTTTGAGGGACAGGTTGGTCTTCTGAGTTATAGCATGTGACCCCCAATCTGTGCCTTTGACTATTTTACAGATCCCCAGAAGCCTGGGAGTTCGGGGCTATCTGAAAGGTAAGACTGTCAGAGGTATAAGGGAGGAATCATCTATCTGACCTCTCAGTCCCCCACTCCAAGAGAGAACTGAAACTTCCTGGGGTGCCTGCGTGATTCAGGCATTTGGGCATCCAGCTCTGGATTTCAGCTCAGGTCATGGTCATGAGATCAAGCCCAGTGTCAGGCTCTGCATTCAGTGTGGAGCTGGCTTGAGATTCTCTCTCTCTCCCTCTCCCTCTGCCCCTCCCCCTGCTCTCTCTCTCTCTCTCTAACATAAATAAATGAAATCTTTAAAAAAAAAAAAGAAAAGAAAAAGAACTGATACTTCCTGCCTTCTACATGGATGTTCACACAGCATGCATGGAATATTGACAGCCACCACTGAGGCCAAGGCAAGGGATGGGCAGGACAGGAGTGACGCTAAAATGAAACAATCAGGAGACAGGAGATGAACTGGAACTCTTCAGCCTAAGGGCTAAGCCTCTATAACCCCCTCATGAAAAGTGTAGGAATTCAGATTCTAATATAATTCAGATTATTTTATAGATAGATAGATAGATTCTATATAGATAGATTCTATATCTATATATAACTATATATATAGAATACATATATTCTAATATGTAATTCAGATTCTAATAATCTTTTTTTTTAAAGATTTTATTGATTAATTTTAAAGAAAGAAAGAGAGGAGGGGATAAGGGCAGAGGAAGAGGGAGAGAGAAACATAAGCAGACTCTGCACTAAGCGCAGAGCCCAACGTGGGGCCGGATCTCGTGACCCTGAGACCATGACCTGAGCTGAAACCAAGAGTCAGACGCTTAACCAACTGAGCCACCCAGGTGCCTCTCTAGATACCCCTTTAAATAAGAAAACACTTATTTAGGAACATCTTGTACATGCCAGGCACTATGGTAGATATTTTCTAATATCTCAAATTCTTACAGCAATTCTTCAAGGCAGATATACTGCATTCTGTACATTTGAAAAAATTGAGACTTGGAGACATTGTAACTTGGTCAAGATCACACAAGTAGCAAGTAGTAAAACTAAGATTTATATACAAGTTTTTTGGGCTTCCAAGCACATGCCCATTTCATTAGAGCCCATCACCAAAATACAGGTTTATCGAAACAAAGGTCGAAGTTCCAACACGTGACCCCACAGTTCCCTGACCACCCCAGTGCACTCCTCCATGTTACAACCCATGTTCCTTTCCTACCCCTAGCTGCTCCACAGCCAATGGAGAGAAAGACAGCATCACCCTGATCTCCATGAAGAATATCAACATGAATAACAGCAAAGCATACCCCACAGCAGAGAAGGTACATTTTTCCTGGTTCCTTCCTCCCTTCTCTCACCTTCAGGTTCCAGTTCCTTAGCCAGAAAGGAGATACGTTCAAAGACGCAGGCTCTGCTCTCCTCTTCCCTAGCCCACCACTCCTGAGAAGTTCACGCTTTCTCACAATGTATTTATTTTGCAGGTTCTTTAGAAGCAATGTCGGGTCCCCATGGGTCCAAGAACGATGAAGCTGCCCCATGACTATAAAGAGGAAGGTGATGGGAGTGCTAGAGGCATGAATCACATATAAATTATTTTATTATTTCACACTTACTCCAAGATCTAAAGGACACCAGTACTCCTCCAGATCTAGGATTAAGCTGCCAGGATGAGAGACTCTTTCCCATATGGGCAGCCACTCTGGAAATACAGCCTGCTCCTCCCACCCACTCACCGTCAAAGGAAGGGGGAGTCTGGAGGGCAAGGGCAAGGAAAATGACAAAGTGGAGTGGCCCTTGCTACTTTGCATTAAAATTATTTTCTGGCCAACAGTCTAATTTCTTTTAAGGTCTGTGGTCTCGTGCAGGTTTATTAATGGTGCTCTAGCAGCTATGATATCTCCTTTACTGGGCAAGCACAGATCCAAGCTTCTGCCCCTGTAGAGAGCTCTCTGAGCAACCTGCAAGGTAGACTGAACATTCTGTCAGGTCTGCCTCAGTTCCTCTGGATCATTAAGGAGGAATGAGGTCCTGAGGGACTAATTACCTCAAGAGAGGAGAGAGAAGGAGAGCTGTAAACTCTCTAGGTGCACACACCTAGAGAAACTAGAGAATGAGAACACAAGAGGCACAATGCGTTCTGACTAGGGAAGCCCAGTGGGGAGGGCAGATGTCCTCTGCCTGCCCCAGGGCAGACATGCCTCACTTTGGTCCTAGCTATGGGAATAACACTGGGGAGGTCTGGAACAGGGATAAGTCTGTGACTTCATAAGCCAAAACCCACCCCCTTTACCCTGTACAGCTATAATCTTTGTGTCCTAGAAAGCGAATAAAGGGTGACAAACACTCTAAAGTCTTTTAAAGGGAAGGAGGAAAAGCAGTTACCCATTTTCTTAGAACTTTCCACCATGAAACTGGTTTGGAAATTAATTTTGGTTGGGGGACATTCAGTGGGAGAGTCACCTGCATGTGTCTACACAGAGGGGTTAACTTTATATATACATGCTAGTTGGCAGTCCAGATTACAAGATTACCCATTCTGAACAATGTGCGACAATACGCCATTTGCTTCTGGATCTAGACGATGCGAGGTGAGATGAGAGAGAAAGCCTGGAAAAAGCTTCACCCTCTCTGTTCTGTTGCAACTATTTAAGCAGACTGAAGAAACCTACTGGGTTCTAAAATCTTCTAGGACAAGGCTTGAAATCGAGTCATTTTTATAGCTCCAGTTTGGTACATGGTGCCCAGCCCATTGAAGGTCATAAAAACTGGCTCTCAAGGGCAGGAAATGTGGTCACAGGCTGAACTTTGCAGCTGGGCAAAATCACTCCCCAGTTCCCAGATTGTTTTCTTACTTTTAAAGCAAGGTGGCTGGACTACTTGGCTTTCATTACCTTTTCTGGTTCTTTTTTGTTTTATGATTTTATTTATTTATTTGAAAGAGAGGAGAGAATGAGAGAGAGAGTGCACGAGAGGGGGAAGGTGAGAGAGAGAGAGGCAGACCCCCTGCTGAGCAGGGGGCCCGATGTGAGACTTGATCAAGGGACTCCAGGATCATGACCTGAGCTGAGGGTAGTTGCTCAACCAACTGAGCCACCCAGGCGCCCCTTTTCTGGTTCTTATATTCTGTAGTTCTATAAACTTTAGACGTAAGAAAAAATGAACACCATCTTTTGAGTAGAGATCACTCCGGGTGGAAGCCAGAGACAAGTCTTAGGTGAGTCTGACAAGCCTATATTCTCCAGACTTAAGATTTCCCTGTGTCTTTTTTTTTTTCTTTTTAAAATTTATTTGACAGAGATATTGAGGGCACAAGTAGGCAGAACGGCAGGCAGAGAGCGAGGGAGAGGGAGAAGCAGGCTTCCCACTGAGCAGGGAGCCTGATTCGGGGTTGGGTCCCAGGACCCTGGGATCATGACTAGAGCTGAAGGTAGCCACTTAACTGACTGAGCAACCCAGGTGCCCACGATTTCCCTGTGTCTTAAGGGAAGAATGACCCTTATCTGACCCTTGGTGGGTACTTGGTAGGTAAAGTGGAAGAGCAAAGGTGGAGACACATGGGAAGCAGAAGTACTAGTTGGCAATTGCAGCAGACAATGTGGAGTATCACCACCCAGGTCCCACTTCAAGGTCAACGCAAGTGTCCTCAGCTGTTAAAGAGTGCTGGCTGCTAAAATTGGAAAAAAAAAAAAAAAAGAGGAGCATCGGCTGCTGAGGGCTCACAGCTGCTTGATGACTGGTTGATGGGGGTGGGATAAAGACCCGGAACTCTTGCCTCGATTTCCCCAACCCTATCCCATCCCACTTCCCTTACCCCTCACAGCTCTTGTTCCCAGGAGCATTCACCAATAAACCTTCAGCATGCAAATCTCCAAGTCTCAGAGTCTATTTCCAACCTATGACAGCAATGCTACAGCATTTTTTTTAAATGCTATTTATTTATTTATTTATTTGAGAGAAAGAGTGCAAGCACGAGTGGGGTGGAGGGGCAGAGGGAAAGGGAGAAGCTGGATCCCAGGACCCCGGGATCATGACCCGAGTCAAAGGCAAATGCTTAACCGTCTGAGCTACCCAGGCACCCCTAAAATACTACAACATTTTAAAAAATAACTCAGATATATTTATTAAAGCCACACTGCAAAAAATGCCTGATTTCCTAACCAGTTCCGGCACACACAAAAATCCATCATTGGGATAGAACTCTCCAGGTGACATAACAATGTCTACAAGTACTGGATTCTGTTTGAATTGTTCTTGTTATTCTGGCTGCTATGGGCACTTCAATCAGCTGCTAATCATACTGGACTAATTAGGTCAAGAACCTGAGGTTTGCTCTAGATAACCCAGTTGATATCTCCATTCTAAGGCCACAAGCATCCCCCTGACTCTGGACAATGTCCTGCAGATATGAGCTGTTAGTCATAAGGTATTTATATGTGGGGGAAAGGGTGTGAACTGGTATGACTATGAGGTTGGATGGCTTTTATCCAGAAACCGACATTGTAGTTCTTCAGTAGCAATGTTGATTTTCCTGTTGTTAAATAGCTCTCTTTTGAGAAGGGGTCAAGGATGGATTCACTTAATTCTCTAGGAAACTGCATTAGAAGGAGTTCTGCTAGAAGATCCTACTATTTATGCAAATACAAGAACCCACCTCTGATAGGAAATCCGAGTGCAGCCTTCTGCAGCCCCGGCAACTTCCCTGAGACAGTACCTCTTTTCCTTGATGTCTAGACAACAGGATGGTGGCCAGTTACATGACAGCTTCCTCCTTATTTTAACACAGGTGGTGGGGTGGGGTAGTTACTATAGAATGTCCTTCTTTTGCTTCTTTCTCCATCTTATGGGAGGCTAACCAACAACCCAGCTCAGACACACAGGCCCAGTTGGACAGAAGGAACATTTACTGAGTACCTTTCTTCCAGGGATAGATGGGGCAGCATCTCAATCATATGGGCACAAGGCAAACCTCAGGATCACTAGCAAAAATTCACTACAGTTCAACAAATATTTCTAAAAGTAGAGAAAACTGATGGAAATCTGAGGCCAGCTCTCAGTAAAATGGTTTAGTAGATGAAGGATCATTGCAGGCCCCTTGGCCTAAATCATGCACATCATTTCCTAAAGTCAGGCTAGTACTAATCAATTCTATTTGAATCTGTTGGAAAACATTGTGTGGCTCTGCTCAACAGTCTCCTTCTGAATTTGTAGACGTTCTTTATTACCTCTTTGAACTTCTTTCTACACCTACCTCCTCCTCCTTGAGATCCCAAGTTCTCTTCCCTTATTTCCTTCCCAGTTGCTTCCTGACCCCTCCTGCTGGTTATTTTCCCCAGGCACCTCCATCCTGAACCTTCTGAGCCCACAGCTTCCTCTTTTACCAAACACAGAGACTGTGTTTCACAGTCGAGATTATTTTGTTGAGTGGTTGGTGTGCTTAACCCAAAACTGGCACAGAAGTGTTCTAAATGTTGAGGTTTGGAGTTCTAAGTTAGTCCTAGTGCTAGAGTCATAGAAACATTCATCTAGTAGTGTTAATTGAGGTGTAAATGAGCTAAAGGTTACATTTGCTGGCATATCTGACAAGGTTGCCATGCTGAGCCATTTTTTACTGACCTAGGAGGAAATGAGTCTTCTAGAAAAAAAAGGGGAGAGTGAGGTTTCAGAGGACAATGGAAAAAGTTGTTGAGGTCCCAGACATTTCCAAAAGTCTGCAGCTTCCCAAATCTTGTTCAGCATTCTTGAACCTCGAATCTACTCCTAAGTAGCCCCATAATTCATAGTAGATCTTCTCAATCCAGTTTCTCCCTACAGTGCTCTAGCCCAGCCTCCCTGCCATTCTCAACCAGATAGTTCTCACTTCCCAGCCCTCTGACAGCTTTGAGTACCTCCAGACCTTAGCCCTGTGCCCCTAGACCCTAAGGCATACCTCACCTTCCCTTGTCCATATTTTAAAGCAGTCTGTCCAGTTTCCCAAAACCAAATAAACTTCCTTCTTATGTTTAATCACCTAATGTAGATCCCTGATCAGGTCCCTTGTCTGCAAAGGACAGGTGGCTTCTTTAGGACCCATCCTTCTGTGAGCACACTGGCGCTCACATCCTAGGGCCACTCCTGACTGTAGGGTAGAACTGCTAGACTGGAAGATTCTACCCTATCAATTGTGTCTCTGGCTAATCATCTCCCAGTCCCACCCCCAAATGCCTAAGGAGCTGCTGCTTGGTTTCAGAGTTGGCATACTGATGTGATCTTCCTGGGTAAGAGCTCAATGAATTCCAAGTAATTTTTTGTCTTGAAATGAATTGATCATTTCTCACTTTTGAAACCTGATCTTTAGCCATCCCAATTCACCCGCAGGCACAAGTCAGTAAGGACACCATGAGAATTGCTTTTTTTCTTTGTTAGGCTCCATGAAGACCTGAGTGGGAAAACGCAGGCATATTTTACTTCCCTTTTACTAATTTCATAGGCCCTTCAGAAAACAAGGGAATGGGTCATGGAAACGAGTGCGGTGGAACAGAAAAGTCTCAGATGTGCCCTGAAGTGGGATGGGATGGATGAAGAATAAAGAACAGCAAAGATAGGGACTTTAATGCCGGCTCCAACGCCTGCCCCTTTCTTCTTTCTCTATCTCTGAAGCCTTGAGGTCCCTCTAACGAAGCTGTGCCAGAGTAAATGCTCGAAGAGGACATACTCAGACTGCCCTCTAAGTACATAAATCTATCTCCTTTTTCTGTTTTCTTGGTTCTTAAAGTTTTGGTTCCCAAAACCCGTCTCTCAATCTCCAGGACCTAACATATGCTTTACACAGAACGGGCATTAGCTTATATTTTAAAAGGACACTCTTGAGATGAATAGTCACACTGTGACCCTCTAGACTTAGTTTGCAAAACCTCTCCCAGGCAGGATCTCATCGTGCCTCCCTGAATGCCCCTAGTGTTAGGTGAGGCCGTAGCGACTATCCCCACTCTACAGTTGAGGAAAAGTGTGGTCGGCAGTCGCCCAGCAGTCAACCAACAGCAACAAACCTCCACAGACCTCGCTTTTAAGGGTCGAGCCCCAGAGGCAGCTTAAACTCTCACCGCCCCCTCGCGCGAGCCTGCCGGGAGTTGTAGTCCAATGTCCCGCGGCTCCGGTGACTTGGACTACAATGACCAGCATGCCCCGCGCTTCTTGCCCCTTCCCTTTCAGCCTCGGGCGCTGGGGAGGCTCCGCAGACCTGCTGATTGGGAACCGCTATGGCAGCGACTCTAGGCAGCGGGGAGCGCTGGACCGAAGGTATCAGGTCTTTGACGGAGGGTGGGACAGGGCAGAGTTGAGGGAGGGATGGGGCTCCTTGAGATTACTGAGGGCTGAGATCCTGGGCCTGAGGTGAAGGATGGAGGCCTATGAAGAGATGCTGAGCCTGAGTAGGGTTCCGAATTAGGTGGGAGACCGGCAGGGCAGGGCCCGGGATCTGGAAATCAGGAGCGCTGGCTCAAGCAAAGAACCGGCCAAGAACCCAGAGTCACCCGTGATGACTTTTTTGCCTCCGGCCCCCAGCCCCGCCCCGCCTCGGCCCTTGCCGAGCTTAGGACCCGCGCTGCTCAGGCCCCGCCTGTGCCAGGGTGGCTGGGTCAGCAGAGTGATGCGGATTCCTGCAGTTTGCTTTCCCAGCCCCTATGCTCGCTCCTCCCAACTAGGCCGCCGACTCTAGGTCTCTCTTTGGTGCTGTTCCTGCAGCCTGTACCAAGACCGATTGGCCGGTCTTTGCCATCCTGCAGTCAAGCAAAGAGTATTGATTCAATCCCTATTATGTACCCTGCATTATGCTGATCATGCAGCAGGGATCTGACAGACATGGTCCCCTATCACAAAACTCTCAATCCATTGAGGGAGTTCGACAGGTAAACAGACAATTACGAAACAGAGCCACTAAGTCCTGAGCTACACAGCAGGGTCTTAGGTTTGGGAAGCACACTGACAGCCTGGGTGTCAGAGGAGGCATCTGGAAGAAAGTGTGACATATGAAGAGATGAAGAATGCCTTGGAGTTAGGCTGACTTAGAGGAAGAACGTTGCAAGCAGAGGGAACAGCATGTGCAAAGACACAGAGAAAAAAGAAAGCATGGCTGATCTGAAAGGCATTTGGTGTGGCTAGAGCATAGGCTGCAAAAGAGCTTGTGGTGAGAGAGGAGGCTGCAGAGGCAGAGGGGCCTATGATAAGAAATTTGGACAAAAGCAGTGGGTAGGGGCACCTGGATAGCTCAGTCAGTTAAGCGGCTGTCTTTGCTCCGGTCATGATCCCAAGGTCCTAGGATTGAGACCCGCATCAGGCTCCCTGCTTAGGGGGGAGCCTGCTTCTCCCTCTCCCTCTGCCTGCCACTCTGCTGCCTACTTGTGCTCTCTCTCCATCTCTCTATCAAATAAATAAATAAAATCTTTAAAAAAATAAAAAGAAGCAGCAGCAGTCGGTAGCCACTAGGTATTTTAGGCAGGAGAGAGACATTTCTAAAGCCTTTCCCGGATCCTCCAGACAGGACCTGAGTCCTCTGCCTTCTTTGACTGGATTGCTATGGCCTTCTTAACATTCTCCACGTGTTATGATGAATTGAATCTTCTCCCTTTAAGCTATAACCTCTTTGTGGTCAGAAGTAGGTCTTATCCATACATTTCCTTGCTCCTTCTAGCCAAGTGTCTTGTTCTATAACTGCTAATTTAAAAGAACCACCCCTACTTTAAATCTTAGGTGGGAGGCATGGCAACAAAAACAACAAATTATTTTATGAGCCATGTCACTTCTGACTGTGGATCACAGAAAAATAGGCTTTCCCCTGTACTGCGCTAAAGGTAGACGCCTCTTAAAAGACAAGGTTTGGGGGCCTCTTAAGCCCCTTTTCTGGCTCTGATTCAGAATTATTTGCTGAATGACCACTGTAAATATGGTGTAAATTATTATGCTTTGCGTTTCTAGCATTATAAGTTTTCATGGTTGCCTCCGTATTTACTACATTGTTTTCTCAAGGAAGATGTTCGTTCAGTTTTATGTGGATGCTTAAAAGTCAGGATGATGTCAGTAGTTTGGCCCTCACACTCTTGGCCCCAAGCAGCCTCCCTGATATCGAGGGCAGATAGCAAAGCTGATTGCAGATCAGACGGAGGCCTAATGGGGGGCTGTTGCTTTGCAGCTTACATTGATGCAGTTAGAAGAAACAAATACCCAGAAGATAGACCTCCTGAAAGTCATGACCCTTGTGGGTGCTGTAACTGCATGAAAGTGCAAAAGGAAAAGAAGCCTGAGCATGAGTGGAATCCAACCCGACAGGGTGAGGGGAGTGCCACTTACACTGAGGAACAGCTGCTTGGGGTACAAAGGTGAGTCTGTGGTGGGATTCAGTGAGTGATATTAACGTAGAGTTCCTAGCAGAATGTGTTACATAAGCATTGACTGCTACTATACTTTTATTATTATTATGGAAGCACAATAGCTTCTTGGCTGCAGAGGCAAGCCTCCCTCGGTGGAAGTGGAGTCTCGGGGTATAATCTGAGGTAACTTCTCTGCTTCTGTGTAGAAAAGGCAGGGAAAACCAACTAGATGAAACAGACATCTATACAACAGTCTAGCCAACAACAGCAGAGTACACATTCTTCTCAAATACACAAGAAGCGTTTTCCAGGGTAGATCAGATGTCAGGCCGCAAAAGAAGTGTCAATAAATTTAAAAGGATTAAAATCATACAGTGTGTGTCCTCTGATATCAACAACAGAAGCAAATTTAGGAAATTCACAAATATGTGAAAATTAAACATTATATTCCTAAAATAACAAATAGGTCATAGAAGAAATCTTAAGCAAAATTACAAAATACTTTGAGATGACTGAAAATGAAAACACAACATAGAAAAATGTGTAGGATACAGCTAAAGCAAAGCTTAGAAGGACATCTAGAGCTATAAACGTTATATATGTATATTTTGTTTGTTTGCTTGTTTTGTTTTAAATCTCAGATCAGTAACCCAATCTTCCACCTTCACGAACTAGAAAAAGAAGAGCAAAAAGAGTACACTAAATCCAAGCAAGCAGAATGAAGGAAATAATATAGAGTGGAAATAAATGAAATAGAGGTTAGAAAAACAAGAGAAAATCAACAAAAGCAAAAATTGGCTTTTTGACAATGTCGACAAAATTAACAAACCTTTAACTAGGCTAACCAAGAAAGAGAGAACACTCAAATAACTAAAATCAGGAATAAAAGAGGGACATCACTACCAATCTTACAATGATAATAAAGATTTTAAAAGGATACTATGAACAATTGTACACCAACAAATTAGATAACCTAGATGAAACAAATTTTTTTTTGAAAGATTTTATTTATTTATCCGACAGAGATCACAAATAGGCAGAGAGGCAGGCAGAGAGAGAGGAAGGGAAGCAGGCTCCCTGCCGAGCAGAGAGCCTGATGCGGGGCTCGATCCCAGGACCCTGGGATCATGACCTGAGCCAAAAGCTGAGGCTCTAACCCCCTGAGCCACCCAGATGCCCCGAAACAAACAAATTTGTAGAAAGGTACAAACTAGGAAATCATATGGACCTACTACAAATACAGAGATTGAATTCATAATAAAAAAAATTTCACCCTGTGACCCAGCAATTGCACTACTAGGTATTTACCCAGAGGATACAAATGTAGTGATCTGAAGGGGCACGTGCATCCTAATGTTTATAGCAGCAATGTCCACAATAACAAAACTATGGAGAGTGCAGATGTTCATCGACAGATGAACGGATAAAGATGATGTGATGGTAATACCTACACATGATGGAATATAACTCAGACATTAAAAAAATGATATCTTGCCATTTACAATGATGTGGATGGAACTAGAGGGTATTATGCTAAGCAAAGTAAGTTAGAGAAAGACAATTATCATACGATTTCACTCATATGTGGAATTAAGAAACAAAACAGAGGGTCATAGGGGAAGGGAGGGAAAAATAAAATAAGACAAAATCTTATTTTGTCTAGAGAGGGAGACAAACCATAAGAGACTTTTAACTGTAGGAAGCAAACTGAGGGTTACTGGAGGAAGAGTGGGGTGGGCATTAAGGAGGGTACATGATGTAATGAGTACTGGGTGTTATATACAAATGATAAGTCACTGACCTCTACCTCTGAAACTAATAATACACTGTATGTTAATTAATTGAATTTAAATAAAATAAAAATTTTATTTTTTATAATAAAATAAAATTCTAAAAAAATTTTTTCATAAAGAAAAACCTAGGTCCAGAAAACTTCACTGGTAAATTCTACCAAACATTTGAAGAATTAACTAATCCTTCATAAACTCTTACAAAATATGCAAGAGAGGGGAGCACTTCCCAACTCATTCTACGGGGCCAACATTACCCTGTGACTAAAACTAGACAAAAACATAAGAAAAATAAACTATCAATCAATATCCCTTATGGATATAGATTCTACCAACATGTAAAAACATATAAAAAGGATTCTATACCTTGGAGCACCTGGATGGCTCAGTTGGTTAAGCATCTGAGTCTTGGTTTCCGCTCAGGTCATGATCTTGGGTCCATGAGATGGGGCCCTGCATCTGGCTCTGTGCCCACTGGGGAGTCTGCTGCTCTCCTTCTCCCTCTCTCACTCCCCCCAATTATGTGCCCTCTTTCTCTCTCTCTCCTCTCTCTCTCAAATAAAAAATAAATAAATAAATCTTTTTTAAAAAGATCATATACCAAGTGGTATTTATCCCAGGAATGCAAGGTTGTTTAACACATGAAAATTAATCAGTGTGATACACCATATTAATAGAATAAAGGACAAGACCACATGATCATTTAAATAGGTGCAGAAAAAGCATTTGACAAAATCCAACACTTTCATGATAACAATACTCAACAGAATAGGAGTAGAAGAGAACCTCAACTGATAAAGGCTATCTATTAAAAAGCCCACGGCTAACGTCGTCATACTTAATGGTGAACAACTGGATGCTTTCCAGGATCAAGAAAAAGACAAGTATGTTCACTCTAGCCACTTCTATTTACCATTGTACTACAGGTTCAAGCCAGGGCATTTAGGCAAGAAAAAGAAATACAGAAGTCATCCAGATTGGGGGCACCTGGGTGAGTCAGTCAGTTGAGCTTCAGACTCTTGGTTTCGGCTCAGGTTGTGATCTCAGGGTCTTGAGATTAGCTCCATGTTCTGGCTCTGCACTCAGCAGGGAGTCTGCCTGAGATTCTCTCCCTCTCTTTTTGTCCCTCCCCATGCTTGTGTGTGTGCACATGCTCTCTCTGTCTCTAAAATAAATAAGTAAATCCTTTAAAAAAAGAGGAAAAAATTTTTAAAGATGTCATCCAGATTGGAAAGAAGTAAAACTGTATTCATAGAAGATATGATATAATATAAAAAATCCTAAAGAATAGAGATGCCTGGGTGGCTCAGTCGGTTAAGTGTCTGCCTTCTGCTTGGGTTGTTATCCCCCAGTCCTGGGATCAAGCCCCAGGACAGGCTCCCTGCTTAGCAGGGAGTCTGCTTCTCCGTCTGTCTGCCCCTCCCCCCGGACTTGTGCCCTCTCTCTCTCAAATAAATAAATAAAATTTTTATTAAAGAAAAAAAAGAAAATTCTAAGGAAGACACCCACACTGTTAGAATTAATAAATGAGGGGCACCTGGTGGCTCAGTTGGTTGGGCATCTGACTTCAGCTCAGGTCATGATCCCAGGGTCCTGGAATCAAGCCCCTGAATCACTTTCTCTGCTCAGAGGTGGGCCTGCTTCTCCCTCAGCCTATTGCCACTTGTGCTCATTCTCTCTCTCTCAAATGAATAAATAAAATCTTAAAAAAAAAAAAAGAACTGATAAATGACCTCAACAATGTTGTAAAATATAAGATCAGTATACAAAAATCACTGTTTTTCTGTACCCTAGCAATGAACAATCAAAAATGGAAAAGAAAACAATTTTAATTTATAACACCATCAAAAAAGTATAAAATGCCTGAGAATACATTTAACAAGAGAAGTGTAAGATGTACACTGAAACTATAAAACTT
Source organism: Lutra lutra (assembly GCF_902655055.1). Classification (NCBI taxonomy): domain Eukaryota; kingdom Metazoa; phylum Chordata; class Mammalia; order Carnivora; family Mustelidae; genus Lutra; species Lutra lutra. The sequence goes on along the minus strand of NC_062282.1, from coordinate 78,227,163 downwards.
CATTTAAGGAAATTAAAGAAGGTCTAAATAAATGGGAAGATTGCCTGTGTTCTTGGAGCCAAATATTGGAAAGGATTATTTAATTAAGGCTTAATATCGGAAATGGTGGTAATATTACTCAAATCGATCAATAGATTTCACATATCCCTATCAAATCCCTCACTGCCTTTTTTGCAGAAACTGACAAGCCGATCCTAAAATTCATACAGTAATACAAGGGACCCAGAATAGCCAGAACAGTCTTGAAAAAGAACAAAGTTGTAAGACTCACATTTCCAATTTGAAAGCTTATTACAAAGCTATGTTATGAAGACAGTGTGGACTGGTATAGGATAGACATGTAGATCAATGGAATAGACTTGAGAGTCCACAAGTAAGCCTTTATATTTATGGTCAATTGATTTTTTTTTTTTTAAGTTAAAGTGGGATTCAAATCCTGTTGTTTGTTTGTTTTGTTTTTTTTAAGATTTTTGTTTATTTATTTGACAGAGATCACAAGTAGCCAGAGAGGCAGGCAGAGAGAGAGGAAGGGAAGCAGGCTCCCCGCTGAGCAGAGAGCCCGATGTGGGGCTCCATCCCAGGACTCTGGGATCATGACCTGAGCCAAAGGCAGAGGCTTTAACCCACTGAGCCACCCAGGCACCCCTCAATTGATTTTTTTTTAATGTAGGCTCCACACCCAGCAGGGAGCCCAACCTGGGGCTTGAACTCATGACCCTAAGATCATGTCCTGAGCCAAAACTAAGAGTCAGGCACTTAACAGACTGAGCCACCCATGTGTCCCAGGTGTCTGTCTCTTGATCTTGGCTCAGGTCTTGATCTTAGGGTCCTGAGATCAAGCCTGGCTTTGGGCTCCACACTCAGTATGGAGTCTGTTTCTCTTCCTCTCTCTCTCTCCCATCCCTCTCTGCTGCCCCTCCCCCACCTCAAATAAATAAAATCTAAAAAAAAATAAAGAGTCAGATATCCACCAACCAAGTCACCCAGACACCCCCAGTCAACTGATTTTTCTTTGACAAGAGTGCCAGGGCTGGGGTGCCTAGCTGGCTCAGTTGTTGGACCACGCAACTCTTTATCTCAGGGTCATGAGTTCAAGCCCTACATTGGGTGTAGAGCTTACTTTGAAAGAAAAAAAAGAGTGCCAAGATGATTTAATAAGGGAAAGAATTGTCTTTTTTTTTTTTTTAAGATTTTATTTATTTATTTGACAGAGATCACAAGTAGGCAGAGAGGCAGGCAGAGAGAGAGGAAGGGAAGCAGGCTCCCCGCCAAGCAGAGAGCCTGATGTAGAGCTCAATCCCGGGACCCTGGGATCATGACCTGAGCCGAAGGCAGAGGCTTTAACTCGCTGAACCACCCAGGCGCCCCCCCGCTTTTTTAAAGATTTTATTTATTAAGAATTGTCTTTAATAAATATGTTGGGACAACTGGATATCCACATGCAAAACAATGCAGTTGGACTCCTTTCTCACACAAACACAAAAGTTAACTCAAAAACCTAATGTAAGGCCTAAATGTAAGAGCTACAACTATAAAACTCTTAGAAGAAAACATAAATTTACGTCTTCATGACATGACACCCAGAGTACAAATGACAAAAGAAAAAAATGGGTCAACTGGATTTTGTGAAAATTTAAAGCTTTTGTACTCAAAAGATACCATCAAGAAAGTGAAAAATCGATCCACAGTACAGGAGAAAATGTTTTTAAATTATGTATCTGATAAGGGACTTATATCTAGAACATATAAAGTACTCTTACAACTCAATAATAAAAAGACAACCCAATTGAGCAATGGGCAAAGGATCTGATAGGCATTCCTCCAAAGAATATATACAAATGGCTCTTAAAAAAAAAAATCTACAAATGGCCAATAAACACATGAAAAGTTGCTTAGTATCATGAGTCATTAGGGAAATACAAACTGAAGCCACAATGAGATACCACACCACCTCACACCCACTAGGATGGCAATAAAAAAAAAAAAAAAGGACAATAGCAAGTGTTAGTAAGAATATAGAGAAATGGAACCCTTATATATTGCTTGTAGGAATGGAAAACAGTGTGGCCAGTTTGGAAAATAGAAGGCCAGTTCCTCAGAAGGTTAAACATAGCACAAGACATAGCAATCCACTCCCAGGTATATAACCAAGAGAACATACTTCCACACAAAGACTTGTCTATGAGTGTTTGTACAGAATTATCCATAATAACTCCCAAATGGAAACAACCTGCATGTCCATGAACTGATGAATGGATAAACAAAATGGGGAATATCCATACAATGAATACTTCTTGGTAATAAAAGGAATGAAGTACTGATACATGCTATAACATGAATGAACCTTGAACATTATGCTAGTCAAAGAAGCCAGACACAAAAGTCCACATATTCTATAATTCCTTTTATGTGAAATGTCCAGAATGGCAAATTTATAGAGACAGAAATTACATTATTGATTGCCAGGGGTTGGGAAGTAAAATGAGGAATGACTGCCAATAAGTAGGGGTTTCTTTCTGGGGTAATGAGGATGTTCTGGAATTAGATAGTGATGATGGTGTACAAATCTGAATATACTTTTTAAAAAATCAATGAATTGTGCCTTTTAAGAGTGAACTTTGTGAATTTTAGCTCAAAAAAACTGTTACTCAACAAATAACAAATTTCTACAAAAGAGAGAAAGGGGCAGAGGAGTATCTGCCATGGAAGCAGGGATTGGAAATGGGCTGAGGAGCCAAAGGATACCCATGGGCAGCTCTTGGGGAAGGACCATGACTGACATTCCAGACCCTGCTTTATAGTCCAGCCTGTGTTACTGAACTCTTGAGCAAGATGCTGGGCCTCTCTCTGTCTGACAGGATTGTGTAGTTGCAAAAGACTGGAGATATTCTCTAAGTGCCTATCAGTAGAGGATAGATATAATCCATAAAATGCAGTAAGTGTAATCCATAAAAGCAGTGCAGCTTTTGAAAAGAATGACATAGATATGTAATAGCCAGTATTTATGGGCTGTCAAATGCTATCAAGTACCTTGATGAATACTTCATTTAAATGATAACAGCTTGTGAAATATAGTTGAAATTGTTATCCCATTTCAGAAGATAACACTAAGTCACAGAGCTTAAGTACACAGCAAGATAAGATCCCAGCCAAGGCATTTTGACCCCAGAGTTCATGCTCTAGTACAACATTTCTCAGAGTGTAGCTTAGGAACCCCAAAAACCTTGGGAGTCTGTGAGTTTAAAACAATTTTGATAATAGTACAAACACAGGGGTGCCTGGGTGGCTCAATGGGTTAAGCCTCTGCCTTCAGCTCAGGTCATGATCTCAGGGTCCTGGGATTGAGCCCCGCATCAGGCTCTCTGCTCAGCGGTGAGCCTGCTTCCTCCTCTCTGCCTGCCTCTCTGCTTACTTGTGATCTCTCTCTCTTTCTGTCAAATAAATAAATAAAATCTTTTTAAAATTTTAAAAAAAAGTACAAACACATTATTTGCCTTTTTCACTCTCATTCTCTCATGATTGTACAGTGGAATTATTGAGAATCTACCTGATATGTAGTTATATCGTCACTCTGTTTTAAAATTTCTTGTTTTCCTTTCTAGTATGGTAAATATTGATAGATATAATTCACATGAACAAAACTCTTCTGGGGACTCAAGTAATTTTTAAGAGTATAAGAAACTTATAAGATCACAAAGTCCAGAACTGCCATTCTAGTCTAAACTATTGTCCCGTACTCGTCTCTGTATGTTACCAATCCATCTCTAAGAAACACTTTTGGTTTAAAAAAAGGGATGGGGGCGGGGGCGCCTGGGTGGCTCAGTGGGTTAAAGCCTCTGCCTTCCGCTCAGGTCATGATCCCAGGGTCCTGGGATTGAGCCCCGCATCAGGCTCTCTGCTCATCAGGGAGCCTGCTTCCCTTCCTCTCTCTGCCTGCCTCTCTGCCTACTTGTGATCTCTGTCAAATAAATAAATAAATAAACCTTAAAAAAAAAAAAAAAGGGATGGGGAATGTATAAAGATGATTACAGTATGTTTATATTTAGGCAAAAAAGTAAAGGGAGAGGTGTCTATACATACACACACGATTCATAGAAAACTTCTCACATGGTTGTCCTTAGGATGGGAGATTGGTGAGCAGGGAATAGGGAAGCAGGAAGTTTTTTTGCTGCATATAGTTTAGTACTGTTGGATATTTTTCTTCTACCACATGTGTATATATTAACTTTTTAAAACTAAGTTTTGAGGGGTGCCTGGGTGGCTCAGTGGGTTAAAGCCTCTACCATCAGCTCAGGTCATGATCCTGGGGTCCTGGGATCGAGCCCCACATCGGGCTCTCTGCTCCGTGGGGAGCCTGCTTCCTCCCCTCTCTCTCTCTGTCAGATAAAGGAATAAAAACTATCCTTTAAAAAAATAAAAAAAAAACCACACACACAAAGTTTTGATAGGTAGCTATAAGGAAAATGAGAGAGAAAGAAATCACTAGGGTGAGTAGGTGTTTCTTCTGACCTTGCCGTCCTGTGGTTGAACTCTTGGGGGCTCATGTAAGGATCTACCCACTTGCAGGGATACAAGAAGAATAAAATATCAGATGTAAAAATACTTTGATTTTAAAATTTTTACAACATTTTTTTCGGATTTACCCCAAACCACTCCCCCATCCCCCGGTAAAAATACTTTCAAAGGCATTAAGCTCTTGGTGGGAGGAGGACCTTGTTAATCAATTTGAAAGTTTTATGAATGTGTTCACCACTTTTCTTTTAGGTTTGCTTTGGGGCTCACAGATTGGAGGACCAGATGTAAATGTAAAATGTAAACGTACTATTTTACAGTTAATTGTACAAAAGGGGTCTTTGTAGACATACATGTTTCTGATGTGTGTTTTTAGGATCAAGAAATGCAGAAATTACTATGAAATTCTGGGAGTTTCTCGAAATGCCAGTGATGAAGAGCTTAAGAAAGCTTACCGAAAACTCGCCCTGAAATTTCACCCTGATAAGAATTGTGCTCCTGGAGCAACTGATGCTTTCAAAGGTCTGATCATGAATTCCTGTTTAATTCTGCCACAAGATGTTTCACCCTACCCTGTCATTATTTTATAAGGCCACAAGTAGGGCCTTTTTTTCCTCCCATACCTCTTAAATAATGATTATCAGCATAGCTCCCTCCTATCTTCGTTCACTTTAATTTCTTTTGGGAAAAAAAAATATTTATCTGTAATGGTACCTTTTTAGATCTGAGACATAAATAAAAATCTTACTTAAGACCTTCACCCCCAGTGAAGCTGTTGATTCAGGCAAGAATTATCAATGGATGCTAAAACTGCCAGGTGACAGCTTTTTGTTGAATAGAATGGTCACATGATGTCAGAGCATCATTCCCCAGAATACCTACTGATTACAAAGGGGGAAATTTGCTTTATAATGGAGATATCTAGCTGTCACCACTTTAACCCAGTGATCCAGCTTATCATCACCAATACTGGACCCACCTCACATTATATGATATGGCACCTGTGTGGTATTCTTCCCAGAATGTTCCACCTGAACCTAATAGCGAGGAAACCATCAAAATGTGGGACATTCTACAAGGAACACTGTCCTGCTCTCCAAAATAGTCAATATAACGAAAAGCAGAAAAGGTGGGGAGACTGTTCTAGAGGACAAGAAACTAAAGGAGTATAAGAGCAAATACAATGCATGAACTTTGGATGAATTGCATGGATTGATGTTAATTTTCTTAGCTATGATAATGGTATTGTGATCATGTAGGAGACTCTTCTAGGAGGTAGTGGCTGAAATATTTAGGGATGACGTGCCATTATACCTGCAGCCTACTTTCAGATGGTTCAGCAAAAGAAATTGTACATACTACGTGTACATACATATTTATGTAGGTATGGAGAAATGAGGGAAGCAATGTGGCAAAATACTAACAGTTGATGAACCAAATAGAGGGTATACATTTGTTTACTGTTTTTTCAACTTTTCTGTAGATTTAGAATTTTCTAAAGAAAAGGTTAAAAAATTATAGCTCCGAGAAATTTAAAAGTCAACATTTACCTCAAAGGACAATCTCCCTTTGTTGGGGTGCCATTGTGAATCTTGTTCTCCCCACAGTTTCTACAAAGAAACAACTAGATAACCCACATTCTCTTTACACCTTCATGTAAAGTATCTCACAGACTAATGCCATTATATGAGAAATTGGCCAGATTTCAAGGGATGTGATACTGAAGCAACTATTTAGCCTTTTTTATTTGTTTTTCTCTACTTAGCTGTTTTATTGCTGTAAACATCTAATATAATTTCCTCACTAGAAGAATCATAAATGCTCTTCCTGACTGTGTTTCTCATAGTGTTGGCTGAATTAGAGGTAGGGGATGGGGATGTCTTAAAGATTTTTTTTCAATAAAAAAAATAATAAAATAAATAAAATAAAAAATAAAAAAGATTTTTTTCAAGGTTTCTTTGATTAGTGGCAGTGATTGTATGTTTAAATTAATTTTAATTGGACAGTGTTTGCATATTTGTGCAAAGAGAGAGAAGAGGTGATGGTAAGCATGTGTAATCTATCCAGTCTTTGCTCTGTCACTGACGCATTGGAGATAGGTTTCCTAATTTCTAAAGCCTGCTTTCTAAAGTAGGCTGAAATGTGACTCTGATTAGTGAGGACTTTGCTTTTAGCCAAGCGATTGATTTTACTGATTATTTTATTTAGGAGATTGTTTCTGACTTCAAGTTAGAATACCACTGCTTATGTATGAACTGTTTCCAACCATAAAGTAATTCCTCTCAAGGGAAATATGGACAAATTTTTGATGAATAAAAGCAGTAGTTCTTAGTTTGTCTTGAGTCCCATATTGTTTCTGGCTTATCAAACTAGATCATGGAAAATGTCAAGGGTAAGAACTCTGGTGAACTTTCTAGGCCCAAACACCTTTCCTTAGCCCCCCACAACATCATGCAGCAGCCTACAACTCTGGGCTCTTCGTTGCTGCTTCCTGCGTTACCCTCAGCTACACCAAAGACTGTACTCAGGTACTTTTTGGTTTTGGTTGCAGCAATAGGAAATGCCTTTGCAGTCCTGAGCAATCCTGACAAGCGACTCCGCTACGATGAATATGGAGACGAACAGGTGACTTTCACTGCCCCTCGAGGCAGACCTTATAATTATTACAGGGACTTCGAAGCCGACATCACTCCAGAAGAGCTATTCAATGTCTTCTTTGGAGGACATTTTCCTACAGGTGAGTATTTCAAAATTATAGCTGGAAAATTTCTCTCTCTCTTTCTGTATCTCAACTAACTCCTCTTCGAGGATCTGAATAGAGGGACCATGGTATGGTGGAAACAGCAAGAATTTGGAATCAGATAAGCTAGGGTTTGAGGCAAGTCTCCAGCCAACTGTGCACGACTTTAACCAGATCCCTTGGTCTCTCTGATTCTGTTTTCTCACCTGAGAAATGGGGCTGATAACATATACCTCACAGGGCTGCTGTGAGGATTAAATATTTTTAAGTGCTTAAAAATAAGTAGGAAGATGCCTATTATCATTATTGCAAAATAGCAGCTATATAAAGATAAAAGTTAGAAACATACCCCCAGGGAGTTGGCCGTTGGAATAATTAAATGCCCAGGCAATAAACTGAATTTTATGAATTGCTATTAAAGATACTAGTGTTGGGGTGCCGGTGGCCCAGTCAGTTGGGCATCCAACTCCTGATCTCAGTTCAGGTCTTGATTTTAGGGTTCTGAATTTGGGCCCCATGTTGGACTCCATGATGGGCGTGGAGCTTATTTATAAATAAATAAATAAATAAATAAATAACCTACTTATTTATAAACAAACAAAGATACTAATAACATAATCTGATATTGGACAAGGAAGCAGACAAGAGCATGTCAGACAGGATTCATGGCCCAAATGCTCTTTCTTTACTAGCCTTTTAGGGTTCTCTCACTCACTAGTCACAAAGGACTATTTAAATAAAAGCAGGAGAGCACATTCCATTTGCACCTGGTTCACTTGGCTTACCTACTGTTGTATTTTTCTACTGAGTAAAATGGGACAATACTCTGCCATCAGAGAACCTAGCTGGGAACAAGGACCTTGGGAAAAGCAAGGAAGGAATGTTTGCCATATTCTATACTAGGTTTTTCTCTCTTTCCCAGGAAACATTCATATGTTTTCAAATGTGACAGATGATAGCCACTATTACCGCCGACGTCACCGACATGAGCGGATGCAGACACGGAAGGAAGAAGAAGAGAAGCCTCAGGTACCAAGACAGGACAGCCAAACTGCAGCTCATCCACACTTGTACTGAGCTGACTTTTACAGTGTCTGTGATCAGGTTTTGGAAGTTCAATTCATGTTATTAAAACATGTTACAGGAAAGCAGAGGCAGTGGCGGGAAGGGGTGGGTCATTGGTCCAAATGGGCCAGGAGGGTACCTCCTTCCCCACTCGTTCTTTGGTGGCTGCTCTAGGAAATCAGTTCCCCTGTGGGGCTGTCTTGATCAAGGTTTTCTTCACTGCAGAAAATAGGAATCCCCTTCAGAATATTTAGAACTAAAGGGAGTTGAAAGTAAGGGACCTAGGGAGTCTCCTGAAGCTCAAGGGCGGGAAGCACAGGACAGATAGGAACCAGAAACCAAGGTACAGACAGGCACCCGTTCAGCTATCTGTCCATGACTCTTTGTGGCCAGATTGTGCCCACCTTTTCCACCTTTCTCTGCATCTGCTTTATTCTCTTTAAACAACCCAGCTAGTTCTGCTTTTGCCTACAAGTAACCAGTCCACACTGCCCAAGAGTACATGTCCTTTATTCAGGTGACTTCACAGCAGTGCACAGTGATGAGTCTCAGTTCCACATTTCTGGGAGGGAGAAGTGATTATCCCTGCTAGGGTTAGATGTCTCCCAGTTCATTCAGCAACAGAGCTACATAATACTAACCCCACCCCGTGAAAGTCACAGTCTAGGCAGACTCACCCGGAAGTGTCTGCTTCATGGGCCTTAGCAAAGGGGATTTCATGAGAATAACTGGATGTCAATACAGGTTGTGGGTGGGTCTCCTTCAGTCTTCTCCACAGAGAGAACAGACTTCTCAGAAAAGCTCTGGGCTTTGTGCAGTACATTGCAGTAATTCGTATTTTCTTTGGGAAAACTATTCTTATTTTCTGTAAGCTTTACATTGATGAAGAACACTTACACCCAATATTTTTTTTCTTTTTCAGACTACATATTCTGCATTTATTCAGTTACTTCCAGTTCTTGTGATTGTGATTATATCTGTCATTACTCAGCTGCTAGCCGCTAACCCCCCATATAGTCTATTCTATAAATCGTAAGTCAAATATTTATCAATCTTTCTTAACAATTTGGAGGGTAAAAGACTTGAATATTTCGCTGGTACTGCTAACATTCCATTTCGCCTTTGTAGAAAACACTGGTTTTTTGTTCAAAGGAACAGCTGGATAGTAATAGTGCAGAGACTGAAAAATACTGGAGGCAGTTTCCTATGGGCTCAGGACATGGATTATTTTGTTCTACAGCGACATCATCCGATCAGCTGCAGAATAGCAGCAGCTGGTTTCTGAGGGATGAATAGACTAACTCCAGCTTCAGATTAAATCTTTATCATATCATGTTAGCTTTAGAATGGACCCTACTGAGCTTGTGGTCAGATCTCTGGACCCCTCTGGGTCGGGAACATGGTATCTGAGATCCAGTGATTATTTTCAATTTAAGTAATTGCAAGAATGGGACATTTATTCATGATGAGCTATATAGTCAAACCATAGTAGGATATTACTTTGCTTTTGCAGAAAAATGCATGCAAACTATGAGCTATGATAGGTACTTCTTTATTTCTTCAGTTAGTTATTTCAGTTCATCGGTTTTCATCTTTGAGTCCCCAGCATCAACATCAACTGGCAACATGTTAGAAATGCAAACTTGTAAGCCTCACTCCATCCATATTGAATCAGAAACTCAGAGGATGAAAACTAGCAGTCTGAGGGTTTTTTTTTTAATTAATTTATTTATTTATTTGACACACAGAGAGAGAAATCACAAGTAGGCAGAGAGGCAGGCAGAGAGAGAGGGGGAAGCAGGCTCTCCACCGAGCAGAGAGCCCGATGCGGGACTCGACCCCAGGACGCTGAGATCACGACCCGAGCCGAAGGCAGAGGCTTAACCCACTGAGCCACCCAGGCGCCCAGCAATCTGAGTTTTAATAAGCTCTCCAAATAACTCTGGTTCATTGTCTGAGGATCACTGGATTAATTTATTTCTTTTTAAGTAGGCTTCACACCCAGCTTGGAGCCCAACATGGGACTTGAACTCACCACCCTGAGATCCAGACCTGAGCTGAAATCAAGAGTCAAACACTTAACCAACTGAGCAACCCAGGCACCCCACTGAATTAATTATTTTAAGTTAGATGAGAAATGAGTCATTACTCATTATGGTTTAAGAGGCAAAAACCTTACAAAATGGGGGGACCTGGCTGCCAGTGCATAGAGCACGCAACTCTTAATCATCAGGTTGTGAGTTCAAGCCCCACATTGGGTATAGAGGTTACTTAAAAATAAAATCTTGTAAAAAAATTTAAAAACCTTACAAAATGTGGAACCCATGGGGTAGTATATAACAGGAGAGTCCTTGCTGGCGATCACTGTAGACTGAAAACTATATTCTACATCAGTATCTTCATTTTATGAAAAGGAAAGCTGAGTCTCAGAGAGGAATTACTGCTGTCAGATCACCCTGGCCTGACTCCCTCTATTTCCCGACTTCCCATATTTCCCCATTTGCTATTTCTTCCTCCTTTCTTACCCATCCAGTGGGGCAGAGAGGAACTTGCCCTGCTAACACATTCCCAGATGGAGGTGGGAGCAGTCATGGCCTGAACCCTTAGATATCCAGGAAGATGCTTAAATACAGAAATCAAAGGAGAAAGCTGGGAAAATATTAACTCAGTCAAAATAGGATTTGTCGAGTTTGAATAAAACTAGCCTGGATTTTGCATGTTGCCACCACATTGTTTTAACTAGAATTTGAGCTTCTTTCTATACTTCCTTAGAGTTCGCATTTAGTTAACCCAGAACTACTGATGTTTCTGAGCACCACATACTATTGGATATATTAGACCCACAAAGAGTTAGTACAGAAGCATCACTGAAATCTTTTGTCTGATGTTTTTGCCGTTCTCACTTAGCAGCCGTATATGAAGTACTTTCTCTCCTGTGCTAAAAATTGGTGTTAGGTTGTTGTACGCTATCTGGTAATTTGTGAATAGTTTACTGTAACAATCAATTCATTTGCCCGACATTTACCAATAGCCTGCTCTGTGCCAGGTACCATGCTGGGTCCTATACAGCGTACAACATATTTTAAGCATTCAGCATTCAACTTTTAGCCCAGAAACCAATATAAGAGAGGGGATCCTCAAGGAGACTAAAGTAATTATACTGAGGCTCAATTCACAACATGAATACACTCACATAATAATGACATTACAGTTACTGTTTTGCTGGGGAAATTATAAATGTTAGGTGTATTCGACAGTGGTGCTTGCATCTGCCCTAAGAAGAGGGGATTATGGTCATGATATCTGTGTAGCTGGAGTTAAGAGTGAGATTGCCATATATAACTGGCTTACCTGAGCCTCTGTCTCCTTGTCTCAGGACCTTGGGATATACCATCTCCAGAGAAACGCAGAACCTGCAGGTGCCTTATTTTGTGGACAAAAACTTTGAGAAGGCCTACAGAGGAGCATCTCTCCGTGACCTGGAGAAGACAATAGAGAAGGATTACATTGATTATGTCCAGACAAGTTGTTGGAAGGAGAAACAACAAAGTAAGATGTTGTAAAAGGGACTTTTCACTGGTGGTCATGCTTCCAACCTGAGGCATGCCCAGCTTCCCAGTCCTTCCTCTCTCCTTGTTTGAGTGGCACATGTTTGTGTGATCGGAGGGCCCACTGGGGGGACAGAGGCCCATTTGGGACACCACCAAAAAAGTGAAATTCATTGAGAGGACACATGTGGCCAGAATTTGGAAACCTTAGGAACTTAGGCAGGCAGCACTAGTTGCGTATCTGTCTGTCTGTCTGTCTACTTCTCTCTGCTCATCTGCCCCACTCTCCTCTCTGCCAACTGCCTTCCTTTGCTTCCTCAAGCTTTCCTCCTTCATAACCTGGTTTTGCCCTGGTTGGTTTTGGTTGCTACCCTCGTCGTCACTCTCTCAGCTTCCACAAGTCCACTAGTTACTGGCCTCTTTCCACATCACAAGCTTCCTCTGTAAGTGTGCAGTGCTAGCTGGATTGGTCCAATTTCCAAATCCCACATTCCCTACAAGAAAATCTGATTGATCCAGCCTAATTGTTTCAGCCAGACCAAAAGTCGGCTCTAGCCAGCTGGGGCCACCTAAATCAAAAGTGACCCTACCTGGGTCTGCCCCTTCAGTAAGTGTGGGTTTGAGCAGGCCTTCCATTCTGCTCCTTCTCTGAAAACAATGGGGGTGTCAGTGTCCGCCTTTTGGTTTAGGGAGTGCTGGTAGCAAGGGTAGCCCTGCCTCTCAGCCAACAGGTTCATTTTTCATCCCACTTGAATTCCACACATACAGGCATGTATGTACACCTGTGCAGGCAGTGGGGGGGGATATACACACACCCTTAATAACTGTATCATATAAAATGTGGCTTTACTTTTTATTTTTATTTTTTTTTTTTAAGATTTTATTTATTTATTTGACAGAGAGATCACAAGTAGCCAGAGAGGCAGGCAGAGAGAGAGGAGGAAGCAGGCTCCCCGCCGAGCAGAGAGCCCGATGCGGGGCTCGATCCCAGGACTCTGGGATCATGACCTGAGCCGAAGGCAGTGGCTTAACCCACTGAGCCACCCAGGCGCCCCATGGCTTTACTTTTTAAAAAGCAAACTCACTCATTTTTTAAATGGTATAACTGGATATTATTAAATGTCTAACAGTGCCTGATAAAATTAGCTCTTTAGTCACAATGCCACTAAGCCCTCGCTGACCCATCATGCAGCCCAGCTCCACCCCCAAGTTAATCTGTCCCTTCTAGGTGTTCTTAAAATGCTTTGTCCATGCTGGTAGCAAAGTACTACTCTCAGTGTTAGCTCTCTGTAGGTACGTGTCAGTCTCCCTGCTGGAATGCGAGCCCTCTGATGATAAGAGCCATGTCTTACCAATCTCGTGTCCCAGGCCCCTGGCACCATCCTTGCTTCAGAACAGGTGCTCAACAAATGTCCTTGGAAGAGAGGATTCTCAGGCCTGGAAAATAATGAAAATGTTTGCAGATTAAGAATCACAGAGCAGGGTTAGTGTCCTTACCCTAGCCCTTAGGGACCTTGTCTCTGCCCTCTACTCCTCTCGGGAAAAGCCCGCCTCCACTCTCAGGTGCATTAGGAGCTTGATAGGCAATGATTCTGAGACATAAGGGGAAATTAAGCTGGAGAAAGTTGTTTTTTTAAATTTATTGAAAAATAAATATTGAAAAAAACAAGGAGGTCAGGAAGTACCCTACCTCCCTACCTCATGTTAAACTAGTTGCAAGTTTCAAAAATCAGAAAAGAATTTTGGAGCAAGAAAAGGCTTTGGACAGAAAGGCATCTGATACATGGATCTAAATCAGGTGAAGGCCACAATGTGTGTCCTAAAAGTCCCCATTGTATTCACCCCTGGGAGGGTTTTGAATTTGTTGCTTTCTGCAAGAACTGGATGAAAATCTGCATTTCACTTTCTTCAAACACACACCCACCTACATACACTCCCCAGCTGGAACTATGCACAGAGCTCACCGTAAGGATTACATCTAAAATGGCTTTTAGGCTTCTTCTTCCCATCTGCCTGAGGCCTAGTTTCAGGACTTTGGTACCGTCTAGATATAAATAAAAATCCAGTGGGTAAGCATGATGCATGTACCCACAAGTTCCAAAGAGGGGGTTATCAGCACACACCCCTTAAAAATCTATTTCTGGCATTTAAGGATGGTGGCTGTCCAGACTCTCTGCACGACCCAAATGCCATTTGAGAATGAGCAGCATCTGCCCTCCCGATCCAGCAGCAAGTGCAGCCAACAAGGTTAAATTTAGCACTTGGAGGTTGTAAAAATAAATCCACTTGAGAACGAAGTTCACTCTTGGCAAAATACCTAATGGAAACTGTTTTTAGCAAAGTTAGCCATTGTCTTTTTTCATCTTTTGTTCATTTCTCTTCTCTGTTTTCTCTTAGAATATTTAATCTGAGTGAACTTCTGTGAGTAATCCCCTACTCTGAACACTGATGGCCCTGTTTACTCCTCCACAGCTGCATCTAATCAACCCAATGCCAGGGGAAGTGGCCATTGCCACCAGGCTGGGATGGACAAAAGTAACAGGCAGGATCTGCCTCCCAGCCTGGGAGAGCTGAGCTGAGATCCTGGCCCTGCCTGGCCGAGGAGCACTTCTTTCCGTGCCCCGGAGCAGGGCAGCACCGTGGGTAGAAGCTCAGGCTTTGCAATGGGAATAAAATGCTCTTCCTCCTAGAGACGCTGTCCGGGTTATAGAAGATGGTATGGGTATAATGCTTAGCCTGATGTCTGGCGCATATTAAGCTCCGGTTCCTGGTGGAGTCCGCGTCTTGCACGGTCTTGCTAGAGTGGATGCAGTACTGTCCCAGGGAGCTGGATCCTGAGGGTTGGCTGGGATCCGTGTAACCTTCCAGACCACAGGAGTGCAGAGGGTTTTTTGGAGGGGCTCTGGGACTTGCTTCTTCAACAATTTGCCTGGAAGGCTCATTGCTCTGTCCATGTATCACACAGGAGTTTGGGGCAAGGGACATTTGTTAAGGAAGAAAAACTGTTCTCTTGATGCCCCTTCCAAGATTTTTTTTTTTTTTTTAAACTTAAAAGTCACTGACTATGAACAGTCAAAATATGTCAAAAGTAACGTATTGAGTTGACCCTTTTACTCATGGAAGGGCAAAAGCATTTGCTGGCTGTTTGGAGAGAAGTTTCTCCAAGCATGGTGGTGGGCAGTTGGGATGTGGTTCCTTGAAACACTGACATTGTTGCAAAGTCATTGATCTGGAGCAGGGGTCTCAACCTGTGGAGCATTGAAACCTGGTTTTAATGAACTTTATGAAAAGCTGTGTGATATCTTGAGAAAAGCATCCATCTAAGTGCAGTTACCCTTCACCAGCTTGTTAGAATGGACTCCAATATAGAAAATAGTAAGAATCACTAACCCTTAATTCTTTCTAGAATGAGATGTCAGGCAGTGAGGCACTGAGATAAGCTCAGCAAACAAAACACCTAAGGAAATCACTGAAGGAAAAGTAAAGCCACAGAATCTGTTCCATATGCCGGCATACCAATGACTCCAGAGGACCAAAGGCATAGAGGCCTGAACAGGTTTCCCACATGCCAGAGAAGCCAGGGAAATGGAGTTGGTGAGGTGGGCAAGCCTGGGGCGATGGGGGGGCTTTCATTTGGGCGTGGCGCATGGGGCTCCAGGAATCGCTATTGCCCACAACGATGAGGGCGCCAAGGCAGGCCCTGGCTGGCAGGCACTGCAGGCAACCGCACCAGTGGCTAAGAGCACATTGTTCGGGGGGCCCCTGGGGACAGGCCGCCTGCCAAACCACTAGGGCCCCAGGCTCAGAGCCTCCATTGTAGAGGGAGGGTTTTCGTGCATGGCCGCCCCTCACCCTGGAGTCTTGCACTTAATCTGCACTTTGGGCCTTCCTTGGTGTAAATAGAATCATTGTAAGCAGAAATGCCAGTGTTTTGTGTTGATAGAAACTTACTCAGAAACCAATGCCCATTGTTCCCCCTGGCAAAGTATTAATTCCTGTTTCCAGTCAGTTTGCTGATTAATCAGACAGGTGCCTCTCGTTCCAGCAAGAAAAACAAAATCTGTTGGCAGGATGATTAAGAATGGATAGATATATTTCAAAATGATTAAAATAGCATTTTCACAAATATGGTCCTTTAAACACCCAGTAGCTGCCTGCTGTCGGAGGCTTTCAAAAGCCACACAGCCCATCCAAGCGTGCCATCCTGTTAATACACAACACGTCTCTGGGGGGGTGCTTTTCAGGCTTTCCTTCCTAAGAATGTCTCTGAAACCTGACAAAAGAATGAAAAATAGAGGCCGCCAAACTGCCGTTGCGTCGGGAAAGAACGGAGATTATATTCTGGTTAAAAATAGAATGACCTTCTCCACCATGAAGAGAAAATGAAATTCATTTAGTCAAGGAGACAAAGGTCACCGGATCCAGATGATTTCACTTTTAAAAGAGCCCAGCTGCCTTTGGCCTTTGAGTTAGGGACCCCACATGTGGTGAGGGAATGAAGAAAGCTGCCAGCAGCCTGGCCATCTATAGAAGGCATACCCACCGGAGGGAGGCTCTGTGTCAGTTAGCATGTCTGAGTTATGATCCAGCCACGCAGGGGACAGAATGGAGCAGCTGTCTTTGTTTCAGATGACAGGAACAGGCGATTGGACTCCATTCTCTCCCAACTGCCATCTGAATGCCATTAGTAGAGAGGCTGTGAAACGGAGTCTCCTCTTACTGCACATGTGCACGTTTCCTAAGTCTGGTGCCAAATGTTCTATTGATAAGAACTAAGTCCAGTGCTTTTATAATAGAGCACGGATACTGTAGGACTCCGGGACCACAGGTGGCCTTTAATCCTCGGCACCTGGTGTAGCTGAGCTACCGGACTTGAGTTTCTCAAATAAATGAGTAAGCATTTCTCAAATTTAATTAAAAGAAAAAGCATGAAAGTAAAAGGAGCTGTGCTTCCAGAAATACTGAAACAAAGAGGCTCAACTCTCTTGATGAATTGGTTACCTCTTTTATCTTTCAGAGTCGGAATTGACAAATTTGGCAGGATTATACAGAGATGAACGACTGAAACAGAAGGCAGAGTCGCTGAAACTTGAAAACTGTGAAAAACTTTCCAAACTCATTGGCCTGCGCAGAGGTGGCTGAAAGGATGCTAGTCCTACACCGGGTTGGGGTTTTGCTACTTGTTACTATTTATGTTCCTAATTCCATTTTATAATACAAAATTAGGAAATGACAAACATTTTACAACTTGCTAACTTTCGTGGGCAGAGTTGAAGGCACTTGAGCATGGAGCCAGACTTGCCATCACAGAATCCTTCCTGGGGATTGGCTCCAGGGGTCACGAACAGTTCACCTGAATTGAATTAAAGGCAAAGCGTTTGATGCAGCTCCCCCTGCTCCATGCCTATCCTGCCACTAGGATTGTAGTTCAGGCATCCCAGAGCAGGTCCACGTTTTCTTCCTCCTTCCCTTTTTCAGTTAAGTCTGGATATCTGGTCGTTCCTAGGCATAGCCAAAGCAGCTTCGCATTAGTTGTTTATAGTGTACACGGAGAATGATAGCTCTCCCTTCCTGTGAGTCCTCATGGCTCCTAGCATTCAGCCCTTGGAACAGGTGCCCGCCCAACTTTGCATTTTCTAAGGGAAATGAGTGATGTTAACTATTACAATCAATGGTTTTCCATTGCCTATCTCTGTTCAGAGTTACTAGCATTAGCAAACTGCCTGATTTGAATTTCTTTTACTTCCTTAACCCTCTCTCTTGTTAGAGGGTCCAGAAGGTAAAAGCCACTGGGTAAAAGAAACAGTTCCATGGACAGCCCAGCAGCAGAAAGCAGGGACCTGGGGATGAAGGTAAAACACAAGCCTGAGTCTCAGCTTCTCGGTGCAGGTTCCCGAGGCCATCACAGAATCTGGAGAATATGGGTGGTTTTTTGCCATTTCCTCTTGCAGCATCACACTTGACCGGAGTCCCTACACCCCACACAAGTACAGTGGTCAGACCTAAGAGCAGGCATTGCCGGCCAACCAGACTGGTTGCTCAAGCCTAGAGCTGGAGGGGAAAGACCCTCTTTCCATTGCTTCAGAGGTCAGTGTTGGTCCCAGCCATCCTGGTCTTTAACCCAGGGCCCCATCGCTTGTGATATGAGATGCCTTTTCACGTAATCAACATTTATTGAGTGCCTAGCGTGAAGCCGGGGGTCTCACATATATTTTCTTACTTTAGCCTCCTCACAACTCTGTGAAGGAGACATGTTATCCCTTTGTTTATGAAAGAGAACATTAGCCCAGAGAGGATGAATGGTTGACCCAGTCACAAAACTGGTAATGGCAGAGCTAGGTTATCAAGTAGAACATGTGAGGTCATTCCCATTTCTTTGACAGTTCTAGCCAGATTGGTAAGGCATAATCTTTCCCTAGGATGCCCCAGTACCCCCTGACCATGTGACCCTGTGACCATATATCCTTTTTATGGCAGTCCTGCGTTCACTCCGGACCTTCCTCACTGGCCTTGAGGGAACAAGACCCTCTCTATAACAATTCTGTATACAAAACAAGAGGTCCTCAAAGGCAGGCAGCCGTTCGCACTGGTGACAAGGAAGAGGTTAGTTACTACCTAGGCCTGATGGTTCTGGGCCCTCTCTTCTCTTTTTTTTTTTTTTAAAGATTTTATTTATTTATTTGTCAGAGAGAGAGAGGGAGAGAGAGCAAGCACAGGCAGACAGAATGGCAGGCAGAGGTAGAGGGAGAAGCAGGCTCCCCGATGAGCAAGGAGCCCGATGTGGGACTCCATCCCAGGACGCTGGGATCATGACCTGAGCCGAAGGCAGCTGCTTAACCAACTGAGCCACCCAGGTATCCCTGGGCCCTCTCTTCTAAGTGAACTATCAGGACTGAGCTGCCTAGATCATCATGAATCAGAACCTGGAAGATCAATAGGTGACTGTAGTCTACACTCAATGTTTTCTTCAGGAGGAAAGGAAAGTTCCTATATCAAAACTGATTTCCAAAGTAGAGTTTGTCCTTTCAGAGGCATAGCCATGATTTAGGCAGATGTGTTTAGCATGGTTCAACATGGACATTCCACAGGGTCAGGAGATGGGTCCAGAGGTGAAGAGTAGATCTTTGGTGGCTGGAAGGGGACACCTGCTCAGTTGTGGGAAGGGGAGCAGCTCCAGAGAAGCCAGATTTTGCTGCTCAGCTAGGTCTATCTTCCTGGTCTGGGGGGACTTCCTTGATCCTTTCTGAGTAATTGGGATTTATACTATAAAATATGCCTGTGAGCCAAACAGGCTTATGGAAAGATTCCCTATTCACACAAAAATCAAAGCTCTCCCCTCTCCAACTCCAGTCTCTTCTAGAAAAAAAGGGACCATGATTAAACTGACTTGACATGGATTTCATGGCAGAGATGTGTTGCCTGTGATGATACAAAACAGAGGTAAAACTAACTCCATTAAACATCAGGTCTTTTGTCTGTTTTCATAGCACTGATGGTACTGTTGTATTTATTACCTAAGAGACTATAACACATCTGGCTTTCCTCTCAGTAGAATGGTATTTGCCTTTGTTAGAGAATAGTTTCATCTGTTTGGTACAGTCCAGAATATAGCTGCACTCTAGTTTCCTGGGTTCTGTTTTAGATGGGTTGTCTGCATGGTGGTAAAATAAGCATCTTCCTCTTGCCTACATCTTCTGGAAGTTTTCCTGATTATGTATAAACTCCTTAGGTAAGGCTTTTTCTTGCTGTTTTGCTGCGTAGTTCTCTACGTTTCCATGAGCATTCACTCCGAATGGAGAGGGGTGTGATGGGAGTGGAGCTGAGGAGGCCTAGCGGCTCGAGCAGAAGGTGAAGCTCCCACTCATCAGAGTGAAAGGATTCTCTGCACCGGCTGATCAGCAGTGAGGAGGGAGGGTGAAAACCCTTCTCACACAGAGGACACCAGAGCCTCAAGGAATCCGTGTCCCCACATTAACAACCCTAGGGTTCATCTGTTCAAACCAGAAAACTTCTGAACTTCCTGGATCAGCTCCAGGCCTCACAGTTTGGGACAAGTGACCAGTAAGAAAGTGCCATTGCTATGCTTTCTGTTGGAAACTATTAGAAATCACACTGAACTCCAAACCCCACTGGAACATGGGATCCAGAAGCCCGGCCAAGCCTTGTGCTGTTCTCATTTTCATCCTTCACTCTCAGGACTGGCTTTGTGAGGAGGCACTGTTGGGATTCCAGAAGTTTTCTGTTACAACTGGCCACACTTGCTAGCTCATTGTCTCTGCATGCTCTGTTCCTCACAGAAGCTAGCTCTTAATTAGTATTTATTTTGGACTCATTTATGGTATAAGCTTAGTGTTCTAATGTATTAATTTTTGGAAAGGGCCGAGTTACTCTACATCATATTTTTTGAGCCTGTGTTGCTGATCCCTCATGCAGTGACCACCGAGTAACTATATATCCATGTGTTCGATATTGATTACATCATTTGCATCACACTCAGTATTTGGAATTAATGATGTGAATGTTCTGTGACCAGAGCTGGGTTTGACACCGGTGGAATCTGCTCCTGGGGGAATACGAATCCTGAAAACTCTGGTCACCTGATCCACTGCATCTGGATTGAGTGTATTTTAACAGAGAAAGAAATTAAATGATTTTATACAAAAAGAATGGGTCTATATTTTCCCTTTGTTCTTTTCCTCTTGCTCATGTCACCCCTGGGCACCATGTCCTTCCTCACTGCCTTGGAGCCACCTGGGACTAGAGGCCTACTCTCCTCTGTTCCAGCCTTCCCGAATCCGTCACTGGAACTGTTGGTGTTAAGAACAACAGAGAACTGGTGGCATCACCAATTCCACAGGCCTCTTCCATCAGGTAACAAGAGCAGCCACAGCATATCACAGCCAACGCACAGAGCTAAAGCTAAGTTATCCCAGTTCCTTAATGGCCTTGTTCCCAATGACCCATGTTTCAGGAAATCTTGGTTGAAATATACAGGACATAGGGGACTCCTGCCTGACTCAGAACAACATGTGACTTTTAATTTCAGGGTCATGAGCTCGAGCCCCAGGTTGGGTGGAGAGAGAACTAAAAAATAAATAAATAAAAGACTTTAATAATACAGTACATGGTTCCTAATAATACCTTTCATTTGGAAAAAGATGGCGATGAGATTCAATTCATCAAAGATGGAGGACTTACTGTGTTGGGTGGGCTGAGTGTGGGGATGGGGGTGGGGAACAAGCGAGACCCAGCACCATGGCTCCTGGAGCTCAGGCCTGAGGAGGAAGCCAACTTTAGACCGTGCTTCCCCAGCAGGATGAATGTCAGAGGGGAAATCAAGGAAACCTTGGGGATCTATAACAGGAATTCAATCCAGTGTGAGCCTTCAGTGCAAGCAACTCTACGGAAGAGAGACTTGAAACATAATCACCCTTCTTACAGAATGCAGTCATTTTTTTTTTTTTTTAACAGAAGTGGGAAGCAACACTCAGTGCTCCCAGTTCCATGCATAGCATCATCCTCCGTCCAAGGGTGAAAGTCAGAAAGCTAGGAAATGTATAGTAGACTGCATTTGGTAACCCCTAAAGGACCACACGTAATATTTGTGCCCTTGTGTAGTCCCCTTTCTAATCTGGGCTGGCCTTTGATCTTTCACCAATAGAATGTGGCAAAATCAGCAGCTTCCATTTTTGCACTTAGGGAAAGGCAGCTGCCATGTCGGTCCAACCAACCCTGCAAACTCTAAGCTAACCCCATGGAGAAGAGAAGCAAACATGCAGAGGAGAACCAAACAACTGAGCAGGCAGCAAAACTGAGAACCCAGACAAAATCTAAGCCCAGCTGTGCAGGCCACCCAAGCCGACAGGCAGGACATAAATGAGCTGTCCCACCAAGCCCTGTTCAAACAGCAGAATCACCAACAAATGATAATATGGTTACTGTTTTTTAAGTCATGACATTTTGTGGTAGTTTGTTTGCAGCGTAGACAGCCAGAACACCTTGGCTCCCTTTTCCCCCCATATCCCCTCCTTCCTTAAGTCCTATCAGTATGACCTCCTGAATAGTCCAAATCCAACTGCTCTCTTCATCTCCTCTGACATGATCTGACTCTAAAACTACCAGCCCCTTTTTGTGATGAAAACTGCAATAGCTTTGGGGTGCCTGGGGCGCACAGTTGGTTGAGCGTCAGACCCTTGGTTTCAGCTCTGGTCTGATCTCAGGGTTGTGAGATGGGGAGCCCTGCATTGGGCTCTGCAGTCAACCCTGAGTCTGCTTATGTTTCTCTCCTCTTCTGCCCCTGCCCCCTGCTCACTCGTTCTCTCAAATAAATAAAATAAATCTTTTTAAAAAATGCAATAGTGGGGCCCCTGGGTGGCTCAGTGGTTAAGCCTCTGCCTTCGGCTCAGGTCATGATCTCAGGGTCCTGGGATCAAGACCCGCATTGGGCTCTCTGCTCGGCGGGGAGCCTGCTTCCCCTTCTCTCTGCCTACTTGTGATCTCTCTCTCACTCTCTGTGTCAAATAAATAAATAAATAAATAAATTTTTAAAATGCAATAGCTTTCTTTTTTATGTTTATTTAAGCAATCTCTACACCCAACATGGGGCTCAAACTCACAACCCTGAGATCAAGAGCTGCGTGCTTTACTGACTGAGCCAGCCATGTGCTCCAAAAACTGCAATAGCTTCTTAAGTACAAGTAGTGTCTATGCATCTACTCAGGACCACGTCCAATCTGTATACCTCACTGCAACCAGAGAGATCTTTTCAGGACATAAATTATGTCACACTCTTGCCCAAAGTATTTGAGCAGCTTTCTTTTGCACCCAGAATAAAAACCATCAAAGTCCTTAACACGGCCTAACACTGAACAAGGTTCTACCCAGTTTCTGGCCACTGACCCTTCTTGCCCTTGTACAACCTTTTCTTTTCTGCCATACTAACTTTTTAATTATTATAATCTGCCAACTCCTTTTGCCCCAGGGACCTTATAAATACTGTTCCCTCTTTCTGGAACCCTTTCCAACTCACCTGCCCCTACCTGTTTTGTTAAGTGCCTCCTTGTAATCTTAATAGGTTTCAGCACAAACATCCCACTTCCTCACAAAAGCCTTCCTGGACCCCCCAGACTGGGCAAAATCTCCCTTTAAAATACTCTCATGCAGGACAACTGGCTGGCTCAGCAAGTACGCATGTGACCCTTAATCGCAGGGTCATCAGTTCAACCCTACCTTGGGCATGAAGACTACATTAAAAAACAAAACAAAAAAAAAAAAAGACAAAACAAAACGCAGTCCTCTCTTAACACCTGTCATAGATATAATGTTATTTATTTGGATAATGACTCAATTTGGGATTTAAGTGTGTGTTTATTTGATGCTTGTCTCCCCACTAGACTAAGTTTCATTCTGATTTTATCTGATGTGAACCTTGAAAAAATGACATGTCATCTGCTAGGATGTCCACTGGAAGTACAGCCCGAATTCTTTGAAACTACTCCTACAATAGATAGGATGTGTTCCCTCTCCTTGCGTCTGAACTCTGAGGCTCCCTGGCAAATAGAATATAGCAGAATTTACACTGTGCCAGTTTTCAGGCCCAAGCCTTAAGAAAATGGTCATCTTCCTTTTCCTATCACTTTGGATGCTTTCTCTTAAACCTAATCACCATGCTATAACAAAGCCCAAACAGCCCATGGAGGGGAACAAGAACCTTGGTCAGCCTCAAATGAGCTCCCAGCTGATAACTCCAACTTGGCCAGTTATGTAAGTGAGCTATCTTGGAAATAGAATTTCTAGCCTCTTTCCCTCTCCTCCCTCACTCCCTCCACCCAAAATCCCAGCTGATATAACATGGAGCAGAGATGAGTTTTCACTATTGAACCCTGCCCAAATTGGAGTTTCCTGAGTGAAATTATTTTTTTTTAAGCTGTAAATTTTTAATGCTTCATTATACAGCAATAGGTAATAGGAACCTCAACCAGAATGACAACCCTGTGCAGAAAGGCAACACTTCCTGGGTTAGGATCACAGAGCTGTTTGTGATGTTATGTCATCCCAACCCTCACTGAGCCCTGACTGAGGCCAGGAGCCTGTAGTATTTGTTGGCATACAGATGGGAGTCTGTGGCAGTCCCCCAACCAGGATGACCATCCTTCATGTCCATGCTGGTATGCAGACATGGACCCAGGCTTCTCTCTTGCTCATAATCTCCTATCCCCAGGGAAGTGGCTGGTGGGGACTACTGAACTCCAGAGTTTTGCCCTCGACATTTCCAGTGCTGAACTAGCTACATGTGGCTAGTGGCTGCCATACAGAACAGTGCAGATGTAGACTATGGACATCACATAAGTTTTATTGGACTGTACTTCTCTAGGCTCTTTAAGATTGGTCAACAGAAATGCCCTTACTCTCTTGGGGCCCTGGGTGGCATAGTTGGCTGAGGGTCTGACTCTTGGTTTAAGCTGGGGTTGTGATCTCTGGGTTGCAGGATCCAGCCCTCAGTGGGCTCTGCGCCCCACCTCGGTCTCCAAACTCATCATGGAGTTTGCTGGAGTTTCTTTCTCCTTCTCCCTCTGCCCCTCACCATACTTGCGCTGTCTGTCTCTCCCCTCACCCTGTCTCTCTCTGTCTCTCTCTCAAATAGATGGATAGAGAAAGAAAGAAAGAAAGAAAAAGAGGAAGGAAGAAAGAGGAAGGTAGGAAGGAAGGAGGGAAGGAAGGAAGAGAGAAAGAGGGGAAGGGAGGAAGGAAGAAGGAAGGGAGAGAGAAAGGAAGAGAGAAAGGAGGAAATGACCTTGCTCTCCAGGATGTGAGAATAGACATAAGAAACACAGAAAAATCAAACAAGGGCTACCACTGGGAAATCCACAGAAATGGTCACATTGATCAGGCCACAAATTTCAACCCCAAAAGAGGCCCCTAGGGAGCCATCGGGAGCAGCCTAAGTGGCCTACCTGAACTTTCAGCTCCCCTTCCTGGTTACTGATAATACTTTCTCCAAACTACTTAATAGAGTCATTTCCTGCTTAGGAGTATTAAATTCCACAACTTCAGTACCCATTATGTTCAACAAAAATCTAAGACAGCATCATGGTTAAGAACATGGATTCTGGAGGGGTGCCTGGGTGGCTCAGTGGGTTAAGCCTCTGCCTTTAGCTCAGGTTGTGATCTCGGGGTCCTGGGGGGTCCTGGGGGGTCCTGGGATAGAGCCCAACATCAGGCTCTCTGCTCAGCAGGGAGCCTGCTTCCCCTTTCTCTCTGCCAGCCTCTCTGCCTACTTGTGATCTCTCTCTCTCTGTTAAATAAATAAATAAAATCTTCAAAAAAAAAAAAAAAAAAAGAACATGGACTCTGGAATCAAACCTCCCATGTTAAAACACTGTTCCAAAGCTTCTTAGCTTGGGTGACCTTGGGTGACCTTGGCAAGTTACTCATCCTCATAGAACCTGCATTTCCTCATCTGTAAAAGATTAAAATCTTCTTCCCAAGATTATTGTGAAAATCACATGAAATAGTACCAAAAAGGCATAATGGTGCCACAAAATAGTAAATACTCAGTAAATTTTAGCTCTGATTTTTCCTCAGCTTATTTAATCTTATTTGGGTTTCCAAAAAGCCCTCAAAGGGGATTTGGTGAGGATGTGTGGTCACTTTAGGATCATTTTATCCTTCTGCACGTCTACAGAAGGAGATGGAGAACCTCTGTTCTCCATCACTTCGACGCCCCTCTTCAGTTCTCCTTATCTCTTCAGCACCTTGACACAGTTGAACATGGGTCCACTGTGGCTGCCAAAACCTGGTACCCGCATAGGAGGACTCTTATCTTGGGTGAGGCCACTTTCCTTTCCTGTACCTGGGCTTCCCTTCATTGCCTGGGTTTGGGCCACCTAAGTAGAGAGTATTCATACGCGGAAGAGAGATCAGAAGAGGCTGGAGTCCCATACTCTGGGGGAAATCTAGAGATTAGGGCGCGAGAAAGAAGCCTGTGAAGCTAAAGATGCAGGGGTTGCCTTAGTTAGCTCTAGCTTCACAGGTCTAGCAGTTTAACAGGCCCTGGGAGAAGGCTGAGAGAGCCGTTCTCTAAGCGAGGCCTGTTCACTTCCCTAAGGAAGAATAAGCCGGACCCCGACTGCTCCTCCGGTCTGCGTGACAAATACCAGACGAAACAGGTGTACAGATAAACTATGAACTTAAATTCATAAAGGTTGTTAGAGATTTCCCCCTCCCCAGGAGGCACCTTTCAGAGAGCGGCTCCTTTAAGAGGCGGGCCCCATCCCTGCTAACAAAGGAAGTCCCCGCCCCCGGTTGCCAGGATGCTCTGTGGCGTCGCATTCTCATTGGTTGGCGACGGTGGGCGAGGCGCCCAGAGACAGCCATTTCCAACGAGCTGGCGTGGGCGAAAGATGGCGACGCCCCTCGGGTGGTCGCAGGGGGGCTCTGGATCAGTGTGTCTCGCCTTCGATCAACTGCGGGACGTGATCGAATCTCAGGAGGAACTGATCCATCAGCTGAGGAACGTGGTACGCAGCCAGAAAACCTCGGGGAGAGGCCGACCTGACCACCTAAATGGAGGGGGCGGGGCCAGACCCTATCCCGAAGCCAGTGGCGAGCTTAGAGCACATTGCCAATGGCGTCATCAGGAGGAGGCGGGGCCCAGATGTGTTCTAGCTAGTAGGAGTGGAGCCAAAATGATGCAAGGTCTTCATGAATGTCTACCATGGAATTTAAATCAAAATCAAGTTCATTTCTACTCCCTGTTTGATTGTGTAAGTCCGGGTAGTTATGTCCCAGTCTATTCACCGAGCCTCACTTTGCCCATTTCTAGTTGGAGAGGACTTCATTGGCCTCCCAAGGCGCTCAGGTGCAGGCACTGAAGCTATAACATCTCTTCTCTTATGGACATCCCCTCCCCGTGTCTAGTGCAGCGCCATGCTGAGGGCAGTAAGCACTGGTTTGTCACTTACACATGTTAACTTAAGGGGTTCCGACCTCTTTATGCCCCTTTGCTTTTGCCTTCTAGTCAAACCCTCGTTCCTGAGTTCAAAACATTGGAGCCACAGGTTACCTGGACAGGCATGGTAAAATCCTGGCCAGTTGGGAGTTCATGGTTTCTCTCTCTCTCTCTTTTTTTTTCTATCTTGACTAGAAGGTCGTGAGATAGCTCCATCTCAGAAACAAAACTGACTTAACATCTATTTCTCACTCTTAATAGGTGTGTGCAGCTCTAGGCACTGAATTACCTACAATTCCCTAAGGGTACCTAGCTCTTTTTCTTCACAGCTGGCATCTGCTGGCATTTGCATGTGTGTTCTAACCATCTGAAACACTTTTCTGTTCCACCACCACTTCTGGCCCGCCCCTGTTTAGCAGTCAGATGCCCTGTCTCATGATCCCTCTCTGGAAGGAGTTCTGATCTTTTGCCAGGCCAGGGGCCTCCCCTGACCACCACAGCCCTTTGTGGTTCTCCATCATACTCACATACCATTTTATTTATTTATTTTTAAGATTTTATTTATTTATTTGACAGAGAGAGAGATCACAAGTAGACAGAGAGAGAGAGAGAGGGAAGCAGGCTCCCCGCCGAGCAGAGAGCCCGATGCGGGACTCGATCCCAGGACCCTGAGACCATGACCCAAGCCGAAGGCAGTGGCCTAACCCACTGAGCCACCCAGGCGCCCTCACATACCATTTTAGAAGTGCTGGCTGTGAGCTGTCTCCTATATCAAACTAGTTACTCCTTAAGGGTAGGTAGGACCTAGAGCTGAGCCTCTGTGAATCTTATGGAACCACATTCTCCCTTCTCAGATCTCAAGTCTCATGCTAGGTGCCCTGGGTATCATTCCACTGTCTAACCTTGGTCCTGATCCCTAGAGAGTGCTCCTCCCACTCCAGCCCCAGGCCCTCCCTGAGCCAGGCTCTGTTGCAGATGGTTCTCCAGGATGAAAATTTTGTCAGTAAAGAAGAGTTCCAGGCAGTGGAGAAGAAGCTGGTGGTAAGTAATGGCCTCTGCAGGCTCCTAATCTTTTCCCATTTCCTGGGATCCCTGTGGATGGGCACAGTTATTGAGGCCTCTGAGAGCCTCCAGCCCTACCTGTGAGGACAGAATCTTCCTGGGTTGGCTTCCATGTGCCTCTTTGAGAAAGGGAGCTGGTTAAGGGGATCTAGGAAACCAGGGTGGCTTGGGGGTAATGAGGTCACTGCTGCTGCCCCTGCAGGAAGAGAAAGCTGCCCACGCCAAGACCAAGGTCCTCCTGGCCAAGGAAGAGGAGAAGTTGCAGTTTGCCCTCGGAGAAGTAGAGGTGCTATCTAAACAGCTGGAGCAAGAGAAGCTGGCTTTTGAAAAGGCGTGAGTGGGCCTTGGTAGGTGGGGGAAGGGTTGGGGGTCCAGTCTGCCTGTCAGCCTTCCCACCCTTTCTTTTATTCTCCACCCAGGCTCTCCAGTGTCAAGAGCAGAGCCCTGCAGGAATCCAGCAAGAAGGACCAGCTCATCACCAAGTGCAATGGTAGGCGGGAGGCCCGTGCCCCCCCCCATGCTTACATGCATGGGTTCTTCCCTAACAGCCCAGTGCCCATGTCCAGGGCAGGGTTTCACCCCAACTTCTGCCCCCGGCTGAGGATACAGGCAGGCCCAGGCGGGCCACACCTTCGCAAAGGCCTTCAGGGACCAGGCAGGCCACGGAAATGAGGGAAGCAGTTGGTGTTCAATATTCTTCATGGCCATAAAAGAACGGGCTCGCTCCCATTTTTCTTGAAACATACAACCTTCTTAGTCCACCTTTTGTTTTCCCACTTTTGATGGGTATTAGAAATAGCGTATTTTACTCATAACTATTACAAGAGGGACAACAGGGCAAGCTCAGTCCCATTTGGGAGCTGACCCCTAGTGTCAGGGTTGGAGACCCAACAGGGAGGAGTGGGGACCATGGTGATGGGAAGAGCCATGCCACTTCTCAAGGGCTTAATGTCTCTGCCATGGGAATGGGGGCCCAGTATTGTCAGATCTTTAAAAAAGAAACTGGTAGCCAGTTTTTAACAGAAACTTTTCTGACTTTTTAGTGTTGGCAACTGATTTCAAAATTTTAAAACTATTGTATGGGCCAAGTAAAATATGTCTGTAGGCCATTAATTTTCATCTCTGCTCTGTGCCAGATGGCTGTGATCACTTGTTGGCTCAGCTGGTGCTAAGTTTGGGGGCACTTTTTGTCAGCCATCCAGTGTCCCTAGATCTCAGGAACCCCTTTTTGGTTTCCCAGAACACTAAATTCCCTTTACCTAGTCATTCTATTAAGAAATAGATATGAATTCCATATGCAGTTTTGAGTAGGCCAGAGACCAGAGCCCAAGTCCAAAAGATATTCAGGGTCCCTCCTGATGGGCTGTCACCTGGAGTCTTGGGCACCCCATACCCACCAATCCAGCCCTCACTCCCCCTTGGTGAGTACTCTCACTGGTAAGATGCCAGCAGGCTGATGTCTTAGTCTCGCTAGGTGGGCTGACAGGTCTCATGACTGTTTGATCAAGGCCTCCTACTGGGGCCCCCTGGGGCCCAACAGGCAGTTAATGCCTCCATACCCAAGGCCACTGGACCCCAGTTCTTCCTCCCTCTCTACCTATCCCCCCACTTCCCTAAAAGGAACCTAGAGGTCTTTCCTGGTGGTGCCAAGGCATTTCCTAGAGATAAGTCAAGGCCACAGTGCTCCCGTCTGCTTGTGCAAGGTGTGTGTGTATATGTGATGGGGATGGAACCAGGCTGCCTCTCCCCAGAATGTCCCAAACCCCTCTAGTGGGACACAAGCCCTCACCTGAGCAAATCTCATGACCTAAGCCTTCCCCTGGCCTGTGCCCTCCCTACCCTCTAACCTCCCTTTATGTGGGTTTAGTTTGATTTTTACACTTATATAGTTTCTTATTTTTCTTAAAGGGATTTTCTAATCATTCTCTCATTAGGTGCTATTTATCTTAAATTCATCTCTCATTTATTTTAAAAGATTCACATAAATTTCTGATGCCTTTTTCCAAAAGATCTTCACAATCAATCAGTCTGGGTGACCTTGGGAAGAAGGGTCAACAGTCCTGGTTCTGTGACCCGCAGAGCTCATTTTCATTCTCTTCCTTCCCCTGTGTCTTTGTGTCCTCTTTTCTATGCTGTGCCTTAACTCTTTACCAAATCTTTTCTTTGAAACCTTAAATGCTTTAGCATTTCTGCATTTTTAGAGTTTGTGTTCTAGTTAATGTTCATCCAGTCTTTAAAGGCAATGGGATTTTCTTCCTATGAGGATCAGAATTTTCCAGGGCTGCCCAAGGGACAGTTCATATAAATGAAGCGCCCTCCAGATCCCTACAGCCTCTTTCAATTTTGATGCAAGACACAAAAATCATCCTTGCATCTAATGAGCACTTAATGTGGGGGTAAGCTTTGCCACCACTCTCTCCCTGGGTGCTCCCCATGCCCTTGTGGAACAGGGGCCATCCCTGTCCCCATTACAGATGAGGAAACAGCTCTAGAAAAGGAGGCAACTTGCCCAAAGTGGTAATGCTGTCTCATCAATATTAACACTGTTTAAACATTGCCTTGTTCTGTTCTCTCATCAGTTCCTGAGTCTTAACTCTCAGGAGCTGCCTCCTTGAGAGTGGGGACCCTATCTTCTCCTCTGGAGCCCTAGCACAGGGCTGGGCATCCAACTGGCCCTCAGTACTCAGTAGGTCTGCTGGGATTGAGATGACTGAACTAAGTAATATTTCTAAGTCCTAAACCCCCAGAGGATATCCTGTTCATTCATTCCACAAATAAATTTATTGTGCACCTTCTATGTGCCAGGTACTCTTTTAGACCTTAGGGTTAAAACAGTAAATTTAAAAAATATTTATCCTTGTGGATTTTGTGCATAGAAATCCCAGTAGGGAAGACAATAAGTAAAATATATGGTATGTTAGCTATGGGGGCTAAGAAGAAAAAGAAAGCAGGCAAAAGGGATAGGAACTATTGAGAGGGGTTGTACTTTTAGACTGGGAAGGATCTTGCCAAAGTGGTCATATCTGTAAAGATTGGCAGGAGTTAAGGATAGGAACCATTCATCCTCCAGCCTATGGGCAGCGCTGTCCACCTCTCTGCAAGGGCCTCCGCCTGCCCTCATGTGGCTCACCTGGTCCAGAAATAGAGTTGTGAAGTCACTGACATGTTCATCAGACATTGTGCCCCTCAGTCATCATCCTGTCAAAACTCCCTAATAAACTCATTCTTACTAAGGTGTTAGCAGCTACTTGTGGAGAACTCCTGGGTGGGGGGAATCCAAGTTCTTAAAAAACCTGTAAGGGAATGAATGCCTATCTCAGGAAGGAGCCCGTGGGATGGGAACCACCCCTCCTCCCTGCCTCTCTCCCCCACAGAGATTGAGTCTCACATTATAAAGCAAGAAGATATACTTAATGGCAAAGAGAATGAGATTAAGGAGTTGCAGCAAGTTATCAGCCAGCAGAAACAGATCTTCAGGTGAGGGGTCTGGGCCAGGCTGGGGGTTGTTGATGGAAGTGGGGAGCCAGGTCTCTGGCCCCTACCGTAGACTGCCCCCAGCCCATGCCCAGTCGGCTCCGTTGCAGGAATCACATGTCTGACTACCGGATCCAGAAGCAGCAGGAGAACTACATGGCCCAAGTACTGGACCAGAAGCATAAGAAAGCCTCAGGGACGGTTCAGGCCCGGAGCCATCAGCGCCCCAGGGAAAAATAAAATGGTCGTCGCCTTCCTGTTCTTTGGCTGTAATGCCCGACCTCTGCCTTCTCTGCTGTGGCGGTCCCCATCCCTATCCTTCCTATCCCTGTGGGTCCTGGCCCTTGCCACCACCGGCCTCACCAGGGGCCTGATTCCCAGGGAAGAGACAGGGGAAGAACCAAAAGGTGCTTTTTTTTCCCTTCCTGCTTGCCTTCTGGAGGACCTTTGTGACAGAGGGAAAATCAAGTTACCAGGGACTTGGAGGGGGACAGGGCTTGGACCACCGCCTTGTAGGCCACTCCTGAGCTTAGAAAAGGATGCTGCCCAAGTCTCCAGCCCCTGCCACTTCCCTCCCCCTCTTAGGTAGTAGGGAGAGGGTAAGTGGGGGGGTGTAGCCTAGGGGAGGACTATTTTGTTGTCTAATAGGCACTGTCCTTCCTACTCTTGGTACTTAATCCCTCCCTATGTAAACAGCTCTGGTTACCCCTGGTTACCTGTAAACACCCCACCCCACTCCCAGCGCCCTGGTAAATTTAACTCTCCCAACTTGGCTATAGAGCAGGAAGGGCTGTGTGTGTGTGTGTGTGTGTGTGTGTGTGTGTGTGACAGAGAGAGAAAGAGAGAAGCCCTGACCAGAGACATCAAAGACAGTGGGTTCCAGGACCACAATGAATTTGGGAAATCCATTCCCATCATATAACAAGACTGTTCTACCTGTGAATCATACTTGTACCCTCTTATACTTCCCCCAAACAGAGGCTCAACTCTTCACAAGGGGAAGGAAGGGAAAAGGACAATGCTATGTCTATTTTTAAGATGTGGAAACAGTCTCTGAAGGGGCTATGACTTGCTAAAGTTGCATATGCAGGCTAGATGAGGGGCAGCATTGATCCTGTCAAAAGGCATCACTGATGGCTAGGTGAGCAGGGTGACACCCAGGCAGGGGGACCCACTGGGATGCTGGGTCAGATTTATCAAGTCTAGCTGAACCTGGGTCAGTTTGAGGGTGAGTGCATGGGAGAGGGGGAGGTGCTGGTGCTTTTGCTCGGAGGCCAGCTAGGGCCTGAATCATAGCACCACTGAAGCCAGAAGTTTCAAGGCAAATGGTTCCCACTGTCATTATCCCAGGACAGTGACAGGTGGTAGCTGCTTCCCCACCAGTTCCTGTCCCCAGGGTGGGTTCTTAGGTGGTGGGGGCTGGAGTGAGGGCCTCACAAGTGCCTGGGGGACCATAGAGCTCTTTCTGCCTCAGAGGGGCTTTAGATAGGGGCCCACAGCTCCCCCCAAAGATTCCTAAGAGACTCCACATCAGCATCTAGCCCTTGTTCTTGGTGCCAAGGCCATCTGTGAAAGCTAGAGCTATCCACTCCAGCCCCTTCAGTATGTTCCCACTAAAGGCAATGGGTCCAGTCAGGGACTGCACCTTCCAGAGGCAATAGCACAACTTTTGGATTTAGGGGAGCCCTCCAAGCATTGCTCCTCCATCAAAGATTGTGGGGTGATGGGTCAAGGAAAGTGGTGAGTGCACCCTTAGGAACTCTAACTGGGACAACTGCTGAGAGGGCCAAGGAAAAGAGGAGCACTGGAGTGATAGGAAACCTGGGGCTAAGAGGAAGATGAAATTGCTCAGAAGACATGAGTCGCCTGACTCAAAAGTCTGGTCCCCGTCCCCTGGCTCACATTCTGTTCCACAGCCCTGGTGCACACGTTTGACCTCAGGCAGGTCCCTGCTCAGCCTCTCTCTGAGCCGGTGAGGAGCAGAGTCAGGCCTAGCTCCTGGCTTCCAACCGGGCACCCGCTGACGGTCTCTCACCTTCCTGTCAGCCCGAGGCTGGATAGGCATCGTAGGCCTCTGGCCCGCTCCAGAAGAGAAGGTTAGAAAAGTGAAGCCCAGGGGCCAGGGCTGTCCCGTTGGCGACGCCACCGATTCGAGAGGGGACGCGGCCTCTTTAAGGCGCGGTGACCCCACGACATCTGCGGGCGGGGCGGGGACAGTGCGGGCGTCCGCGGCACCAGCGGAGGAGAACGTGAGGGAGGTAGTGCGCGGCGTCCAGCCCCACCATGCTGACCGCGCTCGCCCGGCCAGCCCTGCCTGGGATCCCAGGGCAGCTGCCCGCAGCCCCCGCGCGGCGTCAGGATTCCTCCGGCTCGTCAGGCTCCTACCACACGGCTCCGGGTTCTCCAGAGCCCCCGGACGCTGGGCCGGAGGCAGGGTGCCGGGCGAACTGGCCCGGGGGGGGCCCTGCGCTGGGGGCGGGCGCACAGCCTCGCCTGTCCGTCAGCGCCCAGAATAGCCGCCAGCAGCTCGGGCCCGGCTCGGGTTTCCCGCGAGGTCCGGGCTCCGGCCCGCCGCCACCCCAGCCCCAGCTGCGCATGTTGCCGTCGGGGGAGATGGAAGTCATCTTCGGTGCCCGGGCCTTGTTCGGCCGCTCCGACGCGGCGGATAGTGAGGTGCAACAACTCACCGCGCGGGCTTTCCGCAGCCTCTCTCCGCCCGGGCCTGCGACTCCTGCTCCCGCCGCACCGACGCCTCAGGCCCCCGACGGCGGCTCCCGCTGGGCCACTTACCTGGAGCTGCGGCCCCGCGGGCCGAGTCCCGGGACCCCAGCGCAGTTCGAGTGTGTGGAGGTGGCGCTGGAGGAGCGCGACGCGCCCGCCAGGACCCGGACGGTGCCCAAGCGTCAGATTGAGCTGCGCCCCCGGCCCCGGAGTCCCCCGCGGGAGGCGGGAGCGCCGCGCCCCCGACTGCTTCTGCGCACTGGCTCGCTGGACGAGTCGCTGGGTCGCCTGCAGGCAGCCGCCGGCCTAGTGCAGACAGCACTGGCCAGAAAACCGAACCCTGCGGCCCCTGTCCCGAGCAGCGCCACCTTCGGGCCCACGGGGCGGCCAGAGTGTGCGACCCGGGAAACGGACCGCATTGCCCGAAGAGTCCCGGAGGAGGCCAGTTCTCGGCCACCCCGCGTGCACTATAGTTCAGCCCCCACCAAGGCACCACGGCTGTGG
Organism: Lutra lutra; assembly: GCF_902655055.1. Taxonomy (NCBI): domain Eukaryota; kingdom Metazoa; phylum Chordata; class Mammalia; order Carnivora; family Mustelidae; genus Lutra; species Lutra lutra. The sequence goes on along the minus strand of NC_062282.1, from coordinate 78,192,587 downwards.
CCCAGCCTCCGAGAGCGCGCGATTCGGCGCGACAAACCCGCGCCAGGGACCGAGCCGCTGGGTCCGGTTAGTTCCAGCATCTTCCTGCAGTCAGGGGAGAAGACTCAAGAGGCGCACAGTCAGGAACTCAAGACTCGGTTCCCTCGAGAGACTCTGGATCGAACCGTCCTGAGAGCACAGAGTCCGCCTTTCAAGTCTACAGCCCCCCAGGAAGTTCTGAGCAAGGCTGGCAGGCCAAGGAGCTCGTCACCGCTGTGGCAGGCTCCAAATGGAACTTTACGGGGCCCACTCTGCCCGTCTCCCCAGAATCTGCTCCCATGGAATCGGGCTCTTCGGAGGGTAAGTAGCCCGTCGTTCCCTGAGGCATCCTCTGCATGGAGAAATCAGGATCCCGCTGTCGAGGAAACGGTCAGCAGAAGCCCTTCCCCACCTACCCTTTCCCAGTGGAATCACGGTGTTGCCAGGACAAGAAGCCCATCCCCCGAAGCTTCCCTATCGGAGGTTCCGGAACCGACAGTTAGTTATACGGCAGAGAGCTGTAGAAACCCGTCCCCGCCGGCCCTGTCCTCATGGAAGGCTCCAAATCGTATTAATGGAACGTGGAACCCAGCTCCCCAAGAGACGTGGGATCGCACACTGCAGGGCTCATCGATGGTATCTACGTCGGAAGCTCTGAACGGGGTAGGACAGGAGGAGCTGGAGCTGCCTAGGCCGTCCGCACCCAGGACTCCCGAGCTCACAGAGGCGCTAAGTCCATCCACGCGGGAGATGCGGGATCTTGCCTTCCAAGGCAGTCAGCAGTCGCCAGAAGCGGCTGCACCTGAGCTGCCCCTCAGTCTCCCGGTGGGCACCCTGGAGGCCGATGTGCGCCAGGAAGCCTTGGGCCCTGGAGAAGCCGCCTCGGGTCGGCCGCGCGTGGCCATCCCACGGCCCCGAGACGTGCGCAAGATGGTGAAGACCACGTACGCGCCCAGCTTCCCCGCCGGAACCCCGGCTTTGGGGCTGCCTGCGCCACCTACGGAACCCCGCGGAGAGGAGGGTGGCGCACCCAAGACACAGGAGTTCCAGGCGCTGGGGTCCCCAGGCCCAGCTCACTACACTTCTGTGTATCTCAAGGACTTTCTTCCGGTCGTGACGCACCCCTACGAGCCCCCAGAGCCGCCTACTGACACAGTGCTCCGGGACGCTTCGCAGCCCAACGGGGTCCTGAGGCGGAGAGCAGAGAACAGCACGGCAAAACCCTTCGCGCGCACTGAGATCCGCCTGCCTGGTGCACTGGTTTTGGGCCGCCGGCCCGAGGGAACCGGGGGAGTTCTGGTGCGCGGTGCTGGCAGAGAGAACCGCGATGCGGAAGCCCAGCGCCTGGTCCCCGACGGCGAGGGGCGGACCAGCCCTCTAGGCGGCGCTCGCGCTTCACCCCAGCAGTCGCCCTTAGGGCCAGCAGGGCCCCAACCACCCAGACCATCCTGCGCCGACTCCCCTCAGGCGCACCCTAGCTCTAGCCCTGGGATCGCACCCAAACTGGAGGCGCCCCCTGAAGCCCCCGAGCCCGCGACTGCCGTCCAGTCGGCTCTCCCGCGGGAACCCCAGGTGTCGGCTGGCAGGACAGCCCCTCCCCAGCCCCGTGCTGCCTCGGCGCCTCCAATGGACCGGTCCCCGGAAGGCCCCTTCCAGGGGGCGCGCAGGCCACCGGGGACCGCGTACGCGGGGAAGGTCCTGGTGGACCCCGAGAGCGGCCGCTACTACTTTGTGGAGGCGCCGCGGCAGCCTCGGCTGCGGATGCTCTTCGACCCCGAAAGCGGTCAATACGTAGAGGTGCTGCTGCCGCCGTCGCCGCCGGGACCACCCCGCCGCGTCTACACCCCGCTGGCCCTGGGTTCTGGCCTCTACCCGCCAGCCTATGGGCCTCTCTCGGGACTCTCAGTCCCGCCTTCCCCTGGCCCACCGGTCTTCAGCGGCCCCCAAGTACCCTGGATTTCCGAGGCGGGGCCCCTGGACGGGATGTACTACCTGCCCATGAGTGGAACCCCCAGCCCTGCACCTCCTCTGCTCCTCTGTGCTCCGCCCAACAGTTCAGGTTCAGCCCAACCCGGCAAGGGGTCTTTGTTCCCCGTATGAGGCCTCAGGGCCTGATCCCCATGGTGTTGGGGCCTGTTTGATGGCCTTGGAGGTTCCAGCATCCAGTCCCCTACCCACCGTTCCTTCTATCACCTCTCTCTCTTTTACCCTTCCCGGCCTGTCTTCACACTGGAAGTTACCTTCAGACAATGTATCAGACTTTGGGACTGATGGAGCTGGGACTTAGAAAGTGGTTGCCTACTTCCTCCTCCAACAAAATGGTATCCTCTTTTCCCAGGCATTCCCAGAGTGTGGGGTGTGGGGTGTGTGTGTGTGTGTGTGTGTGTGTGTGTGTGTGAAAGTGAGGCGTCTTAGGAGTTGTTCCTAGGAGCTGACTTGAGGGCGTGTTGGGAGTTCACTGAGGGCAACAAGAAAGAGGCTCAGCAGAGGATGGGGCTGCCCACGGAGGTGGTGAGCTGTCTTTCCCTCCCTGAAGGTGGACCCAGCTGAGGAGGAACAGGCTGGTGAGCGCTGGTGGGATGGAGGGAGGACTGTGACTAGCAACTCTGTTATTGTTTGAAAGACGCTCTGAGCCTTGGCCTGGGAGGCTGTGTGGGAAAGTGGCCAGTACAGCCCCCAGGCCAGGCTGGATCTGAGAAAGTGAGCTTCGGGGACAGCAAGTGGAGATGGAGCAGGGATGTCATATGGAAGGGGCTGTAGAGGGTCAGCCTGGGGACGGGGTTTGAGTGGGGAGGCAGTGGTAGTCTCCAGCTGGGAGCCCCACTTCTAATCCTTCCCTCAACCTCAGCATCTGACTTGGCCTCTCTAAGCCCTCAGAGCTGAGCGGGCGCATCCTGGGGCCAAGAGTGGAGGTTTAAGCCATTCCCACCCAGGGTGGGGGACAGATGAAGTGAATCATCAGGAAGGACTTACAAGCAGGAAGGATGGTTAAGCCTCTCAACCCCTCTGGGTGTAGTGGAGGGTGGGTTAGGGCTAGGGCAGCAGAAAGGATGCCATGCGGGTGGGGAGCAGGGCAGAGAGACTTGGAGCCCTCAGCTGGTTCTACTCCCTTGGTAACAGATGTGGCAACTGTGCCCAGAGAAGGCCTGGCTTGGGAGGCTGGTCACAGCAAGGAAGGAACAGAACCCAGAGCCTATGTTCTAATTGCATTGAGATTGCTGGAGCCTCTGAGGAGTGCTGAGTGAGATGCATGGGGTAGGGGGTGCTCTGCGGGTGGGGTGGGGGGGGTCTGTGTGTAGTTCTGAGCTTGAAGTGGTGGGGCCTTGTTTAACTGATATGTGATGTGATGAGTTTGGGGAAGAACAGTTCCCATTAGAAGCAGTTGTTAGGGATGGAGATTGATGCCTTACCTAAATTCTAGGCCTCTGGGCGGTCTTGGTCCCAGGAAGTTCTGCCTCCCTTCCTGGGGCTGGAAGCTGACTGGGAAGCTGTGAATCAGAATAAACCTGAACAACTTCTCATGGCCAGAGATGTTGGTTCTGATGGCCCGGAGGGCCCGGCGTCCCTCCTGCTCCCCTCCCCTCATCCCGTGTGCAATAAATCACTGACCCAATGAGCCATGATCCTTGGAACAGCTGGTGTAAGTTGTCTGATTTCTGACTTCCTGCTGCGACCTCTGACACCCCCTGTGACGCTCTTCCATGCCTGGGTATGGCCTGGGTGGAGGGAGCCCTAGTTGCCCAGGAAAGGGGCCCTGTATGTCTTTCATGCATCATGGCATCCTTGAGTCTGCAAACTTGCCTCCCAGGAGAGAGACCTAGGCTGGCAACCACGCCTGAGACCTCATTCTCCCTGGTGGCTGGGTGGCCAGTGGGCTTTGGGCTCAGGTTCTAACTTCAGTATGGCCCTTCTTTTTTTTTTTTTTTTTTTAAAGATTTTATTTATTTATTTGACAGAGAGGTCACAAGCAGGCAGAGGCAGGCAGAGAGAGAGGAGGAAGCAGGCTCCCTGCTGAGCAGAGAGCCCGATGCGGGGCTCCATCCTAGGACTCCGAGATCATGACCTGAGCCGAAGGCAGCGGCTTAACCCACTGAGCCACCCAGGCGCCCCCAGTATGGCCCTTCTAAGCTGTATGGTCTTGGATTCATCACTTCTCTCTGAGCCTCCATGTGCTCATAAAATTGACACTAACACACCACCTCTCCCCTCGGTACTCAGTACAGTGCCCACCGAGTGGCCAGATCCCAGGACATGGGAGGGGTCACCCCCCTCATGTGTCCTGGCCCAGGCCCAGCCGCCCTCCTTATGTCACCGGAAAATGGGGCTGAGTTGGTGGCAGCGGGGATCCCAGTAGAGGAGGTGTACACGTGGCATCTCTAGGGCCCTGGGGGAAGGAAGAGGTGGGAAGGGTGAGGTGTTGGTTCCTCATTGGTCTGGGTTAGGCTTTCCGGGGTGGCCCCCACTGCACACAGGCACACACACACCTGCGCCCCAACCGTAGCCCAGGCTTACTGAGCCAGCTCCGCTGACCATGATGCTGTCTCTGCCGCTGATACTGCTGCTGGGAGCCTGGGTCATCCCAGGGGGTTTTGGGGACAGGGACCCACTCACAGCCACGGCCCCACAGCTAGACGATGAGGAGAAGTACTCAGCTCACATGCCTGCTCACCTGCGCTGTGATGCCTGCAGGGCAGTGGTCTACCAGGTAAGTACCTACCCCCTGCAGTTCCCTGGACCCTGTCCAGGTCCCTCCTGAAGCCAGGCCCCTCCATCTACCTCTGATCCTACCACTGGCCTTTGATTTCCAAACCCCTACCCCGGGCCCTGAGTTGGACTCAGCTTTCCATGACATTGCCAACTGCACGTCACCCAAACCTCCATGCCTCAGTTTACCCATCTCTCAGCCCAACAGAGAGCAAATAATATGGGACATCCCACAGTATCTTGAGACCCCAGGAGTCGCTTGCTTGTCCTCTCTAACTCCTCCCTTTCCGGGCTTATCCTTGGGTCTGGACCCCTTCCCTGGCTGGAGAGCACGGGTGTGTATGTACACATGTACACATGGGTTGAGCGCATGAATACATGCATGAGTGTGCCTTGAGTTCACAAAGAAACCCATCAAGCATGCTTGACTACCTCTGTTGGGGGAGGGAAGGCTATGAGTACACGTGACATTGAAGACTCTGGTTTTCTGTTGTTTTTTTTTCCTTTCCTTGTTCTTACGGTTTAAAATAGCATGGCTGATGGGCAGGTATGCCCTGGGGAAGGAGCCCCAGTGCTTAGGCCTAACTTCCCACCACAGTGTTTCCTACCCACCCAGCCCATCTCAGGGAAGTGGATCGTACTTTAGCAGACCCAGTCCCAACTTTCAGAACCTGGGGGAGGGGCCAAAACTCTCCTTTGCCACCTCACTCTCTCCTGGAGACACAGGCTCCTGTCTGACCCTCCCCTGCCATTGAGCAGTCCTGGAGCCTTTGCTCTCAGCCTCTCCTTGTTCTAGATGTGGCAATATTTGGCAAAGGCAGAGGCCAAGCTTCATACCCCAGACTCAGGGGGGCAGCGGCGGGAGCTGAGCGAGTCTGTATACACAGATGTCCTGGACCAGAGCTGCACCCAGACCTGGCAGGGGTGAGTCAAGAATCTGGCCCCTACCACCCTCCTCTAGGGGGTAGAGCTGATGGGTAGATGTTCCCACTCTCCCACTCACACCAGACACACACTCCACTAAGGCTTTATAAAGTCCAGGGTAGGGAGCTGGCTGGGATGAAGTCTGAGTTCTGGAGCTGAGGGCAAGTAGAATGCTACGTGGCCAGGGGACAATGTTGCTGTGGGACCTTGCACCAGGGACTCTCTCTGGTTCTCAGTTTTCCCTCAGGGAGGATCAGAATCTGGGCTCTGAATTCAGCAAATGCCCCATGTGCCCAGTTTCATGTGGAGTTGTATCCCTTGTTGGCAGGGCTCCCACTAATACTGTATCCCTCTCATTCCTGCTGCTTCCAGCTATGGGATCCGAGAAGTGAACCAGGTGAAACGTCTCACAGGCCCAGGACTCAGCAAGGGGCCAGAGCCAACCATCAGTGTGATGATCACAGGGGGCCCCTGGCCCACCAGGTGATGATAGGAGTGTGGGGGTGGGATGGAGACCTTGGAGCCTTGATCACCCCCCTGAGGGGCAGGCAGGGTCTGAGGCTTCTGTCGGGCTCCCCTAGGCTCTCCACGACATGTTTGCACTACCTGGGGGAGTTTGGAGAAGACCAGATCTATGAAGCCCACCAACAAGGCCGAGGGGCTCTGGAGACATTGCTGTGTGGAGGACCCGAAGGGGCCTGCTCGGAAGAGGCGACTATTACAAGGACAGAGCTCTAGTCTGACTCCTTACCCTTCCTGGTCAGCCCCTGAAGACAGCTGGGGCATCCTCTAGATCTGCTCCACTCTTTTCAGCAGGCTGCCCTGGAGGGCAGGAAGGCCATGCTTTTCTGTGCTGCCATGGCCCCTCCCTCCTCCTGCTTCAGGACATGGGGGCCATGTGTGTGTGTCGGGGGTGGGGTGGGGGGAAGGCCTTACCCTCTGGACTCGAATAAAACCCAGTGACCTTGATGTCTTGATTTCTTCTCTCTGCATCAGGTGCTTGTTGTGGGGGGTGCCTGGGTGGCTCAGCAGGTTGAAGCCTCTGCCTTCGGCTCAGGTCATCATCCCAGGGTCCTGGGATCGAGTCCTGCATTGGGCTCTCTGCTCAGCAGAGAGCCTGCTTCCCTTCCAATCTCTCTGCCTGCCTCTCTGCCTACTTGTGATCTCTGTCTGTCGAATAAATAAACAAAATCCTAAAAAAAAAAAAAAAGGTGCTTGTGGAGCTGGGAAGACAGACATTGGCTTTTTTGCTGATGCTGTACCTAGAGAGGGCCAAATACACTTCCCCACAATCTAGAGGTAGGTGAGATGTGTCATGGCTGGAAATGGTAGCGAGCTGTCAAAGGCATATAGGACTAATTACATGAATGGTGAAATTCCAAATCCATCAAGAAAGAAAAGAAAAACCAAGGCTACCTTATAGACATGCCTACTCAGCCACTACATGCTCTCTGGGCCCCTCCCTGAACACTAGTCTAACTGGATCTATTCCCAGCAGCCGCTCAATTCCTGGATTCTACCTCTGACCCCAGCTGGCAGGGTTAGGCCCTAGGTGTCTGCCTGGGACTGGGCACGGCAGGGTTCCTGAAAGGAGCTGGATTCAGTATCTTGGCTCTCAGTCCTGCTCTCCCCAGAAATTCTTTTGACCTGGGACCTTTCCTTAGCAATGGAGGAAAGCGCCCCACCTAGGCCCTGCCTGAGAATGGGAAGCTGTGGACAGGCCACGCTGTAACTTGTCGCTTCCTTATTATCTCCCTGATCTGCTGAAGCCCTGGCAGGTGGACAGAGCAGACACTCTAATCCTCAGCTGACAGACACTGAAACTGAGGCTTAGAAAATGAAAGCGGGGGCGCCTGGGTGGCTCCATCAGTTAAGCATCCGACTCTTGATCTAGGCTCAGGTCATGATCTCGGGGTTGTGAGATTGAGCCCCAAGACAGACTCGGCGCTGAGGGTGGAGTCTGCTTAAGATTCTCTCCCCGTCCCTCTCCCTCTGCCTCCCCCAAAACTTGCGAGTGTGTGAGCTCTCTCTCTCTCTCAAAGAAAAAAGAAAAGAGGCGCTCAGGCCAAGTCCTAGCCTGAGCTAGGGGATTCAGATTCTGGGGTAGAGGCAGATCATTGCTAGAGAAATAGGAGTGCTCCAGGCAGGCCCTAATCCCTCCAATGTCTGTGAGCTGTACGGCAGCCTGGCCTCCTTCATTCCATTACCTGCTCCCTCTCTGCCGGAGGCCCCTCCTCCCTGACCTTCACCCCAGGAGAGAACCCCTTGTCATCAGGAAGAGAGCCAGGGCCCATGGAGCCTGCTGAGCTGTCAGTCGTATCGGGTGTGGAGATGGGAGCCTGTGACACGGACCTGTGTGGCTCTGTGTTATATGGAGGGATTTAGACACACTCTGTAGGTCAGTCTGGGTGCTGTGGTCCATTTGTTTGTGTATCTGAAACCATGTGCAGTGTAGCTGCCTCGTCTCTATGTGGATGGTATGGGGCTTAGGTTGAATTGAATGTCCATGGGACTGTGCACTTAAGTGTAAGGGGTGGGGCTCTGCCTCCACAGGCCCCTGGGGAGTACTGGGGTGGAGAGAGGTGGAGAGGAAATGCTAAGGAGCAGTTTCAAAGCTTTGAACTGGTCAGACAACTTTGGGACACCTGGGAGCAGGAGCCAAGGAAGCAGAGCAGGAGCTAAGCAGACGATAGGCAGCAGGAGCTAGGGGAAGAGTTGGAGGCTGGACAGGCGGACGGATCCACAGCTGTAGCATGAAGCTGCTGCCCAGCTGGAGAGCCCGGCTGCCTGAGGGCCTGTGGAGCAGGGCCTGGCCGTGGGCCCAACAACCCAGAAGTAGGTGGGCCCTGGGGGGCTGGACCTGGGGCAGCACAGTGGGGAGCAGAACCAGGAACCTTAGGCCCAATCCTCACCAGCTGAGGAGCTCCAGCTCCTCAGACCCTCCCCAAGTCCCTTCAGCCAGCTCTGGCCCCCATGGCCAGGCCAGTGGGCCTTCCAGGAGGACAAGACAGGCTGAGTCCAGGGCAGGCTTCAGCGGCCGTGGGACAGGCACTCACATGGGGCCCAGTGCTTAGAAAGGTTTGGTTTGATTTGGTTTAATACTCTGCTGTATCAAAATTCATAATACTAAAAAAAAAAAAAAAAAAAAAAACTCGTAATACTTTTGGAATGGGGGCCCCAAATTTTCGTTTTGCACCGGGTCCTGTACATTAGGCAGCCAGTCCTGACTTGGGAGGGTGGGGAGGGAATCATCCTGACACAGGGAACAGACAAGGCTGGGCCAGCCTGGGCAGCTTCTCCTCCAGTGGCCCATCTGTTTTGTGCCTCTGTGACACTGAGGGGTATGTGGCCATATGGGAAAGGCAGCCCTTTTCTGAATCCAATGGCTGATTTATAGCATGAACTCAGGAGTTCAGGTTAACCTGAGTTTTAGGAATTATGTTCTAAAATCTTGCTACTTAGGTGACCTCGGTCAGATCACATCTCCCGAGATCTGTTTCCTCAGCAGTAAAAGAGCTTAACGTCGCCCAGTGCCTGGAGTTCAACCCGGGAATACATTTGGCAGGCAGTCATTCCTCATTAAGAAACGTGATTTTGATGATGATAATCATTAACTTGTTATTAAAAGTGGGGAAGAGTCTCATTCAGAGTGTGACTTATTAAGGTTACTACCATTCTCTTCCCTGTCACCTGGGGCTTGGTGAACTGTCCGCTCCTCATCTGCACCCTGGCCCTCTCTTGGAAACAACAGGTCCCACGCCCAGGCTCAGGTGCTGGCAGGGAAGGGCGCATGCTCACAGAGAAATGTGACCGAGGCTTGGGTGGCCTTTACCACTAGGGCTGGAGTTAATACTTTATCTCTGCTCAGGTCTGCCTTTCGCAATCAGAGCTGGGAATCTGGTTACAGATTTACTTCGAACAATGTCTGATGTGTGGACTAAAGTCCTCCTTGGCCTTTGTAAAGCCATCCCCTCTTTTCCTCAGGAACTGCTCATAGCTGTGCCCCAAAGATGAGGGCCCAGGAGAACCTGGAGGGCCAGACACAGGTGCTGGGGAATGGGTGGGAGCTGGGTGGGGGCAGGGTTGGGTGGGGGCTAGAGGGCCTGCTGGTACCTTCCCCCTGGGAAGGCAGAGACACAAGTTCTGATGAACTTGATTGAGAGTGACTATCCCAAGCTGAAAGTAGTAGTTGGGGGATGGGGTGGGGGGGGCAGTGAAGGTGCAGGAGTCATCAGCTTTGAGATGGGCTGACTCCAGCTTGAGGGCCAGCAAGGACCACCCACCCCACACCCAGGGCAACCCCAAAGACCTTCCAGTGGCAAGGGTGGGACCTGTTAACGGACTTCAGCTCTCTTGCCCCCTCTCCTGTTGGCTGTTGGGGCCTACTGACTTAGGGGCCCATTCCCTTGGCTGGAATGCTCTGGTCCCAAGGCCTCCAGGAGCCAGCACAGAGGACTTATCCCTGCACAAAGGAATGTGAGGAGGGAGCCAGGGGTAGTCAGGCTGAGAGACAGCTGGGTGGATGAACCGTGAGGGAGGGTGGGGCTCGAACGCGTACTGAGCATCTGACAGGCCATTCAGGCCATCTGATTGATTTTGGGGCAGCATGAACCTGGCTGGTCCCTGTCACTCCACCCTGAGTTACTTCTCTCTGCTGCCCTAGCATGAGTCCCTGGGCTCTGCAGGGAACTCCGAGAGGGATCCCACGGAGTCCCTGCGCAGAGAGCCCAAGTTTGACATGTTGTACAAGATCGAGGATGTGCCACCCTGGTACCTGTGTATTCTGCTGGGCTTCCAGGTGGGTTTCCCCACAGGGCCTCCCCACCCCCATTCTGCATGCTCCTCAGGATCCTAGCCCGCTTCCTGGCCAAGTTTATCTTGGGTAACAGAAAGAGAAACTTAAGGTCAATAGCTGTGACTGTCCCAAGCTGGCATGGGGAGGGGGTTTCTGATGGGGCCTGAGAGATCTTCCCTGGGAATATGTGTCACCTGCCAGGCAGAATGTCAGTCACCAGGGGAGAGGACCCACTCCACAGAAGCCACAGGAATATTTGGGGGTGAATTAGTACCCCAAAGAGAGAGGTGAACGGTAGCTCTCTGGGAATCCTTGTATGAGTCTTAGACCCGGGTGAGCACCTTGCCAGGGGCAGTGTGGGTTCAGGCCCCCTGAGGCAGGTGTGAGGATAGCTGAGGTCTCCCTGGTTCCCAGGGAGCTGCCTCACGCACTCTCCCTGCACCTAGCATTACTTGACATGCTTCAGTGGCACCATTGCTGTGCCCTTCCTCCTGGCTGAGGCACTGTGTGTGGGCCGGGACCAGCACATGGTCAGCCAGCTCATCGGGACGATCTTCACCTGCGTGGGCATCACCACCCTCATCCAGACCACACTGGGAATCCGGTAAGCTGCCCTGCCCCCGCCCCTCGCCTCACCGTGAAAACACACACAGCAGGAGCAGGTGGTTTCTCTTGAGGGCTCTTTTGGGGGCAGGGTGGGGGGCGAGAAAGGTGCTAAGTGCCCCCACCTGCTCCTCCTACTCCCAAGCCAGCCTTAGAGCGAGGCAGCTGGGATCCTACCTTGGGGCCCTAAGCCCCCCAAAGGCAAAGAGTTGGTGGGTTTAAAGGAATGTACCCTTAGCTGGGCTCTCCCTGTTAAGCCCTACTTTGGTAATGAGGACCACCCACTCCCAGCTTTTAGGTTCTTTGTGGGCCTTTTCAACGGCCCATCCTCCTGGGGGCCCCCTGTCCCCGAGCGCACAACTCAAGGTCTGGGTGGCCAAAAGATGGTTGTGTGGTGGGAGGATGGAGGAAGGTTGTGAGTGGAACTTGGGCGCAAGAGCTGAGCTGTCTACTTCCTTGCACGTGGCTCCTCACAGTGCAGGAGCTGAGAAGGAAAGGGGGAAGCTTGTGGACCAGGGACTCCATTTGTTTTCTTCCTTGGGCCCCCAGAATTAATAGTCCTGCCTGGGGCTGCAGTGACTTCTCTCAGGTCTGCCCTGTCCCTTGTCCATCTGTGTCTGCTTCTGGGTATGATTCTGTCTCCTTCTCTTGGTGCTGCTCTTTCCCCATCTCTCCTGTCTCTGTGTCCTTGCCCACCCCGACCCCATCCCTGCCGCTCTGTGCCTCTCTGTCCAGGCTGCCGTTGTTCCAGGCCAGCGCCTTTGCATTTCTGGTCCCAGCCAAAGCCATCCTGGCCCTGGAGAGATGGAAATGCCCCCCAGAAGGTGGGCACACTTCTGGGGGCTATGTTGGAAAGGAGAGGCTCGGGAGCACTGAGGTGCATTCATGGCAGCATCTTCTCTTTCTCTCTCTGTTCCCTGGCCATGTGTGTGTTCCTGTCTCTGCTCCCAGAGGATATCTACGGTAACTGGAGTCTTCCCCTGAACACCTCTCATATTTGGCATCCACGGATACGAGAGGTGGGTTTGCACCTGGGGTAGAAGAGACCTGGACCTGAGGAGGGGGCTAGATGGGAGAGGAGCCACTGCTGATTTGGAGGATTCAAGGTGGTGGTCCAGGAGCTTTTTTTTTTTTTTTTTTAATGTAGAGGAGATAGCCTCTATGTTATAGCTGGTCTTTGCTTTTCTAGGTCCAGGGTGCAATCATAGTGTCCAGCACGGTGGAGGTGGTGATCGGGCTGATGGGGCTGCCTGGGGCCCTGCTCAGCTATATAGGACCTCTCACGGTCACCCCCACTGTCTCCCTCATTGGCCTGTCTGTCTTCCAAGCTGCTGGTGACCGAGCTGGTTCCCACTGGGGCATCTCAGCTTGGTGAGCAGACACCAGGCCTGATCCTTGTCCAGCCTTAGCCCTTTCACCCCCTTCACGTCCTGTCCCTAGCCCAGCCTACCAGCCATCTTTCCTTTGTGCTTCTGCCCCCAGTTCCATTCTCCTGATCATCCTCTTCTCCCAGTACCTGCGTAACCTCACCTTCCTGCTGCCTATCTACCGCTGGGGCAAGGGCCTGACTCTCTTCCGCATCCAGATCTTCAAGATGTTTCCAGTGAGTGAGGAGAGGACAGGCGGCTTGGGGCCGGGACTAGGGCAGGGGCTGGACTTGTGTCCAGGGCAAAGGTTGGGGGGCAGGTCCAGGACAGCAAAGGAGCTAGAGCCAGAGCACAGACGAGGTCCCAGTCAGGGGCCAGAGCAGGGATGGGGGCCCAGGCCTGAGCTAGGGCAGGGGCGGAGGCTAGGGTTGAGGTAGGGGCTGGTTACCCCTGGACCAAGACCTCCTCAGTGCTCTCCTCACCCCACCCCACTTCAGATTGTGCTGGCCATCATGACCGTGTGGCTGCTCTGCTACATCCTGACCCTGACAAACGTGCTGCCCTCAGACCCCACAGCTTACGGCTTCCAGGCGCGGACAGATGCACGAGGAGACATCATGGCTATTGCACCCTGGATCCGCATTCCCTACCCCTGTGAGCCACCCCACCTGGCCCCCTCTGCCTCCAGCTGAGACCATCTAAGGGGCCCCTGATGACACCAATCCAGTTGACGACATAATGAGCATTAGGTGCACATTTCTAGTGTGCCAGAGTGTTTTCCTCAAAGCCTCACTCCAGCTTCACAACTCTGAGGGATCCCAAATGAGCTCTCAGGACTGTCTAGCCCCCACCCCAGCTCAAGGTCACTTCACCCCCCTCATCCCCCCAAATACTGCCCAGTCCCCTCCCTGGCCCACCCAGCGGCACTGCATCACCCCCTTCTATCTCCTCCTGATCCAGGTCAGTGGGGCCTGCCCACAGTGACTGCGGCTGCTGTCCTGGGAATGTTCAGTGCCACACTGGCAGGCATCATCGAGTCCATCGGAGATTACTATGCTTGTGCCCGCCTGGCGGGTGCCCCACCCCCTCCTGTACATGCCATCAACAGGTATGGCCACCAGCCCTCTCCCGCATCTGATCCTCTCAGGGGCCACTCAGGAAGCAAATGCAGGGACATGGTGGAGACCCAAAAGTGTGGACTTGGTCAAGAACTAATACTTTCAAGACCTTGTTCTCCATACTTATGAAATGGGGATGCTCTCATCATTCAGTCTGAGTGCTTTGAGTCGCTGAGGTAATGAAGCCTAAGGGAAACTGACAATCTTCAACGTGCCTGGCCCTCCATGTGCATTTTCCTATGCAGTCTACTAACTGTTCTGAGACAGGTACCCTTATTATCCGCATTTTACAGACGAGGAAACAGAAGCCCAGAGTCACCTAAGGGAGTAAGTGCTAGGGCACTGGGACTAGTGCTTGGATGTGGGCTCTTGGCTCCCCGACCTACTTCTGGCCTGTAGTGGGGAGTACTACAGACAGATAGTTGCAGCTTATACTGTCCCCAAGAAGGCATGCAGCCCGCCCAGGGTGAGGGGAGGACACAAGCCAGGGCAGAGGCTGGACCAAGCCCCCAACTCAACCTTTCCTTACAGGGGTATCTTCACCGAAGGCATCTGCTGCATTATCGCAGGGCTGCTGGGCACAGGCAACGGGTCGACGTCGTCCAGCCCCAACATTGGCGTTCTGGGGATTACCAAGGTGTCACAAGCCAGAGCCCCACAAAGTGCCCCCCCCACCATTCCTGTACTGCAGCCCCACCCAACCTATGAGCCATCCAACCCCACAATGAGCCTGGGGCCCTTTCATGCTCGCTTTTGTGACAGGCCCTGCCTGCCTTCCCTCCGCAAGCTCAGCAGCCCAGGTCCGCTCCAGGGCCTAACCCTAGCCCCGGCTGCCATGCAGGTAGGCAGCCGGCGTGTGGTGCAGTACGGTGCGGGGATCATGCTCGTCCTGGGCACAATTGGCAAGTTCACCGCCCTTTTTGCTTCACTCCCTGACCCCATACTGGGGGGTATGTTCTGCACCCTTTTTGGTGAGTGGTGTGTAGCCAGTGGGTGGGGGTGGGAGGCCCTCTGCGGTGGAGGAGCCCACCCTGCCTGTGGGGCAGCTCCAGCAGTTATCCTGTGCCTTCAGGCATGATTACGGCTGTGGGGCTATCCAACTTGCAGTTCGTGGACATGAACTCCTCCCGCAACCTGTTCGTGCTCGGATTTTCCATGTTCTTCGGGCTCACGCTGCCCAATTACCTGGAGTCCAACCCTGGCACCATCAAAACAGGTACCCCCACTAGTCAGAATGTCTGGGGGTGGGGGAGGTGTAGTGGGCTTTGGGCATGGGTCTTTCCCTCAAAGGCACTCTGCGACAGCCACAGATCCTGCCCAACCCTGGATGTGAAGCAGAAGCTGAGAAGTGAATGAGCAGCTGTCCTTTACTGAGACACTTTCTATGGACAGGCATGGAGCTTTACCTGTGCTCATTTAATATGTACAACAGTTCAAGACAGATACTACTGTCCTGTCCACGTGACAGAGGAGGAAAGTGAGGCTCAGAGAAGTTAAATGATGTGTCCCAAGACAACAAACCTGGGATTATAGGTGTGAACGTTGGGATTTGTACCCTTTCATCTCCATGCCTGCTCAAAGAAGTCAACAAGCTGCACCACTGGGAACAAAGTCCCTGAGCTCTGTCTCCAGAAGCCAAGATGCCCACTGGCCCTTGGCCTATTCCACAGGCATTCCTGAAGTGGACCAGATTCTGACTGTGCTGCTGACCACAGAGATGTTCGTGGGTGGGTGCCTCGCTTTCATACTGGACAACACAGTGCCAGGTATGGGTCAGCCCTGGGAGGGACACACAAGACTAGGCTGGGCTCATCTGCACTCCAGCAGATGGCCCCACAACCACAAGTGTGGCCAGGACCCAGGCAATGAGGGCCCTGCAAAGAGAAGCAGGGCCACTTGGGCTGAAGAGACCACTGGCTGGACAGAGGCACAGACATGCTCTACAGGTCTTGAAGAGGGTGGGTCTAGGGGAGTCATTCCCCACCCTGTGAGTTGTTTCCTCTCCATTTCTTTTTTTTTTTTTTTTAAGATTTTATTTATTTATTTGACAGACAGAGATCACAAGGCAGAGAGGCAGGCAGAGAGAGAGGAAGGGAAGCAGGCTCCCTGCTGAGCAGAGAGCCCGACTCGGGGCTCGATCCCAGGACCCCGGGATCATGACCTGAGCCGAAGGCAGCGGCTTTAACCCACTGAGCCACCCAGGCACCCCTCCTCTCCATTTCTTGATAGCCACCAGGGGAAGGGTGCCTTTGGGAGCCTTTGCTTCCTTCCATTAGGCCAGATACAAATGAAGCATCAATCTGGGTGCTAAAACCCACTCCAAATATGCCAGCAACCCATCACGCTTGACTACTAGGAGAGCCCCTAACATTCTCTTTGGTATCAGGGTTTTCACAGGGATTGTGGAGGAAGGATACTTAGTGTGGGCCCCTGAGAACCCTTCCGGCCAATGTTTAGATGTCCTGCAAAATATAAAAACCAAATGCCACCAATTGTATTAATGAGTAATGAATTTTCCATGTTCTAATGAGTAACAAGCATAGTTAACATTTACCAAACATTTACTATGGGTCAGGCATGAAACTATGTCTCGCTTCACTCTCAAAAACCATCCTGTTAGGCAGAAACTATCAACACCATTTCGCAAGGAAACAGAATCACAGATGTTAAGTGACTCACCAACATTCACAATGTTTGCAGATTTAAAAGGTCGCAAATCTGAGATTCTAACAAAGTCCATTGGATGCAGTCTATGGCTTGTGTCCCATCCACTGCACCATACTGCCTCTGTTGGAGGGTTTCAGGGGACCTGAAAGGGAAAGCTCTGTGGAGGCACAGGTTAAAAACTGCATCAGTCCAGGGAGATGAGGGATGGGAGCAGCAGGATGATGGTCCTCCATCCCTCACCACTTACCAGCCTAAACACAGCTGCAGGGTTGGAGCATGGGCAGGAAGGGCCTAGGTGCCATGGCCCTTTTAGGGATTTTAGCATCAGATGATGTGATAACTCTTGGTAGCAGCTATCCCAAGGACTAATGGGAGGTACCTGCCCCTCCCCATTGAGAGAAAGCCAGGCTGCGGACCAGAGGTAAAGAAGTGGCAGCCTCAATGCCCAGGGAATATGGGGAGATGGAAGGCCTCAGGTGGACAGCTGTATACAGAGGGGCTTCTTTGTGATCTGGATAGCTGGATTAAGCTACCCAGATGTTAACAGCCTCAGACTGCGTGAGGTCCTCATATCCCCATCATTCAACCCAACTGCCTATCAGCAACCATCTCTTCCAGGGATCATTATGTTGTGCTACAAAATCCTCAGTAGTCCTTCAATGTGCATTGATGAATCTGAAGCTCCGAGTGGTCAAATCACTTGCCTAAGGTCACGCAACCTGAATTCACACCCAGGTCTGGCCAAATCAGAATTCCTTAATTATGGAATCACATACTTTCTTCTGTGTGATGGCATTTTGCTGATGGGCCGCTTTGCATTTGCTCTTTCCCCATCTACAGCCCAAACTTAGAAGGGCACATTAGTTCAGCAAATGCTAGTGGGGCTAGTAGAACCCCCTCTTCCTCTAGATTTACACTGCATCATTCTTCTTCCACCCCAGTCCTCTTGTGAAAACCTGAGACCTCAGGCACCCCTCCCCTACCTCCTGAGGGAGCATTCCCCTAGATGTAAATAATCTTTTGTGTATCCATACTACCAACAAAGATTTTACTTGGCTTGACTCTGAGGTTTGTATTATAAAAATGAGTTTATTTTCCAAATATGGATTCCTAATATTGAATATTAATACTGATTATAGTGTTTCTCAATAGCCCTCCTTGACCCCAAAGCAGACTGGGTACTATTGGTCCTCATCAGCTTAGCACATACTAGCCCCATACTAGAGATGTTAAGTTGCCAATTAACCTTTCTGCCTGTTTCTTCATAAAAATATGTATAATAGTGCCTGTATACCTTCCACAGTTATTTTTTTTTTAATTTTTTTTTTTTTTTATTCATTTGACAGAAAGAGAGAGAGAGAGAGAGATCACAAGTAGGCAGAGAGGCAGGCAGAGAGAGAGGGAAGCAGGCTCACCGCTGAGCAGAGAGCCTGATGCGGGGCTCAATCCCAGGACCCTGAGATCATGACCTGAGCCCAAGGCAGAGGCTTAACCCACTGAGCCACCCAGGTGCCCCCACAGTTATGTTTTGAAGAAATGAGATGATGAAATTAAAGCACTTAGCACAGAGCCTGGCACACTACAGATACACAATAGATACTAATTAGAATCAGTATTACTTTTAGGGTTTCCTAGAGTTCTGACCATGTTAAGATCTGAGAAATCATGGATTTAGTAACCTTCCAGTCCCAGAAAATACTTGAGAATGAAGACAATGGATTCCAGAAATCTGTCTCAGGACTAGGTTATGGAAGTATGGAACGGAGATAGTGGAGGGCTGCTGGCCCTGACAACCTCACTGTTCTATTTCAGGGAGCCTAGAAGAACGAGGTCTGATACAGTGGAAAGCTGGGGCCCATGCCAACAGTGAGATGTCCACCAGCCTCAAGAGCTATGACTTCCCCATTGGGATGAACATTGTAAAAAGGATTGCCTTTCTGAAATACATTCCTATCTGCCCAGTCTTCAAAGGATTTTCTTCAAGGTCGAAAACCCAGCCTCCAGTTTCAGAAGACATTCCAGAAAATATACAAACTGGATCTGCATGCACCAAAGTCTAAAAAATTACTCCTAGTAAAGGTAGGATGTGTGTTAAGACTGTCTTTTGTAGGAGGGTTAAAAAAAAACAAACACACAATATTTTTATACTTTAACCAAAGAAAAACAAAACTACTCAGCTTCTGTTTTTGTGACCTATTTGACTGTCTTTAAGGGAAAGGTACACTGTGTAAAACGTCAATATACAGATTTTGAGTGCAATTCCTTAACCATTTCATAATGAGAGTAGAACTTTCCAACTGGTGTGGGTCACTAAGAGGTTACAAGTATGCTGACATATTGACCCCTTCAGCCTTCTGGGTGTCTATGCAGGAAATGAGTCAACTTCAGCCCTTGAGCCATAAACTCTAGCCACAGGTAGCCCCATCTGTGTACTCCAATATGCTAAAAACAAAACAGAACCCAAAAGCCCATAACACTTTATGACATGAAATAGGTTGAGAAATACACTGCACAAAACAGGAAACTTTCTCTCATATATGCTGCCTTGTTTCAGTAGTGATAACATAAAAATCCCTAAAATCGTAACAGGATGACTTCAATTACCCTAAAACTATGCCACATGGGCGTGATGGGATGATCTGTCCAAAGTGCTTCAAAATGGAATAGCTGATGCTCTCAAACTTTCCATCTCTACCTGTAATGCAGATGCCTGACTCTCCAGTTAAACAGCTAAGTAGTTTTAATGAGCAGTTTCCCTAAAAAATCAAGAAAAGTTCCAACAGGGCACCTGGGTGGCTCAGTGGGTTAAGCCCCTGCCTTTGGCTCAGTTCATGATCTCAGGGTCCTGGAATTGAGTCCCACACCGGGCTCTCTGCTCAACAGGGAGCCTGCTTCCTCCTCTCTCTCTGCCTGCTTCTCTGCCTACTTGTGATCTGTCAAATAAATAAATCTTAAAAAAAAAAAAAAAAAAAAAAGAGTAGTTCCAACAAAATGAGAGCTAAGCCTACAACATAGCTTTCTTGTAAAAATAATCACTTAGGGGCACCTGGGTGGCTCAGTAGGTTAAAGCTTCTGCCTTCAGCTCAGGTAGTGATCCCAGGGTCCTGGGATCCTGGGATCGAGCCCCACATCTCCTGGGCTCTCTGCTCGGCGGGAAGCCTGCTTCCCCCCATCTCTCTGCCTGCCTCTCTGCCTACTTGTGATCTGTCAAATACATAAATAAATAAATCTTTAAAAAAAAAAATCACTTAAGCAGAACTTTCTATGTACCAGGGACTCTCGTAAGTGCTTAATTAACTACAGACTCCTGAGACAGACACTGTTATTACCGCCATTTTATTTTTTCAATAATTTTTTAAAAAAGATTTTAGGGGTGCCTGGGTGGTTCAGGTTAAACCTCTGGTTAACCCTCTGCTTTCAGCTCAGGTCATAATCTCAGGGTCCCGGGATCGAGCCCCACATCGGGCTCTCTGCTCAGTGGGGGAGCCTGCTCTCCCCCTGCCACTGCCTGCTTCTCTGCCTACTTGTGACCTCTGTCAAAGAAATAGGTAAAGTCTTAAAAAAAAAAAAAAAAAAGTTAAAAAAAAAAAAGATTTTATTTGAGAGTCCAAGTAGAGGGAGGGGCAGAGAGAGAAACAGACTCCTCACTGGGCAGGGAGCCTGACTTGAGGCTCAATCCCAGGACCCCAAATTCATGACCTGAGCCAAAAACATGCCTAACCAACCAAGCCACCCAGGTGCCTCTTTATTTTTTTTTTTACTAATATATCACACCCAGCATGGAGCTCAAACTCACAACCCTGAGATCAAGAGTCATGTGCTCTTCCAACTGAGCCAGCCAGGTGCCCCTGTTAATACAACCATTTTAAACAGGTGGAAACTAAGGCAGAGAATGGTTAAGTGACTTGTCCATGATCACTGGATTCACATCTAGAAGTCTGGCTAGTCTGTGCTCTTAACCATTAGGTTACAATGCCTCTCTAATTCAGGTTTATAATCTCCAATTACACTACACTATGGCAATCTGGCACTATGTGGAAATTAACTCATTTGCCCCCGCCTGAGTTTAGAGAGAGAGAATCTGTAAGCCTTATACATTTGGCAGCCGGCTGTGTCACTTGTGGTACTTAGCTATTAAAGACAGAGGGGACTGGCTGTATCATGGCTCCAAAAACTTTGTTTCAGAGTTTCTTAAAGATCTACCTATTTTGGGGTGCCAGGTTGGCTCTGTCAGAACATGTAACTCTTTGATCTCAGGGCTGTCAGTTTGAGCCCATGGGGATCAAGAATCTCATGCTCTACTGACTGAGCCAGACAGGCACCCCCAAATTACTAAAAACAACAACAAAAAACCTACCTGTTTAGTTTATTTAAGGGAGCTACTAAAAAACACTAGGGCACCTGGAAAACCAAAGGATCACCCCCGAGCCTTCCCTGGAGAATGTGAGTCAGAACAGACTACATGGCCTTTTTAATTTTTGAGCCCAACAAACTCAAGAAAAGCGCAGAGGGCATTATCAACAACTAAGTAGGACCATGAAGCAGAATTGTATGGCAGAACCAGAGAACTGCTAAATGGTTGACAGCCTATCCCAAAATAAAGATTAGCCACAAACATTATAAATAAGCTTGTGAGGGGAAAACAGGGATGGTCCAGGTAATCAAAATAGCAAACCAGTCCAATCAGACCAGCAATGGCTTGTGACAGGCAGAAGCCAAAGGTGATTATACTAGAGTAAGGTTACTATTATACTGGTCAGTCAAAAAGTTTCTTAACATGGGTATCTACAACTGCCCTGACACTGACTGCAGCCCGAAGCAATCAAGGTGGGTTACAGAAGGGGATGCAGGCTTTATTTTACTACTGTATTTTGGACAGATACACGCATAAGGACACACCTGACACTCTGGAATCGAATAAAGCCTGCTCTCAGCAAATCTTGCCAGCAGGGTAGTCCTGAAGTACTGAGCCCACACTAAAGTGAGTATCAATCACCACAGGAGAGTCTGCATTCCAGCACCAAGAAACACAAGCATCAGCTCAGTTCTACTATTATTTATTTTTTTAAATATTTTTGAAAAAATATAATTTTTTTACAATATTTTCAACTTAAACACTATTCACACTGAACACGTATGGCAGCTTAACCTACCCAAGTATGAAGTTTAAGAAGCCAAAACTGTTCTAGCTTTGTTAAAAGAAAAGTTGTGCTGTAGACTATTGTAGTGATGGTTAACAAAGCAAGGAAAAGCACCACTCAAATCATGTTACCATTACTTTGTTCAGGGGATTATGATGGGTCAAATGTTTGCACTTCACATAGGCACAGCTATGATACAGTGACTCCTCAGAAGAAGATGCAGTTCTCAAATTACATACTTCCTCAGATGTAACATTAGAAGAACTACTTCTTAGGTGAAAAATACCATCGAAGCCAGGACTAGTTATCATCTGATTACTACCCTTATAACCTCAGTAACCAAAGACATACTTGTCTATAAAGAATTATTTCAAATTAACAAGGCCTTCTTCAGAAAAAGGAGATCCTTTTTGATAGTTACAAATGCAAACTGAAGTCTGAACTTAGAAATATACCTAACAACTAGAACTTAATTTAAATGTACTCATTTTTAAAAAGTTTAGACATCAACAAGCATTCGCTAACCCTAAGGGACTAGTTTAGCCTCAAAAAAGACAATTCACTAAGATTTAGAGGTCATTTTAATTTGGTGCTTTGTCACTTTGACTGGTGCTTCTTTCCTCGCTGTCTTCACATCAAGCCATGGGGCCAATCCTATTTTCAGTAAATGTTTGACAGCTTATTACTTAATAACAGTCTCAGCACTTTTATTAAGCATGCAAGACTAACAAAACTTTGGCAATGCATAAGTGTAACACAGTGACAAGAGAGAGCTTTTACAATTAAGTCTTCTAATACTGCCTTCACAGTGTGGAAATTGTGCTACATCCACCAAAAGAGGGCCCCGTCTACTCAAATATTTTAGTACTTCACCCCAGGAACAAACTCCTTTGCATTTGGATTCAGATTGCTCTTGACCTGGAAAATAAGTACATAAAAAAAAAAAAGCAAATTCATTAACAGATGGCTTCAGATATTTAGAAGCATTCAACCCAGATCCACATGCAAAAATATCTTCCAAAAAATATAAAACAAAAGAACTCAGATTGTAAGGTTAAACTTAACCCCCAAAATCTATCTATAGCAGGGAAAGAACGAACTAGAGATAAACTATGTATTTATATGAAAATTTATCACCTTCTAAAATGAAAGTAGGAACTGAAATTAAGTTTGCTAAAGGGTAACCAGAAACCCACTAACTTCACACAAACTGAAAAGGTGTCACAGAATGAGGAATTCTGTTCATTTAACTATATTTGATTTTAACCATTTCATACTACGCAACAATATTAAACAAGGGTTGAAATGATGATTAAAGTAGATTGGAGAATTGTTTATGGATTAATTTTGCTCATGATCCTCACTAAAAACATGGAGTTATCTTTCTAAAATTGCTGTATTCTAATTCCCACAGGAAGCAAGGTTTGTAACAGGAAAAGAAAACTACATGGGGAATCAGAAGACCAAAGATGGAATTTCGTCACTGTTCTAACTAGCTTCCTATGAAAGGCTGGATAAGTCACTTTCTCTGGGACTCTTAAAAGAAGAATGGGCCAAAGTCTCTAAGAGCCACCATTCTATACCTTTAAATCTTTATTTTCCTAGACAGACATATCAGTATACTGAGAATAGCTGGAAATTTGCCTCCACCACAGTTGACAAAAGATGAAAAGAAATCAAGATGTATTCCAGGCCCTGAAATGTAGGAATGCTGAGAGGCTTTTAGAGGGAATCTGAACCCCCTATATCACTTACTTCAAGACCAAAGCATATTAAATAACATGTTGGAGCAATAATTTAATTTTAGTTTCATAATTATACACAACCATTTCCTTGGACAGGACATACATAGTCTCACTTCTCTCAAGTGAATTATTTCTAAACTTTAAAGTGTGAGGTTTAAATTAAAAAGCAGTGTTCTTCAATGTGTCTTTTGGCAGCTACAAAAGAATGAGAAGGAATTAACATAATTTCAAATAAACCAAGTCGAGTCGAACAAACCAGTTTCTAGGCAATTATACTGGGTCCATATTAAAGTTATACATTACGGGGCACCTGGGTGGCTCAGTGGGTTAAGCCTCTGCCTTCGGCTCAGGTCATGATCTCAGGGTCCTGGGATCGAGCCCCGCTGGGAGCCTGCTTCCCCTCTCTCTCTGCCTACCTGTGATCTCTCTGTCAAATAAACAAAATCTTTGAAAAATTAAAAAAAAAAAAAAAAGTTATACATTATGACCAGCAAAGGACTTTACTCATCAGAGTAACCAGGATTATTTGTGGAATGACTAATGCAGGCATAAGCAAGCATATCTCAATGGACTATTCATATCACACATCTGCTCAACTGGGTTACTGTCATTTACTGCAACAAGTCTATACTACAATGTAAATTTCTATGTTCTTCAAATAGCCCTTTAGAAGAATGGTTCCCAAATGCCTGATGGGGCAGGCTGGCAGTATGCACTAGGAGTGCTTTTTAAAACTCAGCATGCCTAGACAACTGATTCTACAAGTCTGGGATGTAGCTGAGGGACTTATTTTTCTCTTTAATGTTTCACAGGTAATTATGATGTATCGCCAGGGTAGGAAATCACTGCACAGTGAAAAGACAACAACTGCAAAAAATATTTCAGAGTCTAGGAGTAAATTCCAAAGAACTATCTGGTAAAAGCAATTAGAGATTGTCAATATGGTCAGAAAGGTCAACATTAGGACTTCAAATCATTTTATCTTAATTTTAGCAAACAACTCTTCAGGTTCTACCCTTGTACTACTGTTTATCTGTCATAATTCCTAAAAATACCTTTTACTGCAAATATACCATCCCCAGCAACAAAACATGGAAAATAGATAAAAATGCGAATAAGTTTGTGTTCCTTTTCTGCCAAGAGCTTATAAAAGTCCCTATTAAATCCCAGTTCTAAATGGGAGTTAGTGTAACTCAATGAAAAATCTTGGGTCGGGGAAAAAAAAATCCAAATTTTCACCTTTCAGATAAAATTTTGAAAATCTCGCCAAATGTTTAAGGCAAAATTAAAGAGCAAAACCTCTTTATCAAGCTACTTTTGTACAGGCAAGTCACATGGACATACTGTATACTTCTTTTGGATTAATGCTTTAAGATATTTACATATCCCAGGACAACACAGTTATTAAAACTAAAAGCAACTGCAAGAAGTTTGTTAGTCTGCAAGAAGTTTGTTAGTCTGAGACTAGCCCCAGAGTGTCGTCAGAAGTCACTCCATGTCATAAGTGAGGAGGAGACCAGGAGGCTCCTGCTTCCATAGTAAGAAGCAGTAAAATTTCCGAAGGGGAAGAAACTTGTAGAACTCTTCTTAAACAGATGACTGCTGGCTTTTCCACTTATGGGAAGGATGAGCTAGTTTTTAAAAAGATGAAAAATAACTTTACCACAAGATCTTCCAGAGAAGAGCCATCACTGATAACAAGGTCATTAAATTGGTCTTGGATTTGGTCCATAGTTTGTGGGAGATCTCGAGCTGGAATAAACCACTCATGTTCTTCTTCTTCTTCCAGCATTTCTTGGAAGCAGCGTTCAATAAATTCTTCTTCCCATAACTCCTCTTCTATCTGGATTTATAATATATAAAGGGTAATTTATAGAACATTTGGTAAAGCATCACTAGGAACAGCTTAAAATATCTTGAATTAAAGCACTTAAAACCACAATATTGTAACGTTCTCCTCTGCTTCTGTGCCAAGAAAAAGAAACATTTACCACAAGACTAGGGAAGAAGGAGTTTGTGGTCTTTGTCTTAGCAGAATATTCTTTTTTCTACTTAGAGTGATGGGGAAGTAATAAATAAAGGAGTGTTTTCACTGAGGAATTTGTCAGAATTACCTGTGATACTTTAAAACTACACAAACCCTAACCCAACCCAAAAATGACTAAAATTCTATAGAAGGTAGGGTTGGGGCATGGGTAATTAAAAACAAACCAAAAACAGATTTATGGTAAAATCAAACTGGCTACTGATTACCAAAGCCACAATCAGGGATGAACTAGACACAAGATGGAAACAGATGCCAGAAATATGGGAATAAAAGACAACATTATCAATGTAAGAGCACGATCTAAAGGTAAAAGTGGTGTCAGGTTTTTAGGCTTATCAAATTAAGAACCTCAAGAGAAAAAAATAGCACAATTCTGTACGTTAGTACCTATGCCCGTCTGTTCTTGATTTATATTCTCTTAAGAGCAATCTGGCTGATGCAAGCAGTAGTTTCCAAACCTAACTGCACAATGGAACCATCTGGGAGGGTTTTTTTTTTTTTTTAGTTTTAGTTTTTATTTTAAATTAATTAATTATTACATATAATTAATTAATATTAATAAAATTCTATTTTATTTTATTTAGTTTTATTTTTTACTAATCTCTACACCCAACATGGGGCTTGAACTCACAAACCTGAGATCAAGAATCGCAATGTGACTGTACCAGGCAGGTGTCCCCAGATCTGGGAGCTTTTAAAAAACAAGTTTTCCAGGCTCCACCCCAGTACTCCTGAATGAGAATATCTGGTGTGGGACCCTGCAAAAAGCTCCCTAAGTTATTTCAGTGAGCAGATAAACCTGGTAGTAATCAGCATTCAAATAAAATAGGAGTGGTGGCATATAAATCCATATATATAAGGGACCAGATGAAAAACAAACTACAGGGACAAGTACAACCAAATTGAGGGCTGTCATGGGCTATGAGAAAGATCATGTTTGTACACAAAACTAACTTGTCTGTTGAATTCCTCTTCATTTTCCATCCACATGTACTCTGCAAATGGATTGTCATCTTCATGAGAATGACCATTAATAATCACATCTTCATTGATGATGCTTGGGCTAGTACTGCTGCGACTTGGATCTTTCATGGCTGGCGTTAGTTGTCGTTTTTAACCTTCAAAGAAGAATAGTTAATTTTGTCAATCATTCTTTCAGTTCTTTTTTTTTTTTTTATTTTATTTATTTCACAGAGAGAGATCACAAGCAGGCAGAGAGGCAGGCAGAGAGAGAGATAGAGGAGGAAGCAGGTTCTCCGCTGAGCAGAGAGCCCGATGCGGGACTCGATCCTAGGATCCTGAGATCATGACCTGAGCCGAAGGCAGAGGCTTAACCCACTGAGCCACCCAGGCGCCCCAGTCATTCTTTCAGTTCTTAACTAACCTCTGTCACCACCAGGCATCACAGTTAGGTACCAGATGCACGTGATATATCAAGCAATTGGAAAGCTTCAGTTTTTTTCTCAAATGATCTTAATGTTTAAGAAATAGCTGCAACAGCCTAGATTCATCTAGTATTTTCTGGTAACCATCGACGGTAATCAACTCTTTGAACGTAACTCCCAAATCATCTGATTTTTAAAATATTAGATATGCCTTGCTTTATAAAATAAGCATGATGTGGAAGACTTAAGTCACTCCCTTTTAAACTCTACTTTATGAAAAGCAGATTCAGGGGCGCCTGGGTGGCTCAGTGGGTTAAAGCCTCTGCCTTCGGCTCAGGTCATGATCCCAGGGTCCTGGGATGGAGCCCCACATCGGGCTCTCTGCTCTGCGGGGAGCCTGCTTCCTCCTCTCTCTCTCTGCCTGCCTCTCTGCCTACTTGTGATCTCTGTCAAACAAACAAACAAACAAATAAATAAATAAAAAGAAAAGCAAATTCAACTTTTAAAAACTGGTATCAAAAAGCCCAGAGACTGCAAATGAAAACAGACTTTTTAAAAAAATATATCTTATTTATTTATTTGACAGACAGAGAACAAGAGAGGGAACACAATGGGGCGCCTGGGTGGCTTAGTTGGTTAAGCAACTGCCTTCGGCTCAGGTCATGATCCTGGTCCCAGGATCAAGTCCCGCATCAGGTTCCCTGCTCTGCAGGGAATCTGCTTCTCCCTCTGACCCTCCCCCTCTCTCATGCTCTCTCTCATTCTCTCTCAAATAATAAATAAAATATTTAAAAAAAAAAAAAAAAAAAAGAGAGGGAACACAAGCAGGAGGAGAGGGAGAAGGGAGAGGCTTCCCCCCCGAGTAAGGAGCTCAACGCAGGGCTCAATCGCAGGACTCTGGGATCATGACCCAAACCAAAGGCAGACACTTAATGACTGAGCCACCTAAGCGCCCTGAAAACAGATTTTAATAACCTCTTGGTTCCTCAGTTCCAAGGAACAGAGTGCTCTGGATCTTTTATTCTTTTTTTTTTTTTTTCTTTTAAAGATTTATTTATTTGAGAGAGAGAGAGAGAGAAAGAGGGGGAAAGAATCTCAAGCAGAATCTGTGCTGAATGTGGAACCTGGGCTCAATCTCACAACCCTGAGATCATGACCTGAGCTGAAACTAAGAGTCGGAAGCTTAATCAACTGAGCCATCCTTTTACTATTCTGGATCTTTTGACTTCATAGCATACTCTCTATTTGCTTTATCTCTGTCAAGTCCTTCCATGTCTAGATTTGTCCACTGTACAGTGAGTGTCAAGCATCTAATCTATGCAATATGCATGGTTTTAAATGAGATATTATCTACAGACTTTTTCTCTTTAAAGATTTTGAGAGAGCAAGTGTGAGAGAGATCATGGGCAGGGGAGGGGTAGAGGGAGAAACAGACTGACCACTGAGCAGGGAGCCCAATGTAGGACACCATCCCAGGACTCTGGGATCATGACCTGAGCCAAAGGCAAAACACTTACCCAACTAAGCCACCCCGGCGCCCCTACAGACTCCCTTTTAAACTCTTTTATTACTTTTATAGTATGTAATAAATATCTTTCCATGAAAGTTGATGAAACTCCCCTGCTGACAGAAAAACTTCCAGACTAAGTCAAAATGAATTTTCCAGAAGAAAAATGACAGAACATCACAAGTTCACAGTAAAGGGTACCTCAAGAAAATGCAACTTTGGGAAGCAGAGAGTTTATTATTATTAACCTCAGCATTCAAGGCATAAAGTAAAACTCATTATGACGGTCTCAGTGAGGGGGATCCCCTATAACAATGTGAAAGCTATACCTCAAATGAAGTTCCCTAATTTTCCTCCTTGGTTCTCTCTCATCTCCTCCATGAACCATTCCATCGGCATCTCCATCTATGTCAAGATTACTGATAAGCCTACTGGACATATCCTCTCTAACAACATTGTTGGGGGGGGCCAACCCACTCTAATACTTCCTCCAGGCTCCCACCTCCGAAAGGGTGGGCTTCTTCTTCATTGCACACTGCTCTTCTCCTCTGCCTTCCTGGAGGACACTTTCCATTTTGAGATTGTTTTTCTGCTTCCTCTTTCTGCAGGGATCAGAAGCAGTCTTCCTAGCTTAGCCCTGAAATCTGCTGCACCAATGGACCTAAAGACCTGCTACCGATCAGGGTCAGCTTCTGCGACTTCCTCCTTCCATGGGCTACAGGCTCATCAGTCTTCAAGACAATAGCAAACCCCCGCACAGCCACAAACAACAAACAGACTCCAACTAGCTCAAGCATCCAATCTCTTTTTATGTGAGTAAAAGCAGAGCAGATTCTTATACACTACTCAATAGGTGGTAACATGACCTAACCCAGCTGATATATTGGTGGCTCAAAGTTTGAAGCAGGGGTGCCTGGGTGGCTCAGTCGTTGGGCATCTCCCTTTGGCTCAGGTAATGATCCCAGGGTCCTGGGATTGAGCCCTGCATTGGGCTCCCTGCTCCACGGGAAGCCTGCTTCTCCCTCTCCCATTCCCTGATTGTGTTCCCTCTCTCACTGTCTCTTTCTCTGTCAGATAAATAAATAAAATCTTTTAAAAAATAAATAAATAAAAATAAATAAATAAATAAATAAATAAATAAAACAAAAGTTTGAAGCGTAAGTTTCAGATTCTAATTGTAGAAATGAAATTGCTAAACCTGGGCTTACATTTAACAAGAGTCATTTGCATATAAAATCAAACAGCAGTGTGACTGGCACCAAAGGGAGGAATCAGCATACCTAGCATGAGGACAGAGTTTTAAAAATCTTAAGGCCGGGGCGTCTGGGTGGCTCAGTGGATTGAGCCGCTGCCTTCGGCTCAGGTCATGACCTCAGTGTCCTGGGATCGAGACCTGCATCAGGCTCCTTGCTTAGCGGGGAGCCTGCTTCTCTCTCTCTCTCTCTGCCTGATTCTGCCTACTTGTGATCTCTCTGTCAAATAAATAAATAAAAATCTTAAAAAAAAAAAAAAATCTTAAGGGGCGCCTGGGTGGCTCAGTGGGTTAAGCCGCTGCCTTCGGCTCGGGTCATGATCCCAGGTCCTGGGATCCAGCCCCGCATCGGGCTCTCTGCTCAGTGGGGAGCCTGCTTCCTCCTCTCTCTCTGCCTGCCTCTCTGCCTACTTGTGATTTCTCTCTGTCAAATAAATAAATAAAATCTTAAAAAAAAAAAAATCTTAAGACCTGGGGAATCTGCATGGCTCAGTCAGTTAAGCATTCAACTCTTGATCTGGGCTCTGGTAATGATCTCAGGGTCGATATCAAGCCCCAAGTCAAACTCACAACAACCCTGATATCAAGGATCACATACCCTACTGACTGAGCCAGCCAGGTGCCCCTTCTTTAGATTCATTTCATGGACTTATCCTTAAGACTGTGTTAGTATAGGGGCACCTGGGTGGCTCAGTGGGTTAAAGCCTCTGCCTTCGGCTCAGGTCATGATCTCAGGGTCCTGGGATCCAGCCCCGCATCGGGCTCTCTGCTCAGAGGGGAGCCTGCTTCCTCCTTTCTCTCTGCCTGCCTCTCTGTCTACTTGTGATCTCTGTCAAATAAATAAATAAAATCTAAAAAAAAAAAAAAAAGACTGTGTTAGTATAATAAAAACTCATACCATTCATATGATATGAATTTAGTCTCTTAAGCTGAGGGGGGGGGCGGTTTCCTAGCCTGACACACACAAGTATATTCTGAAATACTGACTACTACTTACAATACCATCATGGTAGTGACATTTTTAGTTAAGAGGTCTTCAACTAAAAATTAGTAAGATCTTCTGCCCTAGTTATACTGTATACATATGAAAGAGAGGCAGAGACGGACTAAGATTTAAGTGCTAGAGTGTGGGTAGAATGAAAACATGATCTGGGAGGGTGTCTGGGTGGCTCAGTGGGTTAAGCCTCTGCTTTCGGCTCAGGTCATGATCTCAGGGTCCTGGGATCGAACCCCGCATTGGGCTCTCTGCTCAGCAGGGAGCTGCTTCCTCCTCTTTCTCTGCCTGCCTCTCTGCCTACTTGTGATCTCTGTCAAAAAAAAAAAAAAAAAAAAAAAAATCTTAAAAAAGAAAACATGATTTGGGTTAGGAAAAAGAGGCACTATAAAAGCAGACAAGACAGAAAACAGACTATGGATATCTTTCTTTCTTTTTTTTTTTAAAGACAGAGATACAGCGAGAGAGGGAACAGAAGCAGGGGGCGTGAGAGGGAGAAGCAGGCTTCCCGCTGAGCAGAGAGCCCTATTCAGGGCTCAATCCCAGGACCCTGGGATCATGACCTGAGCCGAAGGCAGACGCTTAATGACTGAGCCACCCAGGCACCCCGATGGATATCTTTGATATTTTTTATTTATCATTTATCTTGGATGAAATAAAATCCTTTTTTTGGGTAACAAGTTCTGACTAAAAACCAATCAGTTCCTCTGAAAGAAATTACTCATTCTCATATGACAGGCATTCCATTTTAGATTAAACTCAAATATTATGAAAAACACCAGTCAATCCTGTTTTGCAACTGGATGTAACTTTTTTGTTGTTGTTGTTTTTAATTATTTTTAGTTTTTTTATTTTTTCAGCATAACAGTATTCATTATTTTTGCACCACACCCAGTGCTCCATGCAATCCGTGCCCTCTACAATACCCACCTGGTGCCCCTAACCTCCCACCCCCAACCCCTTCAAAATTCTCAGATCGTTTTTCAGAGTCCATAGTCTCTCATGGTTCACCTCCCCTTCCAATTTCCCTCAACTCCCTTCTCCTCTCCATCTCCCCTTGTCCTCCATGCTATTTGTTATGCTCCACAAATAAGTGAAACCATATGAGTGGATGTAACTTTGTTTACTCTGCATATGAGCTGATCATTATGCTCAGAGACATTGCAATGTATAGCAGCTTTTTGTTATTTTCCCAACACGCATCCTATTCTAACTCACACCTGTTAAATCCTCCCTTTCAGATGACCACAGCATTAACAAGTGACTTACAGCTTTAGTCTTACAGCTTTAGTTTAAAAAAAAAAAAAAAAAAAAAAAAAAAAAGTTTAGCACTGACTACAGGATATTCAATATTTAAATGGAATTGGGTAGGTAAGTAGCAACCATAGGTGTGAGATTTGTCCATCTAGAAATATGTCAAACTTGTTTTTAAATAAGCCTCAATCACTGGAAGTCCATCTATATATAAATGCAATCTACTTTTTTTATAAAAAGATTTTATTTATTTATTTGACAGAGAAAGAGATCACAAGTAGGCATAGAGGCAGGCAGAGAAAGAGGAGGAAGCAGGCTCCCCGCTGAGCAGAGAGCCCGATGTGGGAGCTCAACCCCAGGACACTGAGATCATGACCTGAGCTGAAAGCAGAGGCCTAACCCACTGAGCCACCCAGGCACCCCTGCAATCTACTTTTTAAAAAAATATTTTATTGGGGCACCAGGGTGGCTCAGTTAGTTAAGCGGCTGCCTTCAGCTCAGGTCATGATTCCAGGGTCCTGGGATCGAGCCGTGAGTCAGGTTCCCTGCTTAGCAGAGAGACTGCTTCTCTCTCTCCCTCTGCCTGCCACTCTGCTTACCTGCGCTCTCTATATCTCTGTCAAATAAATAAAATCTTTAAAAATTTTTATTTATTTGACAGAGAGAGACACAGCTAGAGAGAGAACACAAGCAGGGGGAGTGGGAGAGGGAAAAGCAGGATTCCCGCCGAACAAGGAGCCTGATATGGGGCTCAATCCCAGGACACTGGGATCAAGACATGAGCTGAAGGCAGATGCCCAAGGACTGAACCACCCAGGCGCCTCTGCAATCTTTTTTTTTTTAAAGATTTTATTTATTTATTTGACAGAGAGAGATCACAGTAGACAGAGGCAGGCAGAGAGAGAGACAGGGAAGCAGGCTCCCCGCTGAGCAGAGAGCCCAATGCGGAACTCGATCCCAGGACCCAGGGATCATGACCCGAGCCGAAGGCAATGGCTTAACCCACTGAGCCACCCAGCCGCCCCGCGATCTACTTTTTTTTTTTTTTTTTAAGATTTTATTTATTTATTTGACAGAGAGAAATCACAAGTAGGCAGAGAGGCAGGCAGAGAGAGAGGAGGAAGCAGGCTCTCTGCTGAGCAGAAAGCCCGATGCGGGGCTCAAACCCAGGACCTGGGATCATGACCTGAGCCGAAGGCAGCGGCTTAACCCACTGAGCCACCCAGGCGCCCCGCGCGATCTACTTTTTTAAAGAAAAAAAATTTCCATACGATATATGAGCCCAAGCTTCTGTGAACAATGAAAAATCTGCCTCAGCAAATTCTATAGTTTGAGAAACCCAGGGGACTCCCCTCCCTCTTCGTTTGTTGCATACCAGTAACAAATAAAATCTAAACCAAGTTTAGCAAAAAAGGGCCCAATCCCTGCATTTGACAGGCCCCTGGTCAGCTTTTTGCTCATTATCAACTCATCAAACAAGCAGTAGCTTTGGTATAGATCCTAGTGAAAAAGTCCATGAAGGACCGTAAATAAATTACTCTGTCAAGCAGTATTTGGGAAACAAATCACAACTGAAACCAAGAAGAACGAACTGAAACCTGAACACTGATCTTATACCTTAGACAACTGAGGGAAGGAACAACTGCTGACCAGACCACATTTCCAGCTACAGGCAGGCAAGTGAAAGCCAGGGGTAAGGATCATTTACTTTCAGAACTAGATGGATTTACAATTATTGAATACAAGGTGTTCTAATGTAAGGCAATGTTATCAAATTTTAAATTTTCTTCTATGACTTGTTCTTGACCCATCTTGGATCACATTCTTCATACTTCATTCTCTGTGTGTTCTGTTGTTTTTAAAAACTGGGTATATAGGGTCACGTAGTCGGCTCAGTCTATAGTGCACATACCTTTTTTAAAGATTTATTCATTTATTTATTTACTTTTAAAGATTTTATTTATTTATTTGACAGAGATCACAAGTAGGCAGACAGGCAGGCGGGGGTGGGGGGGAAGCAGGCTCCCTGCCGAGCAGAGCGCCCGATGCAGGGCTTGATCCCAGGACCCTGGGATCATGACCTGAGCCTAAGGCAGAAGCTTTAACCCACTGAGCCACCCAAGCGCCCCAGATTTATTTTAGAGAAAGAAAGAAAGCATGCACAGGCGAGAGAGCACACTCACAGTGGGGAAGGGCAGAGGGAGGAGGAGGGAGTCTCAAATTCCATTCTAAACCTGATGTGGGGCTTGATCCCCTGACCTGAGATCACAACCTGAGCCGAAACCAAGAGTTGGACACTTAATCGAATGCACCATCCAGGCACCCCGAGCATATGACTCTTAATTTCGGGGTTGTGAGTTCAAGGCCCATGCTGGGTATAATGCTCACTTAAAAAAAAAAATTGGGGTATATAGTTCAAATATCATAAAAATTTATGATTTTAAAAGTGCTGAACTGGCATCTGTTAAAAACACTGTTAAAGGCAGGGGCACCTTGGTGGCTCAGTGGATTGGGCCTCTGCCTTTGGCTCAGGTCGTGATCTCAGGGTCCTGGGATCAAGTCCCACAGGCTCTCTGCTTGGCAGGAAGCCTGCTTCCCCTCTTTCTCTGCTTGTCTCTCTGCCTGAGATCTGTCAAATAAATAAACAAAAATCTTAAAAAAAAAAAAAAAAAAAAGTCAAAGGCAAACGAAATAGCCAAAGCCACCTAGGGCAAGGAATAACAACTGTGGCAAACAAAAGACAAAGCAAAAAGCCTGGGAGCAAAGACTGGTAAAGGAAATCCTTTGGGAATAAGGACTTTAAAAAGCTCCAGTATATTCTGGGGAATCTAGAAGGCCATGGGCAGGTTCAGTGCTGGGAGCTCAGCATCTCTTGCTGAGATTCATTCAAGTCATCTCTTGCTGACCTTCAGACTATGCACATGTAGTGAGGACTAAGAAAACTTGTAAACTGCCTGTTTTGAAGGTATGTCTCAACATAAACAAGAGCCCATCTGCAAAGACTGGGATAGTTGTTTCTGCTTATGAGTATTTAATAAAATCTCTTTCATGGGCACCTGGGTGGTTCAGTTTGTTAAATGTCTACCTTTGGCTCAGGTCATGACCCCAGGATCCTGGGATAGAGCCCCTCATCAGGTTCCCTGCTCAATGGAGAGTCTGCTTCTCCCTCTGCCTCCAGCCTGCTTATGCTCTCTCAAATAAATACAATCTTAAAAAACAGATTTTATTTCTTTTAAGATTGTATTTATTTGAGGGAGAGATAGCTAGAGGGAGCATTAGCAGAGGGTGGGAGGGCTGGGAGAGGGAGAAGCAGGCTCCCCACTGAGCAGGGAGCCAAATGTGGGGCTCGATCCTGGGATCATGACCTGAGCAGAAGGCAGATGCTTAACTGAGCCACCCAGGCACTCCAAATAAATTATATATTTTTTTTAAGATTTTATTTATTTGACAGACAAAGATCACAAGTAGGCAGAGAGGCAGGCAGAGAGAGAGGAGGAAGCAGGCTCCCTGCTGAGCAGAGAGCCCGATGTGGGGCTCGATCCCAGGACCCTGAGATCATGACCTGAGCCGAAGGCAGAGGCTTTAACCCACTGAGCCACCCAGGCGCCCCCCAAATAAATTCTTATTAGAAGGAAGGAAAGAAGGGATGGAGGGAAAAAAAGGAAGGAAGGAAGGAAGGAAGGAAGGAAGGAAGGAAGGACGGACGGACTGAAATGGAAAATCTACTAGCTGGAATACAAAAGATCTGATCAAGGAGAAAAAAATTCAGCAAACCTGAAGATAAGTCAATTGAAATTACAGAGCCTGAGTAAAGAAATACAACAATGAAGAAAAATGAAAAGAACCTTAGAGATCAGTGGGAAACCATCCAAATGTACCAACATACACAGGATGAGACTCTCAAAAGGAGAAGGCAAAGGGCCAGAAAGAGTATTTTAAGAATTAATGGCCCTCTGGGACGCCTGGGTGGCTCAGTTGGTTAAGCAGCTGCCTTCGGCTCAGGTCATGATCCCAGCGTCCTGGGATCGAGTCCCACATCGGGCTCCTTGCTTGGCAGGGAGCCTGCTTCTCCCTCTGCCTCTGCCTGTGCTCACTCTCGCTTCTCTCTCTATGACAAATAAATAAATAAAATCTTTAAAAAAAAAAAAAAAAAAAAGAATTAATGGCCCTCTGGGGCGCTTGGTTGGTTCAGTTGGTGATCTCAGGATTGTGGATTCAAGCCACACATGAAGTGTAGAGGCTCTTAAAAATAAAATTGTAGGGGCACTTAGGTGGCTTAGTGGGCTAAAGCCTCTGCCTTTGGCTCAGGTCATGATGTCAGGGTCCTGGGATGGAGCCCCGCATCGGGCTCTCTACTCAGCAGGGAGCCTGCTTCTTCCCCCTCTCTCTGCCTACTTGTGATCTCTCTCTGTCGGATAAATAAATAAAATATTTTAAAAAAATTAAAATAAAATCTTAAAAAACCCAACACCCCCAAACTCCTCAAATGTGATGAAATCCATGTTACTCTACATATCCAAAACGTTCAACAAACTCTTAAGATAAACTCAAACTGATCCACATCAAGACACATTATAGGGCACCTGGGTGGCTCAGTGGGTTAAGCCGCTGCCTTCGGCTCAGGTCATGATCCCAGTGTCCTGGGACCGAGTCCCACATCTGGGCTCCTTGCTCAGCAGGGAGCCTGCTTCTCTCTCGGCCTCTCCCTGCCACTTCGCCAACTTGTGCACTCTCTCTCTCTCTCTCTCTGACAAATAAATAAATAAAATTAAAAAAAAAAAAAAAAAGACACATTATAATCAAATTACTGAAAGACAAAGAGAAGAAATAATCTCCAAAATAAGTAACCTACATACAACAGATCCTCAAAATAAGATTAACAGTTGATTTCACATCAGAATCCAAAGAGGCCAGGGGCTCCTGGCTCAGTTGGTTAAGCATCTGCCTTGGGCTCAGGTCATGATCCTGGGGTCCTGGGCTCCTTGTTCAGTGGAGAGCCTGCTTCTCTCTCTGCCTGTTGCTCCCCTGGTCATGCTTTCTCTAACAAATAAATAAAATCTAAAAAAAAAGAAAGCAAGAGAGGAAAGAAGGAAGGAAAAGAAAAAAAAAGAGAAAAGAAAACCATAGGGGCCAGAAAATATATTCAAAGGGCTGAAAGAAAAAAAAAAAAACTATAATTCAAAATTAAGGAGAGGGACGCCTGGGTGGCTCGGTCTGTTAAGTATTTGCCTTCAGCTTAGGTCATGATCCCGGGGTCCAGGGATTGAGTCCTGCTTGGGCTCCGTGCTCAGTGGTGGGTCTGCTTCTCCCTCTGCCTGCTGCTCCCCCTGCTTGTGCTGACAAATAAATAAATAAAACTCTTTAAAAATTTTAAGGAGAAATTAAGACATTCCCAGGTACGTAAAAAAATGAGAGAGGCACCTGGGTGGCTCAGTGGGGTAAGTGTCTGCCTTCGGCTCAGGTCATGGTGTCAGGGTCCTGGGATCCAGTCCAATGTGGGCTCCCTGCTCAGCAGGGAGTCTGGTTCTCCCTCTCCCTTTGCCCCCAACCCTCACCACCCATACACGATCATGTTCTCTCTCTCAAATAAATACCTAATCCTGGGGCACCTGGGTGGCTCAGTGGGTTAAAGCCTCTGCCTTCGGCTCAGGTCATGATGTCAGGGTCCTGGATGGAGCCCCGCATCGGGCTTTCTGCTCAGCAGGGAGCCTGCTTCCTCCTCTCTCCCTCTCTGCCTACTTGTGATCTCTGTCAAATAAATAAATAAAATCTTAAATAAATAAATAAATAAATACCTAATCTTAAAAAGAGAGAGAGAGAGCACGCATCACCAGTAGACCTGTCCTATAAGAAAAGCTAAAGTGAGTCCTTCGGGCTGAAACAAGTATACTACACACTAAGTTGAATTCACCTGAAGAAATAAAGAACACTGGTAAAAGTAACTACACGAATATGGAAATCAGTAATAATGTACTTTTGGCTTTTAACTCCCTTTTCTCTATGTGATTTAAAAGACAAATACATAGGGACGCCTGGGTGGCTCAGTTGGTTAAGCAGCTGCCTTCGGCTCAGGTCATGATTCCAGCGTCCTGGGATCGAGTCCCGCATCGGGCTCCTTGCTCAGCAGGAGCCTGCTTCTCCCTCTGCCTCTGCCTGCCATTCTGTCTGCCTGTGCTTGCTCTCTCTCCCTCTCTCTCTGACAAATAAATAAAAAAAATCTTAAAAAAAAAAAAAAGACAAATACATAGAACAATAATTAGGTATTTATGTTAATGGACACACAATGTATAAAGATATATTTTGTGACAATAACATAAGGCAGCAGGAGGAGGATACAGTGCTATATGTAAAGAAGTTTTTGTATACTCTTTAAACTAAGCTGATACTAGTTCAAATTGATGTCACAAACTAAGGTGACTACGAGGAAAATAACTTTAAAAATATAAACAGTATGGGGTGCGCCTGGGTGGCTCAGTGGGTTAAAGCCTCTACCTTCAGCTTAGGTCATGATCCCAGAGTCCTGGGATTGCTTGAGCCCTGGAGCCCCGCATCTGGCTCCCTGCTGAGCAGGGAGTGCCTCCCCACGCCCCCAGCCTGCCTCTCTGCCTACTTGTCATCTCTGCCTGTCAAATAAATAAACAAAATCTTAAAAATAATTTTTTTTAAATACAAAGAGTATATAGCTGTCACATATCATCATCCCATCTGAAAGCAGCCACAACAGTTTTAAGACTCCAAAGAGTCCGTGAGTTCCAAGCTCCTCTAGCTAGGAAAAAGCTTTTCTCCAAAACCAGAAACCTAAGGAATGCTGGAAACACAAAAGTACCTAATTTGCTTGAGTGATGTTTCAGTACACAAAGTAGATAATGACTTGACAAATACAGTAAAGAAACAACTGGAAACAAAACCATACCAATCTGTTGCTATCTTGTTTTTGCTCATGCTTCAATCTATTTAAAACTGGCAGAAATGGGGCACCTAACTGGCTCAGTCAACAGCGCACAAGACTCTCAATCTTGGGGTCATGAACTGAAGCCCCACTTCGGGTACACATAAAACCTTAGGTGTGCCCGGGTGGCTCAGTCAGTTAAGCATCAGACTCTTGGTTTCAGCTCAGGTCACAATTTCATGAGAAGTGGTATGGAGCCCCAGGCTCAGCAGGAAGTATGCTTGAAGATTCTGTCCCTCTGCCCCTTCTCTCACAAGTGTACTGTGGTTCCTTCTCAAACAAATAAATAAATAAATCTTAATAAAAATTAAAAAAAAATTTTTTTTTTAAGATTTTATTTATTTGACACAGAGAGACATGAGAGAGGGAACACAAGCAGGGTAGTAGGAGAGGGAGAAGTGGGCTTCCCGCTAGCCTTCCCAGGGTAGTGGGAGAGGGAGAAGCGGGCTTCCCCATGTGTGGCTCGATCCCAGGACCTTGGGATCATGACCTGAGATGAAGGCAGACGTTCATTCAACTGACCAATTTTTAAAGTAACATACCCAGGTGTCTGGGTGGCTCAGTCGGTTAAGTGTCTGGGTGGCTCAGTCGGTTAAGTGTCAGACTCTTGGTTTCAGCTCAGGTCATGGTCCATGC
Organism: Lutra lutra; assembly: GCF_902655055.1. NCBI lineage: Eukaryota > Metazoa > Chordata > Mammalia > Carnivora > Mustelidae > Lutra > Lutra lutra. The sequence continues at coordinate 78,153,481 of NC_062282.1, read as the reverse complement.
TCAGTGTTGTGTCTGCTTAAGGATTCTCTCTCTCCCTCTGCCTCTGCCCTACCCTGGCTCATCCTTTCTCACTCTCTAAAATAATCTTAAAAAAAGAAAAAAGAAAAGAAAAGAAAGAAAAGGGGTGACTGGGTGGCTCAGTGGGTTAAAGCCTCTGCTTTCAGCTCAGGTCATGATCCCAGGGTCCTGGGATCAAGCCCCACATCAGGCTCTCTGCTCAGCGGGGAGCCGCTTCCTCCTCTCTCTCTCTGCCTGCCTCTCCCCCTACTTGAGATCTCTGTCAAATAAATAAAATCTTAAAAAAAAAAAAAAATTCTTAAGAAAAAAAAAGAAAAAAAGAAATAGTAGTACTAACTCAGAACAAGTAATTTAATATATCTATTAGTTAAAATATTTGTATATCTGTAATATATATTTATAATAAGATTTCCCTAAATGAAAACCATGAAATAGTAAAAACAGTAATGTATCACCTTATGATTGCTTTGTTTTCAATCATCTTTTAACAATTTCTGGATAGCAGATGTTTGTACACAGGAAATTTTGTTGGGAAAGGAAGCTTCGAAGTGAAAGAAATATATATACAAGTACACACTACTTAGAAAAGCAGCAAATACAGGTTAAATGTACAAAACAGGCCTAACACCAGGTGCCTGGGTGGCTCAGCTGGTTAAGTGCCCAACTCTTGATTTTAGCTGAGGTCTTGATCTCAGGGTCCTGAGTTCAAGCCTTGTGTTGGGTTCTACCCTAGGTGTGAAGTCTACTTAAAAAAATGAAAAACTAAACCAAAAAACAAAAAACCCAGGTCTAAGATATATACAATTTTTCCTGTCCATCTCCATTCCTAACCACAGGTAATCAGTGTTAGGTGCTTAGTGTTTACCCTTTCATATTTTCTTGCTTATAGAAACACACAAAGGGGATTTATGTATTTTAATAGAATCATACTAAATAAATTACATTAAAGATCTATACCAGTGGGTGCCTGGGTGGCTCAGTGGGTTAAAGCCTCTGCCTTCAGCTCAGGTCGTGATCCCAGGGTCCTGGGATTGAGCCTTGCATCGGACTCTGCTCAGCGGGGAGACTGCTTCCCTTCCTCTCTCTCTGTCTGCCTCTCTGCCTACTTGCGATCTCTGTCTGGCAAATAAACAAATAAAATCTAAAAAAAAAAAAAAAAGATCCATACTAGTCAAGGTGTACACGTATTATCTCGCCTTTATTTATTTTTTTTTAAAGATTTTTTTATTTATTTGTCAGAGAGAGAGAGGGAGAGCGAGCAAGCAGAGGCAGACAGAATGGCAGGCAGAGGCAGAGGGAGAAGCAGGCTTCCCCGCCAAGCAAGGAGCCCGATGTGGGACTCGATCCCAGGACGCTGGGATCATGACCCGAGCCGAAGGCAGCTGCTTAACCAACTGAGCCACCCAGGCGTCCCTATATCTCGCCTTTAAAAAAAAAAAAAAAAAGATTTTATTTATTTGACAGAGAAAGCGAAAGCACAAGCAGGCAGTTCAGCAGAGGGAGAGGCAGGCTCCCCACCGAGCAGGGAGCCCAACATGGGGCTTGATCCCAGGACCCTGAGATCATGACCTGAGCCGAAGGCAGATGCTTAACAACTGAGCCACCCAGGTGCCCCTATTATGTCACTTTTTAATGGATAGAGCAGCACCAATTACTCAACTACTTCCGCCTCTGATGCGTATCCACATTCCCAGGGTTTTTTTGCTACAAAAAATCCTGCTTCAATCACCGTAGCACACATATCCTTTTCTATGTATGCTATCTGTGTTCTACATTTTTAAGAATTTTTTTTTTTCTTAAAGATTTTTTTTAATTTATTTGACAGACAGATCACAAGTAGGCAAAGAGGCAGGCAGAGAGAGACAGGAGGAGGAGGCAGGCTCCCTGCTGAGCAGAGAGCCCGATGCGGGACTCGATCCCAGGACCCTGAGATCATGACCTGAGCCGAAGGCAGAGGCTTTAACCACTGAGCCACCCAGGCGCCCGTGTTCTACATTTTCTTAAGTGGGAATAACCAAGTCAAAAGCCAAAAGCCACCTGCATCTGTAACTTTTAGATTTGTAGGGGGGGGGGGGACAGATTATTTGCCACAAATGTGATAATGGACCTCTAATATACTGTCCTGTAATATACTGAGTGCTCCCATTTCTTTATCTTCCACAGTTCTGGACATAATATATTTTAGTTTTGCAATTAGACTCAAGTAGAATCTCACTGTTTTCCTTTACACCTTCTGGGATATGTTTATCTTGCTTAAGAAGCCTTTTCCTAGGCGCCTGGATGGCTCAGTGGGTTAAAGCCTCTGCCTATGGCTCAGGTCATGATCCCAGGGTCCTGGGATCGAGTCCTGCTTCCGCCTCCCTGCTCAGTGGGGAGACCCTGCTTTTCTCTCTCCCTTTGCTAATCCCCCTACTTGTGCTCTCTCGCTCACTCTTCCTCTCTCAAATAAATAAAATCTTAATAAAAAAAAATGCACTGGGGTGCCTGGGTGGCTCAGTGGGTTAAGCCTCTGCCTTTGGCTCAGGTCGTGATCCCAGGGTCCCGGGATCGAGCCCCACATCGAGCCCCACATCGGGCTCTCTGCTCAGCAGGGAGCCTGCTTCCTCCTCCTCTCTGCCTGCCTCTCTGCCTACTTGTGATCTCTGTCTGTCAAATAAATAAATAAAATCTTTTTTAAAAAATGCACTAAAGTGTTAACATGAAAGTAAAATCGGAATTCCTAGAGCAAAGTAGAACTTTAAAAGATTTGTATAAACATGCTCTCTAAAAACTAAAAGATCTTTAAAAAAGAACATACAAATGGCCAATAAATACATGAAAAGATTCTCAGTATCACCGACAATGGGGGAAATGCAACTCAAAATCACAAGATACCACTTTACACTAAAACGGCTATAATAAAAAAGATACAAACAAGTATTGGTGAAAATGTGAAGAAAATGGAACATTTACTGCTGATGGGAATGTTAAAATGATGCAGCTGCTTTGAAAAAGTCTGGCAGTGCCTCAAAAGATTAAACACGGAACCCAGCAATTACACTCCTAAATATATACCCAAGAAAAATGAAAATACATGCCTACACAAAACTTGTACACAAATGTTCACAGCAGTATTATAATAGTCAAAAAGTGAATAAAACCCAGTAGTCCACCAACTTATAAATACTATATGGTATGTCCATACAACAGAGTATTATTCAATAATAAAAACAAATGAAATACTTGATACATGCTATATCATAGATGAACACTGAAAACATTATGCTAGGGGTGCCTGGGTGGCTCGATTGTGATGGGGTCCTGGGATGGAGCTCTGAGTCAGGCTCCCAGCTCAGCAGGGAGTCTGCATCCCCCTTTCCCTCTGCACCCCCCTTTCTTGTGAGCTGTAGCACACACTCTCTCAAATAAATAACATTAAAAAAAAAAAAGAAAACATTATGCCAAAGTTAAAGAAACCCGTCATTAAGCACTACATATTCTATGAAAGCTAAGGGGTAACAAGGTTTCTAAAATTGATTGTGGTGATGCATTTACAACTCTGTGACTATCCTAAAAATCACTCTGCTGTGTACATTAAATGAGTTAAGTGCAGAGAATTCTAGCTCAATAAGAACTATTAAAAAAAAAACAATACTACTCATTGCCTACAAGGATAATGAGGTGGCAAGAGATATTTTGTTACATCTTTTGAGTCTTGAATGGATGACTTATTAAAAATTCAACTTCGGGGCGCCTGGGTGGCTCAGTGGGTTAAAGCCTCTGCCTTCGGCTCGGGTCATGATCTCAGGTCCTGGGATTGAGCCCCGCATCGGGTTCTCTGCTCGGCAGGGAGCCTGCTTCCTCCTCTCTCTGCCTGCCTCTCTGCCTACTTGTGATCTCTGTCAGGTAAATAAAGAAAATCTTTTAAAAAAAAAATTAAATAAATAAAAATAAATAAAAATTCAACTTCAATAAACAAAACCTTTAATTTCACTTATTTTTCCTACTTATTTTATTAATTTTTTTCACTTTATTTTCCCTCCCCTCCTCTCTACTTAATTTCAACCAGTTTGTTACTGTTTTTCAAGGTGACAAACATGCTTATTTTCAACTTTTCATTTAATAAAAATTGTTCCTAAATTTCCCATGTATACAGAATTTATTTATCAGTCTTAGGTAATTACAAATTATTTAATTTGTAAACAGCCAGAGATTATTTGGAAGAATATTTTTTAAATTTCCAAATGGTTAAGGTTCTATACTTTGGTATCCTGATTTCTAGTTTTGTTTTTTTTTTTAAGATTTTATTTATTTGACAGATAGAGACCACAAGTAGGCAGAGAGGCAGGCAGAGAGGCGGAAGCAGGCTCCCTGCCGAGCAGAGAGCCCGATGTGGGGCTTCATCCCAGGACTCTGGGATCATGACCTGAGCCGAAGGCAGGGGCTTTAACCCACTGAGCCACCCAGGCGCCCCCTGATTTCTAGTTTAATTTCATTATGTTATAAAATGCAGCCAGAAAAACCTTCACTTTTTGGGATTTATTATATATAGTTTTGTTGGCAGACAAATGCAGACATTACAAAATGTCCCTTGGGCATAAACAGAAAAATGTGTGATTTCTATTTCTAAGGTACATGCGTGCGTACATACTATCTTTTTTACTTCATCTGTTAAATTCTTCAAGTGGTATATTCAAGTTCTCTACTATAAAGAGTTAAGATTACTTGACCCAGCTCATAGAAATTTATCATTTTGGGGGACACACAGGCTCAGTTGGTTAGGCATCTGCCTTCAGCTCAAGTCATGATTCCAGAGCCCTGGGATTGAGTCCCACATCTGGCTCCTTGCTCAGCAGGAGTGTGCTTCTCCTGCTTCTCCCTCTGTCTGCTTTTGTGCATGCGTGCTCTCTCTTTCAAATTTAAAAAAAAAAAAAAATCTTGGGGTGCTTGGGTGGCTCAGTCATTAAGCTTTTGCCTTTGGCTCAGGTCATGATCCCAGTGTCCCGCGACTGAGTCCCATATCGGGGTCCCTGCTCAGGGGGGAAGCCTGCTTCTCCCTCTCCCTCTGCTGCTCTGCCTGCTTGTGCTCTCTTGCTCTCTCTGTCAAATAAAGAAATAAAATCTAAAAAAAAAGGGGGGGTGTTTCCCGAAGATATTTTTTCTTTTCTTCTTTTTTTTTTTTTAAAGATTTTATTTATTTATTTATTTGAGAGAGAAAAGTGAGAGAGAGCATGAGAGGGGAGAAGGTCAGAGGGAGAAGCAGACTCCCCATGGACCTGAGCCAAAGGCAGTTGCTTAACCAACTGAGCCACCCGGGCACCTGAAGATACTTATTTCTCAGCTACTACAGGTCTGAAAGTATCTTTTGCTTTCATATTTGAATAAAATTATTAAATGGGGCAGATTTACATCTGTCTTTTCTATTTTCTGCAAATATTCCAGCTTTCACTGTTTTATTCTTTCTTTTGTAAAGATCCTGTTCAACTGGGAGTCTAATATGAGAGCCTAACACTAAAACTCAGAAATTTCATCAGATTCTATTAGGTGAGAGCAGTTTTTTTTTCCTATTAATGCTGTCTAACGCTTTCAATCCACAAGCTCACATATTCAGCTGTTTCTTTTCTTCCAAAATGCCTCTTCCACATAATGGTTTCTATAAAATTTTAAAATATGGATATCATTTGGTTTTTTTTTTTAATCATGAAGTTTTAGAAACTTTCTCAGTTTCATCTCTTAAGAATTTTCATTAAAATTCAAACAGAGGGGTGCGCCTGGGTGGTTCAGTCAGTTAAGGGCCCAACTCTTAGTTTTGGCTCAGGTCATGATCTCAGGGTCCTGGGATCAAGCCCTGATTCAGGCTCAACACTCAGCAGGGAGTCTGCTTGTCCCTCTCCCTCTGCCCCTCCTCCTGCTTGTTCTCTCTCACTCTCAAATAAATAAAATCTTAAAAAAAAAAAAATTCAAATACAGTCCTTTTTCCTTAAGCTGATTCCACACCTTTTCTTATCCCATGTACTCTATTTTGAACTACTGTTACTCCTTAACATTATTTGTATACACATTATTATCATAATTGTCTCTCCAGAAGTTAGAGAGGATAAAGAAACTTCTGCTTAAGCTTGTTTTCCATTTAAATTTGTAAGCAGTACTGAATTTTCTGTTTTAATGTTTGGCAGTATACATTAATGATTAAAAGCAGGGGCTCTGGGGCGCCTGGGTGGCTCAGTGGGTTAAAGCCTCTGCTTTCGGCTTGGGGATCGAGCCCCGCACCGGGCTCTGTGCTCAGCGGGGAGCCTGCTTCCTCCTATCTCTCTGCCTGCTTCTCTGCCTACTTATGATCTGTCAAATAAATAAATAAAATCTTTAAAAAAATAAATAAAATAAATAAAAGCAGGGGCTCTGGAACTCAAAGGCAAGTTTTAACCCCTCTCTGTCTCAGATTCCCTATCAAGTGGAAAATAATAATAGTATCTAGGTACAGAGCCTGGCACACGACACTATTACCTATTTTGGTGCTTATTAAACATTTAGAGCAATTAAAGGTTGCTGGAGCAAGGTATAAGGTAAAAAAAAAAATCACATGTTAAAAAACCTGTAAAAGTGAAACAACAACACAGAATGAGGACTTTAATCCTAATCTCAACTAGTGTAATGAAGGTGATCTGGTGAGAATAAGGATGGCTCAAGCACTGCCTATCATCACTGCTGATAAAAGTTCAAAGCACATCAGAAATACTATCCTTATTTATAAAAACTGATATAAAATATAAGCAGATGGGGCTGGATAGCTCAGTTGGTTAAGCATGTGACTCTCTGATTTTGGTTCAAGTCATGATCTCAGGGTCATGAGAGCCAGCCCTACCTGGGCTCTGCAGTTGGGTGTGGAGCCTGCTTAAGATACTCCTTTCCCAAGGCGCCTGGATGGCTCAGATGGTTAAGTGTCTGCCTTCTGCTCAGGTCATGATCCCAGGGTCCTGGAATCAAGCCCCGAGTTGGGGTCCCTACTCAGCGAAGTCTGCTTCTCCTCTGCTTGTTCTCTCTCTTTCTCTCAAATGAATAAATAAAATCTTTAAAAAAAAAATTCTCTTTCCCCTTCCCTTTGCCCCTCCTCTTGACACCCTCCACACCCTGCTCTCTCTCAAAAAAGTCAACCCCCCCCAAAAAACACAAAGAATCAATAAATGTAAAAATGCAAAAATAAAAGTTTAAAAAAAAAAAAAAAGCAGAAGCAATTCAAACCTCTGAACCCGCACTATTCAATATGTGGCCAATACCTACATATGGCTACTTAAATCTAAACCAATTAGAATTGAGTAAGATAAAAAATTTAGTTCTTCAGTTGCAACTGCCACATTTCAAGCGCTCAATGGACATATGTGCCATTAGCAGTTATCTAACTGGGACAACACTGCTCTAAACATTAAGGAAATTTAGAACAAAAAAAAGGAAAAATGACTGTTACTATAACTGAACCTCAGGCTATATTAAATGCAAATTACTAATGCAACAGGGTGGTCCGGATCGCAAAGGGATCACTTGGATAACTTTTGTCTTGGACTGGGTCCAAATCTATGATACGCCACAAACCACCTAGAGGATCCTGAGTTATGTCACTAAACCACAAGCAGCACAGTAAAATGGTTAAGAGCACATAATCTCTAGACTACTTGGGTCTGAATTCCAGTTCTTACCAGCTGTGTTAACAGTGGACAAGTTAATTCACACCTATTACCTGTTATCTCTACTTTACAACACTACTTACCACCGAAAAAAAGGTAAAGATTAAATACCTGTAAAAGCACTTAGAACAATGACTGGCATTACTAAGTGCTATAGAAATATGTGCCTAATAAAATAATCTTTCAAACTCTATTTCCTCAATTTCAAAATGGGCAAGATAAAACTTCCTCTGCCTATTCCATAGGTTATAATGAATAAGGTTGTAAATTACAAGAACATGTAAGAGCACAAAAGGAAGGAGGCTCAATCCTTATTTTCAACTTTCTTTCAATGCTCACAATGTCCATGAAATTGCTATGCTAACAGATTTTTATGTTTACATTTTCTTTTTTTTTTTTTTTTTGACAGAGAGATCACAAGCAGGCAGAGAGGCAGGCAGAGAGAGAGGAGGAAGCAGGCTCCCCGAAAGAGCAGAGAGCCCGATACGGGGCTTGATCCCAGGACTCCGAGATCATGACCTGAGCCGAAGGCAGTGGCTTAACCCACTGAGCCACCCAGGCGCCCCTATGTTTACATTTTCTATTGAAACTGGAGCATTACTCTCTAGAGTTATAAAGGGGTAAACCTGAATAAGGTGTACCGTGCTTACTTAAGGAAAAGCCTACTATAAACTTGCTCTGTTCTTAAGAGGTTAGAGATCATCTACCTCAATTGGAGCTCCTTAACAGCAACATGCAATATATTATAATAAAATCCTCCCAGCTCTCAAGCCTTTAACCATCACAGGGAGTTTCCATTGCCTAACACCCATCCCTTAAAGAAAGAGATAAATAGGCTGTCATTTTTGGAAAGTCATCTATCTTTATTTGTCGTAGACACTTTTTTCGTGAGAAAATATTAAGTTTTGTACAAATTCACAATTAACAAGTAGCATGAACAAGCTAATTTGCTCCAAATATCCTTTCACATACTGGAATCAGAAGTACAAACCAACACCAGTAATCACATTAAAAATCCATAGACCCAAGGGCGCCTGGGTGTCTCAGTGGGTTAAAGCCTCTGCCTTTGGCTTGGGTCATGACCCCGGGGTCCTGGGATGGAGCCCCACGTCGAGCTCTCTGCTCAGCAGGGAGCCTGCTTCCTCCTCTCTCTCTCTCTCTGCCTACTTGTGATCTCTATTAAATAAATAAATAAAATCTTAAAAAAAAAAAAAAAAATCCAGGGGCGCCTGGGTGGCTCAGTTGATTGGGCGACTGCCTTCCGCTCGAGTCATGATCCTGGAGTCCCGGGATCCAGTCCCACATCGGGCCCCCAGCTCCACGGGAGTCTGCTTCTCCCTCTGACCTTCTTCTCACTCATGCTTTCTCTCACTGTCTCTCTTTCAAATAAATAAATAAAATATATTTTTTAAGATTTTATTTATTTATTTGACAGAGAACACAAGTAGGCAGAGAGGCAGGCAGAGAGAGAGGAGGAAGCAGGCTCCCTGCTGAGCAGAGAGCCCGATGCGGAGCTCGATCCCAGGACTCGGAGATCATGACCTGAGCCGAAGGCAGCGGCTTTAACCCATTGAGCCACCCAGGCGCCCCAATAAATAAAATATTTTTTTAAAAATCCATAGACCCTTTTCTTATTTCCAAACATAACCTGCAGCCGTTGAAATTTCAAAGGCTATTTTGAAGAAAATGCAGACCAACACCCGCTCAAATGCAATTTGTGAAAAATCATGCCATGAGACTACAATATTAGCCAGCACACGAAAACGGCAATTTGTCTTCTGTTGAAATAAATGTCAAAAGCTGTCAGCTGTTAAGACTTTTTTCCCACAGCAAATTAGAAGTCAAATTTCTTCTAGAGTTTGAGGTTTCAGTGAGGTGACGGGGCTGCAAAATTAGGGAAAGCAAGACAACAAAAGAAGCAGAAAAGGTCCCTTTCTGAGTCACCAGAAAATCAAACTGCTGGCTGCTTCAACAAATATTTTGAAAAAACAAAGTTCACCACAAGCCACGTAATTTTGGGGGTAGTGGGGAGTAAGCACATAGTGGAAGGGAAATTAAGAGAAGCAGAATCCAAGAATACGAACTGGATGGGCCCTTAAAATTATCTGGCTCACAACCTTCCCGGAGCAGGAGTCCGGCCCCCCCTATCCTGAGCATAGGAAACAATATAACTAAAATAAGGAGTAAGTGAAGGTGAAGAAACGGAAGAAAATCGATGAGAAAGGTACTGGCCCGTGGACGGTCGCATAATGCTCCCCTAGGACGCTCGCCAGCCCGCCAGTCCCTCTGCCCCTTTCTCTTCCCCCACCCAAGCTTCGGGAGCAGCGCGCAAGCGCAGCAACTAGGAGCTGCGCGTGGCGACGCGCAGGCGTAAACTGGGGAGAAACAATGAGCTTTGTTGCAGAAGCGGCAGTGGGGGGCAGGGGAAAAGGGTACCAGGGAGGAGGTGAAGAAAGGGGGTGGGGGGGGCACGAGAAAGTGCTATCCCGGCAACCCTCGCGCGCCACCGAAGACCCGGATAGAGTGCTGCGAGATCCAAATCATAAATAATGACAATGAGAAAAAAAGCGACGGCCATTTCTCAAAGAAAGAGTCTAAGTCGGTCCCAGCTCATCCCTCAACGCGACTAAAGGTGCAAGGAATAAAGGAAGCCATATGAGGCTTGGTGGCCAACAACCCGGGGGACCCTCCAGGCCCCTCAACCGTTGCCGAGGTGCTGTCCCTCGACCGCTGGGGTCGCCGCACCCTTCTGGCCGCTCTGCCCGAGGGAACCCCTCACCCAGTGCACGGCAGCGGGGACGGCAGCCAACGAATCCGGTCGGCCTCCGCGGATCTCCACAGGCAGCGCCGCTCCCCCGCTCGACGCGCGCTTCACCCGCCGCCTCCCTTCTCCAGTCCAAACAAACACCCCAGCCCGGAAGTGACTTCACTTCCGCCGTCGTCGGCTCCGCCCCCTCGTTCTGGCAGCGCTGCCCTCTGAGGCCACTAGAGAGCGCGCGAGAGAACGCGCGACCCCAAGGTTTTCTTCGTATCCCAGGCTGCACGCTGTGCGTGCGCAACCGCTTCTCCTGCATGACTGGCGGATGCGGGGTATACTGGAAGTCCTGCTGCGTTCTCTGTGGGAGACTGGTGTTGGGCGAACTTGTGCCTCGACACCTGCCCATCCTTCAAGAGTGTTGGCATGTAGGGCGCCTGGGTGGCTCAGTGGGTTAAGCCTCTGCCTTCAGCTCAGGTCATGATCTCAGGGTCCTGGGATCGAGACCCGCATCGGGCTCTGCTTGGCGGAGAACCCGCTTCCTCCTCTCTCTTTCTGCCTGCCTCTCTGACTACTTTTGATCTCTCTCTGAGAGAGAGAGAGAAAGAAAGAAAGAAAGAAAGGAAGGAAGGAAGGAAGAAAGAAAAAAAGAAAGAATGTTGGCATGTAGTGAGTGAGGGAGCTGGGGGTTGAAGAATACGGATCGCAACGGTATCTAAAATACTTTAACACCAAACAGGAACGTCTGGATAAGGACAGCGCATTTACACACACACACACACACACACACACAAACATGGTATATAGTGTCAAACTAACAGTGACACGCACCCAGTGACATCCAGAGACCCTGACACAGACACGTAATAGGGAAACAATAAGACATTCACAGGATACGATCTATACGCTACCTGCATTCCGACACGTTGACACACATTTTCTGAAGCTAGATCTGTACACACAGTCACAAATTATGACTATTTGGTTCCCAGGCAGCCTATGGAAGCTTCTTTGTGGGTAAGGAAAGAAATATCCTATCCAGAGATAGTATAGAAGGGTGGGACTGCAGGGTCCAAGAGCTTCCTAGTTCATGATCCTGAATGCATTGCCCCCCATACATTACTTTAATCCTTGCAGTCATCATTGGCAAGACTCAATATATGTATTTTACTGATAATAATCAAAGTATGGTGTATACTATGTGTAAGAAGGCTTGGATGTTAGTGAGTATACATACACTATATTTGAAAGAGGACACACAAAAAGTCATTTCTTGCCTTTGGGGAAGGAAAATGAGGGAGTGAGATTTACCTTTTTACTCTGGTAAAATTGAATATTAAAAAGCACATAAGGGGGCACCTGGGTGGCTCAGTGGATTAAGCCTCTGCCTTCAGCTCAGGTCATGATCTCAGGGTTTTGGGATCGAGCCCCACATCGGGCTCTCTGCTCAGCGGGGAGCCTGCTTCCTCCTCTCTGTCTGCCTCTCTGCCTACTTGTGATTTCTCTCTCTCTCTCTCTCTCTCTCTCTGTCAAATGAATAAATAAAATCTTAAAAAAAAAAAAAAAAGCACATAAGGGGGCACCTGGGTGGCTCAGTGGGTTAAGCCGCTGCCTTCAGCTCAGGTCATGATCTCAGGGTCTTGGGATCGAGTCCTGCATCAGGCTTTCTGCTCAGTAGGGAGCCTGCTTCCCTCTCTCCCTCTCTGCCTGCCTCTTTGTCTACTTGTGATCTCTCTGTCAAATTAAATAAAATCTTAAAAAAAAAAAAAAAGCACATAAGGGGCACCTGGCTGGGTCAATTGGTAGAGCTTGCAACTCTTGATCCTGGGGTCGTGAGTTCAAGCCCCACACTGGATGTAGAGCTTACTTAAAAAAAAACAACATGCTTTTAGTATCTACTAAAACTAAGGAAAGTGCTTCTCTCCATGGGAAGGAATCCAGAAGAGGGCTACTCATCTTTAGATCCATTTCATTCATTGAAAGTCTGCTTTAAAAAAAAAAATCTGCTTTAGTTCGGTTTTCCAAAGGCCCAAATCCAAAGGCCCAAAGAAGTGAGAACACATTTGTTCTGCCATAGCCCCTGAGTTAACCTCTTTGGCCACATTTTCAGATCTGTAGCCTAAACTGGGAGGAAGGGTTTGGCTTTGTTGCTTGCTGAGCAAAAGCTCTGGGAGGAAGGAGATGGTGCTGTTTTACAGGTCTGCAGAGTATGATTCATCCAAGGAACCTGAAAGATTAACTATCAACTTGAGTCTGGAAAAGGCATAAATAGGAGGAGGGAGGAAAACAAAATCAAAATGGGTGTTCATATTATCTGTAGTTGACCCAGAAACTAATCATGAAAAGAGTAAAATTTGTGATTTAGGAAACTACTTGATTACATTGAAAAAAATCTTTGATAAATTCTGGTGTTTGTTTTTGAGACTTATTTATTAGACAGCATGCACAAGTGCGGGGTAAGGGCAGAGGAAGAGAATCTTCAAGCAGATTCCCTACTGAGTGTGGAGCCCAACTCAGAGTTGATCCCATGACCCATGAGATCAGGACCTGAGCCAAAACCAAGAGTCAGATGCCCAACTGACAGAGCCACCCAGGCGCCCCATTCCTGTTTTGTTTTTGTATTTTTTTAAAATATTTTATTTATTTGTTAGAGTATGTGAGAGAGAGCAGGAGCAGGGGAAGAGGGAGAAGCAGACTCCCTGCTGAGCAGAAAGCCAAATTCGGGGCTCGAGCCCAGGACCTTGGGATCATGACCTGAGCCAAAGGCAGACAGACACTTAACTGAGCAACCCAGGAGCGCCCCTGGTTTGTTTTCATCTGAACCATTCAAAGGCTTGCATTGATTTTCTCAAAGGGGTTAAGATCCCAATTTCTATGATGCCTGAAGGGCTCAATTGGTAGAACATGCAACTCATGGTCTTGGAGTTGTGAGTTCGATCTCCACCTAAGGGACATAACTTAAAGAAAAAAAAAAATTGGTATATAGTTCAAATGCCATTCCCAGCTCACAGAGATCACCATTGTGGTTGAGAAAGCTTAATGGGCCCCAGAGTACTTCCTTGGTATCCTCTGGCTATCCTTCCTTCCAAGAAGCCTCTGCTCATTTGCAAAATGGAGTTCATAATGTTCATGCTATATCTGGACAGTGGTGGTGGTGATGGTCTGTGAATGGAAAGTGCTGTTAGAGCAGAGGACAAAGACTTCAATAAGACCATTAGAGATCCAGTTTAAAGACACTCCAAAAATCCTTGTTTGGTTCAGTTAGCAAAATGAATCCTAACTTGAGATGGAAGTTGAAGTAGGAATCAGAAGAGAGAGGTTAGTATTGAAGGTCCAGGATGGTTGTGAATGAGCTTCCAGTCTAAAGTACCAACTTCTTACAGACTTTTTAATCTTTTAAGTAGGATCCTTGCCCAATGTGGGCCTTGAACTCAGGACCCTAAGATTAGGAGTCCCATGCTCTACCAACTGAGCCAGGCAGGTACCCCATTCCTGCAGACTTTTTTTTTTTTTTAATATTTTATTTATTTGACAGACAGAGATCACAAGTAGGCAGAGAGGCAGGCAGAGAGAGGGGGGAAGCAGGCTTCCAGCTGAGCAGAGAGCCCGATGCGATGCGGGGCTTGATTCCAGGATCATGACCTGAGCCAAAGGAAGAGGCTTAACCCACTGAGCCACCCAGGCACCCCTCCTGCAGACTTTTTATCAAAATGTAAAATGGGCAGATCTTCGGACTCCAGCAGTCCATGTATAGGAATTTGATGTAGGGACGTGTAAGGCTTTCATAGAAACAAATAGCTGGGACGCTATTTTTAATCTTAAAAAAAAAAACACCCCAAAACAAATAGCCTATCAATACGGAATTGGTCAGATTAATTATGGTGTAACAGAATAAAACATTAGTTATTAAAAAGATATATATATATATATATATATATATATATATATATATATATATATATATATATATATATATATCCCAGTTGCCTGGGTGGCTCAGGTCATGATTCCAGGGTCCTTGGGATCCAGTCCCACATAGGGCTCCCTGCTCAGTGGGGAGTCTGCTTTTTCTACTTCTCTTCCTCCTCAGTTCATGCGCTCTCAAATAAATAAAATCTTAAAAAAAAAATGTATATCCCTTGATAGGTTTTTGGGTTTTTTCCTAAGCTGCAAGGAACACCTGGGTGGCTCAGTCAGTTGAGCATCCAACTCTTGGTTTTTGCTGGGATCATGATCTCATGGGTTGTGAGATCCATTTTGGATTGCGACACAGCCCCACATCAGGCTGTATGCTCAGCAGAGTTTGCCTGAAGATTCTCTCCCTCTGACCCTCCCCACTCTCTCTCAAAAAAAATCTTTAAAAAATAAAAAAGGCTACAAAATAGCACATATAATCTTCTAAAATTATGTAAAAATAAATGCAAATATGATTGAATAGCATTATCTATAATAGCAGGAACTACATTTCAAAACAGAATAAACAGTATCTCAGATTTTTTTTTTAAAGCCTTTCTTTTTTTTTTTTAATTTATTTGACAGAGATCACAAGTAGGCAGAGAGGCAGACAGATAGAGAGGGGGAAGCAGGCTCCCTGCAGAGCACAGAGCCCGATGTGGGGCTCGATCCCAGGACACTGGAGTATCTCAGATTTTTTAAAAAGATTTTATTTGACAGAGATCCCAAGTAGGCAGAGAGGCAGGCAGAGACAGGAGGAAGCAGGCTCCCTGCTGAGCAAAGAGCCTGATGTGGGGCTCAATCCCAGGACCCTGAGATCATGACCTGAGCTAAAGGCAAAGGCTTAACCCACAGAGCCACCCAGGCGCCCCTGTATCTCAGATTTTGAAAGATTTGTCTTTTGTATATTTTTTTTATAGTCCAAATTCTCAATTGCAGTTATAAACAGGAAAAAAAATCATACCTCAAATAAAACTACCTTATATGCTTCTATAGCAGTTTGGGTAATGGTCTTGTCCCTATGTTCATTTGTATCATGTGGAAGCTGGGAAGAGTATGTACCCCAGCATTACTTAATATTTAGTAAGGACCTAGTACCGTGAGGGTAAGCAATGGTTCCTCTTTAGTAAGGACCTAGTACTGTGGGGGTAAGCAATGGTTCCTGCTCTGAATATTTACAATTCAGGTGAGGATACAAAAGCATCATGCAACAAATTTTGAATGTCTGCTATGTGCCAGCATGGTCCTGAACACTGATACGCAAGGCAGTAATTGGCATGATCTTTTTCTAGAAAAGTTGATACCACTTCACACCTATTAGGATAGCTACTATCAAGTAAGGAAAAGTTAAGTTTTGGTGAGAATGTAGAGAAACTGGAAACTTTCTGCAGTTGGTGGAAGTGTAATATGGTATAGCTGCTGTGGAACACAGTATGGCGGTTCCTCAAAATTTTTAAAATAACATTACCATATGATCCAGCAATACAATTTCAGGGTTTAGGTCCAAAAGATCTGAAAGCAGGATCTCAAAGACGTATTTGTACATCTATGTTCATAGCAAGCATTACTAACAGGTAAAATGTGGAAGCAACCCATGTCTAGCAACAGATGAACGAATAAGCAAAATATAGGATATATATACAATGAAGTATTAGCCTCTAAGGAAGAAATTCCGCAAAATGCTATATCATCTATGAAACTTGTGTACATTAAGTGACAAAAGGATACTGCAGGATTCCACTTCTGAGATAGTCAAAATCATAAAAACAAATTGTAATGATGGTTTTGAGGGGCCAGGAGAAGGGGTGGGTGGAGAGTTATTGCTTAACAGGTAGTTTCAGTTTTATAAGATGAAGAGTTATGGGGATGGATAATGGTTGCAGAACAAGGTGAATGCAGTACCACTGAACTGTGTGCTTAAGAATGGTTAAGATGGGGACACCTGGGTGGCTCAGTGGGTTAAAGCCTCTGCCTTCAGCTCGGGTCATAATCTTGGGGTCCTGGAATCAAGCCCAGCATCAGGCTCTTCTGCGTGCTTCCCCCCAGCCCCCGCTCCCCACCCCCTGCCTCTCTGCCTGCTTGTGATCTGTCAAATAAATAAAAAATCTTTTAAAAATGGTTAAGATGGTGAAGTGTTATGTGTATTTAACCAAAAGAATTCCAGAAACAACCATCCTGAGTTAAAAGGAGGATCAAATTTGTATAAGCTGAGTAGGCAGGATTTAGAGACTAAGGTGTAGATGTGTGTAGACATAGGTAAAGGTTTTTGCAGAAGGGTGATGTGCGCCTATACATTGCAGAATACGGGAGGTGCAGAGGGAATTCCTCCAGGTTGGGCCAAGCCCTTCCCAGCTGAGATGTGTCAGTGAGCACCTGGGTGGTTCAGTCGGTTGAGTCTGACTTTGACTCAGGTCATGATCTCAAGGTCCTGATAGAGCCCCTGAGCTCAGTGGGGAGTCTGCTTCTCCCGCTCCTCTCCCTTTGCCCCTCCCCTGCTTGTGCTCTTGTTGTCTCTCAAATAAAATCTTAAAAAAAAAAAAAAAAGTCAACCCCTGGTGCTTGTGAGTAGCAGTCACAATCTGGAACATGAAAGGAGGTATCACTACAGCGTCACCATCACACTAATAATAAACTGCCACACTTTCCCCCACAGGCCCTCATGACACCACAAAAACTATAGAACTCACTCACGCAGTGGAGAAGAAAAAGGAACTCCATATAGACTTGTGATTGCCAAGAAAACAGCCAGAATCCGATTGCTGATGCCTTTTGATGTTCATAGCCAACTTCTTTTAAGATTTTGAAATAATCTCTACACCCAACGTGAAGCTCCAACTTAGAAAGAACCCCTATATCAAGAGATGCATGCTCTACTGACCCAGCCACCCAGGGACCTCTTTAAAGGGGGGAAAAAAGGTCACTTAAATCTCAAGAGTCAAATAGCCAACAAGAAACCACTTCTGAATTAACCTTGGCAGAGTTGAGCACCTAAGAATTAGTCTTGCTTTACAACAGGCAAGTGCAATGATTTAAACTTGGGTGCTGTACTAATCAAAGGTGGGACATCCCTGATATTTTTGGCATATCCCATTTACATGTCTTTAGAACCAATACTTCATCAATGCTACCATACCTGAAGCACAAGAACATCATGGATCAGAGGTCATTAAATCTGTACTTAATGCCATTCTCCAAGTTTACATATGTTATTGGGGGGGGGCAAAAATGTCCATTTTTTGGTCTACTAGATCCAATATAGATTGCCTTTCCCTTTCATTGTTTTTGTATTTCCTATTGTACATCTTCACAGAGTTCTTAAATTGCGTGGCAATTATAAACCTTTTAAATCTAGAGCTTTAAGTTCACAGAAGAGCCAAGGGTAAAAATCTGAACATAAGTTAAGTATGTTAACACGGTCATAAAAATTGTGTATTACCTTCCAATAGTCCTCACCTGTACTTTGCCTAATCTCTGTAATTTAGGTTTTTTTAATTTTATTTTAAGATTTTATTTTTATTTATTTGACAGAGAGATCACAAGCAGGCAGAGGCAGGCAGAAAGAGAGGAGGAAGCAGGCTCCCCGCTGAGCAGAGAGCCCGATGTGGGGCTCGATCCCAGGACTCTGAGATCTATGACCTGAGCCGAAGGCAGCGGCTTAACCCACTGAGCCACCCAGGCGCCCCTGGTTTTTTTTTTTTTTTTAAAGATTTTATTTATTTATTTGACAGAGAGAAATCACAAGTAGGCAGAGAGGCAGGCAGAGAGAGAGGAGGAAGCAGGCTCCCTGCTGAGCAGAAACCCCAATGTGGGGCTTGAACCCAGGACCTGGGATCATGACCTGAGCCGAAGGCAGCGGCTTAACCCACTGAGCCACCCAGGCACCCCTGTAATTTAAGTTTTTATCTTTTACCTAATAACTAGTACTTTCGTTGAGCTCCACTCGGTATCAACTATAGTTTATCAAGTTAGATGTACTTGAGTGATGAGGTAGCCATTTCCATTTTCCCATTCACTTGAAACTTCAACTATAACCACGCTCTTTCATTAGTTCCTATGTTATTAAGTGATACAGTGGGAAAAGAAAGTAAACATTTAACTAGACAAAATAGTGAATTCCTGAGACTTCATGTTTCTGCCCCAGTAACTTTCCTTAAATGTCTGATTGTGCCCAGTTCCCAGAAAATTACAAGACTTTAATGTTCTGAGCAAAAGATAAATGGCACACCTGGAAAAGCAATACCTACAGCTCTGAAATGGGGCATCTTCCATTGGTGGTTTTAAAAAATTTTTTATTTTATAAAGAGCATGAGTGGGAATGTGAGGGGGGAACTCTCCCAGGACCATGAGATCATGACATGAGCTGAAAACCAAGAGTCATAGACACTTAACTAACTGAACTGCTCCACCCCCCCCCCCTTTAATGCTTTGCACAAGCTTCAAATGGTGATTATTTTCTAGCATTTCCCCTAGTTCTAGGTTTGGAACAGTAGCCGAAGCAGTAGTACGGGGCGGGGGGGGGGGGGGGGGGCAAGAATACTTGAAGTAGGCATGATTACAACCCCTAGCCAAAATACTTCTTTAGCTACAAGTAAAACTGTCATTCTAAAAAGTGTGGCTTCTCCAATTGATACCATCATCACCTGGTGACTTGTTAAAAATGCAAATTATCGGGGCACCTGGGGGGCTCAGAGGGTTAAGCCTCTGTCTTCCGCTCAGGTCCTGATTCCAGGGTCCTGGGAGGGAGCCCCGCATTGGGCTCTCTGCTCAGCGGCGAGCCTGCTTCCCTGTCTCTCTCTGCCTACTTGTGATCTCTGTCAAATAAATTAAAAAAAAACCTGCAAATTAGCAAGACCCACCCAAAACCCAGCAAAGCAAAAATTCATATTCTAACAAAGCCTTCAGGTAATCCTGATGCATGCTAATATTTGAGAACCACTAAAGAAAAAACAATTCAATAAGTTGGGTTTGTATACTATTGCTGATCCTAAGAATCTTGGCCTTACCCCTAACCGACTTGCATCGAAGTGAAAGGGTATTTTTTAAAAGCATGAGTATCTTTGAACCATATCTCAGGCTATCATAATTTTTTAAGATTTGAGAGAATGAGAATGAAGGAAAAAGAGCCCATGAACTGGAGACGGGCAGAGGCAGAATCAGGCTCCCTGCTCAGCAGGGAACCTGATTCAGGGCTCAATCCTACGACCCTGGGTATTCCGTATTCTAAGAGATCTTATTCTGGGGGTGTCTGGGAGGCTTCGTTGGGTTAAGTGTCCACCTCTTGATGTTGGCTCGTCAGGATCACAGGATTTTGAGCCTGAGCCTTACTTCAGATCTAATCCTGCTTCGGTCTCTCCCTGTGCCCGCCCTTCCCCCACCAGTTTGGGCTCTGTCTCTTAAAAGCCAGCCAGGAGCCCTGGAAAGGGCATTTTAAACAGCAGATCAACAAACAGCTCAGAGCTGCCAGGGAATACCCAATCTTAAACACATTACCACCCAATACTTGAGCTTTCAACTATACTAAACCATATTCTATAATGGAGACCAATAAAGGAGCATATAGAGCTGCTTCTAGGCACAATGCAAATTATCTTAAATAACCTACACACACTGGATCAAACACTTTACTATTCTGGTTTTTTTTAAAGATTTTATTTTTTAGGGGCACCTGGGTGACTCAGTCTTAAGCATCTGCCTTCAGCTCAGGTCATGACCCAGATCCTGGGATCAAGCCCCGTATCGGGCTCCCTGAACCTGCTTCTCCCTCTCCAGCTCCCCTGTGCTTTGTGTTCCCTCTCTTGCTCTCTCATAAATTATTTTAAAGATTATTTAGTAATCTTTACATTCAACTTGGGTCTCAAAGTCACAATCCCAAGACTGGGTTTGTATGTTTCACACTGACTGAACCAGCCAGGCACCCCATGAATGTTCTGGTTTTTAAAAATTGTTCTACTACAGTGTACCTGCAGATTTCCACTACATCGGCCTCTTTATAAGATTATTTGAGAGAGCTTGAGAGTAGGGGGAGGAGGAGGGCAAAGGGAGAGGGAAAGTGAATTCCAACCATACTCCATGCTGAGCACAATGCAATCGCTCACGGCCCTGTGATCACATCACATTGGAGCCTAAACCAAGAGCCAGATGCTTAATTTACTGCACCACCCAGGCGCCTCCACCACCAGCCCGTTTTTGTCACAATATTACTCAGGGTAATGTTACTGAAAATCCACCATGAACAAAGCTAGGCAAAAAATAATGGACTTTCCCCCTATAACTCTTAATACCTACCATTAATTAATACTTAACAGGGTGTACTTTGTGTTCCATGTCACTGCGGGAGGAAAGCTATCCCCTTAAAAGGAAATCAGAGAACAGATATAACCTTAAAAATTTCCTCAAAATTGTATTATTTAGACTCTACAGAAGTTAGTATACTGTGACCAGAAATTCACACTCATCAGTAAATTTTCAAATTAACCCTTTACAGTATAGCTAGTCAACTCAAGCCTTTACTGGAGTCACACTCAAATCTCAAATTTACCAGCAATAGGTTTAAAAAAAATAATACATACTCCTCACAGAGGATCAACCTAAGATTAAACTAAAGGCTAAAATGATAGTGGTAAAAATGTTCAACTTTATACCAGGTTTAAGTGAAAACATTCCTATGAAAAAAAGGTTGCCATAATATGGGAAATACTAATAGCTTACTTATGAAAATTTTTGCTTTCTAAATGTTATCAAATGAAGATACTGAACTTTCTCTTCTATAGCTTGGTAGAGCCAACAAAGTCGGGCCTATGAAAAAATGCTGTCATTGACAGGAAACAATTAGGGATTCCAATGCATACTTGATACTTCGTGTTGCTTGCTGTTAGTTAACAGTTGGAATAAACAAAAGTGGGTAATTAGTAAAGGCCAAAATTAAACTGCAGAAATAAACTGGCGAGGATTTTTTGTGCATGTCACATTAAAAAGTTAACTGCCTTTCAGAGATACACCACAAAATTCTGATAGATCCCTTAAACACATTCAGACCTAAGAGTTCCAAAGAGAATTCTTATTAAGTTCTTCTATTTTTTAACATTAAAAATTTGTTTTTGACAATAGGTAAATCCTTTACACCAAGAACCCGAAAAAATTTTGAAAAGCTGATAGAACTAATTCTTGATACTCCATCTTATTTCCAACTTTATTGTTTGATACTTAAGACAGGTTTAAACATGAGCTTTTGCCATTTCTTCACTCTTATCATTTTAACCTCCAAAGGTTTTTAAAGACCACGAATAGCCCCATTTTTATGTAACAGGAACAAGAAATCCACCAGCACCAAAAACTTTAAAACTCAGATCTTTAGTAGCAGTCTTTAGAACACTCTAGATTAAAAATGTAATAATTTGTTAAAGCATGCAAAGAAGTGTAACAGTGAATAAAAACCACAACTGACAAAAATATTGGTTAACATTCCAAACATGTATAACCAATGAACATGGCCTAAGTTTTTTATTGGTATTCACTTCAGAAACTTGAATCCACAGATATAAGCAGTATATTACCAGAAAGTTACAAGTAAACACAGATTATCCATGCAAATTTCTGTTCACAAAGGTCACATGTGCAGGTATGTGAATTAGAAGCGTGCGTCTAGATTATGGCCAAACTGTTTTAAAATGCAGAAATGTAAAATTACATTTTGAAATATGAAGAGATGGTCTACACACTTCAAAAATCAAATGTTGCTTATACCAGATGTATGACAGCTACAGGATTCAAGTGACAAGCAATAAGATCTCAAGAAATTAATACTGCTCAAAGAGAACGGGAGTAGTTTTTACATTTCACTGAAAATACATTGACTACTAGAATACGAAATCTAGCAGGAACTTAGGGGAAAAAATTACAAAAATCTAAAGCCAATTACTTAGTATTTCTTATTACCTAAACAACAACATGACATTAAAAGAAAACTGCACCTGCTTTCTAATTGCCAATCTCATATCATGAAGATCTCCAAATAAAAAGCAACCTAAAAGCTTCAAACTCCAAATGAAAGTCTGCAAGGCTCAGATTAAAATGTGGAATGTTTCAGATGAAAGTAATAAAAATACAATTGGTTTTGTTCTTTATTGAATGGAATCAAAAGTTTTGACATTTCTTTGAAGCCTGGAACTAAATTTCATTTCTCTGAATGATTCTACATCTTTTTTTCTTAGTGGTGCAATTTGTCTTAAGTAGCTTACATACGAGTCAGTCTCTACAAAGTACTTCGGTCTTTTACCATTCTGATAAAACAAAAACAATTCTTCATTAACTTAACCGTGTATGTATTTTTGCTCTAACACTTAACACATGAACAGACATCTATTATTTTTCCACTAAAACAAAAGAGTACAATAGTTTTCTTCTAACTATCAGTATTGTATTTAAAAAAGGTTAACATTAAAAACAAAGAACCATTATTTTCTTTGAAATTGTTAAGCGTCTTGCACATTTTAAGCTTCCTTCTTCTGCCTGCGTTCTTCTGCCAATTTATTCAGAAATTTCTGAAAAGAAAAAAGAAATTACAAGGATTAAGTCACCTAAGAAAAACTAAAAGGATGAACTTCAAAATAAAATACTCTACCCAACTTTTTGAATTTGATTGTAATTTAGCTGTAACATTATCAGTTATTTTAAAGATTTGGTATTCTTGTTAAGTCAGTGTACAAAACTAAACTAGATCATAGTACATAAAAACATGGAAAAAATAGTAAAATGTGGAAAAAAAGATCATTCCAATTTACAGTTAACATTAACTTATAGAGATAAGAAAACAAAGATCGTACTTGCAGAGAACTGCCACTATTCCAAGAACATACAGTAGTTAAAAATAACATGGGATTATTCAAATAGTGCGCCTTCCATTAAAGTGGGGAAACATTTTCTTAAGGGTAGTAAATATTTTCTTTGTGGGCTATTCTTTATTTCAACTACTCAATTCTGTTACAGCAATAAAGCCAGCCATACCAATACTTAAATGAATGACGGTGGGTATATTCCGCACCCCCCCAAAACCCCACCTTATCTACAAAAGTGGTGACCCCTGTATTGCACCTGTAATTTCTAGAGTTCTTAGACATATTAAAACATTAATAAGTAACCCTCCCCACCAAATGTAAAACACCCATTGTTTCTTTACTTCTGGGTAGAATTTCTCAACTCTATAGTTAGTTCCAACTGATGAGGAGCCATTGGAAAAAACACTCAGGAAAGTATCAAGTCATTTATCATTAGCAAAATATTATATTGCACAATACATTTTAGTGAAGTCGACAAAGTTTCTTTAAAATAGAATAATAGAGGGCGCCTGGGTGGCTCAGTTGGTTAAGCAAATGCCTTCAGCTCAGGTCATGATCCTGGAGTCCCAGGATCGAGTCCCGCATCGGGCTCTCAACTCCAATGGGGGAGTCTGCTTCTCCCTCTGACCTCTCCCCTCTCATGCTCTAATAAATAACTAAAATTTTTTAAAAAATTAAAAAAAAAAACCCACAGAATTATAAAGTCACCTCCAATAAACAAATGAAAATTAGAATAGCTAGGAAATATTAGAAAGCATATCACTTATAAAGTATTAAGCACTGAGACAACTTTTGTATTTCAACACTGTTCTATGTAATACACAACTTCTGCTACTAATGCAATTAAACCACCATTCTTTTTTCATATGCTAAATGTAAGACACATACAGGTAGCAAAGACTACCTTCATTTCAAACTAGTGACACAGCCAAGAAATGGCATTATTTCCTAAATTCAAGGCCATCCCCTCGCCCCCCTCCAAAATCAAGGCTATTTTTTTTTTTTTAGATTTTATTTATTTATTTGACAGAGAGAAATCACAAGTAGGCAGAGAGGCAGACAGAGAGAGAGGAGGAAGCAGGCTCCCTGCTGAGCAGAAAGCCCCATGTGGGGCTTGAACCCAGGACCTGGGATCATGACCTGAGCCGAAGGCAGCGGCTTAACCCACTGAGCCACCCAGGCGCCCCAAGGCTATCTTTATCCATATAAATCAACACATAGAACATGTATGATAATGGAATATTCCAGTAGCTCTCTACTACAAAGCAGTGCAAAAACCAGGTTATTTGTACTTACGGAATTAAAAGCCTTTCAAGTTTTTCCCTATTACTTGCTTTAATACTCAGTCCTTAAAGCAGTCACTAAAATACCAAATTTCAAAATATCCAAATAGGAATTTGTTATGCTTCATTAATGTTTTATTTTTTAATCCATTTATTATAGAATATCATTATTATCAAATAACAACGTAAAAATCATTAATATGAAGGGACATGGCACATCATAATAGTTGAAAAAGCTTTTATTATTCCACTTGGAATTCAGGCCTCCAGAATCTTCCAAATTAGAGAAATTAGGGCCTAATACTCACTTGGGAAGAAGTAACTTTAGTTATAAGAGAATTTATAACATGGCTAATAAATTATTCAATTATTTAATTAGAATGTACTTTAGAAAAAGGCTCAATAGATGTTCCTAGAATTCATTAGACTGCTTAAGGCCCATCAACAAAGAAATAAAAGTATCATCTCTAGGATAAGGCATTGTGATGGGTCTACAGAAGGTACCATACACATTTTACTTTGTGTAACTTTATACGATTTGTTTTTATAAAAGAACTCTACTCTTTTAGATTCAGTCTTACCTTTAATTTCTGATAATGAGGAAGGCTGCTGCAATGAGTATTCTTTGCAACTTCTTCATTTGTATAAAAGAGTGAACACAGCTTACAGTAAAACCCTGTTTTAGGTATCACATAGTCTATACCTAGAACACAAACATACATTCTTACAAATTTAGTAAATCAGAAGTTTTAATTAGTGTTCTCAAATCTTTTTTCCATCATTATTTGAATATTTGTGAGAAGTCCATTATAGCCTAAGCTAAAACAAAACAAAAACCATAGTAACATTAGTTAATTGTACTTAACTGATGTTTAAGGTCCACCTAACTGTACCCTTAAAAAGGCAGAAATATAAAAAAGATAAAGAAAAAGCATGTGAAATTCTCAGAAACCTTTATGTGGAGAAAGAACATATTGTGAAATGGTAACAAAAGATAATACAGAATGAGGAGAGTTGGTTAAGTGGAGAAGAATATATCGATTAAGATTTACAAATCATTATGCAGAGAAATGAATTTAAAATGGTATCAAAGTTTATGTAAGACCAATTTAAAAATTATTTAGTAATAGAACTTGGAAGGGGTGAGAGGGGAAGAACAAAGCCTTATATCTCACCAACAGGAACATTGGGCTGATATGGTCCAATTCTATACTCATCTGGGATTGTATAGTCCTCCTTGTTTTCATCACTTTGGCCATCTGCATTTTCACTTGTATCTTTGTTGGGGTCATCAGCATTCTCAGCAGATTCAGCGCCTGGTTCTGTATTTTCCTCATTTTTAATTCCATTTTCCAACGCTGCTTCATTTTCTTGATCAAGTTCCTCGATCTTGTCCACCTTAATTTCAACCAAACCATCATCATTTTTGTCACCAGATTTAAATGCCATGCCCGATTTACGAAGTTTCTGAAGTTCCGAATCTTCCTCATCACCAACCTCATCTAGAGTGACAAAACCTTCCATACTCCCTGGGAAACGACGCTGTTAAGAAAGACAAATTTACTCTGCAACAATTATCCTGCAGCATCCCTTCCATTTGCTTTACTTGAAGGGAAAGGGATAGCGTCTTTGTCCTTATTCATTCTTTCAAAATACTGACTTGTTCCTTTCTCCCCCAAAATCACTGTTGTTTTTTTAAAACAACTTTGTTTTAAAACTATATAATTAAAAGCTTGCCTCACATGAAGAGCAGAAAATAAATGAGGTAAGGACATTATATTCTACACTTCTTAAAACTATTAGGCTGCAAGGGACTGTATCAAAAATGTGCTTTGAGGGCGCCTGGGTGGCTCAGGTTAAAGGTTATGATCCCAGGGTCCTGGGATAGAGCCCCGCATCGGGCTCTCTGCTCAGCAGGGAGCCTGCTTCCCTCTCTCTCTCTGCTTGCCTCTCTGCCTGCTTGTGATCTCTGTCTGTCAAATAGATAAATAAAATCTTTAAAAAAAAAAAAAAAGTGCTTTGATAAAAGTAGTTCAATATTATCCTTTGGAAGACAGTATCTTAGGATACAACTGTTATTTAGAGAACACTAAGTCTCGAAAGTGGTTAAAAAAGGAAAAAAAAAAATCAAGCTCTGGAGCATGACTGCCTATGTCTAAATTCTGACTGCCACTTACAAGCAGTATGACCAAGGACAACTTATTGAACTTCTCTATGCCTAAATTTTCTCATTCATAAAACCAGGTTAATAAAGGTATTTATCTGCTGCTTATAGTTACTGTGAGGATTAAGTTTATTAGCATACACAAAGAGCTCAGAAAAATTTATAGCATGTAATAAGTATCAGCTCTTAAGAGTGCAAATATAAAGTTCTGGGGCGCCTGCATGGCTCAGTGGGTTAAGTCTCTGCCTCCCACTCAGGTCCTGGGATCAAGCCCCGCACTGGGCTCTGCTCATTTGGGAACCTGCTTCCCCTCTCTCTCTGCCTGCTGCTCTGCCTACTTGTGATCTCTGTCAAATTAAAAAAAAAAAAAAAAAAAAAGAGTGCAAACATTATGCAACAATCATCCACTTCAGCCAGAACAGTAACTTTAAGACTAAGTTATGTGACTAGGCACCTGAGTGACTCAGTAGCTTAAATGTCAGCTTTTTGCTCACGTCACCAAACGCCACAATCCCAGGGTCCTCGGATCCAATCCTCTGTCAGGCTTCCTGCTCAGCAGGAAGCAGGAAGATTCACCCTCTCATTCTGCCCCTCTCCCCTGCTCCTGCTGGCTTGCTCTCTTTCAAATAAATAAAATCTTTAAAAAAGGCAACAACAAAAAAACAAAACAATGTTATGTGACCAAACCAACAAAATCTGCCTTCCAATGGCTGAATGTTGCTTACAAGGAACTAATGGACAGGAAAGGACCTCTCTCACTGAAAGAGCCATTTAACATAAGGGGCTTCAAAGGCATTTTAGTGCTCTAATCCTTAATGCAGATAATCAGTAGATCATGGTCTTTTGTTTTACTATTCTTTATGCTTTGTATATATTTTTATATTTGTATTCACCTTATATGCTTATAAGGTGACATGTGTTCTAAGCAAAATGTCTTAAAAGTTACTGTATTATCTGATCAAGTTTATGTTTCTCAAATATGAGAATTCTTCAAGCTTAACAAAATAAGATCTTATTTTTAAGTAATCTCTATTCCCAACCTGGGGCCTGAACCCACAACCCCAAGATCAAGAGTTGCATGCTCCACTGACCAAGCCAGCCAGATGCCCCAAGTTTAACAATTTTTAAATGAATGGCAAATGTTTTTACTATCTTGGGCCAATTAACTTATTATAAACTCCTATCCCATCTTTTCAAAAATAAGCTGTACTGGGGCGCCTGGGTAGCTCAGTGGGTTAAAGCCTCTGCCTTCAGCTCAGGTCATGATCTTAGGGTCCTGGGATTGAGCCCCACATCATGCTCTCTGCTCGGCAGGGAGCCTGCTTCCCCCTCTCTCTCTGCCTGCCTCTGCCTACTTGTGATCTCTCTATGTCAAATAAATAAAATCTTTAAAAAATAAATAAAAATAAAAATAAGCTGTACTAAAAGGATGCTTACCAGTACTTACACACTACAATACACAAACATACGTAGATTTAGGACTTCCTCCTACCTGACTAAAAACTTCCTTCTGTTAGTTGACACTTTTTAACAACTACTATAAAAAGTCTTATATAACCTATTTATTGCAGAGTTTACTTTTAAATATTAATTCTATAAATGGTTCATACCTGATTTTTTCTAATGTAAGTGACTGATTCCCTTTAAGCTGATGCTGCTAATGTAAATAATAAGAAACATTTATCTGATCTAGTTTTCTGTCAACACAGGTCAACATACAATCTTCCTTTACCTTTTTCAGCTTTTTCTTTGCAGCTGCCGAAGCACTGGCATTTCCATCTTTTTTCACAGCTTTGTCCGAAGGTTCCTTCTTCCCATCAGAAGCGACATCACCTAAATTAGCAAGATCTGTCTCATCTCCCACCGAACTGCCACTTTCTAGCAGTGCTGCTGCTTCTTCTTCATCCACGAGTAGCTCATCTTCAGATTCAAGAAGCATGTTAGGTTCTTGCTCAGCTTGGTCATCCTTTGTATCTTTTTCACCATCTTCACCTGATTTCTCTTCTTGTTCTTTACCTTCAGTTGTACTTTCAGTCTTCTGGGAACCATCAATCTTGGATTTCTTATCGCTTGGAGATTCTTTGCCATCTGGAGAATAAGATCTTTTCCTGAAATCAAAAGGATACCCCCTCAATTAATTCTCCTGAGTTGGGAAACAAAAGTTTAATATACCAGTGTATATATACACATAAAATGAAATTACCGAGATTTATCTTTTTTCAGTAAGTCAATGCCTCTGTTGGGAATCTAAAAGACAAAATTTTGTATCAGTTAAATAAATGTATTAGAATACATTCATTTGCAGATTATATAATTACCTAATTAACTAACAGTTAAGGAACATCCTTCATATCAAATAAGCTTATTCAATCCCAGTAACCATACCTAAGAATGTAAGCTGCCTCGAGTAAGCAAGTAAGTTCTTGGTAGAACTCAAGTTCAAATAAAATCTTAAATATAAATAAAACCAATGAAGGCATTTTGAACATAACACCATTAAAAAAACAACAAAATTCTACTGAAGAACACCAAGGGAAAAAACATTGTTATCTTTAAATAACCAAATCCTGTATTCTTAGCAAATAAAAACGTGTATAAGCATGCTGTGCTTGAAATATGTGAAACAAGCTTTATAATGATGACAAATTCAGAACTACATACCCTCAGTACCAATTTTTTATATTTTTCAGACAAGTCAACTTTCACACATCTCCCCTGAAACCAAAGGGCCTTTTTCAAGCAGTGGTCGACCATTGCCATTGCATCTTCTCTGGTCTCCATCTCAATAAAGGCCTTAAACAAAAAAAAGGAAAAAGAAAAAAAGAAAAGAAAAAAAAAAGCAATCAGCTTATAAGAGATCAATGGTACAGTCCAAAAACCTTTAAATATCCCATCAACTCAGGAAGTTAAATTTTTTTTACAGCTTACTCAATGGAATCATAAATAAAGTGGAAAGCAACACTGTAATGTAATACCAATGGGGCAAGAAAGAAACAGTATACCTATATACACACAGGGAGATTTTTCTAGATGCACACTTGGAAGCAAAGTGTTACCACGTTTACTTTTCCACTTTATAGCTTCTCAGTATTTACTGTTTTACACACTGAGAATCCACTGTGACTTAAAAAAAACAAACAAAAAACACCACTTATTAAGCAAAGAAAATTTAAAATTTACGAGAAGATAATTATTCTCCCTTTATTAAAAACAAAGATACAGAAAAAACCTTAGAGTACTAATTATCTTAAAAATTTTTAAAAGTTATTTAGGGGACCACCTGGGTGGCTCAGTGGGTTAAGCCTCTGCCTTTGGCTCAGGTCATGATCTCAGGATCCTGGGATCCCCGCACTGGGGTCCCTGCTCAATGGGGAGCCTGCTTCCCCTCTCTTTCTGCCTGCCTCTCTGACTACTTGTAATCTCTGTCAAATTAGAAAAAAAAAAAAATCTTTAAAAAGTTATTTAAATTCAATTAACATAGAGTGTATTATTAGTTCAGAGGTAAAGTTCAGTGATTTTTCAGTTGCATGTAACACCTAGTGCTCATTACATCTCGTGTCCTCCTTAATGCCCATTACCCCCTTACCCCTGCCCTCTCACCAGCAACACTCAGTTTGTTTCCTATTGTTGAAAGTCCCTTATGGTTTGTCTCCCTCTCTGATACTGTCTTATTTCCCCTTTCCTTTCCCCACAATCCTCCTTAAAAGCTTCTATGTTTGGGATTACCTGACTTTTCATCCTCATCAGTATATAATTTTTTATTTTTCCATAAGGCTCAGCAAGCTTGAGAACTGCACTGTCAGAATAGCCAGAATGAGGTAAATTGCTGAGATGTATCACACGTCCAAGCTCTTGCTTTTGATCAAACTTCTGGTCTGGCTTCCCCTCAGGTTTCTAAATAATAAACAAGCAAACAGGCAAGTCAAATGGTGGTAGTTATCCTATAATTATTTGTTAATAGTTAAGGTAATTCTAGTTACTAGCAACAACTTAAAGTAGCTAAAGTTAATAAATATTAAAACGATGTATTAAATGGTTGGTGGTACAAATCTGGAAATAATTGGTAATTACCTTTATTCTTTTATACTTCTGTGATAAATGAACTCTCACTGGCTTGCCAAATACTAATGCTGGTGTGGTTGTATAATAATCCACTGCAGCTTGAGCATCCTCTGTAGTTGCCATTTCAATAAATGCCTAAAATTGGGACAAAATTATTATTTCCAAAATAAAACAAGACTGCCCAAGTCTTTCTAGATATATTAAATCATTAGGAAGCATTTTTAAGAGTCTAAAAACAGAATCAACACAGTTAATTTGCTGTTTTTTTAAAAGGTCATCTCAGAATTTACTACCTTCATGCTACCCAAGTGTCATTTATTATGTCTACTGTATTTCAAATAATAATTTGCATCCATTTTGATAAAAGTTTGGAATGGCTTCTCAAAGAATTATCATCCTTTTATAGCCCTTACAGTAATATAATGACAATTTTACTGCTTAAGGACAATTAATAAATTAATCCATTAGGCCTAGAAATTAATGCTATTGACATACTTCAACTATTTGCTTTTTTCTCTATTAACATTCCATATTAATGATTTAAGATCACACTGAGGGCTTTTTCTAATATAAAATCATATAATTCCTTTAGGAACTATATTAGTAATAAATAAATACTACACTTATTTCAACTCATACCTCATTAATTTTATTTAGAATCAGATGATTTGAAATGACTCCAAATGGTTCCACCAGCTGTAACAGTTGGTATCTCAAGTTTTTCCCTCGTTGAAAATCCATGATGTGAACAACTCGGCTTGTTTCCTATCCATTAGGAAAAAATCAAGTCAAGAGGTCTCTTTAGAATCAAGATGAAAACATGTTACATATTACAAGTTTCACAGTCTAAAGTTAACCAGAACAGATTAAGTATTTAAAGCAACTCATAACATTCTAGAGAATTTTAAAACTACACAGGAAATCAGATTCACTGGGGTATATCTCAAAGTTTCAGAAAGCCTCTGCAGTTTTTTTTTTGTTTTTAAGATTTTATTTATTCATTTGAGAGAGAGTGTGTGAAAGAGAGCATGAGAGGAGAGGTCAGAGGGAGAAGCAGACTCCCCATGGAGCTGGGAGCCTGATGCGGACCTCGATCCCAGGACTCCGGGGCCATGACCTGAGCCAAAGGCAGTCACTTAACCAAGTGAGCCACCCAGGAACCCTCTGCAGTTACAGTTATTTTTAAATAGGATACTGTAGACATAAATGGACAACAAGATTTCTTTCCCTTTTTAAAAATAAAGTATCTCAATTTTTTTTTTTTTTGACAGACAGAGATCATAAGTAGGCAGAGGGGCAAGCAGGCTCCCCACCGAGCAGGGAGCCTGATTCGAGGATCCCAGGACCCTGAGATCATGACCTGAGCCAAAGGCAGAGGCTTAACCCACTGAGCCACCCAGGCGCTCCTGCAGCAAAATTTCTTACACTCAAGATGAGTTCTCTATACTATGGGTATATGAAAATTAAACTTTGAACTCTAAGTCCTATAGAAGCCTGATAGTTTTCAAACAATACAGCAGCCTTTCTATAATAAAGGACTAGAATACAGACTCAATTTACAAGAATCTCAAAGTTAAATTACACTTCCCCCCAAAATAAAGTAAGAGTTGTATTACTGACCACTCTGCCTTTCTGCATGTGTCTTGGTCCTTGCAGGTTCCCATTTCCAGCACCTTTATAGACAAAAAGTGATTTTTTTAAAGATCTTGTAATAAATATACTTGTTATAACATAATGGGACATCTTAAAAAATATATATATATCTGAGAGAGCGAGAAAGAGCAGAGAAGGGCGCGGAGTGGGGGGACAGAGGAAGAAGAGAAGCAGACTCTCTGCTGAGCCTAGAGTCTTACAAGGGCTTCCATCTCAGGACCCTGAGATTAGGAACGGAGTAGAAACCAGGAGTAGGGACACTTAACCAACTTAACCACACATGCACCCCCCCCCCGACTTTTTAAAGCAGGCTCTACATCCAGCTAGGAGCCCAATGCAGGGCCAGAACTCACAACCCTGAGATCAAGAGTCGGATGCTTAACCGACTGAGCCACCCAGGCACCTCAGGAAAACAAGACATCTTTCAAACACAAATCAGAGGTTACTACAAGTATAATAAGAACCATGTCTTCTCATGAAATATGATGTTATTTTGATTAATTTTTCAACAAGCCTTCTTTTACCTCTAATCACTGCATTTCATTTTTAGTAAAAGCTCTCAGAGAAAGGTAACAAATTTTATAATCACCCAGATTTCCTCTTGGTCCAACCGCTGGTCCCCCAAGATGAAATGAGGGAGGTGGAGGTCCCAGAATTCCTGGTGCTGGGTTTGTAGACTGCTGCAGCATGAATGGATCACCCCTAGTAATGTGAGACGTAAAATGTAATGAATACAAAACGTTTCATCAAAAATAATTAAGAATTATTGTTAAAATACCCCTTTAATGATTATAATTCCAATCTTTGCAGGCATTTATGTGTGAAGTAACTAGGGGAAAAGCTGTAATAACAATAACATAATAATCACTAACATAAAAATTAGAATTCTAAAGATTCTTTCACCCACAGTGACTTATACCAAACCCTCATATTTAATGAAGATACTCAGAAAATATTTGCTTATAAATTTTGAAAGTTTAACCTGAATTCCTTACAATGATCTCCTTTATTAACAAGAGCTTAAAAATTTTAACTTACATTGTGTGTCCTGTATCACTGTCAGGATTCCATTCTGGGTAGCTTTAAAGAGACCAGAAAATTAACTTTAAAATAAAACTGTCCTTTTCATAAAACAGCCTTGTTTGGCCTTTAAAACAGAGTTTATTTATTAGTGAAGTTACAGGAGAGTCTAAGTGTTAGAAATACTATAATTTAAAACATATCATATAGATACTTCAAAAAAAAAAAAAAACCTCCAGAACTTCAAAATAATCCAAATGAACAGGAACAAACGTGTTCTATAATGAAAATTTAGATAATATGCATTTAAGTTTAATTTTATACTTATTTGGTAAGTCATAAGGAGGAAGAAGTGCTGCATGAGGAATTGGAAATGTGGGTATATACAGAAATAAGGACCAACCGCAGGTTTTCCTTCTCCAATATTAAATGCCAATAGCAAAAACAGAGTTGTGACACTAGAAAGTAAAGAAAGCCCCAACGGAGCTAGACATATGTGAAAACTGGCAGTCTAGTGAACAACGGGTATGTGTGTTTCAGCAGGGAGATTCTTTATGAATTCCATTCCATTCCAGCAGCTTAAAATCAGAACCAAAGGTCACTCAAAAGCAAAAAGTGTATCTTGATGGATTTTGCTCGACAACTTCTAATTCCTAATGACTTTTCTATCTGCTATATTTTTAGAGCATGTATTAATTGTTACTGAAAATGCCTGAGTTTATTCTATGTATCAAAGGCCATCTTTTAAGTGTATTAAAAATTCTTGCAATTTGCAGAAAGACAGCCCATGTTTATTTGCCCTACAAATAATATTAAATAAAAAACACCACTAACACTGAACCTAATGTTCTGAAATGAGATTCCAGATCTAAACATTTTGTTTGTAACTGGTAAGGCCTGGTCAGTATCAACTACACAGTGTTGAACAATGTGGATATTACAAGCAAGTGATGAACTCCCCAAAACCAATCAATGGCTGTTTCTGATTCACGGTACGGATGCTTTAAAGGTATTTCAAACTCCTACATTTCAAGAAGAAGCTGGCATCGACGACTGTGACTTGCTCCATTGATATGTTGACTCCACTCCTGCAGCAAAGTAAATTAGTAGAATTAACAAAAATAAAGCTAAAATATTTTTCATTTGAACCATTCAAACTCTAGGAAGTTAATTTGCATTCAGTATAACATATGCTTTTCAAGCATGACAGACTATAGAAAACACCTGATCATTCAATAGTTACAACAAATTAATTTAAAACCATTTCTCTGAATCCTTGTAGCATGATCCTGCCCTCAAATACGCCATGCACATTCTTGGAAAAACTGGATTAACTTGGTTAACATACTAATAGACCTGACAGGGAAAAGAGAGTTAATAAAGATCAAGAATAACAACTGACCTTGAGATCACCTAGACATACTAATCTCTGCTGTGGACCAAACTGGATTATATATATTGTATCATTAGAACTGCTTTTATAAAACTCTATGATAAAATATCCATGCTTCTATCTACTTTTCTAGAAATGTTATGTGACTAGTTAATTTTATCCAGCTTTAAAGTGTGTTCCAAGTGTACTACAGCCATGAAAAGCTAAGATTCAACAGGAATGGTTTTTCTAGAAAATGGTCCCATTCTACTTCCCATAAGTAAAGAAGCAAATTTCAGGAATGTCTGTTTCCAAATTTTAGGAAGGGAAACATATTCATCAGTATTTGTGCTCCTCTGTGGTTATTTTTACTTTAAGGGATTAACTTCTTTCCTATTTTATGAAAATAAGCTTTCCTTTCTTTAGTTAAAAAAAAAAAATCCACATATAAATGATCAATGTTTCAGACAACTGAAGAAAGAGGAGTTAGGAAAAGCAGGCTTTGCTGTCAGACTGACTAGGTTCCATTCCCAAGGTGCCACTTAATAGACATGAATCCTTGGTACCTATCAGTACCTATTATTGAAATTTAAATTTACTATGATTCAATACTTTCCTAGGATTTTATGTAAAGTGAATGACTAAAGGTAAACTGCTTATCAGAACATTGCCAGGCACATAAGTGCCCAAAAAAGAAAAAAAATTAACTGTCATTACATTGCTTATAAAGCTATCTCGTTTTACAATTCCTGCTTTACAAGTATGGTCTCACAAATTCCCACAAAATGAGGCAACTTCCGTCACATCCACACTACCTAATACATTATATTTGGAATATAAAACACGGTCAGGCAATGTTTTTAAAAGGGAGTCTCACTTAGAGCTAAACTAAAATAAGAAACCAAATTGCAAGAGCTACCTTCTTGAAAAGCTTCAGAATGGTGTTTTATAAACCCAATTAAAAAAAAAGGATTTATATTACAACAGCTTACATACTTCCTCTCCCCTAAAAGAATTAACATCCTGTGAAAGAACTATGGAAGCTGTACCTCAAAGCTAGATTATCTTTTTAAAAATAATGGCTAATAGCTAAGGAACCTAAAGAAATCTCTTCAGCTGGCTCCACAACCAGTTTATTTGGGATATAAAAAGTTTGTACTTGCAAAGCAACAGACCACTGACTTATTGGAGGACACTTTTTAAATGGCTGTAAGAAGAGGTGCCATAGGTCAAGTTCACAAAATTCATAAGAGGGATTAAACAAATACCTTAACTTAGAATTTTCTGAAATAAAAATATTCAGATTTTATTTAAAACGTCCTTGAGAAGCAGTGTGTTGGGAGAGGAGTAAAAGTTACCCTATTATGCACGTTTCTAATTCATAGGAGATGGAAAGGCATCTAGTTGAACAGAAAACTATTTATATCCAATCCTCTATGCTCTTTAAAGGTTCAAACTTAAGGTAAAAATGTAGCTGGTCTTTCAAAGTACTAGAAGGAAGGCCAAGATCAAAGAATTATTATGTATCTCCCAAACCCACCCACATTCCTAATCTACACTACCCCATCAACATCTTTGGTTTAAAGTGAGGATTAAGAGTCAAAAGGGTTTTTAAAAAACCTATATCCTTGATTCTAAACTGAGGTAGCTTTCACATCAGATTAATAAGGTAAAAGGATTCACATTTTGAATGGAGAAGTTCTGCAGGAAAACTATATTCACCTTAACAGGCTTTGAGATACCTAAATTATATAAAGAAAGGATAATTTGGGAGAAGCACTTCTGGAATGGCAGAATAAAGACCTTAAGGGCTTTTAGAATAATACTAAAAGGAAAACTATGAGCTCAAGTGACAAGACGGTGAAAGGCTGTAGTGGGCACTCTAAGTGAAAAGAATTTGAGGGAAGTCTGAGGTTGTGGAGAAAAGTAATTTGACATTCTAAAATGAACTAGGAAGAAATAAAAGCAACACCATCACTGAAAGTCACTCAAAATATCAAATAATGATGATAAATTAGATCACGTTTTTCACCTACAAGTTCCTTATTTCATTGTAAGATGAAGTTTTGATTATGTAAATTATTTAACACTACCACTAAGTGAAAAGAACAGATTTTCCAAGTTATGCAGCAATACCAGAGAGCAGGATTAAATGTTTAAAAATTTTCATTATCTACTTTTACCACAGGAATTTTCTCTCAAGTCATTGTTTCTGTATCAGCTATTAAATGAGAAAGGACCACAACTAAAGGTAAATAGTTATTTTTTTCAATAACGCAGATACTCAGAAAACATGAGCTATGTTAAGGAAACTGGAATACATTAAGACAACCCGAGTGCTTAAACTTCTTAAAATTGGCCCAATTTACAAATATAAATTTTGCAAATCAATCAATCAATCAATGGACCTCAAGTAATTCTTAAATGTTCCCAATACTGTGGCATAATACCAAAACCAGCTAGAGCCTAAGCATTTTGACAGGTTTAAAATACCTCTTGCACTAGGGCAGGGTATATTACTCTTGAATCCAAAGTTTCATCAGATATTTAAAAACTTTTTTTTTTCATTAATTTAGATCCATTTAACTATAGTGTTTTAGTAATATTATTGTTCAGGAACTAATAGCAAAATTTGGAGAGAAAAGATTAATCACATATAATAAGTGAAACTTTTCTCTGATTAAAGCCCTCTTGCGGTTTCCTTTTATGGTCCTTTAGTGTTTTTCTATGTGCAAGCAACAAGGGTAAATACTGCTCAAAGTCAGAATAAGATTTCCAGCAATAGCTCTTGATGTATGAGGACTCCATTAGCAAAGATTTTAAGTCCCTTAGAATCACCTTCATTTGAAACACTGTAACTAGCTATTTTCCTTGGAATTTAGAGACCCTATCTGAGAACACTGAAATATTGCCCATTCTGCAAAAAGGAAGAAGTAACAGAAAAAACTGAGTCACCAAAGTTTTGTGGACCTTTTCATTAAATCAACTCCCACCAGAGCTAAAACTTTATCCAACATATTTGGAAAAAGACAACACTAAAGACACCTAGCAAATAAAATTCCCTAACTTTTAGGAGTTTGGGGTCACATCTTCAATAAAAATTAATTTAGGAATTTAAATTTAGCACTTGATGTTAGTTTAGTTTATTTGGATTAAAGATTAAAATATTCTTTGTGCTGTACTTAATCTATTACACAATAATTCAAAAGATTTTTGTACTACAGAAATAAATTTAGCTAAGAATTAACTTCTTAAAGACATTTTTCAAAGTATTCTGTAAATTCAAATGGAAGAAGTCTATTCTCTTAATTACCTGAGGCAAAAATACTGAGAGCCAAACACAGAAAAGGGAGTGGCTGGTAATACTTTTAAATAGAATATTAAAAACAAAATCACTCATGATCTATGATTTAGTTTACTCAAAAAATCAAGGCACTAAAAATTGCATTTTAAAGGGAAAAAGATACGAAAAAGAAATGATCCTTCCAGATGTTACTGTAAAGAAAAAATCCTGAATAGTAATCATCAAATCCAATTTCATGGCAGCAACATGTTAAGTAGAATAACTGTACAGCACATCAGGAAATATGGACGGTCAGAGATCATAACCAAGCTATTAGAGTGCTATTTATGTTGACTTTTAAGTCAACTGCACTGTATATCAAAAAAAATTCAGTGAGAATAAGTAACATTGAAAATGTTGGAAGAGAAAGGACAACGTATTTATAAGGGCATTTTGAAAAAGCTCCCATTTTGCTAGATGTGATAATTAAAGCAAAGGAGAATTAGAGATATATATATATATATATATATATATAAAATTTTTTTTCCCTTTTGCTCAAATAACTATACCAGAAGTCTAAGCCTAGTCAGAAAAAGAATATGCTTATGAGGAACATAGAGCAGGATACTGCAGTAGTTGATTTTTCCAAGTCTCTAAAGGGACAGATGCAATATGGGATAATAAAAAGTGAGTTTTGAAGTATGTTTAAGAAAGTTGTGGAAAAGGAGAAAAAAAATGATGAAAAATTTCAGTCATAGTATGAGAGTTTGTGTCAAAGGGAAATTAAAAAAGAAGAATGAACTAATCTAAAATATGAAACATACTGAAACAAACACCAGGGCTCTACATTAACTCTTTCCCTGTAGCCACAGATAAGGAAAAAAAGAGAATTGTTCAAGAATACATCTTTACTACATACAAATCAGCAATCAAGACAGATGGAGAGCTGAAATCTAGCATCCTGAATGGCAGAGCACATTGACTGCAAAAAAAAAAAAAAAAATACTTAAAACAATTCAACAAAGCAGACAAAAAAACCTGCTTAAATATATGATTAAGAAGAACATATTGATGCCAAAAACCAACAAGATAATCCCAGTGGATGACAGCTTTGTGGCCAGAAGTAATCTAGGCAGATTGTATTAATGTAAAGCCCTGGTTTAATGCTCAAAAACAATTACCTTCCAAATAAAGTGTTCTCAAAAGCATAAAAATTCTCGATCAACTCAGTGTCACCAGACTACAGAATTAGAGTAAAAGATATAGGTAAATACAGAATAGGCACTACAATGTAAAAGAAATTAGAAGTATCTGTTGCATTAACTCACCTTATTAGAATGAACTGGCAAATCACATATAGAGCACAGATGGGGATAACCCTTCGGTAAGAGTCCATGGAAGTCTTCAATATTGCTACTTGGAGGAGCGCCCCTCTTTTTCTCAAAGAGAGATCTCTCTTGTAAGGGGCCAGGACCACGTCCCATTCTCTCATACTCACTGTCAAATTTATGATAGTTATGCGAGGTCTCACCAAAAAAAGAATCATCCCTACACCTTTCTCCATCTCTTAATCTGTCATCTTCATAATCCATTCTGTCATAATAACCAGATTCTTGAGAACGACTTCCATGGTCATAATCAAGCACTGGGTTGAGACTAGGACCACGATCATCAAAACTATCTCTTCTAAAGTGCCTTTTTTCTTCCCAATCATCCCTAGGTACTCTGTATGGTGGTTCCCGTGTAGCAGATCTGCCATCTCTACCATAACTCAATGTAGGGCCTTCTTCAGTTCTCCTCCTTTTAAGCTGTAGAAGGATTTGGGGCAAATTCTCAGGAGTAATCTTGTCCTCTGGATAACGACTCAGTTCATCTAAGTCTCTAGCAGACAGACCAAAGCTGGCCAAAATGTTACTGGCCTGGTCTGCATCTCCACGGTGTTGAGAAGACAAAGGGAGTGGACCTCTACTTCCAATGTTAAATATAGACTGCAAATTATGGGAAGAAGTACTAGCAGAAGACAGTGCACTATGAGCTCCTTGTTGATTCAATGAAGAACTCATTCCAAGATTCATTAAACTAGCAAGGCGTGCAGTACCCTGGTTCATCCTTCCAAGAGATGCTGGCATACTTAAAGACTGGGTAGCAGCAGCAAGAAGGCCTATTCCTGCTGCAGACAGGTCACGCCCATGACCCTGCGAGTCCCTACCGAGAGATGACTGCTGGAATGACTTGGACATTGTAGAACTATCTCTTGTCTAGTTTATAGACTTAAAAAATTTTTTTTAAAAGAAGGCCAAAAAGAAAGCTCAAGCTAGCAAACTAGGTTAACTTTGCTTCAAAAAATGGTAACGCCAAGAAAAAGGATCAATAAGGACTGTAGAATCTTCTTCAAGCTGAGAACCAGCAGACAACTCTGTAGAAAAATAAGCAATTTTAGTCATAAATCCCTTTAAGTAGATGCTGTTTTTTTTAGAAAAAAAACTTATGCATCATGTTGATTAAAAAAAAACATATAAGATCTCAAACTTACAAGGAACTTATTACATATCTTAAACAGATTCCAGATGTATGCAGAGCCTGCATATAGATATTTAAAAAGTAGTCTTTCATGCCAAAGTTTATTAAAGGGAATTTCATACTGAATTTAAAAACATTTCAATTGAAGGATTAGATGTCTTGAGTACATCAAAATTTCAATAAAAATATAGATGGGTCTCTTCTTTTGGAAGAATAAAAATACACCCTATAGTATGATGTTTAAGTTCCAGGAGAAGACTAAAAACAAACAAAAAATCAAGGTCAGCAAGTCAAAGATGAATCAGTTGTACTCTGCTTTAGAAAATGAGACCTATTATTACTATCAGAAAGAACCAAGTAAAATCACAAGTAAATGAAGCTTAGGAGTCAAGTACCTAGTATAAGATCTAAGACCAAACACAATAGTTGAGACCTTTATGCAGCAAAATCAATTTGAGGTAAAGACAGATGTGAAGAAAAACAAGTGACTTCCTAGTTTAAGGATTTCTGCACAAATTTAAGCCATATGACTAACTGCCTTCTTACGGTCTATCCTGTATCAGGCAGTGCTTATTTCATTTCTAATTTTAAAAAGTAAGGAGAACTAAATATGGTCAATATAGAAATAGGAGAACTCCCAAGAAAAAACCCAGGTACAGGAAGTATAGGTGATTTAAAGAAGTGAAACTCCCCTCTAAGTTAGCATCCATCAAAGCTCAGTTAATACTCTGGGCTATAGAACCTCTAGAGCTCAAAACCGGTAAAAATGAAAATGATATTGTGCTTATACAGATTTCTGTAAACTTTTCACAAGATTAGCCCATTCACTTGGAAATTTTAAATTCTGAACACAATCCCCCAAGATATGTTTCTGGATGAAATTACTTTCATTATCTTCCTTATTGTTTCATCTCAAATTGTTACAGAGGAATTTGCAAAGCATTTACATATGATTCTCATAAAATATCAAATGACATACATAACAAATGTTCTTGATGAAATAATTTTTTATAATCACAACTATATACCAAGGTTAAGTCTAAAGTTGTTTGCTATATAATTTAATTAAGAAGCATTGCTCGGTTAAATTTCATACATTTGATCACCCATTCACCTATGCACTGGTGGTTTATTATTATTAAATTTTATTACATTACAAACTGGGCAATATTCAAGTTACAAGTCTATTATGGGACCAATTCCACCAATGATCGAATAAAGCAAGGAAACACTGGACATACAGTGGTAGAGAAGTATAAAAAAAAGTTGTAGGCAAGACTTAGTTAGATTTTACAAAAAGATGTAACAAAGTTAAAAAGACACAGAAATGCTATCAGAGGTGACTGGAATTACAGAAGATGTTTTTGCACACCAAGAGAGATGAAACTGAGAAAAGATACTAAAGAAACTAGTTCTAGATGAGATATACTATATATAAACTACTAACGCTTTAAGAATAATAAAGACAAGAGTTAAGTGGACTTTTCTGGATGACTTGGTATGTCTCACAGAAAATGCCATACAGAATGGCAGCTGAAATACTGTGCAAACATTAGGAGGACCCTCTAAATTTCCAGGTATACTTTATTTTAAAAGATCAAAACGTTTTAGAGGGTTCTAAAACCAGCATGTCGAAGTAACCATATTACTGTTAATGGCAATTTTGCCCTTCATGGTACAGACAAAGCTGTGTAATACAGAAAAGCCAGTTGTTTTTCTTCTTTTAAGGATTATTCCTTTCCCTTAGGGAAATTATATAATAGTATTATGACTATGTAAAAAATTTTAATTGATCATACTTTAAGGCAGTGACTGTTGGATTACAGAGATCTTAATTACTTTTCTTTGTAGCACATATGAAAGGGTGGATCTGTAAAAGGAAAGGTTAAGAGAAGATAAAAGATAACCTTAAGACAAAACAGAAAATGGATGTCAGAAAAACTCAGAAAAAGAGCAAGACAAACGACAATGTAAATCCCATGACAACTTGTAATCTCGTAAGACTAACCATTATGTTTTTAAGACTCACAGTTTCAATTTAAATGCAGCCCCATACAAGGACACGAGAACATTATTACTGAAAAGTGACGTAAGTCAGACTTTTGACCCGAGCACAAATAATCAAAGTCTTAATTTCTTCATTAAAACAAAGAAATTGAGAGAAATTGGGGGCCTGGGTGGCTCAGTGAAGGTTAAATGACTGCCCTGAGCTCAGCTCATGATCCCAGGGTCCTGGGATTGAGTCCACATCAGGCTCCTTGCTCATCGACAGGGAGTCTGCTTCTCCCTCTCCCTCTGCCCCTCCCCCTCCTCATTCTCTCTCTCCTTCCCTCTCTCCAAT
Organism: Lutra lutra; assembly: GCF_902655055.1. Lineage (NCBI taxonomy): Eukaryota > Metazoa > Chordata > Mammalia > Carnivora > Mustelidae > Lutra > Lutra lutra. The sequence continues at coordinate 78,110,564 of NC_062282.1, read as the reverse complement.
AAAATCTTAAATATTAAAAAAAAAAAAAAAAAAAAAAAAAGGAAATTGAGAGAAATCAGACATGCCAGCATTGTTCAAAGAGCACTTAGGAAAATAGTTCCTTTAGTATCTTGGGTCAGTGATTAAAAAAAAAAAAAAATGACAAGCCATTTTAAAAGGCTCATTTAAGCAAGACCTACTGCCTATATTAAGGCTAGCACAACACTGAGGTGCTTACTAAATTACTTTTTAAAAGAGAGTGGCTTATTGTACTGTTTTCCCCCGTATTATAAAATTGCCTTCCCACAGTACCCTATACTACAGGTTAAGAAAGTTCAAAAGTAGTTCCTCTGAAATAACTAATCTAGAATGTAATTAAAAATCCAATTTACCCATTAAAATCTTAATGCCCATCAATGCAAAAAAAAACCCCTTTCACACACACACACACACACACACACACACACACACACACAAAGCAGTACCTTCACCCTAAAAACACGAGACAATTCTAAATAACTAACCCAAGACAATTCTAAATAACTAACCTGGAGCTTAAACCTAGTTCATGACATAAGTGCAAATGACACTAAAAATGTTAACTTCACGGTCAACATCTGAATAACTGTATGTATGGTTAATAATTAAGTTTCACTTAGTAACATTCAATTCTTCCCATTCCATCAATAGCTTTATTGGATTTACTTTCTTCAGTTAAAAGAAGTGGAATACTAAAATACTACAGAACACGATTACAGGTTAACATATCCATAAAAGTTCATGGTAAAGAGAAGTAAATGGTCATTCCACATCTAGACTTCCTATATAAAATAACACTTTATTTGTCCCATTATTCATTCTTCCAGAGGATTATTTAGCAGGATTACCAAAATGAGCTTAAGAGGACTTTAGTTCTCTAAAACATTATAGAAAAAAAATTCACCTTTTAAATTCAGAATTTTAAAATGTTACGTCTTAAAGTTATCTACTACTACACTGAACTCTAGTTATGTTCTCAATTATGTGAAATAACTGCATCGTACAAACAACTATTTTTAATACATGTATAATCATAAAAGCTTGTAGAGATGCTTAGGAAAAGTTTCTTTATGTTGACATGATTTTAACCCTTTAATCTTACAAAAACTTAAAAGCAAGAGCTAGAAAACTGTAGCTTCTTATAGTATTTTTCTCTTTCTGAAATAAAAACCCAGGAAGGTGTTAAGAATTTTCAGATTTCCCAAATGTTCTATGAAAGCCAAACACCCTTGTGATGTGTTAAATTATTCATGTGAAAATTTGCCAAATATGTTTAAGGTAGCAATCAACATACCAATATAGCAAAAAAAAAATTCCAATCATGTCACCAATAGCACAGAAAGTTCACTATTAGTAATTTCAAAGAAGCATCATTTCGGAAGGTAGATGCTTAATTTTTGTCTTCAGTCACACAAAAGCAAAGATTGCTATGGTCAGAAGCACCTGATTCATTTCCAACTATAGTAAAGGGTAGGTTAATTATTCCTTAAAGTTTCACACTTTTAATTAATTTTATAATGGTCTCACAATTCACCAACATAGTTTCCAGCTTAAAGTTAGTAAATTTTTATTTTAATGTTAGTTTACGTCACTATCTTTTCTTAATAGATTTTCCAACTTGTATCTCGTCTTAAGGGTTTCATTTTTAAAAATGGATTTCCTATCTGAGCAATCTATCTTTTTTTAATCTATCTTTTATATAGCGAGCTTAAACTGTTTTTTTTTGGGTGCTTTTTTTTGGGGGGAGAGCGTAAACCACTTTAAAACCTTGTACTTTAATCTGTGGCTCTTCATTTTAGTATGGCATACCTTTGAGTGACAGAAAAGGTTTTTTCATGATAAAATGAACTACTAATAGTTCATAAACCTCTTAGGAAATAAAGTCCCAGCTCTATTCATTTCAGTTTTGTGTAAAGCAATATGCACTCCATCAAGCAACAGGGGAAACAAAACACTAAAATGTAGTGCTGAGAAAGCTGAAAAACCAGTGTAAGTTTTTAAAAAGTCCTTTAGGATTATCATTCTTAATCCATTTTACAGACCTGGATTCAACTTCTAGCCCACTTCTTGATCCTTAGGCTAATGATATTAGTGTTTGTTGAAAAGTGCCTTCAGCTGCTAAAACAGAAAACATGTTAATCAGAAGGGATTCCTATTCAGGCTCGAGTAAAAATTTTCTTCTTCCTACACATACAGCAACTTTCAATTAGATATTAAAAATTTTTGGATTAAAGCAATACAGGATAGAAAGTTAATCCATTTACCAGACATTTGTGACTCCATCTGATTTTGATACCAGCTTGTCTTACTTTCCTCTCTACCTAGATTTAGTGAGCTTTCCTCAAGGTGCTATTTTGCATCCTTAAGACATTTCCACTTCCTTTTCAACTCTCAGTTTCCAAACATTTGTACAGCTCTTTCATTTGGTATATATGGAGATTTTTACCAAATACCTTGATATGAATGCTAGTTCTACTACAAAATAACTGACTGAGAAAATCACTTAACATTTGTTTTTTCATTTGTAAAATGGGAAAGAAAATATCCATTTCATAAGGCTGTAAACATTTAATAAATCAGTTCACATAGAACACTTAGAATGGTTACTGACACATGGTCAGGACTGTAGTAATCATCTACTTTTACATGGATGACCGTAACAACCAATGAGAAAAACCTTAGTTGCAAAAGGACTGACCCAGAGACATATATTTCACTTGCACTGTACTCCCCATTTCATATGTCAACTTTAGTGTCTCATTCATTTCTATTTGAGGCTGGAATTCATATTTGAATTTTGCTACTGAACCACAAGTAAGCTTTAAGATACCAGATTTAAAGGCTGGCAGTAACTTAGATAACACTGAGGAAAAGAAGCAGAGGCGAAGGGATCTGAACAAATTAAACCTCTTCCTTTGTTTTCCATTACCAATCTACCTTTAAATTATATCTTCTCATCCTTCAAAGTCCTTACCTCCCTGCCATAATCTTACTGCCTTTCAGCTGGCCTCTTTACATCCATGTTTACAGCTTCCAATACAAACCTCCTAAAACATCACTATTTTATATACACCCCTGCTAAAAAACACATTACTCCCTAACTACTTAGCACATGAAAAGCACATCATGGTTCTAATGCCTTTCACGTTCTAGTTGCATCTTACGTCTCGAAATATATTTTCCACCATAAGCCAACACCTTATGCAAAAGACTTTAGAAGCAGTTATAGATCTGCTCAGTACTTACATAAATATATTTGCTGGACTATCTCCCCTTCTTCATTTTATACTAGTAATTCTCTTAAGGCCCAGCACTGCACCCCACTTTATATACAAACCACAGTGTATACAAACACCCAAGTTTAGTAAGGGAATGTTAACAACATCTTAGATACCTTCTACCTACCAATTTCCAATGCCATCATCTTCCCTTTCTGCAGTCCCGTATTTTTAAGTTTTATCACTTAATAGATACATCCTAAAGAATGTGTTTATTCTGCATTTATGACTTTTATGCACAAATTAACTTCTAATATGTACAGACTGTTTTTATCTACTTGTAAAAAACTGACTTATACATGAATTAAACCTCCATGTCACTGCAATACACACAACCACATGGCACATACACTATTTATTCTGCATATGATGAACATTCAGGCTGTTTCCAGTTTCCGGCCATTACCAAGAATGTTGGTATGAATACTTCTTTAACCCACTCAGCCACCCAGGCGCCCCGGTATGAATATTTCTTGGTGTCTCCTGAAGTTTCAGCTTTAACCTCCCTCCTCTGTAGTGCTTTTCCAGAACTATATAGCCCATACAAGGATACTCAGTTAAGCATTGTATCCTGCTGTTCCACATTTTCTTACATCAAGAATTTTAAAGTACACATGCTTGTAATTCCTTGATACTACTTTTCCTTTCTCAAACAATTTTAAATATTCACATATGGAATAGGTTCTTATAAAAGTTACCGTACCAAAGGTAGATATTTAATATCCTAGTAATTTCTACAAAGGGGAAAAAAAAACATACAAATCATCTTGAAAGATCAGAAAGTTATCTTCATTAGCAACCAATGATACTGCAAATCAAAGATCCTATTTAAACTCTAGTATCAACTGAGTACTTTCCATACTAGCTGCATTTACTGCTGCTCAGAAAGACATCTACCATAGGTATCACGCTTTGCTCTCATTCAGCAGCAGTAGCTGGGATGAGTTACCTCACCCTCCCTTCATTCACCTTTTTTATTTTCCTACTAACTTGTTTGTATTTTAAGATAGGCACCAACATCCACAAGCTACTGGGACTGCCAATCAAAGAGAAATGTCAGATCTGCTGTTTTAAAAACTTCCCAGAAAAAAGCAAACTTTTTATCAACTAACCTTTAACTTTGGAAAAGCTTTTTAAACTAAACCAAAAAATTTTATTAAATTTTTAAAAATTTAACCTTAAAATTTCATTGCTACTTCATGCAAATCATGTTTAATTGCAAAGTCTTGAGCCTTATAAATGCAGAGAACATTAAAGTTTGATACACAGCTGGAAATTATATGGAAGTGCATCATATCAAAGGAACTCCATCTACTCAGACCTGCCACATTAATTATATTTGTCAGGCAAGATAACATAGCACTTTATCATGTATCTCCTACTGTACTACAAGTTTGTACTTAACCTTATGATAGACACAGGCTGCAATAACTCAAAAGCTAAACTAGCAAACTTTAAAAACCACTTACAGGGGCGCCTGGGTGGCTCAGTGGGTTAAAGCCTCTGCCTTCGGCTCAGGTCATGAACCCAGGGTCCTGGGATAGAGCTCCCCATCAGGCTCCCTGCTCAGCAGTGAGCCTGCTTCCCGCCGCGCCCCCCCCCCCCCGCCCCGCCTACTTGTGATCTCTGTCAAATAAATAAATAAAATCTTAAAAAACAAAAACAAAACAAAAAAACAAAAAGAAAAAACAAAAACCACTTACGAATATCTTTTAATGGCTACATATATATAATTCTCTCAAACCATTCCCTTTCCTCTCTGCTCCAGTTTTAACTATCCAGTAAAATTTTGTATACATAAACTTTTTTTAAAAATCAATAATTTCAGAGCTCTCAATCCCAATGATCCAATGAAAAGGCCCAATACAGAGCTATATTATGAATTACAGAGCTTCATGTCCTTGGACACTGTTATCCTTGGAATAAACACACATAATTGTGAAACTACAATGTCTACGACCCTTCCACCCCACCCTCAAAGAACTCAGTATTGTCCAACCGAAAGTCAAGTCCACTCAGAACCTGTTGCCACCAAGTGTGGGGCAGTTTTAATGTAACTCTAAGTAAAAAAATATATATATATCTTAAAAACAAAGTATGTATTTTTAAAAAAGTACCTTTAACTAAATGTGCTATGAATAACACTTTAATAAACCATTACCACATTCCTTGTTTTTGACCATTGTTAAAATAGTTTAAAAGCTGCACTTCACATTGTAACTTAATTACCATCAGTCCCCATAATGGTAAATTAAATATTCTTACATAAGGATGCCTTAGGATTCCTCCATTTGTCTACATGTAATAACCAGGGTATCTTACATAATAAACACTACTTTCTGTCACTTCTGAATACTCTGCACTTTAGATTTAAAGAAACTAGCTCACTTCTATCCCAATTTCTCTCAAAAATACACGAGGTCCTAAAGAAACAAGACATGAGATACTGGTTTTTTAAGCAATCTAGCATGTATAAAAATGTCTCATCACTCTCCCCCTACAAAGATAAATGCAATTTCTTGAGGAAATGTCAGAAAAACACAAGGAAAGAAATATAATATCACCCATAATGCCAATGCCAACATCCAGAGCTAACAATTTTTGGTACATCTCTATTTTTATGCTTATTCACAAGTTCCTTTAAAAACCAACAAAAAAGGAATTGAATTTGGGATCACCAGAGTTTTATTATTTTTTTTCCAAGTAATACTATTCCATTATTTTCCCATCATTACTCTCCTCTTAAAACATTGCTTTAAAAAGCTACACAGATTTCTATCAGATGGCCACACTATTATTAGCACATCTGTAAGTGTTAAATCTTTCAGATTTTTAGCAAGCTTGGTAACTGAGATTACATTTTTGTACACAAATCTTTTGTACACTGTTCCCTTAGGATAAATTCCTTTAAGTATATTCCTTCCATTTTTAAACCTATTTATTATAACATGAGTCTGAATCAAGTACCCAAACAACACACAAATGTTATAGAACACACCCGCAGCACAGCCGTTTATATTGCCACCACCTCCTTGGGCTTTAATCTTTTCTTCTATGAAACTAGGGATTTGAATTACATTTTCTGAAGTCATGCAAGACAATTTACTTGCTTTCCTCATGCCAGTATTTGTTTACCTATCATTAACTCATCTGTAATATTATTTAGCATTTACAATACCCTGAGCATTAATGAATATAATAAGTTTAAAGACTCCTTTAACATGCATAGTGATCAAATCAAGAGTGGTTAAATCCTTTCGAATTAGTTCAAAATGTTATGTAAAGTCAACTACACTTAACAATATCTGAGAAGGGAGTTGTGCAAAAACTTCCTTTCTGGGTAAAATGTACGTTAATGTTATAACCATATAAATATTAAGTGCAAGGGGAAAAAATTGTAAACTTAAAGCACTTCACCACAAACATCTCCTGGCTAAAGATCTTTTTTCCCAGTCTTACATAACAAACCAGAACAATCCTCATTTAGTACTTAAATTGTGTTCAATTTCAAGTTTGCAAAAACATTCCGGGTAAGTGCAAAAGGCATACAAAGCGTTTTTGCAACAAAAATCATTGTCCACCTTCCATTTCTAAAACATTACTGCTGAAAAATTATGACGACAGACTGCGCAGACGACTGAGCCACTGAGTTTTCAAAAGGAAATTCTCAACCTTTATGAAAATAGCCTAAAGCAGAATTTTTGCCCGCCGAGTACAACTGTTTAAATTTATCTGGGAGAAAACTGTTTTATCGACTACTCCAAAATCTTAAACCAAGCTCTATTCAACAGAACGTAGCATCAAGACAACAATCTCATGACTAAGAGCTGAGAAATAAACGACTCTCGCTTTATTCCAGCGCGCTTGAAAGACTAGAAATTTCGGAATTGCCATAAGCATTCTAGAAATATCTGTCTGGAAAACTGTAACTGATCCAATAGGAATATTCCACAGTATAAGGCCACAGAGCAGGAAAAACATCTAGGAGAATTCTTCCACGGCAAACGAGAAAAGTCCCTGTAAAACACCGAACATGGCACAAGGCTAGCAATGAAAAGAACAACGATGCACCGGCTACACCACGGTACTCCAAAGCCTTTGTCTGGAAACCGGAAGGTCCCACAACACACGATCCTCTTTAGAGGAACGCAGACTGATAATATCTCAATAAAGAGAAAAGGAAGAGGAGGGGACTCTCTAAGCAAGTCTCTTGGCTCGCAGCCTACTGCAGAAGGCTTTCTCCACGACGCAATACGAAAAACAAGCGTTAACGTTTCATTTTTCGGCCATTTTTACGCGATGGGGGTGGGGAGGAATTGTTTCTGAGGTCCAGCTAAAATCCCGCGCGGATGTGTGTGGGCGGGGGACAGGAGAGTCTTAGGGGGCGCTATGAAGCTATGGGCCAAAAGCAGAGCGAAGGCCGTGACACCAAGAGAAGAAAGAAACGCTGCTCAAACGGCTAAGCTTTTCAAAGTCTGCGAAATCCTCCATTTTGCGGCACGTTTTAAAGGGGCAAAGGGGGGGGGGAGCAAACACCTATCTGGGGCTGGCGCTATTCCAAGACTTCGCTGCTTAACTATTCTCCCCAAACGGCAGGCCCCCTATGGACAGCCAGTCCCTCAGGCCTCGAGCGCTCCTCCCTTCGCCTCAGAGCTCCAGCCCGCGTGTAACGGGCTCGTCGTCCCGCCTCCGCCCACAGCAAGCCCAAGACGCGGGAAGTTCGGCCGATCAGCTGCCCTCGGCGCCCCCCGACTCTCCCGCCGCACCCCCGGCCCTTGGCTGGCCGCGTGTCTCCCTCCGGGACCGCTCACCTCCGCCGCCCGAGGAGGCTGGTTGCGCCGCCACTGCGCTCCTAACATGGCGGCCGCCGATCAGGCGGCTCACATACGCAGCGAGGAGGGAGGCAGAGCGGGCGAGCGGGAGCGAGCAAGAAAGGCGCGCCGCCGGCTCCCCGCGGCCCCTGTCGCCGTCGCTGCCTCCTCCCGGCGGACGCGGAGAGCCCCCGGCCACCCCACCCCGATTCTTACCCGCTTCACGCCTACCTTAAGGAAAGGGAGAGGGAAAAGGAGAGGTACCTCTCTCCCAGCGAGCGGGACGCGGAGGCTCCCACAATCCCCCGCAGCAACGGCGCTGGTAAGAGGTGGCAGCAGCGGCTGCAGCCCAAGAACAAACCGCTCTCGCGAGAGAGTACACCCACCCCCCCCACCCCCTCGCGGGTCCTGTTTCTGCGCGCGCCAGGCCCCTCCCCCTACTCAGGGCGCGCACACCACCGCGCCTTCGACGGCGATCGTTGTTCTCTAACCCTGGAGCCCGCCTGTGGCGGGAAATGCATAGGGAGCTACAGTTGATGAGTTCGAGTCCCATCCCCTAAAAAGATTTTCCCGAACCCTTAAACTTCATGGTGCAAAACTTAAATAGGGTATGCTTTAGAAGGGAGTCGCGGGACTCAGTGCTTAGATCTGATTTCTTCTCTGATTATTCTCTCAGTATTTGCCGAGTGATAGCAAGGGCCAGACGCCGGAACCCATACCATTTCGGCTGGTTTTTAATCTCAGTAATTCCGTGGAGAGTCATAGAGCCAGAAGACAGAGAACCCAGCCCATTCAAATAAAGACCACCGCGCCACTTTGAATTTGAATGAATGTAAAACGCCCGAGACTGATAGAGGTTCCCAAAATGCACATGTGAAAATCCCAAGGCCGACTTTGAGATACTGCCTTAAGTAAATAAGTGAATACAAATACTACTAACACTCAAATATTTAAAATCTTTACTATGCTGAATCAGATTCGCATCTTTGAAAAATCGTTCAGGGTCCTCTGTGAAGATAGTGGAGAGGGCAAAGATGGAGAATACCACAGACCAATAGAAAATTGAAGAGATCTTCTAGTTCAGAACTCAGCTCTTGTTCATTTCACTACTGAAGATGAGGAAGGGGAGGGTCATGGATGAATGACAACTCCATGGTTAGCAGTGCTGTTAAGTGGCACTGGCAGAGTACCAGGAGACTATAAGGCAAGATGTTTGGCATCAGTTTTAAAGTAAGGAGTGGTATTTATGGGTCTTGAGCTCAGGGGGAAAAGATGTGGGTTAGTGGCACATTTGAGTTAATGACATAAATGAAGCGATGGGATTTGGAAGTTAAGCTAGAGACAGTACAGTGAAAAGAGGTATTAGGACCTTGAGAAGCAAATCAGGTAGAGCTGAATGGCAAAGGAGAGCAAATGAATACAGAGGTAGCGGGGGGGGGGGGGGAGCAAAAAGTTTTGGGAAGAGCAGGGAGGCACACAAATTGTACTGCCTTGGGAGCCAAAATAGAGGTCAAAATGATCAACAGGGTCAGATGCTATCAAAAGCGAAGACTAGGACTAAAAACATCTACAAAAGATTTAGCAACACGGACACGGATGTCATCCTTATTATGGACTTGCTCCAGTAAAGTGGGAGAGGAAGTCAGACTGGAGGTGTATCGAAACAGGAGGATGGAAACTACTCAATGCAGGAAAGGTTTGGCTATTAAGACTGGAGAAAGCAGGGTTGAGTTTTCCAATTTGCTAAAAGAGTTTTGTGGGTTAAAAAAAAAAAAAGTCTACTTTATTTTACAGAGAGCACAAGCAGGAGGAGCAGAGGGAGAGAATTGCAAGTGGACTCCACACTGGGCAGAGCCCAAGGCAAGGCTCTGTCCCAGGACCCCAAGATCATGACCTGAGTCCCACGATCAATTGCCTGTGCCACCCAGGTGCCCCTTACTACGGGAGTTTTGAGCACAATGAAAATGTTGGTAGGAAGAGTATTTTAGTAAAGTATTGGTTGAAGAAAGACAAGTTAGAGGGATGATTTGTAACAGACACTGAAATAGGATCCAGAGAAAGGAGACATGCCTTTAACAGGAGGCAGAGAGATGTGGAGTTCTCATTAGGTTGAAGCCTTGGGAATTGAAGGTGACTTCAATTTTGTGATTAAGACGTCATTGAGGGCTAGAGTTGAATAAGGGACAACTTAAAAAAAAAAGATTTTATTTATTCATGAGAGACAGAGAAAAAGGGAGGCAGAGGCAAAAAACAGGCTCCCTATGGAGCAGAGAGCCCAACATGGGACTTGCACCCTGGGATCAGGACCTGAGCTGAAGGTAGATGCTTAATTGACTGAGCCACCCAAGTACCACAAGGGACAATTTTTAAATAGCCATGGTGAAGAGTGGAACTGCAATCCCACATCTGCATTTATGTTGTATAACCATTAAGAACTGAGGCTCCTCCAAATTAAGTGATGTTTAAAGCCTACTGGTTAGCTCTGGAATGAAATTTTGGGGGATCCAAATTCCTCATTGAGTCTTGAGTCGTCCATTCAAAACCATATCTGCCTTCCACTTGCTGAGACTTTTGACTCCAAGTAATCTTGGCTATCTTGGCTAAAACTTCCCTTTATGTTGTTTCCAGCTCTTAGATGAAAGAGGCTCTGCTCCTTATGAAGAAACATGAATGCATTTTAAAACTAAGATATGCACTTACCCATGCTTTTGTATAAGGCTGTAATGCCATCTGGTGATCATACAAAGAAGGAAAGTCAAACTTTATCATTGAGTAACTATTTATTGAGGATCTGCTTAGTGGCTCATCAGCAAAAAGACACATTGGAAACCAAACTTAATACAAGATTTCAGTCATCAAATGCCTATTTCATGAAGGACACAGTACAAGGGTAGGGATTCAATGACCAATTGCCAGCTCTTGATGATCGCAGTCTGATGGCGAATGGACAAGGAGTCTGGCCTCAAGGTGGTTCTGGCCGTGAGCAGAGATGAATCAAGAGCTCTATACTGGTTTGGGTGACTTGGGAGTGGGTGAGTTGTGCACCAGGGATGGTGAAGAATGTGGCTATAAAGCAAGAATTTCTGCTAAGACTTTGGAAGGTCTAAGGGACAGCTTGGTACAGCTATGTTATGTAAGACTTTAAATACCAGGAAAGAGTTTGGATTTGAGCTGATAATGAAGACCTTTTACAGTTTTGCACAGGAGACATATTGAGGACATATATTCTGATACCACACAATCATTAGGCAGCTGAAAATAATGCTTTCTAATTATTATCATAATTGAGGATAAGGTACCATTATTCCTGTTTTATGTAAAAGATTAAGAAGCTTGCAAGAGATGCAGCTAAACAGTGACAAAAGCCAGGATCTGAACCCAGTTCTTTATCAGTCCAAACACAGCTTTTGAGCATTATATGATACTGCCTTCACCAGAGCTGTAGTCTCAGAATCTCTTGACAGTCCACCATCTACTTATTTTTTTAACAGATTTAATGCCCTGAAACCAGGTCATCCCTATAATTGAAGCCATTTAAAAATAGAGAACTGTTAACCAATGGCTCTTTTAGCAGTGGCACGGCAGGGAGGGCAGGCAAGGGGGGTTTAGGAAGGAATTTTTGAGTAGATAATACATGTAATAAAATTCAAAGAACACAAGTTTTCCCCAACTTAAAGGTAACACACTTACCAATCATTTCTTTTGTATTCTAAGGATTTTCTATAAAGAAACACTTTGTATGTATATGTGTATGTGTATGTATATATGTATATGCTTGTGGTTTACTAAAGATGGCCACAAATTCTTTGCTACTCTTCTCATAGTGGAATCAATTTCCACTCTGCCTGCATCTGGAAGGGCCATATAAATGGCTTTGACCAATAGAACGCAGAAGTGACTTTTTTTTTTCACAGAAGAGATAAAATTTTAAGATTTTTTTTCACCCACTTGGAACCCAGTTGCCATGTGAGATACCCAACCACTATGAAGAGGTCACATTGAAAGAAGCAAAGTACTTCAAGTCTATAGCTCCTACTGAATGAAGACTTCCAACAGCCAGAGCTCTAGCCGAGTCCATGTAGAACGCAACCACCCAGCTGAGCCCTATCAACTGGAAGAATTTTAATACTTGTTTGAACCACTAAGTTTTAAGGTGGTTTGTTACATAGTGATACACTAAATGAAGATTTATTTACCTCTTTAATAGTAATTTCTATGCCCAGTGTGGGGCTTGAACTCATGAGCCTGAAACCAAGTTGTGTGCTCTGCTGACAGAGCCAGCCAGGTGCCCTTCCATACAGAAGTTTAAAAATCCAGTCACATAATTCATTCCTTTTAAGTACGCATCATTTTTTTTTTTTAACTTGGAAGGCAAAGGTACTATATTACACAATTAAAGGAAAAACCATGCTTTCTTATTGTACTTTTTAAACATCGTTTGCAGTCTATTTCTGGACTTCCTTTTATCTGTTCAATTCATTGAGTAAGCTATTCGGGTGCCAGTATCAACATTTTACTCTTTTTGTAATGTTTTAACATCTGGTAGGTCTAGTTATCCTCTATGATTCTAATTTCTCACAATATTATGATTATTCTTATTTTTCCATATGAATGTTATAATCATCTTATGTAGTTACAAAATTAATCCTGTTACTTTTATTGGAATTTTTATAAACTTACAGTTTTCTTTTTTTTTTTTTAAAGATTTTATTTATTTGACAGACAGAGATCACAAGTAGGCAGAGAGACAGGCAGAGAGAGAGGAGGAAGCAGGCTCCCCGCTGAGCACAGAGCCCGATGCAGGGCTCGATCCCAGGATCCTGGGATCATGACCTGAGCCGAAGGCAGAGGTTTTAACCCACTGAGCCACCCAGGTGCCCCAAACTTACAGTTTTCTTTAGGAGATTTATCTTTATGTTGAAATTTCTTGGACATGGTATGATTTACCACTGAAGGTCTCATTTGTGTCTGTCAGTATTTTTTTTTTTAAAGATTTTATTTATTTATTTGACAGAGAGAGATCACAAGTAGACGGAGAGGCAGGCAGAGAGAGAGAGAGAGGGAAGCAGGCCTCCCGTGAGCAGAGAGCCCGATGCGGAACTCCATCCCAGGACCCTGAGATCATGACCTGAGCCGAAGGCAGCGGCCCAACCCACTGAGCCACCCAGGCGCCCGTCTGTCAGTATTTTAATGTTTTCTTCATCTGTAACTTCTGTACATCTATCTAATTATTCCTATCTTTATTTTCCTTCCAAGTTATCTTCAAACCTATTATTTTTTACTTCAATGGACCACTTTCAGTTGATACCCATAGATATATTTCCAAGTAAACTTACCATCTATAAGTGATTTTATCTAACTACCTTTGGTAGTTAACTTTGAACAAAGCTTTTTTTTTTTAGATTTTATTTATTTATTGGACAGAGAGAGACACAAGCAGGGCGAGTGGGAGAGGGAGAAGCAGGCTCCTCCCAGGACCCTGGGATCATGACCTGAGCCAAAGGCAGATGCTTAAAAACTGAGCCACCCAGGTGCCCCTCTTTTCTCTTTTTTTAATAGGATCATTTTTAGGGTTTCCTCATTAAGCATCACACAGCCTTTTGGGTAAGACACTTTTAATAGGTTAGGAATGTTGTTCCTCAACAATTTTAACAAATGCTATTTTAGCATGTAGGGAGATTATTCTCGATATATTGTTGAAATAATCTTGGAATAACTTTTCCGTGTTGTATTATTATGTAACAGTTTGTTTATAATATGTATCTATAAAGTCTTTATGCCCTTAATTTAGCAGTTGTACTACTATGCATGTAAAATTAAAATGGGAACCCTACTCTACCCCAACCTTTAAAAAAGTAAATCTTTGGAGCACCTGGTTGGATCATTAGGTTGAGGGTCCGACTCTTCATTCAGGTCATGATCACAGGCTGGTGAGATGGAGTCCAGCATTGGGATCTGCAGGGGCCTGGAGCCTGCTTAAGAGTCACTCTCTCCCGCTTCCCAACATTCTTTCTCTTTAAAAAAAAAAAAAAAAAAAAAGAGGCAAATATTTCAGGAATGTTTTACTGTCTCAGAATTCTTATTCTGACCCTCACTGAACCCATAGTTTAGTAAGGCCAGCACTGAAAAATTTTAGTAAAATGTGACAAACACTATCATAGGGCAAGTCTGGGTGTGGGAATGTGACCCACTGAGGCCTTCCAGAGGAGCATTTTTTAAAAACCTGAGATTCAGAGGTGGTATGACAGGAGGAATGAAGTAGATGGATGCTAAAAGCAAGACTAACGGGTTTGTCTGTATATGTTCTTTGTATGCTAAGAACAAAAGAAAGCCTCCTCACGCTTCAGCACCAGTGGCCAAGATGCTGATAGACTGAAAGAAGGTATTTGGCATTTGGAATGGTTTTAAGAAACTAGAAGAAACTGGCACTTAAGTAGTTCATCGAAGATATTAATCCTTAATCTGAATGAGTTTGATGATTGAAAAAGGCAGCAATTATTCATTAGAATTAGTTGGAAAGACCTGGAGGCACCATACTTAAAAGTTACAAATCAAACACTAGCTTTGGAACTAGATTAAATTAACACCACAGTAGGGGAGCCTGGGTGGCTCAGTGGGTTAAGGCCTCTGCCTTCGGCTCAGGTCATGGTCCCAGGGTCCTGAGATCAAGCCCCACATCGGGCTCTCTGCTCATCAGGGAGCCTGCTTCCTCCTCTCTCTGCCTGCCTCTCTGCCTACTTGTGATCTCTATCAGTCAAATAAATAAATAAAATCTTAAAAAAAAAAATTAACACCACAGTAATTTCCTACCCACTGTGTGACCTTGGGCAAATAAAAGCAGTACCTTGTAGGCCTGTTGAGAGGATTAAGATATGTAGAATGAGTTTACAATTCTTGCACATCATCAACACAGCAGTAAATGTTGTCAGTGTTGCAAAACACCACAGGCCCTGCAGTTATTTACAAGAATATCCTAAAATGACAAAACGCATAGATTCACAGGTTATTTACTTTTATAGAGCCCCAGAGTAAACATGTTAACATTATCCATTTAAGTCTGGTTATAACCTACATTTTAATCTTTCACCTACTTGTCAGCACAATGACCACTAGTTAGAGAAGTTTTTTAGTTGTAATTTACACACAAAGCTGTTTCACAGCTTTTAACTATAAAGACATAGATTACCAAAAAAAGTAACAAAAGGCCACACATATATTTTAGTTAACAGATGTCTCAAATTGGAACAGATCTGCAAATCTATTATTTTCATTCAATACTTTCTGAAGTTAAATTTAGTCTTAAATAGTTGTGCACTAAATTACATCTTTAGAGTCCAAGAGCAAATGCTTTGGAAATCAGACGCCATTGTTTTCATAATTTTTTTTCTTTCAAACGGTTAAACAAAACCAGCACTGTTGATACCCTCACTTACTGTGGTAATCTTAAAAAGGAGGATATGCCAATGGCATTACTCTATTTTGGATACATTTTGACACAAAGATATTCATATTTATCAGCAGAAGGTCTTTAGTCAGCTGTCAGCTGAATTGAGGCTGCTTGGCTGTATGGGAAGTGAGGAAACCTTGAGAAGCTGGTGAATAATACCTTTCAAAGGACTCTTAATCGGCATCTGCAGATTCTGATTAGCTAGCTCTGTGGGAAGCCATGGTGCAAAGATACTTGGAACGGGTATTCAGACACTCAGGCAAGGTGGCTTCTCTGCAGAAGGGCTGTCTGAGCTAAGATCTCAAAGGAGACAAAGTGGAGAAGGAAGATGGAACCAGAAAGAAAAACAGCATGTGCAGAGACCTAAGAAAAGGCTTATCAAGGACAGAAAGAAACCAGTGTGGCCAGAAGGGAATCTGAGGGTAGTAAAGATGAGGAGATAAGAGGGCTAAGGGGCATACTGTATAAGCCCTGACAGGCCATGTTAAGGTAAGCAGGGTCTATTTATTGTCTATTACTCACCCTCAATGTCTAGCAGAGTTTATTTAATAAAGGCTATAAACCCATTAAAAGTGTGAAATTAATAACAGCCTTTGATAAGATATGTAATTAGCATAGGTCATTGTCTTCCTCTAACTCAGTCCTGGAGATTACACAAACAAGAAGTTAGAGATACAAAGAGACCTTGGAGGAACTGATCATGACTGCCTACTACAGAGGGGCAAGAAATGGAAGCCTAGCAGAGATAAGGGCAGAGTGCCAAGAGAGTAGGGGTAGTGCAGGCTGGGACAGAATTCTTCTGTTCTGCCTTTTCTCCTCCTGCTCATTGCCTCACATCTTTCACTGGCAGGGTGGCCAGCACCTTGCAACCTTACTTAGCGCCTGGAGTTCTCCTCCAGAGTACTCAATTTAGGAGGAGAGAAAAGTTCTACTAGCAGCTACTCTGGTAAAACCCAGATTCTAATGCAGAGGCTTTGTGCCTGGAGTGATTCTCTACCCTCCAACCATTCCGGCACCAGAGCCTGAGCTTAACTCCTCCCTTTTACAAGCTGCTGATAAAAAGTCCCATCCTCCACTGTGAGCTCCTGAGAGTAAAAAGTCAACTATCACATCCACTATAAAAGCAAACAAAGCCAGCCAGTATGCTAGAGGAGACAAAATAAAGGACTATAGAGGGGCACCTGGGTGGCTCAGTGGGTTAAAGCCTCTGCCTTCGGCTCAGGTCATGATCCCAGGGTCCTGGGATTGAGCCCCGCATCGGGCTCTCTGCCAGGCAGGGAGCCTGCTTCCTCCTCTCTCTCTGCCTGCCTCTGCCTACTTGTGATCTCTGTCTGTCAAATAAATAAATAAAATCTTAAAAAAAAAATAAATGACTATAGAATAAAAGGTGATGAATATTAAAAATGGAATATTTAGGGACGCCTGGGTGGCTCAGTTGGTTGGACGACTGCCTTCGGCTCAGGTCATGATCCTGGAGTCCCGGGATCGAGTCCCACATCGGGCTCCCGGCTCCGTGGGAGTCTGCTTCTCTCTCTGACCTTCTCCTTGCTCATGCTCTCTCTCACTGTCTCTCTCTCAAATAAATAAATAAAATCTTTAAAAAAAAAAAATGGAATATTTGTAAAATATGGGTAACAGTGAATTAAGGATCCTGGTTATACAGTTCATTGTTCTACCAGCAGACAAGGGCCTAGGAAGCAACAGCACGTTAGTATCAAGAGCATACCTAGTGGGGCGCCTGGGTGGCTCAGTGAGTTAAAGCCTCTGCCTTCGGCTCAGGTCACGATCCCAGAGTCCTAGGATGGAGTCCCACATCGAACCCCGCATGGGGCTCTCCGCTTGGCAGGGAGCCTGCTTCCTCCTCTCTCTCTCTGCCTGCCTCTCTGCCTACTTGTGATCTCTGTCAAATAAATAAAATCTTAAAAAAAAAAAAAAAAAAAAAAGAGCATACCTGGTACCCAGATCTTGTTCCTGAATGCCATTTACCAATAAAGGAACCAGAGGTCCCTGGACAAATGTTTGACACTGAGACAGGAAAGATACAAGATGAACACAGAGCATCTTAATAGTGCCATAAAGTGAGAAGCACGTAAAAACCAAAACCTCACAATGATGGAGGCATAATGAAGGGATACAGTAGCCAAACAGAGCTCCCAAAGATCAAAGCTGGAACACAACAAAATAAAGTATTATTGGACTACTTCCCAAAGCATAACAGAAATATCCATGAGTTCATAGTGGTATAAATAAATTGAATGAGAGAAGAGATCAATTTATTTCTTAAGAATTCCAAGTAACCAGGCACTTGGGTGGCTCAGTCGTTAAGCATCTGTCTTTGGCTCAAGTCCCAATCCCAGAGTCCTGGGATCAAGCCCAACATCGGGCTCCCTGCTCATCAGGAAGCCTTCTTCTCCCTCTCCCACTCCCCCTGCTTGTGTTCCTTCTCTCCCTGTGTCTGTTGAATAAATAAATAAAATCTAAAAAATTTTTAAAAAAGAATCCAATTAACCTATCTAGATATTATTCCACCTTCAAAAGAGAGTACAACCCTTGTCTTTTTTTTTTTTTTTTATAATTTGACAGAGATCACAAGCAGGCAAAGAGGCAGGCAGAGAGAGAGAGAGAGGAGGAAGCAGGCTCCTCGCCGAGCAGAGAGCCCGATCTGGGGCCCGATCCCAGGACCCTGGGACCATGACCTGAGCCGAAGGCAGAGGCTTCAACCCACCGAGCCACCCAGGTGCCCCAACCCTTGTCTTTTAAGTGTTTGTTGCACATGTGATTTCATTCCAAAGCACACAGAATTGGGTCAAGGGGAGTAACTCTACAGTGGAGAAATTTGGCAAGACAAATCTCAGCCAGCTGATCAAGGTAACAGCAACACTAGTAAGTCATCCTGATAGAAATAGAATGGAAATTTACCTCTATGGTCTTCCTCTCAAAATCCCTTAAGCCCAGCTTATTCATGAGAAAAACTCAATCCTAATTGAGGGACTTTCTACAAAACACCTTACTCAAATTCAAGGTAATCAAAAACAAGCAAGTCTAAGAAGCTGTCATAGCTAAAAGGAACCTGAGGAGGGGCACCTAGCTAGCTCAGTTGGTAAAGCTATGACACTTTATCTCAGGGGTGTAAGTTCAAGCCACACGCTGGGCATAGAGGTAACTTCAGTACAAAATCTTTAAAAAAAAAAATAAATTGGGGCACCTGGGTGGCTCAGTGGGTTAAAGCCTCTCCCTTCGGCTCAGGTCATGATCCCAGGGTCCTGGGATCAAGCCCCGAATAGGGCTCTGCTCAGCGGGGAGCCTGCTTCCCCCTCTCTCTCTGCCAGGCTCTCTGTCTACTTGTGATCTCTGTCAAATAAATAAAATCTTAAATAATAATAATAATAATAAATAAATTATTTTTAAAAAGGAGCCCAAGGGGGCGCCTGGGTGGCTCAGTGGGTTAAGCCGCTGCCTTCGGCTCAGGTCATGATCCCAGGTCCTGGGTTCGAGCCCCACATCGGGCTCTCTGTTCAGCAGGGAGCCTGCTTCCTCCTCTCTGCCTGCCTCTCTGCCTACTTGTGATTTCTCTCTGTCAAATAAATAAATAAAATCTTTAAAAAAAAAAAAAAAGGAGCCCAAGGAGGTCTAATAACTAAATGTAATATCCTCAAAGAGATCTTGGAACAAAAGACATTAAGTAAAAACTAAGGAGGGGCATATCATTGCTTAGTGGGTTAAGTCTCTGCCTTTAGCCCAGGTCTTGAGTTCAGCCTGCTGCTCTGCCTACTTGTGATCTCTCCCTGTCAAATAAATAAATAAAATCTTAAAAAACAAAACAAAACAACAAGAACAAAAAAAACTAAGGAAATGTGAATAAAGTATGGACTTAGGTAATAGTAACATATCTATATTAGCCCTCTATTTTGTGATAAATGAACTACACTAGTGGAAAATGTTATTAGAGGAAACTGGGTGTAGGGTACATGGGAATTCTTTGTACTAATCTTCACAACTTTTCTGTACATCTATAATTATTCTAAAATAAAATAAATTTCAAGGTCCATTTTATCAGCCTTTTCTAAGGTAGTAGTTAAGTCACCCTTAACAAGTAGTACAAAATGTTCTAATATTCCAAAGAGCCTTGGAGAACAGGGAGGGCCAAAGTAACAGGCTTCTTTGAGCCAGACCTTAGGATACTAAACTGACAAATATATGACCCAGCAAGCTGGCTTATTGTTTTTAAATAGCAGTAAAGAGAAAGAATTGCTAAGCAGACATTCTAAGTATTACAGTTGATTTGTTAATTCAGTGAAATTGTTTTCCAAGAGAATATTGACAGGTCTATTAACTGGAGCTGTTCATAAAGCCCTAATTAAGCAACAAGA
Source organism: Lutra lutra (assembly GCF_902655055.1). Taxonomy (NCBI): domain Eukaryota; kingdom Metazoa; phylum Chordata; class Mammalia; order Carnivora; family Mustelidae; genus Lutra; species Lutra lutra. The sequence goes on along the minus strand of NC_062282.1, from coordinate 78,090,640 downwards.
TTCAAGGAGTCACTGTCACTCATTTAAGTACTTAATTAGTTGCTCTTATGGGATTGTTTTCTTTTGTGTGAATTCCTAGGCAGTGATCCACATTGCTGTGTCCCTTTGGGGCCTGCACAATTTATTTCTCTGGGGTTTTATTTATCAGATTACAATCTGAGACGTAATCCACAATTTAATTAATTTATTTATTTTAAGATTTTATTTATTTGACAGACAGAGATCACAAGTAGGCAGAGGCAGGTAGAGAGAGAGGAAGGGAAGCAGGCTCCCTCCCAGGACCCTGGTATCATAACCTGAGCCGAAGGCAGAGGCTTTAACCCACTGAGCCACCCAGGAGCCCCGAAATCCACAATTTTAATGTGAAAGTCCATTGAGAGCAGTTTCAACCCTGAAGGAAGGGAAGTAAATTACAGATAGGCACCAGGGATGGTCTACTCAATACTTGCGGTTCCCTTATCCACCCTGCCTTAGTTTTTCCTCTTAGTATGGCATAGGACTGAGCCTTGAAACTTGAGCAGGACAATTAAGAGGGTCACTGTGTCTCCTAATTGCTACCTACAACGGGAGGTGGCAGCTTGGAGTTAAAGAGTTACTTTGAAATGTTTTACTACATCATCTTTTATTTCCTCACCAGGAAATTTAAAAAAAAAAATGAACAGGGAGTTGTAGGTGACTAACTTCACTTATCAAGTAGGAAATCCCATTACATTATTTAAATGTGCATGATTAAGCCACTGAAATCTCCTGGGATATTGAATACAGGCACAGACATCAATGAATCATCCTTTTCAAGTGGCAACAAAGAGGCATCCTCCCTCCACCTGCGTAGCCTTACAGTGGTCAGGAAGATGATCTGTATGTTCAGAGGAGCTTACCATCCCAGATTTTAAACCCTGACGTCATGACAAAAGTCAGCCTCCTTCCTTAGGGACCATTTCTATTTCACTACCTAGGACTGAAGCTGTGATCAGGCTCTGCTGGAAATGAAGACTGCTGTTTTTTCTTAGAACCTCTCCTTCGGGAATATATTAAAAATGAAGAGAATCACTACAACAGAAGCAAGCTGTGCAAAGACTATATACAACAAACTCCAAACACAAGAAATGAGGACTAATCTACTGTTGGATTACTAAAGTCATCTTAGTCCTCTAAAAGAGGTAGAGTTTAAGGGCAGAGTGGTAAAGGCTTGCTGTAAGGTAAAGGTATTGATAACCTGGAATTTTTCAGAGACATGTTGGTACTGGTCCTGAACCTGTCACTAATGAGCTGGCAATCTTTAAGGCCTGAATTTCATTTTCTATAACAGGGATTGGTAAACTCTAGCTCACAGGCCAATTTTGGCATGCCAATCTGTTTTTGAAAACCCCTGAAGCATAGAGCGAAGGGGAGAAATTTTTGCCGACCCCTGCTCCAGAACAGCAGTGTATAACAAAACTTTCCACATTAGTGGAAATGTTCTTGGAGCTGTCCAAGATGGTAGTCACTAAATACTGAGATGGAAAAGCAGACTTAGTTTTTATCAGTTGAACAGTCTTATTTATTGCATAGCATAGCTCTAGAAAATCAGACTTTAGTTTAAGCCTTGGACTTCAGATCAAGTATTCTCTAATATTCTCGTACTCTACATAATTTTTTAGAACTCATATACAGTTTTTATTTTTTATTTTATTTTTTTTAAAAGATTTTATTTATTTATTTGAGAGAGAGACAGTGAGAGAGAGCATGAGCAAGGAGAAGGTCAGAGAGAGAAGCAGACTCCCCGTGGAGCTGGGAGCCCGATGCGGGACTCGATCCCGGGACTCCAGGATCATGACCTGAGCCGAAGGCAGTCGTCCAACCAACTGAGCCACCCAGGCGTCCCTACAGTTTTTAATCATATACATTTTTTCCACCTGTAAAGAAAACCTCAGTTCTTAAAAAAAAATTTCTTTCTTTTAACATAAGCTTTACAAACAATGTGGGGCTTGAACTCAGGCCCCTGAGATGAAGAGTCGCATGCTCTTTAAAAAAAAAAAAAAAAATCACATGCTGCTTTACGAGGCTGAGACTGAGACGGAGCCAGCCAGGAGCCCCAAGAACACTTCACTTTATATTTTAACTTTACTCTCACACTACTACCACACTCTCACCATTTCTGACACCAGATGTGTGTGTGGGTTTTCCCCCACACCAAGCAAATCTGTGTCACCAGCTGGGTGTCCTACAGTTTCACTCAATTCTGACACTCTATATACCTGGAGTATCATCAGACCTCACAGGTTAAGGGCACAGTCCAACAAGACTGCCCCTCCCTCACTTCAGATGCCAATCACAAGTTCAAGTTGTTACCAGTGAACAAGTTTTGACCAGTCTCTGATATAAATCAGAGGTTCCCACAAACTACCCCATCAGGTTTGATTAATTTGCTTGAGTAGTCTCAGAACTCAGGAAAATGGCTTCCTTACTGTTTACCAGTTTATTTTAAAAGGATATGAGAAAGGCTATAGATAAACATCTAGATGGGAGATGCACAGGGCAAGGCTATGTGGAAAGGGGCAATGAGCTTCCATGCCTTCTCTGGTATACTACTCTCCCAGCCCCTCCAAGTGTTCACCAACCTGCAAGTTCCCTAAACCCCACACTATTAGGATTTTTATGGAGGCTTCATTATGTGGGAATGATCCATTATTAACTCCCATTTCCAGCCCCTTTCCTCTTCCTGAAGAATGCAGGTGAGGCTGAAACTTCCAAGCTTCTAATCATTGCTTGGCCTTTCTGGTGACCAGCCTCATTAGAACAAGACATTCCAATCACCCAGGAAATTTCTGGATTTAGGAGCTCAGTGTCAGGAATCAGAGTCAAAGACTGAATAGTAGAACAAAAGATGCTCCTAGTGTTCTTATCATTTAGGGAACTTTAAGAGTTTTGGGAATTCTGGGGCACCTGGGTGGCTCGGTTGGTTGGGCATCTGCCTTTGGCTCAGGTCATGATCCCAGGGTCCTGGCAGGAAGCCTTGCTTCTCCCTCTTCCTCTATGCTTTCTCTCTCTCAAATAAATAAATAAAATCTTTAAAAAAAAAAAAAAAAAGAGTTTTGGGAATTATGTGCCAAGAATGGGAGCGGAGGCCAATACAGATATTTTTTCTGTTATTGCACACCACCCATCTGAGCTGAAACAAGTTAATGAGAACCTACACAACAAGAGACTATATACATTACCTATCCTGGTGTCACATAAGGCTGTCAGACATCTGAGGTCCTGATGGAGGAAGATTTCTCTCTCAGGTAAAGGCATCTAGGATTCAAAGAGGAAAGGAATGACAAGCTATCCCTAAGATAGGGTCCTCTCCTCAAAGAAAAAACAAAAAACTGTTTGCACCCAGACTAGGACCAACTCCACAGAAGGAGTTACTCCACTCTCAGAGGTGCAAAACGCTGCCCGAGAGCACTTAGCCACAACACCAAAACAGTGCTTGGAGCCAGACCTCAATAAAGGCAGTGTTTGCTCTTCCAACAGTGTAACACCATCCAAGGCATCACATTAGCCTGGATAGCTGACAACCACTGGGTGACTCCCAAAACAGCTACCCAGACATTCAAGTAGAAGATGGATACAGGTATCCTCATGAATTCAATGTTGACTGCAAACCACAAGCCTGGAAGCAGTGATGGCAGACTTTGCTGCCAGCCCTTTAAACAAATAGGAAACAGGAACCCCTTTCCCATGCCTTTGGTCATTCTGTCCAACATTCACGGAATTCCTGCTATGTGCCAGGCACTATGACTGGGATCTAGCAGTGAACACCCAAGATACACTGTCCTTTTTTTTAAAAGATTTTATTTATTTATTTGACAGAGTTCATAAGTAGGCAGAGAGACAGACAGAGGGAGAGAAAGCAGGCTCCCCACTGAGCAGAGAGCCCAATATGGGGTTTGATCCCAAAACCCTGGGATCATGACCTGAGCCTAAGGCAGAGGCTTTAACCCACTGAGCCACCCAGGCGCCACTACACCGTCCTTTCTTTCCTGGACTTTATACTCTCTTTATACATTCTACAGATGGAATGGTACAGATAATCTCAGAGATCCTAAATGCCTTCAGACCATAACCACTGATATCCCACTGAGCCTTTCACTGCTCAGAGGCCGAATTTGTTGGGGGGCAAATATTGGTGATGTTGCTTTCTGATGGATACCAACTAGCAAACAGGCCTGCCACACAGGAAGCAGTCACTGTTGGAATGAATAGGGAGGGACATTTACCTGAGAATGCCATACCAACTGTTCACCAGCCACTAATTTCCTCTCTTCAGTAGGGCCAATGATGCCCTACTTTCAAGTCATCCTAAAAAAGAAAAAGATTTCACGGTTCAACACCCTATACTAAAACAGCAGCTCCTGAAGCTGCTTTTCTGTAGAAATGGAAACAATGCTGTCTGCCATTTATGATTTACCCTATTTTCAATACCTTTCAGAGTTATTTTATTTCCCATCATCTTTTTATTGCCTATAATTACCATTAAAGCTAACCATTTCCCCAAACCCTCTAGATATCTCAACTCCTAAGACCCCATTTGTAAAAGGCTATTCACAATGAACATCTGAGGTATTCACACAAAGCACTCAACATTAAGCTAAGGGGACCCTTTTTAGGGAAAGGCAATTGATAGAACAAAGCTAGCTTTTATAGGGGCGCCTGGGTGGCTCAGTGGGTTAAAACCTCCACCTTCGGCTCAGGTCATGGATCCCAGGGTCTTGGGATCAAGCCCTGCATCGGGATCTCTGCTCAGCAGGGAGCCGGCTTCCTCCTCTCTCTCTGCCTGCCTCTCTACTTGTGATCTGTCTGTCAAATAAATAAATAAAATCTTAAAAAAAAAAAAAAAAAAAAAAACCTAGCTTTTATAAGGAACTCCCCTGCCTCCTAACATCCTCACCAGTTCCTCCTGTGGAATCCAGGATGTCACTTTCCACAGAAGCAGCAACTAAGTCAGCCTTATTGGATAATCTCCAGCATCACCCTGAGTGATAAGTATTTGCCTAGAACTGAGAAGCATCTCTTCTCAGAAAATTAGCGATCCAAAACAAAATCACTACAAAAAGGGACCCAGTATTTACTGCTCCAAAGGACTCTCTTCATTCCTGAAAATCAGTAAGAAACTCACAAAAATATATTATCAGCCTAAAGAAGAAATTAGTATGGTTGTAGCTAGGCCTACTGCCTAGAACCTCTCAGTCTACTGGTATTTTTCTCTTTTATTAAAGAGCCAGAGAAGAATGCCCATAATTTTAAAGCAACTTCACACCAAAATTTCCCTAATCAGGCTTTCCTATAGTTAACTAAATCAATGAAACCCTCGACAAAGGGATCAGCATGACTAGCTCTGTATGGTGCAGGAGTGGGGGCCAGGCACTTTGATTTGCAATTGAAAAATTGCAAAAATCCCACTGACTTTTTTCCCTGTACAAACCCCCTTTGGAGCATCTGGTAGGCACTCAAACAATAAAAAGGTGACTTTCTCCCTCAACTTCTACATTACTCATGGCTTGTTTACCTTTGTTCCGATTCCAAGCAATGATTCAAGTAACTTCATACTAGCCAAACCTGTTGAACAAGAACCACTCAAAAAGATTTGGATTTTTAGGTGTCCCCCTGCAAAATCATGCCCTTACAGATTCAACCTTGTGAGTAAGCAATTATGCTGGCATCCTGGTATAGTTAATAACAGAGTTGGCATGAACCAGGCCCAGAATGCCAACCAGCTGTGGGCTGCTTCTCTCCCAGCAGTGTAACACTTGCCTAGGTACAGGTCAACCTAGGCAGCTGCCTACCGCTGGGGCAGAAGGCAGGCGAATGAAGTTGCACTCACCTGGGGCTGCCTCTGTCCAAAGCCCACGCCTATCCCCCTCTGCAATGGAAGCACGCCAGGTTAGAGTCAGCCAACAGTAGTGAACACTTATGTGAAGTTTAAGACCTCTGCCCGCAAACCGCATAACTTATTTCTGAGTCATAGAAATAGACAAACAAAAAGCTATTCCTTGGTTAGCTTTATTTTCTCACATCATTTGTTACCCATGTGCCACAGCAACTCAACAGGGGGATTTTTTTTAACATTTTATTTTTAAGTTATTTTCACTCAACATGTGGCTCGCATTTAACAACCCCGAGATCAAGAGTTGTATCCTCTAGCGACTGAGCCAGCCGGGGCCCCTCAACAGCAGCATATTAAGGGTCTAGTCAACAAGTAGAAGGAAGCTTGGCTCTATCACTTAACAGCTAACAATGAACAATTTAACAATGAACAAGGAATTTAACCTCTTCGCACCTTCCAGTCTCATTTGTAAAATGGGAATGTTATCAATAATACTCTGTACACAAGCTGGTTGTTAGATCTAAAAAGAATATAAATTAAGCCTAAGAATATCTGGTATAGAATATGTGGTCAATAAACACTTGCTGTTATCAAAAGCTACATTCCAGGCAAGGAGATGAGGAATGGGGGGGAACAGAAGTGGAAAAATTATCCTGGGAGAGCAATGCGCAGTGAAAATCGTGAAGGATGATTAGAACTAGACTGGAGAGGATGTGGATTATGAGACCTTTTGAGGAACAATAAAAGCAGTACTTTATAAAAACCGGATGTGATAATGGGTATGAAAGGAACTGGAAACAAGCTGCCATTCCTGCCAATGACCTCAAGTACTGGTTGAAAGCAGTAACCAAAATGTTTGCAAGAATGTTAATAAACATTCTTACCCATTCACCATAGTAATTTACCTTATTTCCATAAGATTAGGGTATCTAAGACAATACCTTTTTCCAACCAAGCTCTAATTTCACTCTTAACCAACTCCAATTGAGAGAAAAGGTAAAATAGAGGGGGCTTATGGTTCAGGTCTAAAAAAAAATGAATCTTAAAACAGTCTGCCCCTTTCAGGGGCTTGGGTTGAACGACCTGACCGAGCTCCACCCGGACACGTGCTCATCACAAATCTTCCCCAGCCCCTGGCCCTGGCGCCAGGCGTCCGGGAAGCGAGGCTCTCAGACCGGATCTAGGTGACTCTCCAAGGACAAGAGGGATGGTAGAAAACAGGGGGCGACTCTAGGGCTACATTTTCCCAGCGACTCTTCAAGATGCCCTCCAAACCCGGGGTCATGGTGGAACGAACCCCAATTTCATTCCGAGCATCGGAAGAAGCCTCCCACCGCTGCCTCTCGCCCTGAACTGGTAAACCTCCACGGCTTCTCCCCGCTTGGCCCTTAACTCACCCGCACGTGTCTGGGAGCTCGGCCGGGGTACTCCCGCCAGAGCAGAGGCCGCCGGGGAAAGGACCGCACGAAGCGGAGGGGAGCCCCGCCCCGGGGCGGATACTGAGCAGGCCCTCAGTGGGCGGGGCCCGGAAGCCCCGCCCAGGAATGTCCGGGTTAGGAAAATGCGGGAGCGGTGGCCGAGGTGAGCATACTCCTTAGAGTAGCTAGCACCTCACAATAAAAGGGGCAGGAATCTGCACGAGGGCTACCATTATTTGACTCCCATCCCGTTTGTTACCTACGAATGGGAGGGAGCATTGGGTTTGGACCTGCTAAAGACTAAACTTGGGGTGTCCGAAGGGAGGCCGTGCTTCCTACCTGCCCACAGCGGGTGCCCGTGGGACGCCTGTTCCTCTCGCTCGTGTGGTGCCTTTGGGTTACTGCAGGAGCAGCTCACGCTTTTTCCACCTCCCGCTCAGATCTATCAGGCTTTCTCCAGTAGCTTTGTCTCTCGGCTGATGGCTTGCTCACCCACATAGGTCACCTCAGTTTTCAGGTTCTCTCCAGAAGATTTTCCAGTAGATGATGCCTGGCACCCCTCCAGCCTAACCCTGTGGGGCAGCATCCCTGGTGCCCTGCAGTGGGATCCTTAGGTGAGTTGCAGTCGCTCAAAAGCACTGGCTTTATCTGTCAGAGTTGCCTTGCACCGTGGCAGTCTGCCAAAGATACCACATCTGGAGTTGAGACAGATTGCCCACCAGGTTATCAGTATTTCTTTCGAACACTAAAACTTCCTTCTCCCATTAGCTGGAGTCAGTACGATTCTGTCCTGCTGAACAGTTGGTAAAGCTGGAGCTCCTCTCTTTCCTAGCCCCACGAAAGCCTATCGGGTCTGCTCATCTTTCACACCTGGCACCTTTGCCAGGCAAACCCGTGGGAACCAGCCACTGCCCTTGGCATCTTCCAACATGTTTTATTATCTTCCCTCAGCTGTCATAATGAAAGCAAATGTGCTTCCTGTGCGCCCCAATCCTCACAGACCTCTGCTGAGAAAGGCCAGAGTGCAAAATTGATTCCAGCTACAGACAGACACTAGGCTCTAAGGCCAGAGAGACACAGGAGAAGTGGTAAGCACAAATCCTCCAGTTTTGATGGAGTTGGACACAGGCTCTGGTTGGAAAAAGGCTTACATAAATACGATAATTTAAAAAGTCACATGAGCAGTGCTGAGCGGGTAGGCAGGAGCTCTGCTTTGGAGTTAAATAGGAATGTGGCTGAAGACTGCCGCAATAATCAGTGCCTGTATCCGTGTTCATAAAGGAGGATTATGAGAGCTATAAAACCCTGCAGATTGGGTGGGTAATTGTCCTGTGGACTCTGCTAAAGGAGAAATTACATTGACACCTCATATATTTTGCTTTCTTTTCTTCCAAACACACAAAATGCAGAAAGAGACCTGCCCTGAGGATTCAGGAAAAGGAAAAATGAGGTTTGTGTGAATATGTGCATGTGTGCTTTCAGACAAGAGACAGGAAGTAATTGAGGCTAGTGATGGAGAGAAAGCCCAATGACCTGGGAACTACTGGATTCGTAGATTAGTCAGGTACGAGGCAGGATTTTTGTGGAAGGCAGGACAGCCATTATGAGTAAGGGTGAGTGGTGGGCCATGTTGTCTTGTCATTGACAGTGTAGTCACCTTTTTTTTAGGTATAGGGCATTCAGTGTCTTAACGAGGAAAACCTTGATTATGATTTTTGTATTTCCTAGTTAAAAAATTCTTCATAGTCAACCTTCTTAGCCTCTAACCTTTTAAATTCTAAACTCATTTTGGTGAGCTGATTGATTTGGTCTTTTGTTTCTTATTCTTTTTTTTCCTTCCGCATTTTAATTTAATGTTTCTTATTCTTGCAAAGACAAAATTGTTAGGAACAATAACAAAAAAGAAAAGGAAAAATTTCTAGGAAAAAAAAATGCAACGAGATGAAAGGCAAAGGATTAAGGTAGTTCCATTAGCTCTGAGTTTCACCTCATAATCCTATCTAGCCCTAAGGGGCGCTAGGTCCCCAAACTTCTTGTGTGCCTTTCCCTATCTCCTCCATCTAAATTGTCCTTGCTTCCTTTCTTGAAGCCTTTTCCCTTGAGACTGATCCCTTTCCTCTCCTGCCTGGACAGGAACCACCATTAGAGAAATGCTCAATCACATATTCAGTCAGTCAGTCAGTCAGCCAGCATTTACTGAGCATCTACCACTTGCCAGACCCTGTTCAGGAGCAGCAGATAAAGTCAGACCAATAGAGATCTCTGCTTACCTAAAGCTTACAATCTAGTGGGGGAAAAAGACAAAAAAGTATAGATATCCTTGGGCAGATGTCAGAGTCAGGGGGAGTACTAGAGATGGCAACATTTCCCCTGGATGATCCTAAGAGCTTAAAGTTAAAGAGGGATCCCTCCTTCATCCTTGTGTACTCTACTTCTCCTGCTGCTTCTCTGTAATAGCTCTCCAGATTAGAGTGGGGCCCTGTAGTTGTCCTTGTTATTTCTCAAAAGCATAGTTGGATTGGTAAGGATATACAGAAATTGGAATCCTCATACACTTCTGGAGGGGATGTAAATTAGTGCAATTTCTTTGAAAAACAGTCTGGCAGTTCTTCAAATGATTATACATAGAGTTACTTTATGATTCAGCAATTCCACTCCTAGATATATACCCCAGAAAATGAAAATACATGTCCATACAAAACCTGTACACAGATTTTCATAGAAGCATTATTCATTATTCACAGATTTTCATAGCAGCATTATATCAAAGGTTGAAATAACCCAAATGTCCATTAACTGACAAACAGATAAATAAAATGTGGGATATCCATACAGTTGAATATCATTTGGTTATAAAAAGGAATTTACTCATAAAAAGTACTAATTCATGCTATAACATGAATGAACCTTAAAAATATTACATTAAATGAAAGAAGCCAGACCATATATTGTTTGATTCCATTCATACAAAAGTCCAAAATACTAAAAACTATAGAGACAGGAAATAGATTAAGGGCTGCTTAGGTCTGAAGGGAAGGGAGTGGAAAAGTCAAGGTTCTAGGTTTCTTTTTGAGGTAATGATGAAATATTCTAAAATTGTGATGGTTGTGCACATCTGTGAATATAATAAAAACCACTGAACTCTATACTTTATATTGGTGAATTGTATAGTATGTGACTTATATACCAAAAAAGCTATTAAAACAACAATGAAAAATATACTAGGGGGCGCCTGGGTGGCTCAGTGGGTTAAGCCTCTGCCTTCCCGCTCAGGTCATGATCTCAGGGTCCTGGGATCGAACCCCGCATTGGGCTCTCTGCTCAGCAGGGAGCCTGCTTCCTCCTCTCTCTCTGCCTGCCTCTTTGCATACTTGTGGTCTCTGTCAAATAAATAAATAAAATCTTAAAAAAATATATATATATACTAGGAGACATGAAAGATACGCAGTTCTGATTAAAATTGTGGTCTGCATGGTCATTGCCGATTTTTAGAGAGGACTTTTTTATCCTGGGTCCTATAGCCCCTCAGAGTTCCTTCCTCAGTATAGAGAGAAGTTGATACATTTGAGTGGGCAGCGTGAACAGATGTAAAGGAGCAGACTGCATTCCCATCCTTGCACGCCCTAGCTTCCCTTCCTCATAATGATTTGGTTCAACATTTATGGTATTCCTACTGCATACAAGACTTACAGACCTAAAGAGACAGAGTCTCTTTATTCCTTCCAGTGGCAGAAATTAAATCATTAATACAATGCTGTTTATAAAAACAACTATAGCTCTTTCGGAGATAGGCAGTGTGACAGAAAGAATTGTTGTGAGGCATCTTGGGACTCTGGACTCTGGACTTTTTCTATAGCATGTAGGGAAACATTCGTAATGACATCATTTCCCAGTCCTTCTTGATGTTGAGCAAGTTCCAAGAGTTGGCTCCCTCCTCACATGCCTCCAATCACCTCTTCACTTGGTTTCTAGACTCAATTAGTCTATTTCCATACCCTTCATTTTCTCACCAACTCCACCCCCACAATGTCCAAATTGGCCCTCCAATGCTGAAGCCATTTGCCAGAAATTCATTAAGCTGAACACATGGGAAATTACAGAGGAGATTTCACTTGTCACTTAGGCTCAAATATAGAAAGTAATTTTAAAAGGACAGTGGCAAGAGGCTATTTTTATCTTGCTTGTTTGTGCTGAGTTTTCTTATCTTGCTGTCTCTCAGTCTCTTCCTAGCTACCTCTCTTCTCCTTCTTTAAATTAAATGTTGGCCTTTTAAATCTTTTTCTCAGATTCTCTTACCTTGTTTTACGGAGTCTTCTCTTTATGGTGGTAGGCACTAGGAGAGATGGAGTGATGAAGAAGACAAACATGGTCCTTACCATTATGGAGATTACAGTCTGATGAGGCAGGCGGACATCAGGTGGAGTGAGTTCAGATTTGGTCACAGGAAAGTCTTTTTTTTTTTTAATATTTTATTTATTTATTTGACAGAGATCACAAGTAGGCAGAGAGGCAGACAGAGAGAGAGAGAGAGAGAGAGGGAAGCAGGCTCTTGGCTGAGCAGAGAGCCCGATGCGGGACCCGATCCCAGGACCCTGAGATCATGACCTGAGCCAAAGGCAGCGGCTTAACCCACTGAGCCACCCAGGCGCCCGGTCACAGGAAAGTCTTGAGGGAATTACTTACACTTTTTTGATGTTAAGTGTACCCTCCAGTAAATGGACATATGATAATTGCCAGAATCCCAGCATGTTAGGGACTAAACCTAATATATCACAAACAATGGAAAGAAACCAAAGGTCGAGGTTTCTGTGTGACATAGTCAAGCCCCCTGGGTAAAGAGAACATGGATTTGGGAGTCGGATGTTGGTGAGATTCTAACTCCACCACCTTGCATGTCAGCTGTTTGACCTCTGGACATCAGTACCTTTGCCTATAAAATGGGAATTATAATCTCTACATTTTCGGTGGTTGTAAAGATGGAATGAGATGTCATATATAAGGGACCAGGCAGGTGCTTATCCTATGTTACTTCCTTTCTCATGACCTCCCTATTCCCACTTTAAATCACACAGTTGGAAAAAAAAAGAAGAAGAAGAAGAAGAAGAGCCCAGTCTTCCAGTTGGTAGGAAATGGGGTTCCTCAAATAATATTCATCAATCATATGCACAGAGAGATGGGTTATAACCATATTAATTAGTGTAAGTGGCTCTGTATATGCAACTTAGGACAGACAAATTGCTCCCTTCTTCTGGGGTAAAGGAAAGGCAGTACAAAATGAAGTTATAGGTTAAAGACTGAAATGAGATGTAACAAAGGACTTCCTAGCCATGAGGGCTGAAAGTGTGAGGGGATGCCAAAGAGAGATGCATCCTTTTCTGTTAGTATGTGGACTGGCCTGGGGCAGGCCTATCTGGAGCTCAAGAATAAACTCGCCCACCTCTTCCTCTCCTGCTTAGCGCTTAGTGTTGGGAGTCTTGGAGGAGACACCACAGCTCCTCTCCCCTTTCCAAGCCAGGAATGCTAGGGAGAGATGAATGCAGCCAGGAAGGCTATTGCTCAGGAGGAAAGGAAAAACGGCAACTGTCACTTCAGGCACTTAAAAAGTACACTAAATTGAGAAGCTGCTGATTTGGTTTACCTGATTCTTCCCTGATACAGAAGAAATCTCTACAATCAGAGGTTTCTAGAAGCTGAAAAGGAAGCCTGAGCTCCAACTGCGGAAATTGGCAGAGGCGACGCTCAAAGGAATAAGCTGGGCTCTGTGGGCAGCATCAGGATTCTTGGATTCCTCCTCCACCCTCCAGTCCTGGGAAATTTCAGGTTGTCTTTTTCTGTAGAGATCTTTTCAACAGGGAGGAGTTTAGTTGTCCTTTTCTCCCTTCACCACCATTTTTCTTTCTTCTTCCTTTCCTTTGTTCTCCCTTTCCCTCCCTCCTCCTTTTTCTTTTTCTCCTCCTCCTCCCTCCTCCTAATCTCCATTTCAGCTGTTGATTCTCATTGCCCAGTCCACCAGGATTTCTGTTTCAGAAACTTTAGACTTCCTTCCTGCAAGACCATCCTGACAACCCCGGGCACTGCTCTGTGTGTATTTGTAGAGATCAAGACCAAGTTTAGTCAGGTGCTTTAGGAAAAGAGCTTTCCTAGGGGATTTTCAGAGCCTTTCATATGCCAAAGGTTGTGAATATCCAAGAGGAGTCATTGATATACTGGAACCCAACTTTCCCAAACCTCTTTGACCTTTTTATCTTCCCCAGCCCCAAAGAGTATATCCTGAGACACATGAAATGGCCTTAGGAAAACATTTCAGAAACATATATATTAGATTTAAAAGAATACTCTAACATTCATTATTTGATTTCTACACCTACACTATAGGTAGGACGGGGAGGTTATAATAATCTCACTTTACAGATCAGTAAAACTGAGGCTCAGAGAGTGATATGTGCCTCTCTTACAGTAATGTAGCTAGCCAGTAAATAACAAAGCTAGGTCTTGTTATTTATAACTTTAGACTCTCTGCACTACCTTATACTGGATTTAAATACAATATACCAGGGTGCCTGGGTGGCTCAGTGGGTTAAAGCCTCTGCCTTTGGCTCAGGTCATTATCCCAGGGTCCTGGGATCCAGCCCCACAGGGGGCTCACCCCCGTTGTGGGCTCTCTGCTTAGCGGGGAGCCTGCTTCCCCCATCTCTCTCTGCCTGCCTCTCTCCCTACTTGTGATCTCTCTCTGTCAAATAAATAAAAATCTTCAAAAAAAATAAATACAATATACATGTGACATCATAGTGTGGCATGTGATATATGGTATGGCATCTAGGAGATATATATGCTATAATTGATGAATTATGACATTTTCCCCCCATTCAACTGAATATGTAACGCACATTTGTTACGTGCATCACTAATCACTAGTCCAGGTGCTAGGGCTGGAGCAGTGACCAAAATAGACAAAAACACAAATGATGGCCTTCATGGAGCTTATCTACAAGGGGAGAGATAGAAATTATAAAATAGGGCACCAGGGTGTCTCAGTTGGTTAAGCATCTGCTTTCAGCTCAGGTCATGATCTCAGGTCCTGGGGTCGAGCCCAGGAACTCCGTCTCTCCCTCTCCTTCTGCCTCTCCCCCTGCTTGTGCTCTCGCTCTCTCTCAAATAAATACATAGAATCTTTAAAAAAAGAAATTATAAGATAAATATGTAAAATGTATCTTATTATCTGTGTTATATAATCATAAAGTCTAAGGATAAAAATGGGGAAAAGAATAGGTACATGTGGGAGCTGCAGTTCAGGTGTGCAGAGGGTCAAGGAAAGCTACACTGAAAAGGCTGCATATAAATACAGACCTCAAGGAGATAGGGGAGTGACCGAGAGTGACTGAGACCTTCCAGAGATTTAGGGGTAGCTGGCTGGGGGCTCCAGAGAGAAGAGCAAATTCAATGGGCTGGAGTGAAGCACGAGTGAGCCTTGGGTGAGGCTGAGTGGGGGAGAGGGTTGGGTAGAAGGAGATGAATTTAAAAGGGGGTAGGGTCCACATATTAAATATTATAAGGAAATTAAGTGATATAATATAGATGATATGCCATGATATTATAACAATAATACCAGATGACAGATTTATTATGTGGCTACATAACAAATTACCCCCAACTTTGAACATTTATCTCAGTTTCTGAGGGTAAAGAAATGGGAGTAATTCAGCTGAGCTGGCTCAGGGTCACTCATGAGTTTGTAGGCAGCCTTCCTGCCAGGACTGAAGTCATCTGAAGTCTTCCTAAGAGGATCTGCTTGAGTCTCACTCATGTGGCTGTTGACAGAAGGCCTTAGTTTCTTACCACAGGAGCCTCTTCATAGGGCTGCTCACAACATGGCAACTGGCCTCCTTCAGATTAAGTGATGAGGGAGCGAGGCAGAAGCAGAGACAGAGGGAGGGAGAGAGGGACATGAAGAAGGGAGCCACAGATTCTTTTATAATCTAATCTTGGAAATAACATACCATTACTGCTGTCATACTATATTGGCCACCCAGCTTAACCCTTGTACTTTGTGGGAGGGGGACTAAAAGAGGGTGAATTTCAAGAGATGGGGATCACCTCAGAGGTTGGCCCCCCTCAGCTGCTTTGCAGGAAATTTCCTCAAACTAACCCTTAGTTGAACAAATATCAAAAATACATGTCTGAAAAAAAAAAAAAATACATGTCTGGCATTCATGTGGGTCCTGTAACACTGGAGCTCACAACCCTACCTGGGTTGAGGCCTGAAAAGGGACAACGCATCAGGAACATCAGAAACCCACTGAGAGTCTGAAGGTCTTATTTCAATTCAGCGTGAGTGTGCTTATTTCTTCAAAGCCCCACTTTCTCTAGTCCTGGCCTCATTATTTCATTTACCCAATTAATATAACTTGGAATAATCTTACTTAAACCTGCAAAGAAACAAACAAACAAAAAAACTATTTTAAGGAGAGCTGTGGAACTTCAAAGGCAGGCTGGGACCCCTCTGGGCAATTTCATCTGGAAACAACACTGGACTTTGATGAAGGGCAGAGCCAACCTACCCATCCCTCCAGAACCCTGAGGTACCTTCCTGTAAAAGAGAGGCATCCTGCCTGTCTTTGGAGAATGACGATAGGGAACAGAGCATTTGTTCTGCCCCTGACGCCCAGTACTGGGTCTGTCCTCTGAGACAAAGACATGGCTCTTCTGAGACCCAGGCGGGCCCCCTTCCCCACTCCTGCCCTGATGGGCCTCAGCTGTGCAGCCAGAGTCAGCCAGTTTCCTAAATTGAGCAGCAGATGGCATCACAGCCTCAGTAGCGAGCCGCTGAGGCTGCTGGCAAGAACAGGGCACGATTAGCAACTCGGGCTCGTGCTTGGCATCTGGGGGCTTCTGGGAGTGGGGGCTGCTTCCCCAGCTCCCAGCTCAGAGGAGTTTCTGTGCTGTGCCTGTAGATTGGAATATTGTTAGGCCGGTATCTCAGAGAACAGAGGCTGGAGTCCCCAGTAAGGAAACAGATGGTGAACACAGGGAATTTTCTGTGATCTTTTCTGAAAAAGATGAAAACCAGGGACTGCTGTTCCCAGAGCAGTTGCATTTTTCCATCACTGCCTGTCCCTACTCATGAGGGTCGCATGGAGTATATCCTGGCTTGGGGGCTGGCAGGTCCCTGGCAGAAGCCTCCTGGGTCAGATGGGGCCAGAGATAATTTGAGGGATCGTCTAAGGAATCCCAAGAGGTCAAAACTGAATCTTTTCCAACACCTTCCTCTCCACCCCCCCAGTGACCCAAATGATAGGGGCAGGGTTAGTCCTTCAGGATTTCTGTATCTGCCTCTGTCTCCTTCCCTGTCCATATGTTTCTGACTCCTCTTCTTACTCTGTGTTCCACTCTTCCTCTCTTTCCTTTCTCCTCAGTCATTCCTATCCATTTATGCCTTTCCCCCTGTGGATATCTTTGTTTCTTGATTCCAGGGTAAAGAAAAAAGCCAATTGCCAACCTTGCTGGGTGAAGTGGTTTTAGGCACTGGGCTACAACACCATTGTCCACTCTCCTCCCTCCCTCCTGCTTCCCGTTGCTGCTGGATGGCTAGTCCCATGGAGACCTGGACTGAGGGAGGTCCAGGGGTCCCCAGAAGCTCTGCTCCTTGCTTGGTAGTTGTAGACAGGAAAGCCCTCAGGGGCTTCCCAATAGAACTGAGACCTCCTATTCACTAGGCACCCATATATACCAATAGAACATGAGCTTGAAGGCAGCATGTCAGCTACCTTGCTCACTGCTGCATCTGAAGTATCTAGTATATGGTAGTTATTCAATAAAATTTTGTTATAAATAAGAACAAATAGAAGATGGATGGAAGGTGAATGTTGACCTCCGTATTAGGCACTGAAGTACATTCAAGGTACCATCCCCATCCATCAGGAGAGAGAGCACGCAGGGAAGCAATCACCCATAATCTAGAAGAGTAACCATGAGGTGGTGGTGGTAGAAATGACAGTGGGTACCTAAGTCCATACTGTAAAGATAGTGAAGGTTTTGTTCACTCCCCAATGGTTGTTCATGGAGGGCCTACTAGGGGAAAAAGGTAGGCTCCCAGGTGGTTGTGAGAAACATATGAGCAGACAGGTAGTAATAAACCAGATAGATGCTGTCCTAGGGGAAATCATAGGCAGTGGGGGCAGAAAACTGAGGCATCTTGCTTCATTATCAGGGGGGTCCTGGAAGGCTCTGTGTTGAAGGGAGTCCAAGCTGAGAACTACCTGAAAGGTTAGTAGAAGTACCAAGGGAGAAGGAGGGGAAAAAAGTTCCAGCCAAGGGAACATTATGTAGTGAAGAGAGAATAGGCAGTTTTCAAGGAACCGAGCAAAAGTGCCAGGAAATCTGCCTTGAGTACCAGTAGGATGGTGGGCAGGGCTGGAAGACATGAAGCAAGACAAGTGGGTGGGAGTGGGGTGGAAGAAGCACCCAAACCATGCTGAGTTATGAGTTTACCTTCAGGGCATGGGAAACCATTTGCAAGTTTTAAGAAGGGAAGTGATAAGATCAAGTTTGGATTTTAGAGAGGTTACTCGGGGTACAATGTGGGCACTGGGTGGCGTAGGGCCAGAGAGGCATCCTAAAGACCAGTGAGGCAACAGTCCAGACAAGATATGATAACCTGAGTGATGACATCCCTGGGGATGGAGATCATGTTTGAGCCAAGTCTGAGGATAACTGGGAGTTTCCTTGCAGAAAAACTTGGGGTGGAAAGGATGCAGGTATTCCCGAGAGAGAAAAAGCACGTGGAAAGATTTTAAAAATTTGGCATGTTTGGGGAAGCACATGTGGTTATATATTCGTAGAGGGCACAGGGGTGGGTAGTGGGAGATGAAGTAGAAAGGAGCTAACCTTTGCTGAAGAGTCTTGAAAGCCCAGGGTCAGGCCAGACACTTTTATTAGAGTTGGAAGGACAAGGTGGGTATCCTCTCCAGACACTTGAATTACCTGCAGTAGTTCCAGAGGGTTCTGGTCCATCCAGGCATTTTCAGAACAAATGTAGCACCCAGAACCTGAAAGACGAGGGCAAACTGTATATAAAAAGGTGAAGGAGAATGAATACTGTTATGCTGAAAAAATAAAAAAATTAAAAAAAAAAAAAAAAGGTGAAGGAGAGTATGGGAACTGTAGTAAGCAAGTGGATCAAGACAGAGCATGGGGAGAATAGGGGACATTTCCTGCCAAGCAGAGAAGAGCAAGGCTGCATGAGATAGGTCCCTTCAGAACCTGGAAGTTCCAGTTCCAGAATAGTCTGGTTCTGCACTCGCTCCTCTGATTTCTATCTCCTGACCTCAAAAGACCTCCTTATAGGCATTTCCCCCAAAGAAGACATTTCCCCCAAAGAAGAGATATGCAAAAAGTCAGAGAGCAGAGACCAATTAGTGTAATGATTAAGAAATTGGGCTCTGCTTTCTCCTTAGTTTCCAACAGGGCAAATCACTCACTGGAGTCAGTTTGCTTACTTGAAGTGGGGACAATAACACCTACATCATCAGTGCTGAAAGGTGGAAATGAGATAATGTGAACAGGAAACTTACATAGTGTAGGTTCTCAATAAATCTTTGCTGTTATGAATATTCTGGTAGAAGACAAATGGGATGGGGTGGGAGGGCATAGAGAGATAGGGAGGGATGTAAATAAGAAGGGCTGAGTGGAAGGGGAGTGAGTTCCAATCTGTGCAAAATTCTTCAGCGGCTTCCGTGGATTATGGGACAAAATCCGTCACAAAGGCTGATTCCTGCCTACCTTTCCTGCCTCTTTTCTCGTGGCCCCCAACCTCACTTTATAGACTGAATGGGATCCTACCTCCTGTGATTCCCAGAGCAGAGCAAATTCTTCAAGACTTCCATGAACTGTAGTGGAGGAAAAAAAACCACAAAACCCTCAAACCTGTCTTCATACCAAATATTAGGAAGTGTGAGCTTCCTGGAACAGATGTTGGGAAGGGACCCAGGATGTGTATATCATGGGGAAGGGGTGGAGGATTAAGGGAGGGAGGAGCAGGGGAAAGTTAATATGGCTCAAATAAATGGCATTTGGCCTCCTACTTAGGTAAGGCAGAGGGCCTGCAGGCTGATGTGCATGTTTCTCTTGGTGGTGAAGCCAAGACTGGAGGAGAGGAGAGAAAGGGCAGAGGCTTAAGGGAGTCCCAGCATATGTCTGGTCTTCCACCCCCTCCCCTGTTTTCTCTTTCCTTCCTTCCTTTAGGGTCTTGATTCCCTAGGATGGAATTGCAAGCCTGAGAGTATTGACCTGGGACTGACTTACTCCTTTTAGG
Source organism: Lutra lutra (assembly GCF_902655055.1). Lineage (NCBI taxonomy): Eukaryota > Metazoa > Chordata > Mammalia > Carnivora > Mustelidae > Lutra > Lutra lutra. The sequence goes on along the minus strand of NC_062282.1, from coordinate 78,071,061 downwards.
AGCTAAGACCCCAGGTTTAAAAAGGTCCAGTTATAATTCAGTGTGAGAACTGTGTTATGAAGACTTGTGCTAAGGCCTATGGGAGCCTGTGGGCCTTGCAGAGACAGGGAGCTGGGCTTTGGAAAAGGACTAGATTATTAGATGGGAAAGGGTTTCCAGGAGGTGAGAACAGCATGAAAGTAGGCAGATTCTGCCTGGTCCCTGTGAGGATGAAACATATTCTTCACTCCTTCTCCTTTCCTCATCTCCAGAATTGAGTTCCTGTACCTCCTCCCAGGCCACCTTTAGAATCATCAACTGTTAGACCTGAAAGGAATCTTGGTGATCTTGCTGGTCCTCCCCGTCTTTTGAATTTTATATTTAGGGAAACAGAGACCCATATGGAGGAATAAACACTTATGTGAGGTCTCTCAGTGGATGAAGAACTCAGTCAGATCTCAGAGTTTCTGATTCATCTCTACTTGCATTTCCTAGTTCTACATTGCCTCAACGTCAACCACTTTGGCCCCCATCCTCCAGGGCTGGGTTTTGTTTTGCTTTGTTTTTCTGCCGGGGTGAGGATAGGAAAGGGATTTTTACCTAACTCCCTGTTATCGAAAAATAATAATTACAACTATCCCTTATCAAACATTTACTATGTGTCAGGCACAGTTCTAGGTGTAAGGGACATACACTAAACAAAGTTTCTCCTTTCATGTGGCTCACATTCTCCGGTGGGGGGGTGGCTGCAGGACAGAAGTTAAGTAAACAAACATGCCATGTGGTGTCATGATAGGATCTATGAAGAAAGTTGAGGTTGGACAGGGGGTTGAGCGTGACTATAAGGAGGCTATTTTAGATAGTTCACTCCAAAACTCAGAGGCCTAAAACAGTCATAAATTATCATCTCACAGTTTCTGAGGGTCAGGAATTCAGAACTGGCTTAGTTGGCTCATTCGGGCTCAGGGTCTTTCTTGATGTTGCGGTCAAAATGTCAGACAGGACTGCAGTTGCCTGAAACCTTGACTGGGGCTGGAGGATTCTCTTCCAGGGTGGTTCGCTCCCATGGCTGTTGGCTGGACACCTCAGTTGCTCATCATGAAGAGTAACCCTCCCCACAGGGCTGTTTGAGTATCCTCATGATATGGCAGCATGTGCATGGTCTGAGAAAGAAAGAAACGAGGAAGACACAATGCCTTTTTTAATGTTTTTATTTTTATTTTTTTTAAGAGTTTACTTATTTGTTTGACAGACAGAGATTACAAGTAGGCAGAGATGCAGGCAGAGAGAGAGAGGGAAGCAGGCTCTCTGCTGAGCAGAGAACCCGATGTGGGGCTCGATCCCAGGACCCCGGGACCATGACCTGAGCTGAAGGCAGAAGCTTTAACTCACTGAGCCACCCAGGCACCCCACAATGCTTTAAAAAAAAACTTTTTATTTATGAATAATATTAGATTTACAGACAACTTACAAAGATAATACAGAGTTCCCTTACATACTTCACTCAGCTTCCTCTAACGTTAATATCTTATATAACTGTGGTGGATTTCTCAAAGTCAAGAGATGAACATCGATACATTACTGCTAACTAACTGCAGACTTTATTCAGATTTCCCTGCTTTTTCCACTAATGTCTTTTCTGTTCCAGAATCCTGTTCAAGAGATCACATTGTGTTTAGTCATCACGTTTCCTTAGTCTCCTTTGATCAGTAATAGTTTCCTACTCTTTCTTTGTTTTTCATAATTTTTTTTTAGGTTTTTATTGTAATTCCAGTTAGTTAATATACAGTGTAATCTTAGTCTCAGGTGTACAGTATGGTAATTCAACAATTCCGTACATCACCCAGTGCTCATCACGACAAGTGCGCTCCTTAATCTCCCCATCATCTATTTCACCCATCCCCTACCCACCTCCCCTCTGGTGACCATCAGTTTGTTCTCTAGAATAAAGAGTCTGTTTTTTGGTTTGTATGTGTCTCTCTTTTTTCTCCTTTGCTTGTTTTTTTTGTTTGTTTGTTTATCTCTAAATTCCACATTTGAGTGAAATCATATGGTATTTCTCTTTCTCTGATGGACTTATTTCACATAGCATTATACTCTCCAGCTCTGTCCCCATTGTTGCAAATGGCAAGATTTCACTGTTTTTTTTTATGGCTGGGTAATATTCCATCATATATACCACATCTTCTTTATCCCTTCATCAGATGATGTACACTGCTTCCATAATTTGAGTATTACAAATAATACTATGCTATGCATATGGAGGTACATGTATCCTTTTGAATGGGTGTCTTTGTTTTCTTTGGGTTAATACCCAGTAATGAGATTGCTGGATCCTAGGGTAGTTCTGTTTTTAACTTTTTGAGGAACCTCCATCCTGTTTTCCAGAGTGGCTGCACCAGTTTGCGTTCCTAACTAAAGAGGGTTCTCCTTTCTCCACATCCTTGCCAACACGCGTTGTGTCTTGTGTTGTTGATTTTAGTCATTTTTGACAGGTGTGAAGTGGTATCTCATAGTTTTGATTTGCATTTCCCTGATGGTAAAAACACGGAACCCTTTGTGAATTTGCATGTCTTCCTTGTGGAGCAGCCACGCTAATCTTCTCTGTATCATTCCAATTTTAGTATGTGTGCTGCTGAAGCAGGCAATATTTTTCATAATCTTGACAATTTTGAAGTGTACTGATCAGGTATTATGTAGAATGTCCCTTAATTTGCATCTTTCTGATGTTTTCTCATTAGCAGACTAAGGCAATCACAAAGCCTTTTATGACCTTGTCTTAGAAGTCACATGCTGTTACTTTTACCATTTTCTGTTATTTAGGAAGTAGACAGTAAGTCAAGCCAAAACTCAAGGGGGTGGGGAGAACTGAGTTCTACCTATTGAAGAGAGGATTATCAGATTTTGTGGGCATATTTTAAAATCAGCGGGGGAGTCAAGGAAGGCCTCCCTGATATAGTGACACTTAAACAAAACTTGAAATAAGCAAGGGAACAAGCCATGGAGAGGTCAAGATAAAGCTTTGTAGACACAGGGACAGCCAGGAAGGGCCTGAGGCAGGAGTGTACACAGCAATGTTTGAGAAGTATGTCAGGAAGCCAGAGTGGCTTACCAGAGACAGCAAGGTGGAGAATGGTATGGCATGAGGTCATTAAGTTTTCGGGCTGGGGGTTAGGGAGATAATGTAGGGCATTGTAGAACGTAGTAAGGGTTTGGATTCTATGGGGAGCCATTGAAGAATTCTGAGCAGAACAGATATGATTTTAAAAGGATCATTCTGGCTGCTGTGTGCGTACCCTATAGATCAGAAGGGCAGAAGTTGGGTATCAGATGAGGAAGAACTCAGTGTTCTCCCAGAAAGAGGCTCTTTTCCCTAATCCAGGTGAGAGATAATGCTTATCGTCTCAATCCCTAACTCAAGGGCCAATATGAGGTCTAAAGAAGATAATATCATTAGGGTGCTTGGCATGCAGTAGGTGCTAAACATATCAAAGTCTAAAGGAATAGCAGTACCTTGAGGAAGAAAATGCGTACCTTCCATTGTCTGGAAGAACATGAAGGTCTATACAATGCCCTTCTTTTGTGTCCAGCATGTGGCCTGGCTGTAGGGATACAAAGAAAGAACTGAGTTCTTGACCTTGAGGAGCTCAGAGTCTGGTGGGTTGGACATTGCTGCAAGAAATAATCCCAACTTGACTGGCCAAGTGCTATAACTGATTTGGTATGGGAGGCTCTGGTGGGCCTAGGAGGAAAGCTTGATTTGGAGAAAGTACCAAAGGCCTCATTTGACACCCAACTTCCACACTTGCCAGCTATAATCTACTCATACAGAAGCCAGATTCCAAACTCAAAGTTATCTGACTCTCGAGGCCCACATTCCCAGTCACTCTGATACTCTACCAACCCTGTGGAGACATGGTCTTTGTACACTTATCCCATGGTCTTGCCATTTATACCTTCAGCAGAGGGACTGCTATTTAATGGATTGAAGAGTTTTCAAAACCCCAAAGACAGAAGGAAAGTGAGGCTTATTATCCTCTGATTTATATTTACTGCAATTGCATTAAATAGCGTATACCATGGGAGAAGAAATAGCTCTCCGTTGGGTAGTGGATGCCGGTGGTCTCAAGGCTTTGGCAAGGCTCTGTGGATCAGGATGGGGGAAGGTCAGTGCTGTGGTTCTGAGACCCCTCCCTCATAGGCTCACCAGCACTGGTCCAAAAAACCCTGTAAAAAAGTCTGTCCATTTTGTAGGTGGAGAGAAATGCCCTCTGCAGGGAGAAGGCTTTGGTACAAGACTGGGCTTCCAACAGGGGAACTTGGCCTCTGAAATCACCAATTGCCAGTTAGTCGGATGAGCTCTCTCTCAAGAGAGACATGGGAAAGAGAAGCAAGCAGGGAAGCAAAGAGAACAAGAATGAGAGTGAGACAGAACTCGAAGATATGATTAGCATATGCCAAATTGAGAGGACAGGAAGGGACACGAGATCTGAGGGCAGTTAAAAAAAAAAAAAGAAAAGAGCTGATGAGGATGGAGGAGATAATGGGTTCCTTCCATCAGCTGATAACAGTTCCCTCTGTGTCTGTGGAGAGAGAGAGAGAGAGCACCTCCAGAACCTGCCCTCTTTCCACCCTCCCTGTCATATCACCCTGGGTGGGAGGCAGGGTGGGGCTCACTCCCCAGTAGCTTCTCATCACTTCATCCTTTCAACAAGTATTCTTTTTTTAAAAAAGATTTTATTTATTTATTTGACAGACAGAAATCACAAGTAGGGAGAAAGGCAGGCACAGAGAGATGGGGAGGCAGGCCCTCCGCTGAGCAAAGAACCTGGGCTTGATCCCAGGGCCCTGGGACAACGACCTGAGCCGAAGGCAGAGGCTTTAACCCACTGAGCCACCCAGGTGCCCCTCAACAAGTATTCTTATTAAGAACCTACTTCAGGTCAGAAACTGCTCCAAGTGCCGGGGATATAGCTGTGAACAAGGCAGTGAGCAACTAAGTGAGTTAAGAAGCCCGTTGTAGATAGTGGCAAAATAAAACGTGTATAACAGGATGGGGTGTTGTCATTTGTACAATGGTGATATTAACAGGACTGTCCTCACTGGATTGCTGTGAGGATTAGTAGAATTAATCCAGGGAAATGCTTAGCACAGGGCTTGGCACAGAGTTCTCGTTGCTATTAGTCTTCCTTCCTTTCATCCTTCCATCCTTCCATCCTTCCAACCTTCCAACCTTCCATCCTTCTTCTGCTTTGCGTAAAGCTCTACCTTTCTCCCTGTGTCTTTCTCTCTCATTCATCCCCTCTTTCTTAAAGATTTTATTTATTTATTTGACAGAGAGAGATCACAAGTAGACGGAGAGGCAGGCAGAGAGAGAGAGAGAGAGGGAAGCAGGCTTCCCGCTGAGCAGAGAGCCCGATGCGGGACTCGATCCCAGGACCCTGAGATCATGACCTGAGCCGAAGGCAGCGGCTTAACCCACTGAGCCACCCAGGCGCCCTCATCCCCTCTTTCCAGATCTCTCATCTTCCTCCCTCCCTTTCTCTCCTTTCCACCCTCCCTTCATAAGGCAATAGCCTTGCTCTTTCCTCCCTAAATTGAAGGGCAGGGGTGTAGTAAAACAAATTGCTGTCAACAAAGTACATTTCCACAGTATTCATCCCTATGCAGAGAAGATTTATCAGGGTCTCTCACTCTGCACTGTTATGTAAATGTGGTAATCCAGTGGAAATATGATATCTGAGGAGTCTGAGGGTAAAGACACCATAAAAACTATCAATTACCCACAAGAGCTTGGGTTTGGTTAACTCACTCACTGCCTTGCATGTCTTCTGCCTTTCCCCTATGAGGGAAAACTTGACAGGTGGTGACAGCTTATAAAAGATTCTTTCTTTCTCCTTGGGTCCTAGGAGGTCATCTGGAGGATCAAACATTTGTAAAGCGCCTGAGAAATTTTAAAGTGCTACATAATTCAAGGGTATTATTATTTCTGTTGTCATGTGGGTCATCTCTGTGCCTCTTACGTGTGACAGATGTCTGCTCTGTCTGCAAGGTAGGGCTGACCCCACACTTGGGTTTGCTGTAATCTCCTTTTGGCGCCTGAACCTATAAGCAATGCTCTTTCTGTCTTTCTTTCTTTCTTTCTTTCTTTCTCTCTTTTTTGTTAACTATTTTTTAATTTTAAAAATTTTTTAATTTTTTATTAACATATAATGCATTATTAGCCCCAGGGGTACAGGTCTGTGAATTGCCAGGTTTACACACTTCACAGCACTCACCATAGCACATACCCTCCCCAATGTCCATAACCACCCTCTCACTACCCCCCTCTGCCCAGCAACCCTCAGTTTGTTTTGTGAGATTAAGAGTCTTTTATGGTTTGTCTCCCTCCTGATCCCATCCTGTTTCATTTTTTTTCCCTCCTAACCCCCAAGCCCCCACATAGCCTCTCACATTCTTCATATCAGGGAGATTATATGATAATTGTCTTTCTCTGATTGACTTATTTCGCTCAGCTTAATAGCATCTAGTTCCATCCACGTCGTTCCAAAAGGCAAGATTTCATTTCTTTTGATGGCTGCATAGTATTCTGTTGTGTATATATACCATATTTTCTTTATCCATTCTTCTGTTGGTGGACATCTGGGCTCTTTCCATAGTTTGGCTATTGTGGACATTGCTGCTAGAAACATTTGGGTGCACGTGCCCCTTTGGATCACTACATTTGTATCTTTAGTGTAAATACCCAGTAGTGCAATTGCTGGGTCATAAGGTATCTCTATTTTCAACTTTGTGAGGAACCTCCATGCTGTTTTCCAGAGTGGTTGCACCAGCTTGCATTCCCACCAACAGTGTAGGAGGGTTCCCCTTTCTCTGCATCCTCGCCAGCATCTGTCATTTCCTGACTTGTTAATTTTAGCCATTCTGACTGGTGTGAGGTGATATCTCATTGTGGTTTTGATTTGTGTTTCCCTGATGCTGAGTGTTGTGGAGCACTTTTTCATGTGTCTGTTGGCCATCTGGATGTCTTCTTTGCAGAAATGTCTGTTCATGTCCTCTGCCCATTTCTCAATTGGATTATTTGTTCTTTGGGTGTTGAGTTTGATAAGTTCTTTATAGATTTTGGATACTAGCCCTTTATCTGATATGTCATTTGCAAATATCTTCTCCCATTCTGTCAGTTGTCTTTTGGTTTTGTTGACTGTTTCCTTTGCTGTGCAAAAGCTTTTTTTTAAAAATATTTTATTTTGGGGCGCCTGGGTGGCTCAGTGGGTTAAGCCGCTGCCTTCGGCTCAGGTCATGATCTCAGAGTCCTGGGATCGAGCCCCACATCGGGCTCTCTGCTCAGCAGGGAGCCTGCTTCCTCCTCTCTCTCTGCCTGCCTCTCTGCCTGCTTGTGATCTCTCTGTCAAATAAATAGATAAAATCTTTAAAAAAATATTTTATTTATTTATTTGACAGACAGAGATCACAAGTAGGCAGAGAGGCAGGCAGAGAGAGAGGAGGAAGCAGGCTCCCTGCAGAGCAGAGACCCCCTATGCGGGGCTCGATCTCAGGACCCTGGGATCATGACCCGAGCCAAAGGCAGAGACCTCAACCCACTGAGCCACCCAGGCACCCCTGTGCAAAAGCTTTTGATCTTGATGAAGTCCCAATAGTTGATTTTTGCCTTGCTTCCCTTGCCTTTGGTGATGTTTCTAGGAAGAAGTTGCTGCGGCTGAGGTCAAAGAGGTTGCTGCCTGTGTTCTCCTCAATGATTTTGATGGATTCCTTTCTCACATTGAGGTTCTTCATCCATTTGGAGTCTATTTTTGTGTGTGGTGTAAGGAAATGGTCCAGTTTCGTTTTTCTGCATGTGGCTGTCCAATTTTCCCAACACCATTTGTTGAAGAGACTGTCTTTTTTCCATTGGACATTTTTTCCTGCTTTGTCGAAGTTTAGTTGACCATAGAGTTGAGGGTCTATTTCTGGGCTCTCTATTCTGTTCCATTGATCTATGTGTCTGTTTTTGTGCCACTACCATACTGTCTTGATGATGACAGCTTTGTAATAGAGCTTGAAGTCTGGAATTGTGATGCCACCAACTTTGGCTTTCTTTTTCAACATTCCTCTGGCCATTCGAGGTCTTTTCTGGTTCCATATAAATTTTAGGATTATTTGTTCCATTTCTTTGAAAAAAATAATGATTGTATTTTGATAGGGATTGCAAGCAATGCTCCTTCTTTTCTCTCTTTCTAGGTACCCCCTGGGCACCCCAGAATCACATTGATGTTTGCCCTGAGTTTAATAGGAAGTTAAGCTCTCAAAAGGAATGAAAATCTTGTGATTAGCCCACCACATTCCCACCACAGGAGTAAAGAGTGTGGCAGGTCCACAAGAGCCATGGGCAACTAGGAGGGAGGCTAGGGTCAAAGCCCTCAGCCCCCAAGACCTTAGGACATCTGTACTGAGAGCCTCAGGGATGTCCATGCTGCCCTAGATGGTGCAGAGACTGTGCTCAGAGAGGCCTACGCAGTCCTCTGTCCCCAAAGAGGCAGGCAGAAGAGCCTGGTGGTTCAGATCTCAATATCCGAGTCCTGGGTTTGATCCCCATTCTACTACTTCCCAAATGATTTCTCTCTTACTTTTCTCAATTGCCAAATGGCAGTGATAATAGAGTCTTTTCATCTAGTTGTCATGAGGAATAAATTAAACAAAGCTTGTGAAGCACTTAGCATGTAGTAAAATAATTTTGTTGTTGTTTTAAGTGTTGCTTAGAATGCTTTCTACATCATAGGCCCTGTTCCTCAAAGGCCTGGCCATAGGGATACAGACCTTGCCTGGGTACTTCCCCCAGGAAAGGGTCCCTAGGTTTAGGTTGTACCTGCTTCTCTTGGAAACCCAGCAGCCCCATGGGGGCTGGAGTTGGGGGACCAGAAGAGGCAATAGGAAGGCATGAGGAGTTTTGGGGGAGGTGGGTGTTTCTTAAGCAGAAATGTCAAGAGTCAGAGCTGGAAGTGGGGGAGGTGGCGGGGGTGGGGGGAGGAGCGAAAAAGATAGGATGTCTCTAAGCTGCCAGAATCCGGATGGGGATGCAACTCTGGGGCTCTGGCACTTCCTGCCACCCCCAGTCTTGGGAATGAGTCACTAGAGGGAGGAGTGATGGAGGTGTCACGCTCTGCCCACAGATCATCGGGCTGTTCTCCAAAAGAGGGCTGATGGGAGGGAAAAGGAGAAAATCTCGAGGCTTAAGGGTGAAGAGGAGCTAGGAATAAGGGGACAGAGGAGGAGCTCTTAAGGTTCAGCTTACCTATTGGAAGGCCAGGGAGGCAGGCCCTAACCTCCACCTCATGGCCCATCCTGGCCATGAATAATAAATCCACAACTGCTCTTTTGACTTCTGCCTCTGCCTGAGCTGGGCTGGCTCTCTCCAGTTTCCCCACAGTTGGTTGCTTCACATCTTTTTGCTAACCTACAGTGGAGAAGGGAACAAGGATCCACTCGTCCCTTTTCCATCTGGCCAACTCTTAAAGTCTCCTCCCCCCTTAAAGGCCTTTGTCTCTGACCCTGAGCAGCCTGTCTATAACTGCGTCATAGCACCTGGCTCATTTCATTGTGATTATTTTTCTTTAGGAATGCTCATCCCTTAGCCTTCCAGCTCCTCAAATTCAGGGACTTCTTTATGTCCCTAGAGCCAAAGGTTAGAAATAAATGTAAGGATGTGGCCTTGGCCCACAAACACTATTTTTTTCTCCTTCTCTCACTCTCTAGTTACTGCTATTCCCAACTCTTCATATTATCCATTTACTGAGTACTTACTATGTGGCAGGTATTTTTACATGTTAATTTATTTAATCCTCACCACGATCTGCCCTAGATGAGAAAACTTTTACAGATGAGAAAACTGAGCTTAGTGAAATTTAGTAACTTGTCCAAGGTCACAGTGTCTCGGGTGCCAGAACTGAAATTTGCCAGCAAAGCTCTCAGATTTTTTTTTTTGTTTTGCAAGTCTTTTATTATTATTTTTTAAATACAAAAATGAGGGGGCTCCTGAATGACACAGCCAGTTAAACGTCTGACTTCAGATCAGGTCATGAGCCCAGGATCCTGGGATAGAGTCCCACATGGAGCTCCTTACTCAGCAGATTGTCTGCTTCTCTCTCTGCTTGCTGCTCCTCCCCCTGCTTATGCTCTCTCTCGCTCACTCTCTGACAAATAAATGAATGAAATCTTTAAAAAAAAAAGGGGGGGAAAGAAAGGAAAATACAAAAAGAGACCTCTTAGTTGTAATTATTTCATATAGAATTTTCAATTTTTCCGGATATCTTTTTTTTTTAAGATTTTATTTATTTATTTGACAGAGAGAGATCACAGGTAGGCAGAGAGACAGGCAGAGAGAGAGGAGGAAGCAGGCTCCCTGCTGAGCAGAGAGCCCAATGCGAGACTCGATCCCAGGACCCTGAGATCATGACCTGAGCCGAAGGCAGCGGCTTAACCCACTGAGCCACCCAGGCGACCCCAGATATCTTTTTAAATTTAAATTTAACATATAGTATATATATATATTTTTAAAGATTTTATTTATTTATTTGACAGAGAGATCACAAGTAGATGGAGAGGCAGGCAGAGAGAGAGAGAGAGAGAGGGAAGCAGGCTCCGTGCTGAGCAGAGAGCCCGATGTGGGACTTGATCCCAGGACCCTGAGATCATGACCTGAGCCGAAGGCAGCGGCTTAACCCACTGAGCCACCCAGGCGCCCTAACATATAGTATATTATTAGTTTGAGAGGTAGAGTTTAGTGATTCATCAGTTGCATATAAAACTCAGTGCTTATTATATCATGTGCCCTTCTTAACGCCCATCACCCAGTTACCCCATCCCTCCACCCATCTCCCCTCCAGCAACCCTCAGTTGGTTTCCTATAGTTAAGAGTCTCTTATAGTTTGTCTCCCTCTCTGATTTCATCTGATTTTAGTTAGTTTTTGAGTTTCCTGTTGCTTCTCTTCATATATATGTATATATGTGTATATATACATCTTTATTGAGATGTAATTTATATTCCATACAATTCACCCATTTAAGGTGCACAATTCACTGGTTTTTGGTATATTTACAGAGTCAGGCAACCATTAGCACAATTAATCCATGAACATTTTCATCACTGGAAGAAGAAACCCCATACCATTTGGAGTTACTATCCATGTCCTTTTGACATCCTCAGCCCTAGGCAACTGTAAGTCTATTTTCTGTCTCTTTAGATTTGCTTACTTTGGGGATTTCCTATAAATGGAAGCATATAATATGTGGCCTTTGTGACTGACTTCTTTCACCTAGCATAATGTTAAATTTCATCCATGTTGTAGCATTTATCAGTACTTCATTTTTTCATTGTCAAATAATATTCCATTAACATTAATGAAATGTAATAATAGTATTCCATTGTGTGGATATTGTATGGAAATACCCTGCAGGACCATGTTGTATTACCCATTTATCAATTGGCAGAAATTTGGATTGCTTCCCCTTTTTAGCTGTTATGAATAATGTTGCTATGAACATTCATGTACACATTTTTGTATGAACACCTGTTTTCTGTTCCCTTGGGTATATATCTAGGAGTGGAATTGCTGGACCATATGGTAACTCTATGTTCAACCTTTTGAGGAAATGCCAGACTGTTTTCCAAAGCAGCTGTAGCATATTATAATCCCACCAAAGGTGCATCAGAGTTCTAATTTCTCCACATCCGTCCAACATTGTTGTTATCTTTTTTATTATAGCCATTCTAGTGGTGTGAAGTAGTATCTCATTGTGGTTTTGTTTTTCATTTCTCTGATGACTAAGGATGTTGAACATCTTTTATGTGCTTGTTGCGTATCTTCTTTAGTGACATATCTATTCAGATCCTTTGCCCATTTGAAAATTGGGTTGTGTTTTTGTTACTGAATTGTGGAGTTCTTTATTTTTTTTATTAATTATTTTTATTAACATATAATGTATTATTTGCCCCTGGGGTACAGGTCTGTGAATCATCAGGCTTATACATTTCACAGCACTCACCATAGCACATACCCTCCCCATGTCCATAACTCAGTCACCTTCTCCCTCCCCCACTCCCCCCAGCAACCCTCAGTTTGTTTTGTAAGATTAAGAGTCTCTTATGGTTTCCCTTTATTTTTTTTAAGATTTTATTTAATGTATTTATTTCAGAGAGAGAGAGATAGAGCAGGAGCATGGGGGAAGAGCAGAGGGAGAGGGAGAAGCAGACTCCCCACTGAGCAGGGTGCCTGATGTGGGGCTCTATCCCAGGATCTGGAGATCATGACCTGAGCCTAAGGCAGACACTTAACCAACTGAGCCACCCAGGCACCCCATGGAGTTCTTTATATATTCTAGATTCAAGCTCCTTATCAGATTTATAATTTTCAGATATATAGTCTCTCCCATTCTGTGTTTTTCCTCCCACTTTCTTGAAGCAATCCCTTGAAGCACAAAGTCCAGCTTAGCTTTTTCCCCCCTGTCACTTGTGCTTTTATTGTCATACCTAAGATGGCTTTCCGTAACCCAAAGTCAGAAAGATTTACTCCTAATTTCTTTTGGGAGTTTTATAGTTTTAGCTGTGTAAGTCTATGATCCATTTTATGCATGGTATAAGGAAAGGGATCCAAGTTCATTCTTTTCCATGTGGATATGTAGTTGTCCCAGCATCATTTGTTGAAAAGACTATCCTTTCACCATCAAATTGTCTTGACATAAAATCAACTGACTGTAAATGTGAGGGTTTACTCTGAAGTTTCCAGTCTATGCTATTGGTCTACATGTCTTTCCTTATACCAGGACCACACTATCTTGATTATTATAGATTTGGGTAAATTTTCAGTTCAGATAGTGTGGGTCTTCCCAAATGTGTTCTCTCTCTCTCTTTTTTTTTTCAAGATTGCTGTGGGTGTTCTGGATCCCTTGCATTTTTATGTGATTTTTAGGATCAGCTTGTAAATTTATACAAGAAAGACAGCTGTTTTCCAAACATTGGAATTCACAACATACAGACTGTGTTGAATCTGTAGATCAGTTTGGAGAGAAAGCCCTCACTCCTAGTAGGAATACCACACCATCATTTACAATGCAAGAGGAGAGGAAAATCATTACAAGAGGAGAAAGAGAAAGAAAGAGAGAGGGAGAGCAGAAAAGGAGAGAGGGAGATGGAGGCAGAGAGAGAGAGAAGAGAGGAAGAAGAGGAAGAGAATTAAGGAAGACGAGTGGTCAACCATATGGAACAAGCAGAAACTAATCCACATGTGAGGAGACCCCAGGCCAATCAAGAGGCAGAATCTTGGGAACACTGAATTCTTCCTCACCAGACACATCTTCCATTAACCCAATTTCAGTTTGTATGTTGGTAATAGTACAGCTTCTTCCTTCCCCAAATCATTATTTTTCCCCTAAGGTTTCTTCCAAAAAACTGGAAGTTTTGGGGATGGCTAATATGCCTTCATTTGTGGGATTTAATGGAAGTTTCGGCTGAAAAACCTCAAGTTTCAATAATGGAAAGAAATGAATCTCATCCTCCCTGCCTTTTCTGCAGTTAGAAGTGCTGCAGCCCATTCTTGGTGAGTAGTAGGGAAATTAGCCTGCCCTGGGACCTCAGTTCTGGGGACACTGGTGTATGAAAGGTGTGCCTGGGTCTCCGTGGGTGCTTTGGGGCATGCATGACTGGAAATGGGTTGTAACTCTCTTATAGCCTCATCATCTGGTGAACTTAGCTGGACCCAAATTGTCTTGCTACAATCTCTACCTCCTGTATCTCAAGCAGACCATCCTTCTTACTAAGAGCTGGTGAGGGAATGAGGATATGGGAGGTGGGGATACAGACTGGAGAAGTGAGCTTAATTCCCTCCTAGTGGATGGAGAAGGGATGATTGAAATTTCTCATTTAGCAAACGATTTAGCCTGCTGTAGAAAATCCTATTAAATCACAATTCTTATCTCAGTCCCTGGCTCCTGGGAAGAGCAGCTCTGGGCTTTGTGAAGACCAGGGCACAGTCTTTTCTGAATCCAGCCAAACAATCATCACCACTAAGAAGCTAAAATCCAGAGGCAGGGAAACGTCACCAGGTTTCCCTGTCTCTTCTCACCCCTTCACCCTAGTTCCTCGCATCATCCATCAATTATCTGGTTAGTTGAGCCTTTTCTCTGCCCTTTGTAATATAAATAGCAAGCATTTTATGGGTCCCCATTAAGCAATGTGATCAGCATCAATTACCTAATGAGACTCTGGAAACTCATGATTTAAAATCCCGTCCTCAATTGTGACTTGGCTTTGTCTGCAGCCAACATGATAATTGCAGTGACATCCAAACTAATGGCACTCCAGATGTGGGGCCTCTGCTATCAGCCTGGGTTTGGCCCTGGGGAAAATTCACCCTGGGCCAAAGGTTCTGATCTCTTTACTTTATTCGGAAAGGGAGAGTTTTATTTGTCCTACCAGGGCTCAGGGAGTGAAGGCACAGATCAGGGAACAGCTCTGCCCTGTGGTTTCATGGTCTCCGGGCACAGAAGACTAGAGGAAAGTGCAAGGACACAACTCCCAAGGATGGGCAGTTTTGTCTGTTTTGTTCTCTGCTGTTTCCATAGAGCCTAGACTACCTGGCACATAGTAGGGCCTCTATAAATACTTGATGAATGAAGAAATGAAATCCTGGGATGGTCCTTTAGCCAGCTAGCCCTTCTCTTTGCAAGCTTAGGTGTACTTCCCCGGAAGACACGAAGAGATTTTTGTATTTAGTGATAATCTTTCCAGCATGAAGATTTAGTAATTGGCCCATTTGGGCTAGTGGTGGTAGATACAAGTATTCCATGTTGGCAACCTAAAGTTTTCATCTTTCTTTGGAAGCATTCTCATCCCCCATTCCCAGACAGCCTGGTTTAGGATTATATTCCAGCTGGTCTCCACCTCCCCCCACCCAGAGCAATGCAAGTGGTTCTTTTCTTCCTCACTTTTTTTTTTTTTTTAATATACTCTCAACATCCAACTTGGGGCTCGAACTTACAACCCTGAGATCAAGAATTACATGCTCTACCTACAAGCCAGCCAGGCGCCCCTTCTTTCTCACTTTTCTTAGTTCCTCCCTTGGATAAGAAGCCATTTGCCAAATTCATTTGTCAGTTTTCTGTAGTCATTTATTCTGTGTCTCAGCAGAATTTGACCTACTTGGTCCCATCCTTCCATTTGAAACCCTTTCTCCACTTGGCTTCCATGGCACTAACACTTTCACGTGTCAGTTTTTATTTTAGGATACTTTTAGATTTATGGAAAAGTTGCAAAGCCACTACCAAATTGCCCTATGCCACACACCCGGTCCCCTTCCTGCCCCCGTCCCTCCCCCCAGCATCTTCCTTTAGTATGGTGCATTTGTCATGCCTGTTGAGCCAAATTCTAATATATTATTATTAATGAAAGACCATATTTGATTCAGATTTTCACCTAATGTCCTTTTTTTGTTCAGAATGCCACATTTTATTTAGTTGTCATGTCTCCTTAGGCTCCTCTTAACTCTGACACAATTTCTCAGACTTTCCTTGTTGTTGTTTTTTTTTTAAAGATTTTATTTATCCACTTGACAGAGAGAGAGAGAGAGAGAGAGAGATCACAAGTAGGCAGAGAGGCAGGCAGAGAGAGAGGAGGAAGCAGGCTCCCTGCTGAGCAGAGAGCCTGATGTGGGGCTCGATCCCAGGATCCTGAGATCATGGGCTGAGCCGAAGGCAGAGGCTTAACTCACTGAGCCAGGTGCCCAACTTTCCTTGTTTTTGATGAACTTGACACTTTGGAAGATTACTGGCCAGGTATTTTGTAGAATGTCTCTCAATTGGGATTTGTCTGGGTTTTTCCTATGATTAGATTTCCTCTTCCCTTTTCTATGGAAGACTATAGAAGTGCCATTCTCACTCTATCCTATCAATTGACATGACTTATCACTATTGATGTTAACCCTGATCACCCGGTTGAGTTTAAGTTTGCCAGGTTTCTCCACGATAAAGTTACTCTTCCACCATCCCTGCCCTACTTTTATACTGTATTCTTTGGAATGAAGTCACTACGTACAGCCCACATTTAAGGAACCCTTGGAGGTGGAGTATTTACATAAATTATTTGGAATCCTATGAAGGGGACTTGTCTCTTTCTCCACTTATTTGTTTACTTAGTCAATTAATTTATATCACTATGGGCTCATAATTACTTATTTTGCACTTTGGGTTACAATCCAGTAAACTTTATTTTGTTGCTCAAATCTTTCCACTTTTGGTTATTGGGATCACTTAGCTATGTCCCTTTAATAGACTTCCATTACTGGGTTGTTGTTGGAGACCTTACTTTCTTTCTAAGACTGGAAGATGCTCCAGGCATCTTCCTGCCCCAGCTCTAGAATCAGCCATTTCTAGAAGGAGCTCTGTTTTTTTTTTTTTCCACAACAAAAGAGTTTCACTCCCTGAAATTACATTATTTCCTTGCATTCTATCTGTATCTCCCACTAGAACATTAGGTCCTTAACAGGACTTTTTTGCTTATTCACTGCTGAATCCTGATTACCTAGAATAGTATCTGGCACACAGGAGGATATCAATAAAAGTATAGTGAATGAATGAATAAATGAATAAGGCCAAGTATTATGCCTTTTATATACATGTATTCTTTTTTTTAAATTCAAGTATAATTAACGTAAGGTGTTATATTAGTTTCAAGTGTATAATGTAATGATTCAATAATTCTATACACTGTTCTGTGTTCATCATGACAAATGTACTCTTAATCCCATTCACCTATTTCACCTATCCCCACACCCTCTTCCCCTTTGACAACCGTCAGTTTGTTCTTTGTGTTTAAGAGTCTTATTTTTTTGTTTGTCTCTTTTTGTTCTTTGTTCATGTGTTTTGTTTCTTAAATTCCACATATGAGTAAAATCTTATGTTGTTTGTCTGTCTCTGACTTATTTCACTTAGCATTATACCCTCTAAATCCATCCATGTTATTGCCAATGGCAAGACCTCACTCTTTTTTTAATATTTGAGTAATATTCTACTGTGTGTATATATCTATATTTATATTTATATCTACATCTATATCTATCTATCTATCTCACATCTTCTTTATCCGTTCATCTGTAGATAAACACTTGGGTTGCTTCCATATGTTGGTTATTGTAAATAATACTACAGTAAACAGAGGGGTGCATATATCTTTCCAAATTGGTGTTTTCATTTTCTTTGGGTAAATACCCAGTAGTGGAATTCCTGGATCATATATTTACAGGCATTCCTCAAGATGCTTTGACACTTACGAGAATTTGATCAAGGCTAGATATAGAGATGGGTGGACATATGGATATATGAATCAAAAAATGGATGAATGAATGACTGAAGGGATGGATAGATTATTAGATGTTTGAATGAATTGAGAAAAGGATGGAAGATATTACCACTTTGCACTCCAGTTGTTCATGAGAGAAAGTGAATGGTGAGGGGCCTCATTCTTGATTCCTTCCACACTTTCTTCTTCCACATTCAATCAACTGCTAAGTCCTGCCAATTTTACATCTCAAATACTTCTTAAATCCATTTCCTGTTTTTCATTTCAACTGCTCATTGTCCTAGTGCACACTCTCTTCATCTCTTGCCTGGATGCTGTTACAGACTCCTAACTCATCTCTCTGCCTTCAGCCTTGTGTCTCCACTCCCCCTGCCACTCCGCCCCGCCATCCACATTCCAGAGGGATCATTCTAAAATATAACTATGCATGTGTTACTCCACTGCTTAAACCCTTAGGGTAAAGTCTAAACTCCTTAGCATGATATAAAGCACCTTTGATGACCTGGATCTTGGCCATCTCTTTAGCCTCTCTCCTGCCATTCTCTACCTTGCACTGATTTGTATGCCTCAAAAATACCAAACTGCTTAGAGTTTCCACCAGGGATCATGCTGTCTCCCTGCTCTGTCCTTTGCTTATAGTCGCCTCCTTGCCTGGAATGCCCTTTCCTCACATCCATGGTTTAGAATTCTTACCTGTTTCAAGTTGAGAAACAGTTACAAAGCATGTAACTTTGCAGTTGTGATTATGCTTCGTAATAGGCCAGGACTAGGGTTCCAAGTTTAAAGAGAGTTGTACAGATGACAATGAACACACCCTTCACTTTTGTGTCCTTGATAACTCACTTGACTCACCCTAGTCCTGGTCCTGGTCTTTTCTAGACTGGAAGTTTGCTGAAGGTGAGAATTTTTTCTCTTATTCCTATAATGCCTGGTTCAAGGACTGGTGTCCAGCAGGTGCTCAGTATCTGTGGGAGGGAAGGAGGAAGGATGAACTGGAGGTCCACGACCCACGCCTTAAGTACAGACTCTGCATCTTACTAGCTGTAGGAATCTGAACAAGTTTCTCTCTGTTCCTCAGTTTCCTCATCTGTGGAAAAGTAATGATAATAATGAATATATCTATTAGAAGATTGTCTTTCCATTTTAAGGGAGATTATCCATTTGGCCAAAAATTTAGGATTTATCAACCACAGCCAATTTTCATTTCTAAATAGCTCCATTTTGATTCTTTTTTTTTGTCCCATGAGTTTAGAAGTGTTTCCAAATGCATGGGGGGGCTTGTTATCTTTCTGTTGTTAAGTTCTATTTCGATTAGAGAAGGTAGTCTATTGATTTTTTTTTTTAATCTGATGAAATGAGCTCTCCAGTCTAGTGTGTGATCAGTGCTTTAGATGCTACATGGGTGCTTGAAAGGATAATCGTTGGCTGTCTCATGGGATTACTATGAAGATAAATATTAGATAAGACCTATACAGCACTTAAAACAGCACTTAGCACTTAGTAACATCTCAAGAAGCAGCGGCTCTCATTGTTGTTTTGTTATTATTGTTGGTGGATGACAATCTTAGTTGTTCCTCTGTGTGTTACCAGGAGCTCTGGGAATTAGGGAAATTGAGCCCTTTCCTGCAAGTCAGTGCTCTGCGGTTTAAAGGTCTGTACTGGCTGCAAGGTCAGTTAATCTTTGACACAGAGAATACCACTCAGCTCATTATGGGGACTAGAGCTCAGAGTTTGAATCAGACTGACCTCGGCTGGGGCCCTAGTGTGGCCCTTCACTAGTCATGTGACACTTCCCTTCCTCCAAATTCTACTTTCCTTACTGGGGTTTGAACTTGGACTTGCAGGGTTTTTAAGAAGATTAAAGTGAAAGCCTTCAACACAGGACTGGACACAAAGTAGACCTCTGGTAATATTGCTTTCTTTTCCTTTCCTTCCACTGAGGAACAGAGAGGAAGGAAGATAGAGCTGTAATATTGTAACCATCTCTCCTCTCCTCTGCTAGACTTCTCTCCTTTGAAAGCCTCCTTCTCATCCCTGCAAGGCTGCATTTCTTTGATGGTCCTCATCATGGAGCAGCTTGAAACTAGCCATGAGTGAGGGAGCGGAGAGGGGGAAGAAAGGGGATGTTGACATATGCAAATCACTACCCAGCCTCCTGCCAAATTAGTGTGACACCTGCTTGGACAGAATTTCCTTTTCATTTCCCATGTGGAAGAGCCCAATTAATTTTTCAGGCTGCCAGTCACCTTATCCCATAGATGACAGCTTCTCAGACCTTCAGTGAGAGCAGTGTCATCCTCTCTGGAAGCCACTCAAAGTTGGGATTTGTCTCTGCTCATTCTGGAATCTTTAGGTGGACTGCATGTCTTGGGCACCTCTGCCTTGCCCTAGGGCTGATGCTGAACTTCCCTCAACACTGACTTCAACCTCTCCTACTTTCTTTTTTTTTTTTTTTCTAAAGACTTCATTTATCCATTTGACAGAGAGAGACCACAAGCAGACGGAGAGGCAGGCAGAGAGAGAGAGAGAGAGAGAGAGGGAAGCAGGCTCCCTGCTGAGCAGAGAGCCCGACGCGGGACTCGATCCCAGGACCCCGAGACCACGACCCGAGCTGAAGGCAGCGGCCCAACCCACTGAGCCACCCAGGCGCCCTCTCCTACTTTCTTTTAACCCTCAGTCCCAGTGTGCAAAATGGGTTGGTTGATTTTCTTATCTTTGAGGAAGAGGTATGAAACACATAGAGGCAGAGCTAAAGGGGACAGTTAGGGAAACTCTGGAGGGGGATATTTCAAATGCACTTTCAAAGATATACTCTGACCTCCTTCTTACTCTTCCTTTTAGTTCATTGCCTCCTGTCATTTTGTCTCCCACTGTAATTCCCACACAGGTCAGACAAATTTCATTTTCTCCGCTTCTGCCTCCAGGCTGCTAGAGAAAACCACAGAGAACCATGCTCACTGGCTCCAATGTCTGATTTCCAGGTGTGATGAGGTGTTCAATGCCCCTTGATAATTTCTTTTATCTCCAGTTCATGATTTTTTTCATTCTCCTGTTATGAGCATTTGGGCTTATTACCGGTTTCAGCTATCATGAATAAAGTTGCTATGGATATTCTCATACACATCTTTTTGTGAACATATGTTTTTCTTTTTCTTGGGTAAATATCAAGGAGCGGAATTGTGGGGGCACTTGGTGGCTCAGTTGGTTAAGTGTCTGACTCTTGGTTTCAACTCAGGTCATGATCTCACTGCTGTGGGATCAACCCCCGCATCAGGTTCTGCACTCAGTGTGGAGTCTGCATCAGTTTCTCTCTCCCACTCCCTCTCTGCCCCTCCCTCTGCTTTATTTATTTTTAAATAAAATCTCAAAAAAATAAAGGAGTGGAATTGTAGATTATTTATAAGAAAGTACCAACAATTTTCCACAATGTTGTACCATTTGGTGCCCTTATTACAAAGAAAGATCCCTGGGCTCCATGCTAGATTTACTGAATCAGAATATTCTAGGAATAAAGGCCAGAAAGCTGTATTTTTAATTAATTAATAAAGTAAGCTGTATACTCAACATGGGGCTTGAACTTATGACCCTGAGATCCATCTCTACTGACTGAGCCAGGCAGATGCCCCCAGGAAACTGTATTTTTTTTTTTTTAAAGATTTTATTTATTTACTTGACAGAGAGAAATCACAAGCAAGCAGAGAGGCAGGCAGAGAGAGAGGAGGAAGCAGGCTCCCTGCTGAGCAGAAAGCCCGATGTGGGGCTCGAACCCAGGACCTGGGATCATGACCTGAGCCGAAGGCAGCGGCCTAACCCACTGAGCCACCCAGGCGCCCCAGGAAACTGTATTTTTAAAGAAATCTCCCCATGTAATTTTACATGCATTAATTTTAATGCAGCTAGTTCGTTAATTGGCGTGTGGAAACCACTTGGAGAATACTTAAAAATCTTTGCTTTCAGGTTTTATACCCCCTCCTGAATAGATGCACATCTGTTTTCCCTGTCCACCACATATCATGATTGCAAATAATGAAATAGTTGACTAACAGTGATGTAAGGAGTAAGGACATTTGTTTATCTCGCATAACAAGAAACAGAGTTTAGTAGCTTCACATTTGGTTAATTTAGCCATGCGACAGTGTCATCAAGGATGCAGGTTTTCTCATTTGCTATCCACAGGGTATTTGTTCCATTGTAGGGCTTGTCCACTTATGCTCCTAAATTGGCTGCTGCAGCCCTCAACAGCATGAGCTTGCATGATGACTTCCAAGGAGGGAAAGAAAGGGGTTGAAGAAGATACTGATTGAATTGAGTAGGAAAATGTTTTCCAGAAGCTACCAGACTTCCAGGCTTCATTGTCCAGAACCAGGTTACTTGTCTATCTTTAGGCTTAAAAGGGTGGGGGAAGAGGTTTTGAGACAGTATCTGGCATTTTTGAGGCCCTGTAGCAGGGGACAAGGAAAAAGGGTAGGAAAATAGCTTTTGGGTAAGTAATCAATAGTATCTTCCTCAAGACCTCTCTAAAACTACTCTTAGAAGGTCACCTTATTACTAGATCCAATGACTTCTCTCCAGCTATCCTTGTACTTGACTTCTCTGTGATGTTTTTTGTTGCCAGTTCTCTCTCAAAACTCTTTTCTTGTTTTTTTGCTATACATTCTCTCTATCTCTCTGATCACTTCTGCTTGGGCTTCCCTCCACTATCCTTCTCTACTTTATAGGCTAGTGTTACCATGGGTTTTTAACCAGACCTTGTCTTAGCATCTCTGAGCATCTGAACCAAGCAATTCATCCTAACATGTGACCAAGACCTAATGAGAGCTGTTTGTGGTCGACCCCTTGAGACTTTGTATCTGGCCATGGGCTTCCTTTCCTCACTACAATCCTGATACTCTCTTTGCCATGACTCTTTGTCTTCTCTGCGTTACAGCGGTATTGCTCTTGATGAGATCCTTACCAGCTCTCTCTTAAGGATGGACTTAAAAAAATGTTGCTTATTGTTATGCCCCAAAAATGGGTCCGTGATTAAAGGAGTGAGACTGATATAAAGCGAAGGTCAAGCAAAGCTTAATTTCGTGCCAAGCATCAAGAATCAAACTGACCAGGCTGCCTGGGTGGTTCAGTGGGTTAAGCCTCTGCCTTCAGTTCAGGTCACGATCTCAGGGTCCTGGCATCGAGTTCCGCATCGGGCTCTCTGCTAGGCAGGGAGCCTGCTTCCTCCTCCCTGTCTCTCTCTCTCTCTGCCTACTTGTGATCTCTCTCTGTCAAATAAATAAAATCTTAAAAAAAAAAAAAAGGAAAAAAAAAGAATCAAAGTGACCTGCCAGGGCCGCACCTCTTACAAAGAGGGCAACCTTTCTGTTTCACGGACTAGCTTTTAAGGGCAAAGGCCATGCGGTGGGGCAGGGCCATGCACAGGTGGCCAATGAGATTGTAACACACAGAGAAAGCTGCACAGTGATGCTAGGTGACCAATTGAATTGCGATTTACCCTATAATAGACATTTGACCTAGCCTATCATACCTTGGTCAGAACGGGTGCCCCAAAGGTGCCCAAAGGGCGGGGCCCATACTCCTTGGTAACTAGGGAGTTACTGATCAGATGTCTTCACCTGGCCTGACCCACCCTTGTATCTGGGCTTTGTTACCTGGAGCTGGTTTCCGGGACTTGTTTTTAAGTCCCCTGGGGGAAGGGGAGCAGGGATAGTTTAAGGGTTAAACAACGTTATTTTTTTTTAAGATTTATTTATTTGACAGAGATCACAAGTAGGCAGAGAGGCAGGCAGAGAGGCAGGCAGAGAGAGAGGAGGAAGAAGGCTCCCCGCTGAGCAGAGAGCCCGATGCGGGGCTCGATCCCAGGATCCTGAGATCATGACCTGAGCCGAAGGCAGAGGCTTTAACCCACTGAGCCACCCAGGTGCCCCACAACGTTATTGTTTTAACCTTGATGGAAGCCTCTAGCTAAATAGGTCCTTAACTTATAACCTCTTAGAGGGATAGATGCTGGAACTGAAGGACACTTTGTTTTTCCACACTCCCTGGGATTTCAGAAAAGCAGCTGTATTGCTCTACAAAATAAAGAAGTGATGAGTTTGGAGTTCCAGAGATTAAAAGATCAAGAAGAGAGAGAGACTAGAGTCAGTTGAGAACTGGGTGGTAGAAGAGTTGAGAAGCACCTACCGCTTATGGCTACATGAGAGAATATGAATAGACACATCTACAGCTGAGTTTTTAAGTGAAACAATGTGTGTTATGACCCCTCTCTGTGATGTATAAATTTTTATTGAATACTTGTGAAGCCACCATATATGTCATATGACTCGATTTCAGACAGACAGCAGTGAGGGGCCATAGGTTTAGGAAGCTGGCAGTATGGACATGCCCAAATCTCACACCCAGGCTATGAAATCCTCTCTTTGATCTCTGGCCTCAAGCAGCTTCCAGCCCACCCTCCATGTAGCTGTGCCTATGACACAAACCCGGTCATTTCCCTGCTTAAATCTTTTACTAACTGCCCAATTGTTTCTTCTGAAACCTGGGGTTCTTCATGGAGCATCGTCAGGGGTCTTCAGTACCCATGAGAACATTTGTTATTTAGTTTCAGGATTAATTTTTAAAATAACTTTTTTTTAAATAACTTTTAAAAAAGATTTTATTTATTTATTTGACAGAGAGATAGAGAGAGCACAAGTAAGCAGAGTGGCAGGCAGAGGGAGAGAGAGAGAAGCAGGCTTTCTGCTGAGCAGGGAGCCTGATGTGGGGCTCTATCCCAGGACCCTGGAATCGTGACCTGAGCTGAAGACAGCCGCTTAACCAACTGAGCCACCCAGGCGCCCCATCAGGATTAATTTTTTAAAAAAACTTATGTATAGTCCATAATACCCAGATGACCACCTTATAACCAAGTACTTTGAGGAGATATTAGTATTAGTTTCCACTCATATTTATTGATCAGACTGGTGCCAAGTAATCTGAAATGATGGCATTTAACTTTTTTTTTTCTTAATTTGTCAGAGAGAGAGGGAGAGAGAGCGAGCGCAGGCAGACAGAATGGCAGGCAGAGGCAGAGGGAGAAGCAGGCTCCCCGCCGAGCAAGGAGTCCGATGCGGGACTCGATCCCAGGACGCCGGGATCATGACCCGAGCCGAAGGCAGCTGCTTAACCAACTGAGCCACCCAGGCGTCCCTGAAATGATGGCATTTAACTTTTAATGTTGTAATTATTTTTAAGCTCATTATTGACAGATATATCCTCAGCACCTAGAACAGTGCCTGGCACATCGTAGGTGTTCCATAAAGATTTGCTGAATGAATGAATGAATGAATGAATGAATGAATGAAATATCTCAAACTGAGTTCTTTTATTCTTGGGGACTCTCTATAATTTGAGATCTCCTCAGCGTGGCATGTGAGGCTCTTCACAATCAAGCTAGGAATACTCAACTAGTAATTTTATCAGACAGTCTGGGCAGGATGTGGAGGCGTAGTCCTTTTTAGAAAATAAAAAAAAAATGAAAGTAGAAAGGATTTATGTACATTTTGACAGGGAAGCCGTGATATGCAAATGACTTGCAAATATAATGCAAATGACATGCAACTTCTCATGCAAATGAGCATCCTGTCTTTGGAATCAACTGCCAGAGTATTCACTAATTTGTCTGTGGCACTGGCAGTAAATCTTTCAAGGGCTTAGGATGCAAGTTTCCTTGATGGGAATGCGTGTGTATTGGGAGGAGGAGGTGGTGGAAAGGGGTCACTCAAGGAAGAGTCAGTGTGATGCTACGATCTTGCTTCTTAGTATGAAACTTGGTACAGTATGCAGCTTAATATGAAGTTATTCTGCCACGATACTCCAATTCCTTTCGGAATTGGCAGCAAGTGTGAGTGCAACATGCAACCTCACATTTTCTGTCCCACCGGTCTCCTATCATTCAGGCTGTGGACTACAAGAGCAGAGACAGGGGAGTCAGAGATCCCTCACCATGAGGACCACAGATGAGCCAGAGACAAGGGCTCTTGTAAATCACATCTGAAGGAGATTAAGAGCCTGATGTGGAGTTCTGCATTTCCTAATCTCATGACAAGAAGAATTTAGCTGAATTTTTACTAGACCTCTTAGAAAAAGGTGGGTGGTTACAAGAAACATGGGGGCTTTCTGAGAAATATATCTGCTTAATCTCAATACCAATGATGTGGTCTGACAAAATTGGAAGCTTACTTAGAAATCTAAAGGAAATAAAGGTCAGCTGTGATTTTTTTTTCATTATAAAAACTTGTTCTTCCCTGTCCATGATGTGAAAGGAAATTTTTGGTTACACAGACTCTCCTCCAATGATTATAAAGGTACTGGGAAGGGGTGCCTAGGTGGCTCAGTCGGCTGAGCATTGGACTCGATTTCTGCTCAGGTTGTGATCTCAGGATCCTGAGGTTAAGCCCCACTCAGTAGGGAGTCTGCTTGAGGATTTCTCTCCCTCTGCCCTTCCCTCTGGCCGTGCATGCATGTTCTCTCCTTCTAAAATACATAGATTGATCTTTTTTTTTTTTTTTTAAGTATTGGGAAGGGGCACTTGGGTGGCTCAGTCTGTTAAGCACCTCTCTTTGGCTCAGGTCATGATCCCAGGGTCCCGGGGTTGAGCCCAGTGGTGGGCTCCCTGCTTAGCAGGGAGTCTGCTTCTCCCTCTGCCTCTCTCTGCCATCTTGTGCTCTCTCTCTCTGGCTCACTCTTTCTCATATAAATAAATAAAATCTTTAAAAAAAGTATTGGAAAAATAAAATAAAGGAGCCTCTATCAGATATATTTTAACATAGCTCAGAATCTGTGGGGCACCTGGATGGGTCAGTCAATTAAGCATCTGACTCTAGGTTTTGGCTCTGGTCTTGATCTCAGGGTCATGAGTTCAAGCCTCACATTAGGCTCCATGCCCAGCATGGAGCCTACTTAAAAAAGAAAATTAGGCAACATGGCTCAGAATCTTTTTTTTCTCTGACACTTTGCTTCACAGTCAGACTTTGGTTCAAATTCCCATCTCCCAACTATACATATTCAGTCACTTTACACAATTTTTCTGAACTTAGTTTTCTCATCTGTAAAATAGGAATAAGAGAATCCTTGGGAGATTGCTGTGAAGATTAAATGAGATAGTGGATATACTAGGTGATGTAGAAATGTTGATGTTCAGAGCAAATGGTAAGAAAGAATTCTTGAGACTTTTTGGTGCAAAAAGGTTGTTTTATTAAAGCATGGGGACAAGACCCATGGGCAAAAAGAGCTGCACTAGGATTGTGATGGGTGACTGATTATATACTTTCAAGTTAGGAGGGACTGAGAGATAGTGTAAGTCTCTAAGGAATTTTGGAAGCAAGATTTCCAGGACCTTGAGGGGGCTAGCTATTGTTAGGAAGAGTCATTTATTACTGTTCAGTAAAACCTTAGTCATGACCCTTCAGATGTGTATCAGTGGTCCATATGCTTGGAGGATGATTGCTAACATGTATCTTGGGGGTAGAAATAAAGGAAGTTTCCAAAAGAATTTTATATGTTAAAGCAGACTTAAAGGATCGGGGAGGGGGGCGGGTGTCAGG
The DNA here is from genome assembly GCF_902655055.1 of Lutra lutra. Lineage (NCBI taxonomy): Eukaryota > Metazoa > Chordata > Mammalia > Carnivora > Mustelidae > Lutra > Lutra lutra. The sequence continues at coordinate 78,044,160 of NC_062282.1, read as the reverse complement.
ACAATATTAAGCTAAGATTGCCTTTTGCTCTTAGTAAAGTGTCAACATTGAGACAGTTGAGTTCCTAGAGGAAGGTTGCCCATTTCAAGAACTTATCAATGGGCTGTGAGTACCAAGGAAATTTCATTTTCTCTTTTGCCTTTGTTTCCCACATCACTTAGCCCAGTGTCTGGCTCACAGTAAGCATTCGATAAATGTAGCTATTTGCAGTGGTCATTTGTGGATTTGCTGCTTCGAGTCCATTCACTCTCTGTCTGGTAAATGTATGTCATTGCCTTCTGAGGAACCATCATTCTCTCCTCAGTCCATGTAGTTCTAGTGAAACAGACTCCACCCTGAGCACCAGGAATAGAGCATGTGACTTAGGTTTAAACCAACTGGACCATTCTATCCTCTAACCCATAGTTATTGATTAAAAAAATGGTGGCATACACAAAGTTACCACATGCTCTTGAAACTCCATTCCTCAATATATACTCAAGACAATTGAAAACAGGTGTACAAATAACAACTTGTATGTGAATGTTCATAGCAGTGGTATTTATAACAGCTAAAAAATGGAAATAATCTAAATGTCCATTGTCTGATGAACAGATAAAGAAAATGTTGTGGGGTGCCTGGGTGGCTTGGTCATTAAGCATCTGCCTTCAACTCAAGTCATGATCCCAGGGTTCTAGGACCGAGCCCTACATTGGGCTCCCTGCTCAGCGGGAAGCCTGATGCTCCCTCTCCCACTCCCCATGCTTGTGTTCCCTCTCTCACTGTCTCTCTCTCTGTCAAATAAATAAAGTCTTAAAAAAAAAAAGAAAAGAAAATTTTGTATCCATAGAATAAGAACCTTGAAAACATTATGCTAAGTGAGAAAAAAATTCCCCAAAAGACCTATGTATGATTTCATTTATATGAAATATCCAGACTAGGCAAATCTGTGGAGACAGAGAAAGCAGCTTAGTGGTTGTTAGGGACCAGAAAGAAGGGAGTGGGGAGTGACTGCTAATGGGTATGGGGTTCCTCTATAAGTTTCAGCCTAAATGTTGCCTTTTTGGGGAGACCTTTCTTAAAACCCTCAGTGACATTAGATCCCATTGCACCTGGACCATCTCCTCTGTGTGGTTATTTGATTAATTATTATTCTTTTGTTTCATGTCTGTCTTACTTGCAGTTTTTAGCCTCTTGCAAGAAAGGACTATTCTGGTTAGCTGTTTCTAGGTAACTAACTACCTCAGATCTTAGTGCTTAAAACAGAGTTTGGAAAAGTAGGGACCATGGACCAGATTAGCCCACAGCCTGTTTTTGTATAAGTAGAAAACTGTGCCTGTGTGTGTGTTTACATTTTTAAGGGGTTATTTTAAAAACCCAGAACAAGAACACTATGTGACAGAGACAGTACAATGGTCATCAAGGCCTAAAATATTTACTATCTAGCCCTTTACAGAGAAACTTTGCCTACTTGTGGACTAAAACAACAGCCAGTTTGTTACAGCTCATGGTTTTGTATGCCAGGTATTCAGGAAGGGTTTGGTTGGATGATTCTTCTGCTCTCTGTGATGTTGACTGTGACCTCTCAGCGGCACTCAGCGGGAGGCTGGTCTGTCTGAAGTGTCCATGAAGGCTTCACTCAAAGTCTTGTACCTTGGTGGGATGTGTGGAAGGCTGGGCTCAGCTGGGTCCCTCTCCCTGTCTGTGCTGTCTCACTATCAGAGTGGATGGACTGACTGCAGAATGGCTCAGGGCTCTACGAGACCAACGTGGAAGCTTTTAAGGCTTAAAACTGGATAACATTGGTGTGCCTGGGTGGCTGAGTGGGGTAAATAAAGCCTCTGCCTTTGGCTCAGGTCATGATCATGTCCAGCTCTCTGCTCAGCAGGGAGCCTGCTTCCTCTACTCTCTCTCTCTCTGAGTGCCTCTCTGCCTACTTGTGATCTGTCTGTCAAATAAATAAATAAAATCTTTTAAAAAAACTGGATAACATCACTTCTTCTGTACTCTATCGGTCAAAGCCATCTAGAGACACAGGGATGGGATATATATTCCACCTCTCGATCATGGGAGTGCAAAGAATTTGAGACTACTTTTAATCTGCTTCAAGACTAAGTGTGCTCACTCACCATTAAATCCCCAGTTCTTAGCACAGGACCTGCACATGAACTCAATAAATTTATCAAGTCATGGACACACTGTAGTAGGTGGAATCTGACCTATTTGTAATATTAAAGTATTAGATTTGGAGCTAGAACAAAGCGTCTCCTTGGGCCATTAGGAACATTCCATCCCATGTGTTCCATTTGGAGAATACTATGGTCCCAGCACTGTGCTACATCACTCTCAGAGATGTAGAACTTCAAGATGTAGTTTGAACTTCAGTTTCCTTTTTGGTTAATGAGGAACAGTAACACCTGCATTTCTCAGGCTATCCATGAGAATTATATGGCATACATAAGAAAGCTTTCTAAACTATGAAGTTCTGCTTCATGTTGTTATTATTCTCATTCTCATTGTTGCTCAGGGTGGGTAGCTGATGAGGCCAGAGTCCCTAGATCCCCTGACCTGGGGAAGGACCCCTTACCCGGATCTCCATCTCTTACCCCTGCCAGTCACTGAGGAGCAGGCATTAGGAGAATGAAGTAGGGTTCCTGTGGCTATGCAGTCCAGTTCTAGTCAGGGAAGATTTATTTCCCCACAGGGGTTCTAGCGATGGTTTGTTTGGTCTCATAATTCCATAACGATCTTGGTGCCAGTGCGTCCCACTCTGGGTGTCTCTGCATAGGCTGTGGGGAAATGGGAAGCCACACTAGCTAAACAAGTAAGAATGATGTGTTGCATGTGGCCAGCCCCTTGCCGCCTGAGCTGGCCTATTGTGTGCTCCAGCGTATGCAGTAATAAAGATGCCACTGAGAAAAACCACATTCAACTTGTCATCTTCACCCAGCCCGGAAAATGCGGTATGCCTTCTCCAGAAGAGCTCCCAAGACCTTCTGTTCCAGAGACACTCCCATACCTTTCATTTTATGTGTGCCTCATTTTTGACCAGAGGAAGGCTTTGTCTGCTTGAGTAATACCTCTTTTTCCAACCTTTTCACAAAAGCCCATATACAGCCTGGGCATGATGTATAATGTGTGTGTGGAATGTGCAGATCCGCCACTGGAATAATTAGTTCAAATGTTAAGTGGGAATATAAAGCAGGATCTCCTGTGTGAGCTTTTAAGTATCTGTACATGTACTGTGTGTGATTTAACTGTACCCAGCTTTTAGTGCCACATCTGTGTAACCAAAAGACCTGGAACAGAATAGTACTAGCAACCAAGATCAATTCAGCACTTACTGTGCCAGGCACTGGGCTGAGTGCTTTGCATATGTCATCTCATTTAATCACCATACAGTTGTTGAAGGGAATACTAGTATCATCTCTATGTTACAGGTAGGGAAACAGCCCTGTAAGGTAGGTTAGGGTTAGAACAACTTGCTTAACTATTGAGGGGCTGTCAGTATTTGAGCCATCTGTCTGATTCTAAAGCCATTTAAAAACTGTTCCACAGTCCCAAATCCAGTCTTGCCTGCTAACAATGATGCTGGATTTGATGACCTAATATTCTGAGACATGCACAGAGCGAGCCTTATTCTCCATATGTGATCTCCCAAAGCTTGCGTGCTTGGGAACCTTTATGAAGGACAGTGTCAGAGGAGGGAAATGTTCTCCCCTCATTGACTTACTGACCCAGGACCGTGCTAGCATGTGCAGGCATGGTCAGTCACTGTGCCTGTCACACCCGGGAGTTCCCTACAGCAGACAGCATCCCATCTGCAGCTCTCTGCTTGGAGAAGCAGCCCTGGGCCTTGAATGGGGGAGGCACGGATTGGACTGGGAGAGGGCCCACACAGGCTGCCCTACAACAGCCCCGCAGTGGCCTTGTTCTTAGGGATCTTCCAAGTGTGTGTGGGTGGGTCGAGATTGCAATGAATTGTTCCAGTCAACTTGGTTCAGCCCAAATTAGGAATGTAGAGTTAAACCATCTTGGCCAGTCAGACATCTTGGTGTGATGCAGAAGACAAGAGCAAGAGGACAGGTGGTCCATGAGAAGGAGAGATGAGAGAGTAGCCTGTCTTTAGACCCCCTTGCTTCCAGCTCCAGTCCCTGCCTGTCTGTATTTACATAAGCCCTTTCTAATGGATCTGGACAAACTTGTACTTCTCTGTATGGTAAAGGAGTGAAGAGTTTGGAGACTTGAGGAAGAATCCAGGAGAAGACAAAGATGTGAGCTGGCTAACTGGGTACCATCCAAGGGAAAGAAAAGGTAAAAATGATTCACAGAGTGATGGAAGTGAGACAGGGACTTGGGAGGAAAGAACTGCTCAAGTAGGCTTCCAGGTTGTCTGCTGCGGAGTACGTGGGATTAACATTCTCCTCCATCACGCCTGTGACACCTGCAATAAGTTCTGCATTTCACACTGATGGTTGTGCAGCCATGGGTTCTTGGTGGGGAAATGGAGCAGGGTGAGGGGACAACTCACATCTAATTATACTCCATCTGCTCCCAATCTGGTTTTCTTAGGGTCTTTGTTTGACGTTCAAGGCTGCTCTCTAGTGTATGCCTTCATGTTTCCCTAAACACATCTAATTGTGTAATTATGTAAGAAATATATATGTGACGAAGGGCATGGCATTAGGTGACATGTTTGTATATGTGAATGCAGGATGTTTTCATTTATGTACATGTGTAAACACATCTGTGCACTCTGTATGACTCTGGATGTGTAAGCTGTGTGCACGACTGTGGGTGTCTGTGACAGGGTGTGGGGCTCGTGGCTATTCTCCAGAGATGGCTGCTGTGATACATCCCCTCCCACATGTTCTCCTTACCATATGATGTCAACTTCTTTCAGAGAGAGAGAGTTTCTCCTTCCTTTTCCTTCCATGTAGAGAGACCTCTGTGACTCCCTCAACCAACAGAACACGGCAGAAAAGATGCTATGTGACTTCTGAAGCTAGATCATAAAAATACCACGCACTTTTATGTTTTGTTCCCTTGGGATGCTCATTGTTAGAAACCAGCTATCAAACTGTGAGGAGGCCAAGCAGCTATTGGGAGAGGCCACTCGTCATGTCCTGGATGACAGTAACCAGTGAAGGTCCCAACCGACATCCAGCATCAGTTGCCGGCCATGTGTTGAGCTTCTTGCCTTCACTGAACCATGCCAGCTGACAGTACACAGAGCAGAGTTGGTTTTTCCCTGCCAAGCCCTACCCAAACTGCTAAGTAAATGATTATTTCGGGATGCTTAGTTATGCAGCAGTCGCTAACAGGAACAGGGCTGTAGCGGTGGCTGCCCTAACTGTGTATGTTCCTGTGGTTGGCTGTCTTTGTGGATGCCCGAATTTGTGTCAGATGTCTGTGTCCCTGAGTAGGTGTTGTGGATGAAGGTGTTTCTGGAGACAGAATCGGGGTTCTTGGGGTTTTGCTTTGGCCTCAGTGGGAGCTGTTTGGTGAGAACCCTTTGAAATCTTGTCTGTCTTGTAGGTCTCTTCTTTTGAGTGCTTTTCCTTTGAACCAGAGAAATCTGTTTAGCTGAGGGCAAATGCAGCTTAAATTTACTGACTTTTCTGGTCGAAGCCCCCTGGAGCTGCCAAGGCTTTGTAGCAGGTGACAGCAGGTGACATGTGAGGTCTCACATCCCTTTCACAGGGATTGTTTTGTTATTTTTCCTTTTCTGCTAATGAGGCCTTCAGAGATGAACCTGAGACAGAGGAAAACACAGTCACTGGCATCCTTGATATTTTCTGGAGTCGAGATACCTAAAATTCCTGAGTTCCACCAAGGAAGCTGCTTATGTGGACTCAGATGTGCCCAGGTTTCAGTGTAGAGATCATCTGGTTTCTACCATGCCTTGGCTGCTGCCACCCATGCCATCTGTGTGCAGCCCAGGAAGTGGAGGACCCTGCTTTTGAAGGCCAGTTCCTCTTGGTCTCCTTGGCAGTGCCCCTCAGCTTTTTGCTTGTTCTATGTTGGCAGCCCTACTCAGCTTTTCTGGGAACACTGAGAGCTCTGACTCCATACTCCTGCCCTTGCACTGTCTCTCAGGACCTCTAAAGTGCTATTGTTCAATAGAGCTTTCTATGATGACAGAAATGTTCTATTATCTGTGCTGTATGGTATGGTAGACATTAGCCACATGTGGCTCTTGAGCACTTGAAATGAAGCTACTATGACTACTGAGTTTTAAATTTTATTTCATTTTAATTAATTTAATTAATTTAAATCTAAACACTACATGTGGCTGTTGGCTACCATATTGGACAACATAGATATGATGAGTTCAAGTAGTTTTATTTTATCTGCAAAATGGGAATAAAATCTGCCCCATCTGCCTCACAGGGCTGTCTGGGGAGCAAACAAGATGATGAATGGAGAAAAGATGTACTCACATAAGGAATTTGGAAAGAAAGACAGCAGTGTGAATCGAGTGGGGTTCTTATAGCTCTGTTAATATTTCTGTTTTATAGTCCTTGTTGGACAGTGTTGATTTGATCTGTTTACCTTTCTGTGTCTCTTATCTGACCCTGAGCTCTTTGAGGGTAAGAACCCAGTGAGACTATTTCTGCCCAATTCCAAGAGTAATTCAAGGAAACAGAAAAGAGACTTCTGTGATCCCATCACCCATTCTGTTCCCTAGACTTCAAACTTCCCACTTTTACAGTGGTCCTCCTTGTTTGCTGGCCATGAAAGTAGGGGCTGTCTGCTTAGGCCTAGCCCTGCACACTGGTTTTAGCAGCCGAGGCGGCTTGAGGTCAGAGCTGGTTCTCCTAGGAAAGTGGTCCTCAGGTCTTTTCAAGGTTTGGGGGACTGGCGGGGCTCAGAATTTCCCTTCCCCATACACTTTACCCAGTTAGCTCTGTCCCAAGAAAGAAGCCAAGCTCCTGTGTACTGGCATCTCTGTGTCCAGCTGGACTCTTCTCTTGGCCGATGCATTTATTTATTCATTCTAACATTTGAACTTATTTATTTATTTACAAAGATTTTATTTATTTGACAGACAGAGACCACAAGTAGGCAGAGAAGCAGGCAGAGAGAGAGGAGGAAGCAGGCTCCCTGCCGAGCAGAGAGCCCGACTCGGGGCTCGATTCCGGGACCCTGAGACCATGACCTGAGCTGAAGACAGAGGCTTTAACCCACTGAGCCACCCAGGTGCCCTGCTTATTCTATTTATAAGCATATTACTCTGGTAGCACTTTGTTAATGTCTTTTTATAACTTGCTTCAGGTGCGATTTTAATTTATATATTCATTCTGTGAATTACCATTGTGCACTTTTGAATGTTTATTATTTATCTTCATGGTACTAGGCAGTGACACAAGCTAGAATTATTCCTGGGCTACTCTTGCTAGCCTCCCGGGTGTTCCATGGAAAAAGAGAGCTGATAGCTGTCCTTTCCCACTTAGTCCCAGGAAAGTGTTCTATGCAGACTTTTCTGGGAAAGAGAGAGAGAAAGAGAGAAAGGAAGGAAGGAAGGAAGGAAGGAAGGGCCCCCACCCCTAAAAAAACCTGTCACTTCCCACTCAACTATTGCCCAAAGTCTTGTTCTCCTTCCCTAGACTACTAACCAAAGTTTGCTCACAGCTGCAAAGTCAATTTCCCATCTGTTTGAAGTAAACATAATCAAGAAAGTAGATCAACTGTTAGAAGCCCAATCTGGAGACCCATTGATTGTTTCTTCTTGGAAAAAACCTGCTATTTGGGGGAAGTTACAGCTTGTTTGGATAGTCATTTTCTCCACTTCTGAATGTCCAGAAATCACTATGTCTGGACTCTCAGGTCCTGAGGGAGCAAGCACTCCATTTTACTTGTCGGATTAAATGCCTCTGGTCAAGGGGAAGGTCTTATCATCGAAAGAGAAGGGGACTTTGGGAGTCACCCAAATCTGGCTTATATTCTCAGTTTTATTACATCCTGTGACTTTGTACAAGTTCAACTTCTTTGACCCTTAGCTTCCCCATCTATAAAAAGGACGGGACAGTTCTGATCTTCAGAAGTTATTATTAGTAAATATATATGCAACACATGGCCCATAAGATATTCAGGGGGTAGAGGAGAATTTGAACTGTGGATGACCATAACTTTGAAAATGATTGGTTGTGTCAGTACTGTTACGTACTGTGTCACACAGTACGTAAATATAAAAGCTAAATGACTTCCTCGTGACCTATCTGCATGAATTTTCTTTTTTTTTTTAAAGATTTTATTTATTTATTTGACAGAGAGAGATCACAAGTAGACAGAGAGGCAGGCAGAGAGAGAGAAGGAAGCAGGCTTCTTGCTGAGCAGAGAGCCCGATGCGGGACTCTATCCCAGGACCCTGAGATCATGACCTGGGCCGAAGGCAGCTGCTTAACCCGCTGAGCCACCCAGGCGCCCCATCTGCACGAATTTTCAAAGGACTATTTTTACTGCTTGAGACTCGGATGTACCACACACAGTGTGGCAACAGTTTGATTTCTCTTTACGCCTCACGTCCTCTGGTTTCATCTGTTGTTCTTTCCGCTAGAAAGAAATTAGACTGTTGGGAAATCAGAGATGAAACTTCAAAGTCCCATTTTAGTCTGGCTTGGAAGCAAAATCAGGCCCGTGGCGATCTCCTTCAGACGTGTCTCATTCTGGCGGAGGGATACAGGGGAAAAGGCCTCCATCACACGTGCGTTAGAAGGGGGGACTTAGCTGAAGCAGGGGAGAGAGGCGGGGTTTAACAAGCTCGCTAGCAGGAAAGGGAGGGAGGAGGCCGCGCGTCTTTTCTGGAAGGCGGCAATTGGGCGAGACGGCCAGTGACGCAATAACTGCGCGCTCACAGCTTCAGAGGATCGCCGCCGCGTCTGCGCATGGGGAGCTGGTTGCCGCTGCAGCCGCCTGGAATTGTGGGGGTTGTGTCTAACCCCTCGGCTGCCGGGCAGGAAGCCGAAGGTAGGGGCGAAGGGGCCGCCCGGCCCTGGAGCTGGGCGGGAGTCTCGGACCGGTGTCCTAGCCTCTTCCCACAACTGTTCCGGGGTCCCCACACAGGACACCTACTCCCCCCACCCCAATACATCTCCTACTTCCAAAGCGGGACGACCAAGCGAGACCGGGCCTCAGCCCAGGAGTCGCCTTACCTTTCTTTTTTGTTCACAGCGTCTCCAGTAACTTTTTTTTTTAAAGTGCCAGGGTATGAGGCGGTGGGAATTCCGAGACTAGCTTCTGATTCTCTGTTTCAGCTTCCTTTTCTGTTTCCTTCTCCCACCCTGTTTCTGCATCTAACCGCTCCTTTGCTGACATTCTGGTTCTTGGCCGAGGCCTGATGTCTCTTCATCATATGGAATTGACCATATGCCTTCGTCGTATTTCCACGCCTGACTTGTCTTGTCCTTTTTCCTCGTAGATGGAAGACTTGTCTTTGAAGTGCGGATTTTACACTTTGGTGTTTTTCAAATCACCTAGGAGGTTGTGTACATCCCTGGCCTGTACTCAGGGATTTCATTTAAAGTAGAGTATGGGCACCTGCAGTGCTTCCCAGGTGATTCTGATGGTCCTGAAATTCTTGCTTTGAGAGTCTCTCCTGTAGAAGACTGGAGGGAATCTGTTGCCATAGGAGCTCCTGAAATGGGTCTCTAGGTGGGAAAGAATACCTAACACCTGAGAGGCCATTGGGGGTTTCTTTGCATTCTAGAAGGTAGAGGTATTTAAAAAAAAAAAAAAAAAATTGCCCCCCCCATATGTAATGTCAGTTTTCTACTGAAAAGTTTAATATCTGGCATTGACTCCAGTTTGTGTGGCTTTCTGACCTCAGTAAAACAAAACCAACCACAAACTTCTTTGGGGGGGATTGAAGGGGTTAGATTAACCCAGAGGAGATAGGCAGGAGGAGAATGAATCTTCCTTGTCTGCTAAAAAAAAGAAACTGATGTGTTTATAAACAGTAACAGTGTTTGTTTTGACAGTGTAAAAGTTTTGTTTTATATCTTTGTGTCTTTTTAGCTCCCACCCGACCCATGCTTTTTTTGTTGTCTGATAGAAATATAGCCAGATTTGGGGTTTGGATAGGATTTTGATGGGTGCCAGGGTATGAGGATGTTAGGATTGATGTATAATATGGATTTTAAGTTGGTGTGTGGTTTCAGTTGAGAATATGGCCCTTGGGTTGTTTTTTTTTTTTTTTTTTAAGATTTTATTTATTTGACAGCGACACAGTGAGAGAGGGGAACACAAGCAAGGGGAGTGGGGGAGGGAGAAGCAGGCTTTCTGCCAAGCAGGGGGCCAGATGTGGGGCTTGATCCCAGGACCCTGGGATCGTGACCTGAGCCGAAGGCAGAGGCCCAACAACTGAGCCACACGAGAATGTGGCTCTTAGGTTTTTAAGAAAGTGTTGCCACACTAGATGTATGCTTTTCTTTTGGTTGTTTAATGAATTTAATCTGCTAATTATGTGGTGTTCTGAAGTGAAATTGGCTACAGAAAAGACTTATTTCCCCCATTTTACAGAGGGTAGGAATGGGGAATATGTTAGTAAGGTGGTGGTGATCCAGGAATGAAAAGTTGCCTTGTTCTTGGATTCCTGTTTTCTTGACCTTCCCTGGTGTCATTGGAGACCAGTTATTCTCTGCAGAGGCCAACTTTGACCCCTGGTGTGTTTCACTGACCCAATAAAAGGCTAGTGAAGTGAAACTGAAAAATTAACACTATGAGTTTTAAAGTAAACATGCTAGAACTTCTTCATTGAGTACTGTTCTCCTTTAGAGTGGTATGCGTAGGTGTGAGTGGTGGGAGTGTGGCCTTACTTAAGTGGTCTGTCATTGTCTGAAGCAGTTTTGAAAATCTACCTCTGAAATTGTCTTCAGAGATATTTTTGAGCCATATTAGTGATAAGTTTAATTAATACATAATACCATACTGGTTTTTTTTTAACCCCAAGTGGCATGGTTAAAGCCACTTTCACCTGACTTGACTTCAGATGAGTAAAAGGCTCTTTTGAAGTGGACTTAATAGATTTTTGGTGTGTGGTGAACATGTTTTGAATCTATCACTTACTAGCCATATGACCTTGCAGAAGTCACCTCTCAGGCTCGGTTTTCCAATGCATAAAAATGGGACTACTAGAGCACCTGAACCTGGCTCAGTCGGTGGAGCATGTCTCTTGATCTTGGGGTTCTAAATTCAAGCCCTATCTTGGTGGGTGTAGAGATTACTTTAAAATTCTCAAAAAAAAAAAAAAAATGGTCCTTACTTGGAAGAGTGGTTAAATGAGGAGGAACCCATTAACGGACATAGGAATGCAGTAACTTTCTATCCTCAAAGAATGAAGATTTACTATTAATGAGAATAGTTTTTGAAAAATGAGTCTTTTTTTTTAAAGATTTTATTTATTCACTTGACAGAGATCACAAGTAGGCAGAGAGGAAGGCAGAGAGAGGAGGAAGCAGGCTCCCCTCTGAGCAGAGCGCTGATGCGCGGCTGATGCGCGGCTGATGCGCGGCTGATGCGCGGCTGATGCGCGGCTGATGCGCGGCTGATGCGCGGCTGATGCGCGGCTGATGCGCGGCTGATGCGCGGCTGATGCGCGGCTGATGCGCGGCTGATGCGCGGCTGATGCGCGGCTGATGCGCGGCTGGATCCCACAACCCTGAGATCATGATCTGAGCGGAAGGCAGAGGCTTAGCCCACTGAGCCACCCAGGTGCCCTAAATAACGAGTCTTTAAAGGTAAGTTCTATCTTTTTCCAAATAGGTGGATGCCTTTCTCTATTTATTATTTTTGTCAATTCATGCTCTGACCTCATCCTACCTCTCCCTCCCACCTCCTACTTATTTTCTATCCTTTCCTCAGTGAAGCTGTGTTGCAGAGGCTGTCTGCCATCTCTTGGAGTAAGCCTCTTTTCAGGAGAGCTAATCTGAACATTCTTAAAATGCTAGCTCCTTGGTCATGTATTCCTGGGGATTTTTCTTTGGGGCCTCAGATGGTGCTTAGCTCACGCTCTGTAGCACAGGCATCTCTAACTCCTGGATTTGGTGTCAATTTGGAGACCTGTCCTTGTGAGGCTAATCTTTTCTCTTTTTGAACAAGGATGAATACTTTATCCTTCTCTGAGTCAGTCTTAAGCTGCAGGCCTTAGTTTTTCACAGCATAGAACTTCTTATTTTAATTATATGTAGTCTGGAGGGGCAGTATCCTGCCTTTTTCTTCATGTTCTTTCACCAAGGGCTTCACTGCTGAGTAGGGGAGGAGGAGGATAGCCCCTTGCCATTCAGGTGGGGCTTTGGGTAACCCCTGATTCCTAGCATCAGCAGTAATTGAGTTTGACTTTGGTACAAGAACCTTGTAAAAGATAGAAGCTGCTCAGGACACATGTGAAGAATTCTCCCAGAGTTTTATGGACTTGGGAAGGGTTTACACTTTGCATCTTTCCTTCTTCTATTTTCCACCAGAATCCAGGAGCAACAGAATTATGTTCCACACAGACTTATAGTTCCTTCAGATTAAACCAGGTAGCACATCGGTAAGGGTGTGGTTGTGTTGGCTGGCCGTATATGCTTTCATTCTCCTAACAGTGCCCTTGACTTTAGTGTTTTAGGCATTGAGATGTGTCTAAGTAGGTTGTGGGCTGCTGTAATAGAATCGTATAGAATGGGTGGCTTAAATAGCAAACAATTACTTCTCCCCATTCTAGAGTTTGGGAGTGTGAGGTCAGAGCGCCAGCGTGGTCAGGTTCTTAAAAGTAGTGGGGTCAGCTCTTGAGCCCTCTCATCAAGTGTTCTTCGACCTTTTGTTCACTATCCTCTTTTGAGTCCCCCTCCCCCACAATTGTCCCTTCCCCATGGAATTTTTTTTTTTTTAATTTATTTGACAGACCGAGATCACACATAGGCGCAGAGGCAGGCAGAGAGAGAGAGAGAGAGGAGGAAGCAGGCTCCCCGCTGAGCAGAAAGCCCAATGTGGGGCTCCATCCCAGGACCCTGAGATCATGACCTGGGTGGAAGGCCGAGGCTTTAACCCACTGAGCCACCCAGGCACCCTTCCCCATGGAATTTTAATACCAAAGATATGCCATGTATCTATTTATGTACTGTGACCCTTTGGGAGGAGCATAAACTTAAAATAGCTAAGATTTTTATTCCTGAAGAATCATTCCCTGCCGTGCTTGTGGGCAATACTGCCCTCATTGAGACTGCATGTTCTTACCTATATTCTGTCTCCAATACAGCCATCAAGGCACATTTTATATCTATAAGATTAGTTAGGACACTGACACCAGATTAGTAAAGGTGGGAGAACATTATTCAATCTTCCTTTTAACCTTGTAAAATAGTTGGTATTACCCCATTTTACAGATGAAAAAAATAGGCTCAGTGAGGTTAAGTGACTTGACCAAGGTCAAAAGGTTTGTTGTAGTCAGGTTTTATTTTTATTTTTATTTATTTATTTTTTTAAAGATTTTATTTATTTGAGAGAGAGACAGTGAGAGAGAGCATGAGCGAGAAGATCAGAGAGAGAAGCAGACTCCCCGTGGAGCTGGGAGCCCGACGTGGTACTTGATCCTGGGACTCCAGGATCATGACCTGAGCCGAAGGCAGTTGTCCAACCAACTGAGCCACCCAGGCGTCCCTGTAGTCAGGTTTTAAACCCAGTTCTGACTCCACAGTGATTTCTTTTGCACTGCGCTACCCTCCTCCTCTCACCATGAACCTGCTCATATCAGCAGAATATTTGACCATTCAGTTTATTTTCTTAAGGCTCTCCTAGGTGTCAGGCCTAATGGAAGATGTTGAGGACACTAAAGTGAGAAAGAGTTCCTGGTTTTGAAGAGCTCACTTAGTTTTCCTAGGGTGGGGTGTCTTAGGGATAGTACCCTTGGTACCCATCCTGTTTGACTTCTCCTGCGGTAGCTGGCAATAGCTAAGGGCTGTCACGCAAAGATTTGAGGTAGTTGGCCTTTACAAGATTCAAAGCTGTGAATATGTCCCTCCTAGTTTGATTTGCCAACCAGCTGAGCTGTTTCTAATTGCTGAGCCTGTTGCCTAAAGTGTGTTGTAGGCCCAGGAAACTCGTTGGCCATTACATGTTTATAAGTATGGGGATTAGTAAGATGCCATTTCTTTCTCTCTCTCTCTTTCTTTCTTTCTTTTTAAAGATTTTATTTATTTGTCCGAGAGAGAGTAAAAGTAGGCAGAGTGGCAGGCAGAGGGAGAGGGAGAAGCAAGCTCCCTGATGAGCAAGGAGTCTGATGCAGGACTCGATCCCAGGACCCTGGGAACATGACCTGAACCGAAGGCAGTGGCTTAACTGACTAAGCACCCAGGTGTCCAAAAGATGCTATTTCTGTTTTTTTAAGTGATATTCCTAACTCAGAGCAGAAGTTTTGTCCCTTTCTGATGTTACTCCATATTGCTGGCCTCAAAACCTAATGCTATTAAGAGAGTTGGAGAAGAAATGGAGTATGTTTGGAGGTAGAGGTGGGAGAGATAATTTTTACCTGCACTTTTCCAAAGGGTTGAATTGAGTTTAGCCTTTGATATATATTTTTTTTCCTTCCAAATCTTGGACTTTTTAAAACATTTTTTTTTTTAAGAGAGAGAGAGAGGGATAGAGAAGGAGGGTAGGGACAGAGGGAGACAGGGACTTTTAAAGCAGGCTTCGTGCCCAGTGCAGAGCCTAACTCCAGGCTCAGTCTCATTACCCTGAGATCATGACCCTTGCCAAAATCAAGAGTTGGACACTTAAACGACTAAGGCACCCAGGCGCTCCCCAGATCTTGGCCTTCCGAAGTGTTCTGTTTACCATCTGTTTCTCTGATGCCTCCTTGGCCTTACTTTTTTATAGCTGAGCCTGCTGTGTTGGCTCAGGTGTTCCTGGAAGTTGGAGCCTTTGGGTAGTTTCTGATGCCCATGTTCACATGTCCTATCCACAGAGAAATGGGAAGGGGTATGTTTCTCTTGACTGAGGGGGAGGGTGTTGTGTTTTCTAATTACCACTTACCATTCCAGGCAGAAGAATATCACAGCAGTAAGTGAACTGATCCATGTCTAGCTACTGCCTTTTCTGTCTTATGAAGGGGAGGTGTTCTAGAAACTGAAAGAAGAATTACAGATGCATCTCATAGGTCAGGTGAGGGAAGGCTGATGCCAATGGACTTATAAAAGGGCATTTCTTTATGTCTGGAAATAGTTTCATTTCTGTGAGGCTTCCATGGGGTTAGCAGGCATCTGACCAAACTTGAGAAAACTAGCAGGCTTCAGTTCAGTGGAAGTAACGTAAAGTAGGACAATCGATACAGACAACATTGATTGGTCACACTTTGAATTCAGTTGGTATTAGAGTTGGAAGCTTAAGGGGCAAAATCCTAAGGAAGGTATTTAAGGTTGATTTTTGTGACTCTCCCCACTGCTGGTCATGGGGAATTGGGTTTGATTGTATTCATGAAGCAAAGTCTCCATCTTTGGGCCCAGCTGCTAAAGTCTGAAATCATGGTGTTTATGGGCTGGAAAACATCATCCTAGGGGTCTTTATATCAATTTTATTGGAAACATCAGTGCTGGGTCTGGTTCAAATCCAAGGAATGGGTGTTGGTGGTTTCTTTGGTGAGTGAAGAGTCAGGAGGTTCCCTAGTAGTTCTGTCACTTTCCAGTGCTTGAGTTTTGTATTCAATGGTTCTTATTTTATTGATGACAAAACTGAGTTCCAGAGAAGTGAAATGGGCTGTATACCTTTTTTAGGGCCATCAGCATATTACTTGCAGAGCTGACTCAAGCCAGAGGGCTCACAGAGGGTGGCCATACAAGTTGTTAAAATTATTTAAAGCCTTATAAAGATGCAAGATGCCATTGCAGTTAAAAATCTCCAGGGAGGGAGAAGGGCCCTGCCTCTACTGCCTCTACTGACTGCCTTACTCATTATCTTAAAACCTTCACTGGTGAGGTTTTTGGCTGTCATGCTGATTTCTTTTCTCCTGTTGAGGTATGTTTCCTCTTGATCTTACCCTGGAGAAAATAGATTTGAAGCTTCCCCCTATTTTAGAAACAAAGAACAAGTGCTCAGGCCAGGCTGCTCTGAGGGTGTTCTGTAAAGAATGGGGCCAGTCCACCAGTGGACCTTATCTGGTGACCTGGTAAACCCGTGATATATCGCTAGGGAGAAAAAGAGCGAGGGAATGAAGTGTGTGTCAGAGTGGTATAAAAACATTCTGGAGGGGCGCCTGGGTCGCTCAGTCTGTTTTGTGTCTGTGTTTGGCTCAGGTCATGATCCCAGGGTCTGGGGTTGAGCTTTGCATCAGGCTCCTTGCTCGGTGGGGAAGTCTGCTTCTCTTCTCCCTCTCTCTGCTGCTGTTCCTGCTTGTGCGCGCTCTCTCTCTCTCTGTCAAATAAATAAAATCGTAAAAAGAATAAATAAAAACATTCTGGAGTCAACTTACTTGGTTTCATATTTTCCTATTTACCTACTAGCTGTCAGGTCATGGATAAGTTACTCATTTTCTCTTAGCCTTAATTTCATCATCTGTAGAATGGGATTAGTAATCGTTCCTCTTGGAACTGTCTTGAGAATTACTTGAGAGAATGCATATGGAAAGTGGCTCCTCTGGCACAGTATAAGTGCTCTGTGTGACCAGTTATATCAGCAATAGTTTCTAATTCCTGACCCAAGACTTGGTTACAGGATAAGTTATGCTGACTAAGCCAGTGTTACCTTCACCATTGCATCATTGTCAGTCTTCTTTGTTGTTTGATTATTCATATCAGTAGTCACAGCTGGCTCATGCTGAATAAAAGTCGTGAAGAGCAAGGAACTTTGGAGTTTCTCTGCCATCTTCTTCCTTACTTAGCTTACTTCTCACCTCTCTGGGGCTGCCTTTGACTGGCTCTCCCAGCCAGTGGGCCCTATGTCCTGGACAGTGGCTGACATGGGGATGTTATTAGAGCAGGGCTGGCTGTCCAGAGTCTGCCTGGGGCTCTCTGACAGAATGTTCTCCCTGTCTCTTGCCATCTGCTCTTCAGCCAGACATGAAGCAATTAGCTTGTTATGGGAACTTTGACTTCTGTCACGGCTTTCTTCTGATTTGTATGCCCATTTCTGGTCCTTGTGCAAGGTCAGGGAAGTGCAGTCAAATACACTGACCCAGATTTTGTGTTTTAAGTTGACTCTTTATTTTTGAGATTTACAACTGGTTCTGTGTAGCAGTGGGGGTGGGAGTAGGGAAAAGCCCCTGAAGCTGCTACCTCTCAGACTGATCTCAAGCTGAGTTTCTAAAAAACCCCGAGTACTGTAATTATAGCCTGTGCCTTACTTCTCTGAATGAAACAAATAGGCCAAAACCTTAACATTGGGGGGCGGGGGCAGGCAGTGTGGGAGAGCAGTCTCAATTGGTTTAAAAAAAAAAAAAAATTAAAGAGTCAATGCTGTTGTCCTCAGTTGTTCCACAAGCCTCTACAGTATCTTTCTTACCTAGTCTTAATGCTTCCCCTATTTTCTGTCACTGCTCCTGAGTTATTATGGGAGCCTCCTCCTTCAGTTTCCTCTAGGACACTGTGTACCACTGCCCCTTGGGGTCTTCCTTGGAGAACACATGCTTGGAAGCCTTCAGTGGCACCCCCTGGCTGCTGCTGAATGCGTTCTAAATGTATCATTTGTCCGTCATTTGTCCGGGTGTTCCGATGTTCTGTGCCTATCACGGTGTATCCCTGTCCTACCACTTTAATTATATCCTCTACTGTTACCCACATGTATCCTTTGCTCTTGGTAAACTGTCCGTGTGGCCCTCTAAACATGCCTCATGTTTGTGATTTGGCCAGTTCTTTTGCTCAGAGTCCTCTCTCCTTTGTTTCCTATTTAAGCTGCACAGCTGCCTTCTTCAGTGAGCCTTGCCTGATACCTCCTCATCTGTATCCCCATAGCAACACTTCGATTCTAGAATTTAGCATACTTTATCCTGGTTAGTTATTTTGTCTCTTATTATGTGAGGTTCTCAAGGACATGGGCTATGCTTTATTTTGTGTCTCCAGCATTATGCTGAGTGTAACATGGACACCATTAAATGCTTGTTGAATGAAGAAATATGTGAAAACCTGAGAAATGATAACAGTCCTGGTAAATTTCTAATTCTTTCCTGAAGCATTCCTTGAACCCTAGTCACAGTGATTCTGGCACTCTCAACTCCTAGAGCTCTTGTTGTCTGAAGTAGTCTGATTCCATAGAGTAAGTCTTCTTTTCCCAAATGGGTTAGAAATTCCTGGTGGGCAGAAAGTGCATCCCTCATTCCTGTTTGTGTCCCCAGCTCCCAGCGCAGTCCTTGGCACACAGAGGGTGTTTAATAAGTGCTTATGAATGTCAGAGTCCTGCTCTTTGCCAGCCGATGTGCCTGCCTCAGCTGCTTCTGTCACTCACTGGCCAGGAGTCTCCCAACTCCAAGATGTTTTCAGGGTCAGGTAGGGAACAGTGTCAGCCACAGGGAATGGTGGACCTGTGTCAAACTGAAGGGCTTATGTGTTTCATGAAGTACAGCTGCTACTCAGCTATAGTCATGAGAGTGTGGCTCTAGTGTCCTTATCTTACATTACAAGAGAAGCCAGAAATCCAGATTTTTATGTGAAATCCCCAGGGACTACCAAAGTACATCTGTGGTCCAGATTTGGCATCGAGGCTACCCATCTGTGATCTTTGGATAGAGCCTGAAATTTCACATATTTAAGTTCCTTATGGAAGAAGAAAGGGAGTGGAGGACATAACCTGAAAGCTTTAAAGGGAATTTTGTTGAAAGCCTAGGTTTGCTTGGGTGTCCTGTTATTTTCTGTGGGGGGGTGACATAGTCTCTTGAGCCAAGACCTGCAGAGACCTCCTATTTTGCTTCAGCCTCCCTTGTATTCTGTCCCTGGAAAGGTGGTGACCCAGGGACTTAGGTGATTTTTTACCCTTTTGCCCAGCCTTTGCTGAGGCAGGTTTAATGGTGGTTCTTGCTTCTGTCTGCTTCTGAGGGCGGGGTGGTCAGTCTGGTTACAGGCTGAGGTCCTAGGAATCATTCCTGTTGATAGCTTCTCTGAGAAGGAGTTCTGAATGAACCAGCACAAGTGCAAGGGAGGTATATTGTACAAAATTATTGCCTAAATGTGGTAGTCAAGGGGCAAAGCAGTATAATAGCCAGGAGGAAATCTGTATGTCTATGGAGGCTTTTGCAGGGTGGTATATTACCCTCTGACTGTCCTGTTCTTTTCATAGTCCCTAGGAGCCTCTGCCAGAGTTTACTTGGCATTACCTTTTAGGTCCGAAGGTGTTACTACCATTGATACCTCCATCTGAGGCAGAAAAACTGATTGGATTATCTCTGGAAGACTGCATGAGAAACTGAAAAGAATGATGTCTTTGGTGAGGGGCCCTAGGTGGCTGGGCAGTGAGGGAGAAGAGAGCCTTAATTTTCACTGCATACCTTTGTGTGCTTTTTCAAATTTGAACTGTGTGTGTATATTGCTAATATTTTTTTTATTAGTATGATTTTTTTATTTTTTTAAAGATTTTTATTTATTTATATATTTACTTGACAGAGAGAGAGAGAGGGATCACAAGTAGGCATAGAGGCAGGTAGATGGGGAGGGGGTGGGGGAAGCAGGCTCCCCGTCGTGCAGAGAGCCCGGGGCCTGATCCCAGGACCCTGAGATCATGACCTGAGCCGAAGGCAGAGGCTTAACCACTGAGCCACCCAGGCGCCCCTATATTGCTAATATTTTAAAAAATATCCCTGGGCAGGGGAACCTGGGTGGCTCAGGTCATGATCCCAAGGTTTCTGGGATTGAGCCCTGTGTTGGGCTCCCTGCTCACCAGGAAGCCTGCTTCTCCCTCTCCTACTCCCCCTGCTTCTGTTTCCTCTCTTACTCTCTGTCAAATAAATAAATAAAATCTTTAAAAAAATAAAGTATCCCTGGGCAGACCCATGTGTAGTCTCCTCTTCAACTTCCACTCTGTCCTCACTTTATTCCGTAACTGTGGATTCTCTGTAAACATCTAGAACCAGTTACTGTAGTTTGTCCCTTGGAGGTGACAGACTTGTTTTTCTGTTCCTCAGAAGTGTCTTAGGTTTTCTCAGCCACAGGTCTTCAGAATAACTGTCAGGCCTAAAGTATGCTTAACATTTTACTGTTTATAAAAGGGCTTTCATGGGGGTGCCCGGGTGACTCAGTTGGTTAAGTGTCTGCCTTCGGCTCAGTCATGATCCCAGGGTCCTGGGATCAAGTCTTGTGTTGGGCTCTCTGATAAGTGGGGAGCCCGTTTCTCCCTCTGCCCTCCCCCCACTCATGCTCTCTCTCTCTCAAATAAGTAAAATCTCTCTCTCTCTCTCTCTATTTATTTTTATTAACATATTATGTATTATTTGCCCCAGGAGTACAGGTCTGTGAATCATCAGGCTTACACATTTCACAGCACTCACCATAGCACATACCCTCCCCAATGTCCATAACCCAGCCATCTTATCCATACCCCCGCCCCCGCCCAGGAACCCTCAGTTTGTTTCGTGAGATTAAGAGTCTCTTTTGGTTTGTCTCCCTCCCAATCCCATCTTGTTTCATTTTTTCCTTCCCTACCCCCACAACCCCCTGGCCTGCCTCTCATATTCCTCATATCGGAGAGATCATATGATAATTATCTTTCTCTGACTGACTTATTTTGCTCAGCATAATACCCTCTAGTTCCATCCACATTGTTGCAAATGGCAAGATTCCATTTCTTTGGATGGCTGCATAGTATTCCATAGTGTATATATTCCACATTTTCTTTATCCATTCTTCTGTTGGTGGACATCTGGGCCCTTTCCATAGTTTGGCTATTGTGGACATTGCTGCTATAAACATTGGGGTGCACATGACCCTTCAGATTACTACATTTGTATCTTTAGTGTAAATACCTGGTAGTGTGATTGCTGGGTCATAGGGTAGCTCTATTTTCAACTTTGTGAGGAACCTCCATGCTGTTTTCCAGAGTGGCTGCACCAGCTTGCATTCCCACCAACAGTGTAGGAGGGTTCCCCTTTCTCCTCATCCTTGCAAGCATATGTCGTTTCCTGACTGGTTAGTTTTAGCCATTCTGACTGGCATGAGGTGGTATCTCATTGTGGTTTTGATTTCTATTTCCCTGATGCTGAGTGATGGTGAGCATTTTTTCGTGTGTCTATTGGCCTTCTGGATGTCTTCTTTGCAGAAATGTCTGTTCATGTCTTCTGTCCATTTCTTGATTGGATTATTTGTTCTTTGGGTGTTGAGCTTGATAAGTTCTTTAAAGATTTTGGATGCTAGCCCTTTATCTGATATGACATCAAATAAAATCTTTAAAAAAGGCTTTCAAATAACAGATCCTTAAAACATCCCCATTTCATAGAGATGAGAAATTGAGGCTTGGAGAGCCAGAATTACTTAAACTTACTGAAGGTTGTACAGTTAGGGCAGGGCTGTGACTAAGCCAGGTAGCCTTACGTCATATTTCTGGTCCTTGCTCTTAGTGCTTATGTCAGTGAGGTAGTCTTCCCTTTTTGGAATTCTCTTACAGGTTTCCAGAGCTGTTTCAGTTGGGGGCAAGAATAGAGCTGTGGTGTTGTGCTTTATTTTTTTGGTTTTAGCCTTCACCTCTTCAGAACTCTCAGTGACATCGGCCTGTCTTCTCTAGAAAAAAGTGGTCAGTAGTAGGTTTCTCCAGTTTCTACTTAGAAACCAATTCTGCCTCCACTGGAGCAGTATCTTTTAGGGAAGCTTGAATTAACAGTTTTCTTTTTTCTTTTCTTTGCTGAGTATTATTGCTGCTGTTAGGCAAAGGGCTTTGTTTCCAGGTTACAAATCTTTTTAGCAAAGAAGTAAGTGCAGACTAGAACTGGAAGGACTTGTGTTGTTCTTAGATATAATTTAATGCTCCACATCCCAGAGAGCATAAACATTGTAAAGTGCGCAAGATGGATTTGGATTAATATCCTGACAACATATGGCTTGGCACGTAGGGCACTCCTGGGAGACCCTTCTCACCATACCTAGACCAATTTTGCCGGGTAGCCCCTTCCCACATGTCTTCCCAGCAGCTGTTGTGCACCTGGGTGAATCATCAGCTTTCCTAAGCTTTGGGGTGGGGGGTACCAGTGTTAACTATTGAAAGCCCTCATGTGGGAGGTGAAATAAACAGACAACCCTGGGAGACTGTGTTTTAGTACTACTTAGCTTCCCCTGAGTTTGTCCAGGGTGTTTACTTCCGTTAGAAACACAGGCTGATCCTCACCACTGGTCTCTTCAGAATACAACCCTGAAAATCATCTTGCCCTTTCTACTCTCCTGCCCCTGGCATCATGGGTGTAGGAGGTCTCTGAAAGCTCTAGAGAGGTGGTGGGCAACATGGAGGGAAGGCTCAGTTGCTTCTAAAGACCAAGCAGAAGTCCTTCATTTTTTTTTTAAACTTTTCTATTTCTACTTAAATCAAAATTAGGTTATTGTCAAAGAGAGTTCTGTGCCTTACTGAAAAGAGCTCAGAGTGGGAGAGGCTCTTGGTACCTCCTTTGCAATCTCTGAAGAGAGCTTGTTGGGGGCATGTAGAGATCATGCCGGGGTTTTTTCCTCCCCCAGCCCTGACCTGCACTGTGCCAAGAGAGTTGCCCCAGCTGATGGCTTAGTCACTGGCTGGCAGCTTTGTGGGTCTGGAAACTCAGCCAGTTCACCCAGGTTTAAGTTCCAAGCACATGGAATTCATGAGCCCATTCAGCTATAATTCCGGTTAACTAATTAACTCTAAGAAACATGCCTAGCAAATTGACTTGTATGGACAGGAGGCAGCATTTTCTCCTCTATGGATAAGATGAGCTGGAAGCCAGCTCACCTCTAGAGGAAGTCAAGGTGAAGTAGGGTGGAAAGCTCCTGGCTGTAGCATTAGATAGATCCAGATTTAACCATGTACTACTGTTAGACTAAAGAGAGTTATGTAACCTGTCCCTTAATGCTTCATCTGTAAAAGTCCCTGGGCTTTTCAGATACACACACAATATGCATTCAGTATATCTTTTGTCCCATTTATTCACTTCTTCCCTCTCTCTCTTTACAGCATTGTATTTTAAGGGCTATCTCTCTACTCTGACCAAAGTATACCTGTTACTCTCTTGGGGCACCAGAAATGTGAGAGAGACTGAATTTAATTTTCTGGGTACCTCTTGGTGTGTTTTTCACAGACCACAGCCCTTCTTTTACCACAGGTTATAGTAGGAACAACTAGATTCTAGCTCTCATCAGTTGGTTCCAACCTAAGGAGTCTTTGTGGTTATCATTTGAGCTACAGTTCTTGGTAAAGACCTCTGTACGTGTCAGGTACTGCTTGGCCATGGGAATTTAGTGATGAGGGAGACAGGGTCTTCGCCCTAAGTAATACCTTTCTAATACCATCCTCAGTTGGGTTACTTCTTTGGGTGCCTAGTCTTATTCGTTCTTTGTTGATTCATACTGACTTGCTTCTGAGAGAGTAATCCTCTCCCTAGACCCTAGGGGACAGTGCCCCTTTGTGTAGCCTGGGCCTTGCCTGCTGGCTTGCCTGCTCTCAAACAGTGAGAGCAGAGTGCTGAGGCTGGAGGAAAAAGCCCCGCAGGCTACTACTGCCTCGGCCACACATGTCCCCAGAGCCTGTGCTTGGCACTCTTGAATGTTCTTTTCTCCTTGCACATAGATTATAGTGTTCCCTGGTAATTTAAATTCAAAAACCTTCCGCCCCCCTCTCTGCCTTGGAAAAAAAAAAAAAGGCTCTGTGTATTACAGGGTGGAGAACAAAGCAGGCCAGCCCTGATTTCCTGGTGGGGTTTGTTTGATCACGTGTATTTTTTTATGTAGCCTCAGTGTGGGTTCCCTGTAATAAGGC
This sequence comes from Lutra lutra, assembly GCF_902655055.1. Lineage (NCBI taxonomy): Eukaryota > Metazoa > Chordata > Mammalia > Carnivora > Mustelidae > Lutra > Lutra lutra. The sequence continues at coordinate 78,020,301 of NC_062282.1, read as the reverse complement.
TACCGTGTAATTCAGGCATATTGATATTCTGCAGTCATAGAATCTCACATCTTGTTCTACCTTGTTTGTCATAAATAGTGTGGTGGGTAGATTTAGGGGCTTTGGCCGACAGGAAGTTGTACTTCTCTGCTTTGAATTTCAGACTGCATTCTGGCCCCTAGTGGGCTCTGTATGTAGAAGGCCCAGCAGCCAGGTTGATAGATTTCTCAGTTTCAAAATAGGGGCCTGAAGATAGTCCTCTGCTCTATCCTTCTCTCTCTCTTGCCAGTTTTCCTGGCAGTTGGCAGGAAGTGTGTGTGGGGAAGCAGGCAGAATTGCTCTCTGAGAACCATTTATCTGAACTCCCAGCAGAGAATTGCATTTGCCTCTCCTCCTTCTCTTTCTGTGGTATGCGGTCCTGTGATTTGGTACTGCTTATCTCTGTGTAGTATGGAGGCCTGAGTATGAATCCTCTAGCCCTATTGGGGTTTTTATCAGTAAATTACTTGCTGGTTGGTCTTTCCCCTGAATTCCATCACTTTCCCAGGAGCAGGGGAGTGTGTCAACATTTGGAGACCTATTTGAGCCTCTCTTTCTAGCACCGTGGCCACTGAAACAATGATAGCTGAGCCCAGATGAGCCATGTTTCCCACTGCTGCTGGGGCTGGGCATTGGCTATAGCTGGATTTAGCTTTAACAGTTACACTAGAGGCTTGGTTGGAAAGAAAAGAGCACTGCATAATTATTGTTTATGTATCAGTTAAACCTATCAACCAACAGATGTCAAGTGCAGGGAAAAAAAGTTCAATAATGTTATTATAATGGCATAATAGTTATTATTATAATCAGTTGGCATAGCTTTTGATAAGAGGCACATCTTGAAAGGAGTGCAGGGGGAAGGGTTAACCTTGAACTACAGCACAGTGAAGGGATGCTTCATCTTGTAGGAGATGGTGTGTGAATGTATATGATTCAGGTATGGGGTTGATACCCTTTCTGCACGGCTTGAGGTGGTATGGAGACTTCTGCTGGGTACTGTCTTTCTCATGATGCTGGGGAACAGCTGCCATCCTCTGGTTTAAGGTGCCTTGGGTTGCAGGATTATGATTCCAAGCACCTAGCACCAGTGGGTTCTCAAAAAGGCAGGGATTTCATCCCTGTAGCTCCATTTGGAATTTTCAGAAAATCTTGCCTCATCCCCGTGGCTACAAATGATGAACTCCCCTCTCTTCAGCACACTGCACTCTGTCCCTATGGCATGGCAGTGTATCTCAGCTATGTACATGCTTATTGTGGTGGAATGTGCTCATGGTAGACAGCCTTTCCTTACCCAGGGAGCTCTCAGAATGTTGCCATTCTGGTAAGGAGGTGGTGATGGGGTGGGGAGCAGAGCTGGGCTCATGGGCGACCCATAAAGGCAGCTGTAGGGTAGGAGAAGAGTCTGGATTCAGGCAGACTTGGGTTGTCTCCTGACCTCACGGTTCACTAGCTGTTACACAACCTTGCTGAGCCTCAGCTGCCCCTCTGTGTATGTGTTCATTTATTTCTCACTGTTTGTCACTACCATCCCTGTCTCTGAAGTACCTCCCACTAGGTAGTTTTCAGTAATTGGTGCTGCTTCTACTACACCACCCTGCCCATCTACCCTAAAGAATAGAAGGGCTGGGACAAGACCCTCCTGCTTCCATAGGGAATTGAGGCTTTAATCTGAGCTTCATGTGAGCTTTTTCAGGCTCTGGTGGTGGTGTTCAGAGTCCTACTAGGATTCCTCTGAAGCTGCCTCATTGTGAGAGACTTTGATATTTAATGTTTGGGCAAATCTCTGCCTTATCCAAGGAGTGAATGGTGGTATTTAAAATCCCATTCAGGGATTTTCTGCTTTAGCCCCTTGCAGTCTTTATCCCCTCCCTCTTTTTCCTTTGGGTGGGTCACTGCCTGCTTTGAGGAGCATTTGTTTTTTGAAGATGCTGTTAGTTGTTTGGCTTAGTCTCTTTACTGAGTAGAGATGTTTGTGTTTCCATCTGCCTGGGCCTTTGCTCTGGACTTTTATTTTGGAAGTCTGGAGCATTCAGACAAGGTGATATCTTTTTAGACTATTTTTGGCTGTAGGCCAGCTTATCACTATGACTACCACCTGCCTGAAGAATGGCAGGGCATAAACAGTCACTTTTATCAGAAATTTAGGAAGGAGAAAGGGCAAAGGGGAAAGAATAGTTTGGCTTAAGTTCACAAGGGAAGAACAGCTTCTCTAAGCAGAACCTTTTGATTTGGATAGAACTTCATTTCCTTTCTCTCTGGAATTTTGTTCTTTCTGTCAACAGACACAAACAGAACATCCTTTGCACTCCAGATACATGCTAAGTCCTGAGTCATGACCGAGTCATATGTATTTCCTCCTTAGGGTGTATTGATGAATATGGACATTAATACAATTAAAATCACACATATAAATGTAAAATTACAATTGTATTAAGTGTGTTGGAAGAAAGGAATGTGATGCCATGAGAAATAGGACAGATTTGACTTGTTCCTGCGGTTGAGAGGGTATCAGGGAAGGCTTGCTAGAGAAAGTGATCTTTGGTTTAAATTGTTAAGAACAAACAGGTGTATATGAAACAACTCGATGTGAGGTTGAAGAGTGTTTCAGGCTAAGGGCCCAGCTCTTAAAAAGCCTCTGGAGGGGGGTTGGGGGCAAAGAGGTGGCTTCTGTGAAGTGCTGAATAAGTGTGGTTGGAGCGCAGAAAATGAGAGGAGATGGATGCACGATGAGGCTGGAAGGATTGGCAAGGGCAGGCCTGGTCAGCTGTGGCAAGGCGTTTTTGTATTTACCTGGAGAGCATGGAAGCCTTTGGAGGGTTGTTAGTCATGGTGGTGAGATGATTGGATTTGCAGTATGAACAGATCACTCTGTCAGATGGTACACTGGATGGATTTTGATGAGGGAGTGAGAATGAAGATCAGGAAAAGAGTGTTGTTGTGATAGGTGACTTGTTTTCCTTTAGTCAGCTAAATGGTAATTTTGAGAACACCCCCCCCCCCCGAAGTGTTGATAGTCAGTGTGTTGTTGGGGCCAGCTGGCCACTCAGCAGACATGGTGGCTCAGGGTGCTGGCATTTGGCATCTTTCCACCTTCCCGGAAAAAGGCCTGGAGGTTTCAGGCCTGTCACTTGTTAACATCTGACAGCTACAGAGCCCTTTATTAGCCTATTTTCTTGTTGTCCCTCTGTTGGCTGTCACTACTGGGCAAGAGCTACCCCTTTCACTTTGGACCACTTAAGCCACTGACATGGGCAACTACCTGAAATGTGATGTGCCAAGTTAGCAAAGCCAACACCTGCGGTTTATGTAACATTCAGTTCTGGTTGATGTAAGTGTGCACATGTTTTCTCTTGGCAGTAGCCAATGTCTGGAGGGCTGGAAATGGGCTGTCATTGCTCTTGCTACTGTGTAGCTAGGAAGACTGAGGTACAGGAGAGACCTGGGGTGTAAAGAAGCCCGGGTCAGAGTCACATGCTGTCAGACCAAGTGTTAAATGCATGATGGGTGGTTTCAGACCATAGACTAGAGTCTTTCCTCAGTGGTACGGTAGCCTTGCCCACTGTTCCTTCACGTACTCAGCTGGAAGGCTGTGCAGCACAGTGGGTAGGAGTATGGCCCTTGAACTTGGGCAGACTTCAGGTAGACTCTTAGCCTTACCACTTGCAAGCTGTGTGACTTTAGACAAGTTATTTCACTTCCCTGATTGGTAGTTTTCTTAGCCCTAACTGGGAAATAATAGTACATCTACCTCACAGGGTTAATTGTGAAGTATTAATGAGAATATATGAAAGGTGCTTAGGTTCATTCACAGGGTAAATACTGAATTAAAAGTGGTAATACTTTTAGTTAAGGTTTATTTGTCTAATTGTTGTTTGTTTTATTATCTGTCTACTATGTGCTGGGCCCTATGCCGATGGTGGAATGAAGATGTGATCTTGGCCTTGATGGGCTCAGTCTTCTGCTCATCTTTGCTGCTTTTGGTTTTGTTCTATGTGGTCATGGTTCAGCAAAACAAGAAGGTCTCCTATGGGATTTCTTTTTATTTTTTTCTTTCAATAATCACATTAAGTTTATTTAAAAAAATTTTTTAATTAACATATAATGTATTGTTTGCTTTAGGGGTACAGATCTGTGAATCATCAGTCTTACACAATTTACAGCACCCACCACAGCACATACCCTCTCCAGTATCCATAACCCAGCCACCCTCCCCTCCCCTTCCCAACGCCCAGCAACCCTCAGTTTGTTTCCTGAGATTGATTCTCTTATGATTTGTCTCCCTCCCCAATTCCATCTTGTTTCATTTTTTCCCTCCCTACCCACCAACGATCTGCTCTGGCTCTCAAATTCCTCATATCAGAGAGATCATATGATAATTGTCTTTCTCTGATTGATTATTCTTAGCATAATACCCTCTAGTTCCATCCATATTGCTGCAATATTTCTTTTTTTTTTTTTTTTTTAAATGGCTGCATGGTAGTATTCCATTGTGTGTGTGTGTGTGTGTATCACATCTTCTTTATTCATTTGTTGATGGACATCTAGGTTCTTTCCATAGTTTAGCTATTGTTCTCATAGAGAGTTTTTTTTTTTTTTAAGATTTTATTTATTTATTTGACAGAGAGAGAGATCACAAGTAGGCAGAGAGGCAGGCAGAGAGAGAGGAAGGGAAGCAGGCTCCCTGCTGAGCAGAGAGCCCGATGCCGGACTCGATCCCAGGACCCTGAGATCATGACCTGAGCCGAAGGCAGCGGCTTAACCCACTGAGCCACCCAGGCGCCCTCATAGAGAGTTTCTTTTTTTTTTTTTTTTTTTTTTTTTTTTTTTTTTTTTTAAAGATTTTATTTATTTATTTGACAGAGAGAAATCACAAGTAGACAGAGAGGCAGGCAGAGAGAGAGGAGGAAGCAGACTCCCTGCCGAGCAGAGAGCCCGATGCGGGGCTCGATCCCAGGACCCTGAGATCATGACCTGAGCCGAAGGCAGCGGCTTAACCCACTGAGCCACCCAGGCGCCCCTCATAGAGAGTTTCTTAAAGGGGATCCAGATCAGATGTCCACTTGGTGTTGCTGTCTTCTCCTCTGGGCCCCTCTTCCATGGCCCCAATTCCAGTTTGTTTGCTGCTTAGCTGTAGAGGGTGCTCAGCTTCGGTGTGTTTGTGGGGGGAAGAGTACCCCTACTTCCTGCTTGGACTGCACCATCTGAAACAGCGTTCTGTTTTTCTGCCTTTTTTTTTTTTTTAAGATTTTATTTATTTATTTGACAGACAGAGATCACAAGTAGGTGAGGTTCTTGAAGCACACAAAACCTTTTAAGCAGTATAAGCCCATCAGAGAGGGAGGCAGAGAGAGAGGGAGGAAGCAGGCTCCCCGCTGAGCAGAGAGCCCGATGCGGGGCTCGATCCCAGGACCCTGAGATCATGACCTGAGCTGAAGGCAGAGGCTTTAACCCACTGAGCCACCTAGGCGCCCCTGTTTTTCTGCCTTTTGAGTGCCCATTTTTAGTAGTGAACATCCCTGGAATCTTTGGTTTGTTCTTTAAAACATTCAATTGCTGCTGTTTCTTTTCTTTGGTAAAACACTGTGTAAGATGGTTGACCTAAAAGAGACCATGAAAAATAAGCTGGGTCCTATTTTTGTAAAGGTTTGTTTATTAGTACTGAGTTACTGAAATAGAATACTCCCCAGTGGTCTCAGGGGGGAGGTGACCTTTGTGATGTGATTGTTTTTTTGTGAAGGTGTTGGGGAAGGTTAATTTGATTCATCTGATGTCTTTGGTGGTGGTGGGTGAGGTAGGTGAATGGGAGAGAAAGGACAAAACCTTTAATAGTCTCTGAATTAGATCCTATATTGGCTGAGAAGAGGAGACGATGTATTTATCCCCAGTGTCTAGAGCTGCGCGTGTAGGCCCTGACCTTTGCCCATGCTTTCTTCCTCATTCATGGTGGTAGAGACTGCCATGATGAGTTTATTTGTCCCTTCACTGACTCACCATTTATTTGTACTGTATACTGTAGAAGGGAATGATTTCCACTTCTGTTAAATGATACCTTTTTGACCTTTCCTGGTACTTCAATGACTCAGCTTTCGCATCTGAATAAGAGTGTACTGGTACTCACCTCCTGGGGCAGTTAGGATGAAAGGAGATAATACACTGCATTCTAGCACTTGGTGGATACCTCAGAATGGTAAGGATTATAATGCCTTCAAAGAAGTCAGACCCCATCTTCGAGAAAAGCCACAGATGGGACCATAGGTGCTGAGAAAGGCTGGCGAAGGCCTGGAATGGTGAGACTGGATTTGGCTTGTTAGGGAAGGTTGCTAGATAGCGTATTTGGGGTCAGGCCCCAGTCTGTGACCCTCACTGGGTAAGGTGAGTGACTGCTTCAATTAGAGCAGAAAGCAGTAGGCAGAAGGCTTGAGTGGTAAACCAGGAGAAGTGTTGTCTCTCTTCCTCCTGTCAGGGAAGAGGATAGAGTCATTACAACAAAGTGGCTGGGAAACCTGGCTCTTCTGAGTCAGGCCAACCTGGGTTCCAGCTCTGGCTCTTCCATATACATGCTTTGTGGCCTCGGACAAGTTACACTTCCCTTCCTCTCTGAGCTTTGGAGTCCTCATCTGTAAAATGGAAATGATAATATCTACTTGGGAGTGTTGGGTGAGGGAGGTTTAAATAAAATAACATGCAGTGTCTTTCACATAGTACATTTTCATAGTACAGATAATATTCTGCCATAGCACTGATAGATTACAAAGCAATAAAGCATTTTTCTTAGGAAATTAAAGGCTTCTAATTTTTGTGGCTAGATTAATTTTTTGAAAAGTCAGTCTCCGCTTGGATTCAGCGATCAACTCAGTAAGTTCTTAGGGAATCTATCACTCCCCTGCCTCACACCCTCTGCAGGTTTACAGTCTTGTACTTAGAATAAAGTCCCAACTCCTTACTTCGATTGCAGGCCATTCATGAACAGATCCTGGCCTGCCTTGGCAGCCATGTGTCCTAACTCTGCCCCACAGTGACCTTTCACCACAGTGACCTTGTACAGAGGGCCTTTGCTCTGACTGTACCCTCTGCCTGGAATACTCTGCGGTTCTGTTCACTTGATGGGCTCCTTGTCATTCATATCTCAGTTCTGCTGTTACTTAGGAAAAAGGGGCCTGCCTTTCCTCTGTTATAAAGTAACTGCTTATGTCACTGTTAACATAGACATCTGATATTTTTCTTGTTTGTTTGCTTCTTGTTGATTCTGTTTTTCCTTCCACCAGAATTAAGTTCCATGAGAATAGGGACCATGTCTGTCATGTTCACAGCTGTATTCACAGTGCTAGGAACAGTGCCTGGCACATAGTAGATGATCATACGTTTGTCAAATGAGCTTGTGAATGAGAAAGGATTCTATTACTCAGAATCTGGTTACACAGATGTTCATATTCATATTGCTTTGTTTTGTTAATAAGTGAAACTAAGATGACTTTCTTGTTCATTACTTATTAAGTGTCTCCCCCTTCCCCCATTAATTGGAACCTTCTGAGGAGAGGCAGTTTTCCCTGCCTTTAGTTTATGTGGCTCTCTTTCTTCTTGGCATTTTGTTATTAGAAAGGGGAGTTTGTTGTTGTTGGACTTTGAGCATTGATTTTTAGGTGTTCTCAGGAAGCAAGCTTTAGTGCATTTGCTTGGAATAAAACAAACATGAAAGCTCACCAGGACATGGCTAATTTATCTCACTCTGATTTTCTACCAACACTTTCTGCAATACTGCGTAAGTTCTTAGACAAGGACATTAGAGAAGAATTGACAAATTGACACCGGCCAGATAGAAGCAAATTCACAAAATGTGAGTGAGTAACAAGGTAAGACATGAAGAGGTAAGAGGGGATAGTGCTGCTTTATGGCAGTGGCCTGGTTTTTTATGGGTAATAGTAACGGTATGAGTGAGAGACCCTGGACCAGTTAGTTAACTGTTCCTTTGGCAGAGGGCCTTTTATCCTGGGGAACTATACGGGTTGGTGCTCAGGAGGAAGTGGGACTCCAGCCACCTTTGTAAATGTTTGGGTCCTAAATCTGATTAGTCCTCAAAGACTTGGTCTTAAATTGAGAGAATAAAGTCCCAGGCATGGATATGAGCAGGAAAAGGGTGTCTGGAGCAAAGTGAGCGGCAGGGATGGGCTTATATTGCTTAAAAGGTTTTGTGTGCTTCAAGAACCATAGCTCTGTAGGTACTAGGCTCCACTCATTTCCAAAGCTCCCTTTCTTCTACCCAAAGCTTCCTCTAAGCACGGGGTTATCTTAATCTGCCTTAGGTATTGTTGACTTTTCCTATTTTCCTATTGATAAAGCTCTCCCTTACTGATAAAGACTGCAACGCCTCCTTGTCATCTATGTCCTTGCTCATTTTCCTCCTTTGAAGGATTTAGCCTTGTGGTTAACTCAGGGTATTTGGTCACTCTGGCAACCACCTTTGTTGTTGTTGTTGTTGTTAAAGATTATTTTTTTAAGTAATCTCTACACCCAACATAGGGCTGGAGCTCACGACCCCAAGATCAATAGTCACACTCTGTACCATAGAATCAGTGTCTTACTGTGCTGTAGTTACTGACCATCTTCTATCCATTTGGGGTAATCTTTAATTTATGTTTAAACTTACTTAGAAGTCCACTTTTAGTGAAGCTCCCAACCCTCCTTATAGCAGGAATTTTAGCTATAAGCCAGCAGGATAGGTTTTTGAAGATTCTGGTATAAGAAGGTGGCAGAAGGTGGTAGAACAGTGGCTCTTGGGACCATCTTTCTCTGGGCTCAAAAATCATTAAGCCTTTTTTTAATTCTTTCATCTCCTCTCTTCAGTCCTTTCTCGGCTAATTGATAATCCCTATTCCTTTCTTCTGTGCTTTGTTTCTTTGCCTTGGAGGTGTTTCTGCAATTCTTACTCAGAAGAGCGTTTGCTTTCAGAATCTTTCACAGCTTTCTTTTTTTTTTTTTTTTTTTTAAGATTTTATTTATTTATTTGACGGAGAGAGATCACAAGTAGGCAGAGAGGCAGGCAGAGAGAGAGAGAGGAGGAAGCAGGCTCCCTGCTGAGCAGAGAGCCCGATGCGGGGCTCGATCCCAGGACCCTGGGATCATGACCTGAGCCGAAGGCAGAGGCCCTAACCCACTGAGCCACCCAGGCGCCCCCTTTCACAGCTTTCTTATGGCCAGAGTTGTAGGTAGCATGCTAAGCTCCATCTCTTCCACCTGCCAGGCTAGAACATGTCGTCTTCTGTGATTGTAGAAGTGTGGTTGGGGTGGGCAAAATGCTGTTTATACTCTTACACCCCGTTGTGATTGTCCTCCATAATTCGGTATCATTTAAAGGTGGATTAGCCAGTGAGTCCCCAAATCAAAGATGCTCCTGACATTCATGGGTGTTGATGGCCTAAATTTCTCTGCGTAATCAGGCTGTTTAATTAATTAATTAACTTACTTTTGGTTAAAAAGTAAACAAACTTGCATCCCTTTATTTTGGTTTGCATTGATTTTTCTCTCCTTTCTAAATCCTGAGTGAGAACTTCTTCAAAATGAATTGTCAATCTTTATGTATTCATAAGGATTTGGAGTATGAGACCTTACAGCCTTGCCCCCATATTCTTTACCTGTGCATCCCATAGAATGATAGACTTCTCTAGACCTATAAATACAGAAAACAAACTGATGGTTGCTGGAAGAAAGCGGGGTGGGGGGGAGTGGATAAAATGGGTAAGGAGGAATGGAAGATACAGTCTTCCATTTATGGAATGATTGAGTCCTGGGTGTCCAAGGCACAGCATAGGGAGTAGAGTCAATGACACTGTAAAAGCCATGGTGTGGTGACAAGTGGTAGCTACACTTGCTGCATCACTATACTGTACACCTGGAAGTAATGTAACCTGGTGTGTAAGCTATACTCAGGTAACAATAACAAAAATAATGGACCGCTATGGAAATAGCTCTCCAATGTTTCTGTTCTCTTAGACACACGTGTGTACACACGTGAACACATTTTCTGAAGAATGGATGGTCCTCTAGGAGGAATTCATCCTGTTTCATGTAAACGCCTTCCATTACAGTGACACTCTGGAGACTTTGTGAAAGGTAGAAACAGGGAGGTTTTCCTTTTTTCCTTTTTTTTTTTTTTTTCTTTCCCAAAAGGCCTCAAAGCTCTTAAAATAAACCTTAAAGAACCTGCTATACTGAGCTTTAGCTCTGAAAGCAGACACATTGCAAACCTGGTGCAGTAAGACTCCTTCTCTTCTCTGATCTTTTTTCCTTTTTCTCTCTCAATTTATTTTAACACCCCTTTCATGGTCTTGCCTTTCTAGAAGGTTGATTCAGTCTTTCCTTGCCAGCTCTTGGCAGGAGAAGCGTCAGGACTTCCAGCCCTAATTTATGGTTTACATTCCTTCTCCATTCCCTCTCTTTGCCGTTATGGAACCTAATCTCGTGGCATCCTGCTGAGCTCCCCCCTGTCAGAAGGGACAGTGTTACCACCAGTTGACAGGTAGCTTTGGAATTTGATGTCAGTACTAGTGATTTGGGTAGAATTTGGGAGCCTGTTTTGTGCATGTGCTGCTGCCTGAGAAAATGGGGCTTTTCTTGCTTTGGGTACCATCTTTCCCACTGCCTGCCTAGCCCCAGTGAGTCCTGTTGCCAGGGGAGATGAAATGGAGAACTCTTTACCATGACAAATTCTGGGATTTTATCCTATGAGGTAACAAAATAGCATTTCAGAACAGGATGTAAGGGAGTCTCCCTGCAGTTCCCATGGAACAAGTTGACCTTTCAGTTACATTTTTCAACATCTTTGGGGGCCCATTTGACGGGAGCTAAAGCAGTAATTACTCTAGGCAAAGAAAACTAATTTGGAGCCAGAATATTTTAATAAGCTTAAAAAACCAGAACCTGCTGATACATGATAAATAGAAATTGGAGCTTTGTTCTCCTCTTATGTAATCCTTCCCTTTTTGCATTATTATGGTTTTTGGCTTTCTTCCCTAAATGTGAGGACTCTCCATTATTCCTCTGGTAGTGGAATGAAGATGTTGGTGTTGACTACCTGCCTGCTGAGTCTCAATCAGGTAGAGAGAGCAGAGGGGAGCTGCCTTCAGGTACTGCTGAACCTTGGGGTTTTCGTTCACCTGGGAAAGGGGTAAGCTTGCTTTCATTTCCAAGTTGATTCATATTACCCCAAGGATTCCTTGGGACTGACTGTTTTTTCCAGATGATTCTGGGAAATGAGCAATGAAGGGAATTTTGTGGAAGATTTTAAGAACATATTTGCCAATCTTTCTGAGCACTCAGAAGCTTAGGCAAAAATAGGTAGATTTGTCTCTTTAAGGTCTTTTCTTGGTGACATTGGTAAGGCCATCAATTCATCTGAGGAATTGATGTCATATGAGTCTGATGTTAAGAGCTTGACTTTGGCGTTAGATGTGTTTTGTAATTCTGGCTCTGCCACTGTTTAGCTCTCTGACCTTGAAAAGTGATTTAATCCCCGTGATTCGCAGCATCCTCATCTCTAAGAGGGGGCTAATGATGGTACCTGTGGCATAGGGTTGTTGGTGCCCAACATAGAGTGAGTAAATACCCCCTGAATATTAGATATGGTTGTTATTTTGAGATACTGATGGAAAATCAGATGGAACCTTCTTGGCAAGAGACAAGAAGGTAGGATGTTGCTCAGAAAACCTTGAAGGAAGGTAAGGGGTTGAGGGAGAGGAGAAAAAAGCATCTAGCAAAAACAAGAGTGGGAGAACTCTGGGTCCTCAAATGAGTTACCTATTGTTTCACTGCCTAATAAGTCTCAAGTCTTCTCCTTTGGTAATCCACCAAGTTGATTGTTTTCCCAGAAATCCTATCTGTGTGTTGGCTCCTCAGCAAATACTGAATAGCCACATCAGCCACAAATGTCTTTTGTTGTTAGCAAGACATCATTATTTTTACAGAGCACACTGCTGTGTTTTACCACCTGCACTTTGAAGTGTTAAAAATAATTAAAGCTGAACCATATTTGTCAGAATAGGTTCAAAAAGTGCATTTTGGGATGCTGTACCTTTGTTCTGACAATGTGTTCTTATTAGTTTGCTTGTTCATTCCAGGATTGGTTAACTTGAGGCACCTCTGGGCCAGCCTGCTCACACCAGTATTTACCCCAAGGGCTTAGAGAGAGGAGTTCAGTATAACTCCTTTCCTCTGTGTTCCTGGGAAGTCATCAGGTGGTAAGCAGGGGATAGAGGGGCACTGAGCTACTTGGAGCTGATAACTCTTTCCTAGATGTGTCTTTGCGGGGAAAGAAATTGTAGACTGGATGGAGCAGAGCAACAGAGGTTAGGAGCTTTGCGGTGTTGTGCAAAACAGTCAAGTGCAAACAGATTAGATGAAAGCCTTTATTAGAAGGTTTGGTGTGCTTTCTCATCAGGATTTTTTGGAATATGGGCTGTTTCACTGCTTACATGATAATTAAAACACTAAGATAATGGCTAGGCCTCTGATAAGCCTTTTCTGTGATATGGGAGAAGGGAAGACACTTGTTTGGGGGCCTATAGCAGAGGAGTTGTCACTGCTAAGTACTTCAAGTCTTGGTGGGGTCACCCATCAGACAGAGCATAGGTTTGGCTTGGTGAGGCTTTGTGCAGAAAAGGAGCAAAGCACAGGGCTTGAGAGTGTAGGCCTTGAGACACCAGGTCCCAGGTTTGGACCCTGACTTTGCTCTCCTAACTGGGTATATTCGTTTCCTGTGGCTGTTGTAACAAATTAGCACAGATATGGTAGCTTAAAACAGCAGAGGTGTATTCTCTTCTAGTTTTGGAGGCCAGAAGTCTAAAGTCAATACCCCTGGGCTGAAATCAAGGTGTTGGCAGGGCTGTACTGCCTCCAGAGGCTTTCGGGCAGAGTCTGTTCCTTGCTTTTTCCAGCTGCTGGTGGTGCTGGCATTCCTTGGCTTGTGCTCATATACTCTCAACTTCAAGTTCAGTATCTTCAAATCTCTGCGTGTCTTTACATCACCTTCTTTTCTGTGACTGTGTCAAATCTCCCTCTGCCTGTGTCATATAAGGACACTGTGATTGTATTTAGGGCCTTTCTGATAATCCAGGATAATCGGTTTAAGATCCTTAACTTAATCATATCTGCAAATATGCTTTTTCCTTAAAAGGTAAAATTTATAGGTTCTGGGCCTTAGGACCTGATCTCTTTGGAGGTCTGCTGCCATACTGGGTGACCTTGGTAAGTGACTTTGACCAATGTAAGTTTGTTTCTTTATCTGTAATATAAAAATGGTAATTGTATATTCTGTGCCTCGTTTCCATGAGGCTTAAATGAAACCCTGCATGCCAAATACTTGGCACTTAGTACCTACTATTATTTTTGTCCATGTTTGTTACTCATTACTGTTAAACATTACTATTATTGTTATTTAGCTATCTTCTGTGAAAGAGAGAGGACTAGTTTCTTAAGAGTTTATTTGACTTGGGGCTGCCCCCTGCCCCTACCCTAACACTCAGCTTGGCCCTCATAGCTCTAGGATCTTTGGCCATTACCCGCCCTGCCCAGTCAGCTGGTGTATCCCTAGGCCACTTTTTTTTTTTTTACCCAGTCCTCCATTTTTCCTCAAGGCCACTCTCTTAGCTAATCCTCCATTTTCCTTTTTCAGTGAATGAGCTGGTGTGTGGCAATAGGTCTCACACTTCAGAGGGCATTCATGTCCCCTCAAAAGCCTATGTTGAAATTGTAACTCCTAGTGTGGCAGTATTTGGAGTAAGGAAGTAATGTTAAATCAGGTCACAAAGGTGAGGCTCTGATAGAATTTATGTCCTCAGAGGAAGAAATACCAGAGAGCTCTTTGTCCTCAGTGCCATGTGAGGGCCTAGGGAGAAGGTGCTCGTGTTCAAGGCAGGAAGAGAACTCTAAGTAGAAACCAAACAGGCTTGATACTGGATTTCTAGCCTCTAGAACTGTGAGAAAATATACACTTCTGTTGTTCAGGCTATCCAGTCTATGGTGTTTCATTGTAGTAGCCCTAGCAAACTAAGCAGAGGGGAGTATATAACCCGGCTCTTAGACCTACTTGTGCCAGACACTTGGGTAGAAGGTTGGACTCTGGAATTATTCCAGTTACCATTCAGTGTAGTTTGCTGGATTGCTGTTTTCCCATGGATAATTCTAGCTCCATAATGAAGCATGGAAGAATATTATTTTTACAGTGGTATTTAGTATCTGATAGCAATTAGCCAAAAGGTACATGTCCCCAGTGAGGTACTGTAAATACATTTTATCTCTTCTATTACCTGCTGTTTCACGAACACATCCCTGAAGCATTTTAATCTTGTTTTTCATACTTGTCTTCAAGTGAGGAATTGTTCTGATTTGCAACTTCAGGGGATAATTACTATGTTCATTAATTTCTGTTCTTTTCTTCCCTTCCATTTATTACTGGTTTCTTGAGAAAAATTTTCCCTAAATCTACACTAACTGGAGACAAGTCACTTGATTAAAAGGGTATTTTACAACATGGGTTTCTCTGGCTCTCTAGGCACACTGATAGGAGGGCTGTGTCAGCATCTTCTTAGCTGGGGTGAGGGTCTCCCTAGTCTGGGCTTAAATGAGTAAGAGGCTTTTTTGCCGGAGGGGTGGGGTAGGGAGGGCTGAGCTCTCTCACTGCAGGCTGTAGGGCAGAATATTTTTTGCACTGGGGTATTCCTGGGCAAGGGGTGGGAGAGACTCACCTGTTTTTTTTTTTTTCTTTTCAGAGATTCAGTGATAGACATTAATTGAGCATGTGCTACATATGAGACATTGTGCACAGCACTATGAGGAACGTGGTTTTTGGCTCACAGGGATGCTCAGTGCATGTTGATTTAAGTGAATGTGTGGTTAAGTAGAGTGACCTTAGCATGCACAGAGATTGAATGCAAGCCCAGAGGCTCGTGGATTAAGGGTACTATAACCTTCCTGGAAATGTAACACGATTGGGTGCATCCTTGTGAAGGCCGTGATGCCCTAGCACTTGGATGTGCAAGAGGAAGCCGTACAAGAAGAAGGATTTGTTGAGGATGGTTTAATTTTTTCTGGTATTTCGGCCTTGTGAGTCCCCTTTTCTTTTCATTGTAGACAGGGATTGTTAAATATGTTCGTGTAAGTGCAGATGTTTCATAAAAGTCAAGTGATCACCCAAGACAGTTGAGGGAGGAGATGGAAAAATAGTGGTTTCGACAAGTTGGTTCAGGTTAGGGCAGAGGCAGGGATGTATGTAAGTGACATGCTGGGGGAAAAGAACTGAAGATGGTGAGAAAGCAGAAGCCAAAAAGGATTTGAATTAATCTGGAGCTAAATGGAAGCCCAGCTTAGAGAATACTGATCTGTGCTAGGTATTCAGGGAAAGAGTGCTGGAGAGATTTCTGTGAGAATGAGGAGAGATGGAGAGTAGTTAGTCTGGAACACGGCTTGGGAGGGGAGGGAACAGTGGGTAGAATGGCTGAAATCTTCCCTCCACTGCCCCCACCCCATGTTTCTCTGCATTACGATACTTGTCATACCGTGTGGCAATTATTTGTTTATATGCCTTTTCTTCTAGAAGGGATGAGAAGTGGCTTGGCCATCTCTATCTTGGTTACTTGACACTGTATGCAGCACATAGCATGTGCTGCCTACACGACTGATTGAACATGTGTGAGGTTAAGGCCTTGGATGAGCTATCCATTAATGACCGAAATGTGAGAGGTTGAGGTTGGGGTGTAGGGGAGATGAGCACATAACTGGCTGGGGTATAAGGGGGTGAATTAGGATAGAACTGAGAAGTGAGCCTGACATAGAATCTAAATCATCCTCTGAGAATTTACTGAACGTTTCTCCTGTGTCAAGTGCCAAGCGAGCTGTGCAAAGTGGACATGGTCCCTGTTCTTAAGATGCTTGGGACAACCATATTATAAGTGTAGTAAGTGGTGTGATCCAGGAGGGTATGCATGCTGTTGCAGCACACATTCTGTCCAGTAGAGAGGGTCAGTGGCAATGCCCTGGAGGAAGTGTCTTTGACGGTGAGGAGGAAACTTTTTAGGATGGTAGGAATTTGCCACATAAAGATGAGGGGAAACAGAATTCCGAGCAGAGGGAATCATGTGTACAAAGGCCTGGAGGTGGGAAACAAGATGTCTTAGAGCCCTGGAAACAAGTTTCTTAAAGCCAACAGTAGACAGGGAGAGGAAAGAGACAAAGCTGGAGATACTGATCTTGGCTTGATGGTGGACAGCCTGCGTGTGAAATTTGGCCTTGATCCTCAGGGCCCTGGAAAACTGTTGGATGGTTTCAAGCAGATGGGGGTATAAAATCGTGTTCATGTTCTGGTTATAGAATAATTCATCTGACATTTAATCAAGGTGTGTACTTGTAACGTGCTGACATTTTACCCCACGATCCTTTGACACTGCAACAAAGTCTGCCCATTTGCTTGAAATCCCTGAGTTCTGGAGCCTGAAGTGGGGTGGAGAGGTAGTTCCGCCTGCCGTAGGCCTGAGTCTCTAGTGTTTGATCTCAGGCTCAGACGGCTCCGGCTCTGTTGCTGAGTGAGTGTTGGGAAGGACGGCAGCTCCCACGGCTTCTGCAGCTGTTCCTGCTCTCACCTCAGCCCCTTCATAGCAGCTGGCAATTCCTCAGCCACCACACATTCCTCTGCTCTGTGCTCTCAACAAATGGAAAATTTTTATGACAATGTCAAATAATGGGATAGGTTTTGAAAAGTAGGAGTGAAAAATAAAGACCTCTTTGCCCTTTCTCCCTGTAAGGGAATTTGAAAAATGGAGAAATTTTAAGTTGTATGTTAAATATCCTTGGGGTTTCCTTTCCTTTCCTTTTGAACATTTTTATATTAACCAAAAATCTGGTAGAGACGCTTGTGGGAAGATAATTCCTTTTGGCTGGAGCTTAAGCTCCACATCATGAGCTTTTTAATTGTCTTTCATCGGAGGTGGGTTGGGACCCAACTGTGCAGTCGCCAGCGCTCATCACAGTCCTGTTGCTGTGCAAATTAGCTCTGTGAATCTGTATGTTTTCCCCTTGTACCTACTTAATGAAAGCCAAATTAAGTCAATTTTTAATCAAGGAGATGAATGACAGGTTCTTCCTCAGAAAAGAAACCACAAGGCCCCAAAGTACTGGATACAATAAAAAGTGAAGTTTTTATTTGCGTATGTGCTGTTAGGCATGGCTTTAATGTCAGGAAAACAGGAGGTGCCGTTAAAATAGTATTCGGAAATATGCCATCCCAGGGAGATGAAGGAAAGTGCTTTTCTCCCTGCCCCATTTCTCTTTCATAGGTCGTGCATGCCTGTGTGTTCAAAGCATTCTGCCCAGGTACAGAGTACATAGTAGGTGCTTGGAGACAGAATGAATGAACATTTGGTTTTGAGCAGGTCCTTCATGCTGCTCCCACCCTCCAGCTCCTCAGCCTATTTCTTCCTTCCATCTTCCATTTGTTCATTCATTCAACATACATTTTTCCTTCTTGACAGATGGGAAGGTCATTGGTAGGGAATATAGTGAAGGGAAGTTTCCGTTGAGTTGAGGCTGAGAGGCATGGCTGGATCTCTTCTTTAATACCTGTTTTGTCTTTTTTTTTTTTTTTTAAAGATTTTATTTATTTATTTGACAGAGAGAGAAATCACAAGTAAGCAGAGAGGCAGGCAGAGAGAGAGGAGGAAGCAGGCTCCCCGCTGAGCAGAAAGCCCGATGTGGGGCTCGAACCCAGGACCTGGGATCATGACCTGAGCCGAAGGCAGCGGCTTAACCCACTGAGCCACCCAGGCGCCCCTATGTTTTGTCTTTTATTTTGGGGAATTGATTTCTAGGCTACTGTGGGCACCCGCATTATCCTCCCAAAAATTGCCTTCTTCCATCTGCTTGCTTTGGTGGAAGGAAATGGCTTCCCTTGTGGTAAGGGAGGATGGCAGAGCCAGTAGGGGTGAAGACTCTTGAATTCAGTGGCTGTCCCCATAGCTTGTCTCTTTGTACAGTGTGTGGGGGGGGCGTTGTGCAGAGCCCAGCTTGCCTCCACTGTGATTTGATTCCCATAATCATGGGTCTGGCTTTGGCCTCTGGGCTCCCAATGCATTGGCATCTCCAGAGGATTCAGGCAAGGCACCAAATCCTTTCTGCAGCCCACGTTGCAGCTTGTTACTGTGATTGAATAGGCTCCCTGAGTGTGACTCCTCATCTGAGGAAGAAAGTGGCTTTTATTGAGAGCCTTTGCAAAGGAGGAACTCAGGAGACTGGATTTTGGGTACTCCACAAACCTTGGGCTGAGCAAATAAGAGATTAAGTAAAGCTGTGTTCCTTCTGCTTCTTTATTGTGCTGACTGGCTTGGTTCTGGCTTCACGGAAAGCCTGCTTGGGTGGCCCTCACCTGAGAGGTGGGCGGTGGCTATAGCAATTTGGTCAGATGAGCAGAAGGGAAATAGTAGATGAAATTGACTGTGTTTGGTGATGGATGGGCAGAGCAGTGGGGGTGGGAGGAAGGAAGGGAGGTATTGTGGAGAGCTTCCTGGGTTTCTGGCTTTTGCAGTAGGGCTAGGCAACCTTAAAGGATCAGGAGCGTTGGGGGAAGAGCATGAGTTGAGATATGAACTTGCTGAATGTGAAACATACAAGGAGAGTGGAAAGCAGGCATATCCTTCAGGGAGAGGTGGCACAAACACTGCCTAGATTCTCAAGCTGCTTTCCTGTTTAAGTTATCTGCTGGGGTTTTAGGCCACTGTGGGGAGTAATACAGCCCAAATCCAGATTCTGTTGACTGGCTCTTTCTATTAATAGATACTGAGAATTTGCAAGAGCTAACAAACCACTGAACTGCAAGGCAAAGGAATGAGTTCATAAGCAGAGTTCACAAACAATGATGACCTTCTTATCTTAGCAGGCATATAGCAGGTCTCCTTTTCGCCTTTCTAATCTCCCTTTCACTGTGGGCAGTTCTTCAGATGCCAGAGGTTGGCCAAGACAGTGCAATGAGCTATGTGTTTGAAGCTCATTCTGACCTGTCTGGCAAAGAGAGTTCTTGTATGTCTTGATGCCACCTGCCATAAGTCCTTTGCTCCTGCTATTGTTGAAATAAATGCATGTTCCTAGTTTCGTGCCTCCAGGTCTTCAAAAATCCCTCTTGCCTCTGCTTTGGATGCCTTTGTCATTGTTTGGCTGATTCCTTTTACTCTTTTCATCTTTAAAACTCCCCTATTCCAGGAAGTCCTTTCTGACCCCCTCTGTCTTGATGAAGGTTCTCTCCTTCTCAGAGCCATCCAGCCACATCTGTGTGGACTCTTTCAAACCAGTGCTTACTATAATGACTGAGGGACTCCTCCATCTCCATTGGCCATCTTGAGGACTCCTAGAGATCAGGACCTTGATTTACTTAGCCTTTGTATCTCTAGCACTTGGCCCATGGCTGGCTTACAGCGGGTCTCAATACATAGGTATTGAAGGATGAATAATCTGCCTGTTGAATGTTTTGGAAGTGGTGGCAACTGGACATATGTTTCTTAGTAGGTGGTAAGGATTCCTTCATCTTTTCATGGTGCATGAAATTTTTTTTTTTTTTTTAAAGATTTTATTTATTTATTTGACAGAGAGATCACAAGCAGGCAGAGAGGCAGGCAGAGAGAGAGGAGGAAGCAGGCTCCCTGCTGAGCAGAGAGCCCGATGCGGGGCTCGATCCCAGGACTCTGAGATCATGACCTGAGCCGAAGGCAGCGGCTTAACCCACTGAGCCACCCAGGCGCCCCAGAAATTTTGTTCTTTATAGCTCTCCTATATGGGAGAATGGACAAGGTCTTGTAAAAATATTTTTCTGGATTGGGACTGTTAACTTATCTGATGTTGAAATGGATTTGGCGTGGGTGAGGCACTGCAGGTAGTTAAGTGAACATCATGTCTGGGCTGCGTGGGCTTAGTGCTTTTCTGTTTCTCTGGATGCTCTCCATGTTTTTGTGAGTGGCAACCCAAACATCTGGCTTCTCTGAACCCAGGGCTTGTTGCCTAGTTGTTTATGGGAGTGGTTGCCTTTCAGGGTTAAGAGTCTGTAATATTAACGAAGCTTTTTCTACAGTGTTTTCTGTTGGCATTACCAGGGGCTGCAGTGGCTGTTTTTTTTTTTTTTTTAAGATTTTATTTATTTATTTGACAGAGAGAAATCACAAGTAGGCAGAGAGGCAGGCAGAGAGAGAGGAGGAAGCAGGCTCCCTGCTGAGCAGAAAGCCCGATGCGGGGCTCAAACCCAGGACCTGGGATCATGACCTGAGCCGAAGGCAGCGGCCTAACCCACTGAGCCACCCAGGCGCCCCTGCAGTGGCTGTTTTAAGGAGAGCTGCCATAAGAGCAATCCCTGAGCACTGAGAGACAGGATGAACTAATTGGAAAGAATTGCCTCCTACTCTCTGGCAAGGCAGACTCTTCAGGCAAAATAGAAGGTGTAGGGAAAGTCCTGAGTAACAGAGACAAAAAAAGTAAGGCCAACCTGGAGGTGAGGTGGTAGTTTTGTAGGAAACTAGGAAAACTAGGGCCTCTGCAGTAAGGGTGAGGCAGGGGAGGGCTAACTTGGCATCATTCACACCTTTGATGCTCTTCAAAGATACTGTCTGATCCAGTGGAATTGGGTTCATAGCTGCCCACAAGGTGGGCTCCAAATGCTTACTCATCCTTTACCAAATGTGCTCTGTCATGAGGCCTATTGTGAGACTGACTGTTTCTAGAATATGTTTACCTGGGTGGGTGGCTGGCATGTCACCCCTTTCAACAAACCTGGTCCTATGATAAGGCTAGCTGGCAAGTTGTCTCTGTGGAGCCTATTGTGGCAAGGGAGACTTCCTGCGGTCCCTTTGGCATCCCCATCACAAGCTCATTCACTGGAACCTAGAGTCCCCTTGCAGGCTCCAGTCTAGGATGCTGCTCTGGCTGAGTGTACCCCTGTCAGTTTCAGGCTGATGACTCCTGGCAGGCTGGGATTTGGTTGGTGGCATCTTGCAGAGCCCCCTGACCCTACCTGCTGTCACAAATCCTGTTGTATCCCCTTTGTATACATGCTTGAATATCTTGTAATGCACCACTCTTCAGAAGAGCAGATACCAGATGGGAGAAGTTTCTCTCTTGGGTTTATGGATGTGTGTGTATATATATATATTTTTTTAAAAATACACTAAAAAATAAATTGTGGCCTGGTTTGACTGTTTTCCATGCTCAGAATGTGTTCATCATGTTCTTGATCCCCTGTGGAGACCAGTGGAGTTGTGAAAAGAAGCCACCTCATTAGGAGACTCTAGAACGAAACTGGGCTCTTCCGGCACTGCTTCCCCAGGGTACGGGCTCCTCCTCTTCCACAGCCTGCCAAGCCAAGGCCTGGGAATAGCTCCCCCAGGCAGTGTGCTCTGTGCCAGTGTCCAAGGATTTTAAAGAATTTAATTAAGTAACTAATAGACTAGATGTTTAAAGTGTGATTTTGTTGACATTAAACACAGTATTTAAATATCAGTTAATTAGTGCTTTTTAATATTGCTTCTTGAACTCAAGTTTGGTTACTGTAGTTGACGTAGATACTTGACAAACCCAGGTTCAGTGTGGAGGCGTGGGGCACAGTTGAGCACGGACTTGGAGGAGGAAAGGAAAAGAGAACACATAATTTACAGCTGCTGAAATAATTCAGCTGTTTCCCTTGCTGATTGCTCTCCTCCTCTGTGCTGCTGATGTAGTGAATTGTTAATGGGATGGGCTTTTGCTTTTCCAATCAGGGCTAGGATGAGGCCATTTTGATTGTTGGGAATAAACTCTGAGATTGGGAGGAACACTTCTAAGCTTGAATCCAATACTGAATTCCTCCTTAATCTCAGCACAGGATCTAAGCTTTGGGGTGTGCTTTGATATGATGAGGGCTGGATCCTGTTGGGTGAAAGCAGGCACGAACTTCGGAATGTTGTTCACTGGGTAATGAGGGAAAATGGGGAGACGAGAATCTAGGGCTGGGGTTCAGCTTACAGGGCTGCAGACAAACTGAGCTGCCCATAGAGAAGACGGCTCTGTGGAGTGGTTGGTGAGTGCCTGCAAGGTCTCCCTGCTGGAAAAATCTGCTCTGCACATCTTGAGTGGGTGTCAGTATTCTGGATTAAGGTGTTCATCTGCTCACCTGTTGTCTCTCCACATATTCTTTCATTTATTAATTAATCAGCCATACTTTTATCGGGTGCTTGCTGTGGCCTAGACCTTAGACTAGCTAGGGATGGAACAGTGGATGAGGAAGAAGTCTACGCCCTCAGGGAGTCCATATTTCCAGTACAGTTTGGTGGGTTTTAGGGCAGCTGCACAGAGAGTCATGGGGGTACACGGAGGACCAGCAAAATATGGCAAATCAGACCCAGTAGGATATAAAAATGACCATCTGACTAAGTTGGGCTTATCCCAAGGTATGCAAGGGTGGTTTCACATTAGGAGATCTTTACACAAAATTTGCTATAATAACAGGCTAAAGGGAAAAACACTGTGTGATCATCTTTGTAGATGTAAAAAACACACATGGTAAAATATGACACCCATTCATGATAAAAAACAGCTTTTTAAAAATAGAAGGGGGCTTCTTTACCTTCACCAAAAATAATAGAAAAAGTACAGAAAACACCATTTTTGCTTCTTAAATTTTTGTGTAATGAGCATACCCATGTGCTCATTGTCCCATATTTGACAGTTCCCAATTTGTGAGCAGTCTTAAATTCTTTCTCAGTGTGGTAAAATATATATCACATGAAATTTGCCATTTTAACCATTTTTTAAGCATATAATTCAGTAGCATTAATTGCATTCACAGTGCAGTACAACCATTACCACTATCTATTTCTAAAACTTTTTTTTTAATCCTTCCAGACAGAAGCTCTGAACCCACTAAGCAGTAACTTCCCATTTCCTATCTCCTCCCCCAAGCCCCAGTGACCTCTGACTTTCAGACTTTCTTGTCTGAATTTGCCTATTGTAGGTACTTCATATTAGTGGAATTACATAATACTTGTCTTTTTGTGTCTGGCTTATTTCACTTAGCATAATATTTTTAACGTTCATCCATATTGTAGGATGCTTCAGAACTTCATTCTGTGACTGAAAAATCCATTGTATGCATATACCACATAAAAAAAAATCTGCTAAAATATCTACCCATCTCTTGGTGAGTACTTAGGTTATTTCCACCTTTTGGCAACAGTGACATGCAAATATCTTTTGAGTCGCTGTTTTCAGATATTTGGGTATATACCTAGGAATGGAATTGCTGGGTCATAGAATTCTCTGTGTAGCTTTTTGAAAAAGTGCCAAAGTTTTCCGCAGTAGCTGCACCATTTTACATGCCCTCTGGCAATATACCACTTTTCCATATCTTTGTCAGCTGTTTCCTTTTTTTTTTTTCTTTTAATCATTTAATTTTTTTTTCTTTTAATCATTGCCATTCTGATAGGTGTCAGATGGTATTTCTTGTGATTTTGATTTGGCTTTCGGTACCCACAACTGATAATAAGCACAATTTCATGAGCTTATTGGCCACTTATGTATCTTCTTTAGAGAAGTAACCTTCTTTCTATATTGCCTTCACCAGCTTTCATTTTATTTATTTATTTGTTTGTTTGACAGACAGAGATCACAAGTAGGCTGAGAGTGCTTTTTAATACAGGCAGGCAGAGAGAGAGGAGGAAGCAGGCTCCCTGCTGAGCAGAGAGCCCGATGCGATGCGGGGCTCTATCCCAGGACCCTGGGGTGATGACCTGAGCTGAAGGCAGAGGCTTTAACCCACTGAGCCACCCAGGCACCCCTCCTTCACCAGTTTTCAAATTGGGTTGCTTGTCTTTTTGTTTTTGAGTTGTAGGAGTTTCTATATTGTGGAAAATTAAAAAAAAAATTATTTGAGAGAGGAGTAGAGAGAAAGTGAGCGCACAAGCAGGGGAGAGGTGGCGGAGGGAGAGGGAGAAGCAGGCAACCCACGGAGCAGGGAGCCTGGTGTGGGGTCCTGGGATCATGACCTGAGCCAAATGCAGACGCTTTACCAATGGAGCCACCCAGGTGCCCCTATATTGTGGAAATTAAACCCTTATCAGATATGTGATTTGCAAATATTTGCTCCCATTCTATGGGTTTTCTTTTCATTTTATTGCTAGTGTTGAGGCACAAAAGTTTTTAAAATTTGATGGAATTCAGTTTATATGTTTTCTCTTTTATTGTTTGTGTTTTAGTGTCATATTTAAGAAGTTTTTGCCCAATCCAGGATCACAAAGCTTTGCCCTTATGTTTTATAATTTTACTGTTAAATGTAGGACTTTAATCCTTCCTTAGTCAGTGACATCCTTGTTAAAAATCACTGACTGTGGGGTGCCTGGTGGCTCAAAAATCACTGACTGTAGATGGGAGAGTATGTGTTTACCTTTATGTCAGTACCATGTTGTTTTGTTTCTGTTAGCTTTGTGGTCCAGTTTCGAAGTCAGCATATGTGAACCCTCCCACTTGGTTCTTCCTTTTAAAGATTCCATAAGAATTTTAGGATCGGTTTTTCCATTTCCTCGAAAAATGCTGTGGGGATTTTGACAGATATTGCATTGAATCTGTAGATTGTTTTGGGTAGTAGTGTCATTTTGACAATATTATGTCTTCCAATTCACCCGGAATATCTTTGCATTTATTTAGGCTGTCTTTAATTTCTTTTAGCAGTTTTGTAGTTTCCAGTGTACATGTTTTTTCATTTGGTTAAAGTATTTCTTCTTTGGTTAAATTTATTCCTATTTGTTTATTTAAGAGAGAGAGAAAGCGAGAGCGCAGAGAAGGAGAGTATGAGGGTAAAGCAGACACCCTGCTGCGTGGAGAGCCCAACGTAGGGCTCCATCCCAGGACCCTGAGATCATGACCTGAGCTAAGGGCAGACACTTAACCACCGAGCCACCCAGGTGCCCTAGATTTTTTTAAATGTTATTTTTATTTTTATTTTTTTAAGATTTTATTTAATTATTTGACAGACAGAGATCACAAGTAGGCAGAGAGGCAGGCAGAGAGAGAGAGAGATGGGAAAGCAGGCTCCACTGAGCAGAGAGCCTGATGTGGGGCTTGATCCCAGCACCCTGGGATCGTGACCTGAGCCGAAGGCAGAGGCTTTAACACACTGAGCCACCCAGGTGCCCCTTTAATGTTATTTTAAATGGAATTGTTTTCTTAATTTCCCTTTTGGAATCTTTTTTGCTAAAGTATAGAAACACAACTGATTTTTGAGTATTGATTTTTGTCCCTGCAGCTTTGCTTATTAGCTCCAGCAGGTTTTCTTATAGATTCTTCAAGGTTCTCCACATACAAGTTTATGTCATCTGTGAATAGAGATAGTTTTGTTTCTTCCTTTCCAATATGGATACGTTTTATTTTTCTTGCCTAATTGTTCTGGCTAGAACTTTCAATATTAATGTCAAATATAACTGACAAAAGCGGGCATCCTTACGTTGTTCCTAATCTTGGAAAAAACTTTCAGCTTTTCATCATTGATGTTAGCTGTGGGTTCTTCATACATGATCATCTTCATATATGACCTACCTATATCATGGTAAAGCTCTCTTCCTGGTTTGAGTGTTTATGGAAGAATGTTGGATTTTGTTAAATGCTTTCTCGGTATCAATTGAGATGATCATGGTTTTGGGTCCCCTCCCTTTATTCTATCAGCATGTAGCAAATGGATTAAATTTTGCTTGCTGAACCACCCTTTTATTACTGGGATAAATGCCACTCAATCATGTTATACAATCCTTTTTAATAGGGTGCTCAGTTTGGCTTGCTAGTAATCTTTTGAGGATATTCGCATGTATATTCAATTGGTCGGTAGTTTTCTTGTAGTGTCCTTTTCTTGCTTTGGTGTCACGATCTAGACTCAGAGGACTCAGTGTTCCCTTTTTTTTTTTTTTTTTTTTTTTTTTTTTGTGGGTTCTTTTTTTTTTTTTTTTTTTTAATATTTGGAAGGGTTGGTATACTGTTACCTCTGAACAGTCACTTTGCTGGCTTAGAAGGCCCTGGGCTGTGTGGCATGATGGTCCTTATTTGAAACTCTGGCCTTAAAGCTTTTACATACTCTTTTTTGTCTTAACACCTCCATCTTGACCACCTGTCTAGTGAGCCATTCATACTGATGATGCACACTGGCAGATACTCTGGCAAACAGGGTGAAGTTGATAAGTTGGACTTGAAGATTACAGCTTTGCCCTTGTACTTTTTCTCTGGGCTGATGAATGGATGATCTGTTCTTGGGCTTGCCAGACGAGAGCAAGGCCTCTGAGCCATCCCAAGGACCAGATCAAGTCAACAGACAAGGGAGTGGGTTCCATGTTGAAGATAATATTTATTTTTTAAAGATTTACTGATTTGGGGCACCTGGGTGGCTCAGTGGGTTAAGCCTCTGCCTTCAGCTCAGGTCATGATCTCAGGGTCCTGGGATCGAGCCCTGCATCGGGCTCTCTGCTCGGCAGGGAGCCTGCTTCCTCCTCTCTCTCTCTGCCTACTTCTGATCTCTCTCTGTCAAATAAATTAAAAAAAAAAAAAAGATTTGAGAGAAAGAGAGAGAGAACACACACACACACACACACACACGCAGGTGGGGGGAGGGACAGAGGGAGAGAGTCTTCAAGCAGACTGCCTGCTGAGTGTGGAGCTGGATGTCAGGCTCAGTTTCACAACCCATGAGATCCTGGCCTGAGCTGAAACCGAGAGTCAGATACTTAACCAACTGAGCCACCCAGGTGCCCCCAAAATAGTATTTATTTTAAATGTTTTCTCACATAGCTAACGTTTCAGGAAGAAAGACTCCATTGAGCATAGCTTCTCATAATTCTAATTTCATATCTGATCTTAGAGGTGGTCACACATACTATTTTTCAAAGTAATATTTCATACATGTGTGCTGTTATGTTCTGCTTCTGCTTAAAAATATGTATCTATTTTCCTGTATCATCACTGTCCACACGTTCACCTATTTAAAATTTTTTTCATCTGTTTTAATGACAACACTGTTTTCCCTTGTGCTGTTCCAGATGACCTCCCCACCCCTTTTTAAGATTTTACTTATTTGACAGAGATAGAGCAAGAGAGAGGAAGTGTGTACCAGCTGAGGGAGAAGGACGAACGACTCCTCGCTGAGCAGGGAGCTGGATGCAGGGCTCCATTCCAGTACCCTGAGATGATGACTTGAGCCAAAGTCACACGTGTAACCAACTGAGCCACCCAGGCGCCCCAGAGGACCCCTTTTAAATTTAAAAAAAAAAAAAATTATTTGAGAGGGGGAGAGAGAAAAAGAGCAAGAGCAAGCGAAAGCATAAGGGCTGGGGGAGGGAGACGCAGACTCCTCTTTGAGCAGGGAGCCCAATATGGGGCTGGATCCCAGGATGCTGGAATCACAACCTGAGCCAAAGGCAGCTGCCTAACCAACTGAGCCACCTGGGTGCCCCCCAGATGACCCCTTTTTAGATTGTTGATTTTATTACATCAGCAGGTACTTTTGAGTGCCAGGCACAGTGTTGAGCAGTGGAGATACAGCAGTGGACAATTATTCCTTCCTTATGGAGCTCCTAATCTGGTAGGGTCTAGTTATTAAAGGCCCATGAAATGGAATTTTATTGGGCATATAACAGCCTTAGAGAGGATGACAAGGTTGTGTAGTCCCCAGCTCCAGCTCCTATCATTGCTTTCTAAAAACCAAGTGAGACGTTGGCAGGACAGGGGCATTTCTGCTCGTGAAGCCCAGGATGGGGAGCCCTGGGACAATGGCAGAGTCGACTCTGAAATGGGGCTGTCGCAGCAGGGAAGACTGCTGTTTCCTAGGCAATACTCTGCTTAATATTTTTAGTGCGTGGTCACAGCAGAACTAAATGTGGTTTCTGATCCCAAATTGGTAATAAATGTAGACATATTTAGAGTCAGAAACAATGCATTTAAAATCCTCTGCTCCTTAATGGTCCTGCCAAGTGCTGAGTTTAGGTTTCTTTGTTTCTTGGCTACCTACCCAGCCTCCCACCCTCTCTTGGAGAAGGCGCCCAGTTTTTCTTTGGGTGTTAGGTGGGATTGTGAAAGCCGTGAGTTATGGCTCCCAGAGCTGTATTGAGAGGCATCTGATTTTTGTGTTTCTGCCCACGTATGTAAATGTGTACATTTTAAAATTCACCCCTCTTTCAAATTTTTAAGGATCTGGGATTATAAATAGTCTTGGACTCTAAGGCATGTTAAAAATAAAATATGATGTTTCAGTTGCCGATTTACCTGGAAGACCAAGTCATTGCCAACATGGTAGTAGCGAGTTCCATGCTTGGTGACCTGTCCTCATGCTGCACTAATTTTTTCTGTAAGTTAATGCTGTTTTCTTCGGGCCCCTGAATTAGCTTAAGGAAGAACCTAATTGTTGCTCCTCTCATCATTTTGAAGTTGTAATTGTGTCTCAAGTTGCCTAGAACACTATACATTTTCTTGTTCCATATTTCTTAAGAGGGCTTTCTTTTTGGTGATTGTACCATCTGAAACTCATTTGTGGAAGGGTTATGTTACCCACTAATAGTGAATGGGGCACCAACTACCTGAGGACATTGGTGGTTCTGTAGTATGATGCTCAGTGTTCTGTTCCTGTAGTATGTTGTTCTGTTCTATAGTATGTCCGGTTCTGTGATATGGTGCTCAGTGTGTTCTGGAGACTGAGGATAATGGTAAAATATCTTTGTGAGGTACCTGTTTCTAGAGTGGAGTGCTGAATGCCTATAATCCAAAGTGCCAGAATGGCTAGCATAGAATAAGGGTTGGTGTACTTATGGATTTGCAGATGGCCCTTTTAGAGTTAAGGACAGGGAGTTGTACCTTCCTTCCCCTTATTTCACTAAGAGGACTTGATCTTCTCTGGAAGCTTGGAGGCAGCAGGGAAAGGAAAGATGAACTCCAATTCTGCCTCAGGTTGTATGTGGATGAGTGTGTGAAAGTCCCTGGTTTTCTTTGAGAGCAGGCTATAGAGAAAACCCATTGTGCTTACTATCAGGAGATCCATTTATTATTTTAAAGGAGACGGAAGAAGGAGGACCTGGCACCTTACTCTCTGGATGCCGGCTGACCCTATCTAGGGTGGTCCAAATAGTCTAGGTCTGCTGAATTTGGCCCAGCTATTCCTGTCTTCTCTATTGTCCCCTAGAGGTATTGGAGTTTGGAGACAGGACTGAGTCACCAGGAAGTGACGATTCTTTTTTTTTTTTTAAGATTTTATTTATTTATTTGACAGCACAAGCAAAGGGGAGCAGTAGGCTCCCTGCTTGATGTGGGGCTCAGTCCCAGGATCCTGGGATTATGACCTGAGCTGAAGGCAGTCACTTAACCACCTGAGCCACCCAGGAACCCCTGAAGTGGCCATTCTCAGTCATTTCTTTAGTGGACACTGATGCAGATCCAGCCAGCAATGCTGAGATTTCCATGGAAGTGCCTATGTAGCCACCTAGAGTGTAGTCCAGATGGCTCAGGGAAACTGAATTCCAAGGAGAGACTTGGCTGATAGAACACAAGTCAATTCTGTAAGAGAATGAAGCTCTCACTGCTTTTGTTTATCCTATCCTTGGCTTGGAATTTTCTCTCAGAATAGTTGTTAATGAGAGCTACAAGCTTCTTGAGCCCTTACTTAGTGTCAGGCACTGTGCTGTATGCTTCTTCATAACATCTCACTTAATACTGACAGCCATTCTACAAAGTAAAGTGGTTACTATCAAGTCCTTTAGTAGATGAAGGAGTTGAAACCTGGAGAGGTTAAGCAGCTAGTTCAAAGTCCTGTGACCAGTCCAGGAAACCTGGGTTGAAATCCAGAGCCCACATTCTTTTCATTACATCAGAGTGGAGATGGGGTAGAGTAGAGCTTCTAGTACCCCTTGCTTTTATCAGACACAGGCCCATCACTCTTAGGACCTCAGGCAGGGTTAGGGAGCAAGTATAAGGAGTAGGTCTTCTTGCCCACTCTTTCCTGGGAGTTTGTCATCTAGGGCCTAGGGGAAGTACAATGAGCTGGTCTGGGATAGTTCTCTAACTCACCTGGTCACTTACTGGTGTGCTTAGGCAAATGACAGTCACCTTTTTGGGCTCCATTTTCTTCTGCCATGAAGAGGTGATCCTGTCCTCAGTGTTCCCTACATGCAGAATGGGGATGTCATGATCACAGAGTAGATGGAAATGAGCTTGGATATCATCTTGGCCAATATAGTTGCCCCTCCCCTCTGCCGAGTTCTTGGCAGACAGTTGGGTATACATGAAGGGAGTGTGTGGGGTTGGAGAGCAACAGTATTTGTCCTTCCTGTTCTGTTGGGAACCCTATATAATGGGAGTTTAAGAGGTCAAACCACACAGAGTGCCAGTGATCTGGTTGCAACATGAGTTAAGGGTGTTCTTCCTCTTGAATGTCTGTGCCTCATATGTTGGCTGGTCTGTGCCAAGGGCATTCACCAATCAAAACATAGTGTGTGTGTTTGTGTGTGTGTGAGAGAGAGAGAGAGAGAAGCTTTGACATGGTAGAGGTGGGTCTTTCCACAAGAGGGCCCCAGTAAGCTCATTTAAAATTTTTTCTCCTAACACAAAATGTGTGCCTTTGTAGTCACACTGTTGTAGAATAAGTAAAATGAGTCCAATTTCTGTGGCTGATTCATAGGCCACTGGAAAGGCAGTGTGGCCTGTGGAAAGAGGATGGGTTCTGGGCCAACTGGCTTTGATTCTTGACAACTACTCTCTGGCTTCATGATCTTGGGCAAATTAGTTAACCTTTCTGAATTTTAGTCCCTTCATGGGCAGACTGAGAAGCATATTAGAACCCTATCAGAGTTGTTGAGAAGAGTGAATGAGCTTAGAACTTTGCTTGGAACATAACAAGTGCTTTATAAACACTGACTATGATTACTATGAGACAGAATTTATTTCCCTGTGGGCGGCCCAGATAGTGCATTTGAATCCTAGGGGATTTGATGTCATTGAGGTATTTCTCTCCATCCCATATTACAAAGTACCAGGACTAAAGCTTCTGAGCAGTCTGAGGCATAGCCGAGAGCTAAGAGAAGGTGGAGTTGTGTCTAATGGGAGTTTGTTCTTGATGGTTTGCTTCCCTGCCCCCTTCTTTTGCCGGTGTGACTGTGCCTGTCATTATCCTGAGAATTTGTGTGTTAGAGAAGGTAGTTCTACACCACAGTAAGAACCTTTCTATGGCATTAGAGGATCCATCTGTAGGATCTGACCATTAGAGTTGATTTTTTCTCTGTTATCGTTGAGACTTGAGTGATAATATTGAAAAAATTGGATTTACAGAAGTGGCCCCAAATCTCCAGACTTAAGTGTACTCACTCAAGCTTTCAGAGGATTCTATTTATGTGCCTCTATTTCTTCTCACGTGTGCGCTCTTTTGCAGGGCCCTCTGGCTGCCTCATTGCCAAATCCAGTGGCCTTTTATATCCTCATTCTGATCTCTTGACATTGTTCCTATAACTTGAATTTCTCAGGGTTCTCTCCTCTGTTGATCTGTTTGATTCTGCACTATTGTTTTTGTTCCTTGTTTGAGAACGTTGCTCGCTTTGCTTTTTTCTTAAACTCCAGCCATCATGTGAAGATTATTCTTGCTCGTTGTTCCTGTCCCTCCAGGTTTCTCTCTAAGACAGGGACTCTATTCTTGTTGCTTTGCTTATTCTCCCTGTGGTTATGGCACCAAAGTTCTGACCCTGCCCTGGCCTTCTGTACCTCTTTGTCTTTGGTAGGTGTGAAGTTGCCAGAGCAGAGCTTTCCTGGATCTGCTGACAAGCTTCAGGCCTAAAGGCATTGAACCCTGGTTATCCTTTTTTTTTTTTTTTTTTTTTTCCAAAGACTGTTTTTGTCAGAGAGGGAGAGCATGCACACAAGGAGGGGGAATGGCAGGCAGAGGGAGAAGCAGGCTTCCCGCAGAGCAAGGAGCCTGATGTGGGACTGGATCCCAAGATCCTGGGATCATGACCTGAGCAGAAGGCAGACACTTAACCAACTGAGCCACCCAAGTGTCCCCTGGTTATTCTTCATGTAGTGAGTGAGTGCCTGCTATGTCTTCTAGGTCTTCAGCAGATCTAATGAAGATTGAATCTTAAATTCCCTTCTTGCATTCAGATTTATTGAAGGTTGTGGTTGAGTAGCATAGGTCTGGAGAGGGCTAGGCTCGGCTTCTATTTGCTTTGTCCCTTTTGGGTTTGCTCTCTTTTTTGTCACTTGATTTCTTTCAGCTGATGTCACTGTCTTTTGTCTGTGAGATTGCAGTCTTTTGCTAATATGCTTAGCTACCCTCTTGAAGATCTGTTTTCCCCCTTACTGCAATAGGAATGGGATTGGTCATGTTCCTCAGCTTTTGGAGTACAGAGTATTGAGATGGGGTCAGGAATGCTTTCATCCTATTTCATCCCATTCCATGTTGCTCTAGTTCCCGCTGGGCTTCTGGAGTCCTTCTTGGTTCCATGTACTCTCTGGTGGGGCCAGTACCTGTCCTTACATTGCTACTGGAAAGGGCTCTTCTGGGTTCTTTTTTGAAGGCTGCATGAATGGATTTTGGCTTTGTAGCATTCTGTTGAGGCAGAAGCTTAGGTCTCTTGTGAACCTCCTTCCTCCAATAGCCTCCTCCAATCACTTTCCTTCTTGGGTACCTTGGGTCTGTTGAGAGCAATCTCTGTTTGCTTGGCCCTAGGCATGACTTCAATATTGGGGACAGATATTGTCCCCATTTACGCAAATGGTCAGTGGTTAAGGCTATTCCCTGTCCAGCCTCCCAGCCAGTTACCTGGGCTGGCCTGGGATTGGAAGCCACTTTTCTTTTGCTGTCCAAAGGCTCTTTGGATTTAATTGCTGTTTACCTCCTGACTTTCTATTTAGTTTATGTCTTAGGGGGAAAGAGGCTGTTTGCTTGACTGTTCCAGACTTACTTCTGTCCTTTAAAATTTTCTTTAAAAACCTGTTTCTTTTCTTAAGCTTTTGCACATTGTTTTCTCTTGTCAGGGCTGTCCTTTCAGTGTCCTTTTTGCTTTGTTTCTTCAGCTTCATATTTGCTCAAATTAGGCAGCAAGTTTCTGTTTGTGTAGAGGTGAGTGACTGTGTGTGTGTGTGTGTGTGTGAGAGAGAGAGAGAGAGAGAGAGTGAGTTTGTGTAGCCCATAAATAGTAATAAATGTGTGTCTGTAGGAAGAGTTCATCCTCTAACCTTCAGTCTGGAAAGCAGAAGGTTGTTTCACAGCTGTTCCTGCAGCCAGCAGTTCTATGTGAAGGTGGCCTGGCTCTCTGGACACTTGTATGCTGGGAAGAGTACTGAGTGCTTTGGGTCTGCCTAGGGACTCAGTAGAAAACTGGCTTTCATCTCTCCGTTTTCAGAGGGGGGAGGGGAGAAGAAGGGTGGGGGTTGTCCTATAACATCTGTTTCTTTCACCTTCTGGGAGTAGATACCCAACAAAAGGCTTTGGTCCTGAAGTTTGAGGTTTAGGGTCAGCTAAAGGATGTGTAGGTCCTGTAGAAGGCAGAGTTCTGGAGAGTGGTTCCAGGGCTCCTGGCCTGTGTAGGTCCAAGAGCTAGTCATCATCCCTACTCTAATGGTAAGTAGATACCAGATGCTTTATTAAGCACTTTCCATATATTTATTTAATCTTCTATAACACTCTTTGAAATGGGAGCTCTTATTATGCCCATTTTACAGATTAAGAAACTGAGGCCTAGTATAGTTGTGTTCAAGATCACAAACCTAGGAATTGACAGAGCTAAGAGCTGGCCTTAGCTCATTATGCCTTTAAATTCATGTATTATACTTTCTATCCAGTGTTTTTATCTCTTTGCTTCAGTTTCCTTCTTTTAAGATGGAAGTGGGAATTCTTGTCCTTTCTCTTCTAGATTTGGGGAAACAAATACATGGATATACACTGTAGGTTAAGACTATGAGCTTTTCTGAGATGGGGTTCAGAGTGCTCCCAGGTAGCTTGCTGAGGTGGTTCTGTCTGCCCAGGACATTTTTGACCTTTTCCTGTTCTCCTTGTGCTCTAGCCCTGAGATGAGAGCAGCCACTGTCCGTGGGGCCAGCAAGCCATGTAAGACGCTTTCAGAGATCCAGCAGTCCCACTTCACCTTCCTCTGTTGGCTCTTTGCCATCCTCATCACATTCTTTTGTTTTCTTGCCTTTGGAGAAGATAAATGTTGTGGGATAATGGTTGGTTTTTTAAAACTTTTATTTTCTTTAGGCGGCCGGTTAGCTCAGTTGGTTAGATCATGGTGCTAATAAAATTTTACTTTCTTTTTATCTAGTGCCTAGTCCTTTCCCCCCAGTTCTGTCTGAATGGAATAAAGGACATGAGGCACCAAGAGAGGCAAGGGCTGGTGAGTCCAAAGGCCTCCTCCCACCCGTGCCCCAAGCATCTGCTTCCATAAGCTGTACAGTACACTCAGCTGAAAATACAGATTGCTGAGAGCATCCAACCTCTATTAAAGTAGAGGTGCAACCTACAGATGGCCAGTTTTGATAGGAAAAAAATGGGCATTTCAAGTCCTAATTATCTTTTTTGTCCCAAAGCCCAAGGATACCTAAGGAAAGAGTTATTGGTAGAACATTGAAATGTGTTTCCTTTCCCAGATCGAGTGGTGGTGATTTAAGTCAGAAGAAGATCGTAAATGTAAAGATGTTGCTCTGTGCTCCAGTGAGAGCCAAGGATGATGGGAAGATTTGTTTTACAGTATGTGCAGGGATAGGTGATCAGGCAAATCCAGGGTTAGTGGGTTTTGGGAAGGTTTGGAAAGGGCACTAACTGCAGGCCAGGTGTGCCAACTATGCCTCAAAGGGGCGCCATGACTTTGGCTTTACTTACATCAGTGTACTGAGGTGTTCTCTTGCTGTTGCTGCCTAAGTCCCTGGTTGTGTTGTGAGCTCTCCTGGTAAAACATAGCTGTGTGCCACTTCCTCTTTCCTTCTTTCTGCCCACCCCCCGCCCCTCTGCACTCTGAGCATAAAGCCCAGAGAAAACTGTGCCTGCATGTTCTTCACCTGCTGCTACTTGAATAAGGCCCAAGCCCAGGTTGACATGGCTACAGGCCAGGCCTCAGCAGGACGCAGGACACCATTCCCCATGTCTCTGTGTTGCACTTGCTCTTAGGGTATCCCTGCAAAGCCTGGGAAGCTGTCTCATTCCTTTCTCCTAGCCTCACTTCTCCTAGCTCTGTCTCCTGGCACCTCCTCCCTGCAACATGTTCTCTCTCTCCCTGTGTTTCAGGGAGAAATATATGGAGGCAATAAATAGGTCAGGTGTGCAGTCCTTGTGGAATTTTTGGCGGGGGGGAGATGAAGGATCTATTTGCAAATCGATTGCTCATCCTTAGTATTGGCATAAAATGCATCTGAGGGCGTTAGTATGTGTGCAGGAGACGGAGGCGGCTGGGAGCCCTGTGGGAGCTGCCATTTCTCTTGCTGCCCCCCCCCCCGCCCCCTCCTCCGGCTCCAGGAGGTAGGGAAGCTGCTGTGTGTGTATCAGCTGCCCCCAACCTCTTTTGCCTCAGTCTCTTCTGTATTTCTTCCTGCTGCTCATTTGTCTTCTTTGCCCTTGACTAATTCATTCTCATTTATCTCTTCCTCTTCATCTTTTCCCCCAACATCAATTCCAGTATTTATCCCTGGCTGTGAGAAGGGAGTGTTTAACTGTGTGTGTGTGTCCATTCATGTACAGATGAACACTACTCTTCATGCAGGGAGGGAAATCTGTGGCTTTGGGGATAGTCTTTGTTTTCTCTTACGGCATATTTCCCAGTAATGCACCCCGTTCCCGTTTTTGATTCTCCTTTTCCCCACAGGCAAGCCTGTGGATTAAGAAAGGTATGGGGCCTAGAGGAATCTCTAGGGAACATTGTGTGTTCTCAGGACCCATCTCCCTGGGCCTTTCCAGCCTTTTCAGTCCTGATGTGGAAGCCTCTGCTCCTTGTTCATCCTCACCCAGGCTGCCCTCCCCCCAAGGGGTCTCCCCCAACCCCGGCACGGTCAGGTACCTATGCAGAACCTAATGCTGTGTTGTGAACTCACTCCCTGTCTTTCAGTGTGATTGGTGCCCCAGGGAACCAGGTTGCTGGGGAAAGCTCATGTGGCACTCCGCCGTTCCATTTTGTCGACGAAAAAAGAGGGGAGAAGCTGGCAGAAAGCAAAGGCTTTTGCTGCTGGGTGAGTGTAGCAGCTATTTTTAGTGCCCAAGCCTTTGCTTTTCCATTTGGCTATGCTTTTTTAGCACAGTGCCAGTCCAGCAGGGCTGTTTTCTTTACGGCTCCAGATGTCCTTAGGGAAAGTTTCCGTCGGTGGCTGAGAAGGTGTGGGCTGAGCAAGGGGTAATAACTGCTGAGAATGGGTTCAGACAGGACTTTGGGTCCCACTGCAGTCCTGTTATAGGACCAATTTCCTGAGGTGGAATGCAGAGTATGGCAGGAATAGCAAGGAGAAAAGGTAAACACCATACTCATCAGAGATGTTCCCCTATGATGAACACAGTTAAGCCTCTGTTGAGTGAACAGCCTAATAAGGTGTATTAGGGCTGAGTGACCAACATGCAAACCTTTTATAAGGGTCTGGACTAATGCTGACATGTTCTTTTTCTAAGGCTTCTTAAAAATTTTTAGCTTGTTTTATTTTTTTCTTTTTGCCGTTCTTTCCTAGATCATTTGCCAATTTTTTTAAAGTACATGGGTTTCTCTTCATTTTTTTCATGTTTTATTTAAATTCCAGTTAGTGAATATACAGTAATATTAGCTTTGGGCATATAGTATATATAGTGATTCAGCAATTTGGATTAAGTTCTCTTGACTGCCACTCTAGTATACTGACCAAAATTGTTTCACCGAGAAACCCATTAAGCAGTAACTCCCCTGGTAACCTGTAATCTACTTTCTGTCTCTCTGAATTTGCGTGTTGAAGAGAATTCATTTAAGTAGATTCATAACAATTTCTTTTGTGTCTAACTTACTTCACTTGGCATATAATTTTTTTCAAGTTTGATTCATGTTGAGGCATGTATCAGAATTTCATTCTTCTTATGACTGAATAATATTCCATAAGTGTGTATATACAATATATTTTTTTTAAAATATTTTATTTATTTATTTGACAGACAGAGATCACAGGTAGGCAGAGAGGCAGGCAGAGAGAGAGGGGGAAGCAGGCTTCCTGCTGAGCAGAGAGCCTGATGCAGGGCTCGATCCCAGGACCCTGGGATCATGACCT
Source organism: Lutra lutra (assembly GCF_902655055.1). NCBI lineage: Eukaryota > Metazoa > Chordata > Mammalia > Carnivora > Mustelidae > Lutra > Lutra lutra. The sequence continues at coordinate 77,983,023 of NC_062282.1, read as the reverse complement.
GAGCTGAAGGCAGAGGCTTAACCCACTGAGCCACCCAGGCGCCCCTATATACAATATTTTAAAAACTCCATCTGTTGATGAATATTGGGGTTGTTTCCACCTTTGGGCTATTGTGAACAATGCTGCTATGAATACTCACTTGGAAGTATCCGAGTCACTGTTTTCAGATCTGTTGGGTGGAATAAATACCTCGGGGTGGAATTGCTGGATCATAAGGTAATTCTGTGTTTTACTTTTTGAGGGACCACCAAACTTTGTCCCACAGCAGTTTACATTCCCACCAGCAGTGTATAAGGGTTCCAGTTTGTCTGCATCCTTGTTAATATAAGTTATTTTCCTTTAAAAAAAAAAAAATACAGGGCACCTAAGTGGCTCAGTGGGTTGGGCCTCTGCCTTCGGCTCAGGTCATGATCTCAGGGTCCTGGGATCGAGCCCCACATCGGGCTCTCTGCTCAGTGGGGAGCCTGCTTCCCCCTCTCTCTCTCTGCCTGCCTCTCTGCCTACTTGTGATCTCTCTCTGTGTCAAATAAATAAAATCTTAAAAAAGTACAGCCACCATAGTGGATGTGAAGTAGTAATTATGTGGTTTTGGTTTGCATTTCCTTAATGATTAATGATGTTGAAAATATTTTCATGTCTCTATGGCATTTGTATATCTTCTTTAGAGAAATGTCTGTTCAAGTCCTTTGGCTATTTTTTAATTTGGGTTGCTTGGTTGTTTTTGTTGTTGTTGTTGAATTGTAGGACTTGTTGATATATTCTGGTTATTAAACCCTATCAGATGATTTGCAAGTATTTTCTCCCCTTTTCTTGGTTGTCTTTTTACTCTCTTGATAATGTCTTTTTTTTAAATGTTTATACATTTTATGTCATTTTTATTTTTAAAAAATTTTTAATTTTTTATTAACATATAATGTATTATTAGCCCCAGGGATACAGGTCTGCGAATCGCCCGGTTTACACACTTCACAGCACTCACCATAGCACATACCTTCCCCAATGTCCATAACCCAACCACCGTCTCCCTACACCCCGCCCCTCCAACCCTCAGTTTGTTTTATGAGATTAAGAGTCTCTTATGGTTTGTCTCCCTCCCGATCCCATCTTGTTTCATTTTTTCCTTCCCTTCCCCTCAAGCCCCCCCACTTTGCCTCTCAACTTCCTCATATCAGGGAGTCTTGATAATCTTTTGAGGCATAAAGGTTTTTAAATATCACTCGTGTTCAATTTACTTACTATCCAGAACCTGGTTATTATTTGTTATCCTTTTTAAGAAATTATTGCCAAATCTAAGGTTATGAAGATTTTCTATATGTTTTCTTCCAAAAGTTTAGCTCTTAAATTTAGTCTTTGATCCATTTTGAGTTAAGTTTTGTATGTGGTGTAAGGGAAGAATCCATCCCATCTTTTGCATGTGGCTATTTACTTGTCTCAGAACTGTTTGTTGAAGAGACTCTTTTTTTCCCCATGGGGTGGTATTGGCACCCTTATTGAAAATAAGTTGACCATACATGATTATTTCTGGGTCCTCAGTTCTATTCCATTGGTCTTTATGTTCTGTCCTTATTGGCTGTACCATACTGTTGTGATAACTGTAGCTTTGTAGTAAGTTTTGAAATCAGGAAATATGTGTCTTCCAACTTTGTTCTTTTTTTTCCCAAGATCTTTTTGGTTGTTCTGGGTCCCTTGAGATTCCATATGTATTTTAGGATGGATTTCTCTATTCTGTAACCATATTGGTATTTTGATAGAGATTGCATTGAATCTGCATATTGCTTTGGGTAGTATTATTATCTTAACAATATTAAGTCTGTAATCATGAACATGAGATACCCTTTTATCCTTTTGTTTTAATTTTTGTAGCTACTAGAGCCTGGGCTTCAAGCCTTCCCTTGGCCTCCCAAAATTGTTTGGCCTTTTGAAAAGTGATGTGTAAGGCTTTGTGGCTTGGGAATATTGAATTGCTTGTTGATGGGATACTGATGGCATCTTTCTTCAGGTATAACAGTGAGCATGGTTTAGAAGTGAATGATTATGAAGGCTTAGGAGAATTTGGGCCCAGGTGTGTTCACACACAAATAAATCGGTTAGTTTCTTTCTTGCACTGTCATAGCCAATACCACCCTCTATAACCTGACAACAAGTTGATAATGAGGAAGGAAAGAACCACACCTTTGTATCTCCTGTAAGAGTCCTGCTTGGCTCTATGCTTCCAACTAAGGTGTATCTGCCCATGAGTGGCTGAACTCGTTATGGGAGATGGAGGCTTCTTTTAGATCTTATCCTGTGGTAGAAGACCTTTGATAACTCTATGCAGAAAATGTATGTTATCCTTTGAACAAGTGACATCTTGGGAATCACATTGCTGGGGGATCAGGCACCAGCTTCCTGTTGACCTTCTGAGATCAGACGAGATCGGGCGCGTTCAGGGTGGTATGGCCGTAGACTCCTGTTGACCTTCTGTTTTGTTTTTTTTTTTTATATTCCTCAGGTCTGTAACTATGGCTACCCAGGGCCTGCCCGCTTCCAGGATGGCTCTTCTGGGAATGCTGCTTGGGCTGCTGATGGCTTCCTGTTTCACCTTCTGCCTCAGTCATCAGAACCCGGTAAATATCTTAGCATAAACAGAAGAATCCTATAAGGTCCAGGAAAGCCTCCATGCCACAAAGGCTTCTGTGGGAGTAGGGTGAGCTTATTTTTCTTGCAGGAATGTGGGCAGCACTGGATCAAGGAGTATGTGTACTTCCCCCCCCCCAACCCCCCACCCTACTTCTCTGGCCTCTGTTAAAGCTCATAGCATAGTTTCCTTTGGAGGAAATATGATGATGGTGATACAATACTATCGATAATGATGATTTTATCATGTATCAAGCAGTTTATTAAGTGCTTTATGTGTATTCTCACTTAATCCCCTTAACTACCCTATGAAGTAGACAACTACAGTTATTATCCTCATTTTGAGAAGGATCCCAAGGCTCAGAGACATTAGGTAACTTGGCTAGGATCATTCAACCAGTTTGTGGCAGAATTGGGAAGGTCAGGATTTTCCCCAAGAGAGCTGGTTGCTTGTGTAGTGAGCACCAAGTAAGACCAAGCTTCTTCCTCTACTCCTGTCTTCCTTGTGCTTTCTCTGTCTGTCTCTGTTTCTCTGTTCTCTATCCTTCTGTCCTTTTCTCCCTATTCTTTCTAGGCCTCTCTTCATTAACCTAGACCTGACTGCTCAGGGTTTCTATCACTGCCACAGGCAGGAGTAGAGTGTCCGAAAAGCCTCTAAGCTTGGCCTGGCTGCAGCATGCCAAGGCTTCTGGCCCTGTTTCGCTGGCTGGCCCTAGGAACAGGCTGCCCTTGACCAGGTCCCAGTGCCCCCTCTTTCCTCTCCCCTGAGAAGCCTTGACTGTCAGGTTTCTGACAGTTTTGCCCTCCCCTGGCCACCTTCCCCAACCCCAGGGGCTCCTACTAAATGTTGGGTAAGTACTGCAGGCTTTGGAGCAAGAGGGCCTTGAAGTGCAAATGACAATTGTGATGAATTTAATAACAATCCAGCTCAGCTGAGGTTCACCTCTGGCTCATGGCAAGCTTCCACCTTCTCTCTAAAGTAATTTGTTTTCTCTCTGCCTTTCTCCCTACTTCGTGGAGCAGAAGAGAAAGTGCAGTTAGGAGTCACGAATTCTTTTGAGCTTTTAATGTTACCTAAGATCTTACTGCTGCCTTTTTTTTTTTTTTTTTTTTTTTTTTTGCCTTTTCCTCAAGGATAATGAGGATGAGATCCCTTTGGCCCCTGAGGGTGGCACTGGTCACAGCATGACTTAGGGGCTGTCCTTGTCATAGCATTGGCCAGAAAAGCACACCAGTGTCTCAAGGGATCCGGGCTGTGTCCCACTTCCCCCCAATACCCCACCCCAACCTGCCACTCATGAGGATCCAGTGGTCCCCCTCATGAGCTTTAGCAGATGCACAATTAACAAAAATGTGCTGATGGATTTGCTTAAGGACTGTGTTAGTAAGTCCCTTTTGGATAATAGTCCAACCAAATAGATGAGCTTTCAGAGCCATAATTATTCTGGCCCATTTATATTAGCTCTATTGAGTCTAGTCTCAGAAAAATGTTAATACTGACTTTCATCAACAGAAGCTACTTTTATCCTTATGTCTGTTCCTAAGCTGTATCCATTTGTCATAATCTTTCATCATGTGCTAAGCACAAGTAGGAGTTGAAGCATCTTTTCTCTCATACCATAAAAATTGCTGCCCTGTTGGCATTTAAAATCCAAATTCTTCAGCCAGCCACCATCACAACAGTGAAAATGGGTGGTGGGGGAGGAGGGGGTGGTTATGATCCTTTCTTCAGAGCCCGGAGTCCAGGCAAGAGCTCCTGGTGGCCTGGAATTGCCCTCCCCAAGGGCATTTGTGCAGGTTAATGGCCACCCAGGAAGGGTTGTTTGTGTGTATCAGGGTATGGTGTGGAACCAACCACTTCTCCTGGCTTCTATCATCCTACCTCTCTGGGATGCCACAGTTTAGGAGCGGTATGGATGCTGAAGGAGTGTGGTTGTGTGGTATCCTGGACTTCAAGAAGGTAGTGAGTGATGTGGAAGGTAGTGGAACCAGTGGAAGGAGCAGAGACCCTTGGGAAGTTCTGTTTTACCACCTATGTTGGCAGTTGGGCCATTTCTGAGCTTTGTTTCCTCATCCAGAAAATAGGCTTGATACCTCTCTGTTAAGATTTCAGTGTAGATGATATGTGATTACATATGCAGAGCACCTAGCATTGGGATTGGCAGAGTATGGTCAATAAATGTCAGCTATTATTTTTAGTAAGTGCGTGGCTGCTTTTATGACTTAATGTAGGGCTCTGGCAGATAGGGGTCCTGTCCCAGAATGTTGCCCTGGCAGTCTGTCTCTGTCACAGCATCTGTCAGCTTACCATTAGAGATTCATTCATTCTCCTGGATCATGAAGGCTTTGGTCTTTAAGAATCTCTTACTCAGATATAAGTGCAAGGAAGTGAGACATGGTAAGCTGTTGTCAGCTAACACCTCAGCTGGAATGTCTTGCCAGTCAGTTGAGAAGAAATTGGTATTTGGAGTGATGGTAGCAGGGAAAAGAAAGTGCTAAGGTTTCAGCGTGGAACAGAGCCCCAAGAAGCCAACTGAGAGGGCACCAGACATGGGGTTTACTTGAGAGTTGACCAAGGGCTGGCTGACTTCTGTCACCTCTTGGTCTTTTTCTCCTGTTGAGGACACTGCCTGAGCACAGAGAAGCTAGTCTTGCTTGTCCTTTCTCGGGGACTGTGGTTTTTCACTTGGTCCATGGAAGTCTTCCCTTTCCCCTGGGAGGCAGGGGATGTGCTGGTAGATATGCAAAGGTGATCTCACTGCCCTTCCCGCCAATTCCCTCAGCATTTAGGGCACAGCCTTTAGGACACATGACTAAGAACAGAAACACTGAAGGGAGTCACAATTCCTGCATGGGCTTTGGAGCCAGGCAGGCCTGACTTAAATCTCTGCTCTGCTTTTCTCAGCAGTGTGATTTTTGCACAGGCCCCATACCTGTCCTCATCTGTAAAATGGGAATGAAAGTGTGTGCTTCACAGATGAAACTTGGATGAGTTGTGCAGCATGGAAGGCACTTTATAGCCTGGAGCTATGGATGGTAGCTGCTGTTACCATGGCAGCCTCATCCCTGTGATCTGCTTTTTCTCAAAACCTTTTCTGGAATGCCCCTTTTGAACTGACTGACATCCTCAGTGTTTGTCAGATGTGATTTGGGCAAACAGTCCAAAGTCACTCAGAGTTAGATTTGGTGAATAGGGTGAGCTGATCAGAGGAGCGCCAATTTGTATCACCTGCACTAAAGACGGATTTGTACTGTAAAATAATGGCAGGTTGTGGGGGGGGGGGGCTTAAAATCTGGTTCAGAGGTGACACCAAGTGGAAGCTCAAAAAACATTTGGAGCAGTGGTGGGATTATTAGCTCCTTTAGGGCTTGGGGCATGTGGCTTAGTGGTTCATCAGTCTCCTTCCTGAATTTACTTTATTAACCTTAAAAGGAATCTAGAAAAAGAGGTTTTCCCAGCCTCTAGTCAAGAGAATGAACACGGGGGGCGCCTGGGTGGCTCAGTGGGTTAAGCCGCTGCCTTCGGCTCAGGTCATGATCTCAGGGTGCTGGGATCGAGTCCCGCATCGGGCTCTCTGCTCGGCAGGGAGCCTGCTTCCCTCTCTCTCTCTCTCTCTGCCTGCCTCTCTGTCTACTTGTGATCTCTCTCTGTCAAATAAATAAATAAAATCTTAAAAAAAAAAAAGAATGAACACGGACCAGCCTAGAGTTTGAAGGGCTTTCTGCCATGTTTCATCATCACCATTCCTCTTGCCTCTTTCTGCTTCTCCTGGAGATGAGAGTTTGGTTGCTTGCTTACAGCCACACCTGCCAGGAGTTACCTGGCTAATAGACTAAAGCAAGAACTGCAGTTTATAGCTTAGAGATGTTTAGTTTGGTCCTCTTAGTGTTCTAAAATAAGAAGAGTTGAGATAAAAATCTGTTTTTCTGTTTTTCTCTTTTTCATGGCAGTGGTGGACCAGCTGAGTAGCAGCTGTGTTCCTTAGTCAAGGCAGGAGGACTCCAGTTTTCACAACACAAGCACTCCCCATTGTTGGACACCCGGCCCTCCTTGGCCCTTAAGGCATTTGACCCACACACTTTGGGGGTACATTTTATTAACATTCCCCTAGGCCCATGGTCTAGTGTATGGTGCTTTTGGCAGAGGCTGACCAGCATGGATAGGCCCTGGATTATAGGCTTCGGGTACTTTGTGGACAAGGTAGTCTTTGTTCTAGAACTTGGGGCTACTCCCTGGGTTCTAGCAGGTGTGGCTACTTTGGACTTGCCTCACTCCAAGGCATCTAGAACATGTACCTGCCTGTGGGAGAGGGTTGTTCCTTTATTCCTTTGTTCTTGGATGATGGTAAATTAAGAACTGTGCTGGGCATGGGGGTACTGTGGTGAAAGAGATGGACACAAAGCCTGCTCTTAGGAAATCCGGCTTTTGGCCAGTGTCTCCTGCCATTCTGTCTTTATTTTAGTCTCACAAGCATGGCTGCTCTTTTACTCCTAGTTTTCTTTTGAGCTCAGATCTGTGCAAACTCCATGTTGAAGGGATACGAGAGGTTTGATGGGCCAGGCAACTCAGGTGTCCACAACCCAAACCTGACCTGAGTCATGTCATTGTGTAGTCACTATTGGATGTCATTGCACAGACTCATCCAACCTGTAGTCTATGGTTGTCTTTACAAGTGATAAGAGTAATGGCTACCCTGTACCCAGAGCTAGTGGTTTACAAGGTGGTCATTTGTCTCATGTATGAGCTAGATGTCGCTATTACTTTTGCTTCACAAATATGAAAACAGGTTTAGAAAATTGAGTAAATTTCCAGGAATCACAAGAAACTAGGATTCGAACTTCTGGTTATGTGATATGGAGTTTGAGTTCTTAACCACTGTGCTGTAGTCTTTGCCTCTCTTTACTTGTGACATGATTTGAGGGCTGCTTCTTGTCCAAGATCTCTTCCTTATAGGTCCTGAACAAGATCTGAATTCCTGCCATCTGAATTCCATGCCTTTATTTCTTGTTAAAATGTAAAAGTCTTTGGAGGGGCTTTCCATTATCATCAACATTAACTAAACACCTTGCCCTTTCCTTTGACTGTTACTGAAAGGTCAGACTCTCAGGTGCTGGGTAGGTGGGGATACTTATCTGAAGCTGGGGTGCTGCTTGGAAGAGATGCATTGCTACCTCCCATTCAAGGTTAGGCTTGTTGGGAAACCAAAATGAGATGTGTGTAAAGGTCCTAGCTCAGGTTTGGGTTCATAGGAATTCACAAAATATGCTCACTGTTATTACAGGAAGGATCTGGAGGTGCGAAGTCTGAAATAACCTCCCAGTGTGCTAGTGGGGGTTCCTCCTTGCTATCCAGAGCTTTGGAAACCTCTGGTTCCAGTTTCCTGAGGCCCTACTGCTTTTATGCAAGAAAGGTTTAAAAATGGGACAGGAAGAATGGGAGGCCTGGAAGAAGCAAAATGAATAATACTTGGTATTTATCTTGCATCTCTGTCTCCTGAGCTCAAAGTGCTCCACAGACATCATCTCATTAATCCTCCATGCTCTCCATGGGGTGGAAGGAAACAGGTTTTAGGAATTAGTTTTCAGCTTTGGCTTCTTCCCCCTTCACCTCACTGGACTCCCAGCTTCCCACTTGCAGCCCTTTCACCCTGTGTTGTTATGTCCCAAAGGGTCATTTATGCCCTGTAGGCACCCCAGAGAATTGCCAGGCCCTGCTGGGCCCTGTCGGTATCAGTTGGGCCTCAGTTGGCAGGTTTTGTCTGTCTGGGGTGGCCATTTGAGGACTTATTCTCCCATTCATGTGTGCATTTCTTCTTTTAAATACATCTTTTTTATTTGTAAGAGCAGTTAGGTGAGAGTTTCAAATGTCCCACAGTATAGTAACAGGGCAAGTAAAAAGCAAAAGGCTCTTACTGTCTTCTTCTGCCAACCCCTCTCCCTAGGTTGTTCCCTTAACCCCCTTGAGATAGTAATGAACTGGGGCACCTGGGTGACTCATTTGGTTAAGCATCTGCTTTTGGCTCAGGTCATGACCCCAGGGTCCTAGGATCAAGCCCCATTTCTCCTTCTCCCTGCTTGTGTGCGTTCTCTCTCTGTCAAATAAGTAAATAAAATAAAATTTAAAAAGTGATAGTAATGGACTTTATGGAGTTTTTCCCTACTCATATACACATAACACCTGCTGTGTTGATGTAACTGTATCACCTCACTCATTCTTGTTATGAGGCTAACCTTGTGAAGAGTCCAGACAAGGCTGGGGAGGAGAGGAGGACGGAGGAGAAAGGTATACCACCCAGGCCATGTTCTTTGTTTACCTGGTACCTTGCTATGGTGGGTCATGCCCTGTGTTTTCCTTTCTCTGAAGGAGTTTGCGCTCACCAGCCCAGAGAAGAGCAGGACCAAAGAAGCAGACAGAAAGGAAACCACAGCAGAAGAGGAGCTGGACTCCGAGGTCCTCGAGGTGTTTCACCCGACCCATGAGTGGCAGGCCCTTCGGCCAGGTACCAAGCCCAGCCCTCTCCCTGTGAAACACACTCTGAATTCTAAGTGCACATGTCCTTCGTCCCCACAGGGCTGTTTGGAAGAGCAGTCACTCTGTGGCCCACTGGAGGGGAACAGTGTGGTCCTTCCAAGTGGCGACTGCTGCTGCGGGGCTTAGGGACCTCCGTTTTCCAACAGAGCAGAGATTGTGGCACGTTATTGCCATGAAAGGAAGGCAGGTGGTGGGTGGCCGAGCATTCTGAGCAAGTGATTGAAAACTTTCTTTCCTTGTGCTTCTGAAACACAGGAGAGACACTGACATGTGCCTCACTCTGCAAATGCTATTTTAGGCTCTGCTGCTCGGCTCAGTGCAGCTGAAATACTGTTCACGGGAGAGTACTGAGCACCGGTGCGGGGCAGGAGTGTTCTGTTGCTAAAGGAACCTGTGCCAAGAAACAGGGGCTGATCCTGGCCTGGTTTCTAAATGGGGCATCCTCAGAAAGAACAACTTTCTAGCCCTTTTATGAACCTGGGCCCATGGCTTAGAAAGTAATGAGCATTTGTGGAGAGTTCACCATATTCAGGTACTGTGTTAGGTGCTGAGGGTGCATAATTTCATTCAATCTTCACAACTGTAGGAACTGTTATTGTCTGGGTTTTCCTGTGAAAACACTGAGGTTCATTGACCTGTGTCATTCAGCTGACGTGTCCTAGGTCACTGACCACGGAGCCTCGACCCACTTTCCTTCCCACTGTCCTTCTTTTTTTTTTTTTTTTAAAGATTTTATTTATTTATTTGACAGAGAGAGATCACAAGCAGGCAGAGAGGCAGGCAGAGAGAGAGGAGGAAGCAGGCTCCCCGCTGAGCAGAGAGCCCGACGCGGGGCTCGATCCCAGGACCCTGAAATCATGACCCGAGCCGAAGGCAGCGGCTTAACCCACTGAGCCACCCAGGCGCCCCCCCACTGTCCTTCTTGTTCCAACCTACTGACTGTAGCCCCACTATGGGGACACTTGGGTCTGTTCTCAGAGCGGGCTGTTAGCACTGTGTGCTGTGGCAAGGTGGATGGCCAGCCCTGGCAGCTGCCACTGTGGTTTGGTCCGCTCTGAACCAGTATTCATCGCTGTGTCCTCACTGTCCCCGTTGCTTCTGTGCCGGCAGGGGCAGCGTTCACTGTGCCAGCCAACTTTCTGGTAGCGATGGCACTCCTGCTGGGCTTGCATACAGGTCGCTGATGCCACCGAAGAGTGATGAAACACCAAGGAAGTGATGAGGGAGCCAGGGGGAAGTTTTAGGAAAACCCCTATAACTGGGGAAATGTCCTGCCCTCCCTGTTGTGAGGATTCTTGACATCAAGATATCACTCAGTACATTCAGTTCTGATTTTAATTGGTAAATTCTCCATTTGTGCTATCCCTTGAACTTGATTGTGGAATTGGATGCTAGTAAGGGTGCATGAGTGTATAGGCTTCCTGTCCTCTCTGGTCTTTGATGGGGAAGGACACTTAAGGTGAGGTGGAGAGACTTCTGTGCCCCTAAAGTGCCCACCCCCCTAGAGATTTTGATGAGGGAGCAGAAAGGGTTAGCACAGTTTTTTTTTGCCCGGGAGTCAGGGATGTGGCAAGGAGGATGATGGAATATCTTTTGGGGACTTTTCAGAAAATGGCTAGTTTTTGTTGACGGGTATTATCCCTAGTTCAGTAACTTTTGTCCCCTCATGTGTCTGAAGGAAGAACCTCAGCTCTGTTGTCCTTAGGCCTCCAGGGAGGGCACCCTGGGATACATGGTCTGGGCTCATAGGAAGGTAGCTTTCCAGGCTGCGTGCTGTGGTCTGGAACACCAGGGGACCTACCTATGACTTCATGGGCCTTCCCACCAGGCCAGGTGGGAATTGGGCCCCAGCCTTTCAGCCCTGGAGCAGCTGCAGGTCACCCTCCTGAAATCGACCCGCCTCTGTTATTACTGTCAGCATCCTCACTGTGAGCCACTTGTTCCTGGAAGTGATTTTCCTGTCTCTCTCTGTCTTCTGGTTTATTTTGGGATCTGTCTCACCTTACGGAGGCACAGCAAGCATTTGAGTGTGGATTCAGCATCAGCTGTTCACAAGCAAGCAGAGGAAAGCTGTTTGCTGGCAGGTCCTATGGGTTCTGGGTAGGAAATTCAGAAATTTGTCTTGGGGTGGAAGACCCCTGAGACCTAGGACTTTGTGCCTGTGTACTTGTTACTACAGAAAGCTGGTCATTGCTTCTCGGCCTTTTGGCTAAGATCAAGTGTACAGAAAGCCAGTCACAGCCAAATGTGGTGAAGTCTCTGCTCCCTGGGCATTTGTGAGATTCTGCTTTGTGCCAGGCACTGTACTGGTAGCCAGAGATACAGGTAATATGTCACATTTACTGAGTATCGATGGTGCCAGTGCTATAACTACCCTCGCTTTTATAGACAAAACTGAGTCTTAGAAGTGACTTAGTCAAATGACCAGTTTTAAACTGTAGAGTCACAGTTTAAAAGAAGTTTTGTCTGGCCCCAAGCCTGAACTCCTCACCACTGTGCCATGCTGTCTTTTTGAGTAGCAAATGAGACATGATTCCTACCTTCTAGTAGCATATAGTCTCAGGATACAGTGACAGAAAAAGGCACTAGAGTGTTTTGGATGTTCTGGTGGAAGTGTCCTGTGCTCATTGAGAGCATAAAGGAGAGTGTGGGAAGGCTAGGGCCTTCTCTCCGTATTGTTGAGATCTCAGTGGAATGGTGAGTCAAATTTTATGCTGCTGAGTCTTCAACCCCATGAAAGTTCTCTTTTTGAGCTGTGTGTTCTTGGCCAGGTTGATGAGAATCTTTGAACCTTAGTTTCCTCATCTGAAAATATCTGCTTCCCAGAGATGATGTGAGACTAAAACAAGATTAACATATGTAGAATGTTTCACACAGGACTTGGCATATAGGAAATAGTAAGTGGCTATAGTTGTCATTTTAAAAAAATATACCTCTGTTGCCTTCCTTTTCTTGGGACCTGAAGGAGAAGTGGAGGTTGACAAGGCAGCCTGAGCAAAGAGCCTTGTCCTGACCGTCATCCAGTGCTGCTTGTTGGCTCCATGTGTGCTCGAGGAACCTCAAACCTGGGGCACCCTATTGACCCGAATTGACTTCTGAGGCTGTTAGAATTTCAGAAATATTGGCATCAGCACAAAGAGCCCACTTAATGGGAGCACGCAGAAAGCCCATGCAGGAACACATTCGTGTGAGGGGGTTAAAAAAAAAAAAAGGGAAAAGAAAAAAAATCCAAATCATCAACAACTGATGAGAGCAATCCAAGAATTATAGAGCACCAGCCATCTGGTCAGATCATTTCAGATCTGCACGAGCAATAGGAGGGAATTGAATTTTAAAAACCTCATTTATAGTAGACCAACTACTCTGTTTCAAGTATTTAAGAGAGGAGTCTGATTTCCTGCAGGCCCTGGACATCTGTCTGAGGGAGCACCTGACTCTGATCCGGGTGACTCTGTGGACTTGTCTGAGAGGCCTTTGGCCCCTTACAGCTTGGAAGGGGCTGTGTGATTCTTTAGTCCTCAGATACCACCTGCGTGTCCAGCAGTTTAATTCTGACAACACATTCCTGGAGGTAGTGTCAGATCCCTAAGTTAAAGGTCTCAGTGACACCGTATCTACTTAAGATGCTAGTTCCAAGTCCCATATCACCCTGTATTTATGACCAGCTATAAATTAGAAATTCCCACAACCCCCTCTTAAATAATTTCCTAGAAAAACTCCTAGCTCAGGGAATTTAGGAACACACTTGGGTTTGTTGGCTTATTGTATTAAGGTCCAACTCCGGAACAGCCAAATGGAAGAAAAGCAGAGGGCAAGGTATGGTATAGGGGGAGGGGTGCAGAGCCTCCCAGCCCTTTCTGGGCACACCACCCTCCTAGAACTTCTGCGTGTTGACCAGATTGGAAGCTCTCAAATTGGTGGTTCAGGGGTTTTTATGGAGGTTGAATTTGATATACATGATTGAGTTTAATCACTGATGTCCAATCACTTAATCAGTCTCCAGCCCTCTCTCCTCTTCTTGGAGGTCAGCAGATGGGGCTAAAAGTTCCAACTGTATGATCATGGCTTACTCTTTCTGATGACCTGTCCCCATCCTGAAGTTATCTAAAGCTGCCTTCTCTCCTTCTTCTACCCCTCAAGAGTCATCTCATCAGCATAAACTCTGGAATAACTGGAATTTACTGTCACTCGGTAAATTTCAAAGGTTTTAGGAGCTCTATGCCAGGAACCAAGGATAAAGACCAGATTTTTTTGAGTATCCTATAGGATGAATTGAGTTGGGACTCAGGGACAAAGCTCCCTGTGCCTTCTGCCACCTCCCCAACTGTGTGGCTGGGAGGCAGGTGACCCTCCCTTCTTCCCCTGGTGTGGAGAGATCCTCCTTATGGGTGATCTCATTCCCAGGATGGTCCACAAGTGTATGACCTGCTTCTGTCCCACCCTTCCCATGTAGGCCTGTGTGCGCACGCGCACACGTCTAGGCCCATGAGCAGTGGGTGACTATGGGAGTATTGGTTAAAGGCGGTTTATAAGTTAACTCCTGTGTCTTATCAGAGTGGTGCAGTGGGACTTATCTGCCAGCAGAAGGTAATGCCCTGAGGGGGGTCTGTAGCAATAGGTCTCTGCTCATCTTTTCCTGGCTAAAGTGCAGCACTAGAAAGGTGTAACAAGGACCAAATAGAGGAAACAGGGTGGTTTTTGTGTGGCTTTAGGATAGTCTGTCTCCTCTCTTGAACACAAGTTGCTATCTCTGCAACTTTTTTTTTTTTTTAAAGATTTTATTTATTTATTTGACAGAGAGAGATCACAAGTAGACAGAGAGGCAGGCAGAGAGAGAGAGAGAGGGAAGCAGGCTCCCTGCTGAGCAGAGAGCCCGATGCGGGACTCGATCCCAGGACCCTGAGATCATGACCCGAGCCGAAGGCAGCGGCTCAACCCACTGAGCCACCCAGGTGCCCCTATCTCCGCAACTTTAAACGATGAGATGTTCAACAGAGCTTCTCTCTGGTGCTCCTTCTTTCTGCACAGTGCCTTCCCCCCACCCCTCTCCATTTCAAAGCCTTTTGAGTCTTCTGGGGATTCCCTGAGAGCTTTATTTGTTCTTTCCTACCTATACTTCTGGCCCATCTCCATCACTACAACCACCTATGAAGCCTTTGTTAGGCATTCTGTGCTCTGAGCATCTCTTTTGTACCTTGGTAATAAGAATTTGTCAGGAGAACTGCTTGGGGCATAGCAGGATGCCAGGTCTTTTGAGGCCTATAAGAGCATTTTCTGAGGCTCCAAATTACCTTGTCCTTGGGGAGAAAAGGAAGGTGGGTTGGAATACATGAAGGTCCCAGAAGGTTCCATGAATACAGTTTAGATCTCTTCATTTCAGTGAGCCCTCATTTTCCATTTGTGGTGTTCTCCCAGAATGGCTGACCACTGCCCCTCAGCAGCCAAATCCCACACATCCTGGGGGAACAGGTGGAGGCCAGGGCAGAAAAGCCTGTGAACTCCATGGCAGTGATTGCCAAGGCTGAGGCCACTTTGAGACTAGCTGGCTGAGCTCTGCACTGGCACAGAGCATCGTTGCCCGGGGTTTGGCCTTCATTACCTGGATGGGGTGGTAGGCCAGGGTCCAGTTTGCAATCTGTGGACTTGGGTGGTGATGGAGAGCAGCTGTTGACAGTCTGCTTTCTAACAAGCATTTGTATGCTTAATACTTACCCTAGGCTCTTACCCTTGCCTTTCTCTGCTTCCTCCGTCCACCTGTTCTCTCTGAGGTTTAATAAAGACTACTTAGCAGAATGGCATAGCCTCAGCTCTCAAAAGTCAGGATACCCAAACTGGCTGAAATGAAAAACTTAAACTGGAGTAGAGATGATGGAAAACTGGCTGTCAAAACAAGTCCCAGCCCTCATGCCTAGGGCTTGGCTTTAGCTCAGACAATCTGTGTAGCTGTGACTTCCCTTTTTTCTCTCATATTGGCCTCATGCTGCTGGCTAAAACTGACCAGGCCATCTCAAAGGTTGGGATTCATCAGGGCTGGGAGTATCTCTCAAGGGCTGCCTTGGAGCTGAAATGAGAGGTCCTTTTCCAGAACCTGTTCCATTCTTGGTTTTGTGATAGCACTAGAGGTAGGAATTGATTGGTAACTTAAGAGGAGGTAATACTTGACTAGGTAGAGAAGAGGACAGGTAGGAAGCATGAGTGGACGGGAAGGGGATGACATGAACAGAGACTTCAGAGTGAGAGTACAACTCCCTGGCTGGAGAGACAGGAATGTATAGGGAATAATGGGAAGATGGTGGTGGGCAGAGTCCCATCTGTCAGATAGGGGGCGGTGGAGAGAGGGTGGGAGGAGAGATGAGGAGGAGAGCTAACAAGGCAGTAGAACTAATGATGTAAGTAAGTGTAAACTATTAGTGTGTAGTTGAGTCCAGTCAGGGGCTGTGTTGTGAATGGGAGATGAGGAAATGAAAAAAGATGATAGAAACTCCTAGGTTTGAGGTGTTTAAGAGTAAGTGGAAGAAGAGAACTAAAACAGTAATTTTGGTGGTAGTGACGTCAAAAAACTTGTCTATTTTATGTTACATTTGTTGTATGTTATAGTGATGTACAGTTGATTCCATCAAGATGGAATGCTTGATGTTAGAGATAATGTGGTGGGCATTGAATGCCTGCCTAGGCTTATGGTGTAGGAGGACCCCCAGACAGGAATATAGTTAGGTAAGAAGACAGAGGAGGGGCCCTGAAGGGAAGACTTCCCAGAGGCAGGGTCACTGAAACTGAGTTGAGAGACCTTTGTATATGTTTGAAGTCAGAAGAGAAAGGAATCAGTGTTGACAGATTTGAAATCCCAGAGAGGAGACCATTGATGAGATTAAAATTGTATAGGTGCCAGATGGAAAGTCTTGGCCTATTGAATAAGATGCACCTTGGAAATGAGAAGCAGAAGCTAGGAGACAACAAAGATCAATGGGAAGGAGGTAGAGGGAAACTGAGGAAACTTCACTTAGATGTCTTCTAAGTTTCCTGAGCCAGGCTGAGGGTGGGGCTTCTACCTTGGATAATGCAAGAGAAGGACTTGATTGGTTACTTTGGAAATGGAGGGATGAGGAAGAACCTCTGTGGGGAAGATGCTGAGAACGTCAAGAGGTCAGAACCAAGTGGTGTTCAGTGTCAGAAAGGGCCTAGTTGGGCTCCATGCCAGGCACGGTGCCTACTTTAAAAAAAGGGGGGGGCATTGGCATTTGAAAGCCTAGCCTGCCTTTGTTGGGGGCCAGAAGCATTGGATTTGGTGCATTCTGAGCCTTAGACTGGGATAGCTGGCAGGCACATCATTAAGGGGACTGTTGGAATGTCCTCCTTAGTAAGGAGACCTTTGTCTGGCCTAAGGGGCAAGTTGGAGAGCTTTACCAGAAGTTCCTCTGAAATTGCTCCAACCTTGTCTCTTCTGAACCAGGGACTATCAAGATTTTTTTAGGTCCCTGGCAGGGTCCAAATTCAAAATTGGAGTGGCACCATACTGGCCACTGATCTTCTTAAATAGGCCTGAAAAGAACCTGAATGAAGCAGAACTAGTGTGCAGGGGGCTCTGTGAGCCTTTTGGTGCTTGTGCTGAATCAGGCTGATTGTGTTTTTGGTCCTGTGTGGGTTTTGTTTTGATACTGTTCATAAACTAATAGGTTGTTGGTCTTGCCTTATTTCCTATAATTTGTTGATTTGGGCAAACAAAGATTGAGTTGTATTTTAATTTCTTTAATTAGAGAATAGTCTGTTTTGGGTTTGTATAAGCAGTTATTTGAATGGAAAGAACCATTTCTTGGATTAAAAGTTTTCAGATTTGATTATCTGTAGACATAATTAGTTTATCTGGATAGAGGTGAGTTTTCAGGCAATACTAATATGGTCTATTTATAATTTTTTTTTTTTGCCTAGGGAGAAAAAAGAAAACTACCTCTATTCCCCCATCCCAGCAACCCTCTACATGTTGTATAAACATCATCTTGTTAATCTCCATTCTGTCATCCTGGTTTGCCAAGTCAGGCTTTTGGACAGAGGGTGAGGAGATTGTCTAGTCTATCATGGCCAAGAATGACTGAGGCAGAATAGGACCCAGGAACTTTAGTCTAGCTATTGGGGAAGGGAGGAAAACTAACATTTTTTGGGAAAACCCCCTTGTCCCTGGTGCCTTGTATACATTTTTTAAGGGAGATCTCAAGGTGCTGCACCAAGAAGTGATTACCTCTTCTCGTGGTCTCTCCTGGAGCCCATGGTCTGTCAGTGAAGGATCCCAAATCCCATTGCTTTTCCCAGGATTTCAATCTGCAAGATCATTTTTTGAAAGCAGTGCTATTTGAGGCCTATGTGGGAACAAAGTAATGTGAATTTTAGAGGCTGTTGACATTGAGAGGAGGAAATTATTCAAGAGGATGCAGAATTATTCAAGCTTTGTTTTCGATTAAATTTTAGGGATCTTAGGAGTAGATCCAGATGTCCCTAAACACAGTGGATTAAGTAGCCCTGTTTTATGCAGTCTAATTTGAGGGCTCTTAGTTGGCTTTAGATTCTCCCTAGGTTAGATTGCAGAAGGGGAAGCTGGAGGAATTGTTCCCTAAATACCATTAGCATTTCAACTTCTAGTATTCGATCAGAGTACCTAGCTGAAGATACCTTGGAGTCCGGTATCAGTGGTAGATTGCAAAGGGGAGGGACTCTTACGTAAAGTCAGCAGTAATAGGGGCGGCCACTTGCAATGTCAGTTTTACACAAGTCCATCTTAGTGATGGAGTTGGCAGGGACACTTGGGGAGTTGAAAGGCAGTGGGGAGAAGGAAGAGACGGCTCAAAAGAAGGCTGTCTTTTCACCTATTTGCTGGCATCATCTGGCCCTGCTTATGCATGTCAGAAAAAGTCTGGGTTCTGTAGTGACTCCCTTTGAACAAAATGTTCTCTCTCCCTTCCTCGTTTTCATGCCCTGAGTCCTTCTCCCTTCCACCCTCCCTTGCTGCCTGCCCTCCCTGCCTCCTTTCCTTCTTTACTGTAATGGCCTTTACCTGCAGCTGAATGGCAGGTGGCAGGGATGGATAGATGTGGGGGTGTGTAGCTGGGGGAATATTTTCTCAGTTTTGCCGGCTCAAAGAAATTACATCGAAGGCAGTCCTTCCAGCCATGCATTTCGCTGATCAGTCAGAATAAGAGGAAAAACATATTAGCATTGCCAGAGAGGCTATTTGGGAAAAATCAAGTCTGTGCAACTGAGTGATCTAAAGTTATAAGCATTAAAAACAAATCCTGGAGCGCAGCTGGAATGCTTCCCACCCTGTCTCCCATAGCCCTGTCCCTTGACACCCCCCAACTCCACCCCCCTGCTCCTGTGCTACATGAATGGGTTGTGCTTCAGCATTCCCAGAGAGCCTAATTTGAAAGAGGAAGTGCCAGGTTGTGTTGGACTTCTCTGGGCCTGACATGGAAAAGCAGTTTAAGAAGTTTCTGGTTTGGTTTTGCTTTTTGTTTGTTTGTTGTTTTTAAATCCTGTGACTGCAGTGTCTCCATACCCTTGGAGAGGCTATTAGAAGGGGGTTCTTTTGAGTGGAGCACACCTACATGCTCATTTATTTTCTCTCTGCCTGGTGCTAGTCCGGAGTGAGGTCTCAGCACAGTGGCCTCCTCTTTATCCTTAGGCCAGGGAGGTACTTCTTATAAAGAGAAGGAAATTTCTGGTTGTTTGGGCAGAACTTAG
This sequence comes from Lutra lutra, assembly GCF_902655055.1. Taxonomy (NCBI): domain Eukaryota; kingdom Metazoa; phylum Chordata; class Mammalia; order Carnivora; family Mustelidae; genus Lutra; species Lutra lutra. The sequence goes on along the minus strand of NC_062282.1, from coordinate 77,964,146 downwards.
AAGTTAAAGTGGGTTTGTTTGTCTCCTTTGGAAAAAATGACAAAAGCTAGAATGCCCTTTCTTCAGAGGGTAGCGTCCCGGCTGTATTGTGGCATCTAGTTGAGTTTGGCTGGCAGCGGAGTGTTGTAGAATCAGTCTCCCCAGGCTCATACCTTAGCGCTCCCTTTTACAGCTGGGGAGTCTTGGGCACATTACCTAATTTTACTAAGGTTTAATGAAGTATCATTTGCAAAATAGGGATAGTAAGTAATACCTACTTCACAGGGTTGTCTTAAGTAGTACATGAGGTGAACATATTAATTGTTCACTATAGTGCTGGGTTCATAGCAACAGCTCTTGTAGTAAAAATGAGTGGACATCAAATAAACCCACAGTGAGGCATAATCTAGAAAAAAGCTGGCCATTACTCTGCAAGTACATCCAGGTCAAGAAAGAAATACTGAGGAGATGTCAAAGATTGGAGGAGACAGGACAGCTATGTGCAGTGTGGTTTCCTAGATGAGAGTCTGGGACAGAAAAAAAATGATTAGAGGAAAAATAAGTACAGTCCAAATAAAGTCTCAAGTTAGTACTGTTGTACCAATGTTAATTTCTCAGTTCTGTTAGTTGTTTTATAGTTTTGTAAGATGTTAGTATCAGGGGAAGTTGGGTGAAGGGTTTATGGGATCTCTACTTCTTTTTCTTCTTCTTCTTCTTTTTTTTTTTTTTTTTTTGCAACTTTTCTCCAAGTCTAAAATCATTTCAAAATAAAAAATTAAATAAAACCAAGGAAGTTAATATCCAAGTGATGTGTTAGGTAAAAAGAGAAACTGACCAGAGTAGAGCTATGCACAGCAGATCTCACCTGACTCCATCTCACCTCCTGTGTCCAAGAAGGCGAGCTCTTACTAAGGGGCCCTAACGCCTTCTTCTGTAGCCCCCGTGTACCTGGGGCATCCTTTGGAGAGGTTCCGCTGTAGGCCGATAATTGGTCAGAAGTGGAGACACACACCCCACGTCTGATCCTGGATGGTGCTCTACAGCGGTTGGGAAGGAGACTACTCATTTAGCATTGGGACTCTCTATGGGGCTGAATGATCAGGGCACTTGTCTCTGTTCCTTGGAATATAAATGAAGTTCTGCCTGTTTTATCTTTGTCTCAGCACCAGTCACTATGGCAATATGTTTGCAGATTGCGATGCCTACCCCTACGCTCACACTCAGTGTTTGATCATCCAGAAAAGAAAAATAAGTTCAGATCCAGCTCTGCAATAATTTATTATTTTGTTTCCTGTTTTAAGTGCCTTGCTCTTGCACAAAGCAGGCATTTTGCTTGCTCTTCTTGGGTGCAGAATGTACATGTGCTTTTCTTATGACTGATGTGGTCATCTCTGCCGTGCTGATGGCAGGTGTGTAGAAGAAAGCCATTATTGTAATTGGGAAAATGTGAATCTTGGGGTTTTTCTTTTTCCACTGAAATCGACTGTCAGGGGGGGTTCTAGAAAGGATAAATTCTTCCATTCTGGCATACAACTCCTTCACAGGTATTTGCTGTCAGAAATTCATATTTTCTAAGTTTAAAAAAAAAAGGTTAATGCTAAAAAATGTTTTTTGTGTTTTACCTTAGTGGCTAAGGTGTACTCCTCTTTGCTATTGATTTACAGATTTTATTGTCTGACCCTTGGGATGCATGTGGATTACTCAATAGTGTGACAAATGGCTGGGCTCTGAATTATGTATTGTATTACAGGGGAGTTCATAAACCATATTTCTCTGTAGGTTATTTTAGGCATAAGACTAGTGAAGTGTCATTTCTCTTTTGGTCGCATGTGACTAAAAAAAAGGTGGGGGTTGGTGGTGGGAAGAAGTGTCTGGCTCAAAATTCAACAGAGCACTGGGAAAGGTTTTGAGTGTAGATGCTGGAAGTAGAACGACTTCGGGGTGTGGACTGGGAGGACTGGGGGCACCTGGAATAGAGGAGAGTGGCTTTGCTGCTCCTTTGCTCAGGCTAGAGCCCCTTCAGGAAAACTTCTGGCTTCCACTCCCCTGGGGCTTCTGTTCCAGTCAAATAACAAATGACCTGAGGCCAGAGAGTCCTGCACCCTGAGTAGACCTACCACACTCCTGCTCCCCTCCCCCCACATAGCCACTTGTGCTGATGGATGTGCAAACCCTTTTCAGATGGTTTGGCACTGCTTGGCTTGCAGAGATCATCTGTCTCTTTTGAATGAGCAACTTGATGTTTGTGGCTCCTTTTTCCTGCACAGAGAGAAATTGCTTCTGCCTTCTGATGGAAATGTTTACCTTCCCTGGGGAAAGGTACTATTCTTTAGGGGCAATGTTTGCTGTGCTCCCCACCCCTTGTGGGAGCATCAGCCTGTGCTTGAGGGTGGACAGGAGGAGGCGGCCATTGGAGCATGCAGAATTGCACTGGGGCAGCCATCTGCCAGTGTCGTGGCTCACAGCCTGCCTCTGAGCAGGCCGCAAGGAGGGAGTGTCTATACTCCGGGGCCTGCATGCATTATGCACAGCCTCTTCCCTAAATGAGCTTTCTGAACGTATATAACTCCTTTCTACCCTTTTCTTGTATGGTCTGCCTCGGGGCACCATTCAGAATCTCCCCTAATTATGCTGGAGCTCAGCTTCTACTGTCTCGCATTTGGAGTTTCTGGTAATAGCTGATTTTTTTTTTTCGGGGGGCAGTGGGGAATAGATTTCTAAAATTGCATTGAGGGATTGATTTATAGTTATAGGAAAAAATGCTTTTTACAGGCAAATTATCAAGACTGCAATGATAAGAGTTTCCCATCAGTGGTGTTGAGACTGTCCAAAGCCAGGTTAGCTTCCATGTCTTTTCCAGAATGGACTCTGTAATTTAAGGAGGCTGCTCTAGTATTAAAATGAAATCTGTGCCTCTGATTGCAGACCACCACCTTCCCCACATATTGCCCCCATGTCCCCCTTCCCTTCCTGAGATGGAGGAGTTTTTGCACATGCTGCTTAGAAAAAGAAGATTTATATCATGACTCAGTCCTCACCCACAGATCTAGGATTCCTGCCATCCAGTAAATTTTGGCAGGCAGGTCCTGTGTATGGAGAACATGTCCTGCCTCCCTATCCCTGTACTGCTCCCCTTATTGCGTATGCTTCTTGGGTGGAGTCTGGGATGTTTAGCTTCCCATCTTTCTTGCTTTGCCTCCCAGGCAACTCCTGCATCTCCTATAAGGCTGTGCCTTAGTATCTGTGAGGTACAGGGTTTGGGCTCTCACATCCCAGGGACTTGATAGACCTATAAAGCCTGTGATTATAGTGTTGACCCCTTAAAGCCATTGAGGCTTCCAGGTGAGTGCTGGTGAGGCCATGATGCTGTTGAGAGTGGCTTACTGGTAGGTTATTTTAGGCATAAAATATGATAAAATATAATATATAATAAAATATAATATAAAAACACTGGGTCCTCCTTTGCCCTCTGGTGGGGGAGAGAAGAGGGGGGAAAAAGGCACTGGGTTTTAGAAAATGCTTGGCTATGAAGACTTGGTTGAACGTCTTCTCCTCCCCATCCCTAGGTAATTCAGAAGAATTTAAGATAAGAGCGCGGAGCAGAATAGGACTTTGGGGGCCAAAGACAAAGAGAGAGGTGTGGTGGGAAGAAAGAGGGTGAGCTGCTGGCTCACCTACGTCTTAGAACAGGACCTTCTTGGTCTGGCAGCCATGGACCAGCATGGGCTGAGCCCACTGTTGGCATGTGTACAAGGGAGCGGTGAGCACCTCAGAGACTGTTCCCTAGGGATAGGATATTGCTGCTGCCTCTGAGGCTTCTGCTCCCCTCTTCACCAGGCCACTGGAAAGCAAAGGGTCCTTAGCGGCTTGGCTCCTGCAGCGAGGAGACTGGCCACACGGAGAGAGACTTAGGCCAAGTCTGGACCACATTAGATGTTGCTCCCTCTGTAGCCGAGCCAGTAGGAAGCTCTTGTTGGAATAGCTTCCCTGTCCCCTGAGCCTGTGTAGATGTGACTGGACCTGAACCTTTCCCTTCCAGACTGACTATTTTGGGCTTTTCTCCCCATTTCTGGCTTCAGAACTAACCTGATGGCAGCTTCTGGAGTGTCTCCAGACCTACAGCATATAGGGCTTAGCAATTACAAGATGAGTTATAGGGCGGCACTTTTACTGGATGTCCTTTGAGATTGACTTTCTGATAGTCCTTAAGTGTCCCATGGGGGCCTCTTCAGGGGCCCTGGTTTCCCTTGAACTTAGTGTTAGTGCTGACTCCTACACACATTCCTGTGTTTTTTTTTTTTGTTTTTTTTTTTTCATCTTAACCATGATTGGTGATGAATTGGGGGAAGGGAGCAAGGATCTGCTTTCCTCTGCACCAGAAGTGCAGAGCTGCTAATTTCATTCTCCACGCTGTCTCTTAGATGAGCAGGGTCCTCTGAGTCCATGTTTAGTACCGCTGTGTTGCTGGACTCTCCTGGCAAAAATTAGGCTAATGTCTCCAACGACTGCATTAGCCACTGAAATGAGGTTCTAAATTGAAGGTACTACACCAAGTCTGTCTCCAAGGTATTGCCTTGTTCTAGCTTTTATTATTCAAATTCATTCTCTCAATGATTCTCTGCAGACTGACTGGCACGGGATTCAGCAGTGGAACTGAAAGGCAAGTTAGCTGAAAGGCAAGCTCACCTTTAAAGGGAAGGGAGAAAGGAAAGGAAAAAACAGAAAACCCAAAAAGCTGAATGCTGTGGTACAAATAGCCATTTGTCTGTTCCAAGAGCTCCTTGGCCAGTCTGAGCAATGCGTAGAGATAGGAGAGTAAGGGACCAGACCTGGGACAGAGTGGAGGCGGTAGCATGAGGATAGAGGGACTTGTTGGTGCTTTAGTGACATCTGTGCCTTGTAAGTTTACCGTAATTCTTCCTTCCCTTTCATGTTTACTGAGCACCCAAATATATGTCTTACAGGGTGTTGAGAACTCCAGGGTAGAAAACCAAAGATCAACAAAACAGGATCTTCTCTTCACAAAGCTGTTAGTTTTACAGTTTCACTGCGTTTTCTCTATCTTGGGTGTGTGGGTAGGGGTGAGGGGGATGAGGATTGGAGCTATGATTCTTATATTTTACATCAGAAGTAGGAGCCTTCTAACAGTCATATGCTTAGAGAGTTGAGAATTTGGCTCTTACATGTTTGTTTTTAAAATAGATTTTTTTTTGCCTGCTGACAAAGTAATATGTTTTCCAAGCAGAAAACTTGGAAAACACAGAAAAGCACAAAGGGAAACACCACCACCACCCGTATTCCACTATCCACATGTAAAGATAACATTATAGCTTACGTTCTTCCAGTTGTTTCTACACGAGTGCTGTCATTCTGTACGTAGTGTTTTGAGGCTGATACTTTCCTTTTAGCAACTGGGAGTTAAATTTTGCAGAGTTTTGAAAGGTAGAGCCTCTAGCACATAACTAGGCACACAGTGAACTTGTCCAGGTGCTGCTCTTTATCAATTATATGAATATACCAAATTTTGTTTAATTGGTTCTTATTGTTGTGCATTTAGGTGGTTTAAAGCTTTCTATTCTGAGTAATTCTACAATGAAAAGTGTGTGTGTGTGTGTGTGTGTGTGTGTGTGTGTGTGTGTGTGTGTATAAATCTCCTTTTGTCTATTTTTCTGTGCCCTTTGGACTATGTTCTTAGAAGAGATTCACCGGGGCACCTGGGTGGCTCAGTGGTTTAAGCCTCTGCCTTCAGCCCAGGTCATGATCTCAGGGTCCTGGGATCCAGCCCTACATCGGGCTCTCTGCTCAGTGGGGAGCCTGCTTCCTCCTCTCTCTCTCTCTGCCTGCCTCTTTGCCTACTTGTGATCTCTGTGTGTCAAATAAATAAAATCTTAAAAAAAAAAAAAAAAGAGATTCACCAAAGTTGAAGCGCTCGTCTTTTCTGATTCTTCTGTCGTGTGTCTCAGCTGGGACAGCCTGATGTCTGGGCTGTTAGAACAGCACCGTGGTTTGAGTATCTCTCATCCCTTTTCTGTATCACATGTCAGATGCCCTAGGATTTCTTCTCCCTGTGGTCGCTGGGTGCTTCTCTCTTGACCAGGAAATAGCTGGCTTCAGGGAAGACAGGGCAGCAAGCACAGAACACCTGTTCCTATTGTTTTGCGCCAAGATGGTAGTATCCCTGGAGACAGGGACATTGTCATCAACCTCTTTAATAATAAGCACATACTGAGTGCCTGCCCACCTGTGTCCTGCCCAGTGCCAGATAAGTCAGAGATAAAAAAAAATGGGCCTCTACCTTCCAGCTACTTGCCTACTGATTGGATAATGGAATTGACACAAAATAATTCACACACGTTTATTGAGCATTTGCTATACGTAGATACTTGTGCCAGGCTACTGTTGGGGGAACCGAAAAGGCTGAGATGCTATCCTCCTTCTTAAAGGAAGCTGCAATACATATAAATAAGAGCTATTTATAGGTAAAGTTAACTAGCCACACAGGTCAGTAAGTGATAAAATCTAGTCATGCGGACAACAAGTATTAGAGACTGGCTGCTTTGGAGAAGAGGGTCATTCATTATGAGTCAGAGTAGTTAGATTTCGGAGAGAAAGTAGGACACTTGTTGGGGCCTGAGAAAGAGCTGGCATTTGGTGAGGTCGCGTGGGAAGGGTTTTCTAGGTGAGAGGAGCAGCTTGCAAGAGATGGTGGCAATACTGATTGTGTTAAGCTGGAGAGCAGTTGCCAGGAAGTATAGAAGCAAGCTAAGGGTGGGGAATTGCAGAAAGGCAGGTGAGGGTCAAGGCTGCATATCGAGACACCTGAGCATGGTGGGCTACACAATAGATGAAACACAGTAGGTGAATACACAGATGGTACACAGTAGATGAAAACAGTTTGGTAAAATTGTCTCTGATTAAAGGACAGGTAAGAAGGTCTTATTTCTCTCCATGCCAGAGGGCCCCCAGGCTCAGTCCTTGGGTCTCCACTCTTCTTTGTCTACACTAAAGCTCTGGGTGATCACATCTAGCCTAGCAGCTTTAAATTTCATGTATATGCTGGTCATTGCCAGATTTTTTTTTTTTTTAAGTCTCCAGCACATACTTTTCTGAACTCCAGACTCCTCTATCCATCTACTTACTAGATACCTGTATATGGATGTTTAATAGGCATCTCAACCTTAATGTGTTTAAAACTGAGCTCATGTAACCTTCCCCACTTCAGTGAATGGCAACTCTGTCCTTTGACTTATTCAGATCAGAATCCTCTTAGGCATTCTTGACTCCTTTCTCTCACATCCACCTTTGCCCAATGCAGGGCGTGAATTCAAAACCCTGAGATCAACACCTAAGCTGAGATCAAGAGTAGGTTGCTTAACCAACTGAGCCACCCGGCCACGCCTAAAGATTTTATTTTTAAGTAATCTGTACACCCTACATGGGGATCAAACTCAAAGCCCCAAGATCAAGTCACATCTCAAATGACTGATCTATCCAGGCGCCCTCCTCACACTCATATTCTGACAGCACGGCCTGCAATAGCTCTCTCTTCAAAATATATCTAAAATCTGACCACTTCTCATTACTCTCTGACCACCATGATCTCTCACCTGGATTATTGTAGTGGCTCCTAACAGGCCTTCTTCATCCTTCTGCCTTTATCACCTACAGTTCTTTCTCAGTACAGCAGCTAGAGTGATTCTTTATGTCTGTCTGTGCTCAGAAATATCTGTTGGTCTTCCTTCTCATATAAAGTAAGAGTCAGAGTCCTTTCCAAGACCTACACATCCCCGTCATGTGGCTCAACATTACCTTTGTCGATTTACCTCCTACTACTCTCCTTAAAGTTCCCTCTCCTCTAGCCGCCTTGGCCTCCCTCATGTTCCCTGAACACATCAGGCCCATCACACCTTGGGACCTAGAATACTCTTCTCCTAGACAGGTTTGTGGGCAATTCCCTCACTTTTCTTAGGTCTTTAATCAGAAGCGAACTTGTCTTCTGATGGCCAAAGCTAGAATGATTTAAGTAATGTAATGTGATATCAGATTATAGCCCAAAGTATAAAATAAATATACAACAATTTGAATTGGTATAAACTAATGATTGAATGAATGAATGAATAAATGGGAAAAATAAGATAAAATATCTCTTAAAGAAGAATTTCAATAATTTATAGGTGCTTTCACCTCTAGGAGGAGGAGCTTAAATCTTTTGAGTGTGATCTGGACTTAGTGATTTACTTCTAAAGAACCGTTTTTGAAAAGAGAAAAATAGTAACATTATGGTAAAGAAACCCAGTAAGTATTACCTGTCATTAAGAGGGACCTCACGAGTGCTGTCATATGGATATGAGGGACCCCCTGACAGGATGTGAGAACATAGACTCTTTGCCTGTGTGGTGTTCTTCCTTGCAACCAGTAAGCCCAGAGTAATCATGAGAAAAGTGTCAAACAGATTTAAATTGAGGAATAGTCTACATAATATGTCGTCAGTAATCCTCAAACTGCCATGGTAATGATAAGGAAAGACCAAGAAGCTATTACAGGGATGTCTGGCTGGCTCAGTCAGTAGAGCACACAGACTCTTGATCTCAGGATCATAAGTTCAAGCCCCATGTTAGATGTGGAGCCTACTTAAAAGAAACAAAAAACCCCCTCATAGAGCAGAGAAGACATGACACCTGAATTCCTAAATTCTGATTTGTATACTAGAACTGAAAGAGGACATTAATGGAAAAACCAGTGAGACATGAAGAGTCTGGAGTTTAGTTACTATTAATGTAGCAATGTTGGTTTCTTAATATTGATAAATATACCACAGTAGTGTAAGATGATAATATTAGGGGACAGCTGGGTGGCTCAGTTGGTTAAGCCGCTGCCTTCGGCTCAGGTCATGATCCCAGAGTCCTAGGATTGAGTCCCGCATTGGGCTCCTTCCTCAGTAGGGAGCCAGCCTGTCTCTCTTCGCCTCTTTCTGCCACTCTGCCTGCTTGTGCACTCTCTCTCTCTCTCTCTCTGCGACAAATAAATAAATCTTAAAAAAAAAAAAAAAGATGATATTATTAGGGGAACTGAAACTGGGTTAAAGTTATGCAGGAATTTTTGGAATCTGTACTATCATTAAAGTTTTCTGTAAATCTAAAATTATTCCAAAAAAGAAAAAAGTGACCTTCTCAAACAAGCCCTTCCCTAGCCACCATCTGAAGAAAGTTTTTTCCCTCCTTGACACTTCATATCCCTTTCTCTGCATTGGTTTGCTCGTTAGTACTTATTGTCTCATAGCATATATTTTACTCATGTTGTTTGTTTCCATGCTACAAGAAAGAATAGGGGTTTTGGTCTTAGTCTTGCTCACTTATGGCTCCTCAAGGCCCAGCCCTACGCTTAGCTCATAGCAGCCGTTCAATAAATACTTGTTCATGACTGAAAGAATAAATTCTTAGATCACCCTTTTGTCCTTAAGCAGCATGAGGATTTTGTGTTTGGGCCTGCCTTTCTCTTTCGAGATTACTAGTAGTTTACCATTCCAGTGGGGGAAATGACACCTGTTGTTGGCTTTTCTTCTTTAGCTCACGTAGAAATGAAATTCATGTCAGAATATGCTTCTAGTGTATTCACCCACCAGCAGGTAGAAGAAGAAGAAAATTTCATCATTTATTCTTTCTTGCAGACGTTATTCCCCTCCTGAAGGTGGGGGCTGGTTTATAAGAGACACCCTTCTTCCCTTACCTGTTCTCCTATTGAAACAGACTGGCTGGTTTAGCATGACAGATGTGAAGTGTGAAATCGCTTCTTGGCCTTCTGGCTAAGGTCAAGTGAAGTGTGTATGGATGTGAGGACAGTGAGCACGGGACTCTTGGATCTGGAAAAGTAAAATAGTCAAGGAAAATGCATTTAATCCTGAATATGTATTGAGCTTTTCTTTGCCCAGCCCTGAAACTTGAAGGATGAAGATAATGGGGATATGAACTGGTTCAGCAAATCTTGGTCACTAGAACCTGATAGCCATGCTTGACTTCAAGGGGACTAAATCTAGAACAGACTAGAGAAAACCTACCTCACACAACCAGTAGTAAATGCATAGTTAGGTGTGGATTCACAAATGCCTTAGGAAAGTGTGCTGATGATAGCAGTGTTGTGGGCAAGGGATGTAGAAGAGAGTTTTGAGGACCTCCATTGATGACGATGGAGAAAAGAACAGTGTTTTTGCACGCTCAGCACGTGTGCCAGGAGGGTCCTGCAGGTTCCTCTGATACTTTGAGGGAGGTGACGTTGGGTGGAGAATTATATTGCCAGGACCTTTTCAGGTGTAGGACGTGGGGAAATGTTGGAAGAGAGAAGGGTCCGAATGATCTCTGGAGGATTGCGCACAGTGTCGGCTCAATAGCATAAGTTTTCTCCTGTGTTGGGACTTGATTTATGTCATCATTTTTTTCAAAGCCTCCATGGAACATACCTAGCAAGGAATGGAGTCACACTGATTTGATGCCTGAGCAAAGCCATCAGAAACAACAAAACTAGAAGATAAAAGATATTTCCCTTGTAACTGACACTCTCAGTCTCCTGTTGTTTTCAGGTTCCCCTTGTCCTGAGCCCAAAGGTGGAGCATTTTTGCTTTGTTTTTGGTGCAGTGCCCATCACACTTGTGGTGCTCTCTGAACAAAGGCCTGCTCCCTGTGGGGCACAAGAATTGAGCCTGTGCCTGGGGCAAGATTCCTTTCAGAAACAAATAAGCAGGGCATCTTGCAACCCCCTCCCTTTTGCCTGTCTTAAGGAAGAGGCCAAGGTTCCACTCCCTTTGCAAGTAGAGCAGTATGTACTTTCTTAAAACTATTCAAATATCACAGTTGGGTTCAATTATCTGCCAAAATAGATTTATATAAAAGGAAAACTTACAAAGGAGAAATTTGTACCAAATAACAGTCTACATTTTTGTTAAATTTTCTTTTTCTTTTTTAAGGCCATCCAGATGAAAGTCTGAGTGTCCAGGAAAGAGGGGGGTGGGGGAGGGGAATTAAAAAGGAAGAAGAAAGGGAACAGAAAAAGAAACCAAAGTATTTAAAGATTTTTAAGCGTAAACCTGAGGTCATGGCTCCTCACCAGCCATGCGGCCTGCCAGGGCCTTCCCCTCCATCACCTTCTGCCTTACCTTCCACGTCTGTGTTGGAGGGTCAGGCAAGGAAAGCTGGCCCCTAGAACCTTAGCTGTTCTAAGCTCCTAGCTCTGCCTGCCTGCTTCTCCAGCCAAACTAGATGGCTTAAGGTCCTATCCGACTGAGTTACTCACACCTCTAGGTCTTGATGTGAACCCTTTCTCCCATCTGCAGGGCCATATTACAATATGTAATATTACATATTACAGCTGTGCAATAAATTACTACAAACTTGTGGTGTAGTGGCCTAACTCACAGTGTAGGTAGGTCAGAAATCTGGGTGGTGGTTAGCTGGGTCTTCAGCACAGGGTCTCATAGGCTGATATCAGTGTGTCGTGCAGGCTGTCTTACTTTCTGGTGGCTCTGGAGACCATCTGGCTTCCAAGATCATTCAGGTTACTGCTTATATATCTTTGGAAACCCTTCCTGGAAGTTACATTTCTGGGTTAAGGGTTAAGTGCAGTTGAAATTTTTACTAGACATCGTCAAATGGCTTCCATAGGGGTTGTACCATTTGCATTTCCATGAACATTGTTTTTGTAACTGCCCCTTTCAGTATAATCTTAACCTGGGGATAGGTATTGGCCAGTGTCATAGGTGAGAAATGGTTTTATTCCTATGATGTAGAAGGCCTTCTGCAGTTTTATTTGACCTTTCTTGTATTCTGAGCAAAGTTGAACACGTTTTTTAGTTAGATGGCATTGTATTTCTTTTTCTGTGAACTGCCTTTTTTCCTATAGGTTTATGGGTCTTTTGTATTTTTAAAAGTGCTTTATGGGGCGCCTGGGTGGCTCAGTGGGTTAAGCCTCTGCCTTCAGCTCAGGTCATGATCTTAGGGTTCTGGGATCGAGTCCCGCATCAGGCTCTCTGCTCACAGGGAGCCTGCTTCCCCCTCTCTCTCTGCCTGCCTCTCTGCCTACTTGTGATCTCTCTGTCAAATAAATAAATAAAATCTAAAAAAAAAAAAAAAAGTGCTTTATGGATTAGTAATATTAACACTTTGTCTATATCAAGTTGCAGATTTTCTTCCCAGTTTGTCATTTGTCTTTTACTTGTGATATTTCCCATGGATCTAAAATTTTTATGAAGTTTATTTTTATTTTTATTATTTATTTTTATTTTTGCATCATCAAATTTATTAATATTTTTGTTATTGCCTCTGCATTTTGGATCATAAATAGGAAACTTATTCTCTATTCCAAGGTTATAGAGGAATTCACCTATGTTTTCCTCTGGTACGTATATAGTTTCATTTTTTACATTTAAATATAATTTGTTTGGAATTTATCCTGATATATACACATAAGGATGGAGTTAATTTTATCTTTTTCCATATGTCTGTTAAATTATCCCAAAGATGCTTATTAAAAAAGTCTTCCTTTCCCCACAGATTTGAGATGCTACCCTTATATTAGATTTTCATATGCAGTGGGTCTATTTTTTAATTTTCTTCACTGTTCCATTGCTAATTCTATCCATGTGCCAGTTACCAGACCTTTTTAATTATATAGACTTTGCAATGTATTTTGTTTTATTACCTAGTAGATCCTTCTAGTTTATTTCTATGCATTCCCGTGTGTGTGTGTGTGTGTGTGTGTGTGTGTGTGTAAGTGTGTAAGAGAGAGAGAGAGAAATGTCCCAGAAGAGAGACAAGCACTAATTTCTGGAAAATTTTAACTCTAGAGGGAGGTAGAAGAAGATAAGCTGGCAAAGAAACCTGGGGAAGGGGAGACTTTAGAGGCAGGAGGCAATTGGAGGTTTGCAGTCTCACATCAGGGCAGAGTACTTTTGGACAGAGATACTGATCTCTGTGTCAGGTGCTTCCACAGAATCTCAAGACGTGAGGAGTAAGAAGCATCAGTGGTTATCACTGGATAGGAGTAGAGTGGAGTAGGCTATGGAATGAGGGGGAGGTGAGGAGGTACATTCAAGTGTAGACAACCATTGTGAAGTTTCTCAGTATAAGTGAAAAGAAAGGAAATAAGGAAAGGTAGTAACTAGAAAGAGTGTAGGGGAGTTTTCTTTGTTTAAAATTTACATAATATAAAGTTAACCATTTTATTTATTTATTTTTTAAAGATTTTATTTATTTGTCAGAGAGAGAGCAAGAATAAGCAGGGGGAGTGGCAGGCAGAGGGAGAAGCAGACTCCCCACTGAGTAAGGAGCCCGGTGCGGGACTTGATGCCAGGACCTTGGGCTCCTGACCTGAGCTAAAGATTGACGCTTAAGTGACTGAGCTACCCAGGTGTCCCTCATGTTAACCATTTTAAAGTGAGCACTTTGGTGGTGTTCAGTACATGTAAAATAATCACATCTACCTGGTTCTAAAGTGTTATCACCCCAAAGGGAGACCCCTTACCCATTAAGAAGTTACTCTCCATTGTCCCCTTTCCCTAGCCCTTGGCAGCCACCAGCCACCTTTCTGTCTTTATGAGTTTACCTCTTCTGGGTATTTCTTACAAGTAGAGTCATATAATATGTGAGTTTTGTATCTGTTTTTCTTCCATGTAGCATAATGTTTCAAAGTTCTTCCATGTGGAAGAAACTAGTGACTATATAAAAAATGCCGCTGAAAGAACTCTAGGACACAGAGACAGGTGGTTAAGAGGTCAGGTTCTTGAAAAGGTGAGCTCCCTTCACTTGGAAGTGGGAAGGTGGGGAGAACCCATCTGATAGCTTTCATGTAGTCTGTGATATAGAAGGCCACACCTCCATCGCGAGATGGGAGTCAGAAGTTCCAGGGAGTGTAGATGATGTGAACCAGTGATCAAATAGAGGGGTAGATGCACTAACTAGAGAAATGCAGTTATGATTGGTGGGTGATACTGGATACTTTGAATCTGTTTATTTCAGTTCACATAAGGTGTTTTGTGGGGGGAGGGGCCTCCAAATGTTGCCTAGTCACAGGAGGAATATTTACATGCTAAGGCAGTATTCTAACTGTATCAGCACTCGGGGTCCAACCACAAGTAGGACCCACAGGGTGTTCCACCTTCACAAGTTTAAAAAGGTTTTGGTTGGGCTTTCCTGAAGCAGACGTTGTGATGGAAGCTGGGAAACAATATATTTATTCCAACACTAGTGCAAGGAAAGGGGAGGAAGAAGTCGAACAGTGCAAGCCCATGAAGCCATGGCCATCCCACCAGGGAGTTCTGGAGTGAGTAGTCTTTTAGATGGTCCTGTATTAGGCAAAATTGGTGAGGTTTTTATAACCATACTTGGCTCAGTCATCAGTTACACGCTGCTTAAAAGCTCATGAGCTTGACCAAAGTAGCTCTTTGCATAGGAGACAGACCCTGAAGGAGCTGACACTGTAGTTTTCCTTGGGACCAAAGCAGGTCTTTACTTAAAGAGTCGATTTGGGCATATCTGCCTCAGGATAGGGAGTCTTGCTGGACTCCCAGCTAGAACACCTTAGAGCCGAGGCACGTGGGAAGTAAACTTTTTCAGAACAACTCTTCCAGTCATTGCCCCGGAAATTTTTCTTAAAAGCTGAGTGTGTGGATAGGAGCTTGGTGGGCTGGTGGAGTTGGCACCAGAAGTTACACTCTGCTTCTCAGGTAGAATGAGCTCAGCCCTTCCATTTGAGAACATAGGCATGTGTTCCCAGGGGTAGTGAAATCTTGCTTATGAGAAAGGCTTGATTCTCAGTCAATCAAGTGACCAGGAGTGGTGTGGATTTTGAAAATGTCTCATATGTTTTTGACTTCACTATTCTTTGTCAGAGAAATGACAAAAAGGAGAGTGCACCTAGTCAGCAGTAAGCAAATATTTGCTAAACAAGAGAATGAAAGAACCATTGTGAGCAGAGCAGCAGCAGGAAGGAAGCAGAGGGTCAGATTTCCCTGTCATCTTTTCAGAGGAGACTGTGCTCCAGAGGTAGCAGCTTGATGGGCTTAATAACAGCTCAACATGGAAATCAAGGATGAAGGATAGAGCCTGGAGCAGAGGCACAGTGGTCCAGGGTCTGGCTAGGGAGGTTCCTGAGTATGGTAGACATGCCTCAGCTGGCTTGTAGGAAAAGAGTGTGGGCACCTGTAAGTGGATGGATGGCTGGAGACTTGCCACGTGTAGCCTTGAGACATGGAGGGATGGTCTGGTAACATTTTCCCTGGGGAGGCTTTTCCCCTCCCCATTGTTAGAGAACTTTGTGGCCCTCCCCTACTTCCAGCAGCTTCCTCCTCTAGCCTTTGAACTCCACCTGCTTTATCACTTTCTCCCCCCAGAACTTAATATGACTGTTCCCTACCCCCCGCCCCCAGTCCATCGATTGACCCCCAGCTCAGGCCTGTGGCCCATCAGCCTCTTCTTGGTTCTCAGAGTCTCTCAGTGTGCTTATGGCCTCACTCTTTATCACCCAGCATGGACCTCATGCCACCTGTCATTTGTAAGACACTGTTGACTGCCATTTCCCTTGATTCCCTCACCTTCTAGTTGTATAGGGAAAGAGGTAGAACTGGGCAGGATGCTGGATTATAAATGAAGAAATGGCTGTGGGGTGCAAGTTAGAGTCCTGGGGTTTGGGCTGCTGTTGTGGTCTGGTTACTAGCCCTAGGAGTGGAGCTGCAGCTGGGCAAAGAAGGGAAGGAAAGAAGCCAATAAATATAATAATTTATTATTTTAATGACTCATTTATGTAGAAGTTAAATTTGGCAAATTGTTTCTACATCTTTTATTTCACTGGAGTCCATTCTTCTGTCCTCTTTTTCTCCCTCCTGTTTTTCAGATGTAGCCATTTTTCAAAGCTGTCATAAATACTTTGTCTTCTCTCTTTGGTTTCTGCCTCAGATTTCTGGCTTTAGCCCTCATTGCTATGCAGATGACTCCCAAGCCTGTGTTTCTAGCCTCAGCCTCACCCCCTGAGCCCCCATCTCATATTTTCAGCTGATTAATATATATCCACTTGTCTCACTGTTGTACACACACTTTTAAACCAAACTCATAATTTCCTCCCAAATTCCGTCTTCCTACTTAATCATGACACCGTTATCTTTCCAGTTACCTTACCTTTCAGCTTTGCAATCTCCCTCTCTCCCCAGCCCCCACTAGTTTACTCTTAACAGTTGTCTTGCTCTGCCTGGGCCCATCACTTTGTTTCCATTCCCAGTGCTCTCTTGTTCCTACCGCATGACTTTTTACTAAGCTATGGCTCCTTGCCCAGTCTTCCCAGCCACAGGTGTGTTTGCCTCCAGGTGCATCCTGTACACATAAGCCACTGTTCTTGTTACATGATTTTTTCCCCCAAAGAAATGATTCCCCTATTGCTTGCTAGAGCCAAGGTCTAACTTCTCAACATGGATTATGAGGGTCCACAACCTCTTTCTTTCCTTCTTGTCTCCTACAGTGACCCTTCTCACACTCACCTCATTTTCTTTCCCCTTTAAAAAAAAAAAAGATTTATTTATTTGACAGAGATCACAAGTAGGCAGAGAGGCAGGCAGAGAGAGGGGGCGGGAAGAAGGCTCCCTGCTAAGCAGAGAGCCTGATGGGGGGCTCGATCCCAGGACCCTGGGATGATGACCTGAGCTGAAGGGAGGGGCTTAACCCACTGAGCTACCCAGGCACCCTCTCACCTCATTTGCTAGCCATGGGACTGCTTCCATTTCTCTGACTGTCCTGGACTTGACTTCTTCCTTGCCTTTGTTCAAGTTATTTTTTTGTTCTGAAGTTTCTTTTGCACTTCTTTCTTTCTCGGCTCCCTTGACCTGTAGCCTACATAATTTCTATCTGTTAAATCATACTGATTTATGTCCATTGTAATGGAATACTGTGACACCATTGAGAGATGAGGTAAGGTAGATGCACATGCACTGACATGGAATAATACTGAAAGTGCACTGCTAGATGAGAGAAAACATCTCATATGACAATATGTATGGTGTCATTCCATTCTTGAAAAAATTATTAGTAATAAATGTATATAAATGTGTATATAGAAAATTTTAAAAATTGTGCCCTATTAATAATTGTTATTTTGGGGAGTGCTTCTGGGTGGCTCAGTCAGTTAAGTGGCCCACTCTTGGTTTCGGCTCAGGTCATGATCTAAGGGTTCTGAGATTGAGCCCTGTGTTTGTCTCCTTCTTCGCTCAGCATGGAGTCTGCCCCTCTTTCTCCCTCTGTTCTCTTCTTGCGCATGTGTGCACTCTCTCTCTCTCAAATAAAATCTTTTAAAAAAGTAATTTTTTTTAAGAGAGTGTAAGTGGGGTGGGGATGTGGCGGTATGAGTTAGAAGGTGAAGGAGTAGAAGGGGGAAAGAATCCCAGGCTGGCTCCTCACTGAGCCCTGAGCCTGTCGCAGGGTCTGATCTCACTGTCCCGAGCCAAAAACCAAGAGTTGGTTCTATAACTGACTGGGCCACCTAGGCACCCCAATAATTATTCTTGAAGAAAAATGATGATTATAGGTATTATAGGGTGGTTATATATTCCTGTAATGTTTAATTTTTTCAAGTATAATGATTGTATATTTCTGTAGTAATCAAAAAATGTAAAGGAAAGAAAAAGTGGGGAAAAAAGTTGTCCTTCCTCCCCCCACTTCAGGGTTCTTCAGAATTTTCTCCTAATTGCTCTCAGTAGTCTTACTTATATTCCTACTGCCTACCACACCCTCCTGCCTGAAGCTCACATAAAGCCTTCTATTATAGTAATATATGGATTTGCTCTATACCCCCTTCTTGTTCCTGAGCTAAAACCAGTTGATATCATTTGCATCCTCAAATGCCTGTAGGGCCTGGCCTGGTGCCTGTGCTTGGTGGTGCTCCAACAATGTTGGCTGAGTTGGGATGCCGTGCCCCAGGCATTTCTGGGTATCCCAGGACCTTAGTGCTACTTTGGTTTGGGAGGAACTGAAGCCCTGTTTTTACCACAGCAAGTTATATGTCTGATGAGGCTGATTGATTGGCCTTTAATTCATTACCAGCTTCCTGAGTAGGGTCTTAATGATGATGATTGATAAAGGTGTGATTGGAAATCTGATCTGTGTTTTTACTGATCCTTAGAGGAATCTATTCCCACATGGCAACCTAGGCCCTTACCTTGCATTAGATAAATTCAATTCAGCAATCCATCAAGACATAAAGTAATTGAAGTGTGCCTGCCAAGAGTGGCAGGAAGAAATGATGGAAGAGTTTTTGGCTAAAGGGGCTGAGCTTTCCAGCCCTTAGGGAATCTATTATTCTACCAACCCACCAATCCCTCTGTTGAGCCTTAACAATGTCTGCTTTGTTCTCAGGCCCCAGATCAGCACAGATTCTGGTCTTTGTATTAAGGTTGGCTTGTAGCACATAGTGAGAGACTTTTCTCTTTGACCCCAGTCTGTTTTCTTAGGGGTGAATAGCAGAGGTGTTGGCAGTTGGGATTCAGTTGTTCCTGAAGTGCTGTCAGGCTCAGGACATCCTCAGCAGAGCTCAGGGACTGGGGGAAGCAGTGTCTGGTAGTGGAACAAGAACTGCTTTTGAATTTAGGCAGACCTGGGTGGGAGACCTCGTTCTCTTACTAGCTTGAAGGCTACTCTAAGCCAGAACTTCTGTGGGTTGCAGGATCCTAGGTGGCTAGTAATTTGGGAAGATATTTGTTGAGTTTGACTATTGGTAGAACCAAAGTATTCTCATCTGTAAAATGGAATACCTATCTCACAGGATTGTTGTGAATATGAAATAAGGTGTGTTAATAGCAACTCTAGTGCCAGCACCAAGAGGTGATTGTTAACTGCTGGTTTTCTCTTTTCTGTGCCCTTCCCCCTTACACTCTTAAAGGTTAGAAATCCCAAGAGCTACTATGTACATACTTACTAGGCTGCAATGACAATGGCTTGAGCTGATGTCATTTTTTAGCAGGTGTGGCCTCTCTCCCCATCTGTCGTTGTCTTCTGTGGTCCTCATAGCTATCTACATGGTCTCTGAAGGCTCTCTTAACAGCAGTGGCTCACGGCACATTCGTGTCGTACAGTGGAAAGAACCAAGGACTGGCACAAGTTACTTGAGCTCTTTGCCATCTGTCTTCCTATCTGTAAAAAAGTAATATTTTCCCTGTGTAGTATTTATATTGCAGTCCAAATCTACTTGTATTTGAGAGGACATTCCCTTACCCCACTCTTTTCATGAAGATGCTGTGTGCTGTTGTATGCCTCTCTTCCCACTGCCCTGCCTACATGCACTTAGCTTCTCCTGAATGCCTGTCTTAGGATAGGAACTTACCAGTGAACTATTATTGACACCATATTGTGATAACGGTGGTTAATGCTGTGCTCATGGTGGTAGTGCACTTTTTTATTGGGCTGCCTGCTAATTAAAAGGACTTTAAGTAGCTATTAGTAAAAGAATATATACAGAAGACTGTTTAAATATAAATTAAAAATAATTTAAACTCTGTGGTTGTGAGGCTGGAGAAAACAAGTATAGTAATCACTTAAATAATTATAGGACCTAAACATTAAATATAGTTCTGACTGTCCTGGCAGCCAAGAGAAAAAGGTAAATATGATGAAATACATAATTATCATCTAATAAAATTGCCAGTATTTATATTGGTTTTCTGCTGAGAAACAAGCTTTTACTTGGTACTAGTAAGAACTGATCTAAAAGAATCTTTTTTTTTTTTAATTTATTTTTCTTTTCAAGTTTTAATTTAAAATTCTAGTTAGGGGGCGCCTGGGTGGCTCCGTGGGTTAAGCCACTGCCTTCGGCTCAGGTCATGATCTCAGGGTCCTGGGATCGAGACCCGCATCGGGCTCTCTGCTCGGCAGGGAGCCTGCTTCCCTCTCTCTCTCTCTCTCTCTCTCTGCCTGCCTCTCTGTCTACTTGTGATCTCTCTCTGTCAAATAAATAAATAAAATCTTAAAAAAAAAATAAGATGAAATTCTAGTTAGGTAACATTGTTAACATTGTTAACAAGTGCAATATTGGTTTCATGAGTAGAAGTCAGTGATTCCTCACTTACATACAATACTCAGTGCTCATCATAACAAGTGCCCTCCTTAATACCCATCCCCCATTTAGCCCATCCCCCCCATCCCCATCATCCCTCAGTTTGTTCTCTGTCATCAAGAGTCTTTTATGGTTTGTTTCCCTCTCTCTTCCCACCCCCCCATATGTTCATCTGTTTTGTTTCTTAAATTCCACATGTGTGAAATCATAGGGTATTTGCCTTTCTCTTAGTTTGCTTAGCATAATATACTCTAGTTCCACTCATGTTGTTGCAAATGACAAGATTTCATTCTTTTTGATGTCCAAGTAATGTGTGTGTGTGTGTGTGTGTGTGTGTATTCACCACATCTCCTTTATCCATTCATCAGTTGATAGACATTTGGCCTCTTTCCATAGTTTGGTTATTGTTGATAATGTAGCTGTAAACATCAGGGTGCATGTATGCCTTCAAACCAGTATTTTTGTGTCCTTTAGGTAAATACTAGTAGTACAGTTGCTGGATCGTAGGGTACTTCTATTGTTAACTTTTTGAGGAAGCTCTGTACTGCTTTCCTGCCTGGCTGCACCAGTTTGCATTCCCATCAGCAATGTAAAAATGTTCCCCTTTCTCCACATCCTCACCAACACTTGTTTTCTGAGTTGTTTTTTTTTTTTTTTTTTTTTTTTTAAAGATTTTATTTATTTATTCGACAGAGAGAAATCACAAGTAAGCAGAGAGGCAGGCAGAGAGAGAGGAGGAAGCAGGCTCCCTGCTGAGCAGAGAGCCCGATGTGGGGCTTGAACCCAGGACCTGGGATCATGACCTGAGCCGAAGGCAGCGGCTTAACCCACTGAGCCACCCAGGCGCCCCGTTTTCTGAGTTGTTAATCTTAGCCATTCTGACAGGTGTGTGGTGGTTATCACCGTGGTTTTGATTTGTGTTTCTCTTATGATGATTGATTTGAGCATCTTTTCACGTGTCTGTTAGCCATTTCTGTGTCTTCTTTGGAGAAATGTCTGTTCATGTCTTGTGCCTATTTCTTAACTGGATTTTTTTTTGGGGTGTTGAGTTTGATAAGTTCTTTATAGATTTTAGATACTAACCCTTTATCAGGTAAGTCATTTGCAAATATCTTCTCCCATTCCGTAGGTTTTTTTAAGTTTTTTTTTTTTTTTAATTTATTTATCAGAGAGAAAGAGAGAGAGAGAGAGTACAAGCAGGGGAGTGGCAGGCAGAGGGAGAAAGCGAAACAGGTTTCTCATCGAGCAAGGAGCCCGATGTGGGACTCCATCCCAGGACTCCAGGATCATGACCTGAGCCAAAGGCAGATGCTTAACTGTCTGAGCCACTCAGGCATCCCCCACAGGTTGCCTTTTAGTTTCATTGACTATATTCTTTGCTGTGCAGAAGCTTTTTATCTTGATGAAGTCCCAGTAGCTCATTTTTGCTTTTGTTTCCCTTGCCTGTGGTGACATGTCTGGTAAGAAGTTGCTGTGACCGAAGTCAAACAGGTTGCTGCTGCCTGTGTTCTCCTTTAGGATTTTGATGGTTTCCTGTCTCACATTTAGGCGTCTTATCCATTTTGAGTTTATATTTGTGTATGGTGTAAGAAACTGGTCCACCTTCATTCTTCTGGATGTAGCTGTCCAGTTTTCCCCATACCGTTTGTTGAAGAGACTGTCTTTTTTTCCATTGGATATTCTTTCTTGCTTTGTTGAAGATTAGTGGACCATTTCTGGGTTCTCTATTCTGTTCTATAGATCTGTGTGTCTGTTTTTGTGCCATACTGCCTTGATGACTATAGCTTTATAATACAGCTTAAAGTCCGGAATTGTGATGCCTCCAGTTTTGTTTTTCTTTTTCAGGATTGCTTTGGCTATATGGGGTCTTTTCTGGTTCCATTTGAGGTCTTTTCTGTTCATTCTAGCTCTGTGGAAAATCCTGCTGGAATTTTGAAAGGGATTGCTTTAAATGTGTAGTTTCCTTTGGGTAGTACAGACATTTTAACAATATTTGTTCTTCCAGTCCATGAGCATTAGATTGCTTTTCCATTTCTTAATGTCCTCCTCAGTTTCTTTTATTAGTATTCTATAGTTTTCAGTACAGATCCTTCACTTATTTGGTTAGGTTTATTCCTAGGTACCTTGTTGTTTGTATGTATTAAAAGCATTTTTTTATAATAGATTTTACACCATGTACTGGATAGGGTCTTTAATGAAATTTCTTCAAAAAAAGCAGAAATCTTCCCCCTCCCCCCGTCTGTTTCTTTCTTTTTTTTTTTTTTTTTAAAGATTTTATTTATTTATTTGACAGAGGGAGATCACAAGTAGACAGAGAGGCAACCAGAGAGAGAGATAGAGAGAGAGAGAGGGAAGCAGGTTCCCTGCTGAGCAGAGAGCCCGATGCGGGACTTGATCCCAGGATCTTGAGATCATGACCTGAGCCGAAGGCAGCGGCTTAACCCACTGAGCCACCCAGGCGCCCCCCCCCCCCCCCGTCTGTTTCTTCTAGAGAAAATTTGAGGGCTTATAAGAAGTCAGGATTCAATGAATTTGTAATGTAGGGGACAAATCCAGTGCACATTGTTCTGTTTTAACTAGGATACAATATGGAATCCCCTTAGCAGAATGGACAAGGAGCCTGTCCTTTAGATTATCTTCCTCGAATATGTGCTCTGTTAAGCTGGTTTTTAGCAGGGACTTGAATGGTAGTCAGATGAAGATTAAAACTCTGGTCAACACTTGGCACAATGTTTCATCTTTAAGATATCTTTAGCCCATAGCTCTTTTTTTTTTTTTTTTTAAGGATTTTATTTATTTATTTGACAGACAGAGATCACAAATAGGCAGAGATGCAGGCAGAGAAAGAGGGGAGGAAGCAGGCTCCCCACCGAGCAGAGAGCCTGATTCAGGGCTCAATCTCAGGACCCTGAGATCATGACCTGAGCCGAAGGCAGAGGCTTAAACCACTGAGCCACCCAGGCGCTCCTAGCCCATAACTCTTTATCAGGAATGATCTGTATGTGTTGATATTGTATGCATTGTGGTAATATGAAAAATGAATGGATATATATCAACTATTAAATAAAAACTATGAATTGTTTAACTTTTCATTAGTGTGTCCAGTGGACGGTAAAATCTGCATTTTGTGTTTATGTATAGCTTTATTTGAAGAAAAATACATCATACACAGTCTATTGCCAAGTGCAGTAACATACATGAACTCCCTCTTCCCCAATCCCGCACTGAAGATGGTAGCCTTTAGTTACATAAGAAATTCTTTTGTCAGAGATCAGAAGTATAAATACAGGTCTAGCAGACTTACTGAGAGTTGTTATCTATGGTTATGTTAGAGAACGTGGAAATCCCAGGTTTTCCTGTTTGTTTCCTTTGGTTTTTCTCCTTTTGGGACTTTGAGTGTTGGTTTGGGGAAGAAGAAGGTCATTGGAAAATGTAGATGTAGCCGTTGCTCATTTGCTAATGGAGAAGAGTCCTTCAGAATTCGGAAAGAGGGGAAAACTGGAAAGCTGTATATGGATAAGGTTATCATGAAGTGATTTTCTTACTTTGTGGAACCTTTTGATTGTAATTAGTCTCAGAAGACGCTATCACTAGAGTTTAATTTTCCAATTAGTTCTTTTTGCCATCTCCTGAACTAAAGAAATCCAGGCCAGTTATTATCCCTTTGGTGCTCATTAGTGCGTGGTTTTCTATCCCCTTCCCCTCCATCTCTGAAAGGGTTCTCTGTACTGTTTGGGAAGGCAGGGTATTCTCTACTTGTTTATATCCATTATTTATGTTTGCAGTCAATTATACTCGGCCTTCCCTTCAATTATGGAGATGGCTCTTGAGCATTTTTGTTTCAAGGAATAGGTATCTGTTACAACAGTTAGCTCTGGAGAGAGGGGAATTACCCATAATTCTTGTCCTCAGAAGACATGTGATACTAATAGATCCCTGGCCTCCTATCTGACTCCTCTGGAGAGTCACTGCTCTTATTTACTCCTTAGCTCAGGTTCTTCTGAATTGGAACTGGCAGAAGGAAGGTACTCAGTGTTGTAAACCAGATTTGAGTCCCCGAGAGGTGCCTGTGCTGCAAAGATTCCAGAATTCCAGCTTGAGTTTGTGCTGATTGTCATGCCCTTCAGAGCCCTTTTCTATCTAGTATTTGACTAGGCCTTCAAAATACTCCAGGGATACGCCATATGTGAAATAAAGATCTACTTCTGCAATGTTTAACATGGTAGTCACTAGCCAGTTGTGACAAATTAAATTAAAACTAATTAAATAAAATTTAATATTCAGTTCCTCAGTTTTATTAGTCTCTTTTCCATTGCTCAATATCCATGTGTGACTGGGGTTTGTTGTAATGGACAGCATGGATTTACAACATTTATATTGTCACAGAAAGTTCTGTTGGATAGCCCTGGTCTACAAAGTGAATGGCTGATGCTAGTCTCCCTTACTTGACTGCTGATGTGGAAACACAACCTCCTCTCCTACACTGAACCTTTTTTTCTTTTTTTTAAAGATTTTATTTTTGAGTAACCTCTATACCGAGTGTGGGGCTCGACTCACAACCGTGAGATCAGGAGTTGCATGCTTTACCGACTGAGCCAGCCAGACACTCCTCCTACACCAAATCTTAAATAGCTGCTTAATGATTATTATTATTTTGCTGCTTTATTAATATAACTCATCAAATGGAAATGGCTAGATACTGCTACCTAAAGGCATTGGCAGCAGCGCTTGGTTCTTGACCTCTTGTTGCCTGGCATTTTATATGTGTGTCATGTGGCAGGGGTTTTCCATCCCCTGGGGAGGATGAGTTCACATGCAGGTTGTGAAACTAAGCTTCTCAGTAGAGAAGCCACACCTTATCATGCGGGTGGCCTCTGCAGGTTGATTCTTGACTTGTCTTGCTGCTCTTTCTTTGTTTGTTTGTTTTTTTTAACAGGGAGGCCTGGAAAAAGTAGTAAACAGGGAGGCCTGGAAAAAGAAATCTGGAGGCTCAGGTGGGAAGATGCTTGGCTTTTAGGACCTATAATGTGAAAATCAGGTCCAAAGGGTTGTGGAAGAATTTAGATGGTTGTAGAAATAAAGATTTCTTTGTTCCCTAGAGACCATAATGAGAGATTGGGAAGCTTTTTTGTCAATTACAATGTTGTCCCCTGTAATTCTTCGTAATTTTTTTTCAGGCAGGATGGGGTTAGCTAGGTATTAGAGCTATAAGAGTATATGTAACCAAAATGATTTGTAGTGTACCCAGAAATGTGAATGTGAGATTTTACATGGAAAAATAGAGCCATGTTGCCCAGGTGACCCTGGAAGGACATATTTGCTACACTGAGAGTGCCTGGACCCATGTGAAATCTTCCCAAATGCCAGATCTAGATACGTGCTTCCTTGTTCAGTGCTTTAGTTTGTCTGCGGTGTGTTAGAGGGAATGAGGACAATGGAAAGCACATTCATATACATGCCTCCTCCTACCCTGCCATCCCCTCATCCTAAAGTGCGTTGAAACATGTGATTTGTCCTAAGATAAGCTGAAGATATGATCTCAAGAGATGACAGTCTTACAATGGGATTTGATTAGTAGGATTTGGGAGTGACTGTTGGCATTACACTGACTCCCTCTTAGCTCTCCAGTCCCAGCATATCAACAATTGTTTGGGTGCCTCTTGTGTAGAACTGTGTCCACTGCTGTGCCCTTTCAGGCCAAGCGCAGGTTTTTCGGAGAGGAGGCTTTGGGGAAAGTTCCTTATGATGTGGTGGCAAAGCCTCAGTTACTGGGCTCAGGAGATACAATGATAGCTGTTAGGAAAAGTCAAGGGAGATGAAACAGCAAATTCCCACAGAGAATTAAAAAGATTGTTAGATTGGGATCACAATTTTAGACAAGAATACTTTGGGGAAGATGGGCTTTTTTTTAAAATTTTATTTATTTGGCAGAGAGAGAGTGATCACGATTAGGCAGAGAGGCAGGCAGAGAGAGAGGGGGAAGCAGGCTCCCCGCTGAGCAGAGAGCCCAATGCAGGGCTCAATTCCAGGACCCCGAGATCATGACCTGAGCTGAAGGCAGAGGCTTAGCCCACTGAGCCACCCAGGTGCCCTGGAAGATGGACTTTCATTGTAGTTTGGTACTCTGGCCTCCTCTTCCTGGATTAGGACCTGTTAAAATTTCAGTTATGGAAGCTGATGAGAGATCAGAGAAACGCAAGTCCCTCTTGATGGATGGTACTTCAGGTGATTGTTTGTTTTTGTTTTGTTCCCCCCCTCCCCCGCAAACCTTGGCATCTCTCTGTAAATCAAAGAAGGCTCCCTTGGTTCCACTGAGCCTGCAGTCAGCTGCTTTTCTTTTTGGAGACCTGCTACTGTGCTGGGAACTCTACAGAAATTCAAGTTAAAAAATCACTGTCCCTGGCCACCGTGAGCTTGTAATTGAGAGGCATGGAGAATATTTAACTGATGCCTATGACCAGATAATTAAACTATCTAAAAATGTGAAATAATGAGGAAGTCTTGAGTATTGGATAATAGAAAATTGAGGTGAAGTTGAGATATATGTCACTTGTATACTTTTTGTAGCTTTGAAGTAATTTATTTATTTTGGAAACGGAGAAGGACTTTACTTTTTGTTCATAAAGGTATTGTGTATTTAGCAACATGAATTCCTGAAAAACTTGTTTTTAGATTGTGGAAGAGAGGATGGTTGAAGAATCAGAATTAGACCTGAGAGGGGAATAACTTTTTGATCTCTCTCTGGAGGCTCTTTTATTGCTCATTTTGGGTCACAATGGTCTTTGAATAAGAGTGACCATTAGCTATACCAATTGAAGGGAAATTGGTTTCTTAGTCACTGTGCTGGTTAAAAAAGGGGATGGTTGTAATTCTGACCTTTTTGACATCATGTCCTCACAAGCCCTAGGAATAATCATTTATTCTTTTGAATGGAGACGCTCTGGGCCCAGAGATTGATCGCAGGATGGGACAATGTGCAAATAACTCTATCAATACCAAGCTTTTGCTGTTCCCAAGATCTATATATTCAGCCATTTTAGTGGCTTTCCATGTAATGCATTTGACTTTTAGTTTCTGTTGCTAAAGTAATGGTAACATTTTCCATTTGTTTATTTATGGTCTTGTTTTCTACCCTTACAAAACTTGATATAGGTACAAAGCCTCAGAAATGTACACATACCAGAGTAATAGATAACTCTGATTTGGTTACAAGGCAATAATTTAAGTTGACAGGTTTAGCTGATAACATAAAACACAAGAGAGAAATAGGATCAGTTTATAAATGTCAGCAGAACCTCTGAGAGTGAGTTGCTGCCTTGGAGCTGGCTCTGGTACTGTTGTTTTGTCTAATATATTATAAAGCAAAATAAACTGATGTCTGTGAAAATCTGGCTGACCAAGATTAAAAGAATAGTGTTGTAAATTAGCTGCTTCCTTTATGTCACTTTTAAGCAACTTTCAGAAAGGACTAAGTGACAAGACGTGAGGGTCCTTGCAAAGATCTAGGGTCCAGCTTCTCTGGAATGCCAAGAGACCAAGAGCATTGGATGAGCCTCCCTGTGACAAGTCCTACTGGGAATCACAACTTGCCAGTTCTCCGTGCCCTGCTATGCCTCTTTCATGGGAAAATGACATCTTAGAATAGAGGAGACTGTGAAGTCCCACATGTCTAAAAACTAGACCTTGTTGAGGGTCATTATAGGTTCTGTCATGGTGACAGCCATAGCCATCCAAAGTAATGATATGAAATATTTTAGTAATTTGTAAAAACAAAAATCAATACAGCATAATGAGGTGATGACACACAAGATCACCATCTCCCTCACGGAAAATAAATATTCCTGCTTTACCTTGACATTTATTCCCCATAAATGCACTAGCGTTTATATGACATTATCTTATGGTTGTGTTTTATTCCCTGTGATGTGCTCTTTTATTGATGTCTGCAGAGCCAGGGAAGGTGGTGGGGATTGCTTAGGGCATCTAGGAATAGTTGGTTTTTAGGGAACTAGTTTCAGTTTTGTGTAGTTAGTAGGACTGGACATTAAAAACCAAGCACATGCCTCTGTGGCTTCCATACACTCAGAAGAGTCCTTGGAGTATTGTTTTTACTCTGTAGAGCAGCTTAGTCTTATGTCCTTGTTTTGAGATATCTCCTGCTGCAAAGGAAAACAAAAGTTTAAGGCATAGAAATTTTTTAAAAGTCCTATTTCTATCAATCTGTCTCAAGGCAGAGCTGCCCTGAATCCTGTCTAGAAAGCACTTTGAGAGGTTTTTGTGGATGTAGCTCACAAACTCTGGTTGTTGATTTGTGCTTTTCAGTCATTATGGGCATTTAACATTGTCTTAGTCTGTTTGGGCTTTTATAACAAAATACCACTGGGTGGCTTATGAACAACAGAAATTTATTTCTCAAAAAAAAAAAAAAAGGAATTTATTTCTCACAGTTTTGGAGGCTGAGAAGTCCAAGTTCAAGGCACCAGCAGATTCAGTGTCTAGTGAGACAGAACGCTTCCAGTTCATAGATCACTGTCTTCTTGCTGTGGCCTCACGTGGTGGACAGGGCAAAGGAGCTCTCTGAGGTTTCTTCTACACAGGCACTAATCCCATTCAGGAAGGCCCCACCCTCACCATGACCTCTTGACCTTCCAAAGGCCCTGCCTCCAAATACCATCATGTTGGGGATTAGGTTTCAAGATATGAATTGGAGGATGGAGGGCCATGGGACATTAACATTCAATCCATAGCAGGCATTAAATATAACACAGAGATGCTTAGCTCTAAAGGCAAGAGGGGATGAAGGGAAATGAGTCCTGTTTTAAAAACTCTTTAATCCTCTCTACTCTTAACTCACCCACCACTGCCAGTACATCTATAAATCCTCCTGAAGTGCCCATCCTCTCCCACTCTTCGGTTTCCCCTCTTCATCCTAGAGGACAGATTGGTTGGTTGGCTAAGGGCTCTGTTAAAGATCATTTGAGGATAAAGACACTGAGGTCAAACCCAGCATCTTAATTTATGTTTAAACAAGGCTGTTCCTGTTCCCAGCCCTGTGGACCACCTTCTTGTGAAGCCATAACCTTATCAAAACACCTGTTAGGTACTTCATTGCAAATGTGCAATTTACATTTGATTTGGATTATGTCTACTTAGCAGAATGTGTTAGAATATGTGAGTACTGTATGTTGATTATGACGA
The DNA here is from genome assembly GCF_902655055.1 of Lutra lutra. Classification (NCBI taxonomy): domain Eukaryota; kingdom Metazoa; phylum Chordata; class Mammalia; order Carnivora; family Mustelidae; genus Lutra; species Lutra lutra. The sequence goes on along the minus strand of NC_062282.1, from coordinate 77,934,896 downwards.
TAGGGTATTCTACATCATTCTTATTTTAGAAAGTGTGTGTGTTGTAGATATAATTTATAGATGGATCCCAATTATAACTGTATACTTAAAGGGATCCCAGATGAACTCATCCTGTAGGAAAGACATGAAATGGTTGGTCGGTTTGTTCTTTCCAGCTCCCCTCATTTTTCCTTTTTAAAATACGCCTTTATTTAATTTTCTAATACATGCTCACTACTTAAAAAGTCATAATTATGGAAATATATAACAAAGGCAGTAAAAGTCCTTTTAAGTCCACAGTTTCTTCACCAGAGATAACATATACTAGTGTATATTCTTCTCAAAGCCCTTTTTATTATAAAATTAAATACAGATACAGAAAACCAAAAGTATACAGCTTTATTATTAGAAGGTGAACACTCTTGAAATCCTACCCAAGTCAAGAAATAGAACTGGACCAAGTCCATCAGAAGCCCCTCCCATGCCCCATCCCAAATACAACATCTCCCTCCCATCAGATGTAATTGTTAGCTTGAGTTTTACAGTAATTGCTAGCTTGAGTTTTACAGTAATTGCTTCTTTACATTTTAGAATACTGTGTTACCCAAGTGTGCACCCTAGGCCCTTCAGTGTTTACCATTAAAAAAAAAAAAGTTACAGGGCGCCTGGGTGGCTCAGTGGGTTAAAGCCTCTGCCTTCGGCTCGGGTCATGGTCCCGGGGTCCTGGGATCGAGTCCCGCATCCGGCTCTCTGCTCAGCGGGGAGCCTGCTTCACTTCCTCTCTCTGCCTGCCTCTCTGCCTACCTGTGATCTCTGTCTGTCAAAAAAATAAATAAAATCTTTAAAAAAAAAAAAAAAGTTACATCCCTCAAGTTTCTTTGATTCTACAGGTTATTCCTCCATTTCTTTTTTTCCTTTATAATTTGTCTGTTGAGCTCAGGTCAATTCCCAGATTGAATTTTGCTGATTTCATACTCGTGATGCAGTTCAACATGTTCCTCAGATCTCAGTATTTCTTACAAATTGTCAGCTGGGTCCAGAGGCTCAATCAGACTCAGGTTCTGTCCCTATTGCAAAACTATAAATAGTTTTGGGTTCTTTTTTTTTTTTTTTTTTTTTTTTTTAAAGATTTTATTTATTTATTTGACAGACAGAGATCACAAGCAGGCAGAGAGAGAGAGAGAGAGGGAAGCAGGCTCCTTGCTGAGCAGAGAGCCCGATGCGGGGCTCGATCCCAGGACCCTGAGATCATGACCTGAGCCGAAGGCAGCGGCTTAACCCACTGAGCCACCCAGGCGCCCCATAGTTTTGGGTTCTTGTATTAGGAAGTACATCATGTCTGATTGCCTCTCTTTTTCTCATAGGATTGCAGGATGGTGATATTCAAATTTATCATTTTATTTTCAGATGAATTACTGTTACAGAGACATTTCACTTCATACACTATTTGGTTACCCAGTAGTAGAGTTCATAAAGGAAAGACGGAATAAATGTTTGGTTCTTTTTCCTAGCTTATCAGTTTTCAAGATGTGTTTCTAGTCATCCTCTGAAGGTGGTTCCTAGTCATCCTAGGATGAGGATGAGGGTGATTAAGGCCCCCCCCCTTTTATGGAACTCATGGATTTAAGTGTATTTGGTATATTTTAATCCCTTGCAATCATCACTTTTACTGAAACTGAAATTGTCCCATCTTTGGTCAGTTGAAGGTTTTCAAGTAAGCTCTTTTGGTATTACCCTAGTGGCATTGATAGGTTTTTTACTTTCTGGTGTGATAAGCTATTCTAGGCTCACCTTGTAATTCCTGCTCAGGACTGAAATCAGGCATTGTGATTGGGAAGCCCTGGATTCGTTTAATAGGAGATAATATCTTAAGACTGCAGTCTGACCATTAGGGTTGCTCATTGCCACTGTGTTGATCATTGTTTCTAGGCCTTTTCTGTTGACAATAGCTGTGAAATATATATATGGTAATACACCTCATGCAGTCAAGTGGATATTCATATTTAGGAGAACAGGATTTTTGTTAAACCTCTTAGATATTAAATCCATATCTCTTCTTCCACACTAAGAATTCTGGTTTTAGGATACAGGGGAGTATACAATTAAAATATCTGATAATTACTCATTTGCTCTGTGTCATTTTATACATATAACAGTTTAAGATTGACGATATTACCACCCCTGATGTAGTAACTGAAAAGAATTTAAAAAATCAATGCGTGTGTATGTGTGTGTGTGCACTCATTGTTCTTAAACTGCTGTACTGTATTTATGTTGTCAGAGCATATAGCCATTATATAATTTCTTCTTTTTAACCCTCATTTTGTCTTATTTCTATACCCCACTATATATTTGATACTACCAGTCCTTAAGACAATGTCTGTCTAGTGATTTTGGTTGTCTGAAATGTGTTTTCTAGTAGATTCTTCAGGAAGGGCTCATTGAAACAATGTTCTTTGAGTTCTTGTGTGCTAATAAGTTTGTCTGTGGTCTTTATACCAAAAGTCTCTTTGGTAGGTACAAAGTCCTTGGCTCACGTTTTCTTTCTTGGACTATCTTAAATGTGTTTCATCTTCGGCTGGCAGTAGGCTTTGCTGTCAAAAACACTGGTGACAATCTAATTTTTAAAATTGTATTAGTCATTTGCTGTTTTTGTTGGAATTTTGTTGGAATCCAACATTTTTCCTAGAATATGTCTTGATGTTGAATAATCCTGGCTATTACTCTCAGATACACAATGTGCTCTTTCAATATGTAGTTTGAAAAAAAAAATTTTTTTTTTAATTTTAGGGAATTTGTCTTGATTTAGAGTTTTTGGTATTCTGTTTGCTTGTTTGGGCTTTATTCTTTATGTTGGATCTTCTTTATCTTCACTGTTTATCAGCTACTGACAAATTTTACTTTTTTCCTTCATTTCCTTTAGGTTTTTAAATTTTCTTCCTTTCACCTTCTATTTATCTTAAGGTATTTTCTGTTGTGATTATTCTTTTACTTATAATTCTGCTTTGAGTTTTGATACATTGTTTCCAGTTGTTGTTCTTGAAAATCTTATTAAGAAAATGTATTTAGCTCATTTTGAAATAGCAAGCTCAAGTTTTGATCTGTTTGTGGCCAAGTCTTTCTGGCTTGCTTGGATTGTCTGTAAGCATGTTACTCTTGTCTACATTCTTTTTTTACTGTCTTCTAATAATTTTACTGTATAGGATTTGACCTCAGTGCTTTTCTGTTGCTTATTCTTAGGTGAAAAAAGATTTCTTGAACTGTTAGAAAGAAACACGGTTTTAATTACCTTTTCTAAATTCATAGTGCTCCCTCTTCTGTTGTTTTCATGTAGTGTTCACAAACATGGCAGCTTCCTACATGAGATCTGGCTCTGTTTTCTTCTCCAACTTTTACCTGGACCTCCTCTTTCCTTTATTTTTGTTTCAGTTTTGCTCAGTTTTGATTCCACTTCTGAAAGTGTTTTATTATAGGACCATGTGCTGTTAGAGAGTGCTGGTTGATTAAACTGAGAGTTCACTGGGACTCCACTGGTCCAGCAGCTTGAGAATTTACCTCGAGTTTCTTGGACTTGCCCACTATTAAATCGGGAAAAATCTCTCCTAGGTTCAGCTGCTCTTCTCCTATTCAACCACTGTGTTTTTTTAGTGAATACCTATTGACTACATTGGCGTTGTCCTTTCTGAAGTCTAGAAGATACCTCAGTGCTTCCTCAGTCCTCACTGATACCATTCAGATCTGATGTTGTTTGGTGATTTGTCTTCATTTGCTTCTGTTTTGGGATCCATAGATACTTTTGCACTTAGTTTTGATATAAATGTTGCTTATGGGCTTGGTTTTGCTATCTAGTCACTGTGTCTGTTTTTGTGTGGGGATTTGGATAGATTAGGAAACTATGCTGCTGCTACGTTAACATTATATGTTCTTTAAAAAGAAAGATGAAATCATATATTTGCAATTTTTTCTCTTTGCTTGGTCTTAGTCATCTTTTTATGTCAGTACAAATCTCCCTCTTCCTTGTATTCCATTGAAGGGATATGCTGTGTTAGGCTGCAAATCCCATGTGATGGATATATGTATTGTTTGTCATTATTCACAATTATCAAAAATTCAGAAATAGGTAAATACAAGTACTAGTTAATAAAACTTTATTGTGCACACACCAAATAGACAGTTTGCAAACTGGGAATACTCAAACTAAAACAACAAGTGAAGAGGCTTAGGGCATATTTCTATAATGCAGCTTATACAGTGAGAGACCACCAACTGTTTATTCTTCACGGGGATAGGTTATAGTATTAGAATTTCCTGATCAGAGAAATGGTCAGTGGTCACCTCTTGTCAACCTTGGGACACAGATTCAGGTTTTTCTTATCATGTTCAGAGGCATAAGCAAGAAATGACCTAAGTCAAGTTAGTGTTGCAAAATAAGTTAAATTATGCTGTGTTTGTATGATGAAAGTGGTTTTGTCTGCCCAGAGAATGTTCATGGCTGGTCTCCATTTGTTGCTGGTTTTAACACAGTTTATAAAATGCTATAATGAACTTTCTATCCATATATCATTGTGCACTTCTGTGAATGTCTCCATTGGAGACATTTGAAGTGGAATCTGCTGGGTCAAATGAAATGAACAGTTACAGTTTTAATAGATGTTGCCACATTCCCAAAGGTGTTTTGAATTAATTTGTATCCTTAACATACAGTGTATTAAAATGCTTTTTGCTAAGTGGCCTTGCCAGTATTGGCATAAAGGCTCTCCAAGGTATGCATGTTGATATGTGCGTTTGGAGAGTGATGTACAGACCTCTTTGAGAAATTGATGAAGGCGGTAGACCTCTTCAGAAATACATAATTGTGTACTTAAAGACTACACATACAATTTCAGTTTTCAAAGCTGGTCTCAGGTGACATCATTCTTGTTGCCTTCCTAACCACCAGCTCTATCTTGCTTCTGTTGGTTTACTTGGGAACACTTGCAGAGTTAAGGATAAAGAGCAGTTATAGAGCTGTGACCAATAGTTCATTAACTAAAGCTTATCATTAGAGGTGATAATATTCAGAAGTCAGCAGTGAAGTCTGATGCATGTGTTTAACCGTTAAGAACTAAACCATGATTCCCTCCTATTCTCTTTCAATCTCTTGCTCTCTGTTTCTGCCTGTGTAATTCTTAGTCCTTATACCTCTCTTTCATTTTTTTTCTGGGTCGAGCAGTGATACTGTGGAAATAAAACACATTTAAAAATACATTTAGGGTGCCTGGGTGGCTTAGTGGGTTAAAGCCTCTGCCTTCGGCTCATGTCATGATCCCAGGGTCCTGGGATCGAGTCCCGCATCGGGCTCTCTGCTTAGCAGGGAGCCTGCTTCCTCCTCTCTCTCTCTCTGCCTGCCTCTCTGCCTACTTGTGATCTCTGTCTGTCAAATAAATAAATAAAATCTTAAAATAAAAAAATAAAAATACATTTAAATTAAGTTTTATTTTCCCTTGGTCCCAAATTGAAGACTGTCTTTTCAGCAATACATCCTTCAGCCCTGTGTTTCAGAAAGATGAAATTGTTTGTTTTTCTTCCCATAAAGCTTATTCAGTCATTTTTGTTGTGGAACATATACACAGTGGACATTTACTACATACCAGGCATTCCATTTAGCAGTGTAAGGAATATAAAGATGTCCTGGCTTCAAGAGGAATATAGCCTGCAGGAGAAAATTTGACAGGTATTACAATTTTATGGATTTGTTTCCCTCACTAGACCAGTGATTGCCTTAATTACAGAGAAGCCATGTCTCCTCTTTGATTTCCCTAAGACCTGGCATATTGTAAGTGGCCAGCAAATGTCTGTTTAATGAGTAACAAGAACCCAAATGACTAAGAGAAAATAAATAGAGTGCCATTAGGTGAGAATAAGCAAGGTACTCTGGAGATTGAAAGAAAGGGAGAACAGTAGATAAAACCAGGTGGAGTTGTTCAAGCTAGGTCATTAAAAAATGAATTTGAGGGGCGCCTGGGTGGCTCAGTGGGTTAAGCCACTGCCTTCGGCTCGGGTCATGATCTCAGGGTCCTGGGATCGAGCCCCGCGTCGGGCTCTCTGTTCAGCAGGGAGCCTGCTTCCTCCTCTCTCTCTACCTGCCTCTCTGCCTGCTTGTGATCTCTCTCTGTCAAATAAATAAATAAAAATCTTAAAAAAAAAATGAATTTGAATTAGGCTAAAAGCAAGGAAAGAGGTGTATTAAGGACAAAGGAAAGTATTGGGTGTGTTTGGCCAGAGCATAGGGTACCTGTGGTTGAGGGGAGATAGGCAGAGAAGATCAGACAGGCACATTAGTGGATTAGGTAGGCCTTGGACACCAGCTGGGGTATTGGTACTTGGGAGGACAGCAAAGAACCACTGAAGGTGTTTCAAAAGGAAAGTGCCAACAGAATTGTCTTTGGGTGATGCTTGCTTTGCCTGTGTACAATGGCAGGGGGCATGGCACAAGGAGAGACCATTTATCTTTTCGGTAGAGATTAGCTCTCATGATCTCCTAATGTTGCTTCTAGCTCAGGTTATTGGCATCCCCGGAGTTTTGAGGGATTTGCCATCTCCCTTATAAATTTGAAATGGGAGATGAAAAGAGGGTGTCAGAGGGTGTCTTAGAGATGGCTTTTTGGGAGATGATTTCTATACCAAGGGATCCAGTCCAGAAATAATCACTTAGTAGCAAATGAATCCAGTTATGAGTGGAAGGGAGTACCAAGACCAGAACTTTGAAGCACAGCCTGAGTGTATGGTGGGTAGAGTGTATGTAATCAAATGACGGTTGCAAAGTTCACATTAGGTGCTTAGGGTTGGGAGTAACGGGGAGGTTGAGCCAGGGCCAGCACCAGCTCTTTTGATGTTGGGGTGGAGGTGTGGAATGGGCTGCTTGTTGGAAGTATACACAAGCACCAACCTTGTGTTCAGTGGTCCCAAACATCCCAGCCTCCTGGCCCAAACTTGGGTGGTACCTGCCAGCATAGTCCCCTGAGGAGCCAGAAGCAAGGCAGCTGCTTTTATCAGCTTTGTTGTGCATCCTTGCAAAACTGGCTTAAGCTTGTGATTGAGTTAAGTTTATCAGGACTCCTGAAACCCTTTTCCCCTGTTGCTGGTTGGCAGTTCTCATTTAAATCCTCCCCATGTTTGCCTAAGTTATGTTTCTGGATATAACCTCTTTGATTTCTGTTTTGATGTCTTGGGGAGTGGGACAGAGCCCTCTGCACCTTAAATGGATTTGGTTGGCCTGCTGGTGGCCCCAGTCAAGGAGAGCTGTAGTGGTTATTTTCAGTGTGGTACAGGCCTGATTTAACAGGCTCATTTGCTACCCTCTCAGTTTGGATGCCCTGAAGCCTTTATTGTTACTGAACTTTTTGTAGCCTTAATGAGGCAGTTCGATGTGAAAATTCTATAAAAATCATGTACTTGTCTCTTTCTACAGAACTCAATCAGGTATGTACTAAGAGCCTGTTAACACTCAGTGTGACCATCTATCATGGCACTAGTACCTGTCTCATAGCTGGGAAAATGGAACAAGTCACAGAGGGGCAAGAGGCACGAAACACCATTATTGAGGGCTCTGTGTACTCAACCCTAAGCCTCCCACATGTATTATCTCTTAATCCTCACAGTGAACTCTATGGAGAAGGTACTCTGAGCCTGTTCTGTCCATGGGTCACAGAGGTTATTTTCCCAAATTGTAGGAGGTACTAAGAGGTGGAACTGGAACTAGAACCTGGGTCTTCCTCACTCTTTGCCCTTTACCACTAGACTGGACCACTGTCCATGTCCCCCAGATGTCAGGGGCTGTAACTCCTAGTGAAGTTGGCAGTACAAGTGAATAAAGCAAAGCACAACACTATTAAGTAGGTCTCAGTACTGATGATATCAAGTTTTAAGGTAAGATGCAACAAATTGGGATTGTCATCACACTTGGATAGGTGAAAGAAGGCCCAAGTGACCTCATGTTATTCAAGTTGCCTCTGTTTAAGGGAGGTCTCCTTCAAATGGTGGGAGAAGGTCTTGGGACCAGTTGTTTCCTTGACTGCCTTCTCTGCACTGTATCTGTTTCCCCATCTGCCTCTAGTCCCACTCTGATTTGCATGCGACCCCCCACCCCCAAAAGGGGAGAGATTTAAGTGCTCCATCCATTAGAGCTGATCTAGAGAGAAATTCTGTCCTAGGAATTTTGTTCCAATCCTTTCTATGGATTTTCCCTCTTCCCACTGCAGGGAGCATCCAAGCTGGGGGGCTTCTTCAGCAGGCCCTGGGGAAATTGTGGAGGTTGGGAGTCGCTAATACTGTTTTGGAATAATTCATAGAGCCATGTTTGGCCCTTGAGGTAACAGGTGCTGTAAGAGAGAACAAAAAGAGCCAATTATGATGTCAGGAGCCCTGGGGATTGAAGGGGTGGGGAAAGAAAAGGATTAAAAATTGGAGTACAATATCTTTGCACTTTGCCTTTTTTAGCCCCTTATTACATTACGACTTCTGTTTGCAGAAAATAAATGAGAACAAAGGGTATGTTTAGAATACAATCTTTGTGTTTTAAATTTGACTAATGAGTGGTTTTAGCACTTTCATTTGGTTCTCAGTCAACCTGTGTTCAAAGTGTCAATTAACAAATATTATGAAAAACAAGAGTCAGGAATGGTTGACACTCCTGCTAATGAGCTGCTAATTAAATTGTGCCTGGGTGGGAAATGCAGGCACTCTGGAATCCCCAAGAGTCTCCAGAAAATGAGCAGTAGTGGAGCCAAGGCCCCTGACCCTTGGGAAATGGGCACAGTTAACTACTTCACTTCCAAGCTGGCATATCCCCCCTCATTATTAAGTGAAGCTCATTGCTAGTCTCTCATGGTTAATATCAATTACATGGAGTCTTTTACAGATCCAGTTTTATTTGACTTAATAATTACTAGGTGGGTTTAGAGAGCTGGAAAAACTGTAGGGGTATGCTTTGGTTTATTTCTAACTGTGTAGCCTTTGGTGTCTCAGTGATTCCCTACCTCTTTGAATTTTCTTGAGGCTCTTCTCCATCTCCTCACATGTGTATATGTGCACAGTTGAAAATGGATTAAAGTCTGGATATACTCAGGATTTTGTAGGTTGGGGTGAATATATATATATATATATTTGATGTTTCATTTATTTACAGAGAGAGAGAAAGAAAGAGCATGCTCCAGGGAAGGGACAAAGGGTAAAGAAAAGGGAAAGAATCTCAAGCAGAGTCCTCTCTGACCCCAAAGCCTGACATGGAGCTCAATCCATGACCCCCTGATCACAACCTGAGCCGAAACCAAGAGTCCGTCACTTAACCAACTGAGCCACCCAGGCGCCCTGGGGAGTATATTTTTAAAAAGAAAGAAATGGCAGGAATTAGTAGACCGTAACAGTCAACAGAGTTATTGAAAACCAGCTTTCCAGCATGGATGCAACATTCCAAGTGCCCTGATTAAGAGGCTGTGCTATATCTATTAGTCTTACTTACTGGGTTGTCTTCTAAGCTAAAGAGGAACGTGGTACACATTGGGGATAGCTGGAAGGGAACAGAGGCAATCAGGAGGCTAGGAAACAGACATGGAATTCCCAGTCTGTGAGTAAAAGTAACCCCTCTGCCCCTTACCTCTGTTGTCATTTACTCCACCCCTGGTCTTTCTTAAATTTGGGGGGTTCTGTCAGGTACTCGGGGCTAGTGGGAGAACTACTGCTTATGCATAAAGATCTGGTGCTTTTGAGGGAAGAAAGATTGATGGCCATGAGAGGATTCCTAGTTTGTCTGGTTAAGATGTGATCATTCCTTACTACTATTTCATTCTACCCATTCCCCTGGTTCAGAGTTTATTACATGTGATTAGGACAAGTATAATAGCTTTTCAACTAGCCTTCTTGCTTCTTGTATCTCTGTTTTATATGCTGAGCTCCGAATGCTTCAAAGGGTGTTACTCGTGACCCTCTAAATATGTTCATTTCTTTGCTTGCTTTCTGAAAGCCATTCTCTGGACTTGGAGCTCCAAATGTTACTACCATTCTCCTTCATTTACTTCCTACCCCTCCATGGCAGCAGTTGGTCTTGTTCATGTGGTATTCTTCCTAGTGGCCAACACAGCAAGTGGCCCTCAGTGGGTGTGCAGTAAGCTGTGGTAGAAAGGATGCCTGGAGAAGAGCAGGTTCTTACCTAATCCTCAGTAAATTCTTGTTGAAAAGAGGCTCACTGTGTCCTACATATGGTTACTTTGAGCCTTTGTCCTGTACCTCTCTGACTCTAACACAGGAAGTTTTCGAAGTAGCATTGCTAGTCCTTGTCCTTGAAGAACAATGCTCCTGTGATTTCTGTATGAAGAGGTTGGTGACCACCTGTTTGTCCTCCTTGAGGACAGGGAAGGAGACATTGCATAGGTCACAGCAGATGAGATTTTTGGAGCATAGTGCTGGAGGGTGGTGGGAGCTGTCTGGGTAGCTGTTCCCTGAGGAAAATGGTGGTCTCTTGTTCTGAGGAGCTTTAGTGGTGGTGAGGTGATTTTCACTCTGGGAAGCCATGCCAGCTAACTCTCCTGTGGCCCCACCTGGAGTCTTCGACTCTGTAATCAGAGTGAAAAATCAGTTTGGAGATTATTTTCATGTTTTTCTCATTTTGTCATTGTTGAGTACTTTAAAAAAATGTAAAAATATAACTGCAGTCGAGACTGGTTCGCTGCATGTTTCACTGTTTAAAAAAAAAAAAAAGAAAGAAAAGGTCTCTGTTGGTGTTACCCTTCAAAATATAATAACATAAAGCATTGGTTCAGGGTTCAGCACTCTAGAGAGGTTTCTGCACATTTTTTTTTTGTTAGTGGTTCAGTTCAAGTTTTGCCTGAGAGACAGGATAGATGCTCATTTGTGTGAGGCAGGGATCTTGCCAAGACTTGTTTGGGGGTTTTGAATAAAAAAGCAGGAGGAGAGGGCTGTGGTAGTCATGGCAACCGGGCCTGTAAAGTCTCCCGCTCTGACCAGCCCTGGTTAGGGGCTTGGAGGCCATAGTGAGGTGAGTGGCACTGCTTCCTGTTCCATAATCCTCCTATTCCTTAGGCTCTGGGGGAGGTAGGGGCAGGGGGCTGGCATTGAAGCTGACCTTTCTGGAGGCCTACTTTGTGGCTGGCGTTGAGCCTGAGCTGTAGACACAGGTAATTGGTTTAGAAATACAGCATAATCGGGAATTTTTTTACTCTTGTTGACACATACTTATAGGACTTGATAAGTAAGATGTCATTGTTTCATCCTGGTTGACATTTACCTTTTTGGGGCTGTGTTTCCTGAAGCACTTTTAACTTATTTAGAACACTGGCACAGTATTTTCTCATTTGTTCTTCACAACAATCTAACACATGAGGGAACACAGACATAGTAGATTCTTTTCATTTGGCACATAAGGGCATGAATTTCCAGAAGGAAAAGGAATTTGGCTAAATTCACCCAACCTTGAAAGGCAGAGCTGAGTGGGTCACAGAGTTGGAGGGCTCATGGTTGCATGGCCAGCTTTCATCTGAGGAGACTGTCAGCCTAACCCTGGATTTCCTGACACTGCACCTGGGGATGACTTGAAAGAGCCTAGAAATCCCTGGAAGGGGAGTTTTCCAGGCAGGAGCCTACAAGGGACAGGCCATATTTTGCACCACTCCCAAAGCCATGTAACTGCTGGGGCAACTGATGGCAAGGCGAGAATGAGCACCATGGCATCCATCTGAGCTGGCCCTGGGTCTGCTGAAGCTGCGCAGCCAGGCTGCAGGGTATCCTCACTGTGGGCACACCCCACGGGGGACCCTACTGTGGTGAGTCCAGGCAGGGCAAATGTCTAGTCACTAGAAACTAGGAGGAGTTGGGGCCAACACTAGGTGAAATATCTTTTTTTTTTTTTAAGATTTTATTTATTTATTTGACAGAGAGAGATCACAAGCAGGCAGAGAGAGAGGAGGAAGCAGGCTCCCTGCTGAGCAGAGAGCCCGATGCGGGGCTTGATCCCAGGACCCTGAGATCATGACCCGAGCCGAAGGCAGCGGCCTAACCCACTGAGCCACCCAGGCGCCCCTAGGTGAAATATCTTTTACAGCAGTCACAAACTGGCTGGGGGACAAATTCCATTTATAGATCTATTTTGTTTGGCTTTTGAATTTTAAAATTTGATGCTTTTAGAGTGGACATTTTTTTTCAGCCTTCACCACTCAGTATTGTCTTAGAGATGGCCCATCTCACTGGTCTCTCTTACTTGCCGGCCTCCTGTGGGCATTTCTGTTGGCTCCTCCCTCTTGGATCACTGTTTCTTACCTTACTTATCTTACTGTTTCTTCTTCTGCTAGGGTTCCTCTTGCCCACATGCTTCAAGGCCTCAGGCTTTCTTGGGTCCATTTTCTTCTCCATACCATACCTACAACTATCCTGGGGCTACGTAAGCTCTGTGCTTAGTGCTCTGTCCAGGCCCCTGGAAATACGTGGTGTCACCTTGGACTGTATCTGATACACTAATTGCTGTTCTGGGATTTGAAAGGAGAAGTTAATGCTTTATCCAAGAAATGTATTTTTTAAACAGTTTTATTGAGATACAATTTATATGGCATAAAATACCCTCACTTAAATTGTACAATGAGAATAATTCTCAAACGTCCTGGAGAATGTTGGTAGAATATATGGGGGAGTTTCCTGATTGTGGTGTTTGATGGGTAAGAAAAAGTTGAAAAGCAAATTTTGGGGACTAAAGGCCAACTTCTATACTTTGCTGAGTTAAGAGTCTTAACATCGAAACAACCCACCATCATCCATCATTGTCATTTGCTCATTTCATAAAGGGACATTTTAACACTAAAAAGATAAGAACTACGTAATTTCAGAAAAAAGAACTGTTCTTTATATTGGACACTTTTAAATTCCTTGTTTTAGGACCATTGGAATGAATTACCACAATAAACACACCACCTCCAAACTTAAAAACCACAGTAATTTCTTTTTGTGTAATTCTGTCTTAGAACTCCAGAAATAGTTCACATACCCTTGAGATGTTCCCCCAAACAAACAGTTAAACAGCCAGTATGTGGAGGAGCGGGAACCACAAAATGGAATACAGACACTAACAAATGAACTAAGCATTACACATTAACAACATAATCTTACGACATGGGGGGTAAGGAAGAAAAGAGCTAACCTAAGTGACTTTGTGGAAAGATAATCCTGATAAGATATGTGAAGTCAGAGACAAAAGAATTGCACGTAAATGCTGCAATCTAGTTTGGTAGCATTTCTCATAGGGGTATGGGTTACCAATTTTGAAAATATATTCATGCTAGAATTGAACAATAAAAAAGTACATTGCAGAAAATAAGAGCCAAGTCTCTCTCTGCTGGAGAAAAAAGTTTTAAGTAAGGGAAAGGGAAAGACAAATGAACTCTGTGGTGTTAGATTGAAATCTGATATAAAGTTGTAGTTTTACAAGTATAAACCTGTAGTTTTTAATAAATATAAAAATAGATAACAAAATAGAGATGCATATATGAGCATATATAAAAATTTATACATGTACATAAATTTCTTAGCTCTGTCTGACAGGGGCTAAGAGCCATGGTACTCTAGCAGTAATAAGCATACCTAGCACGCAGATCTTGGTTTCTTTTTTTTCCCTAATTTCTTATTTTTTATTAACATATAATGCATTATTAGCCCCATGGGTACAGGTCTGTGAATTGTCAGGTTTACACACTTCACAGTACTCACCGTAGCACATACCCTCCCCAATGTCCATAACCCAACCACGCTCTCCCTACCCCCTTTCCACAGCAACCTTCAGTTTGTTTTGTGAGATTGAGAGTCTTTTATGGTTTGTCTCCCTCCCGATCCCATCTTGTTTCATTTTTTCCTTCCCTACTCCCCATAGCACCCCACACTGCCTCTCAAATTCCTCATATCAGGGAGATCATATGATAATTGTCTTTCTCTGACTTATGTCGCTCAGTATAATACCCTCTAGTTCCATCCATGTCATCGCAAATGGCAAGATTTCATTTCATTTGAAGGCTGCATGATATTCCATTGTATATATATACCACATCTTCTTTATCCATTCATCCATTGATGGACATCTAGGTTCTTTCCATAGTTTGGCTATTGTGGACATTGCTGCTAGAAACATTTGGGTGCACATGCCCCTTTGGATCACTACATTTGTATCTTTAGTGTAAATACCCAGTAGTGCTATTGCTGGGTAGTAGGGTAGCTCTATTTTCAACTTTGTGAGGAACCTCCATGCTGTTTTCCAGAGTGGCTGCACCAGCTTGCATTCCCACCAACAGTATAGGAGGGTTCCCCTTTCTCCACGGCCTCGCCAGCATCCGTTTCCTGACTTGTTAATTTTAGCCATTCTGGCTGGTGTGAGGTGATATCTCATGGTGGTTTTGATTTGTATTTCCCTGATGCTGAGTGATGTGGAGCACTTTTTCATGTGTCTGTTGGCCATCTGGATGTCTTCTTTGCATAAATGTCTGTTCATGTCCTCTGCCCATTTCTTGATTGGATTATTTGTTCTTTGGGTCTTGAGTTTGTTAAGTTTATAGATTTTGGATACTAGCCCTTATCTGATATGTCATTTGCAAATATCTTCTCCCATTCTGTCAGTTGTCTTTTGGTTTTATTGACCGTTTCCTTTGTTGTGCAAAAGCTTTTGATCTTGATGAAGTCCCAATAGTTGATTTTTGCCCTTGCTTCCATTGCCTTTGGTGATGTTTCTAGGAAGAAGTTGCTGTGGCTGAGGCTGAAGAGGTTGCTGCGTGTGTTCTCCTCAAGGATTTTGATGGATTTCTTTCTCACATTGAGGTCCTTCATCCATTTGGAGTCTATTTTTGTGTGTGGTGTAAGGAAATGGTCCATTTTGTTTTTCTGCATGTGGCTGTCCAATTTTCCCAACACCATTTGTTGAAGAGACTGTCTTTATTCCATTGGACATTCTTTCCTGCTTTGTCAAAGATTAGTTGACCATAGAGTTGAGGGTCTATTTCTGGGCTCTCTATTCTGTTCCATTGATCTATGTGTCTGTTTTTGTGCCAGTACCATACTATCTTGATGATGACAGCTTTGTAATAGAGCTTGAAGTCTGGAATTGTGATGCCACCAACTTTGGCTTTCTTTTTCAACATTCCTCTGGCCATTCGAGGTCTTTTCTGGTTCCATATAAATTTTAGGATTATTTGTTCCATTTCTTTGGAAAAAAATGGATGGTATTTTGATAGGGATTGCATTAAACATGTAGATTGCTTTAGGTAGCATAGACATTTTCACAATATTTGTTCTTCCAACCCATGAGCATGGAACATTTTTCCATTTCTTTGTGTCTTCCTCAATTTCTTTCGTGAGTACTTTATAGTTTTCTGAGTTCAGATTCTTTGCCTCTTTGGTTAGGTTTATTCCTAGGTACCTTAAGGTTTGGGGTGCCATTGTAAATGGGTTTGACTCCTTAATTTCTCTTTCTTCTGTCTTGTTGTTGGTGTATAGAAATGCAATTGATTTCTGTGCATTGATTTTATTTCCTGACACTTTACTGAATTCCTGTACAAGTTCTAGCAGATTTGGAGCGGAGTCTTTTGGGTTTTCCACATAAAGTATCTTATCATCTGCAGAGTGATAGTTTGACTTCTTTGCCAATTGGATGCCTTTAATTTCTTTTTGTTGTCTGATTGCTGAGGCTAGGACTTCTAGTACTCTGTTGAATAGCAGTGATGATAATGGACATCCCTGCCGTGTTCCTGACCTTAGCGGAAAAACTCAGTTTTTCTCCATTGAGAATGATATTTGCTGTGTGTTTTTCATAGATGGCTTTCATGATATTGACATATGTAGTCTCTATCCCTATACTTTGAAGAGTTCTGATCAAGAAAGGATGCTGCACTTTGTCAAATGCTTTTTTAGCATCTATTGAGAGTATCATATGGTTCTTGTTCTTTCTTTTATTAATGTATTGTATCACATTTATTAATTTGCAGATGTTGAACCAATCTTGCAGCCCTAGAATCAATCCCACTTGGTCATGGTGAATAATCCTTTTAATGTACTGTTGAATCCTATTGGCTAGTATTTTGGTGAGAATTTTCTCATCTGTGTTCATCAAGGATATTCATCTGTAATTTTCTTTTTTGAAAGAATTCTGGCCTCATGAAATGAGTTTGGAAGTTTTCCTTCCATTTCTATTTTTTGGAACCGTTTCTGGAGAATAGGAATTAATTCTTCTTTAAATGCTTGGTAGAATTCCCCTAGGGAACCATCTGGCCCTGGGCTCTTGTTTGTTTGGAGATTTTTGGTGACTGCTTCAATTTCCTTACTGGTTATGGGTCTGTTCAGGTTTTCTATTTCTTCCTGGTTCAGTTTTGGTAGTTTATACCTCTCTAGGAATGCATCCATTTCTTCCAGATTGTCAAATTTGCTGGCATATAGTTGCTCATAATATGTTCTTTTTTTTTTTTTTTTTTTTTAAAAGATTTTTTTATTCATTTATTTGACAGAGAGAGACCACAAGCAGGCAGAGAGGCAGGCAGAGAGAGAGAGGAGGAAGCAGGCTCCCTGCGGAGCAGAGAGCCCGATGCGGGGTTCGATCCCAGGACCCTGAGATCATGACCTGAGCCGAAGGCAGCGGCTTAACCCACTGAGCCACCCAGGCGCCCCAGCTCATAATATGTTCTTATAATTGTTTGTATTTCTTTGGTTTGGTTGTGATCTCCTCTTTCATTCATGATTTTGTTTTTTTGGGTCCTTTCTTTTTTCTTTTTGATAAGTCTGGCCAAGGGTTTATCGATCTTATTAATTCTTTCAGAGAACCAGCTCCTAGTTTCATTGATTTGTTCTATTGTTTTTTTGGTTTCTATTTCATTGATTTCTGCTCTGATCTTTATGATTTCTCTTCTCCTGCTGGGTTTAGGGTTTCTTTCTTGTTCTTTCTCCAGCTCCTTTACGTGTAGGGTTAGGTTGTGTATTTGAGACCTTTCTTGTTTCTTGAGAAAGGCTTGTATTGCTATATATTTCCCTTCTCAGGACTGCCTTTGCTGTGTCCCACAGATTTTGAACAGTTGTGTTTTCATTTTCATTTATTTCCATGAATTTTTTCATTTCTTCTTTAATTTCCTGGTTGACCCATTCATTCTTTGGTAGGATGCTCTTTAGTTTCTATGTATTTGGGTTCTTTCCAGATTTCCTCTTGTGATTGAGGTCTGAAAATATGCAGGGAATGATCCCAATCTTTTGGTGCTGGTTGAGACCTGATTTGTGACTCAGGATGTGATCTATTCTGGAGAATGATCCATGTGCAGTAGAGAATAATGTGTATTCTGTTGCTTTGGAATGGAATGTTCTGAATGTATCTGTGATGTCCATCTGGTACAGTGTGTCATTTAAGGCCTTTATTTCCTTGTTGATCTTTTGTTTGGATGATCTGTCCATTTCAGTGAGGGGGCTGTTAAAGTTCCCTACTATTATTATATTATTGTTGATGTGTTTCTTTGATTTTGTTATTAATTGGTTTATGTAGTTGGCTGCTCCCATGTTAGAGGCATAGATATTTAAAATTGTTAGATCTTCTTGTTGGACAGATACTTTGAGTATAATATAGTGCCCTTCCTCACATCTTATTACAGTCTTTGGCTTAAAATCTAATTTATCTGATAAAAAGATTGCCACCCCAGCTTTCTTTTGATGTCCATTAGCATGGTAAATTGTTTTTCACCCCCTCACTTTAAATCTGGAGGTGTCTTTGTGTCTAAAATAAGTTTCTTGTAGACAGCATATTGATGGGTTTTGTTTTTTTATCCATTCTGATATGCTGTGTTTTTTGATTGGGGCATTTAGCCCATTTACATTCAGGGTAACTATTGAGAGATATGAATTTAGTGCCATTGTATTGCCTCTTTTTTGTAGCAAATTTTCTTTATATTTTTTGAGAGGTGCATATGGAAATACTTAGAACTGACATATTATGTTTCTGTTTGTAACATTTTGTGTATTATGTTTCTGTTTGTAACATTGCTTCTGTTAAGCAATTGTGACAAAAAAAGCAACAGTTACGTGATATAGGTGTCTGTATTCATTGTGCCCTGCTTCTTCCTGTCCTTGAAATTTCAATTAATATATTAGAAAGGAAGGAAGTAGAAAATCGCCATTAGACCATCAACACGGTGGTAGTTGTTGCAGAAGGATTCCTCTAATAGTATGGTTTGAGAAGAAAAGGGATTTCTATAATCTCAAAGAATTTCCCTTGTAATTTTTTTAACAATTCCGTGGCTTTTGGTATATGCACAGTACTGTACAACAATTAGCACAGTCTAATTCCAGAACATTTTCATCAGCCCCAAAAGAAACTCCATCCCAATTAGCAGGCACATCCCATTCCTTCCTCCCCCTAGCTCCTGACAACTACCCATGTACTGTTGTTTGATTTGCCTCTTTTGGAATTTCATTTAAAAGGAACTGTCTGATATGTGACTTTTCTTATCTGTATTCTTTCACTGAACATAATGTATCCAAGGTTCATCCACATTGTATTTGTCAGTATTTCATTTCTTTTAATGGTTGAATAGTATTCTACCATATGTATATACCACTTTTTCTTCATTTATTGGTTGATGGACATTAGGGTAGTTTCTGCATTTTAGCTGTTATAAATGATGCTACAGTGAGCAGTCATGTACACGTTTTTGGTGAACACATTTTTTAAAATTTTTTTGGGTATACACCTAGGTGTGGAGTTGCTGGCTTCATATGGTAACTTTTAAGTTGTTGAGAAGTGGCTAAGCTATTCTTTTCAGTTTGGTAGTCTGCTCTGATTTTTGTTTACTACAGTATAAAAAGCTCAGTAGGTACTACTTTTTATTAGTTGATCAAGTCTGATATCACCAGTCATAAGATTATTAACACCACATACTTTGCAATGTAATGCACCAAGAATCTGTGTCCTGTACTTGGTGATTCTGTCAAGGATGCATGACCTCAGTTTAATCATGAGAAGACCCAAACAATCCTGAAAAACTGATCAGTATTCCTTGATGATGTCAGGATTATAAAAGACAAGGGAAGGCTGAGGGATTCTTGCATACTACAGGAAACGGGGGAGAAATAACAACCAAAGGCCATATGGAATCCTGGAACAAAAAAGGGCATGGTGGAAAAACTGGTAAGGCTTGAAAAAGGATCTTTATAGTTTGGTTAGCGTTATTGTTAATTTCCCAGTTGGGATAGTTATCTATGACTATGTTACTATGTTAAATTAATGCTATTAACATTGGGAAAGGCTGTGTGAGCAATAATATATGGAAATTGTATTATTTTTGCAGTTTTTGTGTAAGTTTAAAGGTAGTTCAGAGTAATAAGTTATAAAAGAAATCCAGTCGTTTATTCTTGCTCATGTGTCTGTAGATCAGCTAGACCTGGTTTACCATGGCTAGGCTCAGCTGGGCTTAGGTCCGTTCTGCAGTTGGGGTCCACATTTGCTCCATGGGTCTTATCCTTCTCAGACCAGAATGCTGGCGAACATTTCTCATGGTGGTGATAGAATTCCAAAAGACTAGCAAAACATACAAGCACATTTCAAATCACTGTGGCATGTTTGCTGACATCCCAGTGGCTGAAGCACATCATAAACAAAGTCCAGAGTCAAGGGGTAGGAAAGTACTCCACCATGGTAGGAGGTGCTGCAAGGTCACCTGACAAAGGGTGTGGATACAGGCAAAGGGGGGGACAGTTGGTGACAATAATGCAGTCCACCACAGATTTTCCTCCATGGAAAAGCAAGAGTTATTACCTGGGTCTTGGACTATGATTGAGGTCAGTGACAGACTCTCAGTGGGCATCAAAATTCAAGTATGATGTGGCCTTACTTAATTTGGACAGTGTTTCCTTTTGTCAGAGACTGTTTATTCAGGCCATGGTTTGTCCCCAGAGGGCCAGTGGTAGGGACATTGACACAGTAGGCTTTGCAGGCCTGTTTGAGGGGCCTTTCTGGATCCCTGTCATATTTTCTGCCTTCCCCCTTGCCTTCCACCTTTCAATTGCTGACTCTTGACCTGGATGTACCTTGTGACTTTTTGCATCCACTCTGCTCTTTGAGTGTCCCGGTCCCTTCATAGAAGCCCTAGAAGGATGCAGGTCAAGTTGCACGCTAAATTGGCCTTCTTCCCAGTGGGGTGGAAACATTTAAAATATTCTGTTTTCTGCTGCCTCTGCCGCTGCCATTGCTGGTTTTGTGTATCTTAAATGAGCGTAACCTGTATTTTAAGTTAATGCTATTGTGGTTGCTCTTGCCCCCTGTGGTGGCTTATGTGAAGGGAGTAATTTTGGAATTTTCCCCAAATAAAATAAGTGGATTCACATAAGATTCTAGTCTATTCCTTGCCCACTTTGGCATATTATATAACCTGTTATGTTTTGAAACTATTAGTCACGGACTTTTTTTCACCTTGTCCATTTCTAATTTTGATCAAAAGTCTGAAATTTCAAAGTGCTACTCTTGTATTACTACTAGTAGTATTACTACAAAAGAAACTATTAACAAGAGTAATTATTTTGAATCCTCTTGAGCTAGTAAAAATCCTTTTTGGCCTTTCCACACACCTCTAGATGAGCTAGGATTTCCTCTTTTTCATTTTTAATCTTTACTCAGCAAATAATTATTGAGGATTTACTGTGTACTAGACCATAGGATAGGCCCTGGGGATAAAATGGTGACCATTTCTTTTTATCAGATGAATAAAAAAGCTAAACTGTAACCACTGATTGCGGTAACTGCTGTAAAGAAAAGGTCCATGGTGCTGCGAAAGAATGTAGGGAGCGGGATCAGCCGGGTCTGGTCTGGGAAAATAGAGGATACCACTCAGAGGAAGTAACTGTTAGCTGGGATTGGGAAGTTGAGGAGATAGGGAGGCTGGGGTTGGAAAGAGCCTTCTGGGCAAAGTGAATAGCAAGTGGAATGGCCCCATGGTAGGAATAAACAAGCTTCTTTCATGGAATGGAAAAAGGAGAATGGGGAGTGGACAAGGCTGAAAAGACAGGCAGGGGCTAGATACTAATGGGCCTCATTGACCACCATGAGGACTTTCAACTTTATTTTGAGAGAAGTCAGAAGCCCTTAAAAGGTTCGAAACAAGGTAATGACATAGTCAGATTTGTATTTAAAAACAAAACAAAACGGGGCACCTGGGTGGCTCAGCAGTTAAGCCTCTGCCTTCAGCTCAGGTCATGATCTCAGGGTCCTGGGATTGAGTCCCACATCGGGCTCTCTGCTCTGTGGGGAGCCTGCTTCCTCCTCTCTCTCTCTCTCTCTCTCTGCTTGCCTCTCTGCCCACTTGTGATCTCTCTCTGTCAAATAAATAAAATCTTTAAAAAAAAACAAAACAAAACAACAACAACAACAACAAAAAACCCTCAAACTGTTTTTTGTAAAGAACAGTTGGACCAGGAGCTAAGAATGGATTAGGGAGTCCACTCGAAGGCTGTGGCACTGTCCAGAAGAGACATGGTGATGGTTTGGACAAGAGCAGTGGTGAAGAGGATAGAATGAATTCAAGAGACGTTGTAACAGGAAAAATCACTAGGTTTTAGAGATGCATTGGGTATGGGGGATGGTGAGGTAAAGGAAATATCAAGGATGGCCTGCTTATTAGCCTTTAGGCCAGGAAGATACTCTGTTGTTTTGTCAGTTTGGGATCTCTCCAGGTGAGACAACCTCTTGCCTTCACACATGGAGAGATTAATGCTGAAGAAGATACCTCTTGCCCCATGATCCTGGGAAAAGCATAGAAGTTGCCAGTTCCTTGTTCTTGCCACCAGTTGGCCTCATCTTGTCCTCAGCTGCCTCCACAGTCTTTCCAGTTCTCCCTGATTCGTTTGCTCCTGGCTGCCTGAAGGTAGCCTGTCAGTTTGTGTGTCTGAGTCTTTGCACACACAGCTCTATTTTGGATTCCCTATTTTCCCAGCCTTTTTGCCTCGTTCAACCGCTAGTTTAACCTTATTCAGGAAGCCTCCCCAGAGGAAGTTTTCCCCACTCTACTTTGGGCATTTTTTTTTTAACCTTGAAGCATTTTGGTTGCTTTTGAGGTTAGAAGAAGATGGTTATGTACATATACTCATGTACTTAAGTTCCCATTAATTTTTTTAGCCAAAGATACAGAAACTCCCTACTGAAGTGGGGGCAACAGGAACCAAACAGCTTGTCTTGGCATGGTGTTTCCCCGGCTCTTTAGTTCTCTGGTGGAGACACAGTGGTCAGTAGAACTTGGAGTTCACTGTGGTTCTGCCAGAATTGAGAAAACTTGAAATCTTGCTACCTCATTACCTTTTTATACTTAAGGTTCACCTGATCTGAGTTCTGAGAGAACTCGTGCTATATGCTTCCCTTAAAGGAATTTTTAAAATATTGTCATCCTTTTTTGATCCTTGAATCAAATTCAGCATCAGCAAGGCCATGCCATCCTCTGGCAGGAGAAAGCACAGAGCAGGATTTCTTCTAGATTTCTAATATCTTGAACCCTTTCCCTAAAATTTTCTATCTCTGTGGCCATTAACATTCCTCTTTGTATTCTTAGAACCTGCCACAGTAGCTGGTATATAGTAGTTGCTGGGTAACAATCTGTTTATAGTATGTGATCTTGCACACTTGCTTTTTAAACAATGTTTTTAAAAAATTCTTGTGTATTTCCAGTATAGTTAACATACGGTATTATATTAGTTTTTGGTGTACAATATAGTGATGTCTCTATATTAGTCAGTGCTCATCATGATAGGTATACTCTTCATCCCCTTTACCTGTTTTGCCTACATCCTCACCCACTTCCCCTCTAGTAACTGTGAGTGTGTTGTCTATATTTAAGAATCTAGTTTTTTGTCTCTTGTTTGTTTTGTTTGTTAAATACCACATATGAGTTGAAATCATATGGTATTTGTCTTTCTCCGATTGACTTATTTCACTTAGCATTATGTCCTCTAGATTCATGTTGTTGTAAATGGCAAGATTTCATTCTTCTCTATATTTGAGTAACATGCCATTGTATATACATATATCACATCTTTCTTATCCATTTATCTGTTGATGGACTCTTCGGTTATGTCCATATTTTGGCCATTGTAAATAATGCTGTGGTAAACATAAGGGTGCATATATCTTTTCAAATTAGTGTTTTTGTATTCTATGTGTAAATACTCAATAGTGGAATTACTGGATTACATGGTAATTCTATTTTTAATTTTTGAGGAACCTCTGTACTGTTTCCTAATGGCGCTGTGGCTGCAGCAGTTTGCATTCCCACCACTAGTGCAGAGTTTTCTGCCCATTTTTCAAATGGATTATTTGTTTTCTTTTGGTGTTGAGTTGTGTAAGTTCTTCATATGTATTTTGGATACTAACCTCTTAGCGGGTATATCACTTCTGTTCAGTAAGTTGTCATCTTGTTTTGTTGCTTTTTTTGCTATGAAGAAGCATTTTATTTTGATCTAATCCCTGTAGTTTACTTTTGTTTTTGTTTCCCTTGGCTTAGGAGACATATCTGGAAAAATGTTCTTACAGCCAGTGTCAAAGAAATCACTGCCTGTGCTCTACTCTAGGATTTTTATGGTTTCAGTTCTCACATTTAGGTTCTTAATTTATTTTATGTTTATTTTTGTGCATAGCGTAAGAAGGTGGTCCAGTTTTCCCAATGCCATTTGTTGAAGAGACTGTCTTTTTGCCACTATATATTTTTGCCTCCTTTGTCATACATTACTTGACCGTATAATTGTGGGTTTATCTGGACACTATTCTATTAATCTCTATGTCCATTTTTGTGCCAGTACCATACTGTTTTAATTACTGCAGCTTTGTAGTATATCTTCAAATCTGGTATTGTTATATTTCCAGTTTACTTCTTTTTCAAAATCGGGACGCCTGGGTGGCTCAGTTGGTTAAGCAGCTGCCTTCGGCTCAGGTCATGATCCCAGTGTCCTGGGATCGAGTCCCACATCGGGCTCTTTGCTCAGCGGGGAGCCTGCTTCTCCCTCTGCCTCTGCCTACCACTCTGTCTGCCTGTGCTCATGCTCTCTCTGTCTCTAACAAATAAATAAATAAAATCTTAAAAAAAAAAAAAAGATTTTATACTTCTTTTTCAAAATTGCTTTGGGTATTCAGGGTCTTTGTGTTGCCACACAAATATTAGGATTATTTGCTCCAGCTCTATGAAAAATGCTTTTGGTGTTTTGTTAGGGATTACATTAAATATGTAGATTTCTTTGAGTAGTATGGACATTGTAACAGTATTTGTTCTTCCAATCCATGAGCATGGAATGAATATCTTTCCACTTGTTTATGTCTTATCTATCTATCCATCTGTCTGTCAGAGAGAGAGAGAAAGAGAGAGTGCACAAACAGGGGGAGCAGCAGGCAGAGGGAGAAGCTGGCTCCCTGCAAAGCAGAATCTGTTGTGGGACTTGATCCCAGGACCCTGGGATCATGACCTGAGTCAAAAGCAGATGCTTAACTGACTGAACCACCCAAGGGTCCCTTCTTTGACATCTTTCATCAGTATTACAGTTTTCAGAGCATGAGTCTTTCATCTGTTTGTTTAGTTATATTCTTAAGTATCTTATTATTTTTGGTACAATCATAAGTGAGATTGTTTTCTTAATTTCTCTTTCTGAACTTCATTATTAGTGTATAGAAATGCATCAGATTTCTGTATATTGATTTTGTATCCTGTGACTTGACTAAACTACTTTATCAGGTCTAGTAATATTTTAGTGTGGTCTTAAGATTTTCTACATATAGTATCATGTCATCTCCAAATTTTGGAAGTTTTACTTCTTCTTTACGGATTTGGATGCCTTTTATTTCTTCTTCTTGTCTGATTGCTGTGGCTAGGACTTCCAGTACTCTGTTGAATAAAAGTGGCAACAGTGGATGTTCTTGTCTTGTTTCTGATCTTAGGGGGCAAGCTCTCAGTTTTTTTGCATTGAAGATGACATTACCTCTGGGTTTTTCATAGATGGGCTTTATTATATTAAGGTATGTTTCCTCTAGATCTGATTTGTTGAGGGTTTTTATCGTGAATGGATATTGTATTTTGTCATATACTTTTTCTGCATCTCTTGAAATGAGTTTTTATGCTTTCTCTTGTCCATGTGACCTGTCACATTCATTGATATGCAAATATTGAACCACCTGTGCACCCAAGGAGTAAATCTCACTGGATCATGGTAAATGACTTTCTTAATGTATTGTTGGATTTAGTTTACTAATATTTTGTGGAGAATCTTTGCATCTGAGTTCATCAGAGATACCGGCCTGTAGTTCTTTTTTTGTAATGTCTTTACCTGCTTTTCAGCTGTCTTTGAGTAATTTTGTACACTGTGTACAAATAGTCCGTCCATTCACATTACTTGTTTTTTCAGTTAGTGGATTGTCTCTTCTGAGATGGTTGGGCATAGATTTTTAGTTTCTAGTTTCTGTTGATTCCATTCCCTGCCTCCTTGGCTTGCTCTGTCCTCTTACCTTCCAATCACACCCTGGTCTGGGGGCTTGAGAAATAAAATAGGAAGAGATATAGTCCCTGTGCTCATCAGGGAGAGAGCCTCACAGAAGGAGCCTGATGATGAATAGAAGAAGGTGGTGAGGTCTAAGCTTGGTGGAATGGCAGGCTCGCTGGGGTTGTCTGGGACTGTTGGGGAGGGGCAGGAAGCATGTCATGAAGGATGCAGTGATGTAGCCACGTCCTTAAGGGTGAGTAGATATTTACTATTCATCTGCACATTAACAGAAAGGCTTATTACAGCTCAGTTTAAAGAAAACAGAATAGCTTAAAGATGCAGGTTCTAACTGGAGTTATTGGTCTCTTGATTGAAGTGCCGATCCCCTTGCCCATCTGCCTCATTCCCTTAATTTGATATGTATTAGCAAAAGGAGAAAATATGTGTGAGGTATGTGTGTGTGTTAGAGAGATGGATGGAGTCAGGCAGTGGAACACAGCAAAATCTGGTCTTCACGAATTAATAAATTCTGTTGGCTTGTTAGCCAAACATTTCATTGCAGTGTCCCTTTGAGGACTGTCTGCCTCATGAGCCCTCTTTCTTCTTGGCTTTTAGGGCAGGCTGTCCCTGCAGGATCTCATGTGCGGCTGAATCTCCAGACTGGGGCAAGAGAAGTGAAACTTCAAGAAGAGGACAAGTTCCGAAGTAATTTGAAAGGGTTGAAAAAAGGCAGAAGGTACAGTGATGACCCTAGGGACTGGGAGGTTGACAACATTGATTTTGTAATACTGAAAGTAATGACAATATAATGTTTCTTACCCAAATTCCTGTGGCTTTTTCAAAAATTAGAAGTTTAGTAGTCTAGAATTTGTGATAAATCTGTCAAGGTTTTGTGGAAGTTTACTTGTAGAATCTACGGAAAGAATTGGTTTGCAAAGCAAATTGATACTTTAGAAAGGGCTGTAGGGGGAATGCTTAACCTGCTTTAAAAATGAAGCTATTTTTCCCAGTACTTTAAGAGCACCCATTTGAATCCCAACAATTAATGTGCTGATTACAGATGAGTCATCTATTCATTAAAACAGGCCTGTTAGGCCTTCTGCTTTGCAGTAATACTTCCTTGGTGAAAAATAAAATTGCATTTTAAAGTCTTTAATTCAGACTAACTTTTCCTCTTGTTAGTCCGTATTAAACAGGCTTTCTTGCAGGATAAAAGTTCTCCAATGGTAAGAGATTGCTTTATTTTTTAATAACCAGTTTAGAGTATTTGATTTTGGGCAATTTGTCTATTTTTCTATTCTTTGCCTTGAATTAGTAAGTATTACTTGCAAGTTCTTTTTTATGTGAGGGAGGAATAGGCATGGGGTTTGCAGGGGCTGCTAGATTTGGGTAATTTTAAAGGTCGTAAATACCAATCATGAGGTTTCTAACACAGGGACCAGCAAATTATGAGCTGTGGGCCATACTGGGACTGCTGCTTGTTTTTGTGCAGCCCACAGCTAAGTTGTTTTTAACATTTTTTAATGGTTGGAAAATAGCAAAAGAATGATATTTCATAGCTCTTAGAGATTTCAATGTCCATAAATAAAGTTTTATTGGAACACAGTTATGCTCATTCATTTACGTATGGTTTGTGTCCACTTTCCTATTAGCTGGCAGAGTTGAGTTAGTTGGGATGATTACCATAAGGCCCATAAAACCTAAAATATTATGTGGTCATAACAAAGAGTTGATGCCCCTGTTCTAAGTGCATGCAGGTATTGACAGTCAGTAATGGATTGAGCTGGGTTAGTGTTACTCAGTCCTCAAATTTTCGTTATTCAACCATATTCTGCAGTTAGATAAGAGCCAGAAGTTAAAGGAGAGACCCAATTCTTACCTGGATCATTTCTTTGATGTACTCAACAAAAGGTTATTCAGCCTGTCCTTATGTACCTTCAGTCCTATGGCACCCACAACCCCACAGAGCAGCCTACTCAGATGTGGGTGTTTTTTACTGTTAGAAAATTGATTATATATTGTGATAAGGAGATATTTGTCCTCCACACAGTCACTCCCAACTGGGGTGGGTCTTTATCTTCCCCCATCTCTCTTGACAGGTTTATACCTGGAGGCCATATGATGATTAATTTCTCACAGCCATCAAAGAAAGAATAAAATTTCATTGTTGTAACCCCTGCCAAGCTCCCTGATCCCTAGCACACACATATATGCACACATAGATCAGTGTCTCAGAGTACGTCAGGAGGTCTTTTATCACCTCTGTGCCAAGTCCTATTTTCTAAATAAAAAGCTTATTTTATTCTTGGTTTAAGAATATTGAATTAGGAGCTTGATTAACTTGGAATTTGTTGATTTTAGTACTGTGGAAAGTTCTTTTTCCAGTACCTGACCATAGATCTTCAGTAAGATTGCTAAATGCTTTGTCAGTTGCTTTTATCTTTTTAGGCTAGAAATCAAAATTATTCGTGCGGTCTGTAATAGGCACACCATAAGAGAGAGACACCTGTTCTATTTCTGCCTCTTTACTTTTCTCCTTCAGAATGTTTCTGAGGGTTCTGGTCTGGAATAGCCTCCAGGGTATATTGGACATATCCTCTTCCTTCTCCGCATTTATTAGTAGTGGCAAACTTGTCTAAACAGCAACCAAAACAATGGACAAAGTGGTGTGGGTTTCACTGCTGTAAACTCCGTGAATCTCTGGCCACCTCTGATGGTGACTTCTTCCTTCTGCTGTGGACCTCATCTTGGGCTCCTCCAATTCTACTTAAAATTGTCTTCCTGGCTCTTCAGTACCAGAATGGGAATGGTGGCCAAAGGGCAGGGCTCATTTCCACAATTTTTAGAGTAGTTTGCTTATCTGCTCCTTCTGTTCAGGGGACAAGAAGACAAGGCCCACAGCTTTCCATCAGATTGTCAAAGAGGTTGATGATCACAGATTTTAGAACCACTGGCTAAGGAGAGATGGGTACGGTCCATTTAGCATGCGATGGCAGCCTGTCCATTTAGCATCATGGCAGCCTGTCCACCAGTTCTGCTGGATATATGACTGGCCACACTGTTAACTAGAGCTGTAATGACTCTGGGGTTTAAAATCTGGGATAAAGGGGCGCCTGGGTGGCTCAGTGGGTTAAGCCGCTGCCTTCGGCTCGGGTCATGATCTCAGGGTCCTGGGATCGAGCCCCGCATCGGGCTCTCTGCTCGGCAGGGAGCCTGCTTCCTCCTCTCTCTCTACCTGCCTCTCTGCCTGCTTGTGATCTCTCTCTGTCAAATAAATAAATTTAAAAAAAATTAAAAAAAAAATCTGGGATAAGGCATCTGACTCTGACGTGTTTCAGAGGCCTCTCCTGGCACTGCCTTCAGTATATATTTGGTTCCTAGCAGTTGGGTTTTCTCTTGCTATTTTTGTCTTAGGCATTGTCATCTCCACTGGTTTTAGTTCATATCCCTGTCAACATCCCAATGTTGTATCGGTCTTTTTTGCCCTGGAACAACCATCTTCTTTGAATCACTGTCTTCGGTTCAGAGTGATGAAGGACAGTGTACAACCAGGTTTTCCCATCTTGAGTTGAGCATTTAACATGGTAGAATACAGCATTGTGATTAAGGGAGTGGGCCAAAGACAGAGCCATTTCCTTGCTCCATTCATTAATTTCACAAAAGACCTATTGAGTGCATATGTGCCATGTACTGGAGATATAGTAGTAAATGAAACAGGATGCCAGTGTTGGGCTGGCAGGCAGAAAAACAAAAATAAAAATGCAAGAGAAATAATTACAGATAGTGGTAGAAAGTAGGGAAGAAATAAGCAAGGTAATCAGTCCCTAGGGAAGTCTACTTTAAATAGGATGGTTTTGGAAGGCCTCATTAAGGTGATATTTAAAATGTGACCTGAAAAATGACTGGGATTTAGTCATGCAAAGAGTTAATTTTACAGAGTTAAGGTTAGAGCATCTCAGGCAGAGAGAAAAAGAAGAATATCCAGCTTTGTCAAGGAAGAGACTCCATCAAGTTTGGGAAATAGGAAAATGACCAGGGTGACTAGAGAGTAGGAGAAGAAAGAAGCATAATAGATGGTTTTGGAGAGTAGCCTCATGAGGGGCCAGATCATGTGAAGTTTGGAGGTGCATGTTGAGCAGTCTTCAGTTAAGTAGAATTGTAATGGAAAGCCAGTGGAGGATTTGGGGTGGGAGAGTAGTCAAATATGATGTAGTTTAGCAAATTCAATCTAGTTGCTGTGTGTATGGAGAGTAGATTGAGGTTGGACGAAAGAAGTAGCACAAAGAAACAATTAGGGTGTCATTTCAGTAGATCAAGGAAGTTATAATGGTGGCTTAGTCTAGAGTGTCATGATGGAGAGTGGTTGGGTGTGGAGATTTAATTTGGAGGTGGTGCCAGCGGGACTTGCTTATAAAAATTTAGGGGTTGAAGGAAGGTAGTGGGGAGGTATTTGAGATAAAGCCTCATTTTGGGATTTAACACAAGTAGGTTCTTAGAAGTACCATTTATTGAAATAGAAAAGATTGAGAAAGGAGCAGATTGATGGGGAGAAACATCAAGACCTATGTTTTACATGTAGTAAATTTGAGGTGCCTGATGAATATCTGAGATCCATGATACATCAGGTAGTTGTACCACAGTCTGGCTGGTACTCAGGGGAGAGGATTGGTCAAAGATATAAATTTGGGCATCATTGCCTGACAGATATTTTATCTTAATTAATTTTTTAAAAAAGATTTTATTTTTTGAGAGACAGAGAGCATGAGCAGCGGGTTGAGGAGGGGCAGAGGAAGAGGGATCTCAGGACCCTGAGATCATGACCTGAGTTGAAGGCAGATGATTAACCAACTGAGCCACCCAGGTGCCCGGCCTGACAGGTATTTTAAAAGAACTAGTGGAGGGGCGCCTGGGTGGCTCAGTGGGTTAAGCCGCTGCCTTCAGCTCAGGTCATGATCTCAGGGTCCTGGGATCGAGTGCCGCATCGGGCTCTCAGCTCAGCGGGGAGCCTGCTTCCCCCACTCTCTCTCTGCCTGCCTCTCTGTCTACTTGTGATCTCTCTCTGTCAAATAAACAAATAAAATCTTAAAAAAAAAAAAAAGAACTAGTGGAGAATGTGGAGATAGAGAAGGTTGTTCAGGATTGAACTCCGAAGCAATCAAGTATATAGGGTTCAGTAGGAGATGAGGAACCAAGAAAAGAGTCCGAGAAGGAGGAAGGAAGGGGAAGCAGCAGTAGAAAGTAGTAACAAGAAGCTAGGAAGGAGGGTGTTTCAACAAGGTGGGGGTGAACTTTGTAAATGCCACACAGTGGTTGAGGAGGTTAACATGAGTGAAGAGTCCATGGGATCTGGTGGTCAATTACTTTAGTAATTTTGATGAGCAGTTTTAATAGGCTATGGGAACTGAATCCGGATTAGAGCAAATGGCAGTGTAGGTAGAAGTCATGAAGATGAGAATAGTGAGTGAAGACAATGCGTTATAAAGTTTTACTCTGAAGAGGAGAAGGGGAATGGCATGATAATTAGAGACCCTGGAGTCAAAAGAGTATTAGTATATTCAAAGGAATAATCCAACCAGAGAGAGAAAATGAAGATGCAGACAAGAGGGAGCAGTATAATTATGGGAGTTAAAACTTTTGAAAAGGGAAGTGGAACCTGGAACATAAGTTTAATAGGAGCAGGGACACTGTTACCCTTTGCTGTAGAGGGGAAAGCAGACAGTGTATATTTGGTGCAGGTTGGTATATAGAGGTATGAGTGGAATGTGAAGGCATTCTTGATGATAGCATCTATTTTTCTGAGTGAAGAATAAAGTGGGCGTACCAGCTGAAGATGATTTGATGTCTGTGTGTGCAGTCACACATGCGCACACTTGTATGTGTGTGTAGGTTGGGCTGAGAATGGATCATGGCAAGTGGCCTGGAAGAGCAGCACTTAAGGCAGTGAATAGAGCTATTAGCATGATGGGATTTGTTCCGACCAAGTCTTAGAGGAGGGAGGGGGGTATCTGTTCAGGCTGTGTCCCCAAATACTTACCTCTGTCTTAGGGATAAGGGGCAGGGCAGTGGCTTCCTCATGCTACTATCAGTGGGTGATGCTCTTCTGAAAGAGGGGTCATCTTCCCTACCTCGTAGAATTGTGGTAATCAGATGAATGAAATAATACTTTTATTTTTATTTTTTTTTTAAGATTTTATTTATTTATTTGACAGAGAGAGATCACAAGCAGGCAGAGAGAGAGGAGGAAGCAGGCTCCCCGCTGAGCAGAGAGCCCGATGCGGGGCTCGATCCCAGGACCCTGAGATCATGACCTGAGCCGAAGGCAGCGGCTTAACCCACTGAGCCACCCAGGCGCCCCGAAATAATACTTTTAAAGGATTAAAACAGTGACTGACACATGGTTAAGTGTCCAGTAAATGGGAGCGATTAGCTATTATTAATTAGTTTATGAAGATTGAGGTTTAGAGAAGACAAGCATTTTTCTCAGGGGTTTAAGGGGTTTCTAGGATGAATCAAAGACTAAATGAGCAAAGCCCTAAGAGCATGTGCCTCTCATAGGCACTAAGGCCTGCTGACATCTTGACTTTTAGACTGATATGCTTATCTTGCCCAGAGCAGTGCATTAGCCCCTTCCTTCCCCACCTGTATATATCTCCTGGGCTATCCTTAAACCACCCCGCCACACCCTTCCCCTGCCCAGAGCTGGATAGTCTTGTCAAGCACAGACCACATTCCACACTTCCTTTGTCTATGTTACTCTTAGTCTTACCTCTTTGTTCACTGATCAGAAGTCACCATTGGTGGCAAAACCCACCCCATCCCATGAATGCCTTCTCTCAAGAAGAAGAGTCACAGCTTGGATCAGCTCCAGGGGGCTTTGAGAAGGTGCCACTTGAGTTTTTGCCAAGTTCTTGAGATGACATCCACATTTGTTTCTTTCCTTCCTCTCCTCAGAGGCTGACTTTGGAAGATGGTTGGCTTTGTGTCTAGTCCTCAATATCTCAAACTTATTCCTTGGTCAGATTGACACGTACCTCCTGCATTTTCTCTGTGCCCAGGAGTTGGTTTCTTTTTTTTTTTTTTAATTTTTATTTTTTTAAAGATTTATTTATTTATTTGACACAGAGATCACAAGTAGGCAGAGGCAGGCAGAGAGAGGAGGAAGCAGGCTTCCTGCTGAGCAGAGAGCCTGATGCTGGGCTTGATCCCAGGACCCTGGGATCATGACCTGAGCCAAAAGCAGAGGCTTTAACCCACTGAACCACCCAGGCGCCCCCAGGAGTTGGTTTTAAAGGTGTGATTTTATCCAGCCTTTTTTTGTGAAGAAAGATTGCCTTGTGAAATCAGACCAGGCCCATATAGGGGGGTGCTCCGGTCCCCATTGGTCCCTTTACTAGAAGAATATAAATAGGGTGCTTGCTATACCCTTTGTGCCCACTATCCTCCAGGAGGTCCTGCCTGTCACATGCTGCCAGAACAGCATCACACTGACATTCCAGGCATACTTCTGCCTGTGTAGCTGGCTGAGAGCTCTCTCTCCATGGTAGGCCTCTGTCTGCCTCATGGCATTTCCTCCTCTTTCATGAAATGACCCCATCTTCAACTGTGTATTTTCTCCTCTAGCTTCAAGGTAAGACTACCTGTTTGCTTGTGGCTGACCAAAGGCAAAGCTAGAGTGGTGCACTCTGAGTTAGAGCTGGCCTGGCTTACCTTGTTTTGGAGTGCCAGCCCCTGTGGTGGTGGTGGGGTGTTTTTTCCTTGGGAAAGATGGTGCCTCCTTCCTGACTCTCACTTTCTCTTTGGACAGGCTGGACATCAACACTAACACCTACACATCTCAGGACCTCAAGAGTGCTCTGGCAAAATTCAAGGAGGGGGCAGAAGTGGAGAGTTCAAAGGAAGACAAGGTGTGTGATACTCTTTCCAGGGAGTTAGTAAGCCTACTGGACAGCCTTGAAGGGAATCACTTCTGCCTGAAGTTGTTAAAATATACATGGGGTTATGATAATAATACTGTAAAATAATTCAAAGGGTAGTTAATGCCAAATAAGTAATCCTTTATAGACAAGTTAAAAAAAATAAACCAATGCTGGGAGCATTTCATTGTTTAGGATCTAACTTTGCATTATATGTTTGGGGAAATTGAGGCACAAAGCAGAGACAATCATACTCTTCATTTTTACAGACAAGAGTGAGGGAAGTAGAGATTAAAACACAAATCTCCTTACTTTCACTTGGATTAGACACAAGCTTAAAGAACAGAGGAGGTAGGCTGGGAAGGAAGCCTTGATCCTTGTCCATGTCCTTTGAACATGTAGCAAATGTATTCCCTGTTCCAGGGTTCCTGTTCCTAAATGTACAGCACAGGGGTGGAACAAGAAGATGGCTGAGGTTTCCTCCAGTTCTAAATTTGTGTACAAACTAAGGGAATGAGAAGGACAAAAAAGGCAGAAATGCTGCCCAATCTTAAACTTGAGATGGATCATGAACTCATGTGATAGCCAGAGAAATGTCCCACATCATTAAAAAAAATAAATGTGTGTGTGTGTGTGTGTGTGTATTATTTTTAATTTGGCAGAGAGGACAAGCAAGGGGAGAAGCAGGCTTTTTGCTGAGCAGGGAGCCTGATGTGGGACTTGAGCCCTGGACCCTGGGATCATGACCTGAGCCCAAGGCAGATGCTTAACTGACTGAACAACTCAAGCTCTGTTCCCGTATCATTTTTTTACACTTGCATTTGAGGTCTGTCCTTGAAAGAAGCAGCTCTTATGGCTACTTTAGAGAGCTCTCTAAGTTCTCCCTCTTATCCTCCTCACAGTCCTCTTTTGCTTTGTCTCTCTACCGGTGCCCCAGAATCCGGGCAGTATCTTGGAGGGGCAGCATCAGGTTCTTGACAGCTTGTATGTTAAGTGGAAGGAGCCTTAGGTCCCTCAGATCATTTAGAGCTAAGCGTTTCTGAGACAAATGAGCCTTTTGTTGTTTTGGTTTTTGGTTTTGGTGTCGAGGAGGACCTAATTAGGATGTGTTAATATGCAGACCATGTCCTACATGTCTTTTCCTCATCTTAGTGAAGTCATGTCTCCCAGTATGGAGAGTGTATATGGTATGAGAAGATGAGTAGCAGGATGGCAGTGGTAGCAGCAGTGGTTTAGGAAGGTGAAAGGTAAAATTTCATCATACCACTGGTTAGGAGGGTGGGGAAAATCAAATCCTCTTACCTGGTGAAGCAGAGGTCAGCAGAAGAGAGAGGTGTGTGTCTAGGTGCTTAAAACAGAGATTGATGTTCCTATGGTCAGGGATTGGACTGACTCATTCTCACTTATCATCCCCTCTGGGCTTCATGTGGGCCTGATGGGAACATAGCAGTAAGCCCCTGATTCATGTCTTCTCTATGAGTGGTAGACCCACTCTACCCCATCTCTTCTTTTTGTTCTCTTTTAGTGGTGTTCTTTCCCATAGTTAAGTTCATATAGAAAAGTATGAATATTAAGAAAATATTTTTTAACCTCACAGCTGTCAGAATGGCTAAAATTAACAACTTGGGAAACAAGTGCTGGTGAGGATGCAGAGAAAGGGGAACCCTCTTAAACTGTTAATGGAAATTCAAACTGGTGCAGCCAGTCTGGAAAACAGTATGGAGGTTTCTCAAAAAGTTAAAAATAGAACTACCTTATGATCCAGTTATTGCACTACTAGATAATTACTGAAAGGATACAAAAATACTGATTTGAAGGGATACATGCCCCCCCAATGTTTAAGCAGCGTTATTAACAATAGCCAAATTATTGGAAAGAGGCCAAATGTCCATTGACTGATGAATGGTTAGAGATGTGGATCAGGGACTCATTGCTATGTTCTTTTTGACAATATCTGTCCTAGTTTAGCCAGAGATGATGGAAATCTCCCACCCCACATTTGTACCAGTAGAAGTTGAATGGGAAACTTGGATTTCCACCTCGTACTTGGTGGTAGCAGGCTGCACTCTTATTCCTACACCAAAGTGGTGTCACCAGAAGCCAAGTGGGTAGGCTGAACTTCTACCCGCTATGTATGGCAATGATAGGATGTGATGCAGTATTCTGCTGCCTTAACCAAGGTGGCATCAGTGAGCCTTGAACAGAGAGCTGGAATTTCTACCCTCTGCCCAATGGTAAGAGACTACTCTCTGTTTCCTCTGCTGGTGTGGTACCAGTAGACACCAAGTGCAGAGCCTGGTTTTCTACCCTCTACATGGGGGTAGCAGGCTGCTTCACCTGCTGGGGTGGTATCGGTAGAGGCCAAGTAGGATATTTGAATGTCTTCCCCTGTCTTATACTACCAAGGTGATTTTTCTCTTGGAGCAGAGGTGATGCCATTGTGTGTGTTGATGGGAGTTGTGGGGGAAATGGGTTATGGTGAATGGAGAATCTATATTCTTACCTTCTACTTGGCACTGAGATAGTGTGAGGCATTATTTTGCTCCCCACTTTGGGACGTTGTCAGTGAGGGTAAGTGAGGAGCCTGAACTTCCACCCTCATACCAACATCAGTGAAGCAGTGTTTCAGTTTCCCCAGCAGGGTGGTAAAGAGGCCAAGGAAGGATTTCTGTCCCAATGTAGAGTGTCCAGAGGTGGCAGGTGATGTTTTTCCTCCTAACTAGAGAATGGTGGTAGGATTTTGGAGACAGGGAGCTGGAGAAAGGGATTTCATAAATGAAGCCTTGGCCATATTCTCTGGTGACCCACGTGAAAAACTGACCAGAATAAACAGAGCAGAAGATTTGGTAACTGAAACACAGTGTGGAATACTCTCAGGTTTCTAGATGTGCTTTTGGCAGGTTATAAAGGAAACAGACCAAAATAACACGGCATAGGGTCCATAAACTAAGTTGTCTTAGAG
This sequence comes from Lutra lutra, assembly GCF_902655055.1. Lineage (NCBI taxonomy): Eukaryota > Metazoa > Chordata > Mammalia > Carnivora > Mustelidae > Lutra > Lutra lutra. The sequence continues at coordinate 77,898,551 of NC_062282.1, read as the reverse complement.
TCATAGCCATATAAGAAGGACAGAACCAGCTTTTAAATGTAAACATTAAAAAAAAATTTTTTTTTTTTTTAGATTTTATTTATTTGACAGGGACACACTGAGAGAGAGAACACAGCACGGGGAGTGGGAGAGGGAGAAGCAGACTTCCCGCTGAGCAGGGAGCCCAATGCGGGGCTGGATCCCAGGACTCTGGGATCATGACCTGAGCTGAAGGCAGCTGCTTAACCAACTGAGCCACCCAGGTGCCCCAAATGTAAACATTTTAACTGCTTGCTTGAAAGGAAGATTCAGTGAGTTAGAGAAATCTTAAAACTAATACCCAAAATGTCCAGAATACAAAAAAAAAATAAAAAATCAAACCTTGACCTAGCAAAACAGTTAATAGATGGCAACAGTGGGATGACACAGAAGTTTGAATTTCCTAAAAAGGATTTTAAAGCAGTTACAAAAATCACTCAACAAATGATTCTGAACACTCTTGAAACAAATGACAACCATAGGAAAGAAGCAGATGATAGAAAAAAGAACCAAATGAAGTTTTTAGAACTGAAAAAATACAACTGAAAATGTTCAAAAATCACTGACTAGGGCTCAGTAGCAGAATAGGAGAGAGAAGAACCAATAAACTTGAAGACAGAAATGATTAAAAATAGGAAAATAAAAATGAACAGAGACTTAGGGACCTGTGTGATTACAAGGAAGGAGCTAACATTTCTGTCATTGGAGTCTTAGGAAAAGAGAGAGTACTGAAAAATAATGAAAAAATAAACTAAGAAATAAGGATGGAAAAATCCCCAAATATGATGAAGAGCATAAACAAATAGATTGATGAAACTGAATTTTCAGTAGGATAAACTCAGAGATATCAACACCATGACTCTTCACAGTCAACCTCCTGAAAATTAAATACAGAAAAAATGTTGAAAACAGATAGTCAGAAAAAAAAAATACTAGCTTACAGTATAATGATTGACAGTGCATTTTTTTCATTTGAAACTACCAAGACCAGAGTATGTAGCACAATATTTTCAAGTCCTGAAAAAACTGTTCAATCAGAATTCTATAGCCAATGAAAATATCCTTCACGGGTGAAAGAGAAATCAAGACATTCTTTTTTTTCCTTAAGATTTTATTTAATTATTTGACAGATCACAAGTAAGCAGAGAGGCAGGCAGAAAGAGAGGGGGAAGCAGGCTCCCTGCTGAGCAGAGCCCGATGTGGGGCTCGATCCCAGGACCCTGAGATCATGACCTGAGCCGAAGGCAGAGGCTTAACCCACTGAGCCACCCAGGCACCCCGAAATCAAGACATTCTTACACAAAAGAAAACTGAAAATATTTGTCACTAGCCGATGTACCTCGAAGAAAGACTAAAGAATATTCTCCAAGTAAAAATGAAATAACAGTAGAACAAAACTTGGAATCATCAGGAAGAAGAAAAGAACAATAAAATGAATGAAAATAAGAGGGGAAAGGATAGACTATCATTCTTTTACGTTTGAAAAATAATGTTTGGGGGCGTCTCGGTGGTAGTCATTAAGTGTCTGCCTTCGGCTCAGGTCATGATCCCAGGGTCCTGGAATCGAGCCCTGCATCGGGCTCCCTGCTCCGTGGGAAGCCTGTTCTCCCCCTCTCCCACTCCCCTTGCTTGTGTTCCCTCTGTCGCTGTCTTTCTCTCTCTCAAAAAAAATACATAAAATCTTAAAAAATGAAAAAGAAAAAGACTGATAGTTGAAGCAAAAATTGTGGCTTCTTCTGTAGCTCCATATACAGTCCATATGAGTTTCACTTTCAGAGTTAACACTGTTAGTTTCTTTGTAGCACTTTCTTCTTTCCTGGCCACTTCTTTCTTTTGCATACCCATTTTTATGAAATGTTATGTGGTTTTGTCATTGGAGGATGAGGAAGTCCTACAACTACAACTAAAGTCCTACAACTACAACTACACTATACCTCTGTGTATGAACTCATTTGCGTGGCCTGTCAGAGTTAGAAAGAAGTGGTATGATCAGCTGCTCATCATCATCAGCATTTATGTTACATTAGTGAGTTGTGGACTGAAGAGCCAGCAACAGTTTGTACTTCATGCAATTACAGTTAAACGAAATTTGTGGTAACTGAAATTTATGTCATCCCACAATGCTAGGCAGTGACTCAACTTCCCCAGACCTTTTAGCCCTGCCTTTGGCGGCCATCCAGAGTCCTTTAGCTGGATGTAGGGGGAGCATTTCACTGTTGTTTTATTCTGAAGAAGCAGGATGTGACATCCCATAGATGTGATTACTCTGCTAGGAGCTTGGTCTTTTTTAAGAAAGGCTGATTCATTTCAGTACTTGTAACTGGGGAGAAAATCCATAGGTAATAGATGAGCAGTTTGGAGCTGACAGCTGCTCATCATTCTACTTTTTATAAATATTCGTGCCTTTTAATTTTTCTGGGAAGATAGAGACATAAACCACTGTGATCTTCTGGACTCTATTTATAAGCACTGTCCTCTAAAATTGGGAAGAACATGGAAGTGTCATATGTATAAAATATCTAATTAAAGTCTTTTATTCACCTCCAGCATAATTTCATTTTTTAAATTTTTGTATGTGTGTGGGGTGGGGAAGGATTGAGAGAAAATTGAGACTTGAGTATAGTACATACAGTAATTTAGCCACTTCAAACAGTTGAACAAATTGTACACCTGTAGTTAGATCGACAGTAATGAGAGTGATTTAATTTTCATCAGCAAATTGCTCCCACTCTGACAGCTCTTTACCTGCAGTTTCCTACATCCGGGTTTCCCTAAAATGTTGCTGGATTGGGCAGGGCGGAGCAAAGATATTAAATGATTGTTGAAGATACAGAACCAAGGTGCCGATTACTCCACCTTAGCCCTCAGCCTTTTCAACTGAGGTTAGGGGTTGAAGGTGAGCTTGCATTACTTCCCCTGACCTCAGTGATGGCAGCAAGAAGACTTTCCATTCTTCTTGAACATTAGAAGTCAGACTAGAATAAGTGAACCTTGGAAAATCTTGAGTGTGTTTTTGGGGCAGAGGGCTCTCTTCTGTGGGCATCTTAGAAGGTATGGGTATGCCTTGAAGACAGTATGGGTTTGGTTCTAGACCACTGCAATAAATCAAGTTAGATTAATTTTTTGGTTTCAGTGCATGTACGAGTTATGGTGACTCTGTACTGTGGTCTACTAAATGTGCAGTAGCATTATGTCTAAAAAACAATATGCATGCCCTAATTCAAAAAATACTTTATTGCTAAGTCAGAGAAAGATAATTATCATATGATCTCTCTGATACAAGGAATTTGAGAGTCAGGGTGGGGGTTTGTGGGGAGAAGGGAGGGAAAAATGAAACGATGGAACCAGGGAGGGAGACACCCCATAAGAGACTCTTAATCTTAGGAAACAAACTGAGGGCTACTGGGGGGTGGATAGGGAGGGACAGGGTGGCTGGGTGATGGACATTGGGGCGAGCGAGTATGTGCTATGGTGAGTGCTGTGAATTGTGTAAGACTGATGATTCACAGACCTGTACCCGTGAAACAAATAATACATTGTATGTTAATTTTAAAAAAGTACTTTATTGATAAAAAATGCTAAACACCTCGAGCTTATAAATGAGTTGTAATCCTTCTGCTTGTGGAGGGTCTTGTGTCAATTCTGATGGCATTGACTGATGAGGGTGGTGGTCACTGAACATTAGTGTAGCTATGGTGATTTCTTAAAATAAGACAGCAGTGACTTTTGCCACATCGAACAATTTCCTGAACAGTTTCTCTGTAGCATGTGATGCAGTTTGATAATATTATCCCACCGTAGAACTTCTCTTAAAATGGGAGTCAGCTCTCTCAAACCCGTTGACTGCTTTATCAGCTGAGTTTCTGTAGTATTTTAAATCCTTTGTTGTCATTTCAGCAGTCTTCACAGCATGTTCAACAGGAGTAAATTCCATTTCAGGAAACTACTTTCTTTGCTCATCCATAAGAAGCTTTTCATTCATTAAAGTTTTATCATGTTGCAACAGTTCAGTCACATCCTCAGGCTCCACTTCTAATTCTCTTGATATTTCTATCACATCTGCATTTATTTCCCCAACTGAAGACTTGAACTTGTCAAGTCATCCTTGAGTGCTAGAATCAACTTCTTCTAAACTCCTGTTCATGTTGATAGTTTGACTTCTTCCTGTTACGTTCTTTTTTTTTTTTTAAGATTTTATTTATTTGTCAGAGAGAGAGGGAGAGAGAGCAAGCACAGGCAGACAGAATGGCAGGCAGAGGCAGAGGGAGAAGCAGGCTCCTGCTGAGCAAGGAGCCCGATGTGGGACTCGATCCCAGGACGCTGGAATCATGACCTGAGCTGAAGGCAGCCGCTTAACCAACTGAGCCACCCAGGCGTCCCTTCCTGTTACGTTCTTAATGGGATCTAGAATGGGGAATACTTTCCAACAGGCTTTCAGTTTACTTTGCCCAAATCCATTAAAGGAAACACTATCTGTGGCAACTATAGCCTTATAAAATACATTTTCTTATTATTATAATTAAGACTTGAAAGTCTAAATAACTCCTTCATCCATGGGCTGCAGAATAGATGTTACGTTAGCAAGCATGAAAACAATATTAATCTCGGCTTACATTTCCCTCAGAGCTCTTGGGTGACCAGGTGCCATGTCCGTAAGAAGTAATAATTTTGAAAGGTGGTTTTTTGTTGTTTTTTTTCTGCCAGGTCTCAATGTTGGTCTTAACATATTCAGTAAACCATGTTGTAAGTAGACAAGCTGTCATCTAGGCTTTGTTGTTCCATTTATAGAGGACAGGCCAAGTAGATTTAGCTTAATTCTTATGGGCCCTAGAATTTTTCGAGTAGTAAATAAACATTGATTTCAACCCAAAGTCAGCAGTTGCATTAGCCCCTACCAAGAAAATCACCGTGTGCTTTGAAGCCGGGCATTGACTTCTCTGTAGCTATGTAGGTCCTAGATGGCATCTTCCTCCAATAGAAGGGTACTTTGTCTTGATTGAAAACCTATTCCTGAGTCTAGCCACCCTCATGGATTAGCTAGATCTTCCAGATAACTTGCTGCATCTTCTGTATCAGCATTTGCTGCTTCACGTAACACTTTTCTGTTATGGAGATGGCTTGTTTTCTGAAACCTCATGAACCAATCTCTGCTAGCTTCAGATGTTCTTTCTGCTTTCATAGAATTAACAAGATTTTTAAGACCTCTGGATTAGGCTTTGGTTTAAGGAGTTGTTGTGGCTGGTTTGATCCTCTATCCAGACCACTAAAACTTTCTCCATGTCAGCAATACTAATATATTGCTTACTTACAATTTGTGTGTCCATTGGAATAGCTTTTCAGTTTTCTTCAGGAATTCTTTGCATTCACAACTTGGCTAACTGTTTGGCACAAGAGGCCTGTCTTTTGGTTATCTCAGCTTTTGACATGCCATCCCCACTAAGACTAGTCATTTCTTAGCTTTTGATTTAAAATGAGACATGAGACTCTTTTTTCACTTGAATACTTAAGAGGCCATTATGGGGTTATTAATTGGCCTAATTTCAAAATCATTGTGTCTTAGGAAATAGACCAGGGCCAAGAAGAAGGAGAACAATGGGGGAATTGCCTACCAATGAGCAGTCAGAATACACAAAACATTTATCAGTTCAGTGTCTTATATGGGTGTGGTTTGTGGCACCCAAAACAACTACAATAGTAATATCAAATACCACCGATCATAGATCACCATAACAAATATAATAATGAGGGGCATTTGGGTGGCTCAGTCAGTTATGGTCTGCCTTCGGCTCAGGTCATGATCCCAGGGTTCTAGGATCGGGTCCCATGTCAGGCTCTCTGCTGAGCAGGAGTCTCTTCTCCTTTTCCCTCTCCTTCTGTGCTCTCTCGCTCTCTCTCTCAACAAATAAAAAAAAAAAATCCTTAAAACACAAATATAATAATGAAAATGTTCGAAATATTGCAAGAATTACCAAAGTGTGACACAGACACACAGAGTGAGCAAATGCTGTTGGAAAAAAATGATGCTGATAGAGTAGCTAAATGCAGGTTGCCACAACCTAACATCTCTAAGTGTGGCAAAGTGAAGTTCAATAAAATGAGGTATTCCTGTGGGAGGATTTTTTGATAGTACAGATGAAAGAAGGTTTTGAATCCGGGAGCAGCAGTTCTTTGAGAATGGACATCCATGGTAGATAGCGACTGTCTCGGGGAGATGTCCCCAATTGATCTACTTAACCCCTTTGCTTCAATTATTTTCTTAGGCAAGACAGGCCAAGGTTAAACGACTCTTTCGCCCCATCGAGGAGCTGAAGAAGGACTTTGAGGAGCTGAATGTTATCATTGAGACTGACATGCAGATCATGGTACGGCTAATCAACAAGTTCAATAGTTCCAGCTCCAGCCTAGAAGAGAAGATTGCTGCACTCTTTGATCTTGAATATTATGTCCATCAGGTATCGTATTTCCCTGTCCATAAATCTGACTTTTAAGTAACATCTTCAACAGCAAACCTCCCTGCCCTAAATCCTAAGAAAATAGCACCAGCATCTTTACTCCTTTCTCAGGGCATCTAGTATTTTTAACCTAGGCCAATAGCTACTGTAGTAAGATCCATTCTAGAAGAAAGGGCCAACCTCTTTTTTCATTTGCTGTGTTACGTCCATTATTTTTTCAGTACCTGTTACACAGCAGGGGCGAAACAGCCATGGTCCCTGTTTTATGTAACTTACAGTCTGGAAGAGGGAACAATGAAATCATGAACAACTGAACAATGAACAATTAACAATAAATTTAAACTTCAGATTGTGATAAAGGCTCCAGAGAGTAGTGTGGGAGTTTATAACAGGGGAACTTAGCCTAGTCAGAGGTGTTGAAGAAGGCTTTTGTAGATAAAGTTTTACTGGGACACAGCCACATCTATTTCTTTATGTATTGTTCTGTTGTTTTGGGCTGTTTCTATGCTACAGTGAAGAGTTGAAGGGTTGTGACAGAAACCCCGTGGTTCACAAAGCCACAAATCATTACTGTCAGACCCCTTGAAGACATTTGCCAGCCCTTAAATCAGAGTACCACAGGCAGAGGAAGAGCATGTGCAAAGATTTTGAGGTTGAGAAGCGCTTGGAGAGATTAAGGACCTAGGAAATACTAGATATGATAGCATAGATAAAGTGGGAAGGTTAGAGAGTCAAGAGAGGTGGAATTGGGAGTATTGTGCTCTTTATGATTTTATCCTTGATTTTAAGACCCATTGGAGAGTTTGCAGCAGGGAAAGGACTGATCACACTTGTGCCATAATTATAATAGTTAATATTTATTGAGCGTTGTTATAGAGAAGGCACTTATTCCAGTGTTTTGTACAGACCAATTTATTGACTTCCATAGCTGCTTTCTGAGTGGGTGCTGTTTCTAGTTCCATTTTATCACTGAGGCAACTAAGACACAGGTCACACCTGATAATGCCCAAGGTCATCCAGTTAGTGAGTGGTAGAACTGGGATTTGCAAGAGGGTCTGTCTGACCCTAACCAGTGCTCTTAACCTTTTGGTCACTCTGTCTCTCCTAGGATACTGGAATCATTTGAATGAAGCTCAAAAAGATCTATTAGGTAGATCTAAGGAAAAGCAATAAGAGAAGTCATTTGTTTAAGTAAATTAATTTATTGCATCCCTGTTAAGTCCCAAGAGCTATTCCAGGCACTTAAAATACATCTGTGAACAAAATTGTGGAGCTTAGCTTCTAGTGGAGACAGATAGATAATAAACATAACTAATAAATAAATTATGGGTGTTGTGTTTAAAGTTGATAAATACGGGGCACCTGGGTGGCTCAGTGGGTTAAAGCCTCTGCCTTCAGCTCAGGTCATGATCTCAGAGTCCTGGGATCGAGCCCCGCATCGGGCTGTCTGCTCAGCAGGGAGCCTGCTTCCCCCTCTCTCTGCCTGCCTCTCCGCCTACTCTCTCTCTCTCTGTCAAATGAATAAATAAAATCTTAAAAATAAAAAAAATAGGGGCACCTGGGTGGCTCAGTGGGTTAGGCTGCTGCCTTCGACTTGGGTCATGATCTCAGGGTCCTGGGATCGAGCCCTGCATCGGGCTCTCTGCTCAGCAGGGAGCCTGCTTCCTCCTCTCTCTCTGCCTGCCTCTCTGCCTGCTTGTGATCTCTCTCTGTCAAATAAATAAAATCTTTAAAAAAAAAATAAATAAAATAAAAAAATAAAAAAAATAAAGTTGATAAATACTATGGGCAAATAAAAAGTAAGTTAATGGAAAGGATTGGCAGTATGGGAAAGGAGCATCTCAGGAGATGAGAAAGGGACATAGATGAAGCTCAGTCAGATAATGAGGGAAGATCATGGTCTGCCTTGTCAACCATGGAAACGAATATGAAACTGGACGTTATTAAAGGCTGTTGAGCAGAAAAACAACTTGCTCTGACTTACTTTTAAAGGATCCCTCTCCCTACTTTGTTGAGAATTAGACTGGAGGCAGGGGGTCTGGGCACAGAAACCAGATAGAAAGCTATTGCCATAATTCAGATTAGGGATGATGGTGGCCCAGGAAGACTGTGTAATCATAATCAAAAGCTTGTTTAAGATCCTCATCAAGACACAGATCTTCAACATCCTCCCACTCATGACTGTGTCCTTGTTCTCTATAAACTAGGCTAAAAGACATTCTTTCTTTAGGATTTTGCCAGCCTTTGTGGTGAGAGAGGATGAGTGTATACTGTATCTGCAGGAATTATGATGCGGCCTCTTCATCTTCTTCCTTTGCTCCTAACTGTTTCTCAGGACTCAAATAGCAGGTCTATGATCCTCTTAGAGAAAAAGTGGGCCTGAGTTCTCTTTCCTCTTTCCTGTGTTTCTCTTCAGGGTGAAAAACAAGAATTCCAACAGCTTTTCTGATACAGATATTTAAAGAATTAAGGATCTTAGGGGTTATTGGCCAACTTAGTCCTGCTCTGATCTTGGCAGCTTTTATTTTTTCTCATTTAACATACTTGGGTGGATCTTTAGGTATCAGGTTTCTACAGACTCTTCCTTTAGCTGAGCATGAAAGGCCAAATGACTAGAGAGCTGATTATACCTAGAGGGGAATGAGTATACAGGAGGCCAGCAGGGCCCTGACAAAATGTTTTTTTTTTTTCATGCAAGTCTGGTGGTTATCTGGCAGTGTTACCTCTAGGGTGATGTCCTATTCTGCTTTCATGGATTATGAAATGGGGTAAATCGTTTCTTCAACATCACCTGACTCAGTCCTAGGTCAGACCAAGAACCAGTTCTCTGGTGAGGCTTAACTTGCTCTCTTCAGACGCTCCTGCCATATTGGAATATTAAACAGGGTTTGTGAAAAAGCATACGTGTGTGTTTAGAAAATGGTTGTGAGTTACTTATGAGGTGCAGCTTCTGTCTGCCCAACATACCACAGGGCAGCATGGTATGTTGCCTTTCCTCAATGTCTCCCTTTCTCTATTTCCTGTTGTCTGATTGTCTGGCCAGTGCTCTGGTTCTCTCTTTTCCTCTGGAGTGTTGGCACAGTTCCTGCTGTGTCCTTCCTCATACACTCACTCCCTCTACCTTGAGTTTCTATCCACCTGTCTCACCCCGTCCTGAAGGTAGCCTGGGGAAACCTGGGCCCTAGACCCAGATGTGGAGCTGCAGACCTGGGCCCTGATCATGACTTCTGTGTGATACTGAGCAGGGCCCGGATTTTGGAGCTTGATCTTCTGTGTATACAGTGGGCAGAATGACTCTTTTCTTCCTTGTTTTCAGTGAAATAACAAGTGAGAAAACATATTGAAAAGGTTGAGAGGCTTATATAAATGTTAGAATTTATAATCCCCTGAATTGTCTTTGTAGTAATGAAGATAAACTACATCTGCAACAGAACCTCTGTGACTCTGTGTTGCTTTGGGGCTGTCAGACTGGCAGCCATTCCATTAGGAGTTCCTACCAGCTTCAACAAGTAGCCACCCCAGGCATTGCATGACAGGACTCTGAGCCATGGCTTTGTTATCCAGAAAACTTGGGGGAGGGGATCAAAAAGAGGCAGTGAGTTCTTAGATTTTAAAACTGTGAGAAGGGAAGGCTCATGAGGTATTATTGTACTTACCTCAGCCAAACACCCAGCTCTGAGTCTCCCTATTTGGCTGGCCTATGGTCCAGTAATAACTCTTCATAAGGACAGATTGAGATGGAAAAATCCCAGCCCTGACTTGGGGGCCCAGATAGCAGAGCAGACTCCAAACTTCAGGACCCTGGATTGGCCATCCCTTCGGGTTTCTGGTACCAAGGACCCATCCATTTTGTTGGCACAGATACCCCAGGTTGCCTTTTTTACTCACCTAAGTATATTATTGAGCACCTAAGTATATGCTCAGCACTGTTCTAATCACTGGGCCTATAACAATGGACAGGCAGAAAAAAACCCTGTTCTTATGGAGATTATATCAGAATATATAAAAATGATCTTATAAGTGATGAAAACAGTCTAGGTCTACCCAGAAACAGGCAGAGTCAAAGTCCTTCAAACTCAATTTCTCTGTTACGGTCTTTGTCTAGTTTGGAAGGGCCCAGTCAGATAGGAAACAGAAGCATCTGGAGGAAAAGGTGGATAGCAGTCACGGTGTTGGGCTAGCTTTCTACGTTTTCCTGATGATTCGTAGAGTGGGATCAGACTGTGGGCAAGAGGCAGTCTTTGTAGCAACAGAGGTGTTTCCAAGGGAGACTGTAGTACTACATGGAGAAAATAGGATCCAGTGACCTTTCTGAACAAGTTGAGTTTTCTTGTTCCAGGATACTAAGAAAGCCTGGGGAGTGAAATACCCTGTAGAATAAAAGGGAAATACTTTAGATTGTCCTTGGAGCATTGGACCTGAAAGGGTAGCCTAGACCAGTGCCATTTGATAGAATTTTATTTGATTATGGGAATGTTATGCACTCTCCAATAATAGCCACTAGCCAGTAACTCAGGCCTAGAGAACTGCCTTTGAGAGAGAGAATTCCGTGCAAATTTTATCATGAATGTCCACAGAGTCAGTCAGCCTTAGATTGTATGAAGTGAGGAAGAGAGAGGACTTCTTTTTTTTAAGTGTTTGCTGCTTCCATTCCCTGCACTAGGACTGGACATGAACCGGAAGCATGACACCATTTAGAAGTCCTGATGATGCCAGATCTTTGTGTTAGCAGCTTGTTAGGAGCAAGCTTTGTGATTCATGATGGTTATAGAATTTTTCCAGGGCACATTTGGCATAAGCAAAAGCTAGGTGCCATTTCGACCATTTCCCATGCAGGTGCTCATCAATCATGTTAGATGAATTTGGAAGTCTCAAATTTAAGAATTTAATTTGTTACTACAGATCTTTTCTAGTTGGTCAGAATGGCCACCATTACTTTTTACTTGACTTTTTTGGGGTTTTTTGAATACTTACCAAAAGAAAGGCAATAAATAAGAAGGGCTTTTCTTTGCTTGATGGCTGTATATACTAAGCCGTGCCTTTGTTGCAGATGGATAATGCACAGGGTCTGCTTTCCTTTGGTGGCCTTCAAGTGGTGATCAATGGGCTGAACAGCACAGAGCCCCTGGTGAAGGAGTATGCTGCATTTGTGCTGGGAGCTGCCTTTTCCAGGTGAGCAGCACGGATGGACATCCCATTGGCCAGGATTGTTAGGGCCCTTCGGGTGATGTCTAGCTTTACTTTTGGCCTGATTGGCCTGGAGAAAGGTTACACTTGAAGTCTTACATATCCCTATCCACATTTCATTGTAATCCTAATGAAACTAGGGTAAGAATTTGATTCTGTCCTTACTCCAAGTAGATAAGCATTTTCACCATGTTGTTACCGTGTGTGACTCTGTGTTCCCTCTCATCTTATGGACATACAATAATGAATTTTAGATCACATTCTCTGTTGCATTCAGAGCTAATAAAAAGTTAGACCACCCATAGCTGGTTGAGTGGAAGGGAATGAACTCTTAAGAGTTGATCCTTTTGCAATCTACATCTAGTAGATGTATCTAGAAGCTACATCTAGTAATAAATAAATGTTGAACCTGACCCAGAAGGGCTTTGTGAGGGGAATATATGCCTTCTCCTTATCGTGTGGTACCAATCAACATGCAGTCAGGTATTTGTACTCTTTGGGTTGGGATTTGTTTAAATTTTAGTTAGTCCGGCTTATGCTAGAAGAGTGATAAGGTAAGAGAAATGGGGATACAGCATCTCTTAAGAGTGGATACAGAAAGATGTTTGGGCACCACATCATAATACTAAAAAAGTCAAGATGTCTTCAAGCTGTAGTTGGTCCATTGGAGCCATAGTTCCTTTAATTTTTGAAAATCTGCTCTTAGGACTATTTGTGCTTCTAAAATAGGAACCAGTCAGTATTCTGATTCTTGGTGTAAGGGCATGGGTAGTAGCTATGAGGGGTTGCTCTGCTAGGGTGCAGGGATTACGATGTCACAGGACAAAGGCTATTGTAAACGTTTTTGCCATTGTAGGCTTTGTTTTTTTTTTTTAAAGATTTTATTTATTTATTTGACAGAGAGATCACAAGTAGGCAGAGAGCCCGGCAGAGAGAGAGGGGGAGGCAGGCTCTTCCCTGAGTGGAGAGCCTGATGCGGGGCTAGATCCCAGGACCTTGAGATCATGACCTGAGCCGAAGGCAGTGACTTAACCCACAGAGCCACCCAGGCGCCCCTGTAGGCTTTGTTTTGAAAAGATTTTCTTTGTCTTTCATCCATGCTTATTGTTACTTAATCAGAATCTCAGACTGGTACCTCCTCACCATGAAAGGCTGCTGGGTTTTTTCTCAGTAAATTGAGGGGCAGAACTGGTAAGGCTGGAAGAATCTTTCCATGGGGAGGCTGAGGACTCTGCAGGCCTTCGTGCCCCTTATCATTAACCTGCTTGGATCTTCAAGCCCTGGTTATCCTGTGGTTATGTTCTTGACAGTGTAGGCTGTGGCTTCCAGGGCACTCTGCCTACCTTGGTCTCACCTACCACACCCAGACAGTCTCTCAGGAAGCCCAAGGAGATGTTTGCCTGTACGTCTACTGGAAGGGTGGAGAATCTGTAAGTTTGTCATAGGTCGCTGTGATTTCAGCCCTAGACTGAAGTCCAGGGTCTTATCCTTATGGCTTCAAAGGCTTGAGAACTTATGGAAGCTCACTTTTTATTTCTCAAGTCATGAAATAACTAAATCAAACATTATTAACCTCTCTCCCCAGACTCTTTTCAAAATTCTTTCCTCTAATCCCAAGTACCTTCTTTCCATTTTCAAGATGAGCAAATTATCCTACATGTCCCTTGCCATTGCTTCTGGAAACACATTTCCTTGGGGAAACAGTAACATTTTGATGTCACATCTTATTTAAAGGAGACTAACCAAGTGACTTGAGAAGCATGCATTAGGCCTGTTTAGCAGGCTGTAACTCACCCAGGGGTGTGCCAGTATGTAGTGTTATTAAGACTTATCCATGATGTATTAGCATAAGACCATGTTAACATTTATGTAGCATCACTAAAATTTAAATAGAGATAAATATAAAATATCGCAACTTAGTGTTTTGGTGACAAGCGAGCTGCTGTACTCAAAAAACATTCTAGCTGGGCTTTTGATGGCCCACTGGAGGGCAGTTACAGTGATGGCATGGTATGGTGCCAGAGCTTTTGGAAGCCAAAAGCAGGCTCCCTAAACATGAAAATGTCAGTGTTTTATGCACAGAGGAAGTTGGTGCAAGGTAACTCTTTCTATGCAGAGAAGCAAGCTTCCGTGCTCTGGTCTCATATTCATTATTGACTCCTAATGTCCTTAGTGTTGATTTTATAGCTCCCTACCTGTCCCAAGCCTACAGTGTGTGTGTGTGCACACGCATGCATGCACACACACAGTGTGTGATTGGATGAAGTTGCTCGTTGTCAAGAGGGCATTCAAGGGATAGTGAGCATGGAACCATGGAGTTCCAGGGTTTGGGGGTGTTATTTAGATAGCATTCCTTCTAGTTTTCTGCTAACGGGTAGGAATACTGCTCATTCAGTCCAGATGTTTGAGTATATGGGAGAACCAGGCAGACCACTGCACCAAGAGTCAGAAAATCCAGGTTCAAGTCTAGTGTCTGTTATTTACTGACTGTTTATGCATGGACAAGTGATTTCACTGAGCCTCACCTTTTCATCTGTTAACTAAAGGCAGTGATAGCCATTCTCTGTATTTGATAAGGTTGAGTGAACATGAAGTAACATACAGGTACCATGAAAAAGCTTATAGAGCTCCTGTCAGTGATGAGTGGTATAACATCATTGTATTCACCATGTGTTCTTTTTACTATGAGTTTTCACTATAAGGCAATTTTTACTTCTTATGTTTTCACAGTACGAACCTTTATCTTCCTGATTTTCTTTTCTGCTTAAGTTCTACCACATATATTTCTCGGAGCTAATTTTGATGCATCAAAATTGGGTTTACTTGCTTACTTGGGTTAATTGCTTAATAAAGCCTCCACACACAATTCTGTAGATAAAGAGATATCTTGCCTGGTGTTAACCATGAAGCAATTATTCCAAGATCAAGAAGAAAGAGTTGACATAAATGTAATTGGCGTGGCCACTGAATGTTACATGGCTCCTGAAATAGTCTGTTCCCTTATTTAAATATTATTCACACTAATTTAGGGGTCACAGACACTCATTTTCTGCTGTTTGTTGCCTTTGTGTAAGGCAGGTCATGCTCTTGCATAAGAAGATATGCGGAGATAAGGAGAATGGGGTCTGATGCCTTTGACAGCTTCATCTTTTCATGGTTTCTTTCCTTTATTCCCTGCTTCCCCATCTCACTGCCCCTTCCCCTCACCCTCCATGTCCCCCATCTTGCCTTCTCTCTCTCCATTCCCCCCCTCCTTTCTTCTTTAAGTCATTTCTTTTCTTTTTTTTTTTTTTTTTTTTTTTTAAGTTGACAGAGAGATCACAAGCAGGCAGAGAGGCAGGCAGAGAGAGAGGAGGAAGCAGGTTCCCCGAGAGAGCAGAGAGCCCGATGCGGGCTCGATCCCAGGACTCCGAGATCATGACCCGAGCCGAAGGCAGCGGCTTAACCCACTGAGCCACCCAGGCGCCCCAAGTCATTTATTTTCATTGGCCTTTCCCTGACCTGATAACATCTCATGAGGGCACCTGTCTGTACTGTCTATAGTCTGACCTACCAGGAATCTTGGAGTCCCGGACAAGTCATTGTGCTTCTATGTGTGAGAAGTCTCACAAAGGTCTTGTGAATTTCAGAGGGCCTGCAGCCTTCTGTAATCTGGTTTTGGTTTTATTTCTCAAAGTAAGAGTACTTTGGCTTCTCAACCAAACTACCAGCTGCCTATTTTTATCTCTTATCTCCCTATATGTAGCCTTTACCATTTAATTGTCAGGAGTTAAATTATCAAGAAACTGGTGTGCTTGCCCCAGGGAGCCCTGGCTTTTGCTCTCATGCCCCTGTCTCCATCATTTCTCATGTTCTATATTCATCTTTAGTAACTCACATTCTCATCTGCATATGTATGCATTATTATGCAATTAAATGGGATTGTAGGTTCTCATTGAATGCAGTACTTTTGTTTGAACTGTCCACAGTTTGCAGGGGTCATGGACCTGTGCCTGGTGCGAAAAAGGATGTACATGTGCCATCAGTCACACTGCAGTTATGTTCTGTTATGATGGATCCCCAGAATAGGATTCTGTTCTAGCCTGTCTTCTTGGCATCTGCCTTGGAACCTCCTTAGCAGATTTTGTGTTAGTTACATCTCTCTATAAAATGAATGTCTCCCTGACTCCCTACCCTGCACCCCCTTATCCCATGCTTTGTTGGCTCTCTGGTTTCCTCAGTGATACTCTTCCCACTAAAGTTTTACCAATTCGTTTTTTAACAAAGATTTTATTTATTTATTTGACAGACAGCACAAGCAGAGGGAATGACAGGCAGAGGGAGAGGAACTGAGCAGGGAGCCTGATGTGGGTTTGGATCTGTGGACCCCAGGATCATGACCTGAGCTGAAATCAGGCACTTAACTGACTGAGCCCCCCATGTGCCCCTTACCAATTCATTTTTAACCACTGGGCCAGTGTCCTTTCACCAACTCCCATTTCCATCTATTGACCTCCAACTTCCAGATTTCGTGGTGTCCTTAGTGAATTTTAGTGCTCTCCTTCTTGATGGCTTTTGTGAGTTTGCTGGGCATTAACGCTCTCACCTGTATTGACCTTTATTTTTACTTCTCTTATCCGCTAGATATCTTGAAATTCATTACCCATTTATGTCAACATCTCATGTTCACTGACCACCTCCATATTCATATTTTCATCTCTCCTGTCGAATCTAGTTTTTAGCCTTATCATGACCTTTAGCCTCTGCACGTTTTCCTGTTTTCCCTTCCATTAGTGCTTCTCACCCTTTTCCCTCTTTCTAGGCTCCTTCCTCTTTGTCCACAATGTTCCCAGTTACCCACTGACCCCTTCCCACTACTACCTTAACATTGCCTCCAACATGACAACCTATATTTTCCTTCCCTTCCAACGTCCTCGAAAGAATAGGCAAAAAGGGATTCAAGTAAGTGCACATGACCATTATTTTCCTACTGTTCCTTGAATTTTTCAAGAGTATTTTGGAATCATTAACATCTGTGTAGCAGTCGGCAATGTCAACCAGTATATTCCTTTGAAAACTTTACTTCTTGGGGTGCCTGACTGGCTCAGTCAGTGTAGCATGAAACTCTTGATCTTAGGGTTACAGGTTTGAGCGCCACTTCTAGAGAATACTTACAAGCTTTAAAAAAAGAAGAAACTTTACTCCTTGGCTGCCATGTGATTATGGTCCCTTGGTTCTTGTATCTCTGGAATTAATTATTCCCTCTTCCTTACCTTTTATGGCAACTTCGTCATCTTACTGTCTCCTAATTATAGCTGTTCACCAAGATTTTTTTCTGGCATTTTCCCTTTTCTCTCCCAGTGGTTCTGTCTATTCCTCTGTTTCAAATCCTGCCTCATTGTGGATGATTCCAATATCTATGTTGAAGTCCAGCTTTTCCTCTCAAATTGCATTCTCCATTTCTACCAGACTGTCTGACTGTACCTCAAACTCAAGGAAAAGAAAGTGGAATTAATTTTTGTCTCTCTAACAAACTAGGTTTTCCCTCCCACGTTCTCTTATCTATTCTTGGTAGTATGATTGTCGTAGTTACCCAGGCTGAAAACTTTTGAGGGATATTTGAGTCGTCTTTGTCCCATTTTACTTGTTTAGTTGGTGAATGAATCTTTGGATTTTTATTTTCACTATTGTGTCTACTAAAAACTATTTGCCTTTTTAAAAATATGTTTTAAGGAACCTTGATATTGTAAGGATAGCAACATGTTTCAGGGAGGGGGTTCCCTCTCCCAGTGCTAGGAAATGAATAATCTGAACCAAAAACAGTAATTTCATTCTTTGTGAGTGTAGATTGACTTAGCGATGGGCATGTGACCCGGTTCTGACCAAAGAGATATAAAGAGATGTTTCTTGAGAAGGCTTCTGGAAAGCTTTTTTTGCTTTCTTATAGAAAGAGAGATAGTAAGGAGACCCTGCCTACTCCTTCATGCCTTGACTGCATTTGTCTTAGAGCCTCAGCAGCTGGCTTAGACCCGTGAGGTGAGAAGCACAAGGACAAAAAGCCAACATGCTGAGAAATATAAACAATAGAGGGGAGAAGACAAGGGAGACTAGGTCCACTATGATATAGTTTAGCCACTATACTGATTTAGGAACCAGCTATTTCCAGACTTCTGTTGTGAGAGATAAACATCTTTGTTTTTTAGAAATCACTGGTAGTTTTTTTGTTATTTGTAATTAAACATATTCATATTAATAAAATTTCTGAACTGTGGCATAAATTCTTCACAGCATTCATCTCAATTTCCAGTAACATCTTTGTTTGATTACCTGTTTATTTTTCTTTCTTTATTTAATTTTCTGGGAGGTTGAGGGAGAGGCAGAGGGAGAGAGAGAATCTCAAGCAGGCTCCAAGTCCAGCATGAGCCTCATGCAGGGCTTGATCTCAAAACCTCAAGATCGTGACTTGAGCTGAAATCAGGGATCAGATGCTTAACCGAATGAACCACCCAGGCACCCCTACCAGTTTATTGTTGATGACCTTAGACTGTATGAGAAGGATAGGATTTGTTCTCTATCTTCATCTTGTCTCCCTAGTATATAGTACAGAACCTTGAACTGAAAACTAGGAAATAATGAATGAAGAAATAAGAGAGTAAACTCATACCTAGGAAATGAAGTGTTTCTCCAGATAGCATATGGGGGCTGAGTGGTGAGTGCCATTATGATTAATGATGCAATAGTGGATGATTCAGATACCGTTGCTTGACCCTTTAAGATCTAAAGTTGTGGAAATAAGAATGTGTCCCCCACCCGTGGCTGAAGGTCCAGAAAATTGAAGGTTCGAGATTGGGATGAGGTCAGGCATTGGAGATGCCAACATTTGATAGAAATCCAGGTCTGACAACCCCTAGGACTAGTTCTGACCTCCTGACTCCAGGAGCTAACTGTTCACACTCCTCCTGTGACAGGGAGGTGTTGAAACCATTTTATATCTGATAAATTGATGAGTATATTAGCCAAAATTGACCCAGGGAGGTTGGATAGCCATCACTCTTAAAGCTGCGTTCAAAGTCTCATACCTTTTCTCTTTTTTTTTTTTTTTAAAGATTTTATTTACTTATTTGATAAACAAGTAGGCAGAGAGGCAGGCAGAGACAGAGAGAGGAGGAAGCAGGCTCCCCGCTGAGCAGAGAGCCCGATGTGGGGCTCGATCCCAGGACCCTGGGATCATGACCCGAGCCGAAGGCAGGGACTTTAACCCACTGAGCCACCCAGGTGCCCCTCTCATACCTTTTCTCAAATGGCAATTAATGACAAATAGAAAATGAGGTCTAAGCCTGACCAGCCACCCGGACAACTGCAGAAACCAAGACTTCATTCTGGTGAGGGAGGCACCACTTTGCTTAATGAACTTGTCCTTTCAGTATTTCTTTTGAATCTATCTCCGTGATGTGCCCCTGACTCCTCCACATCCTCTGGGTGGCTGCCTTCAAATTTTTTCATTTACTGACAACCTCCTTCTTAATTTGTTCCTTGTGTTACTCCAGCCCACAAAGTTCTAACTTTTCAACTTTATTAGTGTTTGCTGTCTGGACTTCTAAACTGATTCTTAAATACCTCTAATTCTCTGTGTATGCCAGTTCTTTCCTTTTCCCTAATAGAAATGAAAGCTTCTTGAGATTGGAAACTGGTTCCCAATTCTATGAGACCCACAGAACTTTATAGAGGGTATGTTTTAGAACAATTTGTGGTACAAACTAAATGGTCAACATGAAAGCTGGAACCACCAAAAGTCGGTGGGAGGAATCAAGCTACTAACAGCAGGGAAGCTTTTCCTTTTCTGTTTCGTTACATTTTTGTTCCAATGAATCTATATTATATTTATAATTAAAATTTAAGTGATAAGTAACAAAACAGAACTGGAGAACTTCTGTATCTAGCAAGTGGTGGTTTATATTTTCCAAGGAGCATTCTTGGTTCAGAATACTGGAAGATGGGGTGCCTGGGTGGCTCAGTGGGTTAAGTCTCAGCCTTCGGCTCAGGTCATGATCTCAGGGTCCTGGGGTAGAGCCCCACATCAGGTTCTCTGCTCAGCAGGGAGCCTGTTTCCACCTCTCTCTCTCTGTCAAGTAAATAAATAAAATCTTAAAAAAAAAAAAAGATTGGAAGATGCTGGATTGAATATTTAAACCTTTCAGGGTGCCTGGGTGGGTCAGTTGTTAAGCGTCTGCCTTCGGCTCAGGTCATGATCCCAGGGTCCTGGGATTGGGCCCTGCATCGGGTTCCCTGCTTGGTGGGAAGCCTGCTTCTCTCTCTTCCACTCCTCCTGCTTGTGTTCCCTCTCTTGCTGTGTCTCTCTCTGCCAAATAAATAAACAAAATCTTAAAAAAAATTTTTTTTCAGTCTTTCCTTAAATACTCAGTTGATCTAACAAACTGTAGGGCCACTGTTTTGTTAACTAAAGGGGGATATTAATAACATCATAGTCTATGTGGTGTGTTGGCCCTGCAAGAAAATGAGAGAAGTCCTAAAGACAAATACAATGGAAAACACAAATCCCAAAAGATTCAGAAAAGTGAAACTTAGAACTCTCCTGGGGATGCTGCCATTCCCTAGTGGCCAAGAGTTTTGATTTCATGGCTCTCTAAGCTGGGGGACAGGAGACAAAGCCTACAGTCCATGAAAGGAAGAATCAGAAAAATGAAAATTTCTATCCAAAAGGAGATACTAAAACAATTTGGCTTTGAAGAGAAGGGAGAAAAATTCCCCATAAAATTCTTCACCCAAGCCATCCCTACAGTGCATTTAGGCTGGAACTCCTATTCCTTTTATAGCCTGAAAATAGTCAAGCTATGGATTTAGTCTAAAATGGTCTCAATAAATAATGAACTAGAAAAAATGTTTGCAACTTATAGATAAAGCATTAATACTCGTAATATTTATAAAGAGCACCTAAAAATAGAGAATAAACACAATAACCCTATAGAAAATGAGCTAGACACGCACAGTTCACAGAATTTAAAAAATGTAAATGGCTTAGCCACGTGGAAAAAATACTCATAAGCAGAAAAAAAACCAACCAATTAAAACTACACCGAGATACTGTTTGTCACCTATCAGATTGGCAGAAATCCAAAAATTGATAACTTACGTTTTTTGTGAAGTTGTCAGGAAATAGGTTCTCAAGCATTGCTGGTGGAATTCCACCAAAATGGTACAGTCCTTATTGAAGGAAACTGGACAGTACCTAGCAAAATTGTATATATTTTCTTCCCCTGAAATGATACTTATATTCCCAGAATTCTGCCTTGAGAATACATTGGTAAAAATATAAAAAGATACGTGTTTTGAAGGTTAGTCATCATAGTACTGTTTGTAAAAGCAAAAGATGAGAATGTCCATCAGTAGGAAACTGACGAATGAACTGTATAACTTATTTCATGGAGTACTATATGGTCGTAGAAAAGATCGAAGAATATTTCTGTATAATACATACCATTTCTACTGTTACATGTTCTAGGATATATTAAATGACAAAAAGCAGGTCAAGTATGAATAACTGCAATTAATTGTGATACGCTTATATTTTTTAAAAAATGAAGAATAGAAGGTTATAGGGAGAAGGACTTTCTAATTATGCTCTATTTTATATATAGTCTTAAACTCAGAATGTAAAAATCAAGAGCTAAATGAAATGTTTGGATCTATTTATAGAATTGGTGGCGTAAGCCCACAGGGAGAACTATTTTGTATGATTTTACAACCTAATAATTTGTATGTCTCTATTTGGATATATCCTAAAGACAAAAAAAGCCTGCAAAACTTCAGACATCTTACTGTTGATGGAAGTGTTGGTGTTGTTATTCTGAGACTGAGTTGTGGGATAAAGCAGATGAATAATTATGCTGGTTTCTCTGAGAAGCAGGATTTTCAACACAACAGAAGGGAAATACTAATGTAAAATTGGGGATTGTATAAAATCCCCCTTACTGCTGACTTTGAATTGGAAGTACTAGTAAAAACTCACGATGAATTTTTTCCTTAAAAGTGTATTTGTGGGAATGGGGAGCTCTGTCCTCTGAAAGGATCTAGATAAAAAAAATAAACCCAATACCAATGAGCAACTCTTACTCTACATTGTATTTTCTAAATACCATTTCTGTCTAAAATTGCATTTGCCACTAAAAGGAACCATGATTTTTTGGAGAAATTGCTGATGTCAAGTCTGTAGTAAGACGTGTACAAAATGATAGTGAATATCTTATCATGATAGAAAGCAAGGAAGCTCTCAAAGGCTGGTAGGATCTTGTTTGAAGGCGTCAGGAGTCATTGTGAAAAAGTTTCCATTGACTATAAATGGGATATTTTGAGTTTTAAGAAATATAACAACTGCAATAAATTGCAGCACATCAAATATATTTAAATCCCCAAGTTCATCATGATTCTTAAAAAAAAAAAAAAAGTTAGGGCACCTGGGTGGCTCAGTGGGTTAAGCCTCTGCCTTCGGCTCTTGTCATAATCTCAGGGTTCTGAGATTGAGTCCCCTGTCGGGCTCTCTGCTCAGCGGGGAGCCTGCTTCCCCTCTCTCTCTGCCTGTCTCTTTGCCTACTTGTGATCTCTTTCTCTCTCTGTCAAATAAATAAATAATTTTCTTTAAAAAATTTCTTAAAAAAAAAAAAAAAGTTAAACCCATCTCATTAGTCTTTAGAGAGTACCGTAGGAAACCAATAATGAAGAGTACCAAATAAATAGAAACAGTGAAGCATTTATCCTACCCTTCCATATGAACTAAACCTCAATGTACTCAAATAGTTGATGAGGGGAAGTTTATAGAGAAATTCTAGCTAAAAAAGGAAGAATGATGCAATTAGAATATCATCATCTAGAACCTTTTTAAAAATATACTTTATTTATTTATTTGACAGAGAGAGAGAGCAGAAGGAGGGGGAGCAGCAGGCAGAGGGAGAGGAAGAAACACGCTTGCCATGAGCAGAGAGCCCGATGTGGGGCTCGATCCCAGGACGCTGGGATCATGACCTGAGCCGAAGTCAGACATCTAACCAACTGAGCCACCCAGGCGCCCTGCTGACTTCATAATTTTATTTTTATTTTTATTTTTTTTTTAAAGATTTTTATTTATTTATTTGACAGAGAGAGATCACAAGTAGACAGAGAGGCAGGCAGAGAGAGAGAGGGAAGCAGGCTCCCTGCTGAGCAGAGAGCCCGATTCGGGACTCGATCCCAGGACCCTGAGATCATGAACTGAGCCGAAGGCAGCGGCTTAACCCACTGAGCCACCCAGGCGCCCGTGACTTCATAATTTTAAAAGCTGAGTTATGGGTCTAGGGAAGATTATTATACTGTTCGTTCTCTACTTGAGTGTATATGGAAGTATATGTAAGAAAAAGTTTCTTTTTTTTTTTAAAGAATTTATTTATTTGACAGATAGAGAGCACAAGCAGGCAGAGGGAGAGGGAGAAGTAGGCTCTCCGCTAAGCAGGGAGCCCGATGCAAGACTGGATCCCAGGACTCTGGATCATGACCTGAGCCAAAGGCAGCCACTCAACTGACTGAGCCACCCAGGTACCCCATAAGAAAAAGTTTCTAAAGAATGTTCCAAGTTGGCAGAATTCACAGGTTACTAGTAGAACCATATATAAATCCTCTTTTGAGGAACAAATCTTAAATCCAAGCCTGAAAGCATCTCCACAAAGAAAAGAACTCCAATGATGATGAGCTCATAATCAAAATATCACAGAACAGTCCAAAAAATAAGACATCATCTGTGAAAGACAACAGAAGCAATGTAATCAGAACAGAGAAACTATAGATAGTAAAATTCTGAAGGTACAGAATATAAAATAGTTCTTTTAATATGTTTAGAGAGATAAAAGATTTTATCAGAAGTATGAGTAAAGACGAGCACCTGGGTGACTCAGTCAAGTGTCTGCCTTCAGCTCAGGTCATGATCCCAGAGTCCTGTGACTCCCTCACCCTCTGCTGCTCCCCCTGCTTGTGCTCTCTCTTTCTGACAAATAAAATCTTAAAAAAAAAAAAAAGTATAAATAATAGTACACTATCAAAATGGCAATGTCCAGGAAGATTTGGAAAAGAAGTAGAAGATAAAATAATTGCAGTTAAAAATTCAGTATTGCTAAGGCAAACAACTGGTCGGACACAGCTGAGGAGTGATTAAGCAAACTGGAATAAAGAATTGAAGAAATCGGGTGCCTGGGTGGCTCAGTGGGTTAAACCTCTGCCTTTGGCTCAGGTCATGATTTCAGCATCCTGGGATCGAGGCCCGTATCGGGCTCTCTGCTCAGCGGGGAGCCTGCTTCCCCCCCCCCCTGCCTGCCTCTCTGCCTACTTGTGACCTCTCTCTCTCTCTCTCTGTCAAATAAATAAATAAAATCTTAAAAAAAAAAAAAAGAATTGAAATCACCCAAGGTACAGGATGGAGAGACAGAAATGGAAAAAGGAAAAAGAGGTTAAAAGATAAGAAGAGTAGAACTAAAAGTTTAATGTGAGTTCCAGAAGGATAAAGAGAATGGAGGAGCGGCTATATTAAAAGAGGTTTGGTTGATACTTCTCCAAAATTGCCAAAAGACATGAATTCTAATTCAAGAAGCCTACTGAATCTCAAGCAGGATGATTAAGAAAACAATGTTTTCTGGCAACATAGTGAAACTATGGAAATGTGGGGTTATGAAAGCAGCTGGAAAGAAGACAGATTTGCTGAAAAGTACTAGGAGTGGCTCTTGGCAAAAAGGAGTATTCTTAGCCTAGTTGCCTGGACTGAAAGTTAGGCTCTAATGTTCTTTTCATCTGCTGTATGCAGTAGTTGCCACCATGATTCCATTGCCTTTGACATTCCTTTCTTGGTTCTATATGCATTCCATTAGCATCTGGATTTAAGGAAGACTCCATCAGGCTCCCAAAAGTTAGGGGTACTTAAGGTCTGCCACATTTCTCATTAAGTGTTTGTTGATGGGCTAAGATTATTGAAAAGAGGATAATTCAGCTTTTTGAGGAGAGAAAAGAGTGGAGGTACAGTCTGGTAGAGAGGCAGCCAGCATGGGATTTAAAAATTATTTCATTCCGAGGTGCCTGGGTGGCTCAGTTAAGTGTCTTCCTTCGGCTCCGGTCATGATCCCTAGGTCCAGGGATCAAGCCCCATGTTGGGCTCCCGGCTCAGCGGGGAGTCTGCTTCTTCCTCTCCCCATGCCTGCTGCTCCCCCTGCTTATGTTCTCTCTCTGTGTCAAATAAATAAGTAAAATCCTTAAAAAAATCTATTTCATTCTTACTTATTTATCAGACCTCAGTTTCTCTTTTTCTTTTTTTCATTTTTTCTGTTTTTATTTTATTTTTTTTTAAGATTTTATTTATTTATTTGATAGAGAGGTCACAAGTAGACAGAGAGGCAGGCAGAGAGAGAGGGGGAAGCAGGCTCCCTGCCAAGCAGAGAGCCCAATGCTGGGCTCGATCCCAGGACCCCGAGATCATGACCTGCGCCAAAGGCAGAGGCTTAACCCACTGAGCCACCCAGGCGCCCCTGTTTTTATTTTTTTAAAAGAATTGCTGGTTTTGTAGAAAATATACTTGCTTGTTGAAAATATATAAATTGGGGCACCTGGGTGGCTCAGTGGGTTAAGCCTCTGCCTTCAGCTGAGGTCAAGATCCCAGGGTCCTGGGATCGAGCCCCACATTGGGCTCTCTGCTCAGTGGGGAGCCTGCTTCCCTCTCTCTGCCTGCCTCTCTGCCTACATGTGATCTCTCTCTGTCAAATAAATAAAAATCTTAATTTATACATTTTTTTTTATGTGGGAGAGATTGATTTCTACCATTATAGTAGGAGGTTTGCTGACCCACTCCCCAGTGAAACTGGTGAAAATTCCTTAAAAAAAAATTTTTTTTAAGTCTTTGGAAATGGTCCTAAGAGCAGACAGGAAAAAAAAAGGAAACTTTTACTCAAG
This sequence comes from Lutra lutra, assembly GCF_902655055.1. Classification (NCBI taxonomy): domain Eukaryota; kingdom Metazoa; phylum Chordata; class Mammalia; order Carnivora; family Mustelidae; genus Lutra; species Lutra lutra. Next base: position 77,872,941 of record NC_062282.1, on the reverse strand, counting down.
TAAATCTATGTAAATTCACTAAGAAAGTAGAGAATTTGTATTGTTTGAAACAGGGCATCTCTATTCGTCCCCACTTGGCTACTCTAAACCGCTGTGGTTTAGAACCCAGGACTCGCTCTACCCTCAGATCCCAGTTGGCCTTTCTTCCTGGAAGGAGCAGAACTCGATCCTGTCCTGGGCTTTCTGTTGCTGAAGCTAAGCTGTGGAAGAGTACATTTTCCCCTCCCATCCCCAGTTGTGGAATCGAGGCTCTAACATGGTTGTGAAGCACAAAGAAGCACTAGGATTGCCATTCCCCTCACCCTGGCTCATGAGGTGGTGGTACCCTGCTTGGAGGAGAAAGCCAGGGAGACCTCAGGCTGTTGTCCCCCCAGCTCACTAAGCACTTAACTTCTAGAGAGGGGGTGTCACTTGAAGCTTGTCATTGTCACCAATTGTAGCTCCAGAGCCCTGGTTCAGTGATTTTGCCTGGGGAGAAGCTAGGCCTTAAAAGAGATAGCAGCCATCAAAAGAAATGAAATCTTGCCATTTGCAGCAACGTGGATGGAACTAGATGGTATTATGTGGAGTGAAATAAGTCAATCAGAGAAAGACAATTATCATATGATCTCTCTGATATGAGGAATTTGAGAGGCAGGGCGGGAGGTTTTGGGGGGTAGGGAAGGAAAAAATGAAACAAGTTGGGATCAGGAGGGAGACAAACCATAAGAGACTCTTAATCTCACAAAAACAGAGGGTTGCTGGGGGTGTGGGGGCTAGGGAGAGGGTGGTTGGGTTATGGACATTGGGGAGGATATGTGCTATGGTGAGTGCTGTGAAATGTGTAAGCCTGATTTTTCACAGATCTGTACCCCTGGGGCAAATAATACATTATATGTTATTAAAAATAATTTTTTTAAAGATTTTATTTATTTATTTGTCATAGAGAAGCGAGAGCGAGCACAGGCAGACAGAGTGGCAGGCAGAGGCAGAGGGACAAGCAGGCTCCCTGCCAAGCAAGGAGCCCGATGTGGGACTCGATCCCAGGACGCTGGGATCATGACCTGAGCCAAAGGCAGCTGCTTAACCAACTGAGCCACCCAGGCGTCCCTAAAAATAATTTTAAAAAGAGAGAGAGATAGCTCCCAAACCCTTCCCAGTGGAACTGACTTCATTTGCAAGAGTGCAGAAGTTCAAACAGGACAATCTCATGAACATGGAAGGTTGTAGTGGAAGGCAACTAGGAGATTGATGGAATTAGCAAAGCTACAGCCTAGACTATAGGCTGGCTAGTTTTCAGGAGGGGAGTACAACATTTGGGAAGTAGCTTTCCTGGAATCAGAGCTAACCTCACACAGGGACCTCAGAAACTATTCCTTCAACGGGGCTATAAGCTGATTGGATTAGTTTGTATAACAACTCATGCAGCAGCATATGTTCAAATAATAGAGGTCTTTACAATTTAGATATTAACCTTTTTGTGTTAAAAATACTCTTTTCCGGGGCGCCTGGGTGGCTCGATGGGTTAAAGCCTCTGCCTTCGGCTCCAGTCATGATCCCAGGGTCCTGGGATTGAGCCCCACATCGGGCTGTCTGCTCCGCAGGGAGCCTGCTTCCTCTTTTCTCTCTCTCTGCCTGCCTCTCTGCCTACTTGTGATCTCTGTCTGTCAAATAAATAAATAAAATCTTTAAAAAAAAATAATAAATAATTGTCTTTAAAAAAAATACTCTTTTCCAAGTTTGTCATTTTTCTTTTAGCCTTATTTATGGTACTTTTCTATATGGAAATTAAAAATGTCTACTTAGACAATTGTTAACTATTTCATGGTTTCTGTTTTTAATGACACACTAAAGCCTTTACTAACCAAGAGTATATAAATTTTTTTCTTCATATTACTTTAAAAATATATTTTTAATACATTTTAAAACATATTAAATATATTTACTTTATATATATTAAATATATAAAAATATAATTTTGATAGAGAGGTCACAAGTAGGCATTTCAGACATAAAGAGGAGTTCAGAGCATCTTACACTCACTACCCAGATTTAATAAACTAAAAGTTGGTTTGTTATTAGCCTCAGATTTTTCAAAGAATAAATGTTTTTTTGTTTTTTTGTTTTTAAAGATTTTATTTATTTATTTGACAGAGAGATCACAAGCAGGCAGAGAGGCAGGCAGAGAGAGGAGGAAGCAGGCTCCCCGCCGAGCAGAGAGCCCGACGTGGGGCTCGATCCCAGGACTCTGAGATCATGACCTGAGCCGAAGGCAGCGGCCTAACCCACTAAGCCACCCAGGCGCCCCATAAATGTTAAATACAGTAGAAAACCATTTCATAATTCTTTCTAATTATATTTCCCTTTCTTCTTCCCCAGAGGTGCCTGTTGTGCTGAATTTTATATGTATCGTATCCATTTGTCGTGCTTTATCATATATCTGTCCTCATAGTGTGTGTATACATTTATATTAGTTTTGGGCAATCTAGTGAGTGTGAAATGGTATTTTGTTCTTAATTCATTCTTTCCTGACTACTCTAGAGGTTGAGTCTTTTTCCTCCCATAATTGGAATCATACTGTACACACTGCTTAGAAATGTCTTTGCTTCTTCCCTCCCTCACTTTTCTTGGTTGAGTACATTTTTTTGTATGTTTTTGTCTTTCAGGACTGCCACATTTTTAAATTGCTTCTTCCTTTGCCCATTTTGCCATTGGGTCTTTTGTTTATTGCTTAGTATTTTAAAATATTTTTATATACTCCAAATACTTATATACTCCAAATACAGTATACTTTTTATACTCCAGATACTTAAGTATGTGTATTTTCATTATAGGATTAGTCTGGATACAAATCTTTTGCCCACCATATGCATAACAAATATTTTCTAGTATGTGGCTGGTATTGCCTTTTGGTATGGATGTTTAAAATATTTTTGTAAAGTCAGAATTATCACTTTTTATATACAATTGGTTCTGTTTATGTTTTAAGAAACTCTTCCTTGGTTTGAGGCAATAAAGATATTCTTTATTATAAAATAACAATCTCAGAGTATAAAGTATTGACACTTAGTTTTTATTGTGAAATTTACTTTTTTGACCCTGTGATACATAGATTCAATTTTAATTTTTACCATGTGGCCAGCTAGTTGTTATGGCACCATGTAGTGAATAGTCTGTCTTCTCCCCAGGGAATTATAAAGGGTTTTCTACCATGTATCAAGTTCCCTTATTTGTCTGAGTTTGTGTTCTGTTCCACTGGTCTCTTTTTCTGTCCTTGAGAAATTCTCCTGGTATTTCAATTATAATAGCTTTATATGCCTCTGTATCAAGTAAAACAAATCTTTTTTTTTTTTTTTTTAAGATTTTATTTATTTATTTGACAGACAGATCACAAGTAGGCAGAGAGGCAGGCAGAGAGAGAGGAAGGGAAGCAGGCTCCTGCTAAGCAGAGAGCCCCATGCGGGACTCGATGAGGGGCTCAATCCCAGGACCCTGAGATCATGACCTGAGCCGAAGGCAGAGGCTTTAACCCACTGAACCACCCAGGCGCCCCAAAACAAATCTTTTTTTCATATTCTTTACAATTGCCTTGGATATTTTTGGCCCTTTACTCTTCTGTGTGGATTTTAGGCACATTTCGTCCAGATCAACAAAAACTCTAGATATTTCCATCAGAGTTGTAGTACATTAATAGGTTTACTTGTGAGAATTAATATACTTTAAAAATTGTCTTCCCCCCCAAAATATTGTTTTCCCATCTTTGAATATGTCATATCTTTCTACTTAGATGTTTTTAAATCTTTTACCCAAGCTTCATGATTTTTCCCTATGTAGTTTTTTAATCTCTTTTGTTATTCTCAAGTACCTTACAGCATTTGTTATTGCAAATAGGATCATTTTCAAGTTTTCATCTTCTGATTTGTTGTTGCTGGTGTATGTTTTTCTATTTAATGAACTTACCGAAGTCTTATTACTTTTAATAATTGGTGTTTTTTCTTGGATGTACTTAGTAGATGATCATATCATCTAAAAATAAGAATTTTGTTTCTTTCTCTTCTTTATCCGTCATTTGTCCTTATTGTGTTGTTTAGCACCTTTAATATAACATTCATTGAAATACTAATAATAGATTTTCCTGTCCTGTTTCTGCCTTCAAAGGGAATGATTCTCATATTTTACCAATAAATATTATCATAGGTTTTTAGTAGGCTAAAAATTCTCTTCTGGGGCTCCTGGGTGGCTCAGTTGGTTAAGCATCTGACTCAGTTTTGGCTCAGGTCATGATCTCAGGGTTGTGAGATAGAGCCCCTTGACCGGCTCTGAGCTCAGTAAAGAGTCTGCTGAAGTTTCTCTCTCCCTCTGCCCCTCCTCATCTCATTCTCTGTCTCTGTCAAATACATAAATCTTTAAAATTCTCAGTTTGCTGAGTTTTTGTAAAAACCATGAATTGGTATTAGATTTTATTGATAATTTTTTGTATCTGTAGAGGTTATTATATGATTTTGCTCTTGTTAATTTGCTGATGTGATTAATTGCATTAGGAGATTTTCTAATGTTCTACTTGGCTGTGATATATCTTTAATATTTTGTTGGATTTAGTTAATGTTTTAGAATTTTTTAGTCTGATTATAAATGATATTGGCCATTTGATTTTTTTTTTTTTTTGGTCATACTATTCTTGTTTGGTTTTGTATAAAGATTATAGTGGTGTCATAAAAGAATTTGGAGTGCTTTCTTTCTCTTTATAATGTCTGGAACATTTTCTATAAAATGGGATTGTCCGTTCCATAAAGGCTAGATGAAGCTCAACTATAAAACCATCTGTACTTGGCACTTTTTTGGTGGGTAGATTTAAAATCTTTCTTTTATTCAGTTTTATTAATATTTAAGTTTCTTTAGATTTTATATCTCTACTTGAGTCAGTTTTGGTAATCTTTCATCTCTAAAGTATTTTTTCATTTAATTTTTCAAATTTATTCACATAAAGTTGTGTGAAGTATTATCTTAGATTTTTAAATTTTCTTCTGTACTGTTATGTATATTTATGTCCCCCTTTTCATTCCTAATATTATTTGTCTGTGCTTATCTCCTGTTTTACTTGGCCAGCCCGGCAAGAGGTTTATCTTCTATTAGTCTTTGGGTTCAATTTATCTTTTCCCCCTTTCATTATCGATTTAATTTATTTTTGTCAGTAACTATTGTTTTTATTTGTAAGTTCTCTTTTGAGTCATTCTTTTTTTTTTTTAATTTTCAAGTTGTTTTTGTATTTGAAAATAAATGTAAGGACTTAGTTTCCTATGATAACATTTTAGTTCAATTTTCCATAATTTTTATCATAATTGAGAGGGGTTTTTTTTGATCCATGATTTATTTAGAAATGTAGTTTCAGCTTTCCAAATACAGTGTCTCCTTTCTGTACATATGCATGTATGTATGTATCTATGCATTTTGCTTTGTAGGCAAAGAGTATGGGCCGTATGATAACAATTCTTTAGTATTTGCTTAGAATTCCTTTTTTGCTTGTCAGGTGGTTAGATTTGGTGAATGCCCTGTAAGTGTTTCTGAAGAATGAGTGTTTTTTATTTGCTGGGTACATGGATGGGTACAGATAGAGATAAAGATACTGCTTTATATATTTGTGTATGTATGTGAATTCAGTTTTTTATAAGGTATTCATGCCTCTTATTTTCTTACTAATATGTGGCCAGCCTTGCTTGCTTTTCCAAGATATTAGTAATAAAATCTTTCTATGATTATGTATTTCCGTGTCTTCTTGTAATTGCTCAATTTTTGCTTTATTTTGAGTTATGGTTGTTAAATTTATATAGATCGAGGATTCTTATAACCTCCTGGTTAATTGTGCCTTACATCCTCAAGTTGTAATCATCTTGACCCCCAAGAAGTCTTTTTTGCCTTGAAGTATATTTTGTTTGATATTAATAAATCTATCAACTTTCTTTCTGCTAGCAGTTTTTTGGTATATCTTTTTTTTTCAGTCCTTGTTTTTGATCTTTCTCCCATTCTATTTTGAGTATTTCTTTTCTTCACACAACATATAGCTTGATATTGTTTTATTACTCCAATTAAATATCTTTGTTTCTTATTGGGTGAATTTAATCCAACCCCTTCTACTGTGATTTCTTAACATATTTGGATTAATTTCTGCTATCTGTTTCAGTAATTACCTTGAAGTTTTTAACATGCTTGATTGGGCTGCTAAGGTGGAAGTCTTCTACCTCCTCTCAAGTAATATGAGATTTCTAAGAGTGCTTTAAGTCCAATTTCTCTAGTTTTCATTTTCCATGATATTGTTGGCTAATATTTTGTTTCCAACTTGTTTTTAACTGATTTCATAAATTAGTCATTATTATAATAATCTTTGCTAATATTTTACAGTTTATGCTTTTTCCTTTATACCTATATGTCTACTGATTTTTTTTGCCCACATTTCCCTCCTGGGGCTCAACTCTTTCTTTCTTTTTTTTTTTTTTTTAAGATTTCATTTATTTAATTGACAGAGAGCACAAGCAGGCAGAGTGGCAGGCAGAAGCAGGCTTCCAGCTGAGGAGAGAGCCCAAGGTGGGGCTTGATCCCAGGACCCTGGGATCATGACCTGACATGAAGGCAGATGCTTAACTGACTGAGCCACCCAGGTGCTCTGGGGTTCAACTCTTTAATCAGTTCTCTGGGACTGGTAAACTTTTTAATTTTCTTTCATACTGTCGTCATTGTGCTTTTCTTGTACAATGATACTATATCTAGTTACCCTTCTGGTATCTGTTACTATTGATGAAAATATCTTTTATGAATCTAATAGTATTTTCTTTTGTAGTTTTCCCTAGATTTTTTTAAAGGTTTTTCAGTTTTATTTGATTATCAGCAAGGTTTACTATTATATATCTAAGTATGATTTATTTTCATTTATCCTGTTTGACTTTTAGTGTGCTAGTTCAGTCTTTGGACTTCAATTTTGAAAATTTCCTGGTTCATTACCATTATCTGGTTCATTGGCTCTCCCTCATATTCTCTCTTTTCTCCCTAAACTTCTTTCAGAATTACATTGGACCATGTGTTTATAATACCTTTTAACTACTATTTCATATTTTTCATCTCTTTCTCTCTTATTATTTGTGGATGATTTCTTCCACTTTATTTTCAAATCAACTGTTTTTTTCCCTCAGTAGTGTTTAATGTGTTTATTATATCCATAAAGCTGGGATTTAAAGGGCTAAACAGTTGACCCTTGAATTGCTTGGTAGTTAGGGGTTCTGACCCACCATGCATTTGAAAATCTACATTTAACTTTTGATTCTCCAAAAACTTAACTACCAGTACTTAACTATGTAACTAATTTCATTGTTGACTGCAAGTCTTACTGTTAAATAGTTGACTAATACGGGCACCTGGGTGGCTCAGTCGGTTAAGCCTCTGTCTTCTGCTCAGGTTGTGATCCCAGGGTCCTCAGATTGAGTCCCACACCAGGCTCTCTGCTCAGTGGAGAGCCTGCTTCTCCCTCTCGCTCTGCCTACTTGTACTCTCTATCTCTCTGTCAAATAAATAAATAAATTCTTAAAAAAAAAAAAACAGTTGACTAATACATATTTTGTATGTTATATATGACATATGTTATATGTGTGTATATATTATATATAAAAAGTGTTATTAAGAAATTCATAAGGAGGGCGCCTGGGTGGCTCAGTGGGTTAAGCCGCTGCCTTCAGCTCAGGTCATGATCTCAGGGTCCTGGGATCGAGTCCCGAATCCGGCTCTCTGCTCAGCAGGGAGCCTGCTTCCCTCTCTCTCTCTCTCTCTCTGCCTGCCTCTCCGTCTACTTGTGATCTCTCTCTGTCAAATAAATAAATTAAAAAAAAATCTAAAAAAAAAAGAAAGAAATTCATAAGGAAAGTACATTTACAGAACTGTACTATAACAAATCCATTTATTCCACCAAAAAAACTGCTTGAACTGATAAATGAATTCAATAGTTGCAGGAAACAAAATCAATGTACAGAAATCTTGCATTTCGGGGCGCCTGGGTGGCTCAGTGGGTTAAGCCGCTGCCTTCGGCTCAGGTCATGATCCCAGGTCCTGGGTTCGAGCCCCGCATCGGGCTTTCTGCTCAGCAGGGAGCCTGCTTCCTCCTCTCTCTCTGCCTGCCTCTCTGCCTACTTGTGATTTCTCTCTGTCAAATAAATAAATAAAATATTAAAAAAAAAAGAAATCTTGCATTTCTATATACCAATAATGAAGTAGTAGAATGAAAAATTAAGAAAACAATCATATTTACAATTGTACCTCCAACAGTAAGATTGCTAGGAATAAACCTAACCAAAGAGGTGAAAGACCAGTATTCTGAAAACCATAAAACACTGATGAAAGAAATTGAAGATAGAAATGGAAAAGCATTACATGCTTGTGGATTGTAAAACTAAGTGTGAAAATATCTATACTACCCGAAGAAATCTACACATGTAGGGCAATCTCTGTCAAAATACCAACAGCATTTTTCACAGAATTAGAGCAGTCAGTCCTAGTATTTGTATAGAACCACAAAAGACCCCAAATAGCCAAAATAATCTTGAAAAAGAAACACAAAACTGGAGGCATCCAATCCCAGATTTTAACTTACACTACAAAGCTGCAGTGATCAACACAGTATTGAGCTGGCAGAAAGATAGACACATAGAGCAATGCAGTAGAACAGAAGAAACCCGGAAAGAAAAGCCACAACTATATGTTCAAATAATCTTTGAGAAAGCAGGAAATGCTATCCAGTGGGAAAAGGACAGTCTCTTCAAATGGTTTTGGGAAAACTGGATAGCAACATGCAAAAGAAAGAAACTGGACCACTTTATTACACCATACACAAAAATAAATTCAAAATGGGTGAAAGACCTAAATGTGAGACAGGAAACCATCAAAATCCTAGAAGAGAACACAGCCAGTAACCTTTTTGACATTACCTGTGCAACTTTTTTCTAGATATGTCTCCTGGGACAAGGGAAACAAAAGGAAAACTATTGGGACTACATCAAAATAATAAACTTTTGCAAAAGCAAAGGAAATTATCAACAAAACTAAATGATATCCTACAGTACAGGAGAAGATATCTATAAGTGGTATATCCAATAAAAGGTTAATACCTGAAATCTATAAAGAACTTAGCAAACTTAACACTCAAAAAACAAATAATCCAGTTAATAAATGGGAAGAAGACATGAATAGACAATTCTTCAAAGAAGACATACAGATAGGCAGCTGACACATGTAAAGATGTTCATTATCACCATCAGATAAATGCAAATCAAAACTACAGTGAGGGGGCGCCTGGGTGGCTCAGTGGGTTAAAGCCTCTGCCTTCGGCTCAGGTCACAATCTCAGGGTCCTAGGATCAAGCCTCGCATCCGGCTCTCTGCTCGGCAGAGAACCTGCTTCCCCACCACTCTCTGCCTGCCTCTCTGCCTACTTGTGATCTCTGTCAGTCAAATAAATTAAAAAAAAAAAAAAAAACCCTACAGTGAGGTATACCACACACTAGTCAGGATGGCTAAAATCAACAAAACAAGAAACAACAGGTGTTGGCAAGGATGTGGAGAAAAAGGAAGACTTGTGCACCATTGGTGGGAATGCAAACTGGTACAGCCACTATGGAGAACATTATGGAGGTTCCTCAGAAAGCCGGCAGTTCAGCAACCACAAGACTGGGTATTTACCTAAAGAATACAAAATACATGCTTCCCTCTATTTATAGCAGCATTATTTACAATAGGCAAATTATGGAAGCTGCCCAAGGTCCAACTGATGAACGGATGAAAAGGGTGTGTGGCATACACACACACACACACACACATGCACGTGCATACTAGAATATTACTCAGCTTTAAAAAAGAATGAAATCTTGCCATTTTTAACAACATGGATAGAGCTAGAGTGCATTATGCTTAGCAAAATAAGTCAGAGAAGGACAAATACCATATAATTTCATTCATATGTTCAAGAAAAAAGCAAATGAGCCGAGGGAGAAAAAAGAGACCAACCAAGAAACAGATTCTTAAGTATAGAGAACAAACTGATGATTACCAGAGTGCATCCAGAAGTTTTGAAACATAGTATTTTAAGCATTATTCATTCACAGTATTTTTTAAAATTTCATTTATGATTTTTTTGATTCATTATGTTTGTGTTTTCTTATTTTCCAAATATAAGAAGTTTCTCGTTTTATTTTTGTTACAGACCTGTAGCTTGTAGTCAGAGAAACACTTGTATTATTTCAGTCATTTGGAAATAGTTGAGACTTTATCTTTGTTTAGTATATGATCAGTTTACTTTATTTATTTGGGTGGGGTAGAGGCAGAGGGAGAGAGAGAATCCCAAGCAGGCTTCATACTCAGAAAGGAGCCTGACATGGGGCTCAGTCTCACAACCCTGAGATCATGACCTTAGCTGAAATCAAGAGTTGGACGCTTAACCAACTGAGCTGCCCAGGCACCTCATCATATGATCAGTTTTTATAAATATTCCACTTGTGCCTGAATAAATGTGTATTCTGTACTTTGACCATGAGGTAGCCTCCCTGCCTTTCTTTTCTCCCCCTTACCTTCCTCTCTCTACCGCTCTCATCTATGATGACATTTGTTTTCTTTTAGCAACTTAAATACATCATTTCATTCCGCATCCTGTTGATGTGGAGAAAAGTTAGCTATCAGTCGCTTCTTGAAAAAGTCTTTTTTTTACCCCTGTCTACTTTTAAAATTTTCTCTGATTTTTCTGTACTTTTTCTTGATGATGTGTTTAAGGGACATGTGTGTGTTTAATTTCCTGCTTGGAGTTTGTTGGATTTATTCAATCTGGATTTGTGTCTTTCATCTGTTCTTTAATATTTTCAGCCATTATTTCTTCATTCTCTACCTCTTTTTCTTTGCTATGTTTTTGAGATTCCAATTAAATATATGTTAGACCTTCTTATTCAGGTTTTCCTGTTTCTTTACCTATTTTCCATATTTCCTGTCTACATGTCACATCTCTGCTGAAGTCTAAATCATTTTGTGTAACTTATCTTCCAGTTTACTCATTTTCCCTTGTGCTGTGTCTAATCTGCTTTGGATCTGTCTATTGAATGCTTAATTATGGATTTGCAGTTACTTGGAGAAGTTTTATTTGTATCTTTCCAAGTCCGATGTGTCCCCCCCCCCCGCCCTTTTTTAGTTGATTTTGCACTGCAGATATTATAAAGGATGTCTTTTATTTATTTAATCATTGTAAATGTAATTGTAATTCCAGGTCTGTTTCTGCTAGTTTGCATGTACTATGCCTTGTTTTCTTATATGCTTGGTTATTTTTTACTCTACTACTCATTGATTTTTAGTATTTGGAACCTACAGAGAAGGTATATTTTTCCAGAGAGGCTTTGGATTTTCTTCTGCCAGGTGCCTGGAGATAACTAACTGTCTGGAACCATCTCAAGTCAGGTTTACAGCTTGAGGCTTTCCAGTGTGCCCTAAGGAGGTGAACCCAGATTGTAAAACCATATGAAGGCTACATTTTTGTTCTCGAAGAGTGGGTTGGTCTGAATAACCTAACTCTCCATTATTGGAAATGAGAGATGGGTATTCATTTTTTTTTTAAAGATTTTATTTATTTATTTGACAGAGAGAGATCACAAGTAGACAGAGAGGCAGGCAGAGCGAGAGGAAGGGAAGCAGGCTCCCCGCTGAGCAGAGAGCCCGATGTGAGACTCGATCCCAGGACCCTGAGATCATGACCTGAGCCGAAGGCAGAGGCTTAACCCACTGAGCCACCCAGGTGCCCCTGGGTATTCATTTTTTTTAAAAAAATACTGTGATGTGCCTTAGTTAAACCATCTTTTTGTTTTCAACAGCTTTTCTTTTTATTCTGTGTCTGTTTTTGACAGTAATCTTCTTGGTATTTTATGATTTTGCATGATGTTGGCATTTGGTGTGTATGTGTTTGTGTTTTATCTATTTGTGTTTCTCTGTGTATATTAGATAGGTCTATGTTAAGTATATTATATTAATGTTAAGTAAATATACAGCAATTTCATTTTCACCAAGGTGAGTTTAAAAGCAATTTGTGGTGAATTGTATGCATTTTGACATCTATTAAGATGACCATGTGATAAACCTCTACTGTGGCTTCTCTTTCCATGAATTGTATTTATATATTACTTAGTGGTGAATCATTCTTACAAATCTGTAATGAATTTTCTTGGTTGTTGTATTAATTATTTATTGCTGCAAAACAGATTACCACAGATTCAGCTGTTCAAAGCAATGTACAATTACTATATAATTTTCTATGTTTCAGAAGTCCAGCCATGACTTAGTGGTCATATGCATTGCTTAGTAGCTGGGGTCCAATCTGAGGGTTGACTAGGGAAACTCATGTGTAAACTTACGGGGCTGTTGACAGAATTCAATTTTGTTCAGGTTATTGTCAGATTACAGGCCTCAGTTTCTTGCTGGCTGGAGCTTGCCCTCAGTTCCTTGCCACGTGGCCATCTCCATAAACAGTTCACAACATGGCAGCTTGCTTCTCCAAGGCCAGCAAAGGGGAGAGTTCTCAGCAAAGTAGGCATTTGAGTGTTGCATAGTTGATCACATACACATAATCACATATGTCCTGTCACCTTTGCTGTTGTTTAGAAGAAAGTCATACACTCCCACTTAAGGTGAGGGAATTACTCAGTGTTGTGTCTGATTTTGGTCTAGACCTTATGAATTGGCTGCAAGTGACAGAAAATGGCATAGATAAGGTAGATATTTATTTCTCTCTTGTCTAAACATCATCTTCTAGGTCAGCAGCCTACGTCTGGTATGGTGGCCTTTTTCCAGGTACACCCAGGATTCTTGAGTTTTTTTTTTCCACTCACATTAGGATGCCATCCCTCAGGTGTAACCTTTTCCTTATCATCCAAGATAGCCAGGTATGCATTCCAGAGAGCAGAGTGAAAGAAGGAACCTAGAAGAGGAAGCAAATGAGGCTTAAAGGGTTTTTGTTTTTGTTTTTGTTTTTTTGGAGGATCCTAAAAGCTGTCAAGTGGTGCTTCTGCTTATATTCTACTGGCCAAAATGTAGTCTTTAATTTGCCTAGAAAAAATTTTGCTGCTGTATAAGAATGGGAGAACAGATCATGAAGGACCACTACTAATTTCTGCCACAGTTAGCTTTAAGCTAAAAAACAAAAACAAAAACAAAAAACCCCACAAACATCCCCCCAAAACTAGGTTTTTTTTTTGGTCCTGGAATAATTAAGCATACAGTATTTTTTTTGAGATTTGAAAAGATAATCTGAGAAAATACCAATGACTTGGTTTCTCTTCTATAGAAAGGGCAGGAGCTGAAGAGTTCATTATACCAGAGGGGATTGGACTGACCAGGAGCAGCTCAAGTGTAGATATGAGAGGGGTGGTTGTAGAAAAGAAGCCTGCCAGGGGGAGGGGCTTTGCATATACCATCTCATTTCATCCTTGTAGAAGTTCTTACTGTAATAGTATTCTGGCTTTAGAGAAAAAGGTACTTGCCCAAGGATACTTAGATAATTGATGGGAAGGCTGTAAATTTCGTTGAAGCACTAACTCACAAAAAACGCCATCCCTCTAAGGGTCTTAAATAGGAATCCTAGTCTTTTTATTCATCAGTCACACAAGCTCTTGACTTTGATATTTTGAGGTTGCAGGAAATGAGATAGGGAGGGAACAGGTGGGATTTATGGAAAGTCCTCCATACTCAGGCTAGTTCCCATAAACAGTCTGAGTGGTGGTCAGGATGTAACTTGATAAAACTCTCGTCTACATCCTCCTTCCCTTCCGTCATCCAATTGTACATTAGCAAGTGTCCAGTGGACATTAACTGGATTGATCCTTATTAGGGATTTCATGCCCACAGGCTCCTGCCCATTGTCAGCAAACCCTGAAAACAGCTCTATCCTTTCCAGAAATAGGCCTGTTCAGACTGGACAAGCATGTTTCAATCTCTACTGCTCTGGTTCATTTTTCAGAACAGTCAGGCCCCTTCTCAGTGGTTTCTGTAGGAGATTTGAGTCACAAGGTCATTGATGGGGAGCCTTCTCCCATCATACTTCATCTCTTTTCTGCCTCCCCTCAAGTACTTCTGAGTGTTTATTAAATTCTGATGAGTTAGGAGTTTCCTCTCCCAGCCTTTCTTCTGCTGGTAATAGTAGTCCGTTACTGAAAGAGGAGAATTCATAAAGGGGAGGGGGAGGGCAATAACTGAAAGATGGCAGGAAACAGCAACCCTCTCCCCCATTGATGACAGCCATGCCTTGCAACCAGTGCTATACAGGTGGAAGACTGGTGGGGGAATCTCAGGGCCTTTTCTGGATGTTGGCTGCATCCCATTATCTCTGAATGTGTGCAAAGTGTTTAATGAACAGCACTGAGTAAGAAGCTGTCATGTGGCTGTGGAACAGAAGGATTTCCTCGTTTTGGGCAATCCATAATCCCTTTGTTTCAGGGAAATCTCTAAGATTGACTTTCCAGTCTGCCTCCCAGCCCCCACTGCATTTCATTTGTGTGCACAACCTTGAGGTTTAAAGCTAATTTATTTCTATCCCATTTTCTTTCAGCTTTTATACTACGTTTAATCAGTTGCTTTGGTCCCACTGCCACTTCAGCCAGACTTGCCGGGAAAGGATTATAGCTGGGCCCTGATGCTCCAGCCTCATCCAGAGCTTCTGGCTAATATGCCAGAATCCAGAATGTCTCCGAGGCTTCCTGCTCTCTTTGAGTGGCACATGCAGGGTAATTTAGGGAGCCTTCCCTTTGCAGAGCATCCCAAAAATGGGAAGGCTGAAAGGTGCTGAAGGGTCTTTTTAAAAGCCAGATGGAAAAATGTGTGAAACATTAAATGCAAGCCACCTCCCTCTTCCCAAGAGTTTTCACCATTTTACTATTTGTGGTTAGGTCATTTAGGTTCTCATGGCAAGTAGGTGAAGGGTAAAGTAGGGTTTTTGCCCCAGTAGGGTTTCTGTTTGGGATTAGACTGGGAGTTCTGGGGGCATCCTGAGGGACTTCGGTCATAGCCATTGCGGTGGTACCTTCCCCCTGACCAAGTGTCTTTTTACGATCCTCATTGTCTCGGTGAAAAACTTTCTGGGTAAGTTTTTGCCCACCTTGTAGTGTATGCTAAAATTCAGAAAAGAAGCAAAGGCCAAGGAGATAGTGGGCCCAGGAGTAAACTTGCTGGGCAGCATTCAGCTAGGAAGAGAGGACAGGAAAAGGCAAGTCCTGATGCATACCTGTGGCATTTAACATGAGAGCCCTGATGCACACATGCTCTTGCCAAGGAGCTTTGGATGGTGATCAGTGGCTGAATGCAGGAGCCTCAGAACCACCTCACTGCCTCTGTTGAAGTGATTTGTGCATGACCACATGTCCATCTGGCAGCCAGAATGAAAAGATGAGTCAGAACCTTAGAGTTTTCAGGCTAAGATAAGACCTTCAGGTAGCATTTCCTGCCCAGTTGGAGAATTCCTGGGATCTGGGACAATGTGTTCTGAAAGATTCAGATAAAGGCCCCCTCTCCAGCTCTGTAACTCACAAAGAACTTGGCCTTAACAAGCTGTTTTGCAAAGGTGAGAAACAGTTGGGGGCTTCTCAAGCTAGATGGTGCCTCATGGGGCAATGTGTGTCTCATACAAAATTGTCCAGCCTGCCCACCCGCCCGCCCTCCCTCTCTACTTCTCCCCTTCCCTCCTTTACTACTACAGCCTAGTTTCAGATATTCATGGGTAACCACTTAGGTCTCCATATCTGACTTGCTGTGGCTCAACTTGGCTGTTTTCTTGAAGTCTATACCCAAAGGTTCCCTAAAACTGTTTGGCAAAGAGATGCATAAGACTTGTTTTCTCTATGGAATGTAATTAGGCATTTCTAATATTTTGGTAAAGGTTCAGGTAAGTGTTTTTGAGGTGATTCACTTAAATTTAAATTTTATATCTTCAGCTCTGATTTAGTAATATATTCACATGGTTCAGAATTCAAAGGGCACAAAGGGGCATGGTGAAAACGCTTTGTCCAACCCTCTCTTTCCTGTCCAGCTCCCCTTCCTTAAGGCAACCAGTGTTGCCAGTTTCTTCTAGAGATATTTATATATATTAAAGCAAATAGACCTATACAGTGTTTTTACACAAACAGTATGTTACAATATAGACATCATTCTACAATTTGGTTTTTCCACTTAACAGTATATCTTGGACATGATTCTTTATCTGTACATAAAACACATCATAGGAGGTGGATTTTGTTTTTAAATAAAGGTAGAATGACTCTGGTGGAAGCTTTTGGGAAAATGCATGCATTGACCCGTGTTTAAAAATGACAGTGGTCCAATTAATTAGACTTACTACTTGGCAAAATTCACTGTTTAAACAAAGGATGTATTTGATTGTTGTGTCTAAGAAGTGATTACCGATGACTTTTTAGAGTTAGTATGACTCACAAAGCATCTTTGATGATAAGTTTGGAATGACTGTGTCATTAGTTCTGATTGGGAGTTTGTGCAATTCAGAATTTTAGTTTAAAATATGTTAAGGCAATAAAGCAGCCATGTGCTGGATCTCTTTGATTACATTCTGTCCCCTCTATTGTGTTGGGACAGTTTTCCAGCAGTCAGGTGCAGGGGGCTGTGGTACATACAGCATGACCACTAGATACTTTGGACTCTGGTGATTCCCTGATGCTTTATCCTAGCAACTGTGAAAAGTAAAAATAAAAAGCTTAGCTATTTGCATTTTCCCTACTGAAAGCTGCTGACAAGTTGGGAATGCTTCCAGACCCATGTGGTGTTGGGAAGTGGTCCTTTCCTGATCATGTTCTTGTGATAAAGAGACCATCCCCACAGGGATTGGGGTTGGGGGTGGGTGGGTAGGAGGGCTCCATCCTGAATGTTTGCGAGGAAAGCCACTTCAGTGCTGCCAGGAGAGCCAGGCTATTTACAGAAGACAAAAGCCATGGTTCTTGCCCTCTTGGGGGTTGTGAGGGCTTAGAAGTCTCAGGACCAGCTTAAGCTATCAAGAGGTCCTAAACACTGAACACCCACGGCCCCTCCTCTTCTCTCCACAAATAAGGAACTCAACATAAAAATAATTCCAAATTTTAAATAAGGTCTACCACCCCAGGATGGATGACTAGTTACATTTTTTAAAATAACGTATTAAATACCAATTGACTCAATTTTTGCCCTCAGGCTTTTTGGGTACCTATGCCTTGCAGATGCCCAAGAACAGATTGAGTATCTGTTTCATGATCCAATGCTGAGAGTTTCTAGTTCTCCTGAGGAGCTGCCCTTTTCTGGGATTTGGGAGGCAGGAATTATTTTACAATGTCAAGAATTTTGAAGTTTTAAAAAATGTTCTTTTGTTTATTTAATAATATCTTTACCCCAACTGAACACTGAAATAGCTCTGAATTTTTTCTCCAAGGAATGCATTTTCTTCTTGAGTGCTCCATGATGAAATCAGTCTTAATTTCAGTTCAACTAGTGTGTAAAAACACACAGTGAGTGATTATTAGTCCCCAAAGGAGGCAAGACAGATGGAGCCGAGAATGGAATTGGCTTTATGATTAATTGAATCCTTGAAGAGTTGAATAGAGTTAGAGCTGATTCGGCCCAGTCAGCGCCTTGAGACGGCTGGTGCTGTCCCAAGCCTGAGAGAGGAAAGGGTCACAATAACCCAGATTTATCCTCTATTAAAATGGATTGGATGTATGCACCAGACGGTTCACATTTTTAAACCATTGATGCAGGATAATTGGAATGGAAACAAACAAGATTAGAACTAGATTACAGGTATTTGTGCAAGTTGCCTCCTAAATCCGTCAGAGTCGATGATTTATTCTGAGGATGCTTTATCATTAGAGTGAGTCATTGAAACTCTGCAACACATCTGGAGCTGTCCAGCCAGAAGGGGAAGAGGGAGGAGGGGGCGCAGAGCACTGCTTGGGGTTGGTAACTAGGAACAACTGTATGGTGCTTTTCTGGCCCTTTGGGGCAGGCATTTTCCAGAGAGAATTTTCATTCAATTTTGCTCTTTTTCTTTCTAGCAAGGTGGTGTAGTATTTGGGTTTAAAATGACTGCCTCTACTCCACAGTGAATAGATAGATGTGCTCTTTCATAATGTTTGGATCCACTGGTCACCCAGGGCAGCTGCTGCCTGTGGGGACTCTGCAGTTCAGGGAGGCAGAAGGGAGAAGGCCTGGTGCTGTGGGGAAATGCAGCCACATTAACCACCAAGTCCATAAGGATGATGGGTGGGTACCCCCGTGCCTTGCCAGGGGACCTGTTGGTGCAGGCCATCATCTGTGGAGCTGGAAAGCTTGGGTTTGCCCTCATGGACAGGCTACCTTTCCTCGGCCAGGAGCTGAGGGAAGAAGGCCAAGTTCTCTCCCAGCCCTCTTCCACCACAAAGTCTAGCCATGGCCATAGGATGGTGTATGGGGTCATGGTCCTGAGGGTGACTGATCTAATCCTGAACTCGGGAGTCTGGACACAGGTCACAGTCTCATGTCTACAGCCAGCTAACTGACATTTGAGCACTCATTTTGCTTAGAAAAACAAAAACAGGAGGACTAGATATCCAAGGTTCCTTCCGTGTAGAGAAGTGTGCCCCTGTGCCTTTCCTTCTTGAATTGTCTTCCAGGCACTGGTGCCCATACCAAGTCCCTGGCACCATGCTGGGTTAACCTCATAGAGATCCCATCTGATAGGGAAGCCTCACTCTTACCTTCAAACTATGCTTTTTTTTTTTTTTTTTTCTTTTCCTTTTCTTTTTTCCATTTTGAGCTCCTGTGAGTCAGGCTGCAGGCAGCTCATTTACAAGGGAGTCAGCCAGAAGGAAAGCGGCTTGAAGTCTACTTTCATTTTGCCGTGGGAGGTGTTTTCCTGTTGAATTGCTAACCAGGCAGGTCAGAGGGAATCATAAAGGATCTCAGTCATCCGCAGATGGAAACAAGTATAGCAAAGTACCTCAGAAGCGGGTGAAAAAAATCTTCCTTGATGGCATTTCTCAGCTCTGGCATTCTCCAAATTGAACATACCTAAAAGACACTGTCCCCAAGGGAAGGAGGGGGCGGTTTCTTAGTCCCCCGTCTGGGAAGGTAAAAACCAAGGCCCATGCCACACCCTCAGGCCACTGTAGAGCTAAGAACTGAAGCCCTGCTTCTCTTCTCTGTTTTCCCTCTTCCATGTCCTGCTGTTACCTTGGTCCTGCTAGCTGCTTTGGCTGTAGCTTCCACCGTTGCCATTGTGTTAGGCACAAAGACCTTTAATTTGCCTATTTTGTTGGAGTCCCCTTTGTGTGGAATAGCGCCTGAAAAGTATGTAATCCCCTTGTGTCCGTTACAGCTTTTGTTCTTGTCAGAGGCATGCCCTCCCTTTCCAGCTCAGCCTCAGCTGGACATTTTGCCCTGCCCTCACCTGGCCCCCAAGAGCAAGCAGTGCTCAGCAGATTTTTCTTCCTTGCTTTGGGGTGGGGATGGGAGCGAGGAGTGGCTTTCCTGCTTAGGGGGCGGCATGCCTGATTCCGTGGACCTGAAAGGCCTCAAGTATGTACAAGAAAGAGGAATTGGTGATACAATGTCAGTCTTGCCTGGGACTGCTTGTCTTTCCTGTAATCCTTGGTGTCTGAGGTCTAAGGAGTGTGTTCCACTTTTCGGGCTTGAGTCTGGTTTCTTCCTCCCATCTGCCTAGGGTGTTACTTGTCCTGGAGTCCTGAAAATGCAGCCGCTCTGTTCAGTGACGAGAAGACAGGCTAGACGCTTAACCCTGCTGGTTATGTAAGATGGGAGAACTCAGCAGTGTCTTTCTTAGCCTTCGATTCTTTAGACTTTAGTTAGAACCTGTCCTCTGGGGTTTGGGAATATTCTAGCCACGTTTGCTAATTCCCCAGTGAAGCCCAGTGTGACACAAAGCTCTTATTTTTGCCTCGAGTATGACACATGGTACTTCTTCCTATCATGTCCCATCCGTCAAATGCCCGGTGCTGTGTGTAGGGTACATATCACAGAGATGGTTGAATGAGAGCTGTTCACAGCAGAGGAAACTCTTGTCTGAGAGAGGTTAGGATCAATTTCTGGGGGGAGGGATGCCAGCTAGGCTTGTGTCTCACAGAGACTTTGTTTTTCTGCTTAGACATCAGCATAGTTCCCATTCATAGTTTCTGCCAGGCCTCCCTGACCCTCTTCTTCTCTTGGAGCTAGCATTTTCTCTTCTCACTGGGTGGGTGGACAAGCCCTGTTGGGAAGGACTGGAACATGGGAGACCCATTAGGGTGGAATGGGTGGCAGTAAGACAGATGTGCTTGGATACATACCTCCTGTATGTCTCATGCTGCATGAAGGGGCCTGTCCTCATCTCCAACCCCTCTCTCTCTGACACGCCCACTTCTGGACTACTAGGCAAGTGGGATACTGGATGACAAGCTGGAAGGGGAGAACTAAGCCAGGTAGCACTCATGACTAAGGGCTTCCCACCAGGAGCAAAATGCATTCTGGAATAGTGCCTAATGCCTTTCCTCCTCCCCCTCCCCCCGCCTCCGCCACTGGCATGTTCTTAAAAGGTGACTTTGTCCATTAAACATTCCAGAGGTACCGTGCTGGGGAAGTACTACAGGGACCAGAGTTGCCATCCAGAGATGTAGAGGAATCTATAGGGCAGGATCCCTAGGGTCCCATTGATGGGCACAGTGACCTTGACCGAAGCCCTTAGCCTCTCTGTGCTCTTACCTGGAAGTACAGACTGTTCTCCTATACCTCCTGGAGAAAAATGAGATTATCCCTATAAAATGCTCTGATTGTCTTGGAAGAAAGATGCTGTATCTATGCCAGTTGTTATTGTTACATATATGTATACATATAGTGGCACTTGAAAATCGATAGGGTGACACTCTGAGGAGCTGCAAATACTAGCCATGCACGTTTGTTTTCCATTTTATTTTCACCTTTCCCTAATGAAGGGGAGGGGCCGATGCTGTCAGCCCTGCACACCTCACTCATGGTTGCAAGGATTAACCTCAAGGTAATGAGCAAAACCAGGGCCATGAATGGGCAGAGACATTTGGCTGCCATGCTTGTTGCCCATGGCAGGCAGGCTCAGAGAGTCCAGCTCATCTGACAAATGTTTACTGAATTTCAACTCTGTTAACACTCTAAGAGGATAGAAGGTTACATTTGGCATACTTACCCAAAATATTAGACCAGGGCATGAAGGATGTTTAGAAATAACTGCAGTACTTACAGTATTCCACACACTGAGCTGAGCAATTTATATACATTTTCACATTGAATCTAAGTAAGTGCTGTTATGAATAAGTATAGTTGCTTCCATTTTTACCCAGGAGGACCCTGAGACCTAGACAGGTCACGTACTTCCCTAGGGTCACACGGCTGGACTGTATTTGGCCTAAAACATGAGCCTAGTGTGACACGAAAGCCAAGCTCTTAACCACTATGTTGTGCTCATGATAATAAATCCTGAGAAACAGAGAGAAGGAAGGAGGGTAAGGCAGAAGGGAGGGAGGAGGGGAGCATGGGAATGGGAAGACAGCCTGAAGGGGCTTGAAGAGAGAGAGGTAGGTAGATATCTGGGTTCCTTTTGTTTTCTCTGCCTGTGAGTGATAACCAGCCTTATTCTTCGCTTTTATTTCTGACCTTTCTGACCTCTTCTTTTATTTCTAGGATATGCCATAGGTCAGATCCAACCCCTAGAGCAAACCCCGGGTCTCTATCAGGTAGGGGCTCTAGATAGGAAACTCGATTTGGGTGGCTCACCAGTCCCATGAAATGACCCTCACCAAACACTCCGTCCTGAGGTGGACTCTGATTATTCCCTGGGGAAGATTGTTGGGGGTTTTTCCCTCCTTTCTTGATAAATACTGGGTTCTGGTGCCTCTGTAGTTGAATGGTACTCCCTTCAACCCTAGTCAGCCTGTCTTCCTGAATGGTAACCCCCACTTCACTAGGGGCTCTTTCTGGAGTTATTGAGAGCTTGAATGCTATTTTCAGCATGTGGCCCTGGGCCTAGGATGCTTCTCAGAAGAAATTTGTCTCCTTACTACTAGAGACAGGGCACCCAGGGTGAACCTCTGATAGAAATGAGAGGTGGCCATGACAGCGTTGAACTCACCACACTGGGAGGGAAGTTTGTCTGTTGTCATCAGGCACTAGACAGGGACCCCGCCTTTGGTGAGAGGGTCAAGCACGGTATTTTTAGCAAGCAATCCTTTATCATTTTTTCAGCCACTTTAAAAATAGATACCACTCTTTCTTTCTAATTGGCACCATTTGTCATCCTCTGTCCTTGCTTTTCACATGCTGAATTGTTCATGAATATTTATTTACCCTCCTGGAGGCAACTCCATATATGTGTGTGTGTGTGTGTGTGTACACGTGCATGTGTCGCTCAAAACACATTCTGCCCCTTTTTGCTTTTTTTGTCATAAATGATGACATAGTGGAAGGCAGGGAATGGAAAGCTGGGGCCCTTGTCTTTGAACCCCTGTCTTTAATGGTGCAACTGGTGAGTCCTTGCACCTCTGTAACACATTCCTCCATGTCCATGAGGTGACCACTCCTGGTTGCCCAGAGTGTTGCCTTTTTTTTTTTTTTTTTTTTTAAAGAACTAAGTCAACCTTAGGCTCCCATACCATACCTCCACCCTCTCAGCCTGGCTGGTGAAATGCTTCCTCTTGGCAGTCAGATCCAGGATCCCTGAGATTCTTTGGTTGGAGTACCATGGCTTAGACATTCAGATATTCAGATTTGGTGGTGTTGGCAAAAATTACCTGAGAGAAGGAGCCGGGTTTCACCTTTTTTTCCCTAGTCAAACCTCTGCTTCTCAGCCATACTGATACCACGCCCTAGCAGTTCTGAACAACAGAGGAGCCTAGAGCTTACCTCAAGGATATTGTGCAGAGCTGAGCCTTCTGGAGAGAATCTCCCCTTTGTGGCTGGGCCTCTCTGCCTGATATGTCCCCGTTCCTGAGCCATTATTTTGTCTTTTGACTCTCCAGAGTGGCTGAAAAGACAGGGTGACAGCCTGAGCAGACTCCTGGCTCAGCCTGGAGCCTGATGTGGGGCTCACTCTCACGACCCATGAGATCATGACTGAGCCGAAACCAAGAGTCTGACATTTTAGACTGAGCCACCTAGGCGCCCCTGATTTGCATGTTTTTTTATTTTTTTTTTACAGATTTTATTTATTTATTTGACAGGGACAGATCACAAGTAGGCAGAGAGGCAGGCAGAGAGAGAGAGAGAGGGAAGCAGGCTCCCTGCTGAGCAGAGCGCCCGATGCGGGACTCCATCCCAGGACCCTGATATCATGACCTGAGCCGAAGGCAGCGGCTTAACCTGCTGAGCCACCCAGGTGCCCCCTGATTTGCATTTTTGAATGATCCCTCTGGTTGCCCTGGGGGAAAGAACTCTT
Organism: Lutra lutra; assembly: GCF_902655055.1. Lineage (NCBI taxonomy): Eukaryota > Metazoa > Chordata > Mammalia > Carnivora > Mustelidae > Lutra > Lutra lutra. The sequence continues at coordinate 77,849,499 of NC_062282.1, read as the reverse complement.
TCTATTTTCATAATGTAGAACCTCCTATCTTACTGTTTTTTGTTTTATCTTATACCTCCCATGATAGGAAGGCCTCCTTGGTATCTCCTTCAAGTCATCCCTTCTCATGAGGATTCTGGAAGGTAGATCTCATGACGTACCCTGGAGGTAAACCTCATGACAAGATTGTTGCTCTCCAGGGCCCCTGGGTGGCTCAGTGGGTTAAAGCCTCTGCCTTCAGCTCAGGTCGTGATCCCAGGGTCCTGGGATCGAGTCCTGAGTCCGGCTCTCTGCTCAGCAGGGAGCCCGCTTCTCCATCTCTCTCTGCCTGCCTCTCTGCCTACTTGTGATCTCTGTCTGTCAAATAAGTAAATAAAATCTTTAAAATCCGGAGGGGGGGAAAGATTGTTGTTCTCCAGATTAGAACATGGAGTCAGAAAGCTTCACATCTCTGCATGGATGTGGGTACTTTGATCGTGAGGTTTTTTACTTTCTAGGCTTAGGACCATGGTGTCTGCTTAGTTTTCCAGTGCTGGGGTTGGCTCTGGCCCTGGTATCCTGGGACAAGATAAGTAGGGCCATCCTTTTGCCTCCGTCAGCTAACAGCATACCCACTTCCTTCCCCTGAGTTAAAGGGTAGTCTTAAGAGGAAGCAGTGCAGGGTGCTGTGTTGATGTCCCACAACCCGGTGGCAGGGTTGGAATGAACTTTTTTATGGCTCCAAGGAACTCTGGAGATGCTGGTAGTACAGTGAATTAGAACATAAGACAGGAGCTCTGTGGCCGGGATTGGAATGTGGACTCTACTGCATGTTAGCTGTCTAAACTTGGGCAAATTATTAATCTCCTCAGCAGTTTCCTCCTATGTAAAATGGGAATAATAACACCTATCTCAGGCTCATTATTGTGGGGGATTAAATGTGTTAATACACATGACACATTAAGAAGAATGCCTAGCAGGGATGCCTGGGTGGCTCAGTTAAGTGTCTGTCTTCTGGTCAGATCATGATTTCAGAGTCCTGGGATCGAGCCCCACATGGGGCTCCCTGCCCAGTGGGGAGTGTGCTTCTCCCTTTGCCCCTCCTCACGGCTTGTGTTTTCTCTCTCTCTCTCATATGAATAAATAAATAAAATCTTAAAAAAAAAAAAAAAAAGAATGCCTAGCAAGTAGTGCTCAGAGTGTTAACCTCTTTCATTATTTTCTCTTTGTTCCCCCACAAGATATCACAGAGTCAGCTCTGGATGGTGGGGTACTTCTCCAGGCAAGGCAATGGTTGCCCGGAGTCATCAGAGCTTTGCTTGCTGTACAAATACTCTTTTTAAATTTCATGTGTGTTATTTCTTCTGATTCTAAAAGTAATACACGCTCAGAATAAGCTTTCCAAACATTAAAGTAATAATATATAACGTGGAAAGTTGAAATTATATCGAAAGGATGTAACTGCCTAATGGTAGTTAATTTGCTCATGCAGCAAATATTTCTTGAGTGTCAATTATGTGCAGAGGTGTGGGCATTGTATTTTCTGTAAGCTTTTTCTTGCCTGGAGAGCTGGGGCATCTGGGCAGTGAAAGTCTTTGTTCTCTCCTGTATAGTGTTCTGGACCTTAAGGGCTTAATCTGATCTTTTTGGTGGCCTGTGGCCCTGACATCAGACCCAGTTCTTTCATTGTAACATCGTATGCAGGAAACAGAACACTGTGAAACCTCTCTATCCTTTCCTTCTTACCATTTATTAATTTTTTATTGCTTTTTAGCAAATTGCTTCCAAACTGACTGACTTAAAGCAACAGTAATCATTTTATAGTTCAGTTTTTGTGAGTCAGGAATTTGGAAGCATAGTCAAGATGTTGGCTACAACTGGGGTTGTGGGATCTGTTTCCAACTTGTATGTCTCACAAGCTGATGCCGGCTGTTGGTGAGAGGCCTCAGTTCCTCTTTTAAGTGAGCCTCTCCATAGGGCCATTTGGGTATCCCTGTGTCTCCCTTCAGAGGGAGCAGTGTAAGAAGGGCGTTAGATGCCTTTTATGACATAGCCTCAGAAGTCAATACCATCACCTCTTCTGTATTATTTTGGTCACATGATCAGTGTGAGAGGGAACGATACAAAGGAATAATACCAGAAGGCAAGGCATTGGTGGCCATTTTGGAAACGAGCAACCATACCCTATATCCAAAGACCTTTTCCTAGGCACTGTGGGAGGGGACCCCAGGCATCCAGGGCCTGGCCCAATCACTCTGGAGATAGTCATCTCTGAGGTAGGCAGTGCTCACTGTGGCTTGCAAAGCCTATACCCCTCCCCCATGCTCTGGCCTCAGAGTTTTACGCTGCCCCTCTGCTGTAGTGGCATGTCAGAAAGACAGTGGTTTCATTTTTCAGGCTTTGGCCATGATGGTAGATGGAATGATAAAAGACTCTGTACTCCTCTCAGTCTGCCAGTGGCTTGGGCATCCGGACTCTGGATTTCTCGAAGTGGACTAACCGGCCTCTTTCTACAGGCTTCTTGGTTTCAGAGGAGGGGGGGCAGTTTTGGTATTTTGAAATCTGGTCATTTCAAGATGAGGGTGGATATTATACTTGTAAAAGTTCATTTTCATTCCATATAGTTTCATGCGTTCTATATAGAAAAATCTCACAAGGTGGTAGAGTTATGAGCTGGTCGGCAAAATAAGTTCCCAGGTAAGAGGCTCACCTCAGACAGACAGCTTGACAGTCTTTATATGGAGCAAGTTACTTAATCTGTCTGAGGCTCAGCTTCCTCAACTCGGAAAGGAGAAAACAGTGCTTCATAGACTGACTGTGAGGAATAAATGAGATAATGTATGTATAGTATAACTAAGTAAACTGCTGGCCCAGAGCACAGCACATGGTAAAGAAATAAGAGCTGTCACTAAAAATATTATTAATGTCTGTTTAATCACCATCACCATCATCATACTCGTTGACCCTAAGTAGGATGGAGAGAAGGGCCGTGACTTAACAAACAAAGCAGAGGCAATCTGGGCCTGAGAACAAGGTCTCCTTCCCTCTTCTTGCTTTCATACTTCCCATCTTGAATGTTCTTCCACGTGATGCCTGAACCACAAATAGAAGTTTGGGCAACTCCCAATTATCCCTAGTGTGAATAATTCACTCAGAGATAATCTGTGCGACTGGCTAGATTCCCAAATCAGCTGAGTGGATTATTCTCCTCTTTCAATTATTCAACAGTACAAGTAATTGGGAGCTGGCGTTAGCATTTGAAGGCTGTGAGGTCATCTCCTGTTGTTCTCAGTTGCTCAGCCCTGCCAGGGGTGATGTTTCAGAGGAGCATGGAAGCTGTAGAGCAGGGCCCAAGGGGCAAGGACAGAGGTGGTGACAGGCATGAGGGTGAAAGACAACAGCCCTAGAATGACCTGGTGGGCGAGGTGAAGCTGCCAACTACGGAGCAGGAGAGCCAGACAGAACAGTTTACAAAGGCTACCTTCTCTCTCCCTGGGCCAGAGGAGGGGCCCTGTTGGAGGCAGGGGTGTGCTTCCTTCTGGAGCTCTTGGATTTAAAGTTGACTCTGGAATGTTAGATGTTACTGGAGTCTTTTTTTTTTTTTTTTTTTTTTTTAAAGATTTTATTTATTTATTTGACAGAGAGAAATCACAAGTAAGCAGAGAGGCGGGCAGAGAGAGAGAGGAGGAAGCAGGCTCCCCGCTGAGCAGAAAGCCCGATGTGGGGCTCGAACCCAGGACCTGGGATCATGACCTGAGCCGAAGGCAGCGGCTTAACCCACTGAGCCACCCAGGCGCCCCTTACTGGAGTCTTTTAAAATAGGATTGGCCACCCTCCTCCCTTTTATTTGCTGTTCTCTTTGGCTTTGGGGTACGGCACTAGGAGACTCGAGGAGTCTCTCCTTTCTGTGAATAGGGTCTCGACATAAAAATAACATATAGTGATGATGCATTCCTGTACAAAGTAAATGAGTAAAGATTTATGTGTACATTTGTAGTACATGTGTATTTTTAAATATATAATGCAAAAACCGGCTCTGAGGGTGGGAGGAATGAGGTTATGAGAAAAGGATTTTTCCTTTGTGTTCTGCATTCTCTATACTATGTGCATTTTTTTTCCCACCATGAGCTTACATTTGTTTCTAATTAGTGATGTCATGAAAGGAAGACATAGAAGAGGAGCTGCTGTTGGGTTTTGCAGCAGTAGCCCTTTGAGCCGTCATTGTCTGTAACCTTGAATTGGCTTGAGTTTGGGGTGGACCCAGCCCCTTGAGCAAGGTGGCGGTGGAGGTATTGTGCGTGAATACAATGACCCAGGCTCTCTCAGAGTCTTGTTCTCCTTGTGGGACTGAACAAACACGTGTCTGCCCCTAGTTGGCAGTGCCTTGGCCCCGAGGCGGTCATCCTCCCTTCTGTTCTTATTATTCCTTTCTCTCCTCCTTCCCTGAGGACCCAGAAACCATTTGCCCTGGATCTGCTAGACTCAGGGTTACCCTGAAATTATCAGCACAGTCTCCTCTTTGCCTCTGGGCAGGAGAATAAACTTCTTGATTCATACACTATTTTGATGTATGTGCATTGTCCCAAGTTCAGTAGTTCAGAAGAGAGAAGAAGGTTAGTTTCATTTTGAACTGTTTCTCTAGGTTAAAAAAATTTTTTCATTTAGTTTTTGGCTCAAGAAAAGTTGTTTGAGGGCCACCGGGGTGGCTCAGTTGGTTAAGTGTCTGCCTTTGGCTCAGGTCATGATCCCAGAGTCCTGGGATCGAGTTCTGCGTTGGGCTTCCTCCTTGGTGGGGAGCCTGCTTCTCCCTCTGCAGCTCCCCCTACTTGTGCTTGCTCTCTCTCTCTCTGTCAGATAAATAAGTAAAACCTTTAAAATACAAAAAAAAAAAAAAGAGAGAGAGAGAAAAGAAAAGTCGTTTGAGCTCAGTTTGGGGTTTATAGTTACTGAGGTTAACTCCAGGTTTTGGCTGATGATTGGTTCCAGTGTGTGCTTAGGAAGGTCAGGGGCAAAGTGAGAGGTGGGAACTTTTTTGTCTCTAGGGCTCTCAACAGCAGCAATAAATTGTGATGTGTGTGGAACAGGAGCAGAGCCAGCTCAAAGAGCTCTGGGCCAGAGGGCCCATCCATGAGCAGGCTGCTTTTCAGCCTGGTGGAGGTTCTTACATCTGGGCCCAGCATGGCTGCACTGAACCAGACCTTCAAAAGTGGCTCCGGAGTACCAAGCATAGCTAGAGCATTTAGCTACTCCACATGGGAGCCAAGCTTCATTTTCCTCCATTTCTAGAAAAGACCTCAGTGGCAGAAAGAACTTGGTAGCCACATGTTGGCCAGCATCACTGATAAGAGTAGGCCCCAGGTCAGTGGTGAAGTTGACAGAATCACATGAGTATAGAGTTTGAGAGCTGAAGCTTAGACGTGACTCTGCTGCATCTGGCTCCTGAGAGTCCCTATGATCTCTTTTCCTTAGCTGGTCTTGGAACAAAGAGACCTCCTGGATATGTTTCAGCTCTGTGTGGCCTGGCAGAGGTCTGAGTTTCCAGAGTCCCTTGAGAAGGGAAGCTGATTTGATAAAAAGCCAGAGAGACAACTCGGGTGTTCGCTGGAATCTAACTAAGGATGGAGTTTGAGGAGTGTGCAGGAGTGAGCCCTGCAGGTGAGGGAGGCCAGGGACCTCTCTTCCTTCAGGCCACATTAGGGAGAGAGCCCCACTGTAAGCCCTTTGTGCTAGGTGCTGAACAAGTGGTGGCTTTGGTGGCAGTGGGGATGTGGTAGGTTTTCTGTTTCTGTACTCAAATACCTGATTCCCTTCTGCAGGAGGTAAGAGTACCTTGGAATAGAGAAACCACCCTCTGGAATCATTGGTGCGAATGGGAGTGGCACTGGGCTGAGCCTTATTCCCATCCTTGGGTCCCTTCCAAAGGTGCTGAGCTGAGATTTCCCAGTTGAGAGGAGTTTATTCTCTTCGGTTTGTGCTATGGGAAGAAAAGATTCAAGTTAGCAGGTGCAGAAAGCTTCCAAGGAGTTGGCTACCCGGGAACTTGATGCTTTGGCACTATGTGAGTTTCCTAAATATGGAGCTCTCTGGTGTCCACATGGCCCTGTGCTTGGTTAGGTCTTGGGGAGAGTCCGCAAAGATGGACTGCTGTTAAAGGGACAAGCAGCAGGGCCTTGAGAATATTCACAGTTGATAGGGTCAGACTGGATCTCTGCCAACAGAGCCCTGGTCAGACAGTGACAGACCTGGCCTGCCTCCCATTCAAGCCCTTAATAACCAGTTATTACTGAACATCATGGCTTGAGGTGGTATAAAACAGGATGGTGAGCTGTGAAGGCTCCTGCTTGAAGTCGTTTTTGGCCCCTTAACTCATTCTTCTATCCTCCACCTTTGGAAAACACTTCCTTTCTTTTGGGACTCTCTTCAGCCGAACGATGTGGTCAGGTAAGGGTGTTCATCTTTCTTTGCCACCTTTTTCATTCCTGGTTGAGGCTGTATGACCTCAGCCAGCCACTTGTTTTGCCTCTGCCATCGGTGCAGTGATTGGTCCAGGAGCAGGCGTGTGACACAAGCAAAGCCAGTGGAAGTCCTGCCCTGAAAGTCTGAACTACTTGAGGGGGAGAATGCTTAAGCTGGGATTGATATATTTAGGAGCTGCCAGTGGACACCAGGCTCATCCCTTCCTGGAGCAAGCAGCCTCATCCAGAGAGGGAAGCAGAGCCTAGAAATGCAGCCTGGGAGAAGACCCTTGCATATTGCTTGAGCCTGTGGTCCCAGTTTGGCTTTGACTTTTGTCATCCTTCTTCATGATGGAACCCAACAAACCTGTCTTTTTCACTTAAATAACTCGTAATTCCATTTTAGTTCCTTAAGAATAAAGTCCTAACTAATACAAAGCAGCTTCCAGCTGATCAGACTATTTGCTTCGAAATAGCTTAAGTCATGTCTAGGGAAGCTTCTCTTCCATGGTGGAGCCCTGTGCCCCACACTGTGCTTCACACACATTGGGGCTCTGTTTCTTAGGAGGGCACGTGCACCCTCATCCTCTGCCCCAGCCTTTGGGAAGAGAGTGTGGAGTCCTGAGCCTGGGTTTCCCAGTTTGACTCTTGGTGTCAGCAAATCTTATCTTGGATGCCTGCATTTTTCATCTCCTTCCTCTGCCGGTGCAGAGAAAAATACGGTCAGTCTTGCTTTCACAGGGGCCTTGCCAAATATGCCACTGGTGGGGAGTTTATCGGTGTACGGCAGGTGGCCATCTTCCAGACGGAGACGGGGGATCATACTCGCACAGCACAGCACGGTTCACAGCCGTGGGCCTGACCATCTCTCTTTGAAATCGCTCCTCTAGTGCCCAGCTTGAGTTGGTGCTAACTGTATTGTGCCTGCAACATCAGGGCAGTATTAGACGTTCCTTGTCCACTGCTTTTTTCCCAGACTGCTTGTGCCAGCTGCAGGGCCCTTGTGAGGCTGTTAGGTGTCTCTCTGTGGCAGATTCATTGTTCCATATTTTTATTTAATTACTTTTATAGCTCTTAGAATAAATCTAATTATCCATCTGTTATGCTACATTATGGCACTGTGGTTCATGCAATAATTTCGTGTTGTATGATATTTGTCAACTTGACCTTGCCCTCTTCCAGTGTTTGTGTTCCTCTCTGTGGCTCTGTGCCATCTCCTCAGTGGATTCCCAGCATGTCAGTCTATCAGGGCCCCCAGGCAGAGCTGACTGCGAATGGCTTTAGGTGGAGTAATGGTTGGTGTTCCTTGGCGTAGTGCAGAAGAGGAGAATGGCCAAGGACTCATCTCCAATACTATGCTGACTTGACCGAGGTCTGGAAAGTTGGATTGGTGTTAGAGTTCCAGAAAAGAAAGCAGTATTTCTAGCTTTAGGGTTTCTGAGCTTTTGCCAGAGGGCTGTTGTCAAGGAGAACAGCCAGGAAAGGTTAGGCTAAAAGGAGATGACCACCTGTAGATAGTTCTGTGACCGTCCCACCATGGCTGTCAGGTGGTGCCTAACATTAGGAATGAGTTAGAGCTGATCTTAGACATTGCAGAGGTAAATGTTACCTACTAGAGGTTGATTTTGGAAACCATGTAGAGGATCCCAGCTTTCAAATCTTTTATCCCCCCTGTTACTGCCTAAAATTCTATTATTACCATTAGAAATTAATTTCTTGGTTTTTTTTTTAATACATCTCTTTGTGGGCAAATGTGGATACTCCCCATAGGGTTACCCCCAGCGGTCACTGAACAGCTCTGCTGTATTCCTTTTCACAAGCAGGCAGGGGATGTGTGGCAGTGAACACATATGAGGGAGTTGTTGAGGGAATCAAACTAGAGGGGGTGGGAAAGAGAATGCAGAACTTAGAACATTGGCTGGCATCTGCCCTCTCTAGGCTCTTGGAGTAAGATGCTCAGAAAGGGAGGAAGATCATATGCCCTACCTACCCCCACACCCAGGTGTGGGGCTGGGCAGTCTCAGCAGGGGAGGGGCACTGAGCCAGCCTTGTCCCTTCAGGCAGCTCCTGCCTAACTGAGTATGGGCTTTAGGCTAGACCATGGAAGGTGAGGTTACTGGTAAAGAGACAACAAGGCACAATCTATGTCCTTGAGAGAGTTGACAGTTTAGCAGAGAAAACAGACTCACCAAATCTGTTGAGTGTGATGAAGAAAGAGGGCCTCAGGAATGCATAGCTGGGGCCTTATGCGGGTCAGGTGGTGAATGAAGGCTTCTCAGAGGCAATGTTTGGAGTGAGACTTGAAGGTGTAGGCTAGCCTGATGAAGATAGGGACAGAAATGAGGAGGGTAGGGAAAGGGCACTCCAGGCAGAAGCAGTAGAGAGCACAGCACATCTGAGTAGAGGAATTCATTTGGGAAGAGGAGGCCCACTTTTGGTCCTGACATAGGGTCAGTTCCAGCAGATTCTTGGGTGGAAGCATTGAGGCAGCTACTGTTACTGCTTGCAAAGCATGCACCCACCAAGGACCAAAGGAGGGCACATATGTGGTTCATAGGTTTTCTCTGGTGGAGGCTCTTGGGTCAGAGGCTCTGTGTTCTACTACCTCCCATACCTAGGGCAGGGTCTGCTACACTCCTCCTTCCCACCGCCCCTGCCTTCAACCCTGCCTCTGGCTCAAGCCCACATTAAAGGCCTTCCAACTTGGATGTGGGCCCAGGTTGGAGCTCATTACAGCCCTGTGGCCAGGCCCTCCATTTTCTCTTCCAGGTTAAGACTTGGCAGGCATCAAAGACTGCCAGGAACACCCCACAGGCCTTCTCCCTTAATGATCTCTCTCCGTTCCTCGGTCTGCATGGCCTCCCGAGCCAAGCTTTGCTCACCAGAGCCTCTGGTGACTTTTCGCAAGCTTTTCTTCATTCCAACAAACAGAATTCAGTGACTAATTGCTGGTATTTTTTTTTTCCCCTCAAGACTCTATTTATATAGGCTGTCATGTTGGGGGTGGGGAAGAGCAGGCTTTAGTCTTGGGAGGACTGCTGTTTCCTGCTACTGCCATCATTAGACGGAGGCCCATGTGGCATTGATGTCCACACTTTGTCTTTATTCTTGTATTTTTTTTTTGTCGTTTCGACATTTGGTTCTTTGAACATCTAACATCCCTTTTATGCTTCTCATCTCCCACGGAAGATTGTTGTATTTTGTCCCCCACCGAAGCTGAGTTTTCCTTTTGTCAGATTTCTCACTTTCTTCTTTAATGTATTTTGATCAATGCGGCCATGTAGGTCTGGGTTTTATTGGGAGCTTTTCATCTTGGCAGTGGCCCTCAGGGCTTGGGTCTTCTTGCAAAAACCCAACTCTGCTTCGGGCCCCTGAAGCAGGCCTTTCCTGGCCGCGGCTACAGAGAGCCCAGCCTGTCACCTGTCCAGGATCATGCTCTAGCCAACAATTCTCAAACTTAAGCATGCATGAGAAGCAACAGGATTTAACCGGGATCTGTTAAAATACAGATTTCCGGGCCCCTCCCCTAAAGCTTCTCATTCAGTAGGTCTGGGTTGGGGCCTGAGAATTTTTATTGCACATTATTTCCCAGGTGATGCTGGTACTGCTGCTCCAGAGACCACATTGTAAAAAAACAAAACACTGTTTTAGTGTAATTTTTCTTTTATCTTATGCCAGAGTGTCGAAGGCCCTAGAGAGGGGAGAATAGCTGAGGACCAGGTTCCCTTTTCCCGTACTAGGCCCAGCTCTCCAAAATTAGATGATGACAGCTGTTGGCAGTGGCATCGTGATATTTAAACATTTTTACAGTGATTTCACTTGTCCTAAGTCATTTGATACAGCAGATCCTTTGGTTAACTAACGAGTTTTTTCAGTTGAGAAGGTCAGATAAGAGCTCTTTCTTGGCCTTCCAGCTAAGAGTTTGTGGTGTTCCCCCAGTTGAATCCAGGTCTCTTAGCTCCTATTCTTGAGCTTTCGGTACTCTGCCACTTACTACATCTGTGTGATGTGACCTGCTATGGTCACATCATTATCTACTATGTGACACTATCTACTATGTCACTATCTACTATGTGACCTTGGGAAAAAAGTACTTAACTCTCTCTGACTTAGTTTATTGATTAGTAAAATGGGGGTAAAAATACCTGCCTCATAGAGTTGTCATGAGGATAGTGTGACTTAACATTTTTTTTTTATTAGAAAGATTGTAACTCTTTCTATGGGGGGGAGGGGGAAAGGGAGATGCAAACTCCCCGCTGGGCATGGAGCCCGACTCGGGTCTTGATCCGAGGATCTCTGCATCGTGATGTGAGCCGAAGGCAGATGCTTAACATACTGAGCTCCCCAGGAGCCACTTAACATTTGAAAAATATGTAACAGCTATGAAAGGACAGCACTCCAGAATTCATTCTCCTCTTGACTGTGAGAGACTGCCCTTAGTTTGGCGTTTCTGTTATTACAGGAACCCCAGGAGAATGTCCCACCACTCACCAGGCAGTATTCCTGGCTGTTAGGACAGGGCTCCATCACTTTGGAAGGGCCCTTCTCTCCATGGCCTGCTGTGAGGGAACTGGAGCATAGCAAGCCGGTGGATGGCCTCCAAGAGTTGAAGATGAGGCTATCGCTGATAGGCTGGGTTGGTGTGAGAAGTTTAAGACCAAAGGGGAGCCCCTAGGAGAGCAGTCCACGTCACCTCATGCCCTCCTGGGGAGCTGCTGCCATTGAGGCCCTGCTGCCATCGAGGCCCTGCAGCACTCAGCGTTGAAATAGCCCTTGGAGCTTCATTTAGAGGGAAGAGAAGTCAGGCCTGCCCTTTTGGGGTTTTCTCTCTTCCTGCTTCTCTTCTACCTTCTGATGGGGGCCTTCATAGAAGTAGCTGTGGTTTTACATAAAAGGCTGGCCCTGGTAATGTTGTTATTATTGAACCTATTGAGCTTAATGTCTCAGGAACAGTTATATTCGATATGTCATTTAATCCTTACAACAGCCTTCTGAAATTCTCTTCATTTTACAGATGGAGGAGGCTTGGGCAAAGACAGGTTAATTAGGCTGGTCTAGCTCCAGAAACCATGGTCTTTACCAGTGCGATGCTGCCTCCTGGGACCCTGCCCTGATATTTCCCTCCGTGGTGCCCTTGTTTCCCTCCCATGGATTCCTGGCCTTATCCTGTTCCCAGGATCCTTTGCCCCTCAGCTCGCTCCCCAGAGTCCAGGCCTGTGCAAAGTCTTTATTTACCTTTGTACCTTCCATAGAACTTGACACAAAGCCTTATATAGAGGTTAACCATATGTTCCATTTATACTTGTCCTAGTGCAGTAACTAATAGTACCTCCTTTCACTCTTTTTAAAGTGTCTCGTTTAGACAATAAATTATGTGGTCACTTTACTTACACATGACCGATTCTCCCAATCCAGGGACAGTGGCATTTTAATAGAGGAACCGGGAAGAGAATTATCGTTAAGACTCAAAGAAATAAATCGCAGATGGTAAAAATTTAAGCACTTTTACAGCCCAGCGGGCAAGAGGATTTGGACAGAGGTTTTGCTCAGCACCCCACAAACCTACCACATAGAACTATTCCCAAGTCCAAACTTGAGGCCTGTGAAGGTCACCAGGCTGGTCTCAGATTTCACAGGGCCAGAGTCCTACTGGGTAGCTTCGTGGAAGTGTCTGACAAGCAAGGCCAGAAAACAGGAAGGAGTGCCTAAAGCATTTGCTTTTCCACCTCTTTTGGGCAGAAGGCAGCCTTGCCTAGAAGCTGACTATCCTCGGCACCTGAGGCTTCTTGCAGGAGACAGCCACAAGTGGGGGAGGGGAGACTGGCCCTTTCCAGTGCTGAACTCAAGCTTAGTGGGAGCCTAGACTTGGGGTCCCGGTGCTGGGGGTTCTTTTTACCACAGGCTCTACCCCATACCCATAGACATGGAACCACAGCCACCCCTCAGCTTTGGTGTGTGCAAGTCACATTCTAGGCTGTGTCCTTGGCCCATTCGTAGGCAGCTGGAGACTGCTGTGCATATGTCAGTTCACACTTGAACTGGTTTAATGTTTTTTCTTTTAAGCTGCAATCTAAAATTCAGCCAGACAGGCTTTAACGAGCACTAAATCGTCAAGCCTTTTGTTTCCCTTGCTATTCAAGCCATAGAGATTTTGTATTTGATTCAGCAACAATTGCTGTATCTTAAACAAACCATTTACATTTTGACATTAACTATTTTATGAGCGTAACTTTTTTGTCGGCATCCGAATGGTTCTAGCAGAAGGAATTTAACAATTTTTTAGAATAAGAGTTTAAAGGGTCTGTGGAAGGTGATTCTTAACATTTTCTTTGGGGACAAGAAAGACTTTCATCTGAATTCATGCGGGTAATACAGACAGACGTGTAACCTTTTTCCTCCTATCTTAGTGACTTTTGATCTCAGGTCATTCTTCTAGGGCACTTTCCTGGTCAAGCCGTCCATTTTTCAGATTACACCTAACACTGGACTCTTGCACAGGGACTTGTCTAATAAACTACCTCTCCGCGTGTCCTTGTGGCTGCTAATTTTGTTTACTAGGGGCAGAGACTGTTTTCATTCTTTGCTCTGGGTCCAGGCTGCTTAGCTGAGGACCCTGTGCACACTGGGCCCAATCAGGATTGGTCAACCAGCCACTGGGATGAAGAGCCTCAGTCAGACAAATTGCATGCTCACAATGGGAGCATCCATCATTCTGTCTGCAGAAGCTGAGAGTAACTAGAGCTTTTCTCTAGTTCTTATACCATCACAGAGTAGGAAGTCTTCTCTTTCCTCCCAGGCCCCCATTCCAGTGCCTGGTGACTCAGGCCTAAGGGCCTCAGGCAAGGCAGGCCTTCTAGTTCGGTTCCTACATTAGGGGAAGCTCTGTGTCCTTCTTCACCTGGAGTCTTAAGCCTGACTAGGGAGTCAGGAGACCTACTCCATCCAGTTTTCTCCTCTGTTACAGTGTGACAGAAGTGGCTAGGGGCAGGAAACCCATGCCTACCTGAGCAAGGGGAAGAACCACACAAACCTTCCCTAGCTGGGGAGGCCCTATTGATCCACCCCCACAGAGAACCAGGAACCTGGGTACTGTAATTCCTTCTCAGAGCTATAACTAATTGCTCATAAAGATCTTTCCGAATACCAATGATGCAAAATATTTGAATGGTTTACCATATTGTTCATCATATTTAAACTGTTAGAAACCTTAAATATCTGAGCAGAACCTCAGCAAACAAAGGATATTTTGGGGACTTGTTATGTATGTTGTACAGTAGAGAGATTTATAGTCTATATGACTTCCAAATCTTGTAAACGAAGCATTTCAGTGTTGTCATTTTCAGCTATAGACCATCCCACAATTGTTGCTTTTTCTTTTGCTATTAAGAGATGGCTCTGTAAGTCAATTATTTCTCAATAAACCTGGGGGGTGGGGGAAGGAGAATGGCTCATTCATTAACATTTCTGCAGTTTGTGGCAAAAGCCAAACAGGCCCCGCTTGATTCCATTGGCTCTGATAAAGGGGAGGAGACGTTGGAGGGAAGGGTGAATGATTGCCCAGCACACACCTCTCAGCCCTTGAGAGCAAGATCTGGGTGAGTAAGGGAATTCCTTCCTGAGCCACCAAGGGCCTATCAAGAAGGTGTATAGCCTTCAGTTGGGAGCAAAGATTGGCTAGGTGATTTCCCTGCAGCCCTCTCACCCTGTGGATCTGGCCTGCTCTGGTCCCCCCCCCCCCCAGCATCTTGGGTGACAGAGATAAACCACCAGCTGGTATAGATGACCTCAAGTAACATCCTCTCTGTGTTCTCTAATAAACTCGATAAATCTGACTGTGTGAAAAATCTCCCATATGCTTTAGTCTAAATTCTCTTCTGCTTAACCTTGTTACTCCTACCTTGCCTCCCTCAGACTGCCTGAGACAATTACTGGGAGGCATTTGTTGAATAATTATAGGCCACAGATAATTTCCCTTTAGCTCTCAGTCTTGCATGTTACCCACCCTGTGGCCTCCCTTTAGCCAGCTCTAATTAGCTTCTTTGATCCCTTCCTCCCGATTTCTCCCTCTAGCTTGTTAATTACCTTTCTCCCCCATGAATTCTTTCTGCCCTGCCTTTGTCCATGTAGCCAGAGGAGCTGAGAATGACAACCTAGGGCCACTCAGTGGGAGGTGGTACTTCTTTGTCTCCAACCACAGGTAGCCTCTCCTACTTCTGAGAAGCCAGAAAACCCAGGCTCTCCTTAGCAGAAAAGTAAAAATAGTGATTTTCATTAAATAATATAAATACTTTATGATAAAACAACTATGAATAGAATGCTTAGTATTTGCCAGGAGTTGTGCTAATCTCCTTATATATTATCATATTTCATCCCCACAACAGTCCCAAAGGATAAATACTACTAAGCCCTGTTCACAGATGCAAAAACCAAAGTCCAAAGAGGTTTTGAGTAAGTTGTTCCAAGTCGCACAACTTGAAAACACCGGAAAGTAGGACTTGAACCCATTTCTCTCTGGTGCCAGAGCAACTTTTATTCACTAGTTTGCTCACTGAGTTTGGGCTTTTGGTGAAATAAAAGTTGAGATCATTGGCTCTTGGCCTACCCAAAAACACACAGACTAACCATGGGATAAGATGTCAGCTAGTTACCGTCCGTGTAGAAGAGGCTCTCTGAATTGAGAGGCTAAAGCTGGTGCCGGGCAAGCTGATGTGGCACTTCGGGTCTCTGTGTATCTGAGCAGCTAGAAATCTCCTACAGTAGAAAACAAGACCCTGATAAATTCTTGATTTGCTCTAATTCTTTTTTTTTTTAAGATTATTTATTTATTTGACAGAAATCACAAGTAGGCAGAGAGGCAGGCAGAGAGAGAGAGAAGAGGAAGCAGGCTCCCCGCTGAGCAGAGAACCCGATGCAGGACTCCATCCCATGACCCTGAGATCATGACCTGAGCTGAAGGCAGAGGCTCAACCCACTGAGCCACCCAGGTGCCCCAATTTGCTCTAATTCTTAACTCACTTTCCTGAGAGTCTCCTCTCTCAGATGATTAAGGGAACCATAAGGAAAAGGGCCTCACTGAAATTATATTCTGAGCAACAGAAAGGATATGTTCAGTGAAGTGGCAGTATTGGGGACCTTAGCAGGAAGGGGCCATGTTTGGAGAAGCCAAGGGAAATGCAGAACTCTCTGGATTTGGGGGAAAGCAGATTGTAGAAGGTCCAGGAGCAGGTAGATAGGATGTTTGGGCAAGAGCTTCAAAAGGAGGATGACTCAGTCTGAGAAGTGAAATGTGCTCAATGCAGTCATAGGTGATTGCTGCAGGGAACAAGGCAGGAGACACCTAGAGGTCACCGTGGCCACACAGCGAGCAGTTAGAGTAGAATTTTTTTGGTAAGAGATGAAAAAAGGTGAACAGAGAAGGGTGTGAAGCTCTGACAACACTGTCAGGAATATCAGGAGGGTGTGACCTGGGATGCTAAGAACAAAGGGACCTCCCCAAGCAACGTTAAGAGCGAGAGCATGGCTGAGGGGCATCAACCCACTGCTTTGGCAGATAAGTCATTGCAGCAGGTGAGGGCATCCCCATCCTCCTCCTTAGGTTTGTTTTGCTTCTCACCTCTCTTTTAAGGAGAATGGTCTTCCTGGGACAGCTGGGTGGCCCAGTCTTCTAAGTGTCCTACCCTTGGTTTTAGTTGAGGTCATGATCTCAGGGTCATGAGATCGAGCCCTGTGTTGGGTATAGAGATTACTTAAATATATAAAACTTAAGAAAGGGGGGAGGCCTTAAAAAAGGGGGGGAAAAAAGTGAACACACACACACATGCAACTACAACCCAGGTCAAGCAACAGAACTTTGTCAGCACCCCAGAGAGGACTCTCTCATGCTCCCTCCCAGTTTGAACTTCCTTTTCAGAAAGATTTGCCATCCTGGGAGCTTAGGTGAGTGTTACGGACATAGAGGGGCTGTGCATTTCAGGAAAGCATTCAGCAGAATCTGATGATTATCTAATAGGTTAGATAGAGAAATGATGATAAAGATGTGGACTTGTAGGTACTTGAACAGTCAGACCTAATAGATGTTTGTTTACAAGTGGTTCGGTGTCTACAATAGAGTCTTGACTGGGTTGTTGTGCTGGAGATATCATGTCAGACTCTGTCCTGTCCAGGCTGCATTCAGATTCTTATATAAGGACCTGGGGGCAGATGACACAGATCAGAGAGGGCTTAACCACCATGTTGGGCACATGACAGAATGAAGATCCCATAGTGACATGCTAAGGTGGAGGTCTTGGGTAACAAAGTGGTATTTTAAATCTTGTTATTCTTAATTTGATAAAAACCCATATTTGTTGTTTAAAAAAAAGAAATCCTACTGCCCAGAGACAAATACATGATGTCATACTACCCATATCCTTTGGTAACTTGGTTTTTGCCTTCTGTACTTCGGTTCATGGCAATGTTGGAAATCCTTGGCTTATCACGTGAACAACTTTCAGGGATTGGATCTAGGCAGGCCTAGTGTGAATCAGTTCTGCAGTACTCCTGCCAAAAACTTATATGTGACCTGAGGCATTAGTCCCAGCATGATCCTGGGCCAGAGGCAGCTAGGCCCCCTGGACTAGAGGGGTTGGCCAGGCAGGAGCCCGGCAGGTAGGTTTGCCAGATTTTGAGGGAGCTTTCTCTAGTCAGTTAGCTGCCCCTAAGCTTCAGAAGGGGTAACCTGTCAGGACAGAGTCAAATGACCTTCTCTACATTGAGAGGGCAGACTTGGGACCAGTGGGTATAAGTAAGCTTCATGAAAGCAGATTTCAGTTCCTTATCAGAAGACATTTTTCAAGCAATTAGATGAGTTTAAAACTCAAGGCAGCAGAAATCGTTTGAGGAGCCCCCTACTGCTCTAGTCTTCAAATACTGGGTTGTCAATTATCAGAGGTGCTATACCAGGTAAGAGGTTGGTGATTGGGTCTAGTTATCCTAAATGTTGGTCCTCACATCGGTGCCAGGCATATCGGTAAGGATCAGGTGGAACATTTATGAAAAATCAGGTTTTTGAGCCCCATCTCCTGAGGCTTTGATTCAGTATGTGTAGGATAATGGTTAGACTCTGTTAGAATTTTGAAACACTGCCCCAAGTGCTGCTCGGTGAAATGGCTGATTCTACGGCTGGTACAGCTAAAGTACAATATCTTGTGCAAGAAAGTCTTAGGCCAGAAAGTCAGGAACTGCTTAGAGAATGATGAAACTAAGTAGAAAAGGCACAGAAGCCCATATGAAAAAGGCTCTGGTGGCTAAATAAGGGGGTAATTTGAGCATCAAAATAAATAATGACAGAAATGGATTATAACCCATTAGATTAATGAAGAATCCATGAATCCATACTGATAGAAATGAGTAAGTGAGAACATAGGAAAGCCTCTCCTTTCCCGTAGACTGCCAGCACAGACGGGTAGAAGCAGTGATCAAGTTTGAATATCATTTGACAAACATCATGGTAATAATAATTTTAAGGAAGGATGATCAGTGAACACCAGAACTAGCGGGTGAAAGTTTGCTGAGGAACAGGCTGTTTTCATATTTCAGAGTGTGTCTCTCCACAAAATATGTATTAATTTCAAAGGGACAGATAGCATCTTCATAATGGAGAAATCTGGTGGACGCCACTGGATCAGTAATCCAAGTAAACATGGCCCATTGTGGGCCTTCCTGACAATCATGTGCCTCCCGATAAGATGCACCTAGAAAGAAACGACGTTGCTTTTTATGGTGTTCCTACCAACGTGCACAACTTCAGTCTAAGCATGGGAAACCATCAGACTCCGGAATATTCTACAACTGGCCTGTGCTCTTCAAAACTGTCCGTGTCGTGAAAGACAAAGACAGACTAAGGAGGAAGTGTCAGGAGTAGAGGACTTGAGACATGCTGCTGAGTTCATTGTGCCAAGTCCTGGATTGGACCAGAAACCAAAATTACTTTATAAAAAGGATAGTTTGGGGACAGTGGGTAAAATCTGAATATCTGCAGATCATATATTGATGTTAATTTCCTCATTTTGATAACTGTCCTCTGTTCTTAAGAGACACACTTGATACATTTAGAGGTAAAGAGGCAACTTACTCTCAAATGTTTCAGGAGAGAAAATAATACGTCTAAACATATACATAGAGAGAAAGAAAAAAAGCGGATGTGGTAAACTGTTAACAATTGATGAATCTTCTGGATTCTTTTTTTTTTTTTTTTTTTTTTTTAAGATTTTATTTATTTATTTGACAGACAGAAATTACAAGTAGGCAGAGAGGCAGGCAGAGAGAGAGAGAGAGAGAGAGGAAGCAGGCTCCCTGCTGAGCAGAGAGCCCGATGTGGGGCTCGATCCCAGGACCCTGGGATCATGACCTGAGCCGAAGGCAGAGGCTTTAACCCGCTGAGCCACCCAGGCGCCCCAACAATTGATGAATCTTAATGGAAGTTCTTTTACTCTTGTAACTTTTCTGTAAGTTATCTGTGTAATTTCCTGTAATTTTTAAAGTGCCCAGTCTGAAATCGTTTGAGGGGGAACACAAATCAGTGTCCCTGGTGATTGTGATGCAGTTATGTATGGAGCTAGCAGATGTCTGTTAGGATTCCTTGGGGCTACACCCTCTGAGGCCCTGTTTCTTTTTCCAGAGCTGGGCATTTGATCTCTGTGCGTGTGTGCAGAGGACCTCTTAGAGATACTCTTGCGAGCGCTATCATTGTGGTGAAGTGTTTGTGCCCTACATTTGCTTACACAACTGGCTTCTGGTTGCGAACTGTTTATGAATGGGTCCAGTGATGCTCCTACCCTTCCCCTGTCCTGATGGAACTTCTGAAGTGGCCCAGTGTGGTTCCCATCATCCCAGTTGTGGTATGAGCCTCATGTTATAGGCTGGTTGTTTTGGTTCTCCTGGGGGCTTCACTTTGATGTGCAAGAGTTGTATGTGGTATTTATTTTTTACCTGTTCTGTTGTTATTCAAGTTGGTAATTGTCCATCTCTTGATTGACTAATTGATTGCTTACCCCCACTTAATCCCTAGATGGCAGGCTAGTAGATCCCCAGTGAACTGCCAATTTCAAGATTACACATCCTGCAAATCCTTGTGTTCCACAGATGATCAAGGCCACACGCTAGGTCATGGGCAGGGAGAGTCCCGCAGAGAAGGATTCTTTCTCTCTGGGCAAGAAGGTGAACAGTTACCACCACTTCATCAGGCAGGATTGCAGATGATGAAGCCTGACCACGTCCTCCCCTGAGATATGCCCCCTTTCCACACTGTGTAGATTCTTCTCAGGGACTATTTCACAACAATGGCAGGTTTTTTTCCCTCTGTTTTTAAGAGCATGAAAAAGAGAATCATTATCCTACATAGAAATATGGTGAGGACTCCTGAGAGAGCTTATACCCCGATGCGTGGATAAGCCTTGACTCTAGGTTGGGACTGGGACTCCGGATGACGCAAGCTCTGCTTTGGAGGGTTTCCCCTTGGTATCTACTCAGCCCCATGTAATGAGTCAACCTGACCCTTATTTTCCAATCCAGAAGTCTCTGCCTTTTCCGTTTTTTTTCCTTTTCCAGTTACTCAGACTCCCTTTTCCATTCTTGTTGTTCCACTTCACCCCAAACAGGATCTCTATGTGTTTCCTATTTCCATGCATACGGCCCCTGATGCCAGCAGCACCTGCTTTGTGGCTCTGTGACCCTGTAGTTGCAGGGACCCTGGCCTGAAGTGGGCCTGTGCTTGGTTTAATGCTCTGCCTGCCCTTTCCATCTTGAAGTTTCTAATAGTTTTTTGAACATGGGCCCCACGTTTCCATTTTGCACTGGCCCTGAAAATTACATAGCCCATCCCGAGTGGCAGAGAGGGAGAAGGGCAACTCGTGGGCTATACTCTCATGGGGCCCATGGTGGGGCTTGGCTATATACCCTGGGATCAGCTGAACCACCTTCCCCCAGACTGCCCCCCAACACTTGCTCAGCTTTGCTTAACTGAAATAGGATCTCTGACCCTTGTTAAGTTGCCTACATCAGTTACCCTGACCCAAACTGTTTGGTTTCTGCACATGTAATCATTTCCATTTCTGTGATCTACCCCTCCCCCAGCCTCACCCAAGATTTGCAAAGTAGCAGCTGCTGCCATCCCTCTGCTCACAGACAGCTGACTTGCCTGCTGATTGTGAATGTCCCAGTAATCCAAGTGCTAATGGTATTTATCCAGTCCAGCCGGCTTAGCCCTGAACAAGGTTTAGTCTCATTTATCTCATCAGAGACAAGCTACGTCCTTAATATCCTTCTGTTGACTTTGAGCACACCAGCTCCACGGATGTCACTGAGAGGCAAGCCAGGCCCCTGCCCTTTTAACGCACTCAAATCCCCAGCTGTTGGGCTCCGCACCTTTCCGCCCCGCCCCCTGTATGGGCCACAGCTCCCGTCTTGAGCCCATAGGCTGGGAGGGAGATGAGGCCAGCATATATGTGCCCTGGACATCTGTGTTCCCGGGACAGCTGTGTTCTCGAGGATATGGTCTGGGCACTTTGTAGCAAACCCACCCTAATTTTAATGTTTCCATCACATTGCATTGGCTGCATTTTGGCGCTCGATACCTGTTGTATCTTTAACACAAGGTAGTATTAGCTCTGCCTCACAGGTAAGGAAACAGAAATGAAGGGACTTGCCCAAGGTCATCAACCCTTGTTCACGGGATCCCCACCAAGTGTCCTCCAGGCGCTGGCCCTTGTACATCCCCTAAACTCACTCAGCTTTCTGGGCATTTCATCCCCCAAAGCACAGAGTAATGAACATTCAGAGCCCAAGGCTAAGCTGCGGGAGGAGGGAGAGGTTCTGAGAGCATGTTGGTACCTGCCCCTCCACAGTGGATTGCCTGAATGCCCAGCTTACCTGTTCCCGCCTGGCTGGACTTAGTGTCATTTGGAGACTCTACCTTCATTGGAAGCTCTACCTTCTCCACCTTTCCTCTCCTGTGTTCCTTAGCCCCTTGATTGGGTAGGACTAAAAGACTGTTTCCAGAAGGTATTATACGGAACCCCTGAAGCGCGCATGGTGCCCCTCAACTCGGGAGTAGGGCTCACAGTTACATGGGCACCTTACCTTCATTTAAGTTAGGAGAAAAGGCCCAGGGCTGTTGAGGCCACACTTGGCCACAGGCCCATGTTTAGCCGATGGTCCTGCTCTCCTCACCCAGGTTCTTTAGGACTCGGCTGCAGGTGAAAAAGTAGATTTTATTGCCTTATGAAAATGATTTCAGCAAGTGACAAAGTATCAGGCTTTCACTTTTTTCCTTTGGTTTCTTTCTGTGTGACTTCTATTTTGTCCTACCTTAATGAGTTCCTCTCCTTGGGGATGGGGTGGGACCCAGCCACTGTTGTCATGACCCTAGGTGCTCCTGGCTTATAACAACCTATCTTATGGAGAAGAGAACTTCTTTTGGTCGTGACTCCATTATAGACTCAGGGCTCTAGTTGCCCAGTCCTGGGTGACCCACAGAGGCCATGGTGGTGGCAGGCTATCATGGACCAGCACCCAATCCACAAGCCCTTCCCTGTGGTTTCGGGAGTTGCCATAGGACCCCATCAGGACCATAAGGAGTGGGAGAGGGAGCAGTGTCTCAAAGGAAGGGAGGCAGGGGTATCACTACTGGGAGGCAGGACAGAAGGGATGCTGGGCAGATACAGGTGCACACCGCATAGCCACAGCCAACCTGACCTGAGAGTGGTAAGTTGTGCCTGGTTCAGAGTGTTCTGCCATCTCATCTCTTGTCCCCAGGGCGACTGTACTGAGGCAGACCCCGCTTGTGGGCCCTCTCTGGTGTCTGCTTGTCACCAACTTTTCATTTTACTTAGGGTTTGGTATTTGCTGAGGAAGGAGGAGCAGGAACAGGTTCTGCTTGCTGGACGATGTCTGGGTCCTGCATCACCCTTCCTAGGTCCCAGCCAGCAGACTTCAGTGCTGTTGGTAGCTTGGCCTCCTGACCTGCACCTTCTTGTCAGCTGCGCCTGCACCCATTTCCATGACTTTCCAGGGTAGCTGTTCATTCAGTGGTCTCGCCTCTCCACACACACTCATGCTGTTCCCTGAGCACCTGCCCTTCCTCCTGTCTACAAGCTATCTTCTTCAGCCTCCTGCAGTGTCTCTTCTCCAGTGCAGCCCTCCTGGATCTTCCAGCCCAGACCTTCCTGTTCTTTCTCAGGACCCCCTGCCCGCCCCCAGCCTTAGGTTCAGAGCAACTTGGTCTGGCCTCATGTTAATATCATTCATTCCCTCTGTAACCTCTAAGTAAAATCTAGTGGATGGTCTCTCTCCTGTGTGTGGATCCTGGCTTGTTCAGTAGCAGAGGGCTGGCTGAGCTTCCCCAAAGACCTGCCTGCATGTGGGGCGGCTGTACATCGTTCCTAAGATAGACTGCTGTCTGGCCGTCTGTCACTTACATCAGGGCTCCCGTGGAAAAGAAGTGCCTGCGAAGCCATGGGGATTTGCCTAGATGGTACGTGCCCTCCCCTTAAGGCCCTGGTACTTTGTTTCTTGTTGGTGCTTTGGTTCCCTTAGGGGTTTAAGCCTTCTCTCCCCTCCTAACAAGCAAGACATAGGTGAGCACGGTTCCCCTTCCTCCTAACACTGCCTCGCGTTGTGACAGGGCTGCTCCTCTGGGTGGTGTCCAGGCAGGTCTCGGTACCCAGCATGCTCAAGTGGCTTTCCTAAGGCACCTGGAAGGTGATTCTCTCATCTCTAGGTCTTGTTCTCAGCTCCATGTGCTGTCTTTGGAGGACCTTGCCCCTGCCACCATGTGGGCCCATGAGCGATGGTGCTCCCTATGAGGCTGATGTGATGTTGGGTCTCACAGCCCCCTTTCCTTGGGAGGCAGCTTTTGATGTCTGTGTGAAATTCTCAACATGGTCATCTTTTCCTAGAAAAGACCCTGCCTGTTGCGGGTGAGCGTTCCTCAGGCACATGATGGCAGAGACAGTCCTAATTAGCTCATGCTTTGATGAAGCAGCTGCCTTTCTCAAGTTGGGGGGAGCAGGGGGCAGGGGAGAGGCTCAGCTCCCCAGCCCTCCTGCATTGGTGCCCACCTGCTTGTCTGGAGAGGAGCTGTCAGCTTCCCTTCCCCAGAGATCCTGGCCCATCTCCAGGCCACTCCTGAGACACACCAGTGGGGTTGCCGTGGGACAGGCTGGCACCCACCCTGCACATCCTTTCTGGCTGAGACGATGCAGAGAGACCCACGCACCTCCCATTTAGAGCAGGAAAACTGGCTCAGTGTGCTGAGTCTTCTTTGAAACTTGAAGCTGGTGCCTGGTAGGATCGGGCCCCATCACCATGCCTCTGGGCCAGCTTTTACGGGGCGCCTGCCATGTGGCAGGCTCTCTCTTGCAAGCAGCAGTGTGCATTCTCTTGTCACCTGCCTCACTCTGCAGGATCACGAGGGCCCCTTGCCAAGGTTGGGGGTTAAGAGGAATAGGTGCTCTTTTGGTCTCCAGGGAGCTGGTGGCCTTGCTTAGGTGAAGGAACCAGAGCCAAGAAGACTCAGTGCCCTTTGTGGGCTGTCTATGCAAGTGTGGCAGCCACTCTGTGACCTCTGGTCTGGCCCCTCCTCTTCCTTCTGGCCTCAGGGTTTTTAGGAGCCTGCCACATTTCTTCTCTGAGGCCTCCTAAGTGTCTGGCAAGGGAGCCTTGACCTCCCTCGAGGCCCTAACCACCCAGGTCCCTGTGCTTGACACTTCTCCCAAACTGATCACTAATTTGATCTTGGAAAGCAAGAGGTTCCCAGTCTTATCTCCTCCCAGGCACCCTGCCCTGTGGAGGGTTCACTGGCAGGGCTCCTATGCTTTCACCCAGGAGAGTTGTGCCTGAATGTTTGAACCTCCTTGCTCTTCTGCCAGCTCAGAATGGGGAGAGGAGCTAGAGAGGCAGCTCTGGGTTTTGAGTGTTACAGTGTTGCTGTGTGTGGGTTGGTACAGTCCTGGTTGTGCACACATGTTGATACATCCTGGCCCTCTTTTCCTGGGCCCCATGACAGAGGCTGTATGCTGAGTACTGATAACATGGGGGCAATCCCAGCAGCTACTCTCACAGTGGGGAGGCATCTGGGTTGGTCTTGTTTTAGGCTCTGCTCAGGTTAAGAGGCTCCCTGGCTCTCATTCGTTCTTGCGGTCTTTTTCCCCCACAGACATTCACTATATGTTGTCTATGTACTCCACCCAGAAGAGAAAAGAGGAGTGGGTCCCAGCACATGGCCAAGAGGAGCTCATAATCAGAGAACAGACCTGTCAGTAATTGCCCCCAGTGTATGATTGGGTGATGGAAGGAGGAAGGAGGAAGACCCAGTGTAGGCCTGGGGACTGTGAAGGAAGGCTTTCGTGGGAGGGACACTGAGTAGCACCTTTAGCATCAGGAGATCTTAAAGGGTTGTAGGTGATTTTCCTTCCCAGATCACTCCAGCCCAATGTTTGCTGGGTGGTAGGATGTTTTGGGAGCCTTTGGTCTGTGATTCTGGCCATAGGCTTTGGTACCCAGGTAGCTATATAGTCATTCACCTGTTCAGCCAGCTAAGCTCTAGCTTGTCCCAAGAGGGAATGCTCCTGTGGGCACCTTAGTTTTCCCCAAGGGATGGCTGGTACATTATCACCCCCTGAACCACCAAGATCCCTGGGCTGTGCACAGTGATATGTCCCCAGCTTGGTGAGGAGTTATAGTGTCATGCTGTCCTGTGCTTTCCCTCCAGCAACCCAAAGGTTCAAGTAGAGGCCATTGAGGGGGGAGCCCTACAGAAGCTGCTGGTCATCCTGGCTACGGAACAGCCTCTCCCTGCAAAGAAGAAGGTATGTATCTGCTCCCTCCCTGCTGCCCAGCCCCTAGCACATCTGCAGAGCCTGAAAGGCAAGGGTCCCTTTTCAGGCTGTGCCTGTCACCCTTGGGGACCTGAGTGCTCACCCATCCACTGGGTGGCATAGGGAGAGAGGTCCCACTCACCTCAAGCAGCATGACAGTTTGCTGAGGCATCTGGAAGCTTCAGTTCAGCTCCCATCATAGTCTGGGATACCACCCTCGGGCTTCTTGTGTTGCGGTCTGCCCAGGGGGCGATGTTAAAGGTGTCTGACCCCTCTTCCAGCTTTCACAGAACTGTGTTCTGGGGTATAGCTGGACCTGAGGGGGACGAAAAGAATGGAGGCTGGGCTGGGGTCGTCGGGGCACTTCTGGCTGCATTTACTGGGCCCCGGAACAGGCCGAGTACCATGTGGCCCATCACCCTCTGCAGGTCCTGTTTGCGCTGTGCTCCCTACTGCGACACTTCCCCTATGCCCAGCAGCAGTTCCTGAAACTGGGGGGCTTGCAGGTGCTACGGAGCCTGGTGCAGGCAAAGGGTACAGAGATGCTGGCTGTGCGTGTGGTCACTCTGCTGTATGACCTGGTCACTGAAAAGGTGAGTGCCCAGTCCTGGGGTGCCTCCGGGTCACTTTGCTTTGTTTTGCTTCTGGCCTTTTGGCCCTGGCCTCTTCCATCCCGCCTTCCATCCTCCTAACAGTGCTCCCGAGAAAACGTGCCAGACTGTGCTGGGTAGACCTGGAGGCTGTGGAGGCCCCTCCTTGGGGTCCTGAACCCAGAATTTCTGAGGGAGGGTGTCCCATGGGATGTGACGGCTAAACTGAAACCTGAGGGCTGGTGAGGAGGGAAAAGGGGCCGGGGTGCCGGGGGTGGGAGTGTGCCAGAAATGGCCAGGATCGGCCCTTCATGGAATGACGGGTCATTTGGCTAAAGCCTAGGGTGGTGCGATAGGGAGCAGGTAGGATGGAGCAGCTGTGTCTGGGAGCCCTCGAAGCAGCTGGAACAGCAATTAGCCAGAGCCTGGAATGAGGCTGAATCTTTAGATTCTAGAAATGTGATCTTTGGATTTTTAGGTTTAGATTTTTAGATTTCGATCTTTAGATTCTAGAAACATGCAGGTTCCTCCTCTGGGAGCTTTGACTCTGGGCAAGGGCTCGGAATGGCCGCCCTCGAGGGGCCCAAGGACCCTGTTGTTGCCACCTGGCAGGAGACTTGGTGTCCAATCCACTTTGGTCTTTGTGAGCCTAGGAAGTGTCTTAATTAAGAACAGAGTGCAGGGGCGCCTGGGTGGCTCAGTGGGTTAAGCCTCTGCCTTCGGCTCAGGTCATGATCCCAGGGTCCTGGGATCAAGCCCCGCATCAGGCTCTCTGCTCAGTGGGAAGCCTGCTTCCTCCTCTCTCTCTCTCTGCCTGCCTCTCTGCCTACTTGTGATCTCTGTCTGTCAAATAAATAAATAAAATCTAAAAAAAAAAAAAAAAGAACAGAGTGCAGCCAGCCGGGCCTGGATTCTGAATGCAGCGGCTGCAGAGTGCGATAGCAGAGCTCTCAGCTCACTTTCTGGCCACGCTTTCCCTAGAACAGACGACTGGAGCAGGCTGGGCAGCGGCAGAGCCACTGCTGAGTGTCGGAAGAGGAGAGGCCCAGGCCTGCCTCCCTGCTCCTGCCTCACACTGAGGGTGGGAGTGTCTGGAAGTTGCTGTTGTGAGTGCGTGGACTCTCTGGTGCTCCCTGTGTCTCCAGGCCTGGCTTGTCCTTCATTCTCTCCTACTCTCCCCCTCTCTTTCTCCCCCTCTCTCTCTTTCCCCTCTTTCTCGTTCTTTCTCTCTCCAAGCTGCAGAAACCCAGAACAGCAGGCAGCCATGTGCTGCTCACATCCAATTAATAAGGCCTGGGCACAGTTGACTTCCTGGCAACAGGCCAGCAAGCCTGGAGAAGGACCTGTGTGTTGGCTTGGCGTTTCCTGGGAGAAACTGACCTCTTCCCTCTGCTGAATTCGGTGTCTCTTTGCCACCCCCAGTCCTGGCATGGCAGGTGCCGTGGCATTGGCATGTCCCTGGAGAGCTGCCCAAGTCAGCCGGCCCCCAGGGCTCACCTTGAGGCTTGGGGTGCTGAGAACACTGGTGTTTCTCTGTGGAGAGTACTGGGATAGCTGTCCCTCTGCAGGCGGGGAGGACAGTGGAGGAGTTTCTGCCGCCGGTGAGCGTAGGACAGGGGTCAGCCGAACTGTGCTTGAGGCAGCTGGGGCTTCTCTTTTCTTGTAGTTCTCCGGAAAGAATGAAAACTAATGAGCCCGGGGCTGGGTCTGGAGCTGCACGAGATGGCAGCGCGTCAGGTTGCCGTTGGAGGTGCCCCACAGCTCGAGGATGTTGTGGGAAGGGGGCAGCTGCTTGGCAGAGTTCCCGTGGGGAGTGCACCACCTCTCACGGTCCCTGTCTTCCTTGTGCTTTGGGACAGACTTTATTTACAGTAGCACCTGGAGCATGTGGGCTGCAGAGGCCTACAGTTGGGGGACTCTGACCTGTTTGGGCAAGTCAGGGGAGGCAGTGAGATCTGAGGGGTGAGTTAACCGGGGAGTTGGAGTTAGGTGGGAGTGCGCCTCCAAGATGCACCTTAAGGGCACTGGGGGACACCTCGTGTGACAGGTGCATGAGTGAGGGCATATGTGGGGATGAGGCCCTGCACAGTTGGGGTGGACCCTGCAAGGCCTTGAAGTCCTTGGGAAGGGATTTAGTTATGAACATCAGAAATGCTCAGTTGTGCAGGGTGTAGGGCTGGACAAGTCTACTGTCAGCTGGCTGGAGGTGGTTTTGAGTGGGAGGCAGGGGGCTGACAGGTGCAGTGAGTGGCAGTGGACGTGGGGCAGAGGCCAAGGGCGATGGGGCCTTCAATGTTCCAGGTGCAGCTGGGGTACGTGGGGTAGCTTAGGAAAGGACTGTCAGAGCCCTCTCATCCTTTTCTGGGCCCGGATGCTGATCCCTGCCCCTCCCTGCTTCCTCCACCAGCCCCGATGGACCCCAAGGCCATCCAGTGGTGCTCTGTGGCCCCTGCTCTTTGCCTGGGCTTTCCTCTTGTTTTCCCTGTCCTTAGCATGCCTTGTTCTCCCCTGGAGTAAGGGCAGAGCTTCTTCTTTCCTCTTGCAGGTACACTTAGTACAGCCAGTAGAGCACGTCTCCACCCTCTCCCTGCTCATCCTCCACCACTGCCTTCCCCCAACACTCGAGAGAAGCTGGTCACTCACATTTCAGGTGTGTCCTGCCCCTGTAGCCTGGCAGGCATGGCTCCTACCGTATTGTGCTGGCGGGGCTGGGTTTCTGTACTTTACAGCCACTGGCCAAGCTTGTGACTTTCTGCCCAAATTTGTCTCAACTCCCCAGGCCCTTGGCATAAAGGCCACACATAGCCGGGACTCAGCCAGACTGTCACGCCCCCTGGGCCAGAACAGCCTCACATTCTACACACAGGAAGGGGGCCTCGGCCTACTGTTGTGACCCTCCCATGTGTGGACCCTCCACCCTTGTCTACTTGGACAACTCCCACGTAGTCCTCCAAACTCAGGGAAGTGCCATCCTGTTCTCCTGGCTGTACCCTCTGTCCTCTGAGGGAGTAAATCTTGTGGAGGTGATTGAGAGCTGAGGGCCCATTGCTAGGTGTGCTGTGTGCTGGGCATTGGCCGTGTGTGGTCCTGAAGGGGGCACATCATCACATAAGAGATGATGCCGTGCCCGCCCAAGGCTGTTCGGCTGTCAGTGGCGGAGCAAGAGTTTGAACCCAGACTGCTGGCATCCACCGGGCACTGCTGAATTGCAGTCATTGTGCTCCTCAGGGATTACTCCGTTAATTTGTCTTCTCCTGCTAGACCCTGAGCTCCTCAAGGGCAGGGACCATGTCTCCGTCTGGGTTTCTCAGGCATACTGCACAGTTGTTTTTGATGAATAGATGATGGACAGACAAATGGGCCTATGGATGGACGGGTGGGGGAGCCTGATTGAAGCCGTGAATCCGGCTGGCCCTCTCCCATGTTGGGCCTTTGAGGCCCAGAAGGAAGAGCGGGTGGACGGATGATGAGCCACATGCCTTCCCACCTGAGCGGCGCCCCTGACTGCTCTCTGTGTGTTCTCTCCCCCAACCCCATTCCGGGTGCCTGGCCATGTGGACAGCAGATGTTTGCTGAGGAGGAGGCCGAGCTGACCCAGGAGACGTCCCCGGAGAAGCTGCAGCAGTACCGCCAGGTGCCCCTCCTACCAGGCCTGCGGGAGCAGGGCTGGTGCGAGATCACCGCACACCTCCTGGCCCTCCCTGAGCACGATGCCCGAGAAAAGGTGCTGCAGACGCTGGGTGCCCTCCTGGCCACTTGCCGGGACCGCTACCGCCAAGACCCCCAACTCAGCAGGACGCTGGTCAGCCTGAAGGCTGAGTACCAGGCTCTGGCCGCCCTGGAGCTCCAGGATGGCGAGGATGAGGGCTACTTCCGGGAACTGCTGGGCTCCATCAACAGCTTGCTGAAGGAACTGAGATGAGGCTGCTCCCTGCCACCGGGACTGGACTGGGACATTAGTGAGGCTGACAGACACCAGCTTGGATGGGCTCCTCAGGGGACAGTAGCCAGGGGGCAGGACTTCCCTACTGGGGCCTGGGCATCATCTGGGCAGTGCCGGCTTGGCCATTAAATGGAGGCATGAGGGCCATTGTCTGTTGTGTGTCTCTGCAGACCAGACACAGTCCTGTGGTTGAGGGACTGTGTCTAGGAGCCCCCAGGTCACTGGGTAGATAGGCACCCCAGAGGCCCCTGATGACACGGTGGATGGTCAGCCTGGGGCATCCAGTAATAGGCCCCATGGGAAGGGTCTGGGCTCAGGAGTTGGAAAGCCCTGGCTGGGACCTCGCTCTTCCCCACCCAGGAGCTCTGTGACCTTGGCAAGTCATTTACCTTTCCGTGGGCCTATTTTCTCAACTGTCAGAGGGGAGTGCCATTAAGTGTGAGCAAACCTGCATAAAGCACTACAGCAGCGCACCTGTGCTTGTTCCTTCCCCCACCTTGCTCTGATGGAAGGTTGGTGGCAGGGTGGGGGGGTCATCTCACTGCCCCCTGTGCAATGGAAATAGCTTTGAGGTCCATGGTAGTGGCACTCTGTCAGCCCCGGCAGCTTATGGGTTGGGCTGGAGCGATCGGTGCTGGGACCAGGGTGCTGGAAGGATTGGGAGTGACTTGCAGCACTCTGGAGGGCTTGGGTGTGGGCCTCGCTCTTGGAGAGGAGTGAGCTCCCTAAAACTGGAAGTAGGAGCCCAGGCCCGCCTGACAGGGCAGAGGTGCGTCTCTGTGCCCTCGCCCCTCCCCCGTGTCAGCCGAGGTACACTGCAGAGGAGGCCTTGGAGGCGGGGGCAGCCGAGCCTGGCAAGTCCCGGCCCCCACCCCACAGAGGCTGAGTGCCAGGCTGGGAGCCTGCTGCAGGTTGCCACGGCAACTCCGGCCCTGGGCTTTCCTGATTTGGATTCTGGTGCGTTTGTTTTTCAGCCTTTCCCAGTGCATCGCAGGCTCACTCCTGCTGCTTAGGCAGCCCCTCCTGGCCTCTCTGTAGAAATCTCAGTTTCACAGAGCTCATAGGGAAACCAAGGCCCAGACAAACATAAGGGAATGGGTAGCTTCCTTCCTTGCAGTCCTTTTGTTTGGCCTCCCACCCTCTTCTGCCCACCCCGTGCCACAACACACAGGAACCTCACAAGAGAGTGGTCACCTGCACACAACCCTCCCAGGAGGGCAGAAGAGAAGCAGCAGCCTGTTTTGCCAGGGTTGGAAGGCTCGTGGTTCAGGCGTCATGGGGATCAGACCCAAAGTCTACCGCGTATTGGCTATTTTCTGCCTTGTTGCCTTTAAAACCTTTAAATCGCCTTCTGATTATGTTTTACAGATGAGGAAATCATGGCTCAGAGAGGCTGCATGGTCGTGTGAGGTCACACAGCTTTTGAGTGGAAGAGCTAGGATTTGGATCCCCATGTTGTGGAAGGCTTGCATATGTGGCTCAGAAGGTGATAGTGTTGAATTTGATAGGCAGGCAGGGGCAGGAAGACCACAATGGATGGCAGAACAGCTCTGTGGTGAAGCAGGGCAGGGTTCAGAAAGGAGGTCCTGGGCCTGGCTAGGACCAAGGTCAAAAATCCCTTTAAAGATGGTGTCAGCAGACTGGGTAAATTTGAGAGAGGAGGGTGGTAGGATGACGCTGTCCCTGCACATGCTGGGAACGAGGAGGGCTCAGAGTTGGGGAAAAGTCCAGTATGGGCCTCGTCCTGGCAGAGATAAGAGCTGAGGTTGTGGGAGCAACTGTGCCTTTGAGCGAGGGCTGGTGAGACCCTGCTGAGTTGTGGAGTGGGGCCTTTTGTTGGCCTGGGACAGTAGCAGCGGGGCTGGGGTCCTTGAGTCCTCTTTGACCACCAGGATCTGATCTGGGTTGTGGGAAGGGGTCCCCATGGAAGGACTAACATGAGTGGAGGCTTAGTTGAGGACCCCAGTATCCCTCCACCCTCAGGCATGCTGCAAAATACAGCATTTAACTATAAAGAGGGGGCTCTGCTTGTTGAACGTCTGCCTTCGGCTCAGATCCTGATCCCGGGGTTGTGGGATTGAGCGCCATGTTGGGCTCCCTGCTCAGCTGGGAGCCTGCTTCTCTCTCTCCCTCTCTCCTTGCCCCTCCCCGTGCTCGTGTTTTCTTGCTCTCTCAAATAAATAAATCATTTAAAAAAAAGAACCTAGGGGCGCCTGGGTGGCTCAGTGGGTTAAAGCCTCTGCCTTCAGCTCAGGTCATGATCCCAGGGTCCTGGAATCGAGCCTCGCATCAGGCTCTCTGCTCAGCGGGGATCCTGCCCCCCCCCCCCTCTGCCTGCCTCTCTGCCTACTTGTGATCTCTGTCTGTCAAATAAATAAATAAAATCTTAAAAAAAAAAAAAGAACCTTAAAGGAGACTTTGGACTATGAGCTCTTTGTGGGGAGGGGAGGCAGGGGTGTGTTAGTGGGACTGAAGGAGTATCTGGGGGCAGCGGTGCTGAGCACACAGGCTGGGTGGTTGACTGCTGCTACCCTGTTCTCCACTCCACATCCACAAAGACAAGACCTAGCGAAGGGTGAAGTTTGGTCTGTACTCCTCTTACTGGCCTCTGACTTTCTGGATCTTGAAGCAGAACCTCCTGGACGGAGGCAGCAGTGTGACCCAGGGCTTGGGCTCAGGCCCAGGCTTCTTGGCTGTGGCTTCTGATTCCACCATCCAGTTTATCACTGACTGTATGCAAGCAAAAAGGAGACTTTCTCTGTCCTCCTTTGGATGCCATCCTGGAAACTGGCCAAGAAGTAGGACCTGGGCTCAGAGTTAAGGCAGAAAGTGGTAATGGGGGCTGTAGCCACCAGAACTCAGGGTGATGTGACTTTTGCCAAGGCCTAGACTCTACTCTCATCTTCTCCCACCCCTGACATGCACTGGAGCCTTATGGGAGGGACAGGACAGAGAGCTCTGACTGGATGACACCCTCTAGGCCCTGGATGGTTATTGCTTCCCTGCTCCTCAGCAGGGCTGAATGAGGCCCTCTCTGGGAGGATGACAGGGATGGGGAGTGGGGTGGTCGTCTACCGTCCCCACCCCAGCCCTCAGCAGACTTGGTTTTCATTAATTCACTTGTTCATTTATTCTTTCATTCAGACTGTGTTTGTTGTGCACTTACTCAGGTAGGTTCCAGGGTTCCGAGGTTGGTCAGTCACAAGCCCTGCTGTCAGAGAGCTCACAGTCTGGTGGGGGAGGCAGCAGTGGTATCACATGTACTCTGATGGGGGAGGCCTCTGTCAGTTGGGGCTGGGTGAGGGTCAGAGGAGGCCAGTGATAGCCAAGCTGAGAACTGAAGGACATGTGGAGAATAAGCCAGCTGAGGCAGCGAAAGTGTTTCAGGCCCAAGAAGATAGAGGAAGACCTGTGCTGAGGGAGAGTGGTCTGTTGGAGGACCCACGTGTTTAGTAGAGCTGAAAGAAGTGATGGGGTGAGGGGCCAAGTGGCCACATGGAGCCATAGGGGTCGAGGGGACCACTTTGTCCAGCACCTCATCAGCCTTGCTAAGGAGTGTGCCCTCATCCTGATGGAGGGGGAAGTGAGGGCCGGCTTGCAGGCACTCTCCTGGCTGCTGCTAAGTCGTTTGCTTATTCTTTCATCCTGATTTAGTACAACTGCATCTACCAGGTCCTATTCTAGGGCAGGAGTGGCAGGAGGGGCGGACCAGGACAAGTACGTGAATGCTGAAAAAAATAGCGTTCTATAGCATTCAAGCAGCAAATGCCAAGGAAAATGAAGTACAAGGGGAGAGAGTGTTAGGGGCTCCCTTTTGGGACCCAGTGGTCAGGGAAGGCTTCTCTGAGGAGATGCAGTGTGAACAGAAGGAGGCAAAACCGTGAGCCCTGTGGGTGTCGGGGCGGTACTTTGTAAGCTGGAGAGATGGCAGTGGCAGGTGTCTGAAGAGCGAGAGTCTCAGCACGGTGAGAGGAGTGAGCCCGGGCCAGGACTTGAGGTCTCTCTTGGCAGTGGTGCTGCTGGCGAGCTACGGGCCTAGGAGAGACCTAATGAGACTGACCCTTCAGCAGGAGCTCTCTTAGTGCATGGTGAGAACAGACAGCACGGGCGGGGACAGTGGCAGGGTCCCACCGCTGTGTCCGTGCAGAGCTGGGTGGGAGTTGATGTGGTTTAAACCCAGGTGATGACGGCGAAGGCTGTACAAAGTGCTCAGACCCAGATGCGTTCTAAAGGCAGAGCTGAGAGGACGCACTCAGTGATGGCCTGTGGCTGAGAGGAGAGGGGTCAGGGCTCAATGCAGCCTCGCTCTGGGGCTGGCACAGAGGGGCCTGTGGAGGTGCCATCTACGGAAGTGGGAAGGCAGAAAAGCAGGGGAATACTGGGACCTGGTCACGGACGCTGTTTTGGCCGCATCCATATTGAGTTGGCCATTTGAGCCATGGATGCTGACTGGCAGCCAGGGCCTGTCCGCGGCCTGGGAGAGAGACGGCCTGTGGGGAGCACGTGCCAGGCAGGTGTCCGAGGCACTGCAAGCTGCTGGTTCCACAGCTGCTGTCACAAATTCCACAAACTTATAATTCAATGACATATTAAAAAAATAAAAGTAATTTTTAAAAACCAGCAAAAGAAGAGCAATAGAAGAGCTTCTTGTAAACCCAAAGAAAATAGAAGAAAAGGAAGTAATAAAGATAAGGGCAGAAACCAGTGAAACTAAAGACAGCAACGTTAGAGAAAATCAAAGGTAGTTCTCTGAAATAAGAAGACACAAATTACCCATCTCAGGAATTAAGAGATTATCACTGACAGCTCGGAAGAAATGATGACCAGTTCCTTGAAAATACTGTCTTTCATTCTATTAGTTTGCTCCTGCTGCTGTAACAAATGACCATGAATTTCATACCTTAAAACAACTCAGATTTGCTCTACTATAGTTTTGTAGGTCAGGAGTCAGACACTGTTCTCATGGGGCAAAACCAGAGTCATCAGCAGGGCTGCATTCCTTTCTGTAGGTGCTGGGTAGGATCTGTTTCCTTGCCTTTTCCAGCAACTAGAAACTGCCTGATTTCCTTGGGTTGTGGCCCTGTCCTCCATCTTCAAAAACCAGCAAAGGCCATTCAGCTTCTCATGTGACACTACTCTGATCTTCTCACCTGCCTCCCTTTTCCACTTTAAGGCCCCTGTGATTACATGAGGCCCATCCAGAGAATGAAGGATCATCTCCCTATTTTAAAATCAGCCAATGAGCAACCTTAATTCCCCTTTGCCATGTAATTATTCATAGGTTCCAGAAAGTAGGATGGAGAAATCTTGGGGGAGCCACTGTTCAGCCTCCCACAAGGACAAATTACTAAAACTCAAGAAAAAACAGGTAATCATTTAGTGTTGTATGTGTTAAATTGAATTCATGGTTTAAAACCTTCCCACAAAGAAATCTTAGATAGTTTCCCTGGCAAATCTACCAGATAATACCAGTTCTACAGTCTGTTCCTGAAAATAGAAGATTCCACTCCCAAACTCATTGCAGAAGGTCAGGGATCATTGGGGAGGGGAGATCTTGCACACAGCGTTAAGGACTTTAGATTTTCCTAAGGTCCCTACCAAAATTCTCAGTGCAGAACTTGTCAACAGAATGTATTAGCAGGGGCGCCTGGGTGGCTCAGTGGGTTAAGCCGCTCGCTGCCTTCGGCTCAGGTCATGATCCCAGGTCCTGGGTTCGAGTCCCACATCGGGCTTTCTGCTCAGCAGGGAGCCTGCTTCCTCCTCTCTCTCTGCCTGCCTCTCTGCCTACTTGTGATTTCTCTCTGTCAAATAAATAAATAAAATCTTTAAAAAAAAAAAAAAAGAATGTATTAGCAAATTGAATGTATCAGGGGGTTTACCCTGGGAATGCAAGGCTAGTTCAACACAATTCCCCATATTAACAGACTAAAGAAGAAAAAGCCACACGCTCATCTCAATAGATGCAGGAAAAAAAAATGACAAAATTCAATATGCATTCATAATAAAAACTCTCAGCAAATTAGGGATAGAAAGGAATTTTGTTAACTTGATGAAGGGAAACCACATAAAAACCTATGACAAGCATCAAACTTCATAGTCAAAGACTGATTTGTTTTTCCCCAAGATTACAAAGAAGGCAAGAATGCCAGTGCTCTCTGCTCTCTTTTTCTCTCCTTTTCAATATTTGTACCAGAAGTTCTGGGCACTGCAGTAAGGCCAGAAAATGAATAGGCCTACAGATTGAAAAGAATAAATTCACAGATGACATGATTGTCAAAGTAGAAAATACCATGGAATGTAGAAAAAAAATCTGGAACTGATGGTGAGTTTAGCAAGATCACAAGATACAAGGTAACATCCAAAAATCAATTCTATTTCTGTATACTGGCAATGAGCCATCTGAAACAAAGATTTTAAAAACAGTTCCGTTGGGGCACTGGTCTGGCCCAGTCAGTGGGCGTGGGACTCTTGATCTCAGAGTTGTGAGTCTGAGACCCACCTTGGGTGTTGAGATTACTTAGGAATAAAATCTTTTATTAAAAAAGTAAATAAGGGGCGCCTGTGTGGCTCAGTGGGTTAAGGCCTCTGCCTTCGGCTCAGGTCATGATCCCAGAGTCTTGGGATCGAGCCCCACATCAGGCTCTCTGCTGGGCAGGGAGCCTGCTTCCTCCTCTCTCTCTGCCTATCTCTCTGCCTACTTGTGATCTCTATCTGTCAAATGAATAAATAAAATCTTTAAAAAAAAAAGTATATAAAATCAAGAATAAAAATAAAAACAGTACCATTTACAAATACCACTGGAACAAACATGTAAATGAAACAAAATATTTGCAGAATTGTTATGCTGGAAACTAAAACATTAATGAAAGAAGTAAAAATTATCTAAATACACTTGATCCTTGAACAGTGTGGGGGTTTTGGTGTGCTGAGCGCCGTGCAGTGGAGAATCTGCACAGAACTTTGGACTTCTCAGAAACTTAACTAACAGTCTAGAGTTGACCAGAAGATTTACCAAGGACATACACAGTTGATTTACATGTATGTGGTTTATTAAATGTATTAGAATAGATGAGAGGAAAGAAAATGTCATTAAGAAAAACCCAAGGAAGAAAAAATACATTTACAGTCCTCATACATATTTATTGAAAAAAAAAATCCACCTATAAGTGGACCTGTGCAATACAAACCCATGTTGTTCAAGCTCAACTGTAAATGGATTCATGGGTTGGAA
This sequence comes from Lutra lutra, assembly GCF_902655055.1. Classification (NCBI taxonomy): domain Eukaryota; kingdom Metazoa; phylum Chordata; class Mammalia; order Carnivora; family Mustelidae; genus Lutra; species Lutra lutra. The sequence continues at coordinate 77,812,468 of NC_062282.1, read as the reverse complement.
GACGAGACACCGCCCCCAAAATTGATCTGTGGATTCAATTCAATCCCAGCAGGAATTTTGTTGACCTCAAGAGTGTGATGTGAAAATTTGTGTGGAGATGGAAAGGAATCAGAATAGCTAAAACAATCTTGAAAAAGAGAAGAAGTTGGAGGATGCAGACTTAGCTGATTGTAAGGCTGATTGCAATCTCTGGTCATCCAGGCAGAGTGGCGCTGGTCAAAGACAAGACACAGAAATGGAAGAGCACATGAAAGTTCAGAAGTAAACCCACGCAAGTATAGTTACTGAATTTTTTACAAAGGTACAAGGCAGTTCAGTGGAGAAGTGTTTGTCTTTTTGATAAATGGTGCTGTAACAAGTGGACAGTCATGTTTTCTGCAACGAACCTTGACTTATACCTGTCATCTTATTTCACTCAAAATTTAACCACAAATCATTCATAGACCTAAATGGAAAACTACACAACTTTTAGAGGAGAAGAGGAATGAAATCTTTGTGACCTTGAATTAGGCTAAGGTTTCCTAGTAAAACTCCAGATGCAAAATTCATAAAGCAAAAAATGAATAAATGGAAATACATTAAAATTAAAAACCTGTTCTGTGAAGGAAATTAAGAAAATAAAAACAAGCCACAAACGGAAAAAATAAGTGAAAATCATATATCTGAAAAAGGCCTTGTATCCTGATTATATAAAGAGTCCTCAGAACTCATTAAGGAAAAAAGTCAACCATAGGGGGCCTGGGTGGCTCAGTCAGTTAAGTGTCAGCCTTCAACTCAGGTGATGATCCTGGGGTCCTGGGTTTGAGCCCCAAGTCCCTTGTTGGACTCCCTGCTCGGTGGAGAGTCTACTTCTCCTTCTGTCCCTGCCTCTCCCTGGGCTTGTGCTCTCCTGCTCACTCTCAATAAGTGAAATCTTAAAAAAAAAAAAAAAAAAAAAGGCAAGACATTACCCCCAGAGAAGATATACAAATGACAGACCAGAATGTGAAGAGAGATGTTCAGCATCAGTAGTTGTTAGAGAAGTATAAATTAGAACCACAAGACACTATGACCTACCTATGCAAATGGCTAAAGAAAAAAAAAAACCAAACATGACATCACATGCAGGTGAGGATGCAGAGTGACTGCGACTCCTGTGTTCTCCTTGTAGGTACAGAATGCTACAGCTACTATGGAAATGTTTGGTCATCTCTTACTGAATTACATACTTCCCATATAACCTACCAGTCTCACTGCCTGGTATTTACCCAAAATAAACATCTAGGCTCACACAAAAACTTGTACATAAATGCTTATGTCAACTTTGTTTAAACACAATGGCAAAAACACAACCTAGAAACAAAATGTCCCTCGGATGGACAAACTGTGGTCAGCGCATGCGAGGTGGCAGTCCTCATGGGGGGAAGCAGAGAGCAGGTGACCCCACGCGGAAGAAGCTGGACCCCAAAGACTACATACTGTGCGATTCCATTTGTGTGACATCCTGGAAGAGGCAAAACTGAGGGAAAGTATTTTGCTAGGACTTAAGGGCACGTTTCTACAACACTGGGGTAGGACAGGGAACCTATGTGGGGGAGATGGCACCGTTCTGTACCTTGATTAAGGTGATTATATGACTCTATACATGAGGCAAATCCATAGAATTACATACCAGAAGTGAGTTTTAGTGTATGTAAATTCAGAATTTAAAAATGTGAAGGCAGTAAACACTCAAAACTTTCTTTCCTAATTACTTGATATTTGACCATTGTGATCTGTGTTCTTGATATTATAGGTGGCCCTCGAAAAGTGGGTTTGAACTGCGGGGGTCCACTTATGTGTGTGTGTGGTTTTTTTTTTTTTTTAATTACATACATTATAATACTGTATATGTATTTTCTCTTGTGTCTTAATGTTTTCTTTATTTTATTGTAATATGGTGTATTATACATATAACACACAGGGTCGCCTGGGTGGCTCAGTGGGTTAAACATCCAGCTCTTGGTTTCAGCTCAGGTCATGATCTCAAAGTTGTAGGATAGAGGATGGAGCCCTGTGTCAGGCTCTGCGCTCAGCAGGGAGTCTGCTTAAGATTCACTCCTCCTCCCCCTGCTGCCCCGCTACCCCACTTGTGCTCTCTCTCAAAATCTTAAAAAAAAACACACCAAAAACCATGTAACACAAAGTATGTGTTCATCAGCTATGGTATCGGTAAGTCTTCAATCAATAGTAGGCTATTAGTAGTTAATTTGGGGGGGTAGTCAAAATTTATACGGGGACATTTGGCTGCACTGGGGGCCATTCCCCATTGCCTGAGTCATTCAGGAGTCAGCTGTACTTACATCTGTCTGTCCTATCCAGGTGGTGGAAACTACGTAACTCTGTACCCCAGCGCTTCTCTTCCCAGCTCCACCAACAGGACAACACGCTGGTGGCTGGAAATCTGATGTGGGAGTTCCGATGCCATGAGCTCAGGAAATGCTACAAATCCAGGCTTGATTTATTGTTGTGTTGATTGTCTAGACTTAACAAAGTGAGGAAGAAATGTTAATACTGCCTATTAAACTTGAAAGTGGGTCATCTATAGATAGCCCATAAAAATGAATGTCTCACAGTATTTGACAGGTATTATCTGAGTGAGCAAAGAAGTCACTCGTGGATGAACAAGTGCGATTCTAACATAGGTTATCGTTGCTTCACTTCCATCTTACTCCTTAAGGTCAACAAAGTAACAACCAACTTTGATGTCAGAACTAGACTCATTTGTCAGTTGCAACTGACATAGGTTGGCTATGGATGCAGTTTCAACAAAAATCAGTGAAAGCCTCTTGTGAGAATCAGTTGGCTGTTAGGAATTTATGGGAAAGGGTACTGCATACTTGGTTAATTGTGAATTACACGCTGCAAATTCTTGCGGGAGTGAAACATGTACTAAATGTCTGTACACGTATGCAGCCCCTCCCCTCTGCCCCAGGAAGCTAGTTGGCCAGCATTTGGCGGCATACTAGAGCTGGAACTGTTGCAGACAGGGAGGAGAGAAGGACCAAGGTGTGTGGCCTGGTTGCTTCAACATGAGAAGTCAAGAGGAGAAGGGGCTGGGAGAGATGAAGGGCAGGGGTCAGGGATGGGTGTGGGAGACTGGGGGAACAGAGTGGCCCCGGCATCAAGTGCTACTAAAGGGGAGGAATGGGCAGAATGGTGTACGTGGGGAGAAGGGTGGGCAGTGGGCCTGGAGGCTCATCTGAGTTCTGCGTAAGGGGGTTGGAGACAGGACTCAAGGGAAGCTCTTTGTATTGTTCTTGGTTTTAAACTTTGGAATCTAGGTGAAATGTGTTTTGTCTGCTGCTGAGAAAGATGGAGGAAAAAGGAGAACCTGGGAGGCAGGAACTAGAAGGGAGCATTGGGCACAGCCCTTGAGTAGGCTGGGGGCCTGGAGAGCCCCGAGGACTGGGCACTGCAGTGGGATGTGGCCACTGCTGTGGGGAGGAGCTTGAGGCAGCTTCTGGGAGGAAGGCTGGGGGACAGGCCCCTGCCCTGCTCCCTGCAGCCCAGAAGGGATGGTCATCTGAGGCTGTAGGGGGACTGGGTCCTGAAGCTGGGAGGGGAGCTGGGCTCCTTGCCTATTGTGGACTCTGGACCAGCTTCACCTCTGTGACTCAGTCCCCTCAGCTCTAAGGCCGGACGGGCAGTAATGGCACCAGTGGTCACAGGTGGATAGGATGAGGTGGGGGGGTGGGGCGAGTAACGGCCTGACGTGGGCTCTGGGCCGTGTGTCCAGTACGTAGCAGCTCCTCCTTCAGTGGTGGAGCATTCAGTGGTGAGGATTCAGGCTGCAGAGGTGAGGTGCGGTCTTTGAGGTGTCTGGGGACCTTGGGGGCACTGCTGGGTGGTCAGCAGGGAAGGAGGAGGGCAGCTGCTGCCAGTGAGCTGAGGGGAGGAAGGCTCTGCAGTCCCTGGCATGCAGGTAGTGGCCAGGCCTCCCCTGAGGGAGGTGACACTGAAGGTCATATCTGCCTTGTCTGAGAAGCAAGAAGCCTCAGGATGCTGAGGGCAAACCACTGTTGTGGCAAAGGAGCGAATACCCGCAAGGACAGGGTGGCGTAGGTCTCCCCGGTGCTCAGCCCGGGCTGCGCAGCTTGAGACCATGGTATCTGATGAGGATGTAGGATTTCAGGATTTCCGGGCAGGGCCTCTCTCTAGTGCCTCCTCACCTGCCCGCTCTGTGCCTTCCAGAATCTTTTGCTAGATTGGTTTACCTCAATGAACGATTCAACAACTGTTTCTCAAGCATGTGCCAAACCCTTTGCTGGGCAATAGGGTGAACGAGACCACCACTGTCTGTTCCCCAGCAGAACACAGGGCGGCCCCGTGGAGGGCCAGTACCCCAACAGTGCGAGTGGAGGCGGAGAGGGCCGGGCAGAGGCCCCGGGGAGGGAGGGAGGCCATGGGCCAGTGCTTCCCACTGTGGTGCAGGGGTGACACATGTGAACATTTATCAGAATGTTACACGACTGTGTACTGGAATAGAAGTAGCACAGGAACATGATTCCGGATATTGCTTCGGAGGTGGATTAAATAAGTTCATCTTTTTAAGTAATGGTATTAACGCTGGGACGATGATATGGCCAAGGATGATCCAGACCCAGGAAGAGCGCTGGGTTGTCCCGGGAACCACCTCCAGGAGGCAGTTTGAGCACAGAGGGCAGGGTCACAGTGCCAGGCCCTGCACACCCACCGGCCAGCAGGAGAGGTGGGAGGTCCCAGAGACTTGACTGGCAGAGGTATTTCCAGAAGATCCTTTTCTACTAGCTGAAAATGGCTAATGGATGCTGGGGGCTGAGGCAGGCAGCTTTGCAGCAGTCAGTCCAAGTGTAGGCTGGGCCCTTGGTTTGTGCAGGAGAGGCGTGGACGGGCTGAGGGGGGAAATGGGAATGGGGACTGCCAGGGGTAGGCTGTAAGCCAGCAAGTCAGGTGATGAAACACAGAGGCAGATGTGGATCGGAGCTCAGGGTGGAAAAGAGTTGTGGAGTGAGGCCAGCTGATGGCAACAGAAGCCATGGGAATGGCCCAAGAGTCCATGTGCATCTTGAGTCCGCCAGGGGAGAGACTGGGCCACGGAGGCCAGTGCCTCATGGGCTCAGCGATGTCCTGGAGCTGCTGCTCACTCCGTGCCTGGGGCCTTGGAAAGTCAGCAAGGAACGAAAGATTCCCACCCACATGGATGCATACACTGTGGAGAGAGAGGGCAGGGTACTATCAGGGAGGGGGTTTCGGGTTAGAGAACTTTCAGCAGGATACCTGGAGGCCCAGGGAGATATCTGGGGAGGGTGCCCTGCAGGCAGGCAGCGGGTACACAAGTGCAGAGGCAGAATGACAGAGACTGGGGAGTAAAGGCCAGATGGGCAAGAGACCAGGCCCATCACAAGGACTTTTACTGGGAGATGGAAGCCTCTCTAAGGGCTGAGCTAAGAGAACGACACTATCAGACTTTTTATCGGGGTTCCTGTGACTGTCGTGGGTAGTGGAGTGAAGGAATAGGATGACTGGGGAAGCCTGGTGGGAAGGTCACTGCAGTGGGCGGGATGTACAGGACTGTGGGAGCCCAGCCCCCCCCGACATTTGCCCCATGTGCTGTCCCTTCTCACAGTGCACTGGGGGTGAGGGGGCAGGGGTTGATGTGACCAACACAGTACAGCAGAAGTGATGATTTATCACTTTTCTAAGATCAGGGTGGGTTTGTTTTGTTTTTAAAAACCCTGTAGCTTCCATCTGCTTGCTGTTATTTTTTTCCAGCTGCCAATCTCTCTGGATCAGTCCTTCTGGGGGAAGCCAGCTACCATGTTGTGAGCGGCTCTATGAAAAGGCCCATGCAGGATGGAGCCAAGGCCTTCTGCCAGCAGCCATGTGAAGGAGCTCAGAAGCAGATCCCCCAGCCCATCAAGGCCTCAGACACTGCAGTCCCATGAGTCCCCAAGTCAGAGCTTATCACTGAGCTGCTCCTGGATTCTTATCTTCAAAAACTGAGGTAATGAGTGTTTGTTGCTTTAGCTGCTAAGGTTTGGGGCAATCTGTTACACAGAAATAAATTAACACTGTGATCACAGCTTAGACCAGGTAATAGTAAGCAGAAGCAGTGAGTTACTAGTAGTTGGACCCGCCTACATTTTGAAGAAACTGGACAGCTCAAGTTTGAGATGCTGAATAAGACATCCAAGTGGAGAATTCAGGAGGCAGAGTAGTCAAGTTCTGAGAGCAGTCAGCATTTGGACGGTATTTAAAGCCAGGATTCTGGTTAAAATCCAAAGAAAGAGCAGAGCTAGAGAGGAAGGAGCCCAGTTACTGAGCCCTGGGACCACACAACTAGGAAGAGGAGGAGAAGGTGCACACGGTAAGGAAGACCGGAGCCCAGTCAGGTGTTCCAGGAGTCCCATGAGGGGCTTCAGGAAGAAGGCTGGGGTGGTGGGGAGGAAAGGTGGTGGGGTAGGAGTGTTCACCTGGCCTCCTGTATGGTGAGACGGAGGAGACAAGGAGCCATGCTACTTGGTGGTGGGATGGACGACAGCAGAATGGCCAGGACACAGCTGACCAAATTGGAAGGAGGAAGAAAACACAAGCACTATATTGGTCTCTTTGGGACCCTGTGCTTCAGAAGGGTATGTGTGCCCAGGAAGGACATGAGGTTAAGGGAGACTTTTATATTTAGGGCAGCTGTTAGCACAGTTGTAAGTTGGTAGGACAATTCAGAACAGAGTGGGAGACACCCACAGAGATATCATGAATGCCTCCAAGGTTCTGACCTGCACTTGAAGCTCCAACATCGGAGTTCCTGAGGAGGGTGAGGCCCTCCCCAAGTGAGGGAGGGGGAACTGGCACATAAGTGTCAAAGCCCTGACAGCTATCAGCTTAGAGGCACAGACAGTGTTTCTGGCTGAGCAACACTATCCCCAGGGCAGAGGGACACCACGAGGGACCAGGGCACCGCAGATGCTCTGGGCAAATCCAAGAAATGTTTAATGTAAAACCCGACCCACTAGAAGGCAAAGAAAATCACCTTGGCCTCTCAGACTTGGTTTCATAGTGGACTTTACTGGGAAAAGTTAGTGTAAAAAACATTTAAATTCATAAAATTTAAATAAGACAGCAAAATTATACCTTTTAGCTATAGTAATCGCTATAGTAATCACAAATAAGGTAAAGTCTAAATTATTGCCTAAGCAAACACTATTTTTTGTCAGGCTTCTGTTGCAAAGCCCAAGGCAGGAAACACTGCAATTATTAGAAGTGAGCCCAATGATGAATTTGCATTTGAAGCTAAGAAAGGGAAAAAAGCATGTTCTGATTAGGGCATCACAACATTCTAGTCTGAAAAAAGCAACTTTATTAATGTCCTGCAGCAGAGTACATTAGTAATTGTAACCAGGCATTAAAATTCTCATTTCATGTCATAAAGAGAATAATCAGTTTTCTTCATGATGCATTATGTTCTACCGAGCTTCGTGTGGTTTGTGCCCCCAAAACCTTTCTGGGAACGCTCCTTCTCCAGGCACAGCTTCCTAAGATGCCCACGTAGCTTACTCGGGAACATCTTTGGTCATGTGACACCAGCCAAACCCCCAGAAACCAGGACTGGTGGAAGCCACCTCTCTAGCCAAAACGGATTCGGATCCCCGCATCTCAACCCCTAATGCCACACTGAGAACTCAGTCAAGAGTGCCACTAACAAGTTAATGTGGGTTTCTCTTTGGTTATGGAATTATTTTTATTTAAACTTACAAAAAATATAGCTAGAAATGTGCTCCTGAATTCCAAAAGTATTTCTGACCAATTTAAACACAAGTATGTCCTTGCCAAATTCACCACCTGGACAGGTTTAAAATCTGCCTATTTCCCTATGGAATCTAATATCAGTGTTCTATTTAGCAGATATATTTGAGTAAAGAGCAGTGACTGATCTTTAGAAGCCCCAAGGGGTGGGGGCAGCTGGCAAGGTGGCCCTAGATGCTGTCCATGGCTTTGAACTCACTTAGGGCCTGCACAGGGTTCACGTGCTTCTTCTGAGATGCCCGTTTAATCTTGGTCTGTGTTTCATCCTGCTTCTCTCTCTTCACCAAGGGCTTTTTCTCAGGTGCCTTCATCTTCCACGACACAGCCGGGAGGTTAAGGGAAGCCATGCCTTGAGACTTCTGGTATTTGGTGGAGGCCACATAGGATGCCTTCACTGTCTGTACCACCGCATTCATCAAATTCTTGGCGGCCTGGATCAGGGACATGGCACTGTCCACCTGAGAAGTACAGACAGGGTGGTGAGTATCATAGGCCTGACCTCCAGCCCCATGTACACTAGGGGCCTGGGCAGTAGCCACATTCCTGATTTGCTCTCCCAGTGGCTACTGCCCTGATCCAAGAAAGCTTAACATGCCTGTTTCACATACTTAGAAGTCAAGGGAGTAGTATCAAAACCACAAGGCACTATCACCTTGCCTGTCCCTACCCCTTCCCAAATCTTTACTCAGACTCAAAACCCAGAGAAGGATCAGTCTGAGTGAGTGCGGAGCTATAACCAGCAGTGGCAAGGAGGCTTCCTAGACAGAAACCCACCACTTTCAGTCATGACCTAGGGACCATCAGTATGTCCCACATACCATGGAGTCTTTCAAAGGAAAAGCCCTGAGATCAGCAGAAGCTACAGGGAACCCGGGGAACCCAGCAGGCCAAGCAAGAACTCCTCTCCTCCCGGCCCAATGTGATGAAGGGTTCAGAACCGTGGCACAGGGAGAGATACTGCTTGAATACTCTGTGAAGAAGGGTGGAGGAGGTCTGAGAAAGCCTGGCTAGGTTATCTTTGTAATTTTGGAACAGGTTCAATTTCTCTCTAGGGGGAGAACAAGAAAGATAAAAATACTTTTTCCCAGGGAGAGACCAGCCAGGAATTGGCTCCCAGCTGTCACCAGGCACTGCGGTTCATCAGGGTGCCTGACATGAAGCCCATGGGCACTGAGGACGGAGAAGAAACCAATGGTTTTTCCACAGTGCACTTTCCTGGTTTCAGGGCAGGTAAGAAGTATATGCGGCCAAGAGGCTACTTTCATTTTGGAGAATCACTTTTCATGGATATAACTTACCCCAGAGACGACGAGCTCCCCTCCTAGATTCTGCACCTCGGCCTTGACTTTGCTGCAGATGTTGAGCTGGTGGCAGTAGAGGGCGATCCGCTGCAGGTAGGCCAGCAGGTCCTGCTTGCAGGCTGAGTCTGGGCACTGATGGGGGAGCAGCAGGTTCAGCATCCCAACCCAGGCCTGGCCCCAACACAGCCCCCCCCAACACCGGGCTCAGCTGGGTACAGCTCAGTGTGCCCTGAAGGGCAGGGGAGGGGAGTTACCAGTTACTGGGGGACTCCGGTCCTAGGCTCGCTCTGCTGAGGCCCACGTGCCTCAAAGGGAGAAAAAGCCTCAGCAAGAGCCTGGTTCTGACAAAAGGGAGAGAATGCTTTGAGCTAATAACCACCCAAGTGCTCTTCTGCTCACAGGCACTTTATGTGCTCAACTGTGCTGCACACTGTAAACATCTGATAAAAAGATGCTAACTTTCAGCAAAGATGGGGGATGAGTGAGTAACCTGACGGCAAGGGAAAGAACACCTGAGGTCTTGACCAGCTTCAGGGAAACTCAAGGGCAGCCCATTTCCCGTCCTGTTGCCAAAGCTGAGGATGGCTTAGGAAGCTTTCCCCCCAGCAACAAAATAGAGCGCCTCTCTCAAGTGTTTACAGCAAACCCCTCCCTCCGGTGAGGCTGGAGTGTACTGAGAGGTGGTCTCAACAGAGGCCTGGAAAGCATGCTGGGGCTCCCGAATGTTGTGCGAGGAAGCTAGTGAAGAACTGTGGACCCCATCTGGTCTGCCCATTAGGACTGTGCTGATGGCCATGTCCCAGAGTGGAGGGCAGGACCAGTGAGGAGAGGATACCACTGGCTGGGCCTGGGCTGTGGAGGCCTGGGCTGAGCTGGTGGTTGCAGAGAGGAAAAGACTGGGTGTGGCCAGCAGATACACCAGGGCTTAGTCCTGGATTGCAAAGAGGGGAGTCAAGAAGGACCTCTGCATCTTTGGCTTGAGTGGTGAGGAAACATGGCCACTTGTTCTGCAGCTTGGATCCTTCCAGCAAGGAGGGGACTGCAGGGCTGGACCTGCAGACAGAAACTCTAATGGGCTACAGGGGCTCTGAGAATAAACTTAAGAGCATCAAGGGAGATGTAGTATAAACTTGCCAGGAGGCAGGAACGACATTTGTTGATACATGCATATGGAAACAAAGGGATGAAGGCTGGGTGCTTGAGAACACATGGTACAGGGGACAGACACATCTGTCCCCAGCGGAGCCCATCAGCTTTTCAAAGCACTAGCATGGGGCATCTAGTTCTTAGATGAAATACCCCCACGAGCTGCCCAGTTTCAGTGTGGGAGGCCCCCAGAGACAGCTCCCGGCTAGATCTGCAGGCAAGGAGGAGAGAACAAGCAGCAGCCCACAGTAGCGGCTGCCGAGCCGCCACCACGGCAGACGGCAGGATACACACACCTGCTCTAGAGAGGTGCTCGCACGCACACTGTGCCTGCCTCCTAAGACTTGTCAAAGGAAAGGAGGAATTCAGAAATCCTTACAAATCTCTGCTGGTATTAATCAGGGAGGTTGACAAGTTAAGCACAATGTCAGAGATAAGAGTGTTGTGTTCCCAGAAAAACATTACTGTCACCACCTTGGAACAGTCCAGGTTGGGGTGACCTAAGAAACCCAGAGCAAGGCTCTCACTCACATGGTCTGCAATGGTCCGGCCGAGCTTGTCCATCCTGGATCCAGCCTCTGCAATTTTCTTGGCGGCACTGATCACATCTGATGTATTTTTGAGCGGCCCTTTACCTCTGACGAGAGAGAACAGGCACTGTCATATGTAACTGGATATGGACAGAAAAAGAAAAGGTCTGCAAAGCAGCACAGGGTCACCTCCGTGCACGTGGTGGGGGTGGGGGCGGCTCACCGGGTGAAGTCTGTCATCTCCATCATAATCATGCACATCTGCTTGGCCAGCACGATGATGTCATTACCACTGTCGTCCCACTTGGACACTTCGGCATCCAGCTTGCTCTTTTCTTCCTGGAAGCTGGCCACCTGTTCTGCAATCTTTGCTTTTTGCTCCTGGGGAAGCTGAGCCATGATCGCCTGGAATCAGAAGCACAGAAAGCTCTTACAGAAAGAGAAGATGAAGTTCTCACAGTGCATTAGCCCAGAGTATTTCTACCAAGCAATCTATGACATAGGTAAGATAATGCTTTAATAGATTTCATTTTTCCTGAAGGTCCATTTCTTCTCATTTGGAGAAGTTGACAGCAGCCTGAATTTCCGACCCACTTTCAAGAACAAGTTTTTGTGTGGAGAAAACACACTGCAAGGGATAGAAACCTAACATGGAAGCTTCCAGATCACACCTGTACACGAAAAGAAGCTGCTTAATTTTTTGGTGAGTTTATCCTCTGCCTGCTGCCGTGGGGAGAGGACATACGAGAAGGGAATGATGCATGGAGCCCTCTCCCTGGTGGGCCCTGCCTGAGCACTTCCCATGGCTTCTACTTTTAGCTATGTGACATGGCACTGAAACCCTATAAAAGCAGCATCTAGAGGCCTGGTGCCCACCTCAAGGCCCACGGACACCAAGCCTGGAGCTGCTCCCCACTCAGCTTCCCCAAGCGCTCATGATGGAGTGGGGTCCAAAAGCAAGGATGCATTTGCTGTTCAAAATGATTTCTACGGAGTGCAAAAAGACTCCACAGAAATATTTCTTGGCATGCTCCCAAAAACATAAATGCTATTGATTGAAGATTTAATGACTCAAATGAATGCAATGGCTCTGAATGATTTTCTTGAATGTACCACTGTTGTTTTTTTTTTGTAAACCATGAATAATTAAATAGTTCATACCCATGATATCATTAAATTGGGCAAAGACAGCAATCTTTTTCGAATTTCACAATCCTTTTAACAAACATTGCATTGACTGGATGCTAGGGTGCTCCCGATGCAGGGCTCTGTCATCAACCAAAGCCCCAGGGCACAGCTGAGGCAGAGGGCTTGTTCCTGCCCTGCTCCCAACCAAGGAGGCATTCTGGAGGAACATACAACAGGCTAGCATGTGCCACAACTGAGGTTCACCTCAGTCCTGCTGCCAGAGAGAGAATGGGAAAATGGTGTTCTCAATACTCAGTGTTTTCCTAGAAAATAAAAAGCCAAGTTCCTAGTGGCACAGGGAGGAGCAGCAAAGTGAAGTCAAATAATGTCTCTTACCCGGGCACTTTGGCCAGCTATCAGCTGATCATCTTCTGTCTGGACGCTTGTCCTACTTCTGACATCGAAGTCCTCCGTCTCAAAGTCAGAGTCATCCAGTTCCTCGGGGGTCTACCACCAACACAGAGATCACAAGTCAGACACAACCCCGGGCCTCTGAGCCCAATGTATGAACACCCAAAGGTCTGGATTTTCATGTGCCATGTTCCTAACAGTTCTGGGGAATGAAGTTAAAATCATTCATTATTCGTCCAAGACCCCACCTCACTGATGCTCACGTTGGAAGCCCACCCAACAAACACCGGGCAAAGGCACCACATCAACACTTGCCAAAGGGGCAAGGAGTTTCTTATGGGGGCTGAGGCTTCAACTTCCACTTGAGTCAACACTCTCTTTGAAATCATGCACCTATATCCTAACACAAAGGTGACGATTACTCGGGGTAGGAAGCACACTATATTAAAAAGAAATATCCAACATTAAGCATATTTTTATAACCTTCCCACTTGGCGGCAAAAAAAAATTAATGAATTACATAATATTGGGGTTTCTCTTAGGATACTGCTTTGAGGAATACAAATAAGCAATGTATTTTTTTCATTTTTTATTTATTTATTTGACAGAGAGAGATCACAAGTAGACGGAGAGGCAGGCAGAGAGAGAGAGAGGAAAGCAGGCTCCCCGCCAAGCAGAGAGCCCGATGCAGGACTTGATCCCAGGACCCTGAGATCATGACCCGAGCCGAAGGCAGCAGCATAACCCACTGAGCCACCCAGGTGCCCCAATAAGCAATGTATTTTGATAGATCCTTTTTAATTTTATTAATACAAAAGGAATATGGCAGGTAAGGCCTGAGTTATGTACCAAAGGTTCTGATTACCAGTCCTAGCTCTTTATTTATGAAATAAAATTCCTATTTCACACAACCTCCAGCCTCTCATGATTAGCTGCTAACTTGAAACATAATGTTGTCTTCTGGAAGTTATCAGTAACAGGGCAGCAGGCAGAACAGCTGGGGTTGGCTCTTGGCCCAGCTGGTCGGCCTGTGACAGGAGGGCAGTGAGGCGAGTCCCTCATCTGCATCAGGACCTAATCCAAACCCATCCCAAGGGCTCGCTGTGAAGCCCCAATGTGAGGATGTGTGAGGAAGCATCTGGCCCGGCCAAGACTATCTTGGGTTTGTACACAGGCAAATGCCAAGCCTGTCCCTCAGTGAGATGAGGTAGGGATGGCGTGAGGTTGGGGGGTCACACTAGGAACCAGCAAGCCACAAAGAACACCGAAATGGAAGATCCTGGAGTCTCTCTGACCTGGCAACATGAAACACTACAGCACCATTGGCCATTTTAAATCCTAGGGTCACAGACACCTGTGGAGGATCTTTCTCAAAAACGTGCCTGCTGGTAATACCTCTGCTTCTGTACTCCTCCAGCAGAGACCCAAGAACTGTGCTTGCCAAGAAAACCCAGTACCTCCTCCTCTTTGATTTTTGCAGAGTATCTGTGTGCCAAGTACTGTTCTGGGCCCTGGAGGTACAAAATAACTAACACACAGCAATGTCCCTGTTCTTGCATATATACAAATGGGAGAAATGACAAGAAACAAAATGAGAAAGTAAATTTTATCACATAAGAAAGTGGCGAGTGATAAAAAACAGTGAGCAGGATAGGGGAGGTACCTGAGAGGGAGTGTTCAATGGGGTCATCACCAGAACCAAGGCCAGAGGCAGGAACTTGCCTGGGGAATTAGATGAGCAAGAAAGCCATAGAGGAGAAACTCAACTCACTGCCCTCATGTCACAGGTCCACTCCAGTCAACAAGAACCCCAAGGGAGCAGCAGGCGGTGAGGTCCTAGAAGGCCTGCAGGCTAATGTAAGGACTGGTGCCCCACACAGCCTGCAGAGGGTGCTGAGCAGTGGGTAACATGACCAGACTGAAGCTTAAAAGGATCACTTGGGTTGCTCTGCGGAGAGTGAGACTGCAGGCATTGAAGGATGAGAACAGGGAGGCAGCTGCATGAATCCAAGTGAGAGATGCTAATGGTCTGGGCTACAGTGGGGACTGTTCACATGTGCTTTGTATTATGAAGGTAGATCTGACAGGATGTGCTGACAGATCGATGTGGGACAGGAGACCAAAAGAGCAAGCAAGAGGGAATATGAGGTTTGGGCCTGAGCAAGTAGAAGGTAGATTGCCATCAACTAACACATAAGACCAGGTGGCACAGGGTAGGGGTAAAAGATAAGGACGTGCCTATTAGATAACAGAGTGGCAGAAAGGGGCAGGTGAGTGTGGGACTCAGGAGAGTCACCCCGGATGCTTTTCTTAAGTCTTACCCACCAAGGGAATGAGGACAGTTGGAGAAGAGTTTGAGAACTTTGCTACCCGGCATGCCACTGGTCAGAAGCTGAAGAGAAGAGGACAAAGCGGCAAAGCAGACTAAGAAGGAGGGGGGCCAAGAGGTTTTCTTAGAGAGGAGGGAAAAGTGCCACGAAGAAGGAAGGGGACAGTCTTAGGCAGGAGCACTGGGACAGTCACAGAGAGAGGGGAAAGCAGAGTCCACGTGCACAGCCAGGGCAGGGAGCAGGCAGGATGTCCAGACCATTGCCGCACCAGAGAAATAGCAGGTCACGCAGGAGGCGAGCAGGAAGTCTGAAACCGTCCCCAGGCGCTAAGACTGGGGGGCAATACTGGCCGGTTCCAGGACCCCAGGAGGGGCGGTTGCCTGCACTCCTCCGCGCTCAGCAAATGGCGGATTCCATGAGGACCCTACTGCGCGAGGCACCAGAAGCAAGTAAAATGGCGCAAAGGAGAGTCTGTGGACTAACAAGAGACGCAAAGCTAGAAGAGGAGTGAAGCAAAGACCAGAGAGACCGAGTGCGGTGGCAAGGGAGGAAGATTCAAGGTCGTCACAGTCCTAGAGAGTGGGAGCTGCGGAAAGCGACACCTGACACTGGTAATGATAAGGAAGGAGCTGAAGGGCTGAGGTAGAGGACGAGACAGCAAGCAGCTGAGAGTTCCTGGGACTGGAAGGAGTCTTGAACTGAAGCAGCAACAAAGCTCAGGTGCACAGCCATTAGCGAGGACCTGCCACATGGCTGCCTCACAGGCCTCTGCCTGCCGCGCCCCAGCTCCAGGGCTCCCAGAGGCCCATGCCTCTCCCAACCAAGGCCCCAAGACCGTGCTCCTGCCAGGCCGCTGCCATCCTTATGTCCCAGCACAGTTCCTTCATGGCCTGGCCCTGCGCTGGGCACATTACCTACATTACAGCTCATTAAAACCACCAGTACCTCTGGAGATGAGGGAACCTGCCTATAGTCTGAGAGCTGAAAGAGGGGCCTGGGAGGCTTGCCTGCTCCCAGGACTTGCTTTCCCACAACAGGACTTGAAGAAATGCATGCATTTCCTTTCATGTCTGCAGGATCTACTCACTTAAACCCCTCAAACCTCAGCCACCCATGACTCCTCTTTATCCTTAAGGTTCCTTTTATTCTATTTAAGTGTCTGTCAGTATGGAAAAGAAGTCTGGAAAAATAGGGCTATGTTCATTATCAATGAACTCACAGTCGATGGGACTGTGAGTCCCTTCACACCACTGAGCTGTGGCTGCTGGGTTTAACCTATCATTCACCCAGGCCAGGTTTCTTCTTGGCCACACGTATGCAGGGATGGAGAAAGCAAATCAATTCCCTGCCCCCAACCCCCACCATGTGTAGGGGATCAGAGCCAGTAAGAAAAGTCAGCAGCCTACCAGGCAATCCATGAACACTTCTCTTTCCTCCTCACCCCCAGGGAGGAGCAGCAGCGGTCTTGCCCAAGTGTTTCTACACTGCATACAAAATGGGTCTAGCCTCATGCCACTGCCTTAGAAATGGCCTCTGTTTCCAGCTGACAATCTGGCTAGATTCTGCATGGTGCCAAGCTGAGAAGATAAAAAGTGGGGCAGAATCCCTGCCTACCTTGAGAGGTTTGACTAGCAAACCATGAAAGTGTAAATGAAACTCCCCTGAGCCTACCAGCCCGGCAGCCCAGCCCAGCCCAGCCCAGCCCAGCCCAGCCCAGCCCAGCCCAGCCCAGCCGCTATCTCTGCAGCAGGCAGGCCCTGCAGGGCAACCATGGTTCTGCAAGGAGAGTGGGGCCTGGACTAGGCTTGTAGGACCCCCAGGGGTCTCTGGGGAGAGAGACGCATACTCCCTGCTTCCAGACCAAGAAGCTCATTCTCAGAACAGCATGTGAGAGACGAAACGCTAGGGAAAGACAGCTCTGAGAGCTGGCCCAGCACCCTGCACTGTATTAGAGGGGACAGTAGTTTCTCAAAACCCCTCTGTTTATACCACCTCAGAGGGAGTGCTGGCCTTTCCCTCACATGGTAAGACTGCTGTGTTCTTGGAGCAAGTGGGTCCAATGGGGCCAGGAGAGGGTGGCACTTTCGAGGAGCATCAGCAGCAGCTGCCATAGGCTCTCATCCTTCCCGTGCACACTGAGCCCCAGGAGCCTTCCCGCCACTCCTTCAAGGACAGCAGCACTCTACGTGAAGGATAAGGGATTACTCAACCGAAGAGCCTTCATTCGGTGTTTCTTCCCTCTAATTTACCAGAAGCCTCCTATTTGTGGGGACGATATGCCTGCAACTAAATCCTCAAAGCCAACTCATACTCGCTCCCCTTCTTGGCCCAAGTTTGGGCTCTAACTTGCAACTAAAAGTCATTTTAGACAACATAATTAAATATACCTCATTCTAACAGCTTTTAGATTCATGGTTTTAATATATTGCCACCGCATCTGGTGAGTTCCAGAATGATGCACTGCTCAAGTTTAGCAAATGATAAGAAAGAAGCTGTTAAAATGTCTAAAATGTAGTTACTCACCCTTATCATCAACACTGCTTTCCTGATGTCCCGGATGCCATCGTACACCAGGCGGGAGGCATCGATAAACTCGTTCTCATCCATGGGCTGGGCAGGGTCTGAGCTGAGGGCTTCCACGGCTGCCTCCACTTGCTCCGTAAAACGTGGCATGACTGTGGAGAAAGAGGCGAGGCAGATCCTGCTGGCCCGGCAGACAGCACCATTCTACCAGCCCTCCCTCAATCCCTCAGTGACACAGAGGCAGCGAGGTATGTGATGAAGAGCCTCTGCCTCTACCTTTGTGAGCAATATTTATAGTGGAAATAAATTAAACACTGTATTTTACCAAGACTCAAATCATCTTTGTCTCTGACCAGATTCTGCAATACCAGATTTGGATGGATGAGCCACTAAAGTGAGACAAAGTGGAGGCCTTGCTTAAGAACAGGACCGCCCCCCGCCCTTAATTTAGTATTTATTCACTAACAAGACTCAACAAAGAAATTCATCTCAAATATGTTCAGAACTATTTCCATCATAAGCTGTGGGACGCATGGGAAAGAAAGGTGAAACACTTAACTTGGCGGATCAACTTCTCAAAGTCTGATGTTTGACCCAGACATGTCATGGGCAGACCTGCACTGTGTCCTGATTTCACCCTTCCTAACCACAGGGTCTGGACTCACAGAGTGGTCAGGGAGGGAGTCCCCATACCTGTGTTGGAGAGCAGCTTTGTGGCTTCCAGCACCTTCTCTGTGTAGACCCCTGGCTCATAGTTGTCCATCTCTGAGGTCACTACATGAATGACCCGAGCAGCCCGGCCTCGAATCGCACCAGCTGTGCGGTCCAGCCCATCCACATCTTTCTCCTGGAGAGCAATGACGCATTTGTTCACATCTTCCAAAATGTGATTTTCTGAAGAACAAATAAAAACCTGAATGAGGGAGAAGGCATTCCACTAGAAGGGGACAACTACAGGCTGGCATCTATCACTCACTCAGTGCTTGTTCTGGGTCAGATGCAGAGCCAAAGCTCCCCATGTATCATTTCACTGAAGAGACCAGACTCACCACTGGATTAACTGTCCCACAGAAACTCAACCTGTAATCACCTCCAAGAATAACAATCTTCAATTCCAGGTTTATAGGTAGAGGGAGAGATGAATCAAGATCTTTAAGGCACAACTGTTCTGTAAGCCAGGCAGAAAATTCAGATCACAGAAACCTTAATAACTTCTCTCTTCTTTTAATCTCACTGACCTTAGGTCCAAAACAAAGTCTAAAATAGAAGAAAGCATTCACTAGAAGGCTCTATCCTTCCAGTCCCTTGCCCCTCCCTCCAGTAGATGCCAGTGGTATTCAGACAATTTGCCAAGAAGCCAGGACAGCCCTGGGATAGAAGGTGCTGGAAAGCAAAATGAAGCCTCCTCTGGAAGACACCAAGGGAACCCACCTGGGGCAAAACATTTAGTAATCCTTTCACAGGTGGCCATGGAACTACTGTGGTATTTGCAAAAACCCTTGAATCCTGTTAAGCTGACAGGTGACTCCTACTAGTTATAGACCTGGATCTGGAAAACCCACTGAAACTATTTTTCCACAAAGCAAAATGCTTAACACTGGATTCTGGGAACCCCAGAGTAAGGAGTCAGCCTCAGTTTCATCTATAGTAACAGCAAAGTGGAAGCAACCAAAATGTCCAAGAGCAGAGAAGGTATAAAATATGGGCACTATAGAGCTATTCAAATGGATGATGTCAATCTGAACCGGCCCACCCAGAATGGTGAAGGAAATGTTCTCACTGCCCCAGAAATGCAGAGACCACCAGCAGATAGCCCAAATGACAGGGCTGCTCAGACTCTGTGGGGTGGGTAGGAAAGTGAAAGAAAGGAAAGCCCCCATGTCCTCATTTGGCCACTGTCTTTCTGTTCAGAAAGGAGTTTTCTTTAAGACCTTTAAGAACTTGTAGAAGACATGCTCACTCGCTTAAGCCAAAAGAATACCTGGTACAACAGGTCAAAGACCAAAGGTCCTGGTTTTTCTGGAGGAGCCAGAATAATCAGGGTAAATGTTAGCTGCTTAAAAAATGCAACTGGTCATTTCTTTGCCAGCCCTGGCCCTCTTCTGCACTGACATGTCATTATTCTGGACTGCCTCCTGATTTAATCCATTTCCAATGGCCATTCCCCTTCCCCTTGCAGCCTCTGCTAACATACTCAGTCAAGTTCTATGTGACAGTGTCTAGAAGGGAGGTAACAGTAAGCTTGACCTCTTAAGATACTTTAAACAAGACAGTGGTCATGGTGCTATTTCCTTTCATGTCAAAGGGAGCCAGAGGCAAGTGGTACTTAGTGTATCTACCAAAGAGCAGAGCACCACAGTGCCCTGACTCTGGGCTTCAGGCTCCAGTGTAGGCCCCAAGAGAAACCAAAGCCCTCCTCCTTATAGTTCCCAAGAGACTGCAGGCAAAATGAAGATGAAAAAAAAAAAAAATCACAATGAGATAGTAGTAATGATGTAAAAGAACTGAAAAAGAAGTTTGGTAAAAATGTGTTTCCTATAAAATTCAACACCCTGACCCTGGCTCCAGGAGTCCCACTCCTTGGTATTTATCCAAAGGAGCTGAAAACTTAGGTCCACATAAAGACCTGCACATGGATGTTTACGACAGCTTTGTTCGTAACTGCCAAAAGCTGAAAGCAACCAAGATGTCCTTCAGTGGGTGAAGGAAAAAATGAGGTAAATCCAGACCATGGGATATTATTCAGTACTGACAACAAATGAGCTACGGAGCCACAAAAAGACATGGAGAAACCTTCAGTGTGTATTAAATGAAAGATGCCAATCTGAAAGGCTACATACTCTATGATTCCAACCAAATGACCTTCTGGAAAAGGCAATAAAACTATGGAGACAGTAAAATATACTGGGAGTTGGAGGCGGGAGGGAAGAATAGGCAGAGTAAAGAGGATTTTTTAGGGCAGTAAACACTACATAGGACACTGTAATGATGGATACATTTGTCCAAACCCATGGCAGGTACACCAACCAAGAGTGAACAGTAATGTACATTATGGACTTCGGGTGATAATGATGTACAGGTTCATCAACTGTGACAAATGTGCCACCACGATGGGGGAGGCTGTGCATGTGTGGGGGTACAGACAGACAGAAAATCTCTGTACCTTCCTCTTAATTTTGCTGTGAACTTAAAATTGCTATAAAAGTTCTTCTTTAAATAAATTAAAATATTTCCAGTGAAAGCCAAAATACAGTATGAATTCCTATTATAGAAGGGAAAAATGAATTACCACTGTATGGCTAACAAGACCCTAATTCAAAAACTAGAGGAGACTTGCTAGAGTTTCCATCGTACTATTAACAGAGAAAATATTATTAAACTTTTTCATAAACAAATTTTAGGGAGGATATATAAAGCAATCATAAGAATAAATGGGTGGGGAACCCACTGGAAGCACCTTTTATAATACAAACTCTTTACATAACGTAAGCTGAACAGACTGATACTGAGCCTGCACATAACTTTTGCTTTTGCTAAACCTAACACATTTTTTCATTTGTATTTCGTCTCACCAAGGAAAGGAAAATAAACAAAAAGGAAGAAGTATTGCTAACTAAACCATGGACCAATGTTTTCTTTTATTGCTGATTTTAAAATTCATCCCTGTTTCAAGATTGTTAATTCTGGTGAGGAAACACATCTGAGAATCAATGAAGCATGGCATTCTTTTTCATTCATTAGACAAAGTAGCCCAAACTTACACCAAAGATTTGTTAACCTTCATCTAGACACTGATTTTTTTTTTTAAAGATTTTATTTATTTATTTGACAGAGATCACAAGTAGGCAGAGAGGCAGGCAGAGAGAGAGGGGGAAGCAGGCTCCCGGCTGAGCAGAGAGCCCGATGCGGGGCTCGATCCCAGGACCCTGAGATCATGACCCGAGCCGAAGGCAGAGGCTCAACCCACTGAGCCACCCAGGCGCCCCTAGACACTGATGTTTTTAAAAATCAATTTTGAGGGGCGCCTGGGTGGCTCAGTGGGTTGAGCCTCTGCCTTCGGCTCGGGTCATGATCTCAGGGTCCTGGGATCCAGCCCCGCATCGGGCTCTCTGCTCAGCCGGGAGCCTGCTTCCTCCTCTCTCTCTGCCTGCCTCTCTGCCTACTTGTGATCTCTGTCAAATAATAAATAAATAAATAAATAAAATCTTTAAAAAAAAAAAAAAGATCAATTTTTCACTTTCTTGAATTCACACTGGCTTTCTTCTAGTGAACCTAAACCAAGGAAGGGCTTGCCATGTTTTAGCAACAAAGGAAGCCTTCTATTTTGGGAAGCTGACTAAAGTAATAGTCTCTCCCATCCCTCAACAGCTGTCTCTAGGAAAGCCCCATCTAGCTGAGGCCACCACATACCCAAGACTTAAGCACCAATTCTGCTCACTACACTTCAGCCATCAGGCAGAAATGAATTTCCACTGGACAGGTACAAACAAGGGAGGGTTGGAGGTACCTATGCTAACCTAAACCATAAATTACTTTAGCTTTAATTGAATTACCAAGGAAACTCAGCATGGGTCCATTATGAGTTGACACACCAATCTGTACCCCATTAAACACACTGACTATTCAACATCAGAGGTGCCACTTAAGAGGAAAAAAGTCACAAACACAACAGTCTATCTAATAAGGGATCATATTATGGACACTATTTTATGTTTTTCATTTCAAAACCTTTCTAGGCCTGCCTCCACCCATCGATCTCATCCTTTTTGCTGACTGCAAAGTACCCTAATGAATAGATGCAGGGGCCATAATTAACTTACCTAGTCTTCTCTTAGACATTTTGCTTGACAAGAACATCCTTGTACAGGTATTTTGGCAAATATTTAGGTACATATCCCTGGGGAAAATTTCTAGCAATAGGATTACTAAGTCAAAAGGCATATATGTTTAAAGTAGATGTGTGATGCCTAACTGCCCTCCAAGCACCAAGCCAACTGGAATTCTCCAAAAAGGCTGCATGAACTCATACTTCAATCCATGATGAGTAACAGGGCCCATTCTGTATACCCTTTGCTCTGACTCTACTTACTGATGTAAACTTATACAGACACAGGAGGTGACAATATTAATACTTCATATAGAGGACTTAATCTATTCTGAGTGCTTGACATTTAACTCTTTATAGACTAGCCATTTAAAAAAAAAAAATTAGGGGCACCTGGGCAGCTCAGTCAGTGAAGCCTCTGACTCTTGGTTTTGGCTCAGATCATGACTTCAGGGCCATGGGATTGAGCCCCACATCTGGCTCTAGACTCACTGTGAAGTCTGAGATTCTCTCCCTCTGTCCCTCCCCCATGTATGCCTATGTGCTCTAAAATAAGTCTTTTAAAAAATAAAATTAAAAAACACCATTAATTAATGAGGAAACCAAGGCACGTAAGTATTAACTGAACTGCTCAAAGTCACACAGCTAGTGGGCACAGGAATCAGAAATCACACCCAACTTGACCACTACTTTATCTGTAGTTTCATAGGTTTTTTTTGCTCTCAAACACAACCCCTCCCCAAATTAGGTATAATAATCCTTTTATTTAGTGGCCTTCCATCAAAAAGAATAGTAATAATGGCCTTCAGTCAAACCAAATTCTTTGGGCACACGGACACTTAGTGAAGAAGTACAAATCACCACTCTTAAGTGTTACCCTAAAGTATCTAATGTGGTATACTATTTGTTTCCAAAAGCGTGAGGTAAAGAAATGTAATAAGCCCAATTAGAACCACTCTAACCAAACACTTGAATTTAAAAAAAAAAAAAAAAAAAAAAAAAAAAGGAGGTAACTGAAACTTCCACATATAACCAGAATAAACATTTAAGAGTAAATTACACTTCCATGGAAAACATTTATCAAATACAATTCAAATGAAATTCAAACAGTCTTTATCACTTTGATAAATTTCAAACTCCTGTCCTTAAGGGATCAGTCAGTATAAATATACTTGGGGTTTGCTGAATGCGCTCTACCATCTTAACCATCTCCAAATATTTACAAGTCACATTCTGAATACAAGTTGGTAAAAAAGAGCCCCCACTCTCTTCCTGGGGTTGGGCGGGCATGCATAACCCCTGAAGTGCCATTGTCTCATACCTGATACATAGGGACCCAAGTTTCCTTTGCCCTGCAGCCTCATGAAATGCTTGGTAGCTTGGCCAGATTATACACAATATGACCATTACTTCTCGAGCCACAAATTTAGATATGACTTGTGGCCAAGTATGCAGGAACTTTGGGAACCAATGGAACTGAATATGCAGGAACAATACAGAGAAAGTAGCCCTATTCCCTAAGTAACTTACCCCTGAAGGGGTTCTTGGCTAGTGGACAGCTACATTGAGTGGACGAACATTGAGGCACCATCAATTCCAAGAACGATCTGATGGTGGAAAATCAGTAGTGGAAATATTCCACAAAATCTATCACACTGCCAGAGGTACCAGAATACAGGAGAAAACAGTATACAACAACCACTCAAGGGAGTCAAGCAGCTTCCTTACTCTGCATTTAGCGAAGATGTATGATGCCAGAAGCCAAGCTGAATTGAGACTCTGTGCTGGGCACTTGCCTGGCAGACCCTTTACGCAAAGACATGCCAACCTCACTGACAGGACTGCTGAAGCCCCAGTGTGCCACAGGGCAAGGGGAAATTGGCAAAGAGGGCACATTAGGATGAGGACAAGATATGACTCCTTGTCCAGAGGCTGTCTATAAATGCTACAGACTGATACCCGCTCTCCAAACCATGGTGCACAACGAGAGATGCTGTCAACTGCCCCAGGGCGAAGGACTGGACACCAGTGGGGGCCTGCCCAGTTCAAACTAGGGTTCCTCATGATGAGAGCCAGTCACTTCCCTAGCAAGACTGGGTCAGGTGAGATGGGAAGATAACTCTAGTCACCCACAGAGACATGCTGAAGCTCCCATGGGTGGGGGAGGTGTGGGAGGACAGAAAGCATGAATGCTTAAAACTGGTCAATGGTGGAGAACTCTGCCCAGGCATTTGCTTGTCTCCTCCTTCATCCCATGTCCCTATGAAGCACACCATAAGAAAATTATAAGAATTATGAATAATAGGGGTGCCTGAGTGGCTCAGAGGGTTAAGCCTCTGCCTTCAGCTCCAGTCATGATCTCAGGGTCCTGGATCAAGCCCCATATCGGGCTCTCTGCTCAGTAGGGAGCCTGCTTCACCCCCCACTCTCTGCCTACCTGCTTGTGATCTCTTTCTCTCTCTGTCAGATAAATAAAATCTTAAAGAAAAAAAAAAAAAAAGAATTATGAATAATAGCCTGGCCCTATTATTCTTAATTGCCTGACTCTGCTAAGTGAGCCTGTAACAAAACTTTGGAGAAATATACTGGGTAGACCTCTAAAATTCAGGTACTGTGAAAATATCACTTTCTGGCTGAGAGAATTGTTCCATGTTTTTACTGTCTAAACTCCTTTCCATCGAGTCGACCCCTTATATTTTCCCTCATCTGCATAAACATTGAATATACTCACTAGATAAAAGTGTATCTGTTAAAGAATTTGATTTCTCTTTACCATGCTTCTGTTATGTCATACACCCTTAAGATACTGCCTGAATCCCACTAAATGCTACTGCAGAATCCTTTTTGTTCTCCAATTTGAAGAATGTTGCACGAGGGACTTCTGATTCTATTACATTTTATTTTGCTGTAAGAAGGACTGAAAATAAATCCCTTGAGACCAAGCCTGAGCTAAACCCAACCTAATCACAAGAAATAAGTATAGGAATGTAGGATCTATCTCCGGAGGGGGGTTTTACATTTAGATTTCAAAATTTGTTGTTTGCTTAAAAGTGTGCTGTGAAGGTGGAATGTTTTTCTCTAAACCTATGAAAAAGAATAATTCAGTACTTCATTGGGAAAAACAACAGAAGGCCAAGATTTCCCAAAAAAGCCATTGCTGCATTTTTGGCACCTGCAAAGATGTGCTTACAAATGGCTTTTTTGTTTTAAAGTACCAGCACCTGCAATTTGGCAGTCCTGCAGCAGCGTGGCTTATCCCCTCTTTTTGCAGTTTACGGATTACGCTCCCTACTCTCTCAAGTACAGCCATGGCTACCAGTCCCAAGGAGAACAGGCAGGGACAGGAGAACATTAATATGCAGAACACACTGTCACCTTAGATATAGGTCATTGCTGGAGGACTGTGCTGTGCATATACTTAAGGCCCGCTTCTCTTTCAAGCCCCATTGACACTCACATCTCCCAGGCCACAGCCTGTGGTTCCCTGGGGTGACAGGAAGTTTTAGCCCTACAAGTACCCAGCAACTGACTCTGACCAAAGCCACTGGCCTCAGGAAGCCTGGCACCTCCAGAGAGCAAACAGTACAGCTAAGGGCAGCAGAGGCCCTGTTACATGAAGAATGCATTTATACTTGCTCAACTTGAAGGAGATGGATTGAAATTTATCTCTGTGTGATAAACAGTGAACTGCAGTTGACAGACATTTTCTATATGAATGCAATTTACTATGTCATTACCAGTTTATGTTTATATAATGAAATCAACTGTTTTTGTGAGGTGAATTACCCAGATTTATTTTTTGCAAGTTCATAATTAAATGCCACTTAAATATTTCCTCTCTGTTTTCTATCTGTGCATCATGCAGACAGAGTCTTTCGAAAAGTAGGCAGTTAAACTATGATCATTTCTGAGGGAGAAAGGAAGAAGCTTTCCAAGAAGGGGGAAAATTTATTCTCAAAAAGAAATTCAAGGTGATGGTGCTGGGAATCCCTTCTCTTAAGTTTCACAAGATCATAAGAAATAACTACAGCCTCTCCCAGGACCCAGGTCAGTGTTTTTTCTAAATACAACAGCAGCAAGAGGGATGGGTTGTTATGGTGTTGTACAGGTCACAGTTGCAAAATCTTACTCTACACAAATAGGGGAAAACTGCCAGCCAGCTTTCTATTTCCTGTTTCTAAGATCAAGACTGGCCCCACCATAAGGGAAACAATTTCAACCCCACCTCCCACTGCTGAGGAGTCAGTGACAGTTTGTTGTTGTTAGCTGCTGATGTTTTTTTAATTAAAATGAAAACCAGCACAATATTTATTACTAGAATAATTTACCTGCCCAGACTTGGGGGCGTTTTGATTGTCCATTATTGTGACTTAGGCGAAAAGTAATTATGCACATTCTCATAGGCTTCTAGGGGGAACCAGCTCATTACCTGAGACAGCCAAGAAGTCATCAATGGAAGTAATGTCATCGACAGCATCTGTAAGAACACGGACTTGTTTTTCCCACTGTTCTTTAAAAAGATCCATGTTCTCTTGGGCCAGTTTACTCTGTGGTTTTGCTGCTAAAGCCAATGCAGCATTGATAACCTGCAAAGATACAGAAGTTCCTTGTTTACTCTTTCAGTGTCATGAAAATAAAAGTATGGGGGCCGCTCTGGTCAGTGCAGCGGCTGTGCTTTGTCTCACATACATCTCACCAGGACCCGCCATACCACGTGCTCCACTGCAACACTCACAAAGATGGAGAGAAGTGTCAGGCAACAGGCTATATATGTGTGTGTGACACAAACACACTGCAAGTACAGATAGGCAGTGAAATAAAACTATCTCCAATCTCCACTCTGTGACAGCAACTTGAAATTTTTGACATTATATTCCAGACTTTTTACACACACACACACACACACACACACACACACACACACACAATGTAAATACACATGTCCAAAAATATATAACATTACTTGTTTCTTTCTTTTAAGTACATCTCCATATCATTAAATATATGTTAAAAGTATCAACTGTTTCTTATTCCATCCTGTGGATGTACATCACTATTTTCCTATATGATTTCCAGGTTGGATCCAGTTACCCACCATTCTTAATTATCTTGTGATGAACATCTGGTATTTCAGGTTCTACACGGGAAGTGTAAAATTTCTTAAGCTTAAAAAGTAATTTGTAGGGGCGCCTGGGTGGCTAAGTTGCTTAAGTGCCCAACTCTTGACTTTGGCTCAGGGCATGATCTTGGGGTCATGAGATCAAGCTCCACATTGATCCCACAGAGTGTGGAGCCTCTTGAAGATTCTCTCTCTCCCTCTGCTCCCCATCCCCTTCACTCGTGCACACACTCTCTTATAATAAGGAAAGGAAGAAAGGAAGGGAGGTAGGAAGGAAGGAAGGAAGGAAGGAGTAATCTGTAAACTGCCCCCCACCCCAGGTTGATATATAATTCACATACCAAAAAAATGTGGCCATTTAAACTGCACAATTCACTAGTTTTTAGGATATTCACAGTTGAGCAACTAACACCACAGTCATTTTTTAAATGTTAACAAAATTTTCATCACTCCAAAAACAAATCCCGTTATCTGTCAGCAGTCATTTCTCATTTCCCTCAGCGTTCCTTAGGTCTACCTACTGCCATCTACTAACTTTACTTTTGTTCTCTATGGATTTGCCTATTCTGGGCAGTTCATATAAACAGAATCGTATCAATATGTGGGTTTTTGTAACTAGCTTCTTTCACTTAATGTTTTCGAGGTTCTTCTATGCTGGAGAATGTGCCAGCACTTTATTCCTTTTTATTGATGAATAATATGCCATTATACAGATATATAAAATTTTATTTATCCATTCATCAACTGATGGACATCTGAACCATTTTCACCTTCTGACAGTTATGAATAAAGCTGTTATGAACATTCATACACATAAATCTGTGTTTTCATTATTCTTGGGAACATAGGTAGGATTGGAATTGGAATTCAACTTTAGAGAAACTGCCAGACTGTTTTCCAAAGCAGCTGCAAAATTTTACATTCCCACCAGCACATACAACGGTTCCAATTTCCCCGCATCTTCACTAACACTTGTTTTTTTCTTTTTTTCTCCCACTCTTTCTTTCTTTCCTTTTTAATGAGAGCCATCCTAGTGGTATAATAAGGCAACATGGAAGGGAAGCAAAGACAAGATGAAACTAGTGGGATGGGAGCAGAGATCTGGACGAAGCAGAAAAACAGCTACCACAGAACCATCTGGACATGCAAAGTGGAGGGCAGGATCTGCAATAAATTTTGTTAGATGTCATAGGAACTAGATGCCTTCAGGTCATGTGTTTAATTCCCAATATAAAGGAGCAGTATTCAAGAATAACATCAATTTAGCCCTCACAGACTTGTTACCAAACAGAAGCAGCACAGCTTGTAGACTGGTGCAACTACTCCTCTTCTTCCCAGAAACAAGGAAGCACTGGGCCACCCAGACTGCCAGCTAGAGATTCGGAGGCACAGGGAACTGGGTAGTCTACTTATTAGTTACTGACAGCCCACCACTTTCAAAGGTATATGGGTTTAGACAGTCAATTATTTGTGAGACAAGCTGTCCCATCATCTTTTCATGTGTTATGCGGTGGTCTTCCCTCTTTTCATCATCTCAAGGCTTGTTCTCTGCCTCTTTCCTTCTTGCCATTGAGGACAACAGTCTTCATTTCTTAACTCACTGATTCACTAAATGCATCAATGAATCAGAGCAAGCTAGACCTTTTAAGAGTATCTGGCTGAAGTAAATGTTTCCTAAGAGAGCCAAATAAACATGGGCAAGGAATTAATTATATGTTTTAAATACGAAGATAATTCCTCCATTACAAAGAGAAAATTGCTCTTTGTTCTGTAATATATCTTATCTCATACAGTATAATGGAGAAAAACCACCTTGTCTAAGGTTAACTTTCTCATTTTCATTTATAGAACTGTTTACAGAGGATACTTGATAAATTAAATACTCATTTCTGATGACTCTTAGTAAATTATATAGATACTTACATACTACTTCAAATAATCAAACATAATACTTAGTGGTGAAATCTAGAATCATTTACCTTAAAAATAAAGATGTTATTAATGCTATACCTATGATCATCATTAGTTAAATAATAATATAATGGTCCTTCTAGCCAATAAAATAAAATGGGAAAGGAATAAAAGAAAAAGTTGTTAGAAAGTGACCACAAAATTACCTCTCAATACAGACGATCTTTGTTTATCTAGGAAACTGGAAAGCCAACTGAAAAAAAATTTTAGAATTTTTAAGAGTTCATTAGGTAGCTAGACAATATAAATATATTTTAAAATTGAATAAATTTTTCTGTATGCCAGAAAAAAAGTTAGAAAATAAAATGAGAGAATGTAGGGCGCCTGGGTGGCTCAGAGGGTTGAGCCTCTGCCTTCGGCTCAGGTCATGATCTCAGGGTCTTGGGATCGAGCCCCACATCGGGCTCTCTGCTCAGCAGGGAGCCTGCTTCCTCCTCTCTCTCTCTGCCTGTCCCTCTGCCTACTTGTGATCTCTGTCTGTCAAATAAATAAATAAAATCTTAAAAAAAAATGAGAGAATGTTAAGTTCTTTCTGAAAGCAATTAACAGGAAATAAAGGGGGTTAAATCTGTGAAGAAACCCACATGAGTGAAGTAACAGTAAGTGACTAAACTTTTCTAAGTTACATGACAAAAATTCAAATAAAGAGCAACATATTTCGGGGCACCTGGGTGGCTCAGTGGGTTAATGCCTCTGCCTTCAGCTCAGGTCATGATCCCAGGGTCCTGGGACTGAGCCCCGCATCGGGCTCTCTGCTCAGTGGGGAGCCTGCTTCCTCCTCTCTCTCTGCCTGCCTCTCTGCCTACTTGTGATTTTTGTCTGTCAAATAAGTAAATAAAATCTTTCTTGTTTGGGGGTAGGAAGAATGACCTATTTATTCACAAATTCATCTAGAGCAATAAATAGCTGGGAATAATGAAAAAAAAAAAAAAACCCTTGGGAACAGAGAGCAAGAGTAATGAAGTGAAATAATTAAAATGTAATATAAAGCTAAAGCAATTAGAAGAGAACCATCAAAAAACAGATCCTATCAGGTGCCTGGGTGGCTCAGTCGGTTAAGCATCTGCCTTTGGCTCAGGTCATGGTCTCAGGGTCCTGGGATCAAGCCCCACATGGGGCTCCCTGCTCAGTGGGGAGCCTGCTTCTCCCTCTTCCCCTCCCCCTGCTTATGCTCTTTCTTTTGCTCTGTCAAATGAGTAAATAAAAACCTTTAAGGGTGCCTGGGTGGCTCAGTGGGTTAAGCCGCTGCCTTCGGCTCAGGTCATGATCTCAGGGTCCTGGGGTCGAGTCCCACATCGGGCTCTCTGCTCGGCGAGAAGCCTGCTTCCCTCTCTCTCTCTCTCTCTCTCTGCCTTCCTCTCCGTCTACTTGTGATCTCTCTCTGTCAAATAAATAAATAAAATCTTAAAAAAAAAAAAAAAAACCTTAAAAAAAAAATAAAAACAGAAACAAACCCTATCACAGAGCATAATTCAGTGTACAATAAAAGTGACATCACATACCAGCAGGGAATAATAGTATATTATTTTTACATTTGATGTGCTATCCGGAGAAAAATAAAATTAAAGCCTCACTTCATGCTTATATTTAAATGCTATGACTGTTACCAGAAAGATGAGATAACAAAGCTAAAGAATTTATTTATGCTTTTATTTAATATTTAAAAGAAATAAATATTTCTCACTTCTTGGAAAATATCCCATATTTCCAAATAACAATGGGAGAAGTCAGTTCATAAATTTGACTACATTACTTCTTTATTTAAGTATACTTACACAGTGTTAGGTAAATCCATAAGGAAAATACCAAAATACTAGTAGAAAAATGGGGGAAAGACATGGGACAGCCTACCTAAGATGAACCAAAAATGACCAATAGAAATTAGGGGAAAAATTTACTCTCACAAATCTAAGAAAAAAAAATTCGTGTGAGTTAATATTTTTGCTCAATAAATTTGCAAAAGGCCCCAAACCAGACACTACAACCATGGTGAATATCAACTTTTAAAATGCTGCTGCTGACTGTGTTGAAAAGGATATCCTTGTCTTGTTTCTGATTGTAGGGGGGAAAGGCTCAACTAGTTCCCACTAAATATTATATTCCACCATTAAGGATGAAGATATCAGGTTGAGCTGAGCAAATTCTCTTCTGTTTCTGCTTTACAAAGAGTTCTTTCTTTCTTTTTTTTTTTTTTAGGCCTTGATGTTAGATTTTGTCAAATACGTCTTCTGTTTTATTTCCACTGTTCTGGCTATTTTTTTCTATCTCCTTTGCTACCTTGTCTTCTTCCGCTAACGGTAAAGTTCCTCAACGTTCCATCTTAACACGACCTTCTCTCCTTTTTCTGCACTCCTCCCTTCATAGTGAGTAATTTCATCTAGTTTCATTACTGCATACCACTTAGATGTCAACTACTCCCACATCTCCTACCTAGACCATTCATTCTAACTCCCCACTCATATCCGTGCTGCAGACTGAACAGCGCCACTCAGATGTCTCACAATTTCCTGCTCCCAATCATGCTGAGTGGTCTTTCTTTAAAATTCTTGATCACTCAAGATGCATAATGTTGGAGACATCTCCTTAGTCCAGTCAGTCTCCTCCTTTCAGGTCGGGCTCTAAATTAGTATTTGTTTCACACTTTCTTCTCAAACCCATAACACACCTGAGAGCATCCTCACTCTCAGCTTGTAACTCTGCTGCTTCCTATTTAAGTGGAAAGGTGAAAGCAATCGGAAGACAATGTCTATAGGTTCCTACCACTGCACCTACCCACCTACCTGCACCTGTGCCACATACTGTCTTAACCTTTTAAAAAAACAGTGTGCACTCTAGAGTATGCTTGCATGTCAAATCAACCTTTCTTTCCACCGATCCCCTAGATTTCATTTGGTCTTCCCTACTCCAGAACATTTCTCCATTCTATATTATCAATATAGGTATCAGTATCTATACTGGGATTTTCTTATGAATTCTACTGATCATGTAGATTATCTATATTCCTTTCTATATTATCAGTATTTGATACTGGTAATACTACTCTGTAGTATCAATATTTCCCCTTTACTGGACTATTTCCTAATTCTATATTATCAGTATTTCCCTCTATTCTATACTGTCACTACTTCTCTACTGACTACTTTTCATCAAGTAGACATAAAAACATGCTATTACAGGGGCTTTTGGGTGGCTCTGTCGGTTGAGTGTCTTTGACTCTTGGTTTTGGCTCAAGTCATGATCTCAGGGTTCTGAGATCACGGCCTCCATCAGGCTCCTCACTTAGTGGGGAGTCTGCTTGATATCCTCTCCCTCTGCCCCTTGCACACACACCCAACACACACACACTCTCTAAAATAAATCCGAAAAAGGGGCGCCTGGGTGGCTCAGTGGGTTAAGCCGCTACCTTCGGCTCAGGTCATGATCTCAGAGTCCTGGGATCGAGCCCCGCATCGGGCTCTCTGCTCAGCAGGGAGCCTGCTTCCTCCTCTCTCTCTGCCTGCCTCTCTGCCTGCTTGTGATCTCTCTGTCAAATAAATAAATAAAATCTTTAAAAAAATAAATAAAAAATAAAATAAAATAAATCCGAAAAAAAAGAAAACCATGCTATTATAGCTTCCAACAAAAAATTAAAAATAAGGAACACTCTCAATCCCATATCCACCTCTTGCTACCACCCACTGTCTCTATAAACATTACCTAATAATCTGAAAGAGCTGCCAACATGCTAAACTCAATCCCTCTCTTCTCTCCTGAACCCACTCCAGTTAAGCTTGCGTCTCCTCAACTCTACCTAGACTTTTTTTTTTTTTTTAAGATTTTATTTATTTATTTGACAGAGAGATCACAAGCAGGCAGAGAGGCAGGCAGAGAGAGAGGAGGAAGCAGGCTCCCTGCTGAGCAGAGAGCCCGATGCGGGGCTGGATCCCAGGACCCTGAGATCATGACCTGAGCCGAAGGCAGCGGCTTAACCCACTGAGCCACCCAGGCGCCCCTCTACCTAGACTTCTTTTGTCCAAAGTAACTTATGACATCTACATGTTGCTCAAGGATAAATTCCCAGTTCACTTTCTACAACCATTTGACATGAATGAACACCGTTCCTAGACACACTGTTTTTCACTTGGCTTCCAAGGTAAAACCAGCTTCTGGTGTTCTTCTGGTCTTACTAACCCTTCAATCTCCACTGCTGGATATTGCTCACCTCCCAAAACTCTAAATGCTAGAGAACCCCGTTTTAGTTCCTAGACCTTTTTACTCTAGATATGTGCATTCCATTAACGAGTACATTCAGGCTCAGGCTTTAAGCATCATGTATGTACTGATTAGTCTCAATTTAAAAAAAAAAAAAGATTTTATTTATTTATTTGACAGAGAGAGATAACAAGTGGACAGAGAAGCAGGCAGGGGGGGGGGGGGGGAAGCAAGCTCCCTGCTGAGCAGAGAGCCCGATGCGGGACTCGATCCCAGGACCCTGAGATCATGACCTGAGCCGAAGGCAGCGGCTTAACCCACTGAG
Organism: Lutra lutra; assembly: GCF_902655055.1. Taxonomy (NCBI): domain Eukaryota; kingdom Metazoa; phylum Chordata; class Mammalia; order Carnivora; family Mustelidae; genus Lutra; species Lutra lutra. The sequence continues at coordinate 77,778,865 of NC_062282.1, read as the reverse complement.
CCACCCAGGTACCCCTGATTAGTCTCAATTTATACATCCTGTCCAGAACTGTTCCTTGAATTGCACTTAGTGACTTGCATATCTAATTACCATGTCCAAAACTGAGCTCCTCAATTCTTCCCTTAAACCACTTTCCCTATTAAAATAAATGACAGTTCCATCCTTCAAGCTACCGAGACTGAAAATCCTGATTTCTCCCTGCCTCTTCTCCTTTCCTTTCACTTCACTTCTAATCATTCAGTAAATTCTACCAAAATATACACAGACTCTAACCAGTGCTTACCATGTCCACTGTCCTCTTTCGTGGATTAGTACTGTAGCTTCTGTTTCGCTTTCCTATTGCTGCTATAACATACTGTTATCAAAGTAGTTTAGCTTAAAACAACACAAAAATGTATTATCTTAAAGTTCTGGATGTCGGAAGTCTAACTTGGATCTTAGCTAAAATCAAAGTTCAGCAGACCTATTCATTTTAGAGGCTCTTGGGGGGAACCCAGTCCTACTCCTGGAGGATGCCCACATTCCTCTGCTTGTGGCCACATCACTCCAACTCCTTCTTCCACACTCAGAGTATCTTCTCAGATGCTGAAACCTTTGCCTCCTGTGTATTAGGACCCCTGTGATTATACTGGGGAGCCACCTGGGTAATCTAACTAGATAAAGATGCTTAAGTATTGTTTTTTTTTTTAAACCTTTGAAAAGTCCCTCCGCCGTAAAAGGTAACATATTCATAGGTTTTAGGAATTAGGAAATGAACATTTTTGGTAGAGGGGAAGAAGAGATTGTTCTACTTAACACAGTCTCCTGAGGAGTATTTCTGCTTTTATCCCTCCCGACAAACGTCATGGAGACTGTGTTCAAACCTAAGTTAAATCATGTCAATCCTCTACTCAAAATCCTTCAGTGGCTTCCCATGTCACTCAGAGTAAAGAGCCAAAAGCCTTACCATGGCCCTAAAAGGCCCCAAACCACATGAACTCATTTCACCCACTTGCTCAAAGCCTCTGCGTTTGCTATTCACTCTACCTGCAGTGCTCTCCTCTCAGGTACTCTCCACAGCTTGCTGGGTCATATCCTCCAGGTCTATGCTTCTAAATCACATTCTCAGTGACATCTTTCCTGACCTTCCCGTACTATCTAACACACCCATTAGAATTTGTGGGATGCAGCTAAAGCAGTGCTTTAAGACAAATTTATAGCATTAAATGTTTAAGTGTGACATTAGAAAAGAACCTATCAAATCAATTATTTCAACGTTTTGAACTTCAGAAACTAGAGAAAGAAGGGCAAATTAAACACAAAGCAAGTGGAAGGAAAAACAGAGTAGTAATTGATGCAACATAAATTACCAAACCTCACTCAAGAAGAAACAGCCATGAATTTGAATCTGTAACAGAAACTGAATTGTTAAAAACCTTCCCACACAGAAAACTATAGGCCAAAAGACTTCATTGGTAAATGATCCCCAACATTTAAAGGACTAATACCTATTACACAGACTTCAAGAAAACAGAAGAGAAGGAAACACTCTCCAAATGTTAGGATATGGAAGTCAGATTCTGTGAGAAAAGAGAAGAGACCAGTATCCAAACACAAGCCTTACAAGGAGAGTGCAGCCCCTCTGGCGGCTTGTTACTGCACAGCCCTGTCAGAGTGAGTGGAAGTGGAGTGGGGGCGGGCAAGGGACAGAAACTTAGTCAGAAGCATGTCCTTCAAGGTCTTCTGTGAAAATGCTTTGAAAGAAAAGATTAGACAATATCAAAAGTGGAAGAATGAGCTGGTTCAAAGACAGATGGTCCTCTCATTGTGAAATAATAGATGAGTGAGAGCTGAGGTCACGGTACCATGGCCTGTATGCCTTGGATGCTCCTTTAAGAGCTATATATTTTCTCACCACGATAGGCCAGGCCTGTGTGGGTTTGTGCTTATTTGATGCTTGTTAAGCCTGTCAGCCACAAAAATGATCAGCGTTCCCAGAAGCACAAAGGGAAAAGCGGCAATATGGAAGATAGATCTAAGGAGGCACAAGAAAGAATAGGCAATTTTAGAAGTTATTTCTCTAGTTAGTGAGAAGTACAAGAAAGAAATAAGAAAGAAATGCAGATAAACAGTGGCTTCAGATACTTAATTCAACCTTGTGTAGATTTCCAAGAAAGGCCACACATTAAAACCAGGCTCTATGAATTATTAAAGGACCAGATCCGTATTAACCTAAACGTACAATGCTCATTCTCGCAAATGAAGTAAGAAAAATAAAATATTAAGTGAGATCATCTCCAAAATGCCTTCCTACAATTTTAAAGACTCAATTGTCAGAAACATTCTTCTTTTGCTTTTTCCTTTTGTTTCTCCTGGCCAGCAACAAGCGAACAACAAGTGAAATATATTAAGCAGCTACCATGGACTAAGACTTGGGAGCCTTCACAAACAAGACATGTCAAAGATATGTGGGGTACAGACTGAGACCTTTCCTCAAAACAGCTGTGTTTTTTCCTTATAAAAGCATGTGAGATTAGGGCTCTGTGTTCAGATGGAAGCAGGTCTTGCTCCTGATGAAGAGAAAGTGCAGCCACAGAGTAGAAGGCAGTGCAGGCAGAGACAGATGACCTACTTCCTTTCTTACAATAGCAAATCACCAAAAAATGCGGTGCATTTTTTTAATCCCCCAAGCAATGAAAAAAAGCCACTTTTTAGGCTACTTCCTCCTCAACTTTAATTAATCTCAAATATTTGAACTTAATGTTGTTTAGATGCTAAAAAGGGAGTAATTTAGATTAGCTCCCCTTTCCAAAAGTTAATTTGCCCTTGGGTGGACTGAAAAGTGGGGGGAGAAAAAGCTCCTCTAGAGGCTCCATCTATCATCTCTCCCCTTTAGAAAGAAAAATAAGGTCTAGGAACCAACTCCAAACTGTACGTGGGGGCCAGAGAAAAGCAGCCCCCAGGAAGTCACACAAGGAGGGCATCCCCAGCACAGGGACCTGATTCCTAAATGCGAGAGCCTGTGTGTGAGGCACAGAAAACAGTCTGGAAACGCCTCACAGGTACTCCATCCTGGGGCCAGATACTGACAGCAGCCTCACCACAAAGAAAGATACACTCTAATAAAAACCCCATCTTAAACTCCTGGTGAACTACCTCACTGAGTTGATTGACTTGCCTAGTTTGTGGTTTATCCACAAACCAGTGACTATGGAAAGGAACACCTCAGCGCTAGGGCCCTCGTGCTAGAGGTCACTGCCCAAATAAGGATGAAGAGTAAAGAAAAGGCTCCACTGAAGGCCCTCCTCCCCAGAGGGATGGCCACCTGCATCTTTGAAGAAGAGGCCCTTTGGGCATGCAACACATGAGCCAGAGTAAGCCAGATGCAGTCCCAGAAAAGTTGACAATAGTCCAAGATTTTCAAAACTTTTTCATTAGTTACCTATCATTTAAAAAGGAGACCTGAGAAATAAATCTGAATTGCTGACTTCTCTTTAAAAATAAGGAAAGGAGGGGGCGCCTGGGTGGCTCAGGTCATGATCCCACAGTCCTGGGATCAAGTCCAGTATCACATCAGGCTCCCTGCTCAATGGTGAGCCTGCTTCTCCCTCTCCCACTCCCTCTGCTTGTGTTCCCTCTCTTGCTGTTTCTCTCTGTGTCAAATAAATAGATAAAATCTTAAATAATAATAATAATAATGAAAGGAGGGATGCCTGGGTGACTCAGTCAGTTAAGCGTCTGCCTTCAGCTCAGGTCATGATCTTGATGCAAGCCCCGCTTTGGACTCACCGCTCGGCGGGGAGTCTGTTCCTCACTCTCTCTCTGCCCTTCTCATGCTTTCTCTTTCAAATAACAAAGTCATTTTTAGAAATAATAAATAAAAATAACAAAAGGAGGGGCGCCTGGGTGGCTCAGTCAGTTGGGCATCTGCCTTCAGCTTGGGTCATGATCGCAGAGTCCTGGAACTGAGTCCCGCATGGGGCTCCCTGCTCAGCAGGAAGCCTGCTTCTCCCTCTCCCTCTGCCTGCCACTCCCCCTGCTTGTGCTCTCTCTCTCTGACGAACATGTCAATAAAATCTTTTTAAAAATTAAAAAAATAGGGGCGCCTGGGTGGCTCAGTGCGTTAAAGCCTCTGCCTTCGGCTCAGGTCATAATCCCAGGGTTCTGGGATGGAGCCCCACATTGGGCTCTCTGCTCAGCAGGGAACCTGCTTCCCCTCCCCACTTGCTCTGCCTGCCTCTCTGCCTACTTGCGATCTCTGTCAAATAAATAAAATCTTTAAAAAAAAAAATTAAAAATTAAATTAAAAAAAAAAGAAAGAAAGAAAGAAAAAAAAAAAAAGAAAAAGAAAGGACCTGGCAACAATGGTCTGGAGTGGAATTGCCCTGCCTCGTGTAGAAACACCACATAGTACTCAGTCTGTCTCTGCCATGCCTGCAAACGCCAGCTCCATTTGCCTCAAGGAGCCTGCTCAGCCTGGCTTCTGAGCATGAGTAGAAATGAGCCTAGGCCAGGGTCTAGGAGAGAAGAAACACACCTAGAGAAATGCTTTTATCCAGAACACAAAGTCAATACCAAGTGTGGTCTGGGTACTGTTCTAGGCCTACTTCCCTTGAGGGTGTATCCTAGTAGAAGAAAAGAAACTACCCAAGAGAGAAGCAATGATCTCGATAGCAAACGCAAACCAGCACACCACAGCCCAGCCACACATGATTTATGCCCACCATTGTTTCATTAGATCTACTAGACTCTCCAAGCGATTTTTCTCCTAGGCCTTAAGATCATTTATATAAATAATCTTGGTAGGTGTGATCAGCGTATGTTACCATCTGTTTCAGCTGATATGTGAAAGCATTGTCACTTTTCAAGCATTTCAAAACCAAATGGAGAACTAAAGACATTAAAAACAAAGTGCTGATAGGGTAAAATGGCAAACTTGAGGAAAAGAGGCCAAATCTTAGAAATCTACTTTAAATTTACTTCATAAAATTTGGTCATCATGAACTTTCTACGTGTGACCGAATCCACTGTGCTTCTATCTTTATAGTTACCAGATTCCCACCAGATTTCACAACGGGATTAAAACTGTGGAAGCTTTGCGCAGTGGCAGTATCGTAGCCAATGAGGTTTATCCGAGGCGCGATTATTGCTAATTGAAAACTGTGGAGATGTCCATCACGTAACATAGATTTATTCCGTGGCCCATCACACTACTGTTTAGACAAAGCAACTCTCATTGGCACATTACATCCACATAGGTAAGAGGAGAACAAAGAACAAATTCCCTAACTAACCTGTGCACCAGTCAGGATCCCAGATAAACAACCAGATTATCCCAGATAAACTTACCATGGTGGCCTATCCTGAGTATCAGGAATTGTTTACATAAACAAGACCTCAACATATTTTAACGCTGGCTGCAGACATAACACAGAAACTTCATTCTTGGGGCCTATCTTCTGTTACTCCAGTTCCTCTGCTTTGTTTCCTTCTATTTGTGGCCACTGCCATCTGGAAGGACATCTCGAGAGTGAATGTAAATCCTCAGAGTATGCCAATAAGGCAGTCTCTACGTGGGAAATCAGAGGCAGCGTCTTCCATGGGAAACAGCACTTGTACTGCTTAAGAACACCTGTGGCTGTCAAAGAGCTTCAGTCCATTCCCCTCACAGGAGGCAGGCAACATACTGGGCATTTAACAAAGTTACTGTTCTTCTATGTGCTTCTAAGTCTTTTTCCAGATGCTTAACCTAGCCTCATCGCCAGTCTTCCAATATGCCATTATAAATGGAGAAAAGTTCTCAAGCTTTTAATTCAGTAGCTGGCTGAATTACATTATTAATATCTGTGTCGGGATGTACTTTAGGACATTACAGAGTAACGATTCTAGCTCTTGAATCTTGTTCCCTCCAACACAGAGATCCAAATCCCAGGCATTAAGGAGGAGCACAGGCAGGTGGCTGTTTCTAGAGTCAGGCTCACAAAATACCTACCCTAACTGTGGGACTGCCAGATGTTACAAATGGCCCTCTCTCAAGGAGTGTGCAGATTAAATAGTGTGGTCACTACCCCCTCCATTTGCCAGCGGTTAAAAGACACTATGCATTTTTTATGAAGGGCAAGAGGACAGTAACATGTGATGCCCCAGGGAAATGTCACTTGAAGTTAAACACAAATTTCTCCAAGCTACATGAATTCTGGATCAGTGTTTTTGTACCCCAAGACTTCAATGTAAAGTCCTAAAAACAAAACTTAAAAAACAAACAAACAAACAAACAAAAAACCTCATTTTCACCCTAACTGAAATCCAGTTGGGTGGTACCATAAAAATTCCCCGTCATACCTTACCTGAGGACAGAGGGCTTCCAGCTGGCTTGCTGACATTCGAACAAGTTTTACACCTTCTTCATTGTTTGAGATGGAACAGGCCAAGTTGGCAACCTAGAAGAAGGAACACCATGAAAAGATCTTTGAAGATTTTTCTTTTGAAGGCTGAAGAAAACACATGTATACCTAACTCCCAGCCCTGATCTTCTACAGAACACACGCCAAGAGCACCAATGGTGTTTTATTTCTCACAGATTGATTACGTACTTCAGAAGGCAGATTTTTAAAAAATCTCTGTGCCATTGTATATACCTGTAACAAAGGCCACACTTTAAGCTGGTGGCAGAAGCTTAGAGATTTTAAGGCGTGTAACTCAAGGTTTTACATGTGCTCGAATCTGCCTGAACAGCAGCTTCAGAAAGAGGTTCTCATGGTGCGGACAAATGAGAAAAGCTAAAGAACCAAGGGCATCGGGAAATAATAGTTGGTATCCTCAAATAAAAATATACTATGCAGCTGTTCTTGAAGAAAAGAAAGAGAGATTCTGAGTTGCTATTCTCATGTGATGGGTGAATGGATGCTTACTAAGCCAAAAGGAGTTTTATTTGAACATAAAGCTATTTTTCACATAAGGAAATAGTATTAAGACGAAATCAAGGATGTGCCCAAGGCCATCCTCCTCAGAAGCGTACGAAGTAACAGGGCTGATGTTCCACAGTTAAGAGCAGAACTGTCCTTTGAGTGGGTTCTCAAAAGCACTGACAACTGGCCTCTTTCCTGAATGGTACCGCTTCATTTGAAATAAAATCCTATCCTTCCTATCTGAGTATCTCTGTGACACTGCTCATGTATCCAGAAACAATCTTTCCCGGTTGTGTCAGACTTGCTCTCCTGCGGACCGCTGGGGCTGAGAAGGCTGCTCTGGAGCAATGGTGAGGGCCGTGATCACTTACCCCTGTTTCTTTCTTTTTTTTTTTTTTTTTAAGATTTTATTTATTTATTTGACAGAGAACGCAAGTAGGCAGAAAGGCAGGCAGAGAGAGAGAGAGAGAGAGAGAGGCAGGCTCTGCACTGAGCAGAGAGCCCTATGCGGGGCTCGATCCCAGGACCCTGGGATCATGACCTGAGCTGAAGGCAGAGGCTTTAACCCACTGAGCCACCCAGGCGCCCCAACCCCTGTTTCTAAATGAACAGGCTTCCCAATACCATTAGCAATGCCAAGGACCAAATAAATACACAGTGCTAAGACACATCTCTCCCCCAGTTGCAAATTGAGTTATGAATGACAAAGGCGTAGGCAGCTGAATATCAGAGGCACTTTCTGGGAGCTTAAATGCCAGAGTAAACAAGGGCAAGGGCAATAACCTTTGATTTTCACTCCTCCACCCAACATAAGCACATAAAGGCATAAGAAAAATTACATATTATTACGGCAGTTGTTTGCAGTAGTATGGTTAGGGATTATCAGCTTTCTGCAAGACTGCTATCAGAATCCTAACCATAAGAAACAAAAGAACATGCAATTTAAAATATAACATGTGGGGCACCTGGGTGGCTCAGTGGGTTAAAGCCTCTGCCTTCAGCTCAGGTCATGATTCCAGGGTCCTGGGATTGAGCCCCACATCGGGCCCTTTCCTCAGCAGGGAGCCTGCTTCCTCCTCTCTCTCTGCCTGCCTCTCTGCCTACTTGTGATCTCTGTCTGTCAAATAAATAAATAAAATCTTAAAAAAAAAAAAGATAACATGTAAGGAAGTGAAAAATGAAGCCAGATCCTTAATGTTCAGGGACTTCAAAATCCCACAAAGAAATCCCATTTATACTCCCCCTAAAGATTACAATTCCACTTTCTAGTATCATCTGGATCTGGGTAAAAAGACAATGGTCTTCATGATCATAATACATAGCTAGAGTTGATTATAGACTTCTATTAGTTTGTTTCAAGTCACTGCAGGGCCACCCAGGTGACTCAGCCAGTTAAGCATCTGACACTTGATTTTGGCTTAGATCGTGATCTCAGGGTTGTGAGATGGAGCCCCAAGTCGGGCTAAGTGCTCGGCGCAGAGTTTGCTTAAGATTCTCTCTCTCCCTCTGCCCCTCCCCCATTTTCTCCCTCTCTTAAAAAATTATTGCAAAATATGACCCAAACTATATTTTATAGAATACAAAACTCCTAAAAAACATAATCCCTCAAATGTAGAATTTATGATGCTACAGTGAAGGAAAAAGCTTAAATCAGATGTGTTCATGAATCTGTAACTCCCATTGCTTCAATTCTTTAAGAAGGCATTACAAAAAACAAATATAAAATTTGAGGTTCATCACTGAATTAGTAGTTTGGGACTAACAAAGATTCCTGGTGAGGTGAGCATACTAAGACCTAGCACCCCTGCCCCACTCCTGCCATTTGGGAGGCCAGCCAAGTATTAAATTCAGGAAGGTCTGTCACTGTGTTTCTATCTTCTACTGTCTAGTCACAACTACCACAATTTTATTTCAATTTGTACTCTCCAATTTTATGAATCTGTAAAAACTAGAAAAACACTTAAATTAAGAAGCAAAGATTATGTAAACTATCACCCACTGCAGATCAGACACCTGAGGATGGGTGTGTGGCTGAGGCTGAAATGGGTAACTTCTGTAAATCATCTTTCCTGTTTCCTGATACAACACCAAACAAAATAAAGGTTATGGAAGACTTGTTCTTTCTTTTAAAACATTACTTGAGATGCTTTCTGATGTACTGCTGAAGCAGTTGTGCTCTACATGAGTACACTGCCTGTTTCAGGAGGCCACCCTGCCTGGCTGAGGAGGAAGAAGTGGGCGCCTGTCACTGACAGTCTTCTCCAGATGAATGAGCTTCTATTCACCCTCCAGGGACAGGGCTACTCACTTCTAACAATGACAAATGTGCAAATGCAACATCTCAACCATAGCTCTCTGAGAAGCTGAGAGGCTAACCTCATATACATATAACCAGGCTTGAAGACAGTGAAAGCTGAGAGTGAGAGGACAGGCTTTCTAAATGTCTCCTGGGGCTCTAAAAATTTGGAAGAACAACTGATTCTGAGACTGAAGAAGATTTGGAAGTTTGAATCAAAAATACTCAGCAGCTCGCCTGCAGAGAACCTGGCAGAGTGCTGCACAGTACCTCTAGATTTGTGCTGAGAATAAATGATTGCATCTCTGCCACCATGGTAACTTGTGTATCAACAACTTCATCTTTCATTCCTGCTAATCCAAGAAGTGGGTAAGACTGACACTATAACCAGTAGCTTTGAAATCATGAAGGCCTCTTGCATGGCTGATGCCTACACTGCGTAAATTTGGACCTCACAGAAGAGCAGAACGTTTCAGAAAACCAGTAACTCCCTGATTTTAAATTAAAAAAAAAAAAAAAAAAAAAGCAAGCTCTGGATTTTTGCTAGTTTCAGGAGTAGTGCAGTAACAATCTGTGCTGTGGAGAAAGAAAAAAAGCCAGGCTGTATCAGTCAACAAATAGGACATCTGCACATTGCAGAAAAGACTTTTCAAACATTTAGGAAAACCCTACCTTTATACTAGATTTTCTTTTCTGAAATAAAATTTATCAAGTTCCCTAGTGGAAAAATACCCCATTCAGACAGCATTTTGTCTATTATAACATGTGTTGATGACTTTAAATGAAGTTGAAATTTGTTTAAACTCAAGCACAAGTTGTTCCCACTGTCATGAGTAACTGCTTCTCACTGATATTTGGCTAAGTTGCTCCATTGCCCCTTACTCTGGACCGTGTGAAGAAGTTAAGATTTATTTTTGTTCTTGGTAATAAATTAATCATTTATTAATGACCCAAAAGCCTACACCTACTTTGTCAGAGTAAAACAAGTGAGAAGAACTTTGGAAAAGGAAGCTTTTAAGTCTACATAGTGATACCACAATCATAATTCTGAAGAGGAGGAAGTTCAAAACCTAAATTACTTGCGTTGAGGCTTTTCATCAAGCAACCACCTGAATTTTCCTCTTTAAAATGGCTGAGTCTGAACTCTCAAAAAAGGGAAAAAAATAACAATAACTCAACTTTCCAAGTCTGTCATACATTAAGTAGTCCCAACTGCACATCATATAAATTTCAGAACCACTCAAATTTCTACCATTTACTCCCAAATCTACAAGGGAAATGATGATGGAACAGAGGATAAGCTACCAAAAAATGAAGCATGCATGGATGATAGAAAAATTCCAAACTGGATTGTGGCAATGGCTGCATACTTCCGTAAATTTAGTAAAAAAAAAAATCACTGAATGTTATAGTTAAAAGGGGTGAGGGTGAATTTTACAGTCTGTAATTTATACCTCAAAAATGTTGTTGTTAAGGCAGAGCCAACCAGGTAATTAATTAAGGAAAATTATCAGAGGCTGGATATGAGAAAGCAGAAATTCAAAGAGGAAAACGCAAGCACTGAAAACAGTGTTTATACAAGGGTGGGGAATGGAGAAATGGAGTATGTGCGCCATTGTGTGATCAGAATTTCGGTTTTTAGTGGACCAACAAAACCATTGCCCTCACAAAGTAAATGCCTCGGATCTAGTCATATATTAGCAGTATGCCTAAGCAACTTAGGAGAAGCAAATATAAATGGAAATTTTCCATTTATATTTCCATCTAGATGGAAGATAACTTAAACCCAGGCCTCAAAGAATTCTCATAAGCATAATGCCAGGAATCTGAATTTACAATAAAAAACGCAGAAGTGGGGCGCCTGGGTGGCTCAGTGGGTTAAAGCCTCTGCCTTCGGCTCAGGTCATGATCCCAGGGTCCTGGGATCGAGCCCCACATCGGGCTCTCTGCTCAGCAGGGGGCCTGCTTCCTCCTCTCTCTGTCTCTCTGCCTGCTTGTAATCTCTGTCTGTCAAATAAATAAATAAAATCTTTAAAAAAAACAAAAACAAAAAAAACGCAGAAGTACCCAAGGAGATACTATCTTGGGCAGGAGTAAGCAAAACAATTGTGTAATCAGATCCATAATGATGGCAGATACTCAAATGACCAAAACCAGAGTATTAAAAAGTGTTTCTTATGTTAACAGAAATAAAAGAAAGTATACAAAGGAAAAATACACTAAAAAATGACCAGGCATACTGGAGAAGGATCAAAGTAGAACTTCAAGAGAAAATTAATAACTTCCACACCTTCTAGAAGTCTAGAGTAATACTGACTAAATACTGATGGAAAGAAAATTACTAACCTATAAAGTTAAACTGAAGAAATTATTCAGAAAAACCAAGAAATTTTCATGATATGGAAACCATACACAAAAACAAGAGATGTGCAATTAGACTGAAAGAGAATACTATTCAACTATGAAGGATACAGAAGGAAACAGAGAATGGGAAAGGAGCAATAGTGAAAGAGATTTCGGTTAAACAATTTTCAGAGTGGAGGAAATATAAATTTCACATTTGAGAAGACCAATTTTAAGCAGGGTGAATAAAAAGAAATCCAGGGACGCCTGGGTGGCTCAGTTGGTTAAGCAGCTGCCTTCGGCTCAGGTCATGGTCCCAGCGTCCTGGGATCGAGTCCCACATCGGGCTCCTTGCTCATCGGGGAGCCTGCTTCTCCCTCTGCCTCTGCCTGCCATTCTGTCTGCCTGTGCTTGCTCTCTCTCCCTCTCTCTCTGACAAATAAATAAATAAAATCTTTAAAAAAAAAAAAAAAAAAAAAAAAAAGAAATCCATACCTGGACATACTACAGTGAAGCTTTACAACAACAAAGATAAGATTTTTAAAACAGCCACAAAGTTAATACAAATTATTCACAAAGTAAGCTCAGTGAGACTGAATGCTGACTTCTCAAGAGCAACAACTAGAAGCCAGAAATGGGGAAAAAGTACCTTCAAATCACTTGGCAGGGGAGCGAACATGAAAGAGATCATCCTAGGACTATACACTCAATGAAATTATTTTTCCTAGATTTGGCGCACAATAAAGACATTAAGACAAACAAAACCAAAAACAACCTAAGAGCATTTACTCCAGAAAGAACTTCCCCACCCCAACTAAAGCAGTTTATAAGAAAAATGCTTCAGGAAAAAGGGAAGTAATTCCAGACGGAGGGTTTAACAACATGCAAGAAGTAATGAGAAGCAATGAAAATTATGTCTCAGGTCAATTTAAGCAAAGTTGAAAAAATGAATACAGCAACACTAAAGGGGCTAAAACTTAACCAAAGTATTGGACAACAGTGATATCTGAGTTGGAGAATGATGGAAGTGGAAGCATTCTAAGATTCTGACATTGTTTCACAAGAGGAAAAGATACTGATTAACCCTCAACCTCTGAGTTAAACATGCATGCTCTAATATCCACAGTTACTACTAATAAAACAGAGTTTACCACTTCCAAAGAAGGATAAAAATAGGAGGTGAGAGGACTCAATCAATCCAAAAGAGGAAAGATAATCAGAAATAGAGAAGGAGGGATGGAAACAGAGGGGAAAGAAGAAGAGAACAAAATGCAATGTTAAAAATGAATCCACAGGTCATAATGGTAATGAAATGTGTATGTACAAAACTAATTAACTGGGAAAAAAACCCTGCTAAACTGAGTAACAATGAGTAAACATATGCTCTTTATAAAATACATTTAAAACATAAACAAAGATTGTACAATATTTTAAAAAAGAAAGGAGGGCGCCTGAGTGGCTCAGTCATTAATTAGACTTAAATTAATTAACATTAATTAATTAAAATTAATTAACCCCCTCTCTCTGCCTATCTGCCTAATTGTGATCGATCTCTCTCTCTCTCTGTGTGTGTGTGTGTGTGTCAAATAAATAAATAAAATCTTAAAAAAAAAAAAAGGCTTTCGTTGTAAATCACCACCCAGATGATAGAGTAATCATTTCCATTTACTTGGTTATCATATGGACCACTGAAGTTCCCTATTTCCATCTAACTGCCTGAATAATCTATCAGTACTGATAGGGAGTCTGCCTAAACATCAGCTCATCAGCTCTACTGAGGAGCAAACAGGAAGTCCTATACTCTTCTGGAGCAGGATGAAGATTGGGCGTGCTTCCTGTGTCATTCCTATCAATGTTCCAAGAGAAAAGAATCCTGATGTTCGTTGAGAACAAGGTTCATCTACTGCCTTCTCTAGACCATCCCAAAATCTGACTACGTAGTTAAGTTCAGCAAAAAACACTAGCTTGGGGTATGAGGTGTTAAAAAAAAATAGTACACACAAGACATTTCTGTTTTGCAGACTCACGCATATGAACTTGCAGAACTTTGGAAATGTGGGAAGACCAAGCTCAACAGGCTTAGTAAATTCTTTTGGAATCTAAGGTCAGCATTCCCCCCAAGAACACCAACTTCTTTAAACATGCTACAGTCCTAGAAAACTGAAGCTTCATTTAATTTGCTATTTACAAGAATTTCAGTCTACAGTATTATACAGAAGCACTGAGAAAATGCTGAAGATGTCACAGGTGGATCATATAAGGTTAGTATTCTATTCAAATACTCCTCACAGAGCCTTCTTCAAGGCTACTTTACTGCGCATTACCAGCTAAACCACAGAACATAAGTAATAATGCAGATTATTCATCTGCAGTAAAAATACACATTTCAAGCCAATGAAGTCCTAGATAATGGGAAATACTTTGGGGTATGGGTAGTGCACAGGGCAGTGCAACACGTAGCGATAATCCAACTCAAAAGCATACCCATTACATTTACTTATTGGTTGGTTGGTTTGTTTAAGATTTTATTCATCCATTTTTGAGAAAGAGAGAGAGAGAGAGGAGGAGGAGAAGGCAGAAGGAGAATCAGGCTCCCTACTGAGCAGGGTGTCCGATGCAGGACCTGATTCCAGGACCCTGCGATCATGACCTGAGCGGAAGGGAGACATTTAACTGACTGAGACACCCAGGGACCCTACTTTTTAGTTAATACACAAAACAATGAACAAGATGTATCTCACTGTAGCAAGTTCATTATATTAAGAGACCCATTTTAATGCAATGTCTGGGGTTGAGGGGAAAGGGATACTAAGTGATACATAGTTTTAATAGGTAAGATTTCATGAATGGCATTTTCCCGATTTCACTCTTAATTTATGAAATTGAAAAAGAACTCAGAAGAAAGCAAAATTAAAAGGGAAAACATTGCTCCTTAGCTATTAGGCTGCTCACAGCCGAAGGAGCTAGGCAAAGAATGAAGCAATTAAAAAAGGACACATGGGTATTGCATTATTGACAAAAAGGTTAATATTTCTGACAAAATAATTTTTTTAACCTCAATACACTTTAAATTGAAGAGAAATATACGGAAATCATTAACCTGATATGGGAGAAAGAGTCAAGTATAAAAGGTGTTATCATCACCCAGAAGCACAGCCTTGCCCTCTCATAACAAGATGAAAGAAAAGCCCTCAGTGCTATGCGGCAGAGCAGAATATGGTGAAAAGAAGCATCACCCAGCTCACCACCCTCAGCTCTTGGTCCCTAACTCAATGACCTTGGGGACACACCTCTATGCACCTTTCGCATAAAAAAGGGGACTTCGATACCTTGTGGTAATGGATTCCACTGACAAATGTGATATGAGATAGGCAGAGGTCCTAACCAAAAGCTGAGAAAAGAAGTCCCAAGAACAACTTCACAGCAAACACTCCATTATTTGCTTTTTCAAATAAAACAGAGTATAACTGAGTAAGTATCCAATTGGCAGCCGGCCCTAAACATCCTTCCAGACACTGACTGTGTGCACACAGAGAGACTGGAAAAACCTTAAGAGTCAGTATATGGTTTCTATTCTTTTTTTTTTTTTTTTAAAGATTTTATTTATTTATTTGACAGAGAGAGATCACAAGTAGGCAGAGAGGCAGGCAGAGAGAGAGAGAGAGAGGGAAGCAGACTCCCTGCTGAGCAGAGAGCCCGATGCGGGGCTCGATCCCAGGACCCTGAGATCATGACCTGAGCCGAAGGCAGCGGCTTAACCCACTGAGCCACCCAGGCGCCCCTATGGTTTCTATTCTTTAAACCAATCTTGTATTTCCAAAATGTGATATCCAAAGAAGGCACCACAAAAGGTTTCCATTTTTAAGTGTGTGTTCTCCCTAATACTACTCAGAAACTATTTACATATTTGAAGCAACTTTACAGGACACCCCAAATTAAAGCATAACCTTTTTATACTATTTTACTTGGTCTGGAAAGAAAATGTTTCTATTAAAGCAATAAATAAGACTTCCAAAAACCAAGTTAGCAAGTGCCAACACATCTGCTCCAATTTTAAACGCTACTTAAACAGTTTTAGCTCAGCTTCCATTTAAAATGCTGATAAAATGGTTAACTTTTTTCACATATCATCTCAACGTCATTTGTATCACATTATACAAAATAAACAGACTATATAAATTATTTTGATTGTCTTTCTCGCTCTCTAGTAGAACTCTTATGGGGGTGAGGATTTTTGTTCCATTCATTACTACCTCCCTAATGCCTAGAACAATGACTGGAACATATCAGAACAGTATGTCTGTCATAAGAATCGATCACAATTTTTTTTCTCCCTCAACTATAGATAATTTGCTTTGGGTTTCTTTTTTTTAACATTTTTATTTTTTTTGAGTTTTATTTATTTATTTGATAGAGACAGAGAGAGAGAGAGAGCGAGAGCGCCTGCACAAGCAGGTTGAGCAGCCGGCAGTGGGAGAGGGAAAAGCAGACTCCCCACTGAAGTGGGAGTCCCATGTGAGGCTCAACCCCAGGATGCTAGGATCAAAACCTGAGCTGAAGGCAGATGTCCAACCGAGCCACCTAAGAGTCCCCCCTGCCATAGGTTTTTCAAATGTTTCAGGACCTATTCAACTGTGGCTTTCTAGCTAACAAACAAAAGTATTTCTGAAATCAAGTCACCTCATCTTTGAAAAGTTTCCAAATTTTCCCCTTCATCTTCGTATCCCCAAAAATCTTACAATTCATCCCTTTATGTACACATTATAAAGAATGATGCATTGTGATGCTCTTTTGTATAAACATTACAAATACTCAGGCTCAATATCCATGATGTTCAGTCATAATATATAGCTCTGAATTTCTCAAGGTCCAGTCCTGAGACCAGGGAATGAGAATCCTGGGGGACGGTGGTCCAGAGATCTGAAGGTTGAGCAACTCAGTAACTTTACTGTTTATTACCTGAGAATTCATTTATGTAGTAGTTAGTGAGTACCTACTATGTTTCAGGCACTGTTCTAGGCCCATGTTCTCAACAAACTTACATTCTAGTAGAGTGTGAGGTGGGGAACACAGAAATAAGAAAACGAAACAGACCTAATAATTTCAAAGAGTGAAAAATGTTACAGAGGCTATAAAATAGGCGATTGGGTTAAAAAAATGTTGGAAGTTGGAATGGAGGGGATGAGGGATCCAGGACAGCCTCTATGCAGAGGAAATATGTGAACAAAAGCCTACGGGGTGAGAGGATAAGTGGACAGAACATTCCAGGCAGAGGGCCGAGGGAGTGCTGACATGTTTGGGTTCACTTCAGTGCTGAAGAGTGTATTTTCTAATACCCAGTTTAGTGATCACATGTGAGCAGAGTGCATCTAATGCCAAGGAGCAGCTACCATACAGTAACACCACCCAGGTGTTCATGCAGAAGATTTTTTTAAAAGGTGGTGGGGGGGGGGCAACAGACCACAAAAAGAGAAAGAGAAAAACCAGAAGCAGATCGAAAGGCAGGCAGCATACCTTATGGACCACAGTTAAGAATGCGGGGCACTTTGGTGGCTCAGTCGCTTAAGTGCCTGACTCTTGGATCCCACTCAGGTCATGGTCTCAGAGTCATGAGATCGAGCCCCACATCAGGCTCTACACTCAGCGTGGAACCTGTGTGAGATTCTTTCTCTCCCTCTGCCTCTGTCCCTTCTTCCCTGCTCCCACTTGTGTGCACACACACGCACACTCTCTCTCTTTGTAAATAAATAAATCTTAAAGAAGCAGCAGCAGCAGAAGAAGAATGCACGTTTTAGGATTTTATCTCAAGTGTGCCTAGAAAGCCACAGTTAAATGGTTCCTGAAGCAAAGAAATGATGTGATCTGATTTAAAGGGGTCATGTTGGCTGCTCTACGAAAAGAGACTAGAGAGGGACAAGAGTGCAAGCACAAAAACCAGCAGGAAGGTAGTGGCAAAAGTCCAGTGAGACAGGATGGCTCGGACTAGGGAAATGACTGTGGAATAAAGAAAGACAATGATATGAGAACTTGTAGATTAAATAGGGAACATGAGGTGAAGAAGAAAAATTAAGGATGACTCCTATGAATTTTGGCTTAAAAAACTGGGTGGAATAAAAACCACCCAGAAAAACAGAAAACAAAAAACAAGGCTGTTTATGAAAACATTACATGTCACAATGAAAGACTAAAACAATCTAAATAACCCAATATCCAGCGGTAGGGACTAGTTAAATAAATGGACCAGTATGCAATCAACAGAAATACTACAGATGACTACTTCATAACACAATAAAATGGCTCTGATATCACAAGCAGGAGGAAAACACATTACATCATAACAAATTACGGTATCATTTACCTCAAAAAATAAATCAGTGTATCCATTTTGTATATTTTTTTAAAAAGTCAACCCACACATAAATTAAGTATAAATCTACTCCAAATGTTCCTCCTTTTTCTTTGTGCTTTTATTTTCCAAAATTCTCTAAAATGAACTCGTATTTTTTTATAGTTTTTTTAAAAGCTGCATTTTTAAATGGCAGTATCCCTAAACCACACCCACCTAAACTGGCACTTTTTTTCCTCCTCAGGTACCTCCTCCATAGGGATGCTTTCAGAAACTCCTGTAGTATCTCTAGTATTGGGATATGAATGCATGAGCAAATGAGTACTGCTGCCACAGAGTGACCCCGGACAAACTCTAACTCATGAGAGTTTTACATTGGGTCTGGATCCCTACTACAACAATTTCACAGCATCCCCAAATGGTTCTGGGAAGAAGCCTGGCTTCACTGCAGTGCTGAAGAGCACATCCTCTAACACCCACAATCAGACTACCCGATTTAGAGATCAAATGTGAGAGGAGTCCATCTAAGCCCACAGAATGGATATCTGATATACAGCAGCACCCACATATTCATGGGGAAAATTGGGGGGGAAAATTATTGGACAGCACATTAACAGAATCTCCCAGCTGCTTACAAGAATATAAACTATGATTCCTATAGGTATCCCAGTATTAATAGGGTGTTCCCAGAAATTACCGAAAAGGATATAAGGAAATAATGTAGATACGTTTTATCCAAATAATTTAGAGAGCAAGATAAAAACAAGGGGATTCTAAACAGGCTGAACTGCCGACTATATACTTAGAATTGTTCAATCAAGAGAACGATTTCTAGGGGCAAGCTATAAGGTTCTTGGAATTTAAAAATTTTTGAGTAGCCACTAAAAATGATGAAATTAGCAAAAGTAATTTGCTAGGTTTTATTTCCTTCCTCCCTTCCCTCCCTCTCTCTCTTTCACTCTCTTTTTTAAAGATTTTATTTATTTATTTGTCAGATAGAGATCACCAGTAGGCAGAGAGGCAGGCAGAGAGAGGGGGAAGCAGGCTCCTTGCTGAGCAGAGAGCCTGATGTGGGGCTGGATCCCAGGGCCCTGGGACCATGACCTGAACCAAAGGCAGACACTTTAACCCACTGAGCCACCCAGGCACTCCTCTTTCCTTTTTAAAAATATTGAGAGAGAATGAGACTGAGCAGGGAGCCTGACTGGGACTTGACCCCAGGACCCTGGGAACACGATCTGAGCCAAAGGCAGACACTTAGCTGACTGAGCCACCCAGATGGCCCTAATTTGCTGTTTTTAATCCCAAGTTATTACATTTTGACATGTAATCAATATAAAAAGCTAATGAGATATTGTCCATTCTTTTCCCATACCACGTCTTTGAAATTGGGTTTGTGTTTACACTGACAGCTCCTCTCAATTTACATGTGCACGGCAGTAAAACAAAAAAAGAGAGAGAAAAAGAGCGGCAGCTCCAGAAAAGGAGATTGTGCCTCCCCTTTCCTGACGACCAGAGAACCTAGCAAAGTCCCCCTACAGAAGCAATCCACAAAAATATAAATAACAATGCATGTATGTTACAAAGAAGGGGGATTTACAAACCAGAATGAGAATCTATGTTTCTACGAAAAGAAAACCCACTCACTGTGAAGAGATGGACCCAATTCCTGAAGAACAGAAAACCTACTTTCCAAAGGGGAGAACCTCCAGGGAAAAGAAGAACAATGCAAGAACCAGGTAAGTAAAATGGTAAGTCACCGGGTAAACGGCCACACAGGATGCAGTAAAGCTACAGAAAACAAACACCAGCCTTGTCTTACCTCTTCTATTCTATGTGGCTTTATTGCAGAAGGGCCATCTACCTGAAAACAAGGTATCCCACATTCCTTCAAGATGGGGAGGTGTTGTATAATAAAGAATGTCCAGTCTTTGTCTCAGTTTCCTGAAAGGAAACTTCCATTCAGTTCAGTTAATAATAAGAATGTCTTTGTTATTCAACACTGGCCCTGAGAGTTTATGCTAATGAGGTAACTCCTGGTGGGCCCCTACGTATACACTGTCCTGAGTTCTAGTTGTTGTTCTAGCACATTATCAGACCTCATGAGGGCCAAAGGAAGCCCCCAAATTTGTAGCCAGGTGGTCAGAAGTGTGGGCAGCCTGGGGACCCTCCAAACTTGTAGCTGGCATTTGAAACGCAGCAGTCACGTGAGGAAGTATCAGGGAACTCCTAAATGTAAAGTCACTTGGGTGAGAAGAGCTTGTGGCAGCTTGCACCTACAGTGAGAGCAATCTTGTTGGGGATCATGCCCTTTTACCTGGGGGGTTTGTGCTAACTGCAGATGGTTAGCACAGAATTTTACTTCAATATCTCATTTTATTTTATCTTATACTTACTTATATCTTATCTTATAGCTTACTACAGTATTTTAAAAAGTCAAGCCGATGTGGCAGAATACTCAGGGGCTGCAGAATCTGAGCCCCACCTTTCCAGCTAGTATCACTAGCCCTACTCAACTTTCCCACATACTCTTACTTTCCCTAAACGCTCAGGAAAAACTACAAAAGGCCACAAAAACCAAAGTCAGCTGACATTTACTCCAATTTAAGAGGGAACTAATGCAACTAAAAGAAGTAAAGAGATTCAGCGCAACAATCAAAATGAAGTATTTCACCTTTGTTTAAAACCAGGCCCTCACTAGTTCAGTGCTCATCATAATGTAAAAATGCAGGGTAGAGAAGCCTTGTCACTGAAGAATAAGGTTCTGCCTTGAGTCAAGAATTTTAGGCTTCTACAATACTTTACTCATTTCCTTTTCAAGCACATGTGCAGTTATATACCCTAGTATCTCTATTACCATAAATGCAATTCAACTGTTTGCAGAGTCATACTACAAAGTCTTTAGTTATGCCTTGAGCAATAAAAAGGAAGTCATTTATAAGTATGGTGGGGTGACAGGGGTGAGATAGGTGTCAAAAGTGAGTTGTGATAGAGAACACCAAACTCCAAACTCAAAGGGGCCTTTGGTTAGTGAAGTTCAGAATGAAATAAAAAGTAGAAGCATGGACATGCTCCTGAAGCAAGGTCTCCAGAGCCACCAGGTCCACATAATGTTTGCACTGTCCACTATACTAGCAAGCTCAAAAGGCACAGCCCTCACTGCTGGAGGACCTTAGGCAAGTTACTTAACCTTTCTACGCCTCAATTCCCTTACCAAGACACTTAACCTCTCTACACTTCAATTCCCTTACCAAGAAACACCATATCCACCAGAGATGGTGGAAAATGCACCGTATCTGCACATGCCTGGTTGCACAGCAAGTGTCAGTTGTGTTGGACGAGGCTGACAGAGCAGGTCCAAATAAAAAGCCCTCCAGCACTAGAGACAAGGGCTTGCCCTCTGAGGTTCAGGGACCACAACGAGTCCTTTCCTGTGCCACTACCGGTTACCCTAGGCCTTGGGCGGACAGTGTCCTTGCTTTCTGCTTTACAGGCATACTTTTTTTTTTTTTTTTAAAAGATTTTATTTATTTATTTAACAGATATCACAAGCAGGCAGAGAGGCAGGCAGAGAGAGAGAGAGGGAAGCAGGCTCCCTGCCGAGCAGAGAGCCTGACGTGGGACTCGATCTTAGGACCCTGAGATCATGACCTGAGCCGAAGACAGCGACTTAACCCACTGAGCCACCCAGGCGCCCAACAGGCATACTTTCTAATATGTAGGCTACTTACAGGAGACTGGCTTCCTCAAGGAGGGTTTGGAGATTACACCTCATGCTACCACGTGACTATGGTGAACAAGACTATGCTTAATGGAGACACAAAATGATACTCTTCTGATTTTAATTCCAAAGGAATCATTAACTTGAATATAAGACTGACCTATGACCCACAGCTATATGGTCAACTAATCTTTGACAAAGCAGGATAGAATATCCAATGGAAAAAAAAGACATTCTCTTCAACAAATGGTGTTGGCAAAACGGGACCACTTTCTTACCCCAGACACAAAAATAAATTCAGAATGGATGAAGGCCTAAATATGAGACAGGAAACCATCAAAATCCTAGAGGAGAATGCAGGCAGCAAACTCTTTGACCTTGGCTGCAGCAAGTTTTTACTAGACACGTCGCCAGAGGCAAAGGAAACAAAAGCAAAAATGAACTACTGGTATTTTATCAAAATAAGAAGCTTCTGGACAACAAAGGAAACCAATGAACAAAACTAAGACGCAGCCTACAAATGGGAGAAGATATCTGCAAATGACATATCTGATAAAGGCTTAGTATCCAAGATCTATAAGGAGCTTATCAAGCTCAACACCCCAAAAAATGAATAATCCAGTTAAGAAATGGGGAGAAGACATGAACACTTTTCCAAAGTAGACATCCAGATATAACTTGGGCACCCGGGTGGGTTAGTCAGCTAAGCATCTGACTTCAGCTCAGGTCATGGCCTGGGGTCCTGGGATTGGGCCTATAGAGGGGTCCACGCTCAGCAGGCAACGTGCTTCTCCCTCTTCCTCTACCACTCCCCCACTCTCTAGCAAATAAATTATATTTAAAAAAAATCTTTAAAAATAATAAAAAGAAAGGACACCTGGGTGGCTCGATCGGTTAAGTGGATGCCTTTGGCTCAGAGGTCATGATTCCAGGGTTCCCAGATGCAGCCCTGCATCAGGCTCCCTGCTCAGTAAGGGGTCTTGCTTCTCCCTCTGCCCCTCCCCCACTCTTGCACACACACACACCAGCCAGAATGCGTTCTCTCAAATAAATAAAACCTTTTTAAAAAAAATGGTAAAAAGAAGACATCCAGATGACTAACAGACACATGAAAAGATGCTCAACGTCACTCATCATTAGGGAAATGTGAATCAAAACCATGATGAGATATACCACCTCACACCTGTCAGAATGGCTAAAATTAACAACGTAAGAAACAACAGGTACTGGTGAAGATGCAGAAAGGGGAACCCTCGAACTGTTGGTGGGAAGGCAAACTGATGCAGCCACTCAGGAAAACAGTATGGAGCTTCCCCAAAGTTAAAAACAGGACTGCCCTATGACCCAGCAAATGCACTACCAGGTATTACTCACCCAAAGACACAAAAACACAGGAGTACATGCACCCTGATGTTTACAGCAGCATATCAACAATAGCCAAAGTATGGAAAGAGCCCAAATATCCATCGACTGAGAAATGGACAAAGATGTGATAGAATGAAATCTTACCATTTGCAACAACATGGATGGAGCGACAGTGTATTATGCTAAACGAAGTCAGTCAGTCAGATAATGACAAATACCAGATGATTTCACTCATATGTGGAATTTAGGAAACAAAACAGATGAACATATTAGGGGGCTGGGGGGGATGGGGAAGAAACCAAGAGACTCTTAAAAAAGACAGAAAACAAACTGAGGGTTGATGGAGAGAGGGAATGGGCTAGATGGGTGATTAGTATTAAAGAGGGTACTTGTTATGATGAGCAATGCATGCTGTATGTAACTGAAGAATCCCTGAATTCTACTCCTGAAACCAATACTGGACTATATGTTAACTAACTAGAATTTTAAAAAAAAAAAAAAAAAGAAAAAGACTGACCTATGTATTTTATATATAATCAATTCAGGTCAAAATACATTTAATGGTCAAAGAAAACCTAGCGTAACATTAATAATGCATTTAATGTGATTACTGATGTTTTCCTTGGAATATTTTTATGGCATTAACCTGACCTAATGTCACTATAAATTCAAATGTACAAGACACACATTTTACATAAAAGGTCCATTTTCTATTCTTACACAATGACCAACTTCCCAAATGGTCCATGGAATATCTTTCCCATATGTTAGATGTTTTACATTTAGGTTACAAAATCAAGTAACTTGAATATCTGCCTTATATGTGTCAATTTATAAAAATAATAGTTAAACATAATATACTTTCCAATATAATAAAAGGTAGTAGCAAGCATAACTTACCTGGAAATTAAATAGCAATTCACTTTTTTTTTCTTGTCACCTTACAAAACAATCAACTTACATGAAGATTTCTATTGTACAAACATATCTAATTAACAGCATGTTTCTTCAATTTTAAAACATGATGACTGGACTGAGTCTACGTCTAAGGCAAAGAATTAAGCACCTGACATAGATCATCTCTTTCAGATCTCAAAATATTCCTCCTCCGACAGGTATCATTAGTATCCTCATTTTACAGAAAAGAAATGGCAATTTAGAAAGGTTAAGTAATTTGCCAGGATGCAGCCCAGGATGTAAGCCAAGCAATTTCTCCAAATTCTAGACACTACTCCCTTCTATAGTATCTTTAAGTTCAGATATATGACAATCTATTTTTATTTGCATTAACATTAAGTGGAGATGTTGGGGCGCCTGGGTGGCTCAGTCATTAAGCGGCCGCCTTTGGCTCAGGTCATGATCCCAGGGTCCTGGGATCGAGGACTCCCCCTGCTTGTATTTCCTCTCTCGCTGTCTCTCTGTCAAATAAATAAATAAAATCTTAAAACAAACAAACAAACAAACAACCCCCCCCCCCAAAAAAACAAAACATTAAGTGGAGATGTTAAGTTTCTAGGACAGAGACTACCTATATTTAATCATACACATAATTAATGTAAACTGACCAAAATGATAGTTTGGCATAGATGTAAAGTAATGCTAAAAGACTTTCATCTTATACATACTGTGATTAAAAAATCACCATACTCCACCAAGTTACCTACAATTAATGAAACCGCTAACACACTTACCTCAATTAATTTGTTGGCATGTTCACGGAAAACTTGGGCATATTCCTTAACTTCTTTCTCATTTCCATTCTTTGCAGCTTCAATCAATACTAAAAGTGGAACATTGGTTTCCAGGAATGAATCTGAAACATGGTCCATGACAGCTTTGCGGAGCTAATAAATAAATTGTAAAAATTTGATTTTATTTCTGCCAAGAAACTAGACTGCTTTTTTTCTCCTGTACTTTCAAATGTTAATGTTAGCTCACGATAGCTGGGCTACACTGATACGAGGATCCCTCATGTAAGTTGTGTGCAGCTACATCATCTGCAACACAGGAAACACGATCCTGAAGATAATGGTTATGCTGCAGTTACAGGATTTAAGCAACAAAATTTCAGGATTCAAGACAGTATCCTTTTTTTCTTGGGAATTAAAAAACTAAAGCTTGTATCTTAAAGGAATAATAAAAAGCAGCTCCTGGCTGAATTGAAACACAGCCTTGGAATACATGTTATTAGCCTAACTGCCTAACTAAAAATGAAAACACAGGACTAAGTGACTAAGTACCTTCTGGTTTATCTGAAGAGGGTTAGCACACTGGGAATCTTAAACCTAAAACGTTATCTTTATAACCATTTCTGAAAGGACTTCACCAGAAGGAAAACGAATAAAAACACATTCCATCATTAATTTTGCTTTTGATCAAACATGATCAATAAAACATCTCTCTACTAAGTCTGGAAACTGCTATTACTAGTTTCATTTTAAGTCTTAATACATTGTTTTGTAAATTCAACCCTAATTTTTAAAATACTAAAACTCAACTGGATTCTGAAATGTTAATGGGACTATTTAACAAATGAGATTCTTTCCTGTGTATTTACAGCAAACGAACTATCTCTATGCCCACATATTTGTACTAGAAAAACAACTCCACCAAGGATCTCCACTGCAATTTCTGCTTCTCCTGTATGTAACCTAGTATCACGAGACCCTTCAGGGTTCTGTCACAGGTCCCACCCAAGTCATTTTACATTGATTTTCTCACCTGTACATCTTTTTCACACTAGAGCTAATTTATTCAGTCCATTCCAGTGGGTTATATCATTCCAGGCCCCAAAAAGATTTTATTAACCATTTAGAACTTTACTAGCAATCAAACACAGATAGGCGATTCCCTGTGAAAAATCCATTCTTTACCCCAATAAAAAATATGGGCCCAGTATTTATTGGAATTTTAACCCAAACCACAGAAGTGAGAACCTGGAAAAGCAAACAATTTTTTCCAGTTTACCTGCCTACGCAAGTCCCTAGTCTTCTTGGTCATTTTATCTATTGCAGAATTGAGTGCATCGCTTCTTTCTTTACGTCCAGCCTGAAAAATAAGAAAAGAAATGCACGTTTTAGTGATTCACAAAGAAATGTTAATTATAGCCAATAGTTGTTTCTGTTCAAATCAACTTTTTATTTTTATTTTTTTTAAATTAAGCCCAAACTTGGAAAATAAATGGGAGTAGTGTAGGAGAGAACCATGTGGCTTTGTTTATAAAAACCTAACCTTTGGGGGGGGGGGGGGAGGCGCCTGGGTGGCTCAGTGTGTTAAGGCCTCTGCCTTCAGCTAGGGTCATGAACCCGGGGTCCTGGGATCGGACCCACATCAGGCTCTCTGCTCGGTGGGGAGTCTGCTTCTCCCTCTCTCTCTGCCTGCCTCTCTGCCTACTTGTGATCTCTGTCAAATAAATAAAATCTTAAAAAAAAACAAAACAACAACAAAAAAAAACACTAACACTAACACTAACACTAACCTTGGGACACCTGGGTGGCTCAGTTGGTTAAGCAGCTGCCTTCCACTCAGGTCATGATCCTGGAGTCCCAGATCAAGCCCTGCATTTGTCTCCCTACTCAATGGGAAAGTCTGCTTCTCCCTCTGTCCCTCACCCCTCTTGTGTTCTCACTCCCTCTGTCTCTCTCTCTCTCTAATAAATACATAAAATCTTAAAAATAAATAAATAAATAAAACCCTAAGCTTACACTGCTTAGGCTCCACATTATCTGATGGCAAGAACTGATGGAGTTTTACCAAGAGAAGCCAAGACATGACTGTCATTTAAAAGGTTCTGCTTGAAAAAATTAAACCTTTTTTAAGATTTTATTTATATATTTGAGAGACAGATAGTGAGAGAGAGACTGAGCACAGAGAAGAGGGAGAAGCAGGCTCCCTGCTGAGCAGGGAGCACAAAGCAGGGTTCATGACTGGAGCCAAGGGCAGACACTTAACTGACTGAGCCACCCAGGACCCTAAACGTGTATTTTACTTCAAGGTTGAGAATACATTAATTTCTACTTGAACTGCAAGCAATATTAGGTTACAACTGATTCTCATAAACTCTGAGATGTGAAGAATGTCAAAATATGAAAGATGGCATCTGGAACTAAAACAATGTGACACAATGAATTTTAAAGTTAAGATGCACCAAGAAGGGTCTGAGTTAATGTGTATTATGCAGCTCCAATAAGAATGCTTTGTAAGATTACTTCAGCCATATATTTTTAAGTTCTAGGCAAAGCTTAATCCAATTGTATTGCACAGAAAAGAACATATTAGTCACTCTGAGAGAGTTATATAAATGGACACTGCTTCAGAGGTCAGGAAGTTGCGATTTTCATTGGGAAACATTTTAACCAGAACCAAAATCGATGGGCGCTAAAAGAAAAGGGGACAAAGCTAAGTTACCCAGGTAGAACTAGCTATGTGCTTGGAAATACCTTTTTAACATATTATTAGGTTAGTCCATAAAGTACATTAAAAGTTTTCCTTATAAAATGCCTGGCCAACAAATGTAAAATAAAACACCGTAGCACTCAAAGGAGAGATACAAGTAGACAAAGGACAAAGGAATTTAACTCAATGTTCTACTTTCCGGTACCCTCAAGACATTCTGGTATAGATATGCCATCAGTCCACAAGCCAGCACAGCACATGAACAGCCAGGTAAGGAGATGTATTTTCGTGTTTTCTCAGTGCCCTGTTCATCATCTATCTGTTCCTCGCCTTCTCTCTTCTCCCCCATTGGAACCATTGGAACAATGACACCTGTCCCTCTGCTCCCATCTCTATGGATTGTTACAGGAGAAAAGAAGGAATATTGAGGGATATAGATTACTCAGCAGAGGGCAGAAAGGAGATAAGAGGGGATTTCAGGAATACTAAGAGTTGAAATACAGATGCTAAATTAATACAATCACTCTCAAATTTGTTTAGAGTCACATCCATTACTTTTCCCCCTAATAATCATGTACTGCCAATAAAATTAAGTAGTCCAACTTTTGGTTTCAGCTCAGGTTGTGATCTCCGAGTTCTGAGATCAAGCCCTGCATCAGGCTCTATGCTCAGTGAAGAGTCTGCTTGGGACTCTCTCTGCCCCTCTCTCCCTAATCTTCTCTCTCAAAAAAAATAAATAAAATAAATTTTAAAAAAGTAAAAATGAAATGAAAAAAAAATTTTTTTTTTTAATGGCTTTAGGGGCTCCTAGATGGCTCAGTTGTTTAAGCATCTGCCTTCAGCTCGGGTCATGATACCAAGAACATCCCAGGACCAGCTCAGGTCATGATCCCAAGCCCCACATGAGGCTCCCAGCTCAGCAGGGAGCCTGCTTCTCTCTCTCCCTCTGCCCCTCACCCTGCTTGTGCTCTTTCCTTCTCTTTCTCTGTCAAATAAATAAATAAATTCTTGGGGGAAAATATGGGAGGGGAGTAAAAAAAAAAAAAAAGAGTCTAGGCAAAACTGATTTAGAAATGAAAATTTCTACCTGAAGGAATAAATAGTGATTTACTCATGGCCATCAGTGAGAAAAAACGTGACAAGTGTAATTACTTACTGACAATCTCAAAGATCAAAATAACAGGATCTAAGGCAAAAGGTGACTAAAACAGAATTTTAAAATAATCAAACTAATGCCTTCATCAGAAAAGTCTCCATACATTCCCCAGAGACCTAAGAACACACTTCAAAAAAATTTTCTCTAAGTCAACCTAGTATGATTTATCATTATTCCTAGCTACATTTTTAGGATGTTTCTAGTAGATCATTTATCCCAGAAAATATCAGCTATCTGAAATGCAAAAGCTGGGTACAATAACCTCATGAGAACCCAATCCCTTATAATCTCGAGTGCCCAGAAATTTTCTCAATTTGTGCAGAAGGATTTACTTTGCAAGTTATATAAAAGCAAATCATCAAGCTTGATTTTGAGGGAATCATAGCCACACAGCAAAATTTACTCTAAGACGCAACACATACCACAAATCAGCTAATTCTGTATTTGTGAAACTACCCTAAAAATCAATTTGTCTTTCTTGTTACTTTGGGAGATAAAAGTTTATGCCTCCTTGATCAGGAAGGGAGAGTTCAGAGCAGTCATCTGCTGAAGTTTTTAGGTTATACTAGACAGACCCTTTTAAAATCACAGCATCCCTTTAAAATATGTGTGTACACACAAACACACACGTATGCACATGCATGCACCTGGTGGCTCAGTTGGTTAAGTGTGTGTCTTCAGTTCAGGTCATGATCCTAGAGTCCTGGGATTGAGCCCTTACATCCTGCTCCCTGCTTGGCAGGGAGCCTGCTTCTCTTCTCACTAACCCCGCTTGCGCTCTTTCAATCTATCTGTTAAATAAATAAATCTTTTAAAATAATAAATAAAATAAAATATAATGGTGTAAGTACACAGGCATATACACACTTACAACTTTAACAATGAGCTTGATGAAAGTGGAAAGGCTGCTGATGCATAAAAAATATTTTACTTCTCTTTGAAATTAAAGCTGTTAAGATTTTTTATTTCTAGTTTTAGTTATGCCAAAGGAAAGTTGCTCATTTAACCTTTAAAATAAACGACTCACAGCTCCTACCTAATTGAAACTCTATTCCATCTAAGCAGAGACCACCTAGGTTCACTCACATTTGATATGTATGTCCTGCTTGCAGTGACAAAAGGGCTAAGAAAACGATAGGCCATATTTAGGGTTTCAACATACATTTTTCCCTCAGCAAGTAAATACCAGTTGAACTGAGGGGAGGTAAAGGTTATTAGCTAGATGGCCTCTAGCAACACAGTCCTAGTTGAGACAGTGAAAGGGCTTTCAAAACCCATCTTCAACAGAAGCATGAAGAAGCCACTCTACCTTTCTCTTATTTATTTAAGAGAGAGAGAGAGACGAAGAGCAAGCACAAGCCTGGGAAGGAGCAGAGGGAGAGGGAAAAGCAGACTCCCTGCTGAACAGGGAGTCAGATGCGGGGCTTGATCCCAGAATCCTGGGACTATGACCTAAGCCAAAGGCAGACGCAAATGGACTTGAGCCACCCAGGAGCCCCAGGGTTGCTCTATTTTTAACTTCTTAAGGAACCTCCCTACTGTTTTCCAGAGTGGCTATACCAGCCTGCATTCCCACCAACAGTGTAAGAGGGCTCCCAATAGCCAAACTATGAAAAGAGCCCACATGTCCATCCACAGAGAAATGGATAAAGAAAATGTGGTGTATATATAATGGAGTATTATTTGGCCATCAGAAAGGATGAAATCTTACCATTTACACTGATGTGAATGGAACTAGAGGGTATTACACTGAGCAAAATAAGTCAATCAGAGAAAGACAATTATCATATGGTTTCACTCATACATGGAATATAAGAAATAGCACAGAGGATCATAAGGGAAGGGAGGGAAAATCAGAATGAGAAGAAATCAGAGAGGGAGACACAAACCATGAGAGACTCTGAACTACAGGAAACAAACTGAGGGTTGCTGGAGGGGAGAGGGGTGGGGGATAGGGTAACTGGACAGTGGGCATTACGAAGGGCACGTGATGTGATAGGCGCTGGGTGTTATATGCAACTGATGAATAACTGAACTCTACATCTGAAACTAATGATGTCCTGTATGTTGTCTAACTGAATTTAAATTAAAAATAAACAAACAAATAAATAAAGCAAACAGGTATATGAAGTAAGTATATGAAATTCATAAAGTAAGGCCTTAATTTTGAAACTACTAATAACCCAGAAGAAAAAAAGACTAGGATGACTCAACTGTGAGGATATTTCAGAAGGATTTTTTTTAAGATTTTATTTATTTATTTAACAGAGATCACAAGTAGGCAGAGAGGCAGGCAGAGAGAGAGGGGGAAGCAGGCTCCCCACCAAGCGGAGAGAGCCCGATGCCGAACTCGATCCCACGACCTCGAGACCATGACCTGAGCCAAAGGCAGAGGCTTTAACCCACTGGGCCACCCAGGCGCCCCTCAGAAGGATTTTTAAATGCTCAGTCGACTAGGACAATCAGGCTAAGGTTTGGTGATAAACCAGGATCTCTTGATTTCTACATTGATTAACAACAACAAAAAAGCACTGAGCTCGATGCGGGGCCTGATCTCATGACTATGAGATCATGACCCAAGCTGAAATCAAGAGTCGGACACTCAACTGACTGAGCCACCCAGGCACCCCGCCAAATTAATTTAATTTAAAAAAATAGCTTTACAAATCTTTAAGAATGAGCAAATGAAATTCACAGAAAGGAACAAAAGGATAATACACCTACATACAAATGATATTCATTGTTACTCATAAGTAGAGAGAAACAAAAGAGCATTTTTCACCTATGAGATTCCCAGATATTGTTAAATATGGTGTGGGGGTGGGGGAGGGAGGTGGTGGAATGGTTAGTGAACATTTACAGACTTCTGGGGAAGTATGAAATGGTTTAAAACTTTTTGGAAGGCAATGTAGCAATGTCTATCAATTTTAAATATACATACACTGTAACCCAGTGATTTTATGGTTAGGAATTTATATATAAACTTGCCTAAGGATGCAAAGATATTAAAAGGATATTCATTTCACACTGTCTGCTAAAGCCAAAATCCTCAAAACAAACTACATGATCACAAATTACGGTATAGCCATACAATGGAAAAACCATGAGGCCATTAGACAGACAGACATCCTGCAAAAAAAGCAGCAGCAATTTGGAATCAGCTCCCACAGGATGTCAAGCCTTAGCAGTACCGTTTCAGCAATATGGGTTCAGCTCAAGCCCAGCTATAACGCTAACATGCTGCTATAAGCCTTTCATAGTAAGCAATGATCTTTTTCTCTTTGGGTCAAATTTTTGTTATCGATTTTCTTTGCACTGATGACATCACATGTTCAAATTTTTTGCTTGTCTTAGCACATGTCGCTGTCCTTCTACCCCAGATTTTTTGAGGGAATGACATTTTGAAGGTTCAGCAATGAAGACTGCTAGCATCTAGCCAATATACACACAAATTCACCCCTTTTAAGTTTAGCCAACTGGGTCAAAAGGCCTAACACTGAAAGGGATTCTTCAAGAAAATATGAATGGCTATCTTAACTCTTAATTCTGTTCTGTGCAAATGGCTTTGTATACCTGTGAGCCACCTATGTTGGCAGGAGGAAACACATCTAAAGAGAAAGCTACTTGGAAACAGAGTGGGAGAAGCAGGAAGGACAAATCCAAACTTGGCAGTATTTCAAAATAAAAAAATGAAGCCTGCCACACACACACAGGAAGGGGAAAACATGAACACTATGAAGCCACTGTGCAAACAGTTAAAAAAAGGGTTTGGCAATACAAATTTCAATCAGTCTGCATTAATCAAGACTTTAAGATAGTTCTGTTTGGTATGAGGTCTATGGTAGATGAAATAAAAGATCTTCATGGCCGAAAAGCACCTCTGCCTGAAGTTCTATGAAAGATTTCCCCTCACCTAATGTCTGACTCTCCAGTGCATCACCCCAGGATTTACTGCTGACTTACCTAGCCTTGGACACAGAATACAAAATTAGCACTAGAGAGTTGGGCTGTTACCTGATCCTAGCCCTGCTACCCCCACCGGCAACAACTACCAAAAAGCACATGCCTCCAAAACTAGAAGAAATCCCTAAGCTTGTAAGTTATTGCATCAAAAGGAACACAGTTCACCATCACTGTGGCACCACTACTCCTTCTTTCTGTTTTCTCAGTCATGTTTACTAACAAGAGAACAAAAGGACTTTTAAATATCAAAATCAATGGAGGGTAAGGATAGGGACAAAGATCTAGTTAAAAACTCAGATTCCCAGCTTTATATGGACAACTGACTTTTAAAAAGGTATTTGAAGGGGCACCTGGGTGGCTCAGTGGGTTAAGCCGCTGCCTTCGGCTCAGGTCATGATCTCAGGGTCCTGGGATCAAACCCCGTGTTGGGCTCTCTGCTCAGCAGGGAGCCTGCTTCCCTTCCTCTCTCTCTGCCTGCCTCTCTGCCTACTTGTGATCTCTCTCTGTCAAATAAATAAGTAAAATCTTTAAAAAAAAAAAAAAGGTATTTGAAAAGAAAGATTACCAACCATCACCTATTTATTTACAAACAACAGTGGTCTAGTGAACACCAAGACTCCGGGAGCCTAGTGTTCTGTCTGAATGCTCTCAGATCCTCCAGCTCCACCTGGGACCATCAACTACTCTTTAATCCATCCCAACATGATAAACTGGTAAAGCCAATGCATCCTTATGTATTCTATCTGCCTCTGTCATACACATTTTGTTTCTTGAGAAGATAACAAGCTAATGTTCAGCAGGAACTTCACTGTTTTTTTTTTTTTTTTTCCTAAATAGCAAATCAAATAATTTAAAAGAACAGTCCTATCTTTGCCCCCAAATACATGTAGTATGAAAGCAGTGAACAACTCTAGGATTTATCGTAATCTTTTCTCATCTTCCTTCCCTCTTCCCTACAAAAGAAAACCACTTATTCTAATATAGGCCCAAATATGAGGTTGCCAACTAAGAACTCTAAAAGGTTCTTAAGCAGGGGATATACTTAGACACACAAAATCTAGGACCTTCACCCAAAAATGACTATCATTTTTTGATAAACCTGAGGAGATCCTCCAAGTAGCAATCAAGACTGGCAGCAACAAGGTTTTTTGTTTGTTTGTTTGTTTTTCCCACTGAAAAACCATTTATGCATGCCCGCTGTGGGCCCTGCCAGGTGTGACAAGGATCCAGCTGTGGATCAAAAACACCATTTACCCTCATCCCTTCCCTGGGACAGTCCATTAGAGGGAGGCCTGAGCTGCAAGGACATGTAGACCCCAATAAAGAGTCCCCAGACTCAACCAGGCTTTGCAGTTCACCTGTCACGATGACGAGGCAGAGAGGACCTGAACAACGTTTATTTTAAGGTACTTCTCCAGAGCACCTATGTGCAGCACCACTGATATTAGAGTTATTAGAATTTTTGGATTTGGGAATGATTCAAGAAACATTTGACTTTCTAGCGTAAGGCAAAAATCAAGCTCTGGCTCTACCACAAATGAAAAGAAAATTCCATGTATCTGTACATCTGCCTCTCTGAGCAGGGAAATAATTCTCCCTAATCAGCAATATGTATCAAAAGCAAACATTCATGTAGAGTAATGCACATAACTACAGCACCTAAGCCCTGCCACTTGACTCAATTACTTTTGCTTAAAGCTATTCAGAGAAGAGAGATGAGTTCGACTCTGCTTCTCCTTTGCCTTGTCACAAACAACAACAAAGCAGTGAAAACTTGAGCAGAGGATATGGACAGCGCTTTCCAGAGGCTGAACTGCCACTTTAATTAAGTCAAAGGCATATGCCTAAAATGAAACCAGAAGTAAGTTTAATTCAGAAAGAACATGGATCTCTGCTTAGTCCTTTGAGCTAAAGAAAAAGATTAAAAAAATAATAATAATATAAAATTCCATCAATGGGAACCATGTACTCCACCAATTTCAAGACAAACACTGTATGTTCTTTGGTTCCACAGACAACCTTTTGAACCCAAAGAGAAGGCAAGATGACTTATGACTTAAAAGGAACTCTCTGGGTACTGTGCATTACTGCCCACTTCTCCAGATGCGTGAAAAAATAATTACTCTTGGGGCACCTGGGTGGCTCAGTGGGTTAAGCCTCTGCCTTCGGCTCAGGTCATGATCCCAGGGTCCTGGGATTGAGCCCTGCATATAAGGCGGGGGGGAAGGCACGTGTGTCTGCTCAGCGGGGAGACTGCTTCGCCCCTCTCTCTGTGTCTGCTTCTCTGTCTACTTGTGATCTCTCGCTCTCTGTCAAATAGATAGATAGATAGATAAATAAATAAATAAATAAAATTACTCTTGATCGCACTGGTGCTTCTCTGGGTGATTTTCCTTGCCCACAAATCTGATCTAACAGTGCTGAGATAATATAATTTAAGCATTCTCCATTTGTTAACATGTAAGAGGTAGGCAAGCAAACTAGAGAGCAGAAAGGAACCAAGAGTCTAAGGGGAAGGAAATGCTTTCCTTCTAAAATTTTCACATACAACTCATTCCTAATTGTGGTTGCTCTAATCCAAATGACTCTAATGCTTTTCTCCACATGGAACCAAAGTGGTTACTTCAGGGAAGAATTTAATCCAGTTCCTCTTGCATGTTAAAGGTATTTTTTGGTTTTAGTTTTTTGTTTTGTTTTGTTTTGTTTTGTTTTGAAATCAGGGAGTAGCTGACTTCATTCAATAGGGGCAGTTACAGTAACCCAAGGGCTGCTTTTCCTTTAAAAAAAAAATATATATATATAAATATAAATATATATATATAAATATATATATATATATATATATATATATATATATATATATATATATATATATATATATATAAAAAGAGACAGTCCTTATCAGACTCCCCCCTCCTTAGATGTTTTGGGAGAAAGTTGCTGTAGAGCAGGAACTCTGTCACCCAAGCTCACAGGCCCTGTACGAATCTGATTAAAACTTATTCACAGAAAAATGCACAAGAAACAGAATTCTGCAAATCAGTCTATGGACCCAGGTTAAGAACTTCTGGCCTATGGATAGACAAGACTTTGGAAAAGAT
Source organism: Lutra lutra (assembly GCF_902655055.1). NCBI lineage: Eukaryota > Metazoa > Chordata > Mammalia > Carnivora > Mustelidae > Lutra > Lutra lutra. The sequence goes on along the minus strand of NC_062282.1, from coordinate 77,743,292 downwards.
GAGGTCAGTGCAGGGGGTAGTGACATCCTTTAGGTCTAAAACAGAACCTTTCCCTTCCTTAACCAACAAGTAGGAAAATGGCAAGAGTACTACCACAGGCTCATTAAGAATGTGGGGTTCCACTCACAGGCAGTTCAGGCTTGGGAGCTTGGCTCTGGCCTGGGGATGCACTGCAGTCTATGACTGTCTGTCCAATCTTACCTTCCTCTGTGGCCTGAAGACTCCAGTGGCCTATAAAGTATTCCTACTGTCTTCTCTCTCCTTTTATACCTCTATGTACTTTCCATATATAACTCTAATACTTCTAATCCATCTTGGGGTCTGCTTCTAAGAGGACTTAGACTAACCCACCTGCAGTTGTTGATGCTTCCACAGCACCTTCATGCAGGTCCCTGAGGACAGGACCTTGGATTCCTCCAATTCTCACTCCAGTAACACCTTTCAACACAGGAACTATGCCTCTTTAGAGGATAACTTCTTACTCAGCGGGATGAAGCTCCTGGAAGCCAAGAGGCCAATGATGTTCTGGTTTCACAGACACCACAGGTAGTTCTGAAATTTTTGCCTCCAGGTTAAGCAACAACGGTATGACAGGAATTGGCATGGAAGCCCAAATTAATATAAGGTAAGACGTGTAAAAGGCCTTACATCTGTCAGTCCTGAATATATGAAAAAATACACACACACACACGCACGCACACGTGTGTGCGTGTGTATGTGTGTGGCCCTGACTAATGCTAGAGAAATCCTTCACATTTACAGTATTATTAAACATGGTCCTGGGGGCACCTGGGTGGCTCAGTTGGTTAAGTGTCTGCCTTTGGCTCATGATCCTGGGATCAAGCCTCATGTTGGGCTCCCTGCTCAACAGGACGCCTGCTTCTCCTTCTCCCTCTGCCCCCGACTCGTGCTTGCTGTCTCTCTCTTGTGCTCTCAAATACATAAAACCTTAAAATAAGATAAACGTGGAATTGTACATTCATAACCAAGTTCTGAAAAATGATGACACTATTCAACAAGGAGAAGAAACAGGTCAAGTAAAAACAAAATCCTATTCCAAAGTATAAGTGACCTTCTGTATTCACCAGAGATTCCAACAACAGTGAGTATTAGACTCAAAGTCAGTTCTTAACGTGTGCCAGCAGGAGCTATTAAGTATGCAAATGCTCTGTTACATGGGCACTACAATGCCCCAAATCAAGCTCAGTCCTTTCAGATGAAGGAGTAAGTGAGATTCAGAGGTAAATACGAGGGACTATACCAGAATCCAACCATGTTCTATCACTTGCCCTAAATCACTTCTGTTCTAGGTTTATGTTTATTTAGGGCATGCAGTATTAAATGACAGGATCACCCTTATTCTCCTAGTAAGACATCTAAAGATCAAATCAGCATTATTTTTCAATCAGCACTATGATCAAAACATCGTTGTAAAATGAGACAGAAAAGGAGAAATCTTTTTAACTCAATTTCCCCTTCAATTCTCAAGGAGCGAAAGTAACCAAATACTTTGTATTGTAAGGTTTTCCCCCCCTCTTCATTCTTGGTTTATGATGTTAAGCTCTTAATGACAAGAAGCCAAGCCCACCTTGGCTAGTTTTCCAACACATCTAAAGCAAATCATAGTCAGACTTCTATTTTCGCCAAGCATGACAACAAGGTGACTGAGTAGCTTTCCAAACTACCGGAGCAGCAGGCACTACCTCGCACAGGCCAGCGTTAAATCTGCACTTCACAAATTGTGCAGGCTCCTGCCCATGTAGATGATCTCTCTCTGCAGAACCGGCAGTCTAACACTGGCTCTTCCAAGCATTAAAAATCATCACTCTGCTATCCCAACTCACTGTTCAGACGGGTCTTCCTGAATGCTGCCTTTATTATACCTCATTGCTGCTTCCTGCACTGAAGGAATACCATGTTTTTAAGTCAGGGGTCCTCTTTCTTGCTTTATTACAATCAAGGGGTCTTACAGCGACCCTGATGCTGTTACAAAGCACAGTGCTTTATAACAGTAAAGCTTCTGGAAAACCCAAACAAAAGACACGTCACCCGGTGACGTCAGCCTATATACAGTTCTGTGTGGTCGCAGCACATAAGCAATTCCATTCTTGTGCCGTTTCTCGGAAAAGCTTTTCAGTAAATGCACTCATGCTGCTCCAGGAGCTCTTCTCTGCAACAAGCCGCCCATCTGCCATCAACAAGTTAAGACCGAGGGAACTAACGGCTGCGGAAAGGAGAGACTGAAGCTTTGATTAACCAGCCGAGCAGTTAAAGGAGGACAAAATTAATAACTTACATTCAAAACTGATTAAGGGAAGCAGAAAGGACACAGAAAATGAAGCCAATGCTTTCAAGAGGAATATCCTAAGGAAAAAAATAACTCACCCTGGTGGATTCAATTTTGCTCAGAAAGCCTGGGACACAGAAAACAGGAAACTGGTCAAAGGCTCCTGCATGTTAGAGCCTTTTACAGACTCACTGCGTTGAGTCTAACAACCGCGACTGAATGCAGCCTCCAATGTGCTCAGAAGAATGGGTAAGTCCATGCATTTATGTGTCTTGTACAGTCAGCAAGGAATCGTGCTTTTTAAAATAAGCCACTGAATTCATGTTTTATGAAAGAAATCACTGTCAAATTTCTGGATTTTGAGGTTTAGGTAATAGCCTATATTGCTAATGACAGAACATGCTCTATTTTCTTAATGGTTTAAGTTTTGTTCTAGTCATACTAACAAGGTTAGTTTTCCTGCAGCAAATGAAAAATAAGTTATATGCAGTGAAATCTTTCGCCATAATGTTGTTTTTTTTTTAACAGCTCATACATTCTGCTGAAAAATATCCTATCTTCTTGTTTTCCTTAAATTATATTCTGCAGGCTTACATTTCAAGTGGCCATTAGGGGCCCCTATGCTGGCAGCAATATATGCAATGAGTATGGTTTTAAAAATGCTGCCTGCCCTGGGTATGGCGTGTCCACCCAAATGCCGCTGCGAGAAGCTGCTCTTCTACTGCGACTCTCAGGGCTTCCGCTCAGTGCCAAACGCCACAGACAAGGGCTCTCTGGGCCTGTCCCTGAGGCACAATCACATCACAGAGCTCGAAAGGGATCAATTTGCCAGCTTCAGTCAACTTACCTGGCTCCACTTAGACCACAATCAAATTTCAACAGTAAAAGAAGATGCTTTTCAAGGACTATATAAACTTAAGGAATTAATCTTAAGTTCCAACAAAATATTTTACTTGCCAAACACAACTTTTACTCAACTGATTAACCTGCAAAATTTGGACCTGTCTTTTAATCAGCTGTCATCTCTGCACCCAGAGCTCTTCTACGGCCTTCGGAAGCTGCAGACCTTGCATTTACGGTCCAACTCCCTGCGGACTATCCCAGTACGTCTGTTCTGGGACTGTCGTAGTCTCGAGTTTCTGGATTTGAGCACAAACCGTTTGCGAAGTTTGGCTCGCAATGGATTTGCAGGATTAATCAAACTGAGAGAGCTTCACCTAGAGCACAACCAGCTGACGAAGATTAATTTTGCTCATTTCCTACGGCTAAGCAGTCTGCACACACTCTTCTTACAATGGAACAAAATTAGCAACTTGACATGTGGAATGGAGTGGACCTGGGGCACTTTAGAAAAGCTAGACTTGACTGGAAATGAAATCAAAGCCATCGACCCGACAGTGTTTGAAACGATGCCTAATCTTAAAATTCTTCTCATGGATAACAACAAGTTAAATAGCCTCGATTCCAAGATCTTAAACTCCCTGAGATCCCTCACAACCGTCGGCCTCTCTGGCAATCTGTGGGAATGCAGCCCTCGAATATGTGCTTTGGCCTCCTGGCTGGGCAGTTTCCAAGGTCGGTGGGAACATTCCATCCTATGTCACAGCCCTGACCACACCCAAGGAGAGGATATACTAGATGCAGTCCACGGATTTCAGCTCTGCTGGAATTTATCAACCACTGTCACTGCCATGGCTACAACTTATAGAGATCCAACCACTGAATACACAAAAAGAATAAGCTCATCAAGTTACCATGTGGGAGACAAAGAAATCCCAACTACTGCAGGCATAGCAGTTACTACTGAGGAACACTTTCCCGAACCAGACAATGCCATCTTCACTCAGCGGGTAATTACAGGAACAATGGCTTTATTGTTTTCTTTCTTTTTTATTATTTTTATAGTGTTCATCTCCAGGAAGTGCTGCCCTCCCACTTTAAGAAGAATTAGGCAGTGCTCAATGATTCAGAACCACAGGCAGCTCCGATCCCAAACACGACTCCATATGTCAAACATGTCAGACCAAGGACCGTATAATGAATATGAACCCACCCATGAAGGACCCTTCATCATCATTAATGGTTATGGACAGTGCAAGTGTCAGCAGCTGCCATACAAAGAATGTGAAGTATAATATCGGCCCGTCATCAAAAATTACATCAGATAAGTAACCTATTTTACATAGTAGGGGCTAAATACATACCTAATTTTTACCAATGGTGACATTAAGCCTAATTTTCCAAATCAAGTGGAGACTTAAGTTTTTGAAGTGTTGAAGTATTTTTAATTTTTTTTATGAAACCATATTTTAAGTGTTATATGAAGCAAAGCTCTTATTAATTTGCACTCTTGTTGCAAAGTCTAAAAATGCTTACTTCAAAATAAGACATTTCATGTATGTAATTATAAACTATTATGCATAAACATTTACACTAAGGTCTCCATATGCTATTTTTTTTCTACTGAAAACAGTTTGGAAAGAAGCTACTGAGCAGAAAAAGATATGGATCAATACTTGTTAGATCACTGCTCTCCATCCCAAGTACCACAACTGGCTTGCTGCTTAAAAGGAGGCTTAGCAAAGTTCCCTTATATGATAATTTGGTATTTACTCAAATCTACAATTTACTGCCAGTGTGGGAAGTAGAATTTGATGTATGCTGAAGACTGGTAAATATTAAACACTCTTCTTCCAGAGTTTTTGCCTGGGTTGGTAGATACTATCGAAGTCCACATTATGAAATCAGAACGCTTTATGTAATTCTAATAAACTGAGTGACTCTTTAATATATTTAAATAATGAATCCAAGTGATTGTGAAAAGGTCTCATTACAATGAAATCAATAGTAAATAATTACACTGACTTCATGTGACATATCTCTAGTTTTACTTATAATGGAAATGTTGATTTTTGTGGCATTTAGACAATTTTCTTAAACTAGTATTAAATCACCGTTTTACTAATTAGTTTACTAAATCCTATATTTACATTTACATGTAAAAAAAGATTTAGAAATTATTTTGGAGAGAAAAGAGACAAACTGAGTCAATTTAACAATCCTGTGACCTGCTCCCTCTAGTTTGAAAGCACACACAAAAAATTCTCTCCCTCCCTCCATGATCAAAGATGCCTTGACAAAGGGGTTTAAACCTCTTTCTTCTGCCTTCTCCTGATCTTCAAACCTCAAAAAGCCAAATTAAAAACAATTGGCTAGCAAGAGGCATAACACTAGTTCTTAATAGAATATAGTATAATGGAACAAAGAAAAAAATCACTTTCTAAATATTATATGCTGAAATGTGGCTATTTAATAAAGGTATCTATCCATACTATAAGAACAGTTCCTTCTAAGTGAAGGGAACAACATATTACTGAGGAGAACATTCTACATGCCTATACAGCCACACAGCGGTAATGCAAAGGTGGCATGGAGGTGAAGGGATGAAAGGGAAAGGCAGCATTTTGAAATGTGACCCAAAGAAACAGTATAGCTTAAGTTAAAAGACAGGCATGAGTGAGGCAAAGGTTAACTACACAATCTGCATCAAACAGGGCAAGGCCCTGGGACCTGCAGCTGAAAAGGGGAGAGAGTGTTAATAAAAACATTCCATCATTAACAAATGGTAACGATGCCATACTTTTCATGCAGAAAAGAGCCATAAGTATCTCATTTCTTTGATTATGATTTCTACAAAGAAACTATGACATATTTGGGATTTAGATCCAAGTCATCATTTCATATAGAATTTTTCCATAAAAGAGGTTTCTTGCATGTAGTAGCAAAACCCATTAAATTAGACTGGCTTAATTTTAGAAAAGTGAGCATTTCTACAACTGACATTGGCTCTATGTGAAAAAAGGTATATATCTTTAGAGAAAACCACTACCATTAAAAAAACAAAAAACAAAAAACAAACAAAAAAACCCCAGCTAATCTTTCCCTTAATATGACCATTAACACGTTATCCTTCTATCCAAGGCATGTTTTCTTCCCAGGATTGAACTGCAAACATGCTAAGACTACAGTTTAACCCATGAGATTTAACTCTAATTTTTTTCTTCTTTAATAGTAAGAGAGGGGTGTCTACCTACATTTCAAAGAAAACGTCTATCAGTAAAAACGCAGATGAGATCACAAATTAAGGTAAAAATGTGCTCTCTATATTTTTTAGGGTGGGTAGATTAGTTTGGCAAAGTCTCAGCCCAGCTGTGTTCAGCTGATCTTGAGCGGTGAGCATTTCATTTCTTATTAAACCAGACCCTGGGCCTGCCTGAGCAGAGACAGAAGCTGATTTTACGGCATAGAGCGCAGATCATCGCTTCCCTATGGGGGGGCTGGATCAGAAGCCCCATTACAAATTAGAGCTCCATGAGCTAAAATTTACCAACCCATTTATCAGGGTAACCATGGCCATTTGTCAGGGTAAGCTTTGTCACAACACAACTGTGCCCTGAACACACAGACTCCACTAGCCCTAAAGGATAGCACTGGAGTATTTTCTGTCATTTCATCCACAGCCAACATTAACTGAACTGTGAAGAGAAGGATGAGAAATACCGGCTAAAAATTCCCACATAAATATTAAAGATTACCTTTAGTAAAATGGACCATCAACTGACAAAATCCTTCATGTGTGTAGAAAAGTAAACTGGGAAAGCAAGCAATTCAGTAAATTCTGGGAAACAGCATAGCAAAGCCACTAAGGAATACTTTCCAGTCGAAAACTATAAAATTTTTTTGCCCTCCATTTTTTTGGTAATGCTCTCAGAGAAAAGTAACAGTGCCAGACAGCATTTTCCTTTTTCATTTAAAGTACAAACTTCCCTTTTCAACTGCTTGTAGAAGGCAGGATTCTAGTGAATTTTGGCCTATTTGTGTTTTGGTATCGGCACAGGTTTGAAGATGAGACTGTTAGTCATATGTCCTCTCTTTACCAACTGGCTAGGGTGTAAGAGCATCACAGCTACACTGCAGAACCTGGTAATATGATGTTAGAGCTTTTGTAGTCTTATCCTCTTCAGCGCCTCCCCCCTCCCTCAGATCTTTTTTCACTTTCAAGGTTTGAGGAAAATGACCACTTAAACAAGAACCAGAAAAATAATTAAATCTCTCTGGAAAAAGAAAAGCTAAGAAGGCCATGATATTGTATCCACCTAGTAACCAAGAGCTTGTTTGGAATCGTTTATATTCATTTCTGTAGCTTGCCAGGGATTTCAATCACTTTTCTGAAATCAGAGTGGGCTGATAAATCTGCAAATCCACACACAACTCAGAGAATACCCACTGCCAACATCAAATAGCAAAGATACTAATTTTTTAAGCCAAAAATCTGCACTAACACATGTAATTTCTTAATGTGCCTAAGTTAATTTCTATACCAATTCAATGAATGGAATCGACTGAACTTTCCAACTCCACTAATTATTAAAATCCATCTGCTTATTCTAATGCTAGTCACCAAGAGCTAGACTCCATCTTTCCAATAAAAATGAGCCCTCTGTATCGCTAGGTCCAAATCATAAAATTCAAAACAGGCATATCATTTTCTTAAGGCATACTTCCTACACATGCTATCAGGGCAAAAAGCTATAAATGTTTTCTTCCTAAAATGTGGATATCTATATGAAATTTTAAAAGAATATTTTGAGAAGCTGACTTACATGATCATTTTCCTAATAGAGCAATACAGTGACAGACCTTTCTCAAAGTCTGTTTTGGGACATGATCTTCATATTTCATTGGCTTAAATGCTTCAACCAGAAAAAGATGAACATAAAAATGATAAGGTCATCTATAGGTAATTAAATATTCCTGTTCTTAATCTAGGGCAAAATCACAGTACTTGAATAAGGCCAAAAACACAAGGAAAATGACTGTTCAAGCTTTCATACAAGCTATTCACACACACATTTGGAAACCTCTGCTACTCCTTCAACTAACATATTCTTCCTTGGTAATCTTAAAAAAAAAAAAAAAGTCTGATATATGGAATGTTTGGTGAACCTTCCTATCAACACTGAGACTGGACACTAAGAGTACAGTCCAAACACATTGTGTTCAATCACCTTAAGAGCCATTTTTCTGTTTTGTTTTGTTTTTGCTGGGAGGTGGGCAACTGGGTTGGGGGGGGTGGGAAGAAAATACTATTATAATGGGGCCAGGAGGATAACGAAGTGCAGTGTACAGGAAAGATTTGTTATTAAAATTGTGTATACTGTAAAAAGTGGATGTCTTTTTTTTTTTTAAGCTTTTCCTTGTTAGTCAATCAATTTTGACATGTGAAACTTGAAAAACCATTTGTGACAGAGAAACCTTAAATGAACATTTGTACCATATTCTCTACAATGCCAAATATGCCAGTTGAGTAAAGGGCAGTTAATTAACTCTCTTCATCGAGAGAAAGGTTAAACTAAGTGAAGGACGGGGTGGTGGTGGTTGGGTAGGGAGGGGGTTGGGGACAGCCCTAGCCAAAAAGCTACCATGCCAACAGCTAGCAGTTCTGCAATAAGAAGTTGCTCTGTCACAAGCCTTAGGGAATGGACAAACAGCTATCCATAGGGATCACAGGGCCTAAGGTTGGCTTCCTATCCTGCCCAAAAGTGTACTGCCACCACATCCTGAGAAGCTTCAAAAAGACTGCCTGTATCTAGCAAACAGCAACTTGGCCTTTACCTTGGCAGTTCTCTGGTGGGGACAGACACCAACAGCACCTTACACACCATTCCTGAGAGGGATGGCCATAGGTGCTGACCATGCTGAGATCTCTAGGATCCCCATATATCCTACCCCACTCTGAGACACCAGCTCAGCAAATATGGATAGGGTAAAGGAAGCTAAGATTTTTAAGTAATGGCCTTTGCTTGGAATAAACAACCCCAGGATAGGATGCTATGCCTGGGCAGCATGGTGGTGGGGTGGGGTGGAGGGGTGTGCAGAAAGTGCCCTGGTCTCAAGGAACTGACTGCCAGGAGCTGCCACATTTGACTGGATGTACTTGCTACTTCTCTAGGCCCAGAGCAATGCAGCAGGACTACACCGCAGGAAGAAACAAGGCCTTTCACCCAGGATTAAGGGGATCAGAGAGGCTAAGAGAGCTATCACACCAGGAATCTCAGCAGTAACAAGGGCAGAGACAGGAACCTCAGCACAAAATTTTACTGTCAAACTCATCATGTATGCACTAGAAGGCAGAGGTGATGGTGGTTTCAATTTGCACAAAGAACTGAATTCCTATACTATATGGAGTTAAAAGAGCTTATTAACCTAATTCTCGTACATTTAAATCTTGAAAATCCCATGTAAAGCTACATCTCATTTCTTTATCGGCTATTTTAATTAGTTTTGCCTGTATGCCACAGCATTCTCAGGTTCCCACTCAAATTTATAATAGATTTCTTCAAGGTCTGTTTCAAGTGATTTTTTTCCCTTTCTTTAAATATATCTAACCAGCTGGGTACTCAAATCTCCCTTAGACAAAATGTACTACAAATCGTCTTTCACAAAGAGAGAAAGAGAGGTGAAAAATCATAGCTATTCCAAACATCGCTCCTTCTTAGCATGAGTTCCTCCTCAGCAGCCAAAGTTTTGGGAACACTCTTTAGGGACACATGTTGAGCCTCCCTTCCCCTAGCCACAGGGGACATTAAAGAGAAATTTCCAAAGGCAAGTACAATGAGGCACCCTATCCTACAAAGTCTGCAAACTGAACATACACCAACCCTTAATACATGGAGGCCCAAGAGCAAAGTCTACCACATGGCCTCCCACATGGGTCTCAGGACCTCCCACCAGCACCCCAACATGAAGAAGCATCTGTGAACAATTAGCCTGAAGGCAGGGCCAATAACTCTACCACCACACTAAGACACAAGACACTCTTTCCTCACTTGAGAACCAGATTTTAAAACTGCAACCCCAGAGAACCCCAGAGACAAACCCAAAGCAGTTTTACAACTTTCATCAAGACACTTGACCAAAAACTATGGTAGAGAGATAAAAATGTTTTAACTTCAATAACTGACTCTCCATTCAAAATTGTGTTCAGAGCACAAGAACTCCATGTTTAGGCTGTGGTATTTGTACAAAAAAATACACATGTGCACCTGCACATATTTACACACACATACACACACATACACATATGTGTATAATTTAAATATATACATGTAAAACCTATTAAGTTGCTTCTTTTGAAAAATTAGAAACTATACAGCCACTGATATTAGCCCACCTGCTTCATCACCATGAGAAGCAAAAATGTTCCTCGAGATAGACCAAACCATTTCCCATGGCCTAGCTGCAAATATACAGAGAGCAACTGCTCAGCACCTTACACCTTTGAAAACTATTTATCATTTCATATAACTTACTTCTACGAAGTGAAGGAAACAGAGCTTAATACATTCACATGAACTAAATGGTTCATATATTTGTTAAAGATTTTATTTATTGATTTGAGAGAGAGCCATACAGAGATAGAAAATGAGCAAGGAGGCAGGAGAGAGAGAAGCAGGCTCCCCAATGATCCATGAGCCCAACGAGGGGCTCGATCCCAGGACCCAGGATCATGACCTGAGTCAAAGGCAGATGTTTAACCAGGTGCCCCAAATGGTTCAAATATGGATATGAAAAGATCAGAAGCAGGGATTCTTAACTCTAAGGGTCCAGGATATGTTTCATAGAAAGCAAGAACCTCTTGAAATTACAATGCAAGTATTTTATGTATGTTTTTATGTATGTCTGAATATTTCACCAGATTCTAAAGGGTTGTGATAACTTATTAAAAGAAAACTTGTTTTTAAAAAATTATTTAAAAAGTTTATTATTAAACTTATTAAAACTTATTAAACTTATTTTTTTTAAAAAGCCCTAGCAGAATGATGGGACAGTTATTTCTAGTATACACTAATTTGACCTTGACCTTCCCCTGGTGGCTAAGGCAAAGAACAAAACCATGAACTTTCATCTGATAAAAGCAGCACACTAGTTTACTTGGGGTAGAGACACTTAAGTGCAAAACCCTGTGAATTATTTATAAAACAGAGCCAGATGCAGGATCAGTAAGAAAAAATGTCAGACAGTATCTCCAAGGAGGTTATGAAGAACAGACAGACTTGCTCTTCATGTAAATCCTTGAAAAAGTTAAGAGTAAGAAGCCTACCCAAGCATGTTGCATGCTTTGTGGTGACCCAAGGGTGAATGAAGCCTATACAGTCAGCAAGACTGAATGTGCACCTACTTGGGAAAGCAGTTAATATCTCCTCCTTATCACATCCCTGCGACCCAAACTACAGTGTTCCATCACCTACGAGACACTTGGTGCATATCTGCTCCATTACAACATGAGGAGTACAACTTAAATTTTAAAAATCTTCTAACTACACCAGGAATGAAAAGAAGCACATTCCATGGATAATCTTTAGTGCTGATGATAACCCTAACCACTCTCCTTGGGTAAGAATCTTAAAAGTGGTAACTAATTTTCTAAGAAAGAATGCATTTAAAAACATAAAGCATTCACTGGTCTGATGGCTGTCACAAGTGTAACTGTCCCTCATTCTATAACTATCAGAAAAAACATTTAGATTTCAAAAGGAGTAAAGAGCACAGTGATTAAGAGACCTATTCCATACTTGTGCCTGTGACCACGGACAAGTCCTTCAACCTCACTGTCCCTCGAGCTTCTCATCCCTAACATGGAATTAATAAATTAATAGTAGTAACAACCAAAGGGGAATCAAATTCACGTAAAGTACTGAGAACAGGCTAGAACAGCGTAAAGGTTCAATAAATGCTTGCTTTTTTTTTCACTGCAGCATGTGGAGAGCTAGATGCAAGAGATCCATCAAGTAGAGAATATAATCACATTAAAAACATGTTAGACCTCAGCATTATTTCAGGAACCTCTTTAGTTTCTGGTCTCCTTCCCTCACTAAGCTAATGAATAGTATCCAAAATGAAGACTCATAGCAACAGCTTTTAATAAGCCAACAGACTGGATGTACTTTCTGTGTCTAGTACCGTTATAAAACTAACCACATTACTCACAGCCAAGTAATCTGCTTTATAAAATGTATTATAATATTATGTATGACATTACTTTGGCTTTACGAATCAAGGCTAAATTTCAAAAGATAAAATCCCTAATTCCAAAATTCCTTCTGAGTAAGGCAGTCACTTAAAATCCAGTGATGTCTCTTTTCCTTGTTCAATAAAACTATATGTGACACATGTATTACCCATTATCATAAACAGATACTATTTTTCAAAAGAAAGAAGAAATAATCTCATTGGTATCTCAGCTTCTGACAAGTTTCTTTTAGGACAAAATACATGGCTGAGGATTAAAGATCACGATTATGTTTATTTTTTTTTGCTTAGAAGATAAATGCCTTCAAGTCTACCACATCTAATTTAGGAAGAAGCCCATCCAACTGTGGCAGATTTGGTTTGTAGGCAGATTTGCTAGAATCATTGATATGAAGGGAGGTATGAAAATTTAAAACCACAAAGATAACTTATCAGTTCAGTGCATATAGCAGGGTTATGTTTCATGATTGCTGATGATCCTCCATATTACCAAAATGTTAAATATAAAGCTTGTTCAGAATTAGACTGTCTGAATGAATACACACATTATTATGGCCCAAATTTTTTAAGACAAGAACTTTCTTAGTCTTCCTAAGATCATGATCCAGTTTGTCCAGCAAGGAAGAACACTTTATCTCCTCCTTCATCCACAACTTTTCTCCATTTCATTTCCATTTCCCACATCTCTTGACACTGGGCTTGGTTTTTGACCCTCAGTTTTACAAACTTTTCCCATACCCGATTATCCAAGGAAATTCCAAGGAAAAGCACCTTAATGAGCAGAAACCATTCAGCTGCAGTGTATTCAAAGCTGAGGACCAATCTTCTATAAAAAATAACCCTATTTTTTTTCTTTTTTTGAGAGAGAGCGTGTGAGCGCACACACATGAGAGGGTGGGAGGCAGAGAGGGAGAGAGAGAAAGAGTATCAAGCAGACTCCATGCTGAACATGGAGCCAAACGCGGGGCTCAATCTCATGACCCTGAGATCACAATCTGAGCCAAAACCAAGAGTCAGACACTTAACCGACTGCGCCACTGAGGCACCCCAGAAATTTTAAAGATACTCCTTGACTTCACAAAACTAAGTGCCTATCAGCTGCAAAATGATCCCCACAATTAGGGAGACAGTAATAGGAACAAAATCACTCACCAGAGTTGCCCTCTCAGTCTACCTTTCCCTTTGTAGAAGATTTAAGTATCAGATGTTCATTCGTTATGTTTTTACTTTCAAAAGACCAAAAACACAAGTCATTTGAGAAAAGTACCCTGTTGCACTAATAATTAGCATTCACTCTCTGGCCAGCTCTCTGGCCAAACAAAATTCCCAACACCTTTCACATCTTTAATATGAATAGTTATTTTACTGGTTTTATTCAGGGATGGGGAACGTGCCTCGGGGCAAAGAGGACATGGGTACACAGGATATGGTTATGAAATTTTCAGAAATGTCGAATTCTTGGGGTAAGGATAGGCCATAATCCTTACCCCCCCTCATCTATGCTGTAAAATGTTATACCAGTTTTGTCAGGATTCCATAAAATTGGCTACAAAAACATTGATCTTTCATGTGTAAGTACTTTCTGAGTTTTTGTTCACCACAGGAAAAAAGACATGAGCATGAGACACTGATAATGCTAGGATTGCCACATGTGGCACACACACTAACAGCTGTGTTCACAAGTGACCCTGATGTTGCTACTCCTCTCTCACCAACCTCCCTAACTTACCAGGAAGCTCACAAGGAAAAAAAAAATAACAGCTCTGGGAAAGAAAAGGAAAAGAATCACCACTCTCAGCACACTCTTGTAGGCATCTAGAACACTGCCATATCACCACATCTTCCTCTTCTCTCCTGACAACCCCTTCAGGCCAATGTGTGCAAAACTGCTCTCTGACACTTGCCATCAACTTCCAACAACTAAACCCATTTTATTATAGTGTTAAAACTGCCAGTCTAACATTTATCTCTTACTCTCCATGAAAACCTAACAGCAGGTGGTCAGGCATTCTCTCCCTTTGTGAAGCAGCATTTCTGCGGTGTCAGAAAAACATCACAGTGCGTAAGTGATATCACCCATTTCATGCTCACTTAAAATTAGAAGTGAGAGGAATTAGATAAAATGTGAAGAACTGAACAAACTATAGTTTATTTAAAGTCTAGCTAGTTGACATTCCCACCAAAGGCATCACCATAAATTACAAAAACTATTAAACATATTTCTATAAAAAAAAAAACACAAATCAACTAGCCTCCCAAACATATAAACAATATTTTGAAAATCTTGCCTTTTAAATATTTTATGTCAATTTTTAAACACACACACACACACGGGGCGCCTGGGTGGCTCAGTGGGTTAAGCCGCAGCCTTCAGCTCAGGTCATGATCTCAGGGTCCTGGGATCGAGCCCCGCATCGGGCTCTCTGCTCAGCAGGGAGCCTGCTTCCTCCTCTCTCTCTGACTGCCTCTCTGCCTGCTTGTGATCTCTCTCTGTCAAATAAATAAATAAAATCTTAAAAATAAATAAATAAATAAATAAACACACACACACACACACACACACACACACACACACACCCTCCCCCTCAGTTTAAATGGAAGGCAAGGTGGCCTGGGGATCAGATAAAACCCAAGAAAGGGCTAGCTGCTTTATTTTGTTATTAACTAACATTTAAACTTAATTGAATTCCAAGCCTTTGTTACCAACTGGAATTGAGAACATTATCTGGGAAGGGGAGACCGATGGGAAAGATTGAGATTCAGTTTTTGACATACTAAAATCGAAATGTTTATTAGCTATTCAAGTAGAGATGACAAGTCCAGGATAGAGATCTAGACTGAAAATACAAATTTTGAAGTCATCATAGTAAACATGGGTATTTAAAGTCACAGAACTGAATGAGATTACCAGGGGGGATGAGTATAGATGGAGAAGAGACTCAGAGAAACACACCTTCCTCTTATGTCAATCTGTGACATATTTAAACAATATCTTACCAAATGGCAGTCAACAAAAAATGACAAGTTTCAAGGGCAGCATCCCCTCAACATCAAAGTCACTTGAGCAAAGAATGTTCTATTGGAAAACAAATGGGAATAAAGTCAGCCTGATTCAGGAAAATTACTTTAAAACATTACCTATCAAAGAAATTGTTGCTAATTAAAGGTCTGCACATACACTGTTTTAGAAGTGAGAATGATTACTACAAGTAATTACTATAAGAATGATGACTACAAGTCCATCATTCATGGAACCTTGCATGGAACATACCTAGTAGATGCTAGATATGGCCCTGTCCTCAATGAGGTCAGTGCAATAAATTAAAGAACCAATCAAAGATCATGGGACAATCAGAAAAGCAGGATTTAATTTGGGGCAAAGGTACACCTAGCTCTTGTACTTGAACTACAAATATTCACTAAAAAGATAACCATATTTTCTCTGATAGTGATTTGGATTACAAAGTATGTGTGCTGATCAAAACTCACCAAATAGTACACTTACAATCTGTACATTTGTGTACAAAATTTTCCATAAAAAAAATGGAACTCCAGTGTATGCACGCTGCAGTGTTTAGAGATAAAGTATACAAGTGTCTGCCAAATGATTTTAAAATACATCTAAACAATAAGATGGATACAGGGATAGATAAATATGTGATAAAGCATCTAACAAAATGTTAATCACAAAATCTAGGAAATGAGTGGGTGGGTGTGTGTGGGTGTGTGTGTATTTATGTCTATATATATGAATGAGTGATCACTGTACAATTCTTCCAGGTTCTCTGTATGAAAATTTTCTTAATAAAATGTTTGGAGGAGGGGCACCTGGGTGGCTCAGTGGGTTAGGCCTCTGTCTTTGGCTTGGGTCATGGTCTTGGGGTCTTGGGATCGAGCCCCGCATTGGGCTCTCTGCTCAGCAGGGAGCCTGCTTCCCCCCTCTCTCTGCCTGCCTCTCTGCCTGTGATCTCTCTCTGTCAAATAAATAAAATCTTAAAAAAAAATGTTGGGAGGAAAGGAAAATATAAACCTACAGTTGTAATTTATGACATTGACAATCTACACACTATTCCTCTCAATTGAACCAACAGCATTACATGATGGTTAATAGCTTAGACCCGAGTCAGACTAGGTTCAAAATATAGCACATCCACATGCTACCTGTGAGATCTTGAGCCAGTCACTTATGCCTTAATGGTACATAACTCATGCTCTGAAGAGTATATGGGAATATGTGCATAAAAGTTGTAACACTTCCTGGCACACAGTAATTGTTAAAGCGTAAGCTGTATGATGATGATGATGACAACGACTACTAAGTATTTTTAAATATTTCAACAAGTACTACTTCAACTTCCACTATGAGATAAAACAATATTCAGTGAAGAGCTAAAAAAAGAAAATCAGCCAAAAAATGTGGACAGTGCTACTTAGATTGCTGATATTCAGAGAACATGGAGGGCAAAGAAGAATGTAGTGGAAAAGGAGCCGTTAACTGTGCTGCAAGTACCAACAGAATTTTAATATAGCTGGGTGCAGGGGCAGCCAAAACCACCAATCTGACAGAATCTACCAGTAAGTACAGCTAAAGTGAACCGAATGACAGGGAGACTCGGGAACCAGAAAGGGTGTATAAATTTAACATGGTCAGCAAGAGCAACCATTCCAGATCTCTGGAGATGGCTGGGATATGATGATCAAAGCAGTGATTAAGAAAAATGTATTCTGGCAATCTTCCTTGTTTTGCTGAGAAAAACAAAACCCAGAACTTTAAGAAGGCCTGCTAAGGAAAAAGGATAAGGGAAAGAGATTTATTTAAAGGATAGGCAAAAGAGTAAGAACCAACGGTCCGCTGAGAAAGAACAAATGGCTCTCTTGAAAAGCCTTGCTCAAGAGAAACAGGCAGAAAGTTATGGTATGAGGGGGAAAGGAGGTAAGACATCATTCATTCACCAAGATGCGCTAAATAAAAATAAATAAATAAAAAGAGCCTCTGGGTTCCAATATTACATCTTGAGGTTTCACCTATTAATCTCCAATCTAAAATTATTTTCTGAAAAGACAGTTCCTCCACATTTTTCATTTGCAGGTTCCCCCCCCACCAAGTGTCAATTAAGGGACTTCCTCTTATGAATTAGACACACAGAAAAAGGCAGGGCTGGTTTCTACTTTGTCAAGTATGAAGCAAAGCTCTTGCTAGGATCCCATTCATTCTAGTAAAACCTACCCCTTTCCCACTCTTAGTTATATACTGTTAACATTTTTGCAAGATAAAAGTCTTAAACTTTTAGAACAATCATTTCTGACTCCCTAATGTGGTGCAAATACTAAACAGAAACAGAGAAGCACAGTGTAGTGACAACCTGTTAATTTTACTCCCTCACATGCTACAAAAGAATCTTTTTTTTTTTTTAAAGATTTTATTTATTTATTTGACAGAGAGAAATCACAAGTAGACAAAGAGGCAGGCAGAGAGGGAGAGAGGGAAGCAGGCTCCCCACTGAGCAGAGAGCCCGATGCGGGACTCGATCCCAAGACCCTGAGATCATGACCCGAGCTGAAGGCAGCGGCTTAACCCACTGAGCCACCCAGGTGCCCGCTACAAAAGAATCTTAATGTAAGGTTTAATTTGTTACTTTCATAAATAAGAGGTTCATTAATGACTTCACTGTTAGAAATCTCAGTGGAACTGCTGTTTTTGTTAAAAACTATGTGGGGTATGACTGCCAATACGATCTTAATAAAAGCTCAAACTGTTATCTACCTCCCATCCTAATAACAGAAACTGAAGATGAAACATGACGTCTTAAGGGTTACACTTCACAATCAACAACTGAAACAAGTTTCGATATTTCAGAATCCCTTCATTCCCTACCCGGATTTAACTCTAACATGTTTTTCATTCCTTCCCCATAATCAAATATTTTATTCTCCTTTAGAAATATTCTTTCAGAAATCGTAATTATGGAAGCTCTTCAGTATGTCTCAAATATGTACACTTCTTTTTTTCCTCCACATTTGATATTATAATCAAGACTAGCTAATAAATTCCTTCACTTGGGCAAACCATGAAAATTATAAAGATGTGCAGACTTTTTCCAAGACTTAACAATTATACATTAATTTTGATTTAACAAAAGTTGGGGAAAACCTACCAGAAATCAACTCTTGTTGCTTTTGTTTCCAGCTCTTCCTTTTTATAAGAAAAGGGACATGCTGTTCTTTCTGCTAAGACAGTGACAGAGTGGAGACCCTGTCTCACCAACCAAACACTATATGAAGTGTGAATGCTCCATACACCTTCAGGGAACTGTCCACAACTAAGAACCATCAGTAAAACAGCATTCTACGCTAAAAGGAAATTAAAACTCAACAACATACAAATTTTTAGGAAACAGGGAGAAAAAAAAAATGTTTTATCCAGTATGTGTTGGATTTTTCTGTCATTGCTGTTATAAAGGTTTTACTGGTAAATCTGCAATTTCCTGCATCCACAATAATACTTATATACAGGAACTATACATGAGGGCTGGCTCGTTAGTCTCCTTGGTTAAAACATAAAGGTTAAAAAGATAGCAATGGGTTTGTTCTTTGTAGGGATCAGTTTTGGTCTTCACATTAAAAAATCCCCCAAAATCTCAGGCTCCAATGTTAGGAGCCTGGATGGCTCAGTTGGTTGAACAACTACCTTTGGCTCAGGTCATGGTCCTGGAGTCCCAGGACTGAGTCCCACATCAGGTTCCCTGTCTGGCACAGAGTCTGCTTCTCCCTCTGACCCTCCCCGCTCTCATGTTCTTTCTCTCATTCTCTCCCAAATAAATAAAATCTTCTTTAAAAAAATCCCAATGTATTTTCTCTATAAACTGAAATTATCTGTCAAGGGTTACAACTGGTACTTCAAACTCCATGGGAATCAGTGAAAATGCACTGCAAGTGCTGCAGAGAAATCCCAGTGTATATCCCAAAGGGTAAGAAATCCCTTTCCATGCAGGATGACATTATTAAAAAGACATACCTCTTTTAATGAATACCATCTATACACAATAAGGAAGGATAAGAGGACATCACAATAAATCAGACAAAAAAAAAGAGGGGCGCCTGGGTGGCTCAGTCTGTTAAGTGGCTGCCTTTGGCTCAGGTCGTGATCCCAGGGTCCTGGGATCAAGCCTTGCATCAACCCCCTGCTCAGTGGAGAACCTGCTGTCTCCCTCTCCCTCTGCCTGCCGCTCTACCTACTTATGCTCTCTATCTCTCTGTCAAATAAACAAGTAAATTTTTAAACTAGACCAAAAAAACCCCCCCAAAAAACTGGAAAAATGTCCCCAAAAAGACTCCATGGGCATTTCTTCCCTAAGAGAGGGATCTAGTGGGTTCAAATCAATTCTGCCCTTAAAATCCTTTACTGTTTTCCCTGTACCCCAAAATGTCTGTATTTTACACTACTGCAGTTGGAGGAGTTTGTCAAACCATTCTTTCTTCCTCTTCTTCTCCCACTCAAGTTTCTCTCCAGTGATGCTTGCCAGCCCACTCATTCATCTTTTCATTGTCTTTCCTTACTTGGGAGCTCTCGAGCATTTACACTTTTCACTTAAGTCTATGTAAAAAGAGAGTGTGTGCACAGGCACAAGTACATGTGTTCAGTTAGGGAAAAATGGAAGCAAAAAGACCCACGATCAAGACAAAACAGCCTCTATTTATTTCACAGAGAAAGCCATTATTTAGCTCATTTCTTGTCAAAGATTTTCTTTTTTAACTTTGGCTCCTCCCTTTAAATTCGAGTCTTGTACCGGCCATTTTTACTTGATTAGAAAAAGAACCTCTCACTTGAATATGTGTAGCATCATATTCAATGCCCGCATTCAGAAACTTGTATATCTATAAATAAACTGCAGATATCCACACAAAATTTGCAGATGCGGGTAAAAATAAAAACAAAATAAATATTCTTAAAACTATTTACAAGTATAAAATCCTGCAGATGCGATGTCAATGAGAATTGTGAAAGGCAGGTTTGTCATATTTTGCTAGAGAAGGAAAGGCTCTGAAAACCATCACTACAGCAGTTCCCTGACTGGTTGTCTTCCATCCATCCAAGTCAAATAAATTTTGATGCTCAACAATTAAAATGACCTGTGTGAAAGAATTTTTATAAAACCTAACAGCTCAAAGTCAGGCAATTATATTCAACCATGAAATTTTTACAAAGGACTCTGTATTCACAATATGTCAATGTCAAACTCTCATTTGAAATGTGAAAATTCCTTCCTAGAACCACAGAGCTCAACACTCCTTTCTCCTTCTTCTGTACTATTTCTGCATGTGTTTCATACACACACACACACACACACACACACAGCCACAGCATATTCCTTCTGAATATTTTTATCCCATTCTTCTGTTTTAAGTTCCTTTTTTTTTTTTTTTAAACTTGAGACAGAGAGCTCGAGAAAGAGAGAGAGCACAGGGGAGGTGCAGAGGGAAAAGGAGAAGAAGGCTCCCCAAGAGCAGGGAGCCCAATGCAGGGCTCAATACAGCCCTTATTTTTATTCCATTCCTAAGCAAGAATTGGAAATACACCTTTGTTGTACAGTTACGGAATTAAGATTTCTTTCCTAAAGAGTAACCGCTAATGGAGGCTTCTAAGTCTCAAGCAGTAGCTATTACTGTAAGTTAATTCCTGATTTAATAAAACTGATTGAGCACAGGGGCACCTGGGTGGCTCAGTCATTTAAGCATCTGCCTTTGGCTCAGGTCATGATCTCTGGGTCCTGGGATCAAGCCTGACGTGGGGTACCCTGCTCAGTAGGGAGTGTCTCCCCCTCCCCTGGGTGTGTGCTCTCTATCAAATAAATAATATCCTCCTCCCCCAAAAAAACACCTGATTGAGCACACAATTAGTAAATGTAGGAAATGTCCTGTCATTTACCAACAAGCATTTCAAAGACCAAACAAAAAGAAAAATAAAGACCTGTTAAACTAAGTTTGGACCAATTCCGCAAATTTAAACTCAAGTAAATATTTGCTAGTATAACTTAATACTTGACAAAGTCATATTTCAATTCACTAGAGGAAAAGATGGCCTATTTATTAAGTCCCAGGGCACCTGGATGGCTCAGTCATATAAGTGTCTGCCTTCGGCTTGGGTCATGATCTCAGGGTCCTGGGATCAGCCCCATCCGGCTCCCTGCTCGGCGGGGAGGCTGTTTCTCCCTCTCCCTCTACCGCTTTCCTACTTGTGCGCTCCCACTCGCTTGCTCTCTAATGAAAATCTTAAAGGAAAAAAAAAAAAGTCCCTATCCAAATGGAAGAAATAATAAATTAGAACACGTACCTCACAACAGGCAGATGAAAGATTTTGACATCATTTGTCCTGAGCCAATTTAGCTAATCTGGAACTACATTTCCCAGAAGTCCCTTCCCTATACAGTTCCACATCAGACTGGACCACATGAGACAACCTTGCATGAGATTTGGAAGGCAGAAATGAAGCAGCAACCATCTTTCTTATGCTGGCAAGGTGGTACAGGTACAAGGCACTAATGCAGGTCACACACATTGTAGCTTTGCTGGCTCATTTTGTTAGCATAGGTCAATAATCAAAACAACTCCTACAGGATTTTCTCCTTCAGCTTTGCTGACTTCTAGGTCAGGTGCATATCTCAACCTATAATAAAGGAAGCCACCTTCTTCAGGAAATCTCTGTCATCAAAGTTGGAGGCACAGATGTAAGAAGAGGCCAATATGAGTTCCAGACTGTTCGCATGAGGCCCAGCTCATGTTCCAGAGTGACCCGGTTTCACACGTACCTTTTCTTACAGACTGCATGCTCTGCTCATCTCTGGCTCCAGCACCAGATACATAAGCAAAAGGCTCATACAAACTATTTAATCTGTTCCCATGATTGCATGTCAAATCACTAAACTCCTTATGTCTTTCATAGTTGCTCTACCTCGGTGAATGAACCCTAAGTGACACAAAGGGGTGTGTGTGTGTGTGTGTGTGTGTAATTAATCCAAGGTGGGAAAGGAATCTGTACCCTACAAAAATCCCCTAGCCACAAAATAAGAGATAAACACATATAAATAAAAATAAAAACAGAACTCT
This sequence comes from Lutra lutra, assembly GCF_902655055.1. Taxonomy (NCBI): domain Eukaryota; kingdom Metazoa; phylum Chordata; class Mammalia; order Carnivora; family Mustelidae; genus Lutra; species Lutra lutra. The sequence continues at coordinate 77,720,809 of NC_062282.1, read as the reverse complement.
GCTATGGTGAAAAGGGGGGGGAAAGGGAAGAAAATCATATGCAATATCAAAAGGCAAAGGACAGACTTAGAAAAAACATATGCAATGCAGATGGGCAGGTATTAGGTTAATATCGATAATATACAAACAAAGAGCTCCAGCAAAGAAAAAGACACGTAAGTCATTAGAAAAATGAGCAGAGGATATGAATAGGCAACTCACAGGAGAGTAAATTCAATGACCTACAAGGATATGAAAAAAATTATTTTAAAAGTGGTCAGGGAAATGTAAATTAAAATATAATGAACTACGACTTCATACCCATAGGATCAGAAAAATTACAACACTTTCTATTAGAGGATGTAAAGAAAAGGCTATTTTCTGTCTTACATTAGTGGTAGACCTATAAATAGTGGCTTTTTTAGAAAAGCCTAAATCTGCCAACATCTCTTCAGATGAAGATATACATGTACATTAAACCCAGCAATTTCATAGAAATAAAATAATCTATTCTTTTATTCTTCTGTTCTCAAGAACCTATTTCATAGAAATAAAGCAGCAAACACAAGGCACTGCCACATTGTTCCTAGTGCTTAAAAGAAATTAAAAAAAAAAAAATTAACCAAATGCTGTCAAGAGGGAAATTGTCAGATAATTTATGATATATCCATACCATGAAATACTAGTCAGCAATCAAAAGAATGAATCAGAGGTAAACTAGGAGAAGTCAAAGGACTTCCATGAGGTACTACTGAACAGAAAGATACCAATTTGTAAGTAATGATCTCACTTTGAACAAGTAACTATGCAAAACAAAAAACAAAAAACTAACTAACACCTACATTGGGGTTAGGGGTGTGGAGACTGGAGGTCTACTACATAAGTAAAGTATAGAGATACTCATACCTGACTGCTAACACTGGTTCTTTGGGGGAGAAAGATACAGGATGGGGGAGAAAGCTCAGTATAAGGAAAAGCTCGTGTGTGTGTGTGTGTGTGTGTGTGTGTGTGTGTGACAGAGAGAGAGAGAGAGAGAGAGAGAGAGATTGTGTATAAATATTTTAAAAGGATTTTCTTTGCATTTATACATTTTTGTATCATGTAGTTCCACTGCTAAAAATGAAGCCTGATTTCTTATGATTACAGTATTCTGAAAGGCAATATAGGCTTTAAGAAGGACCTGTAAGTGAACTATAGTAGTAATCAGATTCACTGGATCTTGGAAAGGAAGGGACAACCTTCTAAAAAGGTTGGAAAAAAGCAAAAAATGAAAGAAGAATGAAAGCGGTGGGAAAAAAGATATACAGTGAAGAATAGAGTAGAATCACTGCCTTGGAATGCCGCCCAAGGAAAAGGTAAAAGAAAGTACCTCCCTGAGCTGAGCTGAGCATGGAAGCAGGAAATTTTATGAGCTGAGGGGATTTGGCTACTGGCCCACAACCTCACAGGCAAGGTGCAAATTCATGGCAATACAATGAGGCACTATTAAAACTACTGAAATATTACAAACCCTTATACACACACTTACACACTTACACACACACACACACACATGCGCACATACACCATTACTTTAAAAGGTTAAAGCCAGGACCAGAAAAGGCCTCCAGAATCCTGCTCCAGCACTGGAGCACTACTGACTGGGTACCACCCATGTTCAACAAATGTTGAACATATATGGAGTACCTCCCCAGCTGAGAGGCGGAAATCTCCATCCCCAAAATGACACGATCATAGTCCACCTGTACCCACAAGAAGCGAAGCATTACCTCCCACGAACAGCTGCCATGACCAAATGGACAACCTCTGGATGAAAAAAGACCAAGTGCCCCAGAAACTCTGGGGTCAGAGATCAGGTGCAACAGTGACTAGCAGGACAGGAAAAGAGGCTCAATGAGAAAGAAGCCCAATAAAGAAAAAAAGGGATTATGGGCTCTCCTCTTCTGATTATCCATGACATGCTCTAGACAGAATATTCTGCGGAGTCATCTTAAACCTAAACTTTCCAAGCATGTTACCAATGGTTACATTATACTACATGTTTTCTACTGCCACTTTTTGTCTTTATTTATTTATTGAACAGTCTTTCATTCTAGAGCACAGCATATCAATTTTTACCAACCATATAGCTTTAGGTAATATTCAATATCCCCTAAAGAAGAGTGTAAAAACTCTGTGCATGGCTAAAGTTAAAGGTCCAGTATTGGTAAAGAGAAACTACTATCAGACAAACAAAAGATATTTATTAGATAGGGATGTGTTCCACTGTCCTGAATTCTTTGTAGCAGTAACAGGCAAATCTTAAATGTGTAGAGGTATCACCTTTTGAACTCCAAAACCATTACTCAAAGTTAGGAAAACAAATGAAGGTTTACTGGACAAAAGCCAGGGTCAGTAGTTAAAAACCAAAGGAACTGTCAGATATGCAAAACTGAGAGAGACTATAGTAAAATGACAAAACCTTCAAAGTTATTATAGTGAATGAAGACTACTTTCTTTTTTTTTAAATAAAGGTTTTATTTATTTATGTGACAGAGAGAGAGCAAGAGAAGGAATACAAGCAGAGAGAGAGGGAGAGGAAGACTCCCCTGCGTCAGTGGGTTAAAGCCTCTGCTTTCGGCTGAGGTCATGATCCCAGGATCTTGGGATCAAGCCTGCATTAGGCTTCCTGCTCAGCAGGGAGCCTGCTACCCACCCCCTTTCTGCCTGCCTCTCTGCCTGCCAAATAAATACATAAAATCTTATTTAAAAAAAAAAAAAGCAGGATCCCCACCCAGCAGGAACGCAATGCGGGGTTTGATCCCAGGAAGCTGGGATCATGACCCAAGCAGAAGGCAGATGCCGAACGTTACTGAGGCACCCCTGAAGACTACTTTCAAGGATCTGTGTCGAGAAAAGGTAATGAATTATAAAGTGTAAAGAGAACTGACATTCTGGAATAAACATTTCAAAGAAGATAGTAAATACCTACTGACTATACAGATAATAGGCTAAGATGTGCTATTATTAATAGTAATTATTCGTTAAATAAAAGTAACCTCAGCATTACAGAGAACAGTCAGTAATAGAACACACAGGCAAAAACAACTCAATCTGACTTGGTTGAAAAGCAATTCAGACATGAAACAAAACTCAATGAATACATCCCAGACATGTAAGGTTTATAGACTTCTCTCCAACAAGGTACTATGAGCTGTTGCCACAGTAGAAAGAACAGAACAGAGGGCTCCAAGATTAAATATCCAAGAAAGAAGGAAAGCAAAGACAGAAATAGCTTACTTAGGAGTAAGGAAAAGAATATAGAAGGTTTTGTGGGGTTGGGGGAGATACATGTGGAATGAAATTCAGTGGCCTTAAGAGCAAAGTATATAATACTTAGGGGTAAAAAAAGTAGGTATCAGCGAATTATCATAGTAAAGTCTGTTTTTATAATCAAATAATGTAACTCTCAATACAGACATACATACAAACCTTAACTTGTGTGTATGTGTTTCTATGTTTGTGCTGCACTTTACTACATCTACATCAAAGATTTCTGGAAGGAGATAAAATAAACTATAAGAAGAGAAAGTGGATGGAGATATAACAGGAATGAAAAGGAGCTTTCTCTATACTCACTACACACTCTTTTATACCCTTTCAATTTGAACCATGCACATACTTTACCTATCTTAAGAATTAAGAAAACAACTTTTTATTGGGTATAAAGAAATAATACAGCCGTAAAGATAATCAGCTCAACAAGAGATCTAACTTTTTCAAAACTGTGAGAGCCAGCAAATGAAACACTTTCCCATTACTCTTAGTTTCAGCATCATTTCTAAAGCAACTAACCATTAATCCAATGAGTAAGTTCACAAAAAACGTCTGAAGGCAACTGTTCATATCTCATAAGTGAAGAGCAATGGTGCCAACCAGCACACATGCCTCACTTCTGTCAGCCTGGTTTAAATACAAAGATTCTTCCTAATAAGATTCTTCTGTTCAACCATTTTAGAGTTCTAAAGAGAAAGATTAGAACATAAAGGAAAAGAAATTTCTGGACCACACACCACCTATTCAAGTATCTTTTTATACTATAAGGCAAGGGTTAAAATTGCTGTTTCTGGTTATTTAATCAGCTCTACAATATGTAAATTCTCTTAAATGATGATCTAGTGGGTTTACTAATAAGACCAGAGAAAGTCTTATTCATAACCACATTTTCCTTTAGGGCTAGAAAGATGCTTTAATAAACTACAGAGGAAATATAAACACAACTTATAGAAAATGAACAAGAAACTATATGAACAGTTATAGTATTCAAATAAAAAACCTATTTCAGGGGCGCCTGGGTGGCTCAGTGGGTTAAAGCCGCTGCCTTCGGCTCAGGTCATGATCCCAGGGTCCTGGGATCGAGCCCCACATCGGGCTCTCTGCTCAGCAGGGGGCCTGCTTCCCTTCCTCTCTCTCTCTGCCTGCCTCTGCCTACTTGTGATCTCTGTCTGTCAAATAAATAAATAAAATCTTAAAAAAAAAAAAAAACTATTTCAAATGCAATCACCAAGTAAATCCAAAGTGACTGGGAAAGAATAATGAAGGGGTTTTATACAGAGATACCTATACAAAACTCAATGAAGAGAATGAACACTGATGATCAGGGCCCGCTTCCCCATGCCAGACAACACAGAATTAACTATAAAGAAGTATGTCAGACCCAAGCATAATATACATTTTAAAAGTACAGAGAACATATTATGAATCTGGGAATAAGGCCACCAACTTCAGGCAAGACAGTTAAGACAAACGGAGAACAATAAAATAACCTCTGCAACACAATCAGCAGGAACATATTTGGCTAAAAAACTAATGCAGTCTTTAGACAGTATTACCAGAAGGCACCTTAAAAAGGGATAATTCTCTAAATGTATTTGACCACTGCTGAAAGAGAAGAGGGGAGAGGGTAGATGGAGGGAAGGAAGGAATTAGCTCCTTCACTCAGCAGAATGAGAAACTGAACTACTCTTTAAAAAAAAAAAAAAAAAGAAAGAAAGAAAAGAAAGAAATTTGACTACTCTAAGAGATCACTGTAAAGTAGTAAAGCAGAACAGGTGAAAGTGAAAAACTGTGGGAATGCAAGTTGGTGCAGCCACTTTGGAAAACAGTTTGGATATTCCTCAAGAAATTAAAAATAGAGCTTCCCTATGACCCTGCAATTGCACTACTGGGTATTTACCCCAAAGATACAGATGTAGTGAAAAGAAGGGCCATCTGTACCCCAATGTTTATAGCAACAATGGCCACGGTCGCCAAACTGTGGAAAGAACCAAGATGCCCTTCAAGGGACGAATGGATAAGGAAGATGTGGTCCAGGGGCGCCTGGGTGGCTCAGTGGGTTAAGCCGCTGCCTTAGGCTCAGGTCATGATCTCAGGGTCCTGGGATCGAGTCCCGCATCGGGCTCTCTGCTCAGCAAGAAGCCTGCTTCCCTCTCTCTCTCTCTCTCTGCCTGCCTCTCCGTCTACTTGTGATCTCTCTCTCTGTCAAATAAATAAATAAATAAATAAATAAATAAATAAATAAATAAATAAATAAAAAGGAAGATGTGGTCCATATACACTATGGAGTATTATGCCTCCATCAGAAAGGATGAATACCCAACTTTTGTAGCAACATGGACGGGACTGGAAGAGATTATGCTGAGTGAAATAAGTCAAGCAGAGAGAGTCAATTATCATATGGTTTTACTTATTTGTGGAGCATAACAAATAGCATGGAGGACAAGGGGAGATGGATAGGAGAAGGGAGTTGAGGGAAATTGGAAGGGGAGGTGAACCATGAGAGACTATGGACTCTGAAAAACAATCTGAGGGTTTTGAAGGGGCGGGGGGTGGGAGGTTGGGGAGCCGGGGTGTGGGTATTAGAGAGGGCACGGATTGCATGGAGCACTGGGTGTGGTGTAAAAACAATGAATACTGTTACGCTGAAATAAAAAAAATAAAAAAAAATAAAAGTGAAAAACAGAGAACCTGAAGGTTTAAACCATTCAAAATACAAAAATTTGTTAGTAATAATACTGATAATAGTAGCAGTAGTATTAAAACCCTTTCCAACCATGCTGTGATATAGGTACAATCCTCATCCCTGTATTTAGGCCACAAACACTTGAGGAATTTAGGTTCTTTTTCAAACTCACTGTAGTTGTCAAGAACTACATCACTTGGGGCGCCTGGGTGGCTCAGTGGGTTAAGCCTCTGCCTTCGGCTCAGGTCATGATCCCAGGGTCCTGGGATCGAGCCCCCACGTCGGGCTCTCTGCTCCGCAGGGAGCCTGCTTCCTCCTCTTTCTCTCTCTCTCTCTGCCTGCCTCTCTGCCTACTTGTCATCTCTATCTGTCAAATAAATAAACCTTTAAAAAAAAAAAAAAGAACTACATCACTCCACAGAAAACCTTTTAGGTACAAAAAGTTGTTCTCGTGCCATAATTAATACATACTGGCAAACATGTAGTTCAAATATCCCTGGAGAGAAATCAAAGCTTCAAATTTGATAGGTTCATCAAACCAGTAGGAGGACCACTAAATCTCAACTAAGAGAATTTTAAAGATAGAGAAGAGCCACATGATTTTAACTCCAATGTAGTTAACATACATTGTAGTATTAGTTCCAGATGGACAATACAGTGATTTAAATATAAAGAGTCCCATATATTACTCCATGCTCATCAAGATAGGTGAGCTATTAATTCCCTCCCCTATTTCAACTATGCCCCAACCCCTCCCCCCGTAACCAACTGTTCTCTACAGTTAAGATTGTTGTGTGTTTGTTCATTCCTTTCTTAAATGACACATGAGTGAAATCTAAGGTGTTTGTTGTTCTCTGACTTATTTTGCTTAGCACTGTACTCTCTAGATCCATTCCTGTTGTTGCAAATGGCAAAACCTCATTCTTTTTTAGGGATGAGTAATATTCCATTGCATACCTATATCACTTCCTTACCCATTCATTAATCATTGGACATTTGGGATGTTACCATAATTTGGCTACTGTAAATAATGCTGCCATATAAACATAGGGGTGGATGTATCCCTTGGAGTTAGTATTTTTGTATTCTTTGGGTAAATAACCAGTAGTATGACTGCTAGATTCTAGGATAGTTCTATTTTTAGTTTTCTGAGGAACCTCCATCCTGTTTTGCAGAGTGGTTGCACCAGTTTGCATTCCCACCAACCGTGCATGAGAGTTCCTTTTTATACACATCTTTACCAACACCTGTTGTCTCTTGTCTTGTTGATTTTAGCCATTCTGACAGGTGTGAGGCGATAACTCATTGTGGTTTTAATTTGCATTTCCCTAATAATGAGTGATGCTGAGCACTTTCTCACATGTATGTCGGTCACTTGTAGGTCTTCACTGGAGAAATGTCTGCTCATGTCTCCCGCCCATTTTTTAAAGATTTTATTTATTTATTTGACAGATAGAGATCACAAGTAGGCAGAGAGGCAGTCAGAGAGAGAGGAAGAAGCAGACTCCCTGCAGAGCAGAGAGCCCAAAGCGGGGCTTGATCCCAGGACCCCAGGATCATGACCTGAGCCGAAGGCAGAGGCTTTAACCCGCTGAGCCACCCAGGCGCCCCTATTCCGCCCATTTTTTTAACTGGATTAATCATTTTGGGAGTGTTGAGGTGTTTAAGTTTATGCATTTTGAATTCATACTAACACTTTATTAGATAGTGTCATTTGCAAATATTTTCTCCCATTCAGTAGGTTGTCCTTTAGTTTTGTTGTTTTCTTAGCTGTGCAGAAGCTTTATTTTGAGGTAGTCCTAACAGCTTATTTCTGCTTTTGTTTCCCTTGCCTCAGAAGACATCTAGAAAGATGCTGCTACAAAGTCAGAGAAATTACTGTCTGTCCTCTCTTCTACAATTTTGACAGTTTCAGGTCTCACATTTAGGCTCTTAATCCATTTTGAGTTTACTTTTGTGTATGATGTAAGAAAGTGGTCCAGTTTTATTCTTCTGCATGTTACTATCCAGTTTTCCCAGCACCGTTTTTTGAAGACACTGTCTTTTTCCCATTGTATATTCTTGCCTCCTCTGTCAAAGATTAACTGATCACATATTTACGGGTTTACTTCTGGGATTTCTATTCAATTCCATTAATCTATGTTGTCTATTTTTGTGCCTATATCGTACTGTTTCGATTACTACAGCTTTGTAAGATAACCTAAGTCTGGAACTGTGATGCCTGAACCTTTGCTTTCCTTTTTCAAGGTTGCTTTGACTCTACAGGGTCTTTTGTGGTTCCATACAAATTTCTGATTGTTCTAGTTCTGTGAAAAATGCTATTGGTGTCTGGATAAGGATTACATAAAATGCGTAAGTTACTTTGGGTATTACAGGCACTTTTAACAATATTTGCTCTTCTAACCCATTAGCATAGGATGTTTCCCGTTTTCTGGGGTCCTCTTCAATTTCTTTCATCAATGTTTTATAGTTTTCAGAATAAAGGTCTTAAACCTCTTTCGTTAAAGTTTATTATTTTGGGTTCAACTGTAAACAGGATTGTTTCCTTAATTTCTCTCTCTGCAGCTTCATTATTAGTATACAGAAATGCAATGGTTCTCTGCACATTGACTTTGTATCCTATAACTTTACTGAACTCATTTATGAATTCTAGCAGTTTTCTGATGCAGTCTTCAGGGTTTTCTACATATAATAAGTACCACATCATCTGCAAACAGTGAACGTTTTACTTCTTTCTTCCCAATTTGGGTGCCTTTATTTCTTTTCACGGTCTTGACTGCTGTGGTTAGGACTTCCAGTACTATGTTGAATAAAAGTGATGAGAGTGGACATCCCAGTCTTTTTCCTGACCTTAGGGGAAAGCTCTCAGTTTTTCAACGAGTATGATGCTGGCTGTAGGCTTCTCATATAAGGTCTTTATTAGGTTATGTTCCCTTTAGACCTACTTTGTGGAAGAGTTTTTAATCATGAATCAATGTTATACTTTGTTGAATGATTTTCCTGTACCTCATGAAATGATCATATGGTTTTTATCCTTTCTCTCATCAATGTGACATATTATGGTGTTTTGCAAATACTGAACCACACTTGCATCCTGGAAACAAATTCCACTTGATAGTGGTGTATGATTTTTTTAATGTATTGTTGGATTAAGTTGGAGACTATCATGTTGAGGATTTTTCCATCCATATTCATGAGAAATATTAGGCTGTAGTTTTCTTTTTTTGTGGTGTCTTTACCTCGTTTTGCTATCAGGTTGATACTGGTCTCATAGGATGAGTCTGTAAGTTTTTCTTTCTCTTATTTATTTTTTAAAGTTTGAGAAGCATGGGTATCAACTCTACTTTAAATGTTAGGTAGAATTCACCTGTGAACACTTCTGTTTGTTGGGAGCTTTTTTATTACTAATTCAACTTAATTGCTGGTAAATCAGTCTGTTCAAATATTCTCTTTCTTCCTGCTTGTTTTGGAAAATTCTCTATTTCTATGAATTTATCCATTTCCTCTGGCTGTCCAATTTGTTGGCATATCATTTTTCATAATATTGTCTTATAATTCTTTGTGCTTCTGTGATGGCAATTGTTATTTCTCCTCTTATGTGATTTTGTTTGAGTCCTTTTGTGTCTTGCCCCCCTTTTTTTGAGTCTGACTACAGACATCGATTTTGTTGAGCTTTTGAAAGAAACAGCTCTTTGTTTCATGGTTTTATTCTATTGGTTTCTTTTGTTTCTTTTATCATTTATTTCAGCTGCTAATAATAATCTTTATTATTTCCTTCCTTCTACTGGTTTGGGGTTTCTTCTTTTTCTAGCTCCTTTAGGTGTAATTGGGACTTTTCTTGCTTCTTAATGTACGCCTGTATTGCTATAAACTTCCCTCTTAGAAACGGTTTTTGCTGTAGCCCAAAGATTTTTGTACCACTGTGTTTACATTTCCATTTTTCTCCATACAAATTTTTATTTCTTCTTTGATTTCTTGGTTGACCAATTCATTGTTTAGTAGCATGTTATTTAACCTATATATATTTGCGCTTTCTTTCCAGATTTTTTCTGGCGGTTGATTTCCAGTTTTGTGCTCAGAAAAGATGCATGATAGGAGTTGGATCTTTTTTAATTTGTTGAGACTTGTTTTGTGGCTTCTTAGTATGTGATCTCTCCTGGAGAATGTTCCATGTGCATTTGAAAATATGTGTATTTTGCTGTTTTAGGATGGAATGTTCTGAATTTATCTGTTAAATCCATCTGGTCTAGTGTGTCATTCAAAGTCACTGTTTCCTTGATGATTCTGTTTGGATGATCTGCCCAATGATGTAAGTGGAGTGTTAAAGATCCCTAGTATTATTGTATTACTATCAATTAGTTCCATTATGTTTGTTATTAACTGTTTAACGTATTTGACTGTTCCCAAGTTGGGTGCATAAATATTTACCATTGCTCAATCTTCTTGCTGGACTGTCCCCTTTATTATTATGCAGTGTCCTTCTTTGGTCTCTTGTTCCAGTTTTTGTTTTAAAGCCTATTTTGACCAGCAGAAGTATTGCTGCCTGGCTTTTTTTTTTTTTTTTAACATTCACTTGAATGATAAATATTTCTCCAGCCCCTCACTTTTAGTCTGCATGTGTCTTAAGGTCTGAAATTAGTCTCTTTTTTTTTTTTTTTTTAAGATTTTATTTATTTATTTGACAGAGAGAGATCACAAGCAGGCAGAGAGGCAAGGCAGAGAGAGAGGAGGAAGCAGGCCCCCTGCCAAGCAGAGAGCCCGATGCGGGGCTCGATCCCAGGACCCTGAGATCATGACCTGAGCCGAAGGCAGTGGCTTAACCCACTGAGCCACCCAGGCGCCCCTGAAATGAGTCTCTTATAGGCAGCATATAAATGTGTCTTCTTTTTGTTTACCCATTCCCATCACCCCATGTCTTTTGATTGGAATATTTAGTCCATTTACATTCTAAGTAATTGTTGGTAAGTACGTATTTATTGCCATTTTGTTACTTGTTTTGTGGTTGTTTTTGTAGTCTTCTCTGTCCTTTCTTCTCTTTCTTTCCTAGTCCACTGGTTTTCTTCAGTGGTATACTTGGATTCTTTTCTCTTTAATTTCTGGATACCTTAGGTTTGCAGTTACCTTAGGTTTGTATATAACTTCTTCCACATATAGCAGTCTGTATTAAGCTGATGGTCACTTAAGTTTGAACTCATTCTTTACTCCTCTCACCCACATATACGGTGTGATACTTTACAAACTTTTGAGTCCCCGGACTGACTTTTACAGATACACTTATGTTTACTGCTTTTATGCTTCCTACTCTTCTTACTCTCACTTATGGTCTTTTCTTCCCACTCAAACACTCCCCTTTAAATTTCTTGTCGAGCCGGTTTAATGGTCATGAAGAGGAGCCACTAGATTTATCTCCAGATACTAGCATATATAATCTTTGTCATTTTCAACTTTTCTCTTTAACTCCTCAGTCCCAGATAAAGAAACCAAATTCATAATACTGGTACAGCTCCAAACAGCAGCAACGAAAACTGGGAGATGACCAAATATTTCCTTCCTGTAATTCACTAAAATTTTACTTGGGGCAGCGAAGATATGTTCCATCTCCCAGACATCAATTTAGAGAGAGTTTACCACCCCCCAAATTAGGCTTCACAAATACCTGCCCCAATGACCTGACCATAACCAACTCCATCAAATCACATCTTTCTCACTTCCTGCCCCAGTGCCTGAATTTCCACTATCAGGCTTCTCTTTGAGAATTTACAAAGAAAGGAAAGAAAAGGAAAAGGAAGGAAAGAAGAGGAGGAGAATGCAAATATCTTCAAATAAAGCAATACTAAAAAGTCGGGAATGCGTACTATTTGACTTTTTCATCTAACATTTTAACTAATAAATTATGATAGCTAAAAAGGGAATGTTTTCAGTTTTTTCCCTAGTTGCACAAAATGCTTAAGAAGAATTAAATTCTTTCCATCATATTAATTTGTTTTTATTGCCTGTTACAACTTGGTCTGGTAGCAAGCACCAGTATGTAAAAGGAATGAACTATATACCAAATTCACATTAATGAAAAAAACCTGAAAACAGTTCATTACAGTTAACATGACCTCTTGTTAGGAGCAATAATTCTGTATTACATACAGAGAGTGAATGAGTTCTTTCTGACTGCAAAACCACACTGTTTTCTACGATAAAACTGAACAAACTTCTGTGGGATCACTGAAAGCTGTAAGGAGACTGCTAACTTTGGCCTACACGTCATCACAGGAAAGGCCTGCTGCTGGGGTTCACCACAGTTAGATTCACAGCTTAGTTCTGTTGGGCAGCAGCAAGATAAAGGATAAGCCATTCTGGTTTGGTAGGTACACCACAGAAGTCAGGAAAACCTTGCATGATATGAACTGAAAATATATGCTGTTCAGCTACACGCACTACCTCAAAAAGCAGTAAGAGCAAAAATCTATTCTAGGTAAACTAAGTAATTATGTTGGTTAAAACAGGCCACTTCGATTACAACCACTGCTACAACTTTTTTGCAATTCCTTCTAGGTCAAGGGGACCTAGACTACAGATGTGAGATACTACTATATATTATGAGCACCATTATTTCAACCAAAAATCCCTCCCCGTATCCATTATATTCCTCTGATCATCAAAAAAAACTAAGAAGATTACATCATTAATAAAAAATCTGATTCATTTTCATAGTTCTTAGAGTTGTATAATCAAACTCTAGGTGATTATATGCAAAAATGTCAAGTGAAAAATCCAAAGTATTTAAAACATGGTAATTTAAGGACTAACAATATCGATATCACAGAGATCTACCACTTTTCACAGAGACAAAATAAAAATGAAGAATACTGAATTAAAGTGATACATGTTCGATCTGATATCTGAGTTTCTGAAATACTTTTGATTCAAAAACCATTAATGAAATAGCGACCCAAAATTGCAGGCCATTAGTCTGTTCAATACAGAGCTAAGAGATTTAAAAAAGCCAACTTTGTGCACAATGCAGGCTTTTAATGTAACCAGTGTCATTCTGATAGTAATAAAAGACACGGACCCCATTTCAAAGTGAGGAAAACATTATTTACTTCATATAAGATACACAAATTACCTTGGGTCCTATCTCTTATAGGAAATATAATTTAAAATACCAATCACATCATTAGCATGGATACATGTATATAAACACATATATACATGTATGAAAAAACATGCAATATTTTAAAATAGCTTTAAGATATAAGCTTTGCACAGTGGCAGTATCGTAGCCAATGAGGTTTATCCGAGGCGTGATTATTGCTAAAAGATATATATTTCTTAAGATGCATATTAAGATACAATTCATAAATAAATCACCCAATTAAAGTGTACAATTCCATGGTTTTTTTAAGTATATTCACATATGTGCAACCATTACTATTAGAACATTTTCATCACCTGTATCCTCTAGCTATCACTCCCTCCACATCCTTGCATGTGAATATTTAAGGGTTAAATTTTAAATATCTAGGACATGGTGACCACGCTTGGTTATAAGTTTAAAAGTTATAAATGTGTTGTCCTTTCAAGTATTTTTTAGTATTTAGCCCAAATTTCCTCCTTAAACCTTAAGAATCACAAATTTATCTTTTCTCTTTCAAAAGACTTGTCAGATAATTCCTGGTTTGTGATACAGGGTAAAAAAGCAATCAAAACTCCAAAGTATTCTCCCTCATACAAATGCAACACATTTCAGGCAGCTATCAACAATTAAATAAAAATACATAAAACACCACCCACAAACACATCTCAAAATGTTTCTATCCAGTATTACCTACATAAAAAGTAACTATCCATATTCTATGGCATGTGCCTTTCTTAGGTTTACAAAAGTAGAAACTGGCACCAAGTCCAAGACTGCCAACTTAACAGGGCCTTAAAGAATGTTAGACACTCTTCCTCCACCCACATTAAATATACACCCACTAAAACTGTTGATTCACCGGATTCTCAGCTGCCAAAGAAAGTAGACTAGCTTAGCGTTTGACATTTCCTTTTGGCAGTCATTAGTCCTTAATGTGTCACTGTCTAGAGGCTAAATGGAATAGTTTCCTTTCTACTGTAGTAGATCATTCTCTTGGGCCTAATGAAACCTATCAAAGCCTAAATCCACCCTACAAAAAAGCTGCCAACTGAAAATGTTATAATATGAAAATATTAGGATGATCAAAACACATCTCTCTAAAAGTCCCCTAATCTAGAGTCTGAGCAGTAACTTTCTATACAGGAGCAAACTAAAGGGGAAAAAGCAAACCTTTCCCAAGATCTCTGACATCAGTAACCCACCCACTAACAGGGGAAAACAGGACAGTTTCTAGCCAGTCTTGCTTGTAAAACGATTCTTTAATACCTCTTCATTCCTACCAAGCCCAGAAAATCACCATCCCCTGCACACTAATTTACTCCTCATTCTAAATCTACTATTGTTTCTCCCTTCGCCCACTCCTCAATGCCAATCAATGTCAACCTTGTCTTTCTGTCTTTGTATATTCTATTTAATATAAATAGTTTTATACTTGCTCCAGTGCTTTCCAATACTAAAACAATTTCATGGGACGCCTGGGTGGCTCAGTTGGTTGGGCGACTGCCTTCGGCTCAGGTCATGATCCCGGCGTCCTGGGATCGAGTCCCACATCGGGCTCCTTGCTGGGCAGGGAGCCTGCTTCTCCCTCTGCCTCTGCCTGCCTCTCTGTCTGCCTGTGCTCGCTCGCTCTCACTCCCTCTGTCCCTGACAAATAAATAAATAAAATCTTAAAAAAAAAAAAAAAAAAGTTTTAAAACAATTTCATTTGTGTTTTTTTTTAAACTCCATTGTACCAGTATTAGCTCTTCTAAACCAGATCTCCTCATTCTTATTTTTGCCAACAGAAAGAGTACTAAAAGGAAAAACAAAGAAAGATAATAGTACACAGGATGTTTATATTCAGGCAAGGCTTTCTCTAGCGATAGGGCATGTCTTCATAATCAACAGCAAAAGCAAGGACTCCGAAATCATGTTGACCAACAAAATAGCATTTAAGCCACCAAACACTATACTGAGGCAACTTCTCAATTAATAGGAAATCTCAGAAGACAAATTATCCCAACCCCTCCAGAAAGCCCTGATTACTATAATTTATTAAATTCCACTCAATCAAAATCAGGTGAACAGCAATTTATTTATTTAGCATTACTATTAAATTATATAACAGTCAAGTATATAAGTATATAATATGTAAATAGTCAAGTATATAAGGAAAAAAGTTTCTTACTATACAAAATAGAGCTTTAAGATATGACTCGGGGTTGGGGGCAGGCAATGGTTCTCAGGATGCTTGAGGAACTGGATCACAAATGCCTAAATGATTAATCAATAAACATTTTTGACCTTCTAACAAAAAGTGCTTACTAAGAATGTAGCCAAGAAGACTCCATCACCCACTGAATACACTAGTTCTGGGGTTTTTTGGTTTTGGTTTTTTTGTTTGTGTTTTTGTTTCTGTTTTTCGTTTTTTGGAGAAAGAAGAAATCAAATCTACTGATAAAGGGGTTATTTCCAAGGATACATGCGTACAAGAACCTAAGCACAGCTAGGCAAACAGCCTTAGGAGCAGACATACAGGAACCCTCAGATCCTCTTAGCTGACTGCACCCATCTCCAAACTCAAATACCTGACCCACTCTTACCATCTATGCTGCCTATTTAATTCATAGCTGCTGCTAAACCACAAATTCAACTTGTCATGACCCCTCATAACTCTACCTAATGTCATAATTTCCTGCTTCAGTTCCCACTTACTAATTGCACCATTTTCTCATGCAAATTCTTAAGAGTATCTAACTAGCCTAACAGACAACATAGGTCAGGCTATGAATGGGGGCTGTTGGGGGGGGTGGACACATGGCAGGGAATATGTCCTTAGACATCTAATGTCCAATTAGATATTATTACCCTGGCCTGCTCAAATAACCATAATGATGATGTACACGTCTTTCTTTTTTAACTGAAAAGGGGTTTTCCGAACATATCCAAAAGGATTGAGAATAGTAAATGAACTTCCTTAAGCAACATCATCAAGTTTTAACAACCATCAAACCTCTGCTTTCTCGTTTCATCTATGATAGTGTTATTTTATTGCTGGAATATTTTATTTATTTTAAGAAAAAAAATTTTTAAGAATTTTTTTTTAAGGGCGCCTGGGTGGCTCACTGGGTTAAGCCTCTGCCTTCGGCTCGGGTCATGATCTCAGGGTCCTGGGATCGAGTCCCACATCGGGCTCTCTGCTTGGCGGGGAGCCTGCTTCCTCCTCTCTCTCTCTGCCTACTTGTGATCTCACTCTGTCAAATAAATAAATAAAATCTTAAAAAAAAAAAGAATTCTTTTTTTTAAGATTTTATTTATTTGACAGAGAGACAGTGAGAGGGAACACAAGCAGGGGGAGTGGGAGAGGGAGAAGGAGCCTTCCTGCTGACCAGGGAGCCCAATGCGGGGGCTCGATCCCAGGACCCTGAGTCCATGACCTGAAACTGAAGGCAGAGGCTTAACCCACTGAGCCACCCAGGCACCCCTATTGCTAGAAAACTTTAAAACAAATCCACAACACTGGGTCATTTAATAAGGGATTCTCCTATACAAAGCATTCCTCATAAACCTATGTTCATATCTAAATGTTAAAATCTTGTCAACTCCTCAGAGTTAAAAGAACTAGCACTTACCAAAGCCTCAAATCAAAAATATATAGTTACTGACATTTATCATCATACCCTATAACTAATATAATTCTTGATTCTGAGTGGTTTTAAGAAGATGGGTAATTTTGCACTGGCTTGGGAAATACTAGTCAAAAAAATTAGTTTGATTTTAGCATCTAGAGTTTGCCAAAATGAAAGAGCTGTAGATAGCAAAGAAGAACTAGCCAATGGAGTTAGTTTTAAAAAACACTTATTAGGGGTGCCTGGGTGACTCAGCGGGTTAAGCCGCTGCCTTTGGCTCAGGTCATGATCTCAGGGTCCTGGGATCGAGTCCCGCATCGGGCTCTCTGCTCGGCGGAGAGCCTGCTTCCTCCTCTCTCTCTGCCTGCCTCTCTGCCTGCTTGTGATCTCTCTCTCTGTCAAATAAATAAATAAATAATCTTAAAAAAAAAAAAAAAAACACTTATTAGAAATTTTCAGCTTTAAATTGCTTTTTTTTCTGAATGCTTATAAAATTTAATACAGTTTTGAAAAGGAAAAATCAACAAATGTCCTCCTAACACTTTGAGCCCATTCCCTCAATTAAGAAAATTTAATAGTCTAGGGATGCCTGGGTGGCTCAGTAGATTAAGCACCTGCCTTCAGCTCAGGTCACGATCCCAGGGTCCTGCATCAGGCTTCTCACTCAGTGGGGAGCCTGCCTCTCTCTCTCTCCCCCTGCCTGCTGCTCCCCGTTTGCGTTCTCTCTCCCTCTCTGACCAAAAAAAAAAAAAAACAAAAAAAAACTTTTCTTTAAAAAATAAAAGAAAGAAATTTTAACAGTCTAAGAAAATCCTGTTTTGAAAAAGGGGTGGGGACGAAGGGATCCTTTATCACAACATAAGTCACTAAGGGTACATATATAAACAACCAATTTTTTAAAACCAAAGAATTTTTCCATATATAATGGCTTTATCTATTCTTCACAGTAGAGAATCTTAAAAAAAAAAAAAAAAAGCAGGATAAAGAAATATGCTCTGCTTCCCAGCAATAAGTGTATTTATTATTAAGAGCTTTAAAGACTATAACTGGGTATCACTGATCAAATATTTATGACTTTTCTTATACAGTATTTCAGGTTATTTTATACAAAGGAATAATAAGCAATGTTCATATAGACACAAAACAAGGGCAAGCCAAAACATAAATCTTTTCACTCCTAGAAGAGAAGTTTCATATTTGAGTCTACAAAACCAGTAATTCTCCCTCAAAGTAGAAAGAAGTAATTCAGAACAAGTATGCTCTGGCGTCCAATTTAAGGGACAACTAGCAAGGAAGCCTTGAAATAAGATGCTACACTGCATTCTATTTGGTAGACAATTACAAAATGCAAATTTTTTACAATACCAGAAGTCAGACAATCTGCAACTGGAGTAAACCCAAAACAGGAGGCCAATCATTTAAACACATCTGAAAATAACACTTGTAAGACAATTTACTGCGCAAATGTTATTTTAGTATAAATCACTGAAAGAAAACACCTTTCTTATAGTAGGTCTCCAAATCATGCCATTATGAAAAGATCCCAGTGCCACTTTCAGAGAACGACCAAACAAGATCAGTTCTCAGCAGTCTTTGGTTCTAAATATCCAATGTTGCACTTTAAAATAAAAAAGCTATTTAGTGACTATCAAGCACTTACTTAGCAGTCGTCAGATGTGAACAGAGTCAACCCAAAATAAACAGAAAAAATAAGGACATTCACTCAGAAACATCACAATCTACAGACTTCTACCCTTCTAATTTTATATTAAGACTAAGAAATATGAAAACCAAAGTAACTTTCAAGAAAGCAGGCCTGAAATCAGAGTAAAGTAAATTTCCTAGCACAATAGGCTACACCTGTCTTTGGCAAGGACAGTTTGGAAAGTCAAGAGTATTTGTTAAATACTTTAAGTCCTCTAAAATATGTAATTTAAAAACAAATGTAAGATCACTGGGGAGAAAATATTAAGGTAGAAAGATAAGCCTTAATTTTACATGTTTGTCACATATGAGCATTCTAGATAAACAGGTGACCTCCCAAAACAACTAGTTTGTCACATTTAAACAGGAACTACTTTAAATGAATTTCTTAGTATCAACACATGACAATTTTGCCAAAAGTAAAACCTACTTTTTGGACCAAAAAGAATAAATGAGGAAAAAAGAACTGTGTTACAAATATATCTAAAACAGAGGCACCTGGGTGGCTCAGTGAGTTAAGCCTCTGCCTTCAGCCCCACATCAGGTCCTCTCCTCAGCAGGGAGTCTGCTCCCCGCCCCCCACCACCTGCCTCTCTGCCTACTTGTAATCTCTGTCAAATAAACAAATAAAATCTTTAAAAAAATTTAAAAAGTATCTAAAACAATGACAATTTTCCAGGTGCCTGGGTGCTTCAGTTAAGCGTCTACCTTCGGCACAGGTCATGATCCCAGAGTCCTGGGATCAAGTCCCCAGCATCAGGCTCCTTGCTCAGTGGGGAGTCTGCTTCTCCCTCTCCCTCTGACTGCTACTCCCCCTACTTGTGTGCTCTCTGTCAGATAAATAAATAAAATCTTTAAAAAAAAATTAAAAATAAACACCTATTTTCAAGTGTGTAGCACTTCATACTTGTTTTTTTTTTTTTAAAGATTTTATTTATTTATTTGACAGACAGAGATCACAAGCAGGCAGAGAGGCAGGCAGAGGGAGAGGGAGAAGCAGGCTCCCCACTGAGCGGAGAGCCCGACTCGGGGCTCGATCCCAGGACTCTGGGATCATGACCTGAGCCGAAGGCAGAGGCTTTAACCCACTGAGCCACGCAGGTGCCCCACACTTCATACTTTTATGTGCACATCAAATATGCTATCTATTCGGCCCTCCTCTTCCCTAGTTGAGGAGAGAAAAAGACCCTTCTTGTCTACTATGAGTTAAATCCCTGAACTAAAGATCATGTAGACATGGGGTGGTGCCACTTTGGTTCTTCACTCGGAAGAGAGCAGCAAGGAATGGAGTTGTCACACAAAGCCAGGAAGGACCTGCCACTCTTTAAGAGAAAGAACAGCCTCAGTCTCTGCCTGCACAGATCCCTGTTTACCTGGCTATACTTCATTTACTGCTCTTCTTTTAAGGCATTTTCATATTTTTGCAGTACAACCATCTGTTACCCCATCTTCATGATTTTATTTCATCTTATTTGATTGGTTCTCTGTGCCTTTAAACAAAATCAGGTGGAGGAGCAGCCATTAACAATTCAGTTTTATCTTGAGAAAGCAGCTCTAGGAAGTTACTTAATCAAGCTTAGTAAGTCCTATTGTCTGGAAGCATCAGCTCATTGTCCACGGTCCATGGCATCACATGTGGAAAGTCAGCAGGAGTAGCCCTGGACTAAAACTCAGAAGCCTCCTTTACCTGGGTATTATGACGCCCAAGTTATCCCTACTTCCAGACTGTTTTGAAAATAGGTGGCTGGGTTTTGCTTCTGATTAAGAATAAACCCAATCTACCCTATCACAATAACAGCACCTAAAAACCACGGACAGAATGCACAGAGTAGCAATCTGAGAACTGAAGTGAAAAAGGGCCAAATCCACAATTAGAGCTGTAGTCAACACTCCTCTCTCAGTAATCATTAAGAGCAAGCTGACAACAGACAGATAATAAATAAGCAATGTATGGAAAAACTGAACCAACTGGATCAACCAATACCATCTACCAAATGGATCTAATTGACATTTATTAAAAAATCACTCTATCCAGCAATAACACAATCCACACAATCTTTCCAAAGGAAGACACAACATTCATAAAAGTAGCACGGGTGGGGCGCCTGGGTGGCTCAGTGGGTTAAAGCCTCTGCCTTCGGCTCAGGTCGTGATCCCAGGGTCCTGGGATCGAGCCCCGCATTGGGCTCTCTGCTCGGCAGGGAGCCTGCTTTCTCCTCTCTCTCTCTGCCTGCCTCTCTGCCTACCTGTGATCTCTGTCAAATAAATAAATAAAATCTTAAAAAAAAAAAAAGTAGCACGGGGTCATAAAATGAACTCCAATAAGCAATTTAAAGAAATAAAATGATGTAAAGTATGCTCTTTGGTCATATTCAGTTTTAGTTAAACTAGAAATAAAATAAATGTAACAAAAAAATTTCCATCTAGTTACAAATTAATAACATACTGCCAAATAATCCACTGGTCAGAGGAAGGCTCAAGGAAAAATTTTAAAATGTCTTGAACTAAACAAAAAAGACAATAATGTATGGGATGCAGTCAAAGTAAACCTTATATGAAAATCTGCCCTATGGGGCGCCTGGGTGGCTCAGTGGGTTAAAGCCTCTGCCTTTGGCTCAGGTCATGATCCCGGGGTCTTGGGATCGAGCCCCGCATTGGGCTCTCTGCTCATCAGGGAGCCTGCTTCCGCCTCTCTCTCTGCCTGCTTCTCTACTTGTGATCTCTGTCGAAAGAAAGAAAGAAAGAAAAGAAAAGAAAAGAAAAGAAAAGAAAAGAAAAGAAGAAAGAAAAGAAAGGAAAGGAAGGAAGAGAAAATTTGCCCCAAATCTTTATTAAAAAAAAAAAAAAAAAGAAGAAGAAGAAGAAGGAGGTCTCAAACAGATAACCTGAATTCTCACTTCAAGAAACTAGAGAATAACAGGGCTCCTGGGTGGCTCAGTTGTTAAGTGTCTGCCTTCAGCTCAGGTCCTCATCCCAGGGTCCTGGGTCCTGGGTCCTGGGTCCTGGGATCAGAGTCCCTTATCAGGCTCCTTGTTCAGCAGGGAGCCTGCCTTTCCCTCTTCTCTTCCTGTGGCTCCCCCTGCTTGCACTCTCTCTCTGTGCCAAATGCATAAATAAAATCTAAATAAATAACACCTTAAAAGAAAAAGAAACCTAAAAATCCAAGATGCATGAAACTAAGGGGTCTAAGTTTACTTTTAAACCTTTTCATTATGACCATAGGAAACACTATCCAAGAAATGTGGGGCAAAATATGGAAGAAAATTTATACTGCCTCTCACCCTACCACCTAGTGACAATTACTAATATTGATATATTTAGAGGTTTAATCTTTTAATCCAAAAACATTTTTTGATGTAAAATCTTTTCAAGGCTGCCCAATATCTGAAGAGTATAAAATAATACCAAGGAT
Organism: Lutra lutra; assembly: GCF_902655055.1. NCBI lineage: Eukaryota > Metazoa > Chordata > Mammalia > Carnivora > Mustelidae > Lutra > Lutra lutra. Next base: position 77,698,973 of record NC_062282.1, on the reverse strand, counting down.
AGTCTCACAGCCATCTCACGGAGGCTAAAACCTGACCCATCTGCAGCCTGACACTGGGCATGCTTCCATATCTACTCCATCATCCTGATCTCAAGAGACCGTTCCACTATTGCTCCATTAGGCCAGCAGCATTTCATTTAATACATGTGTCTTTCTATCTATAAAAGGTTAAAAACTTGCCTGTTAAATACTGCAATATGCAATGCCTGAGTAGCACACACGAAAGAAACGTGAACCTCTCCAAAAGCAACACAAAATATAACTTGAGGAGAAGGTCCTCCTCAGTGTTAAGAAGGTCTTTTAAATCTCTCACTTCCCATTGTGAGAAAAATCAATATTTGACAAATAAGATTTCCAAATTAAATAAATGCTGCTCCATCGATAGAAACAAGTCTTACACGTGCTCAAATTCTGCATTCAATGCAACATCTATTTATGTCTAAATTCTCCCAAATATGCTAGGCAGCTCACAGAAAAGCTTACATTAACAAATCAATAAAAATCATATCCAAGCACCGCTATAGAACTGTGGTCTAGCAATACAGGTGAAAGTTTATTACAGGAAACCCACAGGTTCAAACAAAGATGTAAATCAAAGCATATTGTAAAACAAAACTCAGCCACAGGGCGCCTGGGTGGCTCAGTGAAGCCTCTGCCTTCAGCTCAGGTCATGATCTCAGGGTCCTGGGATCGAGCCCCGCAATTGAGCCCCACAATCCAGCTCTCTGCTCAGCAGGGAGCCTGCTTCCCCGCATCCCCGCCTGCCTCTCTGCCTACTTGTGATCTCTCTGTGTCAAATAAATAAAGTCTTTAAAAAAAAAAAAAAAACTCAGCCACATAGCTGCACATCACAGAGGCAAATGAAACATCTATGACACTCAACATCAGAAAGTGTAGCTTGGGAAGACACTGTAAAAAGCTTTCCTGCTTGGCTCACTTCGAACAGATATATCAGACCTGGGTTTATCGGGTTTATCTTATTTAGGGTGGAGTATTTAATTTCAGAATAGTCATTTATAAAGTAGTACAGTGGAAAGCTCTGCAGCCATTAACAATAATGATATAAAACCGCATTTGCTGTAGTAAAGATGCACAATGATAAATGTACTGAGAGCTCAGACTTTCAGGACAGAAATCTCCGCTGAATGTGTATGTATTTTTGAGCAAATAACAACTCAATATGGGTTATTATGGCAGTAAACCAGGTAAAAACATTTGTCTTTTAGGGCAATGGCTGGCATATGGTACAGAGTAAAACAGTACAAATAATCCTTATTTTTACTGTTAATAATAGAAGAAATGGTAAGGTAAGAATTGATATGTGTGTGTATGTACATATGCATACATATGCGTACACACATACACACATATGCACAAAGTATAGAATACGTGGTAGGATTACATGTGATCTATAACGAACTTAGAATTATAATCAGAAAAAAAGTAAGCTATTCTAATTTTGAATATAAGAAATGCAGCTACAAAATAATGTAGTAGCAAGCTCTGTGAAGACTCCTTCAAAGGCTGGGAAGCTCTGGATATGCTAAAGTGATTCCAGGAAGGCATCTGCAAAACTGAGAAGAGATTAGCATCCAAATTAAGTGCTTCCCTTCACTCAAAGTAAGTGAATATTAAATGCATCCTATTCATACATTCCATATCAAACTATTAACCAAATCAAATAAAAATTTTATGTCTGCTATATTAACATAATCAAACCCCTCAAATACATACCCAGTGCAACACAAAAACAAAAAAAAATGCACTCTTCTTTTAGGATCCTACTACCAACGCATCCAATGTTTTTGAGGCAAGAACAAAGATAAAATTTATCTTTAAGCAACATCATCATCACCAGGTTCTAAACTGTACCAATTTTCTTCTGTCTAAAACTATACTTTAAGGTATAAAAAAATACAAGCTATGATAGTTACCATGTAACAGATATGCTACCATTTTGGACATTCAATGAGGAGGTTGAACTTTTTTATTTACTCACCTTTGCTGGCTGGTTACTCAGAAGTCAGAACTACCCAAGAGATATACAATGTGACCAAGTAACAAAAACTACATATACTTTTAAACATTCTAGTAGAGGTAAATAAACAGGTAAAAAATAAGTTTAAGAAGAGATTATATTTAACCATATTCCCATCCTTTTCTGTGTACTCAGTCTTTGAAATAATGGCAAGGAGTTTACACTTATAACACATCTCAGTTTAAACCAGTTACATTTCAGGTACTTGACAGCCACATTTGGCTACTGGCTACCACACTGGATGGCACAGAGCTACAGCTACTCAAGCCCAAAACCTGTGCTTGTCATCAATCCTAAATCCTGACTCCAGTCAGTCAACACAAGACCATAAACCATTGACCAACACTGCTCAGGACAAAACCAAATGGAACTCATTTCAAAGGCTGAGGGTCTTCTCTATTTCAGATACTTGTTAAGTGTTTTCAGATGTGGGGAATAAGGGGTAGGAAGGAGGAGTTTGGTTTATCAATTTTTTGAGAGGTCAGGGGGCTTGAAGATGAGTGTGGTAACAGAAACAAGCATGGTCACAGTAAATTCTATTACTGGGAAAACAGCTCAAAGCACATGCTCTAATAAAAGGAAAAAGGAACATATTGACAATCAGCACATCCCTCAGCAGAATGAAGAGTGTGAAATATAGAATTCAACTGCATAAAGTACAAGGCTCTTCAGAATGTTGTTTTTCACTGGCATTGAAATAACTTCAGAGAACATTCTAACATACAAGTGAGCTCCAAAGGCAGCTATGTATTTAAGAAATTAAAAATTTAACCCATTAACCTCTCAGCTTGTTCTAACGCATTAATGTAACGGTTTGAACCCTAATTATATAAATATTTTGTTTATATGCAGGGAACAGTAAGAGGGTTAAAATTATTTTAAAATAAAATTAAAAAAAAAAAAAACACAAAACACTACATACAAGAAAGGGAAACTAACTGGAATGCCTATTCCTAAATGTTAATATTGGTGGTTCAGTAATTTAATGCATATGTATGACTTTCAATTATGAAAAAATAAAGTGGTAACAATTCTTTTTCAACTTCAATTACATTTCAATTTCAATCCATTCACTTTTAAGCCTTTTAAGATTACGACACCCATCCAAGCTGTTTTTCTTTTTCTAGAACCCTTCCAGGAGTACCCGTAAGCGGACAGAGCAGGAACAAATTAGACTTAACCACAATAACCACACTGCATTTCAAGGAAACCTGAAAGTCATTTGTGGAACTACAAAGATCCACTGAATGTCAAAAGACCTCTATTGTCATGCATCTGAGGCATTTCCATAATGTTCTGAAAGTAGGGGTCAAATGTATTACTTTTAGCATCAATATCTCTTAGCTCTCTGTACAGTAAGTTAGCAGTCCAGCCAAGACTAACCTCCTACTCTTTAAACCACAACGCAAACAGGAGCATTAAGTCTGTTGCCCTCCTGGCCCTTGAAGCCTTTAAAAAGAAGTTTGGCTCTCACCTGATGAATCAAATTTAACTCTACTGTGACGCAGGACACCACTTTCCCTCACTGCCTATTTCAGAGTACTTGGCTTGTTTTTTTTTTCTACAAACGTCATTATATACTGAGAGATCTAAAGGAATTAGTGGTAAACCCCCCATGGTCTCCTTCCCTATAACCTTCTAGAATGTAAGGCCATAAGGGCAAGGATCTTTTGATTTTTTTCCACTAATATTCCTAGCACCCTGAATATACAAAATTGTCTATTTCATTCATCCCATGTCAGCATGAGCTAGTCTGTAAAGCAATCATTCACACAATACCACTTCTAGTATTATAACAATGCCTGAAAGTATTTTTTTAAATAGGTCCTGTCATTCATTCATTCATTTTAGAGAGGGAGTGCGGAGGGGCAGAGATAGAAGGAGGGAGAATCTTTTTTTTTTTAAGATTTTTATTTATTTACTTGACAGACAGAGATCACCAGTAGGCAGAGAGGCACACAGAAAGAGAGAGGAGGAAGCAGGCTCCCCGCTGAGCAGACAGCCCAATGTGGGTCTGGATCCCAGGATCATGGGATCATCACTGGGATCATGACCTGAGCGGAAGGCAGAGGCCTTAACCCACTGAGCCACCCAGGCGCCTGGGAGGGAGAATCTTAAGCAGACTCCAAGCTCAGTCACCCAGATGCCCCAGTTCCTGCCTTTTATAAGTTTAAACACAGTTGCAGAAATTATATGGATAAAGAAAATACAAGTAAGAACAATTCAAGGAAGTCAACAATTACATACAAAACTTCATGAAGCAAAAAAATAATGCAAGATGGTGCAGTCTGAAAGAGCCTTCAGCAAATGGATGGAGGAAAAAAATGTGAGCCTTTAAGCAAGAGCAGGTTAAGGTTCAAGAAGTAGGAAGAGAATCTGAAACACAGAATGAACTATGTCCTACTGAAGATATGAGCACAGACTTGCCTAAGCAAGCAGAACAGACCAGACAACAACAAAAAAAAGTATGTAGACCCTAGAATAAAGCAATGGCAGTAGAGACAGTAGGGACAAATGCAATAAAACACCAGAGGAGTTTGTCCACTTGAACCACATGATGGAATCACCTGAGGAACTTAAAAAAAAAAAAAAAATACTGTCACCTGGGAGTGCCAAGCAACCAAGAGCACACTTGCCATTTTTAGTTAAAATATCTCAGATCCAGCATCTGTTACACTCTCACTTCAAAAAAAAGTTCTGATACTCACATTGCCCATGTACTCTGAGAGCAGGTCCTGAAGGGCCTGGCGTACAGCATTACACTCAGCCACAATTCTCTCACGCCGGTCATCACGCGTGCACGACGAGTCGGCCATCAAGGCAGCCCCACTAATGATGCTTTCTAGGCGCTCCTCCAGGGAAGGTCTAAAGCGCTCCTCACTGAAGCTCAAGGGGTCCACAATGATTTGTTTCTGCAGAGAAAGTGTTAACTGAATCTTAGTGCTGATCATGTTCACTCCATTATTAACGAAGGTGAGCAAAATGTTGATCAGGACCATCAAGATTTAATACAAATATTCCAATGCCTAAAATAAAGTTACACTTTTTGTTAGATTCTCAAAGAAGGCACTGCAAGCAATACTATCCAGCTGAATGGGGCTTCAGTAAGACACCATACCACAAAATGCAAACACAAGTATGTCAGCATTAAAATCATGTTCACACTACTGAATCTGAACATCTAACATGTCAGCCTCTACAGTATTAGTAAAATGATAATTGTAAGGAAATAAGTTAGCTCTTTTCCTTTTCTATATACAGAGTATAAAACTGCTACATGACATGAGCGGAACTGTTTCACAGCAAAATAAAACCAGTAAAAACAGACAGACTTCTGTCCTCAGTTTCAGAAAGGAATGCATTTATAATCAATTCCATTCTATTTTCCTCATCGTATACATCTACCAAATTTTACAGATAATACAGTCTCATACTCATCCTATTAGGTCCAAATTAGAGACTCTCTCTGCTTAAAGACTTCAAGGTAATCCGTAAGACATATAAACAATCCATTCCAAGAAAGCTACTCTGTGAGGTATAACTGCCCCCAGTAAGAATAAAACCTTCCTGTCTCTTCACTCCCATGACTCCACTTAAACCCATCTTTACCAGTGGTGAGTGAGGACAGGTCACAAGTGAGCTTTAGGTACAAGGGCAAACATCAATACCCCCAGGACAGCAGCTACTGGCCTCCCTACAACTTTTCCGTTTAATACAATTTATCCTCACACTGCTAAATGTCTGTGCAAATACCGTGTCTTTAATTTTTCTTTATGGCGACTATTCTTACTGATTTCAAGTTAAATGCCAAGTTTTTTCTTTTAAAAAAGCTTGCCCTTTCCAGTAAGTATACATTTCTTCTTTCCATTCCCAAGAACCCTCAGTTTCAAAATTGAACATGCAAGGCCTCCAGTTCATTATTAACCTACACATTTTAGCTGACTATTTTTCTTACCAGATTAAGTTATTACAGGATTTCTCTGGTTGGGGCGCCTGGGTGGCTTGGTCAATTGTCTGCTTTTGGCTCGGGTCATGATCCCAGAGTCCTGGGATTGAGCCCTCCACTGAGCTCCCTGTTCAGTGGGAAGTCTACTTCTCCCTCTGACCCTACCCCCTCTCATGCTCTCTAATAAATAAATAAAATCTTAAAAAAAAAAAAAAAGATTTTTCTTGTTAAAACTGAACACACAGGGGAGCTTGGGTGGCTCAGTGTATTATCTCTGCCTTGGGCTCAGGTCATGATCCCAGGGTCCTGGGATCGAGCTCCGCATCGGGCTCTCTGCTCAGCAGGGAGCCTGCTTTCCCCCTCCTTCCCCCCCACTCTCTCTGCCTGCCTCTCTGCGTACTTGTGATCTCTTTCTGTCAAATAAATAAATAAAGTTCCTTGGGGGGGGGGGGGACCCAAACACACAATGCCTTCTGACCAGTAAGAATGAGGAATAAATGGTTACAGAATGTTAAGTCATTAAGCTGCAATGGGCCTGCAATCACTTCATCCAACCCCCTCATTTTACGAAGTCTCACTCTAGTCCTAAGAGGTTACGTAGCCCCTGACAATTACAACTCAAATCAGGGCAAAATGTAATCCCTAATGCCTTCAAAGAGGCCCAATACCTAAGACTGCCAAATCTGGGTGGAGTGGAAAAAGGGGTCACTAAATTTTAAGATGCATCATTTAATGATTTAACATTTAGTCATTTAATGATTAAAACTCCAAGAAAAAGTCGATTCTAACACCATGGTCTGTAGAATTAACACTGTCTCTATGATTTATGAAGTCACAAATCATCATGTGTATCAGAAATGTTAAGTTACACATGCCAAACTAAAGGGTCAAAAGGAAGAAAAGGAAGGTCAAAGGAGGAAAATATAAAGGCAAGGAAAAACTGATAAAACATAATGCACTCCATTATGTAGATTCTCTACTTCAAAGCATTCCTACTTATGAAAGGATACTGGCCCCAGGGAAGGCACTTTTCTGTTATGTTAATCAAAATAATAATAAAAATAATGATGATGATGATGATGTAACCCAACAGTGGGTTTAGAATTAAAACAACAACAACAAAAAAACTTAAAAAAAAAAACTGCTGCCATCTACTGGAAGCCATGAAGCATTGTGGGTAGAAGTTTAAAAAACAAAACAAAACAAAAAAAAAAAACAGAAAGAATTGATATATAGGACAGTGTGTACAGAGAATCTATACACAGAACAGATCCAGGGCATCAACTATAAAAGATAACTATATGGAATCACACTGAGTATTTTAAGCCCAAATTTGCTTCCACTTGATTAAATTTCATATATTATTACAATTTAGTCACTGAGAAGCGCACCTAGGCAGACAAGTAAGATTAACGTGACAACACTTCTGTCGTAATCACTTATGACGTATCTGTCTTTTCCGCTAGACTGTTAGCCCCTGGAAGACAAGTCTGCACACACTCTGCCTCCATCTCCCGAAGCTTTATATCTGCTAAAAGGTTAAAATCTTAGGTGAAATAAACCAAACTCATATGCTCAACAGGTAATGATCCCACAGGAAACTAAGTTTCATAAAAAGAATTCAGAAGTTTAACAAAAGAAAAGAGAAAGGGAAAGAAAAAGAAAAAAATGTTGTAGGCCCAGTCATGTTCAAGTAGACCGATGATTTCTAAAATTTCTTTTGACATAGATTGCAAATCTAGGTAGAAAATGAACTTTCATCAGAAACCATGATCACATGTCCCTAGAAACCTCTTAACTTTGGCCAGATGGTCAAGAATCTGAATTGCCTCCTACGCATAACTTACATCAAAATTATTGAGTGCGTATGCCAGTTCTCCTCCTCCCCCACCCTGGTGCTGGGAAGCATCATCTGATGCAGTGGCTTGGGCTGCATTGGAAATGCCTGTGACCGCCTGCTGCAGCTGCTTATAGATCAGGTCTCTGTTAGCCTTATAGGCTGCAACATCCGGGTGCTGTAGGCATGCCTGGGATGCGGTATAGAGGATTGGAACATTTTTCTGCAGGATTCCTCTGGCTGCAGCCATCTGATCACGATGGCCCACATCTTTCAGTTCCTGTAAAACAAGAAATTGCAACAGTCTTTATGTGAGTTCTAGTCATTAAAAAATTTGTCAGTAAAGTCTGAAAAGTGAGAAATTCTACTAATTAGACACAACAGTTTCATGAATGTCTGGCTTCATAACAAAGGAGGTGGCATGGATTAGTAGGGAAGAATTCAAACATTTAAAATCACCCACACCTGGGCTTGAATCTCCAGCTCTATTTTCTCCTCTTGTGATCTTACTTAAAATTCCCACACTAAAGGCATCCAGCTGGCTCAGCGTAGAGCATGTGACTTTTGATCTCTGGGTTTTAAGTTCAAGCCCCATGCTGGATGTAGAGATCACTTAAAAATAAAAATCTCTTTTTTTTTTTTTTAAAGATTTTATTTATTTGTCAGAGAGAGAGGAGAGCGAGCGAGCACAGGCAGACAGAATGGCAGGCAGAGGCAGAGGGAGAAGCAGGCTCCCCGCCAAGCAAGGAGCCCGTTGTGGGACTCGATCCCAGGACGCCGGGATCATGACCTGAGCCGAAGGCAGCTGCTTAACCAACTGAGCCACTCAGGCGTCCCAAAAATAAAAATCTCTTAAAAATAAAAAAAGAAATCTCTTTAAAATCATCATACTTGGTTTAACCTGCTATAAAATAGGAGCAATACACTTCTTCCATTTTCCTGAGGATCAAATGGGATAATGCATGTAAAGCACCTAACAGAGCACTAACTAAAAAAGCAAAACATAAAACTGACTAGCATCTTCATTACAACTATATAAAAATGTATGTACCTATTTCAACCGAATTAGAAAAACCATTCAGACACATTTAAACAGAGTTAAGATTTCGTTTGAGTATTTTTTTATTAAGTTATAAAAATTCATTATAAGAGTTCTGTGAAATTGGGAGGGGATACCACAGGTGTACATGAACTACAACCTACAAGGATGTAGTAGACTACTCTCTCAAGTACACAACTCTGCACTCCCTTCCCTCCATTCCCCTATCCCAAAGATGGCCTTGGGACATAGATCATTAATACATAAAGCAGAGGCTCAGGTGCTCCGTGAGTTTTATCCAAAAGGTTTTCATTTCATTATAATACTCTATGTACTTGTGGTCTTAAGTGAAACTGTCCTTTCTCAATTTCCTCATAATTTTCTTTCTTTCTCAATTTCCCCATAATTATAGTCCATAGTTTAAAAAAATTGAGGTTCCTGGCATGATTTCCAATACTAATATCTACTTGGTAGGCTGAATGGATGCACCAAGTGTCAAATAAGTGGTATCAAGTAAGTGACAAATAAGCAAGATGAGAAGAGGATATTTCTGGTATCCCATTGTTACTGCAAGTAACAACAATTGGGGGGGGCACTTAAGTCTTTAGTAAATGTGGATTACCCCACAAAAGAAAAATAGAAGTGATAACTCTGACCACCAGATCTGCTCTATTTTATGTGTGAACTTGGAACATCAACATTAATTGTGCCAACTAAATCCTACAATACAAATTTAAACGTCTTAAAAAAGAGTATTACATGTGTAAACAGTAAGAGAAAATTAACTAAGAAAGGCCAAAGTCAATAACTCAATTTGAAGCCATTTAATAATAGTTCATCTTTTTAGAGGAGTTCCTAAGTAAGCATTAGAAACACCTAACTGGCTTCTTTTTTCTGACACTTCATCTAACTATATATTTTAGGTTTGCATCTTCATTCAAACCTTGTATAATATGACAGCTTACTTTTCCTCCTAGAATCCTTTTCTCATTTGGAATCTGAATTTGCAAGTAATAGCTCACAGCACTCCAAATGCCCCATAGCACAGTACATTAGGCTAAATATTCAGAAACAGGACCCTAAGGATTTGGAGAATCAGTGATCATTTCCAGACTCAAGCTATGACAGAGGGCTAAGGCTAACCATTACGTTTAAACAGATGGTGCATATGTTCTGTGTGGCATTTTCTAAATGTCTTGCTCTCCACTACCACCGCAGGGACTTAAAATCTTCTAGGGAGGCATTTGCCTCTAAGTACATATATTGTCCTCTGTTTTATAAGACGCTTTGCAAATAGCTTTAGAATTCTTCCTTAAGTATCTATAACCTAAATCAGTATAGTCTCTTAAAAGGTTACCAAAGAAATTTCTGGCCACCTAAAGCTAATAGGTGCCACAATTACTATTCAACACTTGACTTTCCTTAAGTCACTGCCTTGCTTGGTATGAGAAATTTTACCTTTCTAAAAACTAAACTAGAAACAGGACCTCACAGATTTAGAAAATTGATGATCATCTCAAGACTCAAGATGTGACAAGGGGAAAAGTCTACCCATTATGCTTAAGCAGCTGGTGCACGCGTTGTGTGTGGCATTTTCTACACATTCTGCCCTCACCAAAATTTTTGTCTGACAGACTCCTATTTACCAAGCATGGGGCATATATTTCAACCTATGACGAAAATAACTAAATATCATTTGTCCTAACTGCTAAACTATTCTGCTTTTTCTCTTGAGAATAGTTTGCCATAACAAAGAAACTAGATTTTATTAAATAAAGACAGGAAAAATGGGCACCATCACAAAGCAGCACTTGATTTACTACCAGAAGAATAATAATCATTAAGTATTATCTTCCAAATATGCAGTAGTGATAAGTAATCTGGATTGGTGAAAAAATGAGCTATTGAGGAAATTAATAGATTACTTATGAAGCTAAAGTCCCTTAATCCACCTTAGCCTTCATGACCCCCAAACTGTAACAATCCAACTGTATGTTAAGCAGACTCAGGAACAAACAGAAAACACAAAAAAGAAATGATTACTTTCAAAGTAATCTGAACTAACCATGCCACGCAGTGATCAAGAAATAAAAGCTAACTTGTAAGTAATCTCTAGCACTCTAACTCAAAACTAGAAAGTCGAGTAAAAAAAGTTTCCTCTCATTTCCCTCTTAACATAAAATTGTAGCCATGTTATCAAATATCTTCTCTTGGATTCAAACAAAAATACTTAAACAAAAGGTCCAGCCAGGGGAGCCTGGGTGGCACCGTCAGTAGAGCAATTGGCTCTTCGTTTCAGCTCAGGTCATGATCTCAGGGTTGTAAGATCAAGCCCTGAGTGAGGCCCCATGCTCAGCACAGAGTCTGCTTGAGATTCTCTCTCCCTCTCACTCTGCCCTTCCTGTGCATGCCCTCTCTCTCTCAAATAAACATAAATCTTTAAAAAAGAGGGGGAGGGACCATAAGCAATTCCAGCCAGTCCTGATTATTTACACTTAAAACACATTACTATCCATTACCACTGTGTCTGTTCAGGTTTTCAGAAAAAGAAATCATGAGGGACGCCTGCCTGTGTGGCTCAGTGGGTTAAGCATCTGCCTTCAGCTCACGTCATGACACCAGGGCCCTGGGATTAAACCCCACATCAAGATCCCTGCTCAGTAGACAGCCTGCTTCTCCCTCTGCCTGCTGCTCCCCCTACTTGTGTGCACTCTCTCTGAAAAATAAATAAAATCTTTAAAAATAAATAAATAAATAGAAAGAGAAAGAAATCATGAAACTCAGAGTTCATTAGGTTTTTGGCAAATAACTCAACAAGCTCTATGTACCTGGGTGGGTGGAATATAAACATCATAGTGTTCCATCTGGAGCAGACTGAGGAAACAGTGTTGACCACAGGAGGCACAGGCAGTCCTCCTTACAAGAAGTAGGGTCAATGCCGGCCCATTCTTACCTCGCCATCTATTTTACCCTTACACTCAAAGAAGAGCCTATAGCCTCATGGAAATCCAACACTCCTAGTGAGCAAATTATACTCCAGCCCAAGAAAATAACAGATTAGGACCAAACTAAGAACCCCATTCCAGGGTAGATCTGCAGTATAGCCAAACGGCTTATTCACTTGTTCATTAAATATTTAGGGAACACTACTACATCCAGACAATGTTCTAGGCACTAGGGATTATAACAGCAATTTAAACAAACAAAATCCCTGCCCCCCGGGGCCTGGCTTTAAAACCTGGCTCCACCTGACTAGATGAATGACCTTGCCAAATTATTTAATCTCCCTGTACTACAGTTCTTTCATCTACAAAAATGAGTATCTGATCAATTATAGATCTACTTTATATTGTTTTGTAAAGATTAAATGAGTTTGTATTCACAAAAGGTTTATAACAGTGTTTAGCACATAGAAAACACCTTTTTAGAGTTAATCATTATTATTTTCAGCAACATCCTCACCACCCCCACCACCATACCATGCACCAGAAAAGCCTTAAGGAGAAACAGATAAATTCCAAAGAGCCTGCAGACTTTATGAGGCTTAGCATTTCCTCAACTGGTGGTTGCTGATTAAATGATACAAGGTAGGCTAAAGAAGCCAGTATATACATCACACCCAAATACTTTTCTTGAGGAAATACCCCTTTTCTGGACTAGGGGCTGTCTGCAAAGATTAAGAGCCTGAATGAGAAGGTAAATTAATACATGCCATGCCTGAGAAAAGAAGAAAAAGTTTAAGGTGAAAACACTCAAGGGGGGGCTAAGCATACAGCAGTATAGGAATTCTGCCAGAAAACACACACTGTGAAAAAATGTTGCCAGTTACTGAAGGAGACCAGTGGGCAATTCTAAAAGGGAGAATGAAGTTTCCACCAGGCTGGGAACTTAGGATCAAATAGCTGTTTAATTCCCAAGGAAAGCACTAGTTTATAGGAATAGACACCTAGACCCATGTCCTACAAAAGACTATTTTATGATCAGGAATCAGAAAGGAGCCCACAGCCGGCCTATTCAGTGGATTCTACTCCAGAAGGTTAAGTCTAAAGGTTTAAGAATTAGGCCCAAGGAACCCTATAAATGACCAGGACATGCTACAAACCCAAGATAAACTTTAAAATGGAAACATGGATCAATTAAGACACCAGCAGAGGGATGCCTAGGTGGCTCAGTTGGTTAAGCCGCTGCCTTCAGCTCAGGTCATGGTCCCGGGGTCCTGGGATTGAGTCCCGCATCGGGCTCTTTGCTCGGCGGGGAGCCTACTTCTCTAGATGCCTCTGCCTGCTTGTGTGTACTCTCTCTCTCTCTGGCAAATAAATAAAATCTTAAAAAAAAAAAAAGAAGACACCAGCAGAAAACAAAATAAGAGTAAATCAAACATGGTTCAAGGACTATGCTAAAAAGATATGAAGAGGGGCACCTGGGTGGCTCAGTTGGTTAAGCGGCTGCCTTCAGCTCAGGTCATGATCCCAGGGTCCTGGGACCAAGACCCTCATCGGGCTCCCTGCTCCCTTTCCCACTTCCCCTACTAATGTCCCCTCTTGCTGTCTGTCAAAATACATAAATAAAATCTTTCAAAAAATAAAAACATAAAAAGTACAGAGAAAGTACATGGAAACCACAAGGCTGATACAGCACTTAGGCCTGATGAAACAGAGAGGCAGCAGTTACCAGAAACCAGGCAGCAAGGTGTATAGAGAATACCACCTGAAAGGGGCTCTGACTTTTAGCCACCATGATCATTAAGCAGGATGGGGAGGCAGGGGAATAAATCCCCAGCCTCACCCTTCTATCCCCTCTGATCTCCTACTGATGTTCCCACTGGCCAAACTCAATCAGAACCTAGAGGGCAGAGGAGCCCTAGATGCAGTCCAGACAGGTCAGGTTCCTAGGGCAGAGAACAAGATGAATAAGGGTGAAATGAGATCTGGAGGGGCAAATATAAGACCGTCCAGTAAGTAGTAACTTCAAGATTTTAATGACATCTTATTTCAGAAATATTTAAAATTTACTGGGTTTTGTTTCATTTTGTGTTTTAGTACATCGGGGATTATGTTCAAGAAACTCTTCATATATTCACAGCGCATAGAATTAAAAAGTCAGGCACCATTACTTTTTTTTTTAAATTAACATATAATGTATTATTTGCTTCAGGGGTCTAGGTCTGTGATTCACCAGTCTTACAGGCACCATTACTTTTGAGTAAGTTTTTCCCATAGGATACAAAAGTCTGGTCTATCATTATATTCTATCTCAAGAATATCATCAATTTACTTACTCTACTAATTTGCAAAGATAGCCAATATAGTGTCAGTCTAAACATTCTTACTTTCCTCAAATATTAAGTCTTCATAAACAAAGATTAGACTAAGTTTTAAGACAGTGAGACTGTTCACCAAACTTTATTTTTTAAATATAACTAACATTTATTTCACGTATTCAAATGAGAATTTAAATCATAAACATTATGCAAAATAAACTATGAACCTAACTGGGCCAGCATGTCATATTTACAGAATTATACTATTGAACAAATACTCAGAACCGATCAGGCCCAGCAAAAAGAAAAAAACTTACTTGTGATTTATTTGATGGAGACATAGGCCAACATGGGGATAAGTGATAAAAATACACTGAGCCCACAAAAACTAAATAACTTAGGCAACACATCAAATCTAGGTGTATTATCATGCATAATATAAGTAACGGATATGTAAAACCAAGATCTCATATGCGCAGATCCAGTCTGATCACAACCTAAGCTTGAAATATGCTTAATAACCTTATTAAATACCTTACGTACATTATTTATATCTTCTCAATCGGTGGGGTAAAGTTTTTATACTGGTATAATATAACCAAATGAAAGGTACTAAGAAGACTTCAAAGCTGAGGATAGCCTATATGGGACATTTATAGTACTGACTCCATTTTCCCCATGCCTATTAGAACTCTTGTTGGGTGTCCTGTCCTCAAGAAGGATACCTCCCCTAATCTCAGTAGAAGGGAGGTCTTCATGACTCTGAGTCACAAATATAACTGCTTTACTCTCACTAATGACTAATGAAGAATGGGTATGTCACACAATTCAGATTTAGGGCAAGTCTGTTAGGGGCTTCTAGATCATTTGCTTATTTAAAAAAAAGACATATGGAAGAAAACAGGTTTTTTTATTCTTGCTGGACATAGTGATGTGTACAAATAGCATGCCTAGAGCTTCTGTAGCCGTCCAGTGCCGGACACACAAAACACAGCAATGCTAGAAAAGGTCAAAACCCTGGATCCTTGAGGACATATAATATATAACCTTAATCACCTCAAAAATCACACCTAATTTGGGACTTCTAATTGGTGAGAAGATAAATCCCCCAATGTTCAAGCAGTTTTGGAGCTGGGTTTTCTGTGAAATGCAGCATGAAATATACTAACTGATACAGGTATTGCAAACAAGAAAAGAACTGATCTTTTTTTGTGAAAAAGCACAAGCTTGATCAGAATTACAAAGTTTTAAGAAACTGGATGGTGACACGTGTGTCTCTCTTACAGCACACACCACACTGAAAGCACTCTAAGTCCCAAAATTCCAAAGGGCTAGCAAAGCCTGGAAAAATTAGAACAATGATCCACATGCCACCCAACACAAATTCATAACATAATGGAAACTACTAAGAATGATGAATAAGAAATACTTAAAAAGTGGCCAAATATGGGGAGAGAATGGGATTAGTTTCTCATAATCAAGTAATTCTGCTAATTTTCAACGGGTTTAAGGTTTTTTAAAAATCTGAAATGAGGGGCGCCTGGGTGGCCAGTGGGTTAAAGCCTCTGCCTTCGGCTCAGGTCATGATCCCAGGGTCCTGGGATCGAGCCCCGCATGGCATCAAGCCCCGCATGGCATCGGGCTCTCTGCTCAGCAGAGAGCTGCCTGCCTCTCTGCCTACTTGTGATCTCTGTCTGTCAAATAAATAAATAAAAATCTTTAAAAAAAAAATCTGAAATTAACTCTACCACCAAATCAAGTTAATCCTTGAAGGCACATAACAAAGACCTTATCACCGCTCCAGACACAACTGCAAACTGCCAAGCTATTTAAAGTAAGATTTTCATGAGAATTAAAATGGAAGCATAACATGAAAGCAACTTAATTACAGGTTTATTAATAATACAATACTAAAAGGATACTTACTTCATAAGTTAAATGTTTTAATAGAACTATACTGGCAGAGAGAGGTACCGGTACCTTCAGAAAACGTAAGTAAAATCGATTTTTCCCACTAGATCATAATATAAAAAACTTTAATATACCCCCAAATCATGACTGTACCTGTTGTCTTTTGGCTGCCATAATGTTTAGTTTATCCACTTCAGGTTTTAGGGCTTTATACTGTATTCCTAAATCTTGTTCAGTGCCAGCATTCCTCAGTTTCAAAATACCTTCTTCCACCTATATAAAACATAACTCTAAATAAGAATAATTCTAAACAAAACAAATATGTATGTAAAAAAGATCTATACTGGGCACCTGGGTGGCTCAGTCGTTAAGCGTCTGCCTTCGGCTTAGGTCATGATCTCAGGGTCCTGGGATCAAGGCTCACATTGGGCTCCCTCCTTGGTGGGAAGCCTACTTCTCCCTCTCCCTCTCCCCTTGCTTGTGTTCCCTCTATCTCTGTGTCTCTGTCGAATAAATAAATAAAACCTTAAAAAAAAAAAAGATCTATACTATTTTATTCCTTTTAACTGCTACTTGGATAGCACTCTAAATTTTCTCTTCAGTTTACATGGCCCTCAAATATATGAGCAACTACTACATGGGAGGATTATACTGACTGTTATCTAAAATGATAGAATTTAACACATCCTGGTTTCTCAACTCTGGAATACCAGTAAAAGAAAATGCTTAATCACTACTGCAGAGGGAAGGAGTCAAAACAGTACCTTTGCTACAAGTTCTTCACTAAAATCAAGACTACACAGGCTCATAGCACAGCCAGTCTGAGGTACACTTCAAGAAGAGCCGAAAATGGAAACTAAAAGAAAACATTTCTGCTCCACTTAGGTAAAATAAGTTCAAAACCCAAAACAAACTCTAAGGAATACTGAATTAACTATGGGCAGCAGCAGCCTCACTGTGATGGAAAGAACAAATTACAGACACAGGCCTGTACTTACAACTTTCAGCTGAACAAGTAATTTGTAGACATCTGCCATGTCAGCCAAAATAAGCAGCCGGGTAACAGCAGAGAGCAAAGCTCGAGCTGCCCGAACCATGTTGCCACGCTTCACAGAAGAGCAGGGATCATCTGCAAACTCTCCTGCAGCAGTCTTCATCAAATCACCTGTTTTACAGCATGAAAAAACAAACCCATCAGGAATGAACCAAATAACTGGTCTACGTTTAAAAAAATAATAATAATAACTCACACCTTATATAGTTCATGCACAGAATTTAAGGGCTCTCATTTTTATTGTTTTGTTTGCTTTTGTTTGTTTTACAGCAATCACTTAAAAAAGCACCCTCATGTACTGCTAGTGAAAACACAGTATCTAGAAAGTGATTTTGGTGCTATACATAAAGAGCCTGAAAAACACTCCTTTTCAGGGGGGCACGTGGGGTGGCCTATATCCATAATTTTAAAAACTATACTAACAACATACACAATACAGGGGCGCCTGGGTGGCTCAGTGGGTTAAGCCTCTGCTTCAGCTCAGGTCATGATCTCAGGGTCCTGGGATCGGCCTGCATCAGACTCTCTACTCAGCGGGGAGCCTGCTTCCCCCTCTCTCTTTGCCTGCCTCTCTGCTTGTGACCCCTCTCTCTGTCAAATAAATAAATTTAAAAATATCTTTAAAAAATAATAAATAAAATAAATAAAAATGTTATTGTAGGATACTTAAATGAGCTCATTCTTTCATCTATTTACTCAACAAATATTTGCACACCCACTATTTATCAAAGTCCGAACTATGTGTCAATGATAGAGCACAAAGAAAACAGCCCATCTTCTCATGGAAGTCTAAGGAGGGGGGAAAGGCAGACAAGCAAACAATTAAAGGCTGATTAAGACAAAGCGCCTGGACTCAAAGGGCTCACAAATGAGGGAGTATTACAATGCAATCAGAATTATAATAGCCTTATGGACAAGGTGCTATGGGATAGGAAAAACTATTTACTCATGAAGATTTTGTCTCAAAAGCCTTGTAGAAAAAAAAAATGTACCTTAAATATTAATATTAAATAAGAGATATTGGCCTTAAACAATAAAAAGAATTTCACCTATGTATTGAGAGCTTAGTACAGACAAAAACTAATCCACTGCTGGGGATACAAAGAACAAGACTATCTGCTTTCAAGCGGTTTATAATCCAGAAAAAGAAGAATGTGATCACACAGAAATTATGTGGCATTTTAACACGAGAGCTCTATGAAAGACACAAAAGTACACAGAGTTTCAAAGCAGAAAGCACTAACAAGCAGTCTGAAGAAGAAAGGAAATGCCAGCAACAGTTTTATGGGAAATATGGTACTCTGAAAGTGACTCTACTCTCAAAGGACAGGAAGAATTTTTGGCATTAGAATTAAGGGAGCTGGGGCACCTGGGTGTCTCAGTGGGTTAAGCCTCTGCCTTCGGCTCAGGTTGAGATCTCAGGGTCCTGGGATGGAGCCCAGTATCAGGCTCTTCGCTCAGCAGGGGGCCAGCTTCCCCCTCTCTCTAGAGCTGCCTTCCTCTCTGCCTACTTGTTTATCTCTCTCTCTCTGTGTCAAATAAATAAATAATCTTTAAAAAAAAAAATTAAGGGAGTTAGCATCTCAAGTAAAAGGAACAGCAACATAATAGCATCCAAAATTTATTAAATGTCCACTCTATGGCACTCTACGTATTTTATTTAATCCTATGAGTCACCTAGGAAGTAGGTAGTACTGGCCCTTCCTTACAAATGAGACAACTAAAGCTTAGAAAGTTAACCAACTTAATCAGTTACCTGACATTAAATGGGAGAGCCAGGTTTTGTAATGCCAATGTTATGCTGTTAGAACCACTTATCAAGTTGAGATACACAGTAAGAAGGCATATTTGGAGGCAGAGTCCTCCAGTCTAAGTAGGCAGTGATGGACCTGTATAGAAAGAACAGAAGATGGGGATGGAAAAGCCATGGACAGAGTACAAAGAATTCCTGACTGAAAGAAGGAAGTGAAAGTCATACATACACAGACTGATCCAACAAAAGCACATAGGATAAATCTGACCACGAGCTTGAGTGGCTCAGTCAATTAAATGTCTGCCTTCAGCTCAGGTCATGATCCCAGGGTCTTGGGATGGAGTCCCAAATTGAGCTTCCTGCTCAATGGGGAGTATGCTTTTACCTCTACCCCTCCCCTCTGCTCATGATCTCTCTCGCTCTACCTCTCTCTGATAAATAAAACTTTAAAAAATAAAATAAGATAAAATAAACCTGACCACACAGATGAGTCAGAAAGCCACAGTGGGAGCTCAGGAAAGAACAGTAATAGATTATAAAAACAGGGGTCAAATGATATAACCACCTTTGATTATAAAGAGTGAGGAAAAAGAGGGGCGCCTGGGTGGCTCGGTGGGTTAAAGCCTCTGCCTTCAGCTGTCATGATCTCGGGGTCCTGGGATCGAGCCCCACATCGGGCTCTCTGCTCAGCGGGGAGCCTGCTTCCTCCTCTCTCTGTCTGCCTCTCTGCCTACCTGTGATCACTCTCTCTGTCAAATAAATAAATAAAATCTTAAAAAAAAAAAAAGAGTGAGGAAAAAGAAAGCATCAAAGGTGACTTAAAGGTTTCAAGCTAGGATTGTAGTAAGATGGAGGAAAGGGCAAGAGCAACCATATGAAGATTAAAAAAAAAAAAAGGTGTCCCATGAGACTGTGGAATTAGGAGTAGGGGACAAAGACTATTGGACAAAAGAAACAAAGAGAATGGGATGACAAGGATGACAGGACCAAAAAAAAAAAAAAAAATCAAATGCATACATACAGATCAACAGAACAGAATCTAGAATCCAAAAATACAGTCACTTAATTTTCAACAAGCTGCCAAGACCATTCAATGGGGGAAAAACTGTGTTTCAAACAAACAGTACTGGAACAATGGATACTCAAATGCGAAAGAATGAACTTGGACTCTAACTCACACCATATACTTTCAGAACAGATAGAAACCTAAATTTAAGAGGTACAACTATTAACACTCAGAAGAAAACATTAACATAAGTCTATATGGCCTATGATTAGACAATCATTTCTAAGCCATGACAACAAAAGGACAAATAACAGAAGAAAGATAAAACGGCATCATCAAAATTTGAAATTTTTGTGCTTTGAAGGACACGATCAAGAAAGTGAGAAGACCAAAAGAATAGGAGAAAACTTCTGAAAACCACTATGTAATAAGGATCTGGTAGACACAATATAAAAAGAACTCTAATGACTAAATAAAAAGAAAATCTAATTTAAAATAGGCAAAGAAAGGCATTACACAGACATTCTGTGCTCAGTCTCATTAGCCATAAAGGCAAGGCATAACAAAACATTATCTACTAGGACAGCTAAAATTAAAAAGACAGATAATAATAAATGCTGGTGAGGAACATGGAGAAAGTTGGTGGGAATGTAAAATAATACAGTGACTTTGGAAAACAGTCTAGCAGTCCCTCAAAAGGTTAAATACAGACTTACAGTATGATCTAATAATTCCACTTGAAGGTATATTCCTTTAACAATTGAAAACAAATGTCTACACAAAAACTTACACTAAATGTTCACACAACAGCACTCCTCATAATAGCTGAAATGTGAGAACCACCAAAACATCCATACATCCACTAATGAATGGATAAGAAACTGTGATATGGTGCGCCTAGGTGCCTCAGTCAGTTAAAGCAGCTGCCTTCATCTCAGTTCACGATCCCAGGGTCACTGGGATAGAGCCCCACATCAGGATCCCTGCTCAGTGGGGAATCTGCCTCTCCTTCTCCCTCTGCCTGCCATTCACTCAACAAATAAAAAAATCTAAAAAAAAAAAAAAAAAAAAAAAAAAAAAAAAAAAAGAAAAAGAAACTGTGGTATATCTGTGCAATGAGAAAGTTAAGCATAAAAAGGAACAAAGTACTAATACACGCTACATGAATGAATCTTCTAAGCATGTGCTACAAGAAAGAAGTCAGTCCCAAAAGGCCACATATTGTATTATTCCATTTATGTGTAATGCCCACAATAAGTAAATCCAGAGACAGAAGCCAGGCTAGTGGTTGCCAGCAGGTGGGACAGAAAGAAAGAGTGAGGACTAACTGCTAATAGGTTTGGGGTTTCTTTCTGGAGTAATGAAAATGTTCTGGAACTACATAGCAGTGATGGCTGCACAACCTTGTAAATATACTAAAAACCACTGAACTGTACGCTTTAAAAGAGTAAGTATTATGGAAAGTGAATTATGGCTCAATAAATAAAGAGATAAAGAGTATCAAATGCAGGGACCTGAAAGAGCACAGGCCTCGGAGTTGGAGATAAGTCTAAGTTTTGGTTTTCCCACCTATCAGCTATGTGACTGGACTCCACTGACTGTTTTCTCTTCTCCAAAGTATAGACAATACTTTGCTCTGAGGGACAAATCAGGTAAGATATCTAAAATGTATCATTCATTACCTTGCACTAGGAAACAATACAAGGTTGGCAGAAATTATTATTATTATTAATTAAAACTAGGTAAGACAGAGAAATGGGCTTCATTGTGTCTCGTGAGCATCCATCCATTCAACAACCAGCTTTAAGAGCATTAATTAATGCCTTCTTGTAACAAGTGTTTACTGAACACCTTCTAGGAGCTGGGCACCATTCTAACCACTTAGGAGAGAAATTAACTAACCAGGGGTGTCTGGGTGGCTCAGTCAGTCGAGCGTCCAACTCTTGATTTCGGCTCAGGTCGTGATCACAGGGTTGTGGGGTTGAGCCCTCATTGAGCCCCACATAGAGCTCTTCACTCAGCACGAGTCTGCTCGTCCCTCTCCCTCTGCTCCTACCCCCTATGTGTGCATGCTATCTTTCTCTCTAAAATAAAATAAAATCTCTTTTAAAATAATAGATTAATTAACTAACCAGACAAAAATCCCTGCCTCCAGAGAGCTTATATTCTAACAGAAGGGAAAGATGATAAACATAATCATGTCAGTTATATAGCTGGTAAACCAGAAGTACTTGTGAGAGGGCGCCGCAGTGACAGAAAGGACAAGGAGAGTGGGGATATAACATATCATTTAAAATAGGGGGATCAAGGCAAGCCTCACTGAAAAGGCACCAATTGAGGAGTGTCTTAAAAAATGAAGAACAGGACAATCTGACTATCTTACAAAATCACTCCAAGCAGAGGGAACACCAACTCAAAGGACCTGGGACAGATGCACACTAAAATGATCCTGGAAAGCCAGGGACGCCACTGCAGCTGGCAAGGAAGAATGAGGAAGAGCAACTCTGTGGGAGGTGAAAAAGGCAGAACAAGACTGCTCTTTCAAGAATCTGGTCTGTAACCAGTAGGAGAAGTCAAGGGCCTATTAAAGAAATTTTTTTTCCAGGTGTGTGTGTGTGTGTGTGTGTGTGTGTGTGTGTGTGTGGTGTGTGTGTGTGTGTGTGTCAGTATAATGGGAAAGAATAGGATCATAAAACTAGATGTCACACAGATAGAAACTGCAGCTTCACCACTAAACAGGTCTCACTTTCCAAAAACTATAAAACAGAGATAATATAGGTAATCCTCACTTTGCATAGTAGTAGAGATCCACAAAAATGATCATGCAAGCTGTAACACTGCAAAGTAATCTTACTATATGGGAAAATTATGATTATCCTATAATCTTTAACATTTTTTGACAAAAATGTTAAAAGCTCCTTTACTACTAATTATAAATACCCAGGTAAATGAAAATAAGTAGTACAATTAATACTTAATACATTTTAACTCAAAACATTAACAACAAGAATTAGTGTTTTTTCTTTGTAAGAGGACTACTCAAAAGTAGTTTTTGGTGGTTTTTTTTGTTTGTTTGTTTGTTTTAAAAGACTTTGAGAGAGGGAGAAGCAGACTCAACACTGAGCAGGGAGTCCCAACACAGGGCCCAACTCCAGGACCCTGAGATCATGACTTGAGCCAAAGGCAGAAGCCAAACAGAATGGGCCAGGTACCCCCCCCAAGTCATTTTTGAACAACACTTGCCTTCTTCAGCATTTAACTTCTACTATTAGGCAAATTGTCCTACTGCTTTCTAAATCTGGATCACCTTCCAACATTTTACTATTTGCACTTTCAATGTCAAGAAATATCTTCAAGGGCGCCTGGGTGGCTCAGTGGGTTAAGCCTCTACCTTCGGCTCAGGTCATGATGTCAGGGTCCTGGGATCAAGTCCCGCATCGGGCTTTCTGCTCATAAGGGAGCCTGCTTCCTCCTCTCTCTCTCTCTGCCTACTTGTGATCTCTCCCTCTCTCTCTCTCTCTCTCTGTCAAATAAATAAACAAAATCTTAAAAAAAAAAAAAAGAAAAGAAAAAAAGAAATATCTTCAAGAGTTCCTGTAGTGTAAAGGTTTTGAAGACACCACTTCCTCTTGGACATCATCATCCTTTTTGTCACAACCACTTTCCTCCTCTGTGTCAGTAACTCTGCTTTCACTAAGTTCCTCTGACTGCACATTTAGAGTCTCTTTCTTTTTATAAAAAAGATTTTTTATTTTGGGAAGGGAGAGCAGCAGGAGGGGCAGGAGGAGAGGTAGAGAAAATCTTTTTTCTTGAAGTCTTTTTTTTTTTTTTTTTTTAAGATTTGTGTTTATTTATTTTAGAGAGAGCCAGCGAGAGAGAGAAAGAACACGAGCAGGAGGAGGAGCAGAGGGAGAGGGAGAAGCAAGCATGCAGGGCTGTATCCCAGAACCTTGAGATCGTGACCTGAACCAAAGGCAGCTGCTTAACTTAGATTTTTCTATTTATTTATTATATGAAAGAGAGAAGGCGCATGTGACTGTGCAAGTGGGGGGCAGAGGGGAAGGAGGGAAAGAATCTCAAGTGGACTCTGTGCTGAGCCCCACGTGGGGCTCAATCTCAGGACCCAGAGATCAGAGCTTGAGCTAAAACCAAGAGTCTCCTGCTTAAGGGACTGTACTACTTAGGTGCCTGCCCCTAGAGTCTCTTTAAACAGCTGCGATGTCAACACATGCAGTCAACAATTTCTTCTTTAACTTAACATTCTTTTCTTCAATTTTTTATTTTTTATTAACATATATTATTAGCCCCAGGGGTACAGGTCTGTGAATCGCCAGGCTTACACACTTCACAGCACTCACCATAGCACATACCTTCCTCACTTCCATAACCCAACCACCCTTCCCTAACCCCCCTCTCCCCACCCCACCCCCACCCCAACCCTGAATTTGTTTTGTGAGATTAAGAGTCTCTTATGGTTTGTCTCCTACCCAATCCCATCTTGTTTCATCTTTTCCTTCCCTACCCCCCAAGCCCCCACTTTGCCACTCAACTTCCTCATATTAGGGAGATCATATGATAATTATATTTCTCTGACTGACTTATTTCACTCAGCATAATACCCCCTAGTTCTGTCCACGTTGTTGCAAATGGCATGATTTCATTTCTTTTGATGGCTGCATAGTCTTAATTTACATTTTATTCAAATTTAAATTCCAAGTTTATCATTTCTTTTTTTTTTTTTTAAGATTTTTTTTTTTTTAATCTATTTACCTGACAGAGAGACAGGGAGAGCAGGAACACAAGCAGGCAGAGTGGGAGAGAGAGAGAGAAGCAGGCCTCCCGCTGATCAGGGAACCCAATGTGGGGCTCCATCCCAGGACTCTAGGATCATGACCTGAGCCAAAGGCAGACGCTTAATGACTGAGCCACCCAGGCACCCATATCACTTTGTTTCTTTGCTGCAGTTTCATCTTTGTTAGCAAATTTGTTCTTTCAAAGATCCCTGTTTGTAAAAGGGTTCATGTTGGGTTTATCACTGGGAGATAAGGAGGCAACACAACCAAAGACAGAATGAACTACACAGTTGCCAAGAGACCTTGAAAAAAGGGACATGACTGTTCAGTGAGCATAATGAACATTATTATTTATGTAGTAGCTTATTCCCTTAAGAGCTAGCAACCAAGTCCGTTTTTCATGTGTTCACTCACAGTTTAGTTACCATGGTAACTAAATTTGGAACCACATTGGTGGAGGATTGGTTTTTTGTTTTTAAGATTTTATTTTAGAGAAAGAGAGTACTAGCAGGGTAAGGGCATATGGAGAGGGAGAGAGAATTCTAAGTAGACTCCATGCTAAGTGCAGAGCCCCACGTGGGGCTCAATCTCACCATCCCCTCACAGATCATTACCTGGCCAGTATCAAGCGTAGGATGCTCAACTGAATGAGCCAACAAAGCATCTCAGAGGACTGGTATTATTTAACTAAATTGTGTAAGTGAAATCTGTACATACTGGAACCATGCAAAAGTGAGGATTGCCTGTATCTACTTAAGGTTGCTGTAGAGATAAAGACAAATGTTCAGTAAAGTGCTTCTAACAGTGCCTGCACTCCCATACTATTATCACTATTGGAATTACAGATAGATGAAGGGGGAGAGGAAGACTAATAGACATGGAAGACATGGAAATGAATTATGAAGATTCTGGATCATAGAACACACAGAGCCATGAAAGGGGGAAAGAAGGTTCTTGGACCCTCAGATAAGTGAAAAAGCAGAGGTAGCAAGAGGCTGGCCTCCAGGCAGTATGAAGCTCAGCACTGTTGGATAATCTCATTTGTTCAGAAGCAGTGAGTGAGGCTATCCTAAAAATTGAGCAGGGTGGAAAAGGAAGTGAGGGTTGGGGGAGAGTGGAATAAACTCAAAATCAGCTGTTAGTGGAAATGAAAAAGAGTTAACCTGGGGTAAATAAAACTGTAGGCAGAAGAAAAGGCCTAGATGAGGCCAACAAGTGAACTTAAATTCTTAAAATTATAGTCTTTCTAAAATGAATCAAAATTCTTTAATAATTAGCTTATAATCAAATGGATAAATGTTGTAGATAATTTTAAATTTAATTTTAATCACTTAACCTCACTGTATTAATCCCCCAAGTTTTCACCAACTCTAATCCCTCTTTTACCAAAACCTCTCCTTCTAAATTCTCACTCCCCCACAGGTTCCTCTTCAAAAAGCCTCATGCCTTCTACAGCTAACATATCATTCCAAACTAAATCCAGGCCAAATGACAACAAATAAGTGGAAGGAAGAAAGCAAATTAAGTACACATACATCTATACTAATCTGTTTAAGCTCAAAGCCATAATGACAAATCTTTAATTTCACAGCTAACAGTATTAGTAATTAAAAAAAAAAAAAGTCAGAAATATACTGTATGGTGGTCTAAAACCTTTGTATTTTCTCTACTCATAAAACTATGAACAAATATATTAGTAAGTCATTAGCTAAAAACAAGGTCCTCCGGCTTCTGCTGAATGATCCTCTCTAAAAGGATATGAGACTAAGAATGATTTGAGATACTAAGTTTTAAAAAATAAATAAAAAGAATCAAGAATTCTTTAAAGGGGACACCTGGGTGGCTCAGTTGTTAGGCGTCTGCCTTCACCTCAGGTCATGATCCCAGGGTCTGGGATCAAGCCCTGCATCAGGCTCTGCTCTGCAGGAAGCCTGCTTCTCCCTCTCCCACTCTCCCTGCTTGTGTTCCCTCTCTCGCTATGTCTCTGTCAAATAAATAAAATATTTTTTAAAAAAACTCTTTAATGTCTCTGGAGTGTTGGGCAAGTCACTCTCTCCCCATATTTACAATCAGATCACAAAAGAGACTGAAAAACTGTTTCAGGCACCCATCAAAAGAAGATATTTGTGAGGCTTTCTTTCCAAAATAAAGGAATTAAGTCACACTGCAAATGGGTACTGGGTTTCTATTTGGGGTCATGACAATGATCTGAGATTGTGTGTCCAAAACTCTGAATGTACTAAGAAAATGGAATCATGTGATATATGAATTACAAGTCAATACAGCCACAACGTGAGCAAAAAGAAAAAAAAAATCTTTGTCAATTAGTTTACAGAGCATACTTTTTTAATAAAGTATGTATGTATTCATTCATTCATTCATTCATTCATTCATTTGAGAGAAGGAGAATGAGAGACAGAGACCATGAGAGGAGAAAGGTCAGAGGGAGGAGGAGACTCCCTGCTGAGGAGGGAGCCTGATGCAGGACTTGATTCTGGGATTTGGGTTTAGAACAGGACAAAAATCAAGGGCTTTCTGAAGCATCAAATATCTTCAGTAAACTCCCTTGAATGCAATCCAACTTTATATAAAGTTATAGGGAAAGAATATGCTTGTAAACAGTGTGGGGTAACGGGGTATTCAAGAAAGACAAAAAATAGAAAGAAGGACTGGTTTTTCTTTTCTGTAGCCTAGGAAATGAGATACTCTGCTTTGCTGCTCTCCTTTAAAATACAGGTTACAAAGTGATGTTAATGAATACACCCAATTCTCCCAGAATACCATATGGATTAGATAAAACAAGGTGCTGGAACTGGGCCTGAATCCCAACTTTGCTACTCAGCACCTGTGTGAATTTGGGTTGCTTCATGTCTACCTGTTTAGTCTTCTGTAAAATGAGAATACCGTTATCTCAGAGCACGGGGGTGTTTTGAAAACTCAGGTAATGAATGCAGAGCTTAACAAATACTTCTGTGTCCTTTCTCTTTCCCATCTACTTTCTCCAATTATTAAACCTATCCAGAACATGATCACTGCTCACACATCAACTGTCTGTTACGTTTTTAGAAATAAAGTCAGGCTAGCAAGTTTCCTACAGGATAAAAGAAAATTAACTTTTGATTTGTACTACGAAGCAGTATTGGGGGGATGCTCCCTCACTTCAATCTCCGTAGTGTAGACAGTAGAAAAAACTTGTCCTTTCGTGGTAATGGCTACAAAATGTGATTTTGTTCCCCTTACTGGGCCTTAGTTTTTCCATGTTTAAAAAAAAAAAAAAAAAGGGAATTAAGCCAATCTGAGGTTCCTTCTAGTTTTTAGGAACTGATTATCTCCCTCATCTATCCCATTTACAACTTCACATCCCATAAAGCTCATGCCTTACAGCAAGAACAGCTCCCAACCACAGTGCTATAGCAAAGTGTCTCAGGTCCTCAGAAATTCAGGTATAAAAATATCCCAACAGCCTTCAAAAGTCCCCCA
Source organism: Lutra lutra (assembly GCF_902655055.1). Lineage (NCBI taxonomy): Eukaryota > Metazoa > Chordata > Mammalia > Carnivora > Mustelidae > Lutra > Lutra lutra. The sequence goes on along the minus strand of NC_062282.1, from coordinate 77,670,856 downwards.
AGAGACCCAACAGATAAGTAGCAAAGTTGTATCTTCCCTAAAATAACACTAAGGGTAAGTCTAATATGCTCCTCAGCCAGAACCTTTTCTACCTTGAAGTCCAGAAAAAGACAATAACTTTGCCAGCCCAGCAGAGGAGCATGGCTTACCTCCTATAAATTACATAAACTGCTGACTTCAGGTCCCTTTATTAATGGAAAAAATTTTTTATATTTCCACTGTAAATAGCTGATATATTAATAATCTGTACTGCACAAGGAAAAATGGAAATCACAGGGGTTCCTGGTTGGCTCAGTCAGAACACCATGTGATTATAGATCTCTGGGTCATGAGTTTGAGCCCCATGTTGGATACAGAGATTACTTTAAAAATAAACAAATAAACTTTAAGAAAGTAATTAAAAAAACTATCCGAAGGCCACTGAGTGCCACTGCAAAAAGTAAAATTAGCATATAGTAGAAAATATAAGAGCTTTGTGAAATCAGCTGTCTTAAGAAGCTTATCTAAAATATGGGTAAGCCAAGTGGTAAATAAGGGGCCATTTGCAGCCCCAATCTCATTATTATTTTTGTTTAGTTGCTGCAGGAGTTCAACATGGTATTATATAGACCTTAGGTAGGTTATTTCTTAAATACAATATTTTATGAGACCACACTGGTATCAACCACCAAATACAGAGGAAGATTTTAAGATATCGACCTCAATATGCTTTAGAGGATCACAAAATGTGTCAAAATGACAGAAGCTTCCAGAAAAGCTGAAAACCATTTATTCATCTCAAACATGTTCAAATTCCTTGTTTCAGGATCAATTTCAAGGCCATATGTGGAATTCTGATTCTCCCTCTTCCACTGATTTCCCAAATGACCCTGCACAACTCATTTTGATTTCTACCTCAAAATGATTTTTTTTAAAGATTTTATTTATTTGATAGACAGAGATCACAAGTAGGCAGAGAGGCAGGCAGAGAGAGAGGAAGGGAAGCAGGCTCCCTGCTGAGCAGAGAGCACGACGCGGGGTTCGATCTCAGGACCCTGGGATCATGACCTGAGCCGAAGGCAGAGGCTTAACCCACTGAGCCACCCAGGTGCCCCTCAAAATGATTTTAAATACCTCAATTTTTTTTTCTTTTCAATCAACTATCTCATACTATACTTGTCAACAATGGCAGCCTTCAGTCTTCAAAATAAAAAACTGTCCTATTTACCATATCCCTTTTAAACTTTTAAAAAGAGCATACAATTTTGGCCATAAAAATATTAAAGAGAAGTCTCTAGGTTTCAGATTCAAAATAACCCCCTTAAATCATATTACTCTATAGAGGATAACACAGTCATTAAGTACTATGTTGTACAAGAGTACTTAATGATACTGAATGATGTTCAGGATCCATTAAGCAAAAAAAGCAAATGACTCTAAAAAAGTAAATGACTCAACCACAACATATTTCTACCCACGTAAGGATACTCACAGAAAACAAACATTAGGGTTCTACAACAAAAATTTTAACCACTGGTTTCATCTCTGGGTAGCAAAATTATAACTGATTTTTATTTTCTTCCTTTTTTTCTTACTATCAAAAACATTCACTGAAGAAAGTTAGCTTTTAAAAAAAGTTTTTAATTCTACCCAAGGAGTAACCAAGAGGAAAGGGGGGTTAAAGAAAAAAGAGCAAGCAACCAACATCACAAAAGAAGTCTGTTATACCCCTGGTGTGATTCCGTCCTGCGCGGCTGTTCTGTGAACAGTAGTCGTTTATCTCCGTCCGCCTTCTCTCCCACCTAAGTGCGAGCCACCACCCCATGGAAGATTCGATGGATATGGACATGAGCCCCCTGAGGCCCCAGAACTATCTTTTCGGTTGTGAACTAAAGGCTGACAAGGATTATCACTTTAAGGTGGATAATGATGAAAATGAACACCAGTTATCTTTAAGAAAGGTCAGTTTAGGAGCTGGTGCAAAGGATGAATTGCACATTGTTGAAGCAGAGGCAATGAATTACGAAGGCAGTCCAATTAAAGTCACACTGGCAACTTTGAAAATGTCTGTACAGCCAACGGTTTCCCTTGGGGGCTTTGAAATAACACCACCTGTGGTCTTACGGTTGAAATGTGGTTCAGGACCTGTGCATATTAGTGGACAGCACTTAATAGCTGTAGAGGAAGATGCAGAGTCAGAAGATGAAGAGGAAGAGGACGTGAAACTCCTTAGTATATCTGGAAAGCGTTCTGCCCCTGGAAGTGGTAGCAAGGTTCCTCAGAAAAAAGTAAAACTTGCTGCTGATGAAGATGATGATGAAGGGGCGCCTGGGTGGCTCAGTGGGTTAAGCTGCTGCCTTTGGCTCGGGTCATGATCTCAGAGTCCTGGGATCGAGCCCCGCATCGGGCTCTCTGCTCAGCAGGGAGCCTGCTTCCTCCTCTCTCTCTGCCTGCCTCTCTGCCTGCTTGTGATCTCTCTGTCAAATAAATAAATAAAATCTTTGAAAAAAAAAAAAAAAAAGATGATGATGAAGATGACGATGACGAAGATGATGATGATGATGATTTTGATGATGAGGAAGCGGAAGAAAAGGCTCCAGTAAAGAAATCTATACGAGATACTCCAGCCAAAAATGCACAGAAATCGAACCAGAATGGAAAAGACTCAAAACCATCAACACCAAGAACAAAAGGTCAAGAATCTTTCAAAAAACAGGAAAATACTCCCAAGACAACGAAAGGACCTAGTTCTGTAGAAGACATTAAAGCAAAGATGCAAGCAAGTATAGAAAAAGGTGGTTCTCTTCCCAAAGTGGAAGCCAAGTTCATCAATTATGTGAAGAATTGCTTCCGGATGACTGACCAAGAGGCTATTCAAGATCTCTGGCAGTGGAGGAAGTCTCTTTAAGAAAATAGTTTAAACAGTTTGTTAAAATTTTCCGTCTTATTTCATTTCTGTAACAGCTGATATCTGGCTGTCCTTTTTATAATGCAGAGTGAGAACTTTCCCTACCGTGTCTGATAAATGTTGTTCAGGTTCCATTGCCAAGAATGTGTTGTCCAAAATGCCTGTTTAGTTTTTAAAGATGGAACTCCACCCTTTGCTTGGTTTTAAGTATGTATGGAATGTTATGATAGGACATAGTAGTAGTGGTGGTCAGACAAATGGAAATGGTGGGGAGACAAAAATATACATGTGAAATAAACTCAGTATTTTAATAAAGTAAAAAAAAAAAAAAAAAAAGAAGTCTGTTATAAATCACCCTGTACTTGATAGCTTGGCCATCTTTACAGAGAAAAGTAAAACACACCCAATCCTGAATTTGAATAGTTTAAAGTTCCCTATCATGGGATTCCTAATTCTTGAAAGTTACTTTTTCAATACTCTAGGTCTAATTATAGGCCTACTTTATACCAAATTCTCTTAAATATATCTGATTAATGGATCTCACCAAAAAGTGATACACCAGTTACTTCTTTGTTATTTTGTCAATTTCATTTTTACAAAATAATAAACTGACAGGACCAAGGCTTCATAAAAGTATTTGCTAGCTTCAAGATAATCAAGAATTAACATCCATTTCTCAACCTGCCTCACTCCTCCCATCCCCCAAATTTTTAAATTCACTTTCCATAGAAATCAAGTATTTTCCTCACTTGCAAATGAAGATAAACTGGCAATACTGTTGCAAAGAGTAACAGATTTCATTACATACCCTTTATGGGAAGGACCCAAATGGTAGTATGTATGAGACATAACCCACATGCCCTGTGACATGGGGATGAACACTTAATTCTCTTTCACCTTTCTATTCAACAGTGGGGTTATTTGGCAAAAATCACAGACCTCTAAATAATGTTTCCATCATTAGAGAAAAACTGGCAACGATTCAAAGAACTCCTAACAGATGCTTTAATAGAACTTTCCTGGGGGGCCATTTTTAATCCATAAAACTGCTCATCTTTTGAAGATCAACCCAGGAAATAAACATTTAATATCACATTATATAACTACTATAAGCCCCTCTGAATCAGCTCAGCGAGTGCCTAGAAAAACTCAACCTACTCGCCCTTTCTCATCCCCTGGGGATAACGAAAGGAGCTTTGAAATTTCTACTTTTTCCAGGCGACAAAATGGATTTAAAAAAAAAATTAAAATAGAGTACCACATATATTCATGTTCTCATTTTCCTTACTAATTCAAGTGTGCCCTGCTGCTATTCAGAAACACTTCAAAGAGAGGCACTTACTTCCTGATTACACATTCAAATAAATGCATAACATGCATTTCAACTTGGAATCACTTTCTTAAGAAATTAACTAGTAGAAACCACGTTACTGCAACATCATGGTTGAAGTCATGCCAAAGTCAAAATTGTAATACCTAAGATAACTCCTTCAGCTACACTGTACAAATATATTAAGGCAACACTATTACCCACTGTAACTTAAAACTATTATTGTGTTGGTTAGTGTTATTCATTAAATGTTTAAAGAGACAGAATTAAAAAAAAAAAGAGGAACAATTTCAAAATGAAAGGAAACATTAGAATTTAATAACTTCTTTCTCCTTTCCTCACTTTCAAGCTGGCTATACCAGAAACCAAGTTTCTCAAAGCAGCATATGCTCACATAAGGGTAGTGATCCAGAAGCAGACAGCATGCTTGACACATCCCAAGTCAAAGAAAATATAGCCTCCACCCTAGAGACTTACAGTTTAAGTCAGAAAGACAACTTTAAGACATAAAACACCCCCCCCCAAAAAAAAGACATAAAACACCCAGATGACAACCATTTAATGATTTTTTTGGAATTTATATTTTGCCTTTCCTGCTCAAGTTAAATGAAGAGCAAGAGAAAATGAATTAAATAGTGGGAGTGGAGGAATGGGGGTCAATAATGAACAAGTTTTAAATTAATCACAATCCTCAGGAACATGGGAAGGGAAGGAACTGGAATGGGAGCACTTCCCAAAAGAGACCCAGCCATCCACAATAGTAAGAGGAGGACCCAGGATGAAAAATATACCAAGATGGCAAGGGAAAAAGGCTAACAGTAAGAAGCCAGAACTCAAAGAGTATGAGAAAAATCAGCTGATTTCTTGGTAGCTTTAATGAAGAAATGATCACACTAATCCAAAAATTACCTTAACTTTTATCTTTTTCAAAATGTTAAATATTTCTCTGCTATTGCTCTTCCAGAGCATCATTATTAACAGTTTTTGAAACCCATACTCAACATTCCAGGGTAGGAATACTAGTTTGTCAATTTTCTCCTGTGAAAAATCAAAGAGCCCATATATAGATCAAGCTCATGATTCCAACCTGATTAAAATCACACTAACAAGACCAAATTAAAATGCAATCTCTCACATACCCACGCAAAGCTATGTTTCAAGCCTTCACATCATGATCTTCCCAAACCCAGTTTCCACTGTCTCCTGTCTACCTCTCAAACCCTACCCAAAAAGTCATTGACAGTTGCTTTGTCCTGATCACTCACATCTGCCTTTTAACATCTATCTTCCAACCTGCTTATATTAGATGTGAGTATATCAGTCTGAGGCTGTCAACATCTGCACTGGACAGGAGACAATTTTCACCTCCTTCAATCTGACTCTAGGCAGTTAGCAGGGAGAAAATTATGCCTCAAGAAACTGACAGCTTATGCTCAATATTCTTTTGTCAAGGATAAAATACATCACTAATTTCCTTAAAACTGCCTTGCCATGTTCTGCAATGTTAATTAAATATATGTGTGTACACACATATATAAAAAATATATAGACACACACATATATACACATGTACACATATACATATCCACAAATACCTCTCCATTTATGTGTATATTTTTCTCCCTATATATGATTTGAGCTGTATCAGTGAAAATGGTACCTATGTCCTCAATTTTACTATACAATTACTGAGATAAATAAAAGAATGTCTCTTAAAAAAATGAAAATAAAATAAAAAATAAAATTAGATATGTCTCTTAACTATTATCAATTGAAAATCCTCATTGCCTATCTCTTCTTTATGACAATGCCCGAAGAGACCATCAGTTTTATCTGACTGGGTAATTCTGCGCTTTCAACATTTAAAAAAGGAGAGAAGATATCTGTGCAACAAGACCCTCGAAGAGTACGCTTACAAATAAACTACAGCTACTAAGATCACACAGGTGCTAACAAACTCAATAGTTTTTAACTCTACTGTTTTAGTAGACCAATAAATAGTGCTTTTTTGCTCTAAAACTAACAAGACATTTTCTACCAAAAAGATGGTTCTTTTAACAATTGAGACTTAGCACTGAACAACACTGACTACTCTCAATAAGTTGAAGTCCTACTTCCACTCAAGGACAATGCACTTGCACTATAATCAAAGCTTACCTGAACTGGAACACCAAACCAAAAGCCAGAACTTGAAAAGAAAACCTCCAAAGAAATCTCAAGACAAATATTGCCTAAACATAAACAAACATGAAAAAGGGGAAACTACAAGCCAAACATTAAAGAATTTACCCGCTTTTCTCCTTCCAGCCATTTGAGAAGGGTTATCTGGTTTCACTATTAAATGTTTCCTCAAGGGGCACCTGCATGGCGCAGTCAGTTAAGCACCTGACTCCATTTCTGCTCAGGTCATGATCTCACTGATCTCTAGGTCATCAGGATCTGCGGTCAGCTCCAAGTCTCCTTTAAGACTCTCTCTCCCTCTCCTAGTGCCCTTCCCCCATCCACAACTGCCCAATAAGACATCTCAATCATTGAGAATGTGGTAAAATTCAATTGATAAGAAAAATAACCAGGATTCAACCAATCAATAAAGTAGGATGAAGGTTTACAGATACCTACCACTGCCCTAGGGTGTCTCACAAGCACCATGAAAAATGTTCAACATCAGTTCTCACCAAATAAAGCACATTTTTTAAAAAAGGAAGTAGCATTTTACATCTATAAGGATAGCAAACAATGTTAATAGACTCCCATTACTTGTCAAAAAGAATAATTTGCTTCTACTCAATACTACTTTATTATATTCCTTCAGAGAACTCTCCCCCATTCCTCATGTCCTAGGGTGAGCCAGGCTGGCTAGAAACTGGTTCAGCTGGGATGCCTGGGTGGCTCAATTGGTTTAGCAGCTGCCATCAGCTCAGGTCATGATTCCAGGGTCCTGGGATCTAGCACTGCATCAGGCTCCCTGCTCAGCAGAGAGCCTGCTTTTCTCTCTCCCTCTGCCTGCCACTCCGCTTACTTGTGCTTTCTATCTCTCTGTCAAATAAATAAATAAAATCTTCCCATCCAAGTACTAACCAGGCCCGACCCTGCTTAGCTTCCGAGATCAGACGAGATCGGGCACGTTCAGGGTGGTATGGCCATAGACTAAATAAATAAAATCTTAAAAAAAAAAAAAAAAGGAAAGAAAAAGAAAAAAGGAAAGAAATTGGTTCAGTGCTCAGCATGACCCAAGCAAAGCTAACCAGTCCCCTCCATGATGAAAATATAGAGGCAGAAGAAGAAAAGTTCTTTTTCTGCTAGGGTAACACCTCAACCTATAGGTGGACATCTTGTCCAACATGTACATATGCAAAGAGAGGTACACTCGATGGAATATTATATAGTCATAAAAAAGGGACAAGATCATGCCATCTGCAACAACATGGATGGACCCAGAGGGTATTAAGCTAAGTGAAATAAGTCAGACCAAGAAAGACAAATACCTTATGATTTCACTCTTATGTAGAATCTAAAAAAAGAAAAAGAAAAAGAATAAAAAAGAATAAATAAAAAACAGAATCAGACCTATAGAGAACTGATGGATGCCAGAGGGGAAGGGATGGGGACAACAGGCAAAATAGGGGAGGGGGAGTGGGAGATACAGGCTACCAGTTATGAAATTTAAAAAGCCACAGGAATAAAAGGCACAGCATAAGGAATACAGTTAATAATTTTTTAACAGCAATGCATGGTGACAGGTGGTAGCTATACCTGTGATGAATACAGCATAATGTATAAACTTGTCCTATCACTATGTTGTGTATCTGAAACTAATGTAACATTGTGTGTCAACTACACTCAAGGAAGGAAGGAAGCAAAGAAGGAAGGGAGGGAAGGAGGAAGGGATTGATGGACAGAAGAAGGAATGGAAGGAGGGAGGGAAAGTGAAATAAATGGAGTCAAGTGATGAAGAAAGCCTTATATCCTTTGAGTCACTCACAACTAACTATCCCTGAACTCAAAATCTACTCCTGGAATTCCCAATTATGAAGGCCATAAACTCCCTTTTTACTTTAACAACTCTGAATTGAATGTATTTCTGTCACTTGTAATTAGTGAGGTTATGTAAACATGAGCAAGCTAAGATATAACCCTACTGGAGAACAATTTCAGAATACATTTTAAAAGCCCTACAACCTGTGTTATGTCCCAGAGGAAACAGTAGTTACATGGGTATACACATATGTAAAACTTCAAAGAACTGTATACTGATTTGTGTACTTGGTTGTATAGAATTATACTTTAATTTGTAAAAAAAAAAAAAAAAAAACCTGTGTCCCTGTATTTCTACCCCTAGAGATATCTATTAATGATAGAATTTTTAAAAGGGGGGGGAGGGGCTGTGTGACACTGTACATGTTCACATATTTCAGCATTATATATATCAAAAACATAAAAACAACTTCTAAGTCCAACAGGGAAATTATGCAATAAAAGTTTTAAACATTATAAATTCCAAGGTTATACCAAATTAAAAAATGCCTAGAATTAGTGTAAAACTTTTTACAAGACAATAAAATGCTATCAAAGCTAGAATTAAAACTAGGGTAAAATGCATATGCATTTAGGCAAGGACTTGAAAGGAAACACAAGGCTATATAAATATAAAATACTATTTGTAATCATTCAAAAAATGAAACAGTGTAAATCTAAAATAACAAGTAGAGGACTTATATGTAAACACTGATGAAAGAAATTTAAAAAAAAGATCTAAACAGAAGGAAACATTTTAGTCATGGATTGGATGATTCACATACTAAAAATACAAATTCTCCCTAAATTAATTACAAGTTTAGTATAATTCCATCAAAATTGCAGATTTTTTTGTATTACAGATAAGCTTATCTAAAATTTATCTAAATTATCTAAAATTTATATGTTAAAATGAAAGAGACAAAATAACAATTGAGAAAAATATTAAGTGGGAAGAATCATTTTATCCAAGTCTGACACTCCTGCAGCTACAGCAGTAAAAGACCACGCAAGTACTGGAAAGGAAAGACACAGTGATCAATGGAACAAAATAAAGAACCCAGAAATAAAGAAACCCAGCTTGTGTGCTCCCACACAAGCACAGGTGACTAATTTTTAATAAGGGTGCAAAAGTAATTCAATGGAGGAAACAGAGTCTTTCCAACAAATGGTACTGGGGCAACTAGGTATCCGTGGGGTTCAAAGTTCACATGTTACATAGAAATTAATTCAAAATGAGTCATAGATTAAATATAAAACATAAAACTAAAACACTTTTAAAAGAAAACAGGAGAAAATCCTGATAAGCTAAACCCTGGAGAAGAATTCTTAGCAAAAGCAAAATTCATGAAGGGGGTCAATAAATTGGACTTCCTCAAATTAAAGACTTTTACTATGTAAAAACACCTGTTAACATGATGAAAAAAGATGCTATATCCACACAACAGAATATTCACAGAATACTAACAACAAAATACTATCTAAAAACAAAAAAAAAAACAACAACAAAAAGTCACAAACTAAACTATAATGACTCTCAAGGGCATCACGCTGACAAAAAAAAGACAATCTCAAAAGGTCAAATACTGATTCCATTTATACAATTTTCTTGAAATTACAGAATTAGACATGGAGACAGAGGAGTTGCCAAGGGTGTTGGGGACTATAAGCTAAATGGGTGCGACTATGTGGGGATAAGCATGAGGGAGACCTTTATTACAGTGATGGTGATAGAATAGTTCTGTATCGTGACTGCAGTGGTAGCTGCACGGACGTACACAAGTGATAAAACCAGAGAGTTATACACAGATAATGTGCCAATGCCAGTCTCCTGGTGTTGATACTGTACCATACTTCCTTAAGATAAAACCAATGGGAGGTGCCTGGGTGGCTCAGCCGGTTGAGCAACTGTCTTAGGCTCAGGTCATGATCCCAAGGGCCTGTGATGGAGCCCCACACTGCTCAGGGAGCCTGCTTCTCCCTTTCCCTCTGCCATTCCCCTCCCTCTCTGGTTCTCTCTCTCTCTCTCTCTCTCTGTCAAATAAATAAACAAAAAATCTTAAAAAATATAGGACCATTGTGGGAAACTCAATAATGGATACACTGAACCACTCTGTGCTATCTTTTAAAATTTCTGTGATTTGGGGCACCTGGGTGGCTCAGTGGGTTAAAGCCTCTGCCTTCAGCTCAGGTCACGATCCCAGCGTCCTGGGATCGAGGCCCGCATCGGGCTCTCTGCTTGGCGGAGAGCCTGCTTCCCCCTACTTGTGATTCTGTAAAATAAATAAAATCTTTAAAAATAAAATAAAATAAAATTCCTGTGATTCAAAATAAAGAAAAATAAAATTCAAAAAAAAAAAGGAAAATTCACGTGTTAAGTGACTTTGCTTTAGTGTTTGTTTACACTAATAAAAACAGTTTAAGAGAATTTTTCTGATTTGACTAAAAACTGGTACAGCAGAATCTTAGTGGATCTCAGCTGAGGAGAATATACTAATACTAGGTAAGTCCCCTGGAGTTGTTAGGAGCACACACTGCCTGAAAACATACCCCAAATGACTCAACCTATAGGAAAATAAATTATTACAATTTTTCATACATTAGGCCCAACATTTTTATCTATAAAAAAGATGAGCCATCTGCTCAGGCTTGACCTGTGTTCAACAACTGGCCCATTCTCCCTTTCCCACTATTATAGCAATCCCTTCCTCAACAGCTCTATCTCACCCCTCACAACTGTGATAGACTCCTGATTCTTAGTCCTGCCTCCAGGTTCTCTAACACATTTAACTCTTCCTGCACACAGCTGAGAGACTCATCTCCCCATAACACCACTCTTCCTATTTCATGTCACCCAGATGGCAGAACTTCTTAAAACAGGAAGAAAGTTAACAAGACATATTTTAGTTTAAGAAGAAAAAGAGCTTTAAAAATAAACATAAAGCAATGCTGGGAAAAACCGCTTCCAGAGGTTAGCAAATCCTGTATCATTAGATAAATTTAAGTATAGGGGAACCTGAACCTCAAGATCTATTCCAACCCTGGAGTTCTGATTCCCTATCATTTCCCTGAGAATTCTCCCTCCATCACCGGCATTCCAAATTATCCTCTAAAATCCGGCTCCAATCTCTTTTCTTCTAATCTTTCCTCCCAGCACTCCTCTCCAAGCTAGGCCCTAACTATTCCCCCATGCACATCATGTATAGTCTATTTTTCTAACTAGATGATTTTCTTAACTGGATTTTTTTTTTCCCTCTCTCTCTTTTCACCTTTCATGATCCAGTGCACCTTCAGGAAATTTTTCCAATCCCATGCTTACTCTCCCATTTGTGCTATTCATCTACTTTTCATGTCCAAGTGTCCTGATTATAAGCTCTGGGACAAACAAGGGAAAAAGCCTCCTATCTGCTAGCAGTCTCTCTTTGTCAGAGACCACACAGTCAACCAGCCCTTTCCCCACTGCGGTTTCTCTGACACAAGATTTTTCCGAGGAAACACACTAATGTCCAGTACACCAACCATCTACCTATCTGGCCCTTTTGCTGAGCACATTATCATTAGGAGCAGTGCAGGAGTACACAAAGGTGTACCTCAGCTTCTTTGGGCCTTCTCCTTCAACCACCCAGAAATGTCCATGATGCAACATCAAGTCTCTGATCTTGGTCTTTGAGAGCCAACAGTGAAATATAACTAAAGGATTTTTAAAAACTCTGTTCTAGTAGAAACTATTCCTCATCTACTCTACTTCCAACCTACCATCACTGGTCCTCCTTTTTTAACAGCTGCCCTTTTTCTAACAAGTTTCATTTATACCTTTCCATTTCTGTCCCTTGGATGTCTCCTACCCAGCTAAGAGCCCTCTTTTTCTCATGAGAGTGCTATTCAAAGATTCATAAAATACACGGATACTCTTTTTTAGGTAATGTGAAAATACATATATATACACATATATATAAACACATATATATAATGTATGTATAAGGAGTGACTGCTAATACAAGATTTCTTTTTGTGGAGATGAAAATGTTCTGGAATGATAATGGTGACAGCTGTACCACTCCATGAATATACTAAAACCACTGATACGTATACTTTAAAGGGGTGAATTTTGTTATATGAATCATATCTCAATTTTTTTTTAAGGTAAGACTCTCCAACCCCACCCCTGTATTTATATTTGGCACTGGGAAGGAAACTTGTAATTTTTCAGACAAGACCCTTTTCTCACATACTTCTTGGAGAACACAGTCTATTATCCTCTTTACACAATTAAGTGCCTATCACAAATCGGGCACCAACACAGGAGCTGGAGAGATGGTCACCAGACCAACACAGAGCCTGTCCTACTGAAGCCTGGAGAGGGGAAGACAACAAATTATCTGATTCTAGGAAGAAAAAGTATAAGAATAACCTAATCAGGGTAGGAGGGTTGGGGTGGAAAGGATCCCCCAAAAAAGAGCACATCTAAGAGGCATACACATGCCTCAGCCCACATAAGGTAGTTACTCCTCAACCACTAGTTAGAGGTGACTTGCAGTAAAACAAAACTCCTAGATGACAAGAATTTGGATGGCATGCAATTGGTAACTGACTCCCATCTACCACAGGAGGCTCACATGTCCACTGCACTGGCCTTGAAGTAAAGTGGCCCTGTATAAGCATATTAATGTTTTACCTACTGACAGTGTTAGTATGGTAATGTTTTAATGTACTCACAAATATTTGTGCTTATTATTCATATATCAGGGCAAATACAAAAAGAAAATTAAGTTACGCTGAAAAACTATACATTTAAGTCTGTTTATTGATGACTGCACAGAAGGCACAGCACTTGTACAAAATGAAAAATATAAAAAGCTTAACTTTCAGCTCAAAGTATTATAAATAAATACACAAACTGTTTATTGAAAACAGTAAGCTCCTATCTTTAACTATGTGAAAACCCTAATATGAGATCAGAACCAGAGCCTATGGGTCAAATCTGGCCCACCATCTGTTTTATAAATAAGTTCTACTGGAACACAGCCACACCCATTTGTTTATATGTTACCTATAGCCGCTTTCCCAACACAACTGTAAAACTGAATAATGTTAACAGAGACCTTATAACCAGTAAAGTCTAAAATATTTACTATTTGAATCGCTTCTCGGCCTTTTAGCTAAGATCAAGTGTAAAATATTTACTACTTGACCCTTTACAAGAACAAAAAAAACTGCAAACGTGTACTAAATAGAAGTACTTCAAGTTGATTCAGAACAAAGAAGTATTATACATCCTTTACCAATGAAGCATCCCAGTGGATAAACAACAAACTCAAAACGCAAAGAATTCTAACTCTAATTTATTAGTCAATCCGCCGTGGAGCTTTAGGTAAATCGTAATTAGTCTGTGTTTTATATACCAGTAAAATTCAGAGCACCTGGTTCGGAGTTTCATTTAAGTGCTCAAGACCACTGAAGCCAGGGCTGGGAAAGGTGTCTGTATTAATTATCTTTTGCTGTCTAACAAATTCCCCCAAAAGGTGGTAGCTTAAAATAAGTATTTAGTATCTCCTGAGTCTTCGGTGGGTCAGGACTTTGGAGCTGGTTAGGACTGCAATCTTTTAAAACCCCTCGAGAGCTGGAGGATCTGCTTCAAGGTGGCTTACTCAGAAGCTTGGCAAACTGGTACTGACAGCTTCCCCCGAAGTGAATAATCCATGAGAAAGAGCAAGGCAGATACTATACTCCCTTTATGACTTTGCTCCCCTTTGAAAGTAGGTAACATCACTTCTACCATATTTTATTCTTTATAGAAGTGAGAGTCTTTAAGTCCAACATACATTCAAGAGGATCAAAGTCAGGCTCCACTTTTTTAAGGGAGGGGTGTCAAAGAATCTGCAAACATATTAATGCCACTACAGGGTTTCAAATGATGAGTAAACAGCTTCAACAACATAACCAACAAGGCCTGGCTGATTAAAGAATATGCACTTAACCATTTTCATAACATGTACTTTGTTCTATTTATGAGCGGAGAGAGGTTTCATCACTGCTTAAGATTCTCCAAAAAAAAAAAAAAAAAAAGTAAGGCACTTCAGCTTTTCATATCTGATGCAGTAATGATGATGGGAGGCAGTTATATTTTTGTTTTAGCTTTTTTTTCCCAAGGAGAAAAGGCAAGGAGAGAAGGCAAATTATGGTGAATAGATCATGATCATAAATAATTGCAAAGTTGGACTAGGACAGACAAGTACTTATGATTCAGGGCCACATAAAAGATTTTCTCGGATATAAATAAAAAGAAAACAGAAATTCAGATATGCATTCAAAACTGTGGGGGTGGTTGGGGTGAGGGAGGTGCGTGTATTATACCAAGATTGCTACAAATCTGCATCACAGAAACTTCTGAAACAAGGAACATTATACAGAGTTAAACTAAAAGTTACCTACAAAAATTAAACATATTTTCAAAATAAATGTCTTAGTTACTAGACGTAAGGAACATTTGGTGAAATTCATCACATTCTATTATTTTGAGGCAAAAGGCCTGGGAGCAGACTTCCTCAGAGGAAAATGAAGTGAGAGCCATTCTGATTTCCTTAACAAGAAGCTCAAAAATTGGGGCGCCTGGGTGGCTCAGTGGATTAAAGCCTCTGCCTTCAGCTCATGTCATGATCCCAGGTTCCTGGCATCGAGCCCCCCATTGATCTCTGCTGAGCAGAGAGCCTGCTTCAGAGATCACAATTAGGGAGGCAGGCAGAGAGAGAGGAAGGGAAGCAGGCTCTCTCTCTCTCTCTCTCTCCTCTCTCTCTGCCTGCCTGTCTCCCTAATTGTGATCGCTCCCTCTCGCTCTCTGTCAAATATATCAACAAAATTTAAAAAAAAAAAAAAAAAAAGCTCAAAAATTGTCCTGAACTAGACAATTTAACTGCTTTATAAGTTCATTCAAAGCCCACTCTGATGGGCTGAATAATGTCCCCCCAAAAGCTCATACCCCCCCCAGAACATACGAATGTGGCCTTATTTGTAAATAGGGTCTTTGCAGACATAAACAAGTAAAGATGAGGTCATACTGGATTTAGGGAGAACCCTAATTCAAAGTTTGATATCCTTATAAGAGGAAACTTTGTACAAAGAGAAACAGGGAGAATGCCATGTGACAAGACAATGAAGGAAGAGACTGTGGAGTAACAAGTCGACAAACCAAGGAATGCCAATGATTGCTGGCAAACACAAAAAGCTAGGAGAGAACAACATTCAACAGATTCTTCCACTGAGTCCCCACGAAAGAATTAACCCTGTTAACACCCTGATTTCGTTATCTGGCCTCCGGAGTTGTGAGAGATTAAATTTCTGTTGTTCTAAGCCACCAAGTTTATAGTAATTTATGTTATTACAGCCCTAGATAACAATTACATACTCCCATATTACAGTTAGTAATATGGAATTTAAATGCCATCATTTATAACATTAGAAACATTTATCTTCAGCCTGAAAATTTAGAAAAATATTTACCAATCAAGGTTCTTAGTTCACAAATTCAGAACAATTAGAGACAGCACTGTCCCATTTAATGCACTGTCCCTTTCTTGGGTACTGTCACAGGGATGAATGAGATATAAGACTCCAAAACGGACTGGGCCCCTGGGTGGCTCAGTGGGTTAAGCCACTGCCTTCAGCTCAGGTTATGATCTCAGGGTCCCGGGATCAAGTCCCACATTGGGCTCTCTGCTCAGCAGGGAGTCTACTTCCCCACTCTCTCTCTGCCTGCCTCTCTGTCAAATAAATAAATAAAATCTTAAAAAAAAAAAAGACTCCAATAGACTACACACACTACTATCAGCCATCAGAGATCCATTGAGATTCTCCCAAAAGTCAGTAAAGCAACTGTACAAAACAGGAGCTCAGTTCACCTTAGTTGATACTCAACAGCTTCACAAAAAGCTGTCTTTATTTAAGTCCTCTTGCTGAACCAGAAGTTTAACACAAAACTATAAGTTTTAAGAATTTAATGTTCCATATGTAAAGTCTTAGCACACTTGTAGCATCAAAAAAACAAGTTTTTCTAATCGGCACTATACCAAGCTGTGGGTTACAATTCCACCCTTTATTAATTCTGAGTTTCCCAAAAACAGGATTCCTTTAAGCCCAGATTTGTTTTTATTTCAAACTCAAACCACTTCAAGTACGCATGGCTAATTTACCATACCAGCCTGACAGAATGGCTAGACATTTTTCCATTTTATCACCCCTGTATCTTCAGCATGAACTACAAAGAGGTATTACAAAGGATGAAAGGTAAACTTCTGCCCCATTTATTTCCTATTCAACTGTTGTTGGAACATTTCTAAGACTCAACTCCTTTTTTTTTTTTTTTTAAGATTTTATTTATTTATTTGACAGAGAGAGAGAGATAGCGAGAGAGGGAACACAGTGGGGTGGGGAGAGGGAGAAGCAGGCTTCCCGATGCAGGGCTCAACTGCAGGACCCTGAGATAGTTATCTGAGCAGAAGGCAGACGCTTAATGACTGAGCCAACCAGGAGCCCCTAAGACTCAACTCTTATTTAGGGTATCCCAAGAAAAGTGCATTCAGATTCTCCAAATACAGTGTTTCTTTGTTAGTGCCTCTCCTGATTAAAAGTGAAGCCTGATTAAAACTTAATCCATCTCTAACAAATGAGTATTTTAAGTTACTGAGCAACTGGCAAGCATGAAAATATTGGCCATAAAAAGTTACCGGCAAGGATTAATTTTCTAGAAAAGCCTGCCTCTCTCTATATAAGAAGCAGCATTGACCTACCTTGTTTTCGAACATCTTCTACTGCAGCCACAAGCTCTTCTTTGAGAAACTGACTCTCCTTTGCAATTTTATCCCCCTTCTCCAAAAAATTCTCAGTTGCTTGTTCAACAGAAGCAGCCAAAACATGGGCCTTCTTGGAACGGCCTCTCTTCTTATTTGAGGGTCCCTTACTATTGGTGTTTACCAGAGTTGTGACCTAAAAGTTTCATTTTTACAAATTAAACTGCAGTCAATTAAAATGAAAACAACAGAAAGATGACCATCTTTAAAGAAAGGAATAGTAAATTATTCATAATTAAATGAAATAGCACATTTATAAATTCCACAAGCATTAACAAATAACACACAGTCTCCATTTTTAAGGAATATAGCAACAATACTCAATTTAGGTCCCAAAATAATTTTGCTATCTCAATGTGCAAGACAAAAAATATTTTAATTTTTCAAACATGTGTTAACTAGATTTTAGTTCCATTTTACAAATCAAAAACTGATTAGAATCATATTACACATCTGTACATGTCATGAACAAGTCCCAGAAAGAGAATGACAATGAACCTGTTAGCTTTATGTGGAGGTCAAGTTTTCCACTGTTTTCAACCTGTGTAAAATATTTTAAAGTAACTGCTTCTGATTTTGTTTCACAGTTTATTCAAACAAATCTCAGCAATGAATTAGTAAAGTCCTTAACAAAAAAAGGAAGGGCTGCCCAAAGGAGCCTATTGTGATGGTGCTTTAAGTCCCAGAACATCAACCACCATTTACATATATATACATATATATATATATAAATAAAATACCAGGTGATCTGTAGGTTGACGATGACTATAGATTTTTTTATTAGCATAGCTTGCCACACAAAACACCTGCTTAGAACTATACTGGATGGGCTTCAAAAAAGTAAATGTTCATGAGTCTTATTACACACTTCTACATTATATTAAAATATATAAATATATTTGTATGCATGTACACATTTGCATATATGTATTTGTGATACTTGTTGTTAACAATTAATGAGATGGCATCACACTGTGGTATCTGCAATAGAACACAGCAAACCTATATCCTCAAATTGCCTGCTAACTGATCCTGGACAAGGAAGTCTGTTAAGCATGGTAAAGAGACAAGAGTCAAAGCTTCATAGCCCATCTTTCTTGTCTATAACCTGTACCTTCCAAGAAAAAGTGATGCCAAGAAACCATCTACAAAATACAAATACTTGGTAAGCTGCATTACATACCACTTATCCCCTATTATTGCCAATAAGACACGAGAAAATGGCAGTAACTATGTTCCCATAGGGTTAAATGAATGCTTGTATCATTATTTAAATAATTAGTGGTGCCACATCCTCTAAATACTATCAACCTAAACTCAACTACTCAAATTAAAGCTTTGAGCTAAACTTGCTCTGTTTGTTTACCACGCCTACTACTATGGAACCATATGACAGCTACGTATTTGCAGATTCTTACCTGAGTAACAAGAGGCTCCAACAGTCTTTCAACTGCCAGAGTCCTGATCTCTAGACTTTTGGGGTCCCACTTAAAGTTTATGTTGCCTGTGTGGACAGAAGTCATATCTGAAAAAGAAACAAAAGGTCAACGTGAGGCAAACATCAAACACAAACATGAAATAAATAATAAATCTTCTACTTCTAAAAAAAGAACTTTTTATATCAGCAAAACTTAATTCCAGATGGGAAAAAAATTCTCAAGAGCCTGCACAAGAGGGCCTAGTAACTCTTAACCTCTTACACCTTCAAATGTCGAGCTTGTAAACAGTAGAGGTACTACAAGAGGAACTCCGAAACACACAGAGCTCTTTCCCTTTGGGCTTCTCTGGCACCAAGACATTTCTACTTTGATTTTCCATACCAATTTAGAAGCAGGATGAAAAGCTAACGTGAATGAAGGCCTGATTCTGATTTTTCTTACTCCATAATATTTACAGTACAGTATTACCTAAAAGGCATAACTCCTTTTTTGATGACTTCTTAGAGAATATCTTGTCTTACTCTATTAAAACATAATGCTTAAGTCTGCTGCCCTCTGCACCTACAACTATTATCACTCACAGCCAGAAGAAATTTCAAGTCACGCTTAGTCAAGTATCAATGTATCATTGTCAAGGTAAACTTCCATTAGACAGAGGCTTTAAGATTAGGGGAAAAGACTTCAACAAAAACACCAAACAGCATTTGCTTCTAAAAGTAGTGCCTAAAAGATTAAAGGGGGGAAAAAAAGACAGGAGGTACATAACTGAAGTAAACACTAACTATAAACTTTCTAGACAACCAACTTGGTATTTAAAATCTTAAAAGAATATGTTCTTATGACCCAGAGATTCTACTTCTGGAAATTTATTCTAAAGCAATAATCAAGGTGCATATAAAAACTTGGATACAATGATGTTCAAAACAGAAAAAAAAAAACAAAAAAAAAAAAACCAAACAGATATCACTGAATAAATAAATCACATAACCAACCACATAATACTGTGTCACACTTAAAAAAAAATGTTTACAAAATTTAGGAAAATTTAAAAAAAAAAAAAAGTGTTCTTGGAGCACCTGGCTGGCTCAGTGATTTAAGCCTCTGCCTTCGTCTCAGGTCATGGTCTCAGGGTCCTGGGATGAAGCCCCCTGTCAGGCCACTCTCGCTCAGCAGGGAGCCTGCTTCCCTCTCCCTCTCTCTGCCTGCCTCTCTGCCTACTTGTGATTTCTGTCTGTCAAATAAATAAATAAAATCTTAAAAAACAAAACAAAACAAAACAAAACAGTACTCTCACTGTCCAGGTCTTTACTTCTATTAAATACCAATTCCCATTAAAGAGAATCAGGGCTCCTCCAAAGGTGGGGGGGGTTCCTTTCAGGTCTGAGATATCCTATTCTACAGAAAGCAAAGAAGGGTACAAAGACTAATCTAACAAAACAGAGAGGAACCAAAGGCTCCACTGGCCAATTTAAAAAATCAGGCGCCTGGGTGGCTCAGTTGGTTGGGTGACTGCCTTTAGCTCAGGTCATGATCCCAGGGTCCTGGGATCGAGTCCCGCATTGGGCTCCCTGCTCAGTGGCAAGCCTGCTTCTCCCTCTCCCCTCTGTCTGCCTCTCTGCCTACTTGCGCTCTCTGTCAAATAAATAAATAAAAACTAAAAAAAAAAAAAACCTGAGTATCAAAAAACATGACTACAACTGCCTGACAGGTAAGTACACAGAAAGATACCCTATGACCATAGAGATTCTCAAAATAAAAAGGGAATTCGTTTACCATGGATATATAACAGAATTAGAAAATGACCATTTTGCAAACTCCAGTGTAGTAACTGATTCACCAACGATATCAATGTATGTTAATACCATTAAGTGAAAGGCTACTGGGGAACAAGATACTTCTAAGGTGCCCAAGTATCACTTCACGAGTTACTTACTAATTACACAGGCCAAGACATACCTTTACAAATTTGCAATCTAATGGCCACCCTCTTAAACAGATAAACTTAACATCACTAATGACACACCTGATATTATATGCCTCCCAGTATTAAGAGTATTAAGTACTCTTGATTAATTAAAAAAAAAAAAAAACTTTAAAAGGTTTGCAAGAGGGACACCTGGGTGGCTCAGTCAGTTAAGCATCTGCCTTCAGCTCAGGTCATGATCCTGGGGTCCTGGGATTGAGCCCGGCAGCGGGCTCCCTGCTCAACATGAGTCTGCTTCTCTTCCTCTCCCTCTGCTCCAACACCCCCCCATCTCGTGCGTGTGCACGCACACACTTGCACTTGCACACTCTCTCTCAAATAAATAAACCTTTAAAAAAAAAAGAATAAAAGGTTTTCAAGAGCCTCGGTGTTACTATAAAATGAGTAGTCATGCAACAGCAAAAATAGATGTTTAACTAGAGTAAATGGAGTCTACTAAAGCCTCTATGTAGGGATTCAAAACCTTTTTCAATGCCATAGAGCTTTTTGGCAGTCTAGTAAAGCCTAAAGACCAATGTCTGTCCAACAGAAATACAGTGTAAGCCACCTATGTAATTTTTTTAATAACAACATTAAAAAGAAATGGATGACTGTAAACAATATATCCAAAAAAGTATTTTGCCATGTAAACATTTCTTAAATTATTAGAGGTATTTCACATAAGTACTAAGTGTCAAATTTGTGGGATTTGCTTTATACTCAGGGCACATTTAAAGTCAAAGATGTCACATTTCACCTGTTCAAGAGCCACTTGTAGCTAGTAGCTTCTGTACTGAATAGGCAGCTATAAGACCCTTTTCAATAATGTTTTTCAAATGCATACAACACAATTCAAAAGATTACAAAGGAAACACATATACTGATATTTAGTTATCAAGATACTTTACAAATAGATGATACAGTAACATATGTGCTTCTTTATAATATTAAATAAGACTTAGCAAGAAGTCTGACAACTACTTCAAAGTAACAATGAACAGGGGCGCCTGGGTGGCTCAGTGGGTTAAGCCGCTGCCTTCGGCTCAGGTCATGATCCCAGGTCCTGGGTTCAAGCCCCGCATCGGGCTTTCTGCTCGGCAGGGAGCCTGCTTCCTCCTCTCTCTCTGCCTGCCTCTCTGCCTACTTGTGATTTCTCTCTGTCAAATAAATAAATAAAATCTTTAAAAAAAAAAAAAACAAAGTAACAATGAACATACACATTTTTCAAGGTAACCTAATTATTGCAGATATGAAAAACAGATTCCTACTGGTGACAAAGTTACAGGTTCAACTGAAAACTGTAGTTTGTTATCTACAATAATAGAAATGCTAAATTCCTGTTAATAGTGAAAACAAAGACAAAATTTTTCCAATCCAAATTCACCGCAGCTTTAAAAACTTGGCCTAGGGATGCCTGAGTGGCTCAGTTGGTTAAGCACCTGCCTTCAACTCAGGTCATGATCCCACCTGGGATCGTCTGGCTTCCTGCTCTGCTCCCTGCTCTGCTCCCTGCTCTATGGGAGCCTCCTTCTCCTTCTCCCTGCCACTCCCCCTGCTTGTACTCTCTCTCTCTCTGTGTCAAATAAATAAAATGTTTTAAAAAATTTAAAATAATAATAAAATGAAACACTGGCCTAGGTTCAATGTCAACCTTATAGGGGATACAGAAGCATGGTAAGCAACACCATGGAAAAACAAACAAATCCAGAATGGAGGGTACCTTACAAGATAACAGGGCCTCAATTCTTCAGAAAGTCAGAGTTTTGGGGGAGAGGGTAGCAAGACTATTCTAGACTGAAACACTCAAGAGACATAAGAAATCTAATGCAATACATGTACCATATTTAGACAAAAGCTTGAGACAAGCAGCTATTAAGACATTTGTAAGGAAGAGTGCCTGCATGGCTACGTTGGTGAAGCAACTGCCTTTGGCTCAGGTCAAGATCTCAGGGTCCTGGATAGAGTCCCCACATCGGGCTCCCTGCTCAGCAGGGAGTCTCCTTCTCCCTCTGACTCTTCCCCTTCTCATTCTCTCTCTCAAATAAATAAATAAAATCTTAAAAAAAAAAAAAAGACATATCTAAGGAAATTGGTCTTCAATACTTATTAAATATTAAATGTTATTACAGAATTACTGCTCAATTTCATAGGTGTGATAATGAAATTGTGACTGTGTAGAAAAAAATGACAATTTCTAGGAGATGCATGCTGAAATATTTAGGGGTAAAATGTAAAGATTTCTGCAACTTTCCAATAGTTCAGCAAAAAAAAATACACATATACAGATCAAGGAATTATGAAAAAATACTCATAACTATTAAATATAGGTAAAGGACATGTGGACGGGTGTTCTCAGATTTATTCTTTTAGCTTCTTTGTATACCTGAAATTTCTCATCTAATAAAATGGGGAAGATATTACAGAAGTTTATGAGAAAATGTCCCAAATATACTAGTGAAGATGCTAAAGAGATTTCAAAACAATATAAAGAACGACTTCAGGGAGGAATAAAGATATCTAAATGCATAAACCAAAATATTAACAATATTGTTATTTCTAAAGTGTGGATTATGGATAGTTTAAACATCCTTTTTGCTTAACTGTATTTTCTGGTATTATAAAAATCATACAGGTAGTTAGAAAAAGTTACTTTTGTAATTAAAAAAGCAGAATCTGGGGCGCCTGGGTGGCTCAGTGGGTTAAGCCATTGCCTTCGGCTCAGGTCATGATCTCAGGGTCCTGGGATCGAGTCCCGCATCGGGCTCTCTGCTCAGCAGGGAGCCTGCTTCCCTCTCTCTCTCTCTGCCTGCCTCTCCGTCTACTTGTGATCTCTCTCTGTCAAATAAATAAATAAAATCTTTAAAAAATAAATAAATAAAAATAAAAAAGCAGAATCTTCATTTTATAATCTTTACATCTTTATACGAAGAGGACAATACAATCAAAGGGCAAGTTTGAGGGGCGCCTGGGTGGCTCAGTGGGTTAAAGCCTCTGCCTTCAGCTCAGGTCCTGATCCCAGGGTTCTGGCATAAGGCCCCTCATTGGGGTCTCTGCTTGGCAGGGAGCATGCTTCCCCCTCTCTTTCTCTGCCTGCCTCTCTGCCTACTTGTGATCTGTCTGTCAAACAAATAAATAAAATCTTAAAAAAAAAAAAAAGGCAGGTTTGATCATAACTTAACCACTCTTCCTTACTCATTTATAAAATAAGACAATCATTACCTTCAGAAGGCTTTCCTGAAGATTAAATTAAACAGATTATGATCCACTCAATAAAAGGAGAACCCAGGCTAATTAAAATAAAGGAGAAGTTCTTCCATAGAACAGGAAAACAATAAATGCAGAGGAATAATGGGTTTAGAAAAATCACCATTTAGAAACCATCATAATAATGGATTCACTCAAGAATCATCCTGAATGATCAGCATCCTGAATGCTAAACCAAGTGGTTGAAAGTTTACAAAGAAAATGATTATTTACATACTCTCATGGTAATTACCAACAGATTATTTACTGATTACAAGGGGGGGGGGGTTAGTTATAGGAACTTCAAAGTGGAAAAACCTTGCAGACACGACTTTAATCAAGTGATCAAAATCAGCATCCCCTATAACAGGACAAACTGACATCATATACTTCCTGATATGATGCACGGGGAAGGACATAACATGACTTTAGTATTTCCTACCAAAACTACAGAGTCTCAATCTTGTCATGAGGAAACGTCAAACTCAAAGTGAGGCATAGTCTACAAAATAATTGGCTTTAGTCTTCAAAGACGTCAAGGTCAGAAAAACAAAGACAGAAAGAAATTCTTCCAGACTAAAGGAGGCTAAAGAGACATGACAACCAATGTAGTAATCCTGGAATGAAACTGTACTTGAAGGAGGGGCGGGGGTGGGGGGGGCGGGGAGCACAACTGAGACGATAAAATCTAAGTTTAAGTTCTAAATTAGACATCAAATTTGCATATTTTCATCATTATACTGTAGTTATGTCCTTGTTGCATGTAATGGACATGAGATGTCTGCAACTTACTTTCATATGGTTCAAAAAACACAATGCATTAAGTATGTCATATACAGAGAGGAGAGCAAAGTGGATGGGAGAGTGGGAAGAAGAAAGAAAGGAAAGAACGGAGGCAAAGACACAGGAAGAGAGGGAAAGGAATGCTGATGAGATGGAAAGAGAGTGAGAGGTAGAAGGAGAATGGAGAAGGGAATGGGAGTAGAGGGAAGGGAAGGGGAAAAAGGCAGGAGGAGAAAAGTGCAGACAGGGAGAGAAGCAGGAAGGGAGAGATGGGAGAAAGAGGAAAGAGGGAGAAAGATGTCCTGAAATGTGACTAGTGTGGCTGAGGACTGATTTTATTTTATTTTATTTTATTTTAATTAATGTTGAATATTCACTAGTGACTACCTTATCAGAGAGCACAGTTCTAGACTCTACAGAAAGCAACATCAACACCTAAATTCTACACATTAAAATGACAACTAGGACAAGGTAGAACTGCACATGTCTATGACTAGCCCACTCTTGACAATTTTAATATAAAACTGTCTGTGTCTTCGCTCATAAATGCACGCTTGAGGCATAAATAGGTAGGCCCTCAGATATTTTTGAAAACGTTAGTGCAGGCATCATCTAACATTTCACAGATTTATCTAAGCATCAAAACATCCTAAATTCACTGAAGATGGGATGCCAAAAGAAATTTGGATTTGCTTAATCTGATAACAGAATGCCAGTTTCCAGGAAATTTTTTTAATTGCAAGTGGGCAAATTTGCTCTCTACACTTAACATTATGTCAGGCCTACACTTTGGATTATAAAGGTTATTTGTCCACGAAAATGATCAGCCCAAGTCAGTAAACCTTAGAGATGGAGTACTCTAGATTGCTAAAGGGCTGACAACAGCTAAAGCAAATGTCATCGGAATGTCACAGATAAGACATTTCAGAAAGAGTGATTTGCCCCATGGACCCTGCATTTCTGTATCCTAGCATTCCACCACCAATACATCAACACAAATAAAGCAGAAAACCTTTCAAGAGTTGTAGAGGAAGGTGCCAGACATTAAGTGAAGCTGGTTCCAAGGAGATATGTGGTCACATTTGTGTTATTTTTTTTTAAGATTTTTATTTATTTATTTGACAGAGAGAGATCACAAGCAGGCAGAGAGGCAGTCAGAGAGAGAGGAAGGGAAACAGGCTCCCTGCTAAGCAGAGAGCCCGATGCGGGGCTCGATCCCAGGACCCCGGGATCATGACCTGAGCCAAAGGCAGAGGCTTAAACACTGAGCCACCCAGGTGCCCCCACATTTGTGTTAATTATTAAACAAGTGCAACATACTAACAATTCACTTTTCCAAAGAAATAAACTCTGGGCTGAGCACAGAACCTGAGGCGGAGCTCAATCTCATGACCCTAAGATCATGACCTGAGCCAAAACCCAAAGTCAGACACAACCAACTGAGCCACCAGGAGCCCCTTTTCCTATGCAAACTTGGACCCATTTTTCCTTCATGAGCAAAAGTGGGGCCCAAGATGAGAGTCCTAAGCAAAGAAACAAGAGTCTCAGACCATCGGGAAGCCGTTGAAGGGCAGGAAAGCTGTTTTAGTGATACCACAAAGAGGGAGGAAGCTGTGCAAGGTAAGCCTGTGAAGACTGGGCAGACCAAGTCAGAAAATGAAAAAAAAAAAAAAAGAAAAGAAAAAGAAAAAAAGAAAGAAAAAGGTTTCTCTGAAACTTGTAAGAAAAACTAGCCTTTTGGCTTAAAGAACAAGAGTACCCTGAAGATTTGTACACTTGCTGATAATAAAAACATTCTCCAAAAAAAAGCCTACTTGGTCTTTTGTTTTTCTTATTTTGATACTTTGTGGTACAAAATAATTCCACTTTCTTCTTAACTTGAAAAAAAGGCAAAGTGTAAGAACAAAATGAGTTGCAAATGACACCCGACTTCTCAGGGACCCCATTAGGAGAGACCAGGACAGGTAAATGGAGAAAACATGTGCCCAGCTGCCCATTAGCTCCAGGCAGGCACTCTATCACGCAGACACAGGGTTGGTAGATCACACAATTTTTTCAAGAGACCCAGAGATGTAGACTTGCATGTAAAGCCTCATAACTTCAGTGTTAGCAACTCATCCCAAAATATCTTACCACTACGTAGGGCAAACAAAAACGTCTAAGTACTGTTTATACTGTTGGCCAAGACTTTGCAACCAACGAACAAGTTCTCCCCTAAAGTCCCTTCAGTTCTATGTTCTAGAACTCTACATCCTGTTAAGTAATATCTCTGAGGAGGTCTCTAATCTCCCCATAAAAATTCACCAGACTCCACCTGCTGCTAAAAGTATTAAGGCAAAGGACTCAATCACTCACTCACATTGAAAAACTTGAAATATACTGACACTTGAAAATTGAGAAGCCATTCAGTGTGTTTTCAAGTCTTACAATAACCATGATGGAAGCAGACTGCCTTGTGCAGCACCTTTAATCAAAGGCCCTACCAAGAGTGATGCTAAACATTATGAAACTATACTACCGAACCAATTCATGCTTTTGCTGACCCCAACCCGAAAATGATTTCAGGAAGCAGAAGTTCTAAGAGCATTTAAAGTCTAATGAGAATATGTTATCCGGAAAGAACATGCCTTCTGGTACCAGCTTTGTCACTAATTTACGCTCTGACCTTGGGCAAGTCACATCACCTTTCTGGATCCTCAGTTTTCTCAACTATAAAATAGAAGGGACTGAATTCTAGGCTCCAAGTCCTTCTAGGACTGAAATCCTAATATTCCTTTCATTTAGGTTATCTCTCAATAGCTTCGGAATTAATTTATTGGATGCAATTTCTCCCAGGGTTAGCCTGTGGTCTTCCTAGCTATATTTTAAGGATAGTAACTACGCTTATGCTTCTTTATATCCCTTAAGTTGCTGGCAAGCTGCTTTATGCAGAGCAGATACAGTATTAGTTGAACTGAATTTATGCAAACTGATTTTAAAATATTTACAAGCTTACCAAGACAAAGCTCCTGCCTTAATCTTAGTCATATCTTCTGTTTCTCTACAATTAATGGCATTGTTTAGAGTAGCTAAACAAATAACTTTTAAACTCTTGGCAGTTTCTAGTTTTCCAATTAACTTACAGAGCACTCCTTCACAAGATCTATTACAAAACGTACTAGAGCTAGCCAACCTTAATGAATTACAGCAACCTTAGGTTTTTTCAGGAGGGATCATGCTTAGTGGAACTAAATAAAAAGTTAAACTATAGTTATTCAGTCTTCATTACCTTATTTATAAATACCAATCCTGGCTTTTACGCAAAAGTTTGCTATAAATTCAGAAAGGGGCAGAGATGTAGGCGTTTGACTAGCAATCTTCATGATAGAGAAACGGAGAAGCAACAAGCAGAAAATATACCCATAGTTCTATCAGAACCAAGGAGGCTGACTGTTGGCAAACTGCCTCATTCGGGCAAAGAGCTTACATACCTTCTCTAAAGACATTAAATGTTCACTTACAACAGAATAGCCAAAAATCACTCTTAAAACCTGTCTGCTTCAAAGCTTTAGAATATCCTTACCTTGCTACTGGGTGCCGTTTTTGTTTTTGTTTTTGTTTTTTTTGTTTTTTTTTGTTTTTTTTAACAGCAAGTTTAAGTTAATGCAATGTTAAGATGGTTCATTTAAATGCAAATCAGGAAATTTTAAAATTAAAAGTACCCACAGTAACGGTTAACTGTCACACTGCACAAGATACAGGATTGTGGATTACTCCATGCCTAAGGGTTGCCAAGCTTCATCTGCATTAAGCAGAGTTGACACAGCTGTTGGAATCTCAACTCTCAAATCTCCCACTAGCTGTCAAAAAAAACAAAAAAACAAGGTAATCCTTATCATTAAGACTCACTCTGACACACGCCTATTTTACTAAATTCCCTCCCACCAAGCCTGCCACTTTCTTCAAAAATGTAAACAGGCTGAGGACAGAGGTAGTAAAGGGAGGAAGGGTGGGCAAGAAATTAAGATGTATAAAAACACAGATGGTTCAAGTAAACAAAAAGAAAACTTGGTTTTCCCCCCAAAATGCAATCTCTTTCTAAAGATAGGTACAATATCATCATCATCAAAAAAAAAAAGGGGGGGGGGAGCACTCAACCTTGGTCAAAACGGAGAGCCAAAATCAGAGTAAAAAGTTTCCATTCTACTGCAAAGTAACTGGATTTCTATGTGATCAATTCATCATACCCAAATACATTTAATATCAGGCACTTATATGGCACATAGTAGTTGTCACCCACCTTTTAGGTGTACAAATTTATGAGGAAAAGGATGGTGATTGATTATGATGATGATCATTATCATTTTATAAAAATTTCAATTTTTTTTTGACAAAGAGAGAGCAAGCACAAGGTGGGGGGAGCAGCAGGCAGAGGGAGAGGGAGGCTCCCCACCGAGCAGGGAGCCCAATGCGGGGCTCAATCCCAATGACCTTAGCTGAAGGCAGACTAACAACTGAGCCACCCAAGCACCCCTATAATTATTTTTAATTATAATAAAAACAGTTAATCACTTTTGTTCCTTTACTTATTTTGAGAGCACCAAAGACAATGAGAAAACACAGAAGAGCTAAATGAAAACTGTCACACAGCAAGCAACAGGACATAATGATTAGCAAAAGCACTAAACAAAGAATAGATAAAACAATATTCAGTCAACCATTTAGCCAGTCCTCAGCAAGTATTTGAGTGCCTTCTCCATAGGCATTATTCCAGACAGCATGGAATAAAACTAGAAAAACCTGCCTTCATGAAACAACACTATAGTAATGGCATAAATTAGAAAATGAGACCAGGGCGCCTGGGTGGCTCAGTCCATCAAGCGTCTGCCTTCGGCTCCAGTCAGGATCTCTGGGTCCTGGAATCCAGCCCTACCAAGCTCTCTGCTCAGGGGAGAAAATGCTTCTCCCTCTGCCCCTCCCCCTGCTCCTGTGCTCTCTCTCTCTCTTTCTCAAATAAATAAAATCCTTAAATTGATTAATTAAAGAAAGAAAGAAAACTAGACTATACCAGGACTAGGAAGAAAATA
Organism: Lutra lutra; assembly: GCF_902655055.1. Classification (NCBI taxonomy): domain Eukaryota; kingdom Metazoa; phylum Chordata; class Mammalia; order Carnivora; family Mustelidae; genus Lutra; species Lutra lutra. Next base: position 77,641,288 of record NC_062282.1, on the reverse strand, counting down.
AAGCAGGATAATGATAATCGAATTAGGTAGGGTCTTTCCAGGGCCTTTCTATCTTGTTAACATTTGAACTTCAATCTGAAAGTCCAGGAAGAGTGAGGAAGTATCTGAAAGAACAATGCAGGCTGACACAACACAGACAACGCAGCATCTCCCAAGACTTAAAAAGAAGGCCAATGTGGCTGGAGCACAGACCAAGAAGAGGTTAAGAGATCAGGGAAGGAAAAAACAAAAACAAAAGCTCCAGAGCTGCTTAAGTGACTGTTTACAGTATGAACAGGTATCTATATTCCTTTACTTAGCTTCCATCCCATATGGCTGAGGCCATTAACAATGGGAAGAGTGTTCCAGAGAAAGCTGCACTAAGCCATCATAACAGACAACTGATTATGGATGCAGAGGAAGTCCGTTTTCATAAGAAACTGGAAGACTCTGGTCAAAAAAGCAAATATGATGAAACCAGCATCTGGACTGAAGGCACCAGAGAAAACAAAGGGAAAAGAGGTTTTTTATTTTAGAACAATAGGACTAAAAGGCAGAGAAACTTTTCATAAAGCTGAGGAGAAGCCCACCGGAGGAGAATTGTATTTTTCTTGGAGAGTGAGGAAAAAAGATGCCTGAACTCGGATTCAGATTAGGAAATTACCCAGACTGACTGACAAAATAAGAACGATCTGCCTCTAAAATTTGTACTGTAGTATATACTTTTGATTACCTATTCCATAATTCAATGACGGACCAATTACCATATCCTGGGATCCTGCTAGGTGAAAGGAATACAAAGACTAATTATAAATCCCTATAAGATCATCACGGCAATTAAGTAAGTATTGTGGGGGCCAGGGGCAAGTCTTCCCAAGTTTATGCTTTGGCATAAACATTATTCTGAGTTAAAAGCAATCAAAACCCAGCAGATTCAGGAAAAGTTCTTTACCTCCCCCTCCACTGACTATTCATGTTAGGGAGAGAGCTGTTAACAGATTCCTCTTTACCAAAGAAATTTATCTACTTAATAAGACAACCTTTGGGCACCTGGGTGGCTCAGTCAGTTAAATGACTGCCTTTGGCTCAAGTCATGATCCTGGGGTCCTGGGATCGAGTCCCACATCGGGCTCCCCCTGCTCTGTGCGGAGCCTGCTTCTCCCTCTCCTTCTGCCTGCTACTTCCCATCTTGTGCTCTCTGTCAAATAAATGAATAAAATCTTTAAAAAAAATAAATAAGACAACCTTTGTTTCCCAAATATTTCCTTTTACCTTCCTGCTAATGGTCTTTCTCCCCTTTGTATCCTCAGATCCCCCCTCCCCAGTACTCAACTCTTATTGGCATTATGTTGCCTATCTTTAGAATCTCCATGTCTGTATAGACTCCCCTTAAGTACAATATTAAATTTTATTTTTCTCCCATTAATTTATCTCATGTAAATTTGATTCTTAGTCCAGCTAGAAGAACCTTGAAGGGTAAAGGAAATTCTTCTACCCCAAAAGGACAAAAGGAAACAGGTGACTTACAAGGGAGAAATGTGGCAGATGCTAACTAATCAAATGTTTAAACTTGGCATCACCACCAGGAGAACAATATGACAACTGCTGCAATGCCCTCAGAAAGGAACATCATTACGTACATAGTATGGCCAAAAATGGAAACAATCAGACCAATCCAAACTATAGAGCATCTACAAAATCGGCCTAAACTCTTCCCAAGTGTCAGTGACATGGAGGGAGGAGGAGACAGATATAAAAACTCTGAAGAGATATGACAACTAAACACAGTACGTGATCTTTTATTGGTTCCTGCATTTATTTTTTTTAAGACTTTACTTATTTGAGGTGGGGGGGAGAGAGAGAGAGAACTTACGCACAAGCAGGGGGAGGGGCAGAGGGAGAGAAAGAAGGCAACTCCCCACTCGGCAGGGAGCCCAACGTGGGGCTCAAACCCAGGACCCTGGGATCATGACCTGAGCCAAAGGCAGATGCTTAACTGACTGAGCCACCCAAACACCCCTGATTCCTGGATTTAAAAAAAAAAACAAAAACAAAAACTATTAAAAAAATCACTAGGACAATTGATGAAATTTAATATAAATATGCACCACGCCATAAGATCAGTATTTCTAGGAATCCTGTTAAAAGGCAAATTCTGACTCAGTCAGGTCTCATGTAGGAAAGATGGGAGTTCGAAGCCAACAGCCAAGAAATGAATTCTTGGGGAGCCTGGGTGGCTCAGTCGGTTAACCCTCTGCCTTTGGCTCAGCAAGGAGCCTGCTTCCTCCTCTCTCTCTCTCTGCCTGCCTCTGACCACTTGTGATCTCTGTCAGATAAAGTCTTAAAAAAAAAGAAAGAAAAGAATTCTTGAGACCTCTTCAATGCAAAAAGGTGGTTTTATTAAAGCATGGAGACAGGACCCATGGACAAAAAGAGCTGCACTGGGATTGTGAGGATTGGCTGATTATATACTTTCAAATTGGGGTGGGGTTAGGGATACCATAAGTCTCTAAGGAACTTAAATAGCAAGGTTTACAGGGCTTTGAGGGGGCCAGCTATTGTTAGGAAAAGGTCATTTATTACTGTCTAATGAAACCTTAGTCATGAGACCCTTCAGACATGTATCGGGGGTCATATGCTTGGGGGATGAATGCCAACATAGATCTTGGGAAAGTCGAGATAAAGGAAGTTTCCAAAGGAATTTTTATATGTTAAAGTAGACTGACAGGAACCTGGGCTTTAGGGTAAGACTGCCTTTTGCCCTTAGCAAAGTGTTAACACTGAAGCTACTGGGCTCCTAGAGGAATGTTACTCTGCCTGTTTCAAGGACTTATTAATGTACTGTAAGTAGTAAGGAAATTTAATTTTTCTTTTGCTTTTATTTCCCATATCAGGTCTAGGGTAGGATGCCAGAGTTGGCATTTCTCCCAAGTTCCTGGGGAGAAGTGACACAGTGACACTCTTTATGTTACTTTATTAATGTAAAATGTCTTGTGTGATATTGAAGTTAGGTAGAGGCAATGTCCTTAATCTTAGGACTTACATGCTAAAGTACCCTGGTATCTGCAGTTTACTTTTAAATGCCTCAAGAAAAGTTTATGGAGTAACAAAGCAAATACAAAAAATGTTAACGACTGGTGAATCCAAGTGAACTGACTAGTCAAGTGCTTACTCCAGTACTCTTTCAACTTTTCCGTACATCTGAAGATCTTCAAAGAAAAAAAAAGCTGGAGGGGGAGTGGGGAGAGACTTAGTCAAGAGAAGAAAATAGTTACAACAGAGAACAGTTACGAAACATTAGCTCCCAAGAGCAGCACCCAGGAGGGAGTCCCCAAAAGGGGAGAGAGTCCTCACTGAGGATTTGTTGTGCAAGGGAGGGTAAGGCAGCTGTTTCAGGTTATAGGAGGAGACAACAGCACCAAAGATCTTAGAAGCCTTCCAAAAACAAGCATGAGTGAAAAACACAGAAGATAAATATTTAAATGGCAAGAAGTAAAAAACAAAATAAAATAAATAGCAAAAAGTAACATTGAAAAATGGGCAAAGAAATTAGGAGGTATTACAAGGTTGGTCTTTTATCTTTCCTAACTTAAAAATACTTTGGGCCCATTCTTACTGTTTATAACACTGCCTGAGAACTCCTAAAATCCCACCCATCCATTCACCCACCTAAAAAAAAAACAAACAAACAAAAAAAAAAAAAACAAGAAGCAAACCCCACCTCCTCATAGCTACCATAGTAAAGGCCACCAGCATTTCCCCAATCCAAAGGCCTTCTCTCCACAAAGCAACTGAAGAGCTAAGTCCCTCAAACTCCACAGGCCGCAAGGAAAGTATTTTCCTCCCAATCTACTCCCTCTTTGGCATTCCCCATTTCTGCTGACCAAAGTTCCACCCAACCAGCTGCCCCAGAAGGAGATTCTCGGCCTTTCTTTGATCCTCTTTCCTCTCCCTCCTCTACTTCAGTAAATACCTCACTCTACTAACCCTTCCCATCTCAGGGCTCTGGCCTGGGTCTGGTTTAAAATATCTAGAAGTCTTGGGGCGCCTGGGTGGCTCAGGGGGTTAAAGCCTCTGCCTTCAGTTCAGGTCATGATTCCAGAGTCCTGGGATTGAGCCCCACATGAGGCTCTCTGCTCAGCAAGGAGCCTACTTCCCATCCTCTCTCTCTGCCTGCCTCTCTGCCTACTTGTGATCTCTGTCAAATAAAAATATTTTAAATAAATAACATATCTAGAAGTCTTAAAATATATATATATATATATCTCTTCTCATTTCCAATCATTATCCAGACTGCCTCACTTACCATAGAGTCTACTCCCTCCTGGAAAAAAAAAAAAAAAGAGGAACTGCTTCCCCACCACAAACAGGATGAAGCCCAAACTCCTGTAAACAAACTTGACTGGCACTAGCCTGAGACTCATCACCTCCATCCACTCTGAAACTTCTCCAATGCATATGCACGTGTCCAGACCTTTATATAAACCCTCTCTAGCCCAGAACACCTTTCCTAACTTTTCCATCTTCCTTCAAGACTCACACATATACCCTCTAATCCCACAGAAAGAGCTGTTCCCTCTTTTCTGAGTCCCTCCAGCACTTCACACGCATCTCCATTACAGCACTAGGTCAGTGCATCTGTCTCCCAGGAAACTGGGAGCTTCCCTTTGAGCACAGGGACCATGGCTTTCTTGAGTATGGTAATATTTCACCTAACAACATTCTATAAATGTTCAACAACTGGTTTGACAGTTTCAAGTTTCATCTAGCAACACAGACACTTGTGGAAGAAATAAGAAATGTTTTTCTCAGGGTGCTTGGGCGGCTCAGTCGCTTAAGCATCCAACTCTTGATTTTAACTTTTTTTTTTTTTTTAAGATTTTATTTATTTGAGAGAGAGAGAGATCACCAGTAGGCAGAGAGGCAATCAGAGAGAGAGGGAAGCAGGCTCCCCGAAGAGCAGAGAGCCTGATGCAGGGGGTTCGATCCCAGAACCCTGAGATCATGACCTGAGCCGAAGGCAGAAGCTTAACCCACTGAGCCACCCAGGCGCTCCACTGATTTTAAGTCTTAATTTGGTCTTGGGGTCCTGGGATCAAGCCCCATGTAGGGCTCCACACTCATGGGGGGGGGGGATCTGCTTGAGATTCTCTGTCCACCCCTCCTCCCCTACCCTTGCTCACTGGCACAAATTCTCTATAAAATTAATATTTTTAAAAATGTGTTATAAATTAGCAAAACTACAGATTCCTAATTCTTACCTACCAGTGATTACTTAGACTAATAATCCCATTAGCTTGTAAACTATTGAGTTAGCAATGGTGACTTGTAAATTCTTAACATCTCCAACGCCTGCTTTGAAAGCAGACTTTGAATAAATGTGTACTGCATTTAACTGAACCCTTCCCACTGTTACTGAGATACAGCTAACTAAAGGTTAACTTTGACCCTGCCTCAAAAAAGAAACTAGAAAACATTATATCTTTCACGGTCTTAATGACCCGAAAGAAGTTTAAATTTCTCTCAGCTATTGCCATCTTCCATTCCCTTGGTTTTTTCCCCTCCTCCGAAGGGATCAAGCTCACATTTCACTTAGCCACTTCCCTGCAAAATGACAGGTTTCTAAAGATATACTTCAAAGTCAGACTACAGCTTTTCAGAGAACATGATGACCCCAGGTCCAAGGAAGCAAGAAAATGATAACAGATGATTCTAAGAAACCTTTGCCAATTCAGAGATCCCCAGAAGAGCAAACCCCATGAACACTGACAAGTAACTTACCCTTTCAGTTTCTGCCTTATTCACTACACTATCATTTTTCACAAACCATGATTAAGAGTCTAGATTAACACTGAAATATTTAACATAATGAAATATTCAACACACCACGGGAGAACAGTAATAATACATCTTTGCTTGGAAAGAAAAGCATGTTTCAGAACTGCACAGGGTAAATGGGACTATTAGCAAAGGCTCTTGTCCTTCATGTCACTTGAAATGGGCCACACTGAATGCATTTCCTGAGTTATAATAGCACTTTCAGTTTCAAGAAGAGTCTGCAGTCCTACCTGGTTAATAAACCAGTACAGGATTATGTAACCTGATAATTAACAGGCTTCTAACTCCCATTTTCAATTCATAATGGCAAATATTAAGCAAAAAACTATAGCAATAACACATTTTCAAAATGCAATTGATGGTCCACTTATTTATGACAATATTTACTAATCAAATCTCAGAATAAGAAAACAAGGGAAATCTACAGTTCACTACAATAAAATGGCAATAGCCCAAACTAAGCAATCCAGGAAAGAACTAGCCTTTAAATTAGCAATTAAGGAGTATGACCAGTTACTTAACACCAAGATTATATTGGACTACAATATTCATTAAAAACTTTTAAAGCAGGGGATGCCTGGGTGGCTCAGTGGGTTAAAGCCTCTGCCTTCGGCTCAGGTCATGGTCCCAGGGTCCTGGGATCGAGCCCCACATCAGGCTCTCTGCTCAATGGGGAGCCTGCTTCCTCCTCTTTCTCTGCCTATCTCCTCTGCTTACTTGTAATCTCTGTCTTTCAAATAAATAAATAAAAATCTTAAAAAAAAAAAACTTTTAAAGCAAATGAGAGTTTGTTTCTTCTATAAAGCCCTTGAAATCTTAAAAAAAAAAAAAAAGTTACAGCATAAAATCATAACAACTTCCACAATGTAATTCCTGCTCTACCTATACTACAACTGTAACAGGGGACAGATGACAAGGAATTTTATTTTTTTTTAAAGATTTTATTTATTTATTTGACAGACAGAGATCACAAGTAGGCAGAGAGGCAGGCAGAGAGAGAGGGAGAAGCAGGCTCCCTGCTGAGCAGAAAGCCCGATGCGAGGCTCAATCCCAGGACCCTGGGATCATGACCTGAGCCGAAGGCAGAGGCCTTAACCCACTGAGCCACCCAGACGCCCCGATGACAAGGAATTTTAAAAACCAAATCACATTACTCATATAATACTTGTTCCAAATGATCAATCTTTATTACAAACACTTAAAATAACACTCAAAGGGGCGCCTGGGTGGCTCAGTCATTAAGTGTCTGCCTTCATCTCAGGTCATGATCCCAGGGTCCTGGGATCCAGCCCCACACTGGGCTCCCTGCTTGGCAGGAAGCCTGCTTCTCCCTCTCCCACTCCCCCTGCTTGTGTTCCCTCTCTAGCTGTCACTCTCTCTGTCAAATAAATAAAATAAAATCCTTAAATAAATAAATAAATAAATATAACACTCCAAGCTGCCTTTCAAATCATATTTACATTATGTGCATTACTATAACCTTGAGCCACTGAAAAAGCAAAAATTAAATCACAATCAAAAAGTGGGGTTGATAGATGACAGTCCATCAACAAGTAAACAGAAATGCATGTTAATTTCAAGCTCCATTAGAAATGGGGTTGGGGGCATGCTTGCACATGGAGGAAAAAGTTTGACATTATGAAAAAAATAAAAAACTAAAGATGAAAATAATGAACATTTTAGAGGCTCCAAGAGAGAAAGGGCAATGTTGAAGTTTTATTCTGAAGCATGGTTATTTCTGCACACTTTGAACTTTCAATAATGCATAAATTTAGTATAGTGTTCTTGCAAGTGAACAAACATCATGAGGCAGGGCAAGTCAAGACAAACTGTTCACTTTCAAGCCAGGCCCACATTGTGGGGGGCTAAGCTAATGAACACACTGCAGGACCAACACCCTCAAGGTCTGGAAGCTAGCACACTGGCATCTGACGGAATTTTAGGAATTGCTGCTCAGAGAGGCTCTCCCAGATGCCTAATGTGTTTAACTTATGTTTTTTTGTTGATGTTTTTTGTTGTTCTTTTTTTTTATTCATTTGACAGAGAGTGGGCACATGAGTGAGAGAAAGAGAGAGAGAGAGATCCTGCACTCACATGCACAGGCAGGGGAAAGGGACAGAGGAAGAGGGAGAAGCAGGCTCCCCCCAGAGCAGGGGTTGGATCCCAGGACCCTGGGACCACACCCAGTGCCAAGACTAAGGAGATGCCCAACTGACTGAGCCACCCAGTCACCACTTCAACTTTTTTTCTTAAAAGAAAACAGAAAAAAAAGAAAGAAAACAGAAGGAACTAGGTAAGACTTAAATCCTCCAACATATACATTATAACCAAAGTTCTTTGAATACTCTTTAAAGGGGTGTCTTTACAATCACTCAGGAGGAAAAAATGATTTGAGCTGAGAAAAGCAGAAACAATAATTGGCTTTGGAGTTTATTTTTTACCTATTTTATCACTTTTCACACGCAATAAAATTGACTCTGGTGTACTATTCCATACATAAGGTTTAACAAACTCAGCAGAGTAATCATCTCCACAATAAAGATGTATAGAATTTAAATCAATTTATTTTATTTTCACAACAGCATGTACATACAATGGAACCACAGAATATAAAATGTACAAAATATTACTAGCTTCAAGAGCTAATTTAACATCAGCTTAATACAAAGCTACAATTATCAAAATAGTGTGGTACTGGCATAAAGACATACAGACCAACAGAACAGATAGATCATCCAGAAACAAATGCTCACATTTACACTGAAATGATTTTCAGTAAGGGTGTCATGACCATTCAATGAGGAAATGACAGTCTTCCCAACAAATGCTGAGGAGGAAACTGCATGTCCACGTGTAAAAGGATGAAGTTGGATCCTTACCTATTATCACACAGAAAAATGAACTCCAAATGGGCTAAAGACCTAAATATAAGAACTAAAACTATAAACCTCTTAGAAGAAAACACAGGGAGAACATTTTATGACACAGGATTTGGAAATTATTTCCTGCATAGGGCACCTGAAGGCACAAGTAAATTGAACTTCATCAAAGTAACTTTTGTATATCAAAGGACATTATCCACAGGGTCACAGGGTGAAAAGGTAACCCAGGGTATGGAAGAAAATATCTGCAAATCATGTATGTGATAAGGGATTAACACTCAGAAAACAGAGCACTCCTAAAACTCAAATGCCAGAAAACAAACAACCCAATGATGTCCAAAGGATTTAAGCTGACATTTCTCCAGACATACAGGGATGTGCAATAAACGTATGAAAAGATATTCAACATCACCAATCATCAAGGAAATGCAAATCAAAACTACAATGAAATACCACTTCATACTCAGTGGCTACCATCAGAAAAAAGCAAAATAACAAGTGTTGTCAAAGATGTGGAGAAATTAGAGCCCTTGGGGTGCCTGGGTGGCTCTGTGGGTTAAAGCCTCTGCCTCCGGCTCAGGTTGTGATCCCAGGGTCCTGGGATCAAGCCCCTCATCGGGCTCTCTGCTCAGTGGGGAGCCTGCTTCCTCCTCTCTCTCTGCCTGCCTCTCTGCCTGTCTCTCTGCCTACTTGTGATCTCTGACAAATAAACAAACAAAAATCTTTAAAAAAAAAGAAAGAAAGAAATTAGAGCCCTTGTGTACTGCCAGTAGCAATGTAATATGGTAAGTATGACAGTTTCTCAAACAAAAGATTAAAAATTAATGTACCATATAAGCCACGTTGATAAAGTGTAATGACTTTTTTTTAACATTTATTTATTTATATGAGAGAGACAGACAGACAGCCCCCCCCAACAACTGGTGGGCGGTTGCAGAGGGGGAGCCTGACATGGGGCTTGATGAGCTGGAAACCTGCTTTTCCCTCTCCCATTCCCTCTGCTTGTATTCCCTCTCTCCATGTCTGTCTCTGTCAAATGAATAAAATCTTTAAAAAAAAAAAAAGGGGGGGGGCTACATAATGGAACAGTAAGGGATCATTAATATGCTATATTAGTATTGTACAATTAATCATGTCATCAGTTCTAACACATACATATTTCACATTTTTAAGTCTCTAAAATCTGGATGTGTCTTACAATTGAGGTCATTACCTAGTTCATTTGGCAGTTCTTTTTTCTAACTGATACAAGAAATAAAGGTTAATCTTAGCTTACTAATAGGGAAAATGTTCAAATTATAATAAATAGTAAATTACAAAAGAGCACATAAAGTAAAAACTAATTTTTATAAAAGTTACTGACAATATACATGTCTACAAAAAAGATTATAGAGGATCTACCCCAAAATGTCAGCAATATTCATCTCTAGGTACTATGAGTTTTATTACCAAAAAAACTCTAATGAAGTGGAGGTAAAGTCATGCCTCCATCCCCTGGCACAATCCTATATATAGCTTATGTATGCCTACTTTAACTAATCCAGTATTTATTGAAGAGTTATCTGCTATGGGTTTAGAAATAAGTCAGGTATCACAGGAGTCAAAGATTCAGAAGAAAGTAATCGCCCTGAAGGAGCTCGGCACCTCGCAAAAGAATTTATGGTCTAGAAGAGTCTAAAGGAAGGTAAACCAGCAATTTAATGCTATTTAAATACTGAACTAATTCACTAGTTTTACTTGTAAGACAACCCACTTAATATGGATAACACATTTCCTATTCAGGACTGAAAGAATAAATTAGCATTTTATCACATTAGATGTTAAATATCCTTTATAAATTCTCTTATTCATTACACAGATGATGAAGTTCGAACTCCCAACTGGGACTCTTAAGATTAAAAACTAAAAACAACCTATCATCTTAATTCATGAGACAGACATAATCAATGACAAATCAGCAACAGCAAGAAATACTCTAAACATAACTCTTCATTGTTCATTAAAACCTTTTAAAAATTAAAATTAAAAAAAAAAAAAAAGTTTTCCCTACTTTTTCCTTGTTCACCATGCCTTCACTGTGCTGGAGGGTAAAGGGCCTAGAATACTAACTTAGTTCCTGACCTCAGGGTATCCAGTCTAGCTGAGGGGGAAAAAAAAAAAAAAAACACACACAAAAACAAAAACAAAAACAAAAAAAACCCACACAGGAGAAAAGCTCCATGGCACTGGATTTGGCAATAACTTCTTATATATGACACCAAAATCACAGACAACAAAAGAAATAAACAGATAAACAGACCTTGATCAAAATTTAACTTTTGTGCACCAACAGGGTGAAAAGGGAACCCAAAACCTGAGAGAAAATATTTGCAAATCATACACTAAAAAGGGATTAATATTCAAACTATATGTCCACTACTGGATATTTACCCAAAGAATATGAAAACACTGATTCAAAAAGATATATCCATCTTTATGTTCACTGCAGTATTATTTACAATAGTCAAATTATGGAAGCAACCCTGGTGTCAATCGATTGATGAATGTATAAAGAAGATGTAGGGTGTGTGTGTGTGTGTGTGTGTGTGTGTGTGTGTATACACATATATACAATGGAATATTACTCAGGGTTCCCCGGGTGGCTCAGTTGGTTAGGCATCTGCCTTTGGCTCGGGTCATGGTCCCAGAGTCCTGGGATCCAGCCCCCAATCCTCCCACTCCCTCTGCCTGCTGCTTCCCCTGCTTGTGTTCTGCCTCTCTGTCAAATGAATAAATAAAATCTTTAAAAAAAAAAAAAAAGTGGAGTATTACTCAGCCATCACAAAGAATGAAATTGTAATCATTTTCAACATGGATAGATCTAGAAAATATAATGCTAAGCAAAATAAGTCAGAAAAAGACAAATAATAAAATATGATTTCACTCATATGTGCAATTTAAGAAACAAAACAAAGAAAAAAAAAAAGAGACAACCGAAAAAAAGACTTTTAAGTATAGAAAACAAGCTGATAAGTTACCAGAGAGGAGGTGGGTGGGGGGATGAATGAAATCAGTAAATGGGATCATGGGTACACTTATTATAATGAGCATTAAGTAATATATAAAACTACACTGTACAGCTGAAACTGCAACACTTTATGTTAACTATACTGGAATTTTTTAAAAATCCAGAAGAGATGTCCCGGTGGCTCAGATGGTTAAACATCTGCTGTGGGCTCAAGGCATGACCTCTGGGTCCTGGGATGGAGTCTCCCAGCTCAGCGGGATTCTGCTTCTCCCTCCCCCTACACCTCTCCCCCTGCTCATGCTCTCTCTCACTCTGTATCTCTCTGTTCCAAATGAATAAATAAAATCTTACAATAATAAAAGGGAAAAAAATAAATTTAAAAATCCAGAACATACAAAGAACATCTAAAACTGAACAACAAAAAAGTGAACAACTCAATTAAAATTGCCACAGGACTTGAACAGAGACTTATTCAAAGAAAATATACAAATGGCCAATAATCACAAGAAAAGATGCTCAACATCACTAATCAGAGAAGGGCAAAGCAAAACCACAAAGAAGTATCACCTTACTTCCACTAGGATGTCTAGTTTAAAAAAAAAGCAAGAAAGAAAGAAGAAAATAACAACTGTTGGTGAGGATATGGAGAAACTGGAACCCTCATACACTGTAGAAGACAGTACAGCAGTTCCTAAAAACTATAAGCATAGAATTACCTTACCGCTTCTGGGTACACACCCAAAAGAATTCAAAGCAGGGACAGAAATACACCCATTGTACACCCATTTCATATCAGCATTATTATCAGCCAAAAAGTAGAACCAACCAAAGTGTCCACCAACAGATGAACAGATACTAGTGTATCTAAGAAATGAAGGAAATTCTGACACATGCTACAACTCAGATGAACCTTGGGGTATTATACTAAGGGAAATAAACCATTCACAAAAGAACAAAATACCGTATTACTCAACCTACATGAGGTGCCTACAGTAGTCAACTTTAAAGAGAAAGTATAATGGCGGTTGTCAGGGAGCTGAAGGGAGGCAAAATGGGGAGTTAATGTTTAATGTATACGGAGTTTCGGGTTTTAAAAATGAAAAAAGTTTTGGATATGGATGGTGGTGATGAGCAAACAAAAATATGAATGTACTCAATGTCACTGAAGTCTATATGAAAATGTTAAAATGGTAAATTTTGTTACATGTATTTTACCACCAAAACACATACACAAACAGGATCAGGAGTGAGAATGTCATAGTCAGAGGCAAATTTTAGAATTTCCAGTAAATTAAAGATCACTTTCAGCAATGATGACAAATGTCTCAACAGGAAAACAAAACAAAACAAAACACGTTAACCAGCCTTCATCAATGGATAGCATTCATGTCAAGAGAAGGATGAGGCACTCCAGTACAAATGCCTGGCAGGTGCAGAGGACATGTAGCAACAATTTACAGTAGAAAATGAAGTTGAGGTATGCCTGGGTGGCTGAGTCAGTTGAGCGACTCTTGGTGAAGCTCAGGTCATGATCTCAGGGTTGTGAGACCTGCCCAGCATCCGGCTCTGCACTAAGTGGGGAGTCTGCTTGAGGATTCTCTCCCTCACCCTCTGTTCCTCCCATGCCCCCCCTTCACGTGTTCTCTAAGTAAATCTTGGGGGGGGGGGGGGGACAAAAGAAAGAAAATGAAGTTGGACAAATGAATTCAGAGCCAGAACTTTGGACTTAAATGCAAACCTAAGAGTCTGATCAGTTCAGCAAGGAGAGAACAGTAAGTTTCTCAAATGAACAGGATTACTACTTAGGTGTAAAAGACTGAAAGGTGGAGGGGAAGATAGGAAAACATTCCACTAACTGTGGCAAACACTAACAGAGCAAACGAGCAACCATAATGTTCCCAAATCTCAGATTAAAAACTGAAGGGAGCAGAGGGACAGGTGGTGACCTGGGATTCCTGGAGTACTGACTGATAATTTACTGTTTCTTGGTCTAGAGAGTGGATGTGGATGGTCTTCACTCAAATAGAGCATTAAGCAGGTATTCTCATGATTTGAGCATACTTCTACAGGTATATTATACTTTAATTTTTTCAAAGTTCTGTGAAAAATAAAAGCCCAGGCCCCATTTCCAAGAACCCCCAGCTGGGAAAAAGACAGACATAAAAATATTTACCAAACAGTACAAAAGATGCAACCACAGAGTATGTACAAGCTACCCAAGAAGCACTGAGTTCTAAGAGAAAACCCAGAGGCAGTGACATCTAAGGTAGGTTTTAAAGAGTAAATGAGTTTGGGGCGCCTGGGTGGCTCAGTGGGTTAAAGCCTCTGCCTTCGGCTCTGTTCATGATCCCAGGGTCCTGGGATAGAGCCCCGCACCAGGCTCTCTGCTCTCTGCGGGGAGCCTGCTTCCTCCTCTCTCTCTCTGCCTACTTGTAATCTCTGCCTGTCAAATAAATAAATAAAATCTTAAAAAAAAAAAAAAAAAAGAGTAAATGAGTTTGTCAGAGGAATTAAAAAAAAAAAAAAAGAGAGAGAACAGCTCCAGGAAAAGGAAAAAATATGAAAAAGGCACCAAAGAAAACAAAAACAACAATTTATCCAGAGAACTACAAGTAGTTTCAATTGTTCAAAGATGGGAAGATAATCTAAACTGCAGTGGAAATAGAGAAAACAGAAAAGAGGAATTAATGTAACATGAACATGGATGGAGAGGCTTTCATCTCTGATTAGATATGAGTAGAAAAGAAAGAAGAATGGAATGGAGATGGTTTTCAATTTGAGGCTCTCCATACTCTGACTATTGCCTCATCCTTCACAGTTCCACCCACAAGTTAGACTCAAGACAGGAAAGACTCTTTTTCCTCCTTCATTCAACAGTATCTAATTTGCCCTCCAGGCCAGGTACCAAGTCAAAGGCTAAGGCTATCAGGGGGCTCACAGGCCCACTCTGTAGCAAAAAAGGCAAACAGGGATAGCAGTAATATAAGGTACAGTATAATGAAGTACACCTCCTGGTGAGAAGAGGTTTGCTACCAGAAAGGAAAGCCCTAACTTGAGTCCTGAGATGTGACTAAGAGCTCATCATGAAAGGGACAGAATACATGGAGGGGGGGGTCATTACTGAGAAAACAAGTCAGAGATAAGCCTGGGCCTCTTACAACCAAACCATATTTAAGTACTGTCTCACTTCCCCAAAATACAGTTCCTTCATCCACACCACCTCACTAAAATATCAGATCATAAAACTCCCTACAATGGCTTTTTATAGATCTTAGAATAAGATCCAAACATATGACCCGTTGTTCCCTGGCAATCTCATGTGAGGCCTTCTCCCCACAGGTCTTAGGTCTCAAAACACATTAAGTTCATTCCTGTCTCAGGACCTTTACACAAGCAGAGGACCTTGTTTCCTTGGTCCGGATCTTCACCACCACTACATACCACCACCCGCGGCAACCAGATCTGGCTGTCATGTCTCAGCCTATTACTTTCTCAAAAAATCCCAGGACCCTACCAGTTACTGCTGATCTCCATATATGGTTTAGGTTTCCAGAAAACAAAGGTGTCTCATTTTGGGCATGCGGAGTTTGAGAAGCACCTGGGACATTCAGCTCTCTGGTGTAAGGTGACCATGTAGGTGAGGTGAGACATCCACTATCAAAATAGAAACTTGGACTTGAGCACCTAAGTCTGATATGGAATTGCACAGAGAAGAGATTCTCAACTTAGAGGGAGAGGGCACCCCTGATTTCTAACTCACTGTAAGAATGAGATGCTGATGGCAATGAAGGTGATGCCACCTCAACAGTGTCAAAGGCTGAGATATGTTAGAAAGAATCTTGGGTCTGAGTGAACTGAAAGGGGGGGGGGGGGGAACCTGAGAAGAGCCAAAAATGTAAGGAAAATCAGAAGAGTCATGTCATAATTCCACCAACTCCTATTCCCCTTTACGCTTCCTCCACTGAAAAAACCCTACTCAAGTTCCATTCAGTTCAAAGGCCACTGCCTTCCAGAGCCTTCCTGGACTTCTCCAAACAGAACTTATTAGGCCCCTCCATGCTTCCACGAGTTTTGGGTTTGTTTTTTTGTTTGTTTGTTTTTCTATCCTTAGTAGTAAAGAAGATATGACCCATGCACAACTATTATTATGGCACTTTTAACAGTCTGCCTTACACTGCATGGGGAGGTATATATGCCTTCCCTACATTACACTAAGAGCTCTTGGGAACACAGCCCATATCTTACGTCATGGGCGGGCCCTTAAAAAAAAAAGCGGATAAAAATTATTTAACTTAATAAGAGTCAAGAAGGGTACATAATTAAGCAGAGGTTTGGATAATTTCTTTCGTCTTGTAAAACAAAATAACACATCCTAATTAATTTAACTTACATTTTCCTAAAGTAACATAAACCTGTACAGTCACTTCAAAAGTCACTGCTAAATAAAATATTCTCTCATGGAAATGGTTATCCTGTTGCAACAATAGAATGATGTAAGCGTTTCCTTCAACATAAATACGAAATGTCCTTAATTTAGTTGGAAACTTCACATAACTCATTCTTCTAAATTGTAAATTCTGTTCAAAATAAACACCAAAAATAAATAAATAATACAAATGTTCCGAAGACGCAAGAGGACATAAGAGGGTGTCTGCCAATCCTGGCTCGAGCCAACTGCCGCTTGCATTGTTGGGAAGCCATTCCTGGCGAGCCAGGGTCAGGCATTCTGTCCACATTTTTTCCAACAAGTGCTTCACACACGCACACTCCTTTAAAAGTCAACAAGAAGAGTTCAACGCCCCCCGGGCAAAAGGACGAACCAGAGTGAGGCACGTCCTACCCACCAGCACAAGAAGTCTGAGTAATTTCACAACAAAGGTTAACTCGGTACACGCCAAAAGTCCACTCGGGTGTGGCGCACCTTCCCAGCCAGACCCGGTCGGAGAAAGGCGGCACCCCACTCGCACCTTCGCGGGGGGCCCGGCGAGCCGGAGCGCGGCCTCAGCGAACCTCAAGGCTACCAGACCAACAAGTTTCGGTGGCGGGGGGAGGAGGAGGAGGGTGCGACCACGGAAACCACAAACCACAATCACTTCACAGGGAAGCTCAGCTCCCCGCCACTCCCGCACCGGAAACAGCGCGCAGGCTCTCCTCCACAGGGGAAGGCGGCCGAGGGGGCCCGGCGCGCGCACCGAGTCGGCCGGGACAAAGTTTAAAAACCGGGAGAAAGTTTCTCGAGAGAAAGCGCCGCATCCGCGCGGGGCCCGCCGCTCGCTCAGCTCCAGCCTCCGCGGCCCCTCAACTTCCCAAGCGCCAGGAAGCGTCGGCCCCGCCCGCCGGGCCAGAACGCAGGCCAGGGGCCCCGCAAGGGAAGCAGCCGGCCGGACGCCGCACCGCAACCCGCCAGGAGCCCGATTCAGGGCGGGGTCGCGGAGGAGACCGCCGGCCGCCCGCCCGCATGCATGCAGGAGGAGCCCCTCGGCTCGGAGCCCGGGCCCGCCTGAAGAGAGTTACCTGCGGCGAGTGGGGCGAGCGCAGGAAGATTCCCGAGGCCCAAAGCCGACGGCCGCCGCTTTGTCTCCCTCCAGTCCGACTCCGAGGAGGAAATGGGCCGCCAGGCGCCCCCGCCCCCGGCCCGCCCTTCCGAGCACCTCCCTCCGGAGCGCTCTTCCCGGCGCCTCCCGCCGCCGCCCCGCTTTCTCGACCCTCGCTTTGGGGGTGAGACCCCGACCGAGAGACCCTGGCGACGCTGAGCCGGAAGTCGCAAGAGGATCTCTTGCTTTCCGCCCTGTGCCCCCGAGTTACTTCATCCCAGGCCCCTAATGGGCGTTCAGGCCGGGAGTGACCCCCCCCCTTCCCAGAGGAAGGAGGAGCGGTGACTGCTGGAACAGCCCGGGAGCGGGGGAGGGCAGGTGAGTCACTGCTCCGCGCACAGGTGAGGCTCAGGATGCTGCCGCGCTGGCTCCACACCTCCCTCCCCCAGCCGGTGAGTCCCGGACCCGGTGGGGCGACGCAGTCCCGGGGACGCTCCGCTGAGGAGTGCCACAGGTGATTCCGAGTAACAGGCTTCCAGAAAAGTACTCTAGGCCCCCCCATTTGTTTTACGGAAGGAAAGTGGCCTCGCAGCTGAAGCGGAGTGTTGCCAGAATCCGACTCCAGGGATTTTACAGTGTGATGTGGGAGGCTTCCTTGAAGTCATCTAACCCATCCCCTCACTTCACAGATCCGGAAGCCAAGAGCCCTCCTGTTGCTAGACAAGAAGCCTGTCACAGGAGCGTCCCCTCCTGAGACTGGGCCCCTACACACACACACACACTTGATGGACCCGCTGCTATCCCTATCCCTCCAGCCATTTAGACAATGTTATTCCCACTCCTCCTTATCTTCTGGCGAATGCACTAAAAAAACTTCAAAACAAAACAAAAAACAAACAAAACAATTACATACTAATTATCAGCCTGGTATAGAAAACCCTAACGAGGTTTCAACTCCATCATGGGATGAGGAACAAGACTGATTTCAATATTGGCCTAGAAATCCAAAATAAAGCAAGACCATACCCACTGCCACCTTGGTGCTGAGCCATTATTTAACAGGGTGCTAGGGAGACTGGCCTCAACATATTTACATTTTACTACTCACATCTCCCCCTCCCCGAGGAAATGCAAACTCCAGAAAGACAGAACTGGTATTCCCTACAGCACCCGGCTCAGTACTCATCCCAGGACAGTTAACATCCACAGGTGAATGTGCCCACCGTAATTCAAAGTACTATGGGTTTGTGCTTGTTGAGAGATGTGGATCCAGCACTTGGGTGGCTCAGTGGTTATCCGTCAACTCTTGGTTTCTGCTCAAGTCATGATCTCAAGGTAGTGAGACCAATCCCCACCTTGGCCTCCCTGCTCAGCGCAGAGTCTGCTTGTCCCTCTCCCTCTGGTCCTCTTCCCCTCCCCCCACTGTGTGTTGTCTCATACTCCCGCTCTCTCAAATAAAATTTTTTTAATCTTTAAAAAAAAAAAAAACACTTTAAAAGACAGAAAGAAGAGATGTGGACAACAGGAGGCAATAGACTATGAATGGAAAGCACAAACTTAAAGAGAAAGACCGTAATAAGGCCATTGTTGTCCTTCTACACCCCATTCTGTTTCTGTCTTCAGAGTCTTTGCTCCTGTGGTCTCCCCTGCCTGGAGTGGCCATGGCTTCCCCCCACTACACTTGGCTACCTCAGAACATAGTAATCAGTCAATAAATATCTGTGTGAACCAAAAAGCAACAGTTAAAGGATGATGCTCCATAGCTCTGTATATCTATCACTTCACTCAGGAGCAGCTACTTAATTTGTGAGGCCCCTTGTTCAAAAATTATGAACAATTTCAAAACAGCAACAGTGGAGCATTAACGAAGTCTTTCTAAGCATAAGGCTCTTAGGTTTAATATTTGCATCCCTCAAAATTCATACGTTGAAAACCTAATGCCAAGAGTGGTGTATTAAGAAATGCAGCCTCTGAGAGGTGATGAGGACATGAGGGTAGAGCCCTTGGGAATGGAATTAGTGCCCTTATAAAAGAGGCCCCAGAGATATTCCTTGTCCCTTCTGCCATATGAGGACAGAGCAAAAAGGATCAGACTGTATACGAGGAAGAGAGCTTTTACCAGAACATGACCACGCTGATGACTTGATCTGGGACTTTACAGCCTCCAGAACTATAAGAAATATATTTCTGTTGTTTATACTACCTAGTCTGTGATATTTTGTTAGAGCAATACAAAGGCCCTAAAAATGAAAGTGCAGGGATATTTTGGGAAGAGGGGGGATCAGGTGACAAAAAGGATATGAAGACAGACTTACAGTGCATCCTGTAAGCTAAGGGGAATCAGACTTCTACCTTTGAGAAGCCTTGAAAAGTTTACCAGGGAAGACTTGAGCATTTGTTGTGTCTTAGGCACTTGCTTTGTGCCAGGGAGGATGACAATAAATAAAACTAAGCTGATCCTGTTCTCCCACAACTTAAAATATAATGGAAGAAACAGCTATTAAAACAGATTAACTCTCTGGATGCCTGGGTGGCTCAGTTGGTTAAGCATCTGCTTTCAGCTCAGGTCATGACCCCAGGGTCCTGGGATCCAGTCCCACATCCAGCTCCTTGCTCATCAGGGACTCCGCTTCTCCCTCTGCCTGTTCTGCCTCCTCCCCCACTGCTTTGCCCTCTCTCTCTGACAAATAAAATCTTAAAACATAAAAAGAAAACAGGTAAACTAAAAAGAAAGTCAAGTGTAAAGATAAAAGAGAGATACAAGTAGATTTTGGGGGGAAATTACCCTAGTCTGGGTTCAGTGACCTGAGGAAGGGATCTTTATGCTATAACCCACTCCAGTCACACTTTAGCACTCACCTCTCCATCAGAACTGCTTTTATTAAGGTCCCTGATGACCTCCATGATGCTATATCCACTGGTCATTCTCTGTGCACAGCTGACTTGTATCATCATCAGTGCTTAATCACTCTTCCTGAAACATTATCTTCATTTGGCCTCTAGGGCACTAGGCTCTTCTGAGTTTGTTCCAGCCTCCCTGGCTCCAACTTACTCTCCTTTGGAGATTCCTTCTAAAACCTCCCAACCTCTAAATGTTAGAGCAGCAGTTCTGAAGGTGTAGTCCAGGGACACCTAAGTCCCATTCCAGGGAGTAGTAAGGTGGAAACTATTTTCATAATATTAGAATATCATTTGTCTTTTCACTCCCAGTCTCTCATGGTGTACAGTATAGTATTCCAGACTACATGATGTATATAATAGGGCATCACAAAGAATGCAGAGGCAGACAGAGAATCCAGTTACCTTTTATTAAGCCAGACAGTAAAGAGATTTGCAAAAAGGCAAAATAATGACACATCTCCCCGAATTTCCTTTTATTTTAAAACACATTGCCATTTTTCTTTAAATGATATTTATGACAATTTAATAATACAGTAAACATTGATTGATAAAACTCACATGAACAAAAGCCCTTTGTGATCCTCAAAAAGTTTTAAGAGTGTAGAAGATTCTTGAGATCAGAAAGTTTAAAAACTGCTGTTAAAGAGGTGCCTGGGTGGCTCAGTGGGTTAAAGCCTCTGCCTTTGGCTCAGGTCATGATCCCAGGTTTCTGGGATCAAGCCCTGCATTGGGCTCTCTGCTCAGCAGGGAGCCTGCTTCCCCCTCTCTCTCTGCCTGCCTCTCTGCCTACTTGTGATCTCTTTCAAATAAATAAAATCTTAAAAAAAAAAAAAAAAGAACTGTTGTTAAAGTGTCCCAGGATTCCATCCTTGGACCTCTTTTTCTGTTTGCCATAATCCTGCTAGTGATCTCATCCAGTCTTTTGGCGTTAAGTATGCTGACAATTCCAGGTTTATATCACAAGCTGAACCTTTCTCCTGAGTTCTAAACTCACATATCCATTTCCCTAATTGATAACTCCATTTGAATACCTAGTAGGCATCTAGGTATCTCGCACTTCATATGTCTAGAAGTCTAAAACTGATTTCCTGATAACTCTGTCCAAACCTGCTGACCCCACAGTTTTCTTCATTTCATTAAATGACAACTCCAGGGGCACCTGGGTGGCTCAGTTGGTTAAGCGTCTGCCTAATGCTCAGGTCATGATCCCAGAGTCCTGGGATTCAGTCCGCATTGCATCAGGCTCCCTGCTCAGCGGTAGTCTTCTCCCTCTCTCTCTGCCCTTCCTTCTGGCTCATGCTCGCTCTCTCTCTCAAATAAATAAATAAAATCTTTTTTTTTTTAAATGGCAACTCCATTCCTCTAGTTGTTTAGGCCAAAAACTTTGGAGTCATCCTTGACTATGTTCATTACCTCACACATTTTATATCTAGTTCCTCAACAAATCTGGGCCTTTACCTTCAAAATATATTCAGTGTGTGTACCTATATATTTTTTTACTTTTTTTACTATTTCCACTTTTACCATCCTGAATCAAGCCATCATCATCTCTTACTTGAATTTCACAGGAGCCTCCTCACTGGTCTCCTTGCTTTTGCCCTTGCTTCCCTCAGTCTAGTCTTAATTCGGCAGCTGGAGTGATCCTGTTAAAATATAAGTCCAAACATGTCATTCCTACTCTGCCCAAAAGTCTCCATTGGCTCCCATCCCACCCAGAGTAAAAGGCAAGGTCCATATAAGGGCCGGGAGACCTCTCCTGCTCCTACACATTTCTCTGACACACTGGCCTCTTTACTATTCCTGGAACCCATGAGGCAGGCTCTCGCCTTAGGGCCTTTACTTTCTGCCTGGAATGTTCTCCTCCAAATAGCTGCCTGATTCACTCTCTCACCTCCCCCAGGTCTAGGCTCAGCTATCACTTTTTGGGAGGCTTCCTCTTGGCCACCCTATTTAAAATTGCAACCCCTTCCCCCAACATTCCCATTCCTTTTTTCTTGGTTTATATTTCTGCTTAGGGCATATCACCATCTGACATGTAATGTCATACATATATTTATTTTTTAACTTACCGTTTTCTCCTGTCTTCCACTAGAATTTAAAACCTCGTGAGGGCTAGTGTTTCTGTTTTGTTCAGTGCCTAGAAGAGTGCCTGGTACATAGCAGATCTCTCAATAAATATTTGTCAAATGAATGAAAAAATAAGTGGGACCTTAAAAAAGACATTGGCAAGATGGATAGGGAGGGAAGGAAAGAGTTTCGTTCTAGACCAAGGGACAAGGAAGTTTGAAGGCCATGAGTCCCATTCCAGGAAAAGAAGTTCTGTGATTCGGAAACTGGTAAGGTAGGTAGAGGCCAGACTGGAGAGGACTTTGTAAGGCCTTACACTTTATTGTGAGGGGAATGGGACATCACAAAGGATTTTAAACAAAGAGATAGCATGATCATATTTTGTTTTTGAAAATTTTATTTTGAAAAAAAAATTTTTGTTTTTACTTTGGAGGGGCGCTTGGGTGGCTCAGTTCGTTAAGCAACTGCCTTTGGCTCAGGTCATGGTCTCAGGGTCCTGGAATCGAGCCCCCCCCCTTTATTTAATTTATTTAATTAATTAATTTATTTATTTAATTTATTTATATATAATTTATTTATTAAATTATTTATTTAATTTATTTATATATGATTTATTTATTAAATTATTTATTTAATTTATTTATATATGATTTATTTATTAAATTATTTATTTAATTTATTTATATATAATTTATTTATTAAATTATTTATTTAATTTATTTAATAATAAATTAAAGATTTTATTTATTTATTTGACAGAGAGAGATCACAAGTAGATGGAGAGGCAGGCAGAGAGAGAGAGAGGGAAGCAGGCACCCTGCTGAGCAGAGAGCCCGATGCGAACTCGATCCCAGGACCCTGAGATCACGACCTGAGCCGAAGGCAGCGGCTTAATCCACTGAGCCACCCAGGTGCCCCCCAAGACCAGCTTTTAAGAGGAAGAGGAGCCAGAACAGGACAGAACTCCCTCCTGCAACCCAGAGCCCTCCTTTCCTTTCCTAAAATTCATCAATTCTTCAAACCCCGCCCCCCCACTCCATGGGGAGCCTGCTTCTCCCTCTCCCTCCCCCTGCTTGTGCACATTCTGTCAAATAAATAAATAAAACTCTGAAATGAGCCAATTCTTTTCCTTTTTTTTTTTTTTAAGATTTTATTTATTCATTTGACAGAGAGAGAAAGAGATCACAAGTAGGCAGAGAGGCAGGCAGAGAGAGAGGGGGAAGCAGGCTCTCCACTGAGCAGAGAGCCCCATGCAGGGCTCGATCCCAGAACCCTGAGATCATGACCTGAGCTGAAGGCAAAGGCTCAACCCAGTGAGCCACCCAGGCACCCCACCAATTCATTTCCTACATTAGGATCTTGTCATTTCCTGCACCCTGTACTTGCGAATTTCTTTGCCCTAACTCTTCATCTTGCCTCCTTCTTAGTCTTTTTTTTAATTAAGTATATTATTTAGCATCTACTTATATACTGGATTTTTTAGATCACTTATACTGTTTTTTTCCCCCAATCTTTTCAGCCACTTTTTAAAATACTTTATTCTTTTTTTTGGTAAGATTTAATTTATTTATTTGAGAGACTTAGAGATAGAGAGAGCTGGAGTGGGGAGGAGGGGAGAAACAGGATCCCTGCTCAGCAGGGAGCCTGATGTGGGGCTGATCCCAGGACTCGAAGTATCATGACCTGACCCAAAGGCAGACACTTAATTGACTGAGCTACCCAGCTGCCCCCTAAAATAATTTATTCTTTTTAGAACAGTTTTAGGTTCACAGCAAAATTGAGAGAGAGAGAGATTTCCCATGTAGTCTTTGTCCCCACACAGTCATAGCCGCTGCCATTATCAATATTCCCCACCAGAGTAGTGCATTTGTTACAACTGCTGAGCCTGTACTGACACATCCTCATCACCCCAAATCACAGTTTACCTTAAGGTTGACTCTTGGTGTGTATTCCACAGGTGCGGACAGATGTGTAATAACATGCATCTGTCATTATACCATCATACAAAGTATTTTTACTTTTTCATTGCCCTGAAAATCCACTGTGCTCTACTTATTCAGCCTGGCCTCCACTTCTCATTCTTGAGACCATTTTTGCCATCACCTGGTCAGAGAGGCCTTCCATGACCACACCCCCATACCCCAGTCACTCCTTACCACAGTACTGTATTTCTACTCTCGATAGTACTCATTCCTCTCTAGAATTACCTTGTTTACTGGTTTATTTTCTCTCTCCGCCATTAGATTCTAAGTTCCATGCATGCAGACAGAGTCTTGTCTGACTTTTTCATATCTCCGCTTCTATAATTTAGCACAGTTCCTGGAACATAAAATGCACTTTAAAAATATGTCCAGGGGCCTCTGGCTGGCTCAGTCAGGAGAGTGTGCAACTCTTGATCTTGGGGTAAAGAGTTCGAGCCCCTTGTTGCGTGCTGAGATTACCTAAATAAATACAACCTTAAAAAAGAATGAGTGGCGGGGCGCCTGGGTGGCTCAGTGGGTTAAGCCTCTGCCTTTGGCTCAGGTCATGATCCCAGGGTCCTGGGATCAAGCCCCACATCGGGCTCTTTGCTCAGCGGGGAGCCTGCTTCCTCCTCTCCCTCTCTCTGCCTGCCTCTCTACCTCCTTGTGATCTGTCTGTCAAATAAAAAATTAAATCTTAGGGGCACCTGGGTGGCTCAGTGGGTTAAAGCCTCTGCCTTCAGCTCAGGTCATGATCCCAGAGTCCTGGGATCGACCCCACGTCAGGCTCTCTGCTCAGCAGGGAGCTTGCTTCCTCCTCTCTCTGACTGTCTCTCTGCCTACTTGTAATCTCTGTCTATCAAATAAATAAATAAAATCCTAAAAAAAAAAAAATTAAATCTTAAAAAAAAAAAAAAGAATGAGTGGCCATAGATAGGGGAGGAAAACCAAGTGGCACTGAAGCCAAGGAATTGTTCACTAAGGTCAACTAATAACATCTGGTTTTTTTATAAAGTTTTTTTTAAGATTTTTTATTTATTATTTATTTGACAGAGAGAGAGATCACAAGTAGGCAGAGAGGCAGGCAGAAAGAGTGGGGGAGAAGCAGGCTCCCCACCCACCAGAGAGCCGACGTGGGGCTTGATCCCAGGACACTGAGATCACGACCTGAGCTAAAGGCAGAGGCTTAACCCACTGAGCCACCCAGGCTCCCATGACATCTGGTTTGAGGCTTCCATTTGGTAAGGGTTCAATTCACTTCAGGTTGTTGAACACAATGCAACATAATCACGAGAGGTAAACCACACCAAGAATGTTATAGAAAAGCAATCAAAAAAGTCAATCGGGGTTGCCTGGGTGGCTCAGTGTGTGTGTGTGTGTGTGTGTGTGTGTGTGTGTGTGTGTGTGTGTGCGCGCGCGTGCGCAGTTGTTAAGCATCTGCCTTCGGCTCAGGTCACAATCCCAGGGTCCTGGGATCGAGCCCCACATCAGGCTCTCTGCTCAGTGGGGAGCCTGCTTCTCCCTCTCTCCCTGCCTGCCTCTCTGGCTACTTGTGATCTCTGTCTGTCAAATAAATAAATAAAATCTTAAAAAAAAAAGATTTAGTTCTTAAAATCAGTCAACAATGGGTGTTCATGCTACTCTCCTCTCTGATACATCAAAGATGTGTACACAGAAACAAACACTTCCCACCTTTTCTATGCTCTTATTTTTGTTAATGACAATGGAGAACAAGACTTGAAAGGAAAAAAGTTAAAGACTGTGCCAACCCAGCAAAATTATATCTAAAAATAAGTCTTTTTAAAAAGGGGAGGGGAATGGAGGAAGGAGGGATGGGCTTTATTCTTCTCTTTAAAACTATCAGTGGGCTCTATTATGAAAACCTGGTTCTTTGTATTCACCATTCTAAAAATACTTTTTTTGTCTGGCATTTTTAGATTTTTATACGAGTATGAAAAGTGCTATCAAAATAAGAATTGTTGCATTGTAGCATAAATGGAATTAAACTAATGCACTTTAGATCTCAGATGTACTGGTGAATGAGTCACGTGTCTCCATTCATTGCTTGTGTTGCCTGACAACAATTTCTCTAGATTCCAAGAAACTTTGAGAAAATAAATTCCACTGGAACGGAGCAGAGAGATACATCTGCCAGGAATCTTTACATGCCCCATAAGTCCCCACATAAACATTCTGAATACAGGAGAACTTAAAATGGAAGCCACGGCGGCCTTTGTTTTTTGCTCACCCAGACTGAATCTGGTTCCAGGTTGAGGACTCAGGCTGGCTGAGTAGGCCCTGGGATCCCTGGACTTGTGAGCTCCCAGTGGGTCATAGCAAACCCACATTCCATCCTGACTCCCTCTATTGGTTCTTACCAATCCAGCGTCTTTATATCTTTAATCGCGATAAATCACTCTTCTGTCTGGCCTGGGAGTCTGGCAGAACCTGCCCCTCTATCACAGAAGGCTAAGATCATATTCATGCATCCATTCGCTTCCTCAAGCAACAAATATTTTGGAATACCTACTGTATGATACATATGGTACCAGACCCGGTAGATCCAGTAGTAGGCAGCCCTGGTGAAATCTACACTCTAGAAAGGAAGGAAGACAGGTAAACAGGTAATAATTAAAGGGACAGAATGATTTCAGATAGGGGTACATGATGAGAGTGACTGGGAAAAGACAGGCTCATTTAGATAGAGAGCTCAGGAAAGGCCTCACTAAAAAGATGATGTTTGTGCTGAGACTTGAACGAACAGAAGAGGCTGGTGATGAAGCTGAATGTCCCACAGGAGGAGAAGCAGGTGCAAAAGCCCCAGGATGGGAGTAAGCCTGGCAGATTCAAGGAGCAGAAGGAAGGCCAGGGCCCTGAGGGATAGTAAATGAGCAAAAGAGTAGTAGATGAGGTCAGAAAGGTAGGCAGGAGCCAAATCATGCGAGACCCTGTAGGTGATGGTAAGGAGCACAGGTTGTTCTTTCAGAGCAATGGGAGGCCCCTGGGGGGGATTAACAAGTAGAGTGAACATGATCTGATTCACATTTTTAAAAGGTCACTTTGTTGTATTAAGAATGGAGTCTAAGGGAACATAAGTGATTGCCTATCATCATTCATTCATTCAAAATATTTTTGTAGTGCCTAATTGCCAGGCAATGTACCAAGCACTGGGAAATCATGGTGAGAAAAACATAATTCCTGGGATCCCCGGGTGGCTCAGTCATTAAGCGTCTTTGTTCAGCTCAGGTCACGATCCCAGGGTCCTGGGATCGAGCCCCGCTTCCAAGCTCCCTGCTCAGCAGGAGTCTGCTTCTCCCTCTCCCACTCTCCCTGCTTGTGTTCCCTCTCTGTCAGATAAATAAATAAGATCTTAAAAAAAAAACAAAAACAAAAACAAAAACGAAAAAACAAAAAACATAATTCCTCCCCTCAAGGAGCTTACAAGTCAACTGGAGAGACAGAAGAGTATGTAGGCTTTTTTTTTTTTTTTAAAGATTTTATTTATTTATTTGAGAGAGAAACAGTGAGAGAGAGCATGAGCGAGGAGAAGGTCAGAGAGAGAAGCGGACTCCCCGCGGAGCCGGGAGCCCAACGTGGGACTCGATCCTGGGACTCCAGGATCATGACCTGAGCCGAAGGCAGTCGTCCAACCAACTGAGCCACCCAGGCGTCCCAGTATGTAGGCTTTTATAATGAGCTAAGAACTGTGCTGGGAGAAACCTCCATGTGATATAGGAACCCAGAAGAATTCCATCCATCCATCCATCCATCCATTTAGTAAATATTTATGTGCCAAGCTCTTAAGATACCATGGTGAAGTAAACAAACAAGGCACATATCCCCATGGTGTTTATAAATTAGTGGAGGAGACTTATCAATTAAACACCCTCACAGACCCATCATTACTCATTGAGATATAAGCTACGGCAGAAAAATAATGTGACTCAATAGGAGGGGAGTCTGATAGTGTCTGGGAGGACTTAGGAGCCCTGAAGGATGAGCTTCAGGTATGCAGTAAGTGGGGGGGTGGGGAGGAGAGGAAGATTGTCAATTATACCTCAATAAAGCACGGGGAAAAAGAAAGGGAAGAGTACTGTGGGCCAGTCCTAGCTCCATAGGTCAGGAAAGACCTTCTGACATCTAAGCTGAGTCCTGAAGGATAAGTAGAAGTTAGCCAGATGAGGGGAGCTGGAGGAGAAGGGAAGGCATTCCAGAGCAAGGGAATGGTCTATGTAAAGGCATGGAGACAACAGAACATTGTGGATTCTGGAAAAAGCAACCTGTTCCATATGGCTGGTCTACAGAGTAGAAAGGCACAGCAAGGTCAAAGAGAATGGAGAAGTAGGCAGAATTAGAATCATACTCTACTAATAATTCTTTAGAACTTCATTCTGAGGGCAGCAGGAAACTGTTAAAGGACTTGAAGCAGGAGAAAGACCAGGCCAGATCAAGAGTTAAGAAACTTCTCCGGACACAAAGAGGAGACAGCCTGAGCCCTCACAACCTGCCATACTTCATTAAGCATAGCAGATCTAACTGAAAGTAGACATTATGCCCTCCATGAAATTCGTTTCAGGACTTTCTAGGTTAAGGGAGGGCCAGTTTTGCAAATGAATTTGGCTACTCTATCGCTGTGTCTTCCCACTATATGCAGCCCAACGCAGGACCAGCAAAAGTCACAAATTCAGAAGACATATGCTTGTGGTGCTGAGCAACAACTTATCCGCGCCTCCATAACTGGGCATACCAAGGATCCCAGTTGCACAGAGGCCAAGGCCCAGGACACCAGGGTGAGATTTCTAAAATGTGGCCTAGGTAGTCCTTCCTGCCTCAAACAGCTTCCCATGGTTACAAGAAAAAAAAAAAAAAAAACAAAAAAACTAAACAATTTAGTGTGGCCCACAGGACCCTTAGGGATTACTCCATTCCACCAGCTGTCGCCCTGTCCAGAGGGCTCTTTCCCCAGACATCCCAGTGGTGGTGCCTTCTTATTGTTTGGGTCTCAAACTAAATGTTGCCTTCCTAATTTGGTCTCCCTGACAATGCCTTCTAAGGTAGCTGGATAGTCACGACCTATCCCATTACCCCACTGTATTTTCTTCAAAGCTTATGTTACCATCCAAAATTAGTTGTTTATCGCCTTGCTAATTGTTGGTCTTCTCCCTCTACAATGTGGCTTGACAGCTTGGTTCTTGGCTGTCTTGTTTACTGTTTTATCCCCAGTACTCACAACAATGTCTGGCACACAGTAGGTACTGAACAAATGAATAGTCTTGGCCTATCTTTCCAACCTCACCCCAATCCATTCCTGAATTATTCCCTAAGCTTTGAAGGGATGGAGGTGTATGGAGGTCTTCAGACCTGCTTTGCTAATGGAAGCCCCTAATTGGTTCAACCTGGAATAACTTTCCTCCTTTTCCAGCCGCCAGTCTCCTCAGTCCCACACTGTATTCTCCCTTTTCTTCCAGATTCTGAAATCCTCCCAGATTTTCAAGCCTCATATACACGTCTGTCAAGGCTCATTTCACGGTACTGCAATGCGATGTTTACCTGTCATCTACCCCACTGGCCCATGTCTGTGAGCTCCTAAATGCAGGCAGTCATTTACCTCCTTCTCCCTAGGACACAAGAAAGTGATCAGCACACAGTAGGCACCTCCTCCATGTTTGTTGACCAATTAGGTAGAAAAATGTGGTTCAGGGGCGCCTGGGTGGCTCAGTGGGTTAAGTCTCTGCTTTCAGCTCTGGTCATGATCTCAGCGTCCTGGGACTGGGCCCTGCATTGGGCTCTCTGCTCAGCAGGGAGCCTGCTTCCCCCCCCCCCCCGCCCCTCTCTCTCTGCCTACTTGTGATCCCTGTCTGTCAAATAAATAAATAGAATCTTGAAAGAAAGAAAGAAAGGAAGAAAGAAAGAAAGAAAGAAAGAAAGAAAGAAAGAAAGAAAGAAAGAAAGAAAAAGAAAAATGTGGTTCAGAGAAACATGAATTTGCCTTGGTCATGTTTCTGGCCATGGTAGAAGGGGTTGTCATAAATCTAGACCTAGAGTACAGAGGGCAGGTATGGGCCAAACCAGGAAAATAGCACCATATTAAATTCTGATTGTGCAGAGCAAAAGGGGGTGGGTTTGGCCGAAAAGACCCTGGTTCTCACCATCCATGTACTCCCACGTGGACAGCAGCAGTTAATTCATGGGTGAGAAGTCCGGGAGAAGCTCACTATCAACTCTGGGAGGATCCATCCAGGAGGCCTGGAGAAGTGCCAGCTGAAGTCTGCACAGCACTTCCACTCCTCCAAACATGTCCCCGGACTTTATCGCACTAGAGTCAGGGGTGAAGGAAAGCAATTCTTTTCCTATCAATGAGACTCAGAGAGGTCCAGCAGCCTGCCCAAGTAGACACCATCGGGAGTGAGTTGCTCTGTTAGCAGTGCCTTTATTCTGCTATTCAGGAGGCCTTAACATGCTCGTCCAAGATTTAGTTGCGAAGCTCCTAGAAGCATGTGTAATTATTGTTGTCTAAAATACAGAACAGCAGAATGTGTAATTAGATGCTTTTAATAAAGTCCTTGTGGATGATTATGAAGCTGATACTGATGATGCTGAAGATGATGGCAATTTTTGATAACGAGGACGATGAAGATGCTATCCTTGAAGACAAGGGCCAAGAGGGAACCCTTGTCTCAGAAAGGAGCCAGAGCCGGCGCCACGGGCAAAGGGCTGATCAGGAGGCAGCACTGCCTAGCATTTGATCTGAATTCTCATTATCACTGAGCCTGCATCACAGTAAACACTTCATGGTTATACTAGCAAATTCTTACAAACAGCACACTTTAGGACAGGTAATGTTCTAAGCACTTCATATATATTAGCTCATTTATGTAACACCCTATAAGCTAGGAATTAACATCATCACTCCTGTTTTATAAAGAAATTAAGGCACACCGGGAAGCAGAATAATTTGACAAGGGTCACTGAGCCAGAAAGTGCCAGACCAGGATGCTGGACCCATGCAGTCTGAGTCCAGGGGCATCACACAGCTGTGGTGACCATGGAGACATGCTGCTCAGATTTCCCTTTGAGAGAACTGTTGGAGTGAACAGAGCTGATCCACCTTGAGACCCATCACAGCATCCACACCAAGACCATGCTTTCTCTGGGATGCTCTCTGAGCATCTGAGCTCAGCGGAAAGCCTACTTCTCCCTCTCCCACTCCCTCTGCTTGTGTTCCCTCTCCCTCTCTCTGTCAAATAAATAAATAAATAAAATCTTAAAAAAAAAAAAAAAAAAAAGACCTGCAACATGACAAGGAGTTAACTAGGCAAAAGAGAAGAAATTCTACGAGGCACTGTAGGGCTAGAACCTAGGCAAACATGTCCATGTATAATAGGTTTGATGGCTTACTGAGCATGTGACTCTGCCCACAACTGCAAAAAAATGATGAATGGTGTGTGTGTGTGTGTGTGTGTGTGTGTGTGTAGCAGCAACTCACTGGTCAGGAGATAAGACCTCAACCAGTCAAGGAATGTTGGGAGGAAGGTTTCAAAAAGCAGATACTCAGGAACTCACTAGAGGAGAGAAGCTAGTTGATCCCCCAACATTGGACTAGAAATACTGGCCAAGCACTCAATTCTCTGAGGGCAAGGAGATGGCAGCGTCTCCATCTCCCTGGAGTTCATAGGCCCAAGACAACGCCACACACAAAGAGGAACCTCTGTTGTAGCCGGTGCCATGGATCCTTGTTTCCCATCCTAAAGAGGCCTTAGGCAACAGGAAGACACTCTGGACGACTCTGGCATCATCTCATGCCACCTCTTAGGAGTGCAGTTGGTTCAACGTGAGGTAAGGAGGCTAGGGGTCTTGAAAGCGACACAGAAAAAATAGGAAAGCCTGGCCTTTCCCTGAGTAAATCTGAATGATCAATCAACAGCAGTAGCAGCATTGCCCATCACAGAATTTCCACAATAGGTTGGTGATTGGGAGAGAGTGAGTATTGTTTTGATATTATTTTTCCTTATTGACAGCAACTGACAGCTTATTTTCTGCATCCTATAATTCTCTTTGGCCACATTCTATTTTAGTATATGAGTATAAATAAAACTATTCAATGAGATAGTATCCAAAGGGCTCGAAGTGTGCCGAGAGGCACCACCATCTCATTAAACATGAATACCTTTAGCATGTAACTTGGGTTTTGGGGGGAAAGCGGGAGACAGCCACGGTGTGTTATTTTTAGGTATGTAGGTGAAGCGGCACCCACACATGCCGCCATATCCCTCTGAGCAGTAGAGACAGCTCTTCCCTCCTCCCAGGCTGGGAGGGATGGGCTAAGATGACCTGGCAGGGCTTCCTCAGTATTATCTTCCTTGAGGGCCAGCAAGCCCTCCACTCCCCTTTCCAGCTCCAGTATGTAGGGAAGCAGCTGCCAGCAAATGGCCTAGGGAGTCAAGGCCCATATCTGTGGTCCATGAGGCCTTGGTGTGGAAATGGACTGGAACCCCCCACAGCCTGGTAGCTGGGGCCCTAAGACAGGCAACCACAAAAAGCAGTAAAGGCCAGAGGCTTGTGTGTCCTGCCCGTGGAAGAAATGTCACTACCTCCCTCAGGGATGGGGGGGAGGGGCTGTCACTGTGTGGGTGAACACCCACTGGTCTTCTCAGCCAATTTGGGAATCAGGGTAAAAATAACACTAGCCGCATCATTTTCCAAAATTAAGGGCGATGCTATAGCAAATGTATGCAGATGTATACAGACACAGATGGGAACAAGTGTATTTAATTGTAAATGAGTCAGAACAGAGCAAATGAGATTTCCCTTATATTTGGGTTCCAAAAATTAAAGAGAAAATGTGCCTGAGGCAGAAACAACCCCCCCAAAAAAACACCCAACCCCCCAAAAACACACACACACAAAACAGGGGTAGGTTATTGCAGCAAGAGCCACATGGGAAAGAACCTTTGGCATCCAGAAAGCTAGGGCGCTTTTGTCCCCTCTGGGTTTATGAGAAAGTGTCCTGGCGCCTGAGAGCTTGATCCCTGGGGCCCTACAGGGGACACGGTGCTCACAGATGGACACAGGCAAAGACAGAAGGCCCAGGAGGGCCTTGGCCTTGTCTGGCCCTTAGGCACCACAGAATGAAGAAAGGAAGGGAGGGCTATATTGGACTGTCCCCAAGAAGGGAGCCAAAGGCCAGCTTTGGGGACCTCAGAGAAACGAACCCAGGGCAGAGAAAAAGAGAGAGGGAGAAAAATCACCTCTGCGTGGTTCCCTGTGGCCAGAGAGAAAGGAATGACAACAGAATACTTTCTTGTCTGGAAAGCATCATTTCTCCTCAATAGCTTTAAGGAAGGCACCTGGTAGAGTGCCAGGCTCTTGGGAGATGTTCAGCAAATACTAGAAGGAAAAGAAAGAGAAAGGATGGAAGGAAGGAAGGAAGAAGCTGTCATCTTGCACGTCCCTTCTGTTCTGTGGACCGAAGGGGCGCTGGAGTAGAAACACGCAGAAGCAGAAGGGCAGGTTTGCCCAAGGAAAGGGGGGCAGGGCCGCAGGCGTGAGGGGGAGGGTGGGAAAGCGAGACATACCCATCCTGCCAGACCTCCTCCCCCTGCAAGCTCAGCCCCTCCCAGGCAGCAGCATGGAATTCATACCTACCCCCTGTGCCTGAACAATTGTAATTTGCTCCTCAGAGACCGGAAAAACACGGGTTTCACCACAGCAGGTGAGCAGTCCCTAGGGTGGCATCCCAACTGGCAAATCAGAAAGCTCTGTGCCTCTGGCTGCTGCGGAGCTCAGCACAAGGCAAGGATCAAAGAAATAAATGCCTGCAAGCAGATGAGCATGTGAATGAGTGCATGTGTGAATGAATGAACACAACAAACACTTTCCCCACCCAAATAGGCCTCTGGTTTGAGCCCTTACCTCTCCCTCCTCAGGCCTGTTTTCTCTGTTCACTGATGGTTCTCCTCAACCCCCACCCACCCCCACCCCATCCCCCAGCCCCATGAGTAGCAAACCCAGCCTTTTTCCTCCCTCCAGCTCCCCTGGCAGGAAGGTTGGGGAAGGCCGGAAGCACAAAGGCTCCTCTGGGGAAAAGGGTAAGGGGAGCTTCCATCCCAGCCACCCCTGCCTTCTCAGTCCATTTTAACCGTTTTGCAGTCCTCACCTTATCTCCCCCCACCGAACGCCCCAGAGGGCTGGGTTGGCCGTGCTGATGTTTGACCCAAGTCCCTCCTCCCTCGCTCTCCCTGCTCCACTCGCACTCCTGCCCCACCTGGGGATTTCAGCGGGAAGAAAGCCCGTGCTGTGTGCCTGGCGATCTGCAGGTCCGCTCCAGGGAGGGATCCTTGTGTTCGGGAGTGCCATACGCCCAGGAGAGCCTGTGCCTCAGTCTGCAGGTCCTCTGAACCACCCCTGTGGGTGCCCACCCTGCTCGTTGCCAGTGGATACCAACACAAGAGAGGAAAAGGAAGAAACACGGCACAGCTGCAGCAGCCCAGCGTCGTCACCGCAGCTCCGGGCTGCCACACGCCAGCCTGGTGCAACTTTAAAAGGAGTCAAGGAGAGTCAAACCCCTGGCAGCTAGCAGAGGACCCCATATGCCACGCACAGGCTTTATCTGGGCACCTGTTTCCTGCAGAAGCTCAGTCCCAAGCTCCAGCCCTATCCTGCCACCTCCCTCTCCCCCTTGCCCTGCCCTTTGCCTTCTGTGTCTGATGCAGCGGGATGTGTCCCACTTTTCTAGCTCCTCCACCTTCCAGCCTCTTGTTCTTTCCCCCACCCCCACCCCCCTGCTTCCTTGCCTGGTCCATTTGCTCAACCCTTTACAGTTTGAGACGCTCTTTCACATACATCAGACATAGGATGAATATAGCGGCATGTGTGACATAGCCAGAACTGGAAGAGGCAGGTTTTGAAAAGGTGGAGGAAAGAGACAGGGACCGTGTTAGCATGACAAGCACCCCAGCCATGCTGTATGCAGGAGAAGCATCGTGTAGACACCCCATCTTCATAGTGGGCTGTGGAAAAGCAGGCCCCATCGTTCATGGCCTCCAAGCAAGACCTGAAGACTGACATCTATGCTTCTGTTTTGTGAGATGTCTGTTCTGGTTTGGGTTCCTCCAAAACGGACCGGCAACAGGGGATTCAAGTGGAAATACTTTATCTGGGAGGTGACTGTAGGAAACATGCATAGGGGAGAGAGAAAAGGAGACAGAGAAGGGAAAGAAACCACAAGAGAGTGTGCTGGAAGGTAGTAAGTTACTACACAGACAACTGGAGCTCAGATCTGCTGGGAACTCCAGTGGACGATGTGGAAGGAGCCTCCGGGTTGGGCCTGCTTACGGGGGTGAGCCCCAAGGTGGGCTACACATACACTTCTGTCATTGCTGGAGAGCTGAGAGCTGCTTCCAGAGGTGACTCATGAGCGCCCTGGCACTTTGCACTTCTGTGCGGAGGCCAAGTGTGTTCCTGTGGCCAGAACAAAGTCCTCAAGCAGGGTCCCAGGTGTTGCTGTGAGCAGTCTCTGGCACAGAGGGAGCACCGAGAAAGGACTGGAACAGGGCAACAGCCTCGTGGGCTCCAGACCTCAGGAGCCTTCGTTCCCATCAACAGCCTGGATCCTGAGCCAATCTGAGTGGGTCTCTAGCCCTTGCAACTAAACAGCCTCTCTCTGTCCCTCATCACTCCCAGTAGTGAGGCGGCTAGGCAGTATGAAGGTCCTCCACTCTGCCTCTGCTCCCTTGTCCCTGAGGCCTGAAAAGGCCTCTCTTCTCCACTTCGAAATGTCTTTGAATCTCCATCCACTCTTTTTCCTTTGCTCTGGGCTTGGAATATTGTCCTTCCACTTGAGCTTTTGTACACACAGACACACACACACACACACACATCCTCTGTTCTTGAACGATGGGCAGAAGTTATGAAGACAGTGTTCTAGGCAGGGGAATGTGTTCTAGTGTTCTAGGCAGCTAGAAGCTGCATATAAACTGGGTCTACAGGTGCCCACCCAGTGGCTTCCCATCACCCATGATACAAAGCCCACATTCCTGAGCCTGGAATTTAATACCTTAATCCAATTCACCACACTTTTTAGCCTCATCTACTTCAGGCTTTCCCTATGCATCTCACAAATCAACATTCATTTATTTTTAAGATTTCATTTATCTATTTGACAGATAGAGACACAGCAAGAGAGGGAACACAAGCAGGAGGAGTGGGAAAGGGAGAAGCTGGCTTCCCGCTGAGCAGGGAGCCTGATGCGGGGCCTTGGCATCATGACCTGAGCCTGAGGCAGATGCTTAACTGAGCCACCCAGGCATCCCACAAATCAACATTTATTAAGGTCTTTACTATGTACCAGATGCACCAGGCACGGGGGAGGAGCAGTGCCTAAGATAGACACAGTTACACAGTCCCTGTCCTCACAGAGTTAAAACTCATTAAGGGTGGAGAAGACAGAAATGAGGAGGAGATCATAAGACGGTTGCCCTTCTTCGAACCAAAAAAGCTCAGGGCGAGAGCCCAGACCACCTGCCTTCCTGGGCTCTGTGCCTCTCCACATCTGTATCCAGCCTCCAATAATTCCTGCCTCCCCAGAGCCACACCTGGCCTCATTCCTTCCCACATTGTGCCAGAGTCAAGTCTATGTGACCAACAGAAAAGAGCAGAAGTGCGGTGCCTGAATGGCTCAGTCAGAAGAGCATGCGACTCTTGATCTCAGGGCTGTGAGTTTGAACCCCAGGATGGGTGTAGAGATCGTTTAAAAATAAAATCCTAAACAAACAAACAAACAAAAACCAACAGAAATAATGGTTTGTCGTTTCTGATATTAGGGCATAAAAGACTCTGTAGCTTCTGTGTGGGGCTTGCTCTCTCTCAGATCATTTGCTCTGAAATTTAATTGCCATATCACAAATATCTTTCCAGAGAAACAGAGACTTCAGCAAACAGCTACAACAGTAGCTAATCCTCCAGCTCCAGTCAAGCCTCAGGTGACACAGGTCCCTGAGAGACAGAAGCACCCCACTAAGCTGCTCCTTGATTTCTGTGTAAGATAATAAATCTTTTCAGGCCACTATATTCAGGGGTAATTTGTTACACAGCAATAAATAACTAATATACCACCTTTTGTGTTTCCACTTTCCCCTTGATATCCAGGACCTTTCTGCTTGTCCCATGTGGTTCCCATTGTCTACCTGCTCACCAGCATCTTCTGGTGGGCCCAACAGAACATTACAACAGGATCTCAAAGGTGATTTCAGTCTCATGGTTGGCTAGAACCCTTCACACTTTTCTTTCCCTTAGTAGTTTCCCCCATAATTATGCTCCCTTATACAATTCAAGAGGGAAAAGGAAAGAAGCCTTATGTTCCTGATTCTTTCCACTCACTTCTTCCCTGTGGCCTTGTGAGAGTGATTTGCTGTGAGAGGTCCCTCTCTAAGAGGTCCCTGAGAGGCCCCTTAAAGCTTCTACTTTCTCTGTGAACAAAAGAAGTGAGCTTGCAAGAGTAAACGGAACTTGGACCTCAAGAAAAGTTGGAGTTGGATTTTAAATGTGGAATCTGTGTTCTCTGAGTGAGTTCCAAACCTGGAAGTTTCCCCACCCTCCTCTGATTCAGTCTGTCTGCCTCACTGGACTGCTCTTTCCAACAGAGATATGCAAACACTCCCCTGGATGGTTTCCTTACAGGGCATGCAGGAAGTACACACTCAAACACAGAATTCTCTTAAAGCTGTAGCACAGGGTGTGGACACGCTTAGAACTGAATCATAGGGCTGGCTTCCCCTAACAGCAGAGGATTCAAGCTCCAGAGTTAGTTTTCCCTTTTTGTTTTCATTTTCTTTGAGAAGTGGCTCTGGAAATTCCCACAGGTCGTTAAACCACCTGCCTGGCCCAGGCCACCACCCAAAGATTTGGCAGTGAGGGACCATTTCCCTAGGCTTTGTAATAGTCCAGAAAGGGACACAAGACAGAAAAGACCAAAGCTCCTCCTGTCTCCAAAAGATGGGCTCTACTCTATGTCCTCCTCCCTTGAATCGAGGCAGACTGGTGACTTCTCTGACTGTGGAGTATGGTAGAAATAATGCTATGTGACTCCCAATGCCATCTCATAAAATGTCATAAAGTTCCTGCCTTGTTGGCTGGGACACTTCCTGTCAGAACCATGAGTCATCATGGAATAAGTCCAGAGGCCACCATGCTGGGAGGAAGCCCAAGAGAGAGACCATGGAGAGAGACCATGGATGAATGTTCTGCTCACAAGTCCCAACTGAGCTCAGTTTCAGGTCATCCCAGCTGAGCCCCTGATACCACAGAACAGAAACTACCCATTCCCACGGTGCCTTGTCCACATTACTGACCCACAGAATCTGTGAGCATGACAAATTGGCTGTTTGGGCTTGTTGGTTTTTTTTATGCCACTAAATTTGGGATTGTTACACAACAACAGAAAACCAGGAACAGTCTTAGTATTGCTGTTGGACAGATGTGGAAACTGAGACTCAGAGAGATTAAGCTTTAAGGCTAGTAAGTGGCAGAGGGACAATGTGAACTCAGGTTTCCGACTATAGAGATGGCTGTTTTTCCAACAGAGATGCAATCAGGCATGAGATGTCAGGACCAGCTGGACTGTGGGATTGGGGAGAATCATACGGTTGTACTTTTCCTTAATTGAATCTCACTACAAATCATGTACTCACCTTTCCCTCTCAGGGCAGATATGCCCACATACTTGGACAACTGGACACAGTTGGCAAAGATTAATCTAGCTTCTCGGACTGGTTATTACCTGACACTGAGAGTGGGAAGCTGAGCAGGATTCCTGGGTCTGGAGGTCTGATCTCCAGCAGGTCAGGCCTGTGTGCTGGTGCCAGCTTGACCCATTTTTCAGGCAGATCCTAACCTCCAGGAGACGCTCTGAGCTAGCACCTCTCTGAGGACCAATCAAAAGCCCTTTGAAGATTGGCCTACAAAAACTGAGGTGGAGGAGAGGAGGGTTTGGCCCTTTATCTCCTGTGGAGAGGGGATATGGGATCTGGTCTCTCTTCTCCCTTCCCTGTTCACAATGGTGCTGAGGGTTCATTTCGTTCGTTTTTAAAGTCTCTGGAGGGTGTCAGGTTCCAGGTGCTATAATAAGTGTGAAATTTAACTACTTTTTCATCAAGGCAAAAAACCGAGGCTCAGAGATTCTAGCGCTGGGAATCTGCTTATAAAAGGTAGGAACCCTATTGTCAACTTTAAATAAATTGCAACGGAAGCATGATCAAGCATTGAATTATCACAGCAAGTCCTCTCAGGAGCTCTCACTCTTCAGCAAGGGACAAGCAATAAAAAGTCAGTCAAGGAGGGCGCCTGGGTGGCTCAGTGGGTTAAGCTGCTGCCTTCGACTCAGGTCATGATCTCAGGGTCCTGGGATCGAGTCCCACATCGGGCTCTCTGCTCAGCAAGAAGCCTGCTTCCCTCTCTCTCTCTCTCTCTGCCTTCCTCTCCATCTACTTGTGATCTCTCTCTGTCAAATAAATAAATAAAAATCTTTAAAAAAAAAAAAAAAGTCAGTCAAGGAAAGAGGCCAGACAGAAGCCACCATCCTGCTACCTCTCATGGCTGGGGGCTTCCAATGGCCCATCCTTTCTTCCAGAATGTACCGTTCTCCCTAGAGAGACTCACCACATCACTGTACAGACCTCCAGCACCCTCCCCACATCCTCCCAGCAGCCCCCTCCCTGTGCAATAATTTCTGGTGAGTGCTGGAGGCCGAGGTTTCCAGAGGTACAGCCCTGGCCATTAACCTTTAAAGAGCAAAATGCCAATAGTGCTGCGTCAGAGGGAGCACACTTTCTATTTACAGCTGCTTTTTCAGATCACAAGGCACCAGGCAAACAGAGAATTTTGCTTTAATAACAAGCAGGTGCTTAGAATTAACGCAGGGGAGAAAAAGCCACGAAGGGATCTGAGTGAGCCATGGAGAATCCAGGTCAAACAGTGGAGACGTTGGGCAGCATACTTGCAAGAAAGTTCTGGGGCCAAAGCTGTGGGGAGCTGCTTTGGTCAGGTCTACAAAAAAGGGAAGAAGCACTTCTTGAGCTCTTTCAAGATATTTTACATACATGGGCGCCAGGGTGGCTCAGTGGGTTAAGCCGCTGCCTTCGGCTCAGGTCATGATCTCAGGGTCCTGGGATCGAGCCCCCCATCGGGCTCTCTCCTCAGCAGGGAGCCTGCTTCCCTTCCTCTCTCTCTGCCTGCCTTTCTGCCTACTTGTGATCTCTGTCAAATAAATAAATAAATAATCTTTGAAAAAAAAAAAGATATTTTACATACATTACATATTCCTCATTTCAAACTTGTAAGGTCCCATTTTATAAAGTAAACTGAGGTTCAGAGAAAAGGAATTAATCAACTGAGCTTACTTGCCCCAAGTGACAATCACACAGCTAGTGTGAGAGGAACCTAGAATTCAGACCCAGATTTGTTTGCTCGGCATACTTTCTTTTACCTGCTGCTGGAGAGAAGTATATATCATCCTTGTCCTGGCAGAGTGTGTTACTCCCGCCCTCCCCAAAATGAAAAACGAATAAAAGTTATTCTTAACCAATGTTTATAAAATGACCTGAATGATGGACACCTGGGTGGCTCAGTTGGTTAAGCGTCTGCCTTTGGCTCAGGTCATGATCTCAGGGTCATGGGATCAAGGCCTGCGTCAGGCTCCCTGCTTGGTGGGGAGCCTGCTTCTCCATCTCCCTCTGTCACTCCCCCTTCTTTCAACTCTCTCTTTCTCTGTCAAATAGATAAAAATCTTATATAAAAAAAAGAAAAAGAATGACCTGAACGAAAGGAGCTTATTATCCCTCGCAAAGTTCCCAGAAGACACTCCAAACATTGATTATTGGACTCAGAATGTAAAATCAATGTGGTAGAAGCACTCACCATTCCCAAACCCAGCTCCGAGTCTTCCTAGTCTCCCTCATACCCAAGCCTAGATGGCAGCCCCTCCACAATGCTTCCCAAGTAACTACAATTCTTTCTCTTCTTTGAATGCACTGAAGGATGACTCCCAATACTGATCTCCCAAGGGTGGTAGAACACCGACACCTACCATTTTGCCCACCCTGACGAAGCTCAGCACCTCAGGCGGGATCAGGAGGTCAGCCACACAGGCCACCACTGTCACATCTATCATCCCAGCCCACTGGACCCTTGGCATTGGGAAGCTCTGCCATTTGGGGGCCAGACTTGGGGCAGGGGACTCTCAGGGTCCAGGTGCTCTAGTGTTTCCCTCAGAGGTACAGCCAACAAGAGAGATTCAGGTCTACACAGTTCGGATGACCCCTGACTTTAGGTTTCTTCCCCATCTGGCTGCCCTCTAGAGAGGGCAGCCTCCTCTCTCCCACCCACTCTAGGACAGTCCCCTCCATGAGCTTGGGTTTGGGGGAAAAAACAAAATAACACAAAATGAAACTTGTTGTTTGTTGAGTATAAATGATGATTTCTCGTTCACTTTGGTACCACTAAGTGAGCTTTAGGTGGAACTAGGTGAGCACATACAAAATGCCCCTACCTGAACCCACCCACATAGAAATATACAAACACCACACGTGGTGTGTGTGTGTGTGTGTGTGTGTGTGAACCATCCACACCTGGTATTACAACTTTCTATCCCATTTCAGATAACCCTCCCTCCACCACTTCATAACTTTTCCAATATCCACTTCCACAAGCAATCTTCGGGTCTTTTTCAAATCAAAGATGATCCCACAACCTGAGATCACAACCTAAGCTGAAATCAAGAGTTGGAGGCTTAATCAACTGAGCCACCCAGGCGCCCCAGGTTCCTATCTTTTTTTAATGTGTCACTGCTGAAGTTTTCACTGCCCACTAGTTTCACTGATTTTGCCTTATAACCTCATAACAGAACTGGCCCTACTTAGGGACATCTTTCCTCTGCCTCAGCCCCTAACTAGAGAGAAAGAAAACACCAGAAGGGTAGGGAGATTTTTTGTTTGTTTTTTTAAGATTTTATTTATTTATTTGACAGACAGAGATCACAAGTAGGCAGAGAGGCAGGCAGAGAGAGGGGGAAGCAGGATTCCTACTGAGCATAGAGCCCAATGTGGGGCTTGATCCCAGGACCCTGAGACCATGACCTGAGCCGAAGGCAGAGCTTAACCCACTGAGCCACCCAGGTGCCCCTAGGGAGGATTTTTTAATGCCTATTTTATTGATTTATTTTTTATTCCTATTGTAATCCCCAAAGCCAACCCTCTCAAGACAGTACATAAAATAGATGCTCCTGAAATGTGTGTTGCTCAATTTATTCCTCCCTAGCCTCTTTCAGAAGATCCTCCATTGGCATTCTATCAAACTAAGCTTGGAAACAGGGGTGGCCAAAAGAGCTCCAGAGAAATGCCCAGGTAAGGTCTTCATCAGCAGCATTACCCCCTCCCCGCCAGAGCTTCCAGGAGCCCACTATGGGGGACCATTAACTTTCATCTGAGTGGAAAGGAGCCAACCTCCCTCCACCAAAACCCCCAACAGTGATGAGTCCCTGGGCTTGGAGGAAGGGCAGGCACAGGGCCCTGGAGGTGGTACAGGCGGGCGGTCCCCTACACGGGCCCTGCAGCCCCCAAAGAATGCTGCAGGAGGTCGTCAGCAAGGAGGCCCCATGTAAGATATATTAACATCACAAAATTTAATGGACCAGAAAGGGAAAAAATTAACATAAATTACCTTCGGCTGAAATCCTGCCTTCCTCGGCAGCTCAAGAAAGAGTTCAATGCTATGCCACAGGAAAACCAGGCCTTGAGAAGCAGAAGCCTTAATAGACTGAAATATCACCTCCGACTCTCCCTGGAAAATAGTAACTCCCTGGTCATCTGGGCCTACGAACAAATTATGCATGGCAAATGGCGCAAAGACTGGTTTCATTTAAGTTGCTTCCTGGTTAGTGCTCTGTGCAGTGTGGGCTTTATGTAGCCTTTACTGGGGGTGCAATGCTTTCCTGGGAGAGTTGGTTAACTTTCCCCCACCTGCGTGAATGTGGGGGCTGGGCCTCTTTACCTCTTGGTACTGAGAGAGCCATGTTTAGGAGGAAGGACCCTGTGGATCTAAAGGATACAGCTCCCCACCAGTCCCCAGCCCCCTCTGTCCACCTCCAACAGTGAGGTTTAGCAGGACAGCTATATTTCTGTATAGGTAGTCTCGCATTTCTGGGCAAGGAGCTAGGGGAAAGGAGGAGGACACGTGAGCCGGTGTTGATGGAAAGTGGGTATACACAGCAAGGCAGCAAGCAGGCACTAGAGGAGAAAGGCTGGACGCAGTGGAGAGATGCCTAGTGGCAAGAATAACCAAGGGCCTGTCCATAACAGTGATGCCTGAGACAGGTTTTTAAGTGGATAACTGTGTGATGTGTGGCCCCTTCTGTCTCACTCAAGCTTTCAGGAGATCTACCACGTGTAGCCTTGAATTAGGGATGCTTTGGAGAGTGAAGAGATATTGGCAGTAAGAGAGAAAGGGGTGAGGTGCCTAGTAGGTCAAGAATTCAGCAGACACAGGTAATAAGGGCAAATACTTTTATAGAACTAGTGGAGTGGCAGATACAGTTTTCAGGGCTTTATGTCCATACTTATTAGTAACTAACTTAATGTTCATAATCAACCCTATGAAGGAGGAGCTCTGATTATCCTCATTTCATATACAGGAAAACCGAGGCACAGAGAAGTTAAATGACTTTTCCAAGGTCATACAACCAGTTGGCAGCAGACCTGGACTGTGAACCCAGGCTCCAAAGCAACTCCCTTAAACATTACCCACTACTGGCCCTCAAGAATTTGCAAAGACAGGG
The DNA here is from genome assembly GCF_902655055.1 of Lutra lutra. Classification (NCBI taxonomy): domain Eukaryota; kingdom Metazoa; phylum Chordata; class Mammalia; order Carnivora; family Mustelidae; genus Lutra; species Lutra lutra. Next base: position 77,597,294 of record NC_062282.1, on the reverse strand, counting down.
TAACCCTCTTGGGTCCCCTCCCTCTCTGGGAAGTTTCAATAAACTTTACTATTACTCAATAAACTTTGCTTTGCTGCCCACCAAAAAAAAAAAAAAAAGGAAAAAAAGAAAAGAAAAAAGAATTCCCGAAGACATACAGTTGAAGACACAAGGTTTCCTACTATACTTAGGGGTGGAGGGCAGCATAAGGTGAAACCTTGTAGCTGAACACAGAGGGAAGGATAACCACAGGAGGCTGGGAGACTTGGATAAACTCAAGAGTCTGACAGTTGGGCTACATTTAAATTAGGAAGGGAGGGCCAGGGATTGCCCCAAGTCCTTTCCTGCAATAAGGGTCTGTGAGGGGGCGCCTGGCTGGACATACAGATCACTTTAAAAGACAAAGGGGGAGGGGCGCCTGGGTGGCTCAGTGGGTTGGGCCGCTGCCTTCGGCTCAGGTCATGATCCCAGGTCCTGGGTTCGAGCCCCGCATCGGGCTTTCTGCTCAGCGGGGAGCCTGCTTCCTCCTCTCTCTCTGCCTGCCTCTCTGCCTACTTGTGATTTCTCTCTGTCAAATAAATAAATAAAATCTTTAAAAAAAAATAAATAAAAGACAAAGGGGTCTGTGAGACTAAGATAGGGATCCTGCCCTGCAGGAGGCTGTGGTGTCCCTATGGAGGGGACACATACGTGGAACAAGTAAAATAGCGCTCTATGGAACAGTCAGAGATCCTACAATACAGCAAAGGATTCTGGGTCTTTGTCAAAATGATGGTCATTGAATAAAAAGCTTTAGGGAAAAAAAAAAAACAGAGAGACTTCATGGAGGAGGTGGCTTCCTATAGGCAGGTTTCACAAGGCTCTGGAGGCTTGTTTTAAGCATTTCTCAGTCCAAACTTGTTACTTTTTCTCCTTTCTTTCTTTCTCTCCTATCTCTTCTTTCTTCCTTCCCTCCTTCCTTCCTTTTCTTCCTTCCTTCCATCCTTTTTCTCTCTTTCTCTCCTTCCTTCCTTCTTCTTTTTGTTTCTTTCCTTCTTTCTTTCAAAGATTTTATTTTTGAAGTTATCTCTGTACCCAACATGAGGCTTGAACTCACAACCCCAAGATCAAGAGTCATATGCACTACCAACTGAGCTGGCCAGGCACCCCAAACCCCTTTTTTCAACCCTGTTCCTCACTCTTTCTTCCTATCCTCCAGACTTCTTCCTATCAAATCAGTGAAACACAGGGAGTGCCTTGTGAAGAGGTCAAAGAAGGCTGGTCAATGGCTGGGACCTACAAAGACTCTGGTTCCCAAAAATGGTCTACAGGCTGAATCTTATAGGAAATTTGGGCTTCAAATCTCAAGTCATCTTTGCTTAATTTTCGTTTTATAATTGAGATATAATTCACATAGCATATTAGTATCTTAAAAAATACGATTCAGGGATACCTGGGTGGCTTAGTCAGTTGAGTGTCTGCCTTCAGCTCAGGTCATGATCCCAGGGTCTTGGGATCAAATCCTGCATTGAGCAGGGAGCCTGCTTCTCCCTCTGCCTGCTGCTCTCCCTGTTTGTGCTCTCTCTCTCTAACATATAAATAAAAATCTTTTAAAAAATAAAAATACTGGGGCACCTGGGTGGCTCAGTGGGTTAAAGCCTCTGCCTCCGGCTCAGGTCATGATCCCAGGGTCCTGGAATCAATCCCCGCATCAGGCTCTCTGCTCAGCAGGGAGCCTGCTTCCTCCTCTCTCTCTGCCTGCCTCTCTGCCTACTTGTGATCTCTGTCTGTCAAATAAATAAATAAAATATTTTAAAAAATAAAAATAAAAATACAAAATAAAGTGTACAATTCAATAATTTTTAATATAGTTACCAAGTTGAACAACCATCATCACTATCTCACACTAGAACATTTTCATCACCCCAGAGAGAAATCTGTATTCATTAGCAGTCACTCCTCATTTCCCACTCACCCCAGTTCTAGTTACCGTTAATCTACTTTATGTCTGTATGGATTTGCATTTTCTGGATATTTCATGTCAAGGGAATTATATAATGTGTGCTCTTATCACTGGCTTCTTTCACTTAGCGTAATATTTCCAAGGTTCATCTATACTGTAGCATGAATTAGTACTTTATTTCTCTTAGTGTCTGGCTCTAAGAGCTTCTGCTTCAGATAAACTGATCTGAATTTTGTATTCATCTGTCTCTCTAGTTTTCAGGGTGGCAGTTTGTTCTGTGATCTCGGTATCCGATGGATCTAAGAAAAGTTGTTGATTTTTAATTTGTCCAGTGTTTTTTTGTTGTGAGGCAGCTAGAACTTTGCTAAGAATTGAGTTGAATCCATAGATTATTTAGGAGAATAATGTCATCTTAAAATATTGAGTCATCCATGAAGATGGGATATCTTTCCTCTTATTAAGGTTTTCTTTATTTCTTTCAACAATATTTTGTATTCTTCACTGTACTTTTGCTTACCTTTTGTCTTTCTCTGGCTCAGCTGCTACAGAGCTGAAGATTTAAGATGTGAGAAGGAGTAGTGGGGGTTGTCACAATTTCTCAACCAGGAGCAAGACCAAGACTCCTCTAGAATGACCCAGGCTGGGTGCTAGGTAGTTTCCAAGTGCCTTCATGCTGAAATGCTAGGCACAGCTGTTGGTCAACATGCATCTGGCACTGTCCCACTCTGGGCCACTCACTGACTCTTGATGCTAAGATAGGAAATCTCTCAAGCTCATTATATTCCAGGAAAAGCATCTTATTCTTTGGCCAGTCTTAGAACAGCAACCCTACTGACCCTGAAGTCCAGTTCCCAGCTCCTATCTATCCTTGGAATTTCTCCTGCCAGGAAGGACAAGGTACCTTCTCCAGGAATGTCATAGGCAGAGAGGACAAGAACCATGTAACTTATATCTCTAAGCTCTTCTCTAATCACATCAAAGTCTTTTTTAAGGAGTCTTCTGGACTAAGTGGAGTTTGATAATGACAAATTATTTCTAGCAGAAATGCTGATTGTAGGAAAGCAGGTTAGAGAAAATTTGATTCATATTAAAGCCATGGTCAGATCATCATGAACCTTCAAGGTATTTATTTTTCCATCAGCTCCTCCCTGGTCCCCCCACCACCCTTCTTGGCCTTGCTAAGCTGGAGCCTTGCCTAATACAAATAACAGCATTAAAATAAAATCATGTGAAAGCTCAAGGGAACACGCCTGAGTAATGGGGAAGATAATAAGCTTGGACAACCACCTCGGCCCTCTCCTCTTACTCCCTCCAGGTAGGTGAAAGTTCACAACTGATTTGGGATCCCTTCTAACAGTAAACAGGAGGGAACTAGAGTGTAAGTGGTTTAAGAAAAAAATTGTAGTAATGGACAGATTGCTATCACTCCACTGATACTCAGTCCCTGCATCTCTGAAGTAATTTCCACTTTCTAAGTTATAATGGTTGGGGGCGAGTTGTGGGTGTTGAACAGAACAAAGAGATAAAGCCATGAGAAATAAACAAACCCATAGGTGGTTTTGTTCATTTATTCACTCATTTGTCAAACATCAGGGGGGCTGACTGTCCCAGGCACAGATAGGCTGCAGGAGATGCAGAGACGAAGGAGGTGGGGAAAACCATTCCTGGCCCCAGCTGCTCCAAGCACAAGTGGGGAGATAGATGTGTAGTCAGAGAGGCCGTACTGCTACCATATTGGCTGCTTCTAAGAATCTGCAGCTTGATTCTTTCCCTCAGTTTGGGTTGGGACTAGGAAGGTGGAGAGGGGTCATCTCACCTCTGCTTCTAGGAGTTGGAAATTAGAGCTGCTAATTCATCATTTAAGAAAGAACCAAACAACAGAAAAAAGAAAGAAGGTGGAAAGGAGAGAGGAGCAGGGGAGGGCTGTCATGCCCTTGGGAAGGGCTTCTCCATCAATCCAGCAGCCTTGGAGCGGACAACTCTGTTGGTCTCAGAGATGTGGTTCTTTGGACATTGGTTCTGATTTGAGGGGTAAGGGAGATGATCAAAAGATCATAAAGGAAAATCGAGCAGAGTGTCTGAATCTGAAAGGTAACATTTGGTAGAAGCCACTGCCCATGGTATGGGACTCCTCCCTGCCTGCCCTCCTGAGAGAAGGTGCGGATACAGAGGAGGACCTCTGGGAAGGGGCTTGAGGGATGAATCAGGTTCACAGCCTTCATCCCTGCATGGCAGCGACAGCAGTGTCCCCAGGGAGGCAAATCTCTTGGGGGCAACTGGGGGCTGCTTTACTTTATTACCACAAAAGTTCTGTGGCTTTTTACTGTGGGGCACAGTGGCTGTGTTCTTGGTCCCTCCAGGGCCTGGGTGTTTGGTGAAACTCATCCCTCAAATCTCCTCTCAGTGTGAAATGGATTGCTCCATTTCCAGGGCTTAATTGTCCGCACCGCTAAAAGCACTCTGCCAGTAATGAAAATACATCCACTCTTTTTATCAAGGAAAAAAGATAATAACTCAGCCAGCTTTAGCCTACATTTTATTGAACATCAGACATCAGCCCAGCTTGTTTCTAAGGACATCTCTGATGTGAGGCACAGGAAGTCGCTGGACTCGGGGTGGAAGGGGGAGCCCAGGGATGTGGAAGAAAGGTGTAGGGGAACAAAGGGCAAAAGGGTGCCCAAGGCTGCCCTCCATACCTGCTCATAGCACACAGCTTTCCAAAATGACAGCTGTCCCTTCCCAGGAAGCTGGAGGATGTGACTATTCAAAATTATTTTTTTTTAAGATTTTATTTATTTATTTGACAGAGAGAGAGAGATCACAAGTAGGCAGAGCAGCAGGCAGAGAGAGAGGGGGAAGTAGGCTCCCCGCCGAGCAGAGAGCCTGATGCAGGGCTCGATCCCAGGACCCTGAGATCATGACCTGAGACAAAGGCAGAGGCTTAACCCACTGAGCCACCCAGGCACCCCAAGTGACTATTCAAAATTTAAAACCCCTTTGTTTCTCAGGGAAGATGAATGGCACTAAGAGCAATAATCATAGCTATGGCACTTTCTACTTTTCAAAGGACATGCAGATATTCTCCCACTCGATCTTTGCAGCCCCACTGACACGCTAGCAGGACAAATGTTGTGTCCTGTCTATAGATAATGAAGCTAAGACTTAAGGAGAAGTGACTTGCCCAGAGTCCTCCGCTGGCTTTAGAGTCAGTGTCTGATACCTGAGGGGCAGGATAGGGACTGGGCTGGGGTAGTAACTGGTGCAAAATGGTAAGGCCTCCAGAGACCCACATGGTTCTGAAAGTTCACATGTGAAGAACCTGAAACAGACTCTGCATTCCTTCCATTCCATCTCCATCACCTCTAGCCATACTGCTTCTTGAGGTGAATTTTTCTGGAGCACCAACTTATAGTTGGCCATTCCCCACTTCTTCCTTGCTCACAAAAGCCTAGTTTCACTATCAGAAGCCTGGTTTTTGTCAGAAATTGGCTGCTCTGGTCCTTCAGTGAAGTTCATTAGCAGCTAGGTTGCTCCCTTGGGCAACTCTCAACCAATCAGAGTTCATTCATTCATCCCCTAAAATTACCAGTTGAGGAATGGGCATGTGATGAAATTTTGCTATGCTGTGAGATGTGAAGGGAGATCTGCAGAGAGTCAAGGGAAGTGTTTCCCTGTTCTGAGAAGGGAAGGTTTTGCCCACCTCTCTCTGCCTCTAGACATCGAGGATGAGGAAATCATATGGGGTTGGAGCTTTGGGAGACATCTTGGCATCTAGAAGGAAGTCACACAAGAGGGTGGCTGAGCAGAAGGAAGGGAACAGTCTGGTCCAAGGTGATGCTGATTTGCCAAATTAACCACCCTGGGAATCCTACCCACTCTGCACTCAGGCTCCTTTATGTCAGGGAATAAAATTCCTTCTTATTGTGCCATTTTGAATTGCAGTAACCTCTCTTTCTTGCTGTTGAAAGAATGCTAAAAGGCACACTTCCTTTCTGTTCCTCAAATCCTCTAAGCTCATTCTCATTGCAGGCCTGTTTTTTCCCCACGGTCTGGGACACTTTTCCACCAGATGTTACGTGGCTGTCTCCTTTACACTTCAGGCCTCGGCTCAAACATCACTTTTCCTGAGAGACTTTGTGTGAACTACCCAATCGAAGCCAGTTTTCCAGTCACTATGTTTTCATCTTAGCACTTATTGTATCATAAATCATGTTTTCATTTATGTGTTCACTTGCTTATTATCTCAGTAGAGTGTAAGCTCCGTGTGAGTAAGAACTGTGTCTGACTTGCTCACTGCCGTATTCCCAGCACCTGGGACAGAGCCTGTAGGTACTCTGCGGAATATTTGCTGAATGAGTAAATGAATCCCAGAGACAACCTCACTGAGCTGATCCCCAGTCTTCCTCTCCCCCATGGCTGTTCGGGTAATGTGTCCGTACCTTTGGCCTTTCATTGATTCCTCTTACAAAAATCTAAATCTCAAAACCAGCAAGAAATAAAGAAGGCAGCAGAGAAGAAAAACATCATAAAAGCAAAATTATTTTAGGCTTAGATGTAAAAGGAGAGTAGGCTGATTGCATAACATATGTAGATCTATGCAAATTACCATGCAAGTTAAATATGGGAGAAGTCTGAAGTGGTAGGAAGTCTAGAGTAGCATGTTGGGTGTGTTTTCCTTCTCACCAGGAAGTGGTATCAACTTCTGAGCCTCAGAAAGTGGGAACGCTGACACACAGTGAGAGGAAAATCAATTGAGAGTTACACAAGTAAAAAAGAATTTAATTTACTTGTTGGGTTTTTCTAAGAGATAGAAATCAAAAACATTTCACTTACCCACTTTAAATAATAGAAATAGGAAGCATACAGGATGGCCAACTAAGATTACAGAGGAAGCGGGAGAACGGAAACAGAAAAGAAGAAGAAGGGAGAGATCGAGAAACAACCCCAAGTTACCCAAATCCTTCAGAAGCAAAAACCTAACTTATGTAATAACAAATTTTTTTCAAGATTTTCTTTTTGGGGCGCCTCAGTGGCTCAGTTCGTTAAGCGTCTGCCTTCATCTCAGGTCATGATCCAGGGGTCCTGGGATAGAGTCCCACATGCAGGCTCCCTGCTTAGCAGGGAGTCCACTTCTCCCTCTCCCTCAGCTGCTCCCCCTGCTTGTGCTCTCTTGCTCTCACTCAAATAATAAATAAAATATTTTAAAAAGAAAGATTTTATTTTTAAGTAATCACTATACTTAAGGTAGGGCCCAAACTCACAACCCCAAGATCAAGAGTCACACACTCTACTAACTAAGCCAGCCACGGGCCCCAACAATTTTTTTTTTAATTTTATTGATTTATTTGTCAAAGAGAGCGGCAGGCAGAGAGAGAAGCAGACTCCCTGCTGAGCAAGGATTCCCAACCACCACACAGACTCAATCCCAGGACCCTGGAGTCATGACCTGAGCCAAAGGCAGATGCTTAACTGACTGAACCATCTGGGCGTCCCCACAACAATTCTTTATTTTTATTTTTATTTTTTTTTTATTTTTAAAGATTTTATTTATTTGACAGAGAGAGATACAGCGAGAGAGGGAGCCGCTTAACGACTGAGCCATCTAGGTGCCCCCACCAATTCTTTATATTTAGAGAAAACAAATAAAACAAAAACAAAAAAACTCCACATACAAACAGTCTTCTGGGTTTAAAAAAAAAAAAGATATACATTTTCAGAGTTTATTAAAACTGTTTAAATTCCTACCTAAAAAGGGGGAGAAAGGGTACTTAGTCATTCAACAAGTCTTTAGGGGTTGCTCCTGTCCTGGGCCTTGAAATAGGTGATAGGGAAGATCTGAGACTAGGATGTGGGCACAGTACCTGCCCGGATGGGGCTTGCATTCTACCAGGTACCCCACTCTGATTTTCAATGATGGAACTCCCTCTATCTGCCTTCTCCAGAAGGAAATGATCAGGGGCACCTGGGTGGCTCAGTGGGTTAAGCCTCTGACTCAGGTCATGATCTCAGGGTCCTGGGATGGAGCCCTGCATGGAGCTCTCTGCTCAGTGGAGAACCTGCTTCCTCCTCTCTCTCTCTGCCTGCCTCTCTGCCTACTTGTGATCTCTCTCTGTCAAAGAAACAGAAAGAAATGATTATCTACCTCATTTAGCAGAGGAAAAGCACGACCACACTGTGAGCGGTCTATATGCTGTTCTTAAGGACTTGAGGGCCCTGTCATAATTTCCCACAGCCAAGCACCAGTGGAAGTGCCTTTTGGCAAGGATCTCAAGGGGATGCTGACCTTACATGCCCCATTCTCTAGGATATTACTGATATCAATCATTTTGAGCCTATGTGTCCCTGAGTCCCTCAGCTGTCCTCTAGCCATCACCAGACCTCTCTTCAGGCACCACAAGAGTCGCCGATTTGCTCTCCCTGTCCCAGCCTTCCTTCTGTCTGTGCTCCACACGGCAGTCACAGCCATCCCGTTCAGATCTAGGACAAAGCTTGCCTCTTTGCGGCCAACCCTGCGCTGGCTTCCAGTTCGCTCAGAGAACAATCTGAAGTCTCTACAAGGCTGTCCGGGCCTCCTATCCTATTCCTCCAACCTCCTCTTCTCCTGCTCACTCAGCTCTAGCCACACATACACACCCTTCGACACACACAATCCCACAGTAGTCTTTGCACTCCCTATCCAGAGCGCTGCCTCCCACACCCACCAAATTCACATCACTCCCTCCCTCATCTTTTCAGGGCTTGACTCAGTTGTCACCTTCTCATGGAGGCCTTCCTAAATGCCCTAGTTAAAATGACGAATCCCTCCGCCCTTAACACTCCCTATCCTCATTCCTGGCTGTATTTCTTTTTTCCCATGGCTCTTATCACTCTCTAATTGCATATTTCATTCTTGTGTATTGTTTATTGTCTGTCTTTCCCCCACAGAATAAAACCTTTAGGAGAGCCATGATTTGGGCCTGCTCTGTTCATTGCTGTATCCTCAGTCCCTTGAAGAGTGACCAACAAATGAGGCACTCAAAGTATTTGTTCAAAATCTTTTAGGTTGAATTGACTTAGTTTTATGGCAAATGTGATCACATTCTTCTCATTTTTATCATTTTACAGAGACCACTGAAAACTGTCTTGGAGTTTTAGCCTAGTCCTCACACTCATGACTGGGAAGCCCAGGCCCAGAAGCTCTAAGTCCCTGGACATGACTGGCCCTGAGCCCCCACACCAAACCCAGAAGACGTGGGTCCTCCTTGACATGCAGCTCACACTGGCTAGGTGTCTGAACAGCAAATGTCAGAGCCTCCTTCTAAACGCAGGCAGATTTACTTTGCAGACGGTGAGAATGCATTTTAATTTGTTGATGTGAAATCTTAATTGAACTAAACTGCTAGAGGTAGTCTCTGTTCTCTGTCATAGTCTTAATTTAGTTGGCAAAACAAGATATCATCAGAGGAAAATCACAGGCAAAGATGCCGTGCCCGGAGGGTTTGGGAAACACCCTTCTGTGTCTGGAGGTGGGTTGGTATGCGACAGGCACAGGCGTGAACCCCTCCCACCCAACTCAGAGCACCAACTTGGCTTTCCAGGGATACTCAGGGGACAGCACATGGGCTCAGACACATGGGCCCTCCAAAGGCAGCCATGCTAAGCCACTGCTCCGCTCCTGTGTTTCATGTTATATTTTTACTGTTAGAGCAAGGAAGAGATGGGGACTTTCTCACCTGGAGGTACAGAAGGATGGGAGGAGCCAGCTCTAGAACCCATTTGTAGGGGACCATAAGCAGGTCACTTCCATTGTCTGAGCCAGGTTTCTTTATCTGTGCAGTAAGGAAGTTGGAATTAATGTCCCTAAAAGGCTTCCATCACCCATACAGCATGTAAGACTCCCTCTGGACCCTTAGGCCTGTGCCAGCATCCAGCCAGAGGGTCCTGACACTTGACCATTAAATTCCTGCTGAGCTCTTGGCCATGCACCCACCAGTGACCTCACTGCCTCCTATAGAGGGTCAGGCTGAAGGTGTTTCACTAATGTAGCCTCATCCCTGACCCACAGAACCTCAGGCTGCCATTCTGGTTAGGCCCCTAGGAGGACAGAGGCCTTAAGAATCATTATCTTGGGGGCAGATGCCCACTCCATCCCTTTCCCAGACCTCCACCCCCAGGGGCCTTCTGTACATGCCACTTATCCCACTCCAGCACCTTCTGTCAACTTGGCCTGTCCACGTCTGGAGAGACTCCCTCCAGAGCATTGCTCCAAGCTCACCCTCCTGGTAGCGACCTGAACAGGAGGAGGAAAATCACCTCTGGCCGTGAGCAGGAATCAGCCCCCTGCATAGTCTGGCTCAGAATCCTGCAATATCTTGTTCTGGGGACAGTCCTGCCAGGGAAGTCCCCAGGGAAGTGATTCAGCCTTAGTAGCTCGCTCTGAAGCACTATCGAAGAAGGGCTAGAGATAGCTCCCTTGGGGGTCAGAGTCTGGGGGTGGCAGGACAGTGGCTGGAGCAGGGGCCTTGCAGGTCCTGGTACCTGCATAGTCAGATTGTTCTTAGGCTGGGAATCAGGTGCCAGGAAGCTTAGCAATGAGGCAATGTCATGCCAAAGGAAGATCACAGCTTTGCAGCAGAAATCACCCACCAGGTCTCTTCTGCTCACTGCATCTGTTTCTTCATCTGTGAGGTGGGGAGAACAATACCTGCCTCAGAGAAGGGCTGTAAGAACTAGAGGGGGCTGTCAGGCTTCTAGAAGGCTGAGCACTGTGCCCTATCCAGAGACTGCACTCCCCAATAGCAGTGGAGGAGTTATTATTATTAAAGTCCTAGAACAGGGCTTGGCATCCAGAACGTGATCAGTAAATGCAATTGTGATCATCATCCCCAAGAGGATATGCAGAGCTGTAGAGCTCCTTTCAACTCTGGAGATGGCAACAACCTGCAGATCACATAGACACATCCCTGAGGTTCCAATCTCCATTCTTCCATCTTGCTCTGCTTCCCCCTCAGTCTGCGAGGAGACAAGGGTCAAGGAAACTCAGATAGCTAGTTGGTGGGGTGAAGACATTTGGGGGCACCTGGCTGGCTCAGTGGGTTAAAGCCTCTGCCTTCGGCTCAGGTCATGATCCCAGGGTCCTGGGATCGAGCCCCACATCAGGCTCTCTGCTCCACGGGGAGCCTGCTTCCTCCTCTCTCTCTCTCTCTGCCTGCCTTTCTGCCTACTTGTGATCTCTGTCTGTCAAATAAATAAATAAAATCTTAAAAAAAAAAAAAGACATTTGGTACTTAAACTATGAGCTCTGCCTCTGTTTACCCTTGGTGGAGGCTGGGTATGGCCTTTCCCCCCACCACAGGACAGAAAGTTCGAGAATGCAAAAAATTAAAAAACAAAAAAACCCCAACAGCACAAAGTTTGAGGATGCTGATCTAAAGCCAGCAGGGCTTCTCGCACAGGAAGGGCCTGGACATATGAGCAACCTTCCTTGGGGTCGGATCCTTTATAGAGACTGGGCTTAGCCTTTGATTAGGTAGGACTCTCCACTAAAAGTATCAGAAACTTCTTTCAAATTCTTAAGCAAAAATTAAATGCTTTGACTCACGGACTTAGGAAAATTCTAATCAAACAGTCAAAGGAAGCAGGAGGGAACTAAGGCCACAGGGACTGGAACCAGGGACACAGCATGCAGGGACATGTTTTCCCATGAAGGAAATAAAACCTGGCGGTGTGGTGGAAACTAGGCCCACTGTATGTTCCTAGATCAGGGAAGGTCAGTTATGAACAGATCTGTGGATGTGGCAGCTTCAGGTAGAGATAATATAATACTCAGTACAAAGGTCCCAAGTCAAGAATGAACTTATTCAAGGATGAGAAGGAAGCCAGTGTGGGTGGAGAGCCATGAGTCAGGAAAAGAACAAGAAGAGATGACAACCAAGGAGGAGGTAGGGCCGGATCATGAAGGATCTTGTAGGCCAAGATATGGAATTTTTATTGCATTCAAAGGATTGTGGAAAATCTTTGGAAGGTTTTAAACAACAGAGGGAGGTGGTCTAACTTACGTTTTCTTTTTCATTATTATTATTTCTTATTATGTTATGTTATTCACTATACATAACTTACGTTTTAAAAAGAACACTCCGGTCATCTCTAGAAGCAAGGGAAACAAAAGCAAAAATGAACTATCAAGATAAAAAGCTTCTGCACAGCTAAGGAAACAATCAACAAAACTAAAAGGATGCCTACAGAATACAAGAAGATACTTGCAAATGACATGTGCGATAAAGGGTTAGTACGATAAAGAACTTATCAAACTCAAAAACCAAAAACCAAATAATCCAATTAAGAAATGGGCAGATGGGGCGCCTGGGTGGCTCAGTGGGTTAAGCCGCTGCCTTCGGCTCAGGTCATGATCTCGGAGTCCTGGGATAGAGCCCCGCATCGGGCTCTCTGCTCAGCGGGGAGCCTGCTTCCTCCTCTCTCTCTGCCTGCCTCTCTGCCTGCTTGTGATCTCTCTGTCAAATAAATAAATAAAATCTTAAAAAAAAAAAAAAAAGAAATGGGCAGAAGACATGAATAGACATTTATCCAGAGCAGAAATACAGATGGCTAAAAGACACATGAAAAGATGCTCAACATCACTCAACATCAGGGAAACAGAAATCAAAACTAGAATAAGAGAGCACCCCACATCTGTCAGAACGACTAAAATTAACAAATCAGGAAACAGATGTTGGGGATGGTGCAGAGAAACGGGAAGCCTCTCACACTGTTGGTGGGAATGCAAATGGTGCAGTCACTCTGGAAAACAGCATGGAGCTTACTCAAACAGCTAAAAATAGAACTACCCTATGATCTAGCAATTGCACTACTAGGTATTTACCCAAAGGATACAAACAGTGATTGGAAGGAGCACATGCCCCTCAATGTTTATAGCAGCATTATCCACAATAGCCAAAGTATGGAAAGAGCCCAAATGTCCATCAGCTGATGAATGGATAAAGAAGATGTGTTATATATATATATATATATATATCTATATATCTCACACACACACACACACACACACACACACACACAGGAACATTACCTAGCCATCAAAAAGAATGAAATCTTGTCATTTGCAAAGACATAGATGGAGCTAGAATGTATCATGCTAAGTGAAACAAGTCAATCAAAGAAAGACAATACCATATGATTTAACTCATACGTGGAATTTAAGAAACAAAATAGATGAACATACAAGCAAAAAAAAGGAGAGAGGAGGAAACAAACCATTAGAGACTCTTAATGACAGAGAACAAACTAAGAGTGACAGAGGGAGGTGGGTAGGGGATGGGATAGATGGGAGATGGACATTAAGGAGGGCACTTGTGATGATGACCACTAGGTGTTGTATGAAGTGACGAATCACTCAATTCTACTCCTGGAACCAATATTACCCTATATGTTAACTAACTAGATTTGAAGTTAAAAACTTGAAACAAACAAACAAACAAAAAAGAACACTCTGGTAACTCTATGGAAAAGAGGCAGGAGTCAGGGTGGAAGGAGGGTTTGAGGGAAATGGTAGGGGAGGAGCAGGTTTGGGCATGGGTTTGGGAAAGAGTTCTGTTCTGATCATGTTAAATTTGAGATGACAATTAGAGATAGCAGTTTTCTAGGGCTGCTGTAACAAATGACCATAAAGTGGGTGGTTCAAACAACAGAAATGTATCTTCTCCCTGATCTGGAGGCCAGAAGTGTGAAACCAAGGTGTTAGGAGGGTTGGCTCCTTCTGGGTGCTCTGAGGAAGAATGTGTTCCATGTCTCTGTCCTAGATTCTGGTGGTCGCCAGCAAGCCTTGGCTTATAGACACAGTATTCCAGTATCTGCCTCTGTCTTCACATGGCAATCCCCCTGTGTGTCTCATCTCTGTGTCTTCTCTTCTTATAAGGATACCAGTCATACTGAGTTTAGAGCCATCCTAATCCATTACAATCTCATCTTAACTTGATTATATCTGCAAAGATCTGATTTTCAAATAAGGTCATATTCACAGGTATAATAGTTTAGGACTTCCACATATCATTTTGGGAGACACCATTCGACCTATAACAGACATCAAAGGGGATGTAAGTGGGCCAATAGATATACAAAGCTGAAGTTCAGAGGAGAGGTCCGCTTTGGGGATACTAATTTAGCAGTCACAGAAAAACAGCCTAGGGACTAAATGTAGATGGAGAATAGAAGAGGTATTGATTGAGCTCTGGGACTGTCCAATATTTAGTGGCTGTGGAAGAGAAGAAGCCAGCATAGGAGACAGAGAAGTGTTCAGTGAGCCAAGAGGAGAGAAGTTTCAGGATGGAAGTAGCAGTCAACCTTGTCAAGAAGTGGCTCTCATACTGGGCAGCACACAGAGCAGTGATGATGCCAACATGATTAATTTCAGTGGTGTGGGGGGATGGAAGCCCACCCGGAGGGGCTGACGGGAGGAGGTGAGGGAGGAAGTCTGGCAGGAGCTAGCTATACACAGCTCTTTCCAGAAGTTTTCCCATGAAGCATAGTAGAAAAATCTGGTGATAATAGAGGGAAATGTGGGATAAACGGGAGGGTTGTATATTTATGTGTTAAGCTGGAATATATCAGAGAATGTCTGTATGCCATCATGCTTGTTCTAGCCTAGCAGTTGGCCACTAGTGAACACAGAGACACTCGACTCACTACATAAAGAGGGAAGGCACATAATGGAGTGCACGTACAGGTAGACAAGCAGAACTGGTACCAGGAAAATGAGGAAGTGCTTGTTCTATTGCTTCTGTTGCCTCTACAAGGCATGAGGCAAAGTCATCAGCTGAAACTGAGGGATGAAGAGAGTGAAAGATGTTTAAAGAGACGGGAGAAGTTATGAAGTAGAAGTTTTGAAAGGCAGGAAAATGAACCTATCGGAGAAATATGGGAGGATTATGGAACAGTGAGTGTCCCCATGAGATTTCCCATTCACACGTGGGACACTTTCTAGACACCTTTCTTCTGGGTCCGTGCCTCCCTTCAGGAAAAGGTGCCTTTTCTTTTAAGATTTTATTTATTTATTTGAAAGAGTGAGAACATGAGAAGGGGAGGCAGAGGGAGAGAGAGGGGAGGGAGAAGCAGACATCCCCCTGAGCAGGGAGCCTGATGTGGGGCTCAATCCAAGGACTCCAAGATCATGACCTGAGCCAAAGACAGCTGCCTACCCGACTAAGTCCAAGAAATGGTTCTGATCAGCCCTATTGGTCTAGTCACTGGATCCAGAGAATGAGATCCTAGGACTGGGCAGTCCTGGGTCACATGCCTACCCCTGGGACTAGAGGGGCTGCTGTTATCACCGGCAGCCCCCCCAGAACACAAGGAGTCTGGGTGTCTGGGTGTGAGGCAGACAACAAGCAACAGCTGTGCACTATCCCTGACTGCTGTCCCGGGGCTGTCCTGAGACCCACAGAGGCAGGGTCTATAAGGCTGCATTGTGAGCTACATAGCACTACACAAGGCAAGGGGTTATTACAGGAGTGCTTAATAAATGATGGATGTGTTTATTTATTTGTTCACTCAGTAAACAATTACTTAAGCCTCTGAGTGACCCTAGCTTTGGTCTCTTTGTGAAGGAGAGGAGACAAATCATGAATACGATATGATCTGCCCCATAGAGTTTGCCAGTTAGTAAAGCTATTTTGGTCATCTTTGACAGGTTACACTGTGATAAACAAACCCCCAAATCTTTGAGGTTGATAACAGCAGTGATTTATTTCTTGCTCATTAGCTTCAGGTGAGCTTTGGCTCAGCTCCAAGAGCCTTCGTCACTCTAGGATAGGAAATGCCATTCTGTGGCAGAGGGTAAAGAGGATACCATGATGACTCCTAAAGCTTCTAATTGCATCACTTCTATTAGCATTTGATTGGCCAAAGCAAGTCACATGACCAAACCCTATCACCACAAGGTCCTGAAGTACCCCGCTTCCACGGGGAGGAATTGAAAGTAACATGGCAGTATGTGGTGATTCACCGTTCTTTTACAGGGAGTAGAACTGAATAATTGGAGATGGTAATATAATCATCAAAAAAGGGCAGAAGCACATAAATGCTCAGCATACAGTGGAAAGTGATCAGGGTCCTTGATCCAAGGCATAAGGAGTTCAAAGGGGAGAAATCAGGGAAGGCTTCTTGGAGGAAGTGGCTTTTGGGCTGGCTGTGCCTTGAACAATACCAGATGATCCAGATGGGTATAGAAGACAGGGCCTTCTAGCAGACAGGGCCTGAGAAAGCCACAGAAGAGGGAAAGTGGGAAACTCACACAAGGAATGGTGAATGGTTTAGTTAGCCTAAAGCAGAGGAACTGGGAGCAAAGAATAGAAAGATAGGAAAGTGGGTACGTCTGCCTGCCTCTGGGAGCATACAGAGGCTCTCATCCCTCCCCCTTCCAGATGCCCAGCCAGAGGTTCCTGGACTGGGGAAGGGCCTGCAAGTGCTCATAAATGACTCCAGGGCTGGCCAGCCTTTGCCTAGACTCTTCTGCCCTTCTTGGCTTGGTCAAATGCAGGTCCGAGGCCAGACTCAGCTTCTCTCATTGCCTCTTTCAAAGTTTTGTTGGAAATCGTACTCCCAACATTCTCACAAAGGTATCTCTGTCTTCTGTTTGTTTCCTCTGCCTGGATCAGCTAGCCTGATATCCAAAGGATACCCCCAAACTAGGAGATCTTAAAACAAAAAACGAGGGGCACCTGGGTGGCTCAGTGGGTTAAGCCTCTGCCTTCGGCTCAGGTCATGATCTCAGGGTCCTGGGATGGAGTCCCGCATTGGGCTCTCTGCTCAGTGGGGAGCCTGCTCCCCACCCCCACCGCCTGCTGCTCTGCCTACTTGTGATCTCTGTCTCAGTCAAATAAATAAATAAAATCTTTAAAACACAAAAACAAAAACAAAAAAAGATATCTCCCTAGAGGCAGGGAGAGGGACAAGATGACATGGTGGAAGGCCCAACCTTGCAAAGAAAGCTTCATGGTGCTGGGCTACTCAATTCCACAGCACCAGTAAAGTGAAATTCCGTTTTACTTTGTATAGAGTAAGATCTCAGGATTTATTTTTTCATAATGTCATAAAAGAAAAATATAATGGCTCTTTATAGTTGCATTCCAGTGTGAGTTTCATTGTGTTTTAGATTCAGCTTATTATTACAGCAGTGATTTCAGGTAAACGATTATGTAACAGAAACTTTCTGCTTATTATTGGATGAGAATGTGATAATCGGTAAAATTAATTTATTCATAATAATCTTACCTCTTTTCTTTAGAGTTAACCCATGCAGTACCCAGATGGAAGAGCTGTCTGTGAGGGGGTCCTGGCTTATTGGAATTAATGAGCTACGTACATTGTGGGCATGTGGTCTAATTGATACTGGCCCTGGACAGGCTGGCATTCTTAATCATTAATGCCCTGCAGCCTGCTGGAAGCATGGAAAGAAAGAGGCTGACTAGAACATGCCAGGAGACAGGGATGAAGCCATAGGGAGGTCTCCCACTGCCCTGGAGAGGCTGGCCTGAAGGCACAAGTGGGGCTCAGGGCCCTGTGGCTAGATGCAGACCTTGGTGGTCCTGCCTCAAGGGAGGCAGGCAGACTTTTTGCAGGGGTAGCCTCCGATGTGAAACATCTCAGGAGGTGCCAGGGCCCATCTCAGGCCAGAGAGAGGATTGCGGATCACTCATGCCATGATCCATGCACTCAAAAATATGTATTAAGTAGGAACTCTGTGCCAGGCACTGGATATAGTAATAAACAAGACAGACAAGCTCTCTGCTGTTTTGGAGTCTCATGCTAGTCTGGGAACAGACACAAACAAGTCAGGGAATAAATCAGGAAGATCAGGTCAGCTAGTCATAAAGTGCTCTGGGGACAATAAAAGGGTGACACAGGGAGAGGACTTAGGTGAGGGATAAGCACGCTCTGGGTTCTGTTCAGAGAAGGCTGCTCGGCAAAGCTGACATTGATGCTGAGACCACAGCCATGGGAAGGAGCCAGCTTTGCAAAGGGCTGGAGGAAGAGTATTCTAAGCATTGCGAACAACAGGTACAAAGGCCCCAAGGCAGGAAAAGGCTGCAATTATGTGAGGAACAGAAAGGAGACAAGAGTAGCTAAAGCAGAGTGAGCAGGAGGGGGAATGATCAGCAGTGAGGTTAGAGAGTTGAGTAAAGTTCAGATTATACGACGTTTTGTAAAGCCAAGTGGATACCTATTGCTCTGCAGCAAAAATCTTAGAGCTTGAAACAATCTTTTTTTTTTTAAGATTTTATTTATTTGACAGAGATCACAAGTAGGCAGAGAAGCAGGCAGAGATAGAGAGAGGGGGAAGCAGGCTCCCTGCTGAGCAGAGAGCCCGATGCGGGGCTCGATCCCAGGACCCTGGGATCATGATCTGAGCCAAAGGCAGAGGCTTTAACCCACTGAGCCACCCAGGCACCCCAAAACAATGTTTGTTTTTATGTTTATGGTTCTCTGGATCAAGAATTTGGACGGGGCGCAATGGGGGAATGGCTTGTTTGTGTCCCTCAGTGTCCGAGACCTCGGCTGCTAAGATTAAAAGAGTGTGGGTCTCTTAACAGCTGAAGGCTGGAATCCCCAAAGGCTTGCTCCCATGTCTGGTGCCCAGGCTGGGTTGACTTGAATATTAGGACTGGAGACCACAGTGCCCACATACGGCGTCTCTAAGCGTCCTGCCTTCCTCACAATGTGGCGGTTACAGGGTCAGAGGATGTGACATTTCGGGGCTCTAAACATGAGTTTTTCAGCTAACAAAGTGGCAGCTATATCTCTGTTAATGACAAAGCCTCGGAAGTTTCTTGACACTGTTTCCCTTGCAGTCTACTTCTCTGTCATCTGTATAAGGAGTCACAAGCCTCCTGGGCTCCCAGGCAGGGCATCTACCTCTAGATTCGGGAATGACAAAGTTCTAGAAAAGCATGTACTGCACCTGTTTTGGAAAATATAATCCATGCCAGGCCTGCAGGCTAAAATTCACACTTCTCATGGGCCCAGGGCTTTGCCAGCCATCCTAGGGAGAGAAGGTCTGAGCTCCCTGAGAAAGACAGGGCCAAAGGCACAGACCTCTCTCTAAGCCCTGCCTTCACTTACAGAAGAAGCCTCCCCAAAACCCAAAACGGAGGAGATCTGTGGCTCAGAATAAGTCCTCACAGAGTCCGCTGATGAAAACTCAGGGGACATATGTCACATTAGAGAGCAAGAGAGCTGGAAAGTGTGCTAGGGAGGCTCAGACAACTGACACTGGATAATAATGATGATGGTGATGATGAGATACTTAGTGAATGCCCATTTGGGACCAGCCACTGAAATACATCTTTCTCATTTGAGCTTCCAAAAGGAAATCTAGAGCCTTAAATGCACATCTCAGAAAAGCAGAACAATTAAAAATTAATGAGCTAAGGATCTATCTTAATAAGTTAGAAAAAAATATGGCAAAAGAAAACTCAAAGAATGTAGAAAGAATCAGCAAGATAAAGACTAGAAATTGAAGAAATAGAAACCAAATATGCAACGGAGAAGATCAGCCAAGCCAAAAACCAATTCCATGAAAGTAGATAAATCTCTGATGATACTGACCAAGAAAAACTTGAAAGAAATAAAAATAAACAATGTCAGACATAAAAAGAGGGATATTATTATGGGCTTCAGGCATTAGAAAGAAACAAAGTAAGGTGCTTAGGTGGCTCAGTTGGTTAAGCATCTGCCTTCCACTCAGGTCATGATCCCTGCATGGTGGTATAGAGCACTGCATCCCCGCATCAGGCTCTCTGCTCAGCGGGAAGCCTGCTTTCCCTCTCCCTCTACCCCTGCTTGTGTTCCTGCTCTCACAGTCTCTCTGTCAAATAAATAAATAAAATCTTAAAAAAAAAAAAGAAAGAGAATATTACAAATAATTTTGTACCAATAAAATTGAAGATATATGTGAAATAGACAGATTGCTAGACATGTTGTCTTACTAATATTGATTCAACCTGAAACAGGAAATCTGGATAATCCTATACTGTTAAAGAAATTTAATCATAAGTCAAAAATATTCCCATGAAGGAAACCTAGTCTTCACAGGTGAGTGGTAATTCTTTAAACACCCCATTAGAGAATGAGGATTCCCTTCTTCAGTGGAGGAAATTGTAGCTCCTGGAGTTCTAGCAACTTGCCTAAGGGCCTAGAACTAGCAATTGTCAAACCCACGATTTGAACCTTGGCTGACCTGGCTTCAAAGCCATTACCCTCCCTGGCCTCCTCTTCCAATGCTATAATTAGCAACATATTTGTGAAGGTGAAGGACAAAGTCTTGATGCAAAAGCATGCAAAAACAAATTTCAGATTTGCAGAGATGGAAGGTAAAGCTCTTTCTTCCCAGAGCAGTTCTAGATATGAGGAATCTGGTTATGTCCACACAGAAAGGGAACCTGGAGATGATCCCTAGGACACCACCCTGCAATCCTTTGAGACCCATTTCAGTGTCACCACCGCTTCCCTTTCTTCCCAGAAATACTGCCCTGGGCCCCATAGCAGCCCTGCAGTGCTGTATCTGGGCCTCTTTTACACATTGTCTGCCATGTATCCTTCTCAGCAATGTTTTCCAAACTTGAAAACTCAAGGCCTCCTAAGAATACAGACCCCAGTTTGAAAAACCTACATTAAAAAGTTAAATGCTGGGTGCCTGGGTGACTCAGTTCATTAAGCATCTGCCTTCAGCTTAGGTCATGATTGCAGGGTCCTGGGACCAAGTCCCATAGGCTCCCTGCTCAGCGTCTCCCTCTACCTCTCTCAGTCTCTCTCTCTGTGTCTCTCATGAATAAATGAATAATATCTTAAAAAAAAAAAAAAGAAAGTTAAATGCTGGCACTCTTCGTGATCACTGGGGCTTTGAAAATTGTAAGGCAGTGAGGCCATTCAAAGAATGTTTTGGTCAGGGGGCATCTGGGTGGCTCAGGCAGTTAAGAGTCTGCCTTCAGGGGGCGCCTGGGTGGCTCAGTGGGTTAAGCCTCTGCCTTCAGCTCGGGTCATGATCTCAGGGTCCTGGGATCAAGTCCCACATCGGGCTCTCTGCTCAGCAGGGAGCCTGCTTCCTCCTCTCTCTCTGTCTGCCTCTCTGCCTACTTGTGATCTCTGTCTGTCAAATAAATAAATAAAATCTTAAAAAAAAAAAAAAAAGAGTCTGCCTTCAGCTTGGGTCATGATCTCAGGGTCCTGGGATGGAGTCCCACATCCCTGTATCAGGTTCTCTGCTCAGTGGGGGTTCTGTATCACCCTCTCCCTCTGTACTCTCCCTCTCAAATAAAATCTTTTAAAAAAGAAAAAAAAAAAGGAATGTTTTTGTTAAGAAGTATTTTTAAGATTTTCACTCAAATAAAAACTAAATATTCACATAGCAAATTTTGTGGTCCCTGAAGATAGAATTTATCTTTGTAACAAGCATCAACTGCACCATGGTATAGTATGAGATTTCATTACCTCCCTAAATCAAAATTAAATCCAGCTAAAGTTCTGTCAGAACACTAGATGATTGCTGCAGCTCTTCCTTCCCCCACAAGATAACAGGATTATACACAACTACAGGCTTTGCTGCGTAACTCTGCTCCTTTGGGCAGAGTGTGTTTCTCCATCCCTCGCCTCTAGACTTGGCCCCATGACTTATTTTGACCAGGGGTATTTTAGCAGACTCAACATAAGCAAAGGCTTAAAATGGGCTTGTGTACTGGGGGCTGGTGATCTGGTGCTTCTTCCCTCTCCGTGAGATAAACATTCTCTGACTAGCCTACCGGTCCTGGAAGGAGGATGAAAGACACATGGGGCGAGCAAAACCACCCCAGCCAAAGCCAGCCTATATGCAACAAGCCTCCAACTTGTCCCTAAGCACATAAGGTAAGTAAGTGCTCACTGCTGGCAACTGTTACACAGCATTGCTGGGGCCATAGTTAATGGATCCATACCCCTTCTTCCCAAGATTATCAGGACATCAGTTCATGCCAGTTGCCATAGCTGTGCCTTCTCTCTGGGCTGTGACGTACTCCTGAAGGTGGGTGTTCTGGGTCAAGTTCACAGCTCTGTCCAGTCTGTGGCAAGTTTGGCCACAGCGCGCCACCCACCCAAACGGTGGCCCTGTGCTCAGTGATGGCCTGGGTTTGATCCTCAGACCTGTAACCTGAGCAACTCATTTGATTTTTCTTTGCCTCATCATTTTCCATAAAATGGAAATAATAATAGTACCCCATAGAATTCTTGTGAGAAATAAGTGAATATATATAAAGTGCTTAACACCGTGCCTGGCATAGAGTAAATGTGCAAAAAATATTAGCTGTGATTATTATCATGGATTTATTCATCCAAATATTCTTCCTCCTAGGATCTCCCACCTCCAAGAACCTACATTCACATGTGTTCAGGTTTCGGCTCTGAAGGGATTTATATCTTCCTTCTCTTTTTCGCCTTGACATCTCCAACTCATCTAAATTGGGCCTGCAGTCTTCAATCTGGGAATCATTTAGCTTCCAACTCTAAAGCCTGTTAGCTAAACTGTGTGGAAGTTGTGTTCTGGGCAGCTCACAGCTTGCAGATTTCCCTTTCTATGCAGAAACACACAGATCCTCATGGGGGCCTAGAAAGTCCCAACCTCAGGGACACAGTGTCTGGCTCTTCCCCCCAGGAGCAGTAGAATGCCTTTCATTCTTCTGAGTTGAGCTCACAGCTGAGAAATCTAGATGGGATTATTTTCTCAATAGGTTATTCTGCTATACCTAATTCTCAATAAATCTCCACCATTGGACTATAAGTTCCTTGGCTATGTTTTATTCACTGTCTCCAGAGCCTAGCACAGAGCCCACACTTAGTAGATACTTGATAACTGTTGGATACATGAATGAATGAGGAATATGGGTTATAGGACGAAAGCAATTTCCAAAAGAGGATTGGTGAGAAATCAACATGAATACCCACAGTGCACTCAAGTCTCAGGCTCAATGCCAAGGCCCGTACAGAAGTACCAAGACACCTGGAGCCTCAAAGACTTAAGCCTACCAAAAAAATAAAGCTCAACCATAGGAATAACTTGCTCTGTCCCACATCAGCAAGCGCCCACTGAAGGGCTCAGTCCAGAAGCTGCTGTAGGCCCAATGGTGCACAGGAGACTTAGGAAAGGAAGAGGCAAGATGTGGCCTAAGGCTTAAGAGGGACTCAGACACTCAGCGGAGGGCCACTGGCTTATCACACCAAGAACGTCACAAGCAAAGGCACAGCACAGGAATGAGTTTGCTATTTGTGGAAAATAACAAGAAGACCAGCTTGATCTGGCTGTAGGTCTTGTGACAGGGAGTCAAGGGAGATAAGCGTGGCTATTTCAGGCTGTGGCCTGAGCTTAGAGACCTAGAAGTCAGGCTGGGGGTGGGTCCTGATGAGTCAGGCGACAGAGAATGGGTTCCTGAGAAGAGGTGTGACAAGCTTGCGCTAGTAGCAGGAGCTCTCTTTCCTCTCATTCCAGGACTCATCGAGATTTTAATCTAAGCCAGAGATTCCAGATATGAGCCCACACAAGGGACAGACTACTCAGCTCCTCTAAGAGAGTAGCTCCAAGAGAGTACCAATTTGTATTGGCAAGAATGTGTGGTTGCAAGCAACAGAAAAACTCTAGCTAATGTAACCAAAAGATGATTGTATTCAAAAGAAATGGGGATTGTTCACAGAATCAAATACTGAAGAGGCTATCCCAGAAAGATGAGCAACCAGGGCAGTGATACCAAGGGTGCCTGGGGTTAAGGATAATTTCTTTCTCTCTCTTTTTTAAAAGGTTTTATTTATTTATTTGAGAGAGACAGTGTGACTAGAGAGCAAGCACGAGTTGCGGGGGAGGGGCAGAAAAGAAGCAGGAGAAGCAGACTCCCCTCTGGGCAGGGAGTCCTGGAAGCAGCAACAACATGGGGCTCCATCCCAGGGTCTGGGGATCATGACCTCAGACAAAGGCGACTGCACACACAACTGAACCATCCAGGCACCCCTAAGGATAATTTCTGAATGGTACTACCTTGGGGATCAGTGAATTCCATTTTCATGCCATTCCATTCTAGATTCAAGGGGAAAAGACCATCTGGTCAGCCTAGCTTGGGTCCCATGTCAAGCCCTTGGCCAAGCAGTGGAAGAAATCTTCATGAACATCCCAGAAGGTGCTGTAGGCCTGATGGTGCACAGGAGATTGTGCTGCTGAAGCAGTACCCCAAGCCAAAGCCCCAAGGCTGGCACCAGAGGAAATGGAGAGTAGAAAGGCCAGTCATTTCCCACAAGGTGGGAACATTGGGAAAACCTAAGGCCTATTTGCTCTTGGAGGGTGGGGAGAGAAGAAAGATGGAGCAATTACTTGAACTTCTAGGTATTTGTGATGGTTAATTTTACATGTCAACTTGACTGGGACACAGAATGTCCAGATATCTGGTTAAACATTACATCTGGGTGTGTCGTGAGAGTGTTTATGAAGAAGACTGGCACTTGAATAGGTGGATAGAGTGGATTGACTCTCCCCACCCCTGCCCCAACCCCACCCACATGCAGACGGGTAACAGTGTTCAACCAGATATCTGGGTGTCCTGCATCCCAGTTGTCATATAAAATTAACCAATCTGTTGAGGCCCAAATAGATCAAAAAGCTGGAGGAAGGCAGAATTCTCTCTCTGCCTGACTGCATGAGCTGGGACAGTGGTCTCCTCCTGCCCTCCAAGCTCCTGCTTCTTAGACCTTCAGATCCAGACTGGAATCTACACCATTAGTTCTCAGGCTCTCAGACCTTCAGACTATACCACCAACTCCCTGGGTCTCCATCTTGTAGATGGCAGATCATGGGACTTCTCAGCCTCCATAATTATGTGAGCCAATTTCCTATAATAAATCTCATTTCCATTATATATATATATTGTTGTAGCTCCCATTGGTTCTGTTGCTCCGGAGAACCCTGAATAATATAGCATACATTTGCAACTGGACCCATAGACTTCAGAACTTAGAGTCCACCTCAATTCAAGTTCCTCCCTTAGAGGTCTTCAGAGTGACCAGGTCATCAGAGTGACCTCCCTTAGAGTGGCAGCAAATGTGCTGGTGTGGAGGAGGGAACAAATTAAGGTTCAAGGTGGGAACTCAAAACAGTGATGAGAAATGAACCCATGTAATTTAATAATAGTTCTAAGGGAGAGCAGAGCAGGACTTGGCATTTCCAGGAAAAGTCATGTGCTCTAGATCTCAGGGTTGTGAGTTTAAGCCCCATGCTGGGTGTACAGATCATTTTTTAAAAAATACATTTTTTTTTTTAAAGGAATTTCAGAGGATAGGGAGCAGGAACAAGCAGGGAGAAACCTTTTGCTTCATCTAGCTGAAATAGAGTCAAATGGGAGCAAGGGTTTGTTAGGAAAGTACGATTACCCAGCTTGCCTGTTCCTAAAGCCTGGCATGAGGAGAACAGAGTCATCTGGGAGTCCCAATGTTGAATAGCCGGGAAAGAGGTAGACTCATGGCAACTGAAGTCCTTGCCCACATTGGTTGGTGCCTCCCTGAGCCTGTCCCGGTCCTGGTCCACCTCAGCCTGAGAGATGAATGGGTTTGAGCACAAGTAGCACAGAGACTTATAAGCTTTTTAGCAATCAGGTAGGCTTAAGGGTGGATGATATCAGGAGGAGAAGATGAAAGGGTTTTGATCAACTCCCCATTTTTAAAAAAAATTTCCTTTTCTTTAAATAGAGATTGTATTTATTTATGTCAGAGAAAGAGAGCACAAGGAGAGGGAACAGCAGGCAGAGGGAGAAGCACGCTCCCTGCTGAGCAAGGAGCCCTACACAGGACTCCATCCCAGGACCCTGAAATAATGACCCAAGTGGAAGGCAGATGCCCAACCGACTGAGCCACCCAGGCGCCCCTTGACTCTCCATTCTTTTCTGCTTCATTCAGGGCCTCAGGAATCTAAACTCTGTGGACTGTGTTGCCCTGGTTCCTTGGCCTCAGCTGCGTGCTGGGTTGGGCCAATGGGAGACAGGACAGGATACAAGCCGATCAGAGGAAAGAGTCCTAAGGGTATTTATTCCCCACCCTCGGCCCCCTGCTGGGTCCTGGCGTAGGCAGTAGTTGCGTCCCTTTACAGAAGGCCACAGCTCCTGTGGGTCAATGGCTCTCCGACAGACAGCTCTCACCAGGTTCTAGCAACAGCACTCCCTCCTCTCTCCATTCCTCTTTCGCTTAGAACTGGGAAAGGCTCTGTGGGGAGGCCCTGGGGAACTTCTAGGTACTTTGTTGTTTCCTGTAATTCCACCCAGGAAATATTCCCTTCACTGCCCCTCTTCAGTGTACCATTCTTTTTTTAAGAATTGGGGAGGCTGGTGCCTGGGTGGCTCAGTTGGGCTCAGGTCTTGGTCTTGTGATCCTGGGATCAAGCCTGGGGCTGCCGCCTCAGCAGGGAGTCTACTTGTCCCTCTCCTCTGCCCTTCCCCTACTCGTGGTCATGCTCTATGTCTCTCTCTCTCTCAAATAAATAAAATCTTTAAAAAATAAAAAAGTGGGGGGGGCAGAGAGAGAGAGAGAGAGAGAATCTCAAGCAGGCTCTAGGCCCAGCATGGGGCCCTACTCGGGGCTCCATCTCACAACTCTGAGATCATGACAGGAGCTGAAAGCAAGAGTCTGATGTTTAACTGACTGAGCCACCCAGGCACCCTGCCATCTCTTTTCTGAAGGGCCCCTGCCAGGTACAGTATCTTACTGTGGCACAGCAGTGTGGAAACCCTGTAATCTTGGCCCCTTGGTGAGCGCCCCTACCCAGGCCTGCCTCAGATGAATCAACAGCCATCAAGGAATCTCAATCAAGTGTTTTCTGTTATTTGGCAGGACCTGTACAAGGTTATTCTGTCATCTTCCTGCCTTGACACATGGAGAACAGTGACAGGGCAGAGACTGACCACCCCAGGAAAGACCATCAGCTAAGCAGAGGCTCTCTGGCCTCAGTTGCCCAACAGAATGAATCTGATTCCCTTTATCCTGCCTCAGTTCTTCCCGCTGCTATCTCAGCCTGTTATCTGTCTCCTCCTTGGACTCTTTTGATCAGGGATACTAGGTCCCCTCTTTGTAATCTACCCCTCAACTTTAGCTGTCTTCCACTTGCCTCCTCCTTTGCCTACAGATAATCGCTTTTTCTGTCCTCTCTCCTACTTCAGAGCATGGCGTTGGGTGGGGGAGCAGGGAGGAAGACTGAGGCTCTTCTCTGAGCTTTATACTCCCACCCCAGATCTTAGTTTCCCCAGAAGCAGAAGGCAGGGGGAGGCCTGTCGCAAACTGAAGACAAGACAGCCCGTCATTAAGGAAGATAACAACGAGGAAGGTGAGGAATAGTGTCAGGAGCAGAACCCAGCCTAACCAGCTAAGTGAGCAACAGCATTAGGTTTGACTGTGAGAAGAGAGGAAAGGATGGGAGAAGGGAGAGAAGGGAAGGGGAGGAGAGGAGAGAAGAGGAGAGCCGGAGCCCAAAGCAGGCAGTGCCTAGGGCAGTCATTTCCAGAGGATTCTCTTAGGATAAAACAAATCCAGCCGGACCCTCTGTCTGCCAGGAGGTGTCATTTTAGAAAAGAGGACAACTCGGTCACTTGGTGTGGGGCAAGGAGTGGTTAGGACATGGATGTTAGAGGCAAGGATTTTATTCATTCATTTCACAAATACTTACTGAGTGCCTACTACATGCAGGAGGAGCCCAGCAGTGAATCAGACAAACATAATCCCTGTAATCAGGGAGCTTGCTTCCTGATGCATTTAAAATGCAAACTCTCTACTATGGCCCACAAAACCACCTCTAGTCTGGAACCTGTCCTGTGCAATTGCATTTTGTGACCCTCTCCCCTCTTACTGTCCTCTAGCCACGAAAACCTTGCTTTATCCTGAATATACCAAGTTCATTTCTGCCTTAGGGCTCTTGCATTGGCTGTCCCTCAGCCTGAAACATTCTTTCACTGGATCTTCCTTCTCATGGCTGCCTCCTTCAGGTCTCAGCCAAGGGACCAAGCAGAAAGAAAAGCACTCCAGATAGTGAGAAAAGCTTATTTAAAAGTCCAGAGGTGAGACAGAGCTGAAGAACTTAAAGGAAACCAGAGTGTCTGGGCAGAGAGGGCAAAGGGCAAAGGGAAGTGATGAAGCCAGAGTTCCCCTGAAAGCCAACTGTGGGACAAAGGCTGTGATCCCAGGAGGAGGGATGAGGGTCAGAGGAGTGAGCCAAGGAGAGCTCAGGAGAGAATAGAGAATATCTGAACATATTACTGAGTTAGTCATGGCTTCAAGTACCAAGGGTGCACTCTATAAAGATTTTTTTTTTAAGATCTTATTTATTTATTTGTCAGAGAGAGAGAGAGAGAGAAAGCACAAGCAGGGGGAGTGGCAGGAAGAGGAAGAAGCAGGCTCCCTGCTGAGCAAGGAGCCCTACACAGGTCTTGATCCCAGGACCCTGAGATCATGACCTGAGCCGAAGGCAGGCACTTAACCCACTGAGCCACCCAGGCATCCCCTGAAAAAATTTACTAAGAATCTTGAACCATGACCTGGGCAAGTAAGAGGGAAACCTTTCTCCTGGGGTTCCCAACCCTCTCTGTCAAGAGTTGCCCTTAAGGTATTACCTACTCCACCCCCCACTTCAGGCCAGAAAGCTGAGAAGTCCCCAGGGCACAATGAAGCCCTGGGGGCAGAGAGCCAGAGGACAAGGTCAGGGGCCTGAGGGTGAGGCGCTGTCTGGTCCCACCCAGCGTGGGGCCGCCTGTCAGAGCAGTGGCCAGAGTAAGAGGTGAGACCAAAAAAATATGAAGTGAGGCATAAGATGTATCCCAGAGAGTAAGATGGACACAAGTGAGCCTGGAGAGGGAGGCTGAAAATAGGAGGGATGAGCTGTTCATGTCCCAAGAGGCTGGGGGAAGCTGGTCTGGACAGGTGCATATTCCTGACACAGACAGCAGAGGGAACTCTGGGGGTCTGAAGCCTAGAAGGTACCTCCTCTCTGTAAGGTGTCCAACCAGGCCGCTGCCCATCCCTTCAAGTCCCCTTTCTGGGAGTTCACTAATTTTCCTACAGCATTGTTCCAAGAAAAGGGTAAGAAGGCAGGGCCCTGATGCCCTCCTCAAGCTCCTCCACGTGACCCGTGTGGGCTGAAAGGCTGGGAAGATTCTCAGCGTTCATGACAAGAGCTAAGTGTGCACATTCATTCAGGAATCAGTGTCTGTTTCCTGAGCATCTACTATGTGCCAGGCACTGGGGATGCAGAAGCCGTCAAGAGCACCAAGGCCCCGGTCCTTACTGCGTACACATCCCAGGAGGCGACATGCACACCCAAGACATGCTCTGCACAAGTCACTGTGTCCACAGTACAGATGACTGCTCCCTGGTGGGGGTCTACCACGCTACTTTGCTTATTCCCTAATCTCCTCCCCACCCCCACCCCTACCTCCCTAACCCCACACTAACAGCCTCCAGCAAGCAAATGATTCCAACCCCCTTGAGCTGGGGGCCAGCTCATTCTTTTTTCTCCATAAGTTTAATTTTGCCAACAGCCAGAGGCAATGACAGCAGTTCTGGAAATCTGGCTGCTGGTACTCTGGGCTGGGATAGGCAGCCCAGAAATAATTGCTTCTTTGAGTGTTTTATTGGAATGTGCACGTGCTTCTTGCTTCTTGTGGGGGGTACTGCCTCGCAGGGCTGCCCTGCTTCTTGATGTGAGGGAGGAACCAGACCTGTGAAGTTGGTGGGGGCTGCTTCAAGGAGAGGGTTGGGTGTGGGTCAGCCTCAGGGCTGTACCTTGTCTATCCTCCTTCCTCCAAAGTCACATTATTCAAGCAGGAGTTTGGAGAACACCTGAAATCCTATCTGTCACATGCACCTAAGACTCACCACTTTGCAATCACAGTTCCCCGCCCCCGCACCTCCATCTGCCTCAAACCTCCCACTGCCCTGGAAGCCCCCCACTCCGCTGCTGAGGAGGGTTGGCCCTGAGACTTGGGGTCTGAGCTCTGAAGGCTGCTTTGCTCCAGGAGTCTCCCCCTTGCCACTGCCCTTAGCACAGGATGCCTGCTTCTCCTTGATCTGTGTAGGGAAACAGAATGTGAATGATGATTCCACACCCAATTTCCCTGGGTGTGGAACCAGGCAGATGGATCCTCATGCCACATCCTGGCTCCGTTCACCAGACCTGTGACTGCACCAAGATGGCTGCCTGCTCTGCAGCTGTTGTCGGGAGTGACAGGAGTGAAGAGGCAGAGGGAGAGAGCATGCAGGGAAATACTTGTAAGAGAGGAAGAGATTTAATTTATCTGCCCCAGATCTGGTGGGGCCTCCTCAAGGTTGCTGAGAGTATGTCCCTGACCCAGCCCAGTCAGTGCCTCTCAGCTTCCTTGGGAATCTCAACCCACACCCCTCACCTCACTTGCTGTGCCCTTGGTGAGGTCAGTGGACACAGGGAGAGGGGCTCCATGGCCATGCAGTTATTTCAATTATGGGCCTCGCCTAACATCCTGCAATCACAGGCCTGCTGACTGTACGCTCTTTAAAATAATCACCCTTTGGGGCACCTGGCTGGCTCAGTCGTTCGGGGTAAAGGGGGAGCGGGGGCTGCAGGGGCAAGTGACTCTTGATCTTGGGGTTGTGAGTTCAAGCCCCACATTGGGTGTAGAGATTACTTTAAAAAATAATAATAAAATCTTTTAAAAAAAATCACTCTTCATGTAGGTTATGATATGGTCTTAAGGGACATGAGACGATGGCTGTCAGGGTGGGTGCAGGAAACCACAGTCCTGTTCAATGGTCCCTGATATGGGACACAAAGAGCTCGGGCCTGGGGAGCTGCTGCTTGGAGCTCCAGCCCTGCAGCAGACCCACAGAAGTACTGTGGCATTTAACTCCTTCCCCGCCCTGGCTCCTGGAAAACTACTCATTCTTAAAAATCCTGATCAAAGATCACCTCTTTCTACAGGCTTCCCTGATCCTTTTTTTTTTTTTTTTAAGATTTTATTTATTTATTTGACATATGGAGATCACAAGTAGGCAGAGAGACAGGCAGTTAGAGAGGAGCAGAAGCAGGCTCCCTGCTGAGCAGAGAGCCGTAGGCATATGTGGGGCTCCATCCCTGAGCTGAAGGCAGAGGCTTATAACCCACTGAGCCACCCAGGTGCCCCTTCCCTAATCCTTTTTTAGGCAGAGCTAACCACTCTCCTTCAACTCAGTTCTTGACTCTGCAAACAGCCTGATCATGAGCAAGTTACTAATTACTACAGAACATTTGTAAAATGGGGGTAATAGCACCCTTGTAAGATTAGGAAGGAAATGGAGAAAAATGTATCCTTTTTTTTTTTAAACATTTATATATCTATTTGAGAGAGAGAAAGCTTGCACACAGAGGGAGAGGGAGAAGTAGTCTCCCCCCAAAACAGGGAGACCAACTTAGGGCTCAATCCTACTACTCCAGGATTATGACTTGAGCTGAAGGCAGATGCTTAACCGACTGAGCCACCAGGTGCCTGATCAATGTATCTTGAAAACCTAGTATTGTGTCCGACATGTGGTTATGGCTCAGAAAACGACAGCTCATGGAGTAATGATGGCAGTGATCACGCTTTCTCAGGGGTCAGTTTACACATCTGTCACCTCTAAGAGACTGAGGACCCCTTGAGGACAATGGCCATAGTTAAATCAATTGCTATATCCCTAGCATCATGGCTGGCTCAGGGTAAGCACCCAATAAAGGGTAATAAGTGTCAGCATTATCATTAGGATAGTTAAAATAATACTCACTGGCCTTTGGTAAGGGTTTGCAATTTGCCAGGCACCGTTCCAAGCAACTTACCAGGATCATCTCACTTACTATTCACAAAAACCCTATACAGTAAGCGTTCTCCCTATTTCACAGATGAGTAAACTGAAGCTTACCAGGATAGGACAATTTGCCTGAAGTCACACCATAAGGAGTGAGAGATGGAGGCACTTTTTGAACAAGGTCAGTCAGTTTCAGAGTTTTGCTCAAAATCCTATCCATCTAACAACGGGAACTGGCCTTGGTTCACTTATGTAGCCCCTAAACCCCAAACGGATCCTGGCACCAAGCTGACTCCCCAGTGAATGTCTCTCGGATAAGTGGATGAGAAGAAGAGAGGGGAAAGCAGAAAGCCAAGGCCAGATGAGGCTGGAAGAGGGCCAAGGAGAGAGCTGTATTCTGACACTCAGGTTCACACACCTTTTCTGGGGTTCTAGCCCTTCCTACCATCCCAGGTTCCAACTGTGTTTGAAAGGAGGTTCCCTTGAGAACAGACTGAAACTCAGAAAAATATAAGCTGGGACTCAGGTGCTCCCTCCTTCCCAGACAGCCCATGTCCATCCCCAGGATGCCTGGCCTGAGTTATAGGGGACACAGAAAGGTCTGTGATACGCGACTGAGCCAACATCAGGGAGAAAGGGAAACAAAAGGAGACCGTGGCATCTCTGTGCCTCAGATCACTAGCCTTGGGGGGGCCATGGAGTCTTTCCCACAGTCCCCAATATCTCTCCCCCAGCTCCACATTGAGGGCCTGACCTTGTTTAGCAGACCATGGCCCAGAAGATGAAACCTTGATGGAGGTGAATCTCTCCGGGGAGTAGGTGGAAGGTCTCTGGTCCCTGATGTTCTGACAGTGCCCCTGGGGTGGGGGTGGGGCCTGCCTGCCCATCTGGCCTCAGAGCAGGATCATGGGGACCTCGACCAACTCGGTCCTAGCCCAGGCCCGCTTCTTCAAGCCCAGTTGGTGCTTAGGAGGGAAAGGGAAATTTTAATTCACATTTCTCCCCTCCATTCAGAGTCTGGACAGCTATTTTGACTGTTTCACTGGAATATTCTTGAATTCTGAGTTTTTCTCATTATGGCTTGAAAATTAAAATCTCTCTGCCTTGAGCAAGTGAAGGCTGAGTGAGGGATGGCTGCCGCCACCGCACATTTCTTATTTAAGTCAATTTGAAAACACTGACTGCTTTCTCTCAGGGCAGGTGACCAGGAGAAGATGAGAGGGCAGACGGTAGCCTCCCTCCTTCCCACGGCGCCGGCATTAATCCTCCCATTATTCCTGTAGCCCTCACTGACCTGGCCTAATCACAAACTTAATAACACCCTGCGCCTGGAAAGCTCTTGGCTGTGCATTATTTCTAGCTGATCCTCACAACAGCCCTGCAAGGAAGGAAAGCAGGTGTTCTTGTCCTTGTTTTTTGTTTGTTTGTTTTGTTTTTTAAAGATTTTATTTATTTATTTGACAGACAGATCACAAGTACGCAGAGGGCAGGCAGAGAGATAGAGAGAGAGGAGGAAGCAGGCTCCCTGCTGAGCAGAGAGCTGGATGTGGGGCTCGATCCCAGGACCCTGAGATCATGACCTGAGCCGAAGGCAGAGGCTTTAACCCACTGAGCCACCCAGGAGCCCCTTGTCCTTGTTTTTATTAATGACTTAACTGAGGGCCCAGTGCATTTTACAGAGGAGACAAAGCCCCTGCAGTCATTGGGGGCGCACAGGGTGAGGGTGGTCAAAGTTGTGTCCCTTCCCTGGCAGGTCTCCTTGGTTCTGAAAAGACAGCTGGGATACGGCTGCCTCTCCTCATTACCCCTGGAACACTGAGAGACCCACTCAGGAGTGGCATGATCTAGGGCAGCTCCTGAACTGTGTCCGAGCTTCAGCTTCCTTATATTTCAAACAGGGGTTGACCTAAATCATGCTTAGAGTCACCTTTCACTGCAGGTGCCCAAACCCCAGCGGGGGAGGAAGACGGTGTTCTGTTACTTTGCTCCACTTCTGTGTTTTTGGCTCTCTGTCCTCCCAGGGGCGGGGGTGGCGGTAACTACTCCATCCTGTGTGAGAACACCCAGCTATCTTTGCCCCGTTCTTCTTTTCTCTCCTCTTCTCTCCTTGATTTACTCAGAGACTCTGAGAGGAGCACTTGATGCATGTGGGCTCTTCCAGCAACTCTCAAGAGCATCCCTTCTGAGAGGGGCCTGGACGAGGTGGTGTGGTGAGAGATGGCTCCAAGACCACCTCAAAACCCTAGCAGCATAGTTTTCACTGAGCAGATGGGGAGGAACCTGGGCCTTCCAAGGTCTAGAACATGTTCTCTCCGCCAGGTGACACCGGGTCCGGGGATAGCTGGCAGGCTACCTCTCACATAGCACTAGAAGTGGTCACTACCCCGTTGGCAAAGAGTGGCACCAGCCTTCTGGGGGCATGTGCTCTGGCAGGAAAAACAGTTTCTCATGTCACCTTTGCTCCAGTCCCCAGCTTCCTCAAGGACCTGGTAGTTTTCCACGTTCTTCTATTCTTTTTTTGTGGGACCCCAGAGAACCAGGAGCCCAAGTCACCACGTGACCCTAAACCTCTCTAACAACCTCATGATTTTGTTCCTGGTTTGAAATGATAACCACTCTCACCTCCCTCTCCTCCTCCCTGGTGAGTGCAAGCAAAGGGCAGGACTGCTCTCTTGTCACCACTTCAATGGAAGGCCACAGAGGGAACTCCAGACCTAACCTGACCCAGCAGGAGGGACAGCCTGGGCAACCAGGGGCTTCCCAAAGCTGGTGCAGGAAGGAAGGAGCACTGAGGGAGGGAGGGAGAGAGGAGGAGGGAATGAGTACTTTCTGGAGATAAAGGTTTGGGATTGTAACTCAAAACAGAAAAGGAAGCCATACTGTTGAGGCAGGAAAAATCAGACAGGTCTTGGGTCAGATTTTACCTCTACCTCAAGCTATGAAAATTTAAACAACTTCTGGAATCCTAGGTGTCCTCCTTTGCTTTCCACAGTGCAGACTACCCCACAGTGGTATCTTAGGATTTAATAAAATAATGTGCATAAGACACTGATCAAGGCCTTTGGCATACTCCTCAGGAAATGGTTGCTATTATCTTATTATTGGGATCTATGTTATTGTTGTCATAGTTGACAGTGAGTTAGAAATGGGGATTGGAGGCAGACTTTCTTATTTGTAGAGACACTCAGCCACAGCAGGTTGACGGGAAAAGCACTCTGAGGTCTCGTGAGGCCCCAGCCTTACCCTCTGGTGCCATCCTTTTGCCTCACACGCAGACCCCAAGGCTTCTGTTTCCTTGTAGCAGCTCCCTTTACAACAGGAACAAGCTGCATTTGGGGAACTTAGAGTCACAGAAACTGGGCAACCCAGTCCTTCTGTCAGATAAAGGGGCTCCTGTTCAGGTTCCCGTCAGTGGCAAGGGATGACGCTCAGGCTGCCACTGAGCACGAGGGCAAGGCCAGAAGGAACAAGTGTTGGGCAGGTGCCAAGGCCTTCGGAAAAAATTGAGGTCCCAAGAGAGAAACCAGAGCTGCCCCAGTGGGGACTGCCTTCCGCTTTGTGCCACTTACTCTCTGCTCGCATCCCTCCTTTTTTCTAGTGCCTCCAGCCCCCATCTCTGACAAGGAGGGTAGGACCAAGCTGAGACCTCACTGGTAGGTAGGTGATATCACAGACACTGGGGTTCATCTCCTGGGGGAGGCGGTTTGGAGTGCTGGGATTCCCCCTCCACCGCTAGGTCTGGGCCCCCAAATACAACCACAAGGCCAGGTAAATGGGTCACCATCCTAAGATCCTGAGAAGGGAGAGTCCACAATCTCCCTTTCCCACTCCTAGTTCCCTGTTTCTTTTTTCTATTCTGGCTTGCTCCTCTCCATTCTCTGCCCCTTCCTCTTTCTCCCTTCCTTCACCACAGGCTGGCTTTGCAAGTGTTCAACTTCTGTTCCCAGCCCCCCTGTACAAACTGCGAGTCCCTCTGTTTCTCTTGCTTCCTCTCTCCCACCCCCCACTGCCTCACCCACAAGCAGGGATTCCTGCCTTCTGTGGCAGAGGCTTAAAGAAGAGATTAGCTCCAGGGCTGGGGTAGCTCAGGGCCTTCTGGGCACATGGCAGGGGGCCAGTGAGGGGGAGGGGGGCAGGGGCTGGCCTATGTGGAAGAGGAAAGCATGAATTGGCTCACAAGAGGAAAAAGATGGCACAGACGAATGGAATGCGGTATTGATCAGGCTCTGGGTGACTCACCACCTCAGAGGAGGGAAGCTGGGAGAGTGACATCATTGTTGAAGCTGGTGGCCATGCTGGCAGCTGCACCCCCACCCCGCCCCCACCCCTGCCCTAAGACCTTCTCTGGACTTGCTAGCTTCTTTTCGCCTCTCTACCACAGGGGAGGGCTGGGGAAGCAGATTTCACCCTTACCACGTTTAGAACCACACATTTAATGCATTTAGAATGTGGTTTTCTTAGGCTGAGACCTTCCTTCCCGCATCCTCACCTCCACTTCCCTCTGCTTGTCTTGGTAGATGAACTAGTGTGCACGTGAGTATTCACCGTCTCACACATGTGTGTACAGCTTACATGCACGTGTGTGCACATACGCACGCACGCTCGCACATTCTCCCACTTGCCATCTGCTTCTCTCTGTAGGGAGAGTAAACCAGGCTCCCAAAGAGTGCTAAGGTACTCTAGGGCGCTGCCTCTCTCTGCCAGGGATCTGAAGAACTCCCAAGTGTTTTTATCTCCAGGTGTCTTAATGCCATGTGCCTCTTGACTTCAGGGGCCACAAAATGGAACCAAAGTCAGCCTAGCATTTGAATAGGTATGTGTGTCCCTGAATATATGCATTTTCAAGATCACACTGCAGAGAAATTGGGAAGGGAGGAGGTTGGCAGGGGACAGGAATATGTAGAGGAAGATCTCTCAGCAGAGCCACAGACTTTAGAACCTGACTCCAAGACAAATGTCACCATCATCCCCCTCTCCCATGCACCCCTAAATTGAATGCATCTTTCCTTCCACATCCTG
The DNA here is from genome assembly GCF_902655055.1 of Lutra lutra. Taxonomy (NCBI): domain Eukaryota; kingdom Metazoa; phylum Chordata; class Mammalia; order Carnivora; family Mustelidae; genus Lutra; species Lutra lutra. The sequence continues at coordinate 77,560,534 of NC_062282.1, read as the reverse complement.
GGAAGAGAAATTATTGAATCTCACTTGTCACCTAAGTCCCAAGAGCCCAGCTAAGCTGTGGCAGAGGAAGTGTTCCATGTATGAATGTGAATATTAATGCGATGTAAATCACACGCAAATGCACTGAAAGCAAAAATAGCTTGCAGGTCTTGAAAAAGAACAGTTAGACCAGAGTAAAAGCAGAGGAGGATCCACAGCCCATGTACTGGGGTGACTCTCAGGGTCTGGGTGGAGACTGAGGCCACTGCCGTCCTCTGGACTTGCAACACGTGGAAATGGTTTGTTTTGGCCGCAAGGAACCAGCTGACAAGTATTTGTCAAATGTCCCCCCCTGACACAGTGGTAGAGGTGGATTTTCCATCAAGCTAATGAAGCTTAAGCTCCTCATTTGCACAGGCCTCTTCCAAAGCTAGCACTTAATTTTATGTTCATAATTTTGTTTTATTTTTCTTAAGGAGGGCATCCCCAAATTTTACAAGCTTTGGGAAAGACAAAATGCAGCAGCCTCCTTCAAAAGCATCCCTATCAGGGATGCCAGTCTGTCCTCATGACCCTGTACGCCCCTTCTTCCTGGGGTAAGAGGACTGGATGACTTCCCAGACTGCTCCTGGTTCCAGGACTCCCCAGCTGTCCCCCTTGAGGCTGGTGTAGGGAGGAGGACAAAGGTGGCTGCTTTATGATTAAAGTGAATGTGGCCCTCCTGCCCAGACCCTGAGAAACCTCAGGGAGCAAGTACCCAATAATAAATAATAACACCTCACATCTGTAGAGCCTTTGAGAGTTTCTAAAGAGAATCTCTCATTCCATCTTCACAACAACCTTGAGGCAAGGAGGAGACATATTATGGAGATGTGTGGTAGACAAGGAAACTGAGGCTCAGGGAGGTAAACTACAAATAATAAGAGCTTAGATTCACAACATTAGTGTACCAGCAAGCTATTATTGTGTTCATTTAATCTGCACCACAACCCTTGGAGCTAGGTACTAGTATCACCCTTATTTTAGAAATGGGGAAACTGCACAGGAAGGTTAAATAATTTGCCTTAGTGAGACTGAAGAGTAGCAGAGACAAGATGCAAATTCAGGCAGTCTAACTGCAGAGTTCATGGTCTAGATCACGTTACTGTTTGGGATAACTTGTGCACGGTCATGCGCCAAAATTCAAATCTAGATCTGTCTGACCCCAGAACCCGCTCTTGGCACCAATAAGCACTACCATGTTCCTAAGGAACAAGGAAACATCAGCCACTGGTAGCCAGGGACCTCGAGAGAGAGACAGGGAAGTTGAGGTGATTGGTTCAGGGACCAGGGTCTAATCAGGGAAGGAAGGATGAGTACCAGTGTTCCTCCTGGCTGATAGCTCAGGGTGGGAGGTAAGCCTGCCATCACCAACCTCAGAAGAGCCTGGAGAAACTTCCTCCCTTCTGAGCCCTCCAGAACCTAAAGTGTTTGGCCATCTCTCCTGACTCCTGCAATTCCCTGACAAATGAGATCAAGATTATGGCCAGAGTGTGTGTGGGGAGATCAGCATGGCAACCAAGTAAGGATGATGGATTAGGGGCAAGGGTGAGTTAGGAGTCAGTTGCAGAAGTCCAGGAGCAAAGTGAGGAGGTCCCAAATGAATGAAGGTAGTACCTCCGGTGTACAGAAGAGAGCCACTGCAGGACCAAACATAGGGTGGGCAGGGATGTCTTCTTCAAATGACACAGCCCCCTTTTGGCTCCACAGAAGAAGAAGGATAAAGAATGTGGGAGGTATGGGGAACAATAAACAATGAGGCGTGTAGCAGGAGCAGCCCCTGGAAGCTGCCAGAAGTGATAACATCCCATCTTCCTGCTCTCTGAGTCCCCGCAGGCTGCGTGTGTGTGTGTGTGTGTGTGTGTGTGTGTGTGTGTGTGTGTGTTGAGAAGTGTCAGCCCAGGACTCTGGGGCCACATCACAGGGAGGTGAGCTATGGGGAGCATCAGGGAAGCGTGATTTAGAGTCTCATTCCCACTGCCCTTCACTGTGCTGCAAGGACAGTTCAATGTAATATATAATTACCGCTGCCCAGCAAGGCTGCACTGTACACAGAGCTCCCCACCTTCCTCCCGCTCCCTCCTGCCTGCTTCAGACTATAAATCAGTTTTCAATCCTGAGTGCTACCTGTAAATGTTCAAGCACAGGATCCTCGCCTCATAGTCCTACGTCCCTGGGGGGTGATTCGGGCTCTGAGCAGTCACTTTCCCCCAGTCCTGATTCTGACATCCATCCCATCCCCTAACTGATGGGAGGAGGGGAACTGCGAGAACTGGACTTGGCCCTGGTTTGAGGAATGGAGGTGAGTGGCTCTGTGTCTTCATTCAGCCAGGCCTGAGCTTCACATGCTCTGGATCAACTGGGAAGAAGGCATTGAAACCTACCCCTCCTCCCAAAATGGCAATTTTCTCCCAGTCCTATAGGACGTGCCAGAAGGAGGCAGCGGGGCCCTTCCTCGGAGAGTCTCAAACACACAGTGCCCAGGGGCACCTGGGTGGCTCAGTCACTTAAGCGTCCAACTCTTGATTTCAGGTCAGGTTGTGATTTCAGGGTCACGAGATCAAACCCCACCCTGGGCGCCACACTTATCACAGAGTCCACTTAAAGATTCTCTCCCTCTGTCGTTCCCCCTATTTGCCATGCACACACTCTCTCTCTCAAATAAATAAAATCTTTAACAACAACACCACAAAAATCCACAGTGCCCTTACCATGGGCTGACAGGGGGTTGAGAAGGCAACAGCCATGGCTTTGCCCTGAGCTGGGATGGGAAATCCCATGGTGTACCTTGGTGGTACATAAAAGAACCCCAGGCATGATGAAAGGACAAATCAAGAGTGGACAGGGAGGACTTCTAGATTTGTATCTAGCAGGTACCTTGAGGATTTTGATTCTCCCTTAAAAAAGAATTAGGATATGTCCCTTATTCCCTTCCTGCCCCTCTGCTAGGATAATGGCAATAGTTTCCTGATGGTCTGCTTACATCCAGTACCCATCTCACATTCTCTTGCTGAATGGAACTCAGGTCATGCCTTTTGTTTCCCTGATTAAACCTCTTTGTCAGCTTCCCTCCTCCCTTAGGAGAATACCAAATTCCCTACATAGCTCACAAGACTTGACCTTGCCCATCCTAGCCATATCAATTCGCTGGATACAGTCTCTCCCCTCATTGCTTTCAGTTTCTCCACCACTCCTGCCACAGGGCCTTTGCACTGGTGGTTCCTGCAATCTGAAGTTTCCCCTGGCTTCTGTTCTTCCAGCTCTGTTCCTATGTCACAACCCTTCGCCGATCTCATCTGAAGTAGGCCCCCCTTCCTGTCTCAGCACCCTATCTGTTCACTTTATAGTACTAATTATATTTTATATAATTTGTAATTCTATATTCATTGGTTTGTTCCCTCATATGTTGTGGGTTGTCCCCACTAGACTGGAATTTCTGTGAGGGCAAGCGCCATAGTGTCTTATTCACCACTGTATTCCAGGTGCTTAGCATAAAGCGTGGCACACAGTAGGCATTAATTAAATATTCTCTGAATAAACTGAATATGTGGGAGGTGCTGCCAGAGGATATCTTAGCAGCTGAAGCTGGGTCTGCCTACCCGGTGGCATCCTCACTTACAAACAGCAAACAGTCAGATCAGTTCTTTCCCTGGTTCAGACTTGCACAGGCCCTGGGATGGAACCCTCCTCCTTCTCCCAGGGCCTCAGGCATCTTTCCTCTCTTGGGAAAACTCTTTCAGCCAGGCCCCTCTGGCTGTCCCTGGAGCTTCCCCTTCAAGGACCGCGGGTCAGCCGCAGCATTCACTGTCTCCCACTCCCTATCAAGGCCCCTGGATTGCTTCAAAGCAAGGCTCAGCCCCCTCTGTGCCCACTGGTAGGGGCAGAGGAGAGGGACATTGGAAGGAAGAGGGAATGTGTGGGCTTCGGACTCAAAATGGGACAGCGAAGGGAGTCTGAGGAGGCAGCTCTTCCACGCATTATAATATCCATAAAGTAAATGCAAATTAACTGAAAGCACCTTTGGAATAAGCAGCTTTTATTGAGGGAGCTGCTCTAATCCCTAAATGGCTTTATTGACAGAGAGGCGCTTCCTAGCAGGGGGAAGGGGTGGGAAATGGGAACGCGCTGTCAGGAATTGCTCCGCAGCGCCCTTGTCCCAACGCTTTTAGATTCCAGACATGCTTCTGGGGCTAATGGAACTTGCAGATCTCTAACCTCAGCTTCTACATTTCGCTCCCCTCCCCCACTGGAGTCTGGGGAGCCCGGATTCCGGGTCTGCAGGAGGCCCAGGCTGCTGGATGCCGCATCGCTTGTCTGGACCATGAGGGAATCAGGGACGGTAAGCCACTGAGTGTGGCTACTGTGACACAGCCCTGTGGGCTCTCTGGTGTGACTACCCCTGGGTGGGTAAAACATCCCCGTGCCTGTGCATGATGGTGTGTGGGCTGTGCGCACCAGCGGGTTTGTGTCCATTTATCCACAGCCCAAGGAATGAGCATTGCTGAGTCTGTGCACACTCAGTCTTTGCAACTGAGTGTGTCTCTCCCTGCTCCGTTCCTAACACTGTGTCCAAATATTGGTATTCCTCCTCAGGTGGGGGCGGGGGGCTGGCCTCAGCTGGGGAGTCTTACTTTTTCAGGGACTCATGACTTTTACCAGAATGATTAAAAAAAAACTGATGACACACGGAGGCCCCTGGGCTCTGGAGAGAAGCCAGAAAAGAACACTGGGGATATCGCAGAGGCTGGCAGGGCTTGGGGGCTCAAGGACCTCAGAAAGCTCATTCCAGCCCTGTTCAAATTGTAGAGGGGGAGGGGATAGGGACAAAGGAGGCCCAAGAGATGCTGGAAAGGCAATGTTCCCAGACTGGCTCCCATCCCCTGCTTTGCTCTCTCTCTCTCACCCTCCCAAAGCACTCACCTTGGCAATAGGGCTGGGAAGGGTGAAGCTGGCTATTCTACTGTCCCAGCCTCTGCCTCTCTGGCCCTCACCAAAGCCAGGCCTGCCCAGAGCTGGAGGGAGGGCGCCACTCCTCAGGAGCAGATGTACAGAATTCTGAGATGGGCAGGTTCACATAAACAGGCCTTGGAGCACCAAAAACTAGAAAGTGGTCCCTTGGCCATGGAGCCTGTGGAGGCTAATTGGCCTCAGGACTCTGTAATAATATTTAGGCCCAGGTGAGTTGTCACTGGGGAAGGAGAGTCCAGAAGCTTGCAGAGCATCTATGCTAGAGGGACATGGATTACAAAAGCAGGGACTCTTCTCATTGGTCAGAAAAGATAAGGGATACCCCCCTTCCTAAAGCTTTCATAAAGCCTTCCGGCAGACCTGGGCTTGCAACACAAAGGGGGTCATTCCACTGGAAAGTTCCTCTACCCCACTGCCACTGAGAGAAGCCACTTCTCCCCAGGCTGGAGAGACAGGGCTCCCTTAGCACAGCCTGGCACACAGTAAATGTTCAATAAATCTTAGCTCTTATGGATATCCACATAATCTTCTGGGACAAAGTCTATGCGGCTGATCCCTACAGAGAAGGCTGGGGCTGTAGGACCCTGGGAGTCACGAGGGTGGAGGGCAGTGGAAAGCAGGCATGGTGCCAAGATGCTCAGCTGGAACACTAAGGAGGCAGGGACCCTGGCCTTCACTGTGGCCTCTCATTCCCCTGCCCTGGCCTCCCAGGGTCCTCTGTCCTCTGTCTGAGTCCTACAAGGAGCTCTCCCTCTGTCCCAGGCAGGCCCAGTGACCTTTCGCTCAAGTCTGCAAATATATTCTTGGCGAGTCTTGGAAATGAAATTGTGCTCAACATTTGTATAGGGCTTTTCTGCCACCCAGCCCTTTACAGACATTAGCTAATTAAACGGAGGAGGAGCAGGAGGAGGAGGGCTTGGCCTCTGCACTGGGACTCTAGGCCCTCCTGACCTGGGTAGCTCTAGTCTCATTCCTCTCTCTTTTTTCTTTAAGGTCGGACTTATTTTATTTTTTTAAAGATTTTATTTATTTATTTGTCAGAGAGAGAGGAGCGAGAGCGAGCCCAGGCAGAGTGGCAGGCAGAGGCAGAGGGAGAAGCAGGCTCCCTGCCAAGCAAGGAGCCCAATGTGAGACTCGATCCCAGGCCGCTGGGATCATGACCTGAGCTGAAGGCAGCTGCTTAACCAACTGAGCCACCCAGGCGTCCCGAAGGTCAGACTTATTTTAAAGAGGAAGCAACTCCTGGGGAGTTGGCCACGAGACAGAAAGCAAGAAAGGAGGGACTCTGGCAGTAATCCGAGTAGCTTGGTGTCTTCCTGAGGGCACTGTGTCCCACTGCCGACCACAACCAGCAACTGGCTGGGTCCAAAAGTACAGTTACAGATTTGCCATGAACGGGTCAGCCGCCTTCTCCCGCTTTGGAGGAGGGCACGAGGACAGGCACAGTAATTACAGCCAGACTGGGATACCAAAGATCCTTCCAGAGGGCTAAAGGACACAGGTGCACAGATGTTTGGCCTCATTTAGAGATGGGGCCGACCACTGAGACCACCTGCAAGTCACAAAACTGGACATGAGGTCCTAGCCTGGAGAGAAGTGCATAAACCTCTGCCTGCCCCCCCACCCCAACTGCCTGCCCCCCACTTCCTGGCCATGAGAGTTGGAGGGGAGCCATCCCAGGGTCAGTGGCATTTCTTGCACTGTCTGCTCCCCAGTGTCAGACCCTGCCCATGCCAGCAGGGAGTCCTGTGAGGGAACTACCCTCCAGAGGGCAGATTCCCACCCGGGGAAGAGAGAAGAAGCAGGAGAGAAAAGGGTGGGGAGAGACAGAGAGAGACAGAGATAGTGATGCTGGACCAGGACTTGGGGGAAAAACCAAGAGAGAAACAGACATCAGTTACAGAGACAGACCTAAGGAAGAAAGAGGCCATATTTCAGACTAGGACTGCAGAAGAAAAGAAAGAAGACTGAAGGAGGGAGGGAGGAAGAAACGGCTCCACAGGTAACAACATTGTCAAGATGAAGGATTTCTTGGCACAGCCAGCGGCAGGCCCCGTGTCAGAATCCCCCAGGAAGCCTAAGAAGGAGAGCCCCACCTCCCTCCCTCCCACCCAAGGACAGCATTGCCCACCTTGAGTATGTGGGCTACTTCAGAGGCAGGTGTCCCTCCTCCTCCCTGGTCCCATCACAGTGACAACAAGCCTGAAGACTCCGCCCCTCCTCCCCAGTGAGTCTATCCCACCCCTGCCCCTACCCCAGGCCTGCTCCTGCCTACCCTGATCCTATGGGTCAGCCTGGTACTGACTGGGGAGTCAGCAATTCTGGAGGCCCTGCCAAGTCCAGCAGAGGAGGGCCTGACCTCCCCTTACCATAATTATCTGTCTCATAAAAAATAGGCAGTGAACTTCATAAAACCAATTAAGATTTCAGGACCAGGGTACAGGTGCAAGCAGAAGTCCAAGCAGCTCTGGCAACAGTGGGACCAAGTCCAAGGGCAAAGAAACCTGGCAGCTCCCTCCCTTCAGGTCCAGCCCCAAAGGCTACAGGGCTCCTATGGATGCTGCAGAACAGGTTCAAGATTAAACCCAAGGAAGGACTGTCTGGTTGGCTGGAAGGGAAGGGAACCCTGGGATGGTTTCTTCTGTTTTGTGATGGACAGCCCAGCAGAGCTTGGTTTCTCCCTCTGCAGCCCTCTCTGGTTTCAGAAAACCTCAAGAGCTTCCCACCAAGTTGCCAAGGCAACCGCAGCCCCGCTGGATTCACAGTGACAATGGAGAGAAAGCAGAGACTGACACCAGCCCCACATCTCACAGGAAGCAGGAAGACAGAGGCTTCAGACCAAAGCCAGCATCCCCTGCATCCCTGCTCAAGAGACTGTTTTCCTGCAGTCTGTGAGCTGACACAGCCCAGTCCCATGTGGATGAGAAGAGAGCATTACAGCTTCCCTCACAGTCAAGTGGGAAAAGGCAGGATCTCTCCCACATCTTCCCACGAAGGCAGATTTGCGGCTTCTGGCCCTGCTTTCAAAGGCCAGTGGTATTCTCTTCTATAAGCACCTGCGCTCTCCATGATGGCCCCACCTCGGGAGACAGTGCGGCTAAGGGCTCAGGACCTCAAGCGGCAAGTGAATTTGGCTCTTAGTTTGGTCATTCTCTGAAACCCTATAACCTTGGGCAAGTCACTTCTCTCTCAGTCTTGGTTTCCTTAGCTGAAAATGGGGATAATATGAGGGAATCGTCAGGATTTTAAAATATCATGCATATGATATGCTTGCACAGGGCCTGACACTGGATCAGTATAAAAAAATTAAAGCTGTTAAAATTTTCTCATTAATATTACTATTTTAATTTTTATTACCAATAAGTGCATGCCTTGTTTACTCATCTGTGAGACAGGGATCACAATTCAATGAGTCATGTGAAGATTACACAAGGCAGAGCATGTGAAATGCTTAGACCAATACTTTTCCCATAGAAAGTGCTCATTGAATAGGAGCTGTTATTTTGATTCCTACGTCTCTCTTCTTCCCCCAGGGCCTCAGATTATGTATCAAGGAGCCATTACTGATCTGGCCCAAACTCTTAGTTCCCTAAGCAGTAGAGATGGTGAAAATGCGGCTCTGGAATCGCAGGGAGTGGTGGGTGGTCATTCCTAAGTGCCATGCCAGCAAATGCTCCATTCGCTTCTGGACCAGAAATGACTTTGACTTCTGTGCTCCCTCATTTCTGGCCCAGAAGCCTGAACTTCTTTGAGTAGGCTGATGTCCAGCTAATGCCTAGCATCCTGGAGAAAAGGGGTAAAGGGTCATTTAGAATGGAAAAAGGTTTTGTCCCTACGCAGAGGGTCAGATACCTGGCTGAGGGAAGGGACACAAGAGTGTGGATGAAAGGATCGCGTGGGTGGGGCTACAATGCCTCTTCAAGGTTCCTGTCTTTCTTCTTTTGGTCCAGCTGAGGTCTCGTTTCTGTGAGGAGTTCTCAGCTATGGCTGACCAACCGCACACTGCTCCCCAACCCTCACCATCTTCCTCCCTGAAAATACCCACAGGCTTCCTGGGGCCAGTCACACACACTCCTGACCTCTGCGACCGATGAATAGGCCAACTTGTGATGAAGCCTTCGCTGTGTGGGCCACTTCCACACACGGTCTCACAGGGTGAATTGCACAGGTGGGTGTCCCAGGGGCCTCCAGGGTGTGTCACAAGCTAAATGGTGGGCTACAACATAAGGTGAAACCTTAGGGAGTGTCCTGGCTGACAGAGCTGGGAGACATAGGGAAACGGCCCAGTGCAAACTATGGAATCTGCTTCTCTGCAGATTTTCAAACAAAGAAAGCCTTATCCTGAACCTCTGCCATCCTGGAGAGCTTGAGAGTGAATGCCTCTGTGGGCGTGGGTGTGGGCTGGGGCTATCAGGACCCCTAAGATGTTGGGGAAAATGAGGCAGTTCTCATGCTAGACCCAGCCAGGGCCGTCCACATTGTCTTTGTCTTTCCCTTCCCCTTCCCCCCTTCCTTAGTATTCTGGAAGACCTGTTACTTTAAAGTTCCCAGCAACCCTGAGGCCTAGCGGGGTGAGGTGGAGCCCCTGCAGAGCCAGACTCTAGGGAGAACCAGTGATGCTGGGTTCTGATGTGAGAAACCAGGTCTAAGGATGACTCAGTCACCTCCTCCCCCAGAATAAACTCACAGACTCAGGTCTCTGTCCTCAACTCTGCTGGCAACAAAGCCTTTGTCTCCAGCCCAAAGCTCCTATCTTCTACACCAGCCACCATGCCTCGGACTCTCCCCTCATTATTCAAATAGAGAAAACTCGGAGGTGCTAGAAGCCAAAGGCCAGGTTTTTCTTCTGGGGCTGCATAACCTGATACACGTGTCACCCTCCTTGTGCCCCCGCAAGCCCTGTTACTGGAAAGGAGAAACTCCTGACTGTTGATGGCTTTGGGAAGACAGGGTAGGGAGGAAATCTGAGGGATGCAACTGGAAAAAAAAGCAGTAGCTGGGCCTTGGGAAGCAACCCCCTTCCAGGGTTTCCCTGAGAGCCACTGCTGCCCAGGAAGTCCCTACTGTGTCAGGTAGGGTTAGGGATCTACCATACCCCTACTCAGCACTTCCTGCCTCACCCCACCTCTAGCCCCTCCTAGATACAGGAACAGTCACAGAGGACAGTTAGATCTGGAAGAGAAAAAGGTTGTTTTTGTTTTCTCCTCATGATGAAGACCCTAGTAAGCAGGACATGGGCAATAGCAACACAGATTAATCTGGAAGTCATTCTGAAGAAAATTCAGCTCCCCAAAGATAGCCAAAACAGGGTCAGCTACTGGGGACTGGTAAGAGGCAAGAGTTATACTGTCCCCAAACTGGGACCCACCTGGCCTTGGCCATGGTTCCTGGATGGAGACCTGCCCTACTAGCTGATCTCCTTAAAGCAGAAGTTAGAGTCCTTCCAGCCCAAGGAGTCTCAGGAACAAGCTAGAAAAGCCTCTTTCTCAAGTCTCTGTCTCTGCGTGCTAGAAAAAGATTGCTTCCAGTTCCCAGAGGGCCTGCCCTCTACTCACCCTCAGACTGACAAGTGGACAGACAAAATTTCCCATGCTCTCAAAGTCCAGGCTAAAGACAGCAGCCCAGAATCCTCTCATTGGGATGACCCAGGAGCGCCCCCTGCTGTCTAATTTGGCTGAAGCTAGTTGAGGGCTGGAGGAAGGAAAGACTATTAAAGTAGATCATAGTTATCCCCACAGAAGGGGCCATGCTCTATGTTGCTTCCTCTATACACTGCCAGAGCCTGAATCAGAGCTGGACTTCCTTAGCGGTCTCTGAAGGGGGGAATTACCAGAGAACTGTTGATTGGGGACAAGGACACATGGGGACCCTGCAGCCCAGCCTCCGGGCACATGCCTAGTTTGCAGGTGTTCCTGGCTTCAGGAGAAAAGTCATGTTCTATAGCAAAATCAGTGATTTTGCTCTTGAGCCTCAAGAGAGAAAAGGTTGTACCACACTCAGTGAATTGTCTTAGTGAGTGTGTGGAAGGGGGGTCTCTGCCAGCCTTGGGGAGTACAGGAGAGAGCCCACTTCTCCCCAGCAACTAACTCCCCCAAGTGCCAGTGGGACATGTCCAAATTTACCATTGATTATACAGATAACAACAGCTGTTTCCAAAAGGACCTCTGGCTCCATATCTGCAAGCTCAGGAGAGATTTGAAGATTCTCCTGGTCTCTTAAGCTCCAACATTCTGTAAGCCTATAGGATTCCACAGCCCATGCCCAGTGGCTGTCTTCTCTCCAACCACATACCACTTTCTGTTCCCAGTTCTTCCTTTAATCTGATTAAACTTCTCTTCCTGGTGTGCCTAGCTGGCTCAGTCAGTTAGGCATCTGCCTTCGGCTCAGGTCACGATCGCAGTGTCCTAGGATCATGCCCCATGTCAGGCTCCTTACTCAGCAGGAAGTCTGCTTCTCCCACTCCCTCTGTGTGCTCTATCTCACTCTCTTTCTCTCTGTCAAATAAATAAATAAAATCTTTTAAAAAATAAACTCCTCTCTAGCATCCTAAACATTGGCAGCTGAGGTGGGGGGCGGTGGCTGGGGTTCTTTCAACACTTCCCATTTTCCAGATCAGAGATAGAAAGATAAGGAAAGAGTCAGGACTTGGAGAAATTGGTGGAAGAGGCAGAAGCAAGATTAAGGAATGGAGAGATGATTAAGACCCAGCAAATATTTGGAAGAAACCATCTGCCAGGATGGAGAGGTGGGGGAACAAGCCTCACCATTATTCTAGTCATTCTCCCTCAAACATTTCATAGTTGCAACTCAGTGCATTCGTGGAACGGAGGTGTGAGTGCACACACACCTACACACAAACCCATGGATTGTGGGGAAGGCCTGGCTGTGTGGCAGGTTGGAGGGGGGCAGCAGTCCTCTCTTGGCCCAGAGATTTCTGCCCCCACCTCCAAATCATCTTCCCATCATGCATCCCCCGGCTACCTCCGAGCCTTACAGCACTAGGTATTTGTGCTTTCAAAACAGCTCCCTTTCTGAATGCCACCTCCAGAAAGTGCTGAGCTGTTCAAATGGTGGGGGGGGATAGAAAGGAGGAGAACCAGTTCTCTTCTTTGTAGAGCACCACCCCATCAAACAGTGCTCCTTTACCTCTCCTCTGCCCCACCTCCTTTTTTTTTTTTTTTTAAGATTTTATTTATTTGATAGACAGAGATTACAAGCAGGTAGAATGGCAGGCGGTGGCCGGGGGTGGGGGCATGCTCCCCGCTGAGCAGAGAGCCCAATGTGGGGCTCAATCCCAGGATCCTGGGATCATGACCTGAGCCTAAGGCAGTCTTTAACCCATTGAGCCACCTAGGTGCTCTGCCCCACCTCTTTGATCACTGCCAAAAACAGCTGCAAAACCAGCCCTCCTCACCCTGAGTGGTGAGCTACAGGCAGGGGTTTGCCTACTTCCCAGAGCTGAAAACAGCCGGGCCTGGGTGGGGGTTGAGGCAGCAGCATTCCCAGAAATGCCAATATCCCCTGCCTCCCTCCCCCCCACTAGCTACAGAACAGAAGGGAAAGAAAGCCCTAGCAGTCAATCCCTGCAGACACTGTGCACTCTGGAGTCACCCCAGCTTCTCCAAATCCCTACCAGGCTGCTACCAACCCTGTCCTCCTTTACTCCCCAGACCTTGGAAAGTCACTCCAGGCTATCTCGCCCTGAAAGACAGATCTGCTCTTGGACTGCAGGGAGACAGTGATGAATTCGCCCACACACTAGCAACCTACTTCCATTAACTCTTATGTCCAAATAATTTCTTTAAATCGCCAAGGATGAGGCTGGGGGAAGGGAAGGCAAGACTGTGACATCAATCTTCAGTGGGGATTCCTTCTTCAGACCCAGCCAGAGCCAGGCAGGAGAAAAGCCCTGCAGACACACACACTCTTGGGCCTTCTGGGGCAAAGCAATGGAAATGAGACTTTATCTCCCAACCCTATCCCCCCCACCCCACAGTGCCTCCTCTGCCCTAAATTCTTCCCACCCACCCTCTACCTTGGGTTCTTGGAAAAAGCACACAGATATGAGCTCACGGTACCCTTCCTGGAAGTTTCAGGGCTCTGGTTGCCCCTGGGCAGGATGAGGCTGCCTCCTGGGAGCATCCTGACCCCTTAGGCAGACAAGAGAGCATCTCCCATGTGACCAGCGTCCCGGGGGACCCAAAGGGACAGGGCAGGAAAAGGATAACTAAGATCTGTACCACAGTTCCGGGTTGACTCCTTCCTTCTCAAATTACCCTACCTAATGCCCTTATTTTACAGATGAGGAAGTGGAGACCCAGAGGGGTCAATGTGTCAAAGCTAGCAGCTAGAAAAGGGACAGATCTGAGTCAAACACAAGTCTTCTACCTCTAGGGCCTGCTGCAAGCAGATTATGTCCTGGTAGAAAAGGGGGCCAGGAAGCAGGTGACATTTCAGCTGCTAAGTGTGCCTACCTACCCTTGGCTCTAGAACACAGGCTCATCAGCTCAGACCTACGTTTTTAGCCCCTGCCCTGCTTATACTGCCTGCCTGGAAGCCAGCCTCCAGCTGGGAGGCTCCTGTCTTGGGGATGGGTCAGGTGGGGCCCCAAAGGCAAAAGGAATGCTGGTGTTTCTCCAGGGCCCAGGAGCAGGAGAGGGGACGAGAGCTGGGCAGATGGGCCTGGACAGGCCATGTGGGAGGGCTGGGCTGTAGGAAAAGTATGTGTATACGTGGCCTGGCGGAAACATGACTCTGCCCACTTGGTGACTTGAACACTTTCCCTTCACCCATTCTCCCCATGGCTCCCCAAATTGCCTGCTTCCGATGTGATTCTTTCCAAATGGGCATCCCGCCCCCCCCAGTGAAGGGACTGGCATGTGGTAGGAGGCTGTGGACTGATTACTAACATCATAGTCTTCTTCCAGCAGCAGCAGGCTGGGGAGCTGGCGGCCCAGACCACAACAGGAGCAGCTTGTGATGTTCTGTTCCAGCAGATTGGAGAGAGTTTCCCATGGCTCAGACCTGAGGCTGAGGAGCCAGGATGGGAAAAGCAAGAAAGAGGAGGCCCCCCAAGCTCTTGGCCAGCCAGCCAGCTTATTGGTGGAGTGGAATACAGATTACCTGTATGAGCTCTCCCTACCTGGAAGGAGTTAAGTCAGCATTATCCAGACCTGTGATTCTGATGGCTCCTGGGGCTCACTCAGTGTTGGGGTTCCCATTAAAGGGTGTTCGACCTATCCTAGACCTTGAAGTTATAAGGAATGAGGGGAAGGTGAGCATGAATGAGTCACTGGCCCTTGCTGGCTCCCTTCATGCCTCTTAGTAACAGAGACCTAGCTCCCCTCTTAAGTGCTTCATTGAAGAAGCACATGTATGCGGGGCATCTTTGCCTCCAGCATTCTGTGGGGCTGCCAAAAGTTTGTGTTATCTAGTAGGACTAAAACCATCAAGGTATGTTAAGAAGAGCAAGAGAAAAATAATTTGTGATTGGATTCAAGGCATGGCCTTCTGTCAGGGAATATTATCTGGTCACCCTTACACGAAGGTACTCCAAATAGTTCCTCTGTCGTTCAAAGCCACAGAGCCAAAACTCTTCAAAATGCCTGCAGAAGGAGCAGCAACACAGAACTAAACAATCCTCGGGGATTACTCAGGCACCTGGCCAAAGGCCCTCACCATCTATTTGGTGATAGAACAAAGTATGGGCTTTAGGATTTTGAAGGGGAAAGCAGGTGATAGGGAAGAGAGACTTTCATGCATTGGGGTAATCAATGAAGGTTGGATGAGGGCCACTGGTATAGGAATGTGTTTCCAAAGGAGTCCAGGTGCATGGGTGGTTCAGTGGCAGAATTCTCACCTGCCAAAGGAGTCCTTTGTCCTCTAATGGGAAGAGAGAGAAGGCTAAACTAAGACTAGAGGGTCTTGCCATTTCAGCCAAGGGGATCAGAGGGCTTACTACATATGGCATGTCTACCAAAATGGAGATGGGAGGACAGGTTACTATTAGGTGGGCTTCCTGCACTGGCATGAACCATTCTCAGGACACCTCTGAGCCTCTCTGGGCCCTGATTTTTGTCTAGACACTTCCTCTCGAGCTGAGGCTGGGAAGCTGGTGCAGACATCCACAACCTCACTCTTTAGAAAGCTGCCATTAAGAAGCTGCTTAGCAGAACCCCATGCCGGGCAGCTAATGGGTTGGAGACATTAAGGATAAATGGTTTCCCAGACATTGGCATGAGCAGAGAGCTCAGGAAGAAACAAATATTTTAATTTCTAAAAAACACAAGTGTGGGAGGGAAGGAAGTTCCCTCTGCTTACTCTGCCTCTATTGCTCTCCAGCTTCCACCTGTAACAGTTCCTGCAATGCTCAGGTCTAGGGATTCCCTGTCCGGGACAGGAAGGCCTGTGGCAGGCAGAGACAGATCTTCACTCACCCAGACATGTGGCAGTAGAAGAGATTCTCAAAGATTTACAGGGAGGGAGATTCCTGGGTCTGAGTTGGCTCTAAGCCCAATGGTCAGGAAATCCTTGAGTTAATCTTGTGATCAGTCAAGGCCAATTTCTCTGTGGTTGAAGAATAGGGGGAAATGACTAGAATGGGATATCAGGGATGGGACACCTTTAGACCCAAAGTAGTTGCTCTAGGCCAGTGATTCTCCCAGCTTGGACGGGATCAGTAGCATCAACATCATCTGAGAACTTACTATAAATGTAAATTCTAAGGCTCTACCCAGATCTACTGAATTAGTCAACTCTGGATGTGACAACTTAAAATCTTGTTTGAACAAGCCCTCCAAATGGTCCCAACACATGTTTAAGTTTGAGAACTACTGCTCTTGGCTCTACCTCAGATAGAAGGGAATGTCAAGGCAAAGAAGAATTAGGAGACGACACAACAAGTAGCCTCATTCAACGGAAAATAATAACAATAATAATAACTTGCCCAATGTAGAAATCCAAAGCCAGGCCTCCTCTGTTCTCGCTGTAAATGTCACAGCAGTGGCTAAGTGGCCCTACATGGAGGAGTCTGGGAAAGATAACTAACCCTGACCCTTCACATTTTGTTGAGGGTAGGAAAGAATAATGGAACAATCATTTCAGGTAATGTATCTCCTATTCAGCTCCTCTGAGCTATCTTTTCCTCCAGCTGGGCCCCTTCGAGACTCTCATGCTTCCCCGTCATCTCATGTCTTTTTCTCTCATCCAGTGAATGAGAACTGGTTCAGTTTCATAACCATGTCAGTAATGAGACTCTACCCCTGGGGAGTAAGATGAAGAAGCCCACCATAACCTATAGCTATAACCTATAAAGGGGCAGCCTTTCTTCGATACCCTCGGCTCTGTTCCCATCCAGGCCATGCCATAAAGAAAAAGAGGAGCTACTCTTTCCGTGACATTTTATACCATACCTGACTGGTCATACTTGCAAAGGAAAAAAAAAAAAAAAAGATAAAATTGAGTCTCCTAACCAACGTGTAAGTTTCCTGAAGGCCAGATCTGGTATATAGCTTATTCTCCTTTACTATCTTCCATACTAGATAACTAACACACTAGATGCCTAATGAATATTTGGGAAATTGAACTGAAGGAAGTACCCAGAAGCAAGACACTAATGAGTCTCTTCTTCTAAACTAGAAACACAACAGAGATCAAGAAATGGGTCCTCTCTGAAATGATTAGCCCTTTCCTGATAGCTTGGTGCCCAGGAACTGCCATCTTCATTCATTTTTCCTTCAACAAGCAGGTATTACCTGCTATATGTGAACCCTAGATCTTACCTTCTAGTGGGAAGAAACAAATATAAAATAAGCAAACATATAATATTTCAGGTGGTATTAATTGCCTTGGGAAAAACAAAGTAGTGTAAGGGGGCTATGGACAGTGGGATTAGGGCTCAAGAAAAGCCACTCAGAAGAAGTGTCATTTGAGCAGACACCTGAAGGGAGTAAAGGAGCTAGACTGGCAGCTATGTGGTGGGGAAGAGTGCTCCAGGTGGAGGGAACAGCAACTGCAAAAGCCCTGAGGTGGGGGCACCTTACAAGGAGTCCAGCATGGCTGGAGTGGAGTGAGCAATGGGGAGAGAGGTGGCAGATAAGATCAGAAAGATATTTGTGCTCAAGTTACACAGGGCCTTGCAGACCCCCATAATAAGGATTTTAGATTTCATCCTGAATGAGAAAGAAGTCATCAGAAAATTGTGCACAGAAGAGTGACATATTTTCATTATATAGGACTAGTCTGCTACTGGTTGTTTGTTTATTAAGAAAAGGAGATAGGGGCACAGAGGGAGAGGAAGAGAGAAAATCCTAAGCAGACTCATGGAGCCCAAAGCAGGGCTCCATCTCACAACCCTGAGATAATGACCCGACCTGAAATCTAGAGTCAGACGCTCAACCAACTGAGCCACCCAGGTCCTGCTTGGCTGCTGTTTTGAGAACAACCTACAGGGGATGGAGCAGAGAAGCAGGGAAACCACTTAGGAAGTTATGGTACAGCCTACTCATTTCCTCCCAGAATTCATCCTTTCTTTCCACATTTTATTTTTTATTTTATTATTATTATTTTTTAAAGATTTTATTTATTTATTTGAGAGAGAGACAGTGAGAGAGAGCATGAGCGAGGAGAAGGTCAGAGGGAGAAGCAGACTCCCCATGGAGCTGGGAGCCTGATGTGGGACTCGATCCCGGGACCCCGGGATCATGACCCGAGCCGAAGGCAGTCGTCCAACCAACTGAGCCACCCAGGCGTCCCTCCACATTTTATTTTATTTTATTTTTTTAATCAAATGGTTTTCCTTCACCATCTTTTTTTTTTTTAAAGATTATTTATTTATTTATTTATTTGACAGAGATCACAAGTAGGCAGAGAGGCAGGCAGAGAGGAGGAAGCAAGCTCCCTCCTGAGCAGAGAGCCCAATGCGGGGCTCATTCCCAGGACCCTGAGATCATGACCCAAGCCGAAGGCAGAGGCTTTAACCCACTGAGCCACCCAGGGACCCCTCTTTCCACATTTTAGCTGGGCACAAGGCTGCTCAGAAAGAGAACTACATTTTCCAACCTCTCATGCGGCTTAGTGTGGCCATGTGACAAAATGCTGATTGACAGGGTGTGAGCCCAGGAATAGATGCAACTTTCAGGTCATGTTTTTAAAGGTATAGGCCTGTCCTCTACTTCTTCCTTTTCCCCTTTCCATAGGCTAAAAGCTCACGGGCAGGACAGTGGCAGCTGGATCAGCTATCTTAGGCTACAAGATGATAGTCACATGATGAAGAGGACAAGCCCCAAGCCCTGAGAAACTAGGGTCTCTGACCATGTGGAATGATTGTTATCAACGCAACGATCTATGCACAGGTTCACAGTCAAGAAGACTCAATCTTCCATCTTGTATAAAACCCTGTGTTTTGGAGACTCTGATACAGCAGCCTAATCTAGACTGTAACGAACTCAGAGGAAATCACAATGGCCTAGGCAAGTAATGATGGTGGCTCCGATGAGGGCAGAAGTGGTATAACCAGAGATTCTGGAGATAATTTCAAGGTAGAACTTATGGGGCACATGAGTGGCTCAATCAGTTAAGTGCCTGCCTTTAGCTTAGGTCATGATCCCAGGGTCCTGAGATGGAGCCCCGAATCAGGCTCCCTGCTTCTCCCTCTCGTCTCCGCTCATGCTCTCTTGCTATTTCTCTCTCTCCCTCAAATAAATAAATGAAATCTTCAAAAAAAAAAAGGCAGAACTTATACCATTTCTGAGGAATTGGATTAGGGGGCATTAAAGAAAGTGAAAAGCCAGGAATGACTCTGAAGTTTTGGGGACTGGCAGAATAGAGTTGTATTTATCACAAGGGAGAAGACAGGAGACGGGGCGGGGGGGCAGTGAGCTGGAGTGGTGCCTGAGTGACATTTACATGGAGATGTCAAGTAGCAGCTGGATGTGAGTCTAAAGTTCAGGAAAGATGCAGGGGTTGACGATATCCATTTGGGATTCATCAACATGCAGCTGGCTTTAAAGCCTTGAGATAGATGTGATTAGAGACTGAGAGCGTGTCAAGAAGAGTAGGGGTGTGATGAAATCCCAGGCCATCACAGAGGTGAGGAAGATGAGGTAGAGCCAGCACAGGAGACTATGGAGGTGGGAGAATGGAGAGAGGGGTGTCTTGGAAGCCAAATAAAGAGGGTTTTTTTTTTTAAGATTTTATTTATTTATTTGACAGAGAGAAATAGTGAGAGCAGGAACACAGGCAGAGGAGTGGGAGAGGGAGGGACAGACTTCCTGCCAAGCAGGGAGCCTGATGTGGGGCTCGATCCCAGGACCTTGGGATCATGACATGAGACACTTAACAGCTAAGCCACCCAGGCCCCCCAAGAGGGTGTTTTAAGAAGGAACAAGCGCGGGGCACTTGGTTGGCTGAGTTGGTTAAGTGTCTGCCTTCCGCTCAGGTTATGACCCCAAGGTCCTGGGATCGAGCCCCGCATCTCACTCCCTGTTCAGCAGGAAGCCTGCTTCTCCTTGTCTGCTGCTCCCCCTGCTTGTGCCCTCTCTCTATCAGATAAATAAAATCTTAAAAAAAGAAAGAAAAAAGGAAGGAACAAGGAACCATCTGTGTCAATGTGTCTCCAGAATGACTAAGAGATGACCATGACTGCTGAAACTGGCAACAGGGAAGTCATGGGTTGCACAGACAAGAGAATTTTCAGAGGAGCACTGAGGATGAGACAGAAGAAGAGCAGAAGTGAAGATACCTCTGAATTCCTGGCAGGCAGAAATCATCCCAGCAACCTAACTTTCACCCTTCCTATCACAACTGCCAGCATGCTAAAGGACACGAGGGCCCCCGGCAACTGAAGCTGACCGGGCTCCCCAACCCCACATGTCTGAACAACCAGACCAGACCCTGCCCCATCTCATCTCCCAGAGTTTCCAGGCTTTGGAGCCCAGAGCTCCCTGCACTTAGTCTCTGCCCTGCTGGCTCCCAAGGCCGCTGTCAAGAACTGCCAGGGAAGGCTAGGTGGCCAGGCCTGACTCTCCTGGATCATAATTAGGCTGCTGCTGCTAATGGTGTTTGGCCCCTGTGGAAGAGCAACCTGGGAAATCCTGATACTTCCAATTTTCCCCCTCAGTGCTTTCCCGGATACAATTTCCCAGCCAGCGTCTGTGCTCCAGCCTTGGGCCCTGGCTGCCTGCTCACCAGGGAGAATGAGGACAGTGCCGTGGATACCATTCTGGAGGGCCTAATCAGTTACTGAAGTCATCTCCGGGCCATTATTACAGCAGCATCATATTAAGGCAGATGCTAACTATGGGGCAGGTGGCAGGGGGTGCTATGAGGAAGGGGTGGGGGAGGCAGACCAGCTCCACAGAGCGCACGATGAACATGACTAGTGGTGTGATCAGAAAACTGATGGCTAGGAGAAAGTAGGCCTCCCAGGAGAGCTCTGGAATTTCCAGCAGAAATACAACTCAACCATCCACTCTTGCCTGACAAGGAGACTTCCTGGTGCTCTTCTCTCTAAGGGAGACAGCCTCAGCAGGCAGAACTCTGGACACCGTCCCATGGCTGGGCATCCCCAGACCTAGCTCTCCTCTGCCTCAGCAGCCTCAGGTCCTGGCCTCTTGCCCTGCAAAGTGCTCAGCCCATAATGGTCCTATCTCCCAGGGTTGGAGACTCTACTTCATTGCCCCAAAGGGCCTCCAGCTCTCTAGGGCAGGAGTTGTGGTGCCTCAGGGTCTCAGAGGAGGGCCAGAGGGTTCCCTTGGGTTAAGACACTGGGATTGATTGGACCTTGGCTTCTGCTATGGCAGATAAAGACAGAAACCAGGATTTATTTTATTTTTTTTAAAGATTTTTATTTATTTATTTGACAGAGAGAAATCACAAGTAGGCAGAGAGGCAGGCAGAGAGAGAGGAGGAAGCAGGCTCCCTAATGAGCAGAAAGCCCGATGTGGGGCTCGAACCCAGGACCTGGGATCATGACCTGAGCCGAAGGCAGCAGCTTAACCCACTGAGCCACCCAGGCGCCCAGAAACCAGGATTTATAAGGCCCTGCTACATGTGACATCAATATAAGGTCCTTGTTTAAGTATAAAATATATATAACATAAAATCTACCATTTTTAAGCATATAGTTAGTTCTACAGCAATAAGTGCATTCCTACTGTTGTACAACTATCACGACCATCCCTGTCCAGAACTTCTCCGTCTTACCCAACTCAAATTCCATACCCATTAAACACTAACTCCCTTCAGTGCAGGGTCTTGCACATTTATCTCTGGTAATCCTTGTTGTGGAATAAGAGTTATCCCCATTTGTACCAGTGAGGACACTGAGGAAAAGTAATGCTGCTTTTCCTAAGGACAGACACGCAGAGAGAGGATCTGAATCCCAGTCTGCTCAGTCCCAAAGCTTGTGCTCTCTCTGCCTCCCCACACCAAGCTGTCCAGTATGGGCATGGTATCACTGAGTGATGACTAGTAATCTCACACATGATGTCACACTCCGAACTATGGCTGGTGGTGGGAGCGCTTCTGGCCAGCGTATTTTGTATATCTCGAGAAGGATTCCCAAAGCCAGGCCGGCACTACTAGTTAGTCTTGTGATGAGCTCATAGCACCCAGGGTCTCTGACACACCCTTCTTTAAAAAAAATTTTTTTTTAATATTTTAATTAATTTATTTATTTGAGAGAGAGAGAGAGAGAGAGAGAGAGAGCAGGAGCAAGGAGGGGAGGGGCAGAGAGAGAAGCAGGCTTCCCACTGAGCAGGGAGCCCAACACAGGGCTCGATCCCAGGACCCTGGGATCATGACCTGAGCCAAAGGCAGAGGTTTGACCAACTAAGCCACCCAGGTGACCCCACACCCTTCTTTAAATGGGTAGCTCTCTTCACAGTGACTGTGTTCATTCCCAGGGTGTTGGGCCTCTGACACCCTGAGGGGCTCCCCTTCCACACTGTGGGATAACGAAAGAAGCATAGGCTATACGGTGGGTCGGATGGCTTGGATTGGGATTCTGTCTCTGTTATTCTGTCCCCCTCAAGTTAGCTCCAGCAGAGAAGATTCATGTCAGCATGCTGGGGCCTCTCTAGAACCTCCAGGAGCAGAAGCTGAAGCAGAGCATGATCTAGATGCGAGAGTCCTCAGCGGCTGGACGTCCTGGCTCTTCCTTGTCAGGTCCCACCCACACTTAAAATGATTCGGCCACACTGGACAGGTCAGCTTCTCTTCCAGGCTCTGGACACTTCTGGGGAACTCTATGCTTTAGGTGGAGGCTTCTAAGACATGGAATCTGACTGGCCTAGCTTGTGTTTTTTTCCACCAGGCCACAAATTAGAGGTGAGTGGCCAGCTCCTAAACTGACCTCGGGTGAAAACCTCCTCTGGTCCAATCACCTAGGGCAGAGGAGGGTGGTGGTGGGTAAGTGGTGGTTTAAGCAACTGTTGGGCAGAGGGGTCCTGTGGTACATAATATGGCAGGCAGCCAAGTTTGGGCCAGTCTCTTAAAGGGGGCTGTGGACTGGGTAGTAAATGGATCTAATACAATATACTATGTGTGTAAATTACTTAATCTTCCTGGACCTCAATGTTCTCTCATCATACAAATGGAACAATAATTCCTACCTCACATTGTTATTGTAAAGACTAAATGCAAAGACAAAAGTCAAAGCGCCTGGCATATGCTTTCCCTCTTGCAGGAAGGGCCACTTCCAGAGCTGTATTGACCTCAGCTGAAAAAAACTCGAGAGGGGGGTTCTCTCTCCTGCAGCAGATTGAATTCTCCCTGAGGACAAACATCATGCCTCACTCTCTTTTTGTTTTCCTCTTGGCACCTTTTATTCTCTGCTGCTGAAATGGGCTTCCCAGCCAATCATCTAGTGGGAGAGAGAGATGAGGTGTCCTCTTTTATATTCCTGAAGGGCTCATATTGCTAGCTAACCCTCTCTAAGAACCATTGGCAGCATGAGTGATGGAGAGCAGAAAGGGCTCCTATGTCAAAAGGAAGATAAATGTGCCCCTATGATTAGGAGGACACTTTGATGGAAAGCCTGGGACAAGGCAGCATTTTTCTCTGAAATGCTATGAGACAATAAAAATAGAAATAGGTCTTCCCCAACGCAGGGGTCTGGGGCAAATGGCTTAATTTTTCAGTGGTTAATCTGTGTTCAGAGAAATTGTCCTAGGCCTCATGCAATCATTGACTCAGCAGATATTTACAAAATGTCTGCTCTCATGGAACTTTAAATTTCCTCAGAGAGAGACAGTAGTCAAACAATCCCGTATGAATATATAAGGACAAACCAAACCACAGTGAGCATTAAGGGAAGGAACATTTTCTAGGAGAGCTTATACCAAAGAACCTGAAATAGGTTGGGGAGTCAGACATGTTAAAGATGCTGATCTTCCTCTTGAGAGCAGTGGGAGGTCATGAAGGATTCAAGCAGGGTTTTGCATAGGGGCGCCTGGATGGCTCAGTCATTAAGCGACTCCTTTCAGCTCAGTTCATGATCCTGGGGTCCTGGGTTTGAGCCCTCCATTGGGCTCTCTGCTCCACAGGAAGCCTACTTCTCCCTCTCACACTCCCCCTGCTTGTGTTCCCTCTCTCGTTGTGTCTCTCTCTGTCAAATAAATAAAATCTTTAAAATAAAACAAAAAATAAAAAGAGCACTTCACTATAATAAAGGGGACAGCTGTGGTAATTCCAGCAAAAGATAATAACGTCTTTGACTTTGGTAATGGTGTTAATGGTAGAGAAAGAGAGAAATTATGGGCTAAAAAGATATTTAGGAGGCAAAATTAACAGAACTTGATGATTGACTGGAGATGGGGGAGAGGGAATGTGGTCAGGACAAGGATTCTAGCTTGTATAGCTGCAAGGAAGACGATGCAGGAGACAAGTCTTCAACAGGTTGCCCTTGGGGAACCTTTGACAAGTCCAATATCAATGTTGAGTTGACAGCTGGATACATGTCTGGAGCTCCAAGGAAAGGTCAAACCTAGAAAAACAAATGTGTAGGTCGCTAGCTCAAAGGTGGTTCAAAGGCAGTAGCGGAGTTCACCTAAGGAGAGAGTGAAGAGAGAGAAAAAAAGAGGACTGGGTCAAACCCTTAGGAAGTCAGATATGTCCTTTAGGGCAGTGGTTCTCAAAGTGTGATTCAAGGACCCTTGGGAGGCTCCCCAGACCCTAAAGATCCACAAGGTCAAAACTATTTTCATAACACTATTAAGACACTTATTCATCTTTCTCACTGTGTTAACATTTGCACTGATGGTACACAAGCAACTGAGAGTAAAATAGTTTGCACCGGAGTAGAAATCAAAGCATGGCACAAAAATGTACTAGTAGTCCTTGTACTGTTCACCACACACATGCAGTAAAAAAAAAAAAAAAAAAAAAAAAAAAAATCACTTTCACTTAGGAATGTCTTTGATAAAACAGTAAATATTATTAGTTTTATTAGTTTTTATTAAATCTCAGCTTCTCTTTTTTTTTTTTTTTTAAGTAGGCTTCATGCATAATGTGGGGCTTGAACTCACAACCCTGAGATCAAGAATCACATGCTCTACACACCAAGTCAGCCAGTTGCCCCTAAATCTTAACTCTTGAGTACATCTTTTTAATATTTTGTCTGGGGAAATAAAAAGTACATTTAAAGCACTTCTGCTATATCCCAAATACAATGGTTGTCCCCAGGGAAAGCACTTCTGCAACTGTTTGAGTTTCAAGCCAAACTAGCCTCTTTTTCCATGGAACATTATTTGTACTTGAAAGAATGATTGAAAGACAAACTAAGATTATTCAGACTTGGTGTTTGGCAGACATTTTCCCCAAAATGAACAAAGTAAGCCTGTCACTCCAAGGAAAACAACTGACACTATTTGTTGCCAATGATAAAATTTAAGCTTTCAAGCAAAAATTAGAATTTCGGAACACTTGTATCTGCCACAATGAGCTTGACAGCTTCCCAATGCTTAAAGATTTCTCTGATGAGATTGATGGTGGTTATGAATATGATATTTAAAATATTATATAATGAAATGTATCAACATTTGGAAGATCTATGTAACTCCAAGGATCTAAATTTTCCAAATGACCAATGTGTGATGTTAAAAAACATACTCAAAGTGCAAGATAAGCCAATAGATGTAATGTAATAGAGTAAGAATTATTTGATATGGTCCCAGATTCCACACTGCAACTAACCTTTAAGAAATTACTGTGTATGGAGTTTTGGTGTAGTATCAAAGAAGAAGATCTACAATTATTTGCAAGCTAAAATATTCCCTTTTTCAACTTTATGAGTTTTCAACTCTTCATATGCTTTAACCAAAACAACAGATTGAAACTGAACAAACGCAGAAGCAGAAATAAGAATCTAGATGTCTTCTACTAAGCCAGATATTAAAGAGATTTGCAGAAATGCAAAACATGCCAATCCTATCACTAACGTTTTTTGTTTTAAAAAATATATTTCTCAGGGCGCGTGGGTGGCTCAGTCAGTTCAGCACCTGACATGATTTCAGCTCAGATCATGATCTCAGGGTTGTGAGATTGAGACCTGCATGGGGCTACCCACTCAGTTGGGGATCTGCTTGAGATTCTCTCCCTCTCCCTCTCCCTCTACTTCTCCCCCTGTTTGTGCTCTCTCAAATAAATAAACAAAATCTTAAAAAAAAATAAAAATAAAAAACATAGTTCTTTTTAAAAAAAATATATATATATAGTTCCCTTTTCAAAAAAATGTGTTATTTATGTTAACATATAATGGGGTATTGTTTTTAAAGGGATTAATCAATATTCTTTTAATTTCTGGATTTTTTGTTTTTTTCTTTTAAGATTTTATTTATTTGACAGAGAGAGACACACTGAGAGAGGGAATACAAGCAGTGGGAGAGGGAGAGGGAGAAGCAGGCTTTCCAACAAACAGGGCACCTGATGCGGGTCTCGATCCCAGAACCCTGGGATCATGAACAGAGCCAAAGGCAGATGCTTAACTGACTGAGCCACCCAGGCGCCCCCTGGGTTTTTTGGTTTTTTTTTTTTTTAAGATTTTATTTATTTATTTATTTGACAGACAGAGATCACAAGTAGGCAGAGAGGCAGACAGAGAGAGAGAGGGAAGCAGGCTCCCTGCTGAGCAGAGAGCCCAATGTGGGGTTCAATCCCAGGACCCTGGGATCATGACCCGAGCCAAAGGCAGAGGCTTTAACCCACTGAGCCACCCGGGTGCCCCTGGGTTTTATTTTTAATACAGTAAATATCAATAGATATAACCCACATAAAAGCTTTGGGAGACCTCGGTAATTTTTAAGAGTATAAAGCAACAATAAGACCAAAAAAATTCAGAAGTGCTAACTTAGAAATTGTAATCCTCTCATTTTAAGAGGTCATTCTACACAACTCCCTGAACAAACAACTTGAAATAAGGTAGCTCTCCTAATTCATAAATATCTTTAGGGAAGAGGAAACACTACAACTCACATACAGGCACAATGTTTTAGAGCTGCAGAGATGGGCCCCATCAGTTTTTAAAAGCGCCCAGGAAACTCCCCCCGCATCAGGAAGCCCCCACCCAGTCCCTCTTTCTTCCCCCAGAAAGTAATGACTCAAGTGGTCAATGAAATCCAACATCTTTCCCTGTAAGTGCCACCATCTCTTCCCATCAGCATGTCTCACCCTTGATTTTTCAATCTGAACTTGGGAGACGCAGTGCTAGAGGAAGAGAACATAAAGGGGCAGATAGGGTCAGATGCGTTTCTGAAATGCCAGCACATTCAATTTGTTGGGTATTTTGCGTGAATTTCCTCTTGAGTTCACAGGCTCCTAACTCAGCAGAATTAAAATGGAATGAAGTAATTAGAGCAGCAGACTGCGAGGATGTTCTGGGCCTGGCACACACAGGAAATGTGGGGCAGAGGGAAAGGAAGGAGAGAAGACAGCCTTAAAGCAGAGGGCTCAGCAAGAGACCCATCCCAAGAGCTAGCTCCTTGGGAAAGTCTCCCCCATCCTCCCTAGTCCCTGGATCAGCAGCAATCTCCTCTGCTCTGCTTTGTAAGAATCTTCTCCTGGTCTGGTCCATCTTAATCAGGCTCCAACCATCCCTTCTAGGCCCCTTTTCAGACACTGACCAGACACATCTTACTTCTGCTCATGCCAAACTCATCATTCTCTGCCTACACCATGATTCTTTGTGCCCTTGGACTTGTATTTATTACACTGTATTGAAATAACTGCTTATATGTCTGACTCTCCCAAGAGAGCAGCGGCTTCCCAACTGCTGGATTTCAAGTATGCATTGCATCCTATGCACTAAACCAACTGCTACCTCCTAATAAGACTTTCTCCACTGCTTCCTAAATTCATTTGGACCTACAAGCATTAAGTTATAAACAGGAGGATGCAGCCTTGCTACAGCATGGTGAGGTGAGCTTAGGTGTTAATGCTACATTGCCAGCAGGTGTGTGACTGGCTTGGTGATACGATTGTAGGGATTGATGTGTGGGTTATTTATGCCTGAGCCATGAAAATCCCAAATGCCTGGCTCATTGGGATAAAACTGGTGACCCCATTGCATTACACCACAAGAAAGGCCAGAGGCTCCTCACTCTGCAGCATCCTACTTCTATTTTGACAGCTTTTCCTGTTACACTTGCTGGCTCTCTCTGTAGAAGTGCTGTCCTTTCCCAATGAGAGGAATGCAGAGCTCCTGGGCCTGTAGGCTCCTGGAACATCAGCCATCCCCCCCATGCTATCAGGAAGAGCCAACCGCTCTCTAGAAAGGAAATTCCTCTCTAGAATCCTGACTCTCTCAAAACCAAGGACTCTCCTCTTCTCCCATTTCTGATTCTTGAGAGGGTAGGAAATGGCACGAGAGTCTCCTTTTGTCTTGGTTACTCTGGGAAACTGATGTTCTCTACATAGGTCTACCCCTTTGGATGAAAAAGGCCTTCTCTTAGTCCCACCATTGCAATGAGGAAATTAACCTTTAAACAGCAAATTTCAAAAAAAAAAAAAAATAAAAAAATAAACAGCAAATTTCTCTCATACACACCATTTCTGAGACATGACAAAATATTGCTGACGTTCCATTTTGCCAAGTAAACATAAAATGAAACAAAACAAAGCCCTACTATTTACCATCATCTTTTCAAGGAAATATGCACATACAAATATAACCTCCCATTATAAAGGAAAGATTTCATATGAAACATAATTAGATTTATTTGAAGACTCATTGCATTGTCCTTGTTTTTTCTCAATTCATCATGGTAGTGAAATGGGCCCGTGAACACTGTAGTATGGAGTTTGGGAAAAACTACACTAGACTGTGAGCTCTTCTGAGAAAGGGGTGGTTTTTCTTCATTTGTGTTTTCCCATGACCTAACCTAGAGCCTGGCTTCTGATAAGCGCGCGCCACATTTCTGTGGAAGAAAAGAAGAGAAGAGAAGAGGAAGGAAAGAATTCCCCAGTTGGCACACCATGACAGGAGACAGACGTCAAGAGCTATTGTCCGTGGGGCCCTGAAACGAAATTGTCTCTACCCCAACTCTATTCTGTGACCTCTTTATAGAGCAAACAGCCGATCAGCCTACTCCCTTGCTTAAATGTCCTTGGCAGTTCTACACTGTTGTGTGAGAAAGTCCAAGCTTAGCAGAATACACTAGTCACTTCATAAGTGGTCTCTCACTACTCTTTCTAGTCCTCTGTCCAGACACTCCCCCAGGACATCCCTTACCTCTACTCATACCAAACTCACTGTTCTCCCCATTCACTGTGCTCCTTCGTGCCTTTGTAATTCCTGTTCCCTCTGCCTGGAATCTGCTTTCTCTCCCCTTTCAGATTGGCCAACTCCCAGCTCACTCTTTGAAAAGACGCAGTTTAAGTGTCTCTTTCCCTCCCTCTTTCCCATTAGCTGCTCCCTCCTCCCAGATCCCATGTTATCTGTACAACAGCAATTAGCAACCTGGATTATGATTATTTCGATGCCTGTCTTCCCCACAAGACTGCATCTTGGAGGACAGGGACCATGATTTTTCATCTCCAGTGTCTGGCACTCTTTGGAATAAATGAATGAATGGATGAATGAATGGGGAAAAAACAATGAATTAACCAGCTAACCTCCCGTTCTTGCTGGGCAGTCCAAAGTTAGAGCCAACTGTGGATTAGGGGAATAAATTCAGGTTCCTTCTCCCGTGGAGTATGAAAAGCCATGTAAGACATTCCTACTCTCTGACCAAAACCCCACGGCTTCCTTCATTACCTGTAGGGGCTGAGGCACTGCTGAGGCTAAGCAAGGAAAATTCATCATTTCCCCACAAAGTCACTTACACAAACCCATTCAACTCTTCCTTGAAGTTACTAGTGCCAAAAGCAACCATCAGGGAATTTGGTGCTCCCTAAAGTAATAGAGAGTCTGGGTTGAGGGCTTCAGATTCAGGTTTTGTTGAAACAGAAGTTATAGCTAAAGAGTGAATAAAGTCTTGGCATGTTGATTACTCTCAAAAACACTTGCCAAATATAAAATATGAGAAAACATATCACCCACTAAACTATCCTTTCCTCTGGTCTTTCTTGCTTATTCTTAATTATTATAATTTTCATGATTCATGCTCTCATCAATTTCACTGTAACTTGCTCCACATCTTTTAGCCATTATACTCAAAAAGTGGGGTCAGGATGTGCTTCTCAACTCACATGTTTAATATAAACCTGGGCACAGCTAAGACTCCTCCTGACCCAGGCTCCACCTGCCTCTAACAGATTAGCTCATTCGCACAATTTCTAAATTCTGAGAAATCGGTGATACCTCTGCCTGTCCAGGTGCAGATACATTTTACATGATGACAGAATTTTAAACTTCTGGAGCCCAAGATCGATGTGAAACCAACAGAACCATCTGCTTAGCAACACCCGGGAGATTAGGTTAGGGGGTTAGGAAGGATCAAGTGGGAAAGCAAGAACAAAGATATTCAGAGAGGAAAATGACAAAAGAGGGCAGGAAAGGGCCAGAAAACAAAAATGACAAGAAAAAGAAGAGGGAGAGTATAGAGGTAGAAGGATCACACAGGTGAAAGCGACGAAGGGGGGAAGGTCTGAAGGAGAAAGGGCCCATCCCCTCTGACCACATGCTCATTTCCTCCAGAAGAAGGGCAGTCTCATCCCCCATATAACCCACTCCAAGTGTTCAATAAGTGCTTATTGACTCCAGCACTGTTTATGGACAAACGGTTCAATAAGAGAATCCAAGTATCTGGTCGGGCATAATCCTGGGACTGAGGTTTGGGCATTCATTACACCCTCTAATTTCTCTTTCCATTTTAGGCTCTTGATCTCATCTGTTAGAAGCACAATGTCAGGCTGTGGTAGATTCTGAGTCAGCAAGGTCAGCTCCCTATGCTGAGCCCATCCATCCCAAAGGAGGCCCACAGACCATGGTTAACCCATCAAGTTGTGATATTCGCCCACTTCTCCCACCTGAAAATAAATAATTCCCTTTGGCTGGACGCAGAAGAGATTCAAATGAAGAATTTTTAATGCGGATGCCTGGTCTTCAGGGCACACTCTGCCCATCTCCCCTTGCAGGGAAAGAGTCTTCCTCAGAACTCATTAATTTCAGCACAACAGCTACCTTCCTAGCCTTGGTCCTCGAGTCAGCCTCACTATCCCCTTCAGGTAGCTATTGGCTTAATTGTCTCTCCCCTCCTCTCTGCCTAGTTTTTTCTAAGAGAAGACCTGAAGGCAGGACTGCTCCAGATATTCTCTGTTCCGCTAGGCTTCTCCACGGCTTGGTGAAGTTTCCAATTCTTTCCTTTCTAGATCTCCCCACCAATCTACCCCTAGCATCATCTTGGTAGAGATCTCAGTATCTTATAACCTCCTTTTTAATAAATTCATACTTGATCTCCCTTCAGTTTTATATATAAATCCAGTGCTAATAGAGAAATAACATATGTTAAAAAAAAAAAAATCCTTCAGAGTCTGGATGACTAGTCCCCAACTTCCAGCCCTCTTTTCTCCTAACTAAAATATCCTCAAGCCTCTGAGTTTTCAGGTTAGGCCCCACTGTAACCTCTTCAAGCTCTGCCATTTCTCTTGGGTAGAACACTGAAAACTGTAAGAGGCTACAGGCATCCTGACATCTGCCCATCAGCAAGCCAGAAATGATGGCTTCGGTTTCCTTTCTCATTTCATTTATTCCCAGGCTGCTCCCACCCCATCTTCATAGGCCAGTTCTTATTACAAATAGTCAAAGTAATAAAGCTATTCTCCATTATTTATCGGGTTGCACGCTTCCTCCCTGTCACATACGCCCTCATGCCCTCTCTTCTATCTCTCAATCACCCTCCTCTTGTCTCTCTGCCTCCTTTTTCACACCCCTTCCAGAGGGAATTCAGGGTCACTGGCATTCCCTCAAAGTTCTACACTCTTCTAGAACCTTCTTTTTTTTTTTTTAAGATTTTATTTATTTATTTGAAACAGAGAGAGAGAGATCAGAAGTATGCAGAGAGGCAGGCATAGAGAGAGAGGAGAAAGCAGGCTCCCCACCGAGCAGAGAGCCCGATGCGGGCCTCGATCCCAGGACCCTGAGATCATGACCCGAGCCGAAGGCAGAGGATTAACCCACTGAGCCACCCAGGCGCCCTTCCTAGAACCTTCTGACAGCATTCTCAGCTAGGTTGGTGATCACAAGACTAAATACATTTTTTAAGATTTTTCTTAAAGATTTTATTTATTTATTTTTTAAGATTTTATCTTATTAAATGAAACAAGATGGGATCGGGAGGGAGACAAGCCATAAGGGATTCTTTTTTTTTTTTTTTAAGATTTTATTTATTTATTTGACAGAGAGATCACAAGCAGGCAGAGAGGCAGGCAGAGAGAGGAGGAAGCAGGCTCCCTGCTGAGCAGAGAGCCCGATGCGGGGCTCGATCCCAGGACTCCGAGACCATGACCCGAGCCGAAGGCAGTGGCTCAACCCACTGAGCCACCCAGGCGCCCCAACCATAAGGGATTCTTAATCTCACAAAACAAACTGAGGGTTGTGGGGGGTAGGGGAGGAGGGAGAGGGGGTTGGGTTATGGACATTGAGGAGGGTATGTGCTATGGTGAGTGCTGTGAAGTGTGTAAACCTGGTGATTCACAGACCTGTACCCCTGGGGCTAATGATACATTATATGTTAATTTTAAAAAAGATTTCATCTTCTTTATTTGTCAGAGGTAGAGAGAGCACAAGCAGAGGGAGCAGCAGGCAGAGGGAGAAGCAGGCTCCCTGCTGAGCAAGGAGCCCGATGTGGGACTTGTTCCCAGGACTCTAGGATCACGTCTGAGCAGACCCTTAACCAACTGAGCCACCCAGGGCATCCCTTTTAAAGACTTTTATTTATTTACTGGAGAGAAAGAGAGAGAGGGAGGGAGGGAGAGCACACTAGCAGGATGGGGGGAGGAACAGAGAGGAAGGGAGAAGCAGACTCTCCTGCTGAGCTTGGAGCCCAATGAGGGGCTCGATCCCAGGACCCTGAGATCATAACCCAAGCCAAAGGCAGAGGCTTAACTGACTGAGCCACCCAGGTGCCCCTAAATATATTCTTTATGATATGTTTCATATTTACTGATTTCCTCATGCCAATGTCTCATGCTATGTATCTATTGACCCTACAAAACCTGCTGTCCCGGGGAGAATTGAAAAATCCCAGGGAGATTCATGGGTCACAACCCAGCCAAGTTTATCCTGCCCCATTCCAACAACAGGAATTGTTCTTTCTGAGCTGGGCTAACCCCAAAGGCCAAGGCACCAACCCAACAGACTGGGTCTGGATCAGAAACCCAAGAATTCTGGGAGGACAGACCTTACATAGGCACCTGTGGAATCCTTCTTCTTGCCAGAATGCTTGACATCCTTGGGCAGTAAATATAAAGAGATGCAATTCAGCATGTGGGGTAAGGCATGGGGCTTTGGAGTCAAAACTCAAACTAACATTTGTTACTTATTTTTGTTATGTATTACATGTTAAAACCTATTGTACATGTTACACTGTACATGTTACTTGTTACATTACATTACATGTTATATCACATTACATGTCACATTGCATTACATGTTACATGTTACCTTGTTACATGCAACCCATTATACATGTTAAGTGTTACAACCTATTGTTGTTACATGTTAGTGCCCTAACATTTGTTACCTGCATGAACTTGATCAAGCCCCTTAAAATGTAATACCTCCCTGGTTGCAAGGACCAAATAAGAACATGTGGGTAGAGCATCTAATGCAGGACCTGGTACACGATGATCACCAGATAACTGTTAGAAATTATCGTGATCATATACGAATGGACATAAGTCAGATAAACTGTTCAAACCATCACAGGCTGTTAAGTAAAAAAACACAGCTTCCCTTTTTTCTTTAAGCATTGCCTCCAGGAGTTGCTTTAATGGATTGCTTGAAAGGAGTGATTTATAAGTACCATATTGTTGGAATGCAAATAGAGACTTCAAAGAGGTGAAAAGTAACTTGTTTTCTGGAGTGGGACAAACATTCCCCTTGGGATCTTGTTTATAAACTAAATATTTTGTAAGCAAATAGCATTACCATGAACTCCAGCTCTTATTTATGTGAAATGATCACAAAATTATATTCCTAAACTTTTGACTAAATGAGGGTTTTACCCTATCAACAAGGAGCCTTTGCTCACAGGAAATGCCCTAATTTCAAAAGCACAAGGAAAAAACGTCAAACTTGAGGGTTTTCCTTTTATACATCTCTATTGTAATCTTGCAAAATACTGGGTAATGGTCCAACTACTCCACAAATGCAATTTTCATTTATGTATGGGTTATCTAAGGCAGATATCTAACCAACCCTATGTTTGCTTCAGTTTTTTTTTTTTTTTAAGATTTTATTTATTTATTTGACAGAGAGAGATCACAAGCAGGCAGAGAGGCCGGCAGAGAGGAGGAAGCAGGCTCCCTGCTGAGCAGAGAGCCCGATGCGGGGCTCGATGCGGGGCTCGATGCGGGGCTCGATGCGGGGCTCGATGCGGGGCTCGATGCGGGGCTCGATGCGGGGCTCGATGCGGGGCTCGATGCGGGGCTCGATCCCAGGACCCTGAGATCATGACCTGAGCCGAAGGCAGTGGCTTAACCCACTGAGCCACCCAGGCGCCCCCTTGTTTGCTTCAGTTTTATCTGCCCTTTAGCTTTACTGTCCTCCAAATACACACACACACACACACACACACACACACACACACACACACATTCTTTCACTCACACACACAGTGACTCATTCAGACACACTCATTTACTAATATACTCTCTCACACACACATACATTCTCTCTCTCTCTCTCTCTCTCTCTCACACACACACACACACACACACGCAAATCCACTTGGCCCCAAACAAGCAGAGCCCAAAACTGTCTATTCGGTGCTTACAGAGGATGTCGATTCCTGGGAAAAGCATCTTTGTTCCTTTTTTTCCCCCTCTCTGCAGGTCCCCATTTCCTGAATATCATGCAGGGAAGGAAGAGAAAGCAGGAGGAAGGAAGGAAAGGAAATCATGGACTGTGTACCCCAGCTCAGCAGTGCAGGCTGTGGGAAACAGAAGGCTCCTTCCCCCTGTGTGCTGGCATCTCTCTTGCCATTTTACTGAAACTTTGGGATGTTTTTCTCTCTGCAGCACCCACGCTGCCTCCCTTTCTGCCAAACCTCCTTGTTGTGACAGAATGAGAGGCTGGTGGGTTGGGGGAAGGGGAATGCTGTAGGTAGCCTGTGGGCTGAGTTATAGCTCCCCCTCCAGGAATAGGGAGGGGGGATTCAGCTCCAGACAAATCCTAGAAGCAACCCCCCACCAGTGCTGAATGTCATACATACCCAGAGCAGCTGCATACACACCAAGCTGTCGGGACCACCCCCCCCCCAAAACCCACCCTACCCCTCACAGGACTAGAACTCAGCGGGCAATCAGTAACGCTGAGCAAGTAACACTCATTCAGGGACCTACATGCTCCACTGACCAAGCCAGCCAGGCACCAAAAAAGTTTATCTCTCATTCTCTCTCTCTTTTTTTTAGATAGGGGGAACGGACAGAGAGAGAGAGAGAGAGAATCTTAAGCAGACTCCACACCCAGCACAGAACCCAATGCAAGACTTGATCTCATGACCCTGAGATCATGACCTGAGCCAAATCAAGAGTGGGACACTTAACCAACTGAGCCACCCAGTCATCCCGAGCTTAACTCATTTCATCTCCTTCCATATAGGGACGTTCTTCCCTTCAGTCTAGGCAAACATGATTCATTCAACTACTCGATTATTCAACAAGTATTTTTTGAGCACCTACTATGGGCCAGAAACTGCTCCCAGTGCAGGAATATGCTGGTAAAAGAAAAGTACTGTGCTTTCATTGTGCTTGCATTCTAGTGGGAGAAGGCAGATAAGAAACAAGTAAACCAATAATCAGTGCTAGGATGAATATCAAATAAGAGGATATTATAGAGCAGGGACTGGATCAGCCAAGTATGGCCTACTTCCAATTTTGTAAATAAAATTCATAAAGTAAATAAAGAACACTCAGCAGGGGCCTACTTTATTTTCTCTCTTTTTCTTTGTATTTTTAAATTAATTTTTGAATAGATAATATATTCAATGAGTCTAAATTTAAACGAAAAAATAGAAAAGGATATGCAGAGAAGCCTACCAGCTCTGTTTCCTAGCTCTCCAGTTTCCCTCCCTATAAACAACAAATGTGAATTTCTTGTGCATCCTTCCAGAGGAATTTTTCATATAAAAAGCAAATACATGTGTAGAGTCTATATCTTCACCCCAAGGAAGCTATTTTAAATTGGGAGATCAGGAAAGGCTTATAATTTAGGCTAAGATTCAAATGATACGAAGGCGGCAGCCAGGCAAAGATCTCAGAGCAGTAGCTTCCAGGATCTGGAACAGCTAATACAAAGGCCCTGATGCTAGAACGTAGATGGTGAGAAAGGAGGCTGATGTGTTTGGGGCACACCGGGCCAGAGGGCAGTGATTGGAGAAAAGCTGGAGAGAAATTCAGAAGCTGGAAGATTCTCCTTCTAAGGACTCTTTAGTGTCCTTATACCCCTGCCCCTGAGTTTCCACATTGTGGGGAGAGGGAAATCACTCTTGACATCTAACTTGAGCCTTCTTTGCACCCTCTTGAGTCTTTAAAAATTATTTTTTAAGATTTTATTTATTTATTTGAGAGACAGAGAGAGAATGAGAGCGAGAGAGAGAGCACATGAGAAGGGGGAGAGTCAGAGGGAGAAGGAGACTCCCTGCCAAGCAGGGAGCCCGATGCGAGACTTGATCCCTGAACTCCAGGATCATGACCTGAGTCGAAGGCAGTCACTTAACCAACTAAGCCATCCAGGTGCCCTGCATCCTCTTAAGTCTTAAAAGGGGGACACTCCGTCTTTTTTTAATTATTTTTTTAAGATTTTATTTACTTATTTGACAGAGATCACAAGTAGGCAGAAAGGCAGGCAGAGAGAGAGGAAGGGAAGCAGGCTCCCTGCCGAGCAGAGAGCTTGATGCGGAGCTCGATCCAAGGACCCTGGGATCCAGACCTGAGCCGAAGGCAGAGGCTTTAACCCACTGAGCCACCCAGGTGCCCTGACACTCTGTCTTTTAAGAATAGAATTCATGTGTATCTGCTGCATACATTCATATGAGCACGGAGAAAGGGGTGGAGTAGAACAAGAATATGGAAGGGGGTGTGGGGGCTAACATGATTAGTGTCCCTAGAAGCAGGTTTTGCAATCAGAATTCTCAGTGTAGGACCTTGGTAAGGCTTTGTAAAGATGATGATTATCAATCTGAATTGAGCAGATGGGTCCTTTCCAGGCGGCAAAGAAGAGAGTAATAACTTTCTACCCAAAGCTTTGCTTTGCAACATGTATTAAATTCTCAACTTATCTGATAGTTACATGGCCATAAAGGTTCAGTCTCGGGTTTTCTAGAGCACCTGTCATGTCTGAGGAAAAGCAAGTGAGGTAGGGTAGCTATTCCCTGTGCCAAAGGAGTTTATAATAACCCAGCTGGGAAAAAAGAACTGAAACTTGAGAAATAATGGTAGGCTAACCTAGACGGTGCTTACTAGTTCAGAGAAGTTAGAAACCAATGTGAGTAAGAGCTGCCAAAGATCTCATGGGAAGATGAATTGAGAGCTGATCTTAAAGGACAGAGAGGATATGGGGTACTTGGCTGGTTCAGGTGGTAGGAGACCGTGACTGATCTTGGGTTCTTGAGTTCAAACCCCGCACTGGGTATAGAGATTACTTCAATAAAAATTAAAAGAAGGGCAGGACAGAGAAGATATGAATAAAAGTAATTATATCTTGATTAAAAGAAGACAATGTGGGGGCACCTGGGTGGTTCGGTGGGTTGAGCCTCTGCCTTCAGCTCAGGTCATGATCTCAGGGTTCTGGGATGGAGCCCCGCATCAGGCTCTCTGCTCAGTAGGGAGCCTGCTTCCCCCCCTCTCTCTACCTGCCTCTGTGCCTACTTGTTCTCTCTCTCTCTCTGTCAAATAAATAAATAAAATCTTTTTAAAAATAAATAAAAGAGGATAATGTGAATCAAGAGCCAGCACCTGGTAGAGTAATGCTCAAAAACTAGAAGCAGTTGTTTCTTCCTTTTCCTATCTTCTTATTATTGCTACTTATAGTTTACAAAACACTTTCTAGGGGTGCCTGGGTGGCTCAGTGGGTTAAAGCCTCTGCCTTCATTCAGTTCAGGTCATGATCTCAGGGTCCTGGGATCGAGCCCTGCATCTGGCTCCCTGCTCAGCAGGGAGCCTGCTTCCTCCCCTCTCTCTCTCTGCCTGCCTCTCTGCCTACTTGTGATCTCTGTCTGTCAAATAAATAAATAAAATCTTTAAAAAAAAAAACACTTTCTAATGAATCACTTCCTTTAATATTTACAATAACCCCGTGACTGGGTAGGGCAGGTCCATTTTACAGCTGAAGAAACTGAAGCTCGGGATGATTAAATACATTGTCCAAGTCATAGAACAGAAACTGAAAACCAGTTTCAGTTTATTATCATTTATTATCATTTAATTGCCCAGGCTTTATTGTGGAGACAGCAGCGGGAAATTTAAGCAGGAGGAAGAGTGGAAACCAGAGAAAGAAGCAGGGAGCCTAACTAAACTGAATTACATGTCAGTTGCACCAGGCGCGCGTCCGTGTGCTCTCTCTCTTCACAGGAGTCTACAGGCTCTGCCTTTTCCCCAATTCCCAGATCACAAGTCCCAGCTCAGGAAAAAGAGGACTCATTGATGGACAACCTCAGCAGAGTAGGAGCACTAAGCAGAAGTTCACCACTTATACAATCTCGTTAGCAATGCACACACCTACACCCATGTATCAGACCTGCAGGTTGTCAACAGCAAGTTACTAAGCCCGAGGCCTGGAGTAAATTAGGCCATGTCTCAGAAAAAACAGGTTATGTTACTCATATTAAGTATTTGTGTGGATTAAAATACTGTTTTGTGAGTCTTTTCTCAGGATCCTGCTGAGTGGCTGGAAGGGCTCTCTTCCACACCTTTGCTCGGCACCCCCTGAGCTCCTTAGCCTACACCTACCACTTCCCAGAGGGCACTGGCTGAGGTGAGCTCCCTCCCTGTTGTCTATCAGAGTCTGGCTACAAGGCCTGGGGCAAGGGGCTTCAGCGACTGCCTTTGGAATGGGGCTGCCTTGGGGTTGCCCCGGCAACCAAGCTGCTCCAGTGGCGTTCATTTCTTAGAGAAGAGTTGGAAGGTGGAGGAGGTCACTAACCCGTAGGATGCAGAGAATATACCAGACATCGTCCTCTCTTCCTCCTCCCAGTCCCAGATCCCAAGGCCATGGTGAGTACAAGTGCTGTCCTGTCACCTGTCTTCCCCAGGCCAACAGGATCAGCCTGTGATTCTCCCTGAGGACAGGGAGGTTTAGTTGAACATGCATCCTTCGCCCTGCAGCCGAGATCCAGGCACCCAACACTTTCTTGGCCAGTTCCTGCCACACCACATGCCCTCAAATGCCTAACACTTTTCACCATTTCACGCTTTTCGCCCTTTCTCCAGGAAGCCTACCTTGACTTGCCTCCTTTGCCCCAGGCAGGGACAGGTGGCCCTGCCTATGAAAGCCAGAGGGTCACTCTACCCTAGCACCCATCACCCCACCTGTACTTATCCGTTGTTATGATTAGCTCCTGGAGATCAAGGACTGTGTCCTATTCTAGCATAGGGCCTGGCATGTAGCAGGCACAAAATACATGCTTTTTGGATGGAAAAATGAATGAATGAGAACACAAAATTTGGACAGAAGCAAACAGGGGAGGTGGGCAGGTGCTTTTCCAGCACTGGCTGGAGGAATCAGCACATACAGAGCACAGAGGGGCTTCTGGAATGATTCCACTTCCTCTAGTAGGTAGGGCATGAGAAGAGAACAAGGAAGGTAAGCCAGGGCCACATAGGACAGTCTCAAAAGCTGAATTAAACATTTGGGAAAGGATGGGGCACCTGGGTGGCTCAGTCGGTTAAGCATCTGCCTTCACCTCAGGTCATGATCCCAGCGTTCCAAGATCAAGCCCTGCACTGGGCTCCCTGCTTAGCAGGAAGCTGCTTCTCCCTCTCCCACTACCCCTCCTTGTCTCTCTCTCGCTCTCTTTCAAATAAATAAATGAAATCTTTAAAAAAAAAAATTGGGGAAAGGAGAGGGCAGACTCAAAGTAGCATTTTAGGAAGACACATCTGGCCAGGTGTGCTGGATGGACTTCAGGGGAGAGCCAGCTGTCAAGGAGACTGGACAGGAGGCTCTTTTGACAGTCCAGATTTGACATGTAAAGGGTCTAGACAGGAGCAGTGACAGGGGAAATAAAAGCAAGAAATCAGCCACCCAGCCCTGTTGCACGGCTTCTTCGCGCTGCCTG
Organism: Lutra lutra; assembly: GCF_902655055.1. Classification (NCBI taxonomy): domain Eukaryota; kingdom Metazoa; phylum Chordata; class Mammalia; order Carnivora; family Mustelidae; genus Lutra; species Lutra lutra. The sequence continues at coordinate 77,520,614 of NC_062282.1, read as the reverse complement.
GGAATGCCAGCAGCTGCCTGACCTTGGTTAATTAGCATCATGTGGTTGCCATCCAGACAGACTGGCCACGGAGCACTCTGCTCTCCACCGAAATCTCAGCTGCCATCCTAAGTGCTTACTTCAAGGGGGCTCAGCAGGAGTCGGGGGGGAGGCAAAGTCCCAGAGACAGTTTCTAACCTAGTAGCCCTGGAACAGTGGTCCAGTATATAGCGTAGGTATCTTGCGAAGAAAACAATGGAGTTCTCTGCTCAGACAACGTCGGGAGACTCCTGATTCAACAGAGGGCAAAGCTGTTACTTTACTGTGGTGTCTTAGGAGAGCCCCACGCCTCCTCCCTCAACCCTGTGTTTATCAGTTTAAATGGCAATAGAAACCTTTTCATGCCACACCCATATACAACTCCTAACAGAGCACTCACAAAACGGCTGGAAGACTCTGGAACCAAATCTCTTTGCCTTGCCTCTGGCAGGACACTTGTGGATCACACATGCAGAGCACGCTGCCCAAGTGCCCACCACCCTTGCTGAGAGGACTAACTTCACCTACTGCCTGCCCCCTTGGAAGCAGGAAGCTGCTTATAAGCGGTGGCTCAGAAGCCAGTCTGCCTGGATTCAAATAGCAGCTCTACCACTTAACAGTTATCCAGCCTCTCTGTGCTTCAATTTCCTTATCTCCACAATGGGGAAAATAGAACCAACTTCAGTGGGGTTGTTGGGAGGATTATATTAGGGAGATAAGCCCTGAAGAGCACATTGCGCTGTGGTTGGTGCAGAGTAATCCCTCCACATGCACTGCTTTTTTTTTTTTTTTTTTTTAATCTTACGCAGCCAAGTATTCTATGATGAGAGCCCAAGCCCTCCAGCCGCAGCTCTGAAGTGAGACAACCCAGCAAGGCCTGGTACACGGAAGTGAGGGGGTCAAATTTTCTCTGGGAACACAGTAATAGAACATGGGGCTCTGTGATTAACAGGGGAGTGAAAGCTGACAAGATTTGAGAAGAACCAGGATAGGTAGCTGGGCCTGAAGATCATAGCAAGTGACTCCTTCCACCATCTGCCCCTCCCTCTCTATGCCAAGATGTTCATCTTCCCAGGGCCCTGTTTGTACCCTACCTTTCTCAGAGAAGCACCAGGCCCTCAGGTATTTCAAGCCAGTGGCTTCCTGGCTGGAGTACTATTGCTAAAGTCTGTGTCTACTCATGGAACATTTCCAAAATCAAATAAGCAGGATTTTTCCTTACACCAACAACCAAATCTCCAATTCTCTGGACACCAGCCGGGTGTCCTACAACTTCATTCAATCCTGACACTATCTGCAGTTAATCTCAGATCTCACAGGTTAAGGGCTCCACCTCCTAAGACCACCCCTACTTTACAAATCCCAACCAGTTATAAATTGGGGGGTTCTTACAATTTCCCCTCCAGATGCAAGAATTTGCTAGAACAGCTCACAGGACGAAGGAAAACATTTTGCTTACATTTACTGATTTATTTATAAAGGGCATTATGAAGGCTACAGTGAACAGCCAGATGAAGAGGTACACAGAGTGAGGTCCAGAAGGGTCCTGAGCACAGGAGCTTCTGTCTCCATGGATTTGGGGTACCTCACCTTCCTGGACGTGGATGAATTCACCAAAATGGATGGTCTCTGAACGTTGTCATTTAGGAGCTTTTACGGAGCTCTCACCACTCAGGCATGATCGATTAATTACCTAATCTCCAGTCCCTCAGCCCTCTTCAGAGGGTGGGTGGAGTGGGATGAAAGTTCTAGACCCTGGGAGCCTGGGTGGCTCAGTCGTTAAGTGTCTGCCTTCGGCTCAGGTCATGATCCCAGCGTCCTGGGATGGAGCCCCGCATCAAGCTCCCTGCTCAGTGGGGAGTCTGCTTCTTTCTCTACTTCCACCGTTCCCCATGTTCACGCACGCTCGCTCTCTCTTGCACTCTCTCTCAAATAAGTAAAATAAAATCTTAAAAAAACAAAGTTCTAGGCCTCTAATTAAGGCTTAGTCTTTCTGGTGACCAGCGCCATTCTGAAGCTATCTAAAGCCCCACCAAAGAGTTGCCTTATTAGAACAAGACGCTCCTGTCATTCTGAAAATTCAAATGGGTTTAGGAGCTCCGCATCAGAAACAAAAGACGCTGCTATAAACCCCATCAGTTAGGAAATTACAAGGGCTTTAGGAGCTTTTGCCAGAAAATGGGGACAACGATGAAATATGTATTTCTTAATATGCCCCAGGTAACAACTCAATAGATTGTATTTATAGACTCTTACTATTCAGGTAAAAAGCTCATGTCACATCCTTCATGACTCAGGGGACATCACCTCATTGCCTCTTTTACTCTCCTTTTACCTGTCCTTGCCCTCACCACACACATACCTTCCTGGGGCTCACCTTGAACCCAAGAGCTTTCACACATTCCAAGGAGAGGCCTTTGGATTTGGAAGGCAGAATGAAGGAATGGGGAAATAAGTCCTTCCACTGATACAGCATTTTACAAAGTGCTTTTATGCACACGCCCCGATTTTGATAATTGCCTTTGAGGAACGTATTACTACTTCCATTTTAGAGATTAAAAAAAACCCCAAAACCCACAAAAGTTTAAAGAAGTGAAATAATAGCTCAAGCAAGCACAGCTACATGGAATAGAATCAGGCCCTGACCCCAGCACTTTTGACCTCTAAGCTAGGGGTCTATCCACTACACCCTCTAATCTGGCCTCCACCCCAATCCAGGACTCAGGGTCAGGCTCACATACTCAAGAAGCACGGCTTTGATCTGCCAGAGAATTTGTCTCTGGGCAGGTCACACTCAGTTCTGTGGGTTTGTGGGTAGGCAGCAAACCCAAAATACCTAGCTCTGGCTCCGGAAATGACTTTTGAGAGCAGGTGAACTGGTGATGGCATTCAGGGATGCCAGAAGCCAAGTCTTGGATCAGAGCTGCTCTGCTATCTCTTACCGCACACTCTCCTCCGGGGAGATCTCCAGCAGCTGTGATATGGTTGGGTTCAATTTCTGCCCTGATGTGGTCTGACAGCAGCTAAAAGGCTAGAGTGGGAAGATCCTAAGGCTGAAAATCCCTCCTTGGAAACGTGGTTTCTTGTTACCACTCTGCATTCTGTATACCAGGGACTCAGGAAGTTAGACACCTCGATTATCTGATAGGTTCTGAGTCTCATTTGTTAGCCATGGTAAGAGGCATCGCACCCTTCTCTAGCCTCCAGAGAGGCCAACTGACCCACCCTTGGAAAAGATGGCTGCCTCCTTCCTTTGTTTTCCTTTTTAGATCTGTCCCTCCTCTCCTCCTACAGTGGCAACCACCTTCTTCTCACTCAGTAACCAGCTTGTGAATCCTGGGACTCACCTCATCTTGGCCCTCACTTTTCTTCACCTACCAGCTTTATCACAGAATCTCTCAGAAGGCACCCCCAAATCCCTTGTTTTTATCCTTGTAATTCCAGCACTTCTTCATTACACTGGGGCAGGGGCAGGATAGATTCCTTCTTGGGGCGCCTGGGTGGCTCAGTGAATTAAGCCTCTGCCTTCGGCTCAGGTCATGATCTCAGGGTCCTGGGATCGAGCCCCCATCGGGCTCTCTGCTCAGTGGGGGGCCTGCTTCCCCCTCTCTCTCTGTCTGCCTCTCTGCCTACTTGTGACCTCTCTGTGTCTAATAAATAAATAAAATCTTAAAAAAAAAAAAAAGATTCCTCGTCATCCTCCCTGTGCTGTGGGAATGTGAAAGGAAGCGGTGTGAGCCCTCATTCTACCCTACCCAAATTACTACCCTCCCCAGCTTCACCTCAGCTGTCAAAGCCTGTGATGGCACAGATACTAAGGCAACCACACAAAGTTCCCCCAAGGGACCTGGAGGAAAGCTGCAAGCTTTTTACATTTCTCCTAACACACATAAACATTCAACTTTCTCTCTCTCACTCTCTCTCTCCTTCCCTCACCCTCCCTCCATACAAGGATGTGTTAATGGAGTCGTCTATTAAATGTAGCAGCTGCCAGAATGTTAGGCTGACTGGGCAGAGGGCCTGAACCCATTTATTCCAAACTATAGCCTCATCACATATCTCAGGTTTTTATCTTTTAATTTCCACACTGTGCCTCAGCCAGGTCACTGAATGCCAAGTCCTGGTCTGAGAGCCCACACGTTTCCCTGGACTACACACTGATGCCTTTCTGTCTACCAGCCACAAAATTAGTGTGTGGGGATTTAGAGGGGAGGACAGAGGGAAGGGTAAGTTAGCACATATCTCCCAAAGTCCACTCATATCCAAGAAAATGCTGCTTAAAAAGCCCCCATTGTGGAGCCTTTCTTTGACATTTGTCTACAGTTGTGACAATTTACTACAATGTAAAAAAGTCTAAAAGCCACTCTCAAGAAAACACTGCCTGTTTCTGAAGACTTTGGACCTGAGACCATCACCCACTGTCATTGCCATCTGGTACCTGTCTTGTCCTCCATCTTGAGTTATTAGAAAGTCATACACTTCACCAGTTGTTTAGAATAAAGACAACAGAACAACTTTAATCATAGTGGGGGAAAAATCCTAGAACACTATCAGCTATGTACAACCTGGCAAATTATGGGAACACAACTTGGTCAAGGGTGGAACTCCTGCCAGCACAGGAGTTTGCTTCAGTTCTTGGTTCTTCCTGCTTCTCCCAGTTTTTTCATTGACCTACAATTTTCAGAGCATTCATTCCACAAATACTAATTCAGTGCCACCACGTGCACTGATATCCTATCCTGGCATAGCCCTTGGATTCATGGCAAGACTGCCTCTTCCTTGTGGTTCTCTGACATCCCCACCTGATTCCCTGTACACTGTGACCAGAGGCTCCCCAAAGCAGCTGGGCTGATTTGAGCCTTTCTTTTTTTTTTTTTAAAGATTTTATTTATTTATTTGAAACAGAGAGAGAGATCACAAGTATGCAGAGAGGCAGGCATAGAGAGAGAGAGGAGAAAGCAGGCTCCCCGCTGAGCAGAGAGCCCGATGCGGGCCTCGATCCCAGGACCCTGAGATCATGACCTGAGCCGAAGGCAGAGGCTTAACCCACTGAGCCACCCAGGCGCCCTGATTTGAGCCTTTCTTGAGCTGAACTTGCCTGTCTTCACACCTGAGTCTAGAAAATGCCATTTACCATTAACGGTCAAACCTATAATCTGTGTTTTGTAAGAAATTTCATTTAAATGGGCTAGATGTACTCCACAGTTAAAGAGGACAATAGACAATACACACTGTAATGGACAGGTCCTTAGGGAATCAGTTTCTCTCATTCCCTAGTTATTCTAAGACCATATGGTTCTGGAGGGACAAGATGACCCCTACAACTTCAGGGATAAGGACACGACCCAGGCTTAGCCCATTACATTACTTGGCAGCAACTGGTTCAGAGAAGGACATATGACCCAGACCACACCAATCACAGTCTTCTCTGTGTTTTTTCAGGAGCTATGGGAAAAGATACACGCTTTCCCCCTCTGGAATAGTGAGTTGTTTGTTTTTTTTTTAAAGATTTTATTTATTTATTTGACAGAGAGAGATCACAAGTAGATGGAGAGGCAGGCAGAGAGAGAGAGAGAGGGAAGCAGGATCTCTGCCGAGCAGAGAACCTGATGTGGGACTCGATCCCAAGACACTGAGATCATGACCTGAGCTGAAGGCAGCGGCTTAACCCACTGAGCCACCCAGGTGCCCCTGGAATAGTGAGTTCTAAGGGTAGTACTGGTGTGGGGCCACTGGTGGCCATCTTGCTGCTAGATGTAGAGAGCCTGCCTAAGAATGAAGCAATGCAGCAGCAAGCAAAGCTAAATGATGGAAGTAGTCTACACCTTGATGGATCATTTGAACTCATGGATTTAGTCTTCCTGAAGCAAGTCTACTCTTCACTGGAGATGTTTGGGAAGAAAACAGATAGTTGCCTTTCACTGGTCTTAAAGGCTCTTAAACTACCTTCCGTAAAACATATTAGGAGAAAAGTTACGGAAATGGGTAAGAGTTGCCCCAAATTCTTTTTTTCTCCTCCAGATCTAAACACGAGATCCCAGATTTCTTGAGAAAAAGAATCAGGGAACCACTCTCATTCTAAAGTTTTTGTTTTTGTTTTTGTTTTTTTTGGGTGCCTGGGTGGCTCAGTCAGTTAAGCATCTGCCTTGGGCGCAGGTCATGATTCCAGGGTCCTGAGATCAAGTCCCCCATCAGGTTCCCTGCTCCCTGCTCTCAGCTCTCTCTGAGGGCTCCTTGCTTATGCTCTCTCTCTGTCAAATAAATAAATAAAATTAATAAAATAAAAATAATGAGTCAACTAAGTATTTGAGGCATGTCCCTAAATAATTTGGGACTATCTGGAGGATTTACTGTGCTCTCACATTTTCCTGCAGCTACTATCAAAATAGATGGACCGAGATATGTCAGTGGCATGCCAGGACCCAGTGACATGTCAGAGAGAGTTCTCTGCTCCTTTGCCTACTCCATACCTTCCTATCCTCCCCATCAATGTGAAGGAGGTTAAGCTCTAAGAGGTAATGGGAAGCAGTTAAGCCTTATAAAGGCTCCCTTGGAAGAATGTAAGAATCCACCCTCACCCTCCCAAGATAGAGTCAGTTCCACATCTTAGAGGTTCTGATGATAAAGCCTGGACTCAGAGAAGAAAGCAGAGAGTAGAAAAGGAAGAAAGAGGGAACCCAAAGAGAACTATTATAAAATGAGTGAAAAGAATCTCCCAAACACAGAAACAGCAACATGAAGAAGCCAACAGACTGGCCAGAACATAGCAGGACCTGAACTCCTGAAGCCCCTCATCACAGCAGGCATTTCTCTGGGCAGGTCCTGACTTTCTCCTCTCAGACAACTCTGGACCCTGCCCAAGGGAGTGTGGAGGCTGGTTGGCTCCCAAACAGAGCACAGACCTGCCCAATTGACCACATTGTCTCCTCACGGCTCAAGGGTTCATGCAGTCAAGACGCTTCCATAATTGGTTAAACCCATGGAACCTCAGCCTATGGTTCTATGCTAACAAGGCTATTTAAACCCTCACTGGCAAGGGAAGCACGGCTGTCTGCCAGATGCCTGTTGAAGAAGCTATCTACTGATTGCTAGAACACATCCTCATCTTCTCTCAGTGGACCTTTACTCATCTATACTTTTTGGTCAGAGGAATAGGGGGTGTTGTTCCCAATGTTCATAATCATGGGGCATTAATCATCATCGTTATCCTCACAGTCATCTGGGTTATTCAGTACTCTGCCACTTGGGAGAGGTGCTGTCTTAAGTTGGAAGCAGAGCCTGAGACAGGATTTAGGTCATATGGTGTACCGAGGTGTGCCCTCTGGAGAGAGAGAATGAAGGAAGCAGGAGAAGGCAGGAAAGAAGGATGTGGTTGCAGCTTTGCTTTTGGCCTCAGCCTGATCCCACGGTAGGGGACTCACGAGCATAAATAGCACCAAAAAATTTGATCCTTCCTTCAGGTCAAGGGGCTGGACTTTGTACTTCCTTGACTGAAAGCTATAGGGGGGTACAGATGGGGTCTCCCACCCACCAAGAGCAATTTTCTGTGCCCAATACAGCAGCTGGAGACATGGATACACTAATGTGGTAAAGGGGATTCAGGCAAGGTACCAATCGCCCACTAGGGCTACTGTATTAATGAGCTCTGGCTGACATAACAAATTACCATAGACTGGTTGGCTACAGTTTATTTTCTCATAGCTCTGGAGGCTGGAAATCTGAGGTCAGGGTGCCATAGTGGCTTTCCTCCTGGCTTGCAGAGGGCCATCTTCTTGCTGTGTGCTCACAAGGCAAGCCCTGTGATGTATCCTCTTATAAGGGCACTATTTCCACCATAAGGGTCCCACCATCCCATCCTCATTACCTCATCTAAACCTAAATACTTCCCACAGGCTCTTCTCCAAACACCATCCCATTGCGGGGTTAGGGCTTTAATCATGTGAATTTCAGGGGGACACAATTCAGTCCATAGCAGCCACCACCCTATAAACAGGGAAAAGAAACAATTGTTAGCCAGATGTGTTCCAGAAGAGCCATCTCCCTTGCACCTAAGTTCTTCCAGAAGCCCATCAATGGACTGACACAGAAAAATTAAACCTTGATGGGCTGAGCCAGGCCGAGGATCTCCCAACAGCTTCTTTGCTAGGTCTCAGCAGGCGCTGCTTCCTGCCCTGGGAAAGTCAGTTTGTGATTGTTTGCAAGCCTCAGTCCTTGGTACACATTCCATAGGTGACAGCAGAGGCATCTGTGTGCCATCCTATCCAGCTTAGACTTTGAAGCTCCCAAGCAGAGCCATTAGCATTCTCTTCAGTCACAGACAGTTCTCTTTAGCCCTTGTTAGTCTCATTTTCTTCCCTTCTGACTTTCTCATCAAGAGCAGCCGCTTCCTTGTTCCTAGAACCTCTTCTTTACTTCAAAGAGCTCTGGGCTCCAGGGAGGCCTGTGGCCAAGAAACTTGCCAGATACCTCTGGATTCCCAGTGAAGGACAGACTGCCACCTGCTCCGCTGCTAAGAACCCAAGCACCTCCTACTCCCCTCACTTCAGGACTGAGCGAACAACCAGCTAGGAAGGTGCTTTCCCTCTGGGCAGTCTGTAGTGATTAGGCCTTGGTTTATGGAGGCTAGCCTGCTTAGCTCCCCAATCCACTCCTACTTCTGGATTTGGAGTTTTTATTTTATTTATTTTTTTTTTTTTTAATGGATTTGGAGTTTTTAAATAGAGCAAGTCAGCAGGGAGCATCACAGGCCCTGCCCTGGAGAGTGAGAATCCACCTACTGCCCAGCCTCGATTCTGAAGTCTGGTGGGGAGAACTCTCCATTTCCCAGAAGGAGTCCTAGGGGGCAGAAAAGAGTTCTCAATGAGGGCACCATTCATGCTGCCATTATTTATTAAGAACTGCCATACATACAGCTGTGTGGTGGGTTCTTAGCAAAAAGGAAAAACTAATCTCAGGGAAGCTCAAATTCTACCACTGGGCCCAAAGTAAATTTCTTTAGCAGTCTATAGATTTTAATAAGAGGGACATCACTGCTTGAGGTTCTGACAGAAGAGTTTGGCAGACAGTAATTCAGCTTCATTTTTTAAACTTTCCTTTGAAGGCTGCCCTTTCCTACCAAGAACCACTGGTTGTATTCTTGGGTCCCCCCCCAAGCTGTTCCAGGATGAGGAGACTATGCAATATTCCCCCACTGCCAGGGGCCTCATTCTGACATCTCTACATCCTCCCTTTTCTCATGCCCTACAGTTGTCTAAGGCACACAAGCACTCACTCCTTACAATTGCTTCTGCAGTAATTCCAGAGAGGAACATGAAAACCACTTTCCCAGGATCATATTTTACCAAACTTCTCTGCAAACAAACAGTTATGGCAATAGGTTGCCATTATTTGTATTCATTTCGGTCCCACCTGGTCCCAGAGCTGGGTCCAGTTTCACGGGGCATATGAGTCCAGGTGGGCCCAGAAGCACACAGAAAAGGACCTCGACTCCATCTGCTGGCTTGACAGCAGCTCTGGATTGCAGCTTTTGAATTCCCTGCAAGGCAGGCTCTGGCTCTGAACCAGCAGACCAAGACGTCTTTTCATCATGATGGAGTAAAGATATTCAGCCATTTTATCAGAAGTGATGACATCTACCCTTCCAAACTTAAACCCACAGACAGAGACACAAATACAGCTGGAAAACACAGAGCCAAGGATCATTGATCTAACAGGAGCTGGCTGTGCTCTGAGCAAGCACTGCTCTGGGGCTGTAACAGGGACCTACCTGCCTGTAACAAGTAGACAGCTCCAACCCAAGGCCAGGGTGGGAGGGGTTAGGACAGAGTTTAGAAAAACAGTGATGAAATTGGGCATTTTCTTTTCTTCTTTCCATCAAGCCCTTCATCTCTACTTGCCTTGTGTAGGAAAAATGTTGCTTCTTGCAGATTATTGAACTATTCCCCAGAACCTGTGGTCCATCCAGAATCATCTCTGTCCATGCAACTTCTAATTTATCTATCTTTACCGTGAGGCAAGGAAAAGATGGGGGTCCATTCTATAGATAAGGACAACTAATCTTCCTCAATAGAAGAGAGAAAGACAAAATGATGTTACTACCGTTACTCAGAAATTAATTACTTCGTTCTTGAAATCCCTACATGGTGTTACGTATTTGGATGTTTCAACAGAGACTGTGCTATGTAGTATCCAGGTCATAGCAAAGTGAGGTGCCAGCAAAATGTTCACATAAAACAGTTGAAAAAGTTATGAAACTCTAAACCCCTCACATCTTGAGTAAAAAAGAAGTTGTTAGATACTAAGAGAAGGTCTTTGAAAAGGATTTATTTGGTGCAAAGTCTTGGTGTGCTGTGTGTACCCCCCTCCAAAGAAAGGGGGTACCTGCATTTTACCACAAGCTGAATGAGCAAGGCTTCAAGGGGACCCCTCAGAGAACATGAGACGGGCTTTCTATTGGTTAGAAGGGCAGAGTGGACTACTTTCTGTACAGGGACCATTTTACAGGCTGGCAGCTGCTGGGCAGTGCTGGGATCCGCCCATAGTCTCAGGGCTTGTGTGAGCAAAGAAACTATCTCTCATGGAGAAAGCGGAAATGGACTATTGAATTATTAGGTGGTCTAGAGGAAGAAAGCAACTGACAGAGAAGAGTGTGCTTGCCAAGGTCAAGTGTGGGTACGTGTGTGTGGAGGGGAGTTCGGATCTCTAAACAACCCACAAGAGTGCCCCAGAAAAAAAGCCAGATTTAAACATCAGCCCCTTGTGTCTTTTTTTTAAAAAAGCCAGCTTCAACAACTTGAGCCAAATATAATATTTCCTGCCAGCTCTTACTTCCTTGCTCTAATCCTGGTGGGTCAGAAATTTCAGGAAAGAAATAAGGACCACACCTCCTCTCTTCAGTTGCTGCAAGCCCCAGATTGGGAAGGACAAATAGATTAATCTTCAAGAAATATGGAAACATGGATAAGACCTGGGCTGAACATGTTAAGTACCTAACTGAGATCATGTTTTACTACATAAAGTCACTGTAGGGCTTCCTGATTAACCTGCAAGAAAAGCATTTGTTCAGGAGCAGTTGGGACCATCACTACTGAGAAGAATGAAAATAACAGTGGAAGCCAAAAACAAACTTTCTGTTATGATTGCACCTCATGAATCCTGCTTGTCATTGTTCCAGTCACAACTGTAAAAGTTGTTCTTCAATCTCTATTTTTAAAAGTAATAAAAACACCACCAAGGGGATCATAACAAGAGGAGATGTTGTCAGGACTAATAGTTCTCCTTGGCTTAATAGCACTCTAATGTCCTTGTGGAAAATGAGACCTATGGATTCAAGTTCTGCTCAGTTCTCCATTTTTTCTTAATTTCCCAAAGTATCCCCTGTTCCCTTCTGTCACCCTGCAGTATACACCACAGTTTTAAGGGGAGCTACTTTTCTTTGGTTTTTGTGTTTAACCAAGATCTTGAACTCACAACGCTGAGATCAAGAGTCACATTGTTTTACTAACTGAGCCAGCCAGGCAACGCTGAGGGAAGCTACTTTTAACAGTGTCTTAAAATTTCCTGTGCTGGCCACTCTGGAAAACAATATGAAGGTTCCTCAAAAAGTTGAAAATAGAGCTACCTTATGACCCAGCAATTGCACTACTGGGTATTTACCCTAAAGATACAAACATAGTGATCCGAAGGGGCACATGCACCCCAATGTTTATAGCAGTGATGTCCACAATAGCCAAACTATGGAAAGAACCTGGATGTCCATCAACAGATGAATGGATAAAGAAGATGTGGTATATATCTACAATGGAATACTATGCAGTCATCAAAAGAAATGAAATCTTGTCATTTGCAATGACGTGGATGGAACTAGAGGGTATTATGCTGACCAAAATAAGTCAATCAGAGAAAGACAACCATCATATGATCTCCCTGATATGAGGAATTTGAGAGGCAGGGTTGGGGGTTGTTGGGGGTAGGGAAGGGAAAAAATGAAACAAGATGGGATCGGGAGGGAGACAAACCATAAGAAACTCTTAATCTCACAAAACAAACTGAGGGTTGCTGGGGGTGAGGGGCAAGGGATAGGGTGGCTGGGTTATGGACATTGGGAAGGGTATGTGCTATGGTGAGTGCTGTGAAATGTGTAAGCCTGATGATTCACAGACCTGTACCCCTGGGGCAAATAAGACATTATATGTTGGGCGCCTGGGTGGCTCAGTGGGTTAAAGCCTCTGCCTTCGGCTCGGGTCGTGATCCCGGGGTCCTGGGATTGAGCCCCGCGTCGGGCTCTCTGTTCGGCGGGGAGCCTGCTTCCTCCTCTCTCTCTGCCTGCCTCTCTGCCTACTTGTGATCTCTGTCTGTCAAATAAATAACTAAAATCTTTTTTTAAAAAAAGACATTAAATGTTAATATTAATTAATTAATTAAATAAAAAATTTCCTGTGCTGTTGTAGTCCTGCCCACACCCTGCCCATCCTCAGGGATAACACAGAGGGTCAGAAATCATCTTGACAGTTTCACAGTCTCTTCCATGCTAACATTTATATTCTCAATTTTCCCCCAGAGTCCCGGGTGGTTGAGATACATACACCCACATACAAAGAAAATTATATATGTGGATTCTCTGCCCTCCAAGAAAGTACAACTTAAAACAGCTAACATTAAACAGACAAACATAAATGTATAAATAACAGAAACAAGTACATGAATGAACAGCAGGGGAGATACAGGATTGAGATGGGAAGCAGAACCAGCCAGTCAATGAGTGTTTACTGAACAGCTACTAGATGTCAGCATTGGGCTAGCGTCTGGTAATAAAATTTTCAGCAAAAAAGACACATTCCTTGCACACACACAGAACTTTCAAAATGCTGGAGAAAATAAACACTAAACAAGTCCTTAATAAAAAGTAGGTTAATGATAATAATACACAGGACTGGTCTGGGCATTAGGAACCTCATCTGGTGGGAGTTTAAGAAACTTGCCTACACCAGTAACATTTTAGGTAGGCCCTGAAAGCTAAAGGGTTAAAGAGATGGCTGGTGGGGAGAAGAGGGACCTAGCAAGAAGAAAGGGCAAATGGGAAGGCAGAAGCAACACATCCAAGGAACTGAAAGAAGGCCTGTGTGGATAGAGTGACTCTATCAATGAAGCAGCAGGAAAGGGGCCAAGGTGAGGAGGTTGAAGGGATCAGCAGGAAGCTGGGAATTTTAGATGTTGATTCAGAACAAAGCAAGTGAGAATTACAGGATCAAAGATTTGGAGGACTGGAAGGAACTTTAAAGGTTATCTAGTCCAACCAATCAGATGATGCTAGAATTTTATTTGCCCATTCCCTACCCGGATCAATATGAATGGAGGCCAGAAAGGGCTCAGCGTGGGGCTGCTGGAAACTGGTTTAAGAGAGTGAGTGAAATACCCACGGAGCCCCAAGGGTTGAGGCAGGAGGGTTCTTGGCTCCATTTCTCCATCCCCAGAGAATGAAGTGGAGCTGCCAAGTTCGTTAGCCTGCCTATTTGTGTGAAGACACCCTCACAGCATCAGCCAAAGTGAAGCGGATGGTAACCATTCATGTTTATTAACCACAGCTTGGTGGGTGGAGAATTACTTTGAGCAGGTGTCAGGGAGGTTGGTTTGTTCAAGAGAGTTTGGCTAGTTTGCATTGAAGACAGAATAACCTATTGTGGAGGTCCAGGCAAGGCAGCCTGGAGAGAAGCCAAAGAACACCAAAGTCAGAGTGTCCACCACCTGGAGAAGCTCTGGCCCATTCACTCTAATACTGGAATTTGTTCATCGCTATTAGGGTGAATGATATTTCTTGTGCCAGATGCAGGACATGGAGGCTACTCCTGTGTGGTACAAAGCAATGAAACCTTCATGTTTCTTTTTTTTTTTTTTAAGATTTTATTTATTTATTTGACAGACAGAGATCACAAGTAGGCAGAGAGGCAGACAGAGAGAGAGGGGGAAGCAGGCTCTCCACCGAGCAGAGAGCCCAATGCGGGGCTCGATCCCAGGACCCTGAGATCATGACCTGAGCTGAAGGCAGAGGCTTAACCCACTGAGCCACCCAGGCGCCCCGAAACCTTCATGTTTCTATGGCAGAAGTGAAACCTGCTCCCCCTCTCCCCTTCATCTTCCTTCTTCTCACTATATGGCAGAGCTGGGTGTGCTCAAGAAGGGTCCCGTGCCTTGCCATCATCATCACTAATCAGCATTTGGTAAACTCTCGACACTACAAAGAGCCCCGTGGTGGCTCAGGATACAGGAAAGCGGGGGTTTCTGTACTTGAGATCCTCATAAATCTAGGTGAGGAAGGTAGAAACATGCACCAGAAGATAAACCATAATCTCAGTTACCAAATGGATAGACAGAAAAACAACCTGGGCATTATGGAAAACTAGATCACTGCAGAGCAGATTCATTGTGGAACTATGTCACTAGTTAACCCCCAAGCTCTCTGAAGGAGCTGGCACTCGATCTGGGTGTCACATCAAAGTCAGGTGTGGTGAGGAGGTAGGAGAACAGGTGTGTGTGGAGAGAAGGGTGGGAGGCATGGGGGTAGAAGGACAGGATTAGGCCAGGGACTTTGGATAAAGGAGTGATGGGAAGTCAGATTTGAAAGGTGAAGAAAATCATGAAAAGCCCTAATGGTAGAATAAAGAGCTTGAAGCTTTTATTTTATTCTGCAGATAGTGAGAAGCCACTGAGAGTTTTTGGGCAAGAGTTTTAGAGTAACTCTTGTGATTGGAATGTGCAAAATAATTTGAATGGAGAAGAGGAAAAAAAAAAGGCAAGGAAGCCAGCTTCAGATCAGCATATGGCAGGATTTGATAACTTTTAGTTTTTCTTCTCTCCATTTTTTTTCCCTAAAAGAACTGGATTACAGACATTTCCCTTAACCTCCCATCGAAATTTAAAGAAAAAGAGATATGAGTTTTGGTTGCAGTGGTAGGGGTTTGGGATTTATAAGAACAATAAGGTTACAGTAAATCAGAAAGATAGAACCAAGAGCTTGAGGAGACTGGCTGGGGAAAAACAGGATGCAGCAAGCACTCTAGGCAGACCAGAGATAACCCTGGGTTGCACATGAAGTTGGGTTTGTAGGACCTGGAACAGGGGGCCTAAGCCTTGCTCATGGAAGCACCTGAGGAGGGAACACGACCCTAGAGAAGACTGGCCACAGGATGCAAGTAGGAGACAGGACTCAAGGCTGCAGGATTCGGGGCCTCACAAGAATCCTGAGTCAAGCATGAAGATCAGAGGCTCAGTCCCTGGACCTGAAGGGACAGTCCAAATGATGGGGCAGTGGGTGTCCAGCGATAAGCAGCTACTCAAAGCCCTCTCTAATCTCATGGCAAAATACAAGATCCTGGAACCATGGGGCGCCTGGGTGGCTCAGTGGGTTAAGCCGCTGCCTTCGGCTCAGGTCATGATCTCGGGGTCCTGGGATCGAGCCCCGTATCGGGCTCTCTGCTCAGCAGGGAGCCTGCTTCCTCCTCTCTCTCTGCCTGCCTCTCTGCCTGCTTATGATCTCTGTCTGTCAAATAAATAAATAAATAAATAATCTTAAAAAAAAAAAAAAAAAAAGATCCTGGAACCACAGTACAAACGTGAAGATGAGAAATAGGTGAGGTTAAATTTCCCACCAGTCAGATGGGACAGGAGCAGATAATTGGAGTGTATCCTTATTTAAGATTATAAATAAATGTGATACTTCCCCCACACATGAATTTATAAACTGAGAGTCATACCTGCTATAAGCGTTGCAGTTCAAATGTGAAGGGATGACACCTAGATTAGAATGATTGCAATGAAAAGACAAAGACATAAAAGTCCTAGACATATTATACAGGAAAAAAGAATAGGACTTGATCTGCCCAGAATCTACAGAAAATCCCAGGGCACACTGAAAATGCAGGAAGTTTCTCCTTGCCTCTGTCACTCTCTACCCTTAGGCATTCCTATAGGGGACTCAAGTAAATGCTTTATGAGTTAGTCTCAGCATCCATAAATTATGATGAAATGCAACTTGAAAAAGCTTTGTGCTCTTCCAGGGTTGTGTATTTGTGCTTGAATAATAAAAAAAAAATATGAGATTTAGTTACAGAGTTTCTACTTGGTGTCAGATATGGTAGGCACCAGCAACACCTAGACTAATATAACTCTGTTCTTGTCTCGGAGATGCTCACACTCTAGCGGAAGGGATGGACATGCTGTCCACTGTGCATGTCATAGCAGAACTGGATAAATGGTCTAGAAGGATCAAGTGACAAGCTCTGCTTCAGCAAGCCAGAGAAGGCTTTACAGAGAAGGTGAGATTTCAGTGGGTTTTACGGGTTGAGTAGGAGCTCAACATTTTGATAAGGAAAAAAAGAGCACTACAGGGAACAGAAAGGTATACACAAGGCATGGAGGCATAAAGAAATAGGGAGCTTGTAGTAGGGGAACAGATGAGAAGGGATGAAAAAGAACTCAGAAGAATAAGCCCCCAGCATTTTCATAAGATTAATTCAACTACAAAGATCACATAAGTGATTTTGCAAATTCACTGGTAAATTAGGACCTATTTCTAAGCCTCAAAGCTGAGACTCACAGGGTAGGTGGGATTATCATATCCAAAGAAGAAAATTCAATTGCATTAAGTGAAAATGATGTTCTGCCTAGTAGACCCTACAATCTTTAACCAAGGGCCAGCTACCCACATGATGGACACAGGAGGGGCAGCTATTATTAACATATTCATCCTCAAAGGACTTGTGAGCTACACCAAAGAGAGTCACCTGTCACCTGGTGTGTGGCCCTGCACTGGAAACGACATAAAGGGATACGGACACTTAACAACCTGTAGAGAACCTAATAACCTGAGACCAAACTTCATTGTTTTCTCTGAAGATATCTTTTTTTTTTTTTTAAATTTCCACTTACTTATTTGACAGAGCGAAAGAGCACAAGCAGGGGAAGCAGCAGAGAGGGAGAGGGAGAAGCAAACTCCCCGCTGAGCAAGGAGCCCTGGATCATGACCTGAGCAAAAGCAGATGCTTAGGGGCGCCTGGGTGGCTCAGTGGGTTAAGCCGCTGCCTTCGGCTCAGGTCATGATCTCAGGGTCCTGGGATCGAGCCCCGCATCGGGCTCTCTGCTCAGCAAGGAGCCTGCTTCCTCCTCTCTCTCTGCCTGCCTCTCTGCCTGCTTGTGATCTCTGTCAAATAAATAAATAAAATCTTTAACAACAACAACAACAACAAAAAAGCAGATGCTTAACTGACTGAGATACCCAGGGACCCCTCTCTCTGAAGACTTTTCACCAAAACTGCTAGCATGTTTTCCCTCCTCATTAATACCGAACCTCATAACCTTCTTCATCTACCACATGAGCAACTTGTAGAGAAAACACTTGTTTAATATCTGGATTCCAAGAGTCTGGATAAGAGGGGCACACCCTACGACACAGCTTCAAGCTTTCGGTCTTGGGGGTCAGTTCACTTTAGGCCCTACTTCTTCCCCATCTTTGGCCTTGAAGACAAAGCCAGTGCCAAAGAGGGCTATTCCTGTCTACTATCCGTGGTAACTTTATGTGAAACATGGCACAAGAAGAAAACAACCCCCTACCCCGGAACTTCAGAGTTTGTTCCTAATAATGTGTCTGAAGATTTACTGGAACAACTGAATCTCATTTTCAGTACATTAAAGATCTGGATTGCAAATGAACCAGTAATATATTTTGCAATGTTTTTTCTGATAGAATTCAGGAATCAGGGAAGAAAAGATATTATCACCGGCAGATTTTTTTTGAGAGTGAAGGGAGGATCTTAGAGAACTGACTTCAACAACAAAAAAGAAAGGTAATCTAGTTTTACCCTTCCAATAAAAAGTGCATTTGATTTTGAAAAACAATCATCGAGCCTCAGATTTTTGTGTTTAACAACCACCTTGAAATTGGTCTCCCTCAGAGGACAGCATGATTCTGGGCTACCTTGGTATGAATGATTTATGACATTCATGAACTTGGCAACTACATCAGTTTTTCTAAACCTGGCACCCAACACCACCTGCATGTTAAGTGAAGATTTATGATTTACAAAACTTACCTCATTATGCACAGGTACATGAATTGTCTTATGCGTGCAGTCTATAACTCCCAAGACAGATAAGGAGGCAGCTATGTCATGGAATTTATGGCTCCTTCCTACTAAAGCTGAAGTTTGAAAGAAAAAGTAAAAAAATAAATAAAAAATAAAAAAATAACCAGCCCTTTGGAGAAAAATAGCTTTAGCTAACCATCACACCCCCAAATGATGAACTGGCCATAGCTCACCACTGTATCTTACAGGAACAAAGAGGCTAACGGTGAAAGTCACTTTAATCACAGCACGAACTATGTCTACATTTTGAACACTGCAGTAGTGGACAGAACCTAAATGACTCTTTGGAAATACCAAGCAGTCTGTCAGCCTAATTTCCCCCCAGTTTGGTGTCTGAGATCTCTTGCTGAGATTTGGTGAGAAGTCTCAATAGCCCAGCCAGATCCACAGACATGGACTTCAGAGAAGAGAATTCAACATCTTGGTGTGCCCAGGGCTGCCTGCCTTCACCCTCAAAGTGAAGAACATCAAGGGTTGGTGCAGGTTCTGAAATGTAGCTTGTTTTCAGAGGTATTTTAGAAACGTAGCAAATCTCCCCCCATACCCTGAAAAAAAGTAGGAGCACAAAGGATTCAGTGGAATAAACTTATGCATCTCAAGAAAGAATAAGGTTATACAGGCAGCCATTAAAAATGACAAGTATATGGGACCAGGTTGACAAGCAGGTATCTTTAGACAAGATAAGCATAGAAAGCAGAATATGAAAATGGTAAGCATGCATGTTGACAAGAAAAAGGCAAAGTGATGGGGAAAATGGTGTGTCCAGCTTAAAGATATTCCATAGTATAAAAAAGAAGTTAAAAACAATTCTAAACAATGTATTTTCAAACATCCCCATCAATCAGGAAATAGAGACATGTACATGGCTGCTAAGTGCCCCAAAGGCAAGAAGTACCCCATCCCTCTGTCCTCTGCAGACCTCTCTCAACAGTGTTCCACACTTCCTGGCCTCTGAGGTCAAAGAACACCAGGACTCAAATCCCCGAGGCAACAGAAGAAAGCTGAAAATGTGAAGTGTCCAGGTAGGGGTAAAAAAATTACTTGGAGAAAAAGAATGTGGGGAACCCACTTCCAGCTTTTTTTTTTTTTTTAAGATTTTATTTGACAGAGAGCACAAACAGGAGGAATGGCAAAGGGAGAAGGAGAAGCACAGGGAGCCCCAGGCCAGAATCGATCCAGGGACCCTGAGATCGTGACCTAAGCTGAAAGCAGACGCCCAACTAACTGAGCCACCCAGGCACCCCACTTCCAACTTTAATAGTTATTAAGCCACTTCATTTTTGAAATGTGTCTGGGATTTTCCCAGTTCTAACTTTAGATATGTCCAGTTCTAATAACACCTTCTGTCTGCTCATCCCAATGCAGTTGCTCTAACTCATGGAAATGATGTCCTTCACACAAAATGGTGCCCTAGGGTAAGAGACCAGCACCAAAGAACCACAAATGCATCAGTTAAAGTACAGCCTCTTTGGCCACTGGGAGTGTATCCAAGAGCAGAGGAGATGCACATCAAAGAATGCATTCGAGCTCAGAGACTCGGTTAACACCTCTCTACCTGCTACCTGCAGACACCTGACCACTCAGACAGAGATGCTATTCTCCAGGGCTCAGGGCACTGGTGTTCTGCTGAGTGCCTATAATCCTGAAAGCCACCTCCCCAGCTCAAGCCAGGGAGTTATGCTATAAATGGAATGAGAGCGAAGTGGGCAAGTGCCATACACACAAACACAAACACACATACACACCAGCCCAGGAAAAAGCCAACACCCTTCCAGGAAGCCACGCAAAGCTGCAGAGAGCACACGCGGCCTCGTCCACAGCATCTTTGCCAGGCATGCACTTTGCCAGGTTCAGAAACAGTTCGTGACTCTGGTGGAAGACAGGTGCTCATGCAACCCACAGCAGCTACCATGCCCACAGATTCCCCTTTCCCCCTAAAGAAAGGGTCACAGGGCTCCTCCCAGGTAAACCAGCTTGTTTCACATCATGTCACATACACAGTCACCACCCCCACCCCACCTCAACTGCTGGTTAAATAAAACAAGGAACTGGCACCTACACCAGAGGTCTATGAATTGACCCAGTGACCCTTGAGACAATCTGGCTCTTTTCTGTGCCTTTGCACAAAAAAGGTACTCCCTACGAATGGTGTAGTTCAAGCCACGTGGCAAGGTAGCCGGGGTGGTGCAAGCAGCCCCAGGGATACCCTGGGATACAAAAAGAAAATGGTCACATGTACTTGCATTTTTTTTCTTTTTCACTTTTATTTTCTATTTGACATATGTTTAATAATAGCACTATATACATGTATGTTTACAAAGACGTAAATATACACACAATGGAGGTATGTGCTCAAATATTTTTTTAAAAGATTTTATTTATTTATTTGACAGAGAAATAGAGAGCATAAGCAGGGGGAGTGGCAGGGGTGCCTGGGTGTCTCAGTCCACTAAGCGTCTGCCTTTGGCTCAGGTCGTGATCCCAGGGTCCTGTGATCAAGTCCCACATCAGGCTCCCTGCTCCCCTCAAAAAATTTTCTGATAGGAATTTGTGACACAAAAGTTTGGAGACCAGAGGACACCATGGTGCCTGGGGTATGGTCATTAAACCCCACCCTATCCCCCATCAGAATTCCCTGTGGACTAAACATGCAGATTCCTGGAGCCATCTCAGACCCATAGGACCTCAATTCTCTAGGAGTGGAATGCTTAGAGCTTCCCAGTCTGATGCCTTCTGAAGTTTGGGAACTAGCACAATAGAAAAATTAGAGAACCAGGGCTATGAAAAGGGCAGAATCAGTGCAGACTGGGAATATCAGAAGCCCATTTCTTTCTTTTTTTTTTTTTAAGATTTTATTTATTTATTTGACAGACAGAGATCACAAGTTGGCAGAGAGGCAGGCAGAGAGAGAGGAGGAAGCAGGTTCCCCGCTGAGCAGAAAGCCCAATGTGGGGCTCAATCCCAGGACCCTGAGATCATGACCTGAGCCGAAGGCAGAAGATTTAACCCACTGAGCCTCCCAGGCGCCCCAGAAGCCCATTTCTGAAGGGAAGACCAATAAACGGTTACTAGAGATCAGGTCCTGTTGGGGCCTGACCAAGGGAGAGCAGTCACCCTCCTTGTTCTTCCAGAATTCTGGCCAATGTATATGGAAATGATACCTATACTTCCCCCAACTACCCTTCAGTGAAACCTTCATCACCTAAGGAAACCTGAGCACTTCATCTCCTGACGGCTGGGGAGCAGGGCTAGGGAAAAACAGTCTTTCACATAAAGCGCCTGTAATCCAGGCAAAAGGAAAAAGTAGTGGACATAATTTCACTAATTATGTATCTCAAGGAATGAGGGTGAGATATAAGAATGTACGAGCCAGAGTTGTCTGTGAGCATATGAAAAAGGGACTGCACTGATTGAACATATAATTTGAAATCATGTGGGTGATGGTGGGGAGAGGGGCAGAGGGATAGAATCTTAAGCAGGCTCCACGCCCAACACAGAGCTGGATCTTACAACCCTGAGATCATGACTGGAGCTAAAATCAAAAGCTGGATGTTTAACCAACTGAGCCACCCAGGTGTCCCTCATGTGGGTGATTTCTAAAAAAACATACCAAGTAAAAAGGAAGGCTATAGAGCTGAAGCTAACATTGTCCCTGTGACCTCAGGCAACTCACTTATTCTTTCTGTTCTTCGTTTATTAAATGAAAGGTTAGACTTTAAAAGGTATCTTAAACTCCTTTTTGTGTTTCTAGAATCCAAGTTCAGATTTAACTTCTAGCTCAGGGTTCCTCCCACTATACCATGATAATTAAGAATAAATTAAAATTCTGGCCCCTTAAACTAGAAAATTCAGAAAAAGCTCCTATATCCGTAAAAACTATTAAATTGATCTTCATGAAGACCCAATTTCTGCTCTCGTCAGCTCTTCTCCCCCACCCCAAATAGGGGCTTCAAACATTGGTTGGTCCTTCATCTATCCAAAAAGCCAACTGTTTTCCAAACCTGAATGAAAATCCAGAGTGAGGTTGACTGATTTTTTACCCTGTGGAATGAGACTTCAGTATCAATGGAATGTAAATGTCCTATCTAATCAAAGTGACATCTGATTTTGATTTAGTGCGGCCATACTTTTCTTTCAGGGTCATACTCTATTTCTTTTTCCTCTTTTTGGAAGGAAGGCAGGTTGGTGGGTTACCCAGGCAGTCAAAATAAAATGAAACCTACAAATTGTCACCACCCGTGGGGACACAGACATTACCTGACATAATACTTCCTATGCCTCACTGGGGCAAGCTCTGTTGAATCAAACTCAAGTGCAGTGACACCATGTAACACACTCCAATATAGTGTAGCTAATGCCAACATGGAGAAGTGGGAACTGGTGCCTGAAAGCTGCAGGTACTTGAAAAATTCCAAGGAGAACAAAAGTGAACAAAAAATTCCAAGGAGAGTAAAAGTGACAAAGTGACAAGGCGAACAAGAGTGACAAAAGTATGCCACATTTTTATTTCATGAAGATGGAAGGTGTCACAGCAGGATAGTCATCTTTGGGAAAAGTGAATAAAACGTCATCTGAGTCACCAGTTTAAAGACACTTCACTTTAAAAATATAAACTTGATTCTCTGAGTTCTATTACAGACTGAAATTCAGAGTTGTTCTGCACGTTAAACTGCAACCTAAAACAAAAATTTTTTTAACTATTTCTAATTCTTCTATTCCACTTCCTAAAATAACTGCTGTTAATAATGAATAAGGCCAGTATTATAAAACTCAATTTCTCGATATATGTGGAAGTAAAAGAAGAGACCAATTGGCAGCTGGGCCTAGTGGTTCACAGCAAAGCTCCAAATTCTGGCTTTACCATTCAATTGTTATGTGAACCATATAACACATCAACCACTCTAAACCTCAGTTTCCCTATCTGCAAAACGGGAATACTGATAATATTTTACTTGAAACCATTGTGGTAAGGGTTCATTACACAATGTTTATAAAGCATTTAAGATAGTATGTGGTATTTAAGTAAACATTTAACAAGAATTAGTGATTACCATTTAATGACAATTCCTATTAATTGCTGGGAGTTAAGCATTTAAAAATTAAATAAATAAATAAACATAGAAAATAGTTTCCAGTCTTCAAATATGCTAACATACCAATTAGAATATAATTTAAAATATAGTATGCACAGATACTGGACAGCTGCCTATTCTGTCTGATAAACATTTACCCACATGCAAATTATGTACTGGTTCCTTTCACTTTACAGTGTGACACTGAGATGACAACAGAGAAATGAAATACAGTACTGTGCCGTATGGTGAAGAATTATACCACCTGGCTGTGGATCTAACTGTCCATTCTTATTGCACCCTATTTCTTTTTAGACTCAAGCTCATTTCTTCAAGCCTTCAGGCTGTAGGCCATGTTAATTTGCAAAGCAGTTCAGAAACCTGTCCTTCACACTGGCAAATACAGCACCAGCCCCATTCTCATGCTCCAGCTTTGAATTATCTGGAGCTCACCACATCCCCCTTGTGGTCATGGCGAGTATTTGCTAGGCTCCTAGAGAAAACAACCAGGAACCTCTATCATCCACAGAATCTCGGTTCCAGACATCCTGTAGCTAACACTATTGGATTCCAGGATTCTTTTGATTAGTACTTTGTGGATTTCAGGTGTATGCAACAAGAAAAAAAAAAAGACTCTTAAGAGAACCAGTTGAGAAAAGAAGGAACTGAGAATATATGTATGCCAGTTATTCCACTCAAACTCCTCCCTCCCTGTCATATACAACACAAGAATGTACAATCATCCATTTCTATTTTGCTTCAATGTTTAATACTATTTGTCGTTCCTCTCTACGTCCTTTTCCATCAGTACATTGTTTTAAAATATAAATCTCTACAAATAGCGGTCATTAGCCTGTAACTTTGGTGGCCTCATAAAAGTCTACGTCTGAGAGAATTAAAAAACAAAAGAAATGATAGAACATAAGCAGACTAGTTAGAATAATAACATAAGAGATAAGACAGGTAAGAGTGTGGGGTTAATTTTTTTTTTTTTTTTAGAATTTCACCTACAACCAACACTATGTTTGACATTTATTTTCTTACTCCCACTTCCAACCCCTCACAATGCAAACTCTAGTTACCTTCTTTCCATCCCAAACTTCCCCCATTTCCTTCAGAATGCCTCACACAGTCATGATCACTTAAGAGCAGAGCATCTTTCAAAACAGCACTTTAAGGACAAGTTGCTTCACCTTCAAAATCAAGCACAATCTCAGTGTCATCTCATCAGTGAATTCACGTTTTGCTTTCACTGTACCCCTACCACTTAAAATCGTGTCTGACACGTGGTAGGCACTCCAGTACATATATGTTTCATCGGCGAACTCTATTTGAAAAACCTAAAGCGGTCACACAGCCTCAGCCCCTGGAAACCGGCACAAGGTTCGAGATGGGCCTGAGGAGCTTCAGGGAGGCCCAGCACAGGGCAGCGAGGGGTGGCTAGGAGCCTCAGCGCAAATATTTTTCCTCTTGGGGGTCTGCACCACAATTAGCCTAACTCAACCCAACAAACTATGAAGGAAAGGCTGCTTTAGTAGTGAGAACCCAGAGATCCTTGTGATAAACAGCATGAATTCGTCCGAGGTCTGCACACCCAGGTGCAGTTCAAATTACCACAACAGGCAACCAAATGACGAACAAGAGAGCAGAGCAACAAACGTTCTGAGCCAGGAATTTTCACAGAACAAAGGCCCAGAGCAAGATGGCTCCCTTCTCCAGAAACTGGAGCGAGAAAAACGTCAACGCTCAGGGTCCGTGTAAGGGCCGGGTCTCGCCCCGGGCTACAAGCCGGCCAAACTCACGTGCGCTGGGACGTCCAATGAGTGCTGTAGTTAGACTCCACCCCCGGTTTCCGCCGCTCCCTGTGCACATGCGCCTTAAGTGCGCGGAGGGGGATACAAGTTGCGCAGGCGCGGCAGGCCCCTCCTCTCACGCAACTGACGCAAGGACACTGTAATCGGTTCGTAATTTATCCGTGTGACCTTGTCTTTCCTGCCGCTGAGGACCGGGGCTATCCAAAGTGATGCCTTTATACCTCGCTTAGCCCCCTCGCCGCTCACTGAGCCCAGACCTGTTGCAGCCGAAACAAAAGGACACAGTTTTTCCAGATATCGTGCTGCGATGCCTAATAGCCACATGTCCTAACTCCGGGAGTGGCTGTCACGTACTCTCTGGTCAGGCAGCACGAGTAGCGCCTCAGCGGAAGAGTGGTCCTCTAGGCCGCAGCAACTAACCCCCGCCCCCCCGACCCCACGTGGTTGGAGGTTTCCAGAAGCGCTACCGCTGGGGTGCCGCGCAGCTCTTGGCCGTCCGAACGCGTTTGCCGCTTCGTACTTCCACCATCTAGCGCCATGATAAGTGCTAGCCGAGCCGCGGCAGCTCGTCTTGTCGGCGCCGCAACCTCCCGGGGCCCCACAGCCGCACGCCACAAGGTAGGGAATAGCTGGGCCTTCCCCGAGGGGCTCACGGCCTTGACCTCATGCTGCAGGCCTCGCCCTTCAGGCACAGATCAGGATGGTGGGAAGAAGATAACCAGCCTTCGTTAATCAGTGCTGCCGTTGCAAGGTCTAACTCAGGATTGTGCTTCCATGTTTCGGGTTCTGCTGAGTCACACCTCTTAAAAGAGTATAGTTTTATTCTAGGAAGCGGATAGTGTTTCTGACGGTCCTTTCAGTGGCTGATGACACGGTTTCGGTCTTGGGGGCGAGAGACGCAGTTTTAGTTGGGAGGGAACATTTGTTGTGGGTTTCGTTTCCATCTACAAGTCGAAGGGGGATTCTTCGCCTCCTCTAAAATTTGTGCGCGAAGACCCCGTTATTACGGTGGAAAGAAAGAAGGAAAGTATTTTAGTAAGGTGAAAGCCAAGCACAGATTTTCTTTCTTAGGAACATTGGTCTGTAGTTCTCCCAAAATTTTTTGGCGTAAGATTGTCCTTTCTTGTTATTTCAGGAAAAATAAAATCAGGAAATGGCTATGGAGTAGTTGCTTATTCTGTAAGACTGAACATGTCTTCGGAGAACAGGACCTGGTCTCCTCTCTGCACTCACCATGGGGTTAAAAAAAAAAGGTTTAGGAGTATCCTGTGATTAGGTTTAATCCTGGTTTGAGGCCACCCCCGACATTTTTTTCTAAACGACTCCCCAGGATTGCCAGTCCTGGTCCCCTTAAGGTGCTAGGTTGGGAAATGTCTCTGAGCAACTTAGATTTGCAGCTGCGAGCACACTTAGTAGGGTTTAGATACCTGTACACTGCTGTTGAGTATAAAATTGAGAAGTGTCCGAGTAGTGTCTTGTAAGGCAGTGATTCTCAACGCGGAACAATTTTGCCTCCTGAGGTGATGTCTGGTAATGTCTGGACATAATTTGTTAAAATTTGGGGGCTGACTGGCTTCTAGCAGTAGAGGCCAAGGATGCTGTTATACATCCTACAACGCACAGAACAGCTGCTTGCAACAAAAATTTGGTTCATAAGTCAGCAGTGACAAGGTTCAGAAATCAGTAGTGCTAAGTTGAGAAACCCCATTATAATTGAAGACGATTTTATGTGGGGGGGGCTCCATCTTATTTGGAAAATTCATATGCAATTAAATTTTCTTCTATTTAAGTACCACAATATCTTTTATATATAAGTTCATCTTTTCAGGTTATGGTTACCAGAATGAAGGTTCAGACTTTGTGTTTTTCAGAAGAATAATGGGAACAGGCTCAAGTTTTCATATTTGTTGATGCATTTTTATCTTTCTTGTTTTGTTTGTTTGTTTGTTTTTGTTTTTAGGATGGCTGGAATGGCCTTAGTCACGAAGCTTTTAGAATTGTTTCAAGGAGGGACTATGCGTAAGTATAACTTCGTTTCCTTTGAGAGGTAATAAATATTAAATCCTAGAGTGGTGGTCTCTAAACTTGTGCTTAACTCTTCCATGAAGAAAAAAGTGACACACTTCTTGTAAGTTACAGATTATTTAATGCACGGCTATTTACGCACAAGTTCTGGTGTATCCCTGCAACCGTTCTGGAGACCACTATTATAATAATATTAACTGTAGCGTTATTTTAAATGTTTTTTAGATCAGAAGCAATCAAGGGAGCAGTTGTTGGTATTGATTTGGGCACTACCAACTCCTGTGTGGCGGTTATGGAAGGTAAACAAGCAAAGGTAAGCATGTTTGGAAGCTCTGGATCATATAGTAGTAGTTAATACTCAGTCTGGAATTCTGTGTCCTTCAGCTTAGATGAGGGACCTTTTAAGATTTTATTTATTAGTCAGAGGGGAGAGAGCACAAGCAGGGTCAATGGCAGAGGGAGATTCAAGCTCCCTGCTGAGCAAGGAGCCCAGTGTGGGTCTCTATCCCAGGACCTTGGGATCATCACCTGAGCCCAAAGCAGATGCTTAACCAACTGAGCCACCCAGGCATCCTGATAAGGGACATTTTTAAAGCTGTTTTTAAGAATCTTTTGAGGTGAACCTTTGTTCTTAATTGCAAGGTGCTGTAAAATGAATGGATTTAACTTCCAGGATTTAATTATGTCCTGCTGTAGAGGTAGAACTATTAGGTTACCATTAGAACCAATTTGGATGACTTGCTCTGTGGATTATTTCTATCATCCGAGTCATGCATTTCTATAAGTCTTGAACCAAGGAGGTGCAGGAAGAGTTCAGAAGCAAGTGAAGCTCCACATAATGGGTAGGCTGCATCTTAGGAACTCTTGCTGTGATACAGGGAAGGACCTCATTGGTTTGTTCATAAAACCTTTAGTCCCACTGGGTTCTTCTCAAGATGCAGAGCACCTGGGATTCCTGAATTGTTATTTTGGCAGGGTTTTTTTTTGTTTGTTTTGTTTTTAATGCCTGAGACTTGGAGGCAGCATGAAAAAATTTAGTAGTAGATTTTTTTATTTTTATTTTTTTTAAGATTTTATTTATTTGACAGAGCATAAGCAGGGGGAGCTGCAGAGGGAGAGGTAGAAGCAGTCTTCCCACTGAGGAGGGAGCCAGACATGGGGATCAAACCCAGAACCCCAAGATCATGATCTGAGCCAAAGGCAGACACTTAACTGACTGAGCCACCCAGTTGCCCTTAGAAGTAGATTTAATTCCCTATACTGGCAGAAAGCATACCTTGTTCCAGGATCTTACTGTGAAAGATTTGATTTCTATTTATTTTTCCATTTTTTTGTTTTTAGTTATCACTTGTTTCAAAGTAAAGGATTAACAATACTTTAGGGGGGCCTGGGTGACTCATTTGGTTAAGTGTCCAGCTCTTGATTTCAGCTCAGGTCACGGTGTCAGGGTTGTGCGATCGAGCCCCACATCGGTTCTGCACTCAGCTGAGTGTGTGTGTGTGTGTGTGTGTGTGTGTGTGTGTGTAATAAATTTTTTTTTTTTTTTAAAGTAAGAATACTTTAAACATGTACCTGACATAGTGGTTACTATGTCAGCATTCACAGAGCAGAAAAGCATGCCCATTAGTACTGTTCTTGAACATTTGTTTCACGATAAGGCAGGTGTTTTGTCTTAAAATGATTGATAAAAGAGACTGGTGGTAGTGACTGGAACCTCAATCTCCCTCTGTCTTTGGGAGTTTTAGGTGTTAGAGAATGCTGAAGGTGCCAGAACCACCCCTTCAGTTGTGGCCTTTACAGCAGATGGTGAGCGACTTGTTGGCATGCCGGCCAAGCGACAGGCTGTCACCAACCCAAACAACACATTCTATGCCACCAAGCGTCTCATTGGCCGGCGATATGATGATCCTGAAGTACAGAAAGATATGTGAGTAATAGTAAAAGCATAATTAACTCCCAGAGGCCACACAAAAAAATCTCTTCAGCAAGATTCTTAGAGCATCTTCTCCTGATATTTTTATACGTTGTCTGTGGAGGCATGTCCTGCACCTTCCAAAAGAGTATTTCCTTCAAAAAAAATTCTTTTGCCTTCACATAATAGGTCTTTGCTATGTACTGACATGATGGGAAGATTTAGCTAGTCATTTATGGACGACATAAATTGGTGTATTTATGGTACACCAGGTAGAGAGAGGCAAGGTAGATAGTGGCATAGGGTTCATCGTGTGCTGATCAGCTAGGATTTCCAAGGTTTGTCCATGGTTACAGCATGTATCAGTACTTCATTCCTTTTTATGGCCAGATATTATTCCTTTGTATGGATATACTGTTGACCCTTAAACAGCACGGGATTGTGGTGCTGAGCCTTCATGCAGTTGAACATCCATATATAAATTTTGACTACCCAGAAAGTTAGCTACTAATAGCCTGCTGTTAATCAGAAACCTTACTGATAACTAACATAGTCCAGTTAACACCCACTTTGTATGTTATAAAGTACGTTAGAGTAAAAAGAAAGTTAAAAAGTTGTAAGGAGGAACTCTTTGTAGCATTATATTTACCCAAAAATGTCTGCATATAGGTGGACCAGTGCATTTAGAACCCATGTTTAGGGGCAAGCGTATACTACATTTGTTTATCCATTAGTCAGTTAATGGACATCTGGAGCTATTACTAGTAGTACCATAGGGGTGCTAGGTTAGCTCAGTCAAAACAACATATGACTCTTGCTCTTGTGGGTCTTGGGTTCAAACTCCATGTTGGTTGTAGAGATTACTAAAAATAACTTGAAAGAAAGAATACTGCCAGAAACATTTGTGTACAGGCTTTTGTAAGAATCTGTTTTCATTTCTCTCAGGTAGATACCTAGTAATGGACTTGCTGGGTCATTGGTAACTCTCCAACCATTGCCAGAGCAGCTGCACAGATCTTTTGTTCAGCAGGAAATAATGTTCAGGTTTCACCAGGATGTTTTTACATGTTAATGGTTACTTTCTAAAGGTTTTCTTTAAATGGATTCCTGCCAAGTTTTTGTTTGTTGGCCATGGATCTCTTGGGATGGAGGATGGGCATTCAAGATACATGGTAGCCTTGTCATGGTAGGTTGTACAGGCACATTTTTTCAAATGCAATTTTTGTGTCTTTCAGTAAAAATGTGCCCTTTAAAATTGTCCGTGCCTCCAATGGAGATGCCTGGGTTGAAGCTCATGGAAAACTCTATTCTCCAAGTCAGATTGGAGCGTTCGTGTTGATGAAGATGAAAGAGACTGCAGGTGAGAAGATTTAGTTCCCATCTGGGAAAGTTTGAAGAACTGGATGGTTTCTCACTTACATACCTCAGTGTCCCTTGGATGAGTCTGTTGGTGGTTGTTAGACATAAAACTTAGAAATGGCAAAACTGTTCCTCCTCACACATTCCTACATAATGAATTTATCTTCAAAGTTTTCCTAATGGTGGTTTAGCTTTTTCAGTATAGAGGGGTGGTATTCTGTATTGAAAGACAAAAGACTACACATTAATCTTTGAGCTCTGCTAAGTAAAACTTAAAACTTCCCATTTGGAGAAACTAGTGGCTGTTTTAAGTCTAAGAATAGGTCATTATAGCTGGGGAATCTTCACTATAGTGTTAAAGGTGAGATACTGGGTTTTCAGCCACTATCTTTAATTGGAATGTTTTCTGCGAGCTCTCTCTTGGTGTTAGGTCAGATGCAAAGAAACTTAACGAGTTGTCTGTGGCTCCAAGAGGATAACACAAGTTGTTAGCCTACCTGAGTAATTCTCTTAACTGTTTCATCTGACAGAGTCTCAGGATTTTTTTTCATTCTTTAATTCTTTTCCAGAAAATTATTTGGGGCATACAGCAAAAAATGCTGTGATCACTGTTCCAGCTTATTTCAATGACTCTCAGAGACAGGTGAGTTCAGTTGGTTTTCTTATTCAGGAAATAAACGGTACTTAGGACACACGGTGGAAAATGCTTTTTTCTTTTCCTTCAGGCCACTAAGGATGCTGGCCAGATATCTGGACTAAATGTGCTTCGAGTAATTAATGAACCCACAGCTGCTGCTCTGGCCTACGGTCTAGACAAATCAGAAGATAAAATGTAAGTTTGTGTAGTAAACTCATTCGTGGAACCATGAAAGTACTGGGCTGTGGTCATTTTTTTTTTTTCTTGGTATTCATATTGTCAAGTATTTATTTAAAATAGTGTTTGGGGACATCTGGCTGGCCCAGTCGGTAGACCATGTCACTCTTGATCTCAGGATTATGAATTCAAGCCCAAGTTGGTTGCTGAGACTGCTTTAAAAAAAAAAAAAAAAAAGTGATGGAGTCCTGTCAATTTTGCCTTTAAAAACATAATTCATCTCTATTTATAAATAGCTATAAGGGCCATGTAGTAAAACACCTGCCATATGGGCAGTTATCCAATTTCATTATTATGCTTAAGGGGAAATCATCAAGTTTATGTTGGTTTAGTTATTAAAATTAATACTTTAGTGGCATGTGTTGTTCCTTAAGGTCTTCTTTTTGTTTTCTTTCTAGCATTGCTGTATATGATTTAGGTGGTGGAACTTTTGATATTTCTATCCTGGAAATTCAGAAAGGTGTATTTGAGGTGAAGTCCACCAATGGAGATACGTTCTTAGGTGGTGAAGACTTTGACCAGGCCTTGCTACGACACATTGTGAAGGAATTCAAAAGAGAGGTTGGTTCCCAGTATAGTTAATATGTAGACATTGGGATGTTGAGAATTTCCTTTATCCACATGGCTGTTTGCTTTATGACTTTTTGACCTTAATAGAACATTGACTAGAACACTGAAACAATTGCATTTCAGTTCAGTTGCAATTGCATTGCATTTCATGGGTGGAATGAAATATTCTGATTATTGTAGCTTCAGTTTGGGAATAAACAGATTAAGAAGGATATGGTACTCTGTATAATATTGGCAGAGGAATTCTGGGAACTCCTCTCTTAAGCCAGAACCCAGTGGTTGGAAAGAACTGATTTGGATCAGCCCTCTGTTTCCAGGCACAGATAGCCTTTACAGAATAAGGTTTCTTTTCCTTATAGATTTTTAAGGGCAGTAAGTGATTTGTGCTTATTTATAAAGAGATGGATCTGTTTTATGTTGTTAACATTTTCACTGTATCTTAAAATAATATTTATCAGCTCGCTAATGCTAGTGTTTTGTGTTTTCATTTTGTAGACGGGGGTTGATTTAACTAAAGACAACATGGCACTTCAGAGGGTTCGGGAAGCTGCTGAGAAGGCTAAGTGTGAACTCTCCTCATCTGTGCAGGTGGGATGTGGAAGAATCCCAACAGTCTTGATGTTTTCTGTTTTCAGCCTTAATTTATTTGAATTCTATGTTCTAATTTGCATGATGTCCGTCTGATCTTTTTATACTTTGCTGGTTGGTGTAAAAGCCCTCCATGAACAAAGGAGCAGTACTTCTTTAAGGATGAGCCAGAATTTGTTAACCACCCAAATAAGAGGTTTTCTGTACCAGAGCCAAAACATAATGACAATCTGAATTACATTGAATACATTTTATTTGCCTTAAAGGTACTGATTTTAAGATCTAGACTAGTAGCATACAAAATTAGAATCACTGGCCTAGAAATAATAGGACCCTCTAAGAACTGCTGTTGTCTTCATTTCAGATAGTCCTTCAGGTGAGTCTCTAATTGTCTAGTTTAATTATTTGGATCAGCAATCCAGAAAGTGAGCTATGAAACCTGGCTGAAGGCTGGAGTATAGATACTTGTGTACATTTCTTTTAGCATCAGAGTTGCTCGGCACCTATAGAAGGGGTCAGCATGTAGTGTCCAGTCCTTCTCAAGAGGTGAAGCTTTAGTTTGCCATAACCACTGAGAACAACTATATAAAGCATGTTAGCTCTGGGTCAGAGAGGCAACAAGATGGAAGGCAGGAGATCTGTTTCTGGGATTTCTGGTGGCAGCAGGAAAGCCTTAACCCGTCACTACTTTAGTTGTTAATTTGATCATATACATTGTGTTATCCAGTGGGGGAAAACCCAGATTTTTTTTTTTTTCCAGATGTGGATTTTTAAAAAGTTTTTTAAAGTAGCTATGAAGAGTGACAAAGTACAGAGTCATTCATAATTATGGTGTTGCTTTGTCCCTGCTGTCATACAGAGTGGCAGAACTTTGCAGTGTGATGGTTAGGATTAGAGTTGGAATACACGACACTACTTTGGAGGTAGAGGTTGGTTTTTAGTGTGATTCTTACTGATAAGCATTTGGATTCTAGCATTTTGCTGGTAAAGCAGAGTGTGTTGGGCATTCTTGCACATTAATGTTTGTGCATGTTTAATTAGAGATTAGTAGAACGAATTCCTAGAAGCGTCACCTTCATGAGGTTTACAGTGTGGTATAGAGGTGTTTTGTTTTGTTTTGTTTTGTTTTAAGATTGATTTATTTAGAGAGCACGTTGTGGGGTAGGGGGAGAGAGCAAATCCCACCCACACAGATTCCCCGCTGAGCACGAAGCTCAGTGCAGGGCTCAGTTCCAGGACTGCGATCACGAGCCAAAATCAAGAGTCAGATGCACAACCAACTGAGCCACCCAGGCACCCCAAAGATATAAATTAGGACATCATATTAATAACTAGTCAAGCCAGAAGTAATGTGATTAAGAGTGGCCCTGTAGGGGTGCCTGAGTGGCTCAGTGGGTTAAGCCTCTGCCTTCAGCTCGGGTCATGATCTCAGGGTCCTGGGATTGAGCCCCACATCCCGCTCTCTGCTCGGCGGGGAGCCTGCTTCCCTCTCTCTCTCTCTCTCTCTCTCTCTGCCTGCCTCTCTGCCTACTTGTGATATCTCTGTCAAATAAATAAGTTTTTTTAAAAGTCTTAAAAAAAAAAAAAAAGCATGGCCCTGTGGACAGAATGGTGGGATTTAAGTCCTTTTTCATTACTTAATAGCTGTGTGGCCTTAATAAATTATTTAACGTTACTGTTCTCTTATCTCTAAAATGAGGACAATAGTGCTTTCTCCCTTAGAGTTATGAGGATTCCTAAATTGATACATGGTTAGGACGTGTCTTAAGTGGTAGTCTGAATTAAGTTATTGGGGCACATGGGTGGCTCAGTCAGTTAAGCGTCTGCCTTCGGCTCAGATCATGATACCAGGCTTCTGGGATCAAGCCCCGCATTGGGCTCCCTGCTTAGTGGGGAGCCTGCTTCTCCCTCTCCCCTTGCTTGTGTGTACACATGCACTTTCTCTCTCACTCAAAATCTTTAAGTAAAAAAGTTAATGTGGTAAAAAAGCAAAGTTAGATTTATAATTGTAAGAGAAACCTGATAAAGGTGTTTGACCTAACAAGGGGAGTTTCTGAAAGATGTTCTTAAGAGAAGGATAAAGGGTCAAGTAAATAACGAGGCTCTGGGGTAAAGACCTGAGAAAGGACTAGTAGTTTGAGAGCAGGCATGCTGAGAAAGTGGAATGTGAGAATAGAGGCTTTATAGGTTTGAGATTTGGGTCTGTCCTGACAAGAGTGAGTATAAACCAGTGAAAACTTTTTTTGAGTGATCTCTACACCCAATATGGGGCTTAAACTCATGAGATCAAGAGTCACACACACTGCCCCCTGAGCCAGTCAGGCACCCCTGTGAAAATTTAGGGGCATCAGAGTTTTAGCATCAGAGTTGCTCAGCACCTATAGAAGGGGTCAGCATGTGGTGTCCAGTCCTTCTCAAGAGGTGAAGCTTTAGTTTAGGTCAGATGTGGCTTATGACAAGTGCACTGGCAGAAGTGGAGTGGAGAATTGTTCTGGGTTAGGAGACATCCTGTGGCAGAGGCAGCTTGAGTGGGAGAACCTTGGGAAGCTAATGTGGACCTGGACTAGAATGTGAGAAACTTGAATTGTTGAGAGACAAGGGACAAAACTTGGTCACAGACTGGTTTTAGAGGGTTGAGAGTCCTGGAGTTCAAATTGTCAACATATAGCATAGAGAGAACTACATTAATAATGTCCATGTGAGGATTTTTTAAATTAAATTTTAGAATTCCATCTGTCAGTTGTACTGCCTGTATTTCAAGTGCTGAGCCATGTGTGGCTAGTGGCTGCTGAATTAAACAGCACAAATACAGAGTATTGCCGCAGAAAGTTCTGTTGGATTTGTTTAGATCATTAATTTCTATTTGGTTTTCTGATTTGGTTTATTAAAATTTTGCGAAGAAAGAAGGAAATTGTCCATGGTGTTCTTTAGCAGTACTCAGTATCTTCTACAGAAGGGATATATGTTTTAAGTCTGGCTATTAAGCATTTAAATGCCTAGGGTAGTTTACCTGATGATGATAGTTAAGGATTTGTTCCCTCTTAATCTTTTTTCTGTTGGCGTTGCTTTGATGTGAAATTGGAAGGGGGTGGAAAGTAATTTTGTTCCTGAGGGTCTACTGTAGGACATGTGTTTCAGCATGATTAGTGAGTTTTGTTAGTCTAAATATTCTGAATGCAGGCCTTCTTAGGATTTGGGGTTTATTAAATAATAGCTATTACCTGCTATGGTTGTAGCAGTGTTTGCTGCTTACCATGAAGGTGATGGCAGTCAAGTCAGTCTTCAGAGTTACCTTTAGCATTTTTGTTGTAGCTTTTGTACCATCTTCCTGAAACTTAGAAACCCCTGGCTTGGGGCAGGTTATTTGGTTCAAAGCATGCCTTTGACTTTTTTGTGTATGCATACATTGAGTTTTAGAAAACTTGGTGACTGAAAACAGTAGTGTGACTCCTAATGTATGTTTAGTGGGAGGACATTTCTTCATTTTCTACGTGGGGATTTTCCCTGCTCTTACATTCTTCACTGTTTTTTGTTTCTTTTTGTTTAAGATTTTATTTATTTGCAACAGAGCGCGAGAGTATAAGCAGGGGGAGCAGCAGGCAGAGAAGAAGCGTGCTCCCTGCTGAGCAAGATCCCAGAATTCTGGGATCCTGACCTGAGCTGAAGGCAGACACTTCACTAACTGAGCCACCCAGGCATCCC
Organism: Lutra lutra; assembly: GCF_902655055.1. NCBI lineage: Eukaryota > Metazoa > Chordata > Mammalia > Carnivora > Mustelidae > Lutra > Lutra lutra. The sequence continues at coordinate 77,484,543 of NC_062282.1, read as the reverse complement.
TACATTCTTCTTTGTTCATTATAGATTCTAAATTTTTTGCCTCTGGGAAGAGAAGAGCTTGAATCTTAAGGAGTCATTGTCTTTGGTGGCCATTCATTTAAACTGGGTCTCACTCTCCCTGTAACTTTGGAAGTCTTCCTAAGGGGGAGTATGGTCTTACTTTAATTGAAATATATAAAGAAACATCACCACTATTGCTCTCCTTGCTTTCTTTGCAGACTGACATTAATTTGCCATATCTTACGATGGATGCTTCTGGACCCAAGCATTTGAATATGAAGCTGACTCGTGCTCAGTTCGAAGGGATTGTCACTGATCTAATCAGGAGAACCATTGCCCCATGCCAAAAAGCCATGCAAGATGCAGAGGTCAGCAAGAGTGACATCGGAGAAGTGATTCTTGTTGGTGGCATGACTAGGATGCCCAAGGTATGGATCCATGGAATCTTTGGCATGGAAAAGCAGACAGGGCAAGCACATAATGTCTTCTCTGGACAAATCATTTGTGTATAGACATGAATATGTGGCATTCCTGCCACAGTGACCTGAAAGGGCAATGAGTTTGTTCTCTCACTAGAGTTCTTTTTTAGACTCTTTTGGACAGAGAGAGAGGGAACACAAGCAGGGAGAGGGAGAAGAAGGCTTCCTGCTGAGCAGGGAGCCCTATGTGGGGTTCAGTCCCAGGACCCTGGGATCATGACCTGAATCAAAGGCAGACACTTAACACCCAGGCACCCCAGCCTCTTTTTTAATTAAAGGTATTAGGAAAAGGATTGGGAAGGATGGGATGTCTTCGGGGTGGTAGCATAGAGGATCCTGAACTTCATTTTGGGGAGTATTTTTAGAAATGAAACACCTGAACTTCATTTTGGGGAGTATTTTTAGAAATGAAACACCTGAACTTTATTTTGGGGAGTATTTTTAGAAATGAAACAAAGTTTGACATCAGAGATAGCTTAAAACCTTGGTACGGTCTAGCTCTTGGGGCAGTTTTGGACAGGAATGTCTTTGCACCATGGTGTTTGGGCTTCTGGCCGCATCTCTTCAACAAGGATTTGTGCAGTGATGCATTTTATCAGCACATCATTCTGATAAGACAGGTGTGTGGAAAACAAATGACTGAGCACAGAACCTGTTGAAGATGGAATTCTTGGCTGTATAGCTTGATTAGAATTTTCATGGGCCTTGATAGAAATTTTCCTTTGTTGTTCCTGGGCTTAGGAGAATATGCACAGAATAAATTTGGAGAAAAAGGAGCTTTGAGGGGCACGTAGGTGGCTCAGTGGATTAAAGCCTCTGCCTTCAGCTCAGGTCATGATCCCAGGGTCCTAGGATCGAGCCCCGCATCGGGCTCTCTGCTCGCCAGGGAGCCTGCTTCCCTTCCTCTCTCTCTGCCTGCCTCCTCTCTGCCTATTTGTGATCTCTGTCTGTCAAATAAATAAATAAAATCTTTAAAAAAAAAAAAAAAGTAGAAGCAGCTTTGAATCAGGAAGAGATCTTTAGGTTAACAAATTATCCCAGATGCTGTTTAAGTAGCACTTTTTCTGAGCATTAATAAAAGAAGCAGGAAGAACATGCCCCACATTAGCACCAGTGTTGAATTACTGAATTAACCACTACTGCTTTTAAGTTGATGTGTAGAAGAGGAATTAGACTATAACTAAATCCTGGTGTCTTACACCCTCTGTTTCTTCTTTTTTCTGGTGGTTGGTGTTTTTTAAGTAAATTCCATGTTTAGCATGGAGCTCAACACTGGACTGGAACTCATGATCCTGAGATCAAGAGTTGGACACTTAACCATTTGAGCCACCCAGTCACCCCACGCACCCTCTGTTGCTTTTTTTTTCTTTTTAAGATTTTACTGTTTGAGAGAATGAGCACATGAGCTGTGGGAGGAACATAGGGAGAGGGACAAGCAGACTCTGCGCCAGATGCGGAGCCCAATGCAGCTGATCCCAGAACCCTAAGGTCATGACCTGAACCAAAACCAAGAGTCTGAGGAAATCAAGAGTTTGATGCTCAACCAACTGTGCCATCCAGGCACCCCTTTACCCTCTGTTTCTAATTTAATGTATTGTATGGGAAACCTAGTAACAAAACTTAGATTTTTCTATCTTTTTTCCAAGATTTTTTTTTTTAATTTATTTGACAGAGATCACAAGTAGGCAGAGAGAGAGAGAGGAGGAAGCAGGCTCCCCCCACTGAGCAGAGAGCCCGACGTGGGGCTGGATCCCAGGACCCTAGGATCATGACCTGGGCAGAAAGGCAGAGGCTTTAACCCACTGAGCCACCCAGGCACACCGATTCTTCCCGTATCTTAAAAGGCTTAGGAATGATAGTCAAGTAAAGTATTTGAGTATTACCCACTTGATACATTAAGGTCATTAAGAAAAACTCATGAAATAGTAACTTGAGTAAATACTCTTTGATCTGAAGGAGCTCGTCCTGAGATTTGCTGTGATTTTGGGACACACTCTTCCCTTCTTGGGTAGTTGCCCTTAGTAGTTAGTGACAGGTTCTTTTATTATTTATTTATTTATTTATTTTGACGGCTTAGGTTCAGCAGACTGTACAGGATCTCTTTGGCCGAGCCCCAAGCAAAGCTGTAAACCCTGATGAGGCTGTGGCCATCGGAGCTGCCATTCAGGGAGGTGTGTTAGCTGGTGATGTCACAGATGTGCTGCTCCTGGATGTCACTCCCCTATCTCTGGGTATTGAGACTCTGGGAGGTGTTTTTACCAAACTTATCAACAGAAACACCACTATCCCAACCAAGAAAAGCCAGGTAAGGATCATCTACTCCTCCATTGTCCCAGAGATACGAGGGTCTGTGAGGGACGTGACTGCACCCCCCTTTTGTGAGCTTTTCCTAGAAAACTTCTTTTTGTCTTGGGAGTCCATACTAGTTGAATGTGGGTGTTAAGAATCTTGTGTTCTGTTCTCTTTTGTTGTTGTTCCTGAAAAAATTTTCTTTACGTGTCAGCCAGCACTGATTAGAGGGAGGGTATCAATCTTCTCCTTCAGGGGATTAAAGTACCTTTGCAAAAAGGAGCCTCATCATTTGGGACTAAATTCCCTGTACTCATCTGTTCTGAAAGGCAGTAAAAAGGAGGACATGGCCAAGATTAAGAGAATGTACTTGTTTTGTAGGTGAATGATGGGGTTCCTTAGATAGCAAGCAGGGCTACTTGGACAGTGCTCGTTCAATCTTAGATTAAGAATTATTTCCCGCCTTTCCCAGTTTTGATGTTTTTCTGAAAAGCTGTTAATACTAAATGGATATTGCTCTTTGTTCAGTGATGTATTGCCAACACATCACTGAAGAGAACTATGGTGACTTTGCGTGACTGAGCATAAATAAAATGTTTGTTACCTGTTTCTTCAGATGAGCATGTTTCAGCGTCTCACTTGATTAGCTCCTTTTGAGCCTGTTTACTAATGCATCTTTGTATAGTGTATTTGCTTAGCTGAAACAATAGCTGTTGTACACTCTTTGTGCTACTCCTACTCCAGTTCCCTGCAAGACATAAATAAGTCTTTATTTTGAACATTGTGTGGATTGGGATTCTGAAGTGTTGAGATATGAATCTCTTTCTTTGGTTTGCACTTTATATAAGGGAAGCAACCCAAACAGATTGCCAACCCAGGGAGTTTCTTTCTTCCTAGGTGTTTTCTACAGCTGCTGATGGTCAGACTCAAGTGGAGATTAAAGTGTGTCAGGGTGAGAGAGAGATGGCTGGAGACAACAAACTTCTTGGACAGTTTACTTTGGTAGGTATCAGGAGTCCTGGATACTGTACTCGTCATTCTTTTTCCATACAGTTAGACTACATTTTAATCCTTAATGATACCACAAAAAACTGCTAAAAACACATGGGGACCTAGTCTGTGTTACCTTGACTTCGATTTTTACCTGAAAGCCTTGCTTATCTGATGTCTTAGGAACTTCATTAAGAAATTGATGAACACGAGCCAGGAAAATATAACAAAGTTAGGAAAAATCTCCAATTACTATTTAAAGACCTTTGATATTGGCTCCGATTCAGCATTGTTATTGGTTCTTGGTGAGATGACCAGTGATGGAGATTTTTCCTCTCATTCACTGGTCCTCGGGTACATAAAGCCATGATGGCTACTTGCTGTCACGAACCTATTTCAGGTAGCAGTGAAATTACCACCCTTATTATAAATTTGTGTTTTTTATACATTTTATTTGTTCTTCCTAGGAACAAGTTTACTTGTTTATCCAGAAGACTATATAGATTTGGAAATAGAACACTGGACTTCTCATGAAAGGAGCTTAACTCCGTATATTTATTTATTTTAGATTGGAATTCCCCCAGCCCCTCGTGGAGTCCCTCAGATTGAAGTTACATTTGACATTGATGCCAATGGGATTGTACATGTTTCAGCAAAAGATAAGGGTACAGGACGTGAGCAGCAGAGTAAGTGTTTTTATTTATCCAACTGTAAGAGTAAGGCGAGGGACCTTGAAGTTCCTTTGTTTGAGAAACAGATCTTCTACGTTGTACATAGCTTTACCCCCACCCTTAGTGGAGGATGAATCCTCTTTGTTCCTTTTCTCCTTGGTTGGCAGATTCACATTAAACAGGTATGGCGTAGGGGCGCCTGGGTGGCTCAGTGGGTTAAACAGGTATGGCGTTTATTACCCCAAATGGGCAAGCACTGGGCTTCTGGATCAGTGAAGTGTTGGGAGGCAGGCAGGTCGGTTAATCTATGTATTTCAAGACCCTTGGTTTCCTTTTTTTTTTTTTTTTTTTTTTAAAGATTTTATTTATTGGGGCGCCTGGGTGGCTCAGCGGGTTAAGCCGCTGCCTTCGGCTCAGGTCATGGTCTCAGGGTCCTGGGATCGAGCCCCGCATCGGGCTCTCTGCTCGGCGGAGAACCTGCTTCCTCCTCTCTCTGCCTGCTTGTGATCTCTCTCTGTCAAATAAATAAATTAAAAAAAATTTTTTTTTAAGATTTTATTTATTTATTTGACAGACACAGATCACAAGTAGGCAGAGAGGCAGGCAGAGGGAGGGAGAAGCAGGCTCCCTGCTGAGCAGAGAGCCCGATGTGGGGCTTGATCCCAGGGCCCTGGGATCATGACCTGAGCCGAAGGCAGAGGCTTACCCCACTGAGCCACCCAGGTGCCCCTCCTTTTTATAGTATAAGGACAAGAGTATTCTTTTTATTACACATCAAAACTGGTTACTCTGTACAGGTGTATTCTTTTTCTTAATAGAATAAGCAGCAGATATTTGTACCTAAATAATAAGATGCCTTTTTTTCTCACTATAGTTGTGATCCAGTCTTCTGGTGGGTTAAGCAAAGATGATATTGAAAATATGGTTAAAAATGCAGAAAAGTATGCAGAGGAAGACCGGCGAAAGAAGGTAACTACTTTCTGCTCTTGCAGTTGGGAAGTGAAAGTGGGAATATGGATACATGAATCTATTTTTCCTCTCTCTTTGCTCATAACTTTTATGTAGAATCCTTTTTTTTTTTTTTTTTTTTTTAAATTTGACAGATCACAAGTAGGCAGAGAGGCAGGCAGAGAGAGGAGGAGAAGGAGGCAGGCTCCCTGCTGAGCAGAGAGTCCAATGTGAGGCTCGACCCCAGGATCCTGGGATCATGACCCGAGCCGAAGGCAAAGGCTTTAACCACGAGCCACCCAGGCGCCCCATAGAATCCCTTTCTTATGCTCAGTCTTTCGGTATCAGAATTTTTATGTTCTCCAATCCAGCTGTAATCACTTACAGACATCCTAGACTCTTTCAGACCACAATAACTTGGTTTCTTTTTTTAACTCTGTAACTATATGCATCATTTAAGCATGTTGTCTAGCTTGGTGGGGACATTCAACCAACTCCTTGATTGGGAAGTCTTCATACTAAATTTCTGATTTTTCTTAGGAACGAGTTGAAGCTGTTAATATGGCTGAAGGAATTATTCATGACACAGAAACAAAAATGGAAGAATTCAAGGACCAATTGCCTGCTGATGAAGTGAGTCCTCTTTTAAATAGTTAATGAAGTTAGGCATTGTCACCAATGGCAGTGAAGTGGGTTTTTTTGTTTTTTTAAGATTCTGTGTATTTGAGAGAGAGCAAACACAAGCAGGGGGTAAGAGCAGAGGGAAAGGGAGAAGCAGACTCCCTGCTGAGCAAGGAGCCCAATGTGTGGCTCATTCTGAGGACCGTGGGACTGTAACAGCCAAAGGCAGATGCTTAACCAACCAAGCACCCTTGGTTTTTCTCCGTGAGTTCTGATAGGAATTCAGTGGTATTTTTTGTTCTCAAGCCTTTTTATTCCCATTTTTCACAAAAACTTTCATTTGGGACCATTTTATAAATAAGGAAATGGAGATACAATACTAAATATGAGTCCTCTATCGGTGATAGGAATTTCTTTTTTTTTTTTTTTTTTTTTTTTTTAAGATTTTATTTATTTGTCAGAGAGAGAGGAGAGCGAGCGAGCACAGGCAGACAGAATGGCAGGCAGAGGCAGAGGGAGAAGCAGGCTCCCCGCCAAGCAAGGAGCCCGATGTGGGACTCGATCCCAGGACGCTGGGATCATGACCTGAGCCGAAGGCAGCTGCTTAACCAACTGAGCCACCCAGGCGTCCCGTGATAGGAATTTCTTAATGTTTCTATTACTGCTACATAAAATGGGATAAGAAACCCAGAAAAAGAGTTTGGTTTTGTTTTTTAGTGCAATAAGCTAAAAGAAGAGATTTCCAAAATGAGGGAACTTCTGGCTCGGAAAGACAGCGAAACAGGAGAAAACATAAGGCAGGCGGCATCTTCCCTTCAGCAGGCATCACTGAAGCTCTTCGAAATGGCATACAAAAAGGTACAAGGGCTGAAGGGCACATCCCTAACTCGATCTTAATAGAACTGTTGATTTCTTTTGTCACTGATGGAAGTCTACATGGCCATTTATATAGAACTGGGAGTACTGGAGTTGGAAATACTCTTACTGCATTCTTGACTCTGCATTGGGAGGGAGGGTGATAGCAGTCAGAGGGCTGCACAGAAACCACCAATAATGTGCAAGGAGGGAGGGAGAGTGGAACAGGCTAGATATGCCGCCTCCATTTTTTTAGTTTATCAAAGTACAAACTGTCAGACTTAATACTGAATGAGTTGCTCTCAAATATTTTAACAGATGGCATCTGAGCGAGAAGGCTCTGGAAGTTCTGGCACTGGGGAACAAAAGGAAGATCAAAAGGAGGAAAAACAGTAATAACAATAAACTTCGGAGTCAAAATATGACGCTTGGGAGTGAAGGGATTTCCTGAGCAGAAATGGGCAAACTTCAGTCTTTTACTGTGTTTTTGCAGTATTCTATATATAATTTCCTTAATATGTAAATTTAGTGAGAATTAGCTAATGATAATTAATGAGAATTTCAACCATACAAAGTTCATAGTACTCTGTCATTTTTCAGCAGCATGTAAAGGGTAGGGAGGGGGGATGATTATTGAAACAATGTTTTGTGCTTTAGTACCCAGATTTTCAAGAGGTGAAACTACCTCGAAACATAATAATGAAGGTAGTCAGCCATAGACCTGGAATGAGATCATATGGGGATGGGATCCTTCTAGTTAACTGAGAACTACTATACCAGCTTGTTACGTACGTACAAGGTATTTTTTAACTGAGGCCTTGCAAGGCAAGCCAGCTGTGTCACATTGGGAGGTAGGGCAGTAGCTAGATCAGTGGAAAAATAGCTGTAATATACAGCTTTAAAATAGGGCTCCCTAACTTCCCTAAGGCATATTTTTCTAGCTGTCTTCTGTTTGTGTCTGACACTTGTGTCCTTGTTGATTTTTTTTTTTTTTTTGATCCATTCTGGGTTTCTTTTTTAAATAAATACGAAAAGCATCTTGATCTCTTGTTTTTGAGGAGTGATGCTCTTGAGATTTAGCTTCAGGAATAGGACATGAATCCTACTTCCCAATTTCCTGACCTAACAAGTCACTCAGGTTTCTAACACTGGCCAAAATTCAGGATTTGGAAGGGCTGGTATGATGAAATATTACTACCAAAGACAGTCCATCAGGATTTGACTCTTTCTACATTTCTCCTGTTTAATCCTGAATGAGTTGCCTTGTCCCATATTCTCTGATACAGTTCTAGTTAAATGCTGACACCTTCAGAAGCAGAAGGGTGACTATCTTTCCTGTATTAGTTAAGTGTGAAGACTTATTTACCAAAAGTTTTCCAACAGACTTCCCCTCCCCCCCCTTCATGAATTACTGTCATATACCATGCCCAAAGGAATCTGTCAGTCAAGAACATGGCCTTAGACCCCATCAGATGTAATCCCTCCTTTCATTCTGTGAGATCTGAAATTAATGTATAATTAAGTCAATATAGTGTTCTAGTGTGAAGGAGATTGTTTACACAAGTATTACATTCCTGAAAAATTAAGTGTTCCTTAATACCCATGTAAACATTTCTGGAGATTCATATGAAAAATAAATTCTAGGCTCAAGTTTTCAGCTATGTGAACACTTGGGAACCTTGTGGGATGTGCAGTAATTGTGAAAGATTATCTTGTGGCATGTTGGAAGATACTTATTTAGCATCTCTGGTCAGTGTTTGTCCACTGAATGTCTCTAGAGTTTCCCAATCTTTGTGATAATAAGACCCTCAAGGACTTCTAAAGCACCCCAGGTAAGAACTAGTAGTTTTTTATTAAAGGTCCATCTTTGGCATCAGGTAAAAGAGCTGCTTGGAAAGGCACTCAGAGATACTATCTCAAGCTACACCATGTGTAGCAAACAGAGCAACATTTCAGGTACCTAACAGTAAAAATGCTAAATGGTACAACCAACCTTGAAAGGCAAAGGTCTTCTTTCCTGAGATATAGTCTCCCTTTTGTGGTGACAACTGCCCTGACAGGGCCCAAAAGGAACTGATGGTTTCCCTTCCTAAGTAGTCTTTCCAGTTAGAATAAATATGCTTCTTAGACTTGCCTAAACAAAAAAAGTCAATAAATTTTAGCCACTGTCAACGTATATCCAGAACTACCTTCTTCACTCCTACCAATGAGTATAATTTACTTCTTCCGTTCTTCCAAGTAGTTTTCCCCCACTTAAAATCACACCCTTGCTACTCTGGTCATTTCCCATAATAGTCAGCAACCAGAAATCACAAGTGGCATTTCAGGGTGCCTGGGTGGCGCAGTTAAACATCTGACTCTTGATTTTAGGCTCAGGTCATGACCTCAAGAGTTGTGGGATTGAGGCCCAAATCTGGCACGCTCTGCGCTAAGTGAGGAGTCTGCTTCAGATCTCTCCCTCTGCCTACCCACTCCCTGGTCTTAGGCATGCACATCCCCCCACCCCCTTCAAATCTTTGAAAATAATCACAGGGGGGTATTTGTGTCCTTTTCGGTAAGAATGGTTCCTTTACGATTTTATCAGAGAAAGCAAGCACAAGCGGGAGAAGCAGCAGGCAGAGGGTGAAGCAGGCTCCCCGCTGAGCAGGGAGCCTTATGTGACCCTGGATCATGACCTGAGCCAAGGCAGACACTTAGCCAAATGAGCTATCCAGGCATAGAATACTGACTTGGAAGAGTACAGGCCATTTACTTTACAGAATGGCACTTGTCACCTGATGATTTCCTTGAGTTCAGAGTCCTATACATAGGTGTTTTGTCAATCTATCAATTACCAGGAAGAATAAGATGCTCTGCTCCATATTTCATTTTGAAGATACTTTTAGTAAGTAATCTATCAAGGTGGCTTAATTTTAAGTATAACATTTACATTAGAAATGCTATAGCAAGAAGAAACAGTAAAGATAAAAGCAAATTCTTACAGAAGGTACATGAGATTAAAAGTGAGAGACAACCCAGACCTTGAAAATAAACTACTTCAAGCAAAGGCTGTTCACTATTTCAGATACCACTGTGACTCCATTTTGCAGTCCTAAGGCTGCTTTGTAAGAGCTGTCTCCTTTCCTCTAGTATCGGAACAATGAAATGGATGAAAGCTTTAAATAAAGGAACTATAGGGTGACCTACATTACTCAATCTGTACAGCATGGAGGCAATTTAGCAATTACAGAAAGAACCACTGAAACAGCCATTTCCACAGGTTAAAAACAATTATCAGCAATTTGATAATGCTTAAACCTAATACAATGCCTCATTATCAAACCCATTTCTGCTGCAGCAGGTCACAAAGCAGAAATTTGGGGGAGGGACACGGGGAAAGGGAGAGAATCTTAGGAGGTTCCACATCTAGCACAGAGCCTAACACTGGACTACATCTCACACTGAGATCATGACCTGAGCCACAATCAGTGTTACACTTCTAATGGACTAGGCCACTCAGGTGCCCCAGTAAGAAGATATCTTAACCCTAAAGAGAACACTGCAGCTGAATCAGCCTTTAATAACTATGAGTTTCAAGTCTGAGATAGGAAACAGGAAAGTAATACATTCTATGTAGGGACATCAGGCTGGCTCAGTGGTAAAACATACAACTCTCAATCTGGGGGTCATGAGTTTGGGCCCTAAAGTTTGACCTAAATCACGGCTCTTAAACAGGTTCTTGCAGCCCCTGTCCTAGCAGGTAGAGATTTGGAGTTACAAGAACAAGGAGTCCTGGGGCGCCTGGGTGGCTCAGTGGGTTAAGCCGCTGCCTTTGGCTCAGGTCATGATCTCGGGGTCCTGGGATCGAGTCCCGCATCGGGCTCTCTGCTCAGCAGGGAGCCTGCTTCCCTCTCTCTCTCTCTCTCTCTCTCTGCCTGCCTCTCCGTCTACTTGTGATCTCTCTCTGTCAAATAAATAAATAAAATCTTTAAAAAAAAAAAAAAACAAGGAGTCCACATGATTGACTTCAGAGGGTCCATAAAAGACTAATGACATAATGTAAGACGGTATTAATTTTTCTGAAGAAATGGTCCACTGCTTTTATGAACTTGAATCTGTGACCAAGAAAGGGTTGAAACCATAGCTTTCCTAAATGGAAACTCACTCTACTGGTATAGCTTACATTCAGTTCAAACCCTCCGGATCCCTGCCCCCTTGCCATGTGCCAGCTCGGTTTTACCTTTGTGTTTCCTAAGTATCCTTGGTTAACACTCTCCATGACACCTTAACTACACTGGCTGTTTCACTCATAATTTTACTCTAACATAAATTATTTTTAAAAGGATTATTCTATAAAATACAACGATCATGAACACATAAAAGACAAGAGCAACTCCTTAATAGCAAACAAATGTCCAAATTTACCCATTTCACAACTTTAAGATAGTATTTAAGTAATGTCTACATCCAATGTTGGGCTTGACCTTACACCCCCGAGATCCAGGCTCAAAAACTCTACTGACTAAACCAACCAGGTACCCATTTCACAACTTTCTCAATTGTTAAAAGAGCCAGGAACCAAATAAAGTCCACATCCTATACTGCTTCATATGTTCACTAAGACTCTGCTTCCTTTTCCCCGCACTTTACTACCCATCTATCTATAAAGATATTATTTTAGAATGTTGGGGAGAGGGGCAGAGGGAGAGAGAATCTCAGGCAGCCTTCCCTGCTGAGTGCAGAGTCTTAACATGGGGCTCAATCCCATGACCCCAAAATCATGACCTGAGCCAAAATCAAGAGTCAGACATGTAACCAACTGAGCCACCCAGGCACCCTGCATTTTGTTAAAGAAACTGGTCCACCAGTCCTATTATGTCCTACATATTACATTTCACTATGTTTCATAGGATTGCATTCCTGTGATGTCATTTAACATGTTCTTCCATCCCCAACTGATCTGAAGTTCAGTTTCTTGACAAGAATAGGTGGTGTGTACTTCCATCAGAGGGTACATAATTCTGGTTGGCTCTTAGGTGATGTTAGCAGCTACTGATGATCATTACCTAAATCTCTGACTTCATTAAAAGTAGTACTATCCCAAAGCACCTATGTGGCCCAGTTGGTTAAGCGACTGACCAAGCCCTGCTTTGGGCTCCATGGTTAGCGAGAAGTGTGCTTGGGATTCTCGCCCCTTCTCTCTGCCTTTCCCTCAGCTCTCATGCAGGGGCTCTCTCTCCTAAATAAATAAAATCCAAAAAAAAAAAAAAAAAAAGGTGATACTATCCTATCTTCACTTTTTAGTTGGAATACTTCTGCAGTGAGAAACTTCCCCTCTTAAGTACCTAGTTACCCTGAGGTACAGTTCATACAGAAAAGGATTATGTACTGGTTTTAAGAATGAGTTGATTTTGTAGTAGTATTCAAAGGTGAGACTAATGAGGTTTCTCAGGTGTCACTGTGAGCTCAGAGATTTTAACTCATTTTATATACTTCAATTCACTGTAGTTCTTAATGATGCTCAAAGTGTTGTATTTTTGGCCTGTGGAAACTCTTCCTATTGGCTCTTTAGTTCTTTTGATAGGACCCCAAGAACAGTCTCTTCAATAAATGGTGTTGGGAAAACTGGACAGCCATATGCAAAAGAATGAAATTGTGCCACTCTCCTACACCATACACAAAATGGATGAAAAACTTTTAAAACTATAAAATTCCCCAAAGAAAATAAAGGCCGTAATTTCCTTGACATCAGTCTTGGTGATGATTTTTGGATCTGACACCAAAAAGAAAGTGAACAAAAGGAAAAAAAAAAGTGGGACTACATTAAACTGAAAAACTTATGCACAGTGAAGGAAATAAATAAAATGAAAATACAAGATAGTGAATGATATAAAATATTTCTAAATAATATATCTGAAAAGGGTTTAATATTCAAAATGTATTAATTCATACAACTCAATAGCAAAAAAACCCGATCCAATCCAATCAAAAAATGGACAGAGGATCTGAATAGACACTTTTCCAATGACAAAGAGATGACCAACAGGTACATAAGAAGGTGTTCAGTATCACTCATCACCAGGGAAATGCAAATCAAAAACAATGGGCTATTAACCTCATACTTGTCAGAATGGCTAATACCAAAAGAACAAGAGGGCTGCCTAGGTGGCTCAGTCAGTTAATCATCTGACTCTGTTTCCACTCAGGTCATGATCTCAAGGTTGTGAGATGGAGCCCGGCATCAGGCTCCGTAACTGGTGTGCAGCCTGCTTAAGTTTCTCCCTCTCGTAAAAAAAAAAAAAAAAAAATACAAGATAATAGCAAGTGTTGGCAAAGATACGGAGAAATGCAAACATTTGTGCACTGTTGATGGGAATGTAAATTGGTGCAGCCACTAGAGAAAACAGTATGGGGGGCTCCTCAATAAATTAAAAAACAAAACTATCATACAATCCAGCAATTCCACTTCTGCATATTTACCCAAAGAAAATGAAACCACTAATTCAAAAAGAATAATGCAGGAGAGCCTGGGTGGCTCAGTCACTTAGGCATCCAACTCTTGTTTTCACTCAGGTCATGATCTCAGGGTCATGAGCCTGAATTGGCTCTGCACTGGGTGTGAAGCCTGCTTAAGATTCTCTGGCCCCCTCTGCCCCACCCCCTACCCAGCATTTGCACACACACTCTCATTTAAAAACCAAAGGAGGGGGCGCCTGGGTGGCTCAGTGGGTTAAGCCGCTGCCTTCGGCTCAGGTCATGATCTCAGGGTCCTGGGATCGAGCCCCGCATCGGGCTCTCTGCTCGGCAGGGAGCCTGCTTCCTCCTCTCTCTCTCTGCCTGCCTCTCTGCCTACTTGTGATCTCTCTGTCAAATAAATAAATAAAATCTTTAAAAAATAAATAAATAAATAAATAAATAAAAACAAAAGGAATGTGAATCCCCATGTTCACTGCAGCATTAGCTACAATAGCCAAGATATGGAAACAATCTAGGCATCCAATGATGGATGAACAGATAAAGAAGTGATACATGAGGGGCGCCTGGGTGGCTCAGTGGGTTAAGCCGATGCCTTCGGCTCAGGTCATGATCCCAGGTCCTGGGTTCGAGCCCCACATCGGGCTTTCTGCTCAGCAGGGAGCCTGCTTCCCTGCTTCCTCCTCTCTCTCTGCCTGCCTCTCTGCTTACTTGTGATTTCTCTCTGTCAAATAAATAAATAAAATCTTAAAAAAAAAAAAAAGTGATACATGAGCACGTGCGCACGGGCACACTCGTATATAATAGAACACTCTAGGGGCGCCTGGGTGGCTCAGTGGGTTAAAGCATCTGCCTTCAGCACAGGTCGTGATTCCAGGGTCCTGAGATTTGGTCCCACATTTCGTTCCCTATTCAGGGAGCCTGCTTCTCCCTCTTCCTCTGCTGCTACCCCTGCTTGTGCTCTGTCTCTCTCTCTGGCTCTTTCTCTCAAATAAATAACTTCTTTAAAAAAAATACTACTCTAAGGTCACAGAAAAGAATGAAATCTTGCCCTTTGTGATAACATGGATAGACCCTGAAGGCATTATGCTATGGGAAATAAGTCAGAGAAAGGCAAATGCTATATGATCTCATTTAGACAGGGAATCTTAAAAAAAAAAAAAAAAAAAAAAAAAACGACAGGGACACCTGTGTGGCTCAGGTCATGATCCCAAAGCCCCTCTGGGATCAAGTCCCATATTGGGCTCCTTGCTCAGCAGGAAGCCTGTTTCTCCCTCTGTCTGCTGCTCCCCCTGCTTGTGCTCTCTCTCTGACAAATAAAAAAAACCTTTTAAAAAACAACAACAAAAAATCCCAAACTTACACAGACAGAGGACAGACTGCTGGTTGCCAGAGGCAGGGGAGGAAATGGGGGGAATGGGAAGGTTGGGGGTGGGTGAAATAGGTGATGGAGGTCAAAAGTTATGAGCTTCCAATTATAAAGTATTAGGGATGAAATGTACAGCATGGTAACTCTAATTAATAATTATTGCATATCTGAAAGTTACTAAGAGTAAATCTTAAAGTGCTCATCACAAGAAAAAAAACTGAAAACTATATACATTGACAGATATTAACTAGACTTACTATGGTGATCATTTCACAATATATACAAATATTCAATCATTATATTGTTACATCTGGAAATAATATAATGTTATATGTCAATTACATCTCAATAAAGAAAAGTCTATTAGGCTATTCTAAGTACTTCTACAAGGAAAAAAAAAGACCCCCGTAGTCTTTGTTAATTTCCTTTCTTATATAAAAAGGTGTTCCAGGTTCGTCTTGTTCATATCTGCCTCAGTCCTATAAACAGCTACTTCTCTTTTCATATGGTTATCTATCTAACATTCCTTTGTTCTTTTTCCCCTTAAAAAAGACTGCAAATTTAACAACGGCATCATAGCTAAAGTGTTTCAGCACAAATCTCAGAGAGAAAACTGGCATCCAGTAAGTATTTATGAAATTGAACTAAAAAATTATACTCTGTCTCACTGTTCTAAAATTGTCTACTGAGTCAAAAAAAAAGCACCACTGGAAACAAAAAGCACTTACTCCCCTCCCCAAATGATCCAAGGGCATGGGTCAGTCTCACCTTGCTAATTATTCTTTCATGTTATGGGAAGAGGTACATCAGCTGGTGAGTGCTCCTTGTAACAGGGATTCTAAAAAAAGAAAAAAAAATTCTAGAACAGAAAGAATGAGTGTTCTCTATGTGCATTTTTTTTCTTATAGTTGGAAATCATTATAGGGTAAAGCATATAATGGTATCTGCTTAATTTAACAAGATTCCAAATTCATGTACAGATGTTTGATCATTTAGAGAAGAAACTGCTGTAATTCCTTATAGTTCCCCCTCCCACTAAAGGGTTATATTATACTCCCTGTGTCCACAGGGGAATAAACGGTACTTTACACTTTACCATTTCAAGTCACTTTCACACACTGTACTACAGTTAAGCAACCTTGTCTTATGTCAACTTACACAAATCTTTGAGTTTTACACTACACCACTATAGCTTAGGTCTTCTTCATTGGCTTTTACTGACTGTATGATTTCTTCATGTATTTAAGGATGGAATCTACGGAACTTCATTCTTCAAATTCATTATGCTTAAGTACATCCAGGAACTTGAGGGCAGACCAGACATTCCTTTACTGATCTTCACCTACTTCATGAAATGGTAAGCACTTCACAGTTTTTTTCTTACTTGGCGGAGGGAGGGATAGAGAGGGAGGGAACGTGTGTGCAGGCAAATGGGGGAGGGAGGAGCAAAGGGAGAGGGACGAGCAGACTCCCCGCTAAGTGTGGAGCCCAACATGGGACTCGATCTCACAACCCTGAGATCATGACCTGAGCTGAAATTTAAAAAGTCAGATGCTTAACCCTGACTGAGCCACCTAGATGCCCCCCCACTTCACAGACAGTCTAACCCACAGATTATTTGTAACTATTTTTAGGCACATTGGTTTTGTTTTTTGTTTTGTTTTGTTTTGTTTTAAATAAAATCTTATGGGGGGGGGCGCGTGTGGGTGGCTCAATGCTTAAGCGTTTGCTTTTGGCTCAGG
This sequence comes from Lutra lutra, assembly GCF_902655055.1. Lineage (NCBI taxonomy): Eukaryota > Metazoa > Chordata > Mammalia > Carnivora > Mustelidae > Lutra > Lutra lutra. The sequence continues at coordinate 77,468,126 of NC_062282.1, read as the reverse complement.
TCGTGATCTCAGGGTCCTGGGATTGAGCCCCGCATCCGGCTCCCTGCCCAGCGGGAAGCCTCCTTCTCCCTCTCCCACTCCTCCTGCTTGTGTTCCCTCTCTCGCTATCTGTCAAATAAGTAAATAAAATCTTTAAAAAAAAAAAAAAAAAGACACCATGAACATAGAACTGAGTCTCCAAATTCTAGTATTACACTTACGTCACCAGTTAGAAGCTAATAAACATTAAGGATATCCCAAGGGGAATCTTACTGAAGTCCCAACCTTACCTGACCAGGATACCCACAAACACAGAAATGATGCCTGTGCTTTGCTTACCTAGGCAGTAGCAAAAAAGACCTTCTCCTTAAGCTATTAAACATCATTAAGAGATTCCTGCTCTTCTATCCATAACCATGGGACCTTAGTATGTAAGAGACAACTCCAAGCTGGGCAAATTGACAAGAATGTTGAATGCTAACAGGGAGAAAGAACAAACATGGACGAGTATATCTAGTTGGACACCCTTATGATAGCTAATACAAATACACTGCCAAAGCTTCAAAACATTTAGTGCAGCCCAGGAATAGTTTCCATTTGGAAAAAAAAAAAATCACATAAAAGTCCTGCCACAAAGCAACAAAACCCCTGTAACTGATCTCATGGCCACATTGACAGTAAAGGCAGGTATTATCAATGACTATTAGATACTGATCAGCCCAAGGCCCAATTTCTAGGTCTAAACCACAATTGCTTCTTGGCACCCACACAACCCTCCGCACATAAATACCCAATCTTTTAAACTCCAGCTGTGAAAAGTTCCAAATTTCTAACAATTATTAACACACCAGTCACTGAAACACGGTAAAGATCCCACAGACCATTTTACCGGTTCCCTCTTTCCACCAGGAAAAAAAAAAATCACCAGGAATTGTAATTTGGGTCTGCTCTAACTTTAGGCTCTCAACTTCAATTTTCTGCTAGAAGTAGTATATCAGGTCAACAGATGGGTACTGAAAACAATGGAAGAGGACAGAACAAATCAGGAGAAACTAAAAACAGAACTAGCATTCACTATTGACACAGGTGCTGTAAATGGTACTAGACACTTTACACAACTTATTTAATCCAGTAGTCCCACAAAAAAGGCAGTATCCCCATTTTATAGATAAACACAAATTCTGCAAGATTTAAGTGACTTGCCCAACATAAGGAGCAAAGTCAGGGTTCAACCCTAAGGCTGCCTAGCTCCAGAGATCTTTCCTTTAACAATCCCACTGACTTCCCTAAGAGTCATAGGTTACAGCCCTTAGGAAATCTTCCCACAACCATTTCTCCCCTGCTTTCTTCACCTTAGCTACTCTTAAAACTGGCCTGCACATTAGCAACCAATAATTTCATTCTGTACCTAACAACACTGTGTTCTCAAGTTGCTACTGGTACTTTCAACATCATCAAAACAATCCTCCTTCCCTTCCTCATCTCCACCCATAACTAGGAATGTTATCTACACCCCAGTATTTAACTTTATTATTTAACATTAGACCTAGAGAAGAAATTCTGAGGTCAAGTAACAAATCCTTCATTTTTCAGAAAAGGACAACCTGTGCCAAGAGAGGCTATATATTCTACCTTCATCATATGTCATTTTGAAAAAATCTGTATCAGTCTTATGTCACAAGAGGTTCTTCCTAAACACTGATGGTCATGGCTGCATTCATAAAGCCTCCTCCTTGCTGAAGGAAATAGCATCCCTGTTCTATTCCTTTCAAATCTCTTCTGCTAGAAATCAATGCCAGTATTTGCCACTAAGACACTGGTTTTCAATTCCAAATGCAGAGATGGTGAATTTACAGCAATGAAGCAAGTAAGCTTTCGGAGCTACATATAAACTATCTGGAATTAGAACATTCTAAGAAACAAGTTACATATCTCAGTAATTATGAAGTTTGAACAATTCAAACGCTGACAAACAGTAATTCTGACATGTCACCATCTTATTTCAGGATAATCACCTATAAAAGCAAGCCTGTGAGGTGGTCTAGAAAGCCTATAAAGCCATGAAACATTGACCTGAAGCAATGCCATAAACATAAAAATGAAGAGATATAGATCAAGGGAACCAAGTGAAAAAAGTAGGAATTGGGGTAAGGGAAATGAAGTAGGGAAAAGCTTGGGACATGGTACACATCCAGTCAGTAACAGTGTTTATTATTATTTACTTTAGAAGGTGCATTACTAAGCACAGTGAATGACACACAGAAGTACAATAAATACTATGTAATGAATGAACATATGCCATGAATTACAAAATGGTACCTAAAGAAGAGATACTACCTTGGGAATTCATTTGCTGGGGGAGAAACATTTCCTGCAGGAAAAGTGTCCTCACCCTATGGCAACAGAGGTAATGGGGTTGCTGCATGATAAAATGCACTGGGCACTGAACATGGAGTCTGGAAGTCATAAACTATTTATGTGATTCTGAGCAAGTCCCTTCCACCTTTCTTTGCCTCAGTTTCCCTATCTATGAAATGGGGATAATACCCCCATCTCAAAGGTGTGAGCAAAGTTGAGATAACATGAAAAAGGACTCAAAGCAAACATAAATGCAACTGCCTGACATCTCCACTTGCATGTCTCAAAACCTCGCCCAAGAGGAAATTTTCAATCATCCCTCAAAACCTGCTCTTCATATTTCCCAACTCAGTAAGTGTAACCATTTCCACACTCTGGGAACATTCTTCCTTTCTCCAGATCCAATCCATCATCCAGTCCTATCCATTCTAACCCCCTTTATTTTTTTTTTTTTAAAGATTTTATTTATTTATTTGACAGAGAGAGATCACAAGTAGACACAAAGGCAGGCAGAGAGAGAGAGAGAGAGAGAGAGACAGAGAGGGAAGCAGGCTCCCTGCTGAGCAGAGAGCCCGATGCGGGACTCGATCCCAGGACCCTGAGATCATGACCTGAGCCGAAGGCAGCGGCTTAACCCACTGAGCCACCCAGGCGCCCCTCTATAAATCCTTTTAAGATGTCCATTGTTCTTAAGAGAAGAGGCCAAACTCCTAAACCTGGCTTTGAAGACCCTACATTATCTGTCCTCTGTCTCCACCTCAAGCTACTTTACCCATTCCTGAACCTGTTCCAGCATACTGGCTTTTTAAGCACATACTTTTTTTTTTTTTTTTTTAATGTGTTATGCTTTCTGACAAACCCCTACTCATTCTTTGGGTCTCATTCCAAAATCAGGCCCTTTTATTACACTCTCACAACATTTCCGGGTATTTATGCAAGTATTTTATGATACAAAAGTATACAATCACAAATGGTTATAAACCCAACGAAACTGAAAGCTCCACTAAGGTAAGCACTGTTATATCCAGTACACCTCAGCATCCTCAGGAAAACTGACTCTAGCACAGTTTGGGCCCAAATATTTGAACAAATCCAACCGAGGTGAAGAGAGACACAGTCAACTAAAAATTATAACTCAAAAAGATAAACTTCTAACTTATATAGCTGCCCATTTTTGCTTCAAACTCTCCCCACCTCCACTCTCAAAACCTCACACCAAACGATTCGTGGCCTCAGATACTTCACAGTTTCCAATCTCCCGTAGCCTCTGCTTTCCCCTCCCGTCCCCACAAAGTTCCAGGTTCAAAATGAACCCGTGTGAGCAGTAAGCGAGACGCAACGTGCCTCTTTTGCCTTTGCGGGTGGCGCGTCCCGGACCACCCGGGGAAAATTTCCTAATCCAGACACCCGGGCTGAGAGCCTAAACACTAATTCGTCCGCGCAACAGTGACGCAAGTCGGCCGAAGAGCACTTTGCCAGGTAAGAAGCCACGAAGCTTGAGGCGTTTCTTTAAGACTCCTCAGACGTAATTCAAATCACGAGTCCCGGCCCGATCGTCTAGGCGCGCGTCGTAGATTTTCAGATGCCCATTCCATCCATCAAAGAGGAACGGAAAAGACGTTCTCCGTCTAGCCCTTTAGAAATCACCCCCATTGGAGGCCTGCGGGTCGCTAAATAAATCCTCGCGAGAGCCACCGGCTTCCGCCCGCTTCCTGCACCGGGCTAGCCGGACCGGAAGGAATGCGGTACTTCCCCGCCCCGGGCCCTACCTCACAAGGCCGCGCGGCCCAGCTGCGACCAATCAGCAAGCTCATTGTAGGCCGCGGCGCAGACAGCCAATGGCAAGTCGCGGCGCGCGCAGAGCTTCCTCTCTTCCGCACCGGGCCCCCTCCCTTCCGCCCGCCGACTTCCACTCAGCCTCTGGCGGAGGAAGTGATGTCACAGGCCCCATGTGAGCGGATTGCAACACATGCAGCTGCCTGGAGAGAGGGAGCCGGTGTCCTACGTCAGAGCCGCCGCCGCGGAGCCGCCGCCGGGGAGGAGCAGCCGCTGCCGCCCAGGACTGGGCCCTTAGGTAAGCCGAGGGAGGGAGAGGCCGGCGACCGCCGCGGCTGGCCGCGCGAGGCGGGAAGAAGAGGGCCTCTTGGGGGTGGCTAGGAAGGGGGCCGCTCTGCCCCAGCGGCGGCGCTAACTCTGTGGTCTTGGTGTCTCCGGGCCCCGCCGGGCCGCTCTAGGGAGGAGGAGGCGAGAAGATGGCGGACGACCCCAGTGCTGCCGACAGGAACGTGGAGATCTGGAAAATTAAGAAGCTCATCAAGAGCTTGGAGGCGGCCCGCGGGTGAGCGCCGCGTCCGGCCCCCCCGTGCTCTCTTGGTTCCCGGACCCCTCAGGATGGCCGCCCCCGCGCCGCATGGCCGGATGAGGAGAACCAGGCACTAGTCAACTCCCGCCTTCTGGATCTCTGGGTAGTAGCCCCCGACTCAGGGGCAAGGGTCTTCGCGGTTGGCCGGGGAAGGGATCCTTCTCCTGCTTCGGGGTAAGGGGCCCCGCTCCCGGGGTTCGGACCCCTTGACTCCCTCGTGAAAGGCCATTGCTACTTTTGAATCTCTCTCTGGCCCTTGAATCAAGCACCTCCGTGTTCGAGCTCCAGTTGCTGCCACCTTACTTGGGTGCTGTTTGGGGAAAGAGCTCGGCCTTCCTTTCTGAACGTCGTTCCCTGATTTCCTCTCCATGTTTCTCAGCCAGGTCTCATTAAAATGGCCTCCCCCTCCGGGTCTTCTGAACTGGGTCGGTGAAGTTTGGATGGGACGGGAAGGAGGAGAGGTGGCCAGGGACAACCTCTTTCTGACTTTCCTTGATATCTCTGGGTTTTCCACCTCTTCCAAGATGACTTCCCCCAAGTCCTCCAATTACCCCGGAGGTTCCTGGTGTTAGCTGTTGAAGTACCCACCTATGAAATGAAAATGCCAACGTGTGGGGGGTGGAGTAGAGAGGAGATTTTGGTGGACGAATCCGCATCTGTATATACATGAGAAACAGGGTAATGGGGCCGTTAATGTGAACTGTTAACTACGGGGTCCTTTTTGGCCTCTCTCTAGAACTTTCAGGGATAGAAGTGCCCAATGTACTAATGCTTGTTGAAGTTTAGAACTGAATTAGGTGGGCTTTGGGTCTCCTTTTGTAAATTTTGTGGGTCTTTACTATGGGAAGGTTAGATAGAAACTGGCTGTATATGCTTTTTTTTTTTTAAGTTAAAATTACTCATTTGGAGAAGGTGTGTCAAGTATTCCCATTTTCTTAGTTTGTTTATTTTGTTCTTTTCCCAGTTATAGGAACTTTTTGCTTACAGGAAGTGGCTCAAAAAAAAGCGTTTGGAACATTACATATTTGTATGTCTGAGCATTCTTAGAATAGCAGAGTGCCTTGCCCCAGGCCATGTTGAAAATTTGTTTTGAACACAGGAATTGGACATTCTGGTTTCCAACCCAGGTTTGTCATCGATTGCTTGATTTGCAGTGATAGAATTAATCAAGCTTTTAATTGTTACTACATGAAATAAAGTGTGCTTAGTTACATGGAGGGCCCAAAGTTGTTAGATTGGTTTTGCTGTTGTGTTTTCTTATTAAATTAGTGACAGTTCTGCTTGAAATGAAGCTTCTGAAAGTTTGGCTATCCATTCAGTTACTTGGGCTTTTGCTAACTCTTTACCTAGTACAAATTGAAGGTGGCAGCTTATTTTTAATTTTTTTAAGTTTGTTTCTTTGAATGTAATAAAATAGATGTTTTTAATAATCTTACAGGAACTTGAACACAGATTTTTTTTTTTTTTTTTTGCCTCATGGTAGAATGAATAATTATTCTCCCGAGTGTGAACATATTATACAGGAGAGATAGTACAGGTCATGATCCCTTATGTATGATGTACTATCAGGAATTAGATTAGTTTCACTAGGATCTTCTGTTGCATTACTTTTAATTGAGTATGGCTTTTATGGATTTTTGTTGCAGTGTTTAAAGTTTGATGTGACCTGTAGATTTGTTCTCGTATGTCTTTACCTTGGGGGCAGTGTCACACATTAGAATCTGCATACATTACATTCTCTGAAAAACTCTAAAATGTGAATTTATGACTGTAATTTGACTGTTGTCTGAGTGTAGTAACATTAAAAATAACGTTCTGTGTAGTAACAGCATTCCCTTCTAGTGCATGATGAAGGAAGCTTATTCTCTGATTTGATCATAGCCATGTTACCTAGCTACTTGAAACTCTTCAGCTACCCTTTAAAGCTTTTAGAGGCTTTATCTCTTTTATTAGCAAAGTTCAGTCAAGTTTAAAGCACATCAAAAATGAGGTTCTCATGCACAACTTTAATTCTAAGTGATGGGGTTAGTTTGGACATTTTAGACTAGGATTAAGCTATCTAAAATAGCTGGAAGCGGTCTTCATTTAAACAAATAATATGGTTGATAATCATGTCCTACTTTGCTTTTATTTAGGATTTGGTTGCTTGTTGATCCCATGAAAATTTTAAATCTTTTGCCATCTCTGGGTATCGGTAAGGAGCCACAACTGTATTCAGTTTGGCTCAGAAGTTTCCCTGTACATACCAACTTCTTTTAGGGAATAGGAGGATTCCTGTTCTTGGCTGAATTGTATTAAAGTCAGGCTCAGATTATTATAGTGTACGGTAAGAAATATTTTGCCTAATGCTAAAATATTTTAAGGAGAAATGTAATGATCTTTAAAGACAAACTGGATGACAGAACGAATCTTTGTGTGCTGGTGTTTGGGGTTGTCTTTGGGTTTAAGGAGAAAACTGATGTGTTCAAGCATGGTTATTAGCACTAAGTGAAACTTAGTGGTGGATTAATAGAATAGTTTTTGGAATGTTTTTTTGTTTGGGTTGTTTTGATTTTTTTGTTTGGGGTTTTTCTTGTTTGGTTTTTTTAACCCTTTTAGCATTGTAGAATTCTGGGCACGAAAATCATATTAGTTTGTTTTTAACAGTAACTGTAAGGTACGCTTATAGTTAACCAAAAGAGTAATTTTGAAATTGAGAGTCAGTTTATGATTATCTCTTGATAATATCACTTAAATGTAGCTTAAAAAGGGAACCATTGCAAAATGGACTCAGTAATTAAGTACATCTGAACAAAGTGAGGTTTCTAAGCACAATAATTATTGGGTGCTTAGTATACTTAGTATATTATAGACACTGTGTTAAGTAATACACTATTTGATTTAATCCTCAAAAGAAGTACTGCCACCTTTTGATAGCTAAGGCACCTGAGGTGAGAGGTTAAATAACTTGATATCTGAAGTGTAGCAGAGCACAGGCCTTGAATCAATATGTTACGCTATGCAATGAATGTATATTATGTTTTCTGAAAATACAAGACCAGAATGACTCAGATTGTAATCTAAGCTACAACAAACTATTTTATTTTAAAAATTTTACTTATTTATTGAGAGAGAGAAGCAAACTCACCACTGTGCACAGAGCCCAATATGAGGCTCGGCTAAATCTCACAACCCTGAGATCATGACCTGAGCTGAAACCAAGAGTCACATGCTCAACCAACTGAGCTACACAGGTGCCCCTATAACAGGCTATCTTAATGTTGTCATTTCTGTGGAAGAGCATTTGTAAGAGCCAAAATGGCTAAAAGAGGGAACTTGGTGTCTTTTTGTCGTCCACATCATACTTAATTTTCTTAGTTGAAAGAAGTGTTACACATAGATCTTAAATTTAAGTTTGTGGAATATACTTAATTTAGTTTCATAAAAGTCTGGTTGAATGTTAGTTTCTTTGTGTGTTAATAAAATAACCTGCCATTTCTTTTGTTACACTAAGTCCCACTTGAAGTTAGTGGAAATTCTTCCTGGTTTATGATTGCTCCTGGTACATTCTCCACCATTGGCTTAATGAGGACAAATGTGTACATAAGCCAGAACTGGAACTAGGGCCATGTGAATGGAACTCTGGTTGTGGATAGTTAGGACAAGGAACTAAAGCAGGTAAATATGTTTTACAAGAAAGGTGAGTGGGAAATTTTGGTTTTTCCTACTAATGTTTTCTGACCCAGCAAGAAGTAGCTCCAGATACAAGGTTGGAAGATTTATAGTTTTCAGGGAATAAAAATCATTGCCAGAGCCTGTTCTGGCCAAGGACGGTGGTAAATGTGACAAATAGACCAGGATAATTTGGGTTAAGTTGCATCTGTGGGTGTTAGAATATTTTTCAACTTACCTTGACCAGGGAACCTTGTATATTTCAAAAATAATGAAGGCTTAGTCAGATAACCCATCTTTGAAGATCTGCACAGTTTGTAAACTTTGAGTCTTATGGGCATTTTGGGGCCATTTTTAAATCTTACTGTTTAGTTTAAAAGAACTTGTAGATATTTTGACTTTGAAGAAAATAGAAATATCTTAGTTAACATGATTGCCTTTCCCTCCCTGAAATATTCAGCTTCTTTTCTCCTCTAAGGAGTTCTGATACCTGATGGCAGGGGTGGTCCCCCACACCAAGCAGTTCTGTAGTTCTTAGTGGACAGCAGCTGTGGGTGTCCTACAATTTAATCTAATTCTTTTTTTTTTTTTTTTTTTTTAAGATTTTATTTATTTATTTATTTGACAGACAGAGATCATAAGCAGGCAGAGAGGCAGGCAGAGAGAGAGGAGGAAGCAGGCTCCCTGCTGAGCAGAGAGCCCGATGCGGGGCTCGATCCCAGGACCCTGAGATCATGACCTGAGCCGAAGGCAGCGGCTTAACCCACTGAGCCACCCAGGCGCCCCAATTTAATCTAATTCTGACACTACATAAGGTTAGTATCTGATCCCATAAGTAAAGTGCTCAGTCCTACAATACTGTCCCCATTTGTGTTAAGTCTGGGCCTCTCCTATTTCTGACCTATAGCCTTTAAATTGTGGATTTAATAATTTGCTAGAATGGCCCACAGAACTTAGGGAAGCACTTCACTTATGTTCATTGTCCTTTTTTATAAGTATATATATAAATGAAGAGTACATAGGGTGAGGTCCAGAAGCATCTGAGTACAGGAGCTTCTGTTCCTGTGGAACTGGGGGGTATTTCCTGGGCTTACCAACCCAGAGGTTCATTAAATCTTGTTCAAGGCTTTATAGAACTTAAATTGCAGACTCCTTTCACACCACAAACCTTTCCCAGAGGGCTGTGGATGGAGCTGAAAATTCCAACCCTTAGTTACCTCATCTTTCAGGTGACCCCAGTGGCCCTACCCTAAGTCACTTATTATAAACTGAGGTGTACTCCACAGAAATTCCTTAGGAATAACAAAACCCATCACCCAGGAAATTCTAAGGGCTTTAGAAGCTCTGTCAAAAGCCATGGACAATGACCAAATACATTTCTTATACCACATAACCATTTTTTAACATCTCCACTAAATTCTTCACATGTTGAATTAAAAGTAGGTTTGTGAGGGTTGCCTGGGTGGCTCAGTTGGTTAAGTGTCTGACTCTCGATCTCAGGGTTATGAACTGAAACCCTGTGTAGGGGGGCACCTGGGTGGCTCAGTAGGTTAAGCCTCTGCCTATGGCTCGGGTCACTATCCCAGAGTCCTGGGATCAAGCCCCACATCTGGCTCTCTGCTCAGCGGGGAGCCTGCTTCCTCCTTTCTCTCTGCCTACTTGTGATTTGTCTGTCAAATAAATAAATAAAATCTTTTAAAAAAAAGAAAGAAAGAAAGAAAGAAACCCTGTGTAGGGCTCCATGCCCCAGTATGGAGCCTTCTTAAAAAGAAAAATAATTTTGTGAGATTGTAGACTAGGCTTTTTTTAACCTTATAGACAAATAATATGGATGGACTGTTGATATGATTTGGATCGATTAAAGTATATCAAATGTGTTTGAATACCTTTCCCAAGTAAAAATTGTTGGTTAATAGAATATTTACCTAAATGATACATGGAATGTTCTCAAAGCCATGAGTTTTAGGTACTTTAATTTTTACTTAAGTTCTTCATACCTTAAAGGGCTGCTTATAACTAATGTGATACCAGAATATTCAGGCTTTTAGAGAGGTTTGTTGTTTTTTTTTTCCTCCCATTCTCTTCTGCGCAAAACCTACCACCCCCAAGAAAAGTCAAGAATTAGAATGTTTTTAATTTCTTGGGAAGAGATGAATGTAGACCAGAGTACAACTATAGACAGAGGTCTTGGTGGCCTCTCATGAAGAGGTCATGATACAGATGCCACTAACAGGTCTGAGCCATGAGAAGAAAAAGATAGGGGGAAGAAGGAGAGAGTATATTTTATAGGGTATGGTAGTGTCCTTGAGGCAACTCCCGAGTGTCATAGGTTGCTTTCCTCAACCCAGAACTAGTTCTGACAGCCATTGTATTCAGGAATAGTGTTCTATGCACTGTGAACCTAATGAACAATTACTGTCTTTGAATTTCAACTCTTGACAGACTTCTCATTGTAATAGCAGATACCCTTCCAGGAAAGGAAGGCTTACAGTGGACATACTCCTAGGTAAGCACAGTACCTAATTAGAGTAACATTTAAGGCCAAATGCCCTTTGGGTTACAGGTGTGTCTGTCTTACCCCTCCTCCCCTGACCAGTTGGACCCTTTTAGCATTAGTAGAGGGCCCTTTTTCTTAGACCTAGGGTTAAGAGTGTGCCCATTATGGCCCCTTGTGCTGGATGTTCTGTTGTGAGAAAACTTAAAATAAGTTTGGTGTCAGGGTTGAATGGTCTTAGATCCTACTTGAAGATTCAGAAGGAAAAATTCGTATCTTTTCCGTAGACCCACAGCTGGAACTGTCCCAACTGAGAATATGGAGAGCAGAAATTTCTTCAGAGTCCAGTGAATTTTCTAGGGAATCTCAGAACAGAACCCTTTCATAGGATACATTCTATAGGTATTTCTTAATTCTTCAGCAGCCTCTTACCTTAATGAGAGCAAGAAGGGATTAGAGGGGTTCAGGGTTCTTCTTTCCAACATATTGGAAATTAGGTTTCTTGTGGGCACTTTCCTCAAAGAACATGAAGGCTCACTTTGGTAACAACTTTATCTCAAGCCACCGGATGGACACAGTTTAAACCCTTTCCTGCTGTGTGTTAAGTTGGAAACTTCCTGGGTGCCTGGGTGGCTCAGTCGTGTCAGCTTTTGGCTTGGGTCATGATCCCAGGGTCCTGGGATTGAGCCCCACATCAGGCTCCCTGCTCAGCAGGAAGCCTGCTTCTCCCTCTCCCACTCTTGCTGTCTCTCTCTGTCAAATAAATAAATAAAATCTTTTTTTTTTTTTTTTTAAGTTCTAAAGATGGAAACTTCCCTTTTTTCTTACTTTTAAACCTTTTTTTCCTTTGAATATAAGTGAATGAAAATTACGTAATTTTATTTTTTTGCTTTTTTCTCACCTCCCCCTAAACATCATTAAGAGCCATAATTTCATTATCATTCATGATACAAAGATGAAAACAGATTTGTCTCTTAAACATTATACATTGATCACATTTACTGTGATTTAATCCAGCCCTTTCTCTTTCATCTACTTAATTTATTTTTTTTCATCTACTTAATTTGTATTCATGGGTGCATATAAGTATTCATGTGTTTGCTTTCTCTCTTTTTTTTTTTTTTTTTTTTTAAGGCCTCCCAAGTTCTGTATCTTTAACAGCAATTTTCAGATCCAGAGTTTTCATCCAGCCTATGCTTTGTCTCTTGTCACCATCCTTCCTGTACATTTCAGAGGACTTGACATTTTCAGATACCTGACAACTGCCTCTTGTAGTGCAGATACCTTGGGGATATTGGGTCCATGCTCTTCTGTTTTCATATTTTCATTTGATCCTCTAAGGTCTCGTTTAGAAGAGTGATCCTAGTCAAAACAAAAGATTGTCTTTTCCCTACCATGTTTGGGGCCTTCAGATGAGATTTTCCCCCAAACTCACATCTAGGTATATGAAAAATGAAGCCCACAAATGCATTTTTACTACTAACCAGTCAACTTACAAGCTTCATCAAATATCTGCTGTAAGTTAGACACTAGACATTTGGAAGAAATGTGTAATACAATGGGAGCATGGTCTGACACGCAACCGTGGACTGATGATATGAACCATTTCCAGAACTAGAGAATAACACAGTACATGTTGAAGCGGGCATAGTGTAAACAGGTGATTAGGGTCTTGAATGAGGTGTTGGACATTGTCAGAAACCAAAAGAGAGATTGTGTAACTGCTCCAGCAAATTTCCTAGGGGAGGCAATTGTCATAGAATGTTACCTAGGGCAGTAGTATTATTTGGCTGATACAGTATCTTTGATACAGTAGTGGAGTGGAGCTGTAACTGATCTGCAGCTTTGAAATTGTAATTGACATTCATTCCTGATTGAAAGCCAGTTAGTCTAAAATTAGATCCAAGAGCTTTGTGTTGGTTGATGGTTGGTGAGCTGTCAGGGTATTGAAATAGCACAGAGCATTTGTGCATGTGTGCCTTGTTCGTAAAGTTGGCATGACAGAGCTGAAGACAGTCCCAACAGTTTGCCTTTCAACCTAAATAAACCTTAGTTTGCAAGTAGTGAAATTGTGCTGATCCCCAAACATGATTTCCTTAATACTTCTGGATATTTTTAGCTTTTTACTAAAAAACAGTTTTCTTCCTTTCTTGGCTACTCCCATTTTCTGGCATCTTCTGGCCTTCCACTTAAGCAAGGAGGAGCCTCAGGAAGGACAGGGTTAGAGGTTCATGACTGAGGTATGTTTTAGTAAAGTAATAAAACTAGTTTTCTGAAGATGAATTGAATAGCATACATTTTGACTCCTCACAACAGCTCTGTGAGGAAACTACTCAACCGTTTAATGGATGAAGAAATTGAAACACAGAAAGGTTAGGTAGCTTGCATCTTACCACAACCTAGTAAGGGGCAGTACTAGATTTTCTGTTCCCACTTTTCTGGTTTCAGAGCCTGTGATTCTATTATACCACACTGCCTTGCTCTTTGATTGAAATTTCTTTTGCTAAGTAGAAACATCTTCCATTCCCTTTTGAAAGGACTCTTGTCCAAGGAGGTTTGCATTTTACTGGAGGGAGCAGGTGTGCTGGATGTAGGAGCAAAGATAAAAGGAAAACAGGCATGCTTTTTTGCATATCTGCCCAAGGAAGAACTTGGGAACCAAACATACTTACTCTTTTTTTTTTTTTTTTTTAAGATTTTATTTATTTATTTGACAGAGAGAAATCACAAGTAGGCAGAGAGGCAGGCAGAGAGAGAGGAGGAAGCAGGCTCCCTGCTGAGCAGAAGGCCCGATGTGGGACTTGATCCCAGGACGCTGGGATCATGACCTGAGCCGAAGGCAGCTGCTTAACCAACTGAGCCACCCAGGCGTCCCAAACATACTTACTCTTAATGAGCATCGCTGGTGAGGGAAATAACTTGCTTTTAAATCCTTCCCCAGAAGTTCATTTTGTGTATTAGAACAATAACAGGAGGGCAGTGGCTTTTGTTTTATTTGAAAAATACTTGCATTGTGGTAAAGAAACATTAGGTGAACTGTCTCATTTATAGGATCCCAGGTAGAACACTGGCCCCTAAAGCTGGTTGTGATTGATAATCAAGGCTTTGCCTTGATGTATGAATACTAGAGAAAGTTTCCAGCTTCTGCTGGTCCTTGGTCGAACATTCTACTAGGTTAGCTTTTGTGAAGTTGTTAAATCTTTTTTAAAATATTTATTTATTTATTTATTTAGAGCAGGGGTCAGAGGGAGAGAGAGAATCTTAGGCAGGCTCCACACCCACGATGGAGTCCAATGCAGGGCTTGATCTCACAATCCTGAGGTTATGATTTGAGCTGAAAACAAGAGTTGGACGCTGTACCAACTGAGCCACCCAGGCGCCACTATAATTTTTCTTTCCAAAACAAAATAAATGCCTGTAACTGTAGAAAAATACACCAGATACATGCATTTTTGTTTTGGATGACTAAGTAATAGTAGTGCTGTTAAGCATAAAATACTAAAATGAACCTTCGTAAACTTTCTGCTGGAAATTTTTGCTGGAACAGGTGAGTTATTCTATTCTCTATGATAGAAGCTGCTTTAGTGTCTTGGTATGTTCAGATCTTGGGCTTTGTCCCCTCTGGTAATGGCATCTGACCCTGAGGTCAGTCGGATAAACCAATTTCAAGTAACTCTGTCTAGCCTTTTGAACAGTAACAGAATCCTCCCTCCTCCTTTGGTATTCTGCAAGCTCTTTATAAAAGGCAGCCCCATCCGCCTCTAACCAGTATCAGAGATGATGGGGGCTGGGGAGCGGGGAGCAGCAGGGCGTCAAGTTGAGGATGAACAAAATTAAGGGTAGCAAAAGAAGACTCTTTGGAAGTATTGGTTTTATTTTATTAAAGACTATGGTTTTGGGGTTTTAGCAAAGCTAAAACTGGGTAGTCAGTCATTTCTATGCAAGTGTTAGCTCCTCTCCAAAACTAGCAAATTTTTCATTGGTATTTTGTATGGTAGTTTAGAATAAATCTCTGGTGTTGGTATAGAAGAGACTATATAGGGAAGATCTTATTTCTCACATTGGGAATTAACCGTTTATTTATCAAATTCATGTGCTGTAATGATTTGTGCCCTTAAGCTTATATAGACAGTGTAAGCAGCACGTTATTTCAGTTTTTGATACTTGGTGGAAGAGAAAATGGGGTCAGATCTTTGAAGTAACTGATAACCAGACAAAGTAGTGACTGACTATGGGTTATATCAAAATAATGTGAACCCATACCATAGCTGTAGGATGAAGCTATTCAAGCTTTTATATAATAAAATTTTTTAAAGTTTCAGAGGGTAATGGATTAATAAAGATTTTATTTCTTTGACAGACAGAGATCACAAGTGGACAGAGAGGCAGGCAGAGAGAGAGAAGGGGAAGGAGGCACCCAACTGAGCAGAGAGCCCAATGCAGGGCTTGATCCCAGGACCCTGAGATCATGACCTAAGCCAAAGGCAGAGACTTAACCCGCTGAGCCACTCAGGCGCCCCTGGACTTACTCGGATTCTGATAAGACCTACCACCTTCTAAATTGCTTCCCCTCTCCCTTCTAGCTGTGCTGTGATGTTTCTGAATGTACTATTAAAGAGCAGAGGGGTAGGGTATAACGAGGTAGAGTTCCATCTTGTTACCTTTTAGTGAGCCCTTAATATTTGCTATCCATGCTAGGCACGTGACATATATTACAGAATTCTCATGACCTTGTAAAGAAAGCAGAAACTGAGGCCCAAAGAGATTCATTTATGTAAGTTGCTGTAGGTTATACAGATAAGACATGACATAAACCCAAATCTCTTAAATAAATCTGTGCTCCTGGGGTGCCTAGATGGCTCAGTCAAAAGAGCATGTGACTCTTGATGTCAGGATCATGGGTTCAAGCCCCACGTTGGGCATAGAGATTACTTAAAAATAAAAAATCTTGGGGTGCCTGGGTGGCTCAGTGGGTTGAGCCTCTCTGCCCTCAGCTCAGGTCATGATCTTAGGGTCCTGGAATTGAGCCCCACATAGGGCTCTCTGCTCGGCAGGGAGCCTGCTTCTCTCCTCTCTCTCTGCCTGCCTCTCTGCCTACTTGTGATCTCTGTCTGTCAAATAAGTAAATAAAATCTTTTAAAAAATTAAAATTAAATTTTAAAAATCTTATTTTAAAAAATAAAATTCTGTGCTCCTAACCAACCTCCTACACTGTTCCCATATTAAACCCATATCAGAAAGATTGCTATAGTCTCAAACTTTAAACTTAGTTTTGCATGTTTGGTAAAAGAAAAATAGAAACCCCATTGTGAATAAAAAAGCATGACTTCTGCATGGGTCATGATCTCACGGCTCTATGCTCATCAGGGAGTCTACGTATTCCTCTTCTCTCCCTCTGCAACTCCCTCCCGCTCATGTGCTTGCACTCACACTCTTTCCCTCTCCCTCTCTCATATAAATTAAAATCATAAAAAATGTACATGGACAAAAGCAGTAGGAATTGGTGAGGAACTCGTTAATTTACAGCTGGTGATCCATATAATGTGGCTAGCTTAGCAATTCCCAGAAATGATTTGACTGAGATTTAAGTTGAAATTTTTGAGCTTGGAAAGGGGATGGTGGGAATCTTTGGCCACCCATATCCTAGGCACAACCCCAGTCGTCAAACATTGGGATGAAAGCTTGGGGAACATACCCTCTAAATCCCAACAAAGAGTGTAGTCGTCAGTCTACTTCCTCCTGGTCCTAAACTGAAAGTAATTCTGTTAAGTAGGGGTGATGAAATCTGTGGCAAGCATTTGGTGTGCCCTGGGTGTTCTGTCCTGGAAAAGTCGGACAATTCATTGTGGTTGTATTGCTGCTAGGGTAAATGACAGCAGCTTACCTACAGCAGGTGGGCTCGGTTTGTCTTCTGTGAGTTGGGATGAATTCATGGAATCTCTGGCTTCAGCTGGCCAAGAGATCCTGCTTATAGTCACAGAAAGCAAGCCAGACCCAGTGATTCTCAGCCCTAGTTACACATCAGAATTGATAGACTTGTATTTGAATCAGTTTTTCTGAAAATTGAGGCTCCCTCTTCTAATCACCACTACCTTCACTGTCCCTATTCAAGAGCAATTGAATCAGAATAGAGGAGGGGAGATCTTTTTGTATATGAGCATTTATTTTTTGTTTTGCTCTTTTAGAAAGTCCCTCAAGGATTCAGGGTTCTCACGCAAATAGTGGTTATTAGTGGACAACCTTGTGTGGACCATGTTGGTTTTTTCCAGCTACCTTTCTAAACTGTTCTTGAGCATTTTTGATGATGAACCTTGATAAAATCTTTACAAGTCAAAGAGTGCCTAGATTTTCTTTGCTTGTTATTGGTCAGAAGGCATGTTGAATCTAAAGGCTGCAACTATGTGAGACCTAAAGTTACTCACACCCCATAGTCCAGGCTTTGCTCTGAATACCGTGCTTTTCTATCTTAAGGCATTTCAGTCCTGACACTTCAGGTGACCTTATACATCTTTCCCTGTCCATAATGCTCAGGGTACATGAAACCTTGGATGAATAACTGGTGGTACAGTCATAACCTCCCATGTTAGGTAGAGAAACTTTTCTTCAAAGTTTATTTGAGACTGAAGGAAGGAAAAGCTGTTAGCTCTTTATTTAAAATTCCCTTCCTTCCTGAATTTTGTCTAGTTTTATTTACTTTCCGCATTTAATCTATTTACAACTACTTCCTTCTGTCTCCTGCTGTTTTGTTGCTCAGAAGTTAGTTTCATCAGAAGTTTCATCAGAAGCATTGATGAACCTTGTTTGATAAGGGAGAGTACCCCAGATATGGTGATAACAAGAAGGAATCCAAGAGCAGAGGCCCTGGGAAGCCTTTTGTGCCACATTGTTATATGCTTTGTCTGGCTTTGCCCAGTTTTTACAACCTGGTATGAATCATTGCTGTACCTCACAATTCACTGACTTTGAATGAGAGTCTTTTTCGATTTTAGAAAAAAGACATAGGGACAAAGCAGAATAGTAGATGAAAAATGTTAAATTTTAAAAAGAATGTAGTTTGCATATGTGTCAAGCAACTCCTTGGTGAAAGCTTTACTTCACTTCGTCCTGTGGGTTGTTTTGTTTACTTTCAAATGAAATACTTAGCTTCCTTGATTTTATTTTGGTGTTTACAAAAACTGGTCAAACAACTTTGATTGGCTTATCTTGGGGATAAATGAGCATTTATTTTGTTTGGAAACTTTCCTGGGAAAACTTTAATCTGCTACTTTTAAACCCAACATACCCCCCCCCCCAAAAAAAAAAAAAAATATCGGGCGCCTAGGTAGCTCAGTGTGGTTAAAGCCTCTGCCTTCAGCTCAGGTCGAGCCCAGCATCTGGGCTCTCTGCTCGCCAGGGAGCCTGCTTCCCTTCCTCTCTCTCTGCCTGCCCCTCTCCCTACTTGTGATCTCTGTCAAATAAATAATTTTTTTTAAAATCTTTAAAAATCAGGTATTATAAAATAGCCTTTAAATTTTTAAGGTGGAGGCCATCCACTTAATAACGATGAATTTAAAAACTTAAGGTTGTTTCCACCACCACTATCCCACATGGAATAAAAAGAGGCATAAAGGCAAACTAGTGAAAGGTACTTTCTTAAGTATTAATCAAAATTCAGAAGGAGTAAGAGGCTAAAACTAGCTTTTCAGTAGTGTTTAGATTAGCAGTTTATCTACCACTTTTGGGGGGGGCAGGTCTACATTTCTGAATTGCTTAAGTAGAAACCTGTGGCAAGATATTATTCTCAGGTGTCTTTACTATGCACCGTCTAGAGTGTTACATGGATGAAAGTGTAGGGTTGATTGTCCCCCTTTGGTGCTATACAGCAAAGTTGCTTAATGAATACTTATCAGCTTAACCTATCTGCAGTGGAAATAAGTAGCTACTTATCTTAAGGTCATTGCTTTGTCCTCTGCATGATTATCTTGCTTTAAGGCTTTCCTTCAGGCATTTTGGGTTTACTGAGTGAATTTGTCCCAACATCCTTGTTATCCTCAAACTTCCATCCTTTAGGGTTTGGTGTCTGTTTGCTTCCTGAGCTAAGTGTGCTTCACCCCTGCTATCCTTGGAGCCCCTTCTCATTCCATTCCCTAGTGATTGCCTCTTTGCTAGTTCCATCTCCTAGGAAACTACTCTGTAAATCAGGGCATGTCAGCTTTTAAAAACTGAACCCTTTTGAGAAATAATTCCCTTGGTCACCAAAGATTCCAGGATCCCATAGGGTAGAGAAATGTGTTCTCTTGAGAACTGTTAATCTGAAAATAAGCACAAGATAGTAAAGTGGGTATTAAAATATATGTTGTCTTTTTTTCCCCATCTTCTGTATTTTCATATTGTGCATGTGCAAAAATTGACAGCCCCTGTGTAGAGACAGGTAGGTGGCAGCTACAATAGTGTCCTGTTTGAAGTTAAAATGACTTGCCTAATGTTTCCAGTCCCTCCCACAGCAAACTCCTCTTCTCCTCCTTGACCTGTGGAGTTTGACATAACTGCATATAAAATTATCAGAATGGTTCTTTGGAAATTCCTTTTTAGGAGCCTAGCAAGATAAATTATTGGAAGAATAGCAGTTTGTTACAGTTGGTTGCATAAAAATAGGATCCAATGAGAACTCACTGACTGTAAAGAGCATTTTTCTTTTTTTGTAATAGAAGATACCAGTTTGTTTCATTTGGGAATTCTTTTTCCATCTAGTTCAGAAACTGGAACATGGCCACAGGTAGGATAGTATGTAGAATTTTGGATTTCTAGACACCTTGTCCTAATTTAGAAAAGTTCTTTTTGTAGTTACACTGAACATTAAAACGAAAAGCATTTTAGAGAGTGGTATGCCTGACTTAATGTGTGTTTGTGTGTGCATGAGCAAGGGATCGTTTTGAAGCAGCTTTGCTTCGTGGTCATTTTGATTGTGCTTGTAATGCCAACTGAAGCTGCTCTTCTTAAGTTGGCTTGATTCTCTGGTTTGGCTAGAATACTTGTTCCCCTACTCGGGGTGGCAGCAGAGCACATAGTATCCATCCTTTACCATGTACTGTCTGTCATTGATCAACCTGTATTGAGTAGAGTATCACAAAAGTTATGAACTGGCCTTCTGTGTTCTTAATAGAAACCCCAACAGAAACAATGCCAGTTTCAGAGATAGAAAATAAGCCAATAACCTGAGAGTAAGTATTTTGATAATTGGAAGGGCTGAATGAATATACGCAGCTTGTCTGCTTATAGAGAAAACATGTCTGACGAGAGAACCTGTGGGATTTACCACTAGGAGAAAACTTTGAAAGGGCAGGGTCTTGTGTAAATGAGGTCCCTTTCTACCACTAATACTGCAGAAAAACAAATTTGTGAAAATAATATTACTATAAATGATAAATATATGATATGGTATATTGGCTCCATTTATACAGAAGCTATTAGATTTGAGACTATTAATTTCCTATATATGTGTGTTTATAGATTTGAGTCTGTTCATATTGCCACTCATTCTCCTTATAAGGTTTTTTTTTTTTTGTTTTTTTTTGTTTTTTTTTTAGCATAAAATTAACAATTGTTAGAACATTTCTCAGAAAAAACGTTTGGCTTTTCTAGTAAGCTATCAGGTTAAAAGACGAAGAGATTTTAAAAGGAGTATCATGGTGCTTGCTTCGGCAGCACATATACTAAAAGGAGTATCATGTTATGAGTCTTTTCCATAGACTTTTTTTTTAGTAATAGCATAATAGATACACAGTTTTATATACTGTAAAATTATTCATTTTTATTTTTTTAATTTTTTTTTTTTTTACTTTTTATAAACATATAATGTATTATTAGCCCAGGGGTACAGGTCTGTGAATCGCCAGGTTTACACACTTTACAGCACTCACCATAGCACATACCCTCCCCAATGTCCATAACCCCACCACCCCATTTTTATTTATTTTTAAGATTTTATTTATTTAGAGGGGGGAAGGTTAGAGGGAGAAGCAGACTCCCTGCTGAGCAAGGAGCCCAATGTGGGCCTTGATCCCCAGACTCCAGGATCATGACTGACCTGAGCTATGAAGGCAGAGACTTAACCAACTTAGCCACCCAGGAGCCCCTCTTTATCTATTTTTCAAGTAAGCTCTATGCCCAACATGGAGCCCAGACTCAGAACTCTTGAGATCAAGAATCATATGACCCACCAACTGAGCCTAGCCAGGCACCCCCAATTATGCCCCCCCTCACTTGGGGGCAGGTTTGGGTTTTGCTGCTGCTGCTGTTTTGAAGAATTTATTTAAGTAATTTTATACCCAACATGGGGCTTGAACCCACAACCCCAAGATTAAGAGTTGCATGCTCTCCTGAGCCAGCCAGTTACCTTCTTAATTGCCCCCTTTTTAAAGGACACAGAATACTGGTTTTTTGAGAGTTCAACAATCACCACTATAATTTTAGAACATTTTTATTAAACCAGAAAGACGCTTCCCCCTTCCCTCCCCATACGCATTACTAGTCACTCCCCATTCTACCTTGGCAGTCACTCTGCTTTTTCTGCCTCTAGGTTGCCTGTTCTGCACATTTCATATAAATGAAACTATAAAATGTGTGGGTTTTGTGACTGCATTTACTTGGTATAGGGTAAAATTTCCATACTCCATTCCTTTTTATTGCTGAATAATATTCCATTATATGAATATACCATGTTTTGTTACACGTTCAGTAGTTGGACATAGGGTTTTTTTTTCTTCTTGACTGCTGTTACTAATGCCTCGTAAACATGAGTTTTGTGTGTACATATCTTTTCATTTCTCTTGAGCATATACCTAGAATGGTATGCTATGGATGGATTGGCCAGATCATGTGTTAACTGTTAGATGAATAGCGAATACTTTTGCCCTTTCTGTAAGTTGCCTTTTTACTTTCTTGATGGTGTCCTTTGAAGCACAAAAGTTTTTAATTTTGATGAACTCCATGTGATCTAGATAATCTATTATTTTAAAGATTTTATTTAATGTTATAGAGCATACACAAGCAGGGGGAGCAGCAGGCAGAGGCAGAAGCAGGCCCCAACACACACACACACCACACCCGACCCTACCACCTCCCCCCCCAGTAAGGCCAAGCAAGGAGCCTGATGTGGGATTCCATTGCAGGTCCCCAGGATCACAGCCTGAGCCGAAGGCAGACAGTTAACTCAGTCACCCCGGCATCCCGATAATCTAATATTTTAAATAGTAACTTTTCCATCCTGTTTGGGTATTGAGAGTTGATTATATTGGCATTTCCTAAACTTGAGAGATGAGAGTAGCATCTTAAGGAACTTACAGGAACCGTTTTTGAGAAGGGGCTACCTAGAGTGAACTCTCCCTCCCTTGATTTTAATACGTAGCCAGGTTGAGAACTGCTACGTCAAGGAGACAAATGTGTGCTTTAAATTTTTTCTGTCATAAATGAACTTTTTTTTCAACTTTTGTATTGTGGCAGAGTACACAGTATAAAATTTAACCATCTTAGCCATTTTAAGCATACAGTTTAGTAGTGTCAAAAATACATTCACACTGTTATGCAGCCAGTCTCCAGAACTCTTTATCTTGTAAAACTGAAACCACACTAAACAACAGACACCCTATTTCCCCTTCCCCCAGCAACCACTGTTCTTTCTGTCTTTGTGAATTTGACTATTCTGGATACCTCATATAAGTGGAATTATATTGTGTGGTTTTATATCTGGCTTATTTCCCTTAGCATAAATTGTTCAAGGCTAATACATATTGTAGCATGTATCAGAATTTCCTTTACGACTGAATGATATTCTGGGTGCTTGGATGGCTCAGTGGGTTAAGCCTCTGCCTTCGGCTCAGGTCATGATCTCAGGGTCCTGGGATCAAGGCTCGCATGGGGCTCTCTGCTCAGTGGGGAGCCCCCGCTCTGCCTGGCTCTCTGCCTACTTGTGATCTCTCTCTGTCAAATAAATAAATAAAGTCTTTAAATTAAAAAAAAGACAATAATATTCCACTCTATCTCTGTGGCACTTTTTGTGTTACTCTTCGTGCAAAAGATGGATAGGTGGACATGAGTTCTGTCTTTCGGTTGTTGTGAATGTTGCTGCTATAAGCATTAGTGCACAAGTATATCTTTGGTTCCCAGCTTTCACTCTTTGGAGGATAGACCCGTAAGTGGAATTGCTAGATCATATGGTGATTCTATGTTTAATTATGTGAACAACTGCCATGCTGTTATCCATAATGGCTATATGATTTAACATTACTACCAGCAAGGCATTGGGTTCTCATATCTCCACATCTTTGCCAACATGTTTTGTTTCTTGATAGTAACTATTTTAGTGGCTGTGAAGTGGTTTTGTGTTTTGATTTGCATTTTCCTAATGATTAGTGATGAGTTGATATGTTTTGGTAATGTAGTTTTGTGTGTGCTTCAGGTAGAACTAGAAATACTGAAATGAGATGTTGTTAATAAGTATGTTCAGATAATGTAGTTAAAAAAATGGTGTTGGCATCATAGATAGAGGTTGGTGGCTGCTCAAAAGAGCTTTCCCATATTGGCAAGGCCTTGGTAGTAGTGCCCTCCATAGTTTAGAATTTGGTCCTCGTTTTTTAGTTCTGGAAGCTGGAATTTGTTTGAGCACCCAGAATTAACCAGGTCCTCAGTGTATGCTGTGTGTGGTGTATAAATCCTCTCAAAATCAACAGTGATGAATACGTAAAGTACGTTTAGGGATACACCTAGAGGGAGTGTGTGATTTCCTAACTGGGATATTTGTGTGAATTCCAAGACTCTCCTTTCCCATTATCACATTACTTAGGGTGCTAAATTAATGATTATAAATTTTCATGGTGAGCCTGGAATTTAAAGAGGGAAGGGGCAGACAGGATGATATTCAGTTGTTATTTCATGTAGACTTTGTAAAGACTTGTTGCATCATCCTGTGACGGAATCTCCCACTGAAAGAACCATCAGATTCCAGGCCTTTGCCATGGACTCTGTTAAATTCCAGCCTGTTGTCAACCTCCTTACGAAAACTTCTCTCTTTGCCCTTGAAGAATGAGGAGTTCCTGAGCATCCCTTTAAAGTGCTGCCTTTCCTTTACATACCTAAGATTTATTCATATAATTGAGTACTGGAGCGCCTGGGTGGCTCAGTTGGTTGTGTCTGACGTCAGCTCAAGTCATGATCTCAGGGTCCTGGGATTGAATCCAGCATCAGGTTCCCCACTCACTGGGGCATCTGTTTATCTTTCTCCCCCTGCTTGTGCTATCTCTCTCAAATAAATAAATAAAACCTTTAAATTAAAAACAAATAATTGGGGCACCTGAGTGGCTCAGTGGGTTAAGCCTCTGCCTTCGGCTCAGGTCATGATTTCAGGGTCCTGGGATCCAGCCCCACATGAGCTCTCTGCTCACCAGGGAGCCTGCTTCCCCCCACACCCCGCCTGCCTATTTGCAGTCTCTTTCTCTGTCAAATAAAATCTTTTTTAAAAACCCACAAAAATAAGAAATAAAAAATAAAAACAAATAATTGAGTACCTACCATACTCAGAACACTCTTCCTAACCTAGCATACTTTGATCACACTGTAGTTCTGCCTTCCTGGTCACCTAGGGAGTGGCTGGTTTCTATTTTAAGGGACTATCATTAGCTCACCGTACTGATGATAAGCATAAATTTAAACTCCTCACTCTTCACTTATGTGGTACTTGAACCTCTGATGTTTTTCTTTCTCCCACAGCAATGGCACAAGCATGATATCATTGATCATTCCTCCCAAAGACCAGATTTCACGAGTGGCAAAAATGTTAGCAGATGAGTTTGGAACTGCATCTAACATTAAGTCTCGAGTAAACCGCCTTTCAGTCCTGGGAGCCATTACATCTGTACAACAAAGACTCAAACTTTATAACAAAGGTAATCTAGAGCTTGATCATTTTCCTCCTCTACTTTGTCTTGGTTATATTGTCCATTTTGATCCCCTGATGCTCTTGGTCACTAATGGGTTTTTTTCAGATATCTATCAGCAGTGTCCCTTTTGTTGGAATTTAAACCCTTTTTTTTTTTAAAGTAACATTCTTTAAAGTAGTAGTTACTTAAAGACATAAATCCTCCCTTTTAAAACATCTCAATAATTTTTGAAATTATGGAGAGAACTCTCCAGGAGAGATTTACAAACATTTCTGCTTTATTTAAATTAAGATTTAAAGGAACCAGGGACATGGGGCACCTGGCTGGCTCAGCTGGTAGAGCATGTCACTGTTGATCTCCAGGTTGTACGTTTGAGCCCCATGCTGTGTATAGGGATTACTGAAAAATAAAATCTTTAAAAAAGAATTCAAAGTAAGGGAGCAGGGACAGTAGACTGTTGGAATATTTTCTATTACTTGAGGAAAATTAGCTGTGGATTTAAGTAGAGAAATTGTGTTTTTTGCAGTACCTCCAAATGGCCTGGTTGTTTACTGTGGTACAATTGTAACAGAAGAAGGAAAGGAAAAGAAAGTCAACATTGACTTTGAACCTTTCAAACCAATTAATACGTCATTGTATTTGTGTGACAACAAATTCCATACAGAGGTAAGAAGTTCAAGCACAGAATATTGTCATCATTCCAGAAAGAAACTGCATACCCATTAGCAGTTATTACTGATCCTTACCTCATTTCCACCCCCCCCCCCAAGATCTCTCTGCTCTGGGCCATGACTGATCTTTACTGTCTCTCTACATTTGCTTATGTTGGGCATTTCGTATAGTGGGTGGCTTTTTGCAGCTGGTTTCTTTAAGTACATCAGTACTTCATCCCTTTTGATCACCAAATGATACTTGGCCCCATTTTATTTTTCTGTTCATCAGTTGATGGGCATTTCTGTTTGACTATTAGGAATAATGCTGCTCTGAACATACATACATGGTTTTTTGGATGACAAAATGTTTTCATGGGGGAGAGGCGGCTATATGCTTAGGAATGGAATTTCTGGGTAATTTGGTAACTGTTTAACCTTTTGAAGAATTGCCAGACTGTTTGCTAGGTCATTGTATCACAAGGCCAGCTGTTTCAAAAAAATAAGACTTTACATTTATCATGACACAGTGACATAATCATTCAGCATGTTTGAGGAAAGTGCTAAACTGAGTTTAGAGAACTAGTTAGAGGTGAAGATGTAATTGCCTAACCTGATCTCTGTCTCTTCCTATATGCCCATGATACTTAGCACCCTTAGTTTTCAGCTCACAAATTACAAATCTTGAGGCCTGTAAGAGCTTTTTTCACCCCCATGAAACTTTTGAGTGACAGAGCTGCCATAAGATAAAATTAAAGGGTGGAAAGGAAGCCTCATTAGAGTGACCTAAATCAGTCAACAGTAGAACAATCAGGAATTCACAGCTGGCTCCTAGTTCAGTCTTTTGCTTTTCATCGACCTAGGGAAAAACCTCTACAGTGGAATTAGAACTGACATTTGTCAACACAGTTTACAGTGGATGATTTTTGCTAACTTGACAGGAAGTCCAATTCCAGTTGGATCTTGGTTTGTTGCATTGATGGTTGAGACTTTCTCTTGGCTGTCTTGCCAACCTCCTCTGGCAAAAGCTTCATTGGGAAGGTCTTACCCGGTCCTACTTACTGTATCTAGTAAACTCTCTAGATTCTGAGTCTTGTTAATTTAAATAGCACCTGCTACTCGTGTTATCTAGCTTTAAACTTACTTATTAAGCTAGCTTCGTTGGTATTTCTAAAGCTTAACTCTTCCAAGGTACTGTTTAATCTTGCTAGCTTTGTTTATTTTGGCTTTTAATCGATACGTTGATAACTAGATATTAATGTGATATATTGCACCACACAATTTATGTCCTGTTTAATCAGGATAATTACACATTCTTACAAAGGATAAGTATTCCCTGATGAGCAGAATTACTGAAAACCTAAACTCAATCAAGCTACTTAACAGATTGTGATGTAATGTGCGTAACATTCATGTCTTAATGCTAATTATCAGACATGGTATGGTTAAAGATTGATTCTTAATGATTAATCTGCTTTCTGGTCAATTCTTAAAAGAAATTTTCTTCCCTAGTTAAAATGGAATGGGTATTTCTTAGCTCAAAAAAAGCCTGGCCCCTAGCAGTTAGTCATTTAGCAGGTGCACAGACTCTCATCATGAAAACTTGCCCATCCATATGGGTTCCCAGGACTGTTTAAATATTTGCTCTTTCAGGAGGCAGAACTACAGGGATGTAATTACATGCTAACCCAGAAGGAGGGGTTTCCCCCACAAAGACCAAGTCATTTAGCTATATAAATACCTTTAAAATAAGATTTTTATATCCTGATATCATTAAGGATGCTCAAGACATAGGAGTAAAGTGAAACATCTCAAAACTAGATCTTTTTATAGACTTTTTTCCTGGTATTTTTTTACTCCTGGAGCCCTACTCGTAGAGTTGATTTATAGGATACTCTTTGCTATAATGAATACTGCCTGTTGATGCTGGGGTTGTACAGAAAGTAGCTTTTGGAGGTTGGTTTTTTGTTGTTGTTGTTGTTGTTGGTTTGGTTTTTTGAGGTTAGACTTTAAATTTGAATGTGATGTTCCATGGATTGCCATCACTCTAAATCAAATCAAGGACTAGAATAAATCTGAACCCTAGATCTCTGTTGCTTTTTTTCCTGCATCTGGTTAAAAATTGTACATATGGGTTAGTTATAACTGAAGTCTAACTTACTCCATAAAATGGCTTTTCTAAGTATTCATACCATCTTGGATGGAGGGAAAGTGCTTGCATATGTCCTTTTAGACTTTGTCTTGACCCTAGAAAAGCTTTGGGATTTATTGTATGGTACTTATGTTTGCTTTCCAGGCTCTTACAGCACTACTTTCAGATGACAGCAAGTTTGGCTTCATTGTAATAGATGGTAGTGGTGCACTTTTTGGCACACTCCAAGGAAACACAAGAGAAGTCCTGCACAAATTCACTGTGGATCTCCCAAAGAAACATGGTAACACAGGAAGAGAACATGAGCCCACTTTCCTTGTGTCTAGCAATAAGGAAACGAATACTACAGTTGACCCTTTAAAAGTGTGGGGGTTAACGGCACCAACCCAGCTGCACATAACTTTTATTGAATATATGCATATTTAACTTTTGACTCCCCCAAAACTTACCTACTAATAACCTGTTCCTGGGAAGCCTTAGCATTAACGTAAACAGTCGATTAACATGTTAGTATGTTATGTTGTATTTTGTACTATATTCTTAAAGTTAGAGAAAAGAAAATGTTACTAAAATCATATGGAAGAGAAAATACATAATACAGAACTATTTGGTATTTATCCCAAAAAAATCATGTATAAGTGGACCCACACAATTCAAACCTTTATTATTTAAGGGTCAACTGTGGGGGGCTGGTGACTGGCTCATTTGGCGGAGCATGCAACTCTTGATCTCTGGGTTATAAGTTCAAGGCCCACCTTTGGGAGTAGAGATTGCTTTAAAAAATAAAACCTTTTTCTTTTAAAGAGGGGTCGACTGTATAATGGAGGGGAATAAATCCAGAGGATGGGAGAAGCATCATGAAATGACTCATGACTCCTTGGTGCCTGTGGCTTCTCTTTTGATAAAATAATTAGTAGTTACTCTCTAAAAATGTCAGTTTATGCCAAACATTTAGTTAAGGAAGTAGTGATTTTTGTTTGTCCTTTTGTTGGGTAATGACATGATTATTTAGTTTTTAATTAGCAAATTATTTTGTACTTTTTTAATGATGGCCCCTTTCCCCCCCACTTTTTATGTCAAAGGTAGAGGAGGTCAATCAGCCTTGCGTTTTGCTCGTTTAAGAATGGAAAAGCGACATAACTATGTTCGGAAAGTAGCTGAGACTGCTGTACAGCTGTTTATTTCTGGGGACAAAGTGAATGTGGCTGGTCTTGTTTTAGCTGGATCAGCTGACTTTAAAACTGAACTAAGTCAATCTGATATGTTTGATCAGGTAAGTGAGAAGTTGATGCTCTGTCAGTTATGTTGTTGGGTCAGAATAAGTGTGTCCATTGAGTACTGGGATGTGCACATCTGTTTTGGTTTTCAAGTGATGTATATTTCATGTTTAAAAACCTAGCTCTAAAGGGGTGCCTGGGTTGCTCCGTGGATTGAGCCTCTGCATTTGGCTCAGGTCATGATCTCAGGGTCCTGGGATTGAGCCCTGCACTGGCCTCTCTGTTTGGTGGGGAGTCTGCTTCCCCCCTCTCTGCCTGCCTCTCTGCCTACTTGTGATCTTTCTCTCTGCCAAATAAAGAAAGTCTTTAAAAAAAAAAACCTAGCTCTAAAAAAACAAACAGAAAATAACCTACCTCAAAACAGGCAGAATTCCAGGTGTTTAAAAAACATTACCCCAGGGGTACCTGGGTGGCTTAGTGGGTTAAGTGTCTGCCTTCAACTCAGTTCATGATCCTGGAGTTCTTTTTTTTTTTTTTTTTTTTTTTTAAAGAAAGAAAGATTCCCCCATACTTTCCTGGGACTTTTCTATCTTTCAAAACCAACCATTTTTCTTTTTTTTTTTTTAAAGGATTTTATTTATTTATTTGAGAGCAAGCACAAGAGCAGGGTGAGGTTCAGAGGGAGAAGCAGACTCCCCACCGAGCAGGGAGCCTCATGCAAGGCTCAGTTCTGGGACCCCAGGATCATGCCCTGAGCTGAAGGCAGACTCTTAACCAACGGAGATGTGCCCCAAACCAATCATTTTTATATAGAGTCATTCTGGTCCTATGCCAGCTCCTAGTTTAGTGGATTGCCATAATTGGCTTCCAAATGGAGTGTGATGTCAAAGAAACTAGGGGATAAAAGTTTTTCTGCTCTTTTTCTGACTTATGCCTGGAGGTAAATAAAGCAGTGAAACTCAGCAGTGTGACAGAGCTGATTAGCCTGAAGCATTTAATCCAGAAAGATCTTGTTTATAACTTGGCCCTGACATAACACTATTCCCAAGGTGCTCTACTGGAGAGGGAGTAGCATTACGGTAGAAGTCTCAACCAAAGAAGTGGTATTGTACTCTACAAATTTAGTATGGCAGGAACTAATAGTCCCCAGTTTCCTTCTTATTGGTGATTAATGAGTTGGCCTCTTAAGGTCTAATTGAATGGTGATATAATTAGCTGGGGAAGTTAACCTTGACAGTGTTGCTCACTGAGACCTGCTTGTGAATAAATTGGGTTCTTTCCCTGTGTTCTTCCCCTTCAGTGTTCATAATGCTGAGCTTTGCATGCCATTAAGAAGTAGTGGTCTCAGTAAAGGTGTTTTCAAACTAACGATTTTTTTTTAAATGTGTGTGTGTATGTCAGAGGTTGCAATCAAAAGTTTTAAAATTAGTTGATATTTCCTATGGTGGCGAAAATGGATTCAACCAAGCTATTGAGTTATCTACTGAAGTCCTCTCCAACGTGAAATTCATTCAAGAGAAGAAATTAATAGGTATCAGTGAAATGCAATTTATTTACTTACTTTCTGAAATGTTTTTGTGTGTCTGTATGTACATGATATATGTATGTAACAAGATGCTGAGAAGGTAAAAGAGGAAGATTTAGCAGTTGTATTAAAAAACTTCCTCGTGTAATCATTAATCTTCCTTTAGTTGTGAATTCTAATAAATGTGCTTTATATGTCTTTTTTTTACCCTTTGGCAATAGGAGCCAAACTTCAGTCTTATTTTGCATATTTTCCTTTGTAATAGAGTGATGAATAGAGAGCCCAAATAGAGATTAATCTGGCCATTATTTGGCTTTGTTTCTGATTTAACGGAGCACACATACTTTTTCAAATGGCTGTGTATTTGGCCCAGCCCTTAGCCTCTTGAGTGGAATTCTGGAGCCTCAACTAGAGTGGTAATCATTTTTCACTGACTTCTGGCATGTAACTCATTTTTGAGTTGATTTTTTTTTTCTCTCGGATTTTGAGCAAGAAAGTCTATCTACAAAGGAAATTTTAATATATGTACTTACTGACCTGTTCCTAATCACAGGACGATACTTTGATGAAATCAGCCAGGACACGGGCAAGTACTGTTTTGGAGTTGAAGATACACTAAAGGCTTTAGAAATGGGCGCTGTAGAGATTCTAATAGTCTATGAAAATCTGGATATCATGAGATACGTCCTTCATTGCCAAGGCACAGAAGGTATGAGAATTAGAAAATAAAGTAAGATTGCTTTTTGTTAGTGAGCTCTTTGTTCTGGAACTTGAGGTGGAGATTTGGGGAAGGTGGCTTTAGTCTTCATAAGTTGTTTTGCTTTAACTGATAAATGTCTGCTTAAGACTGTTACATTTCCTGAGGAAAAAAACTGCATCTTGAAGTCTTTGGTGTTTATGTATGGTAAGAGCATTGTACCTGGTAGACATACAGTGCATGCAGACTAGTATGTTTATGAAAAGAAGGTTGATAGGAGTTCAGAAACCCTTTTATCTAGCTTCACTTACCTCATGAGACTTACATCTGTTAGTATATGAAAACCAGGTTAACACATTTTTTCCTAATACTGCAGAGGAGAAAATTCTCTATCTAACTCCAGAACAAGAGAAGGATAAATCTCATTTCACAGACAAAGAGGTATGTGGTTGTTTTCCTAGTTTGCTGGTACATGCAAGGAAACATAAATCCATGTTAGAGCACTGGCAACATAAGAGCATCCACCTTGGAAACCAAATTCCATGCTGTTGGCACTTGGGGGTTGGGGGCAGCAGGAGGTGATCACCTCTTACCTGTTCCACACCACTCTGACTCCCAAGGAAGGAGGCCATGGCATGGTTATGGTGGTTCATTATTTTTAGAGTAGTTAAGCATTCTCATTCTTGAAAGAGTAGAGAAGATTTGACCGACTAGTGTCTCTTCTGCACTGTGAATCTGTATTGCTTTCTTTGCTTACTTGCTCAGCTCTTACACTGAAATACCTTCTGCAGGTTTAGTCTAAATGCATCACTGTAGTAAAGTGTCCCCTGCCTGGCACAGATCCCTTAAGGATAGTAGCTTCCTCAAATTGGGAGTTAAAGGACTTTGTTTTTTGACAAGGCTACTCCTAAACCAGTTCTGTTGCATCTCTTCTTGGTTGTTAAATGAGTGCTGCCTGGAGACACTTTACGACAGCCTGACTTTAGAAATAACAACAGGAACCACCAGAAGTGTGTGTTGACATTTCATCAGTGAAATAGAGCCTGAGGAGGAATGTTTGTTATTTAAAATAGAACTTCTGTGCTATTAGAGTTATGTCAGTAGAAACCACAGTTCAGAGAGAGAGTTGTATACCCACTTAATGAGAGGAAGAATGATAATAATGATGGATGGGGAGGATAGGGCCGCTAAGTCTTGATATAGCCTGATCCATTTTTTTGGTATCTCATGGTCATCCTTATAGACAGGACAAGAACATGAACTGATTGAGAGCATGCCTCTGCTGGAATGGTTTGCTAACAACTATAAAAAATTTGGAGCTACGTTGGAAATTGTCACAGATAAGTCACAAGAAGGATCCCAGTTTGTGAAAGGATTTGGTGGAATTGGAGGTGAGTAGCAAGTAAGGAAAATAAACTTAAGGCCAGGGTCTCAAGCTAAAGCTTTCCTGGTTATCGAAAAGTCAAGTTACTTCAGGCAGAGTGGCTTATCATTGACCATGGCAGGAGATTGAGGCAACACATGGTTGCACGTTCCTTGGTTGGGACCCTTTTTTAAAGATTTGAGAGAGAGGAGAGTATATGTGCATGGTGAGGAGGGACGGGGAAATGGAGACACAAACCCAAGCAGACTCTGTGCTGAGCGTGAGCCTGACATAGGGCTTGATCCACCACCTGGACATCACAACCTGACCCGGCCTAAACCAAGAGTCAAAACACCCAACCAACAGTGCCACCACCCAGGCACCCCATGGTTAGGACCATTTTTTTTTTTTTTTTTTTTTTTTTTTTTTTAAGATTTTATTTATTTGAGAGGGAGAGAAAGAGAGAGAGAGCACAAGAGGGGGTAAAGTCAGAGAGAGAAGCAGACTCCTGGGACTCCAGGATCATGACCAGAGCCAAAGGCTGTCACTTAACCAACTGAGCCACCTAGGTGCCCCTACAAATTGCTTATTGAAGTGAACCTTCACCATCCTGTAAACATAGGTGATTTACTCTTTGATTTGCTTCCCCAGGTATCTTGCGGTACCGAGTAGATTTCCAGGGAATGGAATACCAAGGAGGAGATGATGAATTTTTTGACCTTGATGACTACTAGGTAGTCGACATGGGTCCGGCAAAACGTGCCTCACCCTCCAGCATCCAACCCAAGGAGCATACCCGTGGTGGAATCCAAACAGATCCCTGCCTTACAATTGGAACATTTCCAGAACTTAATCCATGAGCATTGGATATTGAAAAGAAAACCGAAACAAAACCAGACCCAACCCTACACTTTGGTTTGTCATGGTGTCAGCGCAGCAGCCTACAACTAAGTTCCTAAAATGCCACTTTGGACTAATTTAAAAAAGAATCCCAGTTTTTACTTTTACTCGATGGTGAAATTGGTTGCTCTTGTATTTTATGGAAAAAAAAAATGATTTTTTTAACCTTCATACATAGAATCAAAATACTTTAACTGCTGTAAACCTTCAAAAGTTAATAGAAATGAGATCATACTGGTTTGTTTCTTATTTTGATTGGAGAAAAATTAAATTGCTGCATTTCGCAGTGACCCATTTACATGGCATTCTCAGCTTAGACTGCATAAGAAGAAATACACGCGGTGAAATGTTGGAACCATACTCTCTTGGTCTCTGTTTAATGTTGAAAGGGTGAGTTAATAGGAGGCAATTTGAACTTCACTCCCTCACACTACTCTTCCCCCTCCAGACTGTCAGTTTCAAGGATGCAAACTGCATTGCAAAGTCAAACTGACATATATGAAGCATTTGGGCCAAGTGCACTGTTTCCTTCCACCTGTTTTGCAGGCGCATTTGTGCCTGGAGTTTGGGAACCCTTAGCATCAGTTGCATTGACAAGGGTTCCCATAATAGCCTACTAGAAACCAATTTCGGATGGGTATGATGGGGCTTCTGTGCTATTGCTGGGATTGGGAGAAATAAAACATGCAATTTAAGTGGACGCAAAGAAATTTAAAGAATATTTTATTTTGCTTGGGTCTGTCCTTGGTAAAAGGGAGGTGGTCGTGTTTTCCTTGTGTTGGATGGCATGAGATTATGTGAATGTTTTGATTTTTTACAAATGAACTGCAAGGTTTTTCACAGGAACGACTGACAAGACATGTATGACTGTGCATGTAATTATAAACCCCTGACCTCCTGGTGGGGTTGGAGCATCTGTTTCAAATATGGGACTTAACAGGCACCTCTCATAAGAGAAATTATGGGAGGGGGTGGGGAGGGCAGGGGTGGGACGGGATGGGACACAGCTTCTGGCACCAAGGACTTAACTATGGTGGATCTAAAAGTGGGCCTGAAAACCTGAAGCTTATGCTTCATAGCTGGGCTCTAAGTGGGACTTGACCTCAGCTGACATGCAAGGTCATGGCGTGCCCGAGGTGGTGACAGTGAATAAAGTGTATAGGATGTGCCCAGTGGTAGCAATGAAAAAAAGCATACCAAATGGACTTTGAAGGACCAAAGGTTTTAAAAGTCAATTGGTATCATTCCCACACTGATAGGGTAGTGGGGTGCATTTGGTTTTCAAATTGGGTACTTTTAACACTTTAGTGCCTGACTGCTGTTCTTCACTGACTTGACTCAGTCACTCGTAGCTTTATTGGTCTGAACCAGCTCCTTGTTCCCAGGTTGCAGACCTGCCTATCGTTCCAATAATCCTGTTTCACTTGAATGAAGGGAGTATGTCTTAACTGTAAAGCTTCTGGTTCTCACACTGTACTCTGAGGTCCAAATGACTGTCTTTCAATGTATAACCTGATGTCTCAACCCCCAGTGAGAAGAGTCAATTCTTTGGTATTCACCAATGTGGGAGGCTTCACCGGAACAGGCTTTTGCTTTGGGCTCTGCTGTTTGTTTGCAGAACACCCAAGAGCGAGCAAACATGCTCTCTTCACAGCAGTACCGTAGGGTTTTGCCATTGTAAATGGGTCTAATGTGATATGACAAGACCAGAGAAATTGGATGTAAATTTACATTTTTGAATATGCTTGTTGTTTCACATGATACATTTAGGGTATGCAGCTCCTTTTGTAGTTTTTATTTTTACTATTTAAGTTTGGAAATGATGCCAAATTTTTGTATTTCTTTAATCAATGTGTTCTCTTTGGTGATATATATTGCATTATATATTGATGTGTGTATCAATATATACTGATATGTATTACACTTACACATACAAACACGTAAATAAGAGGGGGTGAAAACCGTAGCCTTTGCATTCTCTATAGCCTCTACAGAGAGATCCTAAGCAGCGAAATCTTGGTGTTGTGATGTACAGAAATGGAGAAGAGTATTAAACCATATTTAAGAATACACTTTGTGTGCCTGAGATTCTTTAGGATTGTTCCCTGGTGAGGTCTGAGCCACAGAGATATGAGTGAGCTCTCCAAGGCGTAGTAATAGCTAATAACTTTTCAAGCCTTAGATTTTAGTTTTCTTTGTTATGTTTGCCTATGGAAAGGTATATACAAAAGATGCCTGGGGTCATGATCCCAAAGTTAACATCAGAAGGAGGTGCTGGGGCAAATCTAGTTTGTAGCTTCCCTGATTCATATGTGCACCAAAGGAAAACCTGCCTCTTCTTTAAAAAGCTCTTTCAAGTATGTTATCCCATGTAACTCGAGATTTCATGGAGGTAGATGGTGTGCCCATTCTACAACTGATGAAACAGGCCTGCAGTGGTGAAGCCAGATTTTACCCCAGGCCTAATTCCAAAGTTTCTCCTTTTTCTACATCTGGTTACCTTGGGATGGTCCACATTTGAACAGCAGAAGCTAAGTAAGCTTTGTTCTCCCAGACCTGGTGTACTAGGTAGGAGAGTAATAACCTCATGCAAGAGCAAGCCTTCCAAGTTGGGTCAAGAGAAGAGAATTTCATTTGCAGATTTTCATTTGCTTTTCCCAAAGATGGAAGTGCTTAGGGTTCCTATTTGGTGTTTCAGGGAGCCTAGTTAAAAAACCAAGCCTAGTGGTGCAGGATTTCCTTTCTCCCTGTTTAAGGAAATACATTTCACAAATTGACCAGTAGTGCTGCCAGATTTAGATGATAGCCTTGATGAAACCCAGTTACCCTCTGATAAGGGGTAGACTTGCTTGTGCATGGTGGAGGTATATAATTTTCCTCCTAATGGCATCCCTAGGTGCTGTTTGAAGTCAAAAGTTGGAAGGCAGCACACTAGTGCTGGGTACGTGGGCTGTTGTATTTGCCTGTCTGGGCCTGTAGCGTTTGCCATCTTTTGTTCTCTGGCTCCGGTTCTCATGCTGTGACGCTCCCAGACAGGCACACTCGATTCAGGGCTGAGTGCCAAGGTGGAATTTAAGCCTCATGCCAGCTTATCCCTTGTTGCCAATTTGAGCGAGCGCCTGCTGGGACTTCCACCTGCCAAGTCCCACCCTGGTGGGACTCTGCCTCCAGGGACATAGGAAATGACCAGCCAAAGGGTATGGAAGCACTGGATGCCAAAGTTGCTGAGGATATGGCTGAATAACAGGAACTAGAGGTACACATGGAAACAATTCACCTCCAGGGTTCTTTGATAATCAGCTCTAAACCCTGTCTGGGAATGCTGTTTCAGGTATAATCTGAAATTGCTTGGCAGGCTCATCATGGGGCTTAGTTAAGAGTCCAGGTCAGAGAGTCACCTCTTAGGACAAACACCTTTAGTTCTGACTCTGTATAAGTTGGCCTTGTGATTTCAGCTAAGTCCCTATTCCTTCGTTTCCCCACCAGGGTAAGGAAGTCTGTGATTCTAAAGAGCCTTAAAAGCCTTAATGCTATCAAGGGTAGCATCATGGTGAGCAAATCTGACAGTGACACTTTGGCTAATTATTTTAATGTCTCTGAACAGCAATTTCCCTACCTGTAATAATGCCTATTCCATAAGGACTGTCAAGGATTAAACGCAGTAAGCATGTGAAATGCATAGTACAGTGCCTGGCATTTTGCAAGGGTTCAGATGGGAGCTGTCTCCGATGGTCCTGTACTATCAACCTTGGTCCTCTGGAAGTAGCCAGGGTGAGTCTGCACTGGCAACCACGAGGTGGTGCTAGAGTTAAGAATACCGGCTGTAGAATGAATTTGTTGCTTCTGGTGGGGAGATTTCTGACCGGCATTAAGAGGTACCTGGGACAGCTTGCTTACCTTAAATTTTTGAGAAATGTAGAGGGCAAACTACTAAAGGATGTAGGGATGATCAAACATCAGGGAGAACCCAGGAGTCTCAATCTGGGCTTTGAGCTACCCATTTGTAAAATAACTACAATCACCAACATTGGTTGAACTGTTACCGGACACAAGTACTGTGTCATGAGCATCATCTCATTTAATCCTTAGAAAAACAATGAGGTGGATATTGTTTTATATCTGCCCATCCAAGTTCATAAGCTACTAAGTGACAAAATCTGGAACTCAAAGACAAGTCTATGTGGTTACAAAGCCAATGTAAATGCAGATCATTCCTCACTCAAGAAGGGAGAGAACAGTCGGCCGGTACTGCTAAGAAGATATGTGGACTCATTTCACCAGCCCTTGTGCTTTCAGGGACAACCAACAGCTCAGATTCATCTGGAAGGTACCCATCTAGCAATTCTATCCTTCCCCCAACACATACAAGTTTTGACTGGTCAACCCAGCACAACCACAGTTGATGGATAAAAGGAGCTTCCTTGGACTCTCTAAAAGATCCCTGTAATTGATTCAACATCTTCAGAGAAGAATGTACACACAAAATGGAATTTCTCAGAGACTAGGGCATCTGCCCCTGCTCTTAATATGTCATCAGCAGGACAATTAAAGAAATTGGAATATGGACTCTAGACAAAAAGTACTGTATCAATGTTAAATCTCCTGAATTTGATAACTCTACTGTGGTTATGTAAGAGAATACCCTTTTTCTTAGAAAATACACATTGAAGTATCAAGGGTTTATAATAGAAAAATTGTGAAATTTCAGAAATATAGAAGTGAAAAAGCATTATTTAACTATCTTTAACAGTTTAGAATCATCATGAACATCCATTATAAAACAGTGTGATGATGAGTATTTAGATTCAAACTGGTTCACAAGGTATTTAAAACACAACTTTGGTTTAGTTCTTCATTCAAGTTTGGTTTTCACTCAGGATTTGGGTTTGACTCAGATGTCATCATTTAGAAGCTAGTTCTGCCATAGGGTTTACAGCCCAGGAGAAATCCTTATCCAGTCTTTGCCACCTGGCCCAGGTTACAAAGGAGAGCAGAGGCAGAACCATGAGAGGAGCTGCTGTCACATGCCTCAGAGATAAAATCACTCTGGGGTTGGGGGCACCTGACTGGCTCAGTCAGTAGAGCATGTGACTCTTGATCTCTGGGTTGAGTGCAAGCCCCACAATAGGTACAATCTCTACAGATTACTTTAAAAATACATTAAAAGATGGGGCGCCTGGGTGGCTCAGTGGGTTAAAGCCTCTGCCTTCAGCTCAGGTCATGGTCCCGGGGTCCTGGGATCGAGCCCCGCATCAGGCTCTCTGCTCAGCGGGGAGCCTGCTTCCCTTCCTCTCTCTCTGCCTGCCTCTCTGCCTACTTGTGATCTCTGTCAAATAAATAAAATCTTTTTAAAAAAATTATTTAAAATATATATATATTAAAAGAAAATCACTTTGGGGTTGGTCTGATGCTAGATGGATGAGATAAGGCCTTGTAAAGTACAGGGCTTCTTGGGGGCCCTTGACCCCTAGCTTAGTGAACAACCCTAGGGATGATGGGAAGGAGGCAGAGTTGTACCTCGGACCCTAGAGCCCATTCTCAGGACAACGGTGTCATTAGATATTCTAGTCCTTTGTCTACTGTCACACCCTTATACAACTCTTCTGTTGCCCCATACTTTCACTTCTTAAAGAATCAAAATTTTAGTATTTGAAGGGGACCTTGCTACTTCAGTCCCCTCATTAAAAAGAGAAGAAAGCTGGGGCACCTGTGTGGCTCAGTCGGTTAAGCGACTGCCTTTGGCTCAGGTCATAATCCCAGGGTCCTGGGATCAAGCCCCACATCGGGCTCCCTGCTCAGCGGAGAGCCTGCTTCTCCCTCTCCCTCTGCCTGCCGTTCTTCCTACTTGTGCTATCTCTCTGTCAAATAAATTAAGAAGAGAGAAAGAGAGAAGAAAGCTGAACCCCAGAGACAACATAATGACCTGTCATGCTTGTGCAGCAAATGAGCAAAGCCAACGTGAACACCTGATGTTATAGCTCCAAATTCTTTGCTATTAACATATGGATGATCTTGTTATTCTTCATCAAAATTCCATTCTCCCCCTTGTCAGGGATGAGAACAGGGAAGATCAGAGAGTAAATGGCTTGATGCCAAAGACAGAGCTGGGAGGGGAAATGTGGCCAACATCCAGGTGGGGTTATGAAAGCTGTTTTGAAGGCACTTCCCTATGAGTCAGGGTTGGCTTGAGTGGGTAGATTAACTTGCTTCTCCAGCCCCCAGGGTTCCAGATTAGCCCAATCTAGGTTTCCCTGTCAGACTTCCAGCTTTTCCACTCTGCTCAGATACCCTGGGTTCAGCCCCTTCTGCTCAGTTCTCCATCCCCAAACAAAGGAAACCTGGAGGGCAAGCCCATTTCCCAGGGGAGGCTGCAGACCAAGAAAGGAGGGTGGAAACCTCAGACAGAGGCTCTCCAAGGAATGTCAAGGATCTTCTAAGGTAAAGGCAAAGAAGCAGGGACAATCCGCCACATGGGGGGAAGGTAGGTGGGAGATCGGAGTGGGATTAAGAAGGAGGAATAACCATGTGATGTGGGGACACCTGCCCCATGTTACATGGCCATCCAGAGCCACATACATTCTCAGCCTAGGCTGTCCAAGGGATGGGGTGGACCAACCATCTCATGATACAATCCCCACTGAAAGGCCTCCAGAAAAGGACTCTATCAGTAATAGGGCAGGATGTCATCTAGGGAAGAGGAGGTGAAGTTCCTTTAGATAATGTTGCATTCCTGTACTCAGGGCTGGAGGCCCCCCCTTTACACCCCTATCAAACTCTAATTCTGAAGATAGGTAGCACAGAAGGAAGGGGTTTGCCCTTCCCTTGGCAACTGAGCAAAGGCCCTCAAAAACCCAATCTCCTCAGCTTTCTGACTCCACAGACACAGTCCACTGCCACACCATTCCTTAAATTAGATTTAGGTTAACCTGGTCTTATTCTTTCATTTAAGCATTTAGAGACCTATCTTGTGTGATGGGCCTGTGCAAGATGCTGGGATACAGTGGTGAGCAACGCAGGCATTATCCCTGTCCTTCAGGAGCAGAGGTAGATAGCAAGGAATGACAGAGTGAGGAGTGTTAGAAGAGAAGGGATAGGCAGAATGGCTCCCACTTCATCTGGGACTGACTACCTGACCTGCCTGGTAAGCAGGGGGGGAGCCTGGAGAGATAAGTAGGTTTGGAGAGGCAGAGGGGTTGGTCCTGTCTTGATCCAAAGACCAGGATGCCGCTCAGATTTCAGGACACTGATTATTTTCACCCAGCTATCATTTTTTGTTATTGTTTATTTACAGCTTTATTGAGGTATAATTTAAAAACTTTAAAGTTCACCCACTGTAAATATAGTTTAGTGATTCTTTGGAATAAATCTGTAAAATTGCACAAACACAATCCAGCGTCCATTGCCCCAAAAGGGTTTTGTGCCCTTCTGCAGTCAATCCTGCTCCCACTCCCAGCCCTACCCAACCACTGATCTGTTTGCCTTTCCTAGAAACTCTGTATTACTAGACAAGTACAACATGTAGTCGTTTACATGGTTACACTTATTTGATTTAGCTCCTTTTAAATGAACTTTTTAGAAACATCCATGTTATTACATGTTTACTCCTTTTTATTGTTGAGGAGTGTGATACATTAAGAAATATATATTTGGTCTCTTTCCCCAGGTACTGGCACAAAGCTCCTAAAACCCTTGAAATCTCCATAGTGATGAGTGCATTTCATATGCTAATGAGATGACTGGTGGCAGGGTCCCCCTAGATAGCTTCAGGATGGAGCCAGGTTGCCAGAAAGGCCTAATCAGGTTTTGGAATGTTCAGCCCCACTAGGCAAGAAGGGAGGTCTGGAGGTTAAGTTAATCACCAATAGTCAATGATTTAATCAATAATGTCTGTGTAATGGTGCTTCCATTAAAACCCTTTCTAAATTATGGGGTTCAAAGATCTTCCAGGCTGGTAAACACACTGAGGCATTGGGAGGTCTCCTTGTAATTCCATTATGAATTTGAGGATCAGCTTTTTCATTTCTCCAAGACCACTGGAATTTTGACACAGATTGTACTGACTCTGTAGATTGTTTTGGGTAGTATTGCCGTATTAAAGATATTAAGTCTTCCAATCCACAGATATGGTATGTCTTTCCATTTATTTAGGTCTTTAGTTTCCTTCAACTATGTACAAATCTTTCACTTCCTTGGTTAAGTTTATTCCTGAGTATTTTATTCTTCTGAATGCTACCATAAATAGAACTGTTTTCTTGATTTCCTTTTTGGATTGTTCATTGCTGGTGTCATTCTGGTTTTCATTTGCATTTCCCTGATGACTAATGATGTTGAGCATCTTTTCATGTGCTTATTAGCCACTCCTACAGCTCTTTTGATAGAATGTAATCTTTCATTCTTTTTTTTTCCTCTAGACTTGTTTATTCTATTCTAATGTTTCATTTTAACTGAAACACAGTTGACACAATGTCACATTAGCTTCAGATGTACAACACAGTGATTGGACAACTCTATAATTATACTATGCTCACTACAAGCACAGCTAGCATCCTAACCTTTCATTCTTTTTCCAAAGAGAGAGAAGGGGAGGGTGTGGAGAGAGGGTGTGAGGGAGAGAAAGAATCTTTTTTTTTAAGATTTTTTTTTTTTTTTTTTTTTTTTTTTTGGTCAGAGAGAGAGGTAGAGAGAGCGAGCACAGGCAGACAGAATGGCAGGCAGAGGCAGAGGGAGAAGCAGGCTCCTGCTGAGCAAGGAGCCAGATGCGGGACTCAATCCCAGGACGCTGGGATCATGACCTGAGCCGAAGGCAGCTGCTTAACCAACTGAGCCACCCAGGCGTCCAGAGAGAAAGAATCTTAAGCAGACCTCATTCATGCTGAGCATAGAGCCTCATGCAGGGCTCAATCTCACCACCCTAAAACTATGACCTGAGCTGAAATCAAGAATTGAATGCTTAACCGACTGAGCCACACAAACTCCCCTAATCTTTCATTCTTAATCTCCAACTCTGCCATTTCCATGAGTGGAGACAGAAGGAGTCCCGTTGTTTCTCAGATACCCTTCTTCTTCCCTTCTTCCATTCTCTTTATTTTCAAAAAGTACTTAACAGGTAGAGAGGCAGCACAGGTCAGGGAGTTAAGAACACATGGACTGGAACCAGACAACTATGTCCCAACTCTGCCACTTACTAACTACGTGACCTTGTACATAATTTAACTTAAACTTACTCAACTTCTCTTTTGCCTCCTTCAAATTTAACATAAGAGTGTTTTGTTAAATAAATTGTTTCTTCCGTTTGTTACATAAAATAAGTGACTACCCCCAGCCAAGCATTGTCCTAGACCCTACAATACAGTAAGGAACAAAAGACCACAATTGCCTTCCCAGTGGGCTTTCAGGCTAGTGGATCAGTCCAACCAATGTGAAATTCCTATTACAATGAACACATATGAAGTCTGTTGCACAGGACTCTGACCCAGCCAGAGAGCCCAGAGAAAGCTTTTCTAAGAACAATGACGCTTGGGGCGCCTGGGTGGCTCAGTGGGTTGGGCCTCTGCCTTCGGCTCGGGTCATGATCTCGGGGTCCTGGGATCGGGCCCCACGTCGGGCTCTCTCCTCGGAGGGGAGCCTGCTTCCCCCTCTCTCTGCCTGCCTCTCTGCCTACTTATTATTTCTCTCTGTCAAATAAATAAATAAAATCTCTTAAAAAAATTTTTTTTAATTTAAAAAAAGAACAATGACTCTTGAACTAAGCACAAAGGTGTTAACTAGGCAAATATGAGGAACATCCCAACACTTGGGAAGGAGGGGGAGAGTACAGTTGAGGAGGTAGGTGAAGACCAGTGTGGAGGAAGCTCAGAGAATGAAGGAGGAGTGCAACAGAAGATGAAACTAGAAGAGAGGCCAGCAAGCACAAAACAGGCTAAGCTCCAAGGCCTTGCTGAGAACTTGAAACTTTATTCTGAAGATTATGAAAAGTCATTCAGGTGTTTTAGGCAGGAGGATGACAATGCAGATTTTTGAAATTTGTTTCATATTTTGAGAAGACAGTGTGGAGCTGAGTCTTGAAGTACTAGAACACTTAACATCCAAGTAGAACACTGTTTATCAAGCCATGAAAAAGAGGGCTTCAAGAAGAGATGATCACATACAAGTCAAATGCTGCTGAAAATTACTGAAGTAAGATGAGGACTAAAAAAATCCACTGGATTCAGAAATAAGAGGTCCCTGGTAATATTTGAGGAGTCCCCAAACACCACTGCTCAGCCTCCAGAACCCGTCTGTCATCTCCGGCCCCCATGGCCACTGCCTCAGGACTTACCCTCTAGCAGATCAGAGGCGTGTCTCATTAAGTTTCTTAGGAGGATTCCCTGGCAGCTCTCCTGGCTGGCTACACTAGCTGTGTCATGGGGTGCGGCCAGTTCAAACATGTCTGTCCACCTCATCTAACCATCTCCTCCATCTTGCTGTTTGGGAGCCAGATGTTCCTGCTGGGTACCACCATAAGGGCAGCATCTTACAACAGTTAAGCACTACGCTGAAGTAAGATACCAATTCCTATCACAGTTCTAACTCTATCAAGATCTTGGTGAAAGACAGTTACATGTCTGGAGCTGTTTTCCAACCTGTAAAACACTGTGATTAAAGAGAGTGAAGCATGTACCAAGTACTCCACAAACAATATTGGCTATCATAAGCTCATATTCATTCATTTATATTCATCCAATAATTGTTTATGATGACAGGCAATGGGTGCTATTGTAGTCAACAACAGAGACACAATCCATGTCAGCAAGGAATGCCCAATCTAGTGAGGAATCCAGTCAAGTAAAACTTTGATAAGAAAGGCACAGGGCACTGGAAGGATTGGGCAGTAGGGGGACTAAAAATCGCATCCAACCCAGTCTTGGTAAGGGAGGGTTTGGTTTTGCTTTTGGCAAGATCACCTGTAACTGAATGAAGAGGGGATTGGTGACAAGAAAAGGTTTAGTTCCTGTGCTTAAAGATAATATAACTTAGTTGAGAAAGCAAGCAGAGGAAAACAATAACAAAAATAGAAATACCAGGCAACCATTATACTGGGTGTCACACTGGCTTTTTCTGCAAAAAGTCTCACCTTACCAATTCTCAGGTTCCAAATACTCCCACCTTAGAGAGGCCCAAAAGCCAGGTCCAAGGGCCACCATAGTAATCTACTTCTCTCAAAGCAGGGAGCAGCCGAGGACCCCTACTGCTTCATAGGACTTTCTGAGGCTCAAAGCCCTTTCACCCAGAATAGAACACAAGGCCTGCCCAGCAGAGGCCTGGGGTTCCTGCAAATTCTGTAGCTAGAGAGAAGGTTGCTGGAGCTCCCTGGCTTCTCTCAGGCCTTCCCCCTCTGCTAG
This sequence comes from Lutra lutra, assembly GCF_902655055.1. Taxonomy (NCBI): domain Eukaryota; kingdom Metazoa; phylum Chordata; class Mammalia; order Carnivora; family Mustelidae; genus Lutra; species Lutra lutra. Next base: position 77,423,484 of record NC_062282.1, on the reverse strand, counting down.
GCTCAGCTATAAATAGATTGCTGGTTTCCAGCAGGGGATCTCCCAGCCTTGCAAGGAGAAAGCTCCGCCTTCTCACCCTGTGCTGCCCTCAGCCTGGAGCAGAAGGGGGTGGTGGCTGGCAGGGGGAAGGAGAGGAGGGGAGGGCAGGAACCAGCACCACAGAGAGGCTGGCCTCTGGACTACATTACCCACAATCCTAGACAGTGGCTGGGAAGAGGAGGCTGCTGGGGGCCTGCAGCCTTAGATGGAAAAACAAGGCCAGAGGCATCAAAGGCCCTGGGTATGCAGCCCAGGCCCTGAAACCCAGTTTGTTGTTTTGGGGTATTTCCCCCCACAAAATCTAAGCCCTAAACCCTCAGTCCTAAACCATAGAGTTCATCTCCTCTCCATTCAATTCACAGGCACTCAGACTACCTGGAGTCAGGGAGACCAACAAAGCTCATTATCCTTCAACCTTATACAGTGTGTGTGTGTGTGTGTGTGTGTGTGCGCGCGCGCGCGCGTGAGTGAGTGTGAGCAAGCACAAGCAAGTGTGTAAGGGCAAGTGCACACGCTCATATACACAAATGTGCACAACCAAGAAAGTGGAAGCCTGTGAGCAATCAAGCCCAAAGGCTGCTTGGCACAAGAAGCCCTTTCCGGGGCATATTCCCTGCCTGACTCAGCCCCAAGCTCTGAGCTTTTCTTTCCCTGCCTCATCTGAGGCACAACAATCAGACGCTCACCGGTCCAGCAGAAAGCCTGCATGCTGATGACGTGTTGCACTTCTGGAAGAGCTGGGGGGTAGGGGTTCAGGAGAGGCTGCTGGTTTGGTCTGCTGAGGTCTGGTCCCTCTCTCTGACCTTTGCTCATCTCCAGGCAGACAGATCAGGGTAACCACGTGGCAGGGCCAGGTTTAAGTCCCTGGAGGTGCTGCAGGGAAGGCCTGTAAGGACTTGCTGCTGGTTCCTGCAGTGGATAAACCAGAGTTGTCAGGCTGAACAACCGGGGGCCTTCCAGAGTGGTGGGGGCAGCCGGTGTGCACTGCTCCAGACCTCAGACCCACAGAAGATGTACACCTGCCCCCTCTGGCTCCCCCACATCATCCCTCCAACCTTCCCTACAGAGTCAAACTATTTATGCAGAGTTCTGGGGCTGAAGAAACCACAGGGAGCACAGGGTGGTAGGGGCCAGATCTAAAGTGAAGTACCCCTGTCCATGGTGAAACGGCACTGGGGTCTAAAGAGAGTCTTTTCCCTCTTTCTCCTCACCCAGATAAAACAAAACTCTCACTGAGCTAGGCATCAGGAATGCAATGATGAGTGAGATCAAATAGCAGCCTCAATAAACAAACGGTGTACAATACTGTTATTACACATAACATGCCTAGGTGTTGGGGGTGGGAAGGATTTCCAGATGGCCAACATGTCTCAACCAAGTAAAGGATGAGTAGCAGTTCTCCCAGAATGGTGTGAGAAGGGCATTCCTGACAGAGCCGACAGTTCTAGTAAAGGCGGGAAGACTCTCAAGAAACAGCAAGGAGGGCGGAAAGGACAAACACCAAACAGCCACTTGCAACAAGAGTAGCAGCAAGGGAGGAGCGGCAGGCCCTCACGCCAGTTGGTTGTTTGGGCTTCTGCCCCTAGGCTGGGAGCCGCGGAGGGTTCTGCAGCAAAGTGTGCTGTGCTCAGAAATGGAGGAGGGCATTTTGCCAAAAATGAAACCTGTGGGGCTGGGAACCTGAGCCCTTCTGGGGACGAAAGAAAGCACGTTGCCTGCACGTAGACTCCCAAGTCCGCCTGTTCGCGTTTACCTCAGCCAGGACCGGCCGCGAGGAGGCCAAGCCGCGCGTTCCCAGCGCCGCCGGCCGCCCCCTCCTTGGCAGCGTGTCTCCAGACCGCTGGCTCCCGCCCACAGCCGCCCGCGGGCCGTCTGCCAGACGCGCCGGGAAGGAAACGCCTTGTATGGTCCTCGATCACGGAGGAAGCGCCTTGTAGGGCCCGGGGAGGAAGCGCCAAACATGGCGAGGGGCGGGAGGGGGTGGGCCGGGGGCGGGCCGTGCGCTCGGAATGGAGGCTGCTTCCGGCGCCGCGCCGCCCCGCGCCGCGGCACCCCCACAGCGCGCTGAGCAGCCGGGCCCCTTCCTGGCCGCGGCCGGCGCCCCCCAGCGGTCCCCTCCTCTTCCACCCTTTCCTCGGGCGGGGGTCACAGGAATGGGGGGGCAGCAGGGAGCTCTCGGGGGCCGGCGCGGCGGGGAATCCAGCCCGGCTTAGACGCCTGGCCTGGCCGAGTTGGATTTCCAGCTCCTCCAGGCACTCGCTCTGTGACCTTGGGTACAGCGGCTTCGCCTCTGAGCCTCAGTTTCCTCTTCGAAAATGAGAGGCTTCCCGTTAAGCATGTCCTCGAGCGAGTAAGGCCCTCCTTGGCGGTTCTGTCACCCTAACAATTGAAAGGGGCGGGAAAGGTGGGCCGGTTTTTCCACTCACCTGATGCCTGTGTCCCTTAAGCCTCTCCCCAGGCAACTCCTGGGAACCTGGATGAAGGGCTATATGGGAGGCGACGGGTTCAGAAGAGATCTTTCCCGAAAAAAATAGGGCAACTTTAAGATCTAGTTTTCCTTTCGAGTCTGTGAGATTCACATAGAGAAGGTTCCAATTCCAGCTTCTCCCCATATCAACTGGTTGATGCTGGGAAGGTACTTACCTTCCCTGAATCTCAATTTCCTAATAAGTGAAATTGAGATAATAATTCCTGATTCGTGAGGTTGTAGTGATAAGCAAATGAAATGGAATTTGTGTGTGCGTGCGTGCGTGTGTGTGTGTGTGTGTGTATCTGTGTGTGTGTGTAAAGTGCCTGAGAGGGAATTGATGCTTAATTGACTTTCTCTGTGCACTTTCCCAGCAGGGAGGTGGGAGAAGAAAATAGGAAGGGTTTGAGTAGCTGGCTGTTCTTCTGGTCCTTTCTTTGGCTTCTCTGGGGCCTTACTGCCAAGATTTGATACCTTTACCAGAGGAGTGTGTGTGTGTGTGTGTGTGTGTGTGTGTCCCTAATACTCCCTTTTCTTAGTTCCACCACCATCCAGGTGACCTGTCTTCCCTGCTGCTGCTCTACTCTACCTACCCTGGAGCATAGGTTACCTGGACCGTCCAGCAAGGGCAAAAAGAACGTATAGGAAGTTGAAGTTCTCATCACAGCCAGAATCTGGTATCTAGGACACCATCCCCTCCTACACCTGCTGTCAGTACCACACCCACACATTTCAACAAGAGATGGGTATCAATCTCAGAAATATATTTCCCAATCTTCCCTTGTTGTTCCTGCCCTGCCCTTGTCAGTTCTGCCTTTCCTGGAGTCCCACTTATATCTAACCTGAATCTTCCTGCCTTTCAGTCCAAGCCCCATGCTGCTGAGCTGCAGTTAGCAGCCCCTAAGAGGTTCCAGGCAAGTTTGTGGACAAACACAATAGATGTGTGTCACCCACGGCCTTGTTTCTTTTCATCCTTGTTGGCCAAGGAGGCTGTTGTTGGCATGGTAACCTTTCCTATAAAAGTTGCAGCCCTCAAGGATGTTTTTCAGTTCCAGCAGGGACATAGCTCCTTCCCTGCACTGTCGATCATTGGGTAACATGTAGCTGTGTCATTCTGGCTTCCCCCAGAATGGGAACATGGTGCTGGTGGTGCAAAAGAGGGTCTGGTTCATGGAGGGCAGCAAAGGGCTTAAGGGAGATGCTGATTGGATCTCTGAGGAACAGGTTCCTTCTGCCCTACATGTTGATCCTCCACCACCCAGAGAAACCAGTTCTGAGGCCCAGAATATTTAGGGAGCCTCTCCAGATCTCGTGGTGAATGATAAACACATATCTTCACTAAAACCAGGCACCCAACAAATGGCATGATGCCCAGTGCTTAATTCTGTAGAATAAGCTGATAAACCATAAAGCCTCCAGAAGCCGGTGATTTCCTTTCTCCTCAGTCCCTCTGTGGAATACATGAATATTTATTAACCATATCCTGTTTTGTAGTTTCCCATACATTATTTCAACTGATTCTTCCCAAGTCCCTATGACAAAGGTATTAGGACACTCATTTTACACATGGGAAAACTAAAATTTGGGCAAAGATCTTATGCAGATTGACCAAAAATCACATGGTCATGAAGTGGTAGCATTGGGACCTGAACTCAGAGTCTCCAGATTCCCAGTGGGAGAGAGAGAACCAGGCTTCCCGCTGAGCAGGGAACCCAATGTGGGGCTTGATGTAGGGCTCGATCCCAGGACCCTGGGATAATGACCTGACCCTGAAGGCAGATGCTCAATGACTGAGCCACCCAGGCACCCCCCCAGTCTCATATTCTTTATACTAGGTCTTGTGTTTCTTTATATTTGTTACCTTGCTACTGAAAAAGAATTCCTTCCCCACCTGGGTCCCAAGCTACTGCCCTTCTAGGAGGTGCTCAAGAACAAAATGGGCATTTGCATCGGTCTCCATGGCCGCAGGGTCCTGTATGGCTATATGTGGCAATGCAGCAGCAGCAGCGTCCTCAAACTTGAGGTAACCCCTGCCAGCTGCCTTGTCTCTGTCATGGAGTTTCCCCGGCAGAGGGCAAGCTGAGGGAAAGTGGTTCCCAGCTGCCAGCTTCATCTAGGCAAAATTGCATGAGAGCCAACCCCGGCTTCCCTCAGTCCCTCCAGAGTGAGCACATTCAGCTCCCCCGCGAAAAGGAGGTGGGGAGAGACACTGAGAAAAAAAGGAAACTTCCATTTCTTTCCTCAGCTGGGAAGCACTGGGCTTTAAGCTGTCACTCATCTTGTAGGTGGGAAGATTAATACTGATCCTCTTGAGATTATAGATGTCTCTAAAATGAACCCCTGGGCAAGAGCTTTGCCCAGGAGAGACATTAGTAGTAAAGCCCTGGATTTGACTGTGATGGGAGGGGAGGAGAGGCAGTTCTCAGGAAGGAGAAAGACTCCTGGATCATTTTTCTTTCTGCAAGTCTTCTGTCCAAAAAGATGAGAAGACTCCTAGCAACCAGAACAGGGTGAGGAAGAAAACAATAGGAGAAGGGCACTATCAGGTAGTGACCTCAAGCAAAACAAAGGAAGTATTAATAGTATTAATGGTTAATATTTATGTATAAATATTGTGTCAGCCATGCTACATTTATTATCAAATCTCTGCCCTCAGGTAGATCCTACTGTTATCCCTGTTTTAGAGATAAGGAAGCTCAAGTTTGTGGGCTCCTCAATAATACGTGCTCCCAATTAATGGGAGTGGGCCAGGCACTCTGTAGACATTATCTTATATAATCCTCACCAGCAACGAATGAGATGGAACCATTATGTCCATTTTCTACAGGTAAAAACTGAGGCTCACAAAGTAGGGAATTTGTCTGTGATCACTAAGTAATGTGAACAACAGACTGAAGGATTAGAACTTGACTCTGTGGCTCCAGAGTACCTGGGCGTGACCACTTGGCCTTGCTGCCACCAAGGCTTCTCCATGTCCTCAGGAGCTCCTGCTCACATAGGCTGAGACCACAAAAATCTGACCACACCTACATTTCTGTAGTGCTTGCCACACAAGCGAGAACCTGGCCAGGAGTGTCCCCTTGTTTTAGTTCAGACTTGCCACCAGACTATTTCTAGAGTTTCGATGGATGGGCCTGGGTCACATGGGCCCTGTGTCTTGGGGCTCTGGTCACCTCCAATCCAGATTCCCAAGGCAAGAGGAAACCTTGAGAGGGCTTCACTACCCACTACCCACCCCACCCCATGCTTTGACATTTCCCTAAGAGATGCAAAAACATATAAACGCAACAGCCTTTAGGAGGTCTCCTGAATGCCCAACAGGGGTCCTTTTTGGAGAAGAGGCTGGAGAACACAGTGATCAATCAGGGAGACCACAGAGTGGCAGCCTCTCCCCTGGGCAGGTTCCCAGTGGCCTCTCCCAGAGGCTCCTGTACCTTGCTACAGGAGCAGACTCCACTGCTCCCACCCCTGCTGCAGGGCTGTGGGGGTGGGAAACACTTGGAATCCTGAATCAGAGGAAAGGTTCCACTTCACTTTCCCTGGAATAAGCAAGTCAAGGATGCAGCAGTCTATGTAGAGAGAAAAGGGAACTGGGAAGTGGAAGAGTGTAGTGCTCCTTTCTTTCTTTCCCTACCATCCCTTTGATGTTTAAAAACATTTTATTGGGGGCACCTGGGTGGTTCAGTGGGTTAAAGCCTCTGTACTCAGCTCTGGTAATGATCCCAGGACCCTGGGATGGAGCCCCACCCCCCACCCCCACGTCCCATCAGGCTCTCTGCACGGCAGGGAGCCTGCTTCCCTGCCTCCCTCTCTGCCTGCCTCTCTGCCTACTTGTGATCTCTGTCAAATAAATAAATAAAATCTTTTTAAAAATTTTTTAAACATTTTATTTATGTATTTTCTATTCCATTCATGTATTTTTTATGCATGTTCATTGCAGAAAGTACATATGATGGTAAGATTTATTAGTGTGAATATTCCTCCATTTTTTTCTCTCCTTTTACTTATCCATCAAAAGTTTTCCAGCTTAGGGACGCCTGGGTGGCTCAGTGGGTTGGGCCGATGCCTTCGGCTCGGGTTGTGATCCCAGGGTCCTGGGATCGAGTCCCGCGTTGGGCTCCTTGCTCAGTAGGGAACCTGCTTCTCTCGCTGCCTCTGCCTGCCTCTCTGCCTGCTTGTGTGTACTCGCTTGCTCTCTCACTCCCTGGCAAATGAATAAAATCTTTAAAAAAAAAAAAAAAAAGTTTTCCAGCTTAGGGACACCTGGATGGCTCAGTCAGTTAAGCCACTGCCTTCAGCTCAGGTCTAATGATCTAATTCAGATAATTAGATCTAATTCAGATAATTAGATCTAATGAATGATCCCAGGGTCCAGGACGAGGCTCCTGCGCCCATGCGCTCCCTCGTGCGCTCTCTCTCTCTCTCTGACAAATAAATAAATAAAATCTTTTTTAAAAAAGTTTTCCAGCTTAGAATCCAATCCCACTTTCTAGTAAGAGTCTCATGCTCTACCAACTGAGCTAGCCAGGTGCTCCCATTTTCTAGTATAAAGAGTTTGGTCTTGGATGCCTGGGTGGCTCAGTGGGTTAAGCCTCCACTTTCTGCTCAGGTTATGATCTCAGGGTCCTGGGATGGAGTACCGGATGGAGCCCGGGATTGAGCCCCAGATCGGACTCTCTGCTTAATGGGAAGCCTGCTTCCCCCTCTCTGCCTGACTCTCTGCTTACTTGTGATTTCTCTCTCTGTCCAATGAATAAATAAAATCTTTAAAGAAAAAAAAAAAGAGTTTGGTCTTTGCCACCCCAGTTCCTGGATCTTTTTTTTTTTTTAAAGATTTTATTTATTTATTTGACAGAGAGAAATCACAAGTAGGCAGAGAGGCAGGCAGAGAGAGAGGAGGAAGCAGGCTCCCTGCTGAGCAGAAAGCCCGATGTGGGGCTTGAACCCAGGACCTGGGATCGTGACCTGAGCCGAAGGCAGCGGCTTAACCCACTGAGCCACCCAGGCGCCCCTCCTGGATCTTTTTAAATGTAGAATCAGAAATGCTGGGGAAGAAAGAGAGGGGTGCTGCTGGTTAGGGAGAGAGAATGAAATGTAGAGCCTAAGAGGCTGGGAGAGGGAAAAATTGGGGCAGAGAGGCTAAATTGATCTATATAGGAAAGAACCAGGAAGGGGATGGAGAAGTGGAAGAGATGGGCTGGAAAGGGAGAAGTAGGAGGAATTTTATGAACTATCACTATGAGGCATTGAATGGATCCCTTATAATTCCTCAAGTAGAGATTGGAATAAAATTTTTATTTTCTGGCTCCAGGATTATAATTCTCTATTTGTAACTCCACCTAGAGCCTTGACCATGTAGGGACCCAGAATTTATTAGGGTTCTATATAGGAAAGTTCAAAATATCATTATTTGATAAAAGAAAGAAAACAGTCAAGTATTTATCCTGCCCTTTGTTTTTGAACAGTATGATTTTTTTTTCGTATTATTAAGTAAACTCTACCCCTAACGTGGGGCTTGAACTCATATAACCCTGAGATCAAGAGTCATAAGCTCTATTGACTGAGCCAGCCAGACACCCCTTAACAAACGTCATTTAGTCTAAATTCTTTATTGTTAGATTCTGGCTAATAAATGAAATGGAATGAAATGGAAAATCGCCATTCTGTAACCTCTGTGAGATAATGGATTTAGATAAGGATCACTAGTCATCAGGGATTCTATTGAGTGAAAAACTAAAGGAACTTTCTTTTTTTTTTTTTAAAGATTTTATTTTTATTTATTTGACAGAGAGATCACAAGCAGGCAGAGAGGCAGGCAGAGAGAGAGGAGGAAGCAGGCTCCCCGCTGAGCAGAGAGCCCGATGCGGTGCTCGATCCCAGGACCCTGAGATCAGGGCCCGAGCCGAAGGTAGCGGCTTAACCCACTGAGCCACCCAGGCGCCCCCTAAAGGAACTTTCTAATCCCATTAATAATTGAACCCACCAATTAATTTTAACATCATAAAAAGAGACCACCCATGAGAAGTAAAAACATGTCCACATAGAAATCTCTACATAATGTTCATAGCAGCAGCATTATTTGTAATAGCCAAAAGGGGAACAATCCAAATGTCCACCAACTGATGAATGGGTAAACAAAAAAGTGGTATATCCATACAATGGAATATTATTCAGCCTCAAAATAGAATGAGGTATTGATGCATACGGGAACATGGATCAACCTTACAAACATTATGCTAAGTGAATAGAGCCAGATAGAAAAGGCTACTTATTGTATGATTCCATTTATATGAAATCCCCAGAACAGGCAAATCCACAGAAAAATAGAGTAGTGGTTTCCTGGTGGGGGTGGGGGGTGGATGTGGAATGGGGAGTGACTGCTAATAGTTATGAGATTTCTTTTAGGGGTGCTGGTAATGTTCTGGAATTAGAGATGCAACATTGTGGTACAACATAGTGTACCACAACATTGTGAATATATTAAAATACACTGAATTGTACACTTTAAAATGAGGAATTTTACATTATATGTATTTCAATTTTTAAAATATATCTAGAAAATTAAAGAGACAATTAAAAAATATGTGCCTTTGGATATGTTACAACAGCAAATAAATAGTATCTTTTTTCTTTTTAAAGATTTTATTTATTTATTTGACAGAGAGAGATCACAAGCAGGCAGAGAGAGAGGGGGAAGCAGGCTCCCTGCCAAGCAGAGAGGCAGAGGCTTTAACCCACTGAGCCACCCAGGCGCCCCTAAATAGTATCTTTTAAAAAGTGAACCTGGGGGCGCCTGGGTGGCTCAGTGGGTTAAAGCCTCTGCTTTCGGCTCAGGTCATGATCCCGGGGCCTGGGATCGAGCCCCACATCGGGCTCTCTGCTCAGCAGGGAGCCTGCTTCCTCCTCTCTCTCTGCCTGCCTCTCTGCCTACTTGTGCCTGTCAAATAAATAAATAAAATCTTTAAAAAGTGAACCTGAATGCCTGGTGGCTCAGTGAAGTGTCTATCTGCTTTTGGTTCAGGTCATGATCCCATAGTCCTGGGATCAAGTCCCCCGCTGAGCAGGGAGCCTGCTTCTCTCTCTCTCTCTGCGGCCACTCTGCCTGTTTGTTCTCTCTCTGTGTGTCAAGTAAATAAATGAAATATTAAAAAAAAAAAAAAAAAGAAAGTGAACTTGAATCTAATCAACACTCTAGGTATAAACAACTAGTTTATAGGAACTTCATGGGATAGAAGGACATATTTAAAAACCTTACAGGGGGAAAAAAAACAGTGCAGTTTGTCAAAGTCCAAAAGTAGAGAATTCTTCAGGAAAAATAACCTGATTTCTTCAATAAATAAAGGCCAGAGAGAACTATTATAGAGGAAAAGAACCTTAAGAGATATATAAACCAAATGCAAAGCGTGGTCTATCTAAGGCCCTGATTTAACCAAAGACCTTAAAAAATATTTCATAGGGGCACCTGGGTGGCTCAGTGGGTTAAAGCCTCTGCCTTCGGCTCAGGTCATGATCCCAGGGTCCTGGGATCGAGCCCCACATCGGGCTCTCTGCTTAGCAGGGAGCCTGCTTCCCTCTCTCTCTCTCTCTGCCTGCCTCTCTGCCTACTTGTGATCTGTCAAATAAGTAAATAAATAAATCTTAAAAAAAAACTTCATAAAGATATATACTGAAGTATTTACACAGAAAATTATATAATGTCTGGAATTTCTTCAAAATAATCCAATGTGTGGTGGCAGTGAAGGGCAGTATAAACAAAACTAGATAGCCGTGAACTGGCAGTTGTTGAACGCTTGATAGATACAGAGAGGTTTATTACACTATTCTCTCCTCCTTTTGTGAATGTTTAAAAACTTAAACAAAAAATATGAGGCTTGGGGCACCTGGGTGGCTCAGTGGGTTAAAGCCTCTGCCTTCAGCTCAAGTCATGATCCCAGAGTCCTGGGATTGAGCCCCGCATCGGGCTCTCTGCTCCACAGAGAGCCTGCTTCCTCCTCTCTCTCTGCCTGCCTCCCTGCCTACTTGTGATCTCTGTCTGTCAAATAAATAAATAAAATCTTTTTAAAAAAAATATATGAGGCTTGTGGGCCACTTGGCTGGCTCAGTTGGGAGAGCATGTGCCTCTTGAACTTGGGGTCATGAGTTTAAGCCCCACACTGGGTACAGAAGTTACTTAAAAAAAATAAAACCTTGGGGTGCCTGGGTGGCTCAGTCGTTAGGTGTCTGCCTTTAGCTTGGGTCATGTTCCCAGGGTCCTGGGATCGAGTCTCACATTAGGCTCCCTGCTCAGTGGGGAGCCTGCTTCTCCCTCTCCCACTCCCCCTGCTTATATTCCCTCTCTCGCTGTCTCTCTCTGTCAAATAAATAAATACAATCTTTTTAAAAAGGAAAAAAAATAAAACCTTAAAAAATATATATGAGACATTGATTACCCATTAAATTGGAGCATATTTACATGTTCTAAATTACTTGAAGGAAAATGGGCTGAAACGAATAGCTGGGCTTGAGTGACTCATACTTTATTACAAGTTGAAATTAAAGAGCATGTGTAGAATCTCAAATGACCAGCCCAAATTATTGTTATCATTACTGTCACTATTGCAATAACTAAATTACAAGTGGAACAAGGGCACAGGACCCTCCCAGGGAGGCAGGAAGTAGTGTGGCCTTTCAAAACACCCCAGAAACACTGTCATACTAAGATGTTGGTCTTCTCTCTCACAACACTTGAGTCCTTGTTGCCTCTAGGAAAAGCACAGGCTTCCAAATCTGGCCCTGACCTGCCTTTCCAGCCGTGTTCCCTGCCCCTCCTCTACTTGCTTCCTGGCCACACTACCATTAATTCATTGGTTTCTGAACACTGACCTCCTTGCCTTTAAATCCTTGCTGCAAATCCTTCTGTGAACTCCCAGTCTCTCTCCCACACCCTTTTCCTACATCTGCTTCTCCTTGACAGAATTAGTCATTCCCTGTTCCATACACACCTCTAATATTTTACACTATAAGGTACTTATTTATGTCCAAATCTCCCCTACACCCAACTCTGTGCTGCCCCAGATTCTATCGCATTTATCTCTGCATGCTCAAGGTCTAACATGAAGTAGGTATTTTATAAATGCTTTTTGGATAACAGACTGGGGCTAAAGGAACAGCACAGACTTTGGATGGCCCAGTGCTGAGTTAAAGTTACCCTTACCCAGACGTGTGTTCTTCCTTTTATTGCCTAATAAGTGGGAACCCCGCAAAGAAAACAATCTGATCCAAGAATAACCAACAAGACCACCTGGTTAACATCAACTCATCAATAAACAAAAGAAAGAAATTGAAGAGAAAGGCTTGGAGCCTAGTGGCATGCATGAATTGTATATTGGAAATGGGGACAGAGATAATTCAAAGATGGGTCAAGATCTCAAGAGTTCTCTAAGACATAGTTGAGGGAGCTCAGCAAGTTAATAAAATAAGTCCTTCCTGATTTTTAGAAAACCCTACAGCCCTCAAATTTAGAAGCCAGCAGCAGCTCTTGGGTGCTTCTATTCTGCGAGCCCCCATCAAATGACCCACCTACAAGGAAACAGGCAATTTGTATCCACACAGCAAAGAACCTAGAACGCTGAGTCTCTAGAAATCTTTTCTTAAGCACTCGTCTTTAACACCTTACAACTGAAGCAGCAAATCCCTGCAGGGGAAGAGAATATGCTATCAGGGGACCTTCATGAAGACCCCCGCATCAAGCCAGATTCTAGAAAATAATTATTTGCTTAGTCTTATTTTTTCTTTTACTTTCATAAATAGAAAGGTTTTCTTTTTTTTTTTTTTTACTTTTTTTAAGGATTTTATTTATTTTTTATTTTTTTTAAAGATTTTATTTATTTATTTGACAGACAGAGATCACAAGTAGGCAGAGAGGCAGGCAGAGAGAGAGAGAGGGAGAAGCAGACTCCCCGCCGAGCAGAGAGCCCGATCCGGGGCTCGATTCCAGGACCCTGAGATCATGAACTGACCTGAAGGTAGAGGCTTAACCCACGAGCCACCCAGGTGCCCCAAGAATTCTATTTTTAAGTGATCTCTACACTCAGTGTAGGGCTCAAAGTCACAACCATCAGATGAAGAGTCACATACCCTACTGACTGAGCCAGCCAGGCACCTCCCCTTTGCTCAGAGGGAGAGGTTAGGAATACTCCCAAGGTATTGTTGGCCTCATCACTGATTTGAGAAGGTTTATAAGTCAAGTGGACCTGTGAGTATTAAATAGGTGGTTGTGAGAAGACAGTTGGAGATGTTGGCGTTGAGATGACTGAAAATTGGTTGTGACAAGGCAGCAAGAGGAGAGTCACTGTCTTTGAGAAGCTAGTTTGAGGAAACTCACAGTTGGCTCTAAAGAGATTCAGAGTTGGGGCATCTGTGTGGCTCAGTCAGTTAAGTGTGCCACTCTTGATTTAGGCTCAGGTCATAATCTCAGGATCGAGACATCCAGCCCTGCATGGAGCTCCAGAGAGAGTCTGCTTGTCCCTCTCCGTCTGTTCCTCCCTCCCACGCTCTCTCTCTAAGGTAAATAAATAAATACAATCTTTAAAAATATAGATTCAGGGGTGCCTGGGTGGCTCAGTGGGTTAAAGCCTCTGCCTTCGGCTCAGGTCATGATCCCAGAGTCCTGGGATCGAGCCCCGAGTCGGGCTTTCTGCTCAGCGGGAAGTCTGCTTCCTCCTCTCTCTCTGCCTGCTCCTCTGCCTACTTGTGATCTCTGTCTGTCAAATATATAAATAAAATCTTAAAAAAAAAAATAGATTCAAAGGTGATTGGCAGACGGGGATAGATTTTTTTCTCTCTTTCTCCCAGACCCCCTCCAAATCCCCTGGACCAACTCGCCCACAGTAGATGCTCCACTAATTGGTTGAATAAAGTTATGGTTATGAACAGTTTGGTTCTCAGGAGTCTGGTTATTGGATCTGAAAAGGCTCTGGAGTGAGAAGTTGGTTCTGAGGAGAAATAAGCTTTGGAAGAGGCTGAAATCATTTTCTCTGAGGAGAGCACCCATTACCAGTTGTGTGGAAACTGGGCTTCTTGGTTTGTTTGGGAAAGGAGGAGGCACTCCAGCCCCAAAGGGCAGACTGATTTACCTGGGTCATAGGGATAGGAGAAGACACTTCAGCATAGAAGCATTTCTACCCATTTGCCTCCCCAGATTTTTAAAGTCCCTTCCTTCAAAATGAATCCCTACATGAGAGTCAGGAGGAGTTCTACCCTAGGGCCAGATCTTCGCCCTCCAGCCTGCAAATCAGCACCACAGTCTTAGAGGGCTATGGCCTCTGAGCAGAGAGTCTGGTCAGAGCACAGGCCAAGGCAGCTAGCAGGAGAGAGGGCCCAAGAGATTCACACTCAAGGATGGAGGACTGGTCTGTAGGGTAGAATTAACATTGCATAGCCCACTTAGAGAATGGGTGGGCACTCAGAGACCAGGGAAGGAAAAGATTTTTAAAATCTAGATTTAGGGGGGCGCCTGGGTGGCTCAGTGGGTTGGGGCCTCTGCCTTAGGCTCAGGTCATGGTCCCAGGGTCCCAGGGTCCTGGGATCGAGCCCCATGTCGGGCTCTCTGCTCAGCGGGGAGCCTGCTTCCTCCTCTCTCTCTGCCTGCCACTCTGCCTACTTGTGATCTCTGTCTGTCAAAAAAATAAAATCTTTATTAAAAAAAAAAAATCTAGATTTAGGGGCGCCTGGGTGGCTCAGTGGGTTAAAGCCTCTGCCTTCAGCTTGAGTCATGATTCCAGGGTCCTGGGATCGAGCCCCACATCGGGTTCTCTGCTCTGCCGGGAGCCTGCTTCCTCCTCTCTCTCTCTGCCTACTTGTGATCTCTGTCAAATGAATAAATAAAAATCTTTTTTAAAAAAAAGCATTATTAAAAAATCTAGTTTTATTGAAGTACAAGGGATTTAAAAATAGCCTTATTGAGGTATAATTTATATACCATGAAATTCATCCATTTGTACAACTCAATGACTTTTAGTAAACTTACAGTTGTTCGAACATCACAATCCAGTTTTAGGACATTTCCACCATCTTCAAAATAGCAAGCTGATTTGCAGTCAATACCTCCCCTTACCCCAGGGTCTACTAATTTGTTGCCTCTGTAGATTCACCTTTTCTGGACATTTCATAAAAATGCAATCATACAGTGTGCACCAGACATTTTTAATCATAATGTTTAAATTTTACAGAGTGCACCAAACATTTTATTTCATTTTATTTATTTGACAGAGATCACAAGTAGGCAGAGAGGCAGGCAGGGGCGGGGGTTGGGGGGTGGAAAGCAGGCTCCCCGCTGAGCAGAGAGCCCAATGAGGAACTCGATCCCAGGACCCTGAAATCATGACCTGAGGCGAAGGCAGAGGCTTAACCCACTGAGCCACCCAGGCGCTCCATGCACCAAACATTTTTAATCATAATGTTTTTGAGGTTTATCTATGTTAAAGCACACATATTGCAGAATGGTATTTCATTGTTTGGATATTCCATATCTTGTTTATCCATTCACTGGTAGAATATGCATGTGGATCGTTTCCACTTTGGGGCTATTATGAATAATGTTGCTATGAACATTCATATTCATATCTTTGTACAAACGTGCTTTCATTTGTCCTGAGGACATACCCAGGAATGGAATTGCTGGGTCATACGGTGAACGTATGTTTAACTTTATAAGAAACAACTGGGGCACCTGGGTGGCTCAGTCATTAAGTGCCTGCCTTCAGCTCAGGTCATGATCCCAGGGGTCCTGGGATTGAGCCCCCCATAGGGCTCCCTGCTCTGTGGGAAGCCTGCTTCTCTCTCTCCCATTCCCCCTGCTGAAAATGAAACAACTAAACTATTTCCTAAAGTGGTACCTTTTTTACATGTCCACCAGCAAGGTATCAGGGTTCCAATTTTTCCATTTTCTCACCAACACTTGTTATTGCCTGTCTGGAAGGATAACTGTTAAGGATAATTTTCTAAAATAAGTAAAGCCATCTCTCCTCACCCCAACCCCGACATATACGCAGGCAGGCAAAAGTGCCAGATTATCACAGCTGAGACCACAGAGCCTCAGCTGTCCTCTCCACTCTCAGGCTGCTCTGCAGTTCCCTGGGCCCAAAGAAGAGAGAGAGAAGCTGTAGTTACAACATTACCTCAGAACTGAGGCGCCTGGGTGGCTCAGTTGGTTAAGCATCTGCCTTTGACTCTGCCTTTGGCTTAGGTCATGATCCCCAGGTCCTGGAATGGAGTCCCAAGTGGGCTCCCTGCTCAGTAGGGAGTCTGCTTCTCCCTCTCCCTCTGCCTCTCCCCTGGCCTGTGTACGCACTCTCTCTCAAATAAATAAATCAAATCTTAAAAACAAAAAGGAAACAAAAACAAAACAGAAAAATAAAACATTACCTCAGAACTGAGAGGTGGGAATTCAGAAGAGTAAGTTTTTTTGGACAACTAGTGAGTGAGTGGGGCCTGTGTTCCAGCAAACCCATCCAGGGAAGAGCCCACAGGAGACAGAGATAACGTGGACAGATAACTTCTCAGGACAAGTATCCCAGGGCAGGCTCTCACACCATCTGAGCTTAGCCCCTTCCTCTGAGGTCGAAGTGCCTCATCAGTATGTAGCCCACCCATTACCGGGTACCTTAGAAAAGTATCACCAAGGACTCATGTACATTTGCCAAGTTGAATAAGTAACAATAGTTTACCTTGCTTAGCCTTAGATGTCTCGTTACCAGGAAGGTATAAACAAGTGGGAGGGAGTTTGAAATAGGGCAATAAAAATAATGAAGGGACTGGCTCTGTTTATGTGAGGGAAAATTAGTATATGTGCTGCTGAAGCGAGCACAATGTGAGGAAAAATTAAATGAAGCAGATCTCTTAAGAGGCTGGGCCCTAACTGTGTGAATGTGGGGGAAGATGGGTGATTATTGTTTCTAGCAAGAGGGAGGTGAGTAAATGGGGACATGGTGGGAAAATAGGGCCCAGAATGGGAGGGTGCCCTTTGGAGCATATGGGAACACATCCAGAGGAAGACTTGTTCTCAGATGTTCATAGCAGCTTTATTTATAATAATCCCAAAGGAAATGAACCCCAACATCCATCCACAAGTGAAAGGGTGAACAAATTGTGCTATAGCCATAGGGTGAAATACTCCTCAGAAATAAAAAGGAGAAAAAAAAAAAAGAACCAGACCAAAAGGAGTACATATTGAAGTATTAAATTTATATGAAACTCCAGAAAGCAGAAAGTGCAAACTGATCTATACAGCGAGAAAAAGCAGATCAGTGGTTGCCCCAAGGACAGGAACGGAAGGAAAGCAAAAGGGTACAAGGAAAGTTTGGGCAGGGACGGATATGTTTATTACCTTAATTGTGGTCACAGTTTTACCTGTGAACACATATATCAAGACTCATCAAATTGTACAGTTTATTCTGTATCAATTGCCCCTCAGTAAAGGTATAATAATAATAATAAACAACCTAAGCACTGAGGAGAATGGGCTGGAGAGATCTCCTGAAAAGAGAGATGAAATAGATTTTCTTGCAAATGAGGAGCCAAGCTGCTGATTTGACCTCAGAGAACTTCTCCAGTAAGCTTTGCCTCATAAGGCTTTCCTAGGTTCTGGTAATGGAAAAAGGAGATGGGAAGAAAAATCACTACAGTAGAGATCTAGATTTACTATTTGGGTGCAAAAATCTTATTAGCACCTGGAGGCTTACATGTAAAATGTTGAAACCTTACTTGCTCAACACCTGATCCTTTTAGACTTTGCCTCATTTCCCTTAGGACCACCGAGATATCACTCTGCTCAGTCTTCCCCTCTCAAACTACACCAAGTGTGGCTGAACCAAGAAAAAGAGCAGGAATGGGGAGAGAAGAGGACATTGCAGAAACTACCTCTGATCCTATAGTACCCATTCCTGACTCCATTTCTTCCTGGGTTGGAGGTTCCAAGAAGGGGGAGGTAGAAAGAAGTACACTTTAGGGGTGTCTGGGTGGGTTGAGCCTCTGCCTTCGGCTCGGGTTGTGATCTTCTGATGGGGGTCCTGGGGGCCCCAAGCGGGCCTCTCTGCTCGGTGGGGAGCCTACTTCCCCCTCTCTCTCTGCCTGCCTCTCTGCCTATTTGTGATCTCTGTCAAATAAATAAATAAAATCTTTGGGGGGAAATAAAAAAGAAGCACACCTTAAACCCAGCCTGACAACCAGGCTAAGCTATGTCTTTCTGAGTGCTTAGAATCTTTCCAAAAAGATGAGGCTCAACATTCTTAAAATTCTAGAGAGAAGAGTATCTCTCAGGTACTAGGAAGAAAGGTCAAGGGTCCTTAAAACCTGCTTCATCTTTTTCTTCAGAATCTAATCCTAGCTTTGGCTGGCCGGATTTCCCTACCCCCTTGGCTCTCCCACCGCACTCCCCTCTGTCCTCCACGTCCCTGAGGCCCTGGACAATGCCCCCAGGTAACAGTCAATTGTTCAACACTATCTGGGTCCCTTCCTAAACCTCAGCCTTGATGATGATAGAGCTTTTAACAGCACTGCCCTATGCCCTTGGTTTTAGATTACCCTCACAGGAGCAGGAGTTAAAATGAACACTTTTTTTTTTTTTAATACTATAGGATCGTAAAATGGGACAATTTTTGAGTCTTGCTCTATTTCAGATGTGCGGAGAAACTTGAGTTTCTAGTGGCAGAATCCAAAGGAACCCCGGTGACAGGACTAATAAATATTAGCTAGCAATCTTGGCAGAATTTCTCAACAAGCCATCTGCATCAGAATTGCTGGGAGTGGTTGTTAAGAAGACCAGTTCCAGGTCCCCATCCCAGACCTCAAGAATAAGATGCCCTAGGAAGGGGGCCTGGGAATCTGATTCTGATGCATCGTAATAATAACATAGAGATTTTCTGCTTTAGAGGAACAGAATCTTTTTGCCCCTTCTTTCATACTTTATTCTTGCCATGTTCTCCCTCCCCCGCGCACCCCCTTCCCCACTGCCCGCCTTGGTAGTCTGTGGTGAGGAATTATTAAGAATGTGTAACAGGCACGGACTTGTGTTTCTGGGCCCAGAGTGAGATGGGAAGGGGTAGGTGGGGCTGGGAAAAGGTGTGTCAATACAAATATTGTCTCATCAGGACTGGCAATTTTGCCAGGATCTCACAGGGATGTGCCCTTAGCTATGGAAGGTGGTTTGGTTCCTCCTGTTCCAGGCTGAGGAGTCTGATATCATGGGAAAGGACAGAGACCAACAGGGTTGGTAGTTGAAGGCTAGAAAGGAAAAGAAAAAATTGGGCTAATGCTAGGAGATTGCTGGAATTGCCCTGGCTCCAGAAGCATTTCCCATGGGTAACCTGGGAGACCCTCAGAGGGAGAAGGAGTGGAGTGGGTTAGACGTCAACCCCACACAAAGCCTGATAGCCATACTGGGTATAGAAGATACTTCCCTGTCCTTGACTGGGAGGATCAGACGTTGAGAGAGGAGCCAAGGCTTGGGAATTCCAGAACATCAAGTCTATTGCACCCAAATGACCAATGGATGGTAGTGTCAGAGCAATTCATGAAAGGCTCAAATCAGGGTTGAAGGTAGTGCTTGCATTCAATAGCCTATCCATTCACCCTCCCAGGCAGTCACCAACACCCTCCCTGGCTCACAGACAAAGCAAGTCAATTGAGCTGACTCCTACTTACCCTTCCCAATTCAGTTTTTCCACTTTTCCTAAACTTTTAAGCGGGTTGGGTGTCCTTGTCCATCTCTCATAGAGTCCTACACTTGTCCACATTATATAACATAACACCATGTTACAATTTTTGGCTTATGTCTCTGTCTCCTCAACCAACATCTGCATTGTTGTGACCAGCTCAAGGCCTCTCACAGAGCAGACAGATGCTAATAAGCCCCTCTGAATTGCTCCAGCCATGAGTATGCACCATCAGGGTGCTGGGGCTGGGGAACCTAGCACCTCAGGCCTCCTACACAATGGGGACAAACTTGGTCTGGATGGGAACCTTAAATACCAAGCCAACCTCCTGCCCACTCTGCCCTGTATTCCTGGAAGCTGCCAAGGATCACAGCTCCAGCTGGCACGCAATGAGATTTCTTCCTGGAAGGATTCTTGGCTTGAGAACTGGCCCTCACCTCTTCTAGGGTTCTTCGACACCCTCAGGTTTCTGGGGCCATGGAAGATGGGGAGGAGAGGCTGAGTCAGCTCTAGCCTTGTTACTATTTCCCAAAGCTCTTGTGCCCATCCTTCATCTCCCCTAAGTGTATATAGCAGGGATTCCCAAGAACATGGCTTTCTCCAGCCCTGGGTAGAGAAGGAGGGGCAGGGCCAGCCAAACATTTGGGGCTAAGAGAATAGCACTGGCCCTGGGCACTCCTGTTCCACTTCTGCCTCTGGCCTTCTTTAGCTTTAATTAACCGAGATAAGGCTGCAATCCACCCTGATGGAGGCCCAGTATCAAGAAGAGACCCAGACACAGTTCTCAAAGAATTCACTCAAGTGACACACAGCAGGCATGACTCTGAATGGGGGTGCCTGGTTGGCTCAGTCAGTAGAGCATGTGACTCTTGGATCTTCTGGTTGTGAGTTCAAGCCCCATATTGGGTACAGAGATCACTTAAAAATAAGATCTTAAAAAATAAATTTAAAAAAAAAAAGGAATTTCCCTTTCTCAGTAAAAGCCCTTCAAAGCCTTCAATAAAGATGGAAAAAGCGGGGTCCTGCGGGCACAGTCGGCAAAGCAACTGAATGTCCATTTCAGCTTAGGTCCTGACCTCCCATGGTGAGATGGAGCCCCAACTCAAATCGTGGCTCCAGCCCCACGTGGAGCCTCCCAGGGGGCTCTGCTTAAGACTCACCTTCCCTGGGGTGCCTGGGTGGCTCAGTCGTTAACCTGGGGCCCTGAGCCCAGCATCGCATCGGGCTCCGCTCAGCGGGAAGCCTGCTTCTCCCTTTCTTACTCCCCACCCACCTTGTGCTTCCTCTGAGTCTCTGTCAAATAAATAAATAAAATCTTTAAAAAAACTCTTTCCCTGCCCCTCCCCCCACGCTCTCTCTTCTTCCTTGCTCAATAAATAAATTTAAAAAAAAAGAGCAAAAGGGCCCCCACCCCAACCCAGGAAACACGCACCCAACCGCAGCTATTTTATTTTCCTTTTAATTTTTCTGAAGGATATACACCACATATCCCATGGGCAATAAAGCGCATTCAATGTGTTTATAAGCCAGTCACTTTGTTTAAGCAAACACAAGTACAAAGTAAAATAAAACCACAAAATAATGAACTGCATGTTCATAACATACAAAAATCGCCGCCTACTCAGTAGGTAACTACAACATTCCAACTCCTGAATATATTTATAAATTTACATCTTCAGTTAAAAAAATAGACTTTTGAGAGTTCAGATTTTGTTTTAGATTTTGTTTTCTTACATTCTGGAGGACCGAGGCTTAGCTCAGCCCTCTTCCTTATTTTGCTCCCAAAGCCTCCCCCGAATCATCACTCCCTGCCCCCCTTAAGGCTAGAGGTAAGCACATCCCTCACAATTGCACATGTCAGGCTGTCAGCAAGGCGCATCACACAAAAGGCACCAAGACGTGAAACTTTTTAAACCAAAAGGACGAAAAGGAAGGAACACTTTCAAAAAAAGGAAGAAAAACCAAACCATATTTTGTCATATGTGAGAGTACAGTCGGGCAATATTTACAAAAAGGTTAACGGAACGTCACTCTGACACATGCTCTGATTAATACCAAGGACTGCTGTTTCAAAAAAAGCTTCAAACTTAATCGTCACAGCATCATCACAAAATAAAGGATCACCGTTGGTTTGCTTGGCTTTTCTTCCCCCCCGCCCCCCAAAGTGAGGACCTAACTCCAAATAATACAATAGAATATGCAAATTATCTTCACATCAAGAGTACCCCAAGAAAAACAAAATCCATGGCACAGACACTGTACAAGGATGCAGGGCTGGGCTCTGAGAGGCCCAAACCCCATTTTTGCCAACTTGATTTTCTAGCATTGAAGGGAGCAGGGGGTCAGGCATACGATGGAGATGATACTGAAATGATATATCCAAAATCCATGCAAATCAAGTTCTTTGGATAGAGGTGAAGAACTTGGACATGGCTGTTTCAGGCAGCTGAAGTCAAAGGGCGTAGGAAGTGGGGAGGAAGGACCACTGGGCAGAAAGGACTGCAGGCCAACAGACCTTCCATGCCAACCTTGGGGTGGGGTAGAGGGGGAGGATTTGGCTCTGAGAACCTCCATTTCACTTAAGAGGAACCCCTTCCTGTGGCCATCTCCTCCTCCTGGCCGTTAAGGTTAAGTCTCTTGTGTTTCTTTTTCTCCCCTTTCCCTTCTTTCCCCTTTCCCTTTAGCAAATTTCAATTGTCCTGGGAGAAAAGGTTGTCGTCATGTCCGAAAGCCCTGTGGAGGCGCTGAAGGAGTTGGTGACAGCTGAGGAAGGGAAGCTGCTGACTTGGGCCGGGAAAGCAGGGGGAACAGAGGAGTATGTGGTGGCCACGGAGGGTGAGGGGAAGCCGCTGTGCACAGGGGATGGGTAGGTTGATGACCCGGGAGAGGAGTAGGAGGTGGGCACAGGGGATGGATATGAGGTGGTGGCTGGGGATGGGTAAGAGGTAGTAACTGGGGATGTGTAGGAGGTAGCCACCTGGGAGGGGTAGGAAGAGAGGGAGGTGGCGGCAGAAGAGGCCACAACACCTTTGTCTGCTTTTTTGTCCTTCTGCCTTAAGTGGATCTTGGTATGCCTCTTGCGTTCATCGCTCCTGGCAAACTTTCTCCCACAGATGTCGCAGGCGAAGGGCTTCTCGCCTGTGTGGGTGCGGATGTGGGTGGTGAGATGGTCACTGCGGCTAAAGTTGCGCATGCAGATGCGACACTGGAAGGGCTTCTGGCCGGTATGGATGCGAATGTGGCGGGTGAGCTCATCAGAGCGGGAGAAACGGCGGTCACAGGACTCCACCGGGCACGCATACGGGCGTTCATGAGGGGGCGTCTTGCTGGGCCGGTTGGGGTACTTGCGCATGCGGCTGGGTTTGATGAGCTGGGACTGGTAGGTGGTGTTGAGGGCCTTCAAGTCCTGGGAGCCCGACTGTGTGGCAAAGGCCTTGATGGTAGACAGTGGAGTGAGTGAAGGCTGTTGGGTACGGCTCTCCAGGCCCTGGAAGGGCTTCTGGTCTGGGGTGCCCAGACCCAGGTCCCCCTGCTGTTGTGGAAACAGATAGTCAGGGATCATGGGGACTTGGAAGCCACCCTTGGCAGCAGGGTAGGCCGGAGGCGGGTACTGGAGCGAAGTGCCCGCAGAGCCGGGAAAGGCCTGGCTTTGTGGCTCAGGGAAGATGTCAGTGTTAGGTGTGGGGAACGTTGGTGCCGCTGAGTAAATGGGGCTGCTGTCACTGGACTGGACTGCACAACTCAGGGGTGGGCTCTGAGAGGCGGAGGAGGAGGAGGACGCTGCCGGAGATGATGCTGAAGATGAGGTGGCCGGTGGGTTGGTCATGCTCACGAGGCCGCTGACCAGGCTGAAGAGGGGCTCGGGCCACAAGGTGTTGCCACTGTTGGGTGCAGGCTCCAGAGAGAAGCGGCCAGTATAGGTGATGGGGGGCAGCCGGGTGGTTTGGCTGGGGTAACTTGTCTCCACCAGAACCTTCTCGTTATTCAGAGAGATATCAGGAAAAGACTCTGGCAGGAAAGAGAGAAGGGGGAGGCCTGGTTACTGGAGAGCAATCACTGGAGGACGAGAAGGACCAGAGCTGCCAGGCAAGAGGTTGGGCTGGCTACCATTGACTCCTGAGCTGGTTAATAATTGATAGCAGCAGATTGCAATGTTCCTGGACCCGCTCCAGCGGCAGAGCCCATTTCAACAACAGCTGACGCAAATACGGAGAATCCCCCTCCACTGCAGCTCCCAGCTCTCTGCAGCGGCAGCTGCGCCACGGAGGGATTCCCGCCAGCACCCCTTTCGCCGCGGCTAGTGCGCGCCCCCTACCCCCAGCTGCCTGGACATCCCTGGGCATGGATCGCGGCCCTTCCTTGGGGACAGGCGGCTGGCAAAGCAAGCCTGTCTGGAGAAAGGGGGGCGCAGCTCTGCTTTTCAAAACAAGCCCTCCCCCCTCTCCACCCACCCACGCAGCCCGAGCTCTCCATCCAAAACAGAAGCTAGCTCCTCTGCGCACCGCTAGGGACCAGGCGGGTGAGGGTGAGGGTGGATGTCCCCAGGCATCCCTCTAACACATGACCCTGAGGAAGGGAAGGGAAATCCCACTTGCATCCCTAAGGTCCAGAACACTGCTGCTGCGGTGAAGAGGGCGCTGCAAGGCGGTGGGGAAGGACTGCTCGCCAGGATGGTGGCGAAGGGGCTAATCCTCGGCGTAGGCCACCGCTTACCTGCGGTCAGGTGCTCGTAGGGTTGCTCGCCCGCCTCCCCCTGAGGGTTGAAGGCGCCGCTGCTGCTACCGCTGCTGCCGCCCCCTCCACCTCCACTGCCCCCGCTGCTGCTGCTGCTGCTGTTACCGCCGCTGCCCTCCGAGGCCCCGGCGGTACCGAGGAACTGGGGAGCCCCGTTGCTCAGCAGCATCATCTCCTCCAGCTTGGGGTAGTTGTCCATGGTGGGTGAGTGAGGAAAGGAGCCGAACGGGTCGGAGATCTGCAGCGGGGACATCAGCTGCATCTCGGCCTTGGCTGCGGCCATCCCGGACGGGCGGGCTGGAGAGCTGGTGTTGGGGCAGGCGGGCGCAGCCCGGAGCCGTGGCTGCGGGGGACACACTCTCGGGGGGCCTGGCCGGGTCACATGCGGGACGCGGGGGACACTGTGGCGAGAGCAGGTGGGGCCTCCAGGCTCGCCCTCGCCGCGGGCCGGTGTGGACGCTGCGCTGCTACCGAGGCTGGGGCAGGGGCCGGTCCTGCGGCGGCGGAAGCTGGCGGCGACGGTAGCTGGCGGCGGCGGCGGCTCCCCAAGTTGTGCGCGCTGGGATCTCTCGCGACTCCCCGGATCCGCCTCTATTTGAAGGGTCTGGAACGCCACCGGCCAGCCTCCATCGTGACGTACATGGCCATATATGGGAAGCAGGAAGCCCTAATATGGCAAGACCGGCCGGGAGGACCCGGAGTGACGTGAAGCCCCCTATCCCAGAGCCGTGGGCACCGCCGTCCAGCACTCTGGCCCCCGAGCCGACTCCCGCACCCTGGGCGCCCAGGCCTCGAGAGAGCTTAGGACCCAAGCCTCAGCTGAGGACTCCCGGACCCAGGCTGCTCCGGAGTTCCCAGCGTTACCCCCGCCTCTTCCCTCCTCCTTCCTCCCTCCTCCCGGAGCCGGAAGCGGCCGGGCCATATCAGGCCGTTCCAAATAAGGTGCTGCCCAAATAAGGGTTGTTCCGGCGGGGGATCCTTCCTGCTCCTTATATGGCATTTCCGGGTCGTTGCTTGCTGCTCCCTGGCACCCTCCCACCTCCCTGGTTCCAAGCCGGGAGCCCGAACGTGCGCAAGAGCTGGGGACGCCCAGGTGGAGGTCTCGGGGCGCGTAGAGCTAGGCGCACCGCGGCTCAAGCGGCTCCCCGGCGAGGACTGGACTGGGGAAGCCCGGGCCCGGGGCGGGGGCGAGGGCGAGTCAGGCCAGGGTTCTGCCACCGTCATCCAGGGCCCTCCCGCCCCGCTCTGGGACCGTGGGAGCCGGGCGGGAGCTAAGGGGAGGAGTGACTGGGCTGGCCGGGGCAGAGGCCGCCCAGGAGAGGCGGAGCGTTGACCCTCCGGCCTTGACCAACGACACTATGGCTTTCCAGATGTCTTTGGGGAAACTGAGGCTAGGAAATAATCGCTAGATCATCCCCAACGTCCCTTTGCGTTGTGGTGGGCCACCTGCTTCTCAACCAGGAGCTGGTGGTCCTTGTGGTGGTGGGAGATTTTCCCACCTTTATCCAGAACAAATGGAGGTGGGGCGGGCAGTGCGGCAGTCTTAAAAGGGGGCTTCCTTATGGGCTGTCTGCAGACCCCGAGGCTGGCACAGAGAGGACCTGCTTAGCGGCCTGGTGCTGCCCCCTGGAGGTCCCCTCTCCAGCTCGGTTCCCCGCACCCCGGGCCGAGTGGGCTCTTCCGCCGCCTTCCTGCTCCCCCTCCCTGCTCCTGTGCTGGGCTCGGAGCCAGGGAGGGGGAGCCTTAGACGCAGTGAACACGAACTGAGCAGGCGCCGCAGCCTGGGCTCTCCCTGCAGTCCCTGGGGAGCCGCCACCGCCGAGGCGCCCAGACTCTGGGCGGGATAACACTCCCTCCCAGAGCCAGGCTAAGGGCGGTGGTGGAGGGGGGCCGGGGGGTGTAGGCGGGAACGATTTCTGCAGGTCTCCTGGGAGCCGGACGTGAACGGGGAAGCCCTTTCGGTGCCATTACCACCCCCAGCATTCAAGTGCGCACCCCAAAGTAAATAGGGATTCCGAGAGAGGAAGGTTCTTGCTCTAGCTCTTAATCCAGGGGAGGTGCTGTTTTTCTGAATTTAAAAATAAAGCAGAAAGTATGTATGTGAAAGGAGGGTGCTGAGGACACAGGACAGAAGGGGGCGGGGCTGGGGTCTCTGAACCCAAATAGGTCGGAGTCAGGGGGGTTAATTGAAGGGGGGGCATAGCTCTCTGGGGCTTCATCCGCCTATATCTCTTACACACACACACACACACACACACACACACACACACACACACACACACACACACACTTTCTGATAAAAATCTAAGGAATCCCGCAATGAACCCTGTCTCTGTGCTCTGAGTTCCCCAACCCAAAATCCTAGGGGGAATGGGGGGCCCACTCCCACCCTCTACCGGTGTTTTTCATTAGGGGCATGAGTGATGCACCTCTCTGAGGCCTCCTGCTAGTCAGGATCAGATGGTCTTGTGTCTCAATGCCCATTTTGCCACTCCCTGGTGGGGTACCTTGGCCAGGCTTTTCAAATCTCTCTTTCTTCAACTGTAAAATGGAGCTAATGTTAATGATACCCACGTGGAAGGATTGTTTGTGAAAAAACTGAAACTTACAGGGACTGAGTCTCTGAAGTCCCAAAGCACAGTGCCTGCCTTGCGGTTGCTATTCAATAAACAGTGGCTATTGTTATTTTCAGGGGCTTTTGACCCTTGGGGTCACCCACAATTCACCCACCAATCTTCAGCCTCTGAACAAACTCCAGTGACCCTTTTCAGAAAAGTTGTACAGAGAGGGAGAAACATTCCAATTCTAACACAGGGGACATTGTCCCGAAGAGCTAATCTGAATCTTTCTTGCTGCGGTAGAACATCATTTCCCAGAGCAGAATTTTTCAACCTTGCTGATATAACAGAGTCACCTGTGGAACTCTGAAAAAAAAAAAAAAATGTTTTAACCTTAGAACAACTGAGTCACAATTTTTCTGAGCTTGTGAGTGCCAGAACTGAGTCAGTTCCTCATCCTAGGATCTTCCTTCTGTCCCTGGGCTGCTGTCCAGACCCCAAGAGCACATCTCCCAAACCCAGCCGGAGCAAAACAATTCCCCTATGATTCTAATGCGCAAGATGACCTACGGTATCTTCAGATCCTTGCTGAAGGTGGACACTGGAAATCCTTATAGTCTGCATCTTTTGTTTTGCACATGCAATAGCAATTCCCCTTTCTTTTTTTTTTTTTAAGATTTTATTTATTTATTTGACAGAGAGAGAGTGATCACAAGTAGGCAGCGCAGGCAAAGAGATATGGGGGAGCAGGCTCCCTGCTGAGCAGAGAGCCCGATGTGGGGCTCCATCCCAGGACCCTGAGATCATGACCTGAGCTGAAGGCAGAGGCTTAACCCACTGAGCCACCCAGGTGCCCCTAGCAATTCCCCTTTCTTTTCACAATAGCTCCTAGCTAGTAATTTCCTTTGGAAAACCAATCCAGTCTATGCGGTTGGAGGTAGATAACCCCATCCCAGATCTAGGAGTGGGTATGTCACCCATACCTAGCCATCCATCTAGGATGCTCCAGTGGTTGAGTCAAGATGGACACATGAGGGACGCCTGGGTGGCTCAGTTGGTTAAGCCGCTGCCTTCGGCTCAGGTCGTGATCCCGGAGTCCTGGGATGGAGTCCCACATCGGGCTCCTTGTTCTGTGGGGAGCCTGCTTCTCCCTCTGCCTCTGCCTGCCGCTCTGTCTGCCTGTGCTCGCTCTCTCTCTCTCTGACAAATAAATAAATAAATAAATAAATAAATAAATAAATAAATAAAATAAAAAAAAAAAGATGGACACATGACACAAACCAGGCCAGTGAGAAGCACCTCCAGGATTTTTTCTGGAACCCTTGAAAAAGTTCCCTCCCTAGTGGTACTAAGCCAATGGAAAGTAAGCCTGGAGGTCATCTTGCCATGAGGACTGGAAAGACTTACCTGAAAACGAAGCCAATGCAGAGGGAAACAGAAGGTATCTACAGGCAGAAAGTGAGTCTTTGATACAATCTGGACTTGTAAGTTATACAGGCCAATGCATCCCTTTTTGATTTAATAAAATAGGCTCATTTTAGTTTCTCACAACCCAGCAGTTTCTGGTTAGTACACCCATCATCCACAACAACCAAGAATTTTTCTGAAGACTCTATGGGCAAGGCCCGGGAAGGCCTACAGAGGCCCTGCCCCCTAAGGAATTTACACTTGGGTGGAAGGAAGACTGCATTCCATGTTGCAAGAGAATTAAGAATGGGAAGCAGTCAGCCACCAAATGTCGGTTATGCTGAAGAACACAGAAGATAAGAGGAGGGAAAGATTCCAGGGAGAGGGGCAGAAATGACAAAGAGATCTTGGAGGAAAGAGAGCATGAGAAGGACAGAACTTTGTGGTGAGGAAGTGAGGCAGTTGCAGGTCAAGGTTGAGAATAGGGTGGCCAGGACAGTCCTTGTGTGCTCTGTCTGGAAAAAATGGGCTGGGACAGAAAGGGTTCCAATTGGGAGATACAGTAGGGGGTAAGGTTGAGTAAAACATTCATTTTTTTAAAAAAACAGTTTACATCTGTAAGCCACTGCTTACATCTGAGGTAATGCTAAGTCATAGGGATTCTGCAATGAAAAAGGCAGATGTAGTTTTACCCTCCTGGAAATTGCCATTCAGTGGGTTTCTTATATCCAAGTTAAACAGCTGCATAACTTAAAAGGATGATTTCAGATTATGGTAAGTATAACATACTGGAGAGATGAGGGAAGACTTCTCAGAGGAGGTGACATTTATTCAGAGACATGAAGGATGACAGGAAACTAACTCTGCATAGAGGAGGGTGTTCTAGGCAAAGGGGACCACTGGGCAAAGGCCTCAGGAGGGGAAAGGCCTTGATCAGTCTAGGACCTCCAGCTAAGGTGTGGGCTATGAGATGGGATAAACTGTATCCCCCCACCCTCATCTCCCTCATTCTGCCCTCTACAGCTCCTATAGAGGAGGAGGTGGCCTTCTCAGCCCTGCTCTGCCTTCAAGGTTGTGTGGCCCTGGGAAGACAGCTTCCACAGAAACAGTGAGAGGAGCTGGCTCACAGCCCCTACACACCCCCCAGACCTGAGCCACAGGGAAACCGGTGAGAAGAAGGGCGTGAGACGCTTCTCCCTGGATAGAGTTATGCTTTAGGCCTGCCTTCTCAGCAATAGGGCTGGAGGCATCTAGGTTATCCCCATTCTAGTATGGTCCGTCTTTTGGCCAATGGCACATTCCCATTTGCTCTGACTGGGGGCACTGAAAGGGGAGGAGACAGAGAAAAAAGACCCCTCCCAAGGAGCCAAATCTCATTTGGGGGTTCGAGTACCTAACTTGTGACCAACAACCCTCACGGGTCAACCAGCCTGGAACCTAAAGGGAAAGACTTTTAAGGAATGTTGGGGGAAAGAAAGATTCAGAACCACTCCTGCAGCCTGGCCCGGGTATCTACAGGACTTAAAGAAGCATTAGGGATGAGGCTGGGACTCACACCTGGCCCCCTGGGTGACTGGTGCCAGAAGTCCAGGGAAAGAGGAGAGGCTCTCAGAGGGTGTGCAGGTTTGAGCTGCCCTCTACACTCTGACCTTCCTTGCAAACAAGAGGAGTAGGGGGCAGAGTCTGAGAGCAGGATGGAACTTGTCCATGGCAGCTGAGGCTCTAAGTGAAGGCCAGTGGGAATCACCATGTCTCAGAAACTTGAGCCATGGCTGAGCAGGCTGCCGCTCTCAGAAGAAAGCAAGCCCCTTTTTCCATTGCCACTTCCTCCTCTCCAGCCCCGGACTACGTCAGCACCCACATGTGCTGTTCAGTTCGTGGTTTGCCACGGTGGTGGCCCAGCCTGGGGCTCAGGAAGTGACTCTCCCTTCGGTTCTATATGGGGTGCCTGTCACTCTTTCCGATAGCTGATGGGCTCTACCGGAAATATGGAGGTCCTTGCCTTCAGTAGGTCTGGGGGCAGCTCTGCTCCCACCTTGTGAAGGGTTGTGAAGGGCGAGAAGAAACCTGAAGAGGCCAGGTCTGGCAGCGCTGTGGGGGAAGGAGGCCAAAGGTGAACTGACGGAAGAGAATGCTTGGAGACATGAAGAAGGACCAGGGGAGATGAAAAATTACCCCGGAGTGTTCTGGTGTGAAGCCATCTCATGCGCTCCTATTATAGATGGGGAAATTGGGTGCCAGAGGAGAACCCTGAGTCCTAGGACAGGTGGAAAAGCGCAAGTTCTGAGAAGGGCTGATGCAGAGTGATGCTGAGGCCTAAGGCGGAGGGGGCCCCTGGCTCTGAAGAGGGGACCTGGCATGCTCCGATGGGATCCAGGAGATGCAGGAAGAGACCGTGGAGGATTTGGCCAAGGTTGGGGTATCTGCCCAAGAGAGTTGGGGTTTGGGTTGCTATCCTTAGAGTCTGCCTAAGGAGTCACGTGTCACACATTGTTAGGTTGGCCCTGAAGGGGAGAACACCCTGAGGTATAATAATTTGGGGAGGTGGCACAGAGAATCTGTTAAGGGCAGAAAGTGGGTGAACACTCAGGTGGGGCTCTCCGGGTCCTTTCCACCCCAGAATTAATGAGCAGATGCCAGAAAAGGCTTCTGTCCTTGGACATCAGTCCCTTTACCCTGTGCTGTGTGGCCCCTGTCCCAGGCCTAGGGCTGTCAGGACCCTGGGCTTAGAGGACAATCTGGCCTATGGTGACTTCTTTGCTTCCCCCCACCCCCAGCTGAGTGTGCAGCAAAGCTGGCTGCAGAAATCTCTGGAAGCTCGTTGGGCAGGCAGAGGGAGGGGAGCGTTACATAAGAGCCCACTGATGTGCAGGAAGTCTAGAGCAGCCTTTAGATGAGAGAGGCAGCGTTCCCATCCAGCCTAGAAAAGCAGGAATAGCAACGGTGGTTATTTCTGGCCCCTCACCACCGCCCAGCCCAGCTCCGGGGCTGCTCAGCTTCATGGTGGGTGAGCTTGGACTCTGCCGACCTGGTGGGAGGGGGAGGGAAGGCGGGGATGGGCAGCCCGCGGGGTTACCCCACTGTGGCACTGGCTTCACTCCCCCTACCCCAAAACACCAGGACACAGCAGTCAGTGGTGGGTGCTTGTTTCTCCTGATTTTCCTTAATCTCTAAATGGATTCTCTACCCCTACCCCACCGCCAAGACACATTGACTATGTGACAGGCTCTGTGCTGAACAACTGGACAGGCATTGATCTTCACAATGCCTTGTGAAATAGGTACAATTCTCACCCCCTTTTCATTAATGAGGAAGGGGGCTCAGAGAGGGAGGGTGACTTGATTAAGTTGAGAGAGCTGGGCAGTCAGGGAGCCAGGCGTTCAATCCACATAGTCTGGCTTCTGAACCTCTGGCTGAAACCTACCTTATGCCAAGGACCATAGGTTCTCTGGGGGCCCAGAACGAACTGGACAGAGCTTTTACCCTCTAAGGGTGAGGTTGAGCAGGGCAGAGAGACCTGTGAACAAGTCATTTCAGCAGTTACTTATCAAACATCTGCTCCTCTAGGCATTAAAGATACAAACAGAAGTAAAAAGGTTACTCCCTCTTTTGTAGTTCATGTCTGTTGGGGGAGACAGACAAACAGGCAATCACAACAGTGTGAAATGTGCTATTGTGGGGAACACAGCGATTGTGGGAGCCCCTTATCTGGTTCCCATCCACTGAAGTTCTTCTGAGCAGTCAGAGAGCCAACAGGCAATTCTTTAGGAGGCTGAGTGTGGAGTGCCGGTGTGAGACTAGCCAGGGAGCCATGCAGTCATCCAGGAGAGAGGGTGAGGTCTGCAGGCCTCGGCATCGGCTATCACACACTCCCTTCAGGGGCCTCCCAACCAGAGGCAGAGAGCAAGAATACTGGACACCCAAATTCACTGACAGGCAGCTCAGCCTAAAGGCGCTTCCCTTCCCCTCGGTACAGTGGCAATAGGGTAGTTGGAGACACTGGAGGGAAGGGTCTTCTCTTTTTCCTTATCTAACCAGCCCCTTATCTACTTCACCCTTACAGGAACTCTGTTTTGGGTGAAGTTAAAATGAGAGACTGAAGAGGAACCTGGAATACAGAACCAGGAAGAAGAGCTTCCCTCCAGATAATCATACTGATAAGAGGAGATAAGAGGTAGGAAGCGTTAGCTCCTGTCCTGCAGAATGGGGGCCCCTGGGTGGCTCAGTCAATCGCCCATCTGAGTCTTTGCTTCCACTCAGGTAATGATCTCAGGGTTGTGAGACTGAGCCCCACATTGAGCCATTCAGTGGGGAGTCTGCTTGAAGATCCTCTTTCTGCTCCACCCACCCCCACTCCCCAGTGCGCTCTCTCAAATAAATAAATAAATCTTTATCCTCAGAAATGTCCCCAGAGGAGTGTTCCTTGCGCTCCATGCAGAAGTGGCAGTTCTGTTCCGATCAGCAAAGGGAGGGATCTTTGGAAATTCTAGGACTCGATTTCCCTTGGTCAAGCCTCACAGAGGGCCATCCTGGCAGGACCACCTAATCTTCAAGCTGACATTGGACTCAGTGTCTTTTTTTCCTTTTTCTTTAAAAAAAAAAAAAGATTTTTATTTATTTATTTGACAGAGAGCGGGAACATAAGCAGGGGGAGCGGCAGGCAGAGGGAAAAGCAGGCTCCTACAGAGCAGAGAGCCCGATGTGGGGTTCAAGCCCAGGACTCTGGGATCATGACCTGAGCCAAAGGCAGACGCTTAACCAAATGAGCCACCCAGGTGCCCCCAGACTCTGTTTTTATTCATCGTCCATCAGCTATTGCAAGAGGGATTAAAGTTAGATTTAAGAAGGACTTCCTGATTTCGTACTACCAGTGACCAAAGCAGCAGCATCTCCTTCTTTTCATAGTTTTAATAACCACAATTTTCTCCAGCTCCCCTCATCCCATCCCTGGACTGGGGTAATGCCCTGAATGGCTGCACTTGTATGGGAAAGAGGCTTAACAGGGGTCACTCTGGAGTGACAGGATAAACCACAGGATGGTTTATTTTTAGGAGCTGGGTGGTGAGAGTTTCATTGTCTTCCCTTGGGCTCTGGGTATGTTTGCCCCCACTCCCCCACCCCCCACCCAGCTTTTCTCCTTTCTTTGGCAAATCCAGGCTGTCTCCCTTTTTCTCTCCCAGGCTAAATTGGGAGTGTGAAGCTGTTCTTCTTCCCAATTTAGCTTTTGAATTAAAGTGAGAACTGAATGTGGCTGGAAAGCTGACTCCCATCTGTGTGTGTGAGAGAGAAAGGAGAGCAAGTGAGCATGAGCACAAGCAGGGGGAGTCAGAGCAAGGGAGGCTGATCTGGGCTGCTGCTGTTTAGTTTGGACACCTATCCTCAGGTGCAGGCAGACAGCTCAGCAGAGAGACACCGAGGTTTGAAGGTTGGTGTTTTCTCAGGAGTGGAAGAATGCTAGAGGGACAGCATTCGAACATTCCACAAAAATGTGCCAAGGGCTTATTGTGTGCTAGATGCTGGGGAAACCGTGAGCCAGGTAGACACATTATCTATACTCTGGCTTTCAGTCTGGTGGGGAAATAGGCAATGACCACCAGGGGGAAGTGTTGGGAAGAGGAGCAGGATGCCACAGGAACCCCCTGGGATGAAGGGGGACATCGCATCCAAGCTGAGACTTGACGTGCAGGCAGGAGCTGACCAAGTGGAGCAGAACTAGAGTGCCTGGGCAGAAGGCACTGTGCACACAGAGATCTGAGTGTGCCTGGCTTCTGCCACGGAGGGCGCTGGCACCGGGTGAGTTGGGCTCAAGAAGGCTCAAGAGTTTCCACCTGCTCCTCTTCTCTTCTCCCCTTCTTCCAGGGACAACAAAACCAGATGACAGTGATGTGGGCCAGAGAAGCCTGGGAGCCTGGGAGTCCTTGCTGCTCATGCTCTAAACAGTCAAGCTAGGGGACAGGAAACGTGCAAGTCTCCTTCTGAGTCATCACTCAGGTCCAAGGTGGATGTAGAACATAGGAAATGGGATCTCCTTGTCTTGAGACAAAAGTATCAAGAAGGGTCTCTGCTTGGTTTAGCTTACCTGATTCTTGCCAGGTTGGAGATTGCTGGCTGAGTCTCTGGGGGACCTTCCCTCTTCTTACTTGATGGGAGTGAGTCATGATTCTGGCTGAGATGGGAACAGGTTGAAATCTTGGCAAAGATAGACCCTCTGTTGGCAGAGAGAGGAGAGAGCACTCTGGGGGGCCATGCAGTTCTCTGTCAGCTCTCGAGTTCCCCAATGACAGGCACAGCTGAGGGATGCTTGTGTAAAACTCACCATCAATATTTCAAGCAGCATTATTTATTGATCACTCATATGGCTGGGACAAAAGGAGAGGGTAATTCATTAGGGATGCAGGGCTGGTGGGGTCATTTTGGGGAAGAGGTCAGAGAAAGGTAGGTCACCAAGGAGCCCCAGCCTTGGCTCTTGCAAAAGTACCTTGGGATCCCAGCGTTTGGAAATTAGGGTCTTTTCTCTCCTTTTTTAATCCTGCAGTGCCCCAGATGAAAATAAGGGAAGCGGCAGGGAAAAGGAAAACCTGGGGCAGGCCTGGAACTGCCACTGTGGCCAGCAGGGAAGTCATATCCAGAGAATCCTGTGGCCAAGTGTGCTTCCTTCCCTCTGGACCTAACCTGCCCTCCCAAGTTCCCTACC
This sequence comes from Lutra lutra, assembly GCF_902655055.1. Classification (NCBI taxonomy): domain Eukaryota; kingdom Metazoa; phylum Chordata; class Mammalia; order Carnivora; family Mustelidae; genus Lutra; species Lutra lutra. Next base: position 77,388,894 of record NC_062282.1, on the reverse strand, counting down.
CTTTGCCACAGCTTGGGTCCCTCTCCTCACCTGACCTTGAAATTAGCTCCAGCAGTCCCTCTAGATGTCATTTCAGAAACCCATGTTGGGTCCCTTAGGCTGCAGGGCCCTTCCAGGGTCAGCTTGGCAACTCCCCTGATCCCAGGAGGGTGCCTGATCCTCACCCAAGGGGAGTACCTGCCCTTTGGGTCTGACCATCCCCTGGTGAGAATACTGGGTGTGGGCACACAGACTGGGCTTGGGAAGTGATGGCTTGAGAATCCATAGCTGTTTCATGCACCTGTAAGGATGTTTTCTTCATGAATCTCCAACTCCACGGAGTGGGGCATGAGGCACCCTGCTCACCAGACCTTAGGCAGACTGATTGCCTGAAGAGTCTCCCCTGCAGGGGTGGGGAATCCCACACTGAGAGTGAGCTGCGCCACCTAGTGGGCTTCTCCATCCTTGCAGGTATCCCTCCGATCCCTCCCGGCCTCCAGCCTAGATAATGGGACAAGTTCTCAGGCAGAACCCAAATGGCTTTAATACTTGAGGTACCCTCCTCCACCAGGAAGGCCTGACTCAGCGCAGAGAGGGAAAAACTAGATAAACTGGGGAGGGAAATGACCACGAACTGGCTGAAATTTAAGGCTGTGAGGAAGCCAGCTGTGGCTTTAGCCTGCCTCTCTCTATTACTGTCTCTCCCTACTATCATGGATCGCACTGATATGGGGACCATGATCCAGAGCCCTCAGAAACCCTCCCTCCTCTGCTAACCCTCTTTCCTCCAGGCTGAGCAAGGATCGGCTCAACTCTGCTGATCAAGGAAGAGCTGGCACAGGCTGGAGCTGCTGCTGGCTTTCCTCTGACGTCACAGCCTGGAAATCCCATTTTAAGCAGGTTCTCAGGGTGTGGGACACACACAAGAAAGGGAGGGGGAGCCAGCTAAAGCAGCTCCAGCCCTGAGGACATTCTATCCAGGGACCTCAGGCCTGGAGCGCTGCCCAGTGTCCCCAAGATGGTTTGAGCATGGGACACAGGGCTAAACAGACCTCAGCTCCCACTCAAAACCTAATATCCCTCAATGCCCCCTGGTGACCCAGGCAGTGATCAAGAATCCTCCACAGAGCTCTAGCCTCTGTTCTGACATCTCTTCTCCACTGCTCGGGCCTAGAGGTCTACTGAGGCAGATGGGAGAGGGCAGGTGGTCCCAAGGAATGAGATAGCAAGATGTCACCCTGACCCAAATGTGTCCCACCAGCCCCTCCCAGGAGCCTTTCCCTCCATCTCATTGTCACCCTCCACCTCTTCTCTCCTCCCCTGCACCACAGGGGCCAGGCCCAGTGCCAAGTTCTAGGAGACTGACTGAATGTTCCCATGGCAACAGACTAAGGAGCTTGGAAATCTGAGCATGTTCCTGTTGACACAGAGAAACCCAGATGTGCACAGAGATCCTGGCATGGAGAAACTGGCAGTAACCTCCTTAGCCACCGGTCACTACAGGGGTGTGTGTGTGTGTGTGTGTGCGCGTGTGCGCGTGTGCGTGCGTGTGCATGTTATGTAGCAAATGGGATTTAGGTTAGAGAGGGCCTAACCTGGTTTCTTGACCATATGGTAGCTGCTAGCTTGAGACTGCAGCATCTTAATCTCTGGAGATCTTTCTAGAACAAGCAAGTCTCTCCCCTGAATTCTACCCTGACATATCATCTCCTTTCAGAGAGAGAAAGGGGCTAATTTGCCCAGAGGCTTGTGGTGAAAGGAATAACCTTCCAAGGTCTGTTGACTGGAGGACTCTAGGGAAGATGAAAAGGACTGTTCTCGCCTCACCTCCACCGCGACATCAGTTTGGGAGGTTCTTGGCCAGTTGAGCGCAAGTGTGGCAGGAGGACATACCTCTGTGATGCTGGGGAAGGGACAGGAAAGTCAGTAGACTTTCTGCAGACCTGGGGCCAAGCCGCCACACACGCTGTGCCCCACCCTGTGCTCTGCCTCCGTTTTCCTTCCACAAGGCTGTGCACGCGGCTGTTTCTCCACTCCCTTCTCCCTTCCTCCTCCTTGCCTTGCTCTCTCTACCCCGTCCCTCTTCACTCTTTTCCTTTGTTTTTCTCCTCCCATGCTGCCTCTGCTCCTGTGCCATCCTTTCCCTTCCCCTGGGCACTGCCTTGCAGGTCTCACTCCCAGCTGGCTGTGCCCCTTGGCCCCTGGTGGCCTTGGCTCTAGCTCCCAAGGACTCAGACACCATATGCTCACCCTCCCTCCCTTTCTCCTCCAGCCCAGCCCAGTAGCCCAGGGCTCAAGGCTTCCCTCCAGGTGCCACAGGGACGGCCTCTCTGGCCCCAGCCTTTGGTCCCTTGTCCTCCTTCTGTCCCCATGGTCAGACATACACCATGAGGCTGGTTCCCCATTACCCCATCTTCCCTCAGCCTACCTGTCTCTTCCTTTCAGAGTCTCTGGCTCACAGCTCCCCTCTCCAACATTCTTTAACCTTTCTGGGCCCTGTGGCCATCTAATCCCCCCGCCCTGCCCAGTAGCCCCCAAATCCTATCCCTCCTTCCCTGGGAGCCTTATGAAGGTCTTTGTCCTTAGAGCTTACACTGGCACTTTCTATGAGGTACCAGAAGGTCCACTGGGGCAGGAGGGCTCTGGGCAGGATTCTGAGGGACAAGACAACCTTGAGGGTTAGGGCCCCCAGCCCTCAAGTCCTGATCCCTCCTACTGTCCTGGCTGTATTTTTTTTTTTTAAGATTTATTAATTTATTTGAGAGAGAGAGAGAACACGGCCCCAAGCAGGGGGGAGGAGCAGAGGAGAGAGAGAAAAAAAATCCTGAAGCAGACTCCCCGCTGAGCACGGCTTGATCCCAGGATCCTGAGATTAGGGCAGGAGTCAGCCGCTTAACTGACTGAATCACCAAGGCACCCCTCCCCTGGCTGTACCTTGAGCCTCCAAACCATCTCCCCAGATGGCACCAGCTGAAGCCCATCTCGTATCTTGGAGAATGGAACTCCTGGGGTCCACAGTCCGACCTCTTCCCCCGCCCCCCCCAAGCTGGGCTCTGCTTTTCACTTGAGGTCCTTCTCACCTGTGGACGGGACGGGTGAGAACAAAGCACAGAGGCTGAAACGCATGAGGTGCCAGAATTCGGTTTATTGGCTCATCCAGGGCCAAAGGTCCAATGGGCACCCTCTTTCCACAGAATTGGAAGCCTTTTGGCTCCTAAATTTTTTTTTCTTCACACACTTCTCCTGGCCCTGACTGAAGCCACGGCAGAAGCAGGGGTAAGGTGTGGGGGCAAAGGCTGGGCTCCTAAGAGTCTGCTCACGTGGGGCCCAGTTTGCTTGGCACAGGAAGAGGGCTCTGGGGGAAAGGAAGATGAGCCCCCAGGTGAAGAGGAAAGGAGCTGGCTCAGCAGGGGCCTCTACAGTGGGCGCTGAGGCAGAGGAGCCCAGCACAGGGGCAGGGTAGGAAAGGGAGGAGGCGAAAGGCTATCAAGGGCGGAGGAGGAGGTAAGTGGCCCTCAGAATCCCATCCTCTCAGGGCCGTCTGAGAGTAGGAAAGAAGGCCGACAGCAGGGAGGGGCTTGTGGTGGGGGGTGGTAGCTGCTGGCAGGAAAGTCCTTTACCCAAACCCCCCCCCAGCCCTAGACCCAGAAATATACACACACCCACACACACTCACACGCACACCCCCAGAACCCCACTTCTTTTTAGTGGAGACATATAGCACACAGCCCTACCCAGTACCCCCAACTGCAGCTCTGGCCTGGCCATCCTGGTCCTTCAAACACACATTAAGGCCTGAGCTCTTGCCCAGGTTCTCTGAAGCCTTCTCCACTCCTTCCTGGTCTCCCAGGTGCCTTCGGGCCCATCTCTGGTCATTCTGGGCCGTGAGTACCCCCCACCCCCACCCCAGAGAGAGCAGTGGGGGCATGTTAGGACCTCAGAAAAGGGAATGGCCATGGTCTTCAGCAAGGCACTGGGTGGGTGGGGACAGGACTGGAGCAGGGAGAATAGCAATTTGGCTCTATGGAGCCCCCACCTCCTTGGGTGGCTCAGTCCTCAGCAACTCCTCCAGCCGCTACCCTCCACCCCCACAGCAGGGCTTCCCTCCTCTTTTCCAAGCCCCTCCAGAGGAGTGGTCACTGGGCAGGCAGCCATCGGAGGGGACCTGGGGCCTGAGACACATGGGCTACTGGCACAGTGTGGAGCAGGGGCTCTGTAGCCTGTGGGGCGTCAGGACCTCAAGCCAAGTCACCCCCGCCAGAGGTCTTCTTCTTGGGCCGGGTCTTCAGTGTCTTGGAAGCCAGTGGCTGTAGAGGGAGAGAGGATGTCAGAGGGCTCAGCCTAGGCTCACAGCCCCTCCCCATGTCCGCAAGCTCTCACCTCAGCTTTGGGCACTTTTTTGACGGGTTTGACCCGCTTAGGGGCCTTGTCTCCCATATCATCTTCAGAGGTCTCTGTTCGGGGATCTGCCTGGTTTGTGCTAGACCTTAAACTCAGTGCAGGGTCATCTCCTGCTTTGGGGGAGCAAAGGAGAGCAGAGGTCTGGCGGCTCTCCCGCCTGGCCTCCATGCCCTCTGGCCCTCCCAGCCTGGAGCCCTGCCTGTACCTAAGTCCTCGATGGTGTCCAGGAGGCTGCCGGGGCTGGATCGGAGCCGGCTGTCAGGCCCCTGCAGGGGCAGCGCATCATCATCCCGAATCAGGGTCAGGTCCTGCATGCTGAAGCTCCGGAGCTTCTCTGATAGCACCCCCTGGCCCTAGGGTCACCACCACGCACCGGGAGAACCGGAGGAAGGGGCGGGGTGGAGAGAGAGGTCACCATGGAGCACGAGCAGCCCCCGAGCTCAGTGTTTTCCCCACACTGTCCTCATCCTGTCCTACAGCAGCACGGACAGGGTGGCGTTTGCCACACACCATCCCTTTGGACAGATGAGGAATCTGGCCCGGGGAGTGGAAATCACACAGTCCGGGGCTAGCAGAGCCCCAAGGACAGGGTAAACAAAAAGGGGCTTGGCCAAGGGCATGAAACAGGCAAGGTGGAGTCCTGGGAGCCTGGGTCTGCCCCCATCTCACCTTGGCAGCGGCTGTGACCGCGGCATTGGCAGCGAGGTTCAGGCCCCTCTTGCCTACCCTCATCATGGTCTCATAGCTCTTGTCTCGGGCCTGGGTGATGTACTCGTCGATCTCCTGAGGGGTTGGAGGGGAAGGAGCGGGAGGTGAGGGGTGGGCCCCATTGGCCAGGCCCTGCCCTGCCCTTGTTCACACCCGGACAAAGGCACATAGCCTGCTCCAGGAGGCCAGGACACTGGCAGATCACTTCAGGTTCTGGGCACCCACAGGGAGAGCCACAAATGTACACAGCTACAGGCACTAGGGCTGCCTCGGCCTGGGGCAGGCGAGGAAGTCAGCTGAGAGTGGGGGCAAACCTTCTCCTTGTTGGACAGTGTCGGGTGCACGAACTTGCGGTAGAGCACACTGGAGCCCTTGGTGTAAGGGGAGAGCAGCCATATCACAAAGGCGATCTTAAGCTCAAAGTAGAAGGGGAACCTGTTGGTGGGAGAGAGGCAAGTGGTAGAGCCTGGGATAGGGACTCAGGGGGTGAGCTGACCCCCTGCAAGACCTTGGCTAGACCCCACCCCTTAGTGCACTGGGGTCCCCACGTGGCTCGGGTGACTGGGCATTTCTCATCTCCAGGAGAATGGGAGGCTCAGCTGAGACTCCAAGTGGGTTGGTGAGAAGTGCCCCCGCCAAGAATTAACCACCCCCCCAACCCCCGGCAGTGGCTCTCTGCACACTTTACTCTTAGAGTTCCAGGCATCTTATTCTGATAGAAGATTCCTACTCCTCTGTCCTGGGTCTGCTCCTGGGTCTTCACGCCCTTGTCTTCCTGACCTCCCCCCTAATGAGGAAGACTCCCGTCCCTTGCTGTCATGACATGCCTCTTGCTTTTAAGGATTGTTGTCCATTCCCTGGCTCCTTTTCCTTAGGCCACAGACTCCTTCACATCTCCTACATCCTCACAAAGCTTTTTGCTTTGTTTGTGTCGAGAAGCATATATGCTCACTGTCCTCAATTTCTAACCCATTATTCTTTCCTAATCTGACCCCACTCAACTTCTGCTAAAACTGTTTTTCTCAAAGGCCACTGGTCCTTACAATCTACAAAGGCAGTTATCTTTTTTCCTCTACCTCTCCATAAAACTCTCTTCTCTTTGTCTTACAATATTCTGTGCTGTTAGTCCTCTCTTCCAATAGGCATGTGCTCACCCAATAAACATTTTTTGAGCTCCTGCTATGAATATACATATAGGCAATTAAGACATTCTCTGTCGTCCAAGTGCTCTCGTAACATAGTCTAGTAGTGCTTTGAAATACCAGCATTGGAACTTTACAAGACTGAATCCTATTTTACAAGCAGGGAAACTGAGACCTACAAAACTATAACCTGCATTCTATGGGGGGTGCTTTGGCTGCCACCAGAAAGAAAGGTGGGGGCTCTGTCTCTTATTCTACTGATCAAGCCAGGCCTATGTCAGGGAGGGTGGATATTCAGGACCCCATGGGACTGTGGGGGGGCTCCACCCCGGCTCTCAATCTTCGGTTGGCTGGTGGGGTAGTCTAAACCCTGACCTTGGGGTGCAGGGGTGGGGATGCTGGACCTCACCAGGAAAGCACAATATCCGTGAGTGTCTCAGCCGTGGTGAAGAAGGCAAAGACGATCCAGTACATCATCCATTTCACCTGAAGGCACAGAGGGTAGTGTCAGCTGGGGTCTCAGGGGAACACCCAGGAACCCCTGTCTGATGCCAACTATGCTGGAGGTGTGGTGGAGAAGGGACACTCAGGATCTCAACTTTGCCAGTGGATCCCACCAGGCCTGGGGGAAAGGAACAAAAAGGAACCTTCTGGAAGCAGGGTCTCCTTAGTGGTGAGGCATTGGTACAAAATTACCCTGTCTGTAATGTGACCCATGGTCCTCCCCATCTCTGCCATGTGGGTTGAATGGGAGATGAAGTGTCACAAACTCACATATTCCTTCACGTTTTTTGTCTTCACGGCCTTGTAGGAAGAATAGGCTGGGTACAAGGTGCCAAAGATGAGCCTAGGGAGGCAGGCAGGGTTACTGGTCCCCTCGGCCAAGAGCAGTGGCCTCTCCCTCCCAGCTCTGCATCAGTCAGTCCCTGGGTAGGTAAGGGGAGAAGGACAGAACTCCAGAGTGCCACATTGGCTGGACTGATGAATTCAGATCAGCGGTTATGGTCAAAGTAGCTCAGCCTTGGGTAATACACAAGTGTAGAGGCCTCCGGATGGTTAGGGTGATGCCTTTTCCCCTTTATTGTTCAGGTTTTCTCCAACCCCTTAAGTGAAGAAAGACCCAGAGGCCAGAGGGTCCAATGTGGTCTCTTTAGCCATGATTGCTGGTTATGCATAAACATATCATGGAGAGTGTGTGTGGGGGGGGTCCGGTCACCACCACAGGTGTCTTCCTTCTCCAGATATGGTGCTCACTCATACCTATCTACTTCCCTGTCTCAGAGGCAGGCTGGGAAGAGCCAGGTCTGTAAGGGAATGTGATAGCGCCTAACAGGGCCCTCTATGTGGCAGTCAGAGGCACCGCTGTGGCCCTGGGGACCTGGGGAGCAGAGGGCACAGGGGCAGGAGGACCTGGAGGGGCAAAAAGATTAATTACCTCATGTAAGCAGCCTTGGAACCAAGCTCAAGGGAGTGGGAGGGCTGGGCCGGAGACTGGCTGGAGTACAACCTGGTAGTGACCCCACTGGAGACCACATAAAGGGCACAGGTGAGGGAATAAGAGGAATGATGCCTCAGGGAGCTCATCCAGGTAAGAGAGAAGCAGCCACTCTGAAGGCCACAGGGAGGCACAAGGCCCAAGATTCCCTCTGGGGTGGGATGGGGGAGGAAGAAGGGAGATCCTGGTAGGTCTAGAGGGAGCCAGAACACAAGCATCTAACAGAACTGAGCGGGAAGAAGGCAAGAGGGAGGGAACCCTGGGCTGTCAGTCCCTCACAGTGGAGGCTGAGGGACAGGGTCCTGAGCCGGGACAGGGTTAGCTGAGGCCCAGGCAGAGCCCCTCCCATGCCCAGCTCCTTGACAATGTGTGGGTAATGCCTGTTCTCACAGGAACCTGCCTCATAGAACAGGACATTTCCGAACTGACCTGTGGAGATGGGGTGGGGGTGGACTCCACAAGGACAAAGTGTGGGGTGTGGGAGCAGCCTTCCCTCCTGGGGCCCCGGGGAGGAGGCAGGGACGTAGCTCCACACTGTGGCTGGCCTGGAATGAAGGCCACCTAACGCAGTCCCCTCTGTGCCTTTCACAAATCCAGGCTGAACACACATATCCTCTCCTGGTTCCCTCCCACACTTTGTCCTCCCGGGATCTCTGCTTCCCAATACCCAGACGTCCTCCCTGGGGGGCTTCTAGCGCAAGTGCTCTCATCTCCAGTGTCCTGATAGTGGAAGAGGGTAGAGGCCAAGGCTGCTAGCTATGGCCCCAAGCTATGGAAAGAAGAGGCCCTGCTTTGCTCTCCACTCTGCCATTAGCTCTCTCCCCGCAGGGGGATGAGGGCCCAGGTCTGAGTTGCCCCTCAGCGGACATTTGCTAGGTGGGGGAGGGGACATGCCACCTCCCCTCATAAATCAGGCCACGCTGCCCAGCCCTAGGATGAGGAAGGGCAAAGGAGCAAGAAAATTAAAAATAAAGGGATGAGAAGCCGGGCGTGCTATGGCTCCTCTAATATGCCCCGCACCGGTCCTAGGTCCTACACCCCATGTCTTGTCTCCGGGGACCCCAAATAGGGACGATGTGACTTAGGTGACTGTTGTATGAAGCCACGGAGCAGTCCATCCAGGTCTTCAACACACCCCTCACCCCCCAACCTTATTCCCCCTCCCCCTCCCAGCCGGCCGCGCCCCGCCGCACTCACACCACCAGGCGGGAGATGATCCAGGACACCATGGCGGAGCCGGGCGGGGCGAGGGCCGGGGGAACCCGCCCGGGCCGAGGATGCAGGTGCCGGAGGTCGGGTGGTGGCAGCGGCGACAGCAGGAGCCGCAGTAGCAGCAGCAGCCGCAGCAGCAGCAGCAGCCGCCGCGGGGGCCGCGGAGCGCCGAGCAGCCGCGGTTAAAGGGGAGGTCCCTGCCGCAGCGGCGGGCCGTGGGCGGTGGCGGCTCTTAAAGGGGAGGCCCCGGCGGTGGTGGCGGCGCGCCCCCCTGCACCTGCTACCACCGGGCATGCGCCTTTGACCCTCAGCACCCTGCCTTCCTCTAAACGCTTGTTCCTCTTTCTTGGATTCCAAGCCCTGGTTTGAGGTCCTCACAGGCCTTCAGGTTCCATCCTGACATCCTAATCCCCAGATCCTAGCCCTCCTGCCTTGACCACACCAGGCTGAAAAGGCTTAAACATCCCCGGAGGAATGACTTATTGAGTGCTTACTAACGGCCAGGCCCTGAGGTAAGAGCTTTACCCGCATTATTTCACGGAATCCTATCATTCCACATGACAGAGGTTAGAATTATCCTCATTTTGAAGATAAAGAAATGGGATGCTTAGGGAAGTTCAGTAATTTGCCAAGGTCACAAAACCACTAAGTCATGCTGCTAAGATGTAACCCATAAAATCTACTTTAGTCAGGCCACTTCTCCCAACTGCTGACCAGCAAACTGTCCTCCCCCATTACAGGCCCTGTGAAGACACCCGCCCAAGCAACTCCTGAAGTCAAGTATGGCTGCACCTGTCCACCTTACCCCTTCTTGACCATCACCAATCACCCCAGTTGGAGAAGGAACCCCCCCATCTGCTTTTTTTAGGTTGTCATTTGCTCAGCTTTGCAGGGTAATGAGCCCATGCTCTCAAGGGTAATACCCCAGGACAGACCCTCTTTAAACAGAAGGGCTGGAGGCCTGATGTCTAGGTTGGAGATGGATCCAGGAGCTCCAGTTCCACCCCCATCAGCAAACGCTGGCAGCAGTGTATGCCCTAATTCTGAAGACATTTATATCCAGAATGTAGGCTAGCCCGCCTCCTGATTTTCACCAAAGCAACAAAGCTCCAACCTCTGCAACCCCCTTTTCTCCCCAAAGCTTTCCTTTCCTGTCCCATTTCAAAGCTTCTTTCTTTAAGTGGAGGTGTAAGTCTTCTGGTGATCACAGCCTCGACCCGTGCCCACCCAGGCTGAAAGGACATGCTCAGAGTTCTGTATTTCAGTTATGGTGCTATTCAAACCCAGTATCCTTGAACCACACAATGGTCTATTTCCACCCTGATAATTGTATTTCCAGGCTCAAACACTTTGGAAGATGTTTTCCAACAGGGTCTGGAGAAGCAGCCTCTGATGACCCCTCTTGCTATTCTTTACAACTTCCTTTTCAAAAGGCCTTTTCTAATGGGAATGTAGTCTGTCTTCACTCCTCAAGCCATTTTAGTTACTGCTCAATTAAAAAACAAAAAACAAAAAACAAAACACAAACCCCATTTGGGTCTTTCCCCAACAACTCTGAGGTGGATCCAGGGCCATAAGTTTCCTATGTGGGCAGCCAGGCCTCCTGCTTTGAGGAACCCTGTTACTAATTGCCCAAAACCTTGCTCATACCATCCCCCATCCCCCTCACTCCTGACTGCTGCAGGAAGATCAAGACCTCACCTTTCCCATTCCATTCACACAGCATAAACTGTGGAAAACCCATCTTTTCTCCCACCTTCTAACTCAAGTGACCTTTTCCCTTCACCCCCACCCCCAAGCCCACAGACCACAATGACCTGGCACTTTCTGCTCTCAAAAAGGCTCAAATTCAGGAAGCAAAGAGTAATCGGAAGCAGCATGTAATGAAGATATGAAAATGAACCATCCTCCATCCTCAACCCACATTCAACCTGCCTTCACTTTTTAGAATGGCTGACACAGGAAGAATTTAGTCCACTCCAAACAGATTTGTTAGATTTTTAATAAGAACATGGAAATCCCAATCAGCCCTTCAACAAAATTAAAATACAGAAAGTGAAATTAAAAGTATTCTACAGTAAATGACTTTTATTAAAAAAAAAAAAAAAAAGTAACTGTGAACATATAAACAAGCCTGCAGGGCACTACAGTACAGCTGGAAAGAAGATAGATACATTTTCCAATGTATCTATGGGCCAATGAATTCCATAATTTTCAAATAAATTCTTAATAAAACTCCATGGAGTTGGAAAGTTTTGCTTAAAATATTTCTGGACAAAAAACCCAAAAACCAAAAGCCTCATGTAGGAAAGCAAACTTTCCTTCGCATTTGGAAGTGTAAGAGGAGTCCCAAGGGAACGCTGGTAATAGGTGAAAATGGTTCCTGTGTCATGAGTGTGCATATTTGTAAAACACACCACAGCTCAGACACGACAAAGTTCTTTCTCAACTGGCTGTTCCCTCAAGATATGACTGAGATGGGAGGGAAAGAAAACTAAAAGAATTCTAAAAAGCCAATTCTTTTAAATTCTGCTTTGGCTGATTTTGTGCTATAATGGGCAGTTGATTTCTAAAAATCATATTTTTTCAAAGATTTTTATCGAAAGGAAGACTAAATGTAATGTGCCTTTCCTCATAATCCAGGAAAACAACTGTGGTATTTCAAAAATTCTAAAAATATCTACTTTCATGAAATAGTAACTATTTCACTACAAACCTATTTTTCACTAAATACACACATTTCCTAATCCTGGAGCCTCCTGGGAAAAGCAGTGGATTCTCCCTGGGTCCTGTAAGACTCCAGTGTTCATGGGAGAGATTGTGGGGAATGGCTTCACCCCGTCTCCTGGGATGGGCTATATCAGAGGTCACGTGCAAAGACACTGTCAGGCTTCCACCGGGCATGTTTAAGCAGTTAGCCCCTACTTGTACCAGTTATGGGATTCCCCCTACCTCCAAACACATTCCCACTTCACTAGGCACGAGAGAAAAAAGAAAAGAAAGGTGTGCCCACATTCCTAGTTTCCATGGATCTCAAGTCACGAGAATGTGCAGGAAAGCCCAGCAACGTTCAGGCAATTCAGAGTCCCAAAAGACCACAGGATGGGGATGCGGCACCCTTGGCTTGGAGTCTGAAACTGTGTGTGTGAACAGTGCGACTTTCCTGTGTCAACCTTCAGTGTTGAGGCAGCGTAGAAAAGAGTGGCTGGAGAGTTTGTTAATACTGACCACACTGGCTCCAAGTGAAGGGCCTCTGCTCCAGCAGAGAAGCCCCGCCGTTCCCTGTATGTGTTGTGAGTGAAAGACCTGCTTCACAGTGGAGTCTGGAGTTTCTCCGTGCCTATGACCTTGCCAATTTGGATTCATGAGCCTTGAGGGTGCCAACAGCATCTTTCACTGCGTGATAAATGATGTTCTTCACCTGGAGAGAGCAATCAGCAGTCAGTTCATGGTGGCCCCATATTATATTCTCAAACAAAAATGTATGTTGTGTGTTTTTGTTTTTTTTTAAGTATTTTATTTATTTATTTGACAAAGAGAGAGAGAGCGTGCACATGCTCTCGAGAGCACAAGCTGGGGAAGCAGCAGGCAGAGGGAGAGGGAGAAGCAGAGTCCCTAGTGAGCAAGGAGCTCGATCTCAGGCCCCTGGGATCATGACCTAAGCCGAAGGCAGACGCTGAACTGACTGAGCCACGCTGGAGCCCCACAAAAGCATATGTTTTACACAGCCTATAAAGACTAATTAATGAGGAAATCTGTCAGCAAGCACTGCATACTTCCCAAATCAATTCCAAAGAGGATTCACAAATCACAGAGGCTAGAAGGTCTATAATCAAAAAAGAATGATGAATCCAACTGAAAGGCTATATAATCACTTTCATCTAAGTGCTTAGTTAAGTGCTGGGCACTACCGATAAGCTTTTTTTTTTTCTTTTTAAGATTTTATTTATTTATTTGACAGAGAGAGATCACAAGTAGGCAGAGAGGCAGGCAGAGAAAGAGAGAGGGGAAAGCAGGCTCTGAGCTGAGCAGAGAGCCTGGTGTGGGACTCGATCCCAGGACCCTGAGATCATGACCTGAGCCAAAGGTAGAGGCTTAACCCATTGAGCCACCCGGGCGCCCTACCGGTAAGCTCTTTACATGGACTTTCATTTCATCCTTTCCACATCTTATGAGGTCCATTCTACTATATCCCCATTTTTACCCATGAGAAACTAAGGAAACCAAGGTCTGGTGGTCAAGAACCTTGCCTAAGGTCCTAGAACTAACAGGAATGCACTAAAACAACAGTGGGCAGGTCAGATTATTGTAAATTTTTTCCCTTTGTGCTTGTACGTATTTTCTAATTGTCTAAGAGGAACACAATCTACACATCAAGCAGGAAGAACACTCACTAAGTAACATGCTGAAAAGAGTTTTAAACCAAGATAGGATGATTTCTGTGGAGGGAAAGTAAGGAGACAGGATGGGGAAGGGTACACGGAACCTTCAATAATGCAGTTGTTCTGTGTGTTAATATTGTTTGTCTGTATGTATAGGATGCTTTAATTCTTCACCTGAGTGATGGACACACAGCCCCCTTTTGCTATTCTTTATTAAATTTTTGTACTAATTCAATAAATATTTACTGTGTACCTAGTATGTATCAGATATTGTGCTAGGGAAAAGCAGTGAATAAAACAGTAAAATCCCTACCTTCATGGAGCTTAAATAGCTTACATTCTAGTAGGGATAGAAACAAACAGATAAAATGCATAATGTTAGTGAAAAATACTACAGAAAAAAATTAAGCAGTGACAGAGGACTGGGAGTGCGGGAGGTGACACATCCCAAGTAGACCTGATGGCAGTGATGTCTGAAATACGTATGCATTTTATCTATAGGATCAGTGTTACCTACTCCATCCACGTGAACGGACTTTGTCTAACAACTTTTATGGCTGAAATGGTCTAAAATTTTAAAAAAGGAATAACAAAAAAGATCAGATCAGGGTTGAAGGTGACTGAATCTACTGGCCGGTTGTGGAAAGACTGCACATCTGCCTGGGGAATCTTGCTTCCTTATTCTTTTCTTTAAATGCCACTGCAGCACCCAGTAGATCTCAGGGACATGAACTGCAGTCCTAGTGGGGCTTTAGGGAATTGAATCTGCACCAAAACGTACTGTGAGAAGCAGCTCTGGGGAGGTGCCCTTCTTGGAAACATGTTTGTAACACATTGCCACAGTGCTTTCGCCACCTGACTGGAAAAGTCAAATCCAGTCAGTTATCAGCACTGAATACTCTATCTCCCGGTGGGAGAGAAAGAGAAGGTGATGGCAGAAATGATTATGTTGAAAGATGAGTATTCTCTAAAAGCAAAATGTGACGAGGACTGATGTAGAATGTGCGTTTTTCATATGTAGCCAAGTAGGAGATGAGGAGACAGAACGAGGGGTGGGGGGAGGGGTGATGGAGGAGTTATTTACCTGCAGTTTATCCTCATGGTTTGTATGAGTGTTAGAGAGATGCCTGAATTCCTGTGTCAGGCGGAAACAGTGCTTTACATGTTCTGGAGATACAAAGTCTTCTGCTACTTTTATGCAACTGTATAGATTGTGTACCTGGGAGGGGAGAAGTACAGAGGGAGAAGAGCCACAGAGAGTCAGCAACACCTGGAAAACATCTATGATATGGTTTAAAAAACAAACAAAAAAAATCCCAAACTTGAGAAATACTTCCAAAATTCCATTTTCATAAAAACAAATGCAGAAAAATTGCGAGTATAAATTTATACATGAAAATGTTGGTAATTGTACAGAAAAGGATCTGGAGAAATACACACCGAACTGTTAACCACCAGCTACCTCTGGAGAAGGCAGGATGAAGGGACTGAACAGGGGTATGGCACTTTCACTTTTTAAAAAATGGTCTCCCTCAAACCATAAGTGACTCTTAATCTCACAAAACAAACTGAGGGTTGATGGGGGGAGGGGGGTTGGGATTATGGACATTGGGGAGGGTATGTGCTATGGTTAGTGCTGTGAAGTGTGTAAATCTGGCGATCCACAGACCTATACCCCTGGGGATAAAAATATATGTTTATAAAAAATAAAATTAAAAAAAAAAATAAATTTGCTAAGAGAATAGAAAAAAAAATGGTCTCCCTTCTTCAAAAAATTTTTAAATGTGCATTTAAAATTACACAGAAGGAAACTAAAAAGCAAAAAATAAGCTGCAGTTTAAGAACAGCCAGTCCTTCAGTAGGGAAGGGGTAGGAAGACGGGGTAGCGAGGTGACAGGTATTAAGGAGGGCACGTGTTGTGATGAGCACTGGATGTTATACGCAACTAATAATTGCTGAACTCTATATATCAAAACTGATGATGTACTATATGGTGGCTAACTGAACATAATGAAAAAAAAAAAAAAAAAAAAAAAAAAAAAAAAAAAAAAGAACAGCCAGTCCAATCCAGCCACTTATACCTCTTGCTAGATTACTAAGAAAATCAGAAATACAGAAGCCCATGGAACCAAGTGGAACCCACCTGGTGTGGGGCTCCAGCAGGTATGAAGACAGCATCTCCCAGGAACTGAACAATGGCCCAGCCTTGCACACCATACTCTTCATAGAGTCGCTTACGGAGGGTCTGGTCCAGGTACCAACTTTGGTCATGAATTGGGTCGTGATCAGGGGGATTCTCTTGGCCTTGCTCTTCTCCAACCTGAAGCCATAACCAAACCCACAGATGGAAAAATAAATACATAAATATTACTAACAGCATAAATGCCGCGTATAGAGGCAATGTCCCTAGTGGGCCAAATCTTCTGCTTTGTTCTCTTCAGCATCCTCCAGGTGTGGATTCACACCATCAGGGAATTTTTTTTAAAAAAGAGTTTATTTATTTATTTGAGAGAGAGAGAGAGAGAAAGTGAGAGAGAACATGAGAGGGGAGAAGGTCAGAGGGAGAAACAGACTCCCCAGAGAGCTGTAAGCCTGATGTGGGACTCGATCCCGGAACTCCGGGATCATGACCTGAGCCAAAGGCAGTTGCTTAACCAAATGAGCCACCCAGGCACCCCACCTTCAGGGAATTTTGACAAAAGGTACAGGTCTTTAAAGCCAAGAGACTGCACAGGAGAAACCCAAAGCAGGCTGTGTCAGCAGCAACCCAGACCCTTAATCTGGGAGCTGGGAGCCAACCCAGGGGCATACCTTTCGAAGCAATTCCCGGATCTTTTCTGCATCCTTGGCTGCATAGATGTGCCACAAAGCACCAGGCTTCTCCTTTCCATCATGAATTCTCTGCTTTGTCACCTCATCAGCATCCCCCTCATCAATGGTCTTGAGTACCTCTGAAAACAGCAAAATTACTCTTCAGTGTAACCAGCTATTTCAGTACCTGAGTCAAGTGAAATGTCCAACTCAAAGAAGTTTAGTCTCTACAATTCTCAATCTCTCTGGAGTAATATAAAGTCGAATCAAAGAATCAAAACTCAAATTTGTCTAAGCTTCCCATACACAGGAAGAACAACCCTAAATCTTCTTTACTTAAGAGAAACTCAGCATTTTGGGGGGTAGAGTTTTCTTTTAAAACTATTTCCTGCTCAAACTGTGTAGCCACATCTTATGTTCAAATTTCAGGTCGTTTCCCACTGTTTATACAGACTCCATACACTTCCTCAAGACCTCTTCAAACTCAAGGGTTCTATGGATTTAAAGCCATGAAATGTAAAGCATCTCTGACAAGTTAAGAGGGTCGGCTTCTAATGCTTGTCTACTTTAATCCCTTAAAGGACAATATCATGGAAAGATCTGCAGGTGTGTAACATTAAAAGCAAAATTACGGCAGCAAATGTACCATAATGATTGACACTGATAATCCCTGAACTGTGAGACTCTGAGTTAACTTATTTTTCTTTACAATTTTCTGTCTTCTAAAATGTCCATAATTAACACATATTTACATTGAGATGGAGGGAGTGCAAATGCAGCAAAATATCACTGTGATGCTTCAATTCTGTGCCAGTGAGCTGGCCTTATCATCTCTCACCTCACAGGTGATCTGGCTGATGGACCAAGTGAGCCAGGTGATCCTTCCTCCTTCCTTCATCTTTCTGATGCTATACATTTAGTGGAAAAGGGAGCATTCCCATAAAGTGGATGACTGGTCAAAGATACACAAGTACCACTCCTCTCTCCTAGAACCTCCTTTCATCTAGCAACATCCACTGGGTGCCTACTATGCATCAAGTCTTGAAGAGAGTTAAGAAGAAACCACTGGCTCTAAGTGAGGAGGAAGACTCCGATTCTACTCCTGAGGCCAAGCCTCACCATTCTGAAGTATGGCTTCTAAAAATCATACCTTCATCATGGGCACCCTCCCCGATGGGGATCCCAACATACACCATCACATTAACTGCATCAGACACATCTAAATGAAGGTTTGTTGTGCCAACTCTTCTATCTTCCGCAGTTATCAAGCCTGAGAGAAAAGGAGGATATGAAGGGTGAAAGGGCAATATTATGAAAAGTCCAGAGACCCTACAAGTGCAAACATACTCAAAGATGTTCTTAAATGGGTAACAGTGGGAGAGTGAGGTCTATCTGTTTATTAAGAAATCATTCTTTTCATCTTTTTTTTAGTGTTTTAAGATTGATTTCTAGCTCGGCTGACCCTATCATTAGATTTGGGCACTGAACTGATTCACCCCCCGCCACAACAATCTCTCCTTAAAAAGCAAAACTGATATGGGCTTTACTGACATTCAGTAGAAGCTTGGCTTTCACAGTAATTTATGGCCCTACTCTGACTCCACAAAGAGCAGGCCGGGTAGCATGGTACTCAGATCTCTTCACTGTTTCTTTTTCTCAAGTCTCTTAAAAACTAAGAATCATGTCTTCTTGCACAGAATATTTGATAGGAAACTTTCCAAGTATTGGAGATAGACAAGTTATAGATGTGACATAAATCAATATGACAAAATCATATTGACAAATCAATATGACAATATGACAAAAGATGTGGCAAACACATCCAAAACCATCCTGGGGGCCTGGCTGCCTCAGCTGATAAGAGCATGTGACTCCCGATCTCAGGGTTTTAAGGTTAGCCCCATGACGAGTGTAAAGATTACCTCAAAGTAAAAAAATCTTTAAAATAAACAAACAATAAGTAAAATCTTAAAGAAAAGAAAAGAGAAAAGAAAAGAAAAAGGGGCACCTGGGTGGCTCAGTCAGTTAAGTGTCTGCCTTCAGCTCAGGTCATGATCCCATGATCATGTGGGATGAAGCCCCACACTGGACTCCCTGCTCAGGAGGGAGCTGGCCTCTCCCTCTCCTCCCTACTTGTGCTCTCGCTGACTCTCTCTCGCTCAAATAAATAAATCTTAAAAATAAATAAAAATTAAAATTAAAAAAAAGAAAGGAAAGGAAAGAAAAGAGAGAAGAACCTGGGTGGCTCAGTTGGTCAAGCATCTGCCTTTAGCTCAGGTCACAATCTCAGGATCCTGGGATTGAGCCCCAAGTCAGGCTCCCAGCTCAGTGGGGAATCTGCTTCTCCCTCTCCCTCTGCCTCCTCCCCTCCCATGCCCCCCAACCATGCTCTATCTCTGTCTCTCTCAAACAAATAAATAAACTCATAAAACAAACAAAAAAGCAACAAATAGGGGCGCCTGGGTGGCACAGTCAGCTAAATGTCCAACTCTTGGATTCAGCTCAGGTCATAATCTCAGGGTTGTGAGATCCAGTCTGGGTCAAGTTCCATGCTCAGAATGGATTCTGCTTGAGATTCTTTCCCCCTCCCTCCCCTTCCCCTCTGTACCTTCCTTGCCCTGCTCATGTTCTCTCTAAAATCAATCTATCTTCTTAAAAATAAATTAATTAATTAAAAAATAAAGGAAAAAAAAAAACAGCGCGCGCGCACATGGTCGCCTGGATGGTTTATTTAGTTGGTTAAGCAACAGACTCCCGATTTCGGCTCAGGTCATGATCTCAGGGGCATGAAATCAAGCCCTGTGACAGACTCAATGCTGGGCGTGGAACCTGCTTAAGATTCTCTCTTTCCCTTTCCCTGTGCCCCTCCCCCTCTAAAACAAAACAAAACAAAACGATACAAACAAAACCCCAAATCATCCTGGACACTTAACTTTTCTATTATCTGTCACTTTGCCCTCCATTAGCTCTACAAATGACCCTGCCTAAATATCTCCCTTTATAGGTGAAACAGGGGAATGGCAGTGTCCAAAAAGGGCAATATGGCTTCTCCCTCATACCGTAGGCATTGTACATCTTGGGGCCCAGATCCGGCCTTACAAAGTAGCTGGGTAGCCTAGAAGCCAGATTGAGCCTGCCATCTCGTTTGGTATACTCTGGCAAGGGAAGGTTCTCCATTAGATCTTCAAACCTACAAAAGATCAGGAAAGATGACTTAACTTGTTACGGGGGAAAAAAGGACAAAGTCCCCTTTTCTATAATTACTTTGAGACGCTCCAGCAAGGCCAGTGTCTCAAGATGACCCACTGTGGTTTACTAACCTTGTTGGCATCATGTCCCGAAAATCTTCCCCAGGAGGCCAGTCCTTGAGTTTAAGCACCATTGGCTGCCCATCTTCCGATCTTAATCGCTCTGGAAGATAGAAAGCACTCCCATAATCTGCTAGTTTGGCTGCTGCCTGATTTTTTCAGTGACCAAAAGTTTTCACTTCTTATTTGCAGACTTGTAACCTGTCATAATGGACTACGTGGGCTTTGTTTTCCTCACCTACTGCTTTAGTACATGCTATACTTTTTTCCATCTCACAGGGATTCCACCCTATTCCTCAGTGAAGTGCTCCACACAACCCAAGGGAGCATGGGCTTATGCCCAGGTGTGCTCTGGGAGCCATGTGATTGCCATGAGAGCTGCCTGGTTGGCACCAGGACAGAATGTGTGTTCCACCAACCCCCCCCACCCAAACCCACTGCCACATGCCAAGATTTATTTTGAGTCCAGGGGTAGTGATGGGTATATAGATGCTCAGTCAGCCATTACCAAAGCTACTTACTGCATATGATCTCGAAGCCATCCCAGAAATCCCGAACTTTCACATCAGAAATTATAGCACAATTCCTGCAGTTCACCAAGTCCACATCCTGGTCCCCAAATTCCTGGCTAAAGGCTTCTGGCTTCCAGAGTTCAGACTTGAGCTTTTTATGTACCCCTGAAACCAGCACTGGCTGTGGAAACAAAAATATCCCAATCAGAACCATTTAGGAATACATTTAGCTCAGGGCTAAGGGACAGAATAGGAGGTTTCTTGGGACAACCTAGTCTTCTTTACCATGATTTACTGTTCTTTCCCAGTTTCAGAATCTAAAGATTTGAACACGGCAGTTGCAGGAAATGGAGACTACTTCTACTCTATCATTATTCTCGATTCTCACCCTGGGAGGCAGGCCACAGAAATCACTTCTGTTGCTCTGGTATCTACTACTATGCTGGGGTGAAAGAACAAAAAGCTGACAAATCCACCTTTGAGAATACTTCCTCCATCTAGAATGAAAAACTATCCAGACAATTCCATAACCTCCCCCTTTCTCAAGCACCTGCTGAAGTATAAAAATTACTAAGTGTTATCACACTATCCTTCAAATTTGTGTGGCCTTGAAACATTTACCTAGAAAAGTACCACTCACTTCCACCCACCTTTGCCTTACCCCTATGTCACACTTAAGGATTTTCCTCTAAAGGTGTCATTAATGGCAGTCACCACTTCACAGAAATTTCAACTGCCCTTTTAAGAACACAGAGCTACATACTATATAGAATTATAGAAATATAAGGAAACACGATATATGTTTAGGAATCTTCTGATTTTTTTTTAAATCCAAGAAAACCTGAAGTAGCAAGGCTGTCTAAAACGAACTTACTAAGTCTTACTCTCCCTGGCAAAAAGGCTCCCAGACAGAATTGAAACTGCCCTGGCAGCTGTGGTGGATAAGCAACCGGCCTGGCTAACTGCTTATTTCTTACTTACCTGGCCTTGCTTCCAACACTCCCGGAAGATCTTCCAATTATTTTTGTTGCTGGGGTCATGAAGACACAGAAGTCTGCCATCACAGAGCCAGGAATGAGAGGTATGGGGGTCCAGCACATTTAACCCCATCACCATCTCCTTCACTTCCTTTTGGGTATCAGTCAAGTTACAGGCCCGCTTTGCAGCATCTGAGGTTTTCTTATTTTCTACCACCGAGGCAATGATGTGGTCAAGGAAGTTGGGTAGACTGGCCTTGTTCTTCACTCCCTGCCACACACAATTCCATTGGGTAAGTCTGACTGAGGTGCCATGAGAAGAGCACTCACAAAACTGTCTCCCAGTTGTCTTCACAAGAAGGAGTTCTGATTTACCTCATTAAGTTTCATAAAACTTACTGAAATGCCTTTTGTAATTGAAGGGTGGGGTCTGTTAAGTTAAGATCTTAAATCTTCCTGTCCTTCAGATTGTGCTTTACGTTTATAAAAGTACAGAAAGATCCCCTCTGCCTCAGGAGACTGGAGATCTAAGAAATATCTCTGGTATCCAGCCTGGTATTAAGGATTTGCATGGAGACCACAGGGATCATAAAATACTGTAGCTGAGTGGAAAAGATCATTGACTTTGAAGGTTATAAATGTTTTTTCTTGCCAGCATGCCCAAGGGATACAATACCTCAGTTAAGTAATAAAGTGACTTATCAAGGCAGTGCTTTTTTTAACCAGGGAGTATACCCCAATAGAGGGGTAAACCAAAGTATTCAACTGGAAATTTATATTCTGAAAGAAGTCTCCTAATCCCAATTCTGCCCCCACTTCTCACCACAGTGAGAATCTCTCACATGCTTCAGGTGATGGGAAAGCTCAGGTTCAGAAATCAAGGTGACATCTGTAATGTTACAGAACTCAGAGGGCTTTTTTTTTTTTTTTTAAGATTTTATTTATTTATTTGACAGACAGAGATCACAAGTAGACAGAGAGGCAGGCAGAGAGAGAGAGGGAAGCAGGCTCCCCGCTGAGCAGAGAGTCCGATGTGGGACTCGATCCCAGGACCCTGAGATCATGACCTGAGCCGAAGGCAGCGGCTTAACCCACTGAGCCACCCAGGCGTCCCTAAATTTTATTTATTTATTTGACAGAGAGACAGAGATCACAAGCAGGCAGAGAGGCAGGCAAAGAGAAGGGGGAAGCAGGCTCCCTGCTGAGCAGGAAGCCTGATACCAGGCTCGATCCCAGAACCCCGAGATCATGACCTGAGCTGAAGGCAGAGGCTTAACCCACTGAGCCACCAAGTCACCCATCTCAGAGGGCTTTTGTACACCTGATATTCCTATGCCTGAAATATCACTAATCATTATCTGTACAGAGTACATGTAATCATGTAACTTCCTGGGAAAACTAAAAAAGGAAAAGGAGAACTGACAGAGCATGTACAAATAAAACAGAGCCAAAAGTGACTTTTTAAAAATTCATGAATCTAAAAGAGAAAAAATATTCACATCATACAGGGCTCAACAACCCACAATTCATTGAATTTCAGCCATTAATCACAAAAAAGAATGACAAGCATGTTTATGTACTTGCTTGAAATGATCTCAAAGATAATACAGACTGAAAGCAGAAGAGTAAGGTGTAGAACATGTATGTAAAAAGAGGGAGAAGAAACTATATATATATATATATATAGTAAAGCCCCTGAAACGATCATGACTGACCTCCAAAAAGGAAAACAGGTGGTGGGGAGACAATGACAGGAAGGAGACTTTTCACTCTATCTTTTAAATTTTCTATCTTGTGGGGCACTGGGTGGCTCAGTGGGTTAAGCCTTTGCTTTCAGCTCAGGTCATGGTCTCAGGGTCCTGGGATTGAGTCCCGAATCAGGATCTCTGCTTGGCAGTGAGCCTGCTTCCCGCCTCTCTGCCTGCCTCTCTGCCTACTTGTGATCTCTCTCTCTGTCAAATAAATAAATAAAATCTTAAAAAAAAAAAAAATTTCTACCTTGTGAATTCCTTCATTCAGTAAATGCTTATCAAACATCTATGTATCAAACTCTGGCACTAGTGATTTAAAAGTAAATAGAACAGTTAAAAATTCTTTAAGGAGAGGTAAGACAGAAAAGAAATTAAACACGGTAGTGAATGCTATGGAATATCAAATGCAGGGAAAACAGTTATGGAGGATGGGAGTGTGATGGACTTCAGAAAGGGTGATTTAAAGGGGTACGTCTGGGTACTACAGTCAGTTAAAAAGGGTGATTTAAGAAGGCTTACAGGATGTGACATTTTAGGAGGGAGGAGACAAAAGTGATGAAGCAAGCCTGTGGTTACATGGGAAAGTTCATTCCAGGTAGAAGGACAAATGCAAAGGCTCTGAAGAAGAAGCCTGCCGGTCACATTCAAAGAATACGAAAGTGGTGTGGTTAGAGCAGCTTGCACAAGCAGAGTGGTAGCTGAAGTCAGAGAAATGTAGGCAAGATGCACAGACAGGGCTGGAGCCTTACCATCCACAGAAAGAACTCTGCTTATACTAGGAGTATAGCCCCTATACTAGGAGTATAGCCCCTGAAGGAGTTTAGGCAGAACTGACATAAATCATGGCTAGGAGATCACTTATATTTTAAAAGAATCACTCTAGTTGCTGTGTTGACAACAGACTATATAGAGTGGAAAAGGGAAGAAATAAAGGGGACCTGTAAGGAGTTTACTCCAAATACGCAGGAAAGAGAGGATGCTGGCTCAGACGATAGGAAATGGTGGAGCCAATGAGAAATAAGTGGACTCTGAATACATTTTAAAGATCAAACTGAGGGGAACCTGGGTGGCTCAGTGGATTAAAGCCTCTGCCTTCAGCTCAGGTCATGATCTCCAGGTCCTGGGATCAAGTCCTGCATTGGGCTCTCTGCTCAGCAGGGAGCCTGCTTCCTCCTCTCTCTCTTTCTGCCTCTCTGCCTACTTGTGATCTCTGTCAAATAAATAAATCTTAAAAAAAAAAAAAAAAGATCAATCTGAAAGAATGTGCTGACAGATTAGATATGAAATGTGAGAGATGGGAGTCCTGAATGACTCCAAGATTTTGGCCAAGCAATGGAAGAATGCAAATGCCCATTACCAAGAGAGGAAACTAAGGGAGAAGCAGGCTTACGGGTAGAAGATGAGGCAAGAATGTGGTCTTACATGTGTTACATGGTTACATGGTTTGAGGTATCTATTAGATATCCAAGAGAAGGTAACATGGATGTACTTCCTAAGTTAAAAAAAAAAATAATGCCCATTATTTTTCAATGTCTCAATTTTACTAACCTCTTGACAGGGCAAAAAATTTTCATGATTTAAAAGGATCTCAAACATTCCCCAAACTCAAATGTAAAGAAAGATCTTGTTAACTGGACAGACAACGTAGAGAATACAAGTCACCCAAACATACTCTAACCCAGTTATCAGATCTCCAATGGCTCTTCACTGGAAAAGGCTAGAGTTGTAGAAAGGACACTTACTGCTGAGGATGTAGAGAAGACGGGGGGGAAGGGTATGCCTGTGTCCAAGGGGGTTTGAGGAAGCTTTCCAGGCCCAGAGTGAAGGAGGTCTCGAAGACTAGAGCCTTCAGTTTTGTTGTTAGAGGCAGTGGGACCCAGTAACAGACTGTTGAAAAGCTTTGGAGTCAACGGAGAGACCTTTGCAGTGGAGTTGAACGAGTCCAGCCCAAAGGGTGAATGAGACTCTTTACTGAGCACCGACCTCAGGGACCCTGCTTCTGTAAGGACATAACCGGGAACAGTATTAGGCATGATAAGGAACATCCAACAGGCAACTGACTCCTAAAAATCAGCCAAGTGGGAAGGAGCAGATTTTCCCCACTCCTGCCCCCCAAACTACATGTAGTTTTGTATGGACCAAGCCTGACCAGGTATGACTACAGCAGGATCATGGCCAAGGAGAAGCTCTCCTACTACTTTCTTCCTTTCCCAGATCTGAATTTCAAACTTTCTCTTGTTCCCATCCATCTTTCATCTCCTTCACTTGCTAAGACAGTGTCTTTACAAGGGGGTCTTCAGAAGACCTGTAATGGAATCACCTGGAGTGATCACAAGAAATGGAGATTCTTGATAGTCCTTTAAGAGGTTGTCACTTAATAGTTCTGGTGAGGCATAGGAATCTGCATTTTTAACAATTCCCCAGGTGACTTTGTGCCCACTGAAAACCTGGCTGCATAACAGAACCACCTGGAAGCTTATTAAAACTCTATGATTGATTCTGACTAAAGAGGTCTGGGGTAGAGCCCAGGCATATGATTTTTAAAAAAAGCTCCACTTCTAGAAAGAAAATGAAGGAGATTCCCTCATTTATGTGATTAGCAAGAGAATGCAAGCAGCACGCTTTGTAAATGTGGATGGTAATGTGCGAGTCTGAAGAATCCCTGAATAACTCAAGTGTTCCACCCGCTGGCAGGGCAAAGGCTTGTGTTTATCTCACCTTTTGTTTCCTCTTTAGCCTTCTGAGTTGCTAAATCTGCCAACCAGTGCAGGGCAGAAGAGGGGGGAGCTGTGTCGGGGCAAGGGGGCCTGATGGCTTTTAGCTCACTATTGCTATTTGAAGCTGAACTCTCTGCTTTCAGAGAGTCATCAGATCTGATATCAGTGCTGTCGGCTTTCGGAACATGGTCGGTCTCTGATGTTACTGCTGCAGTTCCTCCTCCGCCTGAGAAGGTGGTTTCACTTCCAGAAGAGGCACTAGGGTTTATGCTAGGAAGCTAAAGCATAGAAGGCCAACATGGTTAGAGTGCTGTCCTTGCACAGGAAAAAAAAAACAACACAGTAAGGGCTGCTGACACTGAAAAAGTCTGGGAAAACAACGTGAAACTGTCCCATAAACTGCTATTTCATTCATTCATTAATTCACCATACATTTAAGGAGTTCTGCAATGTGTCAGAAACTTGGTTCTGTGGAAAGAACAGTTGAATGTAACAAATATTTTAAAATGTTATTAAAATACATTTATTTAGCATGCCCGAAGCAGCTCAATTTCTGCACTGGCAAACTGGTGATTAGAAAGTAATCTCATTAAGCTGTTCTGAGGATTAAATGAGATCGTATACGCAGAGAGTCTGGTATAGTGTTTGGCACACATAAATAATCCATAAATGTTTATTGTTCTATTACTGAATTTTCCAGATGATTAGCCTTAATTCCTGTGGCTCCCTCCTGACCATGTGTTGGTTGTGTTCTTGGAAAGCAGGTAGGGGTATGTGTGTGGGTGTGCATTTGTGTTTTAAAAACAGCCTCTCGTTCAAAACAGTTACCATCAAACCGGAATGACCTCCACCTCTGACAGAGCAATGAGCAAACCACTGCCTCTCTGGAGGCCTGGCACTGTTTTCAGGGTAGAATGATCCCAGCTCAGCAGGCCAGTCTTCACATTTCTGTCCTCAGTACCTAACATGACAAGGACAGGGACCATGCACACAGATAGGACTGCCTTCCTAGTAACATTTTCTATACTTCTCACCTATATAAGGACTCTAAAGTGTAAATCTTGACAAGATGCAGAGAATTTCTTTGTGCTATTTATCAACCCAGCCTGAAATGGTTTTAAAAATGTCTGAAGAGAAACTCATACCAGGCAGAGGGAATCAAATCCCTGAGTAACATTTTTGGGGCTCTCTCTAGAAACACTTCTCCATCCCCTAATTCCTCAGGTATCCTACAGTAGCCTAGGACAACATAGGTGAAAATGGGGGCACTTCCCAGAACTAAGAGGTGAAGTTTCTCTCACTTATACCCGCACATACCACTTTACCTGTGACATCCCATTGGTGACAGCAGGTCTCAGCACAGATTTGTTCTGCCGACTAATACAAGGGCAGTTTGCTTTTATTCCCCATTTGCCCCGGGCAGCATGTACCATGTCTCCAATATTGTAAAGAGCTGGAAGACAGACAGCAACAACGAAAGCCGCAGAATGTTTTATGTGCCAGGTATTGTGCTAAGGATCTCATTTACATTACCCTCCTCAACCCTTAGCACATTTCAGTGAGGTGGTAGCCTTTACCCTCAATTTTTTTTGAAAAAGATTTTACTTACTATTTTATTTATTTGACAGAGAGAGAGAGTACACAAGCAGGGGGAGCAGAAGGCAGAGGGAAGGGGAGAAGCAGGCTCCTGGCTGAGCACAGAGCCTGACATGGGACTAGATCTCAGGACCCGAAGGCAGACGCTTAACTGACCAAGCCACCCAGGCACCCCTAAATTTATTTAAGCAGGATCCACACCCAGACCTCAAGACCCTGAGATTAAGAGTTGCATGTTCAGGGCGCCTGGGTGGCTCAGTGGGTTGAGCCTCTGCCTTCGGCTCAGGTCATGGTCTCAGGGTCCTGGGATTGAGTCCCAAATCAGGCTCTCTGCTCGGCAGGGAGCCTGCTTCCCCCTCTCTCTCTCGGCCTGCATCTCTGCCTACTTGTGATCTCTGTCAAATAAATAAGTAAAATCTTAAAAAAAAAAAAAAAAAAAAAAAGAGTCGCATATTCTACCAACTGAACACCAGCCAGGCACCCCTAAAGATTGTATTTTTTTTTAAGTGATCACTACACCCAATATAGGGCTCGAACTCACAGCCCCAAGATCAAGCACTGCACTCCACTGACTGAGGTAGCCAGGTGCCCCACACTCTCAATTTCTGATGATGAAACTGATCCTCAGAGTAGTTTACGTCATTTGCTCAAACACACATAGTTGGTAAATGGAAGTACTAACAGTTTAGCTGAGGTATACTTAGCCCTAAAGTTCTGTGCACTCTTAACTACTAAGCTACACTCCCTCTTCTAGTAAACATTAGCAAGCTGACCTGTAGGAGAAACTCTAGGGGTAGATTCCTTAATGTTCGAAAGCATGGTAAACATTTTGAATTGTATACTTGAGATTTGTATACTTTAAGTTATACCTAACAAAAAAGAAAATGTAGAGAAAAAAACCAGACCAGGGCGCCTGGGTGGCTCAGTGGGTTAAAGCCTCTGCCTTTAGCTCAGGTCATGATCCCAGGGTCCTGGGATCGAGCCTTGCATCGGGCTCTCTGTTCGTCGGGGAGCCTGCTTCCTCTTCTCTCTCTGCCTGCCTCTCTGCCTACTTGTGATCTCTGTCAAATAAATAAATAAAATCTTAAAAAATAAAAAAATAATAAAAATTTTAAAAAACAAACAAACAAAAACCCAGACCAGTGCAAACTTAACATGAACATATAACCAATGCTTAGATCAGCAGGGAGCAGCCATCCTACCAGTGCACTGAGGGAACCCTTCTGCTTGGAGGCACTGAGTATAAGGATCCAGAGTGCCCCTTGCACAGCAGAGGAGAATACAGATAGTAGACTGGCCATCTTCAATGTCTATGTGTTATCAGAAGTATGGAAGCTGGAAACTTTTTGGATGACTCACTGAAGTAAGCTGGGACTGTGACATAAACAGGATCACTCATTCCTACTGTTAAGATGCCTTCTTCAGGGATTCAAGAAGTCTGATTAGCTTAAGGTGGATTTTTACAAACCTAAAATCAAAAGTCTTTCTAGAAGCATTTGGGACTTTTTCTATTCTGATCCTACCAACCACAGGAATGTAAAATGTTACGTGGAAAAGTAACCAATGTCTCCAACCAGAAATGTGAGGCAAAGTGTGTGCACTGGCTGCATAAAATCTAACAGCTATCTAACGATTCAAACTGTCAGAAAAATCTGGGGAGGCTAAATAAAATCTGGCCAGGATAAACCACCTCACCAGATTTTATGGTGTGTGAGTTATACCTAAATTAACTTAAAAACACTTTTTTCCCCTCAAATGTTTTTTTTATTTTTAGTATTTTTTTGAAGTTTATTTAAGTAATTTCTATACCCAATATGGGGCTCAAACACACAACCCCAAAATCAAGAACCACCACTCCTCTGAGCTAGCCAGGAGCCCTTCTTTCACCAAATTTTAAAAAGAACTCCCTTACCTGTGCCAGGGATGATCTGTGTGGGCATGAGATTCTCTGGTTCATGGGACTGCCCCTTTGCACACTTCAACCAGGAGAAAACCTCTTCATCACCCATCTCTTCTGTCTCTGAAACAGAAATGAAAGAACTTCATTTATTTTACGAGGGTCACAAGATGTATCCTTCTCAGTGAGTCAGAGTTCCAGATCCTATAGGCCAACTTTCTCTCGGGCCAGAGAAGACATCATCTAACTTTCAAAGAATCTGCTTCATTGTTTTATTATTTATTGTATATACATACAAAAAATTCAACAATTTAAAGTGTGCACTTCAATGTAATTTTGACAAATGTATACAATTGTATACACACCACCACCTTCACGATATAGAACTTTCCATCTCCCTTCCTGATGTTCCCTCAAGTCCTATGCTTGTGGTCAAAGCCTTTTCTTAATCTCTGGCCACCACTGATCAACTTTCTAATACTAACGTTTTGCTTTTTCTAGAATTTCATATAATTGGAAGCATACAGCATATAGTCATTTGTGTCAGGTTTCTTTCAGATAGCATGATTTGAGATTTATACATACTGTTCATGTATCAGTAATCATTCTTTGTTAATGGCTGAATACTCTTCCATTGTATGGATATACTTTTTTTTTTTTTAACATACTTATTTACCAGCTGGTGAACAGTTGGATTGTTTCCAATTTTGGGCTATTATGAATAAAGCTGCTATAAACATCCAAGTACAATCTTTTATGTGGACATGTTTTCATTTCTCTTATAAATCCCTAGAAGTGGGATGCTGGGTCATATGGAATGTTTATAAGAAATGGCCATACAGGTTTTCCAAAGTGAGGTTATCAGTGTGCATTCCTACCAGCAATTTTAAGAGTTCTAGTTCTTTCACATCCTTGGCAACACTTGGTATTATCAGTCACTAAAATTCTAGCCTTCCAAGTGGATCCAGGGATTGTTCATTATGGTTCTAATTTTCTATTGATCTATCTTCTTTGGTAAAGTATTTGTTCAAATCTTTTTTTTTTTTTTTTTAAATTTAAGATTATTTATTTATTTATTTGACAGACAGAAATCACAAGTAGGCAGAGAGGCAGGCAGAGAGGAGGAAGCAGGCTCCCCACTGAGCAGAGAGCCCGATGTGGGGCTCGATCCCAGGACCCTGGGATCATGACCTGAGCTGAAGGCAGAGGCCTTAATCCACTGAGCCACCCAGGCGCCCCTGTTCAAATCTTTTGCTCACTTAAAAACTGGGTTGTCTTAAAGCCTCTGCCTTCGGCTCAGGTCATGATCTCAGGGTCCTGGGATCGAGTCCCGCATCGGGCTCTCTGCTCAGCAGGGAACCTGCTTCCTCCTCTCTCTCTGCCTGCCTCTCTGCCTATTTGTGATCTCTGTCTGTCAAATAAATAAAATCTTTAAAAAAAAAAGGGGGCGCCTGGGTGGCTCAGTGGGTTAAAACTGGGTTGTCTGTATTATGATGCAGCCATCAAAAATATGAAATCTTGGCATTTGCAATAACATGGATGGAACTAGAGGGTATAATGCTAAGTGAAATAAGTCAATCAGAGAGGAACATCTCCCACTGATTATCATATGATCTCACTGATATGTGGAATTTAAGAAACAAGGCAGAGGATCATAGGGGAAGAGGGGGAAAAAAATGAAACAAGACGAAACCAGAGAGGGAGACTAACCATGAGCGACTCTTAATCTCAGGAAACAAATTGAGGGTTGCTGGAGTGGAGGGGGGTTGGAGGGATTGGGTAGCTGGATGATGGACACTGGGAAGGATATGTGCTGTGGTGAGTGCTGTAAATTGTGTAAGGATGAATCACATACCTATACCCATGAAACAAATACATTATATAACAAAATACATTATATGTTAATTTTAAAAAATTAGTTTGTCTTCTTATTGAGTTCTAAGACGTCTTTATGGTGGATTCAAGTCCTTTAACAAATATGGGATCAATCTCTTCTCCCAATCTGTGGCTTACCTTTTTATTTGAGACTGTTTTTTTGAACAGCGATAGCTTTCAAATTTGATAATTTGTCCTATCTAAAAAATATTTACCCAACCCAAGGATACAAAGATCTTCTATTTTTTCTTCTGGAGGTTTTATAGTTTTAGCTTTATGTTTAGGCCCATGATTTACTTAAGAGTTAACTTTTAATATATGACATGAGTAAAAATTAAGTTTATTTTATTTGAGTATGGATACACAGTTTATTCCAGTACCATTTGTTGAAAGAACTATCTTTTCCCCACTGAATTATTGTGGCACCTTTGTTAACTAATCAGCTGATTATATGTGTGCTTATTTCTGTTTTATTGTATTACCACAATCCCTTGATTCCTGTAGCTATATCATAACTCTTAAAATGAAGTAGTATAGGGGCGCCTGGGTGGCTCAATGGGTTGGGCCTCTGCCTTCGGCTTGGGTCATGATCTCAGGGTCCTGGGATCGAGCCCCGCATTGGGCTTTCTGTTCCGTGGGGAGCCTGCTTTCTCCTCTCTCTCTCTGCCTGCCTCTCTGCCTACTTGTGATCTCTGTCAAATAAATAAATAAAATCTTTAAAAAAAATTGTAGTATAAATCCTCCAACTGCCTCCTTCTTTTTCAAAATTGTTTTCATTATTCTAGTCCTTTGATTTCATGTAAATTTTAGAACCAGCTTGTCAATTTCTACAAAAAGGTCTACTGGGATTTTGATTTGAATTACATGTAATAGATTAATTTGGAAGAAGTGACATCTTAGTACACCATCTTCTTTCCATGAATATGTCACATCTCTGCATTTATTTTGTCTTTTTTCATTTTTCTCAGCAATTGTAGTTTTCAGTGTATGCGTTTTTTGCATTTTGACTAAATTTATCCCTACACAATTCATGTTTTTTTTTTTTTTTAAAGATTTTATTTATTTATTTGAGAGAGAGAGTATGAGGAGGGGGAGGATCAGAGGGAGAAGCAGACTCCCTGCCAAGCAGGGAGCCCGATGCGGGACTCGATCCCAGGACTCCAGGATCATGACCTGAGCCGAAGGCAGTTGCTTAACCAACTGAGCCACCCAGGCCCCCACAATTCATGTTTTTTTGATGCTGCCATAAAGGATAGTGATTTAAAAATTCAAATTGCTCACTGACAGCATATAGAAATAGAATTGATTTTTGTTGTGTTTTGTCCTGCAATCTTGCTAAACGCACATTTTAGTTCTTGTAGCTTTTTTGTAGATTTCTTAGGCTTTTTTTCTTTCTCTTCTTTGAATTTTTTTTTTTTTAAAGATTTTATTTATTTGACAGAGATCACAAGTAGTCACAGAGGCAGGCAGATAGAGAGGAGGATGCAGGCTCCCCGCTGAACAGAAAGCCCGATGCGGGACTCGATCCCAGGACCCTGAGATCATGACCTGAGCTGAAGGCAGAGGTTTTAACCACTGAGCCACCCAGGCGCCCCCCACCCCTTTTAAAAAATAATCACTACATCTGGGGTGCTTGGCTGGCTCAGTCCTTAGAACACATGACTCCTGAAATTGACTCTTGGGTTGTGAGTGCAAGCCCCACAGCAGGTATAGAGATTACCTAAAAATAAAATCTAAAAAAGACTACGAAGTTAAAAAAAACAAATCTCTACACCCATCATGGAGCATGAACCCACGACCATGAGATCAAGAGTCACAACCTACTGGTCCAGCCAGGCACTCTACTTGGTATTTACTATACAGATGCCATGTCTCCTGGAAATAAAAACGTTTTACTTCGTTCCAGTCTATATGCCTTTTTTGGGGGGCGCAGGTGCGGGAAGGGTATGCTTTTATTTCTTGATGTGTAGAAATGTGTAGTAACTCCAGCTTAGTGTTGAGAAATTATGAAAAGTAGACATCTTGCTTTGCTCCTGATCTCAGGGAGAAAAGGTCAGTCTTTTGAATTATATAAGATGCCCCTATCTGTACCTAGGTTCAGTGCTTTTCAACCTTAATTTATCACTCCCTCAAAGACCTTTATGGACAGGTTTTTTGGTTTTTGTTGTTGTTTTTGTAATAGTGCTATCCACCCCAACAAAACTGAATACAAGATATACTATGTATCTGTTTACTTGTCCCATCTTTTGAACTAGCTGCTCTTATGATTTGATTTTTTCTCTACTTTTGGCTTATTAGCTATATATAACCTTTGTTACTATTGGCCCTAGGGTTTGTAGTGTCTCTAACTTAACACAGTCTATATTCAAATATTATACCACTCTTTTCCCTGAGACCCCCGTAAAATTGAACTAATTCCATTTCCCTTCTTTTGTGCTATTACTACATATTTTAATTTTACATATATTATCAACCCCTCATTACATTGTTACTTTTCCTTTAAACAACTATCTTTTAGGGTGCCTGGGTGGCTCAGTGGGTTAAAGCCTCTGCCTTCGGCTCAGGTCATGATCTCAGGGTCCTGGGATCGAGTCCCGCATCGGGCTTTCTGCTCAGCAGGGAGCCTGCTTCCTCCTCTCTCTCTGCCTGCCTCTTTGCCTACTTGTGATCTTTCTCTATCAAATAAATAAATAAAATCTTTAAAAAAATTAAAAAAAAAAACCAACTATCTTTTAGAGAGAGTAAAAAAAACAAGAAAGCCTTTCATATCTACTTATATATTTTTCACGTAGGAAGTTTTTCATTCCTTTGTGTAAATCTGAATTCCTTTACTGTATCAAGAGCTTTCTGACAAGTTGGCTGTCATTCTTATCTTCGTTACTTTGTATATAATTTGTTTTTTTACCCTCCTGTGATTTTCAGATTTTCTCTTTCTCTTACTGCTTTCCAGTAAGGTGGTTTTTGATGTGTTTTGGATGGTTTAATGCTTCTGTTTGAGATTAATTGCTGGATTTGTGGTTTTATAGCTTTTTCATCAAATTTGGAAAACTTGTGGCATTATTTGTTCAGATATTTTTTTATACCTGTCCTCCCACTGTTGCTCTTTCTGGAACTCCCAACAATTTTGTTTCATAAACTGCCTGATACTTCCTATACTTCAACAAGGCACTCTTCAATTTATAAGTTTAAGTCTGTCTTCTCTCCTCAGTGTTGGCTTCTATTGTTATGTCCAACTTCAGTTTCTTCTGCAGTGTCTAATTTGCCATTATCCCACCTAGTATAAATTTTTTTAAAGATATTTTTCATACCTAGATGATTCACTTGGGTCTCTTATGTATTCTGTTTCTCTACTCATCATGTTCATGTCTCCCTTTATGTCTTTCAATATATTTATACCATTTATAATAGCAGCTTTAAGGTCCTTTTACAGTAATTCTATCATCACTGTCATTTCTGGATTTGTTTCTATTGATGGTTTCTTTCCCACAGATTACTGGTTATATTATCCTGCCTTTTTTGCAAACATGATTATTCTTTTACTTTAAAATTTTTATTACTGAAGCATAGTTGACATATAGTTGATACTCTGTAGTTTCACGTTTACAACATAATGATTTGATTCTGTACGTTACTCCATGCTCCCCAAGACAAATGTAGGTGCCATCTGCCACCACACAATATTATTACAACGTTAATGACTAGATTCCCTGTGCCATAATTTTCATCCCTGTGATGACTTTATCACTGGAACTCTGTACCTCTTAAACCCTCTCACCTATTTTGCTCACCTCCCATTGCTTCCCCTCAGGCAATCACTAGTCTGTTCTCTGCATTTATTTATGAGTTTATTTGTTCATTTTGGTTTTATTTTTATTTTTTTTAGAGAGAGAGCAAGCAAGCAAGAACATGTGAGTGGGGGTGGGGTGGCAAAAGGAGAGGGAATCTTTTTTTTAAAGATTTTATTCATCAGAAAGAGAGCAAGAGTGAGCATGAGAGTACAAGCAGGGAGAGCCTCAGGCAGACGGAGAAGCAGGCTTCCCACTGAGCAAGGAGCTCGATGTGGGGCTCGATGTGGGACTCGATCCCAGGACCCTGGGATCATGACCTTAGCCAAAGGCAGACACTTAACCAACTAAGTCACTCAGGTACCTCCCCAGCTTTTTGAAGATTTTATTTATTGGAGAGAATCTTAAGCAGACTCCAAGCCCAGCGTAGGGGCTGACATGGGGCTCAATCTCATGGTCCTTAGATCATGATCTGAGCTGAAATTAAGAGTTGGACACTTAACTGACTGAGCCACCCAGGCACCCCTTTATTATTTTTTTTTTTTAATTAAAAAAATTTTTTTAAAGTAGTCTCTATGCCCAATGTGGGGCTTGAACTTGTCCCCGAGATCAAGACTTGCATCTGATTGAGCCAGCCAGCCAGGTGTCCCTGTTTTGTTTTTGAGATTTCACACATAAGTGAAAAATACGGTATCTATCTTTGTCTGATTTATTTCACTTAGTGCAATACTCTTTAAGTACATCCATGTTTTTCCAAGTGGCAAGATGTCCTTATTTATGGCAGAGTAGTATTTCATCACGTGTATGGAGATACATATGTGTATACCCTGCCCTCCCATTTTTTTAATCCATTCATCAACAAATGGACACTTGGGTTGCTTCCATATCTTGCCTATTGTAAACAGCAATGCAGTAAACACTGTGGTACATTTTTTTGAATTAGCATATCCATTTTCTTTGGAGGACCTCCATACTGTTTTCCACAGTGGCTACACCAATTTAAATTCCCACCAATAGTGCATGAAGGTTCCTTTTTCTCCATTCTCCCCAACAGTTGTTATTTCTTGTCTTTTTGATACTTGCCCTTCTGACATGCGTGACACAGGATCTCACTGTGGTTTTGGTCTGCATTTACCTGATGGGAATAATGTGGAACATGTCTTCATGTGTCTGCTGGCCATCTGTATGCCTTCTTTGAAAAAATGTCTATGCAGGTCCTCTGCCCATTTTTTAACCAGACAGGTTTTTTGTTTTTGTTTTGTTTTGGTGGGGGGGGCATTGATATAAGTTATCTATATAGTTTGGATATTAACCCTTTATTGGATATATCACTTGCAAATATCTTCTTCCATTCAGGAGGCTGCCTTTTTGCTTTGTTGATGGTTTCCTTTGCTGTAGAAAAGCTTTTTATTTTGGTATAGTCCCAACAGTTTATTTTTCTTTTGTTTCCCTTGCCTGAAGAGACGTATTCAGAAAAATGTTGCTAAGGCCAATACCCAGGGGATTACTGCCTATGTTCTCTTACATGTGTTTTATGGTTTTGGGTTTCACATTTAGTTATTTAATCCATTTTGAGTTTATTTTTGTGTATGGTGTTAAGACAGTGGTCTGGTTTCATTCCTTTGCAAGTAGTTGTCCAGTACCAAAGAGACTCATACCAGCTCCTTCCTCCCTCCCTCCTTCTTCCTTCCTTCCCTTTCTTTCCTTCTATCTTTCTCAAGTCAACTCTATCCCCAGTGTGGGGCTCATATTCATGACCCTGAGATCAAGAGCTGCATGCTCTACTGAGCCAGCCAGTTGCCCCCTGATTTTTCATGACTAAATGCAGTTTTTTTACTTTAATGTTTCAGAATGCTGGATTTTGTTGTAATCCTTTCAAGAATGTTTGGTTTTAGTCTGGTGCATAGTTAAGTAGCCTGCAGATCAGTTGGATCCTTCCTAGGCTTGCTTTACACTATGTTATCTCCAGAGCCCCCTTTATTCTGGAACTACGTTAGTCCCACTGTCAAACTGTGACCCTTCTGGACTCTTCCCAGTGTCTTTCTGGTAGCAATACAAATGGTAAGTTATGGAAATTATTACGTCAATTGGTTTCTGAAGGTTCCTTTTTGGGCCTCATATATGTGCAGATCACTATACAGCCAAAAACTGAGGTGACTGCTCTGCAGCCTCTGCTGTTCTCTCTGTGCAGCTCTAAGGTTTTTAGCACACTGCCTTACTCTTCTCAGACTCTGAGCTCTGTCTCAGCTCAGTGAGACTGCCAGAAGGTTTTAGTTGCTCTTCCCTCTACTGCAGCCTGGAAACTGCCTGCAGGCAGTAAACTGGAGAAATTGTAGGATTTGCCTTGGTTCTTCTCTTCTCTTCCAGATCACAGACTCATGCTGCCTGCGGTCCAATGTCTAAAACCGTGGATTCACACATTTAGTCTGGTTTTCTTGTTTATGGCAGGAGGGCAATTCCTGTGGAAGTTAATCTTTCATGGGCAGAAGTGGAAGATATGATAGCTACACAACACACAGTAAGTAGTGAATGTTAGGCCCTGGGCTAACCACTTAAATATCTCATTTAATCCTCACAATGATGGAGAGAGAGAAAGAGAGAGAGAGAGAGAGAGAGAGAGAGAGAAGTACTCATGTCACCTTTGTTTTATAGATAAGGAAATTGAGACTCTAGTGATTAAGAAACTAGCCCAAGATAGCACAGTTGGCGTAATAAGCTGTGAAAGGAGATTTCAAATCCCAGCAGCATAAGCTCTAAACCACTGTATTCCAATGGGTGCAGAATGTCTCTGAAGAGGGAAGAATGAGGAGGTCAAGGGGCAAGAAGGTTTTCAGATAAGTAGTAAGATAAAGCAAGGACAAAAGGACACAAAAGATCTGAATAGTTATTTTTCCAAAGATAAACAAAGAGCCAATAAGCACGTGAAAAGAAGCTCAACACCAACAATCATCAGAGAAATGCAAACCAAAATCACACAACGTGATAGGGACTCTTTCCTATAACCAAAAAGGCAGACAACAGGGGCACCTGAGTGGCGCAGTGGGTAAAGCCTCTGCCTTTAGCTCAGGTCATGATCTCAGCGTCCTGGGATCCAGCCCCGCATCAGGCTCTCTGCTTGGCAGGGAGCCTGCTTCCCCCTCTCTCTGCCTGCCTCTTTGCCTACTTGTGATCTCTCTCCAGAGATCAAATAAATAAATAACATCTTGGGAAAAAAAAAAAAAAAGCAGACAATATTAAGTGTTTGAAAGAGGGGAAAAACTGGAACCCTTGTGTATTATAAAACGATGTAGCTGCTCTGGAATACAATTTGACAGTTCCTGAAAGGGTTAAATGTAGAACTTCCATATAGCCCATCAATTCCACTCTAAGCATATACTCAAAAGAAATGAAAACCTATGTTCACACAAAAAACCTGTGTACAAATGTTCATAGTGGTACTTTTCATAATAGCTCAGAATGGAAACAACCTACATGTCCATCAGAACGGATAAACAAAATGTAGTATATCCATACAATGTAATATTATTTGGCAATACAAAATAATAAGTTAATGATACGTGCTATAGCATGGATGAAGCTTTAAAACAGTATGCTGAAGTAAAAGGTCAAAGGCGGCCAAATACTGTATGATTCCATTTATAAGACAGGTACACAACAGGTAATTCTACAGAGATGAGACAGTAAGTAGATTAATGGTTACCATTACCATCTGGTCTCTCTGAGCAGAGGGAGAATACAGTTATTGCTAATATTGCTAATATGTACAACATTTCTTTTTGGAACAACCAGAGTGAAATTTGATAGTGGAAATGGTTGCACAACCTTGAGAATATACTAAAAACTTTTTAATTGTACACCTTAAAAGGGTGAATTTTAGAGCATGTGAGTTATATAGTAACATCAATAAAGATGTTGTTTAAAAAAAAAAAAGAGAAAAACAACAGAAGGTAAAGAATAACCCTTCTTGGCTTCTTTTAGCCTACCCAGGCTATCAGGTTGGAATATTGGCAACTGTTAAGGCCTCACAATGCAACAAAAATGAGGGAAGCTAAGCAGTTCAAGAGGGGGCACAAACCCATTCTGGCTTCAAGTCCCATACCTCCAATGACAGGTTACCTTTAGAACTGAACAGGACAATATTTGCTCACCACTGCGTGGACGGCTTTTTCTGAGCCTGTAACAGTCAAGGCAGACCCCAAATCCACATTTGCGACAAACCCAGTGGATGTTGAAGAGAGTTGTTTCACATACATCACACATCTCCCGTACACCACGCACTGCTCGCTTCCATGCCACTTTCTCTGGTGGAAAGAGGAAGAGGAATATTGTTGGTGTTGATCATTGTGAATAACAGCAAAAGACCCCAGATCCACTGACTGCTACTCGAACTGTTTTGTCCAGCAATAAAACTCAAAGATGTAAAAAGTTACTGTTTCTATAAATGTTAAGAGAAAGAAAACATGCTACTGCTAATATTTCTGAACAAGTGTCAACGAAAATAAATGCCACATGTTTTTACTTAAGATAATGTAAAAATTTCAATTTGGGGGAGTTTGAAGTAAGAGGATTCTTCACTTGGAATGTAGGGAAATTTTTCATAGGAGAATTTTCCTTGGGTATAATATCTCACAGACATGAAATATCAAAAATATCTGAACAATGGTGGGGTTTAGGTGTGAAACATGGTACCCAGTAGCACTTCATCTATTCACAAACCATGTATCACTTACTATTACAAACTGGTTCAAAGCAAACTGAAAATATTCAGGGTGACCCAAACCCAGACAGGGATCAAGGAAGGAATGAGGTCTGCTGGATACAGTCAGGGCCTCAGCTACTCTACAAAGAAAAGTCTTATCAGTCTTAGCTCATCCACAGAAAATGCCACCTGCCACTCCTACCACTCCTCCTTTAAGCAACAAAAAGTAAAGTTCTTAAGCAGGAGTGCTGGGAAAACAAGCAAGAGGGTATCTTACGGTGTGGCTCCACCATCATCATTGCCTCCTTCTCGGACATCACAAGCTGGCAGAACTGGTCCCCAACATTAGCCAGGATGTATTTTGAGGTCTCTAGGTCTATCCCTTCTGCTAGGGAGGAAGAGGGAATCCACAGGTTCATGGCATCAGGGTCACTTTGCTGGGGACTCAGAAATCCCTCCACACGGAGCACCCCCTTCCGAGTGAAGATCAACCTGAGATAGGAAGGAAGATAATCAAATACATGGTAAACAGCAGCAGCCATGCAAACTGATACACACCTAAAACCCTAGGAGCTAGAAACATTAGGTAGGACTTAAGAGCAGTCAGCATGCAGTAAGTATTTTCACCCTGGAGGGCATCTGGCTGGCTCCGCTGGAAGGGCATCCAACTCTTTACCTTGGGGTTGCAAGTTCAATGCCCAAACTGGATGCAGACATGCTTAAAGAAAAAAAAAAAAAATTTTCCACTCTATTTGATCAACACAGTATGCATTCTCTTCACTAGCAGAAAGACCTGTGAACACTTAACTATGTCTGTGTTCTTTAAAAAACTGATCTCAGGGGCGCCTGGGTGGCTCAGTGGGTTAAAGCCTCTGCCTTCGGCTCGGGTCATGATCCCAGGGTCCTGGGATCGAGCCCCACATCCCGCTCTCTGCTCTGCAGGAAGCCTGCTTCCTCTCTCTCTCTCTCTCTGCCTGCCTCTCTGCCTACCTGTGATCTCTATCTGTCATAAACAAATAAAATCTTCAAAAAACAAAAACAAAAACAACTGATCTCAGGGGTGCCTGGGTGGCTCAGTCATGAAGCGTCTGCCTTCGGCTCAGGTCATGATCCCAGGGTTCTGGGATCGAGCCCTGCATCGGGCTCCCTGCTCAGTGGGAAGCCTGCTTCTCCCTCCCCTACTCCCCTTGCTTGTGTTCCTTCCTTCACTGTCAAATAAATAAAATCTTAAAAAGAGAAATAAATAAGTTCATAAAGCAGGGTACTTTAAAAAATAAAACAAAATAAAAATAAAAAGCTGTCCTCAGGGGCACCTAGGTGGCTCAGTGGGTTAAAGCCTCTGCTTTCGGCTCAGGTCGTGATCTCAGGGTCCTAGGATGGAGCCTCACATCGGGCTCTCTGCTCAGCGGGGAGCCTGCTTCCCCCTTTCTCTCTGCCTGCCTTTCTACCTACTTGTGATCTCTGTCAAATAAATAAATAAATAAAATCTAAAAAAAAAAAAAAAAAAAAAAAAAAAAAAAAAAAAAAAAAGCTGTCCTCAGGGGACGCCTGGGTGGCTCAGTCAGTCAAGCGTCTGCCTTCAGCGCAGGTCTTGACTGGGATCCAGTCCCTCATCAGGCTCCTTGCTCAGCTCGGAAACTGCTTCTCCCTCTGCCTACTGCTCTCTCGGCTTGTGCTCACTCTTGCTCTGACTCACTCTCTCTGACAAATAAGTAAATAAAACATTAAAAAAAAAAAAAAAAGCTGTCCTCATAAATGCCCTGCAATTTCTCTATCTGCCTGTTTGACAGGTGCACCCACACCACTGACCATGACCGGAGGAAAACAGCCACGCTCACTGTCACACTTGAAATTCATGTCTACCTAAGTCAGGTGAGCCCTTCATGTTGCCTCCCAGTCACAACAGTTTCCTGGTGCACACTCTCCTAGATGCCTGTTTCATATCCTCACCTTTCTTTTCTAACCTCTAGTATAATTTCTCCCATAAGGATCTTGCTATGTATTCCACTGAGAAAATACAAAGAACCAGAAGAGATGTTCCCGTAAGTTCCCCCCACCATACTACCAGGCCTTCCTGCAACTGTGCTCATGTTCCTCCATCTGACCTGCTGCTGCTAGGAATGGACCTCCCAGCCAAGACTCATCTCTCCACCTATGCTCTACAACCTACCCTCTTGCATAGGCATCAGTTCACATACTCTCCTGTCTACATCATCTCGTTTACTCCCTACTGAATCACTCTGGTATTTATAAACTTGCTATCTCAAAAAAATCCTCTCAATCCCACAACCTCCTCTATCTATCTGTTTGTAAGAGCAACATTTCTTTAGAGTTGTCTAAACTGTCAACAGTTCCTCTTCCCTTTTATTTACTCTTCATCCGCTCCTATCAGGCTTCCCTCCACCACAACATACCAAAACTGTTTTTGACAAGGTCATTTGCCCCCTTAAATCCAGTGGTCATTTTCAGTCCTTATCTGACCTGACTCAATCCCCATTATTTACCACAGTTCCATTATTCCTTCCTGGAAATATTTTCTTCACTTGCCTTCCAGGACATCTTACTGGCTATTCTTTCTGAACCTCCTTTACCAGCTCCTCATCTTTCTAGTCTCTCAATATTGCAGAACTCCAGGATTGGTCCTAGGAATGTTTCTCTTTTCTAACTACACCTGGACTCCTCAAGCAGATACACAGCCTTTTTTTTTTTAAAGAGTTTTTTAAAAATTAATTAATTAATTAATTAATTAGTTTGTTTGTTTGACAGAGCACAAGCAGGAGGACTGGAAGAGGGAGAAGGTGGCTCCCCACACCAAGCAGGGAGCCCGATGCGGGGCTCGATCCCAGGACCTTGGGATCATGACCTGAGCTGAAGGCAGATGCTTAACCAACTGAGCTACTCAGGTGCCCAGACATACAGCTTTAAATACCCGGTGACATTAAAATTTTTAACCTCTTGCCTGGACTTTCCCCCTCAATTCAGGAGTTAAGTTTCCAGCTGCCCTCTCAACATCCTCATCTAGAAATCTAACAGGCTTCTCAGGGGCGCCTGGGTGGCTCAGTGGGTTGGAGTCTCTGCCTTCGGCTCAGGTCATGATCCCAGGGTCCTGGGATCGAGCCCCACATCGGGCTCTCTGCTCAGCAGGAAGCCTGCTTCCTCCTCTCTCTCTGCCTGCTTCTCTGTTATCTCCGTCTGTCAAATAAATAAATAAAATCTTAAAAAAAAAAAAAAAGAAATCTAACAGGCTTCTCAAATTTAAAAAGCCCAAATTAAAGTTCTCATTTTCTTCCCCAAACCTGCTTTTCCCTGAGAAATCTCCTTATCAGTAAATGGCAATCCCACACTTCCAGTTTTTAGGTCAAAAGCTGTAGAAACATCTTTGACTTCATTCCTTCTTTCATACTCCTCATCTAACCCATCAGAAAATCATATGAGGTCTCCCTTTAAAATATATCCTTCTGGGGCGCCTGGGTGGCTCAGTGGGTTAAGCCTCTGCCTTCGGCTCAGGTCATGGTCTCAGAGTCCTGGGATCGAGCCCCGCATTGGGCTCTCTGCTCAGCAGGGAGCCTGCTTCCCTCCCTCTCTCTGCCTATTTCTATGCCTACTTGTGATCTCTCTCTGTCTCTGTGTCAAATAAATAAATCTTTAAAAAAAAAAAAAAATATATATATATATATATATATATAAAAAATATATTCTTTCTTTTTTGGGGGGGGGGATTTTATTTATTTATTTTACAAACAGAGAGAGCAAAAGCAGGGGGGAGCAGCAGGCAGAGGGAGAGGAAGAACCGACTGAGTCACCCAGGGACCCACTCAAGATATATCCTTAATCCAACCAGACTCACCACTTCCATCAGCAGGCCACCATCACTTCTCACCTAGATAATTCCAACAACCTCCTTACTTATCCATGTTTCTGCCTCTGCCTCAATATAATCTATTCTCAAGAAGGCAATTACAGTAATCCTTTAAAACATTCCCCAGTGTTACTCATCAGCTCAAAACCTTCAGTGACTTCTCTTTCAACACAAAAGCCAAGGCCCTTAGAGTATTCTTTTAAAATATGGGCAGATGGGGCGCCTGGGTCGCTCAGTTGTTAAGTGTCTGCCTTCAGCTCAGGTCAAGTCCCTGATCAGGCTCCCTGCTCAGCAGGAAGCCTGCTTCTCCCTTCCCCACGCCCTTCCTTGTGTTCCGTCTCTTGCTGTCACTCTCTCTGTCAAATAAATAAATAAAATCTTAAAAAAAGAAAAAGAAAATATGGACCCATTGTTAACTCTATGACCTCAAATCTATCCTTCCCCCACTCTTATCTTTTCGCCACCCTAGCTCCACAAGCATATTCCAGCCTTGGGACAGTTGCTCTTGCGCCTTCTACCTGGAATACTTGTCTCCCAGGAAAATGTGCAAACTACTCCTTCGCCTCCTCAAGGTCTTTACTCAAATCTCAGTTTCTAAAATCATCCTATTTAAACTACAGTTTCTCTTAACCTCCCCTTACTTCAATCCTCTTCTGTCTTTATTTTTCTCATAGTTACTATCAGCTAACATGCCTTACAATTAATTAATTAATTATTAATTATTGTTATTATTAAATAAATATTTAATCTGCCTCCTCAGCAACCTCCTAAGGTCTGGATCTTTATGGTTTTATATGCTGTTTAACCCTCAGTGCCCACAACAATGTCTGACACATAGTTAAGTGCTCAGTAAATATTTGCTGAGTGAATCCATACTATGTGGATAAATCATTTGGATTTATTTTACAAATGAAGAATTCCTGAAAGGTCATTTAGTTGAAATTCTTCTGCCTTTGGCTTAGGTCATCATCACAGGGTCCTGGGATAGAGGCCTGCGTGGGGCTCCCTGCTCAGCGGGGAGTCTGCTTCTCCCACCCCCACACCCCCTGCTTGTGTTCCCTCTCTCGCTGTTTCTGTCAAATAAATAAATAAAATCTTCAGAAGAAATTAGAAGAAGAATTTCTAAGTTT
The DNA here is from genome assembly GCF_902655055.1 of Lutra lutra. Lineage (NCBI taxonomy): Eukaryota > Metazoa > Chordata > Mammalia > Carnivora > Mustelidae > Lutra > Lutra lutra. The sequence continues at coordinate 77,344,658 of NC_062282.1, read as the reverse complement.
ATCAAGCAGAAGAAAAGTGACTAAAAGCATTTGTTCGGTTTAAGAGCAGGGGACAGTCCCAGGATTTGTCAGTTATCTCTATTTCAAGGACAATTCCCATTATCTCCTAATCTTCCTTCTTCCTCTCTCAGAGAGTCAAGTTACTTTATTTATTTATTTTTTTAAGATTTAATTTATTTATTTGACAGAGAGAGGAATCACAAGTAGGAAGAGAGAGGGGGAAGCAGGCTCCCTGCTGTGCAGAGAGCCCGATGCAGGGCTCGATCCCATGACCCTGAGATCATGACCAGATCGAAAGGCAGAGGCTTAACCCACTGAGCCACCCAGGCACCCCTCAAGTTACTTCAGTACCAAAAAGGAATAAGTGGTCAGGCACATATACACCACAACATGCATCCTTCTGCTTATACCACTGGTTTCAAATGGAACCGAAGTTAGGAATAATGTAACAAAGCTCAGGGGCCTTTTTCTTTTAAAAAAAGAAAAAGAAAACATGGACCCATTGTTAACTCTATGACCTCAAATCTATCTTTTCCCCCACTCTATCTTTTCTCCACAAGCATATTCCAGCCTTGGGACAGTTGCTGGGGTTTCTCTTAAACTGTTCAGACTGTTCAGCTTCAATTCCCTTGGGACAAAGCCACCAGTCACTTCACAATCCAAGCACCTGAGTGGCTCCTATGGCAGAGCAAAGACCCCAGAGCCAAGGGGTTAAGGAAAACAAAGAAAAGATGTGAGATTCAGAGAAAGAGTGGGAAATGGAAACGGGGAAGGAGAAGAACCGGTTTGGGTACCTCCGGAAGTGAAAGAAGCGGCAGGCCACAGTGGAATCATCTTGCTCCTGTTCTTTAAACTTCCGATACCGCTCCAGGCGGCACTCCCGACACTTGTGCAGGTGAGGGGCTACATTAATGCAGGACCCATCCTGCAGGAAGGGCTCTCCAGACTGTTTCAGCTTCTTCACCTTGCTCACATCTTTCAGCACTGATTGGCCAACTGTGGAAAGGGAAGGGGGAGAAACAGCTGGTCATGATTGGTATTAATGAGACCCAATAACATGATCCTCCTGGTGCTGCATTCTTGTCCTGACCTGGCTCATTCTTCCTTGCCGTGGCTTGGCTTGTGCCTACCAGACCCATCCTTGACAGAAAGGGAGGGAGCAAAGAGGCTTAACTGGAAGCTAAGGACCATGGAGAGAATTCGTGAGCAGTGTCCCATTGAGAGGAAATAGCTCTGGCACCGGTGAGAAAAACCCAAGAAAGCAGAAAATAGCCACCTGCCTTTAGCCTCTAGGGATACAACTATTCTACTAACAACAACTCTTGTACCCCCATTAGGATACCAATTCCTAATGATAACAGTTACTTTTCACCATTCGACTTTCTTAGATACTTGCCCGTACATAATTCTGGACCATAACCTCACAGCATCCGAGTTAATGGCTTTTGGAAGAGGTGTTAAAACCTTATATGTGGGGACGCCTGGGTGGCTCAGTTGGTTAAGCAGCTGCCTTCGGCTCAGGTCATGACCCCAGCGTCCTGGGATTGAGTCCCACATCGGGCTCCTTGCTTGGCGGGGAGCCTGCTTCTCCCTCTGCCTCTGCCTGCCATTCTGTCTGCCTATGCTCGCTCTCTCTCACTCTCTCTCTGACAAATAAATAAAAAAATCTTTAAAAAAAAAAAAAAAAAACCTTATATGTGTAACAGAGAGAAGCAAATTTGAGGGGTGATTCTTTTTGCTAAAGTAATTCTATGAAAGGCTGTACTCAGTATCTCCTCTAAATTAAAGAGGATGGGCCAAAGAGAAGAAAGAGATGAGAAAAACACCAGGAAAGAGCTCCTGAGCAAAAGGAGTCTCAAGGGTCCTCTTCTGTGGGATTATCATTACACAGGTAGGTATCCCTCTTTAGTAACGCTGCTGGGTTAGATGCAATCCTGCCCTGAACCATAAGGTTGGATGAGGGGCCTCTACTGGGCCCTTCTGGCTATTTTATTCCACGTGATTATAGAACTTCCCATCAAAGGAAGGGCTTCTGCTGCCCAGGAGCACAATAGGCGGGCATTCGAGGCCAGTGCCAGAGCCAAGGCAATGGATAACCCCAGCAAGATCACCTTTCAGGGGGGCGGTCCGCGGTCGGCCCTTTGGGGCCTGCTTCCCTTTGCCTTTGCCCAGCAATAGCTCAGCACTTCGCTCCCCATTGGGGCCCAACTTCCCCATTAGGTGCTCTGGAATCCCCTTCATGCCCGTCTTGGCCTGCAGCTGCTCCTCAGAATCGCTCAAATCTGACAGGTCACTGTTGGTACTGGAGTCCGAGTCCTGTCTGCAAGCCAAGCTTCGCTCATCCAGTGAGAACCTTTTCACAGCTTCAAAAGGAGCTTTGTTCTCCTGTGAAAAATCTGCTGGGGAGGACAGAAAGCTGCCTGAGTGCCTGCCAAAGACGTTACTAAAGGTTTTGAGGAGGGGATTGTCCTGCTGCCCAGGCCCCACAGTTGGCCTCTCCTCTGTGGGGCTGGAGGAGAGAGTAGGCATCTCAATGGGCTGGGTGAGGCTGCTGGTGGGCGAGCTGGAGCGGCCATTCCCCATGGCAGAGAGGCTTGGACCTCCAGTGGTAAGAGCTGAGCCCAGAACACCGGACACCAGTTTAGAGGAGTCAGTTGTGATGAAGAGGGTTTTCTTCTTTGCTAAGGATGCTGAATCTGCAGAGGAGTGAGCCTCGGGCCAGCTGGCTGCGGCTTTAGAGGTGACCGTGGTAGCAGAGGAAGAGCTACCTGATGCCTGAGATGCAAAGCTGCTGAAAGGGCTATGTTCAACTTTTTCCACAAATGCAAGGAAAGGGTTAGAGGGCTCTTCTCGGGATAGTTTAGGGGGCTGTAAAAATAGATTTTCATGACTCTCTGGGGTGCGGGGATTTAGGAGGCTCCGTGGGAAGGCGGGCGTGAGGGTGGGCATGGACTCTGTAGGCATCTTCCGATCCACAGAGCTGCCAGCCTTAGAGCCTGATTTAGTGTCTGCTCCAAGAGTAGATCTGCCTTTACACAGGCTCTCAAGGCTTTGTTTGAATGAGTCTCGACTGGAGGAATCATCAGCCAAACTCTCTGAAACGGTAGTGAAGTAGTTACTGGTGGGTAAGGTTTGGGACATGCACTGAAAAAACAAGTTTTTGGAGAGATCAGAGTCTTTCTGAGACTCTGGTGCAGAGCTACAGCCAAAAGAGAAGCCCAACGGTTTGTTTTCTGTGGCTAGAACCCCATTGGACTGGCTCCTTCCACTTCCAAAAGTCAAAGGTTGTGATGAACTTGGGAGAGATGCTCCAAATCCAGAAGAGGCCAGAACGGTATTTCTTGAATTCTGAAAAGAAGATAGCCAGAGTTAGTGATGCTGCTTTCTCTTGACAACCCTGTTACCTCTTTTCTGGACTTAGGCAAATGTTTCTTGTGGGTCCAATCAACTTTTCTCTCCTACAATTCCACGAAAACTGCTCTTAAAACTACATCTCACCAGCATTAAGGAAGAAACCTGCCACAGACCACATAAAGGGCATCTTTAACACAAGAGAGCTCTTAGAGATAGCAGGATGTTCATCCTACCACTCCCTTGGTTGTTAGCCAACTGGCTGTCATAGCACCAGGAGGCTGTGTAGGCTTCTTAGTTTCTATCTGGCAATGAAAACTCTACCAGGAGCAGGAGAAAAGGGTTCCTGAACAGACAGAGCTTTTACTATGAAATGAATTTAGGGGCCCTGTAATATTAATCCACTTCAATGACCTCAGCTATTGTCAAAGTTTTGATTTATTTAAAAGTTTTTGATTCATTTAAACTACCTGCCCATCTTACAAAAATGACTTCCATCCCATGACAAGCCCACTGCACATTAAGGAAAAAATTCTCTTTATTAGTCTGAAACTCCCCAAGATGGATTGTTTTAGAATCTGGCCATTTATTTATGAGTCCAAATCAACCTAAAATTTGAATATCTGTTTCAATTAAAGTTAGACCTAAAGACATTAAGTTATAGAAAGCACACTCATGGGGAGCCTCTGTGGCTCAGTCGGTTAGCCATCCCACTCTTGATCTTGGCTCAGGTCTTGATCTCAGGGTTGTGAGTTCAAGCCCTGTACTGGGCTCCATGCCGGGCATGGAGCCTACATTAAAAACTTAAAAAAAAAAAAAAAAAAAAGGAAGAAAAAAACCACACTCATCACTGAACCCTTTTGTTATCATTAGGATCTAACAAGCCTCCAAACAGAAGAACTACAGATACTCATACACCCACCAAACATTAAGTACTCAGCCTAACAAACTGAAGAATGAAAAACACTCCTTTTTTTCACCTTGAAAATCTTAACTTCTGCATGTGAATAAAAGGTGTGTGTGTAAAGAAGGGCAGGATCCCTTTCATATACACATCCAGGTCTGAACACTTAAAATCAACTTTCAGGTAAGAGAGAATGCTATCTCTAGACATTCATTTTAAAATATTGGTAACAAAAATTATTCCGGGACTGCTTAATGGGTATCAGGCTTGCTTCTGGGATGATGAAAATTTTTGGAACTAGAAAGTACTATCAGTTGCACAACACTGTAGATGTACTAAATACCACGTATTATAACACTTTAAATAGCTAAAATGGTAATTTTTTTTAAAGATTTTATTTATTTATTTGACAGAGAGAGAGATCACAAGTAGGCAGAGAGGCAGGCAGAGAGAGAGGAGGAAGCAGGCTCCCCGCTGAGCAGAGAGCCTGATGCAGGGCTTGATCCCAGGACCCTGAGATCATGACCCGATCTGAAGGCAGAGACTTAACCCACTGAGCCACCCAGGCACCCCTAAAATGGTAAATTTAATGGTTACTTTTCCACAACTCAAAAAATTATTCCAGATAAAGGAAATGGCTATTGTCCAAAAGGGGGGTGTTGTTTACTTAAGGTATTCTTTAAATATGCAAGAGAGTCTAGGTTAGGACTTTGAGGGTGGCACAGACACATTAGAACCATGCAGGCTACCTGTGGCTTGCCTCCAGTTGACATCTGCTACAGAGTCTGCTTCATGGCATTTCTGAGTTAAAAACCTGAAGTTTGTTTGTTGATTTATTTAAAGGTAAACTTGACACCCAACGTGTGGCTCGGAGATCAAGACTCGCTCTACTGACTGAGCCAGACAGGCGCCCCATTATTCTTTTTCCTTTCCTTCCCACCAGTCAACAACTACTGACTTAAATGTCCTCCCAATAAAAAAGAATAGAAAGACACACCCCTAATGACCGGCTTTTGTTTCTTAATCTTTTTCTTTTTTTTAGACTTTATTTATTTACCTCATAGAGAGAAAGTGAGAAAGAGAGAGCGCACAAGTGTGGGGAGGGCAGAGGGGAAGGGAGAAGCAGACTCTTGGGTAAGCAGGGAGCAGGATGCAGGCCCTGATTCCAGGACCCCAGAATCATGACCTGAGCCAAAGGCAGACACTTAACCGACTGAGCCACCCACCCTGGCTGTAATTTCATTAGCAGAATTTGGCCAGGAGCCTTGACACCTGCATGACTCCAACAATCCAGCATGGGTAGCTCAGGTTTCACTACTAAAATTACTCTTTAAAAATAAATATACAGGGAGCGCCTGGGTGGCTCAGTGGGTTGAGGCCTCTGCCTTCGGCTCAGGTCATGATCCCAGGGTCCTGGGATCAAACCTCACACTGGGCTCCGTACTCAGCAAATAATCTGCTTCCCCTCTGCCCCTCCCCACACTCAGGCACTCTCTCTCTGAAATAAATTAATCTAAAAAATAAAAATTAAAAAGAAGTGCTGCATGACATTAAAAAAAAAAACTTTTAAAAGCACTAAAGTGTTGGGGCACCGGGGTGGCTCAGTCAGTTAGGCATCTGCCTTTGGCTCAGGTCATGATTCCAGGGTCCTGGGATCGAGTCCTGTTTTGGCCTCCCTGCTCAGTGGGGAGACCCTGTTTCTCTCTCTCCCTTTGCTAATCCCCCTACTTGTGCTCTCTCACTCACTCTTCCTCTCTCAAATAAATAAAATCTTAAAAAAAAAAATGCACTGGGGCACCTGGGTGGCTCAGTGGGTTAAAGCCTCTGCCTTCGGCTCAGGTCGTGATCCCAGGGTCCCGGGATCGAGCCCTGCATCAGGCTCTCTGCTCAGCAGGGAGCCTGCTTCCCCCGTCTTTCTCTCTGCCTGCCTCTCTGCCTACTTGTGATCTCTGTCAAACAAACAAACAAACAAACAAATAAATAAATAAATAAATACACATGAATGAAAAATAATTTGGATGGCCTTTCACTTTCCCTCAAATGATTAAATTTTACATCCTTTTCTTGTAAGAAAGTTATGACAAAGTGATTTCAACTTAATTTTTAGGGCAAGAAGTTTCCTGGGGGCTGTGTCCCTATTTTAGATTTGACTTCACAGTGGAAATTTCCATTTCTGTACTTTTAAATCAGATCCCAGGATAATACTTAGGCTGACACATTACCAAAATCACTGATACAGTCACAGAAACTTCTCCAACCTGTTTGGAAAATGCCCTTTGACTCTAAATTTCCTCTATTCAGCTTTGCTACCCCAAGAATAACAGCATTCAGTGTGTCTCCTCTTGCAGCATATAAAATGTGGTCTACTTTGTAATCCCCCTTTACATCTATATTGCCTTTGACATGAACTGGAGTTTAATTAATTTGAGCAATATGATGACCTACACACCGTGGAAATCCACATAAGATCCTCACCTAGTTATCTTGGGAATGCTGGTCAATAGAGGACAAACCATGAATAGTGTGAAATTTCCATTTTATAGGCCTTCTCCTCTTCTGCCTGGACCTTTCACCTCCCTCCCCATCCCTGAACACTAAGGATTCACAAACTGCATCTTTCAGGAGAGGAAGGAGTCAGGTGAAATATATGCCATGTTTTACTGGGCACTGTTATACCTAAAATGATTCCATCTTAAGATGTGAGCTCCTTCAAACAGGGATTTCAATTCTTTGTTTATAATATACAGTACTTAGCACACAGTAGTTTCCTATACGTAATTAAAAAAATCATTTAGTATTTTGTCTTTGTATTTCATATTCCAACTTGAGGAAACAGCCAGTCTCAAAAAAAAAAAAAAAATGACTAGCATCATGTAAGAAATGATTTTGATGTGTTTCAAATTTGATTGGGTAGCCAACTTGATGCTAACTTGTATTTAACAGAAGTTCCATTTCAGGAAGGAACATGTATACCGGAAAAAGAACATAGTAAGTTGGATACTACTGTGATTAATTCCATCAAATTTTCCAGGTAAGGCTTAAAAAGAGTAAGTTAGAAAGAAAAAAGAAACTTTTATGGCCATATCAACTCATGGAAAGAAGCCTAGTCTCAAAGGAAAATATCACAGAAAATGATGAACTAAAAACAGGGGATGGTAATAGTCATTTTCACATAGCCTTAATTATAGTGTTCACTGTTACCAACACTATAATTCATTAACCTTGCCTCTCATAGGCCTGGTAGAGGCTCAACCACTATGTGAACTAAATAGATAATTGAATTAAAAGGATTCCCCACCAGATCTATTTGAGCATCTCATTAAATTGGGTTTTATAATCAGTTTTTGATTAGTGCAATTGTTCAGGTGACTTTTAAGAGCTAATAAAGTTATTAAAATATACACATTTGCCCAACGAGCAGTAAAGGACTATTCAGAGTACAATTTAAGCAAACCTCAGAAATGCTCCTTCCCTGGGGCATTTTAATGCTATTTAATGTGTTAACATTAAAGTAGGGTAAGAAAATGAACCCAAATCTTGCAAATCTGCCCCTGAAACAACTCACCTCTCCTGGGGCCTGTAACCGGCCGCCTTTCTGTTTGTCCGGCCCAGTCCCTGCTGCAAGGCCAGTGTCTGAGATCCTCACCGTGGTTGGGGTGGAGCTGGCGGTAGTGACCACAGCTGCTGAAGCCACAATGCCCTGGCCAACTTGTTCCAGTGTTTTTCCTGCCTCTTTGTTTTCGGCTCCACCCACCTCTGGGGCCAAAGGTGTTTGACCTGTGGCTGGAGAATATGGAGTGAAAGGTACAGGTGTGTCCCCACCTACAGGCTCATCCTGTACCACCAGAGTCCTGCCGTTTTCTTTGGTGTAAGTGGCAAAGCGAATGTTGCGGTTAATCTGGGGGACAAATGTAGTCGGTGGCTGCTTGGCTCTCTGATCCAGCCCTGGCTCTCCACTGGCATTCCCTCCTTTCCAGGGCCCTCGGCTCGCCTCACCTCCATCGCTCCCATTACTGTCTACTTCACCCCTGTCTCCTTTTAATTTCTTTGATGCAGGGTCACACCCAGAGTCCGAAGCACTTTTTCTCCTCCGGCCATCTTTCCCCTCTATGCTCTCTCTCTTCTTCTTTCCTTTGGAAGATTTTACTGCTTTTAACGTACCCCCCTACAAAACAAAATTCAAAAAAGATTTATTATAAGGAACCTTCCATCCTGTGAAAACCATAAACCATTAGCTCTTTCCCATCTCTAGAAGCAGACAATCAAAGCAGGCAGATTGCCCCGTTCCAACGCCAGCTCTAAGATATCCCCTTAGTCAGAAAGCTCCAATCTTCCTATGACTCAATTTACACATGTATTCAAGATAATGGTTAGGAGAGATTAACTCACTTGGCGAACTTTCCCTTAAATAAAAGTCTTCCTCAAATGGACTTTTTTTGAGGGTTTAAAGATTTGTGGAATTTAGTTTACAAAAGAAGACCATTAGTGCTAGGATGGGAGCTCATTTGCCCCTTGATGTAAAAAGAAATCTGCTTTATTTTGTATTTTTATCCTTGTTTGACTGAAACTGGCATTTCAAGTACTGAAATATAAAATCTCCTCTATCCAGAAGTCACTAAAAAAACTGGTGACAACTTAAAAATAGGAAGACCAACATTTGTGTCTGTGACCAAAGGAAAAGTGTGTCCAACATAGGCAGGTTTGGATTGCTCTTGTGGGCACCATAAATATACAATCTCCAGAACTTATTTCAAAAGTATTAGACAAAGGAAAGCAAAATAGGCGGGCTACCACAGACCAAACAGCCAAACCCCTTAGCTCTTCCAATAATTTCAGCCTGTCTTATGAAATCTAACTTGTGCCTTAATTGAGAGGCCAAGCAACCTTGAAAAATAGAAGATTAGAAGACACAATTCCTGTCTCTAAATAAACTCCTCCCCTGGCAAGAACAAGGGGAAGGTGGCTTAGAACACTCAAGCAATCTTTGTGCTGCAAGGACTTTTATCTAGAACATTATTAGAATAGTATCCTACTATGAAGGAATGCTTTTTTTTTTTTAAGCTTCATTCAGGTAACTTTCGGATAGTTTTACTCCGGTAACACGTGTTGGAGTGGCAATAAGCTAGTGAGACACAGTTATTTAGCCATTAATGTTCACCAACTTCATTAAACTAATCTTGGTGTACTTGAGTATTTATAGCTTCTTTGTACAGATCTGTATTTTTGTTGTAGCATTATAGCTTTGACAGCTGCAACTTCCTCAAATTTTCTATTTCTTGCCAGTTCTAGTTTTTCTATTCTTTTTTTTTTCCCTGCTGCCTTCATTTCCATCTTTTCTCCCTTAATTTTCTTCTACAGTTCTTAACCAAGCTCAAGATTTACTTCTGTTTACCCCATACTTTTGGCAATCTACTCCTGAAAACCACAGATCTCACCTCTTATCCATCCAGCCAAGTTGCTAATCTCGGCTCACTGCAACCTCCCTGAGCACTAACTTGTATGTATATCCTACTTCCGGTGAGCTAATCACATGTGAGTAGATAGCATAAGATATGGAGACCAGTACTCTCTAGATATATCGGACCAGTGGAACAGTGTGTGGCATATAAAAGGTACTTAATGAATGAAAGAAATAAGAAAGGGAATAAAAATGGGCCCAACACCCATTAAAGTAAAAGATATTTTTCGTCATGTAAACAGTCAAGAGACATATCCTAGTTGTAGCAATATAATACATACTAAAGAGCTATTAAATTTAACCATGATTCTTCTTTTCCTAACTTGATTCTGTTTTATCAAGTCAAGAATTACTGGATAAAGATGAGAACCAGACACTTAGCAGGAGTGGCCAAGACGACAATATTACAGAACTGCTAAGAGACTATGAGGAACATGTGGCTAGATGGCTATCTTGTTAATGTCTTAATGAAAAGAAATTCACATGGCATTCCTTGATTGGTTTAGGCACAGGTTTATTATGTATCTTTTTTTGGGTTATGATAATTCTGAATGAACCAAGAGTTGGCCTGAATCACAGGAGTAATCCACTGTGTGCTGAGCACTGAACTAGCTAGGCACCTGTTTGATTTATTTCTTCTTGGGATACAAAATTTCAGACTTCTTGGAGCTCACCACCGCTTAATGGAAAGAAAAAGGATGCAACTTCTCCATTTCTTATTAGGCAGGTTATAGATATTACTACTGCTTATTACAGCTTTAACTGTCTACTGTATCTTTCAAATATACCAAATATATCTGTCCTGAATGAATAGTTAGGCTGTAGAATCCTAAAATGGTTAGGCAACACAGCCATGATTAAAAGGGTTTGCTCCAACTACACTTCTTCTTGAGACTATATTCCCTTAACTAGACAAGACTTGGAGAGAACAAGAAATGTACAGTGGCCAGAGTGGAAACCCAAAGCACATCCATGGGTAACACACCCACGAGGAATCTGCATAACAAGATAAAGAAAGATCATGAGTCTGATCAGAGACTCAGTCGACTACTATACCTCGCTCTGAGTAGTTGAATTATCCATCAGCATCACATGGATCAGTCTGGGATCTACGGACTTGATCTCACCACTCTAGGGTAGGAGAAGGATAGCAGAAAATATGAAAAAGGGGGGAAAAAGATTTAGGCATTGTCCAAAGACATAATTATGTATTCTTCTAATCCATGTAATTATCTCTTTGTTTCTACTTCCCTAATAGGATGAAAGCTCCATGAAAGCAGGGTTCTCTACTATGTCATTCACTGCCAGAATAACAACATCCAAAACAAGGTCAGGAATATTATGAGCACTCAAATATTTGTTAAATTAATGAATGAGTTGAGTTCAAGGCCCAAGTGTCTCTTTCAGGGACATTAATTGCAAATTCTACATCTCTAAAATCTTCCTATTCTCTACATATCAGAAAGTAAAAAATCTACAAAACCAAAAATCATTAAAAGAACCACTCTATCAATAAACACTAAAAATACTGGGGAGCAGCTGAAAGGATACCCGGTCAGATTTAATATGCATATCCTTTGATCTAGCGATTATATACCTAGAAATTTATTCCAATAAGTAATGCGAAATAGTATATAATAATATATGTTCAAGGATATTCACATTATTTGTATTATTGAAAATACTGGCAATGATTTAAATGTCCATCAATTTTAGATTAAACTAGTTATAATATACACATTCAATGGAACAGCATGCATCTATCTTAAAAGAATAAGGCAAATTTCTATGTATATTTATATAGAAAGATGTTGATAATCTACAGCTATGTAAAAATGGTAAATTATAGAACTTTATGTATTGTATATTCTCATTTATTAATAAAGTATGGCTCATATGCTTATCACATAAATATGTAACATGCAAATATTACAACACACAAATGCAAGTTATTTCAAAGAATATGGATATACACCAAATTATTATTATTATTTTTTAAAGATTTTATTTATTCATTTGACAGAGAGAAATCACAAGCAGGCAGAGAGGCAGGCAGAGAGAGAGGAGGAAGCAGGCTCCCTGCTGAGCAGAAAGCCCGATGCGGGGCTCGAACCCAGGACCTGGGATCATGACCTGAGCCGAAGGCAGCGGCCCAACCCACTGAGCCACCCAGGCGCCCCTATATACCAAATTATTAATGGTAGTTACCAATGAGGGGAGTGATATTTGCCTAGGGGAAAGGGTTTTCCAATATCTACTTTATTTATATGTATTTCTGACATTTTACTTATTTATAAAATATTTTATTTATTTATTTAACAGAGAGACATAGCAAATGAGGGAACACAAGCAGGGGGAGTGGGAGAGGGAGAAGCAGGCTTCCCCCTGAGCAGGGAGCCCGATGCAGGGCTCAATTCCAGGACCCTGGGATCATGACCTAAGGCAAAGGCATACATTTAACGACTAAGCCACCCAGGTCCCCCTATTTCTCACATTTTTATTTTTTTTTTAAAGATTTTATTTATTTATTTGACAGAAAGAGAGATCGCAATTAGGCAGAGAGGCAGGCAGAGAGAGAGGGAAGCAGGCTCCCTGCTGAGCAGAGCCTGATGTGGGGCTCGATCCCAGGACCCTGAGATCATGACCTGAGCCGAACGCAGAGGCTTAACCCACTGAGCCACCCAGGTGCCCCTATTTCTCACATTTTATGAGACTGACGTGCTACCTACTGCGCTAACAAGGCACCTTATTTCTCACATTTTAAAATGAAGATTAGGGCGCCTGGGTGGCTCAGTGGGTTGAGCCACTGCCTTCGGCTCAGGTCATGATCCCAGGTCCTGGGTTCGAGCCCCGCATCGGGCTTTCTGCTCAGCAGGGAGCCTGCTTCCTCCTCTCTCTCTGCCTGCCTCTCTGCCTGCTTGTGATTTCTCTCTGTCAAATGAATAAATAAAATCTTTAAAATAAAATAAAATAAAATGAAGATTAATTAGTAATATTTGTGAAAACTCAGTAAGGAATTAAGTAAAATTATTTACGCTTATATTACACATGACTGGTAAGGGCAAATCTGAAACAAATTCAAAGATAGCATAAATACATTTCTGTTTGCCTCAAAACTCTCATCTGTTGTTTTTCCTAGACAATTCTCCAGGTAGCTGTAGATGCTGTGCTTTATTTTTATTTACTTCATTAGAAACAATTCATTTTTTTTCTTTAGCATCACGGGAGTGGTGTAAGTATTACAGAAGCAAATCCTCACTGACTGAATTTTAAACTACTAACTAACCTTTACGGATATGATAAAATAAGGCCAATACCACTTCACATTTTTACGTTAATGTTTTATAGATTTCAAAGCACTTTCCAATATATTATCTCAGTTCCCAAAACAGTGCTGAAGTGGGGCTGGGGGAGTACCTAATTATCTCTTAATTTACAGATGAGAACAATGAGGTTAAGAAAGTTGAACAGCCTTTCTCAAGGTCACACAGTCATTAAGTGAAAGAGCCAGAGATAGAATCTGAGTCTTCTAATACAAAGTCAAATGCTCCCTTCCTCTACACCACCCTCTGTAAGGGGATGGATGAATCTTAGAGGAAATGAATCAAAACCTCACCTCTGTTACAGAGACCTCCATAAGACGGGTGATGGAGTCCTGATGGCTTACAACACCATAGAGCCAACTTTCTTCCCCCTCTGGCTGGTATACTTTGACCCTGTGACCTTGGACACTGTAGGGACCTAAAGGAGAGATCAGTCAGTACTGAATATGTTTGGCTAAGTTATAGTTCATGATTGTTTCTAAAAGCATAAGGAAAACTATATGGTGTAAATATTTAGCATTTTCAGTTCTCTCTTATGGAGATGAATAAATGAACAATTTCAGATTTACCATACTCAGCAATTTAAAAACAAAAACACAGTTTTTCCCAGTGATCTTTGTAAATTCTGTTTTTTGGAGATTTCTTAGCATCTCCCAGATCTGATTTCACCTTATCTCAATCTTCCCATTGTAGAAGTAATATAGGGAAGAGAAAGAAAACTTAGAAACAAAAACTACAGGTAGTAAGAAAATCTATCAGACACATCTGATCTGACATATACATATAAAAAATGGAAGGCCAGTAACTTGAGTATACTAGTATGTTAAGCGACCATAGGAATAGATAATCATTTACACTCTGCTGACTTTCAGTAACAGTAGGTGGAGAGTTCAATTTATGAAGTTTCCAGGCTCTGCACTAATAATAGTCTGAACAAATATAGCACTTGTCTTCCTAGGAACACAGAGTTTTAAAAGCTATTACTTTATCAGCAGGTAATGTTATCCTGCAATTTCAGCTGGCCCTCCAAGAACAGTTTCTCTCGAAGGACAGTTTCTCTTATATATTTGAGACTATATAGCTAAATTATTACTGATTTTAAATTATTATCTCTCAGAACAATAATTAAGTTTCCTCAGTTTTTCTATACATACTCCCATACATCTCAACCTCTCATTCTGTCCACTCAACTTTCTTCTCTCTGCTGTCCATTTTTTCCTCACATTCTTTCTGCCTCCATATTTTTCCTTGATTATTTAACATCACTTTATCCTGATACTCTCCTTCCCCCGATAAACCAGTTTTCCTACCTTTACCCATTCAGATACAGTTTGACAAAAGAGAATCAAAGACCCTATTTCACTGAAAATCATGATTTTCAAGAGGCTCAGAAAGAGGAGGAGTAGATGTGCAACATGAAGGAAAGGATCGTCTATTCTTTATGTGGAATCTTGGGCAAAATCTGTATTTGAACTAGAAAAAGCTAATAATTCTTTTCTTTGCATTCTTTAAAAAATAACAAGTTGTTAAGGTGAATGAGTCTGTGGACACCTTCTTTTACGAACATACCTTGCAGTCTAAGCTGTTATTTGTGTTAGTCTTTACTCCTTGAGAACCTCACAGACAATGAGCTCAATAACAGCAGAGATTCTCTAGCTCTAGTACCTTAACACTGTGTCTAGTACAAGGTTTGTCCTTTTTTTCTTCTCCAAGTAGGTTCCATGCCCAGCAAGGAGCCCAGTGCAGGACCTGAGCTCATGACCCAAGACCTGAGCTGAGAACAAGAGTCAGATGTTTAACCAACTGAGCTACCCAGGTGCTCCCAAAGTTTGTCCTTCATAAATATTTTAAAAATGGGGAGAAAAAAAACCAACAGAACAAAACTCACAACAAAACTGAATATTATGTCTTAATTTAATGAGGAAACAGTGGTCTGAGTGAGATCTTATCTTTCCAAACTGTTCTAGAAATCTAGCTAATTGGATACTCTTGGCTCTCCTCACAAAAAGCAGCACAAATGTTTAGAGTTGCATGGTGTCTTCCCCATTCTATCACTTTCAACACTGATCACATACCTGATTCAGGATTCAGGGACAGAATACCTGTTCTTACCTCGGCTGAATATCTCTTGCAGCTTCTGGTCACTAATCAAAGCATTAACTGTATCTCTCAGTGCAGCATGTTCCAAAAGAATCTGGTTTTGGCTATCTGTTCCCATCTGGCAAAGATAAAAGAAGAAAACAACCAAATATTAAAATGAATAGCAACAGTATCTAACCAGATTAGAAAAAACATACCCTTGAGGAGCTCTATGCCAGTATGGCCAAAGAATGTTCTATAAAACCCTAGTCTCATGAGATGTTCTGCAAAAAATAATGAGGCCAGTATCAGTCAGGTTTAGGAAATATGATATACTCTATCTTTCTATACACAATAGTATATTAAAGGCTCTGAGAAGGCATGGAAGAAAAAACTTTGTTTTGGTCAGTGTTTCTCATACATATCTGACCACAAAATAACTTATTCCATGTAAATCTTTTGGCATATTTTGGTATTTATCCAACATTTACTGAGTGCCTACTCATAGAAGCACTAGTACTACAAAATGAATAAAGCAAGGGTGGCGAAAGGGAGTGAGGCCTGAAGAGGAAGGAATACATATCAACAAAGAAATCATCATCAATATTTCACACAATACAGTTAAGGAAAAACTGTCCTTGGCTGCTTCAATAAGACAGCAAAACTCTTAGAAGTCTCCTAATTTTTAATCTTCAGACAGTAAATCTTACAAGTAAGAAATAAATATTACCATCCATAAATTCTGAAACTCTAACTTGGAGGCTAGTTTGTTTAAACTACTAACTTACCCCTTTCTTAAATAGTAAATAGTAAATAGAGATAAACTTAAGCTCTTCAATATTTAATGCTGCTTGGAATCAGCCCAAACTCCTAGCTTCTCTGCCAAAGACCTAACTATCCTTAAGTTATACAAGCAGCCACCTCTGGGAAGCCACCTTTTGAGAAGACCCTTAGGATTGTGGTCTTAAGTGGTTTCAGGGTAGGGTGAAGTATGTAGGAGAGGAAACAAGCCTCAGCTAGTGAATAAACTTTCAAGGTAGCACAGAAACGTGGTACAGGGAGGGACGCCTGGGTAGCTCAGTCGGTTAAGCATCTGCCTTCAGTTCAGATCAGGATCCCAGGGTCTTGGGATTGAGTGCCACATTGGGTTCCCTGCTCAACATGGAGTCTGCTTCTCCCTCTGCCTGCGAGTGGCTCCCCCTGCCTGCATTCTCTCTCTCTAGCAAATAAATAAATAAAATCTTAAAAAAAAAAAAAAAAGGGCACAGGGAATTATCAGAAAGAAGTACTTCTTTCATTGCTAAAACAAAAGGGGCAACATATTTATAATCAACAAAAAAAACAGCAAGGAGAAAAATAATATAAGACTACAGCAACAGGTAAATACCTGAAACAGATGTAATCCATTAGCATCTGACAGGAAACGCAGCTCTCGATCCAGAAGGTATTCAACTGGAACCACAGAACCCAAACCAAGTTTATCTACTAGGGGAGTGAAAGTCTGTGAAAGAGAAAGGACAAGAAATGGATTAGAGCTTGCACGAGAAAATAGACAACAATTCAGCCACATACCTAACTTCAGAGAAAATACCCAAAATTAATATATTTCACCCCCAGTAAATACAGATAAGCTAAAGCATAAGTCCTTAAAAACATTCCCAACACAGCATCTACCCCACAAATAATTAGAGGAAGCAAACTAGAAGCAGAAAATCAGCTCAATACTCTTATTTACAGCTAAAAAGGGCACAAAGAATGAGAAATTCCTCAATCCCTCTAGGGATCTGACTAATCTTGTCAGGCTTCAAGAGGGCTACATTACAGTAAATTCCCAGAATAAACACTTACACCATTATTTTCTCTAGAACTCCTGAAATCTTAGTGAGACTTGTAAAATAATCACTGGTATAAATGTTCATGGGTAAATTCATATTGCTGTTTCATAAACAGCCTACAAAAGTCACCCAGGGGCCCATGTCCATTTAAGCTTCTTCTAAAAGTTCAATTGGAAATGGCCTTAAAAACGAAGAGACAGTACAGTAAATAATGATATGTATAATCAATACGTAAAATATATTTCTTTAGAATATTATGGACTCTGGTTAGCCATAGGAGAATTAGATTTTTCTAAAAAGTAAACATTTATGCCTTTACTTTACTAATAGGATATGAACAAATGGATACTCTCAGAATTAAACTTAACAGCACTATTTTTTTAAAAGATTTTATTTATTCATTTGACAGAGAGAGAGAGAGAGATCACAAGTAGGCAGAGAGGCAGGCAGAGAGAGAGGGGGAAGCAGGCTCCCTGCTGAGCAGAGAGCCCCATGTGGGCCTCAACCCCAGGACCCTAAGATCATGACCTGAGCCGAAGGCAGAGGCTTAACCCACTGACCCACCGAGGCGCCCAACAGCACTATTTTGTCAGACTTCAGAAAACAAAACTTACTCAGGGGAAAAAAAAAAACCACCTAAGCACAAACAACAAAAGCAAAAATAAACAAGCAAAACCGTAACAAACTAAATAACTTACACACAGCAAAAGAAATGACCAACAAAATGAAAAGGCAATATAAGGAATGGGAGAAATCATATATTAGGTAAAGCATTCATATCCAAAATATATAAGGAACTCATACAATTCAAAGGAAAAACATAAATAATCTAATTTTTAAAATGGGGAAATCGGGCGCCTGGGTGGCTCAGTGGGTTGAGCCGCTGCCTTCGGCTCAGGTCATGATCTCAGGGTCCTGGGATCAAGTCCCGCATCGGGCTCTCTGCTCAGCAGGGAGCCTGCTTCCCTCTCTCTCTCTCTCTCTCTCTGCCTGCCTCTCCGTCTACTTGTGATCTCTCTCTGTCAAATAAATAAATAAAAATCTTAAAAAAAAATAAAAAAATAAAATAAAATGGGGAAATCACTCAAATAGATATTTTTCTTAAAAAAGTATACAAATGGCCAAAAGGTACATAAAAAGGGGCTGAATAGGGGCTCCTGCGAGGCTCAGTCAGTTCAGTGTCTGACTCTTGATTTCCACTCAAGTCATAATCTCAGGGTCCTGACATCAAGCACTGCATTGAGCATGAAACATGCTTGAGATTCTCTCTCTCCTTCTCCCTCTGTCCACCCCCCCAACTTCCAAGAGCACTCTCTCTCTCTAAAAAAGTGGGGAGAGGGACTGCCAATCACTAATCATTAGGGAAATGCGAATAAATACCACCAGGAGACCTCATTTCACACCTGTTAGAAGCGCTATCATCAAAGACAAAAAATAACAAAGGATGGCAAGGAGGTAGAGAAAAGGAAACCCCAGTACACAATCAAGGGGAATGTAAATTGGTGCAGTCACTGTGGAAAACAGCATGGAGGATCCTCCAAAAATTAAAAACAGAACTATCATATGATGCTGCAGTCATCATATACTTCTGGGTATATACCTGAAAAAATGAAATTTCAAAAGATTACCTGCACCCCCACATTCACTGCATCATTATTCACTACAGCCAAGGCATGGAAATGACCATCCAGTGACAGATGAACAGATAAGGAAAATGACATGGTGAGTGCACACATAGGAATACTATTCAGCCATAAAAAGGAGGAAAGCCCACCACTTACAACAATAGGGATGAAACTTCAGGAATTTCTCATTCTTTGTGAAATAAATCAGAATGACAAATAAGATATGATTTCATTTATATGTGGAAGCTACCAAAAAAAAAAAAAAAAGGTACTCAGGGATATAGTGGAGACTGGTGATTCCCATGGGTCAGAGAGAATGTGAAATGGGTAAAGGTGGTGAAAGGGTACAAACTTCAGTTATAAATTCTGGGGTGCCTAATGTAAGGATAGTAACTAAAGTTAACAATAATGTATACCTGAAAGTTGTTAAGAAAGTAAATCTTAAAAGTTCTGACCACACATATACCAAATATTAACTATGTGAACCAGCAGATATATTAACTGACCTTACTGTGTGGCAATCATCTCACAATATATATGTTTATATATATGTATATCAAATTATCATGTTGTTCACAAACTTATATAATGTTGTATGACAATTTTATCTAGCTGGGGGAAAATAATGAGTTCTTATGGAAAGAAAAGACTTTAAGGATATCATTGTTTCATAACCTTACTAGGAGAAGGCAAAAGGTGAAAAAATTCTTTAGAGACAAAAGTATCAAATATTATCTAATATAGAAAGTTTCAGTGCTGGCATAAAATTAGACACAAAGATCAACTGAACAGAATAAAGAGCCCAGAAAGAAACCCATGCTTATAGCTCATATGATCAATTAATCTATGACAAAGGACATGAGAATACACAATAAGGAAAACACAGTCTCTTCAACAAATACTGTTTGGAAAACTGTACAGCTACATGCAAAAGAATAAAACTGGACCATTCCCTTACACCAATACAAAAATAAACTCAAAGTGGATTAAACAGCTAAATGTTAAGACCTGAAACCATAGAAGAAAACATAGGCAGTAATTTCGTTGACACTGGCCATAGAAACATTTTTCTTGATATGTCTCCTCAGGAAAGGGAAAACAAAAGCAAAAAGAAACTACCAACACTACACCAAAATAAAAAGCCTTTGCACAGCAAAGGAAACCATAAACAAAATGACATGGCAACCTACTCTATGGGAGAAGATATCTGCAGAATGATATATTACATAAGGGGTCAATATCCAAAATACATAACACCATAAAAATGCTCAAATAATCCAATTAAAAATGGGCAGAGGACCTGAACAGGCAATCTTCCAAAGAAGACATATAGATGCTCAACAGAGACATGAGAAGATGCTCAACATCACTCCTCATCAGGGAAATGCAGATCAAACCACAATGAGATACCATCTCAGACCTGTCAGAATGGATAGTATCAAAAAGACCAGAAGTAACAGGTATTGGTGAGGATGTGGAAAAAAAGGAACCCTCCTGCCCTGTCAGTGGAAATGTAAACTGGTACAGCTACTGTGGGAAACAGTTTGGAAGGTCCTCAAAAAATTAAAAATACAATCACCAGATGATCCATTAATTCCACTACTATGCATTTAACCAGAGAAAACATAAATACTAATTTGAAAAGATACAGGCACTCCTATGGTTCTTGCAGTGTCACTTATAATAGGCAAGATATAGAAGCAATCTAAATGTCCATCCACAGATAAATGATTAAGAACACACACAGACATAAAATGGAGTATTATTCATCCATAAAAAAGAACAAGATCTTGTCATTTGCGACAGCATGAATGGACTCAGTGGGTATAATGCTAAGTGAAACAAGTCAAAGAAAAGCAAATACCATATGATTTCACACATATGTGGAATTTAAGAAACAAAATGAATGAACAAAGAAAAAAAGACAAAAAACCCAGACTCTTTAATACAGAGAACAAATTGGTGGTTGCCAGAGGGGAGGGAGGTCGGGGGCAGGGGTAAAATAAAGAGGATTCAGAGTATACTTGCCATGAGTATGATGAATATGATTAGTACTGAGTAATATGCAGAAATGGTGAATTATTATATTATGCAGCTAAAACTAATATAAACACTGTATGTTAATTATACTTCAATAAAACAAAGTAAGTTTCAGAAGAGAAAGGAGAAAAGATCTCCCAATTTTGCTTTAGTAACTTCAGAATAAAAGTATGTTAGGGATAAGCCTGGAGTTTTGGGAATTCTAAAGAGTTCAGCTATTGGATAAATACCATAGTTCAGTTATAAATAAAATCTTAGGAGTAAAGCCCAAATATGTTCCAAGCTGGTAAGTCACTCACCAGGGCTGGCCACTGTGCGATTGAGACTCGAGTACCCTGGACAAGGACCGGGTCCTTCCGGGGTGCCCATACCAGAGACCCTTCCAGCAGAAGCACAATAACTTCTTCAGCATGAACTTTAACCCAGGAGTGTTGCTTCCAGTTACAGCCATCAAATTCCACAAAGATCTGCAAAAAGAGATGAAAAGTAGTTTGGAGGTCACATATGGAAAAATCCCACACTGTAATAATTAAACCGTGACTGGGAAAAATTCTACTAAGTCGTCGGTTTTTTCAAAAAGATTTATTTCTCTCTCTCTCTCTCTCTCTCTCTCTCACACACACACACACACACACAGAGACAGCAAGAGAGGGAACACAAGCAGGGGGAGTGGGAGAGGGAGAAGCAGGCTTCCCACTGAGCAGGGAGCCTGATTCAGGGCTTGATCCCAGGACCCTAAGATCATGACCTGAGCCAAAGGCAGACACTTAATGACTGAGCCACCCAGGCCCCCCTCTACTAAGTTGTTTTTAAGTTCTTTTTTTTTTTTTTTAAGATTTCATTTATTTGACAGAGAGTGATACAGCGAGAGAGGGAACACAAACAGGGGGAGTGGGAGAGGGAGAAGCAGGCTTCCTGCGGATCAGGGAGCCCAATGGGGGACTCAATCCCAGGACCCTGGGATCATGACCTGAGCCGAAGGCAGACGCTTAACCGAATGAGAAACCCAGGCGCCCCATTTTTAAGTTCTTTTAATGAATTTCAATAAAAAAACAATCTTATTTCACAGCAAGGAAGCTGCACTCAGCTACACTCTAAAAAGGTAGCAGAGTTAAAGAGGCACATCCACAGTTAACAGTTTTTAGCCATGATCCTATTGAAATCTTAACTCTTGACTTCCAATTTACATCTAATGCACACCAGTTGGGGGCTTACTATGTATAAAGCACTGCACTAGGTTCAGAAATAGAGAAATCTAGCACATTTTCTGGTCTCAAGGAGCTCATGGTCTAATAGGCTGGAGAAAAATTTTTTACACTTCTACTGAAAATGACTGTGAACTTCTTTGATAAATTTTTTTGAATAGGTGATATATGCACATGGTACAAAACTCAAAAGGATAAACAGTGGGGGGAAAAAGCTGCCCTCCCAGTTCTATGTGTGAATTTTTTAAATTACCCCTGCCTGAAGTGATCTCATACCTGTTAGGAGAGGCATGTTATTATCAACAACAAGGCTTTGCTTCCACAAGAGACACTCCACTTTTTGACATATGGTTAAGCAGACAGTGTAAGAAGTTTAGTAAAGTGATTAATATTAAATGAAACTACATTTTTCTAATAAATAGCATGCTTAGGTTTGGCTTTTCTATATAAATTGTGACTTCTAAGCATGTTTCACATGCAGCATATAGAGCAAGACCTATGCAAATAGGTATCAGTACTTAGAATAGATATACCCAGGACCTAAGATATAGCTGGTCACAGAAGGGCTAGAGTGTTCGTTCATTTTCACAGAGTTTTAGTTGCCTTTTGAGAAACACAAGCAATAAGATGATAAAATATAAATGAAAAAAATCAAGACCAAGAAAACTACAACAGAAGTCACTATCAAAGTATAAAACGGAAAACTTAAGCTGGCCCTAAGGATCTATACAGCTGTATGACTGAGTGATGTTTTTGGCTCTAAGCTTCTTAAAGGCCAGTTTGAAAATGGGAAGTCAGCTGCATAGGTCCCACCTTCTACATCTTTTTCTTTTTCGTTTTTAAAAGATTTTATTTATTTATTTATTTGTCAGAGAGAGAGAGAGAGAGAGAGAGAGAGAGAGAGAATGAATGCACAAGCAGGCAGAGTGGCAGGCAGGGGTGGAGAGAGAAGCAGGCTCCCTGCTGAGCAAACAGCCTGATGCGGGACTCCATCCCAGGATGCTGGGATCATGACCTGAGCCGAAGGCAGCAGCTTAACCGACTGAGCCGTCCAGGTGTCCCTCTTTTGCTTCTTTAAATTAAACTCTACTCCCAACATGGGGCTTAAACCTACAACCTGGAGATGAAGAGTCACATGTTCTAACCACTGAGGCAGCCAAGCACCCTTCCCACTGTCTAAAAGGAAAACAAAGCAATTACTCAGGGAAGCAATGCTTTTCCAACCGTTTGGCACTGTAGGACATTTCTCACAAGAAGCTTCCTAAGGCAACAATGAGTGATGTAGGATAAAGCCAAAATCCGTTTAGTAGTGACTCCCAACTAGGAACCACGAAGTTACCAAGATTTTAAGCACTAGGGGCATCAAGCATTTCCTATAGTGAATACTACATGTGTTCTATATGTATGTACTATTATTTTTTAAATATATGTTGATAAGGGCACCTGGGTGGCTTAGTTGGTTAAGCGTCTGCCTTCAGTTCAGGCCATGATCTCAGGGTCGTGGGACTGAGCCCCACATCGGGCTCTCTGATCAACAGGGAGTCTGCTTCTCTCCCTCTGTGCTCTCCTCCCCCACGCAAATAAATAAATAAAATCTTTTTAAAAATGTTGATGATAGAATGAATAAAATTTGAATCTATTAAAACCGTTGCTGAATTCATATCAGCTTTTGTTGGTATACATGTTCTCATCCAGTCAATATATAAAATTATAGGTACAGTTAGATAAAATTTCAGAACACCTGTAAAGTGTGAAATCACTTCACAGTAGCCTAGCATTAGGCTTAACCTCTTCACAGTCAATGCATACTTGTGGATGTGGAATGCACTGCTGAAAAGTTATCCCAGAAATTAAATTCATTATATAAAGCTCTAGTTTATTATAATAAGTAAGCTCACTTCTACTTACACACACACACACACACACACACACACAAAGGGGAAACAAGGCTCAGAAAGCAGAATGATTTTTTACAGAGAAAGAGAACACTGAATTGCAACGTATTTAATATATGAATGGGCTCACTCATATATACATATATGTTCCAAGGGAATAAAACACAACTTCAAATAACTTGCAGACAACTGGAAAGAGATAATCAAATGTACACTTATGGGCAAACTCAGACACCAAGAAAGGTAGGTAGTAGCAGCATAATAAACAAAGGCTGGAGCTAACTTCTAGGAGGCTTGGATTTGAGCATTAGCCCCACTCTGTGAACTGCAAAACTGGACAAGTCACTCTTCCCTCCTCAAGCATTAGCTTCCTGCCTTGTGTTAAGACCCACCTGTCTTACTTCCCTCACACACAGGTTGTGAAATTTAAATAAAGTAATGGATTCAAAAGCACTTTGGTCAATTACAAAGCACTACTTAGGCAATATAAAGAGAAATAAAGTAAAATAAAGTATGGGAGATGTTCAGAGGCAGGAGAGATCACCTAAGGGTCCTGAGGGACTTATATGGTCTGAGGCCAAAAAAAAAAAAAAAAAAAAAAAAAAGTCCCAATCAAGTTCTAGGATGGCCAGGACTATACAAGCAGACTATTGAGGAAGGCAATAGGAGATGAGACTAAAAAACTAAGAGTCAAGGTGGAAGACCGTGAATACTGGGATAAAAAACTGGGGCTTCATCCAGCCTCCAATGAGAGGCATGAGGGTGTTTTTGCGTGTGTGTATGTGTGTGAGTGAGTGTGTGTGTGCATTCATGTACACAGTTGCCATTAAAAGGTTTCTAACTGAGGTCAAGATATGAACACAGCAGTTGGTTTTAAGGAAATTCACCTACCTACCAGTGGATATAGATGGACTGGAGTTGGGGGAAGATAACAGGGAGTGTTCTTCCATGACCCAGAGTGGGAACAGTAAGACTAGGAAAAAAATGACTTGTGCTTATTAGAATCCATGAGTTATATCACCAAGCTTGATGACTGTCTGGATAAAAGGGTAAAGGAAAATGCAAAAATTACTTGGATTTTGAACAAGAGTGGTACCATTACATAACTGATGTCAGGAGGAGGTGGTGGCTAAAAGACACACAAAATCTTGCATGACATGTAAAAAAGCATGAAGTATTAAATGCCCTGGCTGTGTATGACTGTGAGTGACACAGCCCTGTACTGGGCATCACTCAGAAAACCAGAGGTTGAGGCTCCATGGTGAGTGATGGCCAGGCACCACACTGTAGTTCTAATCTGCCAACCATATAAGGAGAAATCAACCCATAAGGCACAAAATATAGCAACTCACAAATACAAGAACAACGCTGAAAGAAGTCATTGTACTACAGCTGTAATAATTTTTACTCTTAGTACCAAAGAACTTCAACATTCATAAAGTTAAGATTCAGAAATCCTGTCATCACTTATCTGAAAACATCAGGGAAAAGTTCAGTTACTGGAAAGCCAGATCTCACTTAACTTAAGGGAAATTATCTCTCAATCCACCTGGGCAAAGGACACACATGGAATAAAGCATTTATTGAAAAGAACAGCAGTGCTCTATGCTCTGGGATCAAGCTATACCTCACAGCTAACAATATGAATTTGTTCTAAGAGCAAAATGGGGGGGGTGCTTAGGTGGCACAGTCGGTTAAGTGTCCAATTCTTGGTTTGACCTCAGGTCCTGATCTCAGGGTCCTGAGGATGGAGCCCCCTGTGGTGAGATAGGGCTCTGTGGTCAGTGCAGAGTCCGCTTGGGATTTCCTCTCCTTCTGCCCCTCCCCACCGCTTGCTTGATTGCTCTCTCTCCAAAGTAAGTAAGTTGTTAGAAAAAGGAAAATAAAGAGCAATATGGAATGTAAACATATTCTCTGAACAGCGAGGCTTATTTTTGGCCCTAGCACTGTGCTTTAACTTCCTACCTAGAGTAATGGAAGAAGTTAGAACATATAAAGTAAATAATCATTTCAGATCAAAGTACCTAGAATATGAACTCTTAAAATGGTAGTGGCTAGGCCACAGAACAAGGGGAAGGGATATAAACTAACAAAAATCAATGACTGTGGTTGGACTGAGTCAGAGATGACTAAGGCAGGTTGATCAACTGAACAGAACAAGACTAAGACAGTTTGAGTTGATTATTTAAAGTCTTTTAAAAATTTTTACTATTAGAAGTAGCAAACAGAACTACACAGGCTACAGCTAAAATCCAAGGACTAGATGTAAAATATTTCATTAGTTAAGGAAAGTTAGTGATAACACTCTTGTTTTTATTTCAAAATTTCTTTTATGGTATCTAAGTGATTTACATTTATTTTAGTGACATTAAAATAAAAGAAATTCTTTAATAAAATCAATTAATTTGGGGGCACCTGGGTGTATCAGTGGGTTGGGCCTCTGCCTTTGTCTCAGGTCATGATCTCAGGGTCCCAGGATGGAGCCCCTGCATTAGGCTCTCTGCTCAGCAGGGAGCCTGCTCCACCCCCCCCCACTCCCCGCCCCCACCTGCCTCTATGCCTGCTTGTGATCTGTGTCAAATAAATAAATAAAATCTTTAAAAAAAAAACAATTAGGGCGCCTGGGTGGCTCAGTGGGTTGAGCCACTGCCTTCGGCTCAGGTCATGATCTCAGGATCCTGGGATCGAGTCCCGCATCGGGCTCTCTGCTCCGCAGGGAGCCTGCTTCTTCCTCTCTCTCTGCCTACTTGTGATCTCTGTCTGTCAAATAAATAAATAAAATCTTTAAAAAAAAAACAATTAATTTCTCCTAAGATTGATAACATCAATAGTAGTAACCTGAGTAATATAAGCTTTCATGTTTATTGTTTAATCATCAATTTGGATTCTGTTTCTCCCTAAGGCCATTCTTCCTACAATTAATAAAATTTATTTACTTTCAACAGAAACAGAACACCTCTTATGTTAATGTATAGCATTTACTGGGGCCAAGAATACCAAGGTGAATAAAGCTAGCAATTGACAGGTGGGACTCATCTGTTAACTCATATAATTTAACAGAGAGGTACAGAAATGATTACAGAGGGGCGCCTGGGTGGCTCAGTCGTTACGCATCTGCCTTCCACTCGGGTAATGATTTTAGGGTCCTGGGATCGAGCCCCGCATTGGGCTCTCTGCTCAGCAGGAACCCTGCTTCTCCCTCTCCCACTGCCCCTGTTTGTGTTCCCTCTCTACCTGTGTCTGTCTCTGTCAAATAAATAAATTAAATCTTAAAAAGAAAAAAAAAAAACCGAAATGATTATAGACAGGACACCTGGGTGGCTCAGTCTGTTAAGCCTCTGCGTTTGGCTCACGTCATGATCCCAGGGTCCTGAGATAAAGTCCCACATCGGGGTCAACATGGAGCCTGCTTCTCCCTCTGCCCTTCCCCACCGCTCAGGCTCGCGCTCTCTCTCTCCCCCCTCTGACAAATAAATAAAACCTTAAATGAAAAAAAAAGAAATGATTACATAGCTATGTAACAAGGGCAGTAACAAAGATCCGAACATGATATATTAGGCCAGAAAAGGCATCTGCCTTGAGAAACTAGAACAGTTTCACAGAAGAGGTAGTAGTACCCAAGCTGGGTCTTAAAGGATAAACATTTTGGCAGAGAAAGGAGAGAAGACTTTCAGCAGGTACAAAGGAAAAGAAACAAAAGTAGATTGAGTGTTCTAGGCAGCAGCCATAGGATTAGTAAGTAAGCTGTAAGGACTCTCTGATTGGCATGTTAGTGCATGATGCATTGAAATCTGGTGGCAAAGGTGTCTTGTTTGGCCAGCAGAGTGGGATTTTTTTGTTGTTGTTGGTTTTTAATATGCACTGAACATCTTTAGGCAGTGTCTGCACTCCCCAGTTACCAATCTCCACTATACCCTCTGGTCTGTCACCTAGCTATTTTCATAAGCCTGCTACCCTGGACACATGTGGGTTTATGTTCCCAGAAATAGGCTTTGGGGGAGTCACTGATAGTTTTAAAGGGGCAGGGGGAAGACATCGTAAAATGCTTTATAAAGATAATGCCATTTGGGGGAAAAACTTCTCAATGCTCAGTTTAAAATAGAAGATCAAAATAAGAATTACAAAGTATTTTATTATTAGATGAATGACTAAACACACTTTACTCATACTATGAAACAGTACTGAGAAGTTTTTAAAAAATGAGATACATCTAAAACACTAACAAGGAAAGATCTCCAAGATGTATTATATGCAAAAAAGCTGTTTGCAGGGGCATCTGAGTGACTCAGTGGAGTATCTGACTTCAGCGTGGGTAGTGGTCTCAGGGTCCTAGGATCAAGCCCTGCATCAGGCTCCCAGCTCAGCAGGGAGTCTGCTTATCCCTCTGCCCCTTCCATTGTTCTCTGTCAAATAAATAAATATCTTAAAAAAAAAAAAAAAGCTGGTTGCAGATTTGGGGGGGTGGCAGTGAGAGAAGAGAAGAGAAGAGAAGGATTGGGACAAAAGGGATAATAGTATTTTAGCCTTAATCAGTAAAGGCTCCTTCTTCTTTAAAAAAAAAAAAAAGTATTCATGTAATGCTAAAATAATACTTCTTTTGTTGTTGTTGTTTCAGATTTTATTTATTTATTTGACAGAGAGAGACAGTGAGAGAGGAAACACAAGCAGGGGGAATGGGAGAGGGTGAAGCAGGCTTCCCGTGGAGCAGGGAGCCCGGACGTAGGGCTTGATCTCAGGACTCTGGGATCATGATCAGAGCTGTAAGGCAGATGCTTAATGACTGAGCCACCCAGGCAACTCACTACTTTTTAAAAGGGAAAGAATTAACGTTGGGAACAGGGTGGAAGATTAATTACAGAGAAAAGAAACTAAAGGCAGGGAGACCAATTACAAAGCCATGACAATGCAGGAAAGAGATGAAAAAGGCCTAACCCCATAAGGCTGTATGAAGGGAAAAGTTTATTTGAGAAGCCACAGAAATAAAAGTAACAGGATATGGTGATGACTGAGAGTAAGGGAATTGGAAGACTAACTCAATTCCCAAGGTCCCTAAATTTTCTTTTCCAATTTCCTACCTACATTTTGTTCAAAAAGGACAACAGGTCCAAAATGGGAGTCACCTGTGCTAAGCCCAGGTCATCAAACCACAACAAAACCTCTCTAGAGAATGGAATCTTAAACCAGTAAATCTAGAATTACCTGGTCAGTACTAGTGAGGTAATCAGCCTGATAGACCCCTACTGTCCCCCCTCAAGGAAAGTGGCCTTGTCTGAAACAATCAGCTCTTTGCTAGAATAACTTCTTTGTCCAACCTCCTTCTGCCTATAAGTCTTTCACTTTGCACACCTCTCTGGAGTTCCTTTCTATTAGCCACAAGGGTTGCTGCCTGATTCAGTTATTGTCGAATAAAGCCAGTAAGATCTATAAAATCTACCAGTTGAATTTTGTTTTCTTAACAATTCTAAACAAAATGTAAAGTCTGCTTCAAATGATTTTACAGGGGCGCCTGGGTGGCTCAGTAGGTTAAGCCTCTGCCTTCGGCTCGGGCCCTGATCTCAGAGGGTCCTCCCTGATCTCAGGGTCCTCAGATGGGAGTTCCACATCATGCTCTCTGCTCAGCAGGGGATCTGCCTGCCCACCCCCCGCCTCTCTATTTGTGATCTCTTTCACTCTCTGTCAAAATAAATAAATAAAATCTTTTAAAAAAATGACTTTACAAAACTGTGGGATATCTCGACAGCCAAGGTGGGGAATGATGCATGTCTAGAAGACAGCAGTTTTCAGGGGCGCCTGGGTGGCTCAGTGGGTTAAAGCCTCTGCCTTCGACTCAGGTCATGATCCCAGGGTCCTGGGATCAAGCCCCACATCGGGCTCTCTGCTCAGTGGGGAGCCTGCTTCCCCCTCTCTCTCTCTGCCTGCCTCTCTGCCTACTTGTGATGTCTATCAAATAAATAAATAAAATCTTAAAAAAAAAAAAAAAGAAGACAGCAGTTTTCAAACAAAAAGCAATTTTCTCTATATGGTTCCTGTGATCATGAGATAGCTTCCTAACAATTAACCCTATTCACCACCTCAAACCTCCCCCTACTTTCTAACATCCACAATAAATTAGATGTTAAGTACTTGAGTACTGTAGGGATAATGAGAATAAAAACTCAAGCATATATACATATATAGTGTTTTTAGGGCCTGTGGAATCACAAAGATCTGGGTTTGCATCCCAACTTCCTCATTTCTTAGCTGTGTAGCCCAGGGCAAGTCACTTTAGCCTCTTTGCGCCTCACTTCCTTTGCCTATAAATAGGGACAGTAAGTATCTCAAAGGATTGTTTGAGGATTAAATGAAATAAAAGCATAAAAGGCCTAGCAGACTTTGGGCTCCTGATAAACTTGCATTCCATAAGAAACTCACACTACTGGTCTGATTACAACTGATAAAAGAAAAAAACGTTATCTATCAAGAATCTTAAATATGTGCACACTCCGTGTCTCCATAATAATACCTTCAGCAATAATCCTAGGAAATAACCCTAAACACAGGATAGGCTTTAGTCACAAAAATGCTCAACACAGCATAATTGGTAAAGCCTAAAATCTGAAACAATTTCAATATTCAATGAAAGAGTAACAGTTAAATAAATTATCCAGCCAATAAAAATTATAAGAGTTTTCTTAGACAATTTTATTGTTTTCCTTTCAGTTATGAGAACAATACATGTTACCTTTGGAAAATAAATAAGGGCACAAAGAAAATTAAAATCATAATATACAAAAGTTTTCAGTAACAGGAAAATTACTACATTAAGTAAAAAAGCAAAACACAAAATTGAAAATACAGTATGAATTCGACTTTTAACAATTCTAAAAAAGAGGTTAGATGTCAAAACATAAACAGCAGTTTCTAATCAGTTGTGATGTACAGAGGCTACTTTTAAAATTACCCTCAAAATAATTTCTTCATTTTTGTATCATAGGCATGCATTACCTGAGAATCACAAAAATAAAACATCTAATGCTTCTAATCTAACAAGTCAGATGTAAGTCAGGAAAACCAGGGGACAATGGACCTGGGACTGGAGTCCCAAGTTAAGAGTCCAATAATCTCAAGACAAAAAAATTAGCACTGAGTCCCTATCAACAGAAATATGTAACACAAAAATTAAAGGTCAGTTATAAACACCTTATAACAGGAAGCCACAGAGTAGAAATTCCAAAATAAATCAGATGTGAAAGTTAATCTAATACCGGCTTCTAAATATTATTTTAAGATACGATAGAGAAGGCCTCTTAAAATAATAACAGAAAAATGCATGTTCTGTTCTTGATGGAACTTACAATTTAGTAGGGGAGATGAGCTATATATCTTGTTATCTATCTATAAGAAGAAAAACTGTGATTAATATTCCAAAGAGGCATATAACAAAGTACTAAAGGAGCAAAGAAAAAAAAAATAGCATGCTGGGGATTCAGACAGGCTTTACCCAACTGGTAGAACCTGGAACAGACAGGCTTTCTCTTCTCCTTATAGGATTTCAATGGTTAACATTAAAGCAAAGGGGAGGGGGCCCTGAGTGTCTCAGTGGGTTAAGGCCTCTGCCTTCCCCTCAGGTCATGATCCCAGGGTCCTGGGAACCCTGCATTGGGCTCTCTGCTCAGCAGCGAGCCTGTTTCCCCCACTCTCTCTGCCTGCCTCTCTGCCTACTTGTGATCTCTGTCAAATAAATAAATAAAATCTTAAAAAAAAAAGAAAGAAAGAAAGAAAGCAAGCAGTAGAAGGCAGAAAGTATTAAGTGCAAGATCACTGAATCAGGGATGCTTGCTATAAATATCCTTTTGGCAACACCCAATTTCCCCCATTCGATTCTTTGCACACCAAGGGTCCTTCTTATCTGTAATTTGGTCTCTTGAGTAGATCAGGAGGGGGCTCTGTGCAGATCTCTGGATAGATGTATCTCCCACTGTAATAACCTTATATGACAATTTACGAATCAGTCTCCAGAGAATTTGGTTAGTGAGAAGCAGTTCCCTAGAGCCTGATTATCCCTGAACACACATACAAAAATGGAGTTTTTGCCCTTGCAAAACTGAGAGAGGTCATATTATATGAGTCACTACTGAACAATCAGGCAGGTTTAATCCATCTACAGAACAAGGGTAAAAGACACTTTGGCAGTTGGGGAAGTGGGGTAGGGAGGGCTTAAAAACCACCAACATGTCAAAGGGAGTGGAAAACTGAGATGCAGCAACAGGTGTTGTATCCCCCAGGCCTCGTGGAAGCAAAGCCTACAGGAATCAACTCCGGCTGTTGAGAAAATCACTAACAACAGAAAAGGCCACGTTACTTACCCACCATTTAGGGGAAGGGAAGTGGGGAACTGAATCAGCCAGAACAAGTTGGAATTAAGAACTCAGCAAGTGAGTACTGAAGGAGGGAATGAGTCCTTGGCAGATGTGGAATTAGTGAAGGAACTCTTAGAAATAAGTGGGTAATTAAGAGGAAAGATCTAATTGTGTAGTAAAGGGAGAGGATGCTGGATGGACAAAATGACAAGTGTATGTGATCACTGATGAATATACTACACAGCTCTAAAATAAACAGAATGCAAACACAAAGTAAGAGACAACTGTTAACAATTAGACACACAAGACAAAGTTAAAAAGAAAAGAACAATATGAAGCACCTAAGTGCCTGAAAAACTCAAGGATGGCTCAATGTCTCAAAAATAGATCTCGTCCTCTAAGAGAATTAAGATGAAATGTGCGGTTAGAGGGGCTCACACTTAAACATTACATATTCATGTATACAATCTCACTTTTATTTAAAGTTCTCTAAACCTTACACTGATCCACAAAACCATATACTATTTACTTTAATAAACAGCGTTATCATGTATCATGCAGATTTTTATTGAATTTCTGAAATTATAAGAAAAGGACACTTAAGGATAATCATTAACATCCATAAACTCCCATTTCAATTAGGGTTGGAGTTCTAGGTTTGTGTGAACACAGGTTGAGACTGTGGACCGGAAATATGGTATTGTCCTGGACCTGATTATAATCATTACATTACCTACAAACAAAGTTGGGAGGTATTTTAAAGTGCACCTAACCTGAGACTAGGAGGAGGACATAAAACAATAAGGCAGATCCAGATAAGCTTTCATTCCTCTTGGAAGATTCCCAGATAGAAGAAACATGGTACTAGTCTGGACACTGCTACAATTACTACATTATCTGGAATCAAAGGAAAGTAGTACCTTAGAGTCCACCTTTCCTCCAGATAAAGATGAAAGATTGAAGGATAAAGAAATAAGGCAGATATGCTTTCACTCCTCTTCCAAGTTCTGGATAGCTGTGATAGCTACGATCGACACATTCAAAACAAATCAGTGCTAATAAAGGCATCAATTAATTCTAAGAAACAGCAAGCAAAGGGCAGTTTACTTAATAAAATTGGTGCTGCCACCATTGGTTACTCAGTAGGAAGCAGGTTAGATCCCCCACCTCACATGCCATTTGCAAAAATATTCCAGGTGGACCATAGATTTCAAGGTAAAAATAAAGATAAACTGAACAACATTTATATAGGCTCAAGATAGGGGAGCTATCCCCAAGTAAGTAGCCCAGAAGCCATTAAGAAAAGTCCAAGAGATCTGATAATATAAACATTTTGTTTTTCTATATGGCAAGACAACTCATCAGGTCAGAAGATGAAGAAGAGAAAATAACTGCAACACACTTGTGAAGTAAAGGGGTTCCTATCCTGAAAATGCACAGAACTTGTACAGAGTGGTAAGACACCTATTTTTTTTTCAAATGGGCGAAAAAGATAGCCATAGAACTCATTAAAAAAAAAAAAAAAAAACACAAACAGCCAATAAACATAGAAAAAGACCAGTAGTCATGAAATTGCTGTATTACTCTTCACCCATTGGAGTGCCAAAAATGACAAAGACTGATGATGGCAAAGGTAAAAGGGAAAGCAGCATTGCATGCACACAACGCTGGTGGGATTATGAAATGCTATCATCTTACTAGAAAATAACCTGGCATTACCTAATAAAATAAAAGATGCATATACGCCTATAGCTCCTAACCCACTCCTGAATCTCTAAACTACAGAAATAAAACCATAATTATACAAGATATACACCCAAGTTTATTAACCACAGCATTATTTGTAATACCAAATTTTTTTTCAATATCTTGAACAGCATAAGGAGGAATAACAGAACAAATGATGGTACATCTATTCTATGAAATACAATGTAGTTACCTAAAAGGATGAGTAAGATCTATAGGTATTGATGCCCACGGTATAATGCTGAATGGAAATGAAGACAGGGGCACCTGGCTGGCTCACGTGGTAGAGCCTGCAACTCTTGACCTCGGGGTTGTAAGTTCTGAGCACATGTTGGGTATAGAGATTATTTAAAAATAAAATTAAAAACAACAACAACAAAGCAAAAAACAAACAAAAAAAAAAACCAGAGTCCTTACTTTAAAAAGTAGGGGCGGAAGGAAGCAGATATCGTGCAGTGTGATACCCTCTGATTAAAAAAAAAAGCAACCTTTTGTATATAGATGAATGTTTCTATTTTTTTTGTACTACTGTTAAGTTGAGCAAAGCCTTCTTTTACACGTGGAAGCCTGTGAGAGCTAGATTGTTGGCTTTCCCTATGTATACTTTTCGTTGTTTGACATTCGACAAGCCAGAAGTCTTGATTTTTCACACACACTCACACACACACACACACACACACACACACGAAAAAAAAGGAAAAGGAAAAGGAAAACCCATGTTTTTTTGTGTTTTATCTACCGTCCCTACATATATGAAGGTCCCAAGGTCTCTGCAACTCATGTGAACCAATAATGATTTAAAACACAAAGAGGACAGACTTAAGAGTCAGAAAATAAATGCATAAAAATCCATTAAACTAATCTTGCAACAAGACTATGTTTTTTAGGGGCACCTGGGTGGCTCAGTGGGTTAAAGCCTCTGCTTTCGGCTCAGGTCGTGATCCCAGGGTTCTGGGATCGAGCCCCGCATCGGGCTCTCTGCTCAGCAGGGAGCCTGCTTCCTCCTCTCTCTCTCTGCCTGCTTCTCTGCCTACTTGTGATCTCTGTCTGTCAAATAAATAAATAAAATATTAAAAAAAAAAGACTATGTTTTTTAAACTAGCCTATTTAGAAACACAAATAAAGCTACTATTCCATGGAGGGCAGGGAGGCTTTTTCCCTATTACATTCTAAAAATCTCAGTAGTTACTTGTTAGCATAGCTTTGATGAAGATGGCCACTATAAAATCCTTATCAAGAAAACTCCCCATCAACAGGATCCTGACTTTTTGTTTTTCATATTTCATTTTAAGGTAGTACATGGCTTTGGTATTGTTTTCCAGAAAAGGGTTCACTAAATGGAGAAGGGCTACATTTTGAAACATTTCAGCATTAAAAAGTATTTAGAAAGAGGGTATTAATGGAGCCTAAAACTGAGAAGTGTTTTCAATCACTTCAAAAACTCATTCATCCAACCCTCAATTACTCATCCTTAACAGGGGGCGCCCTGCTATGCATTACTCAAAACCAAGCATGCCTGAAAACATCTTAAACTAACTGAATGAAAATCTGCCCAATCACAGACCAGCTGCTTGAAAACTCCACCCTTGAGTACAGGAAGAACACTTTTGATTGGAAGACGGTTGTGTTTACTACGGTGTGTGGTGCAAACTGGTAAGGCCCACATGCTTAGGGTACAAAGGAAATCTCTTAATGAAAAAGAAGAACAAACGTCCAGTTCTCATCCTAGACTAGTCATTGTCATTAATAGAACCTCAACATAGCACCTGCAATTCTTGAGCAATTTTGCAAACTGGTGAAAAATTCTAAAGGCTCTGAGTTTTGTTGTGGTTGTTTTCTCATCTATGTCCCTTGATAAATACACAGGACAAGCTTGTTTATCCTCAAAACCCTAATCTGCCTTTGCTTCTATATGTATACAGTTCCATGCAAGACCTCAACAGTTCTAACATAGGTTTGGCTTTAATTTCCAAGAATCACTGCAACTTTTTACTTGGTTTGAGAAACCTATTCAATGAGCCCAGTGGTAAAATTATTCAGTATTTAGCTTAGTAGGTGTCCAGCATTTCAGGGAGCTTCAAAAACCTCTGCCCTTAGGGAGCCCAGCAAAAAACAAAGTGAATGGGTAGCCATTTCAGGTGCAGAGCTCATTAGCAATTCATCTGATGGTGGAAACAACTAGAATATAAAATTCCAACTGAAAAGATAGGGCTTGCTAGGCCATAGGTCAAAGTATGCATATAATGGTGGATCTTCATTATGTTTTGCAATTATGGGGGTGAATTACTGGCTCTCAGAGAGACACCTCTCCCCCCACCTCAACCTAGAAAGCAGTCTTTTGAAGAAAGAATGGAGGAATTTAAATCCAAATCCCCTTCCTAATCATCATCCTCATTCCCTTATATTTCTGGTATCTTTTTACAAATTCGCCCCACTGAAGCCTCATAAATGTCCAAGCAGCCTTTTCTTATTTAGCATGGAAAAAGATCAAAGAATGTGAACTCAAGTAGCAGAAGCAAAGGCTAAGCCAGCCGCAAGCCAAACAACCCATAAAGCTTGATAAGGGGGAGAGGAAAAAGCCTAACACGACTAATCAATAAAAAGAAAAATGGGTATGAGAAACCTACAATATTAATATCAAATCCTCTAAATCATTCCAATTTATACCAAATACAGTATCTGCAGGAGCAAGTTCATCACGAAAATTTACCTTCTGCCTGCTGATGTATTACATTCCAAAAGAATCTCCCTATTTTAAGAGTATCTTAACAGAGAAGCTAGGGCCGCTACAAGAATGAGGAACTAAAGGGGCTTGCCAAAGCTCAAAGACAGTATTTTGCGGCCACATTAGCAAAAATAACACAACGCACCCAAATACTAGTTAAGTTCTATTTTACTGAACTTAATCACAAAATACACCAAGGCAAGTATTCAAAAGCGCCCAAGCTCCAACACAAAGTTTCAAAACAAAACCTCTCCCAGGGCCGAGCAGGGAGCAAAAAAGCACCACCTAGCAGCCCCATTCGGCTGCTAAGATACATCTCAAACTTATCAAAAACAGCCACAACTGCAGCTCCTGTCACCCAGAAGCTCAAAGAAAAAGGAGCCCGAAGAGAATCCCAAGAGCTGGCCTTTCTGGAGACCGCCAGGCCGAGCCCGGCTCAAACAAGGAGGAAGTAACTGCCAGATAAAAAAGCCCCGAGCAGCTCCGACTGCAGCCTCTGTGCCTCCCACAATTGCCCACATTCCCGCCCCACTCGGGGCTCCGGGAAGAAGGGAACAGGGCGCAGGTTTCCAGGGAGGCTGGGAACTACAGGTCCGCGTCTTTCAGGACGCAGCTACAGCACCAGTCGAACTCTGAGGGGCCCGGGCTCCCAGGGTTCGGGAGCCTGCTCCCAAGGCGTGTTTGGGGGGGGGGACGCTGAGAAAGGGGTCCCTCAGGAGGCGGGGCCTCCCGCGTGGAGGCGGCAGCTCCTGGCGCCCTGGCTGCCCCCCCGGGGGAAACCGGGGCGCACACCCCGACGCGGAAGCCATGCCGGCCAGAGCAAGGGGTGCTGAGGGGCCGGTGGGGGGCGCTAAGGAGATCTGGGGGCGCAGAACTGGGTCACCCCCACCCCACCGCCCCCTCACAAAGGCCCCCGGGGAGGCCGCCCGCAGGCCCAGCAGCCCCGGCCTCAAGTGCCCGCCTCGGCCGCCACTCACCGCTAGGTCCTGGGGCACCGCCCCGCTCATGGCCCGCACCGTGCCGGCCCGCCAGGCCCGAGTGCGCAGCGCAGGCCCCGGATCTCCGCCCGCCGCCGCCGCGGGGACCGAGGCCGAGGACGAGGCCGCGGTATCCGCGAACAGAAGCAGCAGCCGTTTGCCCACCGGGGAGGCCGCGGCGTCCGCCATCGCCAGGGCCGGCCAGACCCGCGCTCCCGCCGCCTCCCACCACCTCTGCCGCTGAGCGCCCGATCCGCCCGCAAGGCCTCCCTCCGCACCACCCGCGGCCGCGGCTCCCCCCCACCCCCCCCAACAGCCACCACCAACCACCGGCGCCGCGCAGCGCCCCCCGTGGCCGGGAGCGGAGCCGCAGCCCGGGCCCCGCACAGCGCCCCCCGCGCTCCGGAGCGGGGCGGCAGCTCCGGGCCCCTCGCAGCGCTCCGCCCCAACCTCCCCGGGGCCTGCAGTGCCCCCTGCGGCAGGGAGGGGAATTGCAGTTTCGGCCGGGGTGGGGAAGTGGGCGGGTTCTTCAGTCTTCCATGGCACCATCCTGGTCCCAACCTTCCTTCTGGGGGGTACCATATGTGAGTAGGCTTTAGCTTAGCCGCCTTGGACACCAAAGACTTTTACTGGGGGCAGGGGGGGTGGTTCAGGGGCAAGGCACCTAGGGTTGGTGTTTTGAGCCAAGCAGTTAGCGCCCCGATACCTACTGATTTCCTATCCTGAAAATAGGCCCTACCATTCCTGTCACTATCTCTTAGGAAACTTTCCCCATTGGTCCATGGGACACAATATCCTCCTTCTCACTGGCCCATAACATAGTACCATCCTATTCTATACTACCAGTACCTCATGGGTTCCTTTCCAACTGACGAATGACCTACATCCTGTGGAGGTTGTAATACCACTCTTCCCACTGGGTGAAGGCCCATGTGCTTCCAACATCCTGGTATTTTGACCTAAAGTAATGGAACTTCTTCCCTTTCTAAGTCTGCCAGTGTTATTAATTACAGGTATTTCTCAGTTAAACTTTGAGGGGAACTGCAATGAGACCAGCAATAAAGAGATTCTCTTCTCTGCTTCAGTAGCACCTCATCTTACCACGGAAGTA
Organism: Lutra lutra; assembly: GCF_902655055.1. Classification (NCBI taxonomy): domain Eukaryota; kingdom Metazoa; phylum Chordata; class Mammalia; order Carnivora; family Mustelidae; genus Lutra; species Lutra lutra. The sequence goes on along the minus strand of NC_062282.1, from coordinate 77,306,045 downwards.
GTGGGAATGGGGGCAAAGAAAACCCCATCATTTCCATCTCAACTCATTTAATATAGGTATGGGAGATTGATAACTCCTGGCAGAAAAGGGACAGTAGAGAAAGGAAGATACTCAAATTTTGGCCCAGATGGTCTTGCATAACAGGCAATGAGAAACCTCAATCATTACCATTGGTAGTATGAGATTAGCACAGGTTGCATAGTTTTATGGATGCAGAATGAGTATATATGGAAACAGATACAAACCAGAAAGACAAAGGGTCTAGAAACAATCCTTGTTATCCTAAAAGTGACCATTTCTTTCAATGATCTGCCCTACAGACAGAGTAGTAGCTGGTTCTTTCTCTAAGACTTATGTGCCTACACAGTTAACTCCTGTCCATACCTTTTCTTTACCCTTGACATACTTTTCTTGCACCAAAGGTCCAGGGCTCCAAAAGGGAGCAGGCAGCAACTACCGACTTTAGAAAAAGTATGAAACATCTTGGGAAGTCATTCTAGAACTAACCCTGTGGAGCACTAAGGAAACATTTCCTTGAATTTTTTCTCTCCCTATTCCTTGGAACTTCCATCTCACCTGAGGCCTAAATCAGAATGCTTTCCTGGGCCAAGAGACATCTCTCAAAGCACATGGCCCACAAACTATAGTTGGTAGAGGAGAACAAGGGTGAATTCCTAAGACCTGGTGGCTGCCCTTCAGGTTTTCTACCAAAATTCACTGTTGGGATTTTCTCCTGTATGGAGCTCTAATTATTGCCCCAGTGTTCAAAACTGGTTTCTCAGCACCAGAGACAGTAATTCTAACTAATTCTAAGTTCAGGGATGGGAAGGCAAAGATGAGAAATTCATTCAACAAATATGGCAGGCCTTTTCATGTGCCAGTAACTTTTCAATGTGCTGGGGATACAACATTAAACAAAACCCTTGTCCTCATGGAATTTATATTCTTTCCTATACTAGCAGGACTTCAGGAATGAAAAATGAAACCTCACTTTGCCTTACAGAAAATAAACAGTATAAAAACCTAACAACAACAACAAAATGAACATAAAGGGAAAAAAAGCAAAGTCACTTTAGATGTTCAAACTTTACCCTTGCTCAAACAGTAGGTGAAATGAAACAGCAGCAGTTTTAAAGAAAGAGAAAAACTTCTAATACTGAGCCTCCTTTAAACACATGCCAAAGCCCCACGCTCCTCAAAACCCCTCCTTTGTTTGGGGGGCAGATGACAACTGCCCCTCTTTTTTGGAGTGTACTTTCAACCCCTCAAAAGTTTCTGCTCCAGGTTATCAAGCCAATCCTGTCCTCCTGCACACTTCATTGGTATTCAACAATGAGTGCCACAAATTTGAAGCAGGAAACTGGGACAGAGGCTAAGCAACTTGACTCTTCTTACGCCTGGCAAATCAGCACCACAACTGGTAGTAAAGAAAGGCTATGCCTCAGGGACAGAGGCTCCTGCCTGGATCTCTAAGCAACTACATCTCACCCACACAAATTGGAAGAATGCTAACACAGGGGAAAGGGTGGAATAGCAATGTCTAAAGAGAATGAACCACACAGCTTCCCTTAACACACGAACAACCCAAACTGAAGCATTATGGAAAATACCAACTTCTAGAATAAAAGAGAAGCTCTGCTGTTAGGATAATTTTTAGAATGGAGAAATTGCCTAGGTCTTTAGAATCTGAATTCTGATGATGAAATCTCCATCTCTCTGGGGTTTAAGATGTGAAAACTCCTAGAAAAAGATTCCCGGTCAAGTCTCTCAGTCTGCTTTCTCTCCCCACTTCCTAAAGCCTACAAATCAATCTAGACAAGTTCCTGACTGAACCATCAAACATTTCTCAGGGAACTAGAATGTATAAATACTTGACTTCAACTTGTTGGAAGAGTGACCGTAGGAAAGAGATAGGTACCAGGGAAACAAAGACCAAATCAGACTGCCAGAAATAACTAAGGCCTAACACAAGCCTGGGCCCCAGGATATTACTGCCATTCCTTGAAGGGCCTAAGGATCAGATACTGCTCTCCAAGGGTGAAGGCCCAGACATGCACTAGAGGAGGGGGCTATTAGAGTTAGGTAGCTTTCTCCCTGCTTCCTCCTTGCCTTTTTTTGTGGAGAAGGGAAGAAGACACTGCAGTACACAAGATTGCTTGGGAAAATGAATTATTCTAATAAAACTTTATTTTTTCAAACACAGCCACAGAGGCAGGACCTCATGTTTAACACACACAGACTTAATGGGTTTTTTTAATATAAAACAAAGTTTACGAAAAAATTTTTTCCACTTTTTGTATTTGTAATCCCATTAGCACAGGGACTTTGGCAGCAGGTGGGAGTGAAGGGCAGCTGGAGCTGCCACTGGGCAGTCACCGGGCACAGGAGGAGAGCACCAGCCTGGGAGTGGCTTCACTCACACACGCAGGAATACTCACCTACTGGTCAGCCACACCACACACACAACACAGATGTAGATGTCTACCCAGCGTCAACCACAGCCCTGTAAAGGTGTGCTCCACTCTGGGTAAGCCCAATATGTGAAAATCGAATAGTCAAAACAGCTAAAGTAGAGGGAGGTTGCTTGCTTTACAAAAGAAGCAATCACACAGGCTGCTTTTAAAATGGTCAGCAGTCCAAATGCATCACAAAATAGCATCTGGCTTACACAGAACTGTTGGAACAGATCTACTGTGTAAAGCAAAATGAACCATTTCTTGAAAAGGCTTGTACCAGGGTCATGGGTGCTTAGACTGGGAAGCAAGATGACAGTTTCAACTAGTTTAACTTTCCAGATCTTAAAGTAATAGAATTCAAATATGGTATCTGTAGACCCTCTCCTCTAAGGACTGCACCCCTAGGGCTTTGGGGAAGCCAGAGTAGAGGCAGAAACTGCCCTCATTTCTTCAGCTTAGGGCTTGCAGAGATCCCACTGGCCTTGCCAGTGGCCTACTGGAAGCTAGCACAGCCAATATGCAGCAGAGAGCCCAGGGATAAGGATGCCCCAGGAGAAAAAGAAGCTGGCACCAGGGAAATTATGGCCTAAAAAAGGAGAGGAGCCAAGGGAGGGATGAAACCAAGGATGGGCAACTCCTAGGTTCCCAGTTTCCCTGGATTCTCCAGAGAGCCTCTTTCAGGCCCCCCACAAACCTGGTAGCTCACTGGTAATACCTGGTAACTAGCAGGAGAAAGGGAAGAGCCCTGAAAGGGTAGAACCTCTAGAGCCAGAGGCTCAAGAAGAAATGGCCACCTCCTCAGGAGTGGAGGTGAGGAAACTGCAGCCTCAGTGACACTCCTATCCAATATGTGGGAAACCAAGAAAATGACAGGCTCAATTCCATGAGGAAGAAAACAAGGGCTTTGGTCTTCTTCCCTAACATGAGGAATTGGATCCTAAGACCCTGGAAATTGAAGAGAATCCCCTTCCTCCAATAAACTGGAAGGACAGGTCCAATTCAGTTGTGCAGGGTCAACCAGAGCTGGATAAAGCCTCTCAAGTTATTTGGCGGCAGTTTCAGTATATACCTCCACTGGTGCCAGGCCTACGAAGAGTCCGGCAGCCATTACACCCATTACCGCAACCACTGGGACCTGCTGCCCTGGCTCAAGTTATGGGTGAGAAACAAAAAAAAAGAAAAGGGGGGAAATTCAATCCAACAACAACAAACTCCCAGCTGCTTCTCATAGCTTTTGCTTTACACATCCTCAGCCAACCCCTCAGTGAGCCCCAACCTCCCTGAGGTCTCTCAGGTCCAATTAGAGGCAAATAAACATTTCCTGGCAGGAATGGAAGACAAGCAAACTGGTAAATGCTGACATCCCCTTCCACTTTCTCAAGCAGGTCAGAAAAGAGGTTAGGCCTGGATCTTCTAACAAATTTCTCTACAGTCTGCTTCCAAAGGGCAGTACTGGGATGGGCTTACCCATGGTTAGTGGGCACTGAATGCCACCTCTGCTGCAGATGGGCCCTTGGGCCTCAGATGATGGGGACCAATAGAGAGCCTTCCCTCCATGTTCTCAACCCTCAAAGCTCAGAGAGTGAGGGGGGAAAAAGTCCCATCAGTAGACAGGGAAAGAAGAAGATGGACCCCCCCCCCCAACTCTGCCTCAGTTGCCCACATGCACTTACATCTTAGACACAAAGGCAAGTTGTATACAGCCTAGGCAATCTGATGAGAAAAAAAGGCCAGCTCAGAATCAATGTAAAGAGCCCTCTCCAGTCCTAATATTAGATCTACCTAGGGGAGGGAATGGGCCTAAGAAAAAGACCATTAGCTGGGGTCACAGCACTTAAAAGACCCTGCCATACCCCAAAAAGAATCCTCTGCAGAGCCAGTGGTGCTTATGGATTATAAGCCTGGTTCCAGAGCTGCTCAGAAAAAAGAAAAACTTGGTGCCCTCCTTTTGACTTCTTGAATAAGCCTGCTATCCTGTGAAAATTCAAGATCCTGGGGGTATCATGACGCTCTGCCGTTAAGGAGCAACTGTCTTCCTTCCCTAAGGCTACACAAACACACCTTTCTCCAAGTACACTCCCACGCACACACACACTCTCACACATTTTCTCCAAGGAGGCTGAATGAACCCCCCACCCTGGCCAAATTCTAAGACACAAGTGCCCTTTGAAGCAAAGGGGCTAGTGAAATTCCCCGAGCTGGGGTCAGCAGACCCCTTCCTTCCCTGCCCATTGCTTTCTCAGTGGCAGGGATACTCACACTCAGGGCCGCCATGGGAAGGGTCTGCTCTGGGGCTGTCCCTCCCGCCACCAGCTCCGTTTATCTTGTCCCGGCCAGTCTCTTGGCATGGTCGAGCTTCCTGGAGCGAGAAGATTTCCGGCTGCCCTGAGTCGGAGCCCTCCACTCACCCCCATTCCCAGGCTGGGCCCCTGGCCTTGGGGCCTCGACACTTGTTAGTAGCCATAGAGAGTCAGTCTGTGTGGCCCCAGGAAGTAGCCTCTCAGTTTTAGTTCTCCTCAATTAGATTCAAGTCCAGGTCCCCAAAGTCCTGCTGGCACAGTGTCCGCTTGCTTAGTGCCTGCCGCCCCCATCGCACGGCCCCCTCCTCCTCCTCCTCTTCGCTTTCACTCAGCACCTGGGAGGAACCCCCAATGGGGCTGCAGGAAGCAGAGAGGGGTGGGGGGCTACAGGCCATGAACCACGGTGGAGAGATGCTGCTGCCTTCCCGGGCTGCTTCTTGGAGACAGAGACCTCCTGAGTATGGTTTCTGTCAAGCAAACAACAAAGTTAAGATTGCAAAAAAAGATACCAACTTCCACAAAACCCTGGGTCCAAGCTATTTCCAAGTGTCCCTCTTGGTTCTCTTGCAGGCAGTAGTCCTAGGCTTGGGGCACCTGGGTGGCTCAGTTGGTTAAATGTCTGCCTCCGGCTCAGGTCATGATCCCAGATTCCTGGAATCAAGCCCCACACTGGGCTCCTTGCTCTGCTTCTTCCTCTCCCTCTGCCTGCTTCTCCCCGTCCCTGTCTACCGCTCTCCTGTTTGTGCTCTGTCAAATAAATAAGATCTTTAAGAGAAAAAAAAAAAAAAAAAAAAAAAAGGAGTTTTTGGCCTAAGGGTGAAATATGTGAACTACATATTATAATTTATAAATTTATTATTTATAATTTTATAAAATTATATAAATTATAATTTATATATAAATTATATAATACATATTTTATATATATAAATATATGAATAAATTTTATGAATTTATTATTTATAATTTCTCCAAATTCTTTGAGAAATGAGCCCATAGTTTCTATCAGATTCAAGATTAAGAGCTCATTTATAAGCTTCCTGTGGGCAGGAATAGTATCTGTATGTTTCATAATATTGCAAGTGCCTAGTCACAGCCTGGTACATAGCAGGTATTCAGTGAAATGTGCTGACTCGCTGGAGGAATGACTCTATGAATAAGCATGTAGATTCTCAAAGAGGTTTGTGACCTGGTGGACTAAAAGGAAGGGTATGAAGGGTATGAAAAAAGCTGTGGTACAACAGCTGTACCACACCAGTAAGTCAAAATACATCTGCTGAATGTGAATAATGGCAGCAACCCATTTTGCTTAGGCCATCACAGACCCAAGGGAAGCAATGAAGGACAAGTGGCAAAATGAGCCCTGAGATCAAGAAGGGGCAGGGCACTGCTGATGGGACTTTTATGGCTTCTGCATCCACAGAATGGAGGGGAAAATGCCTTTAATAGAACAACTGGGAATTCCTGTTAGAAGATTTAACATGGGTCTCACCTCAGTTTTTCTTGACATGGAGTGGCACAGGACATGAACTTTGAGTGCTAAAATGGGTACAGTCCTGGGCAACCAGGATGGTAAATCACCCTAACAAAAGCTCAAACAGAAAAGAACCTGCCAGGGGTGCCTGGGTGGCTTAGTCGGTTAAGTGTCCGACTCTCGATCTCACCTCAGGTCTTGATCTCAGGTTCAAGCCCCATGTTGGGCTCTATGCTGAGTGTGGAGCCTACTTAAAAACTAAAGAAAAAATTTTTTAAAATAAAAAAGGAGGGACGCCTGGGTGGCTCAGTTGGTTGGACGACTGCCTTCGGCTCAGGTCATGATCCCGGAGTCCCGGGATCGAGTCCCACATCGGGCTCCCAGCTCCATGGGGAGTCTGCTTCTCCCTCTGACCTTCTCCTCGCTCATGCTCTCTCTCACTGTCTCTCTCTCAAATAAATAAATAAAATCTTTAAAAAAAAAAAAAAAAAAAAAAAAAGGAACCTTCCAGGAGTGCATGGAACTAGAGGACAGCTCTTAGGGAAAATGGAATAGTCTCCCTCCTTCCAACCAAGCTTCCCTAGTCCTACTGGTCCCACCTGATTCATCTTGTCAAAGTCCAAAGAAGGCCGCAGCCGCCGGGGGTCTTCCTCGTGGCGCCGCTTGACTCCAGCTTTGCGGGCATCCAGATCACAGGGTTGTGAGCGGCTTCGGGGAAGGTTGCGGAGGCCTCGAGGTCGCCAGGGCAGCTCTGGGGAGGATGCAGGGGAGCTCCGGGCAGAGGGCAAGAAGCGGCTTGCCTGCGGGCCCAGGCTGGGTGACAAAGAGAAGCGGCGCTGGGGTGGGCAAGGTGACAGGGACTCAGCATCACTCTCCCAGGAGCCACTTTGTGGGGAGGTGGCACAGGGTCGAGAGGAATCTTGGGCCAGGGCCAGGCTGAAGAAAGGGGGACTGTAGGGTCTGTGGGCCGGGGCACATTGAGAAGAGGCACTGGGAGCTTGGAGGAACCTGAGGCTGGAGACCCGCTTTGGGGGGCTCTGGTGAGGCACCTGCGGCCCACCCCCTCCACCGCTGCCCCGGTGCTTGATGGGAGTCCACAGCTTGGAGGGGGCGGGCCGCCACACCGGCTGCCAGCGAGACAGGTCCACGGGCACTGAGAGTGAGCGGCAGTGCCTCTTGGATGGAGGGGCAGGGGGCACAGGAAGCTTCTCTGGGTCTGGGGGCTCAGGGCTTAGGACTTGGGAGAGGGGCTGCTCCTGTGGGGAACTTCCCGGGCTGGGTGGTCTGAGGTGCAGGCTCAAGCCTGAGGGGTGGTAGCTGAGGTTGAGGCTGTCCTGGAACTCGGCACAGGAACAGTGGGGCAGGCCCCTCCAGGAAGCACCTTCTGTAAAGCATTCACAATAAAAATAGTATTAAAGAGAGCTAACATTTTTTTAAATTTTTTTTTAAAGATTTTTGTTTATTTATTTGACAGAGATCACAAGTAGACAGAGAGGCAGGCAGAGAGAGAGAGAGGAGGAAGCAGGCTCCCCACTGAGCAGAGAGCCCGATGTGGGGCTCGATCCCAGGACTCTGGGATCATGACCCGAGCCAAAGGCAGAGGCTTTAGCCCACTGAGCCACCCAGGCGCCCCGAGAGCTAACATATTTTTAAGGGCTACTTGCCACACCATGTAATGAGCACTTTATGGGAGGTTTCTCCAAAACCTCATGAGATAGGTATTATTATCCCTATTTGATGATAGAAGTCCAATAACTTGTCCAAAGTCATGTAGGAATGAAATGACCAAAGGAGGATTCAAACCCAGGTCTGTCTGATGCTAAGGCTAGGTCTCTTAATCACTATACGATACTGCCTCCATTATGAGGAACTACCTGAAATTGACAACAGCCTCATATACTGCCTGCCACTCCCTCTCAAAGGTAGACCAATTAAAGAGAAGCAAATGCATGTCTGCCCTGCTCATCCCTCACTCCACCTAACTCTACTCTGCTCCCCTACCCACCAGCCCCAAGTTGTAAAAAGCAGGCCCATGGTCCTCTTCCTTAGTTTTTCCCTTTCCCATGTGTCACCAGCACCAAGACAGGAGTTAGGGCTGCCAAGGTGTAAGAGGTAATCCAGCAGGTAAAAAATCATTTTAATTTCCAGAGAGTGCAAACAGTGTAGGAAAGGTCTTTGACGTGGAACCTGTGCTTGGGAAACCCTAAGACTATTCATGTTCCTTTGTTTCTGGCCACCCACAAAGAAACACTCAAATTAACACACTGATATGGAAAGATCTTCTGGCTATATTATAGTTAAGTGTACAAAAAAGAGCAAATAATAAATATAATATGCAACCCTTTGCAGGAATAAAAAAATACATTTATATTTGCTTCTATTTCTATAAACAAACTCTAGATAGATAGACAGTAATAATAAGAGCTGCTTTTAGGGAGATGGTGGGAGATGGATGGAGAAAGCAGACTTTTTCTCACTATAACTTAATAAAGTTTTATTATTTAAAAATTTTTGAAGTAAATGAACATACTACCTATTAAAAAAAAACAGACTGGGGGGGCAAAAAAATAAAATAAATGAACAACCAAATAAATAAAACCAGATTATAAAAGTCCCATCAAGGCTTGATTAAGAGCCAACTAAACAAATAACTTCCATGCTGGCGCAGTAAAATGGAAATGAGCATCAATCTCAGCAGGCAACCCTGGCCAGAAAGTTGTGGAGGTAGGCTAGCTAGCTGGGGTCACTGGAAACCAGTGCAAGAAAGGTGTGAATGGAAGCACAGGCATACACACAGACACACACACAATGCCTTACCAGACACAAGCTGGAAAGGGTTCCCACAGTTGGAGATGTCTGCATGATCAGGCAGAGGCTAAGAGAGAGAGAATATCCATTGTGATTCAGGTTTAGGACACAGATTTCCAGGAAGGCCTCTTGAGCTCACCCCTGGAATTCATGGGCTATAGGGATGTGAGGGACTCCTAAATGTCCTCTTCTTCTTGTTTTCCCAAAGTTAGTAAGTAAAATAATCTGTATCTTCCAATATCTCAAACCCTTCTCCACCCAAGTTTTGGTGTCCCTTCTCTATCAATGGAAGAATACCTGCCCCCTTCCTTTTGGGCTGGGTTTTGAGTCTTTAGTAGGCTCTTCCAGTATAAGTACCATGACTCATCCGGCACAGGACATGGGTAAAGTAGTAGCAACAAACAGCCTCAGAAAAAAGGGGGAGGGGGTTGTAGAGAAGCAGGAAGACTGGTGTTTTACCAGACTGATGCTGAAGCGTGTGCATTTCAGCTCATCCAGAGTCTGCTTCTGTAGCTGCTCAGTGATCAGGGTTATCATGATTCTCCCCAGGATTTGACTTGCACACTTTGGAGCAAATGATGGATGTCTTCCCTGTCGTTCTTCCAGACCTCACTCGTGAGCCGTCTTCTGCCACTGCAGCACCATTCTAGCACCATTGGGACTTCCCTCTCCAGTCATGCCTGCTGAGTCTGCCAATTACAGAGGGACCAGCCCCAAGTGATATTAGAGATGTACCTGGCCCAAAGGTGGAAAATGCATGGCACACATACCACAGCATCCCTATGCCAGGCCTCTCGCAGACATCATTAATTTGATCATAGCTCTTTCCTGCTAAGCCTCAATACAGCCTCAGAAACACCCTGAACCTGGCACTCCAGTTAACCAGTAAAATGAACTGCAGTTAGCAAGCAAGTTGAAACCTATTTGCCAATCTTAACCTGGCTCATGCTATGCTTTGTCTACCTAGTGTACCAACACCACTTAAAAACAGCTCACGTGAAAAAGGGAAGCCCAAATGGTTACTTCCATCCTCACTACCCCAATATTTTATCTTCTAATCAGAAACAGAGAAGTACCCTTTTCCTAAACTACAGAAATAGTAACAGGGAACAGGGAGGGGCACTGGTTGTAGGAATGACTTTTTGATTCAGACCAAAGTGAAAAAGGTTTTATGTTCTCCCCTAGCTTGAATGTTTGATTTATTGTTGTTTTCCAACACATACTGTATGTATTCTCTTACAAAATGGTAAGAAGATAGAAATGGTACCAGGATTCTTCCAATTACATTACTCTATACATGTTAAAAATAACAACTGTATGACTTCATTCAACTAAGTTTTTAGCTTGATCTTACTCAAAGACCATGCATTCAATTAATCAAGACTCCTTCTCATGGTCAATTTCAGTATAAGCAAACTAATTCCATCAGAAAACAGGCTTCAAGCCCACACAATCGCCTGAGGGACCTTGCTCAATGGAGGAGGGGAGGATAACCTAGTGTTTCCATATGGTTCTGCCTATTCCCAGAAATGACCAGCAGGCAGACAGCTCATCAGAGAGTATATGCAGCATTTTCTAGGAGAAACAACAAACATTCAAGAAATCTAAGTCTTGCTCCAATTTGTTATGACAGTTCTGGGAGATAATTTTACTTTTCTTGGCCTTAGTTAACCTATGTGTAAAATGGGCAGAAAAAAAAAATCTGTCTTTAAAAAAAAATCTGTCTTATTAATCTGTCACAGGTACAGTATAACACAAAATATCAAAATGCAAAAAGCATACCATCCAGCCTATACAAATCAGGAGTCCACATAGACTGCTGTTTCTCAAACCCTCCTGTTTGTTGCTCTACACAGCCTAAGAATGCCACAAGTGATAGTATCATTAAGATGAAGAAGGCAATTGGGTTTATCTATTTGGCTGGATGCCAACCTCCCTTACCTGAACACCTAGGGAAGCCCAAAACGGCTCTCCTATGACCTTGGAGGCAGATCACTTTCTACTTTGCAAAAAGAGGGAATCATCTCTACCACATTCCCACCTCAGAGAAAGGTAGGTAAGGAAGAGCAAAGAACTACATGTAGATGTATCTGTAGTTTTTTGGAAGCTGTGGGAGAAGTCAATCATCATTACAGTTAACTATCATTTTCATGCATAATTATTATTACCACCCTGAACAAAGTTCCAGCTTCCTGGGAGCTCCCTTCAGTGGCTTCCCCTATGTTCTTGTAGGAAAAGCTAAAGCTTATATCACTTCCCTCTTCGTTTCTTAACTCTGCCCCCAAAAGATCAACTAGACAGGGAGCCTAATTGCAAGCTTTTACCCCAGAGATCCCAGGCCTCAGGCTGACCAGCCATGAAGAGCAGGGAGTGAAGCAAACTCTTTCAAGCTTTTCATGAGGCATTTGGCCAAACAGCGAACTCCCAGCCCTCTCTGGGATCAAGTGAAGAGAGTGATTTTGTGTTTTTCTGCATTTTAATTGTTGGGATGTGGCCACACACGGCGGTAATTGGAACAATGCAACTACCACCACGCAACTGATACTCTCAGCCTGAGTTTCCTAAAACAGGCCAGGCTGAGAGGGGGAACAGAACGGAAGCCATAAGGAATCAAACCAGGACACAAAAGAAGGCAAACCAGCTCCGCGAGGGGCCTCCTCTTTCTCAGGCAGGCATAGAAAAAAGTGCAAGAAACCCTCTCTTGCCGCCTTCCTTCCCTTCCATTTTGTATATCTGAGGGGCAGAGGCAGCCCTGAACGTTCACTAAACAAGTTAAAACTTCTCAGCTTAACAACTGGCACAGGGCTCAGCCCTTCAAAGAGTAGCAGGCCGCTAGGCCCTCCCCACCACCCCACCAGGCCCAACTCTCAATCCAGGCTTTCCCTCCACCATCAGCCCCCTAAAATAAAGACTGGACCCCCACCCCATCTCCTATTGGATGGTAGGAGCCCCTGACATTCGGGTTTTAGGGATGCTGAGGCTGTGCTGAAACCTGGAGAACCTAGGATCAAGTCAGACCAAGGGGGAAGAGAGTCACAAATCCCCTGGAGACCTTCCCCCCAGGTCCCAGACCCACACCTCTGGGGGACACTAAAGGAAAACATGAGGGAGGCAGGGAGGTACATGAACAGGTAAGTGGGGACCTGACTGCTCTTCCTCCATATGGCTCTGGCGGGGATAGGGGTGACAAGTGGGGAGCACCCCTCCCCCCACCCGGATGAAGAAGCAAAAGGGGTAGGGCCCCCCCTCCAGTCTTCAACCTCTCCCTCGGTTGCCCTGCCTGTCCCTGCGGGGTGGGGCATGGGGCGTCCGCTAGCCCCTAGGGGGGGCACCAGGGCTCGCTCAGGGGGGCTGTCTTTCGCCTCTTCCCAATCAGCTTCCATCATCTGGCCGCGGGAAGCGAACTCAGGACGCAGGGGCTGTAGAGGGTCTGGGACTTAGCACTCCGCCAACCCCTCCCCCACCAGGTCCCGTGCTCTCCCCGCGGAGGCGTCCAGAGAGGCCATGCAGTGCGCGCGACCGGGCTGGGGGAAGGGAAGGAGGGAAGGAGGGAGGGACGGTCGAGGTGCCCGCCCCGAGGCCCCAGCGCCACCTGCCCTCGCCACCTACCACTGCTCCTCCACCTCCCAGGGCCGCGGCCAGAGCAGCTCTGAGCGCTCCGTTCGCCCCACGGTGCCCTTAAAAGGCGCCGGCACGAACCAACGGGCCCCTAAGGAGAGTGGGGGATCGCTCTGGATCGCAGAATCGCCCTGAACCGTCCGCGGAGGCTCGAACCCGCGTCATTTCTCTCTCAAAGTCTTTTTTAGAAAGTGCTGCCGGGAATGAGCCAAGATCTTTGATTTAGGGATAAACGTGGTTTCCTCACTATCGAGTCACCCCCTCCAAAATATTGCAGAAGGTGGACGGGCCCAGTTGGCGGCACATCTCCAAACCCGCGGGGGAGACCGTGTTGGTAGAAGGTAAACAAAGCCATTCCCCTTGCCCTCGGTTCCGACATTGGCCCAAGTACGGCTCCCTACTCGATTCGGGCCGCGTAACAGAAATAGCCAAAGTTCCTCTTACCTGCTCTCCTGTCCCGCCCTCTACGGCAGCCTCTCGGAAGGAATCCCCCTTCCGCCAACAGAGGACCCGTCCGCGGCGTGAAGGCTTTTGGGAAATGTAGTCCAAGAGCCGATTAGGGCCTGCTCTGAGTCCCAGGAGCCCCTCTTCCAGCTGCCCGATCGCCTCGAGCCTTATAAACCTCAGACTTGCAACGGTTGCGGGCCCGTTCCCAACTGGTTCAGTAATTAACCCTCACCCAAAATACTTTGTAAAGCCGAGGTGGGCCCAGGGCTGTTCACTCCTCCTCCTTCCTCTACGCACCCCCACCCCCCAGCAGGATGAGGTAATGGGGTTGTGATTATGACATCATAGGCGGTTCAGTTGCTTGCGGGGGTGGGGGGGGTGGGGGGGTGGGGGGAGTATGGTGGTTACAGCTGGACCACTTTCCTTAAGACAGAACGGGAGGGAGGAAAGAAAGAGGCAGCTTGTGTAAAAGATGTTGATAGCTTTGTATTTCCTCTTCAGGAGGAGGATGCCACCCTTTATTAAATTTCCACCACTACCACCACCTCCCACCTCAACCAAAGTTTAAGTCTTTTTTGAAAAGACTGAACGTAGACGTTAGTAGGGAATAGGTTGGGGAACAGCTAAATGGTTACTGGCTCTTATGTAAATTTGAGTCTCAGCTATCAAAGAAGGTTTAGAAAAGCAGGCAAAAATGGGAAAATAAGTGTTTTTTTTTTTAAGATTTTATTTATTTATTTGACAGACAGAGATCACAAGTAGGCAGAGAGGCAGGCAGAGAGAGAGGGAGAAGCAGGCTCCCTGCTGACGCGGGGCTCGATCCCAATACCCTGGGATCATGACCTGAGCCGAAGGCAGAGGCTTTAACCCACTGAGCCACCCAGGCACCCGGGAAAAGAAGTTTTGAACAATGCCTTCGTGTTGTGATTTCTTTGTAGGGCAGTTTAAGATTATTTTTTAATTGGGAAGTAGCAATAATGCAAGTAATCTTCACTATTACACTTAGTAACATGTACCTTGAAAGACATCTGTTTTCTCTAAATATTTTGTGTCCCACTCAAATCTGGGACAGATATATAACTGTGATGAGCTAGAAAGTAGAACCAGTGGTGGGGCTCTTCCTCACAGAGCCAGGGAAGGGAGTAGGCAGGAGCCACCAAATCTGCAAACTGAAAAAGAAGAGTAGAGGAAAAGTGAGCTATTTATCAAGAAAATGGGGGTGGAGGGAAGATGCACTGCACATTTTCTTTATTTGCACATTTCAAATCCCTTGGCAAAAGAGGCCATGAAGTATAGGAGACATGGTTTCCAATAATTGCTGTTGTGGAGCACTATGTGCCAGGCACTATACTACTTACTTTAAATATGTATTCTCATTTTTTGCTTAGAATCATCAAATGAGACAAATCTCCCTATTTGACAGATGAAATGGTTGGAGAGATTAAGTGATTGCCCATGTGGTGGGCCAAGGTAATATCACAATGCACTCCTTGAGGCTCTAAAGCCCTTGATTTTCACCACTTGGTGATACTCATTTTTATTATTAACCATACTTAATAAAGTTCATTGATTGGGATGCCTGGGTGGCTCAGTCAGTTGGCAGCTGCCTTCAGCTCAGGTCCTCATGATCCCAGGGTCCTCGGATTGAGCCCTGCATTGGACTCCCTTCTCTGTGGAGAGCCTTCTTCTCCCTCTCCCTCTGCCTGCCACTCTGCCTACTTGTACTCTCTATCTCTCTGTCAAATAAATTTAAAAAATCTTTTTTTTTAAGTTCAATAAAAACATAAAATATTTTTTTAAAAAGTTCAATAATTGAGAATAAGAAGTAAAGTTAGTACTGGCTTATTCTGAAACACAGAAATAAATTGAGACACTTAAAAGAAAAATAAACACCCCAAACCCTTCATGTCACCTTTCAAGTTCTCATTTCCAAGGAAGATACACCTTTCATCAAGTATAAAATAACCTTCAATGCAACCCAACTTTCCCACCATTACCAACTACAGTTAAATCTCCTTATGTCACCTTTAGTTCTCAAATTTTTTATTTATGTCCTATTTTTTCCTGCTGCCCCATTTTTCTTCGAATACTACCATGAACACCATCTAATGGTTACCTCATGGGCCAGACTCCATTTCTAAACCTGCTCCAATGGGTTTTAGAAGAGGATACTATCTGGGCTCCCTTTTGGCCTCCATCTGGATTTGGTGAGGGTTCCAGGGCCTGGAACCAGTCATTCAGGAGGTCATCCAAAGGGGTGGAACCCATTGGCTCTAAGAGTTCCTCCATTCCCTGCCTAGGAAGGTAGCAGAGTCAGAGGAACATACACTTCATTCAGACTCTCCCTTTTCAGCCTGTAAAAGCTAAACCTCTGCAAATTGAGGAGAGGTTGGGCTCAGTCCACCACTCAAACAACAAACCAAGAATAATGCACACACCCCTCAGACACCCTGCCCTGCAGAGGCTGGCTGGGGGGGGTCCCAGGAATGTAGGGCTCTTCTCCACTGCCTGATCTGGGCATCCCAGGAGCGACGGCTGTATCTCCTCTTCTTGTTTGGTGTTTGAGGGTGAAGTCCTGGCTGTCGCTTGGCCCTGGCAATGACAAATATGTGTCAGACTCAGGTCAAGATAAAGGAGCACAGCTCATTGTTTATCACAGTGAATTTGGAGACTCGGGGATTTCCTGAGAGCGAGGTAGGACCAATGCCCTCAATTCAATCAGAAAAAACAAATCTTCAGATGGGATTAAGCACCTAACTTCCTAAATTCCTAATATTCTTCTGGGAAAGATAATTTAGATATTTCAACTCTCTCAGAAGTCAAGGTAGATATAAAGACAATATCTGACATCTCTTTATTTATTATTATTTTTTTAAAGATTTATTTATTTATTTATTTGACAGAGAGAGATCATAAGTAGACAGAGGGGCAGGCAGAGAGACAGAGAGGAGGAAGCAGGCTCCCTGCGGAGCAGAAAGCCCAATGCGGGACTCGATCCCAGTTCCCTGAGATCATGACCTGAGCTGAAGGCAGAGGCTTAAGCCACTGAGCCACCCAGGTGCCCCTCTGACATCTCTTTAAAATACATGCTACCTTTTTATACACTTAGTATGCATGTATGCATGGAAACTTACATGTAATTAGGCAAGTATGTTGTAATTAGTGAAGTCAGCTGGAGGTATGAGGTAAAAATGGTTAGAAAGAAAAAACTTGGGGCGCCTGGGTGGCTCAGTGGGTTAAGCCTCTGCCTTCGGCTCAGGTCATGATCCCAGGGTCCTGGGATCGAGCCCCACATTGGGCTCTCTGCTCTGCAGGGAGCCTGCTTCCTCCTCTCTCTCTCTCTCCCTGCCTCTCTGCCTACTTGTGATCTCGGTCTGTCAAATAAATAAATAAAATCTTTAAAAAAAAAAAAGAGAAAACTTCATAGCAAACTAAATAGAACTTTAAAAATTCTCATTGGCCAAGTATGATTTGTTCTATTTGAAAAAAAATCTTGAAAACTTATTTTTGGGGCTACAGTGCAAGAAAATTAGTTGTAGTAATGATGTAACTTTGTGAGAACACTCAGATTCTAGTATCTTTCCATCACCCTACATTGAACCAAAGCCACTTGGATGACACTGTTGTTGTGACCACCCACAATTGCACTCACTTGGGGACCTGCTGCAGGAAACACTGGTAACCAGGTGTGCACTTGCCATAATCTATCTGTTTTTGCCGCCGCTGTAGAACAGTTTCATCTGTCTCTACCTCCCACCTGTGGGGGAAGTATACAGTGGCCCCATGAAGTGTGATTATGGTTATCAAAGCAGAAACCAACTCATCCCCCACATACTCCTTAACCCCCAGTCTGGTTTTCAAACTCACCTGGCATGGCAGGGCTCTGTGCTGACTCCCACACTCACCATCTCAATCCCAGAGAACAAAGACTCTTCACACACTTCCTTTCTGGGGAAGCAGATTCTGCAGATGAAAGAGTATTAGGATAAAATCTGGCTGACTACACTGTACCACCACCAAGATGCGGACACTAGATAAAGGTTGTATATCTGACTTAACTGTTTCTCAAAGATAAAGTTTGTATTTCTGATTTGTTTCTCAGACCGGTCTGCAAGCCAACAGCACGAGTAGCCCCTGGGAGCTTTGATAATTCCTAGATCCCACCCTCAACTTATTGAATCATCATTTTGGAGGCTTGCATTTTAAAGAGCTTCCAGGTTATTTTGAACTTTTTTTTTTTGTTATGGAAAAATTCAAAAATAGAAGAGCACAGCATAATGTTTTGCTACTCAAAGTAGGGTCACAGGACCGCCGCATCAGCATCAGCTGCAAGATTGTTACAAGTGCAGAATTTTGGGCCCAACTCAAACCTACTGAATCAGAACCTGCATTTTAAAATCTCCAGATGATGAGTATGTATGTTAAACGTTGAGAGTAGTGATCCCTAGTTACCCATCAGCTAATACTCATGGCAAATCTTGTTTTATCTATGCCCACCAGTACTCCCACAGGATTATTCAAATCTTCAACTTTAAGAATTAATTCTTGGGGCACCTGGGTGGCTCAGTGGGTTAAAGCCTCTGCCTTCCACTCGGGTCATGATCTCAGGGTCCTGGGATCGAGCCCCATATGGAGCTCTCTGCTAAGCAGGAAGCCTGCTTCCTCCTCTCTCTCTCTCTCTCTGGCTGCCTCTCTGCCTACTTTGTGATCTCTGTCAAATAAATAAATAAAATCTTTTTTAAAAAAAGAATTAATTCTTGAGGGGCGCCTGGGTGGCTCAGTCGGTTAAAGCCTCTGCCTTTGGCTCAGGTCGTGGTCCTGGGGTCCTGATGGAGCCCCGCGACGGGGATCTCTGCTCGCTGGGGAGTCTGCTTCCCTTCCTCTCTCTCTGCCTGCTTCTCTGCTTACTTGTGATCTCTGTCCGTCAAAAAAAAAAAAAAAAAAAAGAATTACTTCTTGAAAAAATACAAGAATAAATTCTTGGGGCACCTGTCTGGCTGAGTCAGAAGACCATGGGGTTGTTGATCTTGGGATCCTGAGTTTGAGCCCCACATTGGGTGTAGAGATTACAAAGACAAATAAACTTGGGGGGGGGGGGAGAACTTTTTTAACACCACCTCATCAGTGTCCACATTTCCATAAACAACCCTCAAAAGAAATTTCCTTTATCCTACACAACCTAGCATCTAGAAGACGCCGCGCTATAAAAGGAACACGGAACAAGGAATGCTGTCGGAAGCGGCCAGTGCTGCTCAGCTTAAGCACACACACCTGTCTCGTCTCAACATCTGCCATCCCAGTGGAAAAGGCTCCATATCTCCAAGGGAAGTCAAGCAAAACGAAGAGGAAAAGACCCACGTAACCACACAAGAAAGAAGAAAGGAAAGAGAAACGTTTAAAACACCCTGCATCCAAACAAATCTCCCCAGATATTATCCTAAAGAGTGGTAGGTAATTGCTCACGAAGGGCAGTTTAAATCTCCCGGGGTTGGAGGGACTAAGGGAATGGAGAGCTCGGGAAGGCTGTGGCGATTGGCCAGAGAGAGAGCCAATGGTGTGCCAGATACTCAGCAAGGCGGGGCTTAACTCGGGGCTCGGCGTACGCTGATGGACCAATGGGCATCTTTCTCTGACGGCGGGGCGGGGCATATTGTGTTCCTTCCAAAGCAAGCTCACGCCTGGTGATGTAGAGCCAAACGATTGGCCATGGCGGGGGGGGTGGGGGGGGGTCTGACGGGCGCGCGCAGATTGGCTGGCGCAGTTTTGAGGTAAATGGGATAGGTTTATGGGGAAGGCGGAAGGTTTGAACAGCCGGGACCTGTGACTGTTGATATTTTTGCACCGAGCCTGTAACTTTGATCCTCTCGCGAGAGAAACGCAAACCTGGACTCGAGCCTATCCTGTCTTGAAGCAGAATTGTAGTCTGGTTAATTGACTTCTTTCCTCAGATTTCTTTTCATTCTACTCAAGGCTTCGCTTGTGAGTGACTTCCCACTTCCGTTTCTCCTGAGGTAAGCGCAGAGACTTCTCCACCAGAATCAGAGACCCTAGCGTCCCCTCAGGTCCGGTCGGGGTCTCACAAACAGAACTTCACGGGACCTAATAGTCATTGTCGCGAATTAAGAGACCTGAATTCCTTCCTTGCCATGAGCCATGAGCTGTGTAGCCCCCGAACAAATAAAAGCCCTCTTTTCATTCCTTTTTTAAAGTCTTGGGTTTGGAGGGTCTGGCTGGCTCAGTCAATGGAACGTGGGACTGTTGATTTTGGGGTGATGAGTTCGAGTCCCAGTTTAGGTTGCCAACCTGACTTGAAGGAAAAAAAAAAAAAAAGTCCTACGTTTGCCTCTAGTTAAGTCTAGGCTCGGAGGAAACGGTCAAGCCGCTTGGAGCACTTGTGATTTCACCTTCAGGCGGACCTGTGTGTGATTCATCGGTTGGGATTGGAATCCACTAAGAGCCGCTGGGCCGCTGCTGGGAAGAGTGGAGGAGGATGTGAACACTGGACAGTCTGTGGGGTACCTATGTAGATGAGGTTCGCCCCTTAGCTAGGCTTTACTTACTTATTTATTTTTTTCCCCTTAGTCAGGTTTCAGAGGCCATGTCTGCAGAATTCATTTCATCAGCAGGAGAGGAGGAATGCCCCAGCTCCGGACCCAGTTTTAGATCCAGTCGGAGGAAGATATTAAACCTGCTCCTGGAGAGAGACACTTCCTTTACCACCTGTCCAGATCTCCCTAGAACTCCGGTGAACAAACTCTTTGGTGATTCTGCAAACCTAAGCGTTTTGTCTGGGTAAATTCACTTTTCACACTTTATCTCCTTTGCTTTCCTGAGTAGCCTTTGGGTTTTTAAAAAATTACCCTGACTCAAAGATCAGAGGTGAAGTTTTAAACCCTGCCTTTCACTAACCGTGTTACCCTTGAGTCTCAGGTTTCTTTTTTATGACATAGAAATAATAATCTCTTCCTATCTTACCACGATCTTGTGAGAATCAAATGATGTGATGTCTGGCACAAGTCTTTGAAAACTCTATTGCATTAAATGAGTTGGTTGTTTTATTAGTATTAATATTAGTGTTATTCTTTAAATCCTGGTCATGCCATGCTCTGATGCCTCAGCTAGCAAACAAAGTTGGAGAGTTATAGAGCTGAGAAATACTAGAGACTTCAAGGAGAAATCAAATCTGTTTGTTCACAGTGCTTAGGGGAGAATTTGTGGGGTCAAGATTGACTTCAGCCAACAATCTTTGGTTCTCGAATTTAAAAAAATTACTTGTCTCACTCTGTTGGTGAGGAGGAAATGACATGCAAATTATTAGGGTAGAGAAAAGTGGGAGATTTTTCTCAGCCTACTCTGAAGTATTGCCAAAAAAGCAGCTAGATTTATTTGGACACTGTTCAGATGGTGTGAATGACTATTGAGGGGTGATTCAGATGAAGAGGATAATGTGATCTTTGCCTTTTAAGGATACTACAGCCAAATAGGAATCTTGATGTACTATTGTGTCTCAATAGAGGTACCCCGAAATGTTGCCTTGATCTTTCGAATCTTAGTGGTGGTGGAGAGATGTCTGCCAATCATCTTACCACTTCTGCAGACCTTGATGAAACTGGTAAGGAGAAAGGAGGTAAAGACCTCAAGGGAAAGAACAGCTTTTAATGGAGAGGACAGTGTAGTTGGATAGAGATAGAAGGTGGTAAAAGTAGGTAGAGATCCTTGAAGTTAGAATTCTATGAGTACTTAGTGGATTTTTGAGAATGATAAGCCAAGAAGAGAAATGTAATATCATTAATAAGAGTCACTTCGCATTTGAAAATTTTAGACAGAAAGGAATATTTTGTTGACTAACTGATGGTAGGAATGAAAGTATTAATTAAAACGAGACGTCTTATGCTCTACTCTAATCTCAGGAAAGGCAAAGAAACAAACATAAATATTTGTTAACTAATTCTTTTGTTTTTGTAGAGTCTGAGTCCAAAAGGAGTAACTAGTCAACCATTTTAGTATTTGTTCTACTTTCAGATTTCCTGAGTGATAAGCATCATTTTCTACTCATGAGGAAAAAAATCTGTTGTTTAGGGTAGGGCCTGTTTTCGCAGCGTTTTTTTCTTTGTGACACACATAAATTCTTAAGTTTTCATGAACTTGAAACTTGTACCGTATACTTAGTACTTATCAAGAGCCTTTGTTTTAAAAACATCAGCTTTTGAAATTAAGAAATGAAGAAAACCAGAAGGAAAGACAGAATGCATGGACAAGAATAACTCTTCACATCTGATTACAGGTCACTTGGATTCTAAAGGACCTCAGGAAATACATTTAACTGGGATGTAAGTTCTTTTGCTAAATGAACCCCATGCTAAAACCTTTTCAGCAGTGGCACAGAGATTTTATCCTATGCAGACTCTATAAAATATAGAACATTTTGCTTTGGGTGTAAGTGGGCTTGAAAGCCCAGATCCTTCCTTTGAAAGTTTTTTTTAAGTTTCCCAGATCTAAATAGTTCATTTTAACCATTACAAACAGTTTGTGTTATATTTAAAAAATTAAAGAAAATGATATATTACGTTTAGGCATCAGCTGTTACCTGCATGTGAGTAGGGCTATGTTAGAGCATCTAGATTCCAGTGGTTTACTGTTTCACCAGCTGTGACTCTGAAAAGTTTCTGAACTTCCCTGGACCTCAGTTTCTTCATTTGTAATAAATAACAGTGGAAATAATACTGATACTTCCCATAACTGGTCCTGTAAGGATGAAATTTAGCACATACCAAACATTTTATAATGTTTATTGTTATTATTCATGGGGATTCTTTGTTGGAGATCTAACATGTTCAACTGGGGAAATCCTCAAGGAATGAAAAGTAATTTTAATTTATTTATTTTTATTTATTATTTATTTTTTAAAGATTTTATTTATTTATTTGACAGAAAGAGGGATCACAAGTAGGCAGAGAAGCAGGCAGAGAGAGAGAGGGGGAAGCAGGCTCTCCGCTGAGCAGAGAGCCGGATGCGGGGCTCGATTCCAGGACCCCAAGATCATGACCCGAGCCGAAGGCAGAGGCTTCAACCCACTGAGCCACCCAGGCACCCCTATTTATTTATTTTTTTAAAAGATTTTATTTATCTATTTGAGAGAGAATGAATGAGAGAGAGCATGAGAGAGGAGAAGGTCAGAGAGAGAAGTGGACTCCCCAAGATGCTGGGAGCCAGATGCGGGATGAGATCCTGGAAGTCCGGGATCAAGACCTGAGCCAAAGGTAGTCGCTCAACCAACTGAGCCACGCAGGTGCCCTGAAAAGTAATTTTTTTTTTTTTAAAGATTTTGTTTATTTATTTGACAGAGAGAAATCACAAGTAGGCAGAGAGGCAGGCAGAGAGAGAGGAGGAAGCAGGCTCCCTGCTGAGCAGAAAGCCCGATGTGGGGCTCGAACCCAGGACCTGGGATCATGACCTGAGCCGAAGGCAGCGGCTTAACCCACTGAGCCACCCAGGCGCCCCTGAAAAGTAATTTTAATTCAACTTCTTAACTTCTTAGGTTTCCATTTGACTGTTTTAATCTTCTTAGAACTTTGTTCTTTGATATTTAGGTGAATTAGGTGCCACTGTGGTGCACTAGTGAAAGCATTCTATGACTTTTGAAATTTTTATTGAATTATTTGTTTTTTAAAAGATTTTATTTTAGGGGCACCTGGGTGGCTCAGTGGGTTAAGCCTCTGCCTTCGGCTCAGGTCATAATCCCAGGGTCCTGGGATGGAGCCCCGAATCAGGCTCTCTGCTCAGCAGGGAGCCTGCTTCCCACCCCTCTCTCTCTCGCTTCCTGCCTCTCTGCCTACTTGTGATCTCTGTCTGTCAAATTAATAAATAAAAAAACAAAAAAACAAACAAAAAAAAAAGATTTTATTTTAGGGGCACCTGGGTGGCTCAGAGGGTAAGCCTCTGCCTTTGGCTCAGGTCATGATCTCAGGGTCCTGAGATAGAGCCCCACATCGAACTCTCTGCTCAGCAGGGAGCCTGCTTCCCCCTCTTTCTCTGCCTGCCTCTCTGCCTACTTGTGATCTCTCTCTCTGTCAAATAAATAAATAAATAAAATACCTTAAAAAAGATTTTATTTTATTTTAAAGATTTTATTTATCCATTTGAGAGAGAGAGAGAGAGAGAGAGAGAGAGAAAACATGAGAGGGGAGAAGGTTGGTGGAAGAAACAGACTCCCCGTGGAGCAGGGAGCCCAATGTGGGACTTGATCCCTGGACTCTGGGATCATGACCTGAGCTGAAGGCAGTTGCTTAACCAACTGAGCCACCTAGACACCCTAAGATTTTTTTTGTTAATTTTATTTATTTATTTGAGAGACAGAGATCACAACTAGGCGGAGAGGCAGGCAGAGAGAGAGAGAGAGAGAGAGGAGGAAGCAGGCTCCCCACGGAGCAGAAAGCCCGATGTGGGGCTCGATCCCAAGACCCTGGGATCATGACCTGAGCCAAAGGCAGAGGCTCTAACCCACTAAGCCACCCAGGTGCCCCTAAGATTTTATTTTTAAGTAATCTCTACCCCCAATATGGGGCTTAAACTCACAATCCTGAGATCAAGAGTCAATGCTCCAGTGACTAAGCCCGTCAGGTGCCCCTCCATGATTATTTTTAATAATACATGTGAAAATTTCACTTTAGATTTCTTGTAGTTTCTTTGATTTGCCTAAAATGTCCTAAACCATGTAGACTAGATAAAATCCTGGCAGGAAGGATAGTAATTCTTAAAAAATAAATATTAGCTCCAAATAGCCAAAGCTGGAGAATTAGTCAATTGTGTGTATGTAAGATGTAAGAAAAACTCATCATCTTTGATGTATATATATATGGTTATGCACATGAAATGAGGGCCTTATCCCCAGGATGTCACTCAACATCTTCATATTTGCCAGACAGCATCCTACATATTATTACTGAAAGTGACACATCAACTAGGTATAGGGCTTCTGCCATGGAAGAAAGGAAAAGTTGGAATGCCCCAAGCCACTGACAAATAACAAAACAGTATTTGGGGTTAACTGACTGTCAGGTTTTTTTTGGTCTGCAGGAATCATCAGCAGCACCTTACAAAATGCAGCCCAGTGAGTAGCGTCTCTTTCTTGGGTTTGGGTTTGTTTCTCAGGTGGGAGACAGAGACTTTCCAGCTCACCTGTGGCCCAAGGATGCTGGATTTTCTCAGAAAACATTCTCTTGTAGGCACAGCTGCATTGTAGCACTCCAAGTTCTTTGGACCATGGCAACAGGAAGAAAGATGCAATATGTAGCTCATCCACAAATAAAGAAAATGTGAGTGGTAAACCTGGATACAGTAGCAATTTTCTTCCTGTGAGGAGAGCGACTCATCAGTATTATTATGAGACTTAGAACCCTTATGCCTCATTGTGCAGACCAGCAAACTGCATCACTACAAGCAAAAAATTCTTTTTTTTAATATTTTTTTCTTTTAAATTTTTATTTATTTATTTGAGAGAGACCATGAGAGAGAGAGAGAGGGAATGAGCAGGGGGGAAGGGCAGAGGGGGGAGGGAGAGCAGACTCCCTGCTGAGCACAGAGCCCATTGCCCTTGTGGGGGTCCATCCCAGTACTCTTGAGATAATGACCTGAGCCAAAGGCAGAGGGTTAACCAACTGAGCCACCCAGATGCCCCAGGCAAAAAACTCGTTATGGTTTGTTTTTTCTCTTTAAGGTTTGACCATAGAATAGAAATATAGCTCTGAGTCTTCCACAGCAAGTCGTCATTTTTACCCATGTTCAGCTGATTAATTTAAGGACAAAAAAAATCTGTTACTGTAGTTTGGGAATTTAGAACTTTTTTTTTAATGGATAAAGGTAATGTATATAAGTTGTTAACATACTCTTTGCATGGCTTCATATATGCGTCTACTTTATTTCTTATTTCTCCGTTAGTCCATCTTCTTTAGTCTGGATTCTGAGAAAGCCATGGGCCTTTTTTGGAGCCTCAGGCCCTCCATCAGTTCTTTTGGTTTGGCTTGGTTTGGTTTTTAAGTGTTTATTTTAGAGAGAGAAGGAGAATGAGAGCGGGGGTGGCGGGTGGGGGGGGGGGGTGGGAGGCAGAGGGAAAGGGAGAGAATCCCCAAGCAGACTCCTTGCTGAATGGAGAGCATGAGGCAGGGCTTGATCTCATGACTTTGAGATCCTGACCTGAGCTGAAACCAAGAGTCAGATGCTTATGGACTGAGTCACCCAGCTGTCCCCCTCCATCAGTTCTAAATTGAAGTGGGCTCCACAGAGCCACCTAATCACTAAGATAATTGTCTAAATAATCCCTTCAACTAATTCTCTTTTCTAGCCATGTTTTTCTATTTCCTGCCTCCTATCCTTTCCCTCAGGTCAGTATTTATAAAAGATAGCTGCTGTTCTTTTCTCACATTGACTAAGTTATATCCATGTTTTTTGCTTTTCTAATCAGCTTTTTCTTGATTTGATACTCTCCTGATCACTTTTTAAAAATCTCACCATCCCCTCCCCAGTTGGACTCCCCTCTTCCTCCTATCCTTTGGCTTGTGATTATAAAGTTAGTATCCTCCAAAGCAAAGCTACATATCATATGTCAAATTCAAACCATAATTTGTATCATCAAGATATAGGATCAACCTTGATTACACTTAATGTGTTTTGTGAGGGTTATTCATGGCTTCATCTGATGAAATGTGTTTGGCAGGGCTTGCTGACACTTGTCTTCCTCCAACCCATGTAGTTTTTCTTATGCAGGAGAACAACACTTTGAAGTCCTCAGAGTGGTGGGCACTCAGGAGCCTGAAGTTTCAAACTAGACAAGGGGGGCCTTACATGTCTCCCCTTTCTCCCCTTTCTCTACTGGTGAGTCACTGAACATCCTCATCAAGGGTCTGCTGAGGCGTTGTGGAATATAGGGTGGCAGATCTGCATTTACAACACTTTGAATTTTTTTAAGCTGGCTTGGGTGAGAAAAGGGGTTGGAGAAGCAGCTCCAGGAAAAGGAGGAGACTCATCCCCTGATCTTTTTATTTGCTTCAATTTAAGGAGGGAAAAAATTTCTTGGGCATTTAAAATTTTTCTGTTTTATTCTTTTTTTTTTTTTTTAAAGATTATTTATTTATTTATTTGACAGAGAGAGAGAGATCACAAGTAGACAGAGAGGCAAGCAGAGAGAGAAGAGGAAGCAGGCTCCCTGCTGAGCAGAGAGCCCGATGCAGGACTCGATCCCAGGACCCTGAGATCATGACCTGAGCCGAAGGCAGCGGCTTAACCCACTGAGCCACCCAGGCGCCCTCTGTTTTATTCTTTATTTGTCTTCCCCTACCCTAATTTTTTCCCCCTACCCTAATTTTTAAAAGTACAATGGGCCCATTGTGAAAATGGTTTTTTAAAAAATTATTATTTATTTATTTATTTGACAGAGAGAGAGAGAGATCACAAGTAGGCAGAGAGGCAGGCAGAGAGAGGGGGAAGCAGGCTCACTGCTGAGCAGAGAGCCCGATGCGGGGCTCGATCCCAGGACCCTGAGATCATGACCTGAGCTGAAGGCAGAGGCTTACCCTCTGAGCCACCCAGGTGCCCCTAAAATAAAATCTTTTTTTTGTTGTTGTTGTTTTGTTTTTTTATTTATTAATTTGACAGACAGAGATCACAAGTAGGCAGAGAGGCAGGAAGCGAGAGAGAGAGGGGTGGGAAGCAGGCTCCCTGCTGAACAGAGAGCCCGATGCGGCGCTCGATCCCAGGACCCTAAGATTATGACCTGAGCCGAAGGCAGAGGCTTAACCCACTGAGCCATCCAGGCGCCCCGTGAAAATGGTTTTAAAATACAAGAATATAAAAGAGAAAATAGCTGTCTCATAAAGGGAAATCTGTTATTAACATTTTACCTTATTTCTTTACAGTCTTTTAACTATGTATAGTTTTACAAAGTTGAAGTCATATTACATATATATAATTTTAATATTTTATTTATTTATTTGACAGAGATCACAAGTAGGCAGAGAGGCAGGCAGAGAGAGAGAGAGGAGGAAGCAGGCTCCCGCTGAGCAGAGAGCCCGATGTGGGGCTTGATCCCAGGACCCTGGGATCATGACCTGAGTCGAAGGCAGAGGCTTAACCCACTGAGCCACCCAGGCACCCCCATATATATAATTTTATATCCCACCTTTTTTTTTTTTAGATTTTTTTATTTATTTATTTGACAAACAGAGATCACAAGTAGACAGAGAGGCAGGCAGAGAGAGAGAGGGAAGCAGGCTCCCCGCTGAGCAGAGAGCCCGATGTGGGACTCAATCCCAGGACTCTGAGATCATGACCCGAGCCGAAGGCAGCGGCTTAATCCACTGAGCCACCCAAGCGCCCCTATATCCCACTTTTTTAAACTTAATATTGAAACTCCTAGTAAACATTTTTTTTAAATTTTTTTAAGATTTTATTTATTTATTTGAGAGAGAGCACAAGTAGGTAGAGAGGCAGGCAGAGAGAGTGAGAGGGAAGCAGGCTCCCTGCTGAGCAGAGAGCCCGATGCGGGACTCGATCCCAGGACTCTGAGATCATAACCTGAGCCGAAGGCAGTGGCTTAAACCACTGAGCCACCCAGGCACCCCCAACATTATTTTTTAATAGATGTTTTTACTCTAACAAATGAACCATAATTTACAAAATTCCCTATTTTTGGACACAGTCGTATCCAAATGTTGTTTTTACAAATAATGCTATAATGTAATTCTTGAACATCAGTCTTTACCTGTATTTCAAAATATTTTCTTTAGGATTAGTACCAAGAATTATAATTATGAGGTTAAAGAGTATATATATATATTTTTTTTTCTTTTTTTTAAGATTTTATTTATTTGTCAGAGAGAGAGGGAGAGAGAGTGAGCACAGGCAGACAGAATGGCAGGCAGAGGCAGAGGGAGAAGCAGGCTTCCTGCCAAGCAAGGAGCCCGATGTGGGACTTGATCCCAGGACGCCGGGATCATGACCTGAGCCAAAGGCAGCTGCTTAGCCAACTGAGCCACCCAGGCGTCCCAAGAGTATATATAAATATATTTTAATATTTTATTTATTTATTTGACAGAGAGAGAGAGAGAGACAGTGAGAGAGGGAACACAAGTAGAAGGGAGTGGGAGAGGGAGAAGCAGGCTTCCCACTGAGTAGGGAGTTTGATGCAGGATCATGACCTGAGCCGAGGCAGATAGTTAAAAACTGAGCCACCCAGGCACCCCTAAAGAGTATATTTTTAAGATTTTTGATATATATAGTCAGATTTCTTTCCAAAAAAGTTGTAGGAAAATAAATATTCATTAACAATTTATAGGTCTTTGAATAAATGATTTATTATTTTTTAACTGCTAATTAGATTGATAAATATTTTATTTTATGTTAAAAACAATTAGTAGTGATTTCATGTGAATATTAGCCATGTACATTTTACCTAGTAAATGACCGTGCCCTTTGTCCATTTAGCTACTGGAGTCTTAAGGTACCCAGGCACTCAGTTTCTTTTAATAGACAGTGGATTCAAGATACTCCAGGGATTTAGGGTCTAATCTCAATCCTAGGAAAAAGTCATTTTAACATAGCCCATCATAAGTAGATTATATTGACCATGTTTCAGGTTTTTGATTTCTTGGAGAAAGGGAAGACTTAGAGCATGGTAAATTACTGATTAAGTCTCCTGTGGGGGTGTGTGTGTGTGTGTGTGTGTGTGTGTGTGTGTGTATCTTTTTTAATGTGATAAAATATACATAACATAAAATTTACCATTTTAACCATTTTTAAGTGTATAATCCAGTGGCATTAAATATATTTACAATGTTGTGCAACCATCACCACTATTCATTTCCAGATTTTTTTCATCATTTAGAACAGAAACTCGCTACCCATTAAAAAATAACTCCCCATTCCTTCCTTCCTCCTTCCAGCTCCTGGTAACCTCTAATCTACTTTCTGTCTCTGTGAATTTGACTTTTGGACAATTAGTGGTATAACATTCTGTTTATCTATTAATTTGTTGATGGACATTGGGTTGTTTCTACCTTCTTCCATTGCAAATAGTGCTACCATGATACTGGTATACAAATATCTGTTCAAATCTTTGCTTTCAGATCTCTGGGGTATATACCCAGAAATGGAATTTGTGGATTATAAGATAATTCTGTATTTGAGGGGGAACCACAATACTGTTTATCCATATCAGTGGTATATTTTTTTATTTTAGGATTTTTATTTATTAGAGAGAAAGCACGAGTAGGCAGAGTGACAGGCAGAGGGAGAGGGAGAAGCAGGCTCTCCACTGAGCAGGGAGCCCCATGTGGGCTCAATCTCAGGACTCTGGGATCATGACCTGAGTTGAAAGCAGCCAGTTAACCGATTGAGCCACCCAGGCACTCCTCAGCTGCACCTTTTTAAAAATCTTTGGTTTTTTTGTGTGTTGCACTGTATGAGTTTTTTATATATTCTGGATATTAATCCCTTATCAGATATATGGTTTGCCAATATTTTCTCCCATTTTTGTACATTGCCTTTTTACTTTCTTCGTGGTATTTTTTGATGCACAGAAAATTTTAATTTTATTAAGTTCAATTTGTTCATTTTTTTTCTTCTGTTGGCCCATGCTCTAGTGTCATGTTAATGAGATCATTGCCAAATCCAGTGTTATGAACTTTTCCAACTGTTTTCTTCTAAGAGTTTTATAGTTTTAGCTTTTACATTTGGGTCTTTGATTCATTTTGAATTAATTTTTATATATGGTATAATGTAAGGGGTCCTGAAGAGTTTTTAATATTGTCCATATAATTGGCAGGACAATGGAAACTTTTTGGAAAGTGAAATGAAATATCTGGGCAGTCCCATTACTACATTTCCAAAATTGGATAAAAATCCAGAACTAGGAGATCAGGCAGAGGAGACTTCCGATGAATTGATGGAGTTTTCTCTGGAAGATCAAGAAGAGGCCAAGGTAAGGTACTGTCTGATAGCTTTGTATTTTCCCTATTCCTTCATTCTTGAATAAACAATATTGGGCATCTCCTGGGTTTTAGCCACTGTACTAGGTCTACAGAGATCAAGAAGACATGGTCTCTCTACTCTAAGGGCTACCTGAATAATACAGGGTATTGGTAACCGTGGGATTCTTTTCTCTTTTTTTTAAGGCTTTTATTTTATTCATTTATTTATTTATTTTTAGGCATTTGTTTATTTATTTATTTATTATTTGGCAACAAGAAATAGCAAGAGAGAGAATACAAGCATGGGGAGTGGGAGATGGAGAAGCAGGCTTCCTGCTGAGCCGGATGCCTGATGTGCTCAATCCCAGGACCCTGGGATCATGATCTGAGCCGAAGCAGATGCTCAACTACTGAGCATTCCAGGTGTCCCCAACTGTGTGATTCTTATTACTGCTGGGTGAGAAGGTTCCAGTTAGTAGTTTGAATACATCACCCTCAAAGTAATTCGGTATAAGTGATGCCTCCAGAAGAACAGTAATTGATGGAACATACCTAGCATGATTTTTAGCTATTTTACAATATATCCTCCCTGTGTCACTGGGAGGCATACCTGAAACCTGTGGCTTATTGGCCATGTATGGATGTGCCAAAGGTAGATTCTGAGGTATTTGGCTTTTTTAAATCAACTTCATTTCTGTGAAGCAAATATGTGTATGAGTGTGTTTTTTAAATTTATTGATTAAATAGGCAAATGTCATATAGTTGAGCTCTTGGATTCTAGTCCTCATTCTCTTATTTAGTGTTATGAGCATGAGAAAGGCACTTAACCAGTATAAAGCTCAGTTTCTCATTTTTTTCTTTTTAAAGATTTCATTTATTTGTTTGACAGAGAGAGACAGTGAGAGAGGGAATACAAGCAGGAGAGGCAAGAGAGGGAGAAGCAGGCTTCCCGCTGAGCAGAGAGCCTGATGTGGGGCTCGATCCCAGGACCCTGGGATCATGACCTGAGCCAAAGGCAGACACTTAACAATCGAGCCACACAGGCGCCCCAGTTTCTCATTTATAAAACAGAGAACATAATAATGAGAAATATTTCCTCAGTAGGATTGTTGTGAATATGATTAAGTGTTAAACATTTTATAATACTTTATTGTTAATAAAAACAAATGTAAGCTGTAACAACATTCGGTAAATATTTATTATGAGACTGATATGAGTTAGGTGCTATATCAGAACTGAGGACAGAGTTGTGATTAAGATGGTCAAGATTCCTAACTTCCATGGAGCTCATATTTATGTTTATTCTAGTCTAAAAGATAGACTAAGTAAGTAAGTAAGCAAACCAATACCCGAGATAATGACAAGATTCTCAAAAGTGCTATGGATGACAGTGGTATGAAAAAGGACCTAGAGGGCGCCTGGGTGGCTCAGTGGCTTAAAGCCTCTGCCTTCAGCTCAGGTCATGATCCCAGGGTCCTGGGATCGAGCCCCACATCAGGCTCTCTGCTCTGTGGGGAGCCTGCTTCCTCCTCTCTCTCTCTCTCTTTCTGTCTCTGCCTGTCTCTCAGCCTACTTGTGATCTCTGTCTGTCAAATAAATAAATAAAATCTTTAATTAAAAAAAAAAAAAAAGGAAAGACCTAGAAGTTTAGTAGGGTGCTGCTTTTAACTTTGAGTAACTAGAGCAGTGCTGACACTACAATGAATTTGAAAAGAAGGAGGAATTCAAAGAGAGTAAGATATGTTCTCTTTTGGACATTGAGCACTCCCCCTTTTTGTTTTCCCTCTCTTGCTGTTTCTCTCTGTGAAATAATTAAATAAAATCTTTAAAAACAAAAAAATATTTTTTTTTAAAGATTTTATTTATTTATTTGACAGAGAGAAATCACAAGCAGGCAGAGAGGCAGGCAGAGAGAGAGGAGGAAGCAGGCTCCCTGCTGAGCAGAAAGCCCGATGTGGGGCTCGAACCCAGGACCTGGGATCATGACCTGAGCCGAAGGCAGCGGCTTAACCCACTGAGCCACCCAGGCGCCCAAAAACAAAAAAAATATTTATTTATTTGCCAGAGAGAGAGAGTGCACACAAGCAGGGGGCGTGGCAGGCAGGGGGAGAAGCAGGCTCCCCAGTGAGCAAGGAGCCCAATGTGGGACTCAATCCCAGGACCCTGGGATCATGACCTGAACTGAAGACAGATGCTTAACCAACTGAGCCATACAGGCATCCCATATGCTTCACTTCCTTAATCTACAAAAAAGAAAAGGCTTTGATAACTATTTCATTTAGAACAATA
The DNA here is from genome assembly GCF_902655055.1 of Lutra lutra. Classification (NCBI taxonomy): domain Eukaryota; kingdom Metazoa; phylum Chordata; class Mammalia; order Carnivora; family Mustelidae; genus Lutra; species Lutra lutra. The sequence continues at coordinate 77,273,692 of NC_062282.1, read as the reverse complement.
CTTGCCAATTACTAATGTTTAATTATTATAATGTAGTGTAGTAAAAGTGCTTAATTACTGTAGTATAAGGTCCAAAATGCATGGAGTTATAAAGACTGGTAGAGAAGGGATGCTTGATGGCCTTGATGGCCTTAGCAAAGTGAAAGTTGCAGTAATCTGTGACTCAGAGGAAGAGTGTTAGGTGACAGTCTTGAAGAATTTGGAGAAAGTCATAATCAACTTTTGGAAACCTCAGAGAGGAATTATTAAAAAGCTAATAAAGTGACATTTGTAAGGTTTAATGTGATAGACCTGCATGGCATAGTGTGCTGTTGCCTAGTAGCAAGATTGGAGACTTTAGAGCTCCAGGGATGATTGAATGTTAGAGGTTTCCACTGGCAGATGAAAACGTCAAATGGGGTTGAGTTAGCATAAGTGATTGTGAAAGTAGCACAGAATGGGACACCTGGGTAACTCAGTTGGTGAAACGTCTGCCTTCGGCTCAGGTTGTGATCCCAGGGTCCTGGGATTGAGTCCTACATTGGGCTTCTTGTTCAGTAGGGAGCCTGCTTCTCCCTCTGCCTGCTGCTCCTCCTGCTTGTGCTCTCTCTCTCTCTCTAACAACAACAACAACAACAACAAAAAGTAGCAGAGAAGTAGATGATGATGAATCAAACAAAGCCTGGATAAGGAGCCAAATGTCTCACTGGGTAGACTCAGTAAGGTAAGAACAACAATGTGGTTGAAAGTTGCCAAGGAAGAAGAAGTCTCTGGTTTAGAAACTTTGAGAGCTAGCAGAAATTTTAGTTAGTTTGAGGATGTGACAAGTTTGAATTCTTCGTGGTAGAGGAAGTGAAGGGTTGCAGGGGTTTTTTTTGTTGTTGTTTTTGTTTTGTTTTGTCCCTGCTTACTGAGAAGGTAATGTGGAGTGCAGGAGAAACTTGGTGCAAGTATTTAAGAAGTTGTGAAGTCCCTCTCTGAGGGGTTTTCAGTTTTTAGAATGTGGTATGCATGTGGGGAAATAAGTAGTCTGGATTTTAGTGTTTTGAGTAGTGTCTTGGGAGACAAGAATGGAAAAGAAAAATGAGAGGCAGGTAATAAGAGTAGGTTCCATTTATTGACTGTTCATACTGGGCACTGTGTGCTGAGCTGTTTATATTCTTCATTGCTTTTAATTTTCATGTCAATCCTGAAATAGGAGTATGATGCCCCTTTATTTTTTTTCTTCTCTCCCTTTTGTTTTTTCTTTAATATTTTCATGTTTTAGGAGGAGAATATCAGACCATGGAATAAAGGCTCTTACCCAAGGTCACAAAGTTAACCATTGGTAGAGTCTGGATTTAAGCTGAGAGATCTGCCTGACTCCCGAGCTGGTGTTTTTACCAGTATCAGGGTGTCTTTTTCTGAATATGCCTGGGAGGTAAAAATTGTCCCAGGAATATGTAATAGTGACATTTGCTTTTATTTATCTATCTATCTATCTATTTATTTATTTGAGAGAAATAGAAAGAGGGAACAAGCATGGGAGGAGCAGAGGGAGAGAGAATTCCAAGCAGACTCTGTACTGAGCTCAGAACCTGACACAGGGCTCAGTCCCAGGACCGCAAGATCATTATCATGACCTGAGCTAAAATCAAGAGTCAGATGCTTAACTGACTGAGCCACCCAGGCATCCCAACATTTGCTTTTTGCATAGGTTTCATAAGGTTGAATACCCAGAGTTTGAATGGATTGAAGTGTTAGGAAGGGTGGTGGATCAATTATCTAGAACACTGCTGTTCTGTAAAACTTTCTGAGATGATGGAAATGCTTTATATCTCTCCAATATAGTAACTACTACGTGGATTTGAAGCATTTAAAATGTGGCTTGTGGGGGCGCCTGGGTGGCTCAGTGGGTTAAGCCGCTGCCTTCAGCTCAGGTCATGATCCCAGGTCCTGGGTTCGAGCCCCGCATCGGGCTTTCTGCTCAGCAGGGAGCCTGCTTCCTCCTCTCTCTGCCTGCCTCTCTGCCTACTTGTGATTTTTCTCTGTCAAATAAATAAATAAAAATCTTAAAAAAAAAATAAAATAAAATAAAATGTGGCTTGTGCCACTGAGAAACTGAAGTTTTAATTTTTTTTTTTTAAGATTTTATTTATTTATTTGACAGAGAGATCACAAGCAGGCAGAGAGGCAGGCAGAGAGAGGAGGAAGCAGGCTCCCCGCTGAGCAGAGAGCCCGATACGGGGCTCCATCCCAGGACTCTGAGATCATGACCTGAGCCGAAGGCAGCGGCTTAACCCACTGAGCCACCCAGGTGCCCCTGAAGTTTTAATTTTTTTGAGTTTTAACCAATGCAGATTACCATGTGTCATTAGTATTACTATAATGGCAGGTCAGATCTAGAACCCTCTAAAAAGTATGTCCCTGGAGCAGCACCATCATTATCAGGTAGGAATTTCTCAGCAGTGCAAATGACTGCGCCCCAACCCAACCTTCTGAATCAGAAACTGAGGGTGGGGCCCAGCAGTCTGTTTTAACAGTCCCTCCAAGTGATTTTGATGCACCCTGCTATATAACACAGTATTAAATCCTGTTTTGTTTTGATGTCAGCAGTTTATGGGAAAACAACAGAACCAAGATATAATCTGAAAGAGATAAGATGGATATTGGGAGAATTGACAGTGACCTTCCTGAAACAAACCTTTTTGAGGACTCACTGATAATAGAGGGTAGATCTGTGGAAAAACAAGTTTAGGGATAGTTAGCATGGGGAAAGATTGCTAGGCCTTCTGAGCGGGGGGGGGGGGGGGGGGGGGGGGGGGGGGGGGGGGGGGGGGGGGAGCAATGTAAGGTGAACATTTAGTTGTGCTCTTACAAATATATGTTAGTCTTCATATTTCCAAAATGTAGCTGATACAGTTAAGTCTCAACTAGTATTAGCTAGTAATTAAATTTAATGTTGATAAAAGGAAAATTTTCTGTTTTCAGTTTTCTTGTTGAAAATTTACCTAATGTGTTTAATCTCTTCTATGAAACAATAAGCACAGTACAGAGGACATGATTGAATCTTTCCTTGATGAAGATTTTTTTCATCATCTTAGAAACATCATTCTGAGTTGTATAATACAGACAGTATAGAAAGGTAGGTTTAAAATAGACTGACCCCTGATTATAGCAAATAATCTGGAAATTTTGTTTGTTTATATAGAAGAATAGCTTCTGGCTCTGAGGTATTTTTTGAGGGTTTTTTGTGTGTGTGTGTGTATTTAAAAAATATTAAGTCCCCTTATTTGCACATTTTAATGCATTGTGACTCTTACAGCATTACTTTCAGTTGAGGGTACACTATAGAGAAATATGCAGAGCAGTAGATTTTAGAATACAAAAAAATTAGGGATTTTTGTTATTGGGTTTATCTCTTTGATGCTAAATGGAAATAGATAGCAAGGAGATTTGTATAACCTTAGTGATTTCTGATGTATTCATTTAAAAAATATTTACTGAGTGCCTGTTAAGTGTCAGGCCCTGTGATTAACAGTGGTAACACAACGGTGAACAATACAGACTAGGTTTATGCCTTCTTGGAGTTCATATTCTTGTCAAGGAGACATCAACAACAGAAGTGTATACAGGTTAATAGATGTTCTAGTTAGGTTCTTGGTAGCAAATAAAAGAAAATGATTTCTAGTTACCTCAGGCAGAAAAGGGATTTTCTGGAGGGTATTGAAGAACCCAGAATTACCAGGAAGGCTGGAAAACAAGGTAAGGCCAAGTGCTGCTGTGGGGTCTTTGTGCTTGGGATGTCACCACCTACTGGCTAGATACTCAGTGTTACCATTGCTGGCTCCCTGCCCCAGAAGTTCATCCAACCTGCTGCTGGACCGTACTGCTGAGGACCATTTGCTGCCACCTACTATATTCTCCACTGTGGTGCTGCAGCCATAAAAAAGACTCAGCCAACCCTGTGCTTTTGTGTTATTCTTCGATCTTCAAAATCCAGTCAGGAATATCTGGTTGATTATAAGAGAATGGAAAAAGGATTATTTGTCCCCCTTTGGTCTCCTTATCAGGCGACAGGGCTGCCTCCCCATTAAATTTGAGATATTACTAAATGTCCAACTTTAGCCAAATTGCAAATGACTGCCAAAAGAGGCAAGATAACTTAATCATTGCAAATTGTCCAAGTGTGATGAAGGAAAAAAAAGGGGACTGAGATAAACCTTAATAGAAGGAGACCTTTAAATGGGAATAAATAGGGACACCTAGGTGGCTCAGTTGGTTAAGTGTCTGCCTTTGGCTCAGGTCATGATCCCAGGGTCTTGGATTGAGTCCCACATTGGGCTCCTTGCTCAGTGGGGAGCCTGCTTCTCCCTCTGCTTGTACTGCCTGCTGCTCCCCCTGCTTGTGCGCTCTCTTGCTGACAAATAAATAAAATCTTTAAAAATAAATACATAAATGGAAATAAATAAGAAAGGCCTCCTTGAGAAAGAGAGATTTAGTTGAGAACAGGTTGATAAACTGTCCCAGTTTGCCTGCCATTGAGGAGGTTCCTATGACCTGGGCCTTTCAGTGCTTAAACTGGGAAAGTCCCAGACAAATTTGGGTGAGCTGGTCACTCTAGTTGTGCATGAACCATACACGACATGACTAGAGCCAGAGCATTCCATGAGGAGGGAATATTGTAGGTGCAAAGGTCCCAAGTTTGAGTAGATCTTGGTGTGTACAAGGTACTGAGAAGCCATTGTGAGGGACGGGGAGCGTTGCCTGAGGTGGGACAGAAGAGGTAAGCAGGAGACAGATCATGCAGGGCCTTAGCGCTATGGTGAGTGTGTGGATCTTATTCTAAGTGCATTGGGAAGCCATTAGAGGATATTCAGTAGAGGAATAATACGTTTGTTTTATGAAGACCACTCTTGTTGCTGGATAAAGAAGAGTAGGAAGGATTAAGAGTTTGAAGGAGGGAGGATGTTGGAAGCAGTAAGAGTAGGATAGGAAGCTATTGCGGAAGTCTCAGGAAGGGTTGATTGTAGCCTAGGCTATGGTGGTGGCTACAGAAACAGAAATGGATGAATTCAGAAGGTGTTTTGGATACAGAACAGACAGGCTGTAAAAGAAGGATAGGATCATGGATGAGTGTAGACATGTTAAGTTCCAAGTGTTTTTATTTCAAAGGGAAAACATAAGCAGTTAGAAGAAAACTACCTTCTTCTCTCACCAAACACAGCATCCTATCTGCTCTCATATCCATATAACTGCCATCCCTCTTGTTATACTGCATAAGTGTCCCTCCTCCTATCTAAAGCTCCCTCCCCCTCTGCACTTCCTCCTCTTCATTCATTCATTCAATCATTCCTTCATTTGGTAATGCTGGAGATACAGTACCGAACACAATAACAGAGTAAAGTTTGTTCTCTTGTAGAGCTTGCATCCTAGTCAGGAGGAAACAGATAAAGAAACAAATGTATTTATAATATGACAGATGGTAAAATACTATGGTAAAAAAGCAGGATAAAGAGAATAGGGAGTACCTGGATTAGGCTGGAGTAGAGGGGGAATTATTTTTGATAGGTTGCATAGATTAGAGAAGACCTCACAGATCTTTGAGCAGACATCTTAAGCAGTGAGGGAGCCAAACAGTTAATAAGAAAGGATGAATTTTTCTAGACAGAAGAAAGATCAAATGTAATGGTTCTGAAGTGGGGGTGTGCTAGGCATGTTCCATGGAACAGCAAGAAGGCCAGGGTGGCTGGAGCAAAGTAAGCAGGTGCACAGTGGTAGTTGAGGCTAGAGAGTAGGTAGCAGGACAGGTCATGTAGGGCCCAGTAGGTCAATGTAAACATTTTGCAAAACCCCTGAGTCACATGGAAGCATCTCCTCTTGTCTGCTCCTGTAGGAATCGGCTCTCTTTTTCTCCCTTCTGTATTAATCTCCTAGATTAATACTTCTCCCTTCTGTATTAATCTCCTAGATTAATACCAAAGAATACCAGTTCTTTGGTATCAGGACTCATTTGCAATCTTAAAACTTATTGAGAACACTTTGCCTTGTACCTGATCTTTTGGGAAAAGTATCCAGTTTTTCTCCATTGAGTATGATGTTAGTTATGAGGGGTTTTTTTTTTTAAGATTTTATTTATTTGAGAGAGAGAAAGAAAGCAAAAGAGCGCAAGTAGAGGGAGGAGCAGAGGAAAGAAAGAGGGAAAGAATCTCAAGGAGATGGGACACCTGGGTGGCTCAGTCAGTTAAGCATCTGCCTTTGGCTCAGGTCATGATCCCAGGGTTCTGGGATTGAGTCCCACTTTGGGCTCCTTGCTCACTGGGGAGCCTGCTTCTGCCTCTGCCTGCCACTTTCCCTGCTTGTGCTCTCTCTTTCTTTCTGACAAATAAATAAATAAAAATCTTTTAAAAAAAGAAATTTCAAGGAGAGATTAATTTCATGAGAGATTAATCTTTAGTGTTCTGTTTTTCTTGTAATGTCTTTCATCATTGGAAAGAATTCTTTCTTTTTATGTGCTAAAGCAGGGAGCCCCACATGGGACCTGATCTCACAATCGGGAGATCATGACCTGAGCCACAACCAAGAAAGAGCCAGATGCTCAACCAACTAAGCCACTCAGGTGCCTCTCTCTCTCTCTCTTTCTTTCTTTCCTTCTTTCTTTCTTTCTTTCTTTCTTTCTTTCTTTCTTTCTTTCTTTCTTTCTTTCTTTCTTTCTTTCTTTCTTTCTTTTTCCCCCAAAGTAGACTCCACAACCAGCATGGAGCCCAACACAGGGCTCAAATTCATAACCCTGAGATGAAAACCTGACCTGAGATTGAGTCAGCTGCTTAACCAACTGAGCCACCCATGCACCTCTAGTGATAGCTTCCTTGAGATGCCCTTTGTCAGGCTGAAGAAGTTCCTTTCTATTCTCAGTTTGCTAAGAGATTTTAGCAGAAATAGGTAATAGATTTTGCCAAATGCCTTTTCTGCATCTATTGAGATAATCATGTGAGTTTTATTTTTTTTAACCTATTAATGTGGTTAATTACATTGATCTTAGAATGTTAAAACAACCTCCCATTCCTGTGATAACATTATTTGGTTATGATGTATTTTCCTTTTTATATGTTGTTGATTAGATTTACTGAAATATTATTGAGGATTTCTATATTTCTGTTCATGAGAGATTAATCTTTAGTGTTTTGTTTTTCTTGTAATGTCTTTCATCATTGGAAAGAATTCTTTCTTTTTAAATTTTCTGGAAGAATTCTGTAGAATTGGTGTGGGTTTTTTTGTTTGTTTTTTAGAGATTTTATTTATTTATTTGATATATAGAGAGAGACAGCAAGAGAGTAAACACAAGCCAGGGGAGAGGGAAAAGCAGGCTTCCTGCTGAGTGGGAAAACTGATGTGGGGCTTGATCCCAGAATCCTAGGATCATGAACTGAGCTGAAGGCAGATGCTTAACAACTGAGCCACCCAGGCACCCCTGTTTTTTGTTCTTTTAAAATGTTAGGCCAATTTCACCAGTAAAGCCATTGGGACCTAGGCTTTTCTTTGTGGGAAGTTTTTAAATTACTAATTCAATCTCTACTTTTTGTAGGTCTGGTCAGGTTTTCTGTTCCTTCTCGAGTCAGTTTCAGTGGTTTTTGTCATTTTAAGAATTTGCCCATTTAATCTGAGTTTTCTTATTCATTGATATATAGTTGTTCATAGTATCCCCCACGATCCTTTTTATTTCTGAAAAATTGCTAATAATGTTCCTTCTTTCTTTCCTAATTTCAATAATTTGAGTCTTCTCTTTTTCATGGTTAGTCTAGCTAAAATTTATCAATTTTATTGATCTTTTCAAAGAATCAACTTTTGGTTCTGTTGTTTTCTCTTTTTTTTGTCCTTTACTTCATTAAGATTTTGCTTTAATCTTTATTTCCTTGATTCTGCTTGCTTTGGATTTAGTTTCTTTTTTGATGGAAGGTTAGGTCATTGTCTTGAGAGCATTCTTTTTTCTATAATGGGCCTTTGCAGTTATAAATTTTCACTTAAACACTACTTTAGCTTTATCCTAACATGAATTTTGGTATGTCATATCCTCATTTTTATTCATCCAAAAGTACTTTCTAATTTCCCTTGAGATCTTTGTTGACCCAATGAGTATTTAGGAGTGTGTTATTTAATTTCCACTTAACCAAATTTTCCACATTTTTTTCTGTTATTAATTTCTGATGAATCCATTATGGTTAGAGAACTTACTTTGTATGATTCCAGTCCTTCAAAATTTATTGAGGCTAGTTTATGACTTAGTGCATATGGTCTTTCTTAGAGAACATTTTATGTATATTTGAGAAGAATATACATTCTGTTGTTGGGTACAGTGTTCTGTTGATGTCTGTTAGGTCTAGTTGGTTTATGGTATTGCTTCAGTTAGTTTTTGAGGTTTCTAAAAATGGTACCATACCAAATGTGACCATTACTGGCCTTGCTAGTCTCACCAGTGCCTTTGCATTTGTTATTCCTTCAGCCTGGAACAAATTTTCCCCTGGGCAAAATTTAGTTTCATTTCTCCACCTATGTCATCTTATCGGAAAGGCCTTTCCTGACAAGTTTTCCAACCCAAATTTGTCTCCTGTCTTTTGATTCTCCTTTATTTTTTTACCTGTAGAACATGCTGCTACCTAAAAACACATAGTACATTTATTTATTTTTTCCACTCCCTTATTCACTGCTCTATCATCTAGTAGGTACTCAGAAATTATCAAGCAAGTACGTGGCTATGGAAATCTGGAAGTGAGAGCAGAAGTTTTGATTGGAAACAGATATTTGAGAGTCATCTGTATAGAGGGAAAATTTGAACTCACAGGTAGAAAAAGTCATATAAGGCAAAAGTGAGGAATAAAAAAGGACCAGGACCTAGCCCTGATGAATCCAACATCTGTTAAAGGTTTGGTAGGTGAGGAGGCCTAACAAAGAAGACTGAAAAGGAGCAATAGAGAGGTAGAAACATCATGGTTCTTTTAGTTTAGGGATTGCCTATACTAGCATTAAACTAAACTAGGAGGTGACATTGAAGCCAAGGAAGATGGCCATAGCCAACTCAGTGGAAGCCACTATGAAGTTCAGAAAGATAGATGTCTAAAGAAATGAGTGTCAGATACGGTGACATGAAGATTGTTGAGAATCTTGACAAGAACAGTGAGTAGTACAAACAGAAGCAAGTCTGTGTATATTGAACAGTGTGTAGGCCATGAGGAAATGGTGATGCCTCCTCAGTTTACAAAACAGTGATTATTCATTTACACCTTTTTATAAAAATCTGTAGGTAGAATCAAGCTTAGCAAGTTTCCTTTTCTTCTACCTGGTCATTTCAGTGCTTAAAACTCCCAGATATTGAAAGTGTTCATTGATTCCTTAAAGAAAGAAACTCTCTAAGATGTTGGAGGAAAAGGAAAGTTAGATGTTGAATGCAATCTAAGCCAGCTGGTCCTGGGTTCCCCCCAACCCTGCTTCTGAGAACTGGGAAACTTGTGACTAGACATAGCTACAATACCCTCACTATCATCATCCCTTCATGACCAAACACGTATGCTCTTCGCAGTAAGTTTCCATTTGTTTTTATATAAATGTTTTGGGAAGAATCTGTCAGAACAGTAGTGACTGTTTCTGTCTGTTAAAATAGTTTTCTCCTATCATTTATTTCGGGATTCTTGCCTTTAGACCATATGAAACTCAAGAAGATGTTTATCAGCTTTATTATCACCATGATAATAATAGCTACCAGAAAACTAAAGTGTTGGTGCAAGAGAATAGAGATTTGAGAAATAGACTCATACATATGTTGTCAATTGATAATTAGACCAAGATACAAAGAAATTAAATGGAGAAAACTGTCTTTTCAACAAATTGTGCTGGAGCAATTGAAAATCTAGATGAAAAACAAAACCTCAATCCATACCTTACACCTTATGTAGAAATTAGTACAAAATGGATAATAGACCTGAATATGAATTTTCAAACTATAAAACATCTGAAGGAAAAAAACATAGGAGAAAATTTCTGTGATCTTGGGTTAGGTTAAGATTTCTTAGATATAATACAAAAAAAAAGGAAATATTTCCCTTAGTAGCTAATTCATTCCAAACTCTTAACAATGAGCCCTTATGGTTCTTGGTGCTATAGTAAATGGAATCGATTCTCGAGCCTAGATGGCTCAGTTGGTTGAGTCTCTGACTCTTGGTTTTGGCTCAGGTTGTAATCTCAGGGTAATGAGATCCAGCCCGGCATCTCGAGCCGGCATCCGGCTCTGCACTCAGTGGGGAGTATGCTTGTGATTCTCTCTCTCCCTTTTCCTCTGTCCCTCCCACTGCTAAAATAACAAATAAATCTTTTAAAAAATAATAAAATACAATAAGCCCTTAGCTTAAGAATTTGGTGTCTTCTAGAGAGGCTTTTTTGGTTAAAAGAAACAAAGGTTGCACTAAGGCCCTTAAATTTGAAATTCTGATCTGGCTTCTTCCTGCATTCTTTTCAGGGCAGAATTGAAGTTATATGAAGCGAAGTCTGTCAAGAAGTCTAGGTAGGGGCGCCTAGGTGGCTCAGTGGGTTAAAGCCTCTGCCTTAGGCTCAGGTCATGATCCCAGGGTCCTGGGATCGAGCACCGCATCATGCTTTCTGCTCAGCAGGGAGCGTGCTTCCCCCTCTCTCTATGCCTGCCTCTCTGCCTACTTGTGATCTCTGTCTGTCAAATAAAATCTTTTAAAAAAAAACAACAACAACAAACAACACTATGGGCTGGTCAGTGGCTCTGGGTAGGTTTGTGGGGACAAAGGGAGTTGATTACCAGGGACCCAAGGGGACAGGTAGGTGTAAAATACTGGTTTGTAAAATGTGAACTGTACTTTCAGCTGGTAATGGGAACAATGGAGTTTCCCTTAGATGGGACCACGGATGTGGCAAACACTGTAATAGATATAGTTATTATAAAGTATAATATTGATGTTTTTATTTTATTCTCCCAGAAACCATTGACCATCAACTTATTTTCTAGTTATGGTTCTCTTATTATCTAGCCCCCCTTCTAAATCAATCCATAGTTTCTAGTGAGGTGAGTGTATAAAGTAGGAACTTCTGGCTTTCATATAGGGCAGAGGGTATCTGGAAACAGAGGGTAAGAATCTTAGATTAGTTGAAGGATCTCTCGCTGGCTCAGTCAATAGAGCATGGGACTCTTGATCTTGGGGTCATGAGCTCAAGCCCCACGTTGGATATAGAGATTACTAAAATTAAAATTTTAAAATGATCTTAGATTAATTGAAAGTTGTTATCATAGGTCATTTAATACTTCTCCCTGCCTCTGGTTATAAGACTAAAATCATGGCTTTCAAGGAGACAGTAGTCCATCTTCTTGTACTTTAGTCTGAGTTAGTAACTTCCAAGGCCAGTTCCTCATGGTATTTAATCCATTTTTTCCCAATGGGCTTCATAGTATCAACCCTGTAATGGTCCTCCTGATACTAGCTTCTGGTGTTCCCTCTTCCCTTGCATGATGCTTATGTTGCTATTTTTCTTTCCCTTTAACAACCTGCTTTATAAGAAAGCCGAGTTATTTTTTTTTCTCCCTCAAAGAAATTACTACCCCCCCAAAGTGACACATACTCTTGCTGCTTAGTACTTTTTACGTAGGCTGACCTTTTTGGTTTGTCATCTTCATTTTTGTTGGGGTCCTTAAATCTTGATTGTTAGTCTTAGGATCCCATAGTGAAACTGGGATTAGGTTGGTTGGTTTGATTTTCACTTGCCTAGAGGAACTGAGCTTGCATTTGCTTTCTTTTGCAAGAATTGGTACATTTAAGATGGTCAGGTGGTGAATTTGGTTTGGCTAGATTTAATACATCTTGGGGAGATGGAACATCATGTACTCTGAGAAGAAAGATGTTAATGAGGAGGGGAAGAATGGTTGCTTACCTAGGGTTTTGCCTATCAAACTTGAGTGTAGCTAGAAATCACTGGGGTAGATTGCTAAAATGCAGATTTTTTTTTAAAGATTTTTATTTATTTATTTGACAGAGAGAGATCACAAGTAGGCAGAGAGGCAGGCAGAGAGAGAGGAGGAAGCAGGCTCCCCCGCTGAGCAGAGAGCCCAATGTGGGGCTCGATCCCAGGACCCTGAGATCATGACCTGAGCCGAAAGCAGAGGGTTAACCCACTGAGCCACCCAGGTGCCCCTAAAATGCAGATTTTAATTCAGTAGGTCTGGGGTGAGGCTCAACATCTAGGATTCGTCAGTTCTAACAAGTTTGCAGAAGATGTTCATGCTACTGGCATGCAGACACACTTAGAGGAGTAAGAACATATGGGGTTGATATTCCCATACAGGCATCTCTGAACAGAAGCTCCTTGTATCGCTCCCCTTCGTTGCCAGAGAATTTGAACAGACCAAGACTGAAGCGGGTGTTAAAATTCAAGAACAACCCAATACCAGATAAAGAAAAAAAGGAGTATTGTTCTAACCAAAAAGAGCTCGGGAAGGTAAGAACTTTTTAAGATGAGAATCTATTTAATCCTCTATCTCATCGTATTCTCTGCTTTTTTGGTATGAGGATTATTTTAGGATATCTCGTCTTCTTTCTCATTACTTCTACTTTTATCTCTTTGTTCTTTATGTCTTCCTTGTCTTTTTTACATTGTACCCGTATATAAAATATTTAACAATAAATATCTGTTATATTATACTTTTGAAAATAATGTTGGCATACTTCTTCCCAACCTTCTTTTATAAGATTTGAGAGGACACAGGGAAACCTGGAATGGTAAGGATATTTACTACTGTTTTACCTGTGTTCTGACAGAAACAGCATCATGAAGCACACTGGTTTGGTAGGAGGCAACTTTTGAAAAATTTAGTTTTCATTCCCTACCCCTCCTTTAAAAAAGAATCTGAATACTATTTTATAAAATCAGCATATGATAGTATAGAAGTTATACATAAAAGAAGCTGATGTGAAATGCCCATAATCCCATAGGCCAGAGACAATTATTGTCAACATGTGGTGTACATTCTTTGAGACTCTTTGATGCAGTTTTTTTTTTCTTTTATTGAAGTGGTATTACATAGAATCTTAAAAAAAAAAAAAAGCAGAATGGGACACCTGGATGATTGAGTCAGTTAAGCGACTGCCTTCAGCCCAGGTCGTGATCCTGGAATTCCAGGATCAAGTCCCACATCCGGCTCCCTGCTCAGCAGAGAGTCTGCTTTTCCCTCTGACCCTACCCGCCCCCCTCCCTGTGCTCTCTCTTTCTCATTATCCCTTAGATAAATACAATCTAAAATAATAATAATAATAATAAAGTGGTATTACAAAGTACTAGTTTTCTCACTTTCTTAAGAATATCATGAATTTCTTTTTGTGACAATGAAATTAATCTACAATATAACTTTATAGTGCATAATAGGAATATAATGTGTGAAATATGATTTGCTTAACTAAGACTCTTATTTATTAGTAATCTTTCTCTATTATAAACCTGCTGGGATATTGATTTTTACAGCCAAATCTTTTTGCATTTTTTTTCAAAGGGTGTACAAATTTTTAATAAGTCTCCACTCCTTCCCTCTCCTGGTTTTTAAATCTTTAACATGAAAATTGGCAGTGGGGGGATTCTTGTCATCCTCAGGGCTTAGGTCTAAAGAAGACAGTTTCTCTCTGTGACATTAATGTCATTCAGATGCTGGAGGAAGATTCTAACCAGGGCTCTCTGATTGGTGATTTCTCCAAGGTGAGTTTGGTTATATTAATCTTATATTCCATTGAGGCATTTTGGGTCTGAGTCTTTTTTTCTTTGCTTAAAGAGGACGCTAGGTATAATTATGCATCCTCACCAAGGACTATATGATAAACTGAAGATGCTCTGGTGGTAGATTTAGACCCTAAGCCTTTCTAGTGAGAAGGTATTTCTTATTCATTCTGGGAAAATCCAGAGCAGTAGGGAAGCATGAGGCGTTTTACTTTTTTCCTTTTAAAAATATCTTTTAAAATTATGTAAATAATACTTGGTCATTACAGTAAAAGTAGAAAATGAAATATACCTCAAGTCTTATAAAAAATATTGCTTGGGGGCAGCTGGTTGACTCAGTCAGTTGAGCATCTGCCTTGGCCTTGGATCATGATCCCAGAGTCCTGGGATTGTGTCCCCCATGGGGCTCCCTGCTCAGCGGGGAGTCTGCTTTTCCCTCTGCCTTTTCTCCTTCTCTCTCCCTCTCTCTCTTTCTGGCTTACTCTCTCTCAAATAAATACATAGAAGTTTTAAAAAATTAATATATATGTATATATTTATATATATATTATATATATAATATATTAACATATATTAATATATTATATATATTGTGATTCACTGGCTTTTTTTCCTCATCATTTAGTGTATCAGGAACATCTTTTCATGCCAATAAACAATTCAGCTTCATCATTTTGTATTTTTAATAGTACAGTATTTCATTTTTTTGGCTGCCCATAATTTTTTTATTTTTATTTTTTTAACATCTTAAGTTTATTTTTTTTTTCATGTTCCAAGATTCATTGTTTACGAACCACACCCAGTGCTCCATGCAATATGTGCCCCCTTAATACCCACTACCAGGCTTACCCATCCCCCCACCATAACCCTCAGTCTGTTTCTCATATTTTTTTTAATTACATTTTTTAAAAAAATGTTTAAGTTAATCTCCACACCCATGTGGGGCTTGAACTCAAAACTCCACAATCAAGAGTTGCATGCTTTACCGACTGAGCCAGCCAGGCACCCCTGCTCATAAATTCTTGTAGGATATTTACTTTTATAATTTTTCCTTATGAAGTATACCAAGATGGGCATATTTGTAGCTAATTTTTTTTTTTTTTTTGGTAGCTAAATCTAAAACTTTGTGTGAGTCCTTAATTCATTCCTTAGAATCACTTCATAGAAATGGAATTGCTGCATATGTGCATTATGGAGACTACTGATTCTTTTGAAGGCTTCTTGGGTTTTATTTATTTATTTATTTATTTGAGAATGAGAGAGAGAGAGAGAGAGAGCACGCGCGCACGTGCAGGGGCTGGGGTGGTGGCAGAGGGAGAGGTAGAGAGAGAATCTTAAGCAGGCTCCAAGCCCAGTGCAGAGCCCATAGTGGGGCTCAATCTCAGAATCCTGACATTGTGACCTGAGCTGAAATCAAGAGTTGAAAACTCAACCCAGGGGCGCCTGGGTGGCTCAGTGGGTTAAAGCCTCTGCCTTCAGCTTAGGTCATGATCCCAGGGTCCTGGGATTGAGCCCCACATGGGGCTCTCTGCTCAGCGGGGAGCCTGCTTCCTCCTCTCTCTCTCTGCCTGCCTCCCTGCCTACTTGTGGTCTCTGTCTGTCAAATGGACAAATAAAAAATCTTTAAAAAAAAAAAAAGAAAAAAAAAAAGAAAACTCAACCCAGGTGCCCCACATGTGGAGTTTTAAAGGTCATTTGGAAAGAAGGGCAATATATAGGTCTTTGAGCTCAAATTGAGGTTTAGAAAACTTGCTCTTATTTCAGTTCTTGGGTATTTCTAGGTATATGTGCTGCCAACCGTGTCAGGGAGACACCAAGATCTGAAGTACGTCAGCCCAGAAACAGTAAGCAGATTTCTGGAGACGGTAACTGGTTACATAAGCTACCATCTGGTCTGTTCTGTCCCTAAAATCCCCACTTCCATTGTATTTCACTATATTCACTCACATAGGCTTCTCATTCAACTTGAAGCTGTGTTAAAGAACTCCCATTTATCCCATTCTTTTGCTTTTGTTTTTAATTAAACAAATGATAGATAATTGTTATGGAAGCAAGCAAGGAAAGAAGGGAGGGAAGGAAAAAAGATAAAATCACTCAGTTTGGGTAAACTTACATCCTGATTTAGGCATTACAATCCCATTGACATCTTTCAGTGCATGATAATTATTATTTTTTTTAATGATAATTATTAATAGTATCCTCTTTCACTCTCAAAAGTGTCCTAGTTTGTGCAATAATTATTTGGTCACCCTACCCATAATCTCACCACCAGAGATAACCACTAGTAATAGTTTCCTTATGGCCTTCCAGATTTTATTCTGGAATATATTTGATAAAAATAGGATCATAATGAACATGTAGTGTTGAAGGGTAGCAAGACATTGTAAATATCTTTCTACCTCAGTAAAACAAATCTATATTATCCTTCTAATGGCTATATATATATTGGCATGTATAATTTAACCCCCATTTTTGAATAGTTATTTGTAACTTTTTAAATTACTTGATAACTTGAGCTAATATTTAAATTATTTGATAACCTAAAATAATGGCTGAGATGAATATTGTGCCATGTCTTTGTGTACTTTTCTGTTCACTAAAGATGTTGGGAAAGAAGTTGCCGATTCAAAGTGTAAATACATTTACATTTACAAAGTTCGCTGCAGAAAGGTTGAACAAATTTGCACTCCTACAAGTATCTTAAGGATATCAACCCTTTTCTTACATATCCTTTTCTGAAAGACTTGCTTGCTTCCTTTACGATGGAACCATTTCCCATTTCGTCTGGAAAGTCAGAATTGCTCCCTGCTACCTGTACTACTGCAGAAGCCCTTTGGTGTCTTCTGAGAGGCTGATTGCATCCACACCTGCCTCTAGATGAGTGCCTTGAATATGTTTTTCCCTGATGTCTCGGCAATACCAGCTACTTTGGTGCTCCAAAAAGACCATTTCTTTTTTTTTTTTTTTTAAAGATTTTATTTATTTATTTGACAGAGAGAAATCACAAGTAAGCATAGAGGCAGGTAGAGAGAGAGGAGGAAGCAGGCTCCCCGCTGAGCAGAAAGCCCTATGTGGGGCTCGAACCCAGGACCTGGGATCATGACCTGAGCTGAAGGCAGCGGCCCAACCCACTGAGCCACCCAGGCGCCCCCAAAAAGACCATTTCGTATTTTATCCTTTTGAATGAGCGGTAGGGATGAACCATTGCCCCATTTCAAATATAGGTGACCTTTGGAGATTGGGCATCGGGTGAAATTCTGGGTGACTAAAGGGAGTGCAAATCAGGAACCATGTGATTGAGTCTTGTCTCCCAGAGTGATAGGGAACAGGGTGTTCAATCTTCATTTCTGTGTAGGTGGCTGCCTTGCTGTCAGGGAAGTTCCAGAGCTTGATTGAGAAGTTTTATATCATCGATTGCCGCTATCCATATGAGTACCTGGGAGGACACATCCGGGTAAGGTTACGTTAGTGGAGAGGGGCTGGAGGTAGCTCTTTAATGAGTAGAGCCTATAGACATAGGTCCTATGAACTCCAGAACCAGGGCAGAGCTTCTACTTTTGGAGCACATCAAGGCTGCAAGTCCTCATTCTTGTTCTAATTCTGTAAACCTTGAGCAGTTTACTTTCCCTTTCCCTCCTAGACCAATCTCCCTTTATTCTATTGGAGCCAAGAGCTCCTACTTGGAAGTAAAATATTAATCTAAGCACGGAGAAGAACCTTGCAGATTCTCATAGACATTCTTCACAATGATTCCTATGCATTGGGGGGGGGGGGGTAGACAGATCTACAAACATTTATTGAATACCTACTACATGCCAAGCTCTATGCTAGACTTTGGGGATAGACAGAGATATAATTAGATCTTGTGCCCTGAAAGTGCTTACAGTTTAGACTTCCTGGCCCAAATATTCCAAGATGGTATCCCAGTTATTTCTAAGTATTGGAACTATCCACAGGCCCTTAAGGAAATACTGAAATTTTTCTACAGGAAGCTTTAAACTTGTACAGTCAGGAAGAACTGTATAACTTCTTTCTGAAGAAGCCCATTGTCCCTCTCAACACCCAGAAAAGAATAATCATCGTGTTCCACTGTGAATTCTCCTCAGAGAGGGGTCCCCGAATGTGAGTGTGTATATGGGGTAGGGTGGGTGTTAGAAATGGACCTTGAATTGGGAAAACCAGGGAGACTTCCCAGACCAGTTCAGACAGAGATTGGAATGATTGAATGCATTCTTTCCATTGTAGTTTAAAGTTAAGGGGGTAGAAAGAAAGGTTTCTAAAATTTAAAAAGTTTGGAGCAGTGAAGGAAAAAGGATTGGGAATGAAGAGGAGAAAGAGTGACTTGCTTGAATCTTGTTTTGCAAAGACAGTGAGATCTGGAGGTCCTTTTGGGTTACCCGTAGTCAATTCTTCCTTCCCCTCCCCAGTGAATGACACATGGAATCCTGACCTTGCTTCTCTCCACCCCACCCACCTCTGGGTTTTCTCTAAAGGTGCCGCTCTCTGAGACAAGAGGACAGGGCTCTGAATCAGTATCCTGCATTGTACTACCCAGAACTTTATATCCTCAAGGGGGGCTACAGAGACTTCTTTCCAGAATATACGGTAAAGGATGGGCCACATGGGGCAACAACAGGAGAGCTCAGTATTGGGGGAGCGAACTTGAGCATGCAACTTCCAGGGCCTGCAAAGCCCTCCAAGAACAAACTCCTGCTCCTTCTTAGCTACCACCAGCAGCATCTCTATTAAACCTAGTAAAGTTCTGGAGACTAGAGTATCCCTTACTTTGTCCCCTACCTTTCAGAAGCTGTGCGAACCACAGAGCTACTGCCCTATGCATCATCAAGACCATAAGGCTGAGCTGCTGAGGTGTCGAAGCCAGAGCAAAGCATGGGAAGGAGAGCGGCAGCTGCAGGAGCAGATTGCCTTACTGGTGAAGGATGTGAGCCCGTGATAGTGGGTCAGTGATTGGCTGTCTAGGAGTCACCAAAAGACACAGTAGAAACGCTGAGCAGAAAGAAGCCATGTTGTATATGGCTAAACCCAGGATTGTTAGAAGATGTTTGCAAGCCAACAAGCTGCCAAGCTAATAAAATTCCAGACCTGGGGGTTGGTTTTAGCAGAGCTGCTGGGTGGTGACTGAGTCCTGGAGCCGGCTCTAGAAGGGTATGGCCTTGAGTTACCTGGAGATTTGTGTTGCTTCAGGAAGTGTTTGTATTCTCTTTCCATTTAGACATGTCTTCTCACAAGCCCGCCAGCTCTTTCCCTGGGCTTCTGCCTGTTGCAACAGAGTTGTCCAACTTTTTTCTCTGTGCTTGCCTTCTGTGTTTCCTTCTCTCCCTTTTTCTTAAATGGGAAAATAAACACTGCAGAATGAGAAATTTGATTGTGAACCCTGTCTACTCCTAGAAAATCTTTTTAAGGAAGAGATCATCAATTCATCTCCTTTAGACAAAGGTGTAACAATCTTGATATATAGCTGAGGCCAAGGTACTTTTCTCTAGACTGTTTGTTCTCAGATTTGGGCCCTGGACCATAGGCATTGTCTGAATTTGTTTGAAATGTAAATTTTCAGGCCTCACAGCAGACCTACTAAAGCAAGACCTCTGAGGGCTCAGAATTATGGGTTTAAAAAATTTTCCCTATTAGGTGATTCTGATGCATGCTGAGGCTTGAGAACCACTGTTCTGGAAGTAAGGAAAACTTTTGTTTTGTTTTGTTTTGTTTAAGCAGGGGTGGGGTGGGGTGAGGTAGGGGGAAGAAGCGGAGGGGGAGGGGGAGAGAGAGAATCTCGCTGCCCAGCGCAGAGCCCAAGATAGGGCTCACTTAACCAGCTGAGGCACCCAGACACCTCTTAAGGAAAACCTTTTAAATTGCCTTCTTTAGCAATATTCCAGCTTTCCTTTCCTAGACCATTCCAAGTATGAGTTACCTAAAAGTGTGCTCTACACTCAGCACTCCGTGATAACTAGGTTCAGAAAACCATAGTGATTAACATCTCTAAAGCAGGTTATAGGTCTGAGTTGGGCTTAAAAAGATTCCTTATCTTGGGTTGCCTGGGTGGCTCAGTGGGTTAAGCCTCTACCTTCAGCTTAGGTCATGATTTCAGGGTCCTGGGATTGAGCCCCACATTGGGCTCTCCGCTTGGCGTGGAGCCTGCTTCCCCCTGCCTCTCTGCCTACTTGTAATCTCTCTCTCTCTCTGTAAATGAATAGATAAAATCTTAAAAAAAAAAAAAAAAAAGATTCCTTATCTACAACCTCAATAGAATTTTGACTTTTCCCATTTCCCATCTCTTTCCTTGACTTCATTTCCCATCTCACAGAGATGAGTTTAGGACTTGGGATAGTTGGAAGTAGAGATATGTGCTGTCTAAAGGTAGGGAATAAAAGAATAGAAAAGTAGCAAACGAGCCATTAGACTTAAGGAAGACCTTTTATTTACTGTTTTTTTTTTTTTTTTTTTTAAAGAAAACCTTTTAGGGGCACCTGGGTGGCTCAGTTGGTTAAGCATCTGCCTTCAGCTCAGGTCATGATTCTAGGGTCCTGGGATCAAGCCCCACGTCAGGCTCCTTGCTCAATAGGGAGCCTGCTTCTTCCTCTCCCACTCCCTCTGCTTGTGCACCCTCTCTCTCTTTGTCAAATAAATCTTAAAAAAAAAAAAAAAGAAAAAAGAAAACCTTTTAAAGTGCATTTTTTTTAAAGATTTTATTTATTTATTTCACAGAGATCACAAGTAGGCAGAGAGGCAGGCAGAGAGAGAGAGAGAGAGAGAGGAGGAAGCAGGTTCTCCGCCGAGCAGAGAGCCCGATGCGGGACTCGATCCCAGGATCCTGAGATCATGACCTGAGCCGAAGGCAGCGGCTTAACCCACTGAGCCACCCAGGCGCCCTTAAAGTGCATTCTTCAGCACTATCCCAGGCTTTCCATTCTTAGAGTTGTTAAGGCAAGTAGGCTTTTGTCTTCATAGTGAGATACACCCCTATGGCCTGGGGTGGCAGTGGAATTGACTCAAAATTATCAATCTCCCATATTAACCTAGTGGGAGTGATAGCTCAGGACTAGAAAAAGACAAAGATGGGTGCCTGGGTGGCTCAGTGGGTTAAGCCTCTGCCTTTGGCTCAGGTCATGATCTCAGGGTCCTGGTATCGAGTCCCACATCGGGCTCTCTGCTCAGTGAAGAACCTGCTTCCCCCTCTCTCTCTGCCTGCCTCTCTGCTACTTGTGATTTCTGTCTCTGTGTGTCAAATAAATAAATAAAATCTTAAAAAAAGAAAAGAAAAGAAAAGGACAAAGAGCTCTGAAGCCTGGCTGAGACAGAATAGAGACCAAAGTGACCTCTTCCTGAGTTCTGGAGCATGGAAACCTTTTTTAAGTGAGCTGGAGGGAAGAAGGGCTGTGGCTGGACAGATGTCTGCAAGCGGGGGCCAGGGTTCTTCTGGAGTGCCTTACGTGTGCCTCCCAGCAGAGGGCACTGCGGTATTCTTTAATGCAGCTTCTAGAGCCTGCTGCCTCCACCGCGCCCGATCCTGCCTCTACCCACAGGGAAGCTACCTGGCGTTCTCCCTGAGCCCTTGGGCTCAGAGTTCAGAAGGGCAGAGGGGAAAGGAGAGAAAAGCTGTTTCCACATTAGGAGCAGATGGCTGAGGGGAATACTCTGCTCCTCTGTCCCACCCCCACATACTTATCCCTGCTAAACAGGTACTCCTGGTGGCCTGAGGAGGAAAATGTTTGAAGCACCTCCACTTCCAAGTATGAGGAAGGGATCCCCTGACTCACTGCCTACCCTAGTGGGTCATTTCCTGATCGTTTTCCCCAGAAAAGTGGAACCAACCCCCTCCCCCCCAGGAAGAGACTGGTACACATGTTCCCATTACAGTAATCTTAATTAAGTGGATGTTTGGAGTTGCAAAACAAAAACTAGAGCTTAATTATTTTATCTACTTTGTGGAAAAAAAATGTATTTGACTAAAAGGCTCCATTTGCTGCCTATATAATTTCTTATAATGTCCTCCCTTTGCATAGATGCCATGTGATTTGATTCATGTTGTTTTCAGGAATAATAATAGTAACTAATATTTTTTAGGTGCTTACTGTATGCAAGACTTTTTATGAATTCATTTTATATGTATAAACTCATTTAATTTTCACAGCAATTCTGTGAGGCAGGCACTTATTATTTTGCACATTTTACAGGTAAAGGAATTGAGACACAGAGGGATTAAGTAACTTGTTTAAGGGATGCCTGGTTGGCTCAGACAGTTAAGTGGCTGCCTTCCGCTCAGGTCATGATCTGTGTCGGGGTCCTGGGATTAAATCCCCCATCGGGCTCCCTCGGGGGGGAGCCTGCTTCTCCCTCTGCTTACTCTGCCTGCCGCTCCCCGCTGCTTGTGCTCTCTCTCTGACAAATAAATAAAATCTTAAAAAAAAAAAAAGTAACTTGTTTAAGATCACACAGCTAATGAACCGTGGAGTTGGGGTTTGAACCTAGGCAGTATGGCTCCAGTGTCTATACCCTAAATGGATTTGCTGCTACCAAATCCTCATCAAAGAATAGTGTGCCTTTCGGGCGCCTGGGTGGCTCAGTGGTTGAATCCTCTGCCTTTGACTCAGGTCATGATCTCAGGGTCCTGGGATCGAGTCCCACATCGGGCTCTCTGCTCAGCAGGGAGCCTGCCTCCTCCTCCTCTCTCTCTCTGCCTGCCTCTCTGCCTACTTGTGGTCTGTCTGTCAAATAAATGAAAAAAAAAAATCTATAAAAAAAAAAAAAAAAAAAAAAAAAAAAAAAAAAAAAAGAATAGTGTGCCTTTCTATTCACTGTATTAGATGTTAAATATATAAGAGCCTCAATTATAGATTCTTTTTTTTTTTTTAAGATTTTATTTATTTATTTGTCAGGGACAGGGAGAGAGAGCGAGCGAGCACAGGCAGACAGAGAGGCAGGCAGAGGGAGAAGCAGGTTCCCTGCCGAGCAAGGAGCCCGATGTGGGACTCGATCCCAGGACACTGGGATCATGACCTGAGCCGAAGGCAGCCGCTTAACCAACTGAGCCACCCAGGCGTCCCTCAATTATAGATTCTTAAGAAGTCAGGGCTGTACGGGTTGCTTGGGCTCCACAGATGAGACTAAGGGCTAAGACCCCAGGCGGGAGACCTTGGCATGTGTTGTATATTAGGTTAGCTTTATACTAACACTGATTGTATTTGTTCACCATAAAGTCAAGAAATGAGGAAAACGGTATTTCTAAACCATTCTTTCTAAAAACAAGGTTTTCAGGGGGTGCCTGAAAAACTAACTTGACTGGCTCAGTCATTTAGGCCTCTGACTCTTGATTTCCGCTTGGGTCGTGATCGCGGGGTCATGAGATTGAGCCTCACGTTGGGCTCCATGCTCAGCGTGGAGCCTGCTTTTTGCTTGTCCATCTCTGTATGCTCCTCCCCCACTTGCTCTTTCTTTCTCAAATAAATACAATACATTTTTTTAAAAACAAAAACAAAACATGGTTTTCAGTCTTAGTCCAGTACCTGGCTGACCTCTGGCATAGAGAAGGGAGGAGCATTTTCCTTTTCTCATCAGGATTATAAAGTGGGAGGGGCTATGGAAGATTACATTTCCCCCTTCCCCATTCAGTTCAGGCAAATGTTGAGGAAACACCAGTTCCTTTAAATGTATATCTGGGGTTGTCAATTCTAATTACCACAGGTATTCAATTATACTATTCCTGCCCTCAAAAGTCTGGCAAGGTAGAGAATGGTTCCCTTTTTTCCCATCCCTGTATGCAGTCTGGCCCACTAGCAAAGGAAAGAGGTACTCTAGCCTCCATCTCCAAGGCAGCAAGTCTGGTGGTGGGAGCAGGTCAAGTTCACAGAAAAATTAACTCTTGCACGCTACTTAGAATGATAGCATTTATTCACTGCGTGCTCTGTGCCAGACACTATGCGAAACTCTTTACTATATACTGGTGTAATCCTGATTACTGTTACATGAAGTAGATACTATTATTAATTTTACTCATGCAGAAACTGAAGCAAGGAAAAATTAAGTGCTGTGCCCAAGGTCATCCAGCCTTTGTTGAAAATGGCAGTTGAATCCAGGCAGTCTATAAAGCTTGTGTTCTTAACTATTCACCACACTGCTAACACCCTAGGTGAGGGTAGCAGCAGGAATTAAAGCTTCCAGTGAGAGAGGGCTTGATAGAAGGCAGAAACCCATGATTACAAATGAAAATGGAGTAAGATACAAGGTTTTTAGACTGTTGAGCCCAAGCAGCAGATTGCAAAGGCTCCCAGGGCAGGGTTTGTTTCTTAATCATTTTTGCACCTGGTTCAAAGTTGAACCCATAATCAGTCTCAAAAGACATTACTGAATTGAATGATAGCTGAGTAGCATCGTCTTTTTAGAAAGGACAGGCTCATTTGTCATTATCCACAAAGGATATGTGGTTCCCATAGGCAATGCTGCTTATCTAGCAGGTGTTGGCAGTTGCAGGGGACGTGGTTGGTGGGGAGAGGGTGTGCTGGAAGAGCTGTCCATATAACTCCTGGAGTCATAATTATTTGCAGAGGCTTCCTCATCCCTTCCCTACCTTTGGTTTCCAACCATCATCCAAGGCCCAGTGATGTCAGGCTCTCCACTCCAGTGCCCAGACAGAAAGATGGTCCAGCATCTCATTCTCACAAAAAGGCTGGCCTGTTACAGGTGGAATTGGGCATTGCTGTCAGCCTAGCAGTTTGAGTTTGTTCCTACCTTCCTGGTCCATTCCATGGGGATGGCACTGAATGGACACTCAGAGTATGCATCCTGAGCACATGCCTTTTCCCACCCTATCCTGCCACCCAAACTTGATTGGGCTTGTTTGCTAAAGGAGGGTTAGAGCAGAGGTGACACCTCTTAACTCCCATCCCAACCTCTGTTGATTCATAGGTCTTTCAGCTGTTTCCTAGCATCCCAACCATCTGAAATGGTTACCATTTGGGGCCCTGGGTGGCACAATTGGTTAGGCACCAGACTCTTGGTTTTAGCTCAGGGCTGATCTCAGTATTGTGAGATCAAGTCCCGAGTCAGGCTCTGTGCTCACTGAGTCTGCTTGAGTTTCTCTCCCCTCGCTATGCATGCTCTCTCTCTCTCTCTCAAATAAATAAATAAAATCTTGAAATTGTTTCCCTTTGCTTTTTTTTTTTTTTTAAGATTTTATTTACTTATTTGACAGAGAGATCACAAGTAGGCAGAGAGGCAGGCGGGGGGTGGGGGCGGGAAGCAGGCTACCTGCTGAGCAGAGAGGCCAATGTGGGGCTTGATCCCAGGACCCTGAGATCATGACCTGAGCTGAAGACAGAGGTTTAACCCACTGAGCCACCCAGGCGCCCCTGCCTCTTTTTTTTTTTTTTTTTTAATTTTATTCATTTATTTGAGAGAGAGAGCAGAATCAGGGGGAATGGCAGAGGGAGAGGGAGAGTGGACTTCACGCTGGGCTCGATCCCAGGACTTTGGGATTATGACCTGAGCTGAAGGCAGGCTCTTAACTGACTCAGCCACCTGGTGCCCCAAGTTACCCTTTGTTTTTATTTATTTTTTTTTAATTTTTTTATTATTATTATTTTTTTTTATTTGACAGAGATCACAAGTAGGCAGAGAGGCAGAGAGAGAGAGAGACAGGGAAGCAGGCTCCCCGCTGAGCAGAGAGCCCGATGCGGGACTCGATCCCAGGACCCTGGGATCATGACCTGAGCCGAAGGCAGAGGCTTTAACCCACTGAGCCACCCAGGTGCCCCACCCTTTGCTTTTAAATCCCATTTTGAAACTATTGCCAGAGTGGAGTGGACAGTGGGGGCTATCTGTGCCCAGCTACAGCTTTCTGACTTAACATAAGGAGGTAGTATGGAGCTGGGGGAAATCAGGCCCTGTTCAAAAGCTGAGGAGCCAGATGTTCATTTTCACAGCTCTCCTGGAAGACTGGAAGGGCAGATAGAGATTAAAACGAAGACCAAACTCCATTTAAAGTGCATTACAGCTCAGGAACTAGCTCCCCCTGGGCAGGAGAAGGGAGGAAACGGCACAAGAGGCCACATCTCTCCTTCCTTATCTAGGGCCACATGTCTCTCTCCCAGCTTTGTGAAGGGTGATTTACACCCCTGGCTGGAATGACTCTCTTTCTGGGCTGATTACATCGGCAAATGCCCCCCAGAGGCCGCAGCAGGCTGGCCATATTCAGAAGCAGCAGCCAATAAATCTCAGAGGTTTATATTGCACTTCTCAATACCCTCCTCCTGGCCCTCTGCCAGGCCTCTGCACAAGTGAGGAATGGGTTTGGGTTGCAGGGGTTGGGGGTGAAACCCTCCACTTCCTTTATCATCCTCTCTCTTCCTAAGCACTTAGTTATTCTTCCAAGTCATTGTGTCTCTGTTTTTACCCTTGGGAGCTCTTGGGAATCAACCCTAACCCCAAACAAATGCCCTTACCCTTGTGGGTAGAAATCATGGGCTCTGGGCAAAGCTGTGTTTCTATCTTGCTGTTTAATCTTAGTAGAGTAGGTTGCTTTCTGAAACATACCTGAAGATGAGGAGGCTCCTAAAGTGGTCTTTCTAGCCACCTTCCTCAGCGATCCTGTCGTTCTTCCAGGTAATTCTCTAACCTGAACAGAGTTTAATCCTTCCACCCTCCCTCATGACAGTGAATTTTGGAGGAAGCTAGTCTGCCGTTAAGTCCTGGGATCTGGCCGCAGGACTGTCCTCAGCACAGCCATTTCACCTGTCTGGGACCTATTTGCAGAATCATGGGGTTAATGGTAACAGCCCAAGCTTACCCCGAAGTTCTTCAACAGGAAATGGAGGCATGGATGTGCAAATTCTTTTTTTTTTTTTTTTTTTTTTTTTTTTTTTTAGATTTTATTTATTTATTTGAGTGAGAGAGAGCATGAGCGAGGAGCAGGTCAGAGAGAGAAGCAGGCTCCCCGTGGAGCTGGGAGCCCGATGCGGGACTCGATCCTGGGACTCCAGGATCATGACCTGAGCCGACCAACTGAGCCACCCAGGCGACCCTGGATGTGCAAATTCTAAGAGGAAAAATAAATACTAGAAGTGAAACTGCCCTTATGCTGACTTGCTCAGCTTTTGCTACAAGATTTCACTTGTTCCTGGAGGGGGTGGGGGTCCAGCAAGTGAGAAATTGGGCTTTTCTTGATAAATACTTGGGCCCACGAGATGGGGACTCTCCGGAGGCAGCTGCTGCAATTGTCTTGGGCGGAATTCTCTAAGGGAAGTGGGCAGCGGTGCGCAGGTGGGCTCGGGTAGAGCACCCTCTTGCACGCGGTCGCCGGGGCACCTGACCTCGCTCATCCCCACCCCCGCGGCCCTCTGCCTAGAGTAGAAGCGGCGTTGTGGTGCGTCCGAGCGCTTCGGAGTTGGAGGGCGGCGCCCAGGACCCTGGTGGGAGAGTGTCGGCGCTGCGCGGGAGGAAGGGCGGGAGGCGGTTGGAGGAGCCCCGATCGCAGAACCTCTGGGCGAGGAGCGAGGAGAGCGCGGCGCCCGGCGCTGGCACAGCGTCTCGGACGCGGACGGCTGGCGTGAGGACCGAGCCATGGCGCGTCCTCCAAACCCGCGAACACTGCCGCCCGCGTTCCTGCTCCTGCTGCTGGTATCTCTGCGACTCCGAGCCGGTGAGTGTCGTCTGTGCGTCCACCGGCCGGTTCCGGCCGCGGCCTTAGGGGGAGGAGAGGGGAGCATAGGCGGGGCGCTGGTCACAGGTGTCCCATCTGTCGGAGGAAGGACGCCCAGGGTGCTAGGAAGGGGGTGCCTTGAATGCATAATACAGTTTTTGAACTATTATAGATTGAATGCCAGCCATGGCCGGACACCCAAGCATCTCCCGTTTCCCCATCCCCCCACCACCCAGTCCCGCCTCGTCCCTCTTTTGAGGTGCCTCTGCACAGACATAGAACAGTTGCAGCCAGGCCACTTCCACGACAGCATCTCTAGAAGGCGGGAAGAATCAGAAGCAGGACTGCCATTTGCTTCTCACTGGCTTCAAGTCTTCCACTCCCTGTAAGGACTGGGGAAGTGGACTCTAGGTACAGATGAAAAAAGAGAAGTTTTTGTTTGAACTGACTTCTCACAAATAAGGGTTGTAAACTGCTGCTAGAACTTGCTAACATTATTTGAGAATATTTCTTGTCACCAACCTACTTCCACCCCCCACTCTTTCAGGACATATTTTTATTGTTTTAATTGGAGCAGAAGACTTGCTACAGGGGAAGATGGCTCAGCACAGTGCCTTGCCCTATTATAGATACACAATAGGTATTTTGTGGAATATATAGTTCAAGGTCTGGTTTTAGGACCATGCCATTCCCCAGACAGTGGTAGCCTGGGATCCATGATCCCAGGGAACATGCCCATGAACTTTGGGAGTGGGATGCATGCATGGAATCTTATTGTGGGACTCTTGCATAGAGCCCGAGTGGGGGAAATCCTGAGGCAGGGATCACACATGGGCCCATCAGCTAGGGCCATAAAGTAGTACTGGAGGAATACAATCTTGACTGCAAGACACGTATGGAAGAAGAGAGGGAAAGAGCTGGTTTGTCCAGATTGACTCCATCAGTAAATCAGGGCAGCAAGATATCACCAGTCTGATTTGACTTCCCAGAAAATCTCCCTAACCCTAACGTTATAGCTGCACATCAAGATCAGGGTAAACATTAAACACCTTCCTAATTAATCAGTTAAATGTAGCAAGTTCCCCCTTGTTATGATGAAATTTAACATTGCCCCTATGTTAATTTTTTGTTGAGCTGTGATTGCTCCTAAGTCCACCTTGTTCAGACTCAGTGAACCATCAGCTATGAAATATGAGAGATTTACTTCTGACAATTGTTGTGACTCAATATTTAGTCCAGTTTTATTTTTTTTAAAGATTTTATTAGTTTATTTGACAGAGATCACAGGTAGGCAGAGAGGCAGGCAGAGAGAGAGAGGGAAGCAGGCTCCCTGCTGAGCAGAGAGCCCAATGTGGGGCTCGATCCTAGGACCCTGGGATCATGACCTGAGCCGAAGGCAGAGGCTTTAACCCACTGAGCCACCCAGGCGCCCCTTTAGTCCAGTTTTAGCAATGAGACTTAGACTTGTTACATCTCTTTCATTAGGCACTTACTGGATACCTACCAGAAGTAACCTCTTAAACATTTAGTATTTCTCAAACTGCTTAAATCCCTGTTTTCCTTTCGGTAAAGATAAATATCTTATGCCTTCCCTAAATTTTTTTTTTGAAATTTAAAAGCTTTTTTCATCTTCCACATACATAATGATCAAATATACTTTTTTTTTGAACCACGCATTACCTTTGTAAATTCTGATATACCCCTTAAAGGGGCCTAATGCGTCTCTTCCCTCCTTTGAGAAACAATGGTTTAATCCAAACTCCTTACCTTACATTTGGGCAACTAAAGTTCAGAAAGTGAAGGCATGGGGTGCCTGGGTGGCTCAGTGGGTTAAAGCCTCTGCCTGGGCTCAGGTCGTGATCCCGGGGTCCTGGGATCGAGCCCCACATCGGGCTCTCTGCTCGGCAGGGAGCCTGCTTCCTCCTCTCTCTCTCTCTCTCTGCCTGCCTCTCTGCCTGCTTGTGATCTCTGTCTGTCAAATAAATGAACAAAATCTTAAAAAAAAGAAAGTGAAGGCAGAACTGGGACTAAGGTGAATGAGTGAAGGGGGGTGTGCCAAGAAACAGTAGTCAAGATAAAAAATATTTTAATGCAGTATTTTTTATTTTATTTATTTATTTTTTGTTTTGTTTTGTTTTTTAAAGATTTTATTTATTTATTTGGCAGAGAGAAATCACAAGTAGGCAGAGAGAGAGAGGAGGAAGCAGGCTCCCCGCTGAGCAGAAAGCCCAATGTGGGGCTCGAACCCAGGACCTGGGATCATGACCTGAGCCGAAGGCAGCGGCTTAACCCACTGAGCCACCCAGGCGCCCCTATTTATTTATTTTTTAAAGATTTTATTCATTTGACAGACAGAGATCACAAGTAGGCAGAGAGGCAGGCAGAGAGAGAGGGGGAAGCAGGCTCCCCGCTGAACAGAGAGCCCGATGCAGGGCTCAATCCCAGGACCCTGAGATCATGACCTGAGCTGAAGGCAGAGGCTTTAACCCACTGAGCCACCCAGGCGCCAGTAATGCAGTATTTTTTTTTTTTAAAGATTTTACTTATTTATTTGACAGACAGAGATCACAGGTAGGCAGAGAGGCAGGCAGAGAAAGAGGAAGGGAAGCAGGCTCCCTGCCAAGCAGAGAGTCCGATGCGGGGGCTCAATCCCAGGACCCTGGGATCATGACCTGAGTTGAAGGCAGAGGCTTTAACCCACTGAGCCCCCCAGGTGCCCCAATGCAGTATTTTTTTAAGTATATTTCAGGTTGTTGTTTTTTTTTTTTTTTTTAAGTAATCTCTGGGTCCAACATGGGGCTCCACCAGCTGAGCCAGCCAGGTGCCCTTCAGTGTAGTATTTTTAAGAAATCAAAATTTAAAAAATTTTAAACAACTGCCTTCAGCTCGGGTCATGATCCTGGAGTCCCAGGATCAAGTCCTGGATCAGGCTCCCTGCTCGGTGGGGAGCCTGCTTCTCCCCTCTCATGCGCTTTCTCTCTCATTCTCGCTCTCTCTCTCAAATAAATAAATAAAATCTTTTAAAAATTTTTAAAAAATCAGGGGCGCCTGGGTGGCTCAGTGATTAAAGCCTCTGCCTTCGGCTCAGGTCATGATCCCAGGGTCCTGGGATCGAGCCTCACATCGGGCTCTCTGCTCAGCAGGGAGCCTGCCTCCTCCTCCTCCTCTCTCTCTCTGCCTGCCTCTCTGCCTACTTGTGATCTGTCTGTCAAATAAATAAAAATCTTTAAAAAAAAAATTTTTTTTTTAAATCAAAATCAGTGCTCTCTTCAGCAGCACTTACACTAAAAATAAAAATCAATGCTCCCCTCAAAATCCATGGTGAGCGAAATATAAAAAATTTAAATAAAGAATGATAATGCCGGGCGCCTGGGTGGCTCAGTGGGTTAAGCCGCTGCCTTCAGCTCAGGTCATGATCTCAGGGTCCTGGGATCGAGTCCCGCATCGGGCTATCTGCTCAGCAGGGAGCCTGCTTCCCTCTCTCTCTCTCTCTCTCTCTGCCTGCCTCTCTGTCTACTTGTGATCTCTCTCTGTCAAATAAACAAATAAAATCTTAAAAAAAAAAAAGAGTGATAATGCCATGCTGAAGCTTATTAGATCCTGAAGCAAAAGGTGTGATCAATACTACTGATACTGCTTTTGTTTGTGCATTGGGTATGACCAGTTCTTAGGATGTGTCCTATTTTCCAGTGAACTTGGTAAAACTCAGATTCCTAGGCATTATCACCAGAGACTCTGATTCAGTAGTTCTGGGATGAGGTCAGAAATCTGCATTTTTTAAAAAGATTTTATTTCTTTTCTTATTTAGAGAGAGAGAGACAGTGAGAGAGAGCATGAGAGGAGAGAAAGTCAGAGGGAGAAGCAGACTCCCTGTGGAGCTGGGAGCTTGATGAGGGACTGGTGCCTGACACAGAACTTGATCCCGCTCTGGGATCATGACCTGAGCTGAAGGCAGTTGCTTAACCAACTGAGCCAACCAAGCACCCCAGAAATCTGCATTTTAATAAGTAATCTACTTGATTATTTGATTGTAAAAGAAGGTTGAACTAACTAAACTCAGGCTCCTCCTAATTTTGGTACTTTGCTATGTTTTTTTTTCTTTAGTATTTTATTCATTCATTTGGGTGGGGACACAAGCAATGCGGAGGGGCAGGGGGAGAGGAGAGGGAGAAGCAGGCTCCTCCGACCCAGCAGGGAGCCCGATATGGGGCTCGATCCCAGGACCCATAAGCTAAAGGCAAATGCTTAACCGACTGAGCCACCCAGGCGCCCTGGCACTTTGATTCTAACTAGAGGGAAGGGGTTCAGAGAAGTTACAGAAGTGGCTCACAGAATTACTCTGTTATTTGGTTATCTCTTAAATAGTAGGAACTCATAAAAAAACAAGCACTGTACTAGGCACTCGCAACAGAGTAGTGATAAGATACATGTGGAAGTGGAGACAGAAATAATCAATAAAAACTCAAATTAAAAAGATCAAGTGATGGGGCGCCTGGGTGGCTCAGTGGGTTAAAGCCTCTGCCTTCGGCTCAGGTCATGATCCCAGGGTCCTGGGATGGAGCCCCGAATCAGGCCCTCTGCTCAGCAGGGAGCCTGCTTCCTCCTATCTCTCTGCCTGCCTCTCTGCCTGCTTGTGATCTCTGTCTGTCAAATAAATAAATAAAATCTTAAAAAAAAAAAATCAAGTGATGAAAGTGCTATGCAGAGTTTTGGAGTAATGACGTAGTAGAGTAGCTTGGAGGTTATTTTACATTGGTTTGTTAGAGATGGTCTTTCTGTGGTGACATTTAGGCTGAAAAGTGAATTACCAGAAAGGGCCAGCCACATGAAGATTGGGAGAAGAGCATTCCAAGCAGAAAGAAAGGCTATGGAAAAAACACTAAGGTTGACACAAGCTTGTCTGGTTCAGTGGCAACAGAAAGAAGGCTGGTGTGGGTGGAAGGAAGTGGGAGAGGAAGAGAGGGCTAGGAGGTAAGTGCGTGGGAACTGCTGGAAGAATTTAAGCAGAGAAATGAAATGATCTCATTTGTAGTATTTAAGAGATTATCCCATATAATGCCAATTGCCATTAGAATTATGTTATATTCACACAATGAAATGATATACAGTAAGAAAAATAAAAATAAGGTAGTTACAACCATACTTAATAGTGTGTGTGAGGACACCTGTGTGGCTCAATCAGTTAAGCATCTGCCTTCAGGTCATGATCCCAGGGTCCTAGGATTGAGTCCCACATCAGGGCTCCTTGCACAGTGGGGAGCCTGCTTCTCCCTTTGCTGCCACTCCCCCTGCTTGTGTGTGTGCACTGTCTCTCTCTCCCCCTCAAGTAAATAAATAAATAAAATCTTAAAAAAAAAAAGTGTGGGTGAACTAAGCTTAATATTGAGCAAAAGAAACCAAGACACCAAAAGCACATATTATATGATGGAAAAAACAGACAAAACTAATCTCTAATGTTAGAAATCAAGACATTGAATTGGTTTCCTTCAGAGGGGTTGGTGACTGGCAGAGGGCATCTCGGGTACTGGTAACGTTCTGGTTCTTTATCTGAGGTTTGGTTCCACAGTATATTCAATTTGAAATTCATTAAACTGAACATTTTGATTAGTGCATGTTTCTGTATGTTGTACTTCAATGAAAAATAATTACCAAACATGATATATAAATGACAAAATGCACAAAATATGCTCAACATCATAAGTCTTTAGGGAAATCCAAATGAAAACCACAGTAATATGCCACCTCATACCTGTAAAGATGGCTGGTTAAAAGAAAACACAAAACAGAAAATAACAAGAGTTGGCAAGTTTGTGGAGAAATTGGAACGTTTGTACAATGCTAATAGGAATGACAAATAGTGCAGCCACTGTGGAAAACAATTGGGTGGTTCCTCAAAAAGTTAAACAGAATTACCATATGACCCAGCAATTCCACTGGTAAGTATATACCTAGAAGAATTTTATACAGGAATTTGAGCAAATACTTTTACATGAATGTTCAGAGAAGCCCTGTTCACAATAACCAAAGCCTGGAAACAACCCAAATGTCCATCAACTGGTGTATAGATAAACAAAACATGGGCTATCCATACAGTGAAATATTACTTCATCTATAAAAAATGAAGTTCTGGTATATACTACCATGTGGATGAACCACAAAAAGCAGTATGTTAGGTAAAAGAAGCCAGATATAAAAGATGACCTATTTTATGATTCCATTTGTATGAAATATCTAGAAATGGGTAAATCTGTAGAGACAGAAGTTAGGATTGGTGGTTGCCAGAGACTAAGGGGAGGGAAATGTAGAGTGACTATTTCATGGGTATGGGTTTCCTTTTGGGATAACAAGAATATATTGGAGTTGGATAGATGTGATGGTTGTACAACATTGTGAATGTACTGAATGTCACTTAGTTATGCCCTTTAATCTCATTAATTTTATGTTGCATGAATTTCACTGAAAGTGGTTTCCAACCTAAAAAATTGTCATTCAAAAAGGTGGCTGCAAACAACAAAATGGTAGTTACATGAGGTGAAGGATGTATTAACCAATCTTATTGGTTTGATCACTTCACAATATGTACATGAATCAAATCATCACATTGCACACCTAAAGCTTACACAATATCAATCACATCTCGATAAAGCTGCAAAACAAAACAAAAAATAGCTGAATGGAATGGGAGAATAAATTTGGAAGATGGACAGGGAGACCAATAAAGAGTCTTGGAAGGTGGCGCCTGGGTGGCTCAGTGGGTTAAGCCTCTGCCTTAGGCTCAGGTCATGATCTCAGGGTCCTGGGATCGAGCCCCGAATTAGGCTCTCTGCTCAGCGGGGAGCCTGCTTCCCCCTCTCTCTCTGCCTCTCTGCCTACTTGTGGTCTCTGTCTGTTAAATAAATAAATAAAATTTAAAAAAAAAAGTCTTGGAAGTAGTTCGGACAGGAATTGATGGTAGTTTGAGCTAAGGAGGTGGTGATAGATGTGGAGAGAAGTGGACAGTTTCCTGATATTTTGTGGAGTTGGTAGGACTTGTTTGATTGAACAGGAAAGAGAAGAATTAAAAATGACTCCTAGAAGTTTAACCTTGCAAAACTGATGACATAATGGCATTCTGGTACCCTTTGATAGGGACGCTAAGTCCTAGGTTGTAGGGTCTTCCATGAGGGCTGAACTATAACCAGCCTTAGTATTCTTGAGTGACAGAATCAATAAAAGCTCCCCAACTCCAACACTAACCCATTCCCCCTGGAAGATATTTTTAAGTGACTTTTAATGGAAGCTTCAGAGTTGTTAACGTCACTCCCAAGCACATTTGTCAACTCTGGTTATGATACTAACCCTGCCCATGCATTGCTCTGCCAGGGTCCTCTTCCCTGTGCCTGGCAGGGTCACCAGGCTCAGCTTCAAATAGTAATCCCCCTCCTTCTCCCAGGAGCCTTTCTTCATACCACTTCTTCTTGGATCTGATCTGTTCTGTCCAAATTGTGATAGCTACAGATTCTTGACTTCTGCTAGACTTTTCTCCCTATTTCTTCCTAAAGGCTTTTGTGTCACCCTAAGACTTTCCTGCCCAAGAGTTTTTGTGTGTGTGTGTTTTAAGATTTTATTCATTTATTTGTCTGAGAGAAAGAAAGAGAGTGAGAGCACAAGCAGGGAGAGTGGCAGGCAGAGGGAGAAGCAGGCTCCTTGCCCAGCAGGGAGCCCAATGTGGGACTTGATCTGAGGACCCTGGGATCATGATCTGAGTCTAAGGCAGATATTCAACCAACAGAGCCACCCAGGCGTCCCCTGCCCAAGGTTTTGTCTTGAATCCTCCCTACCCTACCTTTCAACTTGTTAATCCCGGTCAGCTACTCTGACCTCATGTGCATCTCACCTGGTCTCTCTTCCTCCACAACAGACCCCCTTCCTACTGAGGGCCGGCTGATGAACAACTGTATCCAGGCCAGGAGGAAGTGCCAGGTTGATCCTATTTGCAGTGCTGCCTACCACCACCTGAATTCCTGCACCTCTAGTGTAAGCACCCCATCACCCGCACAGGAGCTTTTGGTCCCTGAGGGGTGCAGGGAGGCAGCACAGCACCTGAGGAATAGCTCTCTGATGAGCTGCACATGCCACCGCCGCATGAAGAACCAAGTTGCCTGCCTGGACATCTACTGGACCGTTCACCTTGCCCGCAGCCTTGGTGAGGTCCCCATCATAGAATGAACTAAATTAAGGAAGATGGCTCTCATGGGTTGTCATTTAATCCTGCAGAATATAGGCAGGATGGGTAGACTCTGACTAGGATGGTAATGAAGCTCTGCATTTAACATCAGTAAGAAGTAGAGGGAGGACTTGGCAGTATCCTTCTGGGTACCTACAATACTGCCCTCTCTTCTCCCTTCTTCCCTCTTTCTTACCTGGTCACATGTAGCTGCCTCTTGGCAGAACTCTGAACCAGGCTGAGGCCCAACCTGGGCAATTCATGGAGCAGAAGGGTGTGGACAGGACATGGAGGAAAATGGTCTTAACCCATTCAGAGATTCCAAATAAAACATAATCCATAAGTTCTGAGAGGGTGGGGGTGGGCAGTGTCCTGCTCCTGCCTTTAACAGAAAGGATACTCATTAACCAGACAGAAGGCAGTAAGAGAGAAGACACTGGAATAGCCAGAGAGAGGATCTTCCTCTGACTCTTTCCAGAGACAGCTTTTTGTATTAGTCCACTTTTACTGGACTACACCGCAATAACAGAACAGTGACTTGTAAAACAAAGGTTTAGTTCTCGCTCATATTCTGTGTTGGCTGTGTCATCTGTCCTCTTCATTTTCAAATCCAGGTTGAAGGTACAGCCTCCATCCAGGAAGTTCTTTTCTTACGGCAGAGGGAAATAAGTAATGACAGAATCGCTTGATGTCTTTAAAAGCTTCTACTTAGACATTACATGAAATACTTATGCTCACATTCCATGAACAAAGCAGATCCCATAGCCAAGCCTGACCTCCCTGGTGAGGGGGAAGTATACTCCCACAAGAGACCCTGAAAATCATCTGGCAATAAGTGAGGATGTATAATCTTACAGGGAGGGCAAAGTAATATACAAAGTACTATACAATCTACCATAGTTCACTATTTGGTTAAAATACTCATTTCTCTCTCTTCCACAAGCAAAATGTATTAACCTCCTTCCTTCTTTTCTTTTCTTTCTTTCAGATTTATCCTTAAGTAATCTCTACACCAAACATGGGGCTTGAACTCACGACCCCAGATCAAGAGAGTTGCGTGCTCTTCCAACTGAGCCAGTCAGATGCATATCAACCCACTTTCTAAGGAAGATACCCTTAGGGTTCTAGTCAAATAGTATATCAGGCTCCCAGTCTAGGATCTTGGGAAAATTTCTCTGTCAGGTCTGGATATGACTCCTCTTCATCTAGCTACCTATGGACAAAGAGGACAGGTCATCTGCCTCCAGTATGTACTTAGAATATAACAGTGGAGCAGGGATGGGAGAACCACAGCAAACACTCTCAGGAAGTAGAGGAATGGGACGCACACAGCAGCCGTTGCTTCATAGTGGTTCTGATGTCCCACCACATAACCATTGTAAGGGCCATCTTCTCTTGGTAGTGGGCACTACTCTTTAATAAGAATCTGCTTTTGTTCCTTAGAAGAATTGCTTTATCTATTGTTCTCCAGGGCTCTTGGCCCAGCCCCCCTACCCCTGGCAGGTCCTTCCTTTCCCATTATTTTCTTTGGCCATGTCTGAGAAGGATTGTGGAGACTCCCAACTCCTTGAGGAGTGAACATCATTTTACTCTTGCTTGCTTGCTACCTAAGGAATGCTGGGACTTTTAAGGCTCCAGTAGAATCTATTTGAATCCAGGCTGGTGGGTTTTAGCAATACAGCTCTCTCAAAACTTAATTGCTTTCTATATCTTTAGTTTCTGTCACCTCATGTGCTAGTAGCCTTTCCAATAATTCTTTTCAAGATGTGTCTCTTTCTAGACCACATTAGAAGCATTTTTGTTCTTACCAGGCTTCTGTGGGAGAGCCACTACCCTAGTCTTTTTTCTCCAAACATATCTGTCTAACTGGCAGGATTTATTGATACCATCTTAATCATTGAGAGATCTCCACAAAGAGCATGATAGCCGTATCATTGAATTAGTCTTTGCCCTAAGGCTGAGTTGTAATCAACCTTATTACTCAAAGCATCTCTCAGTTTTATCTTTTACTATTTGAATAAAAAGTATGCAAAAGCAGTTGCATCTCTTAATCCTACAAATCCTCAAATTTCTGGATTGTTTTTCTTTTTGCTCCCTATTTGCAAACTGGTCACTTCTCTGATCTTTTATCTTTCTTGTAGTACCTTGCAAAATGCAGGCAATAGCAATCAAGACATACTAGAAACTTCTGCTTCTCAGCTTCTTTTCCTTAAAGCACAATCTCATTCAGTACATCTTTCTTCCAGGTTATTGCAGGCAACAATTCTACCAAATGCGTTGCCCCTGCCTATTTCATACCCCTGGAACAGCTTATTCACCATCCACTCACTGCCCGGTCCCAACACCCAAACCACACATTTTAGGTTTTTTGTTGGTACTGCCGTACTCACTTCTAGATACCAGTTACTTTTTTTTTTTTTTAAGATTTTATTTATTTATTTGACAGAGATCACAAGTAAGCAGAGAGGCAGGCAGAGGTGGGGGGTGGGGAAGCAGGCTCCCTGCTAGGCGGAGCAGAGAGCTGATGTGGGGCTTGATCCTAAGATCCTGAGATCATGACCTGAGCTGAAGGCAGAGGCTTAACCCACTGAGTCACCCAGGCGCCCCACCAGTTATGTTTTTAATAAGAATTTATTAGTTTATGCTGCAATAAAAACCAACCAACCCCCACATATATGGCCTTCCACAACAAAATTTTCATTTTTGCTCATGTTATATATCTGCTGTGGGGTTCCTTGAGTTAGCTTTGTTTTTTCTCTACCTGTCTTCTTCTTTCTAGGACCCAGACTGGTAGAGGGAAAAAAACAAGCAGCAGGACAATGTGATGGTTCTTAAAATGCCAACTCAGATGTGATTTATGTCACTTTAGTTCACAATCCACAGACTAAAGCAAGTCACATGGGTAACCCTTACAGTAGGGTGTGTAGGTATACTCTTATAGAGAGCCTGAAAGTCACATGGCAAGGGGGTGGGAAGGCCATGGTGTACAGTCCTCTCACTGGGTGGGTAGCCAGCATATAACTGGAAACAGTAATAAATTTACCATATATTTTTTAAAGATTTTATTTATTTATTTGACAGACAGAGATCACAAGTAGACAGAGAGGCAGGCAGAGAGAGAGAGGAGAAAGCAGGCTCCCGCTGAGCAGAGAGCCCAATGCAGGGCTTGATCCCAGGACTCTGAGATTATGACCTGAGCCAAAGGCAGAGGCTTTAACCCACTGAGCCACCCAGGCACCCCCAATTTACCATACTTTTTGTTCCTTGTCTTCCACTCGTGCTAACTGGTTCTCTTTCAGAACTTCCCCAGAGGGTGGCTCAGTGGGTTAAGTCTCTGCCTTTGGCTCAGGTCATGATCTCAGGATCTTAGGATCAAGCCCCACATCAGCTCTCTGCTCAGCATGGAGCCTGCTTCCCTACCCCCCTGCCTACTTGTGATCTCTCTCTTTCTGTCAAATAAATAAATAAAATCTTAAAAAAAAAAAAAAAAAGAACTTCCCCAGAGACTTCTCCCTGGATCCTTTTGCCTTCCTGAATTTTCCCTTGGGAGCTCTCAGGTCTTCCCAAATATCCAGACCATCCTTTCCAATTTGCTTGACATCATCCATATTTCTTCCCTCCTAAAGATGCGTTCTCAAAGGCAATTTGGGTGACCCCTTGCACCCTCTCACCTCTGTCTTCCAACAAGATTAATTAGCCAACATTTACTGAGTACCTACCACGTGTATGAGTTATGCAGTGACTTTATAAGACCTATTATGTCCCCTTAAGGAGCCCACAGCACCCTGAGGGTGACTGGGAAAGGTATGTTTCCTTTGAGATCATTGTCTCTTCCAGAATTCTCTGTTTTTCTCATTCAGGTTCAATTTGGGATCCGGCCTCACTTGCACTTCCTCGGTGTGCGATGCATCTCCATAGGTACATGGTCAGGCCTAGAACAGAGTCTACTATAGCTCCTTCCTCAACAGTAAGAGAAAACAAGACAGAATCCCCTTGCCTGCTTATGTACGCATAGGCCATATGTGTAGTGGTTAGGAGTGGAAACTCTGGTATCAGTCCAGGTTTCAAGTCCCAGCTCCACTTTTTAGCCTCCGTGAGCCTGAGCCAGTGACTTAACCTCTCTCAGCCTCTTTCTTCTTTTCTACCCAAAGGCAGCTAGGAGGACTGAGATTGAATTTTTTTCTTCTTTTTCACTGATGCCGTGGTGCCCAGTGCACAGTGTATTCAACAAATAGTAGCTTTATTATTATCATTAAACCCAGTGAATTCACTGAGCCCAGCCTCTACCTTTATGGTCTTGCTTTTTTTCTCACCTCTAAACAGCTTGCAACTAGTTAGGTAGAGACTGTGCTTTTCCTTTTTTCCACAGGGCTTTGAGGGCTGACCCAGCAGGCCCAGTCCCTCCTGCTTCCACCCCCCAGCCCAGTCCTCAGGATTCTTGTCACCTTGTCTCTAGGTGACTTTGAACTGGATGTTTCCCCCTATGAAGACGCAGTGACCAGAAAACCCTGGAAAATGAATCTCAGCAAACTGAACATGCTCAAACCAGGTGTGGACAGCAAGCTGGGGCTGGGGCATGAGGGGTGGGCCTGGACCCTAGAGGAAGGGTTGCTGGTGGGGAACACAAACCAGAGGGTGAGTTGGGGGAGAGTTCTAGTCTGCCAGATAACTAAAGAAGCATTTTGTCAGGATGGGGGCATGCTGTGATCTTATGAGTCAACAAAGAGCAATAGGTATTAGGTATGCATTTGAAGGGAGGCCATTAGGGCTCCCGGGTTCCAAAAGATGGGTCTCTACAAAGGGTTTGATGGAGTGGCAGCAGGCCCAGAAAAAATATGCTGAAGTGAAGTATTTACCCTTATTCTAGGCAGCCAGGAAAGTAGCTTTTTGTCCCTGAAGACTAGGAAATTGCTTGTTTTCAAACCATTCTAATGGGATGGGTGAGGTGTTGGGCAGGGAAAATGGTGAGAGAGAATGTGACTCCTCAGGGGTGACTCTGGGTGGGAGCCGTCTGTCTAGCAAGGACTAAAATGCATGTTTTTCAGGAAAGTGGGGCTGTTGTGTTAATTGGAAAGGAGGAGCACACACGCATGCACTTGCTTTTTGAGAAGGATGTGAGCTTTGTTGTACATTCAGTCCTATATATCAGAAATAGAATTTTCAGAGAAAAGCATAGAGATTTATACATAAACTCTTAGTTACAAGGAATCTGGGAATAACCTGTTCCAGTCACCCCATTGTTCTGACTGCTAGAATTGCTGTTATAGTAATAGGACCATAATTTCCCAAGACTCAGAATTATGGGGAGCTTTTATGCATGTATCAATCATTAAAGACAGACAGGTGTTATTAAAACTGGGCAAAATAGATGCAAAACAAAACAAAAATTCTAAATAGAATTTGGTTGCATCTGTTTCTGTGGTTCAGAAAGTGCTTTATAATGTTATGGGATCTCTAGATAATGGTTTCCACCATGAGATGTCTTCACTCACTGCATGGGACTGAGGAAGGAGTTTCAGGTGAGCTTTCTGGATGCTTCAATTCTAGATAAGTAAGTGTAATAGATAGATAGTTTCTATTCCTTTTATTTATTTATTAATTATTATTATTATTATTGTTATTACTATTATACCTAGGCAAGCTGAGGAATAAGACGGGGAAAGCTCACAAATACCAGATATAGTTTATGGGTAGGGGGAAAGCCATGGATTAGTAGTGGTCGTATTCGGGATAGTCCTCGCTTTCCTCCTATCCCCAGCACTGTCCTTGTTAAATCGGAGGGTTGCAGGGGTTCCTAGCAAAACTGGGCTGCACGTTTGCACGGACGACTGGTGACTTGGTGCCCTTCTCCCCCCAGACTCAGACCTCTGCCTCAAATTCGCCATGCTGTGCACTCTTAATGACAAGTGTGACCGGCTGCGCAAGGCCTATGGGGAGGCGTGCTCGGGGTCCCACTGCCAACGCCCCACCTGCCTCCGGCAGCTCCGCGCCTTCTTTGAGAAGGCGTCGGAGCCCCACTCTCAGGGCCTGCTGCTGTGCCCGTGCGCACCGGCCGACCAGGGCTGCGGGCAACGCAGGCGCAACACCATCGCTCCCAGCTGCGCGCTGCCGTCCGGGGCCCCCAACTGCTTGGAGCTGCGGCGCGTCTGCATCTCTGACCCGCTGTGCAGGTGCTGGTGCCAGGTGTGGGTGGGCAGGGTAGGCGAGGGTACCGTGCACACCGCTCCTGGCCGGCTGGCTACCTTTCTGGGCGGGGTTGGGTTTGCTGCCCAGAGACCGTGGAAAGACTTCACCCTGTAGTTCCCTTCAGTATTTCCTGAAACCCTTTTCTCAAAAACAAAAAACAAAAAAGCAAAAATAAAAAACAAAAACAAAAAACACCAAAAAAACCTTTGTGTAAAAAGTTCGGAAAGTATAAAAAATATAAAAGCACCCTCAAAATCCATCACCTGAAGATGATCTACATCCTTTGGGGAGGGTTTCCTTCCAGTCTTTTTTGTATACAGATAAACAAAACGATATTTTAGAAATATATTTGTACCTCTTTTTTTTTTTTTTTTTTTTAATTTATGTGTATATCTCATGGGCATTTTTCTGTGGAAGCAGTATGGGATAGTGGTGCCCGCAGGCTCCGGAGTCAGATCTGAATTTAAAACCTGGGGCTGTGTGACTTTGAGCCCATCACTTGAACCTAAAACTCCATCACTTAACCTAGCGTTCCTCTTAGTCCTCTGTAAAAAGTGGGATAATAATACAGATCTCACGGGATTCTGGTGAGAGTTAAATTGCATAATTTATGCAGGGTAAGTGCTCAATAAATGGTGGTGCTTATTTTGTCTTTTACTATCCTTGGACAACTTGATTTTTAAATGCCTGCATTGTATTCCATTTTATGGATGCCCCATACTTTGTTTAATCGTTCCTCTATTGCTGGATATTTAGGTTGATTTCTTTATTGCTATAAATAATGCTACAATAAATATCACCCTTGTTCATTTTTGTGCACAAATCTAATTATTATTTAGGACGTGTTGCTACAAATGCCAGTACCAAATCAGAGTACATGACGATTTGTAAGATGTTTGATACATATTCTCCAGAAATTCTGATCTGGCTTTCCTCTGCCTCTTCAGGATAAAACACTCATCATACTGAAGTTATCATCCATTTAAGTAGCATTTGCTGACAATGAGAGTCACCCCAACCTTGTTTTGCAGCCTGGTTCTAACCTTATTTCTCTGTAACCTTGAGCCTAATGTCTCTGAGCCCCACTTCCTTCTCTAAAATATTACACAAAAGCTCTCAATCATCGTTACACCATCACTTACTGAGGACTTACTAGGGGCTAGGGGCTGTTTGAGGTGCTTACTATGTATTAACTCATGTAAACTGTCAAGAACCCTGTAAGATAGATGGTATTGTTTTTTTCTATCATCTTCACTTGACAAAGAAGCAACCGGAGCAGAGAAAGTTTACACAGCTTGTTGAGGTTCATCCAGGTAGTAAGTCAGGAGTGAAGTCGGCCTAATGTTCGGCTACACTGCCTCTTATGCTAACTATGTAGCAAGTGCTGGGCTAGATGACTAAGAAGCCATCCCTCCCTTCAAGGAATTTGCATTTGGGTGGGAGTGACGTAGAAATAAACCAGGCAAAATGTAAAGAAAATCACAGAAGTATGTACAGAAAAAAACACACTTACAATTCTATCACCTGAAGATAACCAGCTTTACCTATCATAGGATCTATGTGAATAATAACAATATTTGACATTTTTTAAAAAGATTTTATTTATTATTTATTTGACAGACAGAGATCACAAGTAGGCAGCGAGGCAGGCAGAGAGAGGAAGGGAAGCAGGTTCCCTGCTGAGCAGAGAGCCCAATGCAATGCGGGGGTGGGGGGGGCTAGATGCGGGGCTTGATGTGGGGCTCCATCCCAGGACCCTGGGATCATGACCTGAGTGGAAGGCAGAGGCTTTAACCCGCTGAGCCACCCAGGTGCCCCAATATCTGACATTTAATGAACACTTGGTATGTACCAATCACTATGCTAAATGCTGTATATGCAATCTTTTATTTCATCCTCACAAAAACCCATGAGGAAGTACTGTTTTCATTTTTTTTTTTTTTTAAGGATTTTACTTTTTATTTGAGACAGGGAGAGGGAGAGAATGGGGGAGGAGCAAAGGGAGAGGGAAGAGCAGACTGCCTGATGCAGGGCTAGATCCCATGACCCTGAGATCATCACCTGAGCCAAAATTAAGAGTCAGATGCTCAACAAACTAAGCCACCCAGGCACCCCAGTCCTGTTTTCATTTCTATTCACAGTTGAGAAAACTAAGTTTAAAGAAGCTGCCTAGGGGCGCCTGGGTGGCTCAGTGGGTTAAAGCCTCTGCCTTTGGCTCAGGTCATGATCATAGGGTCCTGAGATCGAGCCCCGCATCGGGCTCTCTGTTCAGCAGGGAGCCTGCTTCCTCCTCCCTCTCTGCCTGCTTCTCTGCCTACTTGTGATCTCTGTCTGTCAGATAAATAAATAAAATCTTTAAAAAAAAAAAAAGAAGAAGAAGCTGTCTAAAATCTCATAGCTAGGTATTATGGAGCCCATATTCAAAGTGGTATGCTATGAGGAATGGTGTGATAGTGCATTTAATTGTGACAGG
This sequence comes from Lutra lutra, assembly GCF_902655055.1. Classification (NCBI taxonomy): domain Eukaryota; kingdom Metazoa; phylum Chordata; class Mammalia; order Carnivora; family Mustelidae; genus Lutra; species Lutra lutra. The sequence goes on along the minus strand of NC_062282.1, from coordinate 77,229,445 downwards.
AATAGGCTTCACTGAGGGGGAAGCCCTGGGCCAGGCCCTGAAAACAGGAGGCTTTGGCATGAAGACGGATATGTCTGCTAAAGGGGTTGCCAGGTGGAAGGCTGCAGGCCAGACCTTCAATGAAGACTCTTAAAATTTCCCTTCTTTCAGATCTCGCCTGGTGGATTTTCAAACCCACTGCCATCCTCTGGACATCTTAGGGACCTGTGCAACAGAACATTCCAGATGTCTGCGAGCATACATGGGGCTGATTGGTGAGGCTGGGGGCCACATGAAGGGAGCCCACAGGGTGGGCAGCCGTGGGGGTGAGAATGCTCTGGAGATTGAACCCAGATGGAGCAGTCCCGAGACAGGTGTCAGAGAGTGGGGGTTGAGTCTGGGTCGGCCGAGGCCCTGACAATCCTCTCTTCACCCCACAGGGACTGCCATGACTCCCAACTTTGTCAACAATGTCAACACCAGTGTTGCCTTAAGTTGCACTTGCCGAGGCAGTGGCAACCTGCAGGATGAGTGCGAGCAACTGGAAGAGTCCTTCTCCCACAACCCCTGCCTCAGTGAGTGTGTTCATCTACTTCCAGCCCCCATGGGTCTGTCAGCTGGATCCAGGCAGAGGAAAAGGGTCAACTCTGTGGTCAACCCTGGTTCCATCCATCTCCTGCAGACATCTTCTGCCCCCTCCTCAGCATAGGTTTACATCCCTCCAATCTGGGCCTTCTTCCTTCTCCCATTCCCTGAGTGACCCCCCAAGCTTCCTGTTCTATCTTTCTTGGCCCCAGGGACACTCTCTAGATCAAGGAATAAGCAAGCAGAATGAGGCAATAGCCCACTCCCCCCTGCCCTGCTATATGCCAGGGTCCCTTCCATGGGAGCCTAAGAAATTTCTGTCATTTGCCTGCTTGCATTTTACCTTCTCTCCTCTCCTCAGTGGAGGCCATTGCAGCTAAGATGCGTTTTCACAGCCAACTCTTCTCTCAGGACTGGGAAGACTCCACCTTTCCAGTGATGGAACGCCAGGTAGGGCCTCCTCTATTACACACGTCTTACCTTTACTGGACTACCTGGGGGAAACCCAGAGAAGGGGATAGAGGGTATGACCTCACTGTGGTCATGAATACCATAGACCTCTAATGGATACCTCAGGGGAGGGGGCAAGGCCTTGACTGAGGCCAAGGTGAGGAATGGGGTAGAGCTGACTCCATTCCATTTCTTTTACAGAACAAAAACCCTGCTCTGAGACCACAGCCCTGGGTGTCCTCTCTTTTCTTCTGTACGCTTCCCTTGATTCTGTTCCTGAGCCTCTGGTAACTGGACTTCCTCTGGGCCCCTTTGCTCTCTACCACACCCAGCCTGACCTGCAGCCTGCAAGGGCTAAGGAAAGAGCAGCATCAGGAAGGAGGTGCAGTAAACAACATGGCGACCCTGATTGCACACTCATATCCAGCTGACTCCAGATGGGGTCATAGTAGATGGTGGAGACCATATCTTCTGGTGGAGACCACCTCTACAAAGCTCTCTCCTAATCCCTTCCTTCTGCCCACCAGAATCACCCAGGCTCTAGCCAATCAGTCATTCTCTATTGCATTCTCCAGGTAGGCAGGGCTGGATGTTCTGATGGGAACCTAGAAAGACATTCCCCATGGTGAGGAAGGCTGGGGCAAGACTCCTACCCCTTTGTCAGCAGGAGATGAGAACCTGCTGCCTACCCTTCCCGGGGATCCTGCAGAGCATTTGAGCATTAGGAGCCAGAGCATTTGAGTCTGGCTTTCTTCCTGCTCCTATCCCCAAATACTCCCAGCCACTTGCATCATGATTAAATATTTGACTTAAAGACTTTGCTCTTTTCCTACTTTCTCACATTGTGAATTTATACAGAATTAAGGGTGTTGCGGACACAAGAGTAGAGGCCAAGTGAGACAGCAACCCTGCCACCAGAAGCTGTGTGACTTCCGGCAATTCTCTCAACCTCTCTGTGTACTTGACATGGAGTTGGAAGAACAGACAGCTTAGGGGAAGCTGTTGACTTTGTATCTGTCCCAGATCCAGCCATTTCTAGAATACTGTCTGGGATTTGCCACAGCAGCTAAGAGGGGAGTGTCCTTAGCCTACCAAAGCATTTATGGAGCACGTATTTTGTTTGCTCCAGACCATAATGGGGGCCAGAGGAAAGGAGAGACTGGCCCTTGATCTCATTTGCAATCCTGTTGGGATAAGGAAACAAAGTAGTTGGGAAAATATATTTATAGAGCTGAGGATGTTTGCCTATTAATTCATTCACTCATTTTTTTCCATAAGCATCTCATGAGGGCTGGCTCTCAGGCACTGTGCTGGATGTAGGAGATTCTGAAGTAATAATTCAGATCCTGTTTTCAAGTCTTTTACATACCAGAGCAGGGGTGTAGACAAGACAAGAAGAAGGAGGTAGTATGATGAGTTATTATAATAATAACCCTCACTTATCGAGCCCCTACTACATGTATTAATTCATTTGGTCCTCCAACAACATTTGACTTTGTCAGTCACTAGCTATATGACCTCATGCTCAACCTTTCTAGACCTCATTATCTACATCTGTAACACAAAAAAGCATAAAACCCAGTTCATAAGGAATGAGATAATCCATGTGAAAGTATTGGGACTGACACATAGTAAGAACTGAAAAAAGGTAGCAATTATAGTAAGTGGTTTTTGTAGATTTGGACGATACAGACAATTATAAAGAAGAAAGTAAAATCTTTAAAATCCCACACACAAACTGCCGAATGCTCTCTGCATATCTGTGCACATGACAATCGGTGGGTATGTATAATTTTATGTAAATGGGGTATCCTTGTGTGAGGCACAGATACCTTTCAGCATGCCTAAGTGGAGCTTGAACTGCATCACCCTTTTTATCAGCTGCGGAACACAGACTTGTGTGGATGCGTATTCCTTCACATGTGGTTTATTTAACCAGATGGATATTTGACTGTCTTCCCATTTTTCTCCCAACCAAGTTTTAAGGTGGTGAGGAGGTGACTGGGTGTGGGATGTGTGTAGTTGTTGTCAGAATGGTGGGTGAAATAGGGAAGCCTCTCCTTAAATGTTCTTGTATATCCCCCCCCCATAGCCCACCCTGCCCGCAGGAAATGCTTGGCCAGCATGCATCCCTGCAAACTTCAGTGAGGGCGCTGGGTAGACCTTCCCCTTCTTCCCCTCCCAGGAAGATCTCTGAGCTGGCAAAGCCTCTCCATTTGCTTTGGCTCCATTAGCCTGGGGCTGGGGGTGTGAATGGTACAGTCATTCCTTGCTAAGTGCTTGAATTAGACTAATAGGTCATCTGTGCTTTTCTCTGAAAAAGGTCCAAATTTCTGGTAAACAACCAGACCACTCCCCGAGCCCAGGGCCCAGAGCCAAGACCTGGGGTGGGGGCACAGTGGCTGGACAAAAGCTTTTAATGGTATGCTGGCTGAGTGGAATGGTGAATGCCATTAGATTCGCTCCTGGGTAACAAGGAGGGAAGGGCCAAGGGCTGCAGTGGTAAATAGTGAGTGCTGAATTACAGGCTTCTCCACAGTCTGGGGGTAGAGCAGACTTGTCTTTGAAACGACTATCTTCATACTCACCTATTCATTCATTCATTCATTCATTCATTCATTCAACAAACCTTTAGCAAGCCCTTGCTCTGTACCAGGTTATGAGTATTTTTCAAGACCTTTCTCTGACCATTGATGGGCTATCACTGTGGTGAAGGGGCAGCCCAGGACTCTAGCAGCTGGACCTCAATTGTTTATATCAATTTTAATGGTTTTGGTTGGCAAGTTTTTGGCTTTCTATTTCTAGAAAAGCTTATAAGCATGAGAAATTTATGCTCGTTTTGTTCTCTATGTATATTTAAGTTAGATAATAGTAAAAATACTTAAAACCAATTTAAAAAACCAATTCATGGGGCACCTGGGTGGCTCAGTGGTTAAAAAACCAATTCATGTTCTTTTGAGGACTGGAAATAATACTTGGCACAGCATCTGATAGAGGATGAGTATTCAGTAATGAGTAGGTATTACTGTTACTGCCTCTGGGAGGGCATCTCTGGGTACCAGGTGTTCTGGAGCAGGGAAGTGATGGTGCTGGGTCTCCTTCCAGTTGTGGGTTGAATTCTGGATGGGGCTGCCCCTGGGACATTCACTATTCAAACTCTGAACTCCAAGGGAAGCCAGAGCTCTGGGTCTGTATCTCTGGCCTGAGGGACCTTGGGTAAGAAGACATGGAGTCAAAGAAAGTCAATTTTTTTTTTTAAATTTTATTTATTTATTTGAGAGACAGAATGAGTGAGAAAGAGAGCATGGTGGGGATGTGGGGGCGGAGGTCAGAGGGAGAAGCAGACTCTCCGCTGAGCCCAGAGCCTGATGCAGGACTCAATCCTAGGTTTCCAGGATTATGACCTGACCTAAAAGGCAGCCGCCTAACCAACTGAGCCACCCAGGCACCCCAAAGAAAGTCAATGTCTTAGTCAGGGATCTTTTGGCTAACAGAATCATTGGAATTACCTAGTAAAAGGCATAAGTCATGTACTCGAATCCCAGGAAATTCAGCCAGGCCTTGTACTGAGAATGGTGAGTCAGGAACCAGTCTTGATTGGCCCTCTGTTGAAGGCCTAGACATCTTAAACCATCTGCTTCATTCTCTCTGCAGGCCAGCTTCTTGTGCATGACCTTACAAGTCTAGCGAATTCACCTTAAGTGATCTCCCATCTTAGTTCCAAATTCACAGAAAATCTGATTGTCCATGCACAGGTCCTCAATTGGCCTTTCTGGATCAAGGTACAGTCCCAGGCCTACCAGCTTGGTAAAGGAAACAGAGCCACATACTACTAAAGTAATTACAGGGTCTCAGGTCAATTAGTGGAGGGCATTTCTCAGAGAACACAGTGTGGTTCAGCAGAACCCCCAAAGGCATAGACTTTTGTCAGGGAATTGGGGTGGATCTTAATCACCCAAAGCCCAGCTTTGCTTCTTTTGTGGCTTCCTTCTTGGCCTTGGAGTGTCTTCTATGAGCTTCCTTTTTGGATACCCTGAAGCTTTCCCATCCCTGAAGGGATGGGAATGTAGGAACACAGGCCAGTTGCTGTGGTCGTTTGGGTCTGAGAAGTACGCTTGGAGCTAGATCTGAGTAGCAGTTCTTTATGGCTGCAGAAAGAGGCTTTGCTAGATTTTTGTTTCTGGCAGTTGAAGAGGAAGGCAAAGTGAAGGGGATCAGAGTATGCCATTCCAAAATATGGCACTTTGGCATGAAGATTATTTTGAGCTGAAGGCAGTAGAGAAGCAACAGATGCAGGAAGAGTTTTGTGCCCTCCCCTTAACAGCCTGAAAGCAGGGCATAATTGAAGATGGGGAGTCAACACCAAGATGAGTTTGTATAAGCAGACCTTCCTAAAATAGCCCTTCTCTTCCATTAGTTCCCCCATATATTTCCTACTCACTTCTCTACAATTTATTGCCCTTTGACCCCAAACCCTCTTCACTTTGTTAGAAGGGCACATAAGACCCCTAATCTAACTCTGGGTCTTATTTGAGTTTCACTTCTTTTCTGTAAACTCCCATGCAGGTAGATATTAATAGAAATTTTGTCTTTTCTCCTGTTAATCTGCCTTTTGTTAGTTTAATTCACAGGCTTCCAGATACTGAACGTAGAGGGCAAAAGAAAAGATTTTCCCCCCTGATGAAAGCATTGCTGTTTCTTTGGCTGATAACTCTCCATCTTCAACTCTACATCCCATCTGACCAACAATCATGGTCTCTCAAACTTTCCTTTCCTGGGATCCCGGTTGTCAGAAATTCCAATCTCTTTTCAGTATCTCTGCTTCTCTCAGGAGGAAGCCTCTTCACATCTGGAACTTGGGAGACTTGGTCCAGTAAGATTCCTCTTTCACATATGGAGCTGGTCAAGGCCTTGAGTGGCATACTGTGGGGGTGGGTCTAAAGGTGGAAGAGAGCCAAAAAAATATTAACAACTCACATTTATTAAGAGCCACATGTATGCAAAGCATGATGCTGATGGCTTAATGAGCATTACCTCATTTACTTTTCAGAACTGTTCCATTTTTTCCCCCATTTTACGCAGGGGCTTAAGAAGGCCAAGCAACTTGTCCAAGAATATAGGGCTGACAAGTGACTGATGCAGGAATCAGACCTCAATCTCCCTGACTCCCAGGCATGATCTTTGATCCAAATCACTTTTGTGCAGTGTTGGGGTGAGACCTTATGTCCTGAATTACAACAGAGGCTACAATGAGGAGTGTGGGATAAGGGGGAGGAGCTCTTTTAGGATGTAGATATGGTTTCCTGGAAAAGAAGATATTTGGGCTGGACCTTGGAGAATGAGTAGGATTAATTCGGCAGAAAGCGGGGATGGGCACCCCTAAAAACCACAGTGAGCAAACACAGAGACTGGAAAGTGTAGGAAGTGTTGAAGGAATGACAAGTAGTGTGCTGTGACTAGAGTTCTGTGAGGGAAGGTGCTCCCAGGACTTACTATCACTTATCCCCCCACCCGGCTGTCCTGGGAGAGGGTTCTCCTCTGCAAACACATCCAACTGCAGAGCTGCTATTGTGAAAGGCAGGAATCCTGGAGAACTGGTGTGAAGAGTTCTGGCCTGGCATGCTTGGCATCCCTGGCCATTGGGAGCTCCATGGCGCCTTGACCCCTCGGTGACATCCCAGGGCACAGAGGTCAGTCTGTGGGGGTGAGAGGATGAAGCAAGCCTGTGTCTGGGCTGGGAACAGTGACAAGGAGAAAGGAAGAGCCCATCCCCCACAGCAGGGTACAGCAAAGAGCCCCTTCCTGTACTGATCCTGCTTCCGTTCCTGTGGTCAGCTTAAGTATCAGGGTGTTTGTTCTGGGAGTATGGTCTTCCCAGACTTTGGTTCCCATGGAGGCTTCCTCCTGTTGAGCACCCACTGGTAGCCATGTAGGGCAGGCCATAGGTTGGCATAGAGATGAAGACAAGTTTTGTGTAGAGACAGACAAGTTATAAAGACACAATTATTTGAGTACTTGGTATGTGTCAAACACTGCACTAAGAGCTTTACATGTATATCTTTTTTTTTTTTTATACATGTACATCTTTTAAAGCTGAGCTGCCTCAGGGGCTTGTCTCTGCATGGTATCAGTCTGGCATCCACAATATCTGAAGCAAATTTAAATAATTATTGCACCATCTCTTGGAAAAAATACACAGCAAAACTTAAAATCCTCTTTCCCCGTCTGTCTCTGCATTGTATATACAAAACAGCCATCTCTGCACAATCTTTTCTCTCTCTGCATGCTCTTCAGTAGAGGTTTATTCCATGAATAAATAGTTAATATTTTATCTAACTGTATAATCCAGTTGAAACTTCCTCACAGCCCTCTGAAGGCAGGCACTGTTATCCCCATTTTCCAGATGGGGAAACAGATGTCTAGAAGTTAATTCTTGCCTAGGGTCCCCCAGCTAATCACTGGCAAGTGCATTTGATCCAGAGTCTAGGAGACTGCTTTGGAAGGGACAGTCCATTTATGAGGGTCTTCATTTGGGGGAGGCAGCATTTGAGTAGAACCTTAAAGGATAAGAGAAGCTCAACAGACGAAGATGGGCAACGGAAGTGTTTTAGGAAGGGAGGGACACTCAAGAGATAAGCACATCACACACTGGGATGTCTGGAGAGAGGCAATCTTGTTCCTCTCCCCCCTCAAGCCTCCCTCTTAACAGTGGTGGGCCTGGCATTTAGGATGCTTGCCTCATTTCCCAACTTTTCCCCCAGGCCGATTTTGCCTGTGCCCTTTAACAGCCTCTATCACAAAGCCGCCTTGTGGCTTCTGAAAGAGACCATCTGATTCAGGCTGGCTCCCTATCACCCTCCACCACCCCTTATAGGGGAGGAGAATTCCCTCTTAGGCCAAATCAGATCACTTAATTCTTCAGGAATCATGTCAAGCCTGTGTTAGGAAACGCAGCTCTCTAGTTCAAGAAAACATGTTGTAGTGAAAAGAGTACAATGGAAAGTGGATCCAGCCTGATTTGGGCTTGAATCTCAGCAAAATTATTTATCAGCGCGGCGGGTGGGGGGGCGTTCAAGAGAATTTCTTAATCCTGTGAAGCTTCAGTCTCTTGATCTAGAAAATAACTATTGCTAAAAAGTGGTGCCTGATAGATTTGTCAGAGAGGAAGAGGAAATAGCTGGCCGGGAATATATGATCTAATATTTACTTTGGTGTTGGGTATCAGGGACTTGTTGAATCCAGGTTTCTCTGGCAAGAAGTGGACAGCAGGAGATGTCAGGCATGTGGGAGGAAAAGTGACCCTTAGTAAGTACAAGAAAAGAGGGGAGGTGATGGTTGAAGCATGGACGGAGGGGTCCCAGTCCTGAAGTCTTGTTGTCCTGCTGGAACAATTCCATGAGCCCCTCTCAGCCTCAGCTTCCTCTCTTGGAAATGCCAATTCAACTTAATGAATATTGGCCAAATGCTTGAACTGCTATTTCACCCATTTCATTTTAAATATATTTTTTTCATATTTGGCCTTGTCCCAGAAGAGATTTGAGGTGACTTTTTTTTTTTTTTTTAAGATTTTATTTATTTATTTGACAGAGAGAAATCACAAGTAGGCAGAGAGGCAGGCAGAGAGAGGAGGAAGCAGGCTCCCTGCTGAGCAGAAAGCCCGATGTGGGGCCTGAACCCAGGACCTGGGATCATGACCTGAGCCGAAGGCAGCGGCTTAACCCACTGAGCCACCCAGGTGCCCCTTGAGGTGACTTTTAAAGATATACAATACAGGAGCACCTGGGTGGCTCAGTCAGTTAAGCCTCTTGCTTCGCACTCTGGTTAAGACTCTTGCTTTGGGCTAGGTCACCATCTCCTGGGGTGTGGGATTGAGCCTCCAGCCCCCACAGAGATCCCAAAGGCAGGAAGTCTGCTGGAGAATCTCTCCCTCTGCCATCACAAATAAATTAGTGAATTTTTTAAAAAAAATTAACAACAAAATGAAAATAGAGGACCAGAAACCAGGTTGCAGAGAGAATCAGAGTAAAACAGTGACATCTGGATCATTTCGGTCATCTGTAAAACATGTAAAAAGATGCTGCTCAGATTTATCCCATTGTCACAAACCCCCTAGTCTATACTGGTAGCATGTAGTAGGCAGTAGAAGACGTATCTTAAACAGAACTAAAGGTAATATTTGTTTGTGCCTGTATGTGTGTGTGTGAAGGGGAGGGAGGAATAATCCTTTGTAAATTACACTGAAGTACACAGTTTGACACTCCTGTATTGGGTAAGAGACCACAGCAGCTTCCTCTGCTTTCTCTATGGCCCATAGGATTATAAATCTACCATTTGATTGAGAAGGGCATTCAGTGAGGGGAAGCAAAGGAGAACAAGCCCCAGTCAGTGTTTCAATAAGTTACACTAAAATAAATATTGAGGGCGCCTGGGTGGCTCAGTGGGTTAAGCCGCTGCCTTCGGTTCAGGTCATGATCTCAGGGTCCTGGGATCGAGTCCCGCATCGGGTTCTCTGCTCGGCAGAGATCCTGCTTCCCTCTCTCTCTCTCTCTGCCTGCCTCTCCATCTACTTGTGATCTCTCTCTGTCAAATAAATAAAATCTTTTAAAAAAAATAAAATAAAATAAATATTGAGTGCTCATTATCTGCCAGCTAGTCGGCTAAGCATTTCGCATTTTGTATATTTCATATTTAAATTTTGTTTAAAATTAAATTTCACATTTAAATCCAGTTTAAATTATACCTCGGAGGATAGAAAGTTTAGGAGTTGAGGTCACAAGCTTGGGTAGGGAGGAGTGGGAGTCCCACTTCCCTCAGTAGCTTGCTGAACGTCCTTGGTTATTGCTATGTTCCTCCACTCTGTGAGCCCCAAGTTCCTCCATCCCCCTCTTGGGTCGTCATAATGAATCAGCAAGCTGAAGCATGTTAAGTGCTCTGCCCAGTGTTGGCACAAAGTAAACAACAACATAAACAATGCAAACGATTATTGACCGATCAGGATTGCAGGGACATTCAAACCCTGAGGGCGCCTGGGTGGCTCAGTGGGTTAAGCCGCTGCCTTCAGCTCAGGTCATGATCTCGGGGTGCTGGGATCGAGCCCCGCATCGGGCTCTCTGCTCTGCAGAGAGCCTGCTTCCTCCTCTCTCTCTCTGCCTGTCTCTCTGCCTGCTTGTGATCTCTCTCTGTCAAATAAATAAATAAATAAAATACAAACCCTGAAACGCTATCCCCCACCTCGGATGCCACTGGTAGGGCCCTGGGTTTAGTTAGGGCGGTACCAGCAGCTCCCCACTCCCACCCCTGGCGCGGGCTTCTCCCACCCCTCGCGCGGGCGGAGCCGCGATGGGCAAAGCCGCAGGCAGCGTGCGGGGAGGCGAGCCGCCTAATGCAGTTGTCAGTTAATTAGGGGAGAAGGTTATGTCATTAACGGCGGGATCGATGCAAAGGGAATTAAGAGGCTCTGGCAGCGCCGCCGCCGCGCTCTCTGCGCGGGCCGGGGCCGAATTCAACAAAAATTCGATACGCATTAGCTGAGGATCAGCGGCCGCCCGGGTCGCGGTGCCGCCGAGCGCGGGAGCTGCGCCTGGGTCCCGGGGCTAGGGCCGGACGCCGTGCTCTGCTGGGAAGGGCTTGCGGCGGGGAGGGCACCACCGCCTGCGCGGCGGGGCGTCTCCGCGAGAAGCTGGGTGCGAGGCGTGGGAGGCCGGAGGTCATCTCAGGGAAGCGTCGTGGCCTGACCCTAGGAAGGCAGCGAGCACCACGATGCTGGGTCACCGTTCAAGCATTGCGGGGGAGCTCCTCCTGCAGTTTCCCAACTCACTCTGCCCCTGCTCCTCAACTCCTCACCGGGCCCACTGCCACTCATCCATCAGGCCAGGTGGACCTTAGTCACAGGGAAAACGCCCCACCTCCCCAGACTGTAACCCACCCTTCCTAGCACTTACTTCTTAGCCTTTATCACAGTCTCATGATACGTGTGCGATCTGTGTGACTTTTCTGGTCAGTGTGTTTCTCCTGACCAGCTTGCAAACTCTAGGAGGGGAGGCTGTGTGGGCCTGCACCCACAGAGCCTGGAACAAGGCAGGTGCTCAGGAAATATTTGCAGAAAGAAGGAATCCCCTCAGCAGCAGTGAGTTAATTGGTAGGAGGAGGAAATGAAGACTGGAGGAAATGAAGTGACCTCCCCAACATCACAGCCATCTCCCAGCTCCCACGCTCTTTCCTTGAATAGACTACCTAATCTGTCTGAATCCTAGTTTTTCCATCTAGGGCAAAATTCATTACAGTAGACTCCATATTAGGTGCCAGGAACCGTGCTAACATTTATTTGGATTTTCTCCTTTAATTCTTAGAACACCCCCATGGGATTGAAATCATTTATTATAGTGGGCCTGGGTTGCTCAGTCCGTTAAGCCTCTGCCTTGGGCTCAGGTCATGATTTCAGGGTCTTGTGATCAGGTCCCACATCTGGCTCCTTCCTCAGCAAGGAGCCAGCTTCTCCTTCTGCCTGCTGTTCCCCCTGCTTGTGCTCTCTTAATCTCTCTCTCTCTCTCTCTCTGACAAATAAATAAAGAAAATCTTTTAAAAAATCATTTATTATGAAGGAGGAATTTGAAACAAGTGAGAGCGGGGTCCATCATTTGCCTGTTTACCCTCAGATCCATTGTTCCCTTTCTGATATTCTGTGTCACAGGTGGACCACCCCCCTACCCCCATCCCACCTCCCATCAGCTGCATTTCCCAGGCTCCCTTGTCAGCTGGATTTTGGCTGGGTTGGCCAATGGTAGCCACAGTACAAGATTGGAGGGCTGAGGATAGAAGGAGACAGTATTCCTGCCTTGACAGCTTCTGCGCACCTTCCTTTGGCCTCCAAACCAGCGTGGTAGTGGTTCCCTGCTCTCGCTAATCTCTGGGTTACCTCACTTTCCCCGTTTTGGCTTTAAAGTTCTTCTGTCACCTGAGTGGCCACAGTGTTAAATTCTTTGTATTAAGTTCCCTCTGTCTGAAATTCATTTTCATTTCCTGATGACCATAAGAGCTGTGATTTTCCTGATGACCATAAGAGCTGTGATTTCAATCCTGATCTATCTGACCACAACGGTGTGCTTAAAGCATTTTATGGAAGATGAGAGTGGGTAAAACAGTAAGAGAGTGATAACCATTTAACCACCCCAGCCAGAGAGCTCTTTCCAGGTCTCTTCTGTGAGAAAAATCAGTTTTATAGCTAATGGTACACTCATAAAACCTTTTGTTATTTATTTTTATATTTAAGAAATTCTACTCTCCATAGCTAAAATATTGTTTATGCTTAGAAATGAAGATATTAATGGAATCCTAGTTAATATATAAGATATTAACTAGAGTTGTGAACATTCAATGAACTAATGGCATGTGGTAGATGTTCCATGACGATATCCTCCCTAACTCCTTCAAAACCTGACAGAATTTTTAGTACCTACAGTTTGTTCATCTTGGTGATCCTGGAGGGCGGAGGACAGCAGCTCTGTTGTTCATTTGTTAGCATCGTCCTTCTTACGCTGTAGATTCACCTTGCCCGTTGGACCAATGAGTGAGAAGTAGAAATCAGAGGGCTGACCCAGCAGCAGAAGATGTGTGCCATGATTGTTAGTTCTGAGTGAATGCTCCTAAATCAATTGGACTGCCCCAGAGACTTGGTTGGCAATGAATGAGACTGTGAGATGCTTTTGATGCACACATTCAGGTCCTGATTTGAGCGAAGATGTCTGCTCAGCGGTCCCGAGGGCAATTTTCTCCTGATTGATTTGCAACTTTCAATCTTAATGGAAAAGAAGCCAAGTATAAAGGAGGTAGTTTAGTCCCTGAACCAGAAATCTTTGTTGTGCTTCTCTTTCTGAACTTGGGGAGGGGGATGGGTCATCTCCTATTACCTTCAAAGGGGGTACAGAGGCCAAAGTTTGTCAGGGAAGGGTATTTAAGGTGTGTTGGTAGTTGTGAAGAGGAACTTCTTAACCTACACAATCCCAGTGACATGGGAGAACCAGGAGACCAGAAACTGCCCCTGATGACAGAAGAACAGCAGCTAGCAGATCAGGTCTTCACCAACCACAGCCTGGAGCTTGGGGCTGTGAAGTCCCACTTGTACCCTTGATCAAGGAACTTCACTGGAGCCTGCCCTCACTATTGCACAAGTAGCTGGGGACTCATTTGGAGTCACTGAGGTAAATGCCTTTTGAGGATGCTTGTAGAACTTACGAATTTATTTGAGGTGACAGTTTTAAGTTATTCAAAAGCTGAAACTTGCTTTTTTACAGGGCGCCTGGGTGCCTCAGTTAAGAAAGCGACCGAATCTTGGGGCACCTGGGTGGCTCAGGGGTTAAAGCCTCTGCCTTCGGCTCAGGTCATGATCCCAGGGTCCTGGGATCGAGCCCCGCATCGGGCTCTCTGCTCCACGGGGAGCCTGCTTCCTCCTCTCTCTCTGCCTGCTTCTCTGCCTACTTGTGATCTCTGTCAAATAAATAAATAAAATCTTAAAAAAAAAAAAAAAAAAGGAAAGCGACCGAATCTTGATTTCAGCTCAGGTCATGATCATGAGGTGGAGCCCTGCTTGGGATTCTCTCTCTCCCTCTCCCTCTGCCCTTCCCCACTCTGCCCTGCTCTCTCTATTAAAAAAATAAAAATAAAAAACTCGCTTCTTACCACAATAACATCAGCCTGTACCCCTAGAAGTGAAGAGCACAGGATCTGGAGTCAAATAAATCCAGGTTTCAATCCTAGTTCATTGTGACTTACTACTTCTCACTTAACCTTTATGAGCCTCTCTTCTTCATCTGTTAAAACAGGAATGATAATACCTACCTGGGGTGGTTTGCTGTGAGGATTAAATCAGATGCTAGGGTGAGAGCTTAAGAAATGATAGCCATGATTAAATTGTTCACAGATTTATCCACGAAGGGTCAGGTTCTCCTGGGTTGCTCAGTTGGATAAGCTCCTGCCTTTGGCTCAGGTTGTGATCCTAGAGTCCTGGGATCAAGCCCCACATCGGGCTTCCTGCTCATCAGATAGCCTAATTCTCCCTCTCCTCCCCACTTGTGCTCTCTCTCACTATCACTGTCTCTCTCTCTCTCTCAAATAAATAAAATCTTAAAAAAAAAAAATTGGGGCTCCTGGGTGGCTCAGTGGGTTAAAGCCTCTGCCTTCAGCTCAGGTCGTGATCCCGGGGTCCTGGGATCAAGCCCCCCATGAGGGGGGTCTCTGCTCAGCAGGGAATCTGCTTCCTCCTCTCTCTCTGCCTGCTTCTCTGCCTGCTTTTGATCTCCGTCTATCAAATAAATAAAATCTTAAAAAAAAAACCACCACCACAACAACAAAACAAACCAAATTTATCCACCAGCTAGTATTTTGGAATAAAATAGTCTGGTCAACTAGGTCATTATAGTCTTCAGAACTCTCTACAAATCAAATGTTTTGATTTGTTGCCCATGGTCCACTTCAGGAATTGTTCCCACTCATAGTCCCTGCCAAAAAGCTAGACCTGGGCATCCATGTTTGTACTCTCTCCCCTTGGCCACTGTTGATTGGACCAAGAGTGAACTCTTAACCTAAGGACAAATCAGATTCCTTTCCTGGGAGCTGAAAAAGTCAATTGTGGGGAGTCATATAGATTCCAGAGCAAGTACCAGCATTTTGAAGTGTGTATAGTTCATGGATAAGCTGAGAAAACTGATAAGGAGAGGTGTGAAGAGAAATACAAAGAAGAGACCACCTAGCTTTATTCCACGTGAAAAAGAGAAATGGCTCTGGTCCTGGTGATTTTTCAGTTTCATGAAGCTTATCTTTGCTAATTTCCTATCTTTGGAGTCTATGCAGTCTGTACCCAACCATTAATGCCCACCTTTTCCTGGGCTAACATGCGAACATCTAAAAGAGATGGAGCTACAGAGACCACGCTAGGATGAGGGCAATGTTGTTCCTTTGAGGTAAAAATGCTTCTTTAAAAACTCGAGTGGTCTTTTTAGGAATGAGCTTGTGTAAAACATCCTTATGCCGGAAAATATATTTTTTTTTTTTTAAAGATTTTATTTATTTGACACAGAGAGAGATCAGAAGTAGGCAGAGAGGCAGGCAGAGAGAGAGGAGGAAGCAGGCTCCCTGCTGAGCAGATAGCCCGATGCGGGGCTCGATCCCAGGACTCCGAGATCATGACCCGAGCCGAAGGCAGCAGCTTAACCCACTGAGCCACCCAGGCGCCCCATGCCGGAAAATATTAAGCACAGGGGCGCCTGGGTGGCTCAGTGGGTTAAGCCACTGCCTTCGGCTCAGGTCATGATCTCAGGGTCCTGGGATCGAGCCTTGCATCCGGCTCTCTGCTCAGCAAGGAGCCTGCTTCCTCCTCTCTCTCTGCCTGCCTCACTGCCTGCTTGTGATCTCTGTCTGTCAAATAAATAAATAAAATCTTTAAAAAAATATATTAAGCACAAATTGGTCAGACCAGTTACTAACCAGAGTGTAAACAATAAACTAGTCAAGAAACCTTTTTTCCCATTTTGTCATTGTACCGAGTCCCAAATTGTTTGATTTGCAACAGTGCCTGGAAGTTCCCAAAGAATTGCCTTACACGATCTTATAGTTTCTAAAAGGATGTTGAGGAACTAAGCTTGGGTGGGGTTCAAGGATTTACATGCTCTAAAATTAAATTAGAATTAAAGTAAAGGCTCTCTGGATGCCTGGCTGTCTCAGTCAGAGGAGCTTGTAAGTCTTGATTTGGAGGTTGTGAGCTCGAGCTCCACCCTGGGTGTAGAGATTACTTAAACTTAATAAAATTTAAAAAAATAAACATAATTATATATATAAAAAAGTAAATGCTCTGGTATCCACTCAGCTTAGTAGTTTTGTGAAGGTAGGGACTGGATCTTGGTTGTTATGTTTTCTCAAAGCTTAGTGCCTATTCAGTAAGTAATTTTTTGAATAAATGTTGAGACCTCGGTACTGTCATCAAATGACTGAAAAGGAGTTTGGAAGCTTTAGAAAGTAAAATGGTGATTTTTAAAAAAAGATTTTATTTATTTGACAGAGAGAAACAGTGAGAGAGGGAACACAAGCAGGGGGAGTGGGAGAGGGAGAAGCAGGCTTCCTGCCAAGCAGGGAGCTTGATATGGGGCTTGATCTCAGGACCCTGGCATCAGGACCTGAACCGAAGGCAGATGCTTAATGACTGAGCCACCTAGGTACCCCTAAAATGTTGATTTTTTAAAGAGGATTCTAATTCTAAGGTAGAAGTATTGAAAAGTAGGTAGATGAGAAGGGTGGAAGGAGGGGTCTATGGACTTAACAACTTCAAAATAGCCACAGGAAGAAACACCAGCAAATTCTGAAAGTTTCAAGTTTGAGGTCATGAGCTTCATTGAGAAGTGCTAGCATTTTATGAGTTGAATTGCACCTCTCCAAAATTCCTTTGTTGAAACCCTAATCCTCAGTATCTTAGAAGTACCTTAGTAAGAAATAGAACTGTTGCAGGGGCTCCTGGGTAGCTCAGTCTGTTAAGTGTCCGACTCTTGATTTCCACTCAAGTCATGATTTCAGAGTCCTGGGATCGAGTCCCACACTGAGCCCCACATTGGACTCCATGCACAGCGGGGACTCTGCTTGAGATTCTCTCTGCCCCTTCCCCTGCTCATGATTTCTCTCTCAAACAAATAAATAAATCTTTTTTTTAAAAAAAGGGAAAGTTTATTTATTAAAAAAAAAAAAAAAAAAGAGGGACACCTGGGTGGCTCAGTGGGTTAAGCCTCTGCCTTTGACTTGGGTCATCGGGCTCTCTGCTGATCGGGGAGCCTGTTTCCCCCTCTTTCTCTGCCTGCCTCTCTGTCTACTTTTGATCTCTTTCTCTGTCAAATAAATAAATAAAATCTTTTTTAAAAGGTGGGGGTGGGGAATTAGACAAGCACAGAGGAAGGATGTCAGGCGAAAATGAAGGCAGAGATCAAGGTGGTGCTTCTACAAGACAAAGATACCAAAGACTGCCAGCAAACCACCAGCCAGGGGAGAGGCCTGGAACAGGTTCTCTCACAAGCCTCCAGCAGAAACCCAAGCTTCTGACACCTTGATTTTGGACTTCCAGCCTCCAGAACTGTGAGACAGTACATTTCCATTGTTTAAGCTACCCAGTGTGTGGTACTTTGTTATGGCAACACTAGCAAACTAATATAGGAAGCACATAAATCCAAAAAGACCTCCCTTCTGTCTCTCCAGTGGCAATTCATACCCAAGCCCAGATGTTTAGAAATATGTGTGCTCTCCTCAAACCATTGTTGTTATAACAGCTCCAGTCAGGCCTGCTTCTAAGCAGCAGTCGGAAAGACTGGGAAAATCTCCTAAGACCTCAGTCATTTTAAGTCCAGTCACCTACAACAATGCAGTTAAACAAGAACATAAAGAAATTCTTGCTTAGGCCTGAAGAGCTTTAAAAACGTTTGGGGGTGGGGCGCCTGGGTGGCTCAGTGGGTTAAAGCCTCTGCCTTCCGCTCAGGTCTTGATCCCAGGGTCCTGGGATCGAGCCCCGCATCGGGGTCTCTGCTCCGCGGGGAGCCTGCTTCCTCCTCTCTCTCTCTCTGCCTGCCTCTCTGCCTACTTGTGATCTCTGTCTGTCAAATAAATAAATAAAATATTAAAAAAAAAAAAAAGTTTGGGGGTGCCTGGGTAGCTCAGTCGGCAAGGAGTCAGCTTGGGATTCTCTTTCTCCCTACCCCTCCCCCCGCACCCTGGGCCACTCGCTCTCTAAAATAAATGAATAAATCTTTTATTCAAGAATTTTGGAGGGGCGCCTGGGTGGCTCAGTGGGTTAAGCTGCTGCCTTCGGCTCAGGTCATGATCTCGGGGTCCTGGGATCGAGCCCCGCATCGGGCTCTCTGCTCAACAGGGAGCCTGCTTCCCTCTCTCTCTCTCTCCCTCTGCCTGCCTCTCTGCCTGCTTGTGATCTCTCTCTGTCAAATAAATAAATAAAATCTTAAAAAAAAAAAAAGAAAAAAGAAAACCCTTGAACTGATTAAAAAAAAAAAAAGAAGTTTGGAATTATTTAGCTATTTTACCCTCCTGTTATTTGAATAAGCAGTGACAATTGCTTTACGCTCATTGATTACTACCTGTTGGGGAATTTGCTAAGGACTTTATACAAATCACTTCTTTAATCCTCTCAACCTTAGGAGATAAGAACTATTATTATTTACATATTATAGATGGAGAAACTGAGACTCAGAGAGTTAGCTTATTTATAAACACACAGCTAGGCAGTAATCTCTAACCCAACTGGAACTGATCTCTAACCCAAGTTGGCCTGAGCCCAGAGCCCAAGTTCTTTGTTACCATGCTGCTCTGTCTCCCAGCCTAGGACATAGCAAGAGCTCATGGAATATTAATTCTCTTCCCTTGTCTGACTTAGTCTTGTTGTAATTGACATAAAAGCTACTGTTTGTTCTGCCTGCTTCAAGCTCAGAATGAAAGTAAGGTGACTGGCACATAGTAAATGCTCAGTAAGTATTAGCTATTATTACTATTAAAATTGCATTGTACATGTTCCTGTCTAGTAAAGATGGCAAATCCCTAGTCTACTGCTAATAGTGGGTACTTAGAAGTGTTCTTGAGTGAACAAGGCCATTGGGTTAGGGACCTGGAAAGTAAAGTTGATCTAGGAGAAAATGAGAGGCAAGGGTGAGGAGGTTGGGGCTGAGGAAGGGAGCGAGGGACACAGAAAGCAGTTGGCAGAAGGCCAGACTCCACTTTCCGTTGCTGAGGCTGCCCCTGGGGGTTGGGGGGTGGGGAGTGTGTAGTCCCTCTGCTCCTGATTGGTCAGTTTACCTTGTTTTATCCTTTACTTCCTCCCTTTCGGGGTGATGGGGAGGCTGCTGCTTGTGGTTGTATAAAGCTTTCTGGAATTCTTCCAGGAAAAGGATAAGCTCATGAGGCGCTAGCAAATTCTGGGGGCGTAGGAGTGTGTGAACAAGAGTGATTGTGTCTGGGCAGTCAGTGCCAGGGTGAGGCAGGACTGCAGGAAATCAGGTGGATTTCTGTATAAATCCCAGCTCTCCCATTCCAGCAACTGTGTGACCTTGGGCAGGTAACTTACCTGCCTGAGTCTGATTTCCTCTTCTGTAATAAGGACGAAATAGTATCTATTGGCAAGCATTTAAATGCTTAGTACAATGCCTAATAAATAATTGCTGCTATTATTATTATTTTAAGTGTTTGGATTTGATGCCTTCTCTGCCTGAATATATGGATTCACCAGTTATCCTCCTCTTCCACCTATTCCCTCAGTCCTGAAAATTTGAGCCAAGTATTTCCAAGTGCCCCCTGACACCCCTACTTTCCCTTGGGCCTTCCAATGGGGCCAGGCCTTTGGATACCTTTGGGCAGCCCCAGGATAGGAGAAAGCATGCCTTCATGATTCTCAGATGGTCCTTTTTTCCCCCCCAGCCCAGGAATGATTGATAAAAGCCTTATCTGAGTCACATTCCATTATGGGATTAAATCAGACTTGCTCTGGGGCCTTCTGGCTGCTGCCCCAGGCTGGATGCCGACAGCTCCTGGTTATTGCCTTTGGCCCAATCTGAGGTCATCACACTGCTATGGACCCAAGGGACCCTAAGGGGCAGGAGCTGAAGAGAGGCTCTGGCATTAGTTTCAATTAGCCAGCACTGACTAAAAATGGAAGCCACAACCAGGTACACACTCGGCACCACGGGGGAGCAAATCAGAGATGGACACTTACCCCGCTAGCTCCAATCCGAACAAAGGATGACAGGTTCCTTGAGAGCAGACGACAGAGATGTGGGAGATTAGCAATGGGAGTAATGAGGCCAAGCAATAATTCTGTGGTTGCAGGCAAGTTGCTAAATTTCTCTGAATCTTCAACTCTCAACTTGGAACATTAGCATTTACTACAAAGGTTAACCTAAATGGAAATGGTACTTGTTAAAAGGACAAGACATTAAGATAAGACTGGGTTTGGATTCTGGCTTGGTCACCCACTGGCCTTGTGACATTGCTGTTAACTTCTTAGAGCCCCAATTTCCTCCTAGATGGAAAGAGGAAATAACACTCTTCCCCCACAAAGTTGTGAGGGTTATGGAAAACTAGGCATAGCGGTTAGCTTTGACTTGGACAAGTGGGTCTACATACTTGTCCCTCCCCACCCCACCACCAGTGCTGCTCAGTCAATAGACACTCATGATTCTTCTTCTTCTTCAGGCAGTGTGGAGGGATGTGGGTTTAGCCTTCTTGTCTACCGTCCCAAATTAGGAACACAGGAGAAAAGTTGCATTTCTCTTGCTAAGGTCTTTCGTGCATGTCTTTGTGTGCCCTGGCTGAAGCCTGGACTAAACCAGGTGCCACATCTATATGAGGTCACCCATGTGGAGATGTGTTTACTGAACTGTTTAGGACCAGCCTCAGCTTCAGGGGCAGAGCAAGGAGAAAGGGAGAAAGAAGGATTTTATTAGCCTTCAACAATCAGGTGGGTCTGGGAGTAGTCATGTGCAAGCTGTGAGCTATCTGGAAGACTATCCAAAGACAAGTGAAGTCTAAATGCTCAGAGCCAGGCTACTCCAATCCGGAGCCTGGGTGCCAACTCAGACTCCCAACTTATACTTCATTCTCTCTGCCTGGGTCTTTCACCTCCCTGGCTTTTTTTCTCCCCTATCTCTTGTTTTTATTCGCTACCACTTCTAAATTTATTGTGGTTGATTGTTTTCCTGTCCTGGACCCACTTGGTAATCTGGCATGTGTGAAAGGACATCAGATCCTGTGCCTGTTGGAAACGCAACAGTCTTTGTGTACCTACTGTATGCCTGACATGATCTCATCTCATTCTCAAATCAACCCTATCAGCAAGCTTCTCTTAATATCCTCCTATTCAGGATGAGGAAACTGTCATTCTAAGAGAGAAGACAAATTACTCATGTTCACTTGGCCAGGAAGCAGCTGAAGCAGGACTTGTCCAAAGACCACATGACTCCAAAGCCTGTGATATTTCTGCTCCAACTCCAGATAAAGAGCATGCCCAGTTCTCAGCTGTACCGTCTCCCCTCATGGACCCTGGGAAAGTGTGTGAGCTATTCTGTTTTCTCAGGGAGGGCTAAAAGCCCACCAGAGTGGCTCCTGTGGTCTTCAGAAAAAAATGGGACAGTAGAGGGTCCTTGGATGTCTACCTCAGGGGAGAGAAATCCGGCCCTGAGCTTGCAGGAGGAGGGATACTGGGAATGGAGATTATTCTATCCAACTTTTAAAGAACATAAGCAAAATAAAACAAAAATGGGGGAGGCAGAGGTTACTTTGAAGTGGTGCCAGTAGGTGTACCCTGCTAGGACAGTGTTTTTAGGCCCATGGGCCTTGGAGTCTGCTAGACCTGGGTTCGAGTGCCACACTGGCACCTGCTTCTGTGGGTGACCTTAGGCAAGGTATTTAAGTTCTCGAAGCCTCAGTTTCTTCATCTGTAAAATGGAGATGATGATAGTCCTTTGTTGTGAGGATCAAATGATACCATGCACATAAAGCACTAATACCTGGACCTTAGCCAATGTTAAAAAAAATGGTATTATTTAGTAATAAAATTGGGTTAAGAGTAGACACCTTTGGGATGCCTGGGTGGCTCAGTTGGTTAAGCGGCTGCCTTTGGTTCAGGTCATGATCCCAGCGTCCTAGGATCGAGTCCCACATCAGGCTCCTTGCTCAGCGGGAGCCTGCTTCTCCGTCTGCCTCTGCCTGCCACTCTGTCTGCCTGTGCTCACTCTGACAAATAAATAAATAAAATCTTTAAAAAAAAAAAAGAGTAGACACCTTTCAGAAAGGTTCTATATCTTGGGTGGTGGTTATATGAATGTACGCATATGTAAAAAAATCATTGAACTGGAATGTCCACCTAAAATCAAGAAACCAATTCAAAACCGAAGCACTGGGATCAAAGAATTGCAACTCTTTGCAAATATTCACATAGATTTGTGTAGAACCCCAAAGGGTGTCCTGATTATAGGAGGTAGACTTGGGTTTTTAAGAGGGAGAAAAGAAAGAGGAGGTAAGTTGTTTCTGAGACGAGTTCATTGGTGCTGACAAGGAGGACTGGGTTTGTACTTCATTGATTGGTCAGGTGAAGTAGTCACTAGGCAAAAGTCCATGTCTTTTCAAACAGGATCTTCTCGTTCTTGCTGACTTCTGGGGATGTTGGAGATTTGGTCCTATTCAAAGGTTTGATGTGCAAGACAGTTCCTCCAAATGGCTGCTCTGGCTTTATTTTAAAAATGGATCTATTTGCATTATTGTTCACAGTGCTGCACTTTTCACCTGTGAAAATATGTACTTGTATGTATCATATACTTCAACAATAAAACAACAACAACAAGAAAGACAAAAGGAAGCTCTTGTGAGCCAGGGTTGATGAAGAGAAAGGATTGGGAAATTTTTAAAAAAAGATTTTATTTATTTATTTACAGACAGATATCACAAGTAGGCAGAGAGGCAGGCGGGGATGGGATGGGGTGGGGTGGGGAGCAGGCTCCCTGCTGAGCAAAGAGCCAATCCAGGGCTCGATGGGACTCGATGGGGCTCCATCCCAGGACCCTGAGATCATGACCTGAGCCGAAGGCAGAGGCTTAACCCACTGAGCCACCCAAGCAGCCCAGGATTCAAAATTTTTTAAAAATGACACCTGGATGGCTCAGTTGGTTAAGGCATCTGCCTTTGGCTCAGGTCATGATTCTGGAGTCTTGGATGGAGTCCCGTGTCTGGGCTTCTTGCTCAGCAGGGAGCCTGCTTCTCCCTCTGCTGCCGCTCCCCCTGCTTGTGCTCTCTCTCTCTCTGGCAAATAAATAAATAAAATTAAAAAAAATTTTTTTAAAATTTGCAGCCTAAAACGTAGGGGAAAATGTATTATGGAGGTATGTCAGGCAGTTAATTAATAAATGCATATGGTTTTTCCTCTCTGGATTTTGTCATGCTTTGGGGATTTGTCAGTTTTCTTAAATGTATATATTTTTTGTGACCTCTTGTGTTGTTCTGAGCAAATATTCACTTTTATAGTTAAAAAAACCCACCCTCTTTGATAGGGCCTAGTGGTAGGACCCTCTTCCCAACAGGAGAAAAGGCAGGAGTGTCCAGGTTCCATAAGGATGGAGCCACACCCAGCATGCCCTCCTCCCATGGCCTGGCTGTGGGGTCTTGCAGCTGTCCTTGGGAAAGCCTGCCTAATGGGAAGTCTGCTGCCATCAGGCTCAGCACAGTACCCCTGCTGAGGGAGCTCCTGCTGGATCATCTTCCCCAGGAGAATGAGCAACACAGTGTGGTCAGTCCCATCAATTCTCCCTCTTCCCTACAGTTCTCAGCAGTGACCTTGGAGGTGAGGCATCCTTAGGGGGACTTTCCTGAGTCAGGGATAAAAGACATCGAGAAGGTTACCCAGGGAGACCCTGAAGAGCAGGACTGGTAGCCAGGCATCCCATTACACCCTGGGGCTATTACCTTGGGGAAATGGAATTAGACAAGCCTGCCTTTCCATTATGCAAACAAAGGGCTTTTCAAGTAAATTTCCATTTAAGAATGAGCTTAGATCAGTGAAGGTGGCGGCCAAAATAGCTTAGATGGTCATCACAGCTATTAAAAACACATTTTTCCCCCTGTGCTCAGGCTGCCTTGTCATCTTCATCCCCAGAAGACTGTGACTCAACCTTTCCCCAGCTTCTGGGAGCCAGGTTAATGTCCATCTATATTTTCAACTTTTTAATTCTTCAACATATAGGGTATACGAAATTTACATGCTTGGAACAGCCTGTGGGTGTATCCAGAATGTTATAAAAAGTAGATCTGGGGTTGGAGATGGGCAGGGTGTAGTCAGTAAAGCACTCCACACGTTGGTCATTGCTTACAGTGTTGAGCTCACCTCTCTCTTCACACCATCTTATGCTGCCCATTCCTTGCTTAGAGCCTCATATATCCACAGTTCATTTTTTTTTTAAGATGGAAGTTTTAAAATATAGGCAATTTTTTAAGTTTCTTTTCAGCGTAACAGTATTCATTGTTTTTGCACCAAAAAATATGGAACACTTCACGAATTTGCATGTCATCCTTGTGCAGGGGCCATGCTAATCTTCTCTGTATCGTTCCAATTTTAGTATATGTGCTCCCGAAGCGAGCACTGCACAGTTCATTTTTAGTTCAAGGCCTTCAAACTGGTGTCTATGTCACTTGGATTCTCTTCTCCCACTCTCTCCCAGGCTGACACCTACTTACTCCCAGGTCTCAGCTTGAATCTGATGTTTTCAAGGACGCCAACCTAAAACCCACGCCCCAATCTCAGACCAGGGTAGGGCTTTGAATGGCTTTTCTCTGTCTGGGTAACAAACCACCTTCAACGATGCATATGCTCATGCTTCTGTGATTTTGACTGGGCTCCATCTTGCCTGGGGTGACCTGGCAAAGTACAGCTGCCATCAGTTGTTGGGTTGACTGGGTGCTAGCTCTTCCTGGATAGCCTCACTCATACGTCAGGAGCCTCAGCTAGAATGATGGGAACAGCCGGGACAGCTGGAATGTCTGGGAGAGTGAGGAGGCTAAACTGGGGCTTTCCTACATGGTGGTTTTCAGGCAATAAGAGGTTGGCAATAGAAGCTCCAGGGCCCTTAGAGGCCAAGGCTCAGAAGTCACATAACAATGTCTCTTCCGTTGTATCTATTGGTTAAGGAAATTCACAAGGCCAGCACAAAATTAAAGGAAGGGAAATAGGGTAACCTCTTGCTTCGAAGTAATATTGAGGGAGCCTGGGTGGCTCGGTTGGTTAAGTGTCTGCCTTTGGCTCAGGTCATGATCCCAGTTCCTGGGATCAAGTCTTGCATCGGGCTCCCTGCTTAGCATCGGGATCCCTGCTCAACATCGGGCTCCTTGCTCAGTGGGGAGCCTTCTTCTCCCTCAGCCAGCCACTCCCCCTGCTTGTGCTCTCTCTCTGACAAATAGATAAATAAAATCTTAAAAAACAAAAGTCATATTGCAAAAAGGCACATACCCAGGGAGAGTTAGTACAGACAGCTCTGTAAGCTTTTCTTCCACTGCTCTTATCATAACTGTTATATAATTTCTTGTGTGATCGTTTATTTATCGTTTTTATCCCCCCACTAGACAACTTCAATGAATGTGAGGACTGACTGTCTCATTCATCACTCTATTCCCAGAGCTTGGCACGAAGTGAGAGCTAATTAAATGGTTGTGAGTGAACACATGGATGGATGAATGAATAAAAAAATGAATAAATGAAAGATAAGATTCTTGGAGTTCCAAAGTTGCAGCATAAGGTTTTGTAGATAGTCCTAGATTTGAATCCCAATTCTATCCCTTCCTAACTGTTTGACCTTGGGCAATTTGCTTGATCTCTCTGAGCCTCAGATTTTCTTTCTTTCTTTTCTCTTATTTATTTATTTATTTATTTTTAAGATTTTGTTTATTTATTTGACAGAGAGAAACCAGTGAGAGAGGAAACACAAGCAGGCAGAGTGGAGAGAGAGAGAAGCAGGATTCCTGCTGAGCAAGGAGCTCAATGCAAGGCTCGATCCCAGGACCCTGGGATCATGACCGCAGCCAAGGGCAGATGCTTAATAACTGAGCCACCCAGGTGCTCCTCTTTCCTTCTTTTTTTAATCTTTAAAGTGGGGAGAAAGGGGCGCCTGGGAGGCTCAGTGGTTTAAAGCCTCTGCCTTTGGCTCCGGTCATGATCCCAGGGTTCTGGGATCGAGCCCCACATCGGGCTCTCTGCTGGGTGGGGAGCCTGCTTCCTGCTTCCCTTCCTCTCTCTCTGACTGCCTCTCTACTCGTGATCTCTGTCAAATAAACAAATAAAATCTTAAAAAAAAACAAGTGGGGATAAAAATAACCCTCACTGTCACAGTCCAGTTCTAACTATGAGGGTTTCAACTCCACATTCATTCTCCTCTCCCCCCTTTTCTTTGAGACCCTCTTAGCTTTTCTTACTTATTAGGTGAGGGGGGTTAGTTACCTTATTTTAAAGGCCTTCCTCCAACTCCAGAGCATTGGAAACTGGGTTTTCAGGACAGAGTACATTCCGCAAAGACCAGGACTCCATTCTATATAGACCACTGTGTCCCAACACCATGACTGGGTGTGAACCTGTGGTTCTCAACTAGGGGTGATTTGGACCCCCCCCCCCCCGCCCCCAAGCCATTTGACCAAGTTTGAGACAGTTTTGGTTGTCACAGTTGGGGGTAGGGGCATGCTGCTAGCATCTAGTGGATGGAAGCCAGAGACATGAAACATCTTACAATGCACAGGACACACCTCCCCTAGCCCCAACAAAGAATTATCTGGCCCCTATAAGGTTGATATGGCCCAAACTTTGCTGGAACTGACTGTTCTTTAAGTCCTCACTAGGTTTAGATATAATAAATTCTTCTTGGCAGTAGTCAACCCTCACCTTTCTTTGGCCTCTGGTGTCTGGTGATGGCCACAGTCCTCCTATCCCTGGACCACACAGTTTTGAGCAACAGCTTTTCCTCATAAGCAGTTTGAAGAGAGGGTAGGGAGGAAATGGCTCCATCTGTTGGCTGGAGCCTGCATCACAGCAGGGAACACAGAGGATTTTTCCAGGAGAGACCTCAGGTGTGTCATCATCCTTTACGGTATTACACACCCCAAGGGCAGCCGGAAAGCTGTAAGTGGGACAGCACGTGACTAGATGAAGTTGCTACTGATGCTGTCTCACATGACGAGTGTGGGATTAGGGCCTAGGTTATTGTATTTCAGGGTTTCGTTGTATTTAGCAACTTCTTATTCTTAATTGTGAAACATATATTTATATCACATATAGTGCCTAAGCGTGCTTATACACAGCATACAGTATATAAGTACAGTTTAAATAATAATAACATATATTTTTAAAAGATTTTATTTCTTCATTTGAGAGAAAGAGAGAAACAGAGGGAACACAAGCAGGCTCTTCACTGAGCAGGGAACCTCAAGGGAACTCAATTCCAGGACTTGGAGATCCTGACCTCAGCTGAAGGCGGATGCCTAACCATCTGAGCCACCCAGATGCCCCCAGTTTAAAGAATAATATTAAAAGAAACACCCATGATCCACTACTCAGATTAGGAGAAAATATTACATACCAGTTCTGTAGAAGCAGCCCTCCCCACAGACACAGTTAACACCGTCATCAGCTCTCTTTCCTTCCCCGTCTTCTATCCCTTTGTTTTTTCTCCTTTCCTTTCCTTCTTTTGTACATTCTTTTCTTCCATTCTGTTCCTTTTAAAGAATTTTTTTTCGGGACACCTGGGTGGCTCAGTCAGTTGAATGTCTGTCTTCAGCTCAGATCATGATCCCAGTGTCCTGGGACTGAGTCCTGCATTGGGCTCCCTGCTCAGCATGGAGCCTGCTTCTCCCTCTGCCTGCTTACCTGCTCTGTCTGCTCTGCCTGCCCTTCCCCCTGCTTGTGCTCACTCTCTTTCTCTCTCTGACAAATAAATAAAATCTTTAAAAAAAAAAAAAGAATTTTTTTCTTTTTGCCCTCTGACATTTAATCACTATGAAACCTAGAGTAAGATACTTAATTCTATGGACTTCAGCATATCTATCTATAAAATAGAAATAATAAGAACAATACCTACTTTACTGGCTTGCTGTGAGATTTAATGAGGTAATGTTTGTGTAGGCATCAAATGAGATAATCTATGTAAATTCTTAATAGACTTTGGCATAGTTGTAAGTCCCTAAACAGAAGCTATTTTTGCTTACATTATTATTTTATTTTATTATTACTTTTAAAGATTTTATTTATTTGTCAGAGAGAGAGAGGCAGAGGGAGAAGCAGACTTCCCAAGGAGCAAGGAGCCCAATGTGGGGCTTGATCCCAGGATCCTGGGATAATGACCTGAACCAAAGGCAGATGCTTAATCATCTGAGCCACCCAGGCACCCTATATTATTATTATTATTTTTAAAAGATTTTATTTATTTATTTGACAGACGGAGATTACAAGTAGGCAGAGAGGAAGGCAGAGGGAGAGGGGGAAGCAGGCTTCCTGCTGAGCAGCGAGCCTGATGCGGGGCTCAATTCCAGCACCCTGAGATCATGACCTGAGCTGAAGGCAGAGGCCTAACCCACTGAGCCACCCAGGGACCCCATTTTAAAATAATTTCTTCTCTGACAGAAGAACTCTGTGTTATAATGGAAATGCACATGACCTTGAGAATCAGAGAGACATGGGTTCAAATAGTGGTTCTGTTATATACCAACAGTAGTCACTAAAACTCTCCAGCTATCAAATGAAGGGCAATGATACTGATGGTTGGTAATCTATCACACAGGGCTGTTGTGAGAATCAGAAGACAGTTAAAGTACACAAGAATCAGCTAAGAGACATGTTAAAATCTTTCTCTCCCTCTCTCCTTTTCTTCTTCACTGACAGGGTAATTTTCTTTCCAGCAGGGGTATTAAAGGCAGCTGTGTGCCTGTACAGTTTCTCTTAAGCTCTAGATCCAGTTTGTCAAGTATTTATCAAGTACTCACTGGTGGCAACAAGCACCTTCCTGGCTTTGTGTTGTTAGGCCCAGGATATTAATCTCCTTGGAGGAAATGAAGTTCTAGGGTCATCTCCCTTCCTAGGTCTGAGCCCCTGGTTGAGGCCACTGGGCATCAGGATGTTGAGTGCAGCCCTGCTCTCTGAGACCCATCCTGTGAGCTTGGAGGCTGCCTGCTGGGTTGGCTTGGCGATGTGTCCTTGTGCGTACTTAGAAGGAGGCATCCTGACCAGTAAGTAGACACAGTGGGGGCTCATAAAATGAAAGCAGAATCTCTGACTGTAGGGCAGGGATCAAACTCTGGGGTCCTCTCACCTCTTCTCCCATTCAAGGTATCTGTCGAATATTATGCAGAGGGGAGAGTCCTTGTTCCAAAGTAGGTGAGATAATGAGAGACTGAGGTTTCTGACTTTGGTTTCTGGAAGGGGTTCATAGGCTTCCAATGGGAGAGGAGCTTGTGCATCCCAACCATAATTGTGACTTCTTAATTCCTCATCACATCACTACCTTTTCATTCAGGTGCTGTTTAGTTTGTTTTAGGTTGTTTTTTTTTTTTTTTTTTTTAAGATTTTATCTATTTATTTGACAGAGGCAGAAAGATCACAAGTAGGCAGAGAGGCATGGGGTGGGGGAGGGGGGCAAAGCGGGTTCCCTGCTGAGTATAGAGCCTGATGCGGAGCTCCATCCCAGGACCCCGAGATCATGACCATAGCTGAAGGCAGACACTCAACCCACTGAGCCACCCAGGCACCCCTAGCTTGTTTTAGTTTAAAGATTTTATTTATTTATTTGACAGAGAGAGACACAGTGGGAGAAGGAACACAAGCAGGGAGAGGGGGAAAGGGAGAAGTAGACTCCCCGCTGAGCCTGAGCCACCCAGACGCTTCTCATGTACTGTTTAAAAACAGAGGTTGTTTTCTTTCCTCTGACTTGCACTGAGGCAGTCTGAGTTCCAATTTTCAATTAAAAATTATCAGAGGCAGGGATGCCTGGGTGGCTCAGCCAGTTAAGTGTCTGCCTTCAGCTCAAGTCATGACCCTAAGGTCTTCTTCCTCTGCCTCTCCCCCTGCTTGTGCTCTTTTTCTCTGTCAAATAAATAAATTAAATTAATAAAATTTAAAAAAAAATAGAAAGCTACAGGGGCGCTTAACATTCAGTTAAGCATCTTCCTTGGGCTCTAATCATGATCCCAGGGTTCTGGCATGGAGCGACACGGGAGTCTGCTTCTCCCTCTCCCTCTGTGCCCTATCCTCTCACTTGTCCTCTCTCTCACACTGTTTCTTTCTCAAAGAAATAAATAAAATCTTTTAAATCTACAAAATCCATGTAATAGGAGGGACTGGGAGAGGAGGGATGGTATAGGAATAAATATTATATGACATTACATTAAAAAACAATACAAGGTAATGATACTACTAGAACTACTATGGCCTTAATTATTGTGTAAAAAATGTATGACAATTCTATCCAATTTAGGTTTTCATTCATTGGGACAAAAGACTGATTGCACCCAAAATGTGTTGTCTTGCCAAAGCATTTGAAATCTTCTCTATTTTATTGTTTAAAAAGAAGACATAAAAATTTATAAAATCATATACCATTGTAAAAAATGTGATATTTTAAAGGGAAAAATGTAAGAATTCTAAAGAAGTCATGAAAGCATTATTTGACCACCTATAAGGCCGTAAACAATCATATCTCATTCTACATGTCAGTATATATCCAGTTTATATTCAGCATATATACACATGGGTGGGACTCCTGGTTGGCTCTGTCAGTCAAGTGTCCACCTTTGGCTCAGGTCATGATTCCAGAGTCCTGGTATCAAGTCCCAAAGAAGGCTCCTTGCTCAACAGGGAGTCTGCTTCTCTCTGGGCCATCTGCTCCCCCTGCTTCTGCATGCGAGGGCTCTCTGACCAAAAAAAAAAAAAAAAAAAAGAAAAGAAAAGAAAAGGAAAGGAAAAAAGAAAATATACACAGGGGTATGATACAATGCAATTTTTGTATTTGCTAACAAATCATGCTTTTTGTTCTTATTAAAACAAGCATAAAGTGTACATCATTTGTGTAACAAGAAAAAAACAAATCTGCCTCACATACTGTATATTACAGTGTAATAAAGTTGACTTTATAATACAATTTTTAATATTACATATAGATGTAATATATATACTAATCTAAAACAAAAGACTTTAACCTAAAAGCACTTATATATAACACCCAAGGAATAACAAATGATTTGAAAAATTCTCAAGAGAGCTGGTAAAATCATATATCACTATGAAAAGTTTAAAAACAACAACAAACTGTTGAAAATGTTCACATAATGTTTAAGAACCCTAGGGGTAGATCTGGCTTTTAATCTAGGCTCTCTCCTTGGAAAAGTGATAGAAACTCCCTGAAGTTCCATTTCATCTGTAAAATTGGGATGATACGACTATCATAGAGCTGTTTAAAGGTTAAACCAGACTACCTTGTAAAAAGACAAACTGTTATAGGGTAAACCCTCATTAATATTAACTATCCTTAACCCCTGGGGTGGAGACAGAGGAAGGATTCTTCACCTGAGGCCATATAGCCTACTACTCAAGGAAAAATCCAGAAGCTACCGGGCAACCTTGCTAGACACTTACATCATTTCGCCGTCCAATAGTACAGAATCTACCTACAGACCACACTCTCTCGTCCAACCGCATCACCACTAAGGGGCAGGGCATTTTCCCTTCTGCACCCTTTCTGGCCCCAACTCCCAGCCCCAGCTTCCCAACCCACCTATCCCATTTACTCGTACGTCTTTGTACCGCCCAGAAACAATGCCTTTTTAAAAATCCCCCTACATCTTCTCTAATTCTAACTTTCCCGCCCCAGTAGCTCTTGAGCAATCGGAGATGGGATTGTCCCTTCTTTCCCCGCCTCTTGGTGACGTTAAGAGAAGTCACCCCTCTCATTGGACATTCTGGAGCAGAAGCCTACCAATATCTGGCAGACTTTTTTGGTGCAGACGGACCGCTAGTATTGTCGCTGGTGATTGGCTGGAGTGACGAGCCAGGAAAATGGCTGCTAGTCCGTCTGTAGTCCCGGTGGCTGTGACTGCTGCGGTGATCCCCGTCCTGTCACCCAGCAGCGATTTCTCAAATTTGCGAGAAATTAAGAAGCAGCTGCTACTCATCGCAGGCCTTACCCGGGAGCGGGGACTGCTACACAGTAGCAAATGGTGAGATGTCGGGGTCGAAAGGGGCTGGACTTGGATCCCTGGCCTTTGGGGCCGTGGAGCTAATTCAGTTTGGGTGTTCCAGGTCCGCGGAGTTGGCCTTCTCCCTCCCCGCCTTGCCTCTGGCGGAGCTGCAGCCGCCGCCGCCTATTACAGAGGTAAGGATTTCCATCTCTGCTAGCGCTCCTCATCAACCCGAAGAGTTACCGAGTGCACTGTCGCTGGATGGGAGCATAATGCTTATCAGGAGTGTTTGTGGAGGGAATTCAAGCATTTAAAGAGCTGAATGTTGTAAGCGATTTTATCAGTGTGGGTTTGTTGATCTTTGTAAAGATTTGGTGGTGCTTTACTTAAGCTGGAGAAAATTAGTAAACAGTCCTTAAAAGACTTAAGCCTTTTAAGGTTTTGTAGCCCAGCCCAATGTTCTTTACGTTGAGGAGGATCAAAATTTTTGTTTTTTTAAAAGATTTGTCAGAGAGTGAGAGAGCGTGCACAAGTAGGGGGAGTGGTAGGCAGAAGGAGAAGCAGGTTTCCCTCAGAGCAAGGAGCCGGATGTGGGACTGGAACCTAGGACCCTGGGATCAAGACCTGAGCTGAAGGCAGAGGTTCAACGCACTGAGCCACCCAGGACTACACAGAAGACTCAAAGGTTTTAACAACAGTGTGAAACTGGCTTTGGATTCAAATAGTTCTGGGTTCAAATCTCAGCTACACTAGTGACATTGGGCAACTTACATAATATGCTGAGCCGCACATTTCATTTGTGAAATGCAGATAATAATAGTATCTACTTTAAGGGGATATAGAGAAAATTAAATGAGATACGAATATATTTCATATATGATCTATATAGCAGGTATTTTTACATAGTCTGTGTAGTCTGAATGATTTTCATCATAATCCATTTCGTTTTTCTTGAAGATGCCACTTCTTTACCCCAGAAACCATGAGTATTTCCTACTCCAGAAGGTATATTGGAGATGAGAGGGGATGGGGAAGGAAAAAAGAAAATGGTGAGAGGATATGAAAAAGGACACTAGAGGAGTGCCTGTGTGGCTCAGTGGTTAAAGCCTCTGCCTTCGGCTCAGGTCATGATCCCAGGGTCCTGGGATGGAGCCCGAAATCCAGCTCTCTGTTCGGTGGGAGCCTGCTCCCCCCACCCCCCGCCTGCCTCTCTGCCTACTTGTGATCTCTTTCTCTGTCAAATAAATAAAAAAAACTTAAAAAATTAAAAAAAAATAAAGGCCACTAGACTCCTAAGCTGAATGGATATATTTAGAACTTGTTCCAATGAAGGAAACACTGAATATGTTTTGGTTCCAGTTTTGTTCTGATAATATTTGCAGCAAGAGGGATAAGGAGAATGAAGTTATTAAAGTTTTAATCAACTTACCCCTAGAATTTGTGAGGATTGTATGCTTTTTTTTTAACTTAAATATGCATCATCTCTTTTATTTACATACAGAATTATGTCTGTGTTCTGTGCCTTTTGCAATACTAACATGTCAAAACTTTTTGAAGTATAAAAAACATAAGTAATTGCACAGTATATTGCATTTTTTTTAAGACATTATTCATTTATTTGTCACAGAGAGAGAGAGAGCACCAGTAGTGGGGAGAGACAGGCAAAGGGAGAAGCAAACTCCCTGCTGAACAAGGAGCCTGATGCGGGACTCGATCCCAGGACCCTGAGATCATGACCTGAGCCCAAGGCAGACAGTTAACCAACTGAGCCACCCAGGCATCCCACTATATTACATTTTTGTACATATTTGAAAGACTAGAAGAGGCAAATAACAGATATTAATGCTAGACATTTTCCATGATGTTTCCACTATTTCCTCCTCAAATCTCTACTACTTGCTCCATTTTACTGATAAAGAAAGGAATTTTGGGACACCTGGGTGGCTCAGTCGGTTAAGCGGCTGCCTTCGGCTCAGGTCACAATCCCAGCATCCTGGGATCGAGTCCCACATTGGGCTCCTTGCTCCGTGGGGAGCCTGCTTCTCCCTCTGACTCTACCTGCCACTCTGCCTGCCTGTACTCTATCTCTCTGACAAAAAAAAAAAAAAAAAAAAAAAAAAATCTATTAAAAAAAAAAAAAAAAAGAAAGGCATTTTCAGGGTGCCTGGGTGGCTCAGTTGTTAAGCATCTGCCTTCGGCTCAGGTCATGATCCCAGGGTCCTGGGATCTAGTCCTGCATCTCTGTCAAATAAATTTAAAAAATATTTTAATTAAAAAAATAAAATAAAAAAGAAAGGAATTCTCAGAGAAACTAAGTAACTTCCCTATTAATGTCATGAAACCAGTAATTTAAGGAATCGCAATTTGAATCCAGGTCCCTAACACCAAAGTCTGTGCAACTCCCACTACATTTAAAGAAACAGTGCACGTTTCTGAGTGTATTAGTTTAGTTTTTTAAATTTTTATTTTTTTCCCCAACTTTTTATTTTGAAAAAAAGTTCCATAACCTTAGGGAGCACCTGGGTGGCTCAGTCAGTTAAGTGTCTGCCTTCAGCTCAGGTCATGATCTCAGGGCCCTGGGATAGAGCCCTACATCAAGCTCTCTGCTCTTTGGGGAGCCTCCTTCTTGCTCTCCCTCTGCCCCTCCCCCTGCTCGTTCTCTGTCTGTCTCCTCTCTGTCAAATAAATAAATATTTTTTAAAAATTTCCATAACCTTAGTTTGTAATAAAATAATATACAAAAATAATTTATACATATATGTATATGTAAATAAATATATATATATATGCTAGGTTTTGGGGAGGAACAAAATACTTCTTCTTACATCTTGAAATTAATGAGTATACTTCTTTTTTTGTTAATGGATATGCTTCTTGAATTTTAATTTTTATTGTCTTATATAAACTTACTTAAACTTCCATAAACTTGTCTCTCTTCTAGGAGGATGCCCAGGATATGGATGCTTACACCCTGGCCAAAGCCTACTTTGATGTTAAAGAGTATGATCGCGCAGCACATTTCCTGCATGGCTGCAATAGCAAAAAAGCCTATTTTCTATACATGTATTCCAGATATCTGGTGAGGACCATTTTAAGATGTCATTCTGCCTTCAGTGAAACATCCATATTTAACACCAAGGGGGAAAACTTTAATCTTTTAAATAGTTTAGCAGTAGTCTACTTGTTAAATGTACTTTATACTTAACAGTAATAAAGAGAGTATAAAAAAAAAGTTAAAAAATGACAGTATTAAAAGAAAATATTAAAACAAGCCATAGGGCGCTTGGCTGGCTATTTTGTGGAGCATGTGACTTTTTGATCTCTCAGGGTCATGAGTTTGAGCTCATGGGTGTAGAGCTTTGGGTGTAGAGCTTACTTAAAAAAATCTTTTTAAAAAATTGACAATATATTTTTTTAAGTTTTATTTTTAACTCATGAGCCCAAGATCATAAGTCGTGTGCTCTTCTGACTGAGCCAGCCAGGTGCCATGATAATACTCATTATTGACAAAGGTGTGAGGCAATAGACTCCCTATTTTGGTAGTAGAAGTTCATAAAGAGGTTTTAGAAATCAATTTTGGCAGATTATGTCCATATGAAATACTGTGACCAGACAATTCTACTTTTAAGAAACTTGTCAAATAGAAATACTTCAGTAGGGGCGCCTGGGTGGCTCAGTGGGTTAAGCCGCTGCCTTCGGCTCAGGTCATGATCCCAGGTCCTGGGTTCGAGCCCCACATCAGGCTTTCTGCTCAGCAGGGAGCCTGCTTCCTCCTCTCTCTCTGCCTGCCTCTCTGCTTACTTGTGATTTCTCTCTGTCAAATAAATAAATAAAATCTTAAAAAAAAAAAAAAAAGAAATACTTCAGTATATGCACAAGGATATATGAATAGGGATATTTATTATTTTTTTGTGATAGCCATAAAATGTCAATAACCTAAATAGTCATTGTTGATTCTTGCCTGAAGTATTCTTTTTTTTTTTTTTTTTTAGTTTTTTTATTTATTTATTTGACAGAGAAAGAGATCACAAGTAGGCACAGAGGCAGGCAGAGAGAGGAAGGGAAGCAGGCTCCCCGCTGAGCAGAGAGCCTGAGGCGGGGCTTGATCCCAGGACCTGAGATCATGACCTGAGCTGAAGGCAGAGCCTTAACCCACTGAGCCACCCAGGTGCCCCTTGCCTGAAGTAAATCTTTAATGTGATGTTGCAAAGTGATGATTTTCCACACCAGTGTTCTCTCTATATTTACTACTTGCCACTTGGCATTCTATACTATACATGAGCTTTTCCTCCCCTTCTTCTCCATTTATTTATTTAATATCAAAGATTCATATATTTGTAATTGTTTGTTATTTAGTACTTTACCTAATTAGTTTGGTGCTCGGATTATTTCAGATTTAACCTTTGGGAGCCCTTGAATTATTTAAAAGTAGTGACTGTGGGGTGCTGCGGTGACCCAGTTGAGTCTCTGATTCTTGGTTTCCATTCTGGTTTGATCTCATGGTTGTAGGATCCATGTTGGGCTCTGCACTCAGCATCTGCTTAGGACTCTTCCTTTGCTCTTCTGAAGACCCCTCTCTCTAAAATAAATAAATCTCTAAAAAGTAAAAAATAAGAGTAGTGGCTGGTAGTATTTGCCATTTGGTTGGACTTGGGCCCTTTATCTGGAGTCAGGTTGCTAGTTTTAGAATGAGTTTCAAAATAAACTGAGATAAGATCTTTTTATTGATTTTCTCTTACAGTCTGGAGAAAAGAAGAAGGACGATGAAACAGTCGATAGCCTAGGTATGAATTTCTTTCCCTTATCTTTTGGACTAAAGCAGGGGTTGCACACTTAAATGCCTATATGAGCCAGGCAGGTAATATAAATAAATGTGTGAAGTGGACCTAGGGGGACTGTTACAAATTGGGGAGCACAACTTCCTGCTTGTTACATACCTCCGGCTGAGGACTATCTTAAGGAAATGTGGGCCTAGTGTTATCAAGGCTTTCTTCCCTTGGCCCTACACTGTTCTTTGGAACCTGAAGCTAAAAATTCTGACTTTTAGTTGTGGCTTGTGATTTTTAAACATTGATAACTTTCGAATTTTTAAAACCCTCTGCCGGCCTGGGGCACCTGGGTGGCTCAGTCAGTTGGGTGTCTGACTCTTGATTTTGGCTTGAATCATGATCTCAGGGTCCTGAGATTGA
This sequence comes from Lutra lutra, assembly GCF_902655055.1. Taxonomy (NCBI): domain Eukaryota; kingdom Metazoa; phylum Chordata; class Mammalia; order Carnivora; family Mustelidae; genus Lutra; species Lutra lutra. The sequence goes on along the minus strand of NC_062282.1, from coordinate 77,192,525 downwards.
GCTCCACTAGAAGATTCGTGCTTAGTTGGGAGTTTACTTGAGATTCTCTCTGTCTGTCTCTCTCTCTCTCTCTCCCCTCACCCCCCCACCACTTACACTATCTCTCTCTGTCTAAAATAAATAAATACATCTTAAAACAACAACAACAAACAACCTCTGTGGATCTAACAACATATGACTGCAGACCAGTTATCAGTTTTAATTTCTAGAACAAAGTAAATGGATTGTATAAGATGTTGGCCACTTCTCAGCATTCTTACATAACTGGTGTAAGTTCCATTTGTAACTTTGGCATCGACCAAATTCACATTTCATAGGTCTATGAAATGAACATTGGCAATCTTTCCTTAGATGTGAGATTTTGTTTCCTAGGTCCGCTGGAGAAAGGACAAGTAAAAAATGAGGCACTTAGAGAATTGAGGGTGGAGCTCAGCAAAAAACACCAGGCTCGTGAACTTGATGGATTTGGCCTTTATTTGTAAGTGTCAGAGTAATTTGGATTTTTCTATAACATTTTCTCCTGAGTAGAGGGGAGGTGTTATGAAACATTAACTTCTCCTGTAATTGTTTCTTGCCTTCCTAGATACGGTGTGGTGCTTCGAAAACTGGACCTGGTGAAAGAGGCCATTGATGTGTTTGTGGAAGCTACTCATGTTTTGCCTTTGCATTGGGGAGCCTGGCTAGAACTCTGTAACTTGATTACAGACAAAGAGATGGTAAATTGAGAAATTTATATGAATGAACTTCTGCTCCAAGTCTTATGTAATTCTGTAATGGGATGGGAGGAGAGAGGTTTGCTAAACCTTTGCTTGTAGCTAGGTCTTTGCTCCTTCTCTAATCTCTTTCACTGTTGGAATTTCAGTCTTCATTTGAAAGTCTAATGTCTGGCTCTTGGCTGGTAGTTGCTGTTGTATTTATGTGTAGTTATATTAGAGTATCTTCTCTTTATTTCATGTTTCCACATTCGAGTTTTACTGTAACTTGTTGTATAAACTAAATGTTAGTATACTTTGTTTCCTTATTCCAGAAATACTATAGGAAAGGTTCCTCTGACATCAAGGATTATATTAAAAACATTTTTAAGGTCTCTTCTGGGCTGTCCTAGGACTCCATAAAGATTTATAGATTTGTTAATTAAATAATGTATATGGAAACTGCTTTATAAACAGCAATCCTTTTATTAGTCATTGTTAGAGGACATTGTCTATAGAGTTTGTTTTGCCATTCTTCAGTAGTTAATGGAATTGATAATACACTTCATTTTGTTGGCTTTGAAGAGCCAAAGGCTGGTTGATTTCCCCCAATAATGATATGTGTTGCTAAATCTGTGTCTGAAATCTTATCTTGGTTTATTCCTATTCATTATCTCTAACTGCCTGATAGACTTTTATTGAAAGTTTGTTTTATCTCTGAACTCAAAATATGCAAAACCAAGTTTCTGATCTTGCCTCACAAATTCTCATTCTTCCTCCCAGCTTGAGAGACTCTCTTGATAGCATCACTGTTTCTCAAGACACCCAGTCTTGATGCTGCATGGTCATATTTGTTCTCTTTCTCTTACTCTTCTTACGTCTAGTCATTTGCCAGACCTCGCCATGGTTTTCTTCTTATATACATCTCTTTCTCTTGGTTTTCTTCGCTATCTTGGTTTTCAACATAGATTTGGATTACTTATAATTAATAGCTACTTTTCTGTCTAGCTTTTCCATTTATACACTCCCATTCCCAAGCTATTGTGTATACTGTTTTCAAACTTACTCTTAAAAAACCCATGTCATCATGTCATTCTCTTGCCCAAAATTGTAGTGGTCTCCTATTGCATCCCACTTGCTATTGCACCACAGTACCTGCCCTACCAGTTCAGTCTTATTTGTTCACTACTTTTGAGCACATAGCTTCCCCTTAAACTAAGCTAGTTTCCTCATCCTATTTATGTACACTCATCAGGATTGTTTTGCCTGTGTTTATGTTGTTGCCCTGCTTAGAATGTTCTTATTTTCTCTTCCTCTCTCTTTTTTCTTTTCAAATTCTAACCATCCTCTAAGACTCACCTGAAATCCTATCTTTTCTTTGAAGTCTTCCTCAACTAGGTCATTCCTTCCTATTGTGCTTGTGAGTCCTGCTCACTTAATTGAATTGCCTTGTGTTCATTGTTAGGTGTTCTCATAAAGTTTTGGTGATAAATTTCTTTAGACAATAAAGATAGTTCCTTGATGTTCATCTGGGAGAGAGGTCAAAGTATATTAAGTGTGTCCCTCTCTCTCCTGCTGGCAGCTGAAGTTCCTGTCTTTGCCAGACACCTGGATGAAAGAGTTTTTTCTGGCTCATATATACACAGAGTTGCAGTTGATAGAGGAGGCCCTGCAAAAGTATCAGAATCTCATTGATGTGGGCTTCTCTAAGAGCTCATATATTGTTTCCCAAATTGCAGTTGCCTATCACAATATCAGAGGTGAGTGAATAAGGACAATGAAATACCATCAAATCCTGAAGGTAGCACTGTATTGTTTTCTAAACTTTCTTATCTTGTTTATACAGATATTGACAAAGCCCTATCTATTTTTAATGAGCTAAGGAAACAAGACCCTTATAGGATTGAAAATATGGACACATTCTCCAACCTTCTTTATGTCAGGGTGAGCTGCTTCCTTTGCTTAGTCTTGTTCAAGTTCTTTTGTGCTTTAATCTCCAGGATTGGATTGTCACTGGGTTGTGTTAGCCATGAGAAATATAGTTCACGGAGTTCCTCACTCTTGCTTAGATTGTCTTTCTTTTTTCTTCCAGAGCATGAAATCTGAGTTGAGTTATCTGGCTCACAACCTCTGTGAGATAGATAAATATCGTGTAGAAACATGCTGTGTAATTGGTAAGAGACTACTTTTTTTCTTTTAAGATTTGTTTTCCTTATAAGTAATACAAATGTAAGAATAATGGTATAAAAGCATCAAGGATAACAAAATCATAGACTGTAGAATGTAAAAACTGGGTATAATCCCACCTCCAAGATTGGTGAACATGACTCCAGAATATTTTTCTGTGTGAATACTAAAAATGAGAGTGTGGGTGCATGTGTGTGTATAATTTGCTTGCAAAACTGTATCATTATAAACACTGATTTGTAACTTCCTCTTTTTTTTTTAACCGTTTATCTTTTCCATCGTTTTATTTAGTACATCTAGATTTATATTATTTTGATGGCTATTTGGTATTACATAGATGTGCCATCATTTTTATGCAATCATTTTCTATTGTGTAAGTTGTGGCCACTGTTTGTTGATATAAAAATAGTTTCGGGAACCATCTTGTGGGTGTGGGTGTATGTGTGTGCATGCGCAAAATGGTATTGTTTTGTTTTGTTTTAGATTTTATTTATTTATTTGAAAGCGAGAGATACAGCAAGAGAGGGAACACAAGCAGGGGGAGTGGAAGAGGGAGAAACAGGCTCCCTGAGACCTGATCCCAGGACCCTGAGATCATGACTTGAGCTGAAGGCAGACACTTAATGACTGAGCCCCAAAATGGCAGTTTTATTAAAGATCGGGGTACAGGATCTGTGGGCAGAAAGAACTGTTGTGCTGGGGTCTTGAGGAGTGGGGATTATATACTTGGAGTTGGGGGAAGGAAAAGGGAGGTTTCAAAAGAACTTTCATATGCTAAAGAGGACTGACCTATAAAATACTGAAGGCCTTGTCATTTTCAAGTTAAGATTGTTTTCCCCTCTAGCAAGGTATTAACTTTAAGATAGTTGGGAGATTCTGAGAAAACCACACATGTCCCACTCTGGAATGGGGGTTTGGAGGAGGTTGTAGGCTGTCAGCTTATGCTTTGTCTTCAGGTTGCCTTCTGCCCTCTCATCATTTCCCCTCTGAACAATTTTGACCCTTAAATCTTCAAGGTTGTTGAAGGTGGAAGATCTCATCTTTTGTAACTTCTTCCTGCTGAGTAGGGGTGTAGCGATGCCCCTACCTAGGGTCAACATTGTTCAGTTGGGGAACACATAGGGGAGTTATGAAAGGGGAGACAGCTGAATCCAACACAGTTAACATATATGAACTTTCTTGAGTAGAAGGGGTCATCTGTTGATGTGAAGTCATTGTAGGTGTAGAGTCTTGGCACCAAGCAGAGAGATACTGAAAAAGACAATTGCATTAAGAGGAGTATGGCTATAAAGAAGTCTAATAAAGAGATCCTTAATAATTGACCATAATTTTCCTCCAGTCCAGGAGTTTAAAGGAAAGAGATCATTTAAAGCACCATTTTGAGTATTCATGTCAGTTAAAGACCCAGAAATATTTTTGTGATAATTTGAAATAAATACACAGCATTCTGTTCTTATGATAGCGCAGGTTCTGCCTTGTGCAAGAGTTAAAGCACCTAATGTCATTCTATTTTGTAAAGCTGCCTTACACATTTGTATTACTTTAGTATTTAATGGAGAAATGTTATTTTGAGTGTCATTTAGGGATTTGACCATGTACTTATTACTTTGTGTCAAACAACATCCTCCAGTCTTAAAGAGGGAACAAAGATGGATGTTGTGTCATACCACCAAGACACAGGACATATCCACCATTGTTTTAAATTTGGAAGGTTAGCTGGGTTGGTAATGGTTTTAATAATGCGTCCATGCGGGGCGCCTGGGTGGCTCAGTGGGTTAAAGCCTCTGCCTTCAGCTCAGGTCATGATCCCAGGGTCCTGGAATCGAGCCCCACATCAGGCTCTCTGCTCAGCAGGGAGCCTGCTTCCTCTCCCTCTCCCTCTGTCTGCCTCTCTGCCTACTTGTGATCTCTGTCTGTCAAATAAATAAATAAAATCTTAAAAAAAAAAAATAATGCGTCCATGCATCCAGGCAAAACCCAGAGTACCTCGGCCTATCCAGCCTGGGGGAGCAGTGGCCACAAGTTATAGTCGTGTAGCCATTGAGTCCCAGCCAGGAGCCGGCCATCTAATACTGGGCCTTCTTGAATTGCAGTCAGGATATTAAGGGCTATTTGGTTTTGGGAGAGTCATCCTTTGAATTTGTGTGAATTTCAGGCCCATTTGATGGGGGACTTATGGCTTAATAATAATCCCCCTTTCTTTAAATTGCACCATGGACATATAGGACTAGGATGGCATATTTTATATGTATAAAAGTATAAATATTTTTAAGGCTTTTGCCAATTGCAAAGCACAGGTGGGGGCTACAAATTCTGCTTGGGGGCAGATGTGTTTGCTGATAGGGCTTTGGCCTCAGCAGTCTGAGTTAGACTGACTATAGCATACCCAGCTTTTCTTACCCCTTTTTCATGAAACAGCTGCCATTGGTAAACCAACTGTCATCTGCATTTTTGATAGGTGAATCTTTTTTTTTTTTTTTAAAGATTTTATTTATTTATTTGACAGAGATCACAAGTAGGTAGAGAGGCAGGCAGAGAGGGAGGGGGAAGCAGGCTCCCCGCTGAGCAGAGAGCCCCATGTGGGGCCATTCCCGGGACCCCGGCTCCATGACCTGAGCTGAAGGCAGAGGCTTTAAACCACTGAGCCACCCAGGTGCCCCTAGGGGAATCTTTTAAATCTGGTTGACTAGAATAAGCAAGATCAATGACCTCTGAACAGTTATGCTCTATAGAGGTTATGATGGTCAGGTCCATGCATAAGGGTAGCTGGGTTTAAAGTTTGACAGGTTTTAAGTATTATTTCAGTCATATCTATAAGCATTGCCTGGTGTTTAATAAGTCAGTTTCCCATGGGATGCCTGGGTGGCTCAGTTGGTTAAGCATCTGCCTTCGGCTCAGGTCATGATCCCAGTGCTGAGGGATCGAATCCTGCATCGGGCTCCTTGCTCAGCAGGGAGCCTACTTCTCCCTCTGCCAGCTCTGCCTGCAGCTGTCCCTGATTGTGCACTCTTGCTCTCTGATAAATAAATAAAATCTTAAAAAAGAAAAAGGTCAGTTTCCCAACATCCCTTGGTGGCTTTTGGTTTCTAAGATACTTTGGACCTGATGTGAAGTCATTACAGTCAGGGACTGTCCCATAGTGAGCTTTGAGGCTCCTTTTACCAGGAAGGCTGTTACATACTTGGCTAAAGACTTTGTTTGCGATTGCACCTGAATAGAGGTGGCTTCTAGAATAAATACGACTACAAGGGATGAAACCATCAAGAAGCCCCCACTCTTTAAAAGACATTTATTTATTTATTTATTTGAGAGAGAGCATGAGCAAGGGGAGGGGCAGAGGGAAAGGGAGAAGCAGACTACCCACTAGATGCTACCAAACCTCTTCCCCCAGTTGTGACAACCAAAAATATATGCAGATAACTGTCAAATCTTGGGGTTAGACTCATCCGTGGTTGAGAGCATGGCCCTATGTACTCCACCACACTAGTATGACCTGATCATCAGTTGACATCAACACATCAGTAGCCACTTTTGGATGAAAGTAAGCTTGGTTGTGATTGAAAGCCTCGGTTCCCTAGAAACAAAAGGGAGATGTCTGTTGCTGGGTGTGCGATGACACTGCGTTGAGATCATACATTTGTATCTTTCTAGGTCAGGAAGTTCTTAAACCAATTGAATTTCAGTCCATCAATTCACTATTTCTAGCTCTTGAGGAAGTTGTAGTTCAGTATGAGAAAAAAGCATTAAAAAAATGTAATAGGGGCTGCTTGGGTGGCTCAGTCTTTAAGTTGCTGCCTCCAGCTCAGGTCATGATTCTGGAGTCCTGGGATCGAGCCCCACATTGGGCTCACTGCTCGGCAGGGAGTCTGCTTCTCCCTCTCCCACCCCTACTGCTTGTGTTCCCTCTCTCACTGTGTGTCTCTCTGTCAAATAAATAAAATCTTAAAAATAAAAATATAACAGGAACTATTGGAATGTGAGAGTGGGAGTAAGTGATCTTTTCAGTGTCAGCATTATGAAAGAAAGATAAAGTCTGTTATGAGGGTAGAACTCTCTTTTATTCAGAAAACACCTTTTGAGCATCTTCTGAGTGCCAGGGACTATACTTTGTATTGTAGTACCTACCCTAATTGCCTATTGAGGAATACTAATAAGAAAATAACTATAATGCAGTGGGTTGAGTGTTAGGATGCTGAGAGAGTTCATACAAAAGATACCTAATTTAGCATATGATTAGGGAAGTCTTCTTGAGAAGATGGTGCTTGAAGGCTGGGCAGAAGTAGAAGAGTTCAGTAAGGAAGGAAAAGGATTGACTTGGGAAGGGCATTGCACTGCAGAGGCACTGAAGTATGAAACAGGCATTGGGCATGAAGGAGCTCCTTGTCTGGAAGCATGGTGTGGGAGGTGGAAATGTTCAAAAAGGGGCCAGATCTTGATGAGTCTTTTATGCCTTGCTGAACATTTGGATCTTATTTTGAAAGTGGTTGGAGTCTTCTGAAGAATTTTTAATCAGAGAGTGATGAAAGTTCTCAGATTTTCATTTTCAAATGATGACTGTAGTCAGTGTGCTGGAAGAATTAGATAAAGGGCAAGACTAGAATCGGGGAGACCAGCTAGGAGATTTTTGCAATAATCTAGTCTAGGGATAATGATGAGAGCCTACACTGAGGTATTGGCAGGAAGGATGGAGAGAGGCTATTAGACTTAGAAGATATTTAGGAAATAGAAGAAACAGGATTTGGCAACTGGGTAACCAGATGGGCAACAGTGCCCTGTATGTGAAGAAAGAAAACAGAGGTTGGGGAGATAAGGAACAATCCTTTTTTTCACCTCTTGACCTAGAGCCAATTAAAATAAAAGAAGACATATATCTGAAGAGTAATGATTTAGGAGTTTTTTGTTTTTTTTTTAATAATTATTTGAGGTGAACTTTTTTTTTTTTTTAAAGATTTTATTTATTTATTTGACAGAGAGAGATCACAAGTAGATGGAGAGGCAGGCAGAGAGAGAGAGAGGGGGAAGCAGGATCTCCGCCGAGCAGAGAACCCGATGCGGGACTCGATCCCAGGACCCTGAGATCATGACCTGAGCCGAAGGCAGCGGCTTAACCCACTGAGCCACCCAGGCGCCCCGTGAACTTTTTTTTTTTTAAAGATTTTATTTATTAGAGAGAGAGATAGCAAGAGAAAGCACAAGGTGGGGGGTGGGGGGCTTAGGAGGAGGGAGGGAGAAGTGGACTCCCCACTGAGCAAGGAGCCTGAGTTGGGGAGTGGGGCTCCATCCCAGGCCCACAGATTGTGACCCGATGTGAGGGCAGACGCTTAGCCAGCTGAGCCCACCTAGGCGCCCCTTGAGGTGAACTTCTTAATGAACTGTTTTTTTTCTTAGCATATCTGTAAATGGCCAGCACAGTGCCTGACATGGTAAATAAATGTTTGTTGAATTCAGCCCACCTACCTTAAAAATAAAAAATAAGGATTATTAGTTCATGGCTAAAAAATATACTTCAGCTTTCACATTGTAGCCAGTTCAGAGGAATTAAAAAGGAGAAAGAAGAATGGAGAGAAGAAAAGAAACTGAGGACCCGAAAGAATGAACTCTCTTATGAATAGAGTGGTGGCAGGGATCTCCTGTTTGTTTAGTCCTTGCTTCTCCTCTTAGGTCATGATACCAATTGATTTTTTCCCTCTGTGTCTTTTCTGGAGTCCCAATCTCTGAGAGGCATCACTTAAATATATATAACAGCATATACTATAGAACAGTGTAGTTAAGTTTGGACTCTGGAATCAGGCTACTCAGTTTAAATCTTGGTTCTACTAGTAACTAGCTGAGTGACCTTGGGCTTAACCTGTTTATGCTGTAGTTTCCTCAATAAAGGCATAAACAGTAGATCCTTCTCTCAGGTAATTGTCATGAGGATTAGATAAATTAATGCCTAGAAAGCACTTATAACAATGTAGGTTGCCCAGCATGTTGTAACCTTTATTATACTTTGGCTCTTCCAAATAAGATAAAACAAAACAAAACAAAAAAACCAGATCTCATTTACTTGGTCATTGCTCAAAACTTGGCTTGTTCTGACTTATTTAATGTCTCTGTCATCCTCACTCCTTTAGCACCTAGGGCTTAGTTATATAGGGCTATATCCCTTTTTCTGGGTGCGAAATCAGTATTTTGGCCTAGAAATGTGCCATGTTGATACATAGAGCTTTCATTCCTTCCCTTTTCCTACTCCCTAGCTAATGACTATTTAGGTTATTTTTTCATTTGTACTGTTATAAACATTTTGTTTCATAGCTACAACAGAAACAGGATTTGTGGGGGTTTTAAATTATTATTAAGTATAATGTTGCATTAGTTTCAGGTGTACAATAGAGATTTGATAATTCTGTATTTTTTTCTTTTTAAGATTTTGTTTATTTATTTGACAGAGATGACAAGTAGGCAGAGAGGCAGGCAGAGAGAGAGGAAGGAAAGCAGGCTCCCTGCTGAGCAGAGAGCCCTATTCGGGGCTCAATCCCAGGACCCTGGGATCATGACCTGAGCCGAAGGCAGAGGCTTTAACCCACTGAGCCACCCAGGTGCCCCGACAATTCTGTATACTACTGAACACTCACTATAATAAGCACAGTCACCATACCAAGTTATTACAGTATTATTGACTGTATTCCCTATGCTGTACTTTGTAGTCTGTGACTTACTTACTTTATAACTAGAAATGTGTACCTTGTAATTATTCTTTTCTAAAAATAGCTTCATTGAAAAAAACCCAGCTTCATTGAGGATAATTTAAAACTATAAAATTTACCAACTTAAAGGTTACAATTCAGTGAATTTTTATAAATTTGTACAGTTGTGTAACCATAGCCATAAATCCAGTTTAGAATACTCTGGCACCCTTGGAAGTTCCCTTGAATGTGTTTGCAGTCAGTCCCCCTTGCATTCCCCAGCAGCCACAGATTTGCCTTCTCACTCTATATTTTGCCTTTTCTTGAAATTTTCATGTAAATGGAATCTTGGAATATTTAGTCTTATCGTGTAAAGAAGCTTATAAGCTTCTTTTACTTAGCTGTTTCCAAAGTTACCCATGTTGTAACATGTATCAGTAGTTCTTTCCTTTTTAAAGATTGTATTTATTTATTTGACAGAGAGAGAGATCACAAGTAGGCAGAGAGGCAGGCAGAGAGAGAAACAGGCAGAGAGAAACAGGCTCCCCGCTCAGCAGAGAGCCCGATGCTGGTCTCTATCTCAGGACCCTGAGACCATGACCTGAGCCTGAGGCAGAGGTGTAACCCACTGAGCCACCCAGGTGCCCCAGTTCTTTCCTTTTTAATGTTGACTAGTATTCCATTGTTTAGAGATACACATTTTGTTTATCCATTAACCGATTGACATAAGACAGATGGCTTCTATACCCTTTCTGCAAATAAAATCTTTCAAAAAATGCCAAAAGCTTTCACTTGTTCTCTTCAGGACCAATGCTAATAGACCTGCTTTGATTCTTGTGGAAGAGAGGAGCTCAGAGCTCTGCCTTTTTATCCTTTGAGGACCTCTTTAGAAACCTGGGAATATAGTTGGAAAACTACCAAGCTAAAACCTACTACAGACATTTCCTACTTTTTTTCATTGTTGGTTTTTTTTTTTTTAAAGATTTTATTTATTTGTCAGAGAGAGAGGAGAGCGAGCGAGCACAGGCAGACAGAATGGCAGGCAGAGGCAGAGGGAGAAGCAGGCTCCCCGCCAAGCAAGGAGCCCGATGTGGGACTCGATCCCAGGACCCTGAGATCATGACCTGAGCCGAAGGCAACGGCTTAACCCACTGAGCCACCCAGGCGCCCTCATTGTTGTTTTTTGTTTAAAGATTTTATTTATTTATTTGTCAGAGAGAGAGAGCACACAAGCAGGGGGAGTGGCAAGCAGAGGGAGAAGCAGGCTCCCCGCTGGGCAAGGAGCCTGATGCGGGGCAGGATCCCAGGACTCTGCGATCCTGACCTGATTGGAAGGCAGACACTTAATCTAACCGACTGAGCCATCCAGATGTCCCTTTCTACCCTTTGTTAAGAAAATGTGGATAATTAAGGAGGGCATGTGATGTGATGAGCACTAGGTGTTATACCTAACCAAAGAATCATTGAAAATGGGGTGCCTGGGTGAGTCAGTGGGTTAAGCCTCTGCCTTTGGCTCAGGTCATGATCTCAGGGTCCTGGAGTCAAGTCCTATATCAGGTTCTCTGCTCGCAGGGAGCCTGCTTCCCCTGTCCCCCAGCCTGCCTACTAGTGATCGATCTCTCTGTGTCAAATAAATAAAATCTTTTTTTTTTTAAAGATTTTATTTATTTATTTGTCACAGAGAGAGAGCGAGCGAGAGTGAGCACAGGCAGATAGAGTGGCAGGCAGAGGCAGAGGGAGAAGCAGGCTCCCTGCTGAGCAAGGAGCCCGATGTGGGACGCAGTCCCAGGACTCTGGGATCATGACCTGAGCCGAAGGCAGCCGCTTAACCAACTGAGCCACCCAGGCGTCCCAATAAATAAAATCTTAAAAAAAAAAAAAAAAAAGCATTGAACCTTATGTCAAAAACTAATGATGTATATGTTGGCTATTGGCTAATTGAATTTTAAATTTAAAAAATGGAGGAAGGGGCGCCTGGGTGGCTCAGTGGGTTAATCCTCTGCCTTCGGCCAAGATCATGGTCTCAGGGTCCTGGATTCGAGCCCCACATTGGGCTCTCTGCTCAGCAGGGAGCCTGCTTCCCGTGCGCGCCGCCCCCCCCCCCCCCCCCCGCTGCCTCTCTGCCTACTTTTGATCTCTGTCAAATAAATAAATAAAATCTTTACAAAAATAATAATAATTAAAAATAAATAAATAAATAAATAAATAAATAAATAAAGGAGGAAAAAAGAGAAAAAGAAAATGTGGATAAATGCTATATTCAGATGAAATAAACTGAAGAAAAACTTTTAAGTGTTAGGGAATTTTTTTTTTTTTTAAACCAGAATGTGTGATAGATGCAGTATATTTCCCAAGGTAATGATGATGTTCCCTTTGTATAAATTGGCTTTTCTGCAAACACTTTGGGGGAATGGGTTATAGTTTCATGTCTGCTCTGTGGAATGCTATTTTAGTGAACTTATATTTTTACCTGTCTAGTTATTCATATATATATATTTTTATTTTTCAATCAGGCAATTATTATAGTTTGCGTTCTCAGCATGAGAAAGCAGCCTTATATTTCCAGAGAGCCCTGAAATTGAATCCTCGGTATCTTGGGGCCTGGACGCTGATGGGACATGAGTACATGGAAATGAAGAACACATCTGCTGCTATTCAGGCTTATAGGTGAGTTTCTAGTTGAGGGGGGAGGTGGAGGGGATTACTGTGATGTTAGGAGCCTCTCTTGAGCCTGTAAGTCGCTAACCTTGATTCTGTCCTCTAACCAGTCTCTCTTGCATTTTATAGACATGCCATTGAGGTCAATAAACGGGACTACAGAGCCTGGTATGGGCTTGGACAGACCTATGAAATCCTTAAGATGCCATTTTATTGCCTTTATTATTATAGACGGGCCCATCAACTTCGGTAAGTCTGGTGAATGATGTGTTTGTTATGAGAAGGGCTCATACTTTCCTTTACCTTTTGATAGGTACTGAAGAATCACAGTGAATGAATGGTTTTGACTCTTAGAGACCTGGGTTTAAATGTGCCGTATGCTTTTTGATCGTTTTTATGTAATATATTCTAATGGGTTAATAGTTTAATTGTGAACACAAAATAATACAATTATATGAAGTATTGGATTAAAGATCAGTCACTGTATAGATTTGAAATAGTGGTCGGTGATGGTGTTTCCTTAAGGAAGGACTTTAGATTTTTTTTAAAACCTTTGCTCAGACTGCCTATTCTTTTTTCTTAGGCCCAATGATTCTCGTATGCTGGTTGCTTTAGGAGAATGTTATGAGAAACTCAATCAACTAGTGGAAGCCAAAAAGGTACCTGTAATTGGGTTCTGCAGAATTGGGGTGGAAATTAGCAGTTTGGATGAACGGTTGGGCTCTCTGCTCTAATTGTCCTTCATGCTGATCTATCTACATATGAAAGTCTTAAGTATTTTTGGACTCATAGGCTAAAAAGCAAAGCAGAACTGCCATTATCAGTGCGCCTATCAGTCTAGTAAAAATGCTTTGCATTCTGCAAGTCCATACTTCTGGGTGGCTTAAAAGACTTGAGCCTTTATGTGGTAGGCCATGGCACATGGGACATTGGTCAAAGTGACCAGTTTATTTTATTTTATTTTTTTTACAGTGTTATTGGAGAGCTTATGCCGTGGGAGATGTGGAGAAAATGGCTCTGGTGAAACTGGCAAAGTGAGTGAAAGGAGTGAAATGCTGTTGTTATTTCTGTTGGCTTCTCTGGTATGGTATATCATGTGTTTTTACTTTTATCACTGGCTTGCTTTGAGATCTGATTTGTACTTACAGACCAATTTATTTTGTAGGCTTCATGAACAGTTGACTGAGTCTGAACAAGCTGCCCAGTGTTATATCAAATACATCCAAGATATCTATTCCTGTGGGGTATGTGTCATGAGCATCCAGAATTGGGTTGCTGATCTCATCCTGACTACCTCAGTCACTCCTGCTTTCCCTGTCTAGGAAATAGTGGAGCACCTGGAGGAAAGCACTGCTTTCCGCTATTTGGCCCAGTACTATTTTAAGTGCAAGCTGTGGGATGAAGCTTCAACTTGTGCCCAAAAGTGTTGTGCATTCAATGATGTGAGTAGCAGTTCTTTACTAAAGGGTTTGGATTTTAGGCTCAGACTTGGGATCTTTATTGTGACCTGAGGATGGAAGATGGGTGAGAAGTGGAAAGGATACCTTAACCCATGAAACTTCGATATCAGCATTTTAGAACTTGTTTTTGAGAATAGCTTTGGACATATTTTGAAACAGTTGCCTGACTTTGTTTCAGACCCGGGAAGAGGGGAAGGCCTTGCTCCGGCAAATCCTACAACTTCGGAACCAAGGCGAGACTCCTTCTACGGAGATGCCTGCTCCCTTTTTCCTCCCTGCCTCACTGTCTGCTAACAACACTCCCACACGCAGAGTTTCTCCACTCAACCTGTCTTCAGTCACACCATAGTTGGCTGCTTTCAAGCCAGCACATCACTAGAGCCATGTTAAGCCTTACCTCCGTGTAAGGAATGGCCAAGTCTGTTCTTCCAAGGACCTTGGTTTTTTTGTTTATACAGATGGAAATAGCTCCTTGGGGACAGTTTATAGAATCACCTTTGGTGTAAACTGACAGAAGAATCCTGGCAACAGAAATTGTCTTTTGCCAGTTAGAAGCACTTCTATTTCCCTTCTGTTCAGAGAGTGGCTTCAGATCTTGGCCTTCTTCCCAGACCTCTTCCCCTCTAAAAAACATCCCTTTAACAGCACTTTAGCACAGGCAAGGCTTACAGGAACAAAGTTTCAATGATGCTGGGAGTGAGAGATTCCTTACAGAGGCATGGAAAGGAGAAAAGTGTGCCGTTCCACCCTCTGTAGGCAGTAGGGGCAAGGTGTACCCTAGGGAGGTCAAGGCACTTGATAGACATGATCTCATCATTCTTGGATTTACGGAACAAGACTATGCTGTCAGAGGTAAGATTTGAACAGAGTGAAGCTATACATTTGTTCTTGCTTTGTGGGGACAGTCTTCTAAAACATCATTTTAAGGACTTTTCCTAGAAGCTTTCAAATAGAAAGGAGCCTACTAGAGTTGAATCAAAGAAGAGACAAAAAGAATCTTACTTTTTAGGGAACTATTGGATGGCAAAAGAGCCTATGGAGTTAGCTATACTCTTACTAAAGCAAATCAAGGAGGCAGGATTAATAGATAATTTCATGGACATTCAGGAGTGTTATGTTTTGTGACTATATAGACAAGAATAAACTCACTTCAAGCTGGTCTGTTGTAATAACTATTTTTGATGTTATTTTTCTCCCCCCTCTGTTATCTTCAACAAAATGGTTCTTTTCAACTTCACTTGTTTAGATAAGGTAAAGAGAATCATTCTTGCTGTATTCTTGGAGGGTTTCAGGGCTGTCATGTGTATTCAGTAGGAGATAATATGCTCAATATTATATTACCTCCAGTAGGAGGTAATATGCTGAGACTATAATGTCCTCTGTAATAAATTTGAACTGTATTTATGCTGTGGATTATTCTGAGCTCAGGGCCCAGCCTTCCTTTGTTATTTCCAGAACAAGTTTGTTAGCCAGTCACCTCTTCAGGAACGACACTTCATTTTATATTAAGGTATCTATATTTTATATTTTATATATATGTGTACATATATACATATATATTTAGTATAACTTTATATTAAGGACATTAGAGTATCTAATGTCCCTTGAATTCATTTCTTACAAGGCTTTTCTTAGCTTGGCTGTCCACTAGTTACATATCTCTACTGCCATTCCTGTTCAAGGTTCCAAGGGGCCCAAATGATGTTTAATTTTAATTTTTTCCCTGTTTTAAAAGTCCCATTTTAATGAATTTGTTAAATTTGGAATTCAAACAAAAAATGTGAAAGAAACCCACAAAAAATGTGAACAGTATGTTTATTTAATATAACTTTGTGTGTGCATAGAAACCATATAAGTAAAAAAGCATGAGATTACATATTTGATTATATTACAAAAGGGAGGAAAATAACTAGTGTATGTATATTGCATTCTGGATACAGTTCCAGGTATTGGTAAAGCTTTTTAAGAGACCTGTTTCTCAAGCAGTGACCTGCCTCAGGGCAATGACTGCTCTCTCCTTTCCCACAGCCTTAGTATTTTTTGCCAAAAGGCCCAGATTTGAGTAAAGGGGAGCGCCGTGAGCGCAGGATTCGGGCATAAGGACTACACTCTGTTGAGCTTTGGCAGGTGGGTGTTCTGGGAAGTAAATTTCGAAGAAATGGTTTCTTCCCTGGGGGCTGTTGGTTTGGTTGTTGGTTTTCCTGGTTGGCACCAAGGCGCTTTTTGGTAGAAGCCTGACCTTGGAGTTTTAGTACAGTATGATACTGCTCTGCGATGCATGCTGCCTTCTTCCGAAGGTCCAGTTTTACTAGCATCATGTTGTTCTGGAGCTCAGCCAGGGTCTGATCCTAAGGAAGATGAATAAAATTAAATAAACATTTTGGTCTGGTGTATTAGAGAAACAAAAGTGCAAGGTAACACTTGCCATCCACTACCTAGTTACTAACCACTGTTTTTACAAAGATTAATTCTTTAAAATAAGAGCTTATCATTGAATAGGGAGTGTTTTCTTTAAAACCCAAACAAATAGCACTGAATAGAAGGACATTTTATAATATGTGGCATGAGCTTGAATAAGTTTATTTAACCTCCAAGAGCCCTAGTGCCTATGTATTAAGAGCTGTGTTTAGGGGCACCTGGCTGGCTCAGTCAGTAGAGCATATGACTCTTGGTCTCAGGTCATGAGTTTGATCCCCATGCTGGGTGCACAGATTACCAAATATAAATAAACTTAAAAAAAAAAAAAAAAGGCTGTGCTTAGTCTAAGTTTTTTTTTGCACTCTGAAATCAGGGTGCATTTACTGATGACGATTGTCATAGCTTAATTGTTAGTGTTTTGTCTTAGTGGTATATAAAATAATACTTTCATAAAATCTATGCATTTCGGCTTTTTTTGTTTTTTAAATACAGAGTTTTATTTTTTTAAGTAGGCTCCATGCCCAATGTGGGGCTTGAACTCATGACCCCAAGATAAAAGTTTACTGACTGAGCCAGCCAGATGCCCCTTAAAATCTACACATTTTGGATGAAATATGATCTACTTCCATAGGTTTGTTATAACAGAAAATGCCTATAAATTACTTAGATTAGTAACCTTGTACTTAATAAATAATTTTATTCCTTTAAGACTAGCCCCCAAACCTCTGCATTTCTCTTCTGCTTCTCATTCTTCTTTCTCACATATGTTTTAGAGTGGGCTGATGGGAGAAAAGGAGATATATATAAGGTGCCCTGACCTGTTTGATTAAGATGTCATCACAAGTGGTCAAGGCTTGACGAAGTTTTCCTGCCCCAGTGCTGTGGCAACAGGCTCTTTCTGCTGACTGGAGAGATTCACCAAGTTTCTGAAGCTCTGTCCGCAGCAGCCTTATATTCTGAATAAAATAAGAGTAGGAACCACATTGTGGCCAAGATCAACCAAGATAATGAGCTGAAGGAATTAAATAGCCACTTGAAGAGAAGTAAAATTAGAAGGCTAGTCAGCTAAATGAAGTAACCACTCTGCAGGACTGTGCACAAAAAATAATAATCCTGGTCCTCACATGAACCACAGATAGAAGGCTGGAAGCTGCCTTAGGTAAGATCCTTGGTAACGAGAAAGGTATAAATTACCTTTTGGCCCTCCTCTAATTTCTTGTCCACATCAATGATAAAGGGCTTGGCTGAGGGTGGTGGTTCTAACATTTTCTGATACTTCTGTAGTTCTGAGGGAAGGAAACAAGAAAACTTCAACATGTAGGCTTTCTAGCCTTGGACTTACCTCTTAACTGAATTAACAGTAGCTTTTAGGGGGCGCCTGGGTGGCTCTGTGGGTTAAAAAGCCTCTGCCTTTGGCTCAGGTCATGATCCCAGAGTCCTGGGATCGAGCCCCACATCGGGCTCTCTGCTTAGCAGGGAGCCTGCTTCCTCCTCTCTCTCTCTCTCTCTCTGCCTACTTGTGATCTCTGTCAAATAAATATATAAAATCTTTAAAAAAAAAAAAAAAAAACACAGTAGCTTTTATATTTGCAGCAAATATAAAAAGGGAGGTCATGTGCATCCTAGAGTGAAAGGTCAGGGGATGTAGCTCAGAGTTGAGAAAATTATCTTGGAGTTGGGAATTTGAAGGCCCAAGTTTCAAGAACAGTTCTTCTCTGAACCACTCCTATGCTTTGTGCCCTCTCTCCTTCCTTACCTTCAGTGGTGGAGTTTAGCTCTGCTCTGCACTGTTCCAGTTTAGCTTTAACCTCATGGAGCTGCTGATTGGAGGCAGAAGCTGCCAACCTTTGTGACCGCCGAAGGGAAAGTTCAGACCCTGACTGTTGAGCTATTGGCTGCTGTCTGGCTTCCTGCAAAAGAGCTTCTAGTTCTTCAATTTTCTCATCCCGGTCCTAAGAGGGAAGCAGAGAGCACAGTTCTATCCAGAGTCAGGCAAATCCTGCAGGAACAGATGACTGAACGGTGAACAAAATCTTCCCTGATTGTTATGCTTGAAAAGCCCGTTAGCAGGGTACCTGGGTGGCTTAGCCGACTAAGTACCTAACTTCAGTCTGACTTTGGCTCAGGTAGTGATCTTCTGGGTTCTGGGTCCTGGCTCCGCACTCAGCAGGGAGTCTGCTTCTCCTCCCTCTGCCCCTCCCACCCTGCTCATGCTTGCTCTCTCTCTCAAATAAATAAATAAAATCTTAAAATTAAAAAAAAAAAAAAAAGTCTGTTAACACTTAAATTATTTCAAGGTCAACCAACCCTTAATTCATAGACTGACACCTATACAAGAAGACTAGGAAAAAACTGAGTTACATATTCCTCCCCTACCGAGTTTATAAAATCTATTTACATCAGACAAGCTAGTGATGGGAATCAATGGCCAGTTCAGGCTGCTTTCAGGGCAACTCACCTGAAGCTCTTCTTGGTAAAAACTTGTAAGTGACTCCTTGAGGATCTTTAGTTTCTCTTCATACATTTCCTCTAATAGTTCCTTCTGGGTGTCCAAATGTTCACTGTCAGAGGAGAAAAATGTATAAAGAAGATGGGGTATGGGCATGGTGGCACGTGCCTGTAGTCCCAGCTACTCGGGAGGCTGAGGCAGGAGGATCGCTTGAGCCCAGGAGTTCTGGGTTGTAATGCACTATGCTGGTGTCAGCACTAAGTTCGGCATCAATATGGTGACTTCCCGGGAGCGGGGGACCACCAGGTTGCCTAAGGAGGGGTGGACCGGCCCAGGTCGAAAATGGAACAGGACAAGAAGATGGGGTACATATACACACACATGCAACACAAAAGATGGAATGCTACTCAGCCATAAAGAATGAAATCTTTCCCTTTTGCAATGACATGGATGGACTAAAAATTTTTTTTTTTGGACTGAGAAATTATGTTAAGTGAAATAAATCAGAGAAAGACAAAATACCATATGATTTCACTTTCATGTGGAATCTAAAAAACAAAGACTTTTTTTTTAATAGGCTTAAATACAGAGAACAGACTAAACTGGTGGTTGCCGGGGATAGGGGGTGGGAGGAATGGGTAAAATCAGTAAAAGGAATTAAAAGGTAAAAACTTCCAATTGTATAATAAGTCACAGAGATGAAAAGTACAGCATTAGGAGTATAGTCAGTAACACTGTAATAATGTATGGCTGATAGATGATGACTACACTTACTGTGGTTAACATTGAAAAATGTATGGAATTGTCAAATCCTTAGGTTGTACGTGTGAAACTAATATTGGTGTCAGTTATACTCCATAATAAGTCTTCTTTTAAGAGAGTGAGAGCGAGGGGTGCCTGGGTGGCTCAGTGGGTTAAAGTCTCTGCCTTTGGCTCAGGTCATGATCTCGGGGTCCTGGGATTGAGCCCCACATCAGGCTCTCTATTCAGCGGGGAGCCTGCTTCCCCCTCTCTCTCTACCTGCCTCTTTGCCTACTTGTGATCTCTGTCAAATAAATAAATACAATCTTAAAAAAGAAAAAAGAGTGAGAGCAAGTCGGGGGGAGGGGCAGCGGGAGAGGGAAAGAGAGTGCCTAAAGCTGGGTGCACACCCAGTGCAGAGCCCAATGGGGGGGGGCTCCATCTCATGGCCCTGAGATCATGACCTGAGCCAAAAATCAAGAGTCAAGCTTAACCAACTGAGTCACCCACACGCCCCAATAATCAGTTTTTCTTTTTAAAAAGAGAAGAAAAGGGAGTGAAAATTCTGAGGAGTAAGTTTGGAGAAAAGAGCTTAAGGTACAAGTCTATCCTAGTCCCTATTCCCACCCTCTATCTGGTGTAGTTGACAGACCAAGAGCAGTCACTCAGCTGATACCTGCACCACTGCTCCCGTTGTTGCATCTGTTCCACCATCTCATTGCAAATTTCATCACGGAGCTGCATCTCCAGCTGCAACTTTTCCTGCCGTTCTTTACAAAGCAGTGCTTTCATGGCTTCCACCACCTGTAGGAGCTCCTGGAGGGACACACAGTTCACAAGTGATCAGATGTCCATGCCCCACAAAGGTAAAGGCCCACCTAGAAGGCAGCGTGGAAAATATGTAGCCATCAAGCTGCTACCCAGAGCTTTCTTGCATTCTCACCTCCTTGCCATACATGGAGATGTCAGGGTCATTTTCAGTGTTATCATCAAGACCTGGATCTGTCTTAGCTCCCATCTCTAAGCTGGGAGATGCCTGTAGACTCTGTTCCTTGATGAATGCCTGTAGCGATGGGAATCCCAATTGCACAGGTGGAGCGTGCACAAGCTAGGGATGGAGTGGGTGGGAAATCAAGTGAATTGATAACTAGTCCCTAGCAGATTCCTTAAATAAGGTACCAGCCCAAAGTGAGCACAACCATTGCACCTACAGCTTCTTACCTGGCTGGCAATGGCTGAGAACTTGGCCACATGAAGGGTCTCATCATAGGTAGATGCAGAGGGATTCACATTGACAATCATGCAGGAACGGCCTCGACCTGTGAAGAAGCCTTGGAATACTCGAGTCAATTTGCTGTCACGGAAGGGAACCAGGTTCTGTTTTGACCTAGCAAAGGATCAGAGAACAGCTGTGAAAAGAATTCCAGCCCTTGGAGTATCCCAGCACCATCTCCAGTAATGACCAGGAGGTCTCTTTAGCAAGCTGCAGTGCCCCAGACCATCCCAGCCCACAGTTTACAGTCAGAAGCTCACCGATTCTGCTGGTTTTGGCGCAGGGCAGCAATACAACGGCCCAAGGTGTGCAGAGAAGTATTAATGTTTCCTGCTTCCTTTAGCCGCTCACCACTTTTCTGATCTTTGCAGCGCTCTGAGCCAGCCAGATCACAGAGTGACAACCTTGAATGGTGGGACAGGATCTGACATAAGGACCCCACATGTTATGAGCTTTCCAGCCCTTCACATAGTTCTCTGGGAGGGGAGGATCCACCAAGGATCTTTGTACCCAAGAAAGCAGAGCAAGGCTCTAATAAAAGTAATAACTCTGAGGACTTCCCTTAACCCCTGCCTCCGTACCATTTATGACCAAGCAGCACACATTTCTAAACTTTTTTTTTTTTTTTTAAGATTTTATTTATTTATTTGATAGAGATCACAAGTAGGCAGAGAGGCAGCCGGGGGGGGTGGGGAGGGGAAGCAGGCTCCCTGCTGAGCCGAGAACTGGATGTGGGGCTCGATCCCAGGACCCTGGGATCATGACCAGAGCCGAAGACAGAAGCTTTAATCCACTGAACAACCCATGCACCCCATCAGCCCACATTTCTAAAGGGAAAAACTTACTCGCTGATCTTGGGGATGATATCCCCTTCCCCCTGAAGGTGCAGGATCCGTATCGAGAAGATGCTGTGACTAGAAATCAAGAATAAAATGAAAAGTCACTGTGTATCTTCCATGACTAGGCGGAGAACTATTGTTTCCTAGAACTTATGGTAAGTTGACTCCCACAGCCCATCACCTGCGGCTAGAGTTCTGGTTCAGATGGGTGCTGGCAAAGCTCTGGTTTTTACGACCCACTTTGAGCAGTTTCCAGGCCTCCTCAGCATCCTGAACATGAATCCAGTTGAGATCTGAGGCAAAGAGAAAGGCACACAAAAGATGGGAGCACCTAACTTGTCCAGGTTTCTGCCAAGTCCCGTTTCAGGGTTGTTGTCAGCCCCCCCAACTTCCCATACCTTTCACATAAGGATTGCCATTCTGGTCTTCACATAGCCGCAGAGTCTGCCTCTTACGCTGCTGGGTAGGTGGTTCTAACAGGTCATAAAGCAGTTCATTGTAGATCTCAAAGAAGGAGATCCAGATGGAGAAGCGAATATCAGCAGGGACACTCACAGGGGCAGTGTCTGGCTGTGCCCATTGGTGACTCGTTTCTGGGGAAGAAGCCCATGTACACGGCATCAACTCTAGAGTAGTCCATCTCCCCTTCGGCCTGCGGGGGCCTTAGAAGGAGCAGCTTAGGTTGAAACCTTTGGTCTATACATCTGGCAGCTGCTGGAAGCAAGGGAGTGGGTTTCTACTGTTACTTGGTACAAAGTCCAGTCATGGTACATACCATCCAGCTGGCTACTGCTGGTCATGTGACTGGAGGAGAGACCAGCGATGCCGCTGTCAAAGCTGGTGCTGGTCCCCATCCGACCTTCAATGTAGACACTCCTCTTCAAGGAGGTGGACAGCTCCTCCTGGAGGGGGCCAGGGAGAAAATAAGCACACAGCTTTCCACAGATTTGTCCTCTTATCCCCACCTCTGTAAACCTAGCACTTCACCTCTTGGAGGCCTCCACTTAGCAGGGCCAGTTTCTTCATTTCCTCCTGTCGGATCTGCTTGCTGTCTAGCCAGATTACCTCATTGAAGAATACAGGCTTCAGATCAGGTGTTGGATGAAGTTGACCTTGGAGGCTATTGAAGATCAGAGCCAATGACCGGGGTAGGATCCCTCCATCTTTGATGGTACCTGGAAACACGGTGAAAGATGGATAGCTGAGTGTTCTTCCCAAATTCAAAAACATCATTACAGGGGCATCTGTACGGCTCAGTTGGTTAAGTGTCTGCCCTCTGACCTTCAGCTCAGGGCATGATCCCATAGTATCCTGGGATCAAGTCCTATGTCGAGCTCCCTGCTTCTCCCTCTTCTCCTCCCCCCTGCTCATGCACTCTCCTTATCTTTATCTCTCAAACGAATAAATTAAAAAATCTTAAAACAAAACAAAACAAAAAGCATCAGTACAGGCCAATCAGTAATTCTGTGAGGCCTACCACTCACTCACCTTGAATTGTGTGGGTTTTCCCTGAGTTGGTGACTCCGTATGTATAAATGAGCCAGTTCTGCCCTTTGAGTACATCCTTTACCATCTCCTTCACGGTCAGGTTGAAGAAGGATGCCTGTCCCACTTCTGGCCCAAAGATCTAGAGACAGACCCAATTTCTCAGAGGCCCATTCCTCATCTCCCACTTGCCTCCTGTACAGAGCCAGCAGATATGTCCCTTCCTGGGTGATTGGCTCTGGAGACTACTCAAGCAACCTCTTCCTGCAGTGCTGCCAGATGCTCTCCAAACACTGAAAACTAAACTGCTCTCTGCCAGTGCCTCTTTCATCCAAATCAACAAATATTTTCAGGTACTATCAGGAATGGAGGGATCGTAACCTGGTCTTTGCCTCTGATCTTCAGTAGTCTCCAAGGCCATTGTGCAGGCCTTAGAGCAACATAGTAATCACAGGCGTGGGCTTTGGAGGTGGATAATTCTAGATGCAAGGTCTAACACTACCGATTCAGCAACATAACCTTCATTGAGTCATAGTATCCTTATCAGGAAAATAGGGACAAGAATGATAATAATAATGGGAAATGTTGGGAATTAATGCACATAAAATGCACTGACTCGCACACGAGTCCCCAAAATTATAGACATGTAATGGAACTCACAGTCAATTGAAAAGCTTCCCCTCTAAAGAGAGAATAAAGTTGCTCCTAATATGTTGGTTCTTGTTCATAAAATAGTAGCTCCATACCTGGGAAAAGATAAATCTATGGGCAGCTTGTCCAATTCCCCTCTCATTACTCTTCTGGGCAAAGGAATCCTTGGGTGCCTGTAGAACAAGGGTCTCCACATTCTCAATACGGACACAATCCTGAGAAGGGGTAAAAAGAAAAAAATCACAGAAGGAAACAATCCCGGGAAACTACTGTATTGCATCATTCCATCTTAAATCCTCCCACCTCAGACACTCACCTGATCTTCCTGTCGTTCCAACTCTGAAGGTAACAAGGGCCTAACTCTCAGGTATACTTTCACCTTCTCTGTACTATCCTCAGATGGAACCTGTGGCAGAATTCCAGGGCAGAATCAGCAGTTACTTCCAAGCAGATGGGAAAACATAGCTTATTTCCAGAGAGTCTGCTAACACTACCTCCATTTCACCTCAAATGTCTGTACAGAGAGCTACTCTATAGCTCCATATTCATTCCAACCCACATGGGTTTTTTCACTGTTTTATCACCCTTCACTGTCTTCAGTATCCTGGAAACATGGCCTGCCACACTGACTTTCTGAATTAGAACTGGTTAACTGGTAGGCAAATCAGACTGTGGTATTACAGCAAAACATAGTAGTAAAGCACCTTAGAGGCAGACGAACCTAAATTTGAGATCCAATTCCATCATTTAGAAGTATGACATCTTGAACAAGTTCTTTAGATTCCCACCTCTGTTTCCATATCTATAGAACTGGGTTAATAATAGAACCCACTTCATTCATTCAACAGATGTTTAGAGATCTACCTACTATGGCCTGGGAACTCTAATGTTCTGGTAGTCCACAGTCAGGGATATTACCAAGGCTCCTGCTCTCATGAAATCTTCTCTATAAAAGAGGAGACATCCTAGTAGAGTTGTGCTCAACCAGCACTATTTCCCTGCCAAGGGACATTTAGCTACGTCAGGGGAAGTTTCTTGGTTGTCACAGTGGGAAGGAGCTAGTGACATCTAGTGGGTAGAGGCCAGGTATGCTGCTAGACATCTTAAGGTACAAGACAGCCCCATAAAACAGAATTATCTGGCCCCAAATGTTAATAATGCTGCAGCTGAGAAACCCCAGTTTGGCATAAAGACTCCATAAATGGAAGTTACATTTGATATTAAAAACATACTAAATGGCAATATGGTATTGGGCAAATTATTTAACACATCTAGGCCTCACGGTGAAGAAGAGAACTATTAGCCTTCCCTCATAGGACTGAGTATGCACGTGAGTATCTTTCATTAATGGAATGCAAATAATAGCTCTTATGGACACACAAATTTACATTTTTTACTTGTCCTGCTCCTAATTTTGAATTGATCTCTCAGACCCTTGGGATTGCTGTCTTTGACCTCATACTAATTCTGTTAACAACAACTGGTAGACTGAGGCTATCACTTTCTGCCGACAAGCCACTGTCCAACTCCTTTACCTGCTGCTTATCCTCCAGGGAGGTGGAGATGACAGAGCAGTCTGATATCAGGTCCTTGCGTACCACAGGCCCTAAATCTGCAGCTGTGGACTCAAACATGGGGGAGACTACAACCTCCTCATCTGACAGCAAGCCGGCTGGCGGAGAAAGGATCCCTTGCGACATGACAGCAGGGGCAGCTTAGGTCTACAAAGAGACAAGAGTGGGTCGGGAGGGGAACCTTAAGGGACAGAAGGGGCTGCAAATTCTAAGAAACAATTTCCTTGCCCCAGGACACCTTCCTCTCGCTGCCTTAATTCCTACTCCCTTATTCCTTCAAATGCCAGTAGAGAGAGGGATAGGGGCTAAGAGAAGGAGTTAATCACGTAATCCTGTTCTGGCATTTCCGACCGCCAAAAAGAATGAAGATATCTCGCTTTTCCAAAAGCAGAAGGCCATACACTAACTAGGGTGCCTCGCTCACCGGTGTAGAGGAGAAGGTATATTTGCCTTAGGCTCCTTCTCCAACCTCACTCTAGGCCCCAAGGGAGGACAGAGGTATTAAAAAAGAGGGGAGGGGGTGGCGGCAGCTTCGGTTTCTAAAAGCCTATCCCTCGAGGGCAAGAACTGGTACCACAGCTGGGCTCTGGCACAGCCCTAAACTCACCGAAGACGCGACACTCGCTCCTCCTCTGGTACCGGCTAACACACCCTGCTGCCGAACCTGGACTTTCGCCGTCTGAGAACACAACTCCACCCACGAGGCGCACCTTTGTTACTGATACAATGTTTTAAATTACGCGCTGCGTTCGTTCGGCCAATCAGACAGCGAAGCCTGCAGCTGCCAATCAGCGCAAGGAAAGGGGGCGGATGAGCCTGGTGGACCGTTTGCTCTGGCTTGACCTTTGCTTTCTAATGTGGGTCCGGGTTACCAACTGACGGCGTTTGGACTTGGGCCGCCTACAGTTCTTCGCGCTTAACACTTTTCTTTGCACCCTAGGAGCTTCTTTCTAAGAAACCTAAAGGATATTCTGAGGCTTCAGCGCCATCCTCTTTAGCACATTGCTTCCCAAGAGCACTCAAGAAGCCTGGTTTAGGCTTGTTCATCCGGGAGAATGGGACTACGTTTCCCAGGAGGCATCGCGAACAAACTCCCGGACTCTATTTCCCAGAGTTCTCGGGCATCGGCCGTGCCAGACCTTCTTCCCTGAGGGGGCTGGAGACTTCAGGGCCAAGATGGCGACAGGAACGGGTAGTAAGTATGTCCGCTGTTTTTGCGTGGAAGGCCTTTTAGACCACAGGCTAGGTACCAGATTTCTGTCTCACGTTTGGGGATTAGGAGCAATTATTGCCCAAGAGTTCAGGGTCTTGAGAGACCTGCGCTTGGCCGTATCGTGAAGACTAACGATTAGAGGCCCAGAAGAAGTGTAGGGTGTTGTGTCTCAGGGAGGCTGCGGAGATTTGAGAGAAGCAGCTCAGCGAATCCTTGTGTGTTTGGGAACTCTGCGGAATGTGAGATAAAGGGGCTCAGGAGACTTGGGTGTGCAGACGAAGAGATGCTGTGAGCCATAGGGAGTAACCGGCTCTCAGCCGTTCGTTTCTGGCCCCCGTTTGTGAAGCCCGTGGTCTATCTCCCAGAGAAATTGGGTACTTTAACTCTTAGCTTTTTCGGCCGCTAGGGAAATTGCGTTATGTGGATCTGAGCCATTTTCCTGTTTCGCACACTGAGCTGAGAGTGTATTTTAGGCCTGACAGCTAGAGGGAGGTTGAAGTACGGAGAGAAGTAAACAAGTTTATGCTAAGAAGGAGGCAGGGCAGGAAGCGCGGGATGGGGGAGGGGAGCGGCTGCTGGGAATCCTGGGAAAGAAGCCCTGGCGTTCAAATTGGAATCAAGTAGTCTTAAAACTGGGCCTTTCGGGAGAACTGGCATTCTTATTCTTACGCTGGCATTCTCCCCTGCCTTTTTACAATAAAACAAAGTAGCCGTGTCATTTGAAGAAGTAGAATGTTTTGGCAGATACTCAGCGCAATTTGCAGGGAATGAAAAGTGATGATTTTTTAGGACATAGGTGAAAATCAAGATTGTGTGTAGTAACTCACTTTGTTCCTACAAGGTGGGATGTTTTGCATTAGGCTTTTAGTCCTTACTTTGGGCCTTAGAACTAGTGCCTCAGTGGTTGTTCTCTAAGACTTTTCTCCTTTTAGAACACAAGCTGCTGAGTACTGGCCCTACAGAGCCATGGTCCATCCGAGAGAAGCTCTGTTTAGCCTCTTCAGTAATGAGGAGTGGAGATCAAAACTGGTAAGATTTCTAAGAAAGCTGCTTTCTTGGGTCTTAGAAACTTTGGGTATTTTTTTTTTATTTCACTGGTGGATTCCTGTGGTTAATCATACTAGCGTTTAAGCAGTATTTCTTTTTTGACAGCATTATTGAGATTTAATTCAAATTAAATAAAATTAACCTAGTATATACACATAATTTAGTATATTCACAGAGTTGTGTGACCATTATCACAGTCTAATTTTAGAATATTTTCATTACTTCTAAAAGAAATCTCTTACCCCTTCCTTAGTTGTCACTGTACAATCTCCAACTCCCTAGCATTCACCCCCACTCCCACCCTCAGACAGATACTCAGTCTCCTTTCTGTCTCTGTAGCTTGCCTATTTTTGGAAATGTCATACAAATGGAATTCTGTAATTCGAGGACCATCTGAACTATTTCCTTAATTTTTAAAAAAATATTTATTTATTTATTTTAGAGAGAAAGTGAGAGCACACAAGCAGAGGGTTAGAGGGACTCCTTTTTTTTCTTTCTTTTTTCTTTTTTTTTGATAGAGGGATAAGTCTCCTTAAGCAGACTTCCTTCTGAGCATGCAGCCCGACTCAGGGCTTGATTCCAGGATCCTGAGATCAAGACCTGAGCCAAAATCCAGAGTCAGAGGCTCAATTAACTGCCACCCAGGCGCCTCCAGCTGAATTATTTTTTTTTTAATTTTAATTTAATTTTATTTTAAGATTTTATTTATTTGGCAGAGACAGTGAGAGAGGGAACACAAACAAGGGGAGAGGGAGAAGCAGGCTTCTTGCTGAGCAAGGAGCCTGACAGGATCCCAGGATCCTGGATCATGACCTGAGCTGAAGCAAGATGCTTAATGACTGAGCCACACGGGTGCCCCTGAACTATTTTTTAAAACAGCCTCATGTTTTTTACATTCCCACAAGCAATGAATGAAAGCCCCAATTTCTTCGTATGCCTAACAACACTTAGTGTGTGTCTTGCTAGTGAGTATGAAATGGTATCTCTTTGTGGTTTTGATTTGCATTTCTCTGATGACTAATGTTGAGCATATTTTCATATGCTTACTGGTCATTTATATCTCTTCAGAAAAATGCTCTCATCCTTTGGATTCTATTTTTTTTTTTTAAGATTTTATTTATTAGAGAGAGAGAGAGAGAGAGAGACAGAGAGTGCCTTAAATGGGGGGAAGGGGAAGAGGCAGAGGGAGAAGCTGATACCCTGCAGAGCAGCGATCCTGGACCCCAGGAATATGACTTGAGTGGAAGGTAAATGCTTAACCCATGAGCACCCCCCAGGTGCCCCAATTCTCTGGATTCTTTATATTATTACTATTACTGAGTTTTAAGCATTCTTTGTGTGTTCTGGACACAAATTGCTTGTCAGATAATTTGCAAATATTTCTCCTATTTTGTGTGCTGTCCTTTTACTTTCTTGATTGGTATCACTTACAAAACAAAGTTTTCAGTTTTGATATGTCCAATTTATTTTTTCTTGTGTTGCTTATGCTTTTGGTGTCATAGCTAAGAAACTCTGTTTGTTTTTTTTTTTTTTTAAAGATTTTATTTATTTATTTGACAGACAGAGATCACAAGTAGGCAGAGAGGCAGGCAGAGAAAGAGAGGAGGAAGCAGGCTCCCCGCTGAGCAGAGAGCCTGGTGCGGGGCTCCATCCCAGAATCCTGGGATCATGACCTGAGCGAAAGGCAGAGGCTTTAACCCACTGATCCCCCAGGCCTCCCTATTTCTGTGTTTTTTTGTCAAACCTTTATAGATTTGGCTCTACACATTTAGGTCTGTGATCCATTTTCAGGGTTTTTTTTTGTTTGTCTTTTAAAGTAGGTTCAACTCTCAAGTTGGGGCTAGAACTCACGATCCCTGAGATCTAGGACTGCGTGCTCTACTGACCGAGCCAGCCAGTCACCCCATTTTGAATTAATTTTTGTATATGTTGTAAGGCAGAGGTCTCTTGCACATAGGTATGTCCCATTATCCAGTATTTGTTAACAACACTGTTCTCTCCCTATTGATACTGTCTTGGCACTCAGTATTTCTTTTCTTTTCTTTCTTTCTTTCTTTTTAAGATTTTATTTATTTATTTGATAGATCACAAGTAGGCAGAGAGGCAGGCAGGCGGGGGGCGGGGGGGAAGCAGGCTCCCCGCTGAGCAGAGAGCCTGATGCAGGGCTCGATCCCAGGACCCTGAGATCATGACCTGAGTCGAAGGCAGAGACTTTTAACCCACTGAGCCACCCAGGTGCCCCTCAGTATTTCTTTTTAAGGACTATAAAGTAGAACTGTGGTTTCCAACTTTTTACTTCTAGTGCATACCCTTTTTTATATTTATTTTATTATTTTTTTTAATTTTTAATTTTTTTTTAAAATTTATTTGACAGAGATCACAAGTAGGCAGAGAGGCAGGCAGAGAGAGAGGAAGGAAAGCAGGCTCCCTGCTGAGCAGAGAGCCCGATGCGGGGCTTGATCCCAGGACCCTGGGATCATGACCTGAGCCGAAAGCAGAGGCTTTAACCCACTGAGCCACCCAGGCGCCCCTATATTTATTTTAAAAGATTTACTTTTTCTTCCTTTGTTTTTAAAAATTTTTATTTGAATTCAATTAATGTATAATGTGTTATTGGTTTCAGAGGTAGAGGTCATTGATTCATCAGTCCTTTTTTTTTTTTTTTTTTTTTTAAAGATTTTATTTATTTATTTGAGGGAGAGAGAGCACTAGCAGTGGGGAGAGGCAGGCAGAGGGAGAAGCAGGCTTCCCGCTAAACAGGGAGCCCGATGTGGGGCTCAGTCCTAGGACCCTGGAATCATGATCTGAACCAAAGGCAGATGCTTAATGACAGCCACTGAGGTGCCCCCATTCATCAGTCTTATATAATACCCAGTGCTCATTACATGAGTAGCCCTCCTTAGTGTCCATCACTTAGTTACCTTATCCCTCCCACCCCCTTCCCTCCAGTAACCTTAGTTTGTTTCCTGTGATTAAGAGTCTCTTATGGTTTGTCTCCCTCTCTGATTTTATCTTTATTTTTTCCTGTCTTCCCCTCTGATCCAGTTTTGCTTCTTAAATTCCACATATGAGTGAGGTCATATGATAATTGCCCTTGTCTGATTGACAAGATCTATTTTAGAGAGAAGGAAAGAAAGCCCCTACTGGGAAGGGGAGGAGCAGGGAGGGGCAGAGAGAGCCTCAAGCCTACTACTGTGTGCTGAGTGGATCCCCACATGGGGCTCCTGTCTCACCAGGCCCGAGATCACAGCCTGGGCTGAAACCACCTGAAACCTGAGCTGAAACCACAATGTAAGCTGACTGCACCACCCAGTCACCCCTCTTTTATTTTTTATTTATTTATTTTAAATATTTTATTTATTTATTTGATAGAGAGATCACAAGCAGGCAGAGAGGCAGGCAGAGAGAAGGGGAGGGAAGCAGGCTCCCCACTGAGCAGAGAGCCCAATGCAGAGCTTGATCCCAGGACCCTGAGATCATGACCTGAGTGAAGGCAGCAGAGGCTTTAACCCACTGAGCCACCCAGGTGCCCATACCCCTCTTTTATTTTTAACATTTTCTGTTTTTCCTCAAGATTTAAGGAAACCTTTTTCTTTTTTTTTCTTTTTTTTTTTAAGTAGTATCTACAGCCATCGTGGGGCTTGAACTCCCTACAGCCAGATCAGGAGTTGTATGCTCTATCAATTGAGCAAGCCAGGCACCCCTAAGGACACCTTTTAATTGTCCTAAGTCTTGTGATTACTTAATTTTTGAATTTGTGTCTATGTGGTACATCTCTACTACTTTAATTGTTCAAATGAGTTTGCTAAGGCTTCCATTATTGGTCACATTTAGCATTTCTGCAGCGTTACATATTTTTCAAATAACTTTTTTTTAAAGATTTTATTTATTTATCTGACACATAGAGATCACAAGTAGGCAGAGAGGCAGGCAGAGAGAGAGAGGAGGAAGCAGGCTCCCTGCCGAGCGGAGAACCTGATGCGGGGCTCGATCCCAGGACCCTGGGATCATGACTTTTATTTATTCATTTGAGAGAGAGACAGGGAATGAGCAGAGTAGGGGGAAAAGGGAGAATCAGGCTTAGCAGGCCCACTGATGTGGGCCTCTATCCCAGGACTCCAGGATTATGACCCCAGCTGAAGGCAGCTGCTCAACCATCTGAGCCACCCAGGCACCCCTCAAATAACTTTAAAGGTGAAATCTAGGTATCCTAGGTAATAGTTGTTCTTGAACCAAATTAAATGGTAAACCCCAAGACAAAATAAATCATACTAATTTGATAAATCAGATTAAAAATAGTATAAGAATACTTAAGTAAAAATGGAGTTTTATTTATTTTAAAAAATAAATATTTGGAGGGATGCCTGGGTGGCTCAGTTGTTAGGCGTCTGCCTTCAGCTTAGGTCATGATCTCAGGGTCCTGTGATTGAGCCCAGCATTGGGCTCCTTGCTTGGCAGGAAGCCTGCTTCTCCCTCTCCCACTCCCCCTGCTTGTGTTCCTTCTCTTGCTGTGTCTCTCTCTGTTAAATAAATAAATAAAATTAAAAAAAAAATTTTAGAGCGTGAGTGAATGGGGGAGGGGCAGAGGAAGAGGGAATGAGACATGCAGACTCCTCTGCTGAGCATGGAGCCCCACAGGGTTCAGTCTCACAACCCTGAGATCATGACCTGAACTGAAATCAAGAGTTGGGTACTTAACTGACCGAGCCACCTAGGTGCCCCAAAACTTTGATTTTTTTTTTTTTTTTAAAGATTTTATTTATTTGAATCACAGGTAGGCAGAGAGGCAGGCAGAGAGAAGCGGGGAAGCAGGCTCCCTGCTGAGCAGAGAGCCCAATGCGGGCTCAATCCCAGGACCCTGAGGTCATGACCTGAGCTGGAGGCAGAGACTTAACCCACTGAGCCACCCAGGCATCCTGATATTTTAAATTGTTTTTCTTTTCTGAGGAGGTACTAAGTCAGAAGGTTCAAAATGGTACACAGTGTCTTCTGTCACTATAGCTCATCTCCCAGTGTTAGCATTTTCTTAGAGTTTCATTTACTTGTGTTTCTCCAATATTAATTTTATATACATGAACAAGTGTTTTCTTTCTCCCCTACTTTATAAACAAAAATGGTTTAATACTATACATACTATTTTTTTAAAAGATTTTATTTATTTACTTGACAGAGAGAGAGATCACAAGTAGCAGAGAGGCAGAAAGAGGGAGGGGGAAGCAGGCTCCCTGCTGAGCAGAGAGCCTGATGTGGGGCTTGATCCCAGGACCCTGAGATCATGACCTGAGCCGAAGGCAGAGGCTTAACTGGCTGAGCCGCCCAGGCACCCCTATACATACTGATCTTGCTGCTGCTTCTCTTTTTTAATTTAACTTAATATATGAAGCTCTCATTCCTTTTTTTAAGGCAGCTGCATGGTATTGATACAGATAAACTATAATTTATTTAACTGGTACTCTTTTTAAAAAAAAATTTTTTTTTTTTATTTTTTAGATTTTGTTGGTCAGAGAGAGTGAGAGAGCACGAGCGTAAAGCATGGGGAAGCAGCAGGCAAAGGGAGAGTCAGGCTCCTTGCTGAGCAAGGAACCCATTTCGGGACTTGATCCCAGGACCCTGGGATCACAACCTGAGCCAAAGGCAGACGCTTAGCCAACTGAGCCACCCAGGTGTTCCCTGGTATTCTTTTTTATTTATTTATTTTTTAAAACTGGTACTCACGGGGTGCTTGGGTGGCTCAGTTGGTTAAGCATCTGCCTTTGGCTCTGGTCATGATCCCAGAATCTTGGGATCCAGCCTGCATCGGGCTCCCCTACTCTGGGAGACTCTGCTTCTCCCTTCCCCTCTTCTGTTCCCCTTGCTGTGCACTCGCTTGCGCTGTGCTCTCTTTCTCTCTAATAAATAAAATCTTTAAAAAAAAAAAAAAACTGTTACTGTACTGATGGACATTTGCTAATACAGATATAACCTTGCATAGTTATTTATTAAGTGAAAGCAGAATCACTGGGTCAAAGAATGTAGGTGTTCACAGAGTTTGATAAATATTTCAAATTGTCTACTCTGAGATTCTTTCGATTTATATTCCCTTCCCTAATGTATCAGAATGCCCCTTTTTCTGTGTCCTAGTTGTTAGATATTTTTGATGTTTGACAGTATTATAAAAAGTGAGAAATCTCATGTTTTGCATTTACATTAATGTTAGTGACAGGTGAGGTTGAATATCTTTGTGTGTTAAAGAGCCACTTGTATTTCTTTTTTTGTAAACTGCTTTTTCCCATTTATCTGTTTATTAGTCTTTCTCTTTTTTTTTTTTTCCAGAATCTGTATGTTTTTTATTTTTTTATTTTATTTTTTTTTTTAGATTTTATTTATTTATTTGACAGAGAGAGATCACGAGTAGGCAGAGAGGGAAGCAGGCTCCCCGCCGAGCAGAGAGCCCAATGCGGGACTCGATCCCAGGACCCTTAAGACTTTTAAAATGTAGCTTATTAATTTTTTATTTTTTTAAGACTTTATTTATTTGACAGTAGGAGAGAGAAAGAGAGCGCCTCGTGCACGTGTGTGTGCACAAGCAGAAGGAGCAGCAGATGGAGAGGGCTCTCCACTGAACAGGGAGCTCTGTGTGGGGCTTGATCCCAGAACCCTGGGATCATGACCTGAGCCAAAGGCAAATGCTTAATGACTGAGCCACCCAGGTAGCCCTTATTTTTTTTAACAGTTCCTAGATTTTTTGACCTATTTAGAAAGTTTTACCTTAGTTTGAGATTATAAAATAATTATCTGATTTCTTCTAATACTTTCATGGTAAAATTTTTAAAAAATATTTAAATTATTGATTCATTTGGGGCTTTTCTTGGTCTGAGGTGTAAATTATAGATCAGACTTTATTTTTTGCTAATAGCTATCCATAGAACTGTTGAACTTTTAAAGGGAAAAGAGTTGGGGCGCATGGGTGGCTCAGTTGGTTAAGCTGCTGCCTTCAGCTCGGGTTGTGATCCCAGGGTTGTGGGATTGAATCCTGCATCGGGCTCCTTGCTCAGTGGGGAACCTGCTTCTCTCTCTGCCTCTGCCTGCCTCTCTGCCTGCTTGTGCCCTCTCTCTCTCTGATGAATAAATAAATAAAATCTTAAAAAAAAAATAAAGGAAAAGAGCTGTGTAATACCATTATCTCAACACAGATATTAAAAACTTTTTTCTTTTTAAAGTTAACCTAGTTTTTCGGGGCACCTGGTGGCTCAGTTGGTTAAGCGCCTGCCTTTGGCTCAGGTCATGCTCTCAGAGTCCTGGAATAGAGCCCCACATCGGGCTCCCTGCTCAGCGAGGAGCCTGCTTCTCCCTCTCCCTCTACTCCTTCCCATAGCTCCTGTGTGCTTGCTCTCTCTCTCTCTCAAATAAATCAGTAGAGTCTTTAAAAATACATTAAAGGGGCGCCTGGGTGGCTCAGTGTGTTAAAACCTCTGCCTTCAGCTCAGGTCATGATCCCAGGGTCCTGGGATCAAGCCCCACATCAGGCTCTCTCCTCAGTGGGGAGCCTGCTTCCCCCCTACCCCTCTCTGCCTGCCTCTCTGCCTACTTGTGATCTCTGTCTGTCAAATAAATAAATAAATCTTTAAAAAAATAAATAAATAAATAAATAAAAATACATTAAAAAAATAAAGTTATGTAGTTTTTCAACCAAGAGAAGTGTGAGAATAATATAGAGAATCCCTGTACTCGGACTAGATTTAACAAATCTTAATATTTTGTCATGTTTTCTTTGGATCTTTTTCAAGACTTTAAAATTTTATTTATTAGAGAGCATGTATGAGCAGGGAGAGGAGCAGAGAGAGAAGGAGAATCTCAAGCAGGCTCTGAGTTTAGCAGAGGGCTTAATCTCAGATCCCTCAGACCATGACCTGAGATGAAATCAAGTTGGATGCACAACTGACTGAGCCACCCAGTTGTCCTTCTTTGGATCTTTTTAAAGAAATAAACATAGATACAGTTAAAGCCCTACACTCTTCCTTGATCCTGTTCTAGTCCTGTTTTTATTTTTGCCTGTTTTTGTTTTTTGTCTTTACAAATTTTTAAAAGGTTGTGTGATTGCATCATAGTAGAAAGTTGTGTCATTTTTTTTCAGTTAATATTACGTGGTATATATTTTCATTTTACCACATATATTTCATAATTATTTTTATGGCCTATTTAATATTTTATAGAGGTGAAATGCCATAAGTTAAACATCCCCTGCAAGCATTTAGGAAAAACTTAACTGTTTGTTAGTTTGGTCAAGTCTACATGGTGCTTTCTTCTTGGTACTTGCTTCTTTGTTAGATTATTTTTTTAATAATACATTCCTAGGAGTTGTTTAGTGGATCAAAAGATAACTTTTTAGTCTGGAATACATTACAAATTGTTTTTCAAAAGACAAATCTCTTTCAAAAGGACCAAAATCAACATAAAAATACTTGCCCAAATGCACAGAAATGATAATGTATAAGGTTCTAATACCTTCACTTCACTCAGGAAATATATCACCTAGGAAAACTATTTGGCAATGATACTTTCCCTCTAAATGAAATTTTTTTTTTAATTTGTGAGAGAGAAAGCACACAAGCTGGGGAGGGGTGGGGGAAGAAGCAGGCTCCCCACTAAGCAAGGGGCGCGCAATGCAGGACTTGATCCCAGGATACTGGGATCACGACCTGCGCTAAAGGCAGGGGTTTTAACCAACTGAGCCACCCAGGTGTCCCTCCCGCCCCCCGCCAAATAAATTTTAAGTGGTTGTGTCATTTTTCGTAGTCACATATTTCAGAATACTTCCTGGTGGCAGTTTATCATTCTAAATTTTGTACTCCAGAGCTTGAACTCTTAGCATACCTCCCCCACCACCCTTTTTTCCCTGTTTCGGGTAATATGGTTTTCTCATTTTGCGTAGGGTATCAGTTAGCAGAGCAATCAAGCCGTTTGCAGAACCTGGCCGCCCTCCAGACTGGTTCTCTCAAAAAGTAAGTTCCCAAGCAAGTGCTCTTTTAGAGTAGTCTTTTTTTTTTTTTTTTTTTTTAAGATTTTATTTATTTATTTGATACAGAGAGAGATCACAAGTAGGCAGAGAGGCAGGCATAGAGTGAGGGGAAGCAGGCTCCCTGCTGAGCAGAGAGCCCGATTCGGGGCTTGATCCCAGGACACTGGGACCATGACCTGAGCTGAAGGCAGAGGCTTAACCCACTGAGCTACCCAGGTGCCCCTAGAGCAGTCTTAAGAGATGTGAAGTGGGTTTCCTTCTGGGCCCTGCCCTTTAACTGTAAGGCTTTAATGCCATGAAGAGAAAGCATAGTTGAGAATATCTTTTCATTTTTCCCACTGTTTGCCATTTCTTTCATGTGTGTTCATATTATAAACTTTCTTATCTGTGTAACATAATATGTACAAGGCTAAGCTTGGGAGTTGGAAGATCTGGGTTTAATATGACTTCAGTTAGAGTCTTCGGACCATGATTTTCAGTTTTCTCATTTGTAAAATAGATAAAAGTTGCTTCAGGATTGTGGTAAAGTTTTAGTCGAGGTAATACCTACAAAGCATTTAGCACAGTGCCTTACATATGGTAATTACTCAGTAGATACTAACTATCAATATTGGCTATTGGGTTGTTTTTCCCCAAATATATGAATTCTAGGTCAGAAGACTCCCTTTTCTGTGTCCTGGTATTTAGGATTTTTTTTTTTTGTTTTTTTACGATTTTATTTATTTGAGAGAGAGTCTGAGAGAGTGAGTTCACAGTCAGGGTGGAGGGATAGATGGAGAAGCAGACTCTTTGCTGAGCAGGAAGCCTGATGCAGGACCCTGTCCCAGGACCCTGGGATCATAACCTGGGCTGAAGGTAGATTTTTAACCAACTGAACCACCCAGGCACCGCTCGGTATTGAGTATTTTTAACTGATGTGACTGCAGAGTAATTTGCCCTCCTAGAAACCACTCATATCTCTTTTTTTTTTTTTTTTTTTAAAGATTTTATTTATTTATTTGACAGAGATCCCAAGTAGGCAGAGAGGCAGGCAGAGAGAGAGGAAGGGAAGCAGGCTCCCTGCTGGGCAGAGAGTCCAATGCGGGGCTCGATCCCAGGACCCTGGGATCATGACCTGAGCCGAAGGCAGAGGCTTTAACCCACTGAGCCACCCAGGCACCCCAGAAACCACTCGTATCTTAATAGAGATCTCTTCTCTAAGCCTTAGTCTGATATGGTAAAACTTTGAAAGGTTGCTTCTTTCTAGGCTTGCTCATCATATTTTTACTTTTTTTCCATAGCATTGTGCTTCCCAGTACTCAGAGCTTCTAGAGACCACTGAGACCCCAAAGTGAGTACAAAGCCAGATATTCAAGCTATATCTCTTTAGTGGAAAGTGTCCACTGTGGAAGTCTGCTTTATATCTATTAACATTACTGGGTGATTAAAAAATAGAGCAGAAGTTATCTATGGTTAAATGGTGGAGAGGCTCAAAGAAAGCAGTTGGGAGTGGGAATAGATGTTCTTCTATTAAAATACTTGTTTTTGTTTTTAAATTTTCGACAGACGGAAACGGGGTGAAAAAGGAGAAGTGGTTGAAACCGTTGAAGATGTCATTGTTCGGAAATTGACTGCTGAACGAGTTGAGGAACTAAAGAAAGTGATAAAGGAAACCCAAGAAAAATACAGGTATTTATCAGAGAGAAAATACGAAGTGGTTAGGAGAGACTAAAGGTGCTGAGTTCTTATACCGGTCAGAATTTTTTAAATAGTAGACTGAAAATCCTAGTTAACTTACTTCTCTTTCTAGACGGCTGAAAAGAGATGCAGAACTAATTCAAGCTGGACACATGGACAACAGACTGGATGAACTTTGCAATGACATTGTGATGTGGGTTATATTGTTCTTCCTTTTGTACACATCTCTCTCGTTTTATCCCGTTTTCACCTCAAGTAATCTGGCTTATCTCCTTCATCTGCCACCCCTTTAGATTTGAGTGATTCTGGAAGGGAGAAGCTGCAGAGTGGCCTAGTAGTTGGGAGGGGGGAGTGAGTTGTAGAAGGTAATGTGATGGAATATTTCTTTCTTTTTTTTTTTTTTTAAAGATTTTTAATTTATTTATTTGACAGAGAGACATCACAAGCAGGCAGAGAGGCAGGCAGAGAGAGAGGAGGAAGCAGGTTCTCTGCTGAGCAGAGAGCCCGATGCGGGGCTCGATCCCAGGACCCTGAGATCATGACCTGAGCCGAAGGCAGCGGCTTAACCCGCTGAGCCACCCAGGCGCCCCTGTGATGGAATATTTCAATATGAGGCCATAACTTAGTTTTGACTGGAAAAGTGCTTTAGTTTGCCTATGAAGAGCTGGTAGTTAGGAAGTACACTAAAAATTTTCCCGTTTTAGGGGTGCCTGGCTGG
This sequence comes from Lutra lutra, assembly GCF_902655055.1. Classification (NCBI taxonomy): domain Eukaryota; kingdom Metazoa; phylum Chordata; class Mammalia; order Carnivora; family Mustelidae; genus Lutra; species Lutra lutra. The sequence continues at coordinate 77,153,777 of NC_062282.1, read as the reverse complement.
CCAGTCAGAGCATGTGACTCTTGATCTTGAGGGTGTGGGTTTGAGCCCCACACTGGGTATAGAGATTACCTAAAAGTAAAATCTTTAAAAAATTGTAAAAAAACATATCCTGTTATGCTGCTTAAGGATTCTTTTTTAGGCCTTTCCTTCAGAAAGTGCTAGCCTGGCAGAGAATTTCCCTGTGAGGGTAGGGTACTGTGACCTACAGAGGAACTAGAGCTGTCTAAGATCTTACTCTTAACTTCTCTCTTTAGGAAGAAGAAATTGGAGGAAGAGGAGGCGGAAGTAAAGAGGAAGGCTACAGATGCTGCATATCAGGGTAAACTGAACCTTGTGACTCTGTTTAACCATTAACTATAGGATACTGCATGCTAGTAACAGCTGAAGACTACATTGTAAGATAGAATCCACTGATGCTTATTTACTTGTATACTTTTCTGTATCCTCTTCTCTTTTACCAGAGTAAAAACATCCCTTTTTATTCAGGAAGAAACTCTTGGAAAATGATTTCTGCTCAGTTATCAATAGACTTTGGGTCATTTTAGGACACAAAGGCTTAAAATAAATGTTGAACATGATTAAGTTTTTAGAATTCAAAGTCCTTTAGGATTAGGAATAGCCCACTCTTTGGATAAGAACTTAAGCATTCGTAAGTCTAGGAATACATGCTTTGAGCCAGTGAGGTCTTTCCTTCTTGTTAAAAGCAGAAACCTAATAACTTGTCGAAGAGGTTATTGAGGAATGTTTGAACCACTTTGCTACCTCAGGACCTTTGAGATAGTTGAGTGAGTTTGCTTAGTGTGAGAATTATGGTTTGGAAAAACGAATCTAAAAAGTTACCTGTCTCCCAGAAGTGTTAAAGATTTCTAATCCAGACTCATAATGCAGCTTTAATTATGCAACATCTCCATTTGTCCTTTATTATAATATAGCAGAGTAGTGTCTGCTTTCATTTATTTAATCTTAAAGACTAAGTAATCGTCGGCTTTTATGTTCTAGCTCGTCAAGCAGTAAAAACACCCCCTCGGAGATTACCCACTGTGATGGTCCGCTCTCCTATAGATTCTGCCTCCCCAGGAGGTGATTATCCACTTGGAGACTTGACTGCAACCACTATGGAAGAGGCCACATCTGGAGTGAGTATATTTTCATCTGCAGGAATTGATCAGCAAAGGGGCAATAAGCCAGCAGAGAACTGAGTGATGAGGAAACGACTTTTGGCCTAGAGGCATTTTCCTCTCTTGGTCTGAATGTGAAAGACTTAAAGTACCATGTTCTGTGCTCTAAGATAAGGATGGACCTAAAAACATTGAGCCTTGTGACCTTTTGGGAGATAGGTAAAATACTACGTTAAGAATTATTTGTAAGTAAACTAGTCTTATAAAATTTCTATGGAAGTAAGTTTTCTTGTAAATAGAATATTGGTAGTGGTTAAGTAGATTGTAAAAGACAGGTTGGGTGGAATGTTTGGGTCGTTGTGGGTTTGAGTGGGTAGAAGAGAAAAAACTGGGGAAGAATGGAGTGGCTGAGAGCAGGAGGGGTAGAGGGTTTCTGGGCAGTTTCACTCAGGACTAATAATGAAATAGTTAGACACACTAACCCATCCAGATTAGTAGGGAACCTTCCAGAGTTTGAGAAGTCAGATAAAGGTTCTCTGTTGTCTCTTAGGTAACCCCTGGGACTTTGCCGAGTACCCCAGTCACCTCGTTTCCTGGGATTCCTGACACCCTTCCTCCAGGCTCTGCACCCTTAGAAGCCCCCATGACCCCAGTAACAGATGATTCACCCCAGAAAAAGATGCTTGGACAGAAAGCAACTCCACCCCCCTCCCCTCTGCTGTCAGAGCTCTTGAAGAAGGGCAGCCTCCTGCCTACTAGCCCCAGACTGGTATGGAGACTTCTGTGGGTGTTTGAGAGCTGTGGTGATTTAGTACTTTGGAAGGGAGTGCCTGGGACCTAAAATATGACATGGAAAAAAAAAAGTTCAAAAGAGAAAGAGATCTCCTAATTAAATGTTAATTTAAAAAACAAAAACAGAAACAACCAATAAGTTGATAGTATCCTTGGGTCCTGAGTTATCTGAAACCACAGTTATTTCAGTTCTCTTCTCCAGAGAACTCTTGTCAAATAACTTTTAAAAATTAGAGCTTCCCTTGGGTCTGAAATTATTCTCTTTGGATATTAACTTCATGAAGTTTGGTCAACTGCTGGAGCTTTTTTTGGGAAGTGGTAGTAAAGGAAAGCTTGAGTGTAGCCTTCACCTCTATTCTTCCCTGGTAGGTCAATGAGAGTGAAATGGCTGTGGCTTCTGGCCACTTGAACAGTACAGGTGTCCTCCTGGAGGTAGGCGGGGTTCTTCCCATGATACATGGTGGGGAAATGCAGCAAACACCCAACACTGTTGCGGCCTCCCCTGCTGCCTCAGGTAAGTCAGTACCTTTCTGTTGCCCACTTTACTTTGCAGATGTTGATCTTAGTGTGGACTGTCTTTGGTTTCTAGCCTTTAGTAGTAAGCAACTGTTAGTCGTAGATGTAAAGCCCAACTATTTTTGGTGCTGCTTCACCTGTTAAACCACTTAGTGCTCCAGATTATAAATCCATTCTTATTTTCAAAGTACTGATAGCTCTGGATGACCACAGCATAGATATCAAAGAGAAGAGTGAAGTTAGTAGTAAAACTGCTTCCCTGGAGCTTGTGAAATTATGGAAAAGTGCTAGAGATACCTGAGGTTACAGTACAGGGAATTGAGATTTGAAGCCAGAGAACTGGATTTAGTGTCAAGCCTGCCGCATACTGATTCTTTGGCCTTGGGTAGATGATTTAACCCATGAATCTCAATTTCCTCTTTTATTAATTGCAGTGTGTACTTCACAAGGATGTCATGAGAATTAAGTGAGATATATAAAGTAAAGCAAGAAAAAACTTGACAAAATATCAAACCTTAGATAGGGAAATTTGAATGGTATTGAATTTGGGTGATTTATGGCATGCTTAATTGCAGAAGTGACAGATTTATTCATACCAATTTTTCATGGTTTTGTAGTTACTGTTTAATTTTCTTCTGGGAAAAAAGTTACCGCCTATTTTTGACATACACTGTGTGTTCTAGTGCTTTGGGTCATTCCTAAATTGGAAGAAGATCTTTATTAGTAAGGTTGGAAAAAGTAAGAGTATAGATAATCTTACTCAGCAGAGAAGTTTCTTTTCATTCTTTGAGACTAAAAATTTTCTTGGTTGAGTCTTAAAGTGGCTATTGCTTCTTGTTCGTGTGCTTTCCTCTTACCTTGTTTTATGTACCTCTTTGTCTGTTAGGTGCTCCCACTCTTTCCCGGCTTTTAGAAGCTGGTCCTACACAGTTCACCACTCCTCTCGCTTCCTTCACTACTGTTGCCAGTGAACCTCCAGTTAAACTTGTGCCACCCCCTGTAGAGTCTGTGTCCCAGGCTACCATTGTCATGATGCCTGCGCTGCCAGCACCATCCTCTGCTCCAGATGTCTCCACTCCTGAGAGTGTAGCTCCAGGTGCGTCCTTGACCTGCACCCTGAGCAGCCACTAGGTCCAGAATTCCTTCTTGAGCTTCAGTTAGAGAGAGCAGACCCAGGAGCATCAACTCCAATTCAGTGCTTCTGTTCTGTTCTCCATGGACACATACCATCTTTATCCTTAGAAAAACAAGAATTTGAGAAGATGTGGGTGGGCACTTATGTGTTGGGGGAAAAGGGCTAAGTGTATAAATATGAGTGGGCTTAAGAACATGTTCTCACTCTGCTTTCTAGATAAAACTGGGGACAAGAAAACATACAAAGATGTAGATCTAAGATAACTTTTTCTGAGCTTAAGTGTATGGGTGCTTGACATCTGTCTGTAGCCTTGGTTGATCTCGACTTGGTATCAAATGAGGTTCTGAAATGTTTTTCTCTTCTTATTATTCAGTGAGTCAGCCTGACACTTGTGTCCCTATGGAGGCTGTGGCAGACCCACATACTGTGACTGTTTCCATGGATAGCAGTGAAATCTCCATGATCATCAATTCTATCAAAGAAGAGTGTTTCCGATCAGGGGTAGCAGAGGCCCCTGGGGGATCAAAGGCTCCCAGTATAGATGGGAAGGAAGATTTAGATCTGGCTGAGAAGATGGATATTGCTGTGTCCTACACAGGTGAAGAGCTGGACTTTGAGACTGTTGGAGACATTATCGCCATCATTGAGGACAAGGTAAGTATTTCGCAAAGCCCAAAAGAATCTCTCATGAGTCCTACATAGGCTTCTCTCCTCAGCCTCTCCTTCTTGTAGTAAGAATTAAATAAACAAGCAGTTCTGTTTCTGCCCGTCTCTATCTCCTTAGTCCTAAAGCCCTTTGGTGCTAACATGAGTCATCTGCCCAGCCATCACAATGCTACTGGTTTGTTCAGGACAGGAACCTGTCCATTGGTTGCTTCTACTATATGGAGAAGATGGAGAGAGAAAGCTGCAGATTGAGGCCATCTCATTTGGTGCTAACAGAATTGAGGGACTTGGGCTTATTTTTGTGAATTCAACAGTGTGTGTATTATGGGACAGGTGGATGATCATCCTGAAGTGCTGGATGTGGCAGCAGTAGAAGCAGCGCTGTCGTTCTGTGAAGAGAATGATGATCCCCAGTCCCTGCCTGGCCCCTGGGAGCACCCTATCCAGCAGGAGCGGGACAAGCCAGTATCTCTCCCTGCACCAGAGATGACAGTAAAGCAGGAAAGGCTGGACTTTGAGGAAACGGAAAACAAAGGAATCCACGAACTGGTAGACATCAGGGAGCCCAGTGTTGAGATTAAAATGGAACCTGCAGAATCAGAACAAGGCATCTCAGGTCCAGAAATAGTAGCTGGAGTTGTTCCAGCCACAAGTATGGAGCCACCAGAACTCAGGAGTCAGGACTTAGACGAGGAACCCAGAAGTATTGCAACTGGAGAGATTGTTGAAACTGATGTTCCCAGTGGGAAAGGCGATGAGACTCCACTTACAACTGTGAAGACAGAGGTATTTAAAATCAGGGGCTGGGAGGATGGAGGGTTATACCTTAGGTAAGAAGTGACTGTTCAGGCCTTTGATTTTCCTCTTGAGTTCCTGAATTTTCACGTGGTTGATGTGTCCATAGCCCACAGGTATAATTATTGCTACATACGCTTATCCTGTTCCTTGTAAGGTGACCATTAGATTCCTGTTACATGAGTAGGACTTAGAATTTCTTCTGTAGTCTCATCATTGAAAAATAAACTTGTGTCAGCTGAAGCGATGTATCAGTACTTAGAGTATTTATTCTTTTTGGTCTTCAGGCATCTCCTGAAAGCATGTTGTCTCCATCACATGGCTCCAATCCCATCGAAGATCCTTTAGAGGCAGAGACTCAGCACAAGTTTGAAATGTCAGGTAAATAGCAAGGCCAGGAATTCTGTACTCTGTAACTAACTTGAAATCCTTTGCTTTGGCTTCTGAGGGATTGTGGGTTGTGGGCAAGTAGAGGAGGTAGAGTAGGTCAGCATGGAAAGGAGAGCTGCAGGGGATTATTGTCCATAAGAAGGGGAAGGCTAAGGTGGAAAAATCTTCAGGTAGTCTTTCTCTCCTCTGCAGACTCATTGAAAGAAGAATCAGGGACTATTTTTGGAAGCCAGATAAAGGTATTTCAGACTTTTCTTTATTCCTCTTGCTGTGTGACTAGATTTCCCGATAGCACTACCTTTTTAATGAATTACAGTAAACATGCATCTTACTCTCTGAGATGAGACTGGTTAAGGAGTTGCATGGGGAAAAGTTGCAGTGGATAGTTAGGCATACTGGCAGTACTGTGGCCACATGTGCTTCCCATCTGAAAGAGTTTGTGAACATCACACAGAGCTTTCTTTTGCACATAATGCACAATGAAGCTTTGATACTTCCAGAGTGATTTGGAGTAAATAGGGATGCCAGAGTCAGGGAGAACATGTAAGAAATCAGGTTATTAGTTGCACTGTCCAAAGAAAATTATCCAGAATTTTCTTTTTAGAATTACTAAAGTGGTAGTAACAAACAGATTTAAAGTAATGCGATGTGAGCTTACTCCATCAGAGGAGACACAAAATAAAAACTATTTTTGATAACTTTGTATCCAGGGTCAGAATTCCTCTCAAGAGCAAGGGGAAAGAAGGAACGCCTCTTAGCTTAGTCTTAAGTAAGTAGCTTTTTTTTTTCTTCCTTTTAAAAAGATCCTGGGTCTTATTCTTTGTCCAGGTTCTGTATTACTTGATCAGTGAGTGTACGTAGATGGTAGTATAAGTGATAGAGGGCTCAGTCAGGAAGCAGTGTGAGGCCATTTTCTAGAACTGATCTAACCCAAAAGATCATGTTTAAAGATGCTTTGCTGGATAGCTTTGCTTGCATTTGTTGACCGGAGCACACTGTGTCTAAGGATGCCCCAGGTGAGGATGAGGAGGAAGATGGAGTCAGTGAAGCGGCCAGCCTAGAGGAGGCTAAGGAAGAAGATCAAGGAGAAGGCTATTTGTCAGAAATGGATAATGAACCCCCTGTGAGCGAGAGTGATGATGGCTTTAGCATTCACAATGCTACGTTGCAGTCCCATACACTGGCAGACTCCATTCCCAGCAGCCCTGCATCTTCACAGTTGTGAGTATCTGAGATTCTTCTTTGAGGTCAAGACAGTGAAGGTGAGAAGTAGAAGAGGATCTTTTCCTTTACTCTAACTTTATCTTCTTCTCTTTCCTCCTGGCCTGGAGCTAATAGTTGGCAAGAAATGATTAGGAATTTTTTTTTTTAATTTTTTAATTTTAATTTTTATTTTTTTGGACTTAATGCCTAGTAGGACTCCTTTGTTTCTTTATTTCAGCTCTGTCTGTAGTGAAGATCAGGAAGCTATTCAGGCACAGAAAATCTGGAAGAAAGCTATCATGCTTGTATGGAGAGCTGCAGCTAATCATAGGTGAGTTTTACCAGTCGCCTAGGAGTTTTTCTTCTGCTCCTCCTCAGTGACTAGAAAGAAGTCTGGGTGGATTTTTAGGGGATTGGTGGCTTTGACTTTTACAGTCTTTACCTACTTAAATCAGATTCCCTCAGCTGTGCTTCTGAAGAGTAAGTCAGTAATTGCACCTTACTCTTTCTGGACAGATATGCCAATGTCTTCCTGCAGCCTGTTACAGATGATATAGCACCTGGCTACCATAGCATTGTACAGAGGTAAGCCATTATCCTTTCAGCACGCTGACTTGCCTGAGTTGTAAGTTGTTCAGTCTTAGTGGATTTTTACTATAGACGATATATTTAAAGCAAGTGTTTTTGATGTGAGTAAAGGTGACCAAATGGTAAGTTGATCATTTCAGTGGCTGGATCACCAAAGATAGTCTATAAGAATTAACCCTCTTTATTACCTTTCCTAGCCAATACTTATTATAAAGGTTGACTTTAGGTTTTGGATTAAGTGCATGTTGTGGGATGAGGGGTTGGCATTTCAGTCCTGGCAGCTAAGACTAAGAGTATGTATGAGAAGATCTGCGTGATAATAATATATTTGGATCCGTTTGAGTCCTCTTCCCCTCCACTTACCTGTTGCTGTTGTTGATTTGTTTTTAGGCCTATGGATTTGTCAACTATTAAGAAAAACATTGAAAATGGACTGATCCGCAGCACAGCTGAATTTCAGCGTGATATTATGCTGATGTTCCAGAATGCTGTAATGTATAATAGCTCGGACCATGATGTCTATCATATGGCAGTAGAAATGCAGCGAGATGTCTTAGAGCAGATTCAGGTACTTTGAGGATCTTCAGTGTTTTAACAAGGATGAAATGAAAATACTCAGGGGAAGGATTCATACTGATGTTGGGAAAGGATGCTGGTGACTTTTAATTGGAATAGTCTTCAGGGACACAGGCACATTTTGTTCTTGATGGATTCATGTTGGTTTTCTCATGTTGAATTGGTAAAAGAGTTAGAAGAATATTCTTCCTTTCTTGGGTAAATACTTCAGTTTCCAGAAGTTTTTAAATTTTGGGGGGGAATAATTTTTTTATAGAATGGTGATTGCATTAAGTGTGTGAATATATATATACATATATATGTGTATATATATATTTATTTATTTGACAGAGATCTCAAGTGGGCAGAGGGTCAGGCAGAGAGAGATGGGGGGAAGCAGGCTCCCTGCTGAGCTGAGAGCCCGATGCGGGGCTGGATCCCAGAACCCTGGGATCATGACCTGAGCCAAAGGCAGAGGCTTAACCCACTGAGCCACCCGGGTGCCCTGTGAACGCATATTTTTAAAATTACATTAAGTATATACATAGTTGACCTTCAACAAATGGTTTCCTCTTCCTTTTTATCACAGATAATCTACTTCTGTCCTATAGTTGCACTGTCTGGCACCCTTTGGGATATTGAACTTCAAGGGATGTTGTCTGTATCTGCTTAGTCTGCTAAATTAAATTACCTAATGGCCTTTGGTTCACTTGGTTTTTTCTCTTTCTCATTCTTAAGAGAGATTTATTCTGTATTCTAGCCAAAAAGTTAGAGATATTTGGTATTTAGATCCTTTCACTAGAATGAAACCCTAATATGCTAAACTTTCAATTAGTCGAGAAGTATTTGAATGCTGTTTGCAAACAGATATTAAATGAAGTCCTATTTACAAAGCCAAAGGTGTCTTAATTCTTCCCTACTGGATCAGGTCTCAGGGGCCAACTGTCTTTCTTTCCCTGTAGCAATTCCTTGCCACACAGTTGATTATGCAGACATCTGAATCTGGGATCAGTGCTAAAAGTCTTCGAGGGAGAGATTCTACCCGAAAACAAGATTCTTCAGAGAAGGTGAGGAGACCAAGAAAAAGCCTGTATTCCAGTGTTCCAGAGCTAGAAGGCTGAAGCATCCAAGGAGCAGTAGATTACTACTTGGTACTTGGTGACTGCTGGGCTTCTATATTCCAGTGGTGTATAGACATACAAATCTTTGGATGTACTCATCCAAGCGTCGAAAACACTTGCTGTGACTGAAAGGTGCAGTCAGTCACTTAAAGAAATTGTGAGCTGAATGAGTGGATTATTAATTTCTCTGGGTGAGTGCTTACAAGGTGGGGGAAATGACTTTTGCAGCAGTTGGGGACCATCAGTTCCTGCTCCAGAAAGCATAATGGCCAGACTGCTTTTGGATCTCTTTCCTCTTGTTCTTGAGTTTTTAAATTTTGTCTTCGTGTGTGTGGTGCTTGTGTCTCTGTCCTGAGGTTTGGGGTGCTTGTGGCTGAGAGTTTCTGTGGAACCTGATCAGTGTTTGTTTGTCCTCTAACAGGACAGTGTCCCCATGGGCTCTCCTGCCTTCCTTCTCTCTCTCTTTGTAAGTATTGAATGGCTGCAAGGGGTGGTGTTGCCACAGAGATTCTCAGCTCCTGCTGGGGGTGGGTGGCAGAGGGAAATCCAACATGCAGACTGTGGCAATGTCTTGAACTTCTCTTTATTCAGGTCATTGAGTAAGAATCTGTCTCATTTTCTGCATTCCTGTCTTTCTGCATGTGTGTGTGTGTGGGCTGGGTAGGGACTATTTATGAGTTCATTGGACTGAAATGAAGTATTCTTGGTAAGGATCTAGGATACACCTGCTCCTCATTTTTGACTCCACCTTTTGCCAGTTCTTTTCTTGCAAATAAGATTGCTCAGAGCAGCAGCTGCTAGCTGGCTTTTTATAAGTGTTCCTCATACCAGCAGATACTCAGCACATAATTTTTTTTTCCTCTTCCCCTAATGTTGAGTTGCAAGACTGATGTCTGATACACAAATACTCAGTAAAATTTAAGGATATTAGTAACGATGAGTACTGCATACAGTAGTGGCTGGTAGAATTAGCAATATACTTAGTAAAGCTAGTCCTAAAGACTTACTGTTTTCCTCTGTGAATTGAATGACCCTCTGACTCTGTTCATTATGGGGCCCTGAGGCGTGATGTAATGGAAGAGCATCAGCTCAAAAACCACATGATCTTAAACTCACTGGATTATCTCTTGTTAACCTTGTTTTCCTCATCTGTATGATGGCGCTATATAATGAGATACCTGTCCAGCCTACCTCACAGGGATGTTGTGAGGATAAAATGAGATCAAGGTATGGAACTGGCTTTGAAAAAAATTAAAGTGTTAAACAAATGCAAGGTGGTATTTTTATTGTTAATGTCGCCTCAAAGGCAGCTTATGTTCATGAGGTCTGAAAAGTTTAAGAGTCCTTGCATGTTAGAAATGTAAAAATGGCCTAGCCCAGCAAAAGTGTTCACTGATTCATCTTGCCTACAGGCATCAGCCTGTACCACGGACGGAACACTGTAATCTCCCTTCTTTCTTACTGGCCTGCAACAGTGACTCTGGATCCCCAAGCAATTGGCTGGCTGTTGCAAAGCTGGTTAATAGGATGTTTTATCTATTGAAGACAGCAAAGTATTGCACAAGAGGAAGGAGCTGGGCTGCAGGGAGAGAGCAGCAAATGGAAAGAAGCCTTCTGATTGTCCTGATCTCATGGAAAACAACTGTCAGGAGGTGCTAGGGAACTAGTGCCAGGGTCAGTCTGCAGGAAAGGCCTTTCTTATAGGGACCAACAGCTGGACAGGTATGTTAGCCAAGAATCTCACTACCCACTCCCCTTTCTGACCCTCCCACCTTTCTTTTACTCTACCTGTTCTTTGAACACAGCTTGGGGCCTGGGTGGGATGACTGATAGTCATTCTTTGGGACCCCAGGTGAAACCCCAGTGACCTGTGTGGTGGGCAGGAGCAAAATTGTCCTGCTTTTCTTCTCACAAACTACTGCCAGGAGTTTTTTAGCCTACTCTGTGGGAAGACAGATCTGTACCTCTCATTTCCTGGATTTTTCCGCTGATTTCTTTTCCTTCTTCCCCAAGATACCACATCCCCAGCATTGTTGCAACTTTTTTCTTAACCTCCTGATCAACTCACTCATGCTCCCTTTCTTTGTCTGCCTGTCATCTAGGATGGGGGCACCAGGGGGCGCCGCTGTGCCATTGAAGCAGATATGAAGATGAAAAAGTGAAGCTTCAGAGTATCCTCATTGAGCTGAACCTGAAGTAGAAGTAAACAAGATAGAGCTTGGGCTTGTCGGCCCAGTTCCAGAAGTGGAAGATACAGAAGAGGAGGCACGTGGGCCATGTGACATGAGCTGGGGAAACTCTCTCAGAGAGTTGGAGTAGCACAATTGCCTGTTGTAGGGCAAAAATCATGGGCTATGTTAATGTCCTAATGTGTAGCTAGCAGATTGTAGCTAGTTTGTACTGTCTGGTGAAGTGTACAGACTTTTTAAAACAAAACACCTGTGAAGTGTGTGTGTACACAATAAAGTGAAAGAAAAGAAAACTCTAGCCTTTGGTGTGTTCTATGTCTATGTGTGTGTGTGAGAGGCTTGAGATTTTTTTCTGCATGATAGTTGTTATATCATCTGTGGAAATGAGATGATTGGGGGAGGAAGTGGTATTATAATATGAACTATTCAACAGCCTAGAGAAGGTAAGTAACCAAGATTGAATTATAATTAATGTTTTAAAGTTTTGCATTGTGTATTGAGGATAATCTTATTCAGCTTTTCTTGAATGTTTTGGGAAAACTTAAGGTTTTCAGAGTTCTGTTTATGGTATTGCTTTTAATGAATATTAGAGCATGGACAGAGGTAGCACTGACCTTTATCTCAGACATTTGTCCTACTTAGTGTATTATCTTAGCAGGTGGTATTTCTAGGACAGTGTGACACTATTTCCTTCCTGATTCTATATGTAGGGTTCTTGTGTATTTTATAATTCATTGCTATTTGAAGGCTAAAATCAGTTTAAGGGGAAATTTATCATCTGAGTTTATTCCAATTTTTGTTACTAAGTAAAAATTAACTCCATGAGGTGAACCAGTTAGGAGCCTTATATTACACAGAAATGGACATTAGTAGGGTATTGTCTAGTACATTGAGATTTCTTGAAAAAGATGTGTTTAAGAAAGATAATAGAAGTTACTGATCTTTCTGGCTTAAACTATGAAGCTTGTTAGGATGCTAAGGAAGTAGAAGACACAGTCTTGTGGGGTGACGGAAGGGAAGTCAGTCAATCCAAGAATTAGAAGATCAGTAATTGTAATACAGGGGTGCCTACATAGCTCAGTTGGTTAAGCATCTGACTTGATACCAGCTTAGGCCTTGATCTCAGGTTCAAGCCCCTCATTGGGCACCACGCTAGGTGTGGAGCCTACTTTAAAAAAAAAAAAAAAAGGAAAAGTATATTCCCAAAGCAGTCTATCAACTTGCATGTGGTACAAGTCATGAAGCCCTAAAAATGGCAGAAGATTGTAGAGGAGATCCATTAAAGGATACAGACTTTGGGTTGGTAGAGAAGGTGACAGATGTGCTTTACAGCACATTGGATTAAAGCTCAAGAAACTGACCAGGAGTTTTTGGCATTTATTTAAAACGGAGGATGGGCATTGAGAAAAGTTTCCATGGATGGAAATTGATAAGTGGGCTTGTTGACTGAATATAAGAGAAGTAAAGAGGATTAGGAAAATAGTGTTGATAAGAGGGAAAAGGGAGTTTGGGAAAGAAAATGATTTTGGAGATATTCAGGAAGAGAAGTGATTTTAGTTAGAAACGTTAAAGCAGATGGTGTGGCACCTTTGCGTACCTGGAAAAATGAGACCAGAATGCACATAAGAAGTAAAGGTGGAGATACAGGAGCTATTTGAGTAGAGATCAAAGTTGAAACCTCAAAATGCAGACATTATTTTTAAGTATTAATAAGGAAGCAAAGGCCAGACAATAACATAAAAGAAGGATTTCCTGCAACTGGTAAAAGAGGAGGGAGGGGTCCCGGGGTGGCTCAGTCAGTTGAGTCTGATTCTTGATGTCAGCTCAGGTCTTGATCTCAGGGTCATGAGTTTGAGTCCCACACTGAGGTGCATGCTGGGTGTGGAGCCTACTTAAAAAGGGAGAAGAGAAAGGGATAAGAAAATCAGGATAGTGTAGTGTAATGAGAGGAGGGGAAGATACTTTTAAAACCTGTACTGTACTCATTCTGAGAAGTGAGTTGGCTATGACTGGAAGAATGCCACAGATGATTTTAAAGTATGTTTTGAGGATTAAGTGGTTGATTAAAAATGTCTATACACTTAGCAAAATATCTCTTGTCCCTTAAATGTATTGTCTTCCAGTTGAGTTTAGGGGTGACTGGGGATAGAAGAATTCTGTTCAACTAGCTATGCTCCTATACCTTTCTTTTGGAGTATGAGGAAACCCAAGAAAAAATTACTGGGTAATACCTCTGTTACACTGTTTAATATGAGGCTTTTTCATTTTATTCCTAATGACAAACATTTCATCTCCTGGTATCTCCCTTCAGTTAGCTTTTATTCTTTGTAATGGTGAGTAGAAAGAAGTTTCTGATCCCTCAACTTTGTACTGAAGATTGGAGATGAAAATGCCTTAGAAATAGCAGTATGAGTGAATTTAATGCATTTTTCTGTGTATTTACAGATGGGGCGTGAGTGGGTTTGGTTCGATTCGGAACAAGACTATCCCAATGACTCTGAGCTGAGCAACGACTGCAGGTCCCTCTTCAGCTCATGGGATTCCAGTCTGGATCTTGATGTGGGCAGCTGGAGAGAAACTGAGGAGCCAGGGGCTGAGGAACTAGAGGAAAGCAGCCCAGGGAGAGAACCTAGTGAGCTGCTTATGGGGGACGGAGGCAGTGAGGAATCTCAGGAAGAGGCAGAGGAAGTCACCCGTCAGAATCTCCTCCACTTTCTGTCTGAGGTAATGGGGAACCATTATTTCCAAAGTTGGGAGAGTCTCCACTTCCTAAGAGAATGCTTGCCCATACATACATTTCTACCACTCTTAATATTGTTTACTAAAATGTAAGCTCCACAGTGGCAGGAACTAAGTTAATTGTTATGTCTCTAGGACTTCGTGCTAATACACAATATGTGCTGAATATGTACTTTTTGACTGAATGTTCTAAGATCCCAGTCATAAGGAGCCCAAGGTCATAGGAAGTGGACTGCCTTATGAATATCTGTTGCAATTCATTTTTCAGAGTCATGGGAGGTGACACCCGAACTCTTGGAAGGTTATAACATTATGACTTCAAGGCAATATTTTACAGTGTCCTTATTACCCTGGTTTAGGGCTGAAGGCCAGAAATAAACCGAATTGGATAGTTTATATTTATGTGGCAACTTAACACATTCAGGAGAACCTAGGTCAAGATAAATCCATATTATGTGTTGCTACTTCTTTCTGCAAAGTCTGTGGAGGAAAAATTTTCAACAGTTTTCTTGACTGCCACTCCCATTTGATCAGAGTTGACACTTGACATGAAAAATTAGAGCACAAGCTCTTTGAAGAGGCAAGAAATATATCTATCTTATTTACTATTAGGTTCCTAGCAACTAGTTCAGTGTCTGGGTATCTGAGTTATTTTATACATCTTTTTTTTTTTTTTTTTGAAAGATTTTATTTATTTATTTGAGAGAGAGCACAAGCCGGGGGTGTGTCAGAGAGGGAGAAGCAGGCTCCCCACTAAACAGGGAGCCTGATGTGGGGCTCAATCTCAGGACCCTGGGATCATGACCTGAGCCGAAGGCAGACGCCCAATCCACTGAACTACCCAGGAACCCCTTTTTATACATTTTAATTGATGGAATGAATTAATTAATCTGTTTGCATCTCAAACTGAGTCATAGTGGCAATGTAATCATGTAACGTTATTGATATATAGATAATGGTTTCCACTGGTGTTCCTATGCATACTATGATTGCAGGTAGCTTACTTAATGGAGCCATTGTGCATTAGCAGCAAAGAATCAAGTGAAGGTTGCTGTCTTTCATCTGGTACCAGACAACAAAAGGGAGGGGAAATGGAAGCTATTGAGAAAGAAGAGTCATGCAGAGAGCCTGAACAGCCTTCAGCAGGGGTAGACCCCGTGTTATTTGAGAAGTCACTGGGAGAAAATGGAAGGCCAGAGGTGGCTTCAGCACCCTCAGATATTTGTGTAATTCATCCACTAACCACGGAGAGTGAAGAGGTGAGTGAGTAACTTAAACCAGCTGGCTGATTGGTCCTCTACCCAGGGAGGCAGAACACATAGTTACTGCATGCAGGCTAACCCCAGAAAGTTTGGGTTCCTGGGGGAAAATCCAGGTTTCAGTGCCCTTAACTGTAAATGTTTTTTCACTGTAAATGGAGTAGTGGTGCTCTCTCTACCTTAGGTTTGCTGTGAAGTTGAAGTGAGACATTTCATGTAAAACACTTCTCTTAGTGCCTGGCTTACAGTGAGCAATCGATACACTTTAGAATGTCATTATGTTGAATATTAGGCCAGCAACTCAAGGGCCATACTGACAGTTTTAAAAGGATACAACATCCACCTAGAATTAGTATATTGGTCTCTTACTTTTTCTTGGGATACAGAATCATAGTTCTCTGGCCAAATTGTCAACAAGAATTCATTGACTAAGGTCTGGTTAAGTCATCTTTCTCCAATCTCTTGTATAGCCTTATGTAATTGACCCTTTCCACCTTAAAGTCAACCTTCATTTACCCCATGCAAGTAAAATTACCTTGCAGATAATAAATCTCTTTCTAAAGATCTCTTTGTTTCTTGGCATTCCCTGGGGAGGTTCAGGAAGAATCCAAAGAGGAGGACCAGGGTGAAGGGTATGTGTCAGAGGTGGAAGACCAGCCCTCTTCAGGTGAGTGTGATGATGGCTTCAGCATTCAGGAGACTCCTCTGGTGGATATCCTTTTCAGCCGTGCTACCTCTTCAAATTTGTAAGTATGGATTTTTATCCAAGATTGTTAAGATTCACACTTTTACTTCTGTTTATGCCTACTTGAATTCATTACCATGAACATGGATTACTTTTGTAAATTAATAAAAAATTAAAATTTGGAGAACACTAGGAATAGAACTAAATATAACTTTATTGTATAAATAGAAGTCTATGTTTTCCTCTTAAGAAATAAATCTGTTTCAGGCATCTGGCTGGCTTAGTCAGTCGAGTGTGTGACTCTTGATCTTGGGGTTGTAAGTATAAGCCCCATTTTAGGCAAAGAGCCTACTTTAAAAAAAAAAAAGTTTCATTGACATTGAGAATCTCTTTCATAAGTAACCTTTCTCTATTTTTTTTAAAAGATTTTATTTATTTATTCGAGAGAGAGAGAGAGCATGCATATGTGTGAGGCAGGGAGGGTCAAAGGGAGAGGAAGAGAGAAACCTTAGCAGACTGCGCTCAGCACAGAGCCTGATGTGGGGCCTGGTCTCACAATCCTGAGATCATGACCAGAGCCAAAACCAAGAGTTAGACGCTTAACCGACTGTGCCACCCAGGTGCCTCAATAAACTTTCTCTTTAATTACTGTATTTATTCAGGAAACATTGCCATTCAGATTGTCCCTCAAGTCTAATACTGAAACTGTACTTCTTTCAAAAATACTTAAACAACCCCTTGTAACTTGTAATTAAAAATTATTTTGAAGTATTGATCTCCTTTGTTTCTTTTTTTTTTTTTAAGATTTTATTTATTCATTTGACAGAGAGAGAAAGATCACAAGTAGGCAGAGAGAGAGTGGAAAGCAGACTTCCCACCGAGCAGAGAGCCCGATGTGGGGCTCGATCCCAGGACCCTGAGACCATGACCTGAGCCGAAGGCAGCGGCTTAACCCACTGAGCCACCCAGGCGCCCCTCCTTTGTTTCTTTTTCACAGATCCTGGGAAATTGTTTGTATAATTGTCTTCTTATAAATAATTATGAAGCTAAAGAGTACACTGTGGAAACTTAATTTTTTTTTTTTTTTTTTTAGTAAAGGGAATTTTTTTTTAAAGATTTTATTTATTTATTTGACAGATAGAGATCACAAGTAGGCAGAGAGGCAGGCAGAGAGAGAGGAGGAAGCAGGCTCCCTGCCAAGCAGAGAGCCTGATGTGGGACTCCATCCCAGGACCCTGAGATTATGACCTGAGCCGAAGGCAGAGGCTTAACCCACTGAGCCACCCAGGCGCCAGGAATTTCTTTTTTAAATCAGAAAAAAAAAGTTTTTGTTATGGTAATAAATAGTTCCTTTTCTGGGCCTGGTCTTGTATCTATATACTGAGAGAAGATAGCATGAAGTGTTGTTTTTTTAAATAGCAGATTTCAAAATTCTGTTATGCAAGTAGAACACAGCTTAATACCTACGTTGTTGAAGAATTGCTTCCTTTGCTTTTCTGTAACGTCCTGTGTAAGTATGAACAGAGGGCATATATGATGACTTTCCAGAAAACGGGAAATCTCTAATCTGGGACATTTTATCTCATGACATTTTAGTACCTTGAATGGCAAAATCCACGTTCTTATTTTAGGATTTAGGATAAACATGGAATATTAGAAAACAATAGATAATAGTAATTGAGTCTCCTTGGCCAGATGACTTAAGGGAAATAAAAAGCTGAGATTTTGTGTTACAATCAGGCAAGCTTAAAACTACTTTGAAAGATAGACGTTCTCCAGGCTCCTCTTTTCTTGGTTCCCCTTAATTGGTACTCTCAGGAAAAAATAGAAGTAGAACCTGTGGAGCACCACTCTAAGCCTGCAGGTGCTTTCTGTTCCCATGTTTTTACTTGTTTCCTGACATGGCATTTCCAAATAGGTGGAAATAAAGGTAAGCTAGGGATTATTTCTTAAAACATTGCAAAGGTGATAAATTATGAGGTTACAAAACCTAAGGCAGTACCTTTCATATAATGGAAACTTAATACCGTTTGTGTGGATATATGAACAAAAATGCCCTGGTACCAAGGAACTGTTATTCATTCTGGTCAACTGACCAGAAATAAAGGAAGAGGTTTGTTTTGGTCTTTAAATGCCTTGTTCTGATAGGGTTCTGGATTTAAGGACAGTTGATTTTTGTGTATATAATTTAGATGCAGATGAGATACCATATCCTGAAACTGGATAGTTGTTTGGAATTGTTCAACTTGGAGAAAGATAAAATGAGATGTGAGTTGTGCTTGAATGGACACACACTGTATGGTATATAAAACACAAAGAGGGTGTGAAACTTTAGGTGTAAGAAGAACCCATTTTGAGAGATTAATGCAATATATTAAGTAGGAAGTATAACGTAATGTTAAACTTTGGAATAAAGAGAAAACTTGTCAACTGGGAAGATTATAAGATGAAATAAAACATTGGACAGTAGCATCTGGAAGAAAAAATAACTAGACCATTTAGCCCAGAGAAGGAAGGGCCATGAGGAAAAATGAATTTTTTTTAGGTATTTTGTTAGTGAAAAGGAGAAATATGTAAATTGTATAGAATTCAGATGAAACATAAGGGAATTCCCTAAGATGTATAACCAAGTATTTCCTTCTCAGGAAATGTAGAGAAATACTTATTACTGTGGCATGTTTCTGCATAAACATAGGACCAGATTCATTTCCGAAATACTTAATACTATGAAATATGTGAGCACTTACTATGTACCATGCACTTGGGGAGCATCAGTGAACAAAGACTACCTCATACACCAGTTTTTTAGAGTCACAAGTGCTGAAGAGCAAATCAGCAAGAGTCCAAAAGACAGAAGCAACTGTAGATTGATAGTAGAAAATAACTGTTTCATTAGGTAATAGTGACCGGTAAGAGAATATGTGTAGTGTTTGGGTTCTCTTATGGAAGGATTAAATATGTTTTAATTTCTGGTGTTAGTTCCTTCCCATATTAAGTAGGAGCACTATATAATGAGGAAATCTCTTTACCTACCTGGGAGAGACAGAATACCATATGTGAAGTTACTGTTTCCTTTCTGTCCTGTTTTATCATATAGGTCTGATATAGGCCAGAGTGACCCTGTTCAGGATCACTTGTTATTTAAGAAGACTCTCCTGCCAGTCTGGAAGATGATTGCCAGTCATAGGTAGGTCTCCAAGCCACTCTTGGCCTTCACAGTCACTCTTCTCATTTGAATGACTTTCCAGAGTTTCTTCATTCTCTCAGAGTTTGTCCCTTAACAGGTTCAGCAGTCCTTTTCTGAAGCCTGTGTCAGAAAGGCAGGCCCCAGGATACAAGGATGTGGTGAAAAGGTCAGTGGAAAAGGGGTCAAGAACAGTTGGTTGCTTCTATATCTGTCTTTTCAAACTTTATTTCTGATCCATCCATCCTTCTTTCTTTCTTCCTCCCTCCCTCCCTCCCTCCCTCCCTCCCTCTCTCCCTCCCTCCCTTCCTTCCTTTCTTTAGATTTTATTTTTAAGTAATCTCTACACCAACATAAGGCTCAAACTCACAACCCCAAGATCAAGAGTCACATGCTCCACCAATTGAGTCAGCTAGGTACCCTGATCATTTCTTTATTTCATTTAGATTACTTACAAACTCAAGATATATTTTATATCTGAACACGTTTGTAAAGTAAGCGTAAGCTTGGTCTTCATTTGAGAAAGAATGCAGGGAACAAAAGGAAAATAATAGGCTTTTTTCTTTTTTAGTATTGATTTTTTTAAAAAAGATTTTATTTATTTATTTGACAGAGAGAGAGAGAGAGATCACAAGTACACAGAGAGGCAGGCAGAGAGAGAGGGGGAAGCAGGCTCCCTGCTGAGCAGAGAGCCCGACATGGGGCTTGATCCCAGGACCCTGAGATCATGACCTGAGCCGAAGGCAGAGGCTTTAACCCACTGAGCCACCCAGGCGCCCCTTAGTATTGATTTTTTTTTATTAAATATTTTATTTATTTATTTGACAGAGAGAGAGATCACAAGTAGACGGAGAGGCAGGCAGAGAGAGAGAGAGGGAAGCAGGCTCCCCGCTGAGCAGAGAGCCCGACGTGGGACTCGATCCCAGGACCCTGAGATCATGACCTGAGCCGAAGGCAGCGGCTTAACCCACTGAGCCACCCAGGCGCCCCTAGTATTAATTTTTAAGTAACATCCATTCATTGTAATCTTCCATACCAAAGCCTTTGATAGCTTTTGGTACTTTCTTTTGGACCAAAGCTTTAAAAAGAACACTATATTCACCAAGCCGTTATAAGTATGCTAAGGCAAAGATGGTAATACAAATGGCTATTATAAACATTGATAGCACTATTTTGGATTTTTATAGCATAATTCATTAAAAATGCTGTCATAAACCAGTGTTTTAATGGAGTATAAAAGATCAGGAAAGCACCTTTGGACACAGACTCTTTCATTCTATACGTGAGGAAAGTAAGGCTCAGAGGTGCTCATGACTTTGGGTGATCAACAGTAAATAGCAGAGCTAGAACTAAACCCTAGATTCTTAACCTCCTAGTTCAGTCCTCTTTCTACACTGTTATGTCTTCCCTTATCTACTGTCTCTCTCTGTCTCATTAGTTATTTATCTAAACATTCACTTGATTCACACTCTTTTCCACAAAAGAAGAAAAAAATTCTTAGCTTTTGAGTATATAGTAAGAGCAGCAGATTAAACAACTTGTATAGGACTACACATTGAATAGTCAGTAACTCCTCTGTGACAGACTAATCATGGGTCTCCTTACAACTTTGGTATGTGGGGCCAGTTCCCCTCCTACAGGGGTAGAGTATAGTGGCCTCTGGAGTCAGGCTGCTTCTAAATTGGAATCCAAGCTGTGTGACTTTGAGCAAGTACTTAACCTCTTTAGCATTGGTTCCCCACTGCCAGTTGGTGATAATAAGGTACCTAGCTTTTATAAGTTTACTGAGAGGGTCAAGTGAATTAATATACAAAGTACCTTGTACTTGGCAAGGTAAGCACTTGGCCTGTTGTAAAAAATCAAATGTTAGCTGCTGTTGCTGTTTTATTATTTGATGGGAATTAAGAGCTGGTTCTCTAAGAGAGCATGTTAGGTCCCACATAAAGGTTTTGATTTCCTTTGGTTTCTCTTGGCCATCTGCAGACCCATGGACCTAACTAGCCTGAAAAGGAATCTGTCTAAGGGACGGATTCGCACCATGGCTCAGTTCCAGCGGGACCTGATGCTGATGTTCCAGAATGCTGTGATGTACAATGATTCTGATCATCATGTGTACCATATGGCTGTGGAGATGCAGCGAGAAGTCTTAGAGCAGATTCAGGTACTATATGTAGCGAGCTGTAAGAAAAAGGAGTACAACCTCTGGAATCTGATTTCAGAAAGTCTGTGAGAATAAGAGTGATGTTAAGGTGACCTTGTTTTCTCAGAGTTTATGTTTTGTTTTGTTTTTTAAAATATTTTCTTTATTTATTTGACAGAAATCACAAGTAGGCAGAGAGGCAGGCAGAGAGAGGGGGATGCAGGCTCCCTGCTGAGCAGAGAACCCAAGGCGGGGCTAGATCCCAGGACCTTGAGATCATGACCTGAGCCGAAGGCAGAGGCTTAACCCACTGAGCCACCCAGGTGCCCTCAGAGTTTATGTTTAGACATGGTTAAAGGCCCTCAAGTATTGACATTGTACCTACTGCTTTGGAAAACTCTAAGCCTCTGTAGGACCAGCTTTCATAGATAGTGAAGTAAACTAGTATAGGAAGATAGGCAGCAGTGGAGGAGTCTCAAGAGAGATGGGGATAGATAAGTAACTGGAGCTCCTGTTTCCAGGGCCTCAAGTCAGAGGGTTAAACATGCAGACCAAAGCTATACCTGTTGATATTAATGTATGTTCACACTGTCCCATCTACAGGGGTAAGACATGGTAGGCAGAAGATGACATTTGGGAGTTTCTTTTCTGGGAAGGAGCATATTTAAAAGGAAAAAAAGCATAGTCAAACCTCATTGCAGAAAAAGAAAATTGCGTTCAAATCTCTATAGTTTTGGGGCGCCTGGGTGGCTCAGTTGGTTGGGCAACTGCCTTCAGCTCAGGTCATGATTCTGGAATCCCGGGATCGAGTCCCACATCGGGCTCCCTGCTCAGCAGGGAGTCTGCTTCTCCCACTGACCTCTCTCCTCTCATGCTCTCTCTCATGCTCTCTCTCTCTCTCTCTCAAATAATTAAATTAAAAAAAAAATCTCTATAGTTTTTAAGATTCATAGCTTGCTATCTGCCTTGATTCTGTAGGTGCTGAGTATTTGGTTAGACAAAAGAAGAGATTTAAATAGTTTGGAATAAGAACCAGCCAGCTATGTGGATGATGGAAAACGTCTGGATAACCAGGAGCTGCTGTCCTGAACTTTTCTGGATTTGGGACCTTTTACTGAGGCTCAGAGAAGATCCCAGTACTTGTTTACCAGTTTTCTGTTGCTTTTCTAGTAAGAAAAATGTGTTAACTCACAACCAAGGAGTCAAAGGTGTCTGTGGACATAATATAAAACAGGGAAAGCTGAGGTCTGGGGTTATGCCATAAATGTTGCTCACTTCTTTGTTCCGAAGGCTTGATTTAGATGTAACTAAATTAAGCCTCTTATAACTGTTCTATAAATAAATGTTATTTCACAAGTTGAAGATTGCTTTTTTAATGATTACAGAATCTGGGAATAAAGGGGACAACATCTGGTGTAATGACCGTAAGGTATTTGATGTGGGTTTCTTATATATGCTATCTGAAACGGGATGGTGGGGGATGAGGGGAGAATGTCTACAATTTTCTCATTATTTATAAAGATATAATTGAAGCGTCCTTTAAATGGCTAGGAGGGTGAAATAAGATGAGGAAAATGTTGGAAAATGTCTAGTGCTCGAAGATTGGCAGGAGGAATAAAGACAGGTGTAGGCTTGCTCCTTCCCTTGATTAAAAAGAACCACCCAGAGTCTGTGACACACTGTGCTGGGATTGGCCCTCTGCAGCCGCCGTCCCTGAACTGTGCTTTGGGTTTCCTAGCAACAAGCGGCGGTAGCCGGGCAGGAGTTGGTTTGAGGGTGAGTGCGCAAATGAGGGCTGTACTCGGGACTTCGAGTGGGCCTGGAAAGGCCCTGGGACCTGGGGTTCCTGCTTTCTAAACAGGCCGGATCCGGTGTGTGGACTTCCAGGAGGGGCGGGGACCGGAGGCGGCTTACCTGCCCTGGGTGGAGAGTTGCTGCAGAGAGGCCCACCCGGTCTTCAAGGCCTTCAGACTACCGCTTGGCCTCTGGACCTCAATGAAAGCGCTTAGGAAAACCAAGGGCACGAATTAAGAGGTAGAGTAGAGGGGCGCCTGAGTGGCTCAGTCCTTAAGCATCTGCCTTCGGTTCAGGTCACGATCCCAGGCTCCCTGCTCAGGGGAGAGTCCAGCTTCTTCTCCCACACCCATGCTTGTGTTCCGTGTCTCACTGTCTCTCTCTCTGGCAAATAAATAAAAATCTTAAGAAAAAAAAAAAAAAACATAGAGTAGAAATTATGTTGTTCTTAAAGTTCATTTATGAACCTAACACCTAACCTGGGGCTGGAACCCAGGAGACCCAGAGATCGAGTCACGTGCTCCTTGGACTGAGCCAGCCAGGCGCTCAGACATGTTATTATTGAGACACTGCTCATAGAAAAAGATTCGGCAGTTTGTAACTATAAATTAATAACATCAAGCGCCTAGTAATATATATTTTTAAAAATATTTTATTTATTCATTTGACAGAGATCACAAGTAGGTAGAGAGGCAGGCAGAGAGAGAAAGGGGAAACCAGGCTCCCCGCTGAGCAGAGAGCCCAACGCAGGGCTCCATCCCAGGACTCCATGATCACGACCTGAGCCGAAGGCAGAGGCTTTAACCCACTGAGCCACCCAGGGGCCCCAAGCGCCTAGTAATATTATTCTTAATCACAGTTACATTAAATTTGGGTTGGGATGATGCATGTCGTTGCAGTTGATACCTGTGGAGAATCTCCTAAATTGTACCCTGAAAAGGCAGAATGGAGATGTCAATGCCACCACCTCAGATATATGTAGAAAAAACTCTGGCTATTATCAAACCGGATATTGTGGACAAAGAGGAGGAGATACAAGATATCATTCTCAGATCTGGATTCACCATTGTTCAGGTAACTCAGGGCATGATGATCATGTTTCTTTTTCTCTCTTTGCTCATTAAGAAAAAAAAAATGGGGACGCTTGGGTGGTTTAGTGGTTGGGCATCTGCCTTAGGCTCAGGTAGTGATCCCAGGTCTTGGGATCTGGCTGCATTGGGGTTCCCTGCTGAGCAGGGAGCCTGCTTCTCCCTTTCCCACTCCCCCTGCTTGTGTTCTCTCTCTCATTGTCTCTGTCAAATAAATATCTTTAAAAAAATTTTTTTAAATGCTTAAATATGTTAACCTATTTAGTGTCTTAGTACTTAGTGCTAAACTTAGGTTTATTTTAACTTTATGTATTTATTTTTTAAGATTTTATTTATGTGTCAGGGTGAGAACAAGCAGGGTGAGCAGCAGACAGGAAGCAGGCTCAGGAAGCAGGCTTCCTGCAGAATAGGGAGCCAGATGTAGGACTCTATCCCAGGACCCCACGATCATGACCTGAGCCGAAGGCAGCTGCTTAACCCAATGAGCCACCCAGGCATCCCTTATTTTAACTTTTAAGTGTAAAAGTTATATGTGTTAGTTTTAATTTTTTTCATACTTCAAAAGGATATAAAATGAGAATTAAAATTCCTTTTCCCCCTCTGCACTAATACCCAAGTCTCAGTCTCTAAGGAAAGACATCTTCTTACTGCTTTCTGTCCTTGCAGGATTTTTTTTTAAAGATTTTATTTATTTACTTGACAGACAGAGATCACAAGTAGGCAGAGAGGCAGGCGGGGCGGGGGGGGGGCGGCGGGGGAAGCAGGCTCCCTACTGAGCAGAGAGCCTGATGCGGGCGCTTGATCCCAGGACCCTGGGATCATGACCCAGGCCGAAGGCAGAGTCTTTAACCCACTGAGCCACCCAGGCGCCCCTTTGCAGGATTTTTCTAAGCATTTACAAACATTTCCTCCCCCATGAAACAGGACAGTCCTCTTCCCTTGACTTCTTTACAGAGTTGCTCTGATAGCATTCCATGTTAGTATGTATGGCTGAATCGCTCTCATTCTTCTTCAGTTCTGTGTAATATTTCCCTCTGAATGAATGACAATTTATTTACTTGTTCCTCAATTGATGGACTTTAGACTGTTGGTATTATTTTTCAATTACTAAAAACATTTAATGTTTTAAAGCCTTATTCTGCAGTTGGTAGAGGTTTGAAAATGTATGTAAAAAGAGCCTTGTTAAAGATTATCAAATAGAATGAAATATTTTGAATACTTTTTGTACATCCCTATTTGAAATTATAGGTTTTTCCATTCTTATATTTGTATAGTGTCATATTGTCTATTTTGTCAGTGTTTTTAACAAGAAAACAGGGGGGTGCCTGGGTGGGTCAGTTGGTTAAGTATCATGGTCTCAGGGTCCTGGGATGAAGTTCAGAATTGGGCTCCCTGCTCAGCAGGGAGTCTGCTTCTCCTTCTCCCTCTGCCCCTCCCTCCTGCTCACATTTTCTCTCTCCCTCTCTCCCTCTCCCTCTCTCTCAAAAATAAAGAAAAAGAAAAAAAAAACTTCAGTCTTCGGGAAAAATAAGGGATTTCAGCTGAACTTAGAAGGATAGGTAAAGGCTCAGAATAAGAATGATAATAAGAAAGTGTGAGGAAGTAGTGCAGGAATGTATAATGAAAATATTTTAAAGACTCAGATAAAGAACTTTTTAATAAGTTTTTAAAAAGATTATATTTATTTATTTGACAGAGGGAGAGAGACAGCGAGAGAGGGAACACAAGCAGGGAAGTGGGAGAGGGAGAAGCAGACTTCCCGCTGAGCAGGGAGCCAGATTCAATTCGAGGCTAGAGCCCCAGGACCGTGGGATCATGACCTGAACCGAAGGCAGATGCCTAACCAATTGAGCCACCCAGGTGCCCCTTTAATTAATATTGCTAGGATTTTTACCCTTAATCAGGGTAAACTCCAAATAGATCTAAGATTTAAATATTCTTAAATTAAATGATATAAATTCTAGGGGCACCTGGGTGGCTCAGTTGGTTAAGCCTCTGCCTTCTGCTCAGGTCATGATCCCAGGGTCCTGGGATCAAGGCCCGCATTGGGCTCCTTGCTGGGCAGGGAGCCTGCTTCTCTCTCTGCCTCTGCCTGCCACTCTGCCTGCTTGTGCGCTCACACGCTCTCTCTTGCTCTGACAAATAAATAAATAAAATATTTAATACTTTAAAAAAAGGAAAAAAATGATATAAATTCTAGAAGAAAAGATGCATGAATTTCTTTTATTCTTGGCGTGGGACAGCTGTTTTTTACTATGACTTATCATCTGGGAGCCATAAAAGAAAAGATTGACAAGTCTATAAACATAAAAAACTTAGCATAGCCAAGTAAACATCATAAAGTCAAAATGTGAAAGCACATGACAAACATGGAAAAAAAGATTCTCAATTCATAACACAAAGGGCTAATCTCCTTTAAATATATAAGAGTTCCTAGGAAAAGATTTTAAAAATCCATTGAAAATGGGTAGAACAGGGTTGCTTGGGTGGCACAGTTGGTAGGGCATCTGTCTTTGGCTGGGGTCATGATCCCAGGGTCCTGGGATTACCTTCCCCCATCCCCCATTGGACTCCCTCCCAGCTGAGGGGGAGGCCTGCTTGTGTTCCTTCTCTCTCTGTCTTTCTCTGTCATATAATCCCTCTCTGTCTGTCTGTCTCTGTCATAGAAATACATACATACATACATACATACATCTATCTTAAAAAAAAAAAAAGAAAAAGAAAGAAAAATTAAAAAAAATAAAACAACACTGAGGGATGCCTGGCTGGCTCTGGTGGTAGAGCATGCAATTTCTGATCTTAGGGTTGTGAGTTCAAGCCCCACATTTGGTGTAGAGATTTCTTAAACATAAAATCGTAAAAAAAAAAAAAAAAAAAACCACACTAAAATACCATCTAGCAAAATCATAAAGGTAGACCCCTATGGAAGGGAATCTTGCAGTTATGAAACAGTATTATAAATGCATCTACCCTTTGACTCAGCAATTTTTTTTTAAGATTTTATTTATTTGTCAGAGATCACAAGTAGGCAGAGAGGCAGGCAGAGAGGGGGGTGGGGGAAGCAGGCTCCCTGCTGAGCAGAGATCCCGATGTGGGCTTGATCACAGGACTCTGGGATCATGACCTGAGCCAAAGGCAGAAGCTTTAACCCACTGAGCCACCCAGGTGCCCCTGACTCAGCAATTCTAATGATGGAATTCCTCCTGTGACCCATGTATTAATATGAAGTGTCATATATACAGATTATTTTTTGCACTTTTTATTTTTTGCACAGATTATTTTTTCCCACTTTTAAAAATTTAAATTCAATTAATTAAATAGAATGTATTATTGGTTTCAGAGGAGGTAGAGGTCAGTGATTCATCCCTTTTATGTAATACCCAGTGTTCATTATATCACATGCCCTTCTTAATGTCTATCACCCAGAGCATTATTCATTTTTTTTAAAGATTTTATTTATTTATTTGACAGACAGAGATCACACGTAGGCAGAGAGGCAGGCAGAGAGAGAGAGAGAGGAGGAAGCAGGCTCCCCACAGAGCAGAGAGCCCAATGTGGGGCTCAATCCCAGGACCCTGGGATCATGACCCAAGCCGAAGGCAGAGGCTTTAACCCACTGAGCCACCCAGGTGCCCTGCATTATTCATTTTTGAGCAAAAGATTGAAAACAACCTAGCATTCAGAGATTGGTTGAATAATGACTCCTGGATGGCTCAGTTGGTAGAGCATGTATCTCTTGATCTTGGGGTTGTAAGTTCAAGTCCCATCTCGGGTGCAAAGATTACTTGAAAAAAAATCTTGGGATACCTGGGTAGCTCAGTCAGTTAAGCTTCAGCTTGGGTCATGATGGTGAGGTCCTGGGATCAAGTTCCACATGTGACTCCTTGCCGAGCAAGAAGCCTGTTTCTCCCTCTGTCTGCCTCTCCCCCTGCTTGTGGTCTCTCTCCCTCTCACAAAAATAAATACATAAATATATTTTTTAAAAACCTTAAAAAAAGGATTAGTTAAATAGACTGATGAAGCCATAAATTGAATACTCTGCAACTAATTGTAAAAGGAAAAAAGAGGAACCTCTCCATGTCCTGTTATGGGGAAAAAAGGTGACAGAGCTGTGTACAGTAATCTTTTATGATAGAGAAAAGTAACATATTCATATTCATGTTTGCTAATATTTGCAAAATGAAACACTGGGAGATTAAAAAATGATTGCCTATTGGAGAGCAAGGAAAATCAGGGTGGATTAGGACAGGGATAGGAATGTAATTGTTCAGTATATACTTAAAAAAAAAAAGATTTTATTTATTTATTTGACAGAGATCACAAGTAGGCAGAGATATAGAGGGGAAGCAGACTCCCCGCTGAGCAGAGCACCCCATTCGGGGCTCCATCCCAGGACCCTGAGATCACAACCTGAGCCGAAGGCAGAGGCCCAACCCACTGAACCACCTAGGCGCCCCCTCAGTATATACTTTTTTTATAGTGCTTTGAATTTTTTATCCCTGTAAGTATACTACCCATTACATTTGGGGAAAAAAACAGTGAAGTATACAAATAAGATAAAGCTATTCTATTTAAATTTTTTTAGAAGTCCATCTTTTTAAAATAATTAGTGAAAACCTTAAGTAGTTCATGTTAAATATGTCTAAGAATCACAAATACTGACACATCTTAATTTTAAATAATAGAAAAATAGGATTATACTAAATCAGATGGTTTTGTAACTTCTCAAATTTCTTTTTCTTGATTATATGAATTTCAGTATAAGAACAGATACAAAGCACCTGTTTTGCAGTAGCTGGTCCTCGAATGTTAATTAGCATAAATAGTAATGTTTAGGGGCACCTGGGTGGCTCAGTGGGTTAAATCCTCTGTCTTCAGCTCAGGTCATGATCCCAGAGTCCTGGGATCGAGCCCTGCATCAGGCTCTCTGCTCAGCAGGGAGCCTGCTTCCTCCTCTGTCTCTGCCTGCCTCTCTGCCTACTTGTGATCTCTGTCTGTCAAATAAATAAATAAAATCTTAAAAAAAAAATACTAATGCTTAACACTTTTCCACGTCAGCAGTAAATTTCGTACCAAAGAAAGCTTTGGTATATTGCATGCTTCTTTTTTGTTTTAATTGTGATAAAAATATACACAACATAAATTTTACCATTTTTAAGGGTATAGTTGAACAGTATTAAGTACATTCCCTTTATTGTGCAGCCATCACCATCATCCATCTCTAGAACTTTTTCATCATCTGGAACTGAAACTCTGTACTTACTACTCACTGTTTACCCCTCTTCCCAGTCTCTGGTAACCACTATTCTGCTTTTTCTGTCTTTCTGACTTTAACTATTCCAGATTTCTCATGTAAGTGGAATTGTACAATATTCTTTGTATCATATACTTTTAAAATAGGCTTTTTGTAGTTGGAAGTCCATTGAACCTTAGGCTTTCTTGTTGCGTCTAGGGAAGACCTGAAAAATCCTTTCAATAGGTGGCAGTATTTCCTTTGTTACAAACTAATGGTCGCCTTTCTGATACTATTTAATACAGCTTAGCTTTGTGAAAATATTCACCTGAATTCCAAAAAATTTTACCTGATCTAATTTTTTAAAAGATTTTATTTTTAGGGATGCCTGGATAGCTCAGTGGGTTAAGCTTCTGCCTTCATCCAGGGTCCTGGGATGGAGTCCCACATCAAGGGCGAGCTCAAGCTCCTTGCTCAGTGGGGAGCCTTCTTCTTCCTCCGCCTGCCGCTCCCCCTGCTTGTGCGCATGCTTTCGCTCCCTCTCTCTGACAAATAAATAAAATCTTAAAAAAAAAAAAAAAGATATTATTTTTAATCAATCTTCAGCCCCAGCATGGGGCTCAAACTCACAACCTAGAGACCAAGAGTTGCATGCTCTACTAACCAAACCAGCTAGGAGCCCCGACCTAATTTTA
The DNA here is from genome assembly GCF_902655055.1 of Lutra lutra. Classification (NCBI taxonomy): domain Eukaryota; kingdom Metazoa; phylum Chordata; class Mammalia; order Carnivora; family Mustelidae; genus Lutra; species Lutra lutra. The sequence goes on along the minus strand of NC_062282.1, from coordinate 77,123,892 downwards.
AAGTAAACAATGGAATTACCGATTCATTATCAATTTTTTAAAAGATTTTATTTATTTGAGAGAGAGAGGGATACAGAATGAGTGGGGTTGGGGGAAGCAGACTTTCTGCTGAGCGTCAACCCTCACCCCCACCCCTGCCAGAGTGGGGGGAACTTGATGCCAGGACTCTGAGATCATGATTAGAGATGAAGTCACACACTTAACGGACTGAGCCACCCAGGTACCCTTCATCAATTTTAGTTTAAGAGGAGCTCTTAATTTTTATAATTATGCTCCATTAGATAGCATATCTGTAGCAGGTGGCTTCCTTTGCTTGTTAAGGGGCATGTGATAAAGGCTTACATTATAATAGATGAAATTTTAATTTTTTTTTTCAAAGATTTTGTTTATTTATCTGACAGAGAGATCACAAGTAGACAGAGAAGCAGGCAGAGAGAGAGGGGAAGCAGGCTCCCTGTTGGGGAGAGAGCCTGATGCGGGGCCTGATCCCAGGACCCTGAGATCATGACCTGAGCCGAAGGCAGAGGCTTTAACCCTCTGAGCCACCCAGGCGCCCCAACATTACTGCAATATTATTAACTCTTTTCTCTATGCTGTACTTTTCATCTCTCTGACTTACTACTCATTTTGTAAGTAGAAGTTCCTACCTTTTAATTCCCTTCATCTTTTCACCCCTGCCTCCTACTAACATTCCCTCTGCCAACTGTTCTCTGTGTTTAAGAGTTTGTTCATTCGTTTTGTTAGATTCCACATATCAGTGAAATCATGGTAATTGTCTTTCTCTGTCTGACTTATTTCATTTACTGTAATGCTCCCTAGGTCTGTCCATAGTGTCACAAATGGCAAAATCTCATTCCTTTCTATGGCTGGGTAATATTCCATTGTGTTTATATATACCACATCTTTATCCACTTATCTGTAGATTGATCCTTGGGTTGCTTCCATGTCTCAGCTACTGGTTTTCTTTTTATTCAAGATTTTATTTATTTATTTATTTGACAGAAGAGAGAGACAGTGAGAGAGGGAACACAAGCAGAGGGATTGGAAGAGGGAGAAGCAGGCCTCCCACTGAGCAGGGAACCCAACATGGGGCTCGATCCCAGGACCTGAGGATCATGCCCTGAGCTGAAAGCAGATGCTCAATGACTGAGCCACCCAGGAACCCCTCAGCTATTGTTAATAATAGTACAATAAATGTAGGGGTGCATATATCTTTTTGAATTAATGGTTTTGTTTCTTTGGGTAAATACCCAGTAGTGGAATTACTGGATCATGTGGTATTTCTATTTTTAGTTTTTTGATGAAACTCCATACTGGTTTCCACAGTGGCTGTGCATGAGTCTATATTCACATCAACAGCGCACGACAGTTGGTTAAATAACTTTGAGAAGTTTATATATAGTCTACATTTTAACTTTATCTCTCCCTTTCTTCATAATAAAAAAATCTCAAATTTATAATCAAATTTGTATTAATTTCAAGTTATTAATTATTTAATGAGTTATTATTGAACTGTTATTTGAAATACTTTTGTTGACTTTGTTTCTCTTATAGAGAAGAAAACTGCATCTCAGCCCTGAGCACTGTAGTAACTTTTATGTGGAACAGTATGGGAAGATGTTTTTCCCCAATTTAACAGCTTACATGAGTTCTGGACCACTTGTTGTCATGATATTAGCTAGACATAAAGCCATCTCTTACTGGAAAGAACTTTTGGGACCAAGTAATACCTTAGTAGCTAAAGAGACTCACCCAGACAGGTAATTTTCCTAGGGGGAAAAGTGGAATCCAAGTATAAAAATGAGAAGAAAACAACTACTACAACAAAAACAGCAACAACAAAAGTGATTTCATTGTAATAGGAATTTCTTTTCTGTTGAAATTTTTCCCAAGACAACTTTTTGTATTTTTTGGTTGGGATGGGGTGGGGTCAGTTTTACATTTTAGCTATTTAAATGTCCATCTTTTTTTTTTTTTTTTAAGATTTTATTTATTTATTTGAGAGAGAGACAGTGAGAGAGAGCATGAGCGAGGAGAAGGTCAGAGAGAGAAGCAGACTCCCCGCATAGCCGGGAGCCCGATGCGGGACTCGATCCTGGGACTCCAGGATCATGACCTGAGCCGAAGGCAGTCGTCCAACCAACTGAGCCACCCAGGCGTCCCTAAATGTCCATCTTAATAGCAAATACCCCAAAAGGTCTCAGGGAATGTTGATTTGTATTTGATTAGACTAATTCTTCTCATCCTTGAATTAAACTGCCACCTAAGTAGGATTTTTCATAAGAATATTGGCATAGCTTTTTAAAATAATATTGTTTATAGAAGGCCAAAGAAGCAGATTTTTAGCATTATCATTAAAGTTTGAAAATGCAAGGATATTGAATTCTTGCATTTTTAAATATACTTTGCCTTTTTACTTCTCACAACACAATACCTCTTCTTCACCCAGAGAACTCCTATTTCCTGGTGTATCCTCCTGCAGATTTAAATATATTTGACCCTCATCTAGGTAGATTTAACTTAAAATTCAAAATAGATTAAAACCTCCATATGTGAGAAGTGGCAATGCTTCTGTAAAATTCCTAAGTAGAATGCATATGTAAAGAGTAAGGAAAGGATATCACACTGGATGGTCATCATCTCTAACTTACTTTTAGTCTAAGGGCAATTTATGGCACAGATGACCTAAGGAATGCACTTCATGGGAGCAATGATTTTGCTGCAGCAGAAAGAGAAATTCGATTCATGTTTCCTGAAGGTGAGTTGCTGATGAGTAATTTAGTCAAGTGCATCTCACTATTGTTTGCTTTTTCTTTTATTTGGGTGATGCATCTGGGAAGGAAGATAACAGGGTTTTTCTCCAGTATATTTTGTCATATTTTGAAGTTACAGTTACTTACAAACTTGAGGCCAAGAATGGAAAATTCATTATTTTCCTTAGAATTAAATTGTATCCTGTAGGGAATCTGTTGAGAGGAGTTTACTTTTTTCTTTCTTTTCTCTTCGACTAGCCATGTTTAGGGTTTCTCTTCTCCTTTGTTGCAATTCCTTAGGTGCTCCCTAATGCACCAGTAAAGTTTGTTACACATGAAAAAGAGACTCTCCCTTGGAAATTATGATAGATTTCCCATTTTTTCTAATACCTTACTGTTTGCCTAATGAACGCTTATGCAGTTGTGAAATTAGTAGGTCTCAAACTGGTTTTTTATTTTTTTATTTTTTATTTTTTTAAAGATTTTATTTATTTATTTGACAGAGAGATCACAAGTAGATGGAGAGGCAGGCAGAGAGAGATAGAGAGGGAAGCAGGCTCCCTGCTGAGCAGAGAGCCCGATGCGGGACTCGATCCCAGGACCCTGAGATCATGACCTGAGCCGAAGGCAGCGGCTTAACCCACTGAGCCACCCAGGCGCCCCTTATTTTTTTTTTTTTTAAGATTTTATTTATTTGACAGAGATCACAAGGAGGCAGAGAGGCAGGCGGAGAGAAAGGGGGAAGCAGGCTCTCCGCTGAGCAGAGAGCCCGATGCGAGGCTCGATCCCAGGACCCTGAGATCATGACCTGAGCTGAAGGCAGAGGCTTAACCCACTGAGCCACCCAGGTGCCCTCAAACTGGTTTTTTGTTTCCATCCTGTTATGAAAGTCATAAACCTTTTAGAACTGGGCATAGTAAGGAACAGCATTGAGGTTTTTAGTTTGTTATCAATATTTTTAGATCCAGAAGAAAATTTGGTGATTTCTGTTGTAAAGAAAAAGATGTAAAGCATTGGGGAGCTTTGATTTTTTTTTTTTTTTTTGGCCTGTTATTTTTTTTTTTAAGTCATTTAGGCCTATTCTTCAGTATTTTTTACTGATGATTTATTCAAAGAAAACTGAAATCTGTCTTGGAGATTTAAAAGTCCTGATTTTTTTTTTTTTAAGATTGTATTTATTGAGAGAGAGAGAGCATGAGCCTGGAGGAAGAGAGGAGAGGACAGAGAGAGAGCAAGAGCAGAGAAAGAGGGAGAAGCAGACTCCCCGCTGAGTGGGAAGCCTGCCAAAGTGGGGCTTATCCCAGGACTCCCAGATCATGACCTGAGCTGAAGGCAGATGCTTAACAGACTGAGCCACCGAGGCACCCCTAAAAGTCCTGATTGTTTTTTTTTTTTTTTAAGATTTTATTTATTTATTTGACAGATCACAAGCAGGCAGAGAGGCAGGCAGAGAGAGAGGAGGAAGCAGGCTCCCTGCAGAGCAGAAAGCCCAATGCGGGACTCCATCCCAGGACCCTGGGATCATGACCTGAGCCGAACGCAGAGGCTTTAACCCACTGAGCCACCCAGGCGCCCCAAGAAGTACAATTCTTATACACCGAAAGGCATAAAACATTACTGAGAGAACTGAAAGACTATCTAAAATAAATAGTTGTCCCAGTCCCATGTTGATGGATCAGAACAGTCAGTATTGTCACGATGGTGGTTCTCTCCAAGTTGATCAATTAATTTAATGCACTTCCTATCAAAATCCATACATTCTTTTATGTTGAAGTTGGCAAGCTGATTCTAAAATTTATCTGAAATTGCAAAAGATTTAGGCAAGGTAAAACAATTTTTAAAATGAAGAAATAGGTTGGAGAACTTCCACTAATCTTATTTCAAAATTTACTATAAGACCACAGTAATTAAGACAGTATAGTACTAGACATATAGATCAATGAAACACAATTGAGAATCTAGGAATAAATCCTTACATTTATGGTCAGTTGACTTTCAACAAAAGTGCCTAGACAATTTGATGGGGAAAGGGTGGTCTTGTCAACAAATGGTGCTAGGACAACTGAATGTCCACATGTAAAAAGAGAGAAAGAACACAGATCCTTGTTTCACACCCCATACAAAACATAACAACAATGGATCATAGACCTAAACATCAGAGCTAAAAATAGCTAGAAGAAAACATGGAAAATCTTCATGATCTCGAGTTGGACAAAGGGTTTTTGTATATGATATCAAAAGCATGATGAATAAGATAATATTGGTAAGTTAGACTACATCAAAATTAAAAGTTTTTATGTTTCAAAAGCCATCATTAAAAATATTGAAAAGATTAGCCAGAGACTGGTAGGAAATATTTGCAAATCATATAAAATAAAGGACTTTTATAGGATTTATAAAGAACTCTTATAATTAATTCAATTCAAAAAAGGCAAACAATTAAAAACCAGGCAAAAGATTTGAATAAGCATTTCATAAAAGATACACAAATGGCTAATGAGCACATGAAAAAGTGTTAAAACATAATCACTGGGGAAATGCAAATTAAAATCACAGTGAGATACCACTGCATACCCACTACAATGGATTATAATCAATGGCAAGGATAAAGAGATACTGGGATCCTCACACATTATTGTAAAATGATAAAGCCACTTTGGAAAACAGTTCGTGGTTTCTTAGAATGTTAAACATATGCTTACCATGTAACTCTGTTGCAATTCCACTCCTCTTAGAATTTACCCATCCAAGAGAAATGACAACATAAATCTACATAAAGACACATGTGAATGTTTATAGCAGCATTATTTAGTATAGCCAAAAAGTGGAAACAATTCAACTATCTATTAATGGTTAAACAAAATTTTGGATAGCCATACTATAGAATACTATTCAGCAATTTAAAAACAAACTACTGATACATGCTACAACATGGACGAAACTCAAAACATAATGCTGAAAGAGTCCAGGCACAAAAGACAACATACATGATCTGTTTATATGAAATATCCAGGAAAGGCAAATTTTTAGAAATAGAAGCTCAGTGCTTGCCAAGGGCTGGGGTGGGAATGGGAAATTGCAAATAGGCACAAGGGAACATTTTGTGTTCCCTTGTGAAGTGTTCTAAAACTGGATTGCACATACACACACATACACTAAAAATTTATTGTATACTTCAGTGGGTAAATTTTATTATATGTGAATAGGCCTCAATAAATTTTCTTAATAAAATTACAAAAAATAGATGAGGTCCCTTCTCCCTTGGAGTTTACATCTAATGTTCAGAAGATAGCCATTAAACAATAGTTACCCAAATAATTGCACAGTTATAATGACTGTATAATTAGTTACTATGTGGTAAGTGCTATACAAAGCAATTTTAGGGTATTATAAGAAACTATGATAAGAAAGGCCCAACTGACGAAGTGACATGAGATCCAGGGAAGAACATTCTAGCATATTGAACAGCATGTCTCAAGTCATGAGCAAGAGAGAATGTGACACGTTGTATAAACAAAGATCAGGGGAAGATAAATATGAGGTTGGAGATGTAAGTAGAAATTACATGGTATAGACTCCTGTGGGACTGTAAATGCAATGAGGAACCAATGAAGCTTTTTAAGGATGGGAATGGCAATAATCAATTTTCATTTTTTTTTTTTTTAAAGATTTTATTTATTTATTTGACAGCGATCACAAGTAGGCAGAAGGGCAGGCAGAGAGAGGGGGAAGCAGGCTCCCTGTCGAGCAGAGAGCCAATGTGGGGCTCAATTCCAGGACCCTGGGATCATGACCCGAGCTGAAGGCAGAGGCTTTAACCCACTGAGCCACCCAGGTTGCCCTCATTTTTATTTTTTTAAAGATTGTATTTATTTGAGAGAGGGGGAGAGCACAAGCGAGGGGAGGGGCAGAGGGAGAGAGAGAAGCAGATTCCCTGATAAGTGGAGAGCCCAACACGGCTTGACAGGGGGCTTAGTTCCAGAACCCTGGGATCATGACCTGAGCTGAAGGCAGACACTTTTCCAACTGAGCTAGCCAGACACCCCTCGATTTTCATTTTAAAATATTACAAAGGGCCTGGGTCCAGGGTACAGTAAATATGGTAAGTGTGGTCTTAACTTTAATGGAACTTACAGAGTAGAAGAGACAGATGACAAATATTTGTGTAACCAAAATAAAACAAAATTATTACAGTGATCAGTACAAAAAAGAGTGCTGTAATGAGACTAATAGGAAAGGAAACTTACTCAAGTCCTTTAAGACATCTAGCTTTTCCTGGCATCCTGATGAAGGACTCTCTCATTGTTAGTTGTCTCAATGGGACTGAGCCCATACACTAATCACACAGAAATCTGTCTTCCCACCCTCTTTTTCCTTGGGCCAGTGATTATTTAAATCTGAAGACATGAGACCAGCAGCTTCACATTCTCATCTTTATCAAAAGTTGCCCATTGATGACATATAAAAATGAAAATAGTCTGTCAGCTAGGTACCGCTCACTCCTTCTCTTGTCCTTCTTCCTGCTATCCTACTTGGGCCCCTTGTCCCATGAGCAAGTGGTCTATTTCCCTGCCTTCCATGGAAGTGCCTCTTTCTTCCAAAAATCAGTCCCTATCCCCTGGAAAACTCATCCATTAATAAAGCTATTTAAAGGGAAAAAAAAAAAGTTGCCCATTGAATGAGTTATGAGCCCAATGAATTATAAAATACTTTCTTCCTGGCATAAATAAATTCTTTGTTGTACTGCAAGTCTGGTTGACATACATTAGTGTTTGAATAAGACTAAAAAGACTAAAATTTTCCTCGATCTTAAATAATTTATTTAAAAACCTGAAAAATAAGAATAGGAATGTGGTACACAAAAACAGTTTTTATGTGCATATTCAGTAGTTTATAAGGGAGCGAGAACTATGTGTTATTCACTGTTGTATCTATGCCACTTGTAAAGTGCCTGCTATTATGTCGGGAAGAATTAGTTGTTGAAATGAATTAATTGCCTAGATTTTACATGTTATTCATTCATATATATATATATATATATATATATATATATATATATATATAATTGTAAGTGGCAAGGATCAGAGATCCACTAAAAGTAGATTTATTTATTTATTTATTTATTTATTAAATTAACATATAATATATTATTTGTTTCAGGGGTACAGGTCTGTGAATCATTGGTCTTACAAATTCACAGTGCTCACCATAGCCCATATTCTCCCCAATGTCCGTAACCCAGCCACCCTATCCTCCTCCCCCCACCCCAGCAATCCTCAGTTTGTTTCCTGAGATTAAGTGTCTCTTATGGGGAGGCTATACTCTGCCTCTCAAATTCTTTATTCATATTTTTCTTTTTCATGACATTGTCCATTGTAATATTTACTGTAAAAAATATGGAAATGCAAATGCAGACAAGGATGTAGTAGAAAACATAATCAGAATCCTATACATGATCAACCTTAGCGGGGTTTTTTGTTTTTTGTTTTTTTCTTTTTTAAAAAGCTTTTATTTATTTATTTGACAGACAGATATCACAAGTAGGCAGAGAGAGAGGCAGGCGCGGCGGGAGTGGGTGGTGTTGGGGAAGCAGGCTCCCTGTCAAGCAGAGACCCCGATGTGGGGCTCGATCCCAGGACCCTGAGATCATGACCTGAGATCATGACTGGAGCTGAAGGCAGAGGCTTAACCCACTGAGCCATCCAGGCGCCCCAATCTTAGCGTTTTGATATATATTTTTTGCCAATCTTATGTGGTCTTATTATTTCTCTGTGTGTGCTTGTGTGTTTTTGAACACACTGTGTATGCTATGTATCTAGTTCTGTTTCCCTTTTGTTAAAAAGACACAAACCTTTATAAGTATCATGCCACTAAAATTTCTTTCTTTGTAATGATTATATTTCATCATTTGTGTTAGTTTTAATGGGAATACATTTGTATTTGCAGTGATTATTGAACCCATTCCAGTTGGACAAGCTGCTAAGGATTATTTAAATTTATATGTAATACCAACTCTGCTTGAAGGACTCACAGCACTTTGTAAGGAGAAACCAGCAGATCCTTTTGTAAGAAATCTTTTTATTCACTAATAAAGAAATTGTCTATAGTTTTCATATTTAAAACATTGTATTTTTTTCACAGAAAACATATTTACATCCCTAGATACTTCAACATTGCTCAGTCAGGTGGAAGAATAGTTGGGTAGGAAGAACTAGGATGGTATCCAGGGCCAAATGTCTTCCTTGTTTCTTCCTTATAGGTACTCCCACTCATTTGAAGACTCAGAGATAATCAAGGAAGGTTATTTCATTCATTTTTTTTTTTTAAGTAAGCTATATGCCCACCATGGGGCTTGAACTCACAACCCCCAAGATTGAGAGTGGCATATTCTTCCCACTGAGCCAGCCAGTCACCTCAGGGAAGGTTATTTTAATATCAGCCCTGACAAAATAGTATCTCCAGCCTGTGTTACCTTTCTGAAAGGGAATCCCCTTTGGAAGACAAAAGATTTAATCTCTCCTACTAACTTTGTCACTTTTACCAAAAACAAAAGATAAGGTTATTTCTTTTTCTTTCTTTCTTTCTTTTTTTTAATATATTATGTAATCTCTACGGCCAATGTAGGGTTTGAACTCATGATCCCTGAGACAAAGAGTCACATACTCTACTGACTGAGCCACTAGGTGCCCCTAGGCAGATTATTTCTTTAATAACTCCTTTTCATTGTGACAATAACATAGTTTACTTAGTAGGAAACCTGATATTACTGAAAAATATAAAGATGATAAAAAGATACCCCTGGTTCCATTTCCTAAAAATGGTCTTTGAAGTTATCTTGCCTAGATTCAACTCTGACTCCAGACATCTAACCTCTGAGTTTTTCTCATCAGTAAAATGCAAATAGATTAGTACCTGCCTATGTAGTAGGAATATTGTTAGGATTAAATGTATAAATGTATGTGAGGGCACTTGGGTGGCTTTGTTGTTTAGGCATCTGACTCTTGATAATAGCTCAGCTCTTCATCTCAGGGTTGTGAGTTCAAACACCTCTGGAGCCTACTTAAAAAAACACACACCAAGAAATATGAATGCATGTAAAATTCTTAAGAGTTTCTGGTGCATATGTGCTCAAATATTAACTGCTATTATTTTGTCTTTTCCATTTTATTTTTTATTTCTATTACTATATATAAACATATATCCCATAAATATCACTATAAATATATATTTTATAGAGATTATTTTAATAGTTAAGTGATTTATTACCTTTATCATACTTCTTTTGCTATTTGAGTTGTTTGCTATTATAAATAGTGTAACAGCAAACATCTTTGAGTATAAGGCTTTTCACATAGAGATTATATCATTTGGAAAGAGATCAAAAGTACAGGGGTGCCTGACTGGCTTACTACTAGAGCATGTGACTTGATCTCAGGGTTGTGAGTTGAAGTCTCAGCTTGGGCATGGAGCCTACTTAATAAAATAAAAAATTAAAAAATTTAAAAGGTAGAATTATAATTCAAAACATATGAAAATCTAAAAAAATGTTGCCCTTGGGACACCTGGGTAGCTCAGTCGGTTGCGCATCTGCCTTTGGCTCAGGTCATGATCCCAGGGCCCTGGGGTCAAGTCCCACATCGGGCTCCTTGCTCCGTGGGGAGCCTGCTTCTCCATCTACCTGCTTCTCCCTCTGCCTGCCGCTCCCTCTGCTTGTGTTCTCTCTATCTCTCTGACAAATAAATAAATAAAATCTTTTTTTTAAATGTTGCCCTTAACTTTCTTTTCTAATTAATTTTTTTGAGTAGATAATATTTAGAACAGTTTTTTTAGTAAGCAATATTTAAATATGGTATAAAATTCAAAAGTTACAAGAAGATATATCATGAAGAATAACTCTCATTCTTATTTCTGTTCCTCAGTCATTCAGTTATACTTCCTGGAGTCGTTCACTCTTAGCAGTCTCTATATATCCTTTCAGCAGAGAAAATCTGTACATATATAAGCATATATATTTGTACTTAAAAACATGTACATTTACAAATGCTAGCTAGTAAATATGCCATTTAATTCTTTTTACCTTATTTATACAATATATATTATAAATTATTAACACCACAACCAAAATTGCCCTGTTTTAAAAGAACAGCTCATGGCATTCTCTTGAACTGATGTTTTACAGTTTATTAATTAGTCACATATAGATGGTAGTTTATGTTGTTTCTATGCTTTTATTACTATGAACTGCCAACAGTGAATATCTTCATTCATATGTCTGTATACCATATATCTATGAATAAATTCCTACAAATGGAAATACTAGTAAAAAATAATGTTTTTTTTTAAAAGAATGTTTTGATGTGTTTGATGTGTGCATTTAAAATTTGGGTAAGGGAGCACCTGGGTGGCTCAGTGGGTTAAGCTTCTGCCTTCTGCTCAGGTCATGATCTCAGGGTCCTGAGATCGAGGCCCACATTGGGCTCTCTGCTCAACAGGGAGCCTGCTTCCTCCTCTCTCTCTGCCTGCTGCTCTGCCTACTTGTGATTTCTCTCTGTCAAATAAATAAATAAAAATCTTTAAAAAAATTTAAATTTGGGTAAGTATTGCCAAATTTTGTAGTGGTTATACCATTTTATACTCTGATTAAAAGTAGATGAGAGAGGGGCGCCTGGGTGGCTCAGTGGGGTAAAGCCTCTGCCTTTGGCTCAGGTCATGATCCCAGGATCCTGGGATCAAGCCCCTCATCGGGCTCTCCGCTCAGCGGGAAGCCTGCTTCTCTTCCTCTCTCTCTCTGCCTGCCTCTCTGCCTATTTGTGATCTCTGTCTGTCAAATAAATTAAAAAAAAAAAATAGATGAGAGGGCACTCCTGGATGTCTCAGTCAGTGGAACATGTGACTCTTGAGCTCCAGGTCACAACTTCAAGCCCCACACTGAGTGTAGAGTTTACTTTAAAAAAAAAAAAAGGTGGGGTGCCTGGCTGGCTCAGTCAGAAGAGCATGCGACTCTTGATCTTGAGGTCATAAGTGTGAGCCCCACCTTGGGCGTAGAGATTATGTAAATAAATGAAAAACTTAAAAAAAAAAAGAGGAAGAAGAAAATCAGAAAATTCTCCTCTTGATATTCCATATGAGTTTGAGGATTGACTTTAACATTTTTGCAAAAACATTTTTGGGAATTTCGTAAGGATTGGATTGAATCTGTAGCTCACTTTAGGTAGTAATGACATGTAAACAGTATTAAGTCTTCCAGGGTACCTACCTGACTTGGTCAGTGGAGCATGGAATGTTTGATCACAGGTTTGTGGGTTTGAGCCCCATGTTGGGTGTAGAGATTACTTAAAAAATAAAATCTTTTAAAAAAGAAAAAAAAATAGTATTAAGTCTTTGTATCCATGAGCACCGGTTATCTTTACATTTACTCAGGACTTTAAATTTCTTTCAGCAAAATTTTATAGTTTTCAGTATGCAAGTTAGTTAAATGTACTCCTAAATTTTTTTTTAATGCTACTGGGATGGAAGTGATTTCTTATTTTCCTTTTGGGTTGTTTATTGCTGATATATAGAAACAAAAAAAGATTTTTTAAAATTTTTTAGTATTTTTTTAACATGTAATGTATTATTAGCCCCAGGGGTACAGGTCTGTGAATCGTCAGGTTTACACACTTCACAGCACTCACCGTAGCACATACCTTCCCCAATGTCCATAACCCAACCACTCTCTCCCTACCCTCCCCCCAACCCTCAGTTTGTTTTGTGAAATTAAGAGTCTCTTATGGTTTAGAAACACAAAGGATTTTATGTTAATCTTTTAACCTACAACTTTGCCTAATTAACTAGTTATAATAGCTTTCCTTGGGATTTTCTTTAAAATAGGATCATGTCAACGGTAAAAGGAGATAGTTTGACTTCTTTTCCAATTTGGATCTATACTTGATAATCTTGCATAATGTAAAACTTAGTGTTTCAGTTTTTTGTTTTTTAGAGTTTATTTATTTGTCAGATGGAGATCACAAGTAGGCAGAGAGGCGGGCAGAGAGAGAGAGAGAGAGAGAGGAGGAAGTAGGCTCCCCGCTGAGCAGAGAGCCCTATGCTGGGCTCGATTCCAGGACCCTGGGATCATGACCTGAGCCGAAGGCAGAGGCTTTAACCCATTGAGCCACCCAGGCACCCCAAGGGTTTCAGTTTTTTTTTTGTTTTTTTTTTTTTTATAAAGATTTTATTTTTTATTTATTTATTTGACAGAGAGAGATCACAAGCAGGCAGAGAGGCAGGCAGAGAGACAGGAGGAAGCAGGCTCCCTGCTGAGCAGAGAGCCCGATGCGGGACTCGATCCCAGGACCCTGAGATCATGACCTGAGCCGAAGGCAGAGGCTTAACCCACTGAGCCACCCAGGCGCCCCTGTAAACTGAGTTTTAAATTGATATATATTTATACTACTTATAGTGTGAGTTTGTATATACAGTGTATATTTATGTCATTCATAATATATATTTATAATTTATAGTATATGTATTTAAATGTTTATTACAAGTTTTTTTCTCTGTTTTCCGTAGATTTGGCTAGCTGATTGGCTACTGAAAAATAATCCCAACAAGCCCAAGCTGTGTCACAATCTGTCTGCAGAAGAACCTTGAAGTTCCTCAAAGAACAAATCACTATCTTACTGTGAAAGACATACTTCTACTTTAAAACAAACCTTCCTAAGGGGTTTAAGTAACTATGTGCGAAAGGAGTTATTTTTAAAGATGTTTTAAACAAATGACTGTGTTTTATGCATAAGATAGCATTACCTAAGGTAAAATATAGCTTTAGGGTATAATTTTTGTTCTCTAATAAGAAAATTGATTTTATCCAGAAGTATTTAAAATGTTAATGAAACAAATGTATGTTTTTTTTGTGATCATAAATGGGCATCCAGTTAGGAGAACGATTAATTTATATAAGACACGTTAGAAACAACTGAAGATGAAAAGACTATGTGCCAAGAAAAACCTGCTTTCAATTCCTGGGCCTCTTGACACACGGGCAAGGGTAGTGGCCACTGAAAATGCAACTAGGACAGGGTAGCTGAAGACACATTTGATGGCGTGTTTACTATATAGAAAAAGACACTATAGGAGCGCCTGGGTGGCTCAGAGGGTTAAGCCTCTGCCTTCGGCTCAGGTCACGATTTCAGGATCTTGGGATTCTCAGGGTCTTGGGTTCTCTGCTCAGCAGGGAGCCTGCTTCCTCCTCTCTCTGCCTGCCTCTCTGCCTACTTGTGATCTCTGTCTGTCAAATAAATAAATAAAATCTTAAAAAAAAAAAAAAGAAAAAAGAAAAAGACACTACAATTTAAAAACAAGTCTCACACAGTGTTCCATTTCAGTTTTTTTTCTTCAAAAGGAGTGAAGAAATGAGCCAACCAAGCACTCCAAGACACAGAATTTTAGTTTTGATGTTTTCCTAAGCATATATTGTATATCTAGATGCATTTATAATACACAGTTCAGACAGTTTAGTTTAAAAAAGTGTGTATAGGGAGGTTCAGTATCTTAGAGAGGAGAAAAAAATTAGAACCCACTTCTTTATCATCATCATCTTCATCTTTATCATCCTCCTCTACTTCTCCATCTTCTCACCCTCTTTTTCTTGTTTTCAGCTTTGAGGACTTTTTTTTTTCTTGCCACCTAGACTTATTTTCATATTTTGGTATTTCAGCAATTTATCTATTTTACCTGTTTTTCCTCGGCTTAGTAGCCTTCTTTTCCTAAGGCTGCTTGTCATCTACAGCAGTGTTACTTCACGTCTCTCCCAGTACATCAACAGTGCCTAAGCCAGGATGTTCTGCTTGGATCTGGGGCAATAATTAACAAGAAAAAGACTCAAGGTAGCCTCTGCAGTACATCAGGATCCTTGGACTTTGTTTTTATTACCCCTTTAGGAGGAATGTAGGTTTCCTTGTCTGCATTTGCCATGTCTTCAAAATTACCTTTCTCTTCTGTAGACATGGTCTTTTACCTCTCTTAGCTCTTTTGGTAAAACTCTGAGAAGGTGACTGAAGCATCTGGTTGCTTCTTATGGTCCTCCTGGAAAGTTTGCACAAAGAGTGCCTATGATGGCATTTTGCTTCTTGGTCTCTTAGGATCTTCTTTGCCTGTGTATAGTTATTTTTTTCAGTGTGACACAGAGTTACCCAGTGCACATCTGGCTCTCACCTGCCCTAGTCCTCTTTGGAGCTCAGTATACTGTAACAGCTGTCATCAGCTTAGGGTATGACTTTAACAGTGATGTAACATTAAGTAATAGAAGACTGATAAAAGATGTTGCTGTATTATTATTTTTAAGTTAGCAAAGTAAGACATGGAATTTTTTTTTTTTGTAAGTCCTACATGGGGCTTGAACTCATGACCCCAAGTCACATGTTTTACCAAATGAACCAACCAAGCACTCCAAGACACAGAATTTTAGTTTTGATGTTTTCCTAAGCATATATTGTATATCTAGATGCATTTATAATACACAGTTCAGACAGTTTAGTTTAAAAAGTTTAAGTATATATAAGTTTAAGAAGCAACTAGAAAAATTTAGAAGATGGGCTGATCTGCAGGACAGATGCCCCCATCTTCTCAACATATTGGTGTCTTGAAAAAAAGGGACCACTTTAGACTTAAAGAGACTTAAGATACATAATCAGAACCAATACTAGTTTCTCCACTGGACCCTGGTTTATTTTACTTTATTTTTTTAAAGACTTTATTTATTTGTTTGACAGAGGGAGACACAGCGAGGGAAGGAACACATGCAGGGGGCCTAGGAGAGGGAAAGCAGGCTTCCCGCCAAGCAGGGAGCCCGATGGGGGGCTCAATCCCAGGGCCCTGAGATCATGACCTGAGCCAAAGGCAGAGGCTTTAACCCACTGAGCCACCCAGGCGCCCCTTTGTTGTTTTTTAATTTTTTTAAATTTTTGCTTAGCAGTGCACCTGGGTGGTTCAGTTGGTTAAGCATCTGCCTTCAGCTCAGGTCAGGATCCTAGGGTCCTGAGATTAAGCCCCACATTTTCAGGCTCCCTGCTTCTCCCTCTCCCTCTGCTGCTCCCCACTGCTTGTGCCCTCTTGCTAGCACTTGTTCTCTCTCAAAAATCTTTTAAAAAATAAATTTTTACTTAGCTGTATTTAAAATTTTTCTGCAGTGTTCATGTTAAACTGCTTTTGCAATTTTTTCTAAGGTTTAAAAAAAATCCACTCAAGCATCCAACTCTGAATTTCATCTCAGGTCATGATCTGAGGGTCTTGGGATCAAGTCTGCTTGAGGATTTCTCTCCTTCTCCTTCTGCCCCTGCCACTGTTCTCCCTTTCTCTCTCTCTCTCTTTCTGAAATAAATAATCTAAAAAAAGTTAGGTGCTTAACCAACTGAGCCACCCAGGCCATCCTAAAATAAATAAACATCTTAATGGATGTCAACTTAAAAGGGCTGGCAATATTTCTTTATTAATAGACTACCTATTGCCAAGATGTTTTACAAGATCTTAGTGCTGGCGTATATATGAATTCCTCCTGAGACTGATATGCTTGCTATATTTCAAAACAGCTTTGGCATCAGTATTGGGAAGACAAACCAAAATCTTAGTAACAAAGATAAGTTGTAGATTGTTGTATTTTGAGCAGTGGCCAAGAGCACGTAGGAAAAAGCAAATAGTTTTTACAATGAGATTTAGGTGTGACAGGTTCAGGTGGTCATTTCCTCCCCAAGAGGTATACTCTTGCCTAAAAAAGAGGCAGCATTGTATATGGCAGAAAAATTCCACACCGGAAATCAGCTCCAGTTTCCAAACCTACCATTTGTTTTTTAAAAATGGAGTGGGGAGGGGGTGGCACCTGGGTGGCTCAGTTGGTTAGCATCAGTCTCTTTGATTTCCACTCAGGTCATGATCTCAGGGTCTGGAGATAGAGCCCCATGTTGGGCTCCACCCTCAGAGCGGAATCTGCTTCTCTCATTCTCCCTATCCCTCTGCCCCTCCCTCCACTCCTGCTTGTGGATGCACACACTCTCTCTCTCAAATAAATAAAGTCTTTTTAAAATGGAGGGGGAGGGCGCCTGGGTGGCTCAGTGGGTTAAGCCGCTGCCTTCAGCTCAGGTCATGATCTCAGAGTCCTGGGATCGAGCCCCGCATCGGGCTCTCTGCTCATCAGGGAGCCTGCTTCCTCCTCTCTCTCTGCCTGCCTCTCTGCCTGCTTGTGATCTCTCTGTCAAATAAATAAATTCTTTAAAAAAAATAAAATAAAATAAAATAAAATAAAATAAAATGGAGGGGGAAAGAGAAAGCAGACTCATTTGAGATACATTTTGGAGATGGAATGGACAAAAATACATGCACATGGAAAGATTTATAGTTAGCTATTGCATTCTTTAATTTTAGACACATTTGAGGTAATTATTTCATGGGTCACAACTGCAAAGGAAAACAGCAAGACTGCCTTCTTGTTTACTTCCTGGGTAACTGGAGATGGGAGAAGACCATGTTCTGATGTACTAAAAGGTAGTACCAAAGTACTATTATGCACACATTTGTCCTTGTTAAGTGCTAGTGATTTCATGCATGTCTCTCACACTGAATGATAGTGTGGTATCCTTATTAACCAAGATAGATCACTTATTTCCTTTCTCCAGGACTCAAAGAGACCAAAGAAAAAAACAAGCAAGCATGCAATTCTGTAATGACTTGGAACTAAACAGTTCAGCTATTTCTTTACTTCTGTACACATGTAGATCTGGGATGGCATCTAGAAGCTCCCCATGCCTGTTACTGCTCTTAGTAATACTTAGCCAGGAAACATGGTACATAATGTCCCACCTGGGCGTACCTACCTCAGCTTTGTTTGGGGGATTCTGAAGTGCAGAATATTGTTTGAAGGAGAAAGTTCAGGGCAGTCGTGTGTTGGTCCTGGCAGAAGGGTGCCACAGATGAGCATGATCTGAAAGTGTCACAGATCACACATCTGATCACACAGATCACACAGATCACACACAGATCACACAAGCACTTACCCAGCTCAGAAATACTGCTACTTCTTTTATGCAGTTAACTCTTTCTAAGAACTATTTACATTAAGTTTTGACTTTTGATTCAGAGATGGCTCAGTTCTTTGTTTGCTCTTTCTCTGACTTCAGATGCTTTTCCTGGATTATTTTTGTTAGTCCCCTCACTAACAACAGTCCCTATCCTAATTTTATGCCTTTATTTTAGATCCCTAATTGCTTTCCAAGAGGTAATTAAATCTCAGAAACTGGAGCACCTGGCTGGCTCAGCCAGTTAAGTGGCTGCCTTGGGCTCAGGTCATGATCTTGGGGTTCTGGGATTGAGCCCCACATTGGGGTCCCTGATCAGCGGGGAGCCAGCTTCTCCCTCTCCTTCTGTCTCTCAACCCTCCTGCTCCTGCTCTCTCTCTCAAATAAATAAAATTAAAAAAAAAAAAACAAAACAAAACTCTTGGTCTTAAGAGAGCCTTTAACAGAGTTTACTTCTAAAGGTAGAATCCAGGGATTTCTGGCAATTTCAGATAGAAAGTGCAAGTGAGATAGCTTTCACCCACCTCACCAAAGGACATGACTAAAGGAAAAGATCTCTGTGTAGCAGTCATGCTTAGCTTTCCTATTAAATTAGACCCTTGAGGGGCGCCTGGGTGGCTCAGTGGGTTAAAGCCTCTGGCTTGTGCTTGGGTCATGATCCCAGGGTCCTATGATTGAGCCCCGCATCAGTCTCTCTGCTCAGCAGGGAGCCTGCTCCCTCATCTCTCTCTGTCTGCCTCTCTGCCTACTTGTGCTCTCTGTCAAATAAGTAAAATCTTAAAAAAAAAAAAAAATTAGACCCTTGAGTCCATTGGACTAAGATGACTAAATAAAATGATATTGTCTATTCCTTTCCCGCTTCCAAGGTGACCCAAAAATTCTCTCCCATCCAAATCAAGGGTTGATGACACTGCTTTGATTGATGCCTTTTGTTCCCAAACCAAATTGTTTTTTATAGCTCACCCCCTGCCAGCACTTTCCAAAGTGCCACTGCCATCAGCTCCATCAGCTCTTCCTCAGGCTTCCTGGCCAGCAGCTGTACTCTGGTGGCAAGGAGCAGGGAATGGGAGGAGAAAGCAGTTTGCAGACAAATGGGCAGCTAATCTGACCAACAGCCCCATCACTAGAACCATAAAAAACTCCCCCCCTCTCCCTGTCTTATCTGCATTTCTTAGCTGAGGTGGTGGAATGTTCCTTGGAAGAATTATGACTTCAGTATGGTCTATCAAATCAGCCTCAATATTTTTTCACCCTTTTTGTTTCTTAAACCAATTCTGTTTATTGGGCCCAATATCGTCAGATCACTACAGACCTTATAGATATTAAAAGGGCAGGGCACCCAGATGCCTCAGTTGGTTAAGTGTCTGATTTAGACTCAGGTCATGATCTCTGGGTCCTGGGATCAAGTCCCATGTCAGGCTCCCTGCTCAATGGGGAGTCTGCTTCTCCCTCTCTTTTGTTTCTCCCCCTGCTTGTGCTCTTTCATGCTCTCTCTCTCTCTCAAATAAAAAAAATTTTTTTTAAAAAAAGGGCAATAGGGGAATATTATGAGAAATTTTATGCCAATAAATTCCACAAACTAGATGAAACAGACAAGGCCCTTGAAAGACACAGGTTAACAACAATGTGTCAATCTGAACTACAATTTCTAGATCCTTCTTTAAACTTTCTATTATTATTCTCTCCTATTACTCTCTCCATGTTCAGCTTTTTATTATGAAGCAGCCATGCGGAGCTTCCTCACATTCTCAACTGTTCTACGAGGATCTGGTTACTTTTCAGGACAGTTTAGTAATTGGGGGTTAGAGAGAGTTAAACTATTTTACAAGAATAAACATCTCAGGGGTTAATATCTTCTATCAGGATTATAAAATCCTGATCCTTCTAGGTGGTGTTGAGGCCTGGATGATGACCTCTCTGGACTTCATCTAGTGTTGCTGGTCCTTGCCAATGTGAGAACATTTCAAGGAGTCTTTAACGTATATATGTGGTTAGAGCCTCTTGCACCATAAAATGGTTAGAGGAGGACCAATATAAAACAGTCTGCAATGAAGCTGAAGCTTTGGAAACAAGCACATCCTTTTCAGTGGTGCTTGCTTTTATAATGTGTCATTTAGCAAATGGACTGTGAAGAATTAGTCATGCCAAACTTCTAACCATCAGATGACTAGCTATAGACTAAACATCCCAGCTGAAAATTTTCAGGCTTTAAAGTTTCAGTCTTTCTATTCAAAGTTCAATTAAAATAAAATCCTATATCAGAACCCCCAAGTTCTAGTGTAGTTTAACTTCTTTGTACCTTTCAGAGATGCAAGTTCAACACACAATTGGCAAACCATTATGAATGTCCTTCATGCCCTTCAGGGATGTAAGAAAATGTAATATTTGAAACCATTGTTTTCTCTGTGCTGAGAAATACAATATAGTCTAAGTAAAAATACCATATTATCACCGGTAAAATCACATTGTTACATCCCTCTTTCTATTGCTGTTATGGTAGGTCCCAACCTGAAGCCACTGTTGTATGTAGAAAGCCAGACGTTTGTGTAGCTTCCTGTAGGTCTGGACGTCCCTACCTGCCCTCTCCACTCTTCAGGAGCTGACTCTGAGGGCTTGGCCCTGGGCTTTCCAAAGCCATCTGGCTGGCCTTTTCACTGGATTCTGTGCCCTTGTATCTTCTTAGACTCTTCTTCTTCTCACAGCTCTATTATTTTCAAAGTCTTTGTCTTTTTTCTTGCTCTTATCTTCATCATTTTCCCTTTATTTTTATCAGTGAGTTTGGTATTCTTGACCTCAAGCTGCCATGAAGATTCAGGTATGTCGATCATATCTCAGTAAAACTCAAAGAGTTTGAAATTTTGAAGCACGATACAGACTGAAGGGATTTAAAATAGTGTGATCATGCACTTTCTTACTGTTCTAGCTGGCCAGGGGACGCAGGCTGAATAGACACTGCCCATACTGAAAATGGGTTTCCTACCTCCATTGGGGAATTAGGTTTGAAATTCATTCTCTCGATTTTGTGACAATCAACAAATATTTATTGAGTATCTCGTGTATACCTAATATGGTTGAAAAAGAATATTTCTTATTTGTTAGTCTGGTATTCAGGGCTCCCACACTCTGGCCAGTGCTTATCTTTCCCACCTTATTCCAGAGCCTGCCTTTATGGACATTGCTCTATTTAGTGTGGTCTATTGATTTAACTGGTTCATTCCTAATTCTCTACATTTGCTGAAGTCAGTCTCTTCCTTTACTCCTGCGCCCCCACCTCCCAAATACTGGATGACTCTCCTACTCTTTCATGGTTACACAATTCCTAGCGTAGGAGGCAGTTCCTATAATTTTTCTCTAAAAAGTGCTTGTTTCTTGTGCCTGTGAAATACTCATGCTTAATTTCTGACTTTCCTGGCACTTAATAATATACTCCTTTGACATAATGTAGTGGATAATATGGTGAAATGGTTTAGGGCTTGGCTTTTGGGAACAACAAAGCAATTTTGTATCATAACTTCTTAACTTCCTAGTTCTGTGACCATGGGAGATGTTGCTTAACCTCTGA
This sequence comes from Lutra lutra, assembly GCF_902655055.1. Classification (NCBI taxonomy): domain Eukaryota; kingdom Metazoa; phylum Chordata; class Mammalia; order Carnivora; family Mustelidae; genus Lutra; species Lutra lutra. Next base: position 77,102,530 of record NC_062282.1, on the reverse strand, counting down.
GTCTGTTTCCTCATCTATAAACTGGGAAATGATAGTACTGACCTGACAGCATTGTTGTAAGGATTAAATGTGATATGTAAAAGTACCCAACAGTACCTTGGAGGCACAGAGTGAGCACTCAGTATTGGCGATTATTAGTTACCTCAGTTTTTTTTTTTTTAATTAAAAAAATTAAAAAAAACAATCTCTACCCCCAAAGTTGAGCTCAAACTCACAACCCCCAGATCAAGGGTCACATGCTCTACCAACTGAGTCCACCAGGAGCGCTTATGTTCCCATCATTGATGAAAGAACTATCTATTGTGACCTATGATGTGCCAAGCACTATGCTAAGCACCTCCATCTATTATCTTATTTAATTCTCACAATAATCTTGAGGTTAGAATGATTTGATCTAGAGGCTATATCTAGGAATTTTTAGAGCCAGTGATTTGAACTCAATTATATTTGGCCCTAAAGCCTTTCCATTACTTCCTGGTGCTTTTTCACAGACATGGAAAACCTTGTTTTTCTCATAGGGCCAGCTAAATGTTGTGTGCAGAGCAAGTTCATCCATTTAATGAATTTATGTGAATAAATTAGTGAGTGGATCTTGGAACTGTACTACATTGATGCTGTTGCTTTTGGGGGCCTACAATCACAAGGTTTTTTCCTTTATTACTTAAAAAGTGTCTCTAAATCGCTTTGCATTTTCCGTATTACCAAAGGCATTAATGCCTTTATTTACATTTAACCACAACTCATTCTTACCTAATACAACCCCTTCATTTATAGTCAATGCAAATGAGGTCCAGGGTAGCTAAGAGACATGCCCAAGGTCACAAAAAAATCTAGCTAAGGCTGATGATCCAGGTTCCTGGCTCACATCCAGAGTGCCATATATTATGCAAGGAGCCCCTTTGGAAGAAGAACTTGAAAAGATTGTTATCAGAAGCTGTTAACAACCTCCACCTGCAGCCCTTTTTGTGGTGTTAATTTAACAGTAACCCCTTTTAAAATATAATATACAAATAAGCTTCCTTCAGCACAAAATTCAAATTACTGTAATCTAATCATAGGATATGTATCTGAAGAACATCTTACCATTGCTGTTTCATAAGCTCTAAGTTTCTAGAAACCAAAACTAGTTCTAATTTATTCTGTATGGCAATTGGCATGGGACATCATATGAAGGCAGAACTGTCAGGAGAGAGAAATGTAGGGGCTCAGAATAGAATTTTTATAATTTCAAAAAAGTTTTGTGCATATCTAATACACTTGAATCGAATCCCCTTCTTTTTATAGTAAGGAATTTGAAGCGCAGAAAGTGATTTGCATGGCGTTATAGTAAAAATCTGTGAAAAAATCAGCAGTGCTTTTCCCATAACACCAAATTGCCTCCTCGATTACTTGGAAATTAAAATTAAATTGTGTTGACAGTCACAGAGATGGCAAGAAAATAAATCCTTTTAGAAAAATATAAGATGACCAGGGAACTAAAATCAAACATTCCCTTAATCTCCCTGGGAACATGAACCCCCATGTTATTCAGGTAACTTCCCCTCATGTACAGATTCTCCTGGCTTTTTGATAGTTCTTTGTGTTACTGGCAGAACTGCTTGTTCACCAGAAACATCAGAATTCAGAACGGGACAAAAATAGAATTATCTCAGCTAAATGGGAACTTTGAAAAGCTCCAGATTGTGATCTATTCTAAAGGGCCTCAGTTTTTAACAACTTCTGAGCATGGAGAGGAATCAGGATGGGTTTGGGCCATCCTCTAGGAAAATCAACAATTTCCTTCTAACGTTTTAGCCATAGAGGCAACAAAAATATCTCGCTCTTCAGGATAGTTTTAACAATATTTTTATCTTCACTGTGTTCTTTAGGTTGTGGGTTGTGTTGGTACACCTATGAAAGCCCAGGATTTGGCGGAAATTTTGTATTGTCCATTTTTCAAGAAAATTTCATTCTTCCCAGTTTGCGCTCATATAGATCATATAACTCCTATAGGTCAGACTTCTGTCATACCGTACTACCCTTCTTGCGTCTAAAGAAATCAGACCTGAAGAGGAGGATTATGACACAGTGGGGAATTGCATCCATACCCTCAGCCCACCCCCTGTCCTTCAAATTCTGGAGATTATTCAGAGTCAACCCCAGGACACTTGTGAGTGTGGGAAGCTCTTGGAGGGGTGAGGAGTGGGAGGGCACCAGGGCCCTGAAAGATCTTACAAAGTTTCCTGCCAAGCTGGCCTAGGATTAACCCATCATTTCCCAGCCAGAGCTATCCCAGCTGTCTTGCTTTCCTGGGGCCTCTCATGTTAATCTATGGAATTGACCAACTGAGTTTGACCGTGACTGGCTTTGTTTTGCAAAACAAAATTGGTAAGGCAGGCCTCATGCTGATTGACTGAATGGTGTCATCAATTCAATTCAAGGGGTGCCACAAAAGCAAGGAAATGAAACTTCAATTTCCTCCTCATGTTAAATGATAGCTTATCATACCAATTATGACCCTTATGCAGCTCAGGGCAAAGTATTTTATTGCTTTTATTGTGAACAGCAATAAACCACTCTCACTTCCACTTTTTCCTCTAACTCCCACCCCCACCCCACACCTGATTAAGGCTCCTCCGAAAGGACTGTTCTCTATTGTCAATGGTCAGAGAACCAAAGCCTTGTTTTTTAACCCCCACCAACATGTCAAGATTTTACCTTTATTCTGGGAAGCACCAGATTTGCTTGAAAATAGAAACAAACAACCAAGGAGAAGTGGGGGGAAAGCCGTTCTGGCTTCAGAGCTCCCTTGTAATGTTCAGCTCTTCTCCTACTTCAATGAGCTTTGCTCCTACTCTGGACCAGGCAGACATCTTTTGTTGTCTTCCCTGTATTCACTGCCCCTGTACACACCTCCTCTAGAAAGATTATCATAACACATTTTTATGGGCACAAGTGTGCTTTCCTTCCCGATTGGGAAGGACTATGTCCCCTCATGTTTATGTGCCTGACCCACAGAAGACATTCATTGAATGAAGAGATTGAAAGAGGCCACCCACAAAATTCAGCTCATCTATCTCTCTACCTGCCAGCAAGTCTGGCAGCAATTCCCAGATTCCAAAAAAGATTCAGTTGCTCAGGTTTCTCACTGGCCACTTGTGGACATCAGTGGGAGAGTGTTTCTTTGGACTTGAACCTGTACCCTCTTCCCTTCACTTCCTCCTTAGGAAGTCCTGTTTACTCCAATGGCTTCAGAAACTGTCTCTATATTCATGTCTCCTAAATTTGCATCTCCATCTTAAATTTCTTCTCTAATTTATTTAGTCAGCTTTCCCAGATTTAATAGTCAACTGCCTGCTTGATGTCTCCACTTAAATGTCTCAGAAAAAAATTCAAATTAACATGCTTAAATGGAACTCTGCAATTTTTATCTTTATTTCTTTACGTAAGCTCTATGCCCACAGTGGGGCTTGAAGTCACAATTCTGAGATCAAGAGTCCCATGCATGGGGCGCCTGGGTGGCTCAGTGGGTTAAGCCGCTGCCTTCGGCTCAGGTCATGATCCCAGGTCCTGGGTTCAAGCCCCACGTCGGGCTTTCTGCTCAGCAGGGAGCCTGCTTCCTCCTCTCTCTCTGCCTGCCTCTCTGCCTACTTGTGATTTCTCTCTGTCAAATGAATAAATAAAATCTTTAAAAAAAAAAAAAAAAGAGTCCCATGCTGTATTGACTGATTTAAAATGAACTCTTGGGGTGCTTGGCAGGCTCAGTTGGTACAGCATGCCACTCTTGATCTCGGAGTTGTGAGTTTAAGCCCCACATTGAATGTGGAGCCTACTTTTTTGGGTTTTTTGGTAAGATTTATTTCTTTATTTATTTGACAGAGAGAGAGAGAGAGAGAGAGAGTACAGGCAGGGGGAGTAGCAGAGGGAGAGGGAGAAAGTCTCAGCAGGGAGCCCAATGCCTGGCTCTATCCCAGAACCTTGGGATCCTGATCTAAGCCACCCAGGTGCCCCATGGAGCCTACTTTAAATAAATTAAATTAAAATTTTAAAAAACTTATTTTTAAAAAACGATTTTATTTATTTATTTATTTGACACAGAGAGAGATCACAAGTAGGCAGGAGAGAGTGGGAAGCAGGCTCCCTGCTGAGCAGAGAGCCCAGTGCGATGCAGGGCTCAATCCCAAGACCCTGAGATCACCACCTGAGCCAAAGGCAGAGGCTTAGCCCACTGAGCCACCCAGGAACCCCTTAAAAAAACTCTTGATTTCCATCTTCCCATTAGCCCTAACCTGGTTCTCTCTCATTTTGCCTATGTCTGTAAGTGGCATCATCTGCCACTCACTAACCAAAGCTAGAAAACCAGAGTTATCCTAGATCTCACCTCTTCTCCCACACACCACATTCAGTCCATCAGCAAATTTTATTGGTTCTACCTCATTTATACATACTTCTCATCTTCCCTGTTCTATTCACTCTGTCCCTACATTCATCCGCGCCACCCTCAGGTCTAGCCTAGCCTAATATAATTTCCCTTTTGTCTCCGGGCTTCCACACTTGCCTCTCTCCACTCTATTTTCCATATAGCAGCCTATATGAGTTTTCTTATGAAGTAATTACGATCCTAGCATCACTTCACTTAAAATCCTTTAGTGGCTTCCCATTCCTCTGGAGCAAAATTCAGACTTTTTACTGGGACTCTCTGGATCTAGATTATCTGACCTCTGCCTACTTCTCTAATTTCACCTCATGCCACCACATGCAAACCACACTCCAGTCACATCAAACTTTGATCAGCTCCTGGAATTTTTCAAGCTCTTTTCTGCTTTGGCCTTGATTGCTTATGATGCTTCCTTCTGGATTATGCTTTCCTGAAGCTCTTATAATTGGATTCTGTACATCCTTTGGGTATCAGCTTACATGTCAACTTCACAGAGAGCCTTCTCTGACCACTTTCTCTTCTTTCTTTTTAAGATTTTATTTATTTTTTTGAAAGAGAGAGAGAGACAGGGAGAGAGAATCTGAAGCAGACTTGGGGCTGAGCACAAAGTCCAACATTGGGCTCAATCTCACAAGATCATAACCTGGGCTAGGTCACTTGCTTAATTGACTGAGCCACCCAGGTGCCCCCCTCGCCACTTTTTCCAAAGATGTGGCTGCCTTATTATGAGAAGTGTACATATTTCTATCATGACAGTTAGCTCAATGTGTAATAATTTATTTTTTTTATTTACTCGTTGTTCATCTCCTCCACTAGAATGTTAGTTCCATGAAGGCAGAGATCTGTCAATGTCATTAACTTCTGTATCCCCTGGATTTGTGCTATGCATATAACAGAGTAGGTGTTCAGTGAATATTATTTAAGTAAATGAATGGATGAATGAATGAATGAATGAATGAATGAAATAGGTTGTAAAAAGGAGTACCATATAACTATCATCAAGCCAGGGTACTTTTCAGTTTGAAAGGAGACCCACTGGGGCGCCTGGGTGGCTCAGTGGGTTAAAGCCTCTGCCTTCGGCTCAGGTCATGATCACAGGGTCCTGGGATTGAGCCGCGCATCGGGCTCTCTGCTCATCGGGGAGATTGCTTCCCTTCCTCTCTCTCTGCCTGCCTCTCTGCCTAATTGTGATCTCTGTCTGTCAAATAAATAAATAAAATCTAAAAAAAAAAAAAAAGAAAAGAAAGGAGACGCACTTACAATTATACTTGGGACAACAGCCATAAACCAAGAAATAATTGAAAGAACACTGGGTTTCCAGAGGTATCAGAAGTCCAAGGTGACTCTGACTTTGTGCCCTACAATGATCTTTTAAAATTTATTTATTGGGGTGCCTGAGTGGCTCAGATGGTTGAGCAGAGTCTGCCTTTGGCTCAGGTCAGGATCCCTTGGTCCTGGGATTGAGTCCCGTGTTTGGCTCCCTGTTCAACAGGGAGTCTGTTCCTCCCTCTTCCCCTGCTGCTCCCCCTGCTTGTGCATACTCTCTCTCTCTGTGTCAAATAAATAAATCTTTAAAAAATAAAGTTTATTTATTTTTAAATAATCTCTACACCTAACATGGAGCTCAAACTCATGACCCTGAGATCAAGAGACTTGTGCTCTTGTGACTGAGCCAGCCAGGAGCCCCTGTGCTCTACAACATGTTTATTCAGATGAAGCCAAATTAAGGTAACTACTAGAGAAAGGGACATGCGATGAGGAATAGTGAGAAGAGGAATGGATGACCTTTTCCTTATACTTGGGCATAAGTGGTAATAATATGTTTGGAAAACCTCATGTATTCTTCTCTTTCCTCTTTTTTTTTTTTTTAAGATTTTATTCATTTATTTGAGAGAGAGAGTGAGAGGGATAAAGAGAGGGAGTATGAGTGGGGGAGAGGGAAGGAGAGGGAGAAGCAGACTCCCCCACAGAGCAGATAAGGGAGCCCAATGTGTGGCTGGGCTCAATCCCAGGACTCTGGGATTACAACCTGAGCCAAAAGCAGACACTTAACCAACTCTCCTTCCTTCTTTTTATCTGAAAAATTTGGGTTGGTGCCTGGGTGGCTCAATTGGTTGAGCATCTGACTCTGATCTCAGCTCAGGTCTTAATCTCAGGGTCGTGAGTTTAAGGCCCACATTGGGTCCCACGCTGGGCATGGAGCCTGCTTAAAACAAAACATATGTGTGTGTGTGTGTGTGTGTGTGTGTGTGTGTGTGTGTGTGTGTGTGTATTTTTTTAATTTCACAGGGCATATCCAAGCCCTCCCTCATCGTTACCTATCTCAGTTATTACCCAGCTGGTTGCTCCTGATAATAGTATGGATCCTTTCCAGAGCAAAAGACAAGGAGTTGCTTGAACTCAGACTTAGGAAACCTGAGATCTATCTTCAGCTTGACCTTTACTTCTAGACAAATAACCTTGGGCAAATAACTTCCCTCTTCCGTAAGGTGAGAGGATTGTAGGAGATGACTAATGTCTTCTCCATAGCTAAGATTCCATGAACTGTTTAATGTCAGAATTACCTACCCTATGCAGAGTGTTGTGAGAGGTTTATGGAGGCAGGGAGAGGTAACATGGTCCTACCTCCAAGTGGAGACTTGTCAGCTCTACTGTTGAAACAGAGAAAAATATATAATGACTAGATATCATAGGCAGTGATATTTAGGTCCTATCCAATAAAAGGCAGGCAATTTCAAGGAGCAGGTAATAAACCTTAAGGATAGAATATTTGGAGTTGGATAGTCAGTCAGTAGTTAGGGCAAAAGTATTTCAGGGAGGAAGATGGCCTCCACTGGGACACAGAAGTTGCATGGGAATACTATATGTGAGGAACTATCATAATGTGGTCTAGCTGGGGCTGAGGAAACAAAGGATGAAATTGGAAAAGTGAGTTAGGAGCAGTTACTTGTGGGAAGGGCAGTGGGCTGGAGGAAGAAGGGAATAAAGCTGATTATTCACATTTTGGTCTATTGATTTCTAAATTGTTTGAATTTTTATGAGAATATATTTATGGAAAAAATATTTAAATATTACTGTAGGATAGTGTCCAGTTTAGGAGACTTGAAATGTCAGGCCAAAAAATTGAGATTTTATTTTCTAGGACATTGCAAGGGTTTTTTCTTTTGTTTTGTTTTGTTTTTTGAGGATTTAAAAATTTTAAGTACACTCTGCCCCTCAATATGGGATTCAGACTCCTACCCAGACATCAAGAGTCACATATTCTACCAACTGAGCCAGCCAGGTACCCTTGTTTGTTAGTTTGTTTTTATTTTTATTTATTTATTTTTAAAAGATTTTATTTATTTATTTGACAGAGAGAGAGCATAAGTAGGTAGAGAGGCAGGCAGAGAAAGAGTGGGGAAGCAGGCTCCCTGCTGAACAGAGAGAGCCCGATGTAGGTAGGGCTCAATCCCAGGACCCTGGGATCATGACTTGAGCCGAAGGCAGAGGCTTTAACCCACTGAGCCACCCAGGTGCCCCTGTTTGTTTGTTTTTAAATCAAATGATGAACTGATTGTGGTATATTAGATAAATATTAGAACAATGTGTTAAGTGGAGAGTCAAGAGCCAAAATATCAATTATTGAGTGCAAAGTTTATTTTTTTTTATTTATTTTTTATTTTTTTTTTTAAGATTTATTTATTTATTTGACAGAGAGATCACAAGCAGGCAGAGAGGCAGGCAGAGAGAGAGAGGAGGAAGCAGGGTCCCTGCTGAGCAGAGAGCCCGATGCGGGGCTCAATCCCAGGACTCTGAGATCGTGACCTGAGCTGAATGCAGCAGCCCAACCCACTGAGCCACCCAGGCGCCCCGAGTGCAAAGTTTAGTAGAAAATTTAGGTACAAGATATAACAGTGTTAGTCAAAACTGGAGGCAAGGGGCACCTGGGTGGCTCAGTGGGTTGAGCCTCTGCCTTCGGCTCAGGTCATGATCTCGGGGTCCTGGGATCGAGCCCCGCATCGGGCTCTCTGCTTGGCGGTGAGCCTGCTTCCCCCTCTCTCTGCCTGCCTCTCTGCCTACTTGTGATCTCTCTCTCTCTCTCTGTCAAATAAATAAATAAAAATCTTAAAAAAAAAGAAATAAAAAAAAACTGGAGGCAAAAGTAATGAAGAGGAGGGTATAGATTTGGAGGCCAAAATAACGGAAGATGACTAAATATGAAAAGTTGAGCAGAGGGAGGAGTCAAGGAAGATTCAGGCCAAGTCTCAGTCACTCAGAGTTTTTCCATGGCCTGAAGTTTCTCCATGGAAACAGAAGTCGTGAGAGAAAATCAATGCTGTCATCCCAGTAGAAGTGGTTGGTGAAGCATTAGACCTGTGGTGCCTTGAATTTGCATAGAGATGGGGATTTAGCAATCATCAGCAGAGAAACAGAACTGGAATTTTGGAGTAGATCTCCAACGGTGGGGTGCCTTGGTGGCTCAGTTGGTTAAGTGTCTGCCTTGGGCTCAGGTCATGATCCCAGGGTCCTGGGATCAAGTCCCATATTAGGCTCCCTGCTGAGCGAGGAGTCTGCTTCTCCCTCTTCCTCTGCTGCTCCCCCGGCTTATGCACGTACTCTCTCTCTCTGACAAATAAAATCTTTAAAGAAAAGAAAAGAAAAGAAAAGGAAAGGAAAGAAAAGAAAAGAAAAGAAATAAAGGCCTCCAATGGTGAGAGCAGAGAAGCAAGTGTGTCCTGGTTGTCAGTTTCGTGTTCTTGCCCTTGCACCATTTCCAGCTTTGACAATTGTGGTCCCAGCTGATGGAGGTGGGAATCAAGACTACTTCGCTGAAATGACGGGGGTTAGAAATGAACTCAGGCCACAGAGAAATAAATGGCAAGTAGGGCCTGATGAGGCAATCAAAGCTCTGTGGCAGCAGAGAATAATAAAAAAGAGTGTGAGAGAAAACCAGTGAGAAACTGGAGTAATTAGGGTTATTTAGCTTGGAGAAAAGGAGAGTTTGAAGGCCTGAATCCATAATGAGAGGTCCTGGAGGTTTTAGTAGGCTTAAAATATAGCAGTGCTGATTCAGGTTAGACATGCAGCAAATGTCCTGATAAGTAGTTTATCACAAGAAGGAAGGACTGACTCCCCCCTCTCCCTTGGTCTTTCTTTTTAACTTTTCTTTTCTTTCCTTTTCTTTAAAGATTTTATTTGTTGGAGAGAGAGGGGACAAGAAGGGGGAGAGGCAGGCAGAGGGAGAAGCAGGCTCCCCACCAAGCAAGGACCCTGAAATCATGACCTGAGCTGCAGGCAGATGCTTAACTGACTGAGCCACCCAGGCACCCCAAGATTTTATTTGTTTATTTGAAAGAGAGAGAGAGAGTGCGCACATGAGCCAGGGTGGTAGTGGGGGCAGTTTGCAGGCAGAGGGAGAAGCAGACTGCGTGGAGCAGGGAGCCCAATGGGGACTTGATCCCAAGACCCGGGGATCATGACCTGAACCAGAGACAGATGTTTAACCAAATGAACCACCAGGTGCCCCTCCCTTGATGGTCCTTCTTTTCTTTACTTTTTTCTTTTCTTTTCTCTCTTTCTTTCTTTCTGGAGTTTATTTGAGAGAGAGAACAGAGGTGGGGGGAGATAGAAAGAGGGAGAATGCAGGAGTGGGGGTAGAGGGGCAGAGGGAGAAGGAGAAGCTGGATCCCTCCTGAGCAGGGAGCCCAGTGACTCAGGGCTCCATTCCAGGATCATGACCTGAACCCAAGGCAGATGCTTAACTGACACGCCCCTCTTGATGGTCTTTCAAGCAGAGTGTACAGTGTTCTCCTCTTCAATAGGCTTTTTTTTTTTTTTTAAGATTTTATTTATTTATTTGACAGAAAGAGAGATCACAAGTAGGCAGAGAGGCAGGCGGCGGGGTGGGGAAGCAGGCCCCCTGCCTAGCAGAGAGCCAGATGTGGGCCTCGATCCCAGGACCCTGAGATCATGACCTAAGCTGAAGGCAGAGGCTTAACCCATTGAGCCACCCAGGCACCCTTCAATAGGCTTTTTTTTTTTTTTAAAGATTTTATTTGTTTATCTGACAGAGAGAGACCACAAGTAGACAGAGAGGCAGGCAGAGAGAAAGAGAGAGAGAGAGGGAAGCAGGCTCCCCGCTGAGCAGAGAGCCCGATGCGGGACTCGATCCCAGGACCCTGAGATCATGACCCGAGCCGAAGGCAGTGGCCTAACCCACTGAGCCACCCAGGCGCCCCTCAATAGGCTTTTGATTAGGAGCTTTTCTGTTAAGAAGCATGTGGCTAAATCAAGTCATCTCTTATGGACTGCAGGAAGCCCTGGTGAAGAAACGACAAGGGACCTCAGTACCTCAACATGGGTCAGTTCAGGAACCTGAGGATCTGGGAGGAATGTGGAAATGAATCTGGGCTTCTGGTGCACCAGGAGGCCTTTTCCCTTACCCACATGCCTACTCCCTTACCCTAGTCTCCCTACCCCCTCACTGACTAAGTACAGTTTGAGGCTTCCTGGAGCCCTGGCCTAATTTCCTTAATACTTGCATTTGTCATCCAACATCACTTTTCTGGTGACAAGGGCAGTCTGGCAGGTGGACAGAGCATAAGCCATGGACAGTGTTCAGGGCCTTGGAATCTAGTGTTATCTCTTCAGTCATCTCCTTTGGTGACACTGGGCAGGACACTTTGTTCCTCTAAAACCAGCTTTCCCCCCTTTTGTTAGGGAATGTAGCGGGGATTAACTGGTTTAGAGCTGTAGTAGTCCTACTCAAAGGTCTTTAACTTCTCCTGAAGCCTTTGCTCTGGTTCTTGCTTTCATTTCATTTCCCCCCAACCCAAACATCTGTATCTAGGCCCTGAATCTCTCTCTGGCTTTTCTGATCAATTATTATAAGCAGTTTGTGATCTGGGGCTAGAAATTTGTCTTTCTCTGGATCCTGTTTTTCCTTCCTCTACCCTCTAAAATAAACATTCCTTCTTTACATTCCTTTGAAACTTTGACCTCTAATATAGACCATAATTGTTAGCCTTTTTCTTTGAGTAACACCTAGCGAACCAGGATTCTGCCCTCCCAGGTCTGCAGGAGTCAGGCTATCTTGCTTTATCATTCTAAGGAAGGCCTTTGCAAGTCAAAAGTTAGGTTTCTCCATTCTAGAGAAGGGCTGAGAATTTAACGCTCCTGCTTGCACAAGAGAGAGGAAGAGGACACCTTTCACTGCATATGAATGGTAGTCATTCCGCAAAGCTATCATGACAGTTAGGAATGTCACCCGAGATTCCCGGGGCTCCCAGAGACTGAGTGATGTCAAGAAAGAGTATAGATTTGGGTGATAGGGGCCCAGAATTAAAATCTACCTCCTTGTGTTTAATTTTAGGTTGGGTGCTTAACTTATCTGAGCCACAGTTTCCTCAGTAATAAGAGGGGAATAATTGTAACGCTTTAATTGGCTTGTTCCCAGGATTGAAGCATATAATATATCTTAACACTTGACCCTTAGTAGGTGCTTCATTACTTCCCTTTCACCCTTGCTGTTACAACCGCCCACTGGCAAACCCTGAGGAGATTGGCAAGGGCCCATAGGAGCTCTAGGAACAGAACTCACAGTTTTCTTGGTAGTCCCTAATTCTACGCATGACAAAGGTCAGATGGGAAGGAGGAGGAGGAAGAGCAGGAGGAGGCGAGGGAGGAAAAGGAGGTGGGAGGAGAGGAGAAGCAGCTTTGGAGGGGTCTGGCAAGCAGAAGCGTATTTTCCTTTTAAAATAGACTGAGAAAACACAGGCTTCTATTCTCCAGGCCATGTGAAGCGGTGCCTGCATTTGAAATACAGGGATAGGCTTATGGACAGGTTTCCCTCATTGAGTTGATTCTTTTTTTCAACAGGTTTTCAGGATCCACCATAGATTGTGGGCCAATATGCCAGTCTTGGGCCCTGAACCTATTGAATATAGGAGTTTTACTGTTCTGTCACCTTAATGATAGCCAGTTTGTTAAGGCTGAGCCAAAAGGGAAGGAGGGTAGGGTTGTAACTAGTGAATCTGAATAACACTGCAATGTGTTGGAATGAATCCCTGACAGGAAGGTGATGGATGTAGAGAAATCCGAATTCCTTTAGCTTCTGGCTCAGGGTCTATGTAGGAAGATTGGTTGATGTGATTGATTGCCATGAGGGTAAGATGAATGAGGATGGAAGAGAGTTGGAAGGAGTGGGACTACAAGCTTTTTGGGGAAGTAGGAATTCTTTCCATGGAATTCCCAATTGCTCTGGGTTTCATTCGTTGAAAACCTCAGATATAAACCCACAGAAGACATAAGTCATTCTCTTCTCGAATCATCATGTTTGGACAGGACAGTCGAGATAGTTTTGTTTCTGAAAATCCTCCCCCAAGGATTATTTGGGAATGTCGGCAAGGTCTGGGGGCTGTTGCAGTGGGAATGTCAAAGCGTCAAGTTCCTGGGTCCTTTGGTTGGAGATTCGGTTAGGAATGAAGGGAGAAAATCTACTTTGTTCATTTCCCTAGCAGTGTCACAACTTCAGGTTTCTTGATGGGTGCTTTGGCATCTTTGTGAACTGGAGGATTGACCTCAAGGCCACAGAATTACAATTTTTGTTTCTCTTTGAGCCCCAGGTTAATAATCTTTTCTTTATGTTGCCTATTTCTTCACCATAATTCTTGTGCTTCGGTAGTGCCTCGTTCCCCTTTCCACTACTACTGCACACAGACACTTCCTTTGTCACTAACTGTGGTGTCTTTCTGTAAGCTTCCTTAGGAGAAAGGTAGAATAAATCTTCTATTTCCTTGACATAGGCTGCACTTTAATGAATTTCTCCTTGTCTCTGGCATCTGTGGGAGTTGTAAATGCACCAGAAAGAACAGAGACCTCAGGGAGCTTTCAAGGTAATTGCTTATGTTTTCTCTGGAGATGCCATCTTCTTTAGTGAATATTTCACCTTCCTTTTCACTAAAAAAAAAAGGAGGGGTTATTTCCTGTTGGCACTTAAAAAAAAGCTATTTTTTCTAAAATTATTTAATGACAAGTATTTTTTAACATTTATTTATTTATTTATTAGATTTTATTTATTTCTTTGACAGAGACAGATCACAAGTAGGCAGAGAGGCAGGCAGAGAGAGGAGGAAGCAGGCTCCCTGATGAGCAGAGAGCCTGATGCGGGGCTTGATCCCAAGACCCTGAGATCATGACATGAGGTGAAGGCAGAGGCTTTAACCCACTGAGCCACCCAGACGCCCCTTTAATATTTATTTTTTAAAAATATTTTATTTATCCATTTGAGAGAGGGAGGGGAGTGGAGGGGGCAGAGGCAGAGGGAGAAGGAAACTTCCCACTGAGCAGGGATCACACTGTGACGCAGGGCTTGATCCCAGGACCCCAGGATCATGACCTGAGCCCAAGGAAGACACTTAATGACTGAGCTATCTAGGCTCCCCTATTTATTTGTTTTTAAAGGGGTTCAAACTCACAACCCTGAGATCAAGAGTTACATGCTCTACTGACTGAGCCAGCCAGGTACCCCAGTAACTCATTCTTTTTGATAAGAAAAGTATTTGTTTATTGTAGAGAAATGTAAAAATGCAGAAAAACACAAAAAGGAAAACAATTACTCTATTTGGTATTACATGGTAGCAAATGTTTTCATATTTTCTTAAGTAAGCTCTATGCCCACTGTGGGGCTTGAGCTCATGACCTTGAGATCAAGAATGGCATGACTTAACTGACCCAGCCAGGTCCCCCAGTATTTTCCTGTTTTAAAAAACAAAATTGGGTTATCCTGAACATGCTGTTTTGTAATTAACTTTTTTCACTTAATAGATCATGTATGTTTTTCATGTTACTAAGTGTTTCTCCAGAATATTATTTTAATGGTTGATATTCCATTGTGGGGCCATGATTTAACTAGTTTGCCCTACTGTTGAACATTTAAATTAAAAAAAAAAATTTTTTTTTAAAGATTTTATTTATTTATTTGACAGACAGAGATCACAAGCAGGCAGAGAGGCAGGCAGAGAGACAGGAGGAAGCAGGCTCCCTGCTGAGCAGAGAGCCCGATGCGGGACTCGATCCCAGGACTCCGAGATCATGACCTGAGCCGAAGGCAGCGGCTCAACCCACTGAGCCACCCAGGCGCCCCTTAAAAATTTTTTTTAAAGATTTTATTTATTTATTTGACAGAGAGACAGTGAGAGAGGAAACACAAGCAGGAGAAGTGGGAGATGGGGAGGGAGAAGCAGGCCTCCCGTAGAGCAGGGAGCATGACACGGGGCTGGATCCCAGATCCCAGGACCCTGGGATCATGACCCGAACCAAAGGCAGAGGCTTAACAACTGAGCCACCCAGGCGCCCCTTTAAATTGTTTTCTAATTTAAAATGTTAGGCTGAGGGTGTTTCCACACTCTTGGCGATCAGTCATTTTACTTGTTTATTCAACATATCTGAAATACCTCATCCCTGCAGGGGTGCTTGGCTTTTGCCCAGGGGAGATTCCCAAGGCTGGGATGCTCGAAATTTAGGCGGCCAGTTCTTGAGCCCCTAGGGGCTCCCCGCCCCAAGATTGCCAGTGGAAGATGTAGAATTGCAAATGAGGAAGGTAGAATCCACAACTTTCCTAGTCTCTTGCCCAGGTCCTCCCGGAGGCATACAGACACCCCAGGAAGCCCAAGTTAAGAGAGCAAACACACTTTGAATATGATTCAAGTTCAGAGGGCTTCCTTGTCCCTCAAGTTTCTTAGGTTGCATTAAAATACCACCTTTTAAATCTGGGAGTCTGGATTGCTTTCCTAGTGGCCCAGTTCTTGGTTCTCAATTATATTATCTCTCAAACACATATCCGAGGGGGTTGGATACTTCCAGTTTTCCCCTTAGCCTTGTGTATATTTGGAATATGCAAGCAGGGTTTCCCATTCTTTTTTTTTTTTTTTTAGATTTTATTTATTTATTTTTCAGAGAGAGAGCGTGCACAAGCAGGCAGAGTGGCAGGCAGAGGCAGAGAGAGAAACAGTCCTATGTAGCACTCGATCCCAGGACCCTAGGATCATGACCTGAGCCGAAGGCAGTGGCTTAACCCACTGAGCCACTTGGGCGTCCCTCCCATTCCCTTTCTTAAACTAAGGTTTCCAAAGAGAGAAATAAAAGGTCTCAGATGGATGGATATATATCCTAGCATTTATTGCAAAATGAAGTTGAGTTCCCAATCTGGGAAAATAACAAAACAGAGTCATTTGACAGCTCTTTGGGGAAAAAATCCAGTCTTTGGGCAGGGTGGTGGAGGGACTTATCTAGATAAGTCTAGATCCGCTGGGATCATCTGCCCACTTACTATGACCATTCTTTTTCCATGGTTACGAAGGCGGTTTCTGTCTGGGAAAATCCTCAGCTTATGTTGGGCCCTGGTTTCCCCAGAGTTTTGTGGGGAGATTTTTTTTTTTTTTAAGTAAGCTGTGTGCCCAATGTGGGGCTTGAACTCACAACCCCAAGAACAAGAGTCACATGCTCTACCAACTGAGCCAGTCAGGCACCCCGAGAACTTTTAAAAAGTGCATACTCAGATGAAAAACCCAATACCCTAAAAAACCTTCCACTAGGGATGTCTATGGTCTCTGCCCCACTTATCTGTGTGAACATGTAGCTGGTCTTTCTGCAGCTAGCCAGCATCAGGTTGCTCTTTCAGAAGTCCAGACAGAACTCATAGTTTTTTGCTTCCATTCCCTCTGAAACTTACAGTGACAAGTACTTTGAGGGTCCCTCTGGATAAGATCCCCCCAAACCAAACTCCCCTCTAGCAAGCTGCAGAAGGACAGGTGCAAAGACCGGGAAATAACTTGCAGGAGGGAGGAGATGGGGTCTGCCCACAATAGAAGGCGAGGCTCCAAACTCAACTCTGCCCAGAATGCGCTGGGCAGGTTATACCTGGGCCTCCATTTCCCTGGAATTGCAGGTATGAAGGGCACTACAGACCAACCCTGTGATTTTCCAGTTGTTCTCGAATTCACTCTCTCTGAGAAAGCAACATGCCACCGAGCGAGGGAATCTGTGTGGGCGCTGTCAGGCGCTGGCCTTGCGTCCGGACCACGCGCGGCCCGGGGAGCTGGAGCAGTAGTACCTATTCACCACACGCCTGCACTGGTCACACCTGACTGTACAGCACCACTGGAATTTGCAGTTGCAGCTGCTTATGGCCTCAGTTCTTCTCTCTTCCACCTGCAGGCCGCACTCGGTACACAAGCGTCCACAGCTGCGCTGCTCCCACCGGGATGCGTTGCGGCCGTTCTGCAGACACTCCCGACCTTCTGTGCCAGAGACGCCCAGGCTGGAATTGCGGGTGCAGTAATCTGGAGACTCCTCTAGAAAGATCAGCTCTGCCTCTGCACTGGGAAGGAAGGCCTCAGCGGGTGCCCAGCGGCCCTCAGCGCTGTTGCCAGCCCTCAGCTGCCGCTTATCCATCTCAATTTTCAGGGCCCGGTCATACTTGGCCTTCAGGTAGTCCCCCATCTCCCGGAAGTCAGCCAGCTGCAGCCAGCAGGTCTGGATGCTGCAGCTCCCGGAGATGCCATGACATTTGCAGGTCCTTCTCATGATGGCTCGCACCGCCTTTAGAGAGAAAGAGAGAGAGGAGGACTCTGGGTAAGGAAGATGGAAGGCTAGCAATTAAACAGGATATTTTAGAGCTGTGCTGCTTAACTTTGGAGGAGCATCAGAATTCCCAGGGAGGCCTGTGAAAAACACTATTTCTGGGCCCCACTTCAGATCTTCTCAGTTGGCATGTTCGGGGGGGTGTAAAGGCGTTGGTTAGGGTAATTTTAAAGCGCCCTTGGGTATTCTTTGGGAAAATCGGGCAAATGTTGAGGAAGTTACAGGAATCAGGAAACCTAAGCTCTAGGCCCAACTCCATCACTTGTGTAGCTTGTTTCTCTCTCTCACTGGGATAAGAACGATCAAGAGTACTGTGGAAATTAAGAAAATATGATCTTTGGCACTATTATTGTCTTCAAGGTAGGGGCTGGTGAGGGTTTGGATTTGTCCTCTCCCAGAGGGAAGGGAGCTCATGCAGTCTGAACCCCTACCCCCAAAGCAATTACTCATGTGTGTAATTGCCTTGAAAACCTCTTCCCCTTGCTCTGGTCCAGGTCATCCAGGTATAGGTTCAAAGGGAAATTTTTATGCTCTAAGCTTTAATTCTAACTTGCTTCCAGATTTGAGTTCAGAATACTTCAGAAGTCTTGGGGGAGAATAGACCCGCCAAAGAAGCCTTGATCAGTCCCAATCCCTTGAAGTCCAGACAGATCTTAGGATACAGGTTGGATGATAACCACCTCCCCATTAATTTCCTAGAACACACAATTGAAATGGTTAAAATTTTAAGTCATGAGAGCAAGGCTTTGGTGTACTGTATTGTTCTGGGTTCTCAGAAACTTGCCTGTGGAAGGGGCTAAACCACAATGATTAGTGATAAGATTAAAGTAGAAAATCTGAATTTATGGCCTGGTTCTGATGCTTTTTAGTTCTGTTGCCTTGGCCAAGCCACTTGGCTCAGCCTGAACTGCCTTTGTCATCCAGAGAAGGGGATAGCCATCCCAGTCCTGATAGGTGGTGTAAGGATGACACATGGGTATGAGACAGCTCTTGGTAAGCTGTAAGTTGTAAGTGTTCACATGTGAGGTTCTTGCCAGTACTGACCCTGATAGTTCACTCACGGACTCCTATACCTACCAGTCTGCCTGCCCTGTTGTTATGAAGATTCATCAGGGCTCTAGCGTCCTTTCCCTTTTCCAAGCTGTCCACAAAGAGTTTGGAGATCCTTTCCCCAAATTCCACATTGTCGCTGCAGCCTCCCCAGATCCAGCCATGACCTCCTGCAGGGAAGGAAAGATTAAGTTCTACACATATTTCCCTGCTAAGTTTCAGGAGGAGTCAAGGTTACTTTGGCTAACATAGCTAAACCATCCCCCAAGAGCTCTAGAAGCGTCGAAAGCTGTAGGTGAGACCTGGAAGTAGAGGTGCTCAGAGTGGATGGGTGAGGTCCTTTTCACAAAGACAACTGCCCACCGTTCAGATACTTTCCATCTCCAGGCAATTAGTCTCTACAGCCTCAGTAAATGTAGGCATACTGAGCCTGGCCTAGGTGTTCTTAGAAGTTCATTGTAGCTCAAACATTCTGGAATTTTGCATCATTACCCTACAGTAGTCTTGTTAGAGCCATCTCCTCCCTCTTTGATGACAAATCTGAGTCTCCTAGATGGTCTACAAATAACTGAGTAGCTCTGGATTATGGATTATGGTTCTCAGCCTGAAATATGAGGGTTAGCTTTAAGCTCTCTGGTCTTCTCATTCCTAGAGGTCTTGTTGGCTTTAGAACTCAGTGTTATTTGGTGATCCTAGATTCATGGACCCAGCTCATCTCTTGGAAGTGTATAGGTCCAAGAGCTCCCACCAAGAAGTTGCTGCCAGCATCTAGGGCTTTGAGGGACCTATGTGTCCCTTAGCCTTTTCCTGGAAGATCTTAGCCTGCATGTAGCTCTGCCTCCCTCACTTCTTCCCACCCACATCAGAGAGTACAACTTACCCGTTTTTCCATTTTTTGACTCATCGCAGCCACAGTTTTCAAAATCGCCCATGCTACAGTTCTTGGTGATGGTATACATGACTCCTGCAGAGCTGATGGCATGAATGAAAGAAGTCTCCCTGGTGGCTTTGGAGAGAAAGAGGGGACTGGAAACTTGGACCCTGATGACCCAAAGGAGAGGCTGTAGAAAAGTAATTGTTTCTCTCCCTTGGTCCCTGCCCCTTTGGGTTTAAGAGGAGGCTCTTCTCCTTGAGAGAACAGTGTATGTCTTTCTAACATCCTTATGTCTTTCAGGCAGACATGACTATCCCCATGGGGATGGGGATGGTAAAATCCACACAGACAGTGATGGGACCAAGGGCACTCTCTTCACCATTTGTATTGGGACCAAGACTCTGCTCTCATGAAATCCTGCCTGGCCTTCTGTTCATTAGCCACTGCTTTTGTGCCCTTGGGCAATGGGGTCTCAGGGCCGTGGAGCTGGCTTAGGAAAGAGAGAAGGGCCTTTTCTTCCTTCTGACATGAATCAGGAACTATGTAATAATCATAATGATCGTGACTACCATTTACTGAACTTGTGTCTTACTAAACTTTTTAAAAAACATTGTCTCATTTCATTTCCACACACTTCCCATTCTGTCTGCATACCCCATGGGAAGACGCTTCTCTTCATCCATATCTTCTTTACTCTCTTCCCCCTACCTCTTCTCAGGAAACTTTCTATTATTTGTATATAAACGGCCTTTATGTGTACTACTACATACAGTTATAAAGAGCTGCAAGGTGCACGCACACACACACACACACACACACACACACACCACACAAGACACAGCTCAGAGTGATCTTTCAGCTTCTCTGTTGTTGGGATTTTATGACAGCTGAGCAGATGGGAAACTCCTTAGGGGCTGCAAACACAAAGCCCTTTACTTGTTTTTATTTCATGCAACTCAGTGCAAGGTAGGTGTATACAAACACACAAATACAGGCCTACATTTAAAAAATAGAGAAATAATTACATTTGTATGGAAATAGTGTTGTTTTCACCTCATTCGACTCTTACAGTACACCTGGTGTACTAAACATAGCTGGCCTTATTGACCCCATGACAAAACTGGGGTTGAGAGAGGATGTAACTCACTCTCAGGGTTTCACAGTAAGGAAGTGGCAGATGAGCAAATCACTGATACCTTTTTCATTTCACTGCGCATAGAGATGTCATACATACAACACATGCACATACTGTAAGCTCACCTCCATGCACATATGTGCAGGTGTGCAAACTTACCACTTCTCAGCCTGTTGTGAGTGGAGAGCTGGAGAGCATTTTCCGGGCAGTTCCAGCGTTCCCAAGCAAATTGGAACTTACACTCCTCAATGCCACTCTGGGCACCCAGGGCCACGCTGGTTGTGTAGGTCAGGTAGGCCTGGCAAAGGGAAAAGGGCTGTGAAGGTCAGCCCTGGCTCTGCTCAGTTCTTCTGGGGTTCGGGGGAATAGGCAGGACTCAAATGGATTAGCTCTCCAGGAAGGAACAATTATGGGTTCCTCTGGGTGGGGGACTTCTGGCCCTGTCTCCCCTCCCCTCTTTTCTTTCCCCAAAAGAGTTCCCTTAGGAACCTGGATGGGTAAAAACAGGAGCCAGAGACCATCCTACCTTGGGACCTGTTATCAGGAAATTGTTCACTGACCTATCAAAAAGAAAAAGTGAGGCAGTGGTGAATGGGGATGAGATAATGGGGGTTTCCTCAGTGGGGAGTGGGGAAGGTGGCACAGGGGAAGGACTTACCAGGCAGAGGCACTGAAGGTGGCATAGCATATGCCCACAGCTACCCTGAGCATAAACAGGTCTCCCATGGCCTTGATCACTCCCAGGGGACAAGGTCCAGCCCAGGGCCAACTCCAGAGAAGTGAGGAGAGGGCAGGATCCTTCTCAGTATTTATGTGGGGGAAATTCTGAATGGCCAAGGGGGAAAAATCAACAGCTTTTCTCATTTGTCCCTTACTGGCAGGGCTGCAGGAGGCCCTGACCCAATGGGGGACCAGGAAGGAAGGACTCAGCCCAAAGCCTCCAAGGAAAGCCCCGCCTCACCCCTCCCCACCAGCCCTTCTTCCCTCCCAGGCTGACAGAGGGGCTGAAGCCTTTCCCTACCCTTGAGGTTTCTTTCCTCTATAAATCAGACTTGTCTCTTCCAGCTCCATGGCTCATTTCTCAGAATCTTGTAGCCTGGAGCAGATGAGGTTCCCAACACTGAGGGTAGGTCAACAATTCCTCAGAGCTACAGTGTCCTCATCTGTCACTGAGACCTCACTCTCTGTCCTGCCTTCTTCCCCAAGGTGTTAGTAATTATAGGGGAACCATATTTGGGACACTCGGCTACTCATTTTACCAAAATAAGTGAATACATCTTTCCCACCTTCTTCCTTGGTGACTGTAAAGTCATGAAATCATGGACAGTGGGACAGAAACACTTCAGAGGTCCTCTCTGTAATAGGCCCTTCTACCATGTTCTAGCAAAATAAGTTCTGGTAAATTTCCTTCATTCCTAGTCGGTCTTCATTTCATATGTGAGAATCAACCTTTGGGCCACCCAGGGCTGTATTTGAAAAAGCTAATGCCTTTCTGATCCTGTTTTGTTGCCAGGACATCAGCTCCTTAGGCAGGAATCTTTATTTTTCCTTTTTTTTGTTGTTGTTGTTATTATTATTATTTTTATGAGTAATCTCTGCACCCAGCTTGGGGCTCAAACTTGTGATCCCGAGATCAAGAGTCTCATGTTCTACCAAGTGAGCCAGACAGGTACCCCAGGAATCTTGTTTTAGGTTCACTTAAGTGCTTGAAAAGATGCCTGGATGAACAAACAAATGAATAAAAGAAATTGTGACCCCTAGTAGGGACCCGAGACACCATTCAGGTAAGTTTCTTGGGACTGCAGTGAAGGGGTAGAGATCTTCCTTGGTTGG
Organism: Lutra lutra; assembly: GCF_902655055.1. Lineage (NCBI taxonomy): Eukaryota > Metazoa > Chordata > Mammalia > Carnivora > Mustelidae > Lutra > Lutra lutra. Next base: position 77,080,597 of record NC_062282.1, on the reverse strand, counting down.
TGGAGCTCTTTTCCTGGGCAGGGGAAGGCAGCCCAGAGAGACTCAGAGGAAAGTACAAAAAAGGATTCACCATCCTGACTCATTAGTCTGTGACTATGGATGTCCAAATCACATCCCAGCTCCCCAGGGCCTGATTTGGGTGAGAAAGGAAGCTCAGACATGCCCCACTGAAGGAGTTCCAGGGACCAAGGAGTCCTCAGGCTTCTTTACTTATTAGAGCAGCACACTCAAGCTTGGACCAGGATCGGTGTCAGTCTATAAGCTGTTAACTGTTGCCTAAGTACAGAAGTGCAAGTGTTTAGAAATATTTATAATAACTTGATGTAGAAATTTTATTTATTTTATTAATTTTAAAAATGCTATTTATTTATTTATTTATTTAAGTGTGCTCCACACCCAGCATGGAGCTCAACACAGGACTTGAACTCACAATCCTGAGATCAAGACCTGAGCCAAGATCAAGAGTTGGACATTTAATCAACTAAGCCACCCAGGCACCTTGATGTAGTAATTTTAGATATGCTGGATCTAATAATACGACATTGGACTGCTATTTTGTTTTTTTTTTGTTGTTGTTGTTGCTTGTGTTTTTGTTTTTAAGATTTTATTTATTTATTTTTGTCAAAGAGAGCTCAAGTAGAGGGAGCAGCAGGCAGAGGGAGAGGCAGTGTCCTCCATGAGCAGGGAGCCTGATATGGGACTTGATGCCAGGCCCCTGGGGTCATGATCTGAGCCAAAGGCAGGTGCTTAACAGACTGAGCCATCCAGGTGTCCCAGGGGGCTCCTACTTTGTGTATATTTTTTGTTTCATTTTTCTAAGAGGATTGGTGTGAATGTCACAAATGCAAAATGTCTTTAATGGACTACAGCTCTGCCTTTCCGCCCCCTGAGAAGCTGCCTTCCCTTGTTTGCTTATGGGCTTCTCTCGTTGGGGAAAAGAAGTATCTGAGACTTGAGTCACTTAGGAAAAGCCCACTGAGTTTGTTTCCTATTTTCCCCAGTCAAGAATCTAATGTTTAACTTTTCCTTCTTAAGACGGCAGGGTTGATTTCCATGCCACTTACTGTTTGGTCAGAACAGCGTTAGCATTAGCTCTGAGGTAGTCTCCCTGTGCCCCTTGAAAGAGTTTTAGGAATGACCCCACATTCACTTCCTGTGTATGAGCAACTGGGTCTTACTATCCTATGTCCCCCATTGTATCTGGCATTTAAGTTGGTGCTCTTCAAAAATATTCTTTTTTTCCCTAGGAAGCAGAGGGAAAGGTAGTAGGCTTTTTATGTGCAAACTTTGTATATGCTTCTGCTCAGATTCTATAAAGTTCTCATAATTTCTGTAAAAACAATTTAGGATGGGGTGCCTGGGTGGCTTAGTTGGTTAAGCAGCTGTGTTCAGCTTAGGTCAGGGTCCTGGGATGGAGCCCTGCATTAGGCTCCCTGTTCAGCAGAGAGCCTGCTTCTCCCTTCTGCTGCTCCCCCTGCTTGTGCTCTCTTTCTCTGTGTCGGATAAGTAGATAGAATCTTTTAAAAAGAATTTAGGGGGCGCCTAGGTGGCTCAGTGAGTTAAAGCCTCTGCCTTCAGCTCAGGTCATGATCACAGGGTCCTGGAATCGAGCCCTGCACTGGGCTCTCTTCCCAGTGGGGAGCCTGCTACTCCCTCGCTCTCTGCCTGCCTCTCTGCCTACTTGTGATCTCTCTCTGCCAAGTAAATAAATAAAAAAAAAAATCTAAAAAAAAAAAAGAATTTAGGATGTTGAAGAATGGACTTTACTCCCGGGTATTAGGAGGTCTGGGCTTTGGCCACTAATTTGTTGTGTGACCTTGGGTAAGCTATTTACTACCGCATGGACTCAGTTTTTTTCATCTGTAAAATGAAGGAATGGGGGCAATGTTGAACATTGAATGACCTCCAGAGACTTTCCCAGTATTCTACATGCTGTAATCCTACTTTCAGGGTTTATAGAATTTACTAATCCCTGAGGTAATTATAGACTGAAGTGGGGAAGTCTTGTTTTCACCAGCTATTTGAATGGAATCTTTTTAATCTTTGAATCCTTTAGTTGCCTGTCAGGATAGACCTGGAAGATGGGTACCCAGAAGACCACCACTGCTTTCTTCAGAGTGCTTTGGGGCTGTGTCTACATAAGACCCCTGTGCTAGACTGATTAAAGTCCTTCATGTGGGCAGAATTTCCCCTGAAAGGAGAGACGAACAGAGATAGGCAGTTCACTTTGGAGTCTACAAATCATTTGCAGTCATTGTGCCTTCATTTCCTTAATCCCAGCTCCATTATCTCATTAATTTTTTTTTTTTTCAGAGAAGAGGGGAGGGGCAAACACAGAGGGAGAATCCTAAGCAGGCTCCATGCCCAGTGAAGAGCTGGATATGAAGCTGGATATGAAGAGCTTGATCTCACAACCCTGAGATCGTGACCTGAGTGGAAATCGAGAGTCAAATGCTTAACTGACTGAGCCACTCAGATGCTCTCCTCCTTTTTTAAAAAGGTGCCACCCCCAACATGGAGCTTGAACTCACAACTTTGAGATTAAGAGCTGTGTGCTCTACACACTAAGCTGGCCATGCACCCTTATCTCTTTAGTTATTAAGGGTGTGGTCCAACTCTTGGTTTTTCTTTTCCAGGGAGGGAAATCTGGATCTGAAGACCAGAGCAGGCAATGACAGGGAGGTAAAGTGCACGTATCACACGGCAATGGTGTCTCTGAACAGGGAGTGTGCTGGCAAATAGGTGTTTAACAATCAGCTCTGGAGTGACAGGAGCCATGATTGGAAGTGTTTGCTGATTGCCATGGTGTAAATAATCCCACCATGGCCTTTTTCAAACTACCAATGTAGACTTGGGAAGAAATGAACAGTACCACATCATTATATACTATTCTATCATATGGATATAATAGATGTAAATAACCTACAGAGTATAGATAATAAAATGTCAGAAAACAATTAGGAAAGATGAATTTGAGTACATGTTACCTTTGTTTTTAATATAATTTAATTGGTTATATAATTTAATTTTTTAAAAGATTTTATTTTTAAGTAATCTCTACCTCCAACATGGGGCTTCACTCATGACGCTAAGATCAAGAGTCACATGTTTTACCAAATGAGCCAGCCAGGAGACCCTATGTAATTTAATTTTTAGTAATGACTTATTTAACAACTGGTGTGCAAGATTCCTGAAAATTTGCCTATCAGCTTTTCGAGCTGGGACGGACTGTCCCCCAGCATACGGTTGGAACCCTGTGTCTTCCCTGCAGGCTCCTGGGAGATACAGTGCAAAAGATTTCTATGTGGAATTGAATCCCACTGTTCATCAATTCCAGTTATAGGCAAGGCTTTAACCCTTGCTGAGCCATAGTCTTGCTACCTGCCCTCAAGGGGCTTGGTATCTAGTAATTAGAGGCTAAGGTGTGTATTTAACTAACGTAGGGCAGAAAGTGGAATACAATGAATAAATGCACATACCTCTGGAAAGGTATTCATAGAGCTAGAAAGGAGGTAGGATCAGATAATCCTGGAGACCCCTTCTACCTTTATTGTTCAGGGATGTTGAGGTTTCAAGAGTCCGAGGGGAAGCTGAGGACTATGATCAATGAGGAATAAACTGGAGTCACCCTTGTGCCCAGCTTCAGAAAATCTAGAGGCCATTCATGGAACCAAGAGTGTCTGAGCTAGAGGGTCCTGTTTTATAAGATACATGAGGCCCAGAGACAACGGACATACTCAGGGTCACACATCAAGTTGAGGCCAAGAAAAATTGGATCCTGCCATCCAGGTTTGCTCTGGATTGAGGGATTTCCCATGAAGTGGGGCTTCCAGTGCTTGAACCAGGACAGAGCTGGGCAAAGCAGGTGGTTGGTCACCCTACAATGATGATGGTGTGCATCCTATGCCAATATTTCTTTCCTCATGTGCACTCTCACTAAACTCCCAAATCCCTGGTTCCTCTATATATCTTTTCCCAGGCTTCGTCCCAGGCTCTGACACTACTAGCACTTCTTAGACTGTAGGGCAGGTTGGGGTGGGGACAGTGGAGTGAGAGGGTGGAGAGAAGGTAGAGGTAGCTGAAAATTCCAGAAGAGAAAGAGATAGGATTTCTGACTTTTTACACTTCTCTGCTAATTAGATAAGGGGGCATGGGGCAGGGTGGAGGGTGGGGGGTAGGGGTGGGGGTAGGCTGGGAGAATGAGCCCCATGCATATTCTTCTAAAATGTAACACTGAGCAAAGCTCAGTGTTTTTTTCAATCTCTGGTCTCCACCCCTTCACCTTGGAAACTGGTATTTTCCTGCCCCCTGGGGACCCTTGACTCCCTGTCCAAATGCCACGGATGCTTGAGGTCCTGGTCCTCCCTTTAGCCCCCCAGTTTAGCTTCAGTGACTTGCAAAAACTCCTCAACAATATGTCCAAGGAAGGAAGAGGAGAATACTTTAAGATCTCCCTTTCAGATCCAGAGTGGCAGGTGGAAGAAAAAAAGAGGACCTCCTGTGTGGAAAATGGGAACAGTTGGTTGTCTGTTAAACACGTGGGTGCGAGGGCTGGCATACATTACAGGGGATGAATCTGCAAGCCATGACTAGATCTGTTTCATGTTTGAAGATGCTTCATTATTCTGGAAGCTCCTTAGGGGTAGACCCTCTCAATCCCAGCCACAGGGGGACCTCTCATAGGAAAGCGGCATCTTTCTCCCACTGGATTGAAGTGCCCAGATAGCAGAAGCTACATCTTCTCTACTAGCCTAGGAAGGTTTGGAGTTGGAGGGGCTCCTCTGAGGAGAGATTTCAGATGGTTAAAACCCCTTCATTCTGTTTTCTATTCTCTCACTGTTCTAAACTCCCATCTCTAGGCCCTGGATAGGACACAGAAATTCCCAATTAATGTTTCTCGATTGATCACTGGGGAAGAAAGTATGGAGATGATTGTGGGATTTATTAGTTTTCAGAGAAATATTCATCCATCTCTCCATTTATCCATTCTAAGAATATTTATCTACTGTTTCAGGCCAGCACTCAACACTTACGAGTCTAATATGAATTATCCTTAGTTGATATATTTATCCTGGACAAGCTCTCAGTCTGGTCTGAAAGAGAAATGTAAATTTATAACAATACAATGAGATAAAGTACTCTGTTGAAGCTGGAAATAAGAGTAACGAGGCGGGGGAAAAAAAATCCATAGAAATGAGACTTCTGATAGAGAGCTGCCATCTGGTGGCAGTAGATAGTACAACAGGCTCCTTGTTGGCTCTGATGGAAGCTTCACTAATTGCAATTCCAGACTGTGTGAGCACCTGCCTAATTGGGTAGTCAACCAGTCAGCCCATTGATTGGCAATGGGGGGCATATAAAACTTCTTCTTCTTCTTCTTTTTTTTTTTTTAAGATTTTATTCACTTATTTTACAGAGAGAGATCATAAGTAGGCAAAGAGGCAGGCAGAGAGAGAGGGGAAAGCAGGCTCTCCGCTGAGCAGAGAGAGCCGGATGCAGGACTCAATCCGAGGACCCTGAGATCATGACTGAGCTGAAGGCAGAGGCTTAACCCACTGAGCCATCCAGGAGCCCCTCTTTTTTTTTTTTTTTTTAAGAGTCAGTAGGGGCGCCTGGGTGGCTCAGTGGGTTAAGCCGCTGCCTTCGGCTCAGGTCATGATCTCGGGGTCCTGGGATCGAGTCCCGCGTCGGGCTCTCTGCTCAGCAAGAAGCCTGCTTCCCTCTCTCTCTCTGCCTGCCTCTCCATCTACTTGTGATCTCTCTCTGTCAAATAAATAAATAAAATCTTTAAAAAAAAAAAAGAGTCATTAGACTTCATTTCAAATATATATTTATTTATTTATTTATTTATTTAAATATTTTATTTATTTATTTGAGAGAGAGAGAGAGAGAGAGAGAGCATGAGCCAGGTGAGGGGCAGAGAGAGAAACAAAATCCCTGTTGAGCAGGGAGCCCAGTGTGGGGCTCGAGCCCAGGTCCCTGGGTTCATGACCCGAGCCAAAAGCAGAAGCTTAACTGACTGAGCCACCCAGGCACCCCTATACATGTTATTTTAATTTAATTTAATTCAATTTTTTTAAGTAGGCTCCATGCCCAGCATCGGGCTTGAACTCACAACCCTGAGACCAAGAGTCACATGCTCTACCAACTGAGCCAACCAGGTGTCCTTATACGTATGTAATTTTAAAAATAGAACTGTGTTTTTGTTTTTGTTGTTGTTTTTAGATTTTATTTACTTATTTGACAGAGAGAGAGAGAGACAGCAAGAGAGGGAACACAAGCAGGGGAAGTGGGAGAGGAAGAAGCAGTATTTCCACCAAGCAGGGAGCCTGATGCAGGACTCAAATCCCAGGACCCTGGATCATGACCTGAGCTGAAGGCAGATGCTTAACGAATGAGCCACTAGGGTGCCCCAGAACTGTGTTGTTATTCTTCAACTTGGTTTTATTTTGTTTGTTTGTTTGTTTTGTTTTTTCCTCAACTTGGCTTTTAAATTTCTACCTCAGAGACCCCTTTCTGTGACACTACAAAACAATCTACCTTGTTTTTTCTTAATTTTTATATTAAATAAAAAACATGCTCCTAAAAGTTAAACACTGGATAGGATTTGTTTAGAAAAACTGCAGCCTTCTTCAACTATACAGCCTTTTTCCTCTCAAGAAGCAACAACTTTCAGTAGTTTTTTTATTTGATGCTATTACTAGTGCTTCTATATTTCTTTTTAAAAAGATTTTATTTTATTTTATTTATTTTTTAAGATAAAAAAAAAAGATTATTTATTTATTTATTTATTTGACAGACAGAGATCACAAGTAGGCAGAGAGGCAGGCAGGGAGAGGAAGGGAAGCAGGCTCTCCGCTGAGCAGAGAGCCCAATGCAGGGCTTGATCCCAGGACCCTGAGATCATGACCTGAGCCGAAGGCAGAGGTTTTAACCAACTGAGCCACTCAGGCTCCCCTTTGATAAACTTTCTTGTATTATTTCTTTGGTAGTTTCTTTCCCTTCATTTTCTGTGTTCTATTTTTCTACAATTATTTTTGTGTTTTGTGTGAGAATCCTTGACTGATTCTCTATTTTCTCATTTTATCTCTTCTTTCCTGCTTTCCATCTTTTGTTTTGTTTTGTTTATTGTTTTATTATCTAGAAGAATTCCTCATCTCTATCTTCCAACCTTTATTTATTTTTATTTTTGTTCATTTATATTTTTTCTAGAGAGAGAATCTTAAGCAGGCTCCATGCCCAATGTAGGGCTTGACATGGGGTTTGATCTCACTACCCTGAGATCATGACCTGAGCCAAAAATCAAGAGTTGGATGTTTAACTGACTGAGTCCCCTGGGCACCTTTATCTTCCAACTTTTAGATTGTATTCTTTTCATTTCTGAAAAGAAATACAAATCATATCAAATTCATATCAAATATGAATATGATATCAAATATCATATTCATATCAAATCTTTAATACCTAAGAGTTTTCTCTTATTCTCTGAATAATCCTTTAAAAAATAGTATTCTGGGGTGCCTGGGTGGCTCAGTTGGTAAATGAGATCACTGTTGGAGTGGAAATCAAGAGTTGGATACTTAACCAAGTGCCACACAGGCGCCCCCCACTCTGACTCACATTTTTATTTTTATTTTTTAAAATTTTATCTATTTATTTGAGAGAGAGAGAGAATGAGAGAGAGAACATGAGAGGGAGGAGGGTCAGAGAGAGAAGCAGACTCCCCATTGAGCCCCCCCTCCCCATGCGGGACTCGATCCTGGGACTCCAGGATTATGACCTGAGCCAAAAGCAGATGTTCAACCAACAGAGCCACCCAGGCACCCTAACATTTTTAAAAGATCCCTTTGGCTGCTATGTGGACAATGAATTGATGGGGGATGGGGGGTACCAAAGACATTGACAGATCTCTCTCAAGAAGAGCTGACCATGTCTTGGTACTTAATCAACCTTTCTCCCTCATTCCTGATCCCTCCTCACTCCCAGTATTTTTCCAGCCTGTGTGACTGGGAAGAAGGGGGATGGCATTACCTGAGCAATCAGAGCTTCATTGGGTGAGAAAGGTAATGACAGCAAAGTTCAATGGAAATTTTTGGTTGGTAGTTGAAAATTTGGCTCAGGAGCTGGGGAGAAAGGACAGAATTTTGAATACCTAGATTTCAGATCTACTATGGAGAAGAAATAGTTGAAGCTGTGAGATTGTATGAGGCATCTGGGAGAGGAAATTCAGAGAAAAGAGCAGAGGCCAAAGACAGACCCTCAGTGAATACAACACCAGCAAAGGAAGCAGGGGCACAAATAGTGGATGGTTGCAACACCAGTGCAGTGCAGAAACCCAGGACAATTTAAGCTGGAGTCCCAGCTGAGTGGGGAACACAGCAGCTAGATGGCAAAAGAGGAGTTACGGCAGATTGGAGTACCCAGGAAGGCTTGTGGCAGAAACAGGACCTAAATGGACCTTGAAGGACAGATAGACTAGGTTGATGGAGATAAAAGCAGAGATTTCCAGACCAAAAAGCCCAAGAACCAAGGTAGACCAGAAAATTCTGACCATTGTGTGGGTGTGCAAGTTCAGGGAGTTGTTGGGAGTTCGTGAGAGGAGGCTTTAGTCGGGAAATCTTGGACGAGAAATGCATCAGGAAAGAACTGAGTCAGTTAGTTGCTCAACGTGTACATTTTTTTTTAAAGATCTTATTATTTATTCGATAGAGGGAGAGATCACAAGCAGGAAGGAGAAGCAGAGTGTGGGGGGAGAAGCAGGCTTTCTGAGGAGCCTGACACGGGGCTCGATCTCAGGACCCTGATATCATGACCTGAGCTGAAGGCAATCGCTTAACCAACTGAGCCACCCAGGTGCCCTTACATGTACATTTTTTTTTTTAAGATTTTATTTATTTATTTGACAGATAGAGATCACAAGTAGGCAGAGAGGCAGGCAGAGAGAGAGAGGAGGAAGCAGGCTCCCTGCTGAGCAGAGAGCCTGATGCGGGGCTCGATCCCAGGACCCTGGGACCATGACCTGAGCCGAAGGCAGAGGCCTCAACCCACTGAACCACCCAGGCGCCCCACATGTACATTTTTTGAGCACCCCTGTGTACTATGCACAAGGTTAGGTTCTGGGAATATATCTGTGAACCAAGAGACCAAGGCCTTGTACTTCAGAGCACACCCATTAGCAAGTCAGATAGGTCTTCATAAGCAAGCAGAGGAGTTTAGACTTCATACTATGAGACACTGCTCTCCTGTGATCCTATAATGGGAGCTAGGTGGAAGGATCTCCCCAGCCTGTGGGAGACATGGAAGGGAGTGTAGGCAGAGGAAATGCAAACTGGTAAAGAGTTTGCATGAGTGTGTGAGCCTAGTGTGCACACATAGACTAGGATGGGCGCACTGGAAAGGCAGGGAAGTGGTTGGAATTTCCGAGAAAGTCTTTGGAGACATTGATAGGTGATTCGTTAACCTTTGCAAGGGAATTTTGCATTTAATAAGAATAAGGGCTTTGTTTGTCTTAAATGGCATGAATTAAACTCTGATGGTGGAATTATTGACTTGAGTCAGTAGGAAGAAGAGGTAGTTGTTGGAGAGAGGGCAGTCCATAACCATCCCTGGCTCTGAAATAAGACCTTTTCAGGAGCTGTCTACCTACTAAGAGACCAGCTCTTATCTTCCATGTGATATGACAGGTACTGCTTCACTCTCTGGACATCATTTTTTCCCTACCTCAGGACATCATTTTGACGGTTGAGAAGCAGATGTAGGACTTCTTGGTTTCCTAGAGATGAAATCATTCCCTCCTAACTTCTAAATGACCATCACCTTGCTTGTCCTGCAGACTCAACTTTCCTAGAGAAATGAAGGGAAAGTAATTGAAGAGAAATGGGCAATAGGCAGGAGCATACAGTCTCGAAAATTCTGTGTAAATCTTGAAAGGGAAGTCAAAGGAAATAAAATTTTTTCTTGAGCTTGGATCAGCAGAGAATGATGCTGCTTCCTGAAGATATTTATAAAAAGCACTGGACAAGCAGAACCAGGAGGCAGAATGACCAGCTTATACTGTTTTTCCAGGAACTTGCCCAAGTTTGACACCTAAAGTTCCACATTCTGGGAAAACTGAGACAGTTGATCATCCAATTAGGAGGCCTGGGCTCGCTCTCTGCCTCTGCCATTAACTCCCTTCCCTTGAGCTCGAGTTTCCCCTTCATTTGGTAAAGTATGGTACCTGGACAAGGTGATAGCAAAGAGCCCTTCCACCACTAATGGAACAATCAATCTGGAAATTTGCCCAGGTTGCTCTGATGCCCACTTTCTCTGGAGCTTGCCCTGAGCTTGGGCAAAACCAATGTCACCACCAGAGGGCGCACCCAAGGATTAGAGGACCAGGAAGTTGTTCTTTTTTTTTTTTTAAAGATTTATTTATTTATTTGACAGAGAGAGAGAGAGAGAGAGAGAGAGAGAGAGAGAGAGAAAGACAGAGAGACAGAAAGAGAGACAGAAAGACAGAGAGAGACAGAGAGAGAGAGATTACAAATAGAGAGGCAGACAGAGAAAGAGGAGGAAGCAGGCTCCCTGCTAAGCAGAGAGCCTGATGCAGGGCTCAATTCCAGGACCCTGAGATCATGACCTGAGCCAAAGGCAGAGGCTTAAGCCACTGAGCCACCCAGGTGCCCCAGGACCAGGAAGTTCTTAAAAAGACCCTCTTCTTCTTCTTCTTCTTCTTCTTTTTTTAGATTTTATTTATTTATTTGACACAGAGAGAGATCACAAGTAGGCAGAGAGGCAGGCAGAGAGAGAGAGAGAGGGAAGCAGGCTCCCCGCTGAGCAGAGAGCCCAATGTGGTACTTGATCCCAGAACCCTGAGATCATGACCTGAGCCAAAGGCAGAGGCTTAACCCACTGAGCCACCCAGACGCACCCCAAAAAACCCTCTTCTGTGAGTGATATGAGTCAGTATCAGCCAACAGTGTATTATAATTATTAGGTGTCACCTACAAAATGAAGTGAAGATGATTATTCGCAGTTGTCAGATTGTTTCACAATCTGCTACACATCTCGGCTCTCTAACTGATAAGTATCGCTTGATGTTTCTGTACTTCTGTTTTATCTGTAAAATGGGGATGATGATAACAGTGCTACCTCATAGAGACATCATGAAGATTAATTTTTTTATTGTTGTTGTTGGCTCCATACCCAACGTGGGCTTGAACTCATGACCTTGAGATTAAGAGTCTCATGCTCCACCAACTGAGCCAGCCAGGGACCCCAAAGTTGTCATGCGTGAAGTGCTCAGACCTCTGCTTGCTCTTCAGCACGGGGATTTTCATTTATTTTGTTCATTTACATATCCCCAGTGCTTAGAACTTTGCCAGCTCATAGCAGGCATTCAGTAAATATTTGTTGAATGAAGGTCTAAGATTTGGGAATAGATGTTCAAGGTAATATGTGGTTATTCTTGAGGTTTTTAAACCCCATGGGATTTATCTATTTTCGTCTTTTAATTTTTCTTTAATTTTAAATTTTTAAAAAAGATTCTATATATTTATTTACGAGAGAGAGAGAGAGAGAGCACAAGCAGGGGGAGGGGCAGAGGGAGAGGGAGAAGCAAACTCCCCACTGATCAGGGAGCCCGATGTGGAACTAGATTCCAGGACCCCGAGACTGACCTGAGCTGACCTGAGCTGAAGGCAGACACTTAACCAACTGAGCCACCCAGGCGCCAATTCACCTTTTAATTTTTACAAAAGAAAAGTTGAGGTCCAGAAAGAATCTTTCCAATGTCTCATGAATTTGACTGGCAATAAAATTAAATATCAAATCTTTGTCAGAAGAGAAAGGCACTAGATGGAACCTCTGTTTCCCCACTTTATGTTTCTTTTTTACCCGTCCAATATTTATCAGAACTTCTCACGTGGAAACTCAGCTTCCATCTGAATCGATGCCTTCCTCTCTGATGGCACAATACCCATCGTAGCAGGCAGAGTCATATTCTCCCACAGGAACAAAATGTCTTGCTCTAAAAGAAGATAGGATAACAGTGTTCATGCTGTGTCCTCGACTTCTGTGTTTCCCATTCATTCCGAGGCCTGCTCCTCTTTCCTTCCTCAGAAAGCTTGGGACCCTGCGTACGTAGCCCAAACTCCCACAGCCACTCCAGAAATGAACTCTGCACTGATTTTGCACTGAGGCAGACCTGGTTTCAAATCCCATTTCTGTTACTTAGTACCTATGTGATTTCAGTGTACCAGTTTCTGTGGTTCTACAGCTTGAGTTTATGAGTCTATAAGATGGGCACAGTGCCATCATATTCCCAGTAAAGGTAAACATTAGCTAATAATATGGGGCCAACTGATTGTCCAACATGATGAATGCAAAAAGACCCAAAACAAGGCAAGTTGTAGTTTCAAGTTGGGTTGTCTGGGAAGCAAACTCTGAGATGGAGAGTAGCAGCAGCGTGTTTATGAGAGAGTGCTCTTGGGGTCGGCACTTGTGGAAAGAAGGAGAAGGAAACAAGGCTGGACAGAGGAGAAAGTGGGTTGTGCTGTAAGCCCAGGGACAACCTCAGCTGGTCTTCCACAGGGAACCCTAGAGTGGGATAAGCCTTCAGAGCGTTGCCAACTAAGGTGAGGGAGCTGGGCCTTTCATGCTCCCATGTTGTCACTTACCCAGTACAGGCTGTCCTGGAGGTTTTCTTCAGCCAAAGCATTCTCCAAAGAGGACTGGCAGCCGAGGGTCATGGCAGCATTCCCAGAAGCTGGGGAGATAAGTCCTGCATTCCTGAAGGGGGATCTTGGCTGTGTACCACAGCATGGTTCCCCAACTCCAGATCCTACATAAAGATCCCAGAGGTGGGCGTGCCTGGCACCCAGACGTGTCCAGAGTTAGTTGAATATCACCATCATCAGCCTGACCCTGCCATCCTGTACATGCCCTTTCAGCTCTGGGCTTCTATAGAAGAAGGGTGTGGGATGTCTTCCAGATGAGTGTGCAAAAACAGGGGAGGATTCATACTCAGCCAGGAAATATTTTTATGTTTGCACAGACAAAAAATTAATCCAGATCCTCCTGTTCAGAAAACATATCACTGCTGAGAAAAAAGGAAGAGATTTTCTATTTTTCTTGTTTCTTCTATAGCTGTGACGTGGACAGTAAGATGGGAAGATATGCTATCTTATGGGCCCTTTCTTACCTGCAGCTGATTTTTATGAATGGCTCAGTGGGAGCCTGGAGCCCAGGAAGATGTTTTCTGGGAGCTATTGTTCTCATGAAAAACTTGTAACACGAAAATTCCTTCGGAAATTTCAGATAGGCCTTTGCATGACCTAACCTGTTTGCTGTTTGCTTGTTTTAGTGATTCTAAAACTGCAGTTACATTTCTTGCACAAACAGTTCTTTGTTGCAACAGAATTGCAAAGACCACCAATGAGAAGAAGAACCATCATTCTCCTAGACATTTCAGAGTCCCTGCCTTGAACTGCTGGATGAAGGTCAGGAGGAGAGGGGACTCAGGAGGTAGGGCTTTCCCTGGGGGTGAAAGATGCCTGAGAAGAGTGGTGAGAGCAGTGGTTAGCTTGAGGGTTAGTTCCAAATGGAAGATACTAGAGGGAGGAAAGTAAAGTTACCATCTGTGCCCCAACAGCAGCCTCTGATCTTTGGAGGGCAGTCCTTCTTTGCCTCTGAGGACCACATGAGCCTCCATCTGGGTTCTTACAGGGTGGATTCTTCTTGAACTCACGTTAAGGGGGAGGTAGGCTGTTGGAAGGGCGAGAGCTCTAGATTAGGAGCCTGGAAGCTCTGTGTTTAAGCAGTGTGCGCCTTGTGCAGATCATTTCACTTTTCGGGCATTAGTTTTCTAAGTATTGGGACTACATCATCCCTGACATCCCTGATCAATCACAGACCTGAGACCCTGTGATTCTGATATCCTACAAAGCTGGTGAGAGGTAACACAGCTAACAGGAAGAGCATGTGGGTGCTGAGTCCTGCTGACTCGGTTTAGATCCCAGCACCACCACTTACAAGCGATGTGAACTTTGTAAATTATTTAACTGTCCTCAGCCTCAGTTCCCAGATCTATAAGTTTATAGTTGTACCTACATGGTAGATCTGTTTTGAAGTTGGAGGTGAAACCGTGTTATATCCGTGGTGCTCGAACTGCATGTTGAGGCACACTAAGGCTCTGCAGTGAAGTCACACAGGACCACCATGGAATTGTTCAAATTTCTGAGGGAAACACAATGATGCAGAGGTAGTTCATAGTTGCAACATTAGATTGGGCTACATTCCTTGATCGCTTATGTTCTTGTATCGTCACGAAGCGGGACTTTCAGTGTGATAAAAGGCAAGCGCCACATGAAAATCAACGTGGGGAGGAGTGCCTGGGTGGCTCAGTCAGTTAAGTGTCTACCCTCAGCTTAGGTCATGATCCTGGGGTCCTGGGATCGAGCCCCACATAGTTGGGGGGGTGGTCCCTGCTCAGCGGGAAGCCTGCTTCTCCACCTGCCTCGACTTGCCCCTCTGCCTACTTGTACTCTCTGTCGAATAAATAAATAAATAAATCTTAAAAAAAAAAATCAACGTGGAACACAAAAGGTGGGTGGTGGTTTCCAATCTGTTTAAGAAGTTGAACAGTGTGCAATAGCGGCACACATCCCATTAGCAAGTACTTGTGGTTATTTAAGAATAGAATAAAAATATTTTCTTTCAATTTATATGTACCACTTTCCTCCCCACAAACAACTACTATGGTGTTAGTATATTCACACATCTTAATCTGTTTGGATCTAATTATTTAATAAATAGCCCAGGGGAATGGTGGCAAACTTACAAGTTTTCCTGTGGGCCCTGTGAATAGAGAAAGTTTGGGAACTTCTGATAGATGGAAAGTACCTGGCACATGGTAGGTGTTCAAAGAATGCTAAAAAAAATTTTTTTTAAAGATTTTATTTTTTTGAGAGAGAAAGCATGCTCACACAGTGTGGGAGAGGGGCAGAGGGAGAGGAAGACTCAGACTCTGCAGTGAGCAGGGAGACCACCCTGGGGCTCAACCCCAGGACCCTGAGATCATGACCTGAGCTAAAGTCAGACTGAGCCATGCAGGCTCTCCAAATGGTAAAAATTATTAAGGAAGCTTGCAAAAGGGAACAGAGAGCTATCTCTTACAGTTTATTTCTTATAGTGGTGGCAGCCAGCATGAATCAAGAGGAACTTGGCACATCTTTATAATAATAGTACCAGGCACATAGAGGTGCTGCATAAAGGCCACCTGAATGAGTGACTGTGTCACAGGTAAAAGGTTTTATAAGGTGCCCAGGACACCACCACCAAGCTGAATAATTTTTTCAGGGTCCCTTCGTCTCTTCCTCACATCCTATAACTAGCCCAGTGTATTTCCCAAGAACATCCCCCAATACGATCCATTCTCTCCAGCGGATTTTGGTCTTTAGTCCTGTTTCAATGTGGTAAAATTGCTCTTCTGTAGAATTCCATTTTGAAGAGTTTGCCACACAGATTCTGAGACATTTGGAGCTTTTAGGTGCAGTCTGGGCTGCGTTCAAAATAGGACTGGCCACAGAGTGGAAGGAGTCTTGTGGGGAGTTACACTGTACCAAAGTGAGCCAGTCATTGGTTTATCCTCTTTCCCTAGAAAACAGCTGTTTTTAAGGTCTTAGGAAAACAACAACATGCAAGAGTGCAGCCCTCTACATTGTCAGGTTTAACTTTAAATCAGTGTAGAATAAAAGGTATAATTTTGTTCCCAAGTAGCCTCTGCCTGCAGTGTGGAAACAGGGCTCCCTTCTCAAATATTGAGCTCTAAATATTTGAAATTAGAGTGGTTTTCATGCCTTGTTTGCAAATCAGCTCTTAGGTGAGGATGAACTTCTACCTGATGGAAACAAGTCTGTCTTAGGGGTTGCACCTTCCTTTCCCTTGACTTTAATCACTAAATGCAAACATTCTGGGGCATAAAACAATCTTTTGTTCTTGGTTCTGTCAAATAATTGGGTTTTGACAGCAGGAAGACAGTTTTACTGAGAGCTTTATTCCTTATGGATTTAAGTCTAATAGAATGTTTGTCTGCTGATACTTGCTTTTCTAAAAAAGAGGACATATTTTGGCAGTTTTCACTAAAAATGGAGGCTGCTGCTACAGAGATAACTTTAAAAAGTAGCTTAAAGTGACTTGCAGGGCATCTTGCTGGCTCAGTTGGAGAGCATGCAAATCCTGCTGTCAGGGTTGAGTTCCCGCCCCACATTGGTAGATTTTACTTAAAAAAAAAAAAAATTGCAAAAAACAAGGTCATTTTCTTATCAGTCTGCCCCAAGGCATTTTGAATTTTGTTATTCTTTTTGGTCTTTGTCTCTCTGACCAGTCCACTGCAGGTTTAGAACAAGACTGATAATTCAGTCTCTCTGCCTCCTCCTCTCCAACTTTCCATTATCAATCTGTGGCCGGTGACTCCTTTTCTGTCCAAAAGTTACTGACAAATAAATTTGGGGGAGAAGAGATCTGAACCTTCTCATAACCACTGTATAACTATATATGTTTAAGAAAAGTATTAGGGAAAGGTTTATTGATCTCCATCCACCTCTCTCCTTAATTTGAAAATAAGGAGCAATAGGGGAGCAGAGGTGTCCCCTCCTGGGATCTGTGCTCCTGACAAGGGTTAATTTACTCCGAAAAGCCTTGCCCAGAGTAATTTTAGCTAATGGGGGCTAAACCTGATGGGGTAATACTTTCAGCTCCTGGTTCATTGGTTGCCCTTCCTTACTTGGTGTTATTCTCCCAGAGTCTGGGAAGTGAAGTGGGTTTGTTTTAGGGATACTAAGAGGTTTTTTCCGCCTCTGGCCACTCTCAAGGCTCTACTCAGTCTTCAGTCTTCCGTAGCATAGCTGGTGAAGGGAGTCGCTGATAAACAGACATTGCTTAAGCCACTGGAGAAAATCTGGTTCCCCTTCTCGAGGATTTAGATGTCCTCAACTTGAGCCAGCTTTTCTATCTGGGGCTCTAGGGGTGTCTTCTAGTCTGGACCTTTATTGCCATCTTTGTGTCAGCGACTAAGATTCTTAGCAATGAGAACATGAGGGAAATGAGGCTGATGCTAAACTCTAAGGAGGTGAGTATAAGCGCCTGTTTAGCCAGAGGGATTCCATCTGGTTAAACAGTGATTTTGTTGTTTATGCAGTAAAACTTAAACCAACCCTGCTCCCCGCCCCCCACCCAGCCAGGGGAACTTACTTAAAAGCAAGTCCGGGAAACCAGTCCCATGTAACAAAGTCCAAATACAAGGGCGGGTCAGGCCAGGTGGAGACATCCAATCAGTGGGGCACGCATACTGTCTCCCTAGCTACCAAGGAGTGTGAGTCCTGCCTTTTGGGCGCCAATTCTGACCAAGGTGATAGGCTAGTTCAAGTATCTACTAGGGTAAATCGTAATTCAATTGGCCACCCGTGTGTGACCTAACATGACTGTGCGGCGTTCTCCGTATGTTGCTATCTCATTGGCCACCTGTGTGTGGCCAGGCTCAACCACATGGCCTTTGCTCTATCAAAGTTAGTCTGTGAGGCTGGGAGGGGTCGCTTCTTTGCAAGAGACGGCCCCGAACAGTCGGTTTGATTCTCGATGCTTGGCGCGAAATAAAGCTTTGTTTGACCTTTGCTTTGTATCAGTTTTGCTCCTTTGATCATGGACCCATTATTGGGGGACGTAACAGTGAGAAAGGAACCAGGCAGCGGTGGGATGAATATCCCCCATAATGCTTGTCATCCAGTCGACCTAGGGTCCCAGCAGTGTTTCACTTCTTAACCCTCTGTGATCCAGGAGCAGTCTAGCACTGGCTGTGAGTCAAGCTGGTTGTCCTGATAGTCCCCCAACAAAACTGGAGGGGTGGCGATAAGTGCTTCTTACCAGTCATCTCACTCTGTCTATTGTCTTTTACTTTGTCTACCTATTCTGGGAAATTGTGTTGTCTGCACCACAGTGGCTGGTGCAGATCTCTGGACAAAGAAATAATTGTTTAGTGAACTTGAAGAGCTCTTGGCCCTCCTTTTACATCAAAAATCTATCTAAACTTCCTGGGAAGGAGGGAGGAAGCATCTGATTCTAGGTTGCCTAGGGAACCTGAGGCAAGAAGTAATTGTGGATCAGGTGGGAATACAAATCTTAAAAAATAAAATCTTGGGGCGCCTGGGTGGCTCAGTGGGTTAAAGCCTCTGCCTTCGGCTCAGGTCATGATCCCAGGGTCCTGGGATGGAGTCCCGCATTGGGCTTTCTGCTCAGGGGGGAGCCTTCTTCCCCCTCCCTCTCTGCCTGCCTCTCTGCCTACTTGTGATCTCTGTCTGTCAAATAAATAAAATCTTTAAAAATAAATAAATAGGGGCGCCTGGGTGGCTCAGTGGGTTAAGCCGCTGCCTTCGGCTCAGGTCATGATCTCGGAGTCCTGGGATCGAGTCCCGCATCGGGCTCTCTGCTCGGCAGGGAGCCTGCTTCCTCCTGTCTCTCTGCCTGCCTCTCTGCCTGCTTGTGATCTCTCTCTGTCAAATAAATAAATAAAATCTTAAAAAAAAAATAAAAATAAATAAAAATCTTAAAAAATAAAATCTTTTAAAAAAATTTTTTAAAAGAAGTTTTTACCCACCAATTTTCTCCCATGCAGTTATAGGATCTTTTACTGTATACAAATGTCTACTTCTTAACCAGTTAGCCATGAAGAACTTCTTTAGAGAGACCAACCATACTGGGTATACCATCTTTCTTCTTTGTTGTTTAATTCTTCTTCTTCTTCTTCTTCTTCTTTTAAAGATTTTTTAAAGTAATCTCTACCTACAACATGGGGCTCAAACTCATAACCCTGAGATCAATAGTCACACACTCCACCAGCTGAGCCAGCTAGGCGCCCTGTTTGTTGTCTAGTTCTTTTCTTTCTTTTTTTTTAAAGATTTTTTTTTAATTTTTTATTTAAGATTTTTTTCTTTTTTTAACTTGAGAGAGAGAAGACAGAGGGAGATCAGGGGAAGGGAGAGGGGGAGAACCTCCAGCAGACTCCTTATTGAGCATGGAGCCCAACATGAAGCTCAATCCCACAACCCTGAGATCATGACCTGAGCCGAAATCAAGAGTCAGATGCTTAACTGAGTCACCCAGGCACCTCCAAAGATTTTATTTTTATGTAATTTCTGTACCCAAAGTGGGGCTCAGACTTACAACTCGGAGATCAAGAGTCACATGCTCTATTGACTTGAGTAGGCCAGGTGTACCAGTAGGTAGAAACTTCTAAAAGAGAATTGTAGCAGAACATATTCTTGTGGACTCTGAGACCTGAGCGTAACAGCATTCCAAAGGTTGATGGGTTAATCTGGAAGTTCTGTGGAGCAGGTGATCTGATTTGAAACAGAATTTAGTTCTAAGCATCAGTCCTCTGCCCCTCATGGTTGGGCTTCATGGGATGAGACTCTGGGATTTGAAGGTGATAAAATTTTACTCCATTTTGCTATTTAATCCTGGGAAAGTGGTTCTTTTTTGTGACCCAGTTTAACTGTCATGAAACAGGAGAATTACCTTGAATTTAAAGAAGGATTTTGTGTGTGAAAGGCTCACTATAAGTATTTAAAAGGGTGGAGATATTTTTTTTTAAAGATTTTATTTATTTATTTGACAGAAATCACAAGTAAGCAGAGAGGCAGGCAGAGAGAGAGGAGGAAGCAGGCTCCCTGCTGAGCAGAAAGCCCGATGTGGGCTCGAACCCAGGACCTGGGATCATGACCTGAGCCGAAGGCAGCGGCTTAACCCACTGAGCCACCCAGGCGCCCCGGGTGGAGATATTTTTAAAGAAAGAAAAAGGTTGGGGCACTTGGGTGGCTCAGTGGGTTAAGCCTCTGCTTTTGGCTTGGGATTGAGCTCCCCCGCATCTCGTGGGCTCTCTGTTCAGCAGGGAGTCTGGTTCCCCCTCTCTCTCTACCTGCCTCTCTGCCTACTTGTGATCTCTCTCCATCAAATAAATAAATAAAATCTTAAAAAGAAAAAGAAAAAGGGTGGAGATGCCATTTAAGATTCTGATAATACTGTCTGAAGTGTCTTGAAACGCATTCCTACCAGGGACCCGCTCATAAATAAAAGAAAGATCTTCTCCCCATCTGGTCTAGCCCACTACTCCAACCTGAAACCACAATCCAGGCTATTAGAGATCTTGATTTATCACAGAAAACAAGGACTGGGAAAAATAAAAAGTAAGTAGCTTCCAAGTTGAATTTGGGGTCATAATACGCGTTCAAAAAACATTTGAAAGTGCTTTGTAACTTTGTAACACAGTAACATGGTAACAAGAGGGATCATTGCTCCTCAAAAGTGTAGGAACTCTGTTCTATTTGTCACTGGACCTCCAGTGTCCAATCCAGTGTCTGGCATGTAGGACGTTATTTTTTAAACTTTTTATCATTGGAAAATTTTAATTATACGAAGGGAGAAAAAAATACTTTAATGCACCTCCATGAACCCAGCTTCAAACTGTAATTAACTCATTCTATAGGCATTTAATTAATGCTTTTGGAAGGGAGTTTAGCAGTTTCTTAGAAATAATTTACCCCATCTTTCTTTTCTATAGAAGATTATGATCAGGGGTGCCTCAGTGGCTTAATCAATTAATCATCTGCCTTCAGCTCAGGTCATGTTCCCGGGGTCCTGGGATCGAGCTCTGCCTCGCTCTCTGCTCAGTGGGGAGCCTGCTTCTCCCTCTCCCTCTGCCTGCCTCTCTGCCTACTTGGGCTCTCTCTTTCTGTCAAATAAATAAAGGAAATCTTAAAAAAAAGATTATGATCGATATGAACAATGATATCAGAAAATCATTTCATATATGTGTGTGTGTGTGTGTGTGTGTATATGAACAACCCTAAGATCAAGATCAGAGCCAAGATCAAAAGCAGACTCTTAATTGACTGAGCCATCCAGATGTCCCTCGTATATTTCTCATTGGGTTAATCACTTTTGAGAAAAAAAAATGTGGAATCCTTGGAATTTTGGGTTATTATAGAACTATAAAATAAACATCTTGATTTTATAAAGAACAGAACCTCAAACTATTTGCTACTCATGCCTGTGATTAATAGTTCATTCAGTTTCAGACTTCTTGTGTTTTTTAAAAAAGATTTATTTATTTATTTTAGACAGGGACAGATAGAGAGAGAGAGAGAGTGAGTGAGTGCATGGATAGGGGTAGAGGGAGAGGGAAAGAGAAACTTTAGCAGACTCCGCACTGAGCTTGGAGCCCAATGCAGGACTCCATCTCACAACCCTGAGATCAGGACCTGAGTCAAAGAGTTGGACACTTAACTCACTGCACCACCCAGGCGCCCCCCAAATTTTTTTAAAACTCTGAAGCTGAAGGGCTGCCTGGGTGGCACTGTTGGTTGAGCATTGGACTCTTGGTTTTGGCTCAGGTCATGATCCCAGGGTCGAAGGATCAAGCCCCATGCCAGGCTCCATGCTAGGCATGGTATCTGCTTGGGAATCTCCCTCTTTCCTTCTGGCCCTCCTGCCTCTCTCTCTCACTCTCTCTTTAATAAATAAAGTCTTAAAAAATTTAAAAAAATTTAAAAATTTGTAGTTTGGCAAGTAGGTGTTGGGTAGTAACTAGAAACCATTTTACTCCCTAAATCTGACTTGAACGGCCATCAGTCCTCTTCTTTGACTGTGATATGGATGGAATGGGGCCAAGCTCTCTATGTTTCTTGGTGTTTCTATTTATCTTTGACCCTTGTACTTTGTACTGGTTCTTTATTTCTAAGAACACAGATAATAGTCAGGCAAATCTGAAATGTTTGCCTAAACTGCCTTTGGCATTTTTCAACATTGTTTTCTGGGAAGACCAGGATGGTAAAAAGCCCACCGGTGGTCTACATTGAGATGGGCATCTGGCTATGAGGCTGTGTTTGGGTGAGTCATTTCCCTTTGGGTTTCCACATTTGGGTAAAATAAGGCCGGTCTGCCTTTCCTTCTTTCTTTCTTTTTTTTGGAAAGAGTTTATTTATTTATTTGACAGAGATCACAGGTAGGCAGAGAGGCAGGCAGAGAGAGGGAGGGGGGGAGCAGGCTCCCTGCTGAGCAGAGAGCCCAATGTGGGACTCGACCCAGGACCCTGAGATCCCAGGACCCTGAGATCATGACCTGAGCCAAAGGCAGAGGCTTAACCCACTGTGCCACACAGGCACCCCTCTTTTTTTTTTTTTTAAGTAGTCTCCCCACCCAATGTGGGGCTTGAACTCTTGTGAGACTGCTGAGATCAAGAGTTGCATACTCTACTGAATGAACCAGCCAGGTGCCCCTAAAATGAGGTTTCTTGATAAAGTGACATAATAGAACAAGGACAGCCTCAAAAGTAAAAAAGACCAGGCTATGAATTGCATCTTTGTATGTTTCTCGTACTTCCCATCTGCAACATGGGTTGTTTTAAGACAAACTTTATTTTCAAGATCTAATGCAATGTTTAGTTGAAATTTATTAGCTATGTTTGTGATCAAAATGAGAAAGTAGCAAGCAGAAAAATAGGCCATGGAGTTGGATAGATAATTCACTGAATAAGAAATACAACAGGCAAGGAAGCATATTTTTTTTTTTAAGGAAGCATATTTTTAACTCTACTTGTAATTAGGAAAATGCAAGTTAAATAATGTGCACCACTGTTTTTGCTCACCAAATTGGCAAAAAATAAAAATACACATAATATCCATTGTTGGGGAAAGTTTAAGCAAATAGGCATCTCCTAGAAATCTTCTGAAGGAAGTTGGTAGTATCTACCAAATTTAAATGTGTTACTCTTCAAATCAACAATTTTGTTTCTAGGAATATGTTATACACAAATATATACATGAATATACATTTATTCCATTGCTTTTGTTTTTCCTTTGTAAAAGAATTTTATTGTGTGGCTTATGTAGGTCTTGTATTCTACTTTTTTTTTGGTAAAAGAATTTTTTCACTATTTTTTTTTAAAGATTTTATTTATTTATTTGACAGAGAGATCACAAGCAGGCAGAGAGGCAGGCAGAGAGAGGAGGAAGCAAGCTCCCTGCTGAGCAGAGAGCCCGATGCGGGGCTCGATCTCAGGACCCTGAGATCATGACCTGAGCCGAAGGCAGCGGCTTGACCCACTGAGCCACCCAGGTGCCCCTTCACTATTGTTTTTAATGAAAAAAACTGAAAACTAATTTTACTAAAATGGACACATTTCTATGGAGTAGTGTGTGTAAAAAGCATACTATAGAATATTATAGTATGATCCCATTTTTGTCAAGAAAAGCAATTGTGTGAGTGTGTGCATTATATAAATGTATGGAAAGAGGTCTGGGAGGATATACTTCATAAAATTTACTCGTGGGGAGGGGAGTAAGGTTAGAGGGTAGAGAGAGAATTTTACTTTTTATTCTTTTTTTTTTTTTTAAGATTTTATTTATTTATTTGACAGCGAGATCACAAGTAGGCAGAGAGGCAGGCAGAGAGAGAGGAGGAAGCAGGCTCCCTGCCGAGCAGAGAGCCCGATGTGGGGCTCGATCCCAGGACTCTGAGATCATGACCTGAGCTGAAGGCAGCGGCTTAACCCACTGAGCCACCCAGGCGCCCCTACTTTTTATTCTTGATTCTTCTAATTTTTTTGAGTTTTCCCAGTAATTAAGTATTATTTTACATTTGAAAAAAAATTTCATTTATTTTTATTACTTATTTGTTTATTTATTTAAGATTTTATTTATTTATTTGACAGAGAGAGAGAGATCACAAGTAGGCAAAGAGACAGGCAGAGAGAGGGGGAAGCAGGCTCCCTGCTGAGCAGAGAGCCCGATATGGGGCTCCATCCCAAGACACTGAGATCATGACCTGAGTGTAAGGCAGAAGCTTAACCCACCGAGCCACCCAGGTGCCCCAATTTTTATTTTTTATTTTTAAAGATTTTATTTATTTGAGAGAGCACAGTCAAGAGAGCACCAGTGTGTGTGTTGTGGGGAGGCAGATAAAGAGGGAGGAATAGACTTCAGCTGAGCAGGGAGCCTGAGGCAGGGTTTGGTCCCTGGGATCATGACCTGATCCAAAGGCAGATGCTTAACTGAGCCACCCAGGTGCCCGGAAAAACAATTAAAAAAAAAAAAAGGGTGGCAGTGTGAATTAGAAAATCTCTCAGCCACCATGTGAGTTTAGTATTTGTCCAGATCCAACATTACAGCTGAGTAAAGCCATGACCTTTTTAGGTCTGGAAGTGTGGAAAAAGCTTGTATTTAAGTGTAGCAAAGCTTCCTCTCCATGGTTTGAGGCTTGGACTAATGGACCAGTAAACCCAAGTGATCCCTTCTGAAAATAGCAGGACTGCATGGGAATAAAGGAGAGGTGTTTTAGTAGCCTGCTGTCCTTTCCAAGGTGCTCTGTTAAAAACGAAAGGAAGGGAAAGGGAAAGGGAAAAGGAAAGAAAAAGGAAAGGAAAGGGAAAAGGAAAGGGAAAGGGAAAGGGAGAAGAGAGGAGAGGAGCAAGGCGAGGTGAGGCAAAGCAAAGCAAAGGTTCTGGGCTTCTTTGAAAGAGTCAAGGGGATCCTAGAGTTGTATTATCTCAGAATCCAAGAGTCCTAGGCTGGAATAGAACCTTCTTAGTTCAACTGTCTGCTTGCTTCCTCTCAGGTCAGCATGTCAGATTTTATCAGACATACCAGATCTCTAATAATGAAATTTCTCTTCAGGGAGTGTCCTTGGATTATAGGTGCCCACTAATTTCTCTATGGTTTCACATTTATTTATTTATTTATTTTTTAAAGATTGTATTTATTTATTTGACAGACAGAGATCACAGGTAGGTAGAGAGGCAGGCAAAGCGGGGTGGGGGGTGGGGAGCAGACTTCCTGCTGAGCAGACAACCCGATGTAGGGCTTGACCACAGGACCCTGGGATCGTGACCTGAGCTGAAGGCAGAGGTTTTAACCCACTGAGCCACCCAGGCGCCCCTATGGTTTCACATTTAGCTCTTACCACTTTGTACAGTATATGGATGAGAACACAGACAATACCTCTTATTTAAGATAGCGATTGGGGCTGAAAGAAGGGGAATCCTGTTTTCCTGCTTATGGATAATTTGCCCCAACTCTGAAAAGAGCTTATATGAAGTTAAGAAAAGCATCACTCTAGGGGCACCTGGCTGGTTCTGTCAGTAGAGTATACAATTCTTTTTTTTTTTTTTAAAGATTTTATTTATTTATTTGACAGATAGAGACCACAAGTATGCAGAGAGGCAGGCAGAGACAGAGAGGAGGAAGCAGGCTCCCCTCTGAGCAGAGAGCCTAGGGCTCAATCCCAGTACCCTGAGATCATGACCTGAGCCAAAGGCAGAGGCCTAACCCACTGAGCCACCCAGGCGCCCCGAGTATACAACTCTTGATCTTGGGGTGGTCAGTTCAAACCCCATGTTGGGTGTAGAGATGGATTAAAAAATAATAATAAAAATAAAATATACCTGAAATTAAAAAATATAATTTAAAAAAAAATCACTCTCCTATCCTTCAAATATCCCTGATTTTTAGATTGTACACAGAGCAAGAATGGTGCTCATGTACTGGCAATGGGATAGAATGGTACACATTTCATCACATAGCTGAATATTTTAACATTTTAAAGACTGTGATCAAAGAGAGGCAATGTCAGGGGTTTGGGGGGTAGAGAAGGAAAAAATGAAACAAGATGGGATTGGGGAGGGAGACTCTTTTTTTTTTTTTTAAAGATTTTATTCATTTATTTGACAGACAGAGATCACAAGTAGGCAGAAAGGCAGGCAGAGAGAGGAGGAAGCAGGCTCCCCGCTGAGCAGAGAGCCTGACTCGGGGCTCGATCCCAGGACCCTGAGATCATGACCTGAGCTGAAGGCAGAGGCTTTAACCCACTGAGCCACCCAGGTGCCCCAGGGAGGGAGACTCTTAATCTCACAAAACAAACTGAGGGTTGCTGGGAATAGCAGGGTAGGGAGAGGGTGGTTGGGTTATGGCCTTTGGGGAGGGTATGTGCTATGGTGAGTGCTGTGAAGTGGGTAAACCTGGCGATTCACAGACCTGTACCCCTGGGGCTAATAATACATTATATGTTAATAAAAGAAAAAGAAAAAAAAAAAAAAAACAACCCCCAAACTATGATTAGAACCAGTAGAAGAGTATATAATACACACACACACACACACACACACACACACACACACATATATGTGTGTGTGGTTAGAAGGATAATTATGATGAAAAACAAACCCCATGTACCCTCTACCCAGCTTTTTCAAGAATATTATAGGGGCACCTGGGTGGCTCAGTTGTTAAGCATCTGCCTTTGGCTTGGGTCATGATCCCAATCCTGGGATCGAGCCCCACATCGGGTTCCCTGCTCAGCGGGGAGCCTGCTTCTCCCTCTCCCATTCCTTCTGCTTGTATTCCCTCTCTTGCTGTGTCTCTCCCTGTCAAATAAATAAATAAAATCTTTAAAAAAAGGATATTATAGAAACCCTGTAGTCCCTTGGTGGGACTGCCAACACCATGGTGTAAGTTGGGCACTCCACAAAGGTCCTAGCCAAGGGGAGGGACATCTCTTGGACTATGGGGCTTTTTCCTTGGGTACAAAGGCTCCACCTGTGGCCAGGCTATAGGTCCTCTGGGCTATCGTTTTCTAATTCATCTGCCCAAAGGACAATCCCTTTTCTAGTTCCCATAGAGGTCACTTGCAGGCTAGTGCAGCCCTGTTCTTGGTGGGGATCCCATTTATATGCTCTATACCCTCCACTAGAAGTAACAATTATACTGAATTTTAGATTAATTATTCTCTCATTTTTCTTTAACATTGTTAAAAAGAAGCAATAGGTCCATGGAGTCACCTGTGTGTAGCCCCACCAAGACTTAAATACCTAATGTAACTGCATTTTCAGCCTCTGCCAGGAGAGGAATTTTAAAATGGTCAATGTGGAATTTCCTGGTCAGCACTAGGAGGTAATCTGTCTGATAAAACCCCCAGCCTTTTCCTAAGAGAAGGTAATTTTGCCTGAAATAATCCATGCTTTTAACTTCCTTGTCCTATCCTGCTTCTGTCTATAAAAACCTTCCATTTTGAACTGAGAGCTCCTGTCTGTTTGCTAGATGGGATGCTGCCCGATTCATGAACTGTTCAGTAAAGCCAATTTTTTTTAAAAAAGATTTTATTTGACAGAGAGAGAGAGAGAGAAGGAACACAAACAGGGGGAGCAGGAGAGGGAGAAGCAGGTTCCCCGCCAAGCAGGGAGCCCAATGTGGGGCGCGATTCTAGGACCTCAGCATCATGACCCCAGCCAAAGGCAGATGCCCAATGACTGAGCCGCCCAGGCACCCCTATAAAGATATTATAATGGATACAAATGAATAGGCAGATGAAGAGTTATTTAGGGCGAGGTGCAAAAGGGTCCTAAGCTCAAGAAACTCTGTCTCTGAGGCATCTGGGATATACCACTGTCAGAGCTCATGGATGCATTCACCAACCCAGAAGCTCATCAAATCTTGTTGTTCAAGTTTTTATAGAGCTCATAATCTCCAGCTTCTTCTTTCCTTCCCAGGAGATCAGAGGTGGGGCTGCCAAGTTCTAACCCTCTTATCATTTGGTCTTTCTGGCATTGGCCCCAGCTGAGGCTATCTAGGGCCCCCACTCTAAGTCAACTTATTAGCATAAGCTCAAGTGTGATGGAAAAAAGGACTTGTTAGGAATAACGAAATACATTCTTTTGATCCCTATTACTCAGGAAACGACAAGGGTTTAGGAGGTCTGTGCCATGAACTAGGAAAGAGACCAAATATGTATTTCATGTTAGATCACAATGTCACATATATACTTTATTTATATTCCGTATCTGATAACTAGAATACTTGAAGTCATTGCTGGTATTATTCTGAAGCTCCTTATTCACCCCCCCTTTTTTTTTTAAGATTTATTTGAGAGAGAGAGCGAGAGAGCAAGTGAGCACTGAACAGAGGGGAGGGGCAGAGAGAGAGGGAGAAGCAGACTCTCTGGGATCATGACCTGAGTCCAAGGCAGACACTTAACCTACTGAGCCACCCAGGTGCACCTCCAGAGAGGATTTTTACTTTTGATTATGCAGGGTGCCTGGGGGCACTAAAGTGATCATCTTTATAATTTTCAGCTCAAGGTTTTCTGGTTCCCACAGGTAGTGTGAAATTCTGCTTCCCTCAATGTGCTTGTAAAACTTGTTTAGGAAATCTCAGAGGAGAGTTTTCTTTTTCTCTACTCCCTCTTCAATTGCAGTGGAGACATTCAGGTTTCCTTACCCTTTTCTTTGGTCGGTTAGGCTTTTTTTCGTGTTCTCCTGTTGAGGATGTAGCCCTTTAGGGATGTGAGTTTCCAGTGTGAAATATGGGCAAGATGTCTGAGGCCCAGAGAAAACGGATGCCTTATCTGTCCCACATGAGGTCACAGCAGCTGCCCAGATAAAGGGACACTTAGGACACTTAAACTGGACTTAGGCCTGTTGACATAATTAGACTGTGCTCCCCACAAGGCAGGAATCACATCTAGTGTGTTCACTGCTATATCTCCAGCAATTGGCACAGTGCCTGGTACATACTAGGTGCTCAATAAGTATTTTTAAGTGCACTCGTGAGTGAGATGTATCCAAGTATTCCACGTTGGGGGAAATAATAGACTTAAAGCCAACAGGAAGAAACCACTAGCAAAACCTTGTTAAAAGATGACAAATTTGGTTACGTTAAGGGCCGTGTATTTTTCAACAAGTGTTTTTATGGTACTAGTTTTTGGTAAGACACTCATTTAGGATACAGGCAGTGCCATACTCTGAGCGGGTGATGAGACCCATGCTAAATAACTGTACTGCTTCTCCCCTGTGTACATTTTGGTTTCTGTCACTACGAAAGACCGAAATAAGTGTGTAAGCCTTCATACTTCAGTTTCTCTGCTGATGAGCTTGGGGACTGGAAAAACACTAGGTACTTCTGTAAATCATTATATTCCCTTGTCTTTAGTGGAAAAGAGCAGTCAGGTGTAAATATTTGGCAAAAATATGGTTGCATTTCAATTGTTAGTTTACCAGAGACAGTGTGGCCCTAACAAAAAGAGTTTGAGGAGTCTGGCTGGTCAAATGGTAGGAAGATCCAAAAGCCTAAGGTTTCTGGGGAAGCGGAAGGGTATGGAGAATGGCAAGATACTCCTGCCTGGATTTCTGGATTTCTTTTTCCTGCCTGGCTAGCAGAGTGCCCATGGTTTTGTGAGGGTCATACTTTCACTGAATCTCTGAGCACTTTATAAATTTCCCTTACATGGCTTTAGGGAGAGGAGAAGAGAAGGGGATATCTTTTTCTTTCTTTTTTTTTGGGTAACCTCTTCTTCCAATGTGGGGCTCAAACCCACAACCTTGAGATTGAGAGTCACATGCTCTTCCAAATAAGCAGGCCAGAAAACACTCCCCCTTTTATTTTTTATTTTTAAAGAATTTATTTATTTATTTGACAGACAGAGATCACAAGTAGACTGAGAGGCAGGCAGAGAGAGGGGGAAGCAGGCTCCCTGCTGAGCAGAGAGCCCGATGCTGGGCTCGATCCCAGGACCCTGAGATTATGACCTGAGCCAAAGGCAGAGGCTTAACCCACTGAGCCACCCAGCCCCCCCCCCCCACCTTTTAAACAATAAACGTTCTGATTGTGGAAAAAATACCTAGTTGACTATAGGAATTTAATCAAGAAGCCAAAACAACTTAGTCTTTTTTTTTTTAAATAAAGATTTTGTTTATTTGAGAGAGAGAGAACACAAGCAGGGAGGAAGGGCAGAGGGAGAAGCAGGCTCCGCATTGAACAGAGAGCCTGATGTGGGGCTCAATCCCAGGACCCTGAGATCACAACCTGAGCCGAAGGCAGATGCTTGACCAACTGAGCGCCCCAGGTACCCCCCAAACAACTTAGTGTTATAGCTAATGATCTCATTGGCTTATATTATTGTTGTACACTGAATTCCGAGCGATCAGGCCAAAAATGTGGACTTGGCAAAGATGAGTGTTACTGTCAATTGTTCTAGCTCCCCAAACTGGATGGTACCAGTTGTTGTGTGAGTGAATATGGAAGCTGAAATAAACATTATGTTAGCTTTGTTCTATTCCAGAAACATTCTATTCCAGAGATATGTAAGATGAAGATTTTTTAGGGCAGAGATCATGATCATATCCCCTAACACTGTGCCTGACCCGTAATAGTTGCTCAAGAAATCTGTGTTGAATAGATAAATGGCTCAAAGGTTACTTGGGGTTGGTAAGATCAGAACAGTATTTGCCATTATTTTGGATGTTGGCGTGGGATCTGTACGCCCTGGAACAGTTTCTTCTCTTTACGGCGAGTAATATTTTTTTTTGTTTATGAAGAACATGCATTCTTGCATGCTGGTACAATGATCCTGGAGAAAGTGGCCCAGGCAGATTCCACTGCCTTCCTCAGAAGTGCCAGCAATACTACTCTCATGGTGAGTTCCTTCTTTATGAGAAAATTTTAATTTTGTGTTGTTTTTAGTCCTTTCCTTTTTCCCAATACACATGCATACTTTGGGAAAAAAATTAGTAGAGTTTGATTGACTTCAATAGCATTTTATGGCTTTGTGGGAATCCAGAGAGTTAAAACATTGTGTCCTGTGCAGTAGTTTTTCTCGCACAGTAGTTTTTCTTGCACACAAAACTGCATATGTTTCCCATCCTTATCTCTAAGTAGGTCTTCTATAAGGGGGCAGTGTAAATATGCTTCCTAATTAGGGAGGAGGTATGCTCCTATGTATTACAATTCACAAGGTTCAGAATATCTTAAAAAGAGCAACAAGAGTTTGGGGGCTCTTAATGGTTGTTGGTTTTCACTTAAAAATAAGTTTACAAGTATTTAGCAACTTCTGCCAAGGAAGAATTACACATGGGGCTCACTGCTAACAATAAAAACCCAGATGGTGGCAAAATATCTCCAGAGACTTCTTTAGGTCTCTGAAAGCGGCACAGGAGAGAAGAGTGAAAAAAAAAGTAGTATCCAGCTTATGAGCCACTTTTATGCATACCAATTCATTTCAGTATGGTTTTTCCTCTTTGACCAACAGGGACTCTAAGTGCATTTAGGTTAAGTACCTTGATCAGAGTCACATGGCTACTAAGTGAAAGGGCTAGAACTTGAATACAAGTTTTCTTATTATAAGTTCAGTGTTCTTATTCCAGGTCCGACATTCCTAAGTACTGGATGTTTGTTGTGGCTCTTTTACCATTTAAGCAATAGGACGGGTGGGGATGGGATATGTCTTATGGCTCTTGCTGGATACTATGCCTCCAGCTTCTTATGAACACTGTATTAAAAAAGATAACAGCAGCCTTGAGTGAACAAAAGTTAATCTCTGTGGTAGTCTTCTAATAGTCTTGGCCAGATATGAGATCAGTAAGGGTGAGGAGGACACTTAAATAAAGTTTCCTTACTGAAGGCACAAGAGAAGGGTCCAACATCCTGCTACATCTAGAAGAGCTGAATTCAATCAAAATATTCCACCAGCGGGGTTGAGGGGGAGGTCCATTTGCATCCTCCATGAATAACGAGGGTGTCCGCTGTGAAGCAGCACAGAGACAGAGAGCTCCTCCCAACTTCAGACTCATCCCAGTGACATGGGTGACCCAGGGCAGGCAGACATGCTGAAGTCCTCCCAGCACCTAGAATGGGTTTTGGGGTTGCAGTAAATAGATATTTCTTCTATAGTGACTTGACTCATGACTTTACTTCTGAGGGGGCCGAAAGCCTCTGCTCACAGAAGCTGGGTAAGGTGTTTTGTTTTCCCGGGCGATAAAAGTCACCTTGCAAAGAAAGACCTAAAAATTTTCATTTGAAATAATAATTTTTCCAACAGGCTTCACCTTCAGAGGGAGTCTTAGCAACACCACTCACTTCTCATCCTGGCCAAACAGCTATCTGAGATGCTGTTTTTGACACTAAGTATATGTGAAAATGTAACTTCTACATCTATAGGCAAAATAGTTGGAGGCAAAAGGAAGAAAAGAGTGATGTAATCTTCGGGTTTTTTTTACTTACAGTGACTGTAAAGTGTAGAAATTGTATTTGTCACAAGATGTTACATTTTCAGCCAGGTAATTCTTGTGGGGAGGGCTGTCTTACGCATCATAGGCCATTTAGCAGTGTCCTTGACCTCTACCTGCTGGATGCCAATAGCACTTCTCCTGCTGGGTGCCAGGAGCACCAATAGCCCATAGAAGGTTCTCCAGACAGCCACAAAAATTATCCTTAGTTGGGAACTACTGTTTTTAACCGGAGCACCAGGATATCACACACACACACACCCAACAAATGCCCCCACCCTCCAAAAAACTTACTAAAGTGAGTTCTGAAATGGACTCGCCCTAGAAATTTAGACAGAATCAGGTAGATAACTCTAAATGCTTACAAGTTACAAAAGGTCAAGTGAGAATATTATTTCTTTGGAGACTTTTGCTGCAATGGTGTGAATTCTTACCAGACATCTGCCTTAGTTTTACCTCGAGTTGAGGGAGAGGAACCTTCATTAGAACTACTCAGAGTCCTTCAGATGTACCTGTTGTAGTTAGAGAGGTGCAGTGGACCTGTGTCTGATTCCTGCCTGGAAAATATAGAGGGTAAGAAAAGGGCTGGCAGCTGTTTTGGCAAAAGAGCAGAGGAATGCTGAAACTGCACTGGGTTGGCCTGTACTCCCCAGTTCCTTTGGGCAAGAAGTGCACGAGAGACTCCCGTAGACCAGGTGTGGACCACAGAGCACTACCACTAACCCAAACTGAGAAAGAAGTTCTCTTTCATCCAGATGCTTCACCACATCTATTGGAAAACAGGGATGCTAATTTACTTTGGACAAAACATTTTACTGCCACCTGCTGGGAAACTGTCAAAATAAAGATGCAAATCTACGACAAGGATGATGTGAATGGCACTCCCTAGGGTGTGGTGTGCTTCACCACAAACAACTAGACAGGGTGGCCCCAGGGTCACTTGCAAATGAGCCAGTGTGAGAGCGATCTTAGATCCTATCTGACAGGGTCCTTAGGGAGAAAAACAAGTTTCAACGTACAAGAAGTTGGAGGTAAACCTCCAGATTTCAAGCAGGTGAAAGAAGGAGTAAAAGAACTGCCAAAACACTGTTTTTGCTCAGAACAAGGCAACTATGGGTGGGAAAGAACCAGAGAATAGGGATGGGGCTGGTTTCAGAAATAACCATACAAGTATCCATCATGTAAAAAGGGGTGCTTTTAAACATTTACCATGCCCAAGTGTTAAGCCATCACATCAAAGTAAAAGTTAAGAACTTTCCCACTCCCCTTTCTTTTCCTCTCTCTCCCTGCCTTTGCCACTGGTTGGGAAGCTGTGAGAGTGCAACAAAGATTAGGCATGATGCCAGGACAAGCAGTGAGGGAGCTACCTCCTCAGGTAGGGAAGAGTCACTCTTTTTGACTCAAACACCATAGGACTATTATTATTATTATTTTTCATGTAAGCTCTACATCTAACATGGGACTTAAACTCATGACCCTAAGCTCTATTGACTGAGCCATCCAGGCCCCCCTCAAACACCCTATGAATTTTCTATTCCTAAGGGTGACCATGGAATTCATGAAACCCATCTGAAGCAAGTGTATAACAGATTTACTCCCACTGCCCAGGTTTAATGGGATGGTGAAAGATTAAAAAATTTTTTTGTTTTTGTTTTTGTTTTTTAAAATGACACTCCTGAATCTTGTATGGATTCATATTGTCACAAATCACCCTGGTTACATATTATAAAATGGAATCTGGAAAAGACATCTTCTAAGGACATGTTCTTGAGTTTCACAGGGGAGAATGGTCATTAAATTGACTCATTTGTTTTTGGGAGCCCATATTTTGGGAATAGGGCCACGAATACAAGGCAGGCTCTGTCCTCTGGGAGCTTACAGTCTTGTTTCATACTCAGAGCAATGTATCTATTACAGTCAGTTATGTCAACAAGAGCCTGTGTTGCATAGGTGGGGCAGGTACAGGAAGGTCTTTAACTCTAAAGATTTACTCTAAGTTTTACTAGCTTATGATTAAGCTTTAGAAGCAATCGTGCCCCCTTCTGTTCTTCAAGTATGGAACCACAGGTAAAGCTTCCATTTAAGATGTTTAAAGAAAGATGCAAGGCTGAACACCTAGGCTGCATCTTGATTGGGCTGCTATAAAACTGGGGCCTGTCTGGTCCTCCATTTGGCAAGATTCAGAAACTTACATTTTACCTCACGTAAGCTTAATCAGGCTCTGTGAAATTAAGATGGATAAGACAACTTTTTTTTTTTGATGTAACACCTTGATAATTCAACCCAGTGAACAGAAGTATAACACTGATATGCATTTGTTAATTGAGAAAGAGTATAGAGCTAGTTTAGTACTAGTCATGTGCCTTGGACAACTGTTTCTTAGTGGGTTTATTTACTTGAGACCCTTTAAGTGATGGGAAGACTACTTCACGGGTATGGAATCAGAGCATGGGTCCTTGCATGTTCTTAAAGGATATCCAGAATTTAAGTTTGCTAGTATATAAACTCAATAAAGGCAGAGATCTTATATGCTGATGAATGCAGAGAGGATAGAACACAGTAAGCATTCAGTGAGTATTTGTTGAGTGAGAGAGTGAGTCTGAATTCAGTTTTTACCTGTCCTGATAATAGCTAGGGATCCTGGTCATTGCAATCAGTAGCCTCTCTACTGGACACAGGGGGAGTCCGCAATACATTCTTACTCAGATTCTGTTGGTTCTAGGCTCTTGTGGACCCCACCCTTCTTTTATGACAGCATCAGCTGGGCATGTGACACTGAAGTTACCGATGATTTATTTCACTCTCTGATGAAATTTGGGAGCTACCCTGGCCTCTGTAACACATTTACAGATCATCTCACAGGGTGACTTTCTTTTCTTTTTTTAAAGAAATCTCGTCCCAAGTTCTATGAGGGTTCTTGTTTGGCATTTTCTGGATTACTGACTTGCTCCTCAGGAAGTCAGGAGACAACCGAATTGTGGTCATTTATATTTTTACAGACACCCAGAGTTCTTTGTGCAGGTGTGGATTTACCAACCGTCAAGGAATCCAAAAACAGAACACTGCGTTTTAGTCAATGGAAGATCTCAAAGCCCTTAATACCCTAAAGGAAAGAAGAGGTTGGCTGAATATTCACACCTTTGTGAGCACATGGGAGCTGCAGGGTCGATCTGGGTGGCTATGCAAGCAAGTACCGACTCCCTAGGCTAAGAGGGCTCCCTATTCTTTATGCCTCCTTTCAGCTCTGCCTTTGAACCTATGGTTTTAGTATAGGAAACTCCCTGTGAAACGACTCATATTCTCAGACGGTTTCCGCACTAGAGGCATATATGTTCTTTCTGGAGTGTAGGTCTTGTCCTTAGATGAAGAGGAAGAGTGGAGGGTGGACAGGATCCCCTTTCTGACCCCCAACGCTGGGAATGGGAAAGTGAGTCATCGCTTCTTCCTGTCTGGCGGCTCTCGGTCTCCATAGTCCTCACCTGGGTAAGGGCACCTGTGTTTTCCTGGCCTTGCAGGAGGGCACGGCCCACTCTGCAGAGACCAGGAGACCTCGGTCTTCCAGATTTTTCTCTCTATCCCTCCTACGTCCCCTCCCGAGTTTTCTCCTTTCCAACCTCCTCTGGACCCCTAACACCTCCTTTTGGCCCACGCCGGGTTCTCGTACCCTAAGTCAGGGACTCATGTTTGGGGCGGGAAGAACGCGGCGGGCTCTAAAGACCACCGACTGCTCGGCCGCGTCCAGGGGCTTTGAGGACCGCCCCCCACCTCCCGCCGTCTGGGCGCGGACGCCCCGCCTCCGCCTGCGGGCCCGCCCCGCCCCCTCCCACGCACGTCACGTCCGGCCCGGCCTCCGCCCGCCCTCCGCCCTCCGCTCTCCTCCCGCTCGCGGTTAGGGAGGGTCTGCGCCTCAGCCAGTGCTTCTTCAGTCGCCGCTCCTGCCCGCTCTTCTGCATCTTTGCCGCCGCCACCGCCGGGGGCATCCGGGGGTAGCTTACCGGGCTGGCCCTGCGCCGCAGCCGTCGCTTTAGCGTCCTGCCAGCGGCCGTTACAGGAGGAGGCTCGCCGGCCGCGGAGCCACCTGGGGCCTCAGTTCTCGCTCTACTGCCGTCGCCGCAGGTCCTGGAGAAGCGGCCGCGGCCGGGGAACGGGGCGTCGCGGTTCCAACGGTAGGTGAACGGGCGGGTGCCCTTATTTGCGCATGCGCGAGTGGCCTGGCGCCGCGGCTCTCCCCCTCTGCGCCCCCCAGCGCCTAGTCCCACCCGCGCGGTGCTCACGGGCGTTGCACATCGTGGTGCCCGGGTTGCGGGGAGTGCCCTGAATATGGGCTAGGATGTAGAACGG
Source organism: Lutra lutra (assembly GCF_902655055.1). NCBI lineage: Eukaryota > Metazoa > Chordata > Mammalia > Carnivora > Mustelidae > Lutra > Lutra lutra. The sequence continues at coordinate 77,044,176 of NC_062282.1, read as the reverse complement.
TCTCCCTTTCTGCTCGAGCTTTATGCATTGAAACCGTGCCTGCGCTGCTGGGGGGTGTGGCAGTCTTCGATTTTTCAGCCGCTGCAATGCGCGTGAGCGGGTGTGCCTTTTTACCGCCTAGCTCCCCCAAAGTCCAAGGCACAGCAACCCACGCGTTTGCTAGTCTCCTCTGAACACCAGACTGCGCCACTTCCCTGCCCACTTCCTTGATGCTGGTCGGTAAAGTTGATGCCAAAAAAAAAAAAAAAAAAATGTGGTTTAATCTGGGCTCAACTGCGCCCCTTTTTAAGATCACGTGAGATGAGTGGTTGCTGACTTCCTTAAATCGCTCAGAGAATATAGCCAAAATTGGTACATTCGGGACTTGTCTAGAATGCACTTTGAATACGCAGGCCAGGGGGGGTACAGCATTAAGTTTCACGTGGGGCGACTGCTTTCCGAGATAAGGGTATAGGAAATTGAATCGGCTGGCACGCTTGACAAGTGAAAATAGATAAACTTTTGTTTGTAATCAATTAAGAATCAAACTGAGTTTTAGAAAGGCAGTTGCAGAATTTCATTCGGTTCCGCATTATGCCGTCTAATCATCGAGAAAAGTACCTCAGTTCGGCATTCTTACTTTCAAGGAGGTGATAATCTAAAAATGACTGCGGGAACCTCGGTAATGCACACTATGGACGTTAAATAACTGGGATGCACTTTTAAAGGCAGACATTAAATGATAGTTTGAAGTAATGACTTTCTGAGTTAATGTGAGGCTCTGTCTTCAAATTTCCTTTTTGCAAGTACAGTAGCCGTTCTTGGCCTGGGTTTCTCACAGGTACTGTGCATTTACTAATTACTTGTTGATGAAATTGGACGGGTACTATTTTTGTGTCCATTGGGAGCTCTTTTATTAATCTGTGCTGCTTTTAAAATTAGGGCAATATTTTCTCCAATTTAATGGTGTCACCAGTTAGGGATTTTTGATACAAGTCCTTAGAAAGATACAGAAAGGCCTATCGCAGTGTCATAAAATTCTTCACTGAGTGAAGTAAATGTTACAGTATGTTTTTTATTAGAATGCCATTGTTTTAGGACAGAAAATGGCTGAAATGAATGCATTGTAACTTGTGACTTTTCGCTCAGCAGTAAAATGAAAGCTGTTTTTATTGTCATTTATGAATAACCTCTCGTGTGTATATGGCTTTTTCTTCATTATACACTAACTTTAATATTGGGAAATATAATAGGAATTACTGTAGCTATGCTTGGAAAAGATTGTGGTAAATACATAACAAAATTTACAATTTTAACAATTTTAAAATGAACAAGTTAACAGCTTTAAGTACGATTACAATGTTGTGCAGCCATTACCACTACCTAATTTTTTTTTTTTTACCACTATCTAATATTTATGGAACTTTTTTTTTTATCTTCCCAGAGACTCTGTAGACAGTAAGTCCTCATTCCCTTTTACACCTAGCCCCTGATAACCTTTATTCTATCTTCTGTCTCTATAAATTTGCCTGTTCTTGGGACTTCAAGTAGATGGAATGTGTTTGTTCTTTTGTATTTGGCTTATTTCATTTAGCATGTTTTCATGGTTCATCTGTGTTACAGCCTGTATGAGAATTTACTTCCCTTTTAAGGCTGAATTCCACCATATGTGTATGCAACATTTTGTTTATTCATCTGTTGATGGACATTTAGATTGTTTTTCCCTGTTAAAAAAACGAAATTCGGTTGAATAAATTTTAACAGTTTTACTGGCTTTATTCAACTATTCATGAATCAGGCGGCATCCCATTCAGATCGAAAGGAGCTCTGAGAAGCTGTACAAAATGGAAGGCTTTTATAGGCAGAAGGAGGCAGGACAAGGAAGTTAATTAGCAAAGAGTGGGTTGTTTCAGGCAGGTCACCGTATTTTGGTGGACAGCCAGAGTCTATCAGGCAGATTACCTCAATAGTGCTGACCAGGAAATTCCAGACTGACTGGTTAAGATTACATTCTTGGGGGAGGCAGTTAGGTAGATACTAAGTCTTAGTTGGGTGATGTGGGTTTAGTCTAGGTGACTCCATTTTGGACCCTTTGCCTGTCTGTTTCTCTCTCTCTTTTTTTTAGTAGGCTCCATGCTCAGTGTGGGGCTTGAACTTAAACCCCCAAGGTCAAAAGTTGCATGTTCTACTGACTGAGCCCGCCAGGTGCCCCCGTTGTCTCTTTTTTAACACAGGTTTTGACTGCTAAGAATAATGTCGCTGTGTATGTTTGTGTACAAATATCTGTTTGAGGCCTTGCTTTTTATTCCTTTGGGTATGTATCTAGCAGTGGAATTGCTGCATCATATGGTAATTCTATGTTTAACTTTTTGGGGAACATCCAAACTGTTTTCTAGGGCTGCTGTACCATTTTGCATTCCTCTTAGCAAAGCACAAGGATTCCATTTTCTCCACATCCTCTCCCAACAGTTCTTTTCTTTTTTTTGGTCTGGTTGGTTGGTTGGTTGATTTTTTTATTAATAGCCATCTTAATGGAGGTGAGTTGGTATTTCATTGTGGTTTGATTTTCATTTCCTTAAGACATAAAGATGCTGAACATCTTTTTTCATTTGTGTATCTTTGGAGAAAGGTCTGTTCACGTCCTTTGCTCATTTTTGGGTTGTTTTTGTTTCTTTGTTGTTACTTTAAAAAAAAGATTATTTGAAAGTAGCTTTTTAAAGTTATTTTATGAATTCTTTTATCTGAAAAGCTGTTCTAAAAGTGAATGAAATACTGAAGTTTAAAAAATAGAACTAGAAAATCTCTGTTTTGTATATGGATAAACAACAAAGGGACTGATGATATCTGAAAAAGGATTCCAGTTATATGGTAGGTCACTCTGTATTTAGAACCCAACTAGATGTATGTCAGTACCAAGAACTTATTTCCATCATTTTAATATTACAAAGGTACATCCATTAAATAAAGGCCCTCTCTTCACCAGTGAGTAACATAACCGCTTCTAAACTTTCCTTTGTTTTATTGAGTGTTTTATTAATATGGCTAGGGGCAGAGGAGGAGATTACTTGGTAGAGAAAAAGGAATTGTAGTATGCACACATGAACTTGACCTGAGTGAGTCAGTGTTGCCCAAGCAAGGCAGTAGGCTAATATGGTGAGTAGGTTCAATTTGGGGCCTCATAGAAGAGTTGACTTTGACTGGAAATGGAACTAAGGAAGGATATTTGGAATGGGATGGAATGGAATAAAGGCAATTTTGCCACGAAATCATGTGGTATACCGAATACATAGTAGTAGTTATGGGGTTATAAGAATAGCTGATTATCAGATTCACTTATTCATTCACCAAATATTTATCTCCTTCTAAATTCCAAAGTTAACAAGCAGTTACTTGGTGACATTTGTATAATTTTGTAAATTTACTAGGTATCGTTGAATTGTACACTTAAAAGAATGAATTTTGTGGTATATAAATTATACCTTAATAAAGTTATTATTATTACTTTTTAAACAATCCACCAGCATACTTCATGAAGCTTATACTCTCTTGGGGGAAATAAACATTAAAACACAGAAAGAATTATATACTAAAAATGATGAATGCTTTGGAGCCAAGGAATGATATGCCTTGAGAGAATTTAACAGGGAGATATTAGATTGAATAGGTTGGAGAAAGCCCCTGTAAGAATGATACTAATGATACTTGAGTAAGAGCTGAAGATGAGTAGGATGAAGTGGGATGTGTGTTTTAGGTAGATGAACCAGAATGTGTAAAAGTCTTAGGTTGAGGAAAATGAGGAGAATTAATAGGATAACAATGAAATTTACTGGATTTCTGTTAGAGGGAAATACTCCAATCTTTTCTGCTAAGTTATTACTTAGCTATAGTGTGTATTTTCTTTTTAAAAAGATTTTATTATCTATTTGTCAGAGAGAGAGAGGGAAGGTTGGAGGGAGGGAGGGAGGGAGGGAGAGCACACAAGCAAGGGGAGTGGCAGGCAGAGGAAAAAGCAGGCTCCTTGCCAAGGGAGGAGCCTGATGCCGGATGGATCCCAGGACCCAGGGATCATGACCTGAACCAAAGGCGGAAGCTCAGCCACCTTGGATGCCCTTTAGTGTATATTTTCTTTTCCTTTTGTATATGATGCATGATAATTCATATCTCTGATTTTAAACAATTTTCAGAGGAATGTCTTTCAAGTTGTTATTGTCCTTTTTAGAAGTAGAAAAACAGAGAACGTTGAGCCATTTACTTACTCTTTTTTTTTTTTTAAAGATTTTATTTATTTATTTGACAGACAACCAGAGAGGGAACACAAGCAGGGGGAGTGGGAGAGTGAGAAGCAGGCTTCCCTCCAAGCAAGGAGCCCAGTGTGGGGCTCAATCACAGGACCCTGGGATCATGACCTGAGCCAAAGGCAGACACCTAATGACTGAGCCACCCAGGCGCCCCTGTTTACTTATTCTTAAAGTCTCTATTTTTGCTTTTCTTTATCAGGCTGCTCTTTTATGCTTGGAGGGTAAAAGTAAAAGTTTGGAAAGGCAAAGGAAGTCAAATTTAGAATCAGAGATGAGAGTTTTTATAGGAAAAGCAGACCATAGTAGTTTGATTGTAGAATCACTTTTGAAACTTTTAATTTCAAAAGGTAAACTTTTTTCTTCTAAGGAATATGGTAGTGTTTGAATATTGATTTTTGAATAGCAGGTACAGAATGTTTAAATGTTTTATAAGTTACCTCCTGTATGTCTTCATATATTTCACCAGAATTTTAAACAAAGTTTTCAGTGATGATGGCAGTCATTGTTTCCGGAAAGCATCCACGTAAAAGATAACAGTCTTAGTTCTAGTCACTAGCAGTGACTTTGAACTAGTTTCTTCAGCTTTCTGAGATTTTATTTTGTTTCTATTCTGAGAGAGGGAGTGGTGATCTGTCCTGCTTATCTCAGACAGGATGATTGTGAGGATTCTTTTGGAAGGTGAACTGGAAAGTACACCAGAAATGATAGCATCAGTTCATATATTGGAGTTGTACTTTTTGTTTAGTGTTCACAACTGAGGAAACAAAGGGAAAGTCATATTTTTTGCTCTCCAATTTGATAACCTACTGGGGAAGACTCATACAAAAATAAGTGTATTAAATCCTTTTTTTGTTCATGTGCTAGCTTTCTTTTCTTTTCTCTCTTTCTTTCTTTCTTCCCTAGAGCATTTTCAGTACAAGTTTGTACAAAAAGAGAAATGTCCTGATTTCATGGACCCAACCCAAGAACAGGTTGTAGAATTTCCCACAGTACCCCCTTACATAAAAGAAAGGGAGTTACAGTTTTGTATTAATGTGCAATAAGAAGTGATAAACTAGTTTTCTTAAAACCTTTCTCATTATTTTGTGGTAGGTGCTGGGTGTGCATGTTTTCAGTGGAAAAGAGGTGAAAGGTTACTAGAATAGAGAAGTCTGCAAGAGTCAAAATTTGTCAAAATTGAGATTACATGTCCATATTTAACTGTCTACAGTGTGTGTTCTCTATAATGCATATATGCCTTCTCAGATATTTTTTGTCACCTTCTAAATTGTGCTCTTTTTAAAAGAAAGTCACTCGTTCTGCTAGTACTTAGTGTGAAGAGCTAATTTAGCTGATAGTCACTTTGACTTAATGGAAAATTATGCTACATTAGTGGACCAGGGACACTGGAGTGCTTGTGGGAAAAGGGAACCTGTTGAGAGACATCTTCTAGCACATTACAGGCTTACCTTTTAATCAGGAGACAGGCATTTATTTTTTTTTAATTTTTTTTATCTTTTTAAAGATTTTATTTATTTATTTGACAGACAGAGATCACAAGTAGGCAGAGAGGCAGGCAGAGAGAGAGGAAGGGAAGCAGGCTCCCTGCTGAGCAGAGAGCCCGATGTGGGACTCGATCCCAGCACCCTGAGATCATGACCTGAGCCGAAGGCAGCGGCTTAACCCACTGAGCCACCCAGGCGCCCCAGGAGACAGGCATTTAAAGTGTTACCTTTCCTCGTGTAAATGTATTTTTTAAGTTTTATTTATTTAGGGGTGCGTGGGTGGCTCAGGTGTGTTTGTTTGTTTTTTAAGATTTTACTTACTTGAGAGAGAGAGAATAAGAGAGAGCACAAGAAGGGGAGGATTAGAGGGAGAAGCAGACTCCTTGCAGAGCAGGGAGCCTGATGCGGGACTTGATCCCTAGACTCCAGAATCATGACCTGAGCTGGAGGCAGTCGCTTAACCAACTGAGCCACCCAGCTGCCCAATAAATAAAATAAAAAAAACCCTCAGTTATGTGTCAGGCATTGGGTAAGGCCCTTAGTGTTACAAAGGTGAAACGACAGGGTTCCTACCTTCATGGATCCTCTCGATTGAGAGACAGATATACTTTAATTCTGTGGCATAATTGCTAAAATAATCATGGTATATTAGGAGCAAAGGAGAAGGAGAACTGTATGCTTTGGAAAATTAGATAAGGCTTGATAGGAAATTAGAATTGGACTCAAATTTATCAATAGAAGTTTGGTGAACTGAATGGGGTTGGTTAGGGAAGTGGTTGGTTATGGTGTTGAGTTACCACTCTAAGCACAGAAAATGGTATGTGTAGAGCCTGAGAACTGTGGATTGTGAGCCCCAAGTAACTTAAGTATTGCTGGAGAGTAGAGTGAGGTGGAAGAGTGGCAGGAAGGGAGATTTTATTGGTAAAGTACTTAGAGGCCATGCAATGGAGTTTAGGGTTTAGTTTGCATGCTGGAGGTTCTTAAATCTTTCTGTACAGTGTAATCACCTGAAGAGCTTATTAAACATGAGGTCCAGGCCATGCTCTTATGGATGCTGGATTGGGGTTGTGGCTTTGTATTCTGCATATTGAACAAGCCCCTCCCTATCCCCAGACGAAGTTAGAGAAACAGTGCTGTAGGCTACTGGTCTCAGAGGTGAGGTACTGGCACTTGTGTTTTTAAATTTTTAAATATAAGTATAGTTGACATATAGTACTATATTAGTTCCAGGTGTACAACATAGTGATTTGACATTTATATACATTAAGAAATGCTCACTGCAGTAATTACGGTTCCCATCTGTTACCCTATAGAGTTACCAGATTATTATTGACTGTATTCCCTATGGTATACTTTTCTCTCTGTGACTTTTTATTTTATAACTGGAATTTTGTACCTCTCAATACCCTTCACCTATTTTGCCTCTCTCCCTACTGCCCTTTCCTCTGGCAACTACCATTTTATTCTCTGTGTTTGAGTCTGTTTCTGGTTTTTGTTTGTTTTGTTTTTTAGATTCTGCATCCAAGGGAAATTATGTGGTATTTGTCTTTCCCTCTGATTTATTTCACTTAGTGTAATATCCTCCAGGTCCATACATGTCACCACAAATGGCAAGATCTCATTCTTTTTTATGGATGAGTAATATCATTGTCTGTATATATCACATCTTCTTTATCCATTCTTTCATTGATGGACACTTCGTTTGCTTCCATATCTTGGCTACTGTATATAATGCTGCAGTTAGCATTGGGGTGCATGTAGCTTTTCAGAATGGTATTTTCTTTTTCTTCAGATAATTACTCATAAGTGGAATTATTTGATTGTATGGTATTTCTGTATTTAATTTTTTCAGGTACTTCTGTACTGTTTCTCATAGCAGCTGCACAAGTTTACTTTCCCAACAGTGCAAGAGGGTTCCCTTTTCTCGACATACTTGCCAACACTTGTTATTTCTTTTTGATACTAGCCATTCTTAGAGGTGTGAGGTAGTACCTCATAGTGGTTTTGATTTACATTTTCCTGGTTAGACTAATGTTATGCATCTTTTCATGTCTGTTGGCTGACAGTATGCCTTCATTAGAAAATGTCTATCCAGGTCTCCTGCCCATTTTGTAATCGGTTTGCTTTTTGGTGTCATGAGATGCTCGCACTATGGAAGGACAAGATCTATTAAGAGTGTGTGTGTGTGTGTGTGTAGCAGCAGTAGTAGAATTTATAGTTTTTGTTTTTGTTTTTTGCTTTCTAAAGATTTTACTTATTTGAGAGAGAGACCCCAAGAGTGAGGGAGGCGGGAAACGAGAAGGGTGAGAAAGGGGGAAAGAATCCCAGGTTGACTGCACTGATGGGGCTGGATCTCACAACCCTGAGATCATGATCTGCGCTGAGACCCAAGAGTTTAACACTTAACCATCTTAGCCACCCAAAGTGTCCCACAATTTGTTTATATATATATTTTTAGTCTTAAAATAATTTTTATGTGTTATATATAATATGCTAGTATATTATTTACTATTCTAGTTTAGAAATATGCATATAATGCAGAAGTGAAGGGTGGCTTCATCATTTTTTCCTGATCAAAAATTTGGAGTCCAAGACTCTAGGCAGAGGAAAATGATTCAGGAATTTTGTCCAAGTGGGGATTTGGGTTAGATTTTAGTTTTGAGGAGATCAGTGAGGAGAATAGATGAGGGGACTTAGTTACAAGGGATTTTATCTCCCTCTGGCTTTATTACTTTGTTTTGATTGGAATCGCTTGAAATCATGGTTGGAGGTTATAAAATAATTGACTATGGTCATGAAACCCTTTTTAGAGTTTTTCAAAATGAACCAGGCTATTTACCAGTAGCTTATCTCCAGGGGCAACCAGTTTTTGCCTGTATATGTTAAATAGAAGAATAATAAACTGTCTCAAGGTAAAACAGTTTACATTTAGTGTGTTTTAGTCTTTGAAATATATGTGCTATATCTTGTATCTTAATTTGGCAACCATAGTCTTAAAAAACAGGTTTGATTCCATTGTTCTTTGTAGTTTTGTGGAATGACACGGAGGAAGATTGCACCCTTTAGTAGTATGTTAAAGTGCATTCAGATGAACAAGTCCTCAGGCATAAGGGTAAAAATTGTCACAAGATGTACTTCATACTCTTTTTTTCTGTTTTTTTTTAAGGTAAAGAAGTTCCTAAACTTTGGAGTGTTATAGCTCTTTTATTTAAAATACTTCTAATCCTGAATTCTGTTTTGTCCTTTAATACTTAGTGGCATCGTCAGTATGAATTTAATAATAGATTTAATTGACTTGGTGTTTTCCCGGGTCAAAATAGCATCTGTGAACATATGACAGGTAACTTTATGTGCTCTTGAGACATTGGTTTGGCCTTTCTCTTTGTTTGGTATAGTGTTAAGGGTTTCAGACAAATTAATATCTTGTCAGTTTTTCAGATCCTAAAGAAACCACTGATTTAGTATTTTGGGAACCTTCATAGAGCTGTCTTTGTTGACTTTGAATGAAGGTGGTACCTTCTGAATGAAGAGGTGCCTTTGCCTTTGCATTGACGAAATGTTTAGAGCTTGCTAATGAAAACCTGAATATATGGAGCAGGGGTAAATTTATTTACCTTAAGATTTGGTTTGCTGACTTAGAGTCAGACAGTGTAATTGTCTAAAAACTTAAATCTCTTTTTCCGAAGTTTGCCACCTTTATTGAGGCCCAGCTCCCTGTTGGCTTTTTCCTCATAGTAAACTAGTAATAGGGATTTTTTTTCTTTGCTTTGGCGGGGGGGGCTTTAGCAATTATTGAGGTAGCTCTTTTAAAATTTTCTTTGTGAATTGTATACTATTTTGTCAAAAGCATTTAAGGCATTAGTGAATTTTCTTGTTCCTTTCTGTTTTTTATTTTTTTAAAGATTTTATTTATTTGGCAGACAGAGATCACAAATAGAGAGGCAGGCAGAGAGAGATAGGGGGAAGCAGTCTCCCTGCTGAACAGAGAGCAGGGTGGGATTCATCTCAGGACCCTGAGATCAGGACCTGAGCCTAAGGCAGAGGCTTAACCCACTGAGCCACCCAGGCGCCCAGTTTCTGTTCATTCTGAATGTAGAACTTTTTCACATGAAAATGACGGTTTATCTTGGCAGATGCTACTCTTACCACAGTTTATTTGCAAAACAATAAAACTTTATATCACAGATCAAATCTTAACACTATTACATTGTCTTGTTAAATTGTTTGCTTTGAAAAGACTTAATCTTCAGTCCAATTGAATTTTTTAAAAAAGTAATTTCTAAATATGCTGGATAACATACCGATGACTGAATAGGATAGGTTCTTGAAATGTGGTTGAAAGAGAGCTTTTATTTTTCTTTTTTGGATAGAGATGTATATTTAAAAAAATGACATATTCTTTTTTTTTTTTTTTAAGATTTTATTTATTTATTTGACAGAGATCACAAGTAGGCAGAGAGGCAGGCAGAGAGAGAGAGGTGGAGGCAGGCTCCCCGCGGAGCAGAGAGCCCAATGCGGGGCTCGATCCCAGGACACTGGGATCATGACCTGAGCCGAAGGCAGAGAGGCCTAACCCACTGAGCCACCCAGGCGCCCCAAAAAATGACATATTCTATAATGAAAGTAGCTTGGTATTATATAACCTATTAAGGTGATGTTATGTCTTTATATGGTTTCTTTTTCATTTTTTCAGTTTTTTTGAAGTATAATTTATATGCAGTAATTTATATACAATAACATTCACCAATTTAAATGTCCAGTTCAGTAAGTTTGATATGTGTATTGTTTTTTCTAATCACATTTTAATTTAAATGACAATTAGTTTATGTGCAGTGTAATATTGGTTTCTGGTGTAGAATTTAGTGATTCATCACTTACATACAACACCCAGTGCTTATCACAAGTGTCCTCCTTAATTCCCATCACCTGTTTAGCCCATCCCCCTGCCCATGTCCCCTCTAGTAACTGTCAGTTTGTTCTCTAAGGTTAAGAGTCTGTTTCTTGGTTTTGCTTTCCTTTTTAAACCCAGTGTTCATTTGTTTTCTTCCTAAGCAGGCAGTTTTAGATATAAGTCAGAAGCTCAGGGGACAGGGATTGCTTGAGTTTTTAATTAAAACAACAACAACAACAACAACAACAAAAACTTCACCAGCATGGAAGCATTATGATACTGAGTATTTTTGTCTGTTTGTTTAGCTTGGTTTTGTTCATTTTCTAGAACCTGGCTTATATAAGAACTATAAATATTTATTAAATAGGATTTTCATTGTTTCTTTTTTTTTTTTCGCATTTTTTTATTATGTTATGTTAGTCGCCATACAGTGCATCATTAGTTTTTGATGTAGTGTTCCATGATTCATTGTTTGTGTATAATGCCCAATGGTCCATGTAATCCGTGCCCTTCTTAATACCCATCACCAGGCTCACCTGTTCCCCCTACCGCCTCCCTTCTAAAATCTTCAGTTTGTTTCCTGAAGTCCATAGTCTCTCCTGTGTCATCTCCCACTCGATTTTTCCCCAGTCATTTTCCCCTTCATTTTCCTAATGTCCTCCATGCTATTACTTATGTTCCACACATAAGTGAAACCATATGATAACTGACATTCTCTGCTTGACTTATTTCACTTAGTGTAATCTCTAGTCCCATCCACGTTGATGCAAAAGCTGGGTATTCATCCTTTCTGATGGCTGAGTAATACTCCATTGTGTATGTGGACCACATCTTCTTAACCATTCATCTGTTGAAGGGCACTTTGGCCCTTTCCACAGTTTGGCTATTGTGGACATTGTTGCTATAAACATTGGGGTGCATGTGGCCCTTCTTTTCACTACATCTGTATCTTTGGGTTAAATACCCAGTAGTTCAATTGACATGTGTATTAAGCACATAACCACCACTGCCATAGTTATGACATAAAACATTTCCATCACCCCAGGAAGTTCTCAGTGTTTTTTGGTTTTCTTGTCAGTGAAATGGATGTAATGAAGATATCTGCATCCATAGAATTGTTGTAAGGATAAAAGAATTAATACATTAATTTTTTTCTTTTAAAAGATTTTATTTATTTATTTGACAGAGAGAGGAGAGGGAGATCACAAGTAGGCAGAGAGGCAGGCAGAGAGAGGAGGAAGCAGGCTCCCTGCTGAGCAGAGAGTCTATGTGGGACTCCATCCTAGGATCCTGAGATCATGGCTTGAGCCAAAGGCAAAGGCTTAACCCACTGGGCCACCCAGGCACCCCCGAATTAATACATTTAAGCCCTTAAGGGGCACCTGGGTGGCCCAGGTGGTTAAGTGTCTGCCTTCAGCTCAAGTCATGGTATGAGGGTCCTGACATCAAGCCCCATGTTTGGCTCTTCACTCAGTGGGGAGTTTGCTTCTCCCTTTCCCTCTGTGCTCACTCTCATTCTGTCTCAAATTAAAAAAAAAAAATCTTTAAGAAAAAGAATAAAACACTTAAAATAGTTCCTGGCATATTGTGTTTTTGTTTTGTTTTTGTTTTTGTTTTTAGGATTTTATTTATTTATTTTGAGAGAGAGAGCATGAGAAGGGGGCAGGTCAGAGGGAGAAGGAGACTTCCCACTGAGCTGGGAGCCATTTGCAGAACTTAATCCTGGCACTCCAGGATCATAACCCAAACTGAAGGCAGTTGCTTAACCCACTGAACCACCCAGGCGCCCAGTTCCTGGCATATCGTAAGAGCTCAGTTATTTGTCCATTGTATTGATGTTGGTATTGTACCTTTTTTAAAAAAGTCCCTCTCTACTAATTTTATTAGGTATTTAAAACTTAGAAGATTCTGTGCTAAGCCATCAAAAAAAATGAAATCTTGCCATTTGCAACAATGTGGATGGAACTAGAGGGTATTAGGCTAAGCGAAATAAGTCAGTCATAGAAAGACAATTATCATACGATCTTCCTGGTATGTGGAATTTAACAAACAAGGCAGAGGGTCATAGGGGAATAGAGGAAAAAATGAAACAAGATGAAACCAGAGAGGGAGACAAACTATAAGATACCGTTAATCTTAGGAATAAACAGGGTGGCTGGAGGGGAGGTGGGCGGGAGGTTGCAGTGATTGGGTGATGGACACTGGGGAGGTATGCATTGTAATGAGCACTGGATATTACATTAAGACTGTTGAATCACAGACCTGTACCCCTGAAACAAATAATACATTTATGTTAATTTAAAAAAGAGATTCTCTGCTATTAAGAAAGGTGTATGTTGCTATCATATATATGTATATGTAAGTAGAACTGAGTGGAATGCAGAAATACCTTGATCTTCAGCAGAACTCAAGTTGATAGCCTGATATATGAAGTTACACTTTCCTGAATGTACCTGTCACCTGCCATTTTGAACATTGGTATTTAGTTGCTTTTTTTTTTTTTTTAATCATTCTTGCCTCATGATGTAAAATTCAAAATGATTCCTTATTTGTTGTCAGTACCACTATAGGAGGCAATAGTCATTGGTATTTAAAATGATTTTTTTATTTTGGGAGTGCCTGGCTGCCTCAGTCAGTAGAGCATGTAACTCTTGATCTTGGGGTTGTGAATTTGAGTCCCATGTTGGGGAGGGTATATTGTACTTAAAATTTTAAAAAATCTTAAAATGATTTTGCTGTTCTGATTTATAATAAATTGGTTATTTTGAAAGTCTGAACATTTATTCTCTTGTGTCAAGTCTTTTATTGATTAATTGCTTTCTTTGCACTTACTGATTCTGTTTGTTAAGACATTCATCAGATCTCTTCGGGACATTTTTCTATGGTACCTGCTAATATTTTCTTTGAGAACTGGATTTTGTAGTTTAGATGTCACATGAATTTTCTAGGGATTCCATGACAAATTACTATAAACAGGATAACTCTAAAACAATAGAAATTTTTTTTTTCTCATGGATCTGGAGGCCAGAAGGCTAAAATCAAGGTGGGGGCAGGGCCATATTCCCTCTGAAGGTTCTGGGGAGGAATCTTCCTTTGCCTCTCCCAGCTTTTGGTGGCTCCTGGTGTTTCTTGTCTTGTGACTGCATAACTCACAGTTTCTCCCTCCATCTTCACATGGCCTTCTTCCCCTCTTTATGTCTCTGTGTGTCCTGTATTCTGCTGATAAGGACACCTGTCATTGGATTTAGGACTCACCCTAAAACCAGGATTTTTTTTTTTTTAAGATTTCATTTATTTATTTGAGAGTGAGAGCCAGAGAGCACAAGCAGGGGGAGCATCAGAGAGGGAGAAGGAGAAGCAGGCTCCCACAGGGCAGGGAGCCGGACATGGGGCTTGATCCCAAGACCCTGGGATCATGACCTGAGCCAAAGGCAGAGGCCTAACCGACTGAGCCACCCAGGCGCCCTCAGGATGATTTCATCTTGAGATCCTTAACTAACTGCATATGCAAAGACCCTATTTCCAAGTAAGTTCACATTTTGAAGTCCTGGATGAACACGAATTTTGGGGGGGAACAATATTGAACCCACTACAGATAGGAAGGGAATATTTACATGGACAAGGAGTGGGGAACAAGATTAAATAATGTCAAAAACTACTTTGCATTTCGCAGGAATATTATTTTGGACCACTCTTCAGTCCAAATGCTTTTTGTACTCTGCTGATTTCCTGGTTTCATTAACAAGGCACAGAAACATTGAGTACCCATTTTAATGATAGAACTTGACTCTAACAGAACTCTTCTAATGAGTGTTAATTTATTGTACATCAAGCAAATTCCCATTTTCTTTATGTTGTGAAAGTATCAACCTGACTTAATGTAAGTTCATTAAACATTTTATCCCTGAAGTTAACCTCTCTAAAAGATCTTCTATAACTTAACTTTGAAGTTGTGTTTCAGATGAATAGGCTACATGTCTTAGCAGACATTTCAGGATGTTTAGGAAGTAATCATCTACCGAAGATTTGTTGTGGGAATGTGGTTTTCCTTCCCCTCCATTTTTCATGTTCCTCCTGGAGGTATATGTTACTAATAAGACATTTTTGAAAACAACACTGAATGGTAATACTCTTCTGCTTACCTGGACTCTCTTGAACAGAGTACTGTAGTGTAGTTTCCTGAGCTGCTTAGAAGATTTTTTAAGTAGATTACTGGAATTCATAGAGGATGATGAAACAACAATTCACAGTTGAGACCAAATACTAAACACATTGCCAAACAAAACTCCTCTCTTCCCAGCCTATTTGCTGGTCTTTCAGTGTTAAATGCAAAGAGAGAAAACTGGTTCTCTGTTTACTACCTTCATGTATTATCTCAGTTACACAGCTGTATAAGTATTACTCTTACATAAAGGAAACCTAAGATTAGAGAGGTGAAGACATGGAAGTTGTTCAGGGTCATATGTATAGGATGGTGGAGTCAATATTTGAATATTAGCTTCTCTTAGGTGCTTTTTTCCAACATACGCTATTGTCTCTCCAAACCAGAAAGCTCAGACAACTACAGTCTTGCTAAAAAAAAAAAAAAAAAACCAAAACTGTTGTATACAAAGAAAAGAATGAAGTACATAAGTGCTTTTCCAAGCTTAAAATCATATTTTCAGTTCTTTGATCTGAAAAGGTTTTTGTGTTTTGTTCTGAGTATATGGGGACCCAGTGGAGGTGGGCGGGGTGTGTGTGTTCAAATGAAGGATCCACTGAGGAAGATGGATTATTTGAGTGGTGTAATCTCTGAAGATCTGTACTGTTAAAGATTCTCCTCTGCAGTTCTTTTATTTGTTTTTACCAGAAAGATCCTTGTCCAGGTTAGCCACCATAATTTGAAACCTTGTATAAGATTTTGCCTTTTACTAGGTTACAGACAAATTTTCAGGCAGAAGAATGGTGTTCAGTATAGTTACCCTCTTAAATAATTGGACTTCACTGCTTATTCTAGTTGCTTCTCATAGTAAGAGATGGTTTGGGAAATGAAAAGAACTGTTTTTTTTCTTATAGATTAACTGCTGAAGTACTGATCGAGTTCTGCGTTTCTTCAATGAGGAACTACAGGCTGATCTTCTGCCATAATCTCAAACAGCCATAAATGACAAAAGAATGCTTGCTCAGTGAGGGTAGCTGGTGCAGAAGCCATTTTTTAAACTTAGGTGTTTAAGTACTCAAAGGTAAGTTTTCAAAATGGTAACTCCTATGCTATATAAATCCACAGAAGTTTTGGAGTTGATCTGCTGTTGCTGCTATTTGATTATTAACTTGAGGTTTTGTAGTTATTACCTGGCCCCACATATGTTGAAGAATGGATCTTGCTTGTTGAAAGCTATATAAATTTATGGCATTTTTGCTTCCCTTAATTTCTTCAAGTTGAATGGATTGTTTCTTAGTCACATTGTGCAACTCTTGATCAACTGGGTACAACTATTATGTAATTTATATAAGGATTATTTTTGCAAACTTTAGAATATTGAGTAGATTTATTATTTTGCTCTGTTCTTTCTCATGAGAAAGGAATGGTTTCTCTGATTTGATGAAAAAAAGCCCAGTTGGTGTCATTTCGTTCATTAACATCTTTTGAAAAAAGTTTTTCTTTTGAAAATACTCATTTCCCACATAAAGTAATAAATATTTTAGGAAACAAATTTTTCTTGGGATTACTTGTTGTCTGATGCTTCAGATATTTGAAACATTGTTTTCTCTCAGTACTTTAGGATCACTGTTCCTACAGAGTTAAGACAAATAACTTACTACTTCTGAGTGAGATTGGCTATGGAAATTTTTCTTTGAAATAATTAATGAAATAGCAGGATTGATGAAAGAACATTCTCATTTGAAAGTTAATGTCTAGAATTGAAAAATATCCTTCATTTATAAAAATATTGTGGCTGCTCTGTCATGTCGAATAAGAGCTGGTTGATCTTGTCCTTTCTAGCCCATCATTGATGAAAAGTTATTATTAGCCCAATACTTTATACAAAGTGATTCTCTCCTGTTTTGGGTGCTTATAAATTAAGAGGTTAGATGTGCTTCATATAGCACAGTACAAAAATGATTGGGTTTGGCTTTTTACCTGTGTCATTAAGCTTGGTCAGTAAAGGTCCTCTTGGAGCCGCATCTGCCCCATAATTTGTCTTTGGGACATTAATGTCCTTTGTTAAGTTTAATGATAGATGTGCCATTGTTTGATAATGCACAAACTATACGTAATAGAGAAAATGTTTGGATGATTGTGTTGAGCTTTATTTGTAGAATATCTTGTGGGCCCGAGAACTGGAACATATGTAACGATGAAAACAAATTCAGGTGTAAAGCATTTTTTGTAATGTATTTAATCATCTTGTCACCTGTTGATTATTAGTCTCTTTTTTTGTTTGTTTGTCTTTCATTTGGCAGAAAAGACAGCTTTGATTTCTGGCTGCAAAAAAGATATGAGGAAGAGCTCCTCCCCTTCCTTGAGTAACTGCAACTCCGTTCTTGCTAACAAAATATTTGGAATTCCACTTGATGAGCTGCAGCAGGGAGGACATCCAGACAATGAGGTTCCGTTCATAGTCCGCCACGTTGTGGACTATATTGAGGAACATGGTATACATTTCCTTACCTTGAGACTAGCCTTTGTTAAACAGTTTATCCCTTTTGACCTCGGATTTTTTTTTCTTTTCTTTTTTTCCACTGTGGAAAGTCCAAAATATAGTAAGGAAAAATGGTAGAAATTTCTTATGTAAAGTTATATACTTAGAAATGCCCAGCTTATAGCATTGTTTAGTGGGGTGGTAATGGAATATTTTTAATGGAGGTGGAGTGGATAAAATAAATTATCCCTCAGGACAGAGATAGTATGTTCCTAAAATGTGTGATTTGAAGGTGTTTAGCCCTGTAAGGAGAGCCAAGGTTTTTTCAAAAGTGAGTATTTTGGCCATTAGTGGAGCATAAGGAATAACACAGAAGACATTGGGAGATGGAGAGGAGAAGTGAGTGGGGAGAAATTGGAGGAGAGACAAACCATGAGAGACTGTGGACTCTGAGAAACAAACTGAGGGTTTTGTTTTGGAGGGGAGGGGTTTGGGGGGTTGGGTGAGCCTAGTGGTGGGTATTAAGGAGGGTACATATTGCCTGGAGTACTGAGTGTGGCGCATAAATAATGAATCTTGGAACACTGAAAAAAAAATTAAGAAAAACCAAACAAACAAAAGTGAGTATTTTAAGTTGGTTGGAAAATGAATATATATGGCCAAGTAGTCGAAGTTGAAGCTTTTTAAATTTTTACTTTGGACTAATGTAGGAGGTCTGGAGCAACAAGGACTTTTTCAAGTCAATGGAAATGCTGAGACAGTGGAGTGGCTTCGGCAGAGATACGACAGCGGAGAAGAGGTGGACTTGGTTAAGGAAGCAGATGTTCCCTCAGCTATTAGTCTTCTTAGGTTTTTCCTTCAAGAACTCCCTGAACCTGTTATCCCTGGCAGTTTGCATATTCACTTGATGCAACTTTCTCAAGGTAATATAATTTGATTCTTACCTATCAGTCATTTACCATTAATTTCAAAGTCTTTTTATCTTGTAGAAATCTTGACATGTAAACAGTAATTACAATAGTTCTGAGATTCACTTCTTATGTTCCCCTTTGGAGGACATATGCTCTTTGGGTCTGTATGGTCTAGTCAAGGGGATGGAAACTTCTTAGATGCCTGTAGTCCTGTTTACTTTTTATGACTGGTCTTAGGAAGCCTAAGCTACAGGGTGAGGAGGAGGAGAAGGAGAAGAAAAGGCAGGACACAAGAACATGGAATAGGTTGGGAAAGAAGAGAAATACATATAAAGTGGTATGTGTGGCATAATATCCAGTAATAGTGCTGTTCCTTAGTGGTGATGTTGCTGTAGGATACTATTTATCCCTGGTTTGATAGAATGTCCTAGCAAAAACCAGAAGACAGCTTTGATTCCAGGTTCAGAATATATCTGTAGTTTGTTCTTGGACCCCTGCCTGAAGGAAATAAAATATCAATTTGGACATCAGACTTCAAGCCAAGTAAAGAAAAAAAAAAGGCTGATTTGTATTTGTTGGGTTAGGTTTTCCGTGGTGTGGGTTAAATCTTTGTTCACTCATAGTTGTTGACTTGCATTGGCCAGTGCATTTTGACTTCTTAGGGTTGGCACTGCTTTGGAAATACAGGTACAGTCATGCAAGAGACAGTATGATGAGAATTAAACAAACATAGAGAATTTGGGCCAATGAGTAATAGGTGAGGAAAACAACCTTCAGCAGTTGAGGGGTTGAATTCCTTCTCTCCAACTCTTCTCTTTCCCTTAATAAGTGAAATGTGAAGCTCTAAGCCATTTGGCCTCTGGTAGAGGAAGTGAAGAGGTTTTGAATTGTTAATAGTAAAAAGGTGAGGTGGGTGGAGTAATGTGAACCTGGCAAAATATCTGAGCTTTGCTTTTACTTCATTAAAAAAACCTGTCATTATGTTTTATAGATTATAATAATGAAGATGAATTTGGAAGAAAGTTGAGGTTCCTTTTACAGCAGCTTCCACCTGTTAATTACAGTTTGTTAAAGTTTCTGTGTAGATTTTTAGCCAATGTAGCATCACATCATGAAGAAATTTGGTCTGCAAACTCTTTGGCTGCTGTCTTTGGTCCAGATGTCTTCCAGTAAGTTTTTCCACAAATTTTTATGTAATAATAAAAAAAAAGAATTTGTGAAGTGTCATTATACTATCTGCCAAGGATCATAGGTTGCCTGGTGAACCATTATTTTTTATAGTAGATCTGATTAACCCTCCGAGCATTTCTGTGAAGAGGGTACAAATTAGGTAGGCTTTACAGATGGGAAAACTGAGGCACAGAATGATGATATAAATTGCTCAGGTTTATAAAGTGACTCATTGGTTGTCTTCTCATTTTACCTGTATTTGATTTAAGGACTTTCAGTTCAATGTAGACTTTTATTCTTAGCATTTACACAGATGTGGAAGATCTGAAAGAGCAAGAAATAGTGAGCAGGATAATGGCTGGACTTCTGGAAAATTACTATGAGTTTTTTGAGAATGAAGAGGAAGATTTCTCATCTAATGATTTAAGTTCAATTACTGAACAGGTGAGAATATTTTAAAATACTCTACTTGGAGAATTTTTAAAGAATATGCTCTGAAGGGCTTGCATAAACTCAGGTGGAGTTTTAAAGTACTGAACAAAGCAGTTCACTTGGTTATTATATGTAGTCATGGGTGACACATCCATGTAATGTATGAATATGGTATTTTTTCTTAAGTTCTCAATTTGAGTAATAAAAGGTATTGAAAGTAGAATATATGTTAGTTTGTGGGGTTAGTGTGTTTTTCTTCTAACTTAAGCATTGTTTATTTTATAGAATGGGTGGGGTTTGCTTTTGCAAAGAAACTTTGCACATAAGAATGTAGGCAAAGGGTGAGAAGTAGAAGGTAGAGGGATAGATTAAATACAAAGTTCACACAAACTTTTAAAAATAGGAAGTTTTTCTTGATGAAAGTCACAGGTCAATAGAACAGTGCAGTCGTTCTCATTATGGGGAAGCTCACGGTAGTTTTTTAACTTTGTGACTTTGGAAAATTAACATTCATTTCTTTGGCTGCATTATATTTTGTTCTGCTATACCTTGATGGTTGAGATAGTACAAGAACCTGGTTACTTTCTCCTTCATGAAATGAGAATATTGATGAACAATAAATTTTTTAGTGTAAAAAATTGATTTATTTGATAAATTTATTGTAAAACCACATTAATTCATACTTTCCATGTTTAGAATTTATAATTTAGGTCTATGTGGAGGTTTTTCTTTTACACTTAAGTGAAATAATTCATCAAACTTTTATTAGGTTAAAGCCTGTGAAGTTACTTATATTTTGGGCCTGTGGCGTGGTTGCTCTTCTTTAATGAGTAAATCATTCATCTGGTTAAAATAAAATATACAGTAAAATTTCTTGGTTTACCCAAATCCACTCCTTTGCCTCCACATTGGTTTTCTATCTATTTTTTCCAGAGTTTCATTATGCAAATATAAGTAAATATTTGCTTAGTTTTTTAAACAGGAAAGTAGCATACTGCACACACTGTTCTGCATCTTTTTTTTTTTTTTTAAAGTCAGTTAACAGTGTATCAGGAAGTCTTAACTGGAAAAGAGAGAGCATATTCTTTTGTTTTTACTGCATAGATCCCTGTTGTATGGATGCAATGTTATGATTTATTTGATTTGTTGTACTTGATCTCCACTTGAAAGGTAACAGTATGCCCCATTTTTTCAGAAGAGTCCTGGTTTATATCTCCTTATGTAATTATTAGTAGCTCCCCTTATCACTCTTGTATGTATCCAGGTTTTGATGATTGATTATATGGTCATTATTTATTGATGCATATTGGGTGGAGTCTCTTCATTTGCTTTTAGATTAGGAAGCAGCAACTCTTGAAAGGTAGTTTATCATACAGATTTTCATTAGTTCTTATAGGTCTTGGTTCTGATAATGTGAACTTAGAAGTTTTATTTTCTGGGTAGCCCATCTTTTGTTTAAGAGTTTCTGTACTGTTGGGGACTTTTCTGGATAAGTCTAATATTTGGAGTTGAGACCTTCTTTAGTTTTCCATGTTTTCTTCCTGTAAGCATTTATATCGTCTGATTTTCACTCCCTCTTTCCCTTCCTCCCTTTTTCTTTTCCTCCCCCACCCCACCTTCCTCTTTTTTTTCACGTATCAGGAACTTTTAAGGAAACAGTAACAAGACAAATTGCAGTTTGTAATGTGTTAAACTGAGGATGAAAACAGTGTGCATGTGTATACCCAAGCGGATAGAATTTGTAGCCAGAATCAGTGATCCATATTTTTTGAACTTCTGTCATATACAGCTCCTGACTTAAAAACTTGGTTAGAATAAAGAAGTAACACATCTCTTCAAAATCATTCTTGCTTTATAGAAAACGATAAGAAGAGGGCAAGGAGATTTTCCTTAAACCATTAATGTCTTTTGATGCCCATAAGAAATCCCATCTTTGGGGAATTGTGTGTCACTTCTTTCCCTAAAGTTTTAGTTGAGGGGTGCCTGGCTAGCTCATTTGGTAGAACATATGACTCTTGATCTTGGGGTTGTAAATTCAAGCCCTAAGTTGAGCATAGAAATTACTTTAAAAAAAAAAAAATCTTAAAAGAAATTACATTTTAGTTTAGTGATTTATTTAGTTAAAATTAATGGCTGCTCAAAATGAAATAATATGCATACATTTGTGTTACTCATTTTTTACATATCTAAGATGATTTGATTTCTAAGACAATAATGATGCAGATATGCCCTACTACTTATATCTTGATGACTCTGAAGTCTTCAGGGTATGCCTTGACTGTGTTTTATGTTGTATAATTCTCTGATGTACAGTGGAATAACTCACATGTAATGCATTTGTGTTTTTATATTTCTTTATGCACTAAAAAATGTTAAGAAAACTTAACATATGTTGTGCTTTACATTAAATAGATTAGTGGTTAATTAACACCAGGACATAGTGTTGAATTCTGTGAATTTGCCCATGGATAGAAAAGAGGATATTAGGGGTTACTGGGTGGCTTAGTCAGTTGAGTCCAGTTCTTGATTTCGGCTCAGGTCTGGATCTCAGGGTCATGAGATCGAGCCCCATATTGGGCTCTGTGCTCATTGCAAAGTCTATGTGTACCTATCCCTTTGCTCCTCCCGCTGCTTTTGCCCTCTCTTTCTCAAATAAATAAAATCTTTAAAAAAAAAAAAAAAAGAGGATGTTAGTATATTGAGTAGAATGTACTCAATAAATGGAGTAGTGCTGTGAGTTGTAGGAGACAGGGATGTATATTTAATTATTTTGGCCCATATTGCTAATTACCCGAATCTGGTTTCTTACCTATTTTAATCACATTTCTGAACTATAAGTAGGTTACAGTAGTAGGCGGATACCTGAAAGCTTGCTTTCTTTAAAGCAGTTCTGATAACTTCAATTTGACTTGTGAGGCTGAAGTGATAGATATTGAGTGAAAGTAAAATTTCCTCAGACTTAGCACATTTTGGTTGTATTTTCAAATTGACCTAATTTAAATCCTCATATTTAAATCCCCTAATTTCTTATCCCCGTATTTAAAGATATGGGTAGATCTGGCCCATCCCTGATTATTTTTCTTCTGATTTTGATATTTGAAGGAAGTAAAGTTAATCTAGGACTCTGTTCTGTTGGAATTTCATCCTACTGATGCAAGTATTTTGCTGCTAGAGCCTTTTCAAGGTGGTAGATATTTCTATTAATAGTGTGAGAGAGATGACTGGCGATGATGAATAGGGAGTGTTTGAGAAATGACCCAGAGTTGGTGGACAGGTTCTTTGTATGGGATCCCTACTTGAATGCAAATTCAGTAGAGTGGTTTGAAGATGTAGGTGATAATTATGTTTCTTTATACATTTGAGAAGGCAGGTAGCAGCGTTCTCCACAAGCTGGAGTCTGGAGAGCAGGCATTTCACGAGGCCCTAGAGAAGGGAATTACAGCAGTCAAAGAAAGAAGAGATGTAAGTATGGATGAGGATTTTCCATAAGTGGAGTGAGTGGTTTTCCATGAGTGGAGTTGAGGCAGTTGCATATGTAGGGCAGGTTCGGAATAACTTAGGAATAGATAGACCACTGATAAGTAGAAGGTCAGGCTGACGAGGAGAGGATTGAGAATTTTTAAAGTATGGGGTGAGAGAGGGCATTTTAAAGTTTTTAATACTTATTCTTACCCAAACTAATTTAGTCATTTCTTACTATAGGAAGTTATATTTGGAGGCCTGGGAGATGAGGGGAGGGTGGGAAGAAAATCCCATTAGGCTGCTTTTTGTGTTGTATCTTACTGAATGATTATTGGTGAAAATACTGAACAATGTCAGTTGGTTTACGTAAAGCTTATTGAATTGAATATAATGTGTTCAAAGTAATTGAGTATAAGGTATTTGTAATTCCTAAGAGCTCTTGACTGTAGGTATAAACTAGTTTTTAAAACATCTACTGTAGCATGTTAAAATAGCAGTACCTCTCTACTGAAAATTTGTGGAATGAATAAATATTTATTCTCAGCTTAAATAACCATCTTAAATAAAAATTTTTTTAATATACTGTTGTGGTACCCAAACCTTTATTGATCAGCCACAGTAATTCCCATTTACTACCTCTGAAAACAGTATTTTCTTGCCATTTTTTTTTTCCTGCTTGAGTTACCAGGTAGATGTTAAGTATATTCTTGAATTTCATTAATTTATTAAATACATCTGGGGAAAAATGAAGGTTATTTTCCATGTGATTCCGTTTAAAAACTGATTTATCATATGAAATTTTGACCTTTGTATATAAATCTTACCGTTCAGTTAATGATCATTTACTGATTTTTAGTATTTTCATCATTGTTCAACATGATGGGGTAGACGAGGGTTAGCATTTAGAAGCACAGCAAATTTAGCTGAATCTGCTGCATATGCTTTATATATATGAAGTAAATGGTTCACAAATTGAGGTCTTTAAGTATTTTTGTTAGTAATGAATTTTTAGTGACCCAGATGACTAGTGACCTTGATACACAGGGGTTGAGAGCTCCTGCTTTAGTTTGGTGGCAAATACTCTCTGTCTGTCTCAAAAAAGAAGTGATGTTAAATGTAGAAACTAGGCTCTACGCTATATAGAAATAACAATTCCAGTTACAATGATAGCTATTATTTATTGCTTAGTATGTATAGACACTATAGAAGAGCTTGCATATATTATTTAATCCTTTCAACTAGCCTTATAAGGTAGGTAGTATGTATAGCATCTCCATTTTATTCATAGGCTTGGAGAAGTTAAGTAAGTTGAGGGATAGTTAAGGGCACAGTAGGAATGTGAAATATATATCTTTCTGCCTTCAGAGTCTGGCTTTTAAGTACTTACTGTGTTACACTTGAAAGCAGGCAGTCTATACTTGTTGATTACAAGTGTGCTAGAATGCCACGGAGAAATTACCTATCTTCTGGTTAAAGTTTACTTTCTGAGGGTATTCTAGCAACTGTGTTTTGACTGTCGGGAAAGATTACCTCTCTTACACACAGTGGTAAATTTATTTTAGGTATTTCCAGTGCATTTGGCTAGAATGGATAAAGGTATACTTTTACTGCTCTGTGTTTTCAATGACTAGTATTAAATTATAAAAGATGTTAAGATATTTTATGGCTAGTTTCTTCTTTGGGATAGCTTGACAAGTTATTTCTCATTTGGAAATATTTTGTGGGGGTTTTCCTTTTTCGATATTCATTGTCTTTTTATTAGAATGATTATTTACTTATGTAGCCAGTTTGATAATGGAAGACATTTTGTAGCCCCTGCCAGAAAGAAAATTATAGCCTTGAGTTGTGTTTACTGGCCAAAACAATGAGTTCCCCCTTGTAAGGTCCAGTCTCTTTATGAAAAATGCCATCTGAATCATTTAGAAGTTAGCTGACATTTTCTTTTTTTTTATTATTTGACAGAGATCAGAAGTAGGTGGAAAGGCAGGCAGAGAGAGAGAGGAAGGGAAGGAGGCTCCCTTCTGAGCAGAGAGCCTGATGCAGGGTTTACAGGGCTCGATCCCAGGACCCTGGGTTCATGACCTGAGCCTAAGGCAGAGGCTTTAACCCACTGAGCCACACAGGTGCTCCTAGCTGACATTTTCTAAAACATAGTTAACACCTTAAGGCAAAATTTCTCTGCCCTTTTCCAGCACTTATACTATATTAAAATCACTTGCTAAATGCACCTAGAAATTGGAGAGGTTAGTTGGAAGTCTTCATAACTATTTAGTCTGTAAAACTGATTGGTAGGAAATGAAGATTTTTTAATGTTAACTAACTGCAGTGTGCAGGGTTTTCATTGTTTACATTCTTACTCATATTCCTAGTGATATACTAAGGTAATCATAAGTTTGTGCTTTAAAATGTTAAGTTTGGTTTGCGCTTTTCTTCTAATATGGGAGAGTGGCAATTGCTTAGTCTGTTAGGAAAATTGGTCCTAGGAAATGAAGTAAAAAATGAGTTGTGTTAAAATTTTCTTAGAATAGTAGATCTTAGATAATGCCAATTAACAGTTATATTAAATTTTGATTTTCAATTTCCTCTTATTTATATAGGTTAATGAACTTTCTGAGGAAGAAGAGGAAGATGAAAAGCTGGAACATATAGAAGAACTTCCAGAAGAGGGTGCAGAAAAATCAAGTGACATGGCAGAGGTGGTACAATTAAAGATGACTGAGAACATCCTGGAACCAAGTAGTGTTACAGCATCAACAAGGTAGTATTTCAGTTGAAAGAACTTTAGCTTTTGAACATTTTATTCTAGATGTAGATTCACTGAAGCACTGAATCATGCAAATTGTAATAGTGTGTGAAAGATTAGTTTGTGTGTGGAGGCATCTGTGTAGCTCAGTCAGTTAAGCATCTGCTTTCGGCTCAGGTTATGATCCTGGGGTCCTGAGATGGAGCCCTGCATTGGGCTCCCTGCTCGTGGGAAATCTGCTGCTCTCTCTCTCTCTGTTGCACTCCCCCTGCTCATGCATGCGCTTGCTCTTTCTCTCGCTTGCTTACTCTCTCTCAAATCTTAAAAAAAAAAGAAGATTGATGTGTGTGTAAAAAAAGAGCAATGAGAAAATTGTAAGCAAACCTGCTAAGAAAATTTCAGGTATTAGCCTTTATATTTCTCTCCCCCCCACCCTTTTTAAAAAGATTTTATGTATTTGAGAGAGACAGGGTGAGAGAACACAAGCGGGGGGAGCGCAACAGGGGGAGAGGGAGAAGCTGACTTCCCACTGAGCAGGAGCCTGACGTGAGGCTTGATCCCAGAACCCCAAGATCATGACCCAAGACCAAGGCAGACAGACACTCATCCAACTGAGCCACCCAGGTGCCCCTAGTATTTAGACTTCTTTTTCAAAAGAAAACCTCTTACATTTATTCTTAAAATTTGTTTTTGTATTTTTAGTATGTTTTAGTTGAGTTGGGTGAAATTTAAGAACCTTTGGAAATGGAATGATAGTGTGGTTGAATTGACTTGTATTTCCAACTTCTGGGCTAGAACTAGGTTGTTAGGCTGTAAGGAGAGAACTCCGATACATTCAAGATAGTTCTTCCCAATCTTTTCATGTAGGAAGGGATAATATTCACATGGCATACTGTGTAAACTTCATAAATGTGGTAGGGTGGAGGCACTGTCTTAGTGCATAGGTGGAGTCATTGGATACACTGTTTAGGAAGCTTTATTTATTAAGATTTTATTTGTCAGAGAGCAAGCAAGTGCACAAGCAGTGGGGGAGCAGCAGGTACAGGTTTTGGATGATTGATTGCATGGAAGTAAAAAAAAAAAAAATACATTCTTTGATTGCCCACCATGGATGAAAGAAAAATAGGGAAAAATAGCCCTAGAATGCACAAGCCCTAGCATATAGGGAGCTATGTATAAATTTGTTTTATGAAATTAGTGGATACTGGAGATTGAACTTTTGGTAGCTTTTAATGTTCTATTTTTTTTGAGTTTTTCTGAGAGGTGGTTCATGAACATAGTATTAGGTATCTACTCTATTTCTTTTCACAAATAGCTGTGGGAAAATATGTTAGACCCTAGGGAAATAAACCTTTAGTGATGGTTTAAAATAGCCATTCTCAAACTTCTTGTTTTCAAATGTTACATTCTTAAAAATTATTGACTCCAATGACCTTTGTTAATGTTGATTATACCGATGGGCATTTACCATGTTGTAAATTAAAAACAGCATGTTTGAGGCACTGGAAGTGTTTCTTTGTAGACTTGTAGTTGGGAAGATGCTTATGTACAGCTATTTATGACTTAAGAGGCTTTTTCTTTTTGTTTTTATGTGGTTTTTTTTCTTTGTTTTACCTAACAGTTTTTTGACTGATAAATTCCTCCTCCTTTGTTAGTTTTAGATCAGCAGTTCTCAGACTTGGTCTTATAACACCCTTATACACTTAAAAATTATTTAGGACCCGAAGAACTTTTCTTTTCGTGGGTTGTAATTATTGGTATTTACTATATTAGGAATTAAAACTGAGAAATTTATATATATTTATAAAGTAGCAATAAACCTATTACATGTTAATGTAAAATTTTTATTTATTTATTTATTTTTTAAAAGACTTTATTTATTCATTTGAGATAGAGACAGAGAGAGCACAAGCAGGGGTAGAAGCGAGGGAGAGGGAGAAGGAAACTCCCTGCTGAGTCGGAGCTGGACATGGGGCTTAGTCCCAGGACCTGGAGATCACGACCTAAGCTGAAGGCAGACCTTAACCATGTGAGGCACGCAAGTGCCCCCTTAATGTAAAATTTTAAAATGTAACTGTGTTTTCCAAAATCTCCAAAAACCTTCTTAGTGAAAAATTTTTTAGTGGCTTATTTTATATTTTTACAGATATAAGTGTCTTTAATGTCTGGCTTAGTAGATGACAGCTGAATTCTTGCATTTTCCTCTGTATTGCATTTCTTGTTGTTTGTTATTTTGGTTAAAGTATGTGAAGAAAATTTGCCATCACACCAGTATGTAGTTAGAAATAGAATATTCGTAGCCTTCTCAGGTAATTGTGTGTCCATTCTTCTTTGATAATAGGCCAAAACATTGAGTAGCAGCTTCTTCAAAGTTATTTGTATTATGAAATTTGAAACCATATATGTGTTTTTTTTCAGCTCTGATCTTTTGGTCTGTCTTGTGCTGTGATTATTTTATTTATGCTTGATTTTGTAACTTGGTATATTGGGCATTTAGAAAATGCAGCTTAAGGGAGTTATTCAGCTCTTCCAAATGATGATACATTTTGTTATATAATATCAACAGTTCACATTCTTTAATATCACCATTGATTATATCAGATATCAGAAGTGTCTTTTAAGTACTGGGACATTAATGAGTTCATGGTAAAAATATAGGTTTTCCACAATTCAGATTTTTTCTGAAAACTGAAATTTTATCAGTACTGTCACTTGCTTTTCTTGAAGTCTCAGTCTTACTCATTTTTGAGAAGATGTCTGCCACATATTCAGGTTGAAATAACCATAGTTTGTCAGCCTATCTCTCGACTGAAAATGGTGTTCTGTGATAAAACTTCAACTCACAATTTAGACAAGACAGGCATTGTACTGCATTATGTGGCAGAAGTGTTTTATGTGTGCTTCCCATTTTGTGACACCAAATATTAAATGAAGTGTACTCAGGGCTGAGATAAAAGTAATAATTTTTACTGCTTCTTCATCAAGGACTAGTCCTCTATTAAAAAAATTACAAGTAGGTGGTGGTAAAGAATGCAGTGGCCCTGGAACAGTCTTATATGACTTGCCTGGATTTATACTAAGACCTCAGCATTTTTTTGGCCATTGATATTGTATCATCATGCAAATGTCAGCACAGTGGAAAAGGCAAATACTATGAAAATAGCTTTGGTCTTTTGGTTCACAGACCATCCTTTGACAACCGGTGGTTTAAATATTTATGTAGCAGTGGTGTTGATTGGTCTATTCATTCATTCTTCCTCCCTCCCTCTCTTTTCATTTCTTCTTTCTTTCTCTCTTAAGATTTTATTTGAGAGAGAAAGAGTGCACGTGCCTGTGCACAAGTGAGGGGCAGAGGAAGAGGGAGAAGCGGGCTCCCCATTGAGCAGGGAACCCCAATGAAAGTCTCGATCCCCAGGATCCTGGGATCCTGACCTGAGCCAAAGGCAGACACTTAACCAACTGAGCCATTGAGGCACCCCAACATCTATTATTTCTTTGTATTGTTTGCTGTTAGTCATATTTTGTGACGGTTGACCTGATAGCAGAGAGGAAAAAATGGTGGGGTTTAGGTTTAAGTAGCTTAGGGTACACAAAAAGCATCAGTGTTACCCATGAGGTCCATGGAAATCTCAAGATCAGTTTCAAAGTACCTTTAGAAAGCATAAAATGTGCTTTCTATCCACATATTTATCTGTTACTTAGCTTTGCTATTTAAATATACAGATTTTAGGGGAATTCTTACTTTTAAAAAACATTTTAAAAAAGATTTTATTTTAATATTTATTATTATTAGAGAAGGCATGAGGTGTGGGGAGGGGTAGATGGAAGAGAGGGACAAGCAGAATCTCTGCTGACCACGGAGCCCAGTGTGGAACTTGATCTCAGGACCCTGGGATCATGACCCAAGTGGAAAGGAGAGGCTCTAACCCACTAAGCCACCTAGGCGCCTATAAATTTTTTTTTTTTAAGATTTTATTTATTTACTTGACAGAGATCACAAGTAGGCAGAAAGGCAGGCAGAGAGAGAGGGGGAGGCAGGCTCCCTCCTGATCAGAGAGCCCAAAGCTGGGCTCCATCCCAGGACCCTGAGATCATGACCTGAGCCGAAAGCAGAGGCTTTAACCCACAGAGCCACCCAGACGCCCCAAGCACCCCTACCTTTAAAATATTTAAGACAGGTGGGGGAGTTCTGAATAAGTTCTTAACTTTTTTTTTCTGAACACATTCTTAACTTTTTTTTTTTTTTTAACATTTGTGCCTCATAATCTTTTACGTAGGCTTCAGGTTTAGGCAAATTTTAACTTATGCTCATATTTACAGAAATACACAGCAAAAAGTTAATTGGCATTATTATAGACTTCATTTATAGTTGCCCCTCCCCCCCTTTTTTTTGAGAGAGAAAGAGAGCATGCACATATGTGCATGTGTGAGTTGTGAATTGGGGAGCAGAGGGAGAGAGAGAATCTCTAGCAGGTTCCACACCCACAGGAACCTGACTTGGGGCTTAATCCCATGACCTCATGGCCCCAAGATCATGACCTGAGCTGAAATCAAAAGTGGGATAGTTAACTGACTGAGTCCTCCAGACGTCCCTACCTACAGTTGTGCTTTTAATGCCTTGCTAAAACTTGGGATTTAGAAATGGGAATTTCGGTATTCTTTTTATTGGCTGTGGCGGGCTGCTTTTTTTTTTTTTTTTTTAAGATTTTTTTTTTTTTTAAGATTTTATTGATTTGACAGAGAGAGATCACAAGTAGACAAAGAGGCAGGCGGAGAGGGAGAGAGGGAAGCAGGCTCCCTGCTGAGCAAAGAGCCCAATGCGGGACTCGATCCCAGGACCCCGAGATCATGACCTGAGCCGAAGGCAGCGGCTTAACCCACTGAGCCACCCAGGCGCCCTTAAGATTTTATTTGGGAGAGAGAATGAGCGATTGGGTGGGGCAGAGGGGGAGAGAGAGAGAGAATGAGAATGAGAGGCATACTCCCCACTGAGCAGGAATCCTTGTGCGGGGCTCCATCCCAGGATCCAGAGATCATAACCTGAGCAGAAGGCGGACGCTTAATGAACTGAGCCACCCAGGCACCCTGGTAGGGCTTCATTTTTGTGAGTTCGTTGGTTACTGGTGGTTTGTTCTTTTTTATACAGAAAAGAAGATGTAGTGATTGAGGAAGAGCTCTGAGTTTAGGGTTTTGAGATTAGTCTCTCCAACTTCATTCTGTGGATGCCTTATTGCTAAGGAAATGAGCCTTCACTGGACTACAGATAGGTGAAAAAAGTAGTCATAACTTTTTCCCTTTTCTTTCATCCATTGAGTCAGATAGTTTGCAGAATATTCATTTGGCAGATTTTTATCAATTCACCGTGTTTTCATTAGTTGGGTTCCACTTAAGTGAAAGAGAATGTATTTTGGTGAAGTATCAGATATGTTGGGTGGAAAAGAGTAGAATTTATGCTCTGGTTCATAAGAAAGGTTTATTAAAGTGAAATTTCCTTTAAAGTACCAGAGCATAATAGATATTGATAGTTTCTCTTCTCTTCCCCTTGCCCTATAAATGATGGATTTAACATTTTTATTTTATTTTTATTATTATTATTATTTTTTTGGTGGTCAGCAAAGCAAAGTTTATTGAGTGATAGAATACAAAGCTCCCAAAGAGGAGGGGGCCCCAAGAGGGTTGCCTGCATTTAATATTTTAAAGACTTGTAGTTGTTACAACTTAACTGACAAAAATAGTAAGGAATCTTTCTTTCTTTTTATTCTTTCATAGGTATAGGATATTCCCAGGTTGTTGGGGAAGGTGAAGAAAGGGTTTTTGCTTTTGGCTTGAAAGGAATATATGATTTTTGTTTGTTTGTTTATTTTTATTTTTATTTTTATTTTAAAGATTTTATTTATTTATTTATTTGTCAGAGTGAGAGAGGGAGAGAGAGCAAGCACAAGCAGACAGAATGGCAGGCAGAGGCAGAGGGAGAAGCAGGCTCCCTGATGAGCAAGGAGCCCGATGCGGGACTCGATCCCAGGACGCTGGGATCACGACCTGAGCTGAAGGCAGCTGCTTAACCAACTGAGCCACCCAGGCGTCCCTGTTTGTTTATTTTTTACATAAATTTGCTTTTTGAAATTAACATTTTTTTAAAATAATTTTGGTGTGGTTTTGGCATAAATTATATGGAAATCCTAATTTTAGATTAGAAAAATTTACCACTAGAGTTTTTCTGAATATGGTTAGTAAATGAACAGTAGTGATACTGTACCTTTTATACATCTGTTTTATCAGTTTCATAACATATTCTTGAATAGTATAGTTTCATAACATATCCTCGAATAGTATAGTATGACTAATGAAAACAAACAGATTGGTTTTTCTGCTTTAAATTGGATTAGGCTGAAATATTCTTATAAAAGTTATATTCTTATAGAAGTTCTACCCATATTCAAAATTTCATGCCCTTTTCCTGTGTCCTGAAAAGTTGGCACAGACTTGGGAAGAAATTTGCGGTTTCCTGATGAGGTCTTTCCTTGTCAGTAGTGACCTCATGTTGCAGCCTGCTTCCATTTAGACTACAGCTCTAATAATTGCTCAGCAGTTTTTATAAGCCCATCACCATCCTTCATGGTGTTTGAAGTCTATCTGCTGTTACTTGTTGGGAGATGAATTGGATTCATAATGGCTTGCAGAGCTCTGTTGCACACGTAAAATGATCTGTATCAGATTTAATTGAAGCAGAGTTGCAGTACTGTTACTGAAGTGTTATTTGTAACATCAAATAGTTGTCATTGGGAGATTGAAATAATAGTATTTCCCTATGATTACTGTATTTGAATTACAAAATCTTACAATTGGAATAAATGGCTGCAAGATTGATTTTATGTAATGTTCTCTAGGAGATTATGTGATGGTAGGCAGATTTAAAAGTAGAGTTAACAGAAGGGAGAAAAAGGTCAGAGAATGACTATAAACTTTAAACATTATACTTGACTGAGGACTTTAAAATATGCATGACCCTTGTACTTTATTGTTAGTTCTCTTTGTCTTCTTCCAGGGGGGTTTAGTGAAAACAGAATAAACATGGTCTTTATGGCATCTGTCTATATAGTATGTAAGTAATTTGACCTTAAATTTGTCAGCAACTGTTTTTTTTTTTTTTAAGATTTTATTTATTTATTTGACAGAGAGAGAGATCACAAGTAGGTAGAGAGGCAGGCAGAAGGAGAGGGGGAAGCAGGCTCTCTGCTCAGCAGATGTCGGACTTGATCCCAGGACCCTGAGATCCCAAGATGTCAGACTTGATCCCAGGACCCTGAGACCATGACCTGAGCCCAGGGCAGAGGCTTAACCACTGTGCCACCCAGGCGCCCCAGAAGTATTTTTCTTATGTCTTTATTAATCAGAACTCATATCCTTATGATACCTATGCTATTTTGTTGCTGATACAAATGGCATAACTGTATTGACAAATAGTTTTTACAGGTAAGTATTAGCCATGGTTTGTGCATAAGTGCTTTTTTACCCAAGGAAATTGACTATATTCTGAAAATATAGAATAATTAAATTCTTTGAAAACCAGATCAGTCCTTTGTCCTTTACAAGCTCAGAGAATGAAGTTGTACAGTCAGCTTTGTAGTATGAATGACAGTCTGACTTAAAAGTACAAAATCTATTTATTTGATTTATTTACTATAGCTTGTTGGGGTGGGAAGAATATTATTGAAAGGAACTGTTTATTTGATTGTCGCTGCATATTTTTTGGAGCTAAGGGACCTTTACTTTACAATATTATGGGATCTTTACAATATTATTAAAAAGGGGTAGAAACCAAAAAGATTAATTCCTCTGCCTATCCATCCAATATAAGATTGGTAGAACTTTTCCTCTTTTTGGCTCTTTTGGATAACTGGAACATTTTATGAAAATTTAGTCATTTTAAAAGGTGGAAATATATCTAGCAACTTTAACTTCTTTAACTTATTAGTATGGGTAAGAGTTATCACTAGTGCTGATAAAAAAATGGTACTTTTGGGGCCTACCTCAGAGATTTAGGGAGGGCTCCAGAAATCTATTCTTTAAAAGCTTTTTAAAAAAATGGAAAATAACTCATACATGCAGAAATAGGCATAAAACAAATGTATAGCAAAACCAAGTTAGTCAAAGCATCTGTCTACGTGTATAACCACCAACTAGATCTAGAAGTAAACACTGATATACCCCAGTAAGTCTCAGAATCCTGATCTTCACCCACCCCCCAACTAAAGGAAACCATGTTGACTTTTTTTTGTCAATACATAGCCTTTTAAAACATTTTTTTCTTATTATTTAAATTCAGTTGACATATAGTATATTATTAGTTTCAGAGGTAGGGTTCAGTGATTGATCAGTTGTATTTAATACCCAGTGCTCATTACATCATGTGCCCTCTTTAATGTTCATCATCCAGTTACCCCATTGCCCGGTGCCCCTCCCGTTGAGCAACCCTCAGTTTGTTTCCATTGACTAGGAGTCTCTTATGGTTTGTCTTCCTCTGATTTCATCTTGTTTTATTTTTCCCCCTCTTCCCGTATGCTCCTCTGTTTTGTTTCTTAAATTCCACACATGAATGAAATCATATGATAATTATCTTTCTCTGATTGACTTATTTTGCTTAGTATAATACCCTCTAGTTCCATTTGCATTGTTGGAAATGATAAGGTTTCCTTTTTTAAAATTAAATAGAAAAATTTTTAAAAGACATTATTTATTTGAGATAGAGTGAGAAAGCATGAGTTGGGGGGAGGGGCAGAGGGAGAGGAAGAAGCAGGTTTTCCACTGAGCGGGGAGCCTAATGTGGGGCTCAATCCTAGGACCCTGGGATCACAACCCAAGTTGAAGGCAGACGCTTAACCCACTGAGCCACCCAGGCACCCCTGCATATATACCTCTTAAGAAGCACAGTCAAGGGGCGCCTGGGTGGCTCAGTGGGTCAAAGCCTCTACCTTCAGCTTGGGTCATGATCCCAGGGTCCTGGGATCGAGCCCTGCATTGGGCTCTCTGCTCAGAGGGGAGCCTGCTTCACCCACTTCTCTCTCTGCCTGCCTCTCTGCCTACTTGTGATATCTATTTGTCAAATAAATAAATAAAAATCTTAAAAAAAAAAAAAAAAAGCACAGTCAAGACAGACTATTTCCATCACCCAACAGTTGGGCCCCAGACTGCCACTGATCTGCTTTCTGTCATTGTGTAGATAAAGTTAGCCTGTTTTACAATTTCATGCAAATGGAGTCTCCTACAGTAGGTAGTCTTTTGTGTCTGGCATCTCTGCTTGGCATTAGGTTGAGATGCATGTTGTTGCATGTTTCAGATGTTTGTGCCATTTATTTATTTATTTTAAAAATATTTATTTTAAAAATTTTGTTTATTTATTTGACAGAGAGCACAAGCACGGGGAACAGCAGAGGGAGAGGGAGAGGCAGGCTCTTGGCCGATCAGGGCCCGTTGTGGGGCATGATCCAGTACCCTTGGATCATGACCTGAGCCAAAGCCAGGCGCCTCTTTGTGCCTTTTATTTAAAAAAATACTGAGCGTATTCCTTTGTAAAGGATGTCCCACACCTTGTGTCTGCTTTCACCTGTTTGGGTTGATACCTTTGTTTGGCTGTTGTGAATAAAGCCTCTGTGTTTGTGCAAGTCTTCCAGTGGAATTAAGCTTTCACTTCTCTTGAGTAAATACCCAGGAGTACAATTGCTGGCTCATTTGCTAGGTTTTTTAGGGAAGTGCTAAACTGGTTTCCAAAGTGATTGGGACGTTTTAAATTTCCAGCGTCAGTATAGGAAAGTTCTAGTTGCTTTACATCCTTATCTTACCAGCACTTTGATTTTACTTTTAAACATTTTAGTGGTGTCCACATCTTGTTGTGGGTTTCAGTTAAACTTTTAACTATGGTAAAAATGAGGATGTTATCTATATTTTTATAATGATCAGTAGATACCGTGGTGCAGAATTTGCTAAGGAAGTCCTATTAATGGTACAGTGAATGAAGTAGCATGAATTTATTATTGGTTTTGCCTTTTTTGTAACTTGAGAACATCCTCTAGTAGTAGCATATTGCTTTTACTTCTGGGAAGGAATACAGAGTATGCATTGAGCCCTTATACTATCCTAGATGAGGTTGTTTTGTTGGGGGTAGTAGTCTACATTTTTCCCTTGAGCCTTGGAATTTAGGTCAGTGTTTCTCCAAGTGAGCACCAAATGAAGTAGTTGGCGCCACACACACACACACACACACACACACACACACACGGGTATGTATATTTATTTTTTTGTGTGAAAAATAATTTTTTAAAAAAGATTTTATTTATTCATTTGAGAGAGAGAATGAGAGACAGAGAGTGTGAGAGGGAGGAGGCTGGTCAGAGGGAGAAGCAGACTCCCCACCAAGCAGGGAGCCTGATAATGAGACTCAATCCCAGGACTCCAAGATTATAACCTGAGCCGATGGCAGTTGCTTAACCAACTGAGCCACCTGGGCATCCCCCAAAATAAATTTTTTAGAAAATTAGAATCCTACTCTGCCAGAAACGAACCTAAAACATGGTGTTTGTTCCCCTGATTGTGTCAAGGTAGTGCACCTGTGGCAGTTTTCAACACTTTTTATACTTAGTACTGAAAAGTTTTATACCTAATGTCTTTCTTTGATTACAGTGCCCATTTATCTCCCATCAGCATCTTACCAGCCTCTGCGGAGTAAGTAATATACTTGCAGAAGACCATTTTTTTTTTAAATTTAAAAATATTACTTCACTGTAGAAATAAAAATCATGTATTTATTAAATAAAAACATGTTTAAAAATTGTGAACTTATTGTGCTTACCTTAGGAGAAGGATTGTACATAAGGGAGTGAAACTAGTTAATATTTTTATGTACTGCAATAGGAACAAATGAAGAAGGAATGCATTGCCTAATATATAAAATAAAGATTGAACTTTCTTCAGATGATTTTTTTGGTCTTCTGAAATGATTGAGAAATGTCATAGATCTTTTTTTATTAAGTTTTCTTTGAGAAGTAAACTTCATGTAACAAATGTTGACAGGACCCCTAGAGTTTCTTTGATTTAGCTGAATGTTGACAAATTATTTTGCTTTATACATGTAGCTTTAAAAAATCTGTTTAAATGTTTTTTCTATAGAGGAGCAAGGAACGAATTACTGGGACAACTGATCTTTCCCACCTTAGTAGTAATAGTGATATGATTGCTTTGTATGATAATTTCTTTTAAAAATTTAATCCATTATCATGTATTCCTTTTATGTGTTTCTTTTTTTACTCTGGTTTACCCATTTAAATACCTTGATAATTTGTTTTATTACTCACGTTTTAACATTTGTAATTATGTGGCCAAATACACAGTTAGGGTGACTGCTTCTCACTAACATGTGTTCTGTTTTGTAGCATTTTAGAAAGAACAATTAGAGCAGCTGTGGAACAGCACCTTTTTGATCTGCAGAGCAGCATAGATCATGATCTTAAGAATTTACAACAGCAGAGTCTGGTGTGTAATAATGAAGCAGAAAGTTTTAATTGTGATGGTGAAGGATCTAATAACCAGTAAGAAACTTTTTATAATGTTTCACTATTATTTTTCAGAAATATAAAATTGTTTTAATTGTTTTATCTTTTAAAAACCATAATTTACTTAAATAATGGGATCTCGGGGATTTCTGAAAGTGTGTGTGGAAAGTGACTTTATGTTGCATATATTCACTTAACATTGAAAATCTAAATCATCCATTACGGTAGTAGACATTAAATCCATTACTGCCAGGTTTTCCTTCCTGAACATCAGTTGAAGTAGTGAGCTTACCTCACTATGTTGTATGAAGAATAACATTAAAAATATGAGACTCATACTGTGTGCTACACATGGTCACACCATGAGAGACATGAAATGATCTAGACAGCTAGGTGCAGGGAGAACAGATTGGCATCACTCATGTTGCATTTACTCATTGAGTGAAACGGTGAACAGAATCATCCTTTGCTATTAAAGTTTATGCCAGCTACTACCCTGCTGCCCTCCCTATGTACTTTTTTTTTAATAGTTTAGCTGTTAATAGTTGAATTTTGTATTAGTTAAAAGTACCTATGTGTGCTTTGTGATTTTCTTCCACTCTTCATCTGACTTGTTACCTTTAAGTGGATGAAAGGCCTTATCTCCTTTCCTGTTACCTCAGCCCTGCACTTGAGGGATATATAGGTGCCTTTCTTTGAGACCATAATACAGTGATTTTATAGTATTTAGTTACCAGATTTTATTTGGAGGACAGATGAGAAAGATGGATCCAAGTTTGGAGGATTCATAGGAGGTTAAAAAAAAAAAAAGATTATTGTGTAAAGCGTTTTTTTTCCTTCCTTTCTTTTTTTTTTTTTTTGAAGAGTTAGATTTTTTTTTTAAAGGCCAAGTTTGCGTAGTACACTAGAATAGCTATTAAATATGAACTGAAACTGAAAAAATTAATGGATCTGAAAACCAGTGGTTGCAATATGTTTATTTTAGGAATACCATATTGTACAGCTGCAGGTGTGCTGTATATCTGAATAGATAGATGGCAGCACTAGCCTGTGCAGCTCTCTGGCCCTGATTTGTAGTGCTTTGAAGGCATGATTAGAACTGATAAAACTGGGTTAATATAGAGACTATTTGGGCTGAATATGAAGGAAAAAAGCAGCATCTGAAAAAAAAATAATAATGTAACTAGAAGTTGGAAATTGTGGAGAACTGTTTCAAAGGTTATAATTAATATACATAGATTCTCTATGTATCTCTAGCTAAGTATCTATGTATCTCTAGCTAAGCTAGAGATCCTGAAACCCATGCCCATGCTCAATCTTATTTTTATCTCTGGGAAGTAACTCATGTTCCTTCATTGATGGTGGTATTGTCTCTGTAAACAAAAGCCTGCTGCAGTATATTGCATATTCTAAATTATGTAACATGAAAAATCTGAAGTAGGAAGCTATTCCTATCATGCTTAATAAGGTGTTGGACATTATCATGTCTAGTGCTAGACTTGTATTTTAATTGGAACAGTTCATTATAATTGAGAGTATGCATTTGTAAGGGAAATTATTTTGATACATAAATTATTCTTTCAGCCATTCATTTGTTTTTGAAAATTTTCAGAGAGAATAACAAAGTAGTTTGAATTCCTAGAGAGACAAAGATAAACTGAGTGTGTTTAATAATCTAATTTTGCAAAATAAAGAAAGTGTGAAGTTTTATGAAAAGGACACATTTTCTTTAACAAGTGAAAGTTTCAGATCATTATTGATACTTATTTATTTAAAAGGCATTACATATTTAACATATGGCCTGATCCAGTTTTTTAATCTTCATTACTAGGGTGGATATTGCTGATGATATTATTAATGCCAGTGAAAGTAACAGAGACTGTTCAGAACCTGTGGCTAGTACTAATTTAGACAATGAAGTTATGCAGCAAGATTTTGTATTTGAGGATGAAGAAAATAACCAGGTAAGAAATGCAAAGACTAAAATCTTTGTTTTAGGTTTGCTTTATGTGTTCCTTTTTAAAAATTTTATTTTATTTATTTATTTGACAGAGATCACAAGTAGGCAGAGAGGTAGGCAGAGAGAGAGAGAGGAGGAAGCAGGCTTCCTGCTGAACAGAGAGCCCGAAGCGGGGCTCAATTCCAGGACCGAGGGATCGTGACCTGAGCCAAAGGCAGAGGCTTTAACCCACTGAGCCACCCAAGAACCCCCTTATATGTTCCTTTGGTATTAGAAGCTGACACATACTTGTCTTGATAATAAATCCTGAGAGTATACATCCTGTTAGTAAAGATCAGGAGCCATCACTGGGTTGGGAATTAGATATAAAATATTTAAGAATATTTGCCTGGAAGGAAACAAATTATGATGTTAGCTGAGGTTGTTGGTAGTATTATGGTTGAATTTCATTCATTTTAAAAGTTTTTCTCCTTTTTCCCAATTTTTTCTGAAGAATGTTATCCTAGGGAAAAAAAATCAGAATTTAAATTCAAAGTATGGTTTCTGCTGACTGTGTGTTGCTTTTGCACCATTGGAAAGCTAAAAAATTCAAAGTCAAATCATTGGATGTCAGGGACTGTCTGTATATGATTTGCAAGTTTCTCTAAAGGTTGACTTTTCATTTTGTTGATGGTTCCTTTGCAGAATTTTTATTTTGTTTTATTACTATTTTTTATTTTAGCTGTTCTTTTTTTAAACTTTTTGTTAACATGTAATGTATTATTTGCCCCAGGGATACAGGTCTGTGAATAGTCAAGCTTACATACTTGGCAGCACTCACCATAGCACATACCCCCCCCAATGTCCATAACCCAACCACCCTCTCCATACCCCACTCCCCCCGACAACCCTCAGTTTGTTTTGTGAGATTAAGAGTCTTTTATGGTTTGTCTCCCTCCCGATCCCATCTTGTTTCATTTTTTTCTTTCCTACCCCCCAAAACCCCCACTTTGTCTCTCAAATTCCTCATATCGGGGAGATCATATGATAATTGTCTTTCTCTGATTGACTTCTGTTGCTCAGCATAATACCCTCTAGTTCCATCCATGTCTTGCAAATGGCAGCATTTCATTTCTTTTGATGGCTGCATAGTATTCGTGTGTGTGTGTGTGTGTGTGTGTGTGTGTGTGTGTGTGTATACCACCACATCTTCTTTATCCATTCATCTTTTGATGGACATCTAGGTTCTTTCCATAGTTTGACTATTGTGGACATTGCTGCTATAAACATTTGGGTGCACATACCCCTTTGGGTCATTACATTTGTATCTTTAGGGTAAATATCTAGTAGTGTGATTGCTGGGTGGTAGGGTAGCTCTATTTCCAACTTTTTGAGGAACCTCCATGCTGTTTTCCAGAGTGGTTGCACCAGCTTGCATTCCCACCAACGGTGTAGGAGGGTTCCCCTTTCTCCTCATCCTTGCAAGCAATTGTCATTTCCTGACTGGTTAATTTTAGCCATTATGACTGGCATGAGGTGGTATCTCATTGTGGTTTTGATTTGTATTTCCCTCATGCCAAGTGATATGGAGCACTTTTTCATGTGTCTGTTGGCCATCTGGATGTCTTCTTTGCAGAAATTTGTGTTCATGTCCTCTTCCCATTTCTTGATTGGATTATTTGTTCTTTGGGTATTGAGTTTGATAAGTTCTTTATAGATTTTGGATACTAGCCCTTTATCTGATACATCACTTGCGAATATCTTCTCCCATTCTGTCAGTTGTCTTTTGGTTTTGTTGACTGTTTCCTTTGCTGTGCGAAAGCCTTTGATCTTGATGAAGTCCCAATAGTTCATTTTTGCCCTTGCTTCCCTTGCCTTTGGTGATGTTTCTAGGAAGAAGTTGCTGTGGCTGAGGTCGAAGAGGTTGCTGCCTGTGTTCTCCTCAAGGATTTTGATGGATTCCTATCTCACATTGAGTTTTGTTATCCATTTTGAGTCTCAAATTTTTGTGTGTGGTGTAAGGAAATGGTCCTGTTTCATTCTTCTGCATGTGGCTGTCCCAATTTTCCCAACACCATTTGTTGAAGAGACTGTCTTTTTTTCCATTGGACATTGTATCCTGCTTTGTCAAAGATTAGTTGACTATGGAGTTGAGAGTCATTTTTGGGCTCTCTATTCTGTTTCATTGATCTATGTGTCTGTTTTTGTGCCAGTACCGTATTGTCTTGATGATGACAGCTTTGTAATAGAGCTTGAAGTCGGGAATTGTGATGCCACCAACTTTGGCTTTCTTCTTCAACATTCCTCTGGCTATTAAGGGTCTTTTCTGGTTCCATATAAATTTTAGGATTATTTGTTCCATTTCTTTGAAAGAACTTGATGGTATTTTGATAGGGATTACATTAAACGTGTAGATTGCTTTAGGTAGCATAGACATTTTCACAATATTTGTTCTTCCAATCCATGAGCATGGAACGTTTTTCCATTTTTTTGTGTCTTCCTCAATTTCTTTCATGAGTACTTTATAAGTTTTCTGAATATAGATTCTTTGCGTCTTTGGTTAGATTTAGATTTATTCCTAGATATCTTATGGTTTTGTGTGCAATTGTAAATGGGATTGACTCTTAATTTCTGTTTCTTCTGTCTTGTTGGTGTATAGAAATGCAGATGATTTCTGTGCATTGATTTTATATCATGACACTTTACTGAATTCCTGTATGAGTTCTAGCAGTTTTGGAGTGGAGTCTTTTGGGTTTTCCACATAAAGTATCATATCATGTGCAAAGAGTGACTTCTTCTTTGCCAATTTGGATGTCTGTCTGTCTTTTTTTTTTTGTTTTTTTTGTTGTTGTTGTCTGATTGCTGAGGCTAGGACTTCATAGAACTATGTTGAATAGTAGTGGTGATAGTGGACATCCTTGCCATGTTCCTGACCTTAGCAGAAAAGCTCTTAGTTTTTCCTCCATTGAGAATGATATTTGCAGTGGGTTTTTCATAGATGGCTTTCATGATATTGAGGTATATACCCTCTATCCCTACACTTTGAAGAGTTTTGATCAAGAAAGGATGCTGTACTTTGTCAAATGTTTTTTCAGCATCTATTGAGAAGATCATAGGGTTCTTGTTCTTTGTTTTATTAATGCATTGTATCACACTGATTGATTTGCGGATGTTGAACCAGCCGTGCAGCCCTGGAATAAATCCCACTTGGTCATGGTGAATAATCCTTTTAATGTACTATTGGATCCTATTGGCTAGTATTTTGATGAGAATTTTCGCTTGTGTGTTCATCAAGGATATTGGTCTGTAATTCTTCTCTATGATGGGATCTTTGTCTGGTTTTGGGATCAAGGTAATGCTGGCCTCATACAATGAGTTTGGAAGTTTTCCTTCCATTTCTATTTTTTGGAAGTTTCCAGAGAATAGGAATTAATTCTTCTTTAAACGCTTGGTAGAATTCCCCTGGGAAGCTGTCTGGCCCTGGGCTCTTGTTTGTTGGGAGGTTTTTGATGACTGCTTCAATCTCCTTAATTGTTATGGGTCTGTTCAGGTTTTCTATTTCATCCTGGTTCAGTTGTAGTAGTTTATATGTCTCTAGGAATGCATCCATTTCTTCCAGATTGTCAAATTTGGTGGCATATAGTTGCTCATAGTATGTTCTTATAATTGTTTCTCTTTGGTGTTGGTTGTGATCTCTCCTCTTTCATTCATGATTTTATTTATTTGGGTCCTTTCTCTTTTCTTTTTGATAAGTCTGGCCAGGGGTTTATCAATCTTATAATTCTTTCAAAGAACCGGCTCCTAGTTTCGTTCATTTGTTCTGTTAATTTTTTGGTTTCTATTTCATTGATGTCTGTTCTGATCTTTATTATTTCTCTTCTCCTGCTGGGTTTAGGCTTTCTTTGTTCTTTCTCCAGCTCCTTTAGGTGTAGGGTTAGGTTGTGTATTTGAGACCTTTCTTGTTTCTTGAGGAAGGCTTGCATCGCTATATATTTTCCTCTCAGGACTGCCTTTGCTTTGTCCCACAGATTTTGAACAGTCGTGTTTTCATTATCATTTGTTTCCATGAATTTTTTCAATTCTTCTTTAATTTCTTGGTTGACCCATTCATTCTTTAGTAGGATGCTCCTTAGCCTCCATGTATTTGAGTTCTTTCCAAATTTCCTCTTGTGATTGAGTTCTAGCTTCAGAGCATTGTGTTCTGAAAATATACAGGGAATGATCCCAGTCTTTTGGTACCCATTGAGACCTGATTTGTGACCCAGGATGTGATCTATTCTGGAGAATGTTCCATGTGCACTAGAGAAGAATGTGTATTCTGTTGCTTTGCAATGGAATGTTCTGAATATATCTGTGATGTCCATCTGGTCCAGTATGTCATTTAAGGCCTTTATTTCCTTATTAATCTTTTGCTTGGATGATCTGTTCATTTCTGTAAGGGGGGTGTTAAAGTCCCCAACTATTACTGTATTATTGTCGATGTGTTTCTTTGATTTTGTTATTAATTGGCTTATATAGTTGACTGCTCCCATGTTAGGGGCATAGATATTTAAAAGTGTTAGATCTTGTTGGACAGACCCTTTGAGTATGATATAGTGTCCTTCCTCATCTCTTATTATAGTCTTTGGCTTAAAATCTAATTTATCTGATATAAGGATTGCCACCCTAGCTTTCTTTTGATGTCCTTTAGCATGGTAAATTGTTTTCCACTCCTCACTTGAAATCTGGAGGTGTCTTTGGGCCTACAACGAGTTTTTTGTAGACAGCATATTGATGGGTTTTGTTTTTTTAATGCATTCCAATACCCTGTGTCTTTTGATTGGGGCATTTAGCCCATTTACATTCAGGATAACTATTGAGAGAGATGAATTTAGTGTCATTGTATTGCCTATAAGGTGACTGTTACTGTATATTTTCTCTGTTCTTTCTGGTCTACTACTTTTAGTCTCTGTCTTTGCTTAGACGACCCCTTTCAATATTTCCTGTAGAGCTGGTTTGGTATTTACAAACTCTTTTAGTTTTTGTTTGTCCTGGAAGCTTTTAATCTCTCCTTCTATTTTCAATAATAACCTAGCTGGATATAGTATTCTTGGCTGCATGTTTTTCTCTTTTAGTGCTC
Source organism: Lutra lutra (assembly GCF_902655055.1). Taxonomy (NCBI): domain Eukaryota; kingdom Metazoa; phylum Chordata; class Mammalia; order Carnivora; family Mustelidae; genus Lutra; species Lutra lutra. The sequence goes on along the minus strand of NC_062282.1, from coordinate 76,999,579 downwards.
TGAGTGTATCATGCCAGCTCTTTCTGGCCTGCCAGGTCTCTGTGAATAAGTCTGCTGCCAATCTAATATTTTTATCGTATGTTACAGACTTCTTGTCCCAGGCTTCTTTCAGGATTTTCTCTTTGTCATTAAGACTTGTAAGTTTTACTATTAGATGATGGGATGTGGACCCATTTTTATTGATTTTGAGGGGGGTTCTCTGCACCTCCTGGATTTTGATGCTTGTTCCCTTTGTCATGTTAGGGAAATTCTCTACAATAATTCGCTCCAATATACCTTCTGCCCCCACCTTTCTTCTTCTGGAATCCCAATTATTCTAATATTATTTCGTCTTATGGTATCATTTACCTCTTGAATTCTCCCCTCGTGGTCCAGCAGTGTTTTCTCTTTTGCTCAGCTTCTTTATTCTCTGTCATTTGGTCTTCTATATCACAAACTCTCTCTTCTGCCTTATTTATCCTAGCAGTAAGAGCCTCCGTTTTGATTGCACCTCATTAATAGCTTTTTTTATTTCAGCTTGGTTAGATTTTAGTTCTTTTATTTCTCCAGAAAGGGCTTTTATTTCTCCAGACAGGGTTTCTCTAACATCTTCCATGCCTTTTTTGAGCCCAGCTAGCACCTTGACAATCGTCATTCTGAACTCTAGATCTGACATATTACCAATGTCCATATTGATTAGGTCCCTAGCCTTTGGTGTACTGCCTCTTGTTTTGTTTTTGTTGTTTTTTTTTTGTGGTGAGTTTTTCTGCCTTCTTATTTTATCCGGATAAGAATATATGAACGAGAGGATAAAATACTAAAAGGGTGACAAAGGCCCCAGAAAAATGTGCGTTAATCAAATCAGAAGAGACCCCAAATTGTGGGTTGAAGAAAGGGGGTTAAAGTAGTTCAAAAAGAAAAAAAAAAATGTATTAGACTGGTGAATAGAAAAGAGCCACCCTCTTGATTTTTGGGAGTATTTTGATCTCTTAGAAGAAACCTACCAAAATTTTAAAGAAAGAAACACACACACACACACACACACACACACACACACACATATACATATATATTTATACACAGACACACACATACACACACATATATACAAAAATAAGGGTAAACACGATGAAGGGATGGAATATGACTGTATTGATGAAAATTTAAAAAACATTCTAAAAAAAGGAGTTGATAAGATAAGTTGGTTGGGAAAAGAAAGAAAAAGTGGAAAGAATTTGCTCAGGCTGTGCTAGAACAAACCCTGTGCTAGATTTAGGGTATGTTTTGATCTATTAGAAGTTGTATCCCACAGGGCGCCTGGGTGGCTCAGTGGGTTAAGCTGCTGCCTTCAGCTCAGGTCATGATCTCAGGGTCCTGGGATCGAGCCCCCATCAGGCTCCTTGCTCAGTGGGGAGCCTGCTTCTCTCTCTGCCTCTGCCTGCCTCTCTGCCTGCTTGTGATCTCCGTCTCTCTCTCTCTCTCTCTGTCAAATAAATAAATAAATAAAGTCTTAAAAAAAAAAAAGAAGCTGTATCCCAAAATTTTTTAGAAGAAAAACCCTGTATGTATACAAAAGATAGATACAATGAAGGATAATATATGACTATAATAATAAAGGTTCAAGAAGATTTTTTTTAACAGAAAGGTATTTTTAGATAAACTAGTTAAAAAACGTTAAAAGAGGAAAGAGTAAAAGTTTAAAAAATTAGAATAAGAAAAATATAAAATTAAAAAATTTAATTAACTTTGCAAGACTAAAGAATGATGGGGAGAAAGCCATGAATTCTATGCTTTGCTTTCCCCTCCTCTGGATTTCCGCTCTTCTTGATCAATGAGCTTGGTCTGGATTTTTTTGCTGATCTTCTGGGGGAGGGGCCTGTTATAGTGATTCTCAAGTGTCTTTGCCCGAGGCGGAATTGTACCACCCTTGCCAGGGGCGGGGCTAAGTAATCTGCTCTGGTTTGCTCTTTTGAGCTTTTGTTCCCTGAACGCTTTCTGTAGAGCTCTGGAGGACAGGGATGAAAATGGCGGCCTCCCAGTCTCTGGCCTGGGGGAGCCGAGAGCTTGGGGCCCCACTCCTCAGCACTCCCTCAGAGAAAAGCACTCAGTCACTCCTGTTTCCCTGGTGTCCGGCTGCACTCTGAGCTAACCCGGACTGTTGATGAGTGTTTCTGTCTCTGGCACATAGCCCCGTTTGGAGTCTCCAAACCTAGCAGATTCCTGCCGCTCTTCGGGGGCGGAGGGGTGGTTTCCCCGGATCTGCCACTTGTGGGGTCCATGCTTAAAGAGCTCTGGCATGACTGGGCCTCGGATCACAGTTTAGGGTAACCCCGAGCTGAGAGTTCACTCCTCTGCTCTGTCTCTGTAGCCGGCTTCCCTGCTCTAATACCTGTGAGCTCTGCTACACTCAGACACCCCTGATCCTTCTGTGACCATGCTGTCCCCGCAAGGGCTCCACCCCTGCTTAGCCTCTCGAGTGATGTGCCTCAGTGGAGCAGACTTGTAAAAGTTCTGATTCTGTGCTCCGTTGCTCTGCTGCTTGCCGGGAACCAACCCCTTCCCCTGCAGTCTATCTTCTTGTTACTTCAGATTCACTTCTCCGCAGGTCCTACCTTTCAGAAAGTGGTAGATTTTCTGTTTCTAGAATTGCTGCTCTTCTTCTCTTCGATCTCATGTTGTGTTTGTAGGTGTTTGGAATGTTTTGATAACTCTCTGGCTGAACTCCTGCTAACATCTCAGCCTGCTACTCCTCCTCCGCCATCTTGACTCCGCCTCCTCCTCCTCCTCAGACTTTTCTTATGAGGACCCTGATGGTTTTGGGAAAGAGAAGGTGGGAAGAGCATGGACTGTTTTGCTAGCTGATAATTTAGAAAAAACAAGCTCTTTTCCCCCATATACAAAGGAATGAATGTTTTGTATAGAGTGAATTCTGAGGAAGTAAAACGTAGTTTCTCAAAAAAGTATGTTTCTTTGTTAAATTGAAGTCTGGATATACTTTAATACCTCTTATTTTTTTTTTTTTCTGTTGGGGAGTAATGTAGAAGATAACTCTCCTTATTCTGCATCTCATCTCCTTCTTCACTGCTGGAGTATCAGTGTATCAGTTTTGTTTTCTGTTGCAGCATCTTTTATGTTGCCTCCAATTTTTTTTTTTTTTTAGCTACTTTTCTGTATTCGTTTTAAGAATTACGTTGCCCAGAGGCACCCGGGTGGTTCAGTTGGTTAAGCAGTCTGCCTTCAGCTCAGGTCGTGATCTCAGGGTTGTGGGATCAAACCCTGCATCAGGTTCCCTTCTGAGTGGGGCATCTATCTCTCTCTCCTGTTGCCCTTCCCTCTCCCACTCGTGCTTGCATGCGTGTGCTTTCTCTCTCTCCAATAAATAAATAAAATTTTAAAAATTATGTTGCTTAAATCTGGCTAAAAAGCATGTGGGTATTACAATCAGTCTTTAGATGTATTTCATTTTTTTTCATAGTATATTGAATTGTAGGTTAAAGTTGGTGATGTAATAGTGTGCTTTTTTTTTTTTTTTTAAAGACTTTATTTATTTATTTGACAGAGAGAGATCACAAGTAGACGGAGAGGCAGGCGGAGAGAGAGAGAGAGGGAAGCAGGCTTCTTGCTGAGCAGAGAGCCCAATGTGGGACTCGATCCCAGGACCCTGAGATCATGACCTGAGCCGAAGGCAGCGGCTCAACCCACTGAGCCACCCAGGCGCCCATAGTGTGCTTTTATAATAGAATTTTATGTTTTTCTTCTAAGCTATTTGATTCTCTCATAGTAACTGTAACATAGGCAAGTTAAGTGATTGTTATACTCTTCTTTGTGAAGGAAAGGTAGAGCTGGGACTTGAACCTGGTTCTTTGAATAAAACATGAAGACTTATTTTAAATATTGGATCTAGTAATGATTATTTCATGGGCCCATATTTAAGAATTTAAAGTTATCTTCTAAACAGAAAGGTTGCTGAAGTCTGATGTGTAGATCAGTGGTTCTCACAATTTGAGTCTCAAGACCTCTTGATACTCTTAAAGGATATTGAGTATCCCAGAAAGGTTTTATTTACATAGGTATATTTATCAGTATTTACCACATTAGAAATTAAAATTGAAAAATTAGAGAATGTTTATTAAATTCACTCAAGGTACTATAAATATTTTTTAACTTAATAAAAAGTTATATAAAGCACTTTGTGCTTTGAGGAATGGTATTGTTTTACATATTTACAAATATTGTTACTGCTTGTCTGTCTTAATAAAAGTTAAGTTGGTTTCTCATACCTGCTTCTGCATTTAATCTATTACTATAAGTTCTTTTGTTTGAAGTACATGAAGACAAGTCAGCCTCACAGAGATATATAGTTGGCAAAGGGAGAATTTAATAGCTTTTTCCAGATAGTTATGAAGTGTCTTTCATATTAAAACTGGACAAGTGGTAGTTTTTTAAGAATCTAGCTGTCTCTTGATTTCAGAGGTGATGATCAGAAACATTGAGAATTTTATGTAATTTGTAGTATTCACGGGATATTTGTATTAGACTCAGTAAGTATCTGTTTGGGGAAGGAATAGGGATGGGATGCTGTCACTAGACTCCTTAGAAAATAGGGGGAGTGTTCGTATGTGTTTCTGAGGTTTACAGTTGTTATTTCGAGTGTATATAATAAAGGGATCTCGTGAATCAAATGATTCCTCTGTTATCTGCTTGGAAGTTACCAACTTAACCTGTTTGTGGCTGAGAAGAAACAGAAGGAGCTGTTGGCAGGTGGGACCATATGGCTGTCCTTTTTGGAGGAAAGAATTCTAAGGACAGGAAAGGAATGTGATAATATGAGCAGTACTTCTTACCTAATAGTGTAGTGAGTATGCAGATCTCCATTTTATACACATGCACACACATGCATATGCCTAAGGTTTTGAGAAAGATAAATTACTACCTTTAAAAAGAGATGCCAACACCTGTAGACTCTTATGAAGAATTAAAAGGGGGCATTTGATTAACTTGTAATCTAATACCATGATTTAGGTTGGAAACCTCTTCTCGTACAGGAGTGTTGGGAACTCCGTTAATACAGCAGTTATGTTCTTTTTTGTCAGTCTGTAGGTATACTGTTAGAGCCATGCAGTGACCACGGTGATAGTGAAGATGGCTGTCTTGAGGGGTAAGCATTTTCTTTCATTACTCAATCATTTTAAGAATTGGAGCCCTTCACATATTTGGGAGTGAGATTTTTAGATGACTTTATTATACATTTTTGATAATCTGAAAAACCAGTTCCTTGTTTAATGGTAAGCATAAGGCATATTCATAAATATTCAGAGGGGCTACAGGTTCAGACAGACATAGTTATAACTTGGAAAACATTCGGAGGGAAGAACAGAGCCTTCTTGGAGACACTCCAAACTTTCAGTTGATTTGTAGAACAATTGGGACTTTATTGATATTCTGAATACACCTTTCAGTGAGTTAATTCATAGTCTTAGAACTGTGGATAACTAACTGAAAGATTATAGCATATTTGTTTTACCAAATTTGTACAGGATATTTTTGTTCCCTTTCCAGCTGCTTCTTGGTGTATCCCAGTATAGTCTTACCTCAGTTTCTGCTTCCTTACCTCCTTGGCCAGCAAAAATGGGAGGGAGGTACTGAGGCAATCGGTATTTCAGTCATATGTAGTCTCCATAGATACTCGATAGATACAGTACCTTTGAGCAGAAGCTTTCTAGAATATTTTAAGTCAGTGAGTAGGTTTTGGGTCCTGTTACCCTTTTTCTGATTCTTTGAGACATTGCCAAGCAGTGTATTATGACTTTCTTAGGAAAGATAATTTGATATTCAGAAAACAAATTTACAGTGAATGCAGACTAGATTGTAAATACTGAGGATTCTCAAACATTACTGATTTGGTGGATAGCTTGTTGGTGAGGGTAAACTTGTGTTAATGCCATTGTCTCTCTTAATTGTGAGTAGGAAACCTGTTCTCTGAGGGTAAGTAAATTCTTTGGAGCCATGTCTCTGGAGTGTCTCCATACTCTGAAGGTCCACAGATTTCCTGCTTACAGCAGTTCCTTGTGCTTCCTTTCAGGAGGCAGGAATGATCCTCTTCCAGCCCAGGGAGTATTGGAGCTATGGGCTGAAGATATAAGATAAACAGGCATCCCCAGAATGATGACATCTGGATTTGGTAGAACAATAAGGATCCATTTAGTGAGGACTCAATCTTTTTGGAAAAGCTCTTTCCTCTTCAACTTGTGTATAGGTTAGCAAACTTGTTTTTAGATCCAAAGAGTTCCTTGGTTAGATGGATTACATTTTGCATGCTTAACACTCATGTTTCTCAAATTTAGGTGATTGGGTCTTTTGTAGTCTCAAGGTAGAATGTAGCTCATTCCACCATTTGCTTCCACTCTAAGCAAGGGAAGGCCTTTGAGCTTGCCAGGGAATTTAGTTCATTTCTCATGCTCAGCAAGAACAAGGTAATTACGCATGTGAGGAGAAGACTTGCCTTAGTTAGATCAAGACCTGTCTTCCCGGTACACACTGTTAAGGCAGGGTAGAAGCAGCATCTCTGTGTACCATTGTAAATTGCCACCATATCTTTGGGAAGAAGAAATTTCCCACAATAGATACATTGCTAACCTACTGTAATGCCAGATGCTCTGTTGACTGGTCAAATAGGGAGAGATCATTTTTGACAGCTTGCTCTAATATTTGTTCTAAATAGGGGTTCATTTTTATGGGGGGTATAAGAGGTGAATTGAAATTTTTAGAAATTTCCTTTTTATATCTTACCATTATGTTTTGAGGAAGGAAAGGTTTAGAAGTAGTACCTTGTTCTGATTGTGATAGAACATAATCAGATTTAAAATACAGGAACATAAAAGAAAATACATATAGGACCATCACTGTACCTTTAAAAAAAAATCTTTAAAAGAAAAGAAAGTCCCAGAGTGGGGGATAATAAAGCTATTTGGTTAAAACTAATATTTGCTTTACAAAATCTTTTCCATTATACATTCAACCCTTTTGGTTTCTATTTACTGTGGATTTTAGTTTTACCTTTAAAATGTTTTTCTTTGTGGGGGGATGGTTGTGTGGGAGGGTGGAGAATGTTACTTAAATTTTCTAAACCTGAAGTAATTCTGTGGATCTTTTCAGTAGTGTGTGATTTTCAGACATAGGGCTCCAAAGAATGGGCATATGTCCAGTTGTCATTTTCTTCTCTCATATTATAAATGCTAACTATAAGGGGAAGAAAAGAATCTAGGTAAGAAATGTGCAGTGATAGTAACCTACTTATTCTTAAAACACTAATAGCTGTACTTGTATTTTTAGGAAAGAATATGTGTCATTTGACAGTGATACATTGTCACACTTGATTCTGGTAAGATTTTTTTCTTAAGGTTCTTAAAATGTGACTAGGTTTAATCCACCAATTATTGTATCTGGTCTTTAACTCCTGGGTTGAATAGGTTTAAAGGAGATGTAAAAATAGAATCTCTTGCCAGATATTTTACAATTAAGCAGCTACTTAATTTGTCACTTTTGGTTACCAATAACTTGGTTATAAAAACATTTTCCTGAATTTGTTTGTCTACCACTTTGTCTACCAGTAGTATATAGGATAAAACTGCAAATGTGTGTTTGAAAATAGTTTGGATGGTGGGAGTGGGACAGCTGAATATATAGGCACAATAGTACAGTAATGGAGACCATACAAGGATATATGCTGCTTGTTTTTAAGCTGAGTGAGAAAAGCTTTGTGGTTGTGAAATGTATTCTTTATTTTAAAATACAGGATTCTAGTAGCAAGATATGTGATTTGAATGCCAACACTGAATCAGAAGTGCCAGGAGGTCAGAGTGTTGGTGTTCAAGGGGAAGCAGCATGTGGAACCCAAATTCCACATTTAGATCTGAAGAATGTCTCTGATGGTGATAAATGGGAAGGTAATTTTAGCCACACGTTATTTTCCTGATACTGTTATTTGTAACTGAAATTACCTAAAGCAAAATTGAGACTATTGCTCTTTTCTGGACAACCTTACTCATTTTGGCTTTCTGTTCTCTCATGTAAGAGGAGTGAGTGAGTGTTTTTACTCAGATGCACTAATGAGATTGTAGGGCAACTATGTCATACGAACTAGAAGTTCTTAGCTGATCCATTAGCTTTGAAGGTGAAGTTAGAACTGATTAAAAAAATAAAATGCCCCAGGATAGGCTTTTGTAAATTGTTAAACCAGGTTTAAACCAGTCTTGGAAAATCTCATATGTTAGGGCTTCAGGATCTTACCACTTTAAGTAGAGGGATTATATGTAACTACATTTCCTATATGATCATTAGGAAACCTTTTTTTTTTTTTTTTTTTTTTTTACCCCAGAATGATCTTTGAAGGCATTTCTAAGCAAACACTGTACCATATCCCTATATCTGTGTATTAGATTATGTAAGCATGGGAACAGAGTCTAACAGTTTTTACAAAGGAAAAAAGTTGAAATTCAAAAAGCAAGCCACCTGTGTGTGTGTATATATATACATTTATTTGTCCAAACTCAGCAAATGTGTACTTAACACTTGTATTTCATTGTATATAAGTTTTTTCTTTTTTTAATCAAAAGATGCAATACCTAAATAAATATCAAACTCCAGTGAGTGATTTGCATGCTGAAGGGTTTATAGGGAAGTATATTATTACCTGCAGTTTCCTTTGAAATCCATGAAAAAATAAGATGGTTAATGGGATGGATAAATGTTACAAAGCAAATACAGTAAAATGTTAATGGTTGAATCTAGATGATTGGTGTATTGATCAATGTTCACTGTGAAATTTTTTCAAGTTTACTGTATATTTATAAACTTTCAAATGTTGGGGGTGGGGGGATGAAAGTCAACAACAGATTTGAATTTAGGAGTCCTGTATCATACACCTTGCTAGGTAAGGAGACATTGAGACAACTCGGGAATCTTCCAAGTTACTTATTTGTGCACTTGGATGAAGTTCCCTCCGTTATCTTATCCTTGGCAAGTTAGCTAATGACGTACAGTGGTAGTAACAAGAATTGCAGTGCTAAGTACCACAGGCTCCTTTTGCTACCTCAAGTCTGCTCATTTGATCACAACTGGAGTTTATTTATTTTTCAAGGTATAGCCAATTTTTTTTAAAACCCCAGCCAAGTCATTGTCTATGCCAATCTTTATTGCTGTCTCTCCACCCCCTTCCTTTTTTTTTTTTTTTTTTTTTGGTTCTAGATGTTTGGCATGCCTAGTGGCATATTATGTGTCTTAACTTAGATTAAATCAGGAAGTTGTCTTTCTTTTGCTTTGTTCTGGGTTATTTAGGATGTTTGGAATTTATGAAGATGCTCCCCAGAATTAGGGGTATGTTAACATCCTGGTGGCAGAAAAGATCAACTGTCCCTTTCATTTATTTATCCTGACATGGTCACTGAAAAGAAGTGGTGGTCATCAGAGCATCCCTGGAGCCAGCCATAGTAGGAGAGGAGTCTCTGAAAGATGAGGTGGGATTCTGACAGAGGGCTGATGCTTCTCCGTTTTGGAGGACGCAGATAAATAGACCTTCATAATCTTTGGCCTGGGCGTTCTGATCTTAAGTTTTAAGCATAGAAGAGCACTTGTTTTCCATTGTCTGAGGAGATAAGACTTTGTGTGTTCAGCTTCAGCTTTCTGGAGGCTTACCTAAAGTGAATTTAATGCTGGGCTCACTGTTTCCCTGTCAGAATCCTCCCCTTACAGCTTGTGGTATGGAAAGAAAGTAACTATAGACCTCTGATTTTCAGTGCCTCAGCTCACCTGTTACAAACCTGGCTCAACAGCTGTGACAGATCCACATAGGCCTCGCGCTGACTTTTATAGGACTAGGGGTCAGTGACTTTCAGAGAACTGGTGGTAGTAGACATTTGAGAGAACTTCTCAGCCATGAACCCTACGTGTGCTTAGAAGAGTGGCTGTTAGCAGAATATGTTTTTCCTTCCAATTTGCCACCAATATACAAAGATTGATTTTCTATATCTAGGAATTAGGATGTTCTAATGAAAGTCTTCTGTAAGAGGCCAAATTATTTTAGACCCTAGATACCTTGGAATCAGAGATCTACCTTGTTTGATGTGACTCTTAAAAGAGAAGTGGGGTCACTCCAAATGGAAGCCCACCTCCCTCTTCCTTGGTGTGTGGGTTTTGTGTTTTGTATTGCTCAAGGGACGGACAGCAGGATACAGTTGCCAAGCAGGTAGCACATGGCCACCAGTGGTATGAATTTGCAGCAGCTGGTCAAAAACTTTTGGCTTTTAATACAAGTAGACAATAGCTTTCCTTCAGATTCTCTCCTGCTAAAACTCTTGAAAGAAATGCAAGTAGGATCTTTCCAAAGAGCAAAAAACTAAGGGAGGTATTTTTCTGTCAAATCAATTAAATTGAAACGTTTCAAACAGTTCTTGGTTAAGAGTTTCCATTTCTTCAGTTTTATGTTTGAGTTTTAATAAAACAGCACTACTTTGATTTTTTTTGCCTTGCTTGCTGAAATGGAAATATATGTTTGTGTTTGTTTTTAAAGTTTGGTTAGTAGTAATTTCTTTGAACAAAGTTTTTGATCAGAATGCCTAACTGGTTTTAGGGAAATGTTTTGGTATCTTTGGCTTTGTGTTAGTTATGTGTATGGTTTGTTCTGACTGTGCTGTGTGTTCACTTTAGTATTTTTTGCCATTTTTTCCATTTTATTAGCGTCATGCCCTATCACTTTTCCCCTCATTGATTTCAAAACAATGCATCTGCAGAGAGATGGGGAGGGTAAGTATGGTTAACCATAGTTTAGTTTTTTTGCCTTTTGATGGTTCACTTTGTTTGCCTTTTTATGAGCCCTTCTCCTGCTGTCCCCATATATTAGGAAAACGGTTCTGGGTTAAAAATGATACCCAGATATAATTGTTTTTGTTACTTCCCTCTTAAAACAGGTGATTTCTCACAAAATGCTTATTACCAGTTATTTGCTGGGAAGCAGGTACAAGGGTTGCTTTGAAAATCACTTTATTGCTGGGTTTATTGTGGGATTGCACGCTTTGTACCCAATTTTTAGTTATCAGATTGATCGGGGCTTTAAAAACTCACTAAATTATCTTACTACCCTGGAAAAATTATGTAGTGCTTTCAGTTGCTAATATAAACTTAAATTTCTAAAGTAGCAATCTTTTCCTATTGTGTGAAGAAAAAGAAAATACCAGTCTTGATTTTTGACACTGTCAAACCATCTTTGCATCCAAAAATACTTAAAAACTCACTTTTGCTATTGTTAATAAGATGTCATACATCAAAGTTTTAAGAGTCTCATCCTCTACCTACTGAGCTAGCCGAGCACATACATCAAAGTTTTAAATTGTAGTTAAAAATAAAGTTAATATGTAGATGGAAAAGTATTTCCCCTTTTTGGATTCCAGTGATACTTGTATTTTTGTATTTGGAGTATATTTGTGGATTGTATATGTTCTATATGTAATCAAACCTTAACATGGGCACAGATATCAAATAAATTGACGTGGGTTCATTTGAGAACATACAGGATAGCTCCAGTAAGATAAATGTGCTTAAGATCTAGCGCTGTTAAATTTTGTTCTGATAATACTGTTGAGTGTTTAATTACTCAGATATATAGTGAACATAGAAAATCCTGTAATAGAAAATACCAAACACAATTTAATGTTCGGGGCCGGGTGCTGTCAGGTGAGTAAGCTGCTCATTTGGAAATGTTAAGAATTCTTTTGGGGTCAGAGAGCCCCATTTGGTGTGTTGTGAGTAGCGTGGGGAATAGCTTCCTTCCAGTTTTAAGATAGTCGCTTGACAGGGAGTGATTCACCTGGCAGCTCTTGAAGACGGTTTTGTGTTTATTGTTTATAAAACAGCACTTGAAAAATAATATCTAATATAACTTTAAGAGCTTGACAGTGTCCTTTCTTGCTTTGTGACTGGGTTCACAAATTTAAGGTATAACTTCTATGGGAAAATGGAACTCTGAGCAAAAGAAAAAAAGCACAGAAAATTAGAAACTATAGTAGGCTTTATGAAGATCCTGTATCCCTTGTTTTTTTTTTTTAAAGTATATAATAAATATCACATGAGACACCACATAATGATATGATTTAAAGAAAATATATCTGATAGTTGTGTGACTTTTTTTTCCATGCAGAACCAAGAGACCCATGGTACCATTCTTTGTGTTTGTTTTACAGAGCCATTTCCTGCTTTTAAGTCTTGGCAGGAAGACTCTGAGTCTGGAGAAGCTCAGCTCTCTCCACAAGCTGGAAGAATGAATCATCACCCCCTGGAAGAGGACTGTCCTCCAGTATTATCACATCGTAGTTTAGATTTTGGGCAAAGCCAGCGTTTCCTACATGATCCAGAAACATTGGATTCCTCATCTAAGGCACTTTCTTTTACTAGGTACATTATTTTTATATACTTAGGAGAGGCGATTCTTATGTCACCAGATCCTTTGCAAGATTTAATCATTCAGACTTACAATTCAAAGCTTTTCCCCCTCTATCATGAAAAATGTTATTGTAATTTTTTGGTGGGGGCTCATAAATTCTGAGTTCATGAGGTGTAGGGGTTTGCTTTCTATTAGACTTTCCACACAGTATACATAATTATTTTTTCACCTATTACTGAAATACAGAACTCTGGAAGGGAAGCAGCAAGTGGAACTCACCAATTCCTCATGTTTATATTGCCCAGATTTTAAATTGATTCTGAATGTCAAAACCTTTCCTTTGCAAATTTTTTTTTTTTTTTTTTTAAGATTTTATTTACTTGACAGCAAGAGAGGGAACACAAGCAGGTTGAATGGAAGTGGGAGAAGCAGGCTCCCTTCAGAGCAGGGGAGCCTGACGTGGGGCTCTATCCCAGGACTCTGGGATCATGACCTGACCCAAAGGCAGGCAGCCATCCAGGCGCCCCTTTCCTTTGTAATTTGAATACGAAACAGATTCTAAGCTGGGCATCTTTGTTTCATTTCTGCCTTTGTCTAAACAACTTTTGAGGGATTATATATTGTTTTCAGCAGTACTTGTGTTAGCTAATGGTGTGGTCTCTAAAATTATAGTGTAAGGTTTTGTTTTAGGTTTGGGTTTTTGTTTCTTTTTTTCACTACCTGTCCTTTAGTTTTAATTTTTACTTTAAAGATTTGCTTCTTGGGGCGCCTGGGTGGCTCAGTGGGTTAAAGCCTCTGCCTTCGGCTCAGGTCATGATCCCAGCGTCCTGGGATCGAGCCCCACATCGGGCTCTCTGCTCAGCAGTGAACCTGCTTCCTCCTCTCTCTCTCTGCCTGCCTCGCTGCCTACCTGTGATCTCTATCTGTCAAATAAATAAATAAAATCTTAAAAAAAAAAAAATAAAATAAGGGGCGCCTGGGTGGCTCAGTGGGTTAAAGATTTGCTTCTTGGAAATGGCGTGATGTTATATCAGGGTGATAAGAGTCATAGTGTTGATAACTTGAAAAAAATTTTTTTAACCAGGTAACTTTTTTTTTTTTTTATATAATTGACATACAATATTCTCTTACTTTCAGGGTGCCTTTCTAGCTCAGTCAGTAGAGTGGGTGACTTTTGATCTCAGGGTTGTAGGTTCAAGCCCCACTATGGGTATAGATAAAACTAAAAAACAAAATTTTAAAAAATTGTTTTGGTTTTAGGTGTACATCATAGTAATATGATAGTTTTGTACATTGAAATGAACCCCATCATAGATCTAGCTACCGTCTGTAATAACTTGAAATTTTAACTAACACTCTTATTTTAATTCAGGATTCGAAGATCATCCTTCAGTTCAAAAGATGAAAAAAGAGAAGACAGAACACCGTATCAGTTGGTCAAGAAACTTCAGAAAAAAATTAGACAATTTGAGGAACAGTTTGAAAGGGAAAGAAATAGCAAGGTAAATTTATAGAATTGTCCAGGGTTTGGCAAATACATTGGAACTAGGAAGAGGTTCTTTGGAGAGCATTAGTCCATCTCTTCCCTTAGATAATGAAGTTGAGGTATGCAGAGAAATAGTGATCATGTAGATCTGAGATTATATAGATCCTTAGCTGCCTCATTTCCAGGCCAGTATTCTTACCAGTGGATCTTTATATTTTAATCGGCAAAAAGCTTGTATAATTTTTAAAGGAAATACTTTACATTAACAAATCATGTTAATGCTATTTCTGCTTCCTCAAAAACCACAAATAGCAAGGGGTGATGGGAGAGGGAAGGCATGGGAGGGAGGGGGACAGATATTTAATAATTGGAATATATGAAGTAGAAAAAATCTTATACTTTGAGTCAGAAGACCTATCTCCAAATCTGGCTTTCATCAGTTGCTAGATTCTGCTCTGAGAGAGCTTTACTTGATATTCTGTTCTGTCTACTTCATATAAGGTAAGATGAAATAAGGATTGAATGAATTGTCTGCTGTGGGAACTGTAATGTATTACTTGGGCATCGGTTAACAGTTATCGCTTACCACAGAGGTGTCCATGTTCCTTAATTTTTTAGCCCTCCTACAGTGATATTGCAGCCAATCCAAAGGTATTAAAATGGATGACAGAGCTTACCAAACTGCGGAAGCAAATTAAAGGTAGAAAATATATCATTTTTATAATATGTTTGCTTTAAACAGATTTTTTTATTCTCATTATTACATGAAAATTGTATGAATAATTCTGTGACATGAATTAATAGTGAGAGTTATATTCTATGAGAATTATGGTTATAATTTTTGATGATTTTTAAATCTGAGACACTATTTGGCAAAAATAAAAGTTTCCTTTTGTTCTTTTATTAGTTATGGCCAGAGTTGAAGTACTCTATTCTTATATATGCCTTTCTGGTGTTTCTCTTAGTCTTTTGAAAAGTGCCCTAGATTGTATATTCATAGGTGATATTAAAAAGTTTATCTGGAAAAACAGTTCAAATATTAAGCAGTTTTGGTTTTGGTAGGTATTTCATTAAGAATTTTTGATAGGTATTTACGACTGTCACAATAAACTGTTTATACTACAGAGACTAAAATTTGTAAGTCTTCTTTAAAGAACAACTAGGTCTGTGTTCCTGGGTATTGGCCCAATATAGCAGCTGCTAAGTTATATTTACTTTATGGGTGTTTAATCAGCATGCTTTTTAGTATTTGTTAATACTTACAAAATTATCTGTACCAACTATGGGTTTATAACGTGGAGCATCACATTTTGGTCTATTCATTTGAATTTATTCTAATTTTTACTATTATTAAGCACCAAGTACTTGTAGACATCTGAGTCTATGTTGCTGGATAAGACCGTTATTTGTCCCTATGGTCATTGAGTTCACATCCTTGGGTTAAAATAAGTTTCCTTACCTCTTTAGAATTTTCCCCTATAATTATATTCAGCATTTCCTTGTTTAATTACAATTTCCAACTGTCTGTGAAAATTATTACCTTGAATGTGTTACCGATGGGTGTATTAAATTGACAAGCATTAGTCTCTTAACTAATTTTCCAATTTTCTTCCCCTTTTATTGTCTCACAGTTCATTCTCTATGTAGCAGCCAGAATTATCTTTTAAAAAACTCTCTTAACTATCATCAGAGCCCTCAATGAACTTCCTTTTTAACTTAGAATAAATCCTTACAATGGAGAGAAGTAGTGATCATGTAGGTCTGAGGTTATATAGATCCTTAGCTGCCTCATTTCCTTGCCTACTGTGCCCTTAGTCCATTTTATCACATTCCACTCTCATTTTCTGTTCCTTAAACATGCCATGCTTCAGGGCCTCTGGACTGGCTATTGCTTCAGCTGGGGAGGAATGCTCTTCCCCTAAGTCTTCTATGCTCCATTAGCTGCTGTTTCTTCCATGTTTACCTAGGATGTCCCTATCTCAAAAAGTCCTTTTTCAGTCCATTAAATATAGTTGCTGTTCCCTAAAGTACATTGCTTTTAGCACTGTGACAACATCCTGTGTTCTCTTCTTTTTTTTTTTTTTTTTTTTTAAGATTTTTTATTTATTTGTCAGAGAGAGAGGAGAGTGAGTGAGCACAGGCAGACAGAATGGCAGGCAGAGGCAGAGGGAGAAGCAGGCTCCCCGCCAAGCAAGGAGCCCGATGTGGGACTCGATCCCAGGACGCTGGGATCATGACCCGAGCTGAAGGCAGCTGCTTAACCAACTGAGCCACCCAGGCGTCCCCTGTGTTCTCTTCTTTATAGCACTTGGCATTCTTTGAAATTATTTTGTTTTTTGGTTTTTGTTTTTATTTCCTTGAATATATGCTCCATGAGAACAGGGACGATGTCTGTTTGTTTACTACTGTACCACCAATGCTTACCAGAAAATCTCACTTTATGGTAAGGCTTTCTATGAATTACCGTTAAAAGAATGAATGGAATAGCTTGCCACATACAGAATTTCAGTATTTCATGTAACCTTGAAATACCAGAGCCTGTGTGCTGTTAATGTCTACTTTCTTGTTGTATATCTTGCTTATTACTCTTTGCATCTTTAACAAAATCATTATTACTGATCTGTGTGTCCTCTTGCTTCTGAAATGTAGATGCAAAACACAAAAGCTCTGATGGAGAATTTGTACCTCAGACACGCCCACGTAGTAACACTCTTCCAAAAAGCTTTGGCTCGTCTCTGTACCATGAAGATGAAGAGAATGAAGATGAATCCAGGGTCATTCAGAAGGAGAAGAAGCCATCTAAGGAAGCAACACTTGAACTTATTCTGAAAAGACTGAAAGAAAAACGTGTTGAACGGTGTCTTCCGGAAGATATCAAAGTAATCTTGAGCTATGCTTTTTACCCAGACTAGCCTTTAGAATCCCTGAAAAGAAGTACCCCAGTGGCATAGAGATTGTAGGTAGTCTTACTGGCCTGAGTCTGCTCCCCAAGTTTGTAGGTAAACAACATGTTTTTATCTGCACACCAGAAATGACCAGACTTTCTGGGAGTGAATCACAGTAGTAAAACTAAAGGGCACCTGGCTGGCTCAGTTGGTAGAGCATGCAACTCTTGATCTTGGTGTTAGGAGTTCTGAGCCCCACATTGGGTGTACACATTACTTAGAAATAAAATCTTAAAAAAAAAAAAAAAATGTAAAACCGAAAAAGCTAGAATCCTGATCTGTTCATTTTTACTGGGACAGTTGGCAAAATGAGTGTATAAAGAGCCTAAACATAACTGAGCTTGAATCTCGGCCTTGTGTCTTGATACTTACAGGTATTGTGCTGTTAGCTTTTGCCAGGCTCTGACTCATATTATTTGCATTCTGCCCCTGAGTCCCTTCAACTGTCTAATGACTTAAAGGGATATGATTATGTCCATTAAAATACTAAGACAGTATGGTTGTTGTGAGGATTGAATAAATGAATATTTTTGAAAAACCATTACTCAGAGCCCATGCCTAGGGGAGTCCTGGTCAAAAGCATTTGGCAACCCACTTTATTTATTAAATGAGGTCTGCTGGGAGAGTACGGAGATGGTCTCATGTGAACTTTTGTCTAGGCAGTGATGAACCCTGATGCTCATTCCTGCCTTGACAACAGAGTATACCTCTTTCATGACTTAAATATTGGATTGTTTGTCTCCCTTGAACAGGGCTGGATTAGAAATTTTGATCACTCCCTTCCCTCAGCTTTTTTATTTTTCAGTTTTGTGTCAGATCAACCAACCTCCTTTCCCCTCTCTCCACCCCTTTTTCTAGAAATGATTTTGATTGGATTAGCTTTATTCAGATACTTTGTCCTAGGTTTAAGGTGCAAGCTTGACGTTGAAATCATAGTGTTTTACAGTTTACCCCTAGCTGTCCTCTACTGGATTTACATAATCTAAAGTTATATTTGTTACAGGAAGATATCATCCAGTGATTTTTTTTTAACCTCTGTTCTACTCTGCTGAGAAACAGGGCAGTATCATCTAATCCTAGGAATGAGAGTTTATTTGGTCTAGAATCCAAAGGGTATTCTGTGGAACATTGGTTCATTGGGATGTTAAAAGGTGGCCAGTGAAACAAAGTGGGAAGGTTCTTTGGGCAAATAAAGTTGGGATGTCCTTCCTCCTCTTTAATTTAGAGTACTAAAAGGTAGGAGGTGAGTATTGCACTGTAAAGAAAGCGTCATAGGAAGGGAAAATGAGCTCATAGATTAGAAGTCTAGGTCACACATTGGCAGTGTTGTACTTTTTCAGGATCTTTCCATTATACTGCTGTCAGATTTTTTTTTTTTTTTAAAGATTTTATTTATTTACCTGACAGAGAGAGATCACAAGTAGACAGAGAGGCAGGCAGAGAGAGAGGGAAGCAGGCTCCCCGCTGAGCAGAGAGCCCGATGCGGGACTCGATCCCAGGACCCTGAGATCATGACCTGAGCCGAAGGCAGCGGCTTAACCCACTGAGCCACCCAGGCGCCCCAGATTTTAATTGTTTAGTAGAAATACTGGTTTATATGACAAAAAGAATTTAAGTAACTTATCCAAGGTTACTAAGCCGGTATTCATAATTTGTTCAGATAAAATAGAAGTAAGCCACCAAAGAGAGTGGATATCTATTTACTGGGAGACCAGATTTTACAAGAGATTGAAAACTACTGTCTGTAAAGGCTGTATTTCTTGTTAGCCTGCGCTGGAGTGGTGATGGGCTGCCCTTTCACCCTAATTCTTTACATTGTGGGATTGAGGAACATAATCATGGTGCCAATGAGAGTGTTTTGTTTTGTTTTGTTTTTTCTTTTAAATTCTAGAAAATGACAAAAGATCATTTGATAGAAGAGAAAACGTCTCTCCAAAAAAGTCTTCTTTACTATGAAAGTCAACATGGAAGGCCGGTAAATGTCTCTTTTGCTAAAAAGATTTGATTTTCTACCCTAACAAAGAGCACAAATTTCTTCAGTGGCCCACATCTTCAGAGCTGCTTTGTAGAGCATTGCTTCCTCCGTTGAGGAGATTGTCTACTTATTTAAAATAACTTCTTAAAATTGGGAGAAAGTCATGTTGCTTAATGTTTAAAATTTCTGATGACTTGGTAATTTTAATTTTTTTACTTTAGGTGACCAGAGAAGAAAGGCACATCGTGAAACCTCTCTATGAGAGATACAGACTTGTAAAACAGATGCTGACAAGAATTAGCATCACTCCTGTTCTTGTGAGTAAAACACACGAAGATTTGTCTAGTTCATTTTACCAAAACTTGTCCTTTGAAAAATATATTGTGTTGGTGTATTGGAAAAATATACAGCTAAGGTAGCAAGAATTGTATTTGTAAGGTGAGGTTACTGCTTTTAAAAGAATAGGCAATTAATCAGTGCCTACCTACCATCTCCCAGGCACTTGTAAAAGTGTTTTATGTATGTCATTAAATGAAGAAGATGTCATTAAATCCTGACAAGTCACAACAGGTAGCAGAAGATAGCCTCAATTCACAGATGATGAAACTGGGACTGAGGAGTGATATGCCCGGGGTCATCTACCTTGTAGAATTAAACAAACAAACAAACAAACAAACATATTTCAGACCCTGGCATAGTTTGTTTCAGTTTAAATTCTTGTGTTTGAAAATACATCAGTTTTATGATGGCTGTCATGAAGATTTAATTGCACAATCTAATAAAATGATTTTTTTTAGTTCATCTTTTTTAATGAAGAAGTATCAAAATAATGCTTTTTTACATTTGTGTACATTGTTAGAGAAAAATGAAAACTCTTAATACTTAGGTGCAAATTAAGTGCTTTCTCCAAATTAACCAGTAGGTAGTAGGACTCTAGATTTCTTTCAGGTTCAAATAGAAAACAGCATGTAGCCCATTCTGAAACATTTTGTAGGAATTAATTTATTGGAACTATGCTTTGCTTAGGCATGCAAGGTCATTTTTTTTTTTTTAAGATTTTATTTACTTATTTGACAGACAAGTAGGCAGAGAGGCAGGCAGAGACAGAGAGAGGATGAAGCAGGCTCCCTGCTGAGCAGAGAGCCCGTTGCGGGGCTTGATCCCAGGACCCCGGGATCATGACCTGAGCTGAAGGCAGAAGCTTTAACCCACTGAGCAACCCAGGTGACCTGGCATGCAAGGTCATTTTTAAATCAATAGCCACTTGCATGGGGATTTCTTTTGGACTTTGACTACCTTATTACTACTCATTGTTAGAAGGTTCACATTGGCCTTCTGAGCATTTTTTATTTAACCCTCAAACAAACATTCCTTTTTAAAATGGCTTTTTTTAATTGGTCATCTCAGCACTATTTGATTTACATATAATCAATTTTTTTTGAGCAAGGAATCCTGTATAGGTTATAGTCTTTGCGCATATGACAATTTATTTAATACGGATTTTATCCTTTGATTACAAGGCATTTTTGTGTCTCATTGACATATTCATAATTCAAATTCAAATAGTCTTTGAATTTTATGAAAATAATTTTGGAACTCCACAGATTTGTTTTTAATAAACTGAAGCTATAGCAAGTATGACTAGATCTTAGAGATGCCTAAGTATGATTATCATACAGAGAAATTTGAGGTATAAAAGTTAAGCCAAGACAGTTTGGTAGGAAAGAATTTTTTCAGCAAATGGGGTTGGTACAGTTGGATATTGATACCCAAAAAAGATGAATGTAGACCTTTATCTGACACAAAATTTAACTCAGAATGGTTCACTGACCTGAATGTAAGAACTGAAACTATAAAACTAATAGGGAATAGAAGAATAAATCTTTGTGACCTTGAATTAGGCAGTGTTTTCTTGCATGTAACACTAAAAACACTGACAAAAATAAATAAATTGGACCTCATCAAAATTAAAAAGTTTTGTGCATCAAAGGACATTTTTTTTTAAAGATTTTATTTATTTATTTGACAGAGAGAGATCACAAGTAGACGGAGAGGCAGGCAGAGCGAGAGAGAGAGAGAGAGGGAAGCAGGCTCCCCGCTGAGCCGAGAGCCCGATGCGGGACTCGATCCCAGGACCCTGAGATCATGACCTGAGCCGAAGGCAGCGGCTTAACCCACTGAGCCACCCAGGCGCCCTCAAAGGACATTTTTGAAAGTGGAAAGACAGCTTATAGAATGGGAGAAAATGTTTGCATATCATGTATCTGATAAGGGACTGGTATCTAGAGTATATAAAGAACTCTTTCAGTTCAATAATAAAAAGATTAATAACCCAGTTAAAAATGGGGGAGGGGTCCTGGGTGGCTCAGTTGGTTAAGCACCTGACTCTTGATTTCAACTCAGGTTATGATCTCAGGGTCCTGGGATTGAACCCCACTTGAGGCTCTGCACTTAGCTTCGGGATTCTCTCTCCTGCTCTGCCTCTCCTCCACTTGCTCACTTGTGCTTTCTCTCTAAAAAAATATTTTTGAAAAAAATTGGGCAAAGGATTTGATACACATTTCTCCAGAGAAGATATATAAATGGCCATTAAATACATGAAAAGAAGATCAACATCATTAGTTATTAGGAAATGCAAATAAATCCACATTCAGATACCACTTTATACCCACTAGGATAGCTTTTTTTTTTTTTTTTTTTTTTTT
This sequence comes from Lutra lutra, assembly GCF_902655055.1. Lineage (NCBI taxonomy): Eukaryota > Metazoa > Chordata > Mammalia > Carnivora > Mustelidae > Lutra > Lutra lutra. The sequence goes on along the minus strand of NC_062282.1, from coordinate 76,978,056 downwards.
AAAGATTTTATTTATTTATTTGAGAGAGAGACAGTGAGAGAGAGCATGAGCAAGGAGAAGGTCAAAGGGAGAAGCAGACTCCCCATGGAGCTGGGAGCCCGATGCGGGACTCGATCCTGGGACTCCAGGATCATGACCTGAGCTGAAGGCAGTCGTCCAACCAACTGAGCCACCCAGGCGTCCCCCCACTAGGATAGCTTTAATGAGAAAAGATAACAGTGTTGACAGGATGTGGAGAAATTGGAATGCTTACATTATGCACTGCTGGTGAATGTAAAATGGTGCACCCACTTTGATAAACAGTTTGACATTTCCTCAAAGAATTAAACAGGGTTATCATCTGACCTAGCAGTTCTCCTCCTTGTTTTATGCTTGAGAGAATTGAAAACATGTCTACATGAAAACTTGCATACAAATATTCATAGCAGCATCCTTCATAATGGCTAAAATGTAGAAAAAAATGAAATGTGCAGCAACTGATGAATAAACAAAATGTGGTATATCCGTATAATGGATTATTAGCCATAAAGGAATGAAAGTACTAATAACATGCTACAACATGGGTAAATTTTAAAAACATTATGCTGAGCGAGAGAAGCAAAATACAGAAGGCCACATGCTTTATGATTCCGTTTATGTGAAATAGCTAGAATAGGCCAGCCCATTGAGACAGAGTAGATAAGTGTTGGCCACAGGATAGGGGGAGAGGGCAAATGAGTTAATAACTAATAAGTACAGAGTTCTTTTGGGACGATGAGCTATTTTGGAATTAGAGGTGATTTTTAAAAAAATGTTCACAATGTTCTTTGTGAATATTTAAAAACCACTGAATTGGACGCTTAAAAGGAGTGAATTTAATGGTATGTGGATTATATCTCAGTGAAGCTGTTACTTTTTTAAACGGAGCTTAAAGGTGTCCTGAGACCAAAAAAGTTGACGGCTCTTTAAAAAGGAAAATGTTCTGAATAAAATTACATGTAATACTTTCCTATTTTTTATTTATTGAATGAGATCTTTTAGGCTATCCAGACATTAATGATAATTTAGTATTTGTGTGCATACATAACAAGAAGACATCACAAAAATGAATATACTAAGGAATTCCTAAAAAAATATAAATTGTTTGGTTAAGATTTTGAATATAAAGTTTAGTATCTGTTCGATACAGAATGAAGCTTTCTTTGAATGCTTTAAATGTTTAAAGTAGAAACCATGTTGATTGTTACAGGGATCTCCATCTTCCAAGCGAAGGGGTCAGATGTTACAACCAATCATAGAAGGAGAAACTGCCCATTTTTTTGAAGAAATCAAGGTAATCCTTAAATCATTCACTGATATCTTTCTTAAAAAGTTGAGTGTCATGGCCTGTTTATCTGTTTGATATCTTTTTAGGAAGAAGAAGAAGATGGTGTTACCCTGTCCTCTGAGCTAACTGATATCCTGAAAACTGCTGTACAGGCACAATCTTCATTGGAAAACTCTGAATCTGATGTTGAAGAAAATCAAGAAAAACTTGCTCTGGATCTCCGATTGTCAAGTACTCGAGCAGCTTCTATGTATGTATGGTGGTTTGTGATTTTTTAAAAAAATCTATTTGTATAAAGAAATTTACATGCCAAGAAATTCAGTGTTAAGTAATCAGGCACTTGGAGGGAATTAATGTGTGCTCAAGAGATATGCCTCTTTCTTTTAAAAGGTATGGTATATAACTGTCATCATTCACATTTTCTTTATTAAACATTAGTGTGTTTTAAAAATTTTAAAGAAACTGGGGCATCTGGATTGCTCAGTTGGTTAAGCGACTGCCTTCAGCTCAGGTCATGATCCCAGGATCCTGAGATCGAGCCCCACATCGGGCTCCCAGCTCATTGGAGAGCCTGCTTCTCCTTCTCCCTCTGCCTGCCCCTCTGCCTACTTGTGCTCTCTCTCGGTCAAATAAATAAATAAATAAAATCTTTAAAAAAAAAAAAGAAAGAAAGAAAGAAAGAAACTAAAATCTGACATTTGTTTCATAATAGAATGCTGGAACCAGCGGAGAGTTACCTTTATTCTCTATCATCTTCTCTCCCTGATAATGGTGTATGACAGTGGTCTTCAGCCCTGGCTTCACTTTTTTTTAAAATTAAAGTATAATTAACGTATAATGCTTATATTAGTTTCAGGTATACAGCATTGTTGACTGAACAATTCTGTTAACTTGGTGGTCACCACAAAAAGTGTAGTCACATACAATGTTACTGCAGTGTTATTGACTATGTTCTCTGTGCTGCACTTTCATCTCTGTGACTTACTTATAACTGGAAGTTTGTGCCTCCTAATCCCTTTCACCTATTTTACCTAACCCCAGCCCAGCTCCGTTCCTCTCAGCCACCCAGTGTGTTCCCTGTATTCATGAAACTGTTATCGTTTGTTTTGTTTTCTGAATTCCACATATAAGTGAAATCATAGGGAATTTTTCTAGCTCTGGCTTAAATCATTTCACTTTATACCCTCTAGGTTCCTCCTTGTTAGAAATGGCAAGATTTCATTCTTTTTTTATGGCCAAGTAATATTCCGTGTGTGTGTGGGCGTGCATACACATACCACATCTTCTTTATCCATTCATCTTTTGATGGACACTTGGGCTGCTTCCATATCTTGGCTGTTGTAAATAATGATGCAGTAAACGTAGGGGTACATTCATCTTTTCGAGTTAATGTTTTTGTTTTCCTTGGGTAAATACCCAGTAGTGGAAATACTGGATCATGCAGTATTTGTTTTTAATTTTTTGAGCAGCCTCATATTGTTTTCCATAGTAGCCTTGGTTTCACTTTAAGATCACCTGGGAAAAAAATCCCCCCCACCCCTCCAATATTGATGTAGAGCCCTACCTGCAGCTATTCCTACATTTAGTTGGTCTGGGCTGTAGATTAGGCATTGGGATATTCTAAATGCTCCCCACTGACTTTAGTTTGCAGCCAGGGTTTGAACCCCTGCTAAGAATCACAGTGTTCTTTGAATAATGTTTTTTTTCCCATTTAAATTTTAGGCCTGAGTTACTGGAACAACTTTGGAAAGCCAGAGCTGAAAAAAAGAAACTACGCAAAACATTACGGGAATTTGAAGAAGCGTTTTATCAACAGAATGGAAGGTTTGTTGAACATCATAAAAATTGAGTCGTCTTTCTCCTTGAACTTATAGGTGCCCATATGCTACATTAAAGGGATGTATAGGAATAGAAGTGAATTGTGCATATAAGGATATTACCATTGAAAATAAAAGTAAAAAACATACCTTTTTACTTTGAAGTTCTGCTATTAATGGCAAGAAGTCAGAGATAGAGTAAGCAACATCTGATAGAATATTTCAGATGTCCTAGGAGGCTTGGTTGAATGGCCGTTACATTGTGTTTTTGAAGTCTACATTCTCACCTTTTTGAAGTATTTGTGAATTAAGATTTTTTCCTTTTACTTTTATTTTTTGTTCTTTTTAAAGATTTATTTATTTATTTTAGAAAGAGAGAGAAGGGGGAGGGGCAGAGGGAGAGAGAGAGAATCTCAAGCAGATTCCAAGCAGGCTCTCTGCTGAGCATGGAGCCCAAGGTGGGGCTTGATCTCACGAACCTGAGGTCACGACCTGAGCCAAAATCAAGAGTTAGATGATTAACCAACTGAACCACCCAGGCGCCCCTGTTTTTCCTTTTAGAAAGGGTCCTATAACATGACTGGTATTCTCACAGCTAGTGTGGATTCTTAGACAGAGACCGTTGCTGCTTAGGCTGCATGTTGGGCCATTCCAGGCTTCCCTTTTTTAAGATGTATAACAGGGTGGTAATCAACAGTGGGCTTCTAAAATATAGTATGGCATGTGCTTTTTTCTAACTTGGGCATAGCTGACCCAGTGGAACTCTTTTGAAAAAGGAAGAAAAACAGGGACGTCTGGGTGGCTCAGTCGGTTGAGCGGCTGCCTTCGGCTCAGGTCGGGATCCTAGGGTTCTGGGTTTGAGTTCTGCATCGGGCTTTCTGCTCAGCAGGGAGCCTGCTTCTCTCACTCTGCCTGCTGCTCCCTCTGCTTGTGCTCTTTCTCTCTCTGTCAAATAAATAAAGTCTTAAAAAAAAAGGCTTTTTTTTTTTTTAAAGGGAGAATAAATTCTAATTCAGATGGTGGCCAGAAATGAGCATTCTCTTAGACCTCAGAAAAGTTTTTCCGTGTATGTAACTAGGTAGTCTTACCAAGCCAGTAGCTATGTTAAAAATTCCAAAATTTACTTAGAGAGTCTTCTATATAGTTGGCAAAAACGGTTAAAAAAAAAATCTAAGTGTAAGAATGCATTTTTCAAGGACCTTCTAAATGTACAAAATGACTGGCTGTAGTCCTCTGCCACTTAATATACACTCAGTGACCTGACAGAGTCTAGCAGTGTGTATCTTACTAAAATATTTGGTTACTTCCTAGTTCTCTGCAATGATCATTGTTAAGTTTAGCATTATTTAATCTGTCAATAGAGAAATTCATCAAAAACAGAAGTATTTTAGGAATATTCCTTGCAGATGGGGGGAGCTAGTTCTTTCTTGCAGAGGAATTTTTTTATTTGAATTTACATTTGGTAACATTGTCTCTAACATTAGGATAACTTCTGGGACTTTATTTTTCAGATGATTTCTAGAATATTACAGATTTTACTTTCTACCCTAGGAATGCCCAGAAAGAAGATCGTGTTCCAGTGCTTGAGGAGTACAAGGAGTACAAGAAAATTAAAGCCAAACTCAGGCTTCTTGAAGTTCTTATCAGCAAACAAGATTCTTCAAAATCCATATAAAAATATGCTCCTTGAAAACACCATAAAAATCAGTTGTATTCCCTGAAGCTATCATCGTGTGTTGGCTGGTACTTGAGTTCATTTTGTCAGGCACTCCGAGAGTATCATTTTGTACTTGGTTGTGGTGCCACTAGAGAAAGATGGGAGGGTAAGTAGACCCTCTCTAGGGAGCGTGGTGTTCCATATTAACCACAGACTGTTCTCTCCACCTTTAGCAAACATCCAGTTTTCTTCATTGTTTTGTAGTACTACAAATACACCCTGTTAGCAAAAGACTAGTACTTTATTCTTTCAACTTCAAGAACTTTGGAGATACGAGCTTTTTGTTATCACCAACTTTATTTTTATTATTTTTTTAATTACTGAAGAAAATTGAGAGGAACATCTTCACATTGAATTCTTCGGTTGCCTTTTTCTTACAGAATGACTGAAAATTTGAAAGAAAAGCCTATAAATGTGCACATATGCAACTATGTCCTATGTTTTCTTAGAAAACCAAAATCAACTGAAATTTCAAGTCCTACTGTGGAACACATTTCTGTTTAATTTCCAAAGTGACACTTTCTCACAGGTAGTATGTTAGCAAAATTTTGCAATTCAGTGGTCACACAGCTCCTGGATGAAGATAACAGAGGGCAGACCAAAAAGTGACCTTGTTTAATAGTATAGTGAAAACACACACCACACATCCTACACAGAACTGAATCATATCACATGCTGCCTACGGGACATAAGTTTCTGTTTGTTTCCTCAGTTACTGTTTATTAGCTGGTGATGATGTGATTTGTCTGGATCAGATCCTGTATTTTTTTCCCCCTACCCACCTCCAGATAATGTGAGAAAATAGCCATGTCTATGTAGGAACACGGATGGTGCTCAGATTTGTGTGTTCAATTAGATGGGCCTAAGTTGACGAAAGAATCATTATGCCTGAATTAAATCTTTTCTTCACAAGGGCTATACCACTGCATTTGTACGTGTACCTTCTGGGGGTTGCATCTTTTTTCCTTTTTTAATCAGAAAAATCTGTAAAGAAAACACCCTCTGACAGGAGCCCTTTTGCTCAGTCACATGCTGTTTAAAGCAGTTCTGTAGTGGTATGCCCCTTGTCATATACTCTTAAGCTTATCTTTTTTTTCTTTGGCTTTGCATGGCTTTTCTTCAAGTACTCTTCTGGTATCATTCTGCTAATCATTTTCACAGATTGGTGACTTTATTTGAGCTAAGAATATAGTCAATAACAGCATATTCTGGTCAGGCTTAATGTAAGTGTTAATTTTTTTCCTGGTGCTTTTTTGGATTGATGAGTGTCTCACTTTGTGCCCATGTTTTGCATGCATTGACTCATGCATGGTTTTCTTAACTAGCTGATATTAACAGTTCCATATAAAAATGGGGACTTCTGTGACATTCTTTAATCAAGTGAGGGAAGCATGAACCTCAGACTTCTGGCACTCTTACATAGTAAGCACATGAAGTAGCTTGATAATAAGTAGTGTGTCTAGGATTTCACATTTCATCTGTGTGTGCAATGCCTTTTTTGGGGGAGGGGAGGGAATGTTCATTGGTGGTGAACATGTAGTTGGGGAATAAAGCACTAAATCCAGCCCTTTTCTTGTGGTTTCCTTTTGATACAGCTAGGTTATTCATAATGTGTACCTAGAAAAAATGAAATTGAAAATGCCAAAAGAAGTATCACTTTGATTTGAATCCAGCATGCAGTGTGCATTTAATTTCTTTCAGTCTTTAGAAGGGAGTATATCCAAACATCGAATTTAATGTGCACTGTATATTGTTTTATATGAATGTTTTATATACCACATGCAAAAATGTCCATATGCACTATTTAAATGTTTTAAATAATATATTCCTTCTTTATAATGCTAAATCTATATGAGTACCATATTTTTATAAGTCAGTGGCCTGACTGGTTTCATTTTAGAATTAACAGCTGCTTCATGGTGTTGGTTATTCACTGTTCATGTTTGGCTGCAGGTAGAATAGATCCAAGTGGCATGGCAGCACTTACATGCTATGTGACAGTATTGTGTGTCATAGTTAAGCAGTAGGTGGTAGAATTAGGCAGTTTGTGATAGTTTTACGTTGGTACAAGTAAAAACTATATCTATATACAAGTAATATATAGATATATATGACCACCAATATAATTGCATTGCTGTGTCTGGCACTTCATTGTATAGACTTTTGTAATAAAAGAACCTGAACCAAGTCATGTAGATGTTTTTTGTTTTGTCTTCACTAGATGTTAAAAAGACCTTAAGTTTTTCCTTGCCTTAATGTTCTTAGGCTTTGTTTGAGTTACCTCAGCGAGGGACCATATTGGGGGACGACAGGGTTGCTAAACCACTTGACTGGCTACAGCTCTGGGGATTGGTAAGACAAGGAAAGGCTATGTTGTTGATTGCCGTGTGGAAATCTAGGGAGAAGATATGCAGGGAGAACAGCCAGCATTTCTTGTTGCAGTGAATTACCCTACTGAGCAAACTTAAGGTACGGTTTTCTCAGAGAAGAGGCTGGCCTGAGGGAGGGGGTAGATTTAACATCTATTGAGCATCAATTTGGAAGTTGAGTACTATGGTCAGATGATGTTTGGGCTAAGAGAACATACGGCTCTTCTAGGAGGGCTTGTGTAACCCACTGAAGAAATTAAGAGAGTTCCTTCACACAACTTGCCAACCACCCAGACAGGGCTTTTTGCAGTACCCTCATTCCTCCCTCTTATACATTAAGTTGACTTCTCATAACCCTGATACTCCTACCTTGCTCTTTATTTTTCAGAGTATATTTTGCTTTTTAGAGTGGTTGAGGAAAACTTTTAAAAAACTTCAAATGAGTTCCTTTAGGAACTTTCTGGATGAATTTCCAGTTTGAAAATACTAGTGAAATATTTGTAGATGATTGGTCTTCTACATTTTAGCTTTTTCTAGGTGACCTCAAACTGGGAAGAATGAAGGTAAGATTCTTTTATTTGGGGTCTTACATTAATGGTTTTCCAAAATCCTAAGTATTTATTAATTTATCTGTAGCCAGAAGAAGTTAGAACCTGATATGTGATGAAAAAAATCAACAGTTTCTATATTCTAGGTAACACTGGGAAAACTGTCTTTACCTACTTAGTCACCTATTAATTAGAGATCTTCCCCATGAACCATAAGCAGCAGCATTTTGTACTTTATCTTCACATTGCTAGAATTTAATGAATCTAATAAAATCCTTCATGTCTAACTGTGTGTATACTCTGGACAAAGTGCTGTAATATACATGGCTTGTATGGTAGGTCCCATTCAGGGGTACTTAATTTCTAGAAATCTTCTGAGATTATCATAGACTCTGATGATAGTTTGCTGATAGGTGGTGTAGTGCTTTTTAAAATGTACCTATAATGGGGACATGTTTAGTAAATAGCACAAGGATAAATTTTTGTTAGAAATTCTCAATGATCCAAAAAAAAAAAAAAAAGCTCAGTGATCATATCCGAGGTTCTCACCTCCACTTCTCTCAAGCTGGTAGAGTTGAAATCTTTCTCATCACTCGGTTTAGTTTTAGACTGACATAGTGTAATTCTTTCTCCAGCTCCACGGCATATAAAAAGAGTCTAGAGAATAATTTAGAAGGAAGCAGAGAATGAGTAACATACCTTTGTGCCTAAAGAGTCAGCAGGTTATTCATGAAGTACTTGGGAGTGGGAGGATAGTATTTCAAGCTTCTAAAACATGCCTAGTGTGGCCAAGTTTGGATCTTTTATTCTAAAATTGGAGAACAGTGTTTGCTATGCATATCAAATATAAGTGGCAGTACCTGTTTGGAGATAATAAGGATAAAAACAATTGGTTTCACTCTCACCTTAAATTTAAATAGAGTCTTGGGCTTTCTGTTTAATTTCAAAGTTAGGTAAAAAGATGAGAAAAGTGGTGCCGTCTCTGTAAGGTCTAGTTTTAGGGGGAAAAAAAAAACGTAACTCATGGTCTCAGTCCCCATATCAGGATATCCCACGGTACCCTGGTTAGAACATATACTTACTCTCGAAATTCCTGTTGAGTGACTGGCTGGTAGTCATCTTGAATTTCTGCAGAATAATACTTTTTCTCAAGCCTCTCTTTCCACTTTTTCATCTGCTTTGCACTTTGAATCTCCTGTCAAGTCAGAGGACAAGCATAGTTGGTACCCAAGCATCATGGCATTGATCATCTTAAACTGGTCTCTCCAGGGCTGTGGTTTTGAGCCCCACTGGAGTTTTGCCCTTCCTCGCTTTAAGATCTGTGCATCAGCAGATTCACTTGAGAGGGCTTGATGTTAGAACTGTTCACCAGAGTTAAGGTTTTTTTTTTAAATTAAATATCATCAGCTTGTTCTCGTTTCACTGCCTCTTCCCCTCTGTCTCTGCAGCTGAATTTCTCATGTTCTCTGTTCTTCACTTGGGTGAAGCTGAGCTGTTCTTTTCTGTACTGCTGTGTAATGAAGCAAATGTATTTCCAAGTATATCTGTGGGTATTTGCCCTCCCAGCTGCTTCAAAGCCAGACCTCTGCAGTCTGTCTATCAGCCCCCAGTCCCCTTTTCAGGATTACTGCATCAATTGTGCACTGTAGTCTGCCCACAGGCCCCAAAATAAGTTCCTCATAACAGAAAATTCTTGTTGCTACATTTGTCTCTGCTTCTAAAGAGTCCTTCCTGTGTTTTGTCCTCACTACCACCCACTTCCCTTTTAGTGTTCAAATAACTTCTGCAACTTCAGGAAAAATGCACTCTTACGTTGTAGAAAATAGGGACAGCACTTAATAAAAAAAAAAAAAAAGGAAAGAGGAGGGGTGCCTGGGTAGCTTAGTCAGTTAAGTGTTTGCCCTTGGCTCAGGTCATGATCCCAGGGTACTGGGATTGAGTCCCACATTGGGCTCCCTTCTCAGCAGGAAGCCTGCTTCGCCCTCTGCCTGCCACTCCTCCAGCTTCTGCTCTCGCTCTTTCTCTCAAATAAATAAATAAATAAATATTAAAAAGAGAGAGAGAGAGACCTTGCACCCAGATATGATCCACAGACTAGTGAATCAGAACCATACTGCCCTGCTTCAGCAATACTGTGAAGTACCAAAGTTGATCCCTTTATAAGGATTCTGATGACTTTGCCCAGAGAGGATGGTGATGCCTAAGTTGGTCCACTGTTTTATTTGATAAATGTGTGCTGTTTTGGTCAGAGAAACTATCAGTGTCTGTCCTGTAAACCAACACAGCAGAAGTAGGAAAGGATGGCTTTCAATCTTCCTAGTTTTATTTTGGCCACATTATAGCATTCATGTTTTGACATAACTCACACTTTTAATGTGGTGTTAAAGTGGTAGAACATGCAACTATTTCTAAATGACCAGGCCTGTTATAATATAGTATGTATGGGTTAAATGGACTGCCTAGTAAACTTGACTCATCCTTTAAAAAAACCATCTCAACCATCACTATGTGAAGCCTGCCTTGATGTCCACAGGAAAGTGGCACCCTTTCTTAAAAGCAAGGTGGCAGTTCTGGGGGCATTTTCTCCCAAGTTTCAAGTTCTAATCACCTCACCTCTTCCCTACAGATGTTTGCTGTCACTTCCTGTTGTCCCTGCATTAATTTAGTGTTCACAGTGGCTGTGCTATTTGGCAGCCAACATCAGAGATAGTATGCTTGCACCAGGGGACATAATAACTAAGAATGTGAGACTACCATCTGGCCATTTGACATTCCTTAGGCTGCTGACCCAGCAAGCAAACAAGTAGGTACTCCCTGAACTGAGTACCAAGGGAAAATTGGTTGCTGCAAAACAGGTGCAGAGAGGGCTAGATGTGGTATCCAGGGAATTCTCTGGGGGATGCCTGTTTTATGTCCTGAAATAAACTTTGTAGTTTAGGGATGCCTGGTTGGTGTAGTCGGTATGAGCATGCAACTCTTGATCTCAGGGTATATGTAGTTTTAAACATTAAGTTCTTAAGGAATTGTGATATCATTAGGAAAGGTCTTAACATCACCCAGAGATAGACACAATTACTGTTGGGATTTTGCTTCTTCCTTTCAGGGGAGAGGATAAAAGTGCCTTCATTTGTATAAAGGATAGTTCTACTTTATTGGATGGAACCATGAAAAATAGTTAATGTCATTTTATGCAAGTTCAAATGTGTATACTAAATAGCCAAAAGGGTCTTCTGGACCTACTATTTAGCTGATTTCTCTCAACTCACAATTTGCCCTTTTATGCTCTATGATGCTAGGTCTCCGGTTTCACAAACCTCTTTCCCCAGACTCTGGCTACTGGCTTGTTAGGTTCTGCCTTAGTGGAGGATGGCAGGGTGAAGGATTTGGGTTTTCATCTCTCAGCATTGTTTCTGCAAATGGTAGTCCTCGCCAGCAGCTGTGGTTGGCACCTGGCTACAGCAGTCCAAGGTCTTTGGGCATATCCAGAACCAGGCTCATCATACTCCCTCAGAAACAGTAGCAGCAGGATTGCGATGGGGATTACCTGCAGAGGTCTGAACAACAGCTCCGTAGGCTCCTCCTACTTTAAGATGAGGTTTAAATAAGTTCACCTTTTGCAACCTTAGCCTTGGGTGTGGTAGCATCTTCCTACAGTATGAGCTGCATCAGTGTTTTTACTTTCTCTGCCTTCCAGTGCCCATATAACCAGTTCCCTATAGTAAATTTTTTCTTTATAAAATCTATAATGTGGGGCATCTGGGTGGCATCTGTCTTCAGCTCAGGTAATGATCTCAGGGTCCTCGGCTCTCTGCTCAGTGGGGTCTGCTTCTCCCTCTCATTCTCCCTTTGTGCTCTCTCTCTCAAAATCTTAAAAAAGAAAAAATAATAAATAAAAAATATATAATGTGTATTCCATTTTCCTGATTAGGTCCTGACTGAAAGTATATATTCATATTTGGTCAAATGTATTTTTGTGTCTTTAAAGGATGCTTTAAATTTCCTTATCTTGGTTTTAAACACACATTCTTTTCTATTTTGTTTTTATTTTATTTTTGCATTTTCTATTATGTTGCTATTACAGAGTATTATAATTTTTAATGAACTGGTTGGTGTTTGCATATATGACATAACTATGTAAATTATTTTTTATTATTGCTTTATTGAATTCTTGTACTTGAATACCTAGGAAACATGCATACCTAGGAAACTTAAAAGAATCATATGTCAAGTAAATGTTGTTTATATCTCTTCTCTCCCAATTCTTACACTTCTAGTTTATTTTTCTTAATTGTTTTTGGCTGATCCCTCCAGTATATCCTTTCTTGTTCCTGACATGTCCAGTGTTCCCCTGTTAAGTAAGGTGCTAGCTTGGGGTGAAATAAATATGTTTTCACCATATCAAGGAAGTGTCCATTGATTTCTGTTTTGTTCTGTTCTGTTTTGTTTTATTTTGTTGTCCCCCTAAGATTGGATGCTCAATCTTATCAAATACCCAGCATCTGTGGAAAATGATCATGCAACTTTCCTTTTGGATCTGTTAATGGAATGAATTATGTTAGTTAGTTGATTACCAATTTTAAACCATTTTTCCAGTCTTTCAACCCTGTTGAATCGTGATATATTATTGTGTTCTGTTAGATTCTGTTGCTAATACTTTATGTAGGATTTCTGATCAAAATTTGGAAGTGATATGTGTTTGTGTGTGTATATATAGTGTATATATAGTTATTTTTATGTGTGTATGTACATACATACACATATATAGTCATTTTACATAATGACTATAGCCATTTTATAAAAGTAATTTGGAGGGTTTCCATTTTTCCTTTTTTTCTGGAACAGTTTAAATAGATTGAAACTCTTTATTCCTTACAAATCTGATAAAATTCCTTTGTGAAGCATTCTGGGCCCAATTTATTTTTCAGGTAGCTCTGATGACTTTATACTACTCTACAGAGTAGATTTGTTTAGCCTTTGTAAATTCTATTCTGGGCTCAGATTTGGTGAATTTATTTTCAGAGAAAAATTACCCACTGCATTCAGTTTTTCAAACGTTATTTGCATAGAGTTATACAAAAAAGTCTCTTAGTGATTTTTTTCCAGGGTACAACATGAAGATTTTGTATATGTAAAAATTGTGAAATGATCACTGTAGTAAGTGTAGTTAATAGTTAACATCCATCACTACACAGTTACAGATTTTTTTCCTGTGATAGGAATTTTTAAGATCTACTCTCTTAGTAACTTTCAAATGTATAATATGGTATTATTAATTGTAATCATGCTGTACATCCATCCCCAGAACTTATTTTATAACTGGAAGTTTGTTCCTTTTGATCACCTTCACCCATTTTACCAACTCCCCACCCCTCCTCCTCTTCAATCACCAGTCTGTTCTCTATGAGTTCAGTTTTTTGTTGTTTGTTGTTTTTAGATTCCACATATGAGATCATACAGTATTTATCTTTCTCTTATTTCACTTAAAATAACGTTCTCCAGATTTATCCATATTGTTGCAAGTGGCCACATTTCCCTTTTTTTAATGGCTGAGTAATATTCCTCTCTATATATCCATTTCTTTATCCATTCATTCATTGATGGACACTTATTTCCATCCCTTGGCTATTCTAAATAATGCTGCAATGAACATGGCTTGGATATCTCTTAGAATTAAGCATTTGTATCCCCTTCAGATAAATACCCAGAAGTGGAATTACTGATAATCGTATGTTCCAATTTTAACTTTTTGAGGAACCTCCGTATTGTTTTCCACAGTGGCTGCACCAGTTTTCATTTCCACCAACAGTGCACAAGAGTTCCCTTTACTCCACATCTTTGACAATACTTGATATCTCTTGTCTTTTTGACGACAGACATTTTGATTAGTGGAGGTGATAGCTCATTGTGGTTTTGATTGACATTTCCCTGGTGATTAGTAATGTTGAGCACCTTTTCATGTACCTGTTGACCATCTCTGTCTTTTTTGGACAAATGTCTATTCAGATCCTCTGTTCATTTTCCAGTTGGATTGTTTTGTTGCGTTACTGAGTTGTATGAGTTCTTTACATATTTTGGATAGCAACTCCTTATCAGATACATAATTTGCAAATATTTTCTTCTATGCAGTAGGTTGCCTTTTCATTTTGTTAATTATCTCCTTTGCTACACAGAAGCTTTTTAACTTGCTGTAGTCTGTTTTGTTTTGCTTTTGTTTTGTTTTTGCTTTTGCTGCCTTTGTTTTTGGTTTCAGATCCAAAAAGTCATCACTGCAACTGATGACAAGGAACTTACTGCCTGTGTTGTCTTCCAAGAGAATTTTATGGTTTTGGGTCTTAATGTTCAAGTCTTTAGTCCATTTTGTGTTAATTTTATGTAAATTTTATGTAAGATATTGGTCCAGTTTTGCTCTTTTGCATGTGGCTCTCTAGTTTCCCCAGCACCATTTATTGAAGAGATTGTCTCTTCCCCAGTGTAAATTCTTGGCACTTTTGTCATAAATTAATTGGTCATATATGCGAGGGTTTATTTCTGGACTCTCTAGTTTATTCCATTGGTTTTGTGTCTCTTCTTATGCAAATACCAGATATTTAGATTGCCAAAGCTCTGGGTTTTGTCATTTTTTTTTTTCTTCTTGTTTTTTAGAGAGAGAGCACAAGCTGGCTGAGAGAGGGGCAGAGGGAAAAGGAGAAAGACAATCTCAAGGAGGCTCCATGCCCAGCACAGAGCCAGATGCAGGACTTGATCTAACAACCCTGAGATCATGACTTGAGTGGAAATCAAGAGTCTGATACTTAACTGACTAAGCCACGCAGATGCCCCAACATCTTTGCAATATAATTTGAAATCAGGGTGTATTATGCCTCCAGCTTTCTTCTTTCTCCAGTTACTTGTTTCTTCATGATTTCTCCCATTGCAGTTTCTTACTATGCATGTTTATGCTTTCTCCGTCTTATTGCATGTTTGTTGGCTAATAGTTTCTTCCCACTCATCTTTTCAAAGAACCAGCCATTTTACTTATTTATACAACTTTGTATTTGCCACTCATTAATTCTGTTTTTATCTTTATTTCTGGTTTTTTTCTATTTATTGTTCTTTTCTAACTTTTTGAGTTACATGCTAAAATCAGTTTTTCAGTCTTGATTTTTATTGATAAATTTAAGGCTCTTGATTTTCCTCTGGCATTTGACTTTCTCATAGATTCTGCTGTATAGTGTTTTTAGTGTTTTTTATAAGAATTCTGCAATTTCATTTTGCATTTCCTATTTGATTCAAGAATTGTTTAATAGTTTTTAAAAAAGGATTGTATTTATTTATTTATTTTTAAGTATTTATATTCTTTGAGAGAATGTAAGCAGTGGGGAAGGACAAAGGCAGAAAGAGAGAAACTCAAGCAGACTGCTGAGCATGGAGCCTGACGCAGGGCTCGATCTCACAACCCTGAGATCAGACCCTAGTGGAAATCAGGAGTCCAGTGCTGGGGTGCTTGGGTGGCTCAGTGGGTTAAGCCTCTGCCTTTGGCTCAGGTCATGATCTCCGGGTCCTGGGATGGAGCCCCACGTCAGGCTCTCTGCTTAGCTGGAAGCCTTTACCCCCCTCCCTTCTGCATGTCTCTCTGCCTACTTGTGATCTCTCTCTGTCAAAAAGGTGAAATCTTTAAAAAAAAAAAAAAAAAGAGTTCAGTGCTTACCTATCTGAACCACCCAGGCACCATAAGAATTGTTTAGTAGTTTAAAGTCAGTTAGGGGGAAGCAAGCTCCCTGCTGAGCAGAGAGCCCGATGCAGGGCTTGATCCCAGGACCCTGAGACCACGACCTGAGCTGAAAGCAGAGGCTTAACCCACTGAGCCACCCAGGCGCCCCTAAAGTCGGTTAAATAATCTTTTTATTTTTTGATTTTAAAATATTTTTACTATGTTGCTTTTAAATAATTTTTTTCTGTATTAACTAGTTTTTGGAATTTATTGAGTTTTTTGTGGCTCAATAGATTATTATTTTTTTTAAAAGATTGTATTTATTTATTTGAGAGAGAGAGATAGCACAAGTGGGAGCTGGGGGGAAGGGCAGAGGGAGCTTCAGGCTCTCCACTGAGCAGGGAGCATAATGTGGGGCTCGATCTCAGGACCCTGGGATCATTACCTGAACTGAAGGCAGATGCTTAACTGACTGAGCTACCCAGGTGCCCGTATAATTATCATTTTTTATGAATGGGTTTTTGAAAAGCAGATGTATCTTCTGCAAGTACAAAGTTAAATATGTAACTATAAGATCACCTTACCCATTTTATTTTTTTGTAGTTTTTATCCTTTTATTTTTCCTGATCTCTACTTTCAGTGTTCCTGTTTCTCATTTTATAAGTTTAGTAGGCCATACTTGACAGAATTTAATGCTGTATTATTTGGTGCATAGATAATCATAACTATTAAAGTTATGTTAGCACATAAAGTGCCCTTCATCTCATTTAGAGCTGTAGGTCTAGAACTCTACCTTAACTTATATTCAGTTGTGTCCTCTAAACCTTCACTTATCTGTTTAAACCTTTGCTCATGCTTTTATATTGAACTTTTCTGAATCACTTTGCTTTAGGTATATATTTTAGGATATAGCATAGAATTGGGTGTTGCTTTATGATTCAATCTGAAATTTTTTCTTTTTAAGTAAATTAAACATAGTTGCTTTTACTGATATGTCAGACATAACTGGTTACAGTTACATCATACTGTTTTATGGTATGTTTTAAATTTTGAACCACATGGTATATTTTGGTTTTTGCTTTTGTTTTGGATATGTTTTTGTTTTAGTGGTTTGTTTTTATTCATGTATCCTTTTATACAACTTGGGTCCTCTCTTCTTGCTTTGGTTCCCTCAAAAATGAATCAAACAAGTTCAACGAGAATGTGAGCTTATAGTTTTTTCCTCCTCATCTTTCTCTCCATTACCCAGATATATTTAGTCTTATTACCGTGTTTCATTGTATCTGAGAGATGGAGTCTAGTGTAAGACACACCATTGTTTATGGACCACATGAGAAAGAAAGGCTGCCAATTGCCTATGACACCCTGTCAACCTCAAGGCACATCTTGATTTTAACAATGTTAAAATGTGAAAAGAGGGGTGCCTGGGTGGTTCAGTAGGTTAAAACCTCTGCCTTCGGCTCAGGTCATGATCTCAGGGTCCTTGGATCGAGCCCCACATCAGGCTCTCTGTTCCTTGGAGAGCCTGCTTCCTACTCTCTTTCTCTGCCTGCCTCTCTGCCTACTTGTGATCTCTGTCTGTCAAATAAATGAATAAAATTTTAAAAAATGTGAAAAGAAAATGTGTTTTAAAATCATTGAAACAATTTCTTACTATTATTGTATTGTTAAATATGCTAAAATTAATTCTAATTATTAACTCTAAATGATAATTCTTTAACTTTTAGCTATATATTCAAACCAATCAGTCAACGTTTTCTACTTTGTATCTTCTTTCTCCCTCCCTTTTCCCAAAATTTCTCCAGTCATCTGGTTAGCTGAAGCTGATGTTCTTGTAGACTCCTTAGGGATACAACAGTATTCTCTGCGTTCTTGCATGTTCAAAACTATTCGAGGGCCTGGGTGGCTCAGTTGTTAAGCGTCTGCCTTAAGCTCAGATCATGATCCCAGGGTCCTAGGATCAAGCCATGGGGCTCCCTGCTCGGCGGGAAGCCTGCTTCTCCTTCTCCCACTCCCCCTGCTTGTGTTCCCTCTCTCGCTGTCTCTGTCAAACAAATAAAATCTTAAAAAAAAAAAAATTTGAGCCTTTATACTTGCAGCACAAGTCTGCTAGATATAAATATGCTTGGCTTACATTTTCTTTCCTTACATAATTTGTAGGTATTGTTCTGTTGATTTGTGGTAGTGAATGTTGTCATGTTAACCTGGTTTTCTTTTTCTTTTGAGTCCATATTTTACTTGGATGAATATCATGTTCATTCTAGGTGATTTCCCCTGGGTACACAGTATGTTTTTCAATTTACATCATCTTTTATCTCAGAAATGGTTTATTCAATTACAGTTTTGTTTTTAAAAGAATCTCAAACTTATGGGAAACTTAGAAGAAGAGTACAAAGGCGTGCCTGGGTGGCTCGGGTGGGGGCATGAGAACAGTATAATTATTTTGTTTTTCCTTTGAAGTATTTGGAGTTGCCAACACGAATGTCACATTGTCCCTGAGCATGTCAGTGTGTATTTGCTGCATACCAGGACGTTCTCCTTTATTATAATCACAGCATAGCCATCAGAATCAGAAAACTGATATTGATAGATTATTATCCTCTAATGCTGAGTCCCTCATTCCAATTTGTCAGTTGTCCCAATGGTACCCTTCATAGTAAAAGGATCTAGAGTCCAGGATTACGCATTACATTTATTTGTCTTTTCATCTCATTCAGTCTGGTATAGTTCCTCAGCTTTACCTTGGCTTTCTTGACACTTCTGAAGAACACAGGCCAGTTATTTTGTAGAACGTCCCTCAGTAGTTTAGTTTTGCGTTACATTTTGTTATGTTATGCATCTTTGGCATGAGTGTTACCGAAGGGATGCTGTGTTCTCTTAGCATCTTACCAGCTGGTGTATGGTTTCAGTTTTTTCCCATACTGATTAAGGCATATCTGCCATATTCCTCTACCCTGACATCACTCCTTTCTTTTTGTAATTAATATGCATTTTGTGGAGAGGTATGGAAAAGGTCCATTCTTCCTCCAGCTTTCATCCATGTATGTATTTAGGTCAGTATGAACTCATGGAATCCTAGGTTATTCAATGGGTTCTCCGTTATTATTCATTATAGCTCTTAAATATTCCCAGATTTGGCGAGTGGGTGCCCTTGAATGTGACCCTTGCGTCCTTTTAACACATCTTTATTATTCTTTGAACACTTTTACTCTCTGACTCAACAAGATATTCCAGATTCATGTTGTATTTTCCGGCCCCAGAATTTAGCTATATCTCCAAGGGGCCCTGCTTCCTTTTTAGGAGAGAATGGTATTTGGAAACCAAGGTCTGGGGAACTAACTCTTATTACTTCTAGACTTCGCAGTGGATAGAGCTATAGAATACACACATACAGACACACACACACACACACACACACACACACACACACACATCTACAATTCTAATCCAACACCACAAAGTTTATTTTAACCTTCAACCTTTTCTTTTTGTAACTTCCTTATCTCACAGTGAGAAACCTCACTCCACTCCATGTAGAGCTGACACTGAACAACACAGGGGCTGGGGTGCTGAACCTTGTGCAGTCAGAAATGTGTGTGTAACTTTTGACTCCCTAAAAATGTAACAATTAATAGCCTACTGTTGATTGAAGCCTTACCAATACCATAAGCAGTCGACTAAAACATATTCTGTATATGTATTATATACTGTATTATAATAAAGTAAGCTAGAGAAAAAAGTGTTACTGGTAAAATCATAAGGCAGAGAAAATACATTTACAGTAAATACTGCATTGTATTTATTGGAAAAAAAAAAAAAACACCTCATATAACTGGACCCGCGAAGTTCAAACTGTTGTTCAACAACATGGTTCTTGAACAATGCAGGTTTGAACTGCATGGGTCCACGTACACATGGATTTTGTTTACAGTACTGTAAACATAAGCTTTTCATTGCTCAAGGGTCAACTGTATAAAACATTAAAGTGATTCATCACATTAATGATTACAAGAGAAAAATTACATGATCATGTCAATAGAGTATACTCACTGACCCCTATGTGATAATCCCACAGTGACTACAGCTGGAGGACCAGGGTGTAGGCTGAGAGCAACAATAAGAGAGGTAGCATGTAGGGTTGAAATAACTTGTTCTAAACAACAAAACAGCTGGATTCTGGGAGAAATTTTTGGAGGTGGCAACTACTGCTCTAAAGAAAACAAATCATCTCAATTCTTAATCAGAACTTTTTCGTAGGCCTATCTCTAATAAAGCTATCCTTATGAGAAAGTTAAAATCTTAC
This sequence comes from Lutra lutra, assembly GCF_902655055.1. Classification (NCBI taxonomy): domain Eukaryota; kingdom Metazoa; phylum Chordata; class Mammalia; order Carnivora; family Mustelidae; genus Lutra; species Lutra lutra. The sequence continues at coordinate 76,958,306 of NC_062282.1, read as the reverse complement.
ATTTTCATCAAAGCCTTCTCTTCTGGCTCGCTCAACCAAATCTCCGCTTTTCTCACTAAAATATAAAATAAAAATCACAGGCATATGACAGTGGAAAGGGAAATGCAGCACTAAATACGATCAGCTCTATAGTAAGTGTCTGAATTGCATTTTTGGTCCTTCTGATAATACTAATTATTTGGAAAATGTGGTCATTAGTAAGTTCTTAAGAGTGTCATCTCTAGCTATAAAAAATGTTTATATTCTGTCCCACTGGCAGAGGCCTGGGTTTTGGAAGCATTTTGACACCAAAATGATTCCGCAGGTATGAAGGTATCCTTAAACATTTTGTGTAAAACTTTTTTATTTTGATAGTTAAGTGAATGCAGTTAATGCAGACTAAAATTTTTTCCTACCTTCTAGGGGGTCTGTATTCTGTCCAGCTTTCTGTTAAAGCTTTTACTGAGTGGCATGACATGTGTTAGATTAATTTTTAATTAGCTTAGCTTGGAGTCTCATGGCACTCTTAGAATTAGGAGTTACTACTGGATGATGCATCAACAACGTATTTAGAATCAGCACACTGGGTGGGGATTGTTCTGCAATCAGAATCTTACTCTCACTGTGAGTTTCTAATATAATATACAGTTTGAAATGCCAGGTTAAAAATTTAAGTCATCTTACTTTTTCTTGTCTTCATCCTCTTCCGGTTTCTTTAGTCTCAGTTTTTCAAGAGCATTGTTGTAACTCTGGGCATAATTAAAAATAGTTTAAGATTTGAACAAATACATATACTGTATTAATTTTGATCAAGGAATAAGAAATATGGAATGCCTGTCTCTAGGGACTACTACCATAAGGAAATATGGAGGCAGTGTTATGATTATCTTTCTTTCACTTGGTCACCGCTTATGTTTTCTGCCTGCTAGTGAAAAAGAAAAGAGTTCTCTTGTAGGCATCACACTTGAACTCGGAAAAAAAAATTCTTTGAAAAGTTTTACTAATATTTATTGCATTTAAGGATGTTAACACTTTAATGCATATAACCAGCATCCTAATCAAGAGATAAAAGATGAAAAAACCTACACTTCAGCTCACTGGGGGACATATTAATAGTTTGCTTTTGCAGGTGAGTTCTTGGACAGAGTTTTTAAGCTCCAGTCACCTGGTGGCTCTTAGGACTTTTCCTGTGTGAAGTGATGCGGATAGAGCCAGTTCTGTGCAGAGATGAGCAAGATGGGACACATATGACTCTGCTGAAAACTCAAGTGAGGTAGTTGTTGAGAGGACAGGGAAGATGCCACTCTATCCGGGAGAACAGAGGGTCATCAAGGGAAGGGGGAACATTGCTGGGGTCAGTGAGTGACATGAGTAGAAGCCCAGGGGGGAGAGGAACAGCAAGTGATGGTGCACAGCTCTGTGGTCAAACACTGGCTGGGACACACCATGCTGTCCACGGGCGCATGGAAGACAGACATGCTACATAGTTCAGTGATCGTGAATAAAGACAGGTTGGGGGACGCCTGGGTGGCTCAGTTGGTTAAGCGGCTGCCTTCGGCTCAGGTCATGATCCCAGCGTCCTGGGATCGAGTCCCACATCGGGCTCCTTGCTCATCAGGGAGCCTGCTTCTCCCTCTGCCTCTGCCTGCCATTCTGTCTGCCTGTGCTTGCTCTCTCTCCCTCTCTCTCTGACAAATAAATAAATAAAATCTTTAAAAAAAAAAAAAAAAGACAGGTTGGGACTGTGAGATTTGAGAAGGTCCTTGAGTGTTTGGATAAAGAACTTGGACTTTCTTTGACAGGCCCAGAGAAACTCTGAAGAACTGTGAGCAGAAAAGTAATATCTGGGCTGGGATGGCACAGGAAAGAGGCCAGAAGAGGTTACCAGACAAGCTGGGGAAAAGTACCAAGGGCCCTAACCCAGTGGTGGTGGTTACAATCAGCACGACCTTGAATCTCAGAAATGTGAACAAAAACCACAGAGATGAACTTGACACACAAGTCTTGGCAACAGAGTGTCAGGGAGTAAAAAATTCAAAGTTTTAAGCCCAGGGTGACTGATAAGAGTGTTGCTATTAACAGAAACATGAAAGTGAGCAAGATAAGGCCCATGGAGTTCTGAGTTAAGATTGTTTATAGAAATTTACTAGGATCTAAGCTGAACATTTTTGGAGGGAAAGGATAGTTTTATTATAAAACCCAACGCTGCTTTGCATTTAGTAAACAGCTCAATTGCTGTTTGATACATTGAAGTCTGAAATAGTCTTGGCCACCTTTTTTAAAGCCAGAAAGAAATCTCACTTCCCTGGCAGTGAAGCAATACAAGTAAAAGCACGACTGGACCTAGACAAAACAAAACAAAAACCCCCACCACGACTTGGGGTTTAAGTGCTATTCAAACGACAAAGAGTATAAACCGAACAAGATTTGTCTTAGCATCCAAATTAGGAAAAGAATTGGACATACCTTTTTAATCATTTTACCAAGTTCAAAATCTGGCCTTCTGCCTATTGAATAATCAGCTTTCACTTCAGAATATGTATCATTAATAATTGCCAAGAACATGTTCTGGGGAGAAATAAACACAATTATTTCAGTAAAATTTTATTTTACATATTTTTAAAGATTTTATTTCTTTATTGGACAGAGAGAGACACAGCGAGAGAGGAAAAACATAAGCAGGATTCCCGCTCAGCAGGGAGCCCAATTCGGGGCTTGATCCCAGGACCCTGGGAACACGACCTAAGCCGAAGGCAGCCATTTAACAGCTGAGCCACCCAGGTGCCCCCAAATTTAGTTTAAATGTTAGTGACTGATAAGTGCTAGGATTTGTTTGTTTGTTTGTTTGTTTTGAGAGAGAGCGAGCAAACACAAGCTGAGAAGAGGGACAGAGGCAGAGAGTCAAGCACACCCTGCCGAGCCTGATGTGGGACTCATTCCCAGGCCCTGGGATCATGATGTGAGCTGAAGGCAGACGTTTAACCTACTGAGCCACCCAGGAGCCCTAAGTGCTGTGATTTGTAAATTAGATTTAAATTTTAAAAGTAGCCCATATGCTCAGTAACAGAGAAATGGCTATGCAGACTATAACATAGTAGAATGGGAAATGTATAGTGTGGATATAAGCAACTATGTTTATGGTAAATGAGAAAAAACAATGTAAAATAATGCATATGAACTGGGTACTAATATATATCTATGAAAATATACACATATACATACACACACTAATTGGTCAACATTGCATATCAGAACAGAATAAGTATATTTTTGTAAGAGTGTTTTTTTTTTTTTAATTCTATAAAGCTGTTTAAAGGCACAGTTTTACCAGGGCTCTTAGGAATACTATGTCCGGATAATACAAACAATTGTGGAGAGGGTATTCTTACTCCCAGGCCACCTCCACCTTTCACTGAAGCCCAGCTCTGCCACTGTGAGGACTTCTGGCCACCACAGGGGGATAACTGCTATGTATTGACAAAAGGGTTTTCAAGGAGGACAGTAGCAGTGCCTCGACTAGGAAAGCAACTTTTCCTGGTTCGGAAGGCCACATAAATTTGTCTTGAGCACGTGTGAAAGACCCATCCTGCAGATTCCTAAAAATCACAAAGGTCTGAGCTTTTAGCTGTAAGGGCTAGAAGCCATTGCAATATGGGCCAAATATATTCATCCCTGCCAGTATGGAATGTCCTGGCTGGACAGACCTGGGATATTCAGTTATACTCGGAGAAGGTGTGCACACTCTTGGCACACGTCAGACACCAAGATGGTAACTACTGTGATCACATTCTCTTTTGGACAAATTGAAAACATTTTAGACACTGGATTTAGCCTGGATTTCTAGGAACCCACACAATTCCTAATAAATGTAAAAAGCTCTGACAGCTCAGCAGTGATACTATAATTTCTTCTAAATTAATAATTTCATTTTTTATTCTAAAAAATATAAGCAAAAAAGGGAACATATATGGTCATACTTACCAGCAGGACAAAGAACACAAAAAAGATGAAAGTGATGAAGTAAATGGGTCCCAGGATACGATTGGCTTGCTGAATACCAGCAAAATTGAAATCTCCAAGAACAATTCGAAATTGTGCAAATCTTTGACGGGAAGAAAGGAAAACATTATATCCCCTCACACATACATGACAACTGATGAGGGTTACCACTGTGTCTAGGAAAGTATCCAACCAGCTGCATGTGGCATTGGTTCTCTGGCTTTAGTCATGTTACCCCGAGTTCAATAAAACTGGGTGTGGAAAATTCCCCTCAACGCCAGACACGGTACTTAAATAGCTCAACAGTGATTCAGGAAATGATGGACTTCCACTTACTGAATCCTACCAAATTTGACCCTTGAGAAACCTGCTTACCAACAAGTTTTGGCAAAAAAAATGGCCTTAGCCTTTCTTGTACCCTTCTAGAACTTAGAATACCTGACCTTGTCCAATAAGGATTTTCAACTTGTACCTAGACCCAAGAACTCTAAAATTTCTAATACCAATAATGTGTGTAATCTGTATACCTCTTCTGCTAAAATAAGATGCCAACAATTTGTCACTTGCTGAGTCTCAAACAAGTGCTGGTAATGATCCCCAAACATGATCCAGAAGTGTTTGGTTTTTTTTTTTTTTTCTTTCAATTTTTAGAGAGAACACATTCGAGCGAGCAGGGTGGGGAGGAAGCAGAGAAAGGAGAGAAGCAGACTTCCTGCTGAGTGTGGAGCCCAACTCAGGGCTCAATCTCAGGACCCAGATATCATGACCTGAACTGAAATCCACAGTTGGGCATTCAACTGACTGAGCCACCCAAGCGGCCCCTGAGGTTTACTGTATTCTCTTCAATAACTATTGGATTTGATGTAAAATAACATTTAAAATATTACAGATCTTCATTTGATTAATAATTAGGTGGAAAATTAAGAAATTAAGGCTTTCAATGAGCATAGTAGTAGTAAAGGCGGAATCAGGATTACTTAACATGGTATCTTATTTTCTCATCATTAATTTGCAATGGCATTGCCAGACACATCAGGGATATGTTATAAATTATGTTGATGATTTCTTTATTTTTTTTTAAGTTGAGAATGTTTAATTTCATCTTTACTCATACATTCAACAATTTAAAAAGTATTTAGATCTTTCTTTACAAGTTAATATGTTTTCTTAGGAATAATTATCTTTTTACCTATAACACAAACACTGAGCAGTCTGTAGGATTTTTCATAAATGGTGATAAACATTGTTAAGGGCTATTGCTTGTGTTCTGTATTATACCACTCAATTAAATTTTAGCATTACTTTTAATTAATGTTAATAGATAAAACCATCCCAGAAATATCTGTGATATCAGATTTAACCTGAATTCCAAAGGAGGTCACTGGGTCAGTAGGTTATTAGGTTAGGAAAATATTTATTATAGTTTTCATTTTTAAAACCCAGGCTCTGGGGCGCCTGGGTGGCTTAGTGGGTTAAGCCGCTGCCTTCGGCTCAGGTCATCATCTCAGGGTCCTGGGATCGAGTCCCGCATCAGGCTCTCTGCTCAGCAGGGAGCCTGCTTCCCTCTCTCTCTCTCTCTCTGCCTGCCTCTCTGTCTACTTGTGATCTCTCTCTGTCAAGTAAACAAATAAAATCTTTAAAAAATTATTTTAATAATAATAATAATTTATTAATAATATATAATGATTAATAATTTAAAAATAATATTTTAAAAAAGATTTTATTTATTTATTTATTTGACAGAGATCACAAGTAGGCAGAGAGGCAGGCAGAGAGAGAGGAGGAAGCAGGCCCCCTGCTGAGCAGAGAGCCAGATGTGGGGCTCGATCCCAGGACCCTGAGATCATGACCTGAGCCAAAGGCAGAGGCCTTAACCCACTGAGCCACCCAGGTGCCCCTAAAAATAATAATTTAAAGATTAATAATAATTAGATGAAGTTAGTTTTTTTTCTTTATGTGAACAGTGCATAGGAAAATAATTTCTGTTACTCTTGTTTTGCAACAGTAACATGTTACTTTATTACTCATATTTTGTGTTCTGGAATGGATGACATCTATTTTATGTACCTTATGGATAGCCCGGGCTCTAATATTGGACAACTAAAAGAAAAAGGCAGCACTCCAGTTTTATTGGCTATAATAATAACACATGTTCATGGGAGAAATTTTAGGAAGTACTAAAGAAAAAGTTTTAAAAATTCATAAGCTAATTCAGGAATTAATTAAGAATAACCACAGGGCGCCTGGGTGGCTCAGTGGGTTAAGCTGCTGCCTTCGGCTCAGGTCATGATCTCAGGGTCCTGGGATCGAGTCCCGTATCGGGCTCTCTGCTTGACAGGGAGCCTGCTTCCCTCTCTCTCTCTCTCTCTCTGCCTACCTGCCTCTCTGTCTACTTGTGATCTCTCTCTGTCAAATAAATAATAAATAAAATCTTAAAAAATAATAATAATAATAAAAAAAAGAATAACCACAGTTGATACTTTTGGCTTATTTGGATTTATGTTTGATATATTTTCATGCCATTGTTACTGCTACTAGGTGCTTAAAATGAGTTATTTTAAGGGGAAGCCTGGGATGGAATTTATAACAGTATGTTGACACTTGGCATGCTTGGTTAGTCAGTCAAAAGGAAGAATTCTTCTTGTTCCTGGTTGCTTTTGCCCAACATGTAAAGGGAACATACAGCTGTAAACAATGAAGGAAGAAAATGTATTCAAAGAAATGGGCTCCTTTGAGTCCTAAGACTCAAGAGTTACCTGGAATTTCATCTTGGGTACCTAAGACATGATTAAATGATACTTAAAGTATTTATTTAGCCTTTTTTTTTTTTTTTTAAGATTTATTTATTCAGGAGTGCTTGGGTGGCTCAGCCAGTTAAGCATCTGTCTTTGGCTCCAGTCGATATCTCAGGATCCTGGGATGTAGTCCCACATTGGGCTCCCTGTTCAGCAGGGAGGCTGCTTCTCTCTCTGCCTCTCTCTCCTCTCTCAAATAAATCTTTTATTATAAACAAATCTTTTATTTATTTGAGAGAGGGGCAGAGGGAGAGGGAGAGTCTTTAACAAACTCTGAGCTGGGCGTGGAGCCCGACACTGGATTGGATCTCATGACCCAGATCATGACCTGAGCTGAAACCAGGAGTCGGTCACTTAACCAACAGAGCCACCCAGGCACCCCATTTATTCAGCTTTAATACTGGTTTATAATGTTCTTCTCTACAAGATACAAAAAGAAAAGCTGAACTAGAAGGAGACCAAAGTCTCTCAACAAATATTTTTTCCCTATGGTATAGTAGAATGAGAGGTTCTCTTTTAGTTTTGACCAAACTTGATCTGTAATCCTTGAGCTGTATTTACAGGAGAAAACATAAGTTAAAGGCACCATTTCTCCTCTCCAGAAATTAGCTTGTTAACTAAAGCTTCCATTCAGCCCTTCTCTATCAGGAAACTGTCCAGATACCTCTGCTGTGTAAGGAATGTGAATAACAAAACCCTAACCAATTTGCTGAGTGGTTATAATCACATAGGAGTTGAAACTTCAAACACAATATAACTTCATTTTTCCCCTAATTGAAGTTTCCTTGCCTGATGTGTGCAGAGGTTATCAGACAAGCCCTTCCGTCCTCTCTCCCCATATAAGTCCTGGACTTTGCCTTCTATCTTCTTCTCCCGGAGAAGTAGCCAAAAACACATTTCCTTGACTATTTCTCTAGATCATCAAAAATGCCTTCATGGTGGAGGGTTTGGGGAGGGTGTGGGGGTAAGAAACATTTGGAATATGTCTCCCCACCTAGACAGCAATGACATAGGCAGAATTTGTCTGATGTAACTGTTTTGGAATTCTAGAGTCTATTTAAGGCTTGCAACTGCCAGGGGAAGGCTTAGACAACTTTGGTCAATTCCAGGTTTTAGTTTGGAAAAGCTACCCATCTGCCACCCCCAGCCCATGGCAGGGAGCCATGCATGTATTCCTGGAGCAGCTTGCATGCAACTTGTGGGAGCAAGGGTGGGCAATCAGGTTATGTTCTCCAAGCATTAGGGGTCTGTGTTCTGATTGCTGATTGCTTCTTCTGATCACAAGAGTGCAGAAAGTTGTTCCCCTGTTTGTTGCAAGTCCCTCTCCCTCTTGCTGAATTAATGTCCTTGGGATTAAAGGATCGTGCCCTTCCCACTTCCTTCATTTTTCTCTTTTTCCCCTTTTGGGTGCCAGACATTAAAGACCTCAAAAGTAACGCATATACAGAGGAAGTTAGACTGTCACCTGCATCCCCAAGGAAAGGTGCAGTCTCAGAAAAGACCTAAGAAGACCTTTACGCTTCAGGCTGATCCTGCATGAAGACAGTATACAACAATAAAAATAAACAAACAAAAAAACAAAAACAGGAAACTCTGGTGAAGGGCAAGAATGTCATTTCCAGGGTTATCACATTCTACATTCAAATGTCCAGTTTTCAATAACAAGAAAGAACAATATACAAAGAAGTAGGAAACTATGATCCAATCGAAGGAAAAAAAATAAACCAACAGAAATATCCCTGAGAAAGACCAGATGGCAAACCTACTAAAGACTTTAAACAACCATCTAAGAGATGTTCAAAGAACTAAACATAAAAGACATGGAGAAAGTCAAGAAAATGATTTATGAAAAAAAAAAAAGAAAATGACTTATGAACAAAATAGAAATATCTATAAAGAGAGAACCTCAAAAGAAACCAAGAAGGAATTGTAGAGCTGAAAAATACAATAACTGAAATGAAATTTCATTGATGGGATTCAGAGGCGTATTTGAGCAGGCAGAAGAAAAAAAATCAGTGAACCTAAGGATAGGATGATTGAAGTCTGAGAAAAAGAAAAAGATTGAAGAAAAGTGAACAGAACTTCTGGGACACCATCGAGAGACCAACATATCATAAGAACATGAAAAGATGCTCTGTATTACTAACCATTAGGGAAATGCAAATCACAACTGCAATGAGGTATCACTTCACATCCATTAGGATGGCTACTGTTAAAAAAAAAAAAAAGTAGCCCAGAAAATAACAAGTGTTGATGAAGATGTGAGGAAATTGAAACCCTGGTGCACTGTTGGTGGGAATGTAAATGATGCAGCCATTGCAGAAAACAGTATGGCATTTCCTCAAAAAATTCAGATTAGAATTACCTTATGATCCAGCAATTCCACCTCTGCATGTATACCCAAAAGAATTAAAAGCAGAGTCCTGAAGAAATATTTGTACACCCATGTTCAAAGCAGCATTATTCATAACAGCTAAGACTTGGAAGAAGTCCAGATGGCCATCAACAGATTAATGGATAATCAAAATGAGACTTATATGTAGAATGTATACAACCTTAAAAAGGGAGGAAATTCTGACATATTGCATGACATTGATGAATCCTGAAGACATACTAAGTGAAATAAATCAGTCACAAAAAGACAAATACTGTATGATCCCATAAGCACCTAGAGTTAATGAAAATCAAAAGAGAAAGAGACAAAATGTAGAATGGTGGTTGCCAGAGGCTGGGGAAGGGTAAAGTGGAGAATTCTTGATTAATGGGCATAGTTTCAGTTTTACAAGATGAAAAGAGTTCTGGAGATGGATGGTGGTGATGGTTGCATAGTATGAATGTACTTAATTCTCACTGAATTGTACACTTAGAAATGGATAAGATGGTAAATTTTATGTATATTTTAACACAATAAAAAAATCCTTATAAACTTTTGGGGCGCCTGGGTGGCTCAGTGGGTTAAAGCCTCTGCCTTTGGCTCAGGTCATGATCTCAGGGTCCTGGGATCGAGCCCCACATCTGGCTCTCTGCTCAGCAGGGGGCCTGCTTCCTCCTCTCTCTCTGCCTGCCTCTCTGCCTACTTGTGATCTCTATCTGTCAAATAAATAAATAAAATCTTTAAAAAAAAAATCCTTATAAACTTTTAAAAAAGCCTTCAGGGCAAAAGAAGCCTTGGATGCTGAGCTTGCTTCTCTCGGTTCTTGCCTTTTGGTTTTGGTCCACTTATTGGTTAGTTCTTCAACGTTATCTGTATTTCATCTAGCTTTTTATTTTTATTTATTTATTTTTAAAGATTTTATTTATTTATTTATTTATTTGACAGACAGAGATCACAAGTAAGCAAAGAGGCAGGCAGAAAGAGAGGAGGAAGCAGGATCCCTGCTGAGCAGAGAGCCCCATGCGGGGCTCCATCCCAGGACCCAGAGACCACGACCTGAGCTGAAGGCAGAGGCTTTTACCCACTGAGCCACCCAGGCACCCCTCACCTAGCTTTTTAAATTGTCTTGAAGAGGAGGTTGATCTGAATAACCTAGCACATCATTACCAAAAGCAGAAGTCCCTTCATTAATGTATTCCAAAGTTGTCTACCTATTCATTCTTATACTTCCTTTCTTCCCACTATCTAGGGTAAGACCAATTTCCAAGTTCTGTAAATTACAACATTTATATTCAATGTCTAATACTACTTTTATTAGTAAGTGACACTTGAATTATGATCCTAAGAAAGGACCAAGAAGTTGTTGGAACTGCAAACATAATTTACTCAAGAGAAAGCTAATTAGACTTCTCAAATTGTAGGCTGTTTGATATTGGAAGGAATCTTTGGGAGTAACTTAGTCCAGTTCCTTCATTTGCAGATAAGGAAATAAAGGTCTAGAAAATTTGAATAGCTAGTGGCAGAAGTGGAAAGTAGAACTATATCCTCTTGGTTCCTAGTCCACTCTTCTTTCCATGACTGATTAATAAAGGATTATTTCAGCAAATATTATGACATTTCTTAGAATTGGCAGTTCAAATATATTCATGTGGATGGTAAAAACAGAGCAACTTAAGACATTTCCTTTGACCAGAGTTCTCTCAAACTCAAGGAAAAGGGCATGGACAAGTTTGGGGAATTCTTCACTAAAGTTAAGAAAGTTATTGCAGTTTTTCTCAGGGCCATATGTTAACATGCACTGTAAATTTTGAAAAGAGTGATGCAAAATTTCAAAAACTTACTTAATATGAAGCCATTTCCCACCAGTCTTGGTCTAAGTTACACAGAACATATTTTGAGAATTGATATTTCAGACTATCATAATTTTCTTACACACACACAACTTATTTTATCTACCCAAAAAGGAGAGTGAATTTATTTAAATTATTTATTTAAAAAAAAAAAGACTGAACACTTTTCTAAGGATTCTACCTGATCTGCTGTGTAAGTTTGTTGCCTGCTGATTGCTTTACACATATAAAAATATTTTTAATACACAGCTTTGCCAGATCAGCAAAGGACAATCAGGTGAATATGATAAAAGGATTCTAAAGGTAGAGCTCTTAAAGAAAAACATTTAAACTTTCTTTTCTCTAGACAATAAATATCACAGAGACATAGAGGCCTATTTCTGTTGTATTTGGTAAAATTCTTACCAACGAAAAATGAAAAATTATTTTTCTAACTCTACCTCTTACCATTTAAAAAATGGACTGCATTATCCATTGGGATCTTTTAATGCTAAACACTACTTTAAGTGTGACCAGGTATTTTTCTATCAGTGAAAACATAAAACCAAGTTTGAATTTATTAAAATATGTGTTACTACTTATTGTAGGCCTTTTCATGATTTTTTTCTTATAAACTAGTACATATAATTACATTTACTCTTAACAGCTTACATGGCATTTTGAAAAGTGGAAAAGTCGTCAACTTGTGATCCAAAAACAAGAAATCCTAACTGAGCATAAGCAAAGAATATTATAAAAAACATGATGGCAAATCCTACTATGTCTTTGATACAGCGGGACAAGGTTGATGACAGCTGAGACATTGTCTTATTAAAACTTATGAATTTGAATATCTGAAAAAGAACAACGTTAATTAAAACAGAAGAATAATATAATTACTTAGGATAAGTTAAATTAATTTCAGAAAAAATTTGCTTCCAATTAAAGGAAGTGTTGATGATAGGAGTGTTTGAGGATTTGCCTGCAATCATTGCAAGGCCAACCTATTTTAAAATTACTTTATAGTTAAGAAAATCCTCCCCCCCATAACTTTACAGCTTTAGTTCCCATTTTGCTATCTAAATATATATCTATATATATCTATATATCTAATCTGCTGCACTTAATATAATAAAATGTAAGTACCTTTATCCATGCAAAAAAGATGGTGACAGCAATTATGTTGTTGTAGTAAGTGTGCCAGTATGCAAGAAAATAGAAGTCTGAATATTGATCGGTATTTTTTAACAGGTCTCCAAGTAAGAGAAAAATTTGTACGTTACAGTATATGTTGAAGGAAACAGTCAAAAAACACAACTAAATGGGAAAATAAGAAAGATTAAATTAGAGACAATTTCTACTTCTGAATGTCCTGCAGCCTATGAACAGATACAGGAAAAAGTTCATCAGAAGTTTAACAGAAAGGGAAGGGGAATGAAGGCATAGGTTTTTAAGTGAAGGGACGTCAACCCCAACTTATAGAAGTTTAAGATAGAAGAATGATCACAAAAGTACAGGAATACTGATCACCTGACTCTCCTAATCTATTTGCCTGTTTGAGTCATAAAGCACAAATGTCTAAAATGATTATTCTGACAAGGCTGCATTTCTGCTCCATGTAACTACAGGATGCCTAGAAGTTTATTTTTATTTATGTATTTATAATTCCAGTGTAGTTAACATATAGTGTTATATTAGTTTCCGGGTGTACAGTATAATAGTTCAACACTTCCCATACCTGGTACTTAAAAAGTTTAGTATTTTCTACCACATAATACTAAAAAAATTTTTTTTTCAGTGACACAAAAATAAGCCCTTTGAGAACCCTCTGACAACTCTTCCAGAAGAGGATTTCAGAACCAGGTTATGTCAGGTATCACAGCTTTCTGTCATGAAAATCGTCCTTCAACTTCCTTTGCCTGAAGTGCTCAGATAGTTCAATGTTATGCTGTATGTTAAGTATTATTGGGGAAACCAGAGAGGTAGGTGGCACGTTTCCTGACTCTGAGAAACTTTTAATCTGGTTTTGGGAAAAAAGACTTATATCCTGGACTGGCTATGACTAAGAGTCTGTAAGGATGTATAAGCTGGAAGGGTTTGTTCATCATTCCTAAGACCAAGTTCTTACCGTTTGTCCTGCCCTGCCAACCTCTCTGTTTATTTTAGTTCTTTCCAGTGAGGAGAACTGGCAGTTTTTGGAATTTATTTCAGAGACTATCTTCCCAGTCCTGGTGTTCTCTATGCCTAGCTGCTCACTGCCCCCTAGCCTCCCTTTCAGTATTCTTCCTAGGCTTGATTTTCTATGTTCTTTCAAAACTCAGTGTGAGGAGGAAAACAGAGAGGCAACATAAAAGAAGAGTACATGTCTAAAAGTAATTATGATTTTCAACATGAAGCCCTATAAGAAACACACTTATTTTGAGGGAGGAGAGACCTACTGTGCACTTTAAATCATAATACCTATAGAATTACCTATTCTAACTTTATGCTGGTTCTCTCAAGGACCAAATCGGGGGTGGGGGGATAGACTTACTTTTGGAAGCACACCATTAGTATGCCCTATGACAGCTCCTTTTTTAAAGGACACTTGCAGCTTTTTAACTTGTACCAGCGGGGCTCCAGAAGAGCTGAGGGGTTGGGGTAGACTTGGGGAGGTGAGGATCTGCTCCTCAGCTAGTTGCCAAATGAATAGAATATTTTGCTTTTTATACCTCCCTCATTCGTGGGTTCAGATGTGATTCCCTCCAATCATACATATGAATGTATACTTACCACCAAAAGTAGTAATTCTAGCCAGTTCCAGACACTTTTGAAATAAGCAGACTTAAATTCTCTTATTTTTTGGCCTTCTTGTGTTGTGAAGACAATAAGAAAAATACAAAATGTGATCTCACAGGAAGCAATAATATAATCATAGTAGCTAACATATCTGAGGAGCTTCACAGAGTAAAATTGCCATGAAGTAATTATTCCTCCAGTTGCAGGGAATTCTGCCACCAGTCTGTAAAATTAGGTTAAAGTAACTGTGCATTTATTTTTATTTTTATTTTATTATTTTTTTTAAAGATTTTATTTATTTATTTGACAGAGATCACAGATAGGCAGAGAGGCAGGCAGAGAGAGAGGAGGAAGCAGGCTCCCTGCTGAGCAGAGAGCCCGATGCGGGGCTCGATCCCAGGACCCTGGGATCATGACCTGAGCCGAAGGCAGAGGCTTTAACCCACTGAACCACCCAGGCGCCCCGTAACTGTGCATTTATTTCAAGCATTATATTTCAGTACCTAACTCAAGGTGAACTTTTTTTTTTAAAAACATTTTGTGTATTTATCTGACAGAGAGATTGACAGTAAGAGAGGGAACGCAAGCAGGGGGAGTGGGAGAGGGAGAAGCAGGCTCCCTGTTTAGCAGGGAGCCTGATGGGGGGCTTGATCCCAGGACCCTGGGATCATGACCTGAGCCAACGGCAGATGCTTAACTGACTTAGCCACCCTGGCGCCCCCAGTGTTAAGTTTCTAATTTGTGATGATGTATACTTTAATAATCAGTTATTTTGTAAAGGTCATGTGTTCAATTTAAAAGAAATTCTAGTGTATTTACTTAATTTTTAATGGCCCCACTTTTTTTGTACTCTGAATATTCACAGTGTAACTGAGAAAGTAAGATGTGATTTTAGCCAGGCATTCTTTCTATTTTGTGTTTAGATTGCTTGATCATAACTGGGAATATAATTTTATGTCCACAAGAGAATGAGATGATGTTCAAGAAATGCTATACTGGGGGCGCCTGGGTGGCTCAGTGGGTTGAGCCGCTGCCTTCGGCTCAGGTCATGATCTCAGAGTCCTGGGATCGAGCCCCGCATCGGGCTCTCTGCTCAGCAGGGAGCCTGCTTCCTCCTCTCTCTCTGCCTGCCTCTCTGCCTGCTTGTGATCTCTCTGTCAAATAAATAAATAAAAATCTTTAAAAAAAAAAAAAAGAAATGCTATACTGTTAGTTACTGTTGTTAACCAGTACTCTCCCCAGAATACATAATTCTTGAATGTTTCAGAGAAGGAAAATACACTCTCCCCCTTTAGAAAATACACTCTCCCTCTTTAGATTATCAGAGATACTTCTTCTAAATGTCAAAATTACATATTCTACTAAAACAAGTTTGTTTATTTTAGGGACAGGATGTTGGGCACAAGGATTTATATGCAAAGAGAAGTATAAAAATTAATTCCAACACTAAATAAAAAGATATTGATGTTGTTCACTGTATTTCTACTGCTCTCTACAACTTCATTTAATTAAGAATTGGCAGTAATTTAAGGAACCCAGTATCTCTATCATAATGTAAGTATTCCTACTTAGACCTATTAGCAAATATTATTGCTGCTGGAATAAGGTGCTGCCAAAATAAAACCAAAAACCAGTTAAACAGAAAACAGAACTGTTTGTTTTGCCTTGCATGTAGTAGGTGTGCAAAGTTGGGTAAGGGAGAGAAGTGAGAGAAACTCAATATTTTGATCTGAAGTATAGACTAGTAAAAAGGGAAAAAAGAACAGTATTCAGTTTAGTTTGCCAGATATGTTTACAAAAGGAAAGTGAATGGCTAAGGTCTTAAGTAATGTGCTCCCATACAACCACTGATTAGATTACCACCTGTTTAAAGTTTCAAAATCTGCTAGTTTCTTTTTTTTTTTAAGATTTTATTTATTTATTTGACAGAGAGAGATCACAAGTAGACAGAGAGGCAGGCAGAGAGAAGGAGGGAAGCAGGCTCCCCACTGAGCAGAGAGCCCAATGCGGGACTCGATCCCAGGACCCCGAGATCATGACCTGAGCCGAAGGCAGCGGCTCAACCCACTGAGCCACCCAGGTGCCCCAAAATCTGCTAGTTTCTAAAAGGTAACATTTTAAAAGGTAACACAGAATAAGTGTAAACCCCAGAGACAGGAAATCTAGACTTAGTCTAGTGTAACAAGGAGTTCCCTGTATGGTTTTAAGCCAGTTATCCCAGTGTTTCTCCTCCTGTTTAAGGCATAAAAATGATTTGTATTCTTCACTTTATCCTGATCAGGACTGTTGGAAAGAGTGATTAATGTTGGCAAAAAGCTCTGATTCCCTGAAAGAAGAGAAAAAAAAAAACTATAAAAGAAATGGTATAATGTCCATTGGCTACTTAAGACAATTGGTTTGTTTTATTCATTCTTCCCTATTTTAAAGACCATGGTTGCGTTTTCACTGTCACTGTTGCATGAGGGCAAAATCCCCTAATAAGAGTGGACACCAATTCTGTATTCCATTTAGAGTAGATATGTAAAACTCATGAGAGAAATTTAAGACTCACTGAGATTTTAGTGGATATTGCCGTTTGCTTGTCTAGTGGTCTTTATCCCATTCCTCCTTTCTTTTTTTTTTTTTTTTTTTAAGATTTTATTTGTTTATTTGACAGACAGAGATCACAAGTAGGCAGAGAGGCAGGCAGAGAGAGAGAGGAGAAAGCAGGCTCCCCGCCGAGCAGAGAGCCCGATGTGGGGCTCGATCCCAGGACCCCGGGATCATGACCCGAGCCGAAGGCAGAGGCTTTAACCCACTGAGCCACCCAGGCGCCCCCATTCCTCTTTTCTAACAGAACTCTGATTGCAACAGGCAACCACCCATTCCCTGATCACTCAGAGGAAGCTGATTCAATCCCCAGACAGATTCAATCATGGTAATCCTATTTCTTTGTCAGTGTTTGATTCTAGAACACAGGCCTGAAGTCAGTTAGCATGGTCCAGTTTAGGCAAATGCACTGAGGTCATCAAACTAATGGAAAGAATTTTTTTTCTTTAGAGGGTACTCTCCCCTGCCTGCTGATTCTTTCCATTTCTCTCCTCCTACCTTGTCTTCTTCCTTATAAGAGAATGTCTCTTACCATCATCCTGGGTCCAAATCAACCCACAGATGTTCTTCTCATCTAATGGCAGAAATGCCAGAGAGCAAGTTTTAACAGGCAAATTCATTTCAAACTTAGCTTTTATCTTATCTGCTCCCATTCCATTGACCAAAGCAAGTCACAAGGCTAAGCGCCAAGAGACATTGAGGAGTTAATCCTATTTATAATTGTACCAAAAACTATAGGATATCTAGGAATAAACCTAAACAAAGAGACAAAGGATCTGTACTCAGAAAACTATAGAACGCTCATGAGAGAAATTGAGGAAGACACAAAGAAATTGAAAAACATTCCATGCTCATGGACTGGAAGAACAAATATTGTTTGTTCAATAGATCAATGGAACAGAATAGAGAGCCCAGAAACGGACCCTCAACTCTATGGTCAACTAATCTTTGACAAAGCAGGAAAGAATTTCCCATGAGGAGCTCAGCTGCAGCAACTTCTCACTAGACACGTCTCCAAAGGGAAGGGAAACAAAGGCAAAATTAAACTATTGGGACTTCGTCAAGATAAAAAGCTTTTGCACAGCAAAGGAACAGTCAACAAAACCAAAAGATGACTGACAGAATGTGAGTAGATATTTGAAAACATCTTCTCAGATAAAGGGCTAGCCTCCAAGATCTATAGAGAACTTTTCAAACTCGGGACTCCTGGGTGTCTCAGTTGGTTAGGCAGCTGCCTTTGGCTCAGGTCATGATCCCAGGGTTCTGGGATCGAGTCCTGCATTGGGCTCTTTGCTCAGTGGGGAGTCTGCTTCTCTCTCTGCCTCTACCTGCTTGTGCTCTCTCTCTGACAAATAAATAAAATCTTAAAAAAAAAAAAGAACTAATCAAACTCAACACCCAAGGAACAAATAATCCAATCAAGAAATGGCAGAAGACAGGAACAGATATTTCTCCAAAGAAGACATCCAAATGGCCAAAGACACATGAAAAAGTGTTCAACATCACTCAGCATCAGGGAAATACAAATCAAAACCACAGTGAGATACCACCTCACACCAGTCAGAATGGCTAAAATTAACCAGTCAAGAAATGACAGGTGTTGTCGAGGGTGCAGGGAAAGGGGAACCCTCCTACACTGTTGGTGGGAATGGAAGCTGGTGCAGACACTATGGAAAACAGTATGGAGGTTCCTCAGAAAGTTGAAATTAGAGCTACCCTATGACCCACCAATTGCACTACTAGGGATTTACCCCAAAGATACAAATGTCATGATCCAAAGGGGCACACGCACCCCAATGTTTACAGCAGCAATGTCCACAATAACCAAACTATGGAAAAAGCCTACATGTCCATCAACAGATGAATGGATAAAGAAGATTTGATTGATACACACACACACACACACACATACACACACACACAGGAATACTACTCAGTCATCAAAAAGAATGAAATCTTGCCATTTGCAATGATGTGAATGGAACTAGAGGGTATTATGCTAAAAGGAATAAGTCAATCAGAGAAAGACAATTATATGATCTCACTTATATGTGAAATTTAAGAGGAGCATAGTGGAAGAGGGGGAAAATAAAACAAGACGAAATCAGAGAGGGAGACAAACTGTAAGAGATTCTTAACCATAAGAAACAAACTGAGAATTGCTGGAGGTAGAGCAGGTTGGGGGAATGGGCAACTAGGTGATGGACATTAAGGAGGGAATGTGATGTAATGAGCACTGGGTATTATATAAAACTGATGAATCACTTAACTCTACCTCTGAAATTAATAATACATTATATGTTAATTAATTGAATTTAAATGATAAAAAATTAAAACAACAACAAAAAATCCAAGGCTGAGCCTTGCATCAGGAGCTGGTTAAATGCACCCATCCCTGGGCGGCAGAGCATTGCAAGCTTACATGGCAGAGATGTGAAGAATTGGGGCCATTTTTGCAAATCACCATAGGCTGTAATCGTTTCTAGGATGCTAGCTACTGATATATATTGTTTGAAATTTAAATTGTTCATTCTTGGGGCGCCTGGGTGGCTCAGTGCATTAGGCTTCTGCCTTTGGCTCAGGTCATGATCTCAGGGTCCTGGGACCGAGCCCCTCATTGGGCTCTCTGCTCAGCGGGGAGCCTGCTTCCTCCTCTCTCTCTGCCTGCCTCTCTGCCTACTTGTGATCGCTCTGTCAAACAAATAAAATCTTTAAAAAAAATTGTTCATTCTTGAGACAAAAATTAATACCTTAATAAGCTTATACTGCAAGGAAATCAGATTTTAAATGATCTGATTTAAAGGTAGAAATCAAGACTAAAAGTGAGATCTGCACAGCTGTAGAATAAGATTATATATTCTTAATATAAAACATATTGTATGTTGGGGCACCTGGGTGGCTCAGTGGGTTAAAGCCTCTGCCTTCGGCTCGGGTCATGACCCCAGACTCCTGGGATTGAGCCCCGCATAGGGCTCTCTGCTCACCAGGGAGCCTGTTTCCCCGCTCTCTCTGCCTGCCTCTCTGCCTACTTGTAATCTCTCTCTCTCTCTGTTAAATAAATAAATAAATAAAATGTTGAAAAAAAACATATTCTTGAATATATTCCAAAACAATGAAACAATGAATATGATGTTGCTTTACCATCTCATTCATTATTGGCATAGCTACATTATATTTATTTTGAGATGTATGATTTTTTTTCAAAGATATTATTTATTTATTTGATAGGCAGAGATCTCAAGTAGACAGAGAAAGAGAGGAGAAAGCAGGCTCCCCGCTAAGCAGAGAGCCTGATGCGGGGCTGGATCCCAGGACCCTGAGATCATAACCTGAGCTGAAGGCAGAGGCCTTAACCCACTGAGCCACCCAGGCGCCCTTGCATGATTTTTTTTTTTTTAAAGACTTATTTGATAGAGAACAAGAATGAGAGAGAGCACAAGCAGGGGGAGGGGCAGGCAGCAGAGAAGCTCCCAAGTAGCAGGGAGCCTGATGTAGGGCTTGATCCCAGGGCCCTGGGATCATGACCTAAGCTGAAGGCAGATGCTTAACCGACTGAGCCATCCAGGCGACCCTATGGGGTTTGTTTGTTTGTTTTTAAGTAGGCTCAGGACCAGCATGGAGCCCAACGTGGGGCTTAAACTCACAATTGTGAGATCAAGGTCTGAGATGAGATCAGGAGTCAGAAGCTTACCTGAGTGAGCCACCCAGGCACCCCTGAGGTTTATGATTTTTTTTTTTTAAGATTTTATTTATTTATTTATTTGACAGACAGAGATCACAAGCAGGCAGAGAGGCAGGCAGAGAGAGAGGAGGAAGCAGGCTCCCTGCTGAGCAGAGAGCCCGATGCGGGGCTCGATCCCAGGACCCTGAGATCATGACCTGAGCCGAAGGCAGCGGCTTAACCCACTGAGCCACCCAGGCGCCCCGAGGTTTATGATTTTAATCTCAGTACAAACACACATGAACTGGAAACCCTAATGAGGGCTCTGGATGCCATGTATGTATGTAGGTATGTATGTTTTTCAAGTAGGCTCCATGCCCAGTGAAGGGCTCAAATCCATGACCCCGAGACCAAGAGTCCCATGCTCTACTGAGTGAACCAGCCAAGTGCCCCTCTGAAGGCTTAAATTCAAGAGACTAATAAAGAGGTTTTGAGTCACTTACCTGATAATGCAAAACAGGTTTACATTAGCATTGTATAATGAAAAATCAATAAAAATAACTCTAGTCCCTCTTGTGATCCAGCTGTTCAGTTGAAGGTCAATGAACTTGTTTTTCGTTTCAGATTTTGATTTTGATAAAGTGAAAATAAATCCCCCATTTCGGTAAACACCAACAAATCCCCAGTGCCAAGGGGAGGTACTATCAGGAGGAGTGTACTTCCATCTGTTAGGTATAAAAAGAATAATGGAGACACAAGAAAGCCTGACTGAGATGTATTCTAAGAATTTAAGCTAACATTTAAAAAAACAGGCAGTATTAAGTTCAAAAGTTTTATAGTAATTTTGGAGCAAGATAATGAGTTAAGGATTAAGAGGATTATTTAGTACGTTTTCATTTTTTAGTGTTCAGTATGGGCAACACACTGGACCAGATGCTATGAGAAAAGGGTTTTTTTTTTTTTTTTTTAAAGATTTTATTTATTTTCTTTACCTGTCACAGAGAGAAAGCGTGAGCAGGGGTAAGGGGAGGGGCAGAGGGAGAAGCAGGCACCCTGCTGAGCAAGGAGCCTGATGTGGAACTAGATCCCAGGATCCTGGGACCATGACCTGAGTAGAAGGCAGATGTTTAACCCACAGAGTCACCCAGGCGTACCAGAAAAGGTTTTTAAAAAAACCATCTGTTGCCTCAGGGAACTTACAATCTAGAAAACCATGACTGAGTTTTTTAAATACATGTTTCTGTTGTCTTATGAAATCTTTCTTTTTGTAGGACAAAAATATCCAGGGATGTTATTCATAAATATCTGTCTCCATACATTAAAGGAGGGGCTTCATTGTCTGTCTTCTACATGTCACATATAAGACCTTTCTTACAATGTCTATATAGTTAAATTGATATATTTTTTAAAGATTTTATCTATTTATTTGACAGAGAATGAGAGGGGGGGGGCAGGATCCCCACTGAGCAGGGAGCCTGATGTGGGACTCAGTCCCAGGATCACCGGATCGTGACCCGAGTTGAAGGCAGGCACTTAACTGACTGAGCCACTCAGGGGCACCAATAGGTATCTTATTTTAACAAAAGTTTATAACTACTTTTTTTTTTTTTAAGATTTTATTTATTTAGCAGACAGAGATCACAAGTAGGCAGAGAGGCTGGCAGAGGGGGTGGGGAAGCAGGCTCCCTGCTGAGCAGAGAGCCCCATTGGGGGCTCGATCCCAGGACCCTGAGATCACGACCTGAGCTGAAGGCAGAGGCTTAACCCACTGAGTCACCCAGGTGCCCCTACTTTCTACTTTTTTTTCGAGAGAGAGAGGGAGAGAGAGAGAGAGTTAGTTTACAAACACATGTAAGTTTGGGGGAAGGGAGAGGGAGAGGAAATCCTAAGCAAGCTCCATGCTCTGCGTGGAGCGGGAATGTGGGGACAGATCCCACGACTCTGAAATCATGACCTGAGCTGGTATCAAGAGTCCTGTGCTCAACCAACTAAGCCACCCCAAAACCCCCATCCTTTCTACTTTTAATTATGGGATATCAAAAAATAAAGCTTTGACTCCTCATTTCAGTCCCCGTTCAGCCTCCCCAAACAGATTTGAATGATTATCCAAAGGTGCATTGCTTAAAATTGTTTTTCTACTGATAATACTATGTTTGTTTTTAGGAGGGGTAAAAAGTGATACCACTAAGAAAAAATATTCAGATTTAATGAAAATTCCATTGTTTTATTTATGAGTGTTTTCCACATGGTTCTTAAATTGAAATGAGAACATTCGTTACACCAATCCTCTCGTACTTCCAATTTTTTAATGATGTTTTTAATTAGAGAATGTTACATTTTAGATAGACAAACAAGCACAGATTGATTCTTATTTTGGTTGTTAGGGAATAACAAGTATTATAATTCCAAGTATGTAGTGTTTTTTTTTTTTAAGATTTTATTTATTTATTTGACAGAGAGATCAGAAGTAGGCAGAGAGGCAGGCAGAGAGATGGGGGGAAGCAGGCTCCCCTCCGAGCAGAGAGCCCGATTCGGGGCTCGATCCCAGGACCCTGAGATCATGACCCGAGCCGAAGGCAGAGGCTCAACCCACCGAGCCACCCAGGCGCCCCGTAGTGTTTATTTATTTATTTAAAAAAAAATTTTTTTTTTAAAGATTTATTTCTTTGACACAGAGAGAGACAGATCACAAGTAGGCAGAGAGGCAGGCAAAGAGGGAGAAGCAGGCCCCCCGCTGAGCAGAGAGCCCGCTGTGGGGCTCGATCCCAGGACCCCGAGATCATGACCTGAGCTGAAGGCAGAGGCTTAAACCACTGAGCCACCCAGGCGCCCCCTAAATTTTTTTTTTTAAAGATTTTATTTATGTATTTGATAGACAGAGATCACAAGTAGGCAGAGAGGCAGGCAGAGAGAGAGAGGAGGAAGCAGGCTCCCTGCTGAGCAGAGAGCTTGATGCTTGATCCCAGGACCCTGAGATCATGACCTGAGCCAAAGGCAGAGGCTTTAACCCACTGAGCCACCCAGGCACCCCTGTAGTGTTTATTTTGATATTTAAATTACTTTTAGTTGTTATGAGAATTTACAATAATAGAATACCTAACAGATTAGTTTTTGGATTCCAAAAAAAAAAAATTTGCACATTTAAGATGTGCAATTGAATAACTGATTTATTTTGTAATTTTTCATTGAAAGAGATAGTATACAGTACAGTAATACCTAAGAGAATGTCACCAAACTTATGAGTTCATTAGATTTCTAAGAATTAAATAGGCACTTTGCTACCCTAAATTATAACCAAAAACTTACACAAAGAAAAAACAAATCAACAAAAACTGTAAACTAGTGATTAGTCCTGGTGCTACAGGAGAGGTTGTTAAAGAAAAGAAATGTAATCATTGTTCATATTTATAATATAAACACTAATGATTAACAAAAATTATGATCTAACTACAGGCTAAGAGAAATGGGAAGTGTGTGTGTGTGTTTGTGTGTGTGTGTGTAGAGGGAGGGGCACACGATAGACCCCTTTCATGATGGAGACAAAAGATACAAAAGATACAAAAAAACCCCTGTAAAATCAAGTAACAGCAGTAGAAGCACTTTATTTAGGAATAGAAAGTACACCAGAAGAAACAACTAAAAAAGCTCACGCAGGCTGCTTCTGAGAATTGTATTTGTATCATTTAATTAATATTAAATTAAAAAAATTCATTCTCTGCCGCCTATGATTTTCACAGGACTGTAAAAGCAATTGATACCAGGAGCTTCTGGCTTTGGGTATCCTGTTTTCAGTATAGACATGAGTGTACGCCAGCATTAGCCTGAGCCAGTTTGGAGAACACTGCTATACTATCTTTGGTAGGCATCATCAGATGTGGTGCCTCTGTGGAGCATAATGGCTCCTTTTCTGTATTGGCAGTTACAGAAGGTATCACTGAAGTCAGAGTGAGAAAGGAGGAAAGTGGCAGAGCACACCTAGCACACTCTCTAGGGGTCCCAACAAGTTTTGGGATATGTTTGAGAGAGGCTGGTCTGAGACAGAAAATCTGATTTGAGTACTGTAAAAGCAAAAATGGATGCTTTACCTTATGTTCATAATGACTTAGCACTTCATATACTCCAGTAAGGAAAAAAGAATACTCTTCATATCCTTTGGTAAACAAAATAACAGGTTCACTCTTACTTTTCTAAACACTGCTCCTTCCTTTGCTACTATTATTGAAAGTCTCCTTACTTGCCAGACCAACTGTTGGTATTTGGAAAATATACATATTTTCCTAATTTTTTAAAGATACAATGGTAAGATGCTAGGAAAAGTTACATGTAATTTTATGTTACTTACTCAGTTTCCACTTGAAGGCCAAAATCAGCCAGGTCTTCATTTTTAGAAGTGTATCTGTCATAACATTCATCCATCAAAGACTGAAGGGATGAATAGACCTTGCATGTGTTGTTGCGGACTTTTAGTTGACGGACTCTGGGGACTCCCAAGAGTATGTTCTCATAGTAGATGCGACTGCTGTTCTTTAAATCATACAACGTCTTGTTAGTGTACCATGCGTCCCAGTACAGACCTTCCAAAAGGGGTCCTTCCATAAACTTCATATAGAAAGATAAATGTTATGGGAAAAATATTTTCGTGTCAGTTGTGTAACAGAATCTACTTCATAATGTTACCTTAAAAACATAAAAATCAGTGATTTTGACGAGTATGAAAATTACTGACCAAGCCACAATATTAAAGGATATGAAGATGATTGATATTTACTGAGCCTTATGTACTACACACTGCTCTAGCACTTTACAAATATTAATTCATTTAATTCCACAACCCTTCTTCTCCCTTTCTTATATGAAGGGTGTATTGAAAACTGTCCCCTAATACGTGAGTATATAAACCCATAGCCACATACTCATGTTTGTTATAGCTGCAACTCATCACTTGCCCTCAAAATTGTCTCCCCCACCAGCTCCAGTGGTGGTGACTGCTACTTTTTCCTGGCTCTGCCATTCTAAGAGATCCCAAACCCAGGGTTCAGTTTTTCCTTTCCTGCCTTTGTCTTCTTTGCCATTGGCCATGTATACTTCAAGGCAGTACAATAAAAGAGCAGGGTGAACTCCACTTCTAGTCTCAGGGAAAATCTCCTTTTTCTTTTATATTTCACCTGGCCTATACCAATGACCTCTAATCATCTGCTCTCATCTCAAACTTCCCCTCTCTCTCAGGAAGTGACTCTGCCTCCTTCTTAAGTTTCAGGTTCCTAGCATGGCATTCATGATCTGACCTCTGTTCAACTCAGAGTTTGGCCTTTTCCACCTCATCTTCTATATTCCTAATGCCAAGTACAACTCCAGATGTAGAATTACTTATAGCATATATTGTTTCTCCATCCTAGAATGCCCTCTTGTTACTCATCCTTTAAAATGCAAGTGAATTCACGTCACCTCTGGAAAACCTTCCTTATATGTCCCAATGTCTGTGACTTGGGATACCTGAAACTTCTGTTCTCTTAATTGTTCTCTCCTAATAATGTGAGCGTCTTGTTAAGTTAAATGTAATGGAAAAAAAAAAAAACCTGTTCCAAAGCTGAAGGAATACTCTCACATAATTAAAAACACTATGAAGTTATATTTTGCATATGTACTCTTTTTTACTTTTTTACTTGATTACATACTGCACCATTACTCTAATACATACAGTACAAGACTGTATACCAAAATTATATACTTATTTCACTTTATGGGCCATTTAAGGATTTTTTTTTTTTTTTTAGTAATCTTTACACCCAAAGTAGGACTCAAACCCATAACCTTGAAATCAAGAGTTGCATGGTCTTCCAACTGAGCTAGCAAGGCGCCCCCATTTAAGGATTTTTAAATAATTTTCACTATACACAATTAGTTTGACATGGATCCTAACTCCACATAAGTAGCAAGTCTACTATTTTCCAAATGCAACGATAATGTTTCAAAAAAAGTACACTTTTGGGGGTGACTGAGTGGCTCAGTGGGTTAAAGCCTCTGCCTTCAGCTCAGGTCATGATCTCAGGTCCGGGGATCAAGCCCCGCGTTGGGCTCTCTGCTTGGTGGGGAGCCTGCTTCTTCCCCCACGCCCCTGCCTGCTTCTCTGCCTACTTGTGATCTCTGTCAAATAAATAAAAAAAAACTTGAAAAAAAAGAGTACACTTTTGGGGCTCAGTTGGTTAACTGGCACGATCTCAGGGTCCTGGGATCAAGGCCCGAATCAGGCTCCCTGCTCATTGGGAAGTCTGCCTCTCCCTCTGCCTCTTCCTCATGCTTACTCTCTCTGTCTCAAATAAATAAAATCTTTTTTAAAAAGTGTAATTTTTTTTTAAGTTTTAAGAACTCTATTACACTGAAAGCATAGGATCTCAATATATACTTACTGATTCAAAAAGTTTAAAGAAATGATATCCATTTTCACTCATTCCTTCATCAAATATGTCTCCAGTGTCTATTATGTGTGCCATGAGTTTGTTTATGCAATACTATAAGCTACTTCATTCTCTGTCGCATGATACCTTACCTTCCAAAAATCAGTTATGCTGCGAATAGACTTAAAGTTGGTTCTTTCATCACCAGGCGCAGAAGTGTCCAAAAATAGAGATGACATAACTTTGTTTAAGTAATACATATGTGGGTTTACCATCCCAAAAGTCACTAAGGAGAAGAATTTTTGTTTAAAAATTTATTTTTAAAAACTCAGTTTATCAGGATTAAAAATTAGTTAAATTTTATTCCCAATTTTGTTTTGAAAATTCAAATTTTTCTTGACTAATTATAAAATTAAAAAAAAGAAAATAGAAATATACAAAATAAGAAGTTTCCATAATTCCACTGCTAGAATTAGGCTTAACACATATTCTTCAGATTTTTCTATATGCCTACACATTTATAAAGAAAACAAGTTTATTTTTAAAAAGACAAGACCACATTATGCATACTATTCTGCAAGCTTTTCCTCTATTTTGCGAGTAGACAATATAATATAGTGAATAAAGCTTTGGATTTTGAATTCAAACAAATAACAGTTAGAGTCCCATTATAGGCATAACATCTCCTACCTCATAGTTTTGAGAAGTGAGAAAATACATGTGGAACATTTAAATCCATGTTTTCGCACGTGGTAAGAATTTTAAAAAACATTAACTGGTATTTTTTCTCTTTCTAGGGTGGGTAGATAGGTTTTAGAGCACAGTCTTTCTTTAATATGACTAAATATGTTTTTTTTTTTTAATCTAGAAGACTTTTAGTTTTTACCAATTATCTATCTTCAACATTATTCTATGGCACATGAGCCTATGCCATGCTTTAATATTCCATATTATTTCACCGTATATACTAAAATGCTAAACAAACCTGTTTTTTTTTTTTTACAAATCCTCTGTTGAAGATTTAAGTTGCTTTCAATTTTTCCTAATTATAAAAAGGTTTGTTGTCTGTGAATAATGAATATGATCTTTTTGTATTTTTCTATTCCCTGAATGTTCTGTAATAAGCATTTCAAAACCATTCTAAGATGTCTTAATTTAGAAGATCTAGAGTTGTCTTTTTAATCAAGCTCTGACTCAAACTCACTCCTATGATACCAAATAGTTAACTGATATGTAATTGCCAGTATGCAGGCCATATCAACATGAGAGAAGTCTGGCCAATGAGCTTACACCTACTGTTTGTTGGGCATTCTAATGATGAAATGCTCTTTGATAAAGATTTAGTCAATGCTTTTGACCCACAGATAGGAGAAATGCAGATTGAGAGGTTTTCCCAGTCTCCTTAAAAATTTGCATTGATACAAACGTTCTGTGACTCTGCACCAGCATATTTTATTATAAACTCTATAGGTTTATAATAAAGGTCAGGGAAAGAAACAGACACCAAGACTAACTTCTTTGGCCTCATTTGTAGTATTACCTATGAAACTGAACTAATGCATCCATGCGGCTCTAACAGAAATCACATCAGAATTGCCAACTCAAGGGCATAATTATATTTAAGATTGAACTGAAAACTCAAAAGTCACAATTCTATCAACGTTGACTATGGAAGCTTTTCATTACACCTGTGACCTAAAGCTTTGCCCTTTAAGAGGTGGAAACAGTGTCAATCTAAATGAATTTAAGTAAGTCTAAAATGTGTTACTTTTTTTAGAAGTCTTAGTCTGAGAGCCTATGCTTTATAAAGTACATGTTTTATTTTTCACCTCCACATAAACTTCTTAGTTCAGTGTCTTCACCTACATCTGTATACTTACATATACATAGGTTTATTAAAAAAATAAAGTAGAGTGCCAATTCCTGAAGTGTGGTTCTAATTTCTACTTCCTTACTGTAATGCAGGTTAGGTTTCGGAGTCCCTGTGAGACACAAAACAAATTGTTTCCTTACATTATTATGCAATTTATAATGTATATAAATAACGATGATGGGAAAACACAGCCACTTGTAGCGGATACACTGTGTGAAGGAAAGCTCCAATGGCTACTGGTTATTTTTTTATTCTCACTTTTGTGAAGGAGGAATAATTACTCACACTTCGCATGAGAGGTGAGCGGGCAGTCATTTTATGACTGAGCACTAATGAATTTTATGTACTACACGGACGTTCTCTCAGAAGTCCTGTCTGAAGTGAAAAAAAAAATACACACACACAGGAAAAAGAAAAAAAAAATCCCTCATCTGTCCCTAACCGTATTCTCTACCTTCTATATTGCTTCTTGGGAAGGCTGGCTTCTGCTGGAGGGGGGAAAAGACTCGACCTGGGGTTCTTCTACGGAGGTAATACTCCCTAGATCAAAGACGGACTTCGCCGAATGGCCTAGTGACGGTATTTGCGCATCGGGTAACAATCCCCGGCTCCAGCCTCGGGCAAGGGGCGGGTGCCATATCGCCTCAAGGCTTCAGTTTTCCCATCTGTGAAACGGGACCCCTGTTCATCCATTCTCAAGGGGAGGCTGGAAGCTAAACGTGCTGTCTTTCATGAATAGATACGGGGCTACATAGTTCCTTCCACCGTACTTGTCACTGCCAAATCGGCCCTGCCTACAACTCTCTAGGATTACCCCTCACCGCCTCGGTGCCACCGCGACGCCTCAGCCATGGCCGACCTGGACAACGACGCCCGTTCGACCTCCTCGGGCGGCCGCGCTTGCGCGTAACTTTGCGACCCGCGCCACCTAGATCCTGCGCCTGCGCAAACGCTCACGGTCCTGCACCAGCGCAATCCCTGCTACAAGTGGCCAGCGCGCATGCGGACCGCAGACGCTCAGGCAAGTCGGCGGCTGAGGCGGGGCTGGAAACTGCGGCGTCTTTTTTCTGGCGGAGGGCCGGCATCTCCGGCGACCCTGGTTTGGGGTTTGGGGTTGGTCGTAAAATTCGTAGTGATTAATTCTAACGGGCTACTGTGTCTTGAACACCTTTTACATTTATTGGCTTGTTTAGTCTTCACATCCCCCCTTCCTGAAAGGTAGGTGTTTTATCCTCATTTTAGGTCTGGAGACGCCGAGGCGCTGAGAGGGTCAATAATTTACCGTAGTGCACAGGTGGTCGGGGCAGGTCGGCTGGACGCCAGAGCCCGAGTTCCTAACCAAGCGCCCACTCTGCCGCTGTTGCTTGCAGACATGGGTTCTCGTTAACCGAGAGCTGCTGCTAGAAATAGCTTCCACCCCTCTTGCCACCCAATCTGGCTAAAGAAAACGATAAAGTAGAATGAAAAAAAAAAAAAAAAATCCAGCTGTGAAGTGATTATGTGGAAGAGTAGGCCAAACAGGAGACCTGGGGAGCCCAGATTCACATCTGGCCCTGAAGCTTTGCAAAGATGGGAAGGTTTGTAAACCAAAGACCTTTGGCTGTAAATTAAGGCATCCAGAACCCTGCCAGGATATGAGACCGGAGAGAGTCTCGTGTTGGAAAAAAGGAAAATGAAACGGAATGTAATAGAAAGGCCCCGGGGCAGCCGGCAAAGAAAACCATCAAGCTGTTGGGGAAGGAAAAAATAAAGCCTCTTTTGTTATTTCCCTGAAAGAGATGTCGAGTGATGTTGATAGATGCTATTTTATGTGTAGATAAAAAACAAACCGAGGCCACACAGCAGAGACGGTCAAAGACTACCAATGATAAAAGGAACAGGAGAGGCCTAGCAAAAGGCTATGGCCAGTGGACCGGAGGCCTGAGAAGAAAGGACTAGTGTCCTCGCTTAAGGAATAGTGCAATAAAAGGATTTTCCCTTTCCTGTACTTAGACTCTCAGATGCTCACAAAATTATGCTTTCTAATGTAATAGGTTATATGAACTTGAAATGTAGGAGGACACCCACCCCTACACCCCAGGCATTCAAATTTACATGAAATGTAAGAATTAAGCAGGTGACTCTACAAACTATTCTTTTTCCATTGAGCTCAATAGACTCAAGGGTTTTGAAGACTTAGGGGCTTTTTTTGGTTAAAACAAAATCACAATTTCAGGAGAGATTCTGTCAGGATTTAGTTATTGTGGTTGCTTGCTTTTGAAGTGCAAACCGTGGAAAGTCTAGCTTAATTTCTGAAAGAATTGACTGAACTATATTGAGCTTCATTGAGACAGTTCTAGAACATAATTTTGTTGATTTTTTTGGAGCTTGTTATTCTTAGATTTTGCTAAGTGTTGTATAGCATATAGAAACCAGAATTTATATTTTAAAGATCTAGACTTTTGTGAAGAGAAGACAGTCTGTTTTAAATATTTGAAATTTTATTCTCTTTTGACATTGAACTATGGAACACTCAGATAATCTATACCATGTTAGTATTCCTATAAGAGAAAATGGGTGAAACAGTATTTAGAAAGCAGTACCAGTAAACCTTATTACAAGCATTAGATGTGCTTAAAGAGTCAATATTAATTCATAACCTGTAATTGTTAAATGTGTATGACTTAAATGTTAAAATATAACATTTTAAGATAGTCTTCTACAATTACAAACCCATATACCCAGATTTTCCACGGGCTTCGCAAACCAGAGAAGAAGATAGAATGTGCAAGAGTCAAAGGATAAATATAAATATATATTAGTTATATTATCTAATTAAAGCCATAATCTGTTAATACAGCTATGGATTTGTTTTAAAAATTTAATTGAATATATTACTAATAATGTAGTTGTGTTTTCCAGTGTTGGTAACCTCATTAAAGTTCTTCACTTTCATAAAGTCCAGATTGAGCTGCCAGACGCTGAAATTCTCCTTCAGGGTTAAAAGCTTGTTTCACATCCAGACCTTTACCATTAAGTGCTAAATATTTGCTGAAAGTTGGTCGAACACGTAACTGCTTAGGAGCTGGAAGAGTTTGGTTTTGACGGACTGAAATAAGATAAAAAAGAGGTTAATTCAGAAAATCTGTTCTAAACAAATGGGTTGCCCTAGATATCCAGTATCAGACAGGAAAAGAAAAAAAAGTCACAACTGATTATTCTTATATTATGCTGGGATTTGTGTTTTTTATTAAATCTTTCTGATTAAGTCCCTGGGTTGAGAGCATGACATACCTGTAACATCTAATCTTGTGTTACATGTGGTCACTCCAGCTTCATTAACTGCAGACACAGTATACCACCCAGCATCTTTCTTGTTTACATCTTTTATTAGTAAAGTAACTCTTCCAGAGTTATCATGATATAAACTGAAAAGAAACAGTAATAAAACAATGAAGTGTAGGTATTAATTTTCCTGTGAAACTTTTTTTTTTGATGCCTCTGACCCAGAGGGACAGACTGTAAGAAAATGAACCATTTGGAAATTCTGAGACAGTACCTAGTCAGTGCCAAATAGCTATTGGCTTTATTGAGTTTAATTCCCCCCTTTAATTTTTTTGTGTCATTATTTCCTTGAGCCGTCTTTCTCTATGGTTAGTAAAAAGGTAAATCCTAGCTTTATGCCCTAAAGTTTTCATTAGTGGAATTGGGGGTTAATGAGGTTTATTGCATTTTCTCTCCATGTTTTAAAAACCAGACAAAGTGAGATTACAGAAGCATGCCATTTATAATACATTTCAGGTACAATTGGAATCACCCAAATAAACTACAGTTATGTCTAAAAATACTTATCCTACCTTATTCGATCAGTGTTGAATTGTACCATTTCATTATTTCTTTTCCAGAAGAGCTTTGGTGGAGGTACAGCTGAGATTTGGCATTCTAGCTTCACTGAGTCTCCCTCAAAAACTTTTTTGCTCTGTGGTTTGTAGATAAACATTGGTGCTCTCCTATGTTCTTTTGCTACGTATTAATAAAAAAGAATTCAAATATTCAGAATATTATAAAAAGAAAATAAGTTAAACCAAGGTATTATGAAATTTGTGTGTTAATACAAAAGTTTTAAAAAACCTTAACTCAAGAAGATTGGAAGCTTTATGTTTTAGCATTAATTAAAACAATGTGTAGAAGTACTATTTTGTATTATACCAAATAGAGTTCTAAAACAGTAATATAATGTTGCGTTGGATTTATAATCATGTTTCATTTAAAGAATTTAAGTTATATTTTCATTTATGTCTCTTCAGTAAGGAGGTATCATGGGTGGTGGCAAGACTAGACAACTTAGGTTCTAATTGTCTATTTGCCCCACCAGCCATGCCAAATTGGGAAAAATTTGTTTGGTTTCTCTGAGGCTCAGTTTTATTTATTGTAGAACAGATAAATAGAAAACCCATTTTAAAGATTATTTATTATGTATTTGTCAGAGAGAGAGCACGTGCACAAGCAGGTAGAGTGGCAGGCAGAGGTGAAGAGAGAAGCAGGCTCCCCGCCAAGCAAGGAGCCCGATGTGGGACTCAATCCCAGGACTCTGGGATCATGACCTGAACCAAAGGCAGTGGCTTAACCAACTGAGCCACCCAGGCATCTAGAAAACCCATTTTAAAAGGAATACAGGTAATAGTGACTGCTCTGCCTCCCACTACTACTCAAAATACTGTGAGGATCAGCTGAGATAATGAAGAAATATTTTATAAACTGTAAAATAGTATACAAATATCTGTAATTGGTATGTCATTTCTTTAATTACCTGAAGGAAAAGAGGAAATTATATACTACTATAACCCTGTCTTTTCTGAGGAGAAATGAAATTGGACAGATGTCTGCCAAGGCCTCTTTTAGCTCTAATGTTACAGTATTTCTGGAGCTATTGGCACAAAAAGATTTGCCCAGAGCTTAATCACCTGAATTGGATTTTTTTTTTTTGATTCCCAAATCACTACTTTTTCCCTAGAGTGAGGTCCATTACTATATCATAGAATAATCTTTTTTTTTTTTTTAAAGATTTTATTTATTTATTTGTCAGAGAGCGAGAGGGAGAGAGAGCAAGCACAGGCAGACAGAATGGCAGGCAGAGGCAGAGGGAGAAGCAGGCTCCCTGATGAGCAAGGAGCCCGATGTGGGACTCGATCCCAGGGCGCTGGGATCATGACCTGAGCCGAAGGCAGCTGCTTAACCAGCTGAGCCACCCAGGCGTCCCTATCATAGAATAATCTTAAAGGTTTTTCATTAATATGAGTAGAATGCAAACTTAAGGAAGTTGTCCATCCTTTAACTTATCAAGATTTTATATAATCAACAGTGAATTGTAGCAAAGTATCTCTTTTGCATTATGCCACAACTTAAACCATTACAAATGAAATATATATTTAAAGCCCTTAAATTGTAATATTTTAAAACAGTACCTAAGTTTTATAAGAAACTGCCTTACTGAAGGCAAATTCGAGACATGAGTTTAGTTAGCCATATCTGTTTTTCTAAAGCAAGTAGGTGTGTTTTCGTTATAGAGACTAGTTTCTAGTAAAAAGAAGTATAAACTAAGGCTAAAAGTTAATATTTATTCCTCAGTTTTAAATTATGTGTGACCATGACAGTTCTGTAAAGATAAGAATCAGATTATTTTGGATTATAGATCAGAGATAACGGACAGACTAATGTTTTCTACTTTAAGATCCTTCAGTTATATCTAGAAATGCTTATATAGTTTACCCTCGAACAACGCGGGATGTTGGAGCACCCCACCCCACCACATGCAGTCAGAGATCCGTACGTAACTTTTGACTCCCCAGAAACTTAACTACTGATAACATACTCTTGACTGGAAGCTTTACTGAAAATATAAATAGTCACTTAACACATATTTTATATGTTACATGTATTATATATTGTATTCTTAAAGTGAAGTACACCAGAGAAAAAATATTATTTAAAACATCGTAAGTGAAAATAACATACAGTACTGTGTTGTAAACAGCCTGCATGTAAGTGGACATGTGGTGTTCAAGCCCATGTTGTCCAAGGGTCACCTGTACTGTCTTATTTTGTCCAAAATTACACCATATCTTTATTTCCTTTCCCGAAAAGCTTTAGTTCTAGGTCTGTCCTTGAAGTTTCACTGAGTCTCTCAAAAATGCTCCCTCCTCCCTCCCCACCATTCTGTGACTTTTAGATAAAAATTGGCATTCTGTTGGGTTGTGTAGACATTAACCTTAAATAAGTCATCTGGGCTTTTCTTTTTCAACACTTGCTTTTAAAAATACTGCTGGATATTAAGGAACTCTTGAAGATCTCTTTGAAGGCTTACCCAGGACATCCAACTGCACAGTAAAGGTGGCTTCTCCTGCTCTATTCTTGGCAACACACACATAAGCACCTGCATCTGAAGTTCTGACCACTTCAAAGATGAGTGAATGAAAACCCTTTTCAGACACTATCATTTTGTGAAAATCATCTGATTGAACTGGTCTTCCATTCAGATACCATGACACATCAGGAGCTGGCAGTCCGCTTACCTGGAAAGGAAAACACAAGAAGGAGATGACAGAATTTTAAATTATATCATCACTGGAACCTATTTGTCCATTTATAAATTTAAACAATTCCAGTATCTGAGTGGGTTTGTGGTTCAAAATGTGAAGGAAGATCTTAAAAAGGTATTTGGTTTCAACAATTTCTTAACAAAAACAGTGTAAATTAAAACTCTTGAGTTGAATTTAATATTTTCAGACTACCTCAAACCACATCTAACCCTTCCATATGTAACCTCAGGCTCCTTAAGATCTCCCAGTTACTATATTTAGAACATTAATTTATGTTATATAGGTCTCCACAAGAAATATGAAGTCCTCTGGCTTTTTTCGATTTTGGTGACTGCAGATGAAGTCCCAGAGGGACATGCATGTCATGATTGCTGATCTAATGAATGACTTTACCAAAACAGAGTGCCCTTGAGCTGTAATTCTGCTGTTTAAATGCCAGTTTGTTAAGTGTTTTGCTATAACCCATAACAGTTAAATTCATATACTTTCATTCATAAGGAATCCAGAAGACGTAAGAAAAGGATTCCAAAATGAGGATAATAAAAATGTAGGTCTTTCTAAAGATCTCTTCTAGCTTGAAGAACTCTTCTAGGCCAAGTGAGCAGCTTGGCTTGAATTTTTTAATGGAGAAGAATTAAAGAGGAATTTTGCTTTAGAAATCCTATTGTTTTGGTAGCTTCACTTATGTCTTTAGTATGGAGTGGGCACTATTGTGAATACCTTATGCCTGTTTACTCAGTTAATCCTCATAAGAACTTTATGAGGTAGGTACATTACTCCATTTTACAGATGAGACAAAAGCACAGAGGTTGACTGTCTTAAGTAAGGTTACACAGCTGAATAGTGGCAGAGCCAAGATTCAAACCCAGGTAAGCTTAGCTCCAGAATTTTTGTTCTTACCTACTATACATGTTACTTGTTAAAGTATACAGTAAGTTATTTATTTATTTATTTATTTTGTTAGAGGGGTGGGAAGGGGCAGAGGGGAAGAGAGACTCTTAAACCGGCTCCATGCCCAGCACAGAGCACGACATGGGGCTTGGTCTCACAACCCTGAGATCATAACCTGAGCCGAAATCAAAAGTTGGACACTTAACCTACTGAGCCACCCAGGTGCCCTAGGTGTGTAGCAAGTTATGAAGAGGAAGAGGACTTTTTATTTATTTATTTATTATTATTAAATTTAAGATTTTATTTATTTGACAGACAGAGATTACAAGTAGACAGAGAGGCAGGCAAAGAGAGGAAGGGAGACAGGCTCCCTGCTGAGCAGAGAGCCCGATGCGGGGCTCGAAACCAGGACTCTGGGATCATGACCTGAGCCGAAGGCAGAGGCTTTAACCTACTGAGCCACCGAGGTACCCCAGGAAGAGGACTTTTTAAAAATTTATTAACATATAATGTATTATTTACTCCAGGGATACAGGTCTGTAAATCATCAGTCTTAACATTTCACAGCACTCACCATAGCACATACCTCCCCAATGTCCATAACCCACCCACCCTATCCCTACTCCCCTACCCCCAGCAACACTTAGTTTGTTTCCTGAGATTGAGTCTCTTATTGGTTGTCTCCCTCCCAATTTCATTTTTTCCCTCCCTAGCCCCCACGACCCCTTGCCCTGCCTCTCAAATTTGGAAGAGGACATTTTTCAAAACACAGTATCTTGTTAATTTTCCTCCAGTATTTTTGAATTCTTACTTTGAAATCCATTCTGTAGAATCTTCCTTCTTCAATTGACATGTTCTCTGGCACTTGAATGAAACGAGGTGGGTAAAATTTCTCCTGGATTGCATCCTGATCATTCACATCTCCCCTTGAAGATGATCTGCTTCTACAAAAATATTTTAATAATCACTCTGTAGGAAAGTTGTCATTGTTCTTCCATTTACACAAATACAGTTACGCCATTGTATTGGAACTCCCAGAGTCTATACTATTTTATGCGGTAGTGTAATAACAATAGAGAGACCTTAGGACATGGCATATTTAATAATTATTAGAAATGGTAGCAATTTAAAAACATTTGGTACAAATTATACATCTTTTTGTTTTTTGTACAAAGCTGTAAATTGACAGAAAAACTGATTAAAATGCAGAGTACCCCGTGGATGGTTCTTACCATGTGCAATGATTTAGTAATTGGAATTGGGTTTTAATTATGAAGAACTTTCTTAACATAGACATGTGGTCCTGGCTTATTTGACCAAAACATATAAACCTCTGAGATCTGAGAATTAATGGATAAAAATTTTGACCATCCTCTCAGACATTAGAAAATTCATGTTGTTTTTTATGAAAGGTGTAGGAGGCAAGGCTTTGTAAATACTACATTTTTAAAAAAAGATTTTATTTATTTATTTGATAGAGATTACGAGCAGGCAGAGAGGCAGGCAGAGAGAGAGGAGGAAGCAGGTTCCCCGCTGAGCAGAGAGCCCGATGTGGGGCTGGATCCCAGGACCCTGAGACCATGATCCGAGCTGAAGGCAGAGGCTTCAACCCACTGAGCCACCCAGGTGCCCCAAATATTACATTTTTAAGCTGGAAATATTTTTGGTAGCAAAATGTTTCTTTAAGATTGAGAATTTTTTTTTTTTTACCTTACTTGTGATGTAGGAACTTGCAGTCGTGCATGTTCTGAGTTGTGCTGCTTGAAATTAAAACAAAGTGAGAATGTTAATGTGGTTGTTAGCTTGAAATGAAGCAGAATTAAGTAGTCTTGGTTGAACATTTCTTTCCTGTTTTTGTGCAGTCGTGGTTAATTCTATATATAGTTGAACCTTGAACAGCAGTAGTTTGAACTATACAGGTTCACTTATATGTGAGTCTTTTGTAAAGATAAATACAGTACAGTACTTTATTTTTAAAAATTATTATTTTTTTTAAGATTTTATTCATTTGACAGAGAGACACACAGTGAGAGAGGGAACACAAGCAGGGGAATGGAAGAGGGAGAAGCAGGCTTCTTGCTGAGCAGGGAGCCCAATGCGGTGCTTGATCCCAGGACCTTGGGATCATGACCTGAGCTGAAAGCCTGATGCTTAACTGACTGAGCCACCCAGGTGCTCCTATAGTACAGTACTTTAAATGTATTTTCTCAGCATCTTTTCCCTCTAGATTATTTTAAGAATATAGTATGTAATACATATAGTATACAAAATATGTGTTAATCTATTTACTGGTAAGGCTTCTGGTCAGCAGTGGGCTAATAGTAGTTGTTGGGGAGTCAGAAGTTATATGTGGATTTGCACTATATGAGGGGGGCTCAGCACCCCTAACTCCTGCATTGTTCAAGGGTTAACTGTTAAGCGACTAGAATATAGTGCACAGAGCTTCTAATACTTTAGCAAGAAATCCCCAGAATTAATAGGACTGTTCAGCAGGTATAATATATGAAAATTAGCTAGCCTTAGAATTCCTGGTGGTTCATTTTTCATGTGACTGTTTTACAACAAAGGGTGATGTGTTACCCTGGTGTATTTGAAATGAGAACACATAGTACAGATTGTCCTTTAGTAAAACAGGAATAGACATGAAGTCATTTGTGTTGGCAGTTGATACAGGGTATTATGCCCACTGCTCAAAAGTGCACCAACAGCAATTAGCACATATTAGACTGGAAAATACTTCTCTTTTTAGC
The DNA here is from genome assembly GCF_902655055.1 of Lutra lutra. NCBI lineage: Eukaryota > Metazoa > Chordata > Mammalia > Carnivora > Mustelidae > Lutra > Lutra lutra. The sequence goes on along the minus strand of NC_062282.1, from coordinate 76,919,815 downwards.
TCATGGCACAAAATCATAATAGATACCATGGAAGATATGTGTAGAGCTCTGAGAAGGTTTGAAAAACAAAATTAATTACTTCCTGCTTAATAAAGGTATATTTAAGCAGGTATCTTTTGAGATTTATATTTAAGCACTGGAAAATTATTTCCATTTGAGAATAAAACCAGAAATTGATGGAAACCATAATTAAATGACCAAATACTTGGTGCTTATTTTGTGCGTTTTACTGTGTTTGGCATAGTAGTGACTAGTGAAAATTATATCCATATCCAAATATCTGGAAAACATCTATATAGCAATGCAGCAAATCTGAGTACAAATAATTTATTTTGGGATGAATATGTTTAATGTATTTGGTCATTTAAAAATTCTTATAACTCTAGGGGCACCTGGGTGGTTCCATGGGTTAAGCCTCTGCCTTCGGCTTGTCATGATGTCAGGGTCCTGGGATTGAGCCCCACATCGGGCTCTCTGCTCGCCAGGGTGCTGCTTCCCTGTCTCTCTCTGCCTACTTGTGATTTCTCTCTCTCTCTGTCAAATAAATAAATCTTAGAAAAAAAGTTTAAATTCTAACAATTATTGGCTAGTCTTAAGGTTCTCTAAGCAACATGTCAAAATTCATTTATCAAATCAACTAACTTTTTGGTAAAAAATAAAAATAATCTGATTTAACCCAAAATATCCAAATTAAGTTTTTAATTTTTCCTATAGTGATAGTTTGAGTATGTATATATTCATATTCAGAGGTAATATTTCAGTTTTATGTAACCTGATGACATTTTGGGTTATTAGAGTATTTGAAGCATACCAAAAAAACCCTAAGATTTATCCTTTCTGATTTCATAATGGTATGTTTTGCTGTTGTCTTTTTTCTTGGTACCATCACTTTTATTTTATTTATTTATTTTTTAAGCTTTTATTTATTTGACAGATAGAGATCACAAGTAGGCAGAGAGGCCGGCAGAGAGAGAGAGAGGAGGAAGCAGGCTCCCCGCTGAGCAGAGAGCCTGATGTGGGGCTCAATCCCAGGACCCTGAGATCATGACCTGAGCTGAAGACAGAGGCTTTAACCCACTGAGCCACCCAGGCACTCCATCACTTTTATTTTAATGTTTTTAAAGAATGAGTAAGAAAAATGATAGATCCTTGCCTTCAAAATCATACACTGAATTTATAATATACACCAAGAATATAACATTGTTTTGAGTTACTTCTACTAATAGCAGTTTCCCATTTTCTTGCTGTAATCTGTACCAGTTCAGAGCCCAACACACAGTAGGTGCTCCGTGTAAAATAATTAATTGAATGAATGTATGAACTGTTGAGTACCCAGAGATTCAAGTTCTAATTTTCTAATTAGTTGCACTGTTAGACCCTGCTCCGTCCTTTTTAGTAGTTGCATTTAACAGAAACAAAATCCTATTTTTAGCTTCGTGTGCTTAGAAGCTTGGAGTTCTTGGGTGCCCAGTTTCATCACATTGGCTTCCGGTTTCTTTTGGAATTTTTGACAAGAAATGAGTCTGTTTCTCCAACTCTATATTTCTCTTCAGGGTTAAGTTTACTTTTTAGAATGAAATTGATCAGAAATAAGCCTGGGGGCGCCTGGGTGGCTCAGTGGGTTAAGCCTCTGCCTTTGGCTCAGGTCATGATCTCAGGGTCCTGGGATTGAGCCCCACATCAGGCTCTCTGCTCAGCGGGGAGCCTGCTTCCCCATCTCTCTCTGCCTGCCTCTCTACCTACTTGTGATCTCTGTCTGTCAAATAAATAAATAAATAAAATATTAAAAAAAAATAAACCTGTGGGATATTCACTTTATGCCTTCCCTAAAGTTTATCCATTCTTGGAAAAGATCCTTTTGTTAATGTTCGAGCCATTACTCAAGGCTTTTTTATTGTTCCTTGTTTTTTTGTTTTGTTTTGTTTTTTAAAGATTTATTTATTTGACAGACCACAGGTAGGCAGAGAGGCAGGCAGAGAGAGGAAGGGAAGCAGGCTCCCTGCCGAGCAGAGAGCCCGATGCGATGCGGGGCTCAATCCCAGGACTCTGGGATCACGACCTGAGCCGAAAGCAGAGGCTTTAACCCACTGAGCCACCCAGGCGCCCCCCTTGTTTTGTTTTTAAGAAGCGTTTTTGAATACAAAAACGGAATTGGATGTTTCATTAGTTCCACAATTATATTTTAAGACATTGAAATGGTAAACAGCTTATGAGAAAAGGTTATAATTACTTTGGCTTAGAGTTTTAACTCCTGTCCTTTTAAAGGTTTACAACTCATTCTCTATCCCTACTGACATTGGAAAAGGAGCTCTAGGTGTAACAGACCCCTAAATGTCCAGATGAAAAGTGACACTGTTAGCTTTCTGGTGTTTTGTTTTTGTGACATTTCATATGCTGATACTAGAGCACCAGAAAATGGGATAAAATTCTAAGTTTCTGTGTATTTTAGCTCATTGTGGCCTCTACTTTTTATACCTAATGGAGCATGGAAGTTACTGACTTTTGCTTCAAACTGTATTTATAAGCATTTGGAAAAACACATTTATAAATTACTTGAAAGGAAAATATTCCACTTAGGTAAAGATTATAATTTACCTGCAGTGACTCTTGTGCCTCACTGTCATTTTGAGCTTGAAACACAGCAGCTGCGTTCTGTGGTCCTAGCAATCTGCGAGCCATCTTCTCCTCATATGTGAGCCGCTTTAAAGAAATCATTCATTAAGGAGATAGTAATGAGATTTAATAAAAGTTGTTTGTATTCCTTTACCTTAAAACCACCAAGAATTATACCAAAGAAGTATGGTTCTGTCTATTGAATTACAGAGATATACTATGTTTTAAAACTTTGTTTTCATTCAAAGCATTTCTGTTCCATTCTAGTGCCACTTCCCTCATCTGTTTTCCTCTTGCTTCTGGGAAAGGCAGGCATAATCACCCTTAAGTAAGGGGAAATTCTTCGCCTTCCATTTTGTTCTGCATGGTCTCATTGGCTCCGTCTTTGAATATAGTACTGCATATTCTCACATGAAGAAATAACTTTTATTGGGGCGCCTGGGTGGCTCAGTGGGTTAAGCCGCTGCCTTTGGCTCAGGTCATGATCCCAGGTCCTGGGTTCGAGCCCCGCATCGGGCTTTCTGCTCAGCGGGGAGCCTGCTTCCTCCTCTCTCTCTCTGCCTGCCTCTCTGCTTACTTGTGATTTCTCTCTGTCAAATAAATAAATAAAATCTTTAAAAAAAAAAAAGAAATAACTTTTATTAAATCAACACTGAACATCAGATTTCTGGTTGAAAGCGGTGCAAATGGTATGTTAAATATTTTTTGATTTAAAGTATATAGTGCTTTTTAAGAGATAAGTGACTAATACAGCGGGTACAGAAGAGTTATCTCATAAATCTCATAGCTATGTGTCCATCAGTAGTATAAACCAAAGTATGTGAAAAAATTGACTGTTGGTTTTTTGGTCATTAGACATTTTATGAGGAGTAATGCTTAAAACAAAATTTTCATTAAATTATTAAGATTTCTTTTTCTTTTTTTGCTTCATTTTTTTTTTTACGTTGTTTTACATTCTTCTTTTGTGTCTTTCTTTTACTACTGAAAATTATGAGGTGTTTCATGCTTTCATTTGGTATTGGATCCAAATCCAAAATATCACAATGTTTTCATTTGGTATTGGATCCGAATAGTCCCTCTTTTTATTTATTTTTTTTTTAATTTTTTAAATGATTTTATTTATTTATTTGAGAGAGAGAGAGCGAGCGAGCATGAGAGGAGAGAGAGCAGCGGGAGAAGCAGATTCCCTGCCGAGCAGGGAGTCCGATGCGGGACTTGATCCCAGGAGTCCAGGATCATGACCTGAGCCGAAGGCAGTTGCTTAACCAACTGAGCCACCCAGGCACCCCCAAATAGTCCCTCTTTTTAGATAATTGTATCCCTTGCGGATCATAAGGATATAGGTCTGTGAGACAGAAAGAGCTTTCTTACTAAGATTAGATTTTATAGTCTGATGGGCTTTTTGTGCAAAATAGATATTTTGCTTACTTGATTTCCGTTGTGAAGAAGGCTGTCCTTGCATTTTAATTTTCTCTCCAAATCTTGAATCAGAGCTTCTTTTGATCCTTGTATTTCATGGTCTGGAGTCCTTGGGGTGGGCTTAGCATTTGTACTTTGGGATGGTTTAGCATTTACAGGTTGGCCAAATGAGGGTTGTTGATAACTTTAAAAAGAAAAAAGACTTTTTAAAAAGTATTTAAGTAATCTACACCCAACGTGGGGCTTCAACTCAGGACCCTGAAACCAAGAGACACATGATCTTCTGATTGAGCCAGCCAGGTACCCCAGAAAAAAGATATTTAGCCCACTGAGCCACCCAGGCACCCCGCCCCCCCCCCCCGCCAGAAAAAAAGATTTTTAAAAAAGATCTTCAGAGAAAGATGTGGTACTAAAATGTAATTAACCTCATTCTGTCAGTCACCTTTAGATAAGCTGAATCTACCACTTAGTACTATTACTGTTATTAAAAACAGTTTTCTAGTAACAGTCAAGAGGAATTTAATAAGAATGGTTACCAGCCTCTTTTTTTTTTTTAAGTCTTGGAAAATTAAAATTTAGTGGCTGGAGAAACAAATTAGATTAGTCATAAGGAGGATGTCATTCCTTGAAGATTTTTCCTAAAGAAGTGAGAGAGAGTAAGTCTAGTTACTGGTAGCTTGAGAGTTCTTCCAGTCTTATAATTGAATTTGGTAAGTTTGTTTTATGGATGGATACCATTGTCAGCCCCATGTGATCTCATGTTGACAGTTTGAAATTGGTGGTGATGGGAGTATGTATACTGGGGAAGTTGTTTACTACCACAAATCCTAACTCCTTTCTCCAGAGCTGGTTGTTAAACATTTACCAATATAACCACTGGTATTTAGTGAATCTTCTGTTGCTTTGAATGGAGTCTGCAGCTGACATAATCTGGCTTTCCTTTTAATTTCCAGTTCCTTTTAATTTCCTTTTGTACATAATTCAAGTGTGGTACTATATAACAAATAGCTTTTATAGTAACAATGGTTTCTTTAACATTGCTGAAGTGATTTTTAGAGAAAGAAAGGAATGATAAGAGGAGGAAGGAGAAAGAAATGTAACCTGAGTGCAAAGGGGGTTTGGGAAAAAAAGCAAATTTGAATAGCAGTTGAAGAGTTTGGTTTAAATTCACATTTCAAGTTCTAATCCTAAATTATCTTGAAAAATGGTCTTACCCCTCCCTGCCTTCCCCTGTTGATTGTGACAGAGTGCAGTATTTAGGGATTCCTGTATTATCACATTTGTTAGGTAGCTCATACTTTGACAATTGTTTGTTCAGATTTCACCTAGTTTATTCATTTAGGGCCCTGCAGGCGTGTGCTTCTATCTGTTTAATGCAGGATAACTGGTCACTGCCCTCAGTGAATATTTTAGCATTATGAAAATAAACGTTCTCCAGTTATCAAGATGAGGCAGCCTGGATCTCTTTTCTGAACTGTTCCTGTTCAGATATTCTCAAAGGTCATTAAAAGAATTTATAAGCTACGTGGAAATGTATCTCTTCAGAGAGGCGCCAGAGTTTCAATTCTGGCTTTGGGGACTTGGTTAGTAATCTCTAGATTGTAAACATTCTGAATTTAAAAAGATGGCTTATTACTCACCATTGTAATATTTATTTTCACTAACATGGACTTATCTGTGTTAATGCTTAGCTAAAGTCTGACTTGTTCTTAGTTAAGTAAATACCCAGACTAAGTGTTTAAATAAATAGTGAGTTGTAAGTGTGTTTTTTGTTTTTGTTCTTGATTTTAAGATTGAATTTTCATGTCAAAGTAGTAAAATTCCTTTGTTCTTATAGATCTCCAATTCTAACTATATGAAGTTACAATAGCCTAATTTTTTAAAGATTTTATTTTTTATTTTATTTACTTTAGAGGGTGAGAGTGAGTGAGGAGAGGACCAGAGGGAAGAGGCAGAGGAAGAGAATCTCAAGCAGACTCTGCACTGAGTGTGGAGCCAGATGTGAGCCTCGATCTTAACAACCCTGAGATCATGACCTAAGCAAAAACCAAGAGTTGGATGTTTAACCAACTAAACCACTCAGGTACCACATGGCTTTTTTCTTTTTTGTTAGCCTGCCAACTTTATAAAAGTCACATGTTGTTAAAGTGAATTAGAATTAAATAATTTTGTTTTTAGACTGTCATAGTATAATGCAATATATCTGAGAAATCCTGAAGGGTTATCAAAACCATGCCTGAGAATCACTGATAATGTATGTGACCTAGTCGATTCATTCACAGAATTCCCCTCTCAGCTTATAGATGGCCTGAGTGTTAAGACTAGATATGTGATCATATTTATAAACTAATAGTATTCTTGCACTCTGCTTTATAGGTCTTTTTTCCCCCTATCATTAATCATCCAAATCCTTAATTTTGTTATAAGTCATAAAACTGACTCACTGAGCAGGTAAAGAACACATGCTGAATGTCACACAGCAGGCTTTTTGAATGGAATAATTAGAATTAGAGTTCTCAGTTTCCAGCCTTTGGTTTGATCGACTGAATAAAATGTTTGCTTAAGGGTTTCCTACTGGTGAAAAGCTAAATAAAGGTTTCAAAGCAATGTAGGTCAGAATCCAAGGGATTATTTTTGAAGGCAGGGCAAACTAAAGCCCACCATAACAATGAGGGAGTTGTGCACAAATGTTCAAGGGGCCAGAGCTTTCCACCCTGTGCAGCTGGACACCGAATGAGTATCAAGTGGCTGTGGGAAGATTAAAAGAGTTATCTATGGTTCCTGCAAATGGAACAGCTAAAGCTGGATCTTTGATCTCTGGTTTGGGGACCTCCTATGCTTATTTCTTATACTTTCCATTTTTGCCTTTTTCTCTTAGTTCTGTCACAGAGCCAGGAACATGGTTGAGGTTCTTTAATATTTATTTGCAGTTTTCTTTTCTGGGCACATATTTGGAATAGGGTTGAAAGACCAAGAAAAATAGTATAGTCAGAAAAGTTTATTTTATTTTACTTATTTTTTTTTCTTGTCCTGGGACCCCCAGAAAAGGTTACTTTAGATTTAAAGATGCTCATATAGGAAATCTGAAAATAATGGAAAACCAGATAGAAAATGATCATCTGGCTAAAATGTAACAAGAAAAATCTATGATGTATGATAACAGATAATGGGTATAATTGGAATTTTGGAGGGAATTCTTTCTAAGAGGGCTCTTAATTCTTTTTTTTTTTTAATTTTATTTTTAATAAACATATATTTTTATCCCAGGGGTACAGGTCTGCGAATCGCCAGGTTTACACACTTCACAGCACTCACCATAGCACATACCCTCCCCAATATCCATAACCCCACCCCCCCAACCCCCCTTCCCCCATAAGAGGGCTCTTAATTCTTAAAGGTGTCTTTAAGGGGCACCTGAGTGGCTCAGTGGGTTAAGCCTCTGCCTTCGGCTCAGGTCATGATCTCAGGGTCCTGGGATCGAGTCCCACATCGGGCTCTCTGCTCAGCAGGGAACCTGTTTCCCCACCCCCTCTCTGCCTGCCTCTCTGCCTACCTGTGATCTCCCTCTATCTGTCAAATAAATAAAAAAATAAAATCTTGAAAAAAAAAGGTGTCTTTAAAAAATATTAGTTCAAACTTATGAATGCCGTTTTGTAGGTAAAAAATAATAGTTGACTATCAGCCATTTTAAATGGTTCAGCCTAGTATATATAGGATTCTAACAAAAGTTTTTGGCTTTCTTCATTTTGATTTTTTTAAATGTTGGAAAGTATTCTTTGCAGGTTGAATTGCTGTAGTCAGTTCAACTAAGTTTCTGGAGTTGTTACCAACAATAGGAATCTCTAGAAAAATTAGCCTCCAGAGAAGACTGAGAGAAATTATCGAGAATCTCAGCAAATCTGTTGATAAGCCTGCAACAAAACATATTCCATCAGACAGTTTTTCAAATGCCTCTGATTTAATTCTCTGGTGTCTTAGCCAGCCAACGGATAGGAAAACTGATAGCTCTAGGTTTGCATAAGCACAGAGCATTTAGTTCGTGTTTTAAAAAAAGCACAACCACTGTGTCCTTATTCATATCAGGTTCTCCTCGGACAGTTTTAGGACTTTGGAAGTAGTACATGTTTGCATAAGGCTCCAGGTAGTCTTCTCTTTATTTAGACAGAACAATCAGCTCGACCGATTTGGACAAAGCATGGTTGTAATTACTAACGGGAACCCTAAGGTCATTTATCTATTCAAGTCTTTCTTCTGATCATAGTAAGGAAAATTCATATACTTCAGCATCTGAATCACAGGTTTTATTTAAAAAGCTGGGTTTTTTTTTTTGTTTGTTTGTTTTGTTTTGTTGGTTTTTTTTTTTTTTTTTAGCCAAATGGATAGTCAGGATCAGAGGGGAAAATGGATAGGAAGAAAAGACTAAGACCGAGAAGACATTTAATAGCCTCTGCTTATGTGAGAGGAAATCCTATCTGAAGAAGAGCAGACAGGTGCTCTTCATCTCCGCTGAGCCCAGAACTAGAGCAATTAAATTTATAGCATGAGGACCTTAACTGGGAGAATAGTTCACTGTTCTTGGGTATGTTAGAAATCTTTTTTGAAGATGGAAAATAATAGGTAAGTAATTGTATGTGGTAATAGGTGATTTGGGTCTATCTTAGTGTAGACATTAGAGAACGGGTCAGATGATTCTTACTGCCAGCACCCTGGTTCAAGGTGTTTTAGGAGAATGATGAAAGAGACCCTGAGGTCACATTGCCTGTTTAGATAGTAAATAGTGAACTAGGACATACCCCCGCCCCCCAACTCCTCAGAAAGAGCTCAGTGTATATGCAGTATATAGTCACACATATAAAAAATTTACTTACTTGGAGTCCACATTGGAAGGGATTTTACTGCTACTATAGTCTGGCTGTGATGGTAATATTGAGCTGAGGAAACTGGCTGGGGACTGGTTATAGGTGGCTGTAACCCTTTGGCCTGGGTTGGGGCCAGCATGCTGCTGGGGAGAAGCAGGAAAAGCAGAGGAGGACATGGTGATGTGAGAGCTCACTGTTGAGGAGGCAGAAAATCTTTGCTCTGTGCATTGGCGGGGCTGGATGATAATGGAAGACTGTTTGGTCTGGCTAGAATAGCTGGATGTTTCCGGTCCAGGAGGCTGCAGTCTGGAGCCACATGGATTTTGGGATTGAAGAAAGTGTTTTGGACGTTCATAGTTAAACATGCTTAGCTGGTATATGGAAGATAGAGGCAATTTATTACTATAATAATTTTCTCCTGGAAGGGTGGGGTCCTGAATTTGGGGTGGCAAGCCTGGAATCACAGAAGGTCCCAAGGAATCAGAAGCAACCTTCGTCTGCCCCTCCTTGTTGAGATCTTGGGAGTACTGTGCTCTTGTCTTTGATGGAGTGGCCTTCTCTTGAAGAGTATTGTTCCTTCAAAAGGAGAAAATGATTCAGTTACAATATTTGCATAAAAAACAATGTTTAACATTTTTAGGAGCATCTATGCTTTTTTTTTTTTTTTGGGTCTTGTATGCTTTCAGGGTCACCTCAAGGTGGAACTTTTCTAGCTTCTAGACTTCTTCCTTTATCTCTGTCTTTGTACAAGTGACTTGTCTCCTGAGAACAAGATAAAAGGGTTTATTAATGTCTATTTGCCTCTGGGTAATTCTAAAAGCATGGCCAGGGGCTTCAAGATAAAGAAGCAGGTGGGGCACCTGGGTGGCTCAGTGGGTTAAGCCTCTGCCATCGGCTCAGGTCATGATCTCGGGGTCCTGGGATCGAGCCCCACATCGGGCTCTCTGCTCAGCGGGAGCCTGCTTCCCCCTCTCTCTCTGTCTGCCTCTCTGTCTACTTATGATCACTCTCTCTCTGTCAAATAAATAAATTTAAAAAATCTTTAAAAAAAAAAAAGATAAAGAAGCAGGAAATTTGAGTTTGCCAAGTGGTTACTTGTGGAAAGAAATTCTGTGATGTTGCTCAGTGTGAAAATTTAATGGTTTTAAGATTAGCTTTTGCCCAGAGGGTACAGTTTGATTAAACAGAAATATTTAATGATTTAAATTATTAGTGGTTAAATATCTAACATGTCAGCTCCCATTCTATCTGAATTCTTCCCATTGCTCATGAAAACCAATGAATAGCCAATATACACCAGTTCATTAATGTCCTGGTGATCTCTGATGAATGATGTCTTGGTAAATCAAGGGGTACACCATGCTTTTTAATAAAGAACATAAACATCTGCATTTACTCCTTCAATCTTTCAGAATTCCTTAAAGTAGAGAGGGAACATGCATAAATCATTGTTGTCAACTTTGAGTGTATTTTTTTTTTTTTACCTTTCAATGCACTCTTTTTTCCCCTTGATTCCAAATTGACCATAGTACCAAACTAGATGATAATTAAGGAGTATATGTGTCTTTCTGTGTGTATACATGTTACTGACTGTACTCCAGAGCGATATGTAAATTTTTTTGTTATTTTTAGATTATACTATCTAGTTATTGGTGTTGATATTCTCTTACAGTTTTACTTTTTATTATTTTTCTTATTTCATACACATTTTAGACTAATCTTAAAGCTGTTTTAGCCTCTATCTTACTTTTTCTTTTGAAATGGCAGACAAGGATGTACAGAAGGAAGTAAGGCAGTATGAAGCTAGTTATGCCTTACCAGAAAGGATAAGTGCCATTTCTCTTACTCAACTATGCATTGGTTCTTTTGACTTCCTATAACAGATCCCCATTTTCCATAGATGAATCTTTTGCTCTCAAAATCATCCTTGAAGGGTTATATTTGCCTCTGATTTCTACCATTAGTATGGTAAACCTAAGCAGAACTATATATAGACATCACATACACAGACTAGCCCTATGAATTGTGGCGTTGGTTCTGTCTTTATTCAAAATATCAGGTAATTTAGTTCAAACTATATTTAATTTTATATACTATAACCCAACTCTGAGATAATGATAAATCAAACCATTAATTGATAAAGTTACCCCAACTGTCATCACCAAAATGAAATCTTAAGGTTGTTTAATTTCCTATCTTGAAGAATGTTTCATTTTTAATGGAAGAAGACCAAATAACTTTATCCTAAGGCTGTGCATGTAGTTTAAAGTTAAAACTAGCACTTTTAGGAAAGAACAAATGCTACTGAACAGCCAAGAGAAAGATTCTGTTGAAAAAGAACACTTAAAAAGCCATGTATTCCTTAATTTGAAGTTTATAAACACAAGCATTATCAACTAGAGTGCATTTTAGTAATTAACTATATTAGGCCTTTAAGTTGTTGGAGGAAAACAACCAGAAGGAGGCTTTAATTAGATCATCTCAAAAAAGGACTCTATTTCAAGGCAAGTAGTTTTGTAGTTATGGGCTTATTCATTCCATTGCAGAATTGAATCCAAATTTGGTTCTTAAATTCCTTTTTAAGAAGGCAAATTATTCAGATTCATTTCATAAAGAAGGGATAAACTGTTTAATAAATAGGCAGTAGATATTTTCCAAGATGTTCCCTGTTTTTCTTTATATATGTTTTCAAAATATCAACTATCTTGTACATTTTGGTAACAGCCTACATAGTTAACAATTACTGTTATTTTTCAAAGCTCAATTGAAAATACGTTCTTTCAAAAGTTTCATTGTTCTCATGTCTCAACAAAGTTTTACACAGTTGTTCAAATAGAGAACTCTGAAAAGTTTTTCATGTTTGTAGCTACTGTCCAACAATTTAATTCTATAATGGATTCTTCTATATGACAGTGTCATTTTCTTCCAAATAGTGTTAAATAATTTACAGAGATTTTAGTATATGTGCCGCTGAAGTGAGCACAATTTACAGAGATTTTATAAATAAAATACTATGCAGTTTCCTATTTAAAAAGTCTTAACTTTTTTTCTTTCAGTCTCTAATATAGCATAGACTTGTATAAAAACTCATTGAGGATATTTTGAAGCTCTAGGACATCACCACAATTATAATCAGATCAAGTGTGCCTTTTCAAGGAAAAATGATGATTTAAAAATATTGACATACAACCATCTTTCCTTGTCCCCTTTCTATAATGCCTTCCAGTTTTCAGTGGAACAAGTAAGTTACTTTCTTGTCATATCTTGACATAATAACATGATGTTGTAACTTTCAGAGTTTTTATGTGAAGATCATCTTTGCACACGTTCCTCTGATTTGGACAAAAAACAAAAACAAAACCCCAAACTGTAGCAGAAATAAAGATGGGACTTACCCGTTGTTCCAGAGGGTGCCAGCAGGGTTTAACCCACTATTGAAGGGAAGAAAGAGGCATCCCCTTCTCTCACAGACTAATCTAGTGGCTCTGTGCTTAGTATTATAGCACCACTGACTTTTATCAGCTGCCAAACTGACATCTGATGTGCTTGCCTGTCCATCTACCTATGCTGGCATGTCAAAGTAAGAGTCCACAATCTAAACAATATCTCAGATGTCTTAGTGATATTTAAGGAGTGGGATTACTTGAGCTTCTCTTGCAGTCCTCTTTATTTTAGATGTGAATTTTGACTGTAAGCTTTTGCAGGCTCATGCAGGAAGAAGAGCAAAGAGTTAGGAAATGGACAAAAGTATATAGAAAACTCAATTTCTTTATTGTGGTTGGGGCTTGGAATCCTTCCTGTTTAAGGAAGGACTAAAAGGGAACCTGTATTCTGACACTAATGTTCTATCCAGTAAAAATTCTCCCTAAATAAGACTAGTGATTGATGGGTTCCAAACTGATTTGTACTGGATAGTTGTTCATCTGAAGGCTCTCCCCCGCCACCGACCCCCTTGCCAAATACAAGTAGGGGTGGAGCAGAGTTCAAGCAGTTTGTTTTAGGAGACAGGGTGTGGTCTCAGCAAAGGCAGGAGAGCCACAGTGACAAGTCACTGGGGAGGTGGGGAGGTGGAGAGGTGGAAAAACATGATTTTGTTTCTTGGCAAGTTTTCTGAATCTGTATGGCATATGCCTCTTTGACCTTATTTTATTCTTCAAGAGTTTTGAAACACTTAAGAAATTACCAGACAAATAAGCATTCTGTACATTTGGGGCTTTATAGTGTCAACTCTTTTCCTTCATCTTCCTTAACTCTTAGCATTTATATACTTTCCTCTCTCTTTTCGTTAAGGAGACTGTCTTGGTATTTAGATGTCCATTTTTTGTGAAGGGAGCTAAATAATTACAGAGGAAGAAACCTTCAAATCAACAACAGAAATAATAAAGAGGGGTAGGTGGCCTGAAGATCAGGTCAATTGAGTGGAATTAGCACCATTTAGTGGTTTCAGTTTTCATATGTTTCTCCTGTTTAAAGCATATCTATTTATTACCTTCCCTCATGGTGTTCCAGTATTGATTTAATAACTATGTACATGTAGGTCCATCCAATAGATGTTTGAGCACATATGAGCCATATAAAATTCTTCTCAGCTGACCATGTAGGTGTATCTTCCTTTGGTGTTCAGAGAAGTTTGATAATTGCTTCCTGGGCATGCAGCCATTACTCAGTGGAAAAGGCATACTAGAGTGGATGAGTAGGTGTTTGCCTACCAAGTCTTATTTCAGGAATTTCCCAAAATATTTCTCTACACCTGCTCAGTGATATTTCAGATTCCATTAATAGGGACAAAGCCTTTTAATCCAAATTAGGAGTCTTAAAGTATAAATTCAAGTGACAATAAAAGTAGCAAGAATAACCAACAAGTATAGCATTTACTATGAGTAGGGCTCTCTATTCTAAGCACTTTAAATTTGGCATATGTGACTGATACTTGGTTCTTCGAGAGAACAGGGTTTGATTAGGGCAAGGAAGTGGAGATACTAGATTTGAGGTCTCTTATAACCTAAAAGTTTAAGTTGTTATCCTACCAGGCAAGTAGGAAAGATGCCCAGGACACACTATGAAGTCCCCAATTTTACCTAGGGCAGATTCTAAACATACCATATTTAAGGAGGAATTTTATCCCATTTACTTTTTATCCTTTAAGCTTTATCTCTTTTCTCTCCTTTGCTTTTGTAAGATATAACATTGGTTACAGTGTAGTAGCTCCATGGTAAATCTAGGCAAAGGTTCTTGCCCCAGTAAGGGGATCAAGGGCTGATTTTGGAAAGGAAAGGAAGGTCTTCTTTCATGGCCCCATTGTCAGAAGTGAGTAGTTTAGGGACGCCTGGGTGGCTCAGTTGGTTGGACGACTGCCTTCAGCTCAGGTCATGATCCCGGAGTCCCGGGATCGAGTCCCACATCAGGCTCCCAGCTCCATGGGGAGTCTGCTTCTCCCTCGACCTTCTCCTCGCTCATGCTCTCTCTCACTGTCTCTCTCTCAAATAAGCAAATAAAATCTTAAAAAAAAAAAAAGTGAGTAGTTTATATTTAATAATCTGTTATGAATCTGTTTTTCTGCTTTGTAATATTTGGTTTGCTTTTTTGAATGGTGTTTTTTGTTTCCTCACAGACCATCAAATGGTTTAGTTGTTTATTTGGTAAAAATTGTCCTAAAATTGGAGTAATCCATAAGATGGCAGGTGAGTGAACTACATTCCAACCGGTCGGCCAAGACAGCCTTTTTCATTTATTTCTCTAAATTATCAGTAATGGCCTCTGGTGAATCATTCTAGTGCTTCCCAGTATGTAGGTAACTTCCCACTATCTCACTGAACCATTTCCTGCTGCTTGTTAGGGGAATTCTTTCTTGTCTTATCATCAGTGGAAGGGTGGCTTGGCTATTTAGCTGTCACTCATTCATCCTTTCTTCATTTATAGCTCTTGTTTTTTTAAAAATGTAAACCATGTATTTTGTTGTAAAACGGTGCTGTGAGCTTTGTCTTTGTAAAGTCTGATGTCAGATGTTTGTGATGAAGCTAATTTCTGCTGTATCAACTGAGAAGGCAAATGCCACATAGAGGATGGAAGGACTAATAAGTGGAGAACATTTTCATTTATTTTCAGGTTATGCATAATTCACTGTGATTACTGAAGTTCTGTCCTACTGTAGCACTTGTAATTTGAAATCTTTTGAGTGCTTGATTTGGTCTTACATTCTTTTCAAGCAAGAAGTAGTAATGGACATTCCACTAGGTTTGGAGTCAAACAGTAAAAATGATAACATTAATTTGGTTAATGATCTTCAACTTTGTAGACACATTAACCTTCTTACTACCTGTTTTGGAGACCTGAGTGTGAGTGGCCACTCTGCCATATACTTGCTGTGTAACATTAGACAAGTTGCTTAATCTCTCTGAGCTTTAATAATTAACTGAAAAACAAAGATAGTATCTGTTTTACTAACCTAATCAGACAGAGGCTTGCAGAGAGACTCAAATGAAACAGGAAATCATGTAATGGACTCTTACATGGTATAAGGTATCTCCTCAACGAAGTTAAATGTACTCTGAGGGAGGGAGGGACTGTTTATTTTTTATCTTTCCCTGGGACACTGTGGCTCATAGTTGACATTCAGTACAAACTTGTTAACTTTTATGGAACTTTCACTGAATAATTTTTCTAAAAGGTGATTTTTTTAAATGAAAAAGATGGTAATCTCCTATGAAAGATATTGTATTATAGATTCAGTGCCCCCCCCTTTTTGATTCAGTGCCTTCTTAAGTCTTAAAGTCTCACTGCTAAACATAGGTACTCATGGAGAAAAGTTTTAGATATCTGTATTGGCTGTCTTCTGAAGGGAAGTCTCCCACAGAAGCTGACAGAAACGCATAGAATGTGCTTAATAAATGTTTGTTGAGTAAATTGCAATCTTTTGTCCCACAAACCCCTTCTTTGGCCTCATGAGAAATCTTTCTAAGGGTAGCTATATCCAGGTAGCTAAAGATCCCAGAAGCTAAAGGAGACCAACTGAGAAATTATAGTCATCGACTGTTATTGAAGATACATTGATCCTAAAAAAACACCCCAGTGCAGTGAAGTAATAGCCACTATTATGAATTCCTACTATGTACTTGACATATGTTATTCCAGGTCTTTTAATATCCAAGTTCAAACTCTTTCCTTTACTGTCTTCATTGTAAGAAACACTCGGAGAAATACCTATCCCAGGGTCATGGAAGCATGAGGAAGCAGCCCTCAACAATATCAGTCAATCATCTACAATTTCAGTCATTTGCAGAATGTGGAACTTCATGTAGGTGACCTTTGATTCCTTCCATCTTGAATACAATAAGTTTATTCACTTGATAGGCCCAAATACTACTCAAGAAGTCTCTTCTTAAAAGAGATTTCTATATCATTTATTTTGTAATTAACAGAGGCTACATTTAGTTATACTAGAAAATAATCAAGAATGTTCATTTATTAAGTTTTATTAAAGGCATTTAACCTAAATTTAACGTAAAGGTAACTTTAGGTTGGTAAAATATTTAGTGGACTCTTCTTAGATGCTAGTAAAACAAAAAATTTCAAATAACTTTTAAGTATCAGTTTTTAGTTGTTGTTGTTGTTGTTTTTCCAGTCTCTATTTTGGTTTGAGGTTCATGTTTGTGGGTTGGGGATGATGGCGGATTTTGTTTTTGAATATAGCCTGGTTGGCAAAATCACCTAATCAGTTATCTTTTTTATTTATACACTTGCCTTCTAAAAGCAAGGATAATTCTGTCTGTATTCTTTTTTTTTTTTTTTAAAGATTTTATTTATTTATTTGACAGAGAGAGATCACAAGTAGACGGAGAGGCAGACAGAGAGAGAGAGAGAGGGAAGCAGGCTTCTTGCTGAGCAGAGAGCCCGATGTGGGACTTGATCCCAGGACCCTGAGATCATGACCTGAGCCGAAGGCAGCAGCTTAACCCACTGAGCCACCCAGGCGCCCTAATTCTGTCTGTATTCTAAGACAACAAGAAGAAACCTGAATCACAAAATTTTTTTTTTGTACTTATATTGAGATAAAACCCTGAATTCTTTTGTGGAACAGATTCTACTTCTTTAAAATCTTGTGCCGTTTCAACCTTGTTGATTGTTTTTTTTTTTTTTTTTTTTTCAAGAAGTCTCTGTAACAAACCTTTAGATGTGGATCTAGCACTTGGTTTACTGTTTCAGCTCTGGTCAAAGATATGATGGAGGGCAAGGGAGAAATGACAGAATTAAGTGACTCACCTAATAACGCAAGCTCCCTAAGGGCAGGAACTTTGTCATGTTCACTGTTCTGTATGCAGGACCAACCAAGAATATTTGTTGAATGATCAAGTTTAAGTCTGTCTGCCCTTACCATTGTGGTTGTAGCTGAGAGGAATTTTCACTGGAGAAATCCTCCTTTGGAACCTGGATCTCATATTCACTGTGACGGCCTGGTTCAGGAATAGTTGAAATAATGTTCATTGGAGTATCTGGTTTTTTGTCCTTTGTGTGGCTATCACTGCTCCAGGGAAAAGAGGCCAGTTTTGGAGCAAGTTTACTCATGGGTGACTTTGAAGAACTCTCTGATTTCTCTACTTCTTTTCCTCCTGAAAAATATAATTATTTACCACCTCAGATAGAAACAGAATCTTCCTCCTTCTCTCAGCTGAATTGGGGCAGGGAGATCCTGAAAAGAATTACCTGGGGAAACAAAGAGTCTTGCTGTGGAGACTGCAGTCCCAGCTTCATTTTCTGCAATGCACTTGAATTCCCCAGAGTCTTCAGGAAATGCTTCTATGATATTCAAGGTGCAGACTTCCTCTGGAAAGGCAAGAGATTCAACTTGATCAGAGTTTTGGGAGACCCCAAATTAACAAATAGTGTGGGTGGATGTCAGGGAAAGTAGACACTAGGAATAAAAAGAGTATTTCTGGGATTTTAAAAAAATCCATCTGGTTAGACTTTTTGCCTTTAAGTGGGCTCCTGAAGATAAGTAAAAAATGCAGCCTAAAATAATCCCAAAAGAGTCCCTACCACCTGTCTCTGTGACACATCTCTTTACTGTGAGTTCCTTGAAAGCAAGGGTTACACTTTATTCCTTGACTTCTAGATTTCTGTAGCTTTAGTGCTTAGCATCAAGGCCCTGTAATGATTTCTGAGCTGATCTAAAAGTTATCATTACCAGGATAGTTCAATAGTGCGATATCACAGCCACATTGTGATAGGCACTACGCCTACTTCTTGGACGGTCAACAACTTGGATGTTTGATGTCATCACACCTCCTTACTGCCTCACTGTAGAGCTCACAAGTCACAGATGAGAGGATGGATGCGTGCTCTTTGAACGCAGGGACGGCCTCAGTGCCCAGAATGGAACGTGGCTATTGTCTGTACTATGATGAGTGAGTGAATAGGTGAATAAATACACTAACAAATCCCAGTTACCTTTCTGCTTTGGTTCTGTCAGCTCAAGAGTTGTTATAGGGTAGCCTCAGAACTGCTCATAATGGCAAAAGTGATTTAGGAGGCAAAGTCTTCTGATGGTAATCTTGATTTAATCATTTATTGTCAAGATATTGAAAAATTGGGGGCGCCTGGGTGACTCAGTTACGCAACTGCCTTTGGTGCAGGTCATGGTCTCAGGGTCTTGGGATCGAGCCCTGCTTCAGGCTCCCTGCTCACTGGGGAGTCTGCTTCTCCCTTTCCCCACCCCCTGCTTGAGCTCTCTCTCTCTCTCAAATAAGTAAATAAAATCTTAAAAAAAAAAAAAAAGAAAAAGAAGAGATGTTGAAAAATTGTGCTTACCGGGAATGGATGATAAAGAAACCTCTGAAAGATAAACAAGGGAATAGAAAGAGAATTGAAAAGATGATGGTTAATTTAGTTGGGAGGAGGGGCCATGTGTATATGATAAATAACCTGAATAAATAAAGCACGTACAACCTTGACTGTAATGTGGAGTCACAGACTATAAACTCTGTACAAACTGGGAAAAGATACATGATGGAATAAACACTCGGCAGGGTGCTAGAAGAACTGTATTTTGTCCTGGTTAGCCCTGAATTGCCCTGTGGTTTTGTGAAAACTCTTCTCTGGTCCTTATTTCTTCATCTCTAACATGAAGAAAGTATCTGTTCTCTGAATGGGAACCATTACCGAACCCCAGGTCCTGCGGTGCTCTCTTCCTCCCAAGAAAATCTTTTTCTTTAAGTCTCTCTAATTAAAATAAAGTTGAATATTACATTATAAACATACTATAGTATTAGTGTAGAAAAACACACAAAAGGGTAATAGTTTGGGTGGTGTGGCTATAGATGATTTAAAATTTCTTCTCTATGCTAACGTCACACTGTGTAATAAAGGTTTTTCTTCCTGGATGTGATGTGCAAAGGTTCATTTGTGCTGCATTGGTATTTAAATGAATCTATTTTTTTTGCTTGGAGCAGGAGCTGTTTTGGGTTTGGACCCTGCCTGCAGCATTTATTAGCTTTGTAACCTTGGGCAAGGCATTTAATATTTCTGATTTCAGTTTTCTTATAAACTGGAATTAACAATGCACACTTCAAAACAATTGATGTGAGGATTAAATGAAAGGTTGCTTATAAACTCAGTGATGAGTGTGAAGTAGATCATCGTACTTGTTACTCTTCCCTGAGTTTATTATTTGGTAGGAAACAAATAATAAAGTATTTAGAAAGCTGTGTATCATTATTAATTTGTTTTAGTCTTTAAAAAAAAGTTTATTCTCACATTTTTTTTCTTGTTTGTATGCCAAGAACTCATTAGTAAGATAATTCATGAAAACAAACCAGTCTTTTCACAGCTATTAAAACTATTGTTTCATCAGAGAAAAACAGCTATCTTTTCTTTTTTGTGTCGAGGAATCATTTGGATCTGAACTCAAAATTGTTTAACAGTAGAAATTTCTGAGCCTGTAACAAGTCAGCTATTAAACTTTGAAACATGAATTAGATTTCCAAGGTTAATTGAAATAAAAAGCAAATCGAAAAGCTTATCACAATACTTCTCCTCAGAATCTGGAAGTCCTCAGAGTCTGCTATCTGCTCTTTTTCTCTGTACCAGTGAATTTGAACTGTGGTTGTTGCCTGGACTCGGCATTCAAATGCAACAAACTGACCGCTGGTTGTCGAAATGTCTTGAAGATGCTGAACAAAAACAGAATTCACAGAATGGAAGAAACTTTCATCATATGCAATGATTTGGGATGCCAATGGTAGTAAGTATGCTTTTCCCTGTAATTACTGACAACTGACCATACTTTAGTCAAAATAAGGAGTTGCTGGGATTCTTTTGTGCTTTGTAGTGTGCTTTACAGTCATGTGTAAGTTATTTTTATCTTAACTTAATAGAGAAAGTTGTTGCTCACGTCACCAAGAGCCAGGTTCAAAATAAGAACCAGAGTAGTTGAAAACTCTTATCTTTGTTATAGGATTTCATTAAGTACATGTAGAGTCACAGGTTTAATCTTTATTGTCAGTCAGTAGTATGGGCAGCATTATTTGTTAAGGATTCTGAATCAGAACTTAGAGGACTTGGACCAGAATCTCAACTCTGCCACTAACTGATTGAAGTTGATCGTAGGAGCTTGGAAACTCTTAACCTCTGTGGAACTCAGGTACTTTATTTGTGAAATAGGGCTAGCAAATATTCAGTCTTTTTTGAGGGTTTGAGGCTCATTTCAGATAAATAATCTGAAAACTTTCTTTAAAAAGTGAAGAGTTGTAATGTTACATAAATAGTATAAAAATAGGTGGTTTGGTCTCACAGTGCATTGATGGATGGGTGGCATTTGTGGTAACTATCCCCACTAAACCCCAATTTCCCTTCTCTCCCATTTTCAGCTAGAGTCCTCTAGAATCTGGAATTACATTTTAGGTTATAACTTGGCTGAGAGGGAGTATCTGAGGTCCTTCTATCAGGTGAGACGTAGTGACCATCAGCCTTTGCGGCCTGATGCCCAGGGCTACTTATCTCAGGGAAGGAATAAAATAATAATTTCTGAGGTTCTTTTTAGTTTCCTCTTTTCCTTCTCACCCCTTTGATGACACCCATAATTTACCTATAAATTCCTAACTCTACCATGCAGTAGGGATAGGTTACCTTGGTGAACACAGGGGTGGCAACACAGGTGGATCCGGACAGGCTGCTGCAGGGACTCTGCATCTGATTTAAGAAATAGAAGAGAGACGGGCACCTGGGTGCCTCAGTTGGTCGAGTGTCTGCCTTTGGCTTGGGTCAGGATCTCAGGGTCCTGATCCTGGGTTCCTGGGATTGAGCCCTGCATCCGGGAATTCTGCTTTTCCCTCTGCCCCTCCCCCTGACTCATGTTCTCTCTCTCACTCAAATAAAATCTTAAAAAAAAAAAAAAAAGAACTAGAAGAGACACTCATCCATACTGCCAAGGCCCTGAGACCTAGAAGCATGGTGCCCATGAACCAACTGAATCCGTTTTGGCTGCTGCCAACCACACCCCAAGTGTTCTCTTTGAAAAGGATAATGCATCTAATTTAAACATCATTTTGGGTATCTGCTCCATTGCCACCCTTTTTTTTCCTCTATCCTCCAGCATTCCGTCAGCTGAGATGGTGAAATATAACACCGAGTAATTACGTTTAAGAGATGAACTTTGGCACTTATTTAGAGAATGTATGTAAAAGGCATAAATAACTTGTAAATTTTACTGACTAGATTTTTTTTCCTTCTCTGTACAGTTGCTCTTATCTTGTCTGTTAGGTTTTTCTAAAAGCATCTCCCCACCCCCACCCCCCTTTTTAATTAAAAGGGAATTCATTCCATGGATTGTTGGAATACTCTGTTATGGGACCGAACTCCTAGAAACCAACTGTCTCTTATGGTTTGGCACACAGACAAATGGCCAACCCACAGAACTACCATCGAGTTATTTCTGAGACCCATGGATTTCTTTTCTTGTTCTATTTGAGGTTATGCAGTTGGAGGCTCTCCTCATGTATACTTTTCAAGAAAGTTGCATTGATTCCTTCTTCTCTGGGCCTGTGTCTCCACTACTGGAACCCTTAAGAAGGCTTTTATTTATTTAAAAGATTTTTTTTTTTTAATAAGGATTTTTTTTTAATTTATTTATTTGAGAGAGAGACAGTGAGAGAGAGCATGAGCGAGGAGAAGGTCAGAGAGAGAAGCAGACTCCCCGTGGAGCTGGGAGCCCGATGCGGGACTCGATCCCGGGACTCCCAGGATCATGACCTGAGCCGAAGGCAGTCGTCCAACCAACTGAGCCACCCAGGCGTCCTATTTAAAAGATTATATTCATCTCTTTGACAGACAGAGATCACAAGTAGGCAGAAAGAATGAAGAGGAAGCAGGCCCCTGCCAGGCAGGGAGCCTGAAGCGGGGCTCGATCCCAGGACACTGCGACCATGACCTGAGCTGAAGGCAGAGGCTTTAACCCACTGAGCCACCCAGGCACCCCCCTAAGAAGGCTTTTAAAACTGAACATACCCTTTGGGGGTCAATACACAATGGTTGAACTAAGGTAGAGTAACTTGATCTGATGTTGGAGGTTTCGTTAACCAGGGAACTGATGGTCAGAGAAACTCTAGTGGTTTTCTTTTTTATCCTGTTACAGAAACAAAACAAAACACAGTACAGTGAAAGAAAGATTAGAGGTGGCTTTGATAGAAATGCCTCACTGTATTCATTTGGCATGTGTCATATTTTTACTCAAAATCCTTAATTTTTAAAAATTTGTATAATTCAGTTTTTTCCCTTTTTGATCAGTTAATGGATTATGGCTCATAATAGTTTTGCTTTAAATTTCCTTTGTCTTAGTCTGTTTTATCAGTGAGCTGTTACTAAACACTTATAGAGAAGAAATAATTTATAAAGCAAATAATCACTTTAAAGTTTGGAAAATTTTAGTTGTTTTTTTTTTCTGCATTTTTTAAAAGTAGAATTTCCCCTATATTCATATGGCAACAAAAGCTCATTAACACACACATTCTGTACTTACTCTGACATTTCTGTAGCATATTCCAAGCACAATCACAGAGAGAAATGTTTTCTTCCCTCTTCCCTTGTAAGAAAGAGAAAAAAGAAATTCTGTCTAGATCTCACTGACATTTAATAAAATTTAGTTCACCTGTGTTGTATGCACAGTAGGACCAGCAAATTAGTTATGGGCAACAGGTCAATCCAGAAATCTGAATTCTTGACTAAGTTTGGAACTACTTTAATATTCTCAGTTTAAAAAATCCAGATGTTTACCTTTACAGAGGTATAGTGGTTGTACCCAGAAGAGCTATTGAGTCATTTCCCAAAAACAGCATTTTATAGGGCAGATACTGCTGTCTTGTGAATTTGTGTTTTGATTGGAAGTCTTCAGAATACTTATTACAATACGAAATCTCTTGACACATTGTTGAAGGATGTTGTCAATGTTCATATTATTTCTATGAGTACTTAGTAGAGAAGTCTATCTCAGTCCTTAGTATCAAGAATAATCAGGGGTTGCCTGGGTGGCTCAGTCAGTTGAGTGTCTGACTCTTGGCTTCTGCTCAGGTCATGATCTCAGGGTTGTAAGATCAAGCTCCACTTTGGGCTCCATGCTCAGTGTGGAATCTGTTTGAGGTTCTCTCCCTCTCCCTTCTCCTATGCCCCTCCGTGCACACACACTCTCTCTTGAATAAATAACTAAATAAAACTTAAGGAAAAAAAAAGAATAATTTGGGCTTCTGTGCTACTACTTTAGTTTTTCCTCTCAGATACTACAAATCCTAGTATTGGTTATATTTCCTCTATGTTAGGTATTTGAAAGTCTGCTGCTCATTATATAGCCAGGAATTTGACAGAGTTTGGCATTAGGATCTTCTAAATTTGTGACTGTTATTTTTTCCCCCACTCTGTCTATGATTATTTATTTACCCATAACACATTTAGATCACATGATCCTGTGAAGAACTTTTATGTTACTTCCAGGTGGAAGAGATAGATTGGAAGATATAGACTAGCCTCAATAACAAAATACTACAATTTTCAGAAAGCCATTGGCTTATGGAAATAGAGTATTTGAAATTGTAACTATTCCAGAAAACCCAGTCCCTATGGTCACATTATACCACAATGCTTTAATGAAAAACATTTCCTACTTAAAAAAAATCTTTTACATACAGTTTGATACCATCCCTTTGGATTAGATTTATCTAATCTTTTAGTATATAATCTCTTAATTCTTAGTGGCTTTTTCAATCTTTAAAAACTTCCTTATCTTGAAGTTTTATAACCATTTTGGTTTAGGCTAAAATGTAAAGTTGTTAATACTATTTCATGCTTCATTTCTTAAGGCAAACAGTGGCTGAAGAATGTACATTTTGTTTATTTAAAGTGTCCAAATACTCAGGTCGTGATCTCATGGGTTATGAGATTGAGCCCCATGTCTGGCTCCACACTCAGCAGGGTGTCTGCTTGAAGTTTCTCTCCCTGTGCCCCTCCCCCTGCATGTGTTTTCGTGTGCACACACACATACTTCCTGTCAAATAAATAAATCTTTGAAAAAAAGAAAGTGCCCAAATACATTACATTTACTCATGTCTATATATATAGTATTTTATAATTTGTAAGATTAAAAATATCTGTGAGCTAGAACTGCCCCAACCCTTTTTTTAAAGGGTAGTTGCTTTTTTTTTTAAAAGATTTTATTTATTTATTTAACAGAGAGAGAGATCACAAGTAGGCAGAGAGGCAGGCAGATAGAGAGGGGGAAGCAGACTCCCTGCCCCTGGGATCATGACCTGAGCCAAAGGCAGAGGCTTTAACCCACTGAGCCACCCAGGCACCCCACTATTTATTTCTAAGGTTATTTTGAGGATTATGTCAGAGAGCCTGCAGAAGCACTTAATGTAGACACAAGCCATGTATCAAGCACTCAGCAAATGTTAACTGCTGTTATTATTGTGATTGTGGTGATAGATCCAGGTGAATTTCCACCTTTCCTAAGAGGTTTTTCTTTTCTTTTTTTATTTTTATTTTTTTTTAAGATTTTTTTTTTTTTTTAATTTATTTGTCAGAGAGAGAGGGAGAGAGAGCGAGCACAGGCGGACAGAATGGCAGGCAGAGGCTGAGGGAGAAGCAGGCTCCCCGCCAAGCAAGGAGTCCGATGTGGGACTCGATCCCAGGACGCTGGGATCATAACCTGAGCCGAAGGCAGCTGCCTAACCAACTGAGCCACCCAGGCGTCCCTCTTTTCTTTTTTTAAAAGCTTTATTTATTTCAGAGAAAGAGGGAGGGAGAGAGAGTACAAGCAGGGGGAGATGCAGAGAGAGAGGGAGAAGCAGGCCTCCCCTCTGAGCAGGGAGCCTGATGTGGCGCTGATCCCATTACCCTGAAATTGTGATCTCAGCAGAAGGCAGATACTTACCGACTGAGTCACCTAGACACCCCCTCTCAGAGATGTCTAATTTAGCTCTCTTTGACTTTTTTCTCTTGCAAACTTAAAACCTCTTTCTTAGTCTTTTGTTTTAATTATTTATTACTGCGTGCTTTCATTTGGAAGTTCCTTAAGGTTAAGGGATCTTTTCAGATGTGTCCCATCCTCAAAGTGTCTACCCTAGTGTTAAACACATGGTGGGTGTGGAGATGATTGATTTCATAGATTAATGCACAGAGAGATGCTATTAATAGTCTTAGGAGATGTGTGTTGTTTTGTGCTGTTTCCTTCAACCCCATCTGACAAAAAAGGCAATCGAAATAGATTCCTCTTTTGATGTTGGCAGGAAGACCTCATCTTAGGTGAAGTTAACCAATCACTCATCATTGAAGACCAAGAAAAGATTGGGAAATCTTGTCTAACATCTTCAAAGAACAAACCTAAGGTTATATTATTTGGTCAAAGTCATGCAATCCGTTGGTATAAGAGTCAAGATTAGAGGGTGCGTGGGTGGCTTAGTCAGTAAGCGTCTGCCTTCGGCTCAGCTCGGGATCAAGCCCTGCATCAGGCTCCCTGCTCGGCAGGAATCCTGTTTCTCCCTCTCTCACTCCCCCTGCTTGTGTTCTGTCTCTTGCTGTGTCTCTCTCTGTCAAATAAATAAATAAAATCTTAAAGAAAAAAAAAGTCAGGATTAGAATACAAATCTCCAGTCTTCTAGTGCAATCCACTTCTAGTAAATGGATTCTGTATTACCAGATAAATGTAAAACTGTGAATATTAGTCTGAGTAGTTGTGACTGTAGTGATTCTTTTCTTTTATCAGGATACATTGTATTTATGTTTCTGAATTCAGTGGGTAATGAAATAGTCCTTTTACTTTGTATGTAAGCTCCATGAGCTCAGAGACAGTCTCTTTTGTTCACTCTTGCATCCCTAGTGCCTAGTATAGTGGAGTTGGCTGAGACTTCAGTTGAGAATGTTTCTGTGGCTTCTAGAGATTCTAAACTTGGAGTGTTAGACCCTGGAGAGAAACCCTGTATACATCAGGGACATTCTGGCTGTGGTAGCAAGATAAAAATGAAATCCTTCCCCTCATGGGAAAAGAAGGATCAAGTAAGAGAGTGTGTATGAAACTTTTGGAACTTCTTAGAAGAAACATACCTTATAAATAAATATAAGGTCAGTTGGTTCAAGAGGCTAGAGTTTCCCCTAAGCCCCTTGGCATGTCTCAAAGGAGAAGCTGGAAAATATCAGCAGAACCGTTTTGGTGGGGGATGAGATTTAGGTTTTTGCTCACCTTGAAACTGCCCGATGTCCCGAGGCTAATGAGAACAAAAAAGAGAAGATCCAGTCCTAATAAGGGAAAGGTAATACTGGGCCTCCTAAATTCCAGATGCCTCCTGTTGTAAGTCAGAACAATCAAACTTCCTGGGCAAGACACTAGACAGCCCATGCTGTCACTTAATCCATGGAGCGAGGAGGCCTGGCAGGACTTCCTCTGTCCTGTCCCTGATCTTCCAGCCAATGGAAAGAGACAGTGATAACTAATGGAACCAAGAAGTACCCTGCATCTTACTTTGTATATGCCACTGGTTAGCATGAATTAAACAATTTGGATCTAAAGATCATAAAGAAAAGGATAAAAACATAGACAGGCCATATAGTTTGGGAGAGAGAGCACTAATTCAAGATTGAGAAAAATCTTGATTTTTATTCTATGGTTGTCAATTCATTATACGACCTTGGGGAAGACCCTTTAGGGTCTCAGTTATCCCTTAACTAATAAGAAGTGAGAGGGGAGATGTTACCTAAGGTTTCTTCTAGGTCTGTTAGTTCTTTTTAAATATTTTTAAATTCTCAGAGTCTGTGCTTTAAAAATCTCTGATTTCTGCAATTACCAGAGCAGATGAAATTCCATCAGAAGATAAGAGAAAGAAAGATGAACATTGGATCTAAAAGAAAAAATGATTGGTGCTTAGGCTGCTCTAGCACCCTGAGGTTTGAAAGATGAGCTGAGCTTTAGAATTTACTTAGTTTAAGAGGTTATTTATTTATGAAAGCAAACCTTTCAGAACTCACATTGGTTCAGTGGTAAAACAAAACTGAGTGTGAGAACCACTACTTCTTCCCCACTTCAAGAAAAGGAAGAATTTCTAAGAAAAAGTTCTTTTTAAAATATTGACATCTCGTGCTGAAGCTACTCTGGTCTTTACATTCATTTCTCATGTATTTTCTTTAGGGGGTAGAAAAGGAGGTTTTCAAAGGAAAAAATAAAACAATAATAACCCTTAACTTGACTGCTGTGAGATATTTCCACACTCCAAAATATCAGAGTGAAACTGTGGATTCTCAGTATGTGTGAGCCCTACATGTGACCTGTCCTGAAGTGTTCCTTCTTGATTAGGTAGTGCTCGGGATGTCCTTGAGAGAAAAAATAGCTAGGGATTTTACTTTCATGATGAGTTATGCTAGCAGGTTTCATGGCTCACGTAAATGGTAACCTTTGCTGAGTGTAACCCTAGATCTTTGTAAAGAGAACAGAATTAGACTCTGCCAAATGAAGAGTCCAAGACCTTGGCAGTCTTACTCTGGAAAGATTACAAGATACATAGAGATCACACGAATGAACAATGCTGATGTCCTTATAACATTGCCTGGATAGCTAGGATGTTTGCAGCATTATACTAGCTTCATGGATGTAATGTGGGTTCAGTGGTCTGAAAAATAGAACATTAGATGTATTTAAAGTAAACAACTGAAGAATCTGATAGTAGCCACATCAGGCAAAAATTGGAGAAAGAGAAGTGATGTAAGGCAGGTTAGCAACCTAAAATTTTTTATTTTTAGTAATTATTTTTTTTGAAAGAGAGAGAGTGTGTGCATGAGTTGTGGGGGAGGGGCAGAGGGGGAGAGAGAATCTTAAACAGGCTCTATGCCCAGTGTAGAGCCCCACGAGGGTCTCCATCTCACAACCTTGAGATCATGACCTGAGCTGAAATCAAGAGTCGGATGCTTAACCCGCTGAGCTACCCAGGTGCCCCTCATATGTTTTAAATGTCACATTAGTGAGAAAACTTAAGAAAATTCATACAATAAGCTAAATTTTGTGCATCCTTATTAAGTGTTACTTTTTTGAGTTGATGGAAAAGTTTATTGTGCTATTTCAATATGTTTTCTTTTGTTTGCACATTTTATGATTTAGTGTTTATTTTAAATATTTATCTCTTGCTTGACAACAAATGTCATACTAAATAACCTATATTCACAGAAAGCTAATTTACATTGTCCATGAAACATGAGCTACATGGAGGACACTCTTTTCACATTATACCTAACACAGCAAGAAGAAAGAGGAAAGAAGTTGAGGAAAGAAGTACACGAGTTCAGTCAGAAAAGGAATTGTGGGTTGTGTGTATATGTAATGATTTCTATCACTTTTTGAACAAAGTTAGAGCTTGTATGGCCCACCAGTGTCAGTCTTTGGAAAATGAATGGATTTGACTAGTGAACATACACAGGTTTTAAGAGAAGGTGATGTATGACATCCACTGAGTAATTTTTTTTCCTTTATAGAGAGAATGAGTATGTACGGGAGCTGTTAGGCGGAGGTAGAGGGATGAGGGAGAGAGAGAATCTCAAGCAGGCTCCATAGCCAGCATGGGGCTGGGTCTCACGACCTGTGCTGAAACCAAGAGTCAGACACCCAACTGCCTGAGCTACCCAGGGACCCCAAATGAATATTTTGATGATGGTTTTGAAAAGTTCTTGAGGAAGTTTTAGTATATAGGAACTTTTACAAATGCACCATATCATTTCTTCCCCAGTTTTTCTAGACCATTTTCTAGCAACAGTGGGTTTTTATTTTTCCCATATGCTTTACCATACTACCTTCATGTTTGGCTCTGTCTCTCTTCCATTCTTTCCTCTTGCTTTTCAGAAAAAAAAAGAAATGACCTGTTTTTATTTTCAATAAGTTAAACTATTAAGTGTAGGCTGTTGTTTTCTACATGACTAGAAATTTTACTTGATCATACATAATGTTTTGTTTCTTCCCAGAATTTGTCAAATTTCTTGTTTTTACACAGTGCCAACCAGGAGATCTGTATCAAAGACATTATCAGTCATGTCTCTCCATGTTAGAATAAAATACTCACTGTTATTTGATTATAGTTGACATACAATGTTACATTAGTTTAAGGGGTATAGCATAGTGATTCATCTATATAACATCTCTCTATATACTCTTCTCATCACAAATGCAGCCACCATCTGTCACCATATAATGTTGTTAACAATATCATTGAGTATATTTCCTATGCTGTTCTTTATGTTCCCATGACTTATATTCCCATAATGGAAAGCCTGTATCTCCCACTTCTCCTCATCCATTTTGCCCATCTCCTCACCCCTCTTCGCCCTGGCAGCTGTGAGTTCTCTCTATTTGTAGGCCTGATTCTGCTTTTTGTTTGATTATATTCATTTGTGTTGTTTTTTAGATTCCACATATGAGTGAAATCATGTGGTATTTGTCTTTCTCAGTCCTACTGACTTCACTTGGCATAATACCCTGTTGGTCTATGCAGGTTGCCACAAATGGCAAGAGCTCATCTTTTTTATGGCTGTGTAATATTCCATTGTATGGATTTTGTGTGTGTGTGTGTACCACATCTTCTTTATCCATTCATCTATCTACAAAGGTATTTTAAAAGATAACTGCTTCATTCTAAGTGGCATACAGATTTCTGTTTGGATATCTATGTGTCTCAACCTTTACTGCACTGGTTTCCTGTTGTCAAGGTCCACTTGTGTGTGGCCTTTCTCAGGGTGCTTCTCCATCAAAAGATAGGATGCCTGGTTTTGATTAGGAATGTCACTCTTTCCTCTCCCTGATGCTAAGATCCTAGTGGGCTTGGAAAAAAGTGGGACATATCAAGGAGCTCTTTTGGGGTTTATGGTCTTTCTCCTGTGACTTGCTGTTTTAGGTCAGGAATTTGAGGAACATTAAATGTGCAATTCATTTCTAATCCAGGTATTATCAACTGGGGTAACGGGGCCTAGAAAGTGCATTTTCCCAAGATGGTTTCCTTACCGGCATGCCTGATACCTTGATGCTGCTTGGTGTTCGTCTGTCTTTGTTTTTCTATCTCATTCTCTAAGGTCTCTCTGGGTGGCTTTGGTTTTTCGTACCACAGTAGCCCCAGGGTAGTTGGATTTCTCACCCCGAGGCTTAAGGCTCTAAGAGCAAGTGTTCCAATAATATTCTTTCTCTTTTGAAGGGAAACTTCTCTTACTTTGTTCTGTTGTGATTTCTTGGACCCTTAGCTATGGCAGTATAGGAACTAGTTGCCAAAGACCCAATTTATACAATTCCTCTTGTGAAAAATTCAGGTCTTAGGGCTTAAATACCAAGATAAACAGGTGTTTGGTTTGAATTATGTGGCAAGCTACTTTCTACTTTGTTTTGTTAGAGAATTTTCAAATTTAGCTGAAGATTAGGTTTAGTAGATATTTTCTTTTACCTAAGCTTAAAATATTGAACTTGAACCAGCCCTGGGGCAAAGGAGCAGTGGTAACAGAGGCCTAGACTCTAGGAAAATAATCTTTTAATACTTCCCGGTCTCATTCTCCAGCACTGGCAATGACTGTACTGATGATAGATGTCAGGAGAAAAGTTAACTGTCTTGGAAGCAATAAACCACCTTCATTCCAACTTTTGGCAGAACGGCCAAATTGATGAAAGTTTATATTTTGTAAGGCATCCCCACCTCTGTCACCTGCTTGCTCTCTAGAACACTTTCCTGTAGGTAGTGTTTTCTTCATCTCAAGTGAACCCTCGAAAGCTATCATGTCCTCAAGCCCACATCAAAACTGACTTGTTTTATATACATTAGTCCTCAGAGTGGTTCAGACAAAGACACCAATTTGTCCATGGATGTATTCTGTCCCTTCTTTTGTCTTTAAACAGTAAAACCCATTACTTTGACCCATATGACACCATGTCTGGTGGGGGCACTCTGAAGCCCATAAGCCAGTCAGCCAGTCGTCTAGGAGGTGGGGGAGATGAGATTCCTCCTAATCTCTTTCACATCCTGCTAAGTTCAGACGAGACTGGTATTTAATCCTAAAACTTTCATTCCCTTTTGATATTTATCTGAAAATAGAGGATATTTGTCCTTTTTGATGCCACTGGCTTGAGTATGTGAGTTTTTATAAGATCATGCTTGATTTTTAAAAGTGACTGTTCCATTTCTCTTTGCCCTGTGCACACATGCAGAGGTACTGCCAAGAGGAATACTTTGTGCACAGGACAGCTAAGACCGCACATTGTCATTAGCTGGGAGTCAGGTTACCCACCACATGGACAGCAGCATGTGCTAGAGCTCTGCGTAACTAGAAGAGTCCTAGAGAAGAGAATTTGTAGCATTAAGCAGGCTTTGCAAATTAAAAAAAAAAAAAAAAAAAAAGACAACGTACAGTTCTCTCTGAGCTTTGATATTTAACAACCACAAAATGAGAATAATACCCAGGCACTGTATTAACCACTTTCTGTGCTTTTTGTCATTGATTCTTCGCAAAACCACAAGATGTAGAGATACTGTTTTTCTCATTTTACAAATGAGGAAGCATAAGCTTATCGAGGTTACCAAGATTGCCCAGAGTCAAATAGCTAGTAAATGGTGGATCCAGGAATAAGATCCCCATAGTCCATCTCTAGAGCAGACAGCTCTTAATCTCTGTTATGAGAAATATACTTCCTTGACCTGTGTATTTCTTGGGAAATCAGAGGGACAGGTACCAGGTTCTAAGGGAAGCCTGAGCTTGATAACTAGCTTTTGGGTTCAGGAGAGACTTTATAAGGATATGAACAGAAATGTTCACAAATAACCTCTCATGCATTGGACACTGGGTCAAAAATTTAACTCTGACAGTGGTTTCTGTTTATTGCCTTGATGTATGAGAAGATATATGTGGAAATAATATTGAGCTAAATAAATTGAGCTGGACAGTGTACAAAAAGATCTTTATAAAATGTGAGAGAGATGTGTGGTAACTGTATTGATTGGATTTTTGAGATGTGAAATCGGTTTGGTTCAAAGCCCCCAAGACCCACATCAGAGACCTCGCCAGAGGCAGAACTGAAAGTGTGTTCATTGAATGAAAATAACAGATCCAAAGGGCAGATTCTCCCTGGTCCTTGCCCTTCACTCTAGAGTATGACATAAGGATACCCCACTGCACTGTTCTCCAGAAAGTTCCTAAGGAATTACACACAGGAAAGAGAACAGGTTGATTAGGACATGTTAACGGGACATCTTTCTCTCCTAACTTTCTTCTTTTAGCACAGTTTAATTTAGCTCATTGTCACTTTGGCAGTGTTGACCTCTGTGAAAGACTGAGAAGCTAAGTACAGACTAGAGGAGAGAAGTGTGACAGTGAGGCAAGGGGCAGTTTGAAGTGCCAGGAGGTGGGGGGCAGTCATCAGACACATATGCAGAGCAGGAGCTTTTCAGGGAGGTTATAGAGAAGCTGGGGTTTAGAGAGAATGGAAAGCGGAAGTCAGGCTTTGCAGCTTCAGACTTAATCTCAGGGCTGTCCCTGGTCCGACCAGCCCCTTCTGGGACAGTGCAGAACTAATATCTCTTAGTATCAGAGAATCCCTGGGGGGTTAAGGGGGTAGGAGAAGAATAAATGAAACAAGATGGGATTGGGAGGGAAACAAACCATAAGTGACTCTTAATCTCACAAAACAAACTGAGGGTTGCTGGGGGGAGGGGGGTCGGGAGAGGGGGGTGGGGTTAAGGACATTGGGAGGGTATGTGCTATGGTGAGTGCTGTGAAGTGTGTAAACCTGGCGATTCACAGACCTGTACCCCTGGGGATAAAAATATATGTTTATAAAAA
The DNA here is from genome assembly GCF_902655055.1 of Lutra lutra. NCBI lineage: Eukaryota > Metazoa > Chordata > Mammalia > Carnivora > Mustelidae > Lutra > Lutra lutra. Next base: position 76,886,603 of record NC_062282.1, on the reverse strand, counting down.
ATAAAAAATTAAAAAAAAAAAAGAATCAGAGAATCCTTGGATATTACAGTCCAAAATGGCCTCAGAGCCTGTCAAGTAAAGCTAGGCCCTCAGTTTTAATTTAAAGGAACTTAGAGCCATTGTCTAGTTGACCCAATAATAGTTCGGGTCATTATGTCAGGCTTGAACATCACTTTTTTTTTTTTTTAAGATTTTATTTATTTATTAGAGAGAGAGGAGAGAGAGAACATGATTGGGGGTAGGGTAGTGGGAGAGGTAGAAGCAGACTCCTTGCTGAGCAGGGAACCCAATGAGGGACTCGATCCCAGGACCATGGGATCCTGACCTGAGCTGAAGGCAGACACTTAACCAAATGAGCCACCCAGGCATCCCTGAACATCACTTTCTTTCACAATTTTCTTTCCTGTTAAGAATCCTATCTGTAAAAGACTGTGTATGTATGTCCATGTATGCTTGTGTGGGTATGATGTCTGTGTTTGCTCTGATTTGACAGACCATAGAGTAAAGGCTGGTGGTCTTAGTTATCTATACAGCCGCAGAACTGAAACCAAATTAGTCAATCTGTAGAACTTTGTTTCAGATCCACTAAGTATATTATGTACCTAAGCAGCATATCTTAGGTACGTAAATTGGATAGCACCTTGCTTTCTATGTGGTGGTGTGTTCTGTAGGGAGATAAATAATGATAACAGTTTCAAGTGCCATGGAAAAACATTTGATAGCTTTACGGTGGTCCTCAGAATTTAACATGCATTTGCATCACCTGAGAATCTTGTTGAAATGCAGATTCTGATTCAGTAGCCCTTGGGGCCTGAGATCCTTTATTTCTCAGAATCTCCCAGATAAGACAGATGCTGCTGGTCTACAGACTACACTTTGATAAATAGCACGGGCAGAGTCTTAACATTGGTTAAAATGTGAGGCATGCAGAGGGAATGGCAAGTTAAGTCAGTTTGACAGGAGAAAGAAGGTTGGATAGATTGGTTTGGATCAGATCTCAAAGGGCCTTGAGCACCAGGGTAAGGATTTAGATGATATATGTGTTAAGGAATCATTGTGGGTTTCTGTACTGGGTATAGAATGACATGACAGGACCTGTACTTAAGGGAGATTTATCTGTCATCATGTATAGGACAGGTGGGGTAGAAGTTTCCTATTAACTATCAAGTAGCAGAGACTCAACTTCTGGCCCTTAATGCCAAATGAGAAGAAGTTGCAGAAAGGAGAGAGAGGAGGAGGCTGGCAACCAGGAAGTGACCTGTCTTACAGAGTGGCCCTGGGTGGGGGCTGGGGGAATTGTTTAGGTCATAAATCTCTTTAGTCTGTCCCAATTCCAGGAGATCCCTACCAGTCCTTTGTTATTTAAGGATACAGTCATAAACCGTGTGCTTGGTAAATTTTTTTTTTTTTTTTTTTTTTTTTGCTAGATTCAATTAATCCAAAATGTATTGAGTGTCATTACAGTGCTTTGCTCTCTCAGGTATCTGTGTTTTTCCCAGAGTGTCTGATGCAGGATCCTGGCCTTCATTAATATTATTGTAATGTTCATCCTGTTTAATTCTGGCATTTTAACATAAGAGGGTTAACATAGTCTACCCTTGATAAGACTATTTAAAAAACAAGGATATGATAAAACACAAAATAATGGATTGTGGTTAAAATTGAGGGAAGGCCGGTAGGGATTAGATTTAGGGGAGGAACACATAGATACTGTTCATTATTGGTATTGTTCCAGTTCTTGGGTTGAATGATGGGATTCACAGGATTCATTTTATTTTTTAAAATAAATAAGGAAATGAAGCAGGAAATTAAGTACAGGATGATCAGGCATGCTAATTTACCATTCATAATATAAATTATTATATGTGTCATGCAGCTGAGGTCCCTTTAAAAAAAAAAACTACATGCACAGACTTACAATACTCAAAGGTAATGTCATGGAGAATCCATCCTAAGAGAAGGAAATTAAAATTGCCACCTCAGCCTACGTCTGTGTAAGGCTTTTCTATGCATTGCATCAGATTGCAAATAATTTGAGTAGTTATCTCCAGCCTGAGGTTTGGTGAGTTCAGGTGAGGTCGTAGTCCTAGCAAATATATTGGTATTCTACTAACCTAAATTTCTCTTCCATTTAGTAACGTACAGAGTACTTTCCCACATCAGATAATGCTTCTTTGTCATTTACTTAATCTTAGGTCCTTGGATTCTTGAACCCGAGGTCAGAGGTCTTTGTTTATTCATTCATTCATTTCATTCATTTGAGTATAATTGACATGTTACATTAGTTTCAGGTGTACAGCTTAGTGTTTTGACAAGTTTATGCATTATATTGTGGTTCGCTACAAGTGTAGCTACCATCTCTCTCATTATTTCACTATTACAGTATCATTACCCATTCCTTATGCTCTGCCTTTTATTCCCATGATGTCCTTATTCTATAACTGGAGGCCTGTATCTCCCTTTTTCCTTCACCCATGTTGCCCAATCTCTTACCACCTTCTTCTCTGGCAGCCATCACCCCATACCTGTTAGAATGGCTAAAATCCAAAAAAAAAAAAAAAAAAAAGAAATGACAGATGTTGGCAAGGATGTGGAGAAAAATGCATTGTTGGTGGAAATGTAAATTGGTACAGCCACTGTGGAAAATAGTAAAGGGGTTCCTCAAAAAATCAAAAACAAAAATACCATATGATCAAATAATTCCACTATTGGGTATTTACCAAGAGAAAGTGAAAACACTAACAGTGACTAAAAAAGATACATGTACCCCTATATTTATTGCAACATTATTTACAATAGCCAAAACATGGCAGCAATCTAAGTGTCTATCAATAGATGAATGGTTAAGGAAACACACACACACACACAGAAATATCATATGGCTATAAAAAAGGATGTGATTGTGCCATATGACACATGGACCTAGAGGGTATTATGTTTAACGAAATAAGTCAGACTGAAAAAGACAAATACCATATGATTCCACTCAAAAATGGAATCTAAAAAAAGAAATAAAAGCATGAAGCATGAGCAGATCTGTAAATACAGAGAACAAATTGATAGTTGCCACAGAGGTCCTTTTTATGAATGTCTTGGGGAATTTAATGTTCTCAGAGTATTGTCATACTGAATATTCTTCTGACATTAGATTATATTGCATTAAATCTTTCCAAATCATTGAAATGACACCAAAGTATGAAGCAATATATCCTGGAAAGTCAAATCCATTTTCAAAATTAAAGAGATATGTGAAAACCGTTTCCTTTTTGTTATCTGTCATAGTAAGTGAATGGAATTCTAGCTAATTCTGCCAAACTTTGGGAATGACCAATTTTCAGAGAAACAGAATATAGTAAAATTTAGTCTGTTATAAACTACTCTGAGTATAATTTAACACTTTTGATTCATAAAATATTTTTAGGGACTTGGGGTGTTCCATGCAAATAAGTTTTCCAGAAAATTGAAACAAACCTATGGTTGCTGAGTGTTTTTTTTTTTGGCCAAAGATTTTTTTTTTTTTTTTAAGATTTTATTTATTTATTTGACAGACAGAGATCACAAGTAGGCCAAGAGGCAGGCAGAGAGAGAGGAGGAAGCAGGCTCCCTGCCGAGCAGAAAGCCCGATGTGAGGCTCAATCCCAGGGCCCCGGGATCATGACCTGAGTCGAAGGCAGAGGCTTTAACCCACTGAGCCACCCAGGCGCCCTTGGCCAAAGATTTTTAAAAATAAAAGTAGCAGATGTTTAAGGTAAAAATTCAGAGCATACAGAAGGTATAAAGTAAAAAGTAAAAATTGGCCCTTTCCAGTCTCCAATTTCTGCTATTGACAGTTTCTTATTATATACAGGTACAGCTCTGTATATAATTTTATTTCATAAATGCAACCACACTATATATATTATACCTTGCTTTTCCACTTAATGTATCTGGGTCATCATTTGATAACAGCACATAAAAATCTAACTTATTCTTCTAAATTTCTATGTAGAATTTTTTATATGGTTTGCAATAGTTTATCAGTTCACAGTTGAAGAATATGGGAGTTGTTAAAAACAATACCTAAGTGAGCATCTTTATAAATACACCTTTGCATCTTCTTTTAAGTCCATCTATAGCAGTGGAATTACAAGGGGGAATAAATAAAGCACATACATTTTACTTTTTAACAGTTATACAGCTTAGTTGCCCTTTTGTGAAATAGTTCATTCTCAATAGTTATTTGAAAATGACTTCCTTATAATCCTCATAATGAGGTATCTCATTATTTCATACACTTGTATTTCTTTAATCATAAAATGAGGTTGCACATCTTTTGTGTGTTTGTTGATCACTTGCTTTTTCCTCTTGTAAAATGCCTGTTGGGAAAGATGATCTTCTAAACTGAACAGAGAATGTTAGCAATATATTTTTACAGCTACACTGTTAAAATTAGATTTCAGTCAGGGTGAGTATTTGACAAATAATTTCTTAGAATCTTGAGATTATTCTTCCTTATTATTATTATTTTTTCAGAATATATTGTCATCCCAAATATCTAACACTGAGATGATGACATTTGGTCTTTACTGTTTGATTTAATGAACAGTTGTAGCTTACCCAGACTTCAGTCTAATTTGGGTCTCATGCGTGTTTAGAAAATTCCTATGGTGGAAAACTCCAGAATAAAGGATTGTGGTAGAGCTGTGATAGTTGACTTTACTTACTCCCTGCTCTGTTGAAATAGTACATACTTTCCTCCCATTTGAGTGAGAAATAATCTTGGAAATAAGTTTGCATCCATGGGTATAATTCTATATGCTTGGGGCTCATGTCTTTTTTTGTGATATATGCAGTTTCTACCACACTGTGGCTGCTTAAGAATTGTTCAAGAAAAACAAGAATAATGCTGGTATTTGGTTTGTCAGTTGTGGCTTAGAGCATCAGTGGGACATAGAGCAGAATTCTTGCAGAGAAATATGATCCTGACTCAATTCTAATTTTATCTTTGTGGTGCAGCTTTTAACTATGAGGACAGCTGGTGTTGGATAAATCTGTCCTCACAAGCTGTATGAGATTGAAATAAAATTAAATATTTGGGGTTAAATCCAAATGCAAAAATGTGGAAATGACTGATGAATATTTTGATATTTCACTTTCTGCATCTGGGTGAAAAGCTACTCTCTGTTCATTGTGAATTCCTTTCAATAGTCCTCTTTGAAGCTTAAGATAAGCAGAATGTGTGCCTTAATTTAAGATCTAACATTTCTTGAAAGGTAAAGCTGAATTCTTGCTTTTTACTCTTAACCTCCACCCTGCTGATAAAAATGATAGACTGTAGAAACCTATTTTTGTTAGCAACCTCTCTTTGTCTGTCTTGAGCCAGTGATTACTGCCGTGCTTCTACTTGGGCAGGGAAAGTACTCCTCTCTGCTTTCTGAAAGTTTGCAAATGATGAGACCCCAAGCTCCTAGTAGATTCTCCCCCAGATGACTAAATGTCTTGCTGATTGCTAAGAGATAAATAAGGGTGGTGAGCTCAGAGAACAGTCAGGTTGCTGGCTTTTCGTCAGCTTACTGGATTACTAAGGTAGAAAAGCACTAAAAATAAATCAGGGCACAAATTCTCCTGCCAGGGGTTGAGTATTGAGATAACTTGTCTTCCTGGCTGGTGTTTTCATGATCTGTTCTCCTAATGCTCTTTGCAGATGAGAGCCAGTGTGAGAAACAGGGTTGGCCATGAACATGTGTCAGCAAAAGTTTGTAGCCTTGTCCTGATATACTTATTGTTGGTTCTTGTCAGACTCAGTTAATGAGTTCCTCCAGCTCCTCTAGCAGGTCACTAAGCACATCAAGGTGAGACTTGAAACCAAACTTGGGACCAATCTCAGGGGAAGTCATTTGATATCTTCTAGTTTCAAATATATCTTTGCTAGGTCTCTTCCACATCAGTTGGGTTTCAGTGTTTCCCCCAGGAGGTCAGATTCTACCAGAACTGAAAAGGTAGGGAGATTTCTCAGGAGTTCAGTTCTAGGACCTGAGGATTTCACAATAATACAAGTTACCTGATGGGGAGTAAAGATTCTTATTGCTGAATTTCGGTTTCTGTTGTTGCTTCAGAATCTGTCTTGAACAGAGTACCTTTGCCAGTCACAATTAATCTGTGGATCTCATTGGAACTTAAATGGAGGGGAATGCATTTAAATACCTATCTTCTTTATATTTATCCCTACCCTTTTTTAGTTTTCTAGAAACTTGCTTTTAACTGGACTAATACTGTCCCACACTGATTAAGTGCTTGATACTCACAAAATGCTTTTACACATTTATCTTGTGACCTTCAGAACTAGGCTGTAAGGAAGGCAGATGTTATCATCCTGTTGCTAATTGCTGGACTCCGAAAAGCCAACAGAGTCAGACTTTGGCAGCACTCGGTGTTAAGCCCTGGGAGCTCTGGGATTTCTTGGTCCACTTAGCAATGTCTAGCTGACCTGGGTCCCTCTCTCCTAAGTCTGGAGGTTTGTTCTATTTTTTAAGATAATGTATTTAAATATATCTGTAAAAATGCATTCTCACTATCGTAAAGTTGGAAAATATTGCAGAGAAGTGAGAGAGAAAAAAATCAGCCGCAGACCTAGTACTCAAAAACAAACTCCTTGGGTTTACTTAGGTTTTTCACTGTGTCTGTGAGATGGAAGGAGAGATCAAATAAGTCCTCAGTAATGCTGATTTTGTCTTGGTTTCCCTGCATTTAGGATAGTGCATATCATAGATATTTCAGTCTAGCCCCCCTCCAGGGGTACTTCACGGGTAGCTAGGTATTGACCCTGGACCCTCCAAGCTGCGCTCTAAAAGCTGAACCAAAATCTCACTGCCATTCCTGGTAGAGGTCAGATCTTCACTGTTCTCCTTTTGTTACTCTTCTCTCCCACCCCCCCCAAAGCTTATTTCCTTTCCTTCTAGCTCTTTCAGTATAGTTTCTCTTGATTTTTTCCTGCAACATGTTACTTCCCATCGTAAAATCACCAGCAGCACTTCCCACAGATCTTTCTTCAAATTCTGCTTGGCTTCCCTTGTGCAGAGGCAACAGGCCAGAGAGCATGGAGGTAAATGAAAGGCCTGTTCTTTCTTGAGTCTCCCAAGCACCCAGCTTGGCACTCAGAAAGGACATCTGACCAAAGATAGGGGTGCTGGGAAGTGCAGGCATGTTAGCAGCACATTTGGACCCAGGACATAGTAAATAACAGTGTATCTTTGGACCCCCTCCTGCATTTTGTTTAGTGCTTTAATAATAGACGTTAGGTGAGTGTTAACTGATGTGTGTGTGTGTGTGTGTGTGTGTGTGAGAGAGAGAGAGAGAGAGAGAGAGAGAGAGAGAGTGTATTTGGTCTTGAAAGTAGAGGTAGGAAGCCGCTGTACTTATTTCCTATAAATATAATTTATATTTCCTATAAATTAAAAGCATTGGGAGTGTATGCTCTGTCCTACACCCAAAGACTTCTGGTCTTCCTTATCTGTGGGATCACTATGCTATGAGAAAACCCAGCCAACCAGCAGCCTTGGTGTCAAAGGTACTCACAGCTTCCACGTTGTCTGTCGGCTTTCCAGGTCCTGATGTCCTCACCGAAAACACCCCTTGAGTCTGGGTTTGTTTGAGGTAGATCCCTGCTCTCTGGCAAGGAGGGGCATAAACTGGAATGACAGCTGTGTGCAAAGAGGCTAGGCTATCAACTGGAAGGGATGAGGAAGGGTCTCCCTATTCCGCTCTTTTTGGTGCAGTCCCAGCTTTCAGTTAACCACACTTGGAGAGTGTGCACGCTTGTATGTGTCCTCCCAGGAGAAGGACAAAAATTACATGACCCTGAGTTAGCCACTAATAATTACACATTGAATCTGAATGAAAATGAGGAGAAAAAGGCAGGGCAGAAGCCAGAGTGTCATGGTAAGCAAGGCATTTTTAATTGGAATGTAAAGAATTTTGTTAGCGGCATTTCAGTGAAATTCAAGCTGCCCTTTCTCTCAATCCAGAAGACAGGAGGTATCTCACAGTTGCTTGGGTCAGGATTACAGTTTTACAGTTAGATTTCAGAAATCTAATATTAATCTTGGCATTGGCTTTGGTGGAAGATGTGTGCAAGATTGTGGATCTTTATGGAAAATTATGTGGAACAGCACATTTTTTTTCTTGGAAGCTTAAGATTTCTGTTTTACATGCTCTTGGGGGAATGTGCTTTCTTTGTGCTACATTGATCAATATGCTTAAATGTAAAAATAACTTAGTCTAATAAATAGAGAAACTCGATGTTATCACAAATAAGCAGAATGTTTCTGGGACAAGTATAGACTTCCACTCTCCATAATTAATTTTATGATTAAACATTAAGCTTTGGGGCGCCTGGGTGGCTCAGTGGGTTAAGCCGCTGCCTTCGGCTCAGGTCATGATCCCAGGTCCTGGGTTCAAGCCCCACATCGGGCTTTCTGCTCAGCAGGGAGCCTGCTTCCTCCTCTCTCTCTGCCTGCCTCTTTGCCTACTTGTGATTTTTCTCTGTCAAATAAATAAATAAAATCTTTAAAAAAAAATAAACATTAAGCTTTGATTGAGGACCTACTGTGTGCCCAGTACTGGGCAGCTGGAGAATGCTGCAGAAGAGCTAGCACAAGGAAGAGACTAAGTGTCATACTGTGTTTACAGTAAACTAAATGTGTCCTCAGTGCAATTCGTAGTAATCCTTAGTTTCCATGAGTCAGTAATCCCTAAGTAAGTAAGACACCATTGCTGTAATACAGTACACTAAGTGCAAGTGATCACAGCCTCTTGTCTCTGCCAGTGACAGAAAAATTTCAAAGCCATTCAACTCAACCAATTTTTTTTTTGGACCTCTCACATAGGTCAACTATTTTGTTTCGTTTCATAGATCCAGACTACTTCTCACTCTGGTTTCATCAGTTAAAAATCAAATGATGTGGGACGCCTGGGTGGCTCAGTTGGTTAAGCAGCTGCCTTCGGCTCAGGTCATGATCCCAGCGTCCTGGGATCGAGTCCCGCATCGGGCTCCTTGCTTGGCAGGGAGCCTGCTTCTCCCTCTGCCTCTGCCTGCCACTCTGTCTGCCTGTGCTCACTCTCGCTTCTCTCTCTATGACAAATAAATAAAATCTTTAAAAAAAAAATCAAATGATGTTTATTGGTCATGACAGAACCTGGGGAAATTCAGTATAATTGTGTTTTCAGTAATAGTGTAGAAAGGCAAATTGTCCTGGAGTGGTTCATTAGAAATACGGTCTCCTTCATCAAGGAATGGTGTGTCCCATCAGAAGAGAAGTGATTTATGTGATGTGATCCTGAGTGCTTGTGGCTAAAAGGGCTGTGTTACCTATAGGAATCTCTGACAGAGCATCTGGTCCTTGGAAGTTGGTTATTATCAAGCTGTCAAAAATCTAGACAGGCTTTAGGCCATCCAAGCCAATTCTTCCTTGAAAAAAAAAAGTGTTTTTGTTTTTGTTCCTTTTTTTCCCCCCTGTTTTTGTTTTATACAGACAAGGACCTGAAATCTAAGAAAGAGAAGTCGTTTGCTAAGGTAGGGAATTACCCTGAATGCCAGAAGAATGTCAGGAAAAATTGTGAAATCTGGTGGAGAAAAAAAAAAAATCACTGGGTATCTTTTAGAAAGCTAGGCATTGACTAGTGCATCCTTCCAAGTTATCTGGTTTAGCTTTCATTATCTTTGAGCTGTTGAAAACTCTGTAAAGTTGTAGAAAATTAAGAGTAATGCAGACTATTCTTGTCTGTAGAAAAGCCATCAAATTTTGTCCTATGGAGATGAAGTTGGTCACCCCCTAGCCTCCACCCCAAGAAGCTAATTTTCTCTCTGTTAACAAATACACTTCAGTGTTTCTCCTTGCCTCTTTAACCAGTTTTTAACGCTTACTGGCTCTGTCTTAAATTAATGAGTTAAGTAAAAACCTTTGACATATGTTCATTTTATATATATATGACAGTCATTGTTTGACCTTAAAAAATTATTCTTTAACAGGAAGAAGCCAGGATTTTAGTAAGAACAGTCTCTTCCTTCCTTCACTGTGAATAACTAGACACCCTATTTACATGGGTTTCTGAGACAGTTAATCACTTATAATATTTTTCTTATGCTTTTTAAAAAACTTTTATTTTTTATTTTATACTTTAGAGAGAGTGAGAGTAAGCAGGGGCAGAGGGAGAGAGAGATCATCTTAAGTAGGCTCCACATCGGATATGGAACCGGTTGCGGGTCTCAATCTTATGACCCTGAGATCATGACCTTAGCTGAAATCACGAGTCGGGTGACTGAGCCACCTAGGTCCCCAATATACTTTTATATGTTTATAAGACATGTGGAAAGTATCTTTAAAAAAAAAAAAACTTATTGGGATTAATTTCATGTAACCTAAAACTAACTTTTTTTTTTTTTTTAGAATGTTGGTTATAAAACTGTTATAAAGTGAACAATGCAGGGACATTTAGTACATTCACAGTGTTGTACACCTACATCTCTATCTAGTTCTAAAACATTTCTGTCACTCCAAAGTAAAATCGTTTATCTATTAATCAGTTTCTCCCTATTCTGCTCTCCCCATAGTTCCTGGCCTCCACCCATCAGCTTTCTTTGTCTGTGCATTCATCTATTCTACGTAGTTCATATAAATGCACTCTTACAGTATGTGTGACCTTTTGTATTTGGCTTCTTAGTGTAACATATTGGAGATCTATCCATGTTGTAGCATATATTAGTAATCCATTTCCTTTTATGGCTGGATAATACTATGTTATATGTATATCACACATCTTCTTTATCATTCACCTATTAATGGACATCAGGCCACCCATTAATGGTTGTTTCCACCTTTGGCTACTGTGAATAGTGTTGCCATGATCATACATGTACATCTCACTTGTTGAAGTACCTGTTTTCAGTTCCTTTTGGTTTATATCTGGAAGCGGAATTGCAGCCTCGTATGGTAATTCTGTGTTTAGCATTTGAAGAACTGCCAAATTGTTTTTCACAAAGATTCAGCTATTTTATGTGCCTTTCAGCAATATATGAGGGTTCCAGTTTCTCCACCTCCTCTCTAACCTTGTTATTTTCCATGTAAAAAATTATTTGCCACCCTAGTAGGTGTGAAGTGGTACCTCGTTTTGGTTTTGATTTGTATTTCCCTAATCACTAAGGATGTATGTTGAGTATCTTTTCATGTGCCTCTTAATCATGTGGTATATCACTTTTTTAATATGTTAGGAAAGCTGGCCACTGGAAAGAAAAGATGACTTCCATTGTAATACAAGTAATTATCCCCTAATTTGTGTTTCTTAATTTAAGATTTTATACATTAAATTTTATCAAATGATTCTATAGAGGAAGCTCTCTTTTTTGGATATAAACTGGAGAGTATTTTCTCCACACTCTATATGATGTTGTTTACACAGTGTTTTCACAGACTATGCCTAAACCTTTCACAGCATCCAGCCAGTGTTCTTAAAGAACTCAGAAAAATATTGCCATGGTGATACTATCTGTCCTTGTGAAATGCTGCCATGTGAGCTGTTTTATATCCTCAAATCTTGCTTGGAGCTTTCAGTTTGTAAGATTTATTTGCTGATTTGCTTTTTAAATGTGTATATACAATACATTTTTAATAATAATGATAACAACAATTAGCATTTCTGGAACATTTCTCAGGTGCCAGACTCTGTACCAGACATTTTATTTGGATATATCCTTTAATCCTAATAGAATGTTAGCTCCTTGGGGTACGATCTTTTATTTCTTGTCTGTTGTTGTATCCCCAGCATCTAACATGGCACACTTGCTTAAGAGCAAGTGTTGAATCAGTGTTACTGAATAAACAACCTTTGAGGTGGTTTCTATGATTACCTTCATTTTAAGAATGAGGAAGCTGAGTCTAAGAAATGTAAAGCAATTTCCCCAAGGTCATACAGATGGGCAGTGGCAGAGCCCAGATCAGAACCAAGAAGCCTACTCCAGAGTCCACACCACACTGCCTTCTAAGCCATAGCATTCAGAACAGCACTTTAACCTCTTCCTTCCACATTCTGCAGAGTGAAGAACAGGAAGTTCTGTCAAAGAAGAAGAAATTCATTTCACTTCAAGAAAAAATATTTATATTTTAAAGATTTTATTTACTTATTTGACAGAGAGACACAGTGAGAGAGGAAACACAGGCAGGGGGAGAGGGAGAAGCCGACCTCCCGCTGAGCAGGGAACCCGATGTGGGGCTTGATCCCAGCACCCTGGGATCACGACCCAAGCTGAAGGTAGATGCTTAACTGACTAGGCCACCCAGGGGCTCCAAGAAAATATTTGTTAATGGGTCTGTGTGCCCAGACATTTGTTGGGTGTAATGTTGAGAACTGGGTATTAAGGAGATTCTTTTATGGGGATTGACACTAGCTGGGTGACCTGGAACAAATAATTCACTCTAGACTTTACTCCTCATGGGTAAAATGGAAAAGTTGCGCTAGATGATCTAAGTGCATTCCAGTGAAAAAATATGATAAATTTTAAGAAGTGGCGTGGATAAGACCACATTGAACTTGTTTGCTGGAGATGGGGCGGTGGGTGGTGGGAGATGTCATTGGTTTATATATCTTAATCTTTGATCTAGAAGATTGATGAAGAAGAGGAAAGGGCCACAAAGTGGTAAATATATAATGACAGTGCTAGCACGTATCATCTAGAAGAGAAAATGAGGCAGTTATCCAAGCAGCAAGGAAACCTCAGCTCATCTTTAATTTTAAGAAATGAGATTTACTTCTATCCTCACCCTTACCTTTGAGAAGTATAGTAGCCTGAAGTTATTTACTATTTTATGGTCTCTCAACACTTCCCTCTCCTTTGTGTCCTATAAGTCTTCTGAGAAGTAGTTGGGGGGATATTTGGAAAAACCAAGGGTTTGGCCAAGATCATACAGTTGTCTAGTGATTCTTTTTTTTTTTAAATTTTTTAAAGATTTTCTTTATTTATTTGCCAGAGATTACAGGTAGGCAGAGAGGCAGTCAGAGAGAGGAGGAAGCAGGCTCCCTGCTGAGCAGAGAGCCCAGGACCCTGGGATCATGACCTGAGCTGAAGGCAGAGGCTTTAACCCACTGAGCCACCCAGGTGCCCCCAGTTGTCTAGTGATTCTTGATCTTGTTTTTCTTTTCTTTCTTTCTTTTTTTTTTAAGTACCCCAGTCTGTCTTACTCTGAAATTTGAAGAAAATTTCAAATTATTGTTTTTTAGTATTGTGAATTTTTCTCTTGAATTCATTTTATTAAAAAACATATATGCCTCATGGCAGTTTTTCCTTAGGTTTCTAGGAGTAGGGGATATTGTCTAATAAAACATAATAATAGCAAAACTTCAAAATAGTATGTTAACTTTTTAAGGAAAAAAATCTTACAGGTAAAACATACTTTTATTTTTTATTTTTATTTTTTTTTAAAGATTTATTTATTTGACAGAGAGAGAGAGGTCACAAGTAAGCAGAACAGCAGGCAGAGATAGAGGGGGAAGCAGGCTCCCCGCTGAGCAGGGAGCCCGATGCAGGACTCTATCCCAGGACCCTGAGACCGTGACCCAAGCCGAAGGCAGAGGCCTAACCCACTGAGCCACCCAGGCACCCCTAAAACACACTTTGAAAGGCTTACTTATTTTATATTTTAAATTTGGTTGAATGATTATACTTCTTATTCTGCAAGGTTTAGCCAATAATTGCACAAACACTCATTAGATGCCTGGTGTATACAAAGCACTATGTTGGATGCCAAAGAAATTCAAATATCCTTGCCCTCAACTTTGTAAAAGTTGTGAAACCTGTACAACCAAGCACAGCATATGAGAGAATATTATGCATCCCTCAAGCTAAATGTAAAGTGGTTTTGTTTTTAAAGATTTTATTTATTGGGGCGCCTGGGTGGCTCAGTGGGTTAAGCCGCTGCCTTCGGCTCAGGTCATGATCTCAGGGTCCTGGGATCGAGTCCCACATCGGGCTCTCTGCTCAGCAAGAAGCCTGCTTCCCTCTCTCTCTCTCTCTGCCTGCCTCTCTGTCTACTTGTGATCTCTCTCTGTCAAATAAATAAATAAAAAATCTTAAAAAAAAAAAGATTTTATTTATTTATTTGAGAGAGAGAGAAAATGAGAGAGAGGGAGCATGAGAGGAGGAAGGTCAGAGGGAGAAGCAGATCCCCTGCTGAGCAGGGAGTCCTATGTGGGACTCAATCCTGGGACTCTAGGATCATGACCTGAGCTGAAGGCAGTTGCTCAATCAGCTGAGACACCCAGGCGCCCTAAATGTGAAGTGTTAAAGGAAGTGAAGAAGGTACTCCTTTTAGCTACAGTGTTTGAGAAAAGCTTCATGGAAGAGGGGATGCTGAAACCAAGTCTTGAAGGATGTACATGTTAAGAGTGAAGGTAAGGGAGTTGTTGGAGGGATATTAATAGATGGAGAGAATAATTTGAACACATGCTCAGAAGGAAGAATATTTGGCATGTATTTGGGAACTATAAGTAGTTCATGGGAGTGGAGGAAAGTTTTGAAAAGATGAGTAGTGGGAAATAAAGAGAAGAAATGAATTGGAAGTTGGGAACAAGTTTGTATTCCCTGATGAAGACTGTTAGATCCATCCAGCATTGGTTTTCTGCATGTCTATCCATCTTCCTTTCCCGTTGCCACCCCACTCCAAATAAAACAGAAGAATAGACAAGTAATTTCTTTATGCAGGAAAAACTGAGTACCTGCTCTGTCCCAGATACTTTTCTAGGAGCATAAGCTCTAAAGATAAACAAGACACAGTCCTTGTCCTCAAGCAGGCCACAGACTGAGAGGGAAGACCAACTCTTAGAAAAGGGATACATATAAAGTGCCCATTTTAGGGGCGCCTGGGTGGCTCAGTGGGTTAAGCCGCTGCCTTCGGCTCAGGTCATGATCCCAGGTCCTGGGTTCAAGCCCCACATCGGGCTTTCTGCTCAGCAGGGAGCCTGCTTCCTCCTCTCTCTCTGCCTGCCTCTCTGCCTACTTGTGATTTCTCTCTGTCAAATAAATAAATAAAATCTTAAAAAAAATAATAAAGTGCCAATTTTATTTGAAATGGGGCCACCTTGAAAAAGAATGATCTTGGCTGCAATGGGCTGATTGCCTGAGCTCTGTTTTTAGCCCTTGGGAGCAACCTCAGGATGTGTGGCATACCAGAAGAGCAGCTGCATACTATATTCTGAATATGATGAAAGTGGCACCTCCATTTTTCCAGACCCATGGCGGTGACTCTCCCTGGGAAGGAGAGCCAAGCTTCTTCTCTCCTGGCTTGTGCCATTGGGCACATTTTTCCATAGAATTTTAGAGGGGAACTTTGAGAAAGAAGATATGGAGAAGAAAGGGATAAGAGAATAAAATACAGAGTAATTTAAACAAATGTGCAGGATTTAATCAGTAGTATCTCCTAGATGCAGCAAGATTAATAATAAATAGTAATAGTAGTAATGGTAATAATAATAATAATAATAAATGATAATTACTGAGTGCTTACTTTGTACCAGGCACTATGATGAGGGCTTTAATGTACATTACCTAACTTAACCCACATAGTAACCCTAAAAATTTGCTACTACTTTCATTGCCTTTTAAAGATAAGGAAACTGGGGTGCCTGGGTTGGCTCAGTGGATTAAGCCTCTGCCTTCAGCTCGGGTCATGATCTCAGGGTCCTGGGATCAAACCCTGCATTGAGCCCTGCATCGGGCTCTTTGCTCAGCAGGGAGCCTGCTTCTCCCTCTCTCTGCCTGCCTCTCTGCCTACTTGTGATTTCTCTCTCTGTCAAATAAATAAAATCTTTACAAAAAAAGATAAGGAAACTGAAGCTTAAAAAGATTGAATAACTTTACCCTATCACATAGGTCGTAAGTGGATATAATGGAAAGTATATTGGGATGGCTTTTACAGGTCATATTTTATAAAGAGAGCTGAAGCCTAGAGAGAAGTGAGTAGTCCATAGGTACAGAGTAGGATGATGTCAGAGCCAAATTAAAGTTCATTCCTTAATTTTATAGCTCTTGAATACTTTTAAAATTCTTTTATAATAGAAATTTTCAAATGTATGTATCAGCTTCTATGATTATTTATATGCAACCATTCTTATTAAACATCATATTTTTTCATCTCTAAATATGCCAGAATGTTTCTCTAGAAGAGAAAATAATTAAAAAAATCAGAATACCATTATTGCTCCTAAAATTAAAAATGATTCTGTAATACCATCAACTAGCTTGTTTGGTTTGAATATGAATTTCCAGTTGTTTCATAAATGTCCTAAATTTTTCTTAGAGTTTATTTGCTTGAATCAGTAGCTGCATACGGTCCATACATTACAATACATTGATATATCTTAAGTCTCTTTTGACCTATAGCTTTCTTTCCACTTTTTAAGTTTTCTTGTAATTTAAATTGTTGAAGAAAACTAGTTGTTTATTCTACAGAGTTTCCTGCAATTTTGATTTTGTTGCTTGTACCATTGTGGTGTAGTTTTAAGATGTTCCTCTGTCCTCTGTATGTCCTATGAATTGGTAGTTATATTTACAGGCTTGATCAGAGTCAAATTTGATACATCCTTTTTTTTTTTTTTCAAAGCTACTTCATAAATGATGTATCATCAGGAGGCACATGATTTCTGATTATCTAATTTATTGTGATGTTAGCAGTCATTGATGATTAATGTATCAATTTATTTAGGGTTGCAAGGCCTCCAATTCCAGCCATGACAGAGTATCAGGATGAAAATTTACTTCTCACCTTAAATGACCAAAAACCCAACAAGAAATATAAAACAGTGTTATAGACATTGGACAACAGGTATCACATGAGTGTGATCTCTTTTTTTTTTTTTATTAACATGTAATGCATTATTTGCCCCAGGGGTACAGGTCTGTGAATCGTCAGGCTTACATACTTCACAGCACACGCGTGTGATCTTTAAAGGAAGGGGAATGACATAATGTCTGACTTCTAATGAAAAATTATAGGGCATGCAAAGAAACAAGATCATATATTCATAACATGGATAAAATTCCATTAATAGAAACAGAATCCAGAGATGAGAGCATAGAATTAGTAGACAAAGATAATAAAACAGCTATTATGAATATGCTTCAGTTGCTAAAGAGGTAGAAAAAAGGATGAGCATAATAAGGAGAAAAAATAGAAGCTATAAAAAAAAGACCCAAATGTAGGAATTAAGAATATTTGAGATGAGAAATATGTTGGGTGGGATTAATAGATTAGACACAGTAGAACAGATTAGACAGTTGAAGGCATAACAATGAAGCTTTCCAAAATAAAACACAAAGAAAAAAGACTGAAAAAAAAGCAAAGCAAACAATGGATAGAGCATCAGTAAGCTGTGGGACAGTATCCTGTAATTGGAGCTGGGGAAGGGCAGTGACACCAGAAAAATATTTGAAGGAATAATGGCACCTTAAAAGGATCTGGAGACCTCTTTTTCTGTTGCGATGAAAGATAAAATTGCTTCTCAGCAGGTAAAGAATGGTTTCATCATGAGCAGGCAGAAAGCTCTAAACTAGACTGACCCTTTTAGAGTACATGATGACTGCCTATATAATAGCTTGTATTACCTTCCTTTTAGGACCTTAATGGAAAAATTGTGACGTTTGTCTTTTATCTTCCTTTTTTTCCATCCTTAAATCTCTCTTATCCACTTTTTTTTTTCCGGGTACAGTATATTTTATTGATGGTACATGACAAGGTAGGGTACTTCAAACCCCTCCCCTTCTTCAGGATATCTGGAATAGAAACTGGGTAGATGTTGGGAGATTCTCGATGTGTTAAGGAACAGACTGGAGCAAGAACTCCCCAGAAGCTGAGGGCCTCTCTCTTCTTCCTATTCTCACTGAGTCTGGTGGTCTGGGGGCTCTTACTCCTTGGAGACCATGTGGACCATAAGATCTACCGCCTGGTTGCTGTTGCTGTTCATTGTCATACCAGGAAATGAGCTTCACAGAGTAATCATTGAGAGTAATGCCAGCTCCAGCATCAAAAGTGGAAGAATGGATGTCACTGTTAAAGTTGCAGGAGACAACCTGGTCCTCTGTGTAGCCCAAGGTGCCCTTAAGGGGGGCACTCCAATCCTTGCTTCACCACCTTCTTGATGTCATTGCATCCGGCAGCTTCATCTAGGTGGCTGGTCAGATCCATGATAACAAGGTTAGGGTGGGACACAGAATGCCATACCAGTGAACTTCCCAGTTCAGAGATGACCTTTGCTCCAGGCTTAGCAGCACCAGTAGAAGAAGGAATGATGTTCCGGGCAGCTCCTCAGACATCATACAGCTTCCCAGAGGGACAATCTATGGTCTTCTGGGTGACTTTTATAGCTTGGACTGTGGTTATGAGTTCCTCCATGGTGCCAGAGTTTTCCTGAATGACCTTGGCCAGAGGGGCCAAGCAGTTGGTGAGGCAGGAGGCATTGCTGATAATCTTGAGGGAGTTGTCTTACTTCTCATGGTTCATGCCCATCACAGACATGGAGGCACCAGCAGAAGGGGCAAAAATGATAACCCTCCTAGCCCCATCCTTCAAGTGAGACCCCTTCAAGAAGACCCCAGTGGACTCCACAACATACTTGGGATGAGTATCACCCCATTTGATGTTGGTGGGATCTCGCTCCTGGAAGATCAGGATGGGCTTTCCATTGATGACAAGTTTCCTGTTCTCAGCCTTGACTGTGCCATTGAATTTTATGTGGATGGAATCATCCTGGAACATGTAGACCATGCAGCTGATGACAGTGAATGGGCCATTGATGGTGACAGTACCCACTTTGCCAGAGTTAAAACTAGCCCTGGTGCCCAGTACAGTCAAATACCTTTACTCCAACCTCCATCACTGTGTCTCAGGTATGTGGCTGGCACTGCACCAGAAGACGTGGCTGTCTATTGAACAAAGAGGAGCAGAGAGCCTCTCTTATCCACTCTTAAAGTGATTCCTTTCACTTCCCCACTGAATACTCCCAAAGTGTCCCTGGCTACCCAAGGAAGTCCTGTACCCATTTCCTGAGCTTCCACCTGGGTTCCAGGATCCTTTCATTTACCCACGCATCCATCCCCAGCCTCCTGTAATGAAATTTTGACCCGTTTTGGTCTAGTCAGTTCATATTAGAGGTTAATCCTTGATAATCATTCCTTGTGAGTTCCAATAATTTCATGTACAACATTTTTTTAAAAAAGATTTTATTTATTTTCTTGAGAGAGAGAGAGAGCATGAGAGGAGAGAGGGTCAGAGGGTGAAGCAGACTCCCTGCTGAGCAGGGAGCCTGATGCGGGACTCAATCCCGGGACTCCAGGATCATGACCTGAGCTGAAAGCAGTTGCTCAACCAACTGAGCCACCCAGGTGCCCCGTTTTTCATGTACAACATTAATAAGTTAGCATTCACGTTCAAAAGGCCATCCAAAGGTATACTGTAATTGCTATTTGGTGACTTAAGGTTCAGCTTAAATAGAAATTTTTGTTCAACAGTAATTTCATGTTCTGAGTCATATACTATGTTAGGTGCTAGGGCAGAATGAGTAAGACCTAGCTTCTGTCCTCTGGAGTCTCTCAGACCTGAAAGACAGACTTACAAACAAACAGAAATTGGTGTCACATAAATACAGTAAAGGAGATGTGAACAAAAGTTCTGAGCACTCACTGGGAAACAGCTGACATAACCTGTGGCACTCAAGAAAAGAGACTTTTGTGATGGTTCTAAAGGAGAAACGGGTAAAACAGCTTGAGAAGGTGAAGGTAATGTCTGGCAAAGGAAATATAAAAAGCACAGAGATAATGAATATCAATGGCTGTTTATTAAGTCTTTACTGTATGTCAGGCACAAAGCCAGGTGCTTTGCATACATTTATATCACTTGACTCTCACAAAAATCTTTTATTTTTTTTAAAGATTCATTTATTTGAGAGAGGTGAGGCAGAGGCAAGTGGACATAATTTTCAAGAGGACTCCCTGGTGAGTGTGGAGCTGGACGCCAGGCTTGATCCCAGGACCCAAGGGATCATGATGTGACCTTGGCCAAAACCAAGAGTCAGACAACTAACTGACTGAGCCACCCAGGCACCTCTCACACACTTAATATTTACATGCACTTGTAATTATGTTCTTTCCTTATTTCTTTCTTTTCACCACTAGGCAACAAAGTCTTAATCAAAGGGTTTTATTGTCCTTTTTATGAAAATGTCCTTTTCATTTAGTGAATGTGGTCTACTCACTTAGTGAATGAAGGAGTGAAACTAAAAGAATACTTATGGTGGCGGGAAGTTGTGGCACTGAGCTTTGCAATTCTATATCAAAGAAGTTAAGGTTGCCTTGGAGAAACTGGAAAGTCTCAGATTAATTTGAGGCTACACCTATATGCCAATTGAATCCTACAACCCCAGCTTTGCCCTTCAGGTTTCAGTGAGCATGACACGATTATGGGGTGAGCCAGTTGCACTTCCCTGTAAAACTTAAAAGAAAATTGGAACTGAGCCACCATTATTATGATCTCTAATGCAGGAACAGAACAACACTTCAAGTAGTTTTTGTGGATTTCTGGGTGTTGTGGCTCCCTTGACTGGGATCCATTTGGTGTTCAGCCTTTAGCTATAAATAAATCTTGAGCCCCCATGGCTGGTCTGGGCTGGGGAGCCAAGGAAGGCAGAGCAGCTGGAGGGGCCTAGAGATGTTAGCCAAGAATGTGCTAACTAGGAAGGAAGGTAGGAATCCAGGCTTATTTGGATACCTTTTTCTTTTTCTTTCTTTCTTTCTTCTTCTTTTTTTTTTAAGATTTTATTTATTTATTTGACAGACAGAGACACAAGTAGGCAGAGAGGCAGGCAGAGAGAGAGGAAGGGAAGCAGGCTCCCCGCTTCGCAGAGAGCCCCATGTGGGGCTCGATCCCAGGACCCTGAGACCATGACCTGAGCCGAAGCCAGAGGCTTTAACCCACTGAGCCACCCAGGCACTCCTGGATACCTTTTTCTATGGACATGCAACCCAATTATGGTCTTTGGCCAGTTTTGTCTGTGAAAGAAATTGAGCTTTCCTCTTCGTAAGCCTCCTCTCATTTCCTAATCCTAGAGAGAGCATACCTAAACCTGCTTCATCTCCACCCTGCACAATGGATTCAACAAATTACCTGATTTAGAGTCAGGAGATGTGGGTGCCAATTCTGACTACCTGTTAGTGACTGTGTGACTGTAGGCAAGTGATGTAATTTCTTCTGTCGTAAAATGGAGCTTTACCTCCT
Organism: Lutra lutra; assembly: GCF_902655055.1. Taxonomy (NCBI): domain Eukaryota; kingdom Metazoa; phylum Chordata; class Mammalia; order Carnivora; family Mustelidae; genus Lutra; species Lutra lutra. The sequence continues at coordinate 76,865,313 of NC_062282.1, read as the reverse complement.
TCCCACCACACAGTTGTTGAGAGAATGAAATGAGATAATAGGGTTGAAAGTGTTTTGTGAGTTATCAAGCTCTGTGTAATTGTAGCGGAGGAGGAGGATGTGCTTTCCTGAGGGGCATTTAGACTGGGGGACCCAGATTAAGTAAACCCTTCTTTCTCAACTGCCCAGTGTGCCACAAGGTGGCAGCAGGATCTTGTCTTTGCTCCTGTCTTTAGCCTGGGGAAAAAAATGGGAAAGGGATTTGGATGCTGCTTTGCTCTGCTCTGCAAAGGTGAACAGGATTTATTCCTTTACCACTGCCTACATTTCTCACTCCACCGAATACTTCAACTCCACATAAAATAATTTCTCAAAGGACTCACGTTCTTAAATCCGAATCCCAGGGCACTTCCCTTACTGTGGAAGTTAATCCAACCCTGGCAGGTCTTGTTTAATGGTTGCAAATCTGTTCTGAGCTTTGGGCTTTAGTACAACTCTTGCCCTCCCGGGATTTCACTGTTATAGACTCCAAGCTCACTTTTGTTGTCTTCCTTGAATCAGAGCTCTAGTGGCCCTGGAAAACCAGCTAATCCAACTTCTCATCACAGAAGAGGAAACTGAGGCACAGGGAAGGGAAATAATCTGTTCATGATTAAACAATTAGTTCATTCAAGAGTTTGGACTTTAATCCAGCTTTCTTCCTGTGGATTCAGCCCCTCTGCAAATGTGAGTATTTTCCAGGTGTTTTAAAAGGTTTTTGAAGCATGTTTGTTTCTCCCACTGGTGAGAGTTTTGAGGGCTCTCTAAGGCAGAGGGAAACAGGAGACCTCTCTAGCACCCACTCCAAAAATAAATTAGTCAATCAGCTAATTAGCTAATTGGATGATTAATTAATTATTTGACAGAGATAGTGAGAGAGGGAACAGAAGTGGAGAGGGGGAGAGGGAGAAGCAGATTCCCCGCTGAGCGGGGAGCCCAATGTGGGCTGGGACCCTGGGATCATGACCTAAGCCAAAGGACGTTCAATGACTGAGCCATCCAGGCACCGCTCCAAAAATCTTTTGAAGCAGCTTTGCCAAAAGTACGTCACTGGGAATCGCCAAGTATCTGAAAGGTAGGCATTAGAAACTCTGAGGGATGCAGCAGATAATGTGTCAGGAGAGGGAAAGAATCCACTTAAAGGACAGGTTTCATTATATGGGTTTTTGCATGAGGGTTGTCTTCCCAATTATATTCTCAGAGGCAATGTTCAAATGAGACCATTCTCAGTTTGCCATAGCTGAAGGCAAAAGAAGGCGGGAATGAGGGAAGCCAGCCTTAAACATTTGCTCTCTTGTGCAGGGCATTCTCTGTACAAGTAAATCCATATAAAGGGAGCAGAGTGGTAAAGTAAGAGCTTGTGACTTGAGGGTCTGACAGATAGTGGTTCAAAGCCTGGCCGAGTTACTTACTTTTATAGGTAATTATTGTAAGCCTCAGTTTTCTTATCTATAAAATGGGCATAATGATATCTACCTTATTAGCTATATAACTTTGGACAGGTTATTTAACCATTGCGTGCCTTAATTACATTGTCTGTAAAATGAGGATAATAGTAAAATGAGATGTCCCTTTTCACAAGTTGTATAAGGATTCATATTATTACCTAGAATCATGCATAGTAAGCAATTGGAAAGTATTAGCTGTTGTTATTATTATTACCACCATACAGAGTTGTTGTGAGTCTTAAATGGGACAGTGTATGTAAAGCTTTTTTTTTTTTAAAGATTTTATTTATCTATTTGACAGAGAGAGAGATCATAAGTAGGTGGAGAGGCAGGCAGAGAGAGAGAGGAGGAAGCAGGCTCCCCGCTGAGCAGAAAGCCCAATGTGGGGCTCAATGTGGGGCTCGATATGGGGCTCGATGTGGGGCTCGATGTGGGGCTCGATCCCAGGACCCTGGGATCATGACCTGAGCCGAAGGAAGAGGCTTTAACCCACTGAGCCACCCAGGCACCCCAGGCTTTTTTTTTTTTTTTTTTTAAATATTTGTTTATTTGACAGAGAGCTAGAAAGAGAGCACAAGTAAGCAGAGCGGCAGGGAGAGGGGGAGAAAGATAAGCAGGCTCTCTGCTGAGCAGGGAGCCCGATGCGGGGCTCGATCCTAGGACCCTGGAATCATGACCGGAGCTGAAGGCAGCCGCTCAACCAACTGAGCCACCCGGGCGCCCACGCCCCAAGCTTTTCAAGAGAATAAGCACTCATTAAGATGGTATTTATTTTTATTTATATGTAATAACCACAATGATGTAGATAGTATTCACAGTAAATGAACCTGCTTACTTATAATCTAAGTAAAAGAATATTTTTTTGTTATTTGTGTATTCTTACTCTGTTATTTGAGGATAATTCTTGGCTTTTTGAATTAGGATTCATCTTCTTCTTATTAATCTAAAGACAACAAGAGTGATTAGCATTTTTGAGCCCTCACTTTGTGCCAGACCCAGTGCTCTATGTACATTGTCTCAGGAGGATTCCGTAACTTGTTTATGTCTACAGAGCAAACAAGTGATAGGACTGGGATTTGAACCCAGGCAGTCCTATTCCAGAGTGTGCTTTCTTGACTATTTCTTTCTTTCTTTCTTTTTTTTTTTAAATTTCTTTTCAGCCTAACAGTATTCATTGTTTTTGCACCACACCCAGTGCTCCATGCAATATGTGTCCTCCTTAATACCCACCACCTGGCTATCTCTTACTTATCTGTCTGCCTTAAAAAATGTTCAAATAGAAGGGGATTCCATTTCTTTTTTTTTTTTTTTTAAGATTTTATTTATTTATTTGACAGAGAGAAATCACAAGTAGGCAGAGAGGCAGGCAGAGAGAGAGGAGGAAGCAGGCTCCCCGCTGAGCAAAAAGCCCGATGCGGGGCTTGAACCCAAGACCTGGGATCATGACCTGAGCCGAAGGCAGCGGCTTAACCCACTGAGCCACCCAGGCGCCCTGGGGATTCCATTTCTTACCAGTAGAATTCCAATACCCTAGAGCCAAAAGATACTGAAGAATTAACCACTGATTTATAAAATATCAGGCACAGTAAAAATGTTTCTAACCTTTGACCTGACATATTCACTTTTAGGAATCTGTCATAAAGAAATAATCCAAAATACAATCAAAGTTTTATCACAATGTCATTTTATCACAGTGCATTTATAATATGGAAAACTTTGAGGCAATCTAAACATCTAACTACAGAAATGATTAGTAAAAATATTGTATATCTACTTGATGAATTATTATGTAGTTTTTAGTAATTGTGAATGCTGATGCTATTTGGAATTAATTAATTAATTTTTGGTGAAAAGACATTTCGGCTATTTTTCTCTAGGGCCTTCCTTTCTTTTCTTTTTCAAAATTTTAGGGGGTAATCCAAAGTGGGAATTGAACTCATAACTCCGAGATCAAGAGTCGCATGCTTTACTGAGCCAGCCACCGCCCCCAGAGCCTTCCTTTCTAACAGCATGGTTTTTCTTGGTCAACTAATGTATACAACTTTCTTGTGTGAATCTTCTTGATGAACTTGCAAGGAAGTTTTCCAACACTCAAAGGCCCTCAAATGCATGATTCTAGCTTCTGAAGTAGGTGACATGGGCTACCACTTTATGTGAGATCACTGGTTCTGGTCTGGTCTGGTTCTGGTTCTGGTCACATTTGGGTTCCGTGTTGTGGAGGTAGGCTCACTGAAGGCCATTGACCATGGCCAGTCCCTTCCTCTTGGTATACAAAGGTAAAAGGGTCAGAGTAGGTTGCCTGGTCCAGGCTGACGGAGAAAGTGGAGAGCTAGTATTCACTTTGGTGGGCAGCCTCGGGCCATAAATCCTTGACTCCCCCCCCACACCATCTGCAAGTGTGGGTGGGACACAGAGACACTCCTCTTCTCCTCCTTTCCTGTTGACAGTGACTGTCAGCTGGGATTTAGCTAAGGCCAAAACACTTTGATGTGGCTTCTCCTTGTGTCTTGAGCTTCCTCACAACTGGGTGGTTGGAATTCAAGGACAAATGTCCTGTACTCTTAGACGAGTGGGGACACTTTCCCTGGTGCTGTTCTGAAGGTGTCTGATGAAGCCACCTGAAGCCCTTCAGGATAAATCTGGAAGGCTTTGGGAAAGCTGAAAATGATCTGTCCCCTTTCTCTGCTCTGCAAGATTTTCCTGAAGACTTTCCTGAGTGTGAACTGCATAGGATGCTATTGTTCTCAGCTGCCCTTACATCAGGAGAGAGTCTTGTTTAGGGCCCTGTCTCATTTCATCAGACAAGATCTGCACAGTGTAGGAGCATAGTTGTCATTCTGTTGATTGGGAAATTGAGCCAGAAAGGGGCTGTCATATATTCCATGAAGGTCCAACCATGCACTCCATGCCTGTGTATGGTTAGAAAAGAACCTAGATGTCCATCAACAGATAAATGGATAAAGAAGATGTGGTGTACACACACACACACACACACACACACACACACACACACAATGGAATAGTATGCAGCCATCAAAAAACGAAATCTTGCCATTTGCAACAACATGGATGGAACTAGAGGGTATTATGCTGAGCGAAATAAGTCAATCAGGGAAAGACAATTAGCATATGATCTCTCTGATATAAAGAATTTGAGAAGCAGGATAGGGGGTCATGGGGGACAGGGAGGGAAAAAATGAAACAAGATGGGATCGGGAGGGAGACACACAGTAAGAGACTCTTAATCTTAGGAAACAAACTGAGGGTTGCTTGGGGGTGGGGGAAGAGATATGGTGGCTGGGTGATGGACATTGGGGAGGGTATGTGCTATGGTGAGTGCTGTGAATTGTGTTAAGACTGATGATTCATAGACCTGTACCCCTGAAGCAAATAATACATTATATGTTAATAAAAAAGAAAAGAAAAGCAGCAGAGAGCTTTCTCTTAGAGTTGTTATGTTGATTATCCAAGATAATACACTTAAATCACACAGTGACAGACTTGGTGCAATGATTAACAATGTCAGTTGCAGTAGGTAGGCGGGCTATCCTGTGATGGATGTGAGCCAGTAAGATGCCCATGTGATCCTGTTTGGAAATTTGTGAGAAAACAGATGCTGTATGTGAACTCACGAGAAGATGAATAAATAATACATATTTTCTTGTTTTCTTCTTGGTTACTAATCTTCACTTTCTTCACTCTGGCAAGATTCATAGGACAAAGGGATTCTCAATCCTGTTTTTATATCCATCTATCTATCTTTTTAATTATTTACTTGAGAGAGAGAGAGAGAGAGGCAGAGGGTGAGGGAGAAGCAACTCCCTACTGAACAGAGAGCCCAGCTCCGGGCTTCATCCCAGGACCCTGAGATCATGACCTGAGTGAAGGCAGCCATTTAATCGACTGAGCCACCCAGGTGCCCCTCATTCCTGTTATATATAATGATTTGAGGAATTTGGGTAAATTCTTAAGGTTGATTTTTATGTAGCTGATAGAAAGTCAGTAAACTTACCTTTACTCATCAAGTAGATATGGCCCTGTGCTGGTCACTCAGTGAGAGTTGAGATATAAAGGCCTGAGTGTATGGGTGAGGTGCTCCCAGTTTTGTTGGGGACAGGCTGGCAGCCTGGAAGCACCGTACTGTGCATAGAAATGGAGAAGGGGTGGGTGGGCATCAGGAATAGATGTCTTTGTGTACATGTGCTGAGCAGGCCCAAGGACTGGAGACACAGTGTGAGTCAGGCCTGCCAAGCAAAGGCTCTCTAGGGAAGGTGAGTTTTGGATGAAGGAAATTATGGATCAAAACTGGTTGCTTTCCAGACCAGAGGAAGAGATGATGGGCAAAGGCCCAGAGACTGCAGTGACCATATGTTGTGGAAAAAATAAATGACTGTCTCAACTGGAGTAGAAGGGCCACCTTGGGAAGGGCGAGTAGTGAGCTTTGCTTTGTTTTTTTAAAAGTACAAGATCTTTAAAACCCATAGTGTAGATCATTAAAAACACCTAGTTGTTGGTCATCTTCTTCTGGCTTTCTGACCCAGATTCGAGGATAGCAAATTTTATTTTTAGTTATCTTTTTCTTGACCATTTTTAGGAGTCTGTGACTGTGATGGTGCTGTGCCAAGAAGGTAGGACAAAAAGGAATAGCAGTGTAGAAAGAAGCTTTTTCATTATCTTAGGAAGAAGCTGTAAGGGAATGCTTCTGGTCAATTAATTGGTGGTCCTATGAGCACCAGAGTGGGAGTCACTTGGAACAAACATTCTTGTCAAGGCTTAAGGGCTAAACAGCAAACCTGTCATCCCTAGAATTTTAGAAAATGAAAAATGATAGAATGATACCCAGGTAATGATTGATAATCATTTTCTCTTAGAAAATGAAGAATGATAATCATGAGGTATTGTAAAGCCCTTCATGATCCTCTGTAAAGGCTATGAGCTGACTTGTCTGAATCAAGATACCAGTAACTTCAGATCCTTTGTGTTAGAGACTTCTGGTGTTCACCTATATCTGATTCTCTTCTTCTTCTAGGCACACTACCGGTTTGTATTTTCCATTTCTTGCATTTAGGTGGGCATATAGGAATAATTCTGGCCCGTGAGTTGTGAGCAGAAGTGGTGTGTATGTCACTTTCAGGCCAAGGCATTTAACTGCTGGTATGAGACTCTTCAGCTCCTCCTGCCTTGCCTTAGCAACTGAAACGGTTGTGTATTCTAGATGATATAACTACAAGATGGCAGAGCCTCCATATCTTGGGTCCTTGAGTAATTATGCAGAGCAGACCTCACCCCCCCCCCCCATTCCACCCCCTGCCACTCCCAGGCCCAGCCCTGGGAGACTGGGTATTGCTTATTGCCATAGCAAGTACTAGTCTATCCTGAAAAAATAACCATTCCTGCTCAATTCTCTTATTCTTTTTCTTGCCATTCTTAGGACTTAGAAGATGCGTGTATTCACTCCTTGGGAGTGGGGTGAATGAGTCATACAGGTATGTTTGGGAGGGAGGGGGGAGGAAGAGGGTGGATTTAGCTGGAAGTAGTGATTATAGAATTGCTTCTGGTGTGTGATGAGGGCAGGAGAAGGAGGAAAAAGGGATAAACTGAGAGATCTGTTGTTTGTTCGTTATCATCATGGGTATTATGGTCTGTCTTGGTTGGGGGGATCATGAACCACAAATGCTGTCTGCACAGATTTGCCCATGTTTACCCCTTGACCTACCTGCACAGGCCTTCCCCTGAGAAGGCTTTGAGTGGTGATGGAGCAGAAAGGAAACTGTTCTGGAAAGTTTGGCAGTTAAATCCATGGTTAGCTTTATTTTATTTTATTTTATTTTTAAGATTTTATTTATTTATTTGACAGAGATCACAAGCAGGCAGAGAGGCAGGCAGAGAGGAGGAAGCAGGCTCCCCGATGAGCAGAGAGCCCGATGCGGGGCTCGATCCCAGGACTCTGAGATCATGACCTGAGCCGAAGGCAGCGGCTTAACCCACTGAGCCACCCAGGTGCCCCCATGGTTAGCTTTAAAGGCTGAAGTTTCAAGGGCTCTGAGACTGATAGTTGATAGAATTTCTTTGAAGACTCACTATGTAAGAAGAAGTCAGCTCATGGAGCTTCATTTCATTTGAAGCCTCTTTGTGAATTTGAGAATCCTTAGCCATTAATCACTGTCAGTTCAGTTAGAGAATACATATTGCCTTAATGTAACTTACTCCAAAAATTCTTCTCACCAGCCTTCTCACTTAATTCTGCTACTGACTAGCTTTGTGGTGGATAGCAAGTCCCTTCCCCCCAGAACCTCAGTCCTCTCTGTAAACGGTTCCAGCCCTGACATTCTGAAGTTCAGAGGGGAGAATAAGACTGTTCCCAGTTTGGGGGTTGAAGGTTTTAGGGCGAGAGAGGGAAGAGAGTTAACTCTGATCCATGTTTAACACTTGCAGAGGCTGTTCTTGTTCCCTCCCCCATAAGATGGTGATAGTGCAGTGTGCATGTGAAATTGCTTTAAAGCTTCCTCCCTGGGCTTTCCATGCCTTGAGGTCAGTAACCTGGTTTCATTTGTCTCAGCCTCTCATGTACTTGACGTAGATCTTGCTACAGGGTAGATGCTTAGTAAAGTTTGCTGACTTGAATTGGAGTAAATACTTGGTGTTTCTTTAAAAAAATTTTTTTATAGGGGCACCTGTATGGTGCAGTCGGTTAAACATCTGATCTTGATTTCAGCTTAGGTTGTGATTTTGGGTCTCGAGATCAAGCCCTGCGTTGAACACTGAGATCAGGTCTGCTAAGATTCTCTCTCTCTTTCCCTCTGACCCTCTTCCCTGTGCACTTTCTCAAATAAATAAATAAATCTTAAAAATTTTTTTTCAGCTTTATTGTGGTTTGTCAACATACAATAAAATTGCACATATTAAAGTGTATAATTTTTTAAAGAGTTTATTTATTTATTTGATGATGGAGATCACAAGTTGGCAGAGAGGCAGGCAGAGAGAGGGGGGAAGCAGGCTCCCCGCTGAGCAGGGAGCTGATGTGGGGCTCGATCCCAGGACCCTGGGATCATGACCTGAGCCAAAGGCAGAGGCTTAACCCATTGAGCCTCCCAGGCACCCCTAAAGTGTATAATTTGATAAGTTTTGACATGTGTATGTACTTATGAGGCCATTACCACAATCAAGATAATCAACACATCCATTACTCCCAGAAGTGTTCTCATGTCCCTATGGAATAGCTCTCTTATATCCTCCCTGCCTTGTGTTCAGACAACCACAGATTTGTTTCCTCCCTAGAGATTAATTTGCATTCTCTAGAATTCTACGTAAGTGACATATGCAGTATGTACTTCATTTTCTTTGGAGGGGGAGTGTCTGGCTTTTTTCATTCAGCATAATTATTTGGAGTCATCCATGTTGTAGTATCTATAGCTCATTCTGTTTTATTCCAGACTAGTATCCCATTATATAAATATACCATGGTTTATTTATTTATTTGCCTGTCAGTGGACCTTGAATGCCTCTGGTATTTGGCAATTGTACATAAAGCCGTTAGGAGCATTCATGTACAAGTCTTCGTGTAGATATATGCTTTTATTTCAACCAGGTAAACCCCTAGGAGTAGAGTAACTGGATCAAAAGGTAGGTGTCTTTTTAACTTGTAAGAACGATGTCAAACTGTTTTGTAAAGTGGTTGTGTTCTTTCTGATTCCATCGGCATCTTAGGAGGATTCAGTTCCTTTACATCTTCATCAAATCTTGGTTTGTATTAGTCTTTTCAGCCATTCTGATAAGATGTGTAGTAGTTAGTGTCTTGTGATTTTCATTTAGATTTCCCTAGTGACTAATGATGCCTGAGCATCTTTTCTTGTGCTTATTTGCCATCTGTATGTCTTTTTTGGTGAAATGTCTTTTCAGTTATTTGCCCATTTAAAAAATTGGGTTGTTTTCTTGTTACTGAGTTTTGAGAGTTCTTTATGTATTTTGGACACTAGTCTTTTTTTTTTTTTTTTTTTAAAGATTTTATTTATTTGACAGAGAGGGAGCACAAAGTCGAGGTGGGGCAGAGGCAGAGGGAAGAACAGACTCCCAGATGAGCAGGGAGCCCAATTCGGAGCTTAATCCTAGGACCTGGCATCATGACCTGATTCAAAGGCACATGCTTAACCAACTGAGACACCCAGGCGCTCCTTGGACACAAGTCCTGTATCAGATATATGCTTTAAAAATATTTTGTCTCTGTTTGGCTTGTCTTTTCATTCTCTGATCAGTGTCTTTCAAGAGCAGAAGTTTTACATTTTGATGAGGTCCATTTTTTCAATTTCCTGTTTAAAGGACTATACTTTTGGTGTTGTATCTGAGAAATCTTTGTGTAACCCAAGGTTGCAGTGTTTTTTGCCCTATGTTTTCTTCTATAAGTTTTGTAACTTTATTTTTCTCCTCATTTAATTGCACTTTGCTTTATTGTGCAAAGGAATAAAATAATTGCTTGTTTTCGAGCAAGTCTATTGGTTTTTTCTTTTTTAGTTTTATGACTTTATATATATAGGTTTATGATCCATTTGAATTTTTATTTTGTATGAGGTATGAATGAAAAAAAAAACCTTTTTTTCATATGGATATCCAGTTCAGCTATTTGTTGAAGAGTACTTTATATATGATTTTTCAGATTAAAAAAATCTCTATTAGCCTGGATCTTTCCATTTTATAGGTAAGAAAACAGGCTTGGAGAATTGAGGTGACTTGTGCAAGGCCACATAGCTCATTTGTGTTAGATCCAGGCCTTGAACTCATGTCTTTCAATTCCCAGTCCATTAATTTGTTCACTATATCATCTTTTCATTTTATCCTTTTCAAATACCTTGTTCTTGAATATTATCTTTCTGCCTAGTTTTTAGAAGGAAAAACTGAGGTCTAAAAGAGGACCATCACTTTAGAGACCATATTGTGAGGTCTCTCACTTCTTGGACCTTATCATCTGTTATTCTCCCCTCACTTCCACTGCTTCAGTCTCCCTGCTATTCCTTGAATCCACCAGGCTCACTCCTGCCTCAGGGCCCTTGAACTTACTGTATCTTCTCCCTCGATTCTCTTCTCTCAGTTGTCCTCATATCTTGTTTCTCCTTCAAGTGTTGACTCAGCTGTCACCTCAGGGAAACCCACCTGAACCACACATTTAAAATTTAAAGCCCTTCCTCCAACCATCCACATCCCCCTTCCCCTCAGTATTCTGTAGTCAGGTTGTGAAGCCTGGGGTGACGAGATTTCCTGTGAAAACGATACGAAGGCTGTGGCTGAGTGAAGCTGGAGAGTATTTTTCTGCATGACCGGTGTTGAGGAAGGATACTGAAAGCAATTTGAAATCATCTCATGTTTTTCTCCTATCATCTCTAGGAATTTAGAGTTTTCCATAGATTTTTCAGCCTAACTCTGATCTGTGGGCTGGGCCTTATGCATGTAAATTTATAGAAGAGCAATCTCTTCAGGGCTTGTGTTGGTGTCAGAGATTTTAATATTGTTGCTATTTGTTTAGTTCCTTCTTGAGCCAGCCACTTTACATACATTATCTTCAATTCTCACAACAGTCCTTCAGGGCAGGGATTACTCTCTCTCTTATGGATATAACTTTAGGGCCACAGATGTTAATGAAGCTTGGCTGCTTTCACACAGCTTGTATCTGGTAGGGCCACAATTCAAGCCCAAGACTGGATGGCTCAAAACCTACGCTTTCCCCACTATGCTTGGATAATGTGTTTATCTTTCCCGCCCATGTCTCCCCACCTACAATCAATCTTGTGAGGTTAACTACTGAAACAGGGGGCTACAGAGGAAATGCTATTCCAGTGTCATCTCTACATCTTTTTCAGAAAGGAGGACGGTGGGAATCCCTTTCTATAGATGGCAGAACTGAGGCATAGAGGGGTTAACATGCTTAGGGCTGCAAAATAAGCCCATGGAAGAATTGAGATCAAAGTCCCAGGACTCCTAGCTTCCAGGGACATTGTTTTATAATCCATGTCCCACCATGGCAATTTCATTGTTGGTCTTAATGTATGAGCAAGTGGATGCATCTTGTGGCCTCTCAGAGGGATGAGTAAGCGCCTAAGACCTTTGAGCTCTTGCCCTCTGTTGCTCTGTGAAGGAACTGAGGTTCCTCTACACAGTGCTGTAGGTCTAGGTTCTACTGAATTATTGACTTGTAAGATATATCCCAGATTAATTCTTCCAAGCTAGATGGGTGGCATTTTTGTTAGACTCCAAAATTAGATACAATACCTGTTTCTGAGAGCTCCGGGTTGAAGCTCTTCTAGGAGCAACTCTGAAATCTTGGTTTTGTACTTCTTTTCTGAATTTCTGGAAATCAGAGAGGGAGGGGTGTTCTTTAGAAGACAAATGGGTAAGGTGGTTTTGTCTGAAAATTCTCAGGAAGTGTCCCATGGTTAACCAGGCATTATTTAGCTGATGCATGTCTTTTTCTCGGAGCCTGTGATGCTACTGCTGAGGTTCTTCATTCGTCTGGGATGCCTGAGAACGTGCTTATTCTGCATAGTAAGATGAGTGGGTGTGATTTAGACACACATTCCCCTGAAAGATTTGCACATAAACAAAATGGCGGGGCCTCATGGTACAGCAGACAGAGCTGTGAGTCAGTGCCAGTCAGGGATGCTGGGCTTCAGCTACAGATTCGCAAATTTCCCAATTTGTATAGTGTTTGTCAGTGATCATGTACCTCCTGGGTTTCCTAGGGGAGCTAGGGAACTAGATTCTGATGAAAAGGCATAGTCCCACTCTGCCTTTTTCTAAACACATCACAATGTTGTAATTGTCCGGCGACTTACAGTCCCCCCTCAAACAGTGCATTCCTCAAGAGCAAGGATTTAGTCTGACTGTTCTCTTCATCACCAGCGTCTAGCAGGGAACTTGGCCGTACTTAGTAAATGATGATTGAATGATGAATGAAGGAGGATGGGATTTTAGATTAGATCAATGAAGATTTACCACAGTGTAACTTCAGGCAACTTGCTTAACTAACACTTTCCTCACTTGTAAACTGAAGTAACATTATCTACCCACAAGAATGTTTTTAGGATTATGTGAGTTAATGAGTAGAGAGACAAGATGAGTGACAGATAACACAGCTTAGAACATAAAATTATGAAACTGTTGAGGGCATAACCAGCCTCATCTCTCCCTGGCTAAATCCTAATCATCTTTTAGATCTCAGTTTAAAAATTATTTTCTTTTCTGGCCCTGCCCATTTTATTTTATTTTATTTCTTTTCAGTGTTCCAGCATTCATTGTCTATGCACCACACCCAGTGCTCCATATAATACGTGCCCTCCACAATACCCACCACCAGGCTCACCCAACACCACACCTCCCTTCCCTCCAAAACCCTCAGTTAGTTTCTCAGAATCTCACAGTCTCTTTTTCTTTTTTCTTTTTTAAAGATTTTATTTATTTATTTATTTGACAGACAGAGATCACAAGTAGGCAGAGAGGCAGGCAGAGAGAGAGAGAGAGAGGAGGAAGCAGGCTCCCTGCGGAGCAGAGAGCCCAATGTGGGGCTCGATCCCAGGACCCTGGGATCATGACCTGAGCCAAAGGCAGAGGCTTTAACCCATTGAGCCACCCAGGTGCCCCTCACAGACTCTTTTTCTGGCTTTTTGTTTTTATTAAGGAAATTTGATTTCTTTTTTTGGTCAAAAGTTTAATATATTTTATTTTTTTCAGACTCATTGCTTGCAGTTTGAGACAAATACAGTTTGTTTTTTTCTGCCAACTATAACTTTCTTTTTTTAATGTTATGTTAGACACCATAAAATACATCATTAATTTTTGGTATAGTGTTCCATGAGTCATTGTTTGCCTGTAACACCCAGTGCTCCTAGCAGTACGTGCCCTCCTTAATACCCATCATGGGGCTCACCCATCCCCCATCTCCCTCCCCACTAAAAACCCTCAGTTTGATTCCTGGAGTCCATAGTCTCTCATGGTTCATCTTCCCCTCTGAATTGCCCCCCTTCATTTTTCCTTTCCCTCTCCTGATGTCCTCCATGCTGTTCCTTATGTTCCACAAGTAAGTGAAATCATATGGTAATTGCCTTTCTCTGCTCGACTTATTTCACTCAGCATAAACTCCTGTAGTCCCATCCATGTTGATGCAAAAGTTGGATATTCATCCTTTCTGATGGCTAATATTTCATTTTAATTACGGACCACATCTTCTTTACCATTTGTCTGTTGAAGGGCATCTCAGCTCTTTCCATGGTTTGGCTATTATGCACATTGCTGCTGTGAACACTGGGGTTCGTGTGCCTCTTCTTTTCACTACATCTGTATCTTTGGGGTAAATACCTAGTAGTGCAATTGCTGGGTCATAGTGTAGCTCTATTTTTAACTTTTTGAGGAACCTCTACACTGTTTTCCAAAGTGGCTCTACCAGCTTGCATTCCCACAAACAATGTAAGAGTGTTCTCCTTTCTCCACAACCTCTCCAACATTTGTTGCTTCTTGCCTTGTCAATTTTTGCCATTCTAACTGATGTAAAGTTGTATCTTATACCAGTTAAAAATTATTTCTTCCAAGAATATTCCTTTTTCTTCCTTCTGTCTGCATTCTCTGCAAGTGACATTAGTTTCTTCTTCTAAATGCCTTCATAATATTCTATTTTTTTCTGTTACAGTACTTGCCATAATTTACTTTCTAAAAAAGTATGGCCTCAGTATTACTCAACCATTGAAAAGAAAGAAATCTTGCCATTTGCAATGATGTGGATATAACAAGAGGGTATTATGCTAAGCAAAATAAATCAGAGAAAGGTAAATATCATATGATTTCACTTATATGTGGAATTTAAGAAGAAAAACAGATGAACATAGGGCAAGGGAAGGAAAAATAAAATAAGATGAAAAGAGGGGGGCAAACCACAAGGAATCTTAACTATAGGAAACAGGGTTGCTGGAGGGGAGGTGAGTGGGAGGATGGGGCAACTGGGTGATGGGCATTAAGAAGGGCATGTGATGTAATGTGCACTGGATGTCATATGCAACTGAAAAATCACTAAATTCTTCCACTGAAAATAATAATATACTCTATGTTAACTAACTTGAATTTAAATAAGACATTTTTTAAAAAGTATCATCTCTGATAGATTGCCACGAAGTGGGGGAATTATGTCAGTCTTGATCACTATTATATTTACTGACATAGTGGATGCTTGTTAAATATTTATTGAATAAGTAATGCATTTTGTAGATGAGGAACCTGGCTTAGGAAGAATAAATGATGTGTATAAACATTGAGCTACACCCTCGTCACTTGACTTCTTGTACCACAGCTGCCTCATGGTCAGGAACTTTGGATTCTTAGGTTTTTTTTGTTTGTTTTGTGTTTTTGTTTTCTGTTTGTTTGTTTTACTCTTTTTCTCTCCAGTTTGAAAAATTGCTAAAATAATACATGTTTCTTGTAGAATATTTAGAAAATATGGATGAGCTAATAAGCAAAAAGAATGGGAGAGGAAGAGAGGTTAGAAGGCAAGATGAGACAAGGAAAAAGAAGTAGAGATAATCACCCCAAAGTCCTGTCACCTGGGCATAAATACTATTAACATTTTGGAATCTTTCAGACATTTTTCTAGGTGCTGTGCAGAAATGTGCATGTGCTTGTGCATGTGTGCGCGCACACATACAGGTTTGTCTTTGTTTTTAAATTGAGAAACTTCACAGGAAGTAGGAAGGTATAAAACTTGAAATACCAGCAGATGGCTCTCTTGTAACAGTGTCTGGGAGTCAAAGACTCCTGCTGTAGAAAACCAGAAGGCATCTTCTGGGATCCCAGGAATGAGAAGACTGCCTCCAAATGAATAACTCGTAACTTTTGTTTTCAGGTTCTATGTCCCCTTAATGGAGAAGAAGAATTTGACTCACTGAAAAAGACAAAGTTCTGTCCTGCCTTGGTCTTTTATACTTTTAATTTTTAATTTAATTTTTCTTCTTTATCTTTTCTTATTTTCTTTATCTTCAATTAGTCACCATACAGTACATCATTAGTTTTTGATATAGTGTTCAATGATTCATTAGCGGTATATAACATCCGGTGTTCATCACAACACGTGCCCTCCTTAATACCCATTACCTAGGTACTTTATTCCCCAAACCCCCTCCATCTGAAACCCTCAGTTTGTTTCCCAGAATCCAGAGTCTGTCATGGTTTGGCTCCCTCTCTGATTTCTTCCCATTCAGTTTTCCCTTTGTTCCCCTATTGTCCTCCGTGCTTTTTCCTGTGTTCCACATATGAGTGAAACCATATGATAATTGTCTTTCTCTGCTTGACTTATTTCACTTATCATCATCTCCTCCAGTTCCATCCATGTCGATGCAAATGGTGGGTATTCATCCTTTGTGATGGCTGAGTAATATTCTGTTGTATATATATACCCCATCTTCTTTATCCATTCATCTGTTGAAGGGCATCTTGGCTCTTCCACAGTTTGGCTATTGTGGACATTGCTCCTATGAACATTGGGGTGCATGTGGCCCTTCTTTTCACTACATCTTTATCTTTGGGGTAAATACCTAGTAGTGCAATTCCTGGGTCATAAGGAAGCTCTACTTTTAACTTTTTGAGGAACCTCCATACTGTTTTCCAAAGTGGCTGTACCAGTTTGCATTCCCACTGTCAGTGTAAGAGGGTTCTTCTTTCTCCACATCCTTGCCAACATTTGTTGTTTCCTGCCTAGTTAATATTTGCCATTCTAACTGGTGTAAGGTGGTATCTCAGTGTGGTTTTGATTTGATTTTCCTGATGGCTAATGATGTTGAACATTTTTTCATGTGTCTGATAGCCATTTGTATATCTTCATTGGAGAAGTGTTTGTTCATGTTTGCTGCCCATTTTTTGACTTGATTATTTGTTTTTTGTGTGTTGAGTTTGAGAAGTTCTTTATTGATCTTGGATACCAGTCTTTTATCTGTAATGTCATTTGCAAATATCTTCTTCCATTCCATGGGTTGCCTCTTGGTTTTGTTGACTGTTTCCTTTGTTGTGCAGAAGGTTTTTATCTTTTTTTAAAATTTTTAAATTTTTTTATAAACATATAGTATTAGCCCCAGGGGTGCAGGTCTGTTAATTGCCAGGCTTACACACTCCACAGCACTCACCATAGCACATACCCTCCCCAGTGTCCATAACCCCACCACCCTCTCCCTACACCCCTCCTCCCACCCCCCTCAGTTTGTTTTGTGACATTAAGAGTCTCTTTTGGGGGGCACCTGGGTGGCTCAGTGGGTTAAGCCACTGCCTTCGGCTCAGGTCATGATCTCAGGGTCCTGGGATCGAGTCCCACATTGGGCTCTCTGCTCAGCAGGGAGCAGGGGGCCTGCTTCCCTCTCTCTCTCTCTCTGCCTGCCTCTCTGCCTACTTGTGATCTCTGTCTGTCAAATAAATAAAATCTAAAAAAAAAAAAGAGTCTCTTTTGGTTTGTCTCCCTCCCGATCCCATCTTGTTTCATTTATTCTTTTCCTAGCCCCCTAACGTACCCCCCGCCCCATTGCATCTCCACTTCCTCATATCAGGGAGATCATATGATAGTTGTCTTTCTCCGACTGACTTATTTAACTAAGCATAATACCCTCTAGTTCCATCCATGTTGTCGCAAATGGCAAGATTTCATTTCTTTTGATGGCTGCATAGTATTCCATTGTATGTATGTATGTATGTGTGTGTGTATGTGTATTTCTTGATTGGATTATTTGTTCTTTGGGTGTTGAGTTTGCTAAGCTCTTTATAGGTTTTGGATACTAGCCCTTTATCTGATATGTCATTTGCAAATATCTTCTCCCATTCTGTTAGTTGTCTTTTGGTTTTGTTAACTGTTTCCTTTGCTGTGCAAAAGTTTTGATCTTGATGAATGAAGTTCCAATGGTTCATTTTTGTCCTTGCTTCCCTTGCCTTTGGTGATGTTTCTAGGAAGAAGTTGCTGCGGCTGAGGTCGAAGAGGTTGCTGCCTGTGTTCTCCTCAAGGATTTTGATGGATTCCTATCTCACATTGAGGTCCTTCATCCATTTTGAGTCTAGAAGGTTTTTATCTTGATGAAGTCCCAGAAGTTCATTTTTGCTTTTGTTTCCCTTGCTTTTGGAGCATGTCTTGAAAGAAGTTGTTGTGGCTGACTGAGGTCCAGTAACTGAGGTTACTGCCTGTGTTCTCCTCTAGTATTTTGATGGATTCCTGTCTCACATTGAGGTCTTTCGTCCATTTTGAGTTTATATTTGTGTATGGTGTAAGAGAATGGTCTAGTTTCATTCTTGTGTATGTAGCTGTCCAATTTTCCCAGCACCATTTATTGAAGACACTCTTTTTTCCATTGGAAAAATTTTTTTCCTGATTTGTCAAAGATTAGTTGACCATAGAGTTGAGGGTCCATTTCTGGAGACTCTACGGTCTGTTTTTGTGCCAATACCATGCTGCCTTAGTGAACATGAAGCTCTGTAATATAGCTTGAAGTCAAGCAATGTGATGCCCCCAGCTTTGTTTTTTCTTGTTCAACATTGTCTTCGTGATTCAGGGTCTTTTCTGGTTCCGTACAAATTTTAGGATTGCTTGTTGCAGCTCTGTGAAAAATGCTGCCTTGACCTTTTATAGAGATTCTGGATTTTCTTCTGATAGAGTCATAATGGGGACTGTTCTCTAGGAGGCTGATTGCCTTAGAAGACTGGTCTTCGATTTTTTTTTTTAAAGATTTTATTTATTCATTCGACACAGAAAGAGAGATCACAAGTAGGCAGAGAGGCAGGCAGAGAGAGAGGAGGAAGCAGGCTCCCTGCTGTGCAGAGAGTCTGATGCGGGGCTCGATCCCAGGACCCTGAGATCATGACCTGAGCCAAAGGCAGAGGCTTAACCCACTGAGCCACCCAGGTGCCCCTTCGATTTTTTTTTAAAGATTTTATTTATTTATTTGACAGAGATCACAAGCAGGCAGAGAGTCAGGCAGAGAGAGGAGGAAACAGACTTCCTGCTAAGCAGAGAGCCTGATGCGGGGCTCGATCCCAGGACCCTAGGATCATGACCCGAGCTGAAGGCAGAGGCTTTAATTCACTGAGCCATCCAGGCACCCCTGGTCTTCGATTTCTTAAATGTGTTTGTCCACAACCTATCAGCTTAGTTAATTGGAAGTTAGTAGAGCATTTTCTTTCAGTCCTAGGATCTGCCCAGTTAGCCTACTCTTACTGGCATAACTGTTTTTGGCAAACAGCATTTGAGCCATGAGTAAGTACACTCTGCCTTTGAGCCTCCCCTGGAACCACGGTGTGTTTGTATTTGTCCTCTTGCCATTGCATATTTCTGAGCCCTGGCTGTTACAGTTCATATGGAAGTTTGGCATTCTGCTTCATCAAGTACTAAGTCCAGGGAGTACAGGCTCTATATACTATTCAGATCCACATACCACTTCCAAGCAAAGATTTGTTATCTTCAGATTTATTCTTTTTCTACTGTTTGCAAATATTAATTGATTCCCCACTTCGTGCCAGATGCTATAATTGACACTGGAGCTACTATAGTGAATAAAGCCCAGTCCCTGCCTTCAGAGAGCTCATGTTCTGTGGAGCAGGCACACATATAAACAGGCCTTTATGGTTCTACATGGTAGGGATGCATAGGATGCCATGAGAACAGTGACTAGGGGATCCTCACAACCCTAATATTTTACACTGAGTCCTGAAGGACTCAGGATTTTGCAATTCTTTAATATTACCCAATCTCTGTGTAATTAGGATTATGTCTTTCTACTCTAATTGGATAATTAATAAAACGTAAGTTTGAAAACATTCAGGTATTCATTAGGTGAGTAATTACTGCCTAGCTGGTGTTTTAAGAAAGAACTTTAAAAATATACATGTATTAGGGAAGCCTGGGTGACTCAGTTAATTGTCTGCCTTCCGCTCATGTCATGATTCCAGGGTCCTGGGATCAAGTCCCACATCAGGCTCTGGCCTCAGCAGGAGGCCTGCTTCTCTCTCTGCTTCTGCCAGCCGCTCTCCCTGTTTGTGCTTTCCCCCACTCTCTCTGACAAGTGGATAAATAAAATCTTAAAAAAAAAAAAAATCCATGCGTATTAAATGTTTTTTCCTTGCCAAGTCCTATCTTAAATACTGAGGTGGCAGTGGAGTGCTGGTATAGGAGGAATAATGGATGAAATAGGTCAAGGTCTATGAAAGTTCTCAGTCCAGTTAGAAGAACAGATTTAGTTCTATTTTTTTTAAAGATTTTATTTATTTATTTGACAGAGAGCACAAGTAGGAGAAGCAGCAGGCAGAGGGAGAGGGAGAAGCAGGTTTCTTGCTGACCAGAGAGTCCAATGCAGGGTTTGATCCCAGGACCCTGGGATCATGACCTGAGCCGAAGGCAGCTGATTAACGACTGAGCCACCCAGGCACCCCAGAAGAACAGATTTAAAATAGAGAATTGCAGCAAAGTGTCCACAACTAGATGTCAGATGGATGTGTTCTTATCATCAGCACCCCCCATTCTTTTACTTCTCCAGCAGGGGAAACACCATCCCAGCTTCAAGACGGAGTTTGATTTAGACATAGAAATAGGGGAAATAGACCCTCTTGCCTTCCTTGGCCCACTGGAATTATCTGTCTTCTTCATTCTCTGGTTTATTGCATGAGCACATTTATGGCATTGATGACTTCAGGAGGATTATAGGAATTCCTGAGCATCTCAGCCTTGACATATTCCCCTCTTCCCCTCACAGGGAGTCCTTACTCTTCTCTTGCCCAGTATATTCTCACTAGGGTATAGAGATAAATTGAGTGCTCCATTGTTATTAAGTCTGCCTTCAGTCTCTATTCTCCTTTATGCAGCTTTCACCTTAGCCAGAAAGAAAGCCTTCAGAATCAAGGCCCCATATTACCCCTCTGATGTATTCTAAACTCTTTGGTGGTTCAACTAGATTGTAAACTCTTTAAAGCTGTTTCTTATACTTTTTCTATATCTAATGTACTGCCAAGTATATAGTAAGGGCTTTCTATATGTGTGTATATATATGTATGTATGTATATAGTATATATATATATATATAATATGTATATGTGTATTATATGTGTACATATATATATACTCTTCAGCATGGAGTGGGGAGCACCTTTTTGAGTAGAAGCCTTATACATGTTGCTCTGTCACATTATTTATACCTTTTCTAGCATATCATATTTTCCGTTGCTGAGAAGTACACACCATACATCTTTAAACCACGTTGGGGTATTCTTTATTTTGAATTATTTATTTTGTTGATTCTCTCTGTTAGAGATTGTTTGGGTATTATTCTTGGGGGAATCTTTAGAAACAGGCAGAGAGAAAACTTAGGAGACTTGTTGTAAAGATTTGTTAGCATTTTTCCATTCAGCACTGGTGCACTGGACAGACACATTCAGAATAGTTAATATAGTAATTGTTTGAGAGCATAAGTATTTATTCATCTCACTAATAGTCATCTTTTCTGGAAATGATTAAAGGTATGAAACATTACTCTCAGTCCAAAATGATTTGCAGTCAGGAGATATAGGAGTGGATTTTTGGATCATTGACCAAAGGACACTGTGTTTCCAAGGCTGTCTGGCAAACATCATGAGGTTCCAGTCTCAGATTCCTTGAAGGGAGAATACAGAAAAGAAAGCCTTATTTCATTCACCAAGTGGCTCAGCAGTAGACCGGACTGATGGACCAGATCAACAAATAACGCAAAACAGGAAGTTGACTCTCCTGAAATCTTTCCTTGTTTCCTCTCAAAAACAATTTTTACCTCTGTTGGGCCCCTACAACTCTTAGTTTATTCTTCCATCATACTTTCTTTTCTTGTCCATTTTTTTTAACTTCTATTTTTAATTCAATAACATGTTATAATGTGGACATTTTACTTCTTTAAAAATGTATTTTTCTTGAAATACAATTAATATACAGTGTTATATTAGTTTCAGTTGTACAATAATGATTTAACAATTCTATAGATTACTTAGTGCTTATCGTGCTAAGTATACTCTTTTTTCATAGTACAAAGAAACCAGAAATACTTTTTTAAAAAATTATTTTTATTAACATATAATGTATTATTAGTGCCAGGGGTACAGGTCTGTGAATCATCAGGCTTACACACTTCACAGCACTTACCATAGCACATAACCTCCCCAATGTCCATAACCCAGCCATCCTATACCTAGGCCCTCACACCCCAGCAACCCTTAGTTTGTTTTGTAAGATTAAGAGTCTCTTACAGTTTGTCTCCCTCCCGATCCCATCTTGTTTCATTTTTTCCTTCCCTACCCCCCACAACCCCCACCCTGCCTTTCAAATTCCTCATATCAGAGAGATCATATGATAATTATCTTTCTCTGATTGACTTATTTCACTCAGCATAATACCCTCTAGTTCTATCCATATTGTTGCAAATGGCAAGATTTACCAGAAATACTTTTATTGAAGGATGAACCATTTGCTTTCACATAATTGTTAGAATTTTCTTAATTACTTATATATGTATGTTTTAAATTTTATAAATAATAATAAATAATTTTATTTATTTTTTAAATTCCAGTGTAATTAACATATACTATTACATTAGTTTTGAAATGTACAATGTTGTGATTCAAAAATTCTACATATTGGGGCGCCTGGGTGGCTCAGTGGGTTGGGCCGCTGCCTTCGGCTCAGGTCATGATCTCAGGGTCCTGGGATCAAGTCCCGCATCGGGCTCTCTGCTCAGCAGGGAGCCTGCTTCCCTCTCTCTCTCTCTCTGCCTGCCTCTCTGTCTACTTGTGATCTCTCTCTGTCAAATAAACAAATAAAATCTTTTAAAAAAATTCTACATATTACTTAGTACTTATTAAGATAAGTGTACTCTTTTTTTTTTTTTTAAAGATTTTATTTATTTATTTGACAGACAGAGATCACAAGTAGGCAGAGAGGCAGGCAGAGAGAGGAGGAGGAAGCAGGCTCCCCGCTGAGTAGAGAGCCCAACTCGGGGCTCAATCCCATGACCCTGGGATCATGACCTGAGCCGAAGGCAGAGGCTTTAACCCACTGAGCCACCCAGGTGCCCCAAGATAAGTGTACTCTTAATAACCCTTATTTATTTCACTCATCCTCCACTCACCTCACCTCTGGCAACCAATAATTTGTTCTCTGTATGTAAGAGTCTAGGGTGTTTTTTTTTTTTTTTTTTTTTTTTTTTTGGTTTATCTCTCTTATTCTTTGTTCAATTGTTTTGTTTCTTAAATTCCACATGTGAGTGAAATCATATGGTATTTGTCTTTCTCTGGCTTATTTTACTTAGCATTATACATAGTCTCTAGGTCCATCTGTGTTGCAAATGGCAAGATCTCATTATTTTTTTTTAAAGATTTTATTTATTTATTTGAGAGAGAGTGAAGGTGAGAGAGATTACAGAGGGAGAGGGAGAAGGAGATTTGCCACTGAGTGGAGAGCCTGCTAGGGGCTCAATCCCATAACTCTGGGATCATGACCTGAGCCAAAGACAGATGCCTAACTGACGGAGCCACCCAGGCGCCTCAAGAGCGCATTCTTTTTTATGGCTGAGTAACATTACATTGTACATATGTACCACATCTTTATCCATTCATCTATAGACAGACACTTGTGTTGCTTCTATATCTTGGCTGTAGTAAATAATGCTATAATAAACATAGGGGTGCATATGTCTTTTTGAATTATCATTTTTGTTTTCCCTGGGTGAATACCCAATAATGGAATTACTGGATTGTATGGTAATTCTCCTTTTAATTTTTGGAGGAACTTCCATACTGTTTTCCACAATGGCTGCACCAAGTTCCATTTCCACTAACAGTGCACGAGGGTTCCTTTTTCTCCACATCCTTGCCAACACTTGATATTTCTTATCTTTTTGATTCTAGCTGTTCTGATAGGTATGAGTTGATATCTCATTATGGTTTTGATTTGCATTTCCCTGTCCATCGTACCTTTTTAAGTAACTGGTTATAGGCTGCCCTACTTGCAGAATGTAAGGCCCTTAAGGAGAAAGGTATGCATTAAAAAGTACATTTACAGGGCGCCTGGGTGGCTCAGTGGGTTAAGGCCTCTGCCTTCGGCTCGGGTCATGGTCCCGGGGTCCTGGGATCGAGCCCCGCGTCGGGCTCTCTGCTCAGCAGGGGGCCTGCTTCCTCCTCTCTCTCTCTGCCCGCCTCTCTGCCTACTTGTGATCTCTGTCTGTAAAATGAATAATAAAAAAAAAAAGTACATTTACAAAAAAAAAGTACATTTACTTCAGTACTCTTTTGAGGTAAAAATAACCACAGGAAAAACTATTATTGATAGTTGTATATTAGTGACTTTCATTTCATTAAAGCTCAAGATAAATTTAGAAGAAAGACAAAACAGTTTAATAGAAAGAAATAGCTCTTAGCATAGAGCCAGAAATACCACAGTAACAGTTAATCATAGATTGGAGATCTCTTTTGCATGCTTAGGGTAGTGGGGGTCAAGGTTAGAGGAGCCTGAGTGCATGTGTGTGGATGAGGGGATGGGGTGATACCAGAGTTTGATGAAAGCCTTTTCTTGCTTTTAGTAGTTCGGTCAGAATCATCTTAGTAATGGAAACTAGAATCAGTGTGTCTTTACCAAGTAACTAAAGTAACCTATTAGATCTTAATTATAGGACTACCCACCATCTGTCAGAAGAGAGAGAAGGGGTTATATTTAGGTAGAGTTGACTATTTTTGGCACCAAGGGGGCCACAGTCCTGTACCTTTAAAATTCTAAGCTGCATGATTTGAGGTTGATTTTTAGGCAAGAGCTTTTATTTGCAGCTAATGCTGTGAAACTGTTACGTTTTATTTCATTTGGATGTCCTGCAGTGCTTTTGTTGTTCATTTTTTTTTTCAAATGATAGAATAGAAATCCTAAGGGGAAGGGAAAGATAGGGAGAGGGAGGAAGAGGGAGGGAGAAGTAGAGAGAGGGAGGAAATTTTTCAGGAGTGGAAAACATAAAGGAAAATATGCAAGAAAAAGTACAATAGAAAAATCACAGGTATGCAAAGAAACATTACCTTTTATTCAAAAAGAAAGAAGATACAGTTACATTTTTAACAGACACATAAGCTGTAGCTCAAATGTAAAGTTTAAGTCATAAGATTTATGAGAGGTTTAAAAAACCTGGAGTAATTATAAAAGTGCTACTGATGAAGTCCCTCAGACCCAATAATAGATGCATCATGACCCCTATTTAATATACGTAGAGAATTTGGGATAAAAAAGCCATTTTATAATTAAAGGTCTATATCCAGTGGCCATTAATAAGTTAATGTGGGGGCTCCTGGGTGGGTCAGTCAGTTGAGTGTCCGAGTCTTGGTTTTGGCTCAGGTCATGATCTCAGGGTTGTGGGATTGAGTTCTGTTTGGGCTCTGTGCTCAGTGGGGAGTTGTTTGAGATTTTCTCTCTGCCCACTCTCTCTCTCTCTCTCAAAGAAATAACTAAATCTTAAAAAAAAAAAGTGTGATTTCTAGCATCATGGGAGTGCTAAAGAGTTTGTGGTTATTTCTAGTGGTGCTAATAGCATTGTTAGTGAAGAAAATGTACTGTTACCATAAACTAGAGAATTGGATTCAAGCATGGGAGGTAATTACAATACTTAGTTTTAATGTGAAGTTAAAACTTATTCCTTCAACTTCCAGTCCAAACTTATTTTGTTGGATAATTAAAAAATTATGGGGGCTTTCTGCCTTTCTAATTAATTGAATGGTTACTTGATTGAAAGTTACAGTTCCCAAATATGAAAAAGAAGTTTCTTTAACACTAAAGTGGGATAGCAGTGCTTTCACTAGGCATATTGTTAGTAATAACTTTTGTGGGTGTTCCATTGAATAACAACGTTTGGGAAACTTGGTCCCCAGCCAGCCGTGCTGCCTGCCTCCGTGGCTTTCTCACTGTTATTCTTTGCCCTAAATGATAGCAGCTAGACTGAGTTAATAACAGTTAATCTCCTAAGAGAAAAGGTTTGTGTGTCTGTGTCTATATGTGTGTGTCTGTGTGTGTGTTTTGGGCAGATAAATGGCATAGATGGGTCTGGCCTAAACCAAAACTCAGTAGTGTAAAGTTGCTCTCTTTTTTTGGTTCTGGCTTCTTTTTTGTGCATTCTGCCCTATAACTAGACATTACCTCTCAATCTTTCATTCAGGAACATCTTTGCCATTGCTAATAACTTTCATATACCTGTTGATGCAAGAGCCAACCTTAATGATCCCTTGGATTCATCTTTGTGCATAGTGGAGATGGCAGCATTTTCTATATCTGTCCTGAGGTACAAAGCACCAGCAATGGTAAATAAGCACTTCTAGGTCTTTCTGGAAATTTTTGTTGAGAAAGCCATAAAATAAAGGATTTATGCATGTGGAAATCATAGCAATCAAGTGGCAAATTACAAATATCAGATCATGGTGACAGCCCATCAGCCCCTCATGACACTAGTCAAAAATAACACAGAGGGTGTTCAGGGCAGCCAGCAGGCTCCAAAGGTCACTACAGTGGAGATCAACATTGTGTTGATCCTCTTGTTCTCATTGAGCTGGCTCTCAGTTTCCCTAGTGCTGTTTTCCTTCTCATTTCTCCTATGGAGGCAGGTAACAGTCTTCGAGTAGCAGATGAGGTTGAAGCTCAGAGGGACACAGTACTGGACCATAAACACGAAGGTGGTAAAGATGGGCCACTTCGTTTTGGTGGGCCAGGTCTCTCTGCAGGCCACACCGTGGGTGTAGAGGTCACCAGGGAAAGAGAGGTTCTGGAAAGGCTCATTGGTGGGTGGTAGTACAGGAAGAAGGGCATAGACAGTAAAAGAGAAAACAGCCAGATCAATGTAATAACCCCAGTAGGCATGAGGTACACTGTGTTTCCAGCCATAGGGGTTTGCAGCCATCTGAAAACTTTCTTTTTTTTTTTCATGACTTCTTTAATATGTTGGCTAATTGAATTTAAATTAAAAAAATAAATGTGAAAAAAATAAAGATTTGTTTACTTTTTGAGAGAGAGATAGTAAGGGCAGAGAGAGAACATCAAGTAGACTCTGCCCATGCTCAGCGGGGTACCTGATGTGAGGCTCGATCCCATGACCCTGGGATCATGACCTGAGCTGAAATCAAGAGTTGGATGCTTAACCCACTGAGCCACTCAGGCATGCCAACAGAAACTTTTCAACAGCAATTAACACAACTGAGTAATATGGACAGAGGTGGAGACACTCTGCACATAAGAGCTGAGTTTGCACATGGTATCCCCAAATACCCAGGGGCCCATCAGAGTGTGGATGACAGTGAAAGGTATACACATGACATATACCAAGATGTCAGAGGAAGAGACCTTGGTAGTCAGTATATTAGTGATATTCTGAGCTTCTCTCTGCTTCTTTTTTTTTTTTTTAAGTATTTTTATTTATTTGACAGAGAGAGAGATCACAAGTAGGCAGAGAGGCAGAAAGAGAGAAGCGGGGGAAGCAGGCTCCCCGCCGAGCAGAGAGCCCGATGTGGGGCTCGATCCCAGGACCCTGAGACCATGACCCGAGCTGAAGGCAGAGGCTTAACACACTGAGCCACCCAGGCACCCCTTCTCTCTGCTTCTTAAAGATGATAATGATGAGAAAAAGGTTTCCAAAAAGGCCCACTCTTCAGACCACAGTATAGACTATGAGGAATAGGAGCAAGGCTAGAGAAGGGGGTCAGTGGACCTCAACACAGAGAAATGCAGAGTTGTTTCTTTCTAGCATTGGTTTTATTAGATGCTGGGTAGTTTAGAGAAAGTTCCATTATGTTAGTGTTGTAAGGAAAGCTTATCTAAGCTTATTCTGGTCTGGCCATCAGTTCTTGGGAAGCACTTCGATTCTGAGGCTTCCAGTTAATAATTAGTAGGGTTTAATCTTCTTTGATCTTTATCTGTGCTCAGTGGAAATGTACCTGTGGCTTGAGTATCAGCCTGAAATCCTAAAAAATTAAAGAGAACCCAGAATATTAGTGTGAAGTCTTAACAACCTGGACAAGTCTATTGTGGAACAGGGTCCCTGTGAGGACATAGAGAGATGGGTCTCCCTGTCCTTGCTCTTCTCTCATCTCAGGGTACTCTAGTTGTCCCAGCAGTATAGTCTTTAGAGCTAATAAGGAAGGGAATGTGATAGCATTCAGTTAAGTATATAAGGTTGCCCAAATATGTTTCCATTTCTGTCACCTCCTGTGCTTTGTGTGTGTGTGTCTATGTGTATGTATGTGTATGCCTGCTGTGGAGGCCAGAGTACCATGTTTGGTTTGAAGTTGCGTTTCAGTTGGAGCATCACTTTTTGATGTCTGTATGACTTTGACACAAATCATTACCCTTCCTGCTTAGTTGTTGTTTTGTTGTTGTTGTTGTTTTTAAAGTAGGCTCTTTGCCCAACGTGGAGCCCAGTGCGGGGCTTGAACTCATGACCCTGAGATCAAGACCTGAGCTGAGACCAAGAGTCAGATGCTTAACTAACTGAGCCATCAAATGCCTCTTCCTGCTCAGTTTTCTTATCTGTAGAATGGGGATAAACAGTGTCTGAGTTGTGAGGATTAAATTAGATCATGCAACTGAATTTGTCTGTTGGTCCCAATGTGGAGCCCATAGTTGTGTTTAGTATTTTTTTTCTTTTTTCTTTTCTTTAAAAATTTATTTATTTTTTTTAATTTTTATTTTTTATAAACATATATTTTTATCCCCAGGGATACAGGTCTGTGAATCGCCAGGTTTACACAAGTAGTGTTTAGTATTTATGTCCTGAATAAAATTTGTCATCTCCACTGCCCCGAGCTAGTCTATAGCCTTTAGTCTGGAGGCTAGAATCATAGTCATCCCTGCTTTGGAGTAGCATATGCTGTCTCCTCTTTGCACTAGTTGTACTCTTTGGGACTGAAGCCATACTCTGCACAGGGAGTTTCTGGATATGATGCTCAGATTCTGGAGATCCAGGTGAGGAAGCCATTGCCTAATGAGCTGCTCCTCAGAATTAAGTTCATTTATGATGCATTCTTCCAATTCTCACTTCCTCTGGCTTTCAGAGGAAAGAGGAGTCCTGACCCTGTGGCTCAGTATGGCCTAGAGTGGTTGTATTCAGGAGAATTATTCAGACCAGAATATACAACAATTATGATGAACTCCCCACCATTTTAAGTGCTGAGATTTCTGGCCCAAAGAGGACACGCTGAAAGAAGGCAAAGGGAAAAAAATACCCTCCATCTTGGTTTATTCTTTAGGAATTTGAGGAAGACAACATAAATAACTGTGATAAAGGAAGCTGAGCAGTAGGAAAAAAAAAAAGAACAGATGTTTGTTTGCTGTTTGAAATTACCCTGCACATCCTGTTCGAGTTCAAAGTCTTAGCAGATTCTTATTGGAAAGAAAGCAACTTAAGAATACTTGTTATGTCTGTCATGGTTTTAGCAATAGATATTTTGATGAGGAACACTGGGAAAATGTCATAGGTGCATAGCAACTGTTGACTGAGACAGTATATTTTGTAAAGAAAGACCCAAGGAACTTATCTATGGCTCAGATATGATGTGGTGACAAGTAGAGAGAGTGAAATTGATCAACAATGGTGCTGACATGGTTTAAGGCTTGCATGATTCAGGGGTTCTGCAGACCTAGAGTTCGCAGATATTGCCTGAAGGGGAACGTGAAAACAGATTTAAGCTCTTTATGATAGTCAGTGGACTACAACTGTAGATGAGACCAGAAAGCTTTGATTAAGATAGCTTCTCCTAAGCAAGATTTACCTGGAGGAGGAAAGGCACAAAAAAAAGGCACAAAAAAAGGAGAAGTAGGCAATGACTTCATACACAGGTACACGTCTGCTGGAGTGAGTGCTGGACTTCTATCAGAGACACATTCTGCTGCTAACTAACAAGGTCTTTGATCTTGGGCAAGTCACTCACCTTTTCTGGGCCTCAGTTTCTTCATCTGCCAAATGAAACCCAAAAATGGCCTCCCCATTGCACACATCTTGGTTTAAGGGCTAATGAAATAATGTATTTAAAACATCCTATTAACTGTTAAACATTATACAAATCCACATGCTCATTATTGTTGTTGCTGTTACACGTGTTGAATGTTTCGGACAGAATTGGTATAACCCCCATCCTCCAGAAAGCTGTCAGTGCCTTCCTATCCACTGCATGTACAATTTATTCCTCCAATACCACATTTGCTGGAAAGAGGTGGGATTGTTATATTTTCATTTTATTGACGGAAACTAAACCACAGAAAGGTCTAAGGGCTTAGCTAAAGCCAGACAAGACCAGCAAAATCTTGTGCTTTTTTTCTTCCCAGTTCTTATTGTCCACAGGAAAGGAGAGCTTCCTATGAATCCTTCAGAGAAAGGTCTGAATAACAGTTTCTTCTTTACCCATGTGGAAGTTCATACAGTTTTTTAGAGGGCCTAGCAGATTGGTAAGAGAGATGGGAATACGCATTGGGAACCTGTGTGTTGCCTGTTCTGGATGATCTGGGTTGTGTGAGCTGAGTGTATGGGGATTACTCACCGCCCTGCAACAGCTGGTCTGAAGCTTAGTAGAGGTCCGTCTGCCCTCCTCTGTGTTGATTAGTAGCAAAGTGCAAATTATCTCCCTAGTCTCTAAGTTCCTATAGAGGCTTGAAGCTCAGAAAAGCCAGAAGAAGGTCAGATGGGCCTCATCTGGGAGGAATTCAAAGGGGAGTACTGGAATTACATTATCCATTGCCCTCTACACAACACAGAGAAGATTAATCTTCACCCCCAACTTGACTGTATTTGGTTTGTGAAGCACTTGCCTTGAACTGGCTCCATCTATGCCTTTCATGCAGAGGTATAACATTACACAGTCTTGATAGTTTTGTGTTTAAAGGTTTTAGGATGAACAGAATAAGAGCATTATTCTGCTGAAGTATCTCTATGTACCTTTATTTCTGTATCTGATTTAAAAAAAAAAAAATTAGCGACTATGGGATCCCTGGGTGGCTCAGTGGGTTAAGCGACTGCCTTTGGCTCAGGTCACGATTCTGGAGTCCTGGGATCAAGTCCTATATTAGGCTCCCTGCTCAGCGGGGGTCTGCTTCTCTCTCTGACCCTCTCTGCTCTCATGCTCTCTCTCTCTCACTCTCTCTCTCAAGTAAATTAATAAAATCTTTTAAAAATTTTAAAAAAATTAGCGTCTTTCTCTTTTTTATTTTTTAAAAATTTTCCGCAAATTTTAAAAAGGATTTTATTTATTTATTGCCAGAGAGAGAGCGAGCAAGAGGGTGAGCACAAGCAGGGAGAACAACAGTCAAGGGCAGAAGCAAGCTCTCTGCGGAGCAAGGAGCCCATGTGGGACTTGATCCCAGGAAAGCTGAAAGCAGATGCTTAACTGAATGAACCACACAGGCATCCCTCTCTTTTTCTCTCTTCATACAACTCTTATTTTTTTGGTGGGTATTAGGGAGCAGAATTTGTGTGTGACTTCCCCTTGGTCTCTGTGCTTTCTCCTTATCTTTCATTGTCTTCCTCTTGTGATGCCTCGCGCATTCATTGTCTTCTCTGTTTCCCCCTTTCCCTTAATTGTCCATACCACAGAATAATTGAGGCATATTTTAGACTCTCTGTTATATTTCATTTGGTATTATGGTTTCTTGACCTGGAAAAGATGCTACAGGTATTCTAATAGACCCCTCTCATTTGACACTTGTTGTTTGCAGTTTTGCAATTCATTACTGGCAGAATAGAGACCAGAGCCCAAGTCTTCTGGCTCTCAGATTTCCATGCTCTTTCCATTATTTTCTGCTGCCTCCTGTTTTATGTTTATTTTTTCTTTTCTTTCTCTTTCTTTTTTTCTTTTTTCAAGGGAGGGGTTTTCTGGTGTGTGTGTGTGTTTCAAGATTTTTATTTTTTTATTTGACAGAGAGAGACACAGCAAGAGAGAGGGAACACTGACAGGGGGAGTGGGAGAGGGAGAAGCAGGCTTCCTGCTGAGCAGGGAGCCTGATGCGGTGCTCAGTCCCAGGACCCTGAGATCATGACCTGAGCCAAAGGCAGACACTTAATGACTGAGCCACCCAGATGCCCCTTTTTTCTTCCTTCCTTCCTTCCTTCCTTCCTTCCTCAGTCCTTCCTTCCCTCCCTTTCTTCCTTCCTTCCTACCTTTTTGTAGCCTTCCTGCTCAACATGGAGCTCACTGTGGGGCCTGAATTCACAATCCTGAGATCAAGACCTGAGCTGAGATCAAGAGTTGGACACTTAATCAACTGAGCTACCCAGGTGCCCCTATTTTATATTTCTTGAATAAATTTCTGTCTTTCTTGTTTTTTAATTATTTTTTTAAAGATTTTATTTATTTATTTGACAGATAGAGATCACAAGTAAGCAGAGAGGCAGGCAGAGAGAGAGAAGAGGAAGCAGGCTCCCTGCTGAGCAGAGAGCCTGATGTGGGGCTCGATCCCAGAACCCTGAGATCATGACCTGAGCCGAAGGCAGAGACCCAACCCACTGAGCCACCCAGGTGCCCCTCTTGTTTTTTAATTTTAAAAGTAAATGAGTAGAACATTTTCTAATTATTTTATATTATAAACAGTTTCCTTAATATAACTTCAGGGAGTCTGTGGCCTTGGGCAAAGTGAAGTTTTGCACACACCTGCACACACAAGTGTCCATGTGGGGTTCCCAAAATAGATCAGGGCCACACTGCGAGCATGCCCCCATGGAACTCTTTCTCCTTTTCCTTAAACCTTTAGGAATACAGATTGTGCAAATAACATCTTGCATTTTTTAGGGCTTGACAATTTAAAGTACTATCTCATTCATTAATTTATTCAAGAATTTAAGTGTTGACAAGGTGGGCTGTCTTTTTTTTTTTTTTTAAAGATTTTATTTATTTGACAGAGAGAGATCACAAGTAGGCAGAGAGAGAGAGGGAAGCAGGCTCCCCGCTGAGCAGAGAGCCCCATGTGGGGCTCGATCCCAGGACCCTGAGATCATGACCCGAGCTGAAGGCAGAGGCTTTAACCCACTGAGCCACCCAGGTACCCCAAGGTGGGCTGTCTTACTTGATCTCTCTAGCAGTCATGTACTCTAGATAGGAATGATACTTTAATTTTGATTTAAAAACATAGCAACCAAGACCCAGTGACTTGCTTATGGTTGCATAGTTGGTGGCAGAGTCAGGAGGAAGACTTCTACTTTCTAAGCCATACCTAAAGCAGTATTTCTAGTTTACTGGTTACTTAATTTTAAAGGAAATCAATCAAATTAATCATTTGTGTTCCATGAAGACAAGTAAAACTAGAAGGTCTGTAAAGACACATCTTAGAGCTTTCCCTAAGAACAAAGTACTATATTAACCAACCACAAGAAGCATCAAGAAACAAATGCCTACTCTTTCATAGACTTATTAAAAAGTATAATTGGGAGGCACTTAGGTGGCTCAGTCAAACGTTAAGCATCTGTCTTCAGCTCTGGTGGTGGTCCTCAAAATACTGGGATCGAGCCCCAGGTCATTGGGCTCCCTGCTCAGTGGGTAGTCTGCTTCTCCCTCTCCCTCTGCTGCTCCCCCTACTTGTGCTCTCTTGCTTGCTTTCTTTCTCTCAAATGAATAAATGAAATCTTTAAGAAAATTAAAAATAATAATTGGGCTGGTTATTCTATACCATGCAAACTCCTATTTGACTATTCACCCATTCCAATAAATAAATAAATATATAAATAAATAAAATTTCACATATGTCTATTGTAGAAATGTGTGTGCTGTTTTAAGATTTGGGGATAACATTTGACTCACCCATTCATTCATTGCATGTATTTTGATTTTCTCTGCTGGAGATGCTTTATCTGCTTTTCCTGGAAGTTGACAATTGCCTGAGTCCATATAAAGTGTTACTGGAAAATGTACACATTTCATTTCCCAAAACCTAGCAGTTACTTTTATTTTTTTTTAAAGATTTTATTTATTTATTTGAGAGAGAGAGAGAGAGAGCATGAGAGGGGGGAAGGTCAGAGGGAGAAGCAGACTCCCAATGGAGCTGGGAGCCCGATGTAGGACTTGATCCCAGGGCTACAGAATCATGACCTGAGCTGAAAGGATTCGCTTAACCCACTAAGCTACCCAGGTGCCCTGGCAGTTACTTTTAAAATCAAACCAACAGAGGTGCACCTGGGTGGCTCAGCGGGTTAAGCCTCTGCCTTCAGCTCAGGTCATGATCTTGGGGTCCTAGGATCCAGCCCTGCATGGGGGGGGGGGGTCTCTGCTCAGCAGGGAGCCTGCTTCCCCCTCTCGATGCTGCCTCTCTGCCTACTTCTGATCTCTCTCTCTGTCATATAAATAAATCAAGTCTTAAAAAAAAAGTCAAACCAACACAGATTGTCTGAATTGACTTTAATTTTCTGTGAAGATTAATCACTGAGTTTGTCATTATAGGGATGTTGAGTTTTTTGATTCTTTAAAATAACAGTGTATTAAATGTATCAAGAAAGGAGAGCTACACTATGTCAATAAAAGTATGTATGCCAGATTCTTAAATTTATTTACAAACCCATAAACAAAAAGCAATTGAAACTGCATTGTGCCAGTACTACCATTTGATGATTTCTTTTGATAATTTTCTTACAGTGGTGCATTCTAAAGCTGTGGGATTGTTTGTAGGATCACATAAGCAAGAAGACATTTGGTATAATTAGGCCTGAAAGCATAACAGTTCTAATTTTTAATGGTCTTCACATTTTAAAACTGGATTAACATGAACATTTGAAAAACACATTTGCAAGATTTTTCTTTAGCCTTTTAGAAGTTTGTTTCCCAGTTTCTTACCTATTGGAAATTTCTAGTGCTATTGCTGTTCTTTTCATCCTGTACAGGTTTTCCTTCTTCGTTTCCTTGATTAGTTTTCTGTGTTTGTTTCTCTGTCACAAGATGCTGTGTGAGCCACCTCTCCAAGCCTAACACCCCCGCCCCCTTCTTGGCTTATTTGTCTACTGCACAATGAATGGCTTCATTTCACAAGCTGCTCCTAGAGTTGAAATCACCGCACAGAATGTCCAGCTCTGGAATCTAGTAGGATCTGAAGGCCAGTGAAAAGGCAGAAAGGAGGAGTCAGAAATCTCAGCAGTAGCAGTGACATTAGATGGAGCATTTTATTTATTTATTTATTATTATTTTTTAAAATAATTTTTTATTTTTTTATTAACATATAATGTATTATTAGTCCCAGGGATACAGGTCTGTGAATCGCCAGGTTTACACACTTCATAGCACATACCTTCCCCAAGGTCCATAATCCCAGCACCCTCTCCCTACTCCCCTCCCCCCGAACCCTCAGTTTGTTTTGTGAGATTAAGAGTCTCTTATGGTTTGTCTCCCTCCCGATCCCATCTTGTTTCATTTATTCTTTTCCTACCCCCCAAACCCCCAACTTTGCCTCTCAACTTCCTATCAGGGAGATCATATGATAATGGTCTTTCTCTGATGGACTTATTTCGCTCAGCATAATACCCTCTAGTTCCATCCGTGTCGTCACAAATGGCAAGATTTCATTTCTTTTGAAGGCTGCATAGTATTCCATTGTATATATATACACACACATCTTCTTTATCCATTTATTTGTTGATGGACATCTAGGTTCTTTAGATGGAGCGTTTTAAAGGATGTATTAGAAATGTCACTTTCTGTCATCTTGTAGAGATGGTAACAAGAGTATGTCCTAAAACCTGTGGTATTTTGTGGCATATATATTTTTATAGTTTTAAAAAATTAGTTGTGCCAAAAGCAGACATTTGTTTTAAAATTTCCTGGAAAATTATTAGTAAACATGAATGGTTGTTCTTAGAGAATTTACTATAAGTTAAAAGATAGGTTTTATTTCTGATTTTGCTATAATTTATGAGATTAATAAAATGCCTTTAAGATTAAAATTAATCCCAAGTTCCCCAGAAAATATGGGGTTTTTAAAATGATTTTATTTATTTATTACAGAGAGAGATCAAGAGAGAGAGAGAGAGAGAAAACACAAGCTGGGGGAGTGGGAGTGGGAGAGAGAGAAGCAGGCTTCCTGCTGAGCAGGGAGCCCAGTGCAGGACTCAGTCCCACATGGGATCATGACCTGAGCTGAAGGCAGAGGCTTAACGACTGAGCCACCCAGGGTGCCCTAAAAATATGGGTTATTATATAAGATTTTCATGAACCACTTTGAAATGATAGCACATGTACTGCTGAACTAGAAGTGGGGGCTGAAAAGCCCTCTCCTGTATTTAAGAAATTGCAGGAAGGAGGCTATTCCTTATTGTTACAAAAGACCGAAAAAGGGAGATTAAAGTAAAATGAGTATTTCCTTATAGTGAGTGTTGGAAGGCTTTTGAGAAACAAGTTTTTTTTTTTCATTTTTTAAAATATATTATTTATTTGAGGGAGAGACAGTGGGAACAAGCACAACAGGAGGGAGGAGCAGGGGGAGAGGGAGAAGCAGACTCCCCACTAAGCAGAGAGCCTGACATAGGACTCGATCCAGGAGCCTGGGATCATAACCTGGGCTGAAGGCATATGCTTAACTCACTGAGCCACCCAGGTGCCCGAGAAACAAGATTAAAAAAAAAAAAGGATTTTATTTATTTATTTGAGAGAGAGAGAGAGAGCACAAGAAGGGGGAGGGTCAGAGGGAGAAGCAGGCTCCCCACTGGGCAGGGAACCTGATGCAGGACTTGATCCTGGGACTCCAGGAACATGACCTGAGGTGAAGGCCGATCGATGCCCAACCAACTGAGCCATCCAGGCACCCCGAGAAACAAAATTTTAGAATATTAAGTGTGGTTGAAGATGTTTTTGGCATGGCATAGTGAATAGACTGGCAACATTTTGAAATTATTTCGTAACTCAAAGATTTAGTAATGGAGCCCCAGCTTTTAAAAAATAACGTTTATTCTTTAAAGTTTTTAATTCATTAGTTAACATACAGTGTTATATTAGTTTCAGGTGTACAGTCTAGTGATTCAGCAGTTCTGTACCTCACCTGGTTCTCATCAGGACAAGTGCACACCTTAATCCCCATCACCTGTTTTGCTCATCCCTACACTCCCCTCTGCTTCAATTTATTCAGTACAATTAAGAGTCTCTTTCTTGATTTTTCTCTTTCTCTTCTCTTCCCCTTTGTTCATTTGCTTGTTTCTTAAATTCCACATGACTAAAATCATATGGTATTTGTCTTTCTCTGATGACACTTTCACTTAGCATCGTATTCTGTAGCTCCATCCATGTCACAGCAAACGGCAAGATTTCATTCTTTTGTAGGGCTGAGTAATATTCCACTGTATGTATGTACACCACACCCTCTTCATCCATTCATCAGTTGATGACACTGGGGCTGCTTCTGTAATTTGGCCATTGTCAATAATGCTGCAGTAAACATAGGGGTGCATGTATCCCTTTGAGTTAGTGTTTTTGTATTCTTTGGCTAAATACCCAGTAGTCTGATTGCTGGATCATAGGGTAGTTCTGTTTTTAACCATTTTTTTTTCAAACCACAATCTAGTGTAAAGAGAGGCCAAAACCAGAGAAGACAAGGTAAAAAAGAAACAGAAAGAAGGTATTTGTTGCTACAAATCTCAGAAACAACCAGGAATATACATTTCTCCTAGGTAAAGGACACTGTATGAATCAGAGTTCTCCACAGAAACAGAGCCATTTGGATATTATATATATAGCACATGTTTAGTAAATATATAATACATATGTATATTAAGAGGTATAATATAAAGGATTAGCTCCAGCAACTATGGAGCCTGGCAATGTTACAGGATTTCCTTCTCCTTTAGTGCTGGTGGTTCTTGGTCACGCTGCTTTGAAGAATGAAGAGGTAGACCAGACAGGGTGGTGGGCAGCAAAACAAGGTTTATTGAGCGGTAGTGAAGTAATAGTACAAAGCTCCCAAAGAGGTAGGGAACCTGAAAGGGTTGCCCTGTTTTTAGCTTTTTAAGGCACATCCATACTGTTTTCCACAGTGACTGTACCATTTTGCATTCCTACCAACAGTGAGTTGATGAGTGATCAACAGCATGAGTGATCCTTTTTCACCACATCCTCACCAACTTATTTTGTTTCTTGTGTTGGTGATTTTAGCTATTCTGACAGGTGTGAGGTGATAGCTCATTGCAGTTTTGACTTGCATTTCCCTGATAGTGAGTGAGGATGAGCATCTTTTCATATGTCTGTGGGTCATCTGGATGTCTTCTTTGGAAGGGTGTCTGTTCACATCTTCTGCCCATTTTTAAACCAGATTATTTGTTTCTTGGGTGTTGAGTTTTATAAGTTCTTTATGTATTTACTAACCGTTTATCGGATATGTCATTGGCAAGTATCTTCTCCCACTGGAGCCCCAAATTTTAAAGCTAAGCCATGCAAATCAATTCTGTTTCCTCACCCAGTGCCTGAAACTCAAAATTCCCAAGTGGTTAACACCTTGATATTATGTATCTGCTTTTTACAGAACACTGACAGGTCACTGGATGGTTGGAGTACATGGCCGGGGGTGGGATGTCCATGACAGAAGTGGAAGCCAGTCTCCTCTTCTGCAGGAATTTGAAGAGCAGATGTGGTCAGAGTGGTTCAAGGAACATCCCTCTTATTTTCCCAGTCACTTTTTAGTGGTATTCTGGTACTTACTTACCTGTTTATACTTGAAGTTTACAGAGTAGCAAACTTTGGAAGAGTGTAAGGCTTGCTGAAAAACAAACATCTTTTCCGTATATAGAATACTGGCAAAAACTAATAATGTCCACAGCGTTGGTAGATACTAAGAGATCTTAGTTGTCTGTGATATTGGTGAAGATAAGGCAGTTTGAATTGGACAGAAATGGCTCTGAACCCAGATTCTCCCATGTTCCCTAGCTGAGTCACCTTGAGCTTCTCTCTCAGCTTTTGAGTCCTTTTCTATAAGGTGGAACATTACCATCTATCTGGCTGGATTATTTTGTCACATAATAGATATTTATTAAGTGGTAGTTTATATTATTATTTCCTATAGTATTTCTTAGTAGAAGTATATGAACAAATGATCCAGATTAAGGGCAGAGTTAATTGTTTT
This sequence comes from Lutra lutra, assembly GCF_902655055.1. Taxonomy (NCBI): domain Eukaryota; kingdom Metazoa; phylum Chordata; class Mammalia; order Carnivora; family Mustelidae; genus Lutra; species Lutra lutra. The sequence goes on along the minus strand of NC_062282.1, from coordinate 76,826,760 downwards.
TTATTCCCGCATCCCTTTCCACAGAAAGAGTAGAGTGAGTGCGAGAGATTGAGAAATGATGAAACCAGAATTGTTTTTGTTTTTAATTTTTAAGAGGATATTTGGTATAAACTTGTCCTTACTGGTGATGAAGATTTAGTGAGCATTACGGTTTTGTTTGCCTCAGTTAAAATTCATTGTTTTACTCACAAAACCTAGTTTATAGGCTAATAGCCTTGGACAGCAGGCATTGAAGTTGATCAAAGGAGCCAAAGTAAGAACTAAGCCTTGGACTTCTCCCATCTTTCTAGAGCCCTGCAGCCTTGATATTTACATTTTCATTATGTTATATATTTTATTTTTAGTTATAAAACAGGTTTTATTGTCTTTATACCTTGATAAACATTAATATAGTAGGTGATTCTCTGACCCATACTTTTACCAGTTTAGGGGAAATCAAAATTGAGGAGTATCATAAAAAATAAAAGGGGCATCTAAACTCAGAGTCCCAGTTATTTGTGTTAAGACTCTATTATAACAGAAGCTTGATAAAGAAAGGCTTCCTTATTTTTGTTTCCCACCCTGCTACAGCTGTCTTTACCTCCGTACAGGACTCCCTGTTAACTGCTCTCTCATTATGATTACATGCTTGAAGTAATTATTTTTTCTTTTGATTTCAGTAGATCCTAGATGACCTGTTGACTCCCTGACACTTATAGTATTCTCTTAGGACCTGAGCAAGAGGGGCTTCTGCCCTGGATCTTGTGTGTAGAGGACCCAGATATCACAAACTTTAAAAAAGTAGTGTCATTTGGGATCCAGCACTCAACGCTGGTAGAGCAACTTGTCATCCAAACATTTACTCTAGTGACAAACACCTTTCAGGTCCCAGATACACTTCTCCTTGTCACTTAACCTGAAGCCTTCATGTCATGAAGGTTATGGGCTGTTGATGGTGGTTATGGACACTGCTTTGATGTGTAGAGAGGATATGTAGTTGCGGAACTTCGTAGGTGAAAGGACAGGCTAATTAAGGACAGCCTAAGTGTGATAAATTCCTGTATAATGAATTAATCACTTTCCAGTACTGCTAACCATCTTTATTCTTGTTTCTCTTTCTATTCCAGTTTGTGTTTCTACTTAAAAATTAGGTTAATATTTTAAACAGTAGTCCAGTAGCTGAGGGATATTCTGCAATATTAAGCAATTCATATTACTTTTAAACTTTATGTATGAGTCCAGATAAAATATATGCGATGCCTGTGGTTGACATTAGCAATAAATGAGCCTTGATAGACTTGTGAGTAGTTCTATTTTTGAAAAATACATAATAGAGTTTTAATACGTTTTTTAAAAATTACATAAAAATTTCAACTTTATTATAATTTTATTTAAATTGGTATTTGTTAATTATAATTTCTATATTGCCTTTTAATTTTATAGGTAATTTTTGGCAGTTTAGAAAAAAGATTACATTTGAAAACAGATATAAAAAATAATTTTAGGGGCGCCTGGGTGGCTCAGTGGGTTAAAGCCTCTGCCTTCGGCTCAGGTCATGATCCCAGGGTCCTGGGATCGAGCCCCGCATCGGGCTCTCTGCTCCGCAGGGAGCCTGCTTCCTCCTCTCTCTCTCTCTCTGCCTGCCTCTCTGCCTACTTGTGATCTCTGTCTGTCAAATAAATAAATAAAATCTTAAAAAAAAAAATAATTTTAGGGGCTCCTGGGTGGTACAGTTGGTTAAGTTTCCCACTCCTGGTTTTGGCTCAGGTCGTGATCTCAGGGTTGTGAGGTGGAGAACCCTGTGTCCAGCTCCATGCTCAGCGTGAAGTCTGCTTGAGATTCTCTCCCTCTGTCCCTCCTGTTTATTCTCTCTCTCTCTCAAATAAATAATTAAATCTTGAAAAAACTAATTTTAGTTTTTGATTTTGCACAATTGATATATATATTTTGATGATAGTATGTTCAAATTTTGCACACTTTGAATAAATTTTATTTTATTTTTAATCCTTTAGATCCTTACTGGCAATATGACACAGAGCATGAGAAAGGCTTATTTATAACAAAATAACTAGTGATTTTGATGAAATTAAGGTAAGAAAAAGAAAGTTTTTGGAACACATCATAATTTATGCATTGTGTGTCTTTATTTTTATTATTTATCCATACATTGCCTGCTTATCAACATTAAACCCAGACATGTGCAATAATACTTAAGTTCAGTGGTCTTTGATATTTTGTCAACTTTTAGTCAACTTGGTCTTTTAGTCAAGTTTTAGTCAACTTATTTTTTTTAGTAAAAATCATAGCTCTGCATGCTAAATTTTGTCAAGGTATATGGATTAAATACCTCTCCAACTTTATTTCGTATCTCTGTATCCCTCCCTTCCCCACAAGTTCCTCCCAACCCCAGTTTTAGGGAGAAGTTTTACTAGGGAGCAGTGTGATCCTCTTTATAGGAACTCTGAGCTGGTGGCTCACTTTTATACCTGTCTTAGGATCAGACCTCACCTTCTCTTACCTCTCTTTGATGATGGCTGATCTGGTTTGGTGAGGGAGGGTAGAGGTGGGAATTGGTAATGTAAGCCAGGAGATAATTCAAAGACACATGATAATAATAACTTATGGATAATAATAACTTATGGATAAAACATAATTTAACAAATGTTGTACCCCTATGACAAACAGTGTCACATTATCATCAACAACCTCATTTGTGACTCAATATTAGCCCAATTCATTTCTAGGAATTATCCTAGGGAAGTGACAATCTGGGACACAGTGATGTCTGGACGTGTTGGTTATACCCTCATATCCAGGCCTAATCAGCGTACTGTGATGGTATGGCAGACAAGTGTGTCAAAGCATGAAAACCTCCAAAAGAACTTTCACTAGAATTTTATTTGAAATGTTGGGGTCAATTAATTCCAAATATTCCTTTCATTTCCTTCATCCTTGGGTATTCGTCACAAAGCAAGGTCTTGTAGGCACGGTTCCCCTCCTACACTCTCTTGCCCATTTCATTCAGAACGTCACACGGTCCTTCTCACAGATTGTGTATATTCAGTCGATTCTCAAAGACTCCATATTTATGAATTCACTTACTAAGGTTATTTGTAGCCCCCTAGTCAGTACCCTGCTTTAGTGGCCGTTCATGGGCAGGTGTGGAGTGGTGAAAAATTGGTATCACCTGACAAGCACATTTCCAGCTGAGGCTGAACAAGGTAACTATTCTGACTCTCTCTTTCAGCTCTTGTACTGTATTTAAGTGTCCTTTTTATGGTCTGTTTAGTGGCATATTTTCCACATTTTTATGCTTTTTGTTGGTGACTTCACTGTTTAATATAGTCCTCTATCAGTTGCCTGTGTGGCTCAGTCAGTTAAGCGCCTGCCTTCAGCTCAGGTCATGATCCCAGGGTCCTGGGATCAAGTCCCACACTGGCTCCTTGCTCAGCCTGCTTCTCCCTCTCTTGCAGCTCCCTGCTGCTTGTGCTTTCTCTCTCTCTCTGACAAATAAATAAACAAAATCTTTGAAAAAAGAAATAGTTCCCATCTATAGGGCTGAAGTGCTGTTCAGTATTCCTAAGTGCAAGAAGGCTGTAATGTGCCTTACAGAGAAAGTGTGTTAGATTAGCTTCATTGGGGCTATACTTATACTGCTATAGTTATGGTTATATAGTTATACTGCTGTTGCATTAGCGTACTAAGTAAGTATCTTTAAACAGAAGTCTCTTTATTTTGTTTTGTTTTGTTTTTTTACATGTTGGGTGTCTGGTTTATTCAAACTGTCAGTCAGATGCTCCCACCTCTGCCCTGGGCCAGGCACAGGAAGTGAATAACTGGGAGCTATGGAGCTGAATAGGGCAGGGCTGGGCAGGTATCAGAAGATAAAAGGAGCTCAGCTGAGCAGCCAGAGCAGCATCAGGGATAGGCTGAGCAGGAAGCAAAGGCCAAAGCCTGCAGAGCCCAGCCCCACTCATGGCTTCAGCATAGAACCTCACCACGTCCCTGTTGGGATTGCCCTGGGCTGGGTCAAACCATATCTGGATGCAGGAGCCACTGCCTCAGCTGTAGCTGCTCAGTTTGTAGGAGTGGCTCCAGATCTCACTGCACAGAGTGGCAGGTGCTGGGAAGGAGAAATGGAAGGGGTGCACCGAGCTCCCACTGGGTACCACTTTTACCTTGACATCCAGTCCTGGCCTTTGTGACAGTTGTTCTCATAGGTTTAGGAAGTGTGGCAGCCTTCCCAGCAGTGCAGACAGCCCTCTTCAGCTCTCTTCACATAGGGTCACATTCAAGACGTGCTCTTTGTGCCAGCTGTGGGTCACCTGCTGGCCCTAGAGCCCCAGGTTAGGAGCACTCATACTGGTAGGTGTCCTGGATGAGGTACTGTTTGCAAGCAGGTGCCGTCTGTCCACAGTGGTCCCAGTTCAGTCTGTATAGGTGGGAAATACCCTTCTGGGCTTCCCAGGTGATGGCAAAGCAGCAGGGATTTTTCTTCCAGGGGCTGCATTGGTTTACGCAGCTTGTTCTCCGGCCTTGGCTTTTCCTTGTGGGGCTTGACATCCATACAGACATTGAGAAGCTCAGTCCTGGGCTGGGCTGCCGATACTGCGGCTGCCCCCACCCAAAGGAGCAGCAGCTGTGTTAACCACCAGCTGGACCATGTCAGTCTCTGAATCCTGTGACAACTGGGAGTGTTAAGTCCTCCACAGACCTCAGAAAGTAAAGGGCCACTGGATCCCTCACACCTCTCTTCTGGCTTCATAAGTTGAACAAAAGTATCTTTAAAAAAAAATTCAAAACAAGGTTATGTATTGATTGGTTGTTAAAAACGTGACTAGAGGAGCACAAGAATCCAATCTTGTGTTTTTTTTTTTTTTTAAGATTTTATTTATTTATTTGATAGAGAGAGATCACAAATAGACGGAGAGGAAGGCAGAGAGAGAGAGAGAGGGAAGCAGGCTTCTCGCTGAGCAGAGAGCCCGATGCAGGACTCGATCCCAGGACCCTGAGATCATGACCCGAGCCGAAGGCAGCGGCTTAACCCACTGAGCCACCCAGGCGCCCCCAATCTTGTGTTTTTCCTAGTGTTCACTAATTCACTGTTCATGGCAAATTTATAGGACATAACTACTATACTTTATGAACATTGGCTTTGCCTGTCTTTCTATGTATCTCAAGCTCCCCATTGCCATTTCAGAACACCTTTTTTCCAACTTTGTGGAATTTCAGTCCAATTAGGTGTACCCCTTTAACCTTTTACTTTGCTGTAATTTTCTGATTCAGTTCATTATATTCTTTCTCACCTCTAAGTTCAACAAACATTAATGCAGTTGAACTGATTGATCTTTATTGCTTTTTGCATCTTGCTTAAGAAATTCTTCCCTGTCCTGAGGTCATGAAGATATTCTGCTGTACAGTCTTTTAAAAGCTTTTCAGCTTTTTGTTTGTTTGTTTATTTGACGGAGAGAGAGATCACAAGTAGGCAGAGAGCAGGCAGAGAGAGAGGAAGGGAAGCAGGCTCCCTGCTGAGCAGACAGCCCGACGTGGGGCTCGATCCCAGGACTCCGGGATCATGACCTGAGCTGAAGGCAGAGGCTTTAACCCACTGAGCCACCCAGGCGCCCTCAGCTTTTTTAAAAAAAAAAAGATTTTATTTGTTTATTTGACAGGCAGAGATCAAAAGTAGGCAGAGAGGCAGGTAGAAAGAGAGAGAGAAGGGGAAGCAGGCTCCCCGCCAAGCAAAGAGCCTGATGCAGGGCTCGATCCCAGGACCCTGGGGTCACAACCTGAGCCGAAAGCAGAGGCTCCAACCCACTGAGCCACCCAGGCGCCCCAGCTTTTTTTTTTTTTTTTAGGTTTATTTATTTAAGAGAGAGGGATCATGTGCCCATGCATGGTAGGGGGAGGGGCAAAGGGAGAGAGAATCCCAAGCAGACCCTTCACTGAGCATGGAGCCCGACATGGGGCTCGATTTCACTATGCTGCAATCATGACTTGAGCTGAAATCAAGAGTAGGAAGCTTAGGTGACTGAGTCATCCATTATCCCCCCAAATTTTTCAGTTTTGACTTTCACAGTTAGGTTTATAATCTACTTGAAATTGATATTTTTATGGTGTAAGTTAGAAATACAATTTCATTTTATTCTCATAGACACTTGACTATCCCAGAACTTTTTATTAAAAAGGCAGTCTTTTTCTCACTACTTTTCAGTGGCATCTCTGTCATTTATCAAGGGTTTACATATGTATAGTTCTATTTCTGGCTATCTATTTTGTTCTTTTTTTTTTAAGATTATTTATTTATTTAGGGTGCCTGGTTAGCTAAATTGGTTGGGTGGCTGCCTTCAGCTAGGGTCGTGATCCTGGAGTCCTGGGATCGAGTCCCTCATCAGGTTCCCAGCTCCATGGGGAGTCTGCTTCTCCCTTTGACCTTCTCCCCTCTCATGCTCTTCTCCCCTTTCATGCTCTCTCTCTCTGTCTCTCTCTCTCAAATTAAAAAAAAAAAGATTATTTGAAAGAGAGGGAGAGAGAGAGAAAGAGTGAACTCACAAGTACAGGGGAAGGGGCAGAGGAAGGGGGAGAAGCAGACTCCCCGCTAAGCAGGGAGCCCAATGCGCAGCTGGATCCCAGGACCCTGGGATCATGACCTGAGCTGAAGGTAGACAGTAACTGACTAAGACATCCGGGCCCCCCCATAAATAAAATCTTTTAAAAAAAAAGGAATTATGAGTATGGTTATTAGTATAGGGAGCTGATTAAAATAAATAAAAAATCAAGTGTGTTTTTGAGAAAGAATTGTTCATCAAAAGTACCACCGGCCTGCATTCAGAGTCTGCAATTGGTGGCCCCACAATTCTATGGGAAGGAAACATGTAGAGAAAGCTTCCAAGTCCCCAAACAGGGCATATTTTCCAAGGCCCTCTTCATAGTGACTAATAATAATTGATAAGGAACACCTTGCCAGAGGGCAGAACCGAGGGCCATGGTGAGCCGTGTTTTAGGGAGTCACTCCTAATTAGAGAAAAGAAGACCTATTCAAGAAATATTCCACTTTCCTAGAGTAGGAATGCTTGTAATTGTCTGCCCATTGGGATTTAGAATTGTGTCTTCCATCTTTATCCTTCCAAATGAGAGTTTTATTGTAATTATCGTGACCCTGTTCTACTCTCATGTATATATATTGGGGTGGGGTGAAACAGATAACTTGGATTACTAGTTAACAGGCATCTAGGTTAAAAATGAACCTCTTCTAGATCTAATATTGAAATGAACACATCTGAGATCTTGGACTTTGAGCTCAGAGCAGTGACTGTGTGGGACCCTAGGGTCTTCCCTGTTGGGGAGGAGGTAAGTATTTAGTATGTGATGGGATGGGAACTGAATATTTAGTAATAAGAAGCATGGGCTGTGATGTTTTTAAAAATTATTTATGGAATTTGGTACCCATCTTTACAAGAGGATTCTACTCAAAATAAACAGAAGTGATGTATATTGCCTCTTTCAGAAGATTTAAGGATTACCTTGTGCTTTGTAATAAGTCTCTTTGCTTTCTCCTATGACAGGCATTAATGTTTCAGATAATGGCTTACTTGCCAGTCTTGGACCCATAGCAAAGAAGATATCAGCTGAAGTGCTGACCCACGGTGAACACAGAAAGCACAAAACAAATGTTTGTGGTCATAAGCCACTGGGATATTTGTCATTTATTGTTGCCACATAACCTATTCTTCCATGGCCAATATAACCATGCTTACAATATTAAAAAAGACAAAATACAAGCCTAAAATTGTCTTCAGGAAATAGAAAATTATAAAAAGGGGCAGAAAATATTTGAAAAAGAACAAATAGAGCTTCAAGAAATGATAAGTATATAACCTAAAAAAAATTCAGCTTAACAGTTTGACAGAAGATTGATCAAAGCTTAAGAGAGAATTAGTGAACTAGAACGTAGATCTGTAGATACTACCAGGAATGCTTTTAAGAGAGACCAAAAAAAGATGGAAAACACATAAGTGGAATTAAGATGTATGGTGGATAGAGTAAGAGGATTTATTCATTTAGTTGGGATTACATAAGAAAAGTTGAGAAAGAATGGGGCAGAGGCAATATTTGAAGATGTAATGACTCTTTTAGAATGAATTAAAGAATCCCAAATAGTATCAATAAAAAGAAATCTACCCAAGTCATATTACAGAAACTACAAAAATAGACAAAGAAAACAAAATCTCAGAAGCACCAGAGGAACAGAGTGGATGACTTCAAAGGAGCAGTAGTTGGGTTAATAGTTAACTTCCTAACAGCAACAATGCAAATCAGGTGATAGTGGAATGGTATCTTGAAAGGGCTCACATAAAATATCTGCCCATGTAGAACTGGAATTAAAGATATCTTTCATGAATGAGGGTGAAAGAATAATAGACAAAACCTGATAAACTGAAAGCCGAGAGAGTTGATCTCTAGCAGATGCTACCTATAGGAAATTCTGAAGAGTGAACTTGAGACAGAAGGAGAGTGATCCTTGAGGGAGGAGCTGATGTGCAAGAAGGAAAGAAGAGCAAAGAAGGTGGCAAGTATATGGGTAGACACTGTAAAGCCAGCAATAATAATGTCCCAGTGTGGTTAAATAAGTAAAATGCACACCAGTAACAACAGCCATGATTTAATCTGGGAGGGGTCTAGTGCATTTTAAAAGATCCTCATATCACCTGAAAATAGTTGGTAAAGATGCTCTCTAGCTTTGGCTTTGGTAGAGTAAATATGCACACAGTTGTTTCTAGGGTAACTACTACAAGAGGTAGAACCAGTGCATTATTTCCAAACCAGTCCATGAAGAAAAGGAATGATAAAATACTGTTGGCAGGTGGAAGTTTGTCAAAACAACAAGGATGGCTTTCAGGTTTCTAAATTTGGCAATGAGGTGGATGAGAATACTCTTCACTGAAGTAGACAACAGGAGGAAGAGGAAGTGTGGAAGGAGGACGGTGAGTTCCCTGTGTGGGACAAGTTGAATGTGAGGTGTTTGAGGGACTACTGAGTGGGGATGACCAGGAGGCAGCTGTTGAGTATTCTCAGGGAGGCACAGGGCCGAGGCAGGGTTTTTGTTGTTGTTGTTGTTGTTGTTTTTTTTTTTTTTTTTTTTTTTTACCTTTTTGTTTGGTTTTGGGAGCTTCTTTATTTTTTAAATTAATTATTTTATTAACATATAATGTATTATTTGCCCCAGGGGTACAGGTCTGTGAATTGTCAGAATTACACTTTTCACAGCACTCACCAAAGCACATACCAGCCCCAATGTCCATAATCCAACCCCCCTCTCCCTACCCTCCTCCCCTCAGCAACCCTCAGTTTGTTTTATGAGAATAAGAGTCTCATATGGTTTGTCTCCCTTCCGATCCCATCTTGTTTCATTTTTTCCTTCCCTATCCCCCACGACCCCCCGACTCTGCCTCTCAAATTCCTCATATCAGAGAGATACTGTGATAATGGTCTTTCTCTGGTTGACTTATTTCGCTCAGCATAATACCCTCTCGTTCCATCCATGTCGTTGCAAATGGCAAGATTTTATTTCTTTTGATGGCTGCATAGTATTCCATTGTATATATATACCACCTCTTTATCCATTCATCTCTTGATGGCCATTTAGGTTTTTTTCACAGTTTGGCTATTGTGGAGATTGCTGCTATAAACATTGGGGTGCACGTGCCCCTGCAGTTCCCTACATTTATATCTTTAGGGTAAATACCCAGTAGGAACCTCCATGCTGTTTTCCAGAGTGGCTGCACCAGCTTGCATTCCCACCAACAGTGTAGGAGGGTTCCCTTTCTCTGCATCCTTGCCAGCATCTGTCGTTTCCTGACTCGTTAATTTTAGCCATTCTTACTGGCATGAGGTGGTATCTCATTGTGGTTTTGATATGTATTTCCCTGATGCCAAGTGATATGGAGCACTTTTTCCTGTGTCTGTTGGCCATCTGGATGTCTTTGCAGAAATGTCTGTTCATGTCCTCTGCCCATTTCTTGATTGGATTATTTGTTCTCTGGGTGTTGAGTTTGATAAATTCTTTATAGATTTTGGATACTAGCCCTTTATCAGATATGTCGTTTGCAAATCTCTTCTCCCATTCTGTCAGCTGTCTTTTGGTTTTGTTGACTGATTCCTTTGCTCTGCAAAAGCTTTTGATCTTGATGAAGTCCCAATTTTTGCCTTGCTTCCCTTGCCTTTGGCGATGTTCCTAGGAAGAAGTTGCTGTGGCTGAGGTTGAAGAGGTTGCTGCCTGTGTTATCCTCAAGGATTTTTTTTTTCTCCTCAAGGATTTTGATGGGTTCCTGTCTCACATTGAGGTCTTTTATCCATTTGAGTCTCTTTTTGTGTGTGGTGTAAGGAAATGGTCCAGTTTCATTCTTCTGCATGTGGCTGTCCCATTTTCCCAACACCATTTGTTGAAGAGACTGTCTTTTTTCCATTGGACATTCTTTCCTGCTTTGTCAAAGATTAGTTGGCCATAGAGTTGAGGGTCTATTTCTGGGCTCTCTATTCTGTTTCATTGATGTATGTGTCTGTTTTTGTGCCAGTACCATACTGTTTTGATGATGACAGCTTTGTAATAGAGATTGAAGTCTGGAATTGTGATGCCACCAACTTTGGCTTTCTTTTTCAACATTCCTCTGGCTATTAAGGGTCTTTTCTGGTTCCATATAAATTTTAGGACTTTTTGTTCCATTTCTTTGAAAAAAAATGGATGGTATTTTGATAGGGATTGCATTAAATGTGTAGATTGCTTTAGGTAGCATAGACATTTTCACAATATTTGTTCTTCCAATCCATGAGTATGGAACGCTTTTCCATTTCCTTATGTCCTCCTCAATTTCTTTCATGAGTACTTTTCTAGTTTTTGAGTACAGATTCTTTGCTTCTTTGGTTAGGTTTATTCCTAGGTATCTTATGGTTTTGGGTACAATTGTAAATGGAATTGACTCCTTAATTTCTCTTTCTTCTGTCTTGTTGTTGGTGTATAGAAATGCAACTGATTTCTGTGCATTGATTTTACATCCTGACACTTTACTGAATTCCTGTATTAGTTCTAGCAGTTTTGAAGTGGAGTCCTTTGGGTTTTCCACATAAAGGATCATATCACCTGCAAAGAGTGAGAATTTGACTACTTCCTTGCCGATTTAGATGCCTTTTATTTCTTTCTGTTGTCTGATTGCTGAGGCTAGGACTTCTAGTGCTATGTTGAATAGCAGCAGTGGTAGTGGATATCCTTGCTGTATTCCTGACCTTAGGGGAAAAGCTGTCAGTTTTTCCCCATTGAGAATGATATTTGGTATGGGTTTTTCATAGATGGCTTTGATGATATTGAGGTAGGTACCCTCTATGCTTACACTGTGAGGAGTTTTGATCAAGAAAGGATGCTGTACTTTGTCAAATGCTTTTTCAGCATCTATTGAGAGGATCATATGGTTCTTGTTCTTTCTTTTATTAATGCATTGTATCACATTGATTTGCAGATGTTGAACCAACCTTGAAGCCCAGGAATAAATCCCACTTGGTTGTGGTGAATAATCCTTTTAATGTGCTGTTGGATCCTGTGGGCTAGTATTTTGGTGAGAATTTTTGCATCTGTGATCATCAAGGATATTGGTCTGTAATTCTCCTTTTTGATGGGGTCTTTGGTTTTGGGATCAAGGTAATGCTGACCTCATAAAATGAGTTTGGAAGTTTCCTTCCATTTCTATTTTTTGGAACAGTTTCAGGAGAATAGGTATTAATTCTTCTTTAAATGTTTGGTAGAATTCCCCTGGGAAGCCATCTGGCTCTTGTTTGTTGGGAGATTTTTTTTTTTTTTTGACTATTTTAATTTTTATTTTTTCAGCATAACAGTATTCATTATTTTTGCACCACACCCAGTGCTCCATGCAAATCCGTGCCCTATACAATACCCACCACCTGGTGCCCCCAACCTCCCACCCCCCACCCCTTCAAAATTCTCAGATCGTTTTTCAGAGTCCATAGTCTCTCATGGTTCACCTCCCCTTCCAATTTCCCTCAACTCCCTTCTCCTCTCCATCTCCCCTTGTCCTCCATGCTATTTGTTATGCTCCACAAATAAGTGAAACCATATGATAATTGACCCTCTCTGCTTGACTTATTTCACTCAGCATAATCTCTTCCAGTCCCGTCCATGTTGCTACAAAACTTGGGTATTCATCCTTTCTTTTTTCTTTTCTTTTTTTTTTTTTTTAAGGCTTTATAAACATATATTTTTATCCCCAGGGGTACAGGTCTGCGAATCGCCAGGTTTACACACTTCACAGCACTCACCATAGTACATACCCTCCCCAATATCCATAACCCCACCCCCCTCTCCCAACCCCCTCCCCCCATCAACCCTCAGTTTGTTTTGGGAGATTAAGAGTCACTTATGGTTTGTCTCCCTCCCAATCCCATCTTGTTTCATTTACTCTTCTCCTACCCCCTCAACCCCCCATGTTGCATCTCCTCTCCCTCATATCAGGGAGATCATATGATAGTTGTCTTTCTCCGATTGACTTATTTCGCTAAGCATGATACCCTCTAGTTCCATCCACGTTGTCGCAAATGGCAAGATTTCATTTCTTTTGATGGCTGCATAGTATTCCATTGTGTATATATACCACATCTTCTTTATCCATTCGTCTGTAGATGGACATCTAGGTTCTTTCCATAGTTTAGTTATTGTAGACATTGTTGCTATAAACATTCGGGTGCACGTGCCCCTTCGGATCACTACATTTGTATCTTTAGGGTAAATACCCAGCAGTGCAATTGCAGGGTCATAGGGTAGTTCTATTTTCAACATTTTGAGGAACCTCCATGCTGTTTTCCAGAGTGGTTTCACCAGCTTGCATTCCCACCAACAGTGTAGGAGGGTTCCCCTTTCTCCGCATCCTCGCCAGCATCTGTCATTTCCTGACTTGTTAATTTTAGCCATTCTGACTGGTGTGAGGTGATATCTCACTGTGGTTTTGATTTGTATTTCCCTGATGCCGAGTGATATGGAGCACTTTTTCATGTGTCTGTTGGCCATCTGGATGTCTTCTTTGCAGAAATGTCTGTTCATGTCCTCTGCCCATTTCTTGATTGGATTATTTGCTCTTTGGGTGTTGAGTTTGCTAAGTTCTTTATAGATGTTGGACACTAGCCCTTTATCTGATATGTCATTTGCAAATATCTTCTCCCATTCTGTCAGTTGTCTTTTGGTTTTGTTGACTGTTTCCTTTGCTGTGCAAAAGCTTTTGATCTTGATAAAATCCCAAAAGTTCATTTTTGCCCTTGCTTCCCTTGCCTTTGGTGATGTTCCTAGGAAGATGTTGCTGCGGCTGACGTCGAAGAGGTTGCTGCCTCTGTTCTCCTCGAGGATTTTGATGGATTCCTTTCTCACATTGAGATCCTTCATCCATTTTGAGTCTATTTTTGTGTGTGGTGTAAGGAAATGATCCAATTTCATTTTTCTGCATGTGGCTGTCCAATTTTCCCAACACCATTTATTGAAGAGGCTGTCTTTTTTCCATTGGACATTCTTTCCTGCTTTGTCGAAGATGAGTTGACCATAGAGTTGAGGGTCTATTTCTGGGCTCTCTATTCTGTTCCATTGATCTATGTGTCTGTTTTTGTGCCAGTATCATGCTGTCTTGATGATGACAGCTTTGTAATAGAGCTTGAAGTCCGGAATTGTGATGCCACCAACTTTGGCTTTCTTTTTCAATATTCCTTTGGCTATTCGAGGTCTTTTCTGGTTCCATATAAATTTTAGGATTATTGTTCCATTTCTTTGAAAAAAATGGATGGTACTTTGATAGGAATTGCATTAAATGTGTAGATTGCTTTAGGTAGCATAGACATTTTCACAATATATATTCTTCCAATCCAGGAGCATGGAACATTTTTCCATTTCTTTGTGTCTTCCTCCATTTCTTTCATGAGTACTTTATAGTTTTCTGAGTATAGATTCTTAGTCTCTTTGGTTAGGTTTATTCCTAGGTATCTTATAGTTTTGGGTGCAATTGTAAATGGGATGGACTCCTTAATTTCTCTTTCTTCTGTCTTGTTGTTGGTGTAGAGAAATGCAACTGATTTCTGTGCATTGATTTTATATCCTGACACTTTACTGAATTCCTGTACAAGTTCTAGCAGTTTTGGAGTGGAGTCTTTTGGGTTTTCCACATATAGTATCATATCATCTGCAAAGACTGATAGTTTGACTTCTTCTTTGCTGATTTGGATGCCTTTAATTTCCTTTTGTTGTCTGATTGCTGAGGCTAGGACTTCTAGTACTATGTTGAATAGCAGTGGTGATAACGGACATCCCTGCCGTGTTCCTGACCTTAGCAGAAAAGCTTTCAGTTTTTCTCCATTGAGAATGATATTTGCGGTGGGTTTTTCATAGATGGCTTTGATAATATTGAGGTATGTGCCGTCTATCCCTACACTTTGAAGAGTTTTGATCAGGAAGGGATGCTGTACTTTGTCAAATGCTTTTTCAGCATCTATGGAGAGTATCATATGGTTCTTGTTCTTTCTTTTATTAATGTGTTGTATCACATTGATTGATTTGCGGATGTTGAACCAACCTTGCAGCCCTGGAATAAATCCCACTTGGTCGTGGTGAATAATCCTTTTAATGTACTGTTGGATCCTATTGGCTAGTATTTTGGTGAGAATTTTTGCATCTGTGTTCATCAAGGATATTGGTCTGTAGTTCTCTTTTTTGTTGGGATCCTTGTCTGGTTTTGGGATCAAGGTGATGCTGGCCTCATAAAATGAGTTTGGAAGTTTTCCTTCTATTTTTATTTTTTCGAACAGTTTCAGGAGAATAGGAATTAGTTCTTCTTTAAATGTTTGGTAGAATTCCCCCAGGAAGCCGTCTGGCCCTGGGCTTTTGTTTGTTTGGAGATTTTTGATGACTGTTTCAATCTCCTTACTGGTTATGGGTCTGTTCAGGCTTTCTATTTCTTCCTGGTTCAGTTGTGGTAGTTTATATGTCTCTAGGAATGCATCCATTTCTTCCAGATTGTCAAATTTGTTGGCGTAGAGTTGCTCATAGTATGTTCTTATAATTGTCTGTATTTCCTTGGTGTTCATTGTGATCTCTCCTCTTTCATTCATGATTTTATTTATTTGGGTCCTTTCTCTTTTCTTTTTGATACGTCTGGCCAGGGGTTTATCAATCTTATTAATTCTTTCAAAGAACCAGCTCCTAGTTTCGTTGATTTGTTCTATTGTTTTTTTGGTTTCTATTTCATTGATTTCTGCTCTGATCTTTATGATTTCTCTTCTCCTGCTGGGTTTAGGGTTTCTTTCTTGTTCTTTCTCCAGCTCCTTTAGGTTAGGGTTAGGTTGTGTACCTGAGACCTTTCTTGTTTCTTGAGAAAGGCTTGTACCGCTATATATTTTCCTCTCAGGACTGCCTTTGTTGTGTCCCACAGATTCTGAACCGTTGTGTTTTCATTATCATTTGTTTCCATAAATTTTTTCAATTCTTCTTTAATTTCCTGGTTGACCCATTCATTCTTTAGAAGGATGCTGTTTAGTCTCCATGTATTTGAGTTCTTTCCAAATTTCCTCTTGTGATTGAGTTCTAGCTTTAGAGCATTGTGGTCTGAAAATATGCAGGGAATGATTCCAATCTTTTGATACCGGTTGAGACTTGATTTAGGACCAAGAATGTGATCTATTCTGGAGAATGTTCCATGTGCACTAGAGAAGAATGTGTATTCTGTTGCTTTGGGATGAAATGTTCTGAATAGATCTGTGATGTCCATCTGGTCCAGTGTGTCATTTAAGGCCTTTATTTCCTTGTTGATCTTTTGCTTGGATGATCTGTCCATTTCAGTGAGGGGAGTGTTAAAATCCCCTACTATTATTGTATTCTTGTCGATGTGTTTCTTTGATTTTGTTATTAATTGGTTTATATAGTTGGCTGCTCCCACGTTAGGGGCATAGATATTTAAAATTGTTAGATCTTCTTGTTGGACAGTTCCTTTGAGTATGATATAGTGTCCTTCCTCATCTCTTATTATAGTCTTTGGCTTAAAATCTAATTGATCTGATATAAGGATTGCCAATCCTGCTTTCTTCTGATGTCCATTAGCATGGTAAATTCTTTTCCACCCCCTCACTTTAAACCTGGAGGTGTCTTCGGGTTTAAGATGAGTTTCTTGTAGGCAACATATAGATGGGTTTTGTTTTTTTATCCATTCTGATACCCTGTGCCTTTTGATTGGGGCATTTAGCCCATTAACATTCAGGGTAAGTATTGAGAGATATGAATTTAGTGCCATTGTATTGCCTGTAAGGTGACTGTTATTGTATATTGTCTCTGTTTCTTTCTGATCTACTACTTTTAGGGTCTCTCTTTCCTTAGAGGACCCCTTTCAATATTTCCTGTAGAGCTGGTTTGGTATTTGCAAATTCTTTCAGTTTTTGTTTGTCCTGGAAGCTTTTAATCTCTCCTTCTATTTTCAATGATAGCCTAGCTGGATATAGTATTCTTGGCTGCATGTTTTTCTCATTTAGTACTCTGAATATATCATGCCAGCTCTTTCTGGCCTGCCAGGTCTCTGTGGATAAGTCTGCTGCCAATCTAATATTTTTACCATTGTACGTTACAGACTTCTTTTCCCGGGCTGCTTTCAGGATCTTTTCTTTGTCACTAAGACTTGTAAATTTTACTATTAGGTGACGGGATGTGGACCTATTCTTATTGATTTTGAGGGGGGTTCTCTGAACCTCCTGAATTTTGATGCTTGTTCCCTTTGCCATATTGGGGAAATTCTCTCCAATAATTCTCTCCAATATACCTTCTGCTCCCCTCTCTGTTTCCTCTTCTTCTGGAATCCCAATTATTCTAATGTTGTTTCGTCTTATGGTGTCACTTATCTCTCGAATTCTCCCCTCGTGGTCCAGTAGCTGTTTGTCCCTCTTTTGCTCAGCTTCTTTATTCTCTGTCATTTGGTCTTCTATATCACTAATTCTTTCTTCTGCCTCATTTATCCTAGCAGTGAGAGCCTCCATTTTTGATTGCACCTCATTAATAGCTTTTTTTATTTCAACTTGGTTAGATTTTAGTTCTTTTATTTCTCCAGAAAGGGCTTTTATATCTCCCGAGAGGGTTGCTTTAATATCTTCCATGCCTTTTTCAAGCCCGGCTAGAACCTTGAGAATCGTCTTTCTGAACTCTATATCTGACATATTACCAATGTCTGTATTGATTAGGTCCCTAGCCTTTGGTACTGCCTCTTGTTCTTTTTTTTGTTGTGAATTTTTCCGCCTTGTCATTTTGTCCAGATAAGAGTTTATGAAGGAGCAAGTAAAATACTAAAAGGGTGGCAACAACCCCAGGAAAATATGCTTTAGCCAAATCAGAAGAGATCCCAAATCGTGAGGGGGGAGAAAGGGGATAAAAAGGGGTTCAAAAAGAAAAAAAACAAAGAAACTATTTAAAAAAAGAAAGCCGATAAAGAAAAAATATAAAAAGAGGAAAAAATATATATATATTAGATAAACTATTTAAAAAACGTTAAAAAAGAAAACGGTAAAAGTTAAAAAAATTTAGCAGAAGAAGAGAAAAAGAAAAAAAAATTGAAAAAGAAAAAAAAATTAAATTAACTGCAAGGCTAAAAAATCATGGGGAGAAAGCCATGAGTTCCGTGCTTTGCTTTCTTCTCTGGAATTCCGCCGCTCTCCTTGGTATTGAAACTACACTCCTTGGTAGGTGAACTTGGTCCTGGCTGGGTTTCCCATTGATCTTCTGGGGGAGGGGCCTGTTTTAGTGATTCTCAAGCGTCTTTGCCCCAGGCGGAGTTGCACCGCCCTTACCCGGGCCGCGCTGAGTAGCTGAGTAATCCCCTCGGATTTGCTTTCGGGAGCTTTTGTTCCCTGAGCGCTTTCTGTAGAGTCCAGAGGACAGGAATGAAGATGGCGGCCTCCCTGTCTCCGGCCCGGAGGAGCCGAGAGCCCGGGGCCCCACTCCTCAGTGTGCCCTCAGAGAACAGCGCCCAATGACTCCCGTCACCCTGGCCTCCGGCTGCGCTCCGAGCTGACCGAGCCTGCGACCGGTTCAAGGCAACCCCAAGCTGAGAGTCACTCCTCGGCTCTGTCTCTGTAGCCGGCTCCCCGTTCTAATACCGGTAAGCTCTGCAACACTCAGACACCCCCAATCCTTCTGCGACCCTCCGGGACCTGAGGCCGCGCTGACCCCGCCTGGGCTTCACCCCAGTTAAGCCTCTGGAGCGATGTCCCTCAGCGGAACAGACTTTTAAAAGTCCTGATTTTGCTCCGTTGCTCCGCCGCTCGCCGGGAGCTGGCCCCTCCCCCCGCGGTCTATCTTCCCGTCGCTTTGGATTCACTTCTCCGCCAGTCCTACCTTTCAGATAGTGGTTGATTTTCTGTTTCTAGAATTGCTGTTCTTCTTCTCTTCAATCTCCCGTTGGATTTGTAGGTGTTTGCAATCTTTAGATAAGCTATTTAGCTGATCTCCCACTACCCGAAGTAGTCTCACCCTGCTACTTCTCCGCCATCTTGACTCCTCCCCCCCAAGTTTTCTATATCTCCCTGATTCAGTTTTGGTAGTGTATACATCTCTAGGAATGCATCCATTTCTTCCAGATTGTTGTTTGCTGGTGTATAGTTGCTCATAATATGTTCTTGTAATTGTATTTCTTTGGTGTTGGTTGTGATTTCTCCTCTTTCATTCATGATTTTCTTCATTTGAGTCCTTTAATTTTCATTTGTTTTTGTGAATTTCCTGGTTGACTCATTCATTCTTTAGTAGGCTGCTCTTTAGCCTCCATGTATTTGAGTTCTTTCCAACTTTCCTCTTGTATTTGAGTTCTAGCTTCAGAGCATTGTGGTCTGAAAATATGCAGGGAATGATCCCAATCTTTTGGTACTGTTTGAGACCTGATTTATGACCCAGGATGTGATCTATTCCAGCGAATGTTCCATGTGCACTAGAGAAGAATGTGTATTCTGTTGCTTTGGGATGGAATGTTTTGAATATATCCGTGATGTCCATCTGGTCCAGTGTATCATTTAAGGCCTTTATTTCCTTGTTGATCTTTTGCTTGGATGATCTGTCCATTTCAGTGAGGGGGTTGTTAAAGTACCCTACTATTGTATTGTTGTCGATTTGTTTCTTTGATTTTGTTATTAATTGGTTTATATAATTGGCTGCTCCCATGTTAGGAGCATAGATATTTAAACTCATTAGATCTTCTTGTTGGACAGACCCTTTAAGTATAATATAGTGTCCTTACTCATCTCTCATTATAGTCTTTTACTTAAAATCTAATTTATGTGATATAAGGATTGCTACCCCAGCTTCCTTTTGATGTCCATTAGCATGGTAAATTGTTTTCTAGCCCTCACTTGAAATCTGGAGGTGTCTTTGGTTCTAAAATGAGTTTCTTGTAGACAGCATATCAATGGGTTTTGTTTTTTTGTCCATTCTGATACCCTGTGTCTTTTTATTGGGGCATTTAGTCCATTTACATTCTGGGTAACTATTGAAAGGTAAGAATTTAGTGTCATTGTATTGCCTGTAAGGTGACTGTTACTGTATATTGTCTCTGTTCCTTTCAGGTCTACTACTTTTAAGCTCTCTCTTTGCCTAGAGGACCCCTTTCAATATTTCCTGTAGGGCTGGTTTGGTGTTTGCAAATTCCTTTAATTTTTGTTTGTCCTGAAGCTTTTTATCTCTCCTTCTATTTTCAGTGATAGGCTAGCTAGATATAGTATTCTTGGCTGCATACTTTTCTCATTTAGTGCTCTGAATATATCATGCCAATTCTTTCTGGCCTGCCAGGTCTCTGTGGATAGGTCTGCTGCCAATCTAATATTTCTACCATTGTATGTTATAGGGTTCTTATTCTGAGCTGCTTTCTGGATTTTCTCTTTGTCACTAAGACTTGTAAGTTTTACTATTAGATGATGACCCATTTTTATTGATTTTGAGGGGGGTTCTCTGTGCCTCCTGGATTTTGATGCTTGTTTCCTTTGACGTATTAGGGAAATTCTCTACTATAATTTGCTTCTGTATACCTTCTGCCGCTCTCTCTTTCTTTTTCTTCTGGAATCCCAATTCTTCTTCTTCTTCTTTTTTTTAAAGATTTTATTTATTTATTTGACAGACAAGTAGGCAGAGAGGCAGGTAGAGAGAGAGAGAGAGGAGGAAGCAGGCTCCCTGCTTGAGCAGACAGCCTGATTCGGGGCTCAATCCCAGGACCCTGCGATCATGACCTGAGCTGAAGGCAGAGGCTTTAACCCACTGAGCCACCCTGGCACCCCTTGGAATCCCAGTTATTCTAATATTGTTTTGTCTTATGGTATCACTTACGTCTTGAATTCTCCCTTAATGGTCCAGTAGTTGTTTGTCTCTCTTTTGCTCAGCTTCTTTATTTTCTGTCATTTGGTCTCCTATTTATCATTTTCTCTTCTGCTTCATTTGTCCTAGCAGTAAGAGCCTCCATTTTTTATTGCACCTCATTAATAGCTTTTCTTTTTACTTCAAGTTGGTTAGATTTTAGTTCTTTTATTTCTCCAGAAAGGGCTTTTATTTCTCCAGACAGGTTTTCTCTAGTATCTTCCATGCCTTTTTCAAGCCCAGCTAGCACTTTGGAATCATCGTTCTGAACTCTAGTTCTGACATATTACCAATGTCCGTATTGATTGGGTCCCTAGCTGTTGTACTGCCTCTTGTTCTTTTTTTTTTTTTTTTTTTTTTTTTTGTGGTGAGTTTTTCTGCCTTGTCATTTTATCCAGATAAGAATATAAGAATGAGAGAATAAAATACTAAAAGGGTGGCAGAGGCCCAGAAAAATGTACGCTATCCAAATCAGAAGAAACCCAGAACCAGGGGGAGAAGGAAGGGGGAAAAAAGAAATAAAAATGAAAAAAATATAAAATATAAAAAATATGTATATATTAGAATGGTGAGTAGAACATAGCCATCCACTTGATTTTGCGTGTATTCTGGTCCCTTTTAGGAAACTCTCTCTCAAAATTTTAAAGAAAGAAAAACATATATATATATATATACAAAAATATGAGTAAACATGTGAAGGGATGGCATATGACTGTAAAGATGAAAATTTAAAAAAATTCTAGAAAAGGAATTGATAAGATAATTTGGTTGGAAAAAGAAAAAAAGAAGAGACATTGTGATCAGGCTGGAGACTAGAATAAAGCCAAGTGCTAGATTTACGGTATATTTTGATCTTTTAGAGGAAATTGTATCCCAAAATTTTAAAGAAAAAAAACCTATATGTATACAAAAAAGGTTAAATACAATGAAGGGATAAAATATGAGTATAACTGAAGATTTTAAAAGATTTTTTAAAAAAAAGTTATTGTTAAGATAAACTAGTTTAAAAGTGCCGAAAGAAGAATGAGGAAAAGTTAAAAGAAATAGAATAAGAAAAAAGGTAAAATAAAAAAATTTAACTTTGCAAGACTAAAGGATCATGGTGAAAAAAGCCATGAATTCTATGTGTTGCTTTCCCCTAGCTCGGGAGTTCCACCATTCTGGTAGATCGGTGAACTTGGTCTTGGCTGGATGTTCTTGCTGATCTTCTAGGGGAGAGGGGCCTGTTGCAGTGATTCTCCATTGTCTTTTCCCAAGGCGGAATTGCACCACTCTTGCCAGAGGCCAGGCTAAGTAATCTGCTGAGGTTCGCTCTCAGTAGCTTTTTTTACCTGAACACTTTCTATACAGCTTTGGAGGTCGGGAATGAAAATGGCAGCCTCCCAGTCCCCAGCCTGGAGGAGCCAAGCCCTGGGGGCCCCACTCCTTAGTGCGCCCTCAGAGAAAAGCAGTCAATCCCTCCTATCTCCCTGGTCTCTGGCTACGCTCTGTGCTCACCTGGCCTGTGACTGAGCGTTTCTTTCTGGTATGTGGCCCTGTTTGGAGTCTCCAAACCCAGTAGATTCTTGCCGCACACTACCGCACCACTCCTCCCGGAGGAGGAAGGAGGGGGTCTCTCCATATCTGCCACTTGTGGGGGTCACTGCTCGAAGAGCAGTGGCCAGACTGTGCCTTGGATCATGGTTTAAGGTAACCCCAAGCTGAGAGTGCACTGTTTGTCTCGGTCTCTGTAGTCGACTTACCCACTCCGATACCTGGGGGCTCTACCACACTCAGACACTCCCGGCCTTTCTATGACCCCGTGGGATATGTGACCACACTGTCCCTGTGAGGGCTCTACCCCCGCTCAGCTTCTGGAGGGATGTCCCTTAATGGAGCAGACTTCTTAAAAGTTCTGATTTTGTGCTTGATTGCTCCACTGCTTGCTGGGAGTCAGCCCCTCCCATCATGGTCTATCTTCCCATCGTTTTGGATTCACTTCTCTGCACGTCCTCCCTTACAGAAAGTGGTCAATTTTCTGTTCCTAGACTTGCCGCTCTTCGCCTCTTCTATCTTCTGTTGAGTATGTAGGTGATTGGAATGGTTTGATAACTATCGAGCTGAACTCCTGGGACCCGATGGCATTTCAGTCTGCTATTCCTCTGCCATCTTGCTTCGATCCTTGGGAGCTTCTTCTTAAGTTTATTTATTTTTTTTCTTCTTAAGTTTAAAGTGATTCTTAGTATTTTCCTCAACTTACAAGTTTGCTTAACTGTTTTGAGTTAATCTTGGCTCCACTGTCTTCGTACACATTTTTAACAGATTTTTCCAGTATCACCTGGAGCAAAATTGTGAAATTGATGTCTCTGGAAGCCTTTTTAAAAAGTAAAGTGCTTTTCTGCTATAAAAAGATTGAGTTTGTCCTCCCTACCTCCCCCCATCTCTAAAGGGCTGGATTTTTCCAAGTATAAGAAGAGTTGTGTTTTGGTTTTTATTTTCTGGATTTTTTTTTTAACTGTATTTAAGAATTTATTTTCTACTCTTCTCTGCCATCTGGTGGCTTGTGAATGGAACATTGCATTTGGAAGGAAAACAAAGAATTGGAGCTATTTTGAGATATGTAACTTACTGAAGAAAAGCAATATATGGTTGTATGTGTTTAACTTTGAAACTACCAAATCACAGCAGTAGTTTTGGGGCACAGAAATTTGTCTGTCTGTGGTATTTTCTGGATTTCGTACCCACTCTTCTCTTTATCTCCTGTGTCCTGCTTCACCTTCTAGAATTTTTGACCTCCTGTGTAGTGCTAAGGAAACTGAGTAATCAAAGTTACAAATTCCCTTTTGCATTTAATTAAAGGCTTGTTGGGTTTATGATATGTATGAGTGGTCTCCTTTAGTTTCCATTTGGACATCATCTCCTCTGCTATCTCTGTAACACCTTGTACCAGGCAGAAAAACAACCTCCACAAAGATGTCCATATCTTTATCCCCAGACCTGTGAATGTGGTACCTTATGTGGCATAATGTGCTTTTAGGTAAGATTAAGGCCAACGACCTTAAGAGAGGGAGACTATTGGGGTTATCTGGGTGGGTATGGTTTAATCATATCGGCCCCTCTCCCTGTTGTAGTCAGAGAGTCAGAGAAAGGGGACTGAGGAGAGAGATCCAAGATGGGAGTGAGAAAAAAACACCCAGAAATTTGAAGTGTGAAAGAATCTAGACTGGCTTTGTAGATGAAGGGAGGGGGCTATGAGCCAGGGAGTGTGAGTGGCCTCTAGAAAGAAACCTTCTCTCTGCTATAGCCTCCAGAAAAGATTGCAGCCTTATTAACAGCTTAATTATAGCCTAGTGAAACTGGTGTCAGACTTCTTACATATGAAAGTGTAAGATAATAAATTTGTGTTGTTTTAAGCCACTGGGTTTGATGTAATTTGTTATGACTAAGATAGAAAACACCCCATGTTTTGTTAGAATTGGGTCTGGAGGCCTGGATTGGGAGGAGTGCAGAGCTAGCTTGAATTTGATCTAGTGGCAAACCTAGAGAATTGGTTGTTAATAAACTAGTTTCTTCAGCAAGTTTTTTTTTTTTTTTTAAAGATTTTATTTATTTGACAGAGAGAGATCACAAGTAGACAGAGAGGCAGGCAGAGAGAGAGGGAGGGAAGCAGGCTCCCTGCTGATCAGAGAGCCCGATGCGGGACTCGATCCCAGGACCCTGAGATCATGACCTGAGCCGAAGGCAGCGGCTTAACCCACTGAGCCACCCAGGCGCCCCTCTTCAGCAAGTTTAATGATGCTTCTCTCTTTCCAAGTTATGTTGTGACCCTGTAAGAACCCATCTATCCTATTATTTTCACCCTCCTCTGTTTCCGGACTGTGTTGCTGCTTCCTTTTTCAACGTATCCCTCCTCTTTTCTTGACTAAAGGCAGGAGTTTGAAATAGATTTGCTTATCATGTGAGGGCGAGTTCACAGTCCTTGACAATGAAAGTCTCATAATTTAGTGGGGGAAACTGACAAGTAAACAAATACTGCAAATCTGTCTGATAAAAGCAATAATAAGAGTGAGCATGGGATAGAGGCCTCTACCTGGCCAACAAATTCAGGGTGCTGATTGATTCTTTTAATTCATTATCACAGATCATAACTGAGAACTCCAGATTTTCTGGAAATACTCCTAAATTTCCCAGCAATCTTAGATTCATCCCGCCATTCTCAGAAACAGCTCTTTCTCCTCTCTCTCCACAAGCTTTCTTCATTCCTCTTTCTGGTGGCTTAAAATATGTCCACAGGGCGCCTGGGTGGCTCAGTGGGTTAAGCCGCTGCCTTCGGCTCAGGTCATGATCTCAGGGTCCTGGGATCGAGTCCCACATCGGGCTCTCTGCTCAGCAAGAAGCCTGCTTCCCTCTCTCTCTCTCTCTCTCTCTGCCTTCCTCTCCGTCTACTTGTGATCTCTCTCTGTCAAATAAATAAATAAAATCTTAAAAAAAAAAAAAAAAGAAAAAAAATAAAATATGTCCACAAGTTCTTTAATAATCTTCCTTTCCAGAAGTGGAGCTTAAGTCCCCTCCCCCTTGAATATGGGCTGGACCTGGTGATTTGTTTCAAACAAACTAATACAGCAGAAGTGACTCTCTCTCTCCTCCCCCCTCCCATATATGTGAAATCATCACATTGTATGCTTTTAATATATTAAATTTTATTTGTCAATTATACCTTAACAAAACTGGAAGAAAAAGAAATGACTATGTATGACTTCTGAGACTAGGTCATAAAAAGCATTGTGGCTTCCCTTGCTCTCTGTAGCTCTGTAATCACTCACCCTGAAGGAAGCCAACTACCATGTAAAAAGCTTCTCAATGGAGGGGGCCTCATGGCAAGGATGAGGTCAAAGGCCAAAAGCCTTGTGGGTGAGCAGTCTTGGAAGCAGATCCTCCAGCCCTGGCTGACATCTCGATGACAACCTCTGACAAACCCTGAATCCATCACCCAGGTAAGTCATCTGCGAATACCTGATTCACTGAAACTGTGAGATAGTAACTGTTTGTTGTTTTAAGCTGTTGAGTTTGGGGGGTAGTTGGTCATAAGTAACTACTACAGATCTTGGTACTTGAAAGTGGAATTCCTTTATAATAAACCAAAAAAATTAAAAAATTTTGGAAAGAAGCAGTAGGCAGAAGCTGAAAGGACTTTGTGGAAAATGTTAAGAGAAAAATTGAAGCATCTTGAAGAGCCTGTGAGAAGAAGCTTCATGGCTTTTCAGGAGACCATGGGTGAAAGCTTAAGGGAAAGTAACAAAAATATTACTGGAAATGGAAGGAAAGGGGATCCTTTTTGTGTAGAAGTGGAAAGTTTAGCAACACTGCCAGCTGTGTTCATGTGGAAAGTAGCAAATATCCATAAAGAACTGGGTGGTTTAGGTAAAGAAATTGCCAGGTGGGATGGTAAAGCTGCTGCCTGGCTTCTTCTTAAAGTCTCTGCTTATGGTAAAATGTTGAGAGAAGAGAGAGATCTGTTAAAGAAAAGTTGGTTAAACACAAAGGGACCAGGAATTATTAGTCTAAAAATTTCCCAGCATCTTCAGAAAGCAAATGAAGCTAAATTTAAGAACTGGCTTCTGGGCAAAGATGAAAATCCAGGAAACTGTGAGGAAAACATGATCTTCTGAGCTGCTAAGTTTTGGGGAGATGATTTTGTTTTATAGAAATGGGATTGATAGACTTTGTCATCCTTACTCGAAGTTGATCACTTCGCTTGAGACTCTGTGGAGAAACTAGCAGCCCTTTCTCATTTTCCCAATGCTGTGTGTGATGTGCCAACGTGTGTGTCTGGGTGCTCTGCTTCCTTCCCAATGAAATGAATACATGCCAGCCTTTCCATTAGTGCTTTCCAATCCATCTACATTTCAAGGACTTTATTTAAACAACAGACCTTCGCTCTCTTTCATTGTCAGTTTCTCCCACTGTATTGATTCATTCTCATCAACAAACATGCTCTATTATCTGTCATCTTATGAAAACAAACCCTCATTTTATTCCATATCCCTCTCTCGCCATCACCCCATCTCTGCAGCCCTTTACAAGAAAACTTCTTTGATGCTACTTCATTTGTCATTCCCCTTCAGTCCACCCCTTTTGTCTTCTGTCTCCATCATTCAGCTAAAAATTTGTTGGTTTGCATCACAAATCACCTTCATCCTACCCAAGCCACTGGTCTCTCTTCTAATCTTAGCTGACCTCTCAGCAGTATTTGCTTTAGGTAACGTCTCCCTTGTAATTTTTTTTAAGGGCTTTATTGAAATATAATTTACATACTATATGGTTCACCAGTTTAAATCATATAATACAGTGTTTTTAGTACATTCACAGGATTGTGTAGACATCACTACCATCTAGTGTTAACACATTTTTGTCCCCCCTAAAAGAAACTGTATACTTACTAGTAGTCACTCCTCATTTCCCCTTCCTCCTCTCTCCCAGCCCAACACAACCACTAATCTGCTTTCTGTTTCTGTAGATTTGCCTCTTCTGGACATGTCTGATAAAGGGAGTCCTATAATATCTGGTCTTTTGTGTCTGACTTCTTTTACTTAGGTGAATGTTCTCAAAGTTCATCCAGGTTGTACCATGTACCAATATTTCATTCCTTTTCATTGCCAAATAATATCCCATAATATGCCACATTTTATTTATCCATTCACCAGTTAATAGACATTTAGGTTGTTTCCACTTTGGGGTGGAATCATAATAATGATGCTCTGAATATTTTATGTTTAACTTTTTATTTGGACATATGTTTTCATTTCTCTTGAAAAAAATCCCTAGGAGTGGGATTGCTGGCTCATATGGTAACACTATGTTTAGCTTTTCAAAGAACCTCCAGACTGTTATCCAAAGTGGTACACCATTTCACATTCCCACCAGCAATGTACGAAGGCTCCAATTTTCCCATATCCTTACTAATGTTTGATTGTTTATCTTTTATATTATAGCAGTCTCCTATAGACTGAATGTTTATATCTTCCCTCAGATTTGTATATGGAGACCCTAATTCCCAGTGTGATGGCATTTGGTGGTAGAGTCTTTGGAGGTAATTAGGATTTGTATAGGTCATGAGGGTGGAGTCGCCATGATGGGCTTGCTTCTCTTATAAGAAAATGAAGAGATCAGGCCCTCTCTTTCTCAGCCATGTGAGGGAAGAGGGCCCTCACCAAGACCCTGACCGAGATGGCACCTTGATGGCAGAATTCTAGCCTCCAGAATCAGAGAAATAAATTTCTTTTGGTTAGGCCACCCAGTCTATGGTATTCTGTTACAGCAGCCCTCATTTGCGGAACACTTCCCTGTTTGGGCTTCTAAGACATTACAATTTCCTACTTTTTTTCCTTTCTCACTTGCTGCTCTTTCTCAGTCTCTTTCATGTGTTTACCTCATCTTCCCCTTCATTCTCCTTTTCTTCCACCAAGGTATTAAATGTGGGAATGCCCTAGGGCTCTGTCTTTTTTTTCTCTCATTCATTTATTTTTTTTTTATTATGTTTTGTTAGTCACCATGCAATGCATAATTAGTTTTTGATGTAGTGTTCCATGATTCATTGTTTGTGTATAACACCCAGAGCCCAGGGCTCTTTCTTGGGATATCCTCTTTAAACACTATTACCATGTCATTTTGTCTTGTGTCTTTAAATACTATGTGAAAATTGCTTCCAAATGTCTATCTTTAGCTCTCGCACTTCCCTTATGTGTGTACCCCTCTATCCAGTTGTTTACTTAATCACTCTTCATAGATGTCTAATGGGGATTTCAGACTTAACATGTCCAAAACAAAACTCGTGGTTTTCACCCATGGAGAACTGCCTCCTCTCCCAGTCTTAAAAATTTCAGTAAATGGAATTCCTGTCCACCTTGTTGCTTAAGTCAGAAGCCTGGGAGCCATTCTTGATTCCTCCTGTTTTCCTATACCCTATATCAAGTCCCTCAGCAAGTTTCTTTTAACCGTGCCCACCTTAGTGTATTTGAATTTATCTACTTTCTTTCATTTCTACGAGCTTAGTCCTAGACATCATTATCTGTTCCCTGGACTACTGTGGTAGACCTCAGTTCATTTCCTTGCCTCTATTCTGCAGTCCATGGTTCATAGAGTAGCCAGTTATCATATAAATTTTAAGATATCACGTTACTTCCTTGTTTAAAATACTTCATTTATTTCTGTTGCTCTTAAAATTGCTCTTAAAATCTACATTTGTTTATTCTTCTCCCACCCCCTCAACCCCCCATGTTGCATCTCCTCTCCCTCATATCAGGGAGATCATATGATAGTTGTCTTTCTCCGATTGACTTATTTCGCTAAGCATGATACCCTCTAGTTCCATCCACGTCGTCACAAATGGCAAGATTTCATTTCTTTTGATGGCTGCATAGTATTCCATTGTGTATATATACCACATCTTCTTTATCCATTCGTCTGTTGATGGACATCTAGGTTCTTTCCATAGTTTGGCTATTGTAGACATTGCTGCTATAAACATTCGGGTGCACGTGCCCCTTCGGATCACTACGTTTGTATCTTTAGGGTAAATACCCAGCAGTGCAATTGCTGGGTCATAGGGTAGTTCTATTTTCAACATTTTGAGGAACCTCCATGCTGTTTTCCAGAGTGGTTGCACCAGCTTGCATTCCCACCAACAGTGTAGGAGGGTTCCCCTTTCTCCGCATCCTCGCCAGCATCTGTCATTTCCTGACTTGTTAATTTTAGCCATTCTGACTGGTGTGAGGTGATATCTCATGGTGGTTTTGATTTGTATTTCCCTGATGCCGAGTGATATGGAGCACTTTTTCATGTGTCTGTTGGCCATCTGGATGTCTTCTTTGAAGAAATGTCTGTTCATGTCCTCTGCCCATTTCTTGATTGGATTATTTGTTCTTTGGGTGTTGAGTTTGCTAAGTTCTTTATAGATTTTGGACACTAGCCCTTTATCTGATATGTCATTTGCAAATATCTTCTCCCATTCTGTCAGTTGTCTTTTGGTTTTGTTCACTGTTTCCTTTGCTGTGCAAAAGCTTTTGATCTTGATAAAATCCCAATAGTTCATTTTTGCCCTTGCTTCCCTTGCCTTTGGTGATGTTCCTAGGAAGATGGTATTAGGAGGGAGACAAACCATAAGTGACTGTTAATCTCACAAAACAAACTGAGGGTTGATGGGGGGAGGGGGGTTGGGAGAGGGGGGGTGGGGTTATGGATATTGGGGAGGGTGTGTGCTATGGTGAGTGCTGTGAAGTGTGTAGACCTGGCGATTCGCAGACCTGTACCCCTGGGGATAAAAATATATGTTTATAAAAAATAAAATTTAAAAAAATTTAAAAAATTAAAAAAAAAGGTAAAGGAAAAAAAAAGATTTATTTATTCATTTATTTATTTGACAGACAGAGATCACAAACAGGCAGAGAGAGAGAGGGAAGCAGGCTCCCTGCTGAGCAGAGAACTCGATGTGGGGCTCGATCCCAGGACTCTGAGATCATGACCTGAGCTGAAGGCAGAGGCTTTAACCCACTGAGCCACCCAGGCGCCCCACCACCTCACTCTTTATCCTATACTTTTTATACTACTGTACTGATTTTAAACTTCTTATTTTACTTAGAGCTCTTGATCTCTACTAATTTAGCAGGAAGCAACAAACTCAGGTTAGAATTCAGATTCTGGTTGTTCATAGAATTGTGGTTTCTTTGCTCGACATTATAGCCTGGATACTTTGTTCAACATTTATCTGTTTAGCAAACATTTCTGAGTTTGTACCAGATCCTGCTGTGTTTGGACACTTATGGGTTGTTTTAAAATGAAGATTCTGGGGGCGCCTGGGTGGCTCAGTGGGTTAAAGCCTCTGCCTTCGGCTCAGGTCACGGTCTCAGGGTCCTGGGATTGAGCCCCGAGCCCCGTGCTCTCTGTCTGTCAAATAAATAAATAAAATATTTTAAAAAAATCTACATTTGTTTGCCTGGCCTATGAGGCCCTGCGTGATTTGGCCCTTGCCAGATCTCTGCCTCATTACCGACTGTTCTTTGTTAGTATTATTCAGCCGAATGGCCTTCTTTCTTACTTGGGGCTTTTATACTAGCTCTTTCCTCTGCCTGGAAATTCTTCCCCAAGATCTTCACATGGCCAACTTCTTATCATTTATGTTTTAGTACCTATCATTCCTAATTTTCTGTGTGTGTTTGTTTATTGTCTGCTCTTCCAGCAACCCCTCCATCAGTTATAAAATCCTTGAAAATCCTGTCTTGTTCAGGCATGCATTTCTGGTACGTAACATGGTTTCTGTAGACTCTCCTTAAATATTTGTTTAAAAATTTATTATTGGGCGCCTGGGTGGCTCAGTGGGTTAAGCCGCTGCCTTCGGCTCAGGTCATGATCTCAGGGTCCTGGGATCGAGTCCCACATCGGGCTCTCTGCTCAGCAGGGAGCCTGCTTCCCTCTCTCTCTCTGCCTACCTCTCTGTCTACTTGTGATCTCTCTCTGTCAAATAAATAAATAAAATCTTTAAAAAAAATTTATTATTTATTGAAGTATAGTTGGCATAGAACATTATATTAGTTTTAGGTGTACAAATAATAATTTGATTTATTTATATATTGTGAAATGATTACCACAATAGGTTTAGTTAACATCTTTCACCATACATAGTTATAGTTTTTTTTCTGTGATGAGAATTTTTAAGATCTGTTCTCTTAGCAACTTTAATATACAGTACAGTATTGTTAACTGTAATCACCATGTTATACCTTACATCCCCAGGTCTTAATTTATCCTATAACTAGAAATTTGTACCTTTGAGCCACCTTCATCTATTTCACCCCTCCTCCCTCCCACATCCTGTGTCTAGCAGCCACCAGTCTCTTCTCTTTATCTATGAGGTGCATTATCTTAAGATTCCACTTACAAGATTATACAGAGTTCTTTGTGTGTGTGTCACTTAATTCACTTAGCATATTGCCCTCATGGTCCATTCATGTTATCTAAAGATAATATCCTTCTTTTTTATGGCTGAAAAAGATTTCATTGTGCATATATACACACCACATTTTAAATTGGGGTACCTGCGTGGCTCAGTCGGCTAAGCATCTGCCTTCAGCTCAAGTGATGATCCCAGGGTCCTGGGATTGAGCCCCGCATCCGGCTCTCTGCTCAGCAGGGAGTCTGCTTCTTCCTCTCCCTCTGCCTGCCGCTCCTACTGCTTCTGCTCTGTCTCTGTCAAATAAATAAATAAAATCTTAAAAAAAAATCCATTCATCCACCAGTGGACATTTAGGTTGTTTCCATGTCTCGGGTATTATAAATAATACTATAAGGAACACTGGGGTGCAGATACCTTTTGCAGAGTTCAGATAAATACCCAGAAGTAGAATTGCTAGATTGTATGGTAGTTCTATTTTAAAATTTTTAAGGTACCTCCACACTGTTTTCTATGGTGGCTGCACTAATTTACATTCTCAACAACAGTGCATAAGAGTTCCTTTTCCTGCATATCTTTAACTCTTATTATTTCTTGTCTTTTTGATATTAGCCATTCTAACAGGAATGAGATGATGACTCCCTATGGTTTTGATTTGCATTTTTATAATTATTAATAATGTTGAACACCTTTTTGTATGCTGTTCATGTGTTTAACAAACACCTGTTGGCTATTTATATATTGTCTTTGGAAAAATGTTTATTTAGATTCTTTTCTCATTTTTAAATTGGATTTTTTTTTCTGTTGAATTGTCTGAGTTCTTGATATATTTTGTATATCCCTTACCAGGTATATAACTTGTGAATGTGTTCTCCCATTCCACAGGTTGCCTTTTCATTATGTTGATGAAATCAACAGGAGCTTTTTCATTGGATGTACTCCCAATTGTTCATTTTTGCTTTTGGTGTCAAATCCCAAAAATCATTGCCAAGACTGATGTCAAGGAGCTTACCCTCTGTGTTTTCTTTGTAGGAGTTTTGTAGTTTCAGGTCTTACATTTAATCTTTAATCCATTTTGAGAAGATTTTTGTGTATGATATAAGATATTTGTTCTGATTCATTCTGCTTGTGGCTATCCAGTTTCCTTAACACCATTTATTAAAGAGATTACTTCTCCCTCATTGTATATTCTTGGTTCTTATGTCATAAATTAATTGGCCACACATGCCTGGGTTTATTTCTGGGATTTTTATCCTTTTTTTTTTTTTTTAAGATTTTATTTATTTGACAGACGGAGATCACAAGTAGGCAGAGAGGCAGGCAGAGAGAGAGAGAGAGGAGGAAGCCTGCTCCCCGTGGAGCAGAGAGCCCAATGTGGGGCTCGATCCCAGGACCCTGGGATCATGACCTGAGCCGAAGGCAGAGGCTTTAACCCACTGAGCCAGCCAGGCGCCCCTCTATCCTTTTTTTTTTTTAAGATTTTATTTATTTGACAGAGAGAGAGATCACAAGTAGGCAGAGAGGCAGGCAGAGAGAGGGGGGAAGCAGGCTCCCCACTGAGCAGAGAGCCAGACATGGGGCTCGATCCCAGGATCCTGAGATCATGACCTGAATCAAAGGCAGATGCTTAACCAACTGAGCCACCCAGGTGCCCCTGGGTTTTTTTTAAAAAATAATTAATTAATTAATGTTCAATTAGCCACTCTGTAGAGCATAATTAGTCCTTGGTGCAGTGCTAAGTGATTCAGTAGTTAAGTATAACATCCAGTCGTCATCACAGCATGAGCCTTCCTCAATATCCATCACCTTATTACTCCCACCCCCCACCCTCCTCCACTCTGAAGCCCCCAGATTTTTTCTTGGGGTCTGTAGTTTCTCATGGTTCATCTCCCTCTCTGATTTCTTCCCCTTTGGGTTTCTCTCCCTTCCCCTCTGGTCCTCAGTGCTTTGCTTATGTTCCACATAATACTGAAACCATATGATAATTGTCTTTCTCTGCTTGACTTATTTCTCTTAGCATAATCCCCAGTTCCATCCATGTTGATGTAAATGGTAGGTATTCATCCTTTGTGATGGCCGAGTAATAGTCCATTGTATATATTTGCCACATCATCTTTATCCATTCATCTGTTGAAGGGCATCTCAGCTTCTTCCACAGTTTGGCTGTTGTGGACATTGCTGCTATGAACATTGGGATCCATGTGGCCCTTCTTTTCACTACATCTGTATCTTTGGGGTAAAAACCTAGTAGTGCAATTGTTGGGTCACAGGGTAGCTCTATTCTTAACATTTTGAGGAACCTCCATACTGTTTTCCAACGTGGCTGTACCAACTTGGATTCCCACCAGCAGTGCAAGAGGATTCCCCTTTCTCCACATCCTTGCCAAAATTTATTGTTTCCTGTTGTGTTAATTTTTGCCATTTTAACTGTTGTAAGGGGGTATCTCATTGTGGTTTTGATTTGAATTTCCCTGATGGCTAATGATGTTGAACATTTTTTCATGTGTCTGATAGCCATTTGTATGTCTTCATTGGAGAAGTGTCTGTTCATGTCTTCTGCCCATTTTTTGACTTGATTATCTGTTTTTTGGGTGTTGAGTTTGAGAAGTTCTTTATAGATCTTGGATACTAGCCCTTTGTCTGTAGTGTCATTTGTGAATATCTTCTATTCTGTGGGTTGCCTCTTAGTTTTGTTGACTGTTTCCTTTGTTGTGCAGAAACTTTTTATCTTGATGAAGTCCCTAAAGTTCATTTTTGTTTTTGTTTCACTTGCTTTTGGAGACATGTCTTGAAAGAAGTTGCTGTGGCTGATGTTGAAGAGGTAACTGCCTGTGGTCTCCTCTAGGATTTTGATTGATTCCTGTCTCACATTGAGGTCTTTCATCCATTTTGAGTTTATCTTTGTGTATCGTGTGAAAGAATGGTCCAGTTTCATTTCTATGTATGTAGCTGTCCAATTTTCCCCACACTATTGATTGAAGAGACTATCTTTTTTCCACTGGGTATTTTTTTCCTGAATTGTCAAAGATGAGTTGACTGTAGAGTTGAGGGTCCATTTCTGGAGTCTCTATTCTGTTCTATTGGTTTATGTGTCTGTTTTTATAACTAATAGCATGCTGTTTTAATTACTACAGCTTTGTAATATAGTTTGAAATCAGGAAATATGATGCTTCTGGCTTTGTTCTTTCTCAAGACTCCTTTGGCTATTCAGAGTCTTCTGGGGTTTGATACAAATTTTGGGATTTTTTGTTCTATTTCTGTGAAAAATACCATTGGTAATTTTGGTAGGGATTGCATTGAATCTGTTGATTTCTGTGGGTAGTATGGACATTTTAACATTATTCTTCTAATCTATGAGCATGGAATATCTTTCCATTTACTTGTGTCATCCTCAGTTTTTTTCATCCGTGGCTTATAGTTTTCAATTTACAGGTCTTTCACCTCCTTGGTTAATTTTATTACTAGGTATTTTATTCTTTTTGATGCAATTATAGATGGGACTGTTTTCTTAATTTCACTTTCTAAATGTTTGTTAATTGTTAATTGTTAATGAATGAATGATTTTGAACTCATTCCCAAACTGAATTCTTAATCAGAGTAAGAGTTATCTAGGGAAAGAGGAGAAGAAAAAGGAGAAAGGAGTATCTAATTAGTGTGTCTCAAATGCATTATAGGTATGCAGGAGATGTTACCCTCTCAGTGTTTGACATACCCAGGTACAACCAGGGAACAGCATAGAGAGCATCCATCCCTATGCTGAACTCCTCAGAGGGCATTCGTAATGTAGCAGAGGCCCATCATCCCTGCAAATAGCAAATGTTTTGAAGGTAGCATTTGCTACCCCAGTGCAAGATGCTGAGAGTATTCCAAGGAAGTCTTCTACTGGCTTGACATCTGTTTCAGTTGAGGTTCATGTTTAGAATGTTTATAAAAAACATTAAAATTTTCATCTACCTATCCATTAATAAAGTTTCTTGTGGATGGTGAGTGTCAAAAATTGAAGAGATAATCATTAAAAATTCTTTAGCAGGAATTGCATGTAACCTGTTTCCATCCCTCCTTCCTTTCTTCTTTTTTAAAATAATTCAATTAAAAAAATTAGGGCTGAGCAAATTAGGCATTTGCATCCAAGTTGGAGGGTAGGGGCTATCTGGCTTGGGATGTCAGAGCCTGAATGGAGGGAGTCTATGAGGGGGAGGATGGTAGCAGCCTGTGTGGTTGTTGAGAGCTCAAGAGAGGTGAGGAGGTTTTCTGCCCAAGATGATGATGACAGTAGGGATCTGGCACAAGAATTTGGACCTTGAGGGAGAAAAAGAAATCAGCTAGGTTGGGAGGCAGAGTTGGTAGCTCACTGATAAATGTTGGCTACCTAAGTGGGGTAAGAATGGTGCTTGCTGGCCTGGCACCATGTGTCAGAACTTGATTGGGATGGGGAGGGAATCTGTATAGGAAAGTGGTGGTCATCTGCCATGGGGTACTGAAGCCCAGTAGGATGAGGAGGGCATCTACATGAGAGGGGCATGTGGCAACAGTGTTGGGCCAGCAACGTGTCAGAGTCTGAACAGGGTGAGGAGGACTTCTTTGTGAGAGGTGGGGGGCAGGGCAGGAAGTTGAGTATACACAGGTAGGATTGAGTCAAAAAGTAAATATATTGAGGATAATGGCAGCCAAGCTTTTCATTGTTAGAGGATAGAATTCTAAATATGGAATAGGAAAAAAACTGTAATAACTCTGGTATTGGATTGGAGTTGGAAGTAACGTGAACTCAGGGTTTGATAGATAAATGGAGAAATGTTGATGTAAATGCGTGGATAATATACATGTAATATATGTGTATAAATAATATACTATGTGTATATATACATACATATATTCCCCATCTCTGAGAAGAGCAGTACCCCTAAAATAGGACACATCTAGTGCCCTATCTTGATTTCAAAGTACCATTCTCCACTAAAAGGAACCAAGACTCCTTGGAGAAGTAGCTCATTTCAGGACAGGGCAGAAAAAGTCCAAGATAAGCCAGAATGTCTTGTTAGGCAAGAAAATAAAAAGGGCTTAATGAATTATGGGAACATGTCAAAAGAACACAGATGTCAGTTTGAATGAATTTCTGGTGGCCAAATCTATATACTTTGAGCATCAAAATAAATAATGATAATATCAGGTTATAACCCATTGAATAAAATAAGAACCCATGAGTCCATACTTATATAAACAATTGAATATGGGATGTGTCGGTGGCTCAGTCGGTTAAGCGTCTGCCTTCAGTTCAGGTCATGATCCCAGGGTCCTGGGATCGAGCTCCATATTGGGCTCCCTGCTCAGTGGGGAGCCTGGTTCTCCCTTTCCCTCTGTCCTTCTCCCCACTCGTGCTCTCTTTTTCTGAAATAAATAAAATCTTTAAAAAAATTGAATATATAATTAGAGTGAAGAGAATAAATGTAAAATGGATAATTGAGTTAGAGAATCACCATTTTTATATCATCATAGTAATAATTCAGTCAAGAAGCATCAGTGACTATTACAAACTAGTGGATGAAAGTTTGGTAAAGAGGGAATATTATATAGTCTCAAAATACCTCTCTACAAAATACTGAGTAGTTACAAAGGGGTAAAATCAACTCTGTGGTGGATAAATCTGACAGAGTGATTAACTGAGTGATCAAAGTTAGTATGACCCATCATGAGACAAATAGAAATCATGTGCCACCTGACAGGTACACATGCCACCTCAGTGACATTTCTGCCCACAATAAATAATCTAATGATGAGGGCATATCCGACAAGTCCAAATTGAGGGACATGATCCAAAATAACTGGCCTTATGTTCTCCAGAACACTCAAGTGCCTCAGAGTCAAGGAAAGATTGGTGTTTGTTGTTTGCTGTTCTAGATTGAAAGAGACTTCAGCAGGGGCGCCTGGGTGGCTCAGTGGGTTAGGCCGCTGCCTTCGGCTCAGGTCATGATCTCAGAGTCCTGGGATCGAGTCCCGCGTCAGGCTCTCTGCTCAGCAGGGAGCCTGCTTCCTCCTCTCTCTCTCTCTGCCTGCCTCTCTGCCTACTTGTGATCTCTGTCTGTCAAATAAATAAATAAAATCTTAAAAAAAAAAAAAAAGAAAGAAAGAGACTTCAGCAGATGTGAAAACTAAACACGTGTGTTCCTAGACTCAAACCTTTCATGTTATTGGGACAATTGTTAAAACTTGAACTGGGCTTGCGGGTTAGTTGATAATAATGGATCACCGTTAGTTCTGAGTGTGATGGTTGTCTTGTGGTTATGTAGGAGAATGTTCTTATTTATAGCAATTATACACTGAAGTGTTAACACAGGCCCGGGGGCATCCATCATGTTGACAACTTACTCTCAACTGTTCCAGGAAAATGTTATTTGCACTATTATTGTTGTAACTTTTTAAAAAATTTGGAATTATTTTAAAATCAAAAGAACAGTTATGTATAAGTGAGCAAGCTAAAGTTTCTCATGAAAACGTTTTAGTATCTTACTATATATCTTCTCTACTAAAATCTTTTCAGCAAGGCCTGTATAGATTAACCAAATCATTTCCAGTTTATCACTGCATGTTGTACAAATTTTATCCTTTTTTGTGTGTGCACTATAATATGAAAAAGCCCATGTTGCATTATCTTAGGCAGAGGGAGTTAGGTTTGCAAAAGCCTGGAGCTCAGATGGCATGTTTCTTAGGAGAACTGCAAGCAGTTCAGCATGTCTGGAAAGTGTGGAGTTGGTGGTGGGCTAGCTGTCAAGAGAAAAGACATGTAAACTCCTAACTACAGGAAACAAACTGAGGGTTACTGCAGGGGGTGGGGGGATGGGATGATTGGGTGATGGGCATTAAGGAGGGCATGTGATGTGATGAGCACTGGGTGTTATATGCAACTAATGAATTAATGACTCTACATCTGAAACTAATGATGTAATATATGTTGGCTAATTGAATTTAAATATAAAAAAAGAAAAGACATGTAGCAAGCTTAGCTAGATGGTAGTCTCATTCACTGACTTACGGGACATAGGATAATTCACTTCTAGGTCTCTAAAACTGATAAGCAAAAGCACATTAGCAAGGATGCCCCCTCCACCCAATGTCTAGAAACTGCCTGGAACCATTGGTCAAGAAACTGCCCCAGGATGCTTCTTGACCTCAAAGTTTAGTCAGAAATTGCTTTAAACTTGTGCCTGTAGGAGGCACAACTCAGAAGCGTGAAAGGGATGGAGAAAGAGGCCTCTTCTGTATCTACTTTCAAATAATTTAGCAAAAAAGACACATGTGGTAGGATAATTTACTCAGATATTAATTTGGTTTTTTTTTTTTTTAAAGATTTTATTTATTTATTTGACAGAGAGAGATCACAAGCAGGCAGAGAGGCAGGCAGAGAGAGAGGAGGAAGCAGGCTCCCTGCTGAGCAGAGAGCCCGATGCGGGGCTCGATCCCAGGACCCTGAGATCATGACCCGAGCCGAAGGCAGCGGCTCAACCCACTGAGCCACCCAGGCGCCCCATTAATTTGGTTTTTATTCTGTTTTCCTGCCCTAGTCCAAGAATGCTTTTCTGCTTGCTTTCTTTGAGTTTTTGCTCAGGAGGATCAAAGCAGTACAGTTGGATTCTGTTTTTCAAAGGTAAATTATGTATTTTTTAGAAGATTTTATTTACTTATTTATTTATTTGATAGACATGAGAGAGGGAACACAAGCATGGGGAGAGAGAGAGGGAGAAGCAGGCTTCCCACCAAACAGAGAGCCTGATGTGGCGCTCGATCCCAGGAACCCAGGATTGTGACCTGAGCCACCCAGGCGCCCCTCAAAGGTAAATTCTTTGAAGGCCTCATGCTATGTGGTCTCAAGAGGGGAGAGAGGCAAGAATCCAGGAGGGAGAGTCTACCATAGAAACCTCAAAGAGAGGGACACCTGGGTGGCTCAGTTGGTTAAGCAGCTGCCTTCGGCTCAGGTCATGATCCCAGCATCCTGGGATCGAGTCCCACATCGGGCTCCTTGTTCTGTGGGGAGCCTGCTTCTCCCTCTGCCTCTGCCTGCCACTCTGTCTGCCTGTGCTCGTGCTCTCTCTCTCTCTCTCTCTCTGACAAATAAATAAATAAAAAATCTTAAAAAAAAAAAAAAAAAAAGAATAATTAAAAAAAAAAAAAAAAAAAAAAAAAAAAAAGAAACCTCAAAGAGAGATTTAATTGGGGGAGGAGAACTCCACTGAGTCCTGGGGACCAGGATCCAGTCCCTCTGTGCTTCTCCACTGTGACCTCCTGGGGATGTGGCCTGTCTTTACTGTGGAATGGCTTTGTGGTAGAGTGGGTATCTGAACCTTTGTATTGGGGCTCCTAGCTTTGGTAAGGAGCTCCCAGTGCAGCTCGGAGGTAAGTTTCAGGAAGCAGAACCATCTTCCCGCAAGTAACCCTGTCATCCTAGATAAAGAATGTATCAGCAGTGACCAAAGATCAGAGAACTGTCCCTGAGTATTCTGGACTGTGTAAAATCTGATATTTTTGTTATGGGGAAAGGACATAGCCCCACTATTGACTGAGGTTAAATTTCCATCAGCTTAAGCAGTGCTGGCTTAGGATGAGATTTGTTAATAAAGAACATGGCTTTTCTTAGACCTAGAAGTATGCAGTAAATTTCATAGTTACCATACATGTTTATAGCTCCCAAGATGTAGGAAAAATTACTTGCACATGAAAAGACTTTTTTTTTTTTTTTTTTTTTTGCCAGAAGAATTCAGCAGAAGTCTTTAATTGTCCCCTTTTTCTAAGAGAAGTGGGATATTCTGGTTTGGTACATGCTTCCAGAACTTAACGCCAGATGAACTCAGGATGCCTCAGCAATTTTGGTTTTCTGTTACTCTTTCTAACCCAAAAGCTGAAGTGTAGTGGAAAGAAAGGAAGAGGCCATTCTGACATTTGGTAGATGAAGGTGCCTTTCTGCTCTCTCCCCTTTACCAGGGCTCCCTGAGCTGACTTTGGGCTGGGAGCAGGTCTGAGGTGAATACTGGTTTAATTTAAGTTTTCTTGCAGCTTTATCTTCTAGATGCAAAATCTCAGATACCCAAACCTCTTATTTTGAGTCAGGAGAAACTGAACCTCGAGACTTCCTTTGTGATAGGTGGTCAGTAGGCTTCAGACAAGTGATAACTCCAAGTACAGAATGATGACCCAACTCCTTCAGCAGGGTTTTAATTTTCTAAATAAAGAAGACTACCCAGAAACTGTACCAGAAAGAGTGTTAATGGGCTTAGGCATGTGTGACAAAGTTGTTGACTGAAAATGAGAAATTAAAACTCTGCCACCAGCTGCTTATGTGCCTCTGAACATACCATTTCAACTCTCTGGGCCACGTGTGTCGCATGAAAGTTTTGGAACTGACCATTAATGGCTGGGTCCATGCTCTATTTTAACTATGATTCCAGATATAGAATAAGATTCTTTGAAAATTGAAATTCAGGGTATTAAGCAGCCCTGTCAACAGCAAGTGCTTAGATATAATGGGAATTAACTATTTCTAGTAGAATTTTTGAATGTGCCAGTAAGATTAATGCAGTATTTTTACAAAATCATGCTCCAACTTGTGATAAAACTTAGAAAAATGTATTGCTGTCTATTTTGGTTGGATGCTGTAGATAAGCGTGTCAGACCTAGGTTAAAAATAAATCCCACAAAGCCAACAGAAATTAGATGGGGATTAGCAAATTACTAGAATTTGAACAGAATTATGTGCAGTTTTGATTCTTGAAACAAACTCCTTAAAGGATACTGATGAATGAAAAATGCTTTATATATTCCCTTCAGAAGCTGGAAAATAGACCATATTCAGAATCTTGGGCAGCAAAGTAAAATAGATTTCATGTAAATTAGGCTGTGCCTATGTCAGTCCCAAACAAACAAATCACTGCTGTATATGCTGAGAGATCTCAGCCAGTGAGTCTCATATGAGATGAGCTCCTTGAAGAGCACACAATTTTAAATTTCATAGCTGATAATCATCATCACATTGCTGCTCGTATAAATCTTGCCTACTTTAATTTTTCCCACTGTTCTCCCGGTTTTAGTTGAAAAAATATTTTCTCTAACATTAAAAATCTGCTGAAATAATGATAATAAATATCATTTAACTAAGAATGTTGTTTAGATCCTGAATGATCCAGGAAGGGTTTACATATAATCTGAATTCACTGAACAATTGCAATTAAATACCCCTCTTGCAGTTTACTGAGTAGACTAACCTCTGCTCTGCTCAGCATGTATTTAGAAATGAGGCGGGACCAGATTCCTGAGGACTCAAAATGTGTATGGTGTATGAATGTTACTTCATTTGCAGGTCTGAGTATAGAACACTCTACAAATTAAATCTCACTCTGTATTGTCACTCTTTAGGTTGATGGGAATTTGATCTCCGTGCACAAGTTTTCTGTATAAGTGAGGAAAAGTAGCTTTGTAAGTTGTCCACATTCTGAACTATACTACAGGCTGAAACTAGAAGCTGAAGATGGACTTAACAGGTAAAATTAAGAGCTTGCTTTTCACAATGGTCTGACACATGCCTCCTGGAGAGTAAAAGTATTCAGTATAAAATTTGAAGGAAATAAATATTTAAAAAGATTGAAGTTCTTATTGGACTAAGTAAAAACAGTATATTGAAAGTGTAAGTTTTGGGGTAACATAAATATAACTCATAAAATTCAAAACCAAAATTTACATAATTTATGCAATTTTAAGGAATGTGATTCTCTGATTTCCATATGGAATTCGTTAGTAAATCACTAAATCTGATGTAATTTTACCTACAGAAATTCAGGCAAGATAACTACAGGCAGATTGTAGATACAAATGAATGAGGTCTTATACACATGGATACTTCTAGGTGACTGTGTAACATGCTACCATGCACTGGGTGACTTATTTTCTCTTAACTCTGGAAGCTGGAAGTCAGAGATCACGATGCCATAGGGGTTGATTTCTGGTGAAATCAGACTTTCAGACTGGAGTTTTCAGACTGGCTTTCAGACTGCAGTTTTTCCCTCTGTTCAAACATGATCTCTTTGCTGTGTACACATGGGGAGAGAGAGGTCTCTGGTATTATTCCTCCTCCTCCTCCTCCTCCTCCTCCTCCTCCTCCTTCTTCTTCTTCTTCTTCTTCTTCTTCTGCTTCTGCTTCTTCTTCTGCTTCTTCTGCTTCTGCTTCTTCTTCTGCTTCTTCTTCTTCTGCTGCTTCTTCTCCTTCTCCTTCTCCTTCTCCTTCTTCTTCTTCTTCTTCTTCTTCTTCGAGAGAGAGAGAGAGAGAGAGAGAGAGAGAAAGAGAGAGAGAGAGACAGAGAGAAAGGGAGAGCATGAGTAGGTTTGGGAGGGCGGGTGGGGGAGGGACAGAGGGAATGAGAGAATCCTATGCAGTCTGCACACCCAGCATGGAGCCAGTGAGAGTTTTGATCTTACCACCCTGAGATCATGACCTGAGCCCAAATCAAGAGTCTGATGCTTAACTGACTGAATCATCTAGATACCCCTTTTTCTCTTCTTCTAAGGACATCATTCATACTGGATTAGGACCCCACTCTTATGACTTTATTTATTTATTTATTTATTATTTTTTTTTATTTTTTAAGATTTTTTTTTTTTTTTTTTTTTGACAGAGAGAGAGCACAAGCAGGCAGAGAGGCAGGCAGAGAGAGAGAGGAGGAAGCAGGCTCCCTGCTGAGCAGAGAGCCCGATGCGGGGCTCGATCCCAGGACCCTGAGATCATGACCTGAGCCGAAGGCAGCGGCTTAACCCACTGAGCCACCCAGGCGCCCCTTATGACT
The DNA here is from genome assembly GCF_902655055.1 of Lutra lutra. Taxonomy (NCBI): domain Eukaryota; kingdom Metazoa; phylum Chordata; class Mammalia; order Carnivora; family Mustelidae; genus Lutra; species Lutra lutra. Next base: position 76,783,634 of record NC_062282.1, on the reverse strand, counting down.
TTATTTAACTTCAGTTAGCTCCCTATAGATCCTCTTTCTAAATCTAGTCATATTGTTGGGTTAGGGATTCAACATATGAATCTGGGAGTTGCCCAGTCCCTAGCAAGGGTTTATGTCTTAAAAAAAATTTTTTTTTTTTACTGTCATTTAATGGATTTTTAGGAAGAAACTGTAGAAAATGTGTTTAGTTTGCCATGTTTTAGTTCGCATATTCATGAAACCCTTCTAACTGTAGTTCCTGAATCACAGGATAAAGAATAAACATTCTAAGGCTTTCCTCATCCGATTTTATCTCCCTTTTTTTTTTTTTAAAGATTTTATTTATTTATTTGACAGAGAGAAATCACAAGTAGGCAGAGAGGCAGGCAGAGAGAGAGGAGGAAGCAGGCTCCCTGCTGAGCAGAAAGCCCGATGTGGGGCTTGAACCCAGGACCTGGGATCATGACCTGAGCCGAAGGCAGCGGCTCAACCCACTGAGCCACCCAGGCGCCCCCGATTTTATCTTCTTTGGGGTGTGTGTGTGTGTGTGTGTGTGTGTGCGTGCGTGCGTGTGTGTTGGTGGCGGAGGGCTCATCTCATCCCTCTTCATTCTTTCAGTGCGGAGCTTGAACTCACAACCCTGAGATCAAGACCTGAGCTGAGATCACAAGCTGAATGCTTAACTAACTGAGCCACCCAGACACCTTGTCATCCCTCTTCCTTCTGACTCTACCTTTTGGCCTTCCATCTTTTAGTTTTTCCTTTGTGGCTCTTCACACTGAAAGATTCAAATTTCAGTTAAACACTGTTCTCTGCTCAAATTGTCATTTACAACAACAACAATCTGTGCTCAGTTGAGGTTAACTAGACATATTAATGATGTGAAAATTGTAATATCTTTCTTGAATTTTTAAAGAATTTTTGATTTTTAAGTTGAGAAATATAAACAAAGGAATTCAGAAGGATATTAATGTATTTCTTCTCCTCCTCCTTATTCGTATACCTAATTTTTCCTGTTTCTAGTCCATTGCATTTATATTACTTGGCATGTTGGGCACAAACTTTTTTTGTGTGATGTAAGGCTGGGTAGTAAATAGTTGGCAGACCATGGGCAGTGTAATATCCTAAAGCCTCCATTTTTTTCAGCTGAAGGATTGTTATAATAATAAAATACACCTCTAAAGATCCATGTGAGAACCCATTAAGATCATGTATAACACTTAGCATCAGGTATTGAATAACATTGGTGGTCAGGTGGATTTTTGCAAGACAAAAGCAGAGATCTTGGGACCCTCTTGTATGAGTTAGGATTAGTTTAAATAAGAGAGGCTTAAAAAGATAGGTATTTATTTATCTCTGACCTAAAAAGCCTAATGATAGGCAGTTGATGGCTGATACAGCAGCAGCTGCAGCAACAACAGCTGTAAAACAGAAAATCTCTCTAACCTGTCTCCTCTTCAAAATTCATTAGTTTGGTGAATGAAATCGTGATCTACCTTATCATAAAATAAGAAACTTAACCCACTAAGATCAGTTGATCACCACATTAAGTCAATTCCAGCTCTTAATGATCCCTCAAATAATTTGTCCTTTCCACCCAATCCCTACCGCCTGTGCCTTACTTCTGCCTTGGAGATGCTAACCAGTATTCTGTACCACACTGGCATTGCAAATGGGCTCTTAAGTCATACTCTACTCTAATCTCTCTTCTACACATTATCTATGGGATAGTCTTTATAAATGTAAATCTCTGTTATCCTTGTCTTTAAAACTTGTCAGTGGCACCATGTTCTTTATAGAACTAAAAGCTGGAAAATTTTTGAAAGACATCCATAATCCTTCTGATCCAGCCCCTACTTATTTTAGCTTCATTTTCTTTTATTTCCATCTGAGGTAGGCAGTATAATGGTTACCTCAAAGATGTCTACATCTTGGGGCACCTGGGTGGCTCAGTGGGTTAAAGCCTCTGCCTTTGGCTCAGGTCATGGTCCCAGGGTCCTGGGATCGAGCCCTGCATCGGGCTCTCTGCTCAGCGGGGAGCCTGCTTCCTCCTCTCTCTCTCTGCCTGCCTCTCAGCCTACTTGTGATCTCTGTCAAATAAATAAATAAAATCTTTAAAAAAAAAAAAAGATGTCTACATCTTAATCCCCGTGACCTATGTATATATTATGTTTATGACTAGAGGGAATTAAGGTTGCAGATGGCTTTAGGATTGTTAATCAGTTGACTTTAAAGTAAAAGGATTTTCCTGGATTATCTGGGAGATAGAAGAGTCAGTGTCATATTGACCCCATATGAAACTCAACTGGCTGTTGATGGCTTTGAAGGTGGAAGGGTGCCAAAAGTTAAGAAATATGGGTGGCCTAAAGAAGCTGGAAAAGACAAGCAATCAGATTCTCCCCCGTGACTTTGAGAAAGGAACACAGCCCCGCCAATGCTTTGATTTTGGTCTACTGAAAGATATGTTTGATTTGTGACCTACAGACTATAAGATAATGAATTTGTGTTTTTAAGCCACTACGTTTGTGGTAAGTTGTTACAGCAGCAATGGGAAGCTGATACACCATCACACCCTTGATAATTTGCTTGTGAAACTCCAAACACAGTAGGTATACGGATGATTTCCTGTACTTGGAATGCCATTACCTTTTTGTAGGCCTCTTACACCTACTTCTGAAGTTAGCTTCTATCAGAAGAATTTACAGATTGGATTTCTGCTCATTTCTGTCCTAACACATTATATTTGTAATCTCTCTTGTACTACTACTTCTTCCAAGACTGTTGAGCTTCTAAAGGCCAGAGACTTATCCACAGTACTTAGCCTATGAATGAATTCAGTATGATGAATAAATAAAAATGGACTGGTCTAAATGCTTCTATTTTAGAAGGCTCATATTCTGGTGTGAGTCTGTGCATGTGTTTGTACTTGGGTATGTATGTTTAAGAGCAAAGATATTCTGAGAAATGTCAAATTGTTAAATCTTCTGTCCTAGTTCATTCAGGCTGCTATAAGAAAAATACAGAGACTGGCTAGGTTATAAACAACAGAAATTTATTTCTCGGGCACCTGGGTGGCTTAGTTAAGTGTCTGACTCTTGATACTGGCTTAGGTCATGATCTCAGGGTTGTGAGATTGAGCCCTGCATTGGCTCCGTGCTGGGTGTGAAGCCTGCTTAAGATCCTCTCTCTCTGTCTCATTAAAAAAGAAAGAAAGGAGGAAGAAAGAAAGATAGATTGATTTCTTTCTCAGAGTTCTAGAGGCTGAGAAGTCTAAAATCATGGTCCCTGCAGATTTGGTGTCTGATAAGTACCTGGTTCTTGGTTTGTAGTTGGCCATCTTCTCATTGTGTCCTCATAATAGAAGAAAGACTAGAAAGCATTTTGGGGTCTCTTTTTATGAGGGTACTAATCAGATTCACAAGATATTCACTGTCATTACCTAATTACCTTCCAAAGGACCACTCCTTCAAAATACCAGAACACTGGGGATTAAGCTTCAACATACGAATTTTGGGGAACACGAAACATTGTTTGTACTATTCTCTGGTTTTGGTAATCTACCCCAACCTCCCATGCATCTGGGAGGTGAATTCAATATGTTATTCCTAGAGTTTTACATGTAAGAATTCCAGGTTTATTGGGGTTGGGAACATGAATCTGGTTCCAAAACCAAGATAGTTTTCCTTACTTCCAAGATACTGTCCAGCCTCAGCTTTTGCCTGTGTGTATGTATTTGTATGTAGGGTCGAGTGGAACGGTAGGGCTGTACACTGGCTGGCCCATGGTTTTCTCCAGTAGACAAAAAGCCAGAAGCTTCTGGTTACTTCTTCTTTTTCTTTTTTTTTTTAAGATTTTATTTATCTGACAGAGATCACAAGTAGGCAGAGAGGCAGGCAGAGAGAGAGAGAGAGAGAGCAGGCTCGCCACTGAGCAGAGAGCCGGAAGTGGGGCTCGATCCCGGGACCCTGGGATGACGACCTGAGCCAAAGGCAGAGGCTTTAACCCACTGAGCCACCCAGGTGCCCCTCTGGTTACTTCTTTTTAAAAAATTTTTTTAATTTTAAAAATTGAGAGTTTACTGACTTATAACATTGTATTAGTTTTAGGCATATAACATAATGACCTGGTATAGGTATATATTGCAAAATGCTTACCACAAGTTGAATTAGCATTCTTCAACATATATAATTAGTTTTTTTTCCTTGTGATGAGGACTTTTAAGATCTACTGTCTTAGCAACTTTCACATAAACAGAACATGATCGTTGACTATAGCCACCATATGGTTCATTTTATCCCCAGGACTGACTTACCTTGTAACTGGAAGCTTGTACCTTTTGTCTGATCACTCCTCCCAAACTTGGGGGAAGCTGTCATTTTTTTACACCAAGCCCTTCTCCTTTCACATCTCCTCTCAGTGAAGGAAACTGATGTAATTCCCTTCTGAAAGCCTACATTTTACACCCAAGGAAAAGGAATACACAAACAGTCAAATAAGATAAAGTTAGTATCTCCACAGATTAAATAGGCTTGTGTATTCTTTTGCCTTAGGGCAGACCCTTTTAAAGCAATCCTCATGGGGGCCATATATATATATATATATATATATATATATAGTTATTTTATTATATATATGTAATATAATATATATGTTATAATATATAACAACATAAGTATATAACAATATAATTATAATTAATATAATTATAACAATAAAATTGTATTGTTATTTTATTATTAAATATAATATTTATTAATTAGCATATGAACTAGCATGGGCTACTTGATTCTTTGACACATCAGGTTCTTTTTCTTTTCAAGGTATTTTTTAAACAAAAAGCATTTTATTCAGAGTATTAAACTTAGATAGCCCAAGAGGGGAAGTGGAGAGAGGCAAGTGCCTTTGAGTGAAAAATGTGAGAGGAGCCCCAATAATGACATTTTTGCCTTTCTGTCAACTCTGTGGTTCAGAGTCAGACTTAATTTGGTAAAATAAATGACCTTTCACACATCATCATGATGGTGTAAGATTCATACCCAAACACAAGTCATTTTTTTCTCTAAAATATCACTTTGAGTGCTTCATAATATTGATAGCTAGAGAATAATTATTTCCTTATTTTTTAATTAACCATTTGAAGGAAATTAGGTAGTTTGCAATTTTTTTCTACTATGAATAGTATTGAAATCCTTGTAGCTAAATTTTCACACAGATATTCACTTATTTCCTTAGCATAAATGTCCAGAAGCATAATAACTGGTTTGAAAGAATGGGTCATATTTTAAGGCTTTTGATTTGAGTTGAAAAAGATAGAAAGATTGTAGCTCATCATAAATGACAGAAAGTGCCCTTTTGAAAGGTACCTTGAATAAATAAAAATGGAACATATTTTTATGTTTTATGTTTGCTAGGGTTTCCATGACAAAATGGTGGTGGCTTAAACATCAGAAAATAAAAAACAAAACAAAATTAATCTTCTTGCAGTTCAGGGGTCTGGAGGTCCAAGATCAAAGTACCAGCAGGGCTGCACTCTTGAGACCTCTCTGTGGCTTAGAGATGGCCATCCTCTTGCTGCCTCTTCATATGGTCATTCCTCCGTGTACATGTACCTGTGGTATAGCTTTCTCTTTGTATAAGGACATCAGTCATATGGATTAGAGCCCCATGCTAATAGCCTTTTTAACTTACTTCTTTTTTTAAATTATTTTTATTAACATATAATGTATTATTTGCCCCAGGGGTACAGGTCTGTGAATCGTCAGGCTTCTACACTTCACAGCACTCACCATACCACATACCATCCCCAATGTCCATAACCCGACCACCCTCTCCACGACCCCCTCCCCCCCAGCAACCCTCATTCTGTTTTGTAAGATTAAGAGTCTCTTATGGTTTGTCTCCTTCCCGATCCCATCTTGTTTCATTTTTTCCTTCCCTACCTCCCAAATGCCCCACTCTGCCTCTCAAATTCCTCATATCAGGGAGATCATATGATAATTGTCTTTCTCTGGTTGTCTTATTTCTCTCAGCGTAATACCCTCTAGTTCCATCCACGTTGTTCCAAATGGCAAGATTTCATTTCTTCTGATGGCTGCATAGTATTCCATTGTATATATATACCACATCTTCTTTATCCATTCATCTGTTGATGGACATTTAGGCTTTTTCCATAGTTTGGCTATTGTGACATTGCTGCTATAAACATTCAGGTGCACATGCCCCTTCGGATCCCTACATTTGTATCTTTAGGGTAAATACCCAGTAGAGCAATTGCTGGGTCGTAGGGTAGCTCTATTTTCAACTTTTTGAGGAAGCTCCATGCTGATATAGTGTCCTTCCTCATCTCTCATTATAGTCTTTGACTTAAAATCTAATTTATGTGATACAAGGATTGCTACCCCAGCTTCCTTTTGATGTCCATTAGCATGGTAAATTGTTTTCTACTCCCTCACTTGAAATTTGGAGGGGTCTTTGGTTCTAAAATGAGTTTCTTGTAGACAGCATATCGATGGGTTTTATTTTTTTGTCCATTCTGATACCCTGTGTCTTTTTATTGGGACATTTAGTCCATTTACATTCTGGGTAACTATTGAAAGGTAAGAATTTAGTGTCATTGTATTGCCTGTAAGGTGACTGTTAACTGTATATTGTCTCTGTTCCTTTCAGGTCTACTACTTTTAAGCTCTCTCTTTGCTTAGAGGACCCCTTTCAATATTTCCTGTAGGGCTGGTTTGGTGTTTGCAAATTCTTTTAATTTTTGTTTGTCCTGAAGCTTTTTATCCTCCTTCTATTTTCAGTGATAGGCTAGCTAGATATAGTATTCTTGGCTGCATACTTTTCTCATTTAGTGCTCTGAATATATCATGCCAATTCTTTCTGGCCTGCCAGGTCTCTGTGGATAAGTCTGCTGCCAATCTAATGTTTCTACCATTGTATGTTATAGGGTTCTTATTCTGAGCTGCTTTCTGGATTTTCTCTTTGTCACTAAGACTTGTAAGTTTTACTATTAGATGATGGGGTTTGCATATATTTTTACTGATTTTGAGGGTGGTTCTCTGTGCCTCCTGGATTTCGATGCTTGTTCCCTTTGCCATATTAGGAAAATTCTCTACTATAATTCGCCTCCAATATACCTTCTGCCCCTCTCTTTCTTCTTCTTCTGGGATCCCAATTATTCTAATATTGTTTTGTCTTATGGTATCATTTATCTCTTGAATTCTCCCTTCATGGTCCAGTAGTTGTCTCTCTTTTGCTCAGCTTCTTTATTTTCCATCATTTGGTCTTCTATATCACTAATTCTCTCTTCTGCTTTATTTATCCTAGCAGTCAGAGCCTCTGTTTTTTAATGCACCTCATTAATAGCTTTTAAAATTTCAATTTGGTTAGATTTCAGTTCTTTCATTTCTCCAGAAATAGATTTTATTTCTCCAGAAAGGGATTCTCTACTATCTTCCATGCCTTTTTCGAGCCCAGCTAGCACCTTGGAATCATCATTCTGAATTCTAGTTCTGACATATTACCAATGTCCGTATTGATTAGGTCCCTAGCCATTGGCACTGCCTCTTCTTTTTTTTTTGTGGTGAGTTTTTAATGCCTTGTCATTTTATCCAGATAAGAATATATGAATGAGAGAATAAAATACTAAAAGGGTGGCAAAAAACCCAGGAAAATCTCAGAAGAGATCCAAAACCAGGTGGAGAAGAAAGGGGGAAAAATAAAAAATTATATATATATATATATGTATATACACATATACATATATATATATGTGTGTGTGTATATATATATATATATATATATATATATATATATATATATATATTTATTTATTAGGCTGGTGTATAGAACAGAGCCACCCACTTGATTTTGGGTGTATTTTGGTCTCTTAGAAGAAATTACCTCCCAAAATTTTAAGGAAAGAAAAAAAATACATATATATACACACACACACACAAATAAGGGTTGTAATATGACTTCAAAGATGAAAACTTTAAAAAAAATTCTAAAAAAGGAATTGATAAGTTAGTTGGAAAAAGAAAAGAAAATAAAAGAGGAGGGTTTGTGCTCCAGCTGGAGAGTAGAAGAAAGCCATGTACTAGATTAGGGTATATTTTGATCTATTAGAAGAAATTGTATCCCAAAATTTTTTAGGAAAAACAAAAACCTATGTGTTACAAAAAATAAGGTTAAATACAATGAAGGGACAAAATATGACTATTACAAAGTTTAAAAAGATTTTTTTTTAAAGATTTTATTTATTTATTTGACAGAGACCACAAGTAGGCAGAGAGGCGGGAAGAGACAAAGAGAGGGGGAAGCAGGCTCCCCACTCAGCAGAGAGCCCATTGTGGGGCTTGATCCCAGGACCCTGAGATCATGACCTGAGCCAAAGGCAGAGGCTTTTACCCACTGAGCCACCCAGGCACCCCTAAAAAGATTTTTTTTTAAAGAAAGGTATTGTGAAGATAAACTAGTTAAAAAAATGCTAAAAGAGGAAAGAGGAAAAGTTAAAAAAAAAAAAGAATAAGAAAAAAAATAAAATTATAAAAATTTAACTTTGCAAGAGTAAAAGGCTGTGGGGAAAAAGCCATGAATTCTATGTGTTGCTTTCCTCTAGCTCTGGAGTTTGGCTGTTCTCCTTGATCCGTGAGCTTGGTCTTGGCTGGATGTTCTTGCTGATCTTCTGCAGGAGGGGCCTGTTGCAGTGATTCTCAAATGTCTTTGTCCAAGGTGGAATTGCACCGCCCTTGCTAGGGACTGGGCTAAGTAACCTGCTCGGGTTTGCTCTTGGAGATTTTGTTCCCTGAACATTTTCCATACTGCTTTGGAGGACAGGAATGAAAATGGCGGCCTCCCAATCCCTGGCCCGGAGGAGCTGAGAGCTTGGGGACCCACTCCTCAGTTCTCCCTCAGAGAAAAGCGCTCAATCACTCCTGTCTCTCTGGTCTCTGGGCGCACTCCAAGCTCACCTGGCCCGTAAATGAGTGTTTCTATCTCTGGCACATCGCCCCATTTGGAGTTTCCAAACCCAGAGGATTCCTGCTGCACTGCTTCTCCAGGAGCAGGAGGGTGAGTCTCCCTGGATCTGCCACTTGTGGGGTCCCTGCTTGGAGAGCAGTGGCCCGACTATGCCTTGGCTCACAGTTTAAGGTAACCCCGATCTGAAAGCTCACTCTTCAGCTCCGTCTTTGTAGCCAGCTTCCCTGCTCCGATACCTGGCAGCTCTGCCACTCAGACACCTCCGATCTTTCTGTGACCCCATGGGACTTGAGACCACATTCCCTGTGAGGGCTCCACCCCCGCTTAGCCTCTGAAGCAATGTCCCTCAGTGGAGCAGAATTCTAAAATTTCTGATTTTGTGCCCCACTGCTGTGCTGCTTGCCAGGAGACAGCCCCTCCCGCCGTGGTTTATCTTCCCGTCGCTTTGGATTCACTTCTTAGCACATCCTACCTTTCAGAAAGTGGTCAATTTTCTGTTCCTAGAATTGCTGCTCTTCTTCTCTTATATCTCCTGTTGAGATTGTAGGTGTTCAGAATGGTTTGATACCTATCTAGCTGAACTCTTGGGATCTGATATTATTTCAGTCTGCTACTCCTCCACCATCTTGCCTCTCTCTTCTTAATGACCTTCTCATCAATTATAGTTACATTCAGAAGTATTGAGGGCTAAGGTTTCAGCATATGAACGTTGGGGAGGGGACACAATTAAATACATACCAGAATCCTAACTGTAAAAAGAGACTCTTGGATGTCATAGAAGGTTGATTAAAAAAAAATTGGAGGTGCTGCTTTCTGGAAATATAGGTTATTATAGTTTTCCCTTTCTTCCCCAGTTCATCCTTTTTCCTTTCCTTTCCCATTCTTTTTCTTTTTCTAGGTATAACTTAGGTACAGTAAAATATACCTGTTAGTGTGTAAGGTGTAGGAGTTGTGTAACCACCACATGCAGTTAGGTTTCTATAATCAATCTTGTAAGAGGGATGGAAACCAAATGTCTAAATTTCAGTTATATTTTAAATTTTTGTTTTGTTTTGGAAGGCTGAGATACTGGTAAACAAGGTAAAACCAAGGAACAAACTCAGGCAGTGATCTGAAAGGTAAAGTAGGAAAAAAAAGTTTTTCTTCTTGAATGATCTGAGGGCTAGAAAACTGCTTCATTTAAGTGTTTATATAATACTCCATGCTCACTGTGCCCACCTTTACCAATTTAATCTCCAAAAAGAATCTAACCTCCCAATTATCTTGCATTTATCCTGGCTTCCTAAATGTCTCTTAAACATGCTTGTGTCACCTCCCATCATCTCCTAAACCCCTTTTATACGTAAGCACTTTAAAAAAAATTTTTTTATTGATTTACTAGAAAGAGAGAGAAAGAGAGCATTATGCACAATTTTGAGTGCTTTTTTTTTTCCCTGTACTGAGCCACCCAGGTACCCCGGGAAACTGGCATTTTTTTTATATAGTTCAGAGCCCCTATATGTAAGGTTTTTAATCAGACATATGCCTCTGTGACGCTTTCCTCGTCTGTAGAAATTAAACCCATAATAGATTCCCAATTAAGTGGTATGGAGGATTTTTAAAAAATATAGAAGAAAAATGTTAGTTTGGAATTTATAGTTTGTATGAGAAAATAAGTTATGGTTTAATCACTTTCCTTCAGAAGTTCATCTTTTACTGTTATAACCTTTTTTCTGTTTTTTGTTTGTTTGTTTGTTTTTTGAGAGCGAGGGGTGGGAAGGGCAGAGGGAGAGAGAAAATTTTAAGCATACCCATCGTGGAGCTCTAGCTAGGGCTCAATCACACAACCCTGAGATCAGGACCTGAGCTTAAATGGGGTCTGATGCTTAACTGCGCCACCTAGGTGCCCCTAAAATTAAAATACTTTTCTTAATGTCTAATCTCTCATGTCAGGTGTAATCTTGGGCATAGTGAAAAGTAGTGCCCTATAAATATCCCATATCACCTTAAACAGCTATGTTTATCATCTCGCCCAACTCCCTCCAAAATAGTTTCCTTAGTTTTGTAGTTCTTTCAGGCTACAATTTCAGTGTTCCAGATTTCAAACACTGGAATGCTTTTGTTTTCCTCATTCTGTATCATCAGTCGTTAGCAAATTCTGACATACTTGAATTTTGTGTTGTTTTTTTTTTTTTTTTCTGTAACAGAAAGGTAATAGCATCCTACTGACCTCCTTTAATTGGGAGCCCACTGACCACTATCATGCTGTGTGTATCATTCTTGTTATCTGCTTCTCCCCTCTAGAATGTAAGCTCTATGAGGCCAGAAAGTTTTGTCTGTCCTTTATTGCCATATTCCCAGCACCTGGTATATTTGTTGGTTGAATTGAGCATTTAGTATGTAGCAGCACTGTGTTTACATAGAAGATTTCATTTAATTTTTACCAGAGTTGGGAGGTGTTCAGTTGTTTTGAGTTTCATATAATAAAACTGGCTAAGTTTTTAATGAAGGTTAAGTGACTTGCTCAAAGGCAGTGATCACAGTTAGTAGGTGGTAATACCAGACTCTAGTTTGTTCTCAAGCCATGAAGCTTAATCTATATGCCTTTGAACTAATTTTGACTACTACCTAAATTTCAAGGCATTCCGTAATGTCCAAGACTCTAAACCTATATTACCCATTATTTTCTATCAAAAACCTCTTGCTCCAAAGTAGTCTACTTACTGTCCCTTGAACCTTGTGGTTTTTGTTTCTATTTTCCTCATGTAAAGTCCCTTTAGAAATTTTATCTAGCCTTTGAATCAGAGATTGAGGGCATGTGCTGACTCTTTCGCCATTCAATCCTGAATACTCCAGGATGCAGTGAGGAACGCCTCATCTTCAGTATTTACCATGTCCCGCTCCTTGAATCTTGATTGGCACACAAAGGTTCAGTAAGTGGAAGCCGACCTAACTTGCTTGCATTTGCACCTGAGTGAGGGTCGTAAGGCACTTACCAGCGCTGCGTGATACTTATGTATAATGTCTTTGTGTTTAACTCCTTCGGTCCCCGGTTTGTTATAAAATGCTTTTAAGAAAGGTAACTTGTTGGGAAGGAAGCAACGCGTAGATAACGTAAACCTATAAAACGATGTGTTCCCTTTAGTTAAATGAAAATGCCAGCTGTCGGAGTGAGAGAGGGGAGCCTGAGGGGCGTCGGGAAGGGCTTCACGGATGGCCGCAGGGTGGCGGGGGCTCTCGAGCCTCGCCTCGGTCGGAAATCGGAAGCGCTTGTGGCACACCGCCGCCCTTCACCTGGCCTCGGGCTCGCTTTTGCTCAGGGCCACGTGCCAGTGTTTTAGTTTAACTGCGCGTCGGGCCCCCAGTAAACGGTTAGTAACTGCTTCCCGACTAGGTCTCTACCCTCCATCTTTGTGCCGACCGGGGGGCGCGGAGAGGATGCCAGGTGTAGCGACCCGGCTGAATCGCGGCGGGTAAACCCAGACCCCTAACCCCAACAGTCAAGTTTTCAAAAATCCCGCGCGTGGGGCCCCAGGCCGCATCCGTTGGGAACGGCCCCCAGCGCGCCCCGGCTCAACCCCCGCCCCCCACCAAGCCCAGGGAGGTGGGTAAGGCAGCTGGGTAGCAGGCAGGTTCTGCACACACGGAGCGCCGGAGCCAGCGCGCACCGGGGAGCGCGCCCGTCCAGCGGCGGCCGAAAACGGAAGCGGGCGCGAGCGGATCGCAGTGATTGGCTGAACCCACATGTCTCTCAAGGGGCTGGCGCGAACGCCACTGCGGAGTTGGGCGAGGGGATACGGCAAGGGGAGGGGGCAACACACTGGGAACAGCCGCGGGGCTGGGAAGAAATGAATTGCGGAGGTGCGCGGAGAGCAAGGAGAGTCCCTGGTCAGCGAATACGGGGGAGCCAGGGTGTGAAAGCGGGGCTGTAGAGGCGGTGGCGGGAGCAGCACAGGCCGAGGGCTTGAATCGACCGCGGAGGGCGGGGAGTCCGTGACCAAGAGCGGCGCTGCGGCGCGGTAGGCGGGACTAGGGAGAGCGACGCAGGGATTGGCGGGCAGAGCTGGGCTGCCGTACGTCGGCGGTGACGCACGCCTCCGGGAGGGTGCGCGCGCGTTCAGCGGCCTCTTTGTGTGGTGCCCAGATACGGGAGCGGAGGTGGCGGTGGCGATAGCGGAGGTGTTGGTTGTCTTCCTGTCGCCTCGGCTCGCCCACTAGCCGGCACCTCTCCCCTTCCCTTCCCCTTCCTTTTTTCCTCCTTCCCTCCCCTTCCCTTCTTCCCTTCCCCGTCGGTGACCTGCGGTGGCGGCTCCAGCAACGGCTGGGCCCAAGCTGTGAAGAGGCCTTAGCCAACGATAACGGCGACGGCGAAACCTCGGAGCTCGCAGGGCGGGGGGAAGGCCCGGGCCGTGGAGATGGAGAATTCCCAGTTGTGTAAGCTATTCATCGGCGGCCTCAATGTGCAGACGAGTGAGTCGGGCCTGCGCGGCCACTTTGAGGCCTTTGGGACTCTGACGGACTGCGTGGTGGTGGTGAACCCCCAGACCAAACGCTCCCGTTGCTTCGGCTTCGTGACCTACTCCAATGTGGAGGAGGCCGATGCCGCCATGGCCGCCTCGCCCCATGCCGTGGACGGCAACACGGTGGAGCTGAAGCGGGCGGTGTCCCGGGAGGATTCGGCGCGGCCCGGTGCCCACGCCAAGGTTAAGAAGCTCTTTGTCGGGGGCCTAAAGGGAGACGTGGCCGAGGGCGACCTAATCGAGCATTTCTCGCAGTTTGGCACGGTGGAAAAGGCCGAAATTATTGCCGACAAGCAGTCGGGCAAGAAGCGTGGCTTCGGCTTCGTGTATTTTCAGAATCACGACGCGGCAGACAAGGCCGCGGTTGTCAAGTTCCATCCGATCCAGGGCCATCGCGTGGAAGTGAAGAAGGCCGTCCCCAAGGAGGATATCCACTCCGGTGGGGGCGGAGGCGGATCCCGGTCCTCCCGGGGCGGCCGGGGTGGCCGGGGTCGCGGTGGTGGTCGAGACCAGAACGGCCTGTCTAAAGGCGGCGGTGGCGGTTACAACAGCTACGGTGGTTACGGCGGAGGCGGTGGCGGCGGAGGCGGTGGCTACAATGCCTACGGAGGCGGCGGAGGCGGTTCGTCCTACGGGGGAAGCGACTACGGTAACGGCTTCGGCGGCTTCGGCAGCTACAGCCAGCACCAGTCCTCCTATGGGCCCATGAAGGGAGGCGGCGGCGGCGGTGGCGGTGGCAGCAGCTGGGGCGGTCGCAGTAACAGTGGACCTTACAGAGGCGGCTATGGCGGTGGGGGTGGTTATGGAGGCAGCTCCTTTTAAAAAAAAAAAAAAAATCTAAAAATGCCTGGGAGTGGCTATAGGGGTAGCTCTTTTCAACAACCCAGCTAGGGTCAACTCCTAAGTTCCTTCCTCTCCCACCGCCTTCCCCATTTTTCCCTTGGGGGAGCCGCTTCTAAGGCTGCTTATCCTTGGGGGTGTTGCCCTATTTGCCTGCCACCTCTCTTGTCTCTCCCTCCGAAGATGGACTCGGCTTCACATACACATTTTTGTGTTACAGTCATTGATGGACTCTATTTTTTTATTATTACTTGGACCTTGGTCGTTTTTATACTAGCAAAATGTCTTGTTTTAATTTGTGTTTTTTTTGGGGGGGGGAGGGAGTGAACTTGCTGATTCTGTAGCAAAACCTGGGCGGGGGTTGGGGCGGGGGGGTAGTTTACTTTGTTGTAAGGACTTGATATCTGGCTACAGCGTTTTCTATGAAATCTACTTGGATTCCATGCCTGAAATTTGGAAGCATATGTACAAAAATCATTTTTACGTTTTATTTTTAATAAATCATTGTGTTTGACCGTATATGTCTAACATTTTTTTTCTAGGACCCATTCCTTACCGTTTTAAGGGATATTAGTTTAAAATTTTTCGTGTTCATTCTTAATTCTTGATGTGTACTTAGAGAAACTTTCAAAAGGTCCTTTGGTGGTTTTTTTTTTTTTTTTTCCTGTTGCCTTTCTAGTGACGTGTTAAATTTTATCCCTTACAGGCAAAACTTTTGCAGTGGTGGATGTAGCTTTTTAAATCTTTAAAGTTTCTGTGCATCCATCTCTTGTACCAAGCGATTTGCTTATCATCTTGACATGGTTGGTCACTTCTTTCTATGAGAATTTACTTCAAAGTATGTACTGTGTAGTTTGAAAAGAAATAGTTTGTGTTAAGCATGTGTTTTCATTCATATAAACTGTTTAAAAATTTTCAGATGGCCTAGTTTCATCCCTCTTACTGGTTTGTCTGTAATGAATGGTTACAAATAAGGGTTATATTTTACCCTTAAACTAAATGCATTTTTGTATTTTCAGAGCAGGTTTAAACGTTTTTTCCTATAGCTGAATTGTTGTCCTCTTGGAAATACTTCCCCCAACCTTTGTAGCACCATCTACTGGCAGAATGGCAGTATATCTGCGAAACAATTTGTTTAAAAAACTTGTTTAGGATAATTGCATCAGATTTAGAAGTTTTGCCATCAAAAATCTCTGCAGACTTTGGTTACACATTTACTTGTAACTGAGATGGGCTTTATGGGAATGTAGTTAACAGTCCATATCACAATTACCCTTTCTACACGAGATTTGAAAATGTAAACTGCTATGCATAGCTTGGGCAATGGCCCCAAACTGCTATGACAGCTAATGAACCAGCTACATGTACTGGTGTCTTAGGTGCAAGTTGTAAAGCAAAATCTTTGTGTATTCTGCTTGGTTAACAAATGTATATTTGTAGCCCTTTCATGCAATAGAATTCAAGTTGTTGTTTATAAAAAACAAAACAAAACAATGATATAGGAGAAAATTGCCTTCCTGGATAGAAATATAGAATAGCAACGTTTATGGATATCACAAATAAAGAATTCAATTCTTTACATGATTGAGTGAGAGTATGTATAACCTGGTGGGTGTGTTCAGAGTATTTATGATATAGTACATTTGATTTAATGTTATGGTAAAACTTTTTTCTTGAATATTACGTTCAAAAGCCCAAATGTATATTAAGAAGCTTTCTGAAGGGGAGGTTAATGGGCTTTAAAGGAAAAGATTATTTTAGCATTGACTTTGTCTTAGTTCTTGCTACTGTATATTTCTTAATATCTAATTTGTGCCAAGTTTTTAATCTTAATTGCTGGGGCTTTCATATCAAGAGATAGGAAGAAAGGTCAAGATTGTGAGGCTAGATTAGGACTGCTCAGTCGTTTTGACAGAATAACTGATGCTTGGTACAGATAACTTGAGTATACCTCTATGACAGATGGGATAGATGTTTTTTGCACATTGAATAAATGTAGTCAAATCTTGCTCTTAAATAAAGTGGTTCTACAGCTCTTTAAATTTATTTTTTAGTTTAGTGAAACAATACATCTGGGCTTCTTCATTTGGTAGTTTAGTCCCATTTTTTGAGTGCCTCTAAGGTACAGAAAATGATACGCTTAAAGTTATAATTATTACTCTGCTTGCCTTTTATTCAGCTTTAGTGGAAGATCCAATTCTTCTGGGTCAGTTGGAATAGTCCCCTTTTTGGAGGGTTTCCAAAGTCTGATAAGGTTATTGTTATTTTGTATTCCTAAGATAGTGACTTCTAAAACGTAAAATGAATGATGTGGAAGGATTACCTGTTAATTAGAAAAGCAACTCAAGGTGCTGTTCATTTATATTAACACTTCATTGTTGTGCATTTACCTTTATAGATTTTTTTGTGATCTGGTCTGGTATTCCGTGAAGGCAAAAACATAGTGATATTTAGTCTTTCTGGAATTGCTCTTGTCAATTTTTATAGAAGCATTTTTGATATGTAGGGTTTCTTTTCTTTTTGGGGCCACCAGTTGAATTTTTTAAGTCCTTTCACCTATGAGAACTATCTGAACATTATTACTTAAAATTTAAGAATTCATGAGAGGGTGTGATACAGAATCTAGTCAGTACTGAATAGAATTTTATGTCATGCTTGAATCTAATTTGGAAGATTATAAAAATAAAAACCATTTTTTGTCTTGCTCTTATGAAGAGCTTTTACATTTACAGGATTTTTAGTATAAATTCAGTGGTAATTATTAGTTGAACATGTTTTGAAAGGTATTTAAAGATTGATGGTAGTTTTAAATCTTATGCTTGCAAATGGTTAATATTTATAGGGATAATTATAGAATGATATGTTTCTTCCAATAACTTAGTGCTTTTGAACGTAATTTCTTAAATATGCCTCACAATAAATTTTTACATTTAAGCAAGGTTAAAGGGTTCGAGGATACTTGAAAATTTAGTATTGATGATTATTCCCCTGAAGACCAGAAGTGACAGTGTCGCTTAATTTGTAGGCTTCTTTAAGTGTTTGCTTTTCTCAAATTGCGTTCTGTTAAATTTTATATGCCTGTATCTTTGCTGACTAAAAGTGGACCTTTGGATGTTGGATTGATTTGAGTAAAACTGCAACTAGACAGTGGATTTTACCTAGAAAGATAACATTTGGGTAAGTCTCCCCTATTTTAACCAACTTAATGAGTGTAAGATTGTGATTACTGGGAAAAATGCCTTCTATTCTGTTTCAGAAGGTCTTACTTCATTTCCATCTGAAACAGGGCAACAAAAATTGCCTCTAAACCAGAGTAGGATAGTGCTTTTTTCTTAATGTCTCTTTGCAGGTTATTTTGATGTGCCTTTGTTTCATGCTTTCTTTTAAAAGTGAAAATACATTGTAAGATTTTTTTTCAATAAAGAATCCCTTGAAAGAATAGGTAAAGCCTAAGAAACGTATTTTCTGCAATACGGTATGTTATTTAAAAAGTTGTTATGTTGCTTATCATTTAGATTGACACAGAAAACGGCATTATTACTACTAGGAAATAGAAAATATAAAAATCTTACCGAGTCTTGGGGCTGGTGTATTTTAAAAATAAATTTACTAATGTTAAATAACTGGTTATAGATCAAAATAAATGAAAAGTGAGTAAATATTCTACCAATATGACCAAATCCTCTTCTCAAGGGTAATCGTTAATAAGTTTATATTCTCCTAGCTCTTCTTGGTATGCACCTAAGTTAATTTTTTAAAAAATAGGATTATATAGTTTTGCATTTTTAATGTATATCAATAACATTCTCAAAGAAATACAAATACACCTTTCTGTTGTCTATTTAGTTGACCCTTGAACACAGTGGGGGTTGGGGCAATGACCCCCCCCCCTCCGCCTTCCCAGTGCACTTTAAAATCTGTGTGTAAGTTTTGACTCTCCCTAAACTTAACTACTAATCCTGTCAGCTGGGTGTTTTAGCTATAAAGTAGTCAATTAGCACATATTTTGTATGTTACAGGTATCATATTGTATTCTTCTAATAAAGTAAGCTAGAGAGAAGATAATTATTAAACTAGTAAGAGAAAATGATATTTATAGTATTGTATAGTATAGTATATAGAAAAAGATCACTAAGTGGACCTGTGTAGTTCAAACCTGTGTTGTTTGAGGGCCAACTGTAAATGTTTCATAGTATAGTTGTCCTATAAGTTAAAATACTCTTTGATGGAATGAGGTTTTTTCTCTTGATTGATGAGTAATGTGATCATTATCCTTGCAGATATGTTCTTGCAGATCGCGTGTACTTAATTGATTAGATGGTTAACGCATAGTTAAATGTGGTAGAATGCAGCAGTTTTGTGGTTTCAGAAGTATTTTTCAGTTCTTCGTATACATACAGAGAAAGGTACATACTCAATTGCAGCTTTTTAAAGCCTTAGGGTAAATTCAGTGAAAACATTTTAGAGAAAATTTTCAAAGCTAGATTATACACGATAGAACAGTAAATGGCCTTATCATTTCAGGAACATATTCCTGTCCTCTCCTTCTGTTTTCTCCGGTGGTTTTTACTGCAGAAATATTTGACAGTTTTTCCATAAGATGGCTACACACTATCACTTAGGACATTTCATTACTGTCTGAAATAAAGGTTCCACTACTGCATTGTGCGAGGTATTCTGTGCATCATTTATTTTAGTCCTCAGTAACTGTATGAGGTGATCCTATTACCTGTTCTGTATTAGCTACAGGCTTACCTAATGTAAGTAATTTGCCTAAGATCATGGAGCTGCTGAGAACAAGAAATAGGAATCTTCTGCTTATTTTAAAAAAAAATTTTTTTAAACATTTTTCTCTTGAAACAGGAGAAAAAAAATTTCTCCTGTTTTCTCGCAGTGCCCAGAGATAACCTTTGTTAACAATTTGTTTTCTAGATTTTTTCCTTTGGTAGGATAGGTAGATACATATGCATATATATGAATTTTAACATCAAAGATATTCTGTATTTATACACATATCTTATATAACTATATGGTGTACTATAGCATAGATGCACATGATTTATTGATTAGCATATTTCCAGTTTCTGTTTTTAATTTAAGACTTTTGCAGGCTTTGTGTTGCCATTTACAACATATAAAAGAGGAAAAAAGTCAAGTACAGGAGCCTGGCTGAAGCTATTGGTTATATTAGTGTATGGATAGTTCTCTGAGAAATCTCCTAGAGTCCTACAAGGATTTTTCTGATATTTAGTCATTTTTCCCTCCCAACTTTTCTTGAATGAGAAAGAGTTGATTAAAGAATATTTAATGTATCTACATTAAAGACATGCCTTTATATTCTGAAGGGACTATACATTGAATTCTGGAAATTTATAACAATAGGCAGTTTATTATTGTTTTCTAGTTTATTCTACCTAAAACTTGTACCATCGTATTTCAGGTGTGTGTGAATAGAGGTTTTTCACTGCAGAAACTGCTTTTAAGTTGAATTAAGCGAATTGCTAAATACTTCCTCAAGAAGCTCTTGAGAAAACAGAGAAAATAACCTGGAAAGGGTATGCTGGGAGAGGTTTACTCTGGATCAGAGGTGGGCAATACCCAAAATCTAAATTTCCAGTTGAAACATGGATTCAGATCTTACTATTTAACCTTGGTAAGTCAACTTATTTTTCTTAGACTAATTTTTCCTGTGGTGTGAAAGACTTTAATTGGTTCAATCCTTTCTAATTTGATACTGTTAGTTCTTAGTCCTATTTGGTAGTTAATTCAGTAATAGCCTTCAAGAGGAAACCCTGGCACAAATTTTTGTAATTCTTTAAACAATTTATTGAGCGTGACTTAGCTAAATGTAGTAAATAAGGATGAGCCCTTGCTCACAAGGTACCCACGGTTTAGTTTGGGTGGTGGGAATTTAAACAACATAGAGTATGGGCATTTTACTCAGACATGTATATGAGCAGTAGGGGTGACTTTCTGTGTGGATCAAGGGAAATTTAGAGAAGAGATATTGCACTAGTGTTGACATTTAGAATAGGTGGATGAGGTGGCTAAGGCCATTCCACAGCTTTTTTTTTTTTTAAAGATTTTATTTTTTATTTGAGAGAGTGTGAGAGAGAGAGCACAAGCAAGCTGGAGGGGCAGAGGAAGAGGGAGAAACGGGCTCCCTGCTCAGCCCCGACATGGGTCTTGATCCCAGGACCCCAGGATCATGACCTGAGCTGAAGGCAGATGCTTAACTGACTGAGCCACCCAGGCGCCCCCCCACCCCCATTCCACAGATTATACCAAAATGCAGAGCCATATTAGTGTATGGATAGTTCTCTGAGAAATCTGCTAGAGTCCTACAAGGATTTTTCTGATATTTATTCATTTCCCCCCCCCAGCTTTTTGTTTCAGTTTATGAGAAAGAGTTGATTAAAGAATATTTAATGTATCTACATTAAAAACATGCCTTTATATTCTGAAGGGACTATACATTGAAGTCTGGAAATTTATAACAATAAATAGGCAGTTTATTATTCTTTTCTAGTTTATTCTACTTAAAACTTGTACCATTGTATTTCAGGTGTGTGTGAATAGAGGTTTCTCATTGTGGAAATTGCTTTTAAGTTGAATTAAGCAACTTGCTAAATAAAAGGCTCTTTACCTTTTTTT
Organism: Lutra lutra; assembly: GCF_902655055.1. NCBI lineage: Eukaryota > Metazoa > Chordata > Mammalia > Carnivora > Mustelidae > Lutra > Lutra lutra. The sequence continues at coordinate 76,762,683 of NC_062282.1, read as the reverse complement.
CTTCTATTATTAGACTGCAATGTAGACCCTAAAAGTACATCATCCATTTTTATTTATTTTGCATTATTTTAAGATTCAGGGTTTTTGCTAAGTATTGATAGCAAAATCCGCTTAAGAGAGGTGAAACTTATTCAGTGATAGAAATACAAAATTGTGGAAATATTAAGTAGGAAATGATAATCACCATATACTAGAGGATTTTTCCATAAGGAGTGTAATTCACCTTTGGGAGACCCCTTTTATTAAGCTGTAGTTAGCAGTATGCTCACCATTCTTGCATTTTCATCTTATAAATATCTTACATTTTGACTTACTAGCTGATTTTAAAATACGATTTTGTTAGAAAGTAACTTTTACAGTAATCAAGTCAGTTTGTGATACAAAAGAAACTGAATTTGCCATAAGTGAAAGGTTATATATTCTCTACATTTCATCTTAAAAATAAAGTTAACATTTGTATAATTTTGGGGGAGGCAGTATTTGAAAAATAAGTGGGCATGAATTATTAGCCTCAAATTGAATTTGACTTCAATACTTTGTGAATGTTCTTGATGTTTAAATTTAGTCTTTTGCTGATTATAATTGTGGAATTATTTTAGTTGGGAAATAGAATATATTACTTATTTCAAAGAGGCACACAACTGGTTTGAGAACATTAGTCTTTGAGATTGGAACTTGCTTTTGGGTGAACTTCACATTATCCCTAAAGGAGAATTTAAATGCTGCTAGATAAGACATTTATCATAAAAAGGAGATATTTGAAAGCTGCTTTTAAAAAAAGAATCAGAAAGTAGGAAGGGCAGTTGAGTCTTCTACTTCTTCCACCTACTTTTTTGCTTGCACTTGGAGCTAGATGAATTAAGTATTCACAGAGGAAAAGGATTCACAAAGATACCTTTCTAGGAAGGCATTCTTTTCCTTGTATTTGTATTGTTTTCCTTGTATTGTATTGTACTTGTATTGTATTCCTTGCCTCTTTTTCCCAGGCAGATTCTCTTAGGCTCCTATGATTATTTTACCACTTTGGTTTGCTTAAATAAGTAAATACAAAACAAAACAAAACTACCTGAAATAGGTTTGTGTCATCATCTGCTTTAAAATTCTCTGATGTGAACTAAAATTCTTTGATGTGTAGCATTTATTTATTTATTTATTTATTTATTTATTTATTTGAGAGACAGAGATCACAAGTAGGCAGAGAGGCAGGCAGAGAGAGAGGGGAAAGCAGGCTCCCCGCCGAGCAGAGAGCCCGACGCGGGGCTCGATCCCAGAACTCTGGGATCATGACCTGAGCTGAAGGCAGAGGCTTTAACCCACTGAGCCACCCAGGTGCCCCTGATGTGTAGCATTTAAATGACATGCTTATTTCCCAGTGATTGCCATCATTTTCATCAGGTATTGATCACCTTTGTGCAAAAGACATCTAGAATCTGGAGATACATAGCAGTAAGAAAAACATGGTTTCTGTCTTCAAATAACTGCATTCTGATTGAAATTCAGTTTCTTTGGAAATGATGGATCCTTTCCTTTTAAGCATCACAGCATCATCTCAGATTGTTAACACCATACAATTTGGAGTGTGTCATTGTTATTTAGCATTCCTTCTCAGATTATATTAAGACTTTACTCGTTCACTGGTTACTAGTTTAGATAACATGTGAAAGGTGCATTTTTTCTCTGATGTTCATGTTGCAAATATAATTTGCTTCAGAGTAAGCATCTGATTTAATATTTCATAGTCCTTAAGGACATACATTTTGGCATCAAATAGTCTAGATTTCATTCTTGACCCTGTCACTTTCTAGTTCTGTGGCATTGAACAAGTTGACCTAAACCCTCAGTTTCTTTGTCTTTAAAAAGGAGAGAATATTAGTAATACCTGTCCCAGGGTTGTTGAACAGATTGAGTGAAAGAATGCCTTTAAAGGACTTTAACTATATTCTCTGGTATGTAATGTTAAAATTATGACCTGTGATAAGAGGCATGACTTCCTAGTAAAAGGTGTATCTTTATTTCACCCCAACCATGTGGTATTTGCACAGTTAATGAGGTGAATGAATAGCCATCTTGAAGAGAGTAAGTAGTGACATAGGTGTATATAGTCTGTAGCTCAGTCTCAGTACTGAGATAGGTTTTTTTTTTTTAATGATTTTATTTATTCACTTGACAGAGATCACAAGTGGGTGGAGAGGCAGGCAGAGAGAGAGAGGAAGAGGAAGCAGGCTCCCCACCGAGCAGAGAGTCAGATGCAGGGCTCGATCCCAGGACCCTGGGACCATGACCTGAACTGAAGGCAGAGGCTTTAACCCACTGAGCTACCCAGGCACCCCTGGTTTTGTTATTTTTTAACGGTTTTATTTATTTGTCAGCACAAGTAGGGGGAGCAGCAGAGGGGAGAGGCAGGCTCCTCACTGAGTAGGGAGCCTCAGTGCGGGACTTCCAGAACTCTGGAATCATGACCTGAGCTGAATGCAGACACTTAATCGACTGGGCCATCCAGGCATTCCCTGAGATTGTTTTTTTTTTTTTTTTTTTAAGATTTTATTTATTTATTTGACAGAGACCACAGGTAGGCAGAGAGGCAGAGAGAGGGGGGGAAGCAGGCTCCCCGCCGAGCAGAGAGCCTGATGCGGGGCTCGATCCCAGGACCCTGAGATCATGACCTTAGCCGAAGGCAGCAGCTTAACCCACTGAGCCACCCAGGCGCCCCAGAGATTGGTTTTAAACTAGGCTTTGCCCTTGTTGGATGAGCTTGGATATGGGAACCTCCTAAACTTCTGCTGCTTCAACTGTAGTAGGAGAGGTATGAGCCATGTTAGCTATCCATAAGTGTTTAAGTATTTGTTGATATAAGGAAGGTATAAGTAATGTGAATGTTGAGAAGTGTTTTCCATGTTGGAAGAAAGATCAAGGAAAGCATTGTGGAAGATAAAGCATTTGACCTAAAAAAAAAAAAAAATTGCCACATAGATAAGATTTGGGGAGAAAAAGATAATTTCAGGTAGAGGGACAAATAGGTAGAGACATGGAGCCTATGTGCTAAACATTGTACAAAATACATTTACACATGGTCTGACTGGATCTGTTCACTAACCCTCTGCTTTAGAGGTGGCTGAAGCGCGTCTCAGAAAGATTCAGTAACTTTTCCCAGATCTCTAGCTGGGGAAATGGTTGAGCTGGGAGTTGAATCCAAGTCTGACTGATTCTGATGATCATACTCTCCACACTAAACTTGATTTGCTTCCAAATACAGGTGGCTAATTTGTACTAAGGGTAGAGGAGATCTGTGGGAAATAAATTGAGAGAAGTTGGAACCACATAACTAAGGTCTTTGAATACTATGCTAAGGAGTTTGGACCTTATCTGGCAGGCAGTGGAAATCACTAATGGTTATTGAGTAATAATAGTGGTAGTGAGACTGTTAATTTAGAAAGATTAACTCCGTAGCACTGAGTGGAATAGATGGCAGTTCAGTGATGTTTCAGCTGACAAGGTTGTTAAGAGAGCTCATGTTAACCAGGTAAGAAAATGAGAGCATGAACAAGGAGGTAGTGCTGGAAATAGGGAATATGAGGGAAGTTGTGAAAGTCTTAATTGTCAAATGACTGGGTATGTGGGAAGAAGAATAGTTGCATCAGAATTACTGTGTGACTAGGAGGATGGTGATTTGCTTGGGAATGGAGAGAAGAGATTGAGATTTAGGTGTGGAACATAGTTGAAGATGCTGGTAAGTACAGTGATGTATTGTGTCTTTGTAGATAGCTTTACAAAATGATTACTGTGCTGGGTATTCTCTTTTTGCCCCTCCTGGCCCACCCACCACCTTTCTCTTTCTTGTGTTCTTGGGAGCTTGATTCTTAAAGAACTACTTTTTTGGCTTCTCCTTTTTTGGTTTAGGCAGTGGGAGATACCAGCAGATCTTAAGAGTGAGAGAAAGACAAGGTGCATATATTTGTACCCCTGCTCCCCAAATACACATACTCCACAAACAGGTTTCCGGTGGCCACAACTCTGTTCCAATGGCCCTCTCTTACAGCTCTGGGTCTTTCCTGGTTCTGGTAAACACTCAGTCGTATAGCTGCTTCAGGCTTGCTGTTGCTGGTCCCAAGATGTTTGTCAAACATTGTTGATTTTCCTGTGCCCACACCCTTGTAAATAATTCCTTTTATTAATACCTCAATAACTCTGAGTGTGCCTTTATCTCTTCAGTGAAAAATTTTAAGTCCTTTCCCCATTTTCTTATGACTTGATCTCCCAGGCACCATCACCCTTGGAGAAGATATAGCTATTGTTGTAAGTTACTGTCCTGAATTTTCTCACATTGTTTGAATTTTAGTGTCTCCCTATTTCCTACTATGTTAGGTTAGATTTATGATTATTTTCCTTGATGATTCAGCTGAAAATAGAGCAGTGAACAAGAGCCAAAAATCCCTGCCCTCGGTAGAGCTTATATTTTAGTGGAGAGAGACAATGAAACATAATAAATTATATGGTGTGTTGGAAGATGATGAGTAAACGGTATGAAAAAATTACCTTGAGTAGGGAGTGCTGGGACGCCTGGGTGGCCCAGTCATTAAGCGTCTGCCTTCTGCTCAGGTCATGATCCCAGGGGTCCTGGGATCAAGCCTTGCTTTGGGCTCCTTGCTCAGTGGAGAGTCTACTTCCCTCTGCCTGCAGCTCCCTCTGCTTGTGCATGCGCTCTCTCTCGCTATCTCTCTCTGACAATAGATAAATAAGATTTCAAAAACCAAAAACAAAACGGAGTAGGGAGTGCTGTAAGGATGCTTGTGAAGAGAGTGCATTTTAAAATAGGGTCGTTTAGGTGGGTCTCTCAGAGAAAGTGACATTTGAGGAAAGACTTGAAGAAAAGGGGGAGTGAGCAGTGTAGATACATAGCGGAAGAGCATTCCAGTTAGAGGATTAGGAAAGCAGAAGCTCTGGGGTGGGATTGTGCTTGGTGTTTTTGAGGAAAAGTAAGTTGGTCATGGTGGCTGCAGATGGGGGAAGAGGAGGAAAGGAGTGGCTGATGAGGTCAGACGGGCCAGACCATGTAGGCACTTACAAGCTGTTGTAGGATTTTGGCTTTGACCACATGAATGGTGAACCATTTCAGGGTTTTGAACAGAAGAATGTTATTGTCTGCCTTGAAGTATAAAAGAGTCTCTGGCTTTGCATCTCTTAGTACAGAATTCCTGTTCCTTTGGTATAGTTGCTTCCAATGAGGGTTAATGAGGAAAGCAATGAGAGCATCTTGGCTGAAGGTATAAAAGACCCACAATTTCTTTAATTCTCTGTGTTTGTGTACCCCCTACATACATACACATATGAGACAGATTGATTCTTTTTGGCTGAAATCTTAATTGCTGCTGTGCTGTCTTCAGAGGGGCTGCCTACAAGATTGGCTCTTGTTGGGGCACCTGGATTTAGGTAGTGTTCTTAAATTAACGGAGAAGGGTGGTTCACTGTGTCTGAACTGTGTAGCAATCTGATTTATGCTAACCACCTTTTTTTCCTTCTGGGAGTCTGGAATTTTGATAAGTGCTAGGTAGTGGATATCTATAAAACATTGAGTATTGAGTCCTTGGGCAGAAATACCACAGAGGAGAGAGCATGGTAGGGAGAGAGCATAAAGAAGCTTATACATGAAGTCTTCCAGACTGCCTGTGTCTTTTTTTCTGTATGATTGGACTATGAATCCTTAACCATGTGACTTTTAAACTCTAGCTCTTAGTACAACACTTAGTGTTGAGTTCTGTGATTTCTTCTAGCTAGTCTCTCAATGTGGGTTGGTCTTGGGAATACCAGACAAAGCCAACTTTTTTTTTTTTTTTAAGTGTAATTAATTTAAGTGGAAAACATTGTGTTGTGGGTAGAAGGTGCAGTTTTGGAAAACTTATCACAAAGATCAGCCAGCCCTATGTTAAGTGGAGAGCTCTTCTGAGAAGTTTCTACTTTGTTCATTTCTTTTCTCTAAAAGCTCTAGGTCTTTTCATTATTGCATCTTCTAGCGGTTTTGAGCAGCTTCTGGCATTATTGAGTGTGGGGAGACTCCCTGCCATCATGTAAATTCTCTGTAAGCAAGTTTAAAATAAGAACTGCCTTCTATCAGTCTTTAAAATTATCTAAGTGAAAGAAATTGTTGACATAGGCGCCATAAATAATTCTTTAGGGATAAAAGAAATATAACTATTAGAAGCAGTAGCATCCCATGACAGATACAGTTATGTCAGTATGTTAGAAGGATCACCTTTTGTTTGCTTGTAAAGTCTCTGCAGTGAAATGTGTAGCAAGTTGGTCTGATTTAGTGACCTCATGTTACCATGAAGTTATTCTGTCCTGATCATGTAATAAGATTTTCATACAGGGAAGATGAGACTTGCGTCCCAAAAAGCAGATTGTGGCAAAAATGCCCATGTGACATATCTCTCCTCAATCTCGACTTTCTTTCTTTCTTTTTTTTTTTTTTAAGATTTTATTTATTTATTTGAGAGAGAGACAGTGAGAGAGAGCATGAGCAAGGAGAAGGTCAGAGGGAGAAGCAGACTCCACATGGAGCTGGGAGCCCGATGTGGGACTCGATCCTGGAACACCGGGATCATGACCTGAGCCGAAGACAGTCGTCCAACCAACTGAGCCACCCAGGCGTCCCTCGACTTTCTTTCTGACTTCAGAGTCACAGTGGTTGCCTTTAAATCTCTGGATCCAGGGGCGCCTGGGTGGCTCAGTGGGTTAAGCCGCTGCCTTCGGCTCAGGTCCTGTTCTCAGGGTCCTGGGATCGAGTCCCGCATCGGGTTCTCTGCTCGGCAGGGATCCTGCTTCCCTCTCTCTCTCTGCCTGCCTCTCCATCTACTTGTGATCTCTGTCAAATAAATAAATAAAATCTTTAAAAAAAAACTATAAATATTAAACATTAGGGAATGTTTACTAAATAGTGCTCTGTGAAAAGGTGAAATGTTAAAATCTGGTATCCATCAGCAGGTGAATGGATAAACAAAATGTAGCTTATGCATGCAGTGGAATATTACTTAGCCGTAAAAAAGAACGAGATTCCAATACATGTTACAATATGGGTGAAACTTGAAAACATTATCCTAAATGAGATAAGCCAGACACAGAAGGACAACTGAATGATTACACTTCTGTGAGGTCTCTAGAATAGGCAAATTGATGGAGACAAAAAGAAGGATGGAGATAACCAGGGGCTTGGGTGAGGAGGGAATGGAGAGTTACCATTTAAAGGAATTCCTTTGGGAATGATGAAGAAGTTCTGTAGATGGTTAGTGGTAATGGTTGCACAACACTGTGAATGTAAATGCACTGAACTGTGTGCTTATAATTGGTTAAAATAGTAAGTTTTATATGTATTCCACCACAATAAAAACTTATTATAAAGATATGTAATAACATATTATTGAATGTGGCATAATATGTAAGTATATTAATTCGGCAGGATTAAACTGATGTTTTATTTTTTAAATTTTAAATGAGGTCATGAGAAACAAATTAGTAGCAACTATTTACATTTATGAATACCTTTTTTAAAGCTCCACAGAATTACTCATCCACCTTTATTTCTGTTCCTCCTGTCTCCCCCAAACTGAAAGTTTTGTTCTCCTTCACTGAGTTCCCATAGTTCCTCTTTTTTACCTCTCTTAAACCTTTCTCTCTCTCTCTTTTTTTTTTTTTTAAACCGCTATTTATATGTCTTCATGTGTAATTTCCCCAAACCAGCTTGTAAGCTCTTCGGCCTTCTGTTCATGTAGGATTTATGTTGTAGCTCCCTGGCACACCCATTGCATCGACAGAGTTAGATAGTCAGTGAGGCTGAATTGTAGGAATGCAGTTGTAGAGAGTGATCACAATATTTGAACATACTCGCTCATGAGTTTTACATTATGTTAAGCGTGTCCCTGCCTCTGTTCTCTGTATCTGCTAGTTGTGCAGACCTGACCTCATTCACATACACATCACTGTATTCTTGATTTTGTCACTATGTTACATCTGTATTTTACCTTTTCATGTAAAAAAGCCCAGTTTTCTTTGTACCCAGAAAGGAAAGAACCAGAGAGGGGAGACAGGAGCAACAGTAAGAGCAGCTATAGGACAGCTACCTATGAAAAAGATATAAGTAGGAATTAATGCTTGTTCTTGAACACAATGTTCAGTGAAGGAGCATATTCTTCACCCCCGCCCCCTTTTAAGCCATTCCGGGTAGTAATTAGGTCTAGCTTTTGTTATGAAGGCATGCATGTATTTACCAGCAGAGGGCACCAGTTGCAGGTTGACGATTGGAGAGAGGAAGGAATTTTTAAAGATCCTGAAAGATGCGTGTTTGCCATCTTACTTACTGTGTGAAGCACCCTGCTTGCTGCTATAGTTGGTCTGGTTTTCCAAAGAAAACCTACTTACCCCTACTTTGGGGTCCAGTGGTGTGCCTCTAGGTTTCCTCAAGACCAGTGTTTGGTTAAGCCTGATTGGTAAGCTAAGGGACCAGAGGAGTCTAGAGTGAAAGACTCTGTAATAGTAAGTGTTTGCAAACTTTGGATACCAGCCTATATTAATATCTTTAGGAGGTTCAAATGCTGTTGTTCCCCATCTCCGGGTGAGGTGGAAGGGACATTAGGCCAGGCATCTGAGAATCTGGTTGCACATCCCACTTGGCTTCCTACTTGCCTGGGTGATCTTGAGCTAGTTGCTTTTTTTTCTCTCTCAGCCTCAGTTGGCTTATCTCTAAAATGAAGGTAGTTCCTGCTGTGTGCAGTAGTTAGTAGTGGGTTTTGAGATCAGGCAGACCTGAGTTCGAACCTATGGGGCCGTGGTCAAGTCATTTAACTCTCAGATCCTTTGTTTCCTCAGTTATATGTATGTATGTGTGTTCTGGTGGACTTATATTTATCTGATTATTTTTTAAAATAAAATATACCTGTTGATCTCCTTCACCCATTTCTCCTTCCCCCAACTCCTGGTTCTGACAATGACCAATCTGTTCTCTGTATTTAAGAGCTTACTTGTTTGTTTTTTTGGTTGTTTTTGTTTTTAGATTCACATGTAGGAGAGATCATACAGTATCTGTCTTTATGTGATTTATTTCACTTGTCATAATGCCCTTGAGGTCCACCAATGTTGTCACAAATGGCAAAATCTCATTTTTTATGGCTGAATAATATTCCATTATGTGTATATATGTATGTATACCAGAATTTCTTTTTTTTTTTTAAAGATTTTATTTATTTATTTGACAGATAGAGATCACAGGCAGGCAGAGAGGCAGGCAGAGAGAGAGAGAGAGAGGAGGAAGCAGGCTCCCTGCTGAGCAGAGAGCCCGATGCGGGGCTCGATCCCAGGACCCTGGGATCATGACCTGAGCCGAAGGCAGAGGCTTTAATCCACTGAGCCACCCAGGCGCCCCACCAGAATTTCTTTATGCACACATCCATTGATGGACACTTAGCAACACTTTCTGTACCTTGGCTGTTGTGAATAATGGTGCATTGAACATGGGGTTACAGATATGTAGATATCTTTTTGAGTTAGTGTTTCAATTTTCTTCAGGAGTAGAATTGGTGGATCATATGGTAGTTCAATTTTTGATTTTTTTGAGGAACATCCATACTGTTTGCCATAGTGTCTATACCAATTTACATTCCAACCAACAGTGAATAAGGGTTCCTTTTTCTCCACTTTCACCAACCCTTGTTATTTCTTGTCTTTTGATACTCGCCATCCTAACAGGAGTGAGGTGATATCTCATTATGATTTTGATTTGCATTTCCCTGATGATGAGTGATGTTGAGCATCTTTTCATGTACCCTTTGGGCTTTTGCATGCCTTCCTTAGAAAAATCCTTTTCAGATCCTCAGAATCCTCAAATTGGATTGTTAGTTTTTGTGCCATTGAGTTGTATGAATGCCTCCTTATTTTGGGTATTAGCCCCTAAAAAGATGATTTACAAATATTTTCTCTCATTCAGTAGGTTGCCTTTTTATTTTGTTGACTGTTTCCTTTGCTGTACAGAAGTATTTTATTATAGTGTAGTCACATTTATTTCTGCTATTGGTGTCATAGTTCTTTTTAAGATTTTATATATTAGAGAGAGAAAGAGAGAGAGTGTGTGTGTGCAGGGGGAGGGGCAGAGAGGAAGAAAGCGTATCTCAGGCAGATTCCATGCAGAGTCTGGAGCTTGAGGAGGGCTTGATTCCATAACCCTGAGGTCATGACCTGAGCCGAAATCAAGAGTTGGATGTTCAACCAACTGAGCCATCCAGATGCCTCTGGTGTTAGATTTTAAAAAAAATCATTGCCAACACCTGTATCAAGAATCTTACCTGTCATGTTGTCTTCCAGGAGTTTTATTATCTTAGGGGTTATGTTCAAGTTTTTAATCCATTTTGAGTTGATTTTTTGTGTATGGTGTCAGATACTTGTCCAGTTTTATTCTTTTGCATGTGGCTGTCCAGTTTTCTCTACACCATTTATCTAAGGGACTGTCCTTTTCCCCATTCTATATTCTTGACTCTTTGTTCTAAGTTAATTGACCATATATGCTTCAGTTTATTTCTGGGCCCTCTGTTCTGTAATGTTGGTTTATGTGTCTGTTTTTTGTTTTTGTTTTTTTTGCTTTTTTTTTTTTTTTGCCAATACCATATTGTTTTAATTGCTATAGCTTTTATAAGATAGTTTGAAATCAGGGAGCATGATGCTTCCACCTTTGTTCTGTCTTAAGATTACTTTGCCTACTTGGGATAGTTCCACACAAAATTTAGGATCATTTGTTATATTTCTTTGAGAAATGCCATTGGAATTTTCATAGGTATTGCATTGAATCTATAGATTGCTTTAGGTAGTATGGACATTTTAATGACATTAGTTCTTCTAATCGTTAGCCTAGAATATTTTTCCATTTTGTTGTCTTTTTTAAAATTGCTTTTGTTAATATCTTTTGGTTTTCAGTATATAGGCCTTTCACTTCCTTGGTTTAATTTATTCCTAGGTATTTCTTTTTAGATACAGTTGTAAATGGAATAGTTGTTTTTACTTCTCTTTCTGATAGTTCATTATTAGTATATAGAAATGCAATAGATTTTTGTATATTGATTTTTCTATCTGCAACTTTACTGAATTTGTTTGTTATAACAGAGGAAATCTTCCAAATGCATTTTATGAGGGCAGAATTACCCTGATACTAAAACCAGACAGGGATACCACAAGAAAATTAGAACATAGAGGAACATAGATGCAAAAATACTGAACAAAATATTAGGAAACTGAAGTCAACAATACATTAAAAGGATCATACATTGTGATAAGTGGGATTTGTTCCGGTTTGTAAACATAGATCAGTATCTGCAAATCAGTCAGTGTTAAATCCCACATCAACCAAATGAAGGATAAAAATTACATGATCATCTCAGTAGATGCAGAAAACACATTTGCCAAAATTCAATGTCCGTTTATGATAAAAACTCTCCACGAATTATGTATAGAAGAGATGTACCTAAACATGATAGAGGCCCATAAATGCCAAGCCCACAACTAACATCATACTGTGTGGTGAAAAGCTGAAAGCTTTTCCTCTAAGATCAGGAAGAAGACAAGGATGTCCACTCTCACCACTTTTATTCAGTATAGTACTGGAAGTCCTTGCCATAGCACTCAGACAAGAAAAAGAAATAAAAGGGATTGAAATTATGAAGGTAGAAGTAAAACTGTCACTATTTGCAGGTGAGATGGTATTATATATAGAAAACTCTAAAGCCTGTCAGTTTTTTGACAAAAAAACTGTAAACAAATTCAGGGGTGCCTGGGTGGCTTACTTAGTTGGTTAAGTGTCCACCTGTGGCTCAGGTCATGAACTTGGGGTCCTGGGATTGAGCCCCACATCAGGCTCTCTGCTTAGCTGGGAGTCTGCTTCTCCCTCTCGCTCTCCCTCTGTGCCCTCTCTCTCAAATAAATAAAATCTTTAAAAAAATAAACAAATTCAGTAAAGTTGCAAGGTATGAAATCCATCTACAAAAATCTCTTGTGTTTCTGTAGACCTCACATTTAAAACAGGGATAATGGCTCATTCTCATAGGTTTGCTGTGATGATTAAACAAGAAGGGTACCTATAAAGCCTTGAGTGCAGAGTCTGGTCCCAAGTAAATAGTCCATGGTTGGAAGTTGCTATTACTTTTCAAGGCATGTACTCTTTAAGTTAAAGGGGATGAGGGACATGAAACACATTGTAAGTTTTAAAGTGAGACGCAAGTGCCATGTGTGATTATCCTCTTAAAACTATGCGTTCTTCCACCTTCAGAGGAGGAGTCCTGAGGGAAGCCAGGTATTCCTTGGGATAAGGTGCTGTTCTGTTTACCTTTTGACTTCTCTGAGCTTCCAAGTTCCTTTTCAGTTTCTGCCTGGCTTTCTGGGGCAGCTCGAACAGCTTGAGGGGGAAATCTACTCCTTAGGTAGTCCAGAATCTCAGGGGAGGTTCTGGTGATACAGGTGTGGGTGGGCCTTAATTTAGCTCTGGTTTTGCTTAGTTCTTGGTGGTCTGTTGGTAGTGGGGATCATTGGCGATGTGGACATGGTTCCAGGGGAGGCCTGGGTCCAAGGTACCTTGGAAGACTTTCTTCTTGACCTGAGAGCCGAAGACTCGTGGAGCTGTAGTTTGGTAACATCAGCATAGGCCATGAAATGAACTGCTGCTAATGGTTCCTGGGCCTTCATTGCAGGCAGCGCTGTCTGCTGAGTCCTCTATATACTTTTCTTACTGAGACCTCAGGACACTTGAGGGTCAGTACTATTATTGTCTTCTTTTTGCACTTGAGGAAATTGAGACTTAAATAGTGTTTTGCCCAGAGTCATGTTTCTGGTAAGTACATTTGGATCCTGGTCTTTCTCATTCTGATGGTTTGAGCTCTATTCATTGTTCTAAGTGCATAAGGGTCACCTGTGAAGTTCATTGAAATTCTTGCTTCTTGGGCCCCAATTCTGTAGGTTTGAGGTTTTTTGTTTTGTTTTGTTTTCTGTAGTGTTTTTGTTTCCCCAGATTTATTGAGAGATACTTGATGTAAGATAAAATATACCCTTTTTAAGTGTCTGGTTTGATGAAACAGTAGTTGTGTACAGTCATCTAAGTATCCTTGCGGTCAAGATGTGAAACATTTCCATAACCCTAAGAAGTTTCACTGCCCTTTTTGACCTCCTGACGTGTACAGTTTTAGATGTCTAGGCAGATGGTTCTGATGTGCGGGGAGGTGTAGGGACCACTGTACTGTGTTATAGTGCCTGCAAATGTGAGAAACCGAATGCCTGAAAGGGAGGATAAAAGTGAGAAAAAAGTTACTTAAAAGAATGGCTGGCTTATCAAAAAGAATGAAATCTTGCCATTTGCAACAATGTGGATGGAACTAGAGGGTATTATGCTAAGCAAAATAAGTCAGTCAGAGAAAGACAACTGTCATATGATCTCATATGTGGAATTTAAGAAAACAGAGGATCATGGGGGAAGATTGGAAAAAATAAAACAAGATAAATTAGGGAGACAAACCCTAAGAGACTTTTTTTTTTTTTTTAAAGATTTTATTTATTTGACAGAGATCACACGTAGGCAGAGAGGCAGGCAGAGAGAGAGGAAAGCAGGCTCCCTGCTGAGCAGAGAGCCCAACGTGGATCCCAGGACCTTGGGACCATGACCTGAGCCGAAAGGAGAGGCTTTAACCCACTGAGTCACCCAGGCACCCCAGAGACTCTTGATCTTAGGAAACAAACTGAGGGTTGCTGGAGGGGAGGGGAGTGGGGGATGGAGTTAACTGGGTGATGGATTGAGCATTGGGTGTTACATGCAGCTGATGACTCAATGACCTCTACCTCTAAAACCAGCACATTATATGTTAATTAATTGAATTTAAATTAAAAAAAAAGGAAGTGTTGGCTTTACTGTCTCTAGATAATCTATTCTCTTCTGGCTCCTTGGGGAGAGATGGAGTGTGGAGAAAAGAATTTGGTAGACCAAACTGGATAGACCAGTTAAAAGCAAAAACAAAAGCAAAAACCAGTTTCTTTTCCTAACATGGTTTCTTCCTGAGCCACATAAAGCTGAAGAATTCTGTACCAGCTTGGTGTGCATGGCTGGTAGATTGCTTTGGGATGGAGAGTTGGAGCCACTAGGTACTTTTGGTAAGCTGTGGAAGAAGCCTTGGGTGTGGGAAGGAGGGCTGGGAAGTGGAAACTGACACCACTGCTGTCAGTCCAAGGATGGGGCTTCTTCCTCCGCAGACCCCACTCTACTTCTGTTGATTTTCTTCTGCTGTAAGAATCCAATAGCATCTCATGTTCATCTGAAGTTCAGTCAGACAAATTAGCCCAAAGCAAATGAGTTCAGGCTGTGGCCCAGAGAACATTTGGATAATAAAGTAGAAAATATAAAATATGGCTCTGAAATTAGAGAGGATGAGGGTGGGAACTTTGCCTGAGGAATCTGCAGACTTTGATTCTTGACTCAACTGTGCCCCTGGTTTTGGTAGGTGACCTTATCTAAGTGTTTTCTGTTCGTGTGCCTCCATGGATAGAGTGAGTGGTTAATAAAACATGTAGGTGGTAGTGGTATGTTTTCAGCACAGACATAGTGACATCGGTTAGCACAGCAAAAGTAGGTTGCGAAGGAAATGCTATAAAATGTTTATACTGGCTGTCAAATAAAATCTGTATATCCTCAGCCTCAAGTATTTCCTATTCTGACCTCCTTTTTCTTTTCTCTCTGGTTTGTTAGATGTGACATTTCCCCCCTTTCCTGTATGGTGAAGTGGTGAATGAAGGTATAAAGTCATAAAAGAGAGACTTATCCTATTCTCATGTCCCTTTTACGAATCACTCAGTTGCCTTCCTGGTGGATGCCTGCACTCTGGCATGGATTCTGGGATTCAGTTTCCTTATTTGTGGTGTTCAGCTTCTCCTGATCCCTGTGATTCACCTCAAGAGGAAGTATCTGGAGCAGAGCCATAAGGCTGATTAGAGGAGGAAGGGATGGATGGAGAAAGATACGAGGGGTATTGTTGTGGAGAAGAAGTGATCTGGGGCCGGAGGGTGTAAATAAAATAACCCAGACCTCTTCTCATTTGAGAGTTTGGGGAGTGCCCCCATCTCAGAGGACTCTGAGTTGTCTGTAGGAGGTGATTTTTGAGCATAACATCTTACCGTTTTGAATTCAGGAGGCTATAAAGATTCAGTGACTCCTAGTTTCTGGCACCTCAGTGTTCCCCCACCCCCTGTTCCACTGTTTCAAGGCTTTGTAGCAGTGAATTTAGTGAATTAACAGAAATTTAACAGGTCCAAATTCTAAAAATCATAGATTTCATGATCATCTCTCCTACTTTCACATTATGTTATCCTCCCTGAAGCCCCCTACAAAATATTAGAGGCCAGTAAAAACTACTTTATAAGCATTCTTATAGATTAATAAGAAAAACAGAGCATTTAAGACATTTTCAGAATCATGTGATTTTTGGAGCTGAAAGGAACTCTGGACCGATCCTATGTTAGGGATGAAGGGCTGAGGTTCTGAGTAGGAATAATACTTGCTACAAATCACTCAGCTAGCCAGGGGTAGTACACATCCTGAAAATCCCAGGTGTGACATGGATGGTTTGAGAATAGAGATGCTCATGTATGATTTTTGAGGCATTAAACAAGTTTTTGAACCCATTTCTATGGCTAACCAATCGATCACCAGGGACTGATGGCTTCAGTTTCCTCTAAGCCTCTAGGCTATGGATAGGAGACACAGACTGGCCTTGTGCCTTCCCAAGATGGTATTTTAGAGTTAAGTCTAAATCGAGGCTCAGCAGCTGGAGATTACAGGGTATGAGAGATCTCTGGCTGGAGATGAGGGTTCATTGGGAGACTTACTAGTTGGAGCCACAGCTGAAGTTAAAATTTCAGTGCTTTAGGAAGGTATTTTAAGGCCGTGCTATGAAATTTGTGGTCTTTCAGTATGGCGTAGGGAAATCACTGTGTGCAGTGTTCATTGTCATGGCTTTGCTGCGGTAGTCTTTGGCCCCTTGAGGCAAAAGACAGTTTGTTTCACTTTCACCTCTGTCTCCTGTTCTCTTTATGAAATTTCTCTCAGCATCCTCAGTTATATCAGGCTCTTTGCCCCTAACTTCTCTCCATCTGTCAGACTCTCAGAGCTACTGTAGATTTTGTGAGGAGGAATTGGAACGTGAGCTATGACCTACAAGCCAATTTCCCCAGGTGGATAAACTCCACTACAGGCCACAGAGGGGCCTCCTCATTCCAGTAATCTGGCCCGGTTGACGGACTTGTAGCCTGTGGGGGCTGGGGAGGGGGCGGGGGCCAGTATTTCTTGGGCCGTTAAGGAACTGCCTGAACCTTCGAAGTGCAGGCACAGGAGGCGGGAGCCCCTGGGGTGGGCTAGTCGCCTGTGCTGGGGATGCCTGGGCAGATGTGGAAGCAGCTGGAAAGGTGGCACCGCACTTGGATCGCTGGAGCCGCGCTGTTCCTAGGAGACGGAGGAGCAGCAAGCCTGCGGGGGAGGGGGAGCAAGTGGGTTGCTGCTTTTAGCAGCTGAAAGGGCTGCAGGGAGCTCTGGGTAAGACATTTTCTGCTGCTGCCGCTGCTTCTGCGGTAGAAGCTGCTGGGAGTAAGTCAGAGGAAGGAGGATCGAGAGGGAGGAGGCTTCGTTTGCAGCCATGCTGAATCACTGTTGCTGATCAGATCTCCTGTTGGTTGGCGGGGAGAACGGAGAACGGAGAACAGAGCTACGATCTCCGGGTGCATGCACAGTTCAGCGGCTGCCACCCCAACTGGGCCTCGCACAATGGACGGTGAAAGGTATGTATGGAATAAGTGTGTGTTGTGGTATGTGTGTGCGCGTGTGAACGTGTGCTTGTGGTGCAGCTACCAGCTTTTATATCTGCATTGGCGAGGCAGGGTCGGAAGACCTGGACACTGATGGATCCCTGTGGGCGGCAGAGTCAGAGGAGGGAGCCCCTTTTTCCAGAGATCTGGCTTCTGCAAAGGCAGGTCTGGGTGTGCTGGGCAGTGGAGCCCCCTGAAAGAAGGGAATTCCTGGCTGTTGTTTGGGGATAGTTTTAGCAGGGGCTGAATCAGGATTTCTCAGGCTGTTTCAAGGAGGCGTTTCCCTTTCTTGGCTACTTTCCGGGGGGTGGTTTTTCTTTGGTGAGGGGTTTCTGATGTCACAGCAGGGTTGGCCTGGCAGGGACTGCTTACATTTTCACACCAAAGTGCTCAAATCTTA
Organism: Lutra lutra; assembly: GCF_902655055.1. NCBI lineage: Eukaryota > Metazoa > Chordata > Mammalia > Carnivora > Mustelidae > Lutra > Lutra lutra. The sequence goes on along the minus strand of NC_062282.1, from coordinate 76,745,423 downwards.
AGCGTGCCATGCTCTTGTCTATCCTAAAAGGATATATGTGTGTGTGCGTGTGTGTGTGTGTGTATGCCTGTATACACACACAAGTTCAAATAAGAAGGAGAGAAACCCATTCAGATGACACTTGCTCTGAACTGACTCTCATTTTCATTGAAAAGTTTATGAATGATACTGGAATGTATGCTCTAGAGGAACTCTTGCTCTTTCTATCAGGAATTGCTTATGACATAGGAAATCCACCGAAGGGAATTGAAGTACTTCTGTTGAGCTGGATCTAACTAGCAAGAGTTTATTTTCTGGCAGGCACATGCATGTACGTTTTAAACTATTATCCGAGGACCTGATTCTTTCATTTCGGAGGTGCTCAATGCAGTGAGGGGGCGGGTCATTCCTCTGTGCAAAAACGTCTCCTCCTGCCCTGTCAGCCTCTTCGTTCTGTGGGTCTGCGGCTGGTGAAGAGCTCGAGGCTTGCCATTTTCCTTGGGGGGGGGGGGGGGTGACGGCAGGAGGCCTTAGGCAGGGAGGGGTGAGGTGTGGCCCTGCACCACAGAGGGGAGGGCTGCTGCTCTGAGTTGTCGGTTTGATGCAGATGAAAACTGGCAGGTGAAATGATAACCGGTTCGCCTAACTCAGCACTGGAGAGGACCTCAGTAAACACTTTCCTTTGCCCATACTGGCTTGACGTCTGCATCCTATGCGGCAGGGAGATGCCATTAACATCTCTAGACCCTGTTAGAATTGGCGTGGTGGTGGGGTGTCTTCCAGTCTGAAGAGGCCCCAGACACTGCGTTACTTGCTGTGACTGCCACAGGATGATCTGGGACTTTTAGTGTGAATGTGCTGCTGATGCAGCTTCTGCTTCCGTGCTGTCTGCAACAGGAGCTTAGATGTTGGACTCCATGGGGCCTACTGGGCAGCAGAGCATCTTGGGGCCTATCTCCTAGGCTGGGTGCCGAGGTGGGTGGTGTCCTCACCTTCTGTGGGTCTGATACCTAGCAGAAGGGCAGGGGTGATGTGAATGGCGCTTTAGGAATTCTGGATCAGGCCGATTTGCTTTACTGGTGGCAAGTGGGGCCTGAGAGGTCCTTGTGAGTTGAGCCGCAGCAGATCAAAGTACTGCTTCCTGAGCATTTTGGGGCATCTGCTGTGTTCCTGCCCTCTTCTCAGAAATATAATGATCCTTTGCTCTCTAGGAGATCTCTTGTTCTTCGATACTCTGGTGCCTTTCTGCTGGGATGGCTGATGTCCTGGCCTTTAAAACCCCTGAATTTTGTTTTTCCCCTACCAGAAACAGAGAATAGGCAAGAAATCCAAACTGAGCAGCGTCCAGTGTTCACCACGTCACCCATCTCAGTACCTTTTGTTCCCAGCTTACCACGTCAGACATTCACGTCTTCTGAAATCTGGCCCCGTCTGCATTCCCTCTGCTCACCTATACCCTCGCTGGGCGATGTTTTTGGTCTCTTTTGTGACCATACGTCCTGTATACTGCTCCATCTAGTCCCAGATCCTTCATTCCCAGAGTTCCTTTTACCTGGAATGCCTTTCCCTTCTTCTTTTCTGAAAGTTAGCCATCTAACAAGGCTGTTTTGAATCCCTACTTTGTGTTGATAACCTCAGCTTTTCTAGTTCGAGGTGATGTTCTTCTGAATTCTAGTCTCCAGTTTGTAGCCATAGTTGGATACTGAATCATGCCCCCTCCCACCCCCCGATGTTTTTCTGATTTTGTTTTGTATATCTTTCCAGTCCCCAAACTCAGAGATGGGTCCTGGAAGGTAAGGAGCATGCCCATACCTCTGCATACTCCTCACTCATTGCTGTGTGCTGCGTGCGGAGTAGGTGCTGCATAATTATTTGGCAATTAGCTGATAACTTTTGCTGGAAAGTCTGATAACTAAGAAGAAAGTTGGTCAGAGAGGAGATTGAAACCTTCGGCCAGTAGGTTCGTCTCTGGCTACTGGCCTTATTATCTCAGCACGGGTCATTGACCTGGTGGAATGCTTTGTAGGCGGAGAACAGGGGAAGCGGCCTTGTTTTACAAGTTCCCTGGGAAACCCAGGGCCCAAGAAGCCGAGTGACTGGCCTAGGATCACATGCCAAACCTCCAGCGACTGGAGGAATCCTGAATCTGTGCTTGGTCCACGCTTAACCTGCTGCAGCTTAATTGGGGCTGTTTTTAAGCATTAACATTTTTTCAGCCAAGGGATTTTTAATGAACAGTTTCTTTCTTTGCCACAAGGGTATGAAAATAACTTCTCCCTTAAATGACTCTTAATCGAAAGCATGGGATTTAGAGTAACATAGACTTTGCCGTGAATCTGCTTCGTAAACCATGTGACCTTGAGTGTGTCACTTTTTTTTTTTTTTTTCACAAATAATTCTTCTCTTTGGTATAAAGGGAGTAATAACAGTATCTGTACCTCGCTGAATTGGTGTCATGATCAAATGAGATAATGCATAGAAAGCACCTAGTAAAATTTTTGTGGCACAGACTGAGTTCTAGGTAAACGGTACTTGTTACCCCTCGTGTTCATCTATTGCCCTGTTGTACCCCATGACTCGTGCTGGGATTCTAACTGAGGCTTATTTTAAAGACTTTCTATATTTACCATCTGAAGCAGACTACGTGGGACTTTTCCCATGAGAGAATTGGGGAGGGCTCGTCAGGCCATTCTCTTGCTTCTACCTGAGCCATCCATCTCCTCATAGTGAGATACCACACAGGGCTTGGCATTTCCTCTGCCAGGGTTCCCTGACACCTACCTTAATCCTCCTTTTTACAGACATCCTGAGGCATCTGGATGCCTTGGTGGTTCGAAATCACGAACTGGATACGCTTTTGTTCAGCCAGAGTGTCAAGAAGGACCTATGAATTTGCACTCACCTTTGCCATGTCCCCCAAGCTGTCCTGATCTCTAAAGAACCTGCTGATGCTAAGATTGCCATCAGCCTTTGTGAAAAATCAGCGGAATATGGCTCTGCTTTCTGTTTTGTGAAGAAGAAGGGTCTCTGGCTCTCAGCCACTCCAGTGATAAATTGTGTGTGTGTATCGGCCTGTGTGTTTGTAGAGCAGATAGTGAAAATGGCAATTGCTCTTGCAATTAAGATTATATTTCAGTTTTGGAAAACAGCCTTGTGAGCTAAGTAGCCTTATTTATACTCCAGACATGGATGGTGGTGATAGTTGCACAACAGCGTGAATGTACTTAATGCTGCTGAACCACAAACTCAAAAGTGGCTAAAGTGGAAAATGTCATGTTAAGTATATTGCCACAATTAAAAAATTTTTTTTTCTAGGGGCGCCTGGCTGGGTCAGTCGATAGAGCATGCAACTCTTGATCTTGGGGTTGTGAGTTTGAGCCCCACGTGGCATGTAGAAATTACTTAAAAATAAAATCTTTTTTTTTTTTTAAGATTTTATTTATTTGGCAGAAAGAAAACACAAGCAGGGGGAACAGGATCGGAGGAGGGAGAAGCAGACTCCCTGCTGAGCAGGGAGCCCAAGGACCAAGCCCAGGACCCTGGGATCATGACCTGAGGTGAAGGCAGATGCTTAATTGACTGAGCCACCCAGGTGCCCCTAAAAATAAAATCTTAAAAAAAATTTTTTTTCTAGGCACAGTGTCTGGCATATCTGCAAGATTTGTGGAGAGTAACAATTGTAGGAAGAAGCATCATAAAAAGGGGAAGTTGTCCATTTTTCTTAAAATTATTGTTTCCTTCACCAGAAGCAATGGGGTGTACCTGCTTGAGAGGATCACCATGTGTCTAGCACTGTCACATGATTTGGTGGGAGCAATTCTCAGGAGAATGGCTCATTCTTACTAAGGAGAACTTGTTCTGGACTTCAGGAGCTTCAGAGCCAGAAGAGATTTTTTTTCACCCTTGATCGATGAAGAGAAAGATCATATTTCTTGAGAAGACATGACTTAGCTGATATTCTCTAAATGCTGAGGTTTGCACTCCAGATAAAATGCTAGCAAGACCCAGGCAAGAGCCAGTATTGAGCACTCTCGCCTTTTCTCTCTTCCATGGTATGTCCTTAAGTCCTCTCCCATCCCTAGTAGTCATGGTTAGAAACTTTTGTAGACATTTTTGGACATCACTGCTGCCTGAAGCAGATGTGCCTTTCAGCCATGATAATTGAAACCAAATTTTCCATTTTGGAAATATTTATTGGTGAAGTAAGGTTTGTTTTTGTTTTTGTTTTTGTTTTTAACTGCAAAAAACAAAGTCAGTGAAGCCGCTTGATTTCCCCATACCCAGATTTGGGTTTTCAGGATTTTGCTTGCTAAGTTTTAGATTGTTCAGACAGAGGCAGGCAAGCATATTTTGGGGTAAGTTTTCTAAAGCAAGTGCTTTATTTGATGAAATTTGCCATTGTAGAAGTGACCTAATTCTTTTCAGTTGCTGGATGAACCCTAAAACTAGGTTAGACTGAAAAGAGCATTAATAAGTGATAATGAAAAATAACTTTAACATACTTTATTCTTTGACTTTTTCCTGTTAAATAAGTTCAGTTGTTCTTAAGCTAGAAATCTGTAACTTTGAGGATTTCAATTCCCCTGGACTTTTCTTTTTAACTTACGAAAGTCTGTCATAGCCTCTGTCAAAACCACATGTGTTGGAAGAGCTCAGCTCTCCTGTTCAAGCTGAGTAGAAGCTTGGCTCCCAAAATGCCACATAACAAGGGGTGTTTTTCTCTTAGTCTTACTCTCTCTTTGTCTCCTTCTGACAAGTGTTTCTGTTATGTTTTGCATTTTTACACAGCCCATGTGAGAGACATCACCACCCCCTGCCCCCGCCTGAACTGCCACTCCTGCCCTGGGTTTTGAAGGAAACTGCCTATGAATTGGGCTCTTAGGAATGTGATTAGCAACATATAGATATTCTTCAGCTGGTTTAGCAAGGATCACATAGTAGGAAGGGCAGCAGCTGCTCACCAGTTTGACGAATCAGGATGGACTTATGTGAGGATTCCAAGTTCACTACCGTTAATGATACCAACTCTAATACAGACTGTAGTTTCCCTGCAGTCAGTGGAGGGAAGTAGTGCCATGTCACAGGTCCTACAGGGTTTAGTCCTTTTCATTTGGCTTGGTTGGGCTACATAGTGAAGAATCTCAGAGAGTGCGGCATAGATTGAGCTCGCTCAGCCAGATAGGCTATGGACATTGTCCCAAATCAATGAACATTGCTGTTAAGGACATAGGCCTTGGAGTTGCATAGACCTGGGTTTGAGTGTTAATTCTCCACTTAGTAATTATGTAGGACTTTGAGACAAGTTTTATCTCAGGGCTTATGGAGATAATAGGGCTTTTTTTTTTAATAGATTCTATTAATTTATTTGAGAGAGAGAGAACACAAGCAGGGAGAGCAGCAAGCAGAGAAAAGGCTCTGCAGGGAGCCCAATGTGGGGGTCGATCCCAGGACCCTGGCCTGAGCAAAAGCAGACACTTAACCAACTGAGCCACCCAGGTGCCCCAAGGGCTGTTCTGAAGATAAAACGAGATCATGGAGGCAAAGTGCTTTACCATATTATCCGCTTTCAGTAAATGCTGTTATTAATTGTTAGCCAGGAGCTACAGCTTACAATATACATCTTCCATGCGTCTGCGTGGGCTATTGCAGAGGCTCAGCCTGATGCTGTGAACAGAGGCAGCACCACTGAAAGAGTATGGAGAATAATAGGGCTTTATAGCGGCCCATGTGTAGGTGGTGGTTCTTGATGACAGGACTGCACCATCAAGTCCTGAATCCTGCTGCCTGGATGTCTTCAAGTGACAGGTCCTTTACTAGCCCAGAGGTGGAAATTCAGATTTGGTCATTTTGGCATTGATCTTTAGGACTGGGGTAACTGCTAGATCTGTAGATGGCCCAGAGCCCTGTTGGTACAGAAACCCCGTTTCATCACTGTCCCACTGCTGCCCAGACTTGGAGACGCAGAGTCATGCTGATGAACTCTCCATGAGAACTGAAAGTACAGCAGTCAGAATGGCACCTGATTAATTTGCAGTGAAGACAGCTATTGTAAGGATGTTCCTGAGCACCTGCTACTGCCTCCTTGCTTCCTTCCTGAAGGAAGGAGGACCAAATTGATCAAAGGCTGCATAGTGAGCTAGCGACTGAGTTATGGCATTCAGATGTTTACAGGCTTCAAGCTTTAAAACATGCATCTGACCGGAGGCTGAACCAGCTCGGACCATGATGATTAAATCATTTCTTTCCTAGATAGTGTGTGATGAGCTGGATGGGGGGCTTCCTCCGTCTCGTTCTTGTTTTTCAGTTTCCCTTTCTAAATGACTCTTTGTTGGGGGTTAGCACTTTGACATAATCTTACTCTGACTCAGAGCTGTTCTGCCTTCTTTAGGTGACTTTGCCTCTCTTTATTCTCTCTCCTGTTGCTTGAACATAATGTGCTTGGACTCTTTTTATGTGGCCCAGTGTCAGCCCACACTCTCTGACCTTCCTTTGCGTTTCTTGAAGACTTGGAATGCAGTTCCTAATGCTCAGCTCAGCAGCATTTCTCGGTCTCCCCTTTCCCACACACTCTCTCATACCCTGGATCCTCTGGAGCTTCTCATTTGGCAGATCCCCCAAATTCCCTGCACAGTCAGTGGCTTAGAGGCTTTCCATCTCCTGCCCTGCTAGCATGCTTTCTGTAGCAGTGTCCTCTCTTTTCTATTCCTTGCATGAATTTTCCTCAGCAATGGAAGAGCCTAAGAACTGATACTGTAAGTAACCACCTACCTTCCTTCTTTCCTCCCTTCCTTCTATCCCTCCTCTTCCTTCCTTCCCCTCCCCTTCCCTCCCTTCCTCTCTCCCTTCTTTCCTTCCTTCCTTCCTCTCTCCCTGCATCCTCTTCATTCCATATCACTAATGCAGGGGACTAGACCAGCTAAGAAAGAACCCCCCCCTTCTATGGGAGTACAAAGAGGGGAAATTGAGAGGGACAAAGCCATAATTATTTTAATGAGGTGAAGCAGGAAAGATTGGAATAGTTGGTAGTTACATCTTATTTACTTACCTATCCAATCATTTACTCAGTGATTGTTTATTGAGCACCTGTCATGTGCCAGAGGCTCAGAATACAGAGGAAAATAAGACACCATCCTGGTTGTCATGGAGCTCAAAGTCTAGGGTTGGCAGTGGTATGCTGGAGCCAGCACTCACCATTTATAAGGGCTGCTTATTAAATTGTCAGGAATTTTGTGAGTCATTCTAAGTATATCCTTTATTAAAAATAAATTTGATAACTTAAGAATAAATTATAAACAAGTATAATGAATACCCCAAACTCATCTCTTCCTAGTTATTTTACTATGGTCTATGCCTTTTAGATTATGTCTCTTGTGTCTCTGTGGTGGAAATACTGCATTGTGGTATAATGGTGTGGTGTTATCCATCTCTTTCACATGTTCAGTAAGATCATGTTGGTAGCTTGATATCTGCCATGGTGGGAGTATTGACACTATAGAAATTGGCAAATGTTACAAACCAGGGCTCTCTTCCTGGCAACTAACTGTTAAACACGTCCCAGCAACGTGCTATGTGGGAGAGACAGAAAAGTAAGAGGTAATTACAGTTACGTGGAGGAAAGCACTGAGTACTGTGGGAACACAGAAGGGAAATTAATCTAGTGGGTAGTGGAGGGTGATAGGGAAGACTTCCAGCGAGAGGCTAAGAATGAGTAGGGTAGGGCAAAGGAGCCTGGTATATTTAGACAGGTGCAAATATTTTAGGAGTATGGTAGCAAGAAGTCTTCAGGGCAATGATAGAGTTCTGAAGGGCCAGGCTAGGTCTCTGAGATTTATTCTGAACCCAGTGAAGAACCAGTGGGAGGTTTCACATAGAACATCCCTTGCTCACACTGACATTCTGTAAAGGTCACTCTTGAGTCAGGGAGCAGTTTATCTTAGTGAGGCAGGCAAGGGATCATGATGGCCTGGCTGACATTGTGGTAGCAGTGACTCTGAGAAGGTAATGGAGTGGAGATAGATTAAAGGAGCACTTGGGACTGTAAGTGAGGGGTGTGAGAGAGAGAGGGAAGAGGTTATCAAGGATGACATCCCAGTCTCTGCCTTGAATAGGTGAGTGTGTGGTTCGTTTTACCTCTGAGTACAAAAAGAAGAGTAGCCTTGAGGAAGAGTAGGGAGGGTAGAGAGCCTCATTTTGGATAGGGTGAGTATGAGTTACTGTGCAAATTGTGAGGGATTTAAGGCAGACGTTGGATATGTGGATCTGGATGGTAGAGGACAAGGGTGGGCTGGAGAAAAGGCTGTAGGAGGTGGTGTGGTAAGAGGGCCTACCATTTAGAACTTAGATATTTTTATAACTTCTCTAATTAATATTTTATGTGTATTGACTTATAGTTTAACTCTGAAAACCAACCCCACTTGTACTTTTTAAAATAATTAGCCTTGGAGCCATTGGTTGGGGCAAATTCTTCCACTCTGCTCTGCTGTCCATCACTTGTAAGGACAAGTGCAGGGTTTTCAAGTCAGAATTCATTGATGACAAATAAATAATGAGGGCCTTCTGTGGGAGGGAGACCTATACCTATACCAGCCATCTCTAGAATCATGAACTGAGCACACTGGGGCCTTGAGAGAATGGGAATGGGCTATCTCTGGGGGCTAACTAATGATGATCTGGCACAGATGGAAGAAGAAAAATTTAGGGGAGGGAATGGTGGTATCTAGTAACTCTTCCTGAGCATGTGACCCTAGAATGAGGCACATGTGTGCCTCTGCATATATGTACATGCAGGAGGGTGTAGGCTGGGGTGAATAGCTTGGGCAGATTCAAGTCAGACACCTGAGCTTAGCTTCCAGCCTTGCAATTTATTATCTGTGTGATCTTGTACAAGATTCTTAACTTCTCTGAGCAGTCAGCCCCTTTCTTTACTCACTTTCCTGCTCCTTGGAAGGTCAGTGAGTTGCCAAAAAGCTTGTACCTTCTAGAAACAAGGGATCCAGAGTGTATTCCAGACTTGCCATGTTATCACAGAGCTGCAGAGCAGGGGAAGAAAGAGACCTTAGGATCTTTCTGATGTCAACCCTTGCCCCTGTATTAAAGGTAGAAAGAGCTCTGGATAGAGCGAGGAGACCAGATGTTCATTTCCTAACCATCCCAGTGGTCAGGCTGGCTTTGGTATGAATTGCTTTTGTTGCACTTTAATACTTTGAATAGGCATTCTGTGTTTGAGACTTTTTAGTAAACACAACACCATTAACCAGGCTACATCATTATTAGACCATTTTGACAGGCCAGAAAGTGCAAAGAGCAATGCAACAGGAAGAGAAAGCCTTCCTGTTCACTGGTCAGGCTGGAGTTTGTTGTCAGTGCTTCCAAGATGGTCCTATTCCATATATGTGAAATAGAACTAATAATGTCTGTCCACTGGGCTTTTAGGAGCTCAAATTAGTTCCTCGTCAAAAACCTTCAGTCATTCTTTAATCAGTACCAAATTACATATTTTTTCTGTTGGCTTTTAAGTTGCTTTACAATTTGAAGACAGCATTTATAATGAATATTTGTGACGTCTTTTTGCAATTTCTAGATTTATCCCAGGAATACAAGTATGGTTTAGTTTTAGAAAATATATTAGTATCATTTACCCCATTAAAAGATTAAAGTGGAAAGGATGACTGGATGGCCCGGTCAGTTAAGTGTTTGTCTTCAGCTCAGGTTGTGATCCCTCCTGGGATTGAGTTCCACATTGGGTTCCTTGCTCAGTGGGGAGCCTGCTCCTCCATCTGCCTGTTGCTCCTCCTGCTTGAGCGTGTCCTCTCTTTCTCTCTGACAAATAAGTAAAATCTTAAAAAAAAAGATTAAAGGGAAAAATCCATGTGATCAGGTCATTAGATTCACAGAAATATTTGATAAAATTCAGTATAACTTTATGATTAAAAAGCAATAAAATACAAGGAATTTTCTTAATTTGATTAAGGTCATCTGTAAAAATCCTACAACAAACATGCACAATGGGGAAACATTAGAAACACCATCTGTAAAATCAGGAAGATGATAAGAGTATTTGTTAGCACACTTTCTGTTCAACATTGTGTGGCCATCCTAGCAGCATAAAATTTCTTAAAAAAAAAAAAAATTAGAGGCCTAAACATTGGAAAGGAGGGGAAAAAACCCCCTCTATATATGCAGGTTAATAGGATTGCTTACATAGAATACTTTATTGACTCTTCAGACAAATAAAGAAATAAGAACATTTGATAAGGCAGCTGGATAGTAATTTGCAAAAATCAATTGCATTTTATAAACTGTAACAGTCAGAAAATACAGTTCAAAAAAGCACCATTGCTATTGTTAAAAAACAACAAAAATCTTAGAGTACTTAATAACTTTAATAAAAAATGTGTGTAAGGTCGTCATAGAAAAATATAAAGGTTTGACATTAAAGAAGATTAAATAAATGGAGACAGATATTACATGTTCATGATTGGAAGACATAATATCAGAAAGTATCAGTTCTGTCCTAATTGATCTATAAATTCAGTGTGGTTTCCATCAATATCCTATGAGTCATTCATAGAGCTTAACAAACTGATACTAAAATTTGGGTGAAAGAGTAAAGAAACTGGAATAGTGAGGACACATTTGAAGCGTAATAATAGGATTGAGGAGTTGCCCTGTCAGGTATCGAGCCTTATAATGAAGTTACAGAAATAATGTAGACAGATAAACTGACCAAATGAAATAACTTAGAGAGTCTGGAAATAGATCCCTGTATTTGGAACTTTGACATGTGACCTAAGGTGGCATGACAGGTAAGTGGGAAAAATAAGTATTCCGTAAGTGGAACGTATGGGAAAAAATTAGAACTGTATTTCACATGGTGACATAAAAATCAACATCAGATAAAATAACAGCCATTAAACAAAAACAAAAATGTTAAACTTTTAGTAGAAAATAGAAAATATCTTTTTGGCCTTGACATAAGGAAAGACACTGCTTTTTTTTTTTTTTTTTTTTTTAAATTTAGATTTTAGGTAGAGAACGGATAGTACAATATTGGTTTCAGGAGTAGAATTCAGTGGTTCATCCCTTACACACAACACCCAGTGCTCATCACAACAAGTGCCCTTCTTCTTTTTTTTTTTTTTTTTAAAGATTTTGTTTATTTATTTGACAGAGATCACAAATAGGCAGAGAGGCAGGCAGAGAGAGAGAGAGAGAGGGAAGCAAGCTCTCTGCTGAGCAGAGAGCCCGATGCGGGGCTCGATCCCAGGACCCTGAGATCATGACCCGAGCCGAAGGCAGAGGCTTTAACCCACTGAGCCACCCAGGCGCCCCAACAAGTGCCCTTCTTAATGCCCATCTCCCATCTAGCCCATTCTCCACCTCCCTCCCTCTGTCAATCCTCAATTTGTTCTCTAAGAGTCTTCTATGACTTGATTTCCTCCCTCTTGTTTTTTTCTATTCCTCCTCCCCATATGTTCCCTTGTTTTGAAAGGCACTGACTATAAAAGAAATAATGCTTGTAAAATTTCTCATATGAAATATTTTACCTTACTGAGTGCTCCTTCACCTTGATCATATCTTCTAATGTTTTTTTTTTTTTTTAAAGATTTTATTTATTTATTTGACAGACAGAGATCACAAGTAGACAGAGAGGCAGGCAGAGAGAGAGAGGGAAGCAAGCTCCCTGCTGAGCAGAGAGCCCGATGCGGGACTCGATCCCAGGACCCTGAGATCATGACCTGAGCCGAAGGCAGCGGCTTAACCCGCTGAGCCACCCAGGTGCCCCTCTTCTAATGTTTTTGAGATCAATTTTTTTTTAACCTCTTTAAGGATATCATTCTAATCATCTGCCTTTGTCCATGTCTTGCTATTTATCTTCCTGTGCTCAGGTAACTTCCTTGCCCCCAGAATTTGAATAGTCCCAAAGTTCAGATGACTGTGGCCTTACATTTGCATGCTGAACTGAAGGGGAGGAAGGAAGCCAAAGGAGGAGTCTGTCATGGTCAGACAAACTGTAGGTCTTGCATGCTGGTTGTATTTGATTTTTGTTTTTTTTGTTGTTAAAGATTTTTTTTTTTTTTTGGTCAGAGAGAGAGAGAGAGAGAGAAAGAGCATAAGTAGGGGGAACAGCAGGCAGAGGGAGAAGCAGGCTGTCTGCTGAGGAGGGAGCCCGATACAGGACTTGTTCTAAGGACCCTGGGATCATGACTTGAGCCAAAGGCAGACACTTAACTGACTGAGCCACCCAGGCGTCCCTGCTGGTTGTATTTGAATGTTCTCATAGTTACAGATTTCACTGTAAGATCTGTAGAGATTACCAGGTCTTTGGAACATTCTCTTAACCACAGAAGCCCCTTTCTTGAGCCAGTTTGCAAGTCTAGGTGGTCGCCTAGAAGGAGGCACACCAGGCAAAAGCAAAGCAAAGTATCTTTAAACTAGAGTTCGAGTGAACTGTGAGTCCCTAAATCTACACAAGTGGAGAAGGTTCTGTTTTCCTCTTAGAACAGACACATCTCCAAGGTCCTGGACTTGATCTTGGAGCTGAAAAGTTTCATTAGTTTAGGCGGAAAGAAGTCCTCTTTTTTTTTGTGCTAATTTTTTTTAAAAAGTACTTTTTTTAGTTATTTTTTTATACCCCACCCCACCTCCCATAAAGCTGAGACTTACTGCTCAGGAGTAGTTGGGCATCTAGTTGGCATCCCATAGGGATTTGAGTGTTTTGTCTTCAGTACAGAGGACTTTGAGGTTATGAATGACTCGTTAGTCCCCACCTGCTCACTTCGCCCACACAGCTAAACCTTCTTTTTTTTTTTTTAAAGATTTTATTTATTTATTTGACAGAGAGAGATCACAAGTAGATGGAGAGGCAGGCAGAGAGAGAGAGAGAGGGAAGCAGGCACCCTGCTGAGCAGAGAGCCCGATGCGGGACTCGATCCCAGGACCCTGAGATCATGACCTGAGCCGAAGGCAGCGGCTTAATCCACTGAGCCATCCAGGCGCCCCTAAACCTTCTTTTTAAAAATTAATTAATTAATTAATTTTCAGCATAACAGTATTCACTGTTTTTGCACCACACCCAGTGCTCCATGCAATCCATGCCCTCTCTAATACCCACCACCTGGTTCCCCCAACCTCCCACCCCCCGCCCCTTCAAACCCCTCAGATTGTTTTTCAGAGTCCATAGTCTCTCATGGTTCACCTCCCCTTCCAATTTCCCCCAACTCCCTTCTCCTCTCTAACTCCCCTTGTCCTCCATGCTATTTGTTATGCTCCACAAGTAAGTGAAACCATATGATAATTGACTCTCTCTGCTTGACTTATTTCACTCAGCATAATCTCTTCCGGTCCCATCCATGTTGCTACAAAAGTTGGGTATCCATCCTTTCTGATGGAGAAATAATACTCCATAGTGTATATGGACCACATCTTCCTTATCCATTCGTCCAGTGAAGGGCATCTTGGTTCTTTCCACAGTTTGGCGACCGTGGCCATTGCTGCTATAAACATTGGGGTACAGATGACCCTTCTTTTCACTACATCTGTATCTTTGGGGTAAATACCCAGTAGTGCAATTGCAGGGTCATAGGGAAGCTCTATTTTTAATTTCTTGAGGAATCTCCACACTGTTCTCCAAAGTGGCTGCACCAACTACAGCTAAACCTTCTTTTCATAACAGTGACAGTCCCTTGTCATTCCATGGGATTATGGTTTTCCAGAAGCTTTCATGCTCCTTACCACAGCCAGTGTATGGTCTTTCTCAAGCACAAATGTGTTCACCTGCTTCCTCTCCCACTTCTCTCTCCTTTTGATGGCTTCTCATTGTCTCAGAAGCTGCTCAGAAATCCAAACCCCTTAGCTTTGCTAATATGACACTTAGAGGACTGCTCCATCTTCTATCCTTTGCTTTTGAGATACTCCTGGTTTTACTGAACTCCCTTGACTCTCTTTCTTCAGGTCTCTGTGTATCTCCTCTTTCCTCTGCCAGGATGCTCTCCATCCTCCTTTTTAACCATTTTATTTTTGCTCTTCCTTGAGATTTCTGCTCTCACTTAGCTTCTGGCAAGTTTCCCCTCATCCTGCTAGCACTGGAGTAGTTACCTGTCCTCTGTGCTTCTCTACCTCCTGTCCAATCATCATACTTAAGATAGGATGTTTAGGTTATATAAGATTGATGAATCACAGACCTGTATCGCTGAAACAAGTAATACAGTATATGTTAATTAATTGAATTTAAATTTAAAAAATCAATATAAAATGTTTAGGTATTTACTAGGCTTCCTCCTACACTGAGCTCTAAGCTTTGCAAGAGCAGCTGTCTATACCTTGTTTGTTGTTGTGTTTCCCTTAAATTTAAATACAGTGCCTGGCACATGGTAGTCTCCTATAAATGTTTGTTGAATGAACAAATTTCCCTGTGAAGTGAGTGCTATAGCACTTACTTTCCTCCCATGTCCCCACCCCTTTAGTGCGTGGTGGGTGGAGGTTAAGGTCTTCCCATAAAGTCACAAAAGTGATGGTAGAAGCTGACTAAGGATTTGGCTTCCACCAGAGGAACCTATGTTGTATTGGAAGATCCTGCAGAAATGGCTGACCCAGGGCATTTCTTCCCCTGCTGAGTCTGTGATGAAGAAAACAAGCTGACAAAGATGCTTCTGGTGGGTGGGCAGTTGCACTGAGTTGTGGCAGCTGGGTGAATGGGTTTACCAACATGTGATACTTTCTTCACCCTCCCACTCCCTTCCTGTTCACAGCATCAAGCTGAGCTCCCAGTCCCCGGTTCAGGCCGGGGGTGATGAGAAGAACCAGAGGACGATCACTGTCAACTCTGCCCACATGGGGAAGGCGTTCAAGGTTATGAATGAACTGCGGAGGTACTTTTCCTCTTTTGTCTGTGCCATTTTGGAAAGAGCTTGTTGGGTGAGCGTCATCAGGGACTGAGAGCAGAAGTTAGGACACCACCACCTCGTGAATTCTCACTCTTCCCCACCTACTCTCAGTCACTTGGCTTCCGCTTTACGCTCCAGGCAAGACAGAATGGCTTTCAGAAAGCACTGTCTTTTCTTTGTATTTATTTAACACCTTTCATTTTACTCCTTAATCACAGGGGAATATATATATATATTTTTTATGGTTGTAGCAGCTCTGCATAAACTTGGTTTCCAACCGAACCAGCTGCTTAGAGACCAATAATAGAATGATTGCAATACTGATACGTAGTTGCAGATGAAAGATTGTGGATGCTACACATTTTCTTTTGGCCTCCTTCTCTCATTCCTTGGTCTGAACTTAGCTTGTTACAACAGCTCTGTAAGTGGATGGATACCTAGCTTCTTCAATGCAGTTTAACTCTGCAGAGAAAGAAATGTAATGCAAATGGACTCATCCTCTATGAGCTAATGGTGAGTGGTGTGCAGGCTATTTATAAGGCCGATAAGTACATTTGGTGAGCTTGTTGCAAGGCAGATTCAGGACACTGAACAAGTTTTTCTGTACAAAGGCTGTATACCCAATCTCCTCCTCACCAGAGAACCCAGAAGCTTCCTTTGCCCATGGTATTATTTACAGCGTTTTTCACCCTATTGTGAGCTATAATTGTAAATCTCCTCTTTTCTCTCTTGTTTATGAGCTCCCTGAGGGCGGGGGCAACTTCTGAATCACTCTGATCTCTAGCACCTGATACTTCTTGGGAGCCTCAAGGCATTTACTAAGGATGCCCAGAGGCACTGATGAGGTTCTGGGATGGATAGGAGTAAAAAATGTAAATAGTTCAATGAAAATAATCCTCTTATAGTACAAAATAGGTGTTATAAAGGGGAAGTGCATCAGGTGCCTGTCAGATGACAGATGTGCAATAATTGTTTCTGAAAGGCTACTGTGAAAGCAAGTATGTCACACTGCAGCTTTGGAGAACACTTTCTTAAGGGGATGATGTTTGAGCTAAATCATGAAAGACAAGTGAGAGTTAAAGAAATGACAAGTGGTGGGATTAGGGGGAAGTCTTCCAGGCAGAGAAAATGGCATAAGTAAAAGGTCATAGAGCTAAAAATGTGTTTGTTGAGTAGGGGGTTGAACTACTTTTAAACAAAAATTCTATCTGGTTCTATATTTGTTTCCTCATTTCCCCTTTCTGCAGGGCCCAGTCTTTGGCATTAAAAACCAAGTTAAATTAAATTTGCCTTATGCACTACTGCTCAGTTTTTATTAGGCCTCCTGCTAGATTTCCTGGAAGCTCTATCTGTAGTTGTCTGAAGCAGTGGACAGTGTCCATGCTTATGTTCATGCTTATGGGTACAGTTGTCTGGTCATTGAAGAATTTGTGTTGTATTCCATAGATACTAGTGATATTCCTCATTTAGTTTCCTTCAGTATGGCTTGTGTCTTTTGCCTGATTTGAGACTCCAGGTCTCCATATAAACAACCTAAATTGACATTTCAAGGAACTAGAAAAAGAAGAACAACTTAAGCCCAAAGTTATCAAAAGGAAGGAACTGTTGAAGAATAGAGCAGAGGTGAATGAAATGAGACTGGAAAGACAATAGAAACAAAATCAATGAAAGTAAGAAATGGTTTTTTGAAAAATTAAGTATAACTTTAGCTAGACTAACCAAGGAAAAAAGGGAAGACTCGAAAGAGGAGACATTACAGTTGATATCACGGAAATACAAATGATCATAAGATGCCATTTGTATGTCAATTGTAATTGTATGTAATTGTATGTCAACAGATTGGATAATCTAGAGGAAATGGATAATATCCTTGACATGTAGAGCCTGCCAAGACTGAATCATTAAGAAATAAGAAAATCTGAACAGACCAGTAATGATTAAGGAGATTGAATCAGTAATATAAATCTTCTAGTAAAAAAAAGAAAGAAAGAAAGAAAACAAAAGCCCATGACCAGATGGTTTCACTGGTGAATTCTATCAGAGAGTCAAAGAAGAATTAATGCTAGTCCTTCCCAATTTTTCCAAAAACCTGAAGAGAAGGGAACACTCTCAAACTCATTTTAACAAGGCCAGCATTACCCTGATACCAAAACTCCTCGATAAGGGCACTACAAGATGAGAAAACTACAGCTTAGTGTTCCGATGGACGTTGATGTAAAAATTCTCAACAAAGTACTAGGAAACTGGATTCAACAGTACATTAAAAGGATCATATGCTGTGGTCGAGGAGTTTATATCTCCATGGTAAAAGGACGATTCAACATATGCAAATCAATCAATGTGATATACCATGTAGAGTGAAGGCTAAAAATCATATGATCCTCTTGATAGATGCAGAAAGTGTGTGACAAAATTCAGTACCCTTTTATGATGAAATCTTCCAACAAATTGGATAGAGAAGGAACATACTTTAACATAATAAAGGTCATGTATGACAAAGCTGTAGTTGTCATCATACTCAATGGTAAAAGGTTGAAAACTTTCCTTTGGAGGTCAGGAACAAGGCAAGGTTGCTTACTCTCATCGTTCCTATTGAATAAGTTCTGGAAGTCCTACACAGAGCAAGAAAAAGAAAAGTCATTCATATCAAAAGGAAGAATAAGATTGTCTCTGCAGATAACATGATCCTATTTATAAAGACCCTAAAGATGCCACCATAATACTCTTAGAACTGATAAACAAATTTGGTAAAGCTGTAGGATACAAAATCAACATATAAAAATCACCTGCATTTCTATATATGAACAATGAGCAATCTGAAAAAGAAAGAAAACAGTTCCACTGACAGTAGCATCAAAAACAGTAACATACTCAGGAATTTAACTGAGGAGGTGAGAGATCTGTACACTGATAACTATTAGACATTGTTGAAAGATATTGAAGAAGACAAAAAGAAATGGATAATATTCCACTTTTATGGATTGGAAGAATTAATATTGTTAAAATGTTCATAATACCCAAAGTTATCTATAGATGCAACCTCTATCAAAATTCAAATGCCGTTTTTTTGCAGAAATAGAAAAAAATTCTAAAACTGTATAGAACCAGAGATGACCCTGAATAGCCAAATCAGTCTTGTGAAGGCAGAGCAAAGCTGGAGATACCACATTTTCTGATTTCGAACTATATCACGGAGTGTAGCAATCAAAACAGTATGGTACAAACATCGATCCAGGAACATAATTGAGAGCCCAGAAATAAACCCACAAACATATGTCAACTAAAATTTGACAAGAAGCTAGAATACTTCATGGAGAAAGGTAGTCTTTTCAATCAGTGGTGTTAAAAAAACTAGACAGGCACATGAAAAATAATAAAATTGGACCTGTATCTTACCCTGCTCACAGAATTTAACTTGAGGTGGATTAAAGACTTAAATGTAAGACCTAAGACTGTACCACTCTTAGAAGAAAACAGGAAAATCCCATTTTGTACATGAAAGCAGTAGAGAGATAGCATTTGTAAAAATCACAGAATCCACAGAAGTAGTGTTTTCCCAGTGATTTGGGCATCCCTGAGCTCAGTTTATTTGACACATAGAATAACCATTACAATCTTGATCTTCCCTTTTTCCTTTTTTTTTTTTTTTTTTTTTTTTTTGGCAAATGGAGCACAATCTGTATATGTTTTGCCAGGAAATCTCTAATACAGGTTTAGACATAGATTTCCCTTTTATTTTTCTTTTGATTTAAAAAATTTCCATTTTTCTGTTTTCTTTTTTTGGGAAAAGGAATATATTATAGAACATTTAGAAAATACGGATGAGCAAACAATCATCTACAATTTTAATACCCAGTGGTTACCATTGTTAACACTTGGAAGAGTATTTTTCCTTTAAAACCAGATGACCAGAATTTTTTCTCTTAACCCTATATTGAACAAATTGTTGTTTTCCTTAAATTTCTTTTTACTTATTTTCAGTAAAATCTTTGCCACATGTGGGGCTCCAGCTCACAACCCTGTGATTAAGAGTCACATGTGCTACCAACTGAGCCAGCAAGGCACCCCGATATTGAACAAGTTTTTTATGTCACTGACTATTCTACACTGTTTTTTAAAAAATTTTTAAAAAAGATTTTATTTGTTTATTTGACACTCAGAAATCACAAGTAGGCAGAGAGGCAGGCAGAGAGAGAGGAGGAAGCAGGCTCCCCGCTGAGCAGAGAGCGTGATGTGGGGCTCGATCCAGGACCCTTGGGATCATGACCTGAGCCGAAGGCAGAGGCTTTAACCCACTGAGCCACTCAGGCGCCCCTCTACACTGTTATTTTAAGTGGATGAATGATTTTCTATGTTTTTGGTTAATTTTTGAAAAACAGTTCCTTGTTGGTAGATGTCTAGGTATTCCAGTCCCTTGTGTAAATAGCACCTATAGGAATTATGTTGGGAGCAATATAACATAGTGGTCACAAGCATAGACCTTGGAGGCAGGCAGCCTGGTTTTAGATCTTGGCTCCAGCAATCCAGTTCTATGACCCTGTACAAGTTAATTAATGTCCCTGACCTCACTTTTGTCAACCATAAAATGAAGCTAATAATAGTTCCAGGGTTGCTGGCTTGTTAAGAGGATTAGTAAGTCAAGTGCTTAGAACACTGATGGCACGTATATTACTGTTGTTAAATACTGGTGCATGTTCACAGTTATTTCTATGGAATTAATTCCTTAGAAGTAGAGGTGCTGACTTCAACAACCTGTAGTCTCGTAATCGTAATACCAATTCCTTAGATACTGTCATGAAGCCCTGGCGTGTAGAGAAAGTTCTGTAATTGTTAGCTATTATTCTGATGACGATGATGTACTAAGTAAGCGCTGGCTGGGCTCAGTTGCACGAAGGTGGCAGTAGATTAGAGAGTGAAAGTTTTGTTCTCAATGAAGCTTGCATTCTAGTGGTGTTTAAAGATTTTATGAAGTTCTAAGGTACTTCATCGCTTTAAATTCTTTTAATTTCTAAAGCATTAAAGATATGGCTAGTTTTTAAAACTAGAGTGGAATGGGTGGGTGAAGGAGAGAAAGGGAGCCTGAAAAGATACTTCATTGATCTGGGTGAGCTTAATGTGACCTGGAGGGAGGCATACTTTGTTTGAATGAAGGTCTGGTAAAGCATCTTGCTGTCCAGGGACTAAGCTAATGAAATGTTCCATGATATTCCAGGGACTGGGGGTTATTTCTTGCACTGTTTTCACATCTCCCTTCTGTAATTTTAAGCTATTTTAGTTCATGCACACATGTTCTATGCAATTTATGAATCACACAATTCACGAGTTTCCTATTCTTTTTACTGCCGTGGTAGAGAATGGGCTGTTGGCATGGTAACCACCTAGTCTTCCTCTTCCTTTTGCATTTTATCGCTCCGCTCTCCTCAGACCAATAGCTGCCTCTGGGCAACAGCGTCCTAATGGACTTTGGTTCCTGATTTGCCATCCAGCCAGCAAGTGGGGATGTGGTTCTTTTTGGAATAACACCCTGAAAAGGGGAGACAATCTCTTCTATCCCATTTTGACAGTTTTAACCTTCACAAACAATTCTCTGCCCTCATCCTTTTTTTTTTTTTAAAGATGGTCTGCCACTGTGCCTGTATTATTAGTAATGAACCATCTTAGCACATTGCTTTTTGTTTTTCTTTTTTTGGTAAAGGCTTTATTAATATGTAATTCATATGCCATATAATATGACCCATTTATAGTATCAACTTAATGGCTTTTAGTATATTTACAGAATTGTGCAATTCACAGTGGATTTTAGAATATTTTCATCATTCCCTCCCCCCCAAAAAAATCCTATATATTTTAGCAGTAATCCCACTACTCTCCCTATTCCCCCACCATTAATCTACATTCTGTCTCTACGGGTTTGCTTATTTTAGAATGATGTAATATGTTTTTTTGTGATCTTTCTTTCTTTCTTCTTTTTCCCCATTCAAATTTTTTTTGATGGTTCTCAAAATTCTGTGACAGATTCTTGGTCAGGCTGTTTCCATTAAAAAGTACTGATTTTAAAAACTATTAACTTAATTTTTTTATTATGTTCAGTTAGCCAGCATATAGTACATTCTAAGTTTTTGTTGTAGTGTTGAATGATTCATTAGTTGCGTATAACTTAAAACTGCCACACACACACACACACACCCACACACACACACACACACACACATGCTATAAATGGTCCACAGAATATTCTCCTTTCCTTCTGAAGGTTTTATGATGCATTGTTATCACAAGTACTTAAAGGTCCAGTTGATACACCACAACAATCTGAGACTGTTCTCCCACCACTGATTAAGACTGGCCTGGCAAATACTGGGGATAATATTTACCTAGCCTTCTGAGCTTTCTGGGCAGATGTGGTGACCTTGCCAGCTCTAGCTGCATTCTTGTCCACTGCCTTGATGACACCCACAGGAACTCTCTGTCTCATGCACAAACAGCAGGATAGTCCAGAGGAGGATAGTCAAAGAAGGTCTCAACACACATAGGCTTGCCAGGAACCATATCAATGATGGTAGCATCACCAGATTTCAAGTACTTTGGACCATCTTCTAGCTTTTTTTCCAGAGCGATGGTCTATTTCTTCAGCTCAGCAAACTTGTGAGCAGTGTGAGCTTTGTGACAATCCCACACAGATATGTATCCAACACTGATTTAGGCTGGATGGTTCAGGATAATCACCTGAGCTGTGAGGCCAGCTGCTTCCATGGGTGAGTGATTTTTGCTGTCACCAGCCATATTGCCATGATGAACATCTTTGAAAGATATGTTCTTGATGTTGAAACCCACATTGTCCCCAGGAAGAGCCTCACTCAGCTTCATGGTGCTTTTCAACAGACATTACTTCATTTGTAACATTGACTGGAGCTAAGGTGACCACCATGCCAGGTTTAAGAACACCAGTCTCCACTCATTCCACAGGAACAGTACCAATACCACCAATTTTGTAGATGTCCCAGAGAGGCAGATGCAAGGGCTTGTCAGTTGGATGTGTTGGTGACAGAGTGCAATCCAGAGCTTCAAGCAGTGTGGTTCTACTGGCATTCCCATATTTCCTAGTGAGTTTCCATCCTTTGAACCAAGTCAGGTTAGCTCTTGACTCTAGCATATTGTCACCATGCCAACCCGAAATTGGCACAAATGCTACTACTGTGTTGGGGTTGTAGCCAGTTTTCTTACTGTAGGCGCTGGCTTCACTAACGATTTCCTCATATCTCATCTGTTGGTAGGGTGGCTCAATGGAATCCATTTTGTTAACACCAGCAATTAGTTCTTCTACACATAGTGTGTAAGCCAGAAGAAGGGCATGCTCATGGGTCTGCCCATTCTTGGGGAAACCTGCTTCAGATTCACCACCAGCAGTAGCAACAATCAGAACAGCAGTCAGCCTGAAATACACCTCTAATCATGTTTTTCATAAAGTCTCTGTGGCCTGGGGCATCAGTGATGGTCACGTAATACTTGGTGGTCTCTAATTTCTGCAGGGAGATAACATTGGTGATACCATGTTCATGTTTAGCTTTCCATTTATCCAAGACCCAGGCATACTTGAAGGAGCCCTTTCCTGTATTGCAGCCTCCTTCTCAAGTGTTTTGATAGTTGTTTTGTCAATTCCACCACATCTGTACATCAGATGACCGGTAGTGGTAGGTTAGCTCGACTGTATGTCCAGTGACAATGATGTTGGTGGGAGTCTTTTCCTTTCCCATTTTGGTTTAGGTTTAGTGGTGGTTTTCACGACACCTGTGTTCTGGTGGCAAACCTACTGTGAAAAAGTTTTATGACTTACTTCTCAGGATAATGTTTTTAAGGCTTATCCATGTTTTATCATGTTTCAATATTTCATTTCTTTTTATTGCTGCATAATGTTACACTCTCTGGGTATATCACATTTGAGGCCAGCCATCTGGCTGTTATGGGTAGTGCTGCTGTGAACATTCACATACACATTTTTGTGTGGATGCCTGTTTTCATTTCTCTTGGTCATATACCTTTTGGTGGCTGGGTCATATGACAACTACATGTTTAACTTTTGGAGGAACTGCCAGACTATTTTCCCAAAGCACTGCACCAATTTACATTTCTGCCAGCAGTGTATGAAGGTTTCAGTTTCTTCATATCCTTGCCAAAAACACTTGTTATTTTTTGTGTTTTTGATTCTAGCCATCCTAGTGTCTGAGGTAGTATCTCATTGTGGTTTTTTTTTATTTTTATTTTTTTTATTTATTTATTTGTCAGAGAGAGAGTGTGAGAGAGCGAGCACAGGCAGACAGAATGGCAGGCAGAGGCAGAGGGAGAAGCAGGCTCCCCGCCGAGCAAGGAGCCCGATGTGGGACTCGATCCCAGGACGCTGGGATCATGACCTGAGCCGAAGGCAGCTGCCCAACCAACTGAGCCACCCAGGCGTCCCTCATTGTGGTTTTGATTTGTATTTTTCTATGATCATTAATGGTGTTGAGCATCTTTTTGTATGCTCATTGGCCATTTCTATATTTTATTTGGAGAAATGCCTACTTGGATCCTTTGCCCATTTTAAAATTGGATTATATGTCCATTTTTTTTTTTAAAAGATTTTATTTATTTATTTGTCAGAGAGAGAGGGAGAGAGAGCGAGCACAGGCAGACAGAATGGCAGGCAGAGGCAGAGGGAGAAGCAGGCTCCCTGCTGAGCAAGGAGCCCAACGTGGGACTCGATCCCAGGACACTGGGATCATGACCTGAGCCGAAGGCAGCTGCTTAACCAACTGAGCCACCCAGGCGTCCCTATATGTCCATTTTTGAGTTAAAGGATTCAAGTCTTTCGACAGTCCAGATATAAGCATCTTATCAGATATATGATATGCAAAGTTTTTCTTTTGTTCTTTGGGTTGCCTTTTCACTTTTTTGATACCCTGATGGTGTCTTTGGAAGCACCAAGTGCTTGGTGTCTGTTTTTTTCTTTTGTTGTTTGTGGTTTTGGTGTCCTGTGTAAAAAACCATTGTCTAATCAGAAGTCATGAAGCTCTACCCCTGTTTTCTTCTAAGGGTTTTATAGTTTTAGCTCTTATATTTAGGTCTTTGATCTATTCTGAGTTAGTATTTGTATATCATGTGAAGTAGGGGTCCTATTTTTGTGTGTATGATATCCAGTTGTCCCAGGACCATTTGTTGAAAAGACTGTTTTTTTTTCCCCTGAATTGAGTAGTTTTGGCACCCTTGTCAAAAATCCATTGACTGGGGGAGCCTGGGTGGCTCAGGCAGTTAAGCGTTTGCCTTTGGCTCGGGTCATGATCTCAGGGTCCAGGGATTGAGTCTGAGTTGGGCTCCCTCTCAGTGGGGAGTCTGACTTTCCCTCTCCCTCTGCCCCTTCTCCTCCCCTGTTCATGATCTTGCGTGCTCTCACTTACTCGCTCTCTCTCTCAAAAACAAATAATTAAAAAAAAATCCATTGACAGTTTTGGGCAGTAATGGAAATCACCAACAAAATGAAAAGGCACCCTAGAGTGGGAGAAGATACTTGCACATGATAAACCTGATAAGAGGTTTATATCCAAAAGACATAAAGAACTTCTACAGCTTAACACAAGAAGAACGGGATGCCTGGGTCACTCACTCAGTTAAGTATCTACCTTCAGCTCAGGTCCTGATGGTCCTGGGATCAAGTCCTGTGCTGGGCTCCTTCCTCAGTTGGGGAGCCTGCTTCTCCCTCTACCTGCTCTGCCTGCTTTGCCTGCCACTCCCCCTGCTTGTTCTCTCTCTCTAACAAATAAATAAAATATTAGAATTTTAAAAATACCAACACCAGAAGAACAAATGATCTGATTAAAAAGGGGCAGAAGATCTGAATATATATTTTCCAAGGAAGACATACATAAGGCCAATAGACACATGAAAAGATGCTCAACATCACTAATCTTCAGGAAGCACAAATCAAAACCACAATGAGATACCACCTTATAGCAGTCAGAATGGCTAGTACCAAAAAGAGAAGAAATATCAAATGTTGGTAAGGATATAGAGAAAAGGAACCCTCGTGCACCAATGGTGAGAATAGAAATTAGTGCAGCTACTGTGGAAAGCAGTGTGGAAGTTTCTCAAAACATTAAAAATAGAAATACCAGGGGTGCCTGGGTGGCTAAATGGGTTAAAGCCTCTTCCTTCAGCTCAGGTGATGATACCAGGGTCCTGGGATCGGTCCCCACATCGGCCTCTCTGCTCCATGGGGAGCCTGCTTCCTCCTCTCTCTCTGCCTGCCTCTCTGCCTACTTGTGATCTCTGTCTGTCACATAGATAAATAAAATCTTTAAAAAAAAATAGAAATACCATATAATCCAGGAATTCCACTACTGGGTATTTACCTATAGAAAATGAAAACACTTAATTTGCAAAGATATATACACCCCTGTGTTTATTCCAACATTATTTATAATAGCCAAGATATGGAAATAACTTAAGTGTCGATTGATAGATGAATGGATGAAGAAGTCTTTGTGTGTGTGTGTGCGTGCGCGCGTGTGTGCATTCCATTATGTATATGTATATAGACTAGAACATTACTCAGCCATAAAAGAGATGCCATTTGTGACAACGATAAAACTAGAAGGTATTATGCCAAGGGAAATGAGTCAGACAGAGAAAGCCACATACCATATAATTTTACTTATATGTGGAATATAAAAGAAACATGAATTAAAAAAAAAAAACCCAAACAGACACAGGCTTGTAAATACAGGGCATAAACTGGTGGTTACCAGAGTAGAGGGGAGTGGGGAATGGACAAAATAGGTGAAGGGAATTAAGAGGTACAGAATTCCATTTCTGAAGTACAGAAGTCATGGAGATGGAAGGTACAGCATAGGGAATACGGTCAGTAATATAATAACGTGGTATGGTGATAGATGGTAGCTACAGTTACCATGGCGAGCACTGTGTAATGTGTAGAATTGTTGAATCACTCTATTGTATTCCTGAGACTAATACGACATTGTATATCTGTTATACATCAATAATAAACATTTAAAAAATAAATGATAAAATGTTTAAAAAATGAATTGACTGTAAATATGAGGGTTTATTTCTGGATTCTCAATTCTATTCTGTTGATCTTTATATTTATCCTTCTATTATTACACACTATTTTTAGCTTTGTAGTAAGTTTTGAAATTGGGAAACATGAGTCTTTCACCTCTGTTCTTTTTCAAGATTGTTTGGCCATTCCAGATCTCTTGCATTTCCACATAAGTTTTAGGGTCAACTTATCGATTTCTGCAAAGAAGCCAGCTGGGAGTTTGATAGAAATTGTGTTGAATCTGCAGAACAATTTGGGGGAGTATTGCCATCTTAACAATTTTAAGTGTTTCAGTCCATGAACACTGGAGGTCTAAGTCTTCTTTAATTTCTTTCACTCTTTCTTTTTTAAAAATTTTTTGGTGGGCAGAAAAGTGAAGTTTATTCAGTGATAGTACAATGCTCCCAGAGAGGGAGGGGACCTGAGAGGGTTGCCCTCTTCTTTAATTTCTTTCAACTGTGTTCAGTAATTTTAGAGAATAGGTTTTGCCCTCCTTAAGTTTATTCTTTATTTATTCTATTTGATGCTATTATAAATGGAATTTTTCTTAATATCATTTTTTGTTCATTGCATGTGTATAGAAATACAGTTGATTTTGTATATTGATATTATATTGTGCAACCTTCTTAAACTCATTTGTATTAATTTTTTTTTTGGTGGATTCCCTATATGATTTTCTATATATGAAATCATGTCATCTATGAGTAGAGATAGTTTTATATCTTCCTTTTAAATTTATATGTTTTTCATTTTCATGTTCTGTTTCATTTTGTTGCTTCATTGCCCTGGCTTGCCACCCTAATCTTCTCTTACTTACCAGCAGTATTTGGTATAGTTGATTATTCCTTGCTTTTTTGTAGCCATCTCTTCACTTGACTTAATGGACACCATAATTTTTTGGTTTCCCTCCTGTCTCAGTGGTTATTTTCTCATTTCTTTAGCTGGTTCTTTCTCTTCCTTCTGAACTCTTAACCATCTCCCACCTTTGAAATTAAGACTCATGTATCCATTTCCGTATTTGATAAACCCCACTTAGATGTCTAATATGCAGCTCTAATTTAACCTTAAATGGAGTGTTTTGTGGGAAAAAAAGAGAAAGAAATGTTAACATTTACTGAATGTTTACTATTAGCACTATTCATTATCTTGTTTACAACACATCTGAATTCTGATACCCAGAGGACATGAACCCTGGTCACTTGGATTCCAGGGCCTGAGCTTCCTTCCTAACAGCTATCCCAAAGTGTATAGCCCTACTTTTTGTTTCTTGAGATTGTCCTTTGGAGTAGGGTTGGGACAGCTCAGGAAAAAAAAAATCCTATAGGGTTTCCAGTCAACGGAATTAGAAATGCTTCTGAGCCATGCAGTGCTTCGGAGCTGTGGCTTCTCTTTTCCATACAGACTGGTTACACTTCAGTGTGCAGACAGGCTTCACCGTTCGCAGGCAAAGCCTACATTGAGTTTCTGGTGAGTTCGTCTTGGTCACTTTTCTAGGTTGCATTTTTTCTCGCCTTCAGATACACTTCCAGTCCCACAGAACTGTTCTCATTCATCTGCTTAACTGGAGTCTCCATCTTTATTCCTCATTCCTTCTTGTCTCTTTCCCATTTGTTCATGAACTATCAGCTCTTCTGGCTTTGTGCAAGACATGCCACTCCAGCATTTCCCTTTCAGCACCTGGCTCAGCTTTTGCTCAGCATTTCTGACCCATCTGTTTTACTTTTCCTTGTTAAAATACTGATTACAAGAACAACAACAACAAGTTGTACTTTTTTTGGGGGGGGGGGTTAGTCTTTTTTTTTTTTTTTTTTTTTAAGATTTTATTTATTTATTTGACAGACAGAGTTCACAAGTAGGCAGAGAGGCAGGCAGAGAGAGAGAGAGGGAAGCAGGCTCCCTGCTGAGCAGAGAGCCCGATGCGGGACTCGATCCCAGGAACCTGAGATCATGACCTGAGCCGAAGGCAGCGGCTTAACCCACTGAGCCACCCAGGCACCCAGTCTTTTTTTTTTTAATTGAAGTATAGTTGACAAGTTACTTGTACTTTTAAATAGTGATGAGAGAACTCCATTGTCTCCCTAGAATCTTTTTTTTTTAAAAGATTTTTATTTATTTATTTGACAGAGAGAGATCACAAGTAGGCAGAGAGGCAGGCAGAGAGAGAGGAAGGGAAGCAGGCTCCCTGCTGAGCAGAGAGCCCGATGTGGGGCTTGATCCTAGGATCCCAGGATCATGACCTGAGCCGAAGGCAGAGGCTTAACCCACTGAGCCACCCAGGCGCCCCTTTCCCTAGAATCTTTAATGAAAGTTAAGTGCAAATGTTGGGAATACATTTTTTACAATAAATTTAGGCCAGATTAAAAACTAGCCTATTCTCAGGTAGCATTTGTAATTGATTTGGTACCCACAGCGGATATCCCTTTAAGAAAGATAGAATACCGTAGTGAGATTGTCCAAGTTCTCATAGCCGGTTAGGGGCAGAGCCGGTTCTCTTCCCAGTTGAGCTGGTTTATTCTGATAAAGTTTGTATGTAGGGTCTGCCGTCCACTGTGGGGTGAAGTCTCATCCCCAGGTTTTGCCTCTTGCTTCCCAGAGATCTCACCTTTCCCAGAAACCCTCTCCTGGGGACTTTATTCTATTCACCTTTCCCTATTGGGCCTAATTATCTTTCCCTTTCAAAGTATCAGCCCATCATGAGTCACTATGGTAGTATATCCAGAGTCAGAACTAGATACAGAACTTAGCCTTCTGTGGCTTTGGGCCACCTCTCTGAACTTCATAGATCATCTGGCATTTACAGCTCCAGCCTTTTCAAGCCGTAGGATTCTATGATAAGCAATCTTGGGCTAACATCTGAATAGTTGGCAAACGCTTAATATGCGACACAGGGATGACAAATAGGTAGCTTCTTTTCCATCATTTGGTTCTGGCAGGCTCATTATAGCCATTTCATCGCTGTCACATGGAACCCGGCCATGACTCAGACTTCTGAGTCCAGTAGCGCCCTAGGTAACCACTGCCACTAGATTGCAGCTGACATGTGTTTGTCCTGTCTTCCCTCCCACATTTAGTGCTTCACTCTGAAGGAAGGATTAGTGGTAACCGGGTTACCATAGATGTTAGGAACATGGGATCTGGGGTTTAGCTACCTGCATTTGAATCTTGTTTCCACTACTCCCTTTTTGTATGACCTTGAGAAAATTACTTCTCTGGGCCACAGTTTCCTTTTTTGAAATATGGAACATAATAATAATGCTACCTCATGGGGTTTTAGAGAGGAATAAATGAAATATTAGGTATAAGGAAGTGCTTAGTACAGTGCCTAGCACATAGAACCTAATGTTAACTCTTGGAAGGCTGGTGGCAGAAAAATTCTTGGGTCAAAACGGTCTTGTGGCACCCTTTCAATCCTTCAAAATTGTCTGATATCCATTCTGTCTATGAGTGTGGATGGATCCCTTTTTAAAGTTTATTCATTTATTCATTTATTTACCAAAAATTTAGGGCTTTCTGTATGCTGGGCTTGCACCCAGGTGTCTAGGATCTAACAGTAAACAAGTCCCTTTCAGAGCGCACAGTGTAGTGGAGATGACAAGTAAAAAGGTAGTTACAGTAGCCTTATTAATTGCAGAGATTGGAGTTTCAGGAGTAATCCAGGGTATTTAAGCTGTTGAGGAGTAACCTTCTTGGCGATAATGTTAAATCTGGGTGGGAAGATGAATACTTGAGGCCTCCAGACCTGGCTGGCCTCTTACGAGTATTTCATGGGTATTGGATCCCTTGGGGGATTGATAATGTTCTCGCTGGTGGCACACCTCCGAGGCATGCTCATGCTCCTTGGCATTCAGCCAGTCACCCAGCTCATAGCTCCAGACTTTCCCCGTTGCTCTCTGAGCTGCTGTCCCAGGGTCTCAGAGCAGATAGAGTTGAGAAGCAGAGATGTGCAGACAAAGGAAGGAGACTTGAAGAGGCAGCTCCTGGATAGTTGGATCTCTCTGTGTGCCTTAGGAAAGCATGAACGCCAGGCTCATCAGGGACTTGGAAAGTTAATGAGCTTATCCCCCTACCTAACTCAGTATGGCAAATGTCCCTGACAGCCTTGTATGGTGGCAGTGTGGAATCTGGGTGGAAGGAAAAAAAATGCCCTTGTGTGGCTGGGGTTGGGCATTGGTGCTGTGACCCATGCTGTCCCCTCGCTGGTGTTTTACAGTAAACAGCTGTTGTGTGACGTGATGATTGTGGCGGAAGATGTCGAGATAGAAGCCCACCGTGTGGTCCTGGCAGCCTGCAGCCCCTACTTCTGTGCGATGTTCACAGGTACGGTGAGCAAACAGTGACCCACAGTTACGGGCCCACAGCCCCGCTGAGGGAATGTTTTGCGGGGTGGCATGAGGGGAGGGAGGAAGGAGGATGCCATGACATGAACTGGGAGGGGCTTCTGTGTGTCAGAGACTATGTTTTGCCCCATGGAGGACTTGATGCAACCAGCCTGGCGTGCAACCCCTTGCCCGCTCTGAGGAAAGAAGAGGTGGAATCGGAGCTTATTAGTTCTCAGACTTCAGCGTGCATCAGAATCGTGCAGGGTTGCTTTTAGACATGTAGGCTCTTGGGCTCATCCCCACGCCTCTGATCTTTCATTTTGCAGATGGGAAACACTGAGGCTAAGAAAGGGGAAGGAACTTGCCCCAGATCACCCAGGATATGGGTGGAACTTGGCTTCTTGATACCTTGCCCCGTGCTGGACTAGTTTGTCCTTCCCTAGCCATTCCTCCCAGGCAAGGTCTACCAACCTCCTTGAGCCTTTACAGGAGTGTAGAAGACATTTGGAAGAAGTGATGGTAGGGCTTGGAGGGGATAATAAGACAGGAATTTTCACCATCTGGCGTTCAGTTTCAGTACCTTTGCCAACTTTCTAGAGAAGCCATCCTTCTTGTGCATGCCAAATAGCCCTGTCCAACTAGTTCACATGTGAGACTGAATTCCTCGAAACCCGTGGGTGGAGCTTCCTGTCTGTAGCACCTTGCAGCACCTCCCCTGCTCTACAAATCATTGCTGTCCAAGGGCCAGCTGGGCTGGGTGAGACCCTTGGACTGGGTCAGGTGTCCCTTCTCCACGTTTGCCAAGTACCCAGTGCTGCTTTTGAGCGTGGTCACTATCCCTCTGTGTTCTTGTCGGTTTCCTGGGGTCTGCTGTGCCTGTGCTCTGGGGTCTGGTATATCAGCTGCTTCTCATGCTGCAGGTTTTTTGTTTTTAAATTTAAAATTTTTAAGAGATTTTATTTATTTGTCAGAGAGAGAGATGGAAAGAGAAAGCACACACAAGCAGGGGGAGGGGCAGAGGGAGAAGCAGATTCCTTGTGGAGCAGGGAGCCCAATTCGGGGCTCGATCCCAGGACCTTGCGATCATGACCTGAGCTGAAGGCAGAGGCTTAACTGACTGAGCCACCCAGGCGTTCCTCATCCTGCAATTTACAGCTCAGGTGTCTCCTCTGAGAGGCCTCCTCTGATGACTCTCGCCATAGTTCCCCGCTATGTACTTTTTAATAACATTTATCCCTCTCTAAAAATCCTGTTGTTGGTTGTCGATGTGTTTTTTATCTTTCTCTCCTCACTAGACTGTAAGTTCCGTGAAGACAGAGGTGTTGTTGGATTTGTTTACTACCACATCCTAAACATCTGGTACACAGTAGGAGCCAGACTTTTTTTTCATTAACTTACAACGTATTACTTTCCCCAGGGGTACAGGTCTGTGATTCATCAGTCTTACACAATTCACAACACTTACCATAGCACATACCCTCCCCAATGTCTGTCCATCACCCAGCCACCCTCTCCTTCCCCCTCCCCCCAGCAACCCTCAGTTTGTTTCCTGAGATTAAGAGTCTCTTATGGTTTGTCTCCCTCTCTGGTTTCATCTTGTTTTATTTTTTCTTCCCTTCTCCTATGATCCTCTGTCTTGTTTCTCAAGTTCCTTATATCAGAGAGATCATATGATCGTTGTCTTTCTCTGACTGACTTATTTCACGTAGCAAATACCCTCTCGTTCCATTTGTGTCATTGCAAATGGCAAGATTTTTTTGATGCTGCATAATATTCCATTGTATATATATACCATATCTTCTTTATCCATTCATCTGTTGATGGACATCTAGGCTCTTTCCATAGTTTAGGAGCCAGATGTTTTTTAAGTGAATGAACGAAATGCCTCCACAGTTGATGGTGAGCTTTGAGCATCTGAGGACCATGTCTTGTCACAGTTGAATCCTCAGAGCCAACCACACAGGGCATGGTGTTTAGGAGACAGTAAATAAGTAAAGTTTGAAAAATGAGAGCTTGCTAAGAATGGGTGAGTGCAGGCACCCAATTTTTGCTGAATGGGCTCTTACTCTCTTCCTAATACATAGTTTGTGGCCTTTCCTGGGCAAGAGTTGTTCTAGTTGGGAGTGACTTATCCCTTGTGTATTGAGAGTTCCTCCCCTGGGGCTCCCTGTTGGCTCATCTTGTAAAGGACCTGTGCCTCTACCAAGTGGACCAAGACACTTACCTCACTGTGAGCCTTGGGCTGGGAATTAGTAGCCAAAAAAAGGTGGCTTAGAAAACCAGCTAATTTTACTACCTGGAAGTTTTGAGCTGGATTCTCTTTGGTGTAGTTTCATACTCTAGTAGTAAGGTTTTTATTTCTTTGTTTGCTCCTCTCCCTCATCTATTCCTCTGTCTTTAAAATAATTCATTTTGTTTGCAATAGTTATTTAGCTGCACCTTCACTAAGTACCTCTGCCAGTCCTTTTTCTCTTGCCTGCATGGTTTGGAAGGTCCAGTGTTGAGAGAGGAAATCTATTTGGAATTATAATATTGGCCCCACTTGTTGTTAGTAAACTTGCCTCTGGGGTAGTGGAAGTGTCTACCCAAAAACAAGGTCATTCTATCAACAGGTAGAAAAGATGCTTCTGGAGCAGATCTTGGATTCTAGTCATTAAAGGGAGGAAAAAAATCAAGAATAAAACAGTCTAATGTGGGGCGCCTGGGTGGCTCAGTGGGTTAAAGCCTCTGCCTTCGGCTCAGGTCATGATCCCAGGGTCCTGGGATCGAGCCCCACATCGGGCTCTCTGCTCAGCGGGGAGCCTGCTTCCTCCTCTCTCTCTCTCTCTCTCTCTCTGTCTGTCTGCCTGCCTCTCTGCCTACTTGTGATCTCTGTCTGTTAAATAAATAAATAAAATCTTTAAAACAAAAACAAAAACAAAAACAGTCTAATGTGATCCCCAGCTCATATCTTCCTTGAATCTCGTTACTGTCCATCCTTGAATCCTCCCAGATATCTAGCCAGCCAGCCAGCCAGCCATCTGCCTGTCTCTCCACCCACCCATCTATCTACCCATTTAAATACTACTCACATATGTTCATTGCAGGAAAAAAAAAAAAGAGAGAAAACCGTGGACAAGCCAAAAAATAAAAATAAAAAGTTACATATAATATAACAAATATAATATTATAGTTTATATCCTTTCAGAATTTATATTTGTAAATATATACAGATATAAAATAAATTTTTTAAATTTATTTGAGAGAGAGAGAGGTTGTGAGAGAGAGAGCACGAGCAGGGGGGAGAGGGAGAAGCGGGACCCCCACTGAGCAGGGAGCCAGACATGGGGCTTGATCCCAGAACCCTGAGATCATGACCCGAGCTGAAGGCAGACGCCTAAACAGCTGAGCCACCTGGGTGCCCCCAAAATAAATTTTTAATATAAATTCATCTTGTATATACACAGTTGATGTAATGTGTATACTTAAAAAAAATTGCTGTTCATTGCCCAGGAATGTTCTTCCCACCCCAACCTCTTTGCCTGTCTAACTCCTATTCATCTTTCATTACCACTGAAGCAGCACTTCCTCAGGTCGGCTTTCCCACGATCCCCTTGGATTAGGTTAAATTCTTTTGCTATTTACTCTTATGGTACTTCATGCTTGTCTTTAGTATTAGCGCTTGTCTCATTACTTCCTCAATATCTGATTGCTCTGGTCAGTCAGTTAAGAACTGTACCTGAACTCAGTGCTGTGTCCTCACTGCCTGGCTTGATCTTCCATGTAGTAGGTGCTCAATGAAGTTGGCTTAATTGAACCAGCAGTACATCTTCATGTCAGTGAAATCACATCTACATCATCATTTTAATGGTTTCATAAGATTCCATCATATATATCCTAATTGAAAATCCATTTCCTCTTTGATTAGAAAAGATAATTCTTTCTCATATTTTGCTATTTTAAGTGATACTATAATGGGTAACTTTGCCTCTTAATCTTATTTACCTTATGATTATATCCTAGCATAGATCACAAGAATAAGGGTGTACACATTTTGAAGACTTGTGAAACACATGCCAGAAATCTAGTTCTTAGAACAGTTGTACTAGCTTGTACTTCCATTGATAATATATGAGATGTGTGTATTTTTTCAGGCCCCTTGATTTTGCTTAAACCTTGATAAACATGGGGCGCCTGGGTGGCTCAGTGGGTTAAGCCGCTGCCTTCGGCTCAGGTCATGATCTCGGAGTCCTGGGATTGAGTCCCGCATCGGGCTCTCTGCTCGGCAGGGAGCCTGCTTCCTCCTGTCTCTCTGCCTGCCTCTCTGCCTGCTTGTGATCTCTCTCTGTCAAATAAATAAATAAAATCTTAAAAAAAAAAAAAAAAAACCTTGATAAACAGGTGCAAAAAAAGGTAACACTGTAAAATTTTGTTGATGATCAGGTTCATCTTCAAAATCCATAAATTTAGTCATGAAAAGGCCCAGCTGACTCTCGTTAAGCCCATTTCTATCAGCGTGTTTAAGGCCAAAATGAAAAGGAAATACTCGTGACATTCTTCTGACTTGAGTGGTGTGATTACGATCTTTTTACTCAGGCTTAACGTGTTTTTATTTTTTTGTCCTCTCAGTTCATATTGTCCAAGTGTTCCAGATATTAGCCCTGCTCCTTGACCATGTCCTGCCCAGGGTAATTTGGAATAAATGTGAAACAGGTCTGAGTGCTCACAGGAGGGTGTGGAGAGGGCTTGTGAGAAGATCTGGGGTGGGCCGTCACTCAAACAGTCCAGCACTCCTTCAGCACAGTCATTGGAGAGGCCAGCAATGCTGGGCTCTGCCCATCTTTGTCCTGTCAATATGGAATAATTTAGATGCCCCTGCTTCCTCCCTATGAAGCACCTCCATCCCCAGGGAAGCTAATTTACCCAAATAGCTGAGTCAGTTTTGGTCTTCTTTATTATGCCTTTTACTATGTGTCCTGTGTACTAGAATATTTTTTTCTCCATGTGAGTCCCTACATGTTGTCCAAATACATTAAAAACAACACCATCTTATAATGTTAAAGGAGCCAAGTTTTAAAGAATACATGGGCTCAGGGTATGAGCGCCCATCATCACTTGACCTGATGGAAGTGTGGAATTGTGGGCTCTTTGTGGTTCTCAGACATGTCTAGGTGCAAGGACCTAAGGTACATCCTGAGGATTTAAAGAAGTTTAACAGCTAGTCCTTAAGTCCAGGCCATCATCATCTTTCACCTAATTTCCTACCCCTTTGAACTAGTCGTTCTGCCTCCTATTTTGTTCCCTCACCTCCAGCCTGTTCTCTACGCTATAGCTATCATATCCAAAATATCAATTGATGTATCCCTTAGCTTCTTCAAATCTGTCAGCAGCTTTTTCTCGGCCTGAAGTCTGAACTCCTTGACATGGCTCATAAGGCCCTCCAGTGGTCTAGACCCTGCTTATACCTCCAGCCTTGTCTCCCCATTCCTCCCTTTGTATGCTGTGCTTCTGCCAGACTCAATTTCCTAGGGGCCTAGAACAGGTCATGTTCTTTCTTACCTCTCTTTGCCTGGAATAAGTATTCTTCCCTTATATTTACCTCTCTTCTGAATAGCTATGACTCCTTCTCCAGATCTCATTTTAGACCAGCGGTTCTTAAACATTATGAATCAATCTGATGAAAACAATGGACTCTGCCCCCCCAAAAAGCAAATATGGGCTCTTGTGTGCTCATCATTTTACATGTAGTTCAAGGTCCAGGAGTCCTTGCTTAAGAACCCTTTAAGCTGAGCCCTCTTTTCTAGTATTTAACATACTTCGTAATTGTTGGTTTATTTGTCTCTCTCCACTGGACTGAGCTCCATGAAGGTAGGGCTGTAACTTACTCATCGTGGTGTCCTCAGGCCTAGCACAGTGCTTAGCACACAGGGACTGTTTGATACATGTTTGTTGAATGAATGAACGAACAAACAAACAAAAGAATGAACAAATATCTGTCCTTGATCATGCTCATTTTGGAAGAACAGTACATGCAAGGTACAGATGACAAACTGACGTAAGGGGGCTAAAAAGATGTGCAAATAACAGACATTTTCTGAAAGTTCAGAAACTGAACTTTCTGGGCGGGGCCTCCTGGGAAAGACAGGAAGAGGGCTTTTGGATTAACCTTGAAGATGGAAGGACTTATAGGATTCATGTTTTGTTTTCTAGAAATATTTTGTCAGTATAGTGGAAGTGAGGAAAGGAACAAGAATCACCAAGACTTTGTTGACTTCTGCCCCTCAGGAATTGCTGGAGTCCAGGGAATTATAAAATATCAAGAGAAAGCCCCTTTTCTTCCTTCTTTTTTTTTTTTTTTTCTCCAACAAGTATTTTTTAAGTGTTTGTTATACGCCAAGGACTTTGTTAGGTGTCGAGGATATTTTGGCAAATAAGCTTGACAAGATCTCATTCCTCTTGGTTCTTGCTTGCCTAGACCTTATGTACTAAGTTGTCCTCAGAATTTGGACCAAAGCCTTGTTTGGGAATACTTTTATCAAGGTCATTAGTTAGGGTGAGGTTTATATTACACAGGGATTTATGAGAAATGAAATGCGGTCTATAGTTAGGCCAAGATGCAAATCCCAGCCCTTTCTCTCACAAGCTATATGCAAATACCTTTTGAAATTCCAGTTCTTTAATTTGTAAAATGGAAGTAATATCTACCTCCTGGAGTTTTTACAAGGATCAAGTGAAATAATGTGTGTAAACCCTTCGCAGAGGTCCTGGCACACAGTAGTAGCTATTACTGCTACCATTTTCAGAGTCTGTTTAAGCCGAAGCCTTAGTTTGGTGCAGTAACTTCTGCTGGTCTATAAGAAATAATTAAGATTGGATTAATACTTAAGATTGATACTTAAGATTAATACTTAAGATTGGATTTGACAAGTCTGCTTGACTTAAACAGGTTTCCACTTTCCTATAAGGGATCTTTATTAAAACAGATTTTGTTTTTGAGGCCATGGTCTTTCTTTCACATGTATTTTCCCCCTTGCTTATTGAAGTCTAGAAACTTCAAAGTCATGTTAAAGAAGCAGGAAAAAAAATGCCTCGAAGTTCCATCCTCTGTAAGACTGTGTCTTAATGTTTGCTGTACATTTGACTAATAGGAATGATCTTTCATCCCCCAGAAAAATAAAACTTTTGCCCATATATACTAATATTTTCATATAATTTCAGGAGTTCCCACTTATTTATGCCAAAGTCACAAAATTAATTAACTAATATGACTCCCAAGTACAGATCCACAGAGAGAAAACAATCAAGCAGGGCTCCGTTTTCCCACTCACATAAGAGCTTCTGAATCTCTTGGTTCTCGTGTTCAGGTGGTTCTTTTTTCAGTCTTTTTTTCTAAGGCCCAAGTTCTTAACCAAAGAATTGACTTACTATAATTATCGCTTGCATTAAAATTGTCAACTGGATTCTTATGGATAAACTTCTTAATAGCTGTTTAGAGAGATGAGTTGAACTTCTGATTTCCTTGGGTGTGTGTTTTTATTTATGTGTCTTGGAGTAAACTCAAGAGGGGGATTGTGAGCTCCTATCTAATGGGTGCAGTAGAAATCCACTGTCCTTTCCTGTTTCCTCTTAGCCTCTTTGTGCTGCCTCAGGGCCCTTTGTCCTGAGACCTTTTCACTGGCTTCTACCAGCAATCAGAGAGAAGACAGAAAAGAGCGGAGGGTTTCTGGTCTACCCGATCTGGCAGTGGAGGGAGTGGATAGGAGTCAGAGTAGGTTTTTCTCCCTTTCCTCCCTGTTGCAGACTCATTCACATCTCTAACTGTGTCAGGGTGGGAATTATGGATTGGTGGAAGAATCATGGTCCTCCTGTGCAGCTTGGAGGTGGGCGTCTGCAGCCCACACACTGTACTGTACTTTATTTTCTTGGCTCCATTGCACAAATTCCATAGAGAGAAAACAACTACCCAGGCTCTGTTTTCATACTCATATAAGGGCTTCTGAATTCCTGTTTCTTGCAGTCAAGTTGCCCTTTATTTCAGTCTGCAAAGACACATGTCGAGCCTGTCTCTTCCTTCTGAAATCAGCAGTGTTTGTTGAATGAGCCTGGCTAGAGATAAATCCATGTGCTGTCTAGAGAGCACAGGCTGAGCTAAGGGCCCTCAGGACTGCACATGTGCCACGGCTGCCCCAGTTTACAGGCTGTGTCCTTCCTTTGTTGGATTATTATCAGGGCCTCCCAACTGTTTTCCCTGCCTCTGATCCAACTTCCACCATATATCCAAAATTTCATTCAGAAATACCCATTTGTTGATGTCATTCCCCTATTTATCACCTTTCAGTGGTGCTACACTGAAGATAAAGTCCAACCTCATTTGCATGGCTTACAGGATCTGCAAGGCCTGGCCCCTGGCTACCTCTCCAGCTTCCTCTCACTGTCACCTTGGACCACCCTCTCACTGTTCCCCAATTTTATCCTTTGGCACTTTCTTGCCTTTATACCTAATATTCCTGCCTCCAGCTCATGCTCCCTCATCTTTGCTGCCTGTGGAAATACCCAGCTTCACTGAGACCTCCTATTAGGGTGGCTTCCCAGGGTTGGCTGCTCCATCTTCTGCCTTCGTGGGATTTAGTAGAAAGTAGTGAGAATGAGTGTGGGTTCTAGGGTCCTCCCTGGTTTCAGTCCCAGCCTGGCCCCCTCCTAGATGTGTGACTGTGGGCAAAATGAATACCCTCCTGTGCCTCAGTTTCTTCATCTATAAAATGGGAGATAATATTAATGAAACTCACAAGTGGTGGTCGTGAAGACTGAAAAAGGCACCACTTTCAAATGCTTAGCATAGTGCTTAGTCACAGCACTCAGTAAATGTTACTTTGTTTTGTTATACTGGTACTTTGTATATATCTCTATTAAGCTCCTATCATCTCATATATTTCTATGTATCTGCAGTGCTAGACCATGTGCTCCTTGAGGACAGGCACATCTCTTATTTTACTTTCCTGGCCCTGTGTATATAAGCTTACAAGAGATGCTGCTTGAGTTACTGCACACAGATGTGCTTCAAATGGAAATATGCGGCAGATTGAGTGGGGAATGCTTCAGACTGGTTTGCAGATGATTATAGACCCAAAGTTGGTGTGACCCAGATGTCAGCTGTTTGAAGACTCTTCCATGCCCGAATCCCTTCTGCAGCCTCCTGGTGCTTTAATGTTGCTAAGACAGGGCAACTTTCCCTGTGAAAGTTAAGCACCAAGTTTGTGTCCGTTTGGTTTTGTTTTGGACTGTAGGTGACATGTCTGAGAGTAAAGCCAAGAAGATAGAAATCAAGGACGTGGATGGGAGGACACTGAATAAGCTGATCGACTACATCTATACGGCGGAAATTGAGGTGACTGAAGAGAACGTCCAGGTAAACTCAAACTCAGTCTTAGCTCATAGCTCATCACGCCCTCGGGTCACTGTCTTATAGCCACATTTCACTGAACCCTCACAACAACTCATTGGGTAGCTGGAGAGGACACTAAATCTCCAGAGAGGTTAGGTGACTTGCCCTGTGTCACATGGCATGTGAGTGGGTGACCGACCCTCAGAGCCACACCTGCCTGACTGTGGCACCCATGTCCTACACTGCAAAGCCACGATACCTGTGAAGGAGCTTGGGCCCCGAGCACAAAGTCTTTATATCATGTTGGTTCCAACTCTGGGTGAAGGAAGAACTCAAAGCATGGGTGACCCCACTTCTCCCCAGTCATCATCTCATTGCAGAGATTTTCAGTATGGATGGTGAGGTTGTTAAACATTTTTCCTGTTTCAACATGAGTCAGCTGAGTTTCTCTGAGTGCTCAGGGTCAGCAGTGGAGGTGCAAGCCCCCAAGTCTGAGCTTCAGCAGGGGTGTGTGTCTGTGAAGCATGTGCCTTTTCCTCCATTTGTGGCCCTGCCCTCATCCTTGGCCATTTAGAGCCTTGAAAAGAGGAGCCAGGGAAGACATGACTTCACCCAAAGATGTGCGTCTTTACCGTGGGGACATGACACAGCATGGACCTGCTTCAGTAGGGGAGATGGTTGAGGGTATGGCCCGCTATGGAGGCCTTCAAAGGCCAGGGCTAAACCCAGACCCAGGACAGACTATTTCTTGTCAGGGCCTTACTATTTCAGTGAAGTGCTGGAAGTTGCAGGTGATACAAAGGATTTTTCTTTTATCTTCTTTTAAAAATTCCACCCGATTTATTGTGAGGCACATACCTCTCCAGTGACCAAAATACCTCTTCCCCTTCTCCAGAACACCACTTCCTTTACCAGGATAAGGTATTTGGGTAGCTAAGTTGGTCCTCATTCACTCATCGAATTCAACCCAAGTGTTTGAGTGCCAGTTATATACTGGCTACTTTGTGGGGCACAGTGATTGTGACAGGAGCTGTGGCGACTCCATCGCCTGCTGTCATGCAGTTTGTGGTCTAGAGGTGAAGACACATGCTCGTCACATAAGCACACAGGAAGTGTCTGTGCTTTACAGTTGTGCACACTATCTCCCAAAAGAGCCCTTTCCAGATCCTCTCATCCATCCCCCCCTGCTTCGATGAGGGGACTCAGTCTGGATGGATGAGAGGATCTGGAAAGGGCTCTTTTGGGAGATAGGATTTAAGCTGTGGCCAGCACAGGTCGGGGAGTTAGCTTGGTGTGCTGCAGAGTACCGTGAGGGTGAAGGGTACATGATGCAGGCAGGTGGGGGGTGGGGTGGGAGGTGCCCTGCATTCCGTCCTGCAGAGCCTGCCTCTGGATAGAGCCTGCCTTTGTCTCTGGCCTCTGGACTTGGATTATTCAGTGATCTAATCTAACAATCCCTTGCTCTTTTAAAAATGGAGTTATATTTTATACACTGTAAAACACATAGCCTGCCCCTTTTGTTTCTGGTCTTTTTCATCCAGAATGGAGTGGGCAGCAGAGTACTCACATCTCAGGTCTAGTAGCAGAATTGAAACAGTGGGATAACTTTTGGGCACTAACAGTGAGTGCAGAGTAATTTGGTATGAAATGATTATAGTATGTGTGTTGAAGAAACATGTTAAATAGATGATGGTTATACCATCGCCATCACATTCATGTTCACTTTGATACTTTAAAAAAGTGGTGTAAATATTGAAATTTACAAGATCCAAAAAAAATTACATCTTTTGCAACTATGAAAAGTGCTAGATGTCAACCTAAAAATATGCAGGGGGTAGAAAATTTTTTAAAATCTTGCATTAGGTTCTAATCTATAACTTTAAACAGAGATTTATTTATTTAGAGAGCAGGGGAGAAGGGCAGAAGGAGAGAGTGTTTTAAGCAGACTTTGCACTGAGTACAGAGCCCGATGTGCGGCTTGAGCTCATGACCCTGAGGTCACAACCTGAGCCAAAGAGCCTGGTGCTCAACCAGCTGCACCATCTAGGCGCCCCTAATCAATAACTATTAATCCTATAGTGTCGTAGGCAGAGTAATGACCCCCCTCCTAATGTTCATGTCTTAATTTCTGGAACCTGTGAATATGTTAGGTTAACTGTCAAAGAGGAATTAACCTTGCAGATGGAATTAATGTTGCTGATCAGCAG
Source organism: Lutra lutra (assembly GCF_902655055.1). NCBI lineage: Eukaryota > Metazoa > Chordata > Mammalia > Carnivora > Mustelidae > Lutra > Lutra lutra. The sequence goes on along the minus strand of NC_062282.1, from coordinate 76,703,580 downwards.
AACATGGGATGGGGAGATTACCTCAGATTATTGGGGGAGGTATAGTCACAGTGGCTTGCTAAAGTGGAAGGGGGAGGGGAATAAGGAGAACCAGAGAGATGTGACCCAGCACAGGCTCAATTTGATGTTTCCATCTCTGAAGACAGGGGAGCCATGAACCAAGGAATGTGGGTGGACTCTAGAAGCAAGAAAAGCAAGGAAACATATTCTCCCTTAGAGCCTTCAGAAGGAACACAGCCCTGTTGACGCCTTTCAGTCCAGGGAGACCCGTTTGGGACTTATGACTTCCAGAAGTTCCAGAAAGTGAATTTAGCCACTAAGACAAAACCAATATCCACCCTCTCCTCCCCTGCAAAAAAACCCCACAATGCTGTAGGTGAGGTTGTAGATTCTGTGACTGGAACCAGCTTTTTCTTCCCCTTTTAGCATGTATTTGCCTATTTACTGAGTAGTACCTCCCCCCACCCTGCCCCCGTAAAGTGCAAAGTGTTTACAAACTTGAATAATTAGAAGATGTTCCACTCTGGATCCTCATTGCCTGGCTGAGTGTTGGTCTTTGCAGCTTCGGTCTAACAGTGGTAGTGTGTACAACTCTGTGTTCTTAAGGCAGGAGCAGCAGATAGACTCCCCAGAGGACTGTGTAGAACCAGGCTTCACCATTGCTTCCTGTAAAGCTACTTTACAGGGGGAGGGCAGGGGGCCAGCGTGAAGATGTGCAGGTTCAAAGGAGGAAGTAGAAGTAGTGGGGAGGCAGGAGTTGAGTGCAGATGGAGGCCTGACCCCACGCCTTGGCCTCCCTACTGATGCGCAGAGTGCTCTTACTCTAGCCTCGTCTCCCTACAGGGTGTCGTTTCCCCAGCAAAGTGAGGCCATGGGTTTCCACGAGCTCTGGCCAGGGGAGACTCTTACTGGGTCAGCCTCTGATTTGTGTTCCCTCCCTTTTACCACAGCCTCTCTGACACCCTTACCAATAGCTTGCCTCAAGGATCAGTTTTCTTTCTTTCTTTTTTTTTTTTTTAAAGATTTTATTTGTTTATTTATTTGACAGAGAGAGCGAGCACAGGCAGATAGAGTGGCAGGCAGAGGCAGAGGGAGAAGCAGGCTCCCTGCTGAGCAAGGAGCCCGATGTGGGACTCGATCCCAGGACGCTGGGATCATGACCTGAGCCGAAGGCAGCTGCTTAACCAACTGAGCCACCCAGGCGTCCCAAGGATCAGTTTTCTTTTCTTTTCTTTTTTTTTTTTTTAAAAGCCTTTCTTTTTTTTTAAATTTATTTGACAGACAGAGATCACAAGTAGGCAGAGAGGCAGACAGATAGAAAGAGAGGGGGAAGCAGGCTCCCTGCAGAGCACAGAGCCCGATGTGGGGCTCGATCCCAGGACACTGGGACCATGACCTGAGCCGAAGGCAGAGGCTTTAACCCACTGAGCCACCCAGGTGCCCCAGGATCAGTTTTCTTAATTGTACCCATTCTGTGGGGTGGTCACAAGTCAGACTGTCTGCCTTCAAATACTGGCTCCAGCATTTTCTAGCTGTGAGACACCAAGCAAGTTACTTAACCTTTCTGTGCCTCAGTGTCTTCATCTGAATATGGGCATAATATTAGCACACAATCTCAGAGGGTTGGTGTGAGGATTAAATACATTAATATTGGTAAAAGCCTTAGAACATTGCTCCCCTGTGCCAGCAGAGGTACGGACACTGTGAGCACACAGACCCTGACACCAAGGAGCACGTGATCTTAGCCTGGAGACAGATGGCTAAGCACCTGGGTCCTCCCCGCTGTGGTAGGGCCAGTTTGGAGGTACCCAGGACGCAGAGAATGGCCCTCACTGCCTTGATGAGGCTCATCAGGGGGCCAGCCTCCCTGAAGAGGTGTTGTGTGGACCCCATCTTGGAGGAAGACCCTGAGGTCAGGCTTTCCTCCTCGGCTCCCATGTCTGTGCGGCCCTTGGTGTTGTGAGTGAGTCCCTGAGGGGCTGGCTGCGTACAAAACTTAAAAGGTTGAGAGGAGCCAGTCGGGATGAGATCGTGGCTGCTGCTTCATGCTGTGCTGTATCTGCCCAGGCATTTGCACCATGGAGGTGGGCATGGGGCCACCTGGGCTCCCCTGAAAGCCTGAGAAACAGGCCTTGGTTAAATGGCTCGCAGAGCTCCACCCTTAATTCCTTCCCAGCCCACCCTTTCCCTGGAGAGACTGCATTGCCTTTCCATGGTGGAGGTAACTGCCGTCAGAATTGGCGCTTAGTGAAACTGGTTGTAAGGCAAGCCAGCTCAGGTCACTTCATGTGCTTTATTTCACCCAATTTCATCACCACCAAACAAGTACTCTAATACGGTCCTCCTTTGATAGCTGAAGAAGCTAACACTCGGGGGTGGTTAAATAGGTAGTGGCATTGGGGTTTGAACCCTGCTCTCCCTGCCTCACTGTACTCTGTTGTGGTGACCTTGAGTTTCTGGTTAAATGAAGGATCAGCATCTTGACTCCAGCTCACGATAATCAATAATAGTAAACACTGATTTCACTGAGCCCTCCCTGTGCACCAGGTACTCTGTTGCCTGCTTTCAATGTATTATCTCATTTGATTCTTGGAACAAGCCTTAAAGGCAGTACCATTAGGGTCTTTACTTTACTGTGGAGGAGGCAGAGCACAGAAAGGTTGATTTGCCTTTAGTCACATGGCTGCTAAGTGGAGAAGTCAAGATTCCAAGGGACACTTTTTACCCCAGTAGTGCTAGTTTGCTAGCTTTCCTGCTCATCTGCGTACCACTCTCCCCCTCCCTCCTTCTTCCCTCCTTCTCTCTCTCAGTCTCTCTCTCTTTTCCCTCCCCACTTTCTTTCTCTCTCTTTTTTTTAACATTAAAAAAATATTTTTATTTAACAATGTTTTTGTGCCAGGCCTTACACCTGAGGTTGGCAGAAATGAACCCACTGTGTGGCTGAGACCTTTGGCCTGTCACCTGGCCCTCTGCTAGGTGGTCTCCCTCCCTCTAGGCATGGCCCTGCCTCCCTGAAATTCCAGGAGTCTGAGGCAGGGCATTTCCTTTTGTTTTTGTAAGAGGAAGCAAACTCAGTGACGGGATATCCTTTGCTGTGTTTTCATGTTATCTGAGGGAGAGAAAAAAACAAAACGGCCTGCTGGTGGAAAATGGAGGGGAGGACATTTGCAAGCTAGAGGGAAACCTGTCAGCTCCTGCTGAGGGCCATTCTAGAGCCTGTTTTCCCAGAACTAAAATGTTGGGGTGGTAAGAGGCAATCCGAAGGCTTTTGGACCTCGAGTCTTCTTGTGTCTCCATGGTGGTTCCAGCCAGCAGCTCCTCCGGTGTTGGCCCCTCCTTCCAGGGACCAAGCGGTACTACCCCTGTGAGCCCACCAAGATGAGGACCTGAGCTTGGCCTCTTGCTCACGGCCCGTTGTTGCTGCCCCTCAAGGGAGTGGAGGTGCACTCGAGATAAGAGAAGAGGAAATCCTCTGAAAGCCCTTGTTGATGTGGGAGAGGGAAGCGAGGACAGCCACCTTATGGATATTTTGCAGTCTTTTCTTTCACAGCCTCTGGGGATTTGTGTCTGTTGGCATCGTGTGCAGCCCCCAGAACCCCAGCAGATGGGGGCCCCAGTTTATCCCTGAGATGCAGAGTTGGAGCAGTGATAAATCTTCCAGCCTCCAAACCTTGCCCTCAGCTTTCTGACTTACTTTACTTTTCTTCATGCCTGCCTGTATGAAGCAAGTAGTGGGAAGAAAAGGCCCTTTGAGTCATAGCTAATCACAGTGTAAGATCAAAGAGAGGGAAGGCGCAATTAGAGAAACCACAAGCCCCATTCACTTGAGGAAGTCATCTTGGGAATGCTTTTGGGCAGGAGTGGACCTAAACAGGATGGTGGGTGGGAGGATGTTGTGGAAAGGTGGAAAACCTTATAATTTTTGCCCACTTAGTGTGTTTTGTGAACAGTAGGGGAAAGCCATGTGGGTAGCTCTATCCAGGGAGGTTTTATTTATTTATTTATTTATTTTTTAAGTTTTTTTTTTTTTTAAAGATTTTATTTATTTATTTGTCAGAGAGAGAGAGGGAGAGAGAGCGAGCACAGGCAGACAGAATGGCAGGCAGAGGCAGAGGGAGAAGCAGGCTCCCTGCTGAGCAAGGAGCCCAACGTGGGACTCGATCCCAGGACACTGGGATCATGACCTGAGCCGAAGGCAGCTGCTTAACCAACTGAGCCACCCAGGTGTCCCTTTATTTATTTATTTTTAAAGATTTTATTTATTTATTTGACAGACAAAGATCACAAGTAGGCAGAGAGGCAGGCAGAGAGAAAGAGGAGGAAGCAGGCTCCCTGCTGAGCAGAGAGCCCGATGTGGAGCTCGATGTGGAGCTCGATCCCAGGACCCTGAGTTCATGACCTGAGCTGAAGGCAGAGGCTTTAACCCACTGAGCCACCCAAGTGCCCCTCCAGGGAGGTTTTAAAAACTGAAAGGATAACCTGAGGAATATGTTCAGGAAGTATTTATTATTTAATTTCTTTGGACGATTGTCACAAGTTTGAGAATTTAAGCACCAAACCCTGCCACTGCCTTTGGTGGGGGAGGGAGAGGCGTGTGTCCCAGGCAGGCTGTCATGGTGACTTGCCTGGAAATGCAATGTGGGGGCGGACTGGACTTGCAGAAATCCTCCCTTTTGGGGCTCAAAGGGCTGCTGTCCCCTTCCTGCTTCTTCTCAGCCTGACCCTTTTGGGGCTTGTCCCACCACTGAGTATGGTGTGTGCTGGACAGTATTTGATTATTCCTCTCCACCTGGGGTTCCTAGGGTAACTGGTTAGAAGTTCCTGGCCCCGAGTGTGATCAGCTGCCCCAGTTTGCCTAGGATTGTGGAGTCTCCTGGGACAGAGAACTTTCAGTGCTGAAACTTTCAAAGTTTCAGCAGACCAGGATGATTGGTCAACCTGTGGCCCCAACTGTAGAATTTGTAGCTAGTGCTGGTCCAGGGGGTATCGTAGAGGTCATTTGGGGATTTGAAGCATAGCTTTCCATTCCTGCTATGTGTTCAGCAAGGATTGTTAATGGTTGTCTACTTAACTAGCAGGCCGAGACTAATCTGGTCGTAGAATCTGTTTGGCTAGGCTGAGCAAGTTCCCAGGTTAATTGAGGTTCTCAGTTTATGGCTGCTTAGTGGGGATGGAGCTCAGGTGGTCAGATGTGGAGCTACCTTATGGCCTAAAACTCCCAAGAGTGGTGCTTTTATCTTTCTCCTTCGGAATGAACCAGTGGCTCAAAAAATACTAAGGATATGATGTTAATTTACTGTTGGGGACTTAAGAGAGTAGAAGAGAAGGGAGAGGAGCATGCTTTCTTTAACTTCCTGGAATTCAGCTATGTGAGGGAGGAAGTTAAGCTCCTAGGAAGGAAAACCTTGCCTAGTGGAGAGTAGGCACTTAGCTTGGGAGTAGGACCATGGGTGGTGGAGGCTCTTGGTGGTTTCTGCAGGTGGGCAGGGATGAGGAAAGGTGACCAGCTACCCATGTTTTAGCACTGAAAGCCCTGTCTCCTAGGTCCCAAGAAAACTTGGCTGCTTACTGTAGTTGAAGGACAAGGCCCAAGAATCAGCAATGAGCCAGGGTTTTTGGCTTTTTTGCATGGAGGAATTCAAATATGTTTTGGGAGAAAGTCAGGGTCTAGGATTTAAATTGCTTAAAAAAAAAAAAAAAAAAAGAATAGTGCCCTGGATTAAGAAAACAAATGCATCATTAGCCCATGTCTTCCTGGGCAAGCCCTTGTGGATGAGAACAGCTGAAGTTTAGTTGACTCAGACACTCTCTCTGAGAGCCAGGGGAGCAGCTGAGAGCAAAGGCCTGGGATGCGGGTGTTATTTTGGGGTAAAATGGATGCTGGGGACCCCTGAGATAAGCAACCTCAAATGGAACTATAATGCTTGGTGATTTTTTTTTTTTCTTTTGTGAAAGTCACTCTCAGACCGTCTACCCTTTCCCTAGGGCAAGGGTGATGGCAAGCAGAGCTGGGGGTCTAGTAGACTGTGCCATTTCTTCTGGATTTTTGATCCAAGGGGCAGGCTTTGGCAGCTGTGGGAAAGTCCTCAGGAAACTAGAGTGCAGTTGGCGGTCTGAGCACCCCTCTGACCTGCTCAAGCCAGTCTTCCCTGGCCTTTAGGAAAAACACCTGCGCAGGAACTATTTCTGTTTTCCAAGATACAGTGTAAATACCCATGTGTTCTATGACCTTTTAAAGGAAACTTCTCTCTGCTTTCTGTGAGAATGTACCCAGAGATGTTCTTTACCATGTATCTGTTGGATGGGAGTATACAGTGTGATTGTGTGAGTCTCAAAGGATTTGGGGGTCACTCTTTTTATCCAGTAGATTGTAAGCTCCGTAAGAACCGGGGTCTGGCTTTTACTGCACTTACCACTAAACCCCATAGCCTAGACCAGTACCTGACATACAAATGCTTAGTAATTAAGTGGTGGAGGCAGTAGTGAGCAATTTACTAAGCACCCAAGGGAAAAAGTCTGTAGGGAAGTGCTTCTCAAACTTGGATGTACGTTAAAAACACCTGGGGAGCTTTAGAAACATCTCACTGCCAGGCCGCACCTCATACCTCTGAAGTATGAATCTTTGGGGCTGAGACCCAGGCATCAATATCTTATTTCAAAGATTTTATTTATTTATTTGGGAAAGTGAGAGAGAGAGATCTTGAGAGAACGAGTAGGGTGGGGGTGCAGAGGGAGAAGCAGAGTCCCTGCAGAGCAGGGAGCCCGATGCAGGACTCGATCCCAGGACCCTGAGATCATGCCCTGAGGTGAAGGCAGACACTGAACCGGCTGAGCCACCCTGGCGCCCCTCGTAGTTTAAAAATTCTCCAGGTGATTCAGTGTGTAGCCAGGTAGGAGAGCCAATCTATCTTGGTCAGCTTGGGCTGCCATAACAGAATGGGTGGCTTAAACAACAGAAATTTGTTTTTCTCCTGGTTTTGAACATTTGAAGTCTGAGATCAAAGTTCTAGTTGATTCAGTTGCTGGTGAGACTCCTCCTGGCTTTCAGAAGGTTGCTGTCTCCCTGTGTCCTTACACTGTAGAAGAGAGAGCTCTGGTGTCTCTTTCTCTTCTTGTGAGGACCCCATCTTGATGACTTCATTTAATCTTTATCACCTCTTCATAGGTCCTATCTCCAGATACAGTCATGTTGGGGTTCAGGTTTCAACATACACACCTGGGGGAGGAGGGCACAAACATTCCGTCCATAACGGGCCTGTTACTCAGAGTTTGGTTCTTGGGCCAGCAGCTGCAAGCAGCATCTGGCTGTTCGTTAGAAATGCAGGCTCCCAGGCCACACCCTAGACGTCTTGAATCAGAATTTTAATAAGATCCCCCGAGATTTCATATATACATGAGTGATGGGGAGGTACTGCTGTGGAATGTAGGGATACAGAGACTCTGCTGGTGCTTAGGGCTGTGAAGTGAAGAGTCGTGGGAAATAAAGGTCGGCTGCTCCGGAGGAGGTTTGGACTTCGTTGGACAGGCAGGGGAGGGCCATGCAAGGACCTTGAGTGAGGGGCTGCTGTGATCAGAACAGTGCTTTGGGGAGATGAGGGCCTGCTGGAGGGGATCTGGTGTCTCAGCATGTCACCTTCTCCTGCAGGTGCTGCTCCCAGCGGCCAGCTTGCTGCAGCTCATGGACGTCCGGCAGAACTGCTGTGACTTCCTGCAGTCTCAGCTGCATCCCACCAACTGCTTGGGCATCCGAGCGTTTGCAGACGTGCACACCTGCACTGACCTTCTGCAGCAGGCCAACGCTTACGCAGGTAACCGCGAGCCGGGTGCCCCCCCCCCCCCCCCCCCGCCAAAATTTGTGGATTTAAGCACCCGGTCTGCAGTGGACTCCTTAGTTGTGGTGAGAAGTGCACTCTCCTGGGAAGCAGTTGTAACTGAGTCAGGGAGTCAAGACATGTGGAAGGATAGAAGAGAGAAGCGTCGCGGTCCTCGCCAAGTGGAATGGGATTAATTGCCAGATGGTACAGGCAGTCATTTTCACGGGGGAAGAGGAAAGACATCTGAGAAGACTTTGGGGGAGGGAGGAGTCATTTGAGCTAGGTCTTAAAATAAATCTTTGTTGTTGTTGTTTAAGAAAATTTCTTTTTTGATCCAAATGTTCTATGGGTACGATTTTAGAAGTCAAATACTACCGCACGTCTTCTAAAGGGAAGCCAGAGGCTCCGGCTCTGCCTTTCCACAGCTGGTCTTCTTCTGGAGGTCTACTCACCCTCCTCCAGTTCTGAAGGAATTAAAGTGCAGGTTCTGATTCCATAAAAAGCTCCTTTGTCTACTCTTTCCCTCTATTTATCTAAATAAAATGTTTGTATCACTGCTTCGGATGTATTCGTTGAAAATAGATCTGTTGACTTTTCACAGAAGTACAAGATTGAGCCTTCACAGACTTTCCCTCATGGATACGTGCTTTTCCCCACTTTATTCTCGTAGTACCATTTCTACAGCTGACCTGAGTTATAGATTATAATTAGTTTTTTTTTAATCAGAAAGGCAGTTAACTAGCACCCTTTTCCAGGCTGGAATTTTATTCGGTCCATAATCTTATTCAATTTGTAATCTCACAGACATTAGAGAACATCTAAAGAGTGCTGATTAATAGGAAATTAAGGGTAGCAGAGTTGGTACTAGGCATAGGCTATGAGATCACATTGTTCTCCTTATTTGGGGAGTACATTTATTCAACAGTGGCTTGAATGCCTACTGCTAGACCATTTTTAGGTGCTGGACAAATCTTGGAAAACTGAACAATTGAAGTGTCTGCTCTCATGAAAAAGAAATTGCCCTTTTCTTTTTTATAGTGAGCATTCCTACCACTAATTCTTAAAAGGCAGATGTTTGTAAGAATTGAACAGTAACTGTTCATCAGATAATGTGCTGATTCCAGTTTGTTCCTCTGCTAAAGCTTGTTATCCTCTTGTTTTTTTTAAGTTTAAATTCAATTAGCCAACATAAAATACATCATTAGTTTTTGGTGTAGTGTTCAATGATTCATTAGTTGTGTATAACACCCAGTGCTCATCACATTGTGTGCCCTTCTTAATGCCTGTCATTCAGCTGCCCCATCCCCCACCCACCTCCTTCTCCGCAACACTCATTTTGTTTCCTGGAGTCAAGAGTCTCTCACGGTTTGGCTCCCTCTCTGATTTCTTCCCATTCAGTTTCCCCTCCTATCCCTTATGGCCCTCTGTACTATTCCTTATGTTCCACATATGAGTGAAACCATATGGTAATTGTCTTCTATGCTTGACTTATTTCACTCAGTGTAGTTGCCTACAGTCCCATCCATGTTGATACAAAAGTTGAGTATTCATCCTTTCTGATGGCTGAGTAATATTCTGTTGTATAAATGAATGTATCTTCTTTATCCATTCATCTGTTAAAGGACATCTCGGCTCCTTCCATAGTTTGACTGTTGTGGCTCTTTATGCTTCTATGAACATTGGGGTGAGTGTTTCCTTTCTTTGCACTACATCTGTATCTTTAGGGTAAATACCCATTAGTGCTATTGCTGGGTCATAGGGAAGCTCTATTTTTAACTTCCTGAGGCACCTCCATACTGTTTTCTTTTTTTTCTTTCTTTTTTTTTTATTAACATATAATGTTTATTAGCCCCAGGGGTACAGGTGTGTGAATCACCAGGTTTACACACTTCACAGCACTCACCATAGCATATACCTTCCCCAATGTCCATAACCCAACCACCCTGTCCCTCCGTACTCTTTTCCAGAGTGGCTGCACCAGCTTGCATTCCCACCAACAGTGTAAGAGGGTTCCCCATTCTCCACATCCTCTCCAACACTTGTTGTTCCCTGTGTTGTTAATTTTAGCCATTCTGACTGGTGTAAGGTGGTATCTCATTGTGGTTTTGATTTGGATTTCCCTGATGTCATCCTCTTGTTTTAATGGGGTTTTGGGAGGGAGTGTAGAGATGGACATGAATGCTCAGTCCACCATGTTTAGCTGGAAAGAAATCTTCATTTTTCAAAAAGATTTTATTTATCTTACAGCATGAGTTGGGGTGGGGAGGAAGAGAATCTCTGGTAGACTCCACATGAAGTGCAGAGCCCAATGCAGGTCTTTTTTAAATTATTTTTTATTTTTTAATTTTATTTTAAAAATTTTTTAAAAAGATTTTATTTATATATTTTCAGAGAAAGATCACAAGTAGGCAGAGAGGCAGGCAGAGAGAGAGAGAGAGAGAGAGAAGCAGGCTCCCCGCCGAGCAAAGAGCCCGAGATGGGGCTCAATCCCAGAACCCTGAGACCACGACCAGAGCTGAAGGCAGTGGCTTAACCCACCGAGCCACCCAGGTGCTCCCCAGTGCAGGTCTTGATCCCACATCCCTGAGATCGGACCTGAGCCAAAACCAAGAGTCGGATGCTTAACCAACTGAGCCACCCAGGCACCCCAGAAATCTTCACTGATATTTATTTCGACTTGAGGACAAAGAAAGACCATGAGTGACTCAGGTAATTTTAAACAGTAAGTTCAGGCTTGACTCCCTCCTTCCCTTCCAGTAAAGCATCTCATTCTTCCCTTTGGCCATACAAATACCGTCAATCCTCTGTTTTGTGTCTCCTGTCCAGCCCACGTCTGGATATTAGCCGAAGGCCCGCTGGGTGTCCACCTGCCAGCTCCCTGTGCTGTGTTGGCCCCTTAGTCCACAAGGCACTGAGCATGTGCTCTATTTCTTAGAATCCTTGTGTTCCTTTATCAACCCCCAGACCCCTCATAGACCTCATATGAGAGCCCTCATAGACTCTCATTTTGCCCTGAATTCTGTTTTGGATTCAAATGGGGCCAGTTGTTAAGATGATGATTTTTGTGAAGGACGTTCCCCAGTTGTCCCAATTCTGAATTCTGATGGCTCTTCAGACTCTGAACCTTGACTCTCTTGATTCTCTGCTGTCCCTTCTCTGCCTTCTTTCATGTTCCTGTCTCTCACTTTTTACTACTTTTTCCTCAAGGAGCCCTTTGGGCTCCCTAGCTCAGCATTTGAAGAGGTCACTTTTTTGAGGGACATGCTCAGGCTTTGCTTCAGCAGGAGCCAAGAGCTTGGCCAAGGCCCAGGTCAGCTTGTGAACATCTGCTGGTGCGGGGGCAAAGGGAGAGTACTTACATGCCAGGAATTCTCTTTCTCTCTTCCCTGTCCCACCCCCAGCCTTCTCCTTCTGTTTAGCATGTGCACGCATGTAGGGTTTTGTGTTTTGTAGTTGGCTGATGCAATTTTCCGAGATTTGGGCTGTGTCCTGAAACCCCAACTTTGACAAGTCTCCCTCCTTCTTCTGGCCTGGCTTTCCCACACTTTTACAATCTGTCTTTTCTCCCTTCGGCCTTCACTGTCTGATGGTGACAGACACCAGTGGGAAAGTGGGGAAGAAGCAGTTGGAACACACTGTGGGCTGTGTACTCCCTGGTCCTGGTGCTGTCACAGGGATTGGGTCCAGTCAGCGTTGTGGGTGTGTGTGCACGTGAGTATGTATGCAGATATGCTGGTAAATTATTTTTAGTTGGCATTTACAGAGCTGTCACTATGGGTCACCCCTGGCTAAACATTATATACACATCATCTCATTTTATGCATGCAGCAGCTACGGAAACTAAGGCACAGAGTTGGGGGTCACTCAGCTGGTAGAGACAGAGACAGGGTTCAAACCCAGATAATGGTGACTCCAGAGCCAATGTTGATAACTACTATATTCATTGACTTTGAGGCTAACATTTGGATATAAAGAGGCCCTGTGGATTAGTAACCAATGAGTGTTGGTGCCTAGAGTTGACATTTTTCACTGGAAGCGTGAGCCTGGAAGACCGTACTATGTAGTCACCAAATCCCAGCAGCCAGACCATGTAGACAGATGACCAGCTTCTCTGCTAGACTTGGAGTGTTTAGTCATCTTTGGGTGGGGAAGTGAGATGTAGATGTCTTCCCTTCCCTGTTGGCAGACTGCCCTCTGATGGCACATGTGACTCCTCCCACTGTCCCTGGCACGGCTAGTGTGATTGCAGACTGAGAGTCTCCTCCCTGTGGTGCAGGCCTTCTGTGGAGCCCATGACCATCTCCTATGTGAAGCGTTCTCTGTAGCCCTCAGCCGTGCACAGCAGAGAAGTCATGGTAATGCAGAGGTTGGTAAGATCTTGACAGAAAGATTTTAGGAGAAGCAGGGTGAAGGTGAGATTGTGAAGTGTTTAAAGAAGGATATGTAAAATGATTACCCACACTTAATCCCTCATACCTACCCATGGATATGAGTCGGCTTTGTTTGTTTGTTTTTTCTTTTCTTTTCTTTCTTTTTTTTTTTTTTTTTGGTCTTGTACCTCTTGACTTTTAGATGGAACCTGGCATTCCTTGCCATCACTGCCTCTTGAGACAGAGCTGATGGCTTGTCTCAGTCCCATTGTAAGTGTGAGGATGTAGGCACTGATAGGGGTCACATATAAGGGGCAGGCAGTGTCAGCCCTTGTGGTCACAGGCCTCCCTGCACCATGCCTCACATTAGGAGGTGTTTTAAACCAGTAGTTTCTTCTACAAGGAGACCTTCCACTTCAGAACCAGGGATCAGACCAGCCAACACTTGGAGCTGAGCAACCCAGGCCTTTTTTCCTCTCTGTGATGGGGTAGTATATGCATCATGTTGTGTTTCTGGGGTGGCTTGGGGGATGGGAGGATGGTGAGGAGGGCCACCTGCAGATGTAGATGTCCCCAGCAGCTGTGTTCCAGAGCCTCCCTGCGGGTCTCATGATCTGCAGTAAGAGGGCCTCCCATCCGATCCTGGTGGACTGATGAGGCTCCCTGGGACACCACCACAGCTGCTACTTATGGGGAGAGGACCATTTCCAGACCCTCCCTGGCCTCTGCCTGCACTTGTCCATGACCCAGAGCTCTACCTACGAATTCTATTATATTTTTCTTCTCTAACACAAACTTTCTTTTGCTCTTGTTACTGCTTTTGTTACTGCTCTCTTCATAGTAAAAATCACCCCTGATGGTTATAAAAAAAGCAGACAGGCAGAAAGAGCGAGAAAAGCACCACAGTCCTACAGTCAGCACCTTGATACAGAGCCATGCCCATCCTTATCATGGCCTGTGTATGTTTTCCAGTTTAAACAAAAATCATCACATGGGGTGCCTGGGTGGCTCAGTCAGTTAAGTGTCCAATTCTTGATTTTGGCTTAGGTCATGATCTCAGGGTTGTGGGATGGAGGAGCTCTGTGTTGGGCTCAGTGCTCAGTGGGAGGTCTGCTTGAGATTCTCTCCCTTTCCCCCTCCTCCATGCCCAGCTCATGTGCACCCGCTCTCTCTTTATTAATAAATAAATCTTAAAAAAAACCTTGCAAGATAATTGGAACACCCTTCCATGTTAGCAGATACATTGCTATATACCGTTATTATTGAAACAAATTTATTCAATAAAATTCAGTGTCTACTCATAATAAAAAAATTCAAACAGTACACAGAGTTATAAAATGCAAACTAATCTTCTCCCAGGTCTTCTCTCTGAAGGGGCTGATGTAGCCCTATGGAATATGTATATATATTGATATTAGATATATAGTTTTCTAACATACCGAAATAGAAGCATTCTGTATTCATTGTACTTTTTCTTTTCTTTTTTTTTTTTTAAAGATTTTATTTATTTATTTTCACAGACAGATATCACAAGTAGGCAGAGAAGCAGAGAAAGAGAGAGAGAGAGAGGAGGAAGCAGGTTCCCCGCTGAGCAGAGAGCCCGATACGGGGCTCGATCCCAGGACCCTGGAATCATGACCCGAGCCGAAGGCAGAGGCTTTAACCCACTGAGCCACCCAGGCGCCCCTCATTGTACTTTTTCTTGACTTAATACAAAATCTTGGAGTTCTTTCCAGGCCTTTGTGCATGGCTATATCTCATTCTTTTTTCTCTGCTGCATCATATGGATGAACTATATAGTTTACTTAACCAGTCCTCAACTGATGGACGTTAATGTTACTAGTTTTTTCCTTTATAGAAAATGCTTGAGTGAGAATTGTTATACGTGCTATGTTGGAGAACACTTGCCGGTGTGTAAGTAGTAGTATAATTGTATCTGTAGAGTACTAGCTTAGTAGCATAAAGCAGCTCAAAGAGAGTGTGCATTTAAAAAAAAAAATGATTTTGCCAATTGTTCTCCAAAAAATGAAACTTTTTTTTTTTTTTTTTAAATGAAACTATTCTTAAGGTGACCTCTTGCCTTCTGTTAAGTCATCAGCCCTCTGGTGAAGGTGCTTAGAGGTAGACACAGTAGAGCTCTGGGAGGACTGGAGCATTGCCTCTCCACTCCGCTGCCTGTTTGCTTTCCTGTTTGGCATGGCCCGTCTCTTCCTGCTGTGGCAGTCCCCTTTGCTTCCTCTGGGTCCTTCCCTCTCAAGGCTATGCCCCCAGATTTTTTTGCTGTGGTATTTTATTCTGGGGTGGGGGAAGGTCATCCCAGGTTTAGAAGCTGACTGCTTAGACCCTTGCCACAAGCTGATGGGTTGCGAGCAGCTGGGAAAAGGACCCTGGCCTTTTATGCAGCCCGTTTCTTATACCTCATTATTGTTTCCAGGATTGCTTAATCTTTAACTGCATCGGCCAGGGTCCAGGTTTATGGGGACTCTGTTGCTTGATAATTGGGCAGCCCTGTACTGGGCCATCAGCAGAGTTAGTTGGGAGGGATGTTAATGGGACCCTATTAATGAAATGGCAATTAAAATTCTTTGGCCATGTTGTTTACATCAGTCTGCCAAAGCTGAGCTGAAACCCTTCAGCCATGGGATGGAAAAGCCATCGGATTTCATGTGCTCATGGAGAGAAATAGCCTTTTTTTGACTGAGTCACTTGAGATCATGGAATGAAGTGATTAAATTAAGGGCAACAAAAAACGTTGACAAATCATTTAAAAAACATGAGCCTCTGACTCAGTGAGGGTTGTCTTGTGAAATTGCTTCCTCCAGCTTGGCATCATGAAATGATGAGATGACGGGTAATGATGATTGTAGGAGTTTTTTACCCTTTTCTGAACACTTGCTAGGTGCCAGGCCTGGTGCTGCACATCCCGTAGGCATTACTGCATTTTGGCCACGTGACTGTGAGACGTGGTTATTATTTCTCCAATTTATAGATGAATAAACGGAAACACCAGGAAGCTTGAGTAACTCGCCCAAGATCATGTCGTTTGTGAGTGGCAGTGCAAGCTTTCACAGGGAGCCTGTGATACCAGAGCTCAGAGCACAGGACAGTACAGCTTCTCTCTCTCTGGCACTTGCCTCCTTCTTGCCTTCCCCTGATTTTCTGCTTCTGACTCAAAGATGGCCAATGAAGGAGAGCAAGATATAGCTAGGTTTTGGAGAGCAAGTTTCTTTTAGGAAGCTTCCCTTATCCTTCTATTCCCTGGGTAACAGAGAACCCTGCTGTCAAAGCAATAATACTGTGAACTGTGCAGTTTTGATGTAGCTGCTTAGTGTGTGCGTGCGTGTGTGTGTGCATATGCGTGTGTGTGCATGCACACAAAGTGTGCACCCGCACACATGTGTGTTAGAAAGGGAGAATTCAGTCACCTGGGAAAGAGAGCTGATATCCCACCATCCCCAGGGAATGGAGAGATAGTAATATTTGGGGTCTGAGGGCTGGTGGTCATGACCCTTGTGGGAAATGGTCAAGGTAAGAGCTCTGTTACTTTCTATGAGACTTTTTCCTGGAACAGGGAAACAGTGGGCCTTGAAAGCCAAATCCTGATTCAGGAAAGCTTACTTCCACCCTCCAAAAATAGGGCAGTAGGGGACAGAGATTTAAAGCGGTTCTGTTTTATCATTTTATCCTACTAAAATGTTTTGATTCAGTGTCCACCTGAGTCAGCCTGTCTTTCCTTGGTGGTTGAAGGGAGGGCAGTGACCAGTAGTTCAAGTCAGAACTACTCATTCCTATTCCCTGGGGCCGTTGGCTCTGGAATAATGGGGTTTATTTCATCTGTGTGGGTCAGAGAAGTCATAGATGGGTTTAGTTCCATTTGTTCTGGGCTTGTAGTTTAGATGAACTTGATTAAAGGCTAGTTTATTTTATCCCATCAGGGAGGAATGGGTTGGGGATTAACTTGGGAGGTTGCCCAAGCCCTAGGCTATCCTGGAGAATGGGCAGGGAGGCATAGGACATGCAGATGTGTGGACACTGAGAGTTCAGCTTTGAGCAAGACAGGTTCACACCCCTGGTAGGAAAGAAAGACCTCACATGATAACACAGCCTGATTGGGACCGTGATAATTTTTATTTTTTGTTTTGGGTGCTTTGAAAACATGTGAATAGCACTTCCTCTAGTCTGGTGGGCAGGGGGATTAGGGAAACGTCTCAATTGGTGGTGGGGGTTAGGTCTAAGATTTGAACCTTGGACTGATGCCAAAGGGTTTAGAATACTACTTTCCTCACGTTTTGTTTTGTTTGTAAAGAAAGGTTTTTATAGTCATCCTTTTTTTTTTGTCTCTCTGCAATCATAACCCTAAGAGAGATTCTTCGGATGCTCTGACACCTACATTGGATTTTAACTACAGTGGCCTGCTTAGGACAAATTACTGTCATCTTGGGGACTAAGAAGGTTTGTTGTTGTTATCATACAGTCTTGGTTTTAAAACCTGGCTATACCGCTTAACTGCTCTGTGATCCTAAGCACATGGCTGAATATCTTTCTGAGCTTCCATTTCTTGATTTGTACAATGGGGCTGTTGATACTTTGGTAGGACTTCGGGGAGAAATAAGTGCCTAGCACAATGTTAGCTACTGTTAGGAAATGCCCTCCACTTTCTCCAGGCCTGCGTCCTTGAAAAGATCCTGGTGTGCCTCCAGAGCAGGCCTCTTCTCATTCTTGCAGCTTCGGGAAGGTGTGTGTGTATTGCCTGGTACAGAAAGGACGTCAGGTTATCTGGTGGTCCCCTTAGCCCCCATAATTTCTCATCCAAATGGACAGGAATGGGCATACAAAACTTGGAACTTAGTGTTTGATGCTTACAGTAAAGGTTGGTTAATTAGGACTCTTAACAGGAAGTCTTAAGTGACTCCCCCCCCCGCCCCTGTTCCCATTCCTCTTTAAGAAAAAAGAAGCTAAAAGACTAGAAGAGTTAGAGTTTATTATTGGAGAGCTCCCCTTCAAGGGGCTACTCCATGGTTCCCCGCACACCCCACCAGTCTGCCAAAATCTAGCTTGCCTACCTCTCCATTGTATCTCCTGGAGCCTGGCACAGTTTTTCAGTAAACGTATGTTAGAGGAATGAAGATACAGCCTAGGCTGTAGCTAGACTAGGCTATTGTTGTTTTCTAGACATGCTCTGCATTTTCCTGCTTCCATGCTGTCTTTTTTTTTTTTTTTTAAAGATTTTATTTATTTATTTGACAGACAGAGATCACAAGTAGACAGAGAGGCAGGCAGAGAGAGAGAGGGAAGCAGGCTCCCTGCTGAGCAGAGAGCCCGATGCGGGACTCGATCCCAGGACCCTGAGATCATGACCTGAGCTGAAGGCAGCGGCCCAACCCGCTGAGCCACCCAGGCGCCCCTCATGCTGTCATTTATACCTGGAGTGCTTCTCCCAGTCGTGGCCCTGTGGACTTGGTGTTGGAGTTGTTGGTGCCTTGTCTTATGCCTCTTTTAAGCCAGTAGGCTCCTTGTAGGCATCAGTTCTCCTTTCTTTTTTTTGAAGAAACACTGCATCTGGCACATTATACACTAATGGCTATCCAACATTTGCAGTCATCTCAGCAGATGTGAGTTACTTCTATTTGCTTATTTAATGCGCACACACCTTTATGAAACAGGAACTCTTATTAGCCCCACTTAACAGGTGAGAAAACTGTAGTCTTAGGAAATTGAATATCATATCCCTAGACAGTTTGTTGAACTTGATGGAATTAAAGTGGGTCTCTAAGACCTTTGGGGTCCACAGCCTTATCCACAGGACCTGCAGTCCCAAGGGATGTCCCTGATGGAGTGGAAACGCTTCTCTGTTGGAGAGCAGTGCTGCCCATAGAACTGGACTTTGTGGGGCACCTGGGTGGCTCAGTGGGTTAAGCCTCTGCCTTCGGCTCAGGTCATGATCCCGGGTCCTGGGTTCGAGCCCCGCATGGGGCTTTCTGCTCAGCGGGGAGCCTGCTTCCTCCTCTCTCTCTGCCTGCCTTTCTGCTTACTTGTGATTTCTCTCTGTCAAATAAATAAATAAAATCTTTAAAAGAAAAAAAAAGAACTGGACTTTGTGAAGCAGGAGCATGGGCTGATACAATACTCGTCCTTCCTTTCTAAAGTTTCTTAAAGATCTCAAAATGGACTCATCAGTATACATAATGGACTCAGTATAGATCTCTGAGCTTCAAAACAAGCTTGAGACCTAGGTCAGTTATTACAGTCTGACTTTATGGACAATGAAGCCGAAGGTTGGAAAGAAGGAACTATTAAGAGGTGGAGTTAGGACACAAACCCAGGCATTCTCACTCTTAGCCAAGGGTCTTGACTCCATTATCCTCTAATGCAGCAAAGCAAACAGCGAATCCACAAACAAGTGTTAAAGCTAGTGGATTCTCAGGGAGGTGTCTTCTGGGAGCAGAGGTGTTCCTTTCTGGGAAGCGGCTGGGGAGAGGGCTGACTTGAATATAAAGTCTTCTGGGGAACTTGTGTCTCCCAGGAAATCAAGTTGGCCAGAGCATCCTGTTCCTGCTTTTCTATCTTGTTGAGTGTTGCTAATAGAAAGGGGGCTGGGGGGAGGGTGTGTTGAGCTGTTCAGACAGCAGGGGGAGGGAAGAAGGAGTCTCCCTCTTTGTTCCCTTTCTCTTTGTTTCCCTGCTCATGCCCTGCAAATCTCCTCGGTCCCAGAGTGCTAGTCCTGGGTGGGAAGCTGCTGCCTCTCCCTACCAGCTGGTGCTTCCTGGGAGGAATTCTGGAGGGATTTCAGTGGGAGGTCCCAGATGGGCAGAACAGCAGAAAGAAGGGACCTTTAGAAAGAGGGACTTTAGAAAGAAGGGACCTAGATGGAAATTCTTTAGTGCCCCAGAGGTTGAGAGATGGGGAAGTGTGGGTGCTGACTGTTTCCTGCCTTGACTGATCTTTGAGAATTTCTGGTTTGTTCGCCAGACCACTTAGAATACATACCACTATACTTTGTCTTCCTTTTTAAAATCCACACCCATCTGCTTTTGGCTTTATGAACTTTGTGGAAGGACTTTTCACACCCCGGATTTTAACTTCTTACCTCCTCCTGTTCTCTTCATTCTTTTCCCTCCTCCAAATGTCAGGTTATTGGTCAGCCAAAAAAAAGGCAGGAAGGCTCCATATGGCTCTGAGCCCCAGGGATGTTGGAGCTGGTTTGTTGACTCTCCTGCTGAGCTCAGCCTTGGCAAGTCCACAGAGTCTTGGTGTCCTGTGTTTTGTCTCGGAGTGGTGACTCCACACCAAATTGTCCCTCGGCTATTTCTTGGTGTTGCCAACAGATGGAGGTCTCTGGTCCAGAGACTTTTTTGGAACAGAAAGGGCATGGAGGGAGAATCCTGTTGCTTTCTCAGGCCTCCAGGCCAAGAATGCATTCCCATCACCCGAAGGAGATTGTTCACTTGCTTTTATTTAAAAATTTTTTATTTTAGGAATGGATCCTTTAAAAAATAGTATTATCTACTCTTAAATATTCCCTTAGTTAGGGAAGTCTTTTGAATGTCTAACCGAAAATCCAAGCTTTAACCAAAGGCATTTTCCTGTTCACATATGGAGACACAAGACCAGCTTTTTACTTTATGACCTTTGCTTCCCATTATAAAGGATCTGCCTTTTAAATTTGTTTTTTGTTATGTACAAAGATTCCTGAGCTTCGTGATGGACAGGGCTTAATTGTGGGCTCAGGGATACCAGTAGGCCACTGGGGAGCAGGTGGGGAGCCCTTTCTATCGAAAGATGGAGGAAGTTGTTTATAACCAGATCTCTGAGAGTAAAATACTGACATTTGGAGGCTCTGGATGAAGGGTATATGGGAATTCTCTTGAAATTATTTCAACATAAAGTTTAGAATCAGTTTTATAAGAAATGATTTAAGTCTTCTTTGTTTGGCTTTTGAGAAGCCGATGAATGTGAGAGCAGAGCTGAGCTTGCTGATTGCCCTTTCCATGCAGCTTCCTGGGCACGGAGAGACTCTCAGTCTCCCCTGGGGGCCTGGCCAGACCATGTCGGGGTAGCCCTTGCTGGGAACTGGGAGGTATCACTGCTAGAATTACAAGGCCAGAGAGGGTCCACCAAAGAAAGAAGAGGGGGGCCCTGGAGCCTCTGGAGGGCAAGGAGCATGGATGCTCCTGGGGGCCGTGGGGCAGAACCACGAGAGTGCTGAGAAAGGAGCCCTTTCTGGGGCACATGACAAAGGACCCTATGATCTCCAGAACCTGCTGCACCAGGAGTTGTTGGCTCTTGGGCCACTTTACCTCGGCATAGCTTGTGAAACTACTTTCATCCGTCCTTTCCCATCACAGCATTGGAGTGAAGCAAGATGAGCCCTTGTATCCTCATTATACAGAGAGATTGTGGGGCCTAGGAAGGAGAGGGCATTGGCTTAGGGACACATCTTGCAAATGGCAAAGCCAGAACTTGAATCTAGTGGCCTTCTTTCTGAAGAGTATACTCCTTCACTGACATTTCGCTGTCTCTGTGGGAGCAGAACGGTGGCCTGGGCTAATGTCGGGGTAGGAATTGCACTTGGCATTTCCCTTGCATGGATATCCGGCCTGTGTGTTCTGTCTCGGTTTAGGTGTCCCCAAGTTCCCCAAATTTTAATGGTTCCCCCTAGCCTGCCTGTCATGGACTGTTCTTGCAGTGATGGGGCCAGCTGTGTCTGGCCAGTCTGGACAGAGGCTTAGTTGGGCCTCCTTGTGAATCAGAGACCATGATAGGCTTGATTTGGGCACAAAAGGTTGATGCCTTCTGCCAGCCTTGAAATGTTGACTCCGTACCAGAACTCCCAGAGACTTCCAGCCACACAGCAGTTCTGACCCACTTTTGTTTAGCTGAGCTGCAGGGGGCTTCTTCTGCAAATCTGCCAGCTTGCGCCTTGAGGGGAAATGAGCTCAATTAAGTAGGCAGGTCCCAGTGAGGCTTTTCTGCAATACCATTAATAATCACATGGAGCATGGAAAAAATATATAACCTCACTTCTCTCTGCCCCATTTTCATCTGTGTTGATGTTCAGGCTGGAGTATCACACAGAGGGATGCCTTTGCTGCCAAATTAAGAGGCTAGTTTCCCTTCAGCCAGGATGTGCTGTCTTTCTCTCTGCCTCTCTGTCTGTCCCTTTCCCTCATGCCCACCCCCAGAGTGCCCAGGACTCCACTGTGAACTTCACAGATTGCCAGGGCTGTGGAAGGGCAGGAGCATATTGTAACTTCTGCTTTTTTTTTTTTTTTTTTTTAATAGAGCAGCACTTTCCAGAGGTGATGCTGGGGGAAGAATTTCTTAGCCTAAGTCTGGACCAGGTGTGCAGCTTGATATCCAGTGACAAGCTGACCGTTTCTTCAGAAGAGAAGGTATGGCACGACCCCTCGGTGAACCAGGATCCTCACACATGAGGCGGTCATGGGAGGGACAGTGAAACCTTTTCTCTTTCTCAGCAGGAAAAAAAAGGAACTTATTTTTTGGCCCTTTAAATAATTAGGAAAGGACCTTCTGGCTCGTGATCACTACATTTACTGTTTGGACACTTTGAGGAGGGAATAACGATGGTGATTATTGTTGTGACAAAGCTGCCTCCATTAACCGGACATTTATAGTTTACCAAGCACTCTGCTAAGAGCCTTGTTCTCTTTAGTTCCCTCAGCCTTCACCACAGCCCTGTGAAGCAGGCATTGGCCTTGTCTCCACATTGCAGATGAGGAAAACTAACTTGGAGGAGTTAATTAGCTTGTCTGTGGTCACTCAGCTGGTCACTGCAGAGTTGCAGTCTTCTTGTCCCCTGGTCTTAGCCACGGCCCCACATGGCCTCTTGGGAGCATCATTGGGCATTTAAGCCAGAGCTGACCTTTGGGACACATCTAGTGTAACGGGGGATTGGAACTTTTACTGTTGAGGAAACTAAGGCCCAGAGAAAGGATAGGATCTGTTGAAGGTCCCAACGTGAGTGACCGTGGCAAAATTAGAACCTGGGTCTATTGATAGCTAGTGACCTAACTCACTGACCACACACCACTTCCTTGGTGCAGCAGGCTTGATTTCTGCCCACTGCTTTGAGGGCTCATCTATCCCACCTCTAGGTCTTCCTTCTCACTGACCCTCTGCTTGGATCATTCTCCCCTTGCACTGCCGCCTGGTTGAATTCCAAACCAGTTCCTGTTCCACTTCTACCAGGAAGAACTTCTTTACTCTAGGAGATGTAGTCTTCTATATTGAAAGTAACATACACTTTGGTATTGGCCAGTAGGGTCCAAATCTTATCTCTACTCTAGTCTTTACAAATTAATTGGTGACCTTGGGTGAGGTAGTCTGCTTCTTCATCTGCTTCTCATGTATAAAGTGAGAAGGGTAATAGGACATATTTCATGGGGTGGTTATGGGGGTAAATAGCATAAGGTGTGTCAAATGCCTGGTGTCATACCTGGTAGGTCGTACTTGGTAGGGGCTCATTCGATGGTAGCTGAGTTTATGATTGACCATGCATCTGGAATTTATTCCTTTCTCCTTTGTGTTCCAGGATAATACTCACCTTGTTCTGCTTTTTACTGCAGTTAGTTCTGAGCCCATCTTAGCTCCTCCACTCGACCATGAGTTCCCTGATGGTAGCAACCACATCTTACTCTTCCCCGCATCCTCAGAGATGCTCAATACATGTGTCGTGGATTGTCTTAGTCCACTCATTATGTCCAAGCTTGAGGTCCTTTTCTGAGGAAATAATTTAAGTAGAAGCTCTTAAAAGAGACCTTGCATTACCAATGAGCGTCCACAGTCACATGTCCAGAGAATAGGGTGGCGTCACAAGCCCCCACCTGTTGTCCTGCAAAAGTTTGATCCAGAAGAAAAACATTTGTGGATTGGAATCCTGGGCTGCCCCAGGACTTCAGAGAGATTTCCAGAAGGTGGCTGGCACACCCAGCTGGACTATCCCTTAGGCTCAGTGAGGCTTCTACTTCCATTAACTGATGTGAGATATTGCCTGCAGGATAAAGGATGCCTCTAGCCAGACCACAGCGTCTTCCTGCCCCAGCCCCAGCAGCAAAGACTCCCTCACTTGTTGCCAAGCCTGTTTAATGTCTTCTCTGGATCGTGCTACCAAATGGGCACAGATTGAAGGAATGAACTAGTTAGTTGATCGACCATGTGGTAGTTGGTGTACTTGGGCAGTTTGGGGCCTGCTTGAGCATGTCCTTCAGGTGTAGTCTGAGAAAATGTCAACAGCCATATAAGCAACAGGATTTGGATCACCTTGGAGGTATTTGGGTTGGGGGGGGGGACCCTTGCTACCTTTAAGTCCTGCAGGCCCATCCTGCTGTGAGATCACAGTAAGCTTTCCTCAGGTGAGGGCTTATCTGGGTTTGCTGTGTTGGGGTGGTGGAAGAGACAGGTTGTTAAGAGGGACAGGCATTTTAGTGGCCTGGAAACCATTTGGGCTTTGGACTCAGGAAGACCTGTTTCCATGCTCCACTTGATGCCCACTGGCTCCTTGATTTTCAGAAGTTAGTGGTCTCTTTGAACCTCGATTCTCTTAAATGTAAAGTGGGACTACTAAGAGTACCTCCCTTATGGAGTGAGGAGGATCACAGATATTGGGTATAAAAAATCAGATATGGTATTCAGCAGGTGCTAATAAATGGCAGCTGTCATTGTAATTACCAGAGTCCTCTGTTTTGAGGCACCATTGACAGTTGTATCAGCGTTGCCATTGATAATGGTAAAAGAAGCCATGGAGTTAACTGCATCTTTCCAGAAACCAAGAAGCATGGCATTGAATCTACATGCTTAGAACATAGTCTGTAGTGCTCTCTTTCGTCCATATGCTTACATAGGAGTTGCTTGTTCTGTGTAATTAGAGTTTAGAGTAGAGGTATGTTTGTTTAAGATTTTATTTATTTATTTGAGAGAGAGAGTACGAGCGGGGTGTGTGTGGGGGGAAGGCAGAGGGAGAAGCAGGCACCCCACTGAGCAGAGAGCCCGATTCGGGGCTCGATCCCAGGATCCTGGGATCCTGACTGAGCTGAAGGCAGACGCTTAACCGACTGAGTCACCCAGGCGCCCTAAGAATAGAGGTATTTTCCACGTCAATGAAGTTATATATTTGGTTCTCAGAAGTTATTTGTAACTTCAGAGTGATGTGGTGCTTTTCATAAAGTAGATTACTGATGATCTTGATCCCTTTGGTACCTTTAAGGTTGGTACCTTTTTTTATTTTAAGAGTTTTATTTTTCAGTGATCTCTGTACTCACACTTGAACTCACAACTCCGAGATCAAGAGACACGTGCTCTACCGACGGAGTCAGCTGGGCACCTCTAAGGTTGACAGTATAATTTGGAGGTTTATCAAAGAACAGTGGGGTTTGGCCCATGTTTTCTATTTCTAGTTTTATTTCCCCTTAATTGATTACATATTGCTAGAAGTTAAATAGCTGGAAGCTTTTGACAATTGGATGTTTGTTGTTTGAATGCTAGCTCTTGAGGTTTTGAAAATTCTTTGAGGTGTTCTGGGAGATTTCATGATTTCTACTTCCTTTAATTACATTTCATAATAGGTAATCTCTTGCATATACAATAGCCTTTTCTTTCACTATTGCATTGTAGTGAACTTAATGGAGTTTGAAGAAATGTAAGGGATCTTAATTTAAGCTAAAATTCAGCTGCATTTGATGTTAGCATTTGCTGGGGCATGCCCGCGTGGCTCAGTCGGTTAAGTGTCCAACCCCTGATCTCCGCTTGGGTCTCAATCTCAGACCCCATTCAAATCCCACCTCAGACTCCATGCTGAGAGTGGAGCCTACCCTAAAAACAAAACAAAACAAAAAACAAAGTAAAAAAATGCTTCAAAAACAGTTGCAGAAAACAACTGCACTGGTAATCAAATAAACAGTATTGAGCTAAATCCATATTTGAACAATCAGCTATATTATGATTTACTTCTTTGCCTACAGCCCACAGATTTCTTTCTGCAGCCAGATTTCAGATATTAAAATGTGAAAAAACTATGCATCTTTGAATAGAGGAAATGTGGCATTTTAGTAATGAGGATTCTAAGTGGCTGTGGCTAGGCCAGGCAGTTTGCTGGTTGGGAGTTTGAAAAAGTAGAGGTTCCGTGGTTGAAGTGGCTGAGTTCCAATCCTGCCTCCACTGTTCTAACGGGGGAGTGACTTTGAGCAGGTTGTTTGTCTCCAACCAGAATGGGTGCACCTTATACAGTCAAGGATTTTCTCCATCTCAATGGTCACTGCCAGGGTGTTACTGGTATCAGGGTCACGGTAGACACAAAACAAACACCATTTGTTGAATGAATGAGTAAGAGAACTTCTCTATATCTTAGTCTTCTCATCTGTAAAAGGGGGGCAATGATAGTAGAGTTGTTACACAATTGTTCTGAGGATGAAATCAGATAACATGGGAAAAGTTCTTAGCCCAAAGAAAGTGTTCACTACTTTCTGCTTCATGATTACTGCTGCTGTTATTACTACCACTATCCTCCTCCTCCTCGTCCTCTTCCTGCTCACTGTTGACTGGGGGCATTTCTCAAGGGGAAGCTCTTCCCATAGCCGTGTTAGTCTAGGTGGTTGTACGACCTGGGGCTTGGTGCCTAGCATGTACAGTGGGAGTAGCTCTTGCTCCCCAACATTCCCAGCTCTCTTGACCCTGTCTGGGCTTCTCCCAGGGCTCAGATACTGTTCTTCTTCTAGCATCACTTGCTGTTACCCATGCCTCTGTCCTCCAGTAGCCTCAAGCTCCTTGAGGGCTTCGAGGGTGCCTCAGCCATCTTTGAGTCACAGCAGTGCCTGATAGAGAGACCCCGGCCGCCTCTGTGGAACTGCTAAGCAGAACTGCCCTGAGGTAGTGAGGGGCAGGCTGGGGCCAGACACCGCCCCGAGCCAGCTGAGGTTATGTGAATAATTTTCACATTTTTCCAGAGAATAAGGACAAATGTGGGAACTAGAGGTCAGAGGAGGCATGGATCCCTGCCATTTTTTCTCCTGTTTTTCCTTCATGTAGTTTTGGTTTTAAAATTCCTGTTATTTGAGGGAAGACAAAAGGACCTGGCAGGAGTTACAAAATCATGATTTCTTTGGGTGGGACCCCTCTCTGCTGCTGCCCTACCTACCCCTCCCGTCCCCAGTACAGAGCAAAAGCACAAAGGAGTATGCCCTTCACAGTCACCTGTTCCTTCCACAGGGAGGTGTCTGGGCTCAGAGCTCAGCCTGTGGACAGGTAGTCTGTTTATTGTATTTGCCTTTGAGACCCAGAGTTCGTCCCTCACCGTGGACAGCTTCTGGGACCCAGGTGCAGGCAGGGTAAGCAGCCCTCCAGGACAGACCCACTCTAAGGAGAAGAGTGATGACTCTCCAGTTTTAGTGCACGTTTGCCACCGAATTGCAGGTTCTAAGTCTTTGCTTTCTTAGCCAGTATATATGTCTCTATTTTTCAGGAATTCTCTGCCTTCTTATGAGACATTCTTGAAGTTTTCAGAGTGAGTGCTAACGGAGAAATGGCCCACAGTTTAGATACAGGTCAGAAAGACATAGTTTAGGTCCTTTAAAAAATCAGAGTCAAGGGGCGCCTGGGTGGCTCAGTGGGTTAAGCCTCTGCCTTCGGCTCAGGTCATGATCTCAGGGGTCCTGGGATCGAGCCCCGCATCGGGCTCTCTGCTCGGCGGGGAGCCTGCTTCCTCCTCTCTCTTTGCCTGCCTCTCTGCCTACTTATGATCTCTGTCTGTCAAATAAATAAATAAAATCTTTAAAAAAAAAATAAAAAAAAAATCAGAGTCAGGTATGTATTATTATCGAGAACTACACTTAGTTTCTCTCTGTGAGATCACCTATTTAATGTGCTGTTGTCTCCTACACCTGTAATCAGAAGCCAGATTCTGGTGTCTTCTGAAATGGATTGGGCCCTTGTCTCCCAGGATCATTGGTGTTGCATGCTCTCCCGTCTCACCTGCTAGCCTCTCCAGCCCGCGGTGGGTGGAGGATGCCGCCTGGAGCTCCTTGACCACTAGGCTAGACTTGAGTGCTTGCGGCTCAGGTATTACCCGGTGATTTAACAGTGCACCCTGCTGTCTCGCTTGAGCTGTTGGAAGCCCCATCTTCCTGTGAGGTCAGTAGTTGGAGTTGCCAGCTTCTCAGCTTGCAAACAACCATCTGGCCTGGTCCCTGGGCACAGCATTACTCCTCTTACCATTCGCCTTTGGAAAGTACGATTTAGTATAGGCACCTATGAGCAGAACTAGGACCAAAAATCAACCTTGACGGCTCACCATTCCCCACCTGCATTTCACACAGCATTTTCCCCCCCCAAAGTGACATTTGTATTGAAGTCAGTGCACAGGGACATGAACAAAGTGAAATACCCACCGAACTAGCTCACAGATCTGGTAACAGAACCCCGGAAGTCCCTTTCCGTCACTGCCAGCCACCCCAAGAAGCATAATTACCATTCTGACTTCTCATGGATCCGTTTTGCTGTTTTTTGAACTTTATGTAAATGGAATGCTGATGAGTGTATACCTTCCGTGTGACTTCTTGATGCCCAGCGCATCATTTCTACTTCTCACACAGACTCCCAAGTCAGAGATTATTGTCCCCATTCTGCAGAGGAGGAAACTAAGGCCTGTTGACAATAGTAGCTTTATGATTTGAAGCTGACATGTCTGCCTACTGGGCCTCTGTTCACTATGAACAGATGCCCACTCTGACAGGGAGATGGGGGTGAGTGACACTGAGCACTCTTAGAACTTGCAATCTGGATACGAAACATGTACCTTATGTGACTGAGAGAAGTAGTTGCTTATGGTCAAAGGTCAAGGAAAGTGCGCTGGAATGTTTTATTCCAAATTGTTAGGTGGGGAAGACCTCCTAAGGGAATATTTGAGCTAAAATGTGGAGACTAAGAGTAGGATTTTGGGAAACCATTCAGGTTGAAATGGATCGTAGGAATCCAGACATGGAAGTTTGGAGTACCTTATTCTACTTGGGGGAATGGTAACCAATATGATGAGAGTCCAGGGTCGTGGGGGTCGTGGGAGATGGGGCTGGAAATAGAATAGGTTAGGGGGTGAGGACTTTCTTCTCTAGGTCAGTATGTATCCCATAGTGTGCGGTCAAACTGCAATGTGTGTGAGAAGGTCTCATGTCTGACACGTTCAGGAGACATTCCTGGCCAAACACAGGAACCAGGTTAAGAAACTGAAGGACTTGCCAGAGCTTTCGTATGTTAATGAGCTCTGTGAATCTCTGAGGGAGATTTGAGGATTTGTATGATGTGCTCTCAAGGCCCATTTGGTCCCAGAACATCCTTTACAACAGAATGTCTCCTGCCCATAATATTCTGAGGATGACATTGTGGAGAGTAGTCTTGAGGCCAGTTTTCTTTGGTTGCCCCAAATATTCTATGATTTATTGATTTTCCTATTTTGTAGTTCTTTTCATTAGGAATATATAATTTCTGACTATGAGACCATCTTCAGAGGATGTTTTGTCCATGGGAGTCTGGGTTGCCCTGGGCTGTGGAAGTGCCCCTCAAGGGCAGGTTTACTGGTTTAGAAACTGTTTTTATACTCCTTTTTGTCTTGAGTATCCCACTTCAGACCCCATATCTGTACATGGTGTGAGACTGGGGTTCTGATTTCTTGAAGATACATGGTTCTTAATGTCCCAGCCTCCAGGAGATGGTGAGCTCCCTTCCCCCTTCCCAGAGCAGATGGATTGAGTTCATCTAGTCCCAGTACATGGGACACAGGTGGGTAACACTGTCCACATAGAGCCTGTGGTATAGACATTCTTTTTTTTTTTTTTTTTAAGATTTTATTTATTTATTTGACAGAGAGAGATCACAAGTAGGCAGAGAGGCAAGCAGAGAGAGAGGAGGAAGCAGGCTCCCTGCCAAGCAGAGAGCCCGATGCGGGACTCGATCCCAGGACCCTGAGATCATGACCTGAGCTGAAGGCAGAGGCTTAACCCACTGAGCCACCCAGGCGCCCCTGGTATAGACATTTTACCTGATGAGACACTACTTTGGAACCATTCAAGTCCATATCTAAATTGTATGGGCCTATGACCCATTTTGGCCTCAGCTTCCATTCAACTGCCAGACTTGCATTCCTTGTTTAAAACACTAAGGCACTTCCCTCTTTCTTGTGACTACGGCTCAAAGCTTTATTGTTGGTGAGAAGTCACTTTCATGTGTTTGGAGCTCCAGGGGACAATTCCTTCCAACTCCGCTCTGCCCACCATATTGACTACAAGGCATTCTCCATCCCTGTGTCATGCTCCATTCCTTTGTAGGATTGGCGCCACGTGAAATTGTCTTCCAGCTTGTAGGCGTTCCTCTCAAACCACTGTGCTCCAGTCCTTCTCCTTTGCAGAATCAGACTGCATGCCTTTATCTTGGCTGTAGGTAGTAGTGGAAAGCTGAACAATTTCCAGGCAAGGCGATATCCCTCTTTTACTTTGGTCATCATTTTTATTGTTTATGTGAGGTCACGTATTTGGCAATATGCTGTCGTAGGAAGAGAACCATACACCCAATCACTTCCACTTTGACTAACTTATTCATTCTCTCAGTAAATATTTATTGAGTGCTATCTATGTGGCAGATAGTGTGTTATTCACATGAGAGACGTTGGTGAACAGATCAACATAAGACCCCTGCCTTTGTGGAACTTAAAATCACATGAGGGAGATAGATTTTTTTTAATGTCATTAGTTTTTTATTATTATCATTTTTTATTTTTTCAGTGTTCCAGTATTCATTGTTTATGCACCACACCCAGTGTTCCATGGAGGGAGATAGAGTTTATAAAAAATGTACAGAAATAAATATATAGCTACAAACTATGAAATGTGCTATGGACAAAGTGTGGATTGAAAGCTAGGGCTTCTCATTGCTGCTTCATTCCCAATTAGCTGGGTAATGTTTGGGCAGACCACTTCCCCACTGTCTACTTCTCTTTTCTCTTACATGAATGACTCTTGATGTTCCCAGGGCCCTTGTGGGTCTGAGATGAAGTAACTACAAGAAGGAACTGCTAAGTGCCCTATAAAACCTTATGATGATGGGACTGTCAGAAAGATGAGTGCAACTGGGTTGGTTTTCTAGAGTCTAGGGAGCCTTCAGACCAGGAAGTCTAACCAGTGTTAATGCTGATAAATATTTAACAACAGGCTCTGCAAAAAAAATTCTGAATGCCCTGGTGTGTTTGCTGGTTCATTTGCTTATTTCTATGGTGTAAATATTTCCATGACAGCTGATTTCAAACTACCAGTGTAATGTCATTAAACACCTAGATGGGAAGAAACATGCACGATGAGTTCCAGCTCCAGCATACCGCTGCTCCCAATGGTCGTGTGGTGTGGGACAGCGAGGTGGGGGTCTGGTGCATAGAAGTCCTGCTAAACTTCAGTTGAAGAAACAACACAAATCTGACAGACTCATTCTTGTGTCTAGTAGTGCTGTCTTCTTTTTTTTTTTAATTTTTAAAAAGATTTAATTTATTTATTTGAGAAAGAGAGAGAGTGTGAGTGAGAGAGAACACGAGCAGGGGGGAGGAGTAGCGAGAGAGAGAGAAGCAGACTTCCCGCTAAGCAGAGAGCCTGATTCAGGACTTGATCCCAGGACCCTGGGATCTTGACCTGAACGGAAAGGCAGACGCTTAAGTGATGAGCAACCCAGGCGCCCTAGTAGTGCTGTCTTCTTGATTGAAAATCATGTCAGTGAATTAAGCAAAAGCTATTGGCTCAATCCCTGGGAAACAAAAGAGTATCTGGGTGGGGGGGTGTCCTAAGACCACATGGTGGGTATACTTATGATTACGGGTTTAGGAAAATAGTTCCCCAATTCAGTGGTCTTCGCAGTTTTTCTAACTAATTGTGCCTCTGAGATACAGTATTGCATAATGTTAGAACTTGGGTTTTCAGAGTTAGGGGTGAGTTCACATCTCAGATGCACTACTTCTTGGCAGCATGACCTTGGACACTAACCTTTTGGGGCTGTTTCCTCATCTGTAAAATGTGAATGCTGATATCTATGTCACAGGATTTTGTGTGGATTAAAGGAGATCATGCATGTAAAATGCATAACATTGTGTCTCTTGGTAAAATTAGCCTTTCTCAAATCTTGAGTAACAAATTAAGTCCATGTGCAGGAACCTAGTTTTTCCCCTGATCTTGTCAAAACTGGCTTCTTTTCCTCCATCCTATGCTTTGCCATGAATCACCCTCAACTGGACCTTTTCCCTTGCCAAGACATCACCCTGCCTATTTTTTTTTTTTTTTAAGATTTTATTTATTTATTTGACAGAGAGAGATCACAAGTAGGCAGAGAGGCAGGCATAGAGAGAGAGGGAAGCAGGCTCCCTGCTGAGCAGAGAGCCCGATGCGGGACTCGATCCCAGGACCCTGAGATCATGACCTGAGCCGAAGGCAGCGGCTTAACCCACTGAGCCACCCAGGCGCCCCACCCTGCCTATTTTTAACATATGACCCTGCTTCTTGATTTTCAGAACAGTTTTGAAAGCAGATGTAAGTGCCCCAGTGCTCTGCACTCCCCTCCGTGGGTGCAAGTACAATGGGGCATGGCTACCTACCTCACTGGAGGTGGGGAGGGCAGAGGGGGTCAGCTTCATCTGGGGGTCCTGGCCAAGGCTTCTGCTTACATCGGAAGTGGAAGCATGGGGAGCCAGGAGCTGTAAAGTTTAGTTTTCCCCACCCTTTTCGCACCTAGCAACCTTGTAGTGCTCAAGAGATTGGTTTTGGAATATAAAGCAGTGAGGAAATGATGCTCTTTCTTTGTTGAAAAGTAAAACCCTCAACGTGCCTTGTGGAAGCTGATTTCCTCATGGGATCCACAGAAGGTGTTTTCATCTGAGTAGACATCACCCTGCCCTGTGATCAGAGCCACAGGGTTTCTGCTTGGATTTCATAGACCCGGAGTTGATACCCTTTTCCTCTAAAGCACCAGAGAGTAAACATTTTAGGCTTTGCAGGCCAGAGAGTCTCGAATCAGTGCCACTGTTAGAACGTGAAAGCAGTCCCAGACAATATGTAAATGAGTGAGTGTAGCTGTGTTCCAGTAAAATTTTATTTATGAAAACAGGTGGCAGGCTGAACGTGGCCTGTGGGCTGTAGTTGGCCAGCCACTGCCGTAGGCCCTGACAGGCTGCTGAGAGCCGTGGGTAAGAGCATGAGGGCTGGTGTTGGGTCTGCGGGGGACCCCATCCCTGCTAATTTGTGGCTCTGGGCTTGGGAGAGTCATTTAATGTGGGTTCAGAGGATCTGTTCCCTGGGCTCTCCCGGGAGTCCAGGCTGCCAGTGTCCCCGAAGAGCGAAGAGCATGGCGCTGGGCTGGGCGTGCGGTAAACACTGGCTCCTACTGCTGTTATACGTTGCCCCCATTGCATTGGCCAGTCCCTTCACAGGAGGCACTCTTGGGAACCATTTTAGGCACACTAAAGGCTAGAGCTAGTTGAAAGTTTATTGGCTTGTTTATTTTCTAAGCAAGGAACCTCAAGAAAACACGTGGCCTTCTCTAGCTACTGAGAAGGTCACCGTGGTTGGCGAGAACTGTGGCTTTCACAGCTGAGTAGGTAGATGGTGCAACTGAGCGGAACCAGCTAGGCAAGTCAGGCCAAAAATAAAGATAAGGTTAAATATCGACTTTACTAGACTCAGCTTGCTTTTTAGCTTTTATAACAAAGACAAAGATGAAGCTGGTTGATGGGGAAGGGCATCATCAGGAAATCTCACCTCCTCGAGGACTTGCAGTTCATTCGTCAGTAGAGATTTGTCACCTGGCCGCCTGCTCTGTGTCCAGCATTGTGCTAGGTGGCTTGCAGAAGCTCCCAGTCCAGTAAATTCGAGCAGAAGAAAGTGGATCGCGAGGCAGAACCGGACTGTGGTTGCCCACCACCTAATCCAGCATGGTCTGACTTCTCCCTCTTCCTTTGGTTCCTGCTTTGATTCCAGCCCCCTTTTCCCCAGCCCGGACAGCTTCCACTGCTTCCCTATGTGCTTATTCTGAACTCATGTGTCCATTCATTCATTAGAATCTTTGAGTATGTATTATTTGCCATTAAATAAGACCAGGTCCATGTTCTCACAGATCTGCAAGGCTGGTGGAAGCAACAGTAATGATTCACAAACTGCTGCTGTGAGGGTGAGGGATAAAGCTCTAGGGGGGGCGAATAATTAAAAAAACAAAACAAAACAAAACAAAACCAGACAGCGAGGATTTCCATGACATGTGAATGTTTATGTCTGTGCATATAGAAGTTATTTTTTACAGAACTGAGAGCGAACTGTCCAGGGATAGTGCTCCTTTCTTTCTGTTCCATTCCATTCTTTTCTCTTCCCTTTCTGATTGATTCTTTTCCTATTTTGAGTATACCCAGCCTGATTTAAGTTTATGTTTAGGAAATAGGGCCAAAGCATCATTAACATGTCAGTACCTACAAAACTATTTTTAAGTTTAGAAAAATTGTAGAGATTTTTTTCCCAACCCCTGGGAGTTAGCTTTCATTTCGACTTCACACCATATGGTAAATTTTGTTGTCATATTTTCCTTTTCTTAGAATTTCTTTTCATCTCCTCTCTGATTTTCATTTTGAAAAATTTCAAGCCTACATTAAAGTTTGAAAGCATGCACATTCATATACTCTTAACCTAGATTCACCAGTTAACATTTGCTTCATTTGCCTTATTTCTCTCTCCACGTATTTGAACTTTTATTTTGCTGAACCATTTGACAGTAAATTGGAGACATGATAACACTTCATCCCTAGTATTTGAGTATGTACCTCCTAAAAACAAGGAAATTATTTTTTTAAGCCATAAAACCATTATCATACCAAAGAAATTTAATGCTAATACAAATGATATTAGCTAATACATAGTCAGCATTCAAAATTCCTAACAGT
Source organism: Lutra lutra (assembly GCF_902655055.1). Taxonomy (NCBI): domain Eukaryota; kingdom Metazoa; phylum Chordata; class Mammalia; order Carnivora; family Mustelidae; genus Lutra; species Lutra lutra. The sequence continues at coordinate 76,669,441 of NC_062282.1, read as the reverse complement.
CTCAAAACAGTCCTTTATGGCTGTTTCTTTTAAATCCATGATCCAGTGAAGGATCATACATTGCATTTAGTTCCCATGTCTCTAAATCCCCTTAATCTAGAACTATCTCTCTCTCTCTCTCTTTTTTTTTTTTTTGGTCTCTTATAATTTTAATGGTTTGAAGAATTCAGGTCAGCAGTCTTGCAGAATTGCAGAATGTTCCAAAGATGGAGTTATCTGATTATTTCCTTAGTATAAGATTCAGGTTAAACATTTTAGGAAGAAACTACTTTAGGGGATGCTGTGTCCTTTCCCATTAAGTCAAGATCGGGAAGATTAGTTTGTCCTGTTATTGGTGGTACTAACTTAGGTCACTTGCTCAAGGTGGTATCTGTCAGATTTCCACATTAGTAGCTGTTCCTGCCCCTGCCACCAAGTAGTTAGTAAGTTATCCACGACGTGATACTTTGAAAACTATCCTGTTCCCCAGCCAATTTTCATGCAGTGATTTGAGCATCCCCTGATGAATTTTTCTGAATAAGGAGTTATATTGATGGTCGCAAAATGATATTTTTTTGCTGTCATTCCCTCTACCTTTATTTGCTGGTATTTGTCTGTGAAGGAGAGCCCTTTGCACATTTTTAAATGTATTCTCTGGATTCATGGATTCTTTTTTGTTCATCGTGTTATGATCTGTTACTATATTTTTCTTTCATTCTGAGAATGTATCATTTTATTTAATTATTTAAGTAGGTTCCATGTTCAATGTGGGGCTGGAACTCACAATCCTGTGATCAAGAGTCACATGCTCTACCAACTAAGCCAGCCAGATGCCCCTCTATGAATGTTTCACACTGAGTTATGAGTTGGGCACCGTGAAACGTACAGATACTATGTGTACAGACTAATCAGTTTCACAAATGCATATGTACTTGTAACTTCCACCTTGTCAAGATCTAGAACATATCCATTCTCCCAAAAAGTTTCCTTTGTCACCTCCCCATTCTCCCCAACCCACTTCACCAAGAAGCACTAACCTGATTTTGTCATTATTCTCTTTGATGTTTTGTCCCAGATATTGGCAACGAAAGTCCCACTTGTTGGCTCCATGTCCATCTTAACCTTTGGGTACTTTCTTGGTTTTTGGCACAAGAAGTTGTTTTGTTTTATTCTTTCCACCAGCTGAAAATATCCCATAGTATGCATAGTAGTTAAATAATTTCTCCACTAGTCAGCATTAGGTTGTTTCCCTTTCTATTTTTTACAAAAATGCTGCAGCAAACATCCTGGCATGCAAATTCTTTTGTGAGCACCACCTTTGTGAGTATTTTTTGTAGGCTAGATCCTAGAAGTGGTATTTCTAGGTCAAAGAATGTGCACATTGACAAATTTGATTGATATTGCCAAATTCTTCCCTCCTCTCTTAAAAAGCTGTGTTAATTAAGTTTCCAGAAATAGTGCCGGCTTCCCTGCAGGCTTATCAACATTGAATTTTATCCGTCTGTGTGTATATGGTGGCAGACAGTGGGCTTCTTCTTAAGCATGGTGGAGATCCAAACCCGAGAGCCTACTTTTTGGTTCCAAGCCCGATTTTCATTTGTAGAGAAATGAAATCTCTCCTCAAGGGAGAGGTTAAGCCAAGGTGAAGTTTTTGACAGAGAAATTCTCTGTCATTTGCTGACATACTCACCATTTCACAGCCAGCTTTTGGGCAGATGATATTCTTACTGTCTTGATTCTGCATTAGCCACACTTGGGACATGAATGAGGAGAGGGATGTTGGGGGTGAGGGATGTGGGGGGCGAGGGGCATGATAGGCTTGCTCCCAAGGCTTCTGGTCTTCTGTGTAGTCTTTATAAAATTTGGTTCAGAGTCCCTGCTTTGTATTTCTATCTTTAAATAACCATGAGACCTGATAGTTATTTTGCTGCGAACCTTGGTGATTCTGTGTTTGGGGGCGCAGATTTATTATAACCTGTGTGTGTGTGATATCACTCTGACGTCAGGTAGAAGACAAATTCTTTCCATTTTTCGTTTATTGTAAACATTGAACCTTAGGTTAACCACCTTTGTGGATGATTTGGACATTGGACTTCCTTCCCACCCCCCCGGAATGAGGAAATTGTTTGGAAGGTCTTCTCTCTGTTACAGTTACCTGTGTTGGTTTTCTTTGTAGGTATTTGAAGCTGTGATTTCATGGATCAATTATGAGAAAGAAACCCGTTTAGAGCACATGGCAAAACTGATGGAACATGTCCGTCTTCCCCTCTTACCAAGGGATTACCTGGTCCAGGTGAGTGCTGTGTGAAGAACCAAGGGCTTTCCTGCTTCCCCAGGCTTCTCAGAATAGCAGAGGTCAGCCTGGTTGTATGGGGCAGTTGAGGAGTTTTATGGCTCTTTTGTACAGGTTGAGAGCACCAACCCACTGGCCTAAGGGGAATCATGGTAGTCTAAGGGTCTTTTTTTTTTTTTTAAATTTTTATTATTGAAGTATAATTGACATGCAATGTTCTGTCAGATGGTAGAGTGAGGTTTAAGAGTGTAGGTTTGAGAATAAGACACTTAGGGTTTAGTTCCTGCTCCACTACTTGTTAGCTTTGAGTTTTTATTTAACTCTTCAAGCCTTAGTTTCTTCTTTGATAGAAGGGATATTATATGAGAACCCTGCAGGACTGTTGTGAGGACCAGAGGAGTTGTAAATATGCAAGTCAGGTGTTTAGCATGGAGCTGGGCATAAGAAATGTTCTCTGGAAGTCAGCCACTTTTACTGTAGGGGACCTAAGCAAGAAGGGTCATTTCCATGTTGCTGTGTTCTCTTTACCTTCACGGTAGGCATCTTGGAGCCCAGTTCAGGACTGCAAAAACCAGCTCCTCACAGGTTCCTGGGATACATATTGCTTCCACTTCCTCTGAGGAGGAAAGAAAAATGAAGAATTATGGGGGGGCCCCTGCAGTGTCACATATTTAATCCTTGTAATAACCCTGTGAGGCAAAGTTAAATAACCCTCTTTTTATAGGTCTGGGCCTTGAGGTTTATGGAGGCCAAGAATTATTTGGCAGAAGAAGGCAGGGTCAGGATTCAAATCCACATCTGCTGACCCAGAAGCCCCTGCCTTTCACCAGGAGGGCTGTCACCTTTAATACTCTCTGTTCTTTTGATCTATTGGCTTTAGATAATCTTGTAAGTGGGCAGAGGGTGAAACTTAAATATATGAACAAAACAGAACACCAAGGCAGTAGGCCAACCCTCTTCTGTTTCCAGGAAGTTTCTGGAAGGAATGGAAGGTGTGAAGCAAGGATATGATAGATCTAATTTAGCAACCCAGTGGCCTAGCTCTGTCACTTCCCAGGCATCTAACACTGGGCAAGTGCTCAACCTTTCTCAATCTCAGTCTTCTCATCTGGTAAAAATAACACCTGCGCTTATAGGATTGTTTGGGGATAGAATGAGATGATCCACATAAAGACTGCAACACTGTGAGTGAATGCTAGCTGATATGTCTACCAACGTGATGACCAAAGATGCTATTGGGAATAGCGGGAAAGTAGGGTATCCTCACAAATGCTTGTAAAATCATCATCTTGGGACGCTGTTGACCTAATGGGTCAACATTATTAATTATTAATTATTAATGTTGGTCTAATGGGTCAGTGAGATGTTCTCTGAATCTCTGAACCTCTGTCCTATTCCAGGTGCTGAGCCATACACTAGCCCCAGTCCTTCTATGGGCCCTGTGTTTTACACTTTGGATGGTACTACTGCCCCCTGGTGGCAGCATCTCCTTCCTGTAGGAAAGGTTCCCTAAGCAGAGGGACTGAACTGGCCTGAGCTCCCAGGGTCAGAATCAAACCTCATGTCTTGTGAGAAACTGACCAAAGGCAGAGGTAGACGTCTGGCCTCCAGCACAGCATCACTTCCACAGGAAGGGTTATCTGTGGACCTGAGTTCCAGGGAAAACTGAAGAGACATTAGAAACCCTTGGTCATGACCTCCATCTGTCCACCACTGAAACTTAAAGATACTAGAAAATAGTTCTTAGGTTATGATGGCAAAGTAGGGTTTAGATCTGGAGAAGAAGGGGGTCGGAAGCAATGGGCATGAGCACTGTTGTGTGGGACCCTTCCCCCACCCCCACCTTTCCAAAGTACTCTTTTTAGAACACCTCTGGAAAAGGATGTTTCATTAACACTCATTTGACCTTGAAACTTCAGGCCAGTATAACCTGCTGCAGGTGGTCAATCTTGGTGGGGGAGGACACAGGGAGAGCCCTGGGCAGACCTGCACCAACACTGATTTTTGGGGAAGGTGTTTTTGTTTGTTTGTTTTTATCCACTAACACTTATTAGGCTTTACTAAATATTTTGAAATATTTAGGTATGTAGAAGTGTGTAACATGTTACATCTAAAAACTTTTAAAAATTGTGATATATATATACACATATATATATGTATGTATATATATATGCTTCATCATTTTGACCATTTTAAAGTGTAAATTCAATGTACTAATTGTATTTGTCATGCTGTACAACCATCACTATATCCATTCTTAAAACTTTCTTGTCACCCCAGATTGAAACTCTGTGTGGTGAAGCATTAACTTTTTGGAGAATCTTTTCATTCAAGCTGAATGCATTCTTTGGGAGAAGTAGCTGTTTATGCATTTCTTTTTTTTTTTAAGATTTTATTTATTTATTAGACAGACAGAGATCACAAGTAGGCAGAGAAGCAGGCAGAGAGAGAGGGGAAGCAGGCTCCCTGCTGAGCAGAGAGCCCGATGTGGGGCTCGATCCCAGGACCCTGAGATCATGACCTGAGCCCAAGGCACAGGCTTAACCCACTGAGCCACCCAGGCGCCCCACTGTTTATGCATTTTGCTTTCTATCCAAGCTTTGGAAGGTATCTTCTCTCGGGGGCACGTGGGTGGCTCAGTCAGTTGAGTTTCCGACTCTTGGTTTCTGCTCAGGTCATGATCTCAGGGTTGTGGGACTGAGCCCTGTGTTAGGCTCCACACTGAGTGGGGAGTCGGCTTGTCTCTCTCCCACCCTCTCTGCTCTTCCACTTGTTCATGCTCTCTCTCTTTTTCTCTCTCCCTTTCTCTCGAATAAATAAAATCTTAAAAAGAAAAGAGATACTCTCTCACCCTTTTAAATTTGTTTTAACTGACCCTAAAAGCTTACAATTTGTCTCAATCTGGGTCAGTCCCTCAGTGGGGGTAGGGCGAGTGGGGAAAAATTCCCCCAAATGGAGTGTTCCTGAGGATCACTTCTGGCAAAAGAGGTGCCCAGTGCTGACAGAGGCTAAATCATGCCAGTCCTTCCTTTCCTGCCAGCTCCAGTGCTGCCTGGCAGGTGATGGCCTGGCCATATTTCGGTTCCTAGTTACCAGTGAGGCTAGTCACGCTTTGTGCGCGACTAGCTTGAGGGCTGAGGTGATTGAGGTGGGGAGGCCCCTCTCCTTCTCTGACTGGACTTGAGTGCCTCAAAGTCAGAATCCTTGTCTTGTTTATCTTTTTTTTTTCCCCCAGAGTGTAGCACTGGGCTGTCCAACCAGGAGACATTCCATCTTTGTTAGCTCTTGAATGAAACTGATCTCTCCTGTTAGCTCATAAATACTCCAGCAAAGAAACTGTGAGGTGACCTCCAAAGACCAAACTACCCCTTACAGATACACCACACGAAAATCTGATCTAGGCCAAAGGACAGAGGTTTGAGTGTCAGAGCACCAGCATCGGTTCACCCTTGGTCTTGGTCATGAGATATTTTGGCTTATACTGCTGAGCATCTGCTTAGGCCAACAGCTCTGTGGTATGTGAAGAAGCCATAGTTCCAGCGTAGATAGGGTCCAAGATGCAGTCAGTAGATGGGACTTCTGTGCAGGACATTCTTTCTGCTCTGGTATCACCACTCTGTTATAGAGCACCTTGTTGGCCAGTTTTGTCCCTGAGGCTTCACTGTAAGAAAATGGATATGAACTGTTCTTCTTGACTCTCACCTTGTTTGACTCCATGCCTCCAAAGGTTGGCTGAGGGATCCTGCCCTCTTCCTCTTTCCCTCCCTCTCCTCTCAGATGTCTGACCGTTTGCCCTAAACATTGTAAAGCACTTAAACCAGGAGGAATGTGGGATGAAGCCTTCAGGACAGCTAATTGTCTTTGTTTTGCATAATTCCATTTAAGTCTATAAACTAACATACCAGACAGACCTAGCCAGTGAGGTTATATCCCTGTCTGTTTGATGCCAGAACGTAACCACTTACTCCACTGTGCTCTTGAAATACAGGAGGTAGGCACTCAGTTGTAGGTCTGTGATCTTCCTTCTGGGGTCTGAGATGAGGTGGTAGGGGGCGGTAAAAGAGCGTGGGAATTCAGGAATGACTCACCTAGGGGAGAGGGGTCAGATTGGGGAATGAGGCTGGGCTCTGCTTCTGGCTTACCTGTGGGTTGTTACCTCCAGACGGTTGAAGAAGAAGCTTTGATAAAGAATAACAACACCTGTAAGGACTTCCTCATTGAGGCCATGAAATACCATCTGCTCCCTCAGGATCAGAGGCTCTTGATTAAGAACCCAAGGACCAAGCCGAGGACTCCAGTCAGCCTTCCCAAGGTAAGCCCCAGCTCAGCCAGTGCCAGCTGCTGGGACTGTGTTCTGGGCAAGTGGCCTTCTGCTCCTGCCTCCAAGTCTTTCCTCATCCATGGCTGCCCTGCTTCTTGGTTGCACTTATGACTTAAGAGATAGAGTCTGCTGGTTCCTTTTGAATCTGCTGGTACCTCTCTTTTCCATGGTCTTCCTTTCCTAAGAATTTCCAGGTAACCTCCAGAGTCACCAGGGAGTTTTGAGAATAACTTAAGAGCTCTTTCCTCTCACCTCTTTCTTTGATCTAGGTTCTGTTTCTTTTGGAAGCAGAGTTATGGCTGGGTGGCTCCTAGTGATGGTCCTACCAGTCCTCTTTCTGGGCCGTTATTTGCATCAGAGTAGTTCTAGTCTGGTTTTTTTCTTTCACTGCTGAGTCCTGAACACTTAGGGCCGACAGATGTGTACTGGCTGCTTCCGTTCCTTGCAAGGCCCTTCCCCTCTCTGGTTCTCCTGTCCTTCATCTGCAGCATGAAAGCCCCTGCACTAGCTGGTTTCTAAGGCCTTCCCAGTTTGGCATTCCAGTAGGCTGTCTAGGAGCCTAACGTCCTGACCTCTCAGGTCCCAGCCACCCCAGGAGGAAAAGGGAGCAGATGGGAGTGAGTTGTGCCGGCTCATCGGCTCATCGACTGCACAGCAGGCAGCCCCAGGGAAATGTTTAGACCTTTGCTTTGTCCTCCTCCTCCTTTGTGGCTGGCTGCACACTCCTTGCAGGCCGCTTCCAGAAAGGTTTTCAAAGTGCTAGAGGAGCATGTTGTCCAAGACCAGATGTTTGGATTCTCTGAGATCTGTCATTCCTCTCTCCACTCTGCTCTGTGACTCTGGGTCATGGAGAATTTAGTGAGTTCGAGGGGAACAAAGGTTATATATATATCCCAGGTAAGAAGGCAGGCTGCCCACCTTTCCTGAGGGCTGTTTTGTGTCAGGCAGTAAGCTGAGGGTCTCACACGTGTATCTTTTGTAATCCTCCCAACAGCCCTGCCTGGGGGAGGCAGGGATCCTAGCTCTATACAGAGGAAACTGGAGGTCAGAGAGATGATGAAGTGACTTGCCCCAGGTCCACACAGCCACTGTAGTAGAACCTGGGTTTGAACTGAGTCTTTTACCCCTCCAAACCTGTTCTGTGAACCTATACCATCCTGCACCTGGTTTCATCTTTGTAAACCCCAGCCTACATACATACCTACCTATCTGCTTCCCGCTACCTCGTGCAGGTCAGAAGGGGAAGATGCAGGGCAAGGGCCTGGGTCCTGCTGTCCATTTGCCTTATTGCATGTTGACACTTTGGTTTTATTTTACTGAAGTATTGCATTGAAACTACTCCATATTTTCCAAATGAAAATAACTTCAATTATAGAAATATATGCTCATTGTAGACTATTAAAAAGGTACTGCATTTTTGAGGTACAGTAAAATTCACCTGTAACTTGTCCACCCAGGGGCAATCACTGCTGTTCCCTTAGTGAGTTTTCTTCCAGACATATCTCTGTGAGCCTATTCATAAATGGATAGAAATGTACCCTTTTAGGTAAATGGAATCTTGCTCCATAAATTGAAATCATTGTTTATCACCTACTCAACAGACTGCTTTCATTGTTATCAGTATGAGTGAAATCAGCATTTAAATTATAATAGGTACATGATATTTAATTATATTTATGTGCCATAATTTATTTAACTGCCCTCTGTGGATGGGCCTTCTAAAAATCTCCATTTTTTTTTTTTTATCTTGTAAACATTTCTTTGTCAAATATCCCTTAAAAGATGGCATCTTGTTTTAGTTTACATTTCTTTCATTGTGAGTGAGACTGATCTAGGCTTCCTATGTTTATGGCCCCTGTATTTCTCTTTGGGGGAATTTTCATGATGTCCTTTGCCTGTTTTTCTATTGGACTATATATTTTTTATGAATGGTCTTTAAGGGTTCTTTTTATTTTGAAGAGGTTAGGCCTTTGGTATCTATTTCCAGTATTTTTTTCTTAGTTTGTATTTTGCCTCTAAACTTACTTAAAACATTTTTTTTTGAATTCCCAAAAGCAATTTTAAGTAGTCAAATTGGTCTTTTTCTTTAGAGCTTAGGTTTTACAGTCTGCTTAGAAATGTTTTCTCTGCTCTGAGATTAAAAAAAAAAAAAAAAGACTCCCATGTTTTCTACAAGTACTTTAATGATTTCTGTTTTACATTCAAATCTTTGATGCACTTAGAATTTATTTTAGTGTAAGGAGTGAGGGCAAGAATCCAGCTTTATTTGTATGACAAATGATGAGCCATTTGCCCCAAAGTTATTTTATTGACTAATCTCTCTCCCCCGCCTCCATTAGTCTGAATACACCTTTATTAGGACCTAAATTTCCACAAGCTTGAATATTGGCATCTTGAGAATACTGATTCTGAGGTTCAGTGTTATTCTTTGTGGAGGAGGCTGCTTCTGTGCCAGGTTCTTGGCTGGCATTTTTGCCTGTCTTTGTGACATTTTTCTTTGGAAAAGGAGGTTCTTCTCTTCTATCAGGTTACTGACATCTTTTCCTGGGGAGTGGGTTCTGAAGCTAAGGAAATGGTGCAGAGCTAGCCTGGTTTCTCTGTGTGGAGACCATACCTAGTGACCTTTCCTTTTCTAGATTCCACATCTAGCTTTTACCACACATAATTATAAGAAGACTGTTTTAAAAATCAAAGCCAAGTTTGTGCCTGAGTCCCCACTCAGCCTACTGAGACCACCCCTCCCTTTCCAGGTCATGGATTTGTGGTCGTGAAACACCCATCCCTCTTTCATGAGGCCACAGTTGTCCCTCTGTCATCTCTACTCCTTAGGAACCACTCTTTTCAGAATGAAAGTGTTTAGGTTCTAGGACATATAGACATCTGCAGGCAACCAGAACCAAGACTTCTTGTGAATGAATCTGTTGAAGGGATTTTAAAAAAAGACATCACTGCTCTTTGCCTCATTGTCCCCGCAACTTTAATCCTTGAATGGTTTAGGATTATGTTTTCCAACCTCCTTCTCAAACTCTACTCTGTCACCATTGTTGGGGCACTTAAATTATGAGGGGATCCCCAATGTGGGTTTGAGGAGTGGGGTATGCTGAGGGAAACTATCACTTTGAGTATTATCAGGTGGTACATTATCTCATTAAATCATTATAATATTAGGACATTACTCTTCATATCCCTACTTTACTAAATTTACTCAGACAGGTTAAGTGACCTGCCCAGTTACATAGCTAGTAAGTGCAGAGCTGGGGTTTAAGCCCAGATCTGTTCCACTCCAAAGTCTGTGCTTTTTCTCTTATACCAGATTGCCTCCCAGGGACAGGTTTTCAGGTTTTGGTGGCAGATGAAAAAGATCCTTTTCTTTTATTTTTTTTAATATCAAAATCTCCTTTAACTGAACCCTGTAACATCCCATTCATCTCCTGAAGAGATGCATTTCTAATACATTTACTACCTTTTATTTTCAAAGTAACACTTTATATTTTTAGAGCAGTTTTAGGTTCACACCAAAATTGAGGGCCAGGTCGAGAGATTTCCCATATACCTTCTGTCCCTACACATGCACAGTTTTCCCCATTATCAATGTCCCAGATTATTTTCTTGTAATTTCAGTTTTATTAAGGTATAATTTATACACAATAAAATTCACTCTTTTTAGGGATACAATATGATGAATTTTGGCAAATGTATATCATTATTTAATTACCATCCTAATCAAAATACAGAATATTTTAAGTACTCCACAAAAAATTCCCTTGTGCTGCTCTATAGTCAAGCCCCTTCTTCTACCCCTAAGCCTTGGCAACTACTGATCTGATTTCTGTCCTTACAGCTTTGTCTTTGCTAGGTTGTTATATAAATGAAATCAATGCCATATGTAGCCTTTTGAGCTTGCCTTCTTTCTTTTAGCATAATGCTGTTGAGATTCATCTGTGTTGTTGCATGTATAAAGAGTTCATTCCTTTCCATTGCTGAGTAATATTCCATTGTATGGATGTACCATAATTTGTTTATCCATTTCACCCGTTGATGGACATTTGGGTGTCCATTTTTGGCTATTAAAAATAAAGCTGTTTGAACATTCACTTACAGATCCCTGTGTGGACTTATGTTTTAATTTCTCTTGGGTAAATACCTAGGAATAGGATTGCTGGGTTGTATGGTAAGTATATGTTTAACTTTATAAGAAATTGCTGAACTGTTTTTCGAGACAGCTGTACCTTTATGTATTCCCATTAGCAATGTATAAAAGTTCCAGTTACTCCACAGCCTTACCACTACTTGTATTACCTGTTTTTAAAAAAATTTTGCCACTGTAGTAGGGATAGGTGTATCTCAGTGTGGTTTTAATTTACATTTCTCTAATAACTAATGATGTTGGACATCTTTTCATGTGCTTATTTACTGTCTCTGTATCTTCTCTGGTGAAGTCTGTTCAAATTTTCTTCCCTTTAAAAAAATTGGGTTATTTTATTCTTACTGATTTCTAAGAGTCCTTTGTATATTGTGGATGTAAGTCTGTTAGCAAAATTGTATTTTGCGAATATTTTTTCCCAACCTGTATCTTGTCTTTTTATTTTCTTAAAAGTATCTTTGGGAGAGCAGAAGTTTTAAATTTTGTCAAATTTTTATCTGTTATGATTGATATATTTTGTGTTTTATCTAAGAAAATCTTGGCATAATGTAAGATCACCAAGGTTTTTCTACTATACTTTTTAAAGTTTTAGGTTTTACATTTGGGTCTATGATCTATTTTGAGATTTCTTTGTAATATTGTGTGTGATGTAAGGGTCAAGGTTTTGTATTTGAATGTCCAGTTTTTTCCACAGCATTTACTAGAAAGATTCTCCTTTCTCCATTGAGTGGATTTGGTATCTTTGTTGTAAATAATCGACTGCATATGTGTTGGTCTATATCTGGATACTCTTCTGTTCCTTTTATCTATTTGCCTGTCTTTATATCAATACCATGTTGCTTTGATTACCAGCTCTATAGTAAGTCTTGAAATCAGGTAGTATGAGCCCTCCAGTTTTATTCTTCAGAGTTGTTTTTCCTATTCTAGGTACTTTGCATGTTCATTTATCTTTTAAAATCAACTTGCCTATTTCTATAAAAAAGGCTTGGATAGGGATTGTGTTAAATTTTTAGGATGAATTAGGGGGGAATTCACATATTAACAATACAGTAGTCCCCTCTTGTCCTGGGAGGATATATTCCAAGATACCCAGTGGACGGCTGAAACCATGGATAGTACTGAACCCTATACATATTATTTTCTTCCTATACATGAATACTTCAGATAAACTTTATTTATTGAGCACAGTAAGAGATTAGTAGCAATAATTAGGGATAAAATAGAGCAATCATAACAATATACTGTAATGAAAGTTACATATATACATGGTTTCTTTCTCTGAAAATATCTTATTGTACTGACTCACCCTTTTTCTTGTGATGATGAGAGATGATAAAATACCTATTAGGTGAGATGAAGTGAGGTGAATGACATAGGCTGCTGTTGACTTTCTGACCATGTGTCTGAAGGAGGATCATCTGCTTCTGGATCAAGGTTGTTCATGGGTGACTGAAATGGTACAAAACAAAGCCATGGATAAGTTGGGGGGATCTGCTGTACTAATCTTCTGATCTGCAATCACACTGTATAGCCCTATTTATTTTTGTCTTCTTTAATTTCTCTTGGCAACGTTTTTAGTTCTCAGTGCATGGATCTTGCAGGTCTTTTGTTAGATTTATTCCTAAATAAATACATAGTATTTCACAGTTTTTGAGGCTCTTATAAAAGTTTTCTTTCAAAGTCCAGTTTCTAATAGTTTAGTGTTACTATGTAGAAATACAGTTGATGAGAAAGACATTTAATGGAGGGGAGGTCAGGTTGGTGATGGCTTCGTTGTTTTCTGAAAAGCAGGGGCAGTAGTTCCAGAAGGTGACCATATACCCTGGGCTGACACTTCAGGGAGGTATTCAGGGTTCTCTTCTAGGGTGTTACCTCCTTCACTAAACTATACGTTCCATGCTGGCAGGTGTTACTCATCTCTGTCCTTGGTACATAGCCTGGAGTCTGGCACAGGGTGGGCATTAGTTAAAGTTTTCATAAATGAAAGGGATGTGTATATATATATATGTGTATATATATATATACACATATATATATATATATATATCTCCTTCATGCATGACAACTTTTTATTTTATTTTATTTTTTATTTTTTTATTTTTTTAAAAGATTTTATTTATTTAACAGACAGAGATCACAGGTAGGCAGAGAGGCAGGCAGAGAACGGAAAGGAAGCAGGCTCCCCGCTGAGCAGAGAGCCCGATGCGGGGCTCGATCCCAGGACCCTGGGATCATGACCTGAGCCGAAGGCAGAGGCCTTAACCCACTGAGCCACCCAGGCGCCCCTAAATTTTATTTTTTATAAACATATATTTTTATCCCCAGGGGTACAGGTCTGCGAATCGCCAGGTTTACACACTTCACAGCACTCACCATAGCACATACCCTCCCCAATATCCATAACCCCACCCCCCCTCTCCCAACCCCCCTCCCCCCATCAACCCTCAGTTTGTTTTGTGAGATTAAGAGTCACTTATGGTTTGTCTCCCTCCCAATCCCATCTTGTTTCATTTACTCTTCTCCTACCCCCTTAACCCCCCATGTTGCATCTCCTCTCCCTCATATCAGGGAGATCATATGATAGTTGCATGCATGACAACTTTTTTAAAAAAGATTTTATTTTGAAGTAAACTCTATACCCAATGTGGAGCTCAGACTTACAACCCTGAGATTAAAAGTTGCATGCCCTACCAGCTGATCTAGCCAGGAGCCCTGAAAAGGATATTTTTAAATTTTTATTTATTTTTTTCTTTTTATTTTAAGATTTTGTTTATTTATTTGAGAGAGAGAGAGAGAGAGAGAGAATGACTGGGGGAGTGGCAGAGGGAGAGGGAAAGAATCTCAAGCAGACTCCACACTGAGTAGAGAGCCCAACTCAGGGCTTGATCCCATGACCCTGAGATCATGACCTGAGACCAAACCAAGAGTTAGATGTTTAACCAGCTGAGCTACCAGGTGCCCCAAGAGATGTAATTCTAAAGAAGAAATAACCTCATAGAGATTTATTACCGACCTTTTCTATCACCCCTAGTTGTTTTCTAATCCTGTCAGTATTCATACTTGTTTTTGCATGGATGTAGTGAGGATTTATCCCCTACTTCATATTCTCCTTTGATCACTAATGTAGATTGACCCTAGGACATTTGGCTCAGCCCACAGGTCCACTATCAAATGAATCCAGTTGTTGTTCCTGTTGTTCCTGTTGTTCCTGGGGAGTTAGGTGGTGAAGAATTTAGATGAAAAAAAAAAAAAAATAACACCCTCAGTAAAGTAATAAACCATCATGTATGCATTAACTTATTAATTAATTAATTAATTTTTAACTTATTAATTTATTAATTCACTCTTTCACCCTACTTCCATTGAGAAGTCACTGATTACCAGGCGCTGGGCTTGGTGCTAGAGCCACAGAACCTCATGAGAACTGGTCCCTTCTCCACAGTGCTCCAGACTTGGGAAGGGAGACAGACGTCAAAGGACAATTAGAGTGGACCATGTAAGTGCCACAGTGGAGGTATAGGCAGGACACTCAGGGAGCGTGGAGAGGGGTAAGGGCTTAGAGAAAGCTTTCTGCCGGAGCTGACGCCTGAGCAATCTCCAAGGTCAAAGGGATGTCTCTGAGAGTGAACATCCAGAAACTGGTTTACATGACTGCAGGAGAGGAGGGCTAGCTTACCACCTTGGGTGACCACTTATAGAGTAAGTTGTACTTGGTACTCTGTTGCTTCCTTGGGTTACTGTCCTTATCACCCAAGGATAATTTTAGGATCATTTAAATAGGATTTCCTTACGTTTTAGACAAAGCACTTTATATACATTATTTTATCCTCATAAAAGTTCTAATGTTGGAAGAAACTCCATGTTGGAGATTCAGTGGAATGGAATAACTTGCCCAGGGCTCCACAACTAAGTGGCCCTGTGAGGACTCGGATCCAGGTCTGCAAAGCCTGTACTTTTTGACCACTACACAATACTAACTCCACAATAGTGATAACAGCAGATAATAATGATAATCTCCCAAATGTGAGCCCTCAGAATGTGTCAATCCCTGGGCTAAGTGATGTCCATTTATTAGCTCAGGATTTACATAAATATAATTATCCCCATTCTGCACATGCGGAAATTGGATCTTGGGTTATGTCACCTACTCATTATGTATTAGTTATGTATATCTGCATTACAAATTACCCTAACTTTTGTGGTTTAACACATTTAGTGTTTATTATCTCACAGTTTCCATGGGCAGGAGTCCCAGATTGGCTCTGTTGGGTCATCCTGGCTCAGGGCCTCTTGTGAAGTTGGAGTTGAGCTCTTAGCTAGGATTGCGGTCATCTCAAGGCTTGTTTGGAGTTGTGAGGTGGGGGTACCTGATTTTGAGTTCACTGTTGGAGTTGCTTGTAGGCCTCCTTTCCTTACCCTCTGGGCCTCTCCATAAGCTGCCTGAGTGTGCTCAGAACATGGAAACTGGTTTCCCTCAGGGTGAGAGATTCTACAGGAGGCCAGGCAGAGAGCCTGCCCAAGACAGAATCTGTAGTCTTTTAAGACCTGTTCTCCAAGTGATGGGACATTGTATCTGCTATATTTTACCTGCTGGGTGCAAGTCCATAAGTCCAGCCCACCCTCAAGGGAAGGGAGGAGTAAGCTCCATGTCCCAAGTGGAGGGGTGTTACATATGTAACATATGTACATATGTAATTTGTTACATATCTTCAAAGCACAGCTAATAAATAGCTGAGCTGACATTCTAGAGCCCAGAAGGACTGACTCCAGACACTGTAGGTTGAGCTTTTCTATTATAGAGCCTCCCTATTTCACAAAAGCATTTTTGCTGGGTACTGTGTGGAAAGAAACTTGATTCCTGCCCTCTGGGGACTTTTAAGAAGTCCCATGAGAAAGTAAAGTAGAAATATGGGTGGGTGGGGCACCTGGGCGGCTTCGTCAATTACGAGTCTGACTTTTGATCTCAGGTCAAGTCTTGATCTCAGGGCATGAGTTCAAGTCCCATGAATTCAAGCTCCATGCTGGGTGTGGAGTTTACTTTAAAAAAAATATAAATATAAATATAAATAGGTATATCTCCAAATAAGTAGAGGAAGAAAAGTAGGGAGATAATTGGACTAGTTGAAGGAACAGCCACAGGAATTGGAAGGGCAGGCTAGTATTTTGGGCTTTCATGAACTCAATCCAGATAGGTTTTCTGACAGAGCACACTTTGAGAAACACAGCAGTGGCGAGAGATTTGAACTGTCTTCAGCAATTCTCATCAGCGAACCTGTTTGCCAGCCAAGCCCGCTCCCTGAAAGAAATAGGACTCTGCCTGGAGATAGCTGTAGGGGCTAATGAGAGTATTTTTTCCTGAGCCATATATGCACAGATCATACTGACACATTCAAGCCGGAACAGCTAATAGCATCATCTGGGCTCCCACACATTCACCACCCAGCACTTCCCTGAGTCTGGGTTGCCATGGACAACCAGAGGCTGTCTCCCAGTCTCTCAAAACACTCCTACGTTACCCTCTTCCACAGATGGCAGCAGAGAAATGAGGTCCCAGCAAGATGCAAATGAACCTTTGGAGATGTACTGAGCCTGGCACTTTTCACTGTCATTTCGGTTCAAGTGACATCTTTATTCAGCTCTTTAAAAATGACACTGAAAAGCGATTTGGGCCAGAGGTAGGCGACTTCCTCCTGAACTGGGCTGTCCTGCTTTCAATAGATGGCATTGGAAACAAGGCTCCTGGCAGGCTGGGTAGGGTGACTTCTTAGTTGGGCCAGGCTCCTGGGTGGGCACTGCTTCTCTTCCATTGTGATCCTTCAGATGGATCCAGAGCACACCAGGAAAACACCCTGGGGTCCTGAAAAAGCCCCATGATCACCTTGGAATTAGTGGTACTCACTCGGCTGGTTACAGGTCCTAAGTGTCTTTTTCTACCACTTATGGGGAGTCTGTATTTTACAACTGCTTTAAACAATAGTCATGATGCTGGTGTCGACTGAATAATAGAAGCTAACATTTAGTGTGAGCTCTGTGCTACGTGCTTGGTGTCCTTGAAGACTCCTGACACCCGTGAGAGAAACATGCTACTATCCTGATAATACAGGTAATGAAAGTGGGTTTGGCAAGATTAAATGTCTTGGCCACAGTCATACAGCTGTGTGGTGACTGGGCTGATAGCTGAGCCCAGATGTGTCTGACTCCCAAGTCCATATTCCCACTCCTCCTTCCTTCCCTGGGTTTGGCTCTCACATTGCTGGTTCTCCACCTCCCACTGTCTCTGCACTTTGGCTGTCCGTTCTTGCCTTGAGCACCTGTTGCTCAGGAACCTGCTGGGACAAGTCTTCTGCCTCGACCTCGACATGCTCCTTCGGATGAATTGGTGTTAGCCCTGCGGCCCCACGCACCAGGGTAAGAGAGACTCTCGCTTCCTGCCCTGGCCCGAGGGACCGACTGGCTGGGCCTGCCTTCTGCCCAGCTCACCGGTCATGGAAGAGAGTTTGGACACACCCTCCACTCTTGCCTGATGAAAAAAAGTTTACAGAGCCCAGATCATTCCTCTCACCATAGTGAAGAGTCTAATGACTCAGAAGTTAGGGTCATGACTGACAGGTGAGCCAGAAAGCTCTGCTCTGTTCCCCTATTGCATCTGTCCCTGACTGGTCTCGGGTACCAGGGACCTCATGGCTCTTACCCAGAGTGGTCATCGTACTGTGACTCACATGCCTTCGCTTCCCTAGGCGCAGTGCTGGAGTCTAAATCCTCCATGGAGGGAGATAGACTTATATATTTATTTTAAAACCACCTTGTTAGGCTGGGAGTGAAATTTCCTTCCTAAGGAATCAGGTAGTCTTTCCATGGTCTCACTAAAGCTCCCTACAATAAATGGCCATTTGACTTTCCAAAATGAGAGTTTCCCTTGGGGCTTGTCCAACAGCCTTGCCACCCATAGTTGAGTCTGGCTCACCTGTGATCTGTCAACCGGAGTTCTCCATCCACCAGAGCTTCTGCAGCTTTCAACACCGTAGCTCTTGAGACTTGGGGTTAGGACCCTGTGGTGTGCTGCCAGACTGCCAAGTACACTACAGTTCTTGAACAGGAGTAAATTATGTTTGGTGTAACATAACTGTTAGCCCAGAACCAGTTCTTCATTGTGATGCCAGTATGACACCTGGTAGTTCTTACTCAGAGTTACCTTAAGGGACACCTGTTAAAAGTAGCAATCATTAAACTGATTGGATTCAGTAGTTTCCATTATTGACATTATAAGTTTTTAGTAAATTGGGACTTAAGGGTGTGGGGGAAAGAAAGAAATATGCCTGTGAAACATCCTGGGCCCGAGTTTTTCTGGAAATGTAAAATGAGGGCTTGCAGGAGAGAATGTGTCGAAGTGTCTTCATGCCCTGACATCTTATGGTCTTCCGAAGTAGCTAGAGGTTTATAATTTCAGAGATGTCATGCATGTAGACTTGAGGGAGTACTCCTTTTTGTCTAATTGGTTGCTAAGATCAGGTATCTATGGAAACAGCCATCCGTTAGTATTCAAGATAGGAAATTTATTTCTTTTACTCTGCACAATTATGCAACGAGTATAGTGTTCCTTGTGTGATGGCTTCTAGTAAGGCCTGCCATAGAAACTGGATTTCTTAGGCCTGTGAAAGAAGCAGAAAATACACCTTCTCCTCCCCGTGCCTTGAGCTACCTCCACATCCTCAGAAACCAGTGGTCCTACCCCACAAAATCTTATAATTACACTTCCCAGATTATTGTGCACGTTTTGAACATTAAAAGCCATGTCTCAACAGTGCCTTTATGAGCTCCAAAGCAAGTTTATTTTCAAAACCTTGCTCTGTATTACTCTTGTCTTTCTACTCAGGTTTTACCTTACCATTGAAGTGTTTGCATTTGTATAATACTGTTTCTGTGTGACTGAAAATTCTCAGAGATGAGTACTGGATTTTCTCCAATATGACTATACCTCCATACTCCTATCATAGGATGGTTTCTGGGTCATGGTGAGGTTCCTTGAAAGCTTTGTTTATTTCCTTTATTTTATTTTTTAAAACTTTATTTTTTAAAATTTTACTTACAGAAGAAGCCTCTTAACTTGTACAAAGAATAAGCAATCTTTCTTCTGGTGGTTGAATGAAAAGATGGGGAAAAGTCTTTTTCTCATTTTATGTATTTTTTTCCTCTCAAATTCTGTCTCCAGAATTGTAATCTGGTATCCAACATATCCTAACCCCAGAAAGTGACATTCTGGACTGTGTATATTCTTCCATTTAACTCTGTATTTTTTTGTTTGGCTTTTTGCATATGGTACTAACCATTCATTTGTTCCTTATTCCAAATATCTGAGTCCTCCTTTTACCTGGCACTGTTAGGCCCTAAGATTATCTTGGTGACTGAGGCAGATACACTTTCTGTCCTGGCAAGGTTCACCATCTCGCCAGAGAGACAAGGTAGCCAGGCAGTTACAACACAGTGTGGAGCAGTTTTAATGAGAGAACCCAGGGTATGTGTGATCTCAGAGAAGGGATAGTAACTCAGATGTGAGAGCAGAGAGGTCCTTTTGGAGGGGGTGATACTTGGTCAACTAAGAGCTGAAAGACAAGCATGTGTTAGAACAGAGGGATCCAGACTGGGGGAAGGATATTTCATGGAGAGGGGACAGAGGCTGTAGAGTGCCTGAGGTCATTTCAGAAAAAACTAGAACCTGGTTTTGTTCTTACTGAGTCCCCAAAACCAGATACCATAGAAAATCGTCACAGAATTGTGCCTTCATTTTAGCCTTACCAACTCAAAACCAGGACAGTGCACATTTGAGGCATGTTTAAGAATGTGCGGCAAGTCCCTGGGCCCCGGAGGAGTAAGGTGGGCATTGTCTGAGTTTGCCAAGGGGCTGTGTCTATTAACATCCCCCTCAAACTGTTCATGGATGCTTGTCTAAGAAAGGAAGTAGTGTCGAATTCAGCTTTTGTCTGAAAAGGCCACTCCTGGCACAGGACAGCAGACCCTCTGAGCTGTGTCACGGGGAGCCAAATGTGGAATGTTTATTTCCAGAAACAGTCGCAGTAGCTCTAAGCTTGGACTGCTTGTCCTGGGATCCTTTGGAATGTTCCAGAAGTCAGAACTGACTTCTGAGTTTTTTAACATTGGATACCCACATTTGACCACAGATGGCTGTGACCACTCATGTGGGCAGTGGGTGAGCCTGGTTCTTGAATCTTGGGGCATAAATGGTGGATGAGCAGTAGTTGTTGGCCCTGGTTCTGCCTCCTGGGGTAGATGCTGGTCACCCGAGGCATGTACTCCTGTGAACTCACATAGATATTGCTCTCCCCAAACATTTGTTGTGGAGAAGTGAAAGTACCATGGTCATTCATAATGGCAGAAATTATTAATGGAACATCAGCAAATCCCTGCTGATCCCTGCAAATCCAAGGGTGAAATCAGTAGTTATCAAAGTATGACTCTTGGAACAGCAGCATCCGCCTCAACCAGGAACTTGTTAGGGATGCCCATTCTCTGTTCCACTCCAGACCTGCTGAATCAGCACCTCTGGCAGGGGTCTGGTAATTTGTGTCTTTACCACCTGCGAGGTGATTCTGATGCACACTGAAGCCTGAGAACCATTGGAGTAAATAATACAAGCTACAGGTAATGAGAACGTCCTGAGACTCCTACTGATGGGCTGCCTGTGATTTCCACTCCTTTCTTGTCACATAAGAAGGCATCTTGGAATGCCAGTGAGCATGACGTCCTTATGGGGACAACCGTGAATTTGCACAAGTTTATTAAAATGTGTACACTGTTGTTAACTTGGCTACTTTATTATTTATTGATGAATAACGTGAGACAAAAGTCACAGCAACAGAGATACCACAGTTAAATGCTATCGTTTTTATAGAGGTGCAGCAGTGGTTTTCATTCTTTCTTTTCTTTCTTTTTCTGACAATACCCTACAATAAGAATTATGTTTAAATTGTTATCCAGGAGACACCTACATGTGTGTATAACCCCAACAAATGTTTCATGAAGTAACACCCTTACTGTACTTCCTGTGCTACTCTATGAAAAGTTTGCTGGTTGCAAGGCATAAAATTCATTTCATGACCCACTCATGAAATGTGACCTGCAGTTTGAAAAACATGGGTATAGTGAGTTGTCTTTGTGGGGACCCTGTCTCTAGAGCAGGAGACGGATGGGGCTGCCTTCACCTCCAAGTCAGGTAGACTTGGTTTTTGGTCTCTGTTCTGCCGCTCTCTGCTGTGTAACTTTGGGCAATTTACTTGTGTTCTCTGAGCTTTAATTTTGTCTGTCAATTTGGATAATCTGTCCCTCACAGGGTTATGGTGACACGTAAGTGATAATACCTCACACGGTGACCGGCAGTGTTAGCTACTGTCATACTTGTGGGAGCAGTATTGCTAGCACTATTTTTCAGAAAATCATCAGTTACATACATTTTTGGGGTCACTTCTCCAAAGCCGTTTTTCACAGTTTTGCCCCAAACTTTAACGAATAAGTGCTCCCTGTAGTCTGTGTATTCAGAAATACTTCTGAAGTAATCTTCTCTTAAAAACATAACCAAATTCTGTATTGTATTCCAAAATAGATTCAAGTTTTGATATATATTTGGAATATTTTGTTTTGATACAAAATTTCATCCCCTTAGCCCAAATCCTTGAGGTCAGCAAGATTGTAGATCATGCCCTGAGTATCTACACGTACCACCAGCATAGCCCAGAGCATAGGTATGTAGGAAGTGTAGACGTCATGATGGTGTTTCTGTGGCAAGATGTCCTTGCCAAATTTCTTGAATCGTCCTGTTTGTTGGTGATTTGGGGGTAGCATCTCCATGTATGTAACTCTGTAAGGTGGCATGTCAGGTCACTGGTGGACCCCAGGCAGTTGGCATGTCCAAGGACCAGGGATTGATCACACAAATATCCATTAGCTGGGGAGACCCAGCTAATGTCTGTTTGTCTTTCTGGAGGTCATGATTGTGGTTGGTGGCCAGGCCCCCAAGGCGATCCGCAGCGTGGAATGCTATGACTTCGAAGAGGACCGGTGGGACCAGATTGCTGAGCTTCCCTCCAGGAGATGCAGAGCAGGTGAGCGGCACCATCTGTCGTCTTGCAGCCTGCCTTTCCCCAGCTTACTGCCGGAAATCCTCCCTTGCTTCTTGTTTCCACAAACATCTGCGCATTACAGACTCTCTTCCTCTTCCTTCTCCACTTGCCCAATTTCTGGCTGCCCCTTCTGGGGTCGGTTCTTACGTGTGTGTGTATGCCAGGTCAAGTATTTGCTTGAATCACACAACATTGGAAAAACGTATATGAATAGAAATCCAGTGAGCCCCATGATGACTTCCGGTTCTGTGAAGTTAGAGATCACTGTCTGTGGTGACTTATTCATGGGACCGTCTGGCTCCCCCATTGTCGCTCATTGTCACTGCATGAGCGATCGGCCACTTAAGATGAACTTGTTTTCTTGGTTTCCTGTGCCTCAGGTGTGGTGTTCATGGCTGGTCACGTGTATGCTGTGGGCGGATTTAATGGCTCGCTGCGTGTGCGGACAGTGGATGTGTATGATGGCGTGAAGGATCAGTGGACGTCCATCGCCAGCATGCAGGAGCGCCGGAGCACTCTGGGTGCGGCCGTGCTCAATGACCTGCTCTACGCTGTGGGGGGCTTTGATGGCAGTACTGGTAGGTCTGGGATGTGGCCCCCACTCCTCCCAGCCTGGGACAAGCCCTCAGTGCAACCCTGGTTTGCTCAGCCAGTTCTTGGGCCAACCTTCTGTCCATCCATAGCTCCTTCCTTCGTAGCATACTCCTTCTACCTCATCTACCTTGCTTGCCAGAGCCAGGCCTTCCTACACACAGAATACATAACTGCCCACATGCTATCATTTCTAGGACTCTGGGAAGGATCCTGCACTCAGAAGAGGTCTTTTCTCCTCTCCATTGTTTGGGAACCCATTTTTTCAAGACAAGACTTAGAAAGAGAACATATTCAGCTTCAGGGCATCTAAGGAAGCCTCTGCTGGATGCACAGGGAAGCTGGGGTTCAGCCATGGGAGAGACCTGGCTCAGGCCCTTCCATCTTTGTCCATCGCCCTTTTACTGCCCCACAAAGCTTTGCCTGATTGTGCCACCACAGAAAAGTCCCCTTGCTCCTGGCTTCTAGGTTACTTTAGAGTTCAAATCAGAAACTACAAATAGACATGGACTTGGAGAGATTATCTCATCTCTCCTATACCTCCAGGTGAAAGTCTCTATGGACACTAACTCTGTTACACTGAAATCCCCCCCAGGGATGTGGAAAACAATTTTTTTGGTTTGTTTTAAAGATTTTATTTATTTGACAGAGATCACAAGTAGGCAGAGAGGCAGGCAGAGAGAGAGGGGGAAGCAGGCTCCCTGCCGAGCAGAGAGCCCGATGCAGGGCTCGATAATAGGACCCTGAGATCATGACCTGAGCTGAAGGCAGAGGCTTTAACCCACTGAGCCACCCAGGTGCCCCCAAAACAATATTTTTTGACTTCTGTGAATTTTCGTTTGTGTCTTTAACACTTGGTAAAGTCTTTCCCAGTCTTCTCTTTGCCTCACTCATAAAATTCCAGGGTGTGCAGCCCCTCCAGGGGCTGCCTCTGGTGGGTAGGACCTGAGTAATAAAGAGAAAAAAAGGGAGTGGATTGTTTCTTTTGGAAATTGCTCTCAGCCGCAAGTAGGAAACCTCACTAAACTGTGGCTGAAACAATTGAGAGATACTGTTTTACCCACGGGACAGGGAGTCGGGAAGTTGGCAGTTATTCACTTCATCCGCTTGCTCAAGAATATTGGGGCCAAGCTCTTTGAGCGTCCCTTGTCTGTACCCTCCAGATCAGAAGGTGTCCGTTACAGCTCCATCCAGCTACGTTTGTATTCTGGGTAGCAGAAAGCAGGTTGGTGTTGGCACCTGTATCAGAAAAACGATGACTATTTCAGAAATGCCCATGAGACTTCTACTTGGGCCTCATTGACTGGGTCATCCCTTTAGGGGTTCTGGGAAGGTAAGTGTTGAGCTTTTTAGCTTCTAATGTAGAGGAAGAGAAGGCAAAAGAAGGTGTTCAGTGAGGCAAGCTCAGATTTTCCCTCTGTTCTGTAGGTGTAACAGTTTACATTCACAGGGCTGTCGTGTTATACTCCTCTGTCCTCTCTTGACCCGCCCTGAGTCAGACCTCAGTGGACATCTCAGGTAGACTCACTGTAGATGTGCTGCAGGGAGGTGCCCCAGCCCGCACAGCGAGGGAGACGTGGTGCTCAGCCACACACGTGGGTTTCTCACCCTTTCCCCAGCCTCACTTTGGCACACTGGGTGATACCTCACACTGTAAAAATCTCATGAGTCTCTTGTCTCCCAGGCTTAGCGTCTGTGGAAGCCTACAGTTACAAGACCAACGAGTGGTTCTTCGTGGCCCCAATGAACACGCGGCGGAGCAGCGTGGGTGTGGGCGTTGTGGAGGGTAAGGAATGGCAGAAGGTGGTGGCCCATCCATGCCCTAGACCCTGGGTCAGGTCCCGTTGCCCTGGCTCTGCTCCTCCCATCAGAGCTCTGAGGCAGGTACTACCATCTTGATGGAACAGGTGGCGAAGTTTGAGGTGCAGAGAGCTGCAGTTATGGGCTCATGGCTGGCAGGTGGCCAGCTGTGCTGGGAAGAGTAAGAGGAGCCTAAGGGGCAATGCAGGGCTGTCCCTTTGGCCACTTGTCAATGGTTCTGTCATAGGTTGAGGAATCTAGATTCAGCATATAACCTAGGAGTATACTGGGGTGGGGGTAAGAGTTCATTTTGTTTAATTTTGTCCTCCTCTGCCTTTGTTGACCATTAACACATTAACAGAGCTTTGAGTGGGGTGGGCATTTCTTCCCAGGTCTGATTACTGTCACTGCAGGTCAGGTGGGTGGTGGAGTCCTGCTATCATCAGGAAGATTGTGTGGGTGAGGTGGGTGGGAGGGATGAGGTCTGGGGCACAGTTAGGGCTCTGTAGTCTATAGTGCGCTCTTTTATATGCACATTTTGTTCCCCACATCCTTTTGAAGGAGGTAGGCGGAGCTTAGATGTTCTCCATTCTCCACATAGGGCAATGGAGTGTTAGAGCGGGCCCATTAGTCGAGAGCACAGCCAGTCCTTGAGCCCTGGTCTCTGACTCCCAACTCAATGCTTTTTCCATTATGCTACACTCTTTCAGACCATTAGCCAATGCTAATAGGGAGTTTTATAAATACATGTGAATTTAGTGTATTCAAGCATAGAGCATGATTTGGACTAAAATGTTATCCTTTGTAGGACAACACTGATTCTTTAGCTTGTCCTGAAAGAGGGAATTTAGCTGGAATATCTGTGCATTTAGACTTGTATGCAGATGTTCTCTCTCTCTCTCTGTCTCCCTCTCCCTCTCTCTCGCACGTTCGCCCCCAGGAGCACACGTACTTGCTTTGGGGAGTGCATAATGTGCAGTGATTAGACATTAGCAGAAATATTCTTTTCTCTAACTGCGTATCTTGGTTTGTACCAGTATTATATAAGTTTCCACTCAAAAGTACACCTCGCTAACATACTAAATAAGTCATCTTGGGGAGCACAAGGATTTTGTCCTCCTCTCAAGATAAATTGTTTTTTTGCAATCTCATCCATCCTCCTGGTGGAACAGAAATTGATTTGTCTGCCAAATGTAAGTGCTTTGTCTAGCCACCTTCCCATTTCCCCCCTTGTTCCTTAGCCAGGAATATCAAACAATAGAGTAGGGGTTAAAAATAGCAAGTCCCTGTTAATAGACTCAAGGAGAAACTTTGAGTGGGTATTTTTTCAGCTGACGCAAGGTTGAGGTAGTTGGTGGGGGTTTGAGAAGTTGCTTCCATGATGGTGCTTTGAAATACTCCCCTTGACAAGGGCACCTCAGAGCACGTTGTTTATGTGGAGGGAGTACTGTTTTGTTGTGTGCCTGTTGACACAGAGGGCAGCCTGGCAATGTGTTGATTTTGTCCACCCTGACTTTGAAGCTCTTTAGCAACGGTTTACCTGGGGCAGCAGAGGGTCGTCCTCACAGCTCTGATGAGGAGGGTTTCATGGGGCCCCTGCTTGCCTGTGGCCTTGTAGATACAGCTCTCCATGTTGTCACAGTACTCTCTTCCCTCTCCCTGTCTCCTGCCGTGGCTGCCTGGTCTCAGTGACTCTGGGGTTGTCCTCGGAGCTTCTTGTCTCCTCTTTACCCCAGGCCTTCCTCCCCCTGGCCCCAAGTGACTTGGGCTTTGGTGAGTGGTGGGCAGCTGAGTGGGCCGTGGTTGTGTCCTGGTCTGCACATGTCGCAGAAACAGCCTGGACCCTGGGAGAGCTTCTGGATCAGGCATTTTTCTTCTGGCTCAGGTGAGGGCAGAACTGGGGAGGAGGTATCCCTTTCTTTTAGAAGGTCCACTGGAAAGGGGCAGAAAACAAAATGAGCTTCAATGATAGAGGAAGAAATAATTTTACCTATGATACAGAAATAGTTGTGATGTACATCACAGTCTTGAGCCTCTTTCTAACTTAAAAGAATTGTAGACTTCCAAATAATAGTTGTACTTTTGTTATCTCTCCCTTAGTAAAGCACATAGTGACCAAAAAACCCTCTTTTAATTAGTAACTATTAAGTGCATTTGCATTGGGTGGTGGTTATTTAGTCTACAGCTAAAGTTTAAGATCTTTTTCATTACTCTCTCATTCCCCATCAGTCTGTGCCCACAGGTGTGGTAGGACTTCCCCTGCCCCCACCCCAACACATGGAGAGGGAGAGAGAGGGATGGAGAAATAGGAGACCTACCATATTTCAATCTCTGCTCTGGGAGAACTCTAATGCCAATTTCCTGCCCCTTGTCCAGCCTCACGCCCAGCCCCAGGCAGAAATGATGATTTTGGGTAGCAGCTTATGATATGTTTATTTTAAAACTGGGTAGTGGTGCTTCAGGGATCTTGTGCATGGCTCCAAGATCACAAGGGAGGAAGTAGATGAATTCCAGCCATCCCAGCCCAGAGTGCACACAGAGCAGTCCACCCACATGGTCCATTTGCGGCATTGTGGACAGAGCACACAACTGATGGTGAAGACAGGCTTTGAGTTCTCACTGAAGAATATTTTCCCATCTTTGTTTTGTCTATTTTTGTGAGCCTTCAGCCAGAAAGTCAAGCTGCCTGCCTGGAGCTGGGGCCCTCAAGCTTTCTGTGTCTTTGACCCCTTACTCTGGAGAAGTAATGTAACTCATGTATCGTGCTAGCAAAAGTAGGTCAAGTCGTTTTGGAGCCAGGCCATAGCTTTGCAGGGGTTATTTAGGGTGCTTATTTAGAAAGATGCTCAGTACTGCTTCAGGGAGCCTCACAGCTCACAAGGAAGTAAAAGGCAGAGATGTGAAGCAGGCTTAGTCTGGTTTGTGGTCCATCCGGAGGAAAGGGGCCCTGGACTCTGATGGAGGTAGAGGGGCCCCCGTGGGTTAAAGATGGAGTTTCAGCCACTGCCTCTGTTCCAGGGAAGCTGTATGCTGTCGGGGGTTACGATGGGGCTTCCCGCCAGTGCCTGAGTACCGTGGAGCAGTACAACCCGGCAACCAATGAGTGGACGTATGTGGCAGACATGAGCACGCGCCGCAGTGGTGCAGGTACGGAGGGGTGGGCTGGGGAGGGTCAGGGCACGGGCTTTGTCTGGTCCGCTCTCATGCGGGTCTGGACCCCAGCAGGTGCACAGTCTACCTTATCTTATGTTCCCTTCCCAGTCTGTTCTCTAGACTGTGAGCTTTGTTGTTTGTTTTTTTGAAACCACTCATAAATGAAGATCATATATTTTCTTTGTCAGACTTACTTCACTGAGTATAATGCCTTCAAGGCCTTTCTTTTTCTTTTCTTTCTTTCTTTCTTTTTTTTTTTTTTAAAGATTTTATTTATTTATATGACAGACAGAGATGACAAGCAGGCAGAGAGGCATGCAGGGAGAGAGAGGGGGAAGCAGGCTCGCCACTGAGCAGAGAGCCAGATGCGGGGCTCAATCCCAGGACCCTGGGATCATGACCTGAGCCGAAGGCAGAGGTTTTAACCCACTGAGCCACCCAGGTACCCCTCTTTTCTTTTTTTTTTTTTTTTTTAAAGATTTTATTTATTTGTTTGACAGAGAGAGATCACAAGTAGGTAGAGAGAAAGGCAGAGGGGGAGGGGGAAGCAGGCTCTCCATTGAGCCGAGAGCCTGATGCAGGGCTCAGTCCCAGGACCCTGAGATCATGACCTGAGCTGAAGGCAGAGGCTTAACCCACTGAGCAACCCAAGCGCCCCAAGGCCTTTCTTTTTTATATACTTTTTTCTCTTTTGTATTTTTGAAGATCAAGTTGTGATCTCACTTTATAGTACCAAACATGTGACCACTTCCTCAGCAGTCCTTAGAAATTATGCCGTTTTAATATTCAAAAATCTTTGTGTGCTTACTGGTTAGAGAAAAAAAAAAGGTGTATGGTTCCATTTAAGAAGCATTTGTGTTTGGAATGCTATTTTTTAGTGGGCTTGTTTCTGCTGATTCTGACCAGTTGGCCCTTCCTGAGCAGAACGTGAAGCAAATGCCTGAAAGTCAGGACACCTGTGCTTCAGTGCTGAGTCTGCTCGAACTTGCCTTGTGACCTTGGGCATGTCCCTTCCCCCTTTCTCGCCTCCATTTCCTCAGATGTGAAATGAGTGGGTTGGAGTAGACATTCCTTAGGGGCCAGTGCAATTCATATATCTCATGTCTCCCCTCCCTTCATAGAGCTCTTTTGGTAATTGTGGTATATAGAGGCTTGGTAGAGTTGTCTTGGTACCTCTTAGGAATCTTCTGTGACTTTAGGTGTGAGATCAAGTTCAAAGCTCAAGGATGTAGAGACAGCTCAGGAGGAGTAGGGCAGCCCTGAGATAGGGGGCTGCTTCTAGGAACATCTCAAGGAGAAAGCCTGGAGGGGCAGCCCCATGTGGAGCCCCCGACCTCCCTCATCTGCCTTAGATCTGCTTCTGGAGGCGGACCTCTCTGTCTCTCCAGGCTGCCCAGGGTTTATTGCTGTGTGGAACTTTCTTGAGCTGCTCTGAACTTTTACCTGGGCTAGCGGCCCTCAACAGTGGCATCTCTCCTGCCTGTGTCCCTGGGTGAACTCAGTTTAGGGGATGCTCTTTCTCCTAGAGGTGGACTCTACTCCCCTTACTGTCAGAACCCTGGCGTCAGGCTCCCGAATCAGCTTTCGTTTTGTGCTTTGTGTCCCTAAAGATTTGGGAAAGCTGCACCTCTGGAGTGGAGAACCTACATACCTGTGATGGTGGGTGTTCTTTGGTGGCCGAAGACTCAGAGACTGAGGCCTCTGGCTGCCTCTGGGCCTTTGAAGGGCCTGGAGCTGCTGTAGCTCGGGGTCTGGGAGACCTCTGTGTGAACATTTGTGCAAGAGGCTACAGAAGGGCAGGAGGGGCCCCCAGGGCCTGGAACGCTGCTTGCTTCTTCAGTAGAGCATGAGCCGTGCTAGCAGATGGTTGGGGGGTAAAGAGTTCATCTCTGGGAGCCATGCTGAGCTAGGTCCCGCTGAGCACAGAAGAGGGGCAGATGAGGCTGCTTTGGAGCACACTGAACGGTCTTAAACCCGGGTCTGTTAGAGACCCCGGGGGCGGTGGGGGGTGGGGGTCTGTTAGCTAGCCGTTGTTGATACAACACCACCATCTGCTGTTAGTTTTGGGCAACTGTGAGGAACTGCTAGCACAGCCGCGTCATTGCTAGGTGGGATTTTACGTATTGGGTCATTCAAACAATAAACCCAGTACCCCCAGGCACAGGGAAACAGATGTGGTAAGACAGATAGGGTCCTTGTCCCTGGGAAGCTTACATCCTAGAAATCGAGGGCTCGGGTCTCACGCTTGGCTGCACATCCCAGTCATCCGGTGTCCTTGTTCTGATTCCCAGCCAGGGTCTCCAGGAGGGAGGCCCTGGAATCACTCTTTTCAACATCTCCCCACCTGATTGAGATGCAGCCTGTTGTGGGGTGGGGTGGTCTGTGGGCTCCTGGAGCTCCCTGTGCAGTCCAGCTTCCTCACTTTGCAGGTGGGAGAACTGAGGCCCAGAAAGGGCAAGTTAGAGACTCCGGTCCAGACCCCACGAGTCCTGGCCTCCAGGTCAGTTGCTCTTTTGGGGATCCTGTACCACCCTCCTGCCTGCTGGCTTTTATTCCCATGACTTGCATGGAAGGATTTTAAAAGGTTATTCTTTTTTTGTCCTTTTTTTTTTTTTTTTAAAGATTTTATTTATTTATTTGACAGAGAGAGATAGTGAGAGCAGGAACACAGGCAGGGGGAGTGGGAGAGGGAGAAGCAGGCTTCCCACTGAGCACGGATCCCAATGCAGGGCTCAATCCCAGGACCCCAGGATCATGACCCAAGCCTAAGGCAGGTGCCCAACAACTGAGCCACCCAGGTGGTCCTTAAATGGTTTTTCTAAAGCCTGTCCGTGATGCCACTCTGGGAGTCAGCTCTGGCTTCTCAGCATGGGGCGTGTGGAATGCTGCTCTCCTCTCTGCAAGCTCAGAGGAGAGCACGTGGCAGAAAGAACGGGTCCTGCTTCCTGGCAGGGTAGTCTGCGTGGTAATGACATCACCGCAGCTGCTGTGCAGCTCGTTTCTGCGTTGCAGTCTTTCTCCGCAACCAGTCTAATAGAAGGCTGCGGAATCCAAGTGAAACAGCGTTGTAGGAAAATGTGGCCACACAGATAGCCCAAAGGGAGGCCAACTTTGACCCTCTGGAAATAACTACTCCTGAAGTTTTGGAGGGTGTCTTACAGTCTTTTTTGCCTTTTTTCTATTTTTCTTTGCATATGAACTCTCCCCTCCCCATTTTATACCACATACATACACACACATATGTTACGTATGTATGTACATTTACATTTCTTAAAATTAGCCGTGGAGTGATTTTTACTTTATCTGTTGGGGATTCTCAGGTTGACAGGCTTAGGCAGGCAGGGTGTCATTCTGTGTGTTTTACAGATGAGGGCACTGAGGTCTGGGGGAACAAAGCAGCACTCCCCCAGGCCACCCTGCTGATGATAGCTGCCCAGGACCGGACGCCAGGCCTCCTGGTTTCCAGTCGTGGTTGCCAGCCGGAGGCTGGGACGCTGTGCTCTGCTTTTCAGGGGTCGGGGTGCTCAGTGGCCAGCTGTATGCCACAGGCGGGCATGACGGGCCCCTGGTGAGGAAGAGCGTTGAAGTTTATGATCCTGGAACAAACACCTGGAAGCAGGTGGCAGATATGAATATGTGCCGGCGTAATGCAGGTAATGAGACTGCTCTCTCCTTCTGCCCTTGGGGGTGTGGGTGTAAACAGTAGCTGTTAGACACAGGCGGAGGGACAGAACCTGGCCCAAGCTTGTACCTCAAAGAGGAGTATCCATTCTCCAGATCGGTACTGGGCTAGCAGAGGGGAGAGCTGGGGAACACAACCGCTAGCCACAGGGTCCGCCTGCTTAGATGCAAGGGGCTGATGACTTTCACTGTACACTCTAGGACACAGACTCCATCAAAGCCCCTGGCCCACTGGCTCTGTTGGATAGCTAGGCACGGGGCTGTGTGGGCATGGCCAGTCAGTGACACTTGGTTCTATGTTTTTTACCTGTACCTGGCTCTGAGAACTTCTCACTTCCCACCTGAAACCCATCTCCTTCTTCCTACGGGTTGCCAGGGCCCTGATTCATTGTCCAGTGGGAGCACTTCCCATATTCCTTGCTCTGTACCTCCTGCCTCTCTGTCTCCTCCCTGTTTGCCTTCCTGTGGGAATGATCTATCTTAGAGTGTTTAGATTTTTGTTCTGAGAGCCTGACCTCCCTATTAAACTCTTTGCTTTAACAGCTTTATCTTGTGGATCGTGTCCTATGTTGGTATATCTTATTTTATGCCTCTTTACTCTAGAAAAGTGTTGGCTTAGCTTAGCTTCCCAGACTGGAAAGGCAAACAGGTGACTTTCAGGCAGATTTTTTTCCTTTATACTCAAATTACCTGTTTGCTAAACTCATTTGTAGGTCATATGTTGAAAGTGTAAACAGAAGGGAGTTTATTAATTTGCCCACTGCCTGAGCCTGCTATGATAAAACTTGGCATTTGGCCTTAAGCCCCATGAGCGAGGGATTACAGAACACCCAAGACAGCTAGTGTATCAAAAATCCAAGAATTAAGTTTTGATGTAAATGAATATATATGTATATGTTCACATAGAGATATTTCTGTTTTTTATAGCAAAAGTGGAATCCTACTCAGTGATGTTCTACAACCTGCTTTTCTAATCCACTTCACAATCTTTCACAACTGTCTTTTTATAATGTGAGATAGACTTTCATGATATTTTAAATGGCTGTATCACAATTTAAATATCTCATCTACTATTGGGCTTTTAGATTATTTCCATTTTTCTACCAATAATGCTTTTGTTGTTATAAATGGCCTTATGGCTGATCAGTGCACACATCTCAAATTATTTCTTTAGAATTTAAGTCCAGGAGTGAAATTCTTTTTTTTTTTTAAAGATTTTATTTATTTATTTGACAGACAGAGATCACAAGCAGGCAGAGAGGCAGGCAGAGAGAGAGGAGGAAGCAGGCTCCCTACTGAGCAGAGAGCCCGATGCGGGGCTCGATCCCAGGACCCTGAGATCATGACCTGAGCCGAAGGCAGCGGCTTAACCCACTGAGCCACCCAGGCGCCCCCAGGAGTGAAATTCTTAAGCCAGAGGGAGCATCTTTGCTTCCAGTACTATCCAGGAAGCAGTACATTTTATCCTCTCATCAGGATCTGAGATAATCTTCATCAGTACTGACAATTACTGCTTCTTGAATATCATCAATCCCCTCATGTGATTTTGAAAGAAGACACAGCGTATTAGATCGAGGCCTTGTAAACTCTTGATGAGTAACATAATGTTTTCCTACTCTTGGCCCCTGCAGCATGAGACTTTGCCCTCACACCAGCTCTCTGTGAGATCAGGGTGGGAGGAATGCCTTGTCCCTGGGGGCTGTGTGTGGGTTTAGATCTAAGTCATGTGGAGGCATCCCAGATACAACCACTAGGCACAAAAGGATAGCTGTCCCAGTGTTTACCAGAGCAAACCTACAAGCAGAGTGGGAGTAGTGTGTGTGAGATTCCCTGAGCATAGCTCAGTCTGCGTGTGGGAAGTCTACATGCTCCAGTAGAGAGGGGCCTGTACCCATAAAGAGTTAAGTATTTATAGGGTCAGGGGCCAGGAATGTCCCTGGGAGCATGTAGCAGTGAGAGCTCCCTGGTCAGAGAAGAGACCTTCTTAGAAATGGGGGATCCTCAGGGCCCAGTAGTTATTGTTGACATGGTCTCCCATTGAGCAAAATCAGACCTATGAGCTGGTTCATGGGGTCACCTTGAAGGGGAGGAGGAGTGCCTCCCGGGATTTCCATGCTTATTTCCCATCCATTCTAATCCCCTCGTGGCTCCTGCTATGATGTCTCCTATGGCCTCTGTTTCCCAGGAGTCTGCGCAGTGAACGGGCTCCTGTATGTGGTTGGAGGGGATGACGGATCCTGCAACCTGGCTTCGGTGGAATACTACAATCCCATCACTGACAAATGGACGCTGCTGCCCACCAACATGAGTACGGGGCGGAGCTACGCAGGTCAGTGTGCTGCCCCCAGTTCCACCTTCACCCCCGCCCGACCCCTGTACCCATGGAGCTGAGTTTGCTTAACTTGGGACTTCATGCCTCTTGCAGCGATAGTAGATAATTGTCCCATGCCACCACTCTGTCATTCTGTGCCCACAACAGATAACCCTGCTGAGCCTGGGTCTCCCCAGCGAACCGGAATGTAGGCCCAGAATTCTTTTTAACACCCGTGTTTGCAGGGGCCACTTCCAACTGCTCTGATTTGTCCTAAGATGACGGGTTTAGAATTTCATTGCCATTTCTGGCTCCTACACAGAATAAGATACAGTTCTTGCCTTGCAGAAATTTAATTGGAAGGATAAGATCTGTCTACATGAAGT
This sequence comes from Lutra lutra, assembly GCF_902655055.1. Lineage (NCBI taxonomy): Eukaryota > Metazoa > Chordata > Mammalia > Carnivora > Mustelidae > Lutra > Lutra lutra. Next base: position 76,635,650 of record NC_062282.1, on the reverse strand, counting down.
AGCACATGCAAGGCAGTGTACCCATGACTTCTCAATAGAATGTGCTACGTGGTCTATATTTTAAGACAGGACAGGTGAAAACTTCCCGGAGGAAACAAGGTTGGATCACCTCTGAAGGTGGGAGCTGCCCTTTGCCAGGGGCTCCCTCCCTGTGCCAGCAGGTGGTGTGTTAGGCACACTGTACCCATTCACTGTCATCCTTTCAAGAACACCCTGGGTGAATGGGACTGTATCCTTCCATTTTACATGTGATGAAATTGAGACTCCAGGCAAGAGGTGGAGGCAGCAGTAAGTACCACACTGCTGTGGAGGCTTATTCTTGGCAAGCGTGTGTGATGGGCTCGGTGAGGTCTGGGAAGTCGGAGCTGCTGACGACAGGGGTCTGTAGGGAGACAAGCAGTCTCCCATACCCATGATGTAGCTCAGCAACCTGTACCTTGTCTTCCAGAAACAGGAATATTTAGAGCTAACAGTGATTTAAAGAGCACATAACAACATCCCAGGCATGAAGTATTTGACACCCATGATCTCCTTCAGTGTGCATCACAACTCCCATGGTGTTCTGATTCCCTTTTTGCGGTAGAAGGTCAATCAGTCTTGTTTGGATTTCAGGCTTGAAGGGGGCTGTGCAGGCTTGAAGGGGCTCATATCCTAGATTGTCAACACAGGCCGTCAGTTGCAGTGAACTGATTTTACTTCTTTTTCCTTGTTTAGGATTTTTCTCAACCAAATAGAAAAGTTTTTAGAGGCATGTTGGTCTTTGAGTGATTCTTTTCTCACGATTAATTATTAAAATGAGAACTTTCATTTTCTTTTCAATACGGTTGTAGGAAGAGCACGAGTACAGACAGCTTCGAGTACGAGACAGTGAGGCCAGTGAGGGGTCCTCCCTTGGCTCCTAGTGGATCTTAAGGAGAGGGGAAGATTTAGGTGTATGTGGTTAGAATTTCACATATGTGCTAAATATTTCATGTCTACCTCTTCATTGTCTGTCTGCTCTAGAAGTAACTGCGAAACAGACAAGCAAACGCGCAATTTGTCTTCAACTCCATTGACTGAGTGTATCCTTCTTTTTTTTTTTTTTTTTAAGAATCTCAAGAAATTGCCTGCAATGCAGAGGTAGATGGATTTGGAGTATTATTTATGATAGCAAAGAACTTGAGAACTACTTAACGTGTGACATCAGAGAAGTAGTTAAACTGTGAAGTATTTGTACAGTGCAAGTGTTTCTAATGTCACGAGAACATGTTCATGACAGTCTGGGGGTTTAAAAGGGAGGACTCCCAAGGGACGTGCCCTGCAAGCTCAGTCACGCAGTCCTGCATCCCAGACGTTTGAGTAGCAACTGCTTAAAGAAGGGGACATCGGAGTCGGATCTCATGGATTCCAGTTCTGTGCCTTGGACTGGGGCTCTGGGCAGGGTGATCGGTCTGACTGAACTTCTTGTTTTCTCATTTGTAAAATGAGAATGAAATCATAGCAAGTTCCTCACAGTTGTTGTGCAGTAAGAGTGGAACGCTTAGCACAGTGTCTCCCTGGCATGTAGATGATCACGGTTATTTTTAAAAGCCAGGAAATAGTCCAAGAAGACAATGGTGATGCTCTTTGTATGTAGGGTTTTAAAAAACTTTCTTTCCTTGTTTGCTTCTGTGTTTTCCAAATTTCCTGAAATGAGAATATTTTACTTTTTTTTTTTTAAAGATTTTATTTATTTATTTGACAGAGAGATCACAAGCAGGCAGAGAGGCAGGCAGAGAGAGAGGAGGAAGCAGGCTCCCTGCTGAGCAGAGAGCCTGATGCGGGGCTTGATCCCAGGACTCCGAGATCACGACCTGAGCCGAAGGCAGCGGCCCAACCCACTGAGCCACCCAGGCGCCCCTTACTTTTTTTTTTTTTGAAAGATTTTATTTATTTTGAGAGAGACAGTGTGTGTGAGTTGGGGGGAGGGGCACAGACAGAGGGAGAGAGAGAATTTCAAGCAGGATCTCCACTGAGGGCGGGGCCCAACCTGTGCCTCGATCCCAGGATCCTGAGATCATGACCTTAGCCGAAATGAGGAGTTGGACGCTTAACTGACTGAGCCACCCAGGCGCATCAAAAATATTTTACTTTTATAATCAAAAGAGGAGGTTTATTTTTTAAATTTTTAAATTTTATAGGTTTTATATATTTTTTTGAGAGAGAGAGAGAGAGAGCACAGGCAGGGAGAGTGGCAGGCAGAGGGAGAGGGAGAAGCAGGCTCCTGCTGAGCAAGGAGCCTGATGTGGGGATCATGACCTGAGCTGAAGGCACACGCTTAACTGACTGAGCTTCTAAGGTACCTCCGAAGAGGAGGTTAATATAAAAAAAAAAAAAAACAGTACAGGACCTGGCTTTTCTTTTTTTTTTTTTTTTCTAAAGACCCTCTGGCCTCTTTTTTTTTTTTTTTTTTAATTTATTTGACAGAGACCACAAGCAGACGGAGAGGCAGGCAGAGAGAGAGGGAAGCAGGCTTCCTGCTGAGCAGAGAGCCCGATGTGGGACTCGATCCCAGGACCCCGAGATCATGACCCGAGCCGAAGGCAGCGGCTTAACCCACTGAGCCACCCAGGCGCCCGGACCTGGCTTTTCTTATCTTTTCTCTCTTTTCTTTCTTTTTTTTTTTTTTTTTAGTGCTACCTTACAAAAGAATTCTGAGGTGCAGGGAGATGTTGTCAAGGTCAGGCAACACATCTGGGTCTGTGGACTGCAGTGCTGCCCACCTCTGAGCTTTTCTATCTGCACCTTTATCCCGAATTCACATGCAGTGGGTGTCTTAGAATCTCACTCCTGGGGTATCCTGGCATTTCTCTCAGGAGTGTTCTCTCAATCTCCTCTGTAGCCAGAAGATTTATAGTCATGGGACCTCGTTAAAGTAACTGTCAGTTACACCGGACCAACAGACCTTACCTGTAAATTAGGATTTTGTTCGATTGAAGGTACCAGAAGAGCAGACATATACTGGCTTAAGCAAGGAGGGAGTGTACCTATCTCAGGCAGAAGGAAGACCAAAAGTCCAGGGCTGGCCTAGGGCTCGGGCTGTTGTTGAAAAACCAGGCTTGTTCTCCCTTTTCTGTTTTGCTGGCTTTACCAGTAGCCACCACCACCATGGGCTGTGTGTAAGCCACCTTTTGGATGGGGCACCGGACAGAGCCAAAGCTGCAGCCTGGGCAAACGTGTGTTTGCAACGGTCTTGGCCAGGCCTGGGGCATGTGGCCCTGCCAGCTGCCAGGCAGTCTGGGAAGCTGAGTCAGTCATATGCTGTCTCTGCCGTCATGAACAGCAAGTAGAGGGGAGGTTGGCTGAATCCACCTATGGTATTTGCCACGGAGGCATTCTAGGATCATCTATGACTTCATAAGTTAGCCATGGAGTATAGTTCACTTTGGCTAAAGTCATTTTGGAGACAGACATTGTCTGGACTGTTGTTCCAAGCACAGTGTTTAGCACGGGAAGGGTCTTTCCATCAGGTGACATCACACAGCATGGGAGCTGAGCCTCAAGAGGTCAGTGGTCTTGCCTAAGGCCTCCCTGCAGCTGGACTGGTGGCCAAGCTAGGACCGGCATGCAGTGTTTCTTACTTGCTTGAAGTCAGTCCACTCTTCTTTCTAGTTCATTTCAGTATCTTGTAAAAGTAGGCATGAATCCTTGTCACTTGTCTTACAGTGATGGAAAGGTAGAGCCAAGGAACTGCCTCTGGGCCCCTGTGACAGTACGGAGTGTCATGAGGTTGAGTTCTGGTCTTGGAAAAGAACTTCTTGAGATAGCAACCATGTTCATGTGATGATGCTAGGGGAGCCCACTAGCTGTGGTGCTGAGGGCCTGTGCGTGCAGGTTCAGGTGTCTTGCCGGGCCTTGGCCGTAAGAGTGGGAAAGAGCCCACTGTGGGCTGCCTGAGTCCTCAGGCCCTGTGGGGCTTGGATACAGACATGCCCCTTCCCCTTGACTGGGGCTTTAGAATGGCTCAGACCCATGAACCCCTTGGTTCTCTGAATACCTTTGAAGAAGCTGAGGTGCTCACTTTCTTTCCCTTTCATCATAGGTGTTGCTGTGATTCACAAGCCCTTGTGACCCACAGGCCCACGGCCAGGAGGTGGAGGCAGGGGAAGGGTGCTGCCTGTAGTTCAGAACAGCCGCACCATGACTGTTGGTGCCACTCACTACCGGAGTCTGCAGCGGAGCAAGACATGCCCTCCTCCAAAGTGGCTGAGTGGCGTCCGGCGTGGAGACTGGTGATCGCCTCCTGCTCCCCTGAAGTGTTTGGGACTCCCCCCTGAGCAGTGGGTTCCTAAAGCTCCAGGCAGCACCTGGGGCTTTTTTGTGTGTTTCTACATGAACACCCAAGAACCTGGGGACAATGTGTGTGTGTGTGTGTGTGCGTGCGCGCACGCGCACGTGTGGGTGGAACATGGTGTTTCACGAAGTTGGGGGATGTGTGACAATCTACTGGATTTCTTTACTACTGATCCTTCTGTGCTAAAAATCAAATCACAGAAACCTCTCTTCCGGATTTGCCCTGTGGGAACCCCGAGATTCCTAAAGCTGCTGACCTCTGGAGGTCTGGGTGGACAGGCCAGGAATGTCCAGAAAATGACTGGTGATGGGGGCGTTGCTTTGACTATGCCCACAGACTGACTTTGACTCCTGGCATGGTCTGCAGAAGAGCTGGGCATTCTTGAATCTGCGCTGTGTCTTCTGTGTGTGAGAACTGGAAACAGATGGGGGTCCCCAGCCCCTCCACTGGGTGCTCTTCCTTGGGCTTTCCTTCAGGAAGCAGATGAGAACCATCTGGTCCTTGGACCACTGGTCTTTGAGGTTGTGGATTCCAGGCTTGGGAGATTTTGTGTCTCTTCAATTGGGAAAACTAGCTCTTTGGAGAAGTCCTGAGTATCACACTGGAGAAAAAAAAAATACACACCCACATATATATACATGAACAACTAAAACAAAACAACAAACCAAAGTGGTAAGGCAGTTCCTGCCAAAAATGGTCTCAGAGAGGATCCTACTTCTGGGTTTTCCTGGGATGGGACAGTCCTCATCTATACTTATTATCCATGCTTAATTCTTCCTAGCAGCCCATTTTACTTTCAGAAGTGTCCTGGTTTGGAGAATAAATAAAAGGTCACCCTACCTCCAAACCCAGAGATAGTTTTGCCCCTGCCTTAGGGGTCCTATATGATCTAGATCACTGTGGATGATTTCAAGGGAGTATACCAGCTGGGCCTGGGCCTCAGCACTAGATGGTGATGGTCAAGTCTGTCTGAGGTCCTCGTCTTCCTTTCCTTGTGCTCTCCCCCTGTTCCAGGGCCTGTACCCTCAGAATACTCTTTTCCTCCTTGTTTCTCCTGAGAGGGAGGAGATGGTGGTAAATGCCCAGGATATGTGATCTCTCTCAGGGATACTTGCATTTTAAAAGAGGAGCTTGGTGAGAGCTTTGCTAATTCACTGGTAGAAATTATTAATGATAGAACGTCAGACATCTGGAGGGGGTGGTGGGTATTTGAGGAATGATTTTCATTAAAGAAAGAAAGAAAAAGGAAGGAAGGCAGGCAGGAAGGAAGGAAGGAAGAAAGATGAATCTGTTCCTCACCTTGCAAGTCACTTATGTTGGAATTTGTGGCATAAGGAGGGAAGGTCTTATGTCTGGAGAGTACTCTGACATCATCAGGGCTGGGCTTTAATGCTCCCTGATTTTGGGGTCCACTTACAGGAGTCAAGGGGCGTTATGAAACCTGATGTGGGACTTCTGATCTAACTGGGCTACTTCCAAGCAGATCCTGCAGGAGCCTGGCATCCCCTCCAGCTCCCGGCTACAGTTAGAAAGCCAATAGCCTCCCTAGCTAGCTGGCCTCTCTGTGTATTTACTGTGTGTTTTTTGTGCACTGAACACTCGACTCTCTTGAAGAAGAAACGATTTCTGTTGTTGAGCAGATGTTATGTCAGTGAGACATTTGGAGGGCAGCACCAAGGCATCCGGAATTCTTAGCATCAAGGCATCCAGAAGAGGCTGGAATATCCAGCTTTGTTGGGCCTGGAGGAAATGTCTCCAAAGGAATCAAGGCATGCCTTCATTTGGGTGCTGTGCTCTCACTTGGCACTGGAGATGCCTGTGGCTTCAGAGCTCTGCCTGGGCTCGGAGGCTGACGAAATGAGCTTTTTGTCGCAAACGTTTTTCTTCCCGGCCTGAGGAGGGTTTGGGACTCGGTTTTGGTTCCTGGTGGGGATGAGGCAGGGGGATGGGGTCCCTCATGTGCTGTTCACACAGCTCCTGATTTCAGATGAGTTCAGGTGAACTTCCCACCCCCTTTCCCAGCACCTCTAGGAGCTAGACTTGGATGCACATGTGGGGGAGGTTCTTGTTTTTAATCTGCCCAGAGTGAGTCCCTTCCCTGAGAGCATGCTGGCCATGGTTTCTGCTCTTGGGGTTTTTGCTATTGGTTCCACCTGCCGGGAAGCACTGCCCCCGGCTGGTAGTATTGCTGAGGCCATGGTCACCTTGTCCTCATGTGTCCTTTTTCACAGGGACTCCAGCACTGGTACGTCACCACCAAAAAGCCGTTCGGCTCTTGCTGCCCACAGATGTCATTTAAAACCTGCTGTCTCTCTATCACTAGGTACGATTCTCTCTCCACAGTGCACACAGCCCAGTTGATTTCAAGTCTGTGCTGGTCCCGTGGTAGGTGAACCCCTCACCGCCCCCCCCCACCAATTTGGTGGCCGCAGCTGCTTGTGCATGCAGCTTTGCAGGGAGGTGTATCTGAAAGCTGATCACGGTGATGAAATGGAATTGCGGCCCAAGGTTAGAAGCTGCTTAGACGCCGCTGGGATACTGATTTGGACATCACAGAAGTCAGACTCTGAATCCCAAAGTTCCTTCTCCTCAGTACCTAATGGCATCTCTCCTTCTAAAAAGTTGCAGTATTATGCAAATGAAACTGACCTCATTTTCTTCTATGCAATAAGAATACTTAATTCTGTTTCACTACAAACCAGTTGCAATACCCCCTTACATGCTTTTGAACGGCGTTACTTTGATATCTGTTGTGTAATATTTGTATATTCCTGAACCAGAGCCTTTCAAAGATTGCCTTTTTATAAAATTGAAGCTATAGCATTCAGGCTAAACTTTTAATGTAGATATTTTTATAAGATCATTTTTTAGGATATCCGAATTGATTTTTGTTATCCATGATAATGAAGTGTTGTGTTCCCATAAGTCATGCTGTCTCCTAGTTCATGCCTGTAGCTATTTTCTGTCTGCTTGTCACCCTCCAAAAACTGATTTTTTTTTTTAGTACTTCCAGAAAGATGAATCTTTCTGACTTTGAGTCTTCTTTCTGATGCCATATTCAAGGGAGATTGCTGGAAAACACAATCCCTGGTGTTTCTGGAATTGCTTAGGGACTAATGTTTAGCCTGACTCAACAATTCCCCAACTATGTTGCCTGATCACTTTTTTTTTTGGAGTCTGCTCTTTGCAGAGGGGAGGCTGATTGGCCCCTCTCCTGGTGGCTCTCACTGCCTGGTGCTGAGCCTGGCATGCGGTGGCATGGAGGAGCTCGAGAAAGGGCTGCCCTGCAGGGCCTACTCCCAGGAGTTTCTTAGATCTGGCAAAGCAATCCTCATTCTCTTCTGCCCCTCGTTCTTCCAAAGCCTCCACCAGCTAGAGGCCTTTGTTGCTGGAGGATGTCCCTTTTGGAAGCATCTTCTCTATGAACTTTAAAAGAGGGCTTACTCCTCACAATCATTAAGAATGTGTTAAACGTGTGCTTCACAGTATACCTAAAACTTGCTTCTTGAGCTGTGTCTGCACTCCAGGCTCTATTTTATGTATTTATCTGCCATTAGCCTCATTAAACCAGTCTTTTATTTTTATTATTATTGGGACAGGTGCCATTTGAATTGCCTCCATGCTCCCCATTTGCACCTTGTTGGATCAGGTTGGGAGGTTGAGCAAACTCATATTCCAGTTAGCTGGAGTTTTTAAGGCTTTGCTTGCGTGGAGAAGCAAAGAGGTTAGAATTTATTTATTTATTTTTTTTAAGTGTTTGCACTGTTTAGAGTCCTAAGCCCCTCGTGTTTAGCTGTGCTGTGTGTGCTGTGTGACCGAGCAGGTGAGCCAGCAGCATTTTCGACATTTGGGAAGGGAAGAGACTTCTCTAGTGGATAACCACCGCCTCATAGCACCTGCACAGCCTTTGTCATGGGGCTGAGTGACTCATGGGTAAGGCGTCAGCCAAGGCAGGAATGCATGTGACGGTGGCATCTGGAGAAACAAATCGCCCTAGTACTACGTTCTTGCCCATGGCTATGAGATTGAAAACCATTCTCCCCTGTTTTTCAGTGGCAATAAAGGACCCTTGTTGGATTTTTTGTTTAATTTGTATATGATGTATAAAATACTTTGAAAGAAGACTCAAGACGCTGAATGTGTATGTCTGTGTGGGTGCTCTGTCCATGTGGTTGTCCATAGGCGACCTGACTTGATCACTGATGCCCTGTGAACACACTGCTTCAGTAAGGTCCTTGATCTCCTATTCTCTGCTTGGATGTTAGAGCCCATCTATCCAGCAAACGAACACTTGTCCCAGGCTCCATCAGTTACAGCGATAGCTGAAGAAACCGTTCCTCAAATGGATGATTTCAACAGGAATCAAGTTCAAGTTTCCCATACTTAATGTTAATAAAAGCTGAACTGTGAAAACCTTTCTCAGTATTTTATTTCCATAGTCCAGGCTCTCCATTTTGTCTTATTCCCACCTTATCTTCAGATTAAAATTTTTTTTTCTTAAAAATAAAGCTACCCTATGGCCCTGCAATTGCACTACTGGGTATTTACCCCAAAGATACAGATGTAGTGAAAAGAAGGGCCATATGTACCCCAATGTTCATAGCAGCAATGTCCACTATGGCCAAACCATAGAAAGAGCTGAGATGCCCTTCAACAGATGAATGGATAAAGAAGATGTGGTCCATATATACAATGGAGTATTATGTCTCCATCAGAAAGGATGAATACCCAACTTTTGTATCAACATGGATGGGACTGGAGGAGATTATGCTGAGAGAAATAAGTCAAGCAGAGAAGGTCAATTATCATATGGTTTCACTTACTTGTGGAGCATAAGGAATAACACGGAGGACATTAGAAGGAAAGGAAAAGTGAAGTGGGGGAAATCGGAGGGGAAGATGAACCATGAGAGACTTGTGGACTCCAAGAAATAAACTGAGGGCTTTAGAGGGGAGGGGATGGGAGATGGGTGAACCTGGTGGTGGGTATTAAGGAGGGCACGTATTTCATGGGGCACTGGGTGTGGTACATAAACAATGAATCCTGGAACACTGAGGAAAAAAAAAAAAAACAGTGGGAGAGAAGAGAATGGTTATCCTACTTAGATGGATCAGAAATGACAAACAGTAGTGATGTTCTCAGTTAGGTAGCCAGAGGATTTCTCAGAGGATGCCCATCTTATTTTCATAATAAAAATAGCCAACATCTAAAAAATAAATAAATAAATAAAATTTCTTTTTTCTTTAAGATCTGCTGGACAGGGTCTGTATCCCAAGGTCTCTGTTCCCTGGCCTCAGCACAGTGTCAGACCCACCAAGACGATCAGCGAGGCCCAGAGAGGCCTGTCCCTCCAGTAGGTGTTTGGTAGTGTGGGCATCTGTCCAGTGATTGTCAGGTGGGTGTGCTGGTCTCACACACAGAGAAGAGGAAACAGAGATCTGCCTGTAAATAAAAAATAAATAATCAAGTTTTAGAAGTTTTCTATAAGACCTATTGGTTTTACAGGTGTTGTTTTTATTATTACATATACAAATATTAGTTTTATTTTGTTAAATATGTACAACTTTTAAGTGTCTATTTATAAAACAGCAACATATATGAAATAATGCTAGGTAACATTTACTGAGTATGTACCACGTGCTAAGCACTTTTTGAAGTGCTCTGCCTCTGTCAATGCCTTTAATGCTCATCATGGGCTTCTGAGTTACTGTTATCTTTTATAGACGAAAATATGAAATGCACAGAGGTTAAATAACCTGTGTAAGGTAGCAGAGCTGCCAAGGGATGGAGCCAGGATATTGGCTGCACTCTGGAGTCCTGTCTTTAGGCATCTGTTGCTGCATCCTTGAGGAGATCATGAGGGGAGGAGGGGTTGCTAAGAAGCACCTAGGAGTCCCTGGGAAGTGCAAGAATGGCTCAGGAAAAATACCGAAGCCCAACTTGCCAGGTCTTTTGGACCAATGCTGTCCCCACCTTCTTATCAGTGGAAAATAATCCTATTTGTTGCTGTGGTGATAGCAGCAAGAGGCACATTTGAATGGGTACTATTTTTTTTTTTTTTAAAGATTTTATTTATTTATTTGACAGAGAGAGATCACAAGTAGACAGAGAGGAAGGCAGAGAGAGAGAGAGAGGGAAGCAGGCTTCTTGCTGAGCAGAGAGCCCGACGTGGGACTCGATCCCAGGACCCTGAGATCATGACCTGAGCCGAAGGCAGCGGCTTAACCCACTGAGCCACCCAGGCGCCCATGAATGGGTACTATTTTTTACCAGACACCCTGCTAAGTGCTTTACAACTTGATCTTTAATCCCTGCGACAACCTCTGTGGGAGGTGGCATTACTTATTTTTGGAGGCTGGATGTTTCCTATTGGCTGCTCTGCCTTGCCCCTTTCCTGGCTCCTCCTCTTGAGTAACTGTGGTCACCAGGAGTCTGATCCCAACAGTCAAATGACCAGTTCAGCTGGGCTTCACCATATGGCAGGGTGAGAGCCTCCTACTGGGACTTGGTTCAGCGGCAATTCTCAAATCCATATGCTCAGGGATAGGGGTTTCCCTCTGGTGAACAAACTGGACTGTCCCAGGATCCTTGAGGATGTCATTGGTTCTGTCTTGTTCCAGGTGACAGGCAGGCAGCTCAGAGAGGTCAGGCTCCTCTCCAGGCTAGAGAGACCTAAGGGACAAGTGGGAGCCTCTTGGCCACATCCCTCCCCACATTTGGAAAAGTGTATTTTGAGATCCCAGGGGACATGACTTGCTTGACTCTGTCTGTATGCCCTGTGCCTAGCACTGGGTTGGCGCTGAGTATTTACAGGAAAAGAAGAAAGACCTGTGAGGAGGGTTCAAGTGGTGGAAACCAGCAGGTTCAGTCTGGGGTGTTAGTGGGGGCTGGGATTTGAGAGGGGAGAGACACGTGCATCCAGAGAGTGGGGGACAGACTCCAGAGACCTGGGGAAAGGGGTGTGAGTTTTTCACTAAGCAAGAGACCCAGAGACAGAGAATGAGACAGAAACAGAGGGAGACAAACATAATGAGAAAGATGCACACACGTGCACACATACAGATACACACAGCCAAACAAGAGACCACTCCTACAGAAATACAGATGCAGAGACCCAGAGGGAGGTGGAGAGAGAGGCCATTGCTTCTTAAAGTGACAGAAGACAGGTCAGCCCAGTGCCTCAGACCAGAAGCATTCATCATGAGACGCGGGTCCTCACCTGACCTCTGGTAAGCTGATGCTATGGCCTTGAGTCAGGCTGGAACCCTTGGAGTCCTTGTCTCCACCTGTAAAATATGGATGCTAACACCGTTTTTGTGAGTTTGTGGAGAAGATTCCTTGAGGAGGCCCTAAAATATGGAAGGCAGACCCTCTCGACCCTGGGGAGGCTGGGCTGGACAGAGCAGATTCTTAAATAAGAGCCCCAGTCTCCTGCAGTGACAGCGCTGGGAGAATCCTGACTGCACACAGGCCTCCATGAGCCAGGAGTGTGGGCAGAGGCAAGGAAGACACAAGAAGAGAGACGTGCTCTTTGTCCTTGTGTCCCGTCTGGGCTCAGGGACACCTGGGGTTTAATTTCTGAAGGAGGCCATGAGGCGCAGCGATGCAGAAGGGGCCATTAATGGGCTTCTTTGTTTCCTCCTTCCCTCCAGGTGGAATGGGGGCACGTCTCCTGAGTTGACTTTCTGCTCCAGGAGTACAGAATCTTCCTAGCTTTGACCCCATGAGGTCCTGGGAATGGGGAATTAGTAACAGGTGTAACCATTTTACTATATTACTAAGGAATTTCATGGAATTTTTTGTTTCTCAAAAAAGCCCAGTGAGGTAGCCAAAGGCAGGCATTACTTTGAGCAGTATGCCTCTACCTGGGGTATACCATGGGCACTTTCTCAGTGGGGGCCGGTGCGTGTGGAACACTCCATGGGTGAGGTATTAGCGGTAGTGGCTCTTACTCTCATCGTTCCCATTATACAGATAGGGAAACAAGCTAGACAGAGGTTAAGCAACTTGCTCAGATTCCCAGAATCAGAGCTTGGACTCCATCACCCAAGATTGTTTGGCTCTACAAGACCGCAGAATGACACCCGTGGCTTACCCAGGGAGCGGGTTATGGTGCTCACAGGGCCATGAGTCCCCAGGTAAGCAATCCAGGATTGGCACAGCAGATCCATGCTGTCGCTGGGATCCGAGGTCCCCCTGTCTTTCTGATCTTCCACCCCTTAAGGGTTGCAAGAGAGGTGCTCTGTAGCTATTGCCGCATCTGTACAAAGGCATGAAAAAGAGGGAAGAGAACAGTACAAGGGACAGTGCCTGTAATGGGAAAGAGAACCTTTTCTAGAAATCCCTAGTAGAATACCACTTAGGTTTCCTGCAGGGCCCTCAGCTGCAGGGGAGTCAGAGGAGGTGAAGGCTTTTAAATGGACTCATTGCTGTTCCAAACGAACTCAGGAGTTGTACCTGGGAGAAGGAAGGGGCCCGTGGACACTGGGTAGGCAATGAGCAAATTTGGCTTCAAAGCTATTAGCCCTCTCTCTCTAAATGCCATGCAGTTCCCTCTCCACCAGTCAGTTTGTCCATCCTCCCACTTCTGCCCCTGAAATTACCTTGGCTGAGCACTAACCTTATGCAGGGCTCCTTATCCTCCAGGGTCAATGGTGCTCCCTCTGCTCTGGGCACCTGCTGAAGGGCTTGAGTGGGGGTCCTGGGGCAGAGCTGGGCTGGGAAGGCTCCTCTTGGAGACTTCTTCAGCTGTCTCCCTTGCTATATTGGCATCAGGGGCAGATGGCTCTCCTGAAGGATGAGTGAGAAGTCCTAAGCAAGGCAGACCTTTAGGAGCCTATCACTGAGGCTTAAGAGACAGCTCATTTATCAGGTGTGGAGGTTTCCCTGAAGCGCTGATTGAGGAGGCCTGTCAGCTGCAAGATCTATGACCTTTATCTTAAGAGTGACCCATGCAGGCAGCGCCATAAATCTTTCCGAGCCACAAACTGGGAGGCAGGGCTGGGTGAGATTTGGTGTTGGTCTCTTAGAGGCAATTTCCCCAGCTCCCTTGTCCTCTTGTCCTCCAGGATGTCCTCACTTTTAATGGTGGCCGCCTGGGTGGTTTCCAGCACTTGGCGGAGCTGCAGGAGGTCAGGAAAATGATGCGTCCAGTCTGGCTGCCATGCGGCTGTCCTAGGTCTGTCCCTGCTGGGGATGGCTGCCGCCCAAGCCCTGACCGCAGAGCAGGAGGAAGTGCAGTCTGAGCCTGGGCCCTCCCTGCACCTGGCCAGGAGGCTCTGGGTGGCATGGAGAGGGTGGAGGGAGAGCCCAGAGACCTCGTCTCAAAGGATCATTTGACCACATAGTGTGTTGTTTAAGAGCTTTGAACCTGAGTTCAAAGCATTTAAACCCCTGTCTGTCCATGACCAGGCCCTCCTCCAGAGCCTCTGAGGATAGACAGGTCAGCACAGGCGTCACACTCCAGCCCTGAGGGAGCCCACACTTTGGGGAGCTAACAGCCTCCTCCAGGGCCTTCCTCTGGATCTGGACCTCACCTCCGCCTTTAAACAGCAGCCTGGATCTGAGGTAAGGGTATCAAGGCAGGAAAGGCTGAGGCTACAGAGGACATCCGAATGTATTTTTTTCAGCCCCAGATCCATCATTTTAATGTAACCTGGCCTCCTATTTCAATGATTAACTAAGGAATGGTCTGCCTTTGCGACTGCGATTTCTGCACAGCCCTGATAAGGAAAGCCATAAAATCATCTTTGGGCACCAGAGAAGATTTTATGTATGTCCCAGAAAGGGTGTTTTGATTTTTAGCAGCTTCAAACACAAACCTCCTGCCTAGATTTGGGAGGCTGCTAGATTCCAGGATCCTGTGAGGGCAGGAGGGCCGGGGGAATTCAAGAAGGCCCAGGTGGACACGGCTGGGAGGAGTATGAGAGCCAGGCTTTGCCGTGGTGCTGACTACAGACCCCGGGGCTGCCTCGCTGGAGCCCCCCCACTGTCGGCCTGGGGGTCCGTGTGCACCCCTTCCTGAGGCAGTCTCTAGTTAGCTACTGCCTTCTCTAACTGCTTCTGTACTTTGCGTGTATTTCATACATATTAACTCATTCATTATGTATTTGTCCAGCTCTCCTTGGATGTCGGGCTCCAAGCCAGCTCTACAGACATGGTGCACATGAGAGGGTCCCTGTCCTGGGAGGGTTCCTGTAGAGGTGTGCAGACAAAGTAGTAAAGAAGGAACCACCATACACCATGGTAAGTAAAGAGGTCTTTGGACACATATAGTAGGGTCAGGAAAAGTGTTCTGGTGGAAATGGTGGTAAGCTAAGACCTTACTTTGGATGGATGATGGGTGTTGGCCTGGTGAAAGGATAGTTGGAGGTGTCGGGGAGAGAGGAAGAAGGGACAGCAAGTGCAGAGGCCCAGAGGCTAGAAACATGGCCTTCTGGAGAAAACTCCAGTCCTTCAGTGTGGCTGGATCCTAGAGCACAAGGGGGGCATAGAGAGGGATAAGGCTGGAGTATTGGGTGGGAGCCATGTCACAGGACTTGAAACCATGGAGTGGAGGTAATTCTTTTTCTTGAGATCATTGGGAAAACATCACAAGGGCCTCAAGTTGGGTTCCCAAGGAAGAGGGGGCTCTGAGATAAGTACTCTGAATCTTCCCAGTAAGTGTTCTTAGCCGGAACACCTGTGAAGGAGAGCAGGATGCAGAATGAAGTGGGGCGGGGAGTTAGATCACACACTGTAACAGAGGCCTCTGCCAGTCTCTGGAAACTCTGGAGCTGGGATGGCCTCTCAGTGTTGTCCTGAGTTGACCCAAGGGGGATGAACTTTTGTATCTCTGCAAAAATCAGTTGACCAAATAATAAATAAATTGGACTTCATCAAAATTCAAAACTTCTGCACTTCAAATGATATTACTGAGAAAGTAAAAAGACAATCCACAGATGGAAGAGAGTATTTGTAAACGCTGTATCTGATAAGGATTCAGGATACAGAATATATAAAGAGTTCTTACAACTCAAGAATAAGAAGATAACCCAATTAAAAAAATGGGCAAAGGAGTTGAATAGACAGTCCTTCCAAAAGTCCTTCCATGAAAAGATGCTTAACAGCATTAGCCATCAGGGAAAAGTAGATTAAAAACCACAATGAGATACCCTTTCATTCTCACTAGGATGGATACAATCAAAAAGACAATAACAAATACTGTGGAAGATGTAGAGAAATTGGAACTCGTGCCTCACAGGGTCGGGGCGGGGGCAAGGGGAGAGGATGGGGAATGTAAAGTGGTGCAGCCTCTTTGGAAAACAGTCTGGCAGTTTCTCAAGGAGTTAACACAGGTTTCCTGTATGACCTAGCTGACTCCGCTCCTTGATACACACATATGCCTACACAAAAAGTTGTACGTAAATGTTCATTGTAGCATTATTCTTAATAGCCAAAATGTAGAACCTACATAGTCATCAGCTGATGCTTGCTCAGGACAGGGAGAACCCCGAAGGCATTATGTTAAGTGCAAGAAGCCAGAGACTAAGGCCGCCTAGTGTATGGTTCCACTTACATGAAATATGCAGACTTGGCAAGATCAGCAGAGATGGAAGGTAGATGAACAGTTGCAAAGGTATGAGGGGAGGGGGAAAAGGGAGAGACTGCTCATGGCACTGGGTATCTGAGGTATTTTGGAGGGTGTGTGATGAAATGTTCTGATATCAAATACTGACGGTGGTTTTATAATTTTGTGAATGTACTAAACTCCACCGAATTGTACTTTACAAGGCTGAATTTTTAGGGTGTGTGAATTAGAACTCCATAAAAATGGTCATTTTGGATTCATACTCCCAACCTCCTCCAGGTCATGTAACCTGGAGTGAGACATCTCCCTCAGGCAGAGAGCCTTGTCGGGAGAGGGCTCAGCTGTGAGCAGTTAGCAGGTCCCACAGAGAGGCCAAGGGAACTCTGGGTCTGAGTTACCTCCCATAGCATCCACTACAGAAGGCTTCCGGGTGGAGTGGTGGAATCTGTGTTTTCCTTTAGCACACAACCTTCATGACAACTCTAAGAGGCAGGCGTTGTGTTACTCTCCCTCTTTTGAGATGAGCAAACTGAAGCTCGCAAAGGTTAAGCAATGGGCTAACCGGGTGGCTCAGTTGGTTAAACATCTGCTTTTGGTTCAGGTCATGATTCTGCGGTCCTGGGATCAGGCCCTGCATCGGGCTCCCTGCTCAGTGGGATGCCTGCTTCTCCTTCTCTCACTCCCTCTGCTTGTGTTTCCTCTCTCGCTGTCTCTCTCTCTCTCTCTCTGAAATAAATAAATAAATAAATAAATAATCTTAAAAATAAAAGGAAGTTCAAACAACTTAGACGGGATCTCCATAGCTAGTGGAAATTTGAACAGGAGGGTGAACTTGTGTCCACCTGGGGTCAAAAGTTAGGCTCTTCATGATGATTCTATGCTATTCTGTGCTCAGTCATTCACAGATTTGTTGCCCCTGAAAAATTAATTGGCTTGAAAGACAGTTAATGAAAGGGACTGTGTCTGAGTGCATCTTCAGCACCCACCACAGAGTCTGAAAATGTGCATCACGCTGGAGGAGTTCCCTTCCCAATGACTGCAGACACCTCGCCACTGCTAATACTCAGCAAAGGTCATTTTCTCTAAGTTGCAGGAAAAAATTAACAGAATGAGCAGATTCTCCTCATTTTTAATCCATTTTTTTCAGAGGGGGATGCAAATTCTTGCTTGTTTGTACTAAAATCTAATATCAGAAGGCATCTTATTTATCAAAAAATGTGTAGACTTCTCTTCATCAATATTTCAGTTTCCCGTCAAAGGCTCCCACACCTAAACACATTTCCTTGAAGACATGAGGAGAGTTATGGATTTCAATAAATTGAAGTCAGGGCTGACGGAGGTGCAGTTTGACTGCTGTTTTCCCCTAGGCTTTCCCGTGAAGCTGCTTTTTGTGGCTCATGGAGGATCAAGGACTTTATCCTCAATGTATATCCCAACTACTCCCCCTGTCAGACCTGTTATTTCCAAGGCCCCAAGCTGCTGCCTCTTGGATGCATCCTGGCTAGGGATGGGGTGCATCTGGGTTACCTTTGGTAGATTTTTCTCCCTGTGGGGAAGACTGGGAGGAGATGCGTGGGTGGGGGTTGCTTAGCTGGAAGACAGTACCTGTAAAGGCACTTTTCAGACTTGCTGACTGTGGGATGATTCTCTAGAACCCAGGGAGGACCACACATGTCACTTTGCTTTTGTGTGAAGTTTCATCTTTAGGACTCAACGAGGGCCTCAATGCTATTAAAGTGATAACATCCCTGTCTGTCAAGGCTGACAGCATCAACAGTTGTTCCTGTCTAAGCGTGAAAGCCTAAGCAAACTTGCAAGGGGAGGAAACAAAGTGCTTTGGGGACCGGCGTGGGGGCCAAGAGGGCTGGGAGGGAAAAACTGGGGGTAGAATAGCATAGGGGTGAAAAGCGAGGCTCCTAGGACCTGCTGTGTCACTCGACCTCCTGGCTGTACTATTACACACTCTTTCCAGGTTGTTACCTCATTTTTGAATCAGGGTAATAATAGTCCTCAACAGCTAGGATGGTTGGAGGGATAAAGTGAGATAGAACATGTATGGCAGACATAAGTGGAAATATAGTCACAGGAACAGGGAGAATGCACTGTCCTTTTCTCTCACAGTGCTCTGATTTTCCTCACAAGTCTTCTACCTGCTGGTTAGTGTGGAGGGAAAACCCTTCCATTTTAATCTAATCTGGTAAATTTAGTCTTATTCAAAAATATGAACTGTCCCTATAGTAGTTCTCCCTGTCTCACAGGTGTCTGCTTCCCTTTTCTCTGACTTCTGCTGGTGTCCATGAACGTGAAGGGTTAGGTCCTTGTGCTAGTGGAGGAGAATTGCTTCTGGTCTGGTCAGGGTTCAGTTGCAAGTGAGGAACATACCGAAGGATATTTAATGGCTTGTGAAATTGTTGGAAGAGGTACAGACACAGACTCGAGGCTACTGTGACTCTTTCCACGGGACCCCGCAGAGCAGGGCTGCCGGGGCAGTGCTGCCTCTGGCCCAGGTGGGAAGCCACAGAATCAGGAAGAGCCATCACAGCTCCTGGCTGGATGCATGCTGCCTGGACCCCAGCCCACACCAGGAACATGGGTGCCCCACTTCTCTCCCCACATCCTTAGAGGCTGATCTCTGTTTTGCTTCAGTGCATCTTATTAGCAGAACCTAAATCACATCCAGAAACCCTAGCCTCATGTCAGTCTGGGAAATGTAGTTTGTGGTTTCCCAGCCTCTGCACCATATCAGAGGGGTTGGAATGCCTTTCCTGCTCTCAGTCCTCATTAACGGCTACATTCCTTCATCTGGCTGCTTCACATCCATACATGTCCTTTTCCCCAATGTCTAAACAACTGTGGCAACAAAGTTGCTCCCCTCTCCTTTTCTTTTTTGAAGTATGCTCCATGCCCAATGTAGAGCTTGAACTCACAACCCTGAGATCAAGAGTCACATGCTTTACAGACTGAGTCAACCAGGTGCCCCACAGATTATTCCTTTATAACCTAACATTACTATCCTCTGCAAAAATTAAATGTGTTTACCTTTATCCCCTCAAAAGGATGGCGCAAATTTCATCAGTCACTGCGTCTCTAGGTGACATTATTCTTCTTCTAGTTGGGCGATGATTCTGCCTTTATATCATATAACCTGAAGCTTCAATAGATACCGAACAATCATGATATATACTAGAGCCTATAAAAGGAGAGAAAAGGTGAAGAAAGGGAAGATTGGGGCCTGTGTGCTTATATGCATGTATATGTGTATATATTGTATGTACTTAACATGCATGTAAATATACATCAGTGTTTTACTGCACAACAAGACACTTCACTTATTGGCTTGAAACCGTCCCCATTTATTTGTAACCATTCTGTGGCCTGGCTGAGAAGTTGTGATCTGATATGGTTTGGCTGATCTTTGCTAGGGTTACAGGTCATCTAGTGGCTGGAGCTGGATGATCTAGAATGGCCTCACTCCACCAGCTGGTGGTTGGTAGGTTCCCGGAGGGACTCTCATTTTCCAGCAGACTCGCTCAGGGCTGTTCACTGGGTAGTTTGAAAGTTTTAGGCTCCACAAGAGATCAAGCCACAAGGGGCAAGAGTTCTCCAGTCTTCACTTATGGCACATCCACTAATGTCCCATTGGCCAAAATAAGCCCCATGGCCAACGCTGAATCAATGGATGGAGAAATAGACTCCACCTTCTGTTCGTAGGAGTAGAATCTTATGGCCATTTTTGCCACCTGTCACAATGTACATGTACACCAAGACAGACCATATGGCAGCCATAAAACAAGTCTCAGTAAATTTAAAAGGATTGAAATCATACCAAGTCCATTTTCTGGACACAATAAAATTAAACTGGAAATCAGTAAAACTAGGATATCAGGGGAGAACCCCTAAATACGTAGAAATTAAACCACAGTTCTTATCATGTTTGGAGGAGGCTGACAGGAATCTGTCTTTACTTTTCTTCATCCCTTTCTAGTCCTAATTGTTTTCACAAGAATGGCAAAGATTTGGGATATTTGTCAGCTAATGATTCTTAATTCTCTTGGGCACAGCCTGTTGCCGTGTTTGCTCATTTTTACCCCCAAATGTTCTAAGGATTACTACTGGAGTCAAGTGACAATTTGTTAAAAGGTATATTAGGATTTTCCAGAGAAACAGAACCAAAAGAATATATTATATATATATCTATATATATAGATATATATATAATTTCATAGGAATTGGCTCATGTGTTTATGGAGGCCAAATGGTCCCACAATTTGCCATCTGCAAACTGGAGAGCCAGGAAAAGTAATGGTTTTCAGTTTTAATCTGAAGGTGTGAGCCTGGGGGCCAATGGTTTAAGCCCTGGTCTGAACCTGAAAGCCTGAAAACCAAGAGCACCAAAGTCCAAGTGCAGAGGACAGATGTCTAGGTTTAAGCAAAGAGAGCAAATTCTCTTTTTTTGTTCTCTTTGGAGGCCACCTACCCACATCTGTGAATGTAATCTTCTTTCCTCATTTCACCAATTCAAATGCTAATTACTTCCAGAGACACCCTCCCAGACACCGCCAGAAATAACGTTCCCCCAGCTCTCTGGGCATCCCTTAGCCCAGTCAAGTTGGCACATAAAATCAACCATTGCAGATTCCTCTCATGTCTCACTTGTCCAAGTTCAGTTCTTCCATGTCCTCCAAAATGGTGCACTTTTATCAGGCACTAAGCCCGGGACCATTTCCTGCCTGCCAGCGGAGCCTCTCGTCAGGCAATCCCTCCCTGCTTTAGCTACTGTGGAACCACATCTGATCCTTCTCACTGGTCTTCCTCAGTAGCTGGAGGATTAGCACAGAATCTGTTGATATCAAAAACCTGTCCTGAGAGTTCTATGTATCCTATTTGGAGCCCAAGCGTGGGCATCACTAATCAGTCATGACGCTGTCTCACTGACCTCTGGAAGGCAAGGCACAGGCAGCCCCTGCCAATCAAATGGAGTGGGCACCAGAGATGAACCTGAATTGTCATCTCAATTTTAAGTACTTGCCCTCGTGTCCCTTTGCCCACTGTAACCCTAATAAGTTGTTCTGATGTTCTGGGTATGGGCGGGAAGGAAAGGAGAAGCACATATCTTAGAAATATGCTATCATTGTCAGAAGTGCAGGAAAATGACTACACAAAATAGTGAAACAAGGCATGGCATCCGCCCCCACCTTCCCATAAGAGTGCAAGATTTACGGTGTTTTTCAAATCATAAAAATTTTTTAAAATACCATAAGCTGTTGCTGTGTGGGGAGACTTAACCTCAGGCTGTCTGTGCTCTTCTTCAAGCATTTTTCTCTTAAAGAACTGTCTTCTGCCCATATTTCCAGGGAACCTAGAAGCATTTCCCCTTGTGGATGAAGAGGGTCTGTTGATTCGACAAGGCAGCGCTGTCACAGGACTTCAGAAAATACCTTATTTGCACACCAGAGGCCCCTCTTTGATTTAGAAATACAAATAGTGTACCAGCAATCAGCTCTTGAATTTCTTCTGTGTGCCGGGCACTCCCCTAAATGATGTGTCTGCCTCAGCTCCTTCATTCCTCAACACAGTCCTGGGAGCCTAGTCCTGGCAGCTTCATTCTCCTGATGATGAAATGGCCCCAAGATGTCAAGAAATCATCCAAAATTGCACAGCCCGCAAGTGCCAGGTTAGAATTCGAATCCAGGTCTGTATGGCATCAAAGCCTTAAGTAATACTCTTCCTCGCCTCTCTCTCAGGAGTCAGAGAGCTCTCGCTTTTGGGGGGTCTTACAGACCTCTCTGCCTTTTTTCTTGCTTTCCCCTACCTTCTTCAGCTTGCACTAAGTCAGACAGTTTTCAGTCTCTCTCCCCTTCCTCTCCTCCTTCCCTCCTGTTAGTCTGGGGAGGCTTGGACATTCCTCAAACAGGAACACCTTTCATCCCAGGGAATCTGCTTAAAATGCAGGAATCCCTGGACAGAGAAAATCACCTGAGACCTAAGGAAGCGGTCCTGTCAGGTCCCATTGGGAGAGCAGGATTGAGGGAGGCAGGAGGAAGCTCAGGAGGGGAGGGGAAGTACGGGAGGGCAGGAGGTGGAGCTGCTAAGTCAAGTTGCTCTTAACCTCACAGACCTTAGGCCTTAGCCCTCCAGAGTTCTTCTTTGTTAATCCTCTTCCCAAACCCTCCCCTGAGCACCCATCATAGGCTAAGCTCTGTGCTGGACTCTGGTCATCCTTGGAGAACGAAATCGTACCCCTGGGAAGTCAAGAGTAGGGAGCAGGACAGGTGCACTTGTGGGCCTGCTGCCCCTGGAGAGGTGCTTTCAGGGGAGGAAGGGTGGAGAGGGGCCGGGGAGGAAAGACCCTCTCTTTGGAACCGGCTCCTCTCAGCCCTGGTCACCCCAGAACTTCAGGTGGTTGGTTTTCTTTTCTTTTCTTATTTTTTTTTAAATTATACTATAAAGTTTCTTAGATTTCCTATTTATTTATTTATTTATTTATTTGAAATAAGACCAAGTACTTTATTATGTAACTTAAAAGTCTGTGTGAAAGCTACATATAATGCACCAAATAATATTATACCGTTATGCTATGTATAACACAGAATATGTATACAATATTAAGGTAACAATTCCTAGGCCTACAGACAAATTTAAGAAAAAATTATAGTTGGGCATTTTTTTTCTTTCTTTTTTAAATTAACATATAATGTATTTGCCCCAGGGGTACAGGTCTGTGAATCATCAGGTTTACACATTTCACAGCACTCACCATACCACATACCATCCACAATGTCCATAACTCAGCCACCCTATCCCTCCCCCAACAACCCTCAGTTTGTTTCCTGAGATTAAGAGTCTCTTATGGTGTGTCTCCCGATCCCATCTTGTTTCATTTTTCCCTCCCTTTCCCCCACGATCCCCCATGCTTCCTCTCAAATGCCTCATATCAGTGAGATCATATGATGATCATCTTTCTTTGACTTATTCACTTAGCATAATGCCCTCTAGTTCCATTAACATGGTTGCAAATGGCGAGATTTTGGGTATTTTTTTGATGGCCACATAATATTCCATTGTCACCCCAGAGCTTCAGGCCATGCTCTGTAGTTTTCCTTTCTGCTCTCGGGCTGGTTGTGAAGACCAATACACCTCTTGACACCAGGTCTTGACATCATTAAACCTCATGAACCTTCCTGGAGCTCCTCACTGCCTGGGAGGAAGCTGCTCTCTCACGACCCCGATTCTGCAGACAGGGCATCAGTTTTGGGAGTCTCAGGTTTCAGAGGCCCACCAAACACTTGCCTTTTTTCCCCTCTGCCTGTAGCGTCTAAATATTTTACCTGAGAGAGGCTGGTTCCTGGGATGTGAATCATTGCCCATCATTTCCCACCTGGTTGGGAGGAAAGGCTTCCGCTTTTCGGTGCTTCCAAAATGGCTCGTGTGTGTCCCTGTGTTTTAGGTCAGACCATCTCAAACGTACTCTGAAAGAGAAGGAAAAATGCCTTCAGTCTTTCAGGGGTGCTGTGCTACAATACTCCTAAAAATTACCTTTCTCTCTGTAGATACTTAGAGATGCTCTCTGCCCAGTTCCTTTCGTCCTGGCCTTTGGAGGGGCCTTGCATGTGGTTTGCTTGAATCCCTGGCCTGGCAGAACTCCATTCCAGAGGCACCCAGTGGGCTGCCTCTCCCTTCCCCCTGCAAACCACACCTCCCACCTTTGACTGCTCCTAGCCCCCTGGGGTCCAGTCATATACAGATTTGGCTCTGAGCCCACTCCCAGCTTAGCCCCGAAACAAAATGGGGAAGCCTCAGCCCACCAAGCTGGACCCAACCCAAGAGATGAAAGCAGTGACTCATTGTTCTGACGTTGGTTGTTCTGATTTCCTTGAGACCTGACAGAGCTTGCTTTAGACTTCTTGGTGCTAGCAGTGCTCTCTCTGCCCTCCTGTTGAATGCTCAATGGCTTGATACTTAAGATTAGACCTGGTTTCCATTGCCCCTTGGTGAAAACTGACGGCATGGTCAGATGGCGTAGGCACCTGCAGGCCCTTGGCCTCTGCCTCTGGTATGAGCCCTGGGCTGATGATTCTAGCACCGGCTTTTGCAGGAGTGCTGTTCCGAAATGGTAGGAGAGAGGCGGAGTGCTCCCAAGGTTTCAGCATAATTTGGTTTTATTACAAGGGTTTTCATTTTGATGGCAACATTATTCTTTTCATGGAAGAAATTATCTTCAAATTATTTAATCTTACTCTTCTATCTCTGGGGATACTTTGGGGTATATTGCTGCGGTCTTTACAGATTCCTGGAAAATAGCGGGCCTCTCATTTTAATCATTTGCACAGGCCCACATTTGGAGGGGGAGAGAGGATCTTGTTATCACAGAGACATTGGGTCCCTAAAATAAAGCTAAAATATCTGTGCTTTCCAGAGTAGAAGACCTCAGGTTCTTTTTATTACTCCAAAGGAAAATATTAGCAGTGAAGAGCTGAAGGTTCCTGTCAAGGAAGGTTCTGGAAGAGATAGATTCAGGTATCTTTCTTGGGGTAGCACGTGTTACCATGAATTGTAGATCCTGGGCAGAATACTCATTTTAGTAAAAAAATTTTCTTTGGTGTGAAATAGAGTAGGCATTAAGAAAATAGCTGTTTTGGACAATAACGAAGCAGCTGAATAAGCAGGCTTGGAGAAGCGGGGCGGGTGGGGAGGACCATGGGGCTGGGAACAGGAAGAGGCTCTGACTCAGCCCGACCTCACCAGAAGCAGCCCTGGAGGAAGGTACAGGTGAGGGTTTCCCTGAGCACCTACAGCTGAGGCTGCCTGGGGCTCGTTGGCTTCTCCAGCCAGGGTCAGGAGCCAAGGACATTCCCAGACCACTGTGGCCTCCTGGAGGACAGCACTTGGGGAATATCATGCCTAGGGTTTGGCTAAGTATTAAGTGGCCTGAGGAAAGAGCTGGGGCAGCTGCTGGGGAATCAATCTGGGGGAATGCTGGGAGAGTAGACTAAAGCGCCGCGCAGATAGGAACACAATTGTCAGTGCCCCCTACCCCCCACCCCAGGCCCTTGCAGTACCTTTCAGGTGCCTGAGTCCAGATCCCCTTCCCCAGTCCTTCCTGTCTACCTGCTGGGCTGTCTGCTCTCCTTTCTCAGGCTGGGTTGGTGACAACTTCTTTTGTGTCTCCGAGAGAACTTAGCGGGCGCTTTGGGCACCCTCCCCTGAACTGGAATCATCTATTTACACCGGCAAGTCCATCTTTGAGGGCAGAGCCTAGCACAGTTTCTGGCCCAGAATATGGTCTCAATAAATAAATGGTAAAATACTTCCTGGCATGCCTTAGACAGGAAGGCGCAAGGAGAGGGTATGAAATAATGGAGCACGCATGGGAAAGGGGCTCACTTCTTCGCAGAGTGGCCTTTCCTGGCTGTATAGCCTCGGCTAAGTCACTTTGCCCCTGAGTCTCTGTTTCCCCATCTGTGGGGCAGAGAAGGTGAAGGCAGACGTGTCTGGTGAGGCTCCCACGGGTTCCTGACTGTGAGGGCTGGTGCTTCGCCTGCAGGCAGATGTGAGCCCACCCACATCCAGAAAGTCTCAGCAGGGCCCACAGGGTCTGTGCTGTGCTTGCCGGATGCAGGGACCTTTTTCCAGGGTAGAAGGGGTGGTGACAGTCAACACAGCCTCCCATGTGTTCTTGCAACAGCCCTGCCTGGTGAGTGTTACTACTGTCATTCCCATTTTGCAGATGGGGGAAATTCTGGCTCAGAAAGCGGAAGTGATTTTCCCAAGCTTCCCAAGGTTGGAATCCTAGTGGTCTGCCTCCAGGAACTCAACTGGTTCTGGGGACCTTAGAGGAAATGGCAAGCAGGGTGACAGCCAGGTCAGACTTCCCTACCTAAGGCTCAGGGGTAGGGAAGTCTGAAGCTCTCAGCTCTGGAGACAGGTGTGTTTTGGGAGGCATCATCCCCAGCCTTGGATTTGGGGTGTCAGGTCATCCCTTTCTGAGAGCTGTGCTCCAGGGGCCTCAGCCTGCCCAGTGCCCAGGCTCTTGACTTAAAGCTCTGTTGTGTCACTCCTCATTTCAGCCCAGGGACAACAGGGGCTGGCTATCAGATGGGAGGCAGGATAAGGACTGTCATTCTCACTCTCCCTGCAGGACAGTGTACTGCCAGCGCATTCTCCACTCCCCTGGCTACAGCTGACTTAGGCGAAGTACTTCTAAGCATGGCCAAGGAGGCCCAATGGGAGGTTTAGCAAAGTGGTGAAGGGTGGCTCAGATGTCAGGTCTGGGGTTTGAGTCCTAGTTAAGCTGCTTACAAGTTGCTTGACCTTTCTGAGTGGACAATTCATCATCAATCTAATGGGGATGACCCTACTTATCTGCATGGCTGGTCTGGCTCCCACGAGACATTCGTAAATTGTAGCTGTTGTCAACATTAGTAGGTTTACGATGGAACTAGCAGCCCTGGGGTGGGTGTGCTTGGCGGGGGGCAAGGGAACAGGGGGCTGGTCTGTGGAATGTTAGTGGGGGTGGGCTTGTGGAAGGCTCAGGGCTGCCGTGAAGGGCTGGTCAGAAAGTGGAGAGCATCCCGCCCCTGGCTGTTGGCTGTGCCAGGCATGGTGCCTTGTCTGGGTGGAGTCATCATCCATCTCTGTTTTCTGGATTCAGCCATTTGATTAGAGCCAATATGTCTACTGAAACTGCCTAGAGAAGTTGGTTTGAGATAAGATAAAGGACGGCATTTAGAAATGATAGTATAGATTTCTGATGGTTTTGGAATTTGTCTTTAATTAGAAAGAATTTATTTGGAGTTTGGGCTGGGTTGAGTTGAGTTTCCCTGACTCTATTTTATTTTATTTTATTTTATTATTTTCTTGAGAGAGAGTGAGCGGAGAAAGGAACAGAAGGAGAGGGACAAGCAGACTGTGCGGAGCATGGGGCCCGACTCAGGGCTTGATCCCATGACCCTGAGATCATGACCTGAGCCAAAACCAAGAGTCAGACTCTGAACTTACTGAGCCACCCAGGTGCCCCTCCCTGCCTCTTGCTATATTGTTTCTCCCTTTTGCAGGGCATATTGGCCACATACTTCCCCTCTGCAAAAGAAGGAAGTTTGCTTTTTGTCTGTTTTCTTCTCAGGACTGCTGCCTCTCCCCCAGGGAGCACTGGTTGGGGATGACCACATAGTATTCAGTGGGGAGGGAACCCACATGAAGGAGAAGGCTGGGGGAACAGGTACCCAGAGCTGCCCTTGGCTTTCTCCAAATGGGAAGAGGGGTGTTTGAAAAGCTTGAGACCTTAGAGACCCCCATTTCCGGTGCTCATCTGGGTAGTCATCTCTCCTGGAACTGTTGCAAAGTCTGGGTGGAAGATATCAATTGGGCTTCAGCTCTTCCCAGTCGTATTTTAATGCCCCAATCCTCATCCCTGTTACAAATGTCACCCAGCTCAGCACACATCTTACTGCCTCCATCTACCCCCCTCCCCAGACCACCCTTTTTGTTAACCTGGATGAAAACATTAATAACTACTCTCTCTGCTTCCAGCTTTCCTAAGCCCCCACCCATTCTCTGTACAACAACTTGGTAACTTCCCGTGGTGCTTGCAATGTAATGGAATACCCTAAGCACTGCCCTAGAGCCTTCCAGGCCCATCTGTCTTCTACACCAGCCCTCCTTCAGCATTCAGCAGGACTTCACATATGCTGTTCCCTCATACTATAATGCTTTTCCCACTGCCATCCTCCTTTGTCTTGACGAATGCCTGTGTATCTTTTATGCTTCTGCTTAAACGTCTCCACCTAGGCCTGCCATGACCCCATCAAACTAAATCAAATCGCCCTAATAAATCCTCTCATAATTGACTTTTCCTTCTTGACTCTATCACAGTGGTAGTGCCATGTCTTTTCAAGTTACTTTTTCAGGTCTGTTCCCTGTGGTCTCTGTGAGGACAGAGACTGGAGCCTCGTATGTTTGCTGAATGAATGAATCAAGTTTCTCCCTTGTCTCTGTGTGGGGTCTCCTGCATCCCTTTCCCCATCAAGACCTTCTCTGGAGATGATACCACTTTCTTTTTTAAATCCTGTGATTTTTGACTGTGCAATGAATCAATCCTCAAGAAAAAAGAAGCTCACGTAAGTGTAAACACCAGGCACCACCCACACTACATTTGTATTCACTTTGGGCCTTTGGGGAGGGGTGTGGCTACTCCCCCCACCCTCCTCCCCCCCCACCCCCTCCACACCCCCCACCCCCGCCCCGAGCTGTGTGCACAGCGTCCCTGTGGCTCGGAGCTCTGCTTTTTTAGTAGCGTGTTTGTAGGCATGTGTGAGTTTCCTCCTAGAGCTCAGGCACTCTTCCCTTGAAGGGCTCCCTGTCCTTTTACCATATGGACATGCTTGCTTTTCAACACGCACTTGGCGAGCACCAGGCACAGTGCCAGGCCCTGGGGGGAGGCAGCTAAGAGTGCAAGCTGTCAAGTCAGAAGACCTACATTTGACTCCTGAGTCCTTCCCTTCCTAGTGGTGACTGTAGGCCAATTATTTAACCTCTGACCCTCAGTTTCCTCACCTGTAAAACAGGAGTAACATCAGTGCCCATAGCACAGAGTTGTGGAAAGGACTGAACGCTGCCCACTGTGGAAAGAACTGTGGGCCACACTTGGCATGTGGTAAGGGTGCACAGATGGCCACAGCTGCTGCTATTATTAATACCAGGAAAGGGAAGTCAGCCTTGGTTGAGATGGACACTCAGATTAATCCCCTCCCCAGTGTGGCTTGGTCTCTGGGCTGTAGGTTCCTGTTTGAAGGAAGGGAGGGCCAAGACAGGTGGGCTGTGGAGAGGTACACAGAAGGCTGGTGGCTCTGTGGGGCTTTCAGGATGTTTGTTCTGGTTGTGTGTATGGGGGCCTCCCACTCAGCATATGAGGCTGCCTGGCCAGAAGCTACATTTCCTAGGGAATCCTCAGACTAGTGCATCTGACTTGTGCACCAAGACCCATGAGGATCTTTTACCTGGAGAGGGACAAAGGAAAATTCCGTTGGGTTTCTTGCTTCTCAGAGCACAGCTCTTCCTCTTTGGCCTGGGATGGTTTCAGATAGTGTGGGTTGGCCCCTGTATACCGGGGAAAGAGCTGGTAAGTGTGAAAGAAAGACCCAAGTGTTTCCCTCCACTACATGGTAGAGCAGTGTCTTTGCTTTTCTTGGACTCATAGGTTCCTAGAGGCCTTAGAGATCATTGAGTTCAATCCTTCAATTTCCTAGATGAGGAAACTGAATCCCTAGCAAGTCGTTTTACTTTCCTGTGACCCAGTCTCCTCATTTGTAAAATGAGGACAGTAACACTTTTTGGCAGAGCTAAAAGGAATGCGACCAGTCCAGCAGAGTGGTTAACTTCTAGTAGGTATTTAGCAAATTTAAATTCCTTCCTGTGTGTATGCTACTCCCATGCTCTGCTAGATTTCTCTTACTGAATTGAGGTAATAGGGGATTTTCTGGGGGTTATTTTAAATTGTGTATATATGTGTATGTGTGAAGAAGAGCTTTAGTACTAGAACCACTAAAACCTGAATTTGAATCTTCACCTGGTTACTATTGGGAGAAAAAAAAAAAAAACAAAAAAACCACACCCCATAACCAAAACTTGGGCCAAGTCATGGAACTTCCTAGAAACTAAGCTTCCTCATCTGTAACATGGACATGTCTGCCTGCTGACCTCACAGAGCTGGTACAAAGCTTGAGAAGAGGCATGCACACAAAAGGGCTTCAAAATGTATAAAATGTACAGTAAGTGGCAGGCACCATTTCTCCCTCTTATCTGCGTAGTGGATTTTTCTGCTAGAGGAATGGATTCTTTTTTTTTTTTTAAAGATTTTATTTATTTATTTGACAGAGAGAGATCACAAGTAGGCAGAGAGGCAGGCAGAGAGAGAGGAAGGGAAGCAGGCTTTCGGCTGAGCAGCGAGCCTGATTCGGGACTCGATCCCAGGACCCTGGGATCATGACCTGAGCCGAAGGCAGCGGCTTAACCCACTGAGCCACCCAGGCGCCCCTAGAGGAATGGGTTCTTAGAGAATGAGCGAAGAGTGGAAATATGAGTGGGAGTTTGAGCTGGTCCTTTGAGTGAGTCTTAAGAGTAAGCAAAGGCCATGGGCTGGTCTAATTGAAACCTGCAGGTTTTCTCCCCCTTTCTCTTTCCACTCCCCTGATTTGTGTGAAAGCTGGGCCTTCTTTCCTATATTTTAATTTTGGTAGTGATCTCTATAACCAAGAGTGAACAACTTCTGAATTGGATAGAAGTAATTCTAGTCTTATCAGGCAAGAATGTTACAATCTGATCCTGATTCATAAGAACCAAGTGTTGAATTCCATTAAAGAGGAGACAAGTCTGTAGTTTATTTGTAGGAAAAAGGGGCAATTTAATCTGATGCATGTGATGAGGTTCTTTCTGAAAACAGTAATGTTAATTGCATCTTTCTCATGTACCCTTCATCACATCTTTTAGTATTTTCCCTCTAATGGCTTTCATTCTTTTATCTTCCAGGCATTCTTGGTAAATTCCTCTCTTCTTTCTTATTAACATGTTCATTAATCCTGAAACATTTATTGTGCTTCATTAATCAGGTTAGAGGATTAACAAAAATTGGGATTTTGAGCAATTAAAGATACAGGCAGGTCAGATGCCAAAGTAAAGAATTTTAGTAGGCTGATGGCTTCATTGACCATCTGGGTTTTGTGGATAAAGAAGCCAAAAGTGAAGGGCAATTTGAGTTCAGTTTTCTTCCTGGGTTTTGGAGCTCTCAGCTGAGCCCCTGAGGCATTATGGGTAGGCAAGTGCAATCTTGCTGGTTCAAAACATATTTGTCCTAAGAGGCATGTTCCTAAGAGTAATCATCTCAGGGTCCATAACACATTAGGGTTTACAGTTGAAAAGCAATTATTTTAAAATATTGTTCTTTTATCAAGTCTTTTTGATACTCTAATACTTCGTTTCTTCATATTTAAGATGGAAATGCTAATGACACTAGTAATAATAATGAGAGTTGTCATTTACTGAATATTTACTATGAGCCAGACACTATGCTAAGCTCTTCACTTGAATTATCTCATTCAATCCTCATATGAACCCAAAGAGAATAGTTCATATTATGTGCCTTTTCAACAGATAAGAAATTAGAGCACAGAGAAGGTGATTATCTCATTCATGGACACATAGATAGTGTGTGGTAAAGCCAGAGTGACCATAGCATAATAGAATAGGCACGGAATTGGAATAGGAGCCTTGGATTCCAGCCTTAATTATCTCATTAATTCTGTGACCTTGGAAGTCATCCAACCTCTCTGGGTTTCAGGGTTTTATTGTCTGCTTGTAAATGAAAACGATGGAAAACAAGGACTTTATTTAAGCCCTTTCTATCTCTGACATTCTGGAATGCTGAGAAATTATATGGAGTATAAAAAGGGCCACCAAAGTGGACCGAATAGAATTATCTCCCATGTGGAACACTCCAGCTGGCCCTGATTTCTAGTTGTGACCCCTCTGTGCTGGTGCCCATGATTACTCTGTGGAGAAGTCCTTACCAGGCTCTGAGCCATTCTCAGCCATCTCTACACTCTAAGCCCCTTGAATATTGCCCTCAATTTTGCAGTTTCTCTTCATGTGCCCCGAAGCCCAGATGACATGTAAACACCCAGACCAAGAACAATAATTCTGCTTCTTGGTATTGAGAAGTATATCAATTTTCTGTAATTCCTTGTAGCAGAATGAGCATACATTATAGAGTTCAAGTGCTTTGAAAATAAGCTATGAAGAATTGCTATCTGCTGAAAGAACTGGCAATTTGTCAACTTTCAGTGGCTGAGCATCTGAGTGTACTCTATGTGGTTTGTCCTGTCAGTGCTGGTCTCAGAGAGGTGTGGGCAAAGGAGAAAGATGAGGGGGAGGGGAATGCCCCTCATCCTCTCAGGGAGAAAAAGAATTAAGCTGTTGGAGATGTGATAGGATTTTTACAAGAACTTGAAGGAAGCTATGTATATTACAATATATGGGTCTCAGTTTACATCAAGATAGAAATGAAAAACAAGGAAAAATCATGGAAATTTTGGTATAACATAACTTTTTTTTAAAGATTTTATTTATTTATTTGACAGACAAAGATTACAACTAAGCTGAGAGGCAGGCAGAGAGAGAGAGAGAGAGAGGAGGAAGCAGGCTCCCCGCTGAGCAGGAAAGCCTGATATGGGGCTCGATCCCAGGACCCTGAGATCATGACCTGAGCCGAAGGCAGAGGCCTCAACCCACTGAGCCACCCAGTTGCCCCGGTATAACATAACTTAATCATACCATCCCTACCACCTGCTATTCTCATCCAGCCCCAAGAAATTATTTACCTGTGTCAACACCAGCAAATGTCAGCATCACTTGGTACCGTTGAAACATTTCCTACTTTCCCTCAGTAACTTTGTAATTCACATTTCAGTTATTGTTGGTTATGGCTTCTTGGTAACTGCAAAAGATAGAATAACATTCTTCTTTTTTCCTTGGCTAATATTTCAGTGGTGTCTGCTTTTGCAATTGTTTTTTTCCCCTCTCTCTGTCCCTCCTCTCACTTTTCCTCCCTTCCCTTCTCCCTCACCACTGTCTTTCCCTATATTTTTAAAGGATTCTTGGAAGAGGTTGATCAATGATCACCACTATCCCAGGTTGGAAAAAACTGCATTTTAGCAAGCAAGATCAGAACCATGGACAGCATCACCATTATGTGCAGGCATCTCCAAATTCATTATTCCTTTATTTTATTTAATTTTTTTGAAAACAGCAACGTTATTTATTTATTTATTTATTTATTTATTTATTTGACAGACATAGAGAGAGAGCACAAGGAGGCAGAGCAGCAGAGGGAGAGAGAGAAGCAGGCTCCCCACTGAGCAGGGGACGTGGGGCTTGATCCCAGGACCCTGGGACCATGACCTGAGCTGAAGGCAGTCACTTAACCAACTGAGCCACTCGGGGCCCCCATTATTATTTTTAATTAAAATGACTAAACAGTGTCATCTTTGGGCATGATTGAAATATGTAGAAAAAATTATGTATTTATTTAGAAGCTACAGAGCTGAAAGTGGACTATGACCTCCTCTATTGCTTTAGGAAAGAAAATGTTTTATTTCTAGCATTCTGACAGCCTCAGCCAGAATTTGTGGCAGAAAGTTAACTGTGGTTAGTTTTGTGTAAGGAAGGAGGACATGACTCTTGCTGAGATTGAAAAAGAAGAAGCCGGAATTGACTGACCAGAGGTGGTGGGTCTGGAGTTTGGCTGTGTATTCCTAAGTGGAGAACAGTGAGTAGTTTGTCTAGGGATCTTGGTCTCATGGGCATTTATAGGCGTCATGGGTGAGAAACTGGTGTACATTTTATTCTCATAGGCATAGAGCATCAAATGACATGCAAATCGGGTATTGTTATTTTGCTGCTGTTAGCTTGTGCAGTTTACAGAATGTCACAGAGCTAGGAGAATAATAATGTAAGTATCAAAAACATTACCCAGAAGTAAGGGAGAATCTGATTAAGGTAAACAACCTTTCCTCAGTAGTCAAGACTTGGGGAGGCCCTCTGTTGAGGAGGCTAAGGCTGAGATAGATACCTTACTGCCCAGAGGAACTGGTCCTAGAATGGATGATAAGGTAGACCGAGGGATGGGAATGTTATGAGGATCATGTGCTATCAGAGACTCAAAAACATTTAAATATTAATTATATTATGTATTTTTTGAATAAGCAGGACATGCAGAAGTTGTGATGTTTTTATTGTCATGCAGGATTATTTAACTTTTGGATATTTGAATTTGTCAATCTGTTCCTTTATGCCATCTGGATTTTGTGTCATATTTTAAAAAGCCTTTGACTTTAAGATGATAAAAATACATATTGCTATGTATTTTGTGAAGCAGTTTAATGATTTGATTTTTTTAATGTTATTTTGAAAATTTTTAGGCGTATCTCTCTGTTTTTCCTGTCTCCCAGACATCCACTTCTACCCAGAGGCAATTTACTGTTATCAATTTCTTATGAATCTTTCATGAGATATTCTATGCATATAGAAGTGTAGGTCTAACATACATTATCTTTCTTTAAACAGAAGTTAGCTTACTGTACACACTATAATGTATCTTGCTTTTTTTTCAGTTAAGAAACTTAGAGGTAGTTCCATATCAGTACACATCAAGTTGCCTCATTCTTTTTTTTTTTTAATTTTAATTTTTTTAAAAGATTTTATTTATTCATTTGACAGACAGAGATCACAAGTAGGCAGAGAGACAGGCAGAGAGAGAGGAGGAAGCAGGCTCCCTGCTGAGCAGAAAGCCCGATGCAGGGCTCCATCCCAGGACCCTGGGATCATGACCCAAGCCGAAGGCAGAGGCTTTAACCCACTGAGCCACCCAGGCGCCCCAAGTTGCCTCATTCTTTATAGATTTCGTGGCTCTTTAGGAGGTGTGATTGTATTCAAGCTTTGTATCAGCTCTGTGAGGTAAATGGGCAGACATTCCTGTGATACAGTTGAGGAAACTGAGTTATCATGAGATTCTGTGACTTGTACAAGTTTTATTTCCCTAGTAATAGAGGGCTTTGAATCACATTTAGGTCTTGTGGTTTTAGTGCTAAAGCTCTTTTTCTAATACACACGAAAATTATGCCAGATATTCACTAGAAAGTTTCCTCTCAGCTTATTCTTGTAGAGTTGAAATCTCTCTGTTTTCTATTTGTCTTTATTTTATGTAAATCTAGATTGATAGTAATTTTCTTTTGGTACATTTTACATATAATTCCTCACCTTCAGACTTCCATTGTTGCTACTGATAAGTCAGCTGTCAATCTAACTCATTCCTCTGACACTTTACTCTGTGTGCCTTTAGAGGTTTTTTTGTTCTCTTTGCTGTTCTGTGGTTTCACAATAGGACATATCAGATAACTTTTCTCCTTCCTTCCTTCCCTCCCTCCCTCCCTCCCTTCCTTTCTTCCTCCCTTTTCCTTTCTCCCACCCTCTCCTTTCTTCCCTCCCTCCCTCCTTCCCTCTCTTCCTGCCTGCCTGACTTTTTCTTTTTACTTATCCTTTCTGGGGTTTGTTGGGCTTTTTGAATCTGTGGATTGGTATCTTTTATATATTCTGGAAAATTTTCTGCAAATTTTCCCTCTGACTCATTTTCTCTTCTCTTCTACTGATTAAATTTGTTAGATCCTTTCATCCTATCCTCCTTGCCTCTTTGTTTTTAAACTCCTGTATTGAAATGTAGTTCACATTCCATATAATTTATCAATTTAAAGTATATAATTCAATGGTTTATTCATATATTCATAGAATTGTGAAACCATCAGTAAACACATTTTAGAACTTTTAACCACTGCAAAGAGAAAGTCCTTGTCCTTTAGCTATTATCTCCCAATTCCCTATCCCATCAGTTATGGACTGAATGTGTCTCCCCCAAATTCATATGTTGAAATCTAATCCTCAATGTGATGGTATT
This sequence comes from Lutra lutra, assembly GCF_902655055.1. Taxonomy (NCBI): domain Eukaryota; kingdom Metazoa; phylum Chordata; class Mammalia; order Carnivora; family Mustelidae; genus Lutra; species Lutra lutra. The sequence goes on along the minus strand of NC_062282.1, from coordinate 76,600,271 downwards.
GGAGGGGAGTCTTTGACAGATAATTAGGTCATAGAGTGGAGCCCTCATGACTGGGAAGAGTACCCTTATAATAAGAGTCCAGAGAGCTAGCTCAGTCTTTTTCAGCTATATGAGGATACAGTGAGAAGTTAACAGTCTAAATCCTGGAAAAGGGCCTTCACCAGAACATGGCAATGCTAGCTAGCACCTGATCTCAGATTTCCAGCCTTCAGAACTGTGAGAAATAAATTTCTGTGGTTTGTAAGCCACCCAGTCTATGGTACTTTGTTACGGCAACCTTGACTGCTGAAGACATCACCAAACTCTAAGCAATCCACTAATCTACTTTCCGACTCTGTATTTGTCTGTTCTGACATTTCATGTAAATACAGTCATATGATCAATGATATGTAGTGAGGGTTTTTTTTTTCCACTTTGCCTAATGTCTTCAAGATCCATTCATGTTGTAACATATATCTGCATCTTATTCTTTTTTATGGCTGAATAATATTCCACTGTTTAGGTATACAACATTTTGCATACACATTCATGAGAGGATGGACATGTAGACTTCCACCTTTTGGCTGTTATGAATAATCCTGCTATAAATATTCATATACAAATTTTTGGGTAGACAAGTATTTTCATTTCTCCTGGGTATACACCTAGGAGTGGAATTGCTGGGTCAAATATTAAATCTAGGTATAACTTCTTTGAGAAACTTCTAGATTGTTTTCCAAAGCAGCTGTGCCATTTTATATTCCCACCAATAGTATATGAGATTTCCAGTTTCTCCATATCCTTACCAATACTTCTTATTATGTGACTTTTTTATTACAGCCATTCTAGTGGATGTGAAGTGGTTTTGATTTGCATTTCCTTGACATAAATGATGTTAAACATCCTTTTAATGTGCTTATTGGCCATTTCTTTATCTTTCTTGGAGAAATGTCTCTTCAGATTTTTGGATCATTTTAAAATTAGGTTATCTGTATTTTAAAAAATTATTTTTATTTTTTATTAACATATAATGTATTATTAGCCCCGGGGTACAGGTCTGTGAATCTCCAGGTTTACACACTTCACAGCATTCACCATAGCACATAACTTCCCCAATGTCCATAACCCCAAGGTTATCTCTATTTTTATTATTGAGTGTAATTATGTTTATATAGTTTAGATGCAAGTCTTAATCAGATATGATTTGCAGATATTTTCTACCATTCTGTGGATTGTCTTTCACATTCTGAGTAGTGTCTTTTGAAGCAAAAGAGTTTTTAATTTTGAGGAAGGGTTCAATTTATCTATTTTTTTTCTTTTTTTGCTTATGCTTTTTGTGAGCATAAGAATCCATCATCAAATCCAGGGTCATCAAGATTTATTGTTGCATTTTCATCTAAGTGTTTTGTAGTTTTTGCTTTTACATTTAGGTCTTTGTTCCATTTTGAGTTCATTTTTGTATGTGGTCTGAGATAAGAGTTCAACTCCATTCTTTTCCTTTGGCTATCCAGTTGTCCCAGTAGCATTTGTTGGAAAGAGTATTATTAGATCCTTGCTGAAAATCAATTGACCATAAATGTATGGATTTACTTTTAGACTCTCAGTTCTAATCCATTAATCTATATGTCCATCCATATGCCAGTACTACGTGGACTTGATTACTATAGCTTTGTACTAAGTTTTATTACTCTTATTCCTAAGTATTCTACTATTTTTGATGTTGTTATAAGTGAAATTGTGTTCTCAATTTCATTTTCAGATTGTTTATTTTTTGTATATAAAATACAATTAGTTTTCTATATATTGATCTTGTACTCTGCAATCTTATTGAACTTATTTGCTAGTTCTAGTAGTTTTTTAGTGGATTCCTTAGGATTATCTATATATGAGATCATATCATCTGTGAATAGAGATAGTTTAACTTCTGCCTTTCCAACATAGGTGTCTTCTATTTATTTCATTTTCTTGCCAAATTGCCATGGCTAGAACATCTGGTACAATGTTCAGTAAAAGTGGTAGGGTGGACATCCTTCTGGTTGTTGTTGCTGTTGTTTTTGTAATGCTAACTTGTTGCTTTTATATTAACATAATGTATTATTTGCCCAAGGGTACAGGTCTGTGAATCATCAGACTTATACATTTCACAGAACTCACCATAGGACATACCATCCCCAGTGTCCATAACCCAGCCACCCTATCCCTACCCCTCACATCTTTTTTTTTTTAATAAACATATAATGTATTTTTATCCCGAGGGGTATAGGTCTGTGAATCGCCGGGTTTACACATTTCACAGCACTCATCATGGCACATACCCTCCCCAATGTCCATATCCCCACCACCCTCTGCTGTCCCCCCACCCCCCAGCAACCTTCAGTCTGTTTTTTGAGATTGAGACTTTTATGGTTTATCTCCCTCTCGAACCCATTTTCTTTCATTTTTTCTTTTCCTACCCCCAACCTCCCCCACATTACATCTCCACTTCCTCATATCAGGGAAATCATATGATAGTTGTCTTTCTCCGATTGACTTATTTCGCTAAGCATGATACCCTCTAGTTCCATCCACGTCGTCGCAAATGGCAAGATTTCATTTCTTTTGATGGCTGCATAGTATTCCATTGTATATATATATACCACATCTTCTTTATCCATTCAACTGTTGATGGACATCTAGGTTCTTTCCATAGTTTGACTATTGTGGACATTGCTGCTATAAACATTTGGGTGCACGTGCCCCTTCGGGCACCACGTTTGTATCTTTAAGATATATACCCAGTAGTGCAATTGCTGGGTCATAGGGTAGCTCTATTTTCAGTTTTTTGAGGAACCTCCACAATGTTTTCCAGAATGGTTGCACCAGCTTGCGTTCCCACTAACAGTGTAGCAGAGTTCCCCTCTCTCCGCATCGTCACCAGCATCTGTCATTTCTTGACTTGTTAATTTTAGCCATTCTGACTGGTGTGAGGTGGTAGCTCATTGTGGTTTTGATTTGTATTTCCCTGATGCCAAGTGATGTGGAGCACTTTTTCATGTGTCTGTTGGTCATCTGCATGTCTTCTTTGCAGAAATGTCTGTTCATGTTCTCTGCCCATTTCTTGATTGGATTATTTGTTCTTTGGGTGTTGAGTTTGCTAAGCTCTTTATAGATTTTGGATACTAGCCCTTTATCTGATATGTTGTTTGCAAATATCTTCTCCCATTCTGTCAGTTGTCTTTTGGTTTTGTTAACTGTTTCCTTTGCTGTGCAAAAGCTTTTGATCTTGATGAAATCCCAATAGTTCATTTTTGCCCTTGCTTCCCTTGCCTTTGGCGATGTTCCTGGGAAGAAGTTGCTGCGGCTGAGGTCGAAGAGGTTGCTGCCTGTGTTCTCCTCAAGGATTTTGATGGATTCCTGTCTCACATTGAGGTCCTTCATCCATTTTGAGTCTATTCTCGTGTGTGGTAAATGGTCCAGTTTCATTCTTCTGCATGTGGCTGTCCCATTTTCCCAGCACCATTTGTTGAAGAGGCTGTCTTTTTTCCATTGGACATTCCTTCCTGCTTTGTCAAAGATTAGTTGGCCATAGAGATGAGGGTCCATTTTGGGGCTCTCTATTCTGTTCCATTGATCTATGTGTCTGTTTTTGTGCCAGTACCATACTGTCTTGATGATGACAGCTTTGTACTAGAGCTTGAAGTCTGGAATTGTGATGCCACCAACTCTGGCTTTCTTTTTCAACATTCCTCTGGCTATTCGGGGTCTTTTCTGGTTCCATATAAATTTTAGAATTAATTGTTCTATTTCTTTGAAAAAAAAAAAAAAGGATGGGATTTTAATAGGGATTTCATTAAATGTGTAGATTGCTTTAGGTAGAATAGACATTTTCACAATATTTGTTCTTCCAATCCATGAGCATGGAATATTTTTCAATTTCTTTGTGTCTTCCTCAATTTCTATCATGAGTACTTTATAGTTTTCTGAGTATAGATTCTTTGCCTCTTTGGTTAGGTTTATTAGGTATCTTATGGTTTTGGGTGCAATCATAAATGGGATTGACTCCTTAATTTCTCTTTCTTCTGTCTTGTTGTTAGCGTAAAGAAATGCAGCTGATTTCTGTGCATTGACTTTATATCCTGACACTTTACTGAATTCTTGTACAAGTTCTAGCAGTTTTGGAGTGGAGTCTTTTGGGTTTTCCACGTATAGTATCATATCATCTGCAAAGAGTGATAGTTTGACTTCTTCTTTGCTGATTTGGATGCCTTTTATTTCTTTTTGTTGTCTGATTGCTGAGGCTAGGACTTCTAGTACTATGTTGAATTGCAGTGGTGATAATGGACATCCCTGATGCGTTCCTGACCTTAGGGGAAAAGCTCTCAGTTTTTCTCCATTGAGAATGATATTTGCGGTGAGTTTTTCATAGATGGGTTTGATAATATTGAGGTATGTGCTCTCTATCCCTACACTTTGAAGTTTTAATCAGGAAGGGGTGCTGCACTTTGTCAAATGCTTTTTCAGCATCTATGGAGAGTATCATATGATTCTTGTTCTTTCTTTTATTAATGTGTTGTATCACATTGATTGATTTGCAGATGTTGAACCAACCTTGCAGACCTGGAGTATATCCCACTTGGTCATGGTGAATAATCCTTTTTTTTTTTTTTTAAAGATTTTATTTATTTATTTGAGAGAGAGACAGTGAGAGAGAGTATGAGCGAGGAGAAGGTCAGAGGGAGAAGCAGACTCCCCATGGAGCTGGGAGCCCGATGTGGGACTCGATCCCTGGACTCCGGGATCATGACCTGAGTCGAAGGGAGTCGTCCAACCAACTGAGCCACCCAGGCGTCCCGTGAATAATCCTTTTAATGTACTATTAGATCCTATTGGCCAGTATTTTGGTGAGAATTTTCGCATCTGTGTTCATCAAGGATATTGGTCTGTAATTCTCTTTTTTGATGGGATTCTTGTCTGGTTTTGGGATCAAGGTGATGCTGGTCTCATAAAATGAGTTTGGAAGTTTTCCTTCCCTTTCTATTTTTTGGAACAGTTTCAGGAGAATAGGTAATAATTCTTCTTTAAATATTTGGTAGAATATTCCCCTGGGAAGCCGTCTGGCCCTGGGCTTTTGTTAGTTTGGAGATTTTTGATGACTGTCAATCTCCTTACTGGTTATGGGTCTGTTCAGGTTTTCTATTTCTTCCTGGTTCAGTTGTGGTAGTTTATATGTCTCTAGAAATGTATCCATTTCTTCCAGATTGTCGAATTTGTTGGTGTAGAGTTGCTCATAATATGTTCTTATAATTTTTTGTATTTCTTTGGTGTTGGTTGTGATCTCTCCTCTTTAATTCATGATTTTTTATTAATTTGGGTCCTTTCTCTTTTCTTTTTGATATGTCTGGCCAGGGGTTTGCCAATCTTATTAATTCTTTCAAAGAACCAACTCCTAGTTTCATTGATTTGTTCTATTGTTTTTTTGGTTTCTATTTCATTGATTTCTGCTCTGATCTTTATGATTTCTCTTCTCCTGCTGGGTTTAGGCTTTCTTTGTTGTTCTTTATCCAGCTCCTTTAGGTTTAGGGTTAGGTTGTATATTTGAGACCTTTCTTGTTTCTTGAGAAAGGCTTGTACCGCTATATATTTTCCTCTCAAGACTGTCTTTGCTGTCTCCCACAGATTTTGAACTGTTGTGTTTTCATTATCATTTGTTGTCATGAATTTTTCAATTCTTCTTTAATTTCCTGGTTGGCCCATTCATTTTTTAGAAGAATGCTATTTAGTCTCCATGTATTTGGGTACTTTCCAAATTTCCTCTTGTGGTTGAGTTCTAGCTTCAGAGAATTGTGGTCTGAAAATATGCAGGGAATGATCCCAGTCTTTTGATACCAGTTGAGACCTGATTTAGGATGGAGGATGTGGTCTGTTCTGGAGAATGTTCCATGTGCACTAGAGAAGAATGTGTATCCTATTGCTTTGGGATGGAATGTTCTGAGTATATCTGTGATGCCCATCTGGTCCAGTGTGTCATTTAAGGCCTTTATTTCCTTGTTGATCTTTTGCTTAGATTATCTGTCCATTTCAGTGAGGGGATTGTTAAAGTCCCCTACTATTATTGTAATATTGTCAATGTATTTCTTTGATTTTGTTATTAATTGATTTATATAGTTGGCTGTTCCCATGTTAGGGGCACAGATATTTAAAATTGTTAGATCTTCTTGTTGGACAGACCCTTTGAGTATGATATAGTGTCCTTCCTCATCTCTTATTATAGTCTTTGGCTTAAAATCTAATTGATCTGATATAAGGATTGCCACCTCAGTTTTCTTCTGATGTCCATTAGCATGGTACATTGTTTTCCACCCCCCTCACTTTAAATCTGGTGGTGTCTTCAGGTCTAAAATGAGTTTCTTGTTGGCAGCATATTGATTTTTTTAAAGATTTTTATTTATTTATTTGACAGACAGAGATCACAAGTGGGCAGAGAGGCAGGCAGAGAGAGAGAGAGGTGGAGGCAGGCTCCCTGCAGAGCAGAGAGCCCAATGCGGGGCTCGATCAGGACCCTGAGATCATGACCTGAGCTGAAGGCAGAGGCTTAACCCACTGAGCCACCCAGGTGCCCCAATGGATTTTGTTTTTTAATCCATTCTGATACCCTGTGTCTTTTGATTGGGGCATTTAGCCCATTAACATTCAGGGTAACTATTGAGAGATATGAATTTAGTGCCATTGTATTGCCTGTAAGGTTACTGTTATTGTATATTGTCTCTGTTTCTTTCTGATCTACTACTTTTAGGGTCTCTCTTTGCTTAGAGGACCCCTTTCAATATTTCCTGTAGAGCTGATTTGGTGTTTGCAAATTCTTTCAGTTTTTGTTTGTCCTGGAAGCTTTTAATCTCTCCTTCTATTTTCAATGATAGCCTAGCTGGATATAGTATTCTTGGCTGCATGTTTTTCTCCTTTAGTGCTCTGAATATATCATGCCAGTTCTTTCTGGCCTGCCAGGTCTCTGTGGATAAGTCTGCTGTCAATCTAATGTTTTTACCCTTTTATGTTACAGACTTCTTTTCCCGGGCTGCTTTCAGGATTTTCTCTTTGTCACTAAGACTTGTAAATTTTACTATCAGGTGATGGTATGTGGACCTATTTTTATTGATTTTGAGGGGCGTTCTTTGCATCTCCTGGATTTTGATGTTTGTTCCCTTTGCCATATTAGGGAAATTCTCTACAATAATTCTCTCCAATATACCTTCTGCTCCCCTCTCTCTTTCATCTTCTTCTGGAATCCCAATTATTCTAATGTTGTGTCGTCTTATGGTGTCACTTATCTCTCGAATTCTCTCTTCGTGTCCAGTATTTGTTTGTCTCTCTTTTGCTCAGCTTCTTCACTTGGTCTTCTATGTCACTAATTCTTTCTTCTGCCTCATTTTTCCTAGCAGTAAGAGCTTCCATTTTTGATTGCATCTCATTAATAGCTTTTTTAAATTTCAACTTGGTTAGATTTTAGTTCTTTTATTTCTCCAGAAAGGGCTTTTATCTCTCCGGAGAGTGTTTCTCTAATATCTTCTATGCCTTTTTTGAGCCCGCCTAGAACCTTGAGAATCGTCATTCTGAACTCTATCTAGATCTGTCATATTACCAATGTCCATATTGATTAGGTCCCCAGCCTCTGGTACTGCCTCTTGTTCTTTTTTTTTTTTTTTTGTGGTGAGTTTTTCTGCCTTGTCATTTTGTCCAGATAAGATTTGCTTTTTCCTCCTCTGGAATTCTGCTGTTCTTGGTAAGTGAAGTTGGTCTTGGCTGGGTTTCTTGTTGATCTTCTTGGGGAGGAGCCTGTTGTAGTGATTCTCAAGTGTCTTTGCCGGAGGCAGAATTGCCCCACCCTTATCAGGGCCCGGGCTAAGTAATCAGCTCAGGTTCGCTTTCGGGAGTTTTTGTTCCCTGAACGCTTTCCATAGAGTTCCGGAGGACGGGAATGATAATGGCGGCCTCCCAATCTCCGGCCCGGAGGAGCCGAGAGCTCGGGGTCCCGCTCCTCAGTGCACCCTCAGAGAAAAGCGCCCAATCGCTCCCGTCTCCCTGGCCTCTGGTTGTGCTTAGAGAAAAGCACTCAGTTGATCCCGCTTGGAGAAAAGTGCTCAGTCCCTCCATCTCCCTGGCCTCCGGCTGCGCTCCGAGCTCACCCAGCCTGTCCTCGGTTCAAGGTAACCCCGAGCTGAGAGCTCACTTCTCGGCTTTGTCGCTGTAGCTGGCTTCCCTGCTCTAATACCTGCGAGCTCTGCGGCACTCAGACACTCCCGGTCCTTCTGTGACCCAGCGGGACCGGGGGTTACGAAGACCCCGCGTGGGCTTCGCCCTGGTTTAGCCTCTGGAGCGATGTCCCTCAGTGGAGCAGACTTTTAAAAGTCCTGATTTTGTGCTCCATTGCTCCACCGCTTGCCAGGAGCCGGCTCCTCCCCTCCATGGTCTATCTTCCCGTAACTTTGGATTCACTTTTCCGCCGGTCCTACCTTTCAGAAAGTGATCGATTTTCTGTTTCTAAAATTGTTGCTCTTCTTCTCTTCAATTTCCCATTGGATTTGTAGGTGTTCGCAATGGTTAGATAAGCTATCTAGCTGATCTCCTGCTACCTGATGTTGTCTCAGCCTGCTACGTCTCCGCCATCTTGACTCCTCCCCCCATCACACCTTCTTTATCCATTCATCTGTTAATGGACATCTAGGTTCTTTCCATAGTTTGGCTATTGTGGACATTGCTGCTATAAACATTGGGATGCATGTGCCCCTTTGGATCATTACATTTGTATCCTTAGGGTAAATACCCAGTAGTGTGATTACTGGGTAATCATAGGGTAGCTCTATTTTCAACTTTTTGAGGAAGCTCCATACTGTTTTCCAGAGTAGCTGCACCAGCTTGCATTCCCACCAAAAACATAGGAGGGTTCCCCTTTCTCCACATCCTCGCCAACATCTGTCGTTTCTTGACTTGTTAATTTTAGCCATTCTGACTGGTGTAAGGTGGCATCTCACTGTGGTTTTGATTTGCATTTTCCTGATGCTGAGTGATGTTAAGCACTTTTTCATGTGTCTGTTGGTCATCTGCATGTCTTCTTTGCAGAAATGTCTGTTCATGTCCTCTGCCCATTTCTTGATTGGATTATTTGTTCTCTGAGTGTTGAGTTTGATAAGTTCTTTATAGATTTTGGATACTAGCCCTTTAACTGATATGTCATTTGTGAATATCTTCTCCATTCTGTCAGTTATATTTTGGTTTTGTTGACTGTTTCCTTTGCTGTGCAAAAGCTTTTGATCTTGATGAAGTCCCAATAATTCATTTTTGCCCTTGCTTCCCTTGCCTTTGGCGATGTTTCTAGGAAGAAGTTGCTGCGGTTGAGGTCAAAGAGGTTGCTGCCTGTGTTCTCCTCAAGGATTTTGATGGATTCCTGTCTCACATTGAGGTCCTTCATCCATTTTGAGTCTCTTTTTGTGTGTGGTGTAAGGAAATGGTCCAGTTTCAATCTTCTGCATGTGGATGTCCCATTTTCCCAACACCATTTGTTGAAGAGACTGTCTTTTTTCCATTGGACATTCTTTCCTGCTTTGTCGAAGATGAGGGTCCATTTTGGGGCTCTCTATACTGTTCCATTGATCTATGTGTCTGTTTTTGTGCCAGTACCACACTGACTTGATGATGATAGCTTTGTACTAGAGCTTGAAGTCTGGAATTGTGATGCCACCAACTCTGGCTTTCTTTTTCAACATTCCTCTGGCTATTCGGGGTCTTTTCTTGTTCCATATAAATTTTAGGATTATTTATTCCATTTCTTTGAAAAAAAATGGATGGGATTTTGATAGGGATTGCATTAAATGTGTAGATTGCTTTAGGTAGCATAGACATTTTCACAATATTTGTTCTTCCAATCCTTGAGCACGGAACATTTTTCCATTTCTTTGTGTCTTCTTCAATTTCCTTCATGAGTACTTTCTAGTTTTCTGAGTACAGATTCTTTGCTTCTTTGGTTAGGTTTATTCCTAGGTATCTTATAGTTTTGGGTGCAATTGTAAATGGGATTGACTCCTTAATTTCTCTTTCTTCTGTCTTGCTGTTGGTGCATAGAAACGCAGCTGATTTCTGTGCATTGATTTTATACCATGACACTTTACTGAATTCCTGTATGAGTTCTAGCAGTTTTGGAGTGGAGTCTTTTGGGTTTTCCACATATAGTATTAGATCATCTGCAAAAAGTGATGGTTTGACTTCTTCTTTGATGATTTGCATGCCTTTAATTTCTTTTTGTTGTTTGATTGCTGAGGCTAGGACTTCTAGTACTATGCTGAATAGCAGTGGTGATAATGGACATCCCTGCCGTGTTCCTGACCTTAGGAGAAAAGCTCTCAGTTTTTCTCCATTGAGAATGATATTTGCTGTGGGTTTTTCATAGATGGCTTTGATGATATTGAGGTATGTGCCCTCTATCCCTACACTTTGAAGAGTTTTGATCAAAAATGGATGCTGTACTTTGTCAAATGCTTTTTCAGCATCTATTGAGAGGATCATATGGTTCTTGTTCTTTCTTTTATTAATGTATTGTATCACATTGATTGATTTGCAGATGTTGAACCAAGCTTGCAGCCCTGGAATATATCCCACTTGGTTGTGGTGAATAATTCTTTTAATGTACTGTTAGATCCTATTGGCTAGTATTTTGGTGAGAATTTTTGCCTCTGTGTTCATCAAGAATATTGGTTTGTGATTCTCCTTTTTGATTAGGTCTTTGTCTTATTTTGGGATCAAGGTAATGCTGGCCTCATAAAATGAGTTTGGAAGTTTTCCTTCCATTTCTATTTTTTGGAACAGTTTCAGGAGAATAGGTAATAATTCTTCTTTAAATGTTTGTTAGAATTCCCCTGGGAAGCTGTCTGGCCCTGGGCTCTTGTTTGTTGGGAGATTTTTGATGACTGTTTCAATCTCCTTACTGGTTATGGGTCTGTTCAGGTTTTCTATATCTTCCTGGTTCAGTTTTGATAGTTTCTATGTCTCTAGGAATGCATCCATTTCTTCCAGGGATTGTCAAATTTGCTGGTGTATAGTTGCTCATAATATGTTCTTATAATTGTTTGTATTTCTTTGTGTCAGTTGTGATCTCTCCTCTTTCATTCATGATTTTATTAATTTGGGTCCTTTCTCTTTTCTTTTTAAAAAGTCTGGTCAGGGGGAGTCAAGATGGCGGAGAAGTAGCAGGCTGAGACTACTTCAGGTAGCGGGAGGTCAGCTAGATAGCTTATCTAAAGATTGCAAACACCTACAAATCCAATGGGAGATTGAAGAGAAGAACAGCAATTCTAGAAACAGAAAATCAACCACTATCTGAAAGGTAGGACTGGCGGAGAAGTGAATCCAAAGCGACAGAAAGATAGACCGCGGGGGGAGGGGCCGGCTCCCGATGAGCGGCGGAGCAACGGAGCACAAAATCGGGACTTTTAAAAGTCTGTTCCACTGAGGGACATCGCTCCAGAGGCTTAACTGGGGTGAAGCCCAGGCGGGGTCAGCGCGGCCTCAGGTCCCGCAGGGTCACAGAAGGATCGGGGGTGTCTGAGTGTCGCAGAGCTTACCGGTATTAGAACAGGGAAGCCGGCTACAGAGACAGAGCCGAGGAGTAAGCTCTAAACTCGGGGTTACCTTGAACCGGTCGCAGGCTCGGTCAGCTCAGAGCGCGGCCTGAGGCCAGGGTGACGGGAGTCATTGGGCGCTGTTCTCTGAGGGCGCACTGAGGAGTGGGGCCCCGGGCTCTCGGCTCCTCCGGGCCAGAGACCGGGAGGCCGCCATCTTCATCCCCAGCCTCCGGAACTCTATGGAAAGCGCTCAGGGAACAAAAGCTCCTGAAAGCAAACCCAGCAAACCCGAGCGGATTACTCAGCCTGGCCCCGGGTAAGGGTGGTGCAACTCCGCCTGGGGCAAAGACGCTTGAGAATCACTACAACAGGCCCCTCCCCCAGAAGAGCAACGAGAAACCCAGCCAGGACCATGTTCACCTACCAAGGAGTGCAGTTTCAATACCAAGGAGAGCGGTGGAATTCCAGAGGAGAAGAAAGCAAAGCATGGAACTCATGGCTTTCTCCTCATGATTCTTTAGCCTTGCAGGTAATTTATTTTTTTTTTCTTTTTCATTTTTTTTTCTCTTCTTCTGCTAAATTTTTTTAACTTTTACCGTTTTCTTTTTTAACGTTTTTTAAATAGTTTATCTAATATATATATATATATATATTTTCCTTTTTATATTTTTTATCGGGTTTCTTTTTTTAATAGTTTCTTTTTTTTTTTTCTTTCTGAACCCCTTTTTATCCCGTTTCTCCCCCCCTCACGATTTGGGATCTCTTCTGATTTGGCTAAAGCATATTTTCCTGGGGTTGTTGCCACCCTTTTAGTATTTTACTTGCTCCTTCATATACTCTTATCTGGACAAAATGACAAGGCGGAAAAATTCACCACAAAAAAAAGAACAAGAGGCAGTACCAAAGACTAGGGACCTAATCAATACAGACAGTGGTAATATGTCAGATATAGAGTTCAGAATGATGATTCTCAAGGTTCTAGCCGGGTTTGAAAAAGGCATGGAAGATATTAGAGAAACCCTCTCGGGAGATATAAAAGCCCTTTCTGGAGAAATAAAAGAACTAAAATCTAACCAAGTTGAAATCAAAAAAGCTATTAATGAGGTGCAATAAAAAATGGAGGCTCTCACTGCTAGGATAAATGAGGCAGAAGAAAGAATTAGCGATATAGAAGACCAAATGACAGAGAATAAAGAAACTGAGCAAAAGAGGGACAAACAGCTACTGGACCACGAGGGGAGAATTCGAGAGATAAGTGACACCATAAGATGAAACAACATTAGAATAATTGGGATTCCAGAAGAAGAGGAAACAGAGAGGGGAGCAGAAGGTATGTTGGAGAGAATTATTGGAGAGAATTTCCCCAATATGGCAAAGGGAACGAGCATCAAAATCCAGGAGGTTCAGAGAACCCCCCTCAAAATCAATAAGAATAGGTCCACACTCCATCACCTAATAGTAAAATTTACAAGTCTTAGTGACAAAGAAAAGATCCTGAAAGCAGCCCGGGAAAAGAAGTCTGTAACGTACAATGGTAAAAATATTAGATTGGCAGCAGACTTATCCAGAGAGACCTGGCAGGCCAGAAAGAGCTGGCATGATATATTCAGAGTACTAAATGAGAAAAACATGCAGCCAAGAATACTATATCCAGCTAGGCTATCATTGAAAATAGGAGGAGAGATTAAAAGCTTCCAGGACAAACAAAAACTGAAAGAATTTGCAAACACCAAACCAGCTCTACAGGAAATATTGAAAGGGGTCCTCGAAGCAAAGAGAGACCCTAAAAGTAGTAGATCAGAAGGAAAACAGAGACAATATACAATAACAGTCACCTTACAGGCCATACAATGGCACTAAATTCATATCTCTCAATACTTACCCTGAATGTTAATGGGCTAAATGACCCAATCAAAAGACACAGGGTATCAGAATGGATAAAAAACCAAAACCCATCTATATGTTGCCTACAAGAAACTCATCTTAAACCCGAAGACAGCTCCAGGTTTAAAGTGAGGGGGTGGAAAAGAATTTAGCACGCTAATGAACATCAGAAGAAAGCAGGAGTGGCAATCCTTATAGCAGATCAATTAGATTTTAAGCCAAAGACTATAATAAGAGATGAGGAAGGACACTATATCATACTCAAAGGAACTATCCAACAAGAAGATCTAACAATTTTAAATATCTATGCCCCTAACGTGGGAGCAGCCAATTATATAAACCAATTAATAACAAAATCAAAGAAACACATCGACAAGAATACAATAATAGTGGGGGATTTTAACACTCCCCTCACTGAAATGGACAGATCATCCAAGCAAAAGATCAACAAGGAAATAAAGGCCTTAAATGACACACTGGACCAGATGGACATCACAGATATATTCAGAACATTTCATCATCCCAAAGCAACAGAATACACATTCTTCTCTAGTGCACATGGAACATTCTCCAGAATAGATCACATTCTTGGTCCTAAATCAGGTCTCAACCGGTATCAAAAGATTGGGATCATTCCCTGCATATTTTCAGACCACAATGCTCTAAAGCTAGAACTCAATAACAAGAGGAAATTTGGAAAGAACCCAAATACATGGAGACTAAACAGCATCCTTCTAAAGAATGAATGGGTCAACCAGGAAATTAAAGAAGAATTGAAAAAATTTATGGAAACAAATGATAATGAAATCACAACAGTTCAGAATCTGTGGGACACAACAAAGGCAGTCCTGAGAGGAAAATATATAGCGGTACAAGCCTTTCTCAAGAAACAAGAAAGGGGGGCGCCTGGGTGGCTCAGTGGGTTAAGCCGCTGCCTTCGGCTCAGGTCATGATCCCAGGTCCTGGGTTCAAGCCCCACATTGGGCTGTCTGCTCAGTGGGGAGCCTGCTTCCTCCTCTCTCTCTGCCTGCCTCTCTGCCTACTTGTGATTTCTCTCTGTCAAATTAAAAAAAAATTGTATTTAAGAAACAAGAAAGGTCTCAGGTACACAACCTAACCCTACACCTAAAGGAGCTGGAGAAAGAACAAGAAAGAAACCCTAAACCCAGCAGGAGAAGAGAAATCATAAAGATCAGAGCAGAAATCAATGAAATAGAAACCAAAAAAACAATAGAACAAATCAATGAAACTAGGAGCTGGTTCTTTGAAAGAATTAATAAGATTGATAAACCCCTGGCCAGACTTATCAAAAAGAAAAGAGAAAGGACCCAAATAAATAAAATCATGAATGAAAGAGGAGAGATCACAACGAACACCAAAGAAATACAGACAATTATAAGAACATACTATGAGCAACTCTACGCCAACAAATTTGACAATCTGGAAGAAATGGATGCATTCCTAGAGACATATAAACTACCACAACTGAACCAGGAAGAAATGGAAAGCCTGAACAGACCCATAACCAGTAAGGAGATTGAAACAGTCATCAAAAATCTCCAAACAAACAAAAGCCCAGGGCCAGATGGCTTCCCGGGGGAATTCTACCAAACATTTAAAGAAGAACTAATTCCTATTCTCCTGAAACTGTTCCAAAAAATAGCAATGGAAGGAAAACTTCCAAACTCATTTTATGAGGCCAGCATCACCTTGATCCCAAAACCAGACAAGGATCCCATCAAAAAAGAGAACTACAGACCAATATCCTTGATGAACACAGATGCAAAAATTCTTGCCAAAATACTAGCCAATAGGATTCAACAGTACATTAAAAGGATTTTTCACCACGACCAAGTGGGATTTATTCCAGGGCTGCAAGGTTGGTTCAACATCCGCAAATCAATCAATGTGATACAACACATTAATAAAAGAAAGAACAAGAATCATATGATACTCTCCATAGATGCTGAAAAAGCATTTGACAAAGTACAGCATCCCTTCCTGATCAAAACTCTTCAAAGTGTAGGGATAGACGGCACATACCTCAATATTATCAAAGCCATCTATGAAAAACCCACCACAAATATCATTCTCAATGGAGAAAAACTGAGAGCTTTTCCCCTAAGGTCAGGAACACGGCAGGGATGTCTGTTATCACCGCTGCTATTCAACATAGTACTAGAAGTCCTAGCCTCAGCAATCAGACAACAAAAGGAAATTAAAGGCATCCAAATCAGCAAAGAAGAAGTCAAACTATCACTCTTTGCAGATGATATGATACTATATGTGGAAAACCCAAAAGACTCCACTCCAAAACTGCTAGAACTTGTACAGGAATTCAGTAAAGTGTCAGGATATAAAATCAATGCACAGAAATCAGTTGCATTTCTCTACACCAACAACAAGACAGAAGAAAGAGAAATTAAGGAGTCCATCCCATTTACAATTGCACCCAAAACTATAAGATACCTAGGAATAAACCTAACCAAAGAGACTAAGAATCTATACACAGAAAACTGTAAAGTACTCATGAAAGAAATTGAGGAAGACACAAAGAAATGGAAAAATGTTCCATGCTCCTGGATTGGAAGAATAAATATTGTGAAAATGTCTATGCTACCTAAAGCAATCTACACATTCAATGCAATTCCTATCAAAGTACCATCCATTTTTTTCAAAGAAATGGAACAAATAATCCTAAAATTTATATGGAACCAGAAAAGACCTCGAATAGCCAAAGGAATATTGAAAAAGAAAGCCAAAGTTGGTGGCATCACAATTCCGGACTTCAAGCTCTATTACAAAGCTGTCATCATCAAGACAGCATGGTACTGGCACAAAAACAGATACATAGATCAATGGAACAGAATAGAGAGCCCAGAAATAGACCCTTAACTCTACGGTCAACTCATCGTCGACAAAGCAGGAAAGAATGTCCAATGGAAAAAAGACAGCCTCTTCAATAAATGGTGTTGGGAAAGTGGGACAGCCACATGCAGAAAAATGAAATTGGATCATTTCCTTACACCACACACGAAAATAGACTCAAAATGGATGAAGGACCTCAATGTGAGACAGGAATCCATCAAAATCCTTGAGGAGAACACAGGCAGCAACCTCTTCGACCTCAGCCGCAGCAACATCTTCCTAGGAACATCACCAAAGGCAAGGGAAGCAAGGACAAAAATGAACTATTGGGATTTTATCAAGATCAAAAGCTTTTGCACAGCAAAGGAAACAGTTAACAAAACCAAAAGACAACTGGCAGAATGGGAGAAGATATTTGCAAACGACATATCAGATAAAGGGCTAGTGTCCAAAATCTATAAAGAACTTAGCAAACTCAACACCCAAAGAACAAATAATCCAATCAAGAAATGGGCAGAGGACATGAACAGACATTTCTGCAAAGAAGACATGCAGATGGCCAACAGACACATGAAAAAGTGCTCCACATCACTCGGCATCAGGGAAATACAAATCAAAACCACAATGAGATATCACCTCACACCAGTCAGAATGGCTAAAATGAACAAGTCAGGAAATGACAGATGCTGGCGAGGATGCGGAGAAAGGGGAACCCTCCTACACTGTTGGTGGGAATGCAAGCTGGTGCAACCACTCTGGAAAACAGCATGGAGGTTCCTCAAAATGTTGAAAATAGAACTACCCCATGACCCAGCAATTGCACTGCTGGGTATTTACCCTAACGATACAAACGTAGTGATCCGAAGGGGCACATGCACCCGAATGTTTATAGCAGCAATGTCCACAATAGCCAAACTATGGAAAGAACCTAGATGTCCATCAACAGACGAATGGATAAAGAAGATGTGGTATATATACACAATGGAATACTATGCAGCCATCAAAAGAAATGAAATCTTGCCATTTGCGACGACGTGGATGGAACTAGAGGGTATCATGCTTAGCGAAATAAGTCAATCGGAGAAAGACAACTATCATATGATCTCCCTGATATGAGGGAGAGGAGATGCAACATGGGGGGTTAAGGGGGTAGGAGAAGAGTAAATGAAAGAAGATGGGATTGGGAGGGAGACAAACCATAAGTGACTCTTAATCTCACAAAACAAACTGAGGGTTGATGGGGGGAGGGGGGTTGGGAGAGGGGGGGTGGGGTTATGGATATTGGGGAGGGTATGTGCTATGGTGAGTGCTGTGAAGTGTGTAAACCTGGCGATTCGCAGACCTGTACCCCTGGGGATAAAAATATATGTTTATAAAAAATAAAATTTATAGAATAAAAAAAAAAAGAAGTCTGGCCAGGGGTGTATCAATCTTATTAATTCTTTCAAAGTACTAGCTCCTAGGTTCATTGAATGCAATAGAAACCAAAAGAACAGTAGAACAGATCAATATGGCTGGTGAATAGAATAGAACCACTCACTTGATTTTGGGTGTATTTTCGTCAGTTAGAAGAAACTACCTCCCAAAATTTTAAAGAATGAAAAACTTATATATATACAAAAATACAAAAAAAAATATATATATATACAAAAATACAAAAATAAAAAATATATATACAAAAATAAAAAAACATGATGAAGGGATGGACTATTACTGTAAAGATGAAAATTTAAAAAAATTCTAAAAAGGGAATTGATAAGATAAAAGTTGATTGGAAAATGGAATAAAAAAAAAAAAGAAGAGGGTAGAATGTGATCAGGCTGGAGACCAGAACAAACCCATAGAGTAGATTTAGGGTATATTTTGATCTATTAGAGGAAATTGTATCCCAACATTTTGAAGAAAAAAATCCCTGTATGTATACAAAAAGAAGTTTAAATACAATGAAGAGATACAATATGACTATAACAATGAAAAGTAAAAAAAAGATTTTTTTCTTTTTTTTTTAAATTTAATCATTTTTTAAAATTTATTTTCAGCATAACAGTAGTCATTGTTTTTGTACCACACCCAGTGCTCCATGCAGTCCATGCCCTCTCTAATACCCACCACCTGGTTCCCCCAACCTCCCCCCCCCCACCGCTTGAAACCCTTCAGATTGTTTTTCAGAGTCCATAGTCTCTCATTTTTCACCTCCCCTTCCAATTTCCCCCAACTCCCTTCTCCTCTCTAACTCCCCTTGTCCTCCATGCTATTTGTTATGCTCCACAAGTAAGTGAAACCATATGATAATTGACTCTCTCTGTTTGACTTATTTCACTCAGCATAATCTCTTCCAGTCCCGTCCATGTTGCTACAAAAGTTCGGTATTCATCCTTTCTAATGGAGGCATAATACTCCATAGTATATATGGACCACATCTTCCTTATCCATTCGTCCGTTGAAATTCCACCAGTATTCTTCAAAGAGCTGGAGCAAATAATCCAAAAATTTGTATGGAACCAGAAGAGACCCAGAGTTGCTAAGGAAATGTTGAAAAACAAAAATAAAACTGGGGGCATCACGTTACCTGATTTCAAGCTTTACTACAAAGCTGTGATCACCAAGACAGCATGGTACTGGCATAAAAACAGACACATAGACCAGTGGAATGGAGTAGAGAGCCCAGATATGGACCCTTAACTCTATGGTCAGTTAATCTTTGACAAAACAGGAAAAAATATACAGTGGAAAAAAGACAGTCTCTTCAATAAGTGGTGCTGGGAAAACTGGGTAGCTATATGTAGAAGAATGAAACTCGACCATTCTCTTACACCATACACAAAGATAAACTCAAAATGGATAAAAGTCCTCAATGTGAGACAGGAATCCATCAGAATCCTAGAGGAGAACATAGGCAGTAACCTCTCTGATATCAGCCACAGCAACTTCTTTCAAGATATGTCTCCAAAGGCAAAGGAAACAAAAGCCAAAATAAACTTTTGGGACTTCATCAAAATCAAAAGCTTCTGCACAGCAAAGGAAACAGTCAAGAAAACAAAGAGGCAACCCACGGAATGGGAGAAGATATTTGCAAATGACAGTACAGACAAAAGGTTGATATCCAGGATCTATAAAGAACTCCTCAAACTCAACACACACAAAACAGACAATCATATCAAAAAATGGACAGAAGATATGAACAGACACTTCTCCAATGAAGACATACAAATTGCTATCAGACACATGAAAAAATGTTCATCATCACTAGCCATCAGGGAGACTCAAATTAAAACCACATTGAGATATCACCTTACACCAGTTAGAATGGCCAAAATTAGCAAGACAGGAAACAACATGTGTTGGAGGGGATGTGGAGAAAGGGGAACCCTCTTACACTGTTGGTGGGAATGCAAGTTGATGCAGCCTCTTTGGAGAGCAGTGTGGAGATTCCTCAAGAAATTAAAAATAGAGCTTCCCTATGACCCTGCAATTGCACTACTGGGTATTTACCCCAAAGATACAGATGTAGTGAAAAGAAGGGCCATCTGTACCCCAATGTTTATAGCAGCAATGGCCACGGTTGCCAAACCGTGGAAAAAAAGGTTTTTAAGAAGGTACTGATAATATAAAATATTTAAGAACATTAAAATAGGGACGCCTGGGTGGCTTAGTTGATTAAGTCGCTGTTTTTGGCTCAGATCATGATCCCAGGGTCCTGGGATTGAGTCCCACATTGGGCTCCTTGCTTGGCAGGGAGCCTGCGTTCTCTCTGCCTCTGTCTGCTACTCTGCCTGCTTGTGCAGATGCTCCCTCTCTCTGACAAATAAATAAATAAAATCTTTAAATAATAAAAAAAGTTAAATTAGGAAAGAGGAAAAATTAACAAAAATAGAATAAGACAAAAATAAAATTAAAAAAAATTTAACTTTGGGGCGCCTGGGTGGCTCAGTGGGTTAAGCCGCTGCCTTCGGCTCAGGTCATGATCTCAGGGTCCTGGGATCGAGCCCCGCATCGGGCTCTCTGCTCGGCGGGGAGCCTGCTTCCTCCTCTCTCTCTGCCTGCCTCTCTGCCTGCTTGTGATCTCTCTCTGTCAAATAAATAAATAAAATCTTTAAAAAAAAATTTAACTTTGAAAGACTAAAGGATCATGGGGGGAAAGTCATGAATTCTATATGTTTCTTTCCCCCTCGCTCTGAAGTTCTGCAGTTCTCATTGATTGGTGAACTTTGTCTTGGCTGGATGTTCTCCCTGATCTTCTGCAGGAGGGGCCTGTTGTAGTGATTCTCAAATGTCTTTGCCCGAGGTGGAATTGCATCACCCTTGCCAGGGTCCAGGCTAAGTAATCTGCTTGGATTCACTCTCAGGAGCTTTTGTTCCCAGAATGCTTTCTGTAGAGCTCTGGAGGACGGGAATGAAAATGGCAGTCTCCCAATCTCTGGCCCGGAGGAGTTGAGAACTCGGGGCCCCACTCTTCAGTGTGTCCTCGGAGAAAAGCGCTCAGTCACTCCTGTCTCCCTGGTCTCCGGTCACGCTCTGAGCTCACCCGGCCTGTGACCAAGCATTTCTGTCTCTGGCACACAGTCCTGTTTGGAGTCTCCAAACCCAGCAGATTCCTGCTGTGCTGCTCCTCCAGTGGAGGAAGGAGGAGGTCTTATGGATCTGCTGCTTTTGGGGTCCCTGCCTGAAGAGCAGTGGCCTGATTGTGCCTTGGATCACGGTTTAAGGTAACCCCAAGCTGAGACCCCTTGCAGGGCTCCATCTCTGTGCCGGCTTCCCCACTCTGATACATGGGAGCTCTGCATACTCAGACACCCCCGGTCTTTCTGTGACACCATGGATCCTGAGATCACATTGTCCCCATGAGGGCTTCCCTCCCCCCACCCTTAACCTCTGGAGTGATGTCCCTCAGTGGAGCAGACTTCTAAAAGTTCTGATTTTGTGCTCTACTGCTCCATTGCTTGCTGGGAGCCTCCCCTCTCCCCGAGGTCTCTCTTCCTGTCATTTCAGATTGACTTCTCCACATGTCGTACCTTCCAGAAAGTGGTTGATTTTCTGTTCCTAGAATTGCTGCTCTTCTTCTCTTCTATGTCCTGTTGAGTTTGTAGCTGTTCAGAATGGTTTGATAACTATCTAGCTGAACTCCTGGGACCTGATGATATTTCAGTCTGCTATTCCTCCCACGTCTTGCTCCTCCCCCCTTCTGTTGTTTCTGATCTTAGGGGGAAAACATCTAGTTTTTGTATCATCTAGTATGATGTTAGGTGTGGGTTTTTGTAAATGTCTTTTGTCTTGTTGAAGAGATTTCATTCTGTTCCTAGTTTGTTAAGGTTTTTACCAGGAAATAGTGTTGGATTTTATCAAATGTTTTTCTGCATCTACAGAGATCATCTTGTGGCTCTTATGTTTTTTTTTTTTTTCCCTATTGGTGTAGTATAACAATTGATTTTAAAATATTGAATATCTTCTTTGTCTCTTTCTCATATTTCCACCTTATTATGGCACTTATATTTTATTGTAATCTGTGTCTCCCCCCCAGAATATGAGCCTGCTGAAGGTTGAGACTGCATAGTATAATAGATTCTTGACTTTATGAGGGAGATCTTTGTAGATCCTGAAATACTTGGGTCCCCTCCCTTCAAAATGCCCCTGAGAAAAAAGGAGAGAAAAACTAAGTTGAATTATTCTGGATAATCAGTGGAGCTTGGGAAATGCCTTTTTATTATATACCGGTCTACAAGCAAAAAATTCAGTTTTCAGCCTCAGCAAAACAACAAATCATGAGACTTTCAGGATCACTCTTAAATTCAAGGGTCACTCTGGAATAACATAACCATCCAATTCCCTAGGGCCATAGACCAGTAGTGTTCATCCCTGTAGTACCTGGCATGTAGTGGGAGGGAAAAAACGTTTGTTCATTTCCTTAGGATTCTGTGCCCTGTACTAGGTGTTAGATTTGATGCTGAGATTATAGGAATACATGATATATGGTCCTTTACCTCAAGGAATTCAGAATCAATGGAAGTAGAGATGATTAAAATACAAGGTGAAAGTCCTATAGGGGTGTAAGCACAGGGGAGGGGAGAGGATGAGGTTTCCTATAGCAGGTGAGGTCTGAGCTTTCTCACCACTTCTACTGCCATCTCTGGGTCCACATTACCATCACCTATCTCTTAGAATAATGTAGGTTACCAAATGACCTGTCTGTTCCTACTTTGCTGCACAGGCAGTCCATTCTTAATAGAATGCCCAGAGTGTTCCTTATAGCTCCCTTCTATTCTCTTCTACTCATAGACCACACTGACTGCCAGTCTTTCCAGAGTTAAAGCCCAAGTTGCTGCCATGGTACATAAGTTTCTACCTGATCTGGTTCTCTACTGTCTCTCTGATCTTTTCTCCTCCCTTCACTCCTACAACACAGTTGTACACACTCTGATCATCCCATAGGTCTCCTAACACATCAAACTCATGATGCTTACACTTAGGGTCTTTGTATTTGTGGTTTCCTTTTCCTGGAATGCTCTTCCCAGGTATCACTCCCTCACTCTCTTCAGGGCTTTGCTCAAAGCTCTTGGTAGCAAGGCTTTCTCTGACTACTGTACATAAGTTGGGAGACTCCATTTTCCCTGTTCCCTCTCCACCTGAGCCTGCTTTGTTTTTCTCTATACCACTTAGTTATTTATTGTTAGTTATTGTCTGTCTTCCCCAACTAGAACATAACTTCCATCGAGTTAGATATTTTTGCCCATTTTATTCATTCTTATTGCCTCCATTGCCTGATATGCTTCCTGGAATATAGTAGGCACTCATTAAATAATTTCAGATCCAATTAATGAAGGGTAAGTAGGAGTGACTTGGAAGAAGTGATCTGGGATATGAGGTAGATGGGGGAGTTTATTGAATTGAATGATGAATTTCCCCATGTGTGGGGTTTTGGTTTTGGACTAGATGGTTGCTTATACCCATTTTTGTTCAATCATCTCTGAAATAGCATAAAAAATGGAAATGTTGAAGCTCCAAATGGACCAATGGTCCATGTGAATGACACTGACAGTTATTAGCAATCCAAGGGTGGAAGGATGACTGAAGGTTGGTGGCACAAAAACACATTGCCAGGCAATGAATAAGGTTCCTGAGACCACAGCTGAATCATGGTTGCTAACCAGCAAAGTTTTGGAAGACACTTAGTTCTCTCATCCCAAGAACAGCCTCTGCACCAAATCTCAAAGCTCAAAGTTAATAAGAGTCATCTGCAGCATAATGTATTATTAATAACTACTGTTTATCGAGTGTTTCCCATGTGCCATGCTCAGTGCTGGGAACTTTATAATGTTCTCTCTTATAATCCCCTGAAGTAAGCACTGTTGTCATCTCCATTTTACATATAATAAACCAGGTGCTCAAAAAAGTTGATAACTTGCCTAGGGCCATGTGGCTGTTAAGTGGCTGAGCCAGTAAATTTTAATTTTAGTCTACTAAGTCTAGAAGCCATGTTCTTGGCCACATTGTATTTCCCCCAGATCAACCACCTGTAACAAATATTTTACCTCTTAGGGCAAGAACACATCTCTCCAGTTTCTCTACTTTTCTGCCTTTGGAAATGAGGTTTGGGACATTCCAAAAGCAGGTGTGTGTTTAACCACAGCTCTGATAGGGTTATGCAGGCCTAGACTCTCTTCTAACTGTATTAGCTGTGATTTAGCCTATGATATCATCATAACTCAATTAGGGAAGTTATTAACAGTGCAAAGGACAGGGAAGATAGAGAAGATTACTTCTAAGAATAAATACATTCTTGCCTAGGAAATGTATTTTCTTTAATAATTTTGGGACCCCAGTTTCCATACACTTTATTGAAAGGAGCCTAATACATATTGGGAAGAGAATTTGGAATAGCCCAAGTTCTCTTGGGGAAGGAGCAGGGAGGTGTGTAATAAAGTGTGATGGTGAGTTTCCTGTTATTCTCTTGTAGAGAACTAGGAGGCTAGACAGGAGGGTGTGGGCTTCATAAAAAGAGAAGCAGGCCACAGGTGGTTGTAGGTTTTTCAGAGGGTTTTCAGACATTGATTGCAGTTCAGATAATAATGGATTCTTCCTTTTGGGGGCTGATGTTTCATTTTAGGGGCAGTTGGGATAGGAACTCAGACCACAGAGACTGTTCTAGGGATTAAGAAACCAGGTATTTTCAGAAGAAGTCCTGGTGTAGCTTCTGGCTGGATTACATCATGGGCAATATTGCAACCTCCCCGGATTATGTCAAGGGACAATATGTGCCACCTCTCGATGATGTCATGGATGGCACTCAGAGACCCCTTGGTGTGCAGCACAGTGGGAAGCATTGTGGAAAGTTGTGGCATCCAAAGTTAGAGGAGCCATTCATGAGAGACCTATCATCTTACAGCTGGTGTAAATCCCTCCACATATGTCATCCTGTGATAACATCTGCTTCATGGGGGTGGTCCTCAGCGTCTGAAACTAGAAGAGAACCCTGGGAATATTAGGAAAGTTAGAACATTGTCTAGCTTTCTTGGCATTGCCTCTAAGCCTCTTTAAGGCAAGGAAAATGCTCAGAATTGTCGTGAGGCAAAAATGAGTTTATGTAGTCTATGAAGTCAGTGGTCAGCAGGTTTAACAAAATGAGTTTTGTGAAAAGAGGCATGACATTTTGGTTTCCGATTCAGATTGCTACTCTTGTGTCTTGTGCTGGGGCTGTGCTCTGCTGGTTATGCAAGTTCCAAGGCGAGTCTGACAACTCAGGCTCATTAACTTTATCAGGCAACACGATACAGGATGTGTGTGTGTACACACTTGTTTAGAAGGCACTTGGAGGGAATCAAGGTCCTTGAGATTCTCTGAGACCACTGTACTGCCTCTACATGGCTTAGGCACCCTACAACAAGGGGAACTCTGTCTCAATTCTGAGCTACTTACCTTCACAATGTCCCACCTCACACCCCAGACTTAGCTGTTCACTCTCCCGGCTCATCCCTACCTTTCTTTAATTTGGACTTGAGTTTTGTTCCTCCATTCAGTGTCTTAATTGAGTTTCCCCTAGGAATGAGTTTCCTTAGTCCACTGGAATTTGTTAACTCTTTAAAAAACATTTGTTCATTTGCTTTTATTTATTTTATTTGTTTTAATTTTTAATCCCCTCAAATCAATACACAGCTTTTATTACAACCTTAAAATATCACAGATAAGTCTGAAAAATCATCCAGCATCTTGCTGTTTCTAAAGCTGGACAACTTAAATCTTACTCATCAGCCTGATGAAGTATTCCTTTTTCAGAAACTTCCATACCATCCCCAAATTTTAAAATATCCTTATTTTTAACTGTTGTGGCTTACTCAGTCAAAGCTGCCAAGTTTGATACAAGTTTGCTGTCATTTTCTTTAAGAATTAACTCATTTTGACGCACCTGGGCGGTACAGTCAGTTGACTATCTGATTTCTGGTTTCAGCTCAGGTCATGATCTCAGGGTCATGAGATCAACTCCCATCAGGCTCTGTGCTCAGTGCAGAATGTTTCAGACTCTCTTTCCTTCTCCCTCTGCTCCTCCCCTCTTCTCCACTTTCTCTCTCTCTCTCCCCCAAATAAACAAATAAATCTTAAAAAAATAAAACAAAACCCTCGTCTTTCTGGACTTGAGATACTGCACAAACAATGCCTGGGCTCATCCGAACTCTGCAAATGTATTTTTCATCCAAGAAATTTCAGATTTCATCAAGAGAAACATCATCCTGAGTAACAAACAACATTGCTGAGAAAGTGAGCATATACACAGTTCTCATCTTATAAGGGAAGCCCTTGAAATGCTCTTGATCATGTTCTATATGTGACTTCCAATTCCTTTCCATTTCCCTACCATTTGTCCACTCAGTGCCTCTTGTATTTCTTTGCCAGGAGACTGAGTTCTCCAATGACATGACTGAAGGCCTTCTGTAGGTTCCTTTGGGGCCCTTCACCATAACAGTGCGTCCCTTCAGAGGGATGTTGGCATTTTCTGGAATGGCGACCATTTGATGGCTAAGAATGGTCTTCGTTCTTGCAGAAGATGCAGCAAAGAGTATTTTTAAATTTTTAATTGAAGTATAGTTGATAAAGTATTAGATTAGCTTTAGGTGTACAACATTGTGATTCAACAGTTATACATACTACAAAATGCTTACCGTTATAAGTATATTACAATATTATTGACTATATTCCGTGTGCTGTACTTTTCTTGAAGAAAGATTATCTTACAAACCATTAATAGTGAATAGTGGCTACTTGGTGTGTTCTAACAGGTGCTTTATGGAGACAATGTCTCACTCCATGGAATGACTCTAAAGATGGCTACTGTAGTCACTTGGCAGGCCTGGGGTCCAGGTCCATGGTCTCCCAAATGTGGACAGAAAGATCTGGCTGGAGGAGCCATGGGAACATGAGGGAAGAATGAGGAATGTGGGAAGGAGGAAAACTCCATTCTGTGGGGGAGCCGTGGAGATCATGGAGAGAATACTATTGTGCAGGAAATGTTGGACCCTGTGTATGTATCACAAGTTAATTAGGAGAACAGATTAAGCTGCTTTGGTATCAAAATAGCTGGGGGGGGGGGGGAATCAACCTTAATAGCAGGTTGCAGATGAAAGAAAATAAAATGGGAAAGAAATGAGGAGCATTTAAAAGAAGACAATCAGGCTGGAGGGAATGGTTAGAAGAGGGTAGAACAGAGCATTTAAAAAATTAAAGAAGTTGGCATGGGATAGCGTATGTAATTCTGATGAGCAGGAGGAAGAGAGACTAGCCTTGTGTTTCCTTAGCCTCGGTGTCTGTTCAAGGCATGGAGTGGCTAGGGGACAGGAGAGAGGAGACAAGAGAAAGGGGGTGGTAAGCAACTTTTTGGGGGAATCACCTGGGAAGAACAATTTCAGGTGGCTAGGCTGTATTGTACCCATGCTCAGTCTCTGCTCTGCTACTCCCTGTGATTCTGCCCTCAGTTTCCCTCTTCTCATTCCTTGCAGTGAGACATCTGGTCCTTCCATTGCTCTCAGGACTTTCGTTGCTACCCCTTAGAGGATGGCTTGCACATGTGAGACTCTAGCACATGCGCATCTCCTGAATGCTCTAGCTTCTCCCTGCTCCATGCTGCACTGTCTCAACTGCCACATCTAAAAGGGACCCTCGGGGCACCTGGGTGGCTCAGTGGGTTAAGCCTCTGCCTTCAGCTCAGGTCATGATCTCAAGGTCCTGGGATCAAGCCCCACATCGGGTTCTCTGCTAGGCAGGGAGCCTGCTTCCCTCTCTCTCTCTGCTTGCCTCTCTGCCTACTTGTGATCTCTCTCTGTCAAATAAATAAATAAAATCTTAAAAAAAAACAAAAGAGACTCGCTCCTCTCCCCAAGCTTCCCCAACATGCTTCCCTTCTGGTGTTCCCCATCTCAGCATGGGGTACCATCATCCACCCAGTCACCTAAGCCAGAAGAGTGAGACTCTTTTTGAGCCTTCCTCCCGTCATTCATTGCGTTCTGTTGACTCTACATTCTACGCATATCTCAGATCAGCTTGGCATGTCTCTTTACCTCCCTGCCACTGTCTTGGTTGCCACTTACCTGAACAACTGCAGCAGCCCCATGGTTATTCTGCTCCATTCTCTCTACCTGTCAATCATTCCCCAAGCAGCAACCTGAGTGCTCCTTCCAGAGCAAACCTAACCATGTTACTTCCCTTCCCCAAACTCTCAATGTTCCTTTGCTGTCCTGGTGTCCTACTGCTGCATAAAAATCCTACTCCAAAACTTAGTGGCATAGAATAACAGCCATTTTATTATATCTCATAAATTGTCAGGAATTCAGGCAGGGGTGAGCTGAGGGTGTCATCAGAGGTCACTTGGTGGTGTTCAGCTGGTAGTAGGTTGGTCTAAAGTCCAAGGTGGTTTCACTTACATATGTGGCACTTTGTTTGGGAAGGCCAGCAGGCTGGGCTTAGCTGGGGCTGTCAGGAGGAGCACCTACATGTAGCCCCTCCAGTGTGGTGGTTTTAGGAATTTGATGTTCTTACATGGGGGCTCATGGCTTGAAGCATGAGAGTTCCAATGAACAAGGTGGAAGCTGCATGGTGTTTCATGGCTTAGGCTCAGAAGTTATATGGCATCCTTTCCATAGTACTACAATGGCAGTTACAGGTCTGCCATCTTTCAAGGGCAGGGGACAAAGACCCTGCTTTTCAGTGGGAGGAATGCAGCATGTCTTCTGAGGACAGCTTCTGTAGTATGGCTTGTGTGGGTCTTCATGGCTGGGTACTGCTGGCCTCCTCTCTGCTCATCATTTCCTAACTCACTATATTTTTTGCTCCAAGACTTCAGCTATCCTTAGCAACTTGTAACTCTTTGAGTAGGCTGGGCTTTCTTCCGTTGTTAGAGTCTTCCATGCTTAGAATGGCCTTCTTGCCCCTTCTTCATCTGACAAACTGTTATTTCCCTTCAAGTCTAGCTTAAGTGTTGCTTCCTGCCAGAGGCCTTCCATGAATCTGTTAGTCAAGTTAGTTGGCTTCCCACATGGTCAAATAATACTCATTACAGAGTATTCTGAGTCATTAGAGAACAAGACTGTGTCCTTTTCATCTTTTTATCTTTGAGATATAACACAAGTCCTGTGACATATTAATTGCTCAAAAGATGTTTATTGAATCCCTTGCTCTCTGTGGACCTCAGTTTCCCCACTTGTAAATTGGAACAGTTGGTAAACATTGGGATGGCAAGTAGGTTTATCCAACGTGCTGTTGCTTCACTGCATTGCTTTCTTAGCATAGAGTTGTAAAGGATTGTGAATCTATGGGGCGCCTGGGTGGCTCAGTGGGTTAAGCTGCTGCCTTCGGCTCGGGTCATGATCTCAGAGTCCTGGGATCGAGCCCCGCATCGGGCTCTCTGCTCGGCAGGGAGCCTGCTTCCTCCTCTCTCTCTGCCTGCCTCTCTGCCTGCTTGTGATCTCTCTGTCAAGTAAATAAATAAAATCTTTAAAAAAAAAAAAGGATTCTGAATCTATAACTGGAATCAGTAAGAAAGATGGTGATCCATTGGTGATGTCTGCCATGGGCACAGTATAGGAAAGTGGTGGCTTATATGCAGTGCACTTGGCATGACTAGGTTAGATCAACTCCAAGTCTTCTCCAACTTTAAAGGACTGTCCATAGTACCATCTATTTCTTATCTACTTAGACTCCCAGACTGTAAGAGCTAGAAGTTTCCCATGGGATCACTCAGTCCAATATTCTCGTTACATAGATGAGAACTAAGGCTCAGAGGGAAAGTGATTCACTTGAAGTCAGAACCTGAGTCCAGGTTCCAATCTAATATAATGAATTAATTTGCATTCATTGAGGCAGAACAGGTATAGAATTCAGTACATAAGATAGATGCTAATCCCAGCTCAGTGTTAATTTCCTTCCTTGTCTCCTCTGAGGTTTCAAGCATCTTGGCAATAGAACAACCTGATTGTGAGTCCTGGGCACACTTACTAGCTGTATGTTCTAGAAGGAATTACTTGACTTTTTTGAACTTCAGTTTCCCTTTCCATACAATGAGGATAATAGTAATATCTGTCTATCTATATCATATAATGAAATAATATATCTATTATTTCATTCTATCTATCACATCTATCTTATAAATGAAATTTATCTATTTCTATCATACAAATGAAATAATATAGGAGAACTATCTCCCTATCTATCATATAAATGAAATAATACAGGGAGAAGTCTTTTGATTGTTTCTGGAACATAGTGAGGACTCACATGTTAACTATAATTAGTAGTAGTGTTAGTTAGTATTTTGACTGCTATTGTCACAAGGCTTTTACATAGCTTAATCCTTGGACCTAGCACAGAGGCCTCAGCAGCATGGGGCACAAGGTATGGGACATAGGTTATCTGAATTCCCAGGGCTGACTTGAGACTTTGTTAAGGAAAATCTGAAGAGTCCCATTTTCCAACCAGGAGGCTTTGAAAGCGAACTCAGTGACAAATTGTGACTTGTGCCCGGGAAATGTCTCTAGACCACTATTGGAGCAGGGACATTTTCAATCAGGATTTCTATAGGGGAGAAAAGGAAGCTCATCTAACAGGCCAGGTGCTTTATCAGATCTAAATAGTTTTGTCTACTGCAAAGAGAGGGAAGAAATGGTAGAAGTCAAGAGAAAGCAACTGACTTCAGGTTTTATATATATATGTGTATATGTATACACACACATATATATACACACACACTATATATATATATATATACATACATATATATATGTATATATATACATACACACTCACAAACACACATATATATGCACAGATATATATGCTTCAGATTATATATATGCACACACACATATATATATACAAATACACATAGACACACGCATATTATATATATGTCAGACTATCCATATATATGTATAGTATATACATGTATATATGTGTGTATATATATATGGATAGTCTTCAGTGTGTGTATATGTGTGTGTGTGTATGTATATATATATTTATATCTATCTACATAATTTTTTTAACCTATTAGGACCAGAGTCCTCTAGGGTTTGGAGTTTGTCTCTAAGTATTGAATAGTAATGAGTTAAGGTGAGCTAATTTTGAAATTTAAAAAAATAAATAATTTGAGAAAAAAAATCAGTAGCAGGTGATTGTTGCAGAGGCCGACACTGCGGTGAGGACCCGGGGAGTGGCAGGGATGGTTACGTGTTGATCTAATTTCTGGAGGGCTAATGCATGAGGCTCTCCAGGCAACAATGACAAATGTACTTCTAATCATCTCCATATTAAATTTATTACCAAGAAGAGGGACACTTCTCTCACTTCAATTTCATAAGAATGTGATTAATATAGATATAAAAAAAGTTAAAGGAAAGAGAATTTGATTTGAACTTCAGTCTATTTCAGAGTGAAAATTAAGATGTTTTTGTAAGGTTTTCAGGGATAAGTTTCAAGGGATTCTAAATTGTGATTGAACCAATTCTATCTTGTACTTTGCTTCCCTCCCTTTCCCCTTTCCTGGGGGCTTATGTCTGTTGAGAATGGAGCAAAAGGAGGAGAGAGATAAACCAGCAGAGTGCAAGGGGGATGCTATGCTGGGGATGGGGAAGAAAACTGCATTGCCAGCATTGCAGCATGAAGAATTTCAGGCTCACGTAGATGAAAAATGAACCCCTCTGTTGGCAGTGAGTTCTTTATCAACATGAGATTGGGGCTCTGAATTTGGGACAAGAGAATTGGATCACAAAGCGAGGAGGAGGATCTGTAGAAAAATTACAAAGCTGGTGGTCAGCAGATGGATTCAGTGCTGACATGTAATAGTCTATAATTCCCCTGACAGTTGTCTGGGCTGGGACACCTCCGAATCCTTTGCTTCTTCCTATATCTCTCTGTCACCTTCTGATTCAAATATTTAAGATTCAAAGACTGAGAGCTTGGAGAGTCCTCTATGGACATATGTACCTGAACAACCCCCTCTCTCCTAAGGTTGTCACCCTCAATATAATGATTCTGGGGAATAGTGAAGAAAAAAAGAGGACAATAACTGGGGGCTACCTTGACTTTGGGAGTAAAGACACCTGTAGATTTCAAGTTACATCTGGAAAACAGGCTGTGCTTTGTAGCTCTCACCCTATAGTGTTTTAGATTTATTTTTTATAAGAGATGATTTCATCGAGTACACTTACAAATTTATTTTCTTCTTTAAGGAAGGGCTTTCTTTGAACATGATCTACCACTAGCAAGTAATGAAAAAAACAGATCCTTGGTTTGGCCATAAACAGTAGAAAACAGGGCAATTAAAGGGATATGTTTAATTGGGAAATTGACCCAAAGCCCAGTTTAGCAGCATCATCTAGACCAGACAAGGCCAGGCTGACAACAGCAACAGTCTGCCTGCTTCAGGAGTTGGGGACAGAGCTTGCTTGATTAAGATGTTTCCCGGGAAATGGAATTAAGCCTAATGATTTCCAATGGAAGGGACTGCTAATTGGGAAGGCAATACTGCTTAATTGGGACACCTGCAGGTAATTAAAGGCTCCTTTTGATGGCCTTCTCTATACTTATGACTCTAGGAGGTTAAGACAATGTGGAGAATACAGGTGCTCTCAGCCTCTATACCATATCTCTCCCTTGACCGTCTGCCCAAGGTCATGCAACTCGGTCATCTTTCTACTCCTTGGAAAACAGTGCTTTAAGGGAGGTCTTCCAGGGACCTCAGGATCTTGGTTGAGTATAGGTATCCCGAGGTAAGCTGCTGTCTGGGAGTCTTCTGAGCTCCCTGGAAATGGGAGAAGGCTCCAAGGGAACATGGCAGTTCCCAGAAGAGGCCCAGATTCCAGAGACCTCTGTATCATGTTACTCTGGCTGAATGGGATTTAAGGTTGAAGATGTCACCTTCTATGGAGATGGGCAGGCCCAGCCCCTTGTGGGCAGGGAGTCCTGGTAGAAAATACTCTGGATCTTTGACATCGGCCACAGCAACTTCTTTCAAGATATGTCTCCAAAAGCAAAGGAAACAAAGCGAAAATGAATTTTTGGGTTTTCATCAAGATCATAAGCTTCTGCACAGCAAAGGAAACAGTCAAGAAAACAAAGAGGCAACCCACGGAATGGGAGAAGATATTTACAAATGACAATACAGACAAAGGGCTGATATCCAGGATCTATAAAGAACTCCTCAAACTCAGCACACACAAAACAGATAATCATGTCAAAAAATGGGCAGAAGACATGAACAGACACTTCTCCAAGGACGACATACAAATGGCTAACAGAAAGATGAAAAAAATGTTCATCATCACTAACCATCAGGGAGATTCAAATCAAAACCACATTGAGACACCACCTTACACCACTTAGAATGGCCAAAATTAACAAGGCAGTAAACA
This sequence comes from Lutra lutra, assembly GCF_902655055.1. Lineage (NCBI taxonomy): Eukaryota > Metazoa > Chordata > Mammalia > Carnivora > Mustelidae > Lutra > Lutra lutra. The sequence goes on along the minus strand of NC_062282.1, from coordinate 76,567,066 downwards.
ATGTGTGTTGGAGAGGATGTGGAGAAAGGGGAACCCTCTTACACTGTTGGTGGGAATGCAAGTTGGTGCAGCCACTTTGGGAAACAGTGTGGAGATTCCTTAAGAAATTAAAAATAGAGCTTCCCTATGATCCTGCAATGGCACTACTGGGTATTTACCCCAAAGATAGAGATGTAGTGAAAAGAAAGGCCATCTGTACCCCAGTGTTCATAGCAGCAATGGCCACAGTTGCCAAACTGTGGAAAGAACCAAGATGCCCTTCAACGGACAAATGGATAAGGAAGATGTGGTTCATATACAATATGGAGTATTATGCCTCCATCAGAAAGGATGAATACCCAACTTTTTGTATCAACATGGATGGGACTGGAAGAGATTATGCTGAGTGAACTAAGTCAAGCAGAGAGAGTCAATTATCATATGGTTTTACTTATTTGTGGAGCATAAGAAATTACACAGAGGACATGGGGAGATGGAGAGGAGAAGGGAGTTGGGGGAAATTGGAGGGGGAGATGAACCGTGAGAGACTGTGGACTCTGAAAAACAATCTGAGGGTTTTGGAGGGGCGGGGGGTTGGGAGGTTGGGTGAGCCTGGTGGTGGGTATTATGGAGGGCATGTATTGCATGGAGAACTGGGTGTGGTGCATAAACAATGAATTCTGGAACACTGAAAAGAAATTTTTAAAAACTTAAAAAAAAAAAAAGAAAATACTCTGGTTTCGAAGTTGGGTAAATTGAAACTGATGTCTAGATCCAAGTCTACTGTCAACTGGCATTGTGAATCTTACCTCTTTAGACCTCAGTTTTTTCAACTATAAAACAGGAATGATTTTACCCTGATTCTGGACAATGCAAAGATCCTTTCATTCTACAGATTGGAGAGAGGACTGGTGAAGGATGAAATTTTAGCCTATGTTCTAAGTGACTAGTGGAGTAGACCAACACTTGTCATTTGGTGTTACATGTCCTACTGGTCAGCAGAAGAGGAGATCAGTTATCAGAGAAGTCTTCAGAGGGAACATTTTTTTTAAAAAGATTTATTTATCGATGTGTGAGGGAGAGGGAGAGACAGAGTAGTGGGGGGGGGCAGAGGGAGAAGGAGAAAATCTCCAGGAGACTCCCCACTGAGCATGGAGGCTGACATGAATCTTGATCTCACAACCCGGTGTCGTGACCTGAGCTGAAACCAAGAGTTGGACACTCAACTAAATGAGGCACCCAGGCACCCTAGAGGGACATAATATTTAGGTGACTATTTTGAGAGAAGTTTTATGAATGGATAAGGCAGAGGAAGAAAGCATTCCAGGCAGGGAGGATAGCATACACAAAGGTACAGGCATGAAAACCCCGTGGCACATCCTGGGAGTTGTCGCTGGTTGTATGTTTCTGCCAAATGGGAAGGAGGTGCATTGTGGGGGAAGACAAGAGTAGGGCAGAGGGGAAACTGGGGGGGAGTGACAGATCACAAAAAGCCATGCATGTTACTTTAGGTAGCTTGTTGGACTTCCTTTAACAGGCAGTGGTTGGTTGTTGAAGAGTGTTCACTCCGGGAGAGACATGGCCACAGCTGAGTTTGAGAAGAGCCACTCTAATGGATATGTAGTCCCAGTCTGGGAGCTGGGTAGGAGGGGCAAGCCTTGAGGCGGACACTGCTCTGATAGTCCAGAACACCGATGGCCAGTCCCTATGCTCCGTGAAGGCAGTGGGAAGTGAGAAGATGGAACAATTTGAGTTTGTGTCATCAATTGCTTGTTTGCTGATGTTTAAATTTATAAGCTTTGGAGAGCTCCGGAATCACAAGCTTCACCTAGCCCTTGCTTCCCTTTCAGCCAAAGACCTCTTGTTCAAAGTTCAAAGTCCTCTTTGTCTGTTCTAACCCCTTGCTGTCCAGAAAGTGGCTTTTCCTTTTCACAGGAAACTTTGGCAAGTCTTGGGACTCCCCACCCAATGTCCTCAGATAAGAGGCATGAGATAGGGCATGAACTGGGGCCTCTGGCTTCCCCAGAAGGCTTTGGTAAGAGAGCTCTGGAAACATACAGGAACCCAGCTCAACACTTGAGTTGCAGTGGGTTTGGAAAAAAAAAACAAAAACACCTGATAGAAAGTCAGTGGGGATAGGGGAGCACAGAGGTGAGCCGGAGCTGGTGGTAATTGCAGCTTTCACTGTGACCGACATCCCATGTTCTCTTCTTCATACCTGGCACTTTGGGTAATGGGCACAGTATTCATGCCTTAATGGGTAAGGCAGGGGCCCATTTCCAGTTTTTCTGAAAAGCTCTTCCCAGGGGTTGGGACAACTTACAGGCTCAGAATGGGTTGTTGGTGCCAATGCAGACTCTCGAGACCAAAGCTATTACCTTCTCTGCCCCGTCAAAAAAGCATCTCCAGTGTTCAAGTTTTTTGAAGTGTTCAGCTAGGATTCTCTGAAAAGTGTTTCTGTGAAAAGCCCATGCAGAGTCCAAGTTAATGGGGATGAGGTAAACTAGATGGGGAATTTTCTTGCTTTTTGGTCTGAAAAAGCAGAGAGATCCATTCCTCCTTCTTTTCACTCTGACAGCCCTGACTTCTGGGTCACTATTTTAGCAGGGAATTCCTCTGAAGGAGTTCAAAATATGGAAAAAGTATTGTGTGGTACATTTTCATGATTCTCATTCCAGTGTGAAGTTAATTTCCTTTCACGTCAATTAACTGTTTCCTTCTGAAGTCCTGAGTTCCTTAGAACTGGAGTCTGATAGGGGCTTTTCCTGTTTGTGGAATCACAGGTTGACCTGCCCTTTCTCTCCAGCCTTCTGAGGGCAGAAGCTGTGTTTTTTTCCCCAGGAAAATGGAGCTGGGACGTGGAGCTGTCCCTAGGCAGACTGAAGACTACAGCAGTTCTTTAGGACAAGCTTTCCTATTGACCACATGAGCCTGATCTCTCTGGTGTTGTGGGAGAGTTAAGTTTTATTACTGTGGTATATAATTGATGGATGAGTAAATAAACTTATTTTATTCTAGGGAAGTGTTCCTCCAAAGTAAAAAGAAGGGACTATGCTGTGAAGTTTATGCCCAGGCATCTTCCTCAGACCATAGAAGGTGATGTCCTGCATTCATAAGTAACTCCCTACTGTGCTCAGGAGGAAATCCAACCCTCTTTCTGTGGCCTGTCTGGTATGGCATAATCCAGCCTTTGTGGTTCTCTGGGCTCATCTTGTTCTGCTATCCATTTTGGCTGGCTGTGTCAGCTGGACTAACCGCTTCTCCCAGTCTTCCATGTGCCCTGGCACAGAGGAGGTGCTTAACAATTATCTTTTAAGGAAATGAATGACTGATTTTTCCTTTTAGTCCAGTTAGCAGCCCATTTGAGCAGAGCCAGGAAGCATCAGCTGCAATGCAGATAGCCTAACAGTCATGGTCACAATGCTTCTAGAACTTTCCTGAATCTACTCTATAGGGGCTATCAGAGTGGGGCAAAGAGGCTCATGCCAGGGCTTTGATATTTCTGACTCAGTAGTCTTCCTGCTTTTGCTCTTCCCATCCTCTTTGGGTCCTGAAAATTTCCTTGGTATTTTCTTTTGTTCTTGTAGGGTTGGGTGGTCTGATGGGCTAGGAGCCGGGTGGGGAGGGAGAAAGGTGGAAATTATTTGGCCAGAATGGAGGCCCACAGAGCAGTTTTCTTAGCAGGATGTCTGTTGATGAAATACCTAGAGCCAGTTGTGAGAGGTTATTAATCTCAATTAAACCTGATTAGGACATGATTGGATTTGGGCTGAGACTGGCCAAGTCAAGCCAGTCCACTTGACAGTCTATGCAGCAGCAGGCTTGTCTCATACCAGCTGGCATCCACATCCGTACAGAAGGAGAGCCTTTGGCATCGCTGGGAAGAAGGGTCCAGGTGCCATGAATATTCAGATCCCCAGCCCCAGGGGCTTCACAGATTATTGGGGCCTAACTGGAATTTCTGGGAATAAGGTGAAGGAATGGGAACTGAAGTTAACCTACCTTTTTTTTTTTTTTAAACATACTGTATTATTAGCAACAGGGGTACAGGTCTGTGAATCATTAGGCTTACACATTTCACAGCACTCACCATAGCATATACTCTCCCCAATATCCATAACCCAACCACCCTCTCCCTACCCCCCTACCCCTGGCAACCCTCAGTTTGTTTTGTGAGATTAAGAGTCTCTTATGGTTTGTCTCCCTCCCAATCCCATCTTGTTTCATTTTTTCCTTCCCTATCCCCCAAACCTGCCACTTTACCTCTCAAATTCCTCATATCAGGGAGATCATATGATAATTATCTTTCTCACTTGACTTATTTTGCCCAGGATAATACCCTCTAGTTCCATCCATGTCATTGCAAATGGCAAGATTTCATTTCTTTTGATGGCTGCATAGTATTCCATTATATATATATATATATATATATATATATATATATATATATATATATATAATCTCTTCTTTAGCCATTCATCTGTTGATGGACATCTAGGTTCTTTCCATAGTTTGGCTATTGGACATTGCTGCTATAAACATTCGGGTGCACATGCCCCTTTGGATCACTACATTTGTATTTTTAGGGTAAATACCCAGTAGTGTGATTGCTGGGTCATAGGGTAGTTCTATTTTCAACTTTTTAAGGAACCTCCATGCTGTTTTCTAGAGTGGCTGCACCAGCTTGCATTCCCACCAACAGTGTAGGAGGGTTCCCCTTTCTCTGCATCCTCACCAGCATCTGTCATTTCCTGACTTGTTAATTTTAGCCATTCTGACTGGTGTGAGCTGGCATCTCACTGTGGTTTTGATTTGCATTTTCCTGATGCTGAGTGATGTTAAGCACTTTTTCATGTGTCTGTTGGTCATCTGCATGTCTTCTTTGCAGAAATGTCTGTTCATGTCCTCTGCCCATTTCTTGATTGGATTATTTGTTCTCTGAGTGTTGAGTTTGATAAGTTCTTTATAGATTTTGGATACTAGCCCTTTAACTGATATGTCATTTGTGAATATCTTCTCCATTCTGTCAGTTATATTTTGGTTTTGTTGACTGTTTCCTTTGCTGTGCAAAAGCTTTTGATCTTGATGAAGTCCCAATAATTCATTTTTGCCCTTGCTTCCCTTGCCTTTGGCGATGTTTCTAGGAAGAAGTTGCTGCGGTTGAGGTCAAAGAGGTTGCTGCCTGTGTTCTCCTCAAGGATTTTGATGGATTCCTGTCTCACATTGAGGTCCTTCATCCATTTTGAGTCTCTTTTTGTGTGTGGTGTAAGGAAATGGTCCAGTTTCAATCTTCTGCATGTGGATGTCCCATTTTCCCAACACCATTTGTTGAAGAGACTGTCTTTTTTCCATTGGACATTCTTTCCTGCTTTGTCGAAGATGAGGGTCCATTTTGGGGCTCTCTATACTATTCCATTGATCTATGTGTCTGTTTTTGTGCCAGTACCACACTGACTTGATGATGATAGCTTTGTACTAGAGCTTGAAGTCTGGAATTGTGATGCCACCAACTCTGGCTTTCTTTTTCAACATTCCTCTGGCTATTCGGGGTCTTTTCTTGTTCCATATAAATTTTAGGATTATTTATTCCATTTCTTTGAAAAAAAATGGATGGGATTTTGATAGGGATTGCATTAAATGTGTAGATTGCTTTAGGTAGCATAGACATTTTCACAATATTTGTTCTTCCAATCCTTGAGCACGGAACATTTTTCCATTTCTTTGTGTCTTCTTCAATTTCCTTCATGAGTACTTTCTAGTTTTCTGAGTACAGATTCTTTGCTTCTTTGGTTAGGTTTATTCCTAGGTATCTTATGGTTTTGGGTGCAATTGTAAATGGGATTGACTCCTTAATTTCTCTTTCTTCTGTCTTGCTGTTGGTGCATAGAAACGCAGCTGATTTCTGTGCATTGATTTTATACCATGACACTTTACTGAATTCCTGTATGAGTTCTAGCAGTTTTGGAGTGGAGTCTTTTGGGTTTTCCACATATAGTATTAGATCATCTGCAAAAAGTGATGGTTTGAAATAAGTCAAGCAGAGAGAGTCAATTATCATATGGTTTCACTTATTTGTGGATCATAACAAATAGCATGGAGGACAAGGGGAGATGGAGAGGAGAAGGGAGTTGAGGGAAATTGGAAGGGGAGGTGAACCATGAGAGACTATGGACTCTGAAAAACGATCTGAGAATTTTGAAGGGGTGGGGGGTGGGAGGTTGGGGGCACCAGGTGGTGGGTATTGTAGAGGGCACGGATTGCATGGAGCACTGGGTGTGGTGCAAAAATAATGAATACTGTTATGCTGAAAAAAATAAAAAAATTAAAAAAAAAAAAAAAGAAAAAGTGATGGTTTGACTTCTTCTTTGATGATTTGCATGCCTTTAATTTCTTTTTGTTGTTTGATTGCTGAGGCTAGGACTTCTAGTACTATGCTGAATAGCAGTGGTGATAATGGACATCCCTGCCGTGTTCCTGACCTTAGGAGAAAAGCTCTCAGTTTTTCTCCATTGAGAATGATATTTGCTGTGGGTTTTTCATAGATGGCTTTGATGATATTGAGGTATGTGCCCTCTATCCCTACACTTTGAAGAGTTTTGATCAAAAATGGATGCTGTACTTTGTCAAATGCTTTTTCAGCATCTATTGAGAGGATCATATGGTTCTTGTTCTTTCTTTTATTAATGTATTGTATCACATTGATTGATTTGCAGATGTTGAACCAAGCTTGCAGCCCTGGAATATATCCCACTTGGTTGTGGTGAATAATTCTTTTAATGTACTGTTAGATCCTATTGGCTAGTATTTTGGTGAGAATTTTTGCCTCTGTGTTCATCAAGAATATTGGTTTGTGATTCTCCTTTTTGATTAGGTCTTTGTCTTATTTTGGGATCAAGGTAATGCTGGCCTCATAAAATGAGTTTGGAAGTTTTCCTTCCATTTCTATTTTTTGGAACAGTTTCAGGAGAATAGGTAATAATTCTTCTTTAAATGTTTGTTAGAATTCCCCTGGGAAGCTGTCTGGCCCTGGGCTCTTGTTTGTTGGGAGATTTTTGATGACTGTTTCAATCTCCTTACTGGTTATGGGTCTGTTCAGGTTTTCTATATCTTCCTGGTTCAGTTTTGATAGTTTCTATGTCTCTAGGAATGCATCCATTTCTTCCAGGGATTGTCAAATTTGCTGGTGTATAGTTGCTCATAATATGTTCTAATAATTGTTTGCATTTCTTTGGTGTTGGTTGTGATCTCTTCTCTTTCACTCATGATTTTATTAATTTGGGTCCTTTCTCTTTTCTTTTTCATAAGTCTGGCCAAGAGTTCATCAATCTTATTAATTCTTTCAAAAAACCAGTTCCTAGTTTTGTTGATTTGTTCTATTGTTTTTTTGGTTTCTATTTCATTGATTTCTGCTCTGATCTTTATTATTTCTCTTCTCCTGCTAGGTTCAGGCTTTCCTTGCCATTCTTTCTCAAGCTTCTTTAGGTTTAGGGTTAGGTTGTATATTTGGGATCTTTCTTGTTTCTTGAGAAAGGCTTGTATCGCTATACATTTACCTCTCAGGACTGCATTTGCTGTGTCCCACAGATTTTGAACCGTTGTGTTTTCATTATCATTTGTTGCCATGAATTTTTTCAATTCTTCTTTAATTTCCTCATTGAGCCATTCATTCTTTAGTAGGATGCTCTTTAGACTCCATGTATTTGGGTACTTTCCAAATTTCCTCTTGTGATTGAGTTCTAGCTTCAGAGCACTGTGGTCTGAAAATATTCAGGGAATGATCTCAGTCTTTTGGTACTGGTTGAGACCTGATTTGTGACCCAGGATGTGATCTATTCTGGAAAATGTTCCATGTGCACTAGAGAAGAATGTGTATCCTGTTGCTTTGGGATGGAATGTTCTGAGTATATCTGTGATGCCCATCTGGTCCAGTGTGTCATTTAAGGCCTTTATTTCTTTGTTGATCTTTTGCTTGGATGATCTGTCCATTTCAATGAGGGGGGAGTTAAAGTCCCCTATAATTATTGTATTATTGTTGATGTGTTTCTTTGATTTTGATATTAATTGGTTTATATAGTTGACTGCTCCCATGTTAGGGGCATAGATATTTAAACTTGTTAGATCTTCTTGTTGGACAGACCCTTTGAGTATGATAAAGCATCCTTCCTCATCTCTTATTATAGTCTTTGGCTTAAAATCTAATTTATCTGATATAAGGATTGCCAGCTCTCTTCTGATGTCCATTAGCATGGTAAATTGTTTCCATCCCCTCACTTTAAATCTGGAGGTGTGTTTGTGTCTAAAATGAGTTTTTTGTAGACAGCATATTGATTTTTTTTTCCATTCTGATACCCTGTGTCTTTTGATTGGAGCATTTAGCATATTTACATTCAGGGTAACTATTGAAAGATAAGAATTTAGTGCCATTGTATTGCTTGTAAGGTGGCTGTTACTGCATATTGTCTCTGTTCCTTCCTTGTCTACTATTTTTAGGCTCTCTCTTTGCTTAGAGGACCCTTTCAATATTTCCTGTAGGGCTGGTTTGGTGTTTACAAATTCTTTTCATTTTTGTTTGTCCTGGAAGCTTTTTATCTCTCCTTCTATTTTCAATGATAACCTAGCTGGATATAGGTTATATAGGATATACCTTGGCTGCATAGTTTTCTCATTTAGTGCTCTAATATATCATGCCCGTTCTTTCTGACCTGTCAGGTCTCTGTGGATAAGTCTGCTGCCAATATAATATTTTTACCATTGTATGTTATAGACTTCTTGTCCCCGGCTGCTTTCAGGATTTTCTCTTTGTCATTAAGACTTGTAAGTTTTACTATTAGATGATGGGGTGTGGACATATTTTTATTGATTTTGAGGGGGGGTTCTCTGTTCTTCCTGGAATTTGATGCTTGTTCCCTTTGCCATATTAAGGAAATTCTCTACAATAATGCACTCCAATATACCTTCTGCCCTCCTCTCTCTCTCTTCTTTTGGAATCAGAATTATTTTAATATTGTTTTGTCTTATGGTATCACTTATCTCTCAAATTCTCCCCTTGTGGTCCAGTAATTGTTTATCTCTCTTTTGCTTGGCTTCTTTATTCTCCATCATTTGGTCTTCTATATCACTAATTTTCTCTTCTGCCTCATTTATCCTAGCAGTAAGCACCTCCATTTTTTTATTGCACCTCATTAGTAGCTTTTTAAATTTCAGCTTGGTCAGATTTTAGTTCTTTAATTTCTCCATAAAGGGCTTTTATTTCTCCAGACATGGTTTCTCTAATATCTTCCATGCCTTTTTCGAGCACAGCTAGCATCTTGAGAATTTTCATTCTGAACTCTGGATCTAATATATTACCAGGTCCCTATAAATTAAGTCCCTAGCCTTCAGTACTGCCTCTTGTTCTTTTTCTCTGGTGAGTTTTTCTGCCTTGTCATTTTTATCCAGATAAGAACATATGAATGAGAGAATAAAATACTATAAGGGTGGCAAAGACCCCAGAAAAATGTTCATTAACCAAATCAGTTGAGACCCCAAATTAGGGGCAGAAGAAAGGGGGTAAAAAGTACTTTTAAAAAATTAAAAAGAAATATATATATGTATATATGACTGGTGAATAGAACAGAGCCACCCGCTTGATTTTGGGTGTATTTTGGTCTCTTAGAAGAAACTACCACCCAAAATTTTAAAGAGAGAAAAACTTATATATATACAAAAATAAGGGTAAACACAATGGAGGAATGGAATATGACTATAAGAATGAAAATGTAAAAAAATTCTAAAAAAGGAATTGGTAAGGTAAGTCAGTTGGAAAAAGAAAGAAAAAGAAAGTGGAGAGAATTTTCTCAGGCTGGAGACTAGAACAAACCCTGTGCTAGAATTAGGAGATATATATATATATATATATATATATATATATATATATATATATATATATATATATATATATTAGAAGAAAATACCCTATATGTATACAAAAATTAAAGTTAGATACAATGAAGGATAAAATATTACTATAATAATGAAGGTTTAAAAAGATTTTTTTGAAAGGCATTGTTAAGATAAATGAGTTAAAAAACATTAAAAGAGGAAAGAGGAAAAGTTCAAAAAATTAGAATAAGAAAAAAATAAAATTAAAAAATGTAATTAATTTTGCAAGACTAAAGAATCATGCGGGAAAGCCATGAATTCCATGCTTTACTTTCCCCTCCTCTGGAATTCCACTGTTCTCCTTGATCAGTGATCTTGGTCTTGGATGGATGCTCTTGCTGATCTTTTGCGGGAGGAGCCTATTGCAGTGATTCTCAAGTGTCTTTGCCCCAGGCGGAATTACACCACCCTTGCCAGGGTTAGGGCTAAGTAATCTGCTCAGGTTCACTCTGGGGAGCTTTTGTTTCCTAAACGCTTTCTGGTAGAGCTCTGGAGGACGGGAATGAAGATGGCGGTCTCACAGTCTTCCGCCCAGAGGAGCCGAGAGCTCGGGGCCCCACTCCTCAGTGTGCCCTTGGAGAAAAGCGCTCAATCACTCCTATCTCCCTGGTCTCCGACCAAGGTCTGAGCTCACCCGGCCTGTGACTGAGTGTTTCTGTCCCTGGCACATGCCCCGTTTGGAGTCTCCAAACCCAGCAGATCCCTGCTGTTCTGCTCTTCGGTGGATGAAGGTGGGTTTCCCCAGATATGCCACCTGTGCGGTCCCTACTCAAAGAGCAGTGGTCTGATTGTGCCACAGATCATAGTTTAAGGTAATCCTGAGCTGAGAGCTCACTCCTCATCTCCATCTCTGTAGCCAGCTTCCCTGCTCTGATACCTATGAGCTTTGCTAAATTCAGACACCCCCGATCCTTCTGTGATCCCACGGGACCTGAGACCACACTGCACCCGCGAGGGCTCCACCCCTGCTTATACTCTGGAGCAATGTCCCTCAGTGGAGCAGACTTTTTTAAAAGTTTGAATTTTGTGCTCCATTGTTCCACTGCTTGCTGGGAGCCAGGCTCTCACCCCACAGTGTATCTTCCTGTCACTTCAGATTCACTTCTCCACACTACCTACCTTTCAGAAAGTGGTTGATTTTCTGTTTCTAGAATTGCTGCTCTTCTTCTCTTCAATCTCCTGTTGGGTTTGTAGGTGTTCAGAATGGTTTGATAACTATCTAGCTGAACTCCTGTGACCTGATGTCATCTCAGTCTGCTACTTCTCTACCATCTTGACTCCTCCTCCTGAAGTTAACTTACCTTTATGTCTAATATGCATGATGTCCCTGAGTCCAGAGCCTAACTAGGTTAACTTCTTCAGAAAATAAAACTTTGATTTCCTTAGGGTGGGTAGAGTTAGTCAACTGGTTGTTTGGGGGCTGTGAACACATTTTGGAGCAAAATACTTCGATATTTTGACTTCCAATAAATCCTCCCATTTTCTGCTTCATGCCTTCATGCTCTCTACTTTCTGCCTTTTGTGGTATTTAGAACCTTGAGTCCTGAAGCTGTTCTGGGGTTCTGTGTTGAGGTGAGAGAGAAAGGGATTAGTTTATGTATCATAGATATCTCCATTTTGTGGGCATATTGGTAGTAGATTTCTTGGCCCCATTGTGCAAGTTACCAATCCTCCATCCATTTTCTGTCTTCTCAAAATTTGTGGAAATTTTTCATTTACTGATTATTCCTTTAGCATTCTTTTTTCCTTTGGATAGTTATACTTTAAAAAAAATTACTATTATTTTAGTGAGTTTTCAGAGGGAGAAAACATAAATCCTTGTGGCCATTTGGTCATACTTAACTTAAAGTCTTATATGTTTTTCTTCTTTTTCAAAATTAAATACATAGTGGTTGGCTTACATCCACTGAGTATTGTTGGGAATAAAGAAGTACTGATTTTAGTCCACCAAATAACTCTCACCTTTTTCTAATTATACAGGATTTATTTGTATTTTTTCTCTAACAATAGCTTTTTGGTTTCCCACCTGTAATCTAATATTTGAGTATTTTTTTAAAAGATTTTATTTATATTTATTTGACAGAGAGAGATCACAAGTAGACAGAGAGGAAGGCAGAGAGAGAGAGAGGGAAGCAGGCTTCTTGCTGAGCAGAGAGCCCAATGTAGGACTCGATCCCAGGACCCTGAGATCATGACCTGAGCCGAAGGCAGCGGCTTAACCCACTGAGCCACCCAGGCGCCCCTAATATTTGAGTATTTTTAAAAAATATTTTCTTTATTTATTTGACACACATAGATCACAAGTAGGCAGAGAGGCAGAGAGAGAGCGCAGGGGGTGGGGGGAGCAGGCTCCCCACTGAGCAGAGAGCCCAATGTGGGGCTTGACCTGAGCCAAAGGCAGAGGTCCAATCCACTGAGCCACTCAGGTGCCCCTATATTTGAGTATTTTAAAAATAAGGACCCATGTACAAATGTGGGAAACCTTACCAAACATAACTGTTGTTTAGGGAACAAGACTATCCAGTGATAGCTTGAAGTGTTTCCCATCAGTTAAGATAGTCCAAATTGGGAGTATAAGGGCAGTTTAGAGTTAAAAATGCATAAGGTACAAAAGTCACATATATGGACTTTGAGGACTCTTAAGTGATAACAGGAGTTCAAAAACGAGGTTGACCTTGTACTTCTTTCTCACTACCTGCCTTCGTTCCCAGTATATCTATATAATTCCAGCATCCCCACTAGCTGAAGCTGTTTTCATCCTTCTTCTGGGAAACCTTCCTTCTTTATCCTGGGCAGGGCTAATTGCTCCTTACATACTTGGCCCTCGCTTTCTTTCTAAACCTTCTTGTGGTGGTTTCTAAATGCTCTTCTGTGAACTGGTGCTGAGCTGTGACAAAATTTCACCAGTCTAGAAAAATTAGAAAAGGAAAGACATGTAACCCTATGCGTGTCTGTGCATTGTTGAGTATGTGTGAAGTTTCAGTTCTTTTTTCTTGGTAAGGATACTAATATCCTTTATTCTTATTAAATAACAGTGAAATGGTTTTCTTTTATAAAATGATTATGATAGTAGATGGTGGTCAAATAGATGTGTACCTGGCAAAATAACAGGTTGGAAACACCAGAAGCTGAGCTCTGAATTAGGGGACTGTTGTGATACACAGGAGAAATTGTTCCAATAAACCATCAGTGTACTTAGCCATATCCTCTCCACTTAGCTTTTGCCTTTCTTTCTTTCTTTCTTTCTTTCTTTCTTTCTTTCTTTCTTTCTTTCTTTCTTTCTTTCTTTCTTTCTTAAGATTTTATTTATTTATTTGACAGAGAGACACAGCAAGAGAGGGAACACAAGCAGGGGCAGAGGGAGAGGCAGGCTTCCCGCTGAGCAGGGAGCCCAATGCGGGGTTCCATCCCAGGACCCTGAGCTGAAGGCAGATGCTTAATGACTGAGCCACCCAGGTACCCCTAGCTTTTGCCTTTCTTAAAGCACATGGCTCTGTCGTGAGTTTCTTTCTTTTTTTTTTTTTTTTAAAGATTTTATTTATTTGTCAGAGAGAGAGGGAGAGAGAGCAAGCACAGGCAGACAGAATGGCAGGCAGAGGCAGAGGGAGAAGCAGGCTCCTGCTGAGCAAGGAGCCCGATGCGGGACTCGATCCCAGGATGCTGGAATCATGACCTGAGCCGAAGGCAGCTGCTTAACCAACTGAGCCACCCAGGCGTCCCTGTCATGAGTTTCTGTTCCTGAACTGCTCATGTAGAGTCCTTAGAAGACAGTATATACTTGGTAATTAATGAGTGCACTGGTCACGTTCCATGGCTAGTGGGTCAGGCTCAAGAGTTTGCTCTCAGGAGGCTAATGTTCCTAGGCTGGGACTCAGGTCTTCACATTAATGCCATCATTGCCTGTTCTGTGTTGAGGTTTTTCTCTGTCCTCTTACCCCACCTGCAGCTTTCACAGGGCAGCAAGGTCAAAGCTTGGCAGCCTCACAGGCCTCAAAATTCTTCCAGTATTTCCTCCTCCTTCCCCCTCGGTATAACATGCATCCTCCCCTTGCCTCTCCCACTGATCCCCTTCAGGGATCCTATTTGATTCATCAACACAGCCTTTCCTCACTTCTGGCAACTAGCCTGGTGCCTGGAACATAGTAGGCACTTAGTGTTTTGTAGAATGCATTGTAAATAATCATGTCTAAAAATTTCATAATGCGTATAATTTGCAAGTTCCTCCATGTTTTTGCCCTGTACTAAAAACAAACAAATGAACATTGGGTATCTTGAAAAGCATCAATCTTAAGGAATTCGTGGTTAGCCTTATGAATCTCTTAAAATTATATGCAAAATCTTGGGCATGTTTTGTGTACATGTACATTTTTCTGGGGAAGAGTTTTCTTTGTTTTTTAAAAAAAGATTTATTTATTTATTTAGAGATTGAGAGTGCAAGTGGGGGGAGGGGCAGGGAGAGAGGGAGAGGAGCAGACTCTGTGTTGAGCTCAGAATCTGTTGCAGGGCTTGATCTCAAGACCACTGAGATCATGACCCGAACCAAAATCAAGAGTCAGATGCTTAACTGACTGAGCCACCCAGATACCCCTCTGAAGAAGAGTTTTCAGTGCTATACCTTTAAAAGTTTAAGAACCACCAAGAACATGAGGTTTGGAGCTAAGTACAAATACATCTGAATGTACATTCTAAGATGGGACACTCCATAGGTTTTGGGTTTTTTAACCCAAAAAACTTTTGGTCTTTGATTACTGGAAACCAATCCTGAAATCTTAGATTTGGAGTCACTAAATTCCGTGCATGAGTCTGAAGCACTAGGTGACTCAAAGAGATTTCTAGGTTAATAAGTAACTGGATTGGAAAGAGCATTTTGTTTCACAAACATGATCATAATTGGTTCTTATTTACTTTTAAATTATAAATGATTATTCAGTAGTTTTTCCCCCTCCTTTTTAAACAAGCTCTTGAAAACATTGCTTTAATGAAAAATAAAACTTAAAAGCAGCTGTAGTGTTGGTATGTAATGCATGAAGTATAATTAAGAGTTATAATTATTCCCAATTAGGCATTTGGCATGCCAAAGTAGGGACCCCAATCAACTCAACCTAGGCAAGGGAGCACAGGGCCTGAGGCAGGGACAAGGTACAGGGTGGGAAGGAGTTGACTTTGGGGCTCCTGATCATCCAATTGAAGAGATCTGGGCATGGGATGGGCACCTAGGGTTTGATTCCAACCTTCACTGGATCTGGGAGTAAAGAAAGCTCTGTACAGGGGAAGATGTTTCTCAACAATATGTCCCTGAAGACTTCTGAATCTTATGTACTTTAAAGCAGACCGACACCCTGAAAAAAAACTTCCTCCTCATATGAAAATGTATCTCATTTGAAGGCAGAGCAGGGGCCTGTATTCCCTTCCCCTATAGCTGCCTGAAGGCCCATGACCTGGTGTAATTTCTAGGCTGATAGGGCTCCCCATTGCCATAATTTTGTGCTGCGTCACCAATACCCATGTCCCCCATGGCCCTGGTAGAAACCTTTACAGTCCCCACCATTTTTCACAGTTAAAATTACCAGACTTCCGTAACCCCATGGTCCTATTATTTGTTCATCAATGAACCTGAGCTGCGACTTGTTGCCATGGCCCTAGCATGGAAAGCAGTGAGTGGTGTCTGGAACATTTAGCTTAATGGGCTGGTCCTCCTGATGGTGTTATTTCCTCTTGAGCCCTCCTTCAGCAACTGGGTAATATTGATGCCTGGGTCAGGGTGGCTGTAGGAGGCGTATCTGAGGAATGGCACACCTAGCAGATCTGTTAGTTGGGGGTGCAGGTTGAGCTATAGTAAAACATGGCTGGAAATGTCCCTTCCTACCATCTCACAACAGTGGACTCTGACACTTAAGTTTTATCTCCCAGTGTGGACTAGGATGGGCTCACTGGAGGATTCTAAGAAGAAATCTGGCCAGAGTTGGGCTTTGGTCAAGTATCCTATTTGTGGGGGTTGATAGGTGGGGAGAACATCGAAACAGAAAGATGTGTGGAGACCACTGCTGCAGCCCAGGGGAACATGACAGCGGCAAACTGGCAGGGAGCCAAGGAAGTGGTGGGGTCATGAGGTAGAGTGTGGAGAGTGGCAACACAGGAGACTGGGTGCCCAGCAGCATGGTTTGGGGGAGTGTGGAGGGAGGGAGGGACTGGGCAGAGATGTTGAGGATGGGATATCTTGAACTTAGATAAGTGGAAACATTAAGCAGGGGAGTGGGGATGTTGGGGGTGAGAGGAAGGAGAGAATGAGTTTGGGGTGAATCCTTTTACTTGAGAGAATATCCTTTTGGAAGTGTCCAGCTGGCAAGGGGAATGGGGGAGCTGGGTGAGAGAGCAGAGTGGCCATAGAAGGGTACTGGGGATCAAGTCAGTTACAGGGTTGCTCTGTGAACCCAGGGCCAGAAAAGAGCCAGGAGAAAAGTGGTCCTACTGTGATACCTAATGGCTTTTCTTAGATCTTCATCCTGAATGTCTGGCAAAGCTGTGAGTTTCATCTCTTATCTCTTGGGCTGTGAGAGGAAGCACCTGGGCTGGTTAGGAGGCTCTGACTCTGGAACTGGGCAGATAGGAGTCCTTTTCCATTTCCTTTTCCACTTCCAGCTCTTGACACTGGCTAATTGACTGAACCTTCTGAAGGTTCAGTTTCCTTATCTGTAAAATGGGATAATAATAGGGCCTTCCTCATCAGTTCATATAATAAATATTTACTTCTATCTCTTGGGTACTGTGAGCAGGGCTCCACCGTGACCAATGAAATCAAGTTCTGGGAGGACCAGTGTGAGCAGATGCTCAGGCATTGGTATATTTTTTAAGGCATCCTGTCTAATTCTAATGTGCAGCCAAGATTGAAAACAACTGAATCAGCAAAAGAAAGGGGGGAATAGGGAAGAGAAGGGAAATCCCAGCAGAAAGAAAGGCACATGAGAAATCTCAGAGGGACGGAAGGGGAAGGCAATTTGGACAGATAGCAGAAATCAGTTTAGTGTATTGTTACACAAACTGTAGTTCATGATTTACTAGTGGAGCATGAAACCAACTTAGCATGTCATGACCAGCTTTAAAAAGAAGCAGAATAAGATGGGATTGGAAACATCAGGGCTCATGGTACATATTAAGGATCATGGTTTCTTGAAACTTGTGTTTCAGAAACCTGTGTGGGTGTGTGTGCTGGGTCTTCTGCAAAATGTACTCTTTGTCGTGGGCACGGGGACAGGCTTCTGAGCAACACTGGTTCAGATGGGTTGTTGTGAGTGGGCCGAGATGGTGGGACTATAGGGCACTCAGACTTTGTCTCTAGGGCAGTGTGGGGCATTGGGAGGGTGTGCAGGGGAGAGGGCATTTGAATGACCCCTCCTCTGCAGTATGGGCTGTATGCCAGAGGAGCTGAGGCTGCCCCTGTGGGTCCCTGAGAGAGGTGGTCAGCAGCCCAGGGGGCACCAGGCCGCACTGCTGAGCCTTGATCTCTGACCTCGCCTTTTCTACTTGCTTCTTCTGGGGCAGGTCCCTGGGTCTCTAGTCAGGGTGCAGATCGTCCCCTCAGGCCTAGTCACAGGGCTTAATTCAGGACCTCAGTAGTGTTTGCCTCTCTTATTTCCATCTGGGGAGCTCAATTTCGCTTCAGTGATTCAAGCAAGGGAGAGGGAGGCCTTGCCATCTTCCTTGAACTGAGGCACTGCTTGGGTTTTCTGTTCCTCTGCGTGCAAAAATACTAGGACGTACAAAACTAATGCTTTGAGAGAAAATTTCCTTTGAGCTGATATCAAACATAGATGTTGGGCCTGAAGGGGATGTTCAGAAAGTTGTGGTTTGGAAAACACTCCATTTTATCTCTGTGAAGGCTGGGTACTCCATGGGGTTCCTCTTAGGGCTAGGGTCTAACTGGGTCTTACTGGTGCTGGAGGCTCAGGTTAGGGGTGGGAGCCACCAGAGTGAGCCTTTCTCTCACATGTCCCACTGGGGCCAGGACGTGGGTGGGATGGGGAGGAAGATGAGTGGCTAGTGGCTTGGCAGGGAAGCCCCTCCTACCATGCCCTGCCTTTTACCTCAGCCACCCTGGCCTTCCCCCTTGACCTGGCCACTCTCTGGCCTTAAGCCCTTTGTGCCGGTTCTTCCACTGCTAGGAACCCTCCCCCTCCGATCTTCCCAAGTGTCTCTGCTCAAATGTCACCCTTTTGGCAGGTGACCATCTAGATAAGTTTTCTTCCAACACGTTTTCATTCTCTCCTCTTGCTTTACTTCTATTTAGCTGCATCAATCCCTACCTGAAATGATTCATTCGTCAGTTTTTGGTTGGTTTTCTCCCCTAACTAGGGGCAGGCTCCACGAAGGCAGGGGCTGTGTCTGTCCATGGCTCCCTATCTCCCTTTTGTATCTTTTGTGCTAGAGCCCTTGCAGGCTGTGTGGTACATGGCAGCTGGGGCCTCGCGAACACTTCTTCAGTGAATGAATAGTAGAGTGGCCCTCACTTTTTCCCAAAGATTTTTTACTTATATATTTGACAGAAAATGAGAGAGAAAGCACAAGAGAGTACAAGCAAGGGGAGCAGCAGACAGAGGGAGAAGCAGGCTCCCCACTGAGCAGGGAGCCCCATGCAGGGCTCTATCCCAGGACCCCAGGATCATGACCTGAGCCAAAGGCAGATGCTTAACCTGCTGAGCTAGGGCCCCCGACGGACAGACTTCTTCATTCTTCATTCAACCATGTCCCAGGCTTATTTCTTGCTGATGAAGGGGGTTTATGAAACTTGCTTCGAGTCCTGGGGCTCTTGTGGGGGACCACCACCTGCAGTGTGACACAGCATGGCCTTCTTACTGGGGCCAGAACTCTGCTCAGTGGGGGCTTCTTTGGGGGCTTCTAGGTGGCCTTTTAGTGGTTTGTCCTGGGAAACTGACAGCAAGGCTCCGCATATCTACTGAGACCAATAGGGAAATCATATCCAAAGAACCACTGTGGTTCCATCAGCAAACCTCTTTTACCAGTCCCAGATTTGGGACACACACACCTTCCATTCTCTGCTTTAGCCTATTTTGCAACCTCCACCCACATGTTCTCAATGCCTCCCTCCTCTGCACCGAGGGTGAGAGCCTACACTCTGTTTCTTTTTCCCCTGTGTCATTTATTGAGCTAGATTTGAGACCAGTGGAAATTTCTTTGCACAAACTCAGGTGGGTAAGTGTCTTACATTCTGTAAATTGAAGCCTCTGTCCTACTGGTCTGGTGGGAACTGAGTCTCAGTCACTGCTGGGTGCTCCTCTCCTCTCCGGAGAGTGTCAGGGGTCCAAGGCTCAGGCAGTGCCAAGGGTTTGGAAACGCACTGTGCATTGGCCCATCCCCCAGCCACATGGTCCCCCAGGTCCACGTTCTTGCTGTTTCTTCGCTGTGCTTAGAGCTCAAGGCTGATGTCCAGACTACTGCATAAGGTTGGCTCTTCCATCAGAGGGCCCACCACATGTGTGCTTACAAAGAGAAGTAGGAGACTTTGTCCCACCTTGAGGGACCAGCTTGTTTAGCTTCCAGTAACTTGGGTCCCCATGTAAAAAGGATAAGCAATAATTTGAGGCAGCAGGTTAAGCGTAACATTCACCAAGGATTCCTGCTGTTGGGAGGAAACAGTGGGATGGCTGGAGAGAGGGTGGAGGGCTCCCTGGAGGAAGTGACGGTGCACCAGCATCTGGAAGGTGGGCTGATTTGAGAGTTCATTTTGGGGAGAAACTTATCCCCATCCCAGTACAATGCCTGGCTGGCCAACGCCACGGCCCATAGCAGCTGGATTTGCTGGAAGAAAGAGCCTCCGTGAACTCTTGAACTCTGAAGGACTTGAGAAAATACGCTGTTTCTGCAGCAGCATTCTTCCCACCACTGCCAGCCAGGATTGGCAAAGTTGTATTTGGGCTGCGGCAAGCCCCCGGCTGGAATTGCCTCTTTATCTAACGGGGTGGGGCTTGGAAATGGAATATAACAAGTTCACCTGCCACAGGCCCCAGCAGCTCCTCAGCTGTCACCCCCAGCTCTGCTCCTGCTGCCAAAGGGCCACATAGGAATCCAGCCCCACAGCAAGTGATTCTGGAGTCCACTGAGATGGCGGGTGCTTTTTATAGCTTTCAGCGGGTTTTGAGTGGTGCACATAACTGACAAAAGCAACAATAAAAAAACCCCACCAAAAAACAAACAAACAAACAAACAAACCACCTCTCAAGGCAACAGCTTCACTGGACGCAGCATTTTGAAAAGGATTCAATTCCATTTAAATGATGGTATTTTTTAGTATTTTGCACATTCCGTACCCCTGTCTTCCCTTTTATTTTCTATAGCAAAAGCGCAAATGTGAATTAAAATTGCCTGGGAAAAATCCAGGCATAAATATTAAAATGTTTGGCTGCTGGTTAAAGGGAATTTATGTCCGCATTTTCTCTTTGTTGCAGGAATGTGTTTTTATTTTCCGTGGAAGTTGTTATTCCAGGCTTCAGAAAATGTGTTTCGTGGTGCTTTCCCCCACCCTCTTTGGCAGTCCCTGTGTTCATCAGCTCTGTGCCTACCTCCCTGTCTGGTGGTTTGGAAACAAGACCAGCATCTACAAAGCAGTGGAGGGTCACACCCCAGTGCCCACAGGGCCCAGCAGGTAAATCAGTGAGGGGGAGGGAGTCAAGAGGCCTGGGGTGAACTGAAGAGGATGTGTGCGTTTGGAGAGATAGAGACCTGTGCCAGTTCATGGTTGCCCCGGAAACGTAGACCCAAGGTGGCCATGTCCCCTGAGTTTTCAAGAGAAGCTGGATTCCAGATTTTAAGATGAAATTTCTTGACTCTTGAATGTAGACAGTGAAAAAACAACCCAGTTGTGTGGATTGAGTTAAACCAACATGCCAGATCCTGCCCAGAGGCTGTCGATGGTCAGGTTCTCCTGGCCCAACATAGGATAGGCTTCCCTCCCTGTGTGAGGGAGTTCTCTCTGGTCGCAGACCTGCTGGGCCTTTGGCTATCTCTTCCAGTGACAGTTTTTGAGTCAAAGAGTAACCTGATCCACAAGGGGAAAGAGCCTTGGCAGGAGATGCATGGGACCAGAAACTCTCTTTGCACTCTGCAACTTCTGGGGCCGG
Source organism: Lutra lutra (assembly GCF_902655055.1). Taxonomy (NCBI): domain Eukaryota; kingdom Metazoa; phylum Chordata; class Mammalia; order Carnivora; family Mustelidae; genus Lutra; species Lutra lutra. The sequence goes on along the minus strand of NC_062282.1, from coordinate 76,546,034 downwards.
GTGACCTTGAGAAACCATGGGTCTCAGTTTCTCTATTCTTTGAAATGAGGACAACTGTATCAGGACCACCCACTGGGTTTCTCAGGAGACAAAAAGGATAGCATCAGCAATCATGATTTGAACAGTGTAAATGCTGATGGGTGCTCTTACTTCATGTGACCAGCATGGGGAGGGAGTGGTGGTGGTGAAGAAAACATGAACTTGAAGAGGACATTTTGCTCCACACCTGCCTAGGTTCCAGCCTGGTTTTTCATTCTGGCATAAGCCCAAGGTCAGGGAGCCTTGGGAGTTTTCTGTGCACAACTGATCGGCGTGATTTCCATAGACCATGGAGGAAGGGCTGCGTCGAGGCAGGTGGGAAGCAAAGCCTGGGCACAGCAGACCCCCTTCACATAATGGCTCAGAGAAGTTTTGAAAAATTGGGGGTTTACTTGTTTGTTGAAATAGAATATTTAAAAACAAAAGTGGTATCCATATCATGTTTCCCAAACTGGTGCTCCCAGGCACCCACACCATTCTCTCTAGGATGTTGAAAGGAATGAGGAGAGGATCTCAGACTCAGGGAAAGGGAAACATGGGATTAAAGTTAGATGTTTCTTTCTTGCAGGACTCCTCCAAGTTAAAAATAATATGCCAGTGCGTATTGTGAGGTGAGTGTACAGTGTTTCTCAAACTTGTGTTTACTGAGCACAGGTTAACAGTTCCTTAAGACACAGTTTGGGAAATGCTGACCTAGGTCAGCAGATCCTTCCTTCACTCTACTTGAGTTTTTGGCATGTTACCTGAGTAGTGCAAGACACGGGGGATGGAATGGTGAAGTAAAGCCAGTCTAGTTTTGGCCCTGCCCTCGTGATGTTGACCATCTAGTGGGGGACACCGACGTTAATCAAGTAAGCATGCACGTGGTATAAAGTTGTCACAGGAGCGACGTGTGCTGCTGTTGGGGGTGTGCCCCTCTCTGGGATGACCTGGAGGGAGGGAAGAAGGCTTGAGGGACCTGTGAAGTATCCAGAGGCACTAAGCAGCTGGATGGGCCCTGAGCCACGACTGTGGACACTTCCCAGATGCAGAGAGCAACCAGTGTGAGCATAGATCTGGGGGTGAGGGCTCATGGGGGTCTGATGGAGGTGGGGGTGGGAGAAGCACAGGGCCTCCTTCAGCCAGGGTTTGCTATGGCTATGGCCTGGCATGACTGCGGGCATATATGCCCCAGGCAAGTTCGCCCTGTCCCACCCCGGGTTACGGGAGGTTCGCACAGGCTGAGCACATGGAATGATGAATAAACGCCGAATGACTGGGGAAGTACTTCATTTCTGTGTACTGTGTCTGGTCCTTGACCTGTGGCTGCTGTCATCTTGCCATGCAGACGTCTTGTGTCCCATGGAAGGAGGCTGTTGCCTGCTGGCAAACTCATGCTGGGACCCCAGTGGGTGGCTCAGTGCACAGTAAGGTTCTCCTTGTTCCTGTTTGCCCTGGAATCAAGAATTTGTTGATTGTGCTTCCCTGGTGGCTAAGGCTCTTCCCAGTTTCATGCTCCTTGGAATGTACGCCCATCCAGCACAGCCTCACTGCCTACCGCATATTCATGATTCACACAGTAAATGTTTCTTGAGGGTTATATGTGGGGCATGAAGGTAGAGGGACAAACGAGGCAGCCAAGACCCCCTGCTCTCATCAGGCTGTCCTTTAGGCAGGGTCGTGGACAGGGATGGGGGACAGGCAGCTGAACAAGACTGATAAGCCTTATAAGTGTGGGAGCGTCTGCCCAGGATGAGAGAAGAGAATTGTCGCTGTTCAGGGGGTGGCTCAGTCATGGGGCTGGAGCATGGGTGTGGGGCTGACAAGGACACCTTGTACAATCTCCACTTTTTCCTGGCTCCCCTGGAGAGGTTTCCCTAGAGTTTGTGGGGAGGTCACCATTGCATTTGTATTTTTTGCTCAGAGCACACCAGTTCCCAGGCACACCAGACCAAGCTGAGTGTCTCAGCTACCGCTTAGAGGAGAGGGGGTGACACTTGAGATGTCGGAAGGTGCAGGAAGTAATCACTGCAAACTCTCTGAGCACACGTCCTCCTAAGAAGCCTCTGCCTGGATGCCCTGAGCCCTGTGCCAATGAAATGATAGAATTGCCATGGCAAGGGACAGCTTTTTTCATTTAAGAAGAGGAATGGGGGGTAGTGGGAATACATCGGCTGCAGTGACCTTTTACGGTAGGCAGAGATATGCCAGTGTGGAAACAATTATCTCAAGTGCCCGTGGGTACCAGCTTCCTGTTGATAACATGTGGTGCTAATTACCTTGACGAATTCAGGACAGATGTTGGTGCCTGGAATTAATTGGCCAGCAGCGGGGCCAAGGCTGGCTCAGGACCAGGAGCCAAGGTGGGGCAGCTCCGCCTTCTCACTTCACCTCTCGCACCTGCAGGTGTGGTTCCTCACCTCCTCCAGTTGCTGTGCTCACTGCCCTCTCCTAACCTTTTTAAGGGAACCCAAAGCGTGATTGGCTGACTGTTCACCTCTCTCTGTTTATAGCCTTCTAGAGCTGCAGGGGAGGAATAGGATGCCAGTTAATCAAAACACTCTGTGTGGAAAAGGTCAGCGTGGTGGGGCTCCTACTATATATTTTCCCAGAATGGGAGGTATTAACATTCTGCCTCCGTGTTCCTGCCAGTACGGCCCAACTTGAACCATGTGGTCAGGAAATTGCTTCAGTGCTGCGCATCCCTGATGGCCATGATTTTAATTAGAGAGAGTCGTGTGCCAAGTCCGATCACAGTCTTCCTTCCTCTTATTAGATGTGTTATCTGGAAGGTGGACAGTGACCCCGGGGCAGGCTCTGATGCAAGTGCTTTCCTCTGAGCTCTACACTTGGGTCTTTCACTGCAACTCCTTACGAGTATAAATACTTATGACAATATCAATTAACCTTTGTCTGGGGCCGCCGTGTGCCGGGCCCTGTGCTGAACATTCCACATGCATAATTTCATTTAATCCCCTAACAACTTAATGAGGTTTATTGTGCCCCTTTCACAGAAAGGTAAGCCAATGCTCAAAAAAGGTCAACCAGCATAGTCATGGCACCCAGGTAGTCCATGGGATGCCAGGACTTGAACTCAGGGAGTGAACTCTGGAGCCACCTTTTTGTCACCCTTTCTTCCACCAGAACCTGAGTTCCAAAAGGAGACAGTGCCTGTCTTGTTCACCTCCACAGGTTAGCTGCTAACGGAAGCTAAGTCCTTGGGGGTTGGAGGGGGGAAGCTCAGTCAATGTTTGTTAAGTGAATAAAGGATCTTAAACCCCAAGCCTTGCTTGGGTGTGAGCAGGAAAGGTGAGTATGAGGCTGAGGGTCAGGGCTGAATGCATCTGCTGTGTGTTTTGTAGACATAGTCTGGAGGGTTGGAGTATAGGAGGGTGTTTTTGAAAATTTTTTAAAATTTAAATTCAATTTAATTAACCTATAGTGTATTGTAGTTTCAGGGGTAGAACTCGTGATTCATCAGTTGCAAAGAATACCCAGTGCTCATTACATCACGTGCCCTCCTTAATGCCTATCACCCAATTATCCCTTTCCCCCACCCACCTTCCCTTCAGGAGAGTTTCCCACTCTAGCAGGATGAAAAGGAAGTGGCTTCCCTTACTCAAGGGAAACTCACTTTTGCAGAATGGAGAAATCGTTGTCATGGAAGGTAGTGGATACTGTGGGTCATTTGGTATTGTTTCCTTATTTTCCAAAATCTTTAATTTCTAATGCTCTAGTCCATAATAGGTAGCTAAACAGGATGGAAGAAAACTCTAGACGTAGCCATTCACCTTTGAGGAGATCCTTAGAGTCCTGTGTTCCTTGTGAGTAGGGTGTGTGTGCATGTTTGTACGTGTACTTGTGTGTGTGTGTGTCTGTTGGTGGGGGTAAGTATCTTCATTACTGAACTTAGCACGTTGAATTTTCTCCAGTGAGCACCTCTCATTTTCACCAGAGAAAGCTCTTTCCTTTGGAAAAAATTAAATTGTACAAACAAAACAGAGAAGCATGAAGGCTAAAGTAAAATCACTTGAAAATGTACCACCTAGAGCTAACTGGTAAATCATTTGGTGAATATCCTTTCAACATTTGTGTGTGTGTACAGTATAATTTTACAGAGTAAAATACTGTAACTACTATTTTGCAACCTGCTAGTTTCCCTCCAGTGACTATTGTGGAGATCTTTCCATGTCAATGAATGTGGTGCCACATTATTCTTTTTAATGGCTATATAGCACTCTGTTGTATGGCTGTTTCATGATTAATTTAACCTGTCCCTTATGATGTATACTTATCCACATTCAGATGGCACTATAATTATCCACTTAATCACCTGTCCCTCCCTGTAGGCTGTGAGCTTGTTGAAAGCAGGGACATTTCTGAATCCACATGTATCCAATAGGTGTCCAAAAATTTTTGGATGGATGGGTGGGTGAGTGAGGAGAAGAAGAGGTTTTGTTTTGTTGTTGCTGTGGCTTGTTTCCGGCTCAACCCATGTTCAGAATGACAACCTATTAACCTACGGCTGGTGAGGGCATTTTAGTGATTATAGAGCTTGATGTTGACTGTTCGTTTGGTGTCATGAGTTTAAATCCTGGTGCAGCAAGGAAGTATTTCTGACACTGATCAGATTAAATTCTGATCTTTTTGAAGCAAAGTCCTTGGGTTTCTTAACACTGTGGGTTACTCTGCATGCAGTTAAAGCCTCTTTTCTGCTCTTCTCTTCCAGAGCCACACTTGGCTGCACAGGGGAGATGTCTCTCACACATTTAGGGAAACAGCAGTCGGCTTTTTCAGGGGAACTGGGGGGGGGCAGTGTCAAGCTTAATGGTTCCCCCCACTCCTCTTGTCTTTCCTTTCAGTTATGAGCTGGATGCCTTAGCCGCATTCCAGGGGGATAAAATGTGCTAAAAAAAAAAAATAAGGATAAAATAAAACCCTCTTCAAGGTCATTAACTGAAAAAAAAAAGTTAAAATTCTAGAGGCCTTCTTCTGGGGAGAGTGAAAGATGTTAATGTGGAGTTTTTAACCCACGGTGCACCACTAGGAGACGTAAGGATTTCTTCGCTGTGTCTGCTAATCCTTTGGAATAGTATCCAGGACTTTGCATTATATGCATACGTATGATACATATATATAATATGCATTATATGTATACATGTATGCATATGCATATATGTATGCATATATTATATATTTCCATTATAATTTGTAAGCACGTGTATTTTTCTGGATATGGGGTTCATAGCTCTTGTCAGAGTCTCACAGGGTTTCAAGACCTCAAATAGGTTTGGAACCTCTATTAATTTAAGTACAGGAACCTCGCTTTCTTCCTCTGTAATAGGGAGCAATAGCTTCTACCTCAGAGTTGTGTAAAGACTGGCAAAGTAAGATAATTACAGTACCTGGCCCAGGTGTATAGCAAATCGCTACTATTACTGGTGTTCTCAGAGTAATTTTTCTGATCATGGGTGACTGTGCATCCCAACATTGCTGTGTGGACGTGGAATGGGCCATGAACAGAGGTGTGCAATAGCTGCCTTGCTCTTGTGAGGTGGTGGTCCCACAGACCAGAGAGAGGGGGAGGAGGGCTCAAGGACCCTAACGGAGGGCTCAAGGACCCTAACTGTGAGCCAGACAGTGCTGGGACTGAACGAAGAGAAAAGCAAAGCAGGAAATGCCCATTAGGGCTCGGTGACTGGAGTGGAGTTGAGACAGGAGTCAGGAGGACTCTGAGGGTCTGGTTCCCTCTGAGAAGGACAATTTTCCTAACAGACATAGATCTTGGGTAGTTTTGGGGCAGAAACCAGAATTACAGGAAGGGTCAGTTTACCTACCATTGAGCCTGAGGCTAGAAGGGCTGTATGAGTGGACATAAGATAGCAGGAAATATAGATCTTGGAGATGTAATCACTTTTGATCCTCAACTCTTTATTTGCATGAATTAAAATTGATGGGGCTTTGGAGATTTTGGCTGAAAGAAAGGAGCTGACTTCTTGTGGCCAGAGCTCCTGGAGCAGTGTGAGAAGGGGAAGACAGGGAGGTGGAGAGGATGCTCTAGTGTCTGATCCCAGCCCATCCCTAAACTTGTTGGTGATCTTAGGGATGGAAGCTGAATTTGTTGTTTTCACAAAGGACCCCATGAGCCATGGAAGTGCTGGGGGATGCTCTGCTGCCCACATGAAGAGTGATGTAGGTCAGGCAGAGGACATTCTCCATGTGGGTATGGAAGGTGGTGGCTCTGAAAACACTGGGGGCATCAGGAGAGAGTGCTTTGGGCATGGACGTTGGCATGGATCCATGTGTTCGTGATGGGTGCTGTCAGAAGCAACAGGGGTGAAGCGTTCTTGTTGTAACATGAGGGGAGGACATTGATAAGGCAGAGGAGAGATGTGGTAGGTCCTCCACACTAGCCACAGATGACAGTCTCAGGGATTGTTAGGGAATGGCTGTTCTTTTGGTGTCATGAGTTTAAATATTAGTGCCATAAGGAAGTATTTATGACACCGACCGGATTAAATTCTGATCTTTTTGAAGCAAAGTCCTTGAGTTTCTTAACCCAAGGTTTTGTGGGGTCGGCTGTTGAACATCTCTGTTTTATTTTTCTGTTCAGTTGTTGTATTATTCAGTTCTGTGACTTCTGTTTGGTACTTTTTAATATTTTCTGTCTCTGTTGAAGTTCTCATTGTGTTCATATATTACCCACCTGAGTTCGGTGAGCATCGTTGTGACCATTACTTTAAACTCTTTATCAGGTACATTACTTACTTCCACTTCATTCGGGTTTATTTCTGGGGTTTGATCTTGTACTTTCATTTCCTCTATTTCTTTTTTTTTTTCTTAGAATAGTTCTAATCTTTATTTTATTTTTTTTTTAATTTTATTTTTTATAAACATATATTTTTATCCCCAGGGGTATAGGTCTGCGAATCGCCAGGTTTACACACTTCACAGCACTCACCATAGCACATACCCTCCCCAATATCCATAACCCCACCCCCCTCTCCCAACCCCCCTCCCCCCATCAACCCTCAGTTTGTTTTGTGAGATTAAGAGTCACTTATGGTTTGTCTCCCTCCCAATCCCATCTTTTACATTTATTCTTCTCCTACCCCCTTAACCCCCCATGTTGCATCTCCTCTCCCTCATATCAGGGAGATCATATGATAGTTGTCTTTCTCCGATTGACTTATTTCGCTAAGCATGATACCCTCTAGTTCCATCCACGTCATCGCAAATGGCAAGATTTCATTTCTTTTGATGGCTGCATAGTATTCCATTGTGTATATATACCACATCTTCTTTTTTTTTATTTTTTATAAACATATAATATATTTTTATCCTCAGGGGTACAGGTCTGTGAATCGCCAGGTTTACACACTTCACAGCACTCACCATAGCACATACCCTCCCCAGTGTCCATAATCCCACCCCCCCTCCCAACCTCCCTCCCCCCATCAACCCTCAGTTTGTTTTGTGAGATTAAGAGTCACTTATGGTTTGTCTCCCTCCCAATCCCACCTTGTTTCATTTACTCTTCTCCTACCCCCTTAACCCCCCATGTTGCATCTCCTCTCCCTCATATCAGGGAGATCATATGATAGTTGTCTTTCTCCGATTGACTTATTTCGCTAAGCATGATACCCTCTAGTTCCATCCACGTCGTCACAAATGGCAAGATTTCATTTCTTTTGATGGCTGCATAGTATTCCATTGTGTATATATACCACATCTTCTTTATCCATTCGTCTGTTGATGGACATCTAGGTTCTTTCCATAGTTTGGCTATTGTAGACATTGCTGCTATAAACATTCAGGTGCACGTGCCCCTTCGGATCACTACGTTTGTATCTTTAGGGTAAATACCCAGCAGTGCAATTGCTGGGTCATGGGGTAGTTCTATTTTCAACATTTTGAGGAACCTCCATGCTGTTTTCCAGAGTGGTTGCACCAGCTTGCATTCCCACCAACAGTGTAGGAGGGTTCCCCTTTCTCCGCATCCTCGCCAGCATCTGTCATTTCCTGACTTGTTCATTTTAGCCATTCTGACTGGTGTGAGGTGATATCTCATTGTGGTTTTGATTTGTATTTCCCTGATGCCGAGTGATGTGGAGCACTTTTTCATGTGTCTGTTGGCCATCTGCATGTCTTCTTTGCAGAAATGTCTGTTCATGTCCTCTGCCCATTTCTTGATTGGATTATTTGTTCTTTGGGTGTTGAGTTTGCTAAGTTCTTTATAGATTTTGGACACTAGCCCTTTATCTGATATGTCGTTTGCAAATATCTTCTCCCATTCTGCCAGTTGTCTTTTGGTTTTGTTAACTGTTTCCTTTGCTGTGCAAAAGCTTTTGATCTTGATAAAATCCCAATAGTTCATTTTTGTCCTTGCTTCCCTTGCCTTTGGTGATGTTCCTAGGAAGATGTTGCTGCGGCTGAGGTCGAAGAGGTTGCTGCCTGTGTTCTCCTCAAGGATTTTGATGGATTCCTGTCTCACATTGAGGTCCTTCATCCATTTTGAGTCTATTTTCGTGTGTGGTGTAAGGAAATGATCCAATTTCATTTTTCTGCATGTGGCTGTCCCACTTTCCCAACACCATTTATTGAAGAGGCTGTCTTTTTTCCATTGGACATTCTTTCCTGCTTTGTCGACGATGAGTTGACCGTAGAGTTAAGGGTCTATTTCTGGGCTCTCTATTCTGTTCCATTGATCTATGTATCTGTTTTTGTGCCAGTACCATGCTGTCTTGATGATGACAGCTTTGTAATAGAGCTTGAAGTCCGGAATTGTGATGCCACCAACTTTGGCTTTCTTTTTCAATATTCCTTTGGCTATTCGAGGTCTTTTCTGGTTCCATATAAATTTTAGGATTATTTGTTCCATTTCTTTGAAAAAAATGGATGGTACTTTGATAGGAATTGCATTGAATGTGTAGATTGCTTTAGGTAGCATAGACATTTTCACAATATTTATTCTTCCAATCCAGGAGCATGGAACATTTTTCCATTTCTTTGTGTCTTCCTCAATTTCTTTCATGAGTACTTTATAGTTTTCTGTGTATAGATTCTTAGTCTCTTTGGTTAGGTTTATTCCTAGGTATCTTATAGTTTTGGGTGCAATTGTAAATGGGATGGACTCCTTAATTTCTCTTTCTTCTGTCTTGTTGTTAGCGTAAAGAAATGCAGCTGATTTCTGTGCATTGACTTTATCCTGACACTTTACTGAATTCTTGTACAAGTTCTAGCAGTTTTGGAGTGGAGTCTTTTGGGTTTTCCACATATAGTATCATATCATCTGCAAAGAGTGATAGTTTGACTTCTTCTTTGCTGATTTGGATGCCTTTAATTTCCTTTTGTTGTCTGATTGCTGAGGCTAGGACTTCTAGTACTATGTTGAATAGCAGCGGTGATAACAGACATCCCTGCCGTGTTCCTGACCTTAGGGGAAAAGCTCTCAGTTTTTCTCCATTGAGAATGATATTTGTGGTGGGTTTTTCATAGATGGCTTTGATAATATTGAGGTATGTGCCGTCTATCCCTACACTTTGAAGAGTTTTGATCAGGAAGGGATGCTGTACTTTGTCAAAGGCTTTTTCAGCATCTATGGAGAGTATCATATGATTCTTGTTCTTTCTTTTATTAATGTGTTGTATCACATTGATTGATTTGCGGATGTTGAACCAACCTTGCAGCCCTGGAATAAATCCCACTTGGTCGTGGTGAATAATCCTTTTAATGTACTGTTGAATCCTATTGGCTAGTATTTTGGCGAGAATTTTTGCATCTGTGTTCATCAAGGATATTGGTCTGTAGTTCTCTTTTTTGATGGGATCCTTGTCTGGTTTTGGGATCAAGGTGATGCTGGCCTCATAAAATGAGTTTGGAAGTTTTCCTTCTATTTCTATTTTTTGGAACAGTTTCAGGAGAATAGGAATTAGTTCTTTTTAAAATGTTTGGTAGAATTCCCCCGGGAAGCCGTCTGGCCTTGGGCTTTTGTTTGTTTGGAGATTTTTGATGACTGTTTCAATCTCCTTACTGGTTATGGGTCTGTTCAGGCTTTCCATTTCTTCCTGGTTCAGTTGTGGTAGTTTATATGTCTCTAGGAATGCGTCCATTTCTTCCAGATTGTCACATTTGTTGGCGTAGAGTTGCTCATAGTATGTTCTTATAATTGTCTGTATTTCTTTGGTGTTCGTTGTGATCTCTCCTCTTTCATTCATGATTTTATTTATTTGGGTCCTTTCTCTTTTCTGTTTGATAAGTCTGGCCAGGGGTTTATCAATCTTATTAATTCTTTCAAAGAACCAGCTCCTAGTTTCGTTGATTTGTTCTATTGTTTTTTTGGTTTCTATTTCATTGATTTCTGCTCTGATCTTTATGATTTCTCTTCTCCTGCTGGGTTTAGGGTTTCTTTCTTGTTCTTTCTCCAGCTCCTTTAGGTTAGGGTTAGGTTGTGTACCTGAGACCTTTCTTGTTTCTTGAGAAAGGCTTGTACCGCTATATATTTTCCTCTCAGGACTGCCTTTGTTGTGTCCCACAGATTCTGAACTGTTGTGATTTCATTATCATTTGTTTCCATAAATTTTTTCAATTCTTCTTTAATTTCCTGGTTGACCCATTCATTCTTTAGAAGGATGCTGTTTAGTCTCCATGTATTTGGGTTCTTTCCAAATTTCCTCTTGTTATTGAGTTCTAGCTTTAGAGCATTGTGGTCTGAAAATATGCAGGGAATGATCCCAATCTTTTGATACCGGTTGAGACCTGATTTAGGACCAAGAATGTGATCTATTCTGGAGAATGTTCCATGTGCACTAGAGAAGAATGTGTATTCTGTTGCTTTGGGATGATGAAATGTTCTGAATATATCTGTGATGTCCATCTGGTCCAGTGTGTCATTTAAGGCCTTTATTTCCTTGTTGATCTTTTGCTTGGATGATCTGTCCATTTCAGTGAGGGGAGTGTTAAAATCCCCCACTATTATTGTATTCTTGTCGATGTGTTTCTTTGATTTTGTTATTAATTGGTTTATATAATTGGCTGCTCCCACGTTAGGGGCATAGATATTTAAAATTGTTAGATCTTCTTGTTGGATAGTTCCTTTGAGTATGATATAGTGTCCTTCCTCATCTCTTATTATAGTCTTTGGCTTAAAATCTAATTGATCTGCTATAAGGATTGCCACTCCTGCTTTCTTCTGATGTCCATTAGCGTGGTAAATTCTTTTCCACCCCCTCACTTTAAACCTGGAGGTGTCTTCGGGTTTAAGATGAGTTTCTTGTAGGCAACATATAGATGGGTTTTGTTTTTTTTATCCATTCTGATACCCTGTGTCTTTTGATTGGGTGTTTTAGCCCATTAACATTCAGGGTAAGTATTGAGAGATATGACTTTAGTGCCATTGTATTGCCTGTAAGGTGACTGTTATTGTATATTGTCTCTGTTTCTTTCTGATCTACTACTTTGAGGGTCTCTCTTTGCTTAGAGGACCCCTTTCAATATTTCCTGTAGAGCTGGTTTGGTATTTGCAAATTCTTTCAGTTTTTGTTTGTCCTGGAAGCTTTTAATCTCTCCTCCTATTTTCAATGATAGCCTAGCTGGATATAGTATTCTTGGCTGCATGTTTTTCTCATTTAGTACTCTGAATATATCATGCCAGCTCTTTCTGGCCTGCCAGGTCTCTGTGGATAAGTCTGCTGCCAATCTAATATTTTTACCATTGCACGTTACAGACTTCTTTTCCCGGGCTGCTTTCAGGATCTTTTCTTTGTCACTAAGACTTGTCAATTTTACTATTAGGTGACGGAGTGTGGACCAATTCTTATTGATTTTGAGGGGGGTTCTCTGAACCTCCTGGATTTTGATGCTCGTTCCCTTTGCCATATTGGGGAAATTCTCTCCAATAATTCTCTCCAACATACCTTCTGCTCCCCTCTCTGTTTCCTCTTCTTCTGGAATCCCAATTATTCTAATGTTGTTTCATCTTATGGTGTCACTTATCTCTCGAATTCTCCCCTCGTGGTCCAGTAGCTGTTTGTCCCTCTTTTGCTCAGCTTCTTTATTCTCTGTCATTTGGTCTTCTATATCGCCAATTCTTTCTTCTGCCTCATTTATCCTAGCAGTGAGAGCCTCCATTTTTGATTGCACCTCATTAATAGCTTTTTTGATTTCAACTTGGTTAGATTTTAGTTCTTTTATTTCTCCAGAAAGGGCTTTTATATCTCCTGAGAGGGTTTCTCTAATATCTTCCATGCCTTTTTCAAGCCCGGCTAGAACCTTGAGAATCGTCATTCTGAACTCTATATCTGACATATTACCAATGTCTGCATTGATTAGGTCCCTAGCCTTTGGTACTGCCTCTTGTTCTTTTTTTTGTGGTGAATTTTTCCGCCTTGTCATTTTGTCCAGATAAGAGTATATGAAGGAGTAAGTAAAATACTAAAAGGGTGGCAACAACCCCAGGAAAATATGCTTTAGCCAAATCAGAAGAGATCCCAAATCGTGAGGGGGGAGAAACGGGATAAAAAGGGGTTCAGAAAGAAAAAAAAAGAAACTATTAAAAAAAGAAAGCCGATAAAAAATATAAAAAGGAAAAAAAATATATATTAGATAAACTATTTAAAAAACATTAAAAAAGAAAACGGTAAAAGTTAAAAAAATTTAGCAGAAGAAGAGAAACAAAATTGGAAAAGAAAAAAAAATTAAATTAACTGCAAGGCTAAAGAATCATGGGGAGAAACCCATGAGTTCCATGCTTTGCTTTCTTCTCCTCTGGAATTCCGCCGCTCTCCTTGGTATTGAAACTGCACTCCTTGGTAGGTGAACTTGGTCCTGGCTGGGTTTCTCGTTGCTCTTCTGGGGGAGGGGCCTGTTGTAGTGATTCTCAAGCGTCTTTGCCCCAGGCAGAGTTGCACCGCCCTTACCCAGGGCCGTGCTGAGTCATCAGCTCGGGTTTGCTGGGTTTGCTTTCGGGAGCTTTTGTTCCCTGATCGCTTTCCATAGTGTTCCAGAGGTTGGGGATGAAGATGGCGGCCTCCCCGGAGGAGCCGAGAGCCCGGGGCCCCACTCCTCAGTGCGCCCTCAGAGAACAGCGCCCAATGACTCCCGTCACCCTGCCTCCAGCCGCGCTCCGAGCTGACCGAGCCTGCGACCGGTTCAAGGTAACCCCGAGTTTAGAGCTTACTCCTCGGCTCTGTCTCTGTAGCCGGCCTCCCTGTTCTAATACCGGTAAGCTCTGTGACACTCAGACACCCCCGATCCTTCTGTGACCCTGCGGGACCTGAGGCCACGCTGACCCCGCACGGGCTTCACCCCAGTTAAGCCTCTGGAGCGATGTCCCTCAGCAGAACAGACTTTTAAAAGTCCCAATTTTGTGCTCCGTCGCTCTGCCGCTCGCCGGGAGCCGGCCCCTCCCCCCGCGGTCTATCTTCCTGTCGCTTTGGATTCACTTCTCCGCCCAGTCCTACCTTTCAGATAGTGGTTGATTTTCTGTTTCTAGAATTGCTGTTCTTCTTCTCTTCAATCTCCTGTTGGATTTGTAGGTGTTTGCAATCTTTAGATAAGCTATCTAGCTGATCTCCCACTACCTGAAGTAGTCTCAGCCTGCTACTTCTCCGCCATCTTGACTCCTCCCTCCCATTTCCTCTATTTCTTCATCTTACTTCTCTTCATCTCTCTCTCTCTGTGTCTCTCATTCGGTGATATAACAATGTCAGTTTAGAAAGAACAGCCTTGTATGGGCAATGAATTTATCTTTCAACCTTCCTTTCATTCTTGATGGTCTCTTAGACCTTTGTGATTGTCTCAGCAGCCTGATTTATTTCTGATAGGTCCCAGTTGTTGAGGTTGTACCCAGCCTTGTCTGTTCCAAAGGGAAGGTTCTCACACAGCACCTACTTTCAGGATGATTTGGAGCTAGACCCTCAGGCAGCAGCTTTCAAAGTATGTAAGGTTATATAGTCTTATGGGGCCACAGTTATAATCCCTGCTGGATTCTAGACCAGGTGATTTGGAGGTATCTCCTTGGTGAAAGTTGCCAAACTGGGGCTCCAGACAAGTGTAGGAGCTCCCTCTGGGGACGTACTGGTGAGCTGTAGTGAGGCCAAGCAGAGCACAAAGCTGGTGTTCTCCTGGCCGACATTCCCTGAAAGCTTCTGCATAGCCTCTGGTTGTGTGGTCAATCTGAATCCTGTCCCTCTGGCTGAAGCTCTAGGACAAGTAAATAGGCCTTTTTCACAGGAAGACTAGGGCTGGGTTTCAGTCAACCTTCTGGGATGTACTCTGGTGATGGTGGCCTGCCATGAAATGTCTCTCTAATTGTTTCAGTCCTGTGAGGTCCAGCATCACAGGCCACAGAGCCAGGCATTCAAAGGGCATTGCCACTGTGGACTGTGTATGCCTTCTGGTTTTAGCAGAGTCATGTGGGAGCCTGGGGTTGGGGTGGCTGCCATTTACTGGCTGCCGTGGAGCCTCAAGAACATGTGTGGGTAGGGCAAGCCTGCCTTCTTCAGGGGGGCTATGGGAGAGCATGGGGGAGGGACAAGCCTGCCAGCTCCTAGCTAGCAGGTACCTCTAACAAGGTAGAGAGAGTGCAAAAATGGCACCCAACTGGGCCTCCTTCCACAGAGAAAGCCCTCTCAGACTCCTGTGTCTCTGACAGATGCTTGAAGATTTGCAAATAAATCTCTCTTGCATATGATGTAGGCGCTTTCCAAGCTGCTGCTTTTCTGCTGGGTCCCGGGGTGAGTAAGCTCGGGTACATGCCCTTTAAGAGTGGACTTGGAAGTTCTCTACAGCCTGTTGGTCTCTTGGACATAAGTCCTCTTGGTTTCCAGAACCAGATGTTTTGAGGGATCTTCTCTCCAGTGTTGTTCCTAAGGGTTTGGGTGCCTGATGTGGGGTACGAACCCCTCACTCCTCAAGGACAAACCCTGTATTTGTGAGTGACCTCCCAATTATGAGTGACTGCTCTGGGGTTGGGCTGGTTGGCAAGACTACATCTCTCCCTATCTCAATGTGGCTCTTTGGTTCTTTGTAGTTATGTAACTCTTTAGCTCATTTTCAGAAGGAATTGTTCCATGTGTAGCTATTGATTTGGCATGTCTGTGGGAGGAGGCGAGTTCAGGATTTTCCTACATCACCATATTGAAGCCCTCCATAATGTCTCCAGGGCATTTTTGACACGCAGGAAGTTTTGAAAGTTCTATGGTGAAATCAATTTGGTATTTGCTTTATGTTTTCCCATTTTCCCAATGTACAACTTTTAATTCTGGAAAAGTTGGTAATCAAGCTTCTTAAGAATGTCTTATTAAACAAGAGTGGATGAGCCCGTAGGGTGGGTCTGTGAGATTTGTCTACACAGCACTGTGTGCGAGTCTGGTGACAAGTGTTTCAGCCCGTTGAGATCACTGCTTCCCAAGTTTATTGTGTTGAAGAACTCTCTTTAAGGTAAAAATTACTGTGGACCTCCATGTGATAGTGATTATACTTTTAAGGTCCTGTTCAAGGAGATCATATAATGACCAAAAACCATAAATTCATTTACTTTAATATGAATTTGCATTGTATTAATCACCGAGTACTTACATACATTAGAGAAATAGTGCACATATGTGTGAAGCATGTATTTGGTCTACAGTTGGTGTGCTTGTGGAGGCTCCATTCCCTGTAATAATTTTAAGGTCTCCCTGATTTGGGAATCCCTAGTGAGATCCACATCTTACTAGGTCTTTTGTTTGTGTTGAAACCTGTGCCTCCCTCTACAGTTTCTTTATGTGGGAATTGTGAGAATGTGGACTTGGGACTTTTGGGAAGCCTGAATTTGGGGTTAGTGGAAATATTACCAGGCTTTTAAAATATGTTGTCTTCAACCCATCTTTCTTGATTTTGAAGGAGTATGTTATTCAAGTGGGAGTGGGTGAAAAAGACATTAATGGTACTCCCTCAGCCATTTTCTTTCCACATGGAAGTGTCTTTGCCCGTAATAATCAGCAAATGGCTTCTCCGGGTCCCTTTGTCGTTTCCTCTCGGGGAACTCAGAGCGTGCCTGCTTAAATGAGATAACGTGCATGAAGCACCTAGCACAGGGCCTGGTCTACAGTTCATGGTCTTCGAATCTTTATTCTCCTCCTTCCAGCTCTGATAGCAGGTTTTAAGCTCACTTGCAAATGTAGCCTTGATCCCACAGCAAATATGTTTTGGCTTAGCGATGAGTCCACTCAAAAGAAGGGAGAGAATTATTTAAATTATTGAAACACCTTAATCCATAAGCTCACATAAATATTGTTTTGAACTAATAGTTTTATGCTCTTGGGCTTCTGTGCTCCATCATATTGGTGGTTAATGTCTCTTGCTGTCACGTACTTAAAAAATTCAGGCTTTTTTGAAATTTTCTTTTGTGTTAAACTTGCAATGTAGTATTGGATTCCTTGGTTCATTTTTTAAAAAGCCTTTTATCAAAATGTTAAGCTTGGTTAATTTGCATAAAATATTTCCTCCGCAATTTACTCTCTATTACTTTTGAAACGCAAATTGCTTCTGCTGCAGCATGGGGCTGTTGTAATGGCACGCTAACTATCAGAGCTTTCGATTCCAGGGATGAACAAGTCTCAGGTCTGAAGCTCGAGGAAGTAAATTGGAATCTTGCCTCCTCTCACTCCCTTGGGTGATCTGAGCTCATTGGGAGAAGAAAAGGAAAAAAAGAGAGCAGGGGTTGCGAAGAAAGCGTTCAAAGGCCTGGCTGAGGCATGTAGAGGTGTGTGGTTGAAAGCTGGCTTATGGCTGTGTGCTCCTGCAGGCTCAGAGAGTGGAAGAGGGAGGAAGAAAAGCCTTGGGGCCTCTCCACGAAGAGGCTCAGTGACAGCAAATCTAATGGGCATACAAAGCCAGGTTCTTCTGCCCAAAACCTAGCTCCCATCCTACCATTCCATTTACTGCCTCCCCACTGACCCAGATTCAATTCAGCATTCACATAGGGAGCTGGTTGACTTCAGCACTGAAGGAAAGAGACAGACTTAAGTGCACCGGGCAGGATTTTGGGAAACTAGAGGCCAAGAGACTCTGCTGGCAACAGAGACCCAGGGTCACACCCCTGCAACCTGGGCTTTGACACCTCCATGCAGGGCAGGGGAGTGGAGCCTTTTTTTTTTTTTAAATTTTAATTTATTTTTAAAATTTCTTTTCAGTGTTCCAGAATTCATTGTTTATGCACCGCACCCTGTGCTCCATATAACACATGCCCTCCATAATACCCACCACCAGGCTCACCCAACCTCCACCCCACTCCCCCACCAAAAACCTCAGTTAGTTTCTCAGAGTCCACAGTCTCTCATGGTTTCTCTCCCCTCTCCAATTTCCTCCAACTCTCTTCTTCTCCTCTCCTTTTTGCCCTCAGTAACAGGCTCCCATTAAGGTAAAGCTGCTCAGCCTCCAATAATAGCAGATGGGCAGGCCAGGCTGCTAGCAGGCGGCTGCTGGCTCCTCATACTCCCTTTTCTTAGAAAGGGAAAGACTCACAGGAAAGAGGGAGGGCTTCCTTTGGGGAGGGGTCTTCCCTCTGCACAGAAGAAGCTCTTTCCCTGACTTGCCCTAGTCTTTTCTCTGAGAGCTCAGAGGGAGCTAATGTTAGTAGGAGTAAATGAATGTATTTGCAATTGAAAGGTGGGATTCGTGTGCAAGGAGATGGGGTTATATTTAGACCCGTGTAATTAAAGATCCATTTATGTCTGAGCATCCTTAAACAGACAAATATAAAACTCATGAATACCAAATTCTATTTGGGTAACTGGCTGGAAGCACACACGCTCACACATACATACTGTGAGCCCTGCCTTGGTCTGTGCAAGTAGAAGAGAAAAGCCACTGCAGTCTCAACTTGGGTCACCACTGAGAGCTACGATTAAAAAAAAAACAACAAAACTTTGTATTTTTGTCTCTTTCCACTCTCTCTGATTTAGAAAGTCTCTTTCCCTGTTGAAGCACAAAACTCTAGATGACTCTAGTTTGATACCGACAAGAGAGAGACTAGCATTTCTTCTAGGTTACTTTTCCCCTGGGACTCAAGTAGATGTGTTTCTTGAAACTTTAAAAAAAAAAAGGGTCAATGATTTGTGCCTGTGATGTAATAAAAAATACATTTGGTCTTTGTCCCTGGTTATGACACAGAGCTCTGAAAACCCTTGGAATTGCCTGCGGGACAGTGTCTTGCGTTATTCTTTTTTTAATTTTTAAAATTTTTATTGTGTTATGTTAGTCACCATAAAATACATCATTAGTTTTTGATGCAGTCTTCCAATATTCATTGTTAAGGTTCTGCACAACAAAGGAAACAGTTAACAAAACAAACGGACAACCCATGGAATGGGAGAAGATATTCACAAATGACACTACAGACAAAGGGCTGATATCCAGGATCTATAAAGAACTCCTCAAACTCAACATACACAAAACAGATAATCATGTCAAAAAATGGGCAGAAGACATGAACAGACACTTCTCGGAGGAAGACATACAAACGGCTAACAAACACATGAAAAAGTGTTCATCATCATTAGCCATCAGGGAAATTTAAGTCAAAACCACATTGAGATACCACCTTACACCAGTCTTGCATTATTCATAATTAGCTCCTTGTAGCCACATGTGTGTTTGTGCTAGTGAGATGACTTCTGGGACCCTAGATAGCTTCAGGATGGGACTGGTAGCCAGAGGAAGCAGTCATGTGGTTAGAGGATTGGAACTCTGAGTACCCTCCCTGATCCTTAGGTAGAGAAGAGGGGCTGGAGGTTCAGTGATTTAATCAGTCATGCCTACTTAATGAAACCTCTATAAAAACTCCTGAAAGAAAGGATTCAGAGAGCTTCTGGGTTGGTGAATGCATCAGGGTGTATTCTATAGAATAAGGTGTATGCTATAGAACTGCTGTGTCCTTTGCTATGCCCAAAGAGGGCATAGAAGGTCCATGCCCTTCCCTCCATACCTTCCCCTATGCATCTCTTACATTTGGCTGTTCCTGAATTGTAGTCCTTATAGTACTCTGGTAATGATAAGTAAAGGGCTTTCCTGAGTTCTGTGAATCATTCTAGTGAATTATTGAACCTGAGGAGGGGTTCGTGGGAATCTCTAGTTTACAGCTTCTTGGTTGGAAGTGTGGGTGGTCTGGGATTTGTGACTGAGCCCTTTAACTTGCAGGACCTGATGCTAACTCCTGGTAGTGAGTGTCAGAACTGAATTGAGTTACAGGATATCCAGTTGGTATCTGGGGAGTTTGGAGAATTGGTTGGTGTGAGAAAAACCCTTGACCACTTTGGGGTCCAAGTATGGCTAGTAAAAACAGCTCAGCACCTATTGAAAAACAACTTGTTTTTCACTTAAAATACTTCAAAAAGAAGAAAAATAAAGCCAATTCCCAATCAAAATCCCTGCTAGCATAGAAACTGGAAAAAGTTTCCATGTTCAATGACTTAGTGAGAGAAAAGCCACTGGTAGCCGACTTTCTGCATCCAATATCACATCAGAGATAATCATATGAAATTACTGCAGTCATGATGTTTCCCAAAAACGTGGGCACGAGCTCATCTTTGGATTTCAAATGCGCTGGCGTTGAACTGCTGTGTCCTTTGCTATAGAATCCAGGAAAGGCCCCTTTCCCCTTCTCCCTCCCTCCACTGAATTATACACTCTTCTCTCCTCTCCTGTCTGATATTCGTACCCTCTGTGATGCAGCATCTGAAGGTGAAAGAAAGCATTCAGGAGAATCATGACTGTTACTGTCATTCTACACCACAGAGGGGACTGCACAGGAGAGTAGACATGCTGGGGAATGTGGGGCAAGTGGCCAAGTCATCCTAGAGATTTCTTATCAAGGACCTGGATGGAGATAGAGAGGGTCTGTTCATCAACTCATAGATGAGAAAGATA
Organism: Lutra lutra; assembly: GCF_902655055.1. NCBI lineage: Eukaryota > Metazoa > Chordata > Mammalia > Carnivora > Mustelidae > Lutra > Lutra lutra. The sequence continues at coordinate 76,526,105 of NC_062282.1, read as the reverse complement.
GGAAGGATGACCAATATGTTGAGTGACAGATTTAGAAATCAGAGAGATCTTGACTGGATGGAGGCCAAGTCTGAAATCCAATGAAGCAAACGCTAAGGGAGTAAAGGTAAGGTCTAAAATACCAAGGGCACAGACACAGCATGGGGAAAGGAAGGACTTGGTCAGTGTGGATATGACCCTGGGGTTTTAGCCAACTGTGAATACATTCTGAATCAACAGTGGAATGTGGGATTCAGGAAAGCCCGTGATCTTGGGCAGTGTTCTTAGAGGCATGATGGCTACAGTGAGAGAGCTGATAGGCTCTCTCTGTTGTGGTCTGGTCACTCTGGAGCATCCTACTCAGGACCCCCACTGGCAACTTCACAGACAGATGGTGCATGTGAGAAGAGGGCCCTAGTGGAGGAACTGGAGGTCATACCCCTGAGAAGGAAAGAAATAAGACTTTTTTTTGATCAAAGAAATAGAAGGGTTCTTGTATTCTTACAGGCTTTGTGGGACTGCCCTGTGAAGGAGAGATTTGACCTTGTTCTGGGTAGTCTAATGCAGGGGATGGCAAACCAAAGTCCATTGCCTGCTTTTATAAATAAAATTTTACTGGAAACAGCCATAGCCATTCCATATATTGTCTATGGTTCCTTTTGTGCTCCAATAGCAGGGTTAAATGGTTCCCAAAGAAACTGTATGGTCCGCAAAACCTATTTACTATCTGGTCCTTTAAAAAAAAAGGGTGCCTACTTCTGTATGGGAATAGGGCCTTGTTTGGAAGATTTGATGGTGAACTCTGTAAGAAGGCTATTTTTATACAATGAAAGGAAGAAATTGAAGGTACTAGTTGAAGGTAAGAATTGAGTTACTTTCTTGGTGGTATTGATTTACAGGTGATTAAGTGTTAGTGGGTGTTGGGACTTGAGTGGCTCTTGAGCCCTTTCCAGTTTGGAAGTGTCTGCTTTACTGCCTTGTGACATGACTTAAATTACTGTGGGTTTATTTTCTGACATATTTCAAATATGTCTTACCTTTACCCTTCCTTACACTGTTCACTCTCCTTGTGAGCAGGACCCACATTCTGCTCTCTCACTCCTGGTATAGCTAAGGTAAGTCTTCCCTAAACTCTCTCCAGGTGTGTTTATAATGGAAGTTCCAAGAGGGCTTCCTCTTAGAAGAGTTTCACCTACGAGGATGTCTAAAGGCAGGCATTTCAAAGGCAGTATTATAACAAAAATCTTGAAATGTGGCATGGACTAGAAATAGTAAAGGCCTTGGAGCCAGACATTCTTGGGTTTGACTATCATTTCTACTACAGTTTTAGAAAAGTTTCCTTCCTGCCTTCCTTCCTTCCTTCCTCCCTTCCTCCCTCCTTCCCTCCCTCCTTTCTTCCTTCTATCCCTCTTTCCCTCCCTCCCTCCTTTCCTTCCTTTCACCTTTCCTTCCCCTCTCCCTCCCTTCCTTCCTCTGAATGTGTATTGAGTACCTGATTTGGGCCAGGCACTACTTAAGGCACTCTCAATGTATCATTGAACAAAGGAGTAAAAATTTCTGCCAGTGTGGCATGTAGAGTCTTTTGGAGGAAGCAGGTAATAAATAGTAAACAAAATAAATTGGAAATAATACCATATGTTAGAAGGTGATAAGTGGTCTGCCAGGAGAAAAAGCAGAGAAGGGTAAGGGTATTTGGGAGCTGGGGCTTGCAGTCTTGGTCGGGACAGGCCTCGTTGAGAAAGTGTAATTTAATGAAAGACTAGAAGGAGGTGAAAGAATCACCACCCAGATCTCCAGAGAGGCTCAAGGTCGTATTGTGGGAGTGTCCGCGGTGTGCTGAGGGAAGAGTGAGGAGGCCGCAGTGGAGGGGCAGGAGGGAAAGCAGATGGAGGCAATCAGGGAAGTAATGGGGTGGGAAAGAAGGCAGGAAGCAGATCCTCCAGGACCTTTGGAAAGATTTTGGCTTCACTTGTAGGGACATGGGAAGCCATTGCAGGAATGTGTCTCTTGAACAAAGGAGTGTCCACAACTGACTTTTGATTTAAAAGGATCCTCTGGCTGCCAGTTGAGACTGGACTACAGAGACATGTATTCGTTTTCTGTGGCTGCCCCAGCATATGGCCACACACTGGGTGTCTTAAATCAAGAACGCATCCTCTGACAGTTCTGGAGTCAAGGTGTTGGTGGGGTTGCGTTTCCCTCTACATTCTAGGACAGTATCTGTTTTTGTGCTTCCAGCTCCTGGTGGCTCCAAGCATTCCTTGGCTTGTGGCTGCATAACTCCAGTCTCTTGGAGTTCTTTTCACATGGCTTTCCTATCTCTTCTCTCTGCTATCTCCCAAATCTCCCTCTCCCTTAATCTTATAAAGACACCTGCCGTTGGATTTAGGCTCTACCTACATAAATCCAGGAAGACCTCATGTAGAGATCTTTAACTCATCTGCAAAGACACCTTTTCTACATAAGGACTCATTCACAGCTTCTGGGGATTATGACATATCTTTTGTGGGAACATCCAGCACACTGCAGGGGGCAAGGGCAGAATCGGGGAGACTGGATAAGAGGCTTTTGCAGCAATCCATGCAGGGGATGCTAATGGTTTAGCCAGGGTAGTACCAGAGGAAATGGCGAAAAGCCAGAAAGGTCGGATGATACATGGGCCATCAGCCTGGAGGAGAAGAATCAGGATGATTTCAGATTTCTTGTGTTCGCAAATTTGAAAGAATGGAGTCACCTTCCACTGGGTTGGCAAAGGCTGGTGGTAGAGCAGGTGTTTTTTCTCTTGTTGTAGCTGGTTGGTTGGTTAGCTGTTTTAATTTTAGTGGGGGGTGCAGATCCAGAGTTGAGTTTTTGGCATGTAAGTTTCAAGTGTGTTGGACATTCATGTGGAGATATGAAGCAGGCAGTGGTATTTATAGGTCTGGCAATGAGGGGAGACATCCCAGACTGGGGATATGAGTTTGGGAACTGTTGGTGTAAGGAAGACATCTAAAACCACGAGGTGAAGTTTCTTCACCTCAAGGAATAAGGATCCAAGTATGGGGGGAAATTGTGTCTGTGTGAGGACAATTTGATAGTCCATGGGGTGAGACACTTATGTCTTATTACTGCTGGACCAGCAGCACTGGCATTGTTTGGGAACGTGGTAGAAATGTGGACTCTCACTCCTCACCCTGAACCACGGAATCAGAATTCACATTTTAAAAGATTCCAGGTGATTTGAACTCACGTCAAGTCTGAGATGTGCTGGTCTCATCGGTGTAATAACTGACCTCACTTGAGGTGTTTCTGGCATGGGTTTAATTTAGATTTTCTGGGAACACTCACTTAGCATACCTACTGGGGTAAAACAAAAAAATCAGGAAACACTACAGAAGCAAGGGCCAAACTTTTGTTCTAGGGACATTCGAGTGTCTTCATTGTTACATTTTGAAAAGGATCCCTCCCCCCGCCCCCAGCCTCCTCACCATCGGTCCTACAGGTTGCATCAGCTTCAGAGGAAGGCAGGTGTGTGAGGACAAACCTGTGAGGTGAGAAATGATCCTGCTTGTTCACCTACCTCCTTGGTATCATTTCGTTCACAGTAAGGCTTCCTTACACTAGTGCTGTTTCTCAGCCCTTAAGGATCTGGGGGTCCTTCAGGTGAGCAGAGTAATTTTCTTAATAGATAAAATGTGATTTCTCAAAACTCTTAAAACATGTGTTTTAGAAAGCAAATTTACCTCCCCCCACCACCGCTACAACCACACCCCCCACCCCCCACCCCGATCAATGAGGTGTATGCCAGAATAATGGGTAAATCTTATGTGTGTGAATGGACTTATTTCAAATGCTCTCTTGGGAGAAGCTGGCTCACAGCCTGAGGACAGAGGTGCTGAAATAATTCACTTGAACCCATGATTTAAGAAATCCACTTTCCAATATTTGATTTATGAGGGTTTTAAAAATAGGTATGTCTTGCTTTATGTAGTAGATGCATTTCAGAAGACTTCTCCTTAACTATAACTTGTAGAAATCAGGCTATATTTCCCCCGCTCACCTTTGTGATCATTTCAGAGAGACTTTGCCCTCTTTGCTCAGTGAGGCACAAACAGAACTCATCCTAGCATGGGAGTAAGGGGACCACCTGTCCCCATTTGCCCATGACTGAGGGATTTCTCAAGATGAGGGCCCACCCTTTTTTAAAAATAGATTTTATTTTTTAGAGCAGCTTTAATTTCACCGACAGCATAATTCAGCAGAAAGTACAGAGAGTTCCAATACACTTCCTGCCCCCACACATCCACAGCCTCCTGCACTTTCAGCAGCCCTCCCCAGAGTGGTGCATTCATTACCACTGATGAACCTCCACAGACAAATCATTATCATGACCAGAGATGGTGGTTTCTATCAGGGCTCACTCTGGTGTTATATGTTCTATGGGGTTGGACAAGTATAACATGTATCCAAAGTTATAGTATCACACAGAATAGCTTTAGTGCCCTAAGCACGTCCTTTGTGCGCCATCTTGTCATCCCCCCCCACCGCCCCGCCCCGCAACCCTGGCAACACTGATATTTTTACAGTCTTCCTAGCCTTGCCTTTTCCAGAACGTCTTAGAGTTGGAATCACACACTGTGTAGCCTTTTCATACTGGCTTCTTTCACTTAGTAATGTGCACTTAAGGTTCTTCTATGCCTTTTCATGGCCTGATAGCTCAGTTCTTTTTAGTGCTGGATCACATTCTCCCATCTGGATGGACCACAGGCTATTTTTCCTTTCATCTGTGGAAGGACATCATGGTTGCTTCCCCATTTGGCCATTATGAATAAATCTTCCATCACCGTCCTTGTGCAGGCTTCATGGGGATGAAGTTTTCAGCTCTTTTGAGTAAATCCCAAAGAGTGTGACTGCTGGATTGCATGTGAAGAGTATCTTTATTTTGTGAGAAACTGCCGTCCTGACTTTCAGAGTGACTACTGTTTCGCATCCCCACCAGCAATGAATGAGCATTCCTGGTACTCCATATCCACGCCAGCATTTGGTGTTGACAGTGTTCCAGGTTTTGGACATTCTAATAGGTGCGTAGTGGTATTTCACTGAATTAACTTATAATTCCTAATGACACATGATGGGGAACATCTTTTCATAGGTTGACTTGCTGTCTTTATATCTTTATATATCTATATATCTCAGGCAAAGTCCTGAATGAACAGTGTGGTATCTGTTTAGGACTTTGCCTGAACTTGTTTTAAGATTTTTTATTTTTTTATTAACATATAATATATTATTAGCCCCAGGGGTACATTGTGTGAATCACCAGGTTTACATACTCCATAGCACTCACCATAGCATACACCTTCCCCAAAGTCCATAACCCAACCACCCTCTCCCTACCTCCCTCCCCCTGGCAACCATCATGTTTTGTTTTGTGAGATTAGAGTCTCTTATTGTTTGTCTCCCTCCCGATCCCATCGTGTTTCATTTATTCTTTTCCTACCCCTCAAACCCCCCACGTTGCCTCTCAACTTCCTTTGCCTAAACTTTTACACTGTTTGTTCTTGTACTGTTGAGTTTGGAGAGTTCTTTTTATATTTTGGACGACAGTCCTTTGTCAGATGGATCTTTTACCAAATGATGTGTAAGGTGATTCTTGATATAGTTGGATTAATATCTACAATATTTGTTTTCTGTTTGTGGCTTTTGTTCTTTATTCCTGTTTTTGCCTACCCCTCTTTTTTTTTTTCTGTCTGTGGTTTTAATTGAGCATTTTATATGATTCTATTTACTGTTTTTTTTAGCCTATCAATTATACTTCTCTTTTTTACTGTTTTTAGTGGTTGTTCCTAGTGTTCGTAATATATGTGTATAACTAATCTAAGTTCACTTTCCAATAATATTATACTGTCTCGTGAATAGTGTTAGAACTTTGTAGTAACAAAATACTTCTCTATCTCCCTTTCCATCCCATGCATCACTGCTGTCACTCATTTCACTTATACATAAAGTTATAATCATTGAATAATATTCAACATAATCATTGACAATTATTATTTTGAATAAGCTATTATCTGTTAGATCAATAAAGAATAAGAAAAATAAAAGTTTTTAATTTTACTTTCACTTTTTATTTCTCTAATGCTTTTCCTTTCTTTAAGTAAGATCCAAGTTTCAGGGCACCTGGGTGGCTCAGTTGGTGAAGCATTTGCCTTCAGCTCAGGTCATGATCCCCAGGTCCTGGGATAGAGCCCCGCATTGGGCTCCCTGCTCCCTGCTCAGTGGGGAGTCTGCTTCTCCCTAAATAAATAAAAAATTTTTTTAAAAAAGAAGTAGATCCAAGCTTCTGGCCTATAAGGTTTTTCCTCTTAAGAGTTTCTTTTAACATTTCTTACAAGGAAGGTCTATTAGTGGTTAGTTCTCTTAGTTTTTGTTTCTCTAAGCAAGTTTTTATTTTTCCTTCACGTTTGAAGGATAATTTTGTATAAAATAGAATTCTAGGTTTTTTTTTTCTCTCAATACTAAATATTTCAGTCCATTCTCTTCCTGTTTAAATGGTTTCTGAGGAGAGGTCAGATTTAATTCTTACCTTGGTTCCTCTCCAGATAAGGTTCCTTTCCAAACACCAGATAAGGTGTTTTAGTTCTTCTGGCTTCTGGCTTCTTTCAGAATTTTTTCTTTATCTTTGGTATTCTTCAGTTTGAAGAGGGCATACCTAGGTATAGTTTTTTGGTGCATTTTCCATGGTTGGTGGTTTCCGAGCTTCCTGAGTAGGAGGCAAATTCTCAGTCATTATTGCTACACGTACTCCAACTGTTCTGTTCTCTCTTTTCCTTTTGGTATTCCCCATTACATGTATGTTCTACTTTTTGGAGTTGTCCTACAGTTCTTGGCTATTCTGTTCCATTTTTTCCCCCCAGTCTTTTTTTGTCTTTGCTTTTTTAGTTTTGGAAGTTTCCATTGACATATCCCCAAGCTCAGAGAGTCTTTCCTTAGCCATATCCAGTCTAGTAACAAGTCCTTAAAAGGGATTTTTTATTTCTGGTACAGTGTTTTTGATCTCTAGCATTTCGTTTTGATTCTTTCTTAGAATTTCCTTTCTCTGCTTACATTACCCATCTGTTCTTGCATGTCTTTTTCCATTAGAGCCCTTAGCATATAATCATAGTTTAAAAAAAAATTCCTGATGTGATAATTCCAACATTCCTGCCTATCTGACTCTGGTTCTAATACTTGTTCTGTCTCTTCAAACTGTATTTTCTGCATTTTAGTACGCCTTATCATTTTTTTCCCTGATAGCCAGACATGACGTACTGGGTCAAAGGAACTATGATAAATACCTGTCTAGTGGTTCAGCGGTAAGGTATAGGGGGAGTCCTACCATCCTATCTATGTCTAGGTCCTAGTCTTTTAGTGAGCCTATATCCTGGAGCTGTGTACTTTATAGTGTTTCGTAGAACTCCTCCCCCCCCTTTCCGTGGGGCAGACTGGCTACAGGTGACTGAGTAATGTATTTACCTTTCTCCCTATGGAAGTCTGGAGTAGACTGTTTCTAGGTATTTCCCTCCCCGAGTCCCGTTGGGCTCTGATAAAACCCCACTAGTTTAGGTTCTAGTAAACTATTAGGTTCTAGTGAACTCGTTTCTCTTGTTGGCAGGCCTTGTTGAAAAGAACAGAATGTTCTGGTGTATTTCAATTTTATTTTATTTTTTCTTACTCTCTTGCTAGAAGCTTGGGGGAATTTTTCTTCCATCTTCACTGTGAGAACCTGGTTTGTCTCCAGGAAATGAAACTCACGAGCATGTGAGGACCTCCTGTGACTGGGGCCCCCTGCAGTTTTTAACTCTCAGATCCGTCTAAGCTGAACCATCCATAATCCATCAACTACAGTTCAGGTTTTCCTATCCCTGCCCTGGTTCCTGCAGAGCTTTCTTCTTATAGGTTTCTTGTTCAGTAGGTTGTGATTTTCTGTATCAGCCTGGCTGTCTCTCTGATGTTGAGGGTAGTAGTTTTCTGTGCCCTCACTTCTCTGAGGGATTTAAGAAAATTTGGTGATTTTTCAGTTCATTCTGCTTTTTACTTACTGTTAGGCCAGAGGGACAAATTCCAACCCCTTATATGTCAGACCAGCAGGGGGATGTTAGATGAAGGCCTTCTAATATTAAAGTGAGTACCATTCTGGGCAAACCAGGATGGATGGTCAGCCTACTTGGGAGTCAAGAGATCTGGGATCTTGTTCTGGTTGTAGTGAATCCCCTTGGACATGACGTTCGGTGGTTTGGAGCCTCAGTTTCCTCTCATGCAGAATGAGAGAAGGTGCAATGTGGACTTATTTCCAGTTCTTTTTTCATTTCACACAATCTAATTTCTTTATGCTGGATGTTCTTTTTTTTTTTTTTTATTTTTATTTATTTATCTGACAGACAGAGATCACAAGCAGACAGAGAGGCAGGCAGAGAGAGAGAGGGAAGCAGGCTCCCTGCTGAGCAGAGAGCCCGATGCGGGACTCGATCCCAGGACCCTGAGATCATGACCTGAGCCGAAGGCAGCGGCTTAACCCACTGAGCCACCCAGGCGCCCCAATGCTGGATGTTCTTAAGGCAAGGCATTTCTGGACTTAAACTAATGGAGTCTCCTTGCTGGGAGATGAAACCAAAATTCTCTTGTTAACTCTCCTTTTTTTTTGGACTCAGGCTAATCTGGGTTTGGAAGACACAGTAACGCGTCAGTTTTAAAAAAGGCCTTCCCTGCTGCTTTCATCCATTATGATGTTTGTCACACAGCAGGGAGTTTTCTCTCTTTGGCACCATCTATTTGAAAACAGAACATTTAGTCCTTGTTAAGGATGGACTTAGACTCTTCTCTCCTTTTTGGTTGAATTTGCCTCAAAGTGTCCAGAGTTGAAGTAGGAGTGAGGTGGGGGCGTGCTGTGAAGGCCTGGCCCAGTCTCTGATCCTAGGACACCATTCTTACAGGACAGCCCTGGTTTCTTTCTTCCCAAATACTTTCAGCCCCTACTTCTCCATTTATCCCATGGTCCTTGATTTGCCCGGCAACATAATCAGAAACATTAAGCACATCATCATCTTCCAAAGTCCTTAGCAGAGAAATAGCTAAGACAGTTTTTATGAAATTGTAATGTGCCCACTTGAACACAAACCTTAATTTCCTGAAGTCTAGCTCTAGTTTGAAGAATTGCCTGATTTATTTTAAAATTGAATTTTGCTGTCAGAGAAGCTGCCAATACTTACTACCAGGGTTGTTATTTTTCTTTACATATTTTAGTCTTTGCTCTTGAGTCTAAAAAGCTCTCTCCCTCCTTCCCTTCCAAGAGTTGAGTTTCAACTGCGTGACCAGATTGTACAATTTTACATGAGTTTAAGGCTTTGTAGAGAAGTGGAAGGTGCTGCTAACTCATTGTTTCTTTTTGCAAATGACAGATTTTCTGGTGGCAAATAGACACAGGGCGAGGTTAAACAATTCCAGAAAGTAGAAAGAGCCTTAAGAGATCTCTTGCTTCAACTCTCTGTCCATTGGCAGAATTGTATTCAAGCCATTCTGACAGAAAAGGGGGGGGGGTGTCACAGTGTCCTTTGGGAATCATTTCATTCTCAAGAGGGTATTGTAGAAGGTCTTTAATTTCAAGCCAATTCAGTCAACAACCATGGAGGACAACATTTATATAATAGGTGTGTTTTCAAGTACTTGGGGTATAGCAGTGTGAATAAATAAACAGGTGAATAAATAAAAAAAATCAGGGATATGTACCATAAAGAAAATGAAACCGGGACACATGTAGAGTTGCTTAGAGGCCAGTACAACTTGAGAGAGAATGGGCAAGGAAGGGTTGGTTAGCTAAGTAGTGATAATTTAAGATGAGATCTTAATGATGATCATTTCCATTCTGTTCTGTATAGACACCTGGGAACCAGCCGACGTTTCTCAGTTGGGCAGCCACATGTAGTGTGGTCAAATATCCATTACCCCACCTAGATAAGTGTACATGTCTTATTTTCTTAAAAGAAACTTTGTGAAGTAACTGTCATTTCCATTTCACATGTAAGAACACATATTCTGAAGCCCTCAGTGTTCTTGTGCCTCAGGACTCCTATATTTTCTTATTCATTTTGATTTCAAATATTGAGATCTCTTTTCCTTTGCTCATTTCTTTCCTTTGTTCAAGGTCATAGAGATAGTTAAAGGAACTGGCTTTTTCCTACATGTTGGCTATTTGACCTTGGGTCAGCCATCTTTGGGACCTGTTTCCCAACTGTAGATGAAGAAAGTACCTTTAAGAGACCTCATAAACTTCAAATATTTTAAGTTTGAAGTTTGTATTTATGTGCCCCTGTTCCAGGCCTGTCAGAAGTAGGATGTCTAAAAGGGACCCTCTGGCTTAATTTATGAGTTGTCTTCTCCAGGGGTGATGGTAAAATGGGAGGCCATTTCTTCTCCTGTGGGCCTGAACAGAAAATCACAGAATGCTCTAAGTTCCTTGCTGAGGTCCTGCTAGCCTAATTTGGAGTGTTTGTCTTTTTGGTGACCACACATTTTATCTGGTCCTTGTAATAAATAGGTATCCATACTTTATGTCTCCCTTTGATACCATCATCATTATCGGGGGTTTAACACTGACCTATTAGGTTGTTTATTAAAGGTGATGAGTAAAAAAATTCTTTGTTCATTTCTCAAAAAGTAGGTCAAACATAGAAGAATCTGCTATCATGTTATTTAATCTTCAGATATTAACTCCCATCTATTTTGCAACCTCCCCTAGGGAGTCTGCAGTGAGAAGGGGTGTTTTATAGCTTGCAATATGTGTTTGATGATCTCTGCTTCGTTAAATTGGAACAGAATCCATCATTTGATCTTCTAATAGATGCTTAACAACACACCATCTATTAACACTTTTTGTTACAGTTTCTCTTTGAGACACCTAAGTAGTCAGAGAGAGATCAAGGCTTGCAAGCTCTGTTTTAGCCTTTTCCCACTCAAATACCCGGAATATTTCTGGGACTGTTTACAGTATGTGTGAGAAGACTCACCCCTCTGGCACAGAGCAGTAGCTCTGCCTCAGGAGACTTGTAACTTCTCCACTCCTTTCCCCTTTTTTGGAGGGGGTGTGGTGTGGTGATGACTTAAATTTTTTTATTGAGATAAAATGCATATAACATAATACTTAACATATAACCATTTTAAGTGTATAGTTTATTGGTATTAAATACATTCCCATTGTGCAGCCATAATGACCATCCATCTCCAGAACACTTTTCATCTTATAAATCTGAAACTCTATACCCATTACATTGTAACTCCCCATTCCCTTTCCCTCCAGCCCCTGGCCACCATCATTCTACTTTCTGTTGCTACCGTAACTGAACCAAACAGGAGTTTGTTCACCTTATGCACAGCAAGCCAGTAAAAAAATGATACTGACCTTTCGCAAAGGGGAAAGAGAGGCTACTGATTGGTATGGTGCCACATAGGAGAATAAAGAGCCAGTGCTCAGAAGTCCTGAACTCCCTGGTGGCTTTCAAGTGAGGGTTTTTAGGGGCAAAATTTGGGGGTGGGGGGTCTCCTGAGAAGGTAGATACCATTTGTTGAGGGCCTATGAGGTGATGTTAGCAGATGTCACTTGGTCCTTTCTGGATCAGCTTTGTCTAGTCCCCTGGATGTCTGTTCCATCTCAAGATACTTGGATTCCCAAAACTATTTTTATTTGTCATGTTAGAGATTTCATTAGTTACATCTGATGATGGTATCTCTAGGGTAATGCTGATTAACTACTTCTCCTACAGGTTCCCTTGAATGATACACAGCATTCATATCCTTTGGGTCTAGGCTTACATGGTCCTTGGCTGGTCTGGTTGAGTCTGGGGGGGATATGACTTATAGTCTTTATTATTCCTACTGAACTGACAAGGTGGATACCAGCTTCACTATAATTTTGACTGTTCTAGATACCTCATATAAGTGAGATCATATTTGTCTTTTTGTTACTGGTTCATTTCACTTAACACAGTATCCCCAAGTTTCATCCATGATATAGTGTGTATCAGAATTTCCTTCCTTTTAAAGGCTGAATAATATTCCATGGTATGTTTATACCCCATTTTGTTTATTCATTCATCTGTCAATGGACACTTGGATTGCTTCCATCTTACGGCTATTGTGAATAATGTCACTCTGAACGTGGAAGTACAAGGATCTGTTTGAGTCCCTGCTTTCAATTTTTTATTTATTCAGAAGTGGATTTGCTAGGTCATATGATACTTGTATTTTTAATGTTGAGGGGAGACACTGTACTATTTTTCATAGTGGCTGCACCATTTTACTGAATTTATATATAATTATTTTTATCATTTCAATTTAGTGATATGTGATTCATTCTATATTCAAAAATTTTATAGAAAAGTTTCCTTTACCTTAAAATATTCTTTGTAACTTTCTTTTTTTATCCTTGTCATATCTTCTTTTGGAGTCATCTCTGACTTGTCTTTTGTTTCCATATTCAACATCCAAATCATGAAGAAACAGCGTTATCTCTGTCTTCAAAACATATCCAGAATCCTAATCTACTTCTTACCACTGTACTCTCTTTGCCAGTGTATTATTCCCACAGCAGCCAGAGCAATCCTTCTAAAACTTAATCAGATCATGTAACTCATTTGAAACTCTTCTAAGGCTTTTCCCATTTCATAAAATCCACACGCCTCTCAAAGTTCTCAGGATCCTGCCTGTCCTTCTGAACTCACGTCCTTTCTCTCCCTTAGCTCTTCCCACAGCCACACTCATCTTCCTACTTTTCTTTGAACACACAGGTGTACCATGCCTCCATGCTTAGCACTAAAGGGATCTTCTCCTTGGAGCAACCCCACTTCCATCACCTACTTGACAGCTCTAAGGCTTGTTTCTCCTTTTCTTACTCTTCTCACAAGTCACCTTCTCAAAAAGGGCTTTCTGGATGACCCTACTTAAACATTTAAAACATCACCTTCTCATTCTCCCCCTGTTCTCTTACTTGATTTTCTTCTTAGTCTTTATTTCCACTGTCACATTTGCCTGTGTTCTTCTACTGGAATATAAGCTCTATGAGTAATATAACCTTGTCTGTTTGGTCAATTCTATATCACAGAACCCTACAAAGGGCCTCGCATATATAGGTATTCCTTTATAGTTGTTTTTGATGCATGCTTGTATCTGCGTTTTTACATAATAGTGATAAATGTTTGAAAGATAAGTCTATGAAGTCAAATTTCCCTATTTTTTAAAAGATTTTATTTATTTATTTATTATTTATTATTATATATATAATATATATTTTATATTATATTATATATTATATTTATATATATTATATGTTATATATATAATTATAATATATATTTTTTATTTATTTATTTATTATTATTATTTTTTTTTTTTTTGAGAGAGAGAGCATGAGCAGGTGTGGGGAAGGGGCAGAGAGAGAAGCAGGCTCCCCACTGAGCAAGCAGCCTGGTAAGGGACTCCATCCTAGGACCCTGGGATCGTGAAGGCAGACAGACGCTTAGCTGACTGAGCCACATAAGTGCTCAGATTTCCCTATTTCTAAAATGAGTTCTATTTTAATTACTTTGGGCACTTGACTTAACCTGAAACTCAGATGAGTTTCCTCATCTGAAAAGTGGGGTTGAATAATAATACCTATTTTACGGAATTGTGGTTGAGGATTCAATGATATAATTCATGTAATATGCTATTCATAGTAAATGATCAAACAAAGTTATTTTGTTGTAACTGATGTTATTCTTTTGTCCCCCCCTTTTTTGCTTAATCTTGTTTCATGTACAAAATAATGAATATCAATTTTTGGGACTACACACTCTCCCTCCTAGTGATCTAGGGCACTTGCCTTGGCCATTCCCCAGGTGGGTGTTTCTAGATTTTTCCCTTCATTATAAATAGTGTTGTGGTGAGCCCCTTTAATATATGTTGGAAATCCATACTTTTTATTTATCATTACTCCTTGGGAGATAGTCTTTTACTTGGATTCCTGGGTGAAAGACGTAGTAAGGGTCATTGCAGACACGACACCCTCAGCACCTCTCCAGTCATACAAGCTCAACACAGGTGTTTCCGCTTGGGCCCCTTCTGGTTAAACTGGAAGGTGATGAAGGATAAGAGTTTCTGTGGAGGAACATGACACATTGGAAAGGGAGGGACTTTTTGCCTAGCCAGACCTGGGTTAGAATTTTGGTGCCAATAATCCTAGCTATAGGGTCTCAGCCAAATAGTCTAACCTTTTGGTTTCCTTGTTGCACCAAGGAGACTAAAATCATGGACCTCAGAGCACTGCTGTGGGGATTGGACAAACAGAGGTATGTCTAGTACTGGCACATAGTAGCTACATAGACATTTGCTGGCAAGGTTGCTATTGTTCCTGGTTTGCAGGCAGGTGGTCTCTATCTCATAGGAGGTTGGCTCATGGAAGAAAGTGGGTGAAATGTTAAGATTGAATGATAGCATTGTAACTTGACTTGATTAAAATACTATGGCAGAAAAAAAACCCCTCCCTTTCTCTTTTAGCATAACTCTTCCTTATGTGGCCCAAGAGCTAGAGCCTGTGTCTTTAGGTTCCTTTCCCAGGACTGCCAAGCTCATTGTGGCTGGCTTGAAAACACAGGTCAGGGCAACCCAGCTGCCTCTCCTGTTAGAATGAACTTCCCAATTTAACCCCATAATGACCATGCAAGGCTTTGTCTCCCCAGCTTGCTATCCCTTTTTTCATTTGTTTTAGAGCTTAGAGAAAATTCAAAGTTTGAATTTTAGAGGTTTCAAATGTGTGACACTTGGGGAAAAGGGTAGGTGGAACACTTGATTGCTCTGGGAAGAGGTGAGATTTGTACATGTTATCGAGATGTGAGATGAGAGGGAAAGCCAGGAAAGTGAGAGAGAGGGTAATTAGAAAAATTACAAAGACAGGATTATTTATAATGGTATAATAGTAACTGAGTTTAGAGACAGATCTGGGTGCTGAAATTTCAAATGAAAGATTTTTTTGATGGCTGGGAAATCTTTATTTAAAATTTTTTATTACATTAGTAAATATTAGAAGGCCAATTACAGCTGGATTTAGGAAGGAAGGAAGGAGAGAAGGAAGGGGGGAAGGGAGGTAGGTAGGTGTTGACAAAGGTACCTGGTTGCTCAGTCTTTCCTCTCTTAGCTCTGCTTTTCTGCCTTTTGGCCTCATTTAGGATCTCTTCCAAGATAACAGGAAGGTGGGCACCACTAACTCTGGGCTTACCTTAAATCATCTTTAGTGTCATCTATGAAAGAATGAGCCCTTCTCTTTCTTAGTAGTTCAAACAGAAGCCCTAGAATAGAGCCTTGTTGGCCAGGCTGGGGTCAGTGCCCTTCCCGAACCTTCCAAAACTGTGGCCAGGGGAATTACATGCTACTGGGGCAAGCTGGGGTCATGTGGCCACCTAGGCTGTGGCACCTGCCCTCTGGGATCATATTGGTCAAGAGTAGGGAAGAGGTGCTGCCTCAAGGAAAATCAGGGCATATTTACAGAGGAAAGGGAAAAGAATCCTGGGAAGGCTACAGGGTTCTGCTCCATTTATTATGTGCTGATTTTACTCACTTGAACATTTACTCTGTGCAAATGAAAGGGTGCTCCGTGAATGGCTTGCGTCAGATGAAACATCCAACCTTCATAGGAATATAATTATAATGTATCACCTTTTATAATTTTCCTCCAGCCTTTGTGCACACCACAAATAGTGGAATTGTACATGACTATTGAATTTGAGTTCAATAAAGGATTTGTACCACCTGAATTACACCTCTATACACGAGATAGGATACATTAACTTAATTACTGCTGGACTCAATAACATAGGCCATTGCCCTGGGAATTTATCTTGTGTTGTACTCAGAGAGAGAAACTGGTCATCATTTCAAAAGGCAGTCAATTTCCAATTATCCACGTTAATGGAAGAACACAGCATGTGGAAACTCTAAATACAGTTTCTGTTTGGCTTAAGGAGTAGACATGATTTTTTTATTTTTCTACCTGAGTTACTTGTTTTGCTTGGTCTTAGGTAACACTAGAAAGAGTTTGCATTATCTTGGTCTATACTTTTTTCCCTTGGTTTATAAAACTTGAACTGCATTTTATTTTTTGGATGTTTATTTTTTAACTTTTCACTTTGAACTAATTTTAGACTTATAGGAGGGTTGCAAAAATAGTACAGAGAGCTTTCTTATGATCTGTTATCTAGCTTACTACCTTAATGATGACATCATACAGAACCATAGTACAAAACCAGGAAACTAACATTGGTAAGATACTATGAATCAACTATAGACTTAATTTGAATTTCACCAGTTTTCCACCATTGTCTTCTTTCTACTCCAGAATCCCACATTTGCTCGTTATTTGTCTTTAGTCTCCTATAATTTTGAACGGTTCCTCAGTTTTTCTTATTTTTCATGATCTTACACTTCTGAAGAATACCGATGAATTATTTTGTAGAATGTCCCTCAATTTGGGTTTGACTAATGTGTTCTCATCTTTGGAATGGGGTTATGCTTTTTTTTTAAACAAGAATACCAAAGGAATTAGTTATGTTCTTCTTGAGCATAATATCAAGAGGTCATAGATTATGGTGTTGATATATTGTCCATTACTGATGATGTTGTCTTTCTTTGCTTGCTTAAATGGTTTCCACTGGGTGTTTCCACTGTAAAGTTCCTGTTTTCCTTTTGTAATAACTATCTTGAGGGAGATGCTTAGAGAGTAATTATGTCCTGTTTCTCTTCAAATTTCAACCTATTCATTTTACCACCTGTCAGTGGATCTTGTCTGCAACAATGATTACCGTGGTGTTTGACTGATACTGATTTTCTACTTCCCTCTTTCCTTACACATTTATTAATTGGAATTCTACTATAAGGAAGAGCTGTCCATGCTCACCATTAATTAATTAATTAATTAATTCTAGCAGTATGGACTCCTGGACATCTATATTATTATTTTATGGTTTAAATCCAATACAGCTATTATTTATTCTGTTTCCAAAATTTTCCCAGCTTTGGCCATTATTAGGAGCTCCTCCAGTTTGGATCCTGTTCTTTTGATAAGCTCACATCTTTTTGAACACTTACTTTCTGGCACTACAAAATATGCCAATCTCATCTTATTTTTCCTGCTGTAGCCCAGTAATCAATCACTTCTCAAGGGGCCCTGGTTACTTTTATTAGAGAATAGTATTTAGAAACCAAGACATGGGCACTAGGTATGCTCATTATTAGTAGGATATAGTTGTTCTAGACTCTTGTAGTAGCTGGGTCTAGGAATGTGTGTTTGTGTATGTGTGTGCTAATACATGCATGTGCATACATCTATAGTTCTTGCACAACAGGCGGATGAATGTAGTGGCCTTGGTCACAGAGATGAAGGCTATACATAGTTCCAACAACATGGGTTCCCTTTCCCTAAGGGAAGTTGAGCTGCAGCTAAGTCAGCTTAGCTACTGTGAGGGCTGAATGTTGACCTACCAGAGGCAGAAATGATTGCTGAACCTTGTATTTCAGATCTCTTCCGACTTGGAATGGGCAACGTTTCATTCTGACTGGGACTGACAGATAATCTGCCTTCAGATTTGCCCTTCCAGCATGCCTTGGCTCAGCCAGCACCACCAGCAGATGTAAGGATCAAATCAGTGTTTGATATACTTACAGGGAATAACACATAGCATCGCCTTGGATCAGGAAACTATTTTATAGCAAAGGAGGTATGGCAATGAGTACATAACCATGGGATCCTCTGATCGTTTTGGATACAGCACCATCCCGAAGCTGCTGGCCTGATTAAGGATTGGAACAACCTCTTAAGGGTGTAGCTGAAGTATTAATTTAGAGGTGACATGGGCAAGGATGGGGTAACAGTCTTTAGATTGAGTATACATCTTCAACCAAATGCCATTCTATGGTGTCATGTCCCTAGCAGAGAGGACACACAGGTCTGAGAATCAAGAATGGTAAGAAGGAGCATCCTTGTTTATCATCACTCTCATTGACCCATCTGGAGAATTTGCACACTTCCTATCTTTAAGTTGAGATCCTATGTTCCAGATGGGGATGCTTCCACTTCAGTACATGGTAGGTGTTCCACTAAAGTATGGATGTTCCCTGTCACTTTGGGCTCCCCATCTCACACCAGAAGACCAAGCACAAAATGGAACAATTGATCTTCACCATCATGAGGAGGTGGGACTTTGGTACATGGTGGTGGTAAGGAGATACCCGTTTTGCATCACGTGATCCCCTACGGTCCCTTGGCACTTCCATGGCACATTTAAATCATAGCTTTAAATGGGCAAGGCTAGCAGTTACAGCCTGGTAAAGGTACAGTGATCTGGGGCTCAGACTGTTCATGGATGAGGGTCTGGGTTGCCCCACCAGGTGAGTCACCTAGGTTAGCAGAAAGACGAGCCAAAGGGAGGGGAAGGACAATCATCAGTCATAACTTCAAGACCAAGTGCAGCAAAAACTAAGTAACCCTTCTCTTGTGTGATTTCCCAGAGACTATAACCTGTAAGAATCCTGGAGAAGTTGGGTGAATGGGGCGAATTTAACATGAGGAGCAAGTGGATGTCAGTGGTGTTTCCTCTCAGGAGACTTACCTTTTTTTTCCAGTCATTCGAAAAAAATAAATTCAAGTTAGTTAACACACAGTGTAGTATTTGTCTCAGGAGTAGAAATTAGTGATTCATCACTAACATATAATACCCACTGCTCATCCCAACAAGTGCCCTCCTCAATGCCCATCATCTGTTTTGCCCATCCCCCCACCCACCTCCCCTCCAGCAACCCTCAGTTTGTCCTCTATATTTAGGAGTCTCTTATGGTTTGACTTCCTCTCTGTTTTTATCTTTTTTTTTTTTTTTAAGAGAGAGAGAGAGAGCCCTGCAGGGAGAGGGTCAGAAGGAGATGGGGAGGGAGAATCTTAAGCAGGCTCCACTCCCAGTGTGGAGCCTGAAGGGGGGATTGATCTCATGACTCTGAGATCATAACCTGAGCTGAAATCAAGTGTTGGATACTTAGCCAATTGAGCCATATATATATAGTATATAAATAAATAAATAAATAAATAAATATATATATATATATATATATATACACATATATAAATAAATACCAAATAAATAAATAAATAAATATATATAATGTATGTATTGTATATATACAACATCATCGTCTATCCATTCATCAGTCAATGGATAACATATATATGCATACATATATATACATATATAAATAAATACCAAATAAATAAATATATGTACATATATATAATATATAATGTATGTATTGTATATATACAACATCGTTGTCTTTATCCATTCATCAGTCAATGGACATTTTCCATAATTTGATTATTGTTGATAGTGCTGCTATAAACATTGGGGTGCATGCACCCCTTATAATCAGCATTATATATCCTTTGGATAAATATCTAGTAGTGTAGTTGCTGGGTCATAGGGTAGTTCTATTTTTAACTTTTTGAGGAACCTCCATACTGTTTTCCAGAGTGGCTGCACCAGCTTGCATTTCCACCAACAGTGTAAGAGTGTTCCCCTTTCTCTGCATCCTCGCCAACATCTGTTGTTTCCTGACTTGTTGATTTTAGCCATTCTGCTCAGTGTGAGGTGGTATCTCATGGTTTTGATTTGTGTTTCCCTGATATGAGTGATGGTGAGCATCTTCTTATGTGTCTGTTAGTTATCTGGATATCTTCTTTGGAAAATTGTGTATTCATGCCTTCTGCCCATTACTTAACTGGATTATTTGTTTTTTTGGGTATTGAGTTTGATTAGTTCTTTATAGATTTTGGATACTAACCTTTTATCTGCTATGTCATTTGCGAATATCTTCTCTCATTCCATTGGTTGTCTTTTAGTTTTGTTGATTGTTTTCTTTCTTGTGCAGAAGATTTTTATCTTGTTGAGGTCCCAGTAGTTCATTTTTGCTTTTGTTTCCTTTGCCTCTGCAGACATGTCTCGTAAGATGTTGCTGTGGGGCGCCTGGGTGGCTCAGCAGGTTAAGCCTCTGCCTTCGGCCAGGGTCATGATCTCAGGGTCCTGGGATCGAGCCCCACATCGGGCTCTCTGCTCAGCAAGAAGCCCTCTTCCCCCCCCCCCCCCCTCTGCCTGCCTCTCTGCCTACTTGTGATCTCTCTCTCTGTCAAATAAATATTAAAAAAAAAAAAAAAAAGATGTTGCTGTGACCGAGGTCAAAGAGGTTGCTGCCTGCTTTCTCCTCATGGATTTTGGTGGCTCCCTCTCTTACATCTAGGTCCTTCATTCATTCCAAATTTATTTTTGTGTATGGTGTAAGAAAGTGTTCCAGTTTCATTCATCTGCATTTCAGGAGACTTACCCTTGGCAGGGATGTCTTAATTGGTTATATACCCTCATACCTCACACCTCTGCTAGTCAGCAGTCAGTGCCATGGGGAAATGAAAGACCAGTCCCTCATGGGACACCAACATGGGGGTGCAACCCTGTTGCAAAGTCCCGTGGATCCAGGCTAAAATTCTTCTCCAGATTTGCTCCCCTTATCTCCACAGCACTCTCAATAATCGCTTTCTTAGGAATCCTTGCCTCAGACTGCTTCTGTGGAACTGACCTCAGATAACATTGACAGATTATTTTTATTTGGTTAATGTCATATGTTCCTGGCAGTTCAAATGTTCGTGTTCAAATAACCTAATTTAATGGCCACATATTATTCTTTTTTTTATTTAAAAAAAATTTTTTTTAATTTTTTTTTAAGATTTTATTTATTTGACAGAGAGAGAGAGATCACAAGTAGGTGGAGAGGCAGTCAGAGAGAGAGAGGGAGGAGGAAGCAGGCTCCCCACTGAGCAGAGAGCCCGATACGGGGCTCGATCCCAGGACCCTGGGATCACGACCTGAGCTGAAGGCAGAGGCTTTAACCCACTGAGCCACCCAGGTGCCCCACATATTATTCTTTTTAAAAATTTTTATTTAAATTCAATTTATTTAACATATAGTGTGTTATTAGCTTCAGGGGTAGAATTTAGTGATTCATCAGTTGCATATGATACTCAATGCTCACTCCATCACATGCCCTCCTTAATGCCCATCACCCAGTTACCCCCATTCCCCTCCACCTCCCTTCCAGTGACCCTCAGTTTGTTTACTGTAGTTAAGAGTCTCTTATGGTTTGCCTCCCTTTCTGTTTTCATCTTATTTTATCTTTCCTTCCCTTCCTCTATGTTCGTCTGTTTTGTTTCTTGAATTCCATGTATGAGTTGTCGACAAATCTTTGTACATTCTCTTAGTTATCTTACTAGGTTAAATTTCTATGGGTCAAGTTGAAAGGTCAAAGGTCACAAACACTTTATGACTCTTAAAATAAGTGTCAGAAACTTGGCCTCCAGGAGCATTGTGCCCTGGAGGGTGTGCCTCATAGTTTATGAGCCCACAGACAGTGTAAAAAGGAGACTTTTCCCCATATCTGTCAACCAGAAAATAATGAATAAAGACATCTTTGCAAATTTGATAGGTTGTTCTTTTTTTAATGTGCATTATTTTGGTTACTATGCAGTTGACTCAGACAATTTGGCCATTTCTATATCTTTGGTAAATTGTTGGTTCAAAGCCTTTGCCCATTTTCTCATTGATTTATTTTTTGCTTCTCTGATTTGTTTGAAGTCTCTTTTTAATGGATTCAAAGTATATGGAAACTTCTATTGTTAATGTCAATGGTACCTCACACCTCCTCAGAGTTGAATGCTGGAGCAGAGGCGCTATAGTCCTCTTCCCTCACTTTAGGAGAGCAGAAATGGAGTCCTGGGGACATGCAGGAAAATAGGCATTAATTGGGCCTCATGGAGCACTTGGGTGATGTAAACAGTTAAGCATCCAACTCTTGGTTTTGGCTCAGGTCATGGGTCATGAGATAGAGCCCCATGTTGGGCTCCACGCTCAGCACCAAGAGTGCTTGAGGTTCTTTCCCCTACTTTTCCCTCCCCTTCTGTTCCTCCCCCTCCTCAGGCTCTCTCTCTCTCTCTCTCTCTCAAATAAATATATAAATAAATAAATAAATAATAAATGATATCTTTTTAAAAAATTGGACCACATGGGGTGCCTGGGTGGCTCAGTGGGTTAAAGCCTCTGCCTTCAGCTCAGGTCATGGTCTCAGGGTCCTGGGATTGGACCCCATGTCAGGCTCTCTGCTCAGCGGGGAGCCTGCTTCCTCCTCTCTCTCTCTCTCTCTGTGCCTGCCTCTCTGCCTACTTGTGATCTCTCTCTGTCAAAATAAATAAATTAAAAAAAGTTTTAAAAAAATTGGACCACACAACCAATTTAATTCTCTCTCCACTACCTTCATTAGAACGTGAGGACTGACAAGAGTCAACACCATAGCAAAACTCTTGGCCAAACCCGATGTTGAAGAGGAGAGAGGGGTGAAGACTGAGGTTCTCCTTTTGCTTATGAATACTCATTTAAAGTTAATTGAGCAGGTGTGATTCAAAGCACTGTTTGCCTATATTATCGTCCCCAGATCCTGATAGCTATGTGCTATCATTACCTACATATCACAAATAAGGAAATGGAAGCAGAGAGGGAGTGAAAAACTTGTAGCAATCACAGAGGCGTTAAGGGACAGAGCTGAGATCCAAACTCAGGTCTCTCTATGTCTAGGGTATATGTTCCTCTTACAGGATATACTATTTATGCTACACTTCCACACTGAGATATCTTCGGAAGAAGGGAAAGAACACTGCCCACAGTTCTGCCTTAACATAGCCACTGCTAGCCTGGGGTGTTTACTTGTTTTTTTCTACCTTCTTTCCTGCTGAAATCCTTCTGGACATCCAATTCTACAACTTGATTTTTGCTTTTATTACGCTATGTGTCTCCATATTGCTTCATAGGTTTTATAGCCATCCTTTTAATGACCTGTGTAATATTCCTTTGTTGGGCACTCGCTAACTTTCTAAATTAGGTCTTCTCCCACTGAAAATCTTGGGAGAGCTTCTCAGGACCCCTGCTGTCTCCCCTACAGTTCTCCTTGGCTTGATAACTCCATTTTCGCTTCATGCCTTGAGTGAAATGATACAAATTTAACTTGCAAATTGCCTGAGGATGTCTTTCATAGTTGTAGGCAACTGTAAATTATAGGCAAATCTATGTGTAGTCAGGCAAATTCTTCCCAACACTTTGACTTTAAAGAAAAATCTACTGGAGAGGAGTGTGTAAGTGATTAAAATTTTTACTCTGAGTCTGTGTTTCTCAGTTTCTAAAGGGGTGAATGCACCTGCTTATGTGAGCTGCATATGTGAGATTTTAATAAGAAATCACACGATAAGCTGTAAAGCATCTTATAGGAACAGCACTGACACTGACATATCATATTTATAGTGTTTCCCATGCGTAGACATTAGGCAAGTTTTACATCCCTCTTAACCCTCCTCACAGCCCTATTAAAAAGGTAAACCATTATTTTCTTCATTTTACAGGCAAACAAATGGGGCCAAGGGGATTAACCAGTTAGTCTTTGAGTCTAGAGCTCGTAGGAGGCTGAGCTGATGTTTGAACCAGGGTTCATCAGAGCCTCCAGGCTGTGTGTAGTTACCACAGTGATGGAGGTCTGTGTCTTCTCACTGATGCACTAAGGCCTTCTGGCACTGTCTCACCTTGAGATGATGCCTTCATAGCATTTTTCATTCCTGGGGGCTTGAGCCCGTTCAGTTTAGAGGGTTGGTCTTTGCTGACCCATCTGTATTCCATTTGGGGAGTTTGGGTAGGAAATATTTATGGGAAGTTTGGTTTTAGTTCAAGTCAGTTGCTAAATGGTCTTAAAAATCTTTTCCAGTTAGTTCATGTTCCATTAAGACAGTTAATGCTCAGACTCCTCTGGGGACTCAGCAGACTAGTCTGGTTCATTTCTTTGTGTTTCTAAGGCCCACTTGGCTCTGCGTGGCTTCTCCAGCTCTACGTTTGCTCTCTCATCTCCATTTCAGCTTGAAAGATTCTTGGAGAACTCCCTCCATGAAGAACTGCATTTTTGTGCTCAGTCTTGAGATCCTTGCTGAGCTGGGGCCCCTTTCCCCAGCCCTTGTTCTCTGGTGGACCACCAAGCTCTCTGTTGACTTCGTACGGCCTGGCCTCCACCTCTGCAAGGGGTGAACCTGCAGGATCCCCAAGCAAAAGCACTTTTAAAGGCAGAATTCTGATGCAGACCCTGAGAGGGAGGAAGGTCCCTGCCAGCCCACCGTGAATCTTTGTATTGTGTATTAAGGCTGAGGCCAACATGTGGGTGCTTTTCTCATCTTTAAATGAACACAAAGTTAATGAGAAAAAAAAAGGAGCTTAGATGGCTTTTCTGGGAGGAGAAAAGATAATTATCTTCAAGTCTCTAAGGGCTTGTTATTCAGTCCAGAGGTGAGGTATCTTCCTATTTCCCATCTCAGAAGATAGTGTAAGGGGAAATGAGTGAGGCTGTCCCTTCTCTAAGTGTAGAGAGGGACTTAGCCACAGTGCCTGGGATCAGATCCCTTATAATCCTGAGCAAGTTATTTAACCTCTCCAGGTCCTCTTGATAACCCTCTGATGTGGGCACTGCATTGTTTTATTGATGGATGCTGTTCTAACTTCTCTGAAATGGGATGCATCTGACAGCTGATGGGGTCTTACAACCTCCAAGGATTGTTTTAGCTACTGAAGAGTTGGGAAAATATTCTAGGCAGATGGGTGTCAGATTTTTGGGGACCTGTAAGAGCATAGAGGAATCAAACAGAGATGAATTCTCTCCAGCTGGCCCAAGTAAGCATGCCTCCAGTGCTGCAAACCAGCATTGAGGTCTTCCCTGTGAGAATAAGCTCCATGAGGGCAAGGCCTGTACTGTCTCATTCAACTGTTATGTCCTGAGGGTCCTCTAGCCTGGCGCTAAGGTTCTGCTCCATAGCTGATTGTTGAATGATGAAATGAAGATTCTGAGGTGGCCTCTCCATCCCCAGTGACTTTTCACAGATGCATCCTTCCTTGGAAGTCTTTGACCTGCAATCACTGGACACCTGATTCGATTCTCCCTGCAGGACCACAGAGCTGGGTCAAGACAGCACCTCACCCCGTTTCACCAGGCACCTTGTAAGCAAGCAGCCATCACTTTCTGATGTAGAGATGTGGATGAGGACCACACATGGGACCCTGGCGCCCAAATGCTAGTTTACACTCCATGCTGGTGAGCTTACATCCTCACCGTGGATCCTGAGTCACGTTGAGCCCTTTGGCACCATGTTCAAGGAGCCCCCATTGTCAGTGCTTCCTGAAGTGCAGACAGTCAAGTCATAAATAATGAGCATGATTTCCTATTTTAACATCTTGCTGACTATACCCTTCAGGGAACGGGTGCTAAACTTCATGAGAACAACAGATATTGTGTATAAGTGAATTAGGAACAGCCCATTTACATGAAAAGGTGACTTTTTACTAGTGTGAGCTTTCATGTAGGAGATGAGGGAAATGCAGAGGGCAGAGAGGGAGATGGCAGTGGTGAGGCTGAGTGCTCTGGTGGGTCAGAAGGAACCTTTGATATCAGGTAGTGCCTGGTTCAAATCCTGGCTCTTCTGTTTACTCACTGAGGGATCCTGGATGAGTGGTGACACAACTGTGGGACTCAGTGTCTCCATCTAGGAAATGGGGCGTACTTTATAGGAGGTTGTTGTGAACATTATATAACACATGGGATTGTAGGATCTGTGATATGTCCGGTGTACATCAGCAAATGTTTCTAGTATTTTTTTTTTCTCTGTGGGCAGGACTTTGGCTCCTTCTGCTTTGTCTCTAGGTAGTTGCTTGGCCTTTAGTCATTTCTGAGGGTTATTTTCATTTCTTTGTGAGGTATTCATTTGCTTAAAGTCAATTTCTCCCAAGCTGGGTTGCCCATGCACAATGGCTCTGCATGATGGGAAAGAGAGCAAGACAGTATGTGTGTGGGGTGGGAATGGCCATGGGGGCTGCAGGGAGATGGAGTGAGCCTGGCTCGGCTGGATACATATAATCAATAGGAGAAATGGACATCTTCGTAAAAGTTATAGGTCCTGCTGGGTGAACTCTTTTCAGTGGTGCCAAGAAACATGCCTATTTCATTTTTCTTCTTCTTGGGGCCAGGATCTGTTCACCCTCAAAGCAGCAGCCAGCCTGGGAATGGAGTGGTCATGTCATCCCTCATTGATCCCAGCTTCCATCCATGGAGGGTTTGGGGGTGAAGACACTGACAGAAACCTGGGAGCTGCTTTGCTTTTGAGAAGGGAAGGAAATAAATCCATTGAGCCATAAGCATTCACTGATTGACTCAGTATTTACTGTGTACCTCCTGGGTACCAGATGCTTTTTTAAAGCACTGTGGGGTCAACAGCAAACAAGACAGATATGCCAGACCTTTGTACCCCGAAGGTCTGGTGGGGGATGGACATTTTGCAGCTGCGAAGAGTGCAGTGAGGAGGCTAGGGTCAGGAGAGCCTTTTCTGAGGACTTTGTGTGAAGCCGTAATTAATCAGAAGGGTGAGCAGGGGCTGGCTAGGAGAAGGGCAGGGAGTAAGGTGAGCATCTAGGCTGTAGGCCCTGAAGTGGAGGGGGTTAGGGGGACAGGAAATCAGAGGGAAAAGAGAAATGGGCTATGTGGGACCAAGGGGGCTGGCAGGGTCCAGGCTTAGCAGGGTACAGAGGGAGTCTCGGTTTGGGGCTTGATCCTCATCCTGACAGCATGGGCAGGTCAGTAAAGGAGAGAGATGTGGTCACGTTTCCACTGAGAGAGGGCTGTTCTGGTGCCCGTGGAGAGAGCGAATCACACATGTCTAGTGGAGAGACGAAGACCCTTGTCGGGGGCTCCATGCGGTGCAGATGAAAGGTGGTGGGGCAGTGGATTCTAGAGGTGTAGCAGTGGGCAGAGTGGGTGTAACCAGAAATACCGCCGAGGGGGACTTGGCATATTGGTGATTTGCTGAAAGTGGGGACTCAGGAGGGAGTCGGAGTGACACTGGCATTTGGGGTGGTGCTGGTTTTCCTGAGGTGGGCACATGGGTGGGGAGCAGGTTTAGCGAGGAGGCAAGGCTCAGGTGTTCCAATTTGGACACGCTGAATTCAAAGTGGTGGCGAAATGACCCAATGGAGATGCCATGTAGGAGGGAGATAGGAGGCTGCAGCTAAACATTAATCTGGGTTGATGACAAGGTGAGTATCGCAGGTGCCTCTTTTATCCCATGGAGCCCAATGGGTGGTTCTCATTGCAGCCAGCTGAGCACCCTGGAGTGGGGGCTACACTTACAACTTCCCACTCTGAGACCCGCCTTCCTCCTTCTGCGACCTTCAGCAATTCATCTAACCTTTCTCTGCTCCCCTCTCCTCAGCATAGAACGGTGATGGTTATGTCTGCTTCAGACTCTCCAGGAGCACGTGTCTGAGGCTCCATTAAACTGAAAATAAAACACGTGGAGCACTTTGGAAAGAATAACTATGTTAAAATAAGGAGTTATTATAGTCGTGTGTCAGCCAATGAAAAGCAGAAATACAGCCCCAAGGCTCAGTATTGATTTTGGTCCTGGGTACTTCCCACAGCCAAATAAATCTGACATTTCTGCCCTCAAGAGCTGGCTGTGTTCATGGCAGGTCTCCAGCTTCCAGCCTCCTTGCCCCTGTTCCAAGGTTACGTCCTTTCTCGGCTCCGGCCAGATTCAGCGCCCCCACACCTGCCCATGGTGCTCTGGCTGCCCTGCCCACCCCAGTGAGTGGTTCCCGGGAAGGTTCCAGTCGTGCACTTGGAGACTGGACAAGAGCAGATGCCCTCTGATTAAATGGGGGACAGGCCCTGCCAGAAAGGCAGAGCTTGGATCGGCAGAACGAGGGATTTAAGGGCTACCAAAGGAAACGCCTCTAGACAGTTTCCAAACTTTGGAATGCATGAAGGGCGATGGAATGTGCTTCATTCATTCATTCATTCATGGATAAGTATTTATTGAGTGTACATTGACTGCCAGGCTCTGAGATAAGCCTGGGGGATATAGGAGTAAAAAAGACGCTATTATGTCCTCCTGGAATTAACCTTTGGACTGGAAAAGAGACAAAGGAACCAAATACTTTTACGGGACAACCAGATGCAAGGCCTAGAGAGTGGTGATGCGCTGGGCTGGGGAGGGCCTGTTTTTAGATGCGGTGGTCAGGGAAGCCCTCCCTGAGGGGGTGTGACACCAAGTTGAGCTGGGAAGTGCGGGAAGAGTGCATCCCAGGCCAAGCGCCTGGCCAGTGCTGAGTACCTGGGGTGGGAGCATGCTTGCATTGTGTGCAAAGACCATGGCAAGGAGTACTGCGAGAATCCAGGGACTTGAGGGGAGAAGGGCCAGATAGTACAGGTCTTACTCAGTCATGGGAAAGAGTTTGGGGTTTTGTTTTCATGTCACGGTGAGCCATTGAATAGTTTTTCCAAGGGAATGATTTCTGTTAGGAAGCGATTATCCTGAATGGATAACGGATTGGAGGGGAAAGGAAAGAATCGGGGAGACTAAGGGAGAAGCCAGTGTGGTCCTCCAAGTGAGCAGCAGTGGTTGCGGACCCCTGGGGTGCCATATGGGTGGAGGGAAGTGGATGGACTGGAGGGGTGGTGGGCAGTGGAATGGGTCAGCTCACTTGATAGGAGGTGAGTAGCGAGGACAAATAAGGGACAGAAGATTTCTCCCAGGTTTCTGGCCTTCACAGTCATGTGTATGGGATTATACTTACTGTAATAAGGAGCTCTCAGAGCATAGGTTCACAGAGGGAAATCTAGACTCCTGGTTTCACGCAGTCCAGTCTGACATACTCATAGGGCATTGGAGGAGATGTCAAGTACGAAATTGGATGTACAGCTGGAAGTCACCAGACACTTTGGGGCTGGAAATGCAACGGCCGCATCTCAGGACAGGACTGGGAACGCCCAGGGACACAGTGTAGACAGAGTAGAGGGCCCAGGCCTGAGCCCTGAAAATGACCGGTGGGCATGCCCAGTAGGGAGTGGGAGAGCCAGCTGGGCTGATGCCACAGGAGCCTCTAGGAACCTCTCAGAGGCCAAGAAGGGGAGGACTGAGGTCTCCCACTCAGTGTGATGACTTGGAGGAGGTTGCTGATGGTGACAAGTCACTTCAGTTAGTCAGTGAGGATGAAAAGCACATGAGAGTGGGCGGAAAAAAAGTAAGAACTGGAGCTGAGGAGGCAGAATGACATTTGGGGACAACTCTTTGGAGAAGTTTTGCTGTCAAATTGGGCAGAGAAATGGCAAAGTGGCTGCTTGGTTGGGTTTCTATGAGAACTAAGAAACGCTCTCTCCATCATTAAACCTCTCTCTGACTCTGATGCAGCCAGGACAGGATCCTGAAATACCGAACATCCTTCCATAATAAAATAAACCGTGGAAGACATGGGGCCCCCAATACATAGCTGTGCCTCCACTCCTTTTTCTCCCTCTCATGAATGCTTCTAGGAATGTAAATCAGAGCAATGTTGGGATAAGCATCTGCTACTTTTTAGGAAGCATCACAATCCAATTTCCACACTTGAAAGGACATGGAACCAAATTTGCTGCGGCATGACCTGTAATTGACCACACCACGCAGGTTGGAGAATGTTGGCCAAGTGTGGTCCCTGACCACAGCTGGGTGCCATTCATTCATTCGTTCATTCACTCCTTCATCACTTATTTTCTGAGTCCTTGCTGTGTGTCAGGAGCATGGCTCTGGGGAGTGGGGGCAGAGAAGAATGAGCCAAACATGGCCTCTGTCCTCCCCTTGCTATAGCCAGGTGGGGAGCACAGACGTGGAAAAGGGATTTCAAGGGCAGTGAGCTGACAGCTGGACAAATGTGTTCTCAAGGAAGGCCTCACTTAGCAAGTCTTGGCTAAGAGTCTTAGCAAGCGTTACTCAGAAGATGTCAGGATGTATAGGCTACAGAGGTGAATTAATGAAGCCAATGTTGGCCCGAGTGTGGACAGTGGCCCAGGCAGGAGTGAGCACCCCGTGCTGGGGGTGGTGGTGGCGGGGAGCCTATTCCCACTAGGTCTGTACCAAGACCAACCTATCCAAGAAGTCAGGAAAGGAGGAAAGTGTGGTATGAGAGGCAGCCAGAGCAGGGACAGATGTGCAGGGTCTGGGGGCTTCACTCTGAGTTTGGTTTTCATCAGGAAAGCACCACAAATGGTTTTAAGTGTGTTTGTGTTGACAGAAGAGGGGAGAAGGTATCACTCAGATTTCTGAGGAATGGGGTGTGGTTGTACAAGAGAAAGGTAGCAGGTGAGTGTCACCTGTATGCACACAGGGCACTGCATTAATTCCTTTCCAGCCCTATTTGACCAGGCCCTGGAAACCAGATGGTGGGGGAGGGGAGGTCAGGTTCAGCGCCCCACTCTTTCCTCCCCTCCAAGCCTGATTTAGTTTTCCTCTTTCTCCTCTCTGCCCTCGAGGAAAATCCAACAGGCTGGTGCCGGGGCCAGTTCTCAAGGGATGGGAACAGAAGCAGACATGGGTTTCTCTGCAGAAGAACAAGAAAAGACACGCACAGGTCCACCGTGGGGAAAGAAGGGTATAGACATTATAGTAATGGAGGTCAGACGGACTGTTTTAAGGCACTGACAGACGTGGGCAGAGTCATGGGGCACGGAAGTGCAGAGACGCAGGTGGGCACACGACCAGGAATGGCCAGGGCAGAAATTCACTCACCTGGGAGGAGGGGGGAAGGGACCGGGCGCCCTCCTAAGGAATGCTGATTCAGCAGGTCTGGAGCTTGAGGCAGGAATCTGCATTTTTAAGAAGGCCTCTCCTCCCCCGACCTAGGTGAGTCTGACCTGGGTGGCCCGGACGACCTTCCTTCTGAGAATGTCTAAACGCTGGCTGGCTTCTCGGCCTTGTATCCTCACTCGTCTCCGCCCGCCGTCAGCAGCTTGACCCTGAAAACTGGTTTCAGCCCGGCCTTGAGCTGTGGATAACCACGTCCCAGGCTCCCGGCCCAGGGGCGGCGCGGCTGTCGGGCGGGCGGCATGGCAGCGCGCCGCCGCCAGGGGTCGCCAGAGGCCTCGGCTCGTGCGCTCTGGCTCCTCCGCCCGCGGTCGCCGCGCCCGTGCGAGCCGGAGAGCGAGCGGAGCCAGAGCGCTGCAGGCTCACAAAGCGGCCGGACGCGCGGCGGCGGGTGGCAGGAGCGTAGGAGAGCGAGCCGGCAGATCAGCCTCCGCGACCGCACCACGCGAGCTCGAGCAACTCGGACGCGGGCACCCGGGCCGGCCCCCACGGTACGTGCCCCGCGGAGCCCCGCGCCCCAACTTGGCGTAGTTGGGACCTCCCCGCGACCACCGGGAGGTTGGCAGGGTCAGGGCCTGGGGGTATCTCTGCGCGCCCCTCGTGCCGAGGCGGCAGGGCGGGCGAGGGGGGACCCCCACCCCCGCCGCGGGTACATCCTCCCCGCACCCCGCGCCCGGTTCAGCCGGAGCCTGGGCTGCTGCTCCGAGCCCGGTTCTCCCCGCTCCCTACCCCAGAGCTCTGGGCACCGTCTGTGGGAGTGCGCCTTGCGGATCCCGGGCTCCCGGTTTTTAGGGAGGGGTGCTGAAAACCCTGATCTGAGAGTAGCGGTCTGTGGGGCATCCGGAGAATAGGCGACAGGGGTCCTCTGTAGTTTGGTAGCAGCCCCTAATTTGTGACGCAGCCTCTTCATTTGAAACTAAGCCCCCCATTCGTGAGAGGGGTTCCCGGGTCTCCAGATCCGCGACAGGCTCCCCGGGTGTGCGGGGGATGACCGTTTCCCCGCGGTGAGATGCCCAGTCCCTACAGCCCGGGCGGGTCGCCCAGGCGCCGAGAGCCGGGTGCAGCGCGAGGGGCTCGCCTGGCCCTATCCTCCCGCCTCACGCCCCGGCGTGCCCCCTGCCCGCAGATGCCAGCGATCGCGGTGCTGGCGGCGGCGGCCGCGGCGTGGTGCTTCCTCCAGGTGGAGAGCCGGCACCTGGACGCGCTGGCGGGCGGCGCGGGCCCCAACAACGGCAATTTCCTAGACAATGACCAGTGGCTGAGCACCGTCTCCCAGTACGACCGGGACAAGTACTGGAACCGCTTTCGAGACGTGAGTACCGCTGCTGCTGCCGGGCCCTGCGGGGGCCGGGGAGCCTCTCAGAGACTGGGGGCCTCTGGGGCGGGGTGGAGCGGGCATTGGTGCAGACCTGCTCACCGCAGCTCGTTGGTCGGGGTTCCGAGGCTGCCTCTTGCGGGAGACGAACTTTAAAGACAACTTCGAAGCCTTGATGCTCTTTGCCTGCGACCTGTGGTCCAGGTGTGTGTTATCATATCACTCGGGGAGGAGACTAACAGAATTTGAACGGAGAGGCTTCCTCAGGCTCTCAGTCCCCCTCATGTTCATGGTTGACTTTACCGAGGGCCCTAGAGAACCTTCCTGGGGCAGCAGTGATTTAGACAGTCTCTAGGCTGTGCCAGAAGATTCCATGCTACAGATGTTAGGCTTGGGGCTGAGCTCAGCTGATGTGTTAGAGACAGGTGTTCTAGGAGCTTTGGAGGGTCGTGGCAATGGGCCTCATTCAATGTTGACAGTACTAGTGTGGGGGAGGTGTGGTGGTTTTGACCCTTGGTGTCTTAGGGGAAAGGGAGTAGATTGACTGCTCATGGGTTTGGTCTCCTGCCCTCTGGGGGAGCCCCGGCAGGCACATCTGCTGCCTGTTTCTGTCCCCAAGGCGGGCTGCTGCTCCACAGGTATGTCCCAGAGGATGCAGGACAAGAAACACCTGGCACAGTGTTTCCAGCAGATGGCAACCCCCTTCCCCCTGCCCCAGGTGCTATGGGGGCTGCTGACAGCTCTTCTAGAGGCTCTCCCAGGTAGCTGGGGCCATGCGCTTGGAGGGGACTGGGAGAGAACTTGTATGACACTTAACATGAGTGTTTCTTGCCCTTGAGACAGATCTGCCCCAAGAGTCCCTGTTCTTGTCACCGGGCTCTTTTAGGTGAAAGATGTGCGGGGATCTCCCTCCCTTTCCTGGATTTGTCTAGCCCTGTTTCTGGTAGCCTCACACCTTTGCAGGAGAAAAGTCTGAGGAAATCCAGTGAATCCAGATATTTGCTTGTACTTGTAAAGAGCATCTCTCCGGGTCCCATCCCTGAGGAGCAGGTGTGCCCACAGTCTCCAGTGAGGGCTTCTCCCTCCTCTCTCTGTTCCTCTTCCTCCTCTCTTTAGTTGACTGTGGGCTGCTTCTCTTTGAAACGTGCTTTCAAACACTTTCAATGAACTTCCACAGTAATTTTGAGCTTGGCTTAGGCAGCAGACTTCTTCTTTGCTTCCCCCAACCATGAGATGCCTGGCACACCTCCCACTGTTCCTGACCTGCTCTGTCAACCATCTTGCATCCCCTTTCTGTTCTGTTCGGAAGAGTCCTGTGATGACTTTATTTGCCTTAGGCTGAAAAAGATGCTGAACTGCCCAAAAGGTGCCCCCCAAAGAAGGCTTCATTCGCGGACTCAATAGGGTAGAAATAATTTTGCATTTTAAAATGTATTTTATCAGGGCGCCTGGGTGGCTCAGTGGGTTAAGTCTCTGCCTTTGGCTCAGGTCATGATCCCAGGGTCCTGGGATCGAGCCCCGCATCGGGCTCTCTGCTCAGCAGCGAGCCTGCTTCCTCCTCTCTCTCTGCCTGTCTCTCTGCCTACTTGCGATGTCTGTCTGTCAAATAAATAAATAAAATCTTTAAAAAAATGTATTTTATCATTCCATTTTGGATAGAGTGGAGGGACAAGGCAGTTGCTTACTTCAGCTAGAGGCGGAAGAATTGGGCCGGATGTAGAGGAGAAGGCACACCTTTGTCAATGTCTTGGTTAGATTGGCACCTGGGTCAGATTGAAAACACCTGTGCTTGCTGGCCTTCAGGGTGTGGAAAGGTTTACTGTGCTTTTGTGTCTGCTCAAAGGTTTCTACTCTTGGTGTATCATAAGCACAACATTATTCTTATTTCCCATTAAGCTTTAAATTTTTAAATGTTGAGCTTTCTCTATTTCTCATCTTGCTTGCAAATGGTGACATTTTTTTATCCATGGGTCAGTGTTGTCCCGAACCTGATGTATCATGAAGCTCACCTGGGGTGTTTGTTAAATTCTAGCATGCAGACTTCTCCCCTGGAAAGCCTGATTCCATACTTCTGGAACGACTGCTGGAAAACTCTGTTTTAAACGAACATTTTAGGTAATTTTTACGATGTTTAGGAAAGACTGCCTTAACTATTGTAGAAATGTCTGAAACTTAATAAGAGAAATGCTTCTGTGTTCAAAGCATTCTTGAAATCTTTTTTGTTTCTGGAGAATTTTTTGTTATTTCTGGAGAATTTTAGGTGTTAAGATTTTTATGAGCATATATTCTTTTAAAATGATCATTTTATCCAGCATACCATTTAAAAACATCTCAAAATGTTGAGAAAGTCCCAGACAGGTTTTATCATCAACCATTTTATATGCGTCATGGGATCTTGTGATACCAGCTGTGGCTAGTAACCTCTTCAAAGTTGTGAAACTCAAACTAGACACTCCTTGACTCCACCTTAAAGCATCTTCATTGGGTCACTTACCCGGAGTAACCACAAAGCCTCTGTTCTCTGGGACCAGGCCACAAAGGTTGGTTGCT
Source organism: Lutra lutra (assembly GCF_902655055.1). NCBI lineage: Eukaryota > Metazoa > Chordata > Mammalia > Carnivora > Mustelidae > Lutra > Lutra lutra. Next base: position 76,491,447 of record NC_062282.1, on the reverse strand, counting down.
CTACAGACTGGATGTTCAGTAGACAGTAGATGAAGACCCAGCTAATGGGGCAGTTGCCCAGCCAGCCTGATTGTTTGCACTAAGCCAGGTCTTGCTTAAGGCTGACAAAGCTTGCTTCTCTGCTAGTGTTTTAGTTGTTTTGTTGAGGCCTCTGATAACTTATAGAGACTGTGTCCTGAGATTACTGTTATGGTACTTGTCAATATTTGAAAATCATTGTGAAAAAAAGCTTGTTGCCTCAGGGGAGAGAGATTTGTTTTTAAATTTTTTAAATTTTCCTTTTTTAAAGGTTTATTTATTTTTCTGAGAGAGAAAGAGAGAAGGAAAGAGAGAGAGGAGAGGCAGAGGGAGAGAGAGAATCCCAAGCAGACTCCCACTTAGCACCGAGCCTGATGCAAGGCTTGATCTCACCACCTCAAGATTATTACCTGAGTTGAAACCAACAGTTGGCTGCTCAACCAAATGAACCACCCAGGCACCTGGGGAAGAAAGATTTAGAAGTGATTTTTGGTCTTGTGAAACTGAAAATGAGGTCCTAAAGTCTCCTTTTAGAATGTTGATCATATGCTTTGGTGATGGTTATTGGGCTTACTTGGAAATGGAATGATGGGCAGGCTGTGTGCTCCCTGCTCTCCTGCATTGAATGTCCTGTGGCATTGCCAGCGATGACTTGAGAGCCACTATTTAGCACTTTGAGGTGGTCCTGTTGCTCTAGGTACACACTTAATCACTGTCTCCTTTACAGAAACAAAACTTTCAGAACTACTCCATGGCTTGTTGCCTGGAATGAGGGATCCAGGAGAAACAGAACAATGTTGAGATCTTAGGAGATGTTTGCTCCTAAATGTAATTGGTGGTCTGTTTGGTCATCATTCTTTTATAAAGATGAGCTGTTGGGATGTTTTGGTCAGATGGAGACTGGGATTTTTGCACAAATACAGTATTGCACAGGAGAAGATGAAGAAGGCAGGTGTTTGTATTAAGTTGTACAATAATTTCCAGTTTTCTACGATCGTACATTTAACTTCTCTGTGGTTTGAGATAGAGGGGTCAAGAGGCTACAGTCATTCTCTAGGTTTTTCTTCAGTGTGATTTTGCTTTTCATAGTCATTCCTCTAAGGAAATTTTCCTCTGTTCGTTTTTACATTTATTTGCACATTCATTCCCACACCTGACTGTCTAGTATGTGCTAGGCAGCGTGGGCTGTAAGCATGCACAAGATAAATAATGTGATTTCTTTTCTCAGTAACCTCTTATCTACTGGAGGAAATACTTTAAGGTTTTCATGCATTTCTAGCTTTTTTTTTTTTGAGAAGTTTTTTCTTATAACAGTCATACATTCTGGTTGTAATTAAAAAATTAAAATATTGCAGAAGTAGGTAAAACCTGATGTTAACCAACCACATTGTTTAAGGCCCTTTACATATATTATCTCATTTAAAATTCATAACCATCCTAGGGGAGAAGTACTGTTATCGACTGTTATCGACTTCAACTGGGAGGTTGAGGCTGTTGCCCCAAGTTACAGAGCTGGGCTGTGGAAGAGCCTGGACTGGACCCAGGCAGTCTGATTCCAGATTCTTGCTGTGTTTTGCAGTCAGTCAAGAGTGGAGTGGATTTAGGGTGTGAGGCTTCTTTGGTATCACGTTGTAAGTCTTTCGTACTTCGTGTCTGAGGGCCATCAGTGAAGAATCTTAGTTTGAGGCAAACTGGAACAGAAGCCAGGTAGATACGGCATACTGTAGGGGTCACATCAGGGCTTATCTTCTGCTAATAATGAGCTTCTGATGTGATTAAAATAATATTGTTGCTTACACCAAACATGACATTTTCTTTCTTATGCACACATGAAACTAGACTTGACATTTAACTCCAGGATAATTACCTTGAGCAGGCCTGAAGAATCAGAAAGTTGCCTTGGCTGGCATTTATCTTAGTCTGGAGTGACCTGAGTTTGTAATTCTAATGAGACCATAAGGACCAGCCTGCATTCTTTCTCCTCTTGGTGTACACTCTGGGGGATTTGGTGGTCTCTGTAGCAGAACTGGGGAGGCAGTGAGTGTCTGATCTGCTCCTTTGATCTTAACATCTCAGCTGTCATGAGTTTCAAGGGCAAATGGGGCTTATTGATAGAATAGTGGCTGGCTCTGTCAGTAGAGTTGGTGACAAGAGAGGTGGTGTGGCTTAGTGGATCAGTCATTAATCTGTCACCACAGAAACTCGGCTTGTAATAGAGAGTAGCAGAAAATCATTTTGATTAAACAGGTTCAAGGAGACTTAAATGAGTTTGTGATCCTGATTCTCTTTAATGAACCTGCTGTCTTGAATCCCCTGTACTAAATGACCACTCGTAGAAATAATTATTTCAAAGGAATCATTGTAAAGAGACAGTTTGGGAGTCTGTAGGCCTGAGACCATTCTTGTGTCTTCTGTCCTTAACCTTCAGTTTGTCCTTGCCAGAGAAGACCTAGTTCTTGCCTGGCGAGGGTGGGAGAGCTTCTTGCCTCAGTCGACCTTCCTGGGCTGAGTTCCCTGCCTCTCCCGGTCCTCCCCCAGTGCTGCCCTGTACTGCTTCTGCTGAACTGGATTGCTGAGAAGATACTCCTTTCCTATAGACTGATGAAATTATTTCCAAAACAAGAAGTGTCCCAAATGGACCATGGGGCCTGTGATTCCCCTAGAGGAGTAGGATGTAATTATGAGCTCAACTCTTTTATCTTGCTTGGAGAGATACAGTAATGTTAGTAATAAAGTATTTTATAATTAATCATATCTTGTTTACCTAATATAGTGTGTTTCAGACCAATCACACTCAGTATCTAAACTTGAACACTTTGAGGATGACTCTTTTTACTTTTTTTCTGGTGAGGTGACTATAGATGTTCCTCAGGAAATTCCTCAGATCCAGGCACACCTGGATGGATCTCCTCTCCCCAGATGAGATAACTACAAACAAAATAAATTTCCCTAAGGGATTAAACAGTTTGCCCAAGGTTACAAGTATCTTCTTACCCTATTTCATCTAATATAAGATGCCATTACTTTTAAACTGTACAGTTTTTGTGTACTTCTAAGAAAGAAGACAGTGCCCAGAATGAAGAATTTAATAGACTGTTGGGTAAACCTGGGTCCTCAGAGGACTGCCTACTCACTGTAAAGCTAAACAAGAAATTAACCCACTGCACAGAAAAAGGAGCATAGGGAGGTGACTTGCATGTCTCCACCTTGGCCCTCGTGGAGGGAAAAAATACGCCCCTGTCATTTGAGCAGGCTGACTCAAGGCTTCCTATCATGCGGCCTCCCAAACCTTGGTTAATTAAACCCAAGGTAGTCAGATTACTTGTCCTCTCTGAATCCTTGACTTTCCGTTTGTTAAGTGGGGATAGTAACCCTCTTATTGGTGAGAACTCTAGATTTCAAGTAACTGAAATCCAGTTCAGGCTGGCTTAAAGGGAGAAGAAAACCTCCTTTGTAAATGAAGATCCTACTGATAAGCTATGCCTTTAGGTATAGGTTGGATCCAGACACTTGGCTTACATGTAGGACTTGGGTGTCTGTGCTCATTGTTCTCCTCTCCCACACCCCCCAGTCTTTGGGCTTTCTTTCTCCTATGTTGGTTTTATTCTCAGGCTCATTAATTCTATGTGGTAGCTCATGGCAAGTACAAATTTATATCATCATAAAGTTTTTATGTCTCAGCAGTGCCAACAAAATTCCCAGAATTGAGACTTGTCAGATTTAGCCATTTTATATACCCATCCCCAGTCAACAATTCTGGACAGTTGGGTAGAATATGCTAATTGTCCAGGCCTGGGACGTGGAGCTAAAGTGGTGGTGGGGGTTTCATTGAATCCCATGGTGGAAAGGAGGGTTGAGCGATAGCTCCTTAAGGGGACAGGGGTATCCAGTATGTTAACCAGCCTTACAGAGGGCTGCCATGGAGAATAAACTGGTTAATGCCTGGGAAGCTCTTAGCAAAGTGTCTGGTTAATAAAGGCTGAAAAGGTGGAGGCTATTTTTTTTTTTTGATGTTAACAACAGCTCCTATAACACTTAATGTATTATTCCTCAATTTTAGTTGTATATATTTATATTTTAGCTTTTAAAATCACTGGATGCCTCCAGACGTCAGAGCCCGAGTCTTATTGTGCCTGGCACAGAGTAGGTGGTCAGTAAGCATTGTGTTGACTTGCGTTTTTTCCTAAGCACACCTCTTGCTGTATCCCTGGGAAAGAAAGCTAACAGGAGAATTGCAGACGTGTGCTTTTAGTTTTGGTAGTTTTGGGTAGGTAGGCATGATTCTACATCATACACACATACTGCAAAACGTTTTTGGGGGTTTCTAATCTCTATCTTTAAGCTTGGACCTACAACTTTATAACCCTTTTCAGGATACCCTGTGGTATAGAATTTGGTATTCTCAGACCTTTACTGTTAAGCTCAGCACAGAATGAATGAATGAATGAATGAGTGAAGGAGTGAGTGAGTGATTCGGGATTAGGACTTTCCACATCTCCAGGATGGGGACAAGTTGTTTTTTTAGAGGGCTGGCCCCAGTAAGTCATGCTAGCTTTGGACACGTGTCTCATTCTTTTAGCAACTGGTAGTGATTATGGGTACCAACAGATGGAGTGCTGTTGAGAGTCAGGGGGAACTTAAAAAGAAACGCAACCCCTGCATGCTTGCGGTCTTGCCAAGTATAAGCTTGGGTCTTTGGCCAGAGCGTCACTTTCCTCATCTATATAAAATCAAGGGATCATATCTACTTGTTGGGTTTGGGGGAGGCTGAGTGAGATCGTGACACAAAGCGCAAAATAAGATGCTCATGATCTTTGGGTGGCTGGTATACCGGCTCCTCTGATTTGCTTTCCGAGGGTCACTTGTCTTCTGCCCTGTGAGGGAATTGTTGGCACACAGCTCCAGGTGTTGTTTACTGTCTCATGTCTTCAAGAAATGTTGGGGAGATTTCCCCCATTTTCTTTGAGCCTGTCTTCATTCCTTGCCAGTCTGGAAGGCTGTGGGAGGTTCCATATGATCTGTTCTCTGCTAATTTCCAGTTGCAGCTTCTGGCACAGAAGACTGCCATGTATTTCCCATCATCACTGGACCTCCTGAAACTGGCAACTCATCATGATGGGTATGAGAGGGTTTCGTGCCCAGCTGTGCCTGAAATTGGAGTTATGTGAAGGGCTCCCCAGGGAGCCCTGTTTTGCCAGCTCAGCCCTAATCAGTATCACTTTGAATGTTAAGCTCTGATCCTCTGGCCTCCAGCCCATCTCAAAAGGTATAAACCTCATCTTGTCCTACAGATAGATAGATCCAGGCTGGCTTTAGGGTGGGTGGGGTTCTGCATTACTGTCCTTGAAGAAGTTCCTCCAGGGTCTAGCAAATGTTGCTTGTTGGAGTTCGGGAGTCTCCAAGCTCCTGGTTTGGCCTCAAAACCAACAGGAATATACTGGTATGGTTGGCCAGGCCTTTCTTCCTTCTCTACTCAGGCCTCTTTCTCTGATCTCAATCAGATAGAGATCACGACAGTCTCTCAGAGGAGCTATAATTCATTAAAGGCATAGCAGGTTGGCTGTGGTTTAGGAAAACCCAAGCAGTCAAAAATCACTACTGTGGGCCATGATGGTTTGTTGGTGCAAAATTGTTCTCCAAATGCCAGCTCTGCACCAGGCCTTTGCTGGGTGCTTAGTGAAGAAGACAGAGGGGGGGGTTGTACCCTCCAGGGTTTACTATCTAGCAAACAGATAAACAGTCAAAAGATAATCACATAGGTACAGGGGCACCTGGGTAGCTCAGTAGGTTAAAGCCCCTGCTTTCGGCTCAGGTCATGATCCTGGCGTCCTGGGATTGAGCCCCGAATTGGGCTCTCTGCTTGGCGGGGAGACTGCTTCCCTTCCTCTCTTCCTGCCTGCCTCTTTGCCTGCTTGTGATCTCTGTCTGTCAAATAGGTAAATAAAATAAAATAAAAAAGATAATCACGTAGGTACAGTAGACAGAAGTGCTACAAGGTAGAGGTATAGATGGTTGGAGACTAGGTGAAGGGGAGGAAAAAGGCACTAAAGAACACGTTTGGTCAGGGAAGCCCTCCCTGGGAAAGCCACTGGAGCTAACAGGTGGCAGATGACAGGAGCGAGCCAGGTGAGAAAAGGTGCTTGTGTTCCAGGCAGCAAGTGGGAAGAGCAAGTCCCAAGGTCCTGAAGTGGGAAGGACCCTGATGTGTCTCTATTAGATGTGTTTGCTCTGGGATTCTGTTAAGCAGCAAGCTCTCTCCTAGTTTATTTAAAAACCACACTTTGTCCATTTTCACCTCAGCTCCTATTTTGGGGGCAGGGGTATGAGTCGCCTGGGACAAATGAGGTATGCAGATGGGCCAAGTACACAGAAGGATGGCCTATTCTTTTCTTCCCCCTCTCTGCCAGCTTCAGCAGTCTTCTCTGGTGGGAAAGTATCCATCCCCCTGCTCTGCCTCCCCCTTTCAGAAAGTCCTTCCTCCTCTAGGGTCTGCAGCCCATGAGCTTCTCCATCCCTCCGTGGTCCAGTGTCCTGGGCTATAGAGCTCCTACAGTTTCCACTGCTGTTTAAAAATAAAGGTGTCATGGAGTTTCTGGATGGAGTAATGATTTATGAAGTATTTATTTCAGAAATGAGAATGCCCTCCCCCATTCCCTTCTCCTGCCATCATTGCTGAGAACTAACTGGGTGCCAGGCTTGGAGACTAAAGATGAGAACCAAGATTACCACCCTCTAGGGTCACACTTTAGCGGGGGAGATGGAAAAGCACGCAGTTCCTTTAGCACCATGTCGAGGGCTGAATAGAGCGGGTGCATTTCACAGCCTGTCTGTCTGAGTCCTCTCAGCGTCCCTCCAACAGAGATGAGGGTAACGGTTTCTTTTTGGGAAGGAGGAAAGAAGCATTGACAAGCCAGTGATGTGAGTTATTGGAGATTGTTCTGGAAGGGTACTGCTAAAGTCCACAGTAACTTGATTGGGCTGCTTTTCTTATGATGCTATACAAACATGTCCCTCAGGAGACTCTCTCTCTTGATCCTTTAAAATGAGCTTGCTTTTTTATTGGGTGTACTGGGGAAGGGAAGGAAAGACATATTATGCAACTATTTGTAAGAATTTGCAAACTCTTCCGGTTTGATCTGCAGCGTGTCCCACCGTGGAGGGCACCGTCAGCATTCCCCAGTGTAATTATGTGCCAGGAGAGCAGGCGTTTATGCAAAGCCCATCGGTGCCTATGATTGGAGCTGGGAAACAGAACTTAGTGCAGGCATTCCAGGCAATCTTTGCACAGATGAAACAGAAAACAAATATGCAGCGAGTATAAGCCTCCACTCTGCTATTGTAGTTCTTTCTGTCCTACCGTTGACATGGCCTCACTCTCAGTTCTAAAAATGTCCAGGCCAACTACCCTATGACCCAGCAATTGCACTGCTGGGTATTTACCCTAAAGATACAAACGTAGTGATCCAAAGGGGCACGTGCACCCGAATGTTTATAGCAGCAATGTCTACAATAGCCAAACTATGGAAAGAACCTAGATGTCCATCAACAGACGAATGGATAAAGAAGATGTGGTATATATACACAATGGAATACTATGCAGCCATCAAAAGAAATGAAATCTTGCCATTTGCGACGACGTGGATGGAACTAGAGGGTATCATGCTTAGCGAAATAAGTCAATCGGAGAAAGACAACTATCATATGATCTCCCTGATATGAAGGATAGGAGATGCAACATGGGGGGTTAAGGGGGTAGGAGAAGAGTAAATGAAACAAGATGGAATTGGGAGGGAGACAAACCATAAGTGACTCTTAATCTCACAAAACAAACTGAGGGTTGATGTGGGGAGGGGGGTTGGGAGGGGGGTGGGATTATGGACACTGGGGAGGGTATGTGCTATGGTGAGTGCTGTGAAGTGTGTAAACCTGGTGATTCACAGACCTGTACCCCTGGGGATACAAATATATGTTTATAAAAAATAAAATTAATAAAAAAAAAATGTCCAGGCCAAGGCAAAAAGGGAAAATGCACAGAGTGAGGTGCTAGAGTGGTGGTTTTATACTCATGGCTCTGTAATCTTGAAACATCACTAATGCTCTTCTTTAAACTATAGATTTCCAGGTGCCTGAGTAACTCAGCCGGTTAAGCGACTGCCTTCTGCTCAGGTCATGATCCCAGGGTCCTGGGATTGAGCCCTGCATTGGGCTGCCTGCTCAGTGGGGAGCTTTCTTCTCCCTCTACCGCTCCCTCTGCTTGTGCTCTCTCTCTCAAATGAATAAATAAAATCTTAAACAAAACAAAACAAAACAAAAGCCCTGTAGATTTCAGCCTCTGTGTCCAGAGCATAGTCTTCAGTAGGTCGAAGGTGACACCCAGGAAGCTGCATTTTAAATAAGCAGTCGGGATAATTCTGATGCAGGTAATTTTCAGATTGTATTTCCAGAAAAATCCTGGAGAATTATTATTCATCCTAAATAGCTGACATGATAAGATCCAATGAATAATAACATTTTAGACAAAATGAGCATTTTGTGTAGTAGGAAATTATTATGGGTGCAGTGTTTTTCCCTTTGGCCAACAGAGCTACCTTTAATACCGATAGAAAGAAAGGTCTTGCTTTCCAGAGTGTGTGTCTGCATATTCTCAGCAGCAGGCATTGTTAGGAGGTGCTCCTGGAGCAGAATAACATTTGACTCTTGACTGGCTACTAGGGACACTTGTGTACATGAACATGGTGAAATTGATGTGGGGCCTTTTACAAGATAAACTCTTTTGGATGTCATCTCAACAAATCTTCCTATCTCTGGAGGGGCCTGAACCCAGCCAACTCTGGGCTAACTTTGCATGCAGAATTGATGTGTTTTGTGTACAGATGACCTGAAGTAACTTGACTCTGACCCTGACTTTAGTTTACAGAGAAATGGGTATCAAAGCTTAAGTGGTGCCAAGAGTATGTAATGAACAAGTAATTTTGAGGATCATCAAGGCATGGTGGTACTTCTTGTTCTGAAGCCATTCCGTTGCCCACTGAACCAACTCTCAAACTTTGCTTTACCCCATGTTGCTGAATTTCCTACAATTACTAGTACCTAAAATGATAAAACCATTGCCAGGAGGGAGAATATAGTTAGCAGATAATAACTGAACAGATTTGTGTGGCTGTTTGGGGTCTTTCCATAACCCCATTGTTAAGGGATGGTTGGGTAGTTTCCATGTCTTTTTATGGTCCTTAATATGCTGATTCCTTTGTGGCTTCAGTGGGCATGACCGGCTGGTTAGTGTCCAGAACTTTCATTAGGCTGAGGCATCACTTCCAACATCTGGGCCAGCTGGTCTTAGCGTGACTCTGGATCTCGTCTTCAACCTTTGACCAGCCTACTTGAATGAAGAGCTATGTGATTTTCAATGAAGGAGAGCATAAAAGTGTTATCCGTAGTAGAGATAAAATACTGCTGTTTTTACTAGTGTGAAATAAATTGTGTGATTTTCTTTATATGACAAGGTTGATGGTTTAAAAATTTCTCCTATCTCAGAAAGACCTTTGCATAGGTTTTTATTGTTTTGTTTCTTTCCATTGTCATCCTTGACCTAGATCTTGCCTTTCTAGTGACCAGGTGCTGGTACTCAGATTCAGTAGTTCTCTTTATTCACACATTCCTACATTCCTAGCACAGATGCTTATTAGCCAGGCTGCTCTGTACCAGAAACCGTGCTGGCGATTTAGGATGTCGCAGGGAACCAAACAAAGGTGATTCCTATCCTCTGAAATCTGTAGACTGCTTGTCTGAGATCAAGTGAAGAATAAGGGGTGCTTGTCAACCTGTTGGGGGTTATTCCACAAAGGAAGAGCTATGGTCCACAAAGGAACCAGAGCAGTCCTGGCCTGCTGGACATTAGGGGCATTGTGACGGGAGCCATGCTTCTGTGGGAAAGTCGCACCAGCCTTCATCTCTCAATCTGTCTGGCGGTCAGGCCACTTGAGCTCACCTCAACTCTTACTCATATGGGGTGCCTCTGATGTTCTGCATAAGTTTAGGGACCCACCTGCTGCCAGTAGAAGGGTGTTGGTCTGTGTAGTCAAGGTGAAACATGTAGATGAGAGAGGACTTGATGTGTACGAATGCTGAAGTTCGGTGTTGAGCCTTGTCTGTCCTCTGGGTCAAGGTTCGGATCGGTAAAGAGTATGTTTCACTGGAGTATAACATACATAGAGCAAAGGGTGCCAGTCATGAAGGTACTACCGCTTGATGTACTTTCATCACGTGAACACACCCGTACAAACTTCAACCCGATCAAGAGACAGAATCTCCTCAGCATCTTAGAAGTCCATTTTGTGTCCCTTACTGTCGCTGCCTGTCCCTGTCCCAAGCAGGAACTGTCCTGACTTCTAACACTGTAGATCAGTTTTGTTTATAATGAAATTGTAAGGATGTCTTTCCAGGTCTGGCTTCCTTTGCTGAACATAAAATTTATGACAGAGTGTTGTGTGTTGCTGCACTTCGCTCATTCTCATTGTTGTGTGAATAGTCCACAGTTTATTCCCCTGTTCTAGTTTTTTGGTCTTTATTTAATTTTAATTCCAATATAGTTAACATACAGTGTTATATTAGTTTTAGGTGTACAATATAGTGATTCAACAATTCTATGCATTTTACTTGGTACTTATTAAGGTAAGTGGACTCTTCATCCCCTTCACCTATTTCACCCATCCCCCCTCCCATCTCTCCTCTGGCAACCATCAGATTGTTCTCTATAATTGAGAGTCTGTTGGTTTGTCTGTTTTTTTCTTTTTTGTTTCTTTAATTCCCTAGATGGATGAAAATTGTATTTGTCTTTCTCTGACTGATTTTTTATTTCATTTAGCATTATGCCATTCCTATGTATTCTTGTTGCAAATGACAAGATACCTTTCTTTTTCATGGCTAATATTCAATCCAGTGTGTGTGTGTGTGTGTGTGTGTGTGTGTGTGTATACCACATATTCTTTATTCATTCATCTATTAATGGGCACTTGGTTTGCTTCCGTAATTTGGCTATTGTCAATAATCCTGCAGTGAACATAGATGTGCATATATCTTTTTGAATTCATGTTTTTGTATTACTTGGGTAAATAGTAGTGGAATTACTGGATCATATGGTAATTCTATTTTTAATTTTTTTAGTCTTTTTTTTTTTTTTTTTAGATTTTATTTATTCATGAGTGACAGAGAGAGGAGAGAGAGGCAGAGGCATAGGGAGAAGTACCAATGCGGGGCTTGATCCCAAAACCCCAAGATCACAACCCAACCCGAACACAGAAGCTTAACTGATTGAGCCACCCAGGCATCCAATTTTTAATTTTTTGAGGAACTTCTGTACTGTTTTTCACAGTGGCTGCATCAGTTTGAATTACCACCCATTGTTCGAGAATTCCTTTTTTTCCATATCCTCACCAACACTTGTTTCTTGTGTTTCTGATTTTTGCCATTCTGGCAGTTATGAGATGATATCTCATTGTGGTTTGATTTGCATTTCCCTGATGGTAAGTGATATTGACTATCTTTTCATGAGTCTGTTGACCATATATATATCTTCTTTGGAGTGGTGTCTGTGTCTTCTGCCCATTTAAAAAAATTGGATTATTTGTGTTTGTGTTGAGTTGTATAAATTCTTTATATATTTTAGGTAGTTTATCTGATATGTCATTTGCAAATATCTTCTCCTTTCATTTGATTGCCTTGTAGTTTTGTTGGTTTCTTTGCTTTGCAGAAGCTTTCTATTTTGATTACATCCCAATAGCTTATTTTTGCTTTTATTTCCCTTGCCTCAGGAGACATATCTAGAAAAATGTGCTATAGCCAATGTCAGATAAATTACTGCCTGTGCTCTTTTGAGAATTTTTATGGTTTCAAGTCTCATATCTGGGTTCTTAATCCATTTTGAGTTTATTTTGTGTGTGGTGTAAGAAAGTGGTCTAGTTTCATTCTTTTGCACGTTGCTGTGCAGTTTTTCCACCATCATTTGTTGAAGGGATGGTCTTTTCCCTATCACATATTCTTGCCTCCTTTGTCCAAAATTAATTGGCCATATAATCATGGGTTTATTTTTGGGTTATCTGTTTTGTTCTATTGACCTATGTGTCTGTTTTTGTGCCGGTACCATACTGTTTTGATGGGTATAGCTTTGTAGTGTATCTTGAAATCTGGGATTATGATACCTCCAGCTTTGTTTTTCTTTTTCAAGATTGCTTTGGCTATTTTGGGTCTTCTTGTGGTTTTGTACAAATTTGGGGATTTTTTTTCCTAGTTATGTGAAAAACGGTGTTAGTATTTTGGTATAGATTGGGTTAAATCTGTAGATTGGTTTGGGTAGTGTAGATATTTTAAGACTTTTTGTTCTCCCAAATTGGGAGAAATAACAAAATAATAAAGACACTAAATATCTTTCTATTTGTGTGTGTCGTCTTTAGTGTCTTTTATCAGTGTCCTGCAGTTTTCAGAGTATAGGTCTTTAACCTCGTGGTTAAGTTTATTTCTAGATATTTTATTATTTTTTGGTACAATTGTAAATGACATTGTATTCTTAATCTTTCTGGTACTTCATTATTAGTATATAGAAATGCATTGATTTTGTATCCTCTGACCTTAATGAATTCGTTTAAAAATTCTAGTTGCTTTTTGGTAGAGTCTTTAAGCATCCTGTCCTCTGCAAATTATGAAAATTTTAGTCCTTCCTTACCAGTTTGGATGTGTTTTATTTATTTTTCTTATCTGATGGTTGTGGTCAGGACTTCCAATACTGTGTTGAATAAATGTAGTAACAATGGATGTCCTTCTCTTGTTCCTGACCGTAGGGGGAAAACTCTTCAGTTTTTCCCCAGTGACTCTGATGTTAGCTGTGGGTTTTTCATATATGGCCTTTATTATGTTTTGTTATGTTCCTTCTAGACTTACTTTGTTGAAGGTTTTTATCTTGAGTGGGTGTTCTACTTTGTCACATGCTTTTTCAGCATCTGTTGAAATGATCATATGGTTTTTTTTTTATCTTTTCTCTTGTGATGTATTATGTTGATTGATTTGAGAATATTGAACCATCCTTGCAAACCAGGAATAAATCCCACATGATCATGGTGAATGATTTTTTTAAATGTATTTTTTAAAATGTATATTTAAAAATTAAAAATGTATTTTTTAAAATTTGAATTGTTTGATAATATTTTGCTGAGGATTTCTGCATCTATCTTCGTCAGGGACATTGGCCTGTAGTTTTATATGGTTTTGGTCTCAGGATAATGCTGGCATCCTAGAATGAATTCAGAAGATTTCCCTCCTCTTCTATTTTTTTTTCAATAGTTCGAGAAGAATGAGTCTTAAGTCTTCTTTAAATGTTGGATAGAGGGGCGCCTGGGTGGCTCAGTGGGTTAAGCCACTGCCTTCGGCTCAGGTCATGATCTCAGAGTCCTGGGATCGAGGCCCGCATCAGGCTCTCTGCTCAGCAGGGAGCCTGCTTCCCTCTCTCTCTCTCTCTCTCTCTGCCTGCCTCTCCGTCTACTTGTGATCTCTCTCTCTGTCAAATAAATAAATAAATAAATAAATCTTTAAAAAAAAAAAATGTTGGATAGAATTCACCTGAAAAGCGGTCTCGTCCTAGACTTTTGTTTGTTGGGAGTTTTTAAATTACTGATTCTATCATTGCTGTTATTTGTTCTGTTTAAATTTTTGTTTCTTTCTGCTTCAGTTTTGGGAGGTTTTAGGTTTCTGGGGATTTATCCATTTCTTGTAGGTTTTCCAGTCTCTTGGCATATAATTTTTCATAATATTCTCTTCTAATCCTTTATTTCTGTGGTATGAGTTGTTATTTCTCCTGTTTCATTTTTCATCTTGTTTGAGACTTCTTTTTTTATGAGTCAGCAAAAGGTTTATCAATTTTGTTGATCTTCTTATAGTAAGTACCAGTTCCTGGTTTCATTGATATATTCTTTTTTTTTTTTTTTTAATTTTTTGTTTCATTTACTTCTGCTCTCATCTTCATTATTTCCTTCCTTCTGCTGGCTTTGGGGTTTGTTTTTTCTTTTTCTAGCTCCTTTAGGTATAAAGTTAAGTAGTTTATTTGAGATTTTTCTTGTTTCCTAAGGTAGGCCTTTATTGCTATAAACTTCCCTCTTAGAACAGCTTTTGCCACAGCCCAAGGATTTTGGATTGTTGTGTTTTCATTTTCTTTTGTCTCTGTGTATTTTTTGATTTCCTCTTTGATGTCTTGGTTGACCCCGTCATTGTTTAGTAGCATGGTATTTGTGCTCATTCCAGATTTTTTTTTTTTTTTTTGTGGTTGATTTCTAGTTTCAGAGTGTTGTGGTCACGAAAGATGCATGATATGACTTCAGCCTTTTTTATTTGTTGGGGGTTGTTTTGTGGCCTAATACGTGATCTGTTCTGGAGCATATTTCACGTGCACTTGAAAAAAATGTGTATCCTCCTGTTTTAGGATGAAATGTTCTGAGTAATCTATTAGAGCCATCTGGTCCAGTGTGTCACTGAAAGCCACTGTTTGCTTAGTGATTTTCTGTTTAGATGATCTGTCCGTTGATGCAAGTGGGCTATTAAAGTCCTCTACTGTTAATTGTATTACTACTGATTACTTCCTTTGTTTGTTATTAGCTGCTTTATGTATTTTGGTGCTCTCATGTTGGATGCATAAATATTTACAATTATTAGATCTTATTGGGTTGTTCCCTTTATATGGTGTCCTTGTTATAGTTTTTGTCTTAAAGTCTTTTATCCCCCCAATATCAGTACTGCTACCCCAGCGTTCTTTGCCCTTCCATTTGCATGATAAGTGCTTTTCCTTCCCTTCATTTTCCAGCTGCATGTGTCTTTAGGTCTGAAATGAGTCTCTTGTAAGCAGTCTTGCTTTTTCATCCATTCTATCACCCTATGTCTTTTGATTAGAGTAATTATTGATAGGTATTATATTCAAAGTACTTACTGATAGGTAGGTACTTACTGCCATTTTGTTTTCTTTATGGTTGTCTCTGTGGTTCTTCTCTGTTCCTTTCTTCTGCTGCTTTGTTGTCTCATGGTTTGCTGGCTTTCTTTAGTGATATACTTGGATTCCTTTATCTTTTTTTAAAACTTTAATTCCAATATAGTTTACATACAGTATTAAATTAGTCTTAGGTCTACAATATAGTGATTCACTGATTCCATGTATTACTCAGTACTCATCAGGATGAGTATACTCTTACTTCCCTTAACCTATTGCACTCATTCCCTCACCCACCTCCCCACTGGTACCCATCAGTGCTCAGTAGGTAAAAGTGTATTTTTTGGTTTCTCTTTTCCCCCTTTGTTCCTTTCTCTTAATTTTTTGCATAACTGTTACTGGTTTTTGGTTTGTGGCTACCATTAGGTTTGGTGTAACATCTTATGTATATATAGCAGCCTGTTTTAAGTTGATGGTTGCTTAAGTTTAAACCTATTCTTTACTACTCTCTGCAACCCACATTTTAGCTATATGGTGTCATCCTTTACATTGTTTTATTATTATTTTGTGAATCCCTTGACTGATTTTCATAGATACACTTAATGATTTCTACTTTTGTTACTCCTACTTAAGGTCTTTCTTTTCCACTCAAAGAGTCCTCTTAATATTTCTTATAGGGCTAGTGTAGTGATCATGAATTCCTTTAACTTTTGTTTATCTGAGAAACTCTTTATTTCTCCTTCTATTCTGAATAATAGCCTTGCTGGATAGAGTATTTTTTGCAGCAGGTTGTTTTCTTTCAGTATTTTGAATATATCCTGCCACTCCTTTCTGGCCTGCAAAGTTTTTGCTGAAAAATCTGCTCATGGCCTTAAGGAGTTTCCCGTGTAGGTAACTGTTTTCTTTTCTCTTGCTGCTTTTATTTTATTTTTTATTTTTTTAAAAAGATTTTATTTATTTATTTGACACAGAGAGAGATCACAAGTAGGCAGAGAGGCAGACAGAGAGATTGGGGAAGCAGGCTCCCTGCTGAACAAAGAGCCTGATGCAGGGCTTGATCCCAGGACCCTGAGATCATGACCTGGGCTGAAGACAGAGGCTTAACCCACTGAGCCATCCAGGCACCCCTCTCTTGCTGCTTTTAAAATCCTCTCCTTATCATTTTTTTTTTTTTTGCCATTTTTAATTACTTTGTGTCTTGGTGTGGATCTCCATGGGTTTATTTTATTGGGGACCCTCTGTGACTTCTGGACCTGGATTTCTGTTTCCTCCCCCAGATTCAGAAAGTTCACAGTTATTACTTCTTCGGATAAATCATCGGCCCCCTTTAGTCTCTCTTTTCCTGGGTTCCCTGTAATGCAAATGTTATTACAGTTGTTGGTGTTCCTGGTTTCCCTAAATCTCTTTTCATTTTTTTATTATTATTTTTATTCTCTCTACTGCTCAACTTGATTGCTTTATATTACTCTATCCTCCAGGTCACTGATTCATTCTTTCGCTTCCTCTAGTCTACTATTCTCTCTGATGTGTTTTCAATTTCAATTAAGTTCTTAATCTCTGATAGGTTCTTTTTTGAGTTTTCACTCTTTTTTTTAAGGGGTCTCACTGAGGCCTTCCATTCTTTTCTCAAGTCTAGTGAGTATCTTTATGACCACCATGTTAAATCCCCTATCAGGCATATTACTTATCTCCATTTCCTTTAGGTCTCTTGCTGTGATCTTATCCTGTTCTTTCATTTGGAACATATTCCTCTGTCTCTTCATTTGTCCATATCTCTGTTTTAAGAAAGTTAGGAAATTCAGCTATATCTCCTGCCCTTAAAAATAATGACCTTATAAAGAACAGGTATAGTAGTATCCTGTAGCACAATGTTCCCTGTGTACCAGAATCTGGCACTTAAGGAGTGTTTCCTTTGTGTGTTGCATATGCCCTACTGTTGTGGTTGAGCCGCTTTTGCCTTCACTTGTGGGCCATGGCTCTCTTTGCCTGTTGTGGGCAGGGTTTGGTTCCTCTGTTGTTAGTGGGCCACTCTGGGGCCACCTTGGGTTTGAGTTGAGTCAGACCAGCTGTATGACAGAGCTGTAGTAACACCAAACTGCAGTGCCCTGAGATGCCTTTGTTGATGGGTGGAGCCTGCAGTCAAGACCAGATGTCTGCTCCCATTCCACTGCTAGGGCTGCAGTTGGACTGGTGTGTGCAGCTATCTTTGGATGGGCTACAGCCAGGGACATTTTAGAGGGGGCAGGTCTGCAGGAGAATATGGGGGTGGGGCACCCTCTATTAGCAGAGTTTCCACAGGTCTGCTGTGGGAGGGGACCTGGATCTGAGGCATAGCTAGAGGGTCATGTACAGAAAAGAATGCAGGGGCATGGTGCACTGTGGTTACAAGGACTCAATGTATTGGCTGTGCGAGGGGACCTGCAGTGGCAGGGAACAGAAGCAGGCTGGTTGGAGGAAGCAGATCTGTAGAAGCTGGTCATGTTAAATGGAGATGTTAGATGTCACTGTGCTGATTCTCACAGATGTCTAGGCCTGGGAGCATGTGGGGAGGGGGTCAGGAAGAGAAATGGCCCTCACTCTGAGATTAGTAAATCCTCCTGTATTCCTCCTGTATAAACCAGGCATTTTAATTTTTTTTATTTTTATTTTATTTTATTATTATTATTATTATTTATTTATTTTAAAGATTTTTATTTATTTATTTGACAGAGAGAAATCACAAGTAGGCAGAGAGGCAGGCAGAGAGAGAGGAGGAAGCAGGCTCCCCGCTGAGCAGAAAGCCCGATGCGGGGCTTGAACCCAGGACCTGGGATCATGACCTGAGCCGAAGGCAGTGGCTTAACCCACTGAGCCACCCAGGCGCCCCTTATTATTTTTTTTTAAGATTTTATTTATTTATTTGACAGAGATCACAAGTAGGCAGAGAGGCAGAGAGAGAGGGGGAAGCAGGTTCCCTGCGAAGCAGAGAGCCCGATGCGGGTCTTGATCCCAGGACCCTGAGACCATGACCTGAGCCGAAGGCAGAGGCTTAACCCACTGAGCCACCCAGGTGCCCCTTTTTTATTTTTTATTATTTTTTAAAGATTTTACTTATTTATTTGACAGAGATCACAAGTAGGCAGAGAGACAGAGAGAGAGGGGGAAGCAGGTTCCCTGCTAAGCAGAGAGCCCGATGCAGGTCTCGATCCCAGGACCCTGAGACCATGACCTGAGCCGAAGGCAGAGGCTTAACCCACTGAGCCACCCAGGCGCCCTTTTTTTATTTTTTAAAGATTTTACTTATTTATTTGACAGAGATCACAAGTAGGCAGAGAGGCAGAGAGAGAGAGAGGAGGAAGCAGGCTCCTTGTCAAGCAGAGAGCCCAATGTGGGACTTGATCCCATGACCCTGAGATCATGACCTGAGCCGAAGGCAGAGGCTTAACCCACTGAGCCACCCAGCACCCAACCAGGCATTTTGAAAACTGCTCTTCTATGCAGTATCTCTGTGGGGCTGTTTCTTGTCCTCTCTCTTTCTTTCTTTCTTTCTTTCTTTCCTTTCTTTCCTTTCTTTCCTTTCTTTCTTTCTTTCTTTCTTTCTCTTTCTTTTCTTTTCTTTTCTTTTCTTTTCTTTTCTTTTCTTTTCTTTTCTTTTCTTTTCTTTTCTTTTCTTTTCTTTTCTTTCTTGTAGGCTTCATATTCAATGTGGGGCTGGGACTCATGACCCTGAGGTTAAAAGTTGCATGCTCTCTACTGGCTGAGCCAGCCAAACACTCCATTGTGCTATCTCTTTACAGGTGGGGACTCAGTCTCCTGTCACCCTCCCAGCTCTCCCAGAGCAAACCTGATTTTTAAAGTTCCATGGATTAAGCACAGCTTACTATAAAAGCCTGCGGAATGCAGCCCCTCTGGTTTTCAAAGCCAAATATAATGGGGATTCTCCATGCCTGGAGTGGCTGGGGTGTCTGTTTTTCTGTCCACTCAACCACAGTGATCCTCCCTCCCCAGGCAGTCCTGCATGTTCATTTAGTTCCTAGCTATGTCTCTGCTCTTCCTCCCTCTTCGATGTGGCCTCTTGTTTACATTTAGCTGTGGAGAGTTTGTTCTGCCAGTCTTTGGGTGGTCTTCTGGGTTATTTACACTGATATGTGTATTATCTAGTTAAATCCATAGGATGAGGTGACGTTATGATCTGCCTACTCCACCGTCTTTTCCAGAAGTTTCTGCCTGTTCTATTATTGAAGGACGTTTCAGTAATTTCCAAGTTTTGGTTCTTATATAAAGCACCTTTTTGGGAATGTCTTTTGGTGAATCTATGTGTGCGTTTTTTACAGGTACATACTGATGTGTAGAATCCATTGGTCATAATAAGACAGGTGAGCATTGTACTTTCAAGTTTTCCTAAGTGGTTATTCCAACTATTCTCTTCTACTCTTTTACCAATACAACATTTTTGCTTTATTGACAGAGAAATGAAAAAACTCACTCAACAATCTAACTTGTACATTTAATTCAACAAACTGCATTGAGCATCTATTATTTTTTTAGGTACTTGTCTACCCTTATAGAGCTTGTATTCTAGATGGAGATAAAAATAATGTTGAGAATAAGACACAACAGCACAACTTTGTAAGTGTTACAGACAAAATAATAGGGTAACTTAATGGGGGAAAGGATAGTCTCTTTAATAAGTAGTATTGGGAAAACTGGATATTCATATGAAGAAGAATGAAATTGGATCCATATATTATACCACTCACAAAAATTAACTTAAAACAGATTAAAGGTTTATTTTTTAAAAAAGATTTAATTTTTAAATAATCTCTACACCTGTCATGGGGCTTGAACTCACAACCCTGGGATTAAGAGTTGCATGCTCTACTGACTGAACCAGCCAGGAGCCCCTAAAGGTGTAAATGTGAGACTAGAAACTATAAAACTCCTAGAGGAAAACTTATGGAAAAAACTCCTTGACAATGATTTTTTTTGTATATAGACCAAAATAACAAGCAACAACATCAAAAATAAACAAGTGAGATTACATCACACTTAAAAAAAAACCCTGCACGGCAAAAGAAACAATCAACAAAATGAAAAGGCCATCTACAAGATGGGAGGAAATATTAGCAAACTATGTATCTTATAAGGGTTATTATGCAGAATATGTAAAGAGCTCATACAACTCATTAGCAAAATACAAAATGACTTCAAAATGGGCAAATGGGCAAAAGACCTGGACATACATTTTTCCAAAGAAGATACACAAGCGCACAACAGGTACATGAAATGCTC
Organism: Lutra lutra; assembly: GCF_902655055.1. NCBI lineage: Eukaryota > Metazoa > Chordata > Mammalia > Carnivora > Mustelidae > Lutra > Lutra lutra. Next base: position 76,471,196 of record NC_062282.1, on the reverse strand, counting down.
AACATCATAATCATCTAGGAAATCTGAGACAAAATCTCAGTGATATTTCATCTCTTGCTTGTTAGAATGGCTATTGTAAACGAAATAAGGGATAACATGTGTTGGCAAGGATGTAGAAAAAAGGGAACCCTTGTACACTATTGGTGGGAATGTAAATTGGTGCAGCCACTATGGAGGGTCCCCCCCAAATTGAAAATCCAACTACGATGTGATCTAGGAATGTTATTTCTGGGTATATATCCAAAGGAAATGATCACTGTCCTGAAGAGATATCTTTGCTCCCATATTCACTGCAGTATTGTTCATAGTAACCAAGACAAGGAAACTGACAAAATGTCCTTTGACAGATGAGTGGACAAAGAGAATACACACACATGCACACACACACACACACACACACACACATACATATATGGGTTTACCATTATTCTTTTGACTTTTATTATTTTTTAAGATTTTATTTATTTATTTGAGAGAGGAGAGAGAAGGAGCAGAAGGAGAAGCAGACTTCCTGCTGAGGAGGGAGCCAGATATGGGACTCATCCCAAACCCTGAGATCATGACCTGAGGCAAAGGCAGATGGCTTAACCATCTGAGCCACTCAGGTATCCCAGTTTACCATTATTCTTTGGACTTTAAATTGTTCTTATCCCATTGTAAAGAAATAGATGATTTAAAAAGAGAATTTAGAAGATACAGAAAAAGAGAAATAAATCACTTCCTTCCCATATGCAGTCATTGTTAACATTTTTTTGTCGGGGGGGGGGGGGGGTCTGTTTGTTTTTTTTTTTTTTCAGAAGACTTTTTAATGCCAAAATGTCTATTTTCATGGTTAATGTCATGCTGTTGATATGATTTGGTGTTCTCTTTCTCTCTGTTTTTATTTAATGACATGGCATAAACATTTTAGTATCGTATGATGGTATTCTTTGTAAATGACATTTTAATGGTGTATATTAGTCTGGTGAACACTACGATATAACAAACTACAGTACCTGACAATAGACGATTGGTGGTTTCTATTTTTCCTTATTGTCTGTGATCACATGATGAATATTTTGGGCTTGTGAGCCTTTCTACAGTTAGAATTTATTTCCTTATGATTTAGTCCCAGAAGTAGAAATATGCGTATTAGTGGCATGTGCATTTCAAAAGCCACTGATGGATGTTACCACGTTGTAGTGGTTCTACCCCCAGAACAATAGAATGTATGTTTTACTGCACCCTTGCCAGCATTGGCTATTAGTGAGTTTTGGGGTAAAGAAGAAGGATATGATAGAAACATGCCATGCCAAGGTAGGTGTGGTTACTGAATTAGTGCCGGGAAGTTGATGCTTACCAGGAGTCCTGACTGGGAGGAATGTGTCTCTGATACCCTCTTGACTGTGTCAGGGAAACAGATGTGAGAGCCCAGCAACTCACCCAGAATTGGTGAATAAAGCTGTTGCCCTTTCTCACATTTGTACCTGGCCTTGTAAATGCTGTACAGAGCCCATTCTCTGAAGAGCCCTTCACTGTGGAGCTATTAATGAATCCTAGCCTCGTTCGTAATTAGGAACAGAAGCAGATGCTCCAAGCCAGATTTCAAGTCAAATTGCTGCTTTTGGATCCCTGCTGCTGGTACGATGTGTAGATACTTTAATGTGCTTGTGGTGGAGGAGGGTGAGAAGAGATCATTAAAAACCAAGTCCATCCCCACCACGGTGGTAAAGTGGTTTCTCCTGTCGAATACAGACAAGGCCTGAGTCCACACCTCCATCTTCATTTGTGTTCAAGACATCTGCCTGATTTTCATTAGCCAGTATTTCCTCCCACTGCTCTCACCACGGGCCTGTCTGGTGCACTCAGCTCAGAGTAGGCAGGGAGAGGAGTTTCCCTGGCTGCTGTCTCAGCATGATGAATAAGATGAAAACACAACAGTTCTCTGGATCTGTCAGCAACTGGGGAGCTCTCTCCAGGCGTAGACAAGTGATTTCCATGCAGGGAGGGTTTTGCCCCCAGGGGACATTTGGCAAGGTCTAGAGATATTTCTGGTTGCCATAGCTAAGGAGGGTGGGGGGAGATTCTATTGGCATCTTGTGTGTAGAGGCAAGGGAAGCTGCCAGACATCCTACCATGTAGAGGACAGCCCCTCTCGCCTGAAATGTCTACAGTGCCACGGTTGAGAAATGCTGGCCTAGAGATGTGGTTGCTCCTTTTTTTTTTTTTTTTAAAGATTTATTTATTTGAGAGAGAGAGAACAAGCAGAGGGTAGGGGGAGAAGGAGAGAGAAACTTAAGCAGACTCCATGATGAGGACAGAACCCGACACAGGCCTCAGTCTCACAACCCCAAGATCACGACCTGAGCTGAAATCAAAAGTTGGACACTTAACCAACTGTACTTCCCCAGCGCCCCATGGTTGCTCCTTTTATGATGACTTTTTCCCACCAGTTTTGTCAAGAAACAATTGACATACCATATGTTACTGAGTAAGTTTAAGACCTACAGCCTGATGGTCTGATTTACAGATTTTGTGATGTGATGACCATGGTAGGTTCAGTTAATACCCATCTTTTCATACATATAAAATGAAAAGAAGAGAAGAAAGGAAAAAAGGGAAAAAAAGTCTTGTGATGAGAGCTCTTATGATTTACTCCCTTAACAACTTTCCTGTATCCCACACAGCCCTGTTAACTGTAGTGACCTATGTCATAGTTATATCCCTAGGACTTACTGATCTTATACAGCTGGAAGTTTGTGCCTTTCGACCACCTTCTTCCATTACTCCCCCTGCCCCAGCTTCCTGTAACTATAGATCTGATTTTTCTTTTTCCTCTGGTTTTGTTCTTGTTTTGTTTAGGATTCCAAAATAAGCAGGATAATACAGTGTTTATTTTTCTCTGCCTGACATATTTCACTTAGCATAATGCCTTCATGGTCCAGCCATGTTGTCTCAGTGGTAGAATTTATTGTTGTTTTTTTTAAAGGCTGAGTAATATTACATTGTTTAGATAGATAACACAACTTCTTTACCCATTTATCCATCAGTGGGCACGTGGGCTGTCTTGTGTCTTGGCTATTGTCAATAATGCTGCAGTGAACATGGAGGTGCAGATAGCTTTCCAAGTTAGTGGTTTTGTTTCCTTGGCTTGTATTCCCAGAACTGAAATTATTGGATCATATGGCAATTCTATTTTTTTTAAAAGATTTTATTTATTTATTTCACAGAGAGAGAGAGAGAGATCACGAGTAGGTAGAGAGGCAGGCAGAGGGGGAGGGGGTAGTAGGTACCTGCTGAGAGAGAGCTAGATGCAGGGCTCAATCCCAGGATCCTGGGATCATGACCTGAGCTGAAGGCAGAGGCTTAACCCACTGAACAGGTGCCCTGGTAATTCTGTTTTTAATTAGGGTTCACCATAGTGTTTTCCATAGTGGCTGCACCAATTTACAGTCCTATCAGTATAGCAGAGGGTTCTCTTTCCTCTACATTCATGCCAGCATTTATCTCTTGTCTTGCTGATTATGGCCATTCTAGTGATAAATCATTGCGGTTTTAATGTGAATTTCCCTAATGACTAGTGATGCTGAACATCTTTTCCATGTACCTTTTGGCATGTCATCTTCTTTTTTGGAGAAATGTCTAGTTAGGTCCTTTGCCCAGTTTTTAATTGGGTTGTTTGTTGTTGTTGTTGTTTTTGCTATTGAGTTCTTTATGTATTTTAGGTATTATCCCCTTATCAAGTAGGTTTGTAAATAGTTTTCCCATTCCATTGGTAGTCTTTCATTTTTTTGATGGTTTCTTTTACTGTGCAGAAGCTTTTTAGTGTGATGAAGTCCTACTTGTCTGTTTTTTATTTTGTTGCTTATCCTTGAGGTGTCCAATAAAAAAAGAATCATTGCCAAGACCGATGTCAATATGTTTTTTCCTACAAGTTTTATAGTTTCTGCTCTTACATTTAAGTTTCTAATTAATTTCAAGTTAATTTTTGTGAGTGTTGTAAGATATAGGTCCAGTTTCATTCTTTCTCATGTGAATGTCCAGTTTTCCCACATTGAAGAGACTGTCTTCTATATACTGAGACTTGTTGGCTTATCAAATTTTATCAAATATTACTTGCCCGTTTATGGTTGGGTTTATTTGTGGGCTCTCATTTCTGTCCCACTGTTCTGTTCATCTGTTTTTATGTCAGTACTGTACTGTTGAATGACTATAGTTTTGTGATGTAGCTGAAATCAGAAAGTATATTGCCTTCTGCTTTGTTCTTCTTTCTTAGAATTTCTTTGGTTATTCAGGGCCTTTTGTGGTTCTACATAAATTTTAGGAGTGTTCTTCCCATTTCTGTGAAAAATTCCATTGGAATCTTGATACGGATTATATTGAATCTATAGATGGCTTTTTGTAGTATTGACATTTTAACAATATGAATTACTCAAATCCATGAACACAGGATATTTTTCCATTTGTGTTTTCTTTAGTTTCTTTCATTATCTTATAGTTTTCAGAAGAGAGATCTTTCATATCCTTAGTAAATTTTATTCCTATTTTTATTGTTTTTGATGGTATTATAAATGGGATTGATTTTTTAAAATGTTTAAATCAAATTTTAAATTTTCCCAGAAAATTCACTGTGCGTATATAAAAGCAGTACTTATTTTTGTATGTTAATTTTGTTTTCTGCAACTATACTGAGCTTACTCATCATTCTAACAGTTTGTTGGTTGAGTCAGTCTTTGGGATTTGTATATAGAAAATCATTTAATCTGCAAATTGAGATAATTTTACTTCTTCCTCTCCAGTTCTGATACATTTTATTTTTATTACCTGATTGCTTTGCTGGACTTCCAGTACTACAAGGACTGTCTTGTTCCTCATCTTAGAGGAAAGGTTTCAACCATTCACCATGGAGTATGATTTTACCTGTGGGCTTGTCATATATAACCTTTATTATGTTGAGATATGTCCTTTCTGTACTTAATTTGTTAAGAATTTGTATCATGAATGGATGTTGAATTTTGTCAGTTACTTTTTTTTGTCAGTTGAAGTGATAATATGGTTATTTTCTCTTATTCTATTAATGTGATATGTCATAGTCATTGATTTGTTTATATTGAACCATCCTTGCAGCCCAGGGTTAAATCCCATTTGATCATGGTGGATGGTCCTTTTTTTTTTTTTTTTAAAGATTTTATTTATTTATTTGACAGACAGAGATCACAAGTAGGCAGAGAGGCAGGCAGAGAGAGAGAGAGAAGGGGAAGCAGGCTCCCCGCTGCCGAGAGAGCCCAATGCGGGGCTCGATCCCAGGACCCCGGGATCATGACCTGAGTTGAAGGCAGAGGCCTTAACCCACTGAGCCACCCAGGCGCCCCTAGATGGTCCTTTTAATATGCTGTGGAATTTAGTTTGCTAATATTTTATTGAAAATTTTTGCTTCTGTATTCATCCAAGATATTGGCCTATAGTTTTGTTTTCCATTACCATCCTTTTCTGGTTTTGGTATTAACATGATGCTGGCCTTGTAAAAGGCATTTTAGAGTATTCCTTCTTTCTCAGTTTTTTGAAGAGTTTGAGAAGGATTGGCATTAATTCTACTTAAATACTTAGTAAAATTCACAGCTGAAGCATCCAGCCCTGGGGCTTTCTTTGTTGAGGGGAGATTTTGCTTACTGATTCAATCTCCTTACTAGTAGTTGATCTATTCAGATTTTCTCTGTTTTAAGTTGTATGTTTCTAAGAATTGTTTTTTTAAGATTTTATTTATTTGAGAGAGGGAGAGAGTGAGTGAGCATGAGCGATGAAGAGGGGCAGAGGGGAAGGGAAAAGTAGACTTCCCTCTAGTGGGGAACCTGATATGGGGCTTGATTATGACCTGAGCTGAAGACAGACGCTTAACCTACTGAGCCACTGAGGCACCCCATCAAGAATTTTTCCATTTCTTCTAGATTGTCTAGTTTGTTAGCATGTGGTTTTTCACAGTAGCCTATTATGGTTCTTTGAACTTCTGTGGTATCAGTTGTAATGTCTTATTTTTTGCTTGTAATTTTGTTGATTTTGGTCCTTTCTCTTTTTTCCTTGGCTATTCTAGGTAAGGGTTTGACAATTTTGTTTATCTTTTGAATGATTCAACTTTTCATTTCTTTAATCTTCTCTGTTGATTTTCTGTTCTCTTTTCATTTCTGCTCTGATTTTTATTATTTTCTCTCCTCTGCTAACTTTGGGCTTAGTTTGTTTTTTTTTTACTTAAAGTGTAGAGTTATTTTTTTGGGGGGGTGGGGTGGGTCTTATATCTTAATGTAGGCATGTTTGCTATGAACTTCTCTCAGAATTGTTTTTGCTGCATTCTATAGGTTCTGGTATGTTGTGTTGACATTTTTCTTTTTCTCAAAATTTTATTTCTCCTTTATTTTTTGATCTATTGATTGTTTACAAGAGTATTGCTTAATTTCCATGTTTTTTTTTTTTTTTTTTTTTGAATTTCCCAGTTTTCTTGTTGAATTCTAGTTTAAAGCTGTTGTGGTCAAAGAAGATACTTTGTATGACTTCAGTCTTGAATTTGCTAAGATTTGTTTTGTGGCTTAGTATATGGTCTATCATAGAAAAAGTTCATGTACATTTGAGAAGACTGTGTATTCTTCTGTCGTTGGATAAGATGTTCTATATATGTCTGTTAGGTCCATTTCATCTATAATGTTCAAATCTGCTGTTTCCTTATTGATATTTTGTCTAAATGGTCTATCCGTTGTTGAGAGTAGGGTATTAAAATTCCCCACTATTATTGCATTATTTTTTATTTCTCATTTTAGCTCTGTTAGTTTTTGGTTGATGTATTTAGGTGCTCTGATGGACATATAAATATTTATAATTCTTATATCTTATTGATGTATTAACTCCTTTATCATATAATGACTATCTTTGTCTCTATCATTTTTAGCTTAAATTCTATTTTGTCTAATACAAGTATGGGTACCCTTGCTTTTTTTTAGTTACCATTTGCTTGAAATATCTTTTTTCATCCCTTTGCTCTCAGTCTATATATGTCTTTAAGGCTAAAGTGAGTTTCTTGTGGGCAGCATATTGTTGAGCCTTGTTTTGTTTTGTTTTTTAATCCATGCCGCCATTCTATCTTTAATTGGAGAATTTTATTTGTTTACATTTAAAGTAGTTCTAGATAGGTAAAGAGCTACTATTGCCATTTTATTCTTTGTTTTCTGATTGTTATGTACCTTTGTTATTACTTGTTTCTTATCCTTCTGTCTTGTGTTCTAATGTGTTTTGGTATCAATATGCTTTGACTTCCTTTTCTTTATTTTAATTCTTTTGTGTATTAACTAAAAGATTTTCCTCTGTGGTTACCACAAGGCTTACCTAAAATACCTGAAACATATCACACCCTATTCTATTTTATTTTTAAAGATTTTATTTATTTATATGAGGGAGAAACAGAGAGCATGTGTGATTGCACAAGTGGGAGGGAGTGCAGAGGGAGAGAACTCTGTGCTGAGCAGGGACCCCAATGTGGGGCTTGATCCCAGGACTCTGGGATCATGACCTGAGCTGAAGACAGACACTTAACCTACTGAGCCACCTGGGCGCCCCACACTCTATTTTAAACTGGTAACAACTTACCTTTAATAACACTGTTATTTCTTCTTCCCCTCATCTTTTAGGTTATTGCTGTTAGAATTTACATGTTTTTTTTTTTTTAAGATTTTATTTATTTATTTGAGAGAGAGACAGTGAGAGAGAACGTGAGTGAGGAGAAGGTCAGAGGGAGAAACAGACTCCCCATGGAGCTGGGAGCCCGATGTGGGACTCGATCCCGGGACTCCGGGATCATGACCTGAGCCGAAGGCAGTCGTCCAACCAATTGAGCCACCCAGGCGTCCCTAGAATTTACATGTTTTTTATATTGTGTTACTAATAACAGATTATTCTAGTTAGGGTTATTTTTGATCCTTCTAAAATTTTTTTTAAACTAGAGTTGTAAGTGAATATGCACCCCTATTACCAAACTGTAGAGTCTAACAAAGACTGTATATGTGGCATTACCAGTGAGATTTATGCTACCTTCTCATGTTTTTTATGTTAGTGTTCTTTGACTTCCACTCAAAGAACTCCCTATATATCTCATGTAAGGCAGGTTTAGTGGTAGTGAATTCCCTCAGCTTTTATTTGTTCTGGAAGTCTTTTACCTCCTTCATTTCTGAAGGTGATTTTTGCTGGGTATGGAATTCTTGCTTTACAATTACTTTTTAAAAAAATTTAAATTCAGTTGGCCTACATATAGTAATCATTAATTTCAGATGTAGTGTTCAGTAATTTATCAGTTGTGTGTATCACCCAGTGCTTGTCACATCATGTGCCCTCCCTAATGTCCATCACCCATATACCCCATCTCCCACCCACCTCCCTTCCAGCAACCCTCAGTTTGTTTCCTGTAGTTAAGAGTCATGGTTTTTCTCCCTCTCTGATGACTCCCCATTCAGTTTTCCCTCCTTTCCCCTATGGTCCTCTATGCTGTTTCTTATATTCCACATATGAGTGAAACCATATGATTACTGTCTTTTACAGTTACTTCATTTCAATATTTTGAAATGTCTCTCCATTCTCTCTTGACCTGAACAGTTACTTTTGAGAAATCCATTAAAAGTCTTACGGGGATTCCTTTGTGTGTAACTTTTCTCTTTGCTTAGTCTTAAAATTCTTTGTTTTTCACACTTGACAATTCGATTATAATGTACCTTGGTGTTGGCTTAATCAGAGTCATTGTATTTGGGATCCTTTTGGCCTTTTGGATTTGGATGTCCGTTTCTTTCCAGGTTTGGGAAGTTTTCAGCCTTTATGCTTTAAATAGACATTTATCCCTTTCTCTCTTACCTTTCTGGAATTCCCATAATGCAAATATTGTTTCTTTTCATTATGTCTCATAATCCCTGCAGGCATTCTTCACTCTTTGTCATTCATTTCAAAATTTTCTCCTCTGACTAGGTAAGTTCTAATATTTTTATTTTTTGTATCACTAATTTCCTCTTCTGCATGTTTGAGTCTACTTTTGAAACTCTGTGTTGAATTCTTTACTTCAGTTATTTATTGTTCAACTATAGGATTCTATTTGGTCTCTTTTGAAGGTTGCTATTTCCTTGTTGAACTTCTCACTTTGTCCATGTATTGTTTTAATCATTTTGTTTAGTTATCTGCGTGTGTTTTCCTGTAGTTGCCTAAACTTCCTTAAGAAGATTATTCTGAATTCTTTGTCTGACAGTTAATAGATCTCCATTTCCTTAGGGTCACTTATTAGAGTTTTATTAGTTTCCTTAGGTAGTGTCATATTTACCTGATTTTTTTTGTGATCCCTGATTCCTTATATTGGTATCTGTGCATTTTGAGTGAGTTCCTCTTCCAGACTTTGTTGACCCTTCTTCACCGATCAACTCATGGTGGGTTTACAAGTGTTTCTGCTTTGGCAGGTGGGGCTTGCTATTATGACCTAGTTTTGGGGAAGACAACTGTTTAAGCTCTGAGGACAGGGATGGGAGGGTATGCCCCTAGGAAAAATTTGCTAGAACTGCTGACTAGAACTGCTGACAGTGGGTAGGAACACTGTAAGGCTGTATGGTGGCTCTGTTGTTGCATGGATTCTCTGGTCAGGCTTAGTTGATGGTTGGGTCTTGGTATAAGTCAGCAGGGTGGGACCCATGCCTGTATAGCTTGTTGTTTGGAGGCTCAAATCAAACTAGAGTGTGCACTGAATTTCAGGTGAAGCCATTAGTTTTGCTCTGTAGGTGGGGAAAGCCACTTGCTGTGGTTTCTCTTCAAGTGCCGCTCTATGTAGAGCTATTAAATAGGCTACATGGCTTCCTCTGTGCTCTGGCTTAGGTTCTTTGGTGGGACAGGCTGAAGACTATATTCAGTAATGAGCAGGGTTATGAATTAGATTCCCTGTCTGGATGCAGCAGGAGAAGCTTCTCTAAATCCAGTAAAACTCTTCGTTGTCTTAACTCAAGCTGACCCACACTCCAAGTTTGATAGCTGAACAGGGCCACTGCCTGCCCCTATCAAGATCAAGCACTGCTGGTCCTCACAACTTGCAGGAGTTGTTACCTTCCCTTTTGGTCAGATGGGGCCAAAGACACTCTTCATAGTGGTTGGAGTTATGTATCAGCATCCATGCTAGGAAGGGAGACAGGCCACTCGAGGCTACTCTCAGGTTCCTGAATAGGCTCTCTGGTTGGGAGGGGTTGGTTTGGCAGTGAATTAATCCCCATCCCTGTGCATAGCACAGTAATATTCTATGCCTGGAACTGGTTTGTATCTGAGGGCAACCAGCTCTGTTTCCCACCTCTTGGCTCAAGTGGTCCTGGGCCACACAATTTCCTGGAGTTGTCTCCAGTCCTTCTGATCAGATGTAGCTAGAAGTTGCTATCCACAGTGGGCAGGGCCATAATTCCATTCCTTGCCTGAGCATGGGAAAACCAGGTCTAGGGCTGCAAAATTTCTCATTTGAGAGTCTGAATCAGGTATATCTGCACCCCACCATATTTCCTGGTCAGAGTGCACCCCTAGTGTGGTTGTACCATTGAGCAAAACTGCTGGTTGGGACTACTTGGGTACTGCAGGTATGAATTTGGTCTTCCAGGATCAATGTACTGATGTTTGCAGGTCTCTCCCTCCTTCTCCACTGGAGTCAGATTCCCAGTCATCGAAACTTGCAGGTTCCCCTACAATATATGTGGGGTGAGATCAGAATGGGAGCTCTCACAAAGTGACCCCAGTGCTACAAGTGGGTTCTGGTATCCCCTGTGGGCTCCTTTTTCCCTTTGGAGGAACTGGAGGCTCAGAGGAGACCTCTTTTCTTGGTGTTGCTCTGGCCTGGGAGAGGGGCAATGTGTTCAATGTGTATCTCTTCTCTTTTAATGGTCTTGGTCTCTTGGTGTAGGGCATGCTTCAGTTTCCTCCTCATATTCTGGGATTCTCTTGGTGGTGTCTTATTCTCGAGTAGTTGTTAGTTGTTTTCATGAAGGGGAGCAAAGACAAGAATGACTTGTTTTGCTGTCTTGGTGACATCACTCCCTGATGATTGTTTTTTAATGTAAGGTGTAGTCTAGCTAGATGAAGTTGAGCATGAGGGGCATATGATGAGCCTTTCTCTCCATTGCTCATTTAAGAAATAAATCTACCAGGTACTGTCCTAGGCTCTGGGGTACAGCCATAAACGAAATATACAAAATTTTATGTCCTCATAGACTGTATGATCTAAGGCATAAACTCCTCTTGTTCCAGTTAGATTTGACTTTTCCAGAGCCAAGAGAAGAGGGGATCAATCAAATAAATACATTATATTTTATATCCTCAGGAAATGTGATGCATTATTGCAGCCAGTCAGGTGTAATAGAGAGCCTACAATTTTTATTATTTTTGCCAGGATAAACAGTCATGGGGAATTTTTGTGTGAGACGTGTATTTACCTGTGAGTCACCATAAATTGGCTGCACTGTGAATCAGAGGGGCTGTTTGATTTTGTTTCCCTGAGGAGTGGGAAAATTCAGTATAAAAATATTTCTGTTCCCTAAAAGAAGTGACAGTCTCCAGATGGATGGCCTGGTTACTTTCCCTTGGATCTTGTTTCACCACACATCCTGGGGAGTAGCCATTATTTTCAACAAGATGATCTCTGTTCACAACTCATTTTTTTTTCACATCCACTACAGCAGATTTTAATGACCTACTCCTCTATTCCATAGCACTGATGGCCAGTGCCACGTGGCTCTCTCCTGGCTTATGCATTCCTCAGGTTGAGTTTTTGTTCTGTCTGTTGGAGACACGCCTGGATTGTGAGCTCCTGCCTTCCAGGACCTAGGCTGATGATTTCTCATCTCTCCAAGGCTGCTGGATGTACAGTACATATTTAAGGTTGTACTGGGAGCCTTTTCTTTTACACACTGTAATTGTAGCGCTCTTCCTTGCAAGAGGAAAGGGGATACAGCCCACAAGAAGGTGGTCGAGTTGTCAGCTTCCCAGTGGATATCCTGTGAAGCCTTTACTTCGGATTTCAGTGGGTGTGAGTCCACACTGAATTCATATTGTTGTGGAGATGGGGACAGTAATGTACTGTGTCTGTTTGGCTGTTTCTGTAGCTTCTGTTCATGGATGTGAAGACTTAGTTCAGGATTATGGGGTGTACCATGTGTCCTGTCCCATGGAAATGCCCTTGGGCATTTTTACTGTGTCCCTTTCCCCCCGTAAAGACCAATCTTCTATTTTTCTTTTACTCTGCATCTGTCTTCAATCCTCACCACTTACTGCCCCTACCATCTAGCAGGGGTTGCTATCTTAGCCTTGTTTGGTCTCATTCTTAGGAATGAGAAATCAGGCATGGGTAGAAGTATGGAGATAAGGTCTTGTTTTTGTGAGAATCTCAAAGACCCTTTCCACTTGGAAGACTAACTTCCTGTCAGCATAACTCCTGTGTGATGCTAAACCAAGCTGCTAAGCTCTTTCTCCTTTCTAGCTTGAGGTCAAAAGTTCCACTGAATTCTGGGCCGTACTTTAGGAGGAAGGAAGGTAAGAGAAGAAGACCTCTATTGTTACAGCTCTGCTCTCCTTCCCACAGCTCTGGAAGACCCCTTTGTGGTGTTTATATAGACTTGTAGCTGACTTGGCCACTCTATTTGTAGTTCTCTAACATGGGGCCTTCATACCCAAACTTATTTTCTACAGTGGATTTTTCAGGTACTTTTCTCTCCTCTACACAGAGTTAGTATTTCTGTGAGCTGTTTTCATAGCCCACAGAACCGGCCTGCAGAGTAGCTGAACCTTTGCAGAGATGACGACTGTTGATACATAGGCAGGAAACTCGGTTGTTCAATGGATAAAGGGAGCAGGTTAAGAATCACTTTTCTCCTGTTATGTTGGTCAAGTAAATTTTTGAGTTTGAGAGAGATTATATCATCTTAATTATTGCATAACTTTGTGCTAGGCATGGTGCCAGATTCAGGAAGGTGGAAACTCAGGACTACATCTTGGCCCTAAGGAGCTGGTGCTCTACTTGAATAAACAATTACATAGGAGTCTCTGTGGCATTGTCTGTGGCTCAGATAAATGCTCGGGTTCCACGCGGCCGCAGATTTGTTTACAGTTGCATTCACAGGTGCACAGTCCTTCCCAGCCTGCAGAGGATTTCAAGAGGAATTCTAGTTTTCCCTTCTGTCCTTCAGCACATGTTAAACAAGACCTAATTAGAACACACAGCTACAGTTCTCAAAAGCTGCATTCTCGTCTTTCTCATTCTTTGGGTCCCTGTGTTACTCAGGAGTCTTTTATATGACAGTACCTACCAGAAACCTCTCCTTTTCCTGCCTCTTCTCCCAGTAATTTGTTTTATAGTTAGTTAGACCTAGTCTTTCCTGGCTAAGAGCTCTGCAGCATCCTTTGGCTTCTTAGGTTGTTTTCCTACCCCCTCATGATGCCTAGGCTGAGAAAAGACAGAATTGTTCTGTAGAAGGTAGGTGGTGGATCAAACAGAGTGGGAAGTTGGAGAACCTTTACCTGTTCACAAATCGCCTCTCCTTTGCGCCTGTGGTCCATGTTTTGGCTTTTCATTGCACACCCTTCTCATGGTAATAGTTGAGTTCTAATCTACTTCCCTCAGATACATTATTTTCAGATATCTTAATCTTTTCACTCTCCCCGTAGGGTGTACCTTCTTTGTGCAGAGAAAAACAACTTCATCTCAAAGAGAAGCAGGAAGCCCACATAATAGGATTAATGTGCTATGGTTGGTAGGGCTGATTAGAACTGATTATTTTGGGGCAGTATTGATTGTCTTTTGTGAATTATTTTAGTAATATGTGTGTGTGTGTGTGTGTGTGTGTGTTTTAAGGAGAGCAAATGTGAACAGCTGCAGTTTTCTGAGACCAGTCATAAGCACATGTCCTTGTTTATCAAACACGTATGAGCAACCAGCTTATTGAGGAATTTCAGTTTGGGAAATAAACATGAGACAACTTTGTTTATTTTTAATTTCTGCTTTCTCTGAATAACATCTTGGAGGAAATTCCATAGTCTCCCATCATTTGGGGCTTTAAAAATACGTCCAGTGGACATGAAAACCTCTATCTCCTATCAGATTTGAAGAATCTTTTCCTCTTCTCCTGCACAGTATAGACTTGCAGCTTTGCTGATTTAGTCCTCGTCCTCCCAGGGTGGGTGTCAAGGCGGGCCCTTTTGGAGGGCCAGGCAGGGGACCTGCCTATTACATAATTCCCCCCCATGTGGTGGCTTCACCCAGATCAGCATTTTTTTTTCTCTCCCCTTTTTATCAGGGAGGGTGAGTTAGATTATACTGTGGTAACAACTTTAAAAATCATTCTTCTGTCTTAAAACAAGGAAGGCTTATTTTTCCCTTATGCTATACATCTTTTATGGGTTGGTAGGGGCTCTGATCTTTGTTGTCCTGAGGACAACAGGCGGATGAAGCCTCCATCTCCATGCTTTCAGAGTCATTGTGCTGCAGACCCTGCATTAGCAAGTCACTGCATCTTCTTAGATGAGCCACCATTTTTTTTTTTTTTTTTTTTTTTGTTCTTGAGCAAGGAAGTTGCATGGCCAAACTCCACTTCCAGGGGGCGTTTGAGGGTAATCATACCATGTACTTGGAAGGAGAAGTCCTATATTTGGTCAATGGCATCAATAATATTCCAGGAGCATGTTCTCCTAGACATCTGTATCATATCCTTATGCTAATAAGGCCATTTACTTTTTAGGGGGTCTCCATGGAGAGGTACATACACCATGGTGCCAGAGCTGCCTTCTGTGTTGTTCGTTCTCTACACTCTCATCACTTTGCTTTCCTAAACAGTGGGGACAGTTGCTTCCCTAATGCTACGGCTTCTTTAGGTTTGGCCAGTCCTCTTGAGTTTTCTTCTCTCTGTTAAGTTAGTCCTAGGAGAGACTAGCAAACCCACTGCCTGGGAAAATCCTATAACACCCCCAAAATTTATACCTGAACGGGGACGTACACATGACTGGGGGAACCTGTTGAATATTGTATTTTCCTGAAGATTGATGACCACCGTCTCCCACTCCGTTCTTCTCATATGTCCTAAGGAGAAGGTGAGGGCCTATACAAGGTATTGGTAGTATCAGCTCTGCCCACTTTTAAAACCCTCTCTAGGTAGGTGTTGTTTTTAAACATCTGGAAGCTTATTACCACCCCATTCCCCATTTTTTTTTCTAGAATATATAGGAATTTCATTCCCACATTGGGTCTTAGTCAAATTTCCTGGAGAGCAATGTAAGTTCCACTGAAACAAACACTTTGGATACAAGGGGCCTAACCCTTTGCTTGACAACATAGTGGTTCTTTGGTAAATAGGAGATTGAACTAATATATACTAATTTAAAAATCCTCTAGACTTGCAACTTGTCTTGGTTAACCCTGAGACCTCTGCTGAATGCAAATTTCTTTTTTTTGTTGTTGTTCAAATTAACGAGGGGCTTGAGAGAGAGTTTAATTAAAAAAAAAGATTTTATCAAGTCATTCAGTTTATGTTCCATTTAAAGTGAAACCAGTGATTATTTCAAATTTGAGCATCCTTGATCTGTGTGGGACTTGGATGTGATTTTTTTCTTTAATGCAGTGATTTCTCCCCTCTTTGGGATACTGATGCCAGTCATATCCTTGGAGACTTTGGGTGTAGCCACACGGGGTTGGGTTTCAGACCCTTCTGTTTGGTTTATCTGCTCTGTTGCTGGATGACTGTAGCTCAGTCATCTTTGCTCTCGCAGTAATAATCATAGCTAGTGTTTAGTGAGGCAGTATGTGCTAGGTGCTGTTTTGTGGCAGCCTTGTTACCATTTTGCTTTATCCGTCCTCCTTCTGTGTATGTGTATACCCACACATACACTCAAGCTGTTTTACCGAGCTCTCTACACATAGCTTGTTTCATCTTTAGTGCTCTCCTGGAGATCCCTGAGGAGCCTGGGACTGGGACTGAGTAACAGACTTGCCATGCAGGAGAGCTAATGGAAAGCAGGAGAGAGCTTCACATCTGGATTGGACTCCAACCCTTCATTCTTGAGCGTGCTGGGCATCTGTTGGAAATACACCTCATTCTGTCTGCTGGCTTGGCAGCCAGCAAGCTGACAGAAAGTGGGATTTTCAGCGGTGTTACTTGAAGACGGCGTCCTTCTTCCCAGAGTCATGAGGACATGCTGATAGGTGTGCACTGCTTCTGTCAGCTTTTTACAGTGGTCTTTATCTTCAGGTGCCGCCTGAGCTGACACATGGAGCTGAGCCAGGGGTGCTCTATGGAGATGAAGCCATGTTTCTCCCCCTCAAGTGTGATCATTCTTTGGGGAGTGAGTGGGGAAAGCATCGTCACGGTCCAGTGGATGTTGACTTACTCTGGTGTAGAGCAGCTCATATGGGTTGCTGGCAGGCTGACAGTTTTGTTTTGAAATCCTAGCCAGCGAGCTGGTTCCCAGCCCCCCAGCCCCCACAAGTTATACTGAGAAATGTTCCATGAGCTCCCCAAACTCTGAGTATCCTGCGAGTCTCTGCCTAGCCTTGACGTTGGTAGGAAAGGTGTCTGGATTATACCTCTCCAGAAGCTTTCCACACAGAGCTTTTCCACCCCTATTTACAAAAATGAATTTACTACTTAAAAAAAATTATAGCCATAAAATAAAGCTCATATGTTTGTAGAAGTTAAAGCAAATAAATAGAAGGAAGAAAAAATAAAGTACATGTAATTTCATAGGAGCTATGTTGGTTTATGCCTTTTTATACCTACACGTTTATAATTTTAAATGAAATCATGTCATAGATGTGCCCTTTTCATTTAAAAACGCTGAATAAACATCTTTCTTTCTCTTGGCATATACTTTGACTGTATTTTCCTAATATCCCTTTGGATGGATATTCCATAATTTATTTAAATAAGCTTTTGTTGTTTGCCTTCACGTTTGGGCTATTTTCCATTTTTCCCTAGTGTAGCAATGTTGTGATGAACATTTTTGGTGATTAAATATTTGTTTATCTTTACAATTATTCCCTCAGCATAAATTTTAGAAAAAGAATTGCTGAACTGCTAGGAAACAAGAATGTGGAAAATTTTAAGACTCTTGACATGTTCTGTTGGACTACACACTACTCTCCCCATTCTGCCAAGATGACCATCTTTTTGTCATCCCAGGATGTCACTGACACTTCTAGAAAGAGATGAGGGCCTCTCTCAAACAGTTCCCAGTTTCCTTCATTGACCTATTCCTTCTACTTTCTAGTTTTTGGGTTTCTTTTCTAAAAACAGTATTCACTTTTTGGTGTAGATAATACATAGTTATGGTTCCAAATATTTTAAAAAATATTTATATATTTCAGAATGAGAGGGAGAGAGACCATGCATGAATAATGGGGGGGGAGGGGCAAAAGCAGAGAACCTCAAGCAGACTCCCTGCTGAGTGTAAAGCTAAGGTGGGACTCAATTCCAGAACTCAGGAGATGATGACCAGACCTGAAACCAAGAGGTGAACCACTGAGCCACCCCGGCATCCCCCCAACCCAGATATTTGAAGAATACCCATTGAATACCTTTGCTTCCAACTCTGTCCTTTATGTGCCCTGTTTCGTTCCCTGTTCCCCTTTGCTACCTGTCCCAGGTAACTGCTGTTAATAATTTCTTGTATATCATTCCCCAAATTCCATGTGTATATACAAGCTAATAAAGTTGTATAGTTTATCCTATTTCATCCATTCTTGAAACCAAGGTAGGATTCTATATACGTTTTTCTCTATCTGGCCTTATTTGATGTGAAATATTCAGGAGGGTCTTTGGACATATTAGAACAGAGAACTTCTCCCTTCTTTACTTTTTTTTTTTTTTTTTTTTTTTAAAGAGGGAGTGGGTAGGGGCAGAGGGTGGGGGAAAGAGAATCTTAAGCAGGCTCCATGCCCACTATGGTACCCAGTGTGAGACTCGATCTCACAACCTTGAGACGATGACCTGAGCTGAGATCAAGAGTCGGACACTTAACCCACTGCGCCACCCAGGCGCTCCCTTCCTTCTTTACTTTTAAGACAACTTTAGCTTATGTATTTCCTACAAGTGAAATGATACCCCACATTTGAAATAATAAAATTATTTGCCATTAATACAAAATGTTATCCAGTGTACATAAAAATTTCTTCTAGAAATATCATATGTAACTTTTTTTCACTCCAGAATCTAGGCAGATATTGAATATTGATTTTGGTTGTAATGTTTCTTTTATCTAGAAAAGAGTACCGCCACCTTTTTTTCAAAGGGGGTTTCCTTTCAGGACACTGATGTATTTGAAGAATTGAGGCCAATGTTCAGCTTAAGGTCCCACAGTCTGTTTTTGTCTAATAGCTTCTTCATGATTCCATTCAGATTAGACATTTTGGCCCTGAGACCTCATGCGTGATGTTCTGTACTTCCCACTGTATCATGTAAGGCTCCCAATGCCAATTTAGGGATGATTACGTTGATGGTTTAAGGTGGTGTCTACCAGATCCCTTTTTGCAAAAGCACCCTCTGCCCTTTGTATTTAATAATCTGTGGGATTAATTTTGAGACCTTGTGAATATCCTGTTTTTTCTTTTTCAAGATTTTATTTATTTATTTTTTTGACATGGAGAGAAAGAGAGATCACAAGTAGGCAGAGAGGCAGGTAGAGAGAGAGGGGGAAGCAGGCTCCCTGCTGAGCAGAGAGTCTGATGCGGGGCTCGATCCTAGGACCCTAAGATCATGACCTGAACTGAAGGCAGAGGTTTAACCTACTGAGCCACCCAGGCGCCTGTGAATATCTTGTTCTTAAAAACATTTTACCCAATGGTTTTAGTATCCACTGATGGTCCTTGCCTGTATTATTACTACATTGGTGATAGCAAAGTAATCATTTTCCATTAAGTATTCTTTCTACATTTTTTTTTTTAGCTTGTATTTTCCAGTAAAAAAGAGCTTCATCACTCTTCTACCTTTTTAGTACCCTGGCATTCTGGACATGTGGATTTTTAACAAAATCCATAAAGTACCAGTCAGTGTGTTGTCATCATTATTCTTCTTGATTCTTTTTTTTTTTAAAGATTTTATTTATTTATTTGACAGACAGAGATCACAAGTAGGCAGAGAGGTAGGTAGAGAGAGGGTGGGGGGGAAGCAGGCTCCCTGCTGAGCAGAGAGTCTAATGCGGGGCTCGGTCCCAGAACCCTGGGATCATGACCGGAGCCAAAGGCTGAGGCTTTAACCCACTGAGCCACCCAGGTGCCCCTATTCCTCTTGATTCTTAAATTGTCACAGGTTTGACTGTGTGAAACACTTAAACGTCTGCTTTTATGTCCTTTTGGACACTCCCTTGCTTTCTGGCATAATGAGATGTCTCAGGGATATCTTGTATTTCTCCTTTCTACTCCAGGAATCAGACATTTATTCAAAGAGTTCTGGTTCCTTCTTATGAGAACTGGTA
Source organism: Lutra lutra (assembly GCF_902655055.1). Classification (NCBI taxonomy): domain Eukaryota; kingdom Metazoa; phylum Chordata; class Mammalia; order Carnivora; family Mustelidae; genus Lutra; species Lutra lutra. The sequence goes on along the minus strand of NC_062282.1, from coordinate 76,451,729 downwards.
TTTAGAAACCTGAATTTGGGTGTTGGGTGTGCTTATCGGTACTGGGTCTAGTCATTACTTTTATACTCTTTAAGTGCATGCAGTTTAGGAATGGAGTAAATTATTAGCTAATACTGATACTTTCATTGTAAATCTCACAACATGCTGCTAGATACCATAAATCTCTATTATTCCCAGAATGAGACCCCTGGTTCTTATCAATACAATAAATAAACAAATCAGTTTAACCCACTGAGCCATCCACGCACCCCATTTTGTTACCGTTTTAATATGCATTTAGGTTTATTACTGTTCATACTGAACTTTAGTCTTCCATCTTGTGTCATTTTAAAATTTATTTATTGAAAATATAAAATATTTACATGTTTAAAGTCAAGACTATATAAGAAGTCTTGATTTCTTTCCTTTCCTCTCAGTCGCATGTACGTTCTATAGGTAACCTTTTTCATTAGAAAAATAAGTGTATGTTTTTATTCTTTTTTAGTGTGTGTGTATATCATATGTACTTTTTCACTTTGCTTTTGGCATTTAATAATATATGCTGGAAGGAGTCCGTAGTGGTTCATAAGGATCTTTCTTATTCTTTAACAAGGGTGCAGGGTTTGTCCCATTGTATGGTTTTATAGTAGTTTTTTCAGCCAACTTCCTGGGGAGGGGCACTTAGATTGTTTCAACATTTTTTTTACATATGCGTGATGCAGGCGAATAACTGTGTGTGTCTGTTGTTTCATGCTGGTGGAGTGACATCACTGGGGTAGATTCCTAGAAGTGGGATTGCTGGGTCAAAGTGAAAGCATATGCATTTGTATTAGATATTGTTAAATCCCCCCTCCATGGGCTTAAAGCATTTTGTATTCCAACCAGTGACATGTCAGCCTCGCTGACAGACTATGGGATGAAGCTTTTGAATTTTCACAACCATGCCAGGTAAGAAATGGTATCACGGTGTTTTAATTTGCATTTTTCTTACAGCAGGTGAAGTTGAGCATCTTTCTGTATATTTTGTGTGTCTCTTTTTGTGGACTGCTTATGAATTTTGCCCATTTTTCTCTTGGGTCCTCATTATTTTTTAAGTTGCATAGTATTTCACTGTCTGCATATACTTTATTTACCTAGCCTCCTGTTGGTGGAAACCGGAGTTGTTTTTTATGTTTTGCTGTTAATGACAGTGCTGCAGTGAATGATGTTAGGAATGCTTCACTCACGTGCAGCTCCGTCTGCATGTTAAATCTCAGAAGTAGATTGGCTTGGTCAAAGGGTTTATGTGCTAGGGAGGTGAATAGATATTGCCAAATTTTGTGCCCTTGTAATGGGTGGCCCTACTTAACACCCCCACCAGCAGCGTATGTGAGTGCCTCTTTCCTCCCAGCTAGTGAGCCTTCTGGGTTGGTGCCTAATTTTTGTCCTGAAAGGGAAACATGAAATCTCAGTGAAGTGTGAATTTGCACTGAGCATTTCTCTTATACTTGAGATACTTGTTTTTCTTTGTCTACATTATGGTCTCCTACAACATTCTCTTAACCCCCTCCCCCCCGTTTTTTTTTTTTTTTTCCCCCTGGCAGATCTCCCTTCTTTCTGGACAGATGGTAATAGGGATGTTAAAAGGGAAGATTGCATGACTGGGTTACCATTACCTGCTCAACCAGGAATTCTGCCTCTGGGAAATTGCAGCCCCAGAGAGAGCCATTCCTGAAGTGTCCCCCTTCCTAAGGTCCCCTCCAAATGTGCATATGGTCTGTTAGCAGCGCTTGAGGTCAGCGCCCTGATGTCATGTCCTCCCTCCCATGAATTCATGAACCCGAGTCCCTGGTCTGCTGCTCTCCAGCTGAATTCCTTGGTGGAGAGAGAGCCTGACTCTAGGACTGCCCCTGGCAAGTGGGGGGATGTTTTGATCACTCCTCTCTGCTCATCCTTGTCAGCGCAGGCTCCCCTTCTCCAGCACAACCTATCTGGGCTAAGTCACTTGGCCCCATTGTTTTCCATACTCTCAGGGCACGCGGACAGGTGATTCCCTCTGTGCTGATGGCCAAGCAGCAGAGTTTCCCAGAGCCACTTGTGCCCAGCTGGCCCTGTGTCTCCTCAGAGGTGGAGGGAGTGTGGAACTCCCTCCCTTTCTGAGGAGGAGCCCCTTCCCACTTCGCTTACTGCTGCTAACTCTGCCTCACTCCCTCCCCCTCACAGTCTGTCCTGTTGTCTGATCTGCTGATCTGTAGCTTTTCAGTGACTGAACCAAGTAGGTGCTATGAACATCTGCCTTTTTAGAGACCAGGAGGCTGCCCAAGCCCTCACAGCTATTAGGTGAAGAAGCAAGAAAGAACACACATAATTTGACTTTGGGAAATATTCTGATTTGGTGGGGAACAAGCAAAATCTCCAATTGTAACTATGTGAAAAATATTTTGGATTTCTTGAGTGTTATGTGAAGAGGTTGGTGTAGGAATGCCCTGTGGGGTTGTGGAGAACTCAGCCTGGGCTGGAGATTTGGGCAGAGCTGAGCCTGGCACGAAGTCCAGTGTGGTTAGGGGAAGCAGTGGTTGGTAACCACGGCCACTGTGCTCAGAGCATTTACTCTGTGTCCAGTGTTGGGGGGAGCCCTGTGTGTGCTTATCTCAAACATGCCCACAGCATTCTAATGGAGAAGGACGATTTCACTCCAATTTACATATGTGAGGAGACTGAGGCTCAGAATATTAACTGAGTTGCGCAAGGACAGACAGCACTTCCCTGCAGTGCGGTGATTCAGACCTGGGTTGTCCCTCTCCAGACACATGTGTTCTTCACTGTCCTGCTGCACCACTGGAGACATGCCACCAGGCCTGGAGGTAGCTTCTTCCAGGCACGTCCTCTCTTCAGGTATTAGAGGGAGGGAAGCCAGGATCTGTGGCCATTCATGTTGTTGATGGACTGGACCAGCAGTTTTTATAAGGCCGATTTCTTTTCCACCTCTGGTGAGCCTGTTAACTGGGGCCATCCCCAAATGGTGCTGACGCCATGGCTCTTGGGCGGCAGGAGCTACCAGACTCCCTGTCAGGGCCTTCTGGGGCCTCGGGGGGCACCACACCCAGCAGCCACGCTTCGGAAAGTTTGGCCTTCTTCCCCGGGGCACCGTCACAGCAGGGGGACAACTGTGCCACCCACACCTTTCCCGTGAATCAAACAGCGTTGCACTTCTCTCAGGTGGGCCAGTGTGGGGCTGGCTGGCCCAGCTTGGTTGACCTCTTGTGATCATAGTACCCTGCATTTTTCTCTAAATTTTCTTCAGTCCATCAGCAAAAAATTGAAAGCCTATGTCCTTGCTGTCCCAGGGAGATAGAGTATCTTTGCCCTTGTGGAATGCATTGTTTAGCTGAAGGTATGCCCACAAATCCTTCCTCAAAGAAATGGTCATATGGGACAGGAGTCCCAAAAGGAACCACGGGAAGGGTCATATGACAGTGCCCAGGTGGGTGCCAAGAACATTTTGCAGGCCATTTGTGCTCTGAGTGGGGCAGGAAAGGGTCAGTGTGGTCTGGAATCTTCTTAAAGGAAGTGAGACTTTCAAGCATGTGGAATAAGTTGCAGTGGAGCAGCATATGGGGGTGGAACATTCTGGGGCTTCATAGCTAACGTCTGGGTTCCAGGTAGAGTGTCTAGGTTGTGCTGCTCTGAAGGCCTTTTCCCCCACCCCTCCCATGACACAGGTGGTTGTGCAGTGTGATTGGGTGATGGGCAGTACTGCTGCCATGACACAGCTCATTGCGCCAAGGGTGGCCAGTGGAGGGAAAGCGTTTTCTGTCCAGTTCTACCACATCTTCGGCCCATGGCCGTGACTCAGCCTCCTGATAAGACAATTCTGAGCCAGCAAGAGCATTTACTTAAGGAGAAAGGGAAGTGTATAGCATAGTCTTTCCAAAGTACATGGCACAGAACCTTAATCAATGAGAGAAATGATTCCCTAGAGAAGTAAATCATATCCTCCTTTTAGATGCTCAACAATTCACATTAGTTTTTTAAGGCTGTGAGAAGTCCTATGGTAAAGAAGCCTATTTAATTTTTCAACCCATTGTTTCGCAAACTTATTGACCATGAGACCTTCTAACATTTTTCTTTTTGGGCATAATTCTTATTAACATCCAGCAGAACCATTTCTGCGGGGTTTTCTTTGAAAATCTTTGGAAATGCTAAGATCATATATTTCTGAAAGATTTCCATCTTAAAAGCACTTAGCTGTGAAAAGCTCTTGTGCTTAAAATTTTAGCTTCCAGCTCTGCAAGACCTTGGTAACAAGGAGTCAGTCCTGGCAGGTGCTAGAAAGCTGAAGTTTTAGTACATATTTGTTTCTAGTCTCAAGTTAAAATGTTAAGTTCCTTGAGGGCAGCATTGGAGCCTTAACCTCCTTTGGGTCAACCCCACAGCTTGTTGAGCACTGACCACATAGTAGCTACTCAATAATTACTTGCTAATTACTCGATTGAAGATGTTTGCTAAATGCCAAAGAGTTAATTACTTGAGGCTGGAATCCAGTACTTTTAACTTCTAGCCAGAGGCTCGTTTTGCTAGCTAAAAAACTAATGTAGGGTCTCCCAGTCTCCTGCTGTTTCCCATAGCTACCTTAAAGCTTACTCAACTCTTTCATTTTGCTATTTTCTCCTGGTCCATCCTTCTTGACTCCCTTTCTCCACATTATCATGGAGGAAGCTGTGATGATCACGTGGTTGACCAGATGATCAGCTGGAGATTTTGTGTGTGTGTGTGTGTGTGTGTGTGTGTGTCCCTTCTCTCTCAGTTTTATCCCACTATACCTCATTGCTCCAGAAGAACATGCAATTTGGATCCCCTCTGCTTTGTTCTGCCTGTAGGCTTTACTTTGGCAATTCCATCCTGATGTTAAGTCTGTGGGGAGTGCAGCTGGAAGCATGCTGTTACCAGGGCTAGCTAACAGTTGGCGTTCAACTTTGGAGTGCAATAAACATGTGTCATCTACTCCCAAAGCTTAATTATGTTCTTATGTATGGATTGACTATGACAGTGTAGTATGGGTTTTCACAGCATCGATAGGAAAGATGGCCTTTTGTCAATAGGATTACAATGTCGGTTCTTTATCATAAGTAGCTCAGCTCAGGTTAGCATGAAAATAATGGAGATCTACTAATTTCTTCTCTGGTACAAGTGTATTGGATTTCAGACTTATTGAAATGTGTCCTTCTGTGGGTGTTTGACACTTGAACTTGCAGCTTGCTAGTAAGCAAGAGAGGGCATTGAACAGAATTTGAATGCCTTGGAGGAAAGTTCTTTATTTAACTCCCCACTGGGCTGCAGCTGTTTCTGGGTCTGTTCTCTAACCTTGGGAATCAACAGAAAAGCATCTTTATTTTTGAGTGTTTCAGTCTACCTCTTCCATGGATCAGCATTTCTGTGTTCTCTTTAACTTCAGGAGTCATTTAGCAGCATTATTTATGGAAAAATTGATTGAATTTAATGAAATGGAATGAGAAGGAGTCTTCATCGTTCTAACAGAGTGCTTTAAGGTTAGCAGTAGTCTTTTGGAATGAGATCTGATTTTGGTTAGGGGTAGTGTGTCTTAGTTTGGATGCCCGTCTTCATGGACAAACCATTAAAACAACCCTAAGCCCCCAAGACACTGCAGGTTTGAAGGTCTGGAAGATTGAGACCATCATGGGTTTTATTCACTATTTATGTGGTGGTTTGTAGATCAACTCAAACCATGAAGGACCAACATATCTGAATCGTGTTTTCTGAATTTAATGTAGCTGAGAATAGGAGTCAGTTGGAAACTTCCTTGTTTAGTCCTGCTTGGACACCATTCTGCCTCTACCACTCCGTTTATTGAGCCCAGCATGTGCAGGGTATGTCTGAACTCACAGCCTTCCTGTGGTCCATTCCTTTGTGTCTGGATGTCTCTTCTCTTGCCTGGCCCTGCCTTTTGCCTGGTGAAATCTATCTTATCCTTTATGTCTCAGCCTGGCTCTCTTCCTCAGGGAAGCCCTTATGAGTTCTGAGTGGATCCCATTCTTCCTACAGTTTTACACGATGTCTTCCTCCTCATGGCCCTTGTTAACTTTAATTCAATCATAGTTTATTTCTTTAATGTCTGTTTCCCCCACCAGAGTATCAGCTTCATGAGAGCAAAGCCATGTCTCTGTTCTATATTATAGTCTCAGGGCACTTGATATGGAATAAATACTCAAATATTTGTTGAAGGAAGGAAAAAAAGAGTTACAAATTCATTGTGAAGATTTTGTCTTTTTCACCTTGCACTAGAGCCTGAAGATGACCTTTAATAATCCCCACCTCCTGGTATTCATGCCCTTGTGTAATCACGCCCCCCCCCCCCCCCCCCCCCACTGAATGTAGGCTGGACCTAGAGACTAATTTCTGACAAATGGAATATTGCAAAGGTATAGGATGCCACTTCTGAAATTCGGTTACAAAGAGAATGTAGCTTCTGTCTTGTGTGCTCTCTCTTACCCTGATTGCTTGCTCTGGTGGAAGCCCTGTTGTAAGCTGCCCAGTGGGAGGCCCAGGCCATGTGGTGAGGAACTGAGGGAGGCTTCTCATTGCCGCCTAGGGAAGAACTGAGTCCCTCAGTCCAGTTGCCCATGAGGAACTGGATCCTGACAACTACCATGTGAGGCAACTGGAGAGGGGATCCTCCCTCATTTGAGCCTTCAGATGAGATGTCCGCCAATAGCCTAACTGCAGCCTTTGAGAAATCTGTAGGCAGAGGCACTAAACCCAAGAGCACTTGGGTTCCTGACTCACAGAAGCTGTGAGATCTACATGCTTGTTTTTTTAAGGCACTGAGTCTTGGGGTGATTTGTTATACAGCCATTGCTAATGATTGCATGAATTTCTATTAGTTTATTAGATAATATTAATGATAATAATGGGAACTTAATACATATCAGGTCTTGTGCTAAATAAACACTTAATATGTACACTTTTATCTGCTCCTCACATTAACTCTGTGCTGGAGGTTCTACTATTATCTCCTGTTACCAGATGAGACAAGTGAGTAACTTGTTCAAGGTCTTGGGAGAGTGCAGGTAGTGTGTGTAATCCTGGAGCTTTTGCTACAGGAAGAATATAACCTGTAGTGGCTTTGGGCTCCTTCCTCACCTACAGACAGGAGTCCTGGCTGTGTGGGTTTCTGGGACTCAGTGCAGTGGGGTATGAGACTGTTCAGTATGAGGACTTGGGCGGTGGCTCATCTTGGACCCTGTCTCTTTAAGGAACTGGAATCAAGCCCCTTTAGGAGAGATCCAGCTGTCATTTTATTTACACATGCCCTCTTAATGCTATGTGAATTAGCATGCTTAATGTGGAAGCCCACTTCTCTTGTATCTAAGAATAAAATCCAATCAGGAACAGAAAAGATGGTGGCTTTTGGAATAAAATGAACAGCGACCACTGTGATTAAAGCTTGTTTTTCAACTTCTGCAAGATGAAATTAAATTGAGTAATTGTTTGCCCGCTTAACCACATGACTCTGTCTGTGGCAGATAGTGGCATTGTGAATATTTTAACCAGTAATAAAGTCTTTTAAGCTTATGTTCCATTTTATTTATCTATAGATCTAAAAATGCAACAGAACAGAATGCAAGATGTCTAAGAGAAAAGGTTAGTGTTGTGTAAGATCACCATGGATTTAGATTCTGAAGTTCCAGGACCTTTTCTTGGGAACTAATTTTTGGTGCAGAATGTTTCTAAGCCCTGAATTGTGGAGTTCGTGTTCTTCCCGAGATATCTGAAGACCAGGTTTCTCTCTTTGTTTGTTTGTTTGTTTGTTTGTTTGTTTTTGGTCCTCTGGTGTGCCTGTGTATCTCCTGCCTCAGGATTGATTTTTGCCAACTTCTTGAGTACTGTGGAGTTGCATCATAATTGCTAATTCAAAGAGATTCACTTCGAGTGATGGACAAATAACCAAGCATGTACAGACTGCAAATAAGTGTTGGGTATAAAACGTATACTAGACATGTTACTATATGAAGTGTTGCTTCAGATAAGACCTTATATTCTGGAAACATACCTGTGTCTCTTTTAGTAAAAACCTCTGACAGTGCAACAGAACTTTTCCAGATAAACAAGAATTAAGCTGGGGCTCTAATGAAAAGATCATTTTACTATTTATCAAAAGTATAAGCTTGTACATTGGTCTTCATGTTGTTATGAAAAGGAATTTGGATGGAACTGGGATGTTATATTCCAAGCTCTACATTGCCCACAGTGTTCAGCTGTCATGATTTGAATCTCTCTTCAGCTGTCATGAGTTTGGCAGCCTGTTGACGTTGGGACTACTTTCCATTCTCAAGGAGATCACAAGTGAATTAAGGAAGTATGTTTAATTGGGTAGTTTCTTCAACTCTCTAAATTTGGAGAATTATGTTTATTTATATTAGTAGCTTACATTTTCCTCATAGAAGTATTTTATGAATGTAATCAAATTGATGGCCTGGGTGCTTATTAGTTATACCTTTTCACTCAGACATGAATCCTAGGTTTTGGTATTACCTGCTATCTCCCTTTTTTTCCATGTGCTTCCAGAACACTGTTCTCTCATGGGCTTCTGACATGGCCTCCCTGGTTCTCTCTGGCTCTTTTTGTCTAGGTTCTGCTCTTCCTCCCAGACTTTTCATATTGGTGAGGCCTCAGAGTTCTGTCCTCAGGCCGGTTCTTTCTTTGTCAGTCTCCCCCACCCCCATAATTTATTTCAGAAATATCTGAATATCTTTCTCCAGCCCCAGGATGGAGATTCAAGACATGGCTGATCCAGTGGTACAGTGATGTCTCTACTTGGAGGGCCTCTCTCTGATATAGTTCACACTCAAGTCTGCGTAAAGTGGGGTTCCTTTTCTTCCTTCTTCTTCTTGTCGTGAGTGGTATTGCTGTTTATCCAGCCACTCAAGTCTGTGGATTGGTTCTATTATTCCTGGTTGTGTTCTTTCCCACCCTATACCTGAGCCTGCCCCTCAAACCCCAGTGCCCTAAAGGCATCTTTTCTTCCCTGGCTTCATGTCACTCTTTTAATTCAGCCCCCCACTCCCTAATTTCTTTCTACATCATTTTCGAGCCATCTTTTCTCTGGCTTCCAGCTCCATATTTCTGAAACCTAAACCTGGTCTTGTCCCGTCCCTGCTTAAAATGCCTCAGTGGCTCCCTGTTGTTCTCAAGATCAAGGCCAGATTCTTCCTGTTGGCCACAAGGCTTCTCTGTGATTTGGTTCTTGCTCACCCCTGTAATGTCGTCTTTTGTCATTCCCTGAATCAGACCCCACATCAGGTTATTCATAGTTTCGCAGACCTGATGTGCCATTTCTTGCCAGGGTGCCTTGACCATGCTCTTCCTTTTACCTAGTGGTTTTCAGCTTCTTCCCCCCAGGAGACATTTGTCAGTGTCTGAAGACATTTTTGGTTATCACAACAGGAAGCAGTTGCTACCAGCCTCTAGTGGGTGGAGAGCAGGGATGCTGGTCAACTTCCTACAAAGCCTAGGGCAGCCCCACAATGATGAATTAACTGGCCTAAAATGTCAAGAGTATTGACATGGAGAAACATGACCAAGCCACTTGGTGAACTTTTTACTTTGTCCCAGGTCAAGCACAGTCAACCTCTTAAGACTTTGACCAGCTCCGCGACCTTGGATAAGCGACTTAAGTTCTCTGTGTCTCGATTTTTCATCTGTAAAATGCAAGTAATAATATGTCTATCTCATATGTATGTTGTGAAGATTAAGGGAGTGAAGTGTATGGTAGAACAGCCATGGGACATAGTAATTGCTCAGTAAATGTTCCTTGTTAATATCATCGTCATCATTATTATGTGATATCTGTAAATTTTTTATTATTTTTGACCTACCGAAACACAGTTGATCACTCCTTCCTATTTCACACCTAGACTGTGAGCACCTTGAGGAAATGATCTGGAACTTGTTGATTGCTACATTGCAGTGCCTAACATAAATTAGGCACCTAATGAGTGTTTGCTGTGTGAATGAATGAATGATTCCATTTGCATATATTTTTATGTTATAAATTCAGCTCTTCACTGATGTAAAAATCAACCAAATGCTAGCTCTATTAAGCAGGAGCTTCATAAGTGTTAGCTATTACTGTTAATATATAATTGTTAATGTAATTTAAATTTATATAATAACAAAAATATCTGCTGATTGAATTTTTAATTTTCAAACTTGCAATGTTTTGATGTCACCCCTTCAATTATCAGTGAATTTCCCCCGTAAAGGTCTTTCCGTGTCACATGGCATTTTTCCATTGGGTGCTGGAGAGAGCCCCCGTCTCCTGCTTTGATGAGAGTATGGGATAAGATGGTTGTTAGTTACTTGACTGAACTGTTGGAGTGCTAACCTCCGGAAAGATCGAGTGGAGGTTCAGACTGTAAGTAGGATTTTACCACACTATGGAGGCTCTTATCATGGGAAATCATCAAACGTCAGGCCAGAGACACTTTTGCCCTCATGGGAAAATTCTTTCTCAACCTGGAAAATTCCCATCCATTCTTCGTGGATCATTTCAGTGTCCAGTTATAGATTCTGCCAATGTTGTGCATCTAATCTGTGTTAGGCCCTGTTGGAGGCCCTAGGAAAGCACCAGTGAACAAAACAGTCTACATTCTTGGCTACCTATAGCTACTATTCTGATGAAGGAGTAAGCAGTAAGCATTTGAACGCAGCAGATCATTTCTGAGGGTGATGACTACTGATGGGGGAAGTCTTATTAGATGGGCGGTGGGGGGGTCAGGGAAGCCCTTTGAGAAAAGGACATTGGAGCCAGTCATGGGGGGATGTGGGCATAGACCTTGCCAAGCCAAAGGAACAGCAAATGCAAAGGCCTTGAAGCTGAAACGGATTTGCCATTCTTAGTCAAGTTTTCCCTTTCTTCGGTGAGTTTTTGGTTTCCTATTTGGCTATTAATCTTCTTGGTTCATCTCTCCGAAATTTTATGAAGCACACTGCATTGTGACTTAGAGGTAGGCATGCTCCTTCCCATCCCTGCTCCTTTGCAAACTCTCTTAAACTTTCAAGAATACTGTATCTGAAATGAGAGCAATTAAGGGCCGCAGCCAGCATGTAGGAAGGGCCTGCTTTACAGTGGTAGACGTTATTCTAAGTCCTCTGCAGGTGTTCGCACATTTAAAACAGGAGTCTCATGGGGTCGACATCCCTGCAATCCTCACTTTTCAGATGAGGAAACTGAGTGTCAGCCTAAGTCACTTGCCCTGGGTCATTACAGCTGGGAAGCTGCTGAGCTGGGGTTCTGAGCCAGGTGTTTGGACCGCAAATCTGCCCCTTGAATCCTCCAGGGTCCCAGTGACTTGGCTCACGGGAAAGCTTCCAACCTGAGGGGCCCTCTGTCACCTAAGTGTGTGACCAGCAGCCTTGTCTTCGTCCAGCTGCAGAGGCCCCAACAACTTCACTGGCTGGAGGTGCCAGCCTTTGGCTGCCACCAGAGCAAGAGGAGGCCCAACGGACATGGCTGCTGTCTTCTGGGCCTTCCTGCATCCTTGTGGCTGAGGAGAAATGAGCCAGTGGAGGAAGTAACCACCCAAAGAGGGAAGTTTTTTGTTTTTTGTCTTAAAGATTTTATTTATTTATTTGAGACAGAGAGCATAAGCAGGGAGGGTCAGAGGAAGAGGGAGAAGCAGACTTCCCTGATGAGCAGGGATCCCGATGCAGGGCTTGATCCCAGGACCCAAGATCATCACCTGAGCTGGAAGCAGATGCATAACCGACTGAGCCACCCAGGTGCCCCTACCCTGGAAGAAGTTTTAAAACAACAAATTCCATCAGCACAGAATAAGAGAAACTAAAGTGAGTGCCCGGGGCTAGCACAGATGTGAGTGTAGGGGGCAGAGCACGGGGCCCTGTAGGACCTTCCCACACCCTCTCCTTTCTGCCTCAAGGACCGAAGAGCATCCCCTGGTGGGGGTTCCTTGCCTCTGGGCCAAGGTTCTTGCTTCCCATTCTGCCCCCATCTCTCTGAGCCTCTGTTCCTTCATCTGCAAAATGCTGATGATGCCAGCCCTGGCCTCGCAGGGAGTTTGAGGATTCTGGGAGACAGTGAGATATGAGGGTGCTTTGTGTGTGATCAAATGCCACAGACATGGTCATAGTTGTTATTATTAGATCACAGACAGGTTTGCCGGAAGAGGTGTCTGAATTATCTGAAGGTTTCATTTATTGTCTTTTAACCTTGTTAGTCCCACTAAGTGAGGCTTGGCTCTGTTTCGCTCTTGCCAGGTTAGGATGAAATTTTCTTAAAAGGCAGCTCTGCTTTTCCTAAAGCCTCATTAGAGCCTAGACACGGGGACAGAACAAAGACACCACCAGAGAGCTCGTTGCCGTGACTTGCGTGACTTCAGCCTGGGTCTTCCAGGCTCTCTCACTTCTGTCGCAGGTGGATGCCTGAGATCTTACCCCTCTCTTAACTGGCTTTCATTCCACAGTGAGGGGAGTTTTATTGCCAGGGATATGGTGTTTCAAGGAACTCTCCCCTAAAAGCCACTTCGTTAATGAAGGCATTTCTGGAAGTTTCTTTTCTCAGTGACGGTATATTGAACAAGTTCCCTACTGCTTTCCCCCATTTGATGTGAACACACACAATGCCCAGCTGCCAACATTTTAGATGCAGATGGTTAATAAAAAAACACAAAAACTAGAAACTCTAAGGCTCTAGTCTCTTGAAGATGTGCCTCACAGCCTTTAACAGATTTTCTACTCCGGGGGGTGGGATTTCATGGATCTTCAAGGCATGGATTGGTTCATTAATTATTTCACTTATTTGACAGATATTTTTGGACCACCAACAGGCCAGGCACCTTTATAGACATGGGAGAGACAGAAGTGAATGAGATGGAAGAAGGTCCCTGCTCCTCCAGATTTTGCCTTGTAATAGGGATGGACTACAAAGAAAACACTTAGCTCAGTTAGATTTCTGATAGATCTAAGTGCAAGTAAGAAGATGGGGCCGTGGAGGGTGGCAGGGAAATGAAAGAGGCGAAGGGATCGAGGAGGTGCAAACTCCAGTTACAGGGAAAGTAAGTTATGGGGAGGAGAAGTACAGCATAGGGGATGTTGTCGTCAATAATACTGGAATAACGGCACATGAGTGACAGATGGCAACTACGCTTCCCATGGTGAGCATTTCATGATGTATATTAATGTCGAGTCACTGTGTTGTGCCCCTGAGACTAACAGAACATTGGCAACTCTACTTCAGTAATAGCAATTTAAAAAGATGGTGTGGTGAGGTGATGTGGTTGGTGGACAGGTGAGATGTACCTCTTGCGTGGGCGGAAAGCTTGGAGTGATCAGGAAGCTCTTACAAAAAGGGAGGAAAGCTGAGCGGAGGCAGCTGAGTTAAGATGTGGGGAAAGACATGCTTAGGTGGAAGAGTAGTGAGTGTGGTGGCCCAGAGGTGGGAATGAATGTGGCACAGTTGAGGAATAAAAAGAAGGATATATGGAGTATATCAAGTGGGCAGATGTGTGGTGAGATCGCCAGGCAAGGCTTTGCAGATCATGCAGAACCCCTTGGCTGGTATAAGGAATTGAATTTTATTTGAAATTAGAGATGACTTTCTCCTCAAGTTCAAGTGCAACAGGTAGAAACCCAAAGAGTGAATTTGTCTGGAGAGTCTTTATGACCCTGTGTTACGAGCCTCTGTGTGAGACGCAGTCATTATTGTCCTCCCTGTGTCTGCAGGATCTGCCTAGACCCTTAGTCCAGTGGCTGAATGAACAAATTGAATGGGGCACATGGGGAGGGGTAGGGAGTAGCTGCTGATCTCTATTCTTTTGTTCCTGTCTGTCCCCCGTGAGTCCACTAGACAGGTAGATCCTTGACTTGTCCTTGACCTTGGGAGAGTCTCTTTAGGCGCTTGCCTCCAAGAAGCTGACTCCTCTTCCAGGAGCATGGATAAGCAGACAGGGCAGGAGGTTCAGAAGAATCATAGTCCATCACCTTCTCAGTCCTGTGTATACAGGAGCCAGGCATCTTGGACTTCTGGAACCTTCACCCATTCTCCAGTATAGGCTTCCCCTACTCCACACCATCTGCCAGGCTGCTCCATATTTATCTTCTATATTGTCTTTAAATGTACCTGCTCAGGTGCTTTCAAAGACTGCCCACTCCTGATGAATTAAATCCACACTTCTTAGCCTGACCTTCAAGACCCTTTATAATCTAATACTACTGACTCATCCTTCTCATGCTCCTGCAGATTCTCTCCTCTAACAGATTTATTTATGTGCAGTCTCTAAATACTGCTTGTGCTTTCTGCCCTCATGCACTTCTGCTTGCCAAGCCCCCCCCTTGCAGCATACCTTTCCTTTGTCCTAACACCCCAGGTGGACTATGAACTTCCACTTCCAAACCTACTCTTCCAGGAAGCCTTTCTCGATTGCTTTAATTCTCAAAGATATTTTGTATACCTATGAGTGGTGCAAGTGCTTACGGTTTTCCCCTGTAATAACTCACCAGGTGGTTATTTTTCCTTTGTGTTTCTCCCAGTATACCATCAGCTCCTGAAGGGAGCAGGGGCCTTAGTGTTGATGTTGATAAAAACCTCAGGGATGTTAAGAATCTGTGAATGAGCTGGAAACCACACACATCTTCAGGTCTGGGTGGAAGTATATTCCAGATGAAACAGTCCCCAAAGAGGGGGCAGCATCATTTAAATTTGCAGGCAGTCTTGGTTAGCTCTGTAGAGTTTGCAAAAGGAATCCCTTGCTGACATGTCTCCTCAGAACTCCGGCTGTGAGGAATGATGTTTTATTTTCCCTAAAGCTTTGAATTAGCTTCCGTCTCTGTGTAGAGTACAAGGACATCTTGTTCTTGGGACCACCTCTTCACCGATGGGGAACCCCAACCCCCCACCCTCCGGGCTTTGGAGTTGGAGGCACCCATTTTCATCTGAGAAGGGAAATCAGTCAGGTTTAGGGTTGGTGGGGCCTGGTCCCAGGAACAGTCTTGTTGCTTCCAGCATTTATTTGAAAAATGTTGTCTCAGACTTCAAAGAGCTTGCCCTGCCCTTGAATTTGGTAATGAGTCTTGTGTTAGTTCCTAGGAAACCACATGACTTAAACATCCACACCAGCTTACCTTGAGTTAGAGGAGGGCCCTGCTTGTTCAGCAGGGGGTCCCAGCCTGCTCATTCAACCCAGGGCTTTTAACCTGGGGCTGCCTTCTCCAAGCTGCTCACTCACTCCTAACTGTGTGTAAGGCTCCCCTGAGAAAACCATGAGGGATACATACTCTTGCCACTTTGTGTGTTTTCTCTTTCCCTGTGGGTAGACATCATTCAAATAAGCACGACCAACCTGGTGGTCTACACTTAGGGTCTCAGAAGGTGGTAAAGCTGCCCAAATCAGCTTCCTCTCCTCCTCATTTTGGCACGTGTTCCTGTAGCAGGTGGACTGATTGGTGTATTTTTGTTTGATGGTCAAGTGCTTCCCTTTTGTCCACAGGTCACATGAGTTTCGTCCAAGGGACAAAATGATGTACTCAAGAACGCTAGATGCTGGGGCACCTGGGTCGTTCAGTTGGTTAAGCGGCTGCCTTTGCCTCGGGTCATGATTCCGGGGTCATGGGATCGGGCCTGCATCGGGCTTCCTTCTCGGTGGAGAGCCTGCTTCTCTCTCTCCCTCTGCTTACTGCTCTGCTTACTTGCAGTCTCTCTCTGTCAAATAAATAAATAAAATCGTTAAAAAAAAATGCTAGATGCTTCCCCATTTTTATTGGGAAAAGCTGAGAATCAAGAAAGTGAGCTTTATCCCAGGAGAAATCTCGGTGGAAGAAAATCAGATATTTGAAGAACAGAAATATTTCCTCAATTTCATGGCATAAACTCCTATCATGGAAACTTGACCGAAGGCCAGATTCATGGACTTTTTCAAGAATGGCTTATTTTGCAAAGTTAAGCATCCAGGGCCCAAAGATTTTGCCTCAGGCAATACTTAACTTTTTCTGTTTTTTTGTTTGTTTGTTTGTTTGTTTTTTAGTGGTTTCTCTTGTTACAAAGTAATGTATATTTGCTGTGGGAAATCTAGGAAGAATACGCAACTCCCTTTTTTTTTTTTTTTTTTTTTTTTTTTTTTTTTTTTTTTTTTTGCTTTTTAATCCCCTGAGTCTCTTCCATGCTGATGAGGAGACTGTGATCTGGAAGCCATTTTTGGAAATGATGACCTTGTGGCTTCTTGTGGAATGTTTTGCTGGCCCAGTGTATATGTCTCAAATCTCCAGTAAAGTGTGTCCATTGACATAGATGCTTTGCCAGGTACTAGTTCACCCACAGCCTGTTCTTTCTGAAATGTACTGCCCTGAGCTATCAGTGAGGGTTGAGCCCAGTCTAGAATGAGGCATCACTGGAATGATGATGCTTAGTCCCCAAAGAATCCATGTCTCCTTAGAACCCAGGTCAGCATTTCTCTGAGTACCTGCCTATATTTTTGGCAATGCACAGATTACCACTGTATTTTTCATTTTCAGTAACCACTGAACAGGAGTGAGTTGTTCCTGTGGGTTATCTCATCTTGTGTCCTTTGGTTTATCCCCCACACGCAGCTCCCACTTGGTTTAGAACTGAAGGAGATTTATGTTGTTTGAGGAACAAATTCCTCTTTTGGTTTCTCTGAGATCATTAGAAAAGCCAGCACATTTCTGTTGAAATGACAGGGATATGGTAGTACTCAGTGTGTCCTTTTTAATCTGTGCATCTCTAATGTCTTCCACACTTTTTAGCACATAGTAGGTACTCACACCCAAGACTTGGCTAATTAGATTTGCTGAATTAAGTGCTCACACAAAACTTATTGGTTAATTTCCTTGATACAGGGCTTTCATCACTGCATGATGACTTCAGCAACTTTGTCTACAGGGAATAGTCATTCCAGGGTATGAGGTTTGAGTAGCTTTTTGATTCTTGGTGTGGTTTTAATAGTCTCCAAGTGGTATTGAGTTGAACACCAGGAACTGCTCATACACTCCCGCTGTCCCAACACTAACATGACACATTTGTCTCCTGAGCCTAAGAACATTGTATTCTGCTCAAGCTCATCCTGCATGGTTAGACTTTATCTAAATTCCAATCCATGCCAGCACAGTTTCCACTTCATATCATTCTGCTCCAACCCATTCATGTCTGTTTTCTCTTTGATCTTCCTCTGAAAAATTCATGAGGACCTCTGCAGGTATCTGGTCATGTGTGGGTTTTTGCTCAGAATCAGCCATATGTGAAACTCTTCCTTGATAGTGAAGCCTCATCTTACCTAGTGATTTCTCCGTCAATGAGTTGCTCTCCAATTTCAATTTCCTCTCTCCTGGATATCAAGCTAAACTGAGAAGCCCTAGACCATTAAGTGGGATGAGCACTGGAAGACACTGTGACCGAACTACTTGCAGCCTTGTTTCATATTTATTGAATAGTCTCTTGAAACAAAGGTTAATATACCCACTAGCAGATGTGCAGTAGTTGGTAGTGTGTGTTAACAATGAATTTCTTCTGTAGATGTTAAGCTATATTATATTGAAGTAACATACTTGGTATCATTATTATAGTCTCAGATAAAATTTGTACAAATTTCCCACTGTATTTAAGTGGCCAGTTATTGTTTGCACTCCATGGTATCCATTACAGACTTCTGTTTTAGTTCCTATAGATCATCATTTTACTGGTTATGGATTTTTGCCATCATCATTCATTATTAGCTCCTTGAGGAAAAAAGCAGTCTCTTTTCATATCATTCCCAGGGATGATAATTATGCCAGAACATAATTTCTGCTCATTGAGTGTTTGTTGATTGAATAAATTCATCAAAAGTCTTAAGCTGGTCAGAAGATGGGTGATTGGATATGAAGATAGTATTTGGGTTGAGGTGTTACTGAGATTCTTTTTTTTTTTTTTTAGATTTTATTTATTTATTTGACAGACAGAGATCACAAGTAGGCAGAGAGGCAGGCAGAGAGAGAGGAAGGGAAGCAGGCTCCCCGCTGACAGAGAGCCCAATGCGAGGCTCTATCCCAGGACCCTGGGATCATGACCTGAGCCGAAGGCAGAGGCTCAACCCACTGAGCCACCCAGGCACCCCTCTTTTCGCATTTCATATAGCTAGAGACTCAGAAGGAAGGTATAAGGGGTGCATTGCATTTCAGTTTACCAGAGGGGGGAAGAACTCATTTTTGTCAGCAAATATTAAAAGATATACAAGCGGCTACATAAATTGTGATGCATGAATTATTGGTTATGTTAGTTTTATAGTACTATAACATATTTTTCCTTCTTGTCAAAAGGAGAGCTAAGAACGCTGCATTGGGCAGTCTTACCTGATGTCAGTCTTATTTCCTGATAAGTGGTAAGGAGTATCTGAAGATTAGGGGAAGCAGCTAAGCGCCAGGGAGCAGTCATGATAAAGGACCATGCATAGTTACCAGGGTTTCTCAGGCTCAGCCCATGTGACTGATATGGTATATTAAATTAGACTGGGAAAATAAATTAATACCTGAATTCCAAGCTGTGAACATAGTTGGTGGTTGGCAGAAAGAAGTGATCCCATTTTATTTTATTCATTCATTCATTCATTCATTCATTTTAGAGGGGGTAGGCAGGGAGGGGCTGAGGAAGAGGGGACAGAGAATCCTAAGCAGCAGGATTGTGGAGAGAAGCACCACAGAGAAGCGGAAGAGGGGAGAGAGAATCCTAAGCACCAGGTGTGGAGAGAATCCACACCCAGTGTGGAGCCTGACATGGGGCTTGATTTCATGACCCTGAGCCTAAATCCAGAGTTGGAAGCTTAGCCGACTGAGCTACCCAGGCACCCCAGGAGTGGTGCTGTTTTAAGTACAGATCCTGAAGCTTCTCAGACTTTGGGTCTGCAGGTCTTAAAGATGAGGAGCAACCTATTGTGGATCACGTGGACGCACACATCCATGAACAAATGGTTTCTACCATTCAGAACTTCTCAGGACTATGACATTGGCTGCTATTTCTCTAGTATTATCTATATTTAGACTCCATAAAGCAGTTCTTCTTCCTATATACCCTGTTAGGCCAGCATGGCCCTTGTCTCCTAGGAGACATGTTGGATATTCTGAGAGCAGCTAACTTGGTTTGATTCAGGCAGATTTGGTGTCTGTAGTGCTGCCCTGGAAACAAAACCATCTCTAAAGCAGGATCCTTCCTTCTTGATGAGTTACTGCGGGACAAGTCCCTTCACCTCTTCTAGTATCATAGCCCTCTCACTTGAGGAAAATAACTTCTTTATTGTCCTTAAAATAAAGTGAAATCTGTCAGTAGACCCAGATCTTTCAAGGAAAGATGCTCTGGAAGATGATAGTGAAGCAGTGTTATGGTGATGAAAAATGGGTATGTTCTCTTGTGTAAGGCACAAAGTCTGTTGTTAATTCTTCACAACTTGCCTTCATTTCTTCTTAGTTCCTAGTTGAATGAACTTATTGTACAAGGATTTGGGAACTGAACATGCATCTGAAGAAGCCCTTTTAAGACAACGTGTGTCTGGTTGGTGTTAAATTTAATTTGGAAAAAAGAGTACGTTTTCTCATATATTATTTTCTCTGGGTTAAAAAAGAGGAACAGATAGATTTCTGCTTTATCTTCAAGTGTTCCAAATTACATGTGACAGCTTTTCAAAAAGCTGGTATCTAAAGGCAAAAAAAATACACTCTTTGCATATATAAGATTTGACAGCATCCTTGGCCTGGAATTGAGAAGATCTGTCATTTATTGCTGTAATTCAGCCATTGTGATTAATTGTTCAAGGGCCTTCATTGTGCTTTGCCAAAACAAAATTAAGGGAAAACAACATTCTCATCATGCAAATCATGTAACTTTCATGTTTATTAATGCTTCCATGGAGGAATCAATATCCACTTTTCATTGAAAGTACTAATCACTGTGAACCCCTCTCAAACATTGCTGGGTAAAGTCATTTTGAATTTCTTTAGTGGACTCCCTTCATTACCCCAGAAAGTTAAATCTCCCCCCACCCCCCATCAGCAGGCTGTTGAGATGCTTGTGTGGATTTATGGAGTTGTTTCATTTTCTTCAGAGTCTTTTGGTCATTTAAAAGATATTTTAAAAAATTTTCTTAACTAGGCTCCATGCCCAATGTGGGGCTTGAACTCATGGTCTTGAGCTTAAGAGTCATATGCTCTATTGACTGAGCCATCCAGGCACCTTGGTCATATAAAAGAGGTTTTCAGTGCTCTTTCATGTGATTTTTACTGAACCACATCTAAGCAACAGCTGCCTGACCCTCTGAATGTGTTTTCCACTCTCCTGGGTATTTTGGAGGGTCTTTGTAGTCAATTCAGAATCTACCCTGCTGGTGCCAGAGTTGGGATAGAAACAGCTGCCCTCTTAGACCTGGCTTTCTGTCGGTTACGAAGTTGTCATCAGCACTCATCCAGGCCAAGGTTTTGCTTGTCAGATAAGCCGGTTTCAAGTTGTGCAGACTGGACCACATTGATAGAGACAAAATGATGTTATTTTTGTTCTGTGAGGATTTATCATCACTCTTCTCACCTACTCTTTCCTTGACTATAGTGGATGGCCTCAGAGGTTTTGTGTTTCTTACATTTTCCCCCCCGATTCTGTTAATGCTCTTCTCTGCTTGCTTGTGACATCTTCATGCATCATAATATTTACTGTTGGGTAGCATGGTATATGTTTGTGTTAATTCATGCACACACAGCTAAATTTAGTTTAGAGAGTGAAACCCTGAGGGTAAGAGGATGCCACCGCAGTCACAATAGATCAAAGATCTTGATACATTTCTTTCTTTGTTTCTTTTTTACTTTATGTTGCCTCCCCAACCTTTACCCCATGTTGTCTCCCAACAAAACAGGGCAAAATGAAACACACAGTGACATCTCCATTCCTTGTCTCTCCCTAATTACATCATTGGTGTGATGTAGAGATTTCTGACTCTGTAAGTCTTCTCGGAACTGTCCATGGTGCTGATAAACTTACTGTAAACCAATCTTGAGCAAGAGCGCAGCTCCAGACGAAATGAAACCTTTTGCTTCTAGAGCATAAAGCTTTAGATTCTTATGGCTAGGTTTGTTAGTTTAAGATTTTATTTATTCATTTGAAAGGGAGAGAGTGAGAGAAGCATGAGAGGGGAGAAAGTCAGAGGGAGAAGGAGACTCCCCATGGAACTGGGAGCCTGATGCGGGACTTGATCCTGGGACTCTTAACCAACTAAGCCACCCAGGCACCCCTCATGGCTAGGTTTTGTCCTACTGAAACAAGTAGAGAATCCAAGATAGTTATTGTACTGGTTTGAGTCAAAATAATGGTTTTAGCTTATGGTACATTGATATTTTGGCCTCTTATTCTTAGGTATTGGGAGAGTTCCTCACTTGTGGGCTGTTTTTGGTAGATACAGCTCATGTTTTCATTTTTTCTTTCTTGTAGCTACCCCCGAGGATCACAGAGAGCACACAGGGAATTGACAATTATTTTTAATGAGAGATGTATGTGAAGCGGTTTCTCATTCTGAATTCCCTGCACTGCTTTTTAGTGGAATCAGGGGGGTTGGGGATGTGTTTCTGGAGCTGTTTGCATTGACAGCGAATTCCATAATCACTTTCTGGCAGGACCAAATACGCTCTGGTTTTGAGTTTTATTTCAGAAGCATGCCTTAGTTTGCTTAGCAAAACAACTACTTATGACATCTGAGGCAAACAGAAGTCTGTTGATATTTGTCTTTGATTTGAAAGAAGGTGAAGAACACAGTAAGGTGGAAAGGGATTTAAAAAGTCAAATAATATCCATCTTCTCTTTTCCTAAAACTCAGATTCATAGGCTTGAAGGTGTCCTGGATTCATAGGCTACTAGTGTCCTAGAAGATTGTCAGGAAACAAGGGAAAGCTTCTTTTCCACCCACATCCCTGTAGTACTTTGATAGCAGTACCATGATCAAAAGTGGAATGTATAGTTGAGTATATATATACACACATATAACTGAGTATAAACCTATTATATAATAATCATATATATATATATATATATATATATATATATATATATATATATATATATATCTTATATCTGGGCCTTCATAGAGCTAACAGTGCAGTAGAAAAAACAGACATAGGATAAATAATGGCCATGTAACCAGAAAGTGAAACTTTGTGTTTTCATCTAAAATACTAGTCATAACAATACAAATACCACTGTCAGAAGTATGCCCAGGGAATTTGTTGTTGCTATTTTTCCACAAAGAACTACTATATGAGTATTGAATGGGGCATGTTAGCCATGCACATTACAGTCTCAATTATTAGGATGTCTGCTAGATACATCCAAATTAAAAAGGGGGAGTTCTTCCAAAGTTACTATGTTACAAACCTCGACTCATCTACTTTTACTGTTTTCTAAATGGCAGTACACAATAGCCAACTCAAATGGGAGGAAACATAACTAAATCATTTGGGATTCAATGAGTCCCACCCTTTCAAACTGACGGTTCCATAATAACTTGGCAAAGCACACTATTTTTATTTATTTTGCTCTTTGCAACTGTAAGCCCTCAGAATTGGTACAAAAATATATTTTCTTGGCAAAAAGCTCTTCTAATCACAATACTATTGTGAAAAAACACACAGCACATGGTGGTAACACATACTAAAAATGTAGATCATTAGATTTCGGTTTATTTTACAAAACACATTTTTAAGATTCTCTGTTGGTTCATGGACTAAAATGGGCAATTATTATTATATTTGAAATTACCCTAATCTGTAGAAGTAGAAAACATACATGCATATTTACTGAGCTAAACCATTAGAGGGCTCACTGAAGGACACCCATATAAACGGATGAAGCAAGAAACTGGATTCTGCTGGTACCATTTTGTACAAACCAGAATTAATGTTCTGTGATAGGATTAAGACTTCAAATGGAGTCATAAAATGTATGTGCAAGACCAGACACAGTCTGAATGAGCTAAATTCACTTTTTTATTTCTACATATCAAGGGAGAGAGGTTTACCAAGATGATGCTTGTTAAATATTCAAATGAGAACCAGATCTCAGTGGGTGTTGGAGGGAAAGCACATTAGCTGGATTAGTAAAGATTTTTCATATTACACTGAGGTAGATTTCAAGAGTCTGTTTATGCCTAATGAAATTCCTTTGTGTTTATTGTCACTAAAAAAAGAAGGAGAAAAGGAGGTGACAGATGTCCTGCAAAATTGAGTACATTGTAAAAAGTATCATGATGGCAGGGAGTTCACCCTGCAAAGGCTCTAACAGGAGCTTGGGGCAACACTGCAAATGTGCGTTGTGAGAAATCACTTAAAAAAAGAAATTCTTCCTTGTGCTGGAGTGCTGGGGGTAGGCAGAGCTGGAATGGATCAGGCATGGATTCTGACTGCAAGGAGCAGGTAGTATCATAAGGATGGTAGGTAAATCAGGAAGAGGGCAGCATTCTGTTGTAGAATAAGAATCAAGGAGAGAGAGGGGACCCGGCTCCTGGCCTGTGGCTTTCCTAAAAGATTTAACAATCCTGGGCAGGGTGAGTCTCTTCCTAGACGGGTCCAGGGTGAGGCTTATCAGCAGCTTCAGAACAACAGAGCTGCTGCCTTGGGAGAGAGTGAGGCTCTTGGAGGGGCTTTGAGCAGGAGGGCACTCCGATTATACTTGCTTTGGTGGCATTAATCTGCCACGGGCAGGCAGAGTAGATGAGTGATAGAAGGACCTAGAGGAGGGGAGACTAGCTTTCAGGGAGGGGTATTTTGTGAGGCCAGGTGTGGGAGAGAGAGGTGGGGCAGCCACAGTGGGGATGGAGAGGGGGATATGGCCGCACGATATAAATAGAACTGAAAGTGCCTGGCAGGTTTCTGTGTGATGGCTCATGAGCAAGAGGGTGTCCGATTCCAGACCCAGGTCATGGGGAAGATAGCAGGGCCATTATCAGGAATAGGAAGAGCTGGTTTGGGAGAAAAGCTGAAAGTCGTGAAACAGGGAGCTCCGGACTGTGTACGTGATTTGCAGTGGCTGGTGAAACACCGAAACTCATGGCCTCTTCAAGAATTAAGAAGAATTTAAAGATGGTGACAGCAGAGTATGGTTCTTCCAAGCCTGGGACCCTGTATGAATGCACTGGTCACTAGCCATGAGGGCAGCCTTGGTTGAATTGGCGGTGCCAGAGTGCCTGTGCCCCCCATGCCCTTCCTGAGTACCTGCCCTGGTGCCTGGGAAAGCTTGAGCAAAGGACCTTGCAAAGGAACTTGCCTGCAGTGCTGTGGGGTGCCTCAGGGTCAGGACCGAGGCCGAGGGGTGAGAACCACAGCAGTCTAGGAGTGGAACTGAACCCTTTCTGTCCCACTTGTTGGTGATAGGCTCATTATCCAATGTGATCAATTCCTCAGAATAGGTGAGGAGTCCACGATCCTCCCATATTTGCCTCAGTTGAAATTTAAATGAAAACTCTAGAAGTGGAGGCTTTTTAGAAGGTGCCCAGTGTCTTTGCTCTCTCCACGAATCTCGCACTCCTCAGGTGGATGGCTTGAGGATTCCCTGGGCCTCCTGGGAAGCAGATACTAACGTTGGTTTTGTTTTTGTTTTTTAATGCCTACTATGCTTCTGTTAGACCCACTCCTTCCTTCTAGAGCCTATTCATGAATGCTGCCTTATTGAATCCTTTGATATGAGCATATTACCCTATTCTACAGTCAGGAAAACTGAGGTATAGAGAGGCAATCTACTAAAACCCGATAGCCAGTGGCCTGCAGAGCCCTTCTCTCCCTGTGGTGCTGTCTGTTTTTGTTGGCCATGAAAAAACACAGGCTGCTCAAGATTTGTTTAAAAGTTGTGGCAGGAGATGCCTGGGTGGCTCAGTCAGATACACGTCTGCCTTTGGCTCGGGTCCTGGGATCAAGTCCTGCATTGGGCTCCTTGCTCAGTGGGCAGTCTGCTTCTCCCTCTCCCTCTGCTTGTGCTCTCTCTCTCTCTAACAAATAAATAAAGTCTTTAAAAAAATAAATACATAAAAGTTGTGGCGAAACTCATGTGAAAAGCATCTTCTGAGGGAACTGGCTGATTTTTGGATGCAGGGCCAAGAGGAGAAGCTGAGAACTTCGTGGAGTTGGAAACACAGTCAGGCGGCCCAGTTGCAGTGTTCTGCTGGAGGACACGGGCTCTTTTTTTTGTCTGACTAGGCACAAGTTTTGAGCCTTTGGTTGGTTGAGGAGAAATCGTTTTCCTCTGTGTGTTCATGATGAGCCAGTTGATGGGATGGGGAGCAGCAATAGGTCATCCAGATGTCCTGGGGACCAAAGCCAAGCCTCTCCTTCCCGGCTTCTTAGCCATTCCAATGCAGGGCCTGAGGGAGGGAGGTGATGGGGAGGTTGTGGAAGGGGTGTGGGCCCCTGAGTAGAAAGGACTGTCTCCTCTTCCTTGGCACGGAGCCGGCAAGGCAAGTCGGTGGAAATAGTCTCAGTCCACATTCTAGCTACACGGTCAGGTCAAACTTCCTCCTCCCCCTACCCCCCTAGCCCCCACCCCACAAGGCCATGGCTTTTCTGAAAAGAGGCTCTCTTTGATCTGGAGGAGGAGCACGAGGAGGGGCTGGGAAGTCAAACAGCTGCGGAGAGCAGGCTGTGTTTGTACAAGGTCTGCTAAGCCCACGATGTCACAACAACAGAGAACCTGGTTGTTTTGGAATCCGAAATCCATCACTGAATTAATTCTAAATTAGTGGTTCAAACTGACTGACAGGAAAAACACGCCCTTAAAGATATTGCTGTTTAAAAACTGAAAGTTCAAGGAACTCTTAGTTGTCAAATTTCAAAACAGGTCTGTTTTTTTTTTTCCACTCACACGTGAACTCAGCTGTATTCCAACCATGCTTGGTGGCTATGCCTGGTGGGAAGGGGACTTCTCATCCCTGTGCTCCTGAGCCCAGGCACACTGTGGCTCAGCTGGTCTCTGTCAGTGCTGGGGATCTCACGGTTTACATGTCATAGTAGATTTCTTCCATCCCATTTACCTTCCCTTGGGGGATCTGCTGCAACTGCCTGGTTTCTAATCAGATAATGTTAGAGAGAAGGGGCTGGATGCTGCCTGCTCTTAAGGGTGACCACCTCTGTCTGGCACTAATGTGAGGTCAGGGGTAGTTTTTTTCAGGTGCTGGTCAACTTGGGCTTATTTTTTTAATACCTGTGCTTAAGGTTTACTTGATATTAAAGACTGAACGTGAACAGTAGGGAAAACCAGGCATCAGGCCGCTGGGCTCTTGAGCCTAGCCAGATTATATTCTATCCCTTGGAGTTATTAATGTTGCTGGCTGGCTTTACAGAGGTGTGTGGAGTTTATTTAGGACTTTTCTTGTAGGCATAGATTGAATTCTCGTCATTTCTTTCAGTGCTTGTCATGCCACTCAGGTGTGGGCAGTCGGCCTGAATGGGCAAGTAGGGTTGGCATAGTGAGCCGGTCCCGCCCCTGGATCTTAGATCCTGCACAGCTGGGGTGGAGGGGTATGTGTCCTCTGGGGGGTGATTTCTGTAACTGCATGTGCTTGCCAAGCTTTGCTTATATTATTTCTATATATTAGAAGATGCAACTGACGTAATGAAATGCCAATTTATTTTAAACAACTCTGAATTACTAGTGGCTTGTCACCCTACTTTTTTTTTTTTTTTTTTAGATTTTTTTTGTTGTTGTTGTCCTTGTTGGAAGGAGTCTCCTTATGCAAACAGACACCAGGTGGGGGACTGCTGGTTGAGCAGTCCCTGCTGGTTGAGTGGTCCCTGCCACTAGGTTGTGGGCTGGCTGGTGGATGGCATGTTTCTGGTATCACTGTGACCTCCCCAGGGTGCAGATAGTCTTCTAGCTGATGGAAGACCTTTCTCAGTTGTTGCCCTCCTTTTCTCCACGGTAGATAAGAAGGAATGGTAGTTCATATGAGAAAATAGTAAGTGAATTTTTCAATTGACCTTTTAGTTTGGAACAGTTGATGAGATTCTGCTTAGAGGAATCATGGCCACACTTTACACACCCGTGTTCATGGCAGCATTATTCACAGTAACCAGGAGGTGGAGTCACCCTGGTGTTTGCCAATCAATGAATAGATTAAAAAATGTGGCATATCCATATAATGGAATATTAATCAGCCTTAAAAAGGAAGGAAATTCTGGCCCAGGCTGCATGGGACTGTGAGGACATTTTCTAAGCAAAAAAAAAAAAATCCCGGTCACAAAAAAGACAAGTGCTGTATGATTCTGCTCAAGTGAAGTACCCAGAGGAGACACATTCATAGAGACAGGTAGTAGAATGGCAGTTCCCAGGAACCGGGGGCAGGGGACACGGGGACTAGTTGTTGAATGGGTGTAGAGTTTCAGCTTTGCAATGAAAAGGTTCCAGAGATTGTTACCCAAACAGTGTGAGTAGGCTTCATAGCACTGAACCTTACACTTAAGAATGGTTAAGATGGGACTGTCTTGGGGGCTCCGTCAGTTAAGTGTCTGCCTTCAGCCCAGATTATGATCTTGGGAGTCCTGGGATGGAGCCCTGCATCAGGCTTCCTGCTCAGTGGGGAGCCCACTTCTCCCTCTGCCTGCAGCTCCCCCTGCTTGTGCTTGCTCACTCTTGCTCTCTCTCTGACAAATAAATAAAAAATCTTTTTTAAAAAAAGGGTTAAGATGGCAGATTTAATGTTCCATGTTTTTTTGTTTTGCTTTTTTTTTTTAACCACAATTTTTAAAAAAATACCATCACCTTTTGTGTCTCTAAGCCATGTTGACTTATGTGGGGCTTTCTTCTTGGCCCCGGTGTTGGCACGTTCCCAATTTTCTCTTACCTGTGCATCTCACAAACCTTCCTCCTGTGGGAGTTCCTCAGAATCCAGGTTAGACTGACTTTGGGATCGCTAACCATGGCACCCTACAGAGACCAAAGGGGATGCTGCCTTCCCTATGGGGTCCCTCCTGTGGTGGTTGCTGCTCTTCATCTCAGAGTATCTGTGATCTGTTTCTTCCTGGCCCAGCTGTCCTCTGGAGAGCCAAACAGTGTGTTGTTTTCTGCAGCTGCATTGATGAGTTGTGTCATTGTTTTGGTTTAATTGCAGTTGCTCTGCTGTTAACAAATCTATACAAAGTATATCAGGAAGAAAGTCTTTGGTACTTCCTTGTCCCCAACAGATAGAATGTTTTTTTTCCCCCCCCTGCATCATTTGAGGTTTTTTTTTTTTTTTTTTTTTTTCTTTAAACTGCTAATAAATGCCTGGCACTGGTTTTTCGTGTTATATTTAAGTCCATAGGGATATTGTGGAGCCTGTGTCTACATAATTTAATGCAGAACATAGAATTTTAGTGCTGGCTGGGATCTCTGAGACTTTGTATTGCAGCTTTCTCATTTGATAAAGGAGGAATTTGGGGTCCTTATTAGGGAAGTGGTAATGGTGGAGCCAGAACTAGGTCTTGGTCCCAGATTGTCTTGTCAGCTCCTTCTCTTCCTTGAGGTACCCTTTTGGAATTTAAAATACTCTATTTAGTGCCAGGTGTCTGAAGGTCATTCATTTCAGAGCATATTTCTATTAGCTCGAAGTGACTGTGTGCTGAGTCTGTCAGTGGCAAGAAGTGGTCATTGCCGTGCTTCAAGTCCTGTGTGGGACGCCTTCCTTCTTCCCAGGAGAGGTGCTTCTGATGCTGTGTGTGAAAGTCAGCATTTGAACTTAGTGCTTCCAAAGGACCAACTCTTAGAGGATGGCTGCATTAAATCATTTTGAAAATGGAAAACTTGCAGAACATGAAAAAATTCACCCTCGAATTAACCTTTCTCAGGAAATAATGTTTGCATTCACCCTTGACTCCCTCTTACCTTTACTTACTCTGACACGCAGAACGTTCTTCCCAGACCTTGTGAGTTTCTTCTTAAGCATTGATAACACTTCCTGAGACTCAGAGGAAGCCTCTAGCCCAGACCCAGCGTGCAGGAGGGCCCCTTCACGTCTGGTTGTACAGAATTCAAGTAGATGGTTGGCAGAGTTGAGGAAAAGGTAGGACTACAGATAAAACACAGCTACCTCAAGTGATGTGAATAGCGTTTTGTAACTAGAGAGAATGAACCCTGTAGGGCTTCCTGGAGGAGGTGAGATTTGGTCTCAGTTCTGAAAAACGGGCAGAAAATTGAGGAAGACGACTCTAGCAGAGGAAAAAACAGCTTACTTAGGGGGAAAGGAATATGGAGAGAGGAGAGGGAGAAGCAAACTGGCCAGGGTGGAGGTAGGGAGCAGACTTTCCTTGTGGAATATTTCCAGAACTCACAGTGAGCTCTGTCATTTCCCCCTCACTTCCCACCATTTATACAAGTGAGACCCTCAGTGGCTACTCTGTTGTGAAGCCTGCTCCATGGTATCTGTTGTGAACTGAGCTGGAGATGGGCCCTGAACCCAGGTTGGGCCACTCTGAGTCACTTTCCTGGGCTGTGGACTGGGAGCTGGGAAGGGAATTTGCATCACTGCATCTGTGTCGTGGCAGCTGGAAGGCTATTACCTGTCCAGAGGTCAGAGAAGGCAGAGGAGGATCATTAGCAGAGGGAGAGAAGAGCTGTGAGAATGAGTAGGGTGACTTTCCACTCGCTGAGACCCGGCCCTGTCCTCAGGCCTGGCTGCAGCCTTGTGTGCCTACATCGTTCCTGTGCTTACGTTGTAGACACTCCTTTTTTCCCGAGCTCACCTCTGAGCTCGACTGAGGCTGGCTCGGTTATTTGGACCTAAAAAGGTGTTAAGGAATAGAGGGAGAAGAGCTAGAGTTCTGGTTCCATCTCACAAGGTTGTTGGGGAGGTCTGGGTTTGAGCTCCTTGGAGGCCCACTCAGTGGTTGGTCCCAATGTGCCTGGGTCAGCTTGTCACCTCTGCTATGACTCAGTGCCCACATCTCATCTGGACTCAGCACCAAGATAGGGGCTCATGGTTTGGATGCTTACATACTTGTTGGGTGAATCTGCACGTTTCTGCACCAGACATCACTGTCACATGCGGGGTATCCAGGAGGAGCACACAGGTGGAGCCCATGTGACAAGGGCTCTGCTGGAGCTGTGTGTCAGGCCTTGGAGGGGAGAGAGGGTGGGAAGGCCTTAGTGTATTGGTGAGGGGGAGCAGGGAGCATATCATAGAGGACATGTCATGGGAGGGGCAGTGCAGGAACTTGTGTCACAAACACTGGGGACAGAGGTAATAGGGCACGCCAGGTCAAAGAGACAATGACCCTTGGGAAGGGTTTGGGAATGTCCATAAAGGAGTAGTGGTGTTTGAGAGGCCACAGGAGGCAAGGTTGTTAGCATAGGCAGGACATGGATCATGAAGGGCCTTTTAGGCCTGGCCAAGAGTGACCACCCTCAATTTCCTGGAATGGTCCCAGTTCATTCCTCTTAAACCATACGATTATGAGCAGTGGGTCAGGGTTGATAATAAGTGATGTGTTGTTACGTTTATCTTACTCATAATTGTTGGGACCCACTGTAGGATTTTCAACATCAGAGAGACAGGGTGAGATTTCAAGTCAGGTGGACGATTCAGGAGGTGGTGGAGAGGTTGGCGGGGCCAGAGCGGTGGTGAAGGCCTGCAGAAGGCAGCAGTAATGGAGTTGGCTAGGAGAGCACTCATGGCAGAAGCAGCCAGAATGTACAGACTGTGGCATTAGATGAACCTGTGGCTGTCTATTGAGGGGACTCTTAAAGGTCACTGAGTAAGAGTAGGCTTAGCGGGGTGTTTTTGGACAGGTGGTTTGAGGGCCCTGGGGAAGCCAGAGAAGAAGTCGAATAGGAGCTGGAAAAAACGGGCTGGGGTCCGGAAGAGAGGACTGGGCTACAGGCAGCCATGTGAGAGTCATTAGGCTGTGGGTGATTGTCCAGGAAGAGAGAGTGTCGAAGAAGGAAAGGAAGTCAAAGATGACCCCTTTAAGGAGAAGGGTAGGGGGGAACCCTGAGTCTACAAAGAGCACTAAGAAGGACTAGCAGCAGAGGTAGGAGGAAATCTAAGGGCCTGGCCAGAGGAGCCGTTACCTTAATTGGGGTCTCGTATGATTGAGGCACCATGCTGAAGTCTTCTTGTATCTCACTCTCTACACCTGCACCAACAGACATCTTGGCAGACTTGTCTTTTTTCAAAGCCAGGGTTCTTTTCCACCCTGGAAATGAACTCATGGTTGTGGCAGGGATGGAGACACCAGAGTCCAGAAAACCCTCCTCCTTCAGGTGACCTCAGCAACTTGGGCAGATGTCAGGTGCAGGGAACTTGACCGTTGCAGGTGCATGTCTGTGGGGAGGCACTGCCTCCTTCCCCACTGGCCCCACTCTGCAGGCCCCATCAAGGAGACCTGGGCAAGGAGGCTGTTGAAAATGGAACAGGGGAAACAATGCCAGTGATTTAATTGCATCATGAATTGTGGCCAGAAGAGGAGCCTAGCAACAAACTCATTTTCTGTTGGGCACAAGACACAGAGGACCTACTATAATTAGTTCTGTTTTTTTTTTTCCCTTGTTGGCAAGTGCCTCTTTATTTATTTTTTCTTCTTTGAGTGCACATGATGGATCAGCTTTTATCTAAGGTCCTGGTGTTAGAATTATCTCGCGTTGTTATAAATTGTTTGTGCTGGTCCTCAGTTTGCATGTGTGTGGGTGCACGGCCATGTCTGACATTCAGTGAGCACCTACGGCCTGCAAGGTAATAGATATGGGTGTCGTGCATGTATCTTTTTATTTACCTCTTAGCACAACCCTGTGCGTTAGGTCATATTACGATCTTTGTTGTTCTGGTGGAAAAGTGGTCCTGAGGGAGAGAACATGTTGTCCAGGATTCCATGGCTAGGAAGTGGCAGACTGGGGATTTGAACCCAGTTCATGCTGACCTTCCCCAGTTACCCTGTACCTCTTGTCTCATTTGTTGTGGGCTGGCATCTCCACCAGTCAGAGTCTCCTTGGCTTTTTTTGACCCTAAACTATGATGCTCCTTGAGGACCCCAGAGGACTAGCAAGGCTGTTGCAGAAGTAACTGATTGAATGGCCCAAAAGAATTACAGCAGTCTGTGCAGAGGCCTGACTCTGGCAGGAGTAGCTGCAGCTGAGGAGTAGCAGGTCACATTGGTGGGAGTAGCCATAGCTGAAGAGTAGCCATAGCTGAGGAGTAGCGGGCCACATTGGCGGGAGTAGCCATAGCTGAGGAGAAGTGAGTCACACTGATGGGAGTAGCTCCAGCCAAGGAGTAGCTGGTCACACTGGCAGGAGTAGCCACAGCTGAGGAGTAGCTGGTCACACTCTGCAAGAACATCATCCATGGGCAAGCGCGCCATACCGGGGCTTTGTTGGTTTGCTTCTTTAGAGGAGGAGTGAGCTTATTTCTGAGACTCAGGGAATTATGATGCCATTTAAGTACCCTGTGGCCTGTAGGAGCAGTTCTGGGGTGGGGGAGGGGTCTGCTTTCTGGCCCTGCTGGGAGCTCTGTACCTGCCTAGTTGTGAATAGGTAACTGCGCATCCCCAGAGACCTGGAGAGAGTGTCCTACTAAAAGCTAATGTCTTAACCCCTGGAGACATTTTCTTTGTTTGAGGCCTCTTGCTTATGGATTTTCTGTTGTCACCAGGGCAGTTCTGTGCTCTCCTGCTAATGAATTATCCAGGAGTCAATGACCCGTGCACAGTGGATTGGTTTGCCATCTCTGCAGTGTAAGACACAGCTGCCCGCCCTGTGTGACCAGAACCGAGGTCAGAGCCTCCGAGGTGATTACAAAGCTATACCATTAGCCATTTTCCCATTTCCTTCCTGTACTCGGGTAGTCCTGCAAATAGGCCTTTGCTCACTGGCCTGTGGTGAGCAGTGGTTTAAGCCTGGTAGGCGGCTAAGACTGCTGATTTGATTTATCTTCCTAAGTAGTGTGATTTGATCAAAGTTGGAGTCACAGACTTTGGGAGCTGAAAAGAACCTTGGTCCAATCCCTTTAAAACTTGCAGCGAGAACACAAAGGCTGGAGAAAGGAGGTAATTTCCATGGCGATGTCTTGAGACCAAGAGCCAAGACAGCCCTCTACCACATACCCCTGATTTTGGGTCCGGGCCCTTCAAATATCTCATTGGCATACATTTCTAAGGCTGGTCCTATTGCCCGATGAAATTGGAAAAGGAGATTAGGAAGAGATTGGCGAAACCTCATGAGTCTTCAGTGGACATTGGGTGGGCTCCTTCTCAGACGCTGATGTTGAACATTTGATTTTCTCCCCTACTTTTTTCCAGATTTGCAGGGATAGTTTTGATGAGGGCTCCCCCACTTGTGGCCCTGTGCACGAAGATCAGTTGTCATGTTAGAAAACTCCCTTGCTCTTCAGGTTATTAAAGAACTATTAGTGCCCCCCGACAGGCATGTAATAAATGAAGCCTCCCAAGGCTCAGAGAGCAGTAATAAGTGCCTCATTTGCACCCAAGGATTCGCTTGCTCGCTCAGTGGGATCTGGGTCAATAGACATCATTTTCATAAGTCATTTATTTTTCTTTTTCCACATTAGACAGGCTTATATATTTTTTTTCTTTTTTTTTTCTGGAATTTGCTTTTGGGGCAATGGGCATTTGGGAAAAAGTAAAACTGGCAGATTGTAAGAATAAAGCTGGAATCAAATTTAGGTATGAAATGTAAAATGTAACTTCCAGGAAACCGAAGCATGTACGATTTCCATTTATATCAGCACTTCACCGTGATGAGGTTTAGATTCAGAATTGAATTCTGAGTCTTGTAAGATGATTGCTCATAAGGAAAGGTGCAGTTAGGCCTTCTGGATGGTACTCAGGGAGGCTGGAGCGGGCATTTGAGAAAGATGGTGAACAGCCAGTGGTAGAGGTTAACATCTGACATAATCAGACGATGCCATGTATCTGAGCCCCATTACCCGACCCTTCCTATTGATCTGGATTTGGCTTTTTGATGAATACTATTCCAAAGCTAGGTGTACATATTCTTCCGTATTGTTACATCTTCAAGCCATGTAAACTCACTGTCTCTTTTTGTATGAACTGAATTGTCTCCCCCCCACCCCAAATTTTGATGTTGAAGCCCTACCTTCCAGTGTGACTGTATTTAGAGATAGGGCTTTAGAAAGTGATTGCAGTTATATGAGGCCATAGGGGTGGGATACTAATTCAGTAGCATTGGTTACCTTAGAAAAAGAGGAAGAGAAAGATCTCTGTTTCTTTCTGTCACATGAGCGCACGGCGAGAAGACAGCCATTTGCTGTCTTCTCAGGAAAAGGGTCTCCAGGAAAAGGGTCTCACCAACCCAGGAAAAGGGTCTCACCAAAACCCACCCCTGCTGGCACCCTCAGCTTGGTCTTCCAGGCCTCCAGAACCATGAGCAAGTAAATTTCTATTGCTTAAGCCACCCAGGATATTTAAAGGTCTTTTAAAAAATATTTAATTTTGGGGTGCCTGGGTGGCTCAGTCAGTTAAGCATCTGCCTTTGGCTCAGGTCATGATCCCAGGGTCTGGGATTGAGTCCTGCATGGGGCTCTCTGCTCAGCGGGGAGCCTGCTTTTCCCGATTTTTCTGCTGCTCCCCTTGCTTGTGCTCTCTCTCTCCCTCGCTCTCATCAAATAAAGAAATAAGATCTTTAAAATATACTTAATTTTTAAAATATTCAATGAGATTTTTTAAGTAGGCTCCAAACCCAGCCTGGAGCTCAAGGTGCGGCTCAAACCCATGACCCTGACATCAAGACCTGAGCTGAGATCAAGAGTCAGACACTCAACCAACTGAGCCATCCAAATGTCCCCCAGTTTGTTTTTTTTTTAATTTAATTTCAGTGTAACAGAATTCATTGTTTATGCACCACACCCAGTGCTCCATGGAATACGTACCCTCCACAATACCCACCACCAGACTCCCCCAACCTCCCAGTTTTTAAAATTGTTTCCCCCAATGTGGGGCTCAGACTCACAACTCTGAGATCAGGAGTTGCAGGCTCTCCCAACTGAGCAACCAGGTGTCCCCAGGCTATTGTCCTTCTTTGTGGCAGCCTGAGCTGACTAATCCTTTGTCCTCCCTCTGTTTCTTTTTCCTTCTTTCAGTCTTATTTCATGGCAGCATCTTGAACTTAACTATATTAGTTTCCTTTGTTTGCTTATAGGTGATTGGTTAGGCAGCCTTGACGGCTTCTGTCCTGGAACTAATGTTGGAGGGCGTGGCTGGCTTGCCAGGTGGCTCAGGAAAATCTCTGTAACCCAGGAAGGAGCTCATTCACGTTCGGGGAGGGGTCACGTGGTAATTCAGCATCATTAAAAAAGTGGATAATACATTCACATTGTTCAACAAGGTCTGTGTGAAGAGTTTTCTTTTCTCCCTGTCCCCCATCCATCCGTTTCCTCTCTTGGCTTCCCAGGTCCCTATTTTTATTAGTTCGTGCATACCTGTGTGTGTACCCGTCCTTCCAGGGTTCCCAAGCTGAAGAAGGAAAAGCAAAAATTTGTTTATATCTTATCTTTAAAAAGAAAAAAAAAGATAGGTTGTTATACTGTTTTGTCTAGCTTTCTTTTCTTTCTTTCTTTTTTTTTTTTAACTTCTCAATGTATCTTGGATTTCCATATCAATATGTGGAGAATATCATCATTCTTTGTTATGGTTGCCTAGTGTCCCATCTTAGGAATATACTATAATCGAACCATGTAGCAAACCATGTTTACTTTTCTTTCCTCCATAACTAACTATTTTCTCTGGTCCTAAGGATTGTATTTCCTTTTGTAATTGCTTGGTTTTATATATATTTATCACTGATTTAACCTCTGGACCATTCCAAGGGGCAGATCTCCTCCTAAGATATTCAGGGGCATCTGGATTTCCGTCAGTTCCCCAGCAGCTCTCTCCTGGGACCCGGGGCCCGTGGTCACTCGGACGGCTCTCCTCTGGGACCTGGCGCAGAGCTTTCTTCCTGACCTTGGGCGCCGTCGCCTGGGGATTCACTGCATTTGTCTCCCATTCGGGTCTTTTTAGTTCCTGCGTTAGGTCCTGGCGTTGTTTGCATTTACCTCCCTGGCTGGTGAGAACATCTTCCAGTAGTTGCCTGAGAAAGGCAGTGAGGTCTTGAAGGAGTACAGATGTCCCCTCACGCATTCGTGGTAGCATGGCTAGATACACAGTTCTAAGTTGGAAATACTTTTCTTCCAGAATTTTGAAGACAAGTCTCGACTGTCTTCGGTTGCTCCTGAGAAGTCAAGGCCTGATTCCTGCTACTTTCTATGGTGCTCATTTCCTTTTCTCTCTTTCTGTATTTGTTGGACTTAACTTACCCCTAAGTATTTTATTTATTTATTTATTTATATATTTTTTAAATATTTTATTTTTTTATTTGACAGCCAGAGATCACAAGTAGGCAGAGAGGTGGGCAGAGAAGGGGGGTGGGAAGCAGGCTCCCCACTGAGCAGAAAACCCCATGCAGAACTCGATCCCAGAAACTGGGAGCACGACCGGACCCAAAGGCAGGGGCTTTAACCCACTGAGCCACCCAGGTACCCCACCCCTAAGTATTTAAAATTTCATTTTGCTGTGCATTAATCTGTGCTGATTTTTGTTTATCTGGGTAGAGGCCCTTTAAATCTGGAAATTCCTGTTTTTCTACTCTGGGAAATATTTTGAATTCTTTTCTAAAATTGTTTTGAATGATTTTCGTTTTCCCTTTATTATGAAACTCTTAATATTCAAACTTATATTTCTAATTATGTCACCTTCTATCTTCTATTTTCTGTCTTTTTGCTCTGTTTTCCAGGAGATTTTCTCAAGTTAATTTTCCAGTTACCTGTTGACTTTTTTTTTTGTGAATGCACACACATAAACTTAACTTAACTTACTTACTTACTTTCTTTCTTTCTTTCTTTCTTTTTTTAAGGTTTTATTTATTTATTTGAGAGAGTGAGAGACGGCCAAAGAAAGCAGGGGCAGGGGAGATGGAGAATCAGGCTCCCTGCTGAGCAGGGAGCCCAATGTGGGGCTTGATCCCAGGACCCTGAGATCATGACCTGAACTGAAGGCAGAGGCTTAACTGACTGAACCATCCAGGTGCCCCTAAACTTAACTTTCTAAGACCTTTTATTTTTTTTATTTTCCAGGTAGTCTTTTGTTGTACCATGCTGTTCATTTCAGAGTGAGAGTTTCCTTACCTATCTTTCTGAGGATATTAATGGTAATTATTTTCAAGTTGTTTTCCCCTCCTTGTGGAGTCATTTTTCTTCCAAGTTCATCACTTTCTCCCCCACCCCCCCGCCACCCATTATGGTCTTTGTCTCTGGTGTTCAAGGTTTTCCTCCAGTGTTTTACTCAGTTGTTGGTTCACCTATAAGAGGGACTACAAAGCTGGAGCCCGTGGTGTGTGGGTGTGGCTCGTTGACATTGAGTCTTTCTGTAAGGTGATCTGCCTAGCTGTTTGATTAAGAATTAATATTGGTGAGCACCTGGGTGGCTCAGTCATTAAGCGTCTGCCTTTGGCTCAGGTCAAGGTCCCAGGGTACTGGGATGGAGCCCCACATCAGGCTCCCTGCTTGGTGTGAAGTCTGCTTCTCCCTCTCCCACTCCCCCTGCTTGTATTCCCTCTCTTGCTGTCTCTCTGTCAAAAAAAGGAAATAAAATCTTAAAAAAAAAGAAAAAAGAATTAATATTCGTATCTTCAGGTCTTCCCTCTTGGGTTCCTTGTGCTGTCCAGAGAAGACTCATAGCCTTTCCCGCCTAGAAGGTGAAGATGGGACTGCCAGTGCTTCTTGAAGCCAGTGGAGATGAGAGGGCTGGCTGGGTGTGTGTTGGGGGGTTATCTCAGTATCCCCCTTTGTTTGCTTATCTCCCTTATTTTATGTGAGGCACACTAGCCTTTGACCTGTGCCTGGGGTCCTTTGATGAAGAGATCTTCTCTTATCCCCTGTCCTATGAATAAATCTCCTGTGTTTTGCCTGGGGAGAGAAGGCACAGTGCTTAGGTCTGTAGAGTGGCAGATAGCATTTGGGGGCCTGATTGCTTTTTTTTTTTTTTTTTTAATGTTATGTTAGTCACCATACAGTACATCATTAGTTTTTGATGTAGTGTTCCACGATTTATTATTTGCATATAACACCCAGTGCTCCCTGCAATGCATGCCCTCCTTAATACCCATCACAGGGCTCGCCCAACCCCCTACCCCCTCCCCTCTAAAATCCTCAGTTGATTCCTGGAATACATAGTCTCTTGTGGTTCGTCTCCCACTCCAATATCCCCCCCCCTTCATTTTTCCCTTCCTTCTCCTAATGTCCTCCATGCTATTCCTTATGTTCCACAAGTAAGTGAAACCGTATGATAATTGACTTTCTCTGCTTGACTTATTTCACTCAACATAATCTCCACCAGTCTCATCCATGTTGATGCAAAAGTTGGGTATTCATCCTTTCTGTGGCTGAGTAATATTCCATTGTGTATGTGGACCACATCTTCTTTATCCATTCATCTGTTGAAGGGCATCTCAGCCCTTTCCACAGTTAGGCTATTATGGACATTGCTGCTATGAACTTTGGGGTGCATGTGCCCCTTCTTTTCACTACATCTCTATCTTTGGGGTAAATACCCAGGAGTGCAATTGCAGGGTCATAGGGAAGCTCTATTTTTAATTTCTTAAGGAATCTCCACACTGTTTCCAAAGTGGCTGCACCAACTTGCATTCTCACCAGCAGTGTAGGAGGGTTCCCCTTTCTCCACATCCTCTCCAACACACGTTGTTTACGGTCTTACTAATTTGGGCCATTCTAACTGGTATAAGGTGGTATCTCAATGTGGTTTTGATTTGAATCTCCCTGGTTGTTTTTGTTTGGTTTGGTTTATTTTTGTTTTGGGTTGTTTTGGTTTGTATGGTGATGGTTGCAAACCTCTTGGTTCTACACACCATAGCATTGTGCCCTTGAAATGGATCACCTGTCTGGCCTATGGCCGGTATCACAGTAAAACTGTTCTCTCTCTTACCTCAAATCACCTTTGTAATATCCCTCAGGGCTGACAACAGCCTGACTCCGTTCCAAAGGCCAATGCCATTCTGTTCAAAGCTGAAGTTCACAAGAAAGACTTTGGCATGGTTGTGCCCACCCCTGGGGATGGCGGCAAGAGCAGGAGTGTGGGAGAATGTAGTGTAAGGGACAGAACTACTACCAGAGCTAGGTGGATCAATATTTGAAGATGATTTCTTATTCTTTGAGAATCTCAAGTGGGCACTGGGCATGAGAGAAGCATCAGGAGTCTGCTATGGGGCCTTGCTCACCCAGGTCTTCTCTACCACCAGGGCCTCTGGAGCCATTTGTCACCATCCATTCATTCGCTCATTCATTCATTTCTTGATTCTCTTCATTTATTCCTGAACTGTTGAGCCTCTCTGTCAGGCCCTGAAGAGACAAGCAGATCTTTCACAGGCTGTGTTGAAATTTCGGCATGTCATTTCAGACTTCCCTTGCTTGGTGCGGTTTACTTAGGAGTAAAAATACGTAAGACACGTAGGAATAACATGACAAGAAATGCTGCAGAATCCATATGAGGAAAATCACAAGAATTTATTGACTGACAGAAAAGAAGACTCGAATAAATGGAGGTGTGTGCTGCCAGTTTCTCTCAGCGTGATAAAGATGTCAGTTCTTTCCAAAATAATGTGTCATTTCACCCCATTCCAATCACTGTCTCAGCTGGGGACTTTTCTTTTCTTTTTTTTTTTTTTTTTTGGAATGTGTCAAATTATTCTCAGATTCTTAAAGAAGAAGCTGGCTGGAATTGCCAGAAAGTTTAGAAAACGATGTATAATCAGAGGAGATTTGCATTTCCAGATTTAGAATGTACCCAAACTACGCTCATGAGGACCATGTGGTTATTAGTGTAGGAATCTAGTGTTGGATGGAACAGAAGAGTCTAGACACGGAGCCTGTTAACCAAAGAGGGTTTTAGCGCATGATGAAGGTGAGAGATAAATTATTTGATAAATTCTAAAGTAACCACTTGGAAAGAAAATAGAATCCAGCCTTTCCTCACACAATATACCAAGACAAATTTTACTTCTCTTAAAGGGTTAAATATAAAAGTTGCCATCATAAAAATAAAACTAGGAAAAATTGTGGGTCTCTTAATGCCAGTCAACAGAAGTGAGATTTCAAAGGAGGAAAATGACTGATGATTATACATAAAATGAACATTTCTAGAAGTTAAAAACTTGCCCAAGAAAAAAAAATGCTGATAAAATATCTTGGAAAAATATTTTTTTTTCCAGAGGATAAGAATAATACTAAAGCCCTCCTGGGAAAATTGATAAAGGGTATAAACTGGCAGTTAACAGAAAAGGAAGCACCAAAAGCTAGTAAACCTGAAATACTTGTCAGCTGTTCAACACCTCTCCCTTTAAAGAAATACATTTGAAGGGCACCTAGGTGGCAGTTGCCTTCAGCTTAGGTCATGATCCCCAGGTCCTGGGATCGAGCCCCATGTCAGCTCCCTGCTCAGCTGGGAGTCTGCTTCTCCCTCTGTCCCTCCCAAAACTTGTGTGTGTTTGTGTGTGTGTGTGTGTGTATGTGTGTGTGTGTGTGTGTGCGTGCGCGTGTGTGCACTCTCCCTCTCTGTCAAATACATAACTTAAATCTGAAAAAACATTTGATATAATGGTCTTTGTGTGTTCAATAAGAGAATCATGTTTTAAAAGAAACTTTAAAGACCCTAATGTTAATTGTAATGTTAATGGAAATGGGACAAAATAGCAGAATTAGTGAAACAAGGAGAAACGTATGAAAGAAAACTGGTCAGGCATGCACTGAAAGTCAAATAGTGCATTTGGTGGGGCGCCTGGGTGGCTCAGTGGGTTAAGCCGCTGCCTTCGGCTCAGGTCATGATCTCAGGGTCCTGGGTTCGAGCCCCGCATCCGGCTCTCTGCTCAGCAGGGAGCCTGCTTCCTCCTCTCTCTCTGCCTGCCTCTCTGCCTGCTTGTGCTCTCTCTCTGTCAAATAAATAAATAAAATCTTTAAAAAAAAATAATGCATTTGGAAAGAAAAAAGATAGTTTTCACTTTGAGCTATTCATCGACTCTGTTGGTAGAAATGTTGATTGATATATAACTTTTAGTTAGAACAATTTGGCTGGTCTTATCAGGAACCTTGAAAAGTCAGTGTACAGGGTTCTAGAAGTGAGTTTCTGAGAATCCCTCCTCAGGAATAAAAGATGTACATACAGGTTTACACATGTGGATGTCAGTCTGTTTATTGATAAAAGCTTAAATGTGGGAAGAAGCTGGAAATCCAGAAAAAGCAGATTCTTTTAAGAAATCATGTTAAATGTGCTTGAGAGAATAACAATAGAACGAGATGTAAAGATTATAAATACAACATGGTCATGTTATGATAAAAAAATAGATATGCTTAGAAAATACTTCGGAAAGAAAGGGGCCAAAGTTTTATATGTTGGCGAGATTGTTGGCAGCTTTAATTTTTTTTGGTCCTTTGGGCGTTCTCTCTTTTTTCTTCTTTGAGCAGTTCTTAGTTTTTTAATAATCACAAGCTTGTCCACAAGGAACACTTAGTATTTAAACAGGCAGTTCGTTGGTATTTCAAGACTTGTATAACTTCTCGATGCTGTTAATATTTGATTGTTAACATTCTTAAAAAATGGAGGAAGGACTTCTCTTTCTGTCACTTGAGGATTTGTACCTGTTTCCTTGAGTCCTTATTGAGTTTGGATGTAAGACATGAAAGGTAAGTAGTGGGGGAGTTTCCATTTATCCTGGAGAGCTATTGAAGATCATTGGAATGAGGGATGTGTTTTAGGAGTCGAAGTAAATTCTATTGTGAAGGACTAAAGATCAATATAGAAATGTCTCTCTTTTTTTTTTTTTTCAAGTGACAGTTAAGGGAGAAAGATAGATCATTACTCACTGCCTATTTGGAGGCTATTCACGAACTGCTTTTAAAAACCAGTGCATGGTTCAGCAACTTTGCCATTTTTTTAGCTGGCCAGTTTCGGTGGATCTATTTAATTAGATTTCAACACGGCATTTGTAGCCCCAGTAAATTCAAATAATTAAGCTTCATGATTTCTTGTGTGTTATAAATGTCACTAAAATTCCTGTTACAGAACAGATCATTTCTTTGGTAATTGCAATTTCTGTCATGAATTGTTTCATCACTTATAGCGATCAGAACTTGGAAATAATTTCTTAAAATTGGACCCAATTGAATAATTTTTTTTTTTGCATTGGATCTCCTTATCCATTTTTCTGCTTTTATTCCTCAATTATTTGGGCTCGCTTACTTG
Organism: Lutra lutra; assembly: GCF_902655055.1. Lineage (NCBI taxonomy): Eukaryota > Metazoa > Chordata > Mammalia > Carnivora > Mustelidae > Lutra > Lutra lutra. Next base: position 76,409,441 of record NC_062282.1, on the reverse strand, counting down.
CTTTGAATGTAGAGAAGGACATGGGCAGATGCTCTCAAGAAGCCAGATGACCAGATTTGGAGTTGGGCTGGGAGGAAGGTGGGGCTGGTGTTCCTTCAGGGTGGTAGCCTGTTCTGTCTGGTGGGATCTCATCTGGGAGCATGCATAATAAGGGTTTCTGGGCACTGGCCTTTGGTGTCCATCAGTAACTGAAGTCCTTTTCAAGTATTTGTTGTGGCTCCTCATTCTATTTAGACATAGACCAGGCAGTAGAAGTAGATCAGGCAATACAGGAGGGGGTTGTGGCAGCTGAGTGGGACCTCAAGAAACCATTGCTAATCATTTGGAGGATCGCTGCAGATGCTGCTGGCCACTGAGTGAGTTAACAATTATTGAGAATTTGGGGTGTGCTTAGAATAGTCTTCAATGCCGTGACTACAGACACACAACTTAATGTCCTGCCCTCCTCTGTGAAGCAGAGGTATGACTTTCTTGCCTGGCATTTGGGGCTTCTTCATCTGGCTTTCATCTTCCCTGCTCATCCTAGTGCCCAGTTCTCTCCAACTGCATGGGATGGTCTGCCATCTTGGCTCATGTTACTGTTACTGCTAGCTGGAAATGACTTTAAAACCCCTTGTTTCTGTAATACATGGGCTCATTCCTCAAGTCCAACTTCCATGCCATCTCTCCTTTGAAACATTTCTCAGATTCCAAAGCCATGAGCAGTGGCTCTGATCTCTGAAGATGCTGCATTTTTTTCTCTCACTCTCTGGAACAGGTGTTACATTCTACCCTGGGTTGTGGCTCTTGGTTGAAATCTTTTTGCCTTCCTCAGGGCAGGAAACCGATGCACTCATGTTTGGTTTCCCAGAGACACAAGTGATTGTGCCTGTTGGTTCCACAGATGAAGTATTCTGTGGATATATTGATCTGGGACAAATCCACATGGGAGCAAGGACTGCAGGGATGGTAGTCAGCCCGACAAGCTATGGGGATGGTGTAGTCTGACAAGTGATGAATTCATTAACACCTCTTTTCATTCTATTTAATTTCTAAAATTATTTTAAAAATTATCTTTTATTAATTAAAATTATTTTTTAAAAATTGTGGTAAAGTATACACAACATAAAATTACCATTTTAACTGTTTGTAAGTATGCAGTTCAGCGATGTTAACTGTACCCACGTTAAGAGAAACCATCCCACCATCCATCTCTAGAGGTTTTTTTTCATCTTGTAAAATGGAGATACTGTTTCTCTCTTCCCCCTACCCCTGACAGTTATCATTCTACTTTCTGTCTCAATGAATTTGACAATGCACCTTATATAGAAAGAATCATGTAGTGTTCGTGCTTTTGTGATGGGCTCATTGCACTGAGTAATGTCTTCAGGTTTGATCTATATCATAGCAGGCGTCAGAATTTCTTTCCTTTTTAAGGCTGAATAATATTTCATTGTACACACATTATGCTTATCCAGTTATTTGTTGATGGGCACTTGGGTTGCTTCCATATCTGGCTCTTATGAATAATGCTACCATCAGCGTGGGTGCACAAGCACCCTTTCGAGTCCCTGCTTTTGTTTCTTTTGGTTATGTACCCAGAAGTGATTGTGACATCATAAGGTAAACCTGTACCTCATTTTTTGAGGAACTACCCCATTGTTTTCCATAATGCTGTACCCTTCTACATTCTCACCAGCAGTTGTAGAGTTCTCATTTTATAGAAGATGGAAAAAACTGGGGGCGCCTGGGTGGCTGAGTGGGTTAAGCCTCTGCCTTCTGCTCAGGTCATGATCTCAGGGTCCTGGGATCAAGCCCCACATTGGGCTCTCTGCTCAGTGGGGAGCCTGCTTTCCTCTCTCTCTCTCTCTCTCTCTCTGCCTCTCTGCCTACTTGTGATCTCTCTTTCTCTCTGTCAAATAAATACAATCTTAAAAAAAAAAAAGAAGATGGAAAAAACTGAACACTGAGGAATTAAATAACTTGTCCAGACTTGTGTAGTGAGGAAGGGACCGCAGTGGTACCTAAGCCCAAGTGTGCCTCATTCAAAGGCATGTGCTCAGTCATGCCCTGAGCTATGCATTCTAGGCCTGTTTGGCTGCAGGTAACAGAAAGGCTCTCCTACAGTGTTGTCAACACCCAGGCCTTGGTCTTTCCTAGTTAATGAATGGTCTTGAAGGGATATAGCTGTTCTCATTGTGTTAGTGGCTCTGCACTAGCAATGAGAGTGACTCTCGTTCTTTCCCTTTGGACTTCCTCATTGCCTCCTGTTGGCAAGATGGCTGCTACAGCTCCAAACTTTACATCTCTGTGATGTGAAGACGGTGGGAAAGAATAAGGGCCAAGGCAGCTGAAGCGTCTTTCCTTAAAATCAGAGCAAAAGCTGTCCCAGATTCTTAGAGACGTGGTATGGCTGGGACTAGGTTGGATGATGACCCCTCACTAGAAGGGAGCCTGGCAAGTGTCTTTGTGAGAGGCAGTATGGAAAAGGGAGCTTTGCAATGGCTCTTGGGCAGCTGCTCAGCAGTGTGCCACACTCTTTGCTAGAGAAGTTCAGGATTTGTTCCACCCACTTAGAATCCTAAAGCTAAAATGTAGGTAATTAAGCAATTCAGCCTAATTTTAACTGGTAACAAATTTTGTTAAATTCTTCTCAGACCAAGAAAGGCATATACAATGCTAATAAAAATGCCAGGAACGGTGGGCTAAAGGTTTCATTGAAATCACTTAGTAAAGTGCTTTACAAGTATAGTTCATTGGACTGTGAGCTTCCCAGAGCAGAGGCTGTGTATCACCATTGCTGAGTCCCCAGGGCCTCACACAGGGCCTAAAACACCATGGGTGGAGAGGGAAAGTAGGTGATTACAGGATTGGCTGTACTATCACTGTAATATGCCAGTGGTGACAAGCTTCCAGGACACAACTTTCCTGCATGAGGCAGAGGCTGTTCAGACATGGACTGAGTATGAGCTAGGCTGCGGGATTGGCTCGTTCACCCACATCAGAATAGAGCCATTGGTATATTCAATAATAATGCTTTCAGTACGTTGAAATGAAAATTTACATTCCTCATAAACACCTGGCTATGAAAACTGGAAGCCAGAAAACCGGAAGCCAGCCCTGGCAGGATACCAGAAGCCAGCACTGCCATCTTGTTAAGCTGGATCACCTGTCACGTGGCTCTGTGTGCCCGATGTTGAACAGCCTCGACGTTGTGGTAAGAGCAGTGTCATGTGTTAATCATCATCGATCCCTGTTTGTTGCTGCGTGGTGGGGGGCAGGAGCGGACAGTAACTGCTCATCACAGAATGCTTTCCTACCTTCTAAGGACAGGACCATTTTGGCCTGCTGAAGGCTGACACACAGGAAGCGGACAGCCTTCACAAGCTGTTCTCCGAAGAGCTCCATCCCTGGAGAGCTCGTGGGTGCCAGAGCTTGTGCCCACCACAGCAGGACATTGCCTAGTCTAATTTCTACCACTACCCCATGAGCTTTAAGTGGCAGATCCAGGAGTTGAACACAGAACTTTGGGTTTTATGCTGTCCTTTGGATAACTGAGTGGATTGATCTCTTAGGGCTGGAGTAATGTAGGCGTCAGTGTGGGCCAGGGGTTCAACTGAAGATTAGAAGTCTGGGGTTTAAACTGTGGCTCTGACAAAGATGGCAAGACTTTGGGAAGTCCCCTTCCCATCTCTGGGCCTCTGTCTCTTCATCTCTTACACAGGAAGACTGAATTTATGGCACCATCTGAGACTTCCCAAGGGCTGGCTGGGTGCCAGGGGTGTCGTGGGCCCTAAGGATGTGGCACTGAACAGTGGAGCACATTCCTGCCTTTCTGGAATTTACGGTCCAGCGGAGGAGACAGCTATTAAACAGTTACCCAAATACATATTTAATTACAGTCATGTGAGTGCTGCTTAGGCAAAGTACAATATAATGGGATTATAGGCATTTCACATACATCTAGTTATTTACATTATATAATCTAGTTACAGTCATTATTTTGGATCCAAAGCACAATATAATGTGTATGGTATGTAATGAGAGATCCAGTGTAATGGCATGGGGCTGGGGGTGGGCTCGAAGGGCTTCACTGAGCAAACTGTGCCTTAAGCAGAGATGAAGGATACATAGGAGCAAGGCCAGGAAACATGGTGACATGCTCACCAATGGGCTCCCAGAGACAGAGCTTCCTGAGAGAGTTAGAATCCTGCGACATTTCAGGGAATGAAAGGAGGAGGCCAATCTGGAAATAGAAGGAGAAAAGCAAAAAGACCCCCGGAAATGTAGGCAGGGACCAGAGGTCATTATGGTGTTGTGAATACCCCATGTAGATTTGTATTTGTCTTAAGAATAAAAGCAAACCACTCCAGGTTTTAAGTAGAGAGTGCCATGATCACATCTAAGTGGTTAAAAGGTCCTTTTTGGTGTGGTGTGGAAAGTAGGTTGGAGGGAACAGGAATAGATTGGTACCTCCAGGATGGGAGGACATTTGTGTAGTCCTTCTGAGAAGGTTGCTGCTGGCTTGGATTATGTGGCATTGTTATAGAAGGATGGGAGTTGAAGGCCTTGAGACATACTCAGGAAGTAGAATCTATAGGATTTGGTGTTTTAGCCCAAGGTGGGGGAATTGGGGAGAAAGGTTGTGGATGGCTCCCACAGTTCTGATTGGTCATTGATTGGGGATGGGTGGTGGTAGGTTAGGGACCAGTGACGAAAGTCAGAAGGAGAATCAGAAGGCTGGGAGTAGGACACTGAGGGGATGACCCTATTGAACAGGAGGGGATTACTCCTCTCTCTTTCTCTTTTTTTAAAATTTAGTTTTATTTTTTCAGTATTCCAAGATTCATTGTTTATGCACCACACCCAGTGCTCCATGCAATAGGTGCCCTCCTTAATACCCACCACCATGTTCACCCATCCCCCCACCCCGTTCCCCTCTAAAACCCTCAGTTTGTTTCTCAGAGTCCACAATCTCTCATGGTTCGTCTCTCCCTCTGATTTCCCCCAACTCACTTCTCTCCATCTCCTAATGTCTTCCATGTTGTTCCTTATGCTCCACAAGTAAGTGAAACCATATGATAATTGACTCTCTCTGCTTGATGTCTTTCACTCAGCATAATCTCCTCCAGTCCCATCCATGTTGATACAAAAGTTGGGTATTCATCCTTTCTGATGGAGGCATAATACTCCATTGTAGAATGGATCATATCTTCTTCATCCATTCATCTGTTGAAGGGCATCTTGGCTCTTTCTGAAGTTTGGTGACTGTGGCCATTGCTGCTATGAACATTGCTGCTATGAACATTGCTATGAACAGACGATCCTTCTTTTTACTACATCTGTATCTTTGGAGTAAATACCCAGTAGTGCAATTGCAGGGTCATAGGATAGCTCTATTTTTAATTTCTTAAGGAATCTCCACATTGGATTAATCCTCTCTTAAAGTGCATTTGAACAAACAAAGGCACAGAACTCCCATTTAGTAAGTGGACAGAGCCTCCACATTTTTCAGGGAAGAATGCAGAATGAGAACAGATGATACAGCCAGAGCAAAGTGATCCTAGATCCCATGCATCCCCGCAAACCAGAGGTACATGCTGGAGGAGTTGAGGCAGTTGCAAGGAAGGACAGTGTGGGGACTGGAGGTCTTGAGGCCATCGTTCATGGCTGGCTGTGACAGGCTCCCTGCCTTTATATTTTCCCCACCTCGCTTTGCTCCTGAATCACAGATGTGATTGTGTCTTAGATTCCTCTTGCCTCACCCCTCTGAAGGCTCTCTGTTATCTCAAGGACGAAGCCTCCCATCTCACCCGTCACTTTTGTCACTGCCTCTCCACTTTCTCTCTCAGCTGCGGATGCAAACCCATTTGTAAGGCGAATCTGGCCAAGGTAGGAGAGAAGTCAGTATGTGTGGTCGTGGTCCCAGGGAGCAGGGGGTGGCAGGTCATGACTGGGCATGTCCATCCCTTTGACAGAAATGGAAAACTTCTGGGCTCCTCAGTTTGGACACAAGCTAGGGAGGTTGCTTCTGGCACAGCCGTCATTTAGAGCCTGGAACCTGGAATGTGTCCAGGGTGATGTGACTTGCTCAATAGTCCAGGGATTGCCTTTTATGGTGGTTTAAGTTGTTCTGGGTTCTGAGGCAGTTGGAGGTGGTGGTGAGACCACAGTTTAGAGTAGCCTTGTTCTGGTGAGCATCTTACTTCATAGGGGGTGTCCATGACCACCAAACTCTGGCCAGACTTTCGTGAGAAAACAAGGGAGACAAAGGAGAGCTTGGCTCTTACCTGTATCTTTGGTTTGTTCCTAACACTGGCACTCCTTATTTCTTTCTTTTAGAGTAAACCAAAGAAACAACCTGTTTTCCTGGGGGCCTTGGCAAGACTTGTGAGCACAGTCCACGTTGCTTTGGGGCCGCAGCATCCCAGGGCCTTCCATACTTCAGCAGTGAACACACCGTGGTGATTATGGCGATTGTAGCTACTGTAAGAGACAAATTCCCCAGTCTCTACTTCCCAGAGTCATCCAGGGACCCAGGCTATTAGCAGATTTACTAGTTTTAACCTGCGTCTGCTGGCAAATAGGGAAAGAGACAGCATGGAGAATACATACCCACTTCTTTTAGCCATTCAATCTGGAAAGGACATACATTACTTCTACTTCATTAGTTAGGATTAGTAACGTGGTCCTACCTGGATGGAAAGCGGGCTGGAGTATGAAGTCCACAGTCTTGGCAGCTGCTTAACAGAACTTCTTATGTAGGAAAGGGGAACATGAATCTTTGGTGGGCCACTGACTCACTCTGCCACACACAGCAATATTGTGGTATGCCTTCTGCGTCGTTGGTCTTAAACTCTTGGAGACTGTGCCCTTTGCAATGATACCAGCACTCTCAATGTGTTGCTCAGGTAGTCCACAGCTACCAGGGGAGCCAGACTGGGAAGGATTATTTGTGAACTTAGGTGTTTTACTTCCAGGAATTCCAAGAAATAACTAGAAGAGGAATCTGGAACCTTGAGGTCTTATGTCAGTCATGTTGGGATCGGCTCTGGGGAAAGACCCATTGATGAGGCTTGAGGCAATTTAGGTGACACATAAGAACTTTCCAATGTTTCGTTGGGGGAGATTATTCAAGTTATTTGAGTAGAAATATCCTTAGAATATAGGAGGGTAACTCATCGGGTTGTGTCTGTTGGAAACATCCCTTGAAAACATGCCTCTGTCTTGGCTGTCATTCTGTACTTGCAAGGCAAACTTCTGATTGGTAGTGGATTTCTGAGAGTTCCTTCTGAGGGGGAAGGGGCCTCCTTGTGTGGATGGCAGACTCTTGATCATGGCTATTCCTGTTGTATATGAATACATAGCTGGACACTTGAAGTTCTCAACTGGTCTTACGTTTGTTCAGAAGCATTGAGTTACTACTTAAGCTCATCTGCATGGCATAACTGAAGACCAGAGTTTGCTTTGGGTCACTTTTTGAAGCTCAGCCAGAAAAAGCTGTTATTTCTTTTGTAGCTGTGAGTTGATACCCAGGGAGAATACCATGTCTCAGTAAGGATTCCTGAAAGGCTGTGCATGCAGACCACGTGTCCAGAATTCTCATTACCTCCCTCTGCATTTGAGAGTGAATAGTCAATAATCTATTACTGAATGGATTGCATTTGGTAAATAAAAAGGTTATGCTATGGTATATAGAGATTAAAAACAATAACAAAACAACAGCAATGATGATAGGCAACTAGCATTCACTGAGTACTTATATTGGCCAGGTAATTTAAGTGCACGGTACTTTATAAACTAGCTATTGTTGTCATCTCTGTTTTATGGATGCGAAAACTTGGGCAGTTCTGACGTGGTATCAGAGATGTGGCTAAGTCAGGGTTAAAGATGTGGCTGCTGGGTCTAGCACATGACTTCTGCAGAACCCCTGGGTTAGAATGAGTTGGTGGGAGTCTAGGAACATGACAGGAGTGGAGTTTTCTGATCCTCATCAGTTTAATGATTTTGAGCATATTCTGGTTCTTTTGGCAGCCTTTTTGTTGTCGTTCTAGAGTGTACCCTCAACAGTATAGAAAAGGGAATATGTACCCTGAAAGGGGTTTGAGGATTTTTAGAGTTTAATCTGAAGCAGCTATAGCTAGTAGGAAATGTCTTGAAAGTGTCTTTCCAAAATCTTAACCAGGCATATGAATATTGCTTTCTCTTCTATAATATCACATGACTATTTTTTACCATAGAAGAATTTTATCCTTGTTGTATTTCCATGTAGAATTAATTGATGCTCCAGAAAATATACACCATGTTATTTCGTGGCTTGCCGTGCTCCCTGGTAAGATGCAGGACACTGCTAGGGCTAGGCAGTTCCCAGCTTGAGAAGCTTCAACACTTTGGTTGGGTAATGTAGAAGTTAGAGATGTGTTATCAGCCTTCAAGAACTGGGATGTGAACATGGCTGCCTGGGTAAGCCTTGGTACTGCTCAGGGCTGTATTGCACTGTGATTCATCAACATTATGAGAACTGCTATTTGCTTCCAGAAATGCAAACCATATTTCTGGTTTTGGAGATGAATTTGGCAGCAGAATACCAGGTCATTCTCTTTCACAGAGCAGGTTGGAAAGGTTGTTTGCATGGTGACACAGATGGGAAGATACACATGGGACTAGGAAATTTTATGCAGTGGGATATATTTGTGTTGAATAGTTCTTCTGTGTCTTTGGCATCATAGTCTTTTGCCATACCAATGGCTTTATGGGACTCTGGAAAATAAGCAACCAAGGCAGATCAATAAGTACATTAGTAATAAATGTGTCTTCACTTGGTAAGGCCATCCATTGTGCTAAGCCCAATCTTAAGTGTTGGTTTAAAATATTAGCCTTGTGAAAGCATTCTAGAAATAGTCAATAGAAATAAGGGGCAGCCAGCATCTTTATATCTGTAAGTGTGATCTTTCATACTTATGAATGTAAACAGACCCTTTGGTAGACTTTTAGAATAGAAAGTCCATACTGATAACAGGGAAGACTGCCTTTTAAAAATCAATTTTATTGAGTAATAATTTTCATGCAATACGATTCACCAATTTTAAATGTACAGTTACACTTTTAACAAATGTATACACCTATGTAAATACCACCACAATTAAGATTTAGAACATTTCCATTACTGTAAGTTTCTTCTGGTTCCTTTGCAATCAGTTCCCTAGCCCAAGGAGATCTGATCTACTTTCTGTCACTGTGCATGAATTTCACCATATAAATGAAATCATACAGTACATAATCTTTGATGTTTGGCTTCTTAGTATCATCTTTTTAAGATTTGATCACATTATTTTGCATATAATAATTCATTATTTTTTATCCTGATTAGTATTAGTATTCCATTGTGTGTGTATAAATATTATTTGTTCATCCATTCACCTGTTGATGGACATTTGGTTTGTTCCCAGCTTGGGACTTAGGCTCTTTGAAACAGCTCATGAGGCAAATGAAGAAATAAGTCAGAGGCTGGGAGAATATATTTGTATCTATATATCTATAGCTATATCATTTATATCTATATTTATATCTATGTATCTCTGTATGTGCATATGTGGTGTGTGCACACATATATATGTATATGACAGAAGACTTGGATATGGAATATATAAAGAAATATAACTTTGAATATAATAAATTTAGGGGCGCCTGGGTGGCTTAGTAGGTTAAAGCCTCTGCCTTCAGCTCAGGTCATGATCCCAGGGTCCTGGGATCAAGCCCCACATCAGGCTCTCTGCTGGGCAGGGAGCCTAATTCCCTCCCCACCCTGCCTGCCTCTCTGCCTACTTGTGACCTCTGTCAAATAAATAAATAAAATCTTTTAAAAAATTAAAAAATAATAATAAATTTATAATGAGAAGAAAACCCAGTTAGGAAGTGGACAAAATATTTGAACAAAATTTCATAAAAGGAAATCAACAGATAGGCAGTGAGCATATGAAAAGATCAAAATCATTAGACATCGTGGAAATGTACATGAAAGGCATAATAATACACCGTTTCATGTCCATTACATGGGATAACATTTAAAAGACTGACAGTGCCTGGTGTTGGTGAAGGTATGAAATACCAAAACACTGATGGAGTGCTGTCAGTGGTGTAAAATGGTATAATGACTTTGGAAAATATTTGGCAGTTTCTTATTCATGTTATTTTAGATAGCCTTTTGATTTTTTTCAGTGAGTTATAGGTTGCTTCTCCCACTGTATATTTTATTTTATTTACACCAGGTTCATAGTTCTTGAGGGAGAATAATAGATTTTCTGGAGTCCTGAGTTTTGTTATCTTTGAACAGTGTTATACAAAGCTGCTATTTTGCTCTTCTGCTTAACTCAGGACAATATCAGAGAAGGCATACAGGCATGAGCTAAGAAGTTAAAACATATTTTCAACAAGATAATTACTGTAAGGAAAGCAATTAATTAAAATATGTATGTAAAACTGTGGATTCTGACAGCCCATGTAGTTACCATTTCCAGAGCTCTTTGTGTGTGTCTTTGCATAGGTCCATCTTTCCATTTGGTGTAGCCTTCCTTCTGCCTGAAGTATTGCTTTTAACATTTCTTGTACTCCACGGCTGCTGGTGAGGAATTCTTACAGTTTTTGTTTGTCTGAAAAATTCTTTATTTCAGCTTCATTTCTGAAAGTCATTTTTGTCAGGTATAGAAGTCTAGGTTGAGAGTTTTTTTTTCTTTCATTACTTTGAAGATATTGCTCCTTTATCTTTTTGTGTTGTTTCCCTGAAGAAATTTATTTTTTGCTTTTCCCTTGTTCTTCTATAGCAGAAGACATCCTCTTTTCCTATGGCTACTTTTGAGATCTTCTATTTACCACTGGTTTTGTGCAATTGATTATGATGTGCCTTTAGTTTTCTTCCTGTTACTTGTGCTTGAGGTTCATGCAGGTTCTTGGATCTGTGGGTTTACAGTTCTTATCTGCGTAGGTTTTTAAGAGTGAACAAGGTGACCTGAGATTTTATAGTATTTGGAAGTATGTGATTTATCAGGGTTACCAAGGTAGCACTGAAGTGGGCTAGCTAATGAGTTTTTCATTCATTTGAATTAGCAGGAAAGTAAGTGGATGTGGTTCGGCAGAAGTTTTTCTTTTTTTCTGGAAATAAGTGAATTTGCTTCCAGACTCTGGGTTATGAAAATAAGGGCCTTTAATTTTGATTCATTTGGGCACTTGACCAGTTAGCCAGTTAAGGATTTCCCAATTGTGACTTTCTGGCTTAGTGCTTATTGAGTAGAGCTTCTGGGATGTGATGAATGGCTTGTCTGGACCAGAGAATTCCTCTTTACCCCATAGGGGAATCCAAACAGTGTACACTTTTCTTTACAATGGAGGGAGAAGGTAGGACCTAGCTGCCACCTTGATTGTATCCTAAGGGACCCTTTCTTCTACCTTTGGTGCGTGTCATTCCTCCCTGAATATGTGAACTTAATAGTTTTTCCTTCTGCTAGTAGCCTTCAGTAGCCATGTAAACACATGGGGTGGAAACCTCATGCTCTTTCAGAAATCCATTTTAAAAGCCAGCCCAGGGAGTTATTGGTAGCACTGATTCAACTTGTAATTGCCTATGTGTTTGTAATAGGAAGGGACTACCCTTTATCATAGGAATCTCAAACACTGGGGACCTTCTCTATCTATGTCACCTTCTTTCCTAGTCCAAGAATTATTCATAAATCTCTATTTACATACTTATCCTGAAATACCTTTTTTCTTTACCTACTTGAAATTTGACCCCCCCCCCCCAAGCAATGGCTCAGATCCTCTAATTAGGGTTTAAAAATATCATCCTCAAAAAAAAAAAAATATCATCCTCTATCTCTTCTTCTGGTTTACTTATAACTGTGCTAGTCCAAATCTGAATGCTTTTCTGGTCCTAATTGAATGTTCATTTGTGGATTCAGGCCAAATTCAGAATCAAGGAGGTCTGTGGTAGAACAGGCTTTGATCAGCAAAACTACAGCACATGGGGGATAGGTTGTAAAATCCTCCAGTTAGTGCAAGGGGGAGAAAGACTAGGATCATCTATGACTTTATTTAGCACCAGAATATGCAGCATTTGACATTCTGGGCCTTAGGGGGTTAAAATATGAAGTCTTGGAAAAATTTTCTAACACCTCCAGGAACACAGAGTGCTTATTTCAGGAATTACTGAAAATGTAAATCTCTGTTGTTTTCTTTTGGTGATGTAATTGATAGCTAGACACATGGTCACATCCCAATTTAATAAAATTCCTCCAGCAATAAATCATGACCAGAAGGGTATTTTCAGTGTTTTGCCACCAGCAAGAGAATGTCTTGCATTTAATATAGGGAAATGTAAAGAGAGCAAAGCATTGCCGCTTCTTTGGGTTTTAAAATCATTAATAAAGATGTCTTTACTCTCCAAGGAAAGGGTGGTGAGCAGTCACATTTTTATTATTCTACTGAATAAGGGAATTTACCCAGCACATAAATTAGCAAATACATTTTCTCCCTGCAGCATGTTGACATTTTCCTGCAGATGGCTTGGCAGAAGGGGAAACGAGAAAGGTGGTTAGTGACAGAGGACAGGCATGTTTGGTCACTGTCTCGTACCTCTCAGAGACACTGGCCTGCATGCCCCTCTCACCCATCCAGTGGGCTTGCTGGGAGCGGGAGGGTCCAATGTTGCAGACACTGTTGGGAAGGGTGGAAAGGGGATAGGAAAGAACTCACATCTGCCTGACCCCTTAGAATGGATCTTCTATACTAAATGTGTTTATATCATTATGAGTTGGAGAAAGGATTTTCTCTATTTTCTTTCCATTTGGAATCATTTCTTGTAGTTTGGGTATGATAATCTTTTCTTGAACTGTCCATTAGTTGGGGATGGGCTATTGACCTATACAAGTGCTCTCATTTTGGTTTAAGGCAGATTGGAGGCAGGAGAAGATGTGAGTGGAGCAAGGGTGCTCTCTCTCAAAAAAAGATGAGTGCTGTGTTGATTGAATACAGTCTCTTGTCATTCATACACTGTTGGACCCTGGTGACCAGGAAGCTGGTTGTTGGTGGAACAGGTAGGGGCTCAGTGTGAGTTGTTTGGTGTTTCAGGATTGTCAAGTGTAAATGTTTATTCATGTATTTGGGACTGAAGTCTGTTGAGAGGCAGAAGATTTCCATATAGGACTGTAAGATCTGGGTGTGGTACAGCTCCCGCCAAAGGTGGTATTACAGAGAAGCCACAGCTGTAGCTCAGGTCTCGGTGGGGGTGAGAGGCTGTGATTTGTGCTCAGATGGGACTGGAGCTCATTTCTGGAACTGGGAATGAGGAGGTGTGGAGAAGAAGAACCTTTAGGAAGGCAGCTGGAGCTACCCAGGTAAGTGAATTTCAATCCCCTCCATCTATCCACTCACCCATTAATTATCAACTTTTTAAGAGGTTCAGTATCAAAGTCCCTTTTGAAATAGGAGAAGTTATGGATTATAGTGTATGTTTGGTTTTTGCTTATGATTTTTTTCCCACTTGTCACAAATGAAAGAGAATTACTGTTTTCCTGTGCATTTTTATTTTATTTTTTTGACAGTTTGTGATCAGATGAAGTGGAATCCTGGGGAAAAACTGAGGATACAGTAGGAGTGCTTTATGCTGGCCCCTGGGAAGCAGCGTAGTCTGTATTCAGCAGGATTGCCTGGGAAGAGCTTTCAGTTAATCTCCTCAATTATGAGATGATATAATAGTAGTCATCTGTCCATCAAAGGGTTCAGTGAGATGATGACTGTAATTTCTTGGTACACCCCCCCCCAAAGTGAACTCTTAAGATTTCATAAAAATAGAATCCACGATACACATTGTATTCAAAAGTAACTCTTTACCACTTGCCATTACATTTTGGACAGCTTTGTGTGTTAGAACATGCAGACCCAGACACATGATCAGAGTTTACTTGGACTCTCTTTTCCAAATTTTCTGTTGAATGAAATCAAGTGGCCCTGCCCACCTATCCATCCCACCCCAGCAGGACCCCGGAGGACATTCTTGTACGTGTATGTCAACCTACTCGCCACGCCCTTCCCTAGGAGGACCTCTCCATCTCTCTTACTTGAGGCCTGTCAGAAGACAGCACGCTCTCCCTGCCTTGGTCACAGACCCTGGTGGACACTCCACCAATGTTCCCAGGCTTCCCCTGAGGATTTGGAGTCATTCCATCCTCTTTCTGTGCTCAGGGGCTCTCACTGAGCTAGCAGGGTTTCCTCCTGTGGGCCTGGGACTTCTCTTCTCCAGGCAGAGACCTGAGCTTTTCCCCGTGCTCCTGGTTAAAACAAAGTGGACAGCCATGCAGTTGATTCATCCCTTAATGTCAAAAGTAGCACATTTTGGTTCCAAAAGCTCTCCCCACACATACCTATCAGCCTCGAGTCACCTTTTTTTCAGGCCTGTAGGCTACAGGCTGGAACCCCAGCTCATTTTTCACTCTGGCCCAACTACTCTGTGGCCACTGGATGTTCAGTTTGGAGCCTGGCACCCAGCAGGCAGAGACTGGATGACAGCACCATCTGGAGGCCAGACACTTGTCAGTGAGGTCCCGAAGCTCCATGGGCCTTCAGGTGCACCCCTGCGCTCTGATGAATTAGCAGTGTCTTCTGAGCTGAGTGGGGCTACGGTCCTGGACAATGAGGTCACTGTTGCATTGGGCTCCCACACTCCGTCTTCATGACATGTGGTTTATTTCCCTCAACCTTTTGTTGCTGGGGAGGATTGTTTATCTTAGGGGTCATCTGGAGTCCGAGGGCTCTGCCTCAGAGTTCCGGGGTGCCTCTCATCCACATTCCTCTTTCTCCGTGGTGGCTATGTCAGTCACTCAACTTCTTTACTGTGGGGGTGAGGACTGGAGACAACAGTGAAAATTCATATTCAATACTTGTTTTCTTTTCTTTTTTTTTTTTTTAAAGATCTAAATAGCGCTTCCCCCCCCCCCCCCAGAGAGGATTAAAGCCAGGAATTGTCACTATCTGTTGCAGTTTGGGGTGTCCTCATTTACATGACTAGATCCGTGCCATGCCTGTGTCAGGACTGCAGAGCCTGGTACGTGGTCATCGTGACCGACCCTGCAGGCCCCAGCCCACAGGCCCCCGTGGAAAGTCTTAGCTAAAATCCCGGTCTGGGTTAACTAGCTCTTCCAGCTGCTCACATGCCACCTGTCTCCAATGGCTTGTGTCCCCCACTGGACTTTGAGGACATGGAACACACAGGGTCCTCAGTAGGGCCCAGAACTGTGCCTGGGCCCTAGGAGCATGCTGGGTAAAGTCCTTCCTGCTGGAATCCATGCTGCCACTGGTATTGGCAAGCGTGGGAATTTGTGGCTTGACCCTGGGTTTTATCGAAAGCCAGATGCTAGGAAACATCCTTTCCTGTGGTCCCCAGACTTGGTGTGCTCCTCGGTGAAGCTTGTTCTTCTCAATGTAGCATTTCTGCCTTTCCCGCTACGTGCACCTGTCCTTCCTGCCTCTAGTCCTTCAGCTCATTGCAGCCTCCTGCTCCACACAGGCCTATAAGAAGAGAATGCCACTGTCCCATGTGCGTGGGATAGCTCTGACTGTTCCCTGGCTGGTACCCGCTCGGGAGCTGGAGTGGCACACTCCCCTCCTGCCTTGAGCTCTGCTCAGGGCTGTGAACACTAGAGTCAACACCCCTCCTGCTCGCCTGTTCTTTGCATCGTGCCCTAGACTGCGTGGGCCTTCGTCTCTATGTAATACTTGCTGGCTCCGTTAAAATGCAGTGATGGCTCCTTGGCCAATTATCCAATGGGCACAAAACGGAACTTGTTAGGAATAATGAAACTAATAACAGATTTTGACAGCAATGATCCATGCAGCCACTGAGATGGTTATCAAAATGCAGACTTTTCCCTGCTTCCTGCATTCAGCCTGCTTGTAACATCTTACAAAGGCCCGGTTGTCCCGATAAACCTCCCTGGCCATCAATTCCCAAAGTCTGGTTCCCCTGAACATCTTGATCAGTGCTTAAAATTAATTATCATCATGAACAAGTGAAATGATACTCCGGAAAGATCTTCTCAAACACCAGCGGGTGCCATGGTGGAGCTGCCAGATAAGGGGAAATAGATCCGCTGGAAGGTGTTGTAATAAACCAGGCGAACACCTTGATTAAGTGTCTGTGAACACACAGTATCAGGAGCATGATAATAAGGGTATAAAATGGGAAGCCTGGAGAGGTAATAAGGTCTTGGTGTAGAGATGGGAGATGTGGTGAAGCCAACGGAAGACATTCTCAGGGTGCGGGAAGGCTGGTCATGTGATGGCCCGAGTGGGCTGCTTCCAGTCGTCCATTGCCCTGCCGTCCACTGCCCTGCCGTCCACATTGGCTTCACTTTAGCATCCTTCCTCCTCCCCCAGTGCTTAGCCCGGGGCCCGAAACGCATGGGGTGCCTGCCCAATGCTGAACTGAGCTAAAATGAATGTTCACTGGGCCACAGGCTCCCCGAGGGCCAGACATCTAGCATTTAATAGATACTGAAGGACTGAGTCATTGCGGTGTTTGCATGTGTGGCCTTCCAGTCTAACAGAAGAACCTCAAAAAGCAAGACGGAACTGACTTTGCCAACCCAGTAACTGCTGCTATGACAGCTAGTCTTCCATGAGCACCTGCTGTATATCTCTTAGCCATGTAATACTTACTATGTGCTGAGTGTGTCTGTGCCTCCTCTCAACCCTCGCAAGAACTCGAGGAGTTGAGTACTGTGATTAGGCCATTTTACAGAAGGGGAGGCAGAGGCTTGTACACCTAGGACATGGCAGATCTGAGATTTGACCTGGGCCCTGCGCAGAATCCCTTGGCTACACTGCCTTTTCCTCTGGCCTGCTACCCAGTCCCACATTGGTTTGGGAGCCTCATGCCAGTGTCTGGGTGTAGCTTCCCTCTCCACCTGTGCTCTGTTCCTGGATTTAGGATTTCCTTGAACTCATGGATTCTGTTCAGTCCTTCTCTCTTGGATTTCAGGGCCCGTGTGCCACCTGTGAAGGGCATAACAGGGCTCAAACATACCCATTTGTTGCATCAGCAGTACAGT
The DNA here is from genome assembly GCF_902655055.1 of Lutra lutra. Taxonomy (NCBI): domain Eukaryota; kingdom Metazoa; phylum Chordata; class Mammalia; order Carnivora; family Mustelidae; genus Lutra; species Lutra lutra. Next base: position 76,392,366 of record NC_062282.1, on the reverse strand, counting down.
GTCCTTCCAGGTTGTGAATGAAGAAAGGGAAAATCGTCTTGGAGGATGGGGGAATTTGGGGACCACATCTGGCAGTTCTTGGATGCAGCTAGCAGTGGGTGGTCAGGACACTTTGGAGAATGTATAATGACCTGGGGTTCCCTCAGACTTAGAAGTTCCCACTCAGGGCCTAGTGGGCTGTATTCACAGTTCTGTATCTGGGGAAGGGGTTGAGAAGCAGATGGGACTGACCTTGACACAGTGCCCTCTGGGCATCAGCATCAGACACAGCGTGGGGCCTGTCCTCCCACCCACCCAGGGAGGAAGATGGAGTTACCCTCCCATTTTACAGTCAAGGAGGCTGAGCCTCAGAGAGGCTAAGAACCACTGTCAAAACTGCACCGTTTTTAAGTAGTAGAGCTGGGACGTCCCCCAATCCGTTTCCTACTGGAATACGTGTTCTTTCCTTGACATACCATTTCACTTTCCCAGGGAATCAGTCCTTGGGGGAGGCTTGTGTCCTCTTCCACAACATAAAACTGGAGACTCACTGTACTGCCAATGACCTTAGAAGTCCTGCAGTCTTAAAAAAGAACGTTAATGGGAGTCCAGAGATGATGTCTTCTCTATGTGGTGACCGCGTCTGGTGGCTTAAGATTTTTCTCTCTCTTTCCTATACTTTTCCTCAAGGACAGATTGGAATTAAAGACCAGTTCTTTATCCCCGAGAAGGTGGGCAAGGATTGATGGGCTTCATGGTCAGGAATCCTTAGGAGGTAACATATTCCAGAGGTGGAACTCACAAGGTGTTAACGTCACAGCAAAGGCATGTGGTTTTTCTTGTCTTTTTTGTCTTTGACATTAGTGGGGTGAGGATCCTGGTGGGGCCTTTTGAGAACAAGACCAGACTCATCCCTGAGTCTGGGACTGTGTCCCTGTCTTCGATCCTCATCTCCACTCTCTTCCATCTGGTTGGTCAGACCATTCCATCATGGTGGACTTGGGGAGGCCTGGATCCTTTGCTGAGTGCTGGGAACATGGCAGTGAATGACAGAGACAGGCTTTTGTCCTTATGGGACCTACCATCTAAGAGGTCAAATAAATAAATCAATCATATGTTTTCAGATGATAGTAAGTGCTAGGAAGGCAATAAATCAGGATACGGTGAAACAACCTTTCAGGGAGATGAAACAGTGTTTGCAAAGGCTCCAAGGTGGTGAGATTTGGGCCTGTGGAGGGGAGCGGCAACGAGCAGAATGAGTGAGAGACAAGGGCTGGGAGAAGGGCCAAGCAGGCACAGACCCTACAGAACCTTGTGGCTTGGCAGTGGCCTTTTGGGTGCCATTCTCTGCATGGGGGAAAACACGAATGGGTTTTAACTTAGGGAGTGATGTAACCTGATGTATGTTTCCAAATATTCTTACATTCCTTGCTCCATTTTACTCAAAGCTGGTGGGTATACAATGGACTGGTTTTTCTCAGAGCGGAAGGGTTTGGGATCCGGTTTTGTGTTGGGAGAATGAAGATCTTTGTGTTAGCCTGGTGATAGGAATTCTGTGTGTGGTCTAGCCAGGATCAATGTTTTTTTTATATTGGGGTCTGGATTCACAGAAGTAGTGCTCTGTGCTTTTCTGGTGATCTTTTTTCCTCAAGGATCTTGAGGAAGAGAGGAAGATGGGCCCAGGCAGGATTGAAGCACCCTTGGGTCTAGGGCACCTGGGTGGCTCAGTCAGTTGAACATCTGACCCATGGTTTTGGCTCAGGTCATGAACTCAGACTCGTGAAATTGAGCCCCGTGTCATGTTCCACAAGCAGCAGAGTCTGCTTGTGTATCTCCCTCTGCTCTTCTTCCTGCTTACTCACGCTCTCTAAAATAATAATAATAATAATAATAATAATAATAATAATAATAAAGCACCACAGGGTCACCATCTAATGGGCTCATTGAATACTTCCCTAATATAATCACCACTTCCCCTTTCAGGTACACCCAGCCAGTTAATGACTACAAGAACCTGGGGGTCCTAGGTCCCAGGTGTCCCAGGTGACATCCTGCCCTTGGGCTCAGCCTGTCAGTGCTGCCCTTTCCCTGTCTCCTGTCTCTTCCCAAGTGTCTCCGCAGTTGTGAAGTATAGCTTAAAGTAAAGCATAGTATTGTCACCTTTCCCCAAGGGAAAAAAAAAAGATCAGTTCCTTTAAAATTGCCCATTCTCCTCGGACAGGAGTTGGTTTACAGTGACAGCTATGGACTTGAAGTATAGATCTTATATCTCTTTTTTCCAGACCATGAAATTATGTCCTGTTCCAGTACATATCTCATGGATATAATTAAGCTGTTAATTCTCTCTGAGTTTGTTTTAACCATTTTAGGCAGGATCCCAGGATGCTCTTCATGTCTCACAGTGTGGAAGGATAAGACCGTAGTCCAAGACCCAGCTCTGCTACTTCCTAGCTCTTTGGCCTTCGGCAAATTACTTTTTTCCGTGCACGTCCTTGTTTTCAATTTAAAATTGATATGATAACTGAATTAATGGTACCTAATATGCACACTTAGGCTTCTGAAGCACTGACTTCAGAATTACTTACTTAAGTAATTCATTTAATCCTCTTAACAGCCCTACTTGGGGATTACTATTGGCAGTGACTGTTTTATTTCCATTTTGCAGAGGCAAACACTGAGGTACAGTTCAGTCGTTGGCTCACAGTCACTCCGCTGGAAAGTAGAAGAGCTGGGATAGAGAGCCAGAGTCTGTGCTCTGAGCACCTAGGCAAGCTCCTTGTGGCTCCTCCCTTAGAGACTTCAGTGGAAAATGCATGCATTGTCCTTATCATAGTGCCAGACACGTAGTTGGTGCCCTTCCCATCTGTCTGCCTATAATTCTGAAGAGTTTTCCTCTTGGAGGCCTTCTAAGTAGAAAGAAGCTTTGAATCCAAATGGGCTTTCTGCTCATGGCGACGGTCCCTTGGCACCCAGTGCTCAAGATGAACTGCAGGCTGAGCGGGTAGGCGTTGACAAGGTCGAGTTGTCAGGAAACTGGTGTTCTGCTATGCCCCCCGGTCACATGGGCTGCCCTCAGGATTGTGGGCAGGTGTCCACACCTGCCTGGCCTTCCTGCTCTTGGGGGAGTCCTCTCTCACTGACTCACACATCATCCTCAGAATTAATACCTTCTTCCAGATGTCTTTAACACCCATGGGGGCTGGCGTCTGCATGGAGTGCCAGGGGTTGATGCTGTTTCTGTGTGCGACTGTCTAGCAAGCCTCTGCCTTTGTAGATGCCTGGCTCCTGGGCTACGGGGTTTTGTCAGCATCGAGTCCCCTCTGTAGGATGCTGGGCTCCTTCAGCGAGGAGCCCACGACCTCTTATTTTACCTCCCTGGAACTATGGACCTTCTCCTGTCAGTGGGACCAGGATGGGAGCCCGAGAGCAGCAGCTCACCGGGAATGCTGAGTTGAGGATGATGGAGTCAGGCTTGCCTGGTCCTGAAGGCTTCTGTGTCTTCTTTCTGCTCAGCTGTCAGGGCCAGATGGTGAAGAGAGCAGAGTTCGGGGCTGGGCCATTGCAGGAAGCCTGTGGGGTAACTCTGTGAGGCTGCACGGTTCATCCACGACACAGCTGTGGGCTCCTTGCTTGGTTTTCGGAGCCTCAGTAAAGACAGGTCCTATCAGATTAGGACTTAAAATGCATTTGGCGTGACTGGGAAAGGAATTAGCCAGACCTGCTCTTTTCTTTGGGCTCTGCAGTCTGTGTCTTACAGCAGACTGGTCCCTCTTGGTCCTTCTGGTTGGGTAGCCGGCAGGAGGGGGACGCAGTGTAGAGCCTCAGAGAAGCAGGAGCACTCCCTTTTGACCCAGCGGGGGGCAGGGCAGCCTGTAGGCTTGTTCATGGCGAGTGGGGTGTCTGGTGGAGCTTGTCCCTCTGTGGCTTGGAGACAACCTAGGTTTCTGCCTGGAGGAGAGGGCATGGGGCAGCAGTTGCCATTTGTGCCTTCTGCCTCCTGCCCGGGCCCTTCTCCCACACAGCACACCTTGGCTTCTCTCCCCTTTCAGACACTCAATACCTTGTGGTTCAGCTGATTTATGAGGCTAAGATAAGCTCATTATGCGAGGTGTCAGTAATTATGTGAATTGATGAGGAGATTTCCCTGTTCCTTCCCTTGGATGCTTGCAGAATCATTTCAGGTGGACTTTGCATTCTTGACCTAAACAGTGATGAATTTAGACATGAGCTTCTTTCAGCGAGGAATAGCTTCTGCTCTGCCTCCACTACTTTGTAACAAGCTCTGTCTCGTGTGGGGTTTCGATGATGGAGTGTTCCTGCACCGTGAGTGACAAAGGCTCCCCGCATCTTTGACGAGCTCGTGTCGTCTTTATTTTCCTAATTATTAAGAGCGTTCACCTGGAAGGAGTTCAGCCTGCCAGCTCCTGTTGTAAAGGCTTGCTGCATTCAGAGATGGGTTCAGAGTGAGCGGCGATATGTTCTTAAGGATAAAAAAACCCGTAAGCCTCTAGGAAACCAACTTTGTGGATCGTCCTGACGTAGTATAACTCATTATACGTGTGTTGGCTCGCTTTTCAAAGATTAAACTATCAGTATACGTGCATCAGCAGTGACAAACCCAGGCGTTTGTCAAATCCACAAGGTGGATTTTACCTTCGGCTCAGGTCATGATCCCAGGATCTTGGGATGGAGCCCTGGGTCGGACTCCCTGCTCATCAGGGAGCCTGCTTCTCCCTCTCCCCTCTGCTTGTGCTGTCTCTCTCTCTCAAATAAAAAAAATAAAATCTTTAAAAAAAAAAAAAAGAAAAAATTACGAGATGCCCCCCCCCCAAGCCCCACAGATTTGGATCTCCTATTATGGAAAATCCTCAGACATAGCCACCTGGCTCCCAGTGCCCTGTGGAGACAGGTGGCTGGTCAGTGGCCACCCCTTCTCACGGGGCGCTCGTGCGCTATCTAGTTGGCCTCCGCGTGAACCTGGTCGACCTTGTCGATTCAGTTCATCAGTTTGACTCCAGCTGGCATTCGAGTGTGTGGCTGCAGGAGCAGGGGCGTGAGCACTGGTCTGCTCGATGACTGACTCCTCACCTCCGCGGCACCCATCCTGGCCATCGTTAACGTCTCTCTTCTGAAGAGCACACACGCATTCCACCTGCTCCGCCTGCATCTCCAGTGGCCACCTCCCTGCTCCGCAGTTGTGTCCTTGTACAACACAACAGAATGTTTCACTCCTCTGCTCAAATCCTGGCTAAGGTTCCCCGTGTGTCTTGGAGGAAAAGCCAGAGCACTCTAGGTCCTGCAGCCCCATCATGATCCGGCTTCCTGCAGCTTCTCTGAGTGATCTCCTCCTCTCTCCCTTGCTCGCTCTGTTCCAGCCACACTGGCCTCCTTGCTGTTCCCTGAACACACTGGACCTCAGGGCCTTTGCCCAGTCTCCCTGGGAGCTCTTCCCCTTGATAACTACTTGGCTCACTCCCTCACTTCCTGCAGGTCTTGGGTCAAGTCCCACCATATCAGTGAGGCCTCCCACATCACCTGGTTTATTACTCTAACCCATTTCCTCCACACTTCGTGTGTTTTTCATCCCTACCCACCTGACTCTGCGTTTTCATTTTTGCGTAGTACTTATTCCCTTCCAACACGTTCAGTGCTCTCTTTATCACATGCATTGTTTGCCTCTTCTCTCTGCTGGAATGTGAATTTGACAATGACAGGGATCTTTGTTTTGTTCACCATTTTATCCCAGGCATCTAGAACAGTGGCTGGCACTTCATAGACATCCGTAAATGTCTGTTGTTGGATATAGTTGGGAAATCACGGAGTGTTTTGTTTTTTGTTTTTTAAATGTCAAGGTGATTGAACTTAAGGAGGATGGAAATGGGGAGCTGTTTTCATACCCCTGTCTACACTGCCCAGAAGGTAAGCTCCCCAGAGGAACCGGCAGTGTGGATGCTGTCCAGCCTGCCATGTGAGGGCCAAGGTTCCAGAACCTTCCCTGGACCTTGATCCCTGCGTGGCCCTCTTGCTCCTTTCTCTTTTCCTCTGTCACTGTGGATGTAGTGGCAGCCTGTTTTATGTCACACGGAGCCGAGAAGAAATGGAGAAGAGGTAAGAAGAAGAAGGGACACGTGTAGTGGCTGTCGTTCTGAAGTGACCTTTCTGTGTGACCCCAGGTGTGGCGCCGACCTTCCACGTGAGCATGTACAGAATGAGCCCGTTGTTTCTGATCCGCCATGAGGGCGGGTGCCGCTCGTCCATGCCGTGCGCTGATGCTTCTAACGAGGGCTCAAGCCGCACCACGGGAGTTCACGTTGAGGGGAACCTCTCAGTGAACTTGCTTGTGCCTCTCAACTTGTACTATGAGGCTCAGAGCTATTTCCAAAATCGGGACTGTGGCTATAAAAATAGACTTTTTCTTATTTTTCATATTTTTCTTATTATTTCATGTATTGGAAATCACTTTTGGGGTCCTTTCCACCCTTCACTCAGTGAAGAACAGCATGCTTTCGGAGCCTCTGCCTTATGCAGCCTCAGATTTCATGTTGCTGGGGGGAACCAGCTGAGATCTGACTTCCTGGGGCTGCTTTTGGGGAGGCCCCATATCTGCATTGTGGTGTCTGATGTCGTCGATCACATTTTCACCTCCATTCCTACTCACTAAGAGAAAATTAATTACAGTGAAATAGGAAGTAACACAGGCCAAACATCACCTCGGCCAAGTGGCATAAAACACACCTCATCCCCACTCCAGATGGTTGTCAATAAAAAGTGACATTTAAAAACGCTGACTAAACTCAAACCTATGAAATGCTTCCTTCTATAATTTAAATTCATTTTAGGGGAGATGCACAAGTCTGTTTTGTTTTTATGTCTATAAGCATATTAATCTCACGAGAACTAGGTTATCTGCGGTGGTCGTACATTTTCCTAAAAGCTTTTCAGAGAGAAACCTAACAGCTTCTACTGAAACAAATGAAGACCCACCTCTGAGTGGGGGGAACTAGAATAAATGGGCCTGTCTTCTCCCAGACACATAGTGTTGGACTTGTAACCCTTCTTCCCTGGCTTTCCGGTGTTGACTTCAAGGGGGAATCTTCAGGAACAGGCGGGACTCTTTGCAGCTCCCTGGGAGGGACAGAGAAATTCCTCTAAGAGAACAGTAATAAATAACCCCCTTTTCCCCAGAGAAACCTGAGGCCCGAGTCTTGCGATCTCAGATGGAATGCAAGCCTTTATGGAATGAAGACCCCTTTAGCTTTCTTCTAAAAGAAAGAGGTGCTGGGGGGCGCCTGGGTGGCTCAGTGGGTTAAGCCTCTGCCTTCGGCTCAGGTCATGATTCCAGGGTCTTGGGATCGGGCCCACGTAGGGCTCTCTGCTCAGCAGGGAGCCTGCTTCCTCTTTGTCCTCCTGCCTCTCTGCCTACTTGTGATCTCTCTCTCTCTCTCTCTCTCTCTGTCAAATAAATAAATAGAATCTTAAAAAAAAAAAAAAAAGGAGGTGCTGGGATCCTGGCATTCATGGGGTGGCAGGGGACTGTGCATGCACTGTGTGGGGAGAGGGGCATGGAGAGTGCGAAAACCTATACACACAGGGGCTATGGCAAGCAGGCTTTTCTTGGAGTTAGCTGTGTCAGCTGGGGTAAGTTACATAGACTCTGGAAGCCTCCATTTCCCAGCTTCTGATGAGAATGCGAGTTGTGCCTCCTGCAAGGCATCAGTGTCAGGACTCAGTCCGGCGATGTAGGTAAAGCCAGCACATGGCTAGCACTTAATAAATCTTAGCCTTTATTGGCTATCATTTTTTTAATTAGCTATCATTTTGCCAAGTTTCCCCAATCCCCCAGCATGCATCTGTTCCTTATGCTTGTTGGAACAGTGCAAAGAGGCACTGATGCATTATTGCTTTTCCTCCGGCTGCAGTGTTTCTCTGAGTGGGACTTGGTACACACCTCCCCTGATGTTCTAGTTCGCTGGAACCATCAGGGATGGCCCCTGGTTCTTGGCCTCTCATTCTATGTTGGGTTTGGTGCAAGGATGCCTGGCAGCCTCAGTTGGAGACAGGCTCTCTCTTTGCTCTGTCCCAATACCTATCTATTGACTCTGGTTCCAGCTAAGTAGGTTGTTCATGGGTGGGCTGGGGAGGGATTTCCAGTGGGTGCTCTGCTGGTAAGTGTGTGAGTGGTAGTGGGAGAACATTCCGTTGGGCAGTGGACTTTCTTCTCTTTGATCCGCCCTTTTCTTTCCTCCTTGCCAGCTGTTCTTGGCACCATTCGTGTTTGGGTATGTGCCCATGTAACACCCAGCTCCTTGGCTGGGAGCAGTGCTTGCCTTCTTGAGAGCCGTCTTAAGTCCCAAGGGCTGTGCCGAGGGCCTGGTAAGGAGTCTTTGGATGACCACCATGGTGTCACCCTGCCATGCTCTCTGTGTGACCCCAAAGACCAGTTACGTTAAAACCTCTTCCTTTTGATCCCTCCAAATGGGAGTAAGATATTCTAATTCCAAGGCTCCCCTTTCTAGAAAATGCAGTGTATGTTGCAGATTTGCTCTTCTGGGTAGATAGAGAGTGTGGATGAGCAGAGAACAGGCATCTCTTGGGCACTGGTAGGTGGTCAGGACTCTGCCTGGCTTCCTCGTAGGACTCACTGGTCTCCTTGTCCATTTGTGAATCTTCTTGTCCCAAGCTGGCTTGATCCTCTTCCCAGTGGAGGCTCCAGGAGTAATGAGAGTCTCTCCTGGAGTCATTCACACATGTCACCAGGTCTGCAGGGGCTGGTGGGGGTTTTGGTGGTCTGGCTAGGTGCAGCCTCTGGCTGTGGGGACAGGCAGTAAGAATGGTCCCTTACTGGAGCTGCACTTAGCACACTGTTGTCTTCTGCCCTATGACCTGGTAATTACCCCACTGGCCAGTGGCTTCAGGGTCCCTGGCCGCAGCTTTGGAATGGATGCGTGGCTGCCCACGGTGAGGGCAAGAAAACCTCAGTCATCTTAAAGTCTGTGAGTAGAATGCAGGCCTTTGACAGTGAGTCGCCTTATGCAAGCTGAGTGGATGAAACTTGCTTCCAGACAGTTGTGAGAGCCTAAAGATTAATTATGTTATTTTCAGGGACTGTTGACCTCAGAGAGGGCGAGTCCAGCAAAGAAGTTAAACCCTACGGAGTGTGCAAGCCTTGTGGTTTCTTTATTCTTTATGGAGAAAAAATCTTGCTCTTGAAAATAAACATAGAATTCATTAATTTATAAAATATATTTTATAAATATATATATATATATATATATAAATTTTAAATATATAAATTAAATATATAAAGGCTGACTTGTCCCTACATGAACCTTCCCTCTATAGTTGGTGAGGACTCGGTGCAGATGGTCTGTCTGGTCTGTCCCCAAGACCCCGTTTGGCTGTGAGCTGTTGTGGTGTGGACCTCTGCAGGCAGGAAGTATTTTTCAATAATGGAAACAGCCACAGATTTTTTTTTTTTTTTTTTTTTTTTTTTTTGTAACCCAGCAGTGAAGAACCAGGGCTCTCAATTCTCCCTGGTAGGTTTGCTGGAATTAAATGAGCTCTTTGTTGTGAAAATTTGCTTCACATATTGCCCAGCTCTCAATAGGTATGAGCTATCATGGTTACATGATAGAGTCTTTCCGTGATGTCCTGACTCCTGGTGTATTTCAAACATTTTCTGGCATTATTGTCACCATCCTACGTGGGCTTCTGTGACTTAGAAAAAGAGAACTTTCAGGAAAAATAAAAAGCTTACTTAAATATAAACGGTAATTACCCATCTCCAAGGGGACATACATATTCTTGCCTTCCATTGTGTGTCCTTCAGGATCACGTCATTGGTACACAGATGGCCCTACTCTACCCAATTCCTTTGGCTAAGACCCCTGGCCATCTTGGGGTCTTCCAGATGTCTGCAGTGTCGGGCTGTTGGGAAATCAAATGGCTTTGTCCACAGTATACCTCCTGGGTAGGTCTCTCTGCCCTAAGGACGCCAGGTACGACAGGCTGGTGGTACGGTCACAGTTTTTTTCTTGCTGCTTATTCATTTTCAGGAATAAACAGGTGCTATAGTGTTAGATTTTATCGATCACTTAACTAGGAAGAAATTATGGAAATATTATCCATAAAATTGCAGTAATCTGCCAAATTCCCAAATTAGCGAATCAATTAGATTTATTGAGTGTTTGTTTAGCTGTGGTTTCCTGGTGACTCCTGCTTTATTTACTCTCATAATTTCTCCAAAGATTTGTTTCTGTCTTCCTGAGAGAAGAATGTGTTCTGCATATCCTATCAGAAGCTGCTAGAAGGGCTAGGGGCAGAGAGATAAATTAAGCAAATATTTCAGATTTGTTACTGTATTTTTGTCAGCCATACAAGTTAATGATCCAAGGCCAGATACATTGCTTAATGGCAGGCGCAGCAGGGCTATGTTCTGCTTTTCCTTGGGTGGGGTGGGGAGGCACGGACCGATGACAGTTCAGATTTCTCTGGCCTGGTCCCGGGATAATGGGGACCTGCCTCATGACACTTTATCTTGGACTGAATATAGTCTCTGGGCACCAGTTATTTCAAAGGCACAAATTATTGTCATCCTGCTACCTTGTCCCAACCCATCAGCTAACAAGGCTGCCTCGCTGAGGTATGCACGTACCTGGCAGGCAGGCCAGCCTCATTGTACATCTTGTCAGCTTGCAGAACAGTCCTGTATGTGGGTGATAGAGGCAGTCATCAATACAGTGTGCACTGGTTGTGGGGGGACTATCTGGTATCCTGTACAGTCTCCCTAGGCCACTGGAGAGGGGCCCTACCATTGGCATCCCAATAATTAAACTTTCTTCTTCTGGGCTCTGAGGATTCTCCTTTGTTTAGGAAATTCCCCTTAAACATTCACTTGATAAATATTTATTGAACATTTGCTGTGTGGTGGATGTGGAACTAGCCACCATGCATGAGAGGGTAGGCATGTCCAGGAAGGCTTCCTGGAGGAGATGGTCTCTAAACTGAGTCTTGAAGAATGGATAAGGGAGCTAAGGGAAGGGATTCACACAGATTAACTCAGTTGGGCCCCTCAGACTCTGAGTAGTGGGCATTAATGGCATTCCCCTTTGATGGAGGAAGAACTGACCCTCAGAGAGGGTAAATAATTTGCCCAAGATCAAGAACTGGTTTGTGAATTTAGGAAGTCTCTCCAGAGCCCACACTCTGAGTCACTGGAACTCAGCAGTAGACAGGCAGGCAGAACCCACCATCTGACCCATCATTAACAAAGGAAAGAAGAAGGCATTAGTGAAGACTGAGAGGACGTTGAATACATCTCACCTCCTTCAGGGCTGGTTTTGTGAAGGGAGGGAAGTTGGGGTATGGAGAAGAAGTGTCTTGATCCCCTTCTGAAGGAGTAAATGATTCAGCTAGTAAAGGCCGAGAAAGCTCTAGTTGATAGGAATAGTAACCATGGCCACATGTACAGCCAGATGTTGATCTCCTGGGGATAAAGGCGTGAGCCACCCTTAACCATTGGCATCAACTCACTGACCATGTGAGGACACCATCCTCAACTACAGAGAAGGGATGCACATTGCTCTCGTGGACTCTTGGACTAACCCTTGCTGGGTGGGATGCCACTGTAATTCTAGAGGTCATAAGACATCCATGGAGCTTCCTTCACCCCCTCTCTCAGGGAGTTCTTTGACCTGGCATCCTGGAAAGAGCACGGAGCAGGATTTTGAGCTTCTGGATCAACAGACTAAAAACCTCCATTCTCATCCTGCCTCTTGCTCACTTTCTGGGTGACCTTGGGCCCCTTGCTCAACAGTTCTGGGCCTGTCTCTTTATCGGTCAAATGAAAGCAATACCTTAAGGTGAGGAGATGTTGATGGTTGTGAAAGCATTTTGGAATTTTAAAGTATAAAAGTTCATGTTCTTTGCGGAGTATGTTCTTACTGTTCTATTTTCTCCTTCTGCTGGGTGGAAGGGAGGTAACTCACCACTGAGATGCCTTGTCTTGGGTGAATCCGCGCAGCTGCATTATGAGGCCAGATGAGATACTTCATATGCCTGGGATGGATAAGTGTGTTATGTTGGAGGAGTGTTGAACCTGTCTCTCTCTCTTGCTTGTCGATAAAGTAAGGAGACCAAGCTGTTCTTTGCAGGATCACTATGGAAAATGTGATGATGCATGAAAGGCTCTGGAAACAGCGTTGGTGCCTGGAGAATGTCAGAAGCCCTCCTCCCCAAGCCCGTGACCTACCAACCCCCATCCCCACCTCCCGCCCCCACCCCCTGCTGTCCAACCTAGTTGTGCTCATGCTCACAGGTAGCTGCAGGTGCCGCGGGAGCGGACCTCTGCTCTCACGTCCAGTCCCACGTCTCCCAGACTTGTGGGTGCCCCTCTTCCTGGTTTCGGCCACATTCTTCAACCCCTGAATTTATTAAAAATTTTTTTCTTTAAATCAGTTTCCCTTTCTCTCCAATTTCATCTTAAATAATGATGGATCTGAAACGACAGGTTTGATATACAGAATATAAATTACTTAAATGAAAAAATTTTGTGTGCTTCCCAAGTCCCCCGTGGTGTACATACCACACTTTGAGAAACGATGTGCTAATCGGATGTTTCTGAGATCCCTTCATGCTTGCTGCAGGTGTTTTCTCTGATATTTCTCGAGAAATACTGGAGGCATTCTGGAGGTTGTTTGGTGAAGGGAACTTTTTTTTTTTTAAGATTTTATTTATTTATTTGTCGGAGAGAGAGAGGGGGAGAGAGCGAGCACAGGCAGACAGAATGGCAGGCAGAGGCAGAGGGAGAAGCAGGCTCCCTGATGAGCAAGGAGCCCGATGTGGGACTCGATCCCAGGACGCTGGGATCATGACCTGAGCCGAAGGCAGCTGCTTAACCAACTGAGCCACCCAGGCGTCCCTGAAGGGAACATTTTTATGTGAGGAACTCTGAGGCATAGAACAGGCTGGATTGCTGGGCACATTTTTATCTGAGTGCAGTGTGAGGAATCAAACTGGCTAAATTGAGATCCAGTTTGGTGTTATTTGTGTCCTGAGGTTTGAAAGCCCCATCTCTGCAGATAGTGAGACCTGGAGGTTTGAGGTAAGGTAGTTCTCGACAAAAGCAGAGTATTATAGACTGCACAGAAATGTAACGTGCGTTGGAGAGACTTTCAGAGCTCTGATTGGGTTTCAGGCTTCAGGCTGGTGCTGGGGGGCCTAGATCTTTCTGGGAGCAAACTAAGGGAGTAACCTTAGCTTGGCATTCTGACTCAGGCTCTTTGCGGGCAGTGCACACCCAGGATAGAATTGCACCCTGGCGGGGTGCCTGGGTGGCTTAGTCGTTAAGCTTCTGCCTTTGGCTCAGGTCATGATCCCAGAGTCCTGGGATCAAGCCCCACATAGGGTTCCCTGCTCAATGGGAAGCCTGCTTCTCCCTTTCCCACTTCCCCTGCTTGTACTCCCTCTCTTGCTGTCTCTGTCAAATAAATAAATAAAATCTTAAAAAAAAAAAAAAAAGAATTGCACCCTGGCTAGCAGCATTCTTGGGATCGGTCTCCTTGCATCCTCTATTCACCTCTGGGCAGTGCAGTCTGAAGGCCTTGCAGGGGCTGAACTTGAGCCTTTTCCAAGCTGCACTGCAGGAATGTGTTTTCTGCTCTGTCAACCACCTCCCCTCATCACAGCCTGTTTTCACTGTGCGCACACAGTGTAGCAGCTGCCTGTAATTTGGCTGTAGATGGGTGATTATCCTAAGTATTAAATGCTGTCAGTTGGGAAGGAGTCACTGGGCACAGATCTCATGTTGGTGGGAGGAGAGAGATGCGCAGGTCTGGACTAGGTATCCTCCTGTTTACCACTTTGCTTACTGACTGCGACCCGCTCATCCCAGACCAATGAAAATGCGTCCTGTTTGTCGTGACCGCGCTCTCCTTCTCTTGTGAAGAGAGAAATGCGGTTTTAATTCCAGAGATCAGATGGGATGACTTGTGTGTGTTCATACGACCGATAAATCATTTCAAAGAAAATTACTTTGGCATGCCTGACATTTGTATGGATTGCTTATGAATTAAAGGAATGAATCCCAGGCACGTCAAAAATATTTTACCATTACAAAAAATTGTGGTCTGCGGAAAACAAAATTCAATAAAGCTATAAAGCTGTCTGACCATCTTTCTGAGCTGCAGAAATGCAGCATTCTGGGACCTTGTCATGGACAGTAGCATGCAGCAAGGTGGACAGTCTATAAGAAGAGAAGACTCAGGCTAGAAATGAGGAGGTCTGAGCTCTGGCCCCAGGTCTGCCCACTGACCACCATTTGCCACTGGGCAGAAGTCATGTCATCTTGCTGGATCTCAGCTTAGCTGGGTTATTGACTCTACTTGAATATCTGATACAAGCTTTGCCCTCCTTAGAAAACAGGAACACAGCCAGAAAGCATTTTTCACACAATGCCCAGACTTGGAGCCTCTCTTGAAGCTCATCAGTGAGATGGGCTCTGTCACCTGGTTCAGTGCAGTGGACATGAATTGAGCCCATTTTGGATGGGAGACAAGCAGGACAATTGAGTGGGTACAAAGATGAGTGAGGCACATAGACATTCTCTGAAGGGAGGCCGTTCACAAGGGCAAGGCGTCCTTGCCGGTGATGGCCAGGGACAGCGCTGGCACCAGCACCAGAGAAAGAGGCCGAATTTCAGTCTGAATCTCGCCTAGTGGTGAGTTCTCATTCTGCCTTTTGTCATCCCAGACATTCCCCTGTGCCTTAGTTTCTTCATATGTACAATAAGGTCAAGGACTCTAGGACTTGGTTTTTTTATTCTCGCATGGTGACATGAAACATTATGTTTCGGTGATCTGACATCTCTACACACAGTGAAACGATCTCCCTAAGAAGTCTGGTTACCATCTGTCTTCATACAGAGTTAGAAAAAAATTTTTTTGGAAGCTTTTAAGATTGACTTCCTTAGCACTTTTCATATTTGCCATACAGTGTTTTTAACTGTGGACTCCATGCTGCACGTTACCTCCCCGTGACTGACTTATTTCACAGCTGGAGGTTTGTACCTCCCCATCCTAGGACATTCTACTTTTCAGAATTATTTTTCAGAATTGCGAGGAGTGGATATACTCCTATGTTCATCTGTTTAAAGATTTTATTTATTTGCAAGAGAAAGAGGAGGGAGAGAGCACAAGCAGGGAGAAGGACAGAGGAAGGAGAAGCAGACTCCCCACTGAGCAGGCAGCCCAATGTGGGGCTCAATCCCAAGACCCTGAGATCATGACCTGAGCCAAAGGCAGACGCTTAATGGACTGAGCCACCCAGGAGCCCCTTCTGTATTCATTTTTAAGAGTTTAGCCATCTACTCATGGTAAAAAGATCTCTGCCAACAAAAAAGCAAACACAAGTGTAAGAAGGGTTGGGAGTACACACTGAGAGTATAGAGAAGGAAGGTATTACTCCAGGTTCTGCTGATGGGGAAAGCCTGTGCCCCGAATCCAGGGACCTTCACCTTGAAGAATTTAAGTCTTGTTGCTTTATTATATAACTCATCATGTTAATTGTGGAAAAATAGAAAATACGGTTTATTAAAAAAAAAACACAAAAAACCTAAAACCTACGTCATTGGTCATCAAAGCAGCTGGGGATGACTGCTTCTGATCATTTGGTATAAAATCTCTAGACCTTTGGATGCGTGCACACCGGGGAAATCCACTTATTTATTCATCTAACAGTATTTATTCAATGTCTACAAGCATTCCTGGCTTTCTGTTAGGGACTTAAGTCTAAAATGGTAAACAAAGCAGGTGTGGTTCCTTAAGGACGTATTCCTTCAGGCTGGAAGACAATTACCTAAATAAATATTTGCATTTGTCACTTTCTATGAACTTAAGCATGCACACACGTATGCACACATACACTCACTCTCAGCTGGAACAGTGTATGTTCTGTGTTATTGCTTTGCTTTGGGTCAGTTACCCCATCGTGCACTATAAGCTTTTCTCCACGTTGGTCAATGCACGTGTCGGTTACTGTTGCCTGTTAGACAACCACAGAGCATCACAACAGTAAATCTTCATGTCTGGAGATCAGGGGGTAGACTTTTCTTGGCTGGTCTTGCTGGCATGTCTGTGGGTCCTCTCGCTGTCGGCTGATCTAGAATGGCCTTGGCTGGGACAAGTCGGTATTTATTGAATAATCCAAGGGTGGGCTTAGAGGTAGACGGAAGTGGGAGGAGCTGAACCGAGACCATGGGATTAATCATTTTGACTTTCATTAATTGAATTCTTACTGTGTGCCAACAGGTACTGTGCCAAATGCTTTGCCCTGTTATCTGTAATCCTCACGACTGTCCTGTGAACCAAGTACTCAATACCATTGCCCCCTTATAGATGGGGAAATCGAGGCACAACAACGAAGCAGCCAGGCACGGTCCCACAGCTGCTTAGTGGCAGCCCCAAGTTGTGAACGTGTGCAGTGTGTCTCTAGAGGCTGTACCTCCCGCTTTCCCTTCCGGGGTCGCTCTTGCTGGTAGAGGATCCTGTTGAGAGACCTGTGACGAGACTTGGTAATGGTTTATGGAAGAAAAGAGGAAAAGATGTAGGCTGTGGAAATGAGCTTTCTAGCTGTAGGAGTGGTGCTCTTGGCAGAGCAGAAAGGTGGTGTGCAAGTCTGTCTGTGTCCTGGGGTTGGGGTTTTAGAGTTGCTGGGGTCGAGGGGGAGTGGCCCATCTCTGGACAGTGCGTGGAAGCAGTGGTCACTGGTGGACCTGTGGCATCACCCAGGGGAAGGAAACTAGGAAGGGCAGAGGGCGCTGAGAGTAGAGCTTTGGGGCGGGTTTTCATCCCAGAATTAGGAAGAGAAAGGAGAGTCAGCGAAGGAGTGAGCTGAAAGGTGGGTGGAAACTGCCTAAATTTAGTTTTCCATCCAGACTGAAGGAGGGGAGTTTTACATCGGAGGGATGGCCTACGGTCAGGGGTGGAAAATGCCACCAGGAGGAGGAAAACTGAGAAGAGGTCAAGGATTTGGCAGTAGGGAGGTCGGGGGCACTGCCAGGCAGAGCGGTTTTAGAGAAGCTGTGGAACCAGAAGGCAGGTCGCATTGCCACCTGAACTGAACAAGTGAGAAGGACAGGACTGAGGGTCAGCTTTCAAGCCTGTGCTTAGGGTGCCTGGGCCAAGGCCAGGGCCACTGAGGGTGTGGGGGCATGAGTTGTCTGAGCATGGGTCAAGAGGAGACAGTCGGGGATGACTGGGGATGTCTGAGAGAGGAGGGCTCATCAAAGGAGCCCACCCAGGAGGGCACATGGCAGGTAGGGTTCAGGGACAGGCAGGGAGGAGGTAGGGAGGGCTGAGTAGAACCATCTGGAAGGCAGTGAGCACAGGTGAGGTTAGGTATGGCTAGGAGGAAAGGGTGTCCAGAGGCAGGATGGAATCTTTATTGCTGCATCTTCCCTTGGCTTCATCTTTTTCACAGTTCCCCACTTCCTGCACAGCAGCCAGAGGAACTTTTGAAAAGAATACCGTTGACATTCGCTTTTGCCTCACCATAAAGCCTGCTCTCCTTAAGGTGGCCTCCATGCTGGTCGCCTTTTGTGATGGGGTTCCTGCCAGCTTTTCAGCCCCATCCAGCCCCACCCCCCTACACTTCCAGCCCCTCTGTTCCTTTTGCCTGGAGTGCTTGACCCCCTGTACCTATACTTGCTCCCTTCTAACTCCGGGCCTCCGTTCAGATGGTTGACCTCTGGCTGCTTCCCTGCATCTCTTCTCTGGAAAGTGCCTTGATCTCTGCTGAATGCCTAGCATCCAACACCATGGCTGGCGCACAACAGGGGCTCAGCAGAACCTTCCTGAAGGAAACTGACATGGGCGGCGTTGACACATGAGGAGTCCGTGCTGTTTCTGGTGGCTGAGAACCTCTTTGCAGGTAGGGATTTCCCTGGTGCTTTTAAGGCCCTTTGTGACGCTCGCCACAACTCCTGTGTGTTTTTCAAGACTGACCAGCTGGCCTCTGCCCTGCAGTCCTCTTTTTCTCTTTTCTTTTTAAAAATGGAAATAGAACGGGCAAAGCAGACCTCACAAGGACCTCTTTCCTTTAGACAAATAGCTGGCATTCCATTAAAATGGTAATTTCCTTTGTTTAAAAAGGCAGATGTGGTCAAATTAAGCTAATCTAATTTGCAATTTTTCATTAAAAATATATACCGAGTCAGGCCGGCAGGCTATTTGGGTCCCCAGGGTCATCACGTTAGCAGTCACGGGAACCAATGTCCTTTATTTGCTTAGAGATACATAGAGCTTCCAGGCAAGCATCATTTCCTCACATTGACTCCTCTGTGACCTTGTTTCAGACCACGGGGGATTTCTGTCTGCCAACTTGTCTTGTATTTTGCCCTTTTTATTAAATAGAAAATCCCTAAGTACCCCTGGATTGCAGAGTCCCTTGTAGAGAGAACAGGAGAAAGGTTCTCCTCTGGCTAATAGGGAACACGAGACAAAGACATGGGATTTTATGCAAGAGCAAGGAAGAAAGTAGAGTCCAGCGTGGAGTCGAGGGGGTGTGGGCACTCGCACCAGCCCATGTGCATGCGTCGGGGTGGGCGGGATGCCAGAGCACGGAGGAGGATGGGGCCGTGGTCCCTTGACATTCTCACATCCCCGAATTTGTTGGTACCACTTATAGCTTCGGGTATCTCCCATGAAATGCATCATTCATGCCTGGAACTTGCGTGTCCCCATCTGAACCTTAAGGAGACTTTATCTGCTCTTGGCCATTTGCATAGCACAGCTAAGCTGTGTGGAACCTGGGCGAAGTGGCCCACCAGGGTGGCGTGGTTTCTCTTCTACACCCCAGCCCCGTCGGACTTGCGTCTAGTCCATTCCTTAGCAGCACTTGCACTGTCTAAGAGACCTGGATCCAAGTGCCAGCCCTGCCTCTTGCAGCTTTGGGGGCCCCCATCTGAGAAGTGGGGATGCTGCCATATGGCACTCTGTGCGTGCTGGGCTCACAGCAGTGGTCCTTGGTGGTGCCTCTTCCTAGTGCCCCCAGCCTTGGGTTGGCTGGTCCGGGGTTGGGACCATGCCTGTGACATCCACCAAGCCAGGGGTTCTTCCTGCTTCTGTTTTTTCTCAGCAGTGACACCTCAAACACTGATGAATGCTGCTCCAGTCATTCACGGTGCTGTCAGGACGTAAAACATGGGTTATAGCACAGAGAAGTGAAAGCAGTGTTAGGACAGAGGGATGAAAACATGTGGGACCCACAGAGGCAGGCAGTGCCTCGCAGAGAAGGCAGTAAGCTTCCAGGGTGGGGGGCAGGCAGGACCTGGGCAAAGTGTTCGTGGCACTCTAGAAAGCTCTTGGCTCTTCTCATCCTGGGTGACCGTAGAGCGTGGGAGGAGCTGGAGGTGCTTCTATACTATTTTAAAGATTTTATTTATTTGACAGAGAGAGATCACAAGTGGGCAGAGAGGCAGGCAGAGAGAGAGAGAGGAGGAAGCAGGCTCCCCACAGAGCAGAGAGCCCGATGTGGGACTCGATCCCAGGACCCTGAGATCATGACCCGAGCTGAAGGCAGAGGCTTAACCACTGAGCCACCCAGGTGCCCCCGCTTCTATACTATTTTAAAGAGGGCTGAGATCCTTGGATTATCATTTTAAGCCTGTGATAAAACCCATCTCCCAGGAAGTATGTGGCAATGTGCTTTATTTGTCCTTCTCACATCCTGACTTGATTGGTCTTTGGAATGAGCCTTAGGTATTTTGCTGTAGCTGCCCTATTTTCTTGCCTAAATTATGCCAATTTGTGCAGAGGATGGTACGTGATGACAAGTGAGTGGTCTGCAGCGAATTCTGTCTTCTGCCGCCCTTTTCTTGTCACTGTCACAGCTGTGAGCATTGGCAAGTCCTCCAGATAGATTTTCCTTTCCTCTTCAATGTTTGTCTAAAATTAATTTTGACTGTTTTGAAGAAGTAACTGAGCACTCAGAGGGTTTTGCAGAGCAGAATCGGCAGCCTGGGCAGATAAGACAACGGTGTCTGACTGGGAGTGCTTGTGAGTGCCCTCCCCACCCCCAGAGAGGGAAACTGGGTCCACGTCTATGCAGAGCTGGAAGGGGTGAGTGGCCAACGTACCTTTGAGCAGACCTGGAGAGGAACCATTGAGGTTGGAGCCTTAAATGCCAGTACACTGCATGGGCTCCAAGGGCACAAGATGGCCTCAGTTCTTATAGGCTTTCCAACCCTGGACAGTTGGCTACCTGTCAAGAAAAAGTCATTTTCTAAGAATATAATTGGGTGACTTTGCTTTTGCTCTGTAGTTTCTAGTGAGATCACCCACAGTTCCCTCTGTGCCGTGTACCCACAGAGATCACATCAAAGGACATAGGTAGAACCTGGCTCAACATTTGGAAGGGATGCCAATGTGTTTCATGGGTTTCTCTGTATTCTGTGGGTTTGGATAGTCTGTGGTCCTTTCAGTTAGCCCTAGTTCCACGAAAGCCCTAGCTTTCATCCAGGGAGTGGAACTCTTCTCTGTTCAATGTGGGCCCTGTGAGGGACTGGGTCTGCTGTGCTCCTATCCCTACCACCCAGCAGAGCCCTGGCACACATCAGGCGCCAAATAAATTCTCACTGAATGTGTTATGAACAGACTTCTTGTTTGCTGATTGGACTTCATATTAGAAATATCTCCTCTATGCCGTGAGTTTTCGCTCAACTTCTCCTGTTTCTCCTTGGCTTTAAGTGCAATTTTAATTGATCCTGGGTGGACAAGGTAGGACCTCATTCAGCCTGAGGTGGGAATGAGACCTCTGTTCTGTTCTCGACTTGTCCCTTCTTCTCTATAGGAGTTTTGTCCGTCACTGTGTGGCTCCTGAGTCTCCCTCATTCATATGTCCTCAGAAGCTGGGGCCCCAAACTATTGCCCAGCCCCTGTTTTTGTAAAGCAAGAGGTGTTGGAACACGGCCACACTCACTGGTGGACAAGTTGTTCGTGGCAGCACTCGTGCTGGAACACCGAGTTGAGCGGTTGCGACAGGATCCATATGGCCCAGAAAGCCTCCCCTGACCCAAGTTGTTTACCGTCTGGTCCTTTATAGAAGAATGTTGGCTGATCCCTCTTCAGGAGCACCAGGAGGTGCTGGGCATGTGGTGAATGCCTGAGAGATGGATGAACGGAGTGGTTTGTCGTTCTGCAGGTGGGGTGTCCATTCCGAGGGGCTGTGGAGGAGGAGAGGTTGTGGACTCAGTCTCTGGACTGAGGCCCAGAAGCCTCCCCAGAGGTGTCATAGTTCAGTGTGACCTGGTGCCTCTCTTGGAAGAGGAGTGGCTGACGCTACCCATTCACTGATTTATCAGGTGTTTATTGAGCCAGACAGTTGGTGAGCACCAGGCAGGTGACAGTGGTCACGGGGCACATACAACTTGTTGGCCCCCTGGTGCTGCATACGTGTTGTCTGAGGTATTCCTCACAACCTCTCTGCACAGCTGCAACGTTCCTGCTCCTCAGATGATAATGTGAGGCCCAGACATGACTTTGCATGTCCAACGTTATATCATGAGAATACCAGAGCTGCATTCCAAGCCTGGCTCTGTCTGACAACGGAGCCCATGATCTCACGGCTGAGACCATTCCACTCGGCTCATGGAATGCTTAGTGAGTGGCTGCCCACAAGCCTGACCCCTGACCTTAAGGGGTTTGTAGTCCAGAGGGGAAGCCTGAATCGTCTCAGATGCTTTTTAGAGAAGGGTACCAGGCAGTCAAGGAGACATCCCAGAGAAGATAAAGATGGCGGCGGTCAGCATAGTAGCATGGAATGTTCCTATGTACCATGGGACTGGTACCATTCAGAGCATACTCCAGGCATTGTTTCTTTTAATCTGAAGAACCCCACATGATGGGTGCTGCAGGCGTGAATTGTGTCCCCGCAAAAGATAAGTTCCGGTGCTTGAATCCCACAGTACCCCTGGTACCTGTGGAGGGGACCCAGCTTGGAAATAGAGTGTAGGGGCTTGCTGGGGCAGAGTGGGGCAGAGCAGAGCAGGTGCCTGGCCGCCAGGCCTTCAGGTGTTAGGTTTGGCCCTGAGTCCCCCAGTTACATCGAGTCCTTTCTCCAGTCAGTCCTGACACAGCTTCAGGGCATCTACTTGTACGAAGGGCCCGTGGCCCTCTTCTGTCTTAGGTTGCGTTCTTCAGCAAGCAGAGGGGAGGGTGTGAAGTCACCCTGATGAGATCACCCTATGGGAAAGGCTGCATTCATCTGGGGGAGCTGCTGTCAGCTCCCTGCCCCCCAGTCTCCCTTTCCAGCCCCTCTTCTTGGGGGAAGGCAAGTTGTTAAAGATCAGCCCACCAAGTAGCTGCTTGTACTGTCAGAAAAATCAATTTGTCAGATCAGCCATGGAATAGACACGGTTGGAGCCCACCGGTGTGCTAAGACTTTTGTTCTTGTTTTTGCTCGTTTTTTATGTTGTTAAAAATCACAGCAGCTCTTTGCGATGTTCTCATATCCTCATTTTACAGATGGGAAAGAGGTCTGAGGCCTTAAGGTGACCGAGCCAAGGAGTCACAGAAAGCGGTCATGCTGGGATTTGAACCCAGGGTCTTTCTGACCCCAAGGTCATGTTCTTAACAGCTGCTTCTGGAGCAGGAGGTGCTCTCAGGGAGGGGAATGTGAGGTGGGGCTGTTCAGCATGGGGGGGTGCTCTATGTGGGATTGTGGGAGAGGGATAGAAAACCAGGGGACCCCCTTGGGGTTGTGCTTCACAGTTTGAACTAGTCCTGACCCAGCACCTGATCAAACTTCTGAGTGCCACGTCATGTGCCTTCATTTTAAGGTGAGTGTGGATAGGCTGCTTGGTTCACCTGGGCCGTGCTGCCCAGTCTTTCCCCCACCTCCCTGGCTTCCTGTTCCTCAGCCACGGCATCTTTAAGGAGCTCATGCTCACATACTGGATATACAGGGGCTGTTCCGTGACCTGCTTAGGGAAACGTACCCAGAAGCTATTGTCATGACTTCACCAGTAAAGCAAATCCATTAATGAGTTTTCTGTTGTTACAAGCATTTCTAGCTTCGGGTTTGGGTATACCTAACCTGCCCCATTACCTCCCCCATGCTCCCCCTTCCCCAGTTCTCCCCCCAGCCCCCCCCATTCCCACCTCTCTGCCCTTACTGAGTCCCTTACAGCGGACGGTGGACGTATTAGAGCCCAGATGAGCCGTGATTCACGCGCACAGCATTTACCCACCAAGCTGTCGGTCTACAGAGTCTATTCAGTGTGGGTCTCAAGGAGTTGTTATATGAATATCTTAGAGGAAGCAAAGGAGAATGATGAATGCTTGGAAAGCTCTTCCCTGACATTCTAATTCTTACTCACTAAGTGTTAAAGTGGCAATATTTAGTCTGATGACTCAGTCTGTGCAGGGGAATTGGTTTTAGTGCTCTCAGCATTGGGGCTCATGAACTGATCCACCACTGAGGTCTGAATTACCCGAGAGATGAGTTTATTTGGACTCGGGAAAGAGAAGACAGGCTTCAGCCCCGCTCATCCCACAGCTTCTGCTGTCTTGTCGAGTCCTGGCTGGTGACTTGGCTGATGGTACTGCCAGACATGTCTTGGCTTCTTGAAGGAAAATTTCACTTTCAAATCAGATGCTGACTTAATGTATGATATATGGCTATTAAGCCAAAGAAAGGAGCAAAGACTTTAAAATCATTGGCTTATCTTGTGTGAAGTTTGAGCGACATCAATACCGTCCAGTGGGCGAGAGATGCCACTCGGGAGAATTTGCAGCTTGCTTGGGAAAGAGAAAAAGTATTAAGAGACCTTGTCACTTGAACAGTGTTTTTTTGAACATGAAACTCTCCTTTTTTGTTACTTCAAGCCACAGGATGGCACAGAAACACACTCACATATTACCCAGGATTTTTTTTCTTTGCAGTAAAGATAAATCTGTGTATGTTTGATCTCTCGTGTCTGAAGGAAATTAAAACAAATTCATTATGATGAAACTCTTTTCAGATGGCTAATCTCTCTTTGTTGTGATAGAAAGCCAGAATGAGTTTTCATTCTAGTGGCTTGAAAACATGATCCTGACTTTAACAGTCCTGGGAAGTGGGTGGTGGGCTGACACTCCTGGCCTACCACTGTGTGTACCCAGTACCCCCAGACCTGGACGCCTGCCGTTGAGGTTAGATGGGAGGATGTTCCGGTCCCTTTTAGGCTTTCTCTGCTTCCTGTGGGAAAGCAGGGTATACTGCATGGCCAGAGCCGGGGGCGGGGGGGGGGGGGGGTAGGGGAGGAGGCCCAGGAAGTCCCAGTCTTGGGAAAGCTAAGTCTGTGGAGAACTGTGAAGTGTCTGGGGCGCAGGAACCATCCATCTCATGGGTCTGAGTTCTTGGACACCTCAGAGTGTTACAGGCTGCCCTCCTGGTGCCTTTCCATGCCTCTGCTGCTTCTCTCTTCCCAGCTGCTGACTTCCCTCAGGTCTCACGTCCTCGCTCCCCAGGAGGGAACTGAGTTAGTAGTGGTGATCAGGGGCTGCTGGCTAGACTGTGGAGGACAGCCCTCGGCTGGCCACTGGGCTCTGGTCTGGCCACCTGAGGTGAGGGAGAAGGGCTGCCTGGTAGAAAATACACTCACCTGTGGTCATGAAATCCCATCTGGACACTTTTCCCAGAAAGGGGGCCGTCAGCATGTAGCCTTTGGTAGCATCTTCCATCTC
This sequence comes from Lutra lutra, assembly GCF_902655055.1. Classification (NCBI taxonomy): domain Eukaryota; kingdom Metazoa; phylum Chordata; class Mammalia; order Carnivora; family Mustelidae; genus Lutra; species Lutra lutra. The sequence goes on along the minus strand of NC_062282.1, from coordinate 76,367,668 downwards.
CTCGCTGGCTCAGGTGAGGACTGTGATCTCATTTGCACGAAGAGCCCTTGGCCACTCGTGTTTCCAGCTCAGAAACTGTAGCCACCCATGCCTGAGACACAGGGCAGCTCATTAGCTCAGACTTCAGCTTTGGTTCTGTCGGTCAGCTGGCTTATCCTCATCTTACAGAGCTGCAGGGGCTGGGCCAGTCCCACCTGGACTCCCATACCACTGCTCTCTCACCTCTACCACCCTTACCCTCTCGCTTCCTCCTGCAACTGCAGAGTTGCGCTAACCCAGCCATTGCCCTGACTGTCCCTCAGGCAGCAATTCCTGTGCAGAGCGAAGCTGAGACGCGAGGAAGGGGCGAGGTGATCGTGTTGCATTTCTGCCAACTTTGTCTCTTGATTCTTATATGGTCTTGTCGGATTTCTTTTGGACTGGTCTGATGGCTCTTCAGGACAAGGACTTACTTTCAGGACTGATTTGATTAATTTGCTGACTGGAATCTGTCCCTTGGAGAAAACACCAGAGTTTGCTCTCAACCCACTGGAAGAGAAGGCTGAGTGCCGCTGCAGCTGGTGGTCACGCGGACGCAAAAGAAGTAGCCCTCCTCTCACGATGTAGCTGGCAGTTTATTTAATTGCTTGTGTCTTGCCTTGTGCCAAAAACTTAATTTATTATTCCACAAGTAATACATGTTCCTTGTACCAAATTAAAAAAAAAGAAAGAAAGAAAGAAAGAAAGAAACAGGAACAGGAACAAATTGTTCCTTGATACTTGGAGAGCAAGACAGCACACATTACATTTCCCCCTGAAGTTAAATCAACTTTCAGCACAACTTGCCAGAGATAGACAAGGGGCATGGTGTCACGCTTGCCTCAGGGCTCCTTCCCTTGGGAAAGACGGGGGCCGGGGGGACCCCTACAGAAGAGACCGGAGGGCCCTGGCACTGAATGCTCCCCGTTCTGGTGGGGACCCCCGCGGCCTGCCCCACACCAGCCGTCAGGCTCCCGGCCGGCTGTGGAGGCCTCTGTGTGCTCCGCCCTGCCCCGTCCCACGTCCCACGCCCTGTGCTTGGCCGTTCTCTGGTTCCCAGCTTGAAGCTCGGGCCTGCATCGCTTGCCTGGTGGAGACAGGTCAGGAGATCTAAAGCGCAGAAATAATATTTACTCTCCTGTGGAGCAGGGAGAACCCAGCCCTGGAGAACTGTCAGGCTGGTCATTTCCTTCGTGTGTCAGCGAAGCCAGGCCCCCGTCCGTGAGCTGCTGCAGCAAAACAAACAGGAGCAAAAAGACAGCAATAAACTTCTGAATAATGTACTGTTTGGATGTACGTGGGCGCGAAAAGAAGAAAGCGTACGCTGCCCCTGCTTCTGTTAGCCATGCTTGATGGCTGCTAACGTCTTGTTGCTGACCTTCCAGTCTTCTCTCTCCCAGGAGGGGGGGCGGGGCGCATGTAACTAGGTGTCCTGGGAAGGCAGGGCATGGAGAGCTGAGGTAGGGCAGTACTGAAAGAATAGGCAGAGATCGGGAAGGCAAACCAGGGCATGGCAATCAAACGAATCCAGGAGCTGGTTTTCCAAAAGGTACACTCGCTTCCCTCCAATGCCGGATGCTAGTGTGGTGGGGAGGTAGGGGTGGGAGCACTCTTCATCACCAGGCAGCTTTGGGAGGGAAACCTGTTAGGTAGGATGCATCTCATTTCCTTATGAAAAGCCCACCTCCTGCTACATCCCAGGGGGAGCTCTGCTGGCCAAGGACCTTGTAATTGCTAAAGTGCAATTCAAATGCGAGTGTGATTGTGGTCCAACCCAGTGACTCTCATTATTCCTTTGCTTCCTGCATCAAAACCACTCTCATGAATAGCAGCAAAGCCAGCGTTCTGGGCCCCTGAAAACGGGCAGGCCAGCTTCACTTTTATTTTTGTAAAAAATTTTTTAAAAATATTTTATATATTTATTTGACACACAGAGAGAGAAGAACAGCGAGAGAGGGAACACAAGCAGGGGGAGTGGGAAATGGAGAAGCAGGCTTCCCATGAGCAGGGAGTCTGATGTGGGGCTTGATCCCAGGACCCTGAGATCATGACCTGAGCCAAAGACAGGCTTAACGACTGAGCCACCCAGACGCCCCTGGCTTCGCTTTTAATAAGTGGGGGGAGTGTGGGTGGGAGAAGTGCCTGCTGGTGGCCCACAGAGCCTGTGCTGCTCTCTTCCTGTGACCAGAATACCTGGGGCCTGGGTTGTTTTCTGGGACTGTAACTGGGTGGGGTCTCTGGCATTTATTCTAAGCTCTGTTTGTTCCCAGACTTGGAAATAATTAGAGGCAAGTGTGCCTGGAGTGGGCTTCTCTGTGTGAATGGCTGGCCGCTGCTGCTTCCCTTTTGTTGGGCGTGCCCATTTTACTTCGTGTACCCGGCTGCTGAGATGACCAGCAAGAGTTTTATTGCATTCAGTGCTTTTGAGATTGCTTTTGAGTTTCTGGTGGTGCCTTCTGAAAAGGCCTGATGCTCCTGGCGCAGAGGAAAGGCATATTCTTCTAAGATCCTTTGAAGTGGCTGGGCGGCTTGGGCTTTGTTCTCTGCAGACACGTCTTTGGAGATTCCAACTGTGGATCTCCCCAGCGGACAGGGCTGGGGGCAGCTGGAGGTCACTATCACCTGAGTGGACCTGGAGCCTGGGGCTTCTGCTCCCTCATTTCCACTGCTCATGAGCTTTGGTGTTGGGACGGAGTTTTTTTTTTTTTTTTTAAACAACCACCTTATTTTCGTTATTGTTTCAACAAGCAGGAGAAGCCATTGCCTTCTTTCTTAAAGGAGTCTGGGTTCATTTTTACCTAAAGTCAGGATGGTGGATTAAATAATTTATGGAGGTGTTTCTGAATTTTTAAAAAATCACTTTATGGAGGTATGATTGGCATGAAAAGCTGTATGTATTTCATGTATACACTGAATGAATGCGTAGGTAAGTATATATCCATGAAACCATCACTGCAGTCTATGCCATAAACATATGCATCACCTCTAAAAATTTCCTCCCACTGTAATTATTATTACTATTTATTTATCGTGTGAGAAAAGAACACAGCATATGATCTACCCTCTTGCAAATTTTTAAGACTACAACATAGTATTGTTAACCCCAAGCACTATGCTGTACAGTAAAGCTCTAGAACTTACCTCATGTCACTAGAGCTTTGTACCTAATACGTCTGTGTTTTCCTCTCCTCACCCAGGCTCTGACATTGCCATTTTATTCTCTGCTCCTCTGAGTTTGACTATTTTAGGGTCCTCATATAAGGGGTGTCATACAATATTTGTCCTTCTGTGTCTGGCTTATCTCACAAAACATAATGTCCTCCGAGTCCATCCACATTGTTGCAAATGGGAGGATGTCTTTCTTTTTTTAAGGCTGAACAATATTCCACTGTATGTATATATCACATTTTCTTTATCCACTCATCCACTGATGAACACTTGGGTTATTTCCATGTCTTTGCTGTTGTAAACAGTACTACAGTGAACATGGGAGTGCAGCCTTCTCTCTCAGATCCTAGTTCCTTTTGATATATATCTAAAGGTGGGATTGCTGGATTGTAGGGTAGTTCTATTTTCTACTTTTTGAGGAATCTCCATATTGTTTTGCATTATGGCTATACCAGTTTACATCACTAACATGTGCAAGGGTTCCCTTTTCTCCACATCCTTCCCAATACGTGTTATCTTTTGTTTTTTGATGAAAGGTATTCTATTTTTATTTATTTCTTAAAAATATTTGGGGCGCCTGGGTGGCTCAGTGGGTTAAAGCCTCTGCCTTCAGCTCAGGTCATGATCCCAGAGTCCTGGAATCAAGCCCCGCATCGGGCTCTCTGCTCAGCAGGGAGCCTGCTTCCTCCTCTCTCTCTGCCTGCCTCTCTGCCTACTTGTGATCTCTGTCTGTCAAATAAATAAATAAAATCCTTAAAAAAAATTAAAAAAAATATTTTTATTGAGATATAATATGGGAAAGCATCCAGATCCTAAGTGTACAGGTCAGTAAGGTTTACCCTCAGTACTCTTCTGTAATCTTATCTAATTAAGATCTAAGAAACTTTCCAGAACCCCACATGCTCCCTTATGCCCTTCCCAGCCACTGCTGCATTAGCAAAGGTACCTGCTTTTCTGACTTTTATCACCATTGATTAGTTTCGCCCGTTTTTGATCTTGATATAAAATGAATTCATCCAGTATATATTTTTCCTCATCTGTCGTCTTTCACTTCTCACGTCTGTGAGATTATTGTGTCGTATCTGTAAGTAGTTCCCCATCTCTCTGCTGTATTCCATTATACAAATGTGTAAGTGCTATTTATCTGTTCTGTGGATGGGCATTTGGTCGTGATGTTTTTTAAAGTTTGACGGATAAACCATCTTTTGATATTGTCCATCATTTATGCCAGGGATTTAAAAAACAAAAATTAGCAGTGATGCTTTTTTTCCCCCCCAAATCAAATGTCATCTGGATTCTCTTGGTAAGAAATAGACAGAATATGAAATGGTGCACCTTCACTGGGGGCTGATGGCTTTGAGTCCTCAGCCGCTTTGCTTCCCCTGGCCCCTGGGGAGGCCCTTGGGTGAGGCCCTTTAGCTTATTGGCTTATCTGCTGGAGTTGGACTGTCTCCCCACTTTCCACTTGCTCGTGCATCTTTGGACAAATTATTTAACCTCAGTTTCATTATCTACAAAGTGGACATTAAAAAAATGAATGCTGCTATCGTAGGGTTATTGGCCATAGTATGTAAGACCATGCAAGGCATGCACCACACACAGCATGGACACTTAGCATGGGCTTCATGAGTGGTGTGGGGAACCCTACTGTCTTTCCGGGCATCGTCATTCCCATCTTGCAGAGCCCTGGGACTCCCTGGGGCACCACTGCAAAGCCACAGATGCATGCCAGTGGCAGGATTGCAGCCCTTACTATCCCTCCAGCCCTGGGAGGATGTGATAACCCACAGTGTGTTGGTCCACAGTGTGCTAGCGCGTCTCCGAGGCACTTCTCCCTACCAGTTTGCAAGCATTTTGGAGAAGGGCATGTCACTCCGCTTTGGGGGCTGGTAGAAAGCTGGTGCTCCACTGGTTGGTAGAACGGTGCCCCCCAGAGCCCTCTTTCTTGCACCCACCTTTGCTGTACACCTGGGCTTCATGGGACTGTTAAGTCTGCTCAACGAAGACCGTGTGATACTCCATCCTTGTGGTGGGACGTCCTTGTGGCCCAAATCCAGAAAGACGTTAGGATGGGAAGAATGAAGTGCCTTTCTGGCTTTTATCCTTCCCTGGCTTCCGGCCAAACTGGAGTTTTGGAGCCAGACCCAGGCCCAGGTGGAGCTAGAAGGATTAGATGTAACTATTACAACTCTTCCTATTAACAACAGCTAACATTTATTTAGCGTGTACAGTCTGCATTAGATGTGCTGTTGAATTGAGTTCCCACAACACCCCTGTGAAGTGTAGGTACCATTATTCTGTGTGTTTGTACGTGCTCATCTGCCCACTGGACGCCACCTCCTCTAACTAGAATTAAGGGTCATGGGGAGAGATTTTTTTTTCTCCTTTTCTTCAAGGTAGTATCCCCAGAAGCTAGAATAGCACGGGCTTAAGAGATACTTGTTAAATGAATGGATGTATCTATTACAGAAGAAGAAATTGAGGCCTAGAGCCATTAACTCAGCCAGAGTCATGCTACTAAGAGGCAGAGTGAGGTCTGTTTGAGGCCAAGCGCCTACTGGTGACCGTCTCCCTGGACAGGAGTTGGAGACCCTTCCCAGAGGGACAGAGTTTTGGGTTTGGAGTGGGATAGAGATCTCATGGAGGCCTTCCAAGCCATCTTGGTTCTTGGATGCACTTTTAGTCACAGTACAGTTGGCAGTAAGTCATTACCATTATGCCATTACACTACAAATTATAGCTGCAAGGAGCTTCTGTCCTGAATAATTTCTGCGTCTTTCAGGCAACAACTGGACTCTGAGCTGAGACATGGGCAGGAGTGGGGCTGCTGACCTGTCGGTCCCTTCCCCTGCTGCGTGGCCGTGCTCTGCTCTATCTCAGGTGAAATGTGCATTTGTCTATTTCCTGTTCAAGTATATGCTACCTCCTCTGTTACTACATTTTTTTTTCTTCCATTTTTAGCATTGTTGTTTTCTGGCATTTTACTTTGGAATCCTTACCAAATCGTAGCTAATCTCCGCAACACTCATTCTCTCTTCCCTTCCCTTCCTGGGAATTTCTGACATAGAGTTGGACTTTTTTTTTTTTTGAACAGCTTTGAACCAACTTTGGACGTCAGCTGGATGCTGTTTTTAAAAAAGCGCTTGTCTCTTCTTTAGCTGTTTCTCAGTCTGGGGTCATTTTTAGCAGGTTTCAGGGATGGTGCCTTATCAGGATCTTATCTTTAAACACGCGTTTGTGGATGTCTCTTGTGTTTTGTGGATGTCTCTTGTGTTTTCCCTCAACATTCACGAAGGGATTGGCTTCTGCTCCTTAGCATGAAGCTACTCTTTGTTGGGGGCAAGTGGTGGGCTGCAGAATGTGGGGCTTAATGGCCTTAGGAGGTGAGAGGCAGGACAGTGTAGCAGCTATGACCTTGGCTCTGGACCAACTGCCCTTGAGGGACCCTGTCCAAGGTTTCTCAAGACTTTTGCTCATTTTTGAGACCTCCACAGTGCAGGGTGGTGACCACCAACTATGTGTGCCTGCTGAGCACTTAAAATAAGGCTAGTCTGAATTGAGGTATGCTCTGCATATGAGACACACACTGGATGTCAAAACCTTAGTGGTGGAAGAAAAGAAGTAAAATAGATCATTAACATTTTAAGATACTGATGATATGGCTATGTGATAATATTTTGGATACGTTGGATTAAATGAAATATGAAAATTAATTTCGCCTGTTTTTTTTCACTTTTTAATGTGTCTGCTAGAAAATGAAAGCGACATACATGGTTCACAATTGTGCCCCACGTGACATTTCTCTGGGACAGCACTGGGATCGTGGGACTGAGGTGGTGTCGTGAGGACAGGCAAATGCATGGGGGTGTTTAGTTTGATACTTGGCACGTGGTAAGCGTTCACGGCATCGAAGAGGCTCTCACCGTCTGCATCATGTCATCATCAGGTTGGATATCTAAGCTAGGAGGAGAGCATTCATAATTGGAGATGTCTGAGTTCAAGAGAGTTCCAGGTAAACTCATCTCCTTCCTTCCAAGACGTTATGTATGATTTAGGGTTCACGATTGTTCCTGAGAGTCCCCACTCCTCTTGACTGCCCATTTATGTTTATAATGGAAGGTTGTTTGTACAATTCATGGTAAGCCTCTTACCTAAAGGGATGACTGCTCATTGCAACCCAATTGTAGAATCCCCTGCGGCTTCTTTATTTACCCAGCTACTTTGACTGTTGTATTGGTGTGGAAAATCCATTTTTAAATGAAACCTCTTATATAATAGCTAACCTTTGCAAAGTGCTTCCCATATGCCTAGCTCTATGCTAAGTGCTTTTCACGGTATTGACGTGCCCCATTTGCAGTGGAGTAAAGCCAGGATTTGCCCTAAGGGAGAACCCCAAGTTTTACATCACATGAGGGAGCTGGGCCTTGAATCCATGCCTTTCTGATGTTGAAATGACACTATTTATTCCATTTCATTAGCACTCAAAGCAAGTTTCTCTTCATCAGGAAACCCAGGGCACCAGCGGACTGGGTATTACCGGGTGTCTGAGAAATCAGAGAGACCATATGTCTCAAGGCAGAGAAAGCCCAGGAACTCATTGAGAATCCTCTGACCAAGGCTGATTGTGGAAGCAGAGTCAAGTGCAGGGTGGCTGGCCACGTGCTGGGGTCAGGTGGTCGGGTGAGCCGGGAGGGCACTGTGGCCCTCAGCCCAGGCTGTCCCTTCGTCTCAGTGAGCAATGTTTCATATAGTTCTTTTGTGGACCCAAAGTCCATTCACCAGAAGGGTTTTCTTCACCAAGCCCCTGGAGAGGTAGAGAAAAATGCCACCCCAGACACTTGACAAACGCATTAACTTTGGCAGGGCTGCTTCAAGAAGGCATTCGATAGAATGTTTCCAAGGCCACAGTGTTTTCTGGGAGAAATTTCACGACAGCTAGAACTCTAATGACTGCCTGTGTCAGGGAAGGACCTTATCTTTCACTTAGGCCTGATGTAAATTTGCTGGTGATTTTACCACGTTAGCTAAATGCCAGGAAGGATACGTGTAACGGAGCTGGGCGTTTCTGTTGCCGTGGGACACTGAGCAGCACATTCTTTAATGAATGTCAGTGATTGGAGCAGCTGCCTTTCAGGGAAGCCGTTCCTCTTGAATAGAAGATTTCTATTTAGTATCCCGATTATTTCCTCTTTGACCCCCTTTCAGTCAAAATATGCAAGGCTTAGTCCTCACCTCTTGACATCCAATGCCTGTTAGAACCTTATTAGCATTTGTTCTCATTGATGTTCGTAGCATTTTCTATCCGGCAGGGACCTGATTAAGAGGTGGAAAATCACCGGACTGGATCCGCGTGCGACTGTCAGCCTGTGGCAGGATGACCAGCTCAGCATTTAATCACATCTCTTGTGTTTTCAGTTTCCTTTCATACCCCTGGAGGGAAAAAGTTCAATTCCAAGTCACGCTCTGGCTTGGCAGGGGGAGGTGGGAGCCAGAAGGAGGGGTGCAGAATCCTGAGGGCCATGCAAGGCAGGCTGGGGCCTGGATGACAGATTCACCTGCCATTTGCACAAGGCACCTTCCCTGTGTCAGTCGCAGCAGGAAGATGAAAGGTAGCAGTGGTCTGCCGTCACAGGGCAGACCCATTCTCACAGGGCGTTAACAAGGGCTAGTCCCTGGACTATCTTGTCTGCCTATTGGATCTCAGTCACGGCGCTGGTCCTCTGTGGTTGGTAGTTGCTACAGAATGAAATGTGTCTCTTCAAAATTTCTGCGTGGAAGCCCTGCCACGTGATAGTATTGGTAGGGGGGATCTTTGGGAAGTAATCAGGTTGAGATGAAGTCATCAGGCGGAGGCCCTCCCGGTGGGATTGGTGATCTCTAAGAAGAAACAGCAGGGAGCTTGCTGCATCTCCCTCTCTGATGTGTGAGGACCCGGTGAGAAGCTGGCCAGCCAGAATCCAGGAAGCAGGTCCTCCCCAGGAAAACGAATGAGCTGGCCCTAGTCCTTGGGCTTCCAGCCTCCAGGACTGTCAGAAACCCGTTCCTGTTGCCTCAGCCGCCCCGTCTGTGGTGGTTAGTTGTGGCAGCCTGAGATGACCAAGACCGTGGTCCTCGTGGATCTTCGTGCCGTTTTACCGATGTAAGATGTTTGGCAGAGTTCCCCAGTCAGCCGCTCGCAGGGGAGTCTGGGACCTCGACCTGCAGCCCAGTCTCCCGGGCTCCTCTCTGGCTGTGTGGGGGTAGCTCCTGTGGGGGTTTATGCCTTTGTATTCTCCCGGGGCGGATCTCTTCCAGGCTGTCCTTTATCTCTGGGTCTGTCACAGAGCCTGTACGGAAGAACTGGTGGGTAGAGGCGGGAATAAATGCATGGGAGGAGTGATCGTGGCAAAGGTGTGAGATGAGACCCCCTAAGGAAAGAGGCGGCTGGAGGGAGCCACAAGTCATTCACCTTCTCCCTTCACTCATGACCTACGTCCAAGTCTCCACGAACACAGGTCCCCAGAGAAGTCTCCGCTGCAGCTGGCCTCCCCAGAGATACTCTCCCATAAGGGGGGGGGGCACCACTGTCCTGGCCATCTGGAACATCCCAGGCCTTCTCCCCGCTTGTCAGCTCAGCAGAGTGCACCCTGTCTGCCCCTACCTCTGTTCTCTACCTGCACACCGGGCTGGATGGAAAAGAGGGGGTTAAAGCCTGCAAGTGCGTGTCTGTTGTACAGAGCAGCATCTAGGTCATCCCTCCAACACAAAAGAAATGAAATACAGCTCGCCCAGCTGTCGATTGCTGCATAAACCCCGCTGCTCTGTGTGGAACACCAGGCAAGCACCAGGCCATTTTAATAAGATACAACAAGATTAATAAGGAACCAGACTGCATGCTTCATGCTTCTACAGAACATGCTATCCTGCGCACAGTTGTTGGTGGGGGGGCGGTGCCCAAGGGGAGAAGCTGAAGCCATAGGGACAGAGGGTTTTGGAGGACAGGAGAGGGAGGCACCGGGGGCATCAGCCCACAGAGCATCTATGGGGGATGTTTTGCTTACTGAAGCAGTCTCATACCTGGGTCCAGCCTGGGTTTGTGGTGGTGTAGGGCTTCCCTGGAGCTGTGTGGAGTGCTCCTAGGCCTGGCCGGCTCTGTTGGGGTTGCATGGGGCCTTTGCATGTGGTGTTCTCCCAGCCTGGATCATCCTCTCACGTCTCTGCCTGGGCAGCTTCCCCTCCTCCTTTGGGTCTCATTTCCTGTGGAAGCCTTCCCAGACCCCCAGGCTGGCTCATAGGGGCCGTGCTCTACCCTCGGGCCCCCGAGCTCCCCTCCTTATGGTACTTTCTCCAATTGTAATTTTATTTTATTTTAATTTTTTTAATGGAATGACATCTTTTAAAAAAATTTTTATTTATTTTATTTTATTATGTCACCATACAGTCCATCATTAGTTTTTGAGGTACTGTCCCAGGATTCATTGTTTGCGTATAACAAACTTTACCCAGTGCTCCATGCAATATGCGCCCTCCTTCATACCCATCACCGGGTCAGCCCATCCCTTCCACCCCCTTCCCCTCTGAAACCCTCCATTTGTTTCCTGGAGTCCATCATCTCTCATGTAATTTTAGCTTCAAGTGTCATGTCGTCTCCCTTCCTCACCCTGCTTTGCTTGCCTGGTTTGTTCTCCTACTTCACTAGGGTAGTAATTTGCAGAAATTGAATTTGTCTGCCTGTTGATTAGTATGTTTGTGCTTGAAAACTGTTCTCCCAGCCTGAGCTCCACAGCACCTTTTGGGTCAAAAGCCCCTCGTTAGCTGCCCCCAGTCTGGTGACTATGAGGTGCAGATAGGCATTTGAGGGAGAATTTCCCCCAGTGAGTTCGAGCTCCTGAGTGTGTCTTCCAGGATCAGGGTTGCACTCCAGTTCAAATGGCATTCTGAGGAGAGAGTCATGAGATGGTGAAGCTGCCTATTGGGGCTGGCTGGGTAGGCTAGGCAGTGCGGGGAAGCCTGGGGCGGGGGGCATCTTAGTCGAGGCACGTCTTCTGCAGACATAGCAATAGAGTCTCTGTCTCTTGCCCTGGACATTGAGGGCAGAGCTGTGCTGTCTCTCTGAGCGTCCTGAGACCTTGGCACAGTTACTAGGAGGTACCTAACAGGTATAGGCTTCAACAGTGTGTGTAGGAGATTTCTAGACTTTGTGTGCTGAGAAACTTTGTTGGGCTGTCTGGTTTATACAGGTCAGCATGAAAGACTATGGGCAGAAAAAAAAAAGGGGAGGCTGACGGAGCTGAGCATGGGATGGTAATGGTGCTGTTGGATCCTGTCCCTTCCTGCGTTCCCCTTGCTGTATGCCTCTTGTCTCTTTTAATGCTTGTAGACCTCTGTCTACTGGAGTTACTTATATTTCTTCCATGAAGCTCTTCTTAAGCCCAAGTGTCTTCCATGTGCCAAATCTGGGCCACGATCTCACAGGGCTGCCCTAGGCATACCCGGAGACTTCCTTTGGTTTAAACTTCTGCTCTATGGAAGATGCGGTATTTGTGTACAATGGAATATTACTTGGCCATAAAGAAGAATGATATGTTGCCATTTGCAATGACATGGGTGGAGCTAGAGAGTATAATGCCGAGCAGAGTCTGAGAAAGACACTGTATGATTTCACTTATATGTGGAATTAAAGAAACAAAACAAATGAATAAAGCGGGGGGATGAGTGAGAGACAAACTAAGAAAGAGACTCTTAGTGATAGAGAACAAACTGATGGTTACCAGAGGGGAGGTGGCTGGGGGAAAGGGTTAGATAGATGATGGGGATGAAGGAGTGCAGTTGTGATGAGCACGGGGTGATGTATGGAAGTGTTGAATCACTATATTGTACTTCTGAAACTAATATCACACTGGACGCCAACTAACTGGAATTTAAAGGAAAACTTAAAAACCCAAACCCTCTACCTTACAGTGCTCCCCCCCAGTGCTCCGTGGCAGTGCTCTTTCTTACTGACGGTTGACTAAAGGGATGTGGAGGGCTTGACAGGACGCAGGAGAGGCCAGGGCTCCCCCTGCACACCATAATTTCCTAGCAGTGGTTGTCATGTGGGATGGGTGCGGTTCACTCTGGAACACAGGGCATTAACTAGAGCAGGGAGGGTCTAAAGGAAGCAAACCACATGTGCAAGCCGAGCCCCCTCCAGCGATGATAGAGCAGGGATGATACAAAGTCAGTGGAACCCAGGTTATCTTGCTTCATCTACTTGAAAAGATAGGGACAAGATGAACAAACAAAACCAACCTAGAGCGCTCCATGCTCGGAAGCCCAGCAGACGGTTGCGTATCACTGCGTTCGCGCTCTCTCTGTCTCTGGCTCAGGAATGGTAGCAGTCTAAGGTCTGGTGTTTAAAAAACTGTACCCCCAGTCTCATTTACTGGGGCTGATTTTATTTATTTATTTTTTTAAAGTAGGCTCCACACCCAGCATGGGGCTTGAACCCTGAGATTAAGAGTGGCATGCTCCACAGCCTGAGCCAGCAACACCCCCCTACTTGGTCTGATTTCTTGTTTTGTGCACAGTTGGACCTCACTTAGCTGGAGCATCTGTCTCCCATCCCCCCCCACCAACCTCCAACCCCCAACATTTTCTTAGATCTATACTCTTTTCCTGCAGAAGCGATGATGAAAGGTCTCTGGATTTTTCCTGTGAAAGCAATGATGAAATCCCCTGCTTCTGCTGCTTCTAATTAAATTTCTGCTTAATCATTGATGTCTCTGCATAACTCAACAACCCGTCCATTTGAAGAGCAGAACTACTCTGACAGTTGAAAGTAGTAAATGACGCACACTAAGGCAGGGGTGGGAGGGGACTTGAGCCTTGACCTTCTAGGCCAGGTTGGTATATGTAGTTAGGGCCTGTGTGTTGGAATCCAAAAGGTCCCAGCTCCCAGCTTGGCTCTGCTACTTTTTTTGGTGGAGTGGCCATGGGCAAGTCTGTTCACATCTGTGTCTTTCTTTTCTTATCTGAGAAATGAAGGTGATAGTGCTTATCTCATAGGATTGTCCTGAGGATTGAAGATCTTAAATCTCTATGGCATTTAGCACAATACCTGGCAGTGAGCGTTCAGTACACAGGAGCTCTTTGTGGCCTTATTATCTAGCTTATAGATGGCGATGAGACAGTTTCAAGTTCTCTATTTTGAAAACATCATAATTGTCCTATTACCCATGTGACATCCTGACTTTTAGTAGGATTGAAAGATGCTATCTCATCCTTGGAGCACTTGGAGAGGATTCTTAGAGGATTCAATGGAGTTCTGGGTTTAAGTGCAGCGAACCCAGATCTCAGTCTGTTTGCCCACCTACTGAACTTCTGTGCAAAGAGCTCTTCTGGGGGCCCAACCTTGTGTTTGCCTCCCATGGCATTGGTTGGCTGGCTGTGCCATACTCAGAGCCTTTGCTGCTCCTTCTGGGACATTTCATGCAGATTCCCTTTTTCCTAGTGCTGCCAGAAGCTTTAGGACTGTACTTTTACATTTGTTATGTGTAAGCGGTATTACGGAATATTTAATAAGGTCAACTACATTACATGTTTGAAAACTGTAGAAGTTGAATTGGGGAAACAGCTTTGATTGCATGAGTAATATTTAAAGTGCTTGCTAAAAATACAGTAACTTTTCTGTCAATAATAGAAAACCTTCTGAGCTCTGGAGAAATTTTTAAAGCAAGATCCAGTGGCTCTTGCCCATCTTGGTGAAAGTTTCCATTAAACAGATGATTCATGTTATGAGAGTAGAGTGATTAACATGAATTATGGGAAAATTATTCTGAGACTTGAATGGCTGAGTTATGAATGGGTTAGGAGGCAGATTGCTTTAGCAATTGGCGTTTTTAAAGGAAGATTTTAACCTACCGTGGAAGACCCTCAAAAAACAAGGTTTGCCCGAATATTGGTGTTTCCTCTGAAGGAGACGTCTGAGAGTCCCTTAAAGAGGGAAAACTTGCTTTCAGGGTAGAGGAGTTACTTTTGTCCATTCCTGAATAGATTCTAGAATTCCTCCCAAACTTGACTCTAAGTGAGGTTTGAGAAGGTCAGAGCTCGGTCTCGAAGGGTGAGCCTTTAAATCCAGGCTTTGTGCAGAAGACTGGGAGGAATCCAAGATTACTTGCAGTTGGCCATAGATTCTCGTGTGGTGACTCTTGTGAAGGACAAGGCGGAGGCTTTCTTAAACCTTCTCAGCAGCCTCAGCACTGTCCTCAGGAGGGTCGTAGCAAGACCCCTGGGCTGAGAATTGCAGCTAGAGGAGAGATGGTGACAGAGCCGGACAAAGGCCGGGGCGGACTGGGTATTGTGCAGATGCCGCCTACAAGCTTGAGTAAGCATCCTCATTGAAAGCATGACCTGAGGCCCTCCTGTGTGCCAGGATCTGTGCCAGCTGCTTAGACATTAAGTGGAACCTCTCGTGATTCCTGCCCACGGGGAGCTCCCATTTCATCGGGGGCAGAGGTTGGGGGTGACCATTGCCATGCAGCAAGCTCGAACGAGCAGATGGCCTGTGTTCAAGCCATATCAGCCCAACAGCACCTCTTGGAAGGGGGCACTAGGACTAGTCCTGTCTTACAGAGGAGGAGACGTAAGCCCACACAGATGGTGGCAGGTGACGGAGCCATGTGTTCAACCCAGCTTTGCCTTACTCCACCTTCAAGCCTTGGCCCTCAAATCCTGCCTGATCCTAGAGGTATAAAAGTGATGCGCACACTCCTAATAGTACAGGCCCTGTGCAAGGATGGTCCACGTTCTGCCCTGATTATGTATCGTCCCTGAGTAAGACGGTGAATTTACCCCCTTGTCTGTCAGGCATTGGCAGAGCTGTGGGACCTTTGTGTAAAAGCTAGTTAAATTCTGCAGCCTGGTGTGTATCAGCCCCTCACCCAGTGCTTTATTTAAAACAAAAAACAAAAAAAAAAAAACAGTCCATTTTGCCCGGTTGTGTGTGCCTTCTTTCATCAGGCCACTTGAATGGCAATGGCGAAAAAGCCAAAGTGGCAATAGTGTCTAGAAATGACATGAGCAAGGTTCAGCATGGGAATTGAAGGGTAGGGCTCTGTTATCATCTGAAGGGAGTGGCGGGTGGTTTGTAATCTTGGTTTTCCAGAAGTTAGCATGGGTGGTAAATTGTGTATGCGTGTGGGTGAGTCATTAATGCTTATGCTAAACTCAAGGAAGATGATGATGTTAGGGCCTCCCAGAATGTCTGGGGAATGTGTGTGGGTGGTCCTTTGTTCATTTGTTAGCTCGTTCATTCATTCATTCATTCCTTCATCAGATACAGTTGAATACCTGTGTCGTCCACTGTGGGAAGTGCTTGGGTTTAGTAAAGGACAGACATCGTTACTGCCTTTCCTAGAACCCACTGTCCTAGCTGGGAAACAAGCCATAAAGCAGTCTTGTCCGCCTTACCATTGGATTACAGTGCTAGGAGGGAAAGACCCTGGGGCCACAGTAAAGGAGACAGTGATGAGGATAGAGGGTTAACCTAGGCTCTTGTCCTGGGTGGTGGCCAGCGGGGAGGGGTGGGCGGCGGGGATCTTGCTTAGGAAGTCAAAGCTACTGAGCTGAGAGCCACAGGCTGGATAGTCAGATAAAGAGAAGGGGTGAGAACATTCCAGGGAAGGGGAACACCAGGTTCCTGGAACAGAAAGGAGGCCACCGTGGCTGGCGTGTAGTGGGCAACGGGGAAATGGGACCAGATGGTCTCGGTGAGGCGGGGCGGGATGGCCCGGTGCCTTGGCTGTTGGGTGAAAGTGAAGTGGTGAGCCCTTGAACTCATATCTAGTCCTTGGACCTGGATTTGTCCCCTACTAGCTATGTGAGGTTGGACTTCTGCTATAACCTCTCTGAGCTGCGGCTCCCACTTTTAAAATGTGAAGGAAAACACCCACCTCTCAGGGTTGCCATAGGGTTAAAATGGCATCATTTGACTGTGTAGCTCTGGGGCCCGTGGAATGCTGCAGGTGCAAAAAATATTACTACCCCCCCCCCCGAAAGTCTCTAGTCTTGCAGCTGATGAAGGAGCCACAGGTGTGCAGGTGGTGGTTCTGCATTAGGGAAGATTGCAAATTCATGTTTAACCCTTATCCTCCTCCAATTAGGCTGCCCCCCAGAGAGGCCTGTGGAAGGGACGTGTTCCCTCTCCTGTTTCCTGGAAGTTAATAAGGTCAGAGTTCATTCTAGGTTCTGAGCAGGAGGTGGCAGCTTAGAGAAAGGCAGGAGCCACCAGGCTGGAGGTGGGAGCAGGGTGTCCTTGGAAGCTTTGCCGTTCCCTCCCTGCTCACTTTAGCTGCCATTCCCGGCCTCCGGCAGGGAAGGGCCTCCAGGGCTCTGAGGGAGGGTAGGTTTGTGCAGCTCAGGGGTGGTCGCTGGTGTCTGGGGCTCGAGTTCTAGGACAGCTGGCTGTGCTTCCGCTGCTAGACTTCTTTATCGGGAAGCTGTTCACAACGTAAGTCTTATTTTCTTGCTGACTTAAAATGCAAGTTTCAGAGATAATTTATTTTTCTGCCCTTGATTTTGAACCTACTGTGTGTGCCTGCTACTGCAGGTAGGACGCTGAACAAAACACACGCAGCCTCTGCCCCCCATGTTGTCTCCTAGCAGCCCCAAGACGCTGAGGGATTCCAAACTTGCGTTTATAGGGGAGCTAGCTGGAGGCTTAGGTCATTTGCCCAAGATCACACAGAGCTGGGATTGTCATCCCGGTCCATCTGATCTTGGGTCATATACTTTTTTTCTTTTTTTTTTAAATTTTATTTATTTGAGAGAGCGAGAGAATGAGATTGAGCTGGGGGAGCAGCACAGGGAGAGAGAGAAGCAAATTTCCTGCTGAGCAGAGAGCCCCATGTGGGGCTCCATCCCAGCACCCTGAGATCATGACCTGAGCCGAAGTCAGATGCTTAACCGACTGAGCCCCCCGAGGCGCCTCTCAGGGGGTAGAGTCTTAACCATGAAGCTGAACTGGGACCCAGTACAGTGACTCTCAGGTAGCTGTTCCTCATGCTGCGTCTTTCCTGTTGGCTTCTGCATTCAGGACTCAGAGATGTGTAAACCAATAATTTAAAGCCCCATTGAGCTCACTTTCTAGCAGTGTCCTTGTGTGGGGGGTGAAACCCTTTTGTAAAGGAATTCGGTCAACCTGTAGTATGTCTTTGCTGTGGATGGGAGAGTTTTGGACACCTCTTCTGCTGGGAGGGGGTGCTGGGGAGGTACATTGGGAGCAGATGCCCATCCTCAGGAACTTGGTTGGGATGGCAAGGTCTGGACCTTGTTCATCCGTGGGTCCCCACCGTCAGCATGCTGCTGGCCACAAGGATGGTAAAGAGTGGGTTCTTTGGAGTCAGCTGGATGTGGAGTTGAGACAAGTCATATCACTTTCTGAAGGCACAGTCTGGGGAAGTGATGTAATCTCTGTGGGCCTCAGTTTCCCCAACTGAGGACTGTAGGAGTTAAGTCAGTGATTCAGCAATGCCTGCTGTGTTAGGTCAGTTGTCGGAAAACCATACGCTCCCGCCACACCTGGCTGCTGTTCCTTAGGTAGAGTTTTAATCGAACACAGCTGTGTTCATTCTTGTCTGTATTGTTTGTGGCTGCGTTTGTACTGCAGTGGCTGAACTGAGTGACAGAGACGACATGGCCTGCAAAGCTGATGGTAGTTGTCACCTGGCCCTGTGTCGTCAAAGTTCACCCACCCCATCTTGGGCCCCCAACAGATGGTCGCTGCTGTTGTTACAATTGGTGTCATTACCTATAATGTGGGCCCTTCTCCTTCTTAAGCAAGTACCTGTTGAACCAGAACCTTCTTCTGTACTTGGAGCTGGGGAAGAAACTCTTCAGTTGCTTGGCAGATGCCTTTGGGATTCCCTTGGTTTTGGTCTTTATGGCTCTCAAGATCTGGGTCAAGTTTCGTTCCTTGCCTTTTTCTCCTGGTCTGAGGACCCCTCGTAGTTTTTGGTTTGTCCCCAGACCACCTGCACCTCTGCGTAGTCCTTGCTTCGAAATGGCTGAGGCCAGGGAATGCCTGCCGAGAAGGCATCTGAGCAAAAGGGGGAACTGAGGATCCTCTGTGCTCCTGGGAAACCTAGAGACATGTAAACTCCTGAACTCTGGGCTGTGAATTCACCCATGTCTTGACTTGGCCACCCTGAGTCTCTTCTGCCTTGCTTTTAGAGGAGAAAATCCCCTAAAACACAGAGGTTGGTTGTTGTGGTTTTTTTTTTTTTTTCCTCCTTCTTAGTAATTTCCTTTTTAAAAATGTAATCTTATTTTGGATCATAAATGTAATACATGCAATTTATGGAAACATGGGGAATGAAAACTCCAACAATCAATCCTAATCTTACCACCCAGAGATAATCATTATTAGCATTTTTAGCATATTTCCTCCCACATTCCTAATCATGTGTAAATGTTTACATAATTGAAATCACATTGTTTATATAATTTTATTTCCTGCATTTTTACTTATTATGTCATAACCATTTCCTCCAGCAATGAATGTTTTTCAAAACCGTAATTTTCCTCTCTGCACACATACGTGCATTCCCTCACCCATCCCCCCCCCCCACCATGTGTGCGAGGATGCAGCCCTCCACCTAACATGTCTTCCCTGTGTGCTAGGCGCCGGGGTGAGCACCAGTAGATCCTCTCCTTCCCCAGTCAGAGCTCCTGGTTTACCAGAGAGGAGAGGGAGAGAGAGTCATCATCACATCGTCTTCCTTTAGGCTGCAGCAACAAACCCTTATAGTCTGGGGGGCTTAAATCATAGCTGTTTCTCACAGCTCTGGAGGCTGGACGTCTGAGATCAGGGTGCAGCATGGTCGAGTTCTGGTGAGGGTTCTCTTCCTGATTTGTGTGTGGTCGCCTTCGCTCTTCATCCTCACACGGCGGAGTGAAGGAGGTCTTGTGTCTCTTCTCTTCTTAAACAGTGCTCATCTCAGGCGGCCCTTGTGGCTCAGTCAATGAAGTGTCTTGACTCTTGGTTTCAGCTCAGGTCATGATCTCAGGGTGGTGAGATGGAGCCCTACCTTGGGCTCCATGCTCTCCTGGTCCTTCTCCCTGCCCCTCTGCTCCCCACTCCCCCAGGTTGCACTCTCTTTCAAATAAATAAATCAAGGAATCTTTAAAAAAAAAAAAAGGCACTAATGTCATCGGCTGCACTCCAACCTCATGACTTCTTCTAAACCCGTTGACTTCCCAGAGGTCCTATCTCCTAACACCACCGCATGGGGGTTTAGGGCTTCAATGTAGGAAGTCTGAGGCAACACACATGTTCAATCCACGACAAACATCATATGATAATGCTTTAATGTGGGAAAGGGATATGTAGGAACATACAGCGATGGGTCCCGTCCCTGAAATGGTGTCAGAAGTCTTTTCAAAGGAAACTAATCTGGGTTTCTTTGGTCAACTTTTTGGAGGAAACTCTGGGAATCCTGACCTCCAAGTTCTTTTGGAATGGTAGACATTCTCCTGAGAAATGTGCACGTGAATGAGATGGAAGGAAAGGAAATTAGTGTTACGATGAGTGATATATACAGCAAATATTGTTGTGCTATGGTATTACCAAGACTGTCTTTAAAAAACACACACACACACACAAAAAAGCCAAAAGACTATTTTCTTAGCATGGGGCCCTTCCGAAATCACGGGAGGTACTGTAGGGATAAAAGCCGGCAGGCTAATTCGGAAACGTTGCACTCATTCCTGAAGTCGGAGGCAGTGTTCCACATAGAATCACTTCCCAAGACTTAAGGACAACATCCTGGGATGGGTGGTACTGGGCAATGCTCTTGGTTTTCAAGGTTTACCAGTACTGCTGAGAAATCACGGCTCTACTCTGCTTCCTGGTGACTTGGAAGATGATCAAGACCCACGTGGGTCCCAGTGGCCGTTGCACGACTAGCAGCAAGGCTGCACGCCTGCTCAGAGGTGACAGGGCACATCAGTCGCAAGGGCAAAGCTCAGACCCAGGCCTTTTCACAGGTTCTGAGCTCACAAATGGTCAGCTTCTGCCCTTCGTGCCCACCTTTGCCTTTTGTCTTGCTTGCAGTGTGAATGTGTTTGTTTTTACATGTTTCCCCCGAGGAGTGACAGTGGGAGAGATGGCTGTTGTGACAAACTGATTGCAGTTTGAGTCTGGCACGTTTATGTTTGGCAGCTGAGCTGGGCCCGAGAGCCGGGCACGTGCAGCAAAGGGAGTGGGGTGTGTCCCTGAGGCTGTTTTTCTTCCCTGGTCTCGGAGCGAGTGAAATGGACATGGCCCTCTTTATTCCTCGGACACTAAGGGACAGCCTTGTGGGTACGCAGCAGTGGGTTTGTCCCCACAAGGTTCTCTGCCATGGTCGCAGGCTGATCCTGTGGGTTGCAGGCGCCTCCCAGAAGGGGACAGGGTGGCCACAGAGATGTGTGCATGGTGTGGGGAGAGCTTGGTGCTACGGGATGTCCAGCACAGAGGGGAAAAAAGTCCAACTCAGGAACTGCATCTCTGTGTTTCCTTTTGGCTTTTTATCTATGTTGGACAACCATATAAAAATGCTGACCATATTTGCTCCTTAGTGTGGAAGGCAGTGTTTTATTAAAAAAAAAAAAAAAAGTTTTCATTAATGGAGGCCTGCAAGCAAGACAGAAAGTAGCAAAATTTGCATTTCCTCACCTCTCATCTGTACAATGTGGGAGTTGCCGCTACCCTGTAGGGTTTGCTGTTAGGATTGCATTAGAGAGAGCAAGTCTTTGACCTGTTGCCTGGTGCACAGTAGGTACTCAATACATGGAATTTGTAATTTCTATTGATATATAGCTAGTTTTGATCCAGAGTTCAAAATTCCAGATAGTCACTCTCTTAACCCATTTTGTATGCTCGGGATCACCCGTCTTGGTCTTTAATCAGAGAAGGAGTTGTCTGTGGAAATGCATGCCTGTGCGTTGTTCACCTTCCTGGGGGCGGCTTTTGTCCTGATGATGAAATGTCAGAGAAGTATTTTATAATTAAATGAGCGTATTATCCAAATGTAAATTTCCAGTTCAATCCCCAGATTGCTTTCTAAGATACAGTAATATTCCCATTAAAGAAACCTGGAGTCTTAAGAGGGCCTTGTGTCCCACTTAGAGGGAGAATTTGTATTTCCTAAGGGTGGGAGACTTCAAAGGTCGCTTCTAATGTAGGTCTCAGACCTCTGGCTCTCGAGTGGTTTTAGTTTGCTGAGGCTTCTTGGGAGGCTAACAGGCTGTGGTAGACAATTTTTAGCCTTCATCCCAGGAATGATGCCTTGACATGCTCTCTTCCATTCTCCCATCCTGTGGGCTTTATGGTGAGCTCATTCTTCTGGTACCATCCGAAAGCGCCTATTAAATTGGAGTCCAGGATATCTAGGTCCTTGATTTGATCATGTTAAGTCTTGAAATTTTGTCCAGGAGGCATAGAAAAACCCTTCACAGTTTGGAGTGTTTAATCTGTTTGAACACGATTTCAGAAAGGGTTTAGCCCAAGAATATCAAACTCTTCTATAAGCAGTTTATCAAAAACCAACAGAAAGTTTCTCTTAAGTACACAACCACCTGGAGCATTTAAGTTTTGGAGGAAACCGCTGCAGAACTGCTGGACAGATTGCCTTTTTTTTTTTTTTTTTTTTTTTTTTATCGTGGCTGGTGGAAAGTTAGGGCTGTCTGGGGAGATATTATTGGCAGAGGAAGCAGTATATCCACCCACCTACCTCCTACCTGTCTCCCTGCCTATGTATCTGCCTGTCTAATTTATTACGTGGAAGTGAGCAGAGCTAAATGTGTTATATAGATGGAGGGCAGAAGAATCATGCCCTAGGGAAGCACTGTGTCCCTTCTGTCACATGGGCGGTGGTCTTGGCTGAATTTTGCCTGGATGCAGCTGCTTGTGCCAGTTCATGTGGTAGGTATGAAGGAAGGTAAAGAAATGCTTGCCTTGGGGCGCCTGGGTGGCTCAGTGGGTTAAGCCGTTGCCTTTGGCTCAGGTCATGATCTCAGGGTCCTGGGATCGAGTCCCGCATCGGGCTCTCTGCTCAGCGGGGAGCCTACTTCCTCTCTCTCTCTCTGCCTTCCTCTCTGTCTACTTGTGATCTCTCTCTGTCAAATAAATAAATAAAATCTTTAAAAAAAAATAAAAAAAAAAATAGAAATGCTTGCCTTGGGAACGTGACTGGTCTTAGTCTTTGCTCCATGTTGTCCCTTAGGGACACACAGCCACACCCCTGCACCCTACCCTTTTCCACTGAGCTGACCTCTTTTGCTTACTTGCTGCTGTCTGACTTATGCATAGAAAAACGTTCAGGGTTTGCAGTGACTGGTACAGTTCCCAGGAAGGGAACAGGGCTCCAGAAGCCCTTGGCTGAAGATGAGGTTTCTATTGTTTTTTGTTTGTTTTGTTTTGTTTTTTGTTTTTCATTTGTGTATCAGGATGAGGTGGGTCTGTCAGTGATTTCTTGGCTCCCAGGAAGAATCTTTTAAACAGAATGGTATCTTATGGGCATAATAGTTGACTCTGCTGGGCAGTGAATTATTAACAGAGGATGAGGACAGGGGGCTGCAAGGGTTTGTATTATTCTATTAGGAAAGAATGGAACAAATCCCATTTCCTTCCAGCTTCACAAAGATTCTGTAAGAGTCATTAGTCCCAGATGAGGCAGAATAGGGCATAGCTAGCCTGTCGAGCAGCAGCAGGGGTGCTCTGTGCCCCTTCCAGCATTCCTCTATGCTGATCCATTTGCGGTCCCCTCATATGTGCCTGCACTTATGTGACTGGGAGCTTTTGCCCATATTGGTCCTTGTTCTGAAATGCCCTTTCTCCTTGCGTGCCTGGCAAACCCCCACTCCTCCCTCCAGACCCAGCTCAGGCGTCTTTCTCTGGGCAGCTTTCCTTGACCCTCTTCTTCCACAAGCAGAACTGATCACAGACTCTTGGACGTTCCCACTGACCTTGAACCTGGAATTGTTATATACAGTTCACATCTCCGCAGCCTGTGCTTAGAGTGGGTGTCAAGTGGGCGTCACAAAGTGGGCGTCAGAGCTAATTTGTTACGTAGTGGTTCGCGGGCACGAGTACCTTCCCTCTGGTCTGTGAACTTCCTAATAGCAGAGAGTGTCTTCTTTTCATCCCCATCTCCTCAGCAAATAGTGCAGTACTTGGATACAGCAATAGACATTCAATGATGATGAATACAATGGATGGCTTCAGCTCGGTGGCCTCAGAGAAGGGTGTGTGTATCAGTGTTGGATGTCACTATTGATGAATGGTTTGCAGTGTAAGCGCCTATTCCCTTTTCTGGGAGCATCTGTATCAGGAAGGTAGAGCTGTGGGTGAGCAGAAAGTCAGTTCTTTGTATCAACTTGAGGAGAGGAAAGATGCTGCTAATTCCCAGGTCGGGAGTTAGGTGAGGTTTCCCTTTGTGTTCTCGGGAGACAAAACCCACTGATGTGATAACCGTGCCCTCCAGCTGTTGTGACAGTGCAACATGGTGGGGAGGGGTGGGCGGGGAGGGGTTGGGCTGAGTCGCTGCCACCCCTAGCCCTAGGCTGGACACTGCTGCAGCTCTCCAGCGGTCTTAGCAAGAGGGAAACGGAGTCCATCTGCTCAGGTTCCTGGCGAATAAAACAGCAGCAACAACAACCCAGCCAGCACTCTTTGCATTCTGACATGACGCTGGGCAAATGCCCGCTTCTCTTTTAAATGTGCCCCCAAATTCCCTAAATGTCCAGATGGCAATTTGTGGGTGAATAATTTATAACAAGATAGCTTATGCATTATGCAGTGCAGATTTAAATTATAAATGGACCTTAGTTGGCAGCTTACCTCAGTTAATCAGTGGACTTTGTGGCGGTGGGCTTGAGAAGTTAAATGGGGGCTGCGTTAGGAACAGGATGGGTGGCCTCGCCCCCATGCACCGGGGAGGTAGAGCAGGTGGAAGGAGGTTCCAGAGACTGGGGCTCTTTGACTTGGCTGAGCTGAGGCCACATGGGCCCAGGAACCCCCAGTCATGGTCTTGGTAGTCCGCAGCTTCCCTCCTGGGAAGAGCGGTAGAAGGAGTCACGGTGGGGGAACAGAACTTCCCTCCAGGCTCCCAGCTTTCCCAGAGGGGAGATTCCCTGGCAGGATGTACTCGAGGAGGGTGATGTCCCAGAGCCTGGCCTAGGGTCCTTGGAGCCCATGGTGTTCTGGATCCTCCACGAGGGAGGTGTACGGAACCCCATTTGGGGGTGGAGTGTGTCCAGAGCTGAGGGAAGGAGTGGAAACAGGGGGACCGGGGATGCTTCCAGGGAGGGGTGCAGAGGCTGCTGGGGACAGTCCCAAACATTGAAAGGTACACTGAATGGACCAGATTTTTAAAGCAAACTGGAAGGTGGAAGAGGTGTGGTGGGGACATGGGTGATGCCAGCCCATCTCCTGCATGGTCATTGCGGACGTCCACCTTGTCCAACTGCATGATAAGCCCTTGTCCTGAACTGCTTCACTGACGCCCCATGACAATGCTCTGAGATGACCCTGTCCTGTTCTCCCATTTTACAAAAGTGAGGATGAGGATGTAGAGTGAGTCATTTACTCACAGTGACACAGTTAAGTGGCAGAGCTGAGAGTTGAAAGCAGATCATTCAATTCACAAAATATTCCCAGGGACCTCATAGGGGCCAGATCCTGTCCTGCATGCTGGGGTCCACCAGGGACCAGGCAGAGAGCCCTCTGTTCTCCGAAGGTTAGGGGCTGCTGGGGGAGGTATGAAATAAAGCCATCAACAGGCAAGATACCCGCTATCTGTGGTTGCTGCCCAGGTCCTCCCTGTAAGCGTTATGTTCTATTGATTGATTAGACAATATGTCCAAATCCTGATCAAAAGTCTATGGTGTGTACAAGTGCACCATGAGAGGCATGCTTGGGGGTGAGGAAGAGTTAGCCCTCCTTCTGGGGAGCTCAGATTTGGGGGTGGCGAGGGAGGGAAGCAGAGCACACAGCTGGGCAGCACAAGGGAAGCCCTCCTCCAGGTAGCACTTGGGGAGCGGGGGGAGCTCTGGTAAGGGCGGGCCCTGGCAGGGGCATGGGGGTTTTGGCTGGAGTGGAGGGGGTAGGTAGGAAAGTGTGGGACCAGACAGGTGCTGGCCAGGACCAGGGATCTGTGCTTAGTGGGATGACGAGTGGGGAACCAAGCCCTGGATTTCCTACCACAGTGCTTTGGAGGCCCACCTCAGCCTGAGCCTGGGGAGCCGTTGGGAGGCAGAGGATGCTGGAGTCAGGGAGATATGATTTTAGTGCTCTTATTCTAGGTCCGAACTTGGGTGAAGACGGTGGAGTGCAAAGACGAGGGTTGAAACAGAAGCTTCTTGGAGGTAGCATCATTGAGGCTTTTTAAAGTGTGTACGTGATTTGGGGGATCCTCAGAGTGGACCCCCCAAGGCACCTGTAACAGACGCCGAGAAGTCAAGCTGGCCATACGGGTTGGCAGGGAGCCGTGGCATTCAGCTTTGCCACTTGGCCAGCAGCCGTCAGCCACCTGGAAGAAGGTGGGCTGCTAGGGAGAGTGCCCTGGGACAGACCGCTGAGGAGGGGGATGCCTCTACTGCCCCCTGCTGGGCTTCCCCTGTGGGAGGGAGTTTGAGGGCATGAACTTGAGCTTGCTGAGTGTGCTGTGTTCTGGGGACCTTTGATTTGTGCCTTGCTCCTGTCTCTGTTGCTTGGATCATCAGGTACCTCCCTGGAAGGACTGGTCCGTGCGTGCAGGATTCTACTGGGCTGAATAATTGGTGTCTGTCAAAGGGGCCGCCATATCTGATCAGAGACACTGGTTTCTCAGGTGTAAAGGGAGGCCATCGGCTGCATTGTTGGGTGGCGGTGGTGAGGCCAGCGAAACCCCTGGTGATTGGGCTGCCCCCTGGTTTGCTGGGGAGAAGCTGATGCATCCGCTTCTCATCCTGTGTCACTTCTGGGAGAATGCTCTGTATTTCCTGTTTGTCCTCTGTCAGCCTATCTTCTGTGACTTGACCACAATGGCAGTGGTGGGTTTGATAGCTTCAGAACTGCAACGCTGTTGGCCACATACGTGCTGGAAAACAGCCTTCCAGAGGGCTTTTGTAGGGGATTCACAAATACAGAGTCACAGGTGTGTGTGTGGGTGTGAAGAGCGGCGAGGATGTGGGGATGCTGCCCCATGACACCCACAAGTGGAAAATCACCCATTCTGTCCTCATGTTGAACTAGGGAAGTTATTTTATTTGCCTTTTCAAACGCCGAGGAGTTGTTCTTGGCTCCAGCCTGTCAGTGTCTCTCAGCATGGGACATGGCTGCTTCTCCAGGGGATCTCTGACTTGCCTGTCTCCCCCCCCCCCACCCATCCCTGTCTCTTCCCTGCCCCACTGCTTGCTGACCTTCTGTGCATGCTGTCCTGGGCACTCTCCTAGCCCTGTACAGACATGGTCCAGTCCTTCCAGGGGCTTTCCCTGTAAGGAAGCCAGTCATGGACATAAGAAGATGAATTACAGGTGGGTGAAACATGTAGAAAATTCTTTCCACCTCACAGGTCCAAGAATGGAACAGGTGTAGCAGTCATGCCTGATGTCATAGATACCTTGAAGTGAGATGGCACACCTCTGAGTTGTCTTTCTCCCCCAGTGTTTGACTACATCTGAGGCTCATTGCAGAATTAATGAGTGATTAACAGAGATGTCTTTTTAGATGGAATTGGGTTCTGTGCCTTGAAGAAAAAGTCTAGTCTATTAAAATACTTCCTGGCACCATGATAACAATAACAGTAGTTGACATTCGTTGGGGCTCTTCATTCCGTCAGCTCGTCTTCCTGATTATTTTTCCCACTTTCTCTCAAACCTTTTCAACAACCTGGCAAGTCTGGATTTGACTCATGAGGAAAAGAGAAGGCACAGAGAAGTTGAGAGACTTATTAGAGGTCATGCAGCCAGTAAGTCCTTCTCATTCCAGAGCCTGAGCCCGTCATGTCTCCCTGCCTGGCCTTGCTGTTATCTGGTCTCCAGCTCTTCTTAGAGCCTCAAACAAGATTCTCACTCAGGTTCTCAGCTATGCTTTCGAAAGTAAGGCTGTTGAGAGGCTGTGTTAGGATTAATGTTGTTCCATAGCTGTCATATAATTTTGGTTTCACGGGGCCCCGCTTAGAGTGTATGGCTATTCTCCCCCACATGATAAAATCGTGTGTCCTTTTTAGTGTTTTCAAATGTGTTGCTTTTAAAGGGTACGTGACGGGGCATCCGGGTGGCTCAGTTGGATAAGTGTCTGGCTCTTGGTTTCAGCTCAGGTCATGACCTCAGGGTCCTGAGATCAGCCTTGTGTTGGGCTCTGCGCTCAGCGTGGAGTCTGCTTGAGATTTTGTCTCTCCCCCGCTCTCTGCCACTCTCCCTTCTCATGCTCTTTCTCTCTCAAAATAAATCTTAAGGAAAAAAAAAAAAGGGAGCTGACACATGCTGGGGACACATTTTATCTCCATAGGATCGTGGCACTGTATGTGAACTTCCTGCCATCCACTGGGATCTGCACTTGAAATGGGCTCTGCATTCACAGCCCTGGGTGTCTGGCCTTTTTGCAAGAGGCTAGTGGTAGTGATGCAGGACTGGGAAGGCCTGGAGGGCAAGATGCAGTCATTTCTTCCTTTCCGGGAATGGAGGACATGATCCTTCTCAAGCTGGGTTCTGGCCCAATCTGGTTCAATCCCAATCCCAGGTTGGGATTCTCCTGTCAGGTTTTAAAGAGGACCACTGGAGTCAAACACGAGGCCCGTGACCATGAGAATACCTCCCATAGAGGGTGGCGCCCAGAGACCAGCCTGCTGGAGCAATCTCATGAGACGGATGCGGCGTGAGTACATTTGATCAGTGAGGAGACTGAGAGGCTGAGCACCTTGCCGCAGCCCCGGGCCCATGAACGACAGTGTCGGTGAGCAGACTCCGCTCTTTCTGCAGCCTGTCTGCTCTGCTAGGAGGTGGGACTCCATCCCAGATTTCCTCCCTTTCCTGGCCATCCTGCTATGTCCCAGCATCCTGCTTCTCTGATGCTCTCGCCTTCATCCAGACACTTTCCACTCTGGGGACCTCTCAAGTGTCGTGGTCCTTGATGGATCAGGGTTGTGCTTCAACCTGTTTCCTGGGACATCTAATGTCCACCTGCTGACCCTGCTGCTGAGTCCTGGTTGGAAAATGTGACCGCCTGCACTTAACTGGATCCTGATGGAACTGGCTTGTCCTGACCTACAATGAAACCAGTTCTTCATGGGCAAGTCATTGGGGAGTGTGCCTCTTGATACATGGCCTGCCAGCTGATCCCACTGAATGCTCTTAGGGCAGTGGTACTCTTGTGCCCACTTGGATGCCTCGTTCTATATATCATTTCTCCTGATTTTTGAAAATATTTGACACTTAACCATGTAAAATAGGGTCAACTATATTTAAACGTAAAACATGCAACTGAGTTGAGTAACATTTTATTTTATTTTTTAAAAGATTTTATTTATTTGACTGAGAGAGACACAGCAAGAGGAAACAGAAGCAGGGTAGTGGGAGAGGGAGAAGCAGATTCCCCAGTGAGCAGGGAGCCCGATGCAGGGCTTGATCCCAGGACCCCGGGATCATGACCTGAGCTGAAGGCAGACGCTTAACTGACTGAGCCAGCCAGGTGCACCTTGAATAACATTTCAAACCAATATGTTTAATACATGTATGAGTAATATGGATGCTGTGAATACCAGGCATGCCTAAGTAACTTCATGTCTTACCTCCAATGCACCCAGTAGCACAGTAATTTCTTAGTAAAACCCTTTTCAGGGAGAGTGTTGCATCTTCTCATTAACTTAGAATTGCAGATTTTCTTTAAGGGTTAGCTTCCTATCTATCCATCTATCTATCTAGTCTTAACCACTTTTAAAGCTTTTTCATTTTTGAATTTGATCAGACTTAATCTCTTTATGCACAACCCATCCCTGACGTAAGATAATGCTAGTTTATAAAAATAGCTGCTACCATGCCTCCAGGGAGAGGGAAATGAATGTATATTGCTTTTCGTAACAAGCCTTGTAGAACTGATTAAGTCATAGCGCCCATATAATGGATGATTAGCACTTGCCAGACTCTGGGCTGAGTGTTTTCCTTGGATTATTTCATTAAATTTTCTTTTATTATTATTATTATTATGGTAAGAACACTTCCTTTTCTACATTCAATGACACTTTTTCAAGCTTTTTCTACAAGAAGTTCTACACTATTTTGCAGCTGAAGATTGCTTCTGCTGAGACAGGGAGGGTAGAAGAGTATGGACCGGGGAGAGCCTGCCCCTCCACTCTGCCCCTGAGACCTTGTGTCTGAGTGGCCCGAGTGGGCGCCCTGCCTCACAGTGGCAGCTGAATCCAGCCATCTCCTCCCCTCTGCCTCTGGGGTTCCAGACCTGTGAAGGAAGCAGTATTGGAATCCCTCCAGACAATCCCTCCCTGACATGAATACCACCAAATGACGGGGGTTGACACCATGTGGTGCAGAAGCATTGCTCAGCTAAACTCCATCTGCATTCCTGACCCACGGAACCGTGAGAGAGGACCAACGGCAGGTGTTTTAAGCCACTAAGTTTGGGGTAGTTTGTGATAGAGTGACGGACACCTTGGAGTCCTTCATGGAAGCGGTGACCTGCCTCCTGACCATTTCCCTTGTGTCAGCGATGTTGCCCTTCTGGGTCTTTCCCCCTTGTTGGCAGCCATTCTCAGACTCTTCCGTGAGCCCCTCTTCTCTCGTCTGCCTCTGTGGCGTTGATGTTTCAAGGTTCTCTTCTTAGCAGCCCTTCTTTACAAAGCATTAGAACTTCTCTTGGGGCCACTCCCCTATCTGTGGCTTCAGCCATGCCATTCTCACTCAGTGCCCGACCTTCCAATACCTATTCCTGTTTGAGCAGATAAATGGGTTACAAAGGTATAAACTTACATCTCTCAATGCTCTGTCCCAAGTGCAAATTTGCCTTCTGATCTCAGGGTCCATGCATGCACGGCTGGCTCACCCTCATCAAGCTGAGAGTTGGGCTTCTTTGTTCAAGGATGCATTGCCTCCCTCCCAAACGATGCATTGAAGTCCTAACACTTCCTACTGAAGAATGGGAGCTTATTTGCAAATAGGGTCTTTCTAGAGGTAATCAAGTTAAAGTGAGATCATTGGTAGTGGAGGGCTAAACCAATATGACTGGTGTCCTTAGGAAAAGAGTCAAATGGGCCAGAGAAATAGATATGCACAGATGGGAGACCATATGAAGGCACACAGGGAGAAGGTCATGTGAAGGTGAAGTTCAGGATTGGGGCTGTCACTCTTCAAGCCAAGAAATGCCAAGATTGCTATTAAAACCATGGGACACTAGGAGAGAGGCCCGGGACGGGTTTTCCCCTCACAGCCCTGGGAAGGGACCAACACTGCCAGTGCCTTCATTCGGATTTCCAGCTCTGGAACTGTGAGGAGATCCATTTCTGTTGTTTCAGCCGCCTGGGCTTGTGGTCGTGTTTCCAGCAGCCTGAGGACGCCAACGCTCTCCCTTACACCATCCTCACCACTGACTTCTTCCTCCTAGAGTCTTGGTCTCTGTGAATGGCTCCTCCATCTCTCTACTTGCCCAAGCCAGAAATCTGACTTCTTGGCCCCCAAAACTGGGCTGGCTAGAACCAGGTACTCCGTACCATAGACTCCTTAAAGAGATGCCCTCAAGTACTGGCAATAGTAGAGATTACCCTGAAGATATGCAGAACTGGAATTAGAGCTACAAACCCCAACTATCTTTTATCTCTGGCCAGTCCCTGTGTACTGCAGGTTTCCCGAGAGAAGCTGTTGATGCCTTCTTTCAGCCAAGGGGCAGGCCTGGACAGAGAGCCACGTGTATGTAAATAAGATCTTGGCTGCATGCCTGCCGCCCTATTCTTCAGAGAAATATCGATTTTTGACTTGGGAGACTTACCTAAAAGTTCTCTTTTCAGCCGCCTCTTCTTCATTGTGTCCAACTCGCATCGGTGTGTTGAGTCGCACAATGTGATCTTTGTGAGGAATCTTGCAAGTTGGACCCGCTGCTTTGGAAGGCTTAGGACGGGGAGGGCTGTGTTAGAGTGCGGCATTGATTTGCAGCGGGTTATTGAAGTTCCTCCAAATGCTTTGCCTCCGTTTTTTTTTCCCATTCAGTGATACTGAAATCACTGGTCTGCAGAATTAAGAGTCAAGCTTCCAAAGAGATGTTGTGCTCCTTTTCTCGCAACGGTGATTTAAACAAGTCCCCGTGCTCTGTCCTTTCCGAGCATCCACATTATCCTTGGCAACCGAGGAGCAATATAATTGTTGCAATTTCATTTTATACTGAAAGCACTTCAACACATTTCCTGTACTTGGCCTATGCAAATTGTTTCTTTCTTTCTTTCTTTCTTTTTTTTTTTTTCCTCCCCTTGGTAAAGAAATTACGGTTGTGTGTAGAAGTCCTAAGCAGGGCACAAAGACATCAAAGTCGGTCATAATCATAAAAAGCACATGAAAATCTTTCACATTAATAATTCACAGTTAGGCCCAGGCGCTATGGCCCCCTGTCTGAGACTGCGGCAAAGAGCAATTTGTGTAGCTTTGGTAAAGGGCACACAGTTACCCAAGTTCGGATGTTCTGTGTTGGTCTTGCACTTGCTCTCTGGATTGAATTCACACAAATTGCCAGCCTTCTAAACGGATACTTACATGTTCATCTGGAAGGTCTGATCTGTAGGGGACACTGTGAATTTTGTGGACCTGGTCAGTGTTCTCATCTCCTGAGGCCCTAATGGAACTGTTATCTGAACCGTGAGTTTCCTGCGTGTCTCCATTCTTCCCCTCTGCCCTCCTCCTGTATTCATTCTGTAGAAGTTTATTGAATGATCACATGTTCTAGGTTTGGGCTTGGTGCCAGGGATGGTTGGTGACCACGATGAGCATGGCCCTGCTCGCCCCAGGGTACACCCATCGGGGTCTGCAGCTGGGAAGCATCGGCTGGCCTCCGTTGGGGAGCCGGTTAGAGGGATGGCATCAAGCTCCCCACTCCAGACTGAGTCAGTTTTAACAAGATCACTGGGTGATGCCGATTTCTGTGAAATACCTGTGGAGCAGGTTGTCATAATAGGATGTGAAACCTGGAGCGCATTCTTGGGGGGTGGAGCAGGTTGTGCCCTGGGGAAGGAAGAGCTGGTTTCAGCTGAAATCCTAAAGGAACACAGCATGGGGTGAGTGCTGGTGTTTTCAGGCCCCAGAGAGCCACCTGTGCTTAACCCCTGCAGGGAGGGATTAGGGCCTGTTGGAGGACTGACCAGCTTTGTGGCTGGAGCTCAGAGCACTACAGGAGGGCCAGAGATCAGCTGTGAGCTAAAGGAGGGCTCCAGGCCCACAAACAAGGACTTTGACTTTTCCCCAGAGAGTTACAAGAAGCCCTTGAGGTATTTAAATAGGATTGGATTTAAAAACACGCTGGGTAGTTGCAAAATCTCTTTCACTACCGTGTGGGGGATGAGTTGGGGCAGGGCTGAGCACCCCCATGCAGCCACTGAGGGTGCTGGCACTGGGGTGGGGCAGTGGGAGGGCAAGAGTGGAAGCCTTTGAGACAGGCTGGCAGGCGGAACTGGAAGGGCAGGAATGTGGGGAGGGAAGAGTCAGGAGAGCAGCCACAGCAGGTGCCGTGTGCTGGGGGCCCAGTGGAAGGTCTGGGTGCCGCTTCTCACTCTCCCCTCCTGTAGACTGTCCCACCAGGCACATGTACTCGGGGCTGGGGTATTTCTCTTTTCTCCTCTCTCCCAGATCATCAACCTTTTGAGCGCGGGGCCCTGCCTTGTACTTTTGTTTTGTTTTGTTTTGTTTTGTTTTCATTATATTGCCTGCACAGAGCCCGGCACTCAGGACTACTTGGGGTCCTCTTGCCAAGCTGGGACCCAGTTCGTGCGAGAGCTTGCCCTTCTTCAGCTGCAGAATGTGACTCTCAGAAGAGAACTGGCTGGAAAAAGCTGTGTTTCCCTGTTTATGTGTCTGTGATGTGAGTGATAAGGCCTGTCTGTATGGCGCTTCACTAGGCCCTGGTGCGTTCACAGCCACTGTCTCATCTGCATTTCTCCCCACAGCCCTCCAGCCCTCCATGTGGCGTTGGCTGGGGTGGTGTGTTGGCAGCTCAGGTTTAATCAAGGGCTGATTATCTCAGTCTTTCTCTCCTCCCCGGTCCTGCTTCCTGCCTTTTGATTTGGGAGTTGAAGCTGGAAGCAGGTTGGGGTCAAACAATGCAGAGTTAAGTCAAATAAATCTTGTCCATTCAAATTAGCCATTAGGGAGAAGGACTGTGGAGGGAGAGGCTGAATGAGGAGGGGAGAGGGTTTCTGCTCACTCTGTGGCTCAGGCTTACAGGTCCCTGGATCTGTGTGCTAAAAGAGACCGTGGGGGAAATGCAGGCTCCCAGCCTTCCTGCGCTTTTTACTCTTGGGGTCTATTCTGCTATGCTCCTAGGAGAGGAAGCCTGAAAGAATTTGGTGGAAGATGGAAAATCCAGGCCTTACTAATATTGCCCCTTCCCTGTCTAAATGAAGAAAGGGGCTTTTCATGGAACAGACTTAAGTTTGAATCCTGGCTCTGCCACACTCTAGCCCCAAGGCCTTGGGTTGCTACTTAGCTTCCCAGGTCTGTTTCCTTAAAAAAAAAAAAAAAAAAAAAAAAAAAAAAAGGTGATAAAATGGCGGTGACAATCCCTTTTACACAGGTTTGTGAGAACTAGATGAGGCCGAGATGAATGCTAACAAGCCAGATGCCCGCAGTGTCTGGTGGAGTGCTTGCAACAATGTTAATAGCTTTGTATTTATCCAGCAACCCCTCATCCTTGTTAGAGATGAAGACGATGCTTACATAAGACAGGGAGTGACCTCAGGTGCAAGGGTTCTCAACATTAATATGCAAAAGAATCGTTCAGGAGGTTGTTAAAACGCACATTCCCACTGCAGTGGGTATCTAGAATGGTCTGATCTAGAATGGTGCCCATTTGAGTCTCACAGGGACCACATTTTGGAAGAGTTTGGAAGGGACCTACAGCTGAAGAACCACCTAGCCTAGTGTTCGCTCAAGTAGATTCTCAGTCCTGCTCCAGACCTACCGCAAGGGTTCTTCAGGGATAGGACCTATGTTCCCACCAAGCCCCATGTGATTCTTAGGACAAAGCCAAGGGTGCATAAGCCTGGGCTCTGGGATCCAGGTAATGCCCACCTTTGTGGGCATATTTAGGCAGAAAGGTAAAAGACCATAAGTGGGAAGGAGTTCTGTTCCCTGACGTGCCACTGGGCACCGCCTGGCAAGTAACGAACTCTAGAAACCAGCTCTGTGACCTGTTAAACCGGGGCTCGAGGACTGGATGCCTTTGGTCTTACCAGCTCTGAAGTCACTGGGTTCTAGAAGATTGAGTGGAATTTAAATTAGGCAGAGGTGATTATATGTTAGCAGGGTGTCCCCAGTGTATGGTATTTGCATTTCTTTAAAATGTTGCACTATATTATGTGGATTTATTCTGTTTCTGAATTCAGTCTGTGTTGGCACTTAACCGTGGTTATGTTTTTGTGGGGAAATAGAGCTGCTGTGGTTGCGTGAAACTGTCTGGGAACTTGGTAGGTATGTTACCCAAGCTAACAGCAGTGCTCCCTGGTGGCAGCTCCTGGAATTGCAGGGCTATAGTTTTGAGGAAATAATACGGAAACCAGCTGTTGGGTAGGCAGCGAGGTCTTTGTGTAGGGGGTGGTGGAAAATCAAACTCCCACTTCGGCTGAAATAGAGTCTCTGGGATTGGGATACAGAAACCTGTATTTATAGTAAATCCTTAGTGTAAACCTTATGCCCAGTGTCATTTGCCAACTGGTCTGCGTCAGGGTTTCTGAACCTCGGCATGATAGACTGTTCGGTCCCTGTGGGGAGATACCTTGTGTGAGGAGCTCTCCTGTGCAGGGGCAGATGTTTAGCTGCATCCCTGGCCTCTACCCACTAAATGTCAGTAGCACCTCCCCTTCCATTGGTGACAGTCCAAATTGTTCCCAGACACTGCCAGTGTCCCCTGGTGGGCAGAATTGCCCCCACTTAAGCACCACTGATCTGAAGTGTGTCGTGAACATCCAGCCCATTTCAGTGACAGTACAGAGCGCAGGGTCACTAAAAGCTAAGATGTGTCAGCTGTCATGATGTGAGGTCACTAATGCAAACGTGCAGTGACTTCTGACTGGTAGTAGAAAATACAGCTAGCCCTATGACCTGGGTTTTGATTTTTACATAGTCCTAGGGGAGAATTCTGAAGTATGGGTGCCATTCGGGACTCCCAGCACTTGAACTGGGGCATCTGAACGCCCCCATGGAGGCCCCCCACATACCATGTCCACTTCATCCTGCTGGTGCATAGGAGCTCCAGAGACGGGGATGGGGCAAGCATCATTTCTTCGAGATTCTTTAAAGTAACTATCTTCTGTCAGCTTTTCCAGTTAGGTAAAAGGGATGTTTATTGTGTGAAATCGAATTCTGTATAGTAAACACCTCTTTCAAATGTAGGACAAACAAGACTGGGAATGGGGAAGAGAATGCAATGGGCATCCGTGTGGGGCACATTTTGGTTAAATGGATGTTGCTTGTTCTGTGGGATAGAGCTGAATTAATCTCGGGTGAGCACCTGGGAAGTCTGGAGGGGAACACTTGGACTTAACACCTCCAGTGAGAATGAGTTAACTGGGGAGAGCACCTCCCTTGTCCTGATAGCACTGATAGGCAAAGCTTCTGGTCTCTTCACACTGGGACAGAGGGTCTAGTCAGCAAGACACCAGAGAACCTGTGACAGGATGAATGCATGAATATTGCAGAAGGCCTTGACTTCTCTAAAAACAGAGGGTTGAGATGGGATTGGCCCTAAAGAGGGTCTGTGTGAGTCTGTGTACTGTGTCACCTACTAGGTCTGAGAGCCACAACCCTCCCAGGTTGTGATAAGGGATTTGTATAGAGGCAGGCGACTGGCTTGGAAGCAACAAGCTGTTTCTTTAAGGCTCTCCCACCAGTCCTCTGAGGGACCCTAGGGAAGCCCCTGCCCTCTGGGCCTCGTTTCTTCCACTGTTGAATGGGAGCGCTGAGCTTGGACTTCTCCAAGGCACTTACAGCTGCTCCATTGTGTGGCTCTTGTGCAGAGAAGGGACATGGCTTCTGCACCTCTTCTGATGTGGGTGAGCCTGGACAAGAGGGTCCTGAGCAGGGGTCGGGGGAGGGAGAAGGAAATGCCATGGAATTTCTGATCACATTCTGCTTCCCCGTGTCAACTCATCATCCCCTCCTGGAGGACTGTGGATATGGCCAATCTCTGCATCAGCCTGCACACTGAAGTTTGACCTGGAGGAGGTGTGGCCAGCCCTCCCATCCCCCCAGCCTACCTCCCACCTCGGTGTCTGTGCTCCTGTCATATCTTCGGCAGGGGGGGGGGGCGGGGGATGTTGGGGAGACAGCTTGGATGGTCTTGGACTTTAACCAAAGGCCTTCCGTTCAGAGACTCCCCCACCAGCTCCAAGATGGCTAAAAGCCTGTTTCAGGAATGCTGTTCTTTTGCTTCAGTGCTTGATCCAGCAGGAAATCATTCATCTAGTGCTAGTCATTACGTTTTGGTGTGAATGAATTTCAGCTCATTTTCAGAGATGAGATTTTGCTGGGAAAGGGGAATGTAGATACTGCGCTCCCCAGAGGGCCGGTAAGAACAAAGAATGGAACAGAAACCCAGGAAGAATGAAAACAGCACACAACTTGGAGACAAGAGCTGATAAAAGAGACTTCTACTGCCCAGTGTTGCCAAGGGGGCAGGTCCTCTGGCGGCTTCCTTGGCCACACATCCTTGTCTGTGAATAGCCAAGTGACTTCCATTACCTCCTGCTCTTGCTGGTCTGAACCAAGCATTTTTCGTTGCTGTCAATAATTGGTGAGGTTCTTCTTCCCCCCCAGAGACCCTACATCTCTGTCCTCCAACGCTGGGCGTCAACCCTTCTGCCAGCCCAGCTTCACTGAAAGTTCACTTTATCTGATCCTGGATGGGTGGGAAGGAGATCCTGAAAAGGCCTCTTGTGGGGACGGTTAGGACCACCCTCAGCAGATGCCATAGAGATTGGCTGGACCACTCCCTGAATTTCTGACCTACGCTTTTATTTATTCAAGGGGATCAGCTCTGTGGGGCAAGCTGAAAGAAGTACCCAGGACACTGTGGAAGTGTGGAAGAAACACAGTGGCTTTCAGATTCTAAATTGTATTTTTCTTATGTGGAAAGAAATGCTTGTTCTGAGAGAAACATAGGAGCAAATGTGGGCCTGTCGGGAACATGGGATACGAGGTGAGGAAAGGACATGGTCATGCCGGATTTTCCTGCCGTCTTTGATCGTAGTGTCTCTGAAGAGCTTTCAGTGGGACACGGGTCCCCCAGAATCTTCTACAGGAAAGAGTTGATCACACACATACTGACAAACTTGCGCTCACCTCCTGGGGTTGGACCAATTCCATGTGCCCTCATGCTGCGGCCTTGGCTCTCCTGGAGTGTCTGGCTAAGCACCTTTGCAAGGTGAAGGATGGGAGAAAGCTTGTACTGGAGAAACTGGGGTCCAGTTTTAAAAACAGGCATTCTCCACTAATTGGGCCACAAACGCTTTTTGTTTGCTTCCCTTGACACCTTATTAGAAGGAACATGTTCTTAGAGATGTGGCTCCCTGAAATGATTTTCTCCCGGGACGAGTTGTTACCACATCACCGTAAGAATGAAGTGTTGGCAAACCTTTGTTGAGCCCTGGGCAGGGGATCCAGCTCCCTGAGAGGTACCAGTTGCACTGCCAGCCCGAGACCCCAAGCCTGGCTCTTTGGGGGCTGGAATTGGGATGGTCTGCCACTGGGCCCGGCACACAGCAGCTCAATGAAAATGTATGGAACCAATGACTAAAAGGTTTTTTTTTTTTTTTTTTTTTTAAGATTTCATTTGTTTATTTGACAGAGATCACAAGTAGGCAGAGAGGCAGGCAGAGAGAGGAGGAAGCAGGCTCTCTGCTGAGCAGAGAGCCCAATGTGGGGCTCGATCCCAGGACCCTGGGATCATGACCTGAGCCGAAGGCAGAGGCTTTAACCCACTGAGCCACCCAGGCACCCTGAGAAGGTTTGTTTTAACAATCGGATAGTCCTGTGAACCTCAAGTAGTTTGCAGAAATGTCTTCTGTGCTCGTAGATACAACCTCGAAATCCAGAGAGGGCTGTGTTTGATTTTTCTCTTTTGCAATGGTCTTGTTTGTTTGTTTGGTTGGTTTGTTTTGTTTTCGCCACCCTGAGACCTGATGATCGCATCCCTCATGCCTAAGCCACCTTCCTGGCAGCATCCTAATGTCCTTTGTCTGGTGACACACCTATTCGATTACTGGGGCATCTTGACACTTAGGAAGAGAAAAGGCTGTGGGAACAGGTTTGTTTATTCTGAGCTGACCTGAAAACACAGCTCCATTTATAATGGGCCTGCCAGGCACCCCAAGCAGACACACACATTAGAGAAAGACAGGACTTGCTTCTCATCTCTGAGACCCTGCCTCCCAGAGCATTAAGTTTCTGCAAAGTCTGTGCAGAACATAACACTTGAAGTTGCCCCGCTCGAGGCGAACGCAGGCTTACTGACAGGGCACCTGTGTCAGCAGGGACGTTCGGAGAGGGGGTTGTCACACACGTGCTCCAGCGCGCTGTCAGTCACGGGTCCAGCCTTGCAAGTACAAAGAAGGGAGACCAGGGCTCTGAGGTCAGACCTGGATGCAAGCCACACACCCCACAGTTAGGGGCTCTGGGACCTGGCACAAGTCACTCAGCCGCTCTGGCCTCTGTCTTACAGAACTGAGTGAAGACCTCCTACCCACCCAGCCATTGAGTTCCTCCTTGTTCCAGCCTCAGGACTGCCTGGTGAGAGAGTCAAATTATTAGCCTCCAT
The DNA here is from genome assembly GCF_902655055.1 of Lutra lutra. Taxonomy (NCBI): domain Eukaryota; kingdom Metazoa; phylum Chordata; class Mammalia; order Carnivora; family Mustelidae; genus Lutra; species Lutra lutra. The sequence goes on along the minus strand of NC_062282.1, from coordinate 76,328,487 downwards.
TTACAGCTACCACTGTCAAGGCTCAAAGAGCTGGAGTGACTTGCGGTAGGGTAGGTCCTCATTAGGAAGTAGCCGAGTCAGGGATGCGGTGCTGGTTTGCCTCCATGGCGTGGCACTGACCGTTCCCTGCATTGCCTCTTGGTAAGGATCCTTCCCCAGGCTTCAGTAAGGATCTGGGGTGACTGTGGGTGCTGGCTGGCAGAGATCATCAAGAATTCAAGCGGCTGCAATGTCTGAATAGACCTGTGACCAGCGTGTGGTGGAGGCACGCCTATCATCCGAAGTGTCCCCAAAGTCCTTTCGACAATCCAGGATCGGGATCTCATTCAGGGAAGACAGCTGGAGATCGAGATTCCCTTGGCTGCCCAGCTTCTCTTATGTGTGTCTTAACCAAGAGTCGTTTTGTTTTGTTGCCTTAGTAAAGTGGAATTTATGAGGGGCATAATCTGGACACCTATGCCCACTCCGTACCTCTAATCAGCCCCAAACACTCTGACTCTGTGCATTACTTAGGATTGTCCCAGTGGCTCAAGACACTGTTCTGATTTCAGATTGATGGAAGGGGAAGAAAAGATCTCTAAGACACAACCAAGAATTCCAGAGGTATTTCTGACTTGAGATTGAGCTGGATGTAGGGGCTCGTAGAGGTCATTACAGCCTGGATTCCCACTTCCCGTCTCTGACATGTTGTCTGTGTACCCGCTCTGTACTCAGGCGGGTAGTATCCCTGTGGAGGGAGTGGGGGCATGTGGTGGCAGCAGCTTCCAGCCTCACACATGTACATTGAATAGAAAATGTCTTCCAGCCATCCTGGCAAATGCCTCATTGCATTGCATTGGCTCTGATTTCAACATGGCGTCCATCCATGAACCAGTCACTGTGGCCAGGAAAATGGAGTACATTGATGTGCTTGGGTCTGGATCAAATGCTCCATCTCCTGGAGCTGGGGTGGAGTTTGATTCAAAGCTAAGAACTAAATGTGGGGGAGAGCTCGTTCCCCAAAGGCACACATAAAAGGGGAGATGAATGCTTGCGGCATGATGTGAACCCCATTTGCTTCCTGTACTGCTAGCTTTCCTTGATCCCCGGGTTGCTGGCTAGGCTCTGGCATTGCTAGAGGAAGGGGCTCCATTTCTGATCAGATTCCAGAAGTAGGTATGTACTTGTGGCCTGATCATGTGCTTACACTGACCTAACAACGTTCACTTCATAACACCAGAAGAAGGGATCACGACTCACATTTGTTAGGGTCTTACCATTGGGTAGCCACTGCTAAACACTTTGATGAGTGTTCTCTGAATTAGTCTTTGAAATTACACTTGAAGAGAGTATTGTTAGTCCCAGTTTACGATGGAGAAACAGACTCTGGGAGATGGAGTGCCCCGCAGGGTCACATGGTTACTTTAGGTGTGGTGGGGGGACGCGACGGTGAGGAATTATCCTGGTCTACTGGCAACTCCTCCTGTCGACAAATCTCATATTCTCGCCTATAGACATACTTATTTGAAAGATAATTGGATATTTAGGAATGTTTCTTGCTAGACCAAAGCAGCAGAAGTGTCTGCATTCAAGAGGGCCAGAATTCAGAGCACTTTTCGAATGAGTTTGGGTGTGTGCGTGCATGAGCACATATGTACATTTGTATACATGTGGGTATCTACGTGCTGTTGGGAAAATGGAAAGAATTGAGTGGTTGGTCTTCGTGTGAATTGATACTTGGACTTCAGTGGGGTGTTTGTTGAAGCTGCTTTGGTGTCTCTTGATCGGTCAGATGGTGCCTGTGGCTGGCCTGTCCAGAGGTGGAGGAGGCTAGGGAGTCTGAAAATGCAGGGTTACCAGATTGGGGGATATTCACAGTACTGGTTTGGAAGGAGGATGCTACCAAGTCTTAGGGGTAAGTAGGAACATTGAGGAAGTAAAGTGACATGACAGAGTACAAGTGGGAAATTTAGGAAGCGCACGGGGAATGTGATTTGGTCCCTAGCAATGTTAACTGTGGTCTGGGCTGACCTGCAGACAGGACTTCTGTAAGCCTCTTTCTTTAGCTTGATATTCAGGGCTCTCTCTCTTGTTGTCACAATATGTGGCTCTGCAAGTATGCTTGGTGTTGGCACCAAATGGGGCTCTCCCCTGTCCTTGGACAGACCCTGTACTTTCCTACTTCCATATTGGTATATGGAACTTCTTAAACCTGTGTTTGAAAAGGACTTTAGCAAAAAGTTGATGGTAAGTATTGAGGCATCCACTAGTTAATTCAGTGGGGACAAGTTGAGCCCCCGCTAAGCACCAGACAGTGTTCTAGGTGTGTGGGATAGAGTGGGGAGCAAGGTGGGTACTGTCCATGGTTCCTACTCATGGGGAGTTTTCCCTTTGATCCACTGAGTAACTCGATCCCTCTGGAGGATCCACTCGGCTTCCAGCCTGGACACCTGCCATGGGAGCCCTTTCCTTAGGAACTTGGACTTGAAGTCTCTGGACCTCCTTCCGGGAAAGGAAAGCATTATATTCCTCTGGCCATACCTTTGCTAATGCCTCTGAATGGAGAGTCCTGAGAAGTGTTTGCTGTTCTCAGAGAGGCACGTATTTTGTAGCTCTGCTAAGGTTTCCTTGGATGTGACTCACGAAAACTCAAGCTCAGTTCAAGCCAAAAGAAGGAGTCATCAGGATGGGCACGAGGTGGTATACACATCCCGAGGACTGCCTTCACAGGGACTGGTGGACAGTTGGGGATCCAGAATTTCACTGTCAGTCTCTTCCATCTGTGCTCTCTGTGCTCTCTTCCACCCTGTTCCCTCCCGACCTGGCTTGCCAGCATCGCCAGGAGCATGGGTGGGAAAAGGCTGCCCCAGAGCCCCAGAACGCATAGATCCATATTTCCAAGGACCAGGAGAGAGCAATAGTATGGCTAATCGCAGTTCTCATATCAGGAGAGAGGATACTTGGATCAGAGGTCTGCCCATAGCCCCAGAAGCAGGGATCTGAGGTGGGGGAGTGGGTTCTGTAGTGCAGACGAAGCTGCGGGGCTCATCCCTATGACAGGCAGAGGAGTGGTTCTTGGAAAAATGCTGGCAGGCTGAGGATTCCACCATCCAGATTTCCTACTGGGCCATGTCAAGGAAACATACCGTTAGCCTCAGTTCAGGATAATTCAGACTGGCACATTGTAGGAATGGCCTCAGCTGACCTTGCCCTCAAGCTTACCACCTGTGGTGGAGAAATGCCTGTGTTAGCATGGTACCAACTATTTATAGTTTTTAGAAAATTTTGTATCAGCAAAGTACCTGGAGATTCAGTGTGTGATATTAATTCTGAAGGATAGGAAATCATTAGTTGGGGCTAGTAAATCCTCTGTTCCAGTAAGACTGTGTATTCCAAGAAAATAAAGAGCCCTTCTCATGGGGGAAAAAAGGCGTTCGTACAAATAGGCTCTGTTCTGTGTTGGTGATGGGCACCTCGGGGCTTCTGCTTGCTAATGTCATTCCAGCTACTCTCGTCCATATTTAATTGAATTGAACACGTTGAAATTTGTTCCAGTGTGTTAACAGGGAGCTCGTGAATGCATGTGCAATGCGTGACAATTAATGTTTGCTTTCCCCTGTGCTGACCCCCTTCTGGGAACACCCATAGAAGACCCACTGAGGAGAGGATGTGCTCAGTTGAAAAGAGAGGCCTTAACACTTTCAGGTCCTTAAATTTCAGCAGCAGCCTGGAGTTTGGAATCTGCTCTGTGTCTATGGCTGGGAGTGGAGTCTTCTCAAACATGGCTATCAACTTGTGCCATTATGTATAATTACTTCACAGGAAGATTGCTGAGTAACAGTTTTGCTTATTTTATTTTAGAGAGAGTGCACGCATGAGCGTGGGCTGGGGCAGAGGGAGAGGGAGAGACTCTCAGGCAGACTCCACCCTGGGCACGGAGCCCATCACAGGGCTCCATCCTGTGACCCCAAGACCATGACTTGAGCCAAAACTTAGGGTTGGTGGTCCAATCGACTGGGCCACACAGGTGCCCCAGTGGTTTCATTTCTTAGTCACAAAAGCGATGCATGTTGATGATCAAAATCTGGAACACATAGAAAGTATGAAGTGACAATATCACCCATAATTTCATTATATAGAAAATAATGACTATAAATTGTCTGGTATGTTTCTCTCTTTTATTGCTCTTATGGCTAGCAAGTATGTTTAAAGTAAATTAGGAGCCTATTATTTCATATCTGATATTCTCTTTTTTTTTAACTTGTTTCTCCTATCATTAATGAATGCACATGCTTTTTATAGTCTTCCCGAGGTCTAATATCATAACATCAGCCTGTTTTAAGTGTGCAGTTCAGTATATTGGAGTACAATATTGGAATTGTGTGACCATTGCCTCCATCCAGTTTGAGAACGTTGCTGTCTCTCCCTCCCAGGTCTCTGAGTCCCCACTTCCACCCCTGAAATCTGTCTCTGTAAATGTGCCTTTTAGAAACAGGGCTCAGAAACACAGTCCTACCACATGTGCTCTTCCTCATTGGACTTCTTTGCCCCAGGATCGTGATGGTGGCCCCGCCGCTGAGGGGGCTCTGTCGGAGACGACACTGGAGTGCCTGCCTCCTCTCGGTGGGGGGGGTGGGGGCACCACCCTGCTCTCCAGAGAAAGGCAGGACTGCACCCATATCTGTCTTCAGCATTGGGTTGGATTCCTGCCTAAGTGCCAAGAGGGCAGCGATTACAAATGTTAACATGATTGTGAGGAAAAAAATGAGGTTTCTGTGTCAGGGTCCCATTGACCTCAACAGGGTACCTCGTCTTAGGGCCAGGGCTCCTGCTTTATTCTGAACCAAGGACTGAGTTATTGCTATTGATTTTCACCATGAAGGTTATCTTTGAAGCCAGAAAGGCCAGGAAAGCATTGTCTGCTTTGGAGACAATGTGGGGCGACAGGGCCAGAAGCACGGGGATCTGGTTCCGTGACAGAATTCTCCCCTGAGCTTGGAATTCAAACATGTTTTGCTCTCTCTTTGCAGTCTGCTCATTGGAGAGACCTTTCTCAAACCATTTCTTTTCTTACGGGGAGCTTCAAGGACACCCCCAAAATCTTTCTGGAATATTTCCAGCCTGTCTGCCTCCAGACTGGGAGAGATGATGTAGTTTCTTTTGGCTGGAGCCTGCTTATTGTGTTTCAAAGAGCAAAGCATTTTAAAAGTCACTCCTATTCTATTTATCTCAGCAGAAAAGGAAGTTGTTTGGGTGCTAACATACTTCATCATTTTGGGTCCAAGTTGTGCAACTGCGTTGTTCTGAGACAAGTCTATCTCACAGAGTCTGTGTACCCGTATGAAGGCCGTGAATTTGGCATAACTCAAAATGGGAGACCCACATAGACGTGGGGATGATGAGGAGGCAGGATGGCTCCCTTGCCAGACACCCCTGGAGGCTGGGGTTCTGCTGGGCTCCCATGGGGGGCCGCTTTTCATCTCCCCAATCAGGAGAGAACCTGCCCCCTGCATTTTTAATAGTGATGGTTTGCCTGTGATGTTTATATATCCTCCCACTCCTGGTTTCTCTCTTTGTTTCTTGAATCATAGAGGCCATTGAGATTCATCTCGCAACCAGCAGACACGACTTGTTTAGAAAATATCACACTTACATTCAGCATTCACAGAAATCTCTGTGTATTTATGGATGCAACGTGCGTGTGCCAGCTTTCCCCCCAAAAGCAGGTTCTCGGCTTTGACCGGATTACAGTTACTATTTATTTGTTTCCAGGAATTGGGCGCCTGGCACACTGCACATCTTTGGCAATGCCAGTGTTGGAGCACTTGAATTCTGAAGGATCGCTTATTCTCTTGGCCCGCAAATAAGATTTTCTCACTCATGCCTTGAGATCCTGGGTGTTTCCTTTTTTTTTTTTTTTTTTTAAGATTTTATTTATTTATTTGACAGAGAGAGAGAGAGAGATCACAAGTAGGCAGAGAGGCAGGCAGAGAGATGGGGGTGGGGGAAGCAGGCTTCCTGCTGAGCAGAGAGCCCGATGTGGGGCTCAGTCCCAGGACCCTGAGATCATGACTTGAGCTAAAGGCAGAGGCTTAACCCACTGAGCCACCCGGGTGCCCCCCCTGGGTGTTTCCTTTTGTCGGAGCATCCTCAGGCCTGGATTTTCCAGGATGGCCAGAGCAGGTGCCTGTGAAGGAGACAATGGTATCTTCTTCTTGATGTCTGTGCACGGTCCTAGCAGCGGCCACTGGGAGAAAGGGGAGGGCTGTGCTGGCCTGGTGTCTGCTGGAGTCTTCTGTGCCTTCCTGAGTCTCCCTCTGCTCTCACTTAGCTGTTTTCTTCCTCCCTCCTGAGCTCTTTGCCTCGCTTTCTGGAATAATGTATTTACCAGGTCACTCCTTTCCTCCAAAGTCTTGTACCTAGAGACTCTGGACCCAGCTCTTGAACCTGACATGCAGAGCCTTTCTCTGTCCAGCCCTGACATGTATTTCTGACTTTTTATTCCCTTTATTTTAGGGTCTCCTGCATGACTAGCCTACAAGCCACAGTGGGGTGCCATCAGGCCCTTTGACCCGGTGGACTTATGTTTCGCTGGGTGATGACCGGGGATGTGATGAATTGTCTAGTCTCCCAGAGCTCCAGCAAGTGGGTCGGGTGAGGCCCAAGGGATCTGTGCTTTTAGCTGGCATCTGGGGGGTCATTGATGTTGGTGGGGAGGGGCCACCCCTGAACTTCTCCGGCTGTGGGCATCTCCAAGTCTGTGCTGTTTGTAGGGGCTGGCTTCCCTGGGACGGCTCGCCTGCTCCCCGCCCTGCACTCATTCTCCCTTGTTTTGGTCCTGCTGCTTTCTGACGTGGATTTTGCACTTAGCACATTCTGCCTTGGACCATGACTTGAATGTGTCATAGATGTATTTTCACACCAGCTATATATGCCTCTACAAAAACCACCTTATATTTGCATGGCCCTTTTGAGTTTGGAAACACTTTTGCACGTGTCCCCGAGCTGCTACAGAGCAGAGACCTTGCTTTCTGCAAGGGCCGCAGGATCCTGTCACTCCCTTACCTGTCCAGCCTGCACTGGCTGGGGCAGACCCAGGACGTGGCTTATCGAAATAGGCAGTGCTGTTCTTTGCGATGTTTGGCGAGTCCTCACTGAGGACTGCTTTTGGGCTGGGCACCCTCCTGGGTGCAGATGGTGGCGGAAGCCGAGCCTGGCGGGGGGGGGGGGGGGGGGGGGGGGGGGGGGAGATGAGCCAGGAACTGAAGCAGAAAGATGACCAATGATGATATCTGCTCCGAGGGACCAGACGGGCCAGAATCGTGACTGCGCAGTGGGAAGGCTTCTCTCAGAAGTCAATACCTGGGGGAATGTCCTGTGATGGGGGTGGAGGGGAGAGGGCTGCACACAGGGAAGAACAAGGGCTGAGGAGGAGAGGGCTGAACATGAGGAGAGGTCGGAGTGGAGAGCGAACCAGGCCTGGGTGAGGCCAGAGAGGGAGCATAGGCTGCCCTCAGGGGTTGTCATAACCAGCAACGGGAGGGGAGGTGGACTTTGATGCGGGGGGGTGGGGGGCGGGGCAAAGAGGGGGGTGATGTGCTCGGAGTTGTATAAAACTTGACTACATAAGGCACCGTGTTGACTCAGCAAAGGAGGTGTGACTGGGGGAGGATGTGAGGAGCCCTGAGGGGTTTGGTGTGGGGCTTCTGTCTGACGGCGCCCTAGCTGAAGCCCCCATGCTGCAACCCATTCGTCTGTGTGGAGCTGCTTTTTTTTGTTTTTGTTTTTGTTTCATTTTGTTTTAAGATTTTATTTATTTGACAGGCAGAGATCACAAGCAGGCAGAGAGACAGGCAGAGAGAGAGAGGGGGAAGCAGGCTCTCTGCTGAGCAGAGAGTCCGATGCGGGGCTCGATCCCAGGACCCCAGGATCATGACCTGAGCAGAAGGCAGAATTAACCCACTGAGCCACCCAGATGCCCCTATGGAGCTGCTTGTTAAGGCCTTGCTGTGCTACTCCCTGTCCTGGGAATGAGCTAGAACCTTTTTATTATTTTTTTTTTAATCTTTTAAAAGGTTTTATTTATTTAAGAGAGAGAAAGAGAGAGCATGAGCAGGGTGAGAGGTAGAGGGAGAAGCAGGCTCCCCGCTGAGCAGGGAGCTCAATGTAAGACTTGATCTGGGATGTCTGGGATCATGACCTGAGCTGAAGGCGGACGCTTAACCGACTGAGCCGGCCAGGCGCGCCAAGCCAGGACCTCTTGTCCGCGTTCTGGCAGCTCCTCCAATGGCAGGGATTTAGAAGACCCTGAGGGTGGAAGACACCCTGGGGGTCACTTTATTGACCTTGCACATTCCCTAGATGACAAGACAGACTCCAGAGAGGGGAGGCAGCCTGCCTGGGCACCACAGCTACAGCCCTGCTGCTCATGTGGCTAGTCCTTTTTTTCTCAGGAATAAACAGTCCCGGGGCCTCAGATGCCAGGGACAAAGGATACTGTGATCGGCGAGCAAGGAGCAGGCCTCTTTGGAACCCCTGGGGCATCCCAGTGTGTGCACCAGAGCTTTGCCACCACACAGATAAGGGCTTTGAATCCTGGCTCTACCACCGTTTGCTGGTGAGAGAACTTGGGGCCAGTTGTGTCATCTCTCCGGCTCTCAGGTGTGAAGTCATAGTCCTCACACTGAGCTTGCTGAGACATCGGGTGGACTAAATGGTATCCCAGGCCCCGTACTTGTCACGGGGCCGGAAGTAGCAGGTGCTCAAGAAATGAACAGATGACAGTGTGTGCGGCTGAGTATCACCTGGCCCCTGGCTCCCGTAGGTGAAAGCCGTGATTGCCATGGTGAATATGGGGCTGGGCGGGGCTCTGCAGAGTCGACCTAAACCCTTTCTTGACACCTGAACAGGCTCCATTGGCATCCTTTGGTGGAGAGCGAGCTCTTCTAGGCCCCATCTCTGTGTCCCCCCCCCCCCCCCCCCCCCGGCCCGTGCCTGGCACACAGTGACTCCTCTGCATGTATTTGTTGAAATGTTACATGGATGCATAATTTTACTCTCAAGAACTCCCAAGTTCCATAACCGAGTATCAGCCCTGCATTGACACTCTTTTTTTTTTTTTTTTTTTTTTCCGGCTTCTAGCTTTCCATGTGAATTTTCACAGCGCATCCGATGATAGATTTGGAGCAAGTTCATGTCTTGCGATCTGAGAGATAGGTGGCTTTAAAATAAGTGCTGATGTGTTCAAGGAATGAGTTCAACTCGCTTTTTCCTAATCTGACTACAGAGGTAGTGTCAGCTGGCATTTTGGGTGAAGCTGGTAGAGGGAGCTGGGAAACGGAAGAGCCTGGCAGATATGCAACCCTCACCTTAAAAGTCACCCATAATTGGGAGTTGCAGTTATAATTTCCATCCCTGTGATGTCTGGTGATCTCGGATGCAGCCAGCCAAAGGTACCGAGTCGAGATAGAAGGCAGGGAAGTGGCAGGAACATACATATTACAAATCGCGCCCACAGGCCATCTCTTAGCTCCAGTGCTTTGGGCAGCTCGTCATGATGAAAGCTAATTTTGAGGAGCAGCGGGCCCGCAGGGAGGCCGGGCAGGGCAGATGTGAGGTCTCAGCTCTGTTCTCCAAGCAGCATGTGCTAATGGCTGGTCTGGCTCTGGCTCAGTGACGGACTGATCCCCATGGAGCCTGGTGTGAGGGCCAGGGGATTGTGCCTTGTGAAGAGAAGGAAGAGGCAGGGACTGCAAAGAAGGTTCTGACCTGAAAATGACTTGCTCTTCCACCATTGACTCAGATATTTCCAGATACGGCTCTAGAATCTGGAAAGCTTGAAGACACGTGAGCTATCAGCTAAGTGAGCCTCAGGGAGGGAGGGATTCTCAAGCTTGTGTATGGGATAGCATTTGTGCTATATGTCCTGTGTTAGAGGAGCCCCAGAACAGCAGTGGTATGCAAAGGCACAGCAGGGACAGAGGAGCCCACCTCTGTCCCGTATCCTCCCTTCCTTTCCCCCTCGATCCCCTACTTCAGATCCCTGCCCATTTTATTTTCCAAGCAACATTTCTTTGGGTCAGACATTTATCTAAAATTTAGTTGTAAAAATGGGCTGTTGGATGCTTAATGTGTAAACAACCCATAAAAAAGCTCCTTTGTTAACAAAGTCCAACTAATGTTAGTCGGACTTGTGTGATGCTTGGTGTATGTATTGGGCCGGGTTCTCTGGAGAAACAGGACCAATAGGACAAAGATAAATGTACATAAAATAAGGCATTGACTCAGGCAGTTGGAGAGGCTGAGACGTCCCAGTATCTGCCGTTGGCAAGCTGGGCACCCAGGAGAGCTTGGGGTGTAATTCCAGTCTGAGTCTGAAGGCCTAAGAACTAATGTTGGAAGTTCTGGTCCAAAATCCAGCAGGCTTGAGATCCAAGAAGAGCTGATTTTTTTCCACTGAAGTACAAAAGTGAAAAAGGCCAATGACCCAGCCCAATTACTTAAGCAGAAGGAATTCCTTCCTATTTAGGTTTTTGTCTTACTTAGATTGTCAGTTGATTGGAGGAGCCCCCCCCCCCCCCACCTTGGGGAGGGAAGTCTGCTTTACTGAGTCTACCTTTCAGTGTTAATTTCATCCAGAAATAACACCCCCACCCCCGACACACTCAGGATACTGTTGGCAGTAGGTCTGGGCACTTCACGGTCCAGTCCAGTTGACCAGTATCATTAACCATCACCATATCCTGAAGCTGGTATGGGGGAAATCTGACAGCTGAGGGGCCATTTATGTCTTCATGTATCATTTCCAGTCCCCAAAAGACTTAAAAAAAAAAATCCCTGGTCCATGGAGGTGGTAGAGTTGGGAGCTAGTGATGTGAAAGGCTCTGGTGGGTGTTACAGCTTTGCCGTGTACTGGCTGTGTGATCCTGGCAGGTCTCCTTGTCTAAACTTCAGTTTTCTCAGCTGGAAAGTGCCAATGATAACAGCACCTGGTTCTTAGTGTTGTTGTGAGGAATAAATAAAATAACACATGTAAAGTGCTTAGCGTAACTCCTTGGACTGTGGCAGAACATAGGTGCTGTTGTCCTAGCAGTGGTCTGCTGTGAGTGGGAGGGGAATGCCTAGAGTCACTGTGCATGATGGGGACGAGGGGTGCCCAGAACCGAGTTAGAGGCTTTCTCTACGGGGACTCCCTGGTGGACCGCCCACCCCGGAAGTAGGGTCAGGTCTCACTACTCGATCTGTTCCCTCCCCTGCCCACCGCGCGGAATTTTTCTTCTGCCATTTAAATGCAAGGACACTTAGTTCTTTGGAGGAGATAGGTCATCCTTGGGATGGTCTTGGCCAACTGTCCCCCTTTCACAGGCCCATCCTCAGAATCTTGTCCCTGTCCCCAGAATACACTGGAGGATGGGGGACTAGAGGATGGCAGCCAGGCCTTGATGGTGACATGGTCTAGGGACCTTGAGCATATTTTGCCATCCAACTGGGTTCAGTTTATAGATTGCCTTTCAAGGTTGCCTTTCAAGTGCGCTCCTGGCATGTGCTTGTTGGTCAGGCCAATCGTGTTCCACAGGTAGTTCTCCAATGACCAGCAAGGAGGAGCTCAGCTGTCAGTTGGATGTCAGGCAGCAGAAAGCGCTGTGATGAGCTCCTGTTGTTTACATTTTAAACGGCATTACAGGTAGGCATGGGCAGTGGATGGTTAATTCTGAGGTCTTAACAATTCGAGGGGTCTCTGTGGGAATGATATATTCATGTTGTTTTTTCTTGCCAAGACATTTTCCTTCTGTTCGTTCAGCTTGAGAATCTGGACTCCTTCCCGAATTATTAAGCCTACTCTGGAAAAGACAGGTGGATGTAAATCCCAGCAGCTCGTGTTGGCAAATGCTATGTGTGTGGGGGGGCAAGACTTACCTGACATACTAGGTAGGCATTGTATTCGGGTAACCCCAGGAGCAGGTGTATTTTTCGTGTTCCTTACCTTACACTTGAGAAAGATGATGCACAGACTAGTTATTTGCTTTGCCTAAGGTTTCACAGCTTATGTGCAGAATTAAGGCTTATATTTAAATAACGGACTGGCCTTTGGGGACAGAAAGCGCCCCTCTCCCAGACACCATTCGTAGAGCTGTGGCAAGCTGAGCATGTTCCTCTGTGTTCCATTCGTCTTTTCTGGGGTAACAGTTTTCTCAGTCACTGGTGTCCTCGTTTTGCTGTCAGCAAATGGGGATCACTATGTGGGCTTTTGTCAGTGTCACAGGGGTATTTAAGATTTATTTTCTGATTTATTCTTGTGGGTTGTTAATAAGGTTAGGAAAATAAACCCATATCACTTAGACTTGAGAAAAATGAGGGGTTTTAAAATTTTTTAGTAGCATGTTTTTGCTAATATCAGTTTACATTATTGGGATACACCAAAGAGTATGGATTACGGCTGACACGCCACACTTATGGGTGGGGCAGGCAGGTGGCTTCATAGGTGATTAACTCACGGAATCTTTAGCCCTCCCCCCGCCCCGCCCCAGTGTGGTGAACATTTTTGTTTCCCATCGTGCAGCTGGGAAGAAGCTGGAGCTGGGGCAGGAAATGATTCCAAGGCAGGATTTTGTGCTGGTAACCAAAGTTCTCCATCCTTCCCCACAACAGAAAGCATTGCATTTGGGCTTTTTGAAAATTTCCATTAATTTTTTTTTAATTTAAATTCAGTTTGTCAACATACAGTCCATTATTAGTTTCAGATGTAGAGTTCAGTAATTCATCAGTTGCGTTTAACACCCAGTGTGTTGATAAGTTCCATTAAAGTGAGTGATGACTGCAAATGATGATTTTTCAGAATTTTGGTGAAGTGTACTCAGATAGGGGATCTTTTGGCCCATATTTCATCCAAAATAATGAGGTTTAATGTGATATATGTTAAAACGCACCCCATTTGAGAATATCCTGAGAGAAACTACCTGGTTGATTTTTACAGTGGGCATAAACACAGTGGAATGATAGATGAGATGAATTCAGGTAATCTTCAGATTAAAATTCTGAACAGTCAAAGAGCATCTTTTGGGAAAGGTTGGATCTCCGGATAAGCTCCAAATTATATTCCCATCTTATTTAAGAATTTGTGTTGGCAGGTTTAACAAGATCTTGGCACATTCTAATTTGAGATTTATTACAAGATGTGTGCAAGTTTAATAGGGGCTTAATTATTCATATCCACATCTTCCCGACAGTAACTTACTTCAGCTCTAGATAAATTCCTGGCGCATTGGGAAATATTGGCTTCTACTGTTGAAAAAATACAGTGAAAGGAAAATTAAATGCATATGCAAGAGATTACCCAGGCCAACCACTCAAGCAGGAGCTTGGAGTGAGTAGGTCTCCACATGGCTTGAATGGGGCTGCAGAAAGGGAACTGTTCTGTGCCCCTGCACTGGGAATTAGCCCATCACCACCGAGTCCAGGCTCTGGAGTGAGGCCCACTGGAAGTCAATTCCAGTGATAGCTTAAGGATTGAGTACCTATGTTCACTGGGTGTGGTGCATAAACAATGAATCTTGGAACACTGAAAAAATAAAATTAAATTTAAAAAAATCTTGAAGTCTATAGGCTTCAGTTTTTTTTTTTTTTTACAAGCAGAAGAGGGTAATTAATGTCTCTCTCAAAAAGTTGTGCGTATGAATGGAAACATCTATAAGGAGCACTGTACATGGTATAGGAAGCACAGAATGGATGCCACCTTCTTTCATTTCCTCTACTCCCATCATCCATTCTTTAAGTCTATCCAAACCTTTTGGAGAAAATAAAGTAGATATGTATAAATGAAATGCTAGTGAAAATGGTAGGGTAGTAGGCATTCTCAGGTGCTGCTGGTGAATGTGAATTGGTACAGCCCTTAATAGAAGTCAACTTGTTGATATCTACCAAGATAAAAGACCTCAGGGTCTTTGCACTTGCTGTTTCCACTTCCTGGAATGCTTTACACAGACTTGTTAGCATGGCTGGCTCACTCTGTATTTCATCCCTTGGCTCAAATGTGACTTTATCAGAGAGGTTGTAGCTAACCATTCCATGTAAACTAGCTCTACTGTTCGATCTATGTATTATTTACCCTGCTTTGTTTTTTTCCCTAGCTTTTAACACTCCCTGACATTTTTACTTACCATGTGTGAGTTTGTATGTCTATCTCTCTAACACGTGATTTCTAAGAAGGCAGGGTCTTTGTTCCATGCTGTATGCCTAGCACTGAGAGCAGTACTGTCTGGCAGCGTGGGTACTTATTAATGATTGTTGAATACTCTAATTACAAGTTATTGCCTTTAAGCTCTTGGCTTTAAGCTCTTGGATAAATACTTCATAGAGTTGGGCTATTAGCTCCCAGGAACCACACACATGCTACTGGTTTGAGCAAAGGTATAGGTGCTTTAAAAAAAAAAAAAGTACGTGAGATCTGGCTCTCTTGATGACAAGAGTCTGGAGTCATTTGTGCTGGTCTCAAAGAACAAAGACAGTGAACTGAATGGCCAGAAACTGAATGGCTGGTCGGGGACAGAAGGGTAAAATATCCCTGACTTGAATACCATGCAAGGGAGGGCTTGTGTCATTTTATATATCAATGACACGTATTGATAATACCATAGCTAATAGGTAGATAGAATTGACCCTTGAGCAACATGGGAGGTCAGGGGCCCCAAACCCTGTGCAGTCAACAACCCATATATAAATTTTGTCTCCACAAAACTTCACTCTTTACAACCTGCTGTTGAGGAGAAGCCTTACTGATACCATGAGCGGTGAATTCATTCAATTTTGTATGTTAGATGTATTATATATTATATTCTTATAATAAAGTAAGCTAGAGAAAATGTTAAGAAAATGATAAGGGACAGAAAATACATTTATAATAGTGTATGGTATTTATAAAAAATTCACATAGAAGTGGACCTATGCAGTTGAAACCTGTGATGTTCAAGGGTCACCTGTCATTTTTTTAACCAAGAAATTATATTTTCATAATTTTAAATTTCACAATTAAATCATCTTCTTTTAAGAGATTCTAATATGACTCCTAAGGCTAAAGTGTCCTGACCACCTCTTACCCACCTCCCCCAATGTTCTCTCTCTGCCCCACAAGAATATCAGTTAACAGTTTGCTGTATGTATTTACAGTCGCACTTGGGAGCGTTCCCACACACACACTGCTCACTCAAGGGCTGCAGGTGGGCTGAAGAGCATTCATTTTCCTTGATGAGCACTGACCTCTCAGGTTGTTTTCAGGGTTGAGCCATGAAACTTATCTACAGGGTCAGTGATGGCAGTGCTTTGCTCTCTTTTTCTTCGAAAGTGAAATTTTGGGTTGGGGGGAAACTGCTTTTGAAATGGTTTGCATCCAGATTTTTCTGAAACTTCCAACCTAGACAAGTACAGTTTTTGGTTTTTCACTCTGCTAATACATACAATATGAAACCTAACTTCTTAAATTTTTAAGTGTACAGTGCGGTATTAACTATATGCAACTTTGTTGTAACAGAAGATCTCTCAAACTTTTTCACCTTGCACAATGGACATGGTATATCCATTGAACCGCAACTCCTCGTTTCCCACCGTCTCCCCCAGTCTTGCCCAGTCCTCTCCCTCGGTGACCACTGTTCTTCATGCCTCTGAGCTTTGATTATTTTAGATACCTTATATAAGTGAAATCATGCTGTAGTTGTCCTTCTGTGACTGCCTTATTTCATTTAGTGCAGTGCCCTTAAAGGTTATCCATGTTTGGCATATGACAGGATTGCCTTCCCTTTTTAATTTTTTTTTTAAGATTTTATTTATTTATTTGACAGATCACAAGTAGGCAGAGAGGCAGGCAGAGAGACAGGAGGAAGCAGGCTCCCTGCTGAGCAGAGAGCCTGATGCGGGGCTCGATCCCAGGACCCTGAGATCATGACCGGAGCCGAACGCAGAGGCTTAACCCACTGAGCCACCCAGGCGCCTCAGGATTGCCTTCCTTTTAAAGGCTGAATCACAATCCACTGTGTGTATACACACACTTCTCATCTTCCTCATCCATAGATGGACACTTACATTGTTCTACCTCTGGCCTGTTGGGAATAATGCTGCAATGAACAAGGGAGTGCAAATGTTTTTTATTTGTGTCCTTTATTTTCTTTGAACACACTTTGTAGTCTTTTGTGTAGAAGTCTTTAAGCTCCTCAGTTTACTCCTAAGTATTCTTTTGGATGATATTGCGAATGGGATTATTTTGTTCTTATTGTGCTTTCCCTCTTCCTTCTTTCCTTCCTTCCTTGTGGCCTGCTTTGATTCTTAATTTTAATTTTGTGAATCTTCTCTAGATATTTCCTTTGTGATTACTATGGGACTTAAGTACAACATTCTAAACTAATAACTTGGCTTCAATCGCAAACACTCTATTACTCTTTCACTTCTCCCCATAAACTTTGTGTTGATTATTATTGATGCTACAAACAAAACCTTTTTTTCCCCACTGTGTATCAGTTTACTTATTTTTAAGTTATTTTTGTAATTTTGTCTTCTAAGTCCTATATGAGAACTAAAAGTTATTTACATACTACCATTATGGTATTTGTGCATGTATTTTTACCATTGGGTTTTATACTTACAGATGTTTTCGTGCTGCTGTCTAGGATCCTGTCATTTCAACTAGAAGTATTCCCTTAAGCATTTCTTGCAAGGCAGGTCTCGTGGTTTTTAAACTCCTTTGGTTTTTGTTGGTCTGGGAAAGTCTTAATTTTCTTTAATTTTGGAAGGACAGTTTTGGTGGATATAGAATTCTTGGTTGGTATTTTTTTTCCCCCCTTAGTGTATTTGAATGTATCATCCTCCTGCTTTCTAGACTGCAAGCTTTCTACTGGTAAATCCACTCCTAGTTTCCTGGGGTTTTCTTTTGTTTGTGATGAATTGCTTTTCTTTTTGCTTTCAAAATTCTTTGTCTGACTTTTGGGAATTAGATTATAATGTGTCTTGATTTTTTTTTTTTTATTCATCTTAGCTGTACTCTGTTTGGCTTGTTAAATCTGGATGCACATTTCCTGTCCTAGATGTGGGAAGTTTTCATGCATTATTTCCTTAAGAAAGCTTTGTGCCCTTTTCTCTCTTCTTTTTCCTAGGAATCCTATAGTGTGTATTATTAATGAACTTAGGTCTTATTGATGAACTTCTCTAAGTCCTCTAGGCTTTCTTTACTCTATCATTCCTTTTTATTCTTGCTTTTCTGCCTGGATAATTTCTCAAATGACTTGTCTTTGAGTTCTTGGATTCTTTCCTCTGTTTGATCAAGTCTGTTGTTGAGCCCTTCTGCTGAAAATTTCAGTGCAGTGAAGGGGTTCTTAAAATATTCTGTCTCTAGGTTGATATTCACATTTTGCTCATGCATCATTTTCCCAAGTTTGTTGAGTATCTTTTTGATGGTTATATTGAATTCTTTGTCAGGTGAGTCATTTACCTGGATATCTATTTTATGCATTTGATTGGGCCATGTTTCTTTGGTTTCTTTGGTTTGTAATCTTCATGTGCTTTGTAACTTTGTGTTGGAATATGCACATTTGAAAACAACAAAAAAACAGCCATTTCTCACAGTGCTTATAGGTTTGGATCAAATGGGAAAACTTCACCCATCAGCCAGGCTAAAATTCTGGGGGCCCCTCAGATCTTTCTGGGGATGTGTAATCTCTGGACAAATGTATGTAATTTCCCAGTTAGATTACACTTTTCTGTTTGTTTGTTTTCCAGGAGATTGTTGTCTCTTAATTCCTCTGGTGTCTGGGGTACTCAAGGTTCTGAGAGAGCCCCTGAGTTCTCTTATTCTCTCTGGCCTCCAGGTATCTAATAAATGCCAGTTCCATCAGTGTTCTGAGTCCTGTGAGACAGAAACCAGTCCCCCAGGCAGCCTTCTGAAAAGCCGGATTGTCTGATGCATGTTTCACCATTCTCTTTTCTAATAAGGGAGAAGCCACAAGCTGGGCCCTTGTTCCCAATTGCAGTGAGCTGTGTCAGTTTCCTTTTGCAGTATTACAAGGTCTCCGGTGCTGCCACAAGCTGCTGAGCTCTGCTTTCCTCTTGGCAGCCCCCAGGCAGCTGAGGTATGCTATTTCTTCATCAGTGCTCCAAGTCACATGAGATAGAAACCGCTGCCTTGGGCAGCCCCTTGAAAAGCCACAGCATTGATGTATATTTCTTTCTTTCCCTCCCAAGGTTGAAGCCACAAGTTGGGCCTTTCTTTCCAATTGTTAGCAGTGCCAGGTTGAGGGGACATTGGGCATGGTTGATAGGAAATGGGTTTTGTTACTTGGTTCAGTGCAGTTATTCATGGCCTTGAACTTGCCTGGAGTACTATGACTTCTTAATTTCTGGAGTTCTTACAAAGGATTCTTGGAATGTGGGCTATTGTTGGTGTTTCTGTGGGGAAATGAAATCCGGGGCTTCCTGTTTTGACCATCTTGCGGACATCCCTTGGATACAAAGTATAGTTTTACAGCACTTCCTAATACTGGAACCCAGTATTACTATGGCGGTAACATAGCTAGTTTGATAATTGATGCCTTTCAATAAACCATTTCATAAGTATTAAGACGTTCTCTTCAAGGGATGTCAATCTATTACTTATAATGAGCAATAAATATATTGGGAAAATGTACTGGATGAAAGAAAAGGATAATGAATTGCTTTAAATTAATAAGTATTTCATCCAATACCAGCCACAGACTCTTGCTTGCAAATCAATTAAAGGCCAAAGGAAAGGTCAGTCGTTGAACTCACTGTGGGGTTTTACTTACACAGAGATTTCTTCCTCCAGATGCACTTTGCCAAGGAATCCATGAATCCTCAATTCTCTTGGGGGACAGGCAGCTTAAAATTCAGCTGGGTAGTTTTCATGACGTCTCAAACAGGCTCCATAATCTTTGTGATGTATGGCCTTGGAATTTGCATGCACCTTCTTTTTTCTCTGAGGCAAAGATTGGACAAACTTGAACTGCTGAGGTGGGGAAAGTGACTTCTGCTTTTTAGCTTACAGCAGCGTTAGTTGGCAAATGTTAGGGGCTCAGATGTGAATTGTAAGCCCTGAGCAGAGTGGTATCCGCACAGCCTCCTCTGTGACCCAACAAGTCTATAAACGAATGATGTTTTATTTCCTTCAGTGAAGCAGATGAATCGGTCAGCAAATCCACAATATTGAACCTCTCTGCCCTCAGCAGTATATCTCAGGGTTAGGAAAAATTTTCTTTCTACCAGGTGAAACATTCAAAAGGGGGCCGACTGTATGCTTTCCTCTGCGTGCTGTAGTTTTTAAAGTCCCAGCTCTTGCCCTCAGCCCCTTACATGTAACTGAGGACAAATTCAACAAGAATTCCCTTTTTACGAGGGGCTGGTTTTCTTAGTGGCGTCCTCGATCTCTTCGTGTACCCACTTAAGATCCACTTGTCCATCTAAGCAGTGATGGGTTTCAGTACTCACCAGAAACTTCGTTACAGAGAGAACTGCCTTGAGTACTCCAACGTCTTCACAAGTTACTGAAAGCAGTTCACAAGAAGCAGGTGGGGTCTCTCACTGTTGCTGCCTGGAAATAGGAATTCTGCTTGACATTCTAAGCGATAGAGCCATACTCTTTTTTATTATTTAAAAACCGCCTTTTCTCTCATAGGTCGAGGACAGCTAGCAATTTAAATGAGCTCGGTTTATGGATGGCTGCAGAAACCCTCCTCCCTCAAACCCAGTATCTATCCATCAGGCATCACACAGCACTTTACCGCGGAGGCAAGGAGTGGGATGGCTCATCAGAATCACCCCAGTGGAATGTTATGATAGAAAAAGAGAGGAAGAGATTACATATTTATGTGGTCTTTGAAAATGCAGTGGGACAGGAAGATGGCTTGTACTATATGCAGTTACATTAAATGACTATTCACCTTCACTGGTTGCAAATGTCTGGTGAAGACGTCTGTGCCTCTGTGTGTTGTGTGGCTTGAAAAATTAATGAGACGTTTAAAATAACCAAATTAAAAGGACTCATTACCCTAGGTTCTGGTGAGCCATCAAAATAAAACTTAGTATTAAAAAAAAAGTCTGCTAAGAAAAAGACAAATATACCTGGGGGTGGAGATGGGAATTAGAACTGTGTTGATCTTTAGGGCCACCTGGGTGGCTCAGTGGGTTAAGCCTCTCTGCCTTCAGCTCAGGTCATGATCTCAGGGTCCTGGAATCGAGCCCCACATCGGTCTCTCTGCTCAGCAGGGAGCCTGCCTCCCCCCTCTCTCTCCGCCTGTTGCTCTGCCTACTTGTGATCTCTGTCTGTCAAATAAATAAATCTTAAAAAAAAAAAACTATGTAGATCTTGGAAGCTAGGTTCATCTGGGGGGTGGAAGGAAAACGTATCTATTGCAACTTGGTTTCCTGCATAGGTGGTTGGTGAATGGTTGGTGAATTATGTCCTTTGTTATAAATGTATCACACTCTGGTGAATTACCTCTTTTCTTATAAATGTATCACATTCTGGTGAATTACCTCTTTTCTTATAAATGTATCACACTCTGGTGGAAGAATTTGCAATAACATGTATTTCTGTGGGGGTCAGACTTTTCTCCAACCTGGTGACTTATAGGGTTACTTTGCTAGACCTGGTGAGGAAAAATACTGGCCGAGCTGAGCTTTCTACTTGCAGAAATGGAATGTTTCAGAGATGCTCTTTCCCCACAAAGACAGTTGGACTCTGCAGACTCACCTGCGTTAGGAAACGGTCTTTAACAGCCCCACCTAACTTTCATGAGAACACCTTTCATCCATTTTTTGAAATTCATCTCTTCCTGACACATTGGAGCCCTCATTCTCTCCAGTACCCCGCATGGCACCAGAGCAGTAGCAGTTTAGGTAAAGGACAAATTTGTGGAACCCCCGAAGGTTAAAGATGATGAATTCTCTCTGCTCTCGTTCCGTGGCTATGAGATAGGAGAGATGAGGAGGTAAGGGGTTCCAGCAGCTGCACGGTAGGGACTAGGAACAAAGGCCTTTTCCGTTTCCCACTTTAACATGCCCCCCCTCCCCAAGCCCTCTATGTTTATGTAGCCGTAGCGGAATCTGGGGAGGAAGAGCAAAGGCTGTCTGTTGGTGACCAGGGACTCTGTCCGTGGGACATCAGCTCTGCACGCCACCAACAGAGATGACCCTCTGACTCAGGCAGTCCAGTGAGGAAACACTTGGGTTATACCTAGAGCCCTCTGAAGAAGGTGGGCTGTTTGTTCTTCCTGGCCCAGCGACCATTCAAAGGCCTTCCCAACTTGGAAAAAAGGATAAACCTTAGAAGGATCAAAGCGTCACCCCTTTTAGATGACACGGCACTGTGGGGGCTCTGGCTCTTCAACATATCTCCTCTAAAGACAGGTAGATGTGTTCTCCAGGTGCGCACAGCAGGCTCGTGATGAACACAGAAACCATGTCATTCTCACTGTTAAACGAGTAAAAGAGAGCATGTTATTCGTTAGGCTAATTGATCTGCAGAATTTGAGTGTCCGGCAATTTAAGAGTCTGTCCTGGGCGTGAGTGAAACACTCAGAGGGGCAGAGGGGCTGGGGATGAAAACTGCAGGGAAAAAAAATCATAGTTAGAATGTGGTTTGGCAGGTGCTGTTCTGAATTCTAAGAATTTAAAGGCAGAGGCGTCTGCTCATGAGTCTGTGCTCGTGGCTGGGTTGTTAGTGAGGAACTGAGCCCCGGGCCTGGTTGTTGGCCTGGGAGCCGGCACTCGGGGGATTAGAGCTGCAGGACTGTCCAGCCCTTAGCTCTGCAGGATGGAAGCTCTGCTCTGAATTTTGGGAATCAGGAGACCAAGCGCCAGGAAGGGAGGTCTTGTGGCATAGCTGAGAGAAAGGACAACTCTGGGCGTCCAGGAAGGAAAACCAAAAGTTGTTTATTTTGAAAAGAGGATTGGCTCCAGCTGGCGGAGACTCCAACCCCTTGCCTTACTGCTCAAAATGTGGCCCTCTTGGGGCGCCTGGGTGGCTCAGTGGGTTGGGCCGCTGCCTTCGGCTCAGGTCATGATCCCAGGTCCTGGGTTCGAGCCCCGCATCGGGCTCTCTGCTCAGCAGGGAGCCTGCTTCCTCCTCTCTCTCTGCCTGCCTCTCTGCTTACTTGTGATTTCTCTCTGTCAAATAAATAAATAAAATCTTTAAAAAAAAAATGTGGCCCTCTTTCCAGCAGCCTTGACATCACCTGGTGGCTTCCTAGAGATACTCTCACTGTCCACCCCAGGCTTCCTGAATCAAAGTCTGGTTTTTACCAGATGCCCTGGCGACTGGGAGGCACAGTGACCTCTGAGAGGTGCTGTGGGGACAGGTGAGCTGTCCCCATTCTTGCCCTGAATCTTTATGGGGATATACCTTAGCTGCCGGGTTAGTGCTGGACCCAGCGAGAGGGGGCAGACTCTGGCCTGAGGGACTTCACCGACTAGAAGAAAGGGTAGCAAATAATCGTAAAATGAGATAAACTGGTCTCATAGATGTGTTCATGAGAGTTTTAAGAGGGGAGTCCCACGTGGGAGTGCTCAGCCTCTCTCAGCTTCTGTTTTCTCAGGTAGAAAATGAGGTGCGCAGAGCCGTGTCTACTTCACAGGGCTAAAATAATTCACTTGATGTTTGCTGAGCGTCTCTACCCCAGACTGTCCTTGCATAACACTGAAGACCGCTCACAGCTCACAGCCTCATGGGGACGACAGGATGAACGGAATTTAACCCACTGGAATATGAATTGGACAGTGGCCCTGGTGATGAGCATCACATTCTGAACAGGGTGAATCCTGGAAGGCTTCCTAGTGGGGAGGGATGGATTTACAGCGAGGATGCTGCGGCGCTTCTTAGCATAGTCCTGGCTCTAGCTGAAGTGAGAGTTTGGCCCTCTCAGAGCTGCCTGTGGTCATTGATAAACTCCCACAGAGGATACGGGGGACCTGAATGGGACTGGCAGGAGTAAGCACACAGACGAAGGCTCTGCTTTTTGAGATGCGGCAGAATTTCTCAGGTAGCTAGGTTTGGCACGTCCCACAGATTTCCCACACATTCCCAAAAGATGCCTCTTTTTGCCAGGTGTTGAGACCTGGCCAGTGCATATGGATGGACAGACAGCTCTTGCCCAGCTCAGGAGAAGATGGGCTTAGGGGAGTCAGGAGGAAAAACACGGTCCATGCACTCTAAGAACATTAAATATGGCAGGGTCGCGTAAGTTTTTCTTTTTTAAAAGAGTTTCCTTATTTATTTGAGAGAGACAGAGAGAGAATGAGTGGTGGGGAGGAACAGAGGGAGAAAGAGAGAGGGAGAAGCAGACTTCCTACTGAGCAGGGAGCCCGATGCAGGGCTTGATCCCAGAACCCGGAGATCATGACCTGAGCTGAAGGCACACACTTAACTGACTGAGCTACCCAGGTGCCCCCCAACATACACCTTTGAAACAGAGCCAGGCTATATATAAAATTCTAGCTGGAGAGAAACGACAGACAGGTGACAGATGGTAGTACTCCCTTTCAAGGAGAACAGGGTATGTTCAAGGCATTGTGCTCAGTAATTCATATATGGCATTTCTAATTATTTTGTTTAATCCCCCAAGCATTACTTTTTTAAAGATTTTATTTATGTATTTGACAGATACAGATCACAAGTAGACAGAGAGGCGGACAGAGAGAGGAGGAAGCAGGCTTCCTGCTGAGCAGAGAGCCCGATGTGGGGCTTGATCCTAGGACCCTGGAATCATGGCCCAGGCTGAAGGCAGAGGCTTTAAACCACTGAGCCACCCAGGCACCCCTCCCCCAAGCATTTTTTAAAAACATTATCTCTGTTGTTCACATGGGGAAAATGGGGCTCAGAAAGCTGGTGAAGAGCAGAGCAGAGATTTGAACACGCGTTTCTCCCGTGGCAAGTTCTGAAGTCCTGTCTTCTTTCTCTGGGACCTTGTGTTTATTCTAAATCAAGCCAAGAGAACCTGGGGCCGTGACTGTCATGCAAAGGTGGGCATGCTGGTAGGTTGGATTTTGGAGTTCTCTGAACTATATCAGGGGAGTTAGGGGATTATCCCATTATCCTGTGTGGGAGCTCTGTTTCCTTGCTCTTATTTCCCCGGAAGCAGTGACAGGCTTGGGTACCTTGTGCAATGATTCCAGCCAAGCAGAGGGAAACGAGGTAGTAACCACTTACTTGTCTGCAGAGGCTTTGGGCACCAGAGGGGCCCTTAGAGGCTTCCTTTTGGCAGGGTTTGTGGGAGAATAGCAGAAATAGGATGAAAATAATCAAGCCCCAGGGCAGGGAAGCCTTGAGGGGTCAGGCTCAGAGCCTGAGGCCAGAATGAATTGAGGTGATCCAGGGGCCAGAGCCCTCTCTGAGAGACAGGCCGGAGGTCTGCCCTTTGCCCGGAGCCTGGGGGGGGGGGTGGCACAGGATCCATCTGGGAAGATGAAAATGTGGCTCCTCATCTTCCCGTGGGGGGTGTCTGTCAGTTTTGCTGCTGCTTTTTCTCTGGGAAACATTTGTGAGGGGCTCCTCCTTGACCCCAGGAGGTACTGAGTCCTGCTGTAAATGACTGGAAATTGCCAGGAAAACTGTTGCTTTTCCTGTCCCACAGGGATGCAGCCCCTCTGCCCAAGCGGAGAAGGGCAGGGTGGGCTCCTGGCCAAGGGCTGGATTGTAGTGGACTTGAACGGTTTTTCCCCACGGCATCAGTATTTGTGCAACATGCCAGTGTGTCTGGGAACTAAGGGGAAGGGATCAGGTTTGTTCTGAAGGGTTTGGAGAGAAGCTAGAGCCTGCGATTGTCCTTCTGAGGTTTAGGTGCCTGTTGCATTGGCTGGGTGACCCCCCGTTCCCAGCCTGCTCTCTGATCATTTCCCCGGGACCCACCACTTGGGGCACTTTCTGCAGCAGGATGCTGGGGTGGGTTGGGCTCTGTCCGTGCTCTCTTCCACCTCATCCTCCTGGCAAAGCATACTTCTTTGAGGGGGCCATAACCTCATCTCTACCTCCAACTAGACCAATGTAGCATCCTACAGTTGGCTAATTGAAGTAACTAGTTTAGCAGGGGTTAGTTTGCATATTACCTTTCCAATTAGGCAAAAGCATAATGCATTACACTTAATAAAGCTCCTACATTCCCACTGAGTTCTTAAGGAGAGACTAATTATGTGGGCATTTCAGCTCCTGTAGGGAATGGATAGTGGGGGCATGTTGAGGTCCAGGATAGTTAGGCTCCGCCCCTGTGATGTCATGGAGTTGACGTGTGTTCCCCTACTGGGTCCAGCCTTGCTGTTAATCTGGGATGCTGCCAGGGGAGGACAGGAACCCATGTTCTCTGGATTGCGCTTTATATCTAGCTGACCGTGGAAAAGCAGGCCTGGCCCAGGTTGCCTGCTGTTTCCTGGTAGCTCTTTCAGTACCCACCCTCCCTCCCTCCCCTCCAGTAAGTGGACATTTCTCCTCCAGGGGTATTTCCTCTTCAAAGAAAGCCTCCCTTTGTTGGAATAGTTATCAGATGGGCATGTTGGAAGAAAGATGGGGGTCGGATTTTGGAGCAGAGCAATCATTTCTTCTCAGATCCTCAGGACTTTGAGCCCCCATGGGCTCCTTGGCTTTTCCATGTACCACAATCCCAGGCTGCCAGAAGCATGGGGCATGTTGGTTCTGAAAGCACACAGAATCCCGAACCATTCAAGACTCCCGGCATCTGTGGCCTCCTACATTGGCACTTGGTGGTATCGTCAATTTTATGATGTAGTTTCCTTTGGATTATGAGAAAGAAAACGAAACATCTCGCTCCTCTCATTGGACATGTGACTCTCTGAAGGCACAAGTCTGGGCCCAGAGCCTGGTCTTTGCAGTGTGCAAGGCACCCTCTGAACCCACCTCCCATCCTGTGCTCGAAGCTGCCCTGAGCCGGGCACCGGGAACTCTCAGCACAGTGCTGCTGCTGGGGATTTAAGGGAGCTGAGTCAGAATATTGAGCCATATCCTAGGGTCTTTCCAGGAATTTTTTTTTTTTTTTTTTGAAATAAGAAGTGTCTAGGATCCCTTTGAAGAAGTAGTACACTAAAGAATTGGCATCTTAATGCCAGCTACTTGCCACGCATTGAAAGGGTCTCCACATTTTCAAATACCTGAGTGCCTGCTCTTTCTGTCTTGGGTATCGAAAGATAACTTCTATCAGATAGCAGCATCTAATTCAGACGAGCTAAGTAAATCGGGGCACAGGCATATGCTGCCATGCTGAAATGATGCTGTAGAATATTTAAGGACATGTGGGGAGGGTCATGCTTGATTAAGTGTAAAAAGCAGGTTACAAAAGAGTGGGTACAGAGTTATCCCATTTTGTGGTAATGTAAAATACGTCAAGGAAAAGACTGATGAGGCGGACGTCAAAATGGTAGAGTGGCTCTTCCTGGAGGTTGCTGTACCCAGGATTACTGTGTTTCTTTTTCTTTTCTTTCTTTCTTTTTTTTTTTTTTTTTGTATTTTGTTGTCTTTGTTGCTCAGATAATGGGGGAAGGGCATTTAAAGTGTGTGTGTGTAAAGATGAGACTCAAGAAAGGAATGGATGCTTTGAACTTATTTCAAAGTATGTTGGACGAATGATCTGTGCTTGCAGATGATGACGAAACCAAGATGCAGCAGAGCAGGAGGGGCCGTCTGTTCTTCCAGCTTGTTGTAATTATCAAAGGAAGACATCCTTTGTAAGGAATCGAAGGCATTAGTATTTTTAATACTTTCCAGGTGGCTTTCATGTACAGTCAGGACTGAAAACCAGCCATTGTCAGGAATAGACCTCAATTTGGAGTCACCCTTCTCCCCTCAACTCCCCCTCTCCACCCCCCCACCAAAGAAGAATTAAGAATCAAGGGCGGTGCTTAACCCACAGTAAGTGCTTAGAGAATTTTCTGCCATTTTCCTCTGCAAGCTTTTACTTCTGCTCAGGAGAAAACCATGACGTTCTGAAGCTAATGGAAGAAAGAAGGGACTTTGAATTTGTCCCTCTTGGGTTAGTTATGTTTATTAAACCAACACCAGAGGCTCTATCTTGTGGCCTGAGAGATTAGTACGCACTTTGAGGTGTGTGCTTTTAAAGATGAAAACGGCATAGATTTCTAGACCAGCCTGTGGGAAGTTGGCTCTTCAATAAGAGGAGGGTTCCCCGAGGCCTGTCCTCTTTTGAGGAGTGTCTGTGTTTGGGAACAGAGCAATCCTGTTACCTTCTAATATATGCCAAATTGATTTTAAAGCATGTGCCTTACCTGCATCGGGGGAGGCAGCCTCTCCTCCTGTCTAGCCTCCCAGCCTCTCATTTGCTGGGTTGCTTTTGCAGTATTTCATGGACATCACTCAGTAGAAACTAACCAGTAAATGTTCACTAAATTTTTAATTAGTTAATAAGCCCATTAAACTCCGGCGGCTCTACAGTGGTTCATGAGGGAGGTCCATCCTCTCAGTCACACATTCCCACTGCTGTGGAGGGAGGCAGGCCAGAGACGGGGGGAAATGCTGATGAATTGTTGCACGACACAGCTGTCAACTCGTGCGCAAATTCTCCTTTCGTCACTGAAGGCGAGCTCTGTGGAGGCCCGCTTATCATGTGCGCATTATGGTTTTGATGATTAATGATTCTGGTGTGTTGACCCACCCTGTTTTCTTCAAAATAATTATTTCAACTCTACTCTCCCCCCCGGGAATTGCTTCATATGGTTAATAAGCCAGCACACGATATAAAATTCCTTAAATGATAGTGACACTCGTGTGGTCCCACCTGGGTGCCGTTATGCTGTGCTGCTTAGAACTGCCGCGAGGTTTGCTTGCTTTTCTCATGAGCCGAGGAAAGACTTGGTAGCGTTTGTGTCAGTGGGAGCGACCGAGGTGAATCCTCAGAGTCCTCTCCACTGAGATCTGGGTTAAGTACTTCATATGCATTTTCTCTCTCAATCCTTAGAACAATCCTTTTTTTTTTTTTTTTTCAAAGATTTTATTTATTTGACAGGGGAGATCACAAGTAGGCAGAGAGGCAGGAAGAGAGAGAGGGAAGCAGGCTCCTCGCAGAGCAGAGAGCCCGATGCGGGGCTCGATCCCAGGACCCTGAGATCATGACCTGAGCCGAAGGCAGAGGCTTTAACCCACTGAGCCACCCAGGCGCCCCTAGAACAATCCTTTTAAGGAAGGCGGTATCATCTCCATCGTACAGAAATGGCTCAGAGAGGTTCAGTAACTTGCCTGAGGCACACAGCTCATGAAGGTACAACCTGATTTTAAAACACAGGACCCTGGCTCCAGAGTCCAGGCGGTTTCTAAGTTTCTGCGTGTCTGGGGTTATTGTGCAAAGGAGTAGGCATTTTCGCAGGAGTGTTCTCTGATGACTGAAAGAGTGAAATCTGTGTGTAAAAAAGCAACCTTGAACAACAGCTCTTCCCAGAATGCCTTTGCTGTGCGAGCGCCTCGAGTGGAGGCTGGACCTGTGAATGGTGGGGGATCCCACTCTCTGAGACCCCACTACTTGGCACGTGCTACATATTTCACCTGAGTTTTCCCTTTTCACCATCATTATAATCCTGTGTGATAATGTCCATAGCCTTAACTCAGAGCTCAGTGAAGAAAAGTCATCTGCTGGAGGACTTGGGGACTTTAAATGGCAAAACCAGGATTTGGACTCCTTTGGAGCTTTTCATAAACAAATGATGGCAGTCAGTGGGAATCATACCATAGTTCCACCCGGGGCAGGGATCAGCGTGCTTAGCAGACACTTAGGTACTGTCTACTTGTGCCGAGAAGAAAAAGGAGCAGGCACCTTGGGAAAGGGAGAAGCTGGCTGAGAAGAGTAGGAAGGCTTCTGGAGGAGGGGTTTGATTGTGTTCCCACGAGGGAGCTGGAGGAATGGTGGAGAAGCTGTGGCTACGGACAGAGTCCTCAGGACCAGTTTGGAGTGACCAGGAGGACCACTCAGAGCGGGTACCGGTGCTGGTTACCCAGGCAGGGGTTCTTGCAACTCTGGCTTCCTTCCTTGTCCTCACCCTTGCTGTCTTCCTGGGTCATCCCTGCCACCACTGTCACCTTGCCAGGGGTGGGTTTGGAAGGCCTTCTCCATCAGGAGTCCCTGAGCTGTGCAGAGGACACAGAGTGATGCCGATTAAATGTGTGACCCTTCCCTTCTTTCTGAAGATCTCTCTCCTTTATTTTTCCTGTGCTTTCCCGCAAAATGGAATTAGCATTTTTAGCATTCTAATAGAAGAATAATTTCTACCAAAGACAAAAGAATCACACTTTTAAGAGCACAGAGAATTAAAAAAAAATCCATAATCTCACCACCTGGAGAGAACCCAAATCAAAATTGTGTGTATATTTCTACAGTCATTTTGTAAGTGCATATATGAACATATCTTTTAATGTGTTTTTTTCTGAGGATAATGCTGTTCCACAGTCCTCATACTGTCTTACCCCAGCCCTCAGTCTCCTCGTCAATACACTGAAGTACGTATCATCGTTCCTAATGGCTACTGAGTGCCCCGTTGAGTGGTGGTGTAATAATTCTTTTTTACATGTATATTGGTCAAGGTTCAGTTAGGAAAACAGAAACCACTTTAGGTGTTTTCGCCGGAGAAGAGTGAATAGGGAGCATTGTATGCACAGGGGATGGAAGAGCTGGGACAAAGAGGAAACTTTTACTCGTTGGGGTCACATGGGAGGAGGGGGAGTGCAGGGGTCAGGAGCCGGGACCCTCTGGCAGGAGCCTAGACCATTGTGAGGGCTGTGCTGCCCAAGCATGACTCTCCACAGGAGCTGGGCCATGGAAGAGACACGGTTACTGCCGAGATGCCCCTGGAGGCTTGGGAAGTGGCGTGGAACACCCTGACTTCTCCATAGTCCCTGCTCTTCATCACTCCACCTGTGCCTTCTATTGGACAGGATGATCTTGCTTGCAGCCAGAGGTCAAAGAAGTCGAGAAACATCTTTCCCTCTGATACAGAGCAGAGGAAGAGCAAGGAATTGCTCTGACATCAAACGGGAAGTGTCTGGCAAGATGGGAATTGGGCACCTTCGTCCCAAGTATTTTTTTTTTTTTTTAAGATTTTATTCTTTCCTTTGAGAGAGCAAGTGAGCGAGTGAGAAAGAGTGTGTGGCAGGAGTGGCAGAGGGAGAGGGAGAAGCAGGCTCCCTGCCAAGCAGGGAGCCTGACACAGGGCTCGATCCCTGGACCTCGGGATCATGACCAGAGCTGAAGGCAGACATTTCATGGACTGATCCCCCCAGGTGCCCCCCAAGTAGTACTGTTTCCGTGTGTTGGGCAAGGCTGGGTAGAATTAGTCAGGTGCTCTCTCTCCTGCACGGTAGGATGCCCTGCACTGGCACCAGTACCACTAGGGGTACAGAGACCCAGAGGCCGTCGCCCCTGCTCTGCCATCCCGTTGGGCTGTGGGGATAAGAAGAAAGCTAAGAGCCGCTGCTCGTTGAGCGTTTACTAACCACAGGCATGGGGCTCAGCCCTTCTGTGGATTGTCATTTATGCCTCAGGGCTCACCATACCACATTCCGTTTCTTCCAAACACTTGTCTCATTGTGTCCTTTTATAAATGCACCCTCGTTCAGTGCCAGATGTGTTCCTGGAGAAGAAAGGACTCCCTGAATCAGCCCTCCGCAAGGTGGTGCTCCCTGAGCCCCTCTGCGCTGGGGGTAGCCTTCAGAGGGGGCACGTCCCCCTCAGGGCAAGCCCGCGAGCTCCCCCAGGCCTCTGAGCTTCCTTCACTCCTGTTCCCCTTGGCTGTGGGCCTGTCCGTCCAGACTGTGGTCATCATCACGGTGTCCTCCCGAAGTCTTCCAAGTGGTCATGAATCCTGGAGGGTCTGCTCACCTGTGTTCTCTGTGTCCTGGAAGTTTTTATATGTGAAATGCAGATTTTCTCTTCTTCGGCCTGATTCTTGCTTTGCCTCACCCTTTTCGGCAACCATGACAGGTATTAACCACACTAAGGAATAAAAAAACCACTGACCAAAACACACGCCGTTTGTGGGGAGAAGGAGGCCCCAGAGTAAACACATGGTGCAGGGTTCAGTCAGCCCAAGACTGTGTGGGAGAGCCCCTCTCCCCCTCGGGCAGACAGGGTCAGCTCCACAGTATGTGGGTTCTCCCTGCTGGGAACACAAGCAGCAACTGGAAAGGAGAAGGTGCATATTGAAACTACCATAGTGGCTTGTGGCAATGTCTGGTTTTGGTTGTGAGGAAAAGATTTCAGAGGCAGTGGTTAAGTGGATGGACCCTCCCATTAACAAAGGCCCAGTTCCCCTCCTGTCTCTTTGCCTCATGACAATAAGGTCCTTATGTCTGTGTTTGCTCATGAGCACATCTCTAGTTCCTAGCACAGTACTTGGAAACTTGGAAAAGCGATTTACTTGGGACTAAAGGTCTACTGCCATATAAACTCCCCCCATTTTACAGCCGAGAAAATTGAGGCTCAAAGAGTTAAACCATGTCCAAGGGAGTTAGATACATAGGGGATCTGTCTTGGTGCCTGAGGGGTCTTGCCTGGGGATACTGTGTATGTGCACAGTCTAAGACTACTCAGTTTTCCAGAGACTGTCAGCTCAGAGATTTACAGTAGCACAAGCATGGGTGGATCCAGGTTTTGTGGGGCCAGAAGCTTACACAGTGTAGGGGCTTCTCCTTAATGACAAACACCACAAAATGACCTGGGCCAAATTAGCAGTAAAATTATCTGTAGTTCAGGCTGAAAAAAATAAACCATCAAAAAATTATACGTTGTACAGACCTGACGCATATTACAGCCATGCCCTAGTCCAGAAAGCAATAGATTTCTATTGTAAATTAACTGCCTGACACACTCCTATAATAAATTTTCCCTTGTTTATTTTTTGTTGCATGCTTTTTCACCATCTCTTTCTATGACGTTAATTTTGTAATATTTTCTACCGAGATTAGAAAGATAAGTCAGTCTTTCCTCTAGCATGGCTGATGAAACCTGTTTTTTTTAATTTTTGATGACGGCAGGCACACAGCATAGTACCTCTCACACAGATGTCCTCACTGTGATGTTGTACCCCTTGAGCGTGGGGATTCTAGTTAATTCTGCATCATGTGACTCCCACCATGAAATAAAGGGGTAAAGCTTGTGCATTTATAATTGTGTATGCTGCATTATCCAGTGTTCCCCTATTGGGAGAGAACTTTTGATTAGGACAGAAAAAGCAGTGTTTTACATATCTGCTTGCTAGAGGGTGGTTCCACAGCCCAGGATCTGTCTCTGGAGGTTTCAGACCTTGGTTCCTCTTTACTTGAATGCCTCTGGTACTGGGTACCGTAAAACCTCTTCCTATCTTGACTTGACTCCTGCCCTGCTCTGTGTTACCATGATAGCAGGTGAATGGGAATAGTCATGAAAGCCATTCCCAGACCACAAGAGCCAGCAATAATTTCCCTGCCCATAGGCTGGACCCACAATGCCATCGTCCTCCTGCCTCCATGTGTCTCCATCCGGTTCCTCTTACCTGGCCTCCATGGGTAGCTGGAACAAGGCGGAATGGGACAGGGGGACGGAACACGGAAGGGATGGAGCTCATAACTGAGTGTGGGTAAAAGATCTTCCTTTTGCACCTTGGATGCCGACGCAGATCCTGTGAATCATGTCGACCAAGAAGAGGGTGCAGAGCAACCAAGGGTGGCTTTTTTTGGGTCTTAGGGCTGGCAGTGCAGGAGACAGTCCACCAAAATCTGCTAAACGTACTCCAGATTGCAAGCAGGAAGGGCAAGACTTTAAAGGCCCAAACCACAAGGTCACAGGTCCCACTTTGTGGGAAGGATGATTGGTGCCAACAGAGTTAAGCCAACTAATACACAATTGGCTATTTAGCTAATGGATGTTCTCTTATCCCTCTTCCAGTCCAAAGTAGAAGGAATGTTCCAGGAGAGGGTAGAGGTGCACTCAGGAAGTGGCAGTTGAAAGAAAGAAGGCCATGGGGTTCAGAATTGAGGCAGGAGATGTGCATAGGTTGTGACTTTTAGTATCCTCCCCACATTCTTTTGAATGATCTCTTGGCAAGGCTTACTTCACTTGAGAATCTTCTTAGCCAGCATATTGCTAGGCCCATCCTAGGCCTGTGGGAGGAACATGTGTGAGGAGGGGCCCTGAGGTTTACAACCTTCATGGGATGCCTGTCTTGAGTATGAGGGACTCTGGAGTCCTGTAGATGACCGGGGCGGGCGGTCGTTCCTAAACCTGTCCGTGTTGCTGATAGAAGTCCACAGAACTGCTAATTCCAGGAGCATGTCCTGTGACCAGGTACTGTGTGAAGACAGCCAGCCCCATCTCACTGAACCTCCCTGTTAAGTGTTGAATTGGGGCCTCCAGAAGCGTATGTTGAAGTCAGAACCCCTGCTATGCGTGAGCGTGGCCTGATTCAGAAATTGTGTTTCTGCACGTGGACTCCAAGTAACATGAGGTCGTTAGAGTAGACTTAGGTCCTTATAAGAGACACAAAGACGTGGGCACCTGAGGGAGAATGCTGACGGAAATACAGATGGAAAGACTACGGCTGTGAGCCAAAGAATACCACGTGTTTCTGGCAACTACCAGAAAAGGCAGAGAAGGATTCTCAACATGTTTCAGGGGGAACACCACCCTGACAGCACCATGATCTTGGATGTCTAGCCTCTGAATCTGTGAGACAGTAGGTTCCTCTGGTTTGAAGCTGCCTGATTTGTGGTAGTATGTGACAGCAGCCCTGGGAAGCTAACAGGCCCCCGACAACCATGTGAGGTAAATGAAATCCTGGCCCCCATGGGCAGATAGGGAGCGGAGGCCCAGAAAAGTCAAGTTGCTGAAGTTGCACATCCAGCCACAGCAGGGCCTGGTCAGCTTCACCCAATCTCTTCACCGGAAGGAGGTGATTTTGGTGGTAAGGATGCCGTGAATGAATCACTAGCCCGCAGCAGTGTGGGGACCCACTCCTCAGAGGACCCAGACCCGGTGCCTGCTCACCCACCCGAGGGTCAGCCTGCTGGTTGTTATGTATGGCATGCATACATAACGTATCTGATTTTCTGCCACTCCAGAAATTCTCTTTCTGCCTGTCCGGCACCTTCTGCAGGTCCTGTGCCCCAGCCCTGCACAACTAGGCTCACATCTCCCTGGGGGTACTTAAGACTGTTAGACTGGGCAGAGTGTGTGTCTTCCCTTTGAGAGCTCCCGGAAGGCTGTGGAAGCTGGAGTGCTGGGAGGCCTGCACTAGGCCTTCTGCGCTATTGCTAACAAGGGTTTATGGGCAAACCTGTTGTGTGCCAGGCCTGGGGGAGGTAGGGAGACAAACAGAACATATGCCTTTCCTACCTTCAGTGTTGGGTGTGGATTCAAGCCTTTGATCACCAAAACCTAGTTTCCCATGGATAAAAATACTTCAGTAATTTTTTTTTTTTAATCAGCGATGCTGTCTTTGCTCTTATTAGTAGGTAAAGACTTCTAATGTTTTAAGTTTTGCTCTCCTTGTTTGAAATTTCTGTTTTCTGATACGATAATGATATTTTCAACCACTTGTCTTTATTGAGCACCTAGCTTGTCTCAGCCCTGTACCTGTTAATGATTCCAAAAACAGAGTGGTGAAAGTGGCTGGAACAATCCTAGCCTTATGAGTCCCCCATTGTTATGCACCAGGATGGGGTGATAGTGTGGGAAACCAGAGATACATTATGGAGTTCTTTAACCTTGAGTCATGAACTTCTGATGAATGTGAGAGCTCTTGGACACTTTAGAGGAAGTTTCTCATTTATAACGCATGTGTGTGGATATGTGCTTTTTTCCCTTGGGAGAGAACATAGAGTTCACTTAGAATCTCAGTGGGATCTAAAATGGATTTCAAGGAGTCTCAAGGTTAACTCCCTTTGTAGGATGAAGAGGGTCTTCTATGATGTGCACCCTCCCTCCCATAATTTACTGGTTCAGAACTACTGAAATCAAACTTGATTTTTCTTCTCTGCATTGACATTCTGATTCTAGCAAGTCCCATTTCCTCATGAAGCAGGGCCAGCGTGAATTTCTGTTAGTCTGTTTATGGGTCCTGCAATACTATGCACCAGTAAGTTTAGGCCATTTATAAGATTCCTCAAGAGCTAGTTCTATTTTATAATGGTTGGAAGCATATCATTCTAGAAATGCCCTGACCCTCAGCATCGTGGGCCACCTACAGTGTGCTCCTGGATGTCAGTCGGCATGCTTAGAGTCCTTTGCATCTCAGCCTTTACGTTATTCACTTGTAGGTCCGAAACTGTGCTGTTTGGGGAAACTTCATGAATATGGACTTATCAAAATAGAGACCAGGGAGACTTGTGTTTTTTATTCTCTAGATGGTCTCTTCTTACAGGATACCGCGTAAGGCAAAGAATTATCTTGCCAAACGAAGTTCATAAACCTGGGTGAGTCTTCTTCCTTTTGTGGCCTAAGTAGCGCTTGCCCAAACGAGAACCAACTGAGGCCGATAATGATGAGTTGCTTAATGAGTGTGTTTGCTGATAGAGTTCCTAATGGCCTCAACCGGAGTTCAGACCCAAGAAAAAGGACATGAGTTATTGCTTTAGTATTTACTGTTGTTCCAGAATAGACTGGGGGGATGATGGTGGAGCTAGAAGGGACATTCACATGGAGTCACTTCTGTCTCTGAAGCAATTTACCAGTGGTGTAGGATTGTCACGGATGCCTCTTGGTTGATAAATTGCTTTGAGTGACAACAGTCCCTAATGGGTCATGGGCTGCCATGAGCAGCTTTAGAGAGCTGTTCTTTGGTTAAGTATCCAGGGGCAGAGCCTGAGAACATGAGCAGAGAGGAGCTATCATTCTGTGTTGCAGAGGGAGATTAATTCCCCTGGGAAGGCTGTGGACATCCCAGAGGTGGGGGTTCCAAGCCCGAGAGGCCAGAGATGGTGTGGTTAGGAGAACAAGAGGTCAGTTAAGGGACTGGAAATTTCTTAAGGGTGGGTCTCGTTCTTCCTGTTCCGCTAAGAATGAGCATTTTCCTTTATCAAGACCTTCTAGTCTTACACTATTAAAGAAGTCTCTTCTCTCTGAGGAACAAACCCATTGGTTTGGTTTATCAGAAGAAATGACAAGGAAATTGATTCTTGAAAGAAGAGAATTGCACTTGATAAAAGTTGTATTTATATTGCTTTTTACTTGAGGTACTCTTTAGTTATTGGAACTTGGGGTGGTTAGAAATCAAGTAAAAGACTGTGCTAATAGTGAGTTGGGAAGTTGGGGGCCAGAACACTGGGAAAGGGAGGGAGGAAATTTCAGAAAGGAGGGAAACACGGAATGGGGACTATGAAGATCATTTTTAATTTTGTCCAAACCATTGGCTGACTTCTGAGCTTACATGAATGGGGGAGACTCCAAGGTTCATGGCAAAAAGCAACTGATGAAAGGCTAAAGGAATTGACACGTTTTAGCTGCTAGCCTTTGGAGGGGAGTTTGAGTGTAGCCAAATTAATTGCCTGCTAGAACATAAAATATTTTCCAAAAAAAATCGAAGAATTGAGATCGTCTATGTTATATCCTATATAATATCAATATAATAAAAATTAATATAAGAAACAGGAATATGTGAGTCATGGTTAGGAGACAAAGCAATGAAATGAAACTGACTCTGAGATGATTCAGATATTGGAATTAGGACAGTTATTTTAAAGCAAGTGTGCGTGTGTGTGTAAGTAATTCAAGACTTAAAGAACAAGGCGGGGGCGCCTGGGTGGCTCAGTGGGTTAAGCCGCTGCCTTCGGCTCAGGTCATGATCTCAGAGTCCTGGGATCGAGCCCCGCTCTCTGCTCGGCAGGGAGCCTGCTTCCTCCTCTCTCTCTGCCTGCCTCTTTGCCTGCTTGTGACCTCTCTGTCAAATAAATAAATAAAATCTTAAAAAAAAAAAAAAAGAACAAGGCGATCTTAATGCATAAACAGATCTAAGAATCTAGGCAGAGAAGTGAAACTCTTTTAAAAGTCCAGATTCTAACATTGAAATATATCTGAATTGAAAAGTTGATTAGATTGTGTTAGCAGCAGATTGGAAATGGCAGAGGAAATGTCTGATGAATCTGAAGTTGGATCAATAAAAAAGTAACTCACTTAAAAAAATTAACAGAGCATCAGAGACCAGTGGGATCCTATAAAGTGGTTTAATATATATGTAATTGGAATTGCAGAAGGAGAAAGGAGAGGGAGAATCGGGCAGAAAAAATATTTGAGGAAATAATGGTCTAACATTTCCTAAAATTGGTGAAAAAAATCAACTTAAGGGTATAGCCAACTTCTCAAACACAAAGCAGGATAAATACAAAGAAAGCTGCCCTTAGGCACATTATAGTCAAAGTATTCAAAACCAAAGAGAAATCTTGAAAGCAGTTGGGGGAGAGGAAAAGAGACATTACACAGAGTGAGAATAATGATCCTAAAAATGAAACTAAAAAACTGGAAATAATGGAGACCAGTTGACAATGGAACAACATCTAAAATACTAAACACACACACACACACACACACATACACACACACACACACTTTAGAAAGATCTATCATCTCTTAAATCTATATCCAGCAAAAGTATGCCATGGAAAGTAAAATATGTGTTTTCGGTTGAGTAAAAGCAGAAAATTTGTCATCAGCAGTACTGATGAACAGGATATGCTAAAGAAATTTCTTTATCCTGAGGGCAGATGACAACACAGATCTATAGCAGTGAATGGTATATTTTATAGGACTGTTTATATATGTTTTTTTCTCTTGATTTATTTAAAAGGCATATGGCTATTTGAAACAAAAGGTAAACTACTGTATTTGATTTATAATGTGTGTAGACTATAGTATATAGAACATATTTACATGTATACTATATTCAGTATAGTGTATCTATATTTTCATGTATATGAATTTCAACAAAGGCCCATAGGAACAGAATGAGGGGAGGGAGTAAATGGAATTATCTTGTTTCTTTTCTTAAATGTTTAAAATTTTTTAATTTTTAAGATATATTTGAGAGGGAGTGAGGGAGAATGAGCAGTGGAGAGGCTCAGAGGGAGAGAGAGAGAGAGAGAGGAGCAGACTCCCTGCTGATCAAGGAGCCCAATGTAGGGCTCCCTCCCGGAACCCCGAGATCATGGCCTGAGCCAAACGCAGATGCTTAATCGACTGAGTCACCCAGGCACCCTGAATTATTTTGTTTTTTATATTAATTATATAGTATGAAATAGACTGTTATAAATTAAGGGTACATATTGTAACCACGGTATCAGTCACTAATAAAAATAAAGCAAAAGATAAAGCCAAAATAGCCATAAGAATTAAAATGGTACACTAAAAATTTGACTTAGCTCCAAAGAGAGAAGGAAAGGAGAATGAGAATATTAAAGAACAGGTAGAATAGAACACAAATAAGAACATGCCAGACCTGAATCCCACCTATATCAGTGGTAACATTAAATCTAAATCAATTAAACATTTCTAGAAAAAAGCAGAGACTGTCAGGTAGAAAGGAAGGCAACTAAGTCCTGTGTGCAAGAGCCATACTTGAAGTACCGAGGGACAGATAGGTTGAAAGTGAAAGCATGAAGAAGCAGGTACCATGCAAAAAAATAAGCATAAGAAAACCAGAGTGACAGTATGGATATCAGGAAAAGTGGACCTCCAAAAAAAGGAGTATTATGTGAGATAAAGAGGGACATCTCATAATTAAAAAAAAAAAGGATCTGTTTACTCAGAAGATCTAACAGTCATGAATGTGTGTATGCCTCATAACATAGCTTCAACATAGTTGAACAAAAACAGACAACTGAAGGGAGAAATGGACAGATTCTTCATTGTAGCTGGAAATCTCCCTGCTGCTCTCTATCATTGACAGAACAGTCAAATAAGAAATGAGAACACGGCCATCTTGACCAAGCTGGTTTTTATAGAACACTATACCCAGCAGAGGAATATTCTTATTTTTCAAGTGTACATGGAATGTTTGCCAAGAAAGACCATCATGTATTATAACGTGAGAGTTAGATTTCAGAGGACTGAAGTCTTTGATCACACTGGGAATTGAATTAGCAACAAAAGTCCAAGTAAATGTCTTCAGTCTGCACAGGAGCTCAGGGGGCAGCTCATGTCTGAAGCAGAAAGGTGGCCTTCACTGAGAATGGGCTACGATCAGCCCACCACAGTGAGAGGAGAAGGCAGTGACATTGACCAAGTCTCATTATACACACAGCACTGTGAAAGGGTATCTTATATACACTGAGTCTTGTAGTATTTTAAACAGCTCTCTTTGCTTGAGAGCCAACACTTAATCGACTTTCCCCAAGTTTCCTAGCTTGTGAGTAGGAGAAATGGGGTTGAGTTCAGGTCAGTCTGGCCCCAGCCATCCTTCTGTGGACCACATTACAGTATGGTCTCTTAATCATATATGTACGTTGCATTTCCTTCCCTGATGAGATTTTGAAACTAGGGTCTTCCCTGATGGAAGTTTGTCTGTTGTCTGTCCTTACAGGTTATAGCTATGCTTTTTCCAATTCATATGCTTTTTCTGTGTTTATTAAAATGAAGTGTGCACAGAAATCCTTCTTCAGTATCCTCAGTTGAAGTCACCTCCTGACCTTCTTAGATATAATCTAACACAGATTTCTATGTATATATGCACACATGTATGTATACATGTGTATTATATATATCACACATAAATATGTACGTATGTATATGAACATAGATATGTCATACAGATAATATATAATTAAATTATATATATATATATATATACATACACACATTCTTGTCTCTTAATTTTTTTTTTTGCCTTTTCTTGAGGTTCACTCAAGCTGAACGTCTTTAAGCAAATGTATTAAGATTCATTGGGGTTAGCTATTGCCAATCACCCATGTGCTGGAGGCCTCAGGTGGCCTCATGTCAGGCATCCTGCCACGGAGGTCTGTGCTCATCACTCTGTGTGCTTCCTCAAATCCCTGGTTCCTGGGCTCTGCTGCCTGAGCCTGTGTCAAGGTTTTGCCCAGTGCTGAGCACACCTTCTAACCCTCTGTCTGGGATGATGAATTGTACTAGTGGGGCATTAGGATACCTCCACAAGACCTTGCAGAGGAAAGCCCTAAACTGGGATTTGTCTGTGCTTGTCACAGATGAGTGCTGTTTACTTATGAGGGCTGCATTAGTTTCAGGCCAGTGGAAAAGCCTTTCCATCTACCAATTCACTGGGCAGCACTTGTCAAACAATAATGTTCATGGGCAAAGCCAGGAGCACAATTTCACAGCCTCAATGCTCCCTTAGTTCATATTCACCCACCCATGCCATGTTTTGTGCCTGCCCATCACAACTTCTCTGTTGTCTGGACATCTTACTGCTTGACTCCCAACTTTCATAAATAGAGATTATGTCCTTTAACTAAGCACAGGCTCTGAATTTGAATTACGGATTCAACTCTGTTTATCGACATGACTTGTGACATTTGAGAAGTCCTCTTGCCTCTCTGTGCTTCAGTGTCCTCTGCTTCTTACCAAGAATCATAATAAAAGCTAGCTTACTGAGTTGCTTACAAGATTCGATAAGATGATTCATGAAAGACCTTTGTAAAACGAAGTGATTACCATATGCATTTATTATTTTATATATGATTTAAGTTCACTGATAGTTGATGGTATAAATCAGAACCACATCCAACAGTAACCCCCCCCCCCCCCAGTAAAAAAAAGCATTATTTAAGCATGCCTGGTCAGTGAAGTTGAGCACACCCCAGCTACATGATACCGGCTTTGTCAACAGTGTTTACACTTGGACTTTATTTGGGGGAAAATGCATAGCTACTTCAGCAGGTACTGGGACCTTGAATTCTTAGCCCAACATGCAATGGTGGACTTGTCAGAAATCTTTTTAAACATTTAAAAGTTTTTAAGCAAAAGGACATAAGTAGGACTCATTGGCACACCTTTGTAGTTGAAATTCTTGGATCTAGCAGGTTTGATGAAATACAGACTTGACCATCTCTGGGGACATTACCTCTTCCCCTCGACTAGTAGAGCTCAGAGCAGAAAGGCAGGAAGTAAGGGCAGGTATAAGACTTGATGGAGGTGATGACTTTAGGGCCACACAGTGACAACGTAGTAGGAGTATGTGATGAACATTTATTGATTTAATGACTGCAGGGACACGGATGTTTATTGTAGAATATTGGGGAAACCTAAAAAAGTGTGGAGAAAAAATAACCATGCAGGTCAACTGTCATTGTATATCTATGTCCTTATTCAGAGTAGTAACTGAGTGCCTTTTAGGGGACAGGTGCTGGCAGACATCAGAGAACAAGACAAAATTCCTGTCCTCATGCAGCTTAGTTCCCAGTGAGAGCCGAAAAGACCAATAATAACCAAGTGGGCACCACTACGGAGAAGAATATGGGGAGTCAGTGCCAGGAGCACTGGCTTCTGGGGTAGAAAGGGGACTTAAATAATAGTGACAGAACTCATGTATAAAGGACAATTGAGGGGTGCCTGGGTGGCTCAGTTAAGCATCTGCCCCCAGTTCAGGTCATGATCCCAGAGTCCTGGGATTGAGCCCCACATCTGGCTCCCTGCGGGGAGCCTGCTTCTCCTGCTCCCTCTGTGTTCTCTCCTTCTGTCTCTCAAATAAATAAAATCTTAAAAAAAAAAATAAAAAAGGGCAAAGGAGCAGAGATCTCAAAGAGTATGTCATGTGGGTATTTGAAGAAGGAGCATTTTAGGTGAGAAGTAAGCTGGTGCAAAGGTCCTGAGGCAGGATTGTGCCTGTTCTGTTGCTCCAGCAGAAGGCCATTGTAAGTGGAGCAGAGTGAGCGGAGGGCAGAGAGGAAGGTTGGGGGGTGGGCACTGAGGGCCAAATTCTGCAGTATGTGGTTGGCCCCTGGGAGCTTCTCCTTTTTCTGTGTGATACTGTGTTTACTTAGAGAGCCCTACATAAGAATATTAATTGATACATGGAAAACCATGAAAAATGTCAGGAGCTGAGGATAAGAAAGGTGACAATTCCATGACCTCGTCTTTGCATTTTGAGTTGAGCTCACGTGTGTGGAGGCAGCATGTCATAGTGGAAACAGCATGGTGTTGGAATTGCAGGACTTGTGTTCAGGACACTTTGACTCTGTCATATCCGGCCCTGTGACCACATCTGTAGCCTCTCTGGGCCTCAGGTTCCATATCTATAAAATGTACCTGTTGGAGTTTTTTGACCATGCCATTTTGCTTATGTATATGGATAAGACAAAGAAATTGCTGAAAATTTGTCAAAGATGGAAAAGACTATGTATGTTCTCATCCAGTTAACTTCCTATTCCTAAATGCTGCTCTTCCATCTAGAGCTACATAATTCTGTAAATAAGCCAATAGACACCCGTGCCCATTTAAGTTAAAGTGAAATGAAGTAAAATGAAGCATTCTATGCCTCAGTCTTACTAGTTCTGTTTCAAGAGCTCATCACCCACATGGCTGCTGGATTGGGTAGCGCAGAGCACAGAACGTTCGCACCATCACCGGAAGTTCTCTTGGGTGTTGCCACTCTCCAGCATGTGGCAAACCCCTACTTGTCCTGACCTCTTGTTCATGTGTGCGGTGAGTGATAATACTGTTGTGGCATTTCATAACTCTTGTTTCTGGACCTCCATGATCCCGCTTTCTTTGGGGGAGCAGCTGGGGTAGGATTTCTAAGACCCACAATAGATTACCCGATTGCGAATTTCTGAGGGCAAGACAGATGTCTCTTAACCGTTTCCTCTGTGACTGTGGTGCAAGCTAAAGTGTGCAGTCTGGGGCTCCAGAGGGCACGGTCAGAATTAATTAAGGCATGTTGCATAGCCTCAGATGCTCCTGCGGGCAACAGAGTTGCAGAATATTGTTACTAATTGCATTTTGCTTTGGTGCGTCTGTTGGCTTCTTCCTGGTCCACTTGAGATTAGACTAATTTGTTGGGCTCTGTTAACTCCCCTGCAGATAGCATTTCATGTGCTCTCATAAAAGCTGCCTACATGTTATTTGTACTTTCAACATATTCCTGAAATAAATGGTGCTCAGTGTTGGTTTATTAGATTTATTTAAGAAAAATAAGCCCAATACCCAATGGTCCATACAGTATACGTTGAAAACCGCATTCCACCAACCAACCACAGAATTGAATTGAGCAACAGTGGCCACAGTTGTCTTATAGGAACGTGCCAGATGGGCGGTGGCCGCAGGGGATTACTAGACCAAGAAGATAAACAAGATGAAAATGGAATTATTTCTCCTTCCAAATCAGGATTTTCCACTGTGTTTGCAGCAACAACTCTGGGGGAAATACAGCCCATGAAGAGAGTTCACGGTCTTGGTGCCAGTTCTCTGTGTGTGCAGAGATAAATCAGTGGATTTATGGATTTAATTTCCCCTTACTGCTGACCCCCTTCCTATCTGAAGGTAGGGATTTAGAAGTTAAGGTGTGTATCTACAGGTAGTAAAATACCATTTTGTTTTTTCTCACCGCCTGGCTCTTGTATAGAATTAAAATTGCAGGAGAATCTTGTTAAAGATGGGTCGATTCATTACCCCGTACAGAGTCATTTGTAGGAGCCAAGCCTGGCTGTGTTGGGTGCTGCTGTGGAGGAGGGCTTCTTTCTGATAGCCGTCTGCTCGGAAAGATGATGGGTGACTCACCCAGGTAGCTGCCCCAGCATTTTGATCTGTCTCCCCTCTACTTTTTTTTTTCCTTCCTAGTTTGTTTTGCTTTCTTTTATCCACTCCCTTCCCATCCCAATTACACCAGTGAGTGGAGAGACACCAGAGTTTTCTCATGAAACCTTTCCCATGAAGCTGAGCAAGGGTTTTAGGGGTTCAGTTTAAGATAGTTCCCTTATAGAACCTTCCTTAGAGGTCATTCAGACTGCTCCATTTTCCCTATTCAAGCTGCTAGGACTTATTTTGAAAAATGTCCCTAAATCATATCTTACTCAGAGACCTGTGCCGTGTTAGATCACTTATGGTTGCATGGCACTGAAACCCAGGTCAGCCTAGCTTAAGGGTTATATTCCACCTAATTTGGAAGTCCAGTGTTGGACTTCAGGCCCAGCTGTATCCAGGGCTTGACCTAACTTTGTTTCTGCAGTGCATCTCCTTTGACACACTAGCTTTATTCTTAGACATCCTTTTCCCTTGTGACTGGAAATATGTTCTGGAGAAGTTCCAAGCCAGCTCTTCCTAATAGAGGCATGTGGAGAGAACTGTCTCTCTCTGGCATCCGTATGTAAGCTCAGGGAGGACTCTCAGTGATCTGTAGGGTCAGGTACTGATTCCTGGGTGAATCACTGTGGTATGGCCAGGAGGGCAAACTTGGCCAACTCTGAGTCATGGGGCCCTGTGTGTGGCTGGTGGGTATGCAAAGCCAGGCCAGAATCATAGGTAGAGGTTCTCCTGTAAGAAGACGGGGACCCTCTGGTACAGATGTCCACTCCACCACTCCAGATGGGACATCTTTGTGTCTCAATCCAGCTGTTGGTTGTATAGGGATTCTTACATGTCAGCCCCAACTCCCCCAACCAAAGCAGGAGGGCTCCATTCTAGAAAGCAACTGGAGGTATGAACTCTCCCTCCGAAACCCCACTTCAGTGATGGCGGCTTCCCTGGAGTTGCCATGGAAACACAGTGACACCAGGGCCTATCCTGGCTTGTAGACTTCACTGACCTTTCAGGTCAGTGGGGAGTTGGGAGTTCACATCCTTCCTGTGCCCTTCACTGGCTGTGGGAACTTACATTTTCCCAGCCTCACTTACTACTTCTCTCCAGTGGGGATGCTTTTAGTAGCTGCTTGATAATGCTCTTGTGAAAATCAAATTTAGCTTGGGGACAGTCCTTACCCCATTGCCTGGCACGGTGTAGGTGCTCTGTAAACAATGGCTCTTCTCCTCTTGGCCTGTCTTCCCTCTCCCCATTGCTAGCATGAGTGCCTCTGCCAAGATGGGTGGTTGGAT
Organism: Lutra lutra; assembly: GCF_902655055.1. Classification (NCBI taxonomy): domain Eukaryota; kingdom Metazoa; phylum Chordata; class Mammalia; order Carnivora; family Mustelidae; genus Lutra; species Lutra lutra. The sequence goes on along the minus strand of NC_062282.1, from coordinate 76,283,492 downwards.
TTACTATTCTTCCTTAGATGAACAGGTGGTTTCAGGTATTGACACAGCACAGCCCTAAGCCTGTGAATTCTGGAGCAAGACCACCTGAAATGAATGAATCCATGCTCTATCCTTTGCTAATTGTGTGACCTTGTGTCAGCCACTTAATTCCTCTGTGCTTATTTGAAAGGGAGGAATTGATGACAACTACATGAGTTAATCCATTTTAAGTGTTTAAAACAATGCTGGTGCTTAGGGAACAATTAATGCATTGATTATTAGTTGTGCTGGTCCTAGGTCTCCCTTGTGCTTTTCTGGCTTCCCAGACGAAGATGGTGGCCCCCTGTCTCTGGGCGTGTGCCTGTCCAGCAATTCACACACAAAACAGATAATCATGGCAAAAAATGGGCAGAAGACGTGAACAGACATTTCTCCAAGGAAGACATACAAATGGCTAACAGACACATGAAAAAATGTTCATCATCACTAGCCATCAGGGAGATTCAAATCAAAACCACATTGAGATACCACCTTAACACCAGTTAGAATGGCCAAAATTAACAAGACCATAAACAACGTGTGTTGGAGAGGATGTGGAGAAAGGGGAACCCTCTTACACTGTTGGTGGGAATGCAAGTTGGTGTAGCCACTTTGGAAAACAGTGTGGAGATTCCTTAAGAAATTAAAAATAGAGCTTCCCTATGACACTGCAATTGCACCACTGGGTATTTACCCCAAAGATAGAGATGTAGTGAAAAGAAGGGCCGTCTTTACCCCAATGTTCATAGCAGCAATGGCCATAGTCGCCAAACTGTGGAAAGAACCAAGATGCCCTTCAACGGACGAATGGATAAAGAAGATATGGTCCATGTATACTATGGAGTATGATGCCTCTATCAGAAAGGATGAATACCCAACTTTTGTATCAACATGGACGGACGGGACTGGAAGAGATTATGCTGAGTGAAGTAGGTCAAGCAGAGAGAGTTGATTATCATACGGTTCTGCTTATTTGTGGAGCATAAGGAATAGCATGGAGGACATGGGGAGATGGAGAGGAGAAGGGAGTTGGGGGAAACTGGAGGGGGAGATGAACCATGAGAGACTGTGGACTCTGAAAAACAATCTGAGGGTTTTGCAGGGGCGAGGGGTGGGAGGTTGGGTGAGCCTGGTGGTAGGTATTATGGAGGGCATGCATTGCACGGAGTGCTGTGTGGTGCATAAACAATGAATTCTGGAACACTGAAAAGAAATTAAAAAAATAAAAACTAAAAAAAGAAAACCCACACCCATTCTGCCACGTGAATGTTTCCCAGAAATTTCTTTTTCTGACTCCTAATATGTCTTGATTTCCAACCATGCAGAGACCCGCCTAGATCACATACCTACAGTGGAAAAGACTCTTTCTTTCCTTTAGTCACTCAGGATACCTTTTTTATTAGACTCTAACACATTTGTGTACCAAGTGCCAAAAGGAATAGACTTCCCACCAAGGGACTAATGGAACCTGCACCTTGGGGAAGAGATGTGCACCTGTATGTCTGACTTGTCCTCCCTACCCTTACCCCCTCCTGACTTCTTCCCCCTCACTTCTTCCCAGAGGGTACTGCTCTTCTGAGTTTCCATCATCCCTCAGTTTTGCCTTTTTTGAACCTGATGTAGATGATGTCGTGTAGTTCACATTCTTCCATGTCTGGTCTTTTCCCAGTGGGTACAATGCCTGTGGGACCATCCATGCTGCAACACGGATGTTGGTGCCGCTGCCTGGCTTTCCTGTGTGCAAACACACCACGGCATATCCATTGGCTATTGGTGGATATTTGAGTTGTTCCAGTGAGGCTACTGGGAGTGTTGCTGCTGATGAACATTCTTTTATCAGCCTTTTTGTATATCTGTGCTCATTTCTGTTGCATATCTTCCTGGGAATGTCGTCTCTGGGTCAGAGGGGGAACCTGTGACCTTCTTCAGTTCATCCCATCCAACGGTTTTCTGACAGTATGTCAGGACCACACTCCTGCTGGCAAGCATGAGCGTTCCAGTTGTCCCATGTCTTTTTCTGGGTGTGGTCGTGGTCAAATGTTTTAGCCTGTCTGCTAGATTTTGGCCTAGGAGTAGCCTGTATTGTGAGTGCCTGTGCAAATCTCTTGAGGGTATTTTTTCAATAAGGTCATCTTTCTATTTCTTGGGGATTTGTGTACAGTCTTTATGTTCTAGATGCAAGCCATTTGTTGGTTTCAAATGATGCAACTATCTTCTCCCACTCTGGCGTGTTTCCTTCATTCTCCTGGTGTTTCTTGATGAAGAAGATGCTTTATGAGTTTTCTTCTTTGTGTGCCATTTCCCTTATATATTATACTAATTAATTTATTTATTAATTAAATATTTTATTTGAGAGGGAGCACAAGTCGGGGGTTGGGCAGAAGCAGAAGCAGGGAGCCCGACAGAGAGCTGGATCCCAAGACCCTGAGATCATGTCCTGAGCCGAAGGCAGATGCTTCACTGACGGAGCCACCCAGGTGCCGCTCCCTTGAATATTTTGAAGCCGCATCTACAGGAAAATGTGCTTTTCTCCTCTTTTTGGGAATAGTGGATCGCTCTCTGCAGTTTTGTTCTAGCTGCAACCGACACACCTCCAGCTGGGAGACTTGTGGTCTGTCCTCCACAAGAACTGCTTTTTCTCTATTTTAAAACAAAACCATCTTTCCTCACCTTTGCCTCTGGCTTACATGTTAGGTAGGGTTTTTGCTTTCTCCTTCTTTTTTAAAGACTCAAAGTCACTGACTCTTTGCACCTGTTTTCAGACCATGACGTCAGAGAATGCGCTGTGTTAAAAGAAAAAGCAACAGGCCAATCAAGCATTCCCTTGAAATTGTTTTTCCCTAAAGAGGTAACGAGGGGAAGTCTTTGAAAAGGAAAGGACTCCAGGGTTAAGATGCATATAAGTGGGGGATCATCTATTAAACAACAATTCTACTTACAGTGGCTACTGTTTCTGACCATTCATCCATCCTTTGTGCAAGCACTCTACATGGACTCCTTCATTTGGACTCGGTAAAGTCTAAGAACTTGGCCGCATTAATAACCTCCCTTTATAGCTGGGAATAGCACGGTTCAGTACCTTTCCAAAGGCACACAGTCAGTACATGCTGGAGGCAGGTTCAGAGTGGGCTCTGCTGGGCTCCTGAGCTCCGTTGTCTGCCCTGCTGTCCTGGGGGTAAACAGGCAGCCTTGCCCTTGGCAATTTGGATCCAGCCAGCAGAACCACATTCCAGGCCTCCTGCTAGGAATAGTTCAGTCCTGATGTAAAAATCGGGCAGCTTCTCCTTCCCCAGTTCTCTCTCTAAGAAATAAATCACTGAAGCTGATTGTCTCCTCGGGGCCTTTTCAAGGTCTTTTCTTCCTCCTCATTCTGGAAGGCACCGCGTCTTGTTCTCCTCATGTGATCAGGAGGACCTTAAAGTTTGGGATAAAATTTGCCCGGCGTCAATACTTAGCAACAACCTGGTCTAGAATCATGGATGTGAAAATCATTGTGAGTCGAGATTTCCCTTTTAAATGTAGCCTGCTGTCCAAGCACAACGTCTAATGATGGCCTGGTCTCAGAAACCTAGAAGAAACCGGTGTTGACAGTCTCTGGCTGTTTCCAGATCCTCTCTCTAGTCACTGCTGGAAGCTGAGTTTCCAGCCCTGGTCAAGTCCTCACAACTCTGATGGTGGGAATTGGCCCTGGTTGAGGGGAGAGGACCCTTCTAGGGGAAGCAATGAGTAGGAATGTGGATATTGTGCTGGGCCCTCTAGGTTGTGGGCAGCTTATTGGCGAGACCTGGTGGAAAGTCAGTGTTGGGTGTATCCAAGGGTTCCCAAGTCTCTAAGATTCTTGGCTTATGGCTGGAGAGGTAGAACAGCTGCCATTACCTGGCCTTTTAAAATGTCAGTAGCTCTGTGCCTTGAGCCGCACAATTTACTCCAGTTGATTGAGAAGCTATCTCTGTGTTGTAGAGTTTTGTGCATGGAGGGAGAAAATCAGAAGCTTGGGGCGGGCCTGGCTCCCTTTGCTGGGTGAGGCACCTCTAGTGCCCTGGGGACCATAACAGGGGTGCCTTCACTCTCTCTGGGACTGTTGTAGCTCACTGACTTGGCATTTGGGGGTGACTCTTGCCGCTTGCCTTCTCTCTGTAACCAGAGGGTCTTGCCTTTGTGTGCTCCCACCTATTGATTACCTCTTGCAAAGGGACTTCCCTTCACTTTTAACTTGAAAATAGTATTTTCTCAATTTTATGGCTTCTGCCTACCCCCACCCCCACCCCCCACCCGTTGCTTCTCTCCCCACGTAGGAACTGCCTAAAGCATAAGCAGCTGTTTTCTGGGTAATTTTCCACAGTGCCTTTCGAACATTTAGCCGTAGCGGAGGGCTCTGGGAATGATTACCCTCGCCTGAACCAGCCGTCCGTAGACACAACTACAATGGCAGCATGAAGATTGGCTGTTTAGGGACTTCAAAGCTTAGTAATTGCGGAGAGCAATTTACTTTCTCTCCTCAATAGTATCTGTCTAGAGACAATTGCAGAAACTTTTAGGGGCATCTGAGAAATCTTGTCCTTGGAGTTGGAAACAAAAAAGGGAAAAGGCAATGCAGTTTGTTTCCCTAGTTAACTCATTCCTGACAATTTAACTAGGTTTTTCGCCCAGAGAGGTCTCAAGAGGACAGTCATGAGTGTGTGTGTGTGTGTGTGTGTGTGTGTGCCCCTTTCCCAGTTGCGTAGGATCTGGGAGAAAGGAAGTCTCGTGGGTCCTTAAGGACCCTTCCCAGTGCTATCCCTTCATGGAAGTGTTTCCCAAGTGCTCAGTCAGGAGCAGGCCTATGTGGGGCCGGATTTATCTCCGCTTGAGACAAGTGTGGACCAAAAAGTCTGAGCCCGGTAAGTGGAGCATGTGGCTCGGCTCTCACGGGTGGTCTGAGGGCTGGGCCCGGGCTGTCTTTTGCAAGGAACTCCGGGCAGAAACAGTTGATGCCACGACAGCTGTCTGGGGCCTTTGTAGGTCTGCTTTATCTATGGGCGGGGGAGCGGTCAGGAGAACTGTGGCCGAGGAGCTCACAGGAGCACCTGAAAAGTCATCAGAAAGAGTCTCCTCCATTTTGCTTTCAGGTTAGAGAGCCTGTTTTTGTTAAGGATGGAACCTAGACCGTATAAACCTCAAGATGGTAGGGAAAGTCTCCAGCTGCTCCTGGCTTCCTCTATTACACCCTGAGATCGTAATCACCAAGAGAGTCCACAGATGTCTGTCGAACCGGGTAGAATTTGTGTAAATCTTCCTTTAAAATACCTCGTTTTTAACCTTTTGTGACAGAGCACATGTGTAGCCCACAAAGGCAAACAGTATTTGCTTTCTGGCTCTTTAGAGAACAGGTTTGCAGGACCCTCGCTGGGAGGGTGGGCCCTGCCGGGCACAAGGTAGCAGCCCTACACCTCCTATTTTCCTCTCCCCCATCTCTTGCACGGTCTCTCCCCAGATTCTCCCCTGCCTGGGCATTTGGTGCAGTGGGCTTCCATTGCCAAGATCAGCCCCAGAGGCCAGAGCTGGCCTAAAATAAAGATCTGTTCAACATGGAAATGTGTAGCCGTTTTGTGTTGTAGGTATTTTCCCCACCTTTAAATAAAAACTCACTGAGGGGGGCACCTGGGTGGCTCAGTGGGTTAAAGCCTCTGCCTTCAGCTCAGGTCATGGTCCCAGGGTCCTGGGATCGAGCCCCACATTGGGCTCTCTGTTCAGCAGGGAGCCACTTCCCCCTCTCTCTGTCTGCCTCTCTGCCTACTTGTGATCTCTGTCTGTCAAATAAATAAATAAAATCTTTAAAAAAAAAAACTCACTGAGGACCACATGTGCTTAGGGTTACCACAGGTGTGTGTAGCTTTCACCACTTCCTAATAAATAATCACGTTTAAGCTGAGGATTAGTGAAACATTTTTTCTGACAGTTTTTAAACTGGTTATTTATTTTCTTGGAGAAATAGAACCCAGAATGGCATAGTAATGAACTGCCGCTGTTGTTATGGGACTCGTTCACATTACCGGGGGCGGGGGAAGGGGGAGATTTATGTTCCCAGGTACCTTTAAGTTACAAAAGACTTAAGAATAATGGGGTTCTCTAAAGAGCACAGAGACAGTGTTAATAAACCCAAAAGGTCTGGGTTGCTGTGGTTGAGGATGCGGTCATAATTTATTAGAGATTTTCTCCAATTCTACCATTCGGGCATAATTGTTGTGTGGAAGAATGCAAGGATGAGCAGGAAGGCAAGCAAGGACCCCTATCAAATCTGCATCTGGTTTTTAGTAAGGTGGTCCCCCAGTTGGTTCAGGTGTGTGTGTGTGCTCACACAGTGATTGCTTGGGGGCCCCCTGGGGTCAGGTCCAAGGTTACGCTGTAGCAGGGGGGCAGGGAAAGGGGCTCAGTGGTCGGGGATACACTTAGCCAAGTGGTCTCCCTTCTAACATGAATGAGCCCTACCTGCACCTGGTCCAGGCTGTGCGTCTCGTCGACCAGACTCCTGCTTGCTCTTCGGTCCTTCAGCTGCACCCAGCAACCACAAAGAGGTTCAGTGTAATAGCATGTTCCTCCCCTCCCCCCACCCCAGTCCAAGGTGTCTCCTCGGATTTCAGTTCTTCTCCCTTTACCCACCCTCTGGCTTCACCCAGATCCTAGCCCTAGAGGCTCAGCTTCCCTGGGCTTGGCTAAGGGTAGGCCTTTGCTTGCAAAAGAACCAGAAGAAGCCATCATTTTTCCCATCTCAGCTCTCAGTGAACCAGAGTCCCCGCTAGTTGCTGAGGTTTGAGCTGGGGTCAGCAGAGTCTACCCTTGGGGATCGGATGGGCTAGGACTCGGGGAGACTCCCTGCATTCCCGGGCACTGGCTGATCATGGCGTGTGGAAAGAGTGCAGGCTCTGCAGTTGGACAGAGCTGGATTTGGAAGCCTGCTGTGTGACCTTAAACAAGTTAGTTAACCTTTGAGCCTTAACTGTGAAAGGTAGCTGACCTCTCCATCCTTGCGAAGTCCTTGTGAGAACACAGGCATGAGATGCTGTTTTTTTGAAACTGCCCCCCCACCCCCACCCCTTAGAAAATGGCAGGACACCAGCACCTCGCTAGGCCCTGGGTCCTTGTTCTACCACCCCGTGGATCTGTAGCGGAAAATATTCTCACATTGCTTGTGGTCACTCTTCCGGTCACTGTTTCTTTTCCCTTCATGACTCTTCGCAGACTCTTTCATTCTCTTCCCCTCTCCCGGCTCATTCCCCATCCTCCTCACCCTTCCCTGGACCAGGCTGACCAGATACACCATAAATTCAGGGGGCAGCCAAGGCCCTCTGCCCGAATATCCTTCTCCTTTGTTTTCTCAGCTGCTTCGCCAGGGTTTTGCCACCTTAGGCTTGGATCCTTCATTGACTCTGAATGGCGTGCGAGCTGTCACGATCCTCTTGACCTGGCTGTGAAGGCGGGTCCAGGAGTAACTTTTGATGAATGAGCACAGGGAAGAAGACCACCAGGGCACAGAAGCCCTGGTAGGAGGTGGAAGGGGGAAGGGCAGAGGCTCTGAGGAGAAGCCTTGCCTCGATCAAAGCCACCCATGTTTAGGGAACTCCGTCCCCGAGGAGAGGTGGGTGGTGCAGTGGTGAACCTAGCTTTCATGTTTCAGTGGATTCCGAAATAGATTTTCTGGAGGCTCTGCATGGATCCAGAGCGCGAATGGTATAAGGACCTAACATTTCCCAGTCACTTTCTGGCGGTTTTCAGGGCAGGTCTAGTCACATGGAAAACTCTGGAATTTCAGAGACCCTCCTCATAAAGGAGGGAGATTTAGCACAGCATTGCCTGGATCCCTCCTTCAGTCTGGCCCTTGACATTGGTCTGGGCCTTGACACTGCTACGTGGAAAGTGGGCTACGTCATGGCCCCCGAGGAGGCTCCATCCCTACCTGACGCTGGCCAGCTGGGAGGATTGAGCTAGAGATTTCCTGTGGCCCAGACTATGTTGGGAGCCCCTGTGAGCCGAGGATGGCACCTTTAGCAGCTGACTTAGACCCTGACGGCTCTCCCCCAAGCATACAGGTCTGTGTGTATTATCACCTCATTAGGAAGGCATTGCCTCCTCCCTGCCAAGTCTGGTCCTACTGATAGCGGGAGTGCGGGTCCCATCTGGAGGACGCCTGTGGACGGTTGGACGGACTGCAGCGGCGGCCGACAGATAATGAGAAATCCGTCACACGCGCGGGCTGGCTTGCAGCTCTGGATCACATGCATTAAGCTGTGAGTAATGTGATTACTTAAGTGGCATTTTATTTACACTTCTGTGCAGAGCAGCGGCTGCTGCTTTTCCAAAGCCACCATACCCAGATTTCATTTCTTAAAACATCTCCTCAGAGTCAGGATGGCAGGATCAGAAATAGATGGATCCAGAGGACGCTGGCAGTCTGATTTTAAAACTCTTGTCACTGGCTCAGAGCATAGGACACACAGAGGTCAATTAAAAAATAGAGTTACCAGGTTCGGGTGTGTGCTGCGTGCCAGGCATTTTGCATAGACGTCTCAGGTAACCCTTGCAGTCATCCCGATGGAGGAGGCACCCTGGCCCTCATTGTACAGGCGAGGAACCCAGTTTGCAGAGGTTGAATCGCTTGCCCAGAATCGCTTAGGCAATGGCAGTGGAGACATCAAGAGAAGTTACCACTGAAGAGTGTGCCATAGGCTTTTGTGCTCTTGTATGTTTCTGATCGGGAAGCAGAGCCATTGATCTCAGCTCCAAGCTGGGCTAAGAGCTGAATTCCGTGAAAAGAGAGATGTGGGAAAGGAGCCATGAGGCTTTGATGGGCAACCCCAAAATAACCCACATGCGGTATTGTTCCCAAATAATTCCAGCGGGCGGCCCTGACAAGGGGTCTCCGATTCTAGCGGGGGTTTGTGTGTCCTGCTGGTCAGTCAGATGAGGGGTCTGAACCTCGGATGCCTTATTAAATCGAGCTGCAATTTGGGTGAGTTGCTGGAGCTGTCACCACCTCGTGGGTAAAAGTGTGATTTCTGCTGTGAGCCCTGGGCCCTTCAGCGTGTTTCTGCACCAGGGCTATGGGCCATGCACTGGTGAGTGAGCTGAGGGTCACCCCCTGTTAATCCTAGGTCTTTCATTCCCTAATAGGGCAGCCCCAATTCCAGGACAAAGGAACAAGGCGATGGTGACCCTATGTGCCAGCCTACAAACAGGCTCATTATAAGAGTTTGTGGCTCCATTCAGCTGCCTGGCAGTGCCCCAAGTCATTGTCCTTGGTCATGGCAGCCCAGGAAGCTCTTCATTGGTCCTTCCTCTGTCTGGGACATGGGTCCATTTTTCAGCCTAAACTCTTGGTCTCCATGCTGCAGATTTCAGTGCTGTGTGAATTCATGTCCAGATGATTGTACCTCCGTGCCCTAGAGTTTCCCCATCTCTAATGTTACAGCGATGCTGGCCTCGTTTTCCCCATCCTGTAGAACTCGGAATGAATGAATGTGTGAACAGACCAGTGAGTAGACAACACACAAACACATGAAGTCCTTCCTGTCATATTTTTTCAATGGAAAAATAATAAAGTAGAAACAGCTTCGAATTCTCCCAACCACTGATAACCATTCTGATTTTTCTATAGTCCTTTTCTGTGTTTTTCTTTTTTCTTTTTCTTTTTTTCCTGCTTACTCTGAGTTGTGGACACTAGTTGAGGATGTTGAGATACTAGAAAATGCGGCCATGCAGCCGACTGGATGAGAAGGCAAATTTAATGAACAGGATCCAGCATCGCTCCGATGTAGCCATTGTCCTGTCACTGACATGTCGGTGCCATGGCTGCCCCTTCTTCTTGCCCAGGCCTCTGAGGAGGAGGGCTCTGGGCCCCAAGATGGCATAGTTATTGTGTGGATGAAGTAACTACCCTTGCTTCTTTGGCCTTCTTGATTGCTTCTTGGTTTTCTGTATTCTCCTCAAGTCATCGTATGTGATTTCGTCCAGGCATTTCGCCCCCTCTCACGAGAAGGTAACTGAGCCAGAGAACTGGATCTTGGAAATTTTTTCCCTAGAGATGCCATCTCAGTACCTCTGGGCATCATGTAGAAAAGAAAAATCCAACTGGACTCTTTCTTGAATGCTTGTTAGTTATTTCATAGAAAGATTTTTAAAGACCCAGGACATAATTACTGTTTGTGTTCGTATTCGGTCCTTCCATTTGGAAGCAAGAATAAAAATCACAGCAAAAGCGGCAAAAGTAGCTTACTCCTTTGCTCCCTCTTGGATTCCTCTAGTACACTGTAGTCCTTGCTACTCTGTGGAAATTGCTGCCACTTCATTCATATCGAGCTTCCAGGCAGAACTGATTATTGGGCATATGTAGAACCACTAAATTTCATGGCTGGAGGAGACTTGCATTATTATCATCATTCTTGTTATACCCCCAAATAATAAATGTAGAAAAGAGCGTAAAAATTAAGGTGCTAAGATGGCTTCTGCCAGCTAAGTGTTCCTCCACCAGAAATAAAGTGCGTTGAATGTGTGGTTTGTTACCATGTAAGTGAGCTCACTTTTTAAAAAGATGTTTTTAATCAATTTATTTGAGAGAGAGAGAAAGAGAGAGAGAGAGCCTGAGTGGTGGGGGGAGGGGCAGAGGGAGAAGCAGGCTCCCCACTGAGCCAGGAGCCCAACACAGGACTCGTGATCCCAGGCCCCTGGGATCATGACCTGAGCCAAAAGCAGATACTTAACTGACTGAGCCACCCGGGCGTTCCTAACTGATTCCACGTGATAATTTTGATCTGGAGGGTTCTGACTTTAAAGAATAGGTAGAAGAACTGATGGTTCACCTCTCTCCCTATCCCTGTCCCCTGCAAACTAGAGTGAAACCTTTTGAAAGTTGAGGGAGAGCCTTAACTCATATCACTGACTGAGAGTTGGGAGGGGGCATCCAGTTCCCAGAGCACAGTCACACGGCATGGCCTGTGTTCTCAGGAAGCTCACCTCCAAAGGTAAAAGACGTGATGCTGGCAGTGAGTCTCTGTAGGATGGAGAGAAGGGCAAGCATGCAGACCAGCTGGTTTCTGTTGGGGTCTGTGATGACTGCCATGTCCTTGGCAGGTGGCTGGTGTCTCTCAGTTGATGAGATTGAGAGAGCCTGGGTGTGAGCTGGCTTTCGGCCCTGGGGTGGCATGCCCACAGGCCAGCGTGGCTCCCCTAGACCTGGTGTCATTGCTCAGCCTTCCAGCTAGAGTAGACAGGCTGCAGTGGGGCCGGTGGCCAGCCAAAGTAGCTGCAGAGCTTCCTAGTCCCAGACGAAGGGACGAGTGGAGCAGTGTGGTGATGGCTGTCTGGGGAGATCCTGAGCAAAGCCGGCTTATGTCTCTGGTGTCTTGTCTCTGTGGCTTCACGTGGGTTCACGGTTACTGCCTTTTGCCTGAGTCGATGGCTGTTGCCACGAAGACTCGTGCTCCTTGGCGCCGCACCTGCTGGTTCGCTTGCCTGCAGTGCCCCTTCCATCCCGGGGTGTGTTCTTTGCCTGGAACCCCACTCGCCTGTCCAGACCCAGCTTGAGACCCACCGCCTCAGGAGAGTCTGTTCAGGTTTCCGGGAATAATGAGTGGCTTCCTCTTCTGTATTCCTGTAGCTTTCACGATTATAATAATTCTTATCGAAATCACCACACTACCAGGTAATACTTGGCTTCATGTGCTTGTGTGGCTGCCTCTCTCTCCCCTGGTCGGGCTGTGGGCGTCCTGCGGGCAAGGGCTGGCTGTTGCTCCTCCTTGTTCTCTAGCACAAGGGCAGGTAGGTAGTAAACGTTGCGTGAATGATGACAGTGAACATGCAGAATAGACTTCTTCACTGGTGTCCTTGGTTTCACGTGGACTCCCTCTCATTTGTCCCCCCACCCCCACCCCCCAGTGAGGCCAACTTGCCTCATCAAACACCAGTTTGATGGGGTTCCCCTCTAAGTGTGCCCTCTAGTGGTTCCTCAGTGCCTTGAAGTCGGCCTCTCTCCTCAGGCTTTGAGGCCCTCCAGCCTCTGGCCCCAACTTCTTTTGCAGCTTCCGCTTCAGTTTGTCTCTGTGGGCGCTCCAGGCGCTAAGCTAGAGCGTGGCCAGATGGTAGCAGTTTCCCTGGAGAGGAACAGGACCGATCCATGTTCATGGAACAGGACTCCACGTGGGTCCCACAAAAGAGGGGGCTGGACCCCTGTTAGGGGACTCAGTGCATGTTGCCCTTGGTATGAGGACAGCTGTCTTGTGGCTTCTGGGTCCTCCATCCTGTCCCCTGCCATCAGTACATCATCTCTGGGACGCAGAGGTCCAGTGAGCAGCTTCCCAAGAGGGGAGCCTGGCTGTGGCGCTTGGTGTGGTCCTCTGAGTCTCCCGCTCTACCTGGCATCTTTTTGATAGTGCGGGGCAGGGTGGTGGTGGGGAGAGCCCTCGTTCCACCCACCACAGAGCTGTGGAAGTGCTGGTTGAGTGAGAAGAAAGGTGCCTTCTCTATAACGGTGTTCATTGAGCCCAGCAGCTGTGCAGCGTGGGTGCTGTGGGGTTCCTCACTTTCAGAGGGTTGTTCTGGTTTTAGCAATGGCTGTAACCTCAGAGAGGCCTCACACTCCCCCTTCTCCATGGGAAGCCTTGTTGGTGATCGTCGAGGTAAACTGTTGCTCAGGAGCATGGATCCAGTTTTGGCAGGCTTGACTGCTCTGATTACCACTTACCATGTGGGGATGTCACTTCAGAAGTTGTGACTATCACACGAGCACTCACAGATCCTGATGCCGACACCATTGGCTGGAAGTGGACAAAAAACATTGACCAGTATATTGCTGGGGCTTTTTTTTTTTTTTTTTTTTTTTTTTTTTTTTTGCTGGGGGTGGGTATCTGCTGTGTAAGTGGTCCAAGGGCCAGAGCCTTGGGACACAGAGGAGGGTGGGCAGGGAGGCTGCTGGGACACTTGGGGACACCGTGAAGGGAGTCTTTATTGCTACACCTCCCAGATGTTCCCTCGAAGAGAAGAGGCTGAATGGCAGGGCTGGGAGGAACTGTAGCAGGCCTAACTGTACAGCTAATGAAAATTTCATGCAAAGTCTGTACCCATAGCTTCCCAGAGAGATGGCTGGTGCCAAAGCCACCGCTTCCGCCATGCTGTGCCTTGATGTTGTGATGGATACTTCTCTTTGAACTGGGCCCCAGGGAGTGCTGGCAGCAGGCAGGTGTGAGTGCTCCATCCAGAGCACACAAAAACAGGACTTCTGAGGCTGCTTTGTCAGGGCTGATGGCCATGGTTCCGAAACCCTGGCTGCCATCTTGGGTGGGGGTGGATCAGGGACTGAGGGCGTCTTCCCTGCTTTCTTGGATCCAGGTGCATGACAGATGGATTTGAACTCTGATCTCACAAAGACCCTGTGAGGCAGGTCTTTACACTCCCCCATTTCACAGATGGGAGAGCTGAGGCTTCAGATACACATGGGTCATGGCAGCAATAGAGAAACCTTTTAGGAGGCCAGTGGTCTACGTGCTCCTCTCCCATTTGTTGGTTTCTCTTGGTGGCATCTTCCCAGCCCCATTTCCTCTCTCCAGGGTCTCCAACCTGCACAGGCCCCTTCATATGGGGCCACTGAGGTGGCATCAAGTGATGGTTAGAGCATGATTTTCAAAGTCAGGCAAAAGTGTTCCAGTCCTCTTGTGCTTCTTACTTGCTGCATGATCTTGTGTAGTCATTTGCCCTTTCTGAGCTTCCATCTCCCCAGCTACATCTCAGCGGTCCTGATGGTGCCTGTCTCAGTGGGCTGTTGTAAGGGTTTGTCGGAGTAAAACAAAGGGCTTAGCACAGTGCCTGGGACATTATGGCCATTGACACATGATAGCTACTATTATTAGTGCATGATTATTATTAAGACTTTGATTTCTTGGGTTTGATTTCCGCCACCTCATGTGAACTTTAATTTGCTCTGAGGCCTGACTTCCGGCACAGCTGCGGTGAGCTGAGTCACGAAGGCTAGTGGTTCCTTGGGGTGACTCAGGCATGAGTAGATGTGGGGTGAGGGTGCTGGACAGAGCTCCACCTGCAGGTCTCCTGTACAGCTTGGTCAACCCTTCTAAGACCTTTCAGCATCACCCCACTAGTCCCAGGTTTCCATTTCCGTGCCCTTCCCCCCTTTGTCCCCCTGCCCTTGAAATCACTGCTAAAGGAAGGGAGAGGGGAGGAGTCCATCCTGAAGCCTGGGTTCTTGCTTGGGTAACTGGCAGACAGAAGCGCTGTGTGTGGAACTGGGGAAGCCGTGAGGGGTTAGCCTGAGAATGGAAGAGACAGCTCTGGAAAGCTCTGGAAGCTTTTGGTGGGGTGCACCTGATTTTCTACCCTTGATGGGCCTGGTCATTCCTGGGTCACCCTTCATTTCCTGCAATTGAGTTGATCTGTGACTTCCTTTAGCCAATGAGGGCTAAATATTAGGATCATCTGGGGAACTTAAACAAACAAAAAACCCAGAACACTGTGGAGGCCACAGTCCAGACCAGTGAAGGAAGGAGCTTGTCCTGGCTGAGGCATCCATGTTTGGAATGCCCTCCGGTGACCCAGCAATCAGCCGAGGGTGACAACCCCTGCTTTGCCCAGGTCCCTCTGAGAGCACCGCCAGTGCAGGATGGGTGGGGAGGAAGGAGCCCATGGTAGTTAAGAGCTGTATCTTATACTCTAAAAGGTAGTGTCTGGATATTGATGGAGATCGCCCGCCTGGGGTGTGGCAGGAGTGGCCTTTGCAGAAAAAGGGCAGAATCTATTTAACTTGGAATCTGTGCCACTTGGACAAGGCTGGGCCTCATACCATTGTAACTGGGATGTTGTTTGTAGTAAAGGCTCACATGCTACAAGGTTATAGGGGCCTTGGTTGGTGTGTCAACGAGACAGACACTTTCTGGATGTCTGCATCGGTTTTCTCCATGTAGTTATGACACCAAAATTTTGCCTGTTCACAGCATGCCCAATTCCTTTCTCAGGATATAGTTATTCATGATTGGAACTTTAATTTACATGTTATATGTAATACTTAATAATGGTTCAAAACTCACTGGATACACAAAACAGCTTTCTGGTGTATCTTTTTTCTTTCTTTTTTTTTAAAGACAGGGTCACTGGATCTTAGAGAATCTAAGCCTGACCTTTAAACAGAGACGTGCCTGGAAGTCAAGTTTTCACATTTCACTAAATTTGTCTTTTTCTCAGCCACTGTTCATATGTGACATGCATTTAATAAAATCACATGCATTTAAAATATTACATAATTATTGTTCCTGGGTATGCTTCATCTCCCCGCACTCATTGGTAAAATTCAAATGCACAAGAAGTCACATTATGGAAACTTTAAGCATATTACAGTTAATTCTTGAACAACGTGGGCTTGAACTGTGTGAGTCCACTTGTGCATGGATTTTTTTTTTTTGATAAAGTACAGTCCTATAAATATATCTTCTCAAGATTATCTTCCCATTTTTTTCTCGAGCTTCATTGTAAGAACATTGTTTCTCATACATGGTAACATACAGAATATGTGTTAACTGTTCATGAACTCAGTAAGGCTTCTGATCAATAGTAGGCTATTAGCAATTATATTTTGAGGAGTTGGATTTTCAACTGCATCGGGGTTTGGCTCCCCTCACCCCCAGAGTTGTTGAAGGGTTGACTGTATTTCCACAAAAAACCATTTTTCTCCATGTTCCTGGGACGTCTCAGTACTCCAAACCACTGGTAGTGGACACCAAAGTGTACCTCTTTTATTTATTAATTGTCTGTGTCTGACAATATCGCAGGTACTTGGTCACGTTAACACCCGTCCATGACCTGTCCTTTGAGGTGGGTGCGGTGTCTGGTTCTGTAGCAAGATAAGAGGAAGATAAGGGAAGCTGAGGGGCTGGTACAAGGCCAGTGAGTGCTGGAGGCAGAATGTAAACCTCTATCTGCTTTGGGGCCTGAAGTATCCTGCCTATCCTGTCTCCCAGGCCTTTGCCTCCATAGTTCCTGCCGTTTCTCTCCTCCGGGCTATTCGGATCAAGGGATCCACGCTCCTGGTTAGCAGAGGCATTTTGGTAATAAGGCTAATAACGTCTGGGAGATGGATGGCTTTGAATGAGGGGAGACACCCCTAGTCTTGGTCAGAGTACACTTGGGGCTTCACACACCCATTTCTATTCCCAGAACAATAACCATGTGTAGATCATACTTTTGGGTGGAATCTCTCTGAGAAACGAACAAGTCAGCAGGTCACTCCCCCTGACCTCAGCTTGGATGGATGGATAGGGAGACATGCAAAGTCTTGAAGAACTCTGTGGTGGTGGTAATCCTTTAATTGGCAGGAGACGCCATGACGATCTTACTCATTTTACTTATTTCTAAGACCCACATTCAAGTCTTTCTCAGGTCTTAGACCCCTTCGAGCTATTTTGGAGCTACAAGGCAAAACAGTTTCTTTGCAGACATGTAGAAGGTCTGTTATTTGTGGTCTCTGATGTCCTCTCCGAAATTTTACTGAGTTTCATCCTTTGCACCGATGTCACAGGAAATTATTCACTTAAAATTCTCATAGATAGTTATCATGATGGGGTGTTGAGATATAATCATGATTTTGCTAGCTGTTCTACCATAAGGACATGAGTCACTAGTGCACACTCAGATCCCTCCCCACTTGTGTTATTCTGTTCGATAACCTCATGTTTTTTTTCCCACAAACTTAATGAACAATGGAACTTTTTCAAGGGTATGATGGTCTGTGACTTGACGGAAAATACCTGCCAATGACCTTTCTAATGTTATGATGATATGAAAATTTGATGCAATTTTTGAAAATGTTTACATTCCTTCTGATTGTTTGATGTGATTCTTTTATTTTTTTTTTCTCATTTATAATGCTTTCGTACTCAGGAAGTTGAGGTAGGTTTTTGACTTTTCAACTGTATGTAGACATAGCTTCCCCATAGTTGCCAAATAAAATGTAAATTTCATTCTTAATCCTAAATCTCAGTGGTAAATATTTGTTTTACTTCAGTGAACCAGCACAGCACACATTTATTTCTCATTGGTTTATCCAGGAGATGCAATTCATCAAACGCATATAAACAGTCCATTTGCTGCTTTATCTTTTCTCATTAGTTATAGTACAAGTATGATTGTCAGTTATTATCTGTGTTTTACTGGTGTGTTATTTATTGAAAGAGCAGAGCAACTGACATGGTTATTTTCTAAATCATTTTGTCTAGGGCCTGCAGGACTTTACACCAAATGTCAGACCAATTTATCAAAGACTCGCTCTATTCAGGAAGAAAGTGATTTAGAGTGTCTCTATACACATAGACCCACCTGTATTTACACGCTTACTGGTAACCGTTGGGGGAATTTTGCAGGAATACAAAGATGTTAAAGCTGAAACACCTTACTTCTATTTTATACAATTTGGGTAGGATTTATTGGGTGCTTCTGAGTGATGCCTTGGGGAATATGCAGGTGAGTAAGATCTTCCTTCCCTGCTCAGAGGTAGCCGAGGCTCTGGTGTGTGGGAGTGATATATTAACACGGAATTGGATTCATGCACACAGCTCCCAGTCCATTGTGTACACAGTTCTCAAGAGTGGGGTCTGTGGAGGGAGGCCTGGTGGGACCTCGAGTCCCTGCCCAAGCTGGGCCACTTGTGTGAGCCGCTTCCTTCAGAAGGACTGGATTCCCACTGGGTGGGGGTTTTCGCCTGGGATGGGCAGCATGAGCCTGGTGGAGAGGAGACTGGGAGCGCAATGCTGGCCCAAAGATAGAACCAGAAACAGCTCAGTGATAAGGTTCTTGAGCAGGAAGCCAGCTCCCTTCCCAGTAAGTAAACAGAATGTTTGGTACCTCCCAGTGGCTGGATTAGTACACATTTCCATGGCACACCAATTAAAATTCCAGTCAAATGTCGAATTACACAGCCGATGCACTTAAATAACGTCATCTGGAAATCTCACTTTTCCTGTGACTTCTGTTACATTTTAGAGACGCTCTTTCCACCTGCCAACCAGCCCTTCTTCCTATTCTCCCCAGTCAAGTAGTGTGAAAATTAACCCAACTACTTTGCACTGAATCCTTCTGAGAGTGGTTTGCTCACAGTCCCTGAATGGATCGCTTTGTAAAGGTTTTGGGTTCTGTAAAGGGGGATGCCCTCTACCCAGGATCTGCAAACTGGACTTTACCTGACCACGAAGGGCTGTGCTTTTCCTCTTGGCATTTACCTGGTGAAGGCCACAGATGACTCAGTGGGGGCCATCTGCCTTTGCCTCACCTTCCTTCCTTCTGTTGGTGTCCCTATGGCCCACTCCTGCTTGAGACAAGTGAGGCTCCCATTTATTTTCCAGGCTGGGAGTCTCAGGTAATCTCCAGATGGAACTGCAGCTTCACATTCAGCTTCCCTGAAATATGTATGAAGCAGAAGTGATCTGTTCCGTGAGAGTTAAGGGTCTTTGATCTATAATATCTGGAGCTGTAAGGTAGCTAATGAATGATATCATCATGTTGGGAGGTGAAAGTAAGGCAGTTAGGTTTCAAAATCGGTCTCCATTTTGTTCTGCCTCCCCATCGCCTCCTCAGAGTCTGTTTTGACATTCTGTGGGGCTGTAATTAGCACCGCTGGAAAAGCAAATCCCTGGGGAATATTTGAGCTAAATTGCATCTGCCATTTTGGGGCTCTGGGGCAATGTGAGAAAAATTCAGGTGCCCATTCAAATGGGATGAAACCAGAGGTTTTTTCCAATTGGTTATGCTCGTCCATGATGAACAGACGTAATCACTCAAATTATATCAGAAATATATATCTATATCTATCTCCATCATTTCATGTTAGGGAGGCTTAAAGACTTTATTGGAAGATGAATTACAGAACAGGATAATTGTATACTAATTGTGTAATAATATGCAATAGTGTTCTATATATGTATTTTGAACGGACTTCCCTTTCCCGTGACTGTTTATCAAAACAGTATCTCTAAATTGGTAAAAAACCCAGAGTTAAATTTCTCAGCACTAGTCACTGGCTGAGAGTACTTTAAAAGGATTTTTCCTTTTTCTGGGTTAGTAGGATATTTAACTAGTGAAATCAATGGAGAAATATGTCATTTTCTGTCTTGATCAGCTGCAGAGGATTAAATAATTGGGGCTATAATCTTTCCCAGGCTCTGATTCTGTCTCTACCACCAGGACCACAACTCCTTCTTTCTCATCCTACATGGGTCATGATGTGTCACTTTCTTACTATAATTTTTTATGTGGACTTTTCATGCTTTCTTACAAAGGCTTTATCCTGCCTTGAAATATTTCATGATTTTGGACATAAGTCAATGGGCTCAAGTTGGAGACTGCTTCAGTTTCTAGGTTCTTACAGATTTTCACAGTCCCTGAAGAGTTGGGTAATTTTCATGTATGAAGTGGGGTAGTAAAATGGAATCAGCCTTTCCTCCTCTGGCGTTAGACTTTGGAGGAAGACTATTCTCAGTCCTGTCCAGTAGAGGCCTGACATTATTTTACACAGTGGGCTCCATGAAATATACATGCGTAGTAACACTGCCATCTTTCATTCTTTAGTCTGTATAATGCACTGAGTTACTGAATTTAATAAACGACTGTATTTAGATAGGAGTCTTTCTACTGAAGTTTATGTTTTAAAAATTAACCCTTGCTGTGGTCCTTGCAAGTCATTTTTAAAAGCCTCATCACTAGATGATAAAAGAACCAGTGAAGAGGCCGTCTCCATTGCATACACCTCTCCTGGCATGTTTGTGGGACTTAAGTGGTGTGCCTTCCCCCACAGGCTGAATGCCAGCAGGTCACCACGTTTTTGGGCCAGAAGGAAGATGAGAGATCAGGGGCCTTCAAGTCCTGCATTGTGAGAGTATCCGGAAGGGGCCCGTGCATCAGGAGCACACTTGGGTGCAGTGCAGAATTGGGGTGGTACGGGGATAAGGATAGTACTTGCCAGCGTGGGAGTTGTAGCTCAAGAAAACTGGCACTGCTGTCCCCAGCACAGGAGGTCCTGGGTCTGTTTTAGGACAACATACAGAGAATGTAGCTCTATCGATTTAGATAGAAAATAAGAAATGAGTTGGGGAGGTAGCTCTCCTCCTTGCCCCCACCTCCAGTCTTGGGACCTGGAGAAGTGACCAGCCCTGATATTGATGGAGTGTTGGTTCAGTACCCCCAGACGGCTGTCCTAATGTGCGCTGAGCATCCGGATATGGGGACTTCTGATATGAGCACATGGTCAGGAGATGCAGGTCTAGAAGTGGCATTCTTCTGTCTGTGGCTTTTTCCAATTGAGTGGAGATTCTGTCTCCCTGAGCATTCCCGCACACATGGAGGGGATGGATGGAGACAGCCCCTACCTGCTTGGACTTGCCTTGTGTGCAGGTCAGTCATACTTGGCAGGTACGGTGTGACAGGGTGCTCTTTGTGCCTGGACATCTCAGCCTCCAATTGACTGCAGCTGTGCCCCCTCCCCAGGGCTCCCTGACCATCCCCCAGGTGGGCTCTGGTTCTAGCGTGCTTCCCACATGTTCATGATCTTGGCCTCCGGTAGGGGTTTCTCTTAGCTCTAGCCAAAGAGTGGCACTCAAGGTTTTACCTGCTCCTGGCTCATTGGTTTTTGCTTAGGCCATCCACTTTGCTAAAGCTGAGCAAAAAGCAGTCAGATGCAAGGAATTGTTCTCGCTGACTGCTGACTGGCCTTGCTGGGCCAGGGGCTGCTTGAAGGACTCACTTTGCATAAGGAGCGCTCACTCAAGGTGCACTTCCGCATCTGGCAGCAATTAGGTGGTATTATTACCTTTGCAATCAGCTTAAATTATTCTAATGCAGGTACCTGCTTTTATGACTGAAAGGCTTTGTGTTTGAAATTGGGTTTTTTATCCCCCCCCAAGAAATTTGTAAAAATGGCCATTGTAGTTAACCTGGAAAAGTGACTGGGGGCCCAGAAGCGTGCTTCGCATGCCAGCCAGGTTCTAAAGTTGGTGGAAATCATTAGGGAATGTTCACCTCTTGAGACTTGCTCAAACCTTTCCTTGACATCAAAGGGAATGTGGCATGGGAAATTAAAGTAAAGGGACTTGTCTTTGGCTCCAGTCCTTTCCTGTCAGACACACATCCTAAGCTTCCAAGGACTTCCATGTTTCAGAACAGCATGTTCAAGTAGAAAATATTTCACAAGATTCCACATTGCCATTGTACAGGAAGCTGGCCTCTGTATGTGGAGGGCATATTGACGGACCATAGCTGGAAGGATTGATTTTTTTTTTCTCCATTGGTGAGGATGGGTTCTTCCTGGATTAATTCTTCCCATGTCCTCGTGAACAGAATGGGTGGATAACACAGTTGTGTCTAGGGCTGAGAGCCCATTGGCCATCCAACTAAGAAATTGGGTGCTAAATTTTTCCCACGTACTGTCCAGTCCTTAACTTATTTAATACTATCTGTTGAGTCTCAGGCCATGCAGTTTGAAAGATTAGGATTGTATTTAAAATCATAGGGGGACAGAGATATGGCAGAGGGCTTGTCTGTAATGTTCTCCATGACATTTCATGGTGTGGCCCTTGGAGACTTCCTAACCAGATGGGTGAGGAGGTCATTTATGCCATAGCATTAAAGCCAGAGCAAAGTGGGCCAATTCCATGGAGTTAAAAATAATTTAATGCTGAATCCCCAGGATCCAGAGGAAACGGTTCATGTTTATTCATGCTCTGGAAAATGGAATCACTGCCCAAGAAGCAATATGTTATGATTTTACTCCAAATCCAGTTTGCTAAAATCTGTTTAAGGGCTTAGGTGAACTCAACAAGGATATAATAAGGCCAGGTAATTGAACAACACAGAGACCGATAAAATTCACGGGAGATCATGTCGGAGATAAACTGCAGCAGGAGGCAGTGTGGACAATAATTTAAACTAATTGTGCACTTTGATGTAAATTAACTTCTCAGGAAGAGAAATTGAGGCCTCATTGTAGGCAGCTCTCTGAAACTGCGGCATGTAGAGTACCTGCCAGAAACACATGCAGCAAATATTATCAGCTACATGGAGGAGGAAATTAACTGAACAAGTGCAAAAGGCTTAAAATGATACGGGGAAGATAAACACGGGTGATGCCTCTTCACCTGGCAGTCTGATTGCGGGGACAGTGGGTGTGCTAATGCCGGTGACTGAATGCTCAGCTGGGGGTGGGGAGCGGAAGATAAAGATAACAGGCAGCCTTTAACAAGGAGAGGTTATTAAAAGTGAAGTAGTTAATGTAACTGAATAAGTGAGTGGCCTAGACCCTGGGAATTTCAAAGTAGCGAAGTGTCTAGCCTTAGAGCATAAATTGATACAAGCAGCAGGCAAGAAGGACATGGTTTTGAATTGGCCAGCTTGGCCGACCTCTGTTACTTTGTTACACACCTAGAAGGAATGGTGGGAAGCCCAGTGCATGCCCGTGGTTCATTCTAACATTGGAGGGGCCAGTCTGTTTTTAACTTTAGTGAGTGTTGGAAAACTGGAACTGCACACCACGAATTCCATGTCTCCACATGAAAGGAATGTTGACAGTTGAAATTATCAGCTGTTACAAACACAGAGGCTTAATCATAAGTGAGGGCAGCAAGGCATCACCTGCAGGATAATTGATAGCAAATCCACCTTGCACTTGGAAGGTGTCGTGGTTTATCTGTCAAGCCAAGAGAAGCAGCGTTGTTGCCATATTAGGCTAAAATGTTTTTACTATTCCTGGTGTTTAATCCATATAGTTTGAAAAGACAAGAATTTGAAAGGTAAATTGATATTTTTGATTTTACATGCATGTCTCTTTGGGGAAAGGTTTCTAAGCTGTGTTTGTTTTCTTTGTGTTTTGGGAGGTGGGGAGAAAGGCTGGTTTTTATGCAGTGATGTGAGAAGCTTTCTGAAATCTGACCTTCATTTTCTATTTTTTTTTTCCTTATATAGGATGATTATTTCAGAAGCTGGAATCCCAACAAGCCCTTTGACCAAGGTAAAGGATGCATTATTTCTTGTTGTATATTCCATGGGAAATGCAGTCTCATTTTTCCTTCTTTACATGCTGAGTTACTGTTCCTAAGAATGCCGGAGAGCTGTCTTACTTGACTGACTTGGGGGTCTGAAGTGAGTATGGTGATAGAAACTATCGTGTCCATTTTGTTATTTGTCAGAGATCACCTGATACATATTCTTCAACATGTATTAAATTGACTACAATCATTGGAGGTTTATTTATTTATTTATTTAAACACCACCACTACAAAAGAGTAAAATGCTTATCACAGTAACCTGGTGAGTTGGGTAGAATCCAGTGATTTCTTCCATGGAACGGCTGGCCTGGGAATGTGCAATTGACATGAGCTATAAAAGTGAAACTTTCTTTGTAGAAACGGGTTCATCCCAGGAGGCTTTCAAGGGCACTAATATTTCATTTGTTAAGTAACTTCTTCATGGCTTCTAAATAGAAGCTTGTTTCTGAGTCTGCTCACTCGGGTGTAACCTTGGGCCTCAGAGGGCTCTTGGCACTCATGCCAGCAAGCATGAAGCTCGTCTACCAATGGCCATTGTAAGTCACTCCCAGGGTGCTCCTGGAAGTTATTTAAGACAGACTGAGGACCTGCCGTGAATCACATCCCTGTCCCTGTTGTTCCGTATGTGACTGCTGTAGCCACAGAACCGGTGGCTGAAAATGATGCTAGATTGTACTTGAAGTATGTATATGCAGTTAATACCGAAACCTGGAGGAAAAAGATTACTGACCATGCATCAAAGGTTCATACTTCTGAGGATGAACTTCAGTTCTGTGGCTTGACTGTTTGATGCAATCCCGATGGTTGCCCTGACAAAAAAGAAATCAAGGAGGGAATTGCCATGTAATGAATGTGTTAGAAGGCACCCCCTTCTCCTCTCTCCTTTGTCACTCTAATGGGTCCCTCTGTCCCTGGACTCTGGTTTTTTTTTTTGTTTGTTTGTTTTGTTTTGTTTTTGTTTTTGTTTTTTAAACAAAATTGGTGTTAGGATTTCTTCATGTGCATTTTAGCTCATGCCTCCAAGTCGGGCAACATAGTATTCATTCATTCATTCATACATGCATTCATTCATTCATTCTCAAAGTTGAATACCCACTGTGTACACAAGCACCAAGCCTGGTTCTGGAAACAACACAAAAGCTGTGGTGCCCATGCTGGGGGATGCTGAGAGCAGAGTGTGGGGAGGTAACCCAGTCAGTGGTTTTGGTGGGATGTGTTCAGGGCCTTAAGGTAGGTATGTGCAGGGCAAGTGGTGAAGCTATAGGTGGGGAATTTACCATTTGTTGCATGCTTCTTGGGGAGCAGGTCCCAGGAAAGGCTTTCCTTTGGAGATCAGTCCGGACTTCCCGTATCTTTGCAGCCTCCATGAGCCTCTCTCCTTTGTAACTTTACCAATGACTGAGTTGTCACAATAAGTCGCATTAAAGCATACAAAGATATTTCTTTTTTTTTTTTTTTAAAGATTTTATTTATTTATTTGACAGACAGAGATCACAAGTAGACAGAGAGGCAAGCAGAGAGAGAGAGGAGGAAGCAGGCTCCCTGCCGAGCAGAGAGCCCGATGCGGACTCGATCCCAGGACCCTGAGATCATGACCTGAGCCGAAGGCAGCGGCTTAACCCACTGAGCCACCCAGGCGCCCCCATACAAAGATATTTCTAATGCAATTTATAAATTTCCCATTGAAAATGGTCGAAATTTCTCAACATTACTTTTGAAAGGCTGTACCTTCCTTTTGGAACAGCTCTGATACACAACACTCTCTCTCTCTGGGCCTCACAGATGCACCCTCCCGTAAACATGCCCTCTAGGATTTTGCTTACAGAGGTCTCTGAACGGAGAGTGGCAGTGGACTGATTGTTTCCAGCCCTGAAACAGAAATGGGTTCTTGTCCTTTGAGAATCAAGTGTTGTCTAACCACCAGATTGACTCTGCCCCAAGACTTGCACACAAATACTTAAACTTCACCAGGGGAAGACATTTTCATTTTCACTAGTATACACTGGGAAAGATAAGTACTTCAGGCGGGTTTCATTTGCCACTTGGGGATGTATATGATCACTTGCCTTGATTGGGGGGTTAACACAAACTTTGAGCATCAAAAAGAACATGAGACTTAAATCTACTTGGTTCAGCAGTCCAAAAGTCCAAAGAAGGATTTTTGTCTCCTAGGAATGATGGCAGGCATATCCAGCAGATTCCCACCCCTGCTCCCTCTTTTTCTAGCTCTGCAGGCATGAAAACAAGATCTGCTTAGATAAATCTTCCTTCGATAAAACCTCATGCCTTTATGGGGTATAATTGAGGACCTTAGCCGAGAAGCCCCACTTTGTAGCTCAGGTGTAGCTGCTGTTGGCTATTTATATACAGAGCCATGGGGAGAGCAGGCAGAGCTGAGAATAGCCTTCACTTAAAATATCAGCCCCAGCAGATGTCATCAATTACATTGTGTGCTGCTCAATAAATATGGGAGGTTACTATATCAGTGTTGACACCACTTGGTGAAATATAAACCGTAGGCATGGAAGATGTAGAGCATTTCATCTTCCAGATAATAGGAGAATTGCTGAACTCCAGTGAAAGTTGTCAGCTGCAGCGAGAAGTCATTTCCCTGCCTAAGCTGAAAAGGAATCAAACATGTTTCGAGTGGTTTTGGGGTTGGAGAAAACTTGGAGCTGGTAGCAAGGGCACTCGTTGAAAGACATCACAGGGTTTCACGTGACAATTACACAAGGGCATGGCAGTGGACATGGCTTCCCGATGGCCTTGGGGGTGAGGTGGGCTGAAAATGCAGGGGAGAAGCGGCGGGGGCGGGGGGTGTCATGAGGGATCGTGGTGGAGAAGAGCCAGGATGGTGGGTTTGAGGCAGGTTTTGACAGATCCTTCCTACCAATCCGTGAAGTTTGCACTTTGTTTTCTTGGCAGTGGGGAACCAGAGAAAGGTTTTTTCAGCAGAGGAATGACGCGGTGAAGGCAGTATTTTAGAGGACTGAGTTTGGTGACTCAGCAGCTGCGGTGAGGAGCCCAAGGCGCAGCTGCTAGATGACGTCCCTCCCACGGACTCCTGCGTGACTTGTCCCTTGCCCCTTCCATTGCCTTGGAGCTTTGGACTCTGGCTGTCGCAGGTGGTCAGATGCAGCATCCAGTCCTGGAGCCTGATCTCTGAAATGCCCCCGGAGCTCCAGCTTCTTGTAGGTGTTGGTGCAAGTGGTTAGGACACTCGTAGTGTCGATGAAGCAGTTACTTGTAACTGTACTCTCTGCTTCAGGATATTTACTGACCTTGGAACAACTGGACTTTGTGGAGGGCCCTTACCATGTAATTGACTCGGAAGGAAATCACTTGGTGGTCTCCTTCCAAGAGGCTGAAAACATCTTTAACTTGTTATCCTAAAGTGAATCCTGAATGTTTCTGTCTGTGGAATATAAGAGCCATCAACTTCAGGCCTTTCGGAGAATTCTTTGTGAGATTTGGATAAGTAGTATACACCCTTTTGGGTATGATAATATTTTAAGGCCAGGTCTCCTCACAGAAGGGACAGAGAGGAGTTCAGAACTGAGGGGAACACTCAGGTGAGACATTGCCTTTGAGAAGTCCACAATGCCAGTCGCTCTGCAGGGAGAGCTGGGCAGGCTGCCGGGTTGGAGAGGGCACGGGCTGTTGTGCGTGGTTCTTGTTTTGTGAGGGCAGGAGTGGAGGTCCCGGGGTGGACCTCTGCAGGAGGCTGAGGCTCTAAAGTTCGGACATGTTCCCAGAGACTTGGGTGGCCTCTCTTGCTCTGCCCTTCGAGCATATTCCATCACCTGGCCCCTAGCAAATCTGGGCACACATAGTGGGTGAGGAGCAGGCATGAGGTTTCTGTTTCCAGAAGTGGAGTCTGGTCCAGCAAAGTGCTTCTCTAAGAAAACAGTCCTTGGTGCAGTAAGTTTGGGACCCACATAAACTCTGTGCTTCTCCTGGAGGTTCACAGGGCTCATTCATGATTGAAAAGCTCAGAGAAGTCTTTTGGCAAAGAATCCCATTTAACTTCCCATTTTTCTCAATCTGCCTTTGACCGCATGCTTTCATTTTTATTTTTTTTGCTCCACGCCTATCAGGTACCCAGAGAAAGTAGCATGTTCTGTGGGATGCACTTTGGTAAGTGTGGTGTTGGTGGGGGGACTTGGGGTTTGCAGTCAGGCTCTCCACGTTTGGAACTTGACCCCACCAGCTCTTAGCTGAGTGATTCTGGCGAATTGCTTCACTTCTCTGCATCGAAGCCTTCAAAGGTGGTGACAGCACCAGGAAAAGCATTGGGAGGATGAAATGAGTTAATGTCTGGCATACAGTAAGTGCTCCATAAGTGCTCCTTCAGCAATTAATTGATCTTTTTCGTTCCCTCTTCCTCCTGTTAACCTGTCTCCCCCTGTTACTTCCTTCCTTTTCCACTTGGGTTTTATTTCTCTCTTCCTTTCTTCCCTTCTGGGGGCCTTAAGAGTTGTGATGCTCTGGAGCTCCCGGGGTAAGGCGGAGCTGACCTCTTTCACACTGGGCGGGTGGGTCACCACAGTGGTGTACCCCAGATCCTCATTTTGGGAGCTGAAGAGGTTCAGGCTCTTAATATGCTCCTTTCTTCCTTCCTCGCATCTACCCATAAACGGTTGTCAAATGCTCCACATTTCACGTGCTGTGCTGGATAATAGGGACCCCAGTAAGAAAGGGCTCTCTGTGGGACGCTCCCAATTATCGGTCAGTCAGAAGCCATCCATCTAAGGTCTTAAGCTCAGAGAGCGTGTATATACTGGGAAGGGGGCTGTTGGGGGCTGGCAGCAAGAGCTGGGGCTGGTGGGGGTGGGTCAGACAAGGAGTGTTGGTCTCAGAAACTGAGAAATCCGTAAGATGTCAAGTGTTAATATGACTGACATAGGTCAGTGTGAGTTGAGGGGGTATTTTCTGTTACAACTTGGCCTCACTCAGCCTGTGCCTGTGGATCAGGCTGCCCATGCTGTAACTACCAACCTTCCCTAGCAACAGCCACCTTCAGAGTGGTAATAAGGGTGCTGTCCCAAAGGTTCTCTTTTTCCTTAGAGTGGGGTGGCTGAGGAAGCGGGGCTTGGAGCAGAAAGGCAGAGACAATTTACCAGACCACGGTGTTGTGTTAAAAGAATAAAAGGTGTTGCTTTCTGTCATAGAATAGAGGATGAACGAGAAGCAAAGCGAGTTCTAAAAAGTCATTTCAAAGTTTCTTGACCAGTCTTTTTTGAAAACAAAACAAAACAAAACAAAACAAAACAAAACAAAAAAACCCAAAAAACTGAAGCTTTCATCACCAAAGTTTTTCCTGAATCAAAGGTGTTTTTTTTTTTGTTTGTTTGTTTGCTTGTTTGTTTTGTATTGGGAGGTTGGGAAGGTCATTTATGTGTATAACGAAGACCTTATTTTTAGAATGGAATTCTGATTACTTGAAGGAGTCTTCACGTGATGGGACATTAATTAATTGAGATTCTCTCCTGTAGCCATGGTCCACTCAGGAAAGAGCTCGCCGATTTGTGTGGGTATGAAGTTCTGCTCGATGAGACAAGCCTTTTGAGGACAAATGGCTGAAGAGCGATTTATCAGGGAACTTTTTGAAACAAGCGAGTTCCTTTAATGTGGAATAAATGAATGTTTTAGATGGAGTGTATAGCTGTTGGTTTTAAGGATAATGTTTTTTCTTCTGTAGTGAATACTAATCGTTCTTCCCGAGCAGCCAGGCTGTGACTGAATCTCCAATGATGCTGGTGATGTTCAGAGCAGAATATGAACTTGTAGGAATTGATCTCCAGACAAAAATAAAGCTCAGAAAGTCAGGGGCCCTTTTTCACTCATGCTGTTCACTTGAATTGAGGAAAAGAAGAAAACCCTTGCCCTTTGACTTTCCATCTATTATCCCAAGATCCCAACAAGCTCAAATTCTGACCAAAGCCTTGAACTGTTTTGAAGCAGATATTCTAAGACTCAAAAGGAGAGAGTCCTTTCCACGTTCCGGCTGTGTTTCTGGAACCGGAGCTGCGTGGATTAGTGCGGCATCCATGTTTTGTCCCAGTTCTAAAGGGGAACCCAGGGGGGCAAGATTGCTTATTTATAAGATGATTGTTCAGAAGAGGATTTTTTTTCCCCCTCTAGATTAATCTGAAATTTTATGTGCTAGGCTTAAAAGAAACCTTCAGTCCCCACAGGTTTCCTCTTGATGTGGAATTTAACCTCACCCCAAAAAGAGCCTCTGATTTGCATTCATACTGCCTTGAACATTTCTCAGTGTTTAAGTATCTGTTCACCTTATCTGATCGCTGGAGCTGCTGATTTTCAGAGGTATCCGGTCTGGTTTGTGGAAAGCATCTTAATAATTTCTCCCTGGTCCTTTCATGTCTGGTCTGCTGGGTTTCTCCCTCTTTGTCTTTCGCATGACGTCTCCGTGACACTTTCCCCTAAGTGACAGCCCCTCTCACCTCCCGTGAACCCGTTTCCCATCCCATACCTTCCTGTTCCACCCCAGCCCCATTAGCTCCTCTCCTTTTGTTGTCCCTTCTTCTCTTTCCTGACTATGGCAATAAAATAGTTACTGCTTTTTTTTTTTTTTTAATTTTTCAAGTATTGATTTTTAACTTTTCGAAGTCAATTCTGCCAGGAAAGAAACAGAACACTGGTAATTCACATCTTGGTCCACTCCCGTTGTTTACACAGCCTATCTGCTTTGAAGTTAGAGCGAGTTAAAAGTCACAACTTTCATCTCTGGCTGCCTTGGCCTGTTTGCTTATTTTAAAGAAAGAAAAATCACATAAAAGATTGAAATCCAATGGGTGCCCCTTCTTGCTCCTTTCCCCTAAAGGGCCACTTCATTAAAGCACTTTTCCCTCCATGTTCTTACACTTAGGTCATAGGGGCATGTCTCCAAGCAAGATGTTACATTACATGTTGACCCCTAGAAATAAATGTTTCCTTCTCTAACCTGTTCATTTCATTGAAAAATTGTTTCCAAGCGTCTTTGGTGTGGTGGTTGTAGATCTAGTTAATGCCTTTCTAGTGTTCTGTCGCATTATACTAACGCGCTACCATTTAGCCACTATTTCCCCACTGGCAGACAGTTATGCTGATGCTGTTTTGTATCCAGGCTGCTTTTCCTTAGCATCTCTCACCCACTCCAGCTGATTCTGACCTGAAGTCACTTGGCCTGGAGAGCCTGGTATCCCAGGAAGGGACTGAGGTGGGTCTTGACTCTGCCACTATTTCAGTGTGTTAAATTCAGGCAAATCATGTGGCCTTTCTGGACTTCACTTAGCCTATTTCTGAAGTAAAAAGGGGCTTCCCGAGGTCCTTTCCATCGACGATAGTTAAGCTCTCATGGTTTCAGACAGCACAGAGTCTGTATGTTTTCCTCATAAAGGAAGGAAAAATGAAGAATCTGAGCCCAGTGCTCGAATTTCAAAGGTTACAGTTTAGCCAATGAGGTATGAATATAGCTGCAGTAAAACCAGTGGAATTAAATGGGCCTTTGAACCATCAGGGGTGGGGAAGGAGGCTCAGAATAAAAAGCAAGAAAGGCCAAAGTGGGAGGTACTTGGTCTTCTCACGGACTTGCGGGCCCTGCTGGGGGTGGAGGGAGAGCAGGGTCTTAAGGGCTCCAGCTGCCGTCTTAGTCCCCCATTAGCTTGCTGCACACTGCGGAGTAACTTACTCTGCGTTCTCGTCTGGGCTAGCGACCCCTATCTCGTGGGGCATTCGTGGAGACTCAATGATGTCGTGCTGCACAGGGCCACGAGTCAGTGTATGGCTCGTGCCCACTTAACCTCACTTTGTTGCCAGCCAAGTACCCTCAGCTATGACTGTGGGCCCCGCTTCCTCGTGGGGGTGCCAATGGCTCTGTCAGTGTTGTGTGCCGGCCACCCCCAGGCTTCTCTAGGAGCTCCCACTCCCCTGTGCCTCCAGAACCAAGCTGTTCTGGGTTGCGTTCTACCCTTTGGGCGGAATGATAGAGAATCATGAGGGGTAGTAAAATCCCCTTTGCAATTATGAGGCTCTGTGGCTTTTCTTACTGTGTTTAAGAGGTTCCTTCAGCACGGACAAATCCATTTTAAAGACGTGTTTATTACCTTTTCCCAAACTCATAAAATGTAGTGTTAGTTTTATAAAAACAGGGGGAGGGGGGAATCCATCCTGCTGTATTCCAC
Source organism: Lutra lutra (assembly GCF_902655055.1). Classification (NCBI taxonomy): domain Eukaryota; kingdom Metazoa; phylum Chordata; class Mammalia; order Carnivora; family Mustelidae; genus Lutra; species Lutra lutra. Next base: position 76,252,234 of record NC_062282.1, on the reverse strand, counting down.
CTGCTAGAATAATAGCCTCTGAATTAATTATATGGTATTTGTGGAGCCCTAATGAAACAGCCCTGGTTTGGGGAAATTCTCAACAGGGAAAAAATGTCAGCTGAATTTTAAAATCAATCAATAATGCTGTTTAAATTTTCCTCATCGGAGACTGTAGAGTGGATTAGAGCATTTTCACAGCTGGGAGGTGGCTGCTGGGAGGGACGCCGCCAGCATCACCTGTGTCCCCACAGGTCCCATGCCCGAGATGGAGACTTTGCTTTTTGTAGAGGTCTTCAGTTATGTTACATGGCTGAGTTCACTGCTGGAGGCCTGTCTGATGTCCATTTGGCCGTAAATGCCATGCAGGATGAGAGGCAGTGTGGTATATCGGAAAGGTCCTCGGTTCTCAGGCTCAGTGCTGGGGTTCGATCCCACTTGTGCTGAGGCAAGTGCTTAGCCTCTCTGAGCCTGTTTCCTCCTCTTCTACAAAAATAGAAATGGAGAGGAGTCAAGATGGCGGAGAAGTAGCAGGCTGAGACTACTTCAGGTAGTGGGAGATCAGCTAAATAGCTTATCTAAAGATTGCAAACACCTACAAATCCAACAGGAGATTGAAGAGAAGAAGAACAGCAATTCTAGAGACAGAAAATCAACCACTATCTGAAAGAACTCTACGGAAAGCGCTCAGGGAACAAAAGCTCCCGAAAGCAAACCCAGCAAACCCGAGCGGATTACTCAGCGCGGCCCCGGGTAAGGGCGGTGCAACTCCGCCTGGGGCAAAGACGCTTGAGAATCACTACAACAGGCCCCTCCCCCAGAAGAGCAACGAGAAACCCAGCCAGGACCAAGTTCACCTACCAAGGAGTGCAGTTTCAATACCAAGGAGAGCGGCGGAATTCCAGAGGAGAAGAAAGCGAAGACGGAACTCATGGCTTTCTCCCCATGATTCTTTAGTCTTGCAGTTAATTTAATTTTTTTTTCTTTTTCAATTTTTTTTCTCTTCTTCTGCTAAATTTTTTTTAACTTTTACCGTTTTCTTTTTTAACGTTTTTTAAATAGTTTATCTAATATATATATACATATTTTTTCTTTTTTATATTTTTTATCAACTTTCTTTTTTTAATAGTTTCTTTTTTTTTTTTCTTTCTGAACCCCTTTTTATCCCTTTTCTCCCCCCTCACGATTTGGGTTCTCTTCTGATTTGGCTAAAGCATATTTTCCTGGGGTTGTTGCCACCCTTTTAGTATTTTACTTGCTTCTTCGTGTACTCTTTTTTTTTTTTTAAAGATTTTATTTATTTATTTGACAGAGAGATCACAAGCAGGCAGAGAGGCAGGCAGAGAGAGAGGAGGAAGCAGGCTCCCTGTTGAGCAGAGAGCCCGATGTGGGGCTCGATCCCAGGACTCTGAGATCATGACCTGAGCAGAAGGCAGCGGCCTAACCCACTGAGCCACCCAGGTGCCCCGCTTCTTCATATACTCTTATCTGGACAAAATGACAAGGCAGAAAAATTCACAACAAAAAAAAAAGAACAAGAAGCAGTACCAAAGGCTAGGGACCTAATCAATACAGATATTGGTAATATGTCAGATATAGAGTTCAGAATGATGATTCTCAAGGTTCTAGCCGGGCTTGAAAAAGGCATGGAAGATATTAAAGCAACCCTCTCGGGAGATATAAAAGCCCTTTCTGGAGAAATAAAAGAACTAAAATCTAACCAAGTTGAAATCAAAAAAGCTATTAATGAGGTGCAATAAAAAATGGAGGCTCTCACTGCTAGGATAAATGAGGCAGAAGAAAGAATTAGCGATATAGAAGACCAAATGACAGAGAATAAAGAAGCTGAGCAAAAGAGGGACAAACAGCTACTGGACCACGAGGGGAGAATTCGAGAGATAAGTGACACCATAAGACGAAACTACATTAGAATAATTGGGATTCCAGAAGAAGAGGAAACAGAGAGGCGAGCAGAAGGTATGTTGGAGAGAATTATTGGAGAGAATTTCCCCAATATGGCAAAAGGAACAAGCATCAAAATCCAGGAGGTTCAGAGAACCCCCCTCAAAATCAATAAGAATAGGTCCACACCCCGTCACCTAATAGTAAAATTTACAAGTCTTAGTGACAAAGAAAAGATCCTGAAAGCAGCCCGGGAAAAGAAGTCTGTAACGTACAATGGTAAAAATATTAGATTGGCAGCAGACTTATCCACAGAGACCTGGCAGGCCAGAAAGAGCTGGCATGATATATTCAGAGTACTAAATGAGAAAAACATGCAGCCAAGAATACTATATCCAGCTAGGCTATCATTGAAAATAGAAGGAGAGATTAAAAGCTTCCAGGACAAACAAAAACTGAAAGAATTTGCAAATACCAAACCAGCTCTACAGGAAATATTGAAAGGGGTCCTCTAAGCAAAGAGAGACCCTAAAAGTAGTAGATCAGAAAGAAACAGAGACAATATACAGTAACAGTCACCTTACAGGCAGTACAATGGCACCAAATTCATATCTCTCAATACTTACCCTGAATGTTAATGGGCTAAATGTCCCAATCAAAAGACACAGGGTATCAGAATGGATAAAAAAACAAAACCCATCTATATTTTGCCTACAAGAAACTCATCTTAAACCCGAAGACACCTCCAGGTTTAAAGTGAGGGGGTGGAAAAGAATTTACCATGCTAATGGACATCAGAAGAAAGCAGGAGTGGCAATCCTTATATCAGATCAATTAGATTTTAAGCCAAAGACTATAATAAGAGATGAGGAAGGACACTATATCATGCTCAAAGGAACTGTCCAACAAGAAGATCTAACAATTTTAAATATCTATGCCCCTAACGTGGGAGCAGCCAACTATATAAACCCATTAATAACAAAATCAAACACATCGACAAGAATACAATAATAGTAGGGGACTTTAACACTCCCCTCACTGAAATGGACAGATCATCCAAGCAAAAGATCAACAAGGAAATAAAGGCCTTAAATGACACACTGGACCAGATGGACATCACAGATATATTCAGAACATTTCATCATCCCAAAGCAACAGAATACACATTCTTCTCTAGTGCACATGGAACATTCTCCAGAATAGATCACATTCTTGGTCCTAAATCAAGTCTCAACCGGTATCAAAAGATTGGGATCATTCCCTGCATATTTTCAGACCACAATGCTCTAAAGCTAGAACTCAATAACAATAGGAAATTTGGAAAGAACCCAAATACATGGAGACTAAACAGCATCCTTCTAAAGAATGAATGGGTCAACCAGGAAATTAAAGAAGAATTGAAAAAATTTATGGAAACAAATGATAATGAAAACACAATGGTTCAGAATCTGTGAGACACAACAAAGGCAGTCCTGAGAGGAAAATATATAGCGGTACAAGCCTTTCTCAAGAAACAAGAAAGGTCTCAGGTACACAACCTAACCCTACACCTAAAGGAGCTGGAGAAAGAACAAGAAAGAAACCCTAAACCCAGCAGGAGAAGAGAAATCATAAAGATCAGAGCAGAAATCAATGAAATAGAAACCAAAAAAACAATAGAACAAATCAACGAAACTAGGAGCTGGTTCTTTGAAAGAATTAATAAGATTGATAAACCCCTGGCCAGACTTATCAAAAAGAAAAGAGAAAGGACCCAAATAAATAAAATCATGAATGAAAGAGGAGAGATCACAACGAACACCAAAGAAATACAGACAATTATAAGAACATACTATGAGCAACTCTACGCCAACAAATGTGACAATCTGGAAGAAATAGATGCATTCCTAGAGACCTATAAACCACCACAACTGAACCAGGAAGAAATGGAAAGCCTGAACAGACCCATAACCAGTAAGGAGATTGAAACAGTCATCAAAAATCTCCAAACAAACAAAAGCTCAGGGCCAGATGGCTTCCTGGGGGAATTCTACCAAACATTTAAAGAAGAACTAATTCCTATTCTCCTGAAACTGTACCAAAAAAATAGAAATAGAAGGAAAACTTCCAAACTCATTTTATGAGGCCAGCATCACCTTGATCCCAAAACCAGACAAGGATCCCATCAAAAAAGAGAACTACAGACCAATATCCTTGATGAACACAGATGCAAAAATTCTCGCCAAAATACTAGCCAATAGGATTCAACAGTACATTAAAAGGATTATTCACCACGACCAAGTGGGATTTATTCCAGGGCTGCAAGGTTGGTTCAACATCCGCAAATCAATCAATGTGATACAACACATTAATAAAAGAAAGAACAAGAACCATATGATACTCTCCATAGATACTGAAAAAGCATTTGACAAAGTACAGCATCCCTTCCTGATCAAAACTCTTCAAAGTGTAGGGATAGACGGCACATACCTCAATATTATCAAAGCCATCTATGAAAAACCCACCGCAAATATCATTCTCAATGGAGAAAAACTGAAAGCTTTTCCGCTAAGGTCAGGAACACGGCAGGGATGTCCGTTATCACCGCTGCTATTCAACATAGTACTAGAAGTCCTAGCCTCAGCAATCAGACAACAAAAGGAAATTAAAGGCATCCAAATCGGCAAAGAAGAAGTCAAACTATCACTCTTTGCAGATGATATGATACTCTATGTGGAAAACCCAAAAGACTCCACTCCAAAACTGCTAGAACTTGTACAGGAATTCAGTAAAGTGTCAGGATATAAAATCAATGCACAGAAATCAGTTGCATTTCTCTACACCAACAACAAGACAGAAGAAAGAGAAATTAAGGAGTCCATCCCATTTACATTTGCACCCAAAACTATAAGATACCTAGGAATAAACCTAACCAAAGAGACTAAGAATCTATACACAGAAAACTATAAAGTACTCATGAAAGAAATTGAGGAAGACACAAAGAAATGGAAAAATGTTCCATGCTCCTGGATTGGAAGAATAAATACTGTGAAAATGTCTATGCTACCTAAAGCAATCTACACATTCAATGCAATTCCTATCAAAGTACCATCCATTTTTTTCAAAGAAATGGAACAAATAATCCTAAAATTTATATGGAACCAGAAAAGACCTCGAATAGCCAAAGGAATATTGAAAAAGAAAGCCAAAGTTGGTGGCATCACAATTCCGGACTTCAAGCTCTATTACAAAGCTGTCATCATCAAGAGAGCATGGTACTGGCACAAAAACAGACACATAGATCAATGGAACAGAATAGAGAGCCCAGAAATAGACCCTCAACTCTACGGTCAACTCATCGTCGACAAAGCAGGAAAGAATGTCCAATGGAAAAAAGACAGCCTCTTCAATAAATGGTGTTGGGAAAATTGGACAGCCACATGCAGAAAAATGAAATTGGATCATTTCCTTACACCACACACGAAAATAGACTCAAAATGGATGAAGGATCTCAATGTGAGAAAGGAATCCATCAAAATCCTTGAGGAGAACACAGGCAGCAACCTCTTCGACCACAGCCGCAGCAACATCTTCCTAGGAACATCGCCAAAGGCAAGGGAAGCAAGGGCAAAAATGAACTATTGTGATTTTATCAAGATCAAAAGCTTTTGCACAGCAAAGGAAACAGTCAACAAAACCAAAAGACAACTGACAGAATGGGAGAAGATATTTGCAAATGACATATCAGATAAAGGGCTAGTGTCCAAAATCTATAAAGAACTTAGCAAACTCAACACCCAAAGAACAAATAATCCAATCAAGAAATGGGCAGAGGACATGAACAGACATTTCTGCAAAGAAGACATCCAGATGGCCAACAGACACATGAAAAAGTGCTCCATATCACTCGGCATCAGGGAAATACAAATCAAAACCACAATGAGATATCACCTCACACCAGTCAGAATGGCTAAAATTAACATGTCAGGAAATGACAGATGCTGGCGAGGATGCGGAGAAAGGGGAACCCTCCTACACTGTTGGTGGGAATGCAAGCTGGTGCAACCACTCTGGAAAACAGCATGGAGGTTCCTCAAAATGTTGAAAATAGAACTACCCTATGACCTAGCAATTGCACTGCTGGGTATTTACCCTAAAGATACAAACGTAGTGATCCGAAGGGGCACGTGCACCCGAATGTTTATAGCAGCAATGTCTACAATAGCCAAACTATGGAAAGAACCTAGATGTCCATCAACAGACGAATGGATAAAGAAGATGTGGTATATATACATAATGGAATACTATGCAGCCATCAAAAGAAATGAAATCTTGCCATTTGCGACGACGTGGATGGAACTAGAGGGTATCATGCTTAGCAAAATAAGTCAATCGGAGAAAGACAACTATCATATGATCTCCCTGATATGAGGGAGAGGAGATGCAACATGGGGGGTTAAGGGGGTAGGAGAAGAATAAATGTAACAAGATGGGATTGGGAGGGAGACAAACCATAAGTGACTCTTAATCTCACAAAACAAACTGAGGGTTGATGGGGGGAGGGGGGTGGGGGGGTGGGGTTATGGATATTGGGGAGGGTATGTGCTATGGTGAGTGCTGTGAAGTGTGTAAACCTGGCGATTCGCAGACCTGTACCCCTGGGGATAAAAATATATGTTTATAAAAAAAATAAAATTTAAATTTGAAAAAAAGTAGAAATGGACATTTCTTGTACCTACAACCTGTCAAACTGCTGATATAAGGCCCGACCCAGTCTTAACAAAAGGATCACAATAAAGGTGACAAAGCTTTGGTCAAAGATGAAGGGACAGTGTTTTGTTCTGGATTCCCAGAGTTGGAAGGCTCTTTGGAGTTTTTGCCATGTCCGCTTACCTGTTCCAGCGTACTAGCTAACTGATCAGGGAATTGTCGAATCACGTGCTTGACTGATGACCTGGTAGGGGCTTGGTGGTTCCATGGATGAGGAGTAATGTCACGGAGGCCTTCCTCAGCGCATTCGGCACCTGTGTCGTGAAGAGCGGGATCTCTGGGCAATGGGATACGCCCGAGGGTGTGTTTGACGCACCCTGGATGCTCCAGGCTGGTCAGCAGCTGCTGGGTGAGGCTCAGAAAAGGGATCTCAGGAGGTGACATGGGGGCCTCTCAAGGCTGAGTAGCTATCTGGAGATAAGCCAGGGGGAGGTGGGCCGCAGTTGATGGGAAGTAATGTTTCCTGAGAGCTGAGCCTTCAGTTGCTCCCAAGTGGAGTTTGATAGGATTGCTTCTTTTGAAAAACACATTTATTAAGAGAGATGAGGAAAGTGTAAGCCGTTGCTTTCTCAGACTGTTTCACTCTTTTTCCATTTGTCTCTCAAGATCTCTCTGGTGGGTGCCTGGAAATACCCCCAGAGCAGAGATGGTGAACAGTGAGGTCCCCTGTGCAGCAACAGGGGCAGGATGGTGTTCGGGACAAGACAGCACCAACTCCGTCTCCAGAGAGTGACCATGACGCAGCCCTAGCTGAGGCTGGTTGTGTGGGTCTGGGACCCAGGGGAGACAGAATTTCTCATTCCTCAAAGGGAGCAGCAGATGAAGAAGTTTTGACATGTGTGCAGAACCCAATTTCTTCAGTGTTTGCGAATAAGTTGTTGAAAACAACAACAACAAAAAGCCTGTGAGCGGGTAGGTGTGTCTTTGGACTTCTTGTCTGTGGCTTCTCTCAGAGAGGAAGCCAGAGGCCTCGTTGTCAGACCTTGTCTTTGGCTTGTGGTGTGTATGCTCTGGAGGCTGGTGAGTCCTTGGGTTTCCCCCTCTCCGAACCTGGAGGCAGTGTCTAGCAGAGCTGGGGACACACTGCTTGAGTGCAGGTTATCTGTGTGCAGGCTGCCCTCGGACACTGTGAGGCCTGACGCGGAGTGTCATGAGCACGGGAGCCTGATGGAAACCCGAGCCCCAGGCAGAGTGCTGGGTTATTACTGCTGTGTCTCTGTGGCCTCCCACACCACCTTGAGATGGATTGTTTTAATCTTGAGAAGAGGGACACACACCCCTGCCCGCACGCAAGCACACTCAAGCTCACACAGTTCACACGACACAGGTGCCTCGGGGATTCGGAAGCACAAGCCACACCCCGAAAAGCCCCAGTGAAGGCACGTGAATCAGAAGGCATTTAGTCAGGTACTGAGTCTCCTTGCTCTGGGGTGGGGGGTGTTTGGGCCATGCCGGGGGCACCAGCAGCCTGGCCTGGAGGAGCGGTTGGCAGGGGATGGGTGTCACGTTCAGCATCTGGCCCTGCATCGTTCCTGCTCTTTTTTTGGCCAAGAAGAATGACAGAAAGGGATAGAGAAGGTAGACATCATGAGAGGCGCTCACTGCCAAGGGGAGAAGACCCCAGTAAGGGGAAAGATGGTTCTTCTGAGCCCATGGGAGCCAGTGTGACATTCCAGCCCTACCTGGTTTGGCCCTGGGCCAGTGCCATCCAACGAGCCCTAACTCACATTTATTCCAGCCCCTTCTTCACCTGCTAATGTCAAGATCGGGAGAGAAAGACACCTGTTTTCCCACTACGTTCATTTCAGGTCCACGAATGGTCACTTTCTTTGCAGAAATTGACTTGAAATGTCACTTAGTGACCCTCAGATCTGTAACCAAATGCATGACAGCCTGACTTTTTTTTTTTTAAATAATTTTCTCTCTCCCATTCTTTAAAATGGAACATTTGGGAATATATAGGTATCAGGTAAAAAATGAATAGATGGACTCTATTTGGATATAAGGAAACAGAAGTAAATTAAAGCTGCAGCAAGGGAACTACTCAAAACATGTCAATTTCCTTGCACTTCTAGAGCTGGCCCTAGAGCTTCCTAACAACCAAAGGAAGGAAGGAAACACACCATCATATATGCCCTTGCAGTGAAAGTAAGACTGGAGAGATTTGAGGGGTTCCTGGTACTGAGGCTAGAGTTGTCTTCCTCCACCTGAGTTCTCTAACAGGGCTGTCAGGGCCGTGCTCTTCACTGTGGCTGACAGTAAATACCACACCCACTAGTTCCAACTGCTTCCTCCTCTGTCTCTCCGTTATACAATGGCTGACAGCCAAAGTGCAATTCTGTAAGTTAATTCAATGATAAGCCAGAATAATACAGAGTACACAGTCTTCGTAAGGCCTGGCTTGAAACACGGATAAAATTGACAACATCAGGAAGAATGGATGCCCTGTGTCTCCATCAGGGAATACTCTTGATTATTTTGTTTCTGGTAACTGATTAGCATTGGAAGTGAGAATTCTGGGCTTTTCCTGGCAGGGACAAGAAGTTCAGAAGATCTTGGTGCCAATTAGCAGAAGCAAATTCATCTCTTCTTATCAGCCAGGTGGCAGGTAGAGTCAGTGTCCTTGGTCAGAAATTCAGAATCCAAGCTGGAATTTTGATGCCTGAATGTAGTCACCGTCCTCTACGCTGAGACTGTAGATCAATTCAAACCCACAGGCAAGTGGGTGATGATGAATGTCCACTTTCTTGCCTGCACTCCACTGCAAGCCCAGGGGTTGCAAAGGAATCACATGGGAGCTTCACATGGGGGGAAACACTTCCCATGTGCACACATGTACACATTCATCCCTGCTTCTCCGATGTGTCCAGATGCTGATATGTTTAACGAAACACATTTTATTTGAAGATACTGCCAAATTCATGTTACATGTTGTAGCAAATTCTGAGCCACCCACAGAATTCTGAGCATGATGGCTAATTTTTTGGGTGGGGGGAGAATGGAAGGATGCAGTTTACACATGTTTACAGCTTGATCCTGAGTTGTCTTTTCTGTCAGTGGTTAGGCAGGAGGAGAAATTCCCAGTGTGGGATGACAAAGTTACGGCTGTCGGTGTAGGGGTGAACACTCAAACCAAGGCACAGATTTGTTCATTTGGAAATGGTTTCAAGGGCTTCATATGAAGTTTTAAAAGTAGGGGATGAGGTGGCATAAGCCCTTGGGCAGGGACAAGCCTCCATGTAAGCCAGCATAGTGGGTGGAATTTTGAACTCCTTTGGATATAAGAACTATACCCAGATGTCGGTTGGGTTCTTATAGAGAGGAAGCAGAAGATTGTTTGGCACCCAAGGATAGTCCCAGAAAAAGTGAATGGGAATTACACAGTGATAGATTTCATCTCCCTCTAAACAATTTTTTTTTTAGATTTTATTTATTTATTTGACAGACATCACAAGTAGGCAGAGAGGCAGGCAGAGAGAGAGAGAGAGGAGGAGGCAGGCTCTTGCAGAGCAGAGAGCCTGATGTGGGGCTCGATCTCAGGACCCTGGGATCCTGGGACCCTGAGCCCAAGGCAGAGGCTTTAACCCACTGAGCCATCCAGGCACCCCTCATCTCACTCTAAGTACAGGCTTTTCACAGCTCAAGCTATAAGGGGAAGGGATATCTGCTGGGAGGGATGAGTCATCATTGCTGGAATGTTCGTACCTAAGACTGGGCAGCCATTCTGCTGGTTTGCTGTTGGAGGATGGGGTACTTACCATGGACCTTCCTTTTGACTTTTAATTTATGTAGTTCTATGATAAGGCAGGTCTGTTGAGAGTTGATAATTTATTTTATAATAGCAATTAGTCCCTGCAGGATTTCTTCAAATAGTTTGCTTAACTGGCACCTCAAGGTAGATTCATTTTAACCAAGTGCGGTCTATGCAGCTTTAAAAGAACACCTGAAAAGTAAATGGGTTCGGTTGTATACAATTGAAGCGTCAAATACAAGGGACTTGCGTGAGAGAAATAGCAGGATTATTTGGTGTTCCTTATAAAGGAAAGTGATCTGTCCAGTCCAGTTTAGATCTTCACTTCCATCCTTTGGCAACAATCCTACTTCCATGAATAGATTCTGGAGTTTTGGGCAAGAATGGCAGGGGAATCTCCGGCCTTGGTGCCATGTTTTATCTTGCTAGATCTGCAGACGTCGCCATAAATTTCCAAATGCATGGAAGTTGCTCAGTGCAAGACTGTCCTTCATGGAGAAAGAAAGGGTTTTGCTCTCCGTTCAGATGCTCGAGGGTAAGGGCAGTGCATGAATGAACTGGGAAGCCATCGTCTTTATAGAGAAGCCCCCGAGGGCCGGAAGGAGTAGATGAGGCTGGTCTCCACCGGCAGGGAAAGCCTGGTCCCTCCGTGTGTCTTGTCTGTCTTCGAAAGCCAGAGCCACACGGACAGATTCCCCTGCCCCAGCCTCCAGAGGGCACGCTTGCACGAATTCTTGTCCTCCAAAAGCTTGTGTTGTTGGAGAGATCTGAAGTACAGGCAGGATTCAGTGTGGTTCTGTTAGCGTATCAACGAATGCCTCCCTCCGTGTTTAGAACCTCCCGCTATCTCCGACAGCGAAGACGAGATCCTGAAACTCCCAGATAAAGAGAGATTATTATGTAGTTGGGAAGTTTGTGCCTTGTGTTTACATCAGGTCACCGAGGGGGTCTGCCCTGGAAGAGAAAGGGGAGGGGCAGTCTCTGTCTCCAGGGACATTTAGGCCGAAGTGTCAGAGCAGGGAGGTGCGGGGTCCTCCTTCGAGATGATCCTGCGAGGCCGTTGGGCTAACTGTGTGGCAAGAGATTTTCTGTAGAGTAGCCTCAGTGGCTCCTGTCTTTGTGACCGTTATTCACATTTTTCTTCTTCACTCTGGCTGTTTTCATTTTTCTTAGAACCGTGATTTCTGGTCTCTTTGATTGTTTCAGTATGCAAAATAGAAGCTGATCTGGGTGGTAGAATTTTCAGATAGCACAGAGGGAGTTAGAATTGTAATTGAGGGTGAATTGCAATTATTTCATCATTGAGTTGTGTGACTGCTTCTTTAAGAATTTACTGTACTGGGTCGCCTGGGTGGCTCAGTGGGTTAAGCTGCTGCCTTCGGCTCAGGTCATGATCTCAGGGTCCTGGGATCGAGTCCCGCATCGGGCTCTCAGCTCAGCAGGGAGCCTGCTTCCCTCTCTCTCTCTCTCTGCCTGCCTCTCCGTCTACTTGTGATCTCTCTCTGTCAAATAAATAAATAAAATCTTTTAAAAAAAAATTTACTGTACTACTGCAGTAATTAGCAAATACCTTGCACTGGGGCCTGCACATATGCCCGTTCTCCGTGCTTAGAATATTCCTGCCCTCACCCACACTACGTGATGTGTCCGGCTCTTTCTTTTTTATTTATTTATTTATTTGACAGAGACACAGTGAGAGGGAACACAAGCAGGGGGAGCAGCTGAGGGAGAAGCAGGTTCCCGTTGAGCAGGGAACCCAATGCGGGGCTCCATCCCGGGACCCTGAGATCATGACCTGAGCTGACGGCAGAGGCTTAACGACTGAGCCACCCAGGCACCCTGGAAATCTACTCTCATTGGCCCTAGATGCAGTTGGGTTACTCTCTCCTAATCGCCTATACCTTATATCATTACATAGTTGTGATTTAATAATTTTCTAGAATTATTTACTATTTGATTCCCTGACTGTGTCTTATGTATTTGTGTATCTCTCGGGGCCCAGTGCAGGACTAGACACAAAGTAACTGCCTAGTTTAGTAGTTGTCCAGAAGAAGAGTAATTCCCATTTATCGAGAGTATGCAAATACTGTCTTGTCTTCTTGAAGAAAAAAGCGTGTACACATGTACTGTCTTGTTGCCACTGATACCTGGATACGGAAAACATGGTTGCTCCCATTTTAAAACTGGGGAACTTTTTAAAACAGGTTCATATCTTGAGAGCGAAATACTCAGCTGCTTCTTTTAAACAAGGTTCAGGAAGTGTATACACCGTCACCTGGAGAAACATACCCTGATATTGGTGATAGCCTTATAAAAAAGCACAGCAGGGTATCTAATAGGACTTGAGTCACTAAAATGGAATGTTGGTGTATGTCTGTAACTGAGGGCGCTTGTGTTTGCAGGTCAGATACCTGAACACCGAACTGTAACCTTTGATCTCTGAGGAATGGGCGGGAAGGAACAAGAGGAATTTTAGTTCTTACTTGATAATATTTCACATACTTTCATTTTAAGAGTTTACTTTGAGTCCCTCTTTATAAATAAAAAGCATAGGAAAGAAAAGGACTTCCCCAAGTTCTCCAAGGTGGTGTGGTGACTGACGGGGGCTTTGAACCCCTGCCTGGCTTCTGGCTCTGAAGCCTGGGCTCTCTTTCTGACACCCATTGTGTGTCTATAGCAGTAATTTTGCCTGGGAAGTACCTCCCACCCCTTCCATGCTGGGGGCATTTGGCAGTTTCTTTACACGGTTTTGGTTTTTTTAGCTGGGGGCAGGGAAGGGTGCTAACATCCCACTGGGCTGGAGGCCTCCCATGGCGCCCCAGCCTAACATGTCAGTAGTGTCAAGGGCGAGCCACTCTGCTCTTCAGTGGCAGCTGGCTCTGAGTAGGCCCTGGTGAGTCAGGCGCCCCATTCAGCCCCACCGGACCATCAGCCCCATGTCTGTGGAATGCCTGGCTTTAGCCTAAGCCCTGGGCACAGAGCCTGCTCTGACATCACATCCTTTCAGTGCCCAGTGGAAAGAGCAAACATTAAATCATTTTAGATGATTTAACACAAAAACTGGTGGCAGGCCAGTTCTGCCCCTGGATTTGGCCCCTGGGCCACAGGTTTCTGTTCCTGGGTTAGAGTCTCCTAGGGTTTAAAGCTTTTTAGAGGCAGAGACGAGGCCTTTAGTCAAAGAAAAGTTCTGAGGAGATATAGGACTGGGAAGGAGCATTCTAGTGTCTTACCTCAAACTGAGAGAGAAATAAGCATTATTTTAGGACGGGTGATGATGTCTGGATTTTCCCCATCATCTCCTCGGATGATACACAAGTTTATTTACTGCCTGAAGCCCAAGTGTCATTCAGGCATTGGAAGCTGACTGGGGGCATCCTTCTAGTGCCTCTGTGATTCTGTTTCTGTCTGTCCCTAGCAGATCATTCAGCACTGGGGGGACCCCCTTGCGGGGGTGGGGGGCGCTGCATGGATTCACAGTGAGCACAGAGGGGAGGGAGGTTGCTCTGCCCGAATCAGGGCCTCCAGTTTGTTGCTCCGCTGGGAGGGCTCTTGAGAATCATCCATTGCCTTTTGCCCTTCACAGGGAGGAAACTGAGCCCAGAGAAGGGAAATCATTTGCTAAGAACGAATGACTGGCCAGTCAGGACTAGTGGTCTTGTAGTTAGCCCTAAGACAGCAATGGGAAGAAAAGAGTGATTTTCTTAAAGGCAGAGAGGCAAAAAGAGAAGGATGTATTCTCCTTATATAGGTGCGGTTGGGTAGGATTTGCTTCAAGGAGCAGGAGGTGGGAAAGCTGATGAGGGAGTGAGGGTCTTACTGTTACAGTGACTCAGTACTGGTTCGCAAAGTGTGGCCCTCAGACCGGCAGGCTGGTCTCACTTGAGAACTTGTTAGAAATGCAAATTATCCAGCCTTGCCTCAGAATGGAGGAATGTGGAATGTGGGAGGTTTTGAGTTTGGGACCCAGCAATCAGAGGGATTCTGATGTGTGCTCCTTTGAGAGCTACTGTGGAAAAGGATAGAAGACAGACTACTCTTTCTGGGGTCCCCATTCCATGAGTAGGGACCTTAGCTCTGTCACGTGACCTCAGTGGGCCTCAGTTTCACTGTAGAACGGGGATGGTGCTACCCAACCTGCAGAGGTGTTGGAAGGATCCACAGAGAGGGCAGGAGAGTGTGATTTGCACAGCGTTACCCAGATAATCAAGCTTGGGGCGTTTGCTCCCATTCTCCTGGACTGGTAGACACTGTCGCTGTTTCTCATGATGTGCCTTGGAGCCTGCTCTCGTTCTTCTTGGGCTGTAGAGTAATACAGCCTATTCCTATGTGTTGAGGACACTCCATGTGTCTTCCTGACCAGCTCTCTGAGATTCAGCTGCCCATAGCTGTGTGCAGAAGCCCAGGCAGCTTCAGGGAAAATGGGGACGGTCTGGCTCAGGGAGGGGCCTGGCTGCATTGTAGCACTGGTCCAGGCTCTGTGAATGGCCCCTGCGAAAGACCCAGGAACACTGGTTCTGGGAATGAGAATCATGATCAACAAGGGGCAGGTGTCCACAACCTGTGTAGGACCAGGGAGTGTCGAACGTACCCCTGAAGGTAACGGTCCTCACATTTATAGCCCAAAGTGATAACCTGCACGTGACAGTCTCTGCCCTCTTTCACCTAATCTCTGATGCCATCAGTGGAAAGATATGTTTGTTTAGGTACCACAAAAAAAAAATGATAACGTCATTGGTTATTTAAAAAAAAAAAAAGAACAGTGTGATTTTAATATTAAAATGTGAAAAACAACATTTTAAAAAAGTTTTTTCCCCCACATGATTCTATTGTCTTCATGTGAGTATTTTCTCCACATGACTACACTCAGTCTTCACAACTGCCCTGTGAAATTGGGGCTATTATTGGTATTATTGTATAGTGAAGGAAACTGAGTTAAGTTAGTTGTATCAGGCAGAGGCCAGCAACCCTTTTCCATAAAGGGACAGATAGTAAATACTCTAGGATTTGGGCCCCGTATGATCTCTTTTGCTACAACTCAATTTTGCCTATAGCGTGTAATCATCTGTATAGTATGCAAATGAGTGGATCTGTGTTCCAATAAAACTTTATTTATGGACACTGACCATTGAATGTCATAAAAATGTCACATGTCATAAAATCTTATTTTAATTTTTCCACCATTCGAATATGGCCAAGTTATTCTTAACTTGTGGGCCACAGGAAAAGTGGTGGCAGGCCAGATTTGGCTCCGGATATGGCCCCTGGGCCATAGGTTTTTGTTCTTGGTTTAGAGTCTCCTGAAGTTCAAATCTAGTTCAAATCCAGGTCCGAATCCTGATGTGTCTCTACAACCAGGTTTTAATCTGCATTATACCATGGGTAAGGAGAGGTAGCTGTCGACGTGTGTTTTTGTCAAAAAAATGAAAAACTTTAAAAAGCTATGCTAAAAGTACTATTTGCCTTAATCATGAAGTTTGTCAAGTTTTTCAAGGAAGGTCTAATTTTAATTTCCTCTGAACTTGTGTCTTTATAGCTCACTGTTAATTATAATTTGGGGAGGGGTGCCTGGGTGGCTCAGTGGGTTAAGCCTCTGCCTTCAGCCTTGTGTAGTGATCTCAGGGTCCTGGGATTGAGTCCCGCATAAGGCTCAATCAGTGGGGAGCCTGCTTCCCTCCTACCCCCGCTTCTGCCTGGCTCTGCCTACTTGTGATCTCTGTCAAATACATAAAATTTAAAAATCTTCAAAAAAAAGTATATAAAATAAAAAGTAAAGGGCTTTAACTCCCTTGTTTCCTTTTATTCCGTAATTATTCTTCCCATAGATAACCACTCCAAACAGCTTCTCTGGCCACACTTCTTGAAATTGTCCCCAGGAGTAGAGTGGTGTGTGTGCACGTTGACTTCGGTCTGCATCCTTCCATGTTCTCAGCAGCTCTTAGAGAGCTCTCCTTTGTCATTTCATCCATTTTCAGCGGATGCATAGAATTCTGTGTACGTACTCCTAAAGCACTGCTGTGTTTAACCATGTTCCCATTCTTGGGTTTGAGTTATTTCCAGTTTTTTTTCTAAGTATTACCACATAGGGTTCATTGACTGTTGCTGCAAGTAAATCTGTCATGCTTTTATAAATATTTCTGTAGGATATTAACAGGTTATATGCCTGAGCCAACAGTGTCTACGGGGGTGGGGTGGGGCAGAAGTTGACTCCTGTAATGTTTGCACTCATCCATTGTGTTTTGTTTGGTGAGGAAATAGATCGTGTTTCATCTGTTGGAGTTGGTAGAGAATTAGTATGTAGAGAATGGTGACAGAGGGGTTTTGGGCTCTGGATCTCAACATGATCTTCGACTTTGATGTAAAGAATAGTTTCCTTTTCTTGAAGAACCCAAGAAATGTGCTGTGGGCCTGCCTGGCCAGGATTCTCTGATTGGGAGACAACAGTGGTGGGTGAAAACTATCGACAGTCTCTCTGAATTTTTCTCAAAGCCCAAGGCATGATCGTTAATAGCTGACAGACATCATTTGACACCTGGTGGTTCTGAGTACTGACTCTTTTCCAGCTTCTGTACTAAGCCATTTATAGGAACTCTCTCCTCGAGTGTGTACAGTCACATTAGAAGGCTGGAAACAGGTTCGCAGAGGCCCAGAGTCACAGAGCAAGTTAGCGCTACAGCCAGACTTCGAACCCAGCTTTGACTCCAAAACTCCCATTCATGACCGCCAAGCATGCCGTTTATTCATATTAGTTGTCTTAAGCTTTTGTAAGTATCCTCTACTTTGTGATAGAGATGGGTGTCCGTGGGTATCTGTGAGCCCATAGAGGCAGATGTTGCTTCTACTTTCTGCTTCACAGATGATGATGGAAACAGGCTTTTCTTCTAGACTGTGAGTTCCAAGGACAGCATGGTATGTCACACAGACCCGTGACCCTAGCACAGAGGGTGCTTGGCAGACACTGAGTGAATGAATGAATGAGTGAAGTAGACAATTAGAGGGAAAATACTTAGAGAACAATTAAAGACTTCATTTTGTTGTTATTAGGGGCTAAGTAGTAGTATATACAGCTAAAGATGCTATAGGATTTAAAAGGGGACAAGGGCTGAGAAAATGTATACTTCTCTGTGTTTCCTTTCTTAGAAATGAAACCCAAAGAGTAAATTTTCTTATATTTCAACTTAGCTTTGTAGCCAATTCTTGGCCTCCAAATAATGTGTGGGAAGATAGAAAAGAGTTAACACAAGGCCTTTTTTTTTTCCCCCCAAGAAAGAAGCATCCTTTCTTTTTTTAAAGTTCCTTGTAAACTTACATGGTAATGCGTAATTGCATAGCTGGGGTCCAGAAGAGTTGTATCTGTAAGGTTTCCTGTGCTCTGGATCGTTACTGAGAAGCAAGCAGAAGGAAGATTGCTACAGAAATAAGATATTTCCATTCATTCTACAACCATAGGATGCTGTGGGTCCTCGCCAGGGCAGAACCCAAAATGTCTATGTGGCCGATGGCACCTGAACCCAGGGCAAGTCTAGCGCAGGTGAGATTGCCACTAGGCTGCGCAGGGGGTACGGGGCATCCAGGGCTGCTCCTGGCCTCAGTGTGGAAACTGAGCTGGCTACATGCCAGGTCTTGGGCCACGTGCCACCCCCCTCACACCATCTCTCTTGCCTTCACTGCTCCCTGCCCCACCCTTTCCACTGTGCCACCCAGCCTCCTCTCCTGGCCTTGTTCTTAGCCTGGGCCGTGCTCAGCCGCCGCCTGCTTCGGTTCCCCCTTCCCTCCACGGTTTCTTCATTGACCTGGCTCATGCCTCTTCATTTTTCCGACTGCCCTTCCTTGTTACTCTTCTTATTTAGAATCTTTTTTTTCTTTCCTTATCATAGATCCCATTCTTGAAGACTATCTCAGGTCATTCAAGCTCCTTAGAAGACATTTTTTAACCAAGGAAGCTGTGCGAGAATTCGTGCTCCAGAGAGTTTGTGATTGGGCCATGTGACCACAGTTCCCCTGCAAAGTGGTTTGTGTCCCCACGATTTCGAGTCCTAACCTCCTGGGTGCCTTTGCGAAAAGCAAGAGCCCTTGGTGCCTGGGAACCTGCACGCAGAACCGGGACCTCTTCACTCCCGCCACTTCTGGATGCTTATATTGCCTTCAATTTTGCTTTTATTTTTCAGGAGCGGTATTGAATGTGTGATTAATTCCCTCCTCTGCTTATGTCCTTAACTATTGATTGGAACCAACAGTTGGTATAATAATCATTTGGAGTATAATTATTTCTTATAAATGTTATATGAGTCCTGGGAATGGTCTTGCAAAGCTCCAGAAAGTAATGGCAAGGTATACTTGCGTCCACGTGTTTTTTTCCATTTCTGAAACCAATTATTTTTCTAAAATTGCTTTTCAGATTGGCTATTAAGTTGAAAAGATCATTGATTTTTTTTTATACTAGCATCAAGGAGAATCCTAATGAAACATGATGTGTTTACAATTAATTATGGTAGCTCTCACCTGGCTGCTTAATGCCCAGAGTGTTAATTTTCGGGTTTGAGTGGGACAGGTGGTCACGTTCACCAATACCTCCTCAACTTTTGCCGGGGCGGGGGAGAGAGAACGATGATCATTTTCATTGAAATTCTAGGAGGATTCTTTTGTCTTACTTTTACTCATTTTGGGGAGCTGTTTTCTCGTATTAGATGAAGATAAACTTCACCCGGGATATATTGCTCAGTTGTAAAATTAGTCTTTAAGACACAATTTGTCAAATCGTATCAGTCTGAAAGAATCTGACTTCCCTGCCCCTTTGGGGTTTGACTTCAGTTCCCCTGTGGGAGGGCAGTGGGCCAAGGTGACAGGTGGGTGGAGCATCTGGTGAGGCCAGGCTGGCCTGGATTGCCCGTGCTCACCCAGAGCCTTGCCCAGTGGACTCATTTGCCCTCGTAAATGGAGGTCCAGTCCGGATTTCTTTCTTCACCTGTGTGCACTCTCTGTTGAGATTGGAACAAAATCTTGCTGACCACTGTCACATGGGATTCTGTCTTCTGGCAGGACACTCCTACATGGAGACCCAATGACTTGATGTTCTTCCGATTTTATCTCATTTTTATCTTATTTTATTTTATTTATTTAAATTTTATTTATTTATTTGAGAGAAAGAGAGCGCGAGCACAAACATGGGGAACAGCAGGCAGAGGGAGAAGCAGACTCCCCGCTAAGCAGGGAGCCTGATGCAGGACTCTATCCCAGGACCCTGGGATCATGACCTGAGCCAAAGGCAGTCTCTTAATTGACTGAGCCACCCAGGTGCCCCTGTTCTTGTGATTTTAAACTTGAGATCACCCACCCCATTTTTTAGGTGTCAGGAAGCAGTTTTCCCATTTTGCTGCCATGGTGTTGGGAAGAAGCCTAGAAATGGGCTCCAATTCATGCTGATACATTTTCAATACCTAATTCTTTTTTCTTCTTCCAAATTCTTCAGTGTGTCTTTCTTGTTAACGTCCTTCCTTTTGTAAATCCCATAGAGGAAGCTACAGGTTGGTAATTACCTGAAGGACACGTATTCAGCAGCGCCGTCTCTCCTTGCCCCAGCCTAAATCTGAATTTTGTGCCTCTTGAACTTCGGGGGTTCATTTTCTGCGGATCCCTGTGCCACCAGCAGCCTCTCTAAGTGCCTGGCTTTCATACCTGCCTCGAAGGCAATATTGTGTCTTTATAGCCAACATGTTATTTTTATGTGCCTTACTTTATTACACATGAAATGAAACCATCTCTGACACTTTTTATACTCCCTGAATTTTTATTAGAGTTCTATCTTTCATCAATAATAGCATAAGCTGCAACAGCCTTCCCCGGAATATTTACTGAGGTTGTTGCCGCTCCTTGGAAAGAGTGCTCTTGCCACCCTATTAGAAATGGCTTCATCCTCATCGCTTTCATCTCCAGAGATAATCCTTTAATCCTTGTCGGTAGCAGGGGAGGCTGTCTCCCCTTGCCCATGCTGCTAATGCAAGCCCACAGCTCAGGGTGGTAGGGGAGGCCTGCCAGCGGCTGGTTTATCAGTTTCGAGTCATTAGGGTCATTAGTTCTGGTGGCTGCAGTGATTAGGACCAGAGGTCTCGTCCCTGAGGCCAGCCCTGCTCATTCATAATAAGGGATTTAGCAGATATTTATGCAAACAGAAAATTGAATCAGCAGCCCCATCAATGCATTACCTGCAGAATTCCTGTAAAAATGTCATCATGGATTTGAACAGAACTATTATCTTAGGCAGGTTCTTTGAGGCGGGGGGTGGGGGTGTCTTTTGATAAGCCAGGAAGCTGGGGCGTTTTCCGGTATCTCAGACCCTTCAGACCAACTTGTTGCTGGCTGGTCCCCACGTACGCATGTGGCAGTCTGTGGTTGGATACTAACCTCTTTTTCTATCGATTGTGCAAAATCACCTTCTTAATGATGTCTTTGGTCCCAGGAAAATGAGACTGAAAACAGAAGAAATCAGAGGCTCAGGTGCTGAATTTAAAGTACACAACCCTAGCCTGCCTTTGACTTTCTGGTGGGTTTCACTGTAATTTTTGGCAAGGGAGACAGCGTCCACATACTTTCCCCCAGATGCTGGCTGTTGGGGAAAAGAGAAGACCCAGGGGAGCTTCAAGGGGTTCAGCTCTAAGTGGGGTGAGGAAGCTGCCAGGCATGTCTGGAGAAAAATTTCTAAAAAAATCTTCTCCCAGGAGATCCCATTTCTTCTTATTTTCTTTGTTTTCTAAATGTAGTTTTTAAGTAGTGGGATACATTCACATGGTTCAGAAATAAAAATAAATAGCAAGGAATACAGTAAAAAGTCTCCGTGTGCCCAATTTTCTCACCCAGTAACCACTGTTATTAGTCTCCTGTGTATCCTTCCAGAAATATCTTTAAGCATTTATTACTTAGCGTGTGTATGTGTATTCTTCTTCTTCTTTTGTTAAAACATAACAGATAGCTTATTATAGGCAATGTTCTGTACTCTGCTTTTTGTAACTGTCAGTATATTTTGGAGCTCCTTCCATATCGGTGCGGAGATCATTGTTCCCTCTTTTTTCTTCTTGTAGAGCAGTGTCATACTGCAGGGTACAGATGACTTATTTAATCCGTCTCTGTTGATGGACATTTAAGTTTCCAGTGTTTTACTATTGTAAGCGGTGCAACAACAAATAACCCTCTGCATGTGGCATTTCACACATCATGTGCACCTCCTTCAGATGGTAAACTTCCAGAAGAGCAATTACTGGATTGGAAGATACGTGTATTTATAATTCTGAAGACTACTGTCAAATTATTCCTTGCCCCTTGGTAATGGTAGGCGTTTGAGAATAACTCTTTCCAAACAGCCTTGCCAAAGATACGTCTGTTCTAATCCTTTGCTCATTTTCTAGTAAGTCCCAAGTATTTCACTTGTTAATTTCTAGAAGCTCTTTATATATTAGAGAGATTATACTTTTGCCTATAGTTTGAAAACAAATAGAAGATTTCCCGTGGTGGTGTTTACTTTTTAACTTTGCTTATGATATATTGCTAAGTAAACATTTTATTTTTATGTGTTTATATTTATTGGTATTGACTTTCATGGCTTCTTGGATTAAAAATTGGTGGATTTTTTAGGTATGACTCAAAAGGCCTTTTCTGCTTCAAGGTTAATAAATAATTTTCCCCTTTTTTCCCTCCTCCCACCATATTTAAACGTTGAGAGTTTATTTTGGTATGTGTTGTAAGATAGAGAAGCAATATTTTTCTTTAGATGCTATTCATTTGTGTTTACATTGTTAGTTGAAAATCCATTTTTCTCCCCACTGGTAGAGATGCTCACCTCTCCTGTGTACTGAATTTGCATTGATTTTTGGACTTTGTGTTTTGATCCATTTGTCTGTGTTTATAGTCAAATCCAGTGTCAGCAATGCTATTTTAATATTAAGCCTTTATAATACGTTAGACTCTCTGAACGGCTGCACTTTTTGTTACTTCTCTTTTTCAGAGTTTTTTTTTCTCTTTTCTTGATAGCCTTATATATTTTTCTTAATATGCCGAAGAATAAACTTGTCTAATTCCTAAACTAAAAATGATTTTTTATTTAGGAGAGCATTACATTTATAAATTATCATAAGAAAAAAATGGATGTAGTTGTGAGTGTGTTTTACTCTCTAGGAACATTGTATGTCTTTCTAATTATGCAAGTCTTCTTTGATATCCTTTAAAAGCGTTTTAAAGTTTTCTTCTTAAAGGTTTGCATATTTATTATTCAGTTAATTCCTTAGTATTCTATTTAATTTATTGTGGTATTTTACTGTATTATGGTATTTTATATTTTATATAATGCACTTTTTTTGAAGTACATCTTCTGATCAGTGGAGGTTTGTATACAAGGAGGCTGTGGATACCTACACGTTAATTTTGTATCTTGTTAGCTTTCGGAATTGTCCTTTGTTTTATAGTTTTAGTTGACTTTTTAAAAAAAATTTTGTCTTTCCTAGAATATGATCAACTTGTCTTTAAATAGTCCTAGTTTTATGTGACTCCTTTCCAATTTTTATAGTTCTTCAGACTTTCCCTGGTTCCCACTCATGTGATGTAAAATAGTCAGGATGATGGTTAGCACCCTTGTTTTCATCCTGATTCTTGTTGGCTTGTGTTCTAGTGTTGCGTCATTAAGTACGATGCCACATCGGGATTGAGATAAATGTCTTTTATCATGTCAAAGAAATATACGTTTATTTCTGTTTGAGTGATTTTTGTTGTTGCTATTAAGGATGGTTGTTGAATTTTTTCAAAGGATTTTATGTATGTATTTGGCAGAGGCAGAGGGCACAAGCAGGGAAAGAGGCAGGCAGAGGGAGAAGCAGAATTCCTGCTGAGCAAGAAGGCTGATACGGGACTCGATCCCAGGACCTGGGATCATAACCTGAGCTGAAGGCAGCTGCTTAACTGACTGAGCCACCCAGGCATCCCGAATGGTTGTTGAATTTTATCCAGTATTTTTTCAATGTCTATGGGGTAGTTACATGATTTTTCTCTTGAGTTCTTTAAGATAAACTGGTATGATGGACTTACTAATATTGAACAATCTTTGCAATACGTGTATAAATTCCATTTGGTTGTGGTGTAATAACCTTTTATTGTGCTTCTCGATTCTTTGTGCTATTTTTTGCATGATATTCAGGAATGAGAGTGGTCTTGAGCTTTCTCTGATGTGTAATTGTTATGAGGTTTTGCACTTTAATGACAAGATTCGGTATGTGAAGGGGTTTTTTTTAAATAATTTCATGTTGTGAACACAGTTTTAGGAAGCACGTCTAGCTTAAAGGAACACGTAGTTTCAAGAACTGCTTAGGAGTGTATTCATGTCTGTGGGTGCAAATTTAAACTCTTAAGGTCTCTTCGGGGAGACAGTTTGGGAAATAATTTATAAATATTTTGTTAGTATTAATAAGAACTAACAAGAATAATCACTTGTTAACTAGATTAATTAACTAGCTGAATATGCAATAGGTTGGATTTACATTTGCAGTTCATTTTGTTCCTCCATATGGCCCTGGGAGGAGTTGCTTTTAAGTTACAGAAGGGAAAACTGACTTTGAAGAGGTGAACTTGACCCCACCAGGCTCCCGTAGCTAGGCAGGGGTGGAATCACGCTTGAAACCTTGATCTCTCTGACCTTGCCATCCATAATCTCGCCCACATGCTATATTATTATTATTTTTAAAGATTTTGTTTATTTGACAGAGATCACAAGTAGGCAGAGAGGCAGGCAGAGAGAGAGAGAGGGGGAAGTAGGCTCCCTGCTGAGCAGAGAGCCCGATGATGGATGCGGGGCTTGATCCCAGGACCCTGAGACCATGACCTGAGCCGCGAAGGCAGAGGCTTTAATCCACTGAGCCACCCAGGGGTCCCTATATTATTTTTTTAAACAAATTTGAGTTGTTATAGGTAATTAGAAGGAAGGCCAGGGTTTCCTTAAGCAGTGGCCTCACAGTGTGGTCCCCAGAACAGCAGCATGTGTCTCCCTTGTTAGAAATGGAGATTCTCAAGCCTCTGCCAGAACTCTTGAAGCAGAAGCTCCAGGGATGAGGCGTAGCTCTGTTTTATTTAATAAGGCCTGCAGGGGATCCTGATGTACATACACTAAAGTTCTAGAACCACCGCCCTAGAAGGACAGACTGTTCTTCCCTCTGCAGTCTGCATATTAGGAGTTGTTAACTTGTCAAATATGAGTAAGGGTAGATAGTCTTTACTTTCTCCATTTGCTCTCCAGAAATAAGGGCTAATCATTTGTTTCATACCTTACAGCCTGTTCATAAAAGCGCGTATTTGCTGAGCCCAGCTCCCTGTGAACTTGGGACAATTAAGCACGGTCGCGAAATGCCCTCTCAGCCCAGGCAAAGGCCTTAAGCAAACGAATTAGACTTGGTTTCCAAGTGTGATTGGCTCACAGATTTGCCTGTTTTCTCTGGAGGCCCTCCGTGCGTGGTGCAGCTTCCCAGGACTCACTAGAAGTGGGTGTGGAAAGAGCAGGGACCGAGCCACTTCTGCTCTGCCTCCCAGACAGGCACCCAAGGCCTCCGTGCCATTTCCTGGAATGAGCGAATGCCAGGAGGGAGGTGACAGCCATGGTGGGCCGCCCACTTGACCTCACCGTCGCACAATGCCACCAAACAGAGGAAATAATGATAATTCACTTAACCTAAAAAGGCTCAAGCCAATTAACGATTTCCATGCAGTTGCCAGTTGCTGGCCCTTCCCTTCCAGGCGCAGAATTCATTTCCCTGGCATCACTGATTTACAAAAGGCAGAGCGCTTGCAAGCTAATTGGGTAAAGTCATTATTGAGGGCAGCGTGGCTGTGAGCTGGAGCAGTGCTAAAGTGGTTTTCGATAATGTGCCTCGTGTCCTTGCACTGGTTGTCACCCCCAGAGTAATTAGACCTGAGCGGCATCGGTGGGGGGCTGTGAGGATGCTGGGGGTTTACCAGTGACCTGGCGTAGTTTGCTGAGACTAGCTCTGAATTATATTCTTGTACCTTGCCCAGGTCTATGGGTTTCCAGACTGACATATTCCTGTGATTAGTAGCTGCTTCTCTGGTGTGCGTGCGTGCGTGCGTATGTGTGTGTGTTCGTGTGTGTGTGTGTGTGTGTGTGTGTGTGTGGTGGGTTAGAATTGATAGGCTAAGTGCGTATTGAGTTGCGACAGAACCACATGAACATGCTGCGGATGGTCACGTGTGGTCTATCCCCCTGCCTTGACAAGTGAACCTCCGTCAAGACCTGGGATGTGGCAGGTGTGGCGGGAGCGCCCCTTTTCTTCCTACTCACTTCATCCTGCTCTGTGAGGGGCCTTGCATACCTGCCTGCAGATATCAGCCTCCTTGTCTGGATCCTGATCCTAAAACCATCTCCTCTCTGCTGACTGCTGTCCTAGAGCCGCTCCTTAGGCACAGGGGGGCCCTCTCTGGAAGCTCAGGCCACCTTGAAAGGACGGATGTGGAGAATGGCTCAGACAGGCCTAGAAGTTGGCTAAAGCCCATTTGGGCAGGAAACGTTGGTTTTACGGACCCAGGACACGGTGTAGAAAGGGGAAGCACAAGCTGTGGATAGGCATGTCTCCTCAGCCCCACAGAAGCCCCACGCCATTGGGGCCAGGGTAAGGATCCCCTCGATGGGTGGTACTAGGATGGTACTGGCCTTGTGAAGTATCAGTAGACTTACATTTTCCCAGCACCTTAGTCAAAGGAGAAGCCTTTGGCATAGGTTTCTGTACTCTGGTACCTAAGCCCACAGCCATCAGCCTTCCTGATGATCACACACTGACCACCCGTGAGGGTTCATAGGGTGCTTGCATGCCCCCCCTTGCACACTCATGCTCATGGTGACACATCCGCACTACTCTTAGGTAGAAACTCACAGATGTTGTCATCTGCCTGCCATTCTGCAGCACCCATACCCCCGTCCTAAATTTTTACACACACTAGTGTCTCGTCACAGACATGTGTATCTAGCAGTCTTGCACACGTAGACACACCCAGCTATTTCTGGTGTGTCCATGTGCCTCCAAACCGAGGCATCTTCTGTCCGTGTGCCTGTACCATGCAGCCATGCGTTGTTCACCTGGAATGTTGCTCTGACCAGGTGTCGTCACCACTTCCATCCTCAGGGCTCCGGTGACGTCAGCCACTTCACTGAGGCCTTAGGGTTCCAGGTGCCCTGACGTCATTGCAGGCTCGCCTTTGGCTCATTAGTGGATAGTGACAGCTCCTCACGTGGGAGTTACTGATGGCTGTGAGGTAGTCTGGACCCAAACGTCCCAGTCTCCATGGTGTTGCACGGGTGATGTGGTCCCGCTGAAGGCTGACACGTGTCATCCAGCAGGGGCACGTTGCTTAGCCATGGCTGCCTTGTCTGGACATTTCAGGATTCCGAATAGCATTCCATAGCCTATCTCCCTTGACACAGAGAGGACTGAATGCCCCAGGATCTTCCCAAGGGCTTCACCTCCCACTTAGCCAGTGATTCAGCCCCATATGTCCAGTCTCCAGATGACTCCAGGCACGTGCAGTAACTCACTCTTTACATTCAGGAATGGAATGCGAGGTGCTTTGTGGAAGAGTCCCAGGTGAGCTGTGTTTGCCCTAAAGCCCTTTATTTATTTTTTTTTAAAGATTTTTATTTATTTATTTGACAGAGATCACAAGTAGACAGAGAGTCAGAGAGAGAGGAGGGGAAGCAGGCTCCCCGCTGAGCACAGAGCCCAATGCAGGGCTTGATCCCAGGACCCTGGGATCATGACCTGGGCCAAAGGCAGAGGCTTTAACCCACTGAGCCACCCAGGCGCCCCTGCCCTGAAGCCCTTTAGTGCCAGTGCCTTATCCACCCTGAAGTATAAGCTGTGTTTGTGAGCAGAAGTTTTTGTGGGAGATAGGTTTCATATTTAGTAGTAGGTTTATTTTTCAATGAATTTTTTAAAAATGAGTGTTTATTTTGGAACCCTCTCAGATTTATGGCACAGCTGCACAGACGCACATACAGAGGGTTCTGTGTGGCTGTCATCTGGCTGGACCCATTTGTAGGATCTTGCATCACTATCGTCCATTTGTCAGAGCCGAGCCTGGCATTGATAAACCACTATAAGAAAGTCTAGACTTGCATTGCTTGACAGAAGTAGTCTTTTCCACTCCTGTCCTCCATAAGGGTGCTACTTTACCTTTTCCCTGCTCGCTTTTTTGAATTCAAGTTGCTGCATCTAGCCCACCTTTAGGGGGGAAAGCCAGGCATTAATCTCCACCTCCTGGAGTGAGCAGTAGCCCCGGAATTACTTGGAATTCTACTGAAAGAAAGATTTCACGTACGCTCACCTTTAGACAGATGGAAAGGGGTCTGGTGCAACTTCTGGTCTGGACAAGATGGCACAGAGTTGCTTTTCCCTGCCTCTCCTGGCTACGTGTAATAGTAAACCCTGGAAGTAGCACAAGAGGTAACCACAGGAAAACTCTGGAAGGTGGGAAGCAAAAAGTGATTCCTTTTGGGGTCCTAGCAGTGGAAGAACCGCACAGTGGCCAGGCATCTGAGTTCCTCCCCACAAACCTGACTGAGGGTGGCCTAGGCACGGTGTTCTTTGACTTACATCTTAGCCTTAGAAAGCAGCCTGGGCTCATCCCTCCCTTGATACACTAGGAATTCTCAATAACACCACTGACCCCACCACCTCAGCTTCATTGAGGGTGGCAGCCAAGGCACATGTTTCTATTTCCTGCTGGCCCGAGATGTCTGAGATACCAGGGTGGCTAGGGCAGGGGGTCACCCCCAAAAGAGACCCATCCACAGTAAAGGGTCTAGTCTGGGAGACTTCTTTGTCCCTGGGAGCCTGAGACTCCCCTCACCCACCCAGAGACCCTGGCAGCTAGGGAAGGCCCACCCGACACTCAGGGACATCTCTTCAGTGTCATGCATCTGACTTCCTTCTCAACCAGCAGACACCAGTTGGCCTGAAGTGAGGAAGGCCCTTGTCTTGAGGAATGTGGCAAAGAAGTCTTCACTCACCACTTGTGGTCGACAGAAGTTCTAGTCGCTGCAGTAAGGTGAGAAAAATCATTGGCAAGGAACGCCACACTTCACTGTACCCATTGGTAGATGACATAGTTGTCTATGTAGAAACCCCCTAGGAATTAACAAAAGAAGGGAAAAAGTCTCCTCGAACCAGTAAGTTAGTTCAGTAAGGTCACAATATGCAAGATAAACACAGAGAAATCAACCATACTTCTGTATACTACAATGAACATGTGAAATTTGAAATTAAAGGCATCATTTATGATCACTGCAAAGAAAATAGAATACTTAAGTGTAACTTAAAACCTATATAGGATCTGCTTTTTTGAATATTACAAAACTGATGAAAGAAATCAAAAAAGACCTAAATGAATAGAAAGATATATCTTACTCATTGACTGGAAGACTCAACATGGTAAAGATATCCCAAATTGATAACAGTTTGAAAGCAATTCCTATCAAAATTCCAGCAAGGTTTTTTATAGGCATAAATAACGTTATTCTGAAATTTATGTCGAAAGGCACAGGTCCTCAAATAGCTAAAAGAATCTTGACAAAGATAAAACAGCAGGAATAAGTCTACCTTGTATTAAGGCTTACTGGATGGCTCCAGTAATCAAGACAGTGTGATATTGGCGGAGGGACAGACACATGGATCAATGGCACAGAATAGAGAGCCTAGAAATAGAACCTGAGAAATAAGCTCAACTGATTTTTGACAAAGGTGCAAAAGCATCTCCACGGAAGAAAGCTAGCCTTTTCAAGAAACGATGCTGGAGCAGTTGGACGTCCACAGGGGAAAAAAAAAAGACATTGCCTTAAACCTCATACCTTATATAAAAGTTCCCTCAAAAAGGAACACGGGCTTCGATCTAAAACTGTAAAACTTGTAGGAAAAAACCAAAATCTTCAGGATCCAGGGTTAGACAAAGAATTCGTGGACTTGGTAACAAAAGCATGATCCATAGGAGGAAAATGGGTAAATTGGACTTCATCAAAATGTTGGAAACCTGCAGTCTGTGAGCAACCATGCTAAGAAGATGGACAAAGAGGCTCTAGACTAGAAATATTTACAGAACACATTTCTGACACCAGACCAGTATCTGGAATGTAAAAGGATCTCTCAGAGCTCAAGAGTAAGAAAGCAAGGCCATGATATAATGCGCAAAAGGCATGGAGAGTCGTTTCACCAAGGAAGACACACAGATGGCAAATACCCACATAAAATGAGGGTGGCCATCTTTAGCCATCAAGAAAATGCAAGTTAAAGGGACAGTGGGGGTATTATGACACACCTGTCTGAATGGCAGAATCGAAAAGGAGCTGGGGAACATATGGAGAAAGCAAGTCCCTTGTGGAAGGAAGAGTCAATTGTGGCAGTGTGAAATGGTCTCGGTCCTCTGGGATGCAGGGACTGCGCAGCCCAGCAAATGCCTTCCTGGGTATTTATCTCAGAAAAATGGAAATTGACGTTCATACGGGAAACCTATACACAAACTTCTTCTTAACACAGGAGATTGTTTTATGTGAATGACCAAGACTGAAATGCATAGGCGATAATCAAGTTAAATGAATTTTGTAACCACTGACCTGATGAGCATAATCAAATATACCATACAGCTCACAGAAAAAAATCCCAGTTTCCAAAAGGCCACATGAGTTCTGCCAAACCTTTCTTGTATTCTTTTTTCTTTTTCTTCTAGGTTTATTGAGATAGAATTGACATGTAACACACTGTGCAAATTTAAGGTGTGCGTGCGAACGTTGATAACAACTCTATTTGTTAGAGCTAAAAATCGGAATTGGGCCAGAATCCCTTCAGGGGGTAGATCTGGTTAAAGTGTGGCATATCCAGGGGCGCCTGGGTGGCTCAGTGGTTGAGGCCTCTGCTTTCGGCTCAGGTCAAGATCCCAGGGTCCTGGGATCGAGCCTCGCATCGGGCTCTCTGCTCAGCAGGGAGCCTGCCTCCTCCTCCTCTCTCTCTCTCTGCCTGCCTCTCTGCCTACTTGTGATCTGTCAAATAAATAAAGATCTTTAAAAAAAAATGTTAAAAAATATCCATACTGCGGAATAAAATCGGAATGCCCCACTGATGGAGGGATCGGGATGACGTCTCCAGGGCTTTGTTGCGTGAAAAAGCCAGTCCTCAAAGATCACATGCTGTCTACAGTTCCACTTATAGAACATTTTAAAAATGTCAAAGCGTTAGAAATGAGTGAAAGAGGAGTTTTTTGCCAGTGGTTAGGTGTGGTAGGGGACTGAGGAGGGTCAGGAGGGAGGAGGTGTGATTATCAATTGGTGATATCGGGGGTCCTCGTGGTGATGTAACTGTTTTGTATTTTGGCTGTGTATTTGGTAGAGCGCAAAGCTACACGTGATGAAAATATATAGAACTAACACACACACACACACACACACACACACACACACACACAAGTTCCATTAGTGAAATCCAGATGGGATGAGTGGATTGTGTCTGTGTGAAGATCTGGTTGTGATATTGTATTGCAGTTTTGCAAGATGTTACCATTAGGGGAGGTTGGATAAGGGCATGTGGGATCACTGTGGACTGTTTCTTACTACTGTGTGTAAATCTACAATGATTTCCATAGAAACTTCCATGTGAAAAGGTACGTAATGTGGAATCAGGTTTAATGTATTTTGAAAGTATGAAAAATGATTAAACAGGCCCTACCGTGAAACATTCAGAGAAGTATGCCGAAAAGGACGGTGCAGTAGACCATCTGAAAGTCCTGTCCCAAAGTGGAGAGCTTACTAGACATCAATATATATATGCATTTTGTTCTGATCTAATGATTAGATAATGATATTATAAAAATAATTTAAAAAGTGAAGCATCTTTTATTTTTCTTCTTGAAAAGTACTGAAGGTTCGTCATAGTTGGAATTTCCAAATAAGCCCAGAGAATAAAATAACCATTACCTGTGTATTTGCATTTCTGTAGATGGTTAAGATTGCAATGGGTTTTGTTGTTGTTGTTGTTTTGTTTTGTTTTTGCTTTTTCTCTCACTGTTTCCTCCTATGGTTGTTTTGCAGCTTTCCTCCTATGGTGGTTTTGGGACCACCTTTTCTTTCCAAGGAGAACCCCCACATCTTTGGGTGTGAAGGTCTTTCTCTGCCTGGGCCTTTCTTCCCAGATGCTGTTGGTTTGAGAGAAGGCTCTTGTGTATTTCAGAAGTTAGCAAGCTGCTCATGAGACATAACCAGACTCGCTTCCTGTGTGCCTTCAGCTGCTTGGAGCTGCTGTTAGGTGGTAACTGGAGGGAAGTCAATAGATATTTGCATATAAAGAAAGATGGGGAGAGCTCAGGGTCCAGAGTATCCAGTCCTGTCCTTGCTTGTGCTTCTGCAGGAGTGGAGCCCTAGGGAGTGCCAGATTGCTTTCCGCCAGAGGCGGTCTTTGTTGTCTGCCGCCCTACAGCAGTGACGGTTCTGTTCTTGGCTTGCTTTGTCTCTATCTGAGCTCTCTCTGCTGGGTCTCTTATTTTGTCTGCCCAAACAATAGCCATCTACCTTTCGAGGAGTTGTGCTTTTTTTCTTCTGTAACCTTGTGATTCAGGTGAGAAAGAAGGTCCTCTTCCTGGGCCCTGTGTTTCTTCAGTCTGGTGGCACTGGGGGCCTGGGAGCTTTCACGACCAGCTCCTGAGACCCGTCCTCCCCAACATTAGGCACCCTTGGAGCTCTTTGTTTACATGAGCTAGTAGGATGTGTTCCTAGGCTTGGCTGGTTCATGTCGGGTTTCCTTCACGGGCATTTGGGCATCCTGATTCACACTCTGCCTAAGATTGATAGCCTTGATTTTCTTCCTTTATTCTCTCCTGTAGCTTACTGTTCTTAACCGCGGAAGGAGAGGCCGAAATAAGTGCATCCTTCTTTTTTTTGTTTTTTCAGTATCTCGCTGTGTCCTAGACCAGATCAGTTCAAGATCCCCTTTGTGTCTAGGGAGGATCAGGTTCTTCTCTAGGATCCGCTCCAGCCACATCAAGAATCCCCCCACAACCAGAACGCACAAAGTCTGGTGCAGCGTGGCCTCTGTTTGCAGTGTGTGAGCTCCTCTTGTTGTTGGAGAGATGGATGTCGTCACCCAGGCTAAGCCTTAGAGAATTCACGCATCAAGACCTCTGGGCGATCACGGAGGTATATTTAGATTGTTCCTGAATCCTGACATTGCTCCGAGGTAAATCCATTATCTGGACAAGAAGCACTGTGTAGTAATTAAACTGAAAATATGATATTTGTATATGCTTTCTGCCCCCTGGCAAAACATACTTAAAATGCTGCTAGAGGTGAGCTTTTACAGTCTTTGCACTTTTGTACCACATTTCCACTTGAGCAACATGCAAGTGCTCTTGGGAAGGTGACTGGGGTTTCTGTCATGGATTGGGTGGGGTCTTGCCTGGAGGTCCTGTGGGGTGTCTGCTCAGAGGTGTTGTGGGATCTTTTGGGAACCATGTCTCCAGTGAGGGCGCTGCTGCTGCCTCCTCGGTCACGGATATTGACCTAGAGCGGCACTCGAACCAGCCATGTGCCCCTCATGAGTCCCCACGTTTGTTTCCTTCACGGCTTCCCGAGTCCTCGAGGGCAGTGGTGCCATTCCTCTCCACGGGTAACTGAGGAGGGAGAGAGAGAAGATGAAGCCAGGCCACCTTTGTTCTTCCTTGCAGTCAGGTTTCATCAGCCCTATTAAGGGAATGGGATTTATTCTTGGTCTGTGTTAAAGGTAGGTAGGGAGAGGCCCAGATGGCAGGGCTGTGTGGTTTCTGTTCAGAGGTGTATCCTCCACCCAACGGCCGATGTTCATCATGGAAGCTCCCGGGGAGGAGGACAGCAAAGACCCAGAGGATGGCAGGGTCTGAGATGTGTGATCCTTCATCACAAATCTGCTGTGGTGGTCTGTAGTCTGGAGTTCATCATCATATTGCTGTAGCTTTGCCCCTATGAGCCATATGGTAGCTTGCTCTTATGTCTGTTGGCAAAGTCCACAGGTCTGCCCTACGGACGCAGACCTTTTCTAAGAGAGTCCCTGGGTTAGGGTAATGGCCTGTGTTCTCTCACCCTAAAGACACTGGCATGCAGGTTGGTTTGTTCCTTCAACCACAGTGGCAGGCCCTCGGCCTCCTGTTCACGTCCCAGCACCTGGCACCAAGTTGGGCAACAGATGACAAGTTCCCAAAGCCTCTTATTTTATTCTGATCATACCAAAACCGAGGGTCACTAGGCTTTTAGGACCCTATGAAATGATCTGACGTAAAGCCTCATATAGCAAATAATTCCACTTGCTATCCTTAGGAAGTTCTTCTCCAAGGCTAGTGGGACTGAATGGGGCTGAAGCTTTAGAAAGCAACCACGACTTTTAGATTTCATTTTCTCTTTTTGGCAAGCAGCACAGTCTGTTTCTCTGGCAAGTGAAATTTCACTTAGAACCTAGTACATATAACTGATGAGGGTCGAATTTCTTTTTTTTTTTTAAATTAATTAATTATTTATTTGACAGAGAGAGATCACAAGCAGGCAGACAGGCAGGCAGAGAGAGAGGGGGAAGCAGACTCCCCGCCGAGCAGAGAGCCCGATGCGGGACTCGATCCTAGGACCCTGGGATCATGACCTGAGCCAAAGGCAGAGGCTTAACCCACTGAGCCACCCAGGCGCCCCAAGGGTGGAATTTCTAAGGTTATCCTGGCCCTCGCCTTCCATAAGGGATCCTGAAGCTCTTCCTTGGAGGCCCAGGGCTGTGGGCTCCCCACTTTGAGGCTGCTGCTTTAAGAGTCCCACTGCACTGCCTGCAAAGCTCAGTAGCTCCCAGAGTCCAGAAGTGGCCTGGAACAGGATCTTCGGATTCCTCACATGCTCTGAGCTTCATTTTTTGCAGCTGTTCTGATGTCCCTGCTATGTCCTGTGACGGCAGATCTTGCTAGAAGTCCTCAGTCGAGATGCCTCATTTTGCAGATGGGGAGCTCCCCATTAGCCGTTCGTTTGTTCATTCATTCATTCATTCGTTCGTTCATTCATTTATGCCCCATTTATAAATAGTTCTGAACCCTTACACCTATTATAAAGCTTGACGATGTTGTGGAAATACCCTGGTCAATAAGTGTCTCTTGGCCTCCCGAGGCTTACAGCCCGGATCCATACAACTCTCAGAGCCCCACATACTACAGGGGCCCTACACTGGCCGGCTCAGGCTGCTCTAACAGGACACTGGAGACCAAGTGACTGAAACGGCCGATACTTCTTTTTCACGGTTACAGAGGCTGGGTGTTTGAGCTCAGGGAGTCCACAGACTGGATTCCTGGTGAGAGCTCTCGTCCTGGCTGGCAGGTGGCCCCCTTCTTGCTGTGTCCTCACATGGCAGAGAGAGAGAGAGCTCTGGTGGCTCTTCCCTTTTTTAAAAGGGCACTGATCCCTTCGGCGGGGGCACCCTTATCTGAACCTAATTAATACCCAAGGGCCCCACCTCCAAATGCCCCCATATTGGGAGTTGGAACTTCAGCTTAGGAGGTTGGTATGTGTGGGTGTGTGTGTCCCGGGATGGGGACACATTTCAATCCATAGCAGGTCCTATTCGGGTACACAGTGTTGATGCCTAATCTGAGAGTAGAAAGATGAATAGGAGTCGAACATACCAAGGAGGTGGGAGAGGACAGCCTTCTAGGCAGAGCGAACAGCCCATCCAAAAGCCCAGGGATGGCAGAGTCTTACACCCTTGGGTACAGGTGCCTAGTGCTCAGGAAATGAGAGCTGAGGACTGTGGACATAATGAGTCTGAAGATGTGGACGTAATGAGTCTGGCCGTATAGGGTTCATACTCCTGGCATGAGGGTTGGGACATAACCCCAAGGTGGTGGGGAGCCCCGCAGAAGGGAAGGCACACCTGAGGAGGAGCCGACCCTCAGTGCTGCTTCCTTCCATTGTATTAAAGCCCCCACCTGTATACGTGGCACTTCACGGTCTGGCATCACCTGGAATAAATGCAGATGCCTCAGCAGCCTGGCACTCCAGCCCTCAGGGCAAGAAGATCATGCCACATTTGGTGTGGTAAACAGATTAATTTGGTCAATAGTTTAATTCTGGCAGCAGCTGAATGACATTATAAAGAATGCTGTGGCATTTCTACTGGAAATGTCTGCCATCATTTTCCTCTTGACATGAGGAAAATAAAAGCTTCCCAACTCCAGAAGGATTAGCATGAAGCGTGCCCATCAGTCTCCCTGGGAACAAACTTGAGGCTCCATCAGTGTGTTAACACGGGGAGGAGGGGAGGAGTGAGCAGGATGGTGGATGGCCCATGGGTAGTCTCTTTTCCAGACACCCACCCGTCCTCGGGGCCTGGCTGCAGCCTGGATGTCCCCGTTGGGCTGTGGCCTTGGGTCAGCTCTGGGTGGCTGCTTGCACGGTGGAAGGAAGCCGGCCAGCAGCCATTTTTGCTGCTCCCTTGGGAGCCGGCCCCTAGATTTGTCAAGGGCTCGACTTCCTTTGGTTCTGACCTTTCCAAAGCTGGTTTTTGTTTCCCTCTACCCTTCTTTCCATTCTTGAGCTTGGCTCATATCTTGTTCCTGCAGCATAGTGCTTCTCGAAATGTGGTCCATGGGCTAGTGCATCAGACCTGCAAATTCTTGCGTCTCAGCTCCAACATCCTGCGTGCACAGCTCTGAGGATGAGGCTCAGAAACTGCTTAACCAGCCTTCCAGGTGGCTCTGCTGTACACCCAAGCCAGAAAGCTCTGCTTCAGCTCATATATGTGCTGTGTGCTTGTATACCCCGTGCCTTAGCATGTGGGAGAACTAAGTTCATGTGTGAGCCTGGGTGCACACGTCTGAACCATTCAGAGAAGGTTCTGTGCAGGGAAGTAAGCACAGCGGGGCCTGGGGTAAGGGCTGAGTGAATCCTGAAGGTTCTTAAGTATTTGCTGTACCTACTCGTGATGTTGATGGTGAGAGCTAACAACTGTTGAGCAGGTGCGGTGTGTGGTCCTTCTGCCCAGCCCTGTGCCTGTGACCTCATTCTCACAGTTTCCTCCATCAGGTACTTTTCCTATCCCCTTATTATAGTAACTTGGTCAAGGTCACCCAGCTAGAAAGTAGCTGAGAGGGAATCCCTGAGCCCAGGTCTCTGCTGTGTCTGAAGCCTGTGTTCTTGACGGCTTCTGTCTGCACCTCCTCCCGCTCTTGGCATGCCAGCATTTCGGGGCGGTGTGGGGAGGCGGGCCACATTTAGCAACCCCTGCCTTTTCCTGTGTATGGCTCTTGAGCTGGCTTGGCTGAGCTGTTTCCGTATAGAATCCTGTGGAGGGTTTGAGCATGAAGGGCTTTCATGCTCTTGGAAGAGAATGGTACTTAATCTCTCCAAGAATACCTTTAGAAGCACAAACAGGAACCAAGGAAATGAAGTGAACTGTTTTACACTTGAAATGCACCATGTGTGAGCAAGTGCCTGTTAAATTGGGCTGGGTCTGCGCTCCTGGTCTCCTATGATTGGGGCTGTTAAAACCTGCAGGGGTGAGCTGGTTGATTGTCTTCCCGGGCTGGTGCAGCTCTGTGGGAGAGGACAGGGGTCTCATGCTGCCTGCACATTTCTCTGTGGACTTTCCTCTCATTTTAAATAGGCAGCAGTAACGATTTTATTATATTTAAGGGTAGCGGAAAAAAGAAGAAAACCTGGGCTGAGATTTAGAAGACTCCATGAAGGCATATGTGTGAGATAACTGTTCTATTAGGCTTAGCAGAGACAATTTCCGAACCTCAGCTTGCTGCTTCCAGGGTGATTGGTGATGCCTTTTCAAGTTTTTGCTGGCTCTCAAATCGGTGGGTAGATGGGTACCTTGGGACTCAGATATGAACTGGCCCCGTGGTTTTTATACCAGCTTCTTTTCCCAGCTTGAATTCCTTAAGGATTTCTATTTGGCTATTTCCTCCTTACGGCCAAAATTTTGCAGTCTGCACTTTGAAAGTGTGTCACTTATTCCAAGGAAAAAATGTAGCTAAGTACACGGTAAGTCACAGATACTCATATATCCTGCCTATATTGTAAGTGGTCCTCTGTCCACGAAGTGTCTCACCATTTTCCAGATTTGTATTGGAGACATCCAGCCGTAGGCTACATTTCCCTGTGATTTCTCTTCCCCAATTAGCTTGTAGCCAAGTTCCAATAATATATTAAGCCAAGAGCTTTTCTTGTTAATTTCCCCATAGAAAAGATGTGGCAAAGCTATAGGGAGGCTGAACTTAGCCTACAAACATTGCTGAGCTGTACTGTTCTTCCTTTCAAATCATCAGTTGCTCCCTTGGAGAATAAATTTGTTTAGCATCTGGAAAGATGCTGGAGTATTACAGGAAGTTGGAAAATTTGTAGCATTATTAGGGGGAAAACACCTTTGGAGTAAACTCCTGGAAGTGACTCTTGCGACTTACTATCCAGTAGGTGAGTACAGGAAGGTAGTTCAGACTTTTGAGATCCAACTTTTGCATAAATGAACTGAGTCAGTACATTTTGAATTGATGCCCATGGATGTCCTTACCTTCATGGGTTTTAGATCACTGTTCAGATGTCCCCGGGCAGACAGACATTCTGACCTCTGGCAGGGAGGGCTGGCTAACTTAGAATTCATGTTTTTAGATCATCACCTTTGCTTTTACAATTTGAGTGTTAGAGCAATTCTTTGAGTTTGTAGTGCATTTTTTCCCCACTTATTATTTCAGTATATGTGCTGCCGAAGCGAGCACCCCCACTTATTATTTCATAAACACATGTGATAAAATGAGAATAATGATGTTGAAGTTTAGATGTCAGGATTGTGGAGGTAACACCAGGAATTATGAAGCATGCCCCAAATGGCAAATCATTAGTCCTAAATGGGCAGACATTGGAATTAAGACAGTCAAGTGTGTATTCAGTTGTGAGGGAAAAGGAAATTAAAGGGCATGTATGAGCCTCTGCAAATATGTCATCAAAGATGGTGTTTATTTTTTTTTATTTTTATTTTTATTTTTTTAATTTTTTATAAACATATAATATATTTTTATCCCCAGGGGTACAGGTCTGTGAATCACCAGGTTTACACACTTCCCAGCACTCACCATAGCACATACCCTCCCCAATGCCCATAACCCTACCCCCTTCTCCCAACCCCCCTCCCCCCAGCAACCCTCAGTTTGTTTTGTGAGGTTAAGAGTCACTTATGGTTTGTCTCCCTCCCAATCCCATCTTGTTTCATTTATTCTTCTCCTACCCCCTTAACCCCCCATGTTGCATCTCCACTTCCTCATATCAGGGAGATCATATGATAATTGTCTTTCTCCGATAAAGATGGTGTTTAAAAATGATGTCATTAAGAATTTCATGTTGCTTTTCATTCTTCAGGAATAAGCCCTCCCGCCATCCCTACAACATGGAAATCTGTTGTTTGACCATCACGCTTTTAATTTTTCCTTTCCATGGTATAGCACATTATGTACTACTTAGTGAGCTGCCTTTGGTTATGGGGGCTGCCCTTTTATTTGGTCATCAGAATGTCATTTTTTTCTCATGTTGAAGTCATAAATCTCATTAGCAGTCATGATTGGGAAGAAAATTGAGAAATTAATCAGTGGAGATGGTCATTTCCCCTGGTTTCCATCCTCTGTCCCTTCCTGGCCAGACTTGACTTCCTCTCCCTGCTTCATTTCTTCCCATAACACTTAGGCTTAATTAACTATCCATTATACATATTATTTGCCACCTTGCTGCTGCAAGTAGAATATTAGTTCCATGAAGCTAAGAATTTTTTGTCTGTGCCTTAGTCTATACTAATGTCTCTAACCATTTTCCCCCCATTATCACTCTCCTACAGAGATTAAGTGCACTCTTTGCTCCATATTGCCTCTCCCTATTGGATACCACAAATATACCATGTATCTCAGAAATCAGTCTCATCTCTTGAAGAGAACCCTTCCCTGTTTCAAAAATGCACACTCGAGCTCGAAGCCAACAGGAGTGCCTGGAGCAGACCTGGAGCTTAGTAACAGTTTCCAAGTATCTCTTCCTAAAATTTCACCCTTCTCTCTCTTTTTTTTGTTTTTGTTTTTGTTTGTTTTTGTTGTTGTTGTTGCAGTATAAATGTTGGCTAGGCCCTTGATAGGTATGGGAGGGAAGTCCTTCCTACAATTATATTGAGTTCTTATTCTTCTTTTATGAGGCTGCGATCATTCAAGGAGGGAATACTTTAATGGACAGTCTTATTTAAACCTGTAGACGATTCTCCTTGATGATCATGATGTGCATAAACCAAAAGCCAGTGCACACATTTCCGAAATGCTCTCACTGGCTCCTGGCATGAGCTCTGTTCCCATGTAAGCTGTGGTACTGAAACCGACCGGTTTAGTGACAGAGCCCCTGGCATTCTTTCACGGGGTCCTGGGATCCTCGTGGTGGCCTTACCCAAACAGAGGTGTTCCACAAGTATTCCTGAAGCATAAATGGGAGCCAACCAGAGGCAGTTCGGCTAATCTGCTCAGTATGCCCTGGGTTTCCCCAGGCCCCTTGTGTGTTCTCAGATCACTTAATATCTGCCACCTCTCCCACGTCCTTCCTGATAGCCTATGCCTATGGCATGATAAAACCCAGCAGTTTCTACTGCATTAAATAAAACAAGAAAACTGGAGGCTTCATGCTGTCCTGTGTGATTGGAATAGTAATGGAAGCCAGACAATTGGTGTGTGTCCTTTAAGATGCCAGGGAAAAAGAAGACCCTCACAGACGAGAGTCTGTGACTTTCCCAGCAGACACGCACGGACCCGGTGCCCGAAGCCTCGTGCAGGGGTGGATGCTGCTTTCCTCACAGTGCCTCAGGAGAAATACCGGTGGTGTGCATTCCCAGAAAGGGAAGCATTCATTCATCATTTTAGGTAGCTTTGTTTCTCCATAGAAATATTTCAGATGCTAATTTCCTTGGGAGAGAAGATTGACATTCATGCTTGCTTTTATACCAACAATTACGCAGAAATATGAATATTCATGTCAATAAAATGAATTTAATTATAGTCTAAGAAAATATAATGAATGGTTCTGATAGTCTGACCCTTACAGCAATAATAATCAAGTTAAGTTCCTCAGATTGGGATCTATTCTTGTCTCCATCATTGACTGAAAGTGGAAAGCCTTTGAATTTTTTGTTCTGATTTCCTGAAATGAGACCTAAGTGTGTCGTAGAAGGCTGCCTTGTAACGATTCTCATTTTAGTGGGGTTAGTGATGTTCCATCTGCTGGAGTTTGGTTACTACTGCCGGATGTACCTGTACGTTTCCACTCTTGGCCCAGAATTTTAAAACCTGAGGCTATGTATGCTTCCTGGTAACTGTGACCGAGGGGTCATTCTTCCTTATGATGGATAGAAGTTAAAAAGATGGGGTTTTTGGAAGCTGTCAAAATTAGACATTTAAAACCAAAATTTCCAAGGCAACAGGCTATTTGTAGGAAATGTATGGTGAATCCTTTTTATAATTGAGTGCCTCTCCCTGTATATATTTCTACACAGATATGTGGGATTTTTATTCTGGTTGGTTCTTTCTTTCTTTTTTAAAGATTTTATTTATTTATTTATTAGAGTGAGAGAGTGAGCATTCAAACGAGGGGAAGGGCAAAGGGAGAGGGAGAGAATCCCAAGTAGACTCCATGTTGAGCACAGAGCCTGATGCGGGGCTGGATCTCATGACCCTGAGATTGTGAATCAAGCCGAAATCAAGAGTTGGATGCTTAACTGGCTGAGCCACCCAGGCGCCCCCCTATATCATGGTTTTTCTTAAAGGGAGGGATACCCATCTAAGCAGATATGATTTTGTTGTCCATGTTGCTATGGCTGTTTATACTGTAGCAGGGTTTTAATTTAAGTGAGTCATTTTTTTTTTAAAGAATTTTTTATTCATTTATTTGACAGAGAGAGATCACAAGCAGGCAGAGAGACAGGCAGAGAAAGAGGAGGAAGCAGGCTCCCTGCTGAGCAGAGAGCCGGATGCGGGGCTCGATCCCAGGACCCTGAGATCATGACCCGAGCCGAAGGCAGCGGCTTAACCCACTGAGCCACCCAGGCGCCCCTAAGTGAGTCATTTTAAAAGAACAATTGAGAAAATGCTTTGAAAGCATGGCTGATAAATCGAACATCTATTAAAATTGGGAGACTTTTTACATGAATTTCATTTGCACATGACTGTTTTCTACTTTGTGACATAGCTGAGGATTCAGCGTGGGGACTGGCAACATTGACTTACTGGCTCACTCCATTACCTGCTCCCTTATCCTCTTAGTAACCATTCGCTGAGTCCCTGCTGTATGCCAGTCCCTCTGTAAGGTGCTGGGGAGGTGGAGAGAGCCTGACTCAGTCCTGGCTTTCAGTGTCCTCCCAGTTGAAAGTGGAGACTGTGACTAAGTGTATTAATGACAGCAGGAGGCAGTGGATCACGGTGGGTAGGAGACTAGATTTAGGTGTCAGGCCCGCATGACCTCGGCCAAATGACTTACATATGTCCTTTGTGGCTTAGTGTGTTTACCTGTAAAGTAGGGTTAAAAATAGTACTAACTTCCTAGGGTTCCTTGAGGATTAAGTGATGCTAATCCATGCAGAGCATGGTGCCTGGCACCTGGTCCTGCCCAGAAAAAGATGATCCATCCAGTAAATGCTCGGACATGTGCTGCAGAGAATGACTCACAGGGCATCTGGGGACACGCCACCAGGCAGGGCACCTCGAGGGAAAGAGTTCCATGTGTGCCCAGAGGAAAGAGAAGGGAAGGGCATTTTCTTGTTCTGCAGAACTTGACAAAATAGTGCTTCTGGGGAATGTGGACTGGTTGGCATGGGATATGAATGACATGATTCTGAAGTCATCTGATGCTGCTCTTGTCTTCGTACCCCTTTTCCTCTCTCTGCCTAAACCATGGCACATGAGGTTATCTGCAGTGGACCAGATAGGGAGCTCATCCAGGGTTGGGACCCTGGCTTCCGAAGTGCACAATACAGGGCCCTGTGCTTGACCAACATTTGATGAGTGGATGAATGAATGGTTAGATCACAATGAGGTATAGAACATTAAGTAAAGGCACTGTGCCAGTTAGTGTTTTTCCACATCTGTGTGCGTTTCTGGTCATAAGGTATATTTTTTCATGGAATTTGACCTGGGATTTTGTTTGGCAGTATTTTGAGCTTCTATTCATTTGGAGAGAAAAGGTATGATTCTTAATTGGTGTAATTTTACCTTCATGAATTCAGAAATGCAATTTCTAGAATAATGAGTTCTCCTTTTAGAAAGAAACATATTTGCAAGAAATGCCAATTCCTGACTCATTAGGCCTGGCCTAGCTCTGGAGCTGTATGACTCTCCCTGGGGCTGGCCCTGTCAAGTGTGGGGATCCTCTCACATTTTCCAGTCCCTTCTGCCCCAGTCAGTTCTGCCGCTCACAAGGAAGAGTTAATATTTAATGAAAGGACCTTTGAGACTTGCACTGCCAGAATCCTGCTTGCTTACCACTCTGCAAATGATTTTGGATGAGTGATTTTTATAATCTTAGCATCATTATTCTTGTTTGCACAAAGAACACAGTGTATTTATGTAAACAGACCGCTGGACAAATTGATGGGGCAATGATAGCATTTCCTGGGTGCAAATTTGCCGGTAGTCATCTATCTGGAGAGTTCCCAGGTGAGCTTGAAGAGAGGAGGGAAGAGTCAAGCAGGTTTCTTTTTTGCGTGCCTCTTTAAGATTCTCCCCACCCAGGGATTGCAAAGCAGGGTGCATTGGAGACAACCCTGCATTTTCTGACCCCCCACTTGTGACCCACTTAGAGGAGGCCTGGGCACTGCTATTTTTCTTACTGATGATGATCTTTGCTCTTTCCATGCCTGCCCCTACCCTCTTGTTCCTGACTTTGGGCAGCTCTGTCTGGGCTCCCGCATCCCTCCTTCTGACCCAGTGTCAGATGAGGAGCACCTCCTGGGCCTGTCGGGGGCCACCTGTCCTGTGTGTGTCACAGGTAGAGAAAGAGTTTGGCTGTCCTCTGCAGGACTTCATGCTGGGAGCTTGCTTCTGCTCTGTCCCAGGATTGAGACTCACAGCCTGAGTCACACAACTTGTCAGTTTTCCCTGCAAGACTTGAAGAAAATTCCCTCCAGAAGGAATTAAATGAGTGGTATTATTGTTCTTTTGTTTAATTCATGAATTTTCTGGGATTCCCAGTTCAAATATTTGTTAGCTTGGAAAAAAAAATCCCACTAATTTCTCAGCTTTACCAATTACTCATTGAAGTGAGAACAAAGCAGAAATGCTGTTGTGGAGTGGGCCATTAGCTGGCGGACTTGTAATATCAGAGAACCACATGTTAGGGCTGCACGTGGGACCTCCTCCTTCTGGAACTTAAGGGCATGGTCATCTTGTATATCCCTTCTACTGCTGATGTCTGTTCCTTTAGAAAGGGCCCTGTCCTTTGTGGAGGGAGATGTCCCCTCCTGCTTGCGTGACTGGCAGATCACGCCACCTGCTTAGTCGAGAGACCAAGATTGTGTTCCCATTCTCATGAACAAGCTGTGTTACCTTAAACCAATCACATCCCTCTGACAGGTGTCAGTTTTTGCATGCAAAGATGAGGGTGAAGACAAGGGATCAGGTTTCATCTTGAACCCTGATTAGTTAGAAATGGACCTGAGGTCATAAGTTAGTGGGGAAGGATTCTGTGATCAATGAGTGATTTCTGGCACAGGTAAGGAAGGGGTGAGTGGTAGCATCCCTTAGGAAGGCACTGTCAGAGCCCCTTTCATTTGTGATGTTCTCCCCATATATAGTGGCATGGAAGCCGTGGGAGAGTACCTGTGCGATGGGCCTGCACAGACAGCAGGAATGGGGTAGACCCTGCCCCAGCTCCACCACTGATAAGCCCTGACACCTTAGACAACTTACTTAACCTCTCTTAGCTGTACTTCCTTCATCAGCAAGAGAGAAATGCTATAGTCCCCTACCTCAGTGGAATGTTATAAGGATTGGGTCAGGTGTTTTAAAGGACTTTGCATAGCAGGTGATCAATAAAAATGTGGTTGGTTTGGGGCCCCTGGGTGGCTCAGTTTTTAAGCAACTGCCTTCAGCTCAGGTCATGATCCCAGGGTCCTGGGATTGGGCCCCACATTGGGCTCCCTGCTCGGCAGGAAGCCTGCCTCTCCCTTTCCCACTCCCCCTGCTTGTGTTCCCTCTCTCGCTGTATCTCTGTCAAATAAATAAATAGAATCTTTTTTAAAAATTTAAAAAATAAAATAAAAATGTGGTTGAGCTGTTATTACTGATAAAAGAATTATGGCCAAGACTTTCTCCAGTTGCAGTGGCCGACCGCCAGACAGCCCTTGTTTCTGCCCCATAGAAGATTTGCCCACTTCAGTGT
This sequence comes from Lutra lutra, assembly GCF_902655055.1. NCBI lineage: Eukaryota > Metazoa > Chordata > Mammalia > Carnivora > Mustelidae > Lutra > Lutra lutra. Next base: position 76,207,397 of record NC_062282.1, on the reverse strand, counting down.
TGTGAATGAGGACTTGGGAGCCATGCAGAGGTAAGTTATGGCCCAAGCCTGAAAGGAAATCCCTTTTTTAGAGTCATGGAGCATATGAGCTAGAAGCCATGTTTTTACAGATGGGAACATCTATAAACCTTAGGCCTGGGTAGGGAATGGTGTTGTCCAAGGTCACTGGATGAGGTGAGGGCTAGGTAGGTTCTGTCCTAAAACTCTAGCATATCCTTGACCTCTGTCTCTCTCCCCTGGGTTCATGGCTGCCCAGCTTGGGGGCTCCTACCAGGAGGGGAGAGGCTGCCCAATGGGATGGGTGCTCACTCGAGGCTCTCACAGTGACTGGCTCTGGGGAGCAATTTGAAGGGAAGCCAAGTGGTGCTTTGTAGTCATTGGAAGCATATTTATTTATTCATTATGTTTGAGAAGAGCCTGTAGTATCAGAAAGAAATGCTTCAGTCAACTGAGTTTTATTTTCTTTGTCGGTTTATCTTGATTCCCTGTGGCTTCCCACAGGCTTCCTGTCATTTCTCCCTTCCCAGCCTCATCTCAGCTCCACTCCTGCAGAATGAGGCCCTCAGAATCTCGCCTCCCTGCCTCTGGACTTCTTTTCCCTGCCCTCAAGCCTCCAGACTCCTGCCTCATGCCCTGTTCTCAAAACATGCCTCTGACCATAGCATGCCTCTGATTAAAATTTGGCCCGCATGGCCCCCTCAGTCCCCTGCAACAGGCCCCAGTACAGCCCCTCCTAAACTGCACTCCCCAAGCTTTGGCCCGTGCCCCCTCCCCCCTTGGAGCACCTTTCCTTCCTTTTCCTTTCCTTGTGGTGTCCCGTTTATCTGGAAAGACAGTCCCCACATTGTCATTCTGAAGGCTTCCCCGGAGATGGCTTCACAACCTCCCCATCCTTGACCCTTGACCCCTTGAGGCAGAACTGGGCTAGGCTTTAGTCTCTTGGACTTCTTGCTCTTGTTCCTTACTTGTTTCTTTTACTGACGTATTGCACACTCCTCGAAGGAGATAATGCTGTACTGTGCAATTCTGTATTCCCTGTCCATAGTGTAGCATCTTCCTGGAGCAAGTACTGAATCCATGTCTGATTGCCCCAGGGAGCCATAATAGCGAATGCTGGGCCAGCAATCAACATCCGATTCTCTGGGGGTCCTTGTGAGGTCATGTCAGTTAGGATCTGCACCTGAGAGCTGAGAACATGGAGGCCAGAGAGGGTAAGTTGTCTACAAGGCCTGGCTAGTCATCGATAGGGCCAGAATTTGAATATGGGGTATGAGATTTCTCATCCCCTGCCTCTTAGGCTATGGTGAATGAAAGTCACAAGTGGTAACCAGTCTTTGCTCAAGGTGGTCTTTGCTCCGTAGAGGTACCACCTGTTGTCCTCACCCATCTGGGTCCTATCTGTCCTTGAGGATCTAACCATCTCAGTACCCCATCCCCCACCATGCCCAGGATCGCACGCGATCACCGCTTACTCCAGAGCTCATTTACTAAGGAGCATCTGGCAACAAGACTTTATCTCATTATTCGTTCCCATGTGCCACCTGGTTCTTCTGCTCCTGTAAGAGAAGGACTGTATTTTGAATTTGAACCTGGATTGGGCCTCTGCTCTGCCACTTTTTGACCTTGGGCCAGATGCTGAACTCTAAATCTCAATTTTTTTTAATCACTAGAACAGTTTTTTGCTTCCAAGAACTTGTAACTGGCCTAGTGTCTGGGAATTCATTTACAAATGAACCCTCATGTGCCATATCAGAAATGTGTACTCAGGGGCGCCTGGGTGGCTCAGTGGGTTAAGCCTCTGCCTTCAGCTCGGGTCGTGATCCCAGAGTGCTGGGATCGAGCCCCGCATCAGGCTCTCTGCTTGGCAGAGAGCCTGCTTCCTTCTCTCTCTTTGCCTGCTCTCTGCCTGCTTGTGATCTCTCTCTCTGTCCAATAAATAAAAACAAAATCTTTAAAAAAAAAAAAAAGAAATGTGCACTCATCCTAGAGGTCCTCTGTAGCTTCCATATCTGCAAAGTTTTACTAACTGGAGCCTTAGAGAACTTCCTACCACATTGCCCCAGGGTGGAGAAACAGGAACCATATGGCTGGGCAGTGTGGGGGTGTGGCCTGAAGCAGTCTTCCACAAACCTTAAATCCCTTTGAAGTCTTACGTTCCATCTTTAAAAATTCATACACATTTTGAATTCTTTTTCTTAATCTGTCAGTGTGTATCTTGGTCTAAAAATACATGAAATGACCACCCACTACAATCCACACTCCAGGATGGAATGCTCTAGTTTCCACTGCACACTAGCTCTGGTGGTGCCCCAGCTTTCTCTCTCGTCTCTGAGTGCTTGGTCGATGCGAGTCCTCTGCAGGTCATTGGGGGAAGTTGGATCTCAGGGGATCTTCAGAGCACGGTGTCCCTCCTAGTGGCCAGGAGAACAGACCTTGCTGGAGGATGAGGAGGATGAGGTTGCTTAGAGAAGACAGTTGGCGACTTTATTCAGGGGAAGGCAGACTCTTGACATTAAGCTGAAAGAGATGTACTTGTTCTTTGTGGAGGTAAAAACAGGTTCTTCATGGGTCCTAGATGCGAAAGCCTATGAAAAGCTTGGTTCTTGGCACATAGTCAATGGTCAAAGATGTTTTGTCTCATTGAAACTGTAGACCTTGCCACCCATCCTTCCCAGGCCATAATTATCCAGTACTTTCTCTGGGCAAGGGTTTGTCTTTCATTTGTGAGAGTCAGTGATTATTGATGTTTAGTACATGGTATACTTTTGGTCTGCATCTAATTGTGGAGTAAATATTTATTTTTCCTTTGAAATGCATACGTTGAGTTTCCTTTTTTAAATGGGGAGTAGGACTTGTTAATTAAAATATATATTTGCATAGGAATGGGATATTTCTCAAACAAAATGATCATGTTTTACTGTGCTATAAATTTTGCTTCCCATCCTCTTTTAATCAGATCCTGACTACCTTAAAAATTCAGCTCGAGTTCAGTCTCCTGACTTCCTCAAGCCCCACTAATCTCTCCTTCCATGCCAGTTAGATCTCATCGTTGGTATCCTGAAACTGGCACTTGGTGTGTGAGGCATTGTTTTTGTTGATCTTTTTTTATGCCTTTTTATTACTATCCTAATTGGTGTGAGGGCGTAGACCCCAGCTATCAGTAAATGCTTACTCAATCACTTGTGGAACTTCTTGTTGTTGTTGCATGTCCGTTGTGCAGAAAGTGTGCCGACTCTAGGGGAATCATGGTGTTACAGGTAAACATGATCTCTTCTTTCTGAATGAAGGATGAAACCAATGCCCCTGTGAGGGGACACTCAGACCCCTGGAAGTGACAGAAGTTTCTGGTGTCAGAGCAGTTCTGACTGTACTTGGGTGTTGGTGTTGTGGAGGGGCCTTGGGTGACCTTCATGTGGGCCTGGGTTGGAATCCTGGCTCCACCACTTACCAGCTCTGTGACCTTGACCAATGTCTCCTCACTGAGCTTGCATTTTTTTCACTTGTAAAATAGGAATGAACGTGGTCTTTCCTTCATAGTTGGAAGAGATGAGGATAACACAGTGCATGGTTCATGGCAGTGAATTCTAGTAATTTGTTAACTATTTACTATCATTTTGAAATACTTGTGTTCCAAGTACATATGGTAAGCTCTGCGCTGAGTGATTTGCTAAGTATTGGGGAGTATGTGCATATGGTGGCAAAGGTTCTTGCTCTTAGGAAAGAGCTTGGTAGCAGTTTTCTTGGTCTGAGTTGCCTGGTGCTGGTATAAACCAGATGCTGATGTGAATGCATGGATGTATGTTACACAAACGGCTCTCTTCCTCTAGAATGTTCTGTCAACATTGTTACTGCTTTGAGATGAGGGTGAGTTAAAATGATGGCATCGGGATGAGGTTTGGTCTGACCTTGCTGCATCCAGAAATAATCGCAGATGCGAAAGAGGTCACCATCATTACAGTAAAAAACACTCCCCACCAGGTGTGTTTCCCCCTCCCCATGGAGACTTGGTCTCGCTCCCTGAAGCAGGCAGTGTTGCCCTATTGCACACATGGGGAACCGGGGTCCCACCAAGGTTACCGACATAGCTGAGAGCGTGAGGTCAATGAGAGGTGATGGTGGGACTGGAACAAGGTTTCCTCCGTCCCTAATTGAGTCCTCTCCTGAGCACGGTCCCTGGAAACTCAGAAGCAGACGCTAGCCTTGCTACCCACCTGCGTGGCGTGACTCGGGCGTCCGTTTCCTGTTCCGTAGCATGAGAGATAAGGACCCGCGTGACAGGTTTGGTGGAGAGGAAACGAGAGGATGTGTTGGAGGTGTGCAGAGCTCGGCTCATGGGCTCTGCACCAGAGCCATGGGTAGTATGGGTGTCACAGCTGTTGTCTGGAGACTCTCGAGCCTGTGTCTGCAACTTGCTCTGTGCCCACCGGTTGGCTACCCATCCTGGCTAAGCCTCCATATCCTCCTGAGGAAGATGGGGACAGTCAGCGTGAATGCACACGGTCCCGAGTAGCTCGTGGAGCTTAGTTACGACTCTGACAGCGACGTCTGATGATTTGGGACTTCGCCTCTCTCCCCTCATCAGAAATGAACCCCGTGACTGTGTGCCTCAGACTAGCACCTTTTATGTTCTCTGACTGTTACGTTAGCTGGCTCCTGCCTGACCCTGACAGGACCATGAGGTGCAGGAGCAGAGGCCGCGGCAGGGCCTTGAAACTAGCCTAGGATTCATTGCCTGACCTCCCCCTGACTCTGGGGAGGGTCTGCGCTCGCCTCCCATATGGCAACAGCTAGAGTCTGGAAGGTCAAAGGCAGAGCCTGGGGCTGTGGAGGTCTCCATCCTCCCTGAGCTTTCCTCCTTCAACAGACAGTGTCGTGTCCTTGGGCCAGCCACCACATGGAGCTATTACCCACGTGCAAGATGCCAGGCCTCTGACCTTGCCCACCTCAGGGAAGCTCAGCTGCTGGGGGAGAAAATCGAGCAACACACGTATTACGAGTTGGGGGGATGGGAGCAGTGTAGTCCTAAAGGGCTGAGACTCCATGCCCCCGGCTCAGGGCTTCTGTGTCAGTCATGGACCGAACAGGTGACTACATGGGACCTTTGCCTGAGCACGAGGCGATGGTTCACTAGGTGCCAGCCTAGCCATTCAGGCCAGGGTTGACCATACAGTCCTGTCGCCTCCTCGCTGAATCTGCCCAGGGCCCGGCCCTGAGTGTCTATTCAGCATATCGTTGTTGTGTGGAAGGAAATGAATTCTGAAAGCATTGCTGTTTGGCGGGATATGAGGAAATGACATCATCATCACTATGTTTGCTGCGGTTTACTGTATTCTCACTCCATGCCGAGTACCATGCTGAACACTTCCTGTGAGCTCTCACAGCTTCATAGCAATACCCCTGCTGAGGAGAGCGCACCCCCACACTCATCCCCTCACCCACACTTGGGGGACGTGGTCTCAGGTGCTGAGAGACTTGTCTGAGGTCACGCAGCTCAGGGGTAGCTGAGCTGGAAATCGGAGATATATTTAACTTGGAAGACCTTGCTCTTAACGATTGGGCTGGGGTGGGACCTGGGGGAGTGGGCGCTCACGTGTGGGGTGATAGTGCTTATGTCTCTAGGCCTTGCTTCCCTTATCTTTGGAGAAGTAGTGGAGAGCTGGGGCTCAGAAGGTCCCTTCCAGAGCTGTCATGCTGGGTCTGCTCTCCCTCTGGGCTTCTGTGATGTCCAGGATGGGGCTGGGCTCACATCGCTGCTGCTGAGGCTCTCTGGTGGGGAGATAGCTGCGCTCCATGTGGTTTTGGCTCGCTGGTGAGGATCCTAGCAAGGATCCCAATCCCTGGGCTTGGGAACAGAGTCCTCAGGGAAAGAGAAGGTAGAATGAGTCCACCTCTCCAGGCAAACCACACATGCCAAGCTTATCAGCTTCTCTGGATCTAGATATCTCCGTTTCTTAAGTGCCTGAAATGGGACTGGGGGAGTACAGACAAGGTCACAGGGCCATGAGAATGCTAACATGAGCCCTGGGCACCCCTCCCTCACCTCCTCTCCCAGCTGCTTCTGCGCACCTTACCTGGTGGCTGACTCATCCAGAAGAGCAAAGCTCAGGGTGCCTGGGTGGCTCAGTGGGTTAAAGCCTCTGCTTTCTGCTCAGGTCATGATCCCAGGGTCCTGGGATCAAACCCTGCATTGGGGTCTCTGTTCAGCAGGGGCCTGCTTCCTCCTCTCTCTCTCTGCCTGCTTCTCTGCCTGCTTGTGATCTCTATCTGTCAAATAAATAAATAAAATCTTAAAAAAAGCAAAGCTCTGGGACTTCCAGTGAGGACTTGCCAGCTAAATTCTGGCTTTACCTCCTCAGATGTCCCCTCCTCCCAGACGGGGTGCCCTTAGATCCGTTCTTCTCTGTTGTACCTCCTTGAGCTGCTAAACAGGGCTGCTGGGAGGCTCCAAAGAAGAGAATGACACAACTCTTAAAACCGATCATTTGAAGGTGTTTCAGAAAGAAGTACAAAGGGCTCAGTGTCAATTCTCCAAAAATTAAGATGGGATAATGCTGCCAGAATCCTCCAGTGAATTCATGTCCTCAGCCTTGAAAGTAATGGGAAAGCTGGGAACTGTTTCTTTAGCTCATCCCATTTGCAGTGTTTCTTTGAGATGGAGTCATAGAAAACTTGGCTCAGTTGCTTTTGCCTCTGTGTGTGTGTGTGTGTGTGTGTGTGTGTGTGTGTGTGAAAGAAGAGGGGAATTATACACAACATGGAATGAAATTGGAACTCACTTAACTGATATTATACACCTGGCATCTCCCATCACTCTGCTTAATTGTCCTATGTATAACAAGATGGAATGTCACCCGACAATTCTATGGAATTGGAAACGCGTGGAGGAAACCTGGCTCCCCCGGATCATAGATTGGGTTCCCAGCTCTTTTCAGTCTCTGGCTTTGTAACAAAAAATCAATATCAAATCTAGTTGGGTTGGCAAATACACAGGTTTGAAAAGGCTACAGTGGAACATTTGAAATCACTAAAAATGCTTGAGTCTTAATGCCCAAGAACATAAAATATGGATTTATGGCATTTAGCATTTGGGAGAGTTCACCTCTCCCTGCATTGCTTGCAGTTCCGTATTTGTGTACAAAGCGTATCACATGCCGTCCCACTGATTGCGTGCTCTTTGGCCACGTGGATCAATTTTTCACCTTCTGATAGGACTTCCCTGGACATTCTCAGTCTGGAAGGTTGGCTTCTTGTTGTGTCTCTCATGACCGACACTGGCTTGAACTCTCAGGGGGCCCATCATGGAAGCAAAGCACAGTCCAGCAATCTGTGGTTTGATTCAATCAAGCCGGGCGCTTTCTCAGCGGTCACGCAAGCCACTCCCGTGGTTCTGGGCTCCCCAGATGATTATGAAAATGGTTTCACATTTGCCGCAGACAGCAATGTTGTCTGCTTCCAACTTTGGGGAGGATATTTACAATGTTTCTATCAGTTAGAGTCCTATGGGAGCAAAATCAAAGTACCTCCATATCTACTTACTTTTAGAAGCAATTCATTTAGAGTGTGTGGGTCATGCAATGCCCGCTGTGATGTGGCCTGGTTATTTAGGGCCTTGGCAGCCTTAATAGCTTTGAATTACCTAATGGAAAATATATTTTGGAAATAGGAACTAGTAAGCGCTCTTTTCAAGTAATTCTTTCCATGGTGTGGGATTTGAGTGAATGGGAGAAAAAGTTGTTACTTCCACATTCGGGAGACAACATATAGATTTTTTTTTTTTTTAATTGGCTCATCAGGGCAAAGGGAGGAAATGCTGTACTCTGGATTCTCACAACAACCTTATGAAATCAATATTATCATCCCCGGATTATGAATGAGGGAATGGAGGTGGAAGGGTCAGGGAGCCTGGGCCTCTCGTGGGGCTAGAACCACCTCCACCAGTGGAATTCTGTGTGGCTTTATTTCACATAGAGAAAAGGCATTCTGGATGGCATAGTTCTGTTGGGGAAGCCAAACGGAGTCTCTTCCACTTTTGCGTGTGTGGCCTGGAAGTTGTCTATACCCCTCTTGAGCTTCCTCTCTGCCTCTTGTGAAAATGGGGACAGTCTCCCCAAATGATGTGGTTGTCCATATTAATGACACTAGGATAGGACAAAATTATTAATAGGGCCATGTCCATAGAGCTCCGTGCTCTCCCAGCTACCAGAGAGAACACTGTAATTGCTGACCCCATTTTTTTCTCCACGCCCCCTTCTTTGTAAATAGGGATGTTTTCCTGGTGGGAGGAGACGCTAAGCCCCTCAAAGTAATTGGGGGCAAAGAAATAGAGACATTCAGATGGAGAGTGAATGAGGGATTTGGAAGGCATGCACCTAATGAGGCCAGCAGTCTTTGGGAACAGAAATCAGTGGGACAGGAAGGGGTTTTGATCAAAGTTGCAGGGACTGTATATTTAGATCCTTGCGAATGCCTTTTGGAGACATTTGAGGATGCAATTTCTTTCTTAAGGTTAAATGAGTGAACTGTGCTCCGATTTTGAACCATGCAGGATTTCAGATTCATCGAGTATGGTAACAGCTAAAAAATAATAATTGCAGGAGTAAATCACAGCAACCACAGTCAGCGTTTCTGCAGCCTGTGCTGGGCAGGCCCGGGGCGGAGTCCTTCAGGTGTCATCTTGTTAGATCCCCCAGCAGCCCCAGGAAGTATCTAGCACTGGGCCCAGCCCTGCTCTTGTGCTCAGTATATACTGATGGCTGCCCCTCGCCCCCCACCCCGCCCGTTCCTTTGCCCAGCTGGGGTCACAGCCAGGTTAGCAGCTGCCTCCCCTTCCCTGACCCTGCCGTGGGCTGCCCGTCACCCAGCCCGCAAGTGAGGGCTCCTCTGACTGTCTCATATGGGGCCAGTAGGAACCCAGGTGACTGGTTGGGATGTGCGGGAGAACCCAGGGCCAGCCTGCAACACAGTGCTGCAGCCAAGGCCTAGACCTCATCCCTGACAGGTAAAAAAATTCGATGGAAAAAACTATGAAGGAAATCGAGGTATGCCTGTAAATCATTTACTTACCATATCTTATACTTGTAAATCGAGAGAATGCTGGAGCTGGTATTGGGGTTCCACTTCAGAATAGCCCCCATTAGAAGAGCTCTGTGCTCACAGGCCTGCCCCCCGGCCTGCAGGGTCCGTTTCTGGGGAGTGTAGGATGACAGCAGCCTGGGCAGAAGGACAACCATGCTGGCCTGTGACAGGCATGGATGGGGCTCGCCAGGAGGCCCCTCCGCGTTCCAAGCTGGATACCATAGAACCTGGATGAGAGGAGACTGAATTAGAGGAGATCCGTGTCACTTAGGATGAAGGATCATGCTTGTGAAAAATACATACGTTGAGGGACACCGTGCCCTTTTCTCCTGTTCCTGACAGGCTGGTAAGGTACGGCTCAGCCTGTGGCCTCTGCTGTCCCCTCGCTGGGCTCCTACCTGGGCTCTGACAATTACTGGGCATTGTGTCCCTTGACCAAGTTCTTTAATTCCTTGTTCTCAGTTTCCTTGATTGTGAAATGGGGTTAGTTGCCCTATCTTGAAGGGGGAATTGGAGAATGAAGTACAACAACCCAAGTATATTTCATAAGACGTTGCCTGGCATATAGTTAATGCTTAATAAATGTCAGCTAGGATGATATTTATGTGAAGTTTCTCCTACTTATATTAATTATGCTGTTTGTAACGTAGTAAAAGCAATTATAATTTACTGGATTATATCAGCAGTTCCTGATGGTGTCTGTTAATTTACATATCACCACGGCTCAGGATGCCATTGTGTTAGACAGGTAAGCAGAGACCCAGAAGGGCAAGTCACTTGCCTCATGTGTCCCGGCTGGGAAACTGTAGGGCCCCAGAATCCAACTGAGTGCTCCTTGGGTTTTGCCTATGACTCTGTATGCATCCCTAAAATAATGTCCCCCTGTTGGGCTTTTCCAGGTAGCAGGGACTCTTGGAAGCGCTTTGCTGTGTTTGACAGGCCTGTGCAGTTTGAAGGCCTTTTGGGGATACATGGGGGAGCTTACTGTGGGCCTTCTGGGGTGAGCTGGTAGAGCCCCTGTGCAAGAAGCTCTGGGGGCTGGACCGGGTTTCTCAGAGTCTTCTGGGACTTTGTGTTTGCCTTCTCAGGAAACCCCTCCTTGAACCTCACCCTGACTGCTCCAACTTAGGGTTATTAATTCGCTCCTTGGAATCTGTTGCCATCTGGCATCCTTAACAAGGATGTCCAGTGGGTTTTTGACACCACCTGTGGTTTCCCCTAGAGGAACTGAGAAAGATGGTACATACTGAATTTTCCATCCCGTTGCTGTGCTGCAGATAGTGGTAGGGTTGGGTGTGTGTTTTCTGACTGCCTGCCTGCCTGCCTGGGGCCTCATCCCGCCTTCGCTTGTAGAATATTTGACCTTGGGCGCTGTGCAAGCTGCCTGGTAATGGCTCTGATGGTGCCGGTGTCCTGGGGCTGCGGGGGAGGCCCGGATGAGCAAGACCCACATCAGACACACATGAGCACGCCCGCAGAGCTTACGTATGGGTGATCTGCTTCCTCTGACTTCACTGTGTGTCTTTCCAGAGACAAGCTGGGCTAACCGGGCACAGAGATGGTACTCACTGTGTGTCCGGCGAGCCTGTGAGGAATAATGGTTCGCCTTCAGCGGTGGCTCTGACTGGACAAGCGTCTTCTCCAAAACTGAGGTCACGAAGCTGGGGGCATGTCCAGCTGCCCTTCCCCCATTCCTGCCCTCCCTCCCCCGTCCTGCCCCGGAGGGTTTATCGTGGCCAAGGGCTAAGCTCCTTTGTGTCATGGAGTCCTAGACATGAAAGCCCCTGCCAGCTTGGGCAGCCTAGTCGCTGTTTCCTGTGAACTGTTGACTAGTCCCTGCTTTTGAATGCTTTCAGGGCTGGGGACCTTACCACTCACAAGGCACGCAGCTCTCTGAGACAAGGGTACCTTCCCCTCCCTGAGATGAATAGGCTGCCCCCCAGCCTCACATGGGTTTGCCCCTGTCCCTGACCATGCAGAATAAAGCCCAGAGCTCACCCTAGCCCATCACAAGCCTCGAAGAATTCAGATCAGGCCCAGTAAGTGCTTGTACGGAGTATGGTGCTACGTATAGGCAGGCTGGTGGCGAAGGAAGGAGGACACCCCAGTCGTTCTTGGGAAGCCTGCAGCAGAGCGGAGAGACCCAGGGAAAAAAGCCACAGTGGCGTTAAAATGGAGAACTGTTATAAAAAACCACCACCACCACCACCAAACAAGTGGGGGTGCTGTGAGAGGAAGAGATCATCTTCTTCTGAGTGTTGGATTCTCTCTTCCGAGGAGCCGTGAGAGGGTGTTAAGCCGCCTCTGGCTATAGGATGGAGACTGGCTTTGGGGAGACTGGGTAGAGACAGAAGGTGAAGTGTGGGAGGCCAGCTACAGGGTTCACTGCTGTTTTGCTGGTGCGGAGACAGATGATGGCCTGGGGCGGAGCCCTGGGTGTGCAGGAGGAGAGGGGGCAGAATGTGGGATATGTTTGAAAGATAGAATCTATGGTACAGCAACATGGGCTGAGAGATGAGAGAAAAGCGGTGAAATCAAGGGTGGCTCCTAGATTTCTGCCTTGACGGTGACTTGGGGGATGGTGCCATTTATTGATGACTCTTGGAAGCCAATCAGTATGTTTTGTCAGTCTGCTGCCTTGCTTCTCTGGGAGAAAAAGCAGACACAGTGTAGGGAAGCATGAAGGTCTGTAGGTCTTGTTGGATCAGGTTTACAAAAATCTCTGCTCTTTTCAAGATTACTGTGCTACTGGCATAGCATCCTATGGACATTACTAACATAACATTACTAATAATATTACAGATAAAATAAAAAATAATATTAGCATTTAACATTTATCAAGCCAGTGCTATAGACTTGGTAGACACATTAATTGGTGCCTCATCAGAAGCCAAGAGAAGAGGGTAATTATTCCCATTTTACAGAGGAGCAAACCAAGGCTTGGGTTGGCTCATTAACCAGCCGAGGCCACCAAGAAAACATGTATTACTGGATTGCAATCCAGATCTGTCAATGTCCAGAGCCTAGGCTCTTACCTGGTAGGCAGACTTATTTCCCATGTTGCCTGAGTTTGAGGTTTTGGAAGAATTCAACATCTCCCCTCTCGTGGGAAGGGGCGGCACATCAGTAATCCACATTACTTAGGGGGAGATTTTCTGTAACGTCCCTCCAGTCAGCCTGATTAATTTCTGAAGGAAAGACAGTTGAGCAAGAATGAGCAAGAAAGAAAGGTGTAGTTTCTTGTTTACACATGAAACGTTAGAAAGCACCCTGTAAATCAAAAAGTTGTGAGCCAGGTAGAGTAAGTAATTTTTGTTGACGACTTGGTGAGATATTTTAAATTCATTTAAGCAGCATCGTATGCAAAATTCTGAAGGATTAGAGCAGAGAGAATGATTTTCTCATTTAGCTAAAGCATGCATTACCCTTCAGGTAAACATGGTAATGCCATCCTAAGGAAAAAAAAGGGTAAATAGCAGTAATGATAAGGAAATCATACGCTGAACATCAGTAATTAGCAGCAGCTCCCGGGACTTCCCCAGGGAGGGAACCAGAAGATGCTCAGGCCCGGGATCCTCTCATCGTTCTTTTTACTTTAAGAGTAAGTCCCATGCAGTTTGCCTCGCCACCTTGATTTTGGGAAGTGTTCCCCTCCGACGCAGGGGAGGCATAGTGAAGCTGTCATTTCCCACACCAGATTAGCCTCCACGAGGCCGAGCAGTGACCCGGGGGGGTCGCCGGGTCATTCCTTGACACTCAGTGGTCAAGACTGGAAAAGCGTTCCAAGTTTATCAGTCGTGTCCACAGTGTCCGTTACAGACTTGGGGGAATAAAGACCAGGATGTCATCCGTTAGTTATTGGTTAAACCAAGGTAATCATTAGCCTCAATGGAGTTTCATTAAGGGTAATGTACTCAGGAGGCATAAAACGGCTCGGAAAAGCTTAACTATCATCATTTCTTAGAATAACTCAAACCTTGGCTAAGATGGTTGACTTTCACCCTTGTGCAACAAGCAATCAGCATTTAATTAGTCAAGCACTTTGATTCGTTGATTAGGGCATATTCAGGACGTGAATATGGATGACATTCTTTGAGCAGGATCAGACTTCGCTTTTCCGAAACTACTTGTCCAGTCAGTTTCAAAGGCTCACCATGAATATGGATGCTTGTGATTATTTATAGAACAACCGTTCTGTTCCTTAGCCTTTACAAAGTTATTTTTGAGTTTACTGTGACCTGATTTTTTAATTCAGGGAAAAGAATGCTTTGTTGTTCTTTCCCTTGGCTGGGGCTGAGCTCCTCATGTGAAGGTGACGTCTCAGCCTGTGAGCGTCTAACTTATTTACAAGTGCAGGAGAGTCTTTTTGAGCTCCGGTCAAGCCTCGGAGCATTGTTCAATACAGTTGTTACTCACTGCTTCTCCTGGAGACATTTGAATATGCCAGGCACGCCAGGAGATTGATACGTCGTGTGCATTTGTGTGTGTGTGCTCTTGTCCGCCTCGGTATTCCGAGGCATAAAATCAGGTCTTGAGTGGAGCCGAGTCCCAGCTCATCCTGAACTTGAGTCTGGCTTCTCTGGTTTGTCACATTGTCACACCGCATGCTGCCTTCTCATTTTTTTCTGGGATTCCCAGCACCAGGACAGCAGCGAAACAGAAGCGTCTGTTAGCAGTCGGCTCCCCTGATAGCTCCTTTGTCCAGATGACGCACAAGTGGACAGCCCTACCTTCCTTCCCTGCTCCCTTCTTCACTTCCCTTTGTTCTCTTCACTCTTCTGTGACTCGCTTTTCCTGTGCTGTGATGGGGGAGTCCTGCAGGTTGGCTGCTGCCTCAAGGGTCCGGGCTGTCATTAGAGGCTGAGTCCTAAGAACGGGATCAGGATTATTTGGAAATACTTGCATCTGGTGACACGCAGCCTTGTTCTGCTCACGTGACTGACGGCATATTGTGCCTGGAAGCCTTGAGTGCCCCGGGGCGATGAGGTGTTCAGGCAGTGATGGAGAAGCTGCGGGTGTGGGGCTGACGTCTGGGACCCATGGGCCAAGGCCTCAGTTGTGTTGATAGGTCTGTGTCCTCTGGTGATGCAGTTTCGTTTTTGTTTTTTTTTTTTTTAAGGTAGAGAGGAAGAGGGGAGGGGCAGAGGGAGAGAGAATCTCATGCCAACTCCACACCCAGCACCGAGCCCGACCCCAGGACTCCATCTTATGACCCTGAGATCATGACCTGAGCTGAAATCAGGAGTCAGATGCTTAACCCACTGAGTCACCCAGGCGCCCCTCCTGTGATACAGTTTCAATCTGTATGAGAGTCTCATGGGTTTTCTCTGCTTTCCCATCTATGGAATGGGCCCAGCTTTATTTATAATACAGCTCCTTTAGAGCTGAGAGAAAAAGATGAGAAAAAGGAGAGAGAAGAAGAAAGAGAGAGAGAAAGAGATAGTATGTACCATTTACCACCATAGTCTTTATCCAAACTGGGATTAAGCAGCCTTTCTCAAGGGGGTACAGAGCTACCTTTTTTCTCCCTTTCCCGTTTTTCTAGGGAAAAGCTAATGTTGCCATATTTGTCCAAATGAAGTGTGCACAGGAGGTATTTTCAAATGTTAACATTGTGCTTGGCACTAGGGCCTGGATTATATCCCAACTGTGGCATCTCTGGGACTTAGTTAATAAGGTTCTGTTTATATCAGCAGGGAGAATATTAAAATTCTCCCAAAACAGCTTGAAATGTTACAGTGGCTTTGTTTCTGAGGCATAACAGAAATGAAGCACATTATTAATTTAGAAACAGCTAGGTGGGGCCGCTTTCCGCCCCCCTTAGAGTTAAGTGATGAGAATGGGCATTTGTGAAATTGACGGAGTGCTCTTTGGGGGATGCTTATTAAAATCCTAACATCGTTCCAGAGTTTTGTAGCCGATTCATTATCGGCTGTAATCTTATTAGGACTGTTTTGTTTTGTAATCACCGTTTCGTCCGTGGGGCCCCTACGAGAGCACCCTGTTTCTCCGCTGGCCCAGCCTTCCTGGTCTCTTTTGTTTTGATGAATTAATACCTCTTCTCTCTGTCAGTCAGATCCCTCACTGGCTTTCTGGCTCTGTGCCGGGCTTTGTCTTGCTGATGCCTTTTTCCCTTCCTGGGCCAACTCAAGAAGACAGTTGCCTTGAGATTCACATTGTCCTCCCTTTAATTTTTTTTTCCCCAGAAAAACTACATTCTAAGGATGCCAGTAGACAAGGGGGCCTGCTGCATTGTAAAGCAGAGCCGGGCTTGGCAAATAGATCTGGTTTTGATCCGTAGTGTTACCGACTTAACCTCTCACTTCCTGTTCCCAGTGTTGTAAACAGAGACCCCCTGACACAGTCAGTTCTGGGTCGAAGTTTGGAGCCGGGGAGGCTTTCTGACTACTCTGCTTCCTTGTTCATCAAAGAGGGATTTCTTGATCCATCCAAGTATTTGTCCATTGGTGCACTGAGGAACTAAGACCCTACTGTGTGCCGAACACTGTTCTGGTTCCGTAGGTATAGCATTGAACAGACAGAAATACTTGTCTCTGTGTGGCTTAGTTTCTGGTGAGGGGGGAGAGGGCAAGAGTCAAGCTAAGTAAGTAAAATGTAGAGTCTGTTCAGTGTCAGTGCCAGAAAGAAACAAGTAAGGCAGGAAAAGGGAGCATGAAGCGGAGAGTTGCTGTTTTATTTCGGGAGATTCAGCATTCCGTTAGGACCAGGGAGGGCCTCCTGGAGAAGGTGACGATGAGGAAAGAGGCAATGGAGCAGGAGTCCTGCGAGACGACCACTGGGGAGAAGGGGGTAGGCAGCAGGTACAAAGGCCCAGAAGAGGGGTGTGCCCATCTTGTCTGGGGACTCTCAAGGGCATCGGAAAGAACATGAACAGGGGGCAGAGTGCCAGGAAATAAGAACAGAGAGGTGGCATAGTGAGGACTTTGACTTTCCTCTGCAGAGGGCTCAGGGCAGAGCCAGGGAGACTGGGAGACGGTGGGTGATGGCTCGTTCCAGCATGGTCATAGTGTGGGCAGAAAGATGGAGTCAGATTCTAACTCTCTTTTGGGGGATTGCTGAAGGGCTTTGACGGGGAAGACCATGGGAGGAGCTGGTTTGCTGGGGAAGGTCAGTTCACTTTGGGACATGTTCGAAGTCTGGCTGTTGATTGTTGAATACGCCAACCTGAATATCTGGGAAACGCCATCAGCCTATACTTGGTGTTTAAAATCCTGAGACTGGATGAGATCACGGTGGGAGGGAGTAGAAGCAGAAGCGCACAGAGGTCTGAGAACTAGGACTAATGCCTCAGACCTCCAGCATGCAGAAGAAGCTGGGACAATGAGCAGGAAGTACTGAAAGGCTAGGAGGGAATTTCCAGAAGCAAGGTGGAGAACCAGGACAGTGTGTTGTCCTGGACCCAGGTTAAGAAAGTATGGAGGGAGATGGAGACATCAGCGAGCTTCCTTGAGGCTGAAGGAGCAAGTCAAGTAAGGACTGAGAGTCAGTGAGATTTAGGGAATAACCACAGATAGCTGAGAACTATCCTTGACACTTGAACTTCTTGCTCAAAAAATTAACTGTGTGGTAACTGAGCCCTACAGGCTTTTTTCTGACCAGCCTGGACTTCAGACAATATACACAGGGAACAGCCAGAAACCATGGCTTGGACGAGAACTCATAAGGTGAGGTTTCTGGGTCTGAATGGCATGAACAACACCAAAGACATATGTTGCACTGACACCATGTTCTTCTCCTGCAGTGGGGTCTTGGTGTTAATGCACAGGCTGATGCTGTCACAGGTGGCTGTCATCTGAGGGAAGACACCAGTACTGATTGATGTCCTTGGGGTCACAGTATGACAGGATCCACTGACTCACGCTCTGAGGAAGATAAGTTTTCCCCATGAAGAGCTGATGTAAAATTCAGCAGATGTAACAGTGGGCTAGAATCCACGAGTCAAAAACAAATCCTGGTAGTCAGTGGTAGGTCTTTGGCTCATGGTTATAGCAGCACCAAAAGAATTATTCTATTCACATGGTGCTGGGAAATTCTGCACAATACTTTAAGGTACGTAGGTGTTTCCCGCCAACCAGTGAGACACATTTATTTAGGAAGAGTTATGTATGAAAAATGAGAACACAAAAAAGTTAGACGAGGTCATGGTTGAATTTTCATCCAACCCTAAGAATAGGAGATCTTGTAACTAAAATCAGACCATTTGACTACATTAAAATTAAAATACAATTTGCGTCAAAAGTAAAACAAAGTAAATTAAGAAAAGTACTGTCACAAGGAAGTGAAGGAGGTGATAGCTTTAATATATAAAAAGCATTTATAAATTAATAAAAGTACTGAAATTTTACTAAAGGCATGAGTACAAAATTGCATGAAAGAATAATTAACATGAAAAAATAATGAACATAAAAATAATGAGTGTGAAAAAATGTTCATTCAAATGGGCATTCAAAGAAATATAAAAGAAAATCTTTCTTCTATTCAGTAAGCCTGTATTTTTTTTTTAATTTTTTTTTATTTTTTTCAGCATAACAGTATTCATTATTTTTGCACCACACCCAGTGCTCCATGCAATCCGTGCCCTCTACAATGCCCACCACCTAGTGCCCCCAACCTCCCACCCCCCACCCCTTCAAAATTCTCAGATCGTTTTTCAGAGTCCATAGTCTCTCATGGTTCACCTCCCCTTCCAATTTCCCTCAACTCCCTTCTCCTCAACATCTCCCCTTGTCCTCCATGCTCCTTGTTATGCTCCACAAATAAGTGAAACCATATGATAATTGACTCTCTCTGCTTGACTTATTTCACTCAACATAATCTCTTCCAGTCCCGTCCATGTTGCTACAAAACTTGGGGATTCATCCTTTCTTTCTTTCTTTCTTTTTTTTTTTTTTTTTTTACAGCTTTATAAACATATATTTTTATCCCCAGGGGTACAGGTCTGCGAATCGCCAGGTTTACACACTTCACAACACTCACCATAGCACATACCCTCCCCAATATCCATAACCCCACCCCCTCTCCCAACCCCCTCCCCCCATCAACCCTCAGTTTGTTTTGTGAGATTAAGAGTCACTTATGGTTTGTCTCCCTCCCAATCCCATCTTGTTTCATTTACTCTTCTCCTACCCCCTCGACCCCCCATGTTGCATCTCCTCTCCCTCATATCAGGGAGATCATATGATAGTTGTCTTTCTCCGATTGACTTATTTCGCTAAGCATGATACCCTCTAGTTCCATCCACGTCGTCGCAAATGGCAAGATTTCATTTCTTTTGATGGCTGCATAGTATTCCATTGTGTATATATACCACATCTTCTTTATCCATTTGTCTGTAGATGGACATCTAGGTTCTTTCCATAGTTTGGCTATTGTAGACATTGCTGCTATAAACATTCGGGTGCACGTGCCCCTTCGGATCACTATGTTTGTATCTTTAGGGTAAATACCCAGCAGTGCAATTGCTGGGTCATAGGGTAGTTCTATTTTCAACATTTTGAGGAACCTCCATGCTGTTTTCCAGAGTGGTTGCACCAGCTTGCATTCCCACCAACAGTGTAGGAGGGTTCCCCTTTCTCCGCATCCTCGCCAGCATCTGTCATTTCCTGACTTGTTAATTTTAGCCATTCTGACTGGTGTGAGGTGATATCTCATGGTGGTTTTGATTTGTATTTCCCTGATGCCGAGTGATATGGAGCACTTTTTCATGTGTCTGTTGGCCATCTGGATGTCTTCTTTGCAGAAATGTCTGTTCATGTCCTCTGCCCATTTCTTGATTGGATTATTTGTTCTTTGGGTGTTGAGTTTGCTAAGTTCTTTATAGATTTTGGACACTAGCCCTTTATCTGATATGTCATTTGCAAATATCTTCTCCCATTCTGTCAGTTGTCTTTTGGTTTTGTTCACTGTTTCCTTTGCTGTGCAAAAGCTTTTGATCTTGATAAAATCCCAAAAGTTCATTTTTGCCCTTGCTTCCCTTGCCTTTGGTGATGTTCCTAGGAAGATGTTGCTGCGGCTGACGTCGAAGAGGTTGCTGCCTGTGTTCTCCTCGAGGATTTTGATGGATTCCTTTCTCACATTGAGATCCTTCATCCATTTTGAGTCTATTTTCGTGTGTGGTGTAAGGAAATGATCCAATTTCATTTTTCTGCATGTGGCTGTCCAATTTTCCCAACACCATTTATTGAAGAGGCTGTCTTTTTTCCATTGGACATTCTTTCCTGCTTTGTCGAAGATGAGTTGACCATAGAGTTGAGGGTCCATTTCTGGGCTCTCTATTCTGTTCCATTGATCTATGTGTCTGTTTTTGTGCCAGTACCATGCTGTCTTGATGATGAGAGCTTTGTAATAGAGCTTGAAGTCCGGAATTGTGATGCCACCAACTTTGGCTTTCTTTTTCAATATTCCTTTGGCTATTCGAGGTCTTTTCTGGTTCCATATAAATTTTAGGATTATTTGTTCCATTTCTTTGAAAAAAATGGATGGTACTTTGATAGGAATTGCATTAAATGTGTAGATTGCTTTAGGTAGCATAGACATTTTCACAATATTTATTCTTCCAATCCAGGAGCATGGAACATTTTTCCATTTCTTTGTGTCTTCCTCAATTTCTTTCATGAATACTTTATAGTTTTCTGAGTATAGATTCTTAGTCTCTTTGGTTAGGTTTATTCCTAGGTATCTTATAGTTTTGGGTGCAATTGTAAATGGGATGGACTCCTTAATTTCTCTTTCTTCTGTCTTGTTGTTGGTGTAGAGAAATGCAACTGATTTCTGTGCATTGATTTTATATCCTGACACTTTACTGAATTCCTGTACAAGTTCTAGCAGTTTTGGAGTGGAGTCTTTTGGGTTTTCCACATAGAGTATCATATCATCTGCGAAGAGTGATAGTTTGACTTCTTCTTTGCCGATTTGGATGCCTTTAATTTCCTTTTGTTGTCTGATTGCTGAGGCTAGGACTTCTAGTACTATGTTGAATAGCAGTGGTGATAACGGACATCCCTGCCGTGTTCCTGACCTTAGCGGAAAAGCTTTCAGTTTTTCTCCATTGAGAATGATATTTGCGGTGGGTTTTTCATAGATGGCTTTGATAATATTGAGGTATGTGCCGTCTATCCCTACACTTTGAAGAGTTTTGATCAGGAAGGGATGCTGTACTTTGTCAAATGCTTTTTCAGCATCTATGGAGAGTATCATATGGTTCTTGTTCTTTCTTTTATTAATGTGTTGTATCACATTGATTGATTTGCGGATGTTGAACCAGCCTTGCAGCCCTGGAATAAATCCCACTTGGTCGTGGTGAATAATCCTTTTAACGTACTGTTGAATCCTATTGGCTAGTATTTTGGCGAGAATTTTTGCATCTGTGTTCATCAAGGATATTGGTCTGTAGTTCTCTTTTTGTTGGGATCCTTGTCTGGTTTTGGGATCAAGGTGATGCTGGCCTCATAAAATGAGTTTGGAAGTTTTCCTTCTATTGCTATTTTTTGGAACAGTTTCAGGAGAATAGGAATTAGTTCTTCTTTAAATGTTTGGTAGAATTCCCCCGGGAAGCCGTCTGGCCCTGGGCTTTTGTTTGTTTGGAGATTTTTGATGACTGTTTCAATCTCCTTACTGGTTATGGGTCTGTTCAGGCTTTCTATTTCTTCCTGGTTCAGTTGTGGTAGTTTATATGTCTCTAGGAATGCATCCATTTCTTCCAGATTGTCAAATTTGTTGGCGTAGAGTTGCTCATAGTATGTTCTTATAATTGTCTGTATTTCTTTGGTGTTCGTTGTGATCTCTCCTCTTTCATTCATGATTTTATTTATTTGGGTCCTCTCTCTTTTCTTTTTGATAAGTCTGGCCAGGGGTTTATCAATCTTATTAATTCTTTCAAAGAACCAGCTCCTAGTTTCGTTGATTTGTTCTATTGTTTTTTTGGTTTCTATTTCATTGATTTCTGCTCTGATCTTTATGATTTCTCTTCTCCTGCTGGGTTTAGGGTTTCTTTCTTGTTCTTTCTCCAGCTCCTTTAGGTGTAGGGTTAGGTTGTGTACCTGAGACCTTTCTTGTTTCTTGAGAAAGGCTTGTACCGCTATATATTTTCCTCTCAGGACTGCCTTTGTTGTGTCCCACAGATTCTGAACCGTTGTGTTTTCATTATCATTTGTTTCCATGAATTTTTTCAACTCTTCTTTAATTTCCTGGTTGACCCATTCATTCCTTAGAAGGATGCTGTTTAGTCTCCATGTATTTGGGTTCTTTCCAAATTTCCTCTTGTGATTGAGTTCTAGCTTCAGAGCATTGTGGTCTGAAAATATGCAGGGAATGATTCCAATCTTTTGATACCGGTTGAGACTTGATTTAGGACCAAGAATGTGATCTATTCTGGAGAACGTTCCATGTGCACTAGAGAAGAATGTGTATTCTGCTGCTTTGGGATGAAATGTTCTGAATATATCTGTGATGTCCATCTGGTCCAGTGTGTCATTTAAGGCCTTGATTTCCTTGTTGATCTTTTGCTTGGATGATCTGTCCATTTCAGTGAGGGGAGTGTTAAAATCCCCTACTATTATTGTATTCTTGTCGATGTGTTTCTTTGATTTTGTTATTAATTGGTTTATATAGTTGGCTGCTCCCACGTTAGGGGCATAGATATTTAAAATTGTTAGATCTTCTTGTTGGACAGTTCCTTTGAGTATGATATAGTGTCCTTCCTCATCTCTTATTATAATCTTTGGCTTAAAATCTAATTGATCTGATATAAGGATTGCCACTCCTGCTTTCTTCTGATGTCCATTAGCATGGTAAATTCTTTTCCACCCCCTCACTTTAAACCTGGAGGTGTCTTCGGGTTTAAGATGAGTTTCTTGTAGGCAACATATAGATGGTTTTTGTTTTTTTATCCATTCTGATACCCTGTGTCTTTTGATTGGGGCATTTAGCCCATTAACATTCAGGGTAAGTATTGAGAGATATGAATTTAGTGCCATTGTATTGCCTGTAAGGTGACTGTTATTGTATATTGTCTCTGTTTCTTTCTGATCTACTACTTTGAGGGTCTCTCTTTGCTTAGAGGACCCCTTTCAATATTTCCTGTAGAGCTGGTTTGGTATTTGCAAATTCTTTCAGTTTTTGTTTGTCCTGGAAGCTTTTAATCTCTCCTTCTATTTTCAATGATAGCCTAGCTGGATATAGTATTCTTGGTTGCATGTTTTTCTCATTTAGTACTCTGAATATATCATGCCAGCTCTTTCTGGCCTGCCAGGTCTCTGTGGATAAGTCTGCTGCCAATCTAATATTTTTACCATTGTACGTTACAGACTTCTTTTCCCGGGCTGCTTTCAGGATCTTTTCTTTGTCACTAAGACTTGTCAATTTTACTATTAGGTGACGGGGTGTAGACCTATTCTTATTGATTTTGAGGGGGGTTCTCTGAACCTCCTGGATTTTGATGCTTGTTCCCTTTGCCATATTGGGGAAATTCTCTCCAATAATTCTCTCCAATATACCTTCTGCTCCCCTCTCTGTTTCCTCTTCTTCTGGAATCCCAATTATTCTAATGTTGTTTCGTCTTATGGTGTCACTTATCTCTCGAATTCTCCCCTCGTGGTCCAGTAGCTGTTTGTCCCTCTTTTGCTCAGCTTCTTTATTCTCTGTCATTTGGTCTTCTATATCGCTAATTCTTTCTTCTGCCTCATTTATCCTAGCAGTGAGAGCCTCCATTTTTGATTGCACCTCATTAATAGCTTTTTTGATTTCAACTTGGTTCGTTTTTAGTTCTTTTATTTCTCCAGAAAGGGCTTTTATATCTCCCGAGAGGGTTGCTTTAATATCTTCCATGCCTTTTTCAAGCCCGGCTAGAACCTTGAGAATCATCATTCTGAACTCTATATCTGACATATTACCAATGTCTGTATTGATTAGGTCCCTAGCCTTTGGTATTGCCTCTTGTTCTTTTTTTTGTTGTGAATTTTTCCGCCTTGTCATTTTGTCCAGATAAGAGTTTATGAAGGAGCAAGTAAAATACTAAAAGGGTGGCAACAACCCCAGGAAAATATGCTTTAGCCAAATCAGAAGAGATCCTGAATTGTGAGGGGGGAGAAAGGGGATAAAAAGGGGTTCAGAAAGAAAGAAAAAAAAAACTATTAAAAAAAAGAAAGCCGATAAAGAAAAAAATATAAAAAGAGGAAAAAATATATATATATTAGATAAACTATTTAAAAAACGTTAAAAAAAGAAAATGGTAAAAGTTAAAAAAAATTTAGCAGAAGAAGAGAAAAAGAAAAAAAAATTGAAAAAGAAAAAAAAATTAAATTAACTGCAAGGCTAAAAAATCATGGGGAGAAAGCCAGGAGTTCTGTGCTTTGCTTTCTTCTCCTCTGGAATTCCGCCGTTCTCCTTGGTAGGTGAGCTTGGTCCTGGCTGGGTTTCCCGTAGATCTTCTGGGGGAGGGGCCCGTTGTAGTGATTCTCAAGGGTCTTTGCCCCAGGCGGAGTTGCACCGCCCTTACCCGGGGCCGCGCTGAGTCATCCGCTCGGGTTCACTTTCGGGAGCTTTTGTTCCCTGAGTGCTTTCCGTAGAGTCCGGAGGACGGGAATAAAGATGGCGGCCTCCCGGTCTCCGGCCCGGAGGAGCCGAGAGCCCGGGGCCCCACTCCTCAGTGTGCCCTCAGAGAACAGTGCCAAATGACTCCCGTCACCCTGGCCTCCAGCCGCGCTCCGAGCTGACCGAGCCTGCGACCGGTTCAAGGCGACCCTGAGCTGAGAGTCACTCCTCGGCTCTGTCTCTGCAGCCGGCTTCCCCGTTCTAATACCGGTAAGCTCTGCGACACTGAGACACCCCTGATCCTTCTGTGACCCTGCGGGACCTGAGGCCGCGCTTACCCCGCCTGGGCTTCACCCCAGTTAAGCCTCTGGAGCGATGTCCCTCATCGGAACAGACTTTTAAAAGTCCTGATTTTGCTCCGTTGCTCCGCCGCTCGCCGGGAGCCGGCCCCTCCCCCCGCGGTCTATCTTCCCGTCGCTTTGGATTCACTTCTCCGCCAGTCCTACCTTGCAGAAAGTGGTTGATTTTCTGTTTCTGGAATTGCTGTTCTTCTTCTCTTCAATCTCCCGTTGGATTTGTAGGTGTTTGCAATCTTTAGATAAGCTATTTAGCTGATCTCCCGCTACCCGAAGTACTCTCAGCCTGCTACTTCTCCGCCATCTTCAGACCTCCAGCCTGTATTTTTTTTAAAAAAAGACAGGGCTTACTCTGTTTTCTCCCTATGACAATTCTTTATCCAGTCCCTCAGCATGTTAAGTACTGTGGTGGGCACCATACAAATTGAGGAAAGCACTTGGTTATATGTTAAGAATTAAAAAAAAGAAAAGAAAAAGAAAATCCATGTGCTCTGTTATACAGGAGTTCATTGTTTAGAAGTCTGTCCTAAAGAAATAATTAGAAATGAGGACCAAGGCCTATGCAGAAATATGTTCATTGCAGCATTATTTATAAGGCCAACATCTGGTAAAAATTATTATGGTGAGTTAATTTTAATACAGCCATATGATGGAGCGTTATAGAAGTCTGACATTTTGTTCTTAATAATGATGGCATAAAAAGTGAAAATACCAGGGTACGACCAAGTTCACAGTGTAGGACCTCAATTTTGTAAACGTATTGATTGATTACTAGAAAAAAAAGATCCTGGAATTTTTTTATTGGTGGCAGCATTGTGAATTTCATTACCTATGTTTCTGGCTTTAAAATATGTCACCGGGAGTGACAGTGAGAAGGGTGACAACTGAAATAATGTTTACCAAATCCTTGCAAGGTGTTGTGTGCTGTATCAAGAACCTGACATGAATTATCTCATTTAATTTCTGCGGCGAGGCTATAAACTGGGAAATGCTAGCGTCTTCATTCTTTGGATGCAGACCCTGGAGGCTGCGGGCTGAACTAGCTCCTCCTGGTCTCTGCAGCTGGTAGGAAGTGGTACAGATTTGAATCCGTTCAGTGGGTCCTTATCTCCTACCCCCTATTGCCTCTCAGTGAAAATGTATTACTGTGATAATCAGGAAAGAAGAACCTTAATTTTTTTTAAAGAAGTACAACATGTCCCCCAATTTGATTTTTAAGTTTATCTATTTTTGTAGAAAAGCAGAATTGGGATTTTTCTCTTAAAATGGAAAGCAGAATTAGCGGCCTCTGTGCCAGGCGCACGATCCATATTGTTTCTCTTATCTTTGCAACCACTTCAGAAGGTAGGGATTATGATTCTTATCCTGATTTGGTACGTGACAAAATGGACCCGTGGCAGAGTGACTTAGTGGTGGTCACCTAGCCTAGTGCCCAGTAGAGCTGAGATCGGAAGGAACTGTGCTTTCATTCTAGGCAGGTTCTCTCCTACTTCTTTTCTTGGAGAATCATGATCTTTCTGGGAGTTTCTGGAGTGACGTCTCTGCTTTAGTGGAGCAACATCTAACAGGCACCAGCAGCTTGCTCAGGACAGTCGCTCAATTTGGATGTGCAGCACTCCCAGAGCTCCTGCCCGGCAGGGTACCGAGTAGGGTTGGGTTGTGCTGTGGGGAGATACCCATGTCTAAGTGCATTCTCGAGGCTTTATGGACTCCGTGAGCTTCCCACAGTTGCGCACAGGGCTCAGGATCCCAACTGTGCTGTCAAGATGAAGGCGATGGGTATCTTCTAACAGGTATCCTGTGGTGGAGATTCTCTTAGGTCACAGGGCAGGTGGAGTCCTTCTCATCACCCAGGGGTCCCTCTAGCTGCTTTGGGGAGCTCTTTGATTTCCCTTTCTGGATGTCGGTTTTTTGAACCTAGATGTGAACCATCATGAACTAGACTATCTCTTGCAACCCCCTGGAGGTCAAGATTCTTGACTCAGCAAACATACATTGAGTTCAAGGTGTGTGCTGGGCACCCTGTGGAGTGTTGATCACACAGTTACAACAGAAAGCAGCCCAGCTCTTGTTGTCCTAGAGCTCACAGGTTTAGCGGGGAGACCTATTAGTCAAATGATTGCATAAATAAACAGCTTATAGACAGTGATAAAGTGCTGAGTAGGCACACAGCGTTCTAGATGGTTATAAAAGGAAGACTTGACATAGAGATGATTTGGGAAGGCTTTCCTGGGGGAAATTCCAGCTGAGTTTGGAGGGAGTTGAATAGTGGAAACAGAGAAGGAAGAGCATTGCAGCCAGAGGGAATAACAAGTTGAAATGCCCTCTTGGGGAAAGTAGTGGGGGTAATTAAGAGGGATTGAAAGAAGGCCAGAATGCAGAAGAATCGGCTGAGGCCAGACCATAGGGCTGAGCAGAGCACTTGAAGGAATATTGTCATCTTAGCAACAGTGGGAGACCACTGAAAGGCTCTCAGGTGGGTGTGCAAGCTCCAATGACAGATTCGCATTTTGAAAAGCTCCCACTGGGTGCTTCGTGATGGATGGGCTGCATTGGGAGGGCTGGGTTTGGGGTCTGCAGTGAAGATACTGTTGTTGTAGATGAATCTTGGGTGGGACTGGAAGGTAGTGCTGGGGATGTCAGCAGGTAGATGGACTCAGTGTGGGCGAGGGAACAGGAGGGACTGAGATGATGATCGATGAGATACTGAGCATCAAAGGAGAGTTTGCAAGGCTCCTATTTCTTAGGGCACTTAGCTATGTTTGGAGCACACAGTAAATGTTCATCTGATGGACCAAGGGGCATTTGAGTGGCTGAGAAGAGTAACTACTTTCCTCAGTAACTTTTTCCACCCTCCTGTACCCAGGGTGAAGCATCTGTTACCTTAGTCCCCTTCCCCCACCACTTCGAATGCCAATTGACTGTCTTTAGATGGGGGTTTCAACAACCCCTACCCTTGGGTATGATGAATTTGCTATAGTGACTGACAACTCAGAGAAACATCGTACTGATGAAATTACTGGTCTTTTATAAAAACTGTCGGGGGTCCCTGGGTGGCTCATTGGGTTAAGTCTCTGCCTTTGGCTCAGGTCATGATCTCAGGTCCTGGGATCAAACCCCACATGGGGGTGGGGGCAGTGTCTGCTCAGCAGGGAGCCTGCTTCCCCCTTTCTCTCTCTGCCTGCCTCTCTGCCTACTTGTGATCTTTGTCTGTCAAATAAATAAAATCTTTAAAAAAAACAACAACGTGTAACTCAGGAACAGTGAGATCAAGGATATGCACAGGGCAAGGTGTGGGGAAAGTGTGAAGCTCCCATGTCCTCTCCCACCACACTACTCTCCCTGAATCTCCATGTGTTCACTAACTGGGAAGCCCTCCAAACCCAGTCCTTTAGGATTTTTATGGAGGCTCCTTTCCATAGGCACAGTTGATTCAATTGTTGGCCATTGGTGATTGAACTCATTTTTCAGTCCTTCTCCCTTCCCTGGAGGTCGGGGTGTGGGACTGCAAGTTCCAACTGTCTGTTCACGTGGTTGGTTCTCAAGGTGACCAGCCCCATCCTTAAGTGCTTTCCCAAAGGAACTTTCCTCATTAATGTAACAAAAGCCACCTTTGTCATGCTCATCACTTAGGAAATTTCAGGTGTTCTGTGTCAGGAGCAGGGTTGAAGACCAAATAGGTATTTCCTACTATAAGTCACAGTATCTCAAAGGGGTCCCCATTATTTGGCATCCTTACTGCCACCTAGAGTGCTAACATCTGTGTTTCTGCCATGGAGGAAGGAGTCTATACCAGCTGTCTCCGGAGGGAGGTCCACCCCGGTGGTTCAGTGTGATGAGCATGCAGTCATAACTGTCTTCTCATTTCCAACTCTAGGGGGCAGTGAACTTGGTGACAGTCCAGGTGAGGACTGACCTAAAGTTCACACATCTGGAACTGTGGGTCACACCCCCCCTCCCCACGTCATGCCATGCTACTGGGAGCTGTTCAAGCTCAAGGCTGACCAGTTATAGTCATCCTCCTCAGCCCTGTCCTTCACCCACTGTACTGGCTCCCGTATCTTCTGCCTCCTGCCTAGTAGGGAGGATACTGATGTTTGGGCTGGATCCCAGCTAAGGTCATGGCCACCCATTTGGTTTGTTAAGAGGTCTTTGCCAAAAAAGTTCACATTAGGCAAAACCAGAGCACTGGATCTTGACCTTTTAAAATGTCTGAGAGATTCAGGTCACTCACTGCTCACTTCTGTCCAGGCAAGCCAGCAAGGTAGTACCTGTGTGATGGAGCTTTCCCTGGAATCCAAAGGACTTAGTTGGGCAGAGAATCATTAAAGTTGGAAAGATTGATGGTTACAACTGGAGGGAGGGGTGTCGGAACCCTTGCATGGGTGGTGGGTCCACTCACTGCGGAGGGGAATTAAAGGGAGAGGCCAGATCACCTTATTTACTTGGGATTTTAAGAGGGTCATTTTACATTGTTAGAGGGCAAAGAAAAGGCAAGCAGTGATGGATGAGCCCTTTGCTGCGTGGTGGGTTTAATCATGGACTGTGGCCAGGCCCTTCTGTCTCTCTGGCTCACGTGTTGACTGTGGATGGGGACTGAACTGCATTAGGGAGAGAGGGGCTGCTCTGGGCATTTCGTTGTCCTTCTGGTGAAGCTTGTTGACCCTGTGCACACGGGCTGGGGTCCCTTGTGCTGCCATACACTCTGTCGGTATGCATCTTCAGGAAGCTCTGACCAGAAATGGGGAGTCTTCTGTGGACGGACCAGGTAGGACCTTCCTCCGGACCCCGAAGGATCATCGTCAGCAAGGGCTCTCAGAAAGCAGCAGGAGCTGCCTTCCTGGAGGGAAATCCAGCAGGGTCTGGCATCAGGAGCGGGCCTGTCAGGGAAGTGGGGGCTGTGGAGGATGAAGTGGGGAGACCTTGGCTCTGTCTGTGAGCTCCTAGAGGGCAGGGCTATCCACATCTCTCCATCTTCCAGGGTGGGGCGGCATAGGACTGAGTCCTGAGAAAGAGACCCAGGTGCCCTTGTTGATCCTTCTGCCCTCAGCTCTGCACACTCCATCTGCCCCTCTGTGCTTCAGCAGACCTGAATTGCTGTGGATGCAGGGCCAGCCCATGTGGTCTCTTACCCCTGTGCCTTTGCACATCCTGTTCCCTCTGCCTAACACACCCTTCCACACCCAAGCCCAGCTAATGCCCTCTTGCCCTTCGGGTCTCAGCTTGCCCTGGGAAGAATTGCCAGCTGTGAAGTGGTCTACCCTAGACATCACCTGTCTCCCCCGCCCCCCGGAGCCGCAGAGCTTCTCCCACTGTTCTCGTGTCTGTCCACTTGTCTGTCTGTCTTCTGTACAGTGGGCACATCAAGAGCCAGGCTTCTGCCCGTCATGGTCAATATTTAACACCTCGTTAGTGAATGTGAATGACAAGCCCCCCTGCAGCTTCTCTCCCTTTGGTGATGAAAAGGGGTTATCGATTCGAAAGCGCGAAGGAAAGGAAGTTCTGTGGCATCCATCTCTTTGCACATCTGTCAGTGATACTGTGTGGCGTGGCGGGCCCAGACTGCCCCTGCCTTCTGGGAGTGTTCTGTCTGGAACAGGCATGTTGCCATTACCAGGTACCCTGAAAACCAAGACCCCAGGCAGCCTGTGAATGAGATGAACAGTTGTGCAGTTGCCCAACCTGCGTGTCTCGGCACGTGTGTGGGAGAAGCAGCCTCTGCGCTGGGTCTGGGAGAGGACGGAGCTCAGGCCCAGGGCCATTTGGGGGCCGGGGGACCCTGACTCATTAGCTGCACGGTGGCACTGTTCTGTCTCCCCCAGCCTCATTTCTACGCTATTCAATCTGCCTTTCCCAGCATATCCTTGAAGGGGAAATAAATCAGCAGCACTCTGTACCTGCAGCCCACCATTATTACCACTGATGTGGCTTCTCAGGGGCCACCAGGCGCTGCTCACATTTCACGGTCGTCTGGGTCCCCAAAGCCATTTCGAGCCATCAACTATTCATGGGCACCATCTCGACCGCCCATTTTTCTCTGCTGGTCGTACCCAAAGGTTTGCAGGCAGAATTAAGTGTGGGCTGCCTTCCTACCCGGGCCTTCAGCTCTGTCCTTTCCTTCACTTTCTTAATTGGGTTATTTTATCAAAGGCAGGCACCAGGTGTGACCCATAAAGGGAATCCTCCTGATAATCTGTGGTGACAGCCCATGATGGGTCTGGGGAGATGTCTGTGTCCCACTTCATTTGCTAGAGAGTGGTGCCCAGGGTGGTGGTTTCTGGATGTCCTGGGTTGACCAGTTGGCTCTCTTCCACTGCCTTCAGCCTACTTTGGTGCTTCCCCTGCACCCCCCACCCCCGCCACATGTCACTGTGACCAGGAAACAGGTCATCAAAGTGCCTCCTCTCCATCCATCTACTCCCACCTGACCTGAACATCCCATCAATACCTCAGGCCTGTTGGGTCTTCTCCAAGACACACAAGGACTCTGTCCTCATCTCATTATCTCTAGTGCCATCCTCTCTTTCTTCCTGTCTCTTATCTGAACTATCACTGTCACCTCCACCATCAGTCTACCGGCCTCCCATTGGGCTCCCTCCCATCCACTTGCCCCACAGCCACCACAGTGACGCGTCCTTCTTCATAAGTGATATATTTCTAAATACACCTCTGTAGCTGCCCACCAGTTTTAACACAGCCTTCTCGGCTCTGGATCATTGACTTAAATAAAACAACATAGATTGGTCAGTGAGGACCCCAGTGTGTCCTCCCTGGATCTCATTTCCTTCTTCCCTCCCCAGAGGTACTCGAGTCCTGAGTGTTTTCACTCTGTGTGTATCTAAGTAAAGAATGTGTGCTAGGTTTTACATGTTCTAACCCTCATACAGATGGGTTGTTTTGTTGTTGTTTTTTTAAATCTCAAGTATCTTGAAGGTTTACCCATCTTGACTGATGTAGTTCCAGCTCATTTACTTTAGTGGCTGGTAGTCTTTTGCGTGCATGATTTCTCTGCCCATCCTTATATTGAAGGATAACTCAGTCAACTTTTTAAAGTGTAGCTCAGATTGTGTTTCTCCCTTGCTTATAGCCCTTTAGCGCCTGTAGGGGAGACGGTCCCAGGCTGTATGTCCTCTTTTGGCTGCGCCCCTGCTGGTAACTGCCCAGCCCAACACTGGCAGCCACCAGGAGGGCGGTAGCCTAAGGAGTGAGGATTTCTCCACTAGTCCCACTTAGACTAGTCGTACAGTTGTCTTTATTCCAACCCAAGTGGCTGCACTTGCTGGGTAACTAACAAGTAACCTTGGGCTCCGTTGCTGTGGGCTTCACGCCTGTAGAGGTGGCTTTACGCACCATTGCCAGGTTGTCACGTATGCTGGTCTCTGCTGCAGGACTCCTTCCCTCTCAGTCCTGGGAAGGAGTCTCTCTGAGCTGGTTTTGCATATCACTCTCCTTTTCATCACTCCCTTTCCGTATCTCTTCCATAAGGGCAGATGGTAAGTTAGTTACAATGCAGATACTGGGAACATTCTGGAGATAAGCACTTCACCTTTAAGACCCATGGACTTTAGGGACCGCTCCCCCCAAATGTATCCACCCCTCAGTGTCTCCACTGACCTTGTCAAAAGGCAGTGAGACCCCGTCAGTGGAGTGGCTGGCTCTTGGCAAACTCATTTTCCATGAGAAAGAAGCAGCTCAAAGCAACTCTGTCCGAGAGCCCATTGATACTGTGTGGTTACTGGAAGGGTATGAGTGACATATTCATACTACAGGTCAGGTTCTACAGTTCTCAAAAAGGAAAATTGTGATTGATGCAAAGGTTTTGAACCACTAGATGAAACCTCGCTTATTTTAAACAAAGGCTTCTCTGTTCGAAACCTGAGGACTTTGAACTTCCCAGCTTAGCCCCCGAATACATGCTAAGCTGTGGAGTCCACTAGCAGGCTCCCAGCACAGAGCAGGCCTCCTTCGGACACAGGCGGGTGTGAGGTGCTCTGCTTAGTGAGACTTGCCGCAGTCGGGGGTGGAGGGAAGGGAATAGGACGTTAACTGAGGACTTACTGTGTGCTCTGTAAATGACGTGTTTAATTATTTCTCATAAAACCCACATGTGGGATGTTTTGTGTTTCTGATTTAAAGAAGCAGAAACCCTCAGAGAGCCCGAGACCTTCAGTAACCGACTCAAGCTAACATAAGCAGGAAGAGTTGGAGTTTTTCTTCTGTGTCTGTTAGCTCCTGGCCCCCTGAAGATTCTGTGTGGAAAGAGAAGACAGAAGAACCAAGAGAGAGGAGGGGGAAAAAACCCCAGCCTAGAACATTCTATCCTCAGATGAAAAGGATAGAACAGAAATAGGAAGCTCATTCCAAGCTCCCTCCTCTTGTCCTGGGAAGGCTTGTTTTTCAAGGCTCTGCAGGATGTGGCCCCTACAGTGTGTTCTTGATTGGCTCAGGGAATCGATATGGAGCTGTGTGCAATGCCAGGGGCTGACATAAGCTTTGGTAGAGAGGGCAGGATCAGACAGCTGCCCTGCCCAGCCCTGTCCTGGATCTCGTGGAGGAGTAGGGGGAGAAGACCACACACACATCACAACATGAAAGTTTGGAGGAGGAAAGAGGTTGGTCAAGCTTTCCTGGGCTGTAACATGTGGCTTGAAGGATGGTACATAGTGTGGAAAAAGCATTCCAGGCTGGGGATGACAGCTTGAGAAAGATCCCCAGGTCTCGGGAGTGTAGTCAGAAAGTGGTGGTCAGGTGGACTGGAGCAAGGTGCACACTGGAGACAGGTATGAGATGCAGTAAACTGTATTAAAAGAGCCTTAGCCGCTATAATGAGAGTATCTGAAAGGCCAGCAGCTTCCACCCTCTGTTCTGTGGTGCCTCCCTGACCCAGGATGTCTTGTGGACTCTCCTGGACTCGTGCTCACTGTGTAGGGTAGTGACTCCTACCCTTCAGGCTGCAAAGAAGTGAGAGGGCTATTACTACCCCATGGCCTGGTGTCTGCTCTAATGTATGGCAAGTAATGATCTGAAAACAAATGTTCTTGGGCCATTACTCCTTTCACTGCTTTATGCTTCCTAATTACTTGGGATTCCTCCTAATGGATCACACCCTCCTGGGTATCATGGTAGCACTACCAGTGGCTACGTTGATGGCATCCCCTAGGGAGGAGGCCCTGAGGTTGTTGCTAAGTGACTTGAATGGCTTTCTCCATCTCTCTCAGGCTCCTGTGGAAATCCTTATAGATCCTCATTTTTAACAAACTGTATCTGAACAGCTTGCTTATGTCTTGTTTGGAATTCAGAGCCACTGGGAACACGCCCAGAGTGAGAGGTGCTTTTTGTCCATGCTGCCCAGTCCACTGTGGGTGCTCGGTGCATACACGGGCTCTAGCCAGATAAGGACGCCGGGTAGAAGGTAGATTACGGGGAGATCTTGATCAGGACATCTGTAGATCAGATGGGAAATGGTGACAGGCTGGTGGGGAGGGCCTGGGGTACTAACGGGAGGCTGGAGTGAAGGGTGTGAGGCTGGCGAAGGGAAGGGGTTACAGGTGACTATCTTCCTCGTTAGGATGCCTCGATAGGAGGCCAGAAGGAAGAGGTGGCTTGGGGAGAGGAAGGCTGAGGTCAGCTAGGTCCCTGGGGGCTGTCCTACAGCCTGTGGATTGTCCTCGGGATGAGGAGCAACAGGCGTCTGGACAGGTGGGCCGCAGAAGTGTCTGGGAGCCGTCCCTGTGAAAGCTGTTTGAAGCCATGGAGCAGGGCGGAGGGTGGTTGTGCCCTTTCTGGAAGAGCAGACTGAGAGAGAGTTAGGAGGGTACCCCAAGGAGCAGCAGCAGGGAAGAGATAAAGAGGGGGAGGAGCGTTCACAGGTCGAGAAGTTTCCAGAGAGGCCAGAAGTTGACTGGGGTGGGCTGAGACACATGGTGAAGGAAGGCCGTGGTCAGGCAGGGCGAGGGAAGCTGAGAACCAAGCCAGGGGAGGACTGGGATGTGGCCTTTGGAGTGACCTGGAGGTCGTGGGCCTCTAGGTCAGGACAGTTTCTGTGGAGCCAAATGACCGAGGATGCAGTCACATCGGAGGTGACCTCGTCCCTCCCTCAGCCAATGCTAAGGACTTGGAGATGGACAGCTGTGCGGGGACATGTGGATCACGACTGGGGATATGGTGGGCGCCGCCTGTGTCAGACGCGCCCTTGTTTAAGCCTGACACCAACAGTGAGACTCCGTGAAGTTGCAGCAACTGCTGTGTCCTAACCCCCTCTACCTCCACCCCCCCACCCCTAACGCCTGCCCTGGGCTCTGTCCCTTTCTCATTGTCGCCAGTGTGAAGCCCGGTGCAAGGCTTTGGAGGTGTTTTCCTGGTGTGGAACTGAGTCCTTCTAGGATGCTGCCGGTGAAGAAAGTCAACAAATTAGAACAGTTGCCAAGACTCCCCAAGTGCCGGAGCCAGTGCTGTGGGCTGGAGCGATTCCGGGGTCCTGCCACGGCCCAGGCCCTGTGGGATGGGGGCCGACGTCTGGGGGCAGCAGCTTCAGGGAGGGTGGCCTCAGCCCTAGAGCAGGTCCATTCGAGCCGTGGAAGCTGTGTAGTGCCTTTGTGGCCTTCGAGGCATCGAGAACAAGAGATAAAAATATCCCTGACCACCCAGGGTAGAAGAAAGTCTCTCTTCTGTTCTGTTCGGTTTTGTTCCAGCCTCTCTCTGTCTCCTCTCCCTCTCCCAACTGAACCTGTCTGTTTCCTCTTCTCTGTGCCTCGACTTCACCCATGCCCCTTCCCTTTGTTTGTCCTTCCCTGTCCTGCCCTGTGTGCCGCCTGCTCTGTGGGCGCCGGGCATCCAGCGGTCAGCACGGCAGATGAGAGAACAGACGGGATCTTCACCACAGCTTCGGTTCCTTGAAGGGGAGGCACAGGTTCTAGAGACAGAGAAGCGAAGGGAAGGGCGGTCAGGGGTGGGCTCTCCGAGCTGGACATATTTCGGAAGAGGCCTGGAGGGTGAGGCAGAGGCCAACGTGGGGCACTCTCCAGGGACCGAGCTATGAGAGGATGCAGTGGGACCAAGGCCTCTGAGCAGCACAGATCTGGGGATCCTCTCAGATCTCCAAGGCAGGGAGGGTGAAGGCGAGGAGGGAGGAGAGGGCAGGGGAGGAGACGGGAGATGAAGATTCTCGGGGGGGGGGGGGGGGGGGTCCCTTGTCTCAATGTTGTTTGTTCTCTGTACTCCTCTCTCGAGCTGGGAGCTGGGTTTTGGTGTTGCTGCCCAAACACTCCCTCCCCTGGGCTGTGGCCTCTCATTTGATTTTTTCCGCTTCTGGACGGGATTGTTGATTTTGTTTGAAGCCTGGCAGAGCTGCAGCCAGAAGCTTAGGCAGGGAGTTCTTGACCTTCTCCCAGACTTGACAGGGGTGTGAGCCATGTTGGGCGGCAGGTGCCGGGACTTAATGGGACATCTGGGGCAGGGAAGAGGGCAGAAGTCACATGTCTGGGGTGGGAGTGAGAAGGGCTTCCTGTGGCTGGGTGCTAGGACTAGTCGAGGAGAGTGGCTTGAATGTTTTGCACCCAGCTTGTGCCTGCTTCCATGGCTTTCTTTAACTCCGGATCTCTGAATTAAATCTATTCATGAGCTTACTTCGCTGGTCTCCTAAACACAGCTATGTACCCTTGGGAGAAAGCAAAACCCCTGGTGCTCGCTGGAGCATAGGTACTTTACATAGTCATTAAAGAAAGCAAAGCTCTGTTTTAAACCTTGAATAAGGTTGGTTCCAATCCTGGGGAACCCTTCCATTGGTGGCCACTGGACTCCATCTTAAGGCCACACTGCCCTTCCATGGTGACGATGATGATCATGATAGTTGGTAAGCGTCCAGGGAGTGTCAGGTGATGGCTGCTGTGCTAAGGGTGCTAGATGGATTCTCCTCCAAGGTAGATGGTACTTACAGCTCCATGCTAGAAGGAAGGAAAGGTAATGTGCAGAGATGGGATGGGTGATTTGCTCAGAGTCACCCAGCTTAGCAGCAGAGCTGGGATTTTTATCTGGGCAGTCTAACCTCAGCTGTTGTGCCTTGTGGCCACTGGAAATGAAAGGGTGTAAGAAGCTCAATGACTTGTCCCTGTCTACACAGCCAGCAAGAACACGAGACTGGACTTCAGTGCGAGTCTTTTGGCTCAGTCTGGGACTCTTCCCTCATCCTCCTTGGTGTTCTCTGGGTTCTCTTCCAGTCCAAGAGCTGTTGCTCCCACATCTTGAGCCTAAACCAGTGCCAAACAGAATGCAGAAGAGTCAGCTTAAAAGCACGGCACTTTGGGCCTTGCTACCCGGATTCTGGTTTCAGGAAGTGAGATAGAAGAATCTCTATTTTGCTGTGCCGTGGGTTTTGAGAACATGGACCTTACAGTGTGAATAATGGTTTGCAGGCCGAGATGTCTTCCGGGGCCCTTTTCCTGACTTTGATCTTTGTAGAGCTGGCTTCCTCCTTTGGGAACCCCATATAGGTTGTCATTTCACCCCATGTAGACTTTTTTGTTTGTTTTGTTTTTAGGGTTTTTTGGGGGGGGGGATTATATATATATATATATATTTTTTTTTTTTTAATTTATTTTCAGCATAACAGTATTCATTGTTTTTGCACCACACCCACCGTGTAGACTTTTGACGTGTGTTTACCCCCTTAGCCAGGTGCTCACGAGGTGGGTACTGCGTCTTTCTCTTGTTTATCCACAGTCCCTGCCCCATAGCGAGTCCTCCATACAGATTGTTGGTATTAAGGGACGTTTGAAAGGATGTATTGACACAAAATGAAATGTCCTGTTTACATAGAAGGCTCCCTGTTCATTCCTGGTAGAGACTTGTAGGGGGGCATGCACTGGGGTTCCCAGGTCATTCATACCAAGAACACACGTGCTGGGGCTTGTATCTCCCAAATGCACGAGAAGCTGTTGCCCAGTCATGGGAGTGGCTCTCTGTTAAGATATTCTCATTCCTTCACTACGTCTCCATGCACGTTGAAGACATGAGCTGCATTGGCCTGTGACTGAGACCTTCACCTCTGGAATTCTCGACAGCCCTTGGAGCAGGCCAGTATCCCCATTCAGGATACCCAAGGGAAGGGTTTGCACTCTCTTTGCCCTCAGGGACTAGATGGTCTGGTGGGAAAGATGGATCCAGAGAAACGACCTAGAGCTTCAGTGTGAACAGGGAGGTCATTCAGACAAGGGCTCTGAAACCAGGGCTGGAGTGTGGGATGAATCTGGGCTGTGTCTCTGTGCCCTCTGGCATCTTAACCTCTCTGGAATCCCTCCTTGCTAAGTAGGGGTCATAATAGTGCTGTCCATAGTAAACGCTGTCAAGTATTTGTCACGTAACTGAGGGCTGAGACACTGTTCAAGAAAAGCTTCCCATTGAAGGAGATATTTGAGTGGTGTTTGGAACAAAACTAGGATTTAGCCAGTGGAAAAGGGGCACTTGGGTGGAGAAAACTGTATGCAAAGGTGTGGAGGGGTACGTGGTATATGAGGGAAGGTTCTGACAGCTCATTTATCACCGAGACATGAGCTTTTAGGTGGTAGGGAGCCATGGAGGGTGAAGGCTGGAGAGGTGTGCCTTCTGGAACATTTTAAACATTGTTTCAGAATTGACGGTAACTATCAGAAGATGTTAAGCCCACAAGTGGCACAATCCAGCTCCTGCTTTCCATGTGGTCTTTTTTTTTTTTTTTTAAAGATTTTATTTATTTATTCGACAGACAGAGATCACAAGTAGGCAGAGAGGCAGGCAGAGAGAGAGGAGGAAGAAGGCTCCCTGCTGAGCAGAGAGTCTGATGTGGGGCTCCATCCCAGGACCCTGAGATCATGACCTGAGCCGAAGACAGAGGCTTTAACCAACTGAGCCATCCAGGCGCCCCTCCATATGGTCTTTATACAGAGAAAGACTCTGAATGCTTTGGCTCTGTGAGTCTCTTCCCAAGAACCCACTGCTAAAACATTCTTGGCACGAGATTGTCCTCATGTCCCTTTTAGCCAACAGTGGAAGGTCGGCAGATGAGTGCCATAGGTATTGGAGCACTGGGAGCATGTCAGCTTCCTGACAGGGTCTGGTCTGCCATGTCCTGCATGGTCCTGGAGGATGACAAGTGATCGTCAAGCAAATCCTAATTGGATTTCCCAGGCAGACATCTGCCCAGCCTGATTTAGATGATCATCCATTATCCTTAGCCCAGAGCATGGGTGATGGTGGCAAGATTAGCTTCCACTTTGCATTGGCCCTGGGAGTTTGCACAGCAGCAAGCCTGTTTGAGAGCTAATGCTCCAAAGTTTGCAGCCTCGATGGGGACCACAGTTCCAGCTCTGTTTTATGCTTGATTCAAATGCAGCAAAAGAGAGGTACAAGACTGATGGCAAGATTCTCGGATTGGGAAGCCAGCAGCCAGGTCCCTCCAAGGTTTGCCTTTTGACCATCCCTCTCGTTCTATGAATCCAGCCCAGAGTTTTCATTTGTAAGGCTGGAATTTGAGAGAGCACTGTTTTGTGAGCAGAACCATAGTCCCTGGTTAACCGGTGCTTCTAGTCCACTCCAGCCCTCACGGCTGATGGAACAAAGGATCCTAAAGCAGATCCCTGTGTGTCAGTGCCCTCCCCAGAAACCGAGAGTGGCTCTCACTGACTTTGGAATATCGTCCAAACCAGAGCTTGTGCTCTCACACACATGCAGACTAGAGCTTTCTGCA
This sequence comes from Lutra lutra, assembly GCF_902655055.1. Classification (NCBI taxonomy): domain Eukaryota; kingdom Metazoa; phylum Chordata; class Mammalia; order Carnivora; family Mustelidae; genus Lutra; species Lutra lutra. The sequence goes on along the minus strand of NC_062282.1, from coordinate 76,168,697 downwards.
TCACGTCTTCAATTTCTTCTTCCTGTGTTTGCTCTTGGGGCTGCTTCTACCCAGAATACCTCATTTCCACCTGCTGGAAATTGTATGTATTCTTCTTTGCCCAACGTAATACTATTTGCTCCACAGAGCCTTTCCGGTGCTCAGTGGTTGTCCCTGTGTTCCATTCAACATTTCTGGACTTGGCTTGAATCTTGGCACTCTAAGGTGGAAGATCCTTGAGCTTAGGATCTGGAGATGACCTTTATTCTCCGTCTCTTCCTCTAGGGCTCAGCCCAAGATCTTAAATGCATATAGGCTTGGATTCTGGATTCTGTTCCAAGCCATCTACTTGAACACAGAGTATTTCTGTTTTTTTTGTTTTTTTTTTTTTTTTTTGGTTTTGTTTTGTTTTGTTTTTGAGGACAAGGGTAGTGAATGGCTTATTCATGCCTTTTGTGTTTTTCCATTCTCCCAATGTCTGAACTCAGGGGCTTTCTGTTCTGAGTCTGTGCTCATCAGTGTGTGGGAAGGAGGCAAGCTGGAGTGGGGAAATGAGCCCATACAGCCCTGACTTGAATATTCTGGAGCCCCTGGCTCTCCTGGGTTTTTTTCAGCACAAGGGTATCATGTGGGGGGGTGTCTTGACCACAGTTGGAGGTGTCCATTGAGTGGCCAAGGGAGTGGTGCCCAGAGCACCACATCAGAGCAGTGACTCATCCCTGAGAGTCTTACAGCAGGGTCTCTGGGAAAGAAAACCCACTGGCTTCAGGCTTAGGAAGCTAGAGGTTTCTTTGAGTTTGATTTTCTTTTCTATAAAATGATCATAACATCTAGCCCAGTGTGTTTGAGGAATAAGATGTGATAATTTAGGTAAGACACCTGGTGCTTCCGAGAGTCAGGTCTCCCTTCTCCTGTCCCACCTCACCTCCTTATTTAAAACTGGCTCAGGGCAGGCTTACAAACATTATCATTATGAAAGGTAATTAATAATAATCAATTAATAGCTTATCGTCAAGTCGTGCTTGCTTGCTTTACAGAGTAGGTGATAGGTGACCCCCCCGTCTGTGCTCATGGGTGACTGGTTTCTGGGCCCACTGTGGGGCAGGAGGGCAGGCAGTAAAGCTCAGTTGCGGTGTGATTGGGCAAGTGATACAACCTTTCTGTTGCTCGATTTCTTCCCTTAAAATCATGACTTGGATTTTCATTCAGTGGCATTCTGAGGAGGATTGTTGTGAGCTCTTGTCAAGCTCTGGTGCCTGGCATCTACTGAAGACACAGTGGATGTCGGTGAGGGACCCTGTAGGAGGGAAGCTGAGCCTTAGGCCTCAAGGTATGCATGGTCCAAGGCTGGGAGGGATGGCTTCTTTTAGCTTCCGTCCTCATAGAAGCTCACTGAAGTAGATGGAGCTGTCCTTTACATCTGTCCCTCTCAACAAAGCCAGGGGCCTTCCCTAAATCTCACAGCTGGCAGAAGGCTGAGCTGGGGCTTGGAATGGGTCTGGTGCTTCGCCCCCTTTCTGCCTGGCTTGAGGAGGGAACCTCATTCCGTCTCTGCTGTGGAAAGAACGGAACAGGGCAGACAATGCGTTAGTGCTCTGCAGTGCTTAGACCACTGTCGGAGGAATGTTTGGCTATAGAACTGGTTAGAAAAATAGGTGTCCCGAGAAGGTGTCCTTCTCTTAAAGACAGGAATGCTTCCCAGGCCTCCAGGATCCCCCAGGAAGGCACAGAGGGAACAGCATGAGCCCTGTTGGTCTGCTAGCCCTGGGAGGCTGTAATCTAACCCGTGTGACAACTTCAACGTGTAAGTTAACTAATTGGTGGCATCGTGTCCTATTAAGGGGAAGCAAATGGCTGTGCCTTTTCTGAGACAGAAGCAGATCTTAGATCAGATGCTCTCACAGGAACTCAGAGCCGGGCCTTTATTTTTAGATCAAATGGGGAAAAAGAAGGACAGAGAGCTTATTTTTTCACTGGGCATGGCTAGAAAACTGGTCCCTTTAATTTTCTTTCTTTCTTTCTTTTTTTCCCCCCTAACCCATGTGGGTGTGGTTCTGAGTGGAGTGGGGATGGATTCTGCCTTTCCTGCAAAGTCCCATTTATGTCATCAAAACCTACTTTCCGTGTTGGAGAAAAAATAATACCAGAGTTTAAATAGCCTGAGTGACCTTAGAAGTGCTCCACAAACCCAGCGCGGAGTAGAAGCCACTGGTCACGACCCACCATGTCGTGAGTTTCCGGTGTACCTTCTCTTTCGGGGTAGCTGCTGTGCAGTCCCTGGGGACGCTAAGGGGCACTGAGCTCTTTGCTGAGGTTGTGCCAAGCTCTTGCCATGTTCCCAGGGGCTACAGTGGTTCACACAACATAGAAGATCACCGCTCTTTCCTGTGGGAGAACTGCTGGAAAACTTGAAGTCGTGCTAAATGTGACCGAGAAAAGCCGGGATGATACAAGGGAGGCAGTTTTAGAAAGGGTGACCTAGGAGGGCCCTTCAGAGGCAGGCTGAATGTGAGTGACAAGGAGCCTTGCGGAGGTCTCAGGAGGAGAATTCTAGGTGCAGCAAAGGCTCTCCAGCTAGAACCAGCTTTATTGCAAAGGGTCGGAAGGCAGGCAGGCTATGGTGGTGGCTACACCAGAGGGTGAGGGGAGGGCCAGAGATGAGGGCAGGGTGCAGATTGTGCAGGGTTTTGTGGGCCATGGGAGAGGCTTTGCAAGTCACTGGAGAGATTTCAAGCCGGAAAGGATTCACATTTTTATTTATTTTTTTAAAATTATGTTATGTTAGTTACCATACAGTACGTGATTAGTTTTTGATGTTGTGTTCCATGATTCATTGTTTGCATATAACACCCAGTGCTCCATGCAATCCATGCCCTCCTTAATACCCATCATCAGGCTCACCCATCCTCCATCTCCCTCCCCTCTAAAACCCTCTGTTTCCCAGAGTCCATAGTTTCTCATGTTTGTCTCCCACTCAATTCCCCCCTCTTAATTTTTTTCCTTCCTTCTCCTAATGTCTTCCATGCTCTTCCTTATGTTCCACAGGTAAGTGAAGCCATATGATAATTGACATTCTCTGCTTGACTTATTTCACTCAGCATAATCTCCTCCAGTCCAGTCCATGTTGATGCAAAAGTTGGGTATTCATCCTTTCTGTTGGCTGAGTAATATTCCATTGTGTATGTGGACTAACATCTTCTTTATCCATTTGTCTGTTGAAGGGCATCTCAGCTCCTTCCACAGTTGGCTACTGTGGACATTGCTGCTATGAACTTTGGGGTGCATATGGCCCTTCTTTTCACTACATCTGTGTCTTTGGGGTAAATACCCAGTAGTGCAATTGCTGACTCTTAGGGTAGCTCTATTTTTAATTTTTTGAGGAACCTCCACACTGCTTTCCAGAGTGGCTGCACCAGCTTGCATTCCCACTGACAGTGTAAGAGGGTTCCCCTTTCTCCACAGCCTCTCCAACACACATTGTTTCCTGACTTGTTAATTTTTGCTGTTCTAACTGGCGTAAGGTGGTATTTCAATGTGGTTTTGATTTGGATTTCCCTGATGGCTTACGATGATGAACATTTTTTATGTGTCTGTTAGCCATTTGTATGTCTTCTTTGGAGAAGTCCAGGACCTGACGGATTCCCTGGGGAATTCTACCAAACATTCAAAGAAGAAATAATACTTATTCTCCTGAAGCTGTTTCAAAAAATAGAAACAGAAAGAAAACTTCCAGGCTCTTTTTATGAGGGCAGCATTACCTTGATCCCCAAACCAGGCAAAGACCCCATCAAAAAGGAGAGTTTCAGACCAATATCCCTGATGAATACTGATGCCAAAATTCTTAACAAGATCCTAGCTAATAGGATCCAACAGTACATTGAAAAGATTATCTGCCGGGGCGCCTGGGTGGCTTAGTGGGTTAAGCCTCTGCCTTTGGCTCAGGTCATGATTTCAGGGTCCTGGGATTGAGTCCCACATTGGGCTCTCTGCTCAGCAGGGAGCCTGCTCTCCCCCCCCACCCCCCCCACCCCACCCCCCGTCGCCTGCCTCTCTGCCTACTTGTGATCTCTCTGTCTCTGTCAAATAAATAAATAAAATCTCAAAAGAAAAAAAAAAAGATTATCTCCCATGATCAGGTGGGATTATCCCTGGAATGCAAGGGTGGTTCAACATTTGCAAATCAATCAGTGTGATAGAACACATAAATAAGAAAAGAGAGAAGAACCACATGGTCCTCTCAACTGATGCAGAAAAAGCATTTGACAAAATACAGCATCCTTTCTGGCTTCCCTTTTCTAATTGATGACTCTGCTGTCCACAGCGGGGAGATGGGAGGGCCCAGGAGGAGTAACGGGAGTCCAGCTGGGAGGCTGCTAGAGGAGGCTTGTGAGGCAGGGAGGTTGGAGAGAAGTGACCAGGTGAAGAGGACCAGAGAGACCCATGGGTGGTAGGTGGTGACAGGGAGAGAGTGATCAATGTGACTTCAGCTTCAGGGCCTAAAGGGTGGTATATCCTTCCCTGAGATGGAAAAGACGGGAGGAACAACAGGTGTTCTAGAATAAAGAGCGTTGTTTTGGAACGTTATGTGTGAGCTTCCTGCTGGACAAGTGATGTCGCATCGACAGTCACCGGGGGTGGGGGGAGACTGAGCAGAGGTGAGGCTTACAGATGTGGACATCGGGTGTCACTTCCGTGAAGGAGCCCAGGTGACTCAAGAAACTCAGGGCGCCTTCTTTCCTTCCTCTAGCCAAGCTAGCTCTAAAATGCTGCCCCTTTTACAGGCTTGTCCTGTGACACTTGCTGTCCTTTCAGAACTGATCCCTGCCTCCACCGGGGGTGGGAATCCAGAGGCAGAGACGTGGGTCAGCGTCAGGCCAGCCCAGAGTGGGTCACTGCTAGTCTGGGTCTGAACACATTACGCTACTTATTTCTTCCCTCTTGTCACCTAGAGGTCAGGGACCCATAGTGGGGTGGCTCCAGCTTTGCGCTCTCAGGGGAAGTGAGCTGGTTCTGCTGCTGCACTACTAGACTCTTATTCCCCGATCTCTGCAGAGAAAGGACATTGGGTTTCTGAATTTGATGCCCACTCTGCTATTCAATTATGCAGACAGTGGAGTCCCTTGACCTCCCTGAGCCTCGGTCTCCTTAAATGTCACACATGCACAGCGATGCGTTCCTTGAGGATGTTCTGAAGCGCTGACTTGTGAGCAGGTGCCAGGTGCCTTGGGCAGCCACCGTGGATACCCCCCCCTGCCACCCTCCAAGATGGCAGTGCCCACGGCAGTAATCCTAGGACTCACAGGAAGATTGGAGAGATTTTCTCGCTCGATCCACTAAGTGCTGTGCTTACCAGTGTGCTAAGCACGGGGGATTGAGATGTAAACGGACAAGTCCCTCCTCTGTGAAACTCATGTTCCAGGAGGGGAATCTGTGGTAAATAAACACGGATAAGTTGATTTCTGGGCAGTTCTGTGTGAAACAGCTGGATGGTCCGAGACTTCTTGGGCAGTGAGATGGGCTGTTTCAGGGTCTGGGGATGAGGTGGATTCAGAGATTGACCTCTCCAGAGCTGCCGCCCTCTCTGCTCACCTGCCTGGAGTGTGGAGGTGATTTCCCAAAGGGAGAGCCTGAGGTGTGTTGCCCTCTCTTACAGGGATCTTTGAGGTCCTTCCATTTCCCAGTCAGTAGTGAGGGAAGTGGCCTTCCCTCACTACTGACTCCAGGTTGGAGAGGAGTCCAGGGGGCTCACCTGGTTTTCTTCTTTCAACCCTCGTTTTGAAGGCTTTGGGTTGACTCCCTCCCCCACCACCCCGTTCCTCCCTCACACGTGAAGTCAGAGAACTCCATTCCCTCCCACTCCTCATTTCTCTCTCAACTGGCTGACACCAAAGACAGTTCTTGAAAAGACTCTTCAAAGTGAATGCTTGGGGCTCCCCTTCCTCTTATCTTTGACTCCGACAACATTTTTGTGGAATTTTTTTTTTTATGTGCGTTTATGTGACAGGGAGTTTTAAACTTTGTTATCTTACAAGCTCTCCATTTTCATTCCCCTCCTTCCTGAACCCCTACATCTCTCCCCTCCCCGACCTCCTTAAGCCTCTTTTCCTGAAGTACCTTTGTCTGCTTTTCCCTTATCTGTTTCTCCCCTCTCTTCTTTGTCACCCCCTCTGGACTCCCAACTCTTCCCCTTGTGCATTCCTCCCTGGTTCTCTCTTCACTTTATTTTCTCCCCACGCTGGGTGCCCGGAGCTCCTTAACCCAGCTGCTGCTGGGGGCTGTTTCCCAGCAAAGCGGCCTCTGGACTCCCTTTGTGCATTATTTATCCCACCCTGGGATTCCTTTGAAGATGCCTTTGATAACGTGGATGGCCCGTGGCACACCTGTGCAATAGGACACCTGCTTCACCTACTGGCTAAAGTTGCTGTGATTTCAAAGAAAGCAAATGTTGTCTTTAACTCCATATGGTGGGTTTTCTCTGGGAGGAATTTCTGCAGATACCAGAAATAATGCATACCCCACATTCAGTTGTCCGGGGATAGATGCTGCTCTGCGAGGCCTTTCCTTCACCTCCTTTCTCCGAGCACACTTACTTAAGTAAAGGTAATCGGTTAATTCCTCTTGTCTCTGGGGTTTTACTCCTTTCTGAAAGTTGTCCTTCCAGTTTTTAGGTGCTACCCTATAATATCTGGCAGAGGACATGATCTGAACGTGGAGAAAAGGAAAGCAAAGGGAATTGGGGTTAGGCCATTAGGTTGGCATGCCTGATCATCCACCACCGACTCCACCCGGGGAATGCCTGTTAGGATAGTGTCTTGAGAAGGGGACACAGGGTCCTTAGGATTTTGTTGGCATTGCATCAGCTGTCGTTGCAGCTGGTGAACCATACTCTGTTTATTAGCTCCATGTGCAGGTTATTAGCATCGTTTCTTTTCTGTCCTCACCAGCCTTTAGCCTGCCCTGCTCCTATGGCTGATTTGTATTGATGAGAGGGGCGCCTGGGTGGCTCAGTGGGTTAAGCCTCTGCCTTCGGCTCAGGTCATGATCTCAGGGTCCTGGGATCGAGCCCCACATCGGGCTCTCTGCTCAGCAGGGAGTCTGCTTCTCCCCTCTCTCTGCCTGCCTCCTCTCTGCCTACTTGTGATTTCTCTGTCAAATAAATAAATAAAATTTAAAAAAAAGGATGTATTGATGAGAACATCATTTTGGGTTATTGCCTTTTCTGATGGAGTAATCATCTTTCTGAGGACTTAACAGGTGATGAGTTCTTTTTTTTTTTTTTTTAAGATTTTATTTATTTATTTGACAGGGAGACAGCAAGAGAGGAAACACAAGCAGGGGAAGTGGGAGAGGGAGAAGCAGGCTTCTTGCCAGGCAGGGAGTCGGGCGCAGGGCTGGATGCCAGGACCCTGAGATCATGACCTGAGATGGAGGCAGACACTTAACGACTGAGCCACCCAGGCTCCCCTAATGGGTTTTTAGAGTCAAGTTTAATTACTGATGAAACAAGTATTTATATGTGCACAGGCAGATATGTGTGTGTCCATGTATACACGCATGCACACACATACACACGCAAACACAGTGCATTGTGGTGAGGGAGATGTTTGTCATCGCTGGGAAACCTTGGGACTCTGAGCCTTTCAATGACAGCATTTGAAGTTCGCTTTACCCACGTCTGAATGTCCACGGTGACACTGAAGGATCTTCTCAGCTTCTAGGGCATGTGCGAGGTCAGGTCAGTGCCCGGCTTGTTGCTATGCCCACTTCCAAGGAGGGAGTGGGTTCTTTCCTCTAGGAAGTAATTTAGGGCCTCGAGAGAGCCCTCCCCCTGAGCCAGTTCAAGATGACCTTGATGGCAAACATGGAAGAGAATCAAAGGCATCTTGGCCATTTATGTGATGAAGGGACAGGATCTTCCTCCCTTGAAGACAAGTAGAACGTTGTTTTGGGATTTGCGCGGTGCTTCTCATTTTAGGAGCTTATAAAGCAAGATGGGCTGGTGATTTTAATGGTTGTTGCCTAAGATTAATTCAGTCATTAGGAAGAATGGGTAAAAATTTAGTGCCATTGGCATTCCCCTGGGGTTGATAGCCTGGTCTAGAAGCCTCTTTCTGTAGCATTAAAGTTAGCATCAATGGACACAGAAAATAGACCTGGGCAATGTCAGCCTTCTGCCTTGACTTTTTTTTTCTCTTTCTTTTTCTTTTTTCTTTTTTAAGTAGGCTCCACATGGGGCTTGAACTCATGATCTGAGCTCGAGACCCAAGCTGAGATCAAGAACTGGATGCCCGTGGGCACCTGGGTGGCTCAGTTGGTTAAGCGACTGCCTTCAGCTCAGGTCATGATCCCAGAGTCCTGGGATCGACTCCCTGCTCAGCAGAGAGTCTGCTTCTCCCTCTCCCACTCCCCCTGCTTGTGTTCCCTCTCTCACTGTCTCTCTCTCTGTCAAAAAATAAAATCTTAAAAAAAAAAAAAGAATTGGATGCCCAACCTACTAAGCCACCCAGACCTCCCCATCCCCCTTTAACTTTTGTTGTAGATGCATTTTATTTATTTTTTTAAAAGTATTTTATTTATTTATTGGACAGACAGAGATCACAAGTAGGCAGAGAGGCAGGCAGAGAGAGAGAAGGAAGCAGGCTCCCTGCTGAGCAGAGAGCCCAATGTGGGGCTTGATCCCAGGACCTTGGGATCATACCTGAGCCAAAGGCAGAAGCTTTAACCCACTGAGCCACCCAGGCACCCCGTAGATGCATTTTAATTTTTGACCAATTATACATTTTCCCCCGAAAGAGTCATTGCTTAGTGTTTGTCATAAACAAGTGTGTATGCACACATGTGTGTTGAAGTATATCCATGTACACAGATCTAAATCATGCTCATCTCCATGGATGTCATGGGGGTGGGTATTGGGATGACTGGAAGGGATGGTTTAGGAACTTTGGGGAACTGTATGCCAGGTACTCTGCCAAGCACTTTATAAGAATTGCATACTTTATTATTTGACAACCCTATGACATAGGTATAGCTGTTTTTTTCCTTTTCAAAAGCAAGAAATTGAGGTAAAGGAAAGTTCAGCAACTTCTCCAAGATGACACAGCTAGTCAGTGGTAAGCCTGAGATTAGAGCCTGGAGCTCCTGGAACTGTGCTCTGTTGATTGACAGTAACACTTGAGGGAACAATCCACCTGTTCCCAACCCAATCTCTTACTCTACTTTTCCTGGCTCAGCTGTACTCTGCCACCGACCAGCTTCAGTGGGCCTTAGAGAGATTGAACGTTTGCATGTTTGCTTGTAAAGATGTTATTTTCAGTTTACTTGTCAATCATGTACAGCTCCGGTCATATCAGGATTTTACTCAAAGGCCTCAGTTTCCCTCTACCTGGCCAAACCACTGGGGCTTCTACTGTCACCCCTGGTCAGGTGGTTTCCCCACCCACGGTTTCCCTGTGTCTTGTAATAGCACCAACTGTTCAGTGCCCACTCCCATCGTCCCCACGTCCCTTGCCCCTATTTCTGTAGGCCCCCTTCATGCCCGCAGGTAGTGATTTTTCTCTCTTCAGCACATTCATTCCCATAGTAATTTGTCATTTTTGCCTCATGATACCTGTTGCCTTTTTTTTGTTTTGTTTTTTAAATAATCTTGTAAGGTCTTAGATGGCAAGGACCAAATGAGTCATAGGTATCTGTAGAAGGAATAGGAATTAGATCTGCATGGCTGTGTGTGTGTGTGTGTGTGTGTGTGTGTACACACCCACACAGTATGATAAAAGGTGGTGGCTGCCTTTTCCCTGGTGGTGCACCATTCCTTAGGTGATGCCTTCTCCTTGGGGCACGTCATATCCCTTTCCCTTCATTCCTTTCTGTGGATATGTGCTTAAACCCCTCTTTTCTGGCTTTCTCTGTCATTCCTTAGAGGATAGCCAGGGCTGGTGATGGGCCAGACGTTCCTGATACCAAGTCAGGATGGTCTTTCTTCCCTTTCTTCTGCCAACTTCTGGGTGCTTGGACCTGCCAGTGAACCAGTTGGGGAGCAGAATCAAGGCAGTTCCCTTTTAGAGTGGGGGCCATCAGCCACCTTCTGGAATGGGCCTTTTAACCTCTGCCCCTGTAATGGAGGAACCTGAGTCAGGCCAAAGAGGACAGATGAGACTGGGAAGCAGCGCCTTGATGCCCACATGTCAGGATTGCTAACTGCAGAGGACAGCTAGGACATGGTTCAAAGGAGAGCAACAGATTTGATTGTGGAGTTAGAAATGAGGGCATGTATGAAAAATAATTAGGAATTGTAGCCTCAGGAAAAGAAGCCTGCAGGGAGACCTCGTAATTGTCTTGAAGCATATGAAAGCCAATTATGCCACCGAGTTAGGTCAGCTTGTCTCCCCCCCGTGGAGAGGAGAGATGTATGCTTGAACTTGAAGAGGAAGGGTTTTTGCTAACTGTGGGACTGTTACTGGCCGGCACGAGCTGCCACAGAGTGCTCACATCAGAGGAGGAGAAGGTGTCCCCCTGTCCAGAGGGAAAGCTTAGGCAGAAACCGGAGGCTGGCTTCAGGAAGCTCAAGTTTCTTTTCGCCCCCAGGACTTGGTCCTTGGATTTTGCTGTGGAAGATACCAGAATATGTACCTGAGAGTAATCATTAAGGGGCATGACTTGGTTACTAGGTTAGATCCAGAAGCTCTTGAATCCCCTTAGAGTAGGTTTTGGTGTCGGCTCCACCTTTTACCAAGATAGGTAAATCAGGGTCAGTTCCCTGGCTTCTCTGGCCTCTATGTCTTTTACCATGAAATGCTTATAATGGTATGGTACACTTTGTGGCATTGTTGTTGGGATTAAGTGGTACCAGACGTGCATGGGATTTAGTAACTACCTAACACAAAGAGGGTGCTGCGTACATGGTCTTTAGACATTTAGGACCAGAAATGTCCCACGTTTACACTATAGGAGTCACTACCCTGGTTAAGAAGACGGGATAAATGCAGAGATAAGTGTTCACCGAGCAGAGAGACAGGCTAGAATTTTTCAGATTCCTGAGCTCTGACCCCCACAGGCAGTTCAAAATAAAAACAATGCTAAACTCCAAAATACAGGCAAGGCAGATGCATACAATTTTGTCTCCCATGATTCTAGTCCACAGCTTGGTGGTATTTAAGCTTTTGCTTTTGAACTATCCGTCTTTTTTTTTTTTTTAAAGAAGAGGCACATGCACCCCAATGATCATAGCAGCAATGTCCACGATAGCCAAACTGTGGAAGAGCCAAGATGCCATTCAAAAGACAAATGGATAAAGAAGATGTGGTCCATGTATACAATGGAGTATCATTCAGCCCTTCTCCACCTTCCCTTCTCTCCCTCTTCATTTCCTGCTGTCTCCCCCCACCCCAAGAAAGTTTTTGAAGAGGCAGCTTCTTGGTTACAAAAAGCAGAAGCTAGCTCTCTTGGTTTGAGAAAGCTTAAGAAGCAGGTGATTGACTAGAAGGATGGCAGGAGCTCAAAGACCTACTGGGAGTGGGGCCTCGGACTGTGGGTAGAAATGGAGTCTGAAGTCCTACTGAAGTCCAGATGTTGAAAATGGACAGGTCCAAGTGGTTTCACCTGCACTGTGGTGAGCTGGGTTTTTGGATTTTCCCCGAGTCACTCCTTAAAGACCCCTAAGGACGTCTGGGGCTGGGCTCAGACCATGTACCTGATGCCCCTCTGTGCCAGGTTTTAGGAAGAACACATTTCTGGCCCCTGCCCCCACAGGGTGAAAGGCAGGAGTCAATGGGAACTTCATTCCCATGAGCACTACACACAGAGGGAAGTCTGGTGCCCAAGGGAGGGGAGTTAAAGATGGCATTGGAAGAAGGACGCAGATCTGCACCGTGCCTTTGGTATGCCGGACTCTGTGGGCCATCAGTGTGATAGTCATGTGCTCTGCTGGTTTGCGGGCTCCATTGTCTACCTGTCTGTATATTTCCCATTGTCTCTACGAAAACCCTTGAGGTTCCATGAGGACAAGGATCCAGATTCCTAAGCTTTGTATTCCCCAGCGTGACACTCACTACACGTCTGGTGATCTGGTGACTGATTGCATCGCTGCTGATTGGATTCTGAGGTGCGTTCCCCTCCATCAGCAGGAACAGACAGTGATTGGGTGTTCCTGGGGTAGGGAGTGTGTATTAGACACTGGGAGTGTGCAGTCAAGACTAGAAACAGCCCCCTGGCCTCAAAAAAAAAAAAAAAAAAAATCGGCAAATACATCTCTCTGCTTGCCAGCTGAGTTCCAGCCTTGTGTACTGGAGCCTGGGTCTCTGGTGGAGAGGTGGAAAAATAAAATAAACTCATCCCTCAATTGCTTTATTAAATAATGCACAGATGACAGTGCATGAAATATTGATGCACAGAGGGCTTGTCCTCCTGCAGGGGAGAAGGGCCTCTGGATAATTGGTTTTTCTACCCGGCAACTTGAATTGCTTGCGGTACTGTTACCATTCCCCTCGCCGTATCACGCCCTATCTATTAATGGAGTCTTGTTTTCCAAATCCTCATTACCCTGCCATCACGAGACCTCACAACGAATGGAGGGCACCGCGGAGTAACGGTGTAAGTCACATAAATCAGCTTTGCAGGATCGGGCACTCTCTCTGGGCTACGCTGGAGGGCCAGTCTGACCATCTTTTTAGAAATTGGTGGATTGTTGTGTTTTTCTTATCCATCTGAAAAACTGAGGAACGCTGCGGGTTCCTGTTGAAGGCTGGGGCTGCCTCCTGCAGTGGAAAGGATTTGAGTGCCTTCGCCACTGAATTCCTTGGGAAAGCCCTTATTCTGTTTTGTTTTGTTTGTTTTAGGAAGTAAAATAGAGAACTTGCAGTTCAAAGGCCAGATGCTCAGACCACTTGCTGGCCAGGGAGCCAGATTGTCTGTGGTGGGTTAATAAATGAGACACATGCAGGGCCCCAGAGCAGCTCCCCTGCTCCTCCTAATGGAATTTTAAGTCACCATAACCTTTCTAATTGGAGGCAAACAGATAACATATTTTTACTAGAAAGGTACGGTGCTTGTCATGTTGTCCTCTCACATATGAATGGTACCCCAAACTCTAGCACGAGTTTCTCTTCATAGGAATTGGTTGCTGATGAGTTTGGCAGGTCAGGGAGCGTTCCTGAATGCCTCCTGTGTGCCAGCCTGGGATTTCCCTCTCTTGTCTTCATTTGCTTCCCTTGTGTCATTTGTAAGTTTTTATGATGACCATTTGGAGCCAAGAGTAAGTCGATGCTGTCTAAATGTGAACCCAGGTCTCTGTCCATGGCTTAGAACTGATGAGGACAGTGTCCTTTATTCAGCCCATGTTTGCAGAGCACCCTTCAAAGGCCAGAGTCTGCCCCTTCCCGTCTCTCAGCGCTACAGTATGGCCCACCTTCTGTGTGGTGATCGTAAGAAACTTTCCTCCCAGTTCAGTTCAGCAAAGCATTTCTGGAGCAGGTACAGTGGCAGCCAAGGGGAGCACAAAGACAGGTAAGAGTCATTCTTTGCCCTGGAGGAGCTCACGGTCAAGGAGAAGGATGAACCAGAATGGTCATTAAGTGGCCATGTGACTTGCCAGGCTCGTGGGATTGAGTGTGAGCCCCCGGGGGTGCTGTGCAGAGACCAGAATGAATTCAGAGACGGGACAGTCCAGGGGAGAAGCAGAGCACATGTGCTGGTTCTCTGCACACGTGGGGGCTGGAGAGGCTGTGGGGAGTAGTCTGGGCTTTGGGGCCACCTGCAGGAGAGCCCCAATCACAGCTGCCTCCTCTGTGCACTTAGGGGACCATCACAGGCTCTCTGAACTTCAAGTGTCATAGCTTCCAATGCTAATGGTAGGAGCGCCCATGGTAGTCTGCCCACTTCCTAATAAACTGCCCTGCCTTGGGGGGCTTGGATGACAGAATCTGCTTTCGGCACAGTTCTGGAGTCCGCAAGTCAGAGACCAGGCCAGCATGGTTGGCTGTCTTCGTGCCTTGCAGGTGCCCACTTATAACTCTGCACTCACCTGGTCTTGCCTCCATGCACACAGAGAGCAAGCAAGCGAGCGCCCTTTCTTAAAGGGGACGAATCTCATCATGAGTCCCCCACCCCACTCTCAAAGCCTCCTGTAACGCTACCTCCCCAAGGGCTGATCTCCAAACACAATGTGTGCGTGTTAGGGCTTCAGCCCGTGTGACTTTGGAGGGGAACACAGACCAGTCCACAGAAGCACCTCCTTTACTTGGTTGCTGTTGGCTGATGTTTGCAGAGAGTCTAGTCCAGTGCCTGGCATGTGGTAGCTATTCTGGAAATGGGAGCTTCTGGAGTTGTATGGGTGCCTCTCAACTGGGAAGGGCTGTATTGTCTTTGTGGCTGCCTCTCTTACGTGATCAGTATAATGGGGACACCAGCCGAAGGAGAGAAAGATAAAGAACTTGGATTTGGAGTAATAGGTTTGCATCTTGGCCTGGCCAGGTCCTAGCTGCTTGTCCTGGGGTGGCAGCTGAACCTTTCGGAGCCTTACTTTTTTGGGCTTAGTGAGATGGGAGAAGTGACTCTTATTTCCCAGACATCTGGTGAGGTTTAAATAAGATAACTTGGGTGACAGCTCCCATGTTTTTAGATATACAGCAGGTGTTGTCTAAATGGTGGCTGAATGAGATTCTTGTGCATTTTTCCATGAAGTGTTCACAGGCCCAGCAGACTTGGTCTGCTTGTGGTCTTAAGTCCCATGTTGCCCTGACTTTGCTGCTCTGTATATGGACCTCCTGTCCACAGTGGTTAAGTGGCTGGGCCTAGAGCCGTTGGATGAGCCACCTCATCAAGATGACATTCTTGATAAGATTAAAAAAAAAAAACAAAACTTAATCTGGTAGAGAACTAATGACTTGGATCTAATATTCACATAGAAAAATGGGTTATTTTGGATGTTCTTAGTCCCATTAACAAAATTTAATCTAGTGGCGAAAATGTATGGAGCAGCAACCAATCTGTTTTGCCTGATGGTGTTGAAAAGTGCACATGAAGACTTCATATAACCTCCCTGCTTTTCAGAGTTAAATAGCGTATTTCAGACAGGGTGGTCCTCGGGCCACGGTGGCTTTTTATGGTCTGTGTGAGCTACATGAATTTGAAACAGATGTTCTGATGACAGTCGAAATTTTCTGAGAAGCTACATTCAACAGAAAGAAATACAATATGTGTTAATGAAAGTAGTTGTATGTTTGCTCTGTGAGCTTATGGGCAGACTATGGGCCTGCCTTTATGGCTGTGGAAGAGGAACAGGAAGTTGAGAGTCCCACATCGGCCATGCTGACTGGCAGGTCTAAGTGCGAAAAGCTTAGGAAGTCTCGATGCCCTCCAGCCTAGTTGTTAAGAGCTTACATCTTGGTGGCATACAGACCTGTGTGTGAGTTGCTCTAGTTCCGTGACCTTGGACTAATTATTTTGCATCATTGAACCCTAGTTTCTGCGTCTGTAAATTGGGGTAATGATCCCTACATCCCAGGGTTGTTAGGAGGATTTAATGAGATGGTTTGTGTGAGTGCATGCTGTGGTAGCCGACATACAGACCCGGTCGGGGAAATATGGGCTGTGACGATTAGTGCTACTGTTGCATTACTTGGGAATGCATTACTAGGTAATGAGGAGGTAATGCGATGCCCAGTGATCTATGAAAGGTTTAGAGCCTGAAGCAAAGTGTTGCATCATCTTTTTTAGAGGTACTTAGGGAGTTGGCCTTTCTGTAGCTCTTGGAGCCCTGGAGGGGATATTAGGGTACTAGGCTTATTACATTTGGGTCTAGTGTTGGTCTTAGCTTTTCTCCCTTTCCCTAGTGGCCGTGACGGCCGCTCTTGCCAAGTATTACCAGAGGCAAAGTCACATGACGGCAGGCACTATGTCTCTCCCATTCACTTTTGTATCTTCGGCATCTAAACCAGTGCCTGCCATATAGTAGGTCCTAAATGCTTATCTGTTGCCGAATAAATCCCTTGCCTTCTAGTCTCTAGAATGTGCATTTGATTCCATCCTGGATCAGGAAAGTCTCCCCCCCACACTTTTTTAAAAGATTTTTTTTTTTTAAAGATTTATTTATTTATTCGACAGAGAGAGATCACAAGTAGACGGAGAGGCAGGCAGAAAGAGAGAGAGAGAGGGAAGCAGGCTCCCTGCTGAGCAGAGAGCCCGATGTGGGCCTCGATCCCAGGACCCTGAGATCATGACCTGAGCCGAAGGCAGTGGCTTAACCCACTGAGCCACCCAGGCGCCCTAAAAGATTTTATTTATTTGAGAGAGAATAAGAGAGTGAAGAGAGCAGGGGCAAGGGAAAGGGAGAATCCGGCTCCCTGATGAGCAGGGAACTCGATGCAGATCTCCATCCCAGGACGCCGGGATCATGACCTGAGCCTAAGGCAGACGCTTAATGACTGAGCCATCCAGGTGCCCCTAGAAGGGTCTCTTCTTACTTCCGATCTCTTTTAATGAATTTAAAGGCTGATGGTGGTTTTGGAGATGTCTCCACTTTTCTCCTCTCCTGGGGATCCGTGTGATGGAGCAGATAGAACTCTGGGCTGGAGGCATGAGACCCAGGTTCTCATGTCAGCTCTGCAGCTAGCTTGCCTGGGAGTCTTGGATATGTTGGGACTTCAGTTCCTCTGTAGTATCATGAGGATATTGGTTTATGTGGTTTCTGGAGGCCCTTCCAATGCTGACATGGGATAGATGTGTTCTCTAGGGACAAAACCCCTGCCCTCCCTTTTTCTTTGGCCCCTATTTTCATGTAGGCTCACTTACTTTTCATCCCTCTTGTATAAATGAACCTGGCCCCGAAGACTGTTTTAAACAGTAGCTGTTACCAATGCACCTTGTATACCTAAGCTTGGGCATCTGCACCTTGGAACTCTTGACATTTGGGGGCAAGATAATTGATTGTTGTGAGGGGCAGTCCTGTGGATTGTAAAACATTTAGCACTGCACCTGCCCCCTGCCTACTAAATGCCAACGGTATTGTTGCCTCCCGCCCCGCCCCCCCAGTTGTAACAAGCACTTTGCCTCCAGACATTGCCACGTGTCCCCTGAAACGGTGGGTGCGTACGTGTATGTATGTGCAGATAATCCCCAATCTAAACACAAATAGTTCTGTAGCCTTACTTCAGATGACTTTGTAAACAGACAGAAGATTTAATTGGGAGACTAAAGCAAATGGGAATAGTCTATCGATCAAAAGCTTCTTTTTCCCTACGGATGGGGTAAAGAAAAGGAAAACCACTACCTTACCAGCTTGAAAGTAAAGATACAAAACTAGCCCAAATAGTGTGCAGGGGTCCCGGAGTCACGCTGCGATCATTCCATGTATCTGGTACCCCCGAAGATGCAAATAGGCAATGACAATGCTTTGATCTTACTCAGACTGTGATGGTGTTGGGTCTTTTCCTGACATCATGGAAAATGGGTAGAGGTGGCTGTGGATACTTGATGAAAAAAGATAGTTTTTAAAATCTTCCGTCTTGCTCTCCTCTTAGACGTAGGTACATCCTAGGGATTTTTGAATACGAAAGCAGTTTGGAAGGGAAAAAAAATTCAGTGGTGCCAGGATGTTATCAATAATGTACTTATTATAAACTTGTTGGTAATGTTTTGTCAACAGAAGTAGGATACTGGATGCTCCGAGAGAGGTAGAAAATATTTCTAAGACACGACTCACAGTCTGGTGGGAGATACAAGGAAAAATTGGTAGAAAGATAAATCATGACTAAATTTGTGGATGAAAGCAGTAATGCTTTTACAGCCTAAGAAGTGATTGCCAGTTGGAGCCCAAAGAACTAGAAGCGTGAGCTCAGAGTGACAGGACAGGAAGTCAGCTGTCCTTGGGGAGAGGGTTTTGAGGCTCTGGAGGAACATGGGATACTCTGATGCGTTTTGTCTGAGGCATCTGGAGGTCATTTAGGATCCTGATTTGCTGCATTTGGAAATTGGTGAGTAGCATACTCTTGACATCAAGTGTCGCCTCTATGGTATTTATTCTGGTGGCTTGAGCTCTTCAAAACAGAGGTGATCCCATTTTTGAAGGCTTTTTTTTCCCCCCTCCACATGTTGTTCCTGAGGTCGATATTCTTGGAGGTATCTTCCCAACTCAGAACTATCCATTCTCTAGGAATATTTATTTCCACCCAAAAAAAAAAGGAGAAGAAGAAAGTCCCATGGGTAGGCTCCTGGTGGCCACACTTGCTTTCTGAGACTGGAAACTTTACCTCAGGCCATAGTTGATTGGGTCCAGGTGGATGCCTAATTCTGGTCAGATCTGATTCTGGGCGGAGAATTTGATCCTAGGACCAAGAGGCACACCAGACTCTTCATGTGCCTGGATCTGTACCTGTTAATCTGGGAGATGATGTAGCCATCTTGCCCCCATCAAGCCCCCATCACCATGATAAGGTGGTGATTTGCCTCCTCTGACTGAGACCCTGGGTGTTCTGGTCACTGATATCCCTGGACCAGGTTATCCCACACACAGCCATCCTGAGAAGGATGAAGTTTGCCTGGGGGTCTTCTCATGTCCTTTTTCCATTGGCCCTCCCTTGTCACAGTGCCCTCAAGACTCCTGCCCTGTGGCACAGCCGGTGTCCTCTCTCCACTGACCTTCACAGCAGTGTTCTGTGTAAATCTCAGTACCACATTCCAGGGCTAGGCACAGTGTTATGTCCAGGAAGCAGTTTTCTACGTACAGGCAGTGATGTTGAGGAGAGTCGATTGGCCCCCGTCACTCTGAGCCTTAAGAGCAGTGATGGCTCAGTGTTCACTGGCTTACTTCGGAACTGTTCACTGCCTTGAAAGTGTGGTTTCCAGCCACAGACCCCAGTGACGTTTTCCAGATGCTGTGACCTTGCTCAAGAGTTCTCTGGTAATAGAGCCTGACTCTCACATACCATGGGCAGGGTATGCTAGGCTCATAAAAGCTTTGGAAGCTGGAGTAGAAGACCTGGTTTGGAGCTGGGATGAAGGGAGCACCAGGCAGCTAGGCAGCAGCACACACAGACTAACAATGCCCTCTGCCCTCTCTGCCCTAGGGCCTCTCTTTCGTGGTTTAGTCTCAGGAAGGTCAGTGACATTGAATGCACAAGGGCAGGAAGAGGAAGGATCACCGGGCACCCAAATCCCATGTCTTTTTAGTGGGAAGGGGCATTCTGAACCACTGGCCCGCCTAGCCTTTGCACAGATTCTTTGTAGGAAAATGGGATGCTGCTAGGAAGGGGGGCTGAAGGATTCAAGGTAAAAATTCATTCTGGGTCCTTGACATCACAAAAAAGCACATAAAAATTTGGATGCAGGTTTTAGACCTTCTGAAGCATGTCCACAGACCCCTGGTTAACAACCTTTCATCCAAAGGAATTTGTTCATTCCTATCATTTCTAATATGAGTGCCCAGGGAATGGAATATCTATGGGCTGGAATGTTGAGAAGATGTTGGTTGCAGACCAAGTGATTAGCAGAAACCTTTGAAGATCAGGAAGCCATGTAGGAGACATCTTTTTCTGCCACTTTGGCATACATGAAGAGGACAGCCCAGCCCTGGGGGAACTACTAGGGAAAGCGGTCCCCTTATTGTCCCTCCACCTGCCCCTACCAGAGTCACCTCTGAGATCTGACCACACTAAGACTGATGTTCAGCACAGTCAAGACTCTTTAAGAAAGAAAAAAAAAAAAAAGGCAGAATAAAGCCTGTTAAGAGGGGAAAATTCTCCAGAGCAGAGGATTGCTAAATTAATTATGCAGATGTGAAAATTCAAAGGAAGAATAATTAGGCTGTTAAAGCTAAAAAAAAAAAAAAAAAAAAAAAAAAGTTATCATGTTGTTTGCCAAACACTGAAATACTGTGGACTCGGGAACTGCTTTTATTTTTTTTTTTAAAGATTTTATTTATTTATTTGACAGAGAGAAATCACAAGTAGGCAGAGAGGCAGGCAGAGAGAGAGGAGGAAGCAGGCTCCCTGCTGAGCAGAAAGCCCGATGCGGGGCTCGAACCCAGGACCTGGGATCATGACCTGAGCCGAAGGCAGCGGCTTAACCCACTGAGCCACCCAGGTGCCCCGGGAACTGCTTTTAAACTCCAGAAAACTAAACCTTCTGGAACATTCTATCCCAATTGTCTTGGGAGTCTTTGCTAAGTGAAAGAAATATGGAATGTGAATGGTGCAGTTGTTTATTTTGTGAAGAAAAGATAAATTCTCAGGAGCTCTGTGGGTGGTACGAATGCCAGTGCCTTCAGACCCAGCAGGCAGTGAACATAGGAGAGAAAGAGATAGGGAGAGAGGAAGGCAAAACACAGTGCACTGGGGGATATGGGAAATGCTGGGGTAAAGCAGGCAGGCAGCCAGCCAGGTATGAATACAAGCCCAAGTGTGGCCAATCTTCCATTTAAAAATAATCCAGAAATGTATACTGGATTTTATGTAATATTTTCTCATTTTTTGCTGCTAGCAAGTTGCAACCATATGGACTGGTCAGAGCACACCTGTAGGGTCATCGGGTTATGTTGACCATAAAAGGAGCATGATGGAAACACCAGTCATGTAGGGTTGTTTCTGGATTCCATGAGATTAGATGGGGTGGGTACTTCCTGGCTCTCAAGGGTCCATCACTGCCACAAGCATAGGGATTGGCCTGATTGAGTTAGCACCCAGAATGATGCCTGCCACCGAGTAGGACTCAATGAGGGTCTGTGCTTCATGAATAAATGAATTACGGAATCTTTGACTACTGTAGAGTCAACCCTATTCTCCTATTGATTCCTTTTATTATTATTATTGAGGAATAGTTGACATGCAATGTTATATTAGTTTCAGGTATACAACAGAGTGAATCAACAATTCTTTATGTTACTCAGTGCTCACCATGCAAGTGTAGTCACCCTCTGTCACCGTGCAGTGTCACTGAATTATTATTGATTATCTTCCCTGTGCTGGACTTTGATCTCTGTGACTTATCCCTTCTCATCTCCATGACCTATTGATTCCATTTTGAAATCCACAGGGGAGGGGGTTGGTTGCAAAGGAGGTGTGTTCTCTTAAGGACTTGTCCCCTAGGAGATGACTGGGCCACTCTTGGTGGGGATGGGGGTGGGCTGAGATAGTATTCATGGCCTTGGAAGTGCAGAGTAACAGATGCCCTCTATGCACCTCGGACCACAGCCAACCCATCACTTCATTTTTGCAGCCACACTTGACCGTTGTTCTGCCATGGCCCCTCCCCACATCTCAGCACACAGGGGTACTTCCGCTGCATCCCTGAATGCTCTCCTGATGTCCCCTACTTTGTAGTCCTGGGAATTTCTACCCTCTCTCTGAAAATTTGTCACTGTCCATTCAGGCCATTGCCAGAAGCCGTAGTGAACTTCGTCTGAAATGTTGGTAACTTCCAATTTAGAAACGAGTTAAAAGTCAGGGGGATGCTTCATCAGTCTATACTCACAGTCCTGGATTTGGGCATGGCATCCAGTGCAGGAAGTGTTCAGGAGGAAGAGAGATGCCCCATGGGTCTGCCTTTATGCTGGTGGCTTGTGGCGGCTCTTAGTCAGCCTCAGGGGCCTCTCTTCTTTGTTGATTGGACAGTCCCGCAAGGAGACCAGACAGTTTCTGTTTATCAGAGGAAGGAACACACCAGGGAAATTTGTTGCCCATTTAAAAAACGATTGGGGGGCGCCTGGGTGGCTCAGTGGGTTAAGCCACTGCCTTCGGCTCAGGTCGTGATCTCAGGGTCCTGGGATCGAGTCCCGCATCGGGCTCTCTGCTCAGCGAGAAGCCTGCTTCCCTCTCTCTCTCTCTCTGCCTTCCTCTCCGTCTACTTGTGATCTCTCTCTGTCAAATAAATAAATAAAATCTTAAAAAAAAAATAAAAAATAAAAAACGATTGGGCAGGAAATAGATACTCTTTGGATTACACGGAAACACATCCCCTCATTAGCTATTTCAGGATCACAGAAGGCCTGATGGCTGCTCTGGTCCCAGCCAGTGGGGTGATCTGGGACCAACAATCTAGGTTACACATTTGCATCCAGAAGGAGTATTGGCAGAAGAGGGACCCTCCTTTAGTTCATTGTTTTCTCCTCCTTCTACCCTGTGGTGTGCATTTCCAGGGCACTGGGTATATCAGTTTGCAACTCAACCTCACCAAAGGGGATGGGGATGAGGGAGCATCCTGGGTAGGGGAGCTGCCAGCCACCTCCCTGGAGGGCCTACAGCAGAGCACAGGGCCAAGCTGGCAATGGAGGGGGCGCACTGGAGTCTCCAGGGAAATCGGTATTAGCAGCAAGGCGGTCTCAAGGCCGCATTTTGGCATAGAGTTGACCTGGCAGAGAACTCTGCAGAAGAAGAGAGGTTTGGTTTGGACTGGTGGGTCTCACCAGGCCAGTGGCTGGTTCCTCTGCTGCTCCGTTAGATCTCCACGGGTCTCTGGTGTCTTGGGACTTCTCTAAGGACACACAGCTAAGACTTGGCCTTTCTTAAGTCACGTACTGGTCCCGTCCTAGCCGCGTGTCCTTGAAAAGCCCACGTGACCTCTCAAGATCTGTCTCTTTATCCAACACTCCAGGATCTCTTCCTACCTTGGGGCCTTGGCAGGCCTTCTTCTGCAGTGTTCCTCACCTGATCTGAAGTCTGGCTCTTTCTTGTCAGATCGTAGTTTAATGTCACCTCCTCTAAGGTCTTGCCTGACTACTTCATCCAGTGTGGCTACTCAGGAGCTCTCTACTCCATCACTCTTTTTAAAAATTACCTGCTTAGCTCTTATTATTATCCATCACTTCCTCCTCACCTCCCTTCCTTCTTCATTTCCTCTTGCCCTTCTTTCCCTACCGCTTCCCCTCCCCCCTTCCCCTCCCCCCTTCCCTTTCCCCTCCCCTTCCCTTCCCTTCTCTTGCCCTTTCCCCTCCCCTCCCCTCCTCTCCCCTCCCTTCCCCTTCTTATTATCCCTCTACCAGAATATCAGTTCCTTTAAGGACTTGTGTCTTACCTGTCTCTGAATGCCCAGCTTGGCACATAAATGTAGTTTCATAAATGATCGCTCAATTGATGGGTTAAAGTCTTCCCTTTATTAAACATGAACTAGTTGGTCTGGAGGCAAGTGCTTCAGGGACTCTACTAGTTCTGAATCTTTGTGACCTAAAAATTCCCAGCTTATAAGATTCTTAGTATTTGCATAGAGAGTTTAGCCGGGGAACTGGGGTTCAGAAATGATGAGCCAGACTTGATTCTTATCCTCACAGTGCAAGAGAAGATATAGTGAGTAGGTCCATTAGCTGGGGGCCATTCGTGCAGGCACTCATTCAGCGTCTCTTCCTGAGCCCTGTAATAGTTTAGAGGCTGCTTAGGTGAGGGGCTTGCAGTAGTGAGGACAGACCCTCTCTGAGGTCTCCTGAAATTTATAATTGGATTACAACAGACTTAAAGTCACAACACATCTGTGTCACGTACTAGTTACCTGATCTTTGGCTAGTTCTAAATTTTTTTCTTATCTCTCAAGTGGAGATTATTGGTCTCATAAAGCATTTGTAAGAATGGGGTGGTTCCTGGGGCACCTGGGTGGCTCAGTCAATTAAGTGTCTGCTTTTGACTCATGTCATGATCTTGACTGTGATCGAGCCCAGAGTCAGACTCCCTGCTCAGTGGGGAGTCTGCTTCTCCCTCTCCTTCTGCCCCTTCCCCCTTCTTGTGATTGCTCTCTCTCAAATAAATAAAATCTTAAAAAAAATAAAAGAATGGGATGGTTCATTGTATTGGACACAGCAGTCTAGGCTCTAGAGGCATGAAAACAAATGAAGACTTTGAGAGTTTGTGAGTCATCCAGTGTAACTGAAGGTAGGGTAAATCTTGGAGGATGAGGAGGAGACAAACTGAGAATAGGAGTCAAATTCTGGAAAGGAAGGCTAAGGCCCGACTATGGAAGACTGAGTTATGAAGCTCTTTTTAAAAATGAGTTTTAACTGACATGCAATATTATGTTAGTTTCAGGTATATAATTCAATATTTTTATACATCATGAAATACCTCATAGATCTAGTTAACATTTGTCACTACACAAAGTTATTACATTATTGACTATATTCCCTGTGCTGTAATTTTCATCCTCATGGCTTATTTAATAGGTGGACGTTTGTACTCTTAATCCTCTTCACTTGTTTGTCCTGTCCCCTCACCTACCTCCCCTCTGGCAACCACCAATTTGTCCTCTATATTTATGAGCCTCTTTCTGTTTTTTTGTTTTTTTTTTTTAATTTGTTTTGCTTTTTATATTTCACATGTAAGTAAAATCAATTGGTAGTTGTCTTTCCCTGACTTAATTCACTTAGCGTATGCTGTCTGGGTCTGTGTTGATACAACTGGCAAGATTTACTTCCTTTCTATGGTTGAGTAATATTCCTCTGTGTGTGTGTCTGTGTGTGTGTGTCTGTGTGTACACCATCTTTATCCATGCATCCATAGATGACCACTTAAATTATTTCCATATTTTGACTCTTGGAGATAACGCTGCAGTGAACATGAGGTTGCATATGTCTTTAAAATTACTTTTTTATTTTCTTTGGATAATTATCCAGGCATGGAATTGCTGATTCATATAATAGTTCTGTTTTTAATTTTTTGTGGGGAGCCTCCATACCGTTTTCCCACAGCGGATGCACCAGTTTGCATTCCCACCAACAGTACATGAGGGTTTCCTTTTCTCCACATCCTTGCCAACACTTGTTTCTCTTTGTTTGCTTTGATAATAGCCATTATGACAAGTGTAAGGTTATATCTCATTGTGGTTTTGAGTCGTATTTCCCTGAGCCTCTTTGCATGTACCTGTTGGCCATCTGTATGTCATCTTCAGAAAAATGTCTTTTCATGTCCTCTGCCTGTTTTTTTAAATTGAGTTGTTTGAGTTTTTTGTTGTTGTTGTTGTTATTGAGTTTTATGAGTTCTTCATGTATTTAAGATATCAACCCCTTATAAGATGTATCATTTGCAACTATCTTCCCCCAATTAATAGGTTTCCTTTAACAGTCTCATCTCCCATTCAGGCAGCCTACTGAATGGGAGCTAAAACTCGTCTTAAAAATATATATGAAATTTACAACCCATAAATTTCATGAAAACGAGGACATTATTCTCACTCCTTTAGTGAAAGAAACGTTGCAGCCATTCTAGTATCCAAAGATGATTATCTCTCTGCTCTGTTTTACCTGCTGGGTACTCAGCATTTATTGCTAAAGAATGAAAATGAAAGATTTTACTCCTTGTGTTTATTCCATGTTTGTCTTAGGAAACCTCACAGGTGCTTTTTCATTATTTATTGTTGAATCTGTCTTCTATGTGCAGTTAAGACCTGATTTATGTTTTATATTAGCAGTATAGTCTTTATCTTAGAGTAATGGAAGGGAGGTAATTGGCCATTGAGGGACACACTGGTGAAGAGAAAGGCAGACAAGAGAGCTGGTTGTAGGCCAGGTTGAAACTAACTTGCTTAGCTGATTTGGATGCGCATGGAAAGTATTTTAGCAATGATTGAATACGGTGGGACACAAAAACAAAGGAACAAGAATACGCAAGACTTAAATGATACAGATTACTGAATCCTGCATTGGGAGATACAGCCATTCTTCTCTCAGTTTGAAGTGCTCTCTAATAGCTTAGAAGGTGCCCAAAGAAATCCCTGTTCCAATCAGCACTAACTTTGCCATGACTGCTTCAATGTTATCAGTTAAGGAATGGAATTTAATAGCCTTGGGAACCATGCCACGGAAGCAGAAATGAATCTGCCCTAATTGGAGAAAGAAAGGACTTGGAAATGTGTAGTCTCTGATTACCCATTTATAAAGCCGGAGCCAAGTGTTTCTAAAAAATTAACAGTGGGAGGGATGAAAGTCATAAAAGCTTTAATTTTGATATTCATACCTAGGGAGCCACAAATGCTTTGTAACTCTTTTGTAAACCTCACCCAGTGCTTGGCACATTGAAGGCTCTCAGAAAAGCTTTGGATTATGCAGGATCGGTTCTCTGAAAAATCCTGGGGCCTTTCACTGGTGGGACTGAGATCCCTGGGAACAGATGCCTGGGGAGTCTGTTCCAGGGTGGGATACAGTTTTGATTCACGAGCTTCAGCTGGTCCTGCAAGAGTGAAGAATTTACTTATGAAAGTTCTTTGAATGTACTTTTCCTGCTATTGATTTTCCATCATAGATATCAGTACCCTGGAGAGATCTCCGCTTCATTCTTAGGACCTTTTAAACTTGGTGAACACTTTCAACACTTCTGAAACTTTTCTACCAGAGACCCTCTGAGGACAGGCTAGAACAAGCATCTTCATGAGGTTCAGGGGACAGAACCTACTGAGAGCACATACAATTCTGGAGTCTCGTTATACAAATTTAAATGAAGTTTGTATTGTGTTCTCTAGTAGACTGGTGATTGCCTTAATACTTTAAAAAAAAGTTTTAGGGGCACCTGGGTGGCTCAGTGGGTTAAGCCTCTGCCTTCGGCTCAGATCATGATCTCAGGGTCCTGGGATTGAACCCCACATCGGGCTCTCTGCTCAGAGGGGAGCCTTCTTCCCCCTCTCTCTCTGTCTGCTGCTCTGCTTACCTGTGATCTCTCTCTGTGTGTCAAATAAATAAATAAAAATCTAAAAAAAAAAAAGTTTTAAATTGCTTACCCCCCTAGGAAAATAGATGCTGCAGGGATATTCACTATAGATTTTCATTCTCCTTGGCTTGCTCTAGTCTGAGAAGCAAGAACTAGGTTAGATTTTGGAAAACAGGAAAAGGAGACGGGGCTGTAATAGACACATAGGGCATGGGACTGTTTTGCCTTCTCGTACTGATTTTTGGACTTATAAGGGAGGTGGCCGGTGAGTGAGCGTCACACTGCCTCACTAGAGCTCTGGGCTGAGGTTCTGCTTCTCATGATGCCACATTACAGAAGTGACTGCCTCATCTCAGGCTCCTAGAGGTCCTTTGAACGTCCCCGTGTCTAATTTGGGGCAGTATTTCCCTGCAGACTTTATTGTTCTGGTTTCAGTTAACATCTGTCCATGACAAGCTTTATAAGACAAGGCAGAAGCAGTCAGATGGACAGCTTCTGGCTAAGGATTGGAAGGCACAAAACTTGGGCACAAAGCCTTCCTTGCTAAACCCTGCTGCCCATTTGTACCCATCACACCTCATGTTCTCTGCACTCGTGCCCTTGTCTGCTTGGATCAACAGTATTTGCCAGATTCTTCATCCTTAGTTGTTGTGCCCCCTGCCAACATTTAATTGGTGGTGCCTGAATGTAGGCCTCAGAATACCTTAAGACTCAAATTCCATGACTTTCCAATAGAGACTTTTCAAAGCCCAAAATACCTTCTCTCAAAACAAACAGAACAAAGACTGTGACCATGTAGGTTTGTTGACAAGGCTTTGTTTGTACTTACTGCAGGTAATTTTGAGCAAAAAAAAAAAAAAAAGGTTTTCGTTCTTCACTCCCAGACCTAATCATCTCTGAGATGAGACAAGGCAGAACACAGCTCTGCTAGAGATGCATGAACTCCTTAGTTGTCATATGGTGGGTCCAGCAGTGGTATGGGTCTGGTTCCTCAGCACACGTTTTCTGGATAAAGGAGACCCCGAGTCTAATGATCAACGAGAAATGTTGAAGTTTCTCTTTGTACAAGGAGGTCTTCCATTTGAAATTGGAAGGACTGAAAAGCACTGTAGCTCCAGGATCTTTTTAAAATTAAATTAAATTTAATTAACTTTAGCTCAATTTATTTCTCATCACGATAAGTGTACTCTTTAATCCTCATCACCCATTTTACCCATCCTGCCTCCCACTTCCCCTCTGGTAAACATCCGTCTGTTCTCTATAGTTAAGACTCTTATTTCTTAGTTTCACTCTTTCTTTTATTTTTTCTTTGTTCCTTTGTTTTGTCTCTTGAATTCCACGTGTGGATGAGATCGTATGGTATTTGTCTTTCTCTGACCTCTACTGTTTCTTCTCTAGCTCCATCCATGTTTTTGCAAATGGCAACTCTTTATTATTTCCTATGACTGAATAATATTTCATTGTATGTGCATACCGCATCTTTATCCATTCATCTCTCAGTGGACACTTGGGCCGCTTCCATGGTTTGGCTATTGTAAATAATGCTGCAATAAACATAGGGCTGGATGTATACCTTTGAATTAGTGTTTTTGTGTTTTGGGGATAAATATCTAAATATTTGTTGAATAAATATTTAGATATTTGAATGATATCTTATTGAATGATAGGGTAGTTCTATTTTTAATTTTTTGAGGAAGCTCCATACTGTTTTCCAGAGTTGCTGTACCAGCTTGCATTCCCACCAACAGTGCAAGAAGGTTCATTTTTCTCCACATCCTCGCTAGCATTTTTTTCTTGTGTTTTTTATTTTAGCCATCTCACAGGTGTGAGTTGGTATCTCACTGTGGTTTTGATTTGCATTTCCCTGATGCCGAGTGAGGTTGAGCATCTTTTCGTGTGTCTGTTGGCCATCTGGATGTCTTCTTTGGAGAAATGTCTCTTCATGTCTTCTGCCCAGTTTTTGACTGCCCTGGTATCTTGTGTCTCTGAAGTGTGTAGGGTTCCTTGCTCTCCGTATATATACACTTTCCATATTTGAAGAGCGAGCTAAAAGAGCGGTGAGGGTAACTGAACACGCGCCATGTGGCGGGCCTTGTGCTGGGCAACCTTCAGGCATCAGATCCTCACAATACCCAAGTGAAGTAGATCGCTTCATCTGCATTTGAATCCTAAAGAGTGACCCAATTGGACCACATAGGCAGGAAGTGGCATAGTTGTGCCTCTCCTCTTAAACCCCTCACCTCTTTGATCCAAATCTGTAGGTGCTCTTCTTCTGGAAGGACTATTTTTTTTTTTTTTTTTAATTTGTGGAGTTTCTGTATTTCCCTATTCTTACATGGTCAACTGTTAGGACTGCTGAATCATGACAGAGCCATGTTCACCAGCACAAAGGAGTTCGTTCTTTGTGAAAACCTTCATGTTTTATAGGAATTTTACTGGTATTAAAAAGTAGAGGTACAGGGGTGCCTGGGTGGCTCAGTGGGTTAAAGCCTCTGCCTTAAGCTCAGGTCATGATCCCAGGGTCCTGGGATCGAGCCCCACATCGGGTTCTCTGCTCAGCAGGGAGCCTGCTTCCTCCTCTCTCTCTCTGCCTGCCTCTCTGCCTACTTGTGATCTCTGTCAAATAAATAAATAAAATCTTAAAAAAAATAAAAACATAGACTTAATGAGCTACAAGACTCTTTTAAGTATACCCTTTCTTGGTAATACTTTTTATTGTGCTTTTTCTGTATTCTTATTTTCCTAGGTTATAGAACTGGTCTTGGATATTTTCAATAATTCTCTCTCCTTTCTTCATAAATGTTCTCTGAACAATTTCTGCCAATTACCATGAGGTAATACCCAAGGACCTTTACTGTTAAAACATGTTAATGCATTCTGGCCATTCTGATGGATGGCAAGGTTAAGACTTCTCTGTAGATGGTGTCTTGTCCCTCCACAGAGAACTGAGGTCGTGTGCAGGTCCTGTTGCTTGAGCTGGTCATCCCAAACCATGTTGCTCAAGGGGTCGTGCATCTCCTCATCAGTGATGTGGGCTATAGATTGGCTTCATAGAATACCTCACAGAAGGAACCACAAGGCTCACCTGGTCCGTATTGTTTTTTAAGCCAGAAAGAATGTTAAGTTCTCTGGGCATGAGTAGCACCTTGAAAAGAAACTTTGACTCTCATATTCATTGTCAAAGTGCTGTCAGCTTACTCAAATGTCCAACATTCTGGCTTTGCCTTCTGATAGTACAACGTTTTCTTCATAGTAAGAAATTCTTAGTGGGAGATCCCAGGGACGAATGATTTTTGGGCGAGGGGGACAGAGGGATTCAACATACTGCTGCTTGGTACTGTAGTTGTCACCGTTATCCCTGTCACATGAGTGGCCTAGTGGCTCTGGGCATTGGCCTTGGCGTGAGACTCCTGTAGTTTCAAGCCCAGATATAACCAGCTGTGTGAACCAGAGACAGGTTACTTACCATTTGGTGTCAGTTTCCTCGTTGGTAAAGAGATATGAACTAATCTCTGCCTCCATGTCTTCATTGGTTACGTAGAATAATAGTACATTATTCTACAAGTTGGTAGATGTCACTGTCACTATTGTCAGTCCCCTAAATGGATACTGTATTATGTCATAAAATGTTCTCTCTTTCCCTTTCTTTCCACTTAGTTCTCCCATCTGCTCCCCTTTATCCTCCTTTTCCCCATCCCATTTCATAGGGAGATCAGTTTTTTGGCAGAAACACAGTGAGGGTCCTTGTCTTTACCATCCCAGAGCAGCTGGGGAGCAGAGGAAGGTATAGGATGAGAGCTTTGAGAAGGGGGGATTGGCTGGCCAGGCTCCTAGAATTCTGTGGCTTGTGATTCTCTGTAGCCTATTTCCACTGCTGCTCTAGTAGACTTCTCTTAATGCATTCTTTTCTAGTGATCAGAACTTGTACAACAGCTGTGTCGCACTTATCAGTGGTTGCTTATAATGTCTCATTTTGCACAAGACCTGAAAGGTGGAGAAAGCCCTTTTTAGCCAGGCGTGGGGCATCCTTAACTTTTACACCTGGGAGGCAATTGCAAATTCTCATAGGGCTGGATACTTGTTCTTGCTCCCAGCGATGGTCCTGACTTCATTGTTGCCTTGCTGTCAGCACAATTCTCCGAGAACCAGGAGACTGCTTTTTTTGCAGGTGGTGTTTATAAACCCGTCAGTGACAGGCTATAGCAGTGGTGTTGGCCCCGGGGCATAGGGAGTCTAAATTCATTCACAGATTATTACAGGGAGAGCCCCAGGAGGGAGAGGCCAGTGGAGAAACGGAGAGTTCTGCTCTGTGAGTGGGTGGAGGCTAGGACTTCGTGGGCAGAGGGACTTCTTAGGCAGGAGAGCAGAGGGAAAGAGATCTCCCTTAGAAGCAGACAGACCGGGTTTTTGAGTACTGGCTTTGCTATTTATTAGCCATACAATGTTGGGAAATTACTCTGCCATTTCAAATATTTTAACATGCTTTTTCACTTAATTTGTTATAAACATCTACCTGTATTAGTATGTACTGATCTACTTCCTCTTTTATAATATCTGGGCAAGATTTCATGAAGGCATGTCTTGTAATTGAGGTAGCTGTTTCCCTATAGATGGTGATATGGACTGAATGTTTTGTATGTTGAAGCCTTAACCCTCTGACGGCTGTATTTGGAGGGGAGGATCCTCTAAAGACCTAAAGAAGGTTAAATAAGATCATCAGGGTAGGGCCCAGTCCTCTAGCATAGGTGTCTTTGAGTTGCTCTCTGTGTGCCCTGAGAAAAGGCCATAAAGACAGAATGAGAAGGTGCCCATCTATCCGGAAGACAGGGAAGAGAGCTCTCACAAGAGCCTGACCCTGATGGCAGCTTGATCTCAGATTCTCCTGCCCCGAGAACTGTGAGAAATCAAAGTCTGTTGTCCAAGTCACCCAGGCTGTGGTATTTTGTTAAGGTACCCAAGCCGGGTAAAGGAGATGGACATTCAGGTTGTTGAGTTTCCCTTACCGTAGACCGTTAAGATGTACATGTTTGCCTAACATGCTGACTTGCTGGCTCATAGGATATTTCTTTTTCTCTCTCCTTGCCTTTAAATTCTAGAATTTTCATATGTACCAAAAAGTTGAGGGAGTAATATACTGCCCATCCACCTGTATTTAACAATTGTTAGCATTTAGGGACGTGGCAGATTAATTGCCAATCCCTCCAAAAAAGGCTGTTACCAGCTTATACCACCCTAGCCCCTACCACCCACCACACACACACATACACATACACAGAGTGTAAGAGAGAGGATGCTTTTAGTTTTAACACAAAGAAGAGTTGTTCTCAGCTTCTCAGTTTGGAGGGGAAAGAAAATCTCTCTTCTCAGGAGGGGTGCTTTTGGTCAGATGCAGCTTTTTATCTTTTGCCCCTTTGTCCTAATCCATCCCTGTCCCCACCCACTGCCATTCCACCATCTTGGGCACACAGAGTCACCCGTCTCTACCACTCAGCTGCCTGGCTGACTTAGCCGCATAGCCCGTGGGCCCCTTGGTTCAGCCTCTGATGAACATGGCCGGTGCCTTGCAGGGAAAACTGAAACCAGTGACAGAGGTCTTCCCAATGGCCATTCTTGTCTGGTTCCGGCAGAATCTTCTCTTTTGTATTCTGTGAGGCTCTGCCGTCAGCCAGTGAACAAGCCCCTCCGTAGAGCAGAGGGGAAGCGAGATGCTGGCACAGGTTACCATGGGGACAGACAAGCTGTAATAAATGTTTGGCATCTTAGCTTGACGAGGTTTTCGCAGTTTGGAGTCATTTCTTTGTCATCCATCCATTAAGTCACTCCTAATGAATCACTGGGAGCGTCTGCTCTTCAGATGAACCGCGGTTGCGCGTGATTCAGGCAGAGAGCAGCCTTAAAAGCAACGAGGAGACAACAAACATTCATTAATTTGTCAACTTTTTGTAAATTGAGTGGCCTCTTGTCTGTACTGACATGGACCTCAAGTTACTGACATGGACCACAAGTTCATATGGCTGTTTGAGATGATGTCTTAGCTCGTTTGACTCAGCGGGTAGGCTTGTTGCCTCCCAGGATCCTGTGTGGCTTCGAGTCCCCAGAGGTTCCTCACAGGAGGAAAGAGGGCTCTAAGAGGTGGCCACAGAGACCTCCACCCTGAGACCCCTTCTTTGGAGGCCCAAAGTATGCAGCTTGTCTCTTCTTGACAAAGGGCTACTTGGGCTGAAACGGGTGTACCCTCTCTCCACTCACGTCAGTGTGGGAGGCTGGGTTCTGCCGTTTGCATCTCCCTGTAACACTTGTAGGGCCGCGGTCCTCTGGAGTCCTCCCTGTGCTCTCAAGGCGCTTCATGGTGATGCTGCCACTCTCTCCTGTTGTGTCATCTCCCAGCCCTGCTCCAGCCCGTCAGGAGCCCAACGAAACACTTCCGTTCCCCAGACTGGCCTTGATCTCTCTGGCGAAGAAAGGCGCCTCCTACCTAGAATGTTCTTTTTCATCCTATCGCCGGGCTTGAGCCCATTTTCCATAGATGGCTGTCTGTCAAGGAAGTCTCACTCGCCGAAGGTCCAGGTGAGGTCCTGCACCTCTCCCGTACCACACGGAACTTCGCCTCCTGTTGCTGGCCTCCCTGAGACTGCGAAGCCCTTGCGGCAGGAATGTGGTCCTACTCCCTCTGGAGGTGCCAGCCTCCAGCCCGCACAGAGCAGAGACTCTGTGGGTGTTAATGGAATAGATGCACGTGTGTGTCAGTGCCCCAGGTACTTCTCAGGGATTCTCTGGCCAATGAACAAGATGGAACATGCCCTCCTTTCAGCAGCTCTGAGGGGGTCTCCCGCTCCACTTTCACGGGGGTTCTGGGCCTCTGTCTGTGAGCTTATGGGATATGCCCTCAGACAGCAAAAAGGCTTGGTTCTGGATTTTCAAAATCAATGTAGCTAATTAAAAAGTAACTCGAACTGGAAAACAAGTTTAGAAACAATTAAGATAATTAAAATATCACAACCTTAATTGAGACCAAGCCCTAAGCTTAAAAATGAAAATGAGTTAAAAAAAAAAAAAAAGACATGAAGCCTATAATGAACTTGCTTTCAAATTCAGTGTTTTCCAGCTTACTACATCTCTCTTGAAATTAATTTGTTCCTCTTTTCTTCTTAGAAAACAATTTCTGTAAAAATTATGAAACAAATTAATCGGGCATGTGTTCTGTGCCAGCTGACCTTTGATTGGTGTTGGGAAATGGGCAGGAGAGAGGACACGGAGCACTTGTGGGGGAGCACTCTGGGTCAGGGACACTGGCCTCGTGTGGGCCTCAGAAATCCTGAGGGGAGCGGGACTGGGGCAGGCGATCCAGGACTCTGCCATCCTGTGGGCAGTGCTACGTCCTGTTGTCAAGCCTGTGGTGGGAGAGGGAGAAACTTGGAACACAGGCTCCTGAAATCATTAGCCCCTTGACAAGGAAGCTTCTAGGCCTGCTCCCGGTTATCACTAACCTCAGCTCTCTCTCCCTGCCTCTTTCCTTGAGAAATTTCCGTGCCCCTTATTAATGGGCCTCTCAAATGCCACTTACTATTCTGATCTGTTATCGTTCCCTTTACAAAGTGGAGCCACATAGCCCTGTCCACTGCGGCTGTCGGCTGCTCTCCGGTGTCACCTCAGATGCTGGGGTTCCTCAGAAAAGCTCAGCTGGGAGGCTGCGTTTAAAGGCAGATGACACACTCCCTTCATCATCCTCATCCCCTCTTAATCTCAGCGTTCCTGTTTTTCAGACACAAAATGCACCGTGGTGATTAAAATGAACACCGACAGCTTGATTTATTACTGTTTTGTTGTTCTGCAAAGTTCATTTACTCAAAATAATTCACATACATGTTTGAAGTATTCAGACCCTGGTAATTAATTTTTAGCAGACTTTATTTCTGTATGCAAATTGTTAAGTATGTGTATGGAGTTAAGGGACTGGTTTTCATTGAGTAGTCTTTATGGTTGGATTTTGGGTTGTTTGTTTTGAAGAAATGCCGGCTTCATGAATTAGAGGAGTGGTGATTTATAGTTGTTTGCCATGTGCCAAGGCTGCAGAAAGAAAACTGGCCAAATCAGTGGTCTGTGTTGTTAGCTGGACGGTTGCCGCCTTCAGAGGCAGCAGACAGAGAGTGCAGTTGCCCAGGGCCGGACACCTCATCTTCCCCAGGAAGCCCTGGTTCCGGGCCTGGGCATACCAGATTCCCTAGCTGTCCTTGAGTTAGACCCTTGAGCCTCTTTCTGCCCTGAGGGCCTCCCAAGAACCTGGTGCACTCGGGCTCTCTACTTGGTGTGAGGTGTGGCCCCAAGGTTAAGTCCTCACGGGAGATCCTAGGTGATTCTCACCCTGCTGGCCTCTGAAGGTGAGATGTTTGTGTTCTGGAGTCAGCTGGTCGGGTGTGACATTCCCTCTGCAACGCTCATCCGTGACTCCTCTTTAAGACCTTCGTTTGTAAAATGGGCACATTACCAGCAGCCGCCTCTTTGGGTGGTTTCGAGAATTACACATGGTAATCCAGTTAGAGGGCTTGGTTCATGGCCCACATGTCTAAAGCCGTGGGTAAGTGTCAAGCTATCCTTGTTAGTACGAAGTCGTCTTACTCATTCTGCGGACACAATGCTCAAAAAAGGAGCAAACACCTACAAGTGGTGTAACCTAGACAAGGTCCGTTTTACATACTCACAAATATGAACTCGTGGACTCCTCCTGACAACCCAAACAACAACAGATGGCATTATCCACCCCGTGTAGAAGGGAAACTGAGGCACGGGGGAGCCACAGAGCTGGCATTCAGACTCGGAAATACGGGGCCTGGAGCCTGCTCTTCCGTACTCAGTGCAGCTCACCCAGTCGCTCTGAGATGGCACCATCCATGGAGGTCATCTGGGCCGCAGTGTGGACGTGGATGTTTGTGGAGTTGCCTGCAGAGAGAAAGAGAACCCCGGGTCTGGCCCTGAAGCGGGTCCTACAGTACTCCAGATTTTGCTATGCATCGCCCTGTCGGTTTCCACCTTGGCCTCACACTCCAGTGAAAATCCCCGGGGTTCTGCAGCACTGAGCCCCTGTCAGGGAAATGCTGAAGCTGGTACCTCAGCGGGGGCTGCCTGTGGTCCCGTCCCTGAGTTCCTGGAGCTCCCTAATGTCTGACTTTCTCCTGTGGTGAGGAGGGCCCCGCAAAGGATTGGCACGGTGGTCATCAGTGCTTGTCCCGTAGTCATTCTGCAGGTGGGCTTAATTTTGCGTGAGTCTTGGAAAGCAGGTCAGAGTTGGTGGGGCGGCCACTCTAGGGTTGGGGGTGCGAGACATTGCCCAAGGAGGAGGCCAGTGGCCTGAGGCCGTGCCAGCCTCCTGGCTTCTCAGGTGGACATCCTGAGGACGAGGAGCATTCCACCTAGGACTGGGAAGACTTTGCTGTGAGTTTCCAGAAGGCCCAGCCTCGGGGGACTCTGCAAGCAGACACAGGCTCCCCCCACCTGCCCCCGCCCCGTCGTTTGCCTGCCGGATGCAGCCCTTAGCTGAAGAGTTCAAAGTGAACACCCTGTCCCTGGGCTTGAATTAGCCTCTTTTATTGTCCTGCAGCTCATTTCCCTCTGCTAAGCTTCAGGCAGGCAGACAGTCCCTTGGGGAGTAGGCTGTGCCGATGAATCCCTGGGGGCCAGGACCCGGGTCTTGTTGCTGACTTGACTGGCCAAACCAATGTACCCTGCCAGTGTGGACGGCAGCTGAGGCTGCTGCAGCGGAGCGAGCCTCCCCAAGCTGTTCACGCAGCACAAAGGCCTTTGAGTCTTGTGGGTTCCCATCCCCTGAGACATACCCCGAAGCCATGGCCTTTGGAGGGAGGTGGTCTTGAGACTGGGAGTCTGTGCAGGCTAAGAGGAAACAGGACTTCTCTAAGCGCAAGGGTTTCATGGTCACCAAGGGACCCAGCCTGTGGAGGGGATGATGGCATTTCTCTGGGTAGGTGTTCTGTCCCTGCTTGGGATGCCCATTGGTATAACCGCCTATCTGTGTGGGGAGGACATGGGGCAACATCCCCTCCTCTGGCTGCAGAGAGAAGTTATGAAAGATTTACTGCCTAAATAGGCTTTCGGCCTGGAGCTGGGAGATAGTACGATTGTTTTTGTTTTGCGGAGAATTCCCTACGGCCTCTTCTCTGCTCTGAGCATCTGAGGAACGTGGGTTCCTCAGCTTGCTGAGCACGGATGAGCCTGGGGCCGGCTGCTCAGCCGGTTCTGGGAGACTTTGCGGTCGAGGAACTGCTGCTGTGGGAGACCCTTTCTCCCTCTCTCCACTGCCTGGGTTGAATCGACATCCCCTCCCTTCCCCCTGTCAGCCCCATGTGCAGGCCACACTTACTCTTCAGGGGAGTTGGGGGGGAGTGTCTTGCCGGTGGCCCAGATGTGCCTCCCTGTGTTGGCGTGTATTGGTCTTCATGCCTTGACTGCCGCCCCACCCTGCTCCTCCATCAATATCCAGTTCACATACTAATGCTTCATTAATCCGTGTCCCAGAAATTGATCTCTATTTTTCTCTCGAGCTCTGTTATCATTTTATATGCCCGGCAGGGCCCTTATCTCCTCCCGCCTTGCACGATAAATATTTATGTGTCACCTTGTCCCCTTCCTTATTATACCAGAACTTTGTGTGGCACAGAACGGTCTTGCACATCCTGAAGTTGTCCCCAAATTTAAAATAAGCTCATGGATGCACACAGTCCATGTTGATGGAACCGGGGCCAAAAAACTCTGTCCTCAAGGACTTTTGTAGTTGCAGGGAATAAGTAAAGGTAGGCATGGGTGAAGTCATAAAAAGCAATTGCAGACAAATAACGAGAGAAGGAAAAGTAGCTCTTGGTCCTTGGAGCATGTAAGCTTCTAGGATTTTTAAAGTAATTCCTGCCTGAGATGGAGATGCTGAAACTCCCCAAAGCACAAAGGAATCACTACCCTGATGTTGAAGAAGCGCATGTGCAGAGATACAGAATTCCCCCTGGTTTGGGGATTCATTCCAATCCCCATCAGCTGAAGAAAATAGCATGGGGTGCAAACACATGGTCTGTTTATTTCCCACTTGTTTATTTGAGTAGAAAGAAAAATTAAACTTCCCTGGAGGTCCTAACCCCCACCTCTTCTTGTTCTTTTTGCCTTAGCCCTGGACCCATCCAAAGACCCCTGCCTGAAGGTGAAATGCAGCCCTCACAAAGTATGCGTGACCCAGGACTACCAGACGGCCCTGTGTGTCAGCCGCAAGCACCTGTTCCCCAGGTAAGGCAGGGGGCTGGGAGGCCCACTCCAGTTGACAGATCTGGGGGTACCCAGTGTCTGACTGGGGGACAGTAGTGGTTGGGGGGAGGAGAGAACATGTTTCTGTCGCTATTTCTTTTTAAAAAGATTTTGTTTATTTATGAGAGAGAGAGAGAGAGAGCACAAGTTGGGGGCAGAGGGAGAGGGAGAAGCAGATTTCCCACGGAGCAGGGAACCCAAGGCGGGGCTTGATCCCAGGACCCCAAGATTATGACCTGAGCCAAAGGCAGACACTTAGCCAACTGAGCCACATGGGTGTCCCTTGTCATCCTTTAATATGGTGTATGGTGCCTGTAGTCCTGCTGGGTATGAATCTCAATTCTCAAACACAGATTTGCAAAGAATTTCAATATCTGTATTTGCTTTAAATCAACTTTATATGTCTCTGAGCCCACATCTGAGCAGATGAACAGAAAATCCCTTCTTGGTCATTGTGAGAACCATTCCTCCTTCCAGAATGACCCCAGAGATCCAGGATGCTTATAGCCAAGGAAACAGAGTCAGAGCCTTTTATCTTTTGGTGACCTCGGACCTGCTTCCTGTGGTAACCCTTTGAGGTTTCTCAAGGTCTGAGGGCTGTCGGCTTTCATGCCCGTATAGATGTGGGCATCTTTGTCAGGCTGGGGTTTGGGTCTTTCCTCCTCAGGCGCGCTGCACCACCATTCCTCCATGTCTTACTATTTTCTCAGTCTGCAGCACCTGGTCTCCCTTCTTCCCCAGCCCGGGGGAGGTAGGTCTCCTCACTCTCCTTTAGGATCATTAAAGCCTTTACCTCTTGCCTTCTCCTGGCTTTGTCCATCTAGTGGGCTTAGGCTTTTGTAGATGACAGAGAGAAACTTTGAATTTGGCCTACTTGTGCATTCAGTCCTACAGAAATATTCGAAGCAAGAACCAGCACATGCACGCGCACATGCACACACACGCGTGCGTGCAAGGCTTCTTTTACCAGTGGGGTTGGGTGGGTGGAGGTGGGAGAAAGGTGATTTCAGTGCCTCATCTCCCTTCTTCCTGTACTACTATACAGTGGAGAAGTATAGTCATGGGCCTCGGAGTCATCCACCAGTTTTGGATATGACCGTGTGCTCTGCCATGACCTCAGGTGGGGAACACAGCCTTCCTGGGACTTGATTCCCACCAAAATGCACCTCCTATCACTTTTGCTCGTTAATTCCACTTTGCCCCTGGGACCATGTAGGCTGTCCTGTCCCTTCCTGCACTTCTTGAAGTCTAAGCAGTGCTGGTCCCTTTGGCTGCTCCTCTTGGGACAGGTTCTAATTTCCTTCCTTCAGTTCTCTAAGTGGCTTTCTCTGAACTGCCCGGGAAGCCCTATCACGGTCCAGCACAGAGACCGCCAGGAGCTGAGCCCTCACCCTTTCTGTCTCTGCAGAGCTCGTCCCCGCAGCTCCTCACCCTGCCTCCACGATCACCTAAAAACAGTCATCCTTTGTCTCTGTAAGACTGAGATGCGAGGTATAATGGGTTCTGCTCTTCCCTGCAGACTGGAGCATTCTCCCTGGAAGTAAAGGCAGATCTCATCCCCAAACCCCTACCCTGTGTCAGGCGTGGTGCTCAGAAGAACTTTGAGTTCTTCTAGCCATTTTGTCAAGTTGGTATTTGTTGTCTCCGCTCTGAAGACGAGAGAAGTGAGACAGAAAGAGGCAGTAGCAATTGGCTTAGGTACCCAGAAAGTGGCAGCCGTGATTCAAACCCAGGACCGTCCAACCCCAAAGCTGATGTTTCCCATGACTGCCATACATTGGCCTCTCCGTTTTTCCTGTCCTCGTCTGTTTGTTCATTTTCTGTCATTTAACCGAAAGGTATCACGTACCTACCACGTGCCGGACTCGCGTTACCCACTGAAGCTACACGCTACATTACTCTCAAGGAAAATCAAGTTAACTGTGGGGCGGGATGTACAAAAAGTTGGTTGTTGTTATTACTAGAAAATGTTCATAAAGCATATGAACTCTGAGAAAACTAGACTAGATTCTGCAGCTGCACGTGATTTCTTCCTTCTCTGCTGGTGGTGAGATGAAGACTCTTTTGCCACAAATACCCAAATGCCCTTTTTGGGATAGTGCTCCAGATTTCAGCCGTCGGGTTGTGTATGTGTGTGTATGGATGTATAACATGAATAGTCTCTTGCCTGTTTCCTCCTGGAATGTAGCCCCTCTGGGAGTGCCATGTAATTGTCAGCATTACGCTCCAGTCTGTGAAAGGGGGAGGCAGAAACTGGGCATGTCTAGGGGGTGAGTGGTGTGTGTCCACGTGGGAAGCATCACCACTTGTTTGCTTGGGTTCCAAGTGTAACCCTCATCTCCCACCTCTCCTGATGGCCACAGAGTTATAGTGATTAAGAGCAAGGATTTGGGAATGAGCCCAATCTGGGCTCTGTTCCTAGGCTGACTGCTTCCTTCCTCTGTGACCTTGGCAAGTCACTGTACCTTTCTGAATTTGTGCATTTTCATCTGCAAAGTGGATTTAATGAAAGCACTCACCCATCCCTCTTTCCTTTTCCTTGGGATACATCCTCTAGGGACTCTTCAAGAGAGAGTTTCCAGGTAATAAGGTAATAAGTAGTCCCTGCACGGGGTATTTTGTGCACGCACATCCTTGTGTGAGAGTTCAGTGGGATGCACGTGTGTCAGGAACACAGTGTAGACTCACATTGTGACGGCTCGTCTTCCAGTTGCTAAAACAATTATGATCATCGTTATTGCTACTGTCTCGTTCATTCTGGAAGGTCAGCCAGGAAAGCCCATAGTAGCATGCTCTTGAGAAGAAGGTAGCCTCCTCCAGGTGCCCTCCCACCTTCCCAGCCTGACTGTGCCTGCTTCTCCTTCCTTTTGGAGGAAGCGGTGAGGTTCAGCCTGAGGATTACAGTGTCGTTTCTGCTGCCCTCTTTGTGATTCACAGCAGGTAAGGACTAAGAAGATGACTGCATTTCTCATGATAGGGACCTTTTGTTCATTGGAAAAACAGCCCCAAGAGGAGGCTGTGATTGAGACAGCATGCCTACTCCCTTAGCAGGATTTGGGAGGTGGTCTGAGCCGGGGAAGGTTGGCAGTGGTGTTGGCTCTAGCTGTGGGCCCACCCTCCCCCGCTCCCTCTCGGAGGCTGAATTGGTCGGCCCGCCATATCAGCCGAGCACACACCTCTTCCTAGGGTCTTGGACACCTTCCCAGATGAAACATCTGTCCTGCCACATTCTACTTTAGGGGTCCCCTCTGACCAGGGAGACAGTGTTGACAACTCTATTTATTCGTCCATCAGGGAAGTAATCTTTCCCTCTGTGAAACATCTGTAGACAATCCCATCAGCCAGTCTGGCCTCTGCAGCAGCTCAAGAGGCAAACCCCGGGTACCAGATCGCCAGCAGCGCACACACATGGAGAGGCGGCTGGGCCAGCCGCGGGCTGATTATGAGTGAGGCTCCAGACTTCAGCAGTCTTGTCAAGTGTATTGAGACAGGACAGTGAGCACGTCAGCGAGAAAATTTCATTAGCTTTCCTTGCCCGTGGAGAGGGAGTGAATGGAGAAGCTGTTTGACATTCAAGTCTGTGAGCACCAAGTGTCTGGGAGGACAGACCGCCATTTTGGTGGGCAGCCAAGTGGGGCAACCGGCCTCCCTCGGCTGGAGTTCACCTCTTTAGAGTGGTGTTTGGATTCTGGTTTGCATCTAGTCTCATCCAGAGGCTTCAACTACTCCCATGTTCTCTTTGGAGAATTCTCCTTGGAAAATCTTTGTTTTGTCTCTTCCTGCTGTTAAGCCACACTGAGCAGTCTAGGGAGAAGGTGAATTCTTGGTTGCGTGTTCACCTTTTAGGTTCTACAAAGGGGCCATTTATGCATTTCAGAGCCCTGTGAAGGTTGCCCAGAGCTGGAAAGCCTTCTCTGAGATGACTTTTTAAAAATATCTGAATTGATTTTTGATATAGCAATCTTTGATGCTTATTACGACAAACACTAAAGATACAGAAAAGTAAAAAGAAATGGGAAATAGGCAATGGTTGCACAAGCAAAAAACAGTAATTAAACATTCCTCCCATTCTTTTTTCTAGTCAATGGGTTTTATCCGTTGGTTTGTTTCTGGTAAAACTTGATCATCGAGTGATGCCTGTCTTATAAATAAAGATTTGTATTGGGTTCTCTTCAGTTAATTTTTATAAATCAGTATCTTTGTGATACTATAACTCTTTGTAGATACAAATTTTATAGACTGTCATAATGTAGTATACAGAAGATTAACTTGAAATGGATCATAGACCTAAATATGAGTTAAGAATATAAAACTTCTGATAGAAAGCCGGAGTAGTAACCTTGGGTTTGACAGAGATTTCTTAATTAGGGCACAGAAACATCATGAACTATAAAAGGAAGAGATAATAATAAAAAATAAAAACAAATTGGATTTCATCAAAACTGATCTTCAGAACACATAGTAACAAAAGGATAAGCCATACTAAGGGAAGATATTTATGAAACACAGGTCTGAGAAGAGGTTTGTATCTGGATTATGCAATGAAAACATCTGTTCCTACAAACACTCACTCATGAATATTTGTAGCAGTTTTACTCGAAATAGCCAATAGCTAGAAGCAACCTCAAATGTCCATCAGCAGGTGAAGGCTTAAACAAATTGTGGTACATCCATACAGTGGATCACGACTCAGCAATAAAAAGAGATAGGCTATTGATGCATTCAGTAGCATGGATAAGTTTGCTAATAACTCTGCTGAGTGAAAGGGCATCGTCCAGAAAAAGAGTATATATGCCATGAGTTCTGTTTACCTGAAATCCTAGAGAACGCAGGCTAATCCGTGGTAGCAGAACACAGAGCATTGGTTGTCTGCGAGAACAGGTCAGTGGGGTGTCTGAGCAGTCTTTAAAGCTAGATAATGCAGAGTGGATCTGTCGGGAAATAGTCACACTCTGGGTTTCGATGCCAAAAATGCCACCGGCAAAAGAACTCTTTGGGGTAAGAAGACTTTTTAAGGCAACAATGTATCATTCTCCCTGACTTAGATTTTGGGCTTTCTTAAAGAAAATGCCCTCTCAGGAAACAGGGGTGGACAGAAAGCCATACAACCCACAGAGGGCTCTGCTCATAGGGATTCTCTGCCCATCAAGATGGCTGGTTCTGATTTATTGCTCTGGGTGGGCGGGGGCTAAGGGTGGGATTCTCCCTACAGAGCGATGAACATTGATTTTACCTCTCTGTTGCCATTGATTTTCATTTGGAGAATGGAAAATTGAAGCATTTGTTTTAAGCCTTGCAGACAAGCAACATTCTCGAATTCGGCCAGTGCATTGTGAGCGGGAG
Source organism: Lutra lutra (assembly GCF_902655055.1). Classification (NCBI taxonomy): domain Eukaryota; kingdom Metazoa; phylum Chordata; class Mammalia; order Carnivora; family Mustelidae; genus Lutra; species Lutra lutra. Next base: position 76,125,474 of record NC_062282.1, on the reverse strand, counting down.
GAAAGGGTGTCAGGATGGGACTTAGAACATCTGAGTGTACCCTTGGAAGCCTTCTGGGAGCAGTGGAACTAATCTGTTTTTAAATAAGGAGCCGACGGCCAGTCTTTCCAGTGGGGCTAGGCCTCTCTAACGTAATGGCCCTTTATCTCCACTTCCTAATTATCTGGAATAACAACGAATTCTCTGCACCGGCGAAGAATTCAGATTGAGTCCAGGCTCGTGGTGCTGTAGACCAATCTGAGAGCTTTCTGTCTTTTATGTGAACTTGGAAAAAAAAGAATCAAAGTGTTTGAGGTCAGAGAGAAGTACATAACAGAATGTGCCTCAAATACCAAACTCTCAGAGGATATTTGAAAGGATGATGGTTATTTCATCTCCGTTTTGTTTTACAACAAAGTGCTGCCTCCTGCTACAGGGGCTTTGAATGGGTTGATTATATACACACATACCTGGCTCGGTTTGGAAGATGTACGGCCATGTGCAAAGTGGGTGATTCCTCGGTGTCTGCATGGCAATCTCGTACTTTCTCCAACTCCAGGCCTTGCCCGTGACCGAAGTGTGATCATGCTTGCATTCCTTGTTTACGTTTCCATCTTGATAAAGCTCACGTTTCTTCTCCCAGGGGCCCAAGCGTTGCCTTGTGTTCTGTTTTAACCTCATGGGATCTTCCCTTTCCCTGCTCTGGGCCCAGGTAGAGTGCTGATGAGAGCTTGGCGCTGTTTATAGGCCAGTGGTGGAAATTATGGAGCTGAGTTTTGGGTTTGAGCCCACTTCTAAATCAGCCACCTTATTAAACAGGAAAACCGTCACTGGGATCTCTTGACTTGGGGTCACTGAGGCAAACAAAGGGAGAGTGGTTGATTCAAGAGATGCCATTTCTTGACCACCTGCCATGTTAGGCACACTCGGTGGAACAGAGTTTGCTGACTTCTCACAGCAGTCAGAGAGGTCTGCGTTATGATCCCCGTTGTATGGATGGGATTACTGACGTCCTGTCAGTAACTCCTTTCCTGGCCAAGGGCCCTCAAGGGATGGATTTGAACCAGAATGGAGGAATACCACAGGGCCCCTCTGCTGCATGAGTCACAGGTATAAGCTCTCGCTGTCTAGTTTGCCTTTTCCGTCAGAGCTGAAGCCCACCTGTCACCCAGCCAACCTGCCGACCTACTCCTGGCCCGAGGGGTCCTGTGCTTGAGCTGGTGCCCTTCTGTCCTAACTTGTGTCACCGACAGAGCCATCACTGGGGGCATGGCAGACACCCATTTCCACCTTTTCTATGCCCACAGTGGTCATTCTGGGTTCATTTTTCCCTCGCTGGTTTATCCAAAGGTCGTCATTGAAACCACATGTCACTTAAACATAAGAGATACTTACTTACTTTCAACCGCAGCCTTTTTTTCCTTTTCCTTCTCCCCCCCGCCCCCCAATGGAAGTATTGTATGCCTCTGCCTGGAAGGACCTAGCTGCTCCTGGGGACTTCAGTGAGCAAGATTTCATAACTCAAGCAAGCCAGTTACCTTCTCTGTTCCTTTGTTTTTCTCTCTGAAATTGAGAGTATTGATTACACGAGCTTGACAAGAGCAGCACAGAGTAAAAAGCAATTCATAATGGAGATGTGAGTAATTGCGTAGAATTTTTAGTCCCTTGGAACAAAGGGGACGGAGTGAGAGGCAGAAATTACTTTGTGAGGTGGATTCACTAGGTGAGTTTTAGGAGCACATTAAAATCATGACTGTGAGTACATTTTTCCAGACCCAAATTTGCCCCTGCCTTGATCCCCCCCCCACTTTTTTTTTTTTTTAACTTTATTGCCAGTGCCCCACAGGTTAGATGGAGGGCAAATGAGGGCAATTACCGAGTGAGTGCTCCCAGCAGAGTCTGATGGCATCTTGCTGGCTGGACAGTTTTTTCTGAGTGTGACTTTTAAGGACAGGAGCCTCTGCTCTACCTGAGCCCTTTCCGGCCCCCGCCACCCATGGCCACATGCTCCTTTCTCCCTCCCAAGTTGCACTGCTTGAGATCTTTCCAAAGAGGGTAGTTTGTGTTTCCCATTGACCCCAATGCATTGGATTGTTGTCTCTCTCTCTCTCTCTCTCTCTCTCTCTCTCTCTCTCTTTTTTGAGCCATATTCTCTCTATAGGAGATTGGAAAGGTTTTATCGTTGAATTCCCAATATGAGCATGTGCCCAGATACAAAGTTGCTGGAAAGCTAGGAAACTGAAAGTGTGTGGAGCTGGGCCAGGCACAGACGTTCACACCGCCCTCTCAACTCTTCCCTCTGTGTCTGTCAGAGATCCCGCGTGCGCTAGGCTGCTCTGCGGTCCTCCCCGGGGTGACGGACTGCGGTTGCCGTGTTGATTGCTGTTCTTGCCTGTTAAGAAATGGACAGAGAGGCATGTTTCATGCATCAGATTTAAGTGGATTTAGAAAGCGGAGGTTGAGGTGGGTGTGTGGGTTTTGAAGAGGTAATCACTAGATGTGATTTCCACAGGGGCTCAGGGCGTGCTGGGAAGCACACAGGTGTGAAGCATTACATTAGCACGTTCATCCCTAAATACTAGGAAACAGACAAGCTCCAGCCCCCTCAACCCCGTGACTCACTGAAGATGTTCCATTGCCCACACATTCTGGGCACCCTTTATGGTATCCAGAGAGAGGAGTATCCAGGTATCCCAGTGTGGGGAGAGGGCTGGGGGACAAAGCCTCTGTGGCCCCTCACAGAACACATCATCTTCTTTTACAAAAGGGGTCAGACTGAATTTTCCCACTTAAACGAACTTCTGCTTTAATTTTCTGAAATCTCTTTCCGTTGCCTCTGTTATTAATAAATCTGCTGTGGCCTGCTTGCTTTTCTGCCAAAACTCATGATCCCAACTCGTAGGTTTTCAGTTTAGACATTTTATATCAGATTAATTCAACCCATGAACCATGAAAGACATTCTTGATGGGTATCGGGCACCTCAGTAGGGCCCATCTGGGGGCACTGACCATGCAGGTTATGGGGCCAGGAAATGGACTGAGGATGATTTATATGGGCATCCGGGGCTATCTTTAGAAGTATTTTGTTTTAAATAGAATGTTCTCAGGCTAATGTCCTGTCTTTAATGTTCCTCATGGAGAGGGTGGGAAGAGGGCGAGGCCCTCCACGCACAGAGGGACAGGAGAGATGAAAGTTAATTAGTTGGGGGACTTTGCCACCTTTCCAAGGCATTCTTAAATTATGTTTTTAATGGGCTCACACTGAAACGGATGCAGGTCTGTTACAGAGCTGGGAAAGGCCCTCCTTCCAGTCTGCCTGCCTGTCCGTGATCTCGCCACAGCTGGACGTGCTGGTGTGTCCTGTTTTCCACTGAACTGGGAGTGTTGCTTTCCATCACCTAGTGGGAAAGAGGAAGCCCCGCCTCCAACCTCCCCTGGCAATCAGTAATCCCAGGTAGAGGGCAAGATGGCAGGGCTCAGGTCCAGCCTGGAATTTGAGCCTTCTTCTGCAGATGCCAGGGGAGGCCATCCATGAATGCAGCGTTGCTGATAAAAGGCTTGAGGACTCGGATCTCTCCTGTCATAATTTTGGCAGGACGAGCCCTCGGGAAACAGCTCACGTACACCGGTGATGGTGGGTTAAAGGTCCTTAATTCAGAACCCTCTAAGTTGGAGTCTGTGATAATTTCTTGATTTAGCAAATATTTATGGTGCCTTCTATTTGCCAGACCCTGCTGCGTGTTTGGAATTCTGCAATGAAGGGGCATGATCTCGCCTTATGGAGAGCAAAGTCTACAGGAGAAAGGAGATAAAAAGGAAATTAAGTATCTAATAAACTGTCATAAGCACTAGGTAGGGTACGGACAGGGTGTCCTAACAGAATCCCTTTAGCTGGTTGAACGTGGGCATGCTGGGGAGGTGAAAGGTGAAAGGTGCCAGCTGGGCAAAGAGTAGGGAGAAGCGTTCTGTGTGTGTTCACGTGACGCTCCTGCACATCTCATTGAAGCTTGTGGCCTAGGCGAGAAGATGGGAGACAAAGATTGTATATAATGAAAGCTAGAAAATTAAAAAAAAAAAAAAAAACAAAAAAAAAAACATGGAATAAAGTTAAAGTTCCAAGATGCGGGCAACCATTTCCAGCTGCAGTTAGATTGGGACAAGGGTGGGAGGTAGAGAAGGGGCAGCGTTCCCTAGTATTTCTAGTGGTACAAGAGCACATGAGCACAGTGTGGCTCATGCACGTTGGGACTTGCTTAGCAGAGATGGGAGGGCAGGGGGGCAGGGCAAGGTGGCCCTGAAGCCCATCTACTATCCAAGGGCCACTCTGCCCTCAAGACACTTGCCTACACAAAATCTCCATTTCCTTATTAAGTGCTGACTTGCACCCTAGCCTGGGGCATCGTGATAAGGAAGCAGTAGGCATAGTGCTGGCACATACTAGGTGCTCAATAAAGGTGAGTCTCCCATCTGAGTCTCTAGTTCTTCAGTGAACATCTAGATGGAGGAATAAACCTTGCAGACCTTGCAGAGTCGCTCGGGCCTACGTGAGGTCACACATGCAAAGGCCCTATTATTTGTAACATTCCGAATGGTATCAGTTTTCATGATTGGTGAGTTCCTTACTGGCAGAGCGCCCTTGCTCCTCATTAGCTCGTTCTCCTACCTGCACCACCCACACTCTCTCTGGGGCATAGGCTCAGGTCTGGGTACATGTTCGGGACGTATTGAACAAATGAATGCGTCACGTAAGTCTAGAAAGAGGCTGGAGGTGCATAGTCAGACTGGTGTCTTTAATTAGAAGCTCTGAGAGGTCAGCGAGTGAGTCACAAAGCGGTGCTCCAGGTCATGTCAGGGCTGTTCACAGGAGGGCAGAGCATATCCCATTTCCCCTTATAGAGCCTACCATCCTCTTGACTGTCCAGGAAAATGCTCAGATGGAGCCCGTGAATTCCCACAGGGAAGCCGGAGGCAGCGTGTGTGTGAAAGTGGTCTCGTTATTATAGGGAAGGAGCAAATGTACTCCAGACTCCATACTCCGTCCTCACCTGGTGGCCTGCTCCCGTGGCACCCTGCCTCTTTGCCCGCCTTCGCTCTCAGCTGAAGGGCCCGTTCCCCCGGGCCACAGGCTTGGCCTTGGAAGGGATAAGGGGTCATCTGTCTTACAGACCCCTCGAGTCTCTCAGAGCTGGAGGTCTGTTCTTCAGAGGTGCTGCAGAAGGGCCTTTAAATCTGCCTACAGGAAGGAGGGGACACATGCTGGGCAACCGGTCTGGCAGCCACCATGAGCGGGGCCTCCCTAGATTGGCACTTCTCTCCCACAGCTCCCCTGACAGCAACCGGACTCAATTCATCCTCCTCCTTCATCCAGGAGTCTTGCACGCTCCAGAATCTCTTCTCTGTGAAGTCTGACTCCTCTCTCTCTTGTCCCGTGGGACTGGCCCTTCCTGCCCTCCAGAATAAGAAGGGCTGCTTGTCGCCCATGATGCCTGTGCAGCCAGGAGGAAGCCCAGCAAGGCAGCAGGCATTGTTCTCTTGGGTCCTTCTCTGACCTGGAGAGAGGCCTGGTGCACAGAGGCTGGGCGATGAGCTCCCTACTGCCCGGAGAGCCTTGGGCCTCCAGTGTGAACTCACAGTGCCCCTGCCAACTGATTGGAACACAATGGGGTGACATTTGATTTCCTGCTAATCTACTCACTCTCCAACTTCACCAGTTCTCTCTGTGCCATTTTTTCATCTGGTATTATGGGCCCAAGTTGGATCATTGCTGTTCATTACTCTGTTGATGACTGTAGACCTTTGGTGGCATGTCCAAACACTTGGCATCAGATTGATAGCTGGTAGATATGTGCAGAGGAGAGGGTTGGGGTAAATGGAGTGATGGTCCTGGCAGGGTCCTGTTGATAGGAGTGTGAATTGGTACATTTCTGGTGGACGTTTTGGCCTCATTGACCCCATGATTCCACTTTGGAAAATCTATCTCATAGAACTTGAGAGAGAGGCACATTAAGATTTGTCTACAAAAGTGTTCAGTGCACTTGACTACAATATCGTAGAAATGGAGACAACCTCCTCACTGTCCAGTCATAGAAGAATGTTTACGCCAATCATCGTGTGCTTTCTGGAGAATCCCCTTCCTCTAGGCTACCTCTGCCTGAACTCTTGTGGTATTGGGCGCCTCCTTCCCCAGCCCTCTCAGACAGACACCCTGTCTCACTGTGTGAGGTGTCTTCCTTACAGTGACTTGAATGATTTTCCTGTTGGTAACGTCTGTGTGTTGGTCCAGGTTCTGCTGTGGAATAGCACTGGGACCCACGGATTTATCGTTCCCTGTGCCAGTGCATTCTGGAGCATCCCATCTGTCTGTGGGAAGGGCTGGGAACCTGATTAAGGATAGCTCAGAGTGACTGGTTGTGAAGAGCTGCAGGGCACATCCAAGGGACTTAGAACAGGGGACAGACGTGCTCAGAAGAAGGGGATGCGGTGTCTGAGGTAGCCTCAGGGGGAGGTGGCATGTGAGTGGCTGCTTGCATGAGGGCAGGGGGATCGTGGCAGTGGAAGCTAAGTGTTCAAGAAGACCCATGCCATGTATCCACAACATTCCCCACCAGTGAAGGCCACAGAGCTTTGGCAAGTTTCCAGCTTCTTTCCCGTGACACTGTGAAGAAAGCTTCCAGATCAGGGGCAAAGTGATGGTGCTGATGGGGCTCTTTCTGCCTCCCACAGTGCTTCTGGGGCATGGCCGGCTGTGGACGGCGTGTGGATGATGGTGCTCAGCTCCTCCAGTGCCGGGTGCCTGTCAGCTTCCTGTCTCCAGCCCTGTCCTCCAAACCGCAGTGTCCCCGACGTCATACTGTCTCCCCACTTCTGCTTCATTTCGCTCGCTTGTTCTTCCCAAGGTCGATCATACCGGCCACCTCAGGACACGGTGCTTTGTTGCTGGTGACTAGGAAACAAGAGTGGGCATCCTTTCTCTCATACACACACCCACAGTCATGAGTTGTCCTCCCAGGAATGCCAGCTTGTGTTCTCTAAGATGAGAGCAGAACCAATGGTGGTCTTGGGTGTGCTTGCCCGCACCCTGGTCTGCACACCTGAGCTTACAGACAGTAAGCTGGAAGCCCTGTTAGCAGAGCCTTTCATTGTTAGGGCCCCTCCTACAAACAGTCAAGATCATGAATGCTCAAGGAAGGAAGCCAAATGAAATTCTCGGCCTTGGGCTTGCTTGCTTATCATTTGATTTTTTTTTCCCAATTAGCGTTTCCATTGCTAACGATTTCCATTAAGATCTCAGAGCTGGAAAGGGACCTGTCTTTACTGGGCCAGCACACAAAGAAGAGCAGTAAAGGAATGCCGAAGGTCAGTGGGTAATAGTCACAATTTCTTTGCTGCTCCCTTTTAGGAAGAAAAAGATTTTTAAAACTGAGTACTCTGCTCTCCACTGTCCTGCGGGAGTAAAGAAAGCTCAGCTGCTCACTTATATTTCCCTAATAGCTTGCCATGACACTGCTGGCCTGGCATTTTCCTTCAATAAGCAGAATCTTAGTTGGGCCCTGTGTGGGTACATGTGTCGTCCACGCATGCGGATGGTGGACGCGTGTAAGTCCCTGCGGCCAGGTTCCTGCACGGAGCTGAACTCTGTCTCTGCCTCTCGGAGCCGCTGGGCGCCTCTGGCCCAGCTCTGTCACTCTCTTAATGGGAGAGGACTGCAGACTGGAGTCTCCAACCCCTCAGTGGAATTTACATAATCACATCAGCCTGCTAATCTTCCTGATCTGATCCTGAAACACCGAGAGTGGGGTCTTGGCTAAAAGTAGGTTTGATGAGGATCCTGGACATAGATATTTGCTTTCAAGTACAAGGAAATGTTGATATCAAGTAATGTCTAGAAATGTGAGATAGATGAGAGATCTGTGTCATCTGGCAGGTTCCTTGTCTTCCTGCCTTTTGTGCGCTTTTGGCCACACACATGGCTTCTGACACTCGGAAACCAGGAACGGCTGGGTGTGGGGGGGGTTCTGAAGTGGACAGCACCTTGCTTCTGCGTAGGGATGTTCTTGGATAAGGTAGCAGTCTGTGAGAATCTTCAATGTCTCAAGAGTTAAGGTAACACCTACCTCACATCAGTGTCGATGTTCAGAGTGATTAAATGTGATCCTTACCCTTTGGTAAGAGGGGTGACATGTGATATGTATTAGAGAAGTCTGTCAGTTACAGTGCTAGCATCATCTTTGAATTCTTTGCCCAATTTCTGGCACGTTAGCAGGTACTTACTGTTTATTGAAAAAGTACAGATTGTGTTTAGAATCCTAGCCGTGTTTAGAAGATTTATACCTTCAGTTTTGATAGCTTTCCTTGAACAAATGCTCAACATAACTTGAAATTTTAGTTTGGATACAGTGATCTGACCTCTGAGGCTCCCCTGAAACCTTTGAGACCTGGTCACCTTTATCTAGGTGAACTAAGTCCCTTTTTTCCCCAGCAGAGAGAGAGAGACAGAAGAGCACAAGCAGGGGGCTCTGGCAGGCAAAAGGGGATGCAGGCTCCCTGCTGAGCAGGGAGCCGAATATGGGACTCGATCCCAGCACCCTAGGATCATGAGCTGAGCCGAAAGTAGATGTTTAACTGACTGAGAGCCCCAGGCACCCTTAAACCACCCCAGCTTCTTTAAACATGGGGACTGGCAGTCAGGTGTGGGTTTGGCAACCTGTAGTTCTTAAAAAATTGTGAAAATCATTCCTTTTTTTTTTTTTTTTTTTTTAAGAGTTGGAACAAATGAGACCAGCAGCACAGGGTTGTCAGAGAGTCAGGCAATAGCCGTGTAGAGTCACCAGGCAGAGGTTCCCTTTCTCAGACCCTTAGGCCTCCCTTGCCTTCTTTATGACCTTGAGTTTATTTACATGGTCACGTAGTATTTTTGGAAACTCTCACCTGGCTCTTCACCCTGCTCATCTAGGAGGAGTCGAGGCATCCCCACCTGCCTCGACCAGAACACAGCTCAGGTGACAGGCAGGTCATGGAGCCTCGGGATAACCTTCACCCACACCTTAGAAAGATGTTCTTGCTTTTGGAATTGCTTGTGTACCAGGCACATAATTTTTTGGTGGCCCTGATTCTACTCTAAAACTGTAAAATCACACTTTTCCCGTGGGATTGAAAGCACTTTACAAGTCCTGTCAATGATGCTCTAGAATCATGCCTGTGAACTGATGGCTCTCTCCTTACTTCTGGGGTTTGCGTATCTCTTCTGAGATGTTTGCGCTGTGACTTGGAATATGTCCCAAGCTTCACCGACCTTACTTGGGTCAACTCCGATGGGGGGAAGCCACAGAGAGGTGCTGGCTTTCCTGGGGTGCACAGGCCAGCTTGAATCAGTGAATCAGGGGCAAATGGGACCCATCCTGGGAGTGTGGTTCTTCCCATCTCCACAGGTCTGTTCTGGTCCTGAAGTCTCCCCAGCTTACTCCCCAACACAGCTTCCCATGTTCCACCATGCCTCTTCTCCCTCTTGGGGATGAGGGGAGGGGTAAATGAGACACATTACTGTGTAAAGGGCTTAAGACAATGCCTGGAACTAGAGAGCTTAAAACATGTTAGTCCCTCTTGGTGGTAGTAATAGTAATAGCATCAGGATAAGAGTAAGTCCTCACTAAATGCCTAGCTCCTGTTACTATGTGTTTGCCCTTTTAAATTTCAAACATCTGTACACAGCACGTCTTTGTACCACGTGGGTGCCCAGTAGCACTCAGGACACCCCTAGGCACACCCTGGTGACTCCAGGCATACTGAGACCTCTTCCTCTTTTCCTCTAATGGACATCTGTTCATTAGGAAGACGGGGCGCTCTTGGAACAGGATCTTCCATCTGTAATCTTCTTCCTTTGGAAGAGGATGGAGACTGCTGAGCCCACAGATACCACGATGGAGAATATCTGACATGAGAGCTTGTCTCTGTCATCAAAGCAGCTTTTGTAAATGACACAGGCCATTATGCTCTCCCTGTGTAATTTTATGACTTTGTATAATGACTTGAATAACCCTAACAACGGAGGAATTATAGCACCATTTTACATGACAGATTATTTCAGTGGTTAACATGTTTTTCATTTCAATTAACATTCATTATTTTGTCCCTGGTTCAAAATAGCCACCACGTTAGCTCTCTGAGTATCTTCCATCCTTGTTTTAGAAGCAATTAGTTCAGATTTTGCCAACAAATTCAGTGTTGTTTTTGGATGGGCAGTTTGATGTTAACAAGGGAGTACAAGGCTTGTGATGCTGGCTGCCAGCAGCCAAACACCGGGATTGCTGGAAAGGGGCCCTTCTTGGGTGGGTCCTTCATGGCTCTGAGCTCACAATTCTCCTTTAGAAAGCTGATGAGAGAAGCAGACACAGGACGGAAGAAAAGGTCCTGGGATGGTGACCGGCTCTTCCATAAGTCTCAGTCTCTCCCTTCTATAAACTGTCAGAGGGTCGTGGGGTAGGAGGAGTCAGGGAGATGTGTTCAGGGCCCTTAGACAGTCAGGTGGTTGTCCCACAAAACCACTGAAGGCTTGCTAGCTACTGTTACTCTCTGGACTTGCTTTACTCTTTGACCCACAGTTCACACAGAGTAGAGCAGTTTTATCTTAAGTTATGCATGTCTGGTAGAATACCAGGGTGTTAGACAGTAAAGGGCCTTTCTTCAATAACCAAAAGAAAAAAAATTAACAAGGCTACATAGGCCCTTAGCAGCCCCTGCCCCCAGTATATCCTTAAATTGTTTTTGGACACTTAAAAAGTTTTTGAACATTGTTGAATTTCATCGTGTGTGTGGATGTCAGGAAATGTATACCTGCCCATCTCTCACCAAAAAAAATTCTTCTGTAAGTGTCTGTCCTGCACCTGTTTTGCCTTAGGCCTTGGCTCTGGTCCTCCTTTGGCCATGGCCAAGTGAAATGTTGGACCACAACTGATGTCATCATTGACCTCGTTGGTGTCAACTGTGGGGAACCAGCAGGAGAGAGGACTTGCCCTGATGGGTGAGGGTCAGGATATCTGAGTGAGGAGTGGCAGGGCCCCATGGGTAGCAGGAGTGAGTCATTCCTGGTATGTGGACTTGAAGGGTAAGGTTGACATTTCTGAGAACTAGGACTGGAATATGTTGGAAAGAGTGGTCACAATCTGGCAGTCTTGGTTGTCACTGCTGCCCTCTTGGAAGAGTGTAGTTGCTCTTGTAAATAATACACCTAGGATATGTTTCTTTACATACTATGCTGAGGAGAAATCCTCTGAGCAATCTTCCGAAGAATCGTTTCAGAATGGAGTAAATCTTGAAATTGAGACTGTTGACGTGCGATTCTATGCTGTGCTGTTCCCTTGCCAGAAGATCCAAAGGTCCCATCATTCGAGTACGACCCAGTTGTGTTTGCTGATAATTTCCATTGTTTGAATTTTCACTTCAGGGTATATTTCTTTATAATTAATACTAAACTTAATATTTCCTGTATTTAAAAAAAGCATGTGAGTGCTGTGAAGAATGTAGAAAACCTTACTATTTTAGCAATTCTTGAGGATTCCTGAGAATTCTGATTTCTTGTTCCTAAATCCTAAAAATTGATATCTGCTGGGAATTTGGAACCACCACATCTGAGGTCCTTATCCAGTTTGGGAGGCAGTCTGACCTCTGGACTAGGAGGAACCTTCAGCCCTGAGGAGCAGAGCAAGAGTTCCCTCCACCCACTTCTCAGTTGTCTTTAGAAAAAAAAAAAATTTTTTTTAAGAAAGAATGCTGTCTACATCTTTTTTTAAAATTTTATTTTATTTTTTCAGTGTTCCAAGATGCACCACACCCAGTGCTCCATGCAATCCATGTCCTCCTTAATACCCCCCACCCTCTCCCCTCCAAAACCCTCAGTTTGTTTCTCAGAGTCCACAGTCTCTCATGGTTCATCTCCCCCTCTGATTTCCCCCAACTCACTCCTCCTCTCCTTCACCCAATGTCCTCCATGTTATTCCTTATGCTTTGCTAATCATTGTTTTTTTTAATCAAGTTTGACTTAGGATTTCTGAGTCTGTTGAATTCTTGGTGTTTAAAACCACATGATAGGTTTGTCTTCTTGTTAGTGCTGATAATTTCCAGAAATAAAAGGAGGAAGTTCTAGAGGTTCAGATTAATAAATTCACCTTTTTCACCGAACAAACTCACGTGTTGAGGGTTGACCATGTTTCCAAGCCCCAGGAGCACGAAAATGGTAAGACCCAGTGACTACCCTTGAGGCGTGGACAGTGCACTGAGGATGGTAGACTCAAAAAGAACTGCTTTACGTTGAGTGGATGTCACAGCTGTGTTGGAACCAGGGGTAATAATGGAACATTACTGGAACAAATGATGTCACCATCACTTCTCCTTGAGGTCAGATTCACAGGTTCAGGAGAGATACCATGAAAGGCAGTTGACCTGAAGCTGGAATGAGGGTCAGACATCTTCTAGGCAGGCAGAAAGTGTGCAGTCATGTGGACTTGGTGTTGGCATGGCTCATAGGGCCGGCTGGAGTTGGGTCAGTAGGACTGAGGGCAGAAAGGGGAGGCATCCAGGATGGGTTCTAAGGCTTTTAGCCTGAGTCTGCCCCCACATCCTATCAGAGTAATCATAGTCACTTAACTTTTGCTCAGGTCAAAGCAAGGTTCTCACTGGGAAACCAGTTGGCAGCCTGACCGGAAGTGATGGCAGGACCCTGGGGGTGGGGCATAGGCCTGTGGCCAGACTGCCTGTGGAGGGGCCCCAGGAGACTTCCTGGTGGGGAGGGGCGTATTGAACTGGGGCTTGTAGATTTTGCCTTGGGAGGCAGAGAGAGATGGAGGGGGGAAGTGTGGGTAGTAAAGAAGATGTGTCAGATAGAAGGAAAACCCCATGGTGGTATGGGTGCACAGAGATAGCTGGTGGGCTCTGGAGAGCCACAGAAGGTGGCTGGAGCAAAAACACTTGGTGGTGATGGTCCGTGTGTGTGTGTGTGTGTGTGTGTCGGAAGGGAGTGGGAAGCAGACACCCTGTAAAGGTAGGCTCAGTCAATGTAATACCAAAACTAGGAGTTCGGCCTGTGCCCCAGGAAGGCGGGCGAAAAGAAGGAGGGAGGTTTTAATTATGGGAGTCATGTCATCAGATCTATACTTAAGAATCATCACTCTGCTTTGGAAACATAAATGCTGGGAATTTTGGTAAACTTAAAAAAAAAAGATTCAGAATAAGCAGTTAAGCATAAGAGATAAAGAAATGCCTGTGACCTGCCAGTTGTCTTTGTGCTCTCCTTGCTGGGGTCCTTGTGGGCTAGGGTTTTCTTTGCGGGGTTTGTCAGTAGGGTGGCAGGTATGGTTGCCCCTAACACCGGCCAGGTCAGGGTGGAATTAGGGCTTCGTGGCCAGCTGAAAGGCTGGCAGGACCTGCTTCCCAATTAAATTGCTCGTGTCACGCCGGGTGATGAATGCCTGTGACATTGGGTATAGCATTTCCATCAAGACACCTTCATAGGATTTCATTCTTTGACTTAAGAAGTGAAATACCTTATAGTCTGACCACTTAGGCCCTTGCTTTGACTGGGTTGGTTAAGTTTTAGGATTTGGACTGGATTGTAGGAATTGAAATATACACACAGTAGCCAGGCAAATTCTGCCTCCTTGAGGTCACACAAACTTGTCCATAAATTTATATAATTTGTACCTGGATGAAGACTATAGTTTTGGGGGCTGTGCCCAGTAGAGTCCTAGTAAGGTAAGGGTCATCTGAGTTTTCTCTGATATGACAGGTTGGCTTGTTTCACTGGAAACATGAACGTTTAGATTGGGTTAGCCTTCTTACCTCTAGTTCCCCAGGCACCCTCCAAGAGAGAGGTCAGACATGGCGGCTCCACAACCACCCAACGTTGGGTATGCTCACCTTGTTCCTTTGTAGGTGTGGAGCCAAAGGCAGTGTTTCAGAGGAGACTTACTTATAAAATTGAGCCCTGATGATGAAAATACAAATGCCAAAATAGGAATTAAAATGGTCCCCAAGCCGTGTCACCATTTCCAGGATAACTTCATTCTGACAAATGCATGTGAGGTAGCTTTGCTGTATTTCTGTGTGACACTGGCCAAGTCACTTCCCGTCTGTGTCTCATTCCTCATTTATAAAAATAGAGTTGTTGGACTAGATTTGTTTTAAGGCATTTTCTTGTTCTGACTGTGATTTTATGATGAACTTCTGAGCAACCGCTGCAGTGGTCAGTCCATAGAGACCCACCCACTCACCCCACAGGGAACCTCCATGGTGCACCGGGCCCGCTAGCAAGCACCAGCTAGCCTCATCTCTTTGTGTCCCTGTGATGAACTCAGTTTTTGTTGTTGTTGTTGTTGTTTTTGTTTTTAAAAGATTTTATTTATTTGACAGAGATCACAAATAGGCAGAGAGGCAGGCAGAGAGAGAGGAGGAAGTAGGCTCCCTGCTGAGCAGAGAGCCTGATGCGGGGCTCAATGCCAGGACCCTGGGATCATGACCTGAGCTGAAGGCAGAGGCTTTAACCCACTGAGCCACCCAGGCACCCCTGAACTCAGTTTAATAGTGAAGTTCAGGTCCAGGAGTAGGGATGGCCGTGTCATTAACCAGTCGTTAATAGGTGATTCCGTTTCTTCTTCAAAGCCATTGGCTTGGTGTTCACTTCTCCCTCCTCTCCCTTTGGTTCAGCTCCTCCTTTCCTCTGGGGCATCCTTGTACGTGGTTATGTCTGCACAAAGCTGCCCACTCTTTGGGCTTGATAGCCTCTTTCTGGGAACTCATAACAAGAATTGCTTCAGCACTGGCCATGCGCACTGGGGACTGACCCAGGAGAGGGGTCGCCAGATGCCAGAGGTGCTCCCTGTATTTGTGGATTCATTATCAATGTCAGACAGCCTGCCGTGTGAATGATGATGAATGTGCAGCGTTCTGCTGAGGGAATCCTGGACTCTCGGATTCACCCCTTTCCAATAGCCCGCTCTGCCGCTGCGTGGAGTGCTATCACCCATGCTCCCATCTTCTCTAGTCCGGAACAGACCTTGAAGGAGTCAAGTATGTTTGGCAAAGGATCCTAGGAGACCTCATGTCCAGGTGATTTAAGAATGCAGACGTTTTTATTCCAAACATATCAGGACAAGGTGGGCAGCTCCTACGGAAGCAGAGAGGCATTGGAGAGAGGGCCACCCCCGACGAACACATAGGTGCCCCCTAGGAAGTTAGTAATCTAGGCGGGGCTGACAGGGGCCACAGAAGAGAGATCCATCCTTGGTCCCTATGCAGCTGTGTCAGTATCATGATAATCATAGGCCTGGCCACCAGTTGTCTTCATGACTTTGGCCAAGGCTCTTACCCAACTTGGGCTTCACTTCTCACCATTCGTAGACTGAGCAAGCTGAACTAGGGAGGTGATATCATGGCGTCCTTGCAGGACCTCCTTTTTTAGTTCCTTGGCCGGACAGGCCCAGCCCTCTGGCCTTGCCAGCCTGGGATCCCCCTCATGGCCCCAAAGGTTATGGTGTGGATTCATGGTCAACCTCAAAGGTAGTTTCCCAAACAGATCTTCCTCCTTGGACTGCCTCCTCCAGAGTGTCTAGGGAAGGTTGGAGGTAGGGTAAAAACCAGGTTGGTGGGGCGGTACTCTTCCTAGATCGCTTTTCTTTCATTTGGAAGAGGGGGGGTTACCTCAGACTCCAAATCCAGATCCATATGGAGCTGGAGATTTGTTCCCCAGCTAGTAGAAAAGCTTTCCTTCTGTGGCCCCATGAATTCTTCCAGAGACTTAAATGTCATTCCAAGCCTCGGGCCTTGAAATGAAGTCACCTTTCTCTGGCAGTGGTAGTTTCATCCTCTATACCCCAATCTATTATTGGGGCAAACACCAATTACATTAAATGAGCTGATGCATGTACTCAGCATAATGCCTAGACAACTCATATTTTTGTGGCCTTCTGGTGTCTAGGCATTATACTGAGTTCATGTATCAGCTCATTTACTCCTCATGCCACCGGCTTGAAGTAGATTCTGCTTCCCCCCATTTTACAGATGAGGAAACTGAGGCACACTTATAATTCCAGGGTGACATACCCTGCCAAGATCACACAGTGAGTAAGTGGCAGAGCTGAGATTTGTACTTGATGCTTTGTGACTCCAGAGCCCAAAGGTTAACCACCAGGCAGCACTGCCAAGGGAGAAACACTGGCAGGGCACCACAATCACCTGGTGGATGGACTGTCCAGAGACGCTCCTCCTCCTGCTGGAGCTCACGCCACAGCCGCGAGAATCACTCCCTGCACTTCATGGGGGAAGCAGCTGGGCGACAAGAAGAAGGGCGTAGTCGCTGCAGGCCTTTATTTCAGTGGCTCACGATTCAGGGGTAGGACATCAGCCACATTAGGGTGGACATAAGCCACCCTAATAGCACCATTTGTCATTATGACACAGGTTAGGTTGGGGGAAACTGGAGCTGGAATGGAAGAGTAGAATTCTGATTATTTTAGCAGTTGAAAGTGACATCACATCAGAACCTCTATAGAATGGCACATTGGAAGCTGGACCAAAATTGCTTCCAAATGTGTCCAGGGATCGTTTGCTACAGCTGTGATAAAGTCGTTTGGCTGTTTGGGGAGATGCGCTTCTGTCCAAACCGCTATCTGGGTTGTGTGTGTGTCAGCCCGCTGGGAAGGCTGCCCGTCAGCCCCGGAGGAGGGAGAGCTCCGGGGTGCTGTGCCTGGGTGCCCGGACATGCCGCACCCTGGGCCGGGGTGGAGGGGGGTGGCTCTGGGGCGCTAGGGCGGCCGCTCCCTCGGTGTTTCTTTGAGTGCGCTGTGAATGTCTTTCCGTGTCACCGAGTCATGTTTTCCATTTTTTTCTCATGGTTGCATTGTTGTCCTTGGTCCGTCTGGTGGGTAGATCCGGGGTTTTTGGAGCAGACCCTCTTGTCCCTGTCAGCCCCTAGGCACAAACGGGAACACTCGCAAAGGCCTCCAGGATGCGCCTGGCTGTTTGACAAGCCCTGTTGTTGGTGGAGGGTTTTTCTCCAGCCAACTTGCAGGTGAGACCCATGGGGACCAGAGCTTCAGTGAACTCACTTCCACTCTTCTCCTCTTTAGGCAAAAGAAGGGGAGCGTGGCTCACAAACACTGGGTCGGACCCTCGAATCTGGTGAAGTGCAAGCCGTGCCCTGTCACACAGTCTGCCATGGTCTGCGGCTCTGACGGCCACACCTACACTTCCAAGGTCAGTCATCCCCGTTCTTTTTTCTTGTCATCAAGAGTATCCCATGACTGAGTGTTCTCCCTAGTCTCTGTGCCAGCATGAGGGCCCGTGGCTCTCGGTGGGCTTTGGGCCTCGCCCTTGAGAGGCTGCTGCACGGGGAGGCTCTCTAGTCAAAGAGACAAATGTTATCTCCCGTGGAACTGCAGTGATCCAGGGCTGTGGAGAAAGGAGGGTTCTGAGGGTGGCGTGTGACCCTGAAGTCAATCCCAGCAGGCTTCCTGGAGAAGGTGAGGTAGGAAGTGGTCCCAAAGGTTTGAGTCCTATAGCTGAGCCAATGGGTGTCTCTGGAGTTCACTGTAAATTGTGGCCACCCATCTCCCACAGCTCAAGCTGCAGTGCTTCTCTCTCTCCTCCTGTTGTCTCCGTGAGGCTCACTTGCACATAGATTCTGGGGCTGAAGACAGTGGCCATCAGCAGCACCCTGGCTGCCTGTGGCCACACTACCATATGGTTGTTGGGGCAGGTCCCATCTTGGTCCTTCCCCCTCTGCACACACAGGTGACAGCGTCTGTTCCTATGAGCCCCTCGCCGTCCTAACTTTGACACCATGGAGATCCCCCAGGGCTGTGGGGGAGGGTGGCTTACTGCTTGCTGTCCTCAAAGGCTTCTTTGGGTTATTTCAACGCTGTGCCATGTTTTCCTGCTGATTCTCTGTTACACAGATGATATATTTTTGCTCACCGAAAGCAGAATTGTATCCTCTCAGATTTTCACATTTTTCTAACTAAAAGGGATATGTTTAACAAAACAGGAAGCCAGCAGGTATGTCTAGCTTGTACTCAGGCCCCTGTAATCTGCTTTTAGGACCTCAATATTGTAATCACTCTTTGAGCGTTCGTTTCTTCTTTCAACACATATCCCCTGAGCCCACATTCTTATGTGCCAAACCCTGTTCCAGGTACTGCGGAAACTTAGAGTAGAAATAAAAGAGTTCACTCATCTTCATAGCCAGAGTTAGGAATCCCTGCATCCCCAACCTCAGCCCTGCTCTGGGAATTAGAGCTTCTCTGCCCAGGGTCACAGTCAATAAATCCTGGTGAAAGAGCCCAAGTCGGCTCAGTATACCCACCCTGGCCCCTTCCCTTCCTTTCCCTTCCCCTGATGAAATCTGTTTGAGATATTTGTAGTAGGAGGGCTTGCTGTTGGTACCCTGCATACGTCTGGAATTGTGGGTTTGGGGGAGGGGGTCATGACTTTGTTCTGTCCCCTATTCCACAAAGGCAGATGAAGCCAGCATTGTCTTCCACCTAAAGCCCAGCTTCTAGGGATGCGAACAGTCACCTGGAGATTCTGCTGAAATGCCCCTTGTGCTATAGCCGGTCTTGTGTGGGGACTGAGTTTCTGCATTTCTCACAAGTTCCCAGGTGGTGTTCATGCTGCCGGTGGTTGGACCACACTAGGCAGTGAGGACTTTGGTTTTTAGAGACCCCTCCTGATAGATCTCATTACCTCCCATCTGCCCTTCCCCTGCCTCCAAAGGCCATTTCTGCATGACGGAAGAGGTGGGGAGGATTCTGTAATACAGGTTTCTTTGTGTGTCTCGCCCTCTTAAAATGCTTGGGTATCTTTCCTCTTCCTGCTGAAACTAAGCCCAGACCTGTTCTCGTTACTAACAGAGCCTTCCAGAGTCAGCTGCCTTCCTACTCCGTTGTCACTCCTGACAGAAATCTTCTTCCTTTCACTGGTTCAGCACGTAGTTTGTGAACACTTCTAGCTGTTCTAGGCCCTGTGCAGAACATGGCGGTGGAGAACAGGGTAGGCACCGTCCCAGCCCACTTGCAGGTTGCAGTCTGGGCAGACAGAAATAAGTAAGTAACCAAACAGATAGATCTGTGCTTTGAAATTTGGCAAGTGTTACAATGGGGCTGGATGAGAGAGAGAGAGAGAGAGAGAGAAGTGGGGGGGGGGTGCTTTGTAGGGGATGGTGAAGGAAGGCCTTCCTCAAGAGGTATCCTTTAATTAAGAGTGAAGGGTAGAATGATCTGGACAGAGAATAGCTTGGGCCAAGGCTCTAAAGCAGGTTGGTGTGTGTGAAGAAGGAAGAGAATGCCTGCCTGGCTGTCACATTGGGGGACCGGAGGAGAGGGAAGGCGAGAGAACAGTCTAAGAGGAGATCTGTAGCTGAGGCTGGAAGGTAATGGTGCCATCCAGCAGTGCCTGGCTTGGGGGACACTTGTTACTGTAGCAGCTGCCTTCTCTGTGTCTGCCTCAAGAATGTGAAGCCGCAGAGACAGAAACAGTGCCTGTCCCCACCTACACCAGGCACAGGACGCTGTGCATGGTGGGTGCTCAGTGAGTATCACAGACGAGAGGGGAGCCTCCAAGGACTCGGGCTGAGACGGAATGGCGACAACCCGGTCTGTGTAACCCATCTGGCCTCGGGAGTGAATGGATTGCCAAGAGCTTAGTGATGGAGAAGAATAAGCTGTCCCCTCCTGGGCCAAGTCGCTTAGCTAAATAGCCAGCCCAGGGCTCCAGCAGAGCATCACAGGGTCCTTGCAGTGCTTCTCTCTTTCTGAAGATCCAGTTTGCACTGTTCCAGATTATTCCCTCCAGCTCTGGAGCAAATGGTCTGATCCTCGAGCCTGAGATTGGAGGCAGGCCCTGAAATGTCAGTGGGTGACCGGGGCTGTTGGGACAAGTGGCGTGTTGCACATCAGAACCAGCCAAAACCTGCCCGCTCGCCTCTGTCTCTCATTCGCGAAAGGAGCTTCAAGTGCCGGCCCCCTGTGACCCCCAAGCTACAAGGAGCGGTAGTAACCTGTCAGCTGTGGCTTGAAGTGCTGTCAGTTGCTCAGGGAATGTCTCTGGAAATGCTCGCTGGTCACAGCCCCCTGCAGTCTGGGCCGGAGAGTTGGCTTTTTGATAGAGAAGGTTGCCTCCTCACCTGTACTGATAAATAGCTTGTCTGTGAGGCAGGATTGGGGTTTGGAAGATTCCTCAGAAGAAGTGTGACTTCCAGATACTGCTGGGCCCTCAAAGCCTTCATTGGCCTCAGCCCGCTGTGGCACTAGTGTCCTTGAATTCCAGCACCAGCTGAAAGAGAGTCCTTAGTTTCCCAGACCTGCTCAGCTGTCTTTTCTGGAAGCAAATGAAGACACCTAAAGCATTCTTACTAGGAGCCATAGTTTCATTCTCCCCATTCTCCGTATGGGGTATACTGAGGCCCGCAAAGCCATGGACAGCAGCGGAGTTCGAACCCAAGGTTGTCTGCCTCCATGTCTGTAATCAGCTGCCTCTATCTGAAGTTAAAACAAAGGGAAGGAGTCAGGGAGGGGTAGCACTGCAGTGGAAAATGGTGTGGGAATTAGTCTTTGGCATTAGACCAATAGTTTTCTACCTTATTTGAACTTCTGTGTAGCATTGGCATTTTCCTTGTCCTGAAGAAACAAATCAAATAGTAGTCCGTCAATAGCCGCGTGTTGACTGCTTTAAGATCTCTGACCCTGACGATGGTTCTAAACTCCAGTGGCATTCAGCAAGGCTTCCTTCCAAGGGGGATGTTCCAGTCTGGTCTGGTTTACTACTCGAAGTATTTGAATTATCGCTCCCAATGTATGGCCACCTTTTAACGGAGATTTAGGAGGACATTTTAGTCTTATAGACAAAGCTGTTGGAGGTCCATGAGTAGACGGTCATTTAATAAGAGTGAATGTGCATTCATGAACTCTATCCTCTAGAATTATGGCCTTTTCTGAGGTCATTGGGGTCAGGAAACAAAGGACAGATGAGACCATGAAACATGTTTAACAGGAGGGATTTGATATCTTAGGTCAAATTCACAGAAATTAATGTTGGCAAAAGACATTGCTGCTTTGGTCCCCATCATCATCAGGGAAACCCACACCCCCTAGTAAACGATCACAGTACTCCATGGGGAGTGTTTGCTCTCTCCTGCATGGATCTGAAGACTATAGGATGCACTGTCAGGAGGAAGGAGGAGCCCACACGTCAGCTCTGCTATGGCTGCTGGGTGTCTGTCTTCAGGTGACATCGTGTGAGCTTTCCTTCTGCTCCTACACCCATAATGGTCAGACAGGCGTAGAACTTAGGAGCAGCCCCCATCTGTGGCAGAGCTTCCCGTGTTCCAGCTTTGGGGACACCACTCAGAGATTGATGCTGCCCTCCGGGATCAAAGATAAAGTGAACAAGAATGCACAAAGCCTAGGTGAAGGGATATGAGATGTTTCTGGCAATAAATGTTTATTCAGACTCTGTACCTCTAAAAGAGAAGGAACAGAAAACCACTAGGGAGGACAGACACATTGAAGGCCAGCCCTGCAGCTCATCTGAGCATCTGATACAGACCTTGTCCCTTGACATGGGTTTGAGACTGTATCACCCTAGTCATTTCATGGCCCTTGATGTCACGTTCTCCCTGCCAGGAAAACTGAAGTAGTCCAGAAACTCAGTCACCATTTATTTTCTTTCATGCTGTGTGTCAAGCATTGTCCTACTTGCTGTGTTATGGCAAAGGGCAAAGCAGACAAAGTTTTCATGGAACTTGAAGGTAGGTGAATGGGAAAGCAGTCACCTTCTGTTAGCAGAGATGGTCAGCTGAGGACATCCTGGGTGCGGCAGGTCACAGAGTGAGGCCACCTCCACTAGTTTGAAGGTGTGAATGGATCTTCATAGTGGAAGTGATGGTCCCACTGAGAGCTTAAGGCTGGAAGGAGTCAGCCAGAATAAGAGTGGTGTGGGGTCAGCTCATCCATCGGATGGGAGTGGGGGTGGAAGAGAGAGAAGAAGACAGCATGGCCCCTTGGGGAGCTGGTGACAGTGTCAGTATGACTGATCATAAGTGGACCAGGGACAGGGGCTTAGCTACAGAAATGAGGCTGGAAAGTAATCAGCGGCCATTTCTTCAGGGCCTTGAAGGCCATGTGAGGGGGCTGGAGTTTGCCCTGTCGGCCCTGGGGATCCTGTTGAGGGTTTCTGGTTTCAGATTCGCTTACGCTGACTGAAGGGTGGGAATGCTTAGGGCCAGGACTGGAAGCATGGTGGCTGTGAGGGGCCTGCTTATGGGTGTGAAGCTTGGATGTGTGTCATCATTGCAGAAATGGGCAGAAAAACATCTATAGAGACATTCTAGTCCTAGACTCCCTAGTCCCAGCTTATCTTGGGGATGGTGTGGATTTCGAGCGCAGAAAGTCATTTCAGCTCTCAACTCAGCAAAAGGTCTTCTTTGCCATCCTAGTCCTGGTGGGACTTGCAAACCCTCCTACCAACACCTTCATGGCCTCAGCCTGGGCCCGCTGGGAACCCCTCACCTGTGAACCCCTGTGCTTCCTCTCCTTGCCATCCACATAGGAGGATTGAGGCTTATTGGGGTCCTGGCTGCCAGCTGTTCATCCTGTCTGTGTGCAGAGGGGTTGCACAGGCACAGCCGACCCAGTCCAGCACCTGGGCTTCGAGTGGACAAGCTTAGCTTTCTTCCCTCTGGATGGGAGAGCTGTTTTAGAAACTGGGGTGGCCCTGGGGTCCCTGGCAGCTTGGAAGGGAGAAGGGCCCGGATGCTGCACATCCAGTTTGTGGAGGAAAGGCCTCTTTTAGCAGGACTTCATTGAGTCCCCTCTCCGTCTGGACTCAGTTGGCCAAAGCTCAGATGTCAGGGCTAGGACTGCTCACTTCCCAGTGAGAAGCCACCAGTGCTTGGCCTGACCTCGAGGAGAGGCCTCCCCAAATGGAGCTGGGAGCCCCTGAGTGCCAGCTCCGTCCTCCCACCTCAGCCTGGCTGTTGGTAATTGGAAAAGAAGCAGACAGACACCCTTCTGCTATCTCCCCCCCGTCCACCCCAGAACGTTTACTTCCTTAATCACTGTTAAACAATTAGCAAATGGCTCATTTATGTCTAGCCGCAGAAGAGAGAGGCAGAGTTAAGAACCGCTGTGGAGGAAAATGTTTCTCCTCTGTTCTGAGTGTGCACACACGAGGGAGGGGGAGAAGGGGAGCTTGCTTTACAGGCTTGCCATTTCTTTCAACATATTGTCGCTGCAGATTATATTATTTTCAGAGTCATCTTAATAGTTTCCAACAATTGCTACCAAGTAAAGGTCATGTTTGAAGTTCTTGGCAAATGGAGTCTCTGTTGGCCGGCATTTCCCATGCACAGGCTGTTTGGAGGGTTAGAGCATTCCAGAATGTGCACTGTAAGACTCTGCATGATAGCGTTGAGCTCACTGCCTCTTCCCGATCTCTGCCAGGCTCCTGGGGCCCTGTAACCAGGACAGGCATGAGACCTTTTTAGGTACAACAACTCTTCTTTGCTTTGCAACAGAGTGGAGAGTGTGAGTATTTCGGGGGTGTTTTTGATAGCCCTGCCTCCACAGAACCTGCTGGATGAGGACTGTCTTCCCTTGCCAATAGCTTGTTGGTGAAGGCCTTGGTTCTGGCTGAGCAGAAAGTCAGAGGATAGGCAACGAAAGATGGCAGGCTTGTGTTTACCTGTTTTGTGCCTTGAGGAACTGGAACACAGTGGCAGTAGTATTGGCCCAAGGAAAAGAGGACAATAGCAATTAGGGGAGCCATTGGATGTGCCCAATTGGTGGCCCTGTGGAGGGATAAGAATGGTTAAAAATCCCAGCCCCATCCCCATGTGCTGTCAGGTAGCAGCAGGGGGAGAATGCAGTGGTGTGTCCGTGGACCACGTGGATGCCAGCAGTCTGTGGAGGGATTCCCGTGGTAGGTTTTCTGTTGTTTTGATTTTCTGTTGCTCAGAGAAAGCCAGCAAAACAGATTTTATGACTTTGGACAAAGAGTCCATGGGTCTAACCAACTCTCAGGGGTTGTGTTTTACATGTTAAACAGTTTAAGATTCGGGGACACATCTCCCAGGGCAGGTGCCCCCAACTTTGCCTTTTCCATTCAGGCCTCATTCATTCTCACCCTCCTTTCCTCGGTCAGGAGCAGTCAAGTATCACTTAGAATGAGAGCTGGAATTCAACTCTCGGATTCAGTAGAATTCTTGCTCTAGGTTTGTTATCTTCCCCTCTTCTCCTTCACAGGATTTTGGAAGAAGCAAGTACGAATAATACATAAACTAATGATTGTGTCTAGTTAGGAGATAGGGTCTGATTGCTGCAACAAAACCCCCATGAAACAGAGGCTTAAACAGGATGAGGTCTTACTTCTCTCCTGCGCAAACATTCCAAAGCTGAGCAGCCCGGGGCGGGTCGCCGACCAGGATCCTTCCAGCTTGTTGCTCTTTCTCAGCAAATGGAATTGTTGAGGGTCTACATCTGGCGTCCAAGGTGGCTGCTGTGCCTCATCCAGAAAGGAGGAAGGAAGAATGGGGGCACAATTCAGAAGTCACCAGTGTGCTGTCGGATGCAACAGCATCGCGAGGCTCCATGAGGGTGCAAAGAGGTCTGGGAAATGTAGTTTTTATTCCAAGCAGCTCTATGCCTAGCTAAAATTTGAACATTAAATAATCAAAGGAAGGATAGAGTGGATAGTGGGGTTACCGATCAGTCTCTATCCTGGTGATATTTTGAATAATCCTAATCACTACAAGAACAACAACAAAACAATAGCACTTAATTACTAAATAGGTATCAAGTACCATGACCTTGTACAAGAACCATAGTATTGTACTTCTTCTGTTTCTCCATCCAGTTTCCACAACAAACCTATGAGGTCGTACTTTTATTAGTCCCAAATTAAAGATCCAATCATTGAAGCTGGAAAACTTTTCCAAGGTGGCATAGCTCTTAAGCAGCAGGTAGATCCTTGAACTCGGGTCTAACTCTTGAGGCAGTCTTTACTTTGATGAGTGGGAAGCCGTCTGAAAAGTAATGTAAAGTAGCAGCTGTATCATCAGGACCCTTTTGATTTCGAGTGACAGAACATAACTTATACTCTGCCTAATCCCCAGATGAAAATTTTCTGCCGTATAAGGCTGGAAGCATACTGGGATAGGCAAACCTCAGAGAAAGAAGAGGAAATTCAGTGTTGACAACATTGCATTTCCTTCTGTTTCTCTTTGTCTATATCTGCTTGGCTTCATTCCGCAAAGAGGCTTTCTCCCCTTGGCAGAATATAGGGGAATTTTGACAGCCCCAGATTCATTTCCTCTCCGCCTTGAAACTCGAAAGGCATTTGCCGGTGTCTCTGCTTCAACCCCAGGGAAGGATTCCACCATGGCTCTTTCTGAGTCCTATGTCCATCCTTTAATCAAATGCCGGGTCACATGACCTTCTTCCTCCCTCCCGTTCACTAGGATCAAGGGTAGTATTTTTTTTCCAGAGGAGAGGGAGGGCAAGATTATTTTCTGGGTTGAGGGAAATTTAAAAAGCAGTGTACTACATAATCATCTCCTAAAATGTCAAATAGAAACTCATTAAAGGCTTTGGCTAAATGACACTAGCTTGAGCCCATAAGAATATATTAAGGCCATCTAGGTTTCTGTGAATGACAGGCGTAGATGGATGTCTAAGCCAAGTCCATACCAGACATGTTAGTTAGCAAGTTAAAGAGAAAGTTCATGCAAAATAGAGTCGATTCAGCATGATTTTAACTCCGGATTCTTTTCAACCATTTGGCCTAATGTTGTAATCCTTCCTTCTGATCTTGTGGCACATCTGTCCTCAGTTATATTAAGCATTTATTTCTTCTTGGAACATGCCAAGATAACATGGGCTTTTTGGCTCTGGAGGATAAACTTTCAGGCAAAATGGTTATTGTGACATTTTCAGGAAGCACAGATGTTCAAACACCGTCCGTGGTAAAAACGCATCCACAGAATTTACACAGACTACTTCCACATGCAGATTAGTTATGAAGTTACAGCAGAAAGAAGCAATTCAGCTAATTATTTTACTACTTATTTCTATATTCTATATGCAAACATGCATTTAACCAAGATGGGAAGAATAGGTATTCATTTCTGCTTCTCAAATGCCCTGAATAGGATGCCATGTAATTAGTTAACGCTTTTGTTAAAAACATATTAGGAAGAATAACCTTCTTGTTGTCGGTTCTTTTGAGTGCACAATTAAACCATTTGATAAAGCAATTACCTGAACACAATTATGTTCATCCTCACCCCATCAGGAGATGAAATTAAGGATTAGGTAAAATTGCAAAGCTCATGAGATCTCTGCCAACCCTTCCCTTAGAAGACAGGAAGGTCCCTGGCCAGTGTGAATCTGCACAGTGCTATAAATCTAATTAAATCATTACAAAACAACTTTAATTAACTTCACAATCATACTGCTTTTCTTCTTCCTTAAAAGAAACAAACAAAATATTCCCTGTTGGTGTGCTGTCAGTCAGGCTTCTATACCACATGTTCCAAGAGAACAGTGGAGCCCCCGACAGGGGTAATGCTCCTAGAAACTGCTCTCATTGTCTGAGTCTTAGGCTAGTACCATCTCAGGCTAGCTGGTATGTCACGTGAGGGAGTGAGGTAGGTTAGAGTTTAGCATGAAGCGATGCCATAGCCGCATGTCAAGGGAAATGGCTTTAATGACGCTCTTGCTTTCACCAAAGCAAGTTGTTGGGGTTTTCCCCTTTCTGAACCAAATGGAGCAGTCCTGCACGTTTACATACAATTGTATGGAACAGAAATACCTCATCCTCTTGTCAAGGATCTTTCTTGAGATGCTAGCTTTTGTTCAGTACTGTGCTCAGAACACCAGACTTCAACATCAGGGAAGACCCTATGTCCAAAAGAGCAACTTTCCTAAGTTCTTATCCAAAGGTACTGAGGACTGCTTTGAGACCCACCTCTCTGCAAAGGCTGGCTGTGTCCAGATGAGAGACTAGGGGCTACAGGAACCCGGAGACCTGGACCAGATAGGTCGGATGGAGCACATGATAAGGGCTTACTTGCTTTCTCCTCTCCTAGTAGAGAGATCAAAAGATACTACTGGGCATCAGCGTGGATGGGATGCCCCAAAGTTGGTACCGAGCCAGGTCTCCTACACCTGTCATGTTATGATCCATATTTCCTGCTGGCAGCTCTCTAGAAGAGCCGCCTAAACCCTCTGGTGAGCGCACCAACATCCCACCCAATTCCCTGGCACCTCAAAAGCAAGATAGAGGTGGAATAAAGAGGATGCCTCCTTTGTTTTTGTTTGCTGGTTTGGTTGCTTGGTTTGTGTTGTGTTTTTGGTTTTTTTCTTTTTTGCCTTTTAACGTACATGAGAAGATAGAAGGGATTCGGCCCCCTGCTACCCACATCTACCCCCTCCAGGAAGGGAATAACCATATTCCTGAGAGTTCAGCTGTGAGGCTCAGCCTAAACATCTCCTCAGTGAAGCTTCTGTGAGCCCTTCATGCTACATCCAGCCATTTCTTTCTTCTGAGCTCCAGCAGCACTGGGTCTACACTCCTGCGGGCATATTTGTTATACTGTCTTGGCATCATTCATAGGTAAGTGTATGTCTAGCCCCTTGATGAGATGGAAAGCCTGAAAACTCCGACACAGAGCCCCTTGATAGAATATCCTTTTAAACAGCTGAATTTATAAGATGTAAGGGAGATCCCTAGGATGTCCTCAGTGGATCCTGACCACTGCCTTGGGACCCCTGGGGCATTGGATGGTAGCTGGTTGCATCAAGAGTTTTTAGGGGTCACAGCTTACCTGCAGACTGGAAACAATGCCATACATTCTTACAAGGTGGGAAATTGGAGGTGAGACCCCCACACACAAATCTAAAAGCTTACCCTGAATTGAAGGGTGGGCTTGATTTAAAAAGAAAAAAAAAAATCTACCTATTGATAAATTCAAATAGCAAGAACACATGTCAATTTCAGCCCAGATTCTGGTTTGAGAAAGAAAAGATCTCCCGTAAAACCTTAAAAGAAAGAACCGTATTCATTCCTAGAGGCCAGGCTGGCACACCAAACATTTCATGACAAATCTAAGACACAGACATACATCAGTCCAAGTCCTGTGGTATACTGGGTAGATGGTAACCTGAGGTTGGGGTTGCCATTTACAAACCTGGTATGGGATTGAAAATCCAAAGCTAGTTAATTGACTTAAAGCAGTCTTGTGTGGGAATGCACTGAGGTTCCTGCAGGAGTAAATGGCTTCTGGGGGGCTGGGCCATCAGCTCCAGCTTCACAGGAGTCCCTCAAAATCCTGCCAGACAGGACTCATAATTCTTTAAACCTAGAGTGAAGTAAGCCACCAGGAACAAGGGGTCGCTCAGACAGTAAACTATAGAATCCGACCCCCAGGAACTTGAGAGGTGGATTTGCATGTAAAATCAATACACATGTTCAGAATGTTTAAATAAAAATAGGACAGTTTAAAACTTAAGCACTGAATTCTCTGCTACCAGAAAATGTCCACTCCGAAAGGAAGGAACGGAATGATTAAAAATACATTTTAATGAAGGAAACACATGAAAACCCCTTTACCATGGGAAAGAAACCAAGGCTTCGGCTCCTTATTCTAAATTTCACAATTAAAAACAAGCAATTGGACAGATACTATTTCTGTAGAAATCATATTTCAGAGTAACCCTAAAGCTCTGCTCAATAGGGGAAAATTCTTCACAAGAGACATGCAGGTAATAGAAGCAGGAGAAATTACAGAACTAGAAAATCACCATTTTTCAGCCTCCAGTGGTACAGCCGATGTTGGCGATGATCAGGTGTGGGTGACACCATTAAACAACAGGTAGGTAATGAGCTTCAGGCTATTAAGTCCTGAACCTTCAGAGGGATCACAGAATCCCTGAAACTGGCAACTGGCATTGTTTGTCTTGTGACATCTTGTGGTTGGATGGGGGCCTCCCAGGTGTATGGAGTATTTTTGCCAAAAGAAGTTAAACTTACGCCTAGTGAAGTCTCCAGGGCTACCTTCTGTTTACAAGATGTGCTAGATGAAGGAATGAGTTCAAGGAGGCCCCGCAGAGTCAGACAGACGAATTCAGAACCTGAGGTGTTCGGGGAGCCAGAAAATGGAGTCCCTTAGTGCCTGAGAAAAAGGAGAAGTGGGACACACAGCTGCCCAATGTTCACCCACATTGCTTGAACCCGAAGAGAAACACGCCAGCAAAATAGTAAAGGGGAAGGGTATTTGGGGGACTCTTAGGAAAACTGTTTAGGAAGGGGGAATGGGATAGTATAGTAGCATTGCTGTTGAGTGAGAAAAACCCACAGTTAGTTAGTTTGTTTTTTTTTAAGATTTTATTTATCTATCAGAGAGAGAGAGAGAGAGAGAGTTCACAAGCGGGCAGAGTGGCAGGGAGAGGCAGAGAGAGAAGCAGGCTCCCTGCTGAGCAAGGAGCCGATGGAGGACTCGATCCCAGGACCCTGGGATCATGACCTGAGCGAAGGCAGAGGCTTTAACCCACTGAGCTAGCCAGGCGCCCCCAAAACCCACAGTTTTAAAAGAGATACACTGTGAGGAACCTGGAGGGTTTGCCATAAGATAATTTAGTGAGGAAGGGGGGAAAGGAGGAAGAAAAGAAGAGATAAGATCAAGGCAGTGTTGCCAAGTCTTAAAAACTGTTCAGCTGAGATTATGGAGACCCATTGCGCTAATTTCCCTACTTTGGCCTATATTGAAAATTTTTCGTAAGTTAAAAAAAATGCAGTCTTTGAGGGGAGAAACGATCTCTGTTAATCTTATCGCCAATGCTGAACACGTAAAATTAATATTAGCAAGAGGAAGGAAGCTATGGGTGCAGAACAGTGTTAGGAAAAACCAAAGTGATAAATTTGCAAAACTATAAAAATACATACCTCCCTAGACTTAAATACGAACCTTAAAACTATAGAACTTCTAGTTTTTTTTCTAGGAAACAATAGAAGAATCTTTATGGCCTTGGATTAGGAAAATATTTCTTACATACAACACCAGAGGAGTGTTGCCTAAAATATAAAAAGGATAAATATTTTTCATTTCTGCCTTCAAAAGACACTGTTAAGGGAATGGGAATGAAAACAATGCAACCACAGCCTAGTACTAAACACTCGTACATCGTGTGTCTGGGGTAGGACTTGCGTCCAGCATATATAAAGAGCTAAATTCAATAATAAGTAATCAAACCACCTAATAAAAATGGGGAGAAGGTCTGAGCAGGCATTTCATCAGAGAAGATAGGTGGATGGTACACAAGCCCGTAAAAGATGTTCAACACTGTTGTCATCGAGGAAATGCAAATTACAACCACAGTGAGCTCCCACGACCCTGGAGTGTCTGAAATTAAAAAGACTGATCAGTTCATGTGCTGGCACAGAAGTGGAGGAACCGGTACTCTCCTGTGTTGCTGGTGGGAATACACGATGGTGTGGGAAACCATCTGCAATTTGGTCTGGAAAATATGTGGGAAGTTTCTTCAAGTGTCATGTAGATAGATGATCTGGCTGTTGTAATTGTAGGTCTCCACCCCAGAGAGGGCAAGTATGTGTGCCCAGTAGTAGTTGTTCACACATGCTCATAACACCTTTATTTGTAACAGCCAGAAACCACAAATAATAACCCCAACACCCGTTGAGGGTCTACGTGAGCAAATGGGGGTGCATGGATACAACTGCATGCTAGGCAGAGATAAAAAGGAGTAAACTCCTGATACATGGAACGACATGAATAAATAATAAAATAATTGGGCCAAGTGAAAGCCAGTCCAAAACCAGTGCTTACTATTTGAGGACATTAATAGGAACCGCCGAAAATGCAAGCTAGTTTGTAATGACAGAAAGCAGATCTTTCTGTTGAGGCGGGGAGCCGGTGGGGAGGGGCAGGATTACAGAGGGGCAGAAGAACCTTCTGGGGATGATGGATGGATATGTTGACGATCCTGATTCCAGTGAAGGTTTTCTGCGTGTGTTTTTTACACCTTAAATATGTATGGTTGACTGTGTGCTGGCTGGGCCTCAGTAACCGTTGTCCAAAAAGTTCTTTTTTTTTTTTTTAAGATTTTATTTAATTATTTGACAGAGATCACAAGTAGGCAGAGAGGCAGGCAGAGAGAGAGAGGAGGAAGCAGGCTCCCCGCTGAGCAGAGAGCCCGATGGGGGGCTCGATCCCAGGACTCTGGGATTATGACCTGAGCCAAAGGCAGAGGCTTTAACCCACTGAGCCACCCAGGCACCCCGGAGAGAGTTCTTAAGACGACCGTACGTGTGGAGTAAGTCTGTGGTCTCACATGTTCATCCACTTTGCCACAGGGGGTCTGCGTGTTTGTCTTGACTGGTGCTGGTCCTCCCCCGCCATCCCCCCGACTTGGTAGCCTCAGCTAGGCTGAGTGATAATGTCAGAAGAGAGAGTTGGCTCTGACAGAAGAGAGAGTTGGTTTGCCGGTGAAGCATTGAAAGATAAAAAGACGGAAGTTACTCTAACACTCCGTCACTTTGGATTCTTCTTTCCTGGAGAATTCTCTGTACTTGAAGTGTGCCCTGGATGGTCACATCCCTGGGGATACAGAGCCCGGGGCTCATTTGCTGCGTTGCCTTTCTGCCCCTAATCGAGATGCAGAGGTCTTGGGAAACTCTGAGCAGTAGCCAGAAGAGCAACTCTGGGAGTGGCTGGGATGGTGGAAGGCCGGTGTCCTGGGGTGGCCCCTGGAGCCTGCAGACCAAGTGGCCTTTTAGGGAAAGCCTGCTTGGGTCAGAGGGATGATTAGGTTCACTGCGTGGCCAAAAGAAACCACGCCAAGTACATAAATGCCTAAGAGATGAGAACCAGTGGTCAGTGCAGGTGAGGGGAAAGATGACAGGTGACCTGGCCGCCGTGACTGATACAACACTGCCATCGGTCCTGTAGGTGACAGGGAAACAAGGGAGTTTGTGCCTCTGAGGGCTGCGTGCTTAGGAGAGGGGCACCCTCAGTCTTCTGTCTCTGCAACTGTTCAGCTCCATTCACTGATCCCTATCTCAGACCCCCAAGCGTGCAGAGGTGGAGAGTCCACAGAGTTTTCTGGGCCAGCCTTGGACCCTCTTCTGGGGGGGCTCCTTCACTCATCGGACATACCGCTGTGTACCAGAACCCCGCCAGATGTGGGTTCTGTCCCCAGGTTGTTTCCTGATTTGGGGGAAGAAAGATGGTAAACAGTGAGGGTTTCCTGGGTCAGCCAGGGGAGGGGTGTGGGCGGGGCGTGGGCGGGGTGAGGTGCCATGTCTGAGGATGGAGGGAATATTCATGCATCAGTGTCTGGGTTAAGCGCTCCTCTGGTGGGGCTGGACAGCATAGGCTCAAATCCCAGGTTAGCTTGTAAGCCGCAACCTTGAACAAATTCTGGAGCCTCTTGGTACCCCGGTTTCCCTGGGCACAAAATGGAAACAAGGACACCTACTTCAAAGAGTTTTTGCAAAGGTTCAATCAGTGATTGCTTAGTAAATTCTTAGAATGGTATCTGACACATAGAAAAGCCGCCAATAAATATTATGTGCCCCTTCCCAAAGGAAGTCGGGGGACTTGTTCTAGAAAACCTGTCCTCCATCTGGCCACGATCTTCTGTACCCCAGTGGAAAAGGCCTCTAGCTTTTACATCATACTTGACGCCATCTTCCTGTGGTCTTGAGCGGGAGGGATGGCTCCACGTTCTGATGGAGGTGGTCATGGTGAGAACAGTAGCAGGCTTCTTTAGGGGAGGGCATCCTCTGAATCAAGCAGCGCTGGCGCAAGGATTTTCCTGCTCACTGTTGATCTCTTGGCAGCGCCCAGCATGGTAGATGCTTGGCCTGTTGGCATGAAATGGCTCTTGGGTCCATTCTCCCTCATCACACTGATGGGTGGTGAACACCAAGCTGCAGCCCGTTCGTGGTGGGCCTGAGCTGAGGACCGTTTTACCGAGCCGGTGGGATGGTGAGGAGGTGGTGGCAAGTGGGCAAAGACCCTGCAGCCTTGCAGGTGGGAGTGTTCTCTGCACGCTCCCCGCTGCGCTCCACTCACCGTGACATCATCTCATCCCCTCGCCACTGTTGGTTCATTCGTCAAAGGCTTGCTGAGCCCCTCTGAGACACTCCGTACGTGTGCAGATTGCCAATGCAGGCGGACAGAACTGGCTGCCCTTTCTAGGGTTTGGGAGTAGCTCTGCTGGGTTTGGTAAACCAAGGTTCCTGTATCTCTGAGGCAGGATGCTGTTGGAGGACTGAGTGACGGCAGCTTTGGCCATGGCCTGACCATTCCTGGGATGGAGGGAGTGGACGGAAATGTGACCCTAGCCCCACCTGCCACATAGGCTAGGGGAGCATTCAACGGTCTGCTCCTTCCTGGAAGGCTCCCCACTCTAAGGATCTCAACAAAATCAACCCCTCCAGTCACATGGCCAGAGACGTGGCCTGCTCCAGAGTCCCTCTCCTGGGGCCACCTTTGTTTCCCCGACCTGAGCATTATACTCCAGGCCCCCTTGGCAGAGCTGACCACTTACATGTGATCTACACCAGTAGCAGTGCCCATCCAACACCGTGTGTCAACCATGTGCCACTCGCCAGGCTACACGTCCCCTGACGTGATGAGATCGCACTTCATTCTCACACCAGCCCTTTCAGATGGACGCTAGTACTCAACCCCTGCTTGGAAGAAGGAAGAGAGAGAGTCTCAGCTGTTCACCCTGCTGTGGTCCCTCAGCTCCGAAGCGGAGAAGCCAGGCTTCACCAGAGAGTCATTGCGATGACTTGGGAAGTCCAGACGGTCCTAATAGCAACACCACTGGAGTCAGTCAAATAGAACTGACTGGCTCAGAGTAATCTGGGGCAGAATTCGATTAGTTCCCCCCAAATCAGATCTTAATTAAAGAAGTTTCTTTCTTCTTAACTTGGAGAAAATACTATGGCTCTAGTCCGAGGATCCTGTGTTGGCAATTAAATGTAAATAATGGCCTGGGCTGGCTCATGGATTTCTTCAGCACAACTGTGCTGCCATCAATGATTTGGTTTTCAAGTGTCCTGAGTGGCCCCTTTTCCTGAGGAGTTGAACTGTTCCCTCACATTGGCGTCTGCATTCATACCCGCCCCCCCACCACTTCTGCAGACCCTTTCATTCCTGGACTGTGATTGGATGACCCAGTCCCAGCTTGGAGACCTGACTGGGGTGTGTGGGTGTTGGTGGCCTGCCATGGAGAGCTCGGTCTCTGTGGATGACAGGTGACCCCACTGACATTGCCTCTGTGTGACGTTCTCTCCCCGCTCTGAAGTGGTCGTCATGGAAACATGTTTTTGTTTGGTCTTGGCGATGGGCTGTTATTTTATTATAGGCACGTGGGAAGAGTGGAGTGCCCACCCAGAGAAAAGGAGCACAGCTTGTGACTGCCCAGTTTCGGGGGCTGCCACAAATAGAGGCTGAGGATGAGGTGGGTCTTGAGGTCCCCCTGGGGCCGCCCTGTCCACACTTCCCCATTATTGTGTCACATAAAGAGCTTCTGTCACATACCTCAGTGTTAACAGCCTCCCCAGTCCCAATCTCTGAGGGGGGGGTTCCCCTCTTCTCAGTGAGAGTGCACCTCCTCCCTCCCATCCACCCCTCACCCTGCCAGGTCCTTGGGTAGTGCCAGGAAGTGGTACTGTGGGTGAGGGAGTAAGGGTTCCTGAGGTTACTTGGTTTTCACAGCTCACAGGTTTTCTTGATTGCATGTTTTGTAGATCCACATTTTTATCCCTGTAGCTGTCATTTTTCTTGACCTGCTATTTCAGTCACTCAAAACAGTATGACTGTATTGCGTTGGAATTTCTCAGGCTCTTATTCTTCATGAAGTTTTCATCAACCTGGGGAGAATAATAGCTAATGATAAGAATGGGGGAACCGCAGCTCTCGCCGGTGGGCAGGCCTGGCTGTCAGGAATGGGGCCAGCCAGCCAGAGCCCAGCACTGGCCATGCACCTGCTGCTCCCCGTCCTCTTGGAGCCTTGCCACCCCGGGGTCAGTCAGTTTTGGTCTCAGAAGAACTGAGCATCACAAATGGGTTGTTTTCTTACCTAAGATCCTACAGCCGTCAGTATCAGAGTTGGATCTGAACCTAGATGGAGCAGAACTCCTACAGTTCTAGGGTTTTTCAATCCTCGAAGTCCGTGAAGTATTCAGATACGCTGGTTTAATGGCCGTGAACATGAACAGTGTGTTGACAGAATGGCGTTTGGATGGCGTGCTAGGACTGTTCCCCCAGATGTGTGATTGGTGTCTCCCATTCAGTGTGGCCCAAACAGATGATTGTCTTCATTGCCCACGGTCTCTCTCAAGCTGCTGTGACTCCACTCTCCACCCGGGGACCTCACACCCCAAACCTCAGAGTCCTCCTGGGCTTGTCATTTTTTCCCATCCTCTTCAGCCACTCTGTTAGCAAGCCTTGTCCTCTTCATCTGCAGACTGTAGCATGATTATCAGTGATACTCCCATGACACTCTTAACTCCGTTGTCTTGTACCTGGGCCACTGCTCAGCCTTCTCACTGGTGTCTCTGTTTCCGGTATTGTTCCCTGGGGTGGGTTGGTTCCTCACAGAGCAGCTGAGCAAACATTTGAAACACCTGTGTGCTTCAATGATGTCTAAATCCTTACCCTGCCCCCCAGGTCTGCCATGATCTGGCCTCTGTCGAACCATATTTTACCTTGTCTCTCTGTCCATCTCTCTGTCTGGCCACCTTGATGTGCATTTCTCCCCCTGGCATGCCGAACTTGTCCCACATCAGGGATTTTGTACAGGCCATTCCTTCTACTTGAATGATCTTCCCCCAGTATGTCACGTGGCTGCTATTCTGTCATCATTCACATCTTAGCTGGAAGGTCCCCTCCTCTGACTCCCACACCACAGAGCCAGCTTCACCATCACTTACTTTCTAATCCATCGCTCTGCTTTCTTCGGACCAATTACCTGTGTCTGCGATCATCTTATTTCACTTGTTCCTCCAGACTGTATGCTCCGTGAAGGCAGGGCCCATGTCTGTCTTGTTTCCTGCCCGGTTTCTAGAATAACGTGTAACATATGGGAGGGGCTCAGTAAATATCTGTGAATGAAAAATTTGATGATAGAATGAGTATAGAGTTCTTAAAATGTGCTGGAGTGGCTTCAGAGTACAGCCCCACACTTCTTCCAGTCCAGAAGCTCTTGGGGCTGGGGGATGATTCTGCCCTTCTGCCCACTGACGAGGATGACAGCTTCTCCAAATGGACCTCTGGGAGGCTGGGGAGACAGGTAGAGCACAGAATCATGATGCTAAACACAGAAATGCCATTGACTGCCCAGACACTGACATGTGTGCATATCAGATGTCAGTGCAGTGACAGATGTGCATGTTTGAATGAGATAGGAGAGCTGGATGCGAGTGACCAGTACTGCGTCCATCCATCTGTTCTTCTGTCTCTCCTCCCATTCATCAGGAACGAACTGGGTGCTTGTTCCTCTCTAGGCATTGCCAATGGAAAAATACATTAGGCGAAGTCCCTGCCCTCATAGACTTGCCATCTCAGAAGGGGAGATGGAAAGTCCTGTGTTGTTCAGTGGTTTTATAAAGATGGGCCTGTGCAGAGCAACAGGTGGGCATACAGGAGGGCTTTATACCTCACCCAGAAAGTGAGGGAGGGTCTCTTGAGCACGTGAGAGCTGAGCTGCAAATGAGAAATATGAGGGATGTTGGCAGAGGTTGGAGTGAGGCCCTCAAGGGCCCCCCTCCTTTCACACAACCACAGCAAACTCCTCCTCACCCTCCAGATCCCTGCTTTAGGTCAGGCCCTCATGAATGCCTTCTCCAACGCCCTCTACATGGTCAGGCCCCTTGTCAAACATCTCAGCAGGACCAGATGCATTTTATGCTTGGCAGTCACCGCAGTTAAGGTCTAATTTTGTATTTGTAAGTTCCCTTCATTAATAACTCTGTCCCCCAGTAAACTATGAGTAACTTAGATTGGGCACTGCGCTTATTTTTGGCTCACTGGTTCATCCCAGCAGCTTACACGACGCCTTGTACGGGGGAGTGAGTCAGTAGACACTCGTGTATTGAACATAGGTGGGTGGGGAAGCGGGAGAGAGGAGCCCAGAGAGGTGAGCAGGGCACATTGTGAAGGTGTCCACGTGGCCTCCTGATGGACTTGACAGGAGAATAATGGAAATGCGAGTTTATTGTTCTCTAAGGACAGACGTGATTGAGTACTCTGGGGACTCTTTTTTTGTCATCCTGGACAGAATGGCTTTGTGAGCAAATGTCATCGAATGTAAAAAATCTCCAAGGACAAAAGAACTCCCGTTTCTGGAACTCTCCGTCCTGGAGGAAAGACTTCAGTTCACCATTTACTATACCTGTGCCTTCATGCCAGCCTTTGTGTCCAGCCCTGGGAAGGACAGAGATGAACAGTTCAGGGCCCCTCCCTGGTGGGGATCTGCATTTGGACGGCAGGGTCCATCTGGGATGCTCCAGCAGTGAGCTGCAGATACAGAAGAAGGCTCAGAAGGCCCAGGAGCCAGTGGGACCCAGAAATGAGTGTAAATGTGGCCGTCCAGAGAACTGATATTTTTATTTGCCCATACCTGGAAACCAAGATATAAACATAGAGGCTGCCAGTGGGCCCATGTCTCAGTGGAGATGTGAACAGGCCCTTTCCAAGGACAGCCTAGGGTGTGTGGCTGCCCGGTATTGATGCTTTTTATGAAGGAAATGTTTCTGAGTCTCACCTACAGCGAGGGTTTTGTTATTTCCATTTAGTAGAACCCTTGGGAGTATCGTCTTGCGCTGGCTTGGCACTGTTTTGCTAGCCCCCTTCCTTCATGTTCCTAGCACCTTCTGCAGTGCCTACAGCTAGCAAGCGCTCAGTAAATGGTGGTGGCAAGAGGGGGTGGAGTTGAGAAGCCACCATCCTTGAAGAGAGACAAGAAATGACTTACAGTCTACCAAGTTCAAAGGTAGAGTCTTCGAACACGATGAGGATTCCTCCATGCACCCTGTATGGCCAACTCCACCATCCCTGTCCCCTGTGTCTCTGCTACTTTTTGCCTCTTGGCCCCAGAACACAGAAGGGTGGGAAGGGAATGTGTGGCCCCATTTCCGTTGTTCTTGTGTTGCCTTTTCCCCGTGACTTGACTCGGTTCCTTGGCTGCATAAGCATGTAAGGCGCTGAAGGGGGAGGTAGACAGGGATCTGAAACTGAACGCGAGAGTACCGCAAGAAAGAGAAACCGCTTCATGGTGACAGGTGCCTGAAAGTCTCTGGAGAATCAAGTCGCTTCTTGTCAAAGCCCCTTGCTTGAAAGCCCAGGGGAACAAGGGGATTTTCCTTTTACAAAATCCGCCTATTCTGTTTGTGCCATGACCCTTTTTCCTCTTCCAACTTGGGGACTATGGAGCATTTGAGAGGTGTTTCATGCTTTCGAGATGAAACTCTGCATAGCATCTGAACTTCACTGATTCCGCTCTTCCATTAACTTTCAACAGCAAAAATATGTGCTGTGTTCTTTGATCCCTGTGCCTGGCTGTGCCTTGGAGAGTGTGGAGACAGAGTGGACATGGTGCCTGACCTCTAGGAGTTGGCACTTTCAGCTGCCACTTATTTAGACCAAATGTCCCCAAGCAGTCTATATGTATGCTAGAAGCCTGCCATACACACAGGGAGGAAGGCCTGGAGATGGCCAGAGTCAGGGGCCAGTGG
This sequence comes from Lutra lutra, assembly GCF_902655055.1. NCBI lineage: Eukaryota > Metazoa > Chordata > Mammalia > Carnivora > Mustelidae > Lutra > Lutra lutra. Next base: position 76,086,687 of record NC_062282.1, on the reverse strand, counting down.
TTCAGATTCTTTCTTGCGGACCAGGATAGCAGAGGTGCTCTGAGGTGGAGAAGAGAGCTGGGACTCTTCTTCTCCCATTGTGTCATGTCTCCACGGATGTGTTTGTTGGCTAATTGCTTCTCTGGGAGAAGTTTGGAAATTACACAGCAATTTTGTTGACAAAAGGATGAACTTCAAATTGCAGTTCTGCAAAAAAAAAAAAAAAAGTTCTTGAGGCAAGCTCAACCCTTTTTCATTGAAATAGAATCTTAAAACTGGCAGCTTGTCTCACATGGGATTTGCACATTTTGTTAGAGAAAGTATCACTTCCGTTTCTGTTGTTCTACGTGAGGGACCATTTCCAAGTTGACTCCATGTCTCCATGGATTCCCAACCAAGTCAGTGAGTGAACAATGGCTAGAACCCAGTGTTAGACCCAGGGCTTAGCTCCCAGCCCATTATCTGGGGAGTAGAATGCTCCAGCCTGCTCCTAGCCTCTGTCACATTCCTTTGTCACCACTTGGGTGTATTTCAGAAGATGTCCCTCTTTTCCTTATTGCAGCTCGAACCGTAGAGCAATCTTTTGTGGCTACTGAGCTCTCTAGACAAGGACTTGACCAAGTGTCTTCAGAAATGAGTTTTTAAAAGCTTATTCTCAATTTCTGAACCTATTTTCCCCCTAAAAATTAGTGTAGGTTTGGATATTTTTGTCTCAGGGTGAGATGATGCATCTGATGGGACTTTGGAGTTGAGTGGACATCCGAGTTCAGTGGAGAATGTCTCTTGACAAAAGCCTCCTCTGCTTCATGGTTTCTAGAGGTCAGCCCCTGGGGCTCTTGTTGACTGCAGTCACAAGCAGGTGGACCAACGAGGTCACTTAGGAGGCCCTGAGAGGCAGTAGCCTAGATCTCCAGGCCCTGGGTATGAAGGAGACCTTGTTGGTGGCACACTGCCCACAGGTCACTGACACCAAGGTCCTTCTGCTCTCACATTGTAGCAGGTGTGGGAGAATGAGGACGGTGGCCATATCTTGGGAGTTAAGCTGTTGACCACTAGGGTTGGTGTATCCAGTAGGAGGCATGGGCTGTTACTACAGTTTTGACTCTGGATGCCTAAAGGCATTTCTACTTGCCTTCCCCAGCAGAGCTAACAGAAAATTAGAAGCAGCTGTTGAGGTAGAGCGACTTTGAAGGTTTTTGGTTTTATGTTCTTCCAGTTTGATTGAGAGCAAGTGTCAAGGCTTTGATGCTCATGAGCAGGGACAAGCAGTGAGATGGGAGACCCAGAGGGGTGGTAATGGGCTGGCTCTGTCAGGAGCAGACCCACTCATCATCTCTCTGTTCCTGCATTTTTGTGTTAGCTCCTCATTTCTGTCCCGCGTGGTTTGGTGGTGCAGCCTGCTGGCCAAGGTCAGGGTGTTTTTCCTGTTATCCTTTCCAGGTGCATAGCCTGCGCTTCTCTTCTGGTTGAGCCTGTGGCTTCTCGTGGCTCCTTATGACAAAAATGGGCTGTAGCTTGTGTTCTAAGCCTCTTTCCTGATCTCCGTCTTTGCTCCTGGTCTCCCCCATGCCTTGCTCTTTCCATGTCTTCAGAACCTTGCACCAAGTTGCTTGGCCACCAAGAAGACATGCCCCATGTGGGCTTGCCATCTTTCAGTTCCCCCAATGCTGGGGGTCACTGGCCATGCTCTGCCATGTCATTGTGGCCAATCTGGTAGCACATACTAGTGGATCTGTTTGTTAATCTACTTGAAAACTCTTTGATGTCCTTTCTCCTCCATTGGGACCCTCTCAACATACAGTTTCTGCCAGGACAAAGGCACGAAAAGCTAAGGACATCGGTAGGGGTTGAGGGGGGGTGGTGGATAAGATGAGCGGAGGGAGGATTAGCAAACTTGCCCTACAAGGTTGATGGACTTGACATCCTGATATCGCTCTTTTTATCTTTCTTTGTAAATGCCTTGGAGCAAGCTGGTCAGGTGATTTGTACCCGGAAGTAGAAACAAGCCCATTTGGGAGATGGAAACCGCTCATCTTTCATCTCTGTGCTAGATCGCTGAGCAAACAAGGAATGCACAGCTGGCTCACGTAGATTAAAACCAGTGGTGGTTAGGAAGTTAAATTTACCTAATGAGTACGGAGGAGGCGAGCATGTGACTTCACATTTGTGACATTGCTCTGAGACTTTAGTCACATCTATGGGTGGCTTTGTGCGAAGAGAAGACATAAGCCCTCCCTGGACAGGAGACCACATCCATTTTGAGGTGGAATATTCTTTTGGCAAATGAAGGCATGGTATGTTTGAGTTGGAGGAAAGCTTGGAGCCTGACTAGTCCAGCCTCCCCTGGTCCTCACTCCCTGACCTCCACCAGTGTTAACAGATGTGAAGACTAAGACTGGGGGAAGTCAGCTTATTGTCTAAGCAGAGAGCAGAACCTGAGCCTCCTGACTTCCACTCAGGAGCTTTTCCTCAGAGGGTGACAGATGCCTGTCAGTACCAGGAAGCTCAGAGAAAACACATAGTGTCAGCAGCCACGTGTGTAGAAATGCTGGATGGAAAGTTCCAGTTAAATGGAGCTCCCCATGCTTTTTTCCTGGTTCACATGCTTATGTTGGTTCTTTTCCCCACCCCCGTCTTTTTTCTGCCTACTTCCTGACCACTCTCTGAGGTCCCCTGAGGTGAGGGAGCCATCTCTGGGCCCCTGAAAGACCCAGCTGGTGCTGTGCTTCTGACTCTCATCCTGCCTGCGTGTCATGTCCCAGAGCTCCCTGGGTCCCCTGCCCTGCCAGCCGTGCTGCGCTGTTCCCCAGGACAGATGTTGCCAGCCACTGCTTCAGAGAGAAGCGAAATCTTGCACCCTCCCTGCTGGGCAGAGCCCCAAGGGTATAGGAGTTTTGAGGGCGAGAGATCTTGGGGAGCTAGCTTGTTTAGGCGAAGCTGGTGATGTGAACAACAATGTCAATAGCAGTAATACTAGCATAACGATAAAGAGCAAAGAGCTCCTGTCGATCGATGGCACACCATGGCACAAGCGTTACCTCTGTTCTCTTGCTTAGAACATAGCCCCAAATGTCAGTGCTGCTGTTTTCCAAAGGAAGATGTGGAAGCTCAGAGAGCTGAGGTGACTTGTCTGATCCACGCGTCAGGACCCAGACCTTGTCAGGGCCTCCTGGGAAGAGCAGGGGTCTGAGGGGTGGAGACCTCCAGCCAGCACTCCCTTCAGGTGCAGCCTACGGATGTGGCCGTCACCTCTAGGGGAGAAGGGAGGTCACTCTGACTCTTTCGTCCTCTGGTCCTGCTGCATTGACTCTGTTGGAAGGGAAGGAAAGCCAGACTGTGTGCTGTTCCCATCACCATCCTCCTTGGGAAGTTTGCCTGATGTAGCCTTATTGTATTGATTTAATTCATTTCCACAAATATCTACAAGGACTTCCCCAGCCGCTGGGAGAATGACAGCTTGTTACCTAATAGGAGCATTTGACCAGGACTCAGAAGACATTAGTCAAGTTTCAGCTTTCCTCTATGTTATCCCAGTAACCTTGGACAAATTGTATGATTTCTCTGCATCTCCCTTTCTTCATCCATCACGCAAAGCTAATGATTACAGAGGCAACGTGGCTGTCCTCGCTCAGTTTCTGCACCAAGGTAGTGGCTGGTTGGGGATGGTGAGCCCTGACATCTTATAACCTTTGGGGTGGCTCATGGTGCCTCCGACCAGGAAAGCTTCTGGCTGGGGCCCAGTGTGAGTCATGGGGAGAGACGATGGAAAGGAGCAGAAAGAAGGACTCAGAGTTCAGGAAACAGTTCTTTCCATCCTTCGTGGAGCTCAGGTGTCCTCAGCTGTCAGGCAGCAGGTTAACCCAGGGAGTGGGACAGGAAGATGCGGAGCCCTTTGTAGGAAAAGGAAGGAGGACCAGATGGGGAGTCCCGGAGCTCAACGCTTCCAGAGCATTTTTCATTTCACTTGCTTAAATATAACCATGCTCGAAGGGAGTGTTGTTGTTATTTTCAGTCTCCAGATGGGTGAAGCAGACTCAGTTAGTACGTGGTGACACTGGGATCAAGCTGAGGTCCGTCACCCTGGGCAGCGCATGGCCCCCAGCCCTGAACAGCGCCGCCCTGTGGGAGCAGGGTGGGGGAGGGGTTTTGTGCTGGTGCAACAGTGTGGTCTGATGCCATTTTCCATCCCATTGCCAGCAGCTGAGCAAGTGAGGATCAAAGCCAATCAGAACCAAACTCTACTTTAAGTAGGTATTGGCCCCGTCATTTCTGTCATTGTCATCCACATCCGTAGAGATGGAACCAGGAGTAGACTTGGCCATTTTCTTTGACTTGGGCATGCACCTGGCTGTCATTTTCTTCACTCCCTTAGGAAAGACAAGGTCCTTCCTCTCCGGTGCCCAGAGTGAAAGTGTTCTTAGTGGTGGCCAGGATGCAGGTCTCTTTCTGTAAACCATCTCCTCCCAGCCCTCTCTGTTGGTAGCCCCACGCTCCTTCTGGTGTCAGAGAGCCAGCAGGGAGGCTGGCCAAAAGCTTTACACCCGGTACAGATGGCGAGTGGGTTCACTTCCCTGGAGCTGAGCTGTTTGGGGAAATGTCACTTTCCTGCTCTTGCCTCTCAAGTGCCTCTGAGCTGTGGTTTGTCATGGCCCTAAATTTAAACCTTGGTTTTTCCTTTCTAGTCACTTGCGCGGGTCCTTTCTGACAGCTCCCCCATTTGGTCCATGTCCCACATTGCTGTCCTTGGTTACCTGCTCTGTGTGTGTGTGTGTGTGTGTGTGTGTGTGTGTGTGTGTGTGTGTATGGATGTGGTGGGCTCAGGTAGGGGCAGTTCTGGATGATCTCGGGTGCTGCTCGGGGAACCCTCAGATCTGTGACCTCCTTTTATGGTTTGTCGCATTGGAAGCTGAGATTCCCTTCTGTTAGGATTGCATGTTTCGTTGTCTTCTAGAAACGTAGACATTTGATGATTTTTTAAGAAGTTTCATTGCTTTTTTCTGATGAAAACTGCAATAAATGCAGAATATTTGTGTAACTGTGGAACATCATGGGCTGTGCATGAATCCCTTGCCTTCTGCCGATGATGGATCCCTGATAGGGCCCTTTACTTCCCTGGAAGGATGAGCTTGTAGATCCAAAAGGAAAACATTCAGAGCCGGGGAAGGTAGGTCTGGTACCTGAGGGAGGCACTGGGTCAGTGGGCAGCTGAAGAGAATTTTTGGAAGAGATTGAACAATCTGAGGTTTACTTTTTGATAGAACCTCCCCTGTGGTCTTACAGTATCTTCAGCAGAACGTTCACTTTTCACTAATACCTCTTATAGGGGCCTTTGTGTTGGGGGATCAAAGTAATGAGTTCCTCTCTCTCAGTGGCTTCTTAGTATCCCCCTGGACTGGTTGCTTCAACTCATTTTGTCCCTCTCATGTTTTCTGTGTCCCAGCAACATACCAAGTGTACTGAGAGGAAGACTCGGAGGAGGGGAGGTGAACCTGTGTCCACTAGGACCTTACAGTCTGGACGGGAGAGACATTGGTCGCCTCACTGTGGCTCCAAGGTGACACAAAGTCTTGGGCAGTCCTTGGACTGGGGCGCAGCTTCTGGAATGTGTCCTGCTGGCCAGCGCTACCATGGTCAAGCAGAAGGGGCGAAGCCTCTTTGTGGGGAGGGGATTCACGGCATCTCCCTGGATGACAAGTAAAATGATTCAGACACTCTGGGCACCATCTCCAAAGTAGAATGGAGGCACACAGCAGCTGCAACCACTGAGCCTGTGTGGGGGTGAGGGTGGGTTTGGCAGAGGGGAACGAGCACTCCCCTGTGTCAAGTGCCCAGCTGATCCCTAACCATCATTCTGGCTGATGCTCCCATTTTTGGCAGATGGGTGCCCTAATTGTCCCCGTTCTACGTACATGGAAACGGAACATCATGAAGTAAAGTGACTTGCTCAACTAGTGAGCAAGTGAGCGTTGATATTTGATCCCGGGTCTGTCTGTCTCCAACTGCCTCTCTCGGGACTCCTGCAGAATTCTTATGATGTCATTGTTCACTTCTGTCCCACTGGAGGGAAGGAAGCCAGACGAAGTTGCCCAAGATGAAGGCTGAAGGAACGTCCGTTCCTTCCGTGGGCAGGCATGGTGGGAGTGACAGATAGTATAAGTGTTTCCCGTGTTTTCCATCTCTCTCCAAGCCTGTGCTCTGTGCTGACCAGTTTATTCACATCATTTCATTTCGTGTTGATTTTTTCCTAGTATCTGGCTTCCTTTTTTAGACTGCAACCCATTCAAGGACCTCAGACTTGCTTGTTGTGTTCACTGCTATGTCCCTTGCAACTACAACATTGCCTGGCACATAGTAGGTGCTCAACAAAAATGTCACTTGAATAAATGGACTGTAGCAGGCCGCTGAGACTGGCAGTGTGATTTCCTCCCTTTTAGAAATCAGGAAAGTCAGGAGCAGGAGGGTTAGCTTACTTTCCCATAGCTCAGAAGTCTAGAGCCAGGGAGGATTGGAACTCAGGGTAGCTCATTCCAGAGCCTCTGCTCTAGCCACTGTGCTATCCTGAGAGGTCACTAGTCCACTTGCAGAGGGTGTAAGTGGCTGATGTACTGGCTTTCCTGTGAACTTCACAAGTGGCATCCTCCCCAAGCAGTAGAGGGAAGGAGATAATTGATGAGCTTAATTATCTGTGGCAGCGACATGATGAGGGTGACACGTCACCAGTGCTTGTTATTATTTCGTGGAGCAGGAACCCCCCACATGGGAGAGAGCATGCACGTTGCGACAGACACTGCGAGACAGGAGCTGTTCCATTTCGTCCATGGGGGTTCCCTCTCCCCGAGCTTGGTGTTAGAGTGTTTGAAAAATCACTCAGCTGTATGAAACACAAATTATGTTCAATGGAGAGCAGCTAGCTTCCTGGAGATCACAGTTGGCCTTCCTTACTCAATTTTGGCCTGATTAACACAGGTTCTGGATTGACATCAAAATAGGCGAGTAGAAACTTGGTAGGGGTGGGAGGAGACCTGTTTGAACTTGCTGACATTGTAATCACAGGAAGGGAAGGCATGTGTGAAGCCTGTGGCTGGGGACTATGCCTGGTGGGCTCCTGGATCTTGGAAGTGATGTTGCTTTGCTCAGCCCACACTCTATGGCCTTTCTGGCCTCATTCTCTGCCCTGGAACACATGGTCAAGGTGAAAAACTAAAGCTGATTGACCCTTAGAAGCTGCACCACCTTCTTCTCTTGGGTCTCATTCCCTTGGTACCTGGATGGGTGTCCTGCATTGTCATCTAAACCCACCCTTGAAGTCATAGGGACTTCAAGTGCCTTGTCCCCAAATGCTTGCCTCTTTGTAGCTGGGTCTCTCTTCCTGTCCCTCCTGTGTGGCCCCTTGCCAGTTGCTTACCTAAACATCCCCACCCACCTGGTTGGGGTCGTGGCATCTCATCACAAGATTCGACTTTTTGTATGTACTGGATTTGTCTCTGCCCCCTCTCTCCCCATTGGTTCAGATCTAGATCTTCTCGTACATCCCCAGAAATTAATCAGGTACCTGCCTTCCAGCCTCAGAGGTCTGTATGTCATCCAGCCTGATGATCTCATTATCAAGCCACGACAACTTCAGGGTCATTGGGACTACAGTATGGGCCTCAGTAGAAAGCACAAAAGGAGAAGGGGCTCCCCGTGAATGATGGGACTTAGACATTTCTGGCCATAGGATGAGCAGTAGGAATCTGCAGTTCACACTCACCTCCCGGGGCAGAATGGCCATGAGGGTCAGCTTCATGGGACAGCTGGTCCAGCTGGCTCACCTTCCGTCACATTCTGGGAGAAATGAGATGAGATCTATTTAGGGGGGAAACCCTGTAATCCAAAGAGGAAAAATGACTGTCCAGTCCTCACCAGTTCCACAACTCAGCTCCGTCATCACAGAATGGACTCTCACAAGGGCATTTTATTACTTAAATGTATTTTTCATAGAGGCAATGCCAAGCAAAGAAAATCCGCTTTGATTTATATTACCTTTCCATTCAGTGCTACAGTGTCTTTCTTCTCAAAGCAGTAAAATGAGGCAGTAATTCAAAGTTTAAGTTACCGTTTCATTGAAAAAATACCACCTTCATCTTGTCGCATCTTGTCCCAAGTCTGCTTTGGCATTTTTGGTCACCTTTACCCATGGCTTCATTTCTGTTGGCTCTTAGGAGCAAACGCAGGCTTTCTTCAGAAAGGCATCTGGGATTGATTCTTCCAGAGCAAGTAAAGGCGGAGAGAGGAAGAGATTTTCTAGAGCAGACACAAAGCAAGGTTGCCTGGCTGGTGATGTTTATCTCCCGTCAGGCTGCAGGGGATGTTAATGGCTTTCTCTGACATTGGGCAGTGTTAGCTTTGGAAAGAATTGGTGGATTTGCTTAGCTAGTGCTGTTTTCTCATCCTGCTGAATGTCAGGGGCTGCTGGGGGTGCGACACAGACCCTTCATCACACTGGAAATCTGTGGCTCTTTCTCCGTCTGTGTTTCTTTTTTCTTATCGGTGAGGAGAGAGGGATTTTATGCGGAGGCTCTAAGAGGGGTCCTCACTCGAGAAACCACGAGTCACCAGAGTCTGCCTGTACTCTGTGGTGGTGATGACAGAGACGGTGGACAACATGGGGAAGGTGGCCCGGAACCGCCCCTCAGAAGGCAGATCCATGGGGGTGCTTTGGGACAGGAGGCAGCAAGGCCTCTGGAGGAGGATCAGAGCAGTGATGTGTTCCATTGTCTCTGCTCCACAGATGTAGTACTTGGAGCCTGCATTCTGAGGAGTTCAGAACCAGGACAAGATTGGCTTGATGCCACAGAAGAGGCCTTGCTTGTGTTGCTTTATGGAGGTTATGGATTTGATGCGGGCCTCTTTTCACTCTGAGCTGCTTTTCCATGAGTGATACGGTCATCCCACCCATACCTTTGGGTGGCTGTGAAATGCTCTGTCCCATAGAGCCACTTAGAATGTCGAGGTTGGGGCGCCTGGGTAGCTCTGTCAGTTAAGCATCCAACTCTTGATCTCACCTCAGGTTTTGGTCTCAGGGTTGTGAGTTCAAGCCCCACATTGATGGGTGTGGAACCTCCTTAAGAAAAAAAAGAGAGAGAGAGAAAGGAAGGAAGGAAGGAAAGAAAGGGAGGGAGCGAGGGGGGAAGAAAGGAAAGGAACAGAACAGAACATGTGTGGTTGTTCTTTCATTTCTCCAAGAAACTCATTTTTAATTTGCTGGTAGTTCTGGTCGACCTTCGGGAGATTGTTGCCTATCTCATTCCTTTTTTCTTTCCTTGAGCACCTATGGGCACCTGCTGTGTTCTGGACACTGTTGGAGGTGCCTGAGATGCGGCTGTGAATGCTAAGACCAAGCTCCCCATTCTTGTGAGGTCCATGTTCCAGGGAGACCATGACAAGAGCCCTCCAGAGACACATGGGAGAGGCACTTCCTCCCGCTCTTCTGCATGCAGAGCGGTGTAACTCAGTGCACGCTACCTCAGTAACCAGTCCGGGGAGAATTCCCCACACACATGAGACTGAGCTTTCCTGGTAGGAGAGGAGCTCCTGCAGGCATGCTGGGCTGACCGGGAGGGCCACTGTCAGTGCAGCTCTTAGCTTGCTAAACGTCTTGACAAGGGACCATGTAATTAACCCCTTCAGAGCACAAGCCGTAGGGTCAGACGGCCTGGGTTTGAATTCTACCTCTGCAGCTTAGAATTGACCTTTACTGCGCAAAAGTTTCTGAGCCCCAGTTTCTTAACAGGTAAGTTGGCTGCTAGTGGAGTTCTAGAAGCTGGAGTGAAAATGAAGGGAGAAAGGTGTAGGAAAAGCCTTTAGCACAATACCTTTTCCATGACTAATTGCAGTGAACATTTATGTACATTATGATGACTTTGGAGGAATTTCTACCAGCACCACAGAGGCTCAAGATGGACTTCATGTTTGTAGCTTGACTCCAAGGGATAGGCACGTGTACTGCACAGAAGCTGGGCAGCCCAGCAGCCCAGTCATAAATGGGGAAGAAATGCTAGGGGCTGTGAGGAGCGGGCATGGGCTGTGGAGAGGCAGTGGTGTGGGTTGGAAATGTGCCTGGGGCCAAGGGCATCTTGGAGGGACATTGCCCAGGTGGGGAGTCTTCGGGTAGGAGGAGAGGCTGCCATGTGAGACGGGCAACAGAGTGGAGCAAGGCCTGGGAGGGGAGCTGGGAGCCGCTGTGGGAGGACTAGGGCAGGGTTGTTGGAGTGGCAGGGTCAGGACCAGAGGGAATATGCCTCAGAAATAAGAATTTGAATTCAGTCTGGGCATGTGAAGAAGATGTCTGCCTTTGGGGATCTTTGGCCTGACTCCCCAGTAAGCAGAGAGGATCAGACGAAGGAGGAGGGACCGGGCAGGTTTTGCATCTGGTGGACTGTGAGAACCTAGGTCCCATCCACAGGGCCAAGGAGCGTCAAAACCTTGAGTTCTTGGTGAGAGATCATGGCCGCCATTTGGGTAACTCCACTGCAGCTTGTGGCCCCCAAGCCGAGTGTGACTGCTTAGGAGGTAGTGAGACATCTGGTCATGTGCCCAAGTGTCTATTCGTCTGTCAGTGGTTTTTCTTTTTTTAACTACCTGTTCTTTTTCAAATCTTTTCTGAGGCACTGAGGCTAAACCAGTGAACTACAATATCATCTTTGTGGAACTCCTAAGGGAGACAGGCAAGAAAGCAATCATTGCAATGCAGGACGGTGTGCTGGGGAGGTGGGCACCCTTGGGGAAACCTGCCCTGGGATTCCCAGGGGTACGACAAAGCCAGGCATCAAAGTGGATAGTGTCCAGGGGGAGTGTGGAGGGTCTGTTTAGGGGGCAGTGTATCACAGCAGAGCGAGTGTGTCACAGCAGAGCAAGTGTGTGTTGGAAAGAGACGCAAAGGGACAGGGTTCGAGGGATACCTGGGCTTGGATCATGGGAGTCCTCTTCTGGGCTCACATCTTCATGTTCCTCTGAGGATGATAGGGATGAGGCATGGGCGTGAACTGGGACAGAGAGGCACAGGCACTGGCATGTCACAGAGATCCTCCGGGTGCAAAAGAGCTACTGGAGGAATGGCGGAACAAAGGCAGGGTTGGCAGGACTGGAGGCATGAACTGAGATTTATTGTCTGTCGTGTGCCGGGGTTTGCCCAACCCTGGGGATCCCCCTGTCACCCATTCTGTCCTGTCAGCTGCGGGGGGAGGGGTGGCTTTATCTAGTGCTAAGGAAAGGAAGGCTTGGGCAGGTTGTGTGAATTAGTTAGACTCTCCTCTCCAGAAGGCAGTGGGTGTCTGCCTCTCTGAATGTCACATCCTCTTTCAGGCCTGTGAGGACAGAGGCAGGCAGAACCTGGGCAGAAAGCCTCTCCTCCCCTATCATCACAGCTGGAGAGGTGAGAGTCCTGATGGAAAGTAGGTGCCACTCTCACAGGGTGCCACCTCCCATGAATCCTGCTTGTGAAGGGCAGTCAGTCCTGGTAGTGTCCGGGGGAGGGGGACAGGTGGCCCGGAGAGGTGGCTTCGCGTGGACTGGGTCCCTCCAAGGAAGAAGCCTGGACAGCCTGAGAAACAGGCATCCTGGGGGCATTTATAGCAGTAGAGACATCTATATTTTAAGCAGGTGCCAGCTAGGAACATTCTCTTCCTTTCTCCTAGAGCTGCCTGAGCCCACACAGCCAGGCTGGGCGAGAGACTGTAAATGAGCCCCTGCGTGCACCGCTCCTCCTGCACCACTTGGAGTCTCTCCTGGAGGGCTGCGGCTTCTGCCTCTGCTTGCAGAATCCCCTCTGCTCTCTCCTTCTGCCATCCTTCCTCTGCTGCCTGCTTTTCTTCCTCTCTTCTCTTTTCATCCTGCCCACCCTCCTCTGTAGAACGGGTTGGTACTCCCTAAGCTCCTAGAGTTGTGGGTGAGACGATGAATTTCAGCAAGCCCTTTCCGCCCCCTGGGAGCCGTGGGGCTGACTTCTGGCCCTAGGGCCTGTGAGCATGACTGGCACCCAGATGTCCAGTTCCTGCAGTGGAGAATGCTCTCAGGAGCCTTTCCACCTGGTGGGAGTCAGGTTCAGAGGCCTGATCTTGGAGCCCTCCCCAGCTGGGCCGCTCTGGACTGCAACCTCCTGAAAGCGCAGTGCCCAGGAGCGCCCCAGTATAATGTTTGGTGGTTACTCTGTTAGCCCAGAATTGCTGCAGGCCCTCGTGCCTCCTGAGCAGGTAAGCCAGGCGCCATCAGCTTCCTGACCACAGAGGGAAGGTGCCCACCTCAGTTCTGTGGGCTAATCTGCTTGAGTTCTGCAAGTGATCTTAGCTGATTGGAGCCGTTTAAAGTGACTTTGGATAACATCACCAGCACCAGTGCAGTCGACGAATAAGGGTTTCATTTGGCCTGAGTTAGTGGGGAGCGGCCGGCTGCCTTCCTTCCCTTTCAGTAGCTCAGCCTCGGCGGCGTCCCTCCCTTTCTCCAGTTGCCCTGCCCTGCATTCATTCCTTCCCCTCAGTATCCTCTCCTTCTTCATTCAGCCATCCTGGGATGCCTAGAAAGACTTTGCCAGACCCCTCGATGTCCAGAAGATTCTTAGGCAATGCACGCAGCAGTGGACTAGGGAGAAGTAGAATGATCTGGATTAAAAAGGAAGTTTGCCATTTACTGACCTTGTGACCTTGACAGTCATTTGCTTTCCTGAGGTTTCACTTTCTTCATCTGCAAAATGAACCCACCCACATCTGCTCTCATGTAGTGCTATACAAAGTATATCCTGTACGTAAGCCAATATGTGAAGCACTTGCTGTGTGCTAGGGTCCAGACAAAGATGCATGTTTTGGGGGCAACTGGGGGGCTCAGTCAATTGAGCATCTGCCTTCGGCTTGGATCCTGGATCGAGTCCCTCACTGGGCTCCCTGCTCAGTGGGGAGCCTGCTTCTCCCTCCCACTCCCCCTGCTTGTGTTCTCTCTCTCACTGTCTCTCTCTCTCTGTCAAATAAATAAATAAAATCTTTAAAGAAGAAAAGATGCATGTTTTCTTCAAAGGCAGCTGTGTAGACAGACGAGTATGTGCAGTATAGTAACGCAGTGAGCAAGAACAGCTCTGGGGCACAGAGGACCGCTGGAGGCCTGTCTGGAGGGGAAACAGAGCCAGGCCAGGAAGAGGGAAAAGTCTGAATCTGTTGTCACATTCGAGTGTTTGCATGCCTCTTCAAATTCTAAGGAAATCTGTTTCATTTCTACTTGGAGCCCTTTTCCTAGAGGGCTGGAAGGAAACTGGAACTCATTTAATGAGATTTGCCTCCGTCCTGGGGTCCTGTCGCTTGTTGGAATTCTTACTTAGTCACTCACTTGTGCACATAGGCTGTGGCTTTTGTTCACTCATTCCTTTACCCCACATGTTTCTACTGAGCAACTACTATGGACCAGGTGCTGGACTGGGCACCTCACATACAGCAGTGAACAGAACAAAGATCCCTGTCCTCGTGGAACTTATATTCTAGCAAGGGGGAGAGACAGGAAACAGTAACTAAAACAAGAAATTCATAGTGTATTAGAACATGATGTGTGTGTGTGTGTGTACACAGGAGGACAGTGTGGGAGAGTCAGGAGTGCCTGTTATGATCACATAAGGGTGCCGAGAGAAGGCTTTATCGAGAAGGTGACATCTGAGCAAAGGTCTGAATTATACAAGGGGTGTCCTGGGGAGGGACAATGATCTGTCCCTGTGTCCAGGGCTGCTTTGGATGTGGAGCTGTCTGCTGCTTCTTGGCCACGTGTGGACAGGCTGTGTGGGGTCCCATGTTTCCTGATGCAGATCTGGCCGTTCTCTCTCCATGGGCTCTGTGGTCTCCCCAACTGGCTGATAGGAAGCAGGGCCTGGGAATTGTGTGTCCTTCTGCATCTTTGCCATCTCCCCCAAATCCTAGATAGACAGAAAATCCCATAGAATTGGGAAATTTCAGGACTTGATCCAGCCTTCCGAGGATCCCAGGCACAGCAGATATCAGGCAAAGTCCTAGAAGGGAGAAGCAGTGGAGGTGATGTGTAGGAGCCCAAGGAAGGTGAGGTTGGGGCACATAGAACATGGACCAGGGACAGGGGAGTAGTGGCAATGAGCCTGGGGACCCTGCGGGCTCAGGCAGGCACCCCATGGGTTGGCTCTACTCACCAGAGTGGGATCACTGCTGGACGTAAGGCACAAAGGGTGCTGCCAATCAGAGGCTACAGGGGCTGGTTCTGAGTTATAACATGTCCCTTGAGCGCCTGCCCCTGGGGAGCTCTCCGTTTTTCCTTAGGCTCCCTCACATGGGGCCTTGCCCTTTCCTTTGGCAATTTCATGAGCAGGGTTTTTGCACGGGTCTTGTTGGACAAGTTAGAGGAAATGGATGCAGCTTTGCTTCCAAACGCAAATGTGTACAACTTGCACCCAAACTGCGCTGAAATTTGCATCCTCATTTGCTGAAGAGAGGTTTGCTAGATGGTTGACAAGCTAAAGAAGGTCAGGAGAAGGTAGGGGAGTTTCTTAGGAGAATGACCTCAGGGCGATACCTCTGCTATATGCACTACCAGAGAGGGTCTTTGCAAGAACCAAAATGCTGCTGTACACTGTGCCCGCGTTTACTCTTCGCATCATGGCCTTGCTTGCTTCTGTTGCATAAAAGAATCTGTGCTCCAGAAAAATCTCAGTCATTGGTGAGCAAGTTTTCACGAAAGGCCCACTCCTCCTGCAGACTGCGGTCTACAGGGTCCTCACTGCCCTCCAAGAGCTCGCCCCCTGGTGGGGAAACACAGCAGGACATGTCGTTGCAGTAGGTCCTGTGCCCTCGCGCTGTATGGGGAAGGGTTCGGGGGAGCACACAGGCATGGTTGGCATGGTTTCTGGAAACATTTTCCCAGCACCACTGGGCAAAGCAGGTTACGCTTATTTTTATCCAGCTTTTGCTTTAATAATTTTTTAAATTGAAGTGTAGTTAACATAGTGTTGTATTAGGTTTCAAGTGTATAATATGATTCAGTAATTCCATACGTTACTCAGGGCTTATCATGATAAGTGTACTCTTAATCCCCCTCACCTATTTCACCCAGCCCCTGAGGACCTCCCCCTGGTAACTACCAGTTTGTTCTCTGTATTTAAGGGGTTTTTGTCTTTTGTCTCTTTTTTTCATCATTTGTTCATTTTGTTTTTTAGATTCTATATCTGAGTGAAATTATACGGTATTTCCCTTTCTCTGCCGACTTATTTCACTTAGCATTAGACCCTCTAGGTCTACCCATGTTGCAAATGGCAGGATCTCATTCTTTTTGTGGCTGAGTAATATTCCAGTGTGTGTGTGTGTGTGTGTGTGTGTGTGTGTGTGTGTGTGCGTGCACACACGCACGCTCATCTTCTTTACCCATTCATCTATTGATGGACATTTGGGTTGGTTCCTTATTTTGGTTATTGTAAATAACACTGCAAAAAACATAGAGATGCATATATCTTTTCAAATTAGTGTTTTCCCTTTCTTTGGGTGAGTTCCCAATAGTGGATATACAGCATCACACGGTAACTCTATCATTAAATTTTTTTGAGAAAACTCCACACCATTTCCCACAGTGGCTGCACCAATTTGCATTCCCACCATCATCTGACTATGTCTCCTTGGGCAAGGAAAATGAAAGCAAAATTAAACTATTGGTACTACACTAAAATAGAATGCTTTTGCACAGCAAGGGAAACCATCAACAAAACAACATGTCAGTCTACTAAATGGGAGAAGATATTGGCAAATGATATATCCAGTTAGGGGTTAATATCCAAAATATATAAAGAACTCATACAGTTCAACACCAAAACCAATCTGATTAAAAAAATGGGCAGAGGACCTGAATAGACAGTTCTCCAAAGAAGAAGATGGACAACAGACACATGAGAAGGTGCTCAACCTCGCTCATTGTGATGGAAATGCAAATCAAAACCACTGTCATCTTTCACCACACACCCATTGGAATAACTAGAATCAAAAAGAAAATAAATAATAAGTGTTGGTGAGGATGTGGAGAAATTGGTTTAATAATTATTAAATGTATGGAAGAATTTAAAAATCTGAGTGAGGTGTACTTCCATACCCATCACCGAGATTTGGCAGTTGCTAACGTTTTGTGAGATTCACGCCCTCCCCTCTTTTTAACCTACATGCTTTCCTCCTTGAACCATTCAGAAGCAAATTAGAGACACTTCCTGGGTAAGGAAACAGGCATTCTCCTATATGACCACTTTCACAGGTGTTCTTACACCTACGAGAACAATAACCTAGTCATGTCAGGTAATGCGCAGTCCTTGTTAAAACCACAGCACTTTTTCCCAGAATATTCTTTACAGCTTTGTATAATTGTGATTTTCTAAGAGCCAGTCAAGCTTCACCCCCTGCATTTGTTCTGGCTTTTTAATTTCTTCTGTTCTAGAAGAGGGACCCGCTCACACCAGGGTTGGTTTTTTTTGTTGTTGTTCGTGTTTTTTGTTTTTTTGCTGTTTTTGTTTTGTTTTGTTTTGTTTTGTTTTTGCTTTTTTGTTTTGTTTTCGTGGTGGTTTATTTTTTGAAAGTCCAGGCATTTATTTTACACGTTTATCTTATAAAACGTGTTCAATTTTGGACTCATTCTCTTATGAATAGATTGAGGTGAGGAGCTTTTGGCCCTGCCCCTCAGAGGCACTGTTGTGTAATACTTCCTTGTGCAGAAGGTACATCAACCGGGCCCCCTGCTGCAGGTGCTACATTGGCCCCAGAGTCCCCACTTTAAGGTGTGACTGTCATGTATGTTTTCCTTGTGTAATAATGAGGTGTGTGTTCTACGGGAAGCCCTTGGAGACCCTGTGAATGCCCTATTCCCCAATTCCTTTTACCCACGACTTCCAATAACCATCAAATGATCATTTCCTAACTCAGTTATTACGTGGGGAGTTGCCAAGTGATTTCCTAATTCCAGCCTTCATTCTCAATGTATTTAGCTGGCATTCTTCTGTAAAGATGAGCTTTTCCCTTTTCACATTTTTATCAACTTGGTTTTAAGGGGTAAGGTTCTGCCTTCTTTGGAATTTTTAACAGTGTGTGTGCATACATGTGCTTGGGGGGAGGGCAGCGAGTGAGCCCAAACCTGACCCCTGTGTCACACACAGGACTCTGCACACTCAGCTGAGAAGGTCCCTTCCACTCTTCTCTGTAGGTACGCTGGCTTCCTTGATAACTTTCATGTGCAGTCGGCATCTTCCACCACTGGGCCTTTGCCTGGAATCCCCTGACTCCAGAGGGCTGCCTGGTCCACTTTATTCTTTACTCTACCCAGATGTCATGCCAGATTGCCTGAGAGCACCCCATGTAATATACCTTCCCCTCCCCATTATTCTCTGTCTCTTAATCTCCTTTGTGCTGTTTTATGGTCCTCATCAGCACCTGCTGTATAAACTTCATGGGAACAGTGTTTTTGTCTTGTCCGTTTGGAGCCCGGTACAGTGCTGGCCCATAGTAGGTGCTCAGTAAATACTTGTTCAATGTGAGAAGGAACACACACAGGATGGCCTGTTTGGTAAACCTCTGATTGAGCCCAAAGACCCTTCTGTTGTTTCTCTTCACTCCTCCTTTCACATGACCCCAGGGACAGTCAAGCCCCAGATAGACGGACAGCTGTTCTTCTGTCTGTCAGGAATAACATGGGGAGCCAGCAGCCACACTCAGTTCCTGCCCACTCATTAAAGCCAGCAGAGCCACGAGATTACCCACCCCCCCTTCTTTGACAGGATTTTGGGGGAATAAAAACAAATCAGAATTCATCAACTGTGAACAAAATTGTCAACTGTGAACTGTCAACAGTCTGGTTTAAAAATAGATGATTGGTTGATGAAATAGAGTGGAGAAAGCAATTTAAATAAAATGTTAAAAATAATACCCAAAGCATGCAAGGCAAAAGCAAAGAATGCGGGGCAATAGAGAAACATACTCAGTGGAGATCTGTGTGAGCAGTGAACCAGAGAGAGGTTATTAGTTTTGCTTTACAAATCACGGAAGAGAAAGATTTACTGGCCATTTGCAGGAACATTCCCTCATTCCGACGTGTTGGTGTGTTATGCAAAATGGAAGGAAAGATTGGTTGGGAAATCTGCTAGCACATTTATTTTTAAGTAGGTCAACGTTTTGAATATTTCTGCCCATTCCCAAAGTCTTTGGCTTCCTCCATCTTCTGCGTTTCTGTGAGGACTGGGGAAGACATTTCTCTCCCAGTGGATCAAGGGGTATAGAAGCTTCCAGGAGGTTATGTCTGTGTTTCTCTTTGTGTTTCTGTGAATATGGGTTCCAGTATGAAATTTAAAAGTCGTTTGAAAGTTATTACTTTCCCACTTTCTAGGCTTTCCTCTTTTAAATACTTAGGGCTTATTATTTGTTTCATTCCTTGATCATAAAATCATTATAAAGTCTTGAATGTTTCGTATTTCTGCCCATGAGACACGGTTGATAGTATTTGGCCAAGTTCTGTATGTCCACCTGCCCAACATTCCAAGGCTGCTGTTCCAGGTGTTGTTGTTGTTTTGTTTTGTTTTGTTTTGTTTTTAACTTGCTTTCCAGAGGAACTGAGTCATCTGGGCACAAAGGTCTATGTTTTATGAACCTAATATGCAGCATTTCTATTCCATAGAGACTTGTCTCTTTTTAAACATCTGGGCGGAAGTTGTGTTAGTCTGCTAGGGCCGCACTAACACAGTACCACACACTGGGTGTCTCGAACAATAGGAATTTACTTTCTCACAGCCCTGGAGATAGAAGTAGAAGCTAAGGTGTGGGCAGGGTTGATTCTGGGCAGGGTTGATTCCTTCGGAGGCCATGACTGAGAATCTCCCCCGCCTTTCCTTAGCTTCTCGCAGCCACAGGCATTCTTTGCAGGTGGCTGTCTTCTCCCTGTGTCACTTCACTCCTCCATCTTCCCTCTATGTGGGTCTGTCTCTGTGTCCAGCTCTCCCCTTCCTGTAAGCGTGGCAGCCATATTGGATTAGGACCAGCGCTGTTGAGCTCATTTTAAGTTGATGATCTCTGTAAAGACCCTCGAAGATACTGGGGGTTAGGACTCCCAAATGTCTTGTAGGATGGATATAATTCAATACCTAACACAAGGTGCGAAGTTGTCTCTTCTAGAAAGTAAGTGGGGTCAGGGCGGTGGTGACTGCTCTCTGTTTAGACCCACTTCTGATACGGGCCAGGGCTGGAAGGGCCCCCGAAGGTGGCAGTGATCACCTTTGAGGGGTCTTTCCATTTGTTCAGTGTGTCTCCTTCCCCAGGGAAGGAGCTCCTGGGCTTGCCAGCAGCCTTGGCCCTATGGGAGCTTTGAGTAAATGACTGGCTCTCCACTCTAAATCCCAAAAATGCATTTATACCTCTTTCCTCCTCTTCTCTCCCCACAATTCTTCCTTAAAAAAATTTTTTTTATGGGTACTCCTTTATCTGTTCCCAAGATTGTCATTTTGTAGTTCTTTTTGATTGTTTTATTTCATTTTTTTGCTTTTCCACCTCCAAGTCCAGACTCTAAGGGGTAGGCTCCCAGTCTACCCTCTTTAAGTTGGAGCCTGCAGACACTGCTCTGATGCAGGTCAGTGAAGGCCAGCAGGTGCTGGCAGACGGCGTGCATCCCTAGTACCTCCGGGGCCGGTGTGGAGGAAGCCAGTGAGTGCCACCGGAGCAGGTCCTTCCTGCCAACAAATCGCCGTCCATGATTTTGCCACCTTGTACCTGCAGCTCTGAGCACACTGTGGGAGAGAAGGTGTGGCCATTCTGGAGGCTTGTCATGTGTGAAAGGAGCCAGTGCCATCCCCGTGGTGTCAGGAGACACCTGGGTCTCCCTCGTCACATCTCTGTGGGAGAATTTGCATTCTGACCCCATCTTTTCCAAATGAGGCTGCTCCTGTCCTGATAGGTCAGAGCCCAGTGTCTGCTAGGTCCAGAGCCTAGTCATGGGATGGCTGCGTGGGAAAGGTACCATGAGCTGCCTCTTTTTCTCTTGGCCCCGTTCTCTTGGCAATCCTCTACGGGAGGGCTAGCATACCTGCCTAGAGTTTTCAGAATCATTCTCTCCACAGCACAGGGCACACTTCTGCAGAGCCCAGAGGCTCTGTGCATTTTCTCCACTTGGGATTGAAGGTGAGTGGGCAGGACGTTCTTGAGCATCTGTGGCCTGCAGGTTGGGAGAGGGCGTTGGAGCCCTTTGCTCGGCGTGACGGCCTCCGTTGCGGCAGCCTACTCTAGTGGGAAGCACTGTACGTTGGAAGTGGCCTGGCCCCTGTGAAGAAAGGTGGTGCAGTGACCACCTTTTGGCCTGTGTAATTGTTCTTCCCTAGCGAGAGCCTGGGGCAGAGGGGTTGGGCCTTAGTGAAGTGCTATGGGACAGGGACATGCGTGAGGTACCCCAAGGAGGCCCCCTGCCCAGCAACAGTCCCGTCCAGGCTCAGAACCAGGTGCCCTCTCCCCTTACCCGCGGGTGCCCACGTGTGCCCTCATTTACTCCCCTTAGCAACAGTCCCCGGGAGGTGTGGGTAGAGCTCGGTCATCACTTTGATGGAAGCATGTCAACTTTGTTTTATATTTCCTCATGAAATATTTGATACACAAATGTAGATGTCTTGTTTCTATAAGTTGTCAAGCCCAACGACCAAAGCCTTGGAATCTATCACTGAGTTTTGGGGAATAAACCATTCTCAGGCTTCACGGTGTTTTTCTGGGCTCCTGTCTGGGGCCGTCGTCCTGCCTCTGCCCCAGAGGTCGCCCCTGTCTTGGTATTTGTCACCCTACCTCCCAATATATATTCACACATATATAGGTATCTCTAAATAGCACGTGTTGAGCTTTATATTAAATGGAATTCTAGTCCTTCGAGCTTCATTTAAATGACACATTCTATCTGGAAGATAAAAAAGCAGGCCTGTGCCCTTGAAACACGGGTTTCCACTGGTGCAGATAAATCTTGTTTTCTCTGATAGCACCTCCCCAGGGTCCGGGAGGAGGCCCGGCTGCCTCCGCAGTTTGTGACAGCGGCTGTCCACGAGAGGGGGTTCTGGGGCTGGCTGAGGAAGCCGAGTTACCAGAATCACAGTCTGCAGGGACTCTCGGGTGAGGGCAGGCCCCCCAGGAAAACAGGTGTTCCCGAGCATCTGGGAAGCAAATGGACGAGATTCTGAGTCCATCAATGGATGAGGGTGAGCAGGGAGGCTAGAAGGTCGAGTGCTGGACGGGAGCTCAAGGAGAGGCCTCAGGCAGCAGGTGTGGGTCAAGGATGCTTTGCCGGGAACATCCTGAAGGCTGAGCTCCAGCACCTGTGTTCCTTGTGCGGGTGAGGTGGTTGCAGCTGGGGACCAGAGCGGAGGCCCCGAGGAGCCTGGAGAGCACCACCCATATCCTTTAGCAACTGTTTACTGAACACCTACTATGTGCCTGGGAGAAGACGTGACTTTCCAGCTGACGAGTACCTCATGGTCTAGTAGGAAGTCAGTGCTGCCACCCTTGGCTCTGTTATGCTGTGCTCAGGAAGGATCCCCAAACATCTGTGGCTTGTGGCAGCCAGCAGACATTAACTCCTTGTTCCTGTTTCGTGTTGGCTGTGAGCTCGCTGCAGCTCTGGTGCTTGCCCTCGCCCTCTGGGCCCCAGGCCACAGAAGCAGCCCTAGTGTGGTTTGTGTCATTTTCATGGTAGAGGGAAGAGCAAGAGAGGAGATACGAGTAAGCAGTGGTTCTTAAAACAGCTGCTCAACCCTGGCCGGTCACACCTACTCGCAGTCCCCAGGGAGAGCGAGTCACGTGGCCAGGACAGAGGTCTTCGGGGAGGGGGTCCCATTTTCCCAGGTGGGCGGTGAACGAAGCCAAGATTCCGCTTTCAGGGAAGGCCAGGGAATGTCTGGGAAGAGCCTTACAGTCTATCAAGGATATGAACTAGCAATTTAGAGTAGGATTTTTTGTAAGTAAATGTATTAAGTTTTGACTTCACAAAATAATTTTTCATACACAAATATACTGTTGCCCCTGAATTAGCTTTGGAGAGTCTCTTGAGCAAATAGTTTGAGAACTGAAGCAGGATTGTTTCAGAGCAGAGGGGCAGCGGGAGGAGGTGGGGCTGGCCACGGTGTTCTTCTCTCCAGCCCCAGGCACGTGCACACCGGCTGCGGGATTTGAGAAGAAGCTTTTTACACGGACACCCCCCCTGCCCCCTTCCAGTCTTCCTCTTGGCTACATTCTGTCCCTCTGGTTGGCAGCAGTCCATCCCATTCCTATGGGGCTTCTTTGTTCCCATCCCTCCACACACACCACTCCTGACCGCCTCGTAGTCGTGGCCGCACGGCTTTAGAAGGACGTGGTCTTTTTTCCCTCTTCATGGAGTTCTTGAGTTTGGAGGCTGAGCCATGGCTGCCTTTCATCCAGTCCCCACCACCCCTCCAGCCACACTGCGCACATACTAGATGCCTAACAAGTCTGTACAAAAGGCATTTGACTCAAGGGGAAGTCATCACCCCATGGGCTTGTCTGTCACGCTCTCTCTCGTGAGGCTGGCCACTGTGTGAGTGACACTTGGGAGTTATTCAGAGTGACTCCCGTAGGTTCAGAGCCAGGTTTGAAACACTCTTGCCCTGGGTTTGTCATCGGGATGGGAAAAGAATAGCTGGGCCTTCTCGGTATTCAGCTGTCCTCGGTGTGCTTGTTTGCAAATGCTTGTGGGCTTTTCAGAAGTACACATTTGTGTTTTCCAAGGGCATGGACTGTAACTTCCCTTTTTCTTTTTTCCCTTGTAAAAGATTCCCCATGGCCTCTGATAAGAATAACAGACAAAGTGGGTGCTCAGTAAATTTTGCTTGCCTCCTCTTCTTTGGAACCTCCACCAGGTCCACATGTGTTTCTCAGCCTGAGGGCCTTAGCAGAAGGTTGATTACATGCAGACCTGGATCTTGAGAACTGTATAAGTGGAAAAAGAATAAACTGTCAGACAACTACGATGGAGGCCAGTAGCAACCTGGGGTACCGTATGGGATATGTGCTCTCCACGTGGAAACAGCGATGTTGTAGGACCAGGGTCTGAGCCCCACACTCAGACATGGCTTGGAATCCACCCCAAAAGAGCATCATGATATTTTGTGGGTTATTTAACTGCTCTGAGTCCGTGTCTTATCCCTTAGATGTCAGGATCCTAAAAATTCTGTTAACTGTTATGCTCTTTTGCACCTGTAAACAACATTCTTTCCGGCCTGTGTTCTGAACCGGTTGAGACTTGACGGTAAAAGTGGCAGAAGTAGTGAAACAGGCAGGAAGTGGCCAGAACACTACCAGTGTAGCTGATGAAGGGTTGACATGAAGAGATGGCGACTTTTGGGCTTCCCCCCTGAATCTAAGAATTAGATGGGTGCTTGCACCCAGTCCTGTGCTAGAGACACCCATGGGTATCCTCTGCGGGGAAGGACTGTATAACACTCAGGTTTGGGATGGTCAAAGCAAAAGCAGTCACTCCTTGCATGTTCTGGTCAGAGCTGGGCCTCACACACATCACCCGGGGTGTTAACTCGGGGTTACCATGCCCCTGTGCCCAGGGAGAGCATATGAGCAGCTGAGAGAGTCTAGGATCCCTGTACTGGGGCAGAGGTACCCTAGGGAAGGAGTAAGGAAATGGAGGGAGGTGGCCTTCTGCGGAAGGGGTGGGCCTTGGTGGACCCCTGGGACTCTGAGATGTCATTTTGGATGAGTACTTCTGTTAACAGTTACAGCTGCATTTATCATCCAGTAAAGTAAGCACCGCAGTGCTCTCCGGTGGTCTCAGAGGTTACCCCGTGTCTTCAAAGACATGAAAGGCCATTTCTTTTTCAGCACTCTGCCATGCGGACCTTGACCTGAGATGTACTCCTTCCTTCTCTGTCTCTGCTCCCCTGAGCCCACCTGGTTGGAGAGAGACTAGCTGCTTCCTGGGGACCCCACGTGGGGGTCTGCTCGGCTGCCTTCTTAAAGCCTCTCCTGCCTCTCTTTTGCAGTGCAAGTTGGAGTTCCATGCTTGTTCTACTGGCAAAAGCTTCACCGTCCTCTGTGATGGGCCCTGTCCATGTCTCCCAGAGCCTGAGCCACCAAAACTCAAGACACAAAAGAATGGTGAGTGGGGATCACAGGAGACCCTTGGAGGGAGGCCAATGCAGCCAAGCTCTGCCTCCCCCACCCAACCCCCGTGCCTGTAAGTTGGAGATTAACAGAGCTGTTTGAGCCCACATGGGGGAAATGGAGGGGCTTGGCATGTACTCCAGCTTGTGTAGGTAGGGACTTGAATCTGAACTGCCTTCAGCTACCATTAAAAAGAAAAGGAAGAGTTGAGTCTTGCAAAATAATTCCATGAGACCAGGATATGCACTAGGTTCTTTCAGAGGTCACGTCAGCTGTGACATGAGAAGAGTGGGTTTATTCACCTCTCAGACCCCAGCCTGCCCTGGGGTACGTCTTCATCTTCCTTGACCTTGAATCTCTAAGTCCTTTGAACTTCTCAAGGGTGCATTTCAAAACAGAGACTGCAGAGAGGTCACAACAGTGTAGAGGTGCCCCCCCCACCACCAAAGGCGTTTCTTCATTTGTATACTCTGCTCAGAATGTAGCACGGAGCCAGGTGACACATGAAAGGAGAAAAACTCTCCAGGGACAGTGGTTTCTCTCTCATGGCTGAGGGGGCAGGGAAGGTTGGCTTTATTTGGATGTTTCAGTGATGGAGAAAGGAAGGTTTCATTAAGGAAGGCTCTGGCCTTGGCCTGTTTCTGAGCCTTACTTAATGAGACCCAAGCTGGAAGTTTGCCTCTTCCTTCTGTGGAGCTGGGCTTTCTCCATTGTCGCTGCTGGTCCGTGGAAAATGTTGCACGTTTCTGAGTGTGAATGAGTGTGTGTGTGCACAGGCACGCATGTCTCTTCTAAGGCATCTTCTGTAGGTAATGGGGGAGGGTGATCTGGGTGAGTGTGTTTATGCCTTCCCTGGTTCATAGGTCCCATTGACTTTTCCAGGGCACATATGTGAAGATGCTGGAATGTGCATTTGTCCATGGTGGCCATCACAGGAATATTGTGCTAAGATACTCTTTGGAAGATTTGGCTTAGAATGTGGAAGCTCTAGGGTCACAACTAATCTCCAGAAATTCCTCTTGATGAGCAAAAAGCTGATCTCCCTGTGTTTGGGTCTGATTCATTTATACAACTTCAGTAAGAAGTGTTCATTTGTGTACTTGTGCCCCCTTGGCATAGGGTCTGAAAACCTAAAGCCCTGTGGTGTGAAGAAACTGCAAATCCCAGAAAACTCACTTCCGTCTGAGGATTTCTTAATAACCATAGGAAGTTTCAGTAGTCTCTTTTATTCCAGGTGTATTGTTTACTGGTCTTATTTACTCCTCTATCCTGAGGTGAAGAAACCATACCAGCAAAGTCACCTCCACTATTTTGCCTGTGGTATCTCCATGAGGTAGTGGCTTCACCTCTCCTCAGGGGCCCCAAATCTGCTCAGGCTTCCTGATTTGCCATGGTGAGGTAACAGACTGGTCTCCTGGGAAGCCTTCAAATGAAGTACAGTGCCTGTTGCTTCCTTTCTTTTTTAAGTAAACTCTGTCCCAACATGGGGCCCGAACACCCAGCTCAGGGATAAAGACTTGTATGCTCTCCTGACTGAGCCAGCAAGACACCCCGGTGCCTATTTCTTAATGGTGGGCTTGTCACACCTGATTAAATGAGATTAACTCTCAAATATGACACTCCAGGTACAGCCTTGCCTGCACCATGCATTTGTTTTAATTATGTTCTGGTAAAAATTAGAACAAAATTCTTGCTGAACATTTGCAAGTTACTGCATTGCCATTAACAGCGAAGAGACTTAGAAAAGAGCGTGTTCGAGAATCCTGAAAGGTCAGTGAGAACAAGAATGCCATTTAAAAGTGTTTCATTTGAAAATGTTTAAAAAAGGGTGAACTACTAAGTTAATTGTAAGAGATAAATCAAGAAGAATGAGAAGAGACTTCATATAGAAATGACAACAATAAAATGACAACAATAAAAAAAGGAATATTGACAGTATTCCAAAACAAATAATCAAAATTATATGTCCTTCATTAGTTCTTATAGTCGTACCTAATTATTTTTTGTTCCACTGGCTCTCAGACCAGTGATTTGCTTTTGCGAAGTCCTCTGCCTTTGCCTGGAAAGGAGCTCTCTAACTCCACACTCTGTCTCACATCATCTGACGCCTGTCTGAGAAATATCACCTTGGAAGCTTGCAATGATAAGTCTGTTACTGGAAGTATCGATCAAACTTGGTACAGTTCTTTGCCTGAGGCTCTGAGATTGTCCTCGTTGGTTGAAGACCCACTTTCTGGGCTGTGACTTACTGCAGAGTTATTATACAGTGTGTGGGGGAAGCAGAAATTACCTGCCGAGAAGGCTGTGTGGCTGTCGTTAACTAATTACACATGCAATTACATAGCAAACAACATCCTATCAGGGTATAATGCTTAACTATTTAATACAGATTTGATCAATGTTCACTTGGGGGATAAGAATGCACTATGGGCTGTGAAGGCAGTGATAAGTCCCTTGGGTCATTAGATGAAATGCAGTATTGAGCTTAATAACATTTTACCTGGGCAGAGTGGAGGGAAGGCCGGCCTTTTCCTTTGATTTGACAGTTCTTCCCATGAGGCTGTCAGGAGCAGTGGGGATGAAGGGGAGGGAGAGGGTGCGAAGTGGAGGTCAGAGGTGAAATGAGGGGCCGTGACATCACAGAAGCTGCAGGCAGTGGGAGCGGAGACCTCCACCTTCCTGAGACACGTCGGGGCTCCAGGCTTTGTCAGAAGCAGTCCTGCTTCTGGGCCTCCTGCAGAAACGACCTTTCGTGGTCTCCCAAATGCAGGTGTGCCAGAAGTGTGGCAGTCACAGTTGTCGTTGATGACATTTTCTTTTCAGTCTGATCTCTCTTTCGAGCTTCGGTTCCATGTGGTGGTAACAATAGTAATGAAGTCTCTTCTAGATAGATTCTGTTAATCCCAGGGTGTATTGCAATGCTCGGAAGTCTGCGGTGGCTTTTGCACTGTGGAACTGCAGGGCAGTGGCTCTGGCCACTGTCTGTCCCTGGTATCCATCTGCAGAGAGCTATCACCGCCTCCGGTGAGCTGGCCTGCCGTGGGCACACTCCCTGTGTCCGATGGAAGGTATCTGACTCCTGTCATGAACTGTGCTTACTGCCACCATTGGGTCAGACCCGGTGCCCGCTCTTCTAGGTCCTGTTCTTCTGGGTTTACTCGTCCTCACGCAGCCCCTGCTGGCCCCCCTCAGGGCCACAGAAGACTTGTACATGTCGTTTCATAATGTTTTAGTGTCCAAGAAAGACTGGTGAGGGTGCTCTCTCAAGCCCTCTGTCCTTTTATCTGCTGAGCAGCCGTTTCTATTTTATGCAGATGGTAGTTCCACAAAGCTTGCCCCCAGTTAGATTTCCACATGGTAGGTGAGCCCAGGGCTTCTTTGTCGCTGGGGCCGTTCACCTGCCTGTGGTTTCACAAGCATCTCATCCCTGCCTGGGACCCAGAGTTGGGCTGGAGAACGGGGGTGAGCAGAAGCTTTCCCGGGGGCCTCACCTGCCTGTGTCTGTTCTTCTCCTTCCCGAACGGGTACTTCCTGTAGCCTCAGCCTGGCTCAGGGCTGGGTGTGAGTGTCGCAGGCGTGTGAGGCAGGGTCTGACACCTGGTCTTGTGAGTCTCGGAGCGTTCTGCTTCTTCCAGCCTTTGGTCTTTGCATTATATCTCCAGTTCTTGCAAATCAGAACTCTCTTGCCTCAGCTTTAAGAGCTTTTCTAAGAAGTCCAAGCCAAGTGGTTGATTATTTGTTCTCTTGATTTATATTTTTTCTCTGGTATCTCTCCTTTGATGTCCCTGAAGACCTCATAGAGGGTGGGGTCATCCTTGAATATCTAGGAATATCTCCTCTCGCACCTCTCAATGACCTCATGACCTCGGATGGGTCACGTAATAGTTTTTTTTTAAATCTCTCATCTCTGTGATGCCAGCCTCTGGAGTGCAGAGAAGCAATTGTTTCAAAATGTGTGTGTGTGTGTGTATTAGGAAGAGGGAAGTGAGACTGAAATCCTGTGTTAAGCCTGAATTTCTGTGCTCTTTCTAAGAGTTTTCCAGGAAAGATTTGCCACACATTTCTCTTGGTATTTTCCAGTCCTCAGTAGCTAGCCCAGTTAGAAAGTCAGTTCTTATATCTGATGAACTCTTCAGCTCGGAGCTTATTTCTGCTGCTTTTTTCTTCAATCCTCAGTGAAGGATATGAGGAGTGTGAGGCACTTGTTTCTTGATTTCTTCACAGTGGTTGAGAACCTAAGAGGAAAGTAGAGTTTTCTTCCCATTAGAGTTGTCAGGATGCATTTTTAAACTAGCCAGTATTTCCCTCCTTTCCAGCCTGAGCTGGGCCACCTCCTGCCTGTCCTCCCTTCTCTCACAGAAACAACCCCCTCCATCCCTGACCTGGGCTTGGCAGCCTTGTTCCATCCTGAGGTGGGGTTGAGGCTCCCCCATTGCAGAGGTGAGAATTTTGCAGTCGTATGATATAACATCAGGAAAAGGATCACTTCTGTTTTTTCCATACTGTGTAGAGGGGACCCTTGTGTTCCTGAAGATGTCTGTTTCCCATGAGGACCAGGGGTTGGGACCTCAGACTTCCCCTAGAGTGATGCTGTTTTATGCTTTACCAGGTTATACTGACCACCAGGGACCTTTGTGCTGGTCCCATTTACCAGGAGAGGAGCCCAACGGTTCAATGAGAGAGAAAAAGCCTTCCCTGAGGTCAGACAGTGAGTGGGGACGGAGTTCTCATAGTGGAGAGCCTCTGGACCCCCAGGCTAGTGCCTTTGTCCAACTGCCCATACACCCTCTAGGGGGTGACCTCACTTGTCCAAATCTTGGAGTGTCAGCCATCAAACAGAGAATGTCCTGGTGTTCTCCACAAGCAGCAGTGTTTTGAAGGCGTTCCACAGAATCTCTCCGCCTTCCCTCGTCCTCTGTCTTTGTAGGAGGAAATAGAGACAACATTACTCTATCTGAGCACAGCTCCTTGTTTGCTTCTGTTATGGAAGGGGGCTAGGGGTCAGCAGGCAACCTGGAATGCTGGAGAGGGCTGGGACACTATCATCCCCTCCTGGCTGGACAGGGGCTGGGAGGTAGGGGCAAGGTTGGGGCACACCTCGTTTGGGCCAGGGAGGAAAAAGGGTGACAGGTCTGTGCAGCGGGGTGTGCTAAAGAAGGAATAAGTAACAGCTTCCCTGCCTCTGAGCTATTTGAAAAGTAGAAAAATAGTTTACAGTGATTTTCTTTTCTCAAATGGTGATTTCAACCCGAGGGCTAGATTCTGGGGGAATAAAGTTCTGGGTTGACAGACGGTTGTCTAATTCCATTACTTATCACAAGTGGAGTTGGGGAAAAGTGTTTAACCGAGAACAGGAGGTGGTGCCAAAGAGACGGGCTCAGGAGTTCTTCCTAGCTGTAATGTCTCAGTGGAAAAATCCTACCAGAATCCTGCTGCAGAAGCTTCTAGCAAAATGGAGGTTTATCTTTGTATCCAGGAAAGAACATCTTTCTTTAATGCCTGTTGTGTAACAGAGAGAAGGCCTCAGGCTTGCAAACTTGCAATTTAAAAGCAGTTTGTCTTAACCTTCCCATATCTGTTCAGCTTCCTTCGCTTCTTACTTGGTCCTACACCACAGCCAGAAATTAAACATGTAAAGGAACGTTTAATTTTTAGGGCCTTGTTACTCTAAATGTCATGACCTTAGGGGAAAAAAAAAACCCAAAAAACCTTAAATTGGCAACCGCAAAAACTAGTCAAGTCCTTAGAATAACTGCTGACTTTGGCTTTAAACTCAGGATCTTCCTCTTCTGTGAGTTCAGCTCTGCCAAAGTAGAGGTTCTCCTGGTCATGTGGAAGCCCATGGGGCAGCAACTGATGGGAGAGAGTTAAAGATACGAAGGGAGAGAAGGGTAAACTGGGGCAGAGGGTGGCCACAGTCCAGACCAGAGAGAAGGGTCTGTGCTAGCAATTAATGGCTTTGAAAGTTCACCTAAATGGTACTCTTCCCTTGGCCTGACTTTTAAAAAATTTATAAATTAATACATCTTCTTTGACATCTAAACAACTTGGCAAAATTGTTTCAGATTTCAGTTCTGTTCGCTTTTCGCTGTGTGTGTTTTCAATAATTTTCAGTACACATATACTAACATAGTTTATAAACTCTACTTAGCCTAAATCAGGATTATAATCTGTGTAATATTTTGTACCTGCCACTTCTATATGTCATAGATGTGTTTTCATCTAGGCACAGAGATATGTGCTTGAGGGGATCTGTCCGTCCCTCTTCATCCTTTCCTCTAGCCAGCCTGCCCACACCGCTGTCCTGAGCTCCAGACTTAAGTATGTAATGACCGCTCAGCATTTCCATTTGATGTTCAGAAGCATCTCAGGCTTCATTTCCCAAATAAGACCTCTGATCTTTTCCCCCAGACTGCTCCTGCCTCCTGCAGTACTCACTGTCTTGATAAATGGCACCTCTGTATTTTGATTTGCTGAAGTGAAAAGGAAATCCTCTTTGTCTCACACGCCACAATCACGTTGACTCTGCTTCCAAAGAGATTTCCAAATCTATCTGCTTCTTCCCACCTCCACTGCCACTCCCCTAATGGTCCGAGAGATCCTCCTCTTTTATTCTAGTAGCTTCCTACTTGAACTCTGGGGCCCTCCGTTCTCTTTTGAACGTAGACGTTAAACCAGTTCTGTACAATGTAAGTCAAATGGTGCTGTCCCCTGTTTGAGACCCTCCAGTGACTTCCCACCTTGGTTAAGGGAAGGAGCTGACATCCCTTCAGTGACCCGCCAGGCCCAGTGGGATTGGATGGGCTGCTGCCTGCCTGTACCCGTCTTCTGCTGCTGCAAGCTTTGCTTGCTGGGCCCTGGGCAAGCGGACTTCCGTGGGTGCCCTCAGGGGAGCCCTTTATGCTCCTGCCTTGGGGTTCACACTGCCAGACTGTCTTCCCAGACACCCACACAGCGTGCTCCGTCGGCCCCTCTTCAAATCTCTACACAAAGGTCACCTTCTCGGGAGCCCCCCCCCAAGCAGTTGCTATTCCCCTTCCCTCCTTTGTCTTCCTCAGTCCCACACATCCCCTTTTTGTACACCGCATTGACCTCTTGTCTGCACTGTCTCGTCTTGCCCACCCAGAATGGAAGTTGTAGGAGGGTGTTTTGTCTGGATTCTCAAGTCTTTGTCAAGCCTTGAAGGACGCTACCTCATTATAAGAGTTGTCCTTTATGTAGATGTACCATAGTGTACAGTGTTTAAAATGGCAACAAACGATTTATCAGGACGAGAGATCAAGAGTACAAGGTGCTTACTGTGCATACCGGCTAAGCAAGTGACGGGTACATTTATTTCCTCGAACCAGAGAATGTCCTCTCTGTTGCTGGTGGGAACATTCGAGATCTGGAGCGTGGGGTACCTCGCCCGAGGCCGCATGGCTGATAAATGACAGAGCAGGGATCTGAAGGCTTTCTGGAACTTGCTCTCCTACGCTCACATCAGACTGTGTTGCTAACCTAAATCGAACATCCATTTTCCTTTGGAAAAAGAAAAACCCCACAGCCTTACAGCCACACAGTTTCAAGTGCCCCTCACCGGGCAGTGCGGGCAGCGTGGGCAGTGTGTGCTTTCCACTCTCGGAGCCCGCCCTCCTTCCCTGAGAGCCCAGCGAGCTCCGGCAGGTTTTGTGCAAGGGGAGGGAACGAGCGTCCTTGCTCCTTTTCCTCTGTCCCTCTCTGTAAGCACACTGCGCTCTCTGCGGTTTATCTCAGCGCTGGCACGGGCTCATGGCTCACCCCCATCCCGGGCTTTCCTTGATAGCCCCATGTTTCCCACCCAGCTCCTTGAAGATAAAAATTCATTTGTAATGTGTCCTGAAGTCGACTTTTCTTCCATTGCCCTGCTATCTGTCGGAAAGAAAAGACCGCATTACATTAAAAAAAAAATCGAAATTATAATCGGAAGAAAGCAAGGGGCTGCCACCCCGCAGAGCCAGCTGCTTCGTGACAGGGCAGAGGGTCTCTCCCTTCCGAGATCCGAGAGACTCCGTGGGAGCCTTGGCCGCCATGTGGGCAGCCGGGGAAGGTGGGACCCCACGCTCACAGGTGTGGTGAGAATGGAGGAGCTCAGTTCCAAGTGTAAATATCGAGTTCAGAACCTACAGCTGTTTTGTCATTATCACCATTATTACCTTAGTGGGGATGATGCTGATTCTCTGTTTAAAAACCGAAAGTGGCAATTAGACACGAAGGAAGCAGGAATGTCACTCTCATGAGTTAACGTGAGGAATGAGTAACGACGGCGGATAAAGCACGGCACAAGCAGTTGGCTGCATGTGCAGTCCTAGACGTTCACATTGGTCGGGAGTGCAGCCAAAGCAGAAACAAGAAAATCAGGCAGCACTCTCCAGTCTGAGGAGACCGAGGGAGGAGACAGATGGAAATCATGATGGTGTCATGGCGGCTGAACGCGTGTCCTCCTCTCCCAATCCCAGAAGAGTTAGTCCCAAGGGCCCCTCCTACTTGACAAGAAGGAGGGTTGCTGCCAGAGGAGGCAGACCTACTGACACAGCAGGGGTTCTGCTGAGGAATCTCATTATTTCAAGATCTCAGACGTGCTCCAGGGAGAGAGAACTTCAGAACCATGGAAGAGAAGTTCTGGGAAACACAGGCGCCATGATCCTGGGGCGGAAGCAGTGGCGAGGATGACCAAGGGATCATAGCGGAGAGAACTCTGGCTTTCCGATTTCCCAGGGGTGCAGTAGCAGGTGCTGCTGGGGGCACGTCCTTCATGCTGACTAACTTCCATTGTGTAGAAGGATTGGTATAAAAACCCAGCTCAGCCCTCCTCTTCCCTATGTGCCTGGGTATCCCAGGACGGCAGTTATACGTGGGCCTGTTGCTTCCCACCCCAGCTTCGGGACCCTCAGTTTATTTTGGTCTCCTTGGCCTGGCTGTGCTCTCTCTATGCTTGAGTCTCTTAAAAGGCTCTTTCCAGCAGGTCGCATCTGGAGGTGAGGCAAGGTTGGCAATTGAGTGAGTCTTTAAAAAGAGTGAGTCTTTAAAGGTCCCAACCCAGCAAGGGATGTGAGCACGGCCCCAGCATCACAAATCCTCTAGGCAGGGGATACTGACGTTGTGGAACCTGATTTAGAAGTTGGATGTCAAAGACCAGAGTATTAGTGCAGGCAGGGGATTTGATCAGAATTCCGATCATATGCCAATGCACAGGGACAAGAAATATTCCTCAAAAATGTCTTGCAAAAAATTACTTTAATCCAAGTTTGTCTTTTCTTTTAAAAAAGGCCCTTCTTTTCATGAGGCTGTTAATCCTTTGGAACTGTTTCCCTGAGAGGCATGACTGAGGCCGAAGATGTCTGGACCCTTGTCCCCACATCTCTCCAGATTTTAGGATTTAGGAGACTTTGTCCTAAAGCAAGATAATACCCAGGGATTGTTCAGAGTGCCAGGATGGTGGTTTTGGGGGGGACAGCTTCAGGTCCCCCTGACGCATTGGCCTGATTGGTGTCAGGATTCCCGCCCTTGACTGACTTCCTCCAGGGTGGGAATACTGCTGGCTCTCCACAGCACCAGGACCTGGCATCTGCCTTTCTCCCAAACCTTCCTCCCCTGCCCCAACCCACCCCCGACCCCAACTCTTAAAGGGTCGCTGCTGTGGGGTGCCTTCACCTGGAAGGCTCCTGTCTGTGACTCTGCATCTGGCAGTGTGTCCTCTCCACTTGGGACTTCCACCCCAGCTTTCCCTACAGACTGTTCAATCCTGTGTGCCCTGCACGCAGCACAGTGCTTAGGCAGGTGCAAGGCACAGATGAGGCCATCTTCAGTCATCGTGGAATGAGTTAATTGATCCAATGTATAGACTAGTATAGTTTTCAAACCACCTTCCCACACTTGAAAAGGTTGTCTCTCATGCATGAATTAGGTCCTCAGCTTGAAGAGGCAGACTCAGT
The DNA here is from genome assembly GCF_902655055.1 of Lutra lutra. Classification (NCBI taxonomy): domain Eukaryota; kingdom Metazoa; phylum Chordata; class Mammalia; order Carnivora; family Mustelidae; genus Lutra; species Lutra lutra. Next base: position 76,052,612 of record NC_062282.1, on the reverse strand, counting down.
GAGTCCCAGCTGCCAGTCTGTGGCCTTCTTGGGTCGGTGGCCTCAGGCTGGAGCCTGACTGCTGTGGGTGTTTCCGGGTCCTCTGGAATGGGAACAGATGACATCGTCCACACCAGCCCCAGGCAGATCTTCTCTCTCCCTGTGTCCTGCCTCCCTGACTTAGGAAAAAGGCTCAAGTTGTCTCTGGAAGCCAATGTATTTGCCTTGACAACAGAAGTGTAGTGTCCTTTGGAACAGAATGTTCTGTTCCAAGTTGACTCAGGCTCTCTTGAGAACACAGCAAACATTTCTAAGCGAAGGAGGGCGTATCCAGAGCTAGCAGAAGTTTGTTCTCATTTGGATTGGGAGCGTCTAGTACAAGAATCATACACATCTCCGTGTTGTGAAATAGTTGGATTAAATACTGATTATCTCCGTGTCTAGTAGGAAGTGCCTGTTCGGGTTCTGGAAAGGCGTAGCGAACTGAAATAACACTGACCTGTGACTTCACGTACCTTGCCTGTGGAGTCCTCTAAGCCCTATTTGAAATGAAAATTTACATATGCCTGAGTAGCTCAGTTGGTTAAGCATCTGGTTAAGCATCTTGCTTTTGGCTCAGGTCATGATCTTGGGGTCCTGGGATAGAGTCCCCATTGGGTTCCCTGCTTAGCAGGGAGTCTGTGTATCGCCCTCTCCCTCTGCCCCTCTCCCCGCTCATGCTTGCTCTCTGTCTCTGTCTCCCTCTTTTTCTCAAATAAATAAATAAATCTTTAAGAATTTTTAAAATAAAATTTAAAGCTTAAGGTGTTGCTCTGATATCTAGTGTGTTTTATTTTCTAAAATCAAGGGTGGTTATTGAGTTTGGAGATAGTGATAATGTGTCTACATCCATCATCCAGCCATCTGTTCATCTGTCTTTCCATCCATCTTTCCAGCCACCTGTGTGTCTGTTCATCTGTTCATCCATCCACAAGTGACCCATCCAGCATTTATTAAATGCCTATTCTGTGCCCAGGTCCTGTTCTGTCTCTCCCCTAAGTGGGATGATAAGAACTCTTAACATCAGATACATCAATAACATGTTGTCCATGTGTCTTCATGTGGAGTTCACTTATGTCCCAAGGTGACAATTGTCTAGAGCTAGGATGTTTTCTGACTCTTTATGGATTTGGGTTTGTAAGTCTAGTGCTCCAAGGGCTTTTTTTATTACCTTCTGAGTACTTTGTTAGACTTTTAACCTACTGCTAGCATAGTCTCAGGGGTCAGAGAGGCAAGACTTCATCTCACATAGTTAAGACAAGGAAACTGACTTAAAAATATGGGCACACTGTTATATTTTGGAACCTTTGATACACTGGCATTGTAGATGGTGACCTCCTTGAAAGTAGGGATTATGATTAATGTATTGATCATTATATCCCCAGCCTAGGGTCTGTTTAATGAATGAGCACAACTAAGTGTAACTATAAGTCTATAACATATCTATTACACATTTAATTAGAGCAGTATTTAAAGAAATACATATCCAGGTTAAAACGGGTGGCTTTCTACGTCCTGTCTGTGTTCCTGTTCATTCTGCCTGTGGTAGAGACAGACTCCTTCTTGGTTTACTCTGCCAGTTCTGATTGAGGTTGGCTTTGGAAGTCTCTGGGTTGTTTTCCCCAGTCTTTTCCTGTGATAACCCTTGCCGAATAGTTGGCCCTTTGAGTCCTAGTTTGCTGCCTCCTTGTCCATGAGTGGCACTTACAGGAGTGATCCCAGTCATCGTGGCTAGCACACCTAACTGCCCTCTGTTCCCATAGAAGGTTGCTCTCTGTCAGGCCTCATGGGAATCTGAAATGACGTATCTTCATGTTTGGATGCAAACTTCCTCAGATTGCTGTGCTGCATTATTTGCCGACCAGGTACCTATGCTAGAACTTGCTGAAAGACAAGGTGTGTAGTTCCTGTGTGTGAGAGAAAGCGTGGGCTGTGGAGTCAGGCCATTGGGAGCCTGAAGCCCAGCCCTAGGACTTCAGAGCTGTGTGGATTTGGGCAAATGACTCAGTTTCTTGGACTCTCTGTTTCCTCATCTACAAAAGCACAGAGAAGAAGAGCTCTTCGGGGAGGTTGTTGGGAGAGTGAAGTAAATTCTTGGAGATAATTACAAAAGAAGCTGATTCTAATAGGTGCTCAGTGGAGATGAGTTTTCCGTCTTTCATTAGGTAATGCACGTACACGCACTCACACACACGCACAAAGTACGTGAATAACTTGATCTGTTCTTTGTGCGGTTTGACAACATCTGCCTTCCCAAAGACCTCAGGGTTCTATAATCAGTCTTGTCAACATGTCGCTGTCTTTCCCATACTCGGTTCTGGTTTTGTTTAAGGACATATGTCCAGCTACATCCTAATTTTCCAGTCTCTCTTCAGCTGAGGGTATGGCCTTTTGACTCAGTACTACCCAATAAAACAAAAACACGGGCAAATCTTCTGGAGCTTTCTGAGAAAGCTTTTGCTTTCATGCAAAATGGATGCCATCCTTCTTCCCTGTAGAGGTGTGCGTGTGGAGCCCGAACCACCGTTTTGTAGCCACAAGACCAAAAGCCGATGGATAAAAGTGTCCCTATTGAGGATGACTGAGCAAAAATGGGAAGAATGTGGATCCCTGCTGAACCAATGATGTTGCTACTATCTGCCAACTCCTTATGTCACCTAGTAAAGCTCCATGAACGTACGCCACTGTTAGTCAAGCTTTCTGTTCTTGCAGCTAAACATACTTTCTAATCAACATAGAACACATTCCTTTTAAAGACCATTTCCTTCAAGACAGGCAATATTGGTGTGAAGCCAGGAGCTCCCAAGAAGTCAGGGACAGGGCCGTCCTGGTATCTGGGGCTAGGGAGACCTGAGATGGCCTCAGGAGTATCACTGAGTGCAACAAGATACTCCGAGGGTCTCAAAAGCATGTAGATCCCAGAACTAGGTGCAGGGGATTGGATTGGTTTGGAGTGGGAACATCTGACCTGTAAGTGAACTGTGGTCACATATCAGATGTTCCTTATCCTTGTGAAGACTACTCATGGGGGAACAGAAAGACATTCCAAGGTGCAGACCAGTGAGGCACTTTGGACCAGAACACACTGTCCATGGAGGTGAGCAGAAGGAACCCCCAGATGGAGTAGATAGCTCTGTGGCCAAAGGCAGTAGACACATGCAAATTATTTATTAACACTAAAAAAATAGAGGAGTTATGCATGTTTGTGTTTGAGAAATTCTGAAAAATACAAGAATAAAGTGTTAAAATTCTCCTGAACGGAGTAGAATCACATACTACTTTAAAATATTCATTATTAGCTTAATACTTAATAGTGTCCCCATATCATCAATTATTCTTTTAAAACTTGATTTTTAATGACTGGTATCTGATTCTATAAATGTACTGTAATTTTTATAACTTGTCCTCTATTATTAACATTTAGCTTCTCTCTAATTTTTCATTATTACAAACACTGCTTCTGTGAACATCATTGTGTATTAATTTTGCACATATCCTAATTTTTTTTCATAGGATACATTCCGAGCAGTAGAATTTCTGGGTACAGGGATATGCCGTTTGTAACTCTTTGGTTGTATACTAGCAACATTTCTCCCAGAAAACATATACCATCATCAGTGTATGAGAATACCTATTCAGAGGACACTTACCAACTTTAGAGACTATGATTTTTAAAATAATTTTTTATGTGTGGATAAAGAAAAAAAGGAACTTTCTTTAGTTAGAATTTGAGCAGTACATAATTAATACTCCAGTGGTCAAATAACAGTGGTTTAAGCAAAAGGGGGTTTATTTGATTTTCCTATAAAACAAATCAAGTAGTAGGATGTCCAGGGCTGGTGTGGAGCATCTAAATCATCAAAGACCCTTGTACCTTGTTGCCTTGGCTACATTGGCATATAACCTCAAGGGCCAGCCTGCCTGCTAGAGCTCCAGCCATCTTGTCTGTAATCCAGCCAAAAGGAAAAAGGGAAATGCAAAGAACATGCTGCTTTACGTTTAGCAAACCTCTCTGAACCCAGATGTAATCTTCCTTCCATCTCTGTGGCCAACTCAGTCTGCACTTGAGCTGTTTAGTCATGTGACCCTACTGAGATGCTGAGGAATGTAGACTTCTTGCCTCAAAGGGAACAATCCCCCCTAAAATCAAAGTTCTTGTTACCAAAGAAAAGCAGAAGAATGGATCTTGGGAGGCAATTACCTGACTCTGTCAGAGTTTGATTTTTTTCTTTTTTTTACTTCTCTGACTACTGTCCAGATTTAACTTTTATTTTTTTGTATATATAACCAAAAAAATAGAGGCTACTTGTAATTCTTCTTTATGGATTGCCTGCTATACCCTATGCCTTTTCCTTTTCACGGTGTGAGTCTTCTTCTCAGTAATTTGCAAGGTGATTGTTTTACATATTAAGGATAGGAATCCATCCTACGTATTTCACATTTTCCCCTGATTTGTCATTTGCCTTTAATGGTGCTTTGTGATAGACTCAGATTTTGATGTTTTCACCCAGTCAGGTTTGTCATGCTTTTTCTTTTGGAGTTTCTGTCTTTGATGTATGTTTAGAAATCTCTCCCCAACTTGGAGGCCAGATAAAAAGTTCACCTATGTTTTCATTTTGTTCTTTCATGGCTTGAATTTTTCATGTTTGAAGCATTAGGCCAGTGGCATTGGAACAGGAAGAAATAGTCGGTACTGTGAGCCAGTCTGATGGAAGCTCACTCTGACTCTGCGTAATGGGCACTATTTCCTCTTCTCTGTCATTATCCTTCATATTTCAGAAAGCTATATTCGTAACCCACTCATGGATTGTGACTGGGAGTTGAAAAAATACTGTTTTAATCCATCTAAAGCTTATTCTGAGGTACACGATGAGAAATTGAGCTATGGGTTCTTTTTTTTTTGTCTTTCTAAATAGCTAGTTTTCATAATGATTTTTACTCTGTCATTCATCTTTTCGTGTAACAAGTCACTCCTTTTTTTTTCCAAAATTTTTATGCCTCTTCTTGTCTATTCTCCTAGATAATATTAGAGATCATTTTGAAAACTTTGAGAAGATGAGATTTAGATTGAATTTCAAAGTAATTTGAGACAAACTGATAACTTTACAGTTAAGTTGTTCCATCTGGAAGTACGGCACACATCTCTCAATCCAAATTTCTTTGGGAAATGTCTGCAGTTTCCTCTGATAGTGGCTCCTGTATTTCTCATTACATCTGTAGCTGGAAATGTTGATGTTTGGGATTGCTTTCTGTGAATGAAATCTGTTTTCTGTTTTTGTTAAAATGATTATTTCTTTCAAATAGGAAGTCTTGATTCTGATAGTTTCTCATTTTATCATCTTGGATCTTCTACAGAAAATGATCTCATCTACAGAGAATGGACATTTTATCTTCTTCTCCCCAATGTAAATGTTAAGAAGAGCTGCCATTTATTGATGACTCACTGTTGCTAGACACCGTGTATCAAACGTATATTTCCATTTAGCCATTCTGAAAGCCCAGGGATGGGTGGTACCATTCTGTCTGTTTTAAAGGTAAAAGAATGGACCTTTGTTCACTGAAATTGCTCAAGGTCACGCATCTAGCAAATGGCAGAGACAGAATTTGAACCCATAGCACTCTAACTCCTGAGCCTGAGATTTTCATAAAGTACTTCCTTCTATTTAGTGTGTGAGTGTTGAACTTCTTTATTTGTGTCTTACTCCTTTGGCTGGAACTTCCAGAATGGAATAAATTATATTCCTTTACCAAGAAACCCATAGTATGGTGACTTCATATTTTTTTGATGCACAAAGGTGAATCAGGGGTCGTGAAGGCCTTTGGCCCCATTTGACCCTCTAGGATTGGTTTGGGGAGCTCCTCATGCATCACTTGTGGAATGGCCTCTCCTCATTTCCTTGGGTGCATTAATTTTTGGTCCTTCTTTAGGATTTGGTCATTATGCACTTTAAAAAAAAATATTTTGAGTAGAGTCGGCACACAGTGTTTTTCTTCCTTTCTCGTGTACAACGGTAGTGATTCCACAAGCTTATACATGATGCTTGGCTCATCACCAGTGTGGCTACTATTTGTCACCATACAACACTGTTAAAATATCACTGAGAATATTCCTCTCGCCGTGTCTTTTATTCCCATGACTTACTCATTCTGTAACCAGTAGCCTCTATCTTCCACTCCCCTTCACCCATTTTGCCTGTCCCACTCCCACCCCATGCTCCCCGTCAGTTCATTCCATTTATTTATCGGTCTCATTCTGCTTTTTGTTGGTTTATTTGACTCTTTTAGATTCCACATATGAGTGAAATCATATGGTATTTGTCTTTCTCCACCTCACTGATTTCACTTAGCATAATACTCTCTACGTCCATCCATGCTGTCCAAAATGGCAAGGTTTCACCCTTTTTATGGCTCTGTAATATTCCACTTTGTGTGTGTGCACATGCATGTGCACGTGAGTGCTTGTGTGTATATGTATATCTACTACATCTTCCTTACTCATTCATCAGTGGACACTCAGGTTGCAGAACCCTTGGGTACTTTCGGTGGGAATGCAAACTGGTGTAGCCACGATGGAAGACAATACGGAGGTTCCTCAAAAAATTAAAAATAGAAATACCATATTATCCACTAATTCCACTCCTGGGTATTTACCCAAAGAAATTAAGACACTAATTTAAAAAGATAAATGCATTCCTATGTTTACTGTGGCATTATTCATAATAGCCAAGACAGGAAAGCTCATTATGTACCTCTTATTATCAGCAGTTGGTATCCAACAAAATTATGTTTTCCAAAAAGTCATTACTTTAATATTCTTGTTTCGTTACATAAACTGTTTATTTTAGAGAAGTTTTAGATTCACAGAAATATTGCAGAGATAATGGAGTTCCCATACACCCAGCATCCATTTTCTCCTGACTTTTATTTTTTTATTTTTATTTTTTTATTTTTTTTTTTAAGATTTTTTATTTATTTATTTGACAGAGAGAGATCACAAGCAGGCAGAGAGGCAGGCAGAGAGAGAGGAGGAAGCAGGCTCCCTGCTGAGCAGAAAGCCCGATGTGGGGCTCGATCCCAGGACTCTGAGATCATGACCTGAGCCGAAGGCAGCGGCTTAACCCACTGAGCCACCCAGGCGCCCCTATTTTTATTTTTTTTAGTATGGTACTTTGGTCATAATTAATGGACCAATATTGATACATTATTAGACTGGGGTTATGGGTTTTGGAGAGGAAGACCATAGAGGTAGAGAGTGCCAGCATCCCATCATATCAAGGGTGCGTGTTATCAACGTGACTTAACGCTCTTCATGGGAACCTTGACAACCTGGCTGAGGTAGTGGTTGTCAGGTTTCCCCACTGCAGTGCTACTCTTTTCCTCCCTTTTCATACTGTCCTCTTTGGGTGGAAGCCACTTGGTACAGCCCACACTTAAACAGTGGGAGTTAATGCTCCATCCCCTTGAGGCTGGAGTGTCTACATAAATCATTGGGAATTCTTCTGCACCAGAGATTTGCTTCATCTTCCTGACTCATTCATTCAATCATTTTTCTCTGGCCTCATAAGTGTTTATTTTGTACTGGAGGTTATAATCCAGTACTAACTATTGAATTAGTCCAACCCTAAGATTTTGTCATGCAAATTGTTTTTTCTTTGGACATTGAAAGCTCTTTCTGTTAGCTCCCATGTCCCTTTGATATAATCTCACTGGGGTTTATTTCATTTACTTACTTTTGAGTACTTCTTTATTTTCTGGCCCTACCTGGTGCCTCGGTCTCATCTTGTATATTCTTTATCCCTGCCATGGAATCCCAGCCATTTCTCCAAGTTGCTGTGGTTCCTTTTACTAGAGAATGGTATGAGAAGCCAAGATTCAGGTATTTGGGTTCTAGGTGTGCTTGTTATTACTGGTATGTTGCTTCTCTGCCCTTTCAGCTGGTAGAGCAAGGAAATAGATGTGTGTATACTAATGAACTCACACATACACCTGTAAATTCTATTCAAATCCATCCTTATCTATATTAAGCTCTACAGGAGTTCATACTCTTATCTTCAATTCTAATCCATTAATACTGGCTCATTCTAGCCTCCTCCCTTGTCTGTCTTTAACTTTCTACTCCAACAGTGGGAAACTCGGCTCACAGCATCTGCCATCCCATTCCTTAATTCTTCCAGTATGCTTGTAAAGCAGTATCAGAATCGCTAACCCCTACTTCTATAGGAAATGACTTTATCATTTAGAGCACAGTGCTTTTGCCTACTTCTCTTGCCTTTAGTCTTATAGTCTCCACTCATTTCCAAAGCTACTCAGGTCAGCACCTCTGTCATCCAGTTAGATTGATTTTTCACATTCTGCATCTCATACCAGGGTTTCCCGGCTTGTAAATGATGTTCAAACATTTGCATACATTAAGGTTCTCTATGCTGCCATGTTCTGTGGGTCATGACAAATTTATAGTGTCGTATATCTGCCCTTATGGTGTAATAAAGAATGGGGTCACCACTCTGAAAAATCCCTTGTGCTTCACTTTTCGGCTGTTCCCACGTTCCTATCTCACATCTCTGGGAAACATTGATCTGTTTAGTATCTCTATGGTTTTGCCTTTTGTCCAATGTCCTATAAATGGACCCATACATTATGTAACCTTTTTTATGAGCATTTTTTGAGCATTTTTCCCTTAGCAGTATTCATGTAAGACTCAAAGATTTTAGTGGCTTGATAACCATTCCTTTTTATCACTGAAGAGTATTCCATTATGTGAAATTTCATATCTTTATCCATTCACCTAAGAAGGACATGGTCACTGTTTCCAGTTTGTGCAATGATGAGTAGAGAGCTGATACAAATAGTTGAGTGCAGCTTTTTTGAGCTGTTGCCATCAAATTTCAAATTAAGTGGGTAAATACCTAGGAGTGCTATCATGGGGTCAACATGGTAAGATGTTTAGATTTTTTTTTTTTTATTTTATTTCCTTATTTATTTTAGAGAGTGAGAGTGAGCAGGAGATGGGCAGCGGGAGGAGCCCAGGGGAGAAGGACAATCAGACTCCCCATTGAGCCCAGTGCAGAGCTGGATCTTAGGACCCTGAGATCATGACTGGAGTCGAAACCAAGAGTCGGATGCTCAACTGACTGAGCCACCCAGGCACCCCAACATGTTTAGATTTAAAAGAAATGACCAAACTGTTTTCCTAGATGGGGATGCGGTATTTTATTTCTGCTAGCGGCAATGAGAGCATTGCTTTGCCTCTTTGCCAGCAGTTGGTATTGTCAGAGTGTGTGTGTGTGTGTATGTGTGTGTGTGTGTGTGTGTGTGTGTGTGTGTGTGTGTTTAACTTTTAGACATTCTAATAGGTTCCGTGGTGGTGTGCCATTGTTTTAATTTGCATTTCCCTAATGAGAGCTGATGTTGAGAATCTTTTCATATGGTTATTTTACATCTTACTCAGTGAGGTAGCTCTTAAGATCTTTTGTGTATTTTTTTAATTAGGCTCTTTGTTTTCCTCTTGTTGAGTTTTAAGAGTATTTCCTTTTGGATACACATTCTTTGTCAGATATGTGTTTGCAAATATTTTCTCCCAGGCTTATGTTTTGGTTCTTGTGACACTGTCATTCACAGAGCAGGAGTTTTAATGTTAACAAAGTCCAACTCCTCTTTGTTTTCATGGGTCAGGCTTTTGGCATTATTTCTAAAAATTTACTGCCAAACTCAAGGTCACATAGATTCTCTCCTCTCTTCTGGAAGGTTTTTTTTTGTTTTGTTTTTTGTTTTTTTAAAGATTTTATTTATTTATTTGACAGACAGATCACAAGTAGGCAGAGAGGCAGGCAGAGAGAAAGGAAGGGAAGCAGGCTCCCCGCTGAGCAGAGAGCCCGATGTGGGGCTGGATCCCAGGACTCTGGGATCATGACCTGAGCCGAAGGCAGCGGCTTTAACCCACTGAGCCACCCAGGCGCCCCTCTTCTGGAAGTTTTATGGTTTTGCAATTTACTTTTTGGCTTATCATCCACTTTAATTAAATGTGTTAAGGTATAACGTCTCTGAATAGGTTCATTCTTTGGCATTGGGACATCTCATTGCTCCAGCACCAATTACTGAAAAAAATATCCTTCCTCCATTGAGCCGAATCTGCTACCTTTGCTGCTTCTGCAAAGTCACCTGACTACATTTGCATGGGCCCGTGTCTCAATCTTCTCTTCTGTTCATTGATGTGTTTGTTGACTTTCTTGCCACCAACCACCACAACGTCTTAATGATCGTAGCCTTAGAGTCCATCTTGAAATGTGGTGGTTGGAGCTCTCTCCTACTTTATTTTTCTTCTTCAGGATTATAATACTCACTAAAATTTTTGTAATAGAGAATATTTTTTATAAACGAAATAGGTTTGGTCCCCAGACTTCAGGCGCGGAACTCATATTTCGCCTGGGTCATCCAGCACTGGCCAAGCACGTGGTGGACCCTTGTTTGTCCCTTGTTGATTTCCTGGAACCAGGCCAGTGTGGGAGGCCAGGAGATGGTCAGGCATGGCCACCTCTGGGGCGGGGGGTTGGGGGGGCTACTTGTGTTTTAGCATTTCTTATTTGCGGTTCCCAGAAGAAAACTCATGCTTGGTGGAGATCTTTCACGTGAAGAGAGAGGAAGCGGTCTGTGAAATCAATGGCGCTTCACCAAAAAGTCGAGATCTGAGCTAAAATGGAGCTCAGAACTGAGTGAGAATGAGAACACTGAGCACAGCCCAGAGAAGCCAGAAAGGCGCGTCAGGAAACCGGTTCGGCTATCTCCAGCCAGTGTGAAGACTTAGACGGGTCACATGTATGCTCTGGGACTTGGTGACTGTCTCAGGAAGGGCCCAACCCTTAGGCATTCTGTGGGTCTACCGTTGCAGAACGTTCTTTCCCACCTGCCTTCCATTGCTCGCAGACAGGAGACCGTCTCTAGCATTTGTCTCCTCTCTGCAAGGCGTCTACGTGATCAGCGATGAATTTTCCAGCCAAAATGCGGTGCCGGGGTGAGGAGACATATGCCCAGTGTGGATTGACAACAGATGGAGCTCGTCAGGATGCATTAGAACAGTTGTCTGAGCCCTCATGTAGTGCTAGCCTGCTGTTAACACCGCCCTTCCCGCCTCTCTGGATGCTTGGGCAGGCCCACGTCCACTGGAAGCCAGCCAGTACTGACGGCTTTTTTGCTCCACGCTCCGAGCCCAGTCTGCTGAAACCACTGCCCGGTGGGCCCTGGGCTGCTGCTGGACAGAGACAGAGCCGGGAGTCCAGTGCAGGAGGAATGACAGAAACCCAGGGGAAAATCTAGCTGTGCATGACAGCGACAATTTAACCTTCAGGGAAGCTCTCAGAGAAGCCAGCCCTGGCAGACCCAAGCTAGCAGCTGCGTTGATTCCTTTTCAAGGCATCAAGGCTATGAGTGGGTTCCATGTGGGGACCTTTGGTCCTCCTCCCCTAACCGGAGGAAGGCTGGCATGGGAGGGAAGCTGTTGCTGGGTGATGCTCCTGCCACCTGCATAGCGTTGCCCTGGGTGCGTTGGGGGCAGGAGCCCAGACTCACTCAGAGTGTGCTGCTCTTCCTCTCCTGCAGGCCTGCCCAATGTGGCGGCTCAACAGAAGTCACCAATGGGAAAGGGTACATAGCCTCAATTGTCCCCAGGTCCCTGAGGTGGGGACCCTATCTCCCTCAGGGCTGTGGTTGACAAAGCCCCGCCTGCCCAAAGTGTGGGGCCTGTTGGTGGGGCCAAGGGCACCTGGTACAGGCCTGCTCTAGGTTTGGAGGGGAGCCAGAAGGATGGGGGATGGGAGTTGCCATCTGATTTCACATCTTCCAACTTGGGTCTTTGGCAAAGGCAGTGCGTGAGGTGGAGTGACACAGAGTTGTCAGTGAAATGCAAGCACCCCACCGGTCATCATCAGCGTGGGTGGGCACTGAGGTCCTCGGGGTGCAAGGTTCATAATTTCGTTGTCTGTATACACCTCAGTCCTGCCAAGGCTCCTGGTGGAGCACAGAGTCCCTGTTGCAGGAGACTTGGCATGGTAGGCAGAAAAGCAGAGTGCTAGAATATCCAGGTTCCATCTTCAGACAGATCTGTGTTCAATTCTGAAACCTACTCCATCGGTTGACTTTCAGCAAACACTTGGACCGCTTTGAATTCATGTCTTCCTTGGAGGAATGAGATCCTAATAATGATACCTCCTCATGGATTGTTTTGAGGTTTAAATGGAAATAATCACTGGAAGTTCTTGGAATGGGGCCTGGTATATAATAACGTCGTACTAAAAAAAAAAAAATTGTAAGTAAATCCTACCCTCTATGTGGGGCTTGAACTCGTGACCCTGAGATCAAGAGCCACATGCTCTACCAACAAAACCAGCCAGGTGCCCCATAATAACCTCTTATACACACCATCATTCCCACCACTGTTGTCATCATCATCATCATCATCTTCAGCGTTACTGACAATAGGAAAGTTTATGGGAAAATATCCTTCCCATTCTCTATCATAAGAGCGTTGCATTAAATCAAAATCATAAAACTCTCCTCGATTCCAGATGTCGGCAAGAATATAAATTGTACACAGAGTTGCCGCTCTTATAAAACTCATACCTTCTAGGGGTGAAAACTCATAAATTTATTAGATCTCAATAATAATGATAAAAATAAGCAACGCCATGTGTGGTTATTGATTGCTGGCAAAGCCAAAATAATGGTATTTATCTGTTTACAAACAGCCCTCACCTACAAGGTCTTTTCTTGGTTCCCATCACCGTTGATCTGTGTCACAAATATAGCATTTCCATGGAAGGCAGGGGAGAGGCAGAGAGGAGAGATGGAACCAAATCAGAGCCTCGGCAAATCTCTTCACTATTCTTTTGTTGTGGCATAAAGTAGATATTCCCTTTCTCCTCTCCTGCCTTCTTCCTTCTCTGCTTCTTGAATCTCCCCTTTTTCCACTCGTCCTTCCTTCACTCTCAAACCCCCCAGTCCCTTAAAACCTTGGGACTCAGCAGCGGATTTCTGCAAGAGCAGAAGGCAAGGGGCTGATGATATCTACCGTGATCTCCCTCTGTCCTGTACGTGGTTCTCCCCTGCTGGGATGCCTGCGTTCTGTGTCCACGGAGTTTCCATGGGGTCTCAGAAGTGCAGATTTCCCCTGAGATAGAGCAGTCGGGCATCCAGTGACATCTTGCATGATGTCACTTGCATGATGTCAGTGACATCTTGCATGGAGTTAGGTGACCTGAAGAATGATTCTAGAGTAGCTGCTTCAGTGTCTCGCCTTCTGTTCAGAAGGGGAGAGAATTAATTCAGTGGCTGTTGTTCCTTCAGCCCCGTCCTGAGGGCTCCCCCTAGTGTTTGCTGTAATAATCACACCCACAGGAGGGATGGCTCCCTGCCCAGGCAAGAAGAGCCCACCTCTCAGAGCCAGCTTGCAGGTTGGTAGAAATGTCTGCTGGTCCCTGATGTCTGCTCTCCCAAAAGCATGTTTCTGTTCAGCAACAAACCTGAATTGGCCTCTGCCACAAACCCCATTCATGTGATCATTAAAATATGTAAATCGAGGGGCACCTGGGTGGCTCATTCGGTTAAGTATCTACCTTCATCCCAGGGTCGCAGGATCAAGTCCTGCACTGGGCTCCCTGCTCCTGAGGAGACTGCTTCTCCCTCTGCTTCTGCCCCTCCCCGTGCTTACGCTCTCTCGTGCTCTCTTTCAAATAAATAAAATCTTTTTTAAAAAAAGATTTTATTTATTTATTTGACAGAGATCACAAGTAGGCAGAGAGGCAGGCAGAGAGAGGAAGGGAAGCAGGCTCCCTGCTGAGCAGAGAGCCCGATGTGGAGCTCAATCCCAGAGGCTTAACCCACTGAGCCACCCACGCGCCCCATAAAATCTTTTAAAAATAGGGGCGCCTGGGTGGCTCAATGGGTTAAAGCTTCTGCCTTCGGATTGGGTCATGATCCCAGGGTCCTGGGATCGAGCCCCAAGTCAGGCTCTCTGCTCCACAGGGAGCCTGCTTCCTCCTCTCTCTCTCTCTCTGCCTGCCTCTCTGCCTGCTTGTGCTCTCAGTCTGTCAAATAAATAAATAAAATCTTAAAAAATATATATATATGGCTGCCTGGGTGGCTCAGTTGGTTAAGCAACTGCCTTTGGCTCAGGTCACGATCCCGGAGTCCCGGGATCGAGTCCGGCATTGGGCTCCTAGCTCCATGGGGAGTCTGCTTCTCCCTCTGACCTTCTCCTCTCTCTCTCTCTCTCTCTCTCAAATAAAAATAAATAAAATCTTTAAAAAAAAAAAAAAGGAAAAAAATATATATAAATGGAGCCATTGGCAGCACTTCCCCAGTGTGAGGCTAGTCTCTCAGGGTCACCTCTGCCTGATCAACTGTGCCATGGTCTAGGGGACTGGAGTTTCTGAAACTTCATTTGTATGTTTTACTATTTCCAGTGCACATTTATACATCAGAAGAATCTTTTTTGGGGTGGGGGTTGGGACCTGTGAGTTTAAGGAGAAAACCCCACCTCAAATGAGGCTAAGACACATGTGTGATGATCTTGCAAGCCCCTTGTCTTAGTTGGAGGGGACAGTCAATGGTCATCTGCTCCTGTATACGAAACCACTTAGGACCTATGGATTGTCTGTTACAGTAACTGTCATGTCCCTGTCAAAGTACAGAAATTAATTGAAAGAATGGTGATTGAACATCTGTTACGAGACAGGCATTGTGCTAAGTGCTAGCGCCCTGCCTTCGCTCGGGCTGCTTTAACAATGCTAGACTGGGGGCTTAAGCAATAGATATGTACTTCTCACAGTTCTCTAGGCTGGGAAGTCCAAGGTAAATGGGCCAGCAGTTTCTGCTACTGGTGCGGACCTTTTTGCCAACAGACTGTGCCTTTTTGCTTTAAGCTCCGCCCTCAGGACCTTATCTCAACCTAATGACATTCCAGAAGCTCCTTTTCTTAATACCATCCCACTGGGGGGAAGGGCTTCAGCATGTGAATGGGGGTAGGGTGGGCACACACAGTCAGTCCTACAGACCCCAACAGCAAAAAACTAGCAGGACTGGTTGGCTGTCATGGAGCTCATAATGCAGGGACGCATTCAGCCTGCCAGTGTGCACATTGCCCCCAAGAGGACATGGGCTCTATTTTTACACACCATCACGTCCCCCCTGTCCATCCTCATGTATGCCCATGCCCAGCATCTAGCAGGTCCTTGAAACTGTTGTGCATGGTGCCTTGACGTTGACCAGAGGCTCCTGGCTCTTGGAGGAGAGATGTGACCTACTGTCTTTCCTCCTAAATAGGAGAGAAAGATGCCTTGCAAGCAGGTCCACTGTCTGAAGTCAGGTTTATTTTTCTCATTGTCTCGTAGAAAAGGGAGCTTAAGCTTCTAATTGCTGTTCTTGGAGCCAGGGCACCTGCTGTTTCTAGCAGCTTCCTCCATTAGCATGTTCCTCTCTCCCAGGGCTGCCAGCCCGGTAATCTGAAAGGGAAATAAATTCTCTGGTTGCGGGTGGCGGGGGCTCATTGTTGCTAATGGCTCACCGTGTCTATCACTGTCTCCCCTCTCCTTTTGAGGAGAGAAATCAATAGTATTTTAAATGTCTTGCTAAGTAAGTGTTTATGAAGCAGCTTCCCTAGGGCTCAGCCCAGGGCAGCACTCGGGGCAGGCAAACTGCCTGGAGCAGGAAAAGCTGCTGCGGCTGAAGGGCCACACTCCCAGCCATGCTCGCCCGTTCTTAGGAGGGACCTCGTGCCTCGGAGCTGGCAGCTTGAATTGGCGAGCTTGGAGGGTAACAAGGAAGGGCCGTGGTCAGTCCGGAATAGTTTCCTGGTAGCTGTGTTGCATGCTGGGCACCATCCTTGCCGGGCAGGAGATGGATGAGCAGGTCATGAGAGTGTGTGATATGTCACACGATGGGGGTGACAGACGGTGCTGAGGGACCACAAAGACAGAGCCTGGGGGCAGAGGATGCACGGAGATAGGGGAGTCCAAGAGGGCTTTCCATATGTGGAGGGAGAGTCTTTGGATTTCTTTCCTTTGGCGACTCTTTTACTGTTTCTCCAGAACTCCTGGTGTGGTTAAACACACCAGTCGGGGCGCGGCCGGGCAGAAACACCTGGGACCGGCTGATCAGCCCCTGCTCAGGGTTACCTACTGAGAAAGAGTTTCTAGAAAATGCAACGATGTAGGCCACTGCCGGTGCCCAGGGGGTTATTAGGTCCCTTCCCTTCCAGAAAACAGGTGCACAACTGCTCAGCCTTCTGTGGCTAGGGGCACAATGTGATTTCTGCTATGAGCCCAGCTCTCTCTCCCACCCCATCTCACCCCCATGCTTTCTCACTGTAGCTGCCCTTTTGCCTTGCTCCTTGCTCTCATCCCGACGGGGAACTTCCAGGGCCCAGCTGCACATCTCTCTTGACCCCTGATTAACTCAGCATGGAGCCCCAATGTGACACATTGAGGGCTTGCAAAGAGAGAGAAAATGCGACACTGTTCCCACCCTGCTGATTGGTCTTTCTGGTCCCATATTCCTCACCACCCCTGTTGGGCTTCACCAGGAGAGAAGGCGATCAGGGTGGTCACCTGGGCACCGTGGCTGACAAGTGGTCAGCAGACACATTGTCCGCACCCCCCCTCCACCCACAGCCCCAGCTTGGCTTCATTATGGTCCCAGCAAGGCTTGACTAAGATTCAGGAATGTGACAAGGGAGGGCATGGGCTACGGTGACCTCAGGACCCTGCTCTCCTCCCATGCAATGACAGAGGCTGGAGGGGCATGGTGAACAAGTCAGGCCAGCTGTGCAGGGGAGCAGCCAGAGGCTCCCAAGAGCTGAAGCCCAGGTGAGCTGTCTCCCTGGTCGGGGCTCACCAGCCACTTACATTCGCCCTGTTCCGGGTTTGCCCTCCTTCTTCCCATCTTCCCCGTCCTTCTGGAGAAGGCGGTGGCTGCCACTGTGCCTTCTAAACAGGGATCTGCTTGGAAGCAATTTCCTGGAGGTGAGAAGACCCATCGTGTTCATCTGGGCTGATTTCCATAGAGGTGCTCCCTAGTGTAGTCCTCTGCATGCGGGGCCCAGGGTCTGTGTGCTCCTTCCGGTCTCCCTTAGAGGGAGGGAGGCCCATCTGCCAAAGGACTGAGTTGGTGGCGGGTCCTGAGCAGCAGAAGCTGCCCTTTCTCACCCCTCACCCCAGCCTGTGCCAGCCTGCCCCTGGGCCCTGTGGACCGTCTGCCCTACCCTTCGGTGCTGATTTTCTGCAAGCCTTGTCAGATGGAGAACACAGCTGCCCACCACGCATGCCCCTCATCCATGCCAGGCTCGCCGGACCACGCAGGGCCCTTTCTCCACCATCAATCTGTCATCACCGTGGGTTCCCCTAAGGACTGTGTGTTGACATCACTATCGCCTCCTAGTTAGCTCTGGGTCCTTCCGACCTGGGTTTCCTTCTTAGTTCTGTTACGCCCAAGCTTAGTGCCTGAGCGAGTCTCCTTCACCTCCCTGAGCCAAGCTCACGTCTCCCAGCTGGGGTAGAATGATAACAGGCAGCCCACGGGGGTCTGACAGAACCCTGAGGTGAGGTTCACATATGGCCTGGAACCTGGTAAACGTTCATCGTGCCATCTGCCCCCAGGATTGTTTCCAGTGGCT
Organism: Lutra lutra; assembly: GCF_902655055.1. Taxonomy (NCBI): domain Eukaryota; kingdom Metazoa; phylum Chordata; class Mammalia; order Carnivora; family Mustelidae; genus Lutra; species Lutra lutra. The sequence goes on along the minus strand of NC_062282.1, from coordinate 76,034,935 downwards.
GCCTGTGCAGATTTACAACCCCCTGGCTTACCTAGTGGGCTTGCGAGGAGTGACAGGAGGCCATCTTGGAGAAGCACTTCCATCGATCTGAAAGTTCTCTGTGAGTGGTGCAGGCTCCCCTCTGTGCCAGACAGTCTCACCATGTTCTTCATGCTGTACTGGAAAGCCTGGTTTCTGTCTGTCTTCCTCCTTGAGGGCAGAACCTGTCTGGTTCTCCGCTATCTCCCTGTCCCACGCTAGGGCCTGGCATGCAGGAGTAAGCACTCAGCTGGCAAAGAACTCCATTCTCACGTCCCTCTAGCCACGAAGGTCTAAGAGCTCAAGATCTCTAGCTGTCCTGTTAGCAGACTGGGACCTGAGGCCCCAGCAAGGGTAACTACCACATCCAGGCAGCACGTCAGCCAGCAGGTACTCAGCAAGGACCTACTGTGCGCCAAGCCTGAGGGACTACACAGGGCTGAGGCAGTTTCCCCCACAGAGCCGGCCGTGCTGCCGTGGGAGCCAGCCACTGTACTGGGATCCCAGGTATCACAGTAAAAAAGCAAAAGTCTTTGCCCTCTTGGAGCTTATGGTCCAGCGTGAGAGGACACTCGTGACACAGCTCTGAAGCACATCACAGGATTGGGAGTGAGATAAGCGTGAGAGAGAAGTAGTGAGGACAAGTACAAGGCGCTGGGACAGAGACAGGGGGCAGCACCTAGCCTTGCTGGGTGTGGTATTTCCATTAGGAAGTAGCATCTGATCTGCAGTTGGAAGGATTCGTAGGTATTAATGAGGCCAACGGGGAAAGGTCCCCTGGGGAGCCACCTTAATGCATTTGGAAGGCTCTAAGCTTGTGGGGTGTGTCCTCAGGAGTGAAGGAAGAATGGACTGACAGATGGACGTGTAGGAGGAGCGGTGAGGGAAGGGCCTTTGTTTTCCCGCCAACCCCAGCCTGAGCCCTGCCTCCAGGCCTGACACCCTCCGTTTGGCAGCTGCCCTTCCTCCTGCCGTGATTGCGCTGACGTCATAGGGCTCAGCTGTTGGACTCACCACCCTTGGGTGCTCCTTCATCCCTCGTTGTCAGGAACAAGGAGAGTTCCTTCTTCCTGATGACTCTCCCTCTTCTTCCCTGTTGCCCCTCCCTCTCTGCTTGTTCCTTTGTCCTTTGTATGCAGCGAGGTCCTAGCCCCTGTCTTGACATCTTGTACGCCTCAAGCTTCTTGGCTCATTGTGTGGAAGACACTTAGGGCACCCCTTCTTGTCAGTTCACCCTGGTGAATGCTGACCTTTGGTCTTCAGGCCCACCGCAGCAGTCCTGAGCCCCAAATCCTGGGGTACGTTGAGGCTTCTTCCTCCACAAATTCTCTTTGGAATTTGGGGATGTTGACCACCACCTTCCTTTTGAAAATGCTTCTCCCTTAGCCTCTGCAGAACGCTGGGCTTTGCCACCTATCTGTGCTGACTTCCCTTCCTTGCTTCCCCCACCCATCTGGGCCATCGCTTTCCCTATGGGACTAGCCCACAGCTCATCCATTTCTGACCTGTCCTCCCCTTCTTCCACTGACATCCTAGTCCTTGTCACCACCACCTGCTGCCCTACAGAGCCTGCTTCCAGGGTCTCCTGCTACTTTTTTCCTCCTTCCATCCCCCAAACCTCACCTCCAGGTGAATCTTGCAAAAACCATTACTTGGTGAACAGCTGTATGTCTCTTTTGGTATGATCAGCTTCATAAATTCACTTTCCCCTCACCTCATTCTGACTTGTTTTGACTCTGGCTTATGTGGGCCCCAAGCCTCAGAATATTCTCTCCCTGTGTCAACTCACAAAACCCCCTGGGGGCTAAGAGAGAGAGTCTCTCTCACTTTCGTTCAGAGCTCCCCAGCGAACATTTATCAGGCTCTTCCCACAGATCAGGCCCTCCAGAAATGTCTAGTGTGTTTTAGGGCATGGACAGACCTAGAGGATGCTAGAGAAATGATTTCCTCCCTGGGGAAATGATTCATATGGATACACTCTGAGCTCCTCCTGGAGGATTCCCCCACAAGCTAGGCCCGTACTAAGGACAGTTGCACGTTGTTCTTAACACTGTCATTTTCATGATCCCATTAATTCCTGATCTTACAATGGTAATAAAGAGATTTTCTGGAATGAAGCTAGCCCTTGAGAATATGATATTGACCCCCCAGGTAGGACCAACCCATTAAAATTAGAGTTCACTAATGTGGACGTGGGTTTTGTTCACAGAACTTCCTTGTTGCCCTGCAGTGGAGGCTGTGAGGGTTCTGAGTTTATTAAAGAGAATGCTTTAAAATGAAATCACCATGCAGTGAGACCCAAAGCATGGCCCATGTTCTTGTAATTATGCTGTGTATAATTTACTGGGAAGAACATGCTTTCATGATTCTGGGGAGAAAATGCTTACAAAACAAAACTCTTCGTTACTATACAGATTATAAATGAAAAAAAAAAAAATTCCCAGGGAAGAATTAGAATTAAAAACATGGTAGTGCCCAGGTTCTGTTCAGTGGAGAGTATTTACATCTACACAAATGGCATCATTGTATTTGCCACTTTGCAAGGCAGTTGGGTTAATAGGAACTCTGAGAAGTTAACCGTGAGGTCTGATGAATTTTGGAAATTGGCACTGGTTAGTGCACGTGGCAAACCCAGCCTTGCTGTAATGCAAAGAATTCTCATGCAGCCAGGGAACTGGGTGTGAGCCCTGACTCTGGAGTTGAGCTAGGAGGAAGCCACAGACACGTCCTTTCACCTCCAGTCCCACCAGGACTCTGCAGGGTGGAGAGAGAGAGAGCAAGGCTATGGTTTGAGATCCCACGGGAGCGTCGGGGGTTATTGTCAGTTATGTTTGTGAGACACGATTTTCTAAACAGAATGATAGAATAATGTGTGGGAATTCCTCAACATAGGAAAAGAATATACACACAAAATACAGAATGTGTGGACTGTGGCGTACAATGTCGTTTTCTGGGCAGTGCTTCAAAACTTTGGTTTTGTTGTTGTTGTTGTTGTTGTTGTTTATTTATTTTTTTTGACTTTGCAATATATTACAGACTTCCCCTGAAATTTTTTTTTTTTTTTTTTTTTTTTTAGAAATTCATGTTTGACAGCTGCATAAGGTTCTGTTACATGATACATTTTACTAGTCCTTTGGTTTAAGTTGTTACTTTGGGTTGGTTGTGTTGTTTTTTTTTGTTTTTTTTTTTCTTCTCGCTCTTATAAATACCTCTTTCAAGAACAACCTTGTACATAAGTTTTTAAACACATCTTTGGTTGGATGTATGGTTATAATGAATAAGTCAAAGATAGAGATAATTTCAGGTCTTTTCACTCATACTGCCATCTTACCTTCCGAAATAGCATGTGTCAACCTACACTCTGTCCTACCCATCATTTGCCATCATCCTTCCCAGTACTGAGTCTTGTTTCAAAAGACACCAAGAAATCTTATTTTAATGTTGCCCAGTTGCCAAACCTCTCCTCCCACAGTCAGTGTTTAATTTTGTTTGTATTATTTTGATGACTAGTAGCTAGAGCACCTTTTCGACTATATCTAGTTCTTCTGTGAATTGCTGTTTCTGTCCTTTGTATCTCAAGACCACAGTGAACATCTTGGCTCTCGGGTTGATTTGCTGAAGCATCATCATGAGTGGTTCATTAGGCTGTGTTGAGTCATCTTGGATCAGACCTTTAAATGAGTCACTTGTCCAGCAATAAATGTTTGCTGAATAAATGCTAAATGAACCATAATACCATACTTGGGTGGCTGTGGGTCAAGAGCTCATGGCCGTTGTCCCCAAGAGTGGCAGGACATCACTTCCTCTGTTCATCCATTCATCCATCACTCTGCCCAATATGGCTTTTAAGTGCACCGGGCTGTATATTAGGCTTTGGTTCCTGTTCCCAAGAACTTCACTCTAAAGGAAAACTTACAGTACACTGTAACAATGCAATTCACTGTAAAAGAATGCAGTAATTCCTTAAAGGAATTCCTTCACAACACAAGTCCATCTTTAAGAGGGTTCGTTTGACTCATAGAAGGTGAACATAATTTCATGAACTATCAGGAACTTCTTCGCTCACTTCAATTTTAGTGGGCGTGTGCACTGTTGTCATTGTATTTTTTTTTTAATGCTTCCTCTACAAGGCTAATTTCAGCACCCAGCAGGTTAATTTCAGTTGGTAGACAACTAAATGAAACTTCCTCAAGCCTTTGAGCAGTTGGGTAGGTGGCTAGTACATACCTCACTTCCCTCCCTCTCCCATGACCATCTGTGACTTCCTACCTTACGTACCTGTATGGGATATGAAACGTGTCCCCAGGGATGACCTCCTCTCCAATATACACGTTGTCTCTTAGTGTCTCCAGGGAACAGTGGGAACCCTCTAGAACCCGCTGGTGCTCAAAGGTATCACCAAACATGTTGGTGAACACACCGTAAGCCACCAGCACCATGTTTCCATTCTGGATTTACAAACATTCTCTGCTAGGTCTTGTATTCTGTCATTTAGAGGCAGCAAGTGATGGTGGTATGAATTGTGTTTCCTCTGGGACACAGCATTTTGCCCAGCGAAAATATGGTTAAATATTTTCTATTATTTTTCACAGAGCTGGAGAATATGCATTCTCCTGCTGTAATTGGCACTCATAACAGCCCGTCACCTCTGTTCCTGGAAACGTAGCTTGCCTTCTACCAAGGAGATTCACAACTCTGACCTGGGGACACGTCTCCTGTGATGGCTGGAACTTCTAATGTGGCACACTCACCCTGACTTGAAGACAGGAGTAAAGGAGGTGTAGGCACCCTAAGGCAGAAAATCCCCCCCCCACCACCAGCTATAGCATTTCGAGGAGGCGGGGGTAGGAAGGGAGAGTTAGCTTCCTACAGTGTGAAGGAGACAGGAGTTGGAGGGTGGTAAGTTTATTCCAATCATAGGAATTCATAGACGCCAGCTGTGCTTGTCATCCACGCCGTCGTCCATCACATTATCCTCATACGTTCCTTGGCCAATGGGCTTTTCAGCAGGATAGTCACAAGTCTCCTTGAGGTTTAGCTCCCTGCCTGCTCGTGTGCAAAGGAGAAGGAGCGACACAGAGGGGCAGTGCACACAGGGACAGGAGGAGAGACCCCAGTGGACCAACCTGGCTATGATAGGGTTGATGGAAGAAGGGACCCCATGCTGGACAGACCGAGTCTGTTAACATACCCTTCTACCTATACCATTCAGTTAGTCTGAAGCTGGGCTCTCCCATATAGCTGCTAGCCACATATGGCTATTAAAATGAACTGAAATTAATTAAAACTCAAAGTTCAGTTCCTCAGTCATCATAGCCACATTACCAGTGATCTATAGCCACTCTTGGCTAGTGGCTACCATATTGGGTACTGTGATATTTCTGTGATCACAGAAAGTTCTGTTGGCACCATCCCAAGCAGTGCTCATAGGCTCTACAAAAAGAATTCAACTTAGGGTTCCTTTCACACTAGAACATTTTTATAAGTGTAGATTTTATATACAGCTGGCCTAAAGCTTTTGATGACTCCATTATTTGTGTCAGTTGGGGCCTGTTTGTCTCTGAAGACACTTTGTGACACACACACATTCCCACTAATAAAAGAATCCAGTTCAAAAGATAGAAAGAGCTTAAGGAGAAAATCTCTAGCTTGTAAAGTGGGGTCCCAGAACCCCATGTCTCTCATCAGGCATTCCTGCTGCTGGTACCCTAGCCTGCATGGATCCTTGCCCTCCAGGTAATCTGACTTTCAGACACAGTCACCTGACTTGGAACTCTTCTGAAAATGCAATGACCCTAAAAATACATGAGTTTAAATTTTTTTGATGGAAGATTTTATTCACACCTCAAGTACCAGGCAGAGCCCAGCCAGATTCTCCAGTACTGAACACAGGGCATGGGACATAGTAGGCATTCAGTACATGTCTATCAACTGAGTGGATAAATTACTCCTTCAAAAAAAAAAAAAAAAAAGTTGACTAAGCCATTCGGTCTGTTGTCTTTGCTCCCACGAATCTCGTGGAGGTGGTAGGTCTAGCTACTTACACCCCCGGGTGGGAGCAAGCTTTGGATTCACCCCATTCTAGGTGTCCTAGGATTCCCAGGGCCACATAAGCTGGTCTCCTAGTTCCGTGCTTCAGTGTAGTTGTATTAGATGAGTCTCCAGATAAGGAGAACCAATAGGATGCATGTGTGTGAAATATGTGTGTGTGATATCTATCTATATGCACATGTATATATTATAGATAGAGATTGATTGATTTTAAGGAATTAGCTTGTACCCATGTCCAAAATCTGTTAAGATAAGCTGGTAGACAGAAGACCAAGGAAAGCTGCTGATGCTGCATTTTGAATCCAAAGACAGTTCACTGGCAGAATTCCTTTTCTTTTGTGTGGCGGGGGAGGTCAGTCTTTTATCTTGTCAGGTCTCCACCTAATAGGCTGAGGCTCACCCACCTTATGGAGCATAATCTGCTCTACTCTGAGTCTACTGATTTAAATGTTAATTTAGCTAAAAAAAAAAAAATTACCTTTACAGAAATGTCTAGAATCATGTTTGACCAAACACCTGAGTGCCGAGTCAAGTTGACGCATAAAATTAACCATTATGGGAGTCTTGTTGTACACCTGTGTAGTGGAACTGGGATGCTGATCCTGTCCTACTCTGTGAGCATGGATGTCCTCCCCTATATGGTTTGTTTGGTTTTTGGTTTTTGGGGTTTTTTTTTTGTTTTTGTTTTGTTTTTTGTTTTTTTTTTTAGAAAGAGGGAGGGTGTGTTCGAGCTGGGAGAGGGGCAGAGGGAGTGAGAGAGAGAGAAGCTGAAGCAGGCTCTGTGCTCAGCATGGATCCGGACACGGGGCTCAATCTTATGATCCTGAGAGCATGACCGGAGCTGCAGTCTAGAGATGGAGACTCAACTGACTGAGCCACCCGGGTGCCCTCCTACTACATGGTTTTCCCCAACCAGTCCTGCTCCCTCTTCTGTCCCATGAGGAGGCTACATGACTCAGGCATAGGGAAATGCATCTCCTGCAGATGTGTTTCTCTGCATTTCTTCCTTCTACTTACTGGTGGCTTAAATTCATCAAGTCTCCTTCTTCACGTGATTTTTGTAGGTTACTCCTTGAGCCCACTTGTCCTTGGCTACGTCCGCCTGCGTGTGGGGCGGGGTCATCTCCCTGTCTTGCCTTCACTAGCTTGTTCCTCTTGTAGAAGCTTGCAACATATTTGGGTAGCAGCCTGGGTCCCACCACCTGTCAGCTCTGACCTCCGGCCCTCATTCGCCTCATCTGTAAAATGGGATGATAGTTGTTTGATGGCCACCTCTCCAGTCTTTTTTATTCAGTTTTGGCATTCCCTTTGGATCTCTTTGTCCTTGTTGTCTCGGAGGACAAGAACTATGTTTTATTTACCATCCTGTCTATAGAACAAAGTCCTTAGGATATAATAGATGCTGAGGAAGTGTCTGTGGAATCAACGTGGAATGGATGAGTCAAAAGAGGTTGGTAGAGGCAGGAGCATCGGTGTGCAGCAAACCCTGTGGGTGTAGGTCTCTTTCCTGCTGCCCATCCGGTTTGGTGGTAAGGTCTTCTTTCCAGGCCTGTCTCACCTGTGCTGCTTCCCGACTTTACTGCATCTGCAGAGTAGAGATCAATAGATTGTGGTATCAGGGGCTCTTCAATCTTTTTCTTCCCAACCCCCTAGCTCTCTGTTTCTGCTACTGTTCTTACATGCTGGGTGGCCCCCTTCCTGGGAATTGCGTGGTACTCTTGCGAGAGATCAGTTTTCATCATGGATGTGTCCAAATTATAGAGTGATGGCGGTGCAGATGGCAGGAAGCAGGACATTTTCTCCCATGGTCTGCGTGACGACCTTGTACCTTTCTATGGATCCGAGATTGGTGCACCTTTTATTCCAAGGACCTCGTGAGATTTCATTAATGACAGTGAAGTTCCAGGATCCCAGTGTTGTGTTGCACAAGAAATGAGCAGTCAATTGTAACTTTTTTCAGTAATCTGACACAGTTTAGTGCTTATGGAATTTATCAGTCTGGCAGATCAGCAGCCGAACATAGTTTTAATTACAGCTGTCACCCTCGGCCACACTTCCTCCTTCTGGGTAACCTTATCACGGGAGCGGTACCTCCCCTGCTGGATTCTGCTGCTCAAAAGCCAAAGTTGGCTTTCCGCATGACACTTGAATTTCAGAGAGAAGCTACCTTATTAATATAAAGCGACTTAATAGGAAGTACAAGCTGTTAGGTTGCGTGTCTAACGAAATCGTCCGTGGACTTCTTGAAATAGCCAAGGATGCAAGTGTTCAAGTTAGCAAGGAGTGCTATATTGACACTGCTAATTAGATCCAATTTCAACATGTAGCCTGCTATGGTTATGTGAGTTTTACTGCCTTTATTTGCATTGTGCTATGGAAGCATTTCCTGCTAACGATACTCCGCGTGTTTGGGGGAAGCCATCTTTTAGAGGAGCCAAATCAGCCCTGCTCTCTTGTCATTTCTCTGAGGGCAGAACGGGGGAAGGGATGCTGTCTGAGCTTCACTTAACGCTGACAAAGGATCGGCGTTTTTTCCTCGTGTGTGACAATTAGGGTATTGAACACGTCTGGGCAACTCACTGCAGATGAAAGGGTGCTTTCTCACCATCGGTGGACCAATTTGATTCTCATTTTCTAAACTATTCTTGTAGACACTGTCTGGTATGTGAGTCACACTTTTCATGTCAATTATTTTGGGGCACGAGTTTTCTCTTGCAGACTTTTAAGGTAGCCAACTCTTAGTGAATCCCATCTTGCCCTCAGCTCTGTGTATAGCGGCTTTCAAGCAATGGCTCCTGGCATTTCTCTTCAATATGGCACTGCAGAGCCCACAGGGCCCTGGCCAGAGTTCAGTCCCTGGTCTCCGCTGGTGGCTGGTTGAGAGGAAAGCCAGTCCTTCTGTTTTTATTGTGTTCTACTCTTTGAGTCACCAAAATAAGTCACTTTTCTCCAAGGTAGTGACTGAGTGCTCTCAGTGCTTATGAAGAACTTGCTGTGGGGCGCCTGGGTGGCTCAGTGGGTTAAAGCCCCTGTCTTGGGCTCAGGTCATGATCCCGGGATCCTGGGATCGAGGCCCACATTGGGCTCTCTGCTCAGCACAGAACCTGCTTCTCCCTCTCTCTGCCTGCCTCTCCACCTACTTGTGATCTCTCTCTGTCTGTCAAATAAATAAATAAAATCTTTAAAAAAAAAAAAAAAAAGAACTTGCTAGGTGCCAGTCAAGATTCTAAGCACTATACATGTTAACTTACTTAATCCTCGCAATAATGCTCTGCACTAGTTAAGATTATCAATTCCATTCTTCTGATGAAAAAAAAAATTGAGGCACAGAGAACATACAAGATCACAAAGCTAGTGAGAGCCAGAGCTAGGATTTTAACTCAGGCAGCGAGACTCCAGAGTCTGGGCCCTTAGCACTATACTGTGCTGCCTCTCCTACTTGTTAGGCTTGACTGTTGAGGAGGCATGACCAGTGTTCAAGAGTTGGGAGAGCAGAGTTGAGATCAAGAGTTGGACCAAATAGTCCCTCATGTGAGAGTTACAGACACAGTCAATGCCTTCCCAGCCAGTAAGCAGGGGAGAATTCTCTCCATGGCTCATAAGGATGGAGGAGGTCTGGAAGAAAATGGGAGCCAGCCAGATGCCAGACCCAACCACAGTAACGTCATCAGCTGGCCTTTATTGTTTCCACAGTATACGCTATGGTGATATTGGATTCCTTGTTTGAAAAGTTTTGGGAAGTATAAGTTGTTATGAATCCCTAGTTTTTCACCTAGGGAAACTGAGGCTCACAGAAGTTAATACAGCCAGTTAGTGGCAAAGTTGCCTCTTACATTGTGGATTTCTGGCATCCCTTTAATATTCTGGATCATCTTTCCTTCACTTGAAGGGAGCTTAACATCATAGTTTCTTGCAGTTACCCATTGCTTCATAACAAACCACCCCAATCTGGGTGACATACAATAACAGTAAATCACTTACTGTTATGATCTGTCATGGTTCCTGGGGTTGCCTGGGCTCAGCTGGCTAGTTAGCACTCGGAATCTCTCCTGTGGCTCAAGTCAGATGGTGACTGGCACTGGAGTCATATTGAGCCCGTTCTTATGTGTTGGCACTGATACTGGCTATCCGCTAGTACCTCAGCTGGGCTGTTGGCTGGAACACCCATGAGGTCTCTCTTGGCCTTCCGCAGAGCTTAGCAGCTGGGTGCCAAGAGCAAATGTCCAGAAAGAGAGAAACTCAATCACATTTTATGAGCTACACTGAGAAGTCCCAAAGCATCGCTCCTTCCATACTCTCCTGTTTGACAGAAAGCTCCAAGTTCAAGGAGAGGGAAGAGAGACTCCAGTTCCCTATGTGAGTTGTGTCCAGGTCCCATTAGAAAGGAAGAATATGTGGTAGACCTGTTTGGGAAATACCGGCCGCCACACAGCTTTTTCTAAAATATATTCTGTTCTTCTTCTACAAGTCAGACTTCTTCATCAAGCAACAATTTCTGTCGGCATAGATACTTTTCTTTAAACTCATTATGGTTACCAGGTCTTTTCTTGGTGAAACATTTGGGGTATCCAAAAAATCACTATACGTCTCAAGCAGTATGAATCAATTGAAAATATTTTCTACTTCAAGCCCAAGCAAAACATAAATAATTTAGACTCATTCCAGGGATGGGAAATACAACCAGAATCATTTGTGATATAACCACGTGCCCTGTTGGCATTTTCTAGTTCACAGAGACATGCTCCCTCATGGTTATCATGATGTTGCAACTAGAGTTGGGTGAGAGCTACACTTACGAATGCAAATTCTTCACTAGCATACTTACTATTTTTTAATTTTTAGAATTATTTATATTAATACAGACCAGTCATTTTTATCGATGAACACATGAAAGCTATAAACAATACAAATCTAATACCGAGTATTGTAACAATACAGAGCACCAGGGTATCCATTGGCAACACTAGGTAATAGATCATTGACTTAACTTTGAAGTCCCCTTGTGTCCTCTCCTCCCCTCCCCACTTTGAGGTAACCGTTATTATGACTTCTGTGTTTACTGCTACATTAATTTTCTTTATAGTTTGGCATCTATTTGCATCCCTATATGGTATTTTGTTGAGTTTTGCTCGCTTTAGAATGTCTTTGTCATTGGCACCGTACTTTGTTCACTCAGTGCTATATTCCTGAGATTTATCTATGCTCCTGCAGATAGCGGGATTTCAATCACACTCTCTATAATATAGTTTTCAGCATTGTAAACAATAACATATTCCACTCTTTGCACATTTATTTTCTGCATTTTTCCCATCATAAACAATGCTGATATTAACGTTCTTATATATGTCTCCAGGAATACATGTACAAACGTTGTCCCAGGGCACATACCTAGGAATGAAATTGCTGACACATAACAAATGCTTGCTTTCAACTTTATTAGAAATGCCATGTCGTGTTTCACAGTGATTGTTCTATTTCTTTTCCTACCCTCAGTATAAAGACATTCTGGTTACTTCACATTCCTGCCTGCCAGCACTTCTTTTCTGTATGCTTCTAAAAAACTTTCGCCAACGCAGTGCATATGAAATGGTTTCTTATTGTGGTCTTCTTCAGCGTTTAGGAATGCCTTTCCTTAAATGTGTTGGTCATCCTGGCCTTCTCATTTGTTGAGTTCCTGTTCAAGTCTTTTGTCAGTTTTGTATTGAGGTGCCTTTTTCTTACTTATTTATAGGAGGCTTATTCTTCTCTTCTGGATACTAACTTTTTTTCAGTTATGTGCTGCAAATATCCTTTCCAGTTTGTGGGCTGCTGCTTTTTACCCTCTTTGTGGTATCTTTTAATCTGTAGAAGTTGTTCATTCAGTACTGTCCAGTTTTTCAAACTTCCTGTGTTGTCAGCAGTTTTGGGTCTTACTTAAAAATTCCTTCCCTGCCTTGAGGTCCTAAGTATATTCAATTACAGTTGCTTCCGAATACCTTATACTGTCTTCATTGGTATTTAAATATCCAGTATGCCTAGATTGATTTTTTTTAAATTTAAATTGAATTGGTCAACATATAGCACATCATTAGGTTTTCTTTTCAAATAAGTTTTGTTATGTTAGTCACCATACAGTGCATTATTATTATTTTTTTTTAAAGATTTTATTTATTTATTTGACAGAGAGAAATCACAAGTAAGCAGAGAGGCAGGCAGAGAGAGAGGAGGAAGCAGGCTCCCCGCTGAGCAGAAAGCCCGATGTGGGGCTCGAACCCAAGACCTGGGATCATGACCTGAGCCGAAGGCAGCAGCTTAACCCACTGAGCCACCCAGGCGCCCCTGCATTATTAGTTTTTGATATAGTGTTCCGTGATTCATTGTTTGCATGTAACACCCAGTGCTCCATGCAATCCATGCCCTCCTTAATACCCATCACTGGGCTCACCCATCCCCACCCCAAAACCCTCAGTTTGTTTGCCAGAGTCCATAGTCTCTCATGGTTTCTCTCCCCCTCTGATCCCCCCCTTCATTTTTCCCTTCGTTCTCCTGATGTCTTCCATGCTATTCCTTAAGTTTCACAAATAAGTCAAACCATATAATTGACTTTCTCTGCTTGACTTATTTCACTCAGCATAATCTCCAGTCCCATCCATGTTGATACAAAAGTTGGGTATTCATCCTTTCCAGTGGCTGAGTAATATTCTATTGTGTATATGGACCACATCTTCTTTATCCATTTGTGTGTTGAAGGGCATCTCAGCTCTTTCCACAGTTTGGCTATTGTGGCCATGGCTGCTATGAACATTGGGGTACAGATGGCCCTTCTTTTCACGACATCTGTATCTTTGGGTTAAATACCCAGTAGCACAATTGCTGGGTCATAGGGAAGCTCTATTTTTAATTTTTTGAGGAATCTCCACACTATTTTCCAAAATGGCTGCACCAACTTGCATCCCCACCTTTCTCCACAATCTTTCCGATATTTGTTGTATCTTGTCTTGTCAATGTTTGTCATTCTAGTTTTTGAGTAGTGTATATAACACTCAGTGCTCATCACATCACACACCCTCCTTAATGCCCATCACCCAGTTATCCCATCGCCCCACCTCCCCCCACCTCTTCTGCAACCCTCAGTTTTCTCCTTGGAGTCCACAGTCTCTCATGGTTTGTCTCCCTCTCTGATTTCTTCCCATTGAGTTTTCTCTCCTTGTCCCTATAATCCTGCTATTCCTTATATCCCACATATCAGTGAAACCATATGATAATTGTTTTTCTCTGATTGACTTACTTCACTCAGTGTAATCCCCCTCAGTTCCATCCATGTCGATGTAAATGGTAGGTATTCATGCTTTCTGATGGCTGAGTAATATTCTGTTGTATATATGAACTACATCTTCTTTACTCATTCATCTGTTGAAGGACATCTCGGCTTCTTCCACAGTTTGGCTATTGTGGACATTGCTGTTATGCACATTGGGATCCATGTGGCCCTTCTTTTTTTTTTTTTTTTATAAACATATATTTTTTATCCCCAGGGGTATAGGTCTGTGAATCGCCAGGTTTACACACTTCACAGCACTCACCATAGCACATACCCTCCCCAATGTCCATAACCCCACACCCCTTCTCCCAACCCCCCTCCCCCCAGCAACCCTCAGTTTGTTTTGTGAGATTGAGAGTCACTTATGGTTTGTCTCCCTCCCAATCCCATCTTGTTTCATTTATTCTTCTCTTACCCCCTTAACCCCCCATGTTGCCTCTCCACTTCCTCATATCAGGAAGATCATATGATAGTTGTCTTTCTCTGATTGACTTATTTCGCTAAGCATGATACCCTCTAGTTCCATCCACGTCGTCGCAAATGGCAAGATTTCTTTTGATGCATGTGGCCCTTCTTTGATTGACTTTTGTCTCACTAAGTACATACATGTTTAGGAAGACTTTTTTCCTGGTGATAGGAACCTCTTGTCATTGTTGTGTTTTGACCCTTTGTTTTTAGTAGTCCTTATTCTTTAAATTTTGATAATTAAGAATCCTGAGGGTAGAATTCTCATACTTGGTATGGACCTAGTATACTTTTTTTTCAATCCTTTTGCTTTCAACCTTCCCCCGCCCCCAGTCCTTTAGTCTTTGTTGTCTCTTAACAGCAATAGCATGGTTTTGTGTTTCATTCTGGGTTATAATCTTTAAAGCATTCAGCCCAAACATTTATGGTAATGCCACGGTCTTACTCATACATTCTACTTTTTGTTTTACCTTACTATGTTGCTTCTCTCCCTTTTTCTCTTTCTTTGGATTTTTTTTCCTAACTTAAGCTTTCTTTGTGTATCCATCACTTTTGAAATAGTCACTCCTTTTTCCGTTTTATTAGCAACGAATCCAGAAATTTGGGCACATGTACTTGTCCAGTACCTGTGCCCTCCTCCACACAATACAGGGATGAACCTTACAACACCTTTGCTCTAACTACCTGCTGTTGTTGGTGTGTGTTTGAGTTCTACACTCTTGTAACTTCCAAGCTCTTCCTCTTGTTTTATACAGTTAACGTTGTTTAGTGTTAGTGTCACTCACATACTTGCCTCTCTCTCTGCCCATCATCCCTTCTGTACCTAATAAGTTGTGTCGGGGGGTCACTTTTTTTTTTAAATTTTTATTTATTTATTTGAGAGAGAGAGAGAGAGCATGAACAGCTGGAGGGGCAGAAGGAGATGCAGTCTCCCCACTGAGCCAGGAGCCCGATGCAGGACTCAGTCTCGGGACGCTGGGATCATGACCTGAGCCGAAGGCAGATGCTTAACCGACTGAGCCACCCAGGTGCCCCCAGTCACTTTCTTTCTGTCTAAAGTATATCTCTGGGAAATTGCTGTCATGAGGGTCTGTGGGTGGCAGAATCTCTCAGGTCTGGTCTGACTCACAATGTATTTGTTGTCCTCTTATTCTAAGAATAACCTCAGCAAAAAGCAATTATTGAAGACAAGAAAATATTGAGTCACAGGGATGTGTGCACAGCCTTGTCGATGACATACAGAAACAAAAGAGTAAAAACCCTACGTGTCTGGTGGAAGGGGAGGGGCTTATCAGACGAGTATATCCATCTGACCTATGATACAATCATAAATTACGTTTTTAAAGATAACAAGATGGCACAAGATCATGCTCTCACACAATCCTGAGAAAACGCAATATAGCAGACTGTATTTACAGCGTGGACCACCAACAGGGACACCCTCAGAAAAGACGGGAAAATATATGCAGAAAATTAACGTTATTTGTTTCTCAGTTGCTGTCGTGCTAGCCTATTCTGGTTTTCATTTTTATGCTTTTCAGTATTTTATAAACTTTTTGCAAAAGCAAGCCCAGCATTTATAATTAGAAACTGATTATTTATTTTTAAAATTACTCACAATCAAAATAATGTTCAAGAAGGTTGGATAATTCACACTCACGTTCCACACCAGCAGTGTATGAGCAGCAGTTACATTTTTAATGTTTGCCAATTTTATAAGTATACACTAGTATTTGTTATTTCCATTTCCATTTTTTCATTAGTATTGAAGTGAAATGCTTCGTGTGTGTGTGTGTGTGTGTGTGTGTTGACCATTTGTGTCTTCTTTCCCCGAAGCATTTTTTCATACCTTTTGTCAGTTTTTCGGTTATATTCCTCGTGATTTCCCTGTTGATTTGAAAGCACTCTTTATATATTAAGAATATTGAACCTGCCTTTTTTCAGTGTTTTCCAACTTGTTTTTTAAATATTGTTTACAGTAACTTGGGTTGTTTTTAATGTTTCGTTTTATTGATTTTTTAAAGATGCTCTTTACTTGAGAGATAGAACAAGCGTGAACGGGGGAAGAGGCAGAGTGTGAGGGTGAAGCAGACACCATTGAGCAGGGAGCCTGATGCGGGGCTAAATCCCAGGACTCCAAGATCGTGACCTGAGCCAAAGGCAGAGGCTTAACCATCTGAGTCACCCTGGTTCTCCTCATGTTTCATTTTAAAAATAATTCATGAACACCTTGTGGGAGAAAAAGGGGAGAAGCTTCATTGCAAATAAAGGTAAAATATACATTCAAAAAATATTTGAATATACATTTGGATACCAAAGAGAAGAAAAGTAAATAGACCTCTAAAAGAAGTCGCAGAAGAACAAAAGGAGAAGAGGCAGAGTATTCCTTCAGAGCTTCTAGCTGATGGGAGCCTGGGGTGACTTGTCTCCTCCGTCGCCCCTCTCTGGATGT
Source organism: Lutra lutra (assembly GCF_902655055.1). Classification (NCBI taxonomy): domain Eukaryota; kingdom Metazoa; phylum Chordata; class Mammalia; order Carnivora; family Mustelidae; genus Lutra; species Lutra lutra. The sequence goes on along the minus strand of NC_062282.1, from coordinate 76,018,649 downwards.
ACAGATGTGTCCATTCTGTCTGTATATTAGTAGGCTGTCTGCACACCTTTCCACGACTGTGGTATTCACAGTCACTGTGAGCTGCGCTGGGGGGCGTCAACAAAGTGAAGGCGGCGGCAAGCTCCGATTATGCAAGACGAAGCTTTAACTGCGGCTCCTGGTAGGGATGGACCTGCTGGTCATCCCATGGTAGGGACCTGTGTATGTTTCTCTTCCAGGGCAAGGTTCTTCACGTTGGCTCTGTGAATGTTTTGGGCCAGGTCATTCTTTGTTCCAGGGCCTCTCCCCACCCCTGGAGGTGGTCTTTAGCATTCCTGCCAGTGCTATTGCTGTTGCGACAGCCTAAAGTGTCTCCAGACTATACCACCTGTCCCCTGGGGTGATGGGTGGGTCAGGTGCCAAATTGGCCTTACTTTGCAAATCCCTGTTCTAGGCAAAAGCTGACACAGGGCAGGGGCACCCCGGGCTTCCTTTTGGGGCTTCGGGGCCTTGAAGCTGAATTGTAATTTACAGAGCTTTCAGGCTCAGCTTGCTCTGTCGGCAGTTTGATGGGACGGTGGCTGGCTGTCCGCGGGTCTCTCCTCTACACTGCGGGCTCTGATGAGTCTTTTAATGAATATGCACCTTTCATTTTTGTTCTAATAGTTTGTTGTTTCTTTTGTTGCTTGGATCTGTGCAGAGTCCTCCTTTACTCATCTTCTAATAATTCATACTGTTAATTGTTTTTAACCTTAAGCCTTTAATCCACGTGAGATTTTCATTGATGTACATTGTCAGGTGAGGCTTTAACTTTCTGCTGTTTCTTTTCTTTTAAAACTGTAAATGTAATGATGCCATTGGTAGAATAGTTTCATTGTGATGTTCCTTAAGACACTAAGTTCTTCTATAGGGTTACATACTGTTTGTTGGTCCCATTGAGTGACTCCTGCAATATTATCATGTGTTTTAAAATATTGTTAGAGTGCAGAAGCTCTTTACGTAATACTTGTTCATATGCACACACACATAGCTAGGTCGGGGGACTAATAATAGAATCCTGACCCTCTTTTTCTTTTGTGACTTTTTTGATCACTGCCCCATTTCCCTTGGAATCTGACCCAGAGAAGTAGCCAGAGTGGCAGCCTCAGTCCATCTTAGTTGGCGACCAGTAGCAGCTGCTTATTAAGCTCCACCACGTGGAGTCTTGTGTCGTCCGCGTACCACCGTCAGAGAGATGGGAGCCCAGTGCTGCGTGTGACTGCTAAGGTCTTGTTCTCTGGTAGTAAGACAGACTGAAAACCAAAACCCACATGTTCCTCTTCCTCTGGTCCATAGTGACTCTGTTTCACTCCCCATTCTTGGGGAGCTGAGGGCCCCACCTTGAGTCACGTGAGTACCACGCAGCCCTGAGAATGGTGCTCACAGCCGACTCAGGCAGAGTGCTGGGATGGGACGCTTCTCCTCTCCTCAGTCCTCTGGTCTCCTACCACCTGTGTTGGGCTCCCTGCTCAGCGGGAGTCGGCTTTGCCCCCTGCCCCCAGCCCACACTCCCCCACCCATGTGTGTGTTCACTCTCTCTCTCATGCATTCTCTCTCTCTCTCTCTCAAATAAATGAAGTCTTAAAAAACAAGCAAGCAAAGAAACCCATGGGAGAGCCAGGAAACCCCTTCCTGTGATGCTGGTAGACCGTAGTTGGTGGCAAGCTGACCTGTCTGATCTCTCCACGTCCTTAGACTCTGGGTTCTGCTTCTTGAGATGAATCTGTTTCCCACAGATTTATAAGTCTGCTTGTTTTAGAAATACCATTTGGGCTTGAACTTGCACATGCATTGACGATTCGGCTCCTCACTCGTGAAGAGTCCTAAGGAAACAAGGCAGAGTGTGAGTATTCTAGAAAAACCCCACCTGTTCACCTCCTACCGGGTACCGTGCTCATGCTTTAGACACTGCACGCCCATCACTGTATCTTCATGGCAGTGAGAGGTGGGTCTCCATGGGACTGCCTGCTCAGCTCCCAAGGAGAGCACAACAGATGGTGAGTGAAGGTCACATTTGTGAAGGTCCCAGGATGAACCCACGAGGGTCTGTCATTGATCTGGTTTTGCAGCATGTGGTGGCCTTGTTCCAGAGAGGCACCTGCGACACAATCCCATAACCCTATCTTCCTTGGGTTTTCTCCCATGTACAGCAGCAACATCAGCCTGCCTAACTCGAGTCATTTCAATAAGAATGTCCTTAACACTCCAGGTCTTAGATCCAAGACGTGGGTGGAAGCTTTGTCTCCTCCTTCCCTCCATTCCCCTCCCATCTGACTGGATTCCTTTCAAAGCCACGTGTTGTCAGGCTCAGTGTCATGTCCTCCCGATCTGGACCTGGTGACTTTAAGAAACAGTCCTATAATGTGTCTTCCTTTCCCCACACGCCTCCAGGGGTGCACAGACACAGCCCAGAGTCCATCTGTCCCAGTGCCGTATGAGACCCTGTCCCTCTGCAGTTGATGACCTTCGCATATGTGTGCGTCCAGTGATTGGGGCCTATTGACCTTCCCTGTGGAGATCCAGCAAGGGAGCTACAGTGTCAGAAGCAGGACCTCGTCGAGCCCTGACTGTTCTTCCCAGCAGGGCTTCCAGCTCCTTCAGCCCTCTGTGTGGAGAGGAGACTCTCAGGTCAAAATGTGTCGTGAATGGCAATGTGAGTGTCACCAACACCAGCGTCTGGATCCTTGCTCGGCCCTTGAAAAGGCAGGCGGAGTTCTCTTTCCCAAGACGAATGTGATAACCACGGTACAAAATCTTCTCCACAGCCACTTAAGCCTTCTCTTGGTAAATGTGGAAAAATGAGTCTTTCTGAATTCACTGTTGTCTGAAGAGACTTTTGAAATCAGTCCCCGCCCACTTTCATAGGGACTCATGCATCCTGGAGAAGTCACTTCCAGATGAATTTGGCCACTGTCTGTCTGCTGTGGCAGCCTTTCCTGGCAAGACCGTTGCTGTACACAGAATACACCTGTCAGAGAAATGGGTGGTTTCTCCTGGAGTTGGTGGGGGCTTTCACGTCGTTACACAGAATTAAAAACGAAAATCAAACTAAATTCAGAGGCTGTATTGTGACCCTCTTGGGAATCTGTTCCTGTCAGGATTTTTATATCCCTTGATGTAGAACACTGGATTAATGAGTTTTAGCTGTGCATATATTCCATTATGAGTGATAAGCTCAGGCATATTGACATAGCAAGTCCCCTTTCCAGATGGAGCTCAGGGACCTAAGAGGGTTTCTCTCCTCTCCCTCTGTCCTAGACGCTTAGAATCTGGACACTGCATGCTTAATTAAGTGGCTTATAAATGATGTTCGGGACCCTGTTTCCAAAAACACTCCAAATCTTGATGTTCTGAGACCGCCACCATTGGACTAGCAAGGACATATGTGTAAACCTGAATGTCTTGAGGCTACACGACCACTGGGGACCACATAGCCCAGTAAAACTGGGTTCAACAAGGAACACACATCCCCAGAGCCATCCGTACTGCCCCACTCCCTGCTATTCTGGCATATTAGCCACCAGTCTCAGCCGCCTGCTGACCTTCTCTGAGAAGGATCCAGGCTTGCTGTTGGGGTGTCAAACAAGTTCTCAAAAAAAGTACACTGCTCAGTGATAACACTTGTGTTGGCAGCAACAGCCCTGAAGAAATATGCTGTTCCGTGTATCACCAAGGATGCTGACCCGCGATAATGTCCACAGCTCCAGGTGTCCCCCGTGTAAAAGGAGGAAGAATGTTTATTCTGCTTTTACTTCAATTCTGAAAATATTTACAGGAGTTGCTGAGAGGAAAAACTTCATTAGTGTCACAGGTGTCAGAGAAGCAAATTCCTAGGAGACAGAGGATGGCATTTAGACTATGCATAGATTGGAGAGAGAAATAAATAATGAGCTGCAGGCAAACACTTCCCAGTATGGGCTCCTCAGAGCTGGAAGATATTATGTCCTATACACACACATGCGTGCACACACATAAACACGTGGTCTCAGGTCATATAAATTTAGGATCCTCCACCTTACGCCAATTTATTTATTTATTTTTAAAGATTTTATTTATTTATTTGACACAGAGATAGATCACAAGTAGGCAGAGAGGCAGGCAGAGAGAGAGAGAGAGAGAAGGGGAAGCAGGCTCCCCACTGAGCAGAGAGCCCAATGCGGGGCTTGATCCCAGGACCCTGAGATCATGACTTGAGCTGAAGGCAAAGGCTTTAACCCACTGAGCCACCCAGGCGCCCCCACCTTACGCCAATTTAAATAAACTCTCCTTAGTGTGAAATTCTGCAGTTCAGGTCAACAAAGAAAGAATATTTGCCAAATGAATTTCACCAGGAAACGATTTTCTGGAAATATCCATGCACTCTGGACTCCAGCAACCTTTTCTGAACCTCACTGGACTCCTTTTTTTTGTCTTTTTTTTTTTTTTTTAAATTAAGGTCTTATTAATTTGAAAGAGAGAGAGAGAAAAAAAATGAGCTGGGGGGAGGGGCAGACAGAGCAGAAGCAGCAGACTCCTTGCTGAGCAGGAAACCCAACTCTGAGCTCAATCCCAGGACCCCAAGATCATGACCTGGGCTGAAGGCAGATGCTTGACTGACTGAGCCACCCAGATGCCCCTGACTCCATTTTTGTCTTACCCTCACCTCCATACACATTCTTAGGTCTAAAAAAGAGGTGTTTAAAAATCATAGCATAATGGATGTTTCTTTATTACACACCTAGGAAACAGCCACAGGTAAAAGAAGAGCAGGAACAGAGACCACCTCACACATAACAGACCCACCATTTACCATTGTTTACCATTTATTGCGTAATTTCACTTCTCTGCCTCATCTCTACTTGTTTCTCCCTCCTCATGTCCACACTCTCCAGTTACATGTTACAAAAGTAAGATCAAAGATAGACACTTCTGTATTCTGCTCTTTTCATTTAATATACTCCAAGTATTTTTATGCCCTGTCCTTTGTCAGACTTCGTAATGCCTTCTCTGTCGGCCAACCTATTTGCGAACCATAACTTAATCCCTGTTATAGGATGTTGACTTCCAGGTTTGCTTTGTGTTGCTTTGGGTTTTTTGTTTGTGTGTTTCATGGCTCTCTTTTTATTAGTGTTAGAAATATTATAGTTGTTTGTAATGGTACAACTATATTTTTGCAACCGTCTGTGCTCCCGTGACTTACGTCCAATATAAAATCAACTAAAGGGTCATCATTTTCGGTGTGTGTTCCTCATCATGAGACAGGATCTTAATTAGGACCAGCTCTCAGACCATCAATACCATGTCCCTAGTTACTAGATGAACTATCGCAGGGCCTCCTGCCTAAGAGTACAGGCCCGGAGTCAGACAGTCTTGAGGCAAACCCTGAGCCTGATACTTTGTAGCTGGCTGAATTCAGTTAGTTGACATAACTTCTCCAAGCTTAATCTCCACGGCTATAAAATGGGAATAATAATAATGTCTGCCTCTAAGAGTAGTAAGGATTTACAAGTCTACCACTTGGAATCATGTGTGCGTGCCCGTCTCTGTGATGGGGAGGAAGTTCTGGAGAGAAAGGAAAACGTTGGGTCCCAAAGACCAGCATGACTCCCACATGTCCAAGTTCCTCCTTCCCTGGCTTGTCTTCATTTTCTGGCAATGGGGAGCTCCTTTCAAACAGTGATAATGTGGGACATGGCAGGACCAGGACGATGTGGCTGTGGATGTGGCTCGAATGTGACTCCCAGCTCTAGAACGTCTTCTGGTTCACAGGCTGGACAGTGGATATTAATGAAAGTCTCTGCCTCTCTACCTCACGGGTATAATGATTCGGTGAGAGCCTCCTTGTCTTCATAGCACCTGTCATAGAATAAGCACTCAGTGACAGCTAGAAAAAAGTCACTGAACCTCTCTCTGCTTCAGTTTCCACCTCAGTAAGAGAAATAATAATGACTCTGACAAGTTATCCCCAGAATTAAATGAAAACACTGAAGGCAAAGTGGTTGTTAGCACTAGCAGGTGTTTAATACGTGGCAGTTCTCAGGACAAATGATTACTCCAGCTGTTACTGCGGATGAGTGGGACCCAAGCCGAGCTGCATGGGTGCCACCTTCCTGCACAGGTGACAGCTGGCCAGCAGAGCACCACAGATCAGTTAGAGAGGCAATGCCTGCAGACAGACCGTGTGCAGACTAGAAGCCCTCGGGCCCAGGACTCTCTCCCATCCCACCCAGCAGCCCTCAAGTCCACCACACTGGCTTGTAAGGTGACTCTCAGCGGAGGGAGACTCGTGATCACCTCTCCAGCACCTTGTGTTGCCAGTGACATCTTGGAAGAGACTGAAGCCGAACAGGGTAGGTGTGGCCCAGACGGCAGGTTCAATGGTTGCTATGCTGTTTGAGCTCGAGGTCGTCCTAGAATTCTCTCTCTAGGCCCAAGAAGAAAAACGTATGCTGGGAAATTGTGTGAGGCAGAAGAGTTATAGTGGAACTGAGTTGGAAATGTGCAGCTTCATCACACCATGAATTCAATCTCAAGGCATGCCGTGGGCTTTAATTCTTGGAAGTCCTTCGAGATGCCTTAACACCACTTAAAATGAGACCTGTTCACAGTGGGCTTGTGGCCACCACATGTTGCACATCAAAAACCATTATTTCCATCCGTATCTGAGTCCAACAGTTTTCACAAACCAATGTCTCTCTATTCTTTTCAGAATGACTCTGTCGTGCTAGAATTTCTTTCGGAGGTACTTTTGTTTTCTTCAGTGCTCTGAAGTGTGAAGTCTACATAATTTGCTAAGTGCATCATGTTTGCATATGCATAAGCCAGTTACCTCCAAATCACCGTCTCCTGCCTGCACTAGTGGCTGGTGCTTAAAGAAAATGAAGCTTAATTTTCTGTAAGCAGCGTTCCATGGTTTCCAAATAAGCTCACGGAGACACAGATAAACGAAATTACTTAGTGGTAACTATGCAGATAGGAGTGAGAAGCCAGTGGTGAAACCAGCCAGGTGTGTGGGCTCGTTCAAGAGCATCTCTCAGTCACAACATACAAAGAAACAGGAAAATAGGATGCCAGGGACTGCTGGCTATAGGCCGCTGTGTTCGTAGTTGGGTTAGTGCCAGTCTGAAAGCCCATGGGCCTCATTTCAGCCTATTGACACTTGAACTCAGAGCTGCCAGGCTTCCTTATAATTCCTTTGCTTGGAGCAAGGGAGTGTGTGTGGTATTTGTGCCAGGAGAATCAGGCCATCCTTTCCCATATGCAAGTCAGCGTGGGTAGAAGGAAGAGCCTGGCTTGAGTCATTCGGTCCAGGGTTCAAAGGCCAGCCTTGGCCTTTGTGTGTGTGTGTGTGTGTGTGTTGGGGGCACTGGAGATGAGAATGGGCAAGGTCTCCCACACGACTGTCTTGGTATTCTCCAATGTGAAGTGGAGAATAGGATCACCTTCTCAGGCCTCCTGAGGCTTCATGGACACAGTATGTGTCTCCACATACACTCATCGTAATTGAGTCAGGCTCGCATGCATGTCTCCTGCCTCTTCCCCCCATGCAGTCCGGTCTTCTTTTGGCTGGGAGTTACTTGTCTCGGTGGTAGTTAGGGCTCTCCCCTACATCCGTCCTCAGTGGCACATGACCAGCCACTTTGTTACTTGACCTGTTCATCATGCTTATTCTTGGTGTTTGTAGGGTGGTGGGGGCACTGTCGTCACAGAGCTCCGGGTACTCCTGTTATTTTCGTGGTGCCTCAGCAAACATACATCCTTGCGTACTGGTAACCAGACACTCTGCCAGGAACTGGGGATAATTACACTTGGGACGACTGCAGAATCCTTGCCACGTCGGCTCTCAAGGTCCCAAAGGAACAAAACAGGTTATGGCGTAGCGTGGAAAAGCGGAACTGGAAGTTGGAGGCCCTGGGGATGCCCCAGAGGGGGGCATTCAGGTCCTCCTGGAGGGTGTTGGGAAGATGCTACAGATAAACACATAATTGAACCAAACCTTGGTTCTCTAGGAAAGAGCGTTTGGGGACAGAAAGCAGCTTGGGTCTTCATCATTAAAATTCTACTAACTCAGTGGAGGGAACACGCTCTCCTTTTACAAATAAGGAGAGGGGAGGCTGCACGCCAGGCAGGGGCAGCATCTTCATCATCTCTGCACCCCCTGGAGTGTCTGACTCAGGGAGTGCTGGGATTGATCACAGGGCAGGATAGAGACTAGCACATAGATTGTGTTGATTTAAAAAATCCAGAGTTTAGGGATTGCTTTTCCCCTTCAGGTTAAAAAGGAAACGTTAACACGTGGCGTTGGAAGTGATGGGGTGGCACGCACTCTCCTGAGTTGCACGGCTCCCAGGACTTCCGCAGTCACAGCACTGGGGCCTTTTCCCACCTGGGGCCCTCCCCCAGCGCTGCATCTGTTCCTTGCTTTGTTCATGTGTTCTTCTGGTCAGCAAAACTCACCTGGACACCTGTGGTTTTGGGCCTTGGGCTCAGCGCTGAGGAGACAGAGGGCTTTGTGGGGGAGACAGACAAGGAGCAGACTTTAATTTTCCAAGGAGGTACAGATGGAAGAGTATTTCAAGGAATACAGGAATTCTCCCTCCCGTTCTGGCTACTACCTGTCCAGCTGCCCCTCTCCATAAAACAGGCTATTCTTACTAGTTTCTTGTATATCCTTGAAGGGTTCTTGATGTATCTTGAAGTAACAAGTTCAGCTTCTCAGTTTCTCCCTTTTAGCACAGATAGTAGCATATGATACACTTCAGTTTCTTAACTTATCTTAGAAATCCTTGGGTCTCATACATGTAGCTGTTAAGAGTTTTTCATCGGGCAGATGTACTATAATTGATTTAACCATAGACATGTCAGTTATTTTCAGCCTTTTGCTCTTTCAAGTAATGTAATGGATAGCCGTATATAGGTTACTTCAAATGCACATTTATGCATACTTGCAGAGTGAAGTCCCACAGGGGGCTTTTGGAGTCAAAACTTATCTAGCAACTGGGGGGTGCCTGGGTGGCTCAGTGGGTTAAGTGTCTGACTCTTGGTTTTGGCTCAGAACATGATCTCAGGGTTGTGAGATCAAGGCCTGCGTCGGGCTCCACACTCAGTACGGAGTCTGCTTGTCCCTCTTCCTCTTCGCCCCCTAATCATGCATGCTCATTCTCTCTCTCAGATCAATGGTATTTCCTCTAGTGTCTCCTCCTCTGTGAGTTCTTGTATATTGTTTAATCTTCTTTCTTCATAAAGATGATTGTTTCACTTTAATTCATGGTATCATACTTGGTCCACATTTTCACCTTTTCCAACTTTCCTGCTGAGTGTTCCATGACAAGTTTTGGTGCTCTTTTCCGGTTTCTTCATGTATTATATAAATGAACATGTCAGCATCTTTAAAAAAAAAAACAAAAATCTATTATTGAAATAAGTTAGACTTGACTGGCCTGCTGGTTTCAAAGGGAGTGCAGTAGATGGAAGGGAGGAACTCATCTGTCTTTGTAGATTCCAGGTACAAAAGCATGTGTTTCACGGAGTCACCTGTGAAAGAGGGCTTCCTGATAAAATGGCTGCTCTGTGTGGTTTTGGTGCCTTTTTTTTTTTTTTTAATCTTTTTCTATGAAACAGCTCTGCTCATCCTTTCTCCAGTTCTTTTGCTAAAACTGAAGCTGAACTTTGAAGTGAGCCTCTTGCCTATAGAAAGAATAATTTTGTGAGCATTTTCTGAGACCAGCTGCCCTAGGCCACTTCATTCTTTTTCTGCCTTTTTATTGATTTTTCTTCCTGTGCAGCTTCTGCTTGATCTGTACCCCATCCTTTCCTTTAGATCCCTTAGTCCTTACTGGGCAGGAAATATTGGTCTGTGACTTCAGGAGGAGCCCTTTGCCTGTCAGAAACATATCTTTGTTTTGTTTTGTTTTGTTTTTGTTTTTGTTTTATTGGCCCTGGACATTTTACTTCTGTCTGGGTGACTTCTTCTATATTGTTGGAAGTTCGGGATTCTATGTCTCTCTTGTACTTTTAGTAAAAGTGTAGTTGATGGTTTTATTCTGTCTATATTGTTGATTATATGATATTCAGGAGGGGAAGAGGGATATTGCTAGCTTTGTCATGCTGCCTTGTTAGATACTAGGTCTCTAAACAGGCAATTTTGATTAAAGACAGTCTTTCTAGCTCTAGAAATAATAGTGGCTACTGTTTCATCTCTGTGCCAGGCACAAGGTCCTCTCAGAACCCACAGGAGGTCCCGTGGGGCTGGGATACCATCTTCTTTTCTCCCTGGGTCTCTATACCCGTTCATGCCCTCAGGCTTCCAGAGTGGAGGTAAAGCTAGAGTGCATTACACAGTCTGAACGGTGAGAAGACCAGTGAGTCAAACACTGAACCTGGCAGGATTTAGGATAGCTTAAGCCACCCTTTATGGTTTCTGGAGGCAGTTCCTCCTCAGATTCTGCTGTATCTCTCTGGATTGTCTGTCAGTTTGTCTACCAGAAGGATGAAAGTGAAGATGCCAGGCCATGTCTTCTCCAGGAATCCTTAGGACCATTCTGTTCTGGCCTCAGTCCCACATGGGAGTTTTCAATACCAGCTCCAACCTCTACCATCTTACCTGAGACTCTGGCAGCCCTGGAGGCTCTACTGGACCTTTGTCCCAAGAAGGGTGACATCCCATCAGTCCATATACCCATGTCACCATCCCCTCTGGTTGAGGAGAGGGAGCAGTGGTGAGAGGAAATAAACTAAGAAGAGCTCATGTATCTCTGTATTTGGCCAGATCTACCTGGTCCCCCACCTAATTGTGAACGAAGGTACACTGGCAGCCCAAGGTTCCATACACGTCCTAGACCATTAGGATCAGATCTCCAGTCCCAAGCTTGGCATTCATGTCCTCCACAAATCTTTTGCAGCTTCCTGGCCCATTAAGTAACAATATAAGTGTATTTCATATTTAAGAGTAAAAATATACATGTGTGTACTGATGCCTTAGGTGGTGAAAAACATAAAAGCTTAAATTACATTCAGTAATGCCCAGATTTGAATGCTGAATTTGAGTGGGTTAAACTGGACACAAAAAAGTGCCAAGTAGGTGTGGAGATGCATCTTCTTTGTGCCCTAAAACAACATTCTCTGCTTAGTTGGTTAAGCATCTGACACTTTATTTCAGCTCAGGTCGTAATGTGAGCATCCTGAGATCAAGCCCCATGTCAGGGTTGGCACTGGGCATGGAGCCTGCTTCAGATTCTCCCCTCCCTTTGCCCCTCCCCCTTGTTCCTGCTCTTGCTTTTGCTCTCTCAAAAAAAGGGGGGGGGTTTGTTTTCTGTCTCTAAAACCTCTTGCAGATTTAGGTTTATATATTAGTGTATTAGTCCCGGTGTTGTCAGTGCTACTTGGTTAGAAGATGGTCCTTGAAATGCATGTAAGCATTTATATAATCTCTAATATACTGGAATATCTTTAAACAGATATACAGAGCACTTTACATTTATATGCATTTATATATGTTTGATTTTTATATATGTTTGTGATTTAGAATTAGATCTGTTCATGCTAAAGTTGGTGTGTTGAATCCAAGCAGAGCTAATCTTAAGTATAAATCAGCTTTAAAAATCAGTCACTTCATTCAAATCGGCTTCCCCATTATTTCGAAGACGTATCTTCTGAGCTATCTTCTCCTTTTCTAAGTCCTTCCTGCACTTAACCTCAGCTGAAGTCCTGCCTCCTCTTGGAAGCCTTCCCAGATTGTCATCGGTCGCTCGAGCTACCACATGAACGAAATCCAAAGTGACTGCCTCTTTTCAGCGGGATGACCCACCCAGGGACTGATATCACCAACCCATCCCCTTTTCCAGGGCTCTGGCCATTGCTGCTACTCTAAGAAGTTTAGGCTGAGCCTGTGTCCCACAGCTTGCCCCAAAGCACCTGCCATTGCTGATTTTAGGAGAAAAGAGCAGTTGTCATTTCTCTAATTGTGTTTTTATTAGTCAAGGGCCATGAGGCCTTGCAGTGAAACTGTTTTCTACAGCACTGCTAATCTTTTCCAGATTCCCATGTAAGGAAATGCCTACCCTGTGCTAAGGAAACACAGGGTGAAAGGCAGGGTTGGCATTTCCAACCAATGGTTTGCACTTCCACCTTTTTTTTTTTTTAATACCCTGCAGTATAGAAAAGGCTATGGATTTTATCTGAAGCTTTAAAAGCTTATTTCATCTAGCTAATCTCCCTGCTCTAGATTATTCAGTGGGAAAAATAAGTGTTACTCTGCTAATGCACATTTACAAATGTTGTGTAAATTCTAAATGTATTTCTTTTTCCAGATGAAGGATTATCATTCGAATCAAGGGAAACATTAAAGTCTCCTTAAATCAGGTTACTAAGGATAGTTGTAATGGGGTTAATGGGGAAATGTATCTATCTTTGCTTGTAGGTTCTACCATTAATTAGTTTAACTCATTTTCCTCCAAGTTTCATGTCAGTATTTTAAGCTCTTGCAAAGACTGCTTTTTAAGAAGGACTTTATTAGCAAGCTTCTGAATAAGGAGGCCCTAATTCCTTTGCTCAGCCCTGTTTTTGCATAAAATGGTACGTTCTCCCAGGACAAGAGAACATGCACATAGGCTGGTGTTTTAGGCCCTGAAAAGTAAAAACTGGATTTACATGTAATAACACAATTTAATTTGAGCCCGTGTAAGTTGGCTCAGATCTCTGTTAGATGATCTCCAATTAGAAATGGGGATTCACCTCATCTAAGCTGTAGAAATCCCCTGGGGAAACCTCAGTTGTCTTTCTGGTCACTAAATCGGCTTAGGCTGGGAGTTGATTACCCCATTCAGGCTCTGTGAGTTCCTCAGAAGGGAAGGTGGGTGTGGCTGCCTGCTGGATTTCTGAAAGCTTAATCTTCCCAGCAAATCCTCACCGCAACTAGGTGAGGTTGATACTCTTAGGATCCCTCTCTTACCTATTTAGAAAAAAGAAAAAAAAAAAAAGAGGCCTGGAGAAGAGCAGAGACTTAGGTGGAGAACAACAGCTCAGGCACTGAGAGCTGGGAATCCAACCCAGGGCTGTCAGACCCGAAAGCCTGGGCACTCAGCCACAGGACCACCGGCCTGTCTGCATGCCGGGGAAGGAGTGCCGGTCTGCTCGGACTCAGGCACGCACCTCATGATCTTTATCTGGTGGAAGAGGCTCCAGGCCTGCCGGGGAATGGGAGCACGAGCAGGGGCAGGCAGCTGGGGTTGTGGAATGAGAGCCCATCAAGTGACCTTCAGATTCAGGGACCTGGATTTGAATCTCCATTTTGCTGTTTGCCATCTGTAGGACCTTGGAGATGTCACTCAACCTCTAGAAAAAAAAACAGAGGAAAATCACACCATCCTGGCTAGCTTCAGGGAGACATCTGATTTGAAAATGCCACACGTGTGATCTTGATTTCCATACTTTGCCCTCTGGTGGATCACGGGGCTGCCCCCTGTCCGCCAGGAGCTCCGGAGTGCTAAGTGCCTTCCAGTGCAGTCTTCCCATGATGCTCTGAGCTCCCCGTGCTGCATCTGCCCATGAGGAAGCTGCAAATGGGAACAGTCACTCGGCTGCTCGCAGCTGGCACGGTTGAGCAGACCTCGCTAGAATCAACCCTCTCCTCTGTGAGTTCCAGTTTACTAGAGCGTATGTTCCCGGGGGATGGAGCCTTGCTCCCTTTCCGCTTGTTCAAGCTCCCAAAAAAGGGCAGCATGCTGCTTATCATTTCGGCACACATCCCTAGCCCTGGGCCACTTGCTGTGTGCTCAGCGTGCCACCCCAGGCCCACTATGGAGGAGGAGCCTTCATGTCCCTGAAGATGACATGGCGTCCTTGTGGTCACTCCCATCCTGGCTCTGCTCACCTCTAATCTCTGCCCTGAAGAGGGCTCGGTGGACTTCCTACAGGAGATGCTAACTGCGCACACTCACTGCGCACTGATGCAGTGTTGCTCTAAGTAATTAAGCATGATAGCACCTAGGAGGGCTGAAGGAGATTACTTTCAAAGGTCTCCATTTCTGAGAAGGACTCCCGGCCTGCTCCAGAGGGACCCCCTGGTCTGGCCCAACTCCTTAATTACTTTCAGAGGCACTAAAGTTCAAATTAAATTCTAGCTGTTTTCCTATTAACTTCTTCCGGGACCCTGAGCTAAGCATTGGGTGAGGCCTGGGTGGCAGAAGGCAGTGGGTCCGTGTGACAGGTGGCGTGTTTCCTTGTTTGGCTCTTTAGCTGAAGGATTTCATGAGTGCCAAGTGTCTGCCAGTAATTGGTGCCCTGGCAGAGGTTTACAGGTGGCCTACAATGCTTGCCTGTTGGATTTGCCATTTTCAAACAGCCCCAATTGGGTGTTCAAATGAGGCTCCAGGTAGGATTTTAACATCCAGACACACACACACACCCTCAGTCTACTAGATACTAACACTCTAGCTGTGAATACAGAATTTCTGTCCCTACCTGCACTTTTTATCATCCAAGTATGTTTCATCCTTCTGGTTGTCTCCTTGCCTTTGGCTTTTTGTCTAATCCTCCAGGGGCCTTTATAGATGGTCCTCATCCCTCCGAGTCCTCAGTAAGCCAAGAGCAGCCTGAAAGACCAGTTCCCACCTTTGGGAGCACTTTTCTTTTTTTTTTTTTTTTCTTTTTTAAGATTTTATTTATTTATTTGATAGAGAGAGATCACAAGCAGGCAGAGAGGCAGTCAGAGAGAGAGGAGGAAGCAGGTTCCCCACTGAGCAGAGAGCCCGACGTGGGGCTCGATCCCAGGACCCTGAGATCATGACCCGAGCCGAAGGCAGCGGCTTAACACACTGAGCCACCCAGGCGCCCCTGGGAGCACTTTTCAAAGAAGCTTGGATTTCCTGGCTCCTGTCTGCCCCCTTCTAGAACCATTACCTGTTTGAAACGTCCTCATCAGCTTTTTGCTGGCCCTTGGCTTTATCTGAAGGAGACAGGGAAGATGGCGCCATGGTAGCCAGGGGCAGGCTGACCCCTCACTGGTGCTTGAAAAGAAGCCTTCCCTCTCCCTCAGGACCTACTGGCCAGGCTCACTGCCCCACAAGCAGATACTAATAGATGAGAGCATCCTTTCTTCCTTCCTCAGGGCCTCACCGGGTTGCAGAAACCCTGGGATAGCTTCTCTGCCCTCTCGTATTGGCACCAGTGCCTCCTTTTCAAGCCCATCACTTGGGTCACTCATTCTGTCCTCCTGTTTTGTTTGAACACTGTCTGCATTCAGAGCCAGTCTAGCCCCAAGCGCCTTAAAGCTCCAGGCCTCGGGTGGAGTGGAGAGATGGTGCCCCGGTGGAAAAGCGATCCCGTTTTCTTCCCTGGGCTATCTCCCTTCCACGGAGGCCATGTGTGCCTTATTTACACTTGCTGATTGCATTTTGTTCATATTTTCCAAACAGACAGGAGAAGTCCACTGGGAGAGCACCAAATTACCTGGGCCCTTCTCTGCCCAAGCGCTGTGCTTTCCTGGGGAGAAAGCTGTCTTTTTGTACATTTTGGAGTAATGTGCAGTGGCACTCTACTTTTCTCTAATGAAGCCCCAGCGGCTGCACATGTGATCCATGCTTCTGGGAGCATAACAGGAAGGCTGCGCGCTCCTTCCTCAGGACCGCTGTTCTCACGCCAAAGCTAATGAAAGCAGAGCCTAAATTCATCCCCGTAATACACAGCCAGCTGCCTCACGTGCATCATTGGCAGAGCTCCCTTTACATGGGAGGGCCTGATGTTTTGATTTTTTCCAACCCAGAAAATGGACCCAGTCAATTAGTTGCCTCAGTTAGTACTGGTTCCCCACCAGCCCAGTCAATGCAGGGAGCCGGTCCAGCACCCAGGGGCGGCCCGGCAAGTAACAGCCTGGATCCAGATCCTGTCCCTGTCCCTAGATGACTGTGCGACTTAGGGAGCTTGCAACCAGGCTGTTCGTGCATTCCTGTTTCCTTTTAATACCTACATTTTGAAAACCTACATATCCACCCTTGGTAAGTGCTGAGAATACAGGCAAAGGAAATCATCGTGCAGCTTTTCTCTTCAGGAGAAGGCAGACATCTGTTGCAAGCCGAATCCTGTGGACTTGTACTGACCCACCTACAAAATAAGTAAAGGAGAAATACTATTTTCTGTATCACAAGCATCTCCTGAGGCTTGAAAAGAAGTGCACGAGGATAAAATGGTAAAGCGTTGTGCAGACAGTTCAGATATGGGAAGAGGAACTTAAATTTGTTAAGTCCCTGCTATACGCCAGGAGCTGTGAGCTTTCTTTTGCGGATATAACCATATTCCATGCGACAGTGCTATGAGCTGAGCTTTATTATGCCATTTTGCAGACGGATAAATTGAAGTTTGCAAAAGGCAACAAGAGGGTCATGTTATGTAGAGTTAGTAAGTATGTGTCGAGAGCATTCCTCATGCTGGGTACTGGCTGCCCAAGATGATGGGCCTTAGGAGCTGAGCCTGACTCGGGGCTGTTTTATGCTGCTACTCTCTAGAAGGGAAGAGGGCCCGTGAAGGAGAAAGTACGGGTGTGATGAATGCCACCCAAGGACCGAGACGCTGAAAGTCCCTAAGAGGGGAAAATCCTCCCGTGAGATCTGATGAAGAAATTGGCATTAGCAAGACAAGGAGAGTAGGGTGCTCAGGATGGAGCAGCATCTGGAAAGGACGTGAGGATGGGGTCCAGAGCCCAGGAAAGAGAGGAGGGAGACCAGAGGTGGCCCAGGGCACCGTGATCAATACACAGGCCACAGGAAGGGTATGGATTTGCTGGCAGAGGGTTGAGGAGCCTCTGAGAAGGTGAAAGTGGGGAAAAGACAGGAGATCAATTAGGATCCCGATCCAGCCTTCTTGGTGGGAGGTTCTGGTGGGGATGATGGGAGTGGAGACAGTGGAGCCAGCAAGAAAGTGGGGAACCTTCTGTAGGGATCTGGGACACTTCCCAGGTGTGTGCTCTACAGACAGGAGGGCCCAGTAGTGCCATTTGTGGCCCACACTCCAGCCATGCCGGAACAGACTGAGATCCTGTGAAAAAGGTGGGGAGTAACCTGTGGGAACAAGCAGGCAACACACAGTCCATGAGGAACAGGAGGCCACAGCGACACTCGGGTGGAAGGCAGGAGGGGAGAGGAGGAGAGGTAGGGAGCAAGAGGACGGGCTGGCCTCATTCACTCTGGAAGCTAACCCAGTGGCCCAGGGGATCAGGTCCTAGCCTTTGTGAACTGAGTCCTCTCCCAGGACAACACTCTCTTTTTCTGAGGGTGCTGAGGCTGGTGGTCTGAGTACCAGCTTCTGCCACCAGGAGGAGAGGAGAGCTCAGATTCCCATCTTGAGAAATCACAAGGATTGCTCCACCTCCGGACACCAAGTGAAAATGGCAGGTGGATTTGGGTATATAAAGGTTTTCTTTTTCCCCAAAAGTTATTTTTCCCCAGGAAGGAACTGAGTGTGTGGGAGGTACTCTTTGAGTTCCCCATTTCTGAAAACATCAATCCTCCGTTCATCCCTTTATCAGGGGCTCTGATAGGCCTCTTAAAAGGCAGGCATCCTCCCCCACTCCCCAACCCCCCACTCACTGCCAGCGTTTCTTTTGTGGCTAGAATCCCCAATCTGAACAAACAGTGCTCTGCTGGCTGTCATCTTTATTTTTTTCTCTGGGATGTGTCTAGCTCCAGGCCAGCTGGGCCAGACTTTGTCCCCATGAAGACCATTCAGTGGAGGACACAGCAAGTGAATAGGGCCCACTAATTGGGTGAATAGGGCCTCCTATCTCTGTCCAGGCTTTCTGATCTCTCTCCACTCAAGCCAAGGGCGTCTCGCTGGTGCACTTCTCCCTGAGTGACACATTGGCTCTTTGGAGATTCCAGTGCCTGATTCCATCAGCCATCCAGAGCCTGTGTACTTTGGAAAGCCTGTGGGAAATTCAGCAGTCTTCTAAAGATATAGATTACCTGCACATCTGTCAGGGTTTAGTTAAACATGACTGACTAATTTATCCTGCAGTGTGAGACGGGGATTCATTTCCTTTGCAAGTTGACTTGGCAATTTTCTCTGCTCAGAGAACATTTAGAATAGATGGTATGCATGGCAATTGAGAAGAAATAGATGCTATTAATTTTCCATTTTCAAATGTGAGATTGACTCTAGAGCCCACATCCCACTCCCATCAGGAAAACAGACCACATCCTCTCTTGATTTGGGCTGCTTGGCATCTGAAGAGTCATGAAAGTGAGGGCTCTATCCCGAGCTTCCAAGTTGGGGCTGTCAGCCGGCATGTCCGTGTGGATCTGCTCCTGGGGTGAGCCCATGAGTCCCAGCCCCTTCCTGGCTGTGTGCGTGGCTTAGCAGAAGATTCTGGTCCCCGGCTTGAACAGGTATGGGATCTTCTTCCTCAGCCCCTCTTTACACACCAAAGGTGGTGGGGTGGTGGGGGAGCTGGGGGAGGCATTCCCCTGAGCAGTTGAGCATCTGCCTCTTGGTTTGGCCTCAGGTCACATGATCTCTCTCCCCCTCCCCCGTGCACATATGCGCCTGCCCACTCTCTCTCTAAAACACACAAACACAATTGAAAAACACCAAAGGGAAGGAGTAGAGGTATCAGATATTAGGATATCATAAAGAACCTCCAAAAAGTTGGAGTTCCCAAAGGGATAGCTGATGTCATCCTCTATCTTCCGACACTTGGGAAACCCTCTGTAGCTCTGCTGTCCCCCATGGCGTCCCCACCCCTGGTGACTGTTTGGCACATGATGGGGGTGGGTGAGATCAGAACACTGCATTTTAACTATTTTACTTACGTAAATTATTGTTCATATAAATAGGCACATCTGGCTAATGGCAACTGGACTGGATCGTACAAGTATCTATTCTCCCCAGTCTCTTATGTGGACAAAGCCAATTTTGTGCAGGCGCATTTGTCTTCCTGTTTTCTGAGTGCTGTGATGAGTGCTCTGTGCGTACCTGCAACCCCTCCATTAAATCGTAGCTGGCACACGCTGAGCAATTGTTATGTGCCATATTCTTTGTAAGTCCTTCACATACTTGGTCTAACTCATGGCCACATAGTGGTATCCTGGGTTTATGGAGGAGGACACCGAGGTGCTGAGAAGTTGAGACTTGTGGGGTCACCCAGCCAGGCAGTGGTAAAGCTGGGAGTCATTCCAGGTGCTGTGAGCCCAGAGCTCTTATGCTCTGCGGCCAGTGAAGACAGTTCTGGGTACCATTTCCTGGCTGGTGTCTTAAGATGAATCATGGCCCGGTTGTCAAAAGCAAGGTCCTTAATAGCATGCATATAAAGAATGCATACATTCCATGCCTGGCAGGGTGTAGATCTGGGTCCTGACTGGAATGAGGAGAGTGGTTGGGAGAGTGGTTAGGGGAGCACTAACACTCCACAGACCCAGTCTGGATCTGTTTACCAACTCCCGCCCCCACAATGGAGAGTCAGAAAGACCTTTACACCCGAGGTCTGGGAAGTTTGGCTCTGTTGTTGGTCAAGTTCCAAACACCAGGCTAACTAAAGGTGGGCTTTCTTAAAAGCAAAAATGTAAAATGTAAAAATGAGGGGAAGATCTGTATGATACTATTCTCGTCTTTGGGAGACAGACAGGGGCTGATGCCTTCAATTCAGTGAGAGTATGCATTGACTGAAGGTTGGACTGGACTTTTGGGAAGACTGTCTACTCATTCATCATTGCCCCCATGTCTTTCAGTAGAGAACCTGACGCTGGCAGTCTCTCTAGACCGGTAGAGTCCAGCCTTAATCTACATCCCATCAGCTCTGTAAGATATTCAGGACTTGGCTCTGCTTTTTTTTTTTTTTTTTTTTTTTTTATTCGACAGAGAGAGAGATCACAAGTAGACAGAGAGGCAGGCAGAGAGAGAGGAGGAAGCAGGCTCCCCGGTGAGCAGAGAGCCCAATGCGGGGCTCGATCCCAGGAACCTGGGATCATGACCTGAGCTGAAGGCAGAGGCTTAACCCACTGAGCCACCCAGGCGCTCCTTGGCTCTGCTTTTTAATGGTGTTTTGCTTGGCTTCTGTGCTGTCTCCTGTAGGTTTAGAATTTGGGAAAAGCAACTGTTCTGGGTTTGTGTCTTTGTCCCTTCTTATTGGGATTTTGGTCCCTTGGGTTTCCAGTTTCTTATCCTCCAGATGCCGAAGGCTGGTTTGTCTGCCTCTTAGAGGTGGATCACTGTCTGGACTCATCAGGATTCTTTATACCCAGAATTAGGGTAATATGTGGAATGAGGATGTATCAGCCCCATTTCCAACACCACTATTCCTCCTTTGGGGATTTTCCCCCTCAAGCCTCACTTCCGTACCCTTGGAGACCTTCCCAGAGTATGCACCCCTCTACCCAAACATCCCATTTTGGGTTTCTTCTTGTTCTCAGAAGCAGTATTCCTTGGCTCCAGTTCCTATCATCTACCCTAAAAGGTGAGCCTCATAGTCAGAGTTGGGCTGTGTGCCAATAGAAAGGACTCTTGCGTGAAGGTGGCATGCATCTGTCTCTAGGGGAAAGTCAAGTCAGCCTGCCACGAGGCCAGCAGCATAAGCCACGCGCACAAATCCCAACCTTGGGCTAAAGCAAAATTGATTGTTGTTATTGGGAACTCTTGGTGTGCCAGGCAGCCTCTCGCTGAAAACCTCGACTCTTCCTGAGTGTTGATCTCTTGGCATGAGTTTAGTGGAAAATACGATCTCCAGCAAACTGTACTAGCGAGTTCTGTTGGGTTAGCAAGAGAGATCTGTTAGTCTTTGGAGGCCAGTTGCACAACTGGGAGACTTAGCGTTGGTTTTACCAGCTCGGAGGCAGTCCAGATTCAGTTCTGAGCAATGCTTCTTACCCCAGGGAGTCCCGGCTTTCTGTCGTGCTCCTTCCCTGTGACTGCAGCATCTTTGGGTGGTTTTCCAAGCGTGGGGAAAGTGCTGCACTGCGCTTGGAGAGGGGGGTTAGTGTTGAGCACGGTTCTGCAGTTGGCATTGCATGTTGAGAGCTAACAAGAGGAGAAAGTCGGTGGACTCACTGTTTCTTCCTTTTGCTTTTCTGCAGCCTGCACAGATAAGGAGTTGAGGAACCTCGCATCCCGCCTGAAAGACTGGTTTGGAGCCCTTCACGAGGATGCCAACAGGGTCATCAAGCCCACCAGCTCTGATGCAGCCCAAGGCAGTAAGACCACTCTGCTCTCACTAATTTATTCCATTTTATGCACCACATTTCCTTAGTTACTAGACAGTGTTGATTTAACAGTAGCCTTTTGGTGTAATCAAAGAAACACTATGTCAGATGTACACCACTTAAAATATTTTCTTGATTCCCAAGCATTTCCCCCTCCTCCATGAAACAACTTAATTTTTAAAAGTCTGGCTACAAAACTCTCGTGTATTTAGGATAGAGACTTTGGAAAATACAAAAAGCTATTTAAAAATTCACCACTTTAACCACCATAAGCATGTTGTGGCATATACTTGAAGTTTTTTCCTTGCCACACAGGAGAAAAAAATCTGTGTCTTTGTACATGCATACAATATACACCGCACCGTCTGTCTGATGATCGTCAGTCACTCAGCAGCATGCTCTGGCCTCCTGTGTTTAGTGTTGCACTTTGTCATAGCCACCGAGAATTTCAAGTTACAGACAGAATGTATGTAATCAGACCTCGATTTTGGAGCACTGAAGTCGTTCCTAATGTTCAGCTCTTATAAGCAACTCTACCAAACATCTTCAATGATGTCTCTCCCCCTCCATCAGTGCGTTGTCAGAGCCCGTATTCAGAGCCTCTTCATAAGCTAAAGAGAAAACTCAGAGTGGGCCAGCGTTTTTGTACCTTGAAGGACTCTCTCGTTGTCTTGAACTCAAAAACGATGAGCAGTAGCCTTCTCCATGCTGTGGCCCAGTCGCTCAGAATGACTTCCCAACAACACAGTTGTTCAAATATCTGGACTTTGGCAACTGTTGGGATCCAGAGCTCAACCGCTCTCTGGTCTTTGGCCAGAGTCGGAATGATCACCTTAATTACAGGTTATTCTTTGTGGCTGGTAGCTGTAGATACTGGTAGAGAATACTGATCTAGGGGACAATTCTTTTGCTAGTCTGGATATTACAGTTTAAGGGAAAGATAGTGTCCGCTTCTCAGGATCTAAGTATCCACAGAGTGGTTTCAGGTGGTTGAGTCTATGGGAAAGGAGGAGGAAGATAGTTTCTTCTTCCATTCTTGCCTTCCTCCTACCATTCCTGCCGAGGCTTCCTTGGAAGTTTGTGGACAATTAATTCACAGATGGTCTAGAGGAACTTCTCCTGGGGATCTTCCTGGAGCAGCCAGGCCTTTGGGCTTTCTGAACAACCTTTCCAGGAAGAGCAGATGGCTGTGCAGAGAGTAGCTCCTTACACCCTCCAGCCCCATGAGACTCCTTCTGCAGACAGTTGGGGAGCTAGCAAAAGACCTGCCCTTGGCCAGAAGCAAATTGAGTCCCCAAAGAGGCTTTTAGGTTTGATGTCCTGAAGGAACTGCAGTGAAAGGAATAAAAAGGAGCAAGGCTTGGTTAACCCATAAGGCCATAGGAGGGAAAGATGTTTTTATCAGTTCAGGAGTTGTGAAGAGGAAAGCATGGGGCATTAGAAATCCCACCTGCTTGGGGGCAATTAGAAGGGCTGTGTTCTGTTCTGCCCTCTACTTCTAGATACCAGATGCAGGTGCCTTTTCCTTAGAACTTTCCAAATGGGTGTTGGGGAGGTGGGGCTTGACCTTCAGACTACTGCCCGACCAGCATGGCATGTCTCTTGGCTGGTCAGTGAGCAGTGAGCTTCTCTTGGTCATGTATTAAAATGTTAATGTCCTATAAAATTGATGCATATTATGTAAAATATTCCATCTAAAATAGTGGAGCCTTTTAGTATCAGAGTAAATGATTTTGCTTTACTCAGCAGCCCCTAAGGACATCCCCATCATAGAGATGGTTCAATCATGACCTTCAAAGAAGAGGCCACATGATGTCCCCTAGTATCCCTTGAGAAGGGAATTTTTTCTAAGACATGTTATAAGGTGTCAGTGGGAATAAATTTTAAAACTGATTTTAATGTTTGAAGGGCCAAACTCTGCAATAGTTAGAGAACTTCCTTCAACATCTGCTTTTACTAAGCCCTTACTACATGGCTGCATGGGCCGAGGCTACTCAACATGGTGTTTGCCCTCAAGGAGCTTAGCATCTGAGGAACATACTGACAGGAAGGGGAAGCAGAGGGTTCTGGAATAGCTCAGAGGTGGAGGTGCTACACTTATTTCACTGGTTTCTGGACAGTGAAGACCCTTTTGTAGGAAACCAAGGCTTTCAACAGTTGGTAGTGTGCACAGAAACCTGCTGAGCAGGGAGTGGGCAGTCAAGCCCATCAGGGCCTCAGCTGTGGCTGCTGTATCCACCCCTCCCTGCACAGCCCATCCTCAGGCATGGCCCCCATGCCGGCTGGATGTCCTCATGGTAGGAGGATCATGGGAGGCACAGGCAGCCCCAGGAGAAAAGGGACTGAGAATGTAGACTCAGGCCTGGGGCACCTGCCTGGGAAGCCCAGCTCCACAATTAGAGGATCTTGAGCAAGTCACTTAAGCCTTGAGCTTCCCCCCCCATCTGTAAAGTAGAAGGAATACAGTGTTTTAGAGGCTTTTTGGAAGGATTCAGTGAGATAATTAAAAATAAGGGGCTTAGAGGACTACCTTAAATAACAGAAAAATGAACTTTTATAGTAATTTTCCTGGGAAAATAAAACCATTTCTACCAATCCAACTATGGAACAACTTGAAAGTGCATAGTGCTTTTGATTCTGAAAGCAAGACCAATTTTAGATTTGGGGCAGGCCTTCTCTGGGGGTTGTCTACAGTAGACTCAATATCCTGAGTGTTAAGCAAAGTGTTATTATTCTAGTGCGTACAGTTCCCATTGTGGAAACAAATAATTCTTTAAGAAAACTACCCCTCCTCCCCCAGGGAAATAAGAAAGAAATTATTGTCTGAGTCAATTTGGATTCCATATCATATATCTCTTGAGGGGACGGTAGAGAAGAAGAATGGGGAACAGAGGCAGATACCTGGCTAGTTTTCCCATTAATGTCCAGACAGCTTGGATTTAACAGTCCTTTGGGACATAATCAGTGCTTCTGGATTGTGCTATATAGTTTCATTTCACTGCCATCTTTTTTTTTTTTTTTTTTAACAATAGTTTCTTTTGTTTTGGTGATTCAGGTATTTTCCCCTAAATACAAAAGTGTAGTTTGCAGAATTACAAGTTTTTCCTTTTACTCACCAGGTTTATATTCTTCCTTTTGGGCATACCCTGTTTTAAGCAAGTCTGGTAAATGAAAACTCATATTTACATCCCAGATAAATTAGTGTGGGGGACTTGTTCCCTTTGGGACATAATTTCCTCAAATGCTGACTTCTGTTTAAGAGCATTTTAAAATATTTTATTTAAACCCCTACTCCAACATTAGTATTTTCTAGTAGGGTACCCCTGAGACTCACCCTTGGAGGGTAAGTGCCTCAGGAGGGGAGGAGGTGGGGGGGGTGGTCCTGGGCCTCCTCGTGTCAGCCCAGATCAGGCTTAATGGCTGCTGAGATACACCCTTCTCTCTGCAGGATTTGACACCAGCATCTTGCCCATCTGCAAGGACTCCTTGGGCTGGATGTTCAACAAGTTGGACATGAATTATGACCTCCTGCTTGACCACTCAGAGATCAATGCCATCTACCTGGATAAGTATGAGCCCTGCATCAAGCCTCTCTTCAACTCCTGTGACTCCTTCAAGGATGGCAAGCTCTCCAACAATGAGTGGTGCTACTGCTTCCAGAAGCCTGGAGGTGAGACGGGGGCGGGGGGGGGTTGGTTCCTGATGCTCAGGGCAGCCACACTGGGTGCCGAAGGCCTGTGTATCACATACTAGGGAGGCAGGTGGAAGTCATCAAGCCAAAGGACATGGCTAGAGAGTAAGCAGTCAGCTGACAGAATGCCAGACCCAAAGGCTCTTTTCTTCTCACTTACTTTATTTTTATCATTGTATATTAGAAAACCCAAGAGCATAACTAAAGGGCCCATTACCTCACTCCCCCTTGGAGGAAATCTCTTAACCATCTCATACCTCAGCGTTTACATCTGTAAAGGGGGTGTAGAAACCTTTGCTACATCATTCCCAAGGTCACCGTGCTATCCTTTCTCCGAGGAATACTGTACAAATAGCAGAGTACCGTAGTGCCCCTGGTCACACGAAGTCTCCTCTTGTCAGAGAAAAGCCTCTTGTCAGCCTCTCTAGGGTAAATACAGCTTCCTCCTGAATCTCATAGGCAAGGATTTCTTGGTTATACACTCTAGCTCACTTACAAAAGAGATCACATTTGAGGAGTATGGCGAAAGAACGCAGGAGTATCTCACATCATGGCAAGTCAGAGGACTGAGTTCCCCTACGGCCTCTCAGGAATGCAGAGGCAGGAGCTCGGAGTCTCTGGGAGGTGCCGCATGGTCTGGCTTAGCTTCCTGGGCTTGTGCACCCAGGTGTGGTGATCCACAGCTAGCTGGACTAGCAGAGAATGGCTTATATCTGAATCCCAGTCCCACGTCCCCAAGCTGGCTCAGCTTGAGTCGGGGATCATGGATAATATACTCCGAGCATGGCTGTGGGAACCCACCCACAGGAACGGAAGAGGGCTATGAATATTATAATTTTAAAATTATATGCATGTCTGTGCCTCTCTGCATTCAGAGTCACTGTACACACAGAGCAGAAAATGTGAATCATTGCAAAGGGCACTCAGTATCAAGTACATGTATCTGCTGATAGGACTACAAGATACTTTCCTCAAAGCAGAATTACTGGTCGTAGGGCTTGTGCATTTTTTTTAAAAAATTTTTTTTTTTTTTTGACAGATCACAAGTAGGCAGAGAGGCAGGCAGAGAGAGAGAGAGAGAGGAGGAAGCAGGCTCCCCACTGAGCAGAGAGCCCGATGCGGGACTTGATCCCAGGACCCTGGGATCATGACCTGAGCCGAAGGCCAAGGCTTTAACCCACTGAGCCACCCAGGTGCCCCGTGCATTTTTAATTTAAGTATTACTTCCCATTTCCCTCCCCAAATGGTTGTACTAAGTTTTACTCTTACAAAGAAATACCTAGGTCTCTGTGTGTCCTTTATGTTTTTAGAGATTCTCCCTGAATGGAGGACATTAGTACTGTTTTGGTCACATGTCCTGCAAATACTTTTATCCCCCAACTTTGACTTGGTGCATTTTTGCTAGGAAGAAATTTTTCAATTTAATAATGTAAAGCTTTTCCACCCTTTATGGTTTTTTTTTTTTTTTTTTTTTTAAGAAAGAACAGGCAGGGGGCAGAGAGAAAGGGAGAGAGAATCTTTTTTTTTTTTTTTTTTTAATTTGATAGAGATTACAAGTAGTCAGAGAGGCAGGCAGGAGGGAGAGGAGGAAGCAGGTTCCCCACTAAGCAGAGAGCCCTATACGGGGCTCGATCCCAGGGTCCTGGGATCATGACCTGAGCCTAAGGCAGAGGCTCTAACCCACTGAGCCACTCAGGTGCCCCTCCTTTATGGTTTTCTAGAAGCCATAAGGCTTATCATAGGCTTAGAAAGGTATTTTGTGCCATGAAATACTAAAGCAATTCTCTTGTGTTTGTGTTTTCATCAGTACCTTTTGGTTGGTTGACTGGGTCTGTTGAAATCCTGTATTGCTTTAGATTTCTTCCGTGTGTGGTCAGGTAGGAGCTGACCCCTGGAGAAGGTTGTTGAGTTACCTGTCATTAGTGACTAAGCCATCTTCCTCCTCTAATTTGAATGCTTCATCTATTGTATGTAAAACTTCTTCATGTATATTTTTCTATCCCTACCTCTAGTGGGGCCACCCTCTCCTGCCACTCATCCTTCAGGGTTTCCTGGATATTCTTATGCTTATTGTTATGGGTCTTAGTAATCTAGGGAGAATTGATAGCTAGGTAATACTGAATCCTTTGACTCTAGGACAGCATCTGTCAATCAACGGAGGTGCATTTTTAAGTTTTGTTCTCCCACATACTATACTTACCTTGTATTTATCTTCCTTGTAAACGAAATTGTTTTTTTTTTTTTCTATTGTAGTCCCTTGCTGGGGGTTGTTTCAGGATTAATTTTCTTCACAGCCACCTTACTAAATTTTCCTTTTGTTGGTAATAATTATTCTGGTTGGTTTCCTTTGATTTTTATCAGGTGTGCCATCGTATCCTCTGCAAAGTGATCATTTTTTTCTTTTTCTATCTCCTTTCTCTTTTCTCCTCCTGGCAGCTGCTACTTCCAAATCAGTGTTGACTAACAGCCTTGTTGTTATCCTAACAAATACCTGGGTCATCCAGTACTGGGTACGAAGATGGCTTTGGGCTTGAGTTCATACAACCTCATGCGTCTGTAGCCAGAGTTCAGGTTTAACCTGAATAAGTAAGCTAAGCCTTATGCTAGCATCTCCCTTAGAGCTCTGAGTGCCAGGACCTCGAGAGGAAGGCTGCTGTCCTTAACATGGGACAGATGTGGTTACCATGCCATGTGGATGTCCCTGGCTGGGCCAGCCTTTGAGCAGTGGCTGAAGGAGGCCAGAACCCTCCTCACATGGCACACAGGAGAAGCTGAATCAAGGACAATTGTCCGTTCATTGTAGTTCCTTTTTTGTTTCTCATTGTGGCATTTCCCTCTCTTTTTTTGGTTGGGTTCCCACTGCCTCCCTCCTTGACCCAGAACTCACATTTCTTCATTATTTCCTATTGATTAATATATGTATTCAAGGCTGAAATTCTCTCCAAGGCACTCTTTTAGCTATAGACCATAGGTATTCCATACCTGGTATTTTTGTTAGGATAAATGTGTAGATAATCTACAGTTAAGGCTGAGTCCCTCTCAGGCCCCAGAAAGTTTGGGAGCGTACTTTATAATTCTCCATGTGGTAGTATTATTTGTTGTCTGGCTTTGATGTTTTTTAGTGTTCTGTTTGGGTTTTAGAACTTTTTTTTCAAAAATTGTCACTGGAATTATATCCTGTAAAAAAACAATTTTTTTTTTTTTTTTTTTTTTTTTTTTTTTTTAGTACAGAAAGAAAAGTGCTAAGTAGAACTTCCTGGAGCCAGAGTTTGTTATACTGCTATCTTTAAACATGATTCTCCCAGTACTGGGTTTAGCTGTACAATAATGGAAACCATTTCCTAGGACATGTCTTAGTTTGGCTCAGTCTATTTGTAGCCCTTTTCCTGGGGACATGTCATGCATTTTTATGCTGTGGGATTAAAACTTTGGTTCCATTTGATTAGTCTTCTTGAAGGAGCATCAGTAACCTGGATGTTGAGCCTGAGTTCTGCTGCTTCAGATACAACCTTCATTCCTTTCAGTGTTTAATTCTGTCCTTGAGTCTTTGTATCTGCATTGGGCTCTGGTCTCACAGTGTCTCTTTCACAAGCATCCTTGCCTACTTGGAGGAGTCTTTGGTAACTTGTCATCTGCTCAGCAGCCAACGTTTTTTCTGTTAGAATTCTTTATCTGGAGTTTGGTCTAACTCTTCACTGTTTTTCTCGCAGCAGTTTCTTGTATGTCTCAGCCTGATTCATGTTTCCTTGCTGAAAAAGAAGCAGAATTTTTACAATTACCATGGGACAGTTTGAGGAACTGACACAGTGTTATGTGAATGAAGGTGACTTGTACTGTCTTGGAATAGTCTTCCAAATGCCCTGTGGTTTCACACAGAGATGACCCTTTCCAGTTGCAAAATAGGAATAATAATGGTACCTACTTTGTGGGATTGTTGTAAAGATTAAGACAAAATTCTAGAACATTTTCTGGTACCCACGTCCTAGTAAATGCTACCTTTCATCTTCAAAGATGGAATTTATTTCCCTTTTCCTTGTTTTCAGTTGGCCATCTTTCTCCAATACTCAGAAAGCACCTTAACCCCAGAAGTAACCAGATTTTATTAGCTTTTCTCAAGGAACAAGCAGCAAGATGGTGTGGTGTGCAATGCACAGGCTAATAGATGTAAAGAGGTACTCGGGTACATACTACAGGTCCCAAACTTACTTGGACAGAAGTAGTGTAGGGCCCTTGAGCACAGAGCAGAACCTTGTCAAGCCACAGGGAGTGCATGGCCAAGTCATGGTAACACTCAGTATGGGTGCAGCCATATTCCTTTAAGCTCAGAACAGAGTCAGGTCTCCAGACTGGAGAACTGCACACTCCCATAGGCCCTACTTAGCCATGTGGCTCCCACTGTATCAGTCCTTCACCACAACAGGTGTTTCATAATTGAGGACTTGGAGGCTGAGAGAGATTTGCCCAAAGCATTCCACTGTGAGGTGGCAGAGCTGAGAATTAAGGTCTTCCTTTTCTCTGCCTCTTTGCGTATCTCGGATAGCTTCAGAGTTGGCCCTTGAGGCCCGTGTTGTCCTATCCTGGGGTAATGAGCCAGAAAATCTAAAGTAGCCATTCTAATCCTCTTTCTGTCCTACAGCAAGGCCTGGGGTACATCAAGTATTTGTCACCTTCCCTCTGGTTCGCGGCTCCTGTGTTGCATTCAGAACATTTAACCACTAGGAAGCTTGGATCCTGGTTCTCAGCTGACTAAAATGTCTATTGCCAGATCACCTAGTTGGCACCTGGCATTTGCTTCAGTTGAGGGTGGGCAGAAAAATTAATATACAATGCAGGTAGCCCCCAAATACTATTTAAGTACCTCGCAGTGTAAGATTTTTTCTTTTTTAATTAGTAACACTAATGGCCTGAATTTGTTTTGCTGTATAATAACAGCATATGGAGTAATTCCAGTCCCAGGTGTGTCATTGTGTACATTTCACATCAAGAGTGGAGCCAATCATTAGAGATTATGTCCCACACCATCTGGAAACTGACTTTCATAAATTATTTTTTAGGTCTCCCTTGCCAGAATGAAATGAACAGGATTCAGAAACTGAGCAAGGGGAAAAGCCTGCTGGGTAAGTACAATTTCGTGTCACTCGTTTAAACAACTAATTAAACCATCCATGTCTCTTGTAATATTGAGCCACAGCAGTGGTTATTCAATTAGGTACCTGCGTTTCCTGAAAGAAACGCGCCCCTTCATCCCCAGACAGCTGGCCAGAGGTAAGTTGAGGCGAGGGAGCTGGTTGAGAAACGCTGCCTCCTCCCTTGGCGGGGCGGGGGGGGGGGGGGGGGGGGGGGGGGACTAGTGGGCGGGGCCCCAGCACCATGGCTACCTCCAACTCCTCCCTGATGTGGTCTGGAAATTCCGGAATTACTCCCCAGATTAAGTTGTCTGTGGAAGGAGGAGGATGAGCTGGGCCCTTTTCTGGTTCAAAGACTTTAGTGTGCTTAAATGCATTTCTTGGTTTCGCCCGCATAATAATCCGTAGAGGAAAGCATAAGACTCTTCAGACAGTGTACATTTCTCTGTCTGAATGTTAACCGTGTTTTTTTCCTGGACCTGCCAAGCTGGGGCTGAGGTAAAGGTAACAAAGGCCGGCTTGTCGAGGTGTCCCTTGCAGCCGCATGTCCTCCTTCTCCAGCACTCAGGGGGCCTCCTGGCAGAGAGTGGTAAGGCTCATTTGTTGGCCGAAAAAGGAGTCTGTGTTGCTTTACTTGCTTTTTAAAAAGAGAACTGACAGCTGCAGTACAGGAATTCAGAATTATTCTTGTTAGCCCATAAGCAGCAGGTGCCTTGCCTAAGCAGCTTGCTGTTTCAGATGTGTACCTATTTACTGGAAGGAAACGGGCCAAGTTTGCTGCAGCTTGTCAGAAGTAGGCTGTCTGTGAACTCTGGCAGGTTTTCCTCCACTGCTTCTTGGGTCACCTCAGAATCCCTAGCTTCTCCTTCATTCTTTTGAAAGGTATTCACTGGCTTGCCTCAGATGTCTCGCTTCTGATAATGCCTGCTGTTCAACTCGGAAAGATCCCCGAAGTTGTAATTCTGACCTGGGTGGACCCAGGTTCTAAAAAGACAAAGGCATCTTTCTGGGGTGAAGGCCAATGGCTGGCTCCCTCCTTCTGTAGGTATTTCCAGCGAAGGCCTTGTGCTCACCTATGTGATGTCTCCATGCTGGCGAGTATTTGGGATTTGAGTTTTGTACCTAAGGTGCACAGGTATAGCATAGTATAAATCTATTTTTAAAATTTTATTTTCATTGGCTATGGATATCCTCTGAGTGCTTTGTTATTTAATAATAAGACATTTATAAGTTACGGAGTCTGAGATAAAATGTCTCATCTTCTGTCTTCCCTACAAAGTGCCTATCTTTGTCCTATCATGAATCCCACCTAGTTCTAAAGCTTACTTTATCACATCTCCCCACATACAGAGATTATTCTGGCTGACTCCTAAAAAACACCATTGACCTTATTTTTTTCATAGGGAAATCTCCTAATATAATACATGTGTTTTCAGGGGCATTTGAATTTAAAAAACAACCTCCCATCAGTTATAGTTACTGCCTCCTTAGGAAGAATGGTAATTCTATTACCTCATTGATTTAGAGCAACACCTCCTTCTCACCAGCCTGGAGGCTAAGCCCAGGATCTGGTTTTCTTTTTTGTCCATCAAGTGCTGTTGTTTTCCAATGGTAGCACTAGGAGAGGGGTCAGCATTTCTCCAGCTTTCTAGTAGGTCTTCTCCTTTGCAGACCTTGATTGAGAATCTGTTCACAAATCTCTCTGCCTTCTGGTCATGGGAATCATATCTTGTTTTTGTTTTTCCTTTTCTGTCCTCCTGCTGTGCACTGGTGGAGATTTTGAGTGTGTGGGTACCAGCAGATTACTTATTCTTTAGGATGGTTCTCTGTGGTTATCTATTTGATCTCTGAGAGCCTGGTCATCTTAGAATAGCCTGGTGACCAGGGTGTTGAAGAGTTGTTGCCACAATCAGCAGGATCTGAGGTTAAATCCAGTTCAAAAGAGTAAAACCATTGCTTCCCATGCTACACTTCCTTCTGGAGTCTATCGTTGAAGTAAATTAAGGAGCAGAAAGCCAGAGAGGTAAGCAAACACTTTGCCTTCACACCAGTGTTATTACTCTGGTCATATTCAGTAGTATTTTCCCCATAGAAGAGAAGTATGCAATTATGAAACACACACACTCTAAGAAAAACCAAAACTGAGAAACGGAGCATTCAAGTGTGAGGACAGAGGTATTCTCAAACCATAAGTTAAGTTTACTAACCCCAGACTTACTGAAATGCCACCAAAGGATTTACTCTATGGAAATGAAACAATCCCAGAAGGAATTATTTAGATCCAGTTGTGGAGAAGAAATAAGACATGCTGCTATTGACCTATAGAAATGTTCTAGAGCAAGAATGAGAATTTCAGACTGTTGGGGGGCAGTGAGGATAAAAGGTGGTAAGCTTCTAGTTTATTCTGGAAGAAAAGAAAACCTAGGTTAACTTGAGCTCTTATTGTTGAATTTCCCACAGAGAAAGAGAGGCATAACAATACTGGAAATAGACTATAGAGTTGTTAAACCTATAGAAGAAAAAGAAGAACATGTGTATCTGTAATCACAAGAAATGTAAATGGACCAAAACTCATTATGAGACCAATTTTTACTTTTAGAGGTAAAGGTAAAACCATCACACTAGAAGCTGAAACTAAAAGATACTAAAGACTCCTTTTCATAAAAATCTGATCTAGCAAATGCTTTGTCTTGAATTCTATAAACAATTCTATAAACAAAGAGGTGCCGAAATGTTCCTTTTTCTTTCACCATATTATAGTATGCTTGCAACTTTAAAGCAAAAGAGAATTAGAAGAAGGAATCATCATACCTACAATTGTTATCAGACATATACCTCTTGAAACTTAGCTCAGGTAGACGGAAGAAATGAATAACCTGATTAATTAGCATTCATATATATGTATTCCTGTACATAATCAGGAAATGTATTGTCTTTTCAAACACAATGGAGTATTTGCTTTGGATTACGCCACCAAAGAAAACTAAACAATCCCCCAAACCCCACACCTGGAGGGGGCAGGGGGAGAATATAATAAAAAAGTACAATAAAACAGAAGTAAAAGAAAATGAAAATTTTGTGTACCAAAATCAGAGGGAAGCAACTAAAGTGAAACTTACCTTCAAATGCATTAAAAAAAAATAGTAAAAGTTCTAATTAGAAAAGCTTTATAGGAATATTATGAAGTGAAATAATCAAGACTAATGTAGAAAACCATGAAATAGACAACTCTTTGGCAATTGGAAAGGTTCAAATACTGTTATGAATTTGTAAGTGGGAATGTAACTTCAGATATAAGACGCTGTTATAAACTTGTGACTTTCAAATTTCAGCATGTATTAGAACACTTGGAGGGCTTATATTTTTATATATACAAATATATATTGTATTTATATTATGTATATGTATGTATATATATACATATACACAAACACACACACACATTATTATATTATTATTTCTAGGCCCTTTTCTCAAAGTATCTGATTCAGTAGACCTGGGGTGGGGCTCACATACTTGCTTTTTTCTAAGATGTTTCCAGGTGTAAACCAAACTCAGACGTACATTAAAAGGATCATTTCCATGATCAAATGGGATTTAACCCTGAGATGCAAGGATGGTTCAAAATACATCATAGTAATAGAATCTGGTATCTAAACAGACACAGAAAATACATTTGACAAAATTCAACATCAATTTGTGACTTTGAACACAAATTAGATATAAAAAGAACAAACCTCAACATAGTAAACACCACATACAACAACCAACATCATACCCAATGGTGAAGGGCTGAAAGCTTTTCCTCTAAGATCAAGACTAAGACAAAACTACCCACTCTTAACACTCTTATTCAGCATAGTACTGCAAGTCCTAGCCAGTACAGTCAGGCAAGAAGAAGAAACAAACGGCATCCAAGTTGGAAAGGAAGAAGTAAGATTTTCTTTGTTTGTAGCTGCTGTGTTTTAACCAGCGAAGTGAAAGATGTATACACTGAAAACTATCTGACACTGATGAAATAAATCAAAGAAAACACAAACTAAAAGGAATCCCATGTTCATGGATTAGAAGAATTAATACTGTTAAAATATCCATATGACCCAAAGCTTTCTACAAATTCATTGCTATACCTATGAAAAGTCCAGTGGAATTTTTTGCAGAAATAGAAATAACAATCCTAAAATCCATACAGAACCACAAAAGACCTCAAATAGCGAAAGCAGTCCTGAGAAAGGAGAACAAAGTAGGAGACATCACATTTCCTGATTTCAAGCAAATTATCAAGATATAGTTACCAAAATGCCATGGTGGCATCAAAACAGAAAGATCAAGGAAACAGAATCAAGAGCCCCAAAATAAATTCACGTATATAAGGTCAACTTAGACTTAGTAAGGGAGCCAAGAATACTCACTGGAGAAAAGACAATCTCTTCAATAAATGGTGCTAGGAAAATTGAATGTATATAAAAGATTGAAACTAGATCTCAATTTTTATGAGTGGTAGAAGATAAACTCCAAATGGATTAAAGACTTAAATGTAAGAATGGAAACCATAAAACTCTGAAAAGTAAACATCGGGGAAAAGCTCTTGGACACGGGCCTCGGCAATGATTTTTTGGATGGGTCACCAAAAGCACAAACAATAAAAAATTACGGAAGCTTCTGCACAGCAGAATTATCACTAAAATTAAAACCTAGAGAATGAGAAAAGGATATTTGCAAACCATGTATCTGACAAGGGCTTAAAGAACTCACACAATTCAATAGCAAAGAAAAATCGGATTTAAAGATGGGGAGAATATCTGAATAGACATCATTTTTTTAAAGATTCATTTATTTACTTGAGAGAAAGAGAGTAGGAGGAGGGGCAGAGGGAGAGAACCTTTAAGCAGACTCTCTACTTAGCATAGAGCCTGATTTGGACTTGATTTCACCACCCATGACATCATGACCTGAGCGGAAACCAAGAATCAGACACTTAACCAACTGAGCCACCCAAGCACCCCAGAATGGACAACATGCAGATGGCCAACAGGTACAACAAAAGATGCTCTACATCATTAATCACTAGGGAAATGCAAACCAAAACCACAATGAGATAACCACCTCACACCTGTCACAGTGACTATCATCAAAGCAACAACAGACAACAAATATTGGTGAGGTCACAGAGAAAAGGGAAGCCTAGTGTGCTGTTGATGCAAATGCAAACTGCTACAGCCACTATGGAAAGGAGTATGGAGGGTCATCAAAACATTTAAAATAGAACTACCCTGTAACCAAGCAATTCCACTTCTCAGAATATATCCCAAGGAAATATCATATCAAAGAGATATCTGCACTCCCGTGTTCATGGCAGCATTATTTACAATAGCCAAGAAATGGCAACAACTTAGGGGTCTACCGACAGATCACTGAATAACTAGTGTACGTGTACACAATAGAATATTATACACCATAAAAAGAAGGAAGTCCTGCCAATTGTGACAACATGTAATGAGCTGGAGGACAAGATGCTAAGTGAAGTAAGTCAGACGAATAGCGTACAATCTCACCTATATGTGGAACCTAAAACAACTCCTAGACTAGTCAGACTGGTGGTTACCGTAGGTAGGGAGAATTGGAGGAAGGTGGTCAAAAGGTACACACTTCCAGTTACAGGTTAGGACTAGGAATTTAATGTACGGCGTGAGGACTATAGTCACCACTGCTGTGGTACATATTAAAGTTGTCAGTAGCAAATCCTAAGAGTTCTCATCATATAGGAAAGATGGATGTTAATTAACTTGACTGCAGTAATCACCTCACAGAGTACATAAGTTTTGCTGTACACTGGACATTCCACAGTGCTCCATCTCAATCCTGTCTCCATAAGACTGGGAAACTCTTAAAGGGAAAAATAAAAACTCAACCACGAAGGGATCCTATCTCACCTTGAGCCCATCCAGGACCCTGTAAATCTTGACAAAGCAATAACCAGCTGCTCCATTCCCCCTGCTAGCTCTGCTGGATATTCCATCTGATGTGTTAAGCCCTCTTTTCTCTCTTGGGGACCATTAACCCTGAGTTTCTGAGCACGTGGATTCAGTTTGGACTTTGTCTTCCCTCAGGAGTGTTCATCCCTCGGTGTAACGAGGAGGGCTATTACAAAGCCACACAGTGCCACGGCAGCACGGGCCAGTGCTGGTGTGTGGATAAATATGGCAACGAGCTGGCTGGCTCCAGGAAACAGGGCGCCGTGAGCTGTGGTGAGTAGAGCCTTCTGCGTCAGCCCCACAGTGACCTCTGTTGACTGGCAGGTCTTGACTGTATGAAGATCTGGGCAGAGAAATCTCGAGACCTATCTGTGGTCTAGAGTGAACAGTTGTGTCTTATTTTAAGATTTTATTTATTTAATTGAAAGAGAGAGATGCAGTGGGAGTGGGAAAGGGAGAAGCAGGCTCCTTGCTGACAGGGGGCCTGATGCGGGATTTGATCCCAGGACCCCAGGATCATGACCTGAGCTGAAGGCAGAGGCTTAATGACTGAGCCACCCAGGCACCCCTACAGTGAACAAGTTTACAGTGCAGACACAAGAACCCTGAAATCACATGAGATTAGGCATAGCTAGCTTTCTGAGGGGTAGGGACTCACCGTGACCAGGGAACTGGATCACATTTTTTGACAGTGCGCAACTTCACTAAACCCCCAGGGTTCTCCCCAAGAAGGCAGAAGCATCTCCGGACCTCTGGGGCTCACAAAGCTTGTGGCCCATGCCATGTCAACTAACCCCACCCACGCAGAGATGATCCAATATTCAGAGAGTAAACTGCGTGGTTTCTCCCTACGCTTACGTTGCATGAAAAGGACCCACAGCAACTAACCTCCCATCTCTCCTTTCATCTTCTCATTTCAGAAGAGGAGCAGGAGACCTCAGGAGATTTTGGCAGTGGTGGCGCTGTGGTCCTGCTGGATGACCTGGAGGACGAGCGGGAGCTGGGACCAAAGGACAGATCCGGGAAGCTGAGGGTGCACACCCGGGCAGTGACAGAGGATGACGAGGATGAGGACGACGACAAAGAGGACGAGGTGGGCTACATCTGGTAGTCCCCACAAGGAAGAGGACACGAGGTTTGCACCGACCGGCAAGTCACTTCCTACTCTGGCATTTGTATCTAAGACCCCACAGCACCAAGGCCTCTTCTCCATTGTTGCTCTCTGTACCCGACCTGAGGTTTGGAAGACCGCTCCTTGTCCCCCGAACATTCTGGTCTTGCATACAGTTGTGTGGGAAGAAGGGTATGTGTTCGGTTTTTATTTAGACAGGGGAGCGGCTGGCTGAGCTGGAGCCTCCTTCCCTCCCGTGAGAGTTGTACAACGCGCATGTGAAGTTTGTGGGATTCTGACCGTGCAGGGAGCCCCCACCTTGTAAACGTCCAAGATGCTTTTCGATTACCCACACCAGTGGTCATTCCAGCATGGTTCCCAGCCTTACGGTGTCTAAGTGCTTTTCTTGTGTCCTGTAGATGTCGTGGAAAACACACCACACTGTACTTTCTTCTGCCCTATCCCCACCACCCTTCGTGGTAATAATTAAAAATTCGTTTTTCATATCACTCTATCTGGCTTCCTACAAACAACAGCCTTAATTCAGTCAAGAGTTCCTTCGGGGAATTGATTTTCCTTATGAACAAGGGTGTCTGGATGCTTCTCTGTACATGCCTAAGGATATTTGTATGTACAGAGTAGACGGTCTATGTGTACAAGACACACACACACACCACTCAGAAAAAGCGCTTCAGTATCTTTTCGAAACTCATTTGAAACACAATTATAAATTTGTCAGCTTGTCCAGACCTGGATCACAATTTCTGGAATAAGAAATGTAGATCAGAAGTTCTTTTTTTGCACTAAGAGTTAGCACTTGTAGCCTGCAGGCTGAGGAGGTTCCTTTCCCTATGCATGAGTAGAGTTACTGGAAGCCCTTTGATTTGGATAAGCCTCTGTCCGCCTAAATCACTTTCCTTGCAGAAGCCATGAGACTCCCACATGGGCAACTTCACAAGCCATCTTTTTCATTTCGGCTCAAAGCTTCCCTTTCCCTCCTCCCCGGGGCTGCAGCAATCCTGTCTGCCACGGGTTCCTACCTTCCCTACTGACGCAAGGGCTTTTCCTAAGGCACGGATACATGTCCCCTGCTCCCCAAGAAGACAATACCACAGTGTTCCTTATCAGAAGAAAATTCAGGATTCTTAACCTCATTTTTTGCTTTTGCCCCATTTCTATCCACAAATCATAGCAAGGGTACAAAAGCTGTACAGATTTTATACCACTTATCATTAAAAAGAAAAAAATCCCAAAGGGAGGCCACAAAGAACTTCATCATAACACCTGGAAGCTAGGGTTGGATCTTTAAGAGCTACTCCTTCCCCCATCCCCACACCTGCACCAGTGTCAAGAGGCTGATGAAGCAAGCTGTCCACCAGCGTTTCTTTTCCCTAAGTCAGCTCATGATTACAGCCTGTCTCCAAATTTGGTAGGGTCAACCTCTCTATCGTTTCAAGGATTTCTGCCCCCATCAAGCTGGCTCAGATCTAAGTACCAAAGACTAGTCTTCAAAGTGGCCCCATTTAGTTCAGTACCTCAGACCCTTAAGCCCCTGCCCCACCTGGTGACCCTCATCAACGCCTCCCCGCCAAGGCTCTGTGGCCCA
Organism: Lutra lutra; assembly: GCF_902655055.1. Lineage (NCBI taxonomy): Eukaryota > Metazoa > Chordata > Mammalia > Carnivora > Mustelidae > Lutra > Lutra lutra. Next base: position 75,979,961 of record NC_062282.1, on the reverse strand, counting down.
CATTGGTTTATCTTCCTTTCCTCCTGAGCTCCAACCCATCCACAAGACAACCACGTAAACTCAGGCAAAAAATACACTCAGCCGAACCATGGTCATGGCAGTAGCTGACCACCCCCCGCCCCCCCACCTCAAATGGACCATTTCTTTGTACTTTACCAAGCTGCCTTCAAACCAGCATTTTCCAACCCTAGCATTGGCCACAGTGGCATCATTCCTAGACTTAGTCTCAGAAGGGAAATGAACATACGTGATACAACCAACTTCTTCGGCCTGGGAGATACGGGTACCACCAGGACCCTCGATAGAGCGAGAACGGAGGCGAGTTCTGTATTGGTATGGCAGCTCCATCACCTCTCTTTCAATTGTTTTCCCTCACTTGAACAAAACACTGAGGTGGTAATTCAGAAAACAGGTGCTTAATTGCAGCTAGATTCTAATAGAGTGTATACAAGAATCAAGACATATTAAAAAAATTCAGTTTAGACCATTAAAGAAAACCATCGTTACTGTCTCCTCTGAGCTTAGAAAAACGCACAAGAGAACAAATTAAAAGCGACAAATTGCTTTCACTTAGAAAAACTTCCAGGAACAGAGAACCACTGATTCTAATTTGCCTAATTATCTTATGACAAGTGTCAAATTAAGATGACACTTAAAGATTCTTAGCATTAACTTAACGATGGAGAAGAGTGGGCTCAGCAGTCAGTTCCCAGTAAGGTAACGAGATGCTTGTTTTCAAAGATATTCCAAGAAGATGTTTTGATTCATTAAAATAGTAAATAAAAAGCCCTCCTAAGACTGGGACCCCAAATCAATGGAGCAACATTAACACCACTTTGCATGCCTCACTTTGGTGTGACAGATTTTTAAAGGGCTTTGCTGCTTTTCACAAGTACTAAACATTCGATTTTCTAGTTACCTTATCCTTAGAGGTAGAATTTGTGATTTCCTCTTTTTGGGCAGGAGTCCTTTTGCTAGTGACTAAGTATACATAAAAATCTTGATTAAACAAAAATAATACCGTGATAATCCAGTCCCTTTTTTTGAGACAGGTATTGAACTGAATCCTCACTCACTCATTTCTGTGTGTACTCTACTAAATAGCTTTATTCTTATTCCACACATGGTTCTTTTATTTAATACTGTTGCCTCAGCATCGACCCAAATCCCAGAATTTTCTTCCACCATGGTTAGTTGTCTGCCATATTGATGTCTTTTTGATTCCACAGATATTCTAGGCATGGGAATACCTTACTACTCAACCTGAGATTTTGTTACCAGTTTTTCCTTCTTTATACCCATTTCCCCATGCCCAGCAGTAAATGACTAAGTGTCTGTCCAGGTCTGCCCCCTCTACTTTTCCCAGAATGCCATTCACACTTTTTTTTTTCCCACCTTGACCACATTGTACAGTAACATCTAACATCTAAGAGCCCTTTCTACAGTGGGTGGTTTTGGTCTTTTTATACCTTTTTCTCAAAGTCACTGATGTTTGTCCCTGTTCAATGTGTAGCATTGTAATGAGAGCCCACCAAATCCTGAGTGTCATTTTGTTGTCCCTATTGTAGATGAAATAGTGATGTAGAAAAAATCTAGTAAATTCTGAATGCTTTTCCATGTAGACTTCTCTGGAATGTGAACACGACTCTTTGGTTAATAGTAAATGCTTAACTGTAGTCCTGAGTAGGTGCATTTCTGTCTGTCTCAATAAATTTTGATTTGTCTGCAACATCTGAGTGTGTGTATTTTCTCAGCTTGCATGTCTTTTCACCGAGCCGTGGCCATGCTCAGTCTCTGGAGGACAAACAGCATGGGCAGACGGGGGCTGCTGTACATGGCGGGGGAGGTAGACCAGTTGGCAGTCCAGCCTGCCCTGGCCCCTCTCAGTGCACCCTGTGCCCACACAGTCTAGAACCACATCTCCTAACCCCTATGTTTGCAGCTTTTCCACTTTGTTACTTCATTTTTACCTATCAGATTTCAGTGTTGTCATCCTGCTGACAACCTTAAACTTTTCCAGTTCTGCCTATTCTTTTCCTCCCATCAGTTATTCACCAATTCTCCTAAAGAAAGGAAAAAGAAAAGAGAAAGAAAGAAATTCTTCTTTACAGGGGATTCTGACTTTTCTTCAGTTCATGGATTAACATACCAGAGGCTTGTCAAACATCAGAAAGCACCCAAATTGGAACAGGAATTATTTCCTTTCCAGCTTTATCCACATTCGGGCCAGTGTGCCTATGACTTAATTATACCCTGAGTGAGTAATTTTGCCAAAAGCTAAGGTAGACACTGTCTTATGAACAATTCTGTAGATTTTACAGACAATCTGTGGATTGACAATTCAGGGAAAGGTGCTTCACAGGTCCACAAAATAACTGTTAGCAGAACAATGACCAATACGAACCCTCCAGGGTAGTTTCAGGACACATTAAGGGAAAGTTGGCATTTGTGGATACTCTCCAAATCCATCTCAAATCAGCACCGTTGTGCAGGTCAGCTACCATACTTCTCCTCCAGCTGTGACTTCACGGATGCCACGGGGGTTTGTTTAAAGATCAAGCCCAAACGAAGGAGAGCTGAGCCAGAGCTCCAGCTTTGGTAATACACGGTAAGCAAGAAGGTCATTGCCCCTTCTCTTACAAGGCTCACTCATTTGTATGATTTATGTGGACAAACTGATTCAAGGAAAGGGGAATATTTTAAAATGTATTCACTCTGCAAGCCTTTATAGATTTATAAATGAATATGTGTTGGAGTGACGCATGCCGCTGTGGGCAGGCCCCACACTGACTTCTAGGAGTACTGGTGTAAGTAAAATGTGGTTGCTGCTCTGTCAGGTTACCTCCTTGATAACTTCTCTGCCCCACTTCTCTTTGACTTTACCTGATTTCTCTGGACAGTACTATGTATGCCACTGGTTTCAACCATCTTCCCTCCTCTGAGAAGCCCCCAGTCTACAGCTTGAGTGTGCATTTTGACTCCCACTCCATCCAGAAGCATCACCTGCCATTTACATAATTTTACCCGAATTTCCCAATGATATCTCAATTCCAAATCTTAAACAATGAAAATGATAAAATGAAACCTAGTATGAAACTGCCTAAGGCAGCATGAGTCAGCAGGGCTGTTCTAGAAAACACAAGCCATAAAGGCAAGGATTGATCATTTTCTCCCATCAAAATTAATAACATCATAAACAAACTAAAAAGATAAACAAGACACCCAAGAAGATCCTGGTGACATAAAACAGATGAAGGATTAGTACATAATTTTTTTTTAAGCTCCTAAATCCCTAAGAGAGAGAGAGCCCAATGGACTAATGGAAAAAGATAAAAATAAGCAACTCACAGCAGACGGACAAATGGCAAGGAAACCATTCCTAACCTCACTGATGATCACACAAACACAAAACAAGGATCTATCATTTTTCACTCAAAAAATGTTGAGTGTTGACGAGAATGTGGCATAAAGAACACCTGCACCCTGTATAGTCAGAACACCCGCAGGGAGGGCAGTTTGGCAACAGCCATTGATATAAGAATATAATCCGTAGGATTATATATTATAATTCACTTCTCGGTAAATACTACTAGACAGGGGAACAGCGCATGATTTACAAAGGACATGGGCATGTATATCCACTACAACATCACTGATAGAACAGGTAAACTGCAACAGAACTCAACATCCATCCATGAGGAACTCTATTCTGGAATATTATGCAACAGTCAAAAAGGAGTGGTGTAACTTCATACGCACAGAGTTAGCAAAACTTCTACAATATCAGTTGTGCGAAGATAAAAGTTTGGGGGTATGTAACATATGGAAGGAAATATCGAAAGTATGGAGAACAGTACAAGGCCTGAATGGACACCCACTAAGTTGGTAGCAGGGTTGACTTCTAAGAGCAGGACTGGGATTATGTCTATAGCCAAGAGGGACATCAGCCTCATTGCCACGTTTCATAATTTTTTTAAAAAATATAACACAACCAATACACTAGAAGGTTTTAGGTCATTTCGAAGCTTAGTAATTTAAAAATAACTCATCAGCTTCCTCTTTGCAATGTATCCCTCATGATTTCAGGAATGGCATCATCATCTCTGACTTTCTGCCCCAGCCTGTATTATGCCCCTAGATTCTGTCTGTTCATCCTTCTAAATATCTTTTCATCTCTCTGTCACCGCCACTGTCATGATTCTGACCCCCATCATCTTTCTCAATCACACTAGGACGTTTTTAACTAGTGACTGCTTTATCCTTACCCAGTTCCCGCTGCTTCCACAGGAGCTGATTCTCAAGGAAAATCTGATCATGCCACTGCCCTCCTTAATTTTTAAAGTTGCCCCTCACTTTCAAGACCTAATATAAACTACTGGACTTGGCAAACAAGCTACTTTGTAATCGATTCTTTTTTTATTTCTTTGTCCCCTTGCAGTCCTCACTTTTCTAATTCTCATTTTTTTTCTAAGCCCTTCCACCCTTCTCAAGCTTCAGCCTGTGACGTTTCCTTTACCTGAGATGCCTAAGGGACTCAGCTCAATTATTCCTCCTCTGGGAACCCTTCTCAGTTGCTCCCAGCAGAACCAGGTATTCCTCTTCTCCTCTGGCACCCTATGTTCCTCCAATATAGTGCCTTGTATCATATCCAATTCTCTCACCGGGAGAGCAATAGATGGAACCCTCTTCCGCTGTTGGTGGGAATGCAAGCTGGTGCAGCCATTGTGGAGAACAGTATGGAGATTCCTCAAGCAGTTAAAAATAGAGCTACCCTATGCCCCAGCAACTAAACTACTAGGTATTTATCAAAAGCATATGAAAATGGTGATTTGAAGAGGCATCTGCACCCCAATGTTTAGAGCAGCAATGTCCACAATAGCCAGAATGTGTAAAGAGCCCAGGTGTCCATAGACAAATGAATGGACAAAGAAGATGTGATATATATAATGGAATATTAGTCATAAAAAGGAATGAAATCTTGCCATTTGCAAAACGTGGATGGAACTAGATGGCATTATGCTAAGTGAAATAAGGCAGTCAAAGAAAGCCAAATAGCACATGATTTCACTCAAATGTGTAATTTAAGAAGTAAAATAAAAAGATGATCCTAGGAGAGGGAAGGAAAAATTGAAAAAGATAAAACAGGGAGGCAAACCAGAAGAGACTCTCAAGTGCAGGGAACAAACTGAAGCTTACTGGAAGGGAGGTGGGCGGGGCGATGGGCATTAGGAGCATGCTTGATGTAATGAGCACTGGGTGTTACATGCAAATGACAAATCACTAAATTCTACCGCTGAAACTAATAATTTTAAAAAAGCAAGAGATGGAGCAAAATGGCAGATGAAGAAGCTCCAAGGCTTCATTCCCCCACACAGAAATATTTAAAAACACCCAAAACTAAGATAAAGTAGTAACGTCTCTGTAAAAAGTTAGAAGTCTGCAGCATCCAAGTGAACATCCAATCAACAAAAAGCCACATTCAAGATGGCAGGACATTTCATGGCGTTTTTGCTTGCCCAAGACCACTATCTTCCCAGTGCAGCATTGTCTTAATTTAGAGCAGATGGCAGCCCAATTTCCAATTCCATAAAGCACAAAGGAAAGAAAACACTTTTTTTTTTTTTTTTTTTTGCAATATTCTAACCTGTCTGGAGACAGCCCAAAGACCTGGTCTCTGGCTTACCTAACTCAAATTCCAGACAGAGATAAAGGACAGGCATAGCTCATGAAAGATGCAGAGGGATTACAGACCCGCAGAAGCCTAGGACAAGAGATCATGGGTAAAGGCAGACAATAAACTATCTAAGACTCTGAAGAAAAGCTGAAAGGAGACTCCTTGGGAAATTAAGACAGTCAAAACCAGTTATGTACGTGAGAGAGGGGGCATCACACACAGGCCCAGTAAAGATGCATGAGAAAACCTCACATTTCCACCTTGGGCTGATCCCAAACCTCAGACATGCCCAGTTAATTAGCGAAGGACTACACTGGCACAGAGCTATTCTACAAAGACTGAGAGATATAGTTGTTTTTCTCAAATGCCCTAATGAAAAACAAAAACAAAAAATCACAGTGTACATAAGCCATCAAGACCCATTCAAAGGAAAAAAAACAAAGTGGCAGATATTGTTCCAGTAGAAGCAAAGCCAATGGACTTAAAAGACAGAGGATTTAAAGCAACTTCATAAGTATGCTTGGATAGCTAAAAGAAAACATGAACAAAAGACTATGAAAATCAGGCAAATGATAAATGAACAAGGAGAAGACATTAAAAAACCCAATTAGAAACAATGGAGCTGAAAAATACAGTAATTAAATATAAAAATGTCACTGGAAGAATTTTAATAGCAGATCTGGGCAGGCAAGAAAAAAAAATCATTGAACTTGAAGATAAGACTTTTGAAATTATCAAGTCTGATGAAAAGAAAGAAGAAAAATGAAGAAAAGCCAACAGAGCCTAAGGGATTTCTGAAACTCCATGAAGTTGACAATATACATGTTATGGTAATGGCAGAAGGAGAAGAGAGAAAAATGTAGAGAGATTATTTGAAGAAATAATGGCTGAAAATGTCTGAATTTGAGGAAAGCATGGATTTATATATCCAAGAAGCTCAGTGAATGGGAAGTGTAATAAATTTAAAAAGAGAAACACAGCAAGATACATCATAATCATATTTTGAAAGTCAAAGCCAAAGAGAGTATCTTAAAGCAACAAGAGAAAAGGGACTCATCACATACAAGGGATCCTTTGTAAGATTATCAGCAAATTTTCCAGGAGGAACTTTGGGGGCTAGAAAGCAGTGTCATAAAATTATATATTAAAAGAAAGACAATAAAATCTTATCACCCAAGAATTCCATAACTGGTAAAAATGTCCTTTAAAAATGGGGAAGAAATTAAATTACTCTCAGATGAAAACTAAGGGGGTTCATTACCACTAGACCTGTCCTACAAGAAATGTTGAAAGGAGTCCCTCAGGTTGACATGAAAGAATGCTAGACAGTACCCCAAAACAATATGAAGATACAGGATTCTCTGGCAAAGGTAAATACATGGGCTTATTTTTTTAAAGTATTATTGTGGGTGCCTGGGTGGCTCAGTGGGTTAAGCCGCTGCCTTTGGCTCAGGTCATGATCTCAGGGTCCTGGGATCGAGCCCCACATCGGGCTCTCTGCTCAGCAAGAAGCCTGCTTCCCTCTCTCTCTCTCTCTGCCTGCCTCTCCATCTACTTGTGATCTCTCTCTGTCAAATAAATAAATAAAATCTTTAAAAAAAAAGATTTTATATAAAAAAAAGTATTATTGTAATTCTGGTTTGTAACATTTTTTTATTTTCTAAAGGAGTTAAAAAACAAATGCATAAGAAGTCATTATAAAGCTATGATAATGGGTATATAATATATAAAGATATAATTTGTGACATTATTAACATAAAACATAGATTACTAGCAGAATGGATTAAGAAACAGTAATGACAAAACATGATCCAACTATTTGATAGCTACAAAAGACTGACTGGAGATATGGAAAAAAATAGTTTGAAATTGAAAAAATGGAAAAAGATAATCCACAAAAATGGTAACCAAAAGAGAACAATGTGGCTACACAGATATAAGAGAAAAAGAATATCATCAGAGAGTGATGAACGGGTTAATTCGCCAAAACATCCAACAATTATAGACCTATAGATACCAAAAATCACAGCACCAAAATAAATGAAAAATACTGGCATAGTTTAAAGGAGAAATAAATAACTCTATAATAAATGGAGACTTAAGTAGCTTACTTTGAATAATGAATAAAATCAGACAAAAGAGTATGGGTTAGAAAATACTTGTATAACACCATCAGCCAATGGACCTAAAAGACACATACAGAATATTTTACACAATAGCAGCAAAATATACATTTTCCTTACACATAAACATAGGATAGACCACATATGAAGATGAAAAATAAGTTTTATTGCTTTAAGATTTTAAATTGGATAAATTTTAAAAGATTGAAATCATACTAAGTATCTTTTCTGATCACATACACCGGAAACAGAAATCAGTAACAAAAAAACCAGAAAATTAAAAAATATGTGAAATTAAACAATACACTCCTAAACAATCAATAAATCAAATAAAAAATTACAAAGGAAATTAGAAAATATCTTGACACAAAAGACAATGAAAATGAAAACATACCAAAATTTACAGGATGCAATGACAGCAGGGCTAAGAGTTCAAATTATAGCTCCAAATGCTTATATTATTTACCCAAAGATCTTGAATCAACAACCTAACTTTACACCTTCAGAAACTAGAGGAAAAAGTAAACCCAGAGCTAGCAGTTGATAGGAAATAGATTAGAGCACATAAGTAAAATAAAGAATAAAAAATACAGACTATCAACAAAAACAAAAGCTCTTCAAAAAGATTAACACAGCTAAGAAAATTTAGCTAAATTGGCTAGGAAAAGAGAGAAAAGACTCAAATTACTAAAATTAGAAATGGAAGTGGGGGAAATTACTACTGATTTTATAGAAATAAGAAGTATATTATAAGAGAGTTGTGAACAATTGTATGCCAACAATTGAATAACTTAGCTGAAATGGACAAATTCCTAGAAACACAGAACCTCCCAAGACCAAATCATCAAGAGACACAAAATCCGAATAAACTTTTAACAAGTAAGGGTACTGAATCAGAAATTGAAAATCTCCCAACAGAGAAAAACTCTGGATCACACTGGTGCACTGGTGAATGTCACCAAATATTTAAGGAAAAGTTAGCATCAGTCCTCAAATTCTTTCCAAAACAGTGAAGAGGAGGCAACACTTCTTAACTTTGTCTAAGAGGCAAGCATTACTGTGATACCAAAGCCAGACAAAGACACTAAAGAAAACTATAGACCAAAATGCCTTATAGCTATCCATGTAAAAATCCTCAAAAGAATATTAGCAAACCAAATTCAGAAACATATTAAAGATTTATAAGCCATGACCAAACTATTTATCCCTTAAATCCAAGATGTTTCACCATATAAAAATCAATCAACATAATGTATCACATTAACAGAATGAAGGAAAACAATCAAATAATCATTTCAAATGATGCAGGAAAAATTTTTATGAAATTTAACACTTTTTTTTAGATAAACAGTCTATAAACTAAGAACAGAAGGAAACTACCTCAACATAATCATATCCACAGATGAAAATCCCACAGCTAACATCAGACTCAATGATGAAAGACAAAGCTTTTAGCTTATGATCACAAGACAGACAAGGATGTCCACTTTCACCACTCCTATTCAACACAGTATTGGAAGTACTAACCACAGCAATTAGGCAAGGAAAATTTACTAAAGACAACTAACTAGGAAAGAAAGAAGCAAATTTCTGTTTGCCGATGACATGATCTTAAACGCAGAAAACCTTAAAATAGCCACAGGAAGAATTTAGGATAAAATATTTGAAGGAAACTATAGAATACAAAATTAACCCACAAAAATCAGCTGTGTTTTTGTACACTAACAATGAACAATTTGAAAAGGAAATTAATAATTTCCTCTACAATAGCATCAAAAAGAATAAAATACTTAGAGGAGTAAACTTATCCAACGAACAAAAACTTGCACACTGAAAGCTACAAAACATTGCCAAAAGGCAATAAAGAAGACATAAGAAAAACATTTAGTGTTATCAGTTAGAAGGCTTAATAAAATTAAGATGTCACAATTATCAAAAGTGACCTAGAGATTTCCAAACAATCCATACCAACATCCCAAAGATGGTGGGGATGTATTTTCTTTTTCAGAAACAGATAAATCTATCCAAAAATTTACACAGACTCTCAGAAGACTCTGAATTGTCAAAACAATCGAAAAAGAAACAAGCTGAATTTACACTTCCCCATTTAAAAATGTATTACAATGTCATGGTAATCAAAATAACATGACATATATATATAGACAAATGGAATAGGATACAAAGCTCAGAAATAAACCCTTGCATAGATGATTAAATGATATTCTCTGAGGACACCAATAATATTCACTGGGCAAAGAAAAATACTGAATGAGTAAAGAACAGTCTTTTAAACAAATGTTGATGGGAAAATTGGATATCCACTTGCAAAAGAATAAAGTTGGGTCTTTTCCTTATACCATATACAAATATTGTCTCAGAACAGATCAAAACCTAAATATAAGAGCTAAACCCATGAAACTCTTAAGAGAAAACAGAAGAGGAAAGTTTCTTGGTGTTAGATTTAGCAATGATTTCTTAGATATGCCAAAAGGCACAGACAACAAGAGAAAAAAAAACAGATAAAAGGAACTTCATCAAAACTCAACACTTTTGTGCACCAAGTGATACTATCAACGCAGTAAAAAGGCAACCCATGGAATGGGAAAAATAGTCACAATCATATAACTGATAAGGGATTAATATCCAAAAGATATGAAGAACACCTACAGTTCAACAACAAAATAACGAAGAACCCAATTATAAAATGGGCAAAGAACTTGAACAGGCATCTTCCCAAAGAATATATACAAATGACCCATAAGCATGTGCAAATAGGTTCAACTTCATGAATCATTAGGGAAATGCAAGTCAAAACCACAATGACATATCACTTCAAACCATTAAGGATGGCCATTAATAATAATAATAATAATTAATAATACATGTTGGCCAAAAATTGAAGAAACTGGAAGGTGGGGATATAAAATGTTGCAGGCACTGTGGAAGACGTTGTAGTAGTTCCCCAAAACAATGAACCATAGCATTACCACACACTCCCACAATTTTACCTCTAGGTATACGCCCCCAAAATGGCAACCAGAGATCTGAACAGATCATTGTACAACAAAACTCACAGGGGCATTAGTCATAAAATGAATGAACTCATCCAATGGATGAATGGATAAAGAAAAGGTGAACATTCTGATACATGCTCCAATCTGGATGGAGCTTGAAAATGTTATGCTACATGAAATAAACCAAACACAAAAGCACAAATATTATATGATTTCATTTATATCAGGTATGTACCTGGAATAGTCAAATTCATAGAGAAAGTAGACTAGAGGTTACCAGGGACTGGGCCAGTGGATGTAAAGTGAGTACATAATGGAGGTAGATTTTGTGCTTTGGAGGATAAAAAATTTCTGGAAATGGAGGGTATTGATGGTTGCAAAACAATGTCAGTATACTTAATTCCACTGAACTGTACACTTAAAAATGGTCACAACACTGAACTTTATGTTCTGTATATATTTTTTACTACAGTAATAAAATAAAGCAGGAGATGTCCTATCCTCTCATTCTTCAGTGCCCAACACAGAGTTACCACTTACTGTCTGTTAGATGAATACTGAATACAAGCAAATGGTAATGGGAACCAAAAAAAGACTGATGAGTTAATTCTGCCTGGAAAGGTTTTAAATAAAAAAAATGAAAAACAGAAAAGATCTCATATAAAGGATGACATTTGATCAATACCTTCACACAGGTTGAATTTCCCCATCAATTCATAGTTTGATTTTTTAACAGCTTTATTGAGGTATAATTTACTCAGCATAAAATTTATCCATTTTAAGTGTGTCTTTCATTAAATTTATAGAGCTGTCAACCCCATCATAGCTAATTTCAGGAGATTAACAGGAAAGTACATGCCTAGCCATAGTCCCTTCTCCTTTCCCATCCTGAGCCCATGCAATCACCACACTGCTCTCTGTCTCTAGAAATCTACTTGTCTCTTCTGAACATTTCATATGAATGGAATCCTGTAACATGTGGGTTTGTATAGGACCACTGATCCCCAATCCATCATGTCACTGGGTTCTATGGCTCATGGGTTTGAGGACTAGAAATTCAGATGGCAAATTCAATACCAAATAATGATTTGCCAATTTTCTCAACCAAGGGTCTGGAGACTCTCAATAGCCATTAACCAATGCTCTCCCAAATCAGAAGACTATCCTCTTTTCCTGACGTTGTTGTTGGTTTTACTATTCTATTTACCCCTTTCTTGCTCTTTTTTTAAAAAAAGACTTAGGTACCCCACGATTATATAAAAGTGTTTTCTTCCTGCTGTTTTTCACAAATTTGAACGCCAGTCATATAAAACTAAGCTTCATTTTTAAAACCTCTAGTACTAATCACATTCTGGCAAAAGAAACAATGAACCTAATTAAAACCTAAGACAGTTCTTCAGGAAGTTCTGATCGTTTCTTAGAATAGAGACCTGACCAACACTGTTTCTGTGGCTTTTGGAGAGGGGCTTTCGGCAGCTTTTCCTTAGCCCCTGGCCATCTGGGCTTGTTTTCAAAACCCAACTTAATAGGCTATCAACCCAAGTCTCCTCCGTGGTTCACGTTCTTTTCCCACGGAGACAAACCCTGACTGGAATCATCCTGATGCGTGAGGAAGAGCCGTACTGTTCCAGCTGGAGCTGGACACACACTGTGTCTCCGACGGTTCCAGGTCGACCCAGGGTGACTGGTCCAGGAGCTGCTTACCTACCTCTACCTTGTCTCAGACAAACCTCACAGCCTCACAACAGTCCTGCAGGGAGATATGAGGACTCTTCCTATTGCACAGAGAGGTTAAGCAGCTTGTCTCAGGCGACTCAGCCAGCAAATGGCAGAGCGAGGATCTGCACTCAGGATGGGCTCTCTCCAAAGCCCGAGTTCACAACCCTTGTGCTCACAGAAATGAAATGAAATAGGTAAATAAAGCAAAAGGGAGTCACACACCCACACACAAAACGGACCCTCCGGACCCTGGTCGAAGTTCTGACAATACACCAGTTGGCAACATGTGACAGCTAGCAGGGATAAAGCACGGTCTGATGATGAAATCAGATCCTGTTCCCCAAGTCATGGTTTCCATGTGAGAACGGCGGACAGACAGAGGGAGACGCAGCCCGGGCTTGGCATGGAGGGAACAGGCCAGGCTTGTGTGAGTGCAGACCATTATGAACGGTGACTTTCACTGGCTCTCTGCCATTCCTTAGGCGAGTCTCTTTGTTTCTGGGCCTCAGCTTTCGTACCTGGGGAACGAATGGGCTGGGCGGACAGGTCTCTGCGGCCACGCGATTCTGTCCTCATTGGCAGCTTCTGGGGCACACCATTTCCACACATCAAATCCTCACGCTGGGGGTTTCTGATTTCTGTGGCTTTGAGGACCACAGAGCCTCACCTGTTCCTTAAACACCCAGCTGTACTGTGTGGCACAGCTTTCTCTTTTAAATTGGGTACATGAAGATGAATTCCGCTTGGGATTGCTTCACACTTTAATCACACGCTGCCCTCCCCTCGCTCACTTGATCTTAGCCTTCCTGTGGTTTCTTCGAGCCCAGATCTCAACTTCACAGCACGCGGGGCCTCATTCGCCACAACTGCCATATTTCACTTGTGGCTGAGTGGAGAATTCATTTCATTTCACTGTTCAGTCTCAATAGCGCAAATATATATTCAGGGCTGACATATTTTCATTATGGAAAAACCAGGCACTCAAACAGAGACGCTGCCCATAGGGATTAATGAGGGGAATGGTTATTTATTCTGCCTCTTGACATTTTGTGCAGAGTAATTCCCAAGTTGTTTTCTACTCTAACAAATAGTTCCCCAACAAAGGATCTTAGCACTTTGGATGAGCACCAAGCCAGGATTTAGGATCTGACTAATGTTAACCAACAGCAATGAAGCCACTTCCCAGAATCACATTTAGTGTAATGATAATACACAATATCACAGCCAGCTGGCCAAGGGAGACAGCCAGCTAGCTACTGCTGACACAAGACAGTCCCTCCTCATGTCAACTAACTGTACCAGTCAACTCTGAGGAGAATGCTAGGGACAACCTGAAATCCTCCTACCCCAAAATAAAATATCTGGCCTGTCTGGGTTCATCTCTGTAAAAAAGAAAATATTCTGGACCATTTTTGGTCAAAAGCTTGTGGTTCCCATTTGCTACATAAATAATACTCAACCTTCACAACTTCCCTTCAATTTACAGCACCATCAGCCCTGATCTGCTTTTCCATACTCATTCTTTTGCCCTCAACCTACTGTACTTTTTCGCTGCAGTAGTTTTCTCTATTTCTGGAATACTCTCACTTCTTCCCAACTCTATATTTGACTACTCTTCGCATCTTTCAGGTGATAGTCTACCTATCTCTTATGGTTCCTTTAGATCATCAGAAGGGGTCATTTCTCCACTGTTCCCCAAAAGCACAGCCCTGAGCCTTTTGGCTGATGCATGCTCAGAGAATGAACTAAATACACTTCAAAGAGCAAGAACCAAGTCTATTTTTATACAACTTACCCAGCACATAGTACTGGAAAGATGCTCAATAAAAACTCACCTTGAAAGAACCATGAAACAGAGTAATAAGATGGGGCCAGTCATGGACTGGAACTTTCCCTTAAGGTCCCAAGGTTCAAGGAAATCATTGTGAACTCAAGCATTTAAAAAACATTTTGGAAAGTCCCATGCTACGTGAAAATAAATAAATAAATAAATAAAAAATAAAATAAAAACATAAAAAACATTTTGTACTCTAATAGTTGGGTTCTCCCCTGCCCCCAAGCAGAGGGAATTTCCAAACTATAGGACCACCTCTGTGGGTATTAAAATTGCTAGTTCTAGACCCAATACATTGTTGCCCCCACTCCACCATTTCTGACCTGCAGCCTATCATGTGTGGTTCTGTGACACATTTGGGCCTGCCCCTTCTGGGCTAAGATAGAAGGGACAATATAGGGGCATGGACCCCAAAAGCCCACATCCTACAATTTAGCTACCAGGTTATCTTAGGCCAGGATCCTCTGGGGAAACCAGGGTTAGGATTGGGCTCTTTTGAACAAAACTCCTACAGGTTATCCAAGGCGTCTGAACCTGCCTATCACCCCACCTCCTTAAGCCTCTGAGCAAATGAATTCTCCAAACTATCCACTGAGTACTGAGACCAACAGGGTCACTAGCTATACCATACTCAAGGAGGAACATGGATAGTGATAAGAGGACCTAGAAAAAGCAATTCAAGTGATCTTAATGTTTGGAGAAAGGGCCGACAAGGCACCCAGAGAAAACACTCTTAGTATAGTATTTCCCAAAATACTGAGTAAAATTAATTTACTTTCCTGACAACTCAGCCATCAAGCCATCACTGATTAATTCCTGAATTGGCAGAAAAGAAAAGAAAAAAAAAAGCAAAAACTCACAGGGTAAGCTCATACTAGAGCTAGATTTTGCCAGTCTTTTGATGGTCTCTAGCTGTGTTTTAACAGTCTTTAATTTTTTTAATTTTATTATTTTTTTCAGTGCTCCAAGATGCATTGTTATGTGCAACAGTCTTTTAACAGGAGATAAAAAACAAAGACTAGGCCTCACCAAGATGAAGTTAAGCTCACCAACTCCAGGAAAGCCAAGACCCTCCAAAGGCACTGACCTCAGTGGATGAGTTTGTTACACACACACATACACACACACACACACACACACACACAGGAAATTGGGGGTGTAGGATACGCATACAAGTGTTGGCCTTGCTTCATTATGAAGGAGAAAGACAAAGGAGGAGGAGGGTGAATATGGGTGGTGGGGGAGGGACAGTAGAAGGACGAAACACTCCCATGAGAATTTCTAACACAAACTGAATTCATATGGGTTTGAGGGCAGAGTTCATGTTACCTATGTGATCCAAAAATCCCAGATGTAAATCCCACTTAATGTGCCTCTATCAGAAACAAATACCTATGATCTTTGGGAAGCACCTGAAGAAATGACCCCAGATACAATGAAGATAACAAAGGTATGTAAGATATGGGAAAACAGTTAAAAACATGGGGCATAAAGTAGAAGATACAACAGAAGTATAATTAAAGTTCCAGAAGAACATAGGAGAGGTAAAAGGGAATAAGCTGTATTTATTTATTTATTCATTTTATTTTCTTTCTTTTCAGTGTTCCAGCATTCATTGTTTATGCACCACACCCAGTGCTCCATGCAATATGTGCCCTCCAAAATACCCACCACCAGGCTGTATTTAAAGAGATAATGGATTATAATTTTGCAAGACTAATGGAACCATGAACTCTTAAATTCAGAATGCCCAGAAAAATCCTAATCAAAATAAATAGATTCCTGGACTCATCGTAATCTATAGGACACCAAAGGTAGAAGAAAAACCTTCAAAATAACCATAAATATAAGATGGATACCTTAACCCATCAAAAGAGTAAGAATTAGATCAATGGCTCTCAAAATTTAGTATGCATCAGAATCACGTGTGGGACTTTTCAGGATGCCTATTCCTGAGATACAGCTGCAGAGTTTGGGCTCAGTAGGTCTGGAATAGGGTTGAAGAAATACATTTCTGCTAATCTCCAAAGTGTTATAGATGCTGTTGATCTAGGGGCCACCCTTTGAAAACCACTGAATTAGACTGACAGTTGCATTATAAAGAGTGACAGTTTAAGAGAAAAGAAAATTGAATGATATCTATAAAGCACAGAGAGAAAAATAATAGTCAACCTGGAATTGAAACCCAGGAAAACTATCTTTCAAGAACAAATGCACAAAACAGATATTGTTGGATGAACAAAAACGGAGAGTCTGTTACTCAAAGAGTTCCACTGAAATAACTTCTAAAATATGTGCTTCAGCAAGAAAAAAAATTAAATTAACCCATAAGGAAGGTCTGAGATGGAAAAAGAAATGTGCAAGCAAAGAAAATGGTAAACATGGATAACCTCAGCACAACATTAATTGTGCAAAAGGAAAACATTACCCTCTTATCTGCAGGACTATAGAAGTTAATTTAGAATTAATATTCTAGAATGCAAAAGCATACAGGTCAAGATTGGAATGATCAGATTTAAAACATTCTAAGTTCCTTGTTTTATATGGTGAGAAGAATACATATTTATTAAATTTACACTTATTAAGTAAAAATTGAAAATTTCCTGCACATTCACTATGTGAACAGAACCAGGGTATGTAACAACCAAATTAGTTGAAGAGAAAGTATGGAATGTGACTAAAAAGAAAAAAAAACACAATCCAAAAATTTTAGAAAAAGAAAAAAATAAGGTGGCAGAAAGGAATCCAAATATATCAGTAATCATTGTTAGTACACATGAACTAAACTCTGTAGTTAAAATATCGCCTGACAGATGTTAAAAATTATGATTCAGGCACCTGATATATAGGATATATCTAAAACAGAAGGGTTTAGAAAAAAGGTTAAAAAAATTCTATCAAGCAAATACAGAACAGGATGTTATAGCTGTTATTTTCAGTCCAAATACACTTTTGTAGAATCACTAAATTTATTGATCAAAAATTCAATTTATTCATACAATTATTTTTTTACAGTCTATGTGCTAACCCCTACTTTAGACATGGATATAGCAGTGAACGTAAAAAGTTTCAAGAGGTAAATTTAATACTTTTGAGTTTATGTATACCTAATATCATACTTCAAACCCTAAAGAGCAAAAAAATGAACTACTGATGAAACTGATAAATCCACCATAATAATAGGAGATTTTTAAAAACACACCCCTCTGGTAAATCAAATAGGAGTTTAAAAAAATTTAAAAAGAGTAAGGCTTATGTGCAAATGGCAGTGTAGGAAGATCCTAAACTCCCATGGACACATGGACTCTGCGCCTACATATACAGCAATTCCTCCTGAACAAACACTTAGGGCTAATTGAACAGCTTGTGTGCAACAACAAAGGGACCAAAAAAGACGGGTAGGAAAGAAAGAGGCATGGTAAGGTTGGCAAACACACCACCCTGTGCAACAACCTGCAGTTAAGGAGGGATATTACAAAGGGCCCTGTAGACACACTCACCTGCCCTGGGACTTGCAAAAGCAGCAGTTTAAAAGGCAACTAGACTATAAGAGAAGGAAATCTATTTACTAATCATAGGGTGTCCACCAAATGTGCAAGGAACTGTTCAAACTTGCTCTTAAGTCAAAGATGCCCGAGAGCATCATTTCTTAGTTCCCTATCCACCTTGATACTGCAGAAAGGAGCAATGACTAGGTGTTCCAACTGGCCTGCTAGGCCCACCCCAGCAGGACCCAGGCTCCTAGTCCACACCAGATCTACCTGTCCTACCAAGAAAGCCCAGGTGTGTGTGCTCTAGAAAGCCCACCCACCCAGGCACCTGCCTGAACCCAACCCGGCCACCTCGCCAAGGAGATTCTGGCATACCCTGCTCTGGGAACCCTCTGGCCTGCACCCAGCTGAGCAGTTCTGCCAAGGGAGCTCCAGCATATCACACCCAAGAATGTCCCTGGCCCATGCCTGCTCCAGCTCCAGCCAACCTGCCAAAGCCACCTGGCACATAGAGTCTACACAGGGAATGCTCCTGTACAAGGCCACCCAAGACCAGAGAGAGCTGTTTTGTTTAATTCACAGAAGCAAACACAAAGGCAAAATGAGGAGAGAGAGAAATGTGTTCCTAACAAAAGTACAAGATAAAATCCCAGAGAAAAAACCCTAATGAAATGGAGATTATTAATTTACCTGAAGAAGACATCAAAGTAATGGTCACAAAGATCATCAACAAACTCTGGAGAAGAATGGAGCTCAGTGAGAACTTCAACAAAGGATATAAAAAGGAACTAATGAGAACTGAAGATTATGAGAACTGGAAGGAAAAACACTAGGGGGAGTCAACAGCAGACAAGATGATACAGAAGAATGGGTCAGCAACCTTGAAGACAGATTAGTAGAAATCACCTTATCAGGACAGCAAAAAGAAAAACGAATTTTTAAAAATGAGAATAGTTTAAGGCACCTTCAGGACAGCAAGTATAATAATATTCACATTATAGGGGTTGCAGAAAAAGGAGAGAGATTGAAAGCGTATTTGAAATAATAATGGCTGAAAAGTTCCCTAACCTGGGAAAGGGAACACACGTCCAAGTTCAGGAAGCACAGAGAGCCCTAACAAAATAACCTCAAAGAGATTCACACCAATACATATAATAATAAAAATGTCAAAGTTAAAGACAAAGAATTTTAAAGGCTACGAGAACTAAACAAATAGTTGCATGGAAGGAAAACCACTTTAGACTATCAGATGATTTTTAGGCACAAACTCTGCAGGCCAGAGGGAGTGGCAGGATATATTTTAAGTGCTAAAAGGGAAAAACTTACAAGCCAAAATACTCTACCCAATAAAATTATCATTCAGAATTGAAGGAGAAAAAAGTATGTTTCCAGACAAGTAAAAACTAAAGGAACTCATCATTACTATACCAGTCTTAAAAGAAATGTTAAAGGGTCATCTTTATATAGAAAATACCATATCTAGATTTAGAAAATATATGAAAAAAAATCTTACTGGTAATGGCACATAAGTAATGAAGGCAGTCAATCGCCTACTTAAAAAGCTAACATGAAAATGAAAGACTAGAAGAGTAAAATGAGCTGTAACTACAGTAAGTAGTTAAGGGATACACAAAATAAAAAGGTGTAAAACACATAAAAGACATAAAATGTGTGTGAGGCAGGAAAGTAAAAATGTAGTGCTTTTACAGTGTCTTCAAACTTAAGCAACTATCAGTTTAAAATAGAAAGTCAATATATATACGAACCTCATGGTAACCAAAATCCCAACACTTAACAATACATACATACATACATACATAAAGACTAAGGAGCCCAAAGATAACATGAAAGAAAACCATCCAAACACTCAGAGAAAAAGAAACAGAGAACCTCCCAAACAACCAGAAAACAATTAACAAAAATGGCACTGGGGTACGTGGGTGGTTCAGTCAGTTAAGTGTTTGACTCTTGATTTTGGCTTAGGTCATGATCTCAAGGCTGCAAATTCAAGCCTGGTGAGGTCAGGCCCAGGGTTGTGAGATCAAGCCCAGGGTTGTAAGATTCTGTCTCTCTCTCTGCTCTTCCCTCTTTCTCCCTCTCTAACAAGAAAAAAGTGGCCACACATACATACTTAACAATAATTAATTTAAATATAAATGCCCTGAATTCTCCAATCAAAAGACAAAGGGTGGCTGAATGGGTTAAAAACAAAACAAACAAACAAACAAAAAAACAAAACCAAGACCTACCTATATGTTGCCTATAAGAGACTCATTTTATTTTATTTTTTAAAAGATTTTATTTATTTGAGAGACAGAGATCACAAGTAGGGAGAGAGGCAGGCAGAGAGAGAGAGGAGGAAGCAGGCTCCCCGCTGAGCAGAGAGCCCCATGAGGGGCTCAATCCCAAGACCCTGGGATCATGATCTGAGCTGAAGGCAGAGGCTTTAACCCACTGAGCCACCCAGGTGACCCTATAAGAGACTCATTTTAGATGTAAAGACACACACAGACTGAAAGTAAAGTGATGGAAAATGATATTCCATGCAAATGGAAACAAAAAGAAAGCTGAAGTAGCAATATTTCAATCAGAAAAAATAGACTTTAAAACAAAGATTATAACAAGACACCTGGAAGGGCATTACATAATGATAAAGGAGTCAACCCAAGAAGAGGATATACTGTTCATAAATATTTATGCATCCAACATAGAAGCACTTTAAACAAATAAAGGAAATAATAAAGACAAAAGGAAAAAATGACAGTAATAACAACAGTGGGAGAATTTAACACCCTACTTATATCAATGGGTAGGTCATGGACATAGAAAATCAATAAAGAAACACTGTTCTTAAATGACTTATTAGACCAGATGAACTTAAGAAACAGATATAGAACATTTCACTCCAAAGCTAAAGAATATACTTCTTTTCAAGTACACACAGAACATTCTCCAAAACAGATCATGTTATGCCATAAACCCAATCTCAATAAATGCAAGAAAAATAAAATCACATCAAGCCTCTTTTCTAACCACAATGTATGAAACTAGACATCAATTTTAAGAAGAAAACGGAAACAAAAACCAACTCACCAACATGTGGAAAGTAAATATGCTATTAAACAAGTACATCGATGAAGAAATCAAAGAGAAAGTTAAAAAATAACATGAGACAAACTGAAATGGAAACACAACTTTCCAATTATCTATGAGATGCAGCAAAAGCAATTCTAAGAGAGAAGTTCATAGTGATACTGGCCTACCTCAAGAAACAGAGAAACAAAACTACCAAATAAACTACCTAACTTTACATTTAAAAGAATGAGAAAAAGAACAAACCAAGTCCAAAGTTGGAAGAAGGAAGTAATACTGATCAACACAGAAAGTGATGAACTAGAGGAGCCCCGGGTGACTCAGTCATTAAGCTTCTGCCGTCAGCTCAGTTCCTGTTCCCAGTGTCCTGGGATCAAGCCACATTGAGTTCTCTGCTCAGCAGGAATCCTTGCTTCTCCCTCTCTCACCATTCCCCTTGCTTGTGTTCCCTCTCACTATCTCTCTCTGTCAAATAAATACAAAAAATAAATCTTAAAAAAAAAAAGTAATGAACTAGAGACAAAAAAAAAAAAATTGAAAATAAAAGTTGGATCTTTGAAAAATCCACCAAATTGAGTAACTTCTTGGCAGACTCATCAAGAAAAAAGGAGAGAAGTCTAAATAAGTAACAGAAACAAAAGAGGAGAATTTGCAACTGACAATACAAAAATACAAACAATCAAGACACTACTGCCAACAATTATATACCAACAAATTGGAAAAAAGAGAAGAAATGGATAAATTCCTATAAATACAATCTTCCAGGAATCACAAAGAATTAGAAAATCTGAGATTGATTACAAGTAATGAAATTAAGTCAGTAATTTAAAAAATCCCCCAAACTAAAGTCCAGGACTTTATACTTCACAGGTGAATTCCAAAAATCATTTAAAGAATAGTTAGTACCAGGGTGCCTGGGTGGTTCAGTTGGTTAGTGTCTGCCTTCAGCTCAGGTCATGATCTCAGGGTCCTGGGATTGAGCCCCGTGTTGGACTTCCTGCTCAATGGGAAATATGATTCTCCTTCTCCCTCTGCCCCTCCTCCCACTTGTACTGAACTTTCTCTCTCCCTTTCTTTTCTCAAATAAATAAATAAATACAATCTTCAAAAAAAAAAAAAAAGGAATAGTTAGTACCCATCCTTCTCAAATTATTCCAAAACATCAAAGAGGAAGGAACAGTTCCAAACTCATTTTATGAGACCAGCATTATTCTGATACTAAAAGCAGACAAGAATGTCACAAAAAAGGAAAATTTAGGGCAATATTCCTGATGAACATAGATGTAAAAATCTATAACAAAATAAAAGCAAACTGATTTCAACAACACATTCAAAGGATCTTATACCATAATAAAGAGGGATTTACTCCAGGAATGAAAGAATGGTTCAATACCTGCAAATCAAACAACATGACATACCATATTATTTTAAAAAATGACAAAAATCATGTGATCATATCAATAATTCAGAAAATGAATTAAGAAAATAATTCAGAAAAAATTCAGAAATTTTTATGCATCTTAAATAAGAAAATAATTCAGAAAATGAATTCAACAAAATTCAACATCCATTTATTTAAAAAAAAAAAAAACCTCTCAACAAAGTAGGTAAAGAAGAAATGTACCTCAACATAATATAGGCCATATATGACAAGTCAGCTAATATCATACTCAATGGTGAAAAGCTGTTAAGATTTTTCTCTAATATCAGGAACAAGACAAAGATGCCCACTTTCACCACTTCTGGAAGACCTAAACATGTCAACCAGCAAATAAAAAGGAATAAAAGACCTCCAAGTTGGAAAGGAAGAAACTTGACTATCATCATTTGCAGATGACATGATGTTATATATAGGAAATCCTAAAGATGCCACCAAAAACTATTAGAATTAACAAACCAGTAAAGTTACAAAATATAAGACTGACATAAACATCAGTTGCATTTTGGTACACTAATAAGGAGTTATCAGAAAGAGAAATTAAGTTAGCAGCCCCGTTTATAATTGCATTAAGAGAAATAAAATATGTAGGAATAAGTTTAACCAAAAAAGTAAAAGACCTATACTCTGAAAACTAAGACATTAATGAAGAATTTGAAGATGACACAAATAAATGGAAACATATACCATGCTCATGGAGTAGATGAATTAATATGGCAAAAATGTCCACACTACACAAAGCTATCTACAGATGCAGTATAATTCCCACCAAAATACCAATGCCATTTTTCACAGAACTAGAATAAAGAATCCTAAAATTTTTACCACACCACAACAGACCTTAAAGAGCCAAAGAAATCTTGAGGAAAAAAAGAACAAAGTTGGAAGCATCATGCTCCCTGATTTCAACTTATATTACAAAGTTGTAGTAATCCAAACAGTATGGCACTCACTTGAAACTGTTTTCAAGTCATGTAGAGCAAGTGAATAAAATAAGAAACATAGAAGTAAACCTATGCATATATGATCAATTAATTAATGATAAAGAAGACAAGAATACACAGTGGAGGAAAATAGAGTTTCTCCAATAAAAAGTGTTGGGAAATCTGGATAGTTACATGCAAAAGAATGAAACTGGGTTTAACTATCTTACATCATATACAAAAATAAACTCAAAATGGATTTAACACTTGAATATAAGACCAGAAACCATAAAAATCCTAGAAGGAAAGCCAAGGTAGTAAACTCTTCGACATCACTCTCAGCTATATTTTTTGGACCAGTCTCCTAAGACAAGGCAACAAAAGCTAAAATAAACAAATGGGATTACATCAAACTAAAAAGCTTTAGCACAGTGAGGGAAGCAAACAAAAGGAAAAGACAATGTGATAAACTGGAAAAAATATTTCCAAATCATACATCTGATAAGGAATTTATATCCAAAATATATAAAAAAATGTATATAACAATATAAAAATAAACACTGATGAAAAAATAGGCAAAAGAGGGACACCTGGATGGCTCAGTCAGTTAAGAAACTGACTCTTGGTTTTGGATCAGATCATGATTTTAGGGTCCTGGGATCGAGCCCCAGGGCAGTGTCCACACTCAACAAGGAACTGGCTGGAGGATTCTGTCTCTTTCTCTCTCTCTCCCTCTTCCACTGCCCCTCCCACCATGAGTGTTCCCTCTCTCTCTCTCAAATAAATAAATAAAACTTTTTTTTTTTTTTTTTTTTTTAATAAATAGGCAAGGGGCACCTGGGTGGCTCAACTGGTTGGGTATTTGACTCTTGATTTTGGCTCAAGTAATGATCTCAGGGTCCTGGGATCAAGTCCCATGTTGGACTTGGGCTCAGTGGAGACTATGCTTATCTCCTTCTCCTTCTGCCCCTCCCCCTGCTCATGCTTTCTCTTTCAAGTAAATCTTCAAAAAAAATAAAAATTTAAAAATGGGCAAAAGACTTCAATACATATTTTTCAGAGAAGACATACCAATAAACAATAGGCACATGAAAAGATTATCATCACTCATCATCAGGCAAATGTAAATCACAACTACAATGATGTATCACCTCATACCTGTAAAAGTGAATATTATCCAAAATATTAAAAAAAAAAACCCAGAAGTCTTGGTGGGGATGTTCAGAAAAGGGAAACCTCATATACTGTTGGTGGGAATGTAAATTGGTACAGTCACTGTATAAAATAATATGGAGGATCCTCAAAAAATAAAAGTAAGAACTACCATAAGATCCAACAATTCTACTTCTGGTATTTATCTGAAAAAATGGAAACAATTCAAACATATGTACTCCTATATTCATTGTGCCATTATTTACATAGCCTAAATATGGAAACAACTGAAATGTCCATCGATAGATGTATGGATGAAGATGTGGTATGTTTATACAATGGAACATTACTCAGCCATCAAGAAGAATGAAATCTTGTCATTTGGAACATTATGGATGGACCTAGAGGGTATTATATGAAGTGAAATAAATCAGACAGAGAAAAATACTGAGCATATAATTTCACTTACAGGTGGAATCTAAAAAATGAAGAAATCAAACAAAACAAAACAGAATAGAATCACAGGTAAAGGAGACAAACTACTGGTTCCTAGAGTAAGAAAGGCTTGGGGAATGAGGGAAAGAGGGAAAATGGATTAATAGGTACAACTTCCAGTTATAAAGGAATCATGGAGATGCAGTGAACAAACACAGGGCATAGAGTCAATAATATCTGAATAACTTTGTATGGTGACAGATGGCAGCTACACTTATCATGGAGATCATTTCATAATGTATAAAAATATCAAATCACTATGATATACATCCAAAAGTAATAGGATATTGAATGTCAATTATACTTCAATAAAACAGACTAAGGCTATAGAAGAATGGAAGCCATCATTAACAGCTGATTTAACAGACAGGTATAGAACTAATGCTACATGAGGAAACAAATGGATATATCAGGCCATATGAAAGAGAGCCCAATAAATTTCAAGCAATTTATATCACATAGACCTTTCTCTCTGAGTTTGATGTTAGAAATCAATAATTAGAATACATCCATATGTTTGAAAACATATAGAAAACATCCATATGTTTGAAATTTAGGAATAACTAACAGAAGAAAGATACAGCAAGAAAAGCAAAACTCAATCAAGTTCAATTAATACTGATTATTTTAAAAAAATGTAAAATTCACAAATTATCCAGCAAGAACAAAGAAAGAAGAAAAACAAATATATAATATTAGGAATGAAAATGGGACATAACCACAGATGGATCAGAGATTTAAAAGCAGTAAGAACTGTGAACTTTAACCCAATGAATTTCGAACATAAATGGAAGACTTCCTGAAAAAAAATAATGAACTGTGACAGCTGACTCAAAAAATTTAAAACTATTAAAAATTAAATAACTAATTTAAAAAAATAACAACTTTCATTCAAGCATGCCTGGGCTCAGATGATTTTACAGAAGCATTCTACAAAACAGTGAACAAACTGAGTATAATGTTACACAAAGTTTTTCAAGAACAGAAAACAAATAATTCTTTCCAAACCTTTACAAAGCTGGCATAGCCAAAGCCAGAGAAGGATATTATAGGAAATAAAAAATTATAGACTAATCTTACTCATAACCATAGATATGAAAATCCTTTTTTTAAAAAAGGCTACCAAACCAGATAGTCCAACATAAGAGAATAATGTAACACCAGACATTAAAGGTCAGGTTTTCCCCAAGTAAACCAAGGCAGGTCCATGTCAAATTTACACCAGGAGTGCGAAGTCAGTTTAATATTAAAAATCATGAATCCTTGGGGCGCTTGGGTGGCTCAGTGGGTTAAAGCCTCTGCCTTCAGCTCAGGTCATGGTCCCAGGATCCTGGGATCAAGCCCCGCATCGGGCTCTCTGCTTGGCAGGGAAACTGCTTCCTCCTCTCTCTCTGCCTGCCTCTCTGCCTACTCATGATCTTTGTCTGTCAAATAAATAAATAAAATCTTAAAAAAAGAGTTAAAAAAAAAACATTAATCCATCTCACCATACTAATTAATTGGATATGGAAAAACCCATATGATCTTATCAGTAGATCAGATAAAATATCCCAAATAATTTAATACCCTGTTATTTTTCTTTTTTTAAATTAGCAAAGAAAATGAAACTTTTTTAAAATGAGAAGGAAAATCTCTGCTCATAAAAAATACATGTACATGTGTACACACACACGTAAGAGAAATATTACAAGTCTTACTTTAAAATCTGTAGCGAGAATACCACTATCGCCGATGTCACCAATTCTATCCACTGTTTCATGAAGGGAAATAACCTGAGCAACTGGACAAAAACAAACCACCAAAAACCAAGAAATTAAACTGTACTATATTCATATGATATGACTGACTTGCACAAAATGACCACCCCAATTTCTATAATGATTATCAGCATTATTAAGAACTCATCCATTCATTCAAATACTATTTACTAAACACCTAACATAAACCTAACACTATTCTCAACACTAAAGATATAGTAAGAAAGAGACAAAGTCCCTACCCTCCTGTAACTGACATTCTGGTGAAGGAAAACATACAAAAACCAAAATAAGTAAGAAAGTTACATGGTATATTGGAAAGTGCTAAGTACAGAGAGAGACCAATTAAGAAAAAGGATAAGGACCAGGGCCAATGCAGAAAGACAGTAGTTTAGCAACATAACTGCACTTCCATATACTAGCAAATTCTTAGAAAATATAATAAAGACATCACTTACAATAGTAACCAAATATATGTCACCTATACTAAAGCAACTATAGATGTGAAAGACTTTTGGACTACTATATCAACAAACTCTACCGAACAACATTTTTAGAAGATCTAATAAAAGAAATGATACAATATTCACGGGCTGTAAGCCTATAATGATGTATTTCTCTTTATATAGTGTTTTTTTAAAGATTTTATTTATTTATTTGATAGAGATTACAAGTAGACAGAGAGGCAGGCAGAGAGAGAGGAAGGGAAGCAGGCTCCCTGCTGAGCTGAGAGCCCGATGTGGGGCTCGATCCCAGGAGCCCGGGATCATGACCTAAGCCAAAGGCAGAGGCTTTAACCCACTGAGCCACCCAGGGGCCCCCTCTTTATATAGATTTAATTCAATTCCAATCATTTGAAACTTTTATGAAATTTGAGAAGCCATGTCAAAATTTTTACATAGTTTGGGCCAAGAATAGACAGACACTCCAGGGAAAGAAAAACCAGGCTGGGATGAGAGTAGACTGACTCACTGAGACATCCAGATTCATTATACAGTTGGAATAATGGAGGCACTGGATGATTAGCATGTTGACAGATAACAGAACAAAGAGCACTGAAAGGGAGCCCCACTTAAATGGACACTTGACATATGACAAAACAGACACTGCAAATCACTGGGAACAGAATATGTAATGCAATAAGGCATGCCAGAAAAAATGGGTATCCATATGGAGTGACTATGGTTTCCCTGTTCACATCATGCTTTAGAATAAATTCCAAGTGGATTAAGTAGAGAAGATAAGCCCACCAAAATTCTGGATTACAGGAGAAGAGGTTTCTGAACGTTAACCATAAAAGAAAGCATCGATACATTCAACTTTTTATTCCTAAAAAGATTTCATAGAGGCCAGAAAAAAAACAACTACAAATAGGAGATGTTTAAAATGTTTATATCTGACAAAATTATAATAATCTGGCTACAGAATCACAAGGCAGAGGACGAGCAACCCAAAGGAAACATGGACAAGAGAGTTGGGCAAGACATAGCTGAAAAAGAAAACTAAGTGGTGATTATTTATATGATAAATGTTTATTTAGGAAAGTGTGAATTAATCCCATGAGACATCATTCTAGACTCCCCCCCCCCCCCCCGCCCCGCAATGGAGGAAATGAGAACGCCAAATATTACCAGGGAGTAAACAGAGCTCTTATGTACTGAGCAACACACTGTTGTATGCATAAATGAGTTGGCATTTTGAGATAAAGTTAAAGATGTGTAGACTCTACACCCTAGCAAATCTACTCCTGGGGGTACACATAGGAGGTACTCTTGAGTGTCTACACCAAAAGGACATATAAAAATGTTCACAAATGTGAATGGAAAAAGGAAAAAAAAAGTTTGGCAGTTTCCTACACAACTAAATGTGTGCTTACCATGCAACCTGGCCATCTCACTCTTGGGCATTTATTTATCCCAGAGAAATAAAAACGCTTCCATACAAAAACCTGCAAAAAATGTTCACAGCAGCTTCATGAACTATGCCCAGACTGGCAGCAACCCAAATGTCCTTCACAGATTAATAAATTGGGCACAATTATTCCATGGAATACTACTCAGCAAAAAAGAACCAACTATTGGTGCATGCCATAACTTGGATAGATCTCAAGGGAATAATGATGAGTGGGGAAAAGCCATCTCAAAAGGCTACACAGTATGTGATTCCACTTATAGAGGAGGTTTGAAATGACAAAATTATAGGATGGAGAAGAGAGCACCAAGGGTCAGAGAAGGAGAAAGGGAGAAGGTGGCTGTCATATAAAACAATCACATAAGGGATTACTGTGATGGACATTTTCTGTACCTTGACTGTGTGATGAACTAAACATATACACACACACACATGCAAGTGCCTGAATACTGGTGATATCTGAATAAGGTAAGCGCATTTTATCAAGTCAGTTTCCTGGCTGTAATACTGCTATGCTTAGGCAAGATGTTGCCACTGAGACAAACTGGGAGAAGAGTGTAGAGATCTACTTGTATTAGTTATTAAAACAGCCTGTGAACATACAATCATCTCCAAATAAAAAGTTTAACAGAGAAAAACTGTTTTTATATAAGATCTGGATGTTCTTTTGATAGGAAACAGGATCAGTAAACTACGATCTATTTATGCACTTGAAGACTATGCAGGAAGTAAATGAAAAATGTATACTTCACATACCAATATAAGTTAATCTTGAGAAGAAGAAAGAGGTAGAGGAGGAGGAGGAGAAGAAAAAATAGTAGGCAAAAGAAATTTGCACAGGCCACACATAACAGTTCTATATACAGTCATTTACATGTAAGACATAAGGAAATATTTTGGTTAGGATGTCTACATATGTGGCAAAATTATGAAGAGAGCAAGAAAATGATAAGTACTATATTTGGGAAAGTAGTTATCTCAGGATGGTAGGAGTGGACATGGCAGGAGAAAATAGACTTAGAGCACTGATACTTTCTGATGTTTGTATATCTATCACCCAGTTTTCTTTTTTTATTTTATACTTACATTATACTCTTTTGTATGCATTCAGTCGTTAATTTAAAAAAAACAGAACAACTTATTAGGATAAAAAAGTGCTGGGGAAAAATAGAGGGGATGTGAAAGACTATGGAGTCTAGGAACTTATGAAGTTAATCCAATTCCAAAGCCAATGATTGGAATTTAACTCCAAAGTCCAAAGTCTCATATAGGAAAGGCATTAATAACATAGCAATCATTTCTTTTTATAATTTTTTGTTAATCAACATACAGTACCTCATTAGTTTCTAATATAACGTTCCATGATTCATTGTTTACCTATAACACCCAGTGCTCCATGCAATCTGTGCCCTCCTTAATACCCCTCACTGGGCTCATCCATCCCTTACCTTCTTCCCCTCTAAAACCCTCAGTTTGATTCCCAGAGTCCATACTCTCATGGTTCCTCTCCTCTTATTTCCCTCCCTTCATTTTCCCCTTCCTTCTCCTGATCTCTTCCATGCTATTCCCTATGCTCCACAAATCAGTGAAACCATATGATAACTGACTCTCTCTGCTTGACTTATCTCACTCAGCATAATCTCCTCCAGTCCCATCCACGTTGATTCAAAAGTTGGGTATTCATCCTTTCTGATGGCTAATACTCCAATGTATATAGGGATCACATCTTCTTTATCCATTCATCTGTTGAAGGGCATCTCAGCTCCTTCCACAGTTTGGCTATTGTGGACATTGCTGCTATGAACATTGGGGAACAGATGGCCCTTTTCACTACATCTGTATCTTTGGGGGAAATACCCAGTAGTGCAATTGCCGGGTCATAGGGTAGCTCTATTTTTAACTTTTTGAGGAATCTCCACACTGTTTTCCAGAGGGGCTGTACCAACTTGCATTCCCACCAACAGTGTAAGAGAGTTCCCTTTTCTCCACAACCTCTCCAACATTTGTTATTTCTTGCCTTGTCACTTTTTGCCATTCTAACTGGTGTAAAATGGTATCTCAATGTGGTTTTGATTTAAATTTCCCTGATGGCTAATGATGTTGAACATTTTTTCACATGTCTGTTAGCCATTTGTATGTCTTCTTTGGAGAAATGTCTGTTCATGTCTTCTGCCCATTTTTTTACTTGATTTCTATTCTTTATAAGGGAGATAGAGAAATGTGTGTGTGCATGAACACCCCATATATACATGTCATATTCCAGCATGATTACTACTTTGAGTTTCTTTGTAATACAATTAGTAATAGAAAAAATACACATGTAGATAAAAGAGAGATGGCTACAATACAGAAAAATAATATGCACAGTGTTTTTGTATGTGGACTCTGCAGTCAACAATGTGGGTGTGCCTCTCAATGCCCCCATTCTCTAGCTCAGACCCTTGGGTGAGTCTCCCATGTAAAATGGGACTAACACTGCAGTTCTCAAACATTCTGCTTTTAAGATCCCTTTAACTCTTAAAAATTATTAAGGACCTCAAAGAGCAACAGTTTATGGGGTTCATTATATCAGTCTATATTGATGTTTATTAACTCAAATAATGAAAAGAAGCCTATTTCACATTAATATAAATATGTCTTATGAAAAATATATATTCTGAAACAAGAACAAATTAATGAGAAGAACAGCACTGCTCAATATTTATGCAAACCTCCTTAATATCTGATTTAATAGAAGACAGCTGAATTCTCACATCGGCTTAGCATTCAATCTGTTGGAATATGTTGTTTTGGTTGAAGTATACGAAGAGAATCTACTTTGCACAAATACAAAGTTGAAAAAGGAAAGACCCTGTGAATCCCTGAAAAGGTCTCATGGAACCCCAGGGGTTCTTGGACCATACTTTAAGAGCAATTAGACTACGTGGTCTTGAATGCATTGCTACCGAGGACTCTCGTGGTCAGTGTTTTATAAGAAACTGACCAGGGAACTTAAATCCTCTTGAAGTCACCACTGGTAGCACCATGCTTATTTCTCCTTTGAAGTTTGGTCACTTTCAATAGCCAAAATAAAGTGGATTTGTAACTACCATGAAAATACCTTTCCTATAACATTTAAGACAAACAAGGTGAACAAAAAGGTGGTCTCTTCTCCTGAAATGAAAGACAAGGTTGAGGATTTTGTTTTAGGTGCAGAAGTAGGGATGAGATAGGATGTCATGGGAACAGAGGAGTACTGCCCCATTTCAGGTGGGGATAAGGGTCCAGGAGTCCTCTCTAGTATAGAAAGTCCCATTCTAGAAAGACCCAAGTGAGCCAAAGTTCAAGACTATGGCTCACCAAGGGGCACTGTGCAGGGTTCCCATCCATCTGTGTGATGGGCCCTTTCAGAAAAAAACATGTGTAACTGCCTGAAGTAAAATGTATAAGATTTTGAGCGAAATCAATTATATTGGGATATACCCTCATCAGCAATGTATTTTAAAAACTTTTGTAATATAATATATTCCTTGAAGATATTATAGATTTGGTTTCAGACCATCACAATAAAGCAAATATTGCAATAAAAAGTCAAATTTAAAAAATCACAACTAGGCTAAAAAGTTTCCAGTTTCATGTTTTCCAAATAAACACATAGAGCAATCTTCTGTTTTCCCCAACTATTTGAAATAACTTTTCATTTCATTTTACATTTTTATGGCTGTGCTTAAAAAACTAGGTGTGTGTGCATGGCAGGATATAGGAGACTCTGTGAAGAAATATTCTAGCATAAAAAATTGGAAATTACAACTGCCCCTTGCACTGAGATAATGAAAGTCAAAAGCCAAACGTAACCCAGAAACAATGAATTGAGTTCTAGCTAAGTTGAGGCACTCCAGGCAGATAAAATCTTGTGCCTCATTCCTGCTCATCCTCAGGGACCAGGGAGGCAGCAATAAGGGGTATCTGTTTGCAGATGGAAGCTAGGATCAAAGAAGCTAGACAGCATGTCCAGTGCCAAGACAAATGGGTGCTCACGCACAGAATGCCAGGTGTTCACCCAACCATTCATCCACCCTTGGCACTTCTCACCGTACACATTTCATTCAAAACAGTAACACCTGCTAAGGTCTCAAAGCTAGAGACCAAGGATAATTTAACAGTAAATTTCAATTGCTAAGATAAACATGCAATCAAAAATCATCCAATATTGGAGGAAATTCAGGAAAATCATCCGATATCGAAAGAGCAACAAACATGACCAATGGCAAAATTTATATCTGAGGACAAAGAGTTAATACAGCACTCAGAAGGCTTTAAAAAAAAATAACACATTGAGAGAGAACCTTTTACACAAAACACATCAATCATTAACTTCTTAGAGTGAAAAATATAATTAATGGAGGTAAAATTCTCAACAGATGGACTAAAAATGCATAAGGAGAAAAAAAAGAGTAACCTGGAAGACTGAGTTAAGGCACTTTTTCAGCTGCAGCCAGAAGGATAGTAAGAGGAAAAGGAAGAAAGTCAGAAAATAGGAAAGATAGATCCAGAAACCAGTAAGCTTCTAATGGAGGTTCTGGAGAGGGTGGGGATTGATAATGGAGAGATACCAATACACCAAGAAATAAAGAGTCAAGAAGTGAAGATGGATACTGATGAGTCCTGAGTTTGAAATAGACCACTGAGTGTCTAGCAAGATAAAGAACACATGTCAGGTCCTAAAATCTGATAGGCAACTTTGAATACCTACACATGGGATAACATCAGAATGACATGAAAGACTGAATATACACACAACCAGACTACACATAAAAATAGAACTCTTACCCACAGCCTGCAGTGACCAGCCCAGTTAGTTATTACCAACATTATCTACACCATCGTCTCCACGACCCATCCTAGGAAGCCCACTGGTAAGGAGCACTAAGAGGACACGACTGCCAGCTGACCTACGAGTTGGACTCACGAGACTGGAGGCTCCTCACCCCGACTCTGTCCTTAGAATTTGGGTTCTTCTTGCCTTTCCCCCTTTTATTTTTTTTATTAATTTTTTTTTATTTCTTTTCAGCATAACAGTATTCATTGTTTTTGCACCACACCCAGTGCTCCATGCAATCCGTACCCTCTCCAATACCCACCACCTGGTTCCCCCAACCTCCCACCCCCCACCTTCAAAACCCTCAGATTGTTTTTCAGAGTCCATAGTCTCTCATGGTTCACCTCCCCTTCCAATTTCCCTCAACTCCCTTCTCCTCTCCATCTCCCCTTGTCCTCCATGCTATTTGTTAGGCTCCACAAATAAGTGAAACCATATGATAATTGACTCTCTCTGCTTGACTTATTTCACTCAGCATAATCTCTTCCAGTCCCGTCCATGTTGCTACAAAAGTTGGGTATTCATCCTTTCTGATGGGGGCATAATACTCCATAGTGTATATGGACCACATCTTCCTTATCCATTCGTCTGTTGAAGGGCATCTTGGTTCTTTCCACAGTTTGGCGACCGTGGCCATTGCTGCTATAAACATTGGGGTACAGATGGCCCTTCTTTTCACTACATCTGTATCTTTGGGGTAAATACCCAGGAGTGTGATGGCAGGGTCATAGGGAAGCTCTATTTTTAATTTCTTGAGGAATCTCCACACTGCTCTCCAAAGTGGCTGCACCAACTTGCCTTCCCCCCAACAGTGTAAGAGGGTTCCCCTTTCTTCACATCCCCTCCAACACATGTTGTTTCCTGTCTTGCTAATTTTGGCCATTCTAACTGGTGTAAGGTGGTATCTCCATGTGGTTTTAATTTGAATCTCCCTGATGGCTAGTGATGATGAACATTTTTTCATGTGTCTGATAGCCATTTGTAGGTCTTCACTGGAGAAGTGTCTGTTCATATCTTCTGCCCATTTTTTGATATGATTGTCTGTTTTGTGTGTGTTGAGTTTGAGGAGTTCTTTATAGATCCTGGATATCAACCTTTTGTCTGAACTGTTATTTGCAAATATCTTCTCCCATTCCGTGGGTTGCCTCTTTGTTTTGTTGACTGTTCCTTTGCTGTGCAGAAGCTTTTGATTTTGATGAAGTCCCAAAAGTTCATTTTCGCTTTTGTTTCCTTTGCCTTTGGAGACATATCTTGAAAGAAGTTGCTGTGGCTGATGTTGAAGAGGTTACTGCCTATATTCTCCTCTAGGATTCTGATGGATTCCTGTCTCACGTTGAGGTCTTTTATCCATTTTGAATTTATCTTTGTGTATGGTGTAAGAGAATGGTCGAGTTTCATTCTTCTACATATAGCTGTCCAGTTTTCCCAGCACCATTTATCGGAATTGATTAGGGCCGAACTGAAAGCGACCAGAGATGATGTTCACAATGATAGGGCAGAGCTGAAAGCTACCAGGGATGAGGTTCACAATGCTCTCAATGAGTTCCAATCTAATCTAAATTCTCTAAAAGCTAGGGTAATTGAGACCGAAGATAGAATTAGTGATTTGGAGGACAAACAGAGAGAAAGGATCAGGAGGAAGCCTGGAACAAACAGCTTAGAAGCCACGAAAACAGAATCAGGGAAATAAATGATGCCCTGAAACGTTCCAACATCAGAATTATTGGAATCCCTGAAGGGGAGGAGAAAGAAAGAAGTCTAGAAGATATAGTGGAACAAGTTCTTCATGAAAATTTTCCCAATCTCGCGAATGGAACCAGCGTTCATGTACTAGAGGCTGAACGGTCTCCACCCAAGATTATAGATTCCAGAAAAACATCAAGGCACCTGATAGTCAAATTGAGGAATCATAATTGTAGATATAATCTCTTGAAAGCCACTAGGACAAAGAGGCTCCTTACTTCCAGAGGAAAGCCCATCAGAATAATGTCAGACCTGTCCACAGAGACCTGGCAAGCCAGAAAAGGCTGGCAAGATATATTCAGGGCACTAAATTAGAAGAACATGCAGCCAAGAATACTTTATCCAGCAAGACTGACATTCAAAATGGATGGAGAGATAAAAAGTTTCCAAGACCGGCAAGGCTTAAAAGACTATGCAACCACCAAGCCGACACTGCAGGAAATATTAAGGGGGGGTTCTATAAAAGAGGAAAAATCCTAAGAATAGCATTGAACAGAAATATAGAGACAATCTACAGAAAGAAAGACTTCAAAGGTAACACGATGTCAATAAAAACGTATCTATCAATAATCACTCTTAATGTGAATGGCCTAAATGCACCCATAAAACAGCATAGGGTTGCAGATTGGATAAAACGACAGGACCCATCCATATGTTGTCTACAAGAGACCCATTTTGAACCTAAAGATAAACCCAGACTGAAAGTGAAGGGAGGGAGAAGCATCTTTCATGCCAATGGGCCTCAAAAGAAGGCCGGGGTAGCGATTCTCATATCAGACAATTTCGATTTTAAACTAAAGACTGTAGTCAGAGATACAGAAGGACACTACATAATACTTAAAGGGACTATCCACCAAGATGATCTAACAATTGTAAATATCTATGCCCCCAATAAGGGAGCAGCCAATTACATAAGAAAACTGTTAATCAAGATAAAGAGTCATATTGATATGAATACATTAATAGTAGGAGATCTTAACATGCCTCTCTCAGAAATAGATCATTGAAGCAGAAAATCAGTAAAGAAACAAGAGCACTGAATGACACATTGGACCAGATGGACCTCATAGATATATACAGAACATTCCACCCTAAAACAACAGAATACTCATTCTTCTCAAGTGCACATGGAACCTTCTCAAGAATAGACCACATACTGGGTCACAAATCAGGACTCAACCGATACCAAAAGACTGAGATTATTCCCTGCACATTCTCAGATCATAATGCCTTTCCCCCTTTTAAAGACTGCTCCAAGGACAGAGCCTTGAGATAAGGAAGTGATGCTGAGAATACCTCCATGGGATACATGACTGAACCCAGTTAAGGCCTCTCCATGAACTCCTAAGATTTGGTGGGCAGGCGCAGGGGTGCTTGATGCCACCCAGGACAAACCTTGTAGACAGGTTCCCTTTGTTTACTACAACAGCCACCTAACAAGCAGGAGGGCCTGTCCCTTTCTTCAGTCTCACCCTGCCCTCTGCCTACGTGAGCCAGTTTCAAATAACACTTGAAAGCTCTGGAGGAGGTTACTAAGCCAAGGAAACCAGGCTGCTTTCTAGAAGTTGGATTTGTAGAAAGCTGAAAACATCAATTTCTGTACAAGGCCAACTGGCCACACAAAATAGATGCCAGGGCGGCTACACTCGGGAGCAGTGTAGCTAAACTCACAACATATACCCTTAAACAAAGAGGATTAACTATCAACAGGGAGTCATCCTCATCAACTCTTAGTGTTAATCACATTAAAAGCAATACGGTGCTGGGGCACCTGGGTGGCTCAGTGAGTTAAGCCTCTGCTTTCAGCTCAGGTCATGGTCTCAGGGTCCTGGGATTGAGCCCCGCTCTCTGCTCGGCAAGGAGCCTGCTTCCCCCTCTCTCTCTGCCTGCCTCTGCCTACTTGTGATCTCTGTCAGTCAAGTAAATAAATAAATCTTTTAAAAAAAAAAAAGGCAATACGGTGCTGCTCTTTGCACATTAGAGCCTGCCACCCTCATTCAACCTCTCCTTCCAAGTAAACATGACACACAGGTAGTGCATATTTCAAGTCACTATCCAGTAACAGGTTTTCCCTATCTCCGTGCCCTCTACCTAAGGCTTGGGTCCTTGACTGAAAAACTTTTCTTCCTGCTCTGAGATACTATCTGTGAAAATTTAATAGGAGACTTACTTAGCAAACTGAGTTGTAAAATCACACACCAGAGGGACTTAACTGTTTCAGGTTCTAGGGCACTTTTCAATCCATAATCAAATTGTGTCTGCTCTAGATACACCTTTGCTTCCCCCATTATTTTTTTTCTAAAGATTTATTTATTTGAGAGAGAGAGAGAGAGAGAAAGAGAGAAAGTGCATGCAGAGGGAGCAGAGGTAAAGAATCTCAAGCAGACCCCCACTGATTGCAGAGCCCCATGTGGGACTCCATCTCACCACCCTGAGATCATGACCTGAGCCAAAACCCAGAGTCAAGTGTTTCACCCACTAAACCACCCTGGTGCTCCCTCCGTAATGTTTAATACACATGTCAAATAGGGATCTTGTGGCTGGGCCTGACATTCTATGGGCTAAACATTATACATATAATAGACAAAATGACTGGAAGAGAAAATACAAAAGTTCAGACAGACCCTACCACACCACCATTACCTAACCTTCTGCAATATTCCTTAAATCCAAAAGCAAAGAAGGATAAAATCTATTTGGAAGCCTTATACCCAAAGTTGGTTTTCTCATAGCCTATCCTACTCCTTGTAACATTTCCATCCTTCGAGGAAAGAAACCAATGAATGGGGGTATCCATTTGTCAACAACTTGGGACCATCAAGGAAATTATCATCCCTCATCTCCCAGAAGTACCCAACCCAAATAACACGCTGTCATCAATTCTTCCTGAAGCCACTTGCTTCACTGAAGCAGATTTTGGCTCTGCCATCTCCTCAGGGTGCCTCTAGACCGAGATGGTCAGTGCCCTTTTGCCTTCCCCTGGGGAGGGCAATATGGTATCTAGACAGTTATGCACTTGGGGTTCACTGACACCCCTTCCTCTATGTTCCAGGTCCTCAATAGAGACTCAAAGACCCCAATTCCCCCTTGTGATTCAGTTCTGACACAACATGTAGATGACCTACTACTTTGTGCAGAGGACCAGGAAACCTATGGAACAGGATGCCATTTACTTGTTCTCAGACTTAGGAGAAAACAGACATCAAGTTTTAAAAGCTGTATTTCAATTCTGTCCAATAATTTATTATTTAGGGGATGACCTACTTAAAGAAGGAAAAGTACTCTTTCCTGATAGACCAAAGGCTATGGAAACCTATCTTAGACTCCTCACAAATGACAATGGAGAGGACTCTGATTTTTTTTTTTTAAGATTTTATTTATTTATTTGACAGAGAGAAATCACAAGTAGGCAGACAGGCAGGCAGAGAGAGAGGAGGAAGCAGGCTCCCTGCTGAGCAGAAAGCCCGATGCTGGGCTCGAACCCAGGACCTGGGATCATGACCTGAGCCAAAGGCAGCGGCTTAACCCACTGAGCCACCCAGGCGCCCCGAGGACTCTGATTTTAACTGGATATTGCAATGAGTGCTATACTTTTCTGTGATTACAGCACCTCTTTACGAATTCGCTAAATCCTCGGTGAGAGCCTCTCTGCTGGGAAAGCCCAGACAAGAACCTGCTGACTCTCACCTGGAGGAGGTTCGTCAACAGTCGGCTTCCCGGAGCACTCCTAACTACAAGAAGCCATTTCATGTAGAGAGGTGGCTATTACGAAGGTCTCGCCCATGTTAAGAGAAAATATAAAAGCTAAAGGAAATGCTCTAACAGAGGATTATGCCCAACACGCTGCTTTACCAAGGTTATGCTCCTACCTCAACCCTCAAAGGATCCATTTCCGGAGGGATTCAAAGAGGCCATTTGTAAAATATCAGGACAGCAAATACCAACACAGTCACCAGCACATCTGAAACAAAATGATACAGGAAGGTTGAAAATAATGGGATAAAAATATGTGGCAAGTCATAACAGGAAAGTTAATTACTAATGCACAATGAAGGAGAACAAAAGGCAAAAAGACAAAATAGAAATAATTTTATACCGTTAAAGACACCAGCCAGGAACCTACCGAGCTTATCTCCATCATGAGTAGGCCTACCTTGTTGTAGAGGGTTTCACTAGGTGTCTGCTCCCTGCTTGGCATTAGGTCTCCTCTTTACCCAGCTTCTCAGAGAAAATCTCTCTTGTGCTGCTCCGTGTGATGTTCTTTTCGCACTGGGCAGTGTGATGGTGGGAGACGCTGGGAGGGAGAGGTCTGAGCCTCGGGCACGCGTGTTCACCATGCACCTGAGCGGGGGTGTGGCTTCACCAACAGTCTTGGTCCTGGGCCAATCCTAGTGCTGGGACATGCCCTATGCCTGCCCTTCCCCTTGCCCTTCCCCCTTACACAGCTGCAAAGGATTGTCTCCAACCCACCGCTGTTACCGTTTTTGTTGCTCTTCCTCAGAAAGAAGAAGGCTTTTCCCTCACAGGGGAGCTAAAGCTCAGTGGAGTTTCAACAGGGTCTGCCATCGGCCTCCACAAGCCAGCACTGAACTGAACACCTGGGGGGTGGGCTCCTGAGAGAAACAGCGTAAGAGTTTGCAAGCCTTTCCTGTGTCTGGGATTCACACTTCATGTAGCCCACACCAACCTTTAGGAATTCTTTAAAAGCTTCTGCCTGTATCTATAGACTTCTGTGGCACCTGGTGGTCTGCCCTAGGTGACCAGCTGCAAATTGTTAGATACTTGTAGACGCCTGTCTCTCCAGGGAGACAGGGAGACGCTGAATTTTACCTGAGTCTTGTGTTTCCTTCACACAGCAACACTTGATAAATCCCCCCACCATTTTGTGTCCCAGGAAGTGATTTAGCACAAAGAACCCCCCTTCCCCCTCTGACTCAGATAAAAGTTTCTGTCTACTCTCTCTAAACTCTAAACGACTGTGTTTACCTGTGAGGGGGGCCAAACACACACCTTTCCCCTTGCCCCCTGAACCTGCCAACAAGGCCAGTCATAGACCTTTCCACTTTCGGTCCAGTCAATTGCCTGTTTTTATGTATCATGAGTGAACAGCTAAAGTTAGAATTGTTTATCCCGCCCCTCCCCCAAATCAGCTAGAGGCAGAAATAGCTGTTTCTAGTACAGCTCCTGTGACTTCTGATTACAAAACATTCCCACCTATATATCTCCCACTTGTAACCTGCCTTCTACTCCCTATAAGGTCTAAGGTAAAGACATCCTGCTGAAATAGACACGCTGATCTTTGAATCTGGGGTGACGTCCGTCTTGCTATAGTCTGAAGAAAATCATCTCCTTAATTGTCTGCTGCATTGTGTCTCTGACACCGGGTTTCAGGTTGGTGACATACCCTGTGACCCCATTCTGAAAATTCAAGCATTTATCTCTAGTTTCGTTACCTAGCTTTTTCTCCCTCTCTTGTTTTTCCTGCTGTGGGGGAACAATGCTGCTCCTTTTCCGGCTTTCCGTCCCTGAGCTGAACAGGAAGTCTTGACTCTCTTCTCGTATTCGCCACTTTCAGGTGACCAATACAAATATTTTAAAAACGACCCTTATGAACGGATGGATTTTAAGACTTAAAGGCTTTCAACCAATTTTAGTTAATCTTTCTGCACTTAAAAGTCCCCATCTTTGGCCAGTGGGCATCCCTTCAAGGTGACCTTTTAAACCTCTGGATACAACTCAGTTAGTCTTTGATTGCTTCATTGCTTTCTGTTTCATAAAACACTCCAGTCTCATCCTTCCACTCCAGATCTGGCATCAGCCACTTCTCTAGGAAGCCTTTGTTTGTTTTACCAGCAAATGGTGTTTAAAATCATAATCTGGGCCCCACTGCTATTGAAACTCTTCATA
Source organism: Lutra lutra (assembly GCF_902655055.1). Classification (NCBI taxonomy): domain Eukaryota; kingdom Metazoa; phylum Chordata; class Mammalia; order Carnivora; family Mustelidae; genus Lutra; species Lutra lutra. The sequence continues at coordinate 75,938,829 of NC_062282.1, read as the reverse complement.
CGCAAAATAGATTCATTTATTTTCTTAAGTTAAAAATGTGGGAAGAATACATTGTATTACTCATAGTATTGGACGAATGAGATCAAAGAAACAACCAAGACTTACTAAAGGGTCAGCGTTTCCATGTGTTCAAAAATATTCAATGAGCACATGACTTGAGTTGGACATATTCCACTGAGGATATAGGTAGAGTGGAGGGGGAAAAAGGAATAAAAGACAAAATCCTTTGTCTGCATAAGGCTTCCATTCTAGTGGAGGAAGATGAACAGTAAACAAGTAAAAAACAAAAAAAGTAAATTCCATGATAAGTGCTAGGGAAGAAAAGAAAGCAAGGAAGGGGGCTTAAGGGAGTACTACTATTATGTTTTTTTATTATTATTATATTTATGTGAACTGTTCCACGCAATATAATTGGGCAGGCCAATCTAATTTATGGATGCAAAAGTCCCTTTTCAATGTCCTATCAGGCCTCCTTCTTTAAATAGATGATACATGAATCATTTTGTAAAGTCTTTATATCATCCTCCTCCTTAACCCCATCCAGCAGGTGAAGATATAGTTATGGACTGAGTTTGCTTAAAGAAAGGGACACCTACATACTATTGGTGTCTGGAGAGTAGAGACACCTGTGCCCTGAAGGTACTCCCTCTCATGCTGGCGGAAAGAGGAGACACAGGGATATGACGATCCTTATCTGGACAGGTAAGGTTATATCTCAATAAAATTCTATTATGCTCCTACCTTCCCAGTAAAGGTGAAGTGGCCAACAACCTGAGCCATCCTTTGAAGAGGTAATAATACCCTCCCCCCAACTCCACCTTCTCATCCCCATTGAAAAGTCTTCAGAGACCCTCCAGCTTCCCATGCAAATATTCTGAAGGGGGCTATGGCCCCTGAGTACAAGGGCGTTTTTATTTTAATGTCTAATGACATATCATCAAAGAACCAAATAAAATCGTTTTATTTGGTGATGCTTTCTTAAGGCAGCAACTATTTGTGAAAAACATTTAAGTGCCAGGGATGAATGACAGCCCCAACCACATTTCCAATGTATCTGCATAAGAAATAGGAACATTGCTGCCTGAATGCTATAAAATATTTTTATGGAGCTCTAAATTCTGTTGGTGTATAGTAAACTAGGCACTAGAGACAAATTTCTGAGATTGTGTATATATCAATATAATAGAGAGTTCAATCTATTTCTAGGGTAATCGTTGTGTATATCTTAAAGATACATTTTTATTAAAAATGAGATTTATTCTGTATGAACAGCATTGCAAAGTTGTTGCCCAATGGTATGGCAGCCACTTTTTGGGGCGTATTATGCATAGTTGGTACTTCCGATGAGTGTCTTGTTTTGGGTGCTGGATCACCCCCAAGCCCCCCAAAGTCTGGGCCATTAGATTATTGGGTCTCTTTTTAAAATCTCTTTAGATGTCCTTGAAAATAATAAAGACACATTAAGACCTACAATCGTGATGTCCTGGGCTTCATCCTCTGCCCTCCCTACTGCCATAGTGAAACATGGCTCATAGACCGAGAAACCAGAAGCCACAGGAGATGTTTTAACCCCCGAAATGTGTGAAGAGTATGCCTGTTGTACCCACCATCTGTTCTTCCGTCCACTAGACTGTGGGCTTCTCACAGTCTGAGCTACACCTCTTTCATCTCTTTACCCCCAATGCCACATTCTGAAGGCTGGCATATCATCATAGGGGTCAAGATATAAATGGAATAAAAGGATAGTGATGATTTTATTAGTGTGTGTTCCTACTACACTTCTTTCCTACAAACTCTTCTATTCCCAAAGTGTTTCTGCCTCATTTAGACCAATCACTTGAATGTCCCCTGCACAAGCATGGTCTTTCCCACTGCCAACCCTTTGTTCATATTGTTAGAGCCACCAGAATGTCCTTTCCCTCCAGGAAGTTTTCTTGGGTAGCATTTATCTTACAGGGCTATGGAGAGGCTGGAATCAGAATATGTGAACACATCTAGATGATGCTTGCTACAGTAAACTTCATTTTCCTTCTCACTGCCACAGACCCTAATCACCCTCTGAACTTCTGGAGACTGCACGTGGGCCACGTAATTTAGGCCTTGCATAAACACTGTTTTGTAATGCTCAGAAACTGTCTCTTCTAGGTCTGTCTGGTCAATCCAGATATCCCCTTAGAGGATCACACTTTATTCCCTATGTTCATCAGAGCATCTAGATCACAGAAACACACACCTAGTAGGAACTCAACAAAAGCCAACCAGATGCCTTCCTCCTCTGTCTTTGTCTCTTTTTTCTGTGGCATATACTTTTTTGGGGGGAGGTCTTTTTGTTTCCAGACCACCCCTTGTTTACTCTGGTCCTGCCTATCTGGATCACAGCAGCCTAGAGTAAGAGTAGAAGGCTCACCCGTGCTGGGCCAAACAGGTCCTATGTCCTAGGGATGGACAAATGGAATTAAAAATAGCCCAGAAGTCTCTGGACAGCTGAGACATGAACAAGTAACTTTGACTTTGTGGGGCCCCCATATTCCAGCCTGTAGACTAGACAGACAAAGCAAGTGTATATGGAAAGAGAGGAGGATGAAGCCATTAAGCCATTGAGAGCGTTCCCTTCCAAACAAGAGAATGGGAGGCATCCAGTCCAGCTTCAAGTTCCCAGTTCTGCTAGCTCTCTTCCCAAGGTCCAGCCACTTTTCTGCCCTTGATTTCTGTGACATACCAGTTTTCATTCATTAAATCCCTCCTCTCAAGGTACCTGGTGACTCAAAGATTCTTACTTAATATCTTTTTATTTTGCTTCCCCCTACCCAATACACCAAAGAGCAAATTTTGGGAGAGCTGAGGGCTTGGAGCACCTGGAATTTCTCTATTTCTTTTATCTAATGGATCCAGTCTGGGGTGAGAGGAGCGGTGAGGAAGGGGAGAATAATATTTGGTAGTATCCTGACGACTGGGACATCAACTTGGTCCCTGCATTATTATACCCGTTCTTGGCCAACAGAAGCACCTGTGATAAGTGGCTCTTGAGAGAAGCATGGTATAGGCAGAGAACTGTGCTAAGAACACTAGCTTTAAAGGTACACACACTAAATTCTGCTACTTCAGGGAGAGATGGAATAGGGTTCCTTTGCTGTGCTTCTGCCACTATTGTGGATATGAGGATCAAAGGGGCAGATCTCAGGCTGTGGTAGGACTCAGTACCTAGCACACAGACGTCCTCACTGATCCTTCTGTGCACCTTCACATGACGAGAGTGAAGGAGAGAAGGAGGGATGAAGAAGAGAGATATTGGTTCTCCAAGAACACTGATGTCCCTATGCCCTTGGGTCCCTAGAAGCGAGTTCAAGGGACACAGCCTTCTTCTCTGAGTGGGCTATGTATCGAAAGCAGAAAAGACCTTTTAGACAGGAGAAAGGAGGCAAAGCTGGAATATTTTTTAAAAGATTTTATTTATTTATTTGAGAGAGAGAGGGAAAGCACGAATGAGTGTGCAGTGGGGATGGGCAGGGACAAGCAGACTCTGCACTGAACATGGAGCCCAATGCTGGGCTCTATTTCATGACCCTGAGGTCATGACCTGGGTGAAACGAAGAGTCAGAGGTTTAGCCGAAGGAGTCACCCTGGTGCCCCTAGATTTTTTTTTTTTTTTTCTCATAATCCAAGCTATCCTTTTCTCTCCTCACTGAATGTCTTAGTCTACTCAGGCTGCCATATCAAAATACCATGGCCTGGGTGGCTTAAACAATAGAATTATATTTTCTCACAGTTCTGAAGACGAATTTACAAGTCATCCTGCCAGCATGGTTGGATTCTGGAGAGGGTCCTCTTCCTGGCTGGTAGATGGCCACCTTCTCACTGTGCCCTCTTCATAGGCCCTTTCCTCAGGGTGTGTACATGGAAGAAGGATCAAGAGACAGACAAGGATCTCTTCCTCCTCTTAGAAGGCCTCCAGTGCTATTGGATTAAGATGTCATGCCTATGGCTCTCCTTTAACCTCAATGTCCTTAAAAGAGCTGTAACCTCCAAATACAGTCACACTGAGGGGTTAGGGCTTAAACATATTAATTTTGTGGGGACACCATTCAAACCACAGCACTGGGGAATGGGAGACTGGGCACGGGGTGGTAGGGAAGGACAGAAGTGAATGCATCTCTCCTGTTCGCCACAGTCATAAATAAACATTAGAGGGGAGATGGATTCAAATACAGGGAAGCACAAGATATTATCACTATCCCAGGAGGGAAGAGACTGTTATATTTCCAATTATTAAAGATTCAAACACATGCATGGAATAAATGTATCTCATTTAGGTCTGGAAGTTTTCTGCCTTTATTCTTATTTAATTAGAGCATTTGCTATGTAAAGTCCTCATATTTTTGTGAGAAGCATCATCAGCAAATTTAACTCCGGAAGAAAAGTAATTAATTTCAGAAATGGAGGTTGTCAGTCAGTTACATGCTGGCATAAACCATGTCACTAGTGAGCAGCCACAGCCTTGGGGGTGTTATTTCTCTTATTTCTGTCAAAGCTGTTGAGCAAGGGATTGGGCAGAAAGGGTGCCTATGTCAGTTGCAAGTCTTATGGACAATGATACAGTCTAAAACTAGCCTGGGAGAGATGGCCAGTTTACATTTCCCTCCACACACACACACATACACCCCCTCTTTTTTTTTTTTTGAGTAACCTTTAAGTTTTGCTTATTTTAATCTTCATACCAAAAGCCTTATAACTTCTAGCAAACCAACCACAGCCAGGAATAATAAAGAAAAGCCTTATTCTGAATGTTAAACACAAAGGTAGGATTTTTCTACTTATAGATGATGCAGATATAGTCTTTCTCCTTTGACCAGCTGATAGAATAAATTATTTTAGCTGACTTCTTTGGGCCAAGCCACCTCTGGAGTCTGGGAATAAACCCATTTGGTTATGGTAGGTTATCCTATTCCAATGCTGCTGGATTTCATTTGCTAGCATTTTATCTAAGATTTTTTTTTTTTTTTTTAATTTATATGTACTGACCTGTAGGTTGGCTGTGTGTTCTACGTTCACCATTCTCGGTCAGTTTAGAGGATCTGACTTCAGCTAATTTTATAAAAATGTATCAGGAAATTTGGTAAGGACCAGAACAGGTTAACAAGGTGTTTGGCCAAGCCTCTTCTGAAACCATGTTGTGGGGCTGGAAACAGGAATAAGCCAATGGACTTAGCCAATTAGCTCCTGTCCATTTGCCACCTCTCTGCCTACTCTGCCCATGGAGACCCCTCTCTATCATTTCTCCCCAAAGCATTTGGCTTATTTCCCTAAGATGCTTATTCTCTTTTATAGCTAAATATTAATTGGCTTGCTTATTTGTTTTTCCACATCCCACTGAATTTTAACCTCTACGTGGACAAAACCAAGCCTGTTTCATTCACCACAATGTAATCTAGTACCTAGAACACTGCCTGAAACATCTTAAGGGTTCTAGAAATACTTATTCAATGAAAGATAGATATTAGGCACATTTCAATTTTACCCCAGGTAAGCTTTATTGCTGAACTAGATGATAAGAAATTTATAATACTAATAATTATTAATAATTACCATTTACTGAATGTTGGCTATATACTATGTATTATAATAATATGCAATATACTATAAAAGCACTCTATGCTCATCATTTGATATGTGTTCTCTTATGTGATCTTTTCAAAAATCCTATAAAGTAGGCTCACTAACTGTAAATAATTGTCTTCAAGCTGCCCAGTTCATAAAGCTAGGATTTGAACACAGGTTTTTCCGAAGTCTGTATTCTTGACAACTATAAGAAAGTGTAAGGCTGTAATCTTGACAACTATAAGAAGTGCTTTCTCCCCAAAACAAGTTAAAGCAGAGAGAAAACTGGGCTCAGTAAGTTTTCACTATCGTGAGGCTATAGCTTATTCATTCCAAATATAAGCTTCTCAGACCCATGTTACATTTGACATTTAGAAGAATTTACAGTACATATAATGAAACTATTATTGCATGTAGAATAAATAGGGTCATTTAAATGCTGAAGGAACTTTTTTTTTTTAAATGCAGCATTCATCAGGAAAAACTATTCCTTCTTCTGCCTCCTTTTTCAATATTGTGCACAGAGAGGGAAAGAGAAAGGGATGGAGTCCTCCTCCCTCCCAGCCTCCTACCCTAGTAGGGAGTCTAGCAAGTGGGGGACCAGAGGCTGCAGAAGTGTGTTCCCAGAAACCACGGGAATACAGAGGAGATGGGAGGGAGGGCTTGCTAGTTAGGAGGGGAGGGCCCACTCCTACATTTTTCCCTCCTAAGCCAACCCTCCTGGCTTTGTGTATTAGTGATTCACTTGGGCCAGCTCAACAGAGGAGCAATTCTATGACTGGCATAATGACAATTTTCTCTATTCTGGGGTTGGAAAGGAGGAGGGCCAAGAGAATGAGGGTGGTCTGTACAGGCAGGTGGGTTGTCTGGAGCTGATTCATGCAATAAATATTTACAGAGCAATTATAGATACTTGAAATCAGGGATACAATCTGAGAAGAAACCCAATGGAGTAGGAATATCCATTTTTTTAATATAAATACACTTGGTTATATTCTATGATGGAAAAATCAAGGGTGCTCTGGGAAGGAAAGTAGGGACCTATTATACTGGGGCTGAGGATGGGTGTCCCCAAGGCAGTGACATTGAGAGTAAAGCTAAAATAAGAGTAGCATGTGGCCAATATTACTGTCACCTACAGTCACAGCATTCTAGGCAGAAAGAACATTATAGAAAAATTCTCTGAGGAAGGAAAGACATAGGTCAAAGTACAGAGAGCAGAGATGGGGATGGTGTTGCTAGAGTGGGAAGTAAAAACAAGGTGAGTGGCAGAAGGCACAAGCAGAACCTTCCAGATATTAAACACTGTGGTGAGCAGGAGCACTGAATAGCCAGTGACAAGCTTTGAGCAGTAGAAGGACACAGCCAGACACACTGTCCCCTTCAGTCGGATTGCAGGGAAAAAAACCAAGTGGAAGGGGCAAGGTGGGTGTCTGAGACCATCTGGCACTTCCCTGTAGAGAGAGACCTGGTACCTGGTAGCTGACGGAATCAATGAAGAGAAAAGGGAAGGTTTAAGATTCAGCTTAGAGACGGAACTGTCAGGTAGGTCCTCATGTCAGCCGGGATGTAGGAAATGAGTGAGTAATGTGGAGACACAGCCTCTGATGAGGTTCAGCATTCTGAGCTGAGCAGTAAAGTGAGCGCCCAGAGATGCCACTGCTGAGACAGAAGAAGACTGCAGGAAGGGGAAATCTGCCAGGATAAATCAAGACCTTGTTTTGACTGTGTTTTAACTGAAACGATTGAGCCACCATGTGGGTCACCGAATGTATTTATCTGGAGCTTAGAAGGAAGTTTGTGGCTGGAATGTTAAATTGGATTGAATGTAATAAATACTGAACACTTACTCCCATTGTAGGAACACCAGCCCCATCTCTGCTAGGACATTGTCTTCCAGGGAGGATCAGTCTCAAACATGAGACCATATTCTGGAGACATCGAGTGAGAGATACATGGTTACCATAGAAGGGGCCCTAAAGCTTGAAACTAATTGGACCCAGTGGTCAGAAGGAAGGAAGGAAAAGGAATGAGGATGAGAAAGGAATCCAGGAAGGTCTACGGAAGATTTGGAAAAGTCAGTCCAAACCTTAAAGGTTGAGGAGGACTACAAGAGGCAAACGGGTAAAGGCATTTCAGGCAGGAAGAAAACCCCTAACTAGGTATCATGTACACACAAGGTGTTATGAGGCTAACTAGCCCCATCTGGGCCACACAAGAAAGACAGTAAGTAAAGCTGAAAAGGCATCCAGGGGCCAGACTGCCCAAGACCCTCAGGTAAGATCAAGGAGTCTGGGTTTTAGGACTCCTGCAGCCCATCAGAATTACTTAGGAAATCATTTAAACTCTTAACCCCAGCTCTGACCATTGACATTCTGATTCTATAATTTTAGGAAGGAAACTAGAGAACCTGGGAGGCTCTGATCGAGGAGCCTGGCATGTGGGGACCACAGATGCTCATGATGGAGGATAAAAGTCCATGACTGCTCATAAAAGTGGCATCATACAATGTCTGACTTTTCATATCTGACTTATTTCTCGTAGCATAATGTCCTCAAGGTTCACTCCTATTGTCTCATGGGTCAAAATGTCCTTCATTTTTTAGGATGAACACCATTCTATTGTCTGGATGTGCCTCATTTGTTCATCCAGTCATCCCTGGCTGGACCCCTGTGGTGCTTCCAGTCTTCCATGACTTTGGATGCACCACCAGGGAGTTTCACCACAATGCAGGGTCCAGGTCACATCTATGCTATCCAAATCCAAATCTCTGGAAATGGAACCTAGCTATGAGCACCTTTAAAACCTCTCCAGGTAATTCCAATGTGCAACCAAGCGAGAGACACACCATTTCAAGTAGAAGGTGGTTGTTCACAGCGCAAACGGAGGGAAGAAAAATAGAAGGATGTGGGTCTTGGTCTCTCTTCACTGTATTCCTGCCAAGCCCTTCTTCCTGACAACTGAGGACAGAAAGCAACAGCCTTGAGGGAAGCCCTGGGATGAGGTCAGGGGCTGTACACAGGATGGCACTTCTTTAAATTCCTTCAACCCTCAACTGAACTGTATGTCAGCCATCTGAAAAGTGTACATTCATGGCAATTTCCAAGTGATGTGATTTGCCTAGGTGACTGGGATTAGAAATAGCCTCAACCTCCTCCTTGGTTTCTGGAATATGTACGAGCCAAGACTGAGCCTCGGGTGGTAGTGAGGCAGGTTTCATGGGGATGGTGCCTGGCTTTCACCAGCTTGTCCTCCTTCAGTGGGCAGGCTCAGGCCTTAGGATAGGAAGAACCAAGAGGGCCAGACTAGGAAGGCAGAAGCAGTTTCTAGAAGAGCTGCCCTGGGTGGCCACAGAGACTTCCGAGTGTGGCTAGTGGGACCGGGGGCAGATGCCTGGATGCAAGGATGAAATCAGAGGAAGCAGCAAGCGTCTGCAAGCAGACCCCGGGGCAGAGAGAGGCCAGCACTCCCTTGTTACTCGATAGCACAGTGGAGCCTTCCTAGACAGAATCTCAGCTGACAGGGCTTCCTGTCTAGGCCGCACAGGTGAGGACCACTTTAGTAGGAGGCTAGTAGTTCACGCTGACTACTTTTAATTTTCCAGCCCTTTCCAAGCAATAGTTCTATCATGGGAGAACTCGTCTTCCCCAGGTAATCTGGGTGAAGTCCAGCTGTGGTGAGCTTAGAAGTCAACGAGTCTTATGTTACTTTTTGTTGTCCCATGATTCCACTGAGTTTATCCCTCATATAGAGTTAAGAAAATACTAAATTTTCTCCTCTTGCTTCATTTATTATGGTTACACAGCCCAGTGCCCCAACTCCTGTCTTTATGTAAAGGTGAGAGAGAAAACAGATCAATATTTATAATTTGCTATGAACACGGTGGCTTTTATCAAGATGCCAGCAGAAAAGGGAAAAGTGCAGAGGGAGAGACCTCCCCAGGAGCAAACTTTCTGCATCTCAAAATCCTACAGGGAAAAGCGATGAACTGTAGTGACATTCAAGAGAAAATATGTCCTTCCAAAGTAGGCGCGGGGCTGGGGGACGGCGAGGCCTGAGAGAAGGGTATAAATCCACTGGGAGCAGAACAGCATACAAATGACCTAATTCAAACTCTGCATAAAGACAGCGTCCTCAACAGTGCAGGGTGGCAGTGGACCAGGGTCCTGGGACACTCCATGCCTGAGTTTCAGGCCCTGCGGTGCCACTTCCCAGATCGTGGGCAGGTGACCCTCTTTTCAGTCCCCTCATCTCTACACCGGAGATCACAGTGCCCACCCTTGGGGAGTTTGTGAATGTGAGCAAGACCATCCACTGAGGGATGCTGTACCCTAAGTGCCCCTCAGGGGAAGCAGAGGCCTCCTCCTCGGGGGCCCCCAGGGTGCTGGTTACTGATCTTGGCAAGAGGAGGAGATCCTGTTGTAGTCTTTCTGTGTACTTCCATGGCCTTCCATCTTAAATACGCTCAACCTCATTCCACAGAAAAATGCAAATCAAACTACCCTGATGCGGCACTTCGCCCCCCAAGATTGGCTCATGGAAGGAAGCCTGAGAACACGCTCTGCTGTGGAAGCTGTGAGGAGCCAGGTGCTCTCCGACGGCTGCCGCGAACATCAGTCGGCGCAGCCACTAGGAAGGTAATTGGCAATATGTCAAAATTACAAATACACAAACCCTTTGTGTATGTACCATGCTAGCCATTAAAGGATTTTCCCCCTAACATCAAAAGATTAGAAATAGCCCAAAAGTCCATCAGTAAGGGACCATTTAATTAAACTGTGTTGCAGCCATCCAATAGATCACCTTGTAGCTAAGAGGAAAGGTAGCTCTTTCTGTATTGATATCAGAATTCTCCAAGATATATTTTGCATTTAAAAAAAAGGCATTGCTCAGTATCTGTAATATGCTACATTTTGTGTAGTAAATGGGAGGTACACAAGAATATTTATTCACACAGAATAGCCACAAAGAGACTCCAGAAGACACATAAGAAACTAAAAATGCATGTACCTACATGGTGGGTAGTAACTGACCTGTTGGGGTACAGGGCAGGGCAGAGACTTCCACTACTTATTATTTGTTTATACCTCTTTATTCTTTTAAGGTTTCAAATCAAGAAATAATCACGTACATTTAATGCAATCCCTATCAAAATCCCATCTATTTTTTTCAAAGAAATGGAACAAATAATCCTAAAATTTGTATGGAACCAGAAAAGACCTCGAATAACCAGAGGAATATTGAAAAAGAAAGCCAAAGTTGGTGGCATCACAATTCCAGACTTCAAGCTCTATTACAAAGCTGTCATCATCAAGACAGTATGGTACTGGCACAAAAACAGACACATAGATCAATGGAACAGAATAGAGAGCCCAGAAATAGACCCTCACTCTATGGACCACTAATCTTCAACAAAGCAGGAAAGAATGTCCAATTGAAAAAAGACAGCCTCTTCAACAAATGGTGTTGGGAAAATTGGACAGCCACATGCAGAAAAATGAAACGACCATTTCCTTACACCACACACAAAAATAGACTCAAAATGGATGAAGGACCTCAATGTGAGAAAGGAATCCATCAAAATCCTTGAGGAGAACATAGGCAGCAACCTCTTTGACCTCAGCTGCAGCAACTTCTTCCTAGGAACATAGCCAAAGGCAAGGGAAGCAAGGGCATAAATGAACTATTGGACTTCATTAAGATCAAAAGCTTTTGCACAGCAAAGGAAACAGTCAACAAAACCAAAAGACAACTGACAGAATGGGAGAAGGTATTTGAAAATGACATATCAGATAAAGGGCTAGTGTCCAAAATCTATAAAGAACTTAGCAAACTCAACACCCAAAGAACAAATAATCCAATCAAGAAATGGGCAAAGGACATGAACAGACATTTCTGCAAAGAAGACAACCAGATGGCCAACAGACTCATGAAAAAGTGCTCCACATCACTCGGCATCAGAGAAATACAAATCAAAACCACAATGAGATACCACCTCACGCCAGTCAGAATGGCTAAAATTAACAAGTCAGGAAATGACAAATGCCCTTTCCCACATAATCTCTCGCTTCCTTTGATTTCTTCACCACACCCTTCCTTCTCCAAACATTCAGCAAGTATTTATCATGAGCCTGGGAATGGTGCTGAGTGCTTTGGGAAGACGAAAGACAAAGATCCTGCCACCAAAGAGCTGATGGTTTGGGGAAAGAGAAAAGCGCAAGGCAGTTACAATACAGAGGGAAAGTTCTACGATCCACTAAACCCTCAAGTAATAAAGCAAATTTATTTCACCACAAACCCAAATATTGCTGCTGCCTTAACACTGGAACACCTTTGGCTCCTTTCCTCTACTCTCCAGCTCCTTTCTTGGCCAACTGTCTTCGTTTCCTCTTAAAAGTTCTACTGTCCTCATCCTTGTCAAGATCCTCTTCACTTCCTGCCTGCATGCATTCTGGACCCTTCCAACTCACCGGTTCTTTCCCACTCCCATTTCTTCTGAATCCTGTCTATTGTATGTACGCTTGCAAGGCAAATATTCCTGCATTTCACTCATGTAGGCTTCTGAACAAACAGTCTCTGAATAGGAAAACAGGAGATGAGCAAAATGTACGGTGAGCTGTGCTATTCAGCATTTAGAAAGTAGAGTTCTCTACTGTGTTTTATTTCTCTGGGTCTTCTACGTAGTCAGAAATGATGAATGGAAACCCCTTGAGGCATTCTAAGGTCCTGAGGTGCCTCCTTAACATCAAAGAAAAATATCTGTGTGAACTTCATCTGGAAATATAGACTTTATTGTGCTCTGGTTCTCTGTGTGCTCATTCTTTATTAACCGGTGTATTTGATGAATGAGGAAAGCTAGTTCTTTGACTCTGCAAGCAGAGTTTATACTAACTGCCTAATAAAAACTTTTGTCCTACACAAATAATTTTCAAGATTATGGATTTGTAGCTTTTGTTAATGGAAAAACCAAATTGATTCTGATTTTAAAAATCAAGAGACTTACTATAATAACCTTGTAAACAGTTTCTCTGAGGTTGTTACCACCCCTTCAAAAAGAAAAAAAAATGCAACAACAGATAAATAACAACTACCAATAACCACATCCACATGGACTAGAATAAATATTATAATCACCTGTTTAGGAAAGAATGCAAAACAGTTTTTTTGCTAAAATTGCTTAGCAGATTATACAATGGGTGTTTGGGAATTTCAAATGTGTCTCGGTGGAAGCGTAAATATTTATCTGTTCTATTTCTCAGTGTAATATATAGTCAATAAACATTTCCCTCTGATGTGCCAGCTACCTGTAGTATCAGTCACTGAGACTTCATTCATTTGCAAATCCTTTCTCACTGTCCTGGAATGATGTGCTTCCAACCTAACTACTGGGGTCCAGATGTGATCAAAGATAAGTTTTTCCTTTGATATTTGGACAGTGTTTGACTTACCAGTGTCCTGGTAGGCACTCAATTTTTATTCTACATAGAGGAAAAAATGGATATTTTCACCAGAAAACTCAGGGAATCATAGAATTTAGAAAGCAAGGAGAACCCTGGCTCTACCTTCATTTACCAGAACTTCCCTTGGTGGGACAGGGGATGGGGGAAGTAGGGACAGAAAAGTGTCCATTTAAAGCCACACGAGAATTTAGGCTCCTTTTAGATGCCCATATTACAAATTATTGTTTAGTTCCAGATTCCCTGTCTTAGTCCCACTATCCGCATCATTGAGGTCAGAATCTTATTAATTGGCCCTTAGTCTTTCAAAGCCAGTGACTCTGACACTGTGGCACGTTCAGTAGGCTCCTCGCTCCCTAGCAGGTTCAATCTCATCCCTAGGGGACCTGATGGGAGTCAACTGGAGCTCTGCTCAGGAAGAGCGGTGGGGGTCCAGCAATAGCCCCTTCTCTGGGGCTTCTTATCCTCTCCCTGCTGAAGGCAAGTTGACCGGCAAGGAGCCTTGTGCTCTGGCAAAGCACCCTTGATTCTACTTACACCTTCCCTTTCCAGCCAAATACCAATGCCAGAGAGAAATGTTGGGGTGGGTTTCCACCATCACAGCCGTACAGATCACTGAATTCAGCTGAGCGCTGTCAATAGCCCATTTCAAAGAGGAAGAAACAGCTTTAGAAGGGCTAGGTACCCAAGGACACAGCACAGGCAGGGGACCCAGCCAAGGTTAGAATCCTGGCTTGCCTGCTGTAGGACTGGTGCTTTTTGACTGTTGACTGCAGGCCAAGGACTCAAAGGACATGAGCTTGAGCAGCAGACCTCTAATAACCCTGTAGCTAGACCTACCAGGGAGGCTAGAACCAAAAGCCCATTTCCGGCCCTTCTCTGCCTCCTACCGATGCACTGATCTGTTCGGCCCACTTCCGGTGCTTGGCCTGCCTCCTGGGGGTTCCTCCTGGGGGCTTCCTGGGGGGACGTGCTCCACACCTGGCTGCTGGGCTTCCATGTTCTCTTTTCTCAGGTGGGGTCTTCTCTCCTTCATGCAGGTTCACACATCCCTGGTCTTCCCTGTTGATCACTCACCAGACTCACTTTATTCCAGACCTGAACATGTCTCTGAAGCAGAAGGGATCCACCTGTGGGTTACCAGGGACCTCCTGGTCTCACCCTGCTCTAGCCAGCATGGCCGGGCGGCTCCTGCTTCTTCGCCTCACTGTGCCCATGAATGCTGAAAGGCTGTCAAGTGCGTCTATAATATTAATAGTTGAATATTCTTCACGGGGTTTACTTTATGTGCAACCCACCCACTCATAAATGCAGGTAGATCTGGACAATGGGCACATAGGCATCTGGGCCACTAGTCCCATACGTACTCAATTTTTTTGACGGTCTCACTCAATAGTCCCCTGCCTTGGAAAAAGAGCCAATCCATGTTCTCTCACTCATTCTGAACACTATTATGGATGTCTCTGGTCCATATTTGCCATTTTCCACCAATGTGTCCAAAGAGCAAGTGAAATTTATTTGCTCCTCCAACCTGAGTCACACTCAGATCTGAGCTTAACCAGGTGATTTATGGATGGAATACATTTATGCTGGGAAAACTGACTGCTGATTCAGTGTAGAGGACCACTGAGCAAGGCCAATGTAACTGCCCAAATGTTAGTGCATCTGCTCTTTCTAGATCCCCAGAATATGTGCCCCAGCTAGATGGAATGTATTCATTTCTACAGAACGGCCAGGGTCTGTCTGTCTGTCTGTCTGTCTCTCTCTCTCTCATTTCTGGGTCTTTGCACATGCTGCTGTCCCCCTCTGTCGACTCCCACTCTGCCTCCCATACCTCCTGAACTAGGTCCCGCAAGATACAGCACAGGTGGCTACCACTTATGTGCTTTCCCTACTAGTCCCCAGTTCCTAAGGGCTTCAGACTGTGCCTCTCTTGCTCCACACTGTGCACCCAGTGCTTAGAAGGACACCTGACAAATGAAGATTTTGTAGTTGAATGGATGACGGAATAGAGTGACTGATAACAATTTACTCAATATCAAGGGCAGGTCACACCTATTAACACTGCTAAAGAAAGAGACAAAACCCATTGCCAAGTGAAAAAAAGTTAGCTCTGAAAATGCATGGCTGGCTAGGCAGGACTGGGTAGTTCAGTCGTTTAAGGATCTGACTGCTGACTTTGGCTCAGGTCATGATCTCTTAGGTCATGAGATCGAGCCCCACACTAGCCTGCATGCTCAGCAGGGAGTCTGCTTGAGATTCTCTCTCTCCCTCTGCCCCTCCCCACTTGTCCTCTCCCCCTCTCTAAAATAAATTTCAAAAATTGCATGGCTGCTCTAATCCCATTTATAGAAAATTATTTTTCTTAGAGAAAGAGAGAGAAGTTGCTCTGTCTGGAAGATGTTTACCGAACTGTTAATATTGGGATAGAGAAAGTGGGGGAGATGTTTTCTTACTTCCTTTAAACAACCCCATACTGCTTGAATATCTCATATGAGAACAAGTCAGATTTATATAAGACCTCCTAAATGTGACTAATTCGAAAAGACAAATAAATGCAAATGTTTGTGCTTTGTCCTCCTGGAGCCTGCAGGATGGAAGGAACGCGACTTGAAAGGACAGCACTGGTCACAGCCTTCTGCAGGCACTGTGGGGAGGGTGGGGGCAGGGGAGGGGCAGGGGGGATGGCGGGGTTATGGGAAGCAGCCTGGACCTGGAATGTCTTCAAAGAAACAGGGTATCCACATACCTAGCATGCTTTCCTAAGTAAGAATTTGTTCTCATCACCACTGGAGCTTTCTGATGGTTTCTAACCAAAAACACACAAAACCAAAATGAAAACAACAATTACATGTTTCCTATGGATTGGTTGTCCTTTTCATTCGTCTGATGAATATGTAATTGATCCCAGAGGTGACAGCCCAATAGCTACGCTTTGCGTTTTCAGCTGTTTTCCCTCCTTTCCTCCCTTCCCTTACCACATTTGAAATAAAATGCAGATGCAGATCACCCTGTCTATAATCTAGTACTAGAACTGAGCTTTTAAAATCTATGTACCATGTACACTAGGCTCAGTCTGAATACCAGCATCCTCTTGCTGGTAACAAGGATGCTAAAAAAAACACTAAATACCTGAAGATTATAGAAATTTACCCTTGTGTGTAATAGCAAGAGGAAAAAAAGGGGGGGTGGGGACAATCCAATTCTGTTTTAACAGGGAACAGCTAAATAAAGTTTGGTGTTATCCTGTTTGGAAAATGAAACAAGAATTTAAAAGAAGGGAGTCAGAACTCTCCTATCAACATGGGGATAACCTAGATGTACTTGTGAATGAGAAAAGCAAACTGCAGCATGAAAAATAGTGATGATTCTAGTTATAAAACAAACTCCGTACATATCCCTTCTACAGCAACATATGCAAGTAGGTAGACAATTCTGGAAGGACACAAAAATGTGAAAAAGCAGTTACTTTTTGTTAGGATAGCAAACTCCTGGGTGAGGACAAGGATGGAGATCAAACTGGACTCCAGTGTTACTTGTTTGAATTCTTATAAGAGGACTGTGTTTATCTATGATTTTTACAGCCAAAAATTAATTTAAAAATTACATAGTATTTGTAAAGTGCCTAAGTATTGCAGGAAGTACACTCCCAACGAATGTAGCCACATTTTTCATTTCAAAAAGTAAACAACCATTGCTGATTTGATTAGCCCTAAAGTTTCAAAATATATTGCCAAAAAATTAGTTTATGTGTGTCAAAGACGTGTGTCGCCCATTTATGGACTTTGTAATCCACGTAGAAAAGTAGAAAGAGACACAGATAAAAGTCTAGGCAGTGATGCTATCAGTGGAGCAAACCGCCTCTGCGCTTCTCAGAGAACGCCTGTCTTTATTCCGGCCTCAGCCAAGTCCCATTTCACCCCCACATCCCTCTTAACGGGCCATGGAGACTGGAAGAGTATTTTAAATATTCCATTCACTCCCTGGAGGAGCCAATATGACATTTCCATGGAAAAGAAACTTACACCATATTACCTCTTAGAAGTATACAGGCTCACGACTGTACAATTTGATAATTGAGAAATCCAATTGGCTCTCTGTGAGGCGGGGAAAATGGATTTTAGAGGAGATGGAATCCAGGCAATGATTTTCAGGCGGACGGGTCAATAGCTCTAAGAGGCCAGATTGATTGCAGGCAGGGGTGGGCCCAGGCGGTGGAGAGGGGCTGGAAGTGGCTGGGAGAAGCCAGTCTCTTGCTGCTCTGCTCCCAGGGCCCAGGAAACTGATTCAGCTTCCTTCCCGCTGAGTCCCTGTGTCCAAATACAGGCCCTTTCCCTTTCCCACAGATTAACACTTCTTGAGTACTTTCCCCTTGAAGTGTGGGGCTATGTTACCTGGTAGTCCAAGTACCCTGTTACAAATAATGATCAAGTTGCTGTAATGGGGGAATGGCTTTTTATTTCTGTTCTTAAACAAATTGAGATTCAAGGCTAATTTTTAACAATGGCAGTCTTGCTCCTTTGCCTTTCAATTTGCTTTCTTGAGTAAATGATAAAAGATCCACTATCTGCCTTATTTACACCATAGTAAAGACAGAGAACCTCTGATGCAGAGAATTGTTCCACTTGTCTCCCCTGGCTTGATGTCCTGCCTGTTCCAAGGCCCAGCAGGTCGAGATTCTTACTGGGACTCTGCCACTCCTTGGCTGTGAAATATTGGGCAGGTGATAATAATGGTTCGAGGTTCAATTTCTTTTCTGTCAAAGAGGGACAGTGAGGGGGCCAGAGCAGCTCCACAGCATGGTGGGCATTCGATATCTAGTTATCATCTCCCTGTGGAATGCAAGCCCCAAACAGACCCACTGAGTAGCCCTTTGCCTGCCCGTAATTCACTCCTGACTTTATTTCCCAGATGGCTCAGTAAGTCAATACTAAATAAACCCTAGTGCCTTCTGTGTTTCTATTTCCCAGTGTGAATTTCATGGTGGGCCCTTCCTGTCTTCCTCCAACTTCCAGCCTCTCCTGATTAATTCTTCCGTCTCTGATTTCTAGGATACCATTTGCTTACTGGGGAACACTGGCGACAAAGGTCAGGAAGAGGTCCTCATTGGACTTAACTCATGTCCTACTGAGTATGTCTGAAGCCCAAGAACTGTCCAAATACAGTGTGGATGTTCAACGGTGTGGATGAGTGTCTTGGGTCTACTTTGAGACTGCATGCTCAGAGGTTGAGGTATCTGAGCATTTTGGATAGGAGGAGAAGTAGTCTGATTCTTGTGGCCCGTATTCTAGCATCAGAAACAAGGAAATCTACTGCTGAAGTATTTGTGGTGCAGTAGGCCAGGTTGAAGCCTGACTCACTGCCACTGAATTTCTCCTCTCCTAATGGAATTCTGAGAAAGACTCTTCCACTTCTGGGTATTATAGGCTAAGACAGCCCCATTCCCCTGCGGAAAACAAATACTAATCCTTGACATAGTAGGAAACCCAACTGCCTGACCGTGCCACAAAGTGCACAGAAACAGACGGGCTGGTGGGGAATACATGGAGCTTGCAAGAGGGGGCCAGAAAGCTCTAACAATAAATGTACACATCCAGGGCTTTTAGCCTGGGGCTAAGCTGCCTGCGCAGAGGTAGGCAAGGTGGCATGAGAAAAACCTTGTACTTTTTCTGGCCTTGGGAACCAGACAAGTAAAACCAAGCAATCATGGGCGCTGAAGAGAGTAAAGGACTCTCAAAAGGGAAAAGAGCCAGATAGAGCATCTTTAAACTCTTGCTTACTCAGATCTCTCTAAAATCCCTGAATGACTCAAGCATGGACCAGATTTAGAAAAGCTAAGATAAAGACAAAAGATCTGCATTAAGACCAATGCCGCTCTCCAAAAATAAAATTTTCAACTCAAGCCCAGCCAAGGAAATTACCCGCTGGAACAAACTAAGCAACAACAACTGGGTAAAAATAACAAATTCCAAAACTCTCCTAATTTAACATGCATAATGTTCAGGATATAATCTGAAATTACCTGAATTTCAAAGAACCGAGAAAATGGAGCATATTCCCAAGAGAAAACAGCCAACTGAGTCCAACCATACAATGAACTAAATGTTGAAACTAGCATAAAAGGATCTTAAAGCACTGTCATAACTATTCTCAATTATATTAAACAGAACAGATTTCCATAAGAGAACATCTCACCAGAAAAACAGAAAGAGTAAAAAAGAAAGAAATGGAAAAATCCCACACCTTTCTTTCTTGCTTGCTTGCTTTCTTGCTTTCTTTCTTTCTTTCTTTTTTTAATTTGAGAGAGAGAAAATGAGAGAAAGAGAGAGCATGAGATGGGGCAGGGTCAGAGGGAGAAGTAGACTCCCTGCTGAGCAGGGAGCTTGGTGCAGGATTTGATCCTGGGACTCCAGGATCATGAGTTGAGCCGAGGGAGTTGCTTAATCAACTGAGCCACCCAAGTGTCCCCCAAAATGTATTTCTAAAATTAAACGAAAAAGTCATGGGATGGACTTAAATAGGCCAGTGGACATGACAGAGGAAAGAATAAGTGAACCTGAAGACAGGTTAATAGAAGCTATACAAGAGGAAAAAGAAAGGGAAGAATGAAAAAGACATGATCAGAACCTTATGAATGTGTTAGATGATATCATATAGTAACCATACAAACATCTGAAATGACATAGAATAAGGGAGAGTCAAGTTCAAAAAAATTTTGAAGTAACCAATAACGATTAAGTAACCAAGAAAATCTCCAGTATTCAGAAATTAAATAACACAATTTAAATAATCCTTGGTTCAAAAAAGAAAGTACATGAGAAGTCAAAATATACTTAAACTGGGTAACAAAAATACGAATATATCGAAACTCTTAGGCTGCAGTAAAGCAATGCTTACAGGGATGTTATAAGTTTAAAAGGCTATATTAGTACAGAAAGGACTCAAATTGACGATCTACATTTACATCTTTGGGGTGCCTGGGTGGCTCACTTGTTTGAGCATCAGACTCTTGATATCAGCTCAGGTCATGATCTCATAGAGCAGAGGGATCAGGCCCCGAGGCCAACTCCATGCTCAACGCAGAGTCTGCTTGAGATTCTCTCTCCCTCTGCCCCTCCTGCTCATTTTCTCTCAGTATCTCTCTCTCTCTCTCAAATAAATACAACTTTAAAAAAAATAAACTTACATATTTTTTAATTAAAATTTTTTAATTTTTTATTTTTTTTAATTTTTAATTTTAATTTTTTAATTAAAAAATTTTCTTTAAACTTTTAAGAAACTACAAAAACAACAAATTAAACACAAAGTAAGCAGACTGAGATAAATACAAGAGCAGTTGTCTTTATATACTCAAGAAGAAATAGGAAACTTGAACAGACCTATAGTACCTAAGGAAATTCATAGATAATGATTTTATTTATATATATATGTATGTATACATACATATATATATGAGGCTTAAATAATCCACAGAGAAATGAAAATTGGAACAATTGAGTTTAGAAAAATCGTTGCTTACAAGATCAGAATATAAACATTAATTGCATTTCTATATACCGGTTAGTAAGTGGAATTTTAAAAGGCACAATTACAATAACGTTCAAGTTACCAGATATATAGGAATATCTAGGATTTAAGAGCTTCAACAAAAATCTATAAAATATTATTGAGAGAAATTAAAGCAGACATAACTAGAAGGTAGAAAGTGCCATGTTCACAGATTAGAAAACTCAGTATTGTATAGATAGATGTCAGTTTCCCTCAACTTTGATCTATAAATTTAATAAAATTCTTGCATGTGTAATTTGATAAATTCATTATGAAATTTATATAGAGATAAAAGGGGCCAAGAAAAGCCAAGACACTCTTGAAGAACCAAGGCTCCGCTTGATATCAAAATGGACTATAAAGCTAGACACACAATCAAAAAGAGGCACACAAGTGGAATGAAATGGAGAGCTCAAAAACAAACCCAGCTGTACACTGACATGTATTAATGGTGTGGGGAGCACTGCAGAGCATTGAGGAAAATGATGGGCTTGTTGGTTACAGGTACCGCAACTACAGGATATCCAGGGGCAGAGGGTGGGGAACACTTGAGCTTACATCACAGACATAAAAATGAATCCTAGGAAGATCAGAGATCTACATAAGAAAGGCAACATGACAAAGCTTCTAGAAAATAAAGTAGGATAAGTTTTTTAGGACCTCAAGGTCCAGAAAGACTTCTCAACCAGACAGCAAAAAGACGAACCATAATGAAAAAGATTGGTAGTTGTGACTAAGTTAAAAATAAGAATGTCTACCATCATAAGACACTTGTACAGGAATGAAATGGCATTGCCATGGAGTCTGAGGAGGTATTTGTAATGCAGTAGCAACTGAAAAACTGTACTCAGAAGACACAAAGACTTCTTGCAAATAAATAAAACAGATTGTACAAATTTAAAAATGAAAGGTTTGAGCAGGTAATTCACAAAAGATGTTACCCTAGTAGCTAAAATCCGTATGAAAAGGTGTTTAACTATATTAGCAACTGGGGAAAATGCCAATTACTAGCACAACAAGGTACCACTGTTTACTCACCAGAATGCTATACAACAATGAAAACAATTTCTTCGCACAACAAGATGGGTTGATCTCAAACATGTAATGTTGAGAGAAGAAATGATATGTATAAAGACACATGCTGTACAAATCCATTAATAAAAAAAACTTTAGGACAGGGGAACCTGGATGGCTCAGTGGGTTAAAGCCTCTGCCTTCCGCTCGGGTCATGATCCCAGGGTCCTGGGATGGAGCCACACATCGGGCTCTCTGCTCAGCAGGGAGCCTGCTTCCCCCTCTCTCTCTGCCTGCCTCTCTGCCTATTTGT
Source organism: Lutra lutra (assembly GCF_902655055.1). NCBI lineage: Eukaryota > Metazoa > Chordata > Mammalia > Carnivora > Mustelidae > Lutra > Lutra lutra. The sequence goes on along the minus strand of NC_062282.1, from coordinate 75,916,902 downwards.
GATCTCTGTCAAATAAATAAACAAAATATTAAAAGAAAAACTTTAGGACAGACAATACTGAACTATAGTATATTAGGATAAACTTAATTCATAAAACTCTAAGGAAAGTAATGAACTGACAACTATGAAAGCCAGGCTGGTAGTTTTTTTTTGCGGGGGGTGGGGGGGGGATGAGGTAGTGTTGAAACTAAGTGGGAAACTAAAAGAAAGCTTCTGAGGTACTGGCAATGTTCTATTTCTTGAGCTGGATATTGATTATGTGTTTGTTTCATGATAACATGTTGAAGTGTGTGTGGGTGTGTGTTGCAGGAGGAGGACTATGTAGCACAGATGATGGTTAAAAAATGGGGCCACTGGTCATCCTGCAGATGTGACGTCAGCCCTGGATAGCTCACTGCTGAACTCCTTGTAGGCTACAAAGAAACCAACCTCAATCTTGGTAAGTCACCTGTTAAGGCATTTCTGTTCCTTGCAGTCAAATCTACTCCTAACTTCTACAAGATAAATCTGAATTTTAATTCAACTCACACACAGCAAGCACTGATTACCTATTAGGCCATGTGCGTGGTTTTGGGGACAGCATGAGCAATACTGAACTTCAGGACTGTGGGAGATAAAGAACAGGTGAGACCTGCACAAGGAGATCAGAGAGAAGCATTTAGCCCATTACAATCTGAATTGGGCCACAGTCAGTTGTCTATTTCATGGAAGAACTTAGAGCAGCTGTTAATTTTCCAGGGTAGCTGCTCTCCCACGAGCTTGTCTTGCACTATGGAAGGCTGGTCGTATGGTCACTGCAACAAAGTAAACATGCTTTTGTTAAATCCATCTGCAGGCCAACTCTTTGGTTAAAATGGGTTTCTTGGGCCTTTTTGACTCTTCTTGGATCCCAAGCACAATCGGACGAGGACGGTGAAACCTTTGCTTTGCAGAACTGAGCTTCATTTAGCTTCATGTGCTGGGTGCAGGGTCCTGAAGTGAGCACCGAGCAGGAAATGGGGATAGGTCACACTCAGAGCCAGAATCAGATTGAGCCCAGGTTATTTGAAAGTGAGCTATGAAGCAAATCGAAGTTGTTTTTAAATACATAAATCCAATAAGCCAGTTGGACCTGGGACTAAGCCTGTATCTTTTCTAGAATTATTCAACCAGAAAATCAAAATATTCCCTAAACTGAATCTGAATTGAATTGTACTGCTATTTCATTTGGTTCAAGTCCCCGGATTGTGGAAGGAGGGGGAGGGGCTCGTTAGTGCAGGAGGAGCTGACTAGTGGGAGGCTACGTGGGTGGCAGAAGGTTCCATGAGCCTATTGTGTTTGGAATGTAAAACAAAACCCGTTAGGGATCTGACATGCAGGATCTCTGGCTGCAAGATAGCAATTCAGCCATCAAAGGGGAGGATGACCTATAATTGCCTGTACAGACCGTGCATTTGCCATTTAATCAGCGCTTGAGAAATCAGCACGGTCCAGGGAACATAGCGGAGTTTGGCCCCTTGCTTAATGCTCCCAGAGATGGGCAGCCTACCTGACAGGTATGATTTATTACGCAGAGAACGCAATGTTTTCTTCTTGAAATACACTCCTCGGGCACAGCAAAGAAAGTGTCACACTGTTCCAAAAGCTGCATGGGTAGAGGAGGTGGTGATCAAGGGAAGGTTTCACCAGCCCAGACACCTTGGCTGGGAACACAATGTATTGTAATGCAAATGACTCAGACCTTCTCCAGGAATCAAAGGCTTTTCAAAGAGGTACAAGAGGAGGCAACAAATGGCTGCTGAAAGCAAAATATAGAAATAAAACTAAGCAGTGTCACAGCATTTTGTCTCTGTGAACCTCACAGTTTCCTGACATCAGAAATAACTTTGACTCATGCTGTGCCAGGGCTTTGGGGAAAGAAGCCCAACAGGCAGGCCCTCTGCCCCAGGCATAAAGAACAGGGTGAAAAGCTGGGCTGGGTGTGGAGGGATGAACTCCTGGTGATGTCAGCACAGTGCTGGTTCCCAACGACCACCATTTATCCATGGGTCTGTTTGTAACACGCCTTCCATACACCGTGTTGGGCTCTGGGGACGTGACTAGAGAAGAAAAAGTATTTATCATCGTTTTAGTCCTGAAGTGTGTCCCCTTGTGGCAGATGCCAGACAGTAATGCTTGAAGATTTGAATGTTGAGCCCCATGAGTTTTCTCACATTTGTCCCGGGCACTGAGACTGCTGGGACTGATTAGCTAACAGCCATGGGCTGAAGGAGAGCATTTAAATGACCCAGGAGCCAAAAGGCCCTGTCCTAATCACCCCTTACAGCACCACAAATAGAACAAGCCTGGGGGAGAGTTGTCACATCGCTGCCTGCTTAAAATCCCTCACGTTTGACACTCTTGGGATCAAACCTAAAACCCTTAGTTTTTACTCCAAAGGCTGCGAACACGGTGCCCAGCCAATCCCGCTGTCTCCTAGCCACAACAACGGTGTCCTCTTTTTTTTTCTAACTTGCTTTTCTCCTGTGTATGCCAGGGCCTCTGTCCTGACTTCTCTCACTACGTAGAATTACGACTTTTGCCTGGCTGAATGTCCCCGGTCCTCAGGAGTAGGCCTGACGGTTCCTTTGCTGGGAGGTTTTCCACACACCCTTTCTCCACTCATTCCAGATGAAGTCTCTGCCCCATTGGCCCATAGCCCCTTTCACGTCACCTCCTTCGTCCATACTGACAGCTATAAGAATTGTTGTGTATTTGTTGGCAAGCTGGATTCCAGTGTCTGTTAGTTGTGTGATTACATCTCTTTTTACTTGTGGCCATATCCTACGCTCTAGCCCAGTGTCTACCTCATTAAGTGTAACAGTGGCTCATACTGGGTGTGTTGGGCTCACATCTACTGGGTACTTTCCACCTTCTTAATGCATTAACTTGATTAAGGCTCACAATCACCTATGAAGTAAATGCAATCGATACACTCACTTTGCAAATGAGAGTTTGGGGAACAGAGAAACTAAGTAACTTGCCCAAGGTGACCCAGCCAGTAAAGGGTTTAAACCCAGACCCCGGAACTCCGAAGTTTGAGGTCTTAGCAGCTACACTGCAGTTGGCGCAAGAAAGATCTGTCGAAGGAATGAGTTTATAAACATGTGCATGAAATTTGTTTGGCACAATGTTTATGAAACTAACTGGCCACTGGAAGTAAATGGGCGAAAGGTATTTTCTTTGCCTAGTACAGATGCTAACATTTATTCAATATTCATCACACTCCTTTGTTTTGCCAATAAGGAAATTGTGGCTAAGAGAGTTTAGTAACAGGTCATATGGCTAATGAGTAGCAGAATTTGGATTCCAAATTCTTTTAAACACTGTGTCATGCCACCTCCCACATCAAGTCGAGAATGACACATGCTACAGTAAGAAAGAAGAAGCACCAAGCTCGAGGACATTAGTCACCCACGCCCAGGCACAGACAAAGCCCTTTCAAGTGAAAGAGGGAAGTGGAGGGGGGGGCTGATTCCTGTCTCCCCTTCCCCTACTCATTCCACCCCAAGTCAAGGTCTAGGCAATGGCTGCTGAAGACAGTTGGAACTTGCGCTGGCAGGTACAGAATCTTGGCCTCTGCATGTGACATCTCAGACCAGGAGACTCCTACTTAGCAGGTTTATTCCATCTCCTCCCCTTGCTAGTTCACAACTCCTTCCCCAAATCCATACCACACCCCTCTTCTCCCAACTGGTCATCTGGGCTGCCCTGGCTTCTGCTCCCCAATTCCAGCCCTCGAGTAAAAACATGAAGGAGCACCAGTCAGCCCTGCAGCAGTTGGCGGAACTCACCAATGTGGACAGGCAGGCTGTGACCTTGGGCACCAGGTGGATGATTCACTCAGCAGATAGGAAATGAGCACCAGTGACACGGCAGGTCTGGTGCAGAGTGTCAGGGATCTAACAGTGAGCAGCATATGCTGTGAACATACCACCTACCCAGACAGACAGCAGACTATAAAGCGACTGATCACACAGTCAGTTGTGGAATTCTGGGACCAGGTGATAGGAATTATCACCAAAAGATGCCTTCCCTGCTAACTCTGTCTGGTTAGCCACTAGTCAGTGTGGTCCTCCCCCCGGTGCCCAGTTATGGACACGCAAGCTCACAGCTGATAACCAGAGAGGTTAAACCCTTCGTCTTCTACACACAGGGGAGATGCACCTTCTGTGACCAGACTCCCAGTCAGCACTGAGCAGAAAATGAAGCGCGACTGGTTTTGTGGGTTTTGCCGCCAAGACAGATGGCAAGAAAGGATGGGGAAAAAGAGAAGAGGCGCTTTGGGGGAAAGTCAAGCAGGCAGGAGAATTGCATCTCCTGAATGTTTTTAACCTCTCTGGGTGACCTCCAAAGAATGTTCATAACAGTCCAGGGGGTGACTGTGAACAGGGGTCTGGTTCCTGCTTCTCAACAGGTACTTCGTAAGCAACAGTTCTGTGGGGGAAGGAGCAAAGCAGCCGGGGCGGCCAGGTGGCACAGGTGAGAAATATGGCAAAGCTTGTCCCCAGCCTCCTGCCAGCCAGAGCTAGTGTGACCGATTCCTGCAGGCCTGCAGGGAGCAGGCAAGTAACCGGAACACGGGCCGTTGTGCCAGGAAGCACTAAGGATGCTCAGGAGGGCAAAGGCCAAGACAGAGAGTATAACAAAGGCACCTGGGCCGCTCAGTCTCTAACCATCTGCCTTGGCTTAGGTCGTGATCCAGGGTCCTGGGATCCAGCCCCGCATCGGGGCTCCCTGCTCAGCGGGAAGCCTGCTTCTCCCTCTCCCACTTCCCCTGCTTGTGTTCCTTCTCTCGCTGTCACTCTGTCAAATAAAACAATAACAACAACAAAACCACAAAGGCTCCTGGCACCTTCCACGTCTCCAGTTCTAGGAGAGTGGGGAAAGAGTCCCCAGAGGGACACCCACAACAAGACTCCCCCTCTGCCTTTCTGCTCTGTTTGGTGTGAGACGTCAAGAAGCTTGGGATCAATAAGCATACGTGTGTGCCTGAACGTGGGTGTGTAACACCTGGGGGGGGGGGAGCTGTGAATTGGGAATGGTGCCTAAATAATGGCAGAACGTAACTGTAACTCAATGCCTGGGCAAGATTTTTATGCCTGACTAAGATGCTACAGGTTGCATGTAGGGCATCAGGCAAAATTTAGTTTTCTCTTGGCCACACAGAAGCATGAGAGCTTGTCTGAACCAGTCCTTTCCTAGCCTAGAGGTGAGGATTTGTCCCCCACTGGAGACCAGTCCCTCCCTCTCTGTCGGCCTTGTCCTGTGCCACTATGTGTCCAGTGTTGGTCACCAGTGGGCACCACCATTATAGCAAGATGGGCCAAGACTTTGGGTCTCTTCTTCAAGATCAGCTCCATGTCTACAGGTGACAGAGGCAGTATAGGAAAAGGTGAATGAGCTAAATTCTGAGAAGGAGTTGATACACCAAAACCTTCAGATCCCAAAACACTGCTGGTAACAGAATTTGTTGAAAATCCCTACCAAAGGGGCGCCTGGGTGGCTCAGTGGGTTAAGCCTCTACCTTCGGCCCGGGTCATGATCTCAGGGTCCTGGGATCAGGCCCTGCGTCGGGCTCTCTGCTCAGCGGAGAGCCTGCTTCCCCTCTCTCTCTACCTACTTCCGGTCTCTCTCTCTGTCAAGTAAATGAATAAAATCTTAAAAAAAAAAGAAAGAAAAAGAAAAGAAAAAAGTATCCACTACCATGGATACTCCGGAACGTAGTAAGAGCTCTCCTCTGCTTAAGGGAATCTCCAATTTCTGATTTTCCTGAGATCAATGGAACAAAAGGACCCTATCAGGGTGCCGACCAAGCAGGTAGAGCACAGCCTGGGAATTAACTTACATGCAACCTTTGCTTTGGATTGCAAAAACCTTTCATGAAATGACAACAGGCTCCCTGTAGGCCAGATCCAACAAAATGCAGGAATGGCAACAAACCTTCAGTGCCCCCCTGTTTCCGGGTGTATCGGGGCCTAGAGGCACGAGGGTGGTTTGCAAGAGGGAGAAGACATGGAGAGGGCTGAAGGGGGAAGAAGGAAGAGAGGAGAAGAGAAGGTGAATAAGGGTAAAAGAGAAGACAAAACAATGTAGACGGTGTGCCATATTTATGGAATCTGGTTTTCCCATTCAAATTGCGACCAGTTTTACGCCTATAATGGAACAATAGCGATAATGACATTATTTATCCTGGAGAAACAAAACTATACATAGCCTGACTCTCCATCAGTAGGAGGCTGGTTGAAACAATTATAGTGGCATTATATTCTGCACTGATTACATTATGAACAGGCTGTTTAAGATAGCACGTGGCTCTTCAAAAGAAAAAGTTTATGGGTAATATGGGCAGAAAGAGTATGTATGTTGCCATTTTTGTAAAACAGTATCAAAAACAACACACACACACACACACACACTCAGGGAGAAATAAAGTCCCTGACATTTATGTATGTGTTTAGAGCAGAGAGGAAGGTGAGAGATCATCCGCAAAACTTAGCAACGGATACTTCTGGAAGGGAAGAGGAGGTGCTGGAAGAAGGGAAGGAGGGGGAAATAGTAAGGTTGCCTTTGCACAATGCTGTGTTATGCCCAAGTTTTCGTGTCTGAGAGACCACCAAGGAGCCAACACCAATGCAATCACACGAGGGTTTATTTGACAAGCTTAAGCTTGGGCCCAAGTATACCCAACACAGCAGAGTAGGGACTTGGACCCCGAACTGGATTACAGTCAGAGTTTTTAAAGGCAGAGTGGGGGTGGACTCGGCGGTAGATAATTGGGCCACGACTGCTGGCTCTGCAGTAGGTGAAGACAAAGGGGATGTTCAGAAGGACTATCAGGGTAAAAAAGACTGTCAGGATATTGGAGGCCTGGTTATTATCAAATCAAGGCCGTTTCTCCCTCTGCTGAGGCACTAACATGATGACAATTGGGAGTTTCCTGGTGGAATGTCACATTTCTCCTATCAAGTGTTCTTGTTAGTGAGATTTAGGTTTAACTTTGTTTCCATTTTCTTCCGCCTCAGCCTCAGTCTCCTTCAGTTTTATGGAGGGGAGGGCGATGTTAGGGCTAGACTTGAGGTGGGTACAGCCTTGTTTTTCTTGGCCTCCACACCTGTATTGTGTGACTTGTCACGATGAGCACACATTAGCAGAATCTGCGATGGAAAGAGCAGTAAGAAGGGTAAGAAATAGCAAACTACTTGGCATCTGTGATGACATAGAGTCCTTCATGGTCACAGCAAACGCGGACTCTTAGTAGCCACTGCTAAGTGTTTCAGACGCTCATGGGTATCTTGCAATGACCCTGTGCTCCCGTTCTGCAGGCTCAGAACTGCTAAGTCATACTATTGCAAGGGGAAGGCAGACTGCTGTTGTTTGCTTCCAGCTCTGGCTTATCACAGAAGCCCCTGAGCAAAGGTGAGCTGGAGGGAAGAGGTCAGGCCACAGGCTGCTGAACAGGGCTGATCAGGTGACAGGCGAGCAATTTCTTTCTGTGCCCAGGGGCAGGGTAGGAAGGTGGCCGCTGTCAGCTAGACCCAGGGGTAAAAGTGCTTCCCCAGCATATCAGCATATCAGACTTTAATATCTCAATTCTCATGGCTGGGTTCGGCTGAGCAAGCTGCTATTATCCATCAGCTTTTACACTGCATTTCCCAGGGAACGGGTGGTTTGAACATTATATGTCTGGAAGCATTTTATCCTTGAGAGGACTTCACCAAGATGTGGGAAAACTGCCTCACCTGCTTTCCTAGTCCTCGGGGCAGGGCAATTAAGGGCATTCAGGTCCAGCCGCTGAATGGTGTTAGGGAGTCAGATCTTATTAATTTGGGGTTTTGCGACAGTTTAACATAACCCTCACTGAAGTCTGCCACTGCAACATCCGTAACTTAAAAGATTTGCTGGGTTTCTTGATGAATAAGGAAAACACACAAGAGAGAACGGAAAATGTTTCAGCTACTTGAGGGATTTAAGTGAGTTTTTGTTTTACTTGCAAAGAACTGACACAAGGTGTCTGTCTGGAAATGCCAACGCCCAAAGGGTGGCTGGCTATTAATGGCAAAAGCAGATTCAGCAAGATTTCTAGGTCATCACTTTTTAGAAGTAGCCAAGTAACTATAGCTGCTTTAAAGTATTGTCTCTCTCTCTCCAGCAATGATGTTTCCTGAAACAACTAGACGGTCTCCAATCAGAATTGATGATGCCTCCACATAGCATCTCGGAGACCGGAAACCCAACCGCAGCAGGTGCCCCAATGTATCTTGCCAATTACTCCTTTCTGGAGATGTGAGCCTGAGAACTTGCGATTCCCATCTCCACGGGCCCCAGCAGGTGCAAGCTGGGTGCTGCCTCGGAAGAGACAAGCCTGCTTACTTCCCCTTCCGATCCCCTTCTGTGTTTTCAAAATGACACTTTCCTCGCCTAGCTGTGGCTCCTGGACTCCGTTTCCTTGTCTCCAAGATTGTTCCTGTCTGCTCTCAAAGTTCTCACTGTGTCTCCTCTGGAAATGTGCACACGGGAGACAGCTGCGCAGCTTGGCTGCCTATGCAGTCTCAGACCTCCTCACCACCTCCTCGTCTTCTGTCCCCACCGTCGGCTGCTCTCCCAAAGGTCACCGATGACATTCTATCAGCAAGCGCAGTGACCTTTTCTCAGTCTTCATCCTGCTTGACCTTTCTGAGTGTCTCACACCACGGGCCATCTCCTGTCTGCCTTTTTGGAAAATCCATTTTTACTTTGTGTCTCCTATTCTGTTTCTACTTCTGATTGTTGTTTTTGTCCTCTGGGCTTCTTCGCTCCTTTTTCTTCCCCTTATTCCTATACATAGAAAAGTTCTTCAAATTCTCTTTCTTCTGGGTGTTGGGGGTTATGTCTCACTCTCTCCCATATAAATGCATCTTTGTCAGGGCGGTGGGGTGCGGGTACTTGTGTGGTGCAGTCGGTTAAGCATCTGAATCTTGATTTCGACTCCGGTGGGGATGTCAGGGTCGTGGGATCACATCTCACATCAGGTTCCGCGCTCAGCACAGAGTCTGCTTGAGATTCTCTCTCCCTTTCCCTCTGCCCCTCGCCGCCCCGACTCTGTCTCTCTCAAATAAATAAATAAATCTTAAAAAAAAATAAATGCATCTTTGTGGATGACTTCTAAAGCTACCCAAAATCAAGTCCCGCATTTCCACCGAAAATGCTAGCCTGTTCTTTCTGGCAATACCACCACTTTCCTGGTTAGGAAGTGGTGTGCCCACCCACTCACCCAGACAGTAAGTAAAACCCTGTTGGGTTGTGACTCTGAAATGTCTGTGGCAAAGTAACGTTTTTTCCTCACTAAGTGATCACAGATCAACTCCATTCTGAGCTTGTCTCTGAATCCTTGCCATGTGGATGATGGCAAACACACTGCAGGTACTACAAGGGTTATGGCACTCACGCCAAAGCACAGAGACCCTAGGCCACAGGAGACACCCCCAGCTCTTCCTACAGTAGTCACAGCTGATTCTTGTTCTTCCTGGTATTGACATTCCATGAAGACCCCAAGAACAATGAATTCATAGACACTGAACCATTGCTCCCTGGGAAAAACAGGATTAGGTTCCTATGAGCCCTTAATCACATTCTCATCAACTGATCAAAATATAACCTTGTGTTATGTCTGTTTCTACCATAAAACACCTTATTTAGGAATCATTGCTGATTCATTAACATTGAACTCCCAACCAATAGCACTATAGACTCATGCCTGAACTGAGCTTATTTGAACACTTTTTTCCCATTAGGCACGCCACACCCTTCTTGCACTTATGAACACCAGAAAGCACTTCAGCGCTACACTTGGGGGCCATCTTAAGTTGCAAAATCACCAAGAAAAGAAAAAAAGTTCACAATAATGTAGCACTACTAAGTAAACTGCACAAAGGACCCGTGCTTCCCATCCTAGAGCTGAAACAGTAAGACTGGGCACCGCCTTGCTCTACCTCAGCTGGGAGTGCAGGGGGTGGGGGGAAATAGTGGAGTGAGGTGGGGGGTGAGGTGGGCCAAAATTTGTCACTGCTCTGTGCACAGCTCTGAAAATCAGCAAGTGCACCTTCAGTATTGATTTGGAGCTTAGAAAATGCCTCTCTCTCTCTTTTTTTTTAAGATTTTATTTATTTATTTGACAGAGAGAGAGGAAGTGAGAGAGAATAAGCAGGGGCAACAGCAGAGGGAGAGGAAAAAACAGGCTTCCCCCTGGGCAAGGAGCTGGATGTGGGGCTCGATCCCAGGACCCTGGGATCATGACCTGAGCCAAAGGCAGACGCTTAACTGACTGAGCTACCCAGGCACCTAGGCACCCCATAAATAGAGTTTAGCAAGCAGATGAACTTGTAAACATGGAATCTGCCAATGATGAGAATTATTTTGCCTTTCTTGAACCCCATACCTTTGCCCTTGCTGAGGCCCTTGGTTCCTCATATCTGATGACCTGCACTAGCACTACTGGGATGTTTCTGTCTGGACCTCCGCGGTGCTGTGCCCACACTATGCTTTCCATCTTGTGTGCCTAAAGCTTCTGGGCAACAGGAATTCTCTTTACATTTCCCTCTCCCTACCAGTTCCACCTAAATGAATAGTATCCTAGCCAGCTGCCACGGTACAAATGCATCTTCAGAAACAAAACCACTTAACCTCTTCCATGTCTGGTGTCCAAATTCTAAAAAGGCAGGATGGTGTTTGACCCACCTGCTTTACAGGATTTTGTGAAGATCACGTAAGGTAGTCATTCTCCAGTTTTCATGTGCATAAGAATCACTAGGGAAGTAGACCAAAGAGGGAAGAGAGAGTGCTTGTTTAAAATTCAGATTTCTGGGACCCAATCTCAAGTTTTCTGACTCAGTGGACTGGGGCCAGCCCCAGGGATTTACTCTTAATAATCTGTTTTTTGGATGACTCTCTGAGAAACACCAGTATAAGTCAATGGATGCAAAAGCACTTCGTAAAGCAGAGAGCATCCTACCTTCTTCCTTCCACAAACAGCAGGTACTCCCCTGTTCTCTGCCACTCAGGGGCAAGCATGGGAACATTATCAGTGAGAGGAGCAGAAAAAACAGCTCCAACAGGAGAGGAGAAGGGGTGGTTAGGCTGTTTTTGTTGATGTCACTTCCTCCCCAAGAACACCACAAAAATAAGCCAAACTTGCACAAAGAAAAAAGTAGGTAAGCACAAAGATCCAGAAATAAGTGTATAACCATGCCCCAAATCAAGCTCAAATGCTCCGCCCACTGTCTGCCTTCTGTGAAAATGGTTTGCACGCAGCCATCTTGCCTGGCAGGCAGGGTCTCTTTGAGGACAGGGGTCAATAGTTTGTGCCTCCAAGACCACATTGTGGGTCTGGTAGTGGCGCATGGTTAGTGGGTGTTTGAATGGATAATCTGTGTAGACCTATGTCAACTGAAAAAAGCCTCAGTGAATACAGTTAGATGGCCATTAAAAAAAATAGCCAATTATGACTAATTTAACGGTCTTACAGGTGGGATAGCCACTGACTTCTCAAGGAAGAGGAGAGGTAAAGGGAATCAAGAAGTTAAGAGACCTCTATTAAATCATCTACTGCACGCAGTAGTCACTGTGCTTTCCCTCTCACAACCGGAAGCTCTGTGACCCGTCTTTCTGGCTCCAGGCAAGACGCCTCAGGGAGCATCTGAGAGCACCAGAGGGGTCTTCTGCCTGACCAGATCTGTCTGTCTGATCCGCAGCTTTTGCATCAGGGGCATTTAACTTAACCCGTGCCATAGGTTCTTTTGGCATTTTGTTGAAATCTATTGAGCCCTTTTCGGAATCATGTTGTTAAACACATAAAATTAGGGTAACACAGGATTCCCAAGGAAAGCATGATATTGAAATATGGTTAGCAAAGTATTTTTAAAAAAACAACATATGATATGGCTGTATGTATGCTTCTTTTTTACTACATTCACTAATAGGACTAAGGAACAAATCTAGTAATTGTTATAACTTCCAAGTAATAAGAACATGAATAATAATACAAACATCTGTAATATGACATGAAAATATATGGGCTTTCTCTTGGGGCCAAAGTTGTAGGTGCTGCTAAAGTCATAGGTGATTTGTCTCCTACATTTACAATGGAGGAAATTCTAATTTGTAGTTAGACATTAATGAAAATTAAGATGCAGTTTCCTTCTGCTCAAGTTCATGGACTCCCTTAATTGCATTCAGGGACCTGCTGTGCCCTAAGTTTAGAATCTCTGTTCTAGATGGAAGCACTTGAGTAAATGAGCAATTCAGCTTCAGAGAGCCTTCTTTTTTGCTCTTTATGAAGCCACGTAGCTCTACAATCTACCTCTGCTGTGTAATTCAATTTTTACTCACTGCTAGTCAAGAAAATCTTTAGAAAGTCAAACTGAAACCTATTTCTCTTGGGCCTATTTTGTTTTATTGTCTCCTGAGTACACTGCTCTCGAGTCTTCAATTTTCCACTTGAGATAAAAATTAACAACTATTAACTCATTTAGTTCTGTTTTTAATTTTTTTTAAGACTTTAGGGTGGGGAACATTATACATTAAACAAGTAAAAAATGTGTTTAATGTACAAAAAAAAAAGAAAAAGTGATCAACAACAACAAGAAAACAAATTCCATACACAGTTCCACCCTCTGGACATAAATTCTATTAATATTTTGATTTATCTATTAATATTTTGAGAATTATAAAAATGTGTTTGTATATACCGGAAAATATTCAGACACCTATTTTTTAATAAAAAATGAGATCATATTGTATATACTATCTTATAATCTATTTCTCACACTTAATACTTATTAGTCATCTCTAATGTCAAAAATACTCCACACCACCATTTTCTGGGTCAACATGGCTGAATTCATTACACGATCATTACATCATTTAACATAATCTCTCTCTTAGAATTCTAGCTGTTTCAATTTTTTTCATACTTACAGTAATACTTAACGGGAAGCAAGTATTTCATTTGTTAACTATCTACTAGTTGGATGATTCTTCTTTCCTCAAACAAAGCATAGGACATAGCCCCAGTCGCAGGGTTGTTGGGAAGATTAAATGGGATAAAGTAGGTAAATTGCATGGAACAGGGTCACAAACATAGTAAATATGCAGTAGGCATTACCTGTAACATAATTTTTTTTATTATTCCATACAATAACCCCCACACACACTTTTTTTTAAAGGATTTTATTTATTTATTTGAGAGAAAGAGAGGTAGAGAGCGAGCATGAGCAGGGTGAGAGGCAGGCTCTCCACCAGCAGAGAGTAAGATGCAAGGATTAATCCCAGGACTCCAGGATCATGACCCAAGCCGAAGGCAGACGCTTAACTTACTGAGCCACCCAGGCACCCTGCATATGATAAATTCCTAAGTGTAGGAATTCTAGGTCAAAAGATCCACCCAAATTTGAAATGTGCTGCTAAATTATTATCCAGAAAGACTGTTTCCCAGCACCAGTGACTATAGGAGTCTATTTCTCTTAGCATTGTTCCTCTTTAACTCTTTTTTGTTATGCTACATCTTTGGCATTACCACCAGGGGAGGTGAACACTTTGTGTGCATTTATTCGAATTTCTTTTAAAACTTATTTCTGCCATATTTGTCTTTTGTCATAGGTCACAAATGTTTTTCCAGCTTTTATAATTTTCCTTTTAGTTTTATTTACAGTACCTTTTGTGTGGAGAAGATTTAGTAGTAATTTATTGGAGTCAGTCCTGTCCCCTCCCTCCCCATTTCTGTGGTGAGTTCATTCTTCGGAATCACATTTGGAAAGGCCACTTCTCTCCTCGGTTTATAATATGCTAATTATGTTTTCTTTAAGTGCTTTCAGATCATCTGGAAATTATTTTAATAAGATAATGTAAAGGAGAGAATTAACTTAGAAAAATATAACAGTTATCCCGTTGTATCAAGGCAATTACTGAATATGTGGATCCTTTTCCACTTCGAGATGGTTTAAGAATTTATGCTAATCCTGTTTAAAGTACATTTCAAGGAAACATATTTGATTACATTTTATTCACTTACATTTTATTTGATTTCTTAGTTCACAGTGGTATGGAGGAGTAATCACATTAAACAGGATAGCATTAATTAATCTTTCCTACAAATCTAGTTGGTAATTTCCACTGAACCCCTCATGTAGCTCTTCATTTTCCTTCTCTTCTCTTCTAATCACCTTTACATCTCTAGCTCTGTCTGAAGCTTCCACTGACTTGATCGAGGAAACTAAAGAAAGAATAACATAAAAGCTAAAACAGCAAAGCTCGCTTGGCCATTTTCACTAATAGGGTTGATTTTTTCCCCTAATACCTCAAAATATAGCCTACTGTGAACTTTTGTAGAGATGATTAACTCCTCGAGAACAGAGCTGTGCCACTGAGTTATTTCACATGATGTACATATTTTATAATTTTCGGATAAGGAAAGCACAGCTCCCAGCCTCCCACCAAGTATTTGATAGTAGAGATCTTGCTTTTTTGTCATTGCCACTTGGGGCAATATTCTGTTGAGCCAAACGAGAATTATTTCACACTTGCTATATATTGTGCACAGGCTCATCTGAGATCCTTCTTGAGGAAGATTTATCCAGACAGTATCTCCTGTTATCCCAAATGGAGTCCGACTGCTCTTGCGTGGGAACGTGGAGGAATGAATGACAGCAAGGCTGGAACAAAGATGTCTAAGAGACGAAGAGTACCTCAGAAAGAAACATTACTGACCAAGAAGACATCTAACATGTCAAAAGGTCATAGTGGGGTGCCTGGGTGGCTCAGTGGGTTAAGCCGCTGCCTTCGGCTCAGGTCATGATCTCAGGGTCCTGGGATCGAGTCCCATATTGGGCTCTCTGCTCAGCAGGGAGCCTGCTTCCCTCTCTCTCTCTGCCTGCCTCTCTGTCTACTTGTGATCTCTCTCTGTAAAATAAATAAATAAAATCTTAAAAAAAAAAAAAGGTCATAGTGCCAGAAAGCATAGATTCCTACCTTCCCAAGAGAAATCCACTCTCCTCACCATGCCAGAATCAAAGTGATGGACTCAAGAAATGTCCTGCTGCCCCAAGGTCTTTCAAAAGGCACCTTGGGGACTTTGTGTCTGCTTCTATTGCATGGATTCCCTTTCATGTAATGTGTCCATGGTATTCTATCTCAATAGTTCACTCCACTGACAAACAATAGGGCCATTTCAACTAAGTTACTACTGCTCCAGACAGAGCTGAGCTCCTTAGAATTCTATTTATCAGTCATCTACCTGCTCATGACATCTAAGCCATGTATCACAGAGCTAAACTTCCAGTGGAGGAGCAGAAGGCTATTGAGAGATACCAATGGTTCCCTCTCCCCTCTGTTCACACACCTCTGATTTGTGTAGGACATCTGTCACAGCCCTGCCTCCAACGGGCTTTCTTGTAAATAAGATGAAGAGCCAGAGTAATTCCATGTCCCTCTTCTCATAAAAATAAACTTGTTCCTATTTCTAAGTTATGATTGAACTCAGTGTCCAGAATGCATCCAGAGTCTCTACATTCTGCATTTTACCTGCAACAGTTGACCGTCTCTCCCACTGCCCTAACCTTCACTGGAGGGCACCCCATTCGGACAGAAAGAACTCAACTCTGAAAGTATCTATTAGTATGTTCAATCAGGGACAGAAGGACACCTACAAACTAGGAGATATATCTAAAACATAGGAGGAGACAGTGACAGTCAGAGAATCAGTGATATACTCTAGTATCTCCAACCCTTTTCTCCTAACTTACCATTCTCTATAGTGTTGGCTCTAAGAGGGGCTCAGAAAAGCAGTGTAATTGGAAGTCAGGTGGGGCGAGGGGAAAGTTTATAACTGCATTTGTCAAAGCTAAGAAAATGCCCACGGTGCATATCCAAAACTGCAGAGAGGCAAGTGGGGATGAAGGGAGCAGCTCAGCCTTTCCTTGTCTACCATTGACTGCTTCTCTAAAATACATCTCTTCCAACCCCCACAGCCCATATCATCTCTGGTGCACAACCTTCGTGGGGTTACTTCTTGGTCTCCTCCCCTTGAGTCAGGCGCTGATATAAAGAAGTCTCTGCTCAGTTATCTGAACCGAAATGGTTCAGAATTGAACCATTGTTGGAAATTGGAACTACATTGGAAATGTAGAATTGTTCTTATTTCCTCAGCACTCTTCACTTCTGAGGATTCCCTGGTTCTCCCTTTTGCCCAGGTCCTACTCTCAAAGGTCCAGCTGTGCTCCTACCTCTTCCTGGAAACCTTCCTTGGTGTGTTGAAATCCTGGACTCCCAGAGCCCCATTACTTCGACTGATTATCCTGACACCACACCAGAAGAGACCCCGTAAACTCCTTAGCCCCGTGCTTCTTGTACTCTGTCTTGCTATTTGGAGAGTATATGTGGTTCCTTAACCTAGTGAAGTTTGCAAAATCCCAAAGTCAAACTTATAATTTCTTTTTACCTCTGAGACCTCAACTCTAGGGTAGACTAGAAACAAAATGGTGTGCCCTGAAGTCCAACAGGTACCAAGAGTAACCAAGATCCCAGGGCCAGCGAACCATTAAATTATTCTAGGTCTTAGTCCCCGCATGTTAAAAGTAATTATGGTCCCTACTTTATGAGAACTATTTTTAAGATAAGAAATATAGCGGGACGCCTGGGTGGCTCAGTTGGTTGAGCAGCTGCCTTCGGCTCAGGTCATGATCCCAGCGTCCTGGGATCGAGTCCCATATCGGGCTCCTTGCTTGGCGGGGAGCCTGCTTCTCCCTCTGCCTCTGCCTGCCACTCTGTCTGCCTGTGCTCACTCTCGCTTCTCTATGACAAATAAATAAATAAAATCTTAAAAAAAAAAAAAAGAAATATAGATATACACAAAATGCAGTGCCTGCTCTATTCTTTTCTTCCTCCTTTTAGTCACTACTCCCCACCGGATCCTCTCCCACTTTTACTGAAAGCCCAGTCTCTACTGACACTACTTTCCTTTGTTTTTGCCATTTAAGGCCACGACTTAACACTTGCCCTAGATCCTAACAAGCCTACAATGGGCGTGGCCCACATCCAGTTCTCCTGGCGCTTCCCCCATGCTCCCCTCCCTTGTGAATGGTGTGGACTGGCTTGAATGAGCAAATGAATGAATGATTGCCAATGACTTTGTTTTTAAAACTGGTTCCTGCTTTAATATATGTTTGGCTCAAAACTGGCCCTTATTTTGTCTCCCACATCTGTGGTCTCTGTGTCCAGAGGACAGGGATTGTCAGAGTAATTGGTTTTGCACCACAGAGAATGCAAAAAAGAGGACTAATTGATGATGACATTTCAGTAGCCAACAACTCTTGAAGTTAGGAAGGATTTTATTTTTAGCAACATCTTTATGTTTAATGAAACGTTCAATCCTCCCCCTTCAGAGTTTTATTTTCTCATTTCCCCAAACTGCATTTTTAGTTTCTACTTGTGGCTTGTCTCATGGTGACAGTTTCAGGCATTTTCCCAAATGCTAATGATACAAAGGATGAATGATAACACGGGTAAATTGCTGAGGAGCCGTGCTTTTGAAAAGATAAAAAGAACAAGAAATGGGACTTCTCTAGCTTCTGTTCAATTTCAATGACACATTTCTTATTAGCTGCCTTTGTTTTTACTCTGTGGGTATTTAAATTTTAGCAAACTGAATAGTTTCTCCCAGAGAACTACCAATTGAGCATTTTTCAGCAATGGCAAATAGCATTTTTCTCTTATGAAGCAGATTACAGTATTGCTCCAAAAAAAGTGAAAACAGCCTTGACTTGTTGACTTGGTTCCCAAAGTGGCTTTTACTTGTAGGGGACATGGAAATCTCCATTCTCAGTCCCAGATCGCATTTCTAGCAGCTATATGGGTCCCCTGCCCTCCTTCAATTGTAGCCCTCTCAGAGCATGTTTTCTTAGATGCATGTCTCATCACGTCACTCCCCTCCCAACACTCTGTAATGGTTCTCCGTCATCTTCAGTGTGAAAGGCAAACATCTCTCTCTGTGGGCTCAGCTATAATGTGCACTTTATGTTCCAGCCAGAGTAAATTAATTTCCATGGCTGTTCTAAAGGTATTCTGTGATCTTCCTGGCCTTCAGAACTATTATATATAATGTGCTCCTGCTGTCTAGAACCTAGAACAGTTAGTTGTTAAAAAGAAAACCACAGTCCCCAGATGGTGTCACTTAGGCCAAGTCCACAAACCAAGACTTAGTATCTAATCTAGATGCAGTTTCAATTGTTCAGGAATGTAACTAACCAGAACATAGAATTTTCTGGGTAATGCTAAGAAATTTACTAATAGACCCCTCCCGCTCTCATCAGGAGGGTGACCTGGCCTAAACAATGTACTTCTTGCTAATAGGTTCCTGTCTTAGTTTTTCTTTCTCTTTTTCTTTTAATGCCCCCACCCCCATGGCCATTGCCTTTAAAAAACTTCTTTTGTTTAGCTCTGCAAAGCTCTTGCTACTTGCTAGATGGGGTGCTGTGTGATTTATGCATTAATAAAGCCAGTGTGATCTTCAGATTTACTCAGTTGAATTTTGTGTTTTTAACAAGATTCTGCATGTGACTTCCCAACCCTTCCCCAGCTCACGCCCAATTCTCTTAATGCCTGTACATTGTTTCAAATGTGATCTGATGTCACTTCTTCCAGGCAGTCTTCTCTCCCTGCTGCTAGGCTAGCAGCATTTCTCTGTGATTCTGTAGTGCCATGGACCTCTGGCACCATAACCCTGTGCTGTCATTACTTTTTCTTTTCTTTTTTTCTTTTTTTTGTCATTATCTATTTGATATCCCTCAGAAGACTGCTCAAGGGAAACAGATGTCTTATTCAGAATTGTGTCCTGCAGGGTCTAGCATAACTAATGACTCACATATTTCTTGAATGATGTCGTGGTGGTGGTATATTAGGACAAAAAGTAAGATCTGAGCAATATTCGGATCCTAACCTCGATGTGCTGATGGTAGACGTTTAGCATATACCCAGTTTGTGCGTTCTGACCTCATGACGTGTTTCCTCAACAAGAACATAAGAAGAGCCTCCTACAGGCACCTGCATGCAATAGGCCATCAATACATACTGTTAGTTATTTGAAACTCACTTCTCTGTAAATTGTTACTCTCTCTCAATGGTCCACCAGTGCTTCAGAGAGTTTGAGCACCTAGTTTTTAGTCATTTTTGCAACTAAGAATAAAGATGTTGAACAATACATTTAAATTATAAAGGAAGATCTTGATTGTGAGGACTGTGAACACTACAATTTGTAGAGAGACAGGATCAAACATCGCCTTAAGCTACCACGTTTTTAGCCATGGGTCCTATAGGCAAAGGAAGTACCAATCTGTCCTTGGCTCCCATGATGAATCACTACCTTAGAACAAGGAAAGACCATTGCTATGGTGACAAGTGGACACTTAAGTTGTAATCATGTGCAGCACAATATTCCACATTAACTTAAGGATTTATCCAGTAGGTTCTGATGTAGTCCTAACACTGGTAGGATGCAGCTTTGGCATTCAAGATTTTTCAAACAGCAGCTGGACCAGAAGGAGCTATTAAGGGTGAAGATCAGATCAGAGCAATTATCCACTTAATGTGGCATTAATCTGAAACACTAACTCTGTGCAAGGTCATTTAGACTAACCACCATTTATTTCTCAAACATTTTCCTGAAACTAGCAATAATCACAAAGATAATAATTTACTGCAAACATAATCAATTCAAGAAAGGTAATTAGCACAACAATTATTATAGGGAAATATTAGCTGTCCATAAAACATATGCCTAAATCTGTTTCTTGCTCCCTTTGGAAGAGATTAGTTACATATGGTTTCTATGGTATGCCTCTTGCAGATGTTGATACTTAAAAAAAAAATACGAACTAGCATTATTAATCTTTTTGTGAAGAACAAAGAATTAATTGAGGGCATCATTATCATAGATGACTGAGGTTTTAGATGATAATGGTATTTTATTTCAAAAGTTCATCAAACAGAGGATTTTAATTGTGAGGCTTGACTAATCATGACCACTTTGACTCCGCTTAATTATGTATCAAGATGGAAGTTTTTAATGACTCTTCTTGAAATTAAGGATATATTGTGCCATTGTGCATTTGATACAGAAAAGAATGCTCCAAATTTCAATAACTGAAAATGTCAAAAACCTACTTCTAAGCATACTTGTTCTAAAAATACATTCTAAGAATTTAGATTAGAAGTAGATGAGCTGAGAAACAGGATTTTTAGAGTGGTTTTCGGCCTTTGAGAGCCAAGAGTCATAGGGCCAACTTAAATAATTAGCTAACAAAAGAAATCAACAAATGCTTTGTTCAAGGAATGACTTCTTAACTCAAAGCAGAGAGGTTAAAGAGCATGACAAAGGATTCCAAATGCCACCTACTAGTCAGAACCGCTAGAAAAACATTTTAAGGCAAGTTGCTCGAGCAACTATTGCTATTTTCTATTGCTATTGCTCGAGCTCTCCATGACAGATGACGTGGAAAAGGAAGTTCCTTCTCATTTAGAGACACTAAACAGGTGGCATTCATGGTTCCAGGACTGACCTCTAAGATCTGTGATAGGAGCATACAGATATTCCTGAATGGAAGCTTCTCCCGGGTTTGTGTAACTCCTGCAGCAGAAGCTAGATGAGGACGACATTGATTTTCCTTCAGATCAATGATCTCTCTTTTGACGCTGATCTTCACTTTGGTTCGGATGGAAACATGATTAGTTGGAAAACTGATCAGCTTTCCTCTCTAGGCTGCTTTTCTAAAATGGGACTCTAGAAGTAAGGCCATCTCTCTTTTACATATGAATGATGAGCTCAAAAAGAGGACAAAGGAGTAGAGGGCCCCAGGTCATCTAAACCTTCTCTAGGGTTCCACCAGCTCCCTTAGTGCAGTCAGCATTTTCGCAGTGGGATATAATCCCTGATCAACCACATTCAAAACCAGCTATTAACAACTCAGACATCAGAAGAAATTTAGGCCATTTTTAAGAGTCAACTAGATCAGGAACATACTGCTGGAGAACACCTCTAGTTTCCCCTGAAACTTACTGTAAGTTCCCTAAACTGACAGCTTTTCTGGAATCCTTGTATTCACAACTACAGGCAGAGAGCAATTTGGTGTCACACAATAGACTACTTCCTTTAAAAAGCAGAGTGCCCTCTGAAGCAGAACAAAGAACCCAAGAAACAAAGTTCCAGGTTGATGAAAGAAGCTCTGTCAGCTAATGCTTGGAGCAAATCCACCCAAGGGCTAAAACAGCAAAGTGCCAACTGATTCCACAAGAGGGAAGAAAACACATGGAGGTTCAAACAAGCATTGCCTGAGCTGTGTCTGGTAAGCAGGTGATCAAGGATCTATTTAAAACCTTCTGAGGAAGTTCAGCAGGCACTTGCTCCATTCTATTATTAGCCACGGCTGCCAGAGGGCACAGTGGTAACCAGGATTTGGATGAAGACTGATCAATAATTGTATTAGGAAAAAATACAATTAGGAAAATTGTATTAGGAAAAGGATAAGCTTATATTGGACAAATACAGTGGACACTGACTGAAGACTTTCAGTAGCCTCTACCGTGGTTTTGTGCCAAGACATATACCCAGCACCAGTGACTCCAACTTTGGGAAGCTGAGCAAACATGTGATGTCCCTGGCCAGAAAATGCGGTGTGCAGTACATTTGGAAGATGGGCTCGGGGCTAAGATCAAAATGAGAATCAAAGAAAATTGACATACACTTGCTCATTGGTGCGGTTACCTACTCTCAGTGGGAAGGACAGACAGCCCCACAGCTCGAAAGCCAACAGTTTATTTTTGCCTCAAGAATGTCAGAGTTTACACTGATTCTGTGGTCTGGCTGGTCCCTATCAATCACATTACTCACCCACACATGCGCAAATATGCATTTCCCCGGCCAGGCTGTAGAAGTCTGTGTGCTCACTTGTCTACCTTTCCAGCCCCACCGTGACCTACCCACCAGTTGCACAGAGGTCGGTATGGGCAGGATCACTCTGGGCTCTCTGTTTCTCCCATTTCTGCTCCCCACTTCTGGCAGATGATTACTACCTCTGGACCTTTGCGTGAGCTCCCTATGGCTTCTTGGCCTTGTCTTCTGGTCCCTTGTCACCTTGTCTCCAACTTCGGACTTGCTTTAAAATTTCTGCTCTAGCTCCCCACAGGGCTCATCTGTCCTAACTGTATTCTACTCAGACTGATCATGGCTGAGTTGACATTCCTTTAATACCCAACTTGGACATAGAACATAGTCCTAGCCCTGGCATACATGAAGTAGATACATAATATTTGCTGAAATACTGCTAAACGAATTGGGTAACTGAATATTGCCAATGGTCCTTTCTGACCTACTGGTTGATCTTACAGGCTTCTGGATTTATCTCATTTATTGAGCCTCAATTAGGACTTTGTTAATCAATCTATCTTAAAAACATATTAGCTGCATGGTTAAGCTTCTGATGAGGACAATTTATCCACTGGTGAATGAGATATGATTGAATTAGCTAAAGACGGTTGGACTAAATTAACTGAACAAAAAAAGGAGAGCCTTAATCACTGGGGATTTGTTTGTCATCCCCTGAACAATTCACTAAACCTTCTAGACCACGACCTTATCAGAGCCACCAATGTGATTGAACACCAAATAGCTATCATTCGTTGAAACAGGCAATGTGCTCTGTGTGCCTTAACAGAGAAACCTCACAGCAGAAGGATAAGCCTTACTTTGCTCACTTTATAGATGAGAAGCTGAGGCAAAGACATGAAGTGAATTGTCCACCATAACGAGGTTGGTAGATGTTGGGGCCTGAATTTAAACTCAGGTCCAGACGATTCCAAAGGCCATATTTTCCCCCTATTTCCACTAGGCTTCCCTACTGTGGTCAGGCACAGGTAAGGACCCAGGTTTCCTCATCTCAAACTCAGAGCTCTGGGTCTTAAAGAATCCACAGCCACATTTAGAACAGACGGACACATGGGCAGAAAGAGGCAGAGAGATGGTCACGAGGTATGGGATGGATGGTTCTTCATGGGGAAGAGACCTACAGATGCTCATTGCCTGCCCTCTGGTCCCATTTGGTTTTCCTACTATTTGGCCAGCCAAAGCCCCAGGATCACTCAGGACAGCTGCCAGAAGCCACATCGTTCCCTGATGGGTGATATCCACGTTCCTATGCCTTTGTTTGGCTCTCTGCACCCTGCTGCCCAGGCACAAGGGTGCCTGAGATTCCCTTCACCCTTCTGAATCCCTCAACTTCCTGCAAGCTGCTCATAGCCTCCAGTAACAGCTGTAGATCAGTACCCATCAGCCCTCATGCCTGGACTTCCAACACCAACAGAGGCCGCATGGTTCCTAAAGCTCCAAATCTCAAACCTGTTCATTTTACTTTCTGCTCAAGTGCTACACCACTGGAGCCATTTTATATTCCTCAGTCATTAGTCTGGGGGAACTTGTGATAATCTTAATTCCACCGGTGCCCCTGTATCATGGATCTTCCTGTCAACATGAAAATTTGATTATTGTGGAGGAAACTGGGTAGAGGGAGCAGTAAGTGGAAGTTCAAAGGAGTCAGCCAGGTCCTTGGCCCCAGGGGTGGAAGGGAAGAGAGCATAAAGCAGTTTGAGATGGACACAGGCAGAACAGAACGAAATGTTTGCATGGTTGGAAGTGACTGGGGAATGATAATAATGATTATTTCTTGAGTATCTACTATGTGCCAACTCGATTAGTTCCAATTCCCACAGTAATAGTGTTTGGCATTTTATTCCCATTTTACAGAGGAGAAAACAGAGTCTGAGAGATGAATAAACCTCAGGAATACAGTTTATATGCAGCAAAGCCATTTTTCAAACCTGGGTCCACTAGGACCATGTTCACATTGAGCCATTGTAGCATGCTACAAGAAAAGTGCAGTGGACAAAGTTGACACTGCACATCTAGGTGGGGCTCCAGAAGGGGGGTGAAGGGCAGTGTGAAGCTGGAATGTGCAGCTTTCCCCAGGAGGAGAGAGGTAGGGGCTGCAGGCGGGGATCACACCAACCTTCACCTCTCACCCTTTACCCTTCTCCTTTCGCACAGAACACACCAGGATGCCTGAGCCAGAATCTGCCGTCACGGACCGTACCTGGCTACGCAGAGCTCAAGCCGAGGCCCAGAAAGAAGAACAGCCTTAGACCCACAGGCAAAGCAATGCCTACAATCCAGCTCTAATTTCCATCCACAGGAGCCCAGACCTAATCAAACGCCCACAACACTTTTAAAGAGAACGTTAGTTACAATCCAGAGCTAATTAAAACTTTCCATAAAATGACTCTTTAAAATTTAAGTGGCCTTGAATGCTAACAGCCCAGGCTTGTCTCTAACTGCAGAATTATTATTAACACATTAGCACAGCAATACCAACCATTGAATTTGCCTGGCAATTTCGAAATAATGATGTTTTGAGTGTTTCCAGCTGAAATGATATGTCCCTTTCAATTCTGACACAGCGGGTCATCAACTTCTTTCCTCCGCCACTTCCCCGGGGTTGGTGGCCTCCTTCCTCTGAGGCCAACAGAGACTTTCTTCATTTCTTGCAGCTTTTCACAGGTCCTGTGTTTTTCTCCCCCAGGACGCCCACCTCTCTGAGTGGCTGTTCTAGATTTATCTTCCTTTGAAAGCAGAGACTGTGTTCACAGGGGTACAGTGTAATGTACAGTGAGAGTATGGACATTAGAAACAAACAGAGCTCACTCCAGTCCTAGTGACGTCCCTTGCTGGCTCTGGGAGTTTAGAACAAACTATTACGACATTATTGCTACTGACCGTTATGACTGTTACTGTTTGTTGGGCACTTACTATATATATATATATATATATATATATATATACACACATATATATATATATATGTATGCCAAGCACACTTTACACACATTATCTAAATCCTCCCCTCCTTCCACCAACCCTGATTTTTAGGCATCCTGTTTAAGAAATAGTTATAAAATACTCATGGTGGTATCTTATGAACATTACATCCTCATGACAATCTCAATGAGGTAGGTATTGTTTTTAACCCGTATTTTACAACTGAGTGAACTCGGATTGAGTTGAGATTAGGTAAGCGAGATCATACAGCTAAAAAGAAGAGTCTCACCAGGATTCAAACGCAGTCACGCTCCAGAATCCATGCACTTAAACCTCTCCACCACCGGCTCTCCACCTCCAGAATGCTTCAGAATCACCTGGAAGGGTCATTAAACACAAATTACTAAACTCCCCCTCTCTGTGGTTCTAGTTCTGAGATGAGACAGAGAAGGCTAGTTTCTAAGAAGTTCCCAGATGACACAGCTGCTGCTGGTGGTACAAGGCTGCACTAGATTAAGTTGCCGATTATCCCATCAGCCTCCCCTTTTGATGGATGAGAAGACTGGGTCTCAGGTTACTTGAATTACCCAAGATTATACTGCAGTAAGGAATGGAGATCACAATCTGAAAGCATGTTGATCCAATATGCATGAAACCCCCTGAGTCTCAGCTTCCCTGTGTATACAATGGGGATACTAATAGCACCTCACTGCACACTTGTTAACGGTAGCTGAAACAATGAGCATTATAGTCTGTGGTATACAGTAGGTACTCACTGTTTGCTCTCCCTCTGTCACACAGAACTTTGTCTTCAGGGTGTGCCAAATTAATGTGGGTTGAATGGCACTGCATCTATCCCATCACTCCCACACAGACTTTTGTTGGTGATACCATCTGGAGGTTCCTTGTTTCTTCAAACCTTAGTGCCAGCCTTCCCTTTTGTCCGCAGATGTCAATCATCTGAATAGCTCTCTCCCTCTCTGGAGTCCAAGTTCCCAGGCATGCCATATACCTTAACTCCTGAGGGCCACTATTTAAAATTGTATTCCATATGAATAGCTCCCTTGGAGTCCCCAGTATGGCCACCCTACTGGGTGGTTCCCAGCTCTTTGAAGTCTGGAGGGAGGATAAAGCTAGTTTTCTCATTACTCCCAGGTTTAGGCCTGCATCCTGACTGAAAGTTCTACACCAGAGAATTTAAACTTATACATTATTTCATTTAAGAGTTTGCCCCAGCTTTGACAATTTCCCAAAACCAAAATATTTACATCTTCCTCCCCATCCCTCTACAAGCCTCTACCCAAAAAAAGGAAAGAAAAGAAAAGAAGAAAAAAAACTGCCTCCAAAATTGAACCTAAGAGTTCATGTCAAGTGAAAAAATAACAACAACGACAACACAATAAAACCTGGAAAGCCTTTAAAGATTTTATTATTTATTTATTTATTTATTTGACAGAGATCACAAGTAGGCGGTGGGGGGGGGTGGCGTGGGGAGGAGGCTCCCTACTGAGCAGAGAGCCTGATGTGGGGCTCCATCCCAGACTCTGGGATCATGACCTGAGCTGAAGGCAGATGCTTAACCCATTGAGCCACCCAGGGACCCCAACCTGGAAAGCCTTTAGACCCAGCAATCTCACTTCTAGGAATTTTCCATGAATATTTATCCCCACCAACATCAAAACCAAACACCTAAGTGAGCAAGATAATTCACTGAGGCATTATTTATTAGAGCAAAATACTTGAAAATAAGCTAGTAGTCTACCTTAGAATTTGGAATACGTGTTATGAATGCATCCACACAGTGTAATAATGGGCATCTGTAAAAACAGATGAAGATACCTGTGATCTGATGTAGAATGATTGTCAGGATATGTGTCAGTACATGAAAAGAAGCAAAGTACAAAACATTATTTTTAGCTTTTACGTAAAAAACAAAACATGGAATTAGAAAATGTGTGCATCTATTACTTTTGCAAAAAGAAATATGAGGATAAACAAATCAGAAGTGAATGAAATTAGTTACTTATTAACCCAGAGATGATGGGTAGGAATAGGGTGCAGGATCGAGGTGCAGCTGTCTATTGGGACAGCTCTGACTGTATCATTTTATACAGTTTTGGCTTTGATTCTATGTTAATATTTTACATGATCAAACAATCAAAATAAATTGGTAAAGACGAAAAAAACATTAAACAGAGACAACTGATCTAAATATCAAATTGATATTGACATCACACAAAAGCAAAACATGATTTGTTTAAGTAACTTTTGAATTCTTTGCTCTAAATACTCTCATTGAGATTTATTCTAAGGGCAAAAAGAAGAGCAAAGAAATCTTAAACTCTGTTTAGGAGATTTGTTGTTGGTATTGGTATTGGTGTAGCAACTCTGAAATTCCTACTATGTGTATTATAGATCTGGGCAAATGAGTAACTATATTGATGTTGCGAACCAGAGTTCTCACTGTGCCTATTCATACAGTACTGGTCCTCACTATGGGAGAAGAGAAATACAAATGCGGGGTGTAGGACAAAGAGGAACAATTCTGCAGTGTTGGACTAATGGGGACATTAGTGTGAACTCATAATTCAAAAATATGTTTTAACTTTGTCCACAGGAAAGAGCTAGGAGCAATGACACTCCAGTAGCAATGAACACATGGAGTGCCCAGATCTTGATTTCTAAATACCATTTCCCACTAAAAGGAACCTGGGCTCTTTGAGAAATGGCTGACACTAGGTCTTCTACATAGAAAGGACAAAGTGCAGAACATCCTGTTGTGATGGAAAACAAGAGTGTGTTCAAAGATTAAACGAAGCATGTCGGAAGCATTCCACAACCAGATTTCAGGGGTACTCAATGGTGAAACTAGAGTATATTTGAGTATAAAAATGAAAAATCATAAGAATGGATTTTGGTAATTTAATAAAAAGAGGTCCATGAGCCCATGCTGATAATGTCTGTAGCTGCAGGCGCCAACAGCTTCAAAATTCTCTAATGTAAAGTGTGTATACACACACACACACATACACACACACACATATTTATTTGTATTAAAATATATATATGGGGAGGGCAAGCTGGAAAGATGGTGAAGCAGGAGGACCTTAAGCTCACTGCAATCCACGCATCCAACCAGATAACATTCATATTAGCATAAACAATTCAGAAAATGACCTGAAGGCTAGCAGAACAAAATTGATACCTAAAGGTACAGAAGAGGCCATATCGCAAAGAAGGTTGGAAGGGCAGACATGCAGTTTGGGAGTGTAGCAGAGATGAGATCCTGGCTATCTGCTGTCAGAAGGGAGCTGGTGGCATGGAGCAAGGCAAGAAATAGATTGTCACACCAGGGAGCCCACACAGAGAAGACAAATCCCCGTGACATCTGGCTTTGAAGGCAAGAGGGGCCAAATTTTGTGAGTCCTTACAATTGGTAGGACTTAAAGCTTGGAATTTTAAAAAATCAGTGGGCTTGGCTCTGGGAGAGCCTGGAAGGTGTTAGGAAGGTTAAGTCCCTGCTGGTAACAAGAAAGTATGACAAACAGCCCACAGAGATACAGCATGGAGGCAACAGTTTGAAAAACACCCAGGGACATATGGAGGGACAGTTATTTACTTTACTCATCTCAGAGCATGTGCCAGAGACATAGGATCACAGGGACAGCCCTCCAGCAACAAAGGAGCTGGCAGGCACCATTTCCCTCTCCCACCTCCCCACCGCCCCCCCTGACACCCCGATATAAACTCACAGCCACCTTCAGGAACCAGTGTAGTGCCAACACTCACTACCTAACTGGCTTACACCAAGCTCTGCCCCACTATGATTCAGAGGCTCCGCCCTTCCC
Organism: Lutra lutra; assembly: GCF_902655055.1. Taxonomy (NCBI): domain Eukaryota; kingdom Metazoa; phylum Chordata; class Mammalia; order Carnivora; family Mustelidae; genus Lutra; species Lutra lutra. The sequence goes on along the minus strand of NC_062282.1, from coordinate 75,888,147 downwards.
AGTCATGCTTTCCTCACTTCCTCTGTGGTGGGCCCCCTCCGCACAGGAGACCGGAGGAAACCCTACCAACTCTATGTATCTGACCTATGCATGTGGCGGGGCCTCTCTTCCTATAGCATCACCAGCAGGTCTCATTTTGTAAGAAGACCAGGGCGCACCTTGTTAAAAAAATGCCCCACCCAGCAGGGGACCAGGCACTCCCCACAAGAGGCAAAGAGAGCCTCTGCAGATAACAGGACTGAAGGAAAAAGCAGTCAGGACTCAACAGCAGGGCACATGCAACACACATAAGAGATATTCCTTGAAGTGCCAGGTCCTGGGGAACCAGGGACATTACACTGTGTGTCATTATAAGCGTCTTCTTCACAAGGCCATCCTTCAAGAGCAGGAGAAAGAGATGTCTTTTGTTACACACAGAAATGGGTAGAGAAGTAGACAAAATGAGAAGACAGAGGAGTATGCCTCAAATGAGAGAAGAGGACAAAACCACAGCAAGAGACCTAAATGAAATGGAGATAAGTAAACTGCCTGATAGATAACTGAAAGCAATGATCATAAAGATACTCACCAGACTTGAGAAAAGAGTGGAGGACATCACTGAGAACCTATCAAAGAGATAAAAAAGAATCAATCAAAGATGAAGAACACAACAAATGAAATTAAAAATACACTTGGTGGAATAAATAGAAGCCTGGAGGAAGCAGAGAAACTAATTAATGACCTGGAAGACAGAGTAATGAAGAGCAATCAAGCTGATAAAGTGAGAGAAAAAATATGCAAATTAGAACAGTCTTAGGAGACACAGTGACTGCATCAAGTGTAATAACATTTGCATTCTAGGGATCCCAGAAGAAGAAAAGAAAGAAAAAGGGATGAAATTTATTTGAAAAAAATAATTGCTGCAAAATTCCCTAATATGGAAAAGGAAACAGAGATCCAGATCCAGGAAGCACAGAGATCCCCCAACAAATCAAACAAAAGAGGTTCACACCAAGACATATAGTAATTACAATAACAAAAGATAGTGATAAAGTAAAGATTTTTAAGGCAGCAAGAGAAAAGAAGAGTTAAATACAAGGGAAACCCCATTAAGCTACCAGTGGATTTTTTTTAAGATTTAATTTATTTATTTGACAGGAGATCACAAGTAGGCAGGGAGGCAGGCAGAAAGAGAGGGGGAAGCAGGGTCCCTGTTGAGCAGAGAGCCTGATGCAGCTCCATCCTAGGATCCTGGGATCATGACCTGAGCCAAAGGCAGAGGCTTTAACTCACTGAGCCATCCAGGTGCCCTATCAGTGGATTTTTTTAGCAGAAACTTCCCAGGCTAGAAGAGAATGGCATGATACATTCAAAGTACTGAAAGGGAGAAATCGGTGGCCAAGAATACTCTATCCAGCAAGGCTATCACTCTTAATAGGAAAGATAGAGTTTCTCAGTCAAAATAATAATAATAATAATAATAATAATAATAATAAAATTAAAACAATAAAGGAATTCATGGACACTAAAGCAGTCCTACAAGAAATAGTAAGTGTATTCTTTGAGTGAAAAGGAAAGACCATAAGTGAAAATATGAAAAGTAGGAATCACAAAAGCAGTAAAAATAAGTATATCAGTCAAGTAATTCACAAAATAAAAGGACATAAAATATGACACCACAAATCTAAAACATGGTGAGGAGAGGAGTAAAGAATAGGCTCAAACTTAAGCAACCATCAACTTAATATAGAGTACCATATGTGGAAGATGTTATAAGCCTAATGATAACCACAAATCAAAACCCAGAAATAGATATGCAAAGAATTAAAAAAAGGAATTCAAATATAAAGAAAAGCAACAAATTTATGAAAAAGAGCAAGAAAAGAAAGGATCAGAGAAAAACTATAAAACAACCACAAAACAAGTAACAGAATGGAAATAAATACAAATCTATCAATAATTACTTTGAATGCGAATGGACTAAATGCTCCAATCCAAACACATAGGGTGACTGAGTAGATAAAAAATAAGACCCATCTATATGCTGCCCACAAAAGACTCATTTTAGACCTAAAGACACTTGCCGATTCAAAGTGAGGGCTCCATGTCAAAAGAAAGCCAAGATAGCAGTACTTACACTGGACCAAGTAGATTTTAAAACAAAGACTGTAACAAGAGAAAAAGAAGAACATTATATAATCATAAAGGGGACAATCCAATAAGAAGATTTAATCATTGTAATTATTTATGTACCCAACATGGGACCACCCAAGTACATGAAACAGTTAATAACAAACATAAAGGAATTAAACAATAGTAATACAGTAATAGTAGGGGGACTTTGACAATCCACTTACATTAATGGAAAGATCATCCAAACAGAAAATCCAACAAGGAAACAGTGATTTTTAATAACACAATGGATGAGATAGATTTAACAGATATATTCAGAACATTCCATCCTAAAACAGCAGAATACACACTCTTTTCAAGTACATATGTAACATTCTCCAAAATGGGTCACATATTAAGACATAAAACAAGTCTTAACAAATTCAAAACAATCGAAGTTATACCATGGATCTTTTCTGATACAACACTATGAAACTAGAAATCAACTATGAGAAAAAAATCTGGAAAGAGTACAAATACATGGTGGTTAAATAACATGTTACTAAACAATGAATGGGTCAACTAAGAAATCAAAGAAAGAATAAAAAATTACATGGAAACAAACAAAAATGAAAATACAGCAGTCCAGGGGCACCTGGGTGGTTCAGTGGTTTGGGCCTCTGCCTTCGGTTCCCGTCATGGTCTCAGGGTCCTGGGATCCAGCCCTGCATTGGGCTTTCTGCTCGGCGGGGAGCCTGCTTCCCCCTCTCTTTCTGCCTGCCTCTCTGCCTACTTGTGATCTCTCTCTCTCTGTCAAATAATTAAATAAAATATTTAGAAAAAGAAAAGAAAAGAAAATATAACAGTCCAAGCTCTTTGGGATGCAAAACCAGTTCTAAGAGGGAAGTTTATAGCAATACAAACTTATCTCAAGAAGCAAGAAAAATCTCAAATAAACAACATAACCTTACATTTAAAGGAACTAGAAAAGGAAGAACAAACAAAGCCCCAAACCAGCAGAAAGAGGGAAATAATAAAGTTTACAGCAGAAATAAATGATAGAGAAACTAAAACAACAACAACAACAGAACACATCAATAAAACCAGGAGCTAGTTCTTTGAAAAGATCAACAAAATTGAAAACCCCTAGCCAGACTCATCAGAGAGAGAGAGAGAGAACTAAAACAAATAAACAAACAACAACAAAAAACTAATAAAAAAATAACAACCAACACCACAGAAATACAAACAATTTTAAGAGAGTATTATGAAAAATTATCTACCAAAAATTTAGACACCTAGAAGAAATGTGTAAATTCCTAGAAACATGTAACCTACCACAACTGAAGCAGGAAGAAATAGAAAATTTGAACAGACTGATTACCAGCAATGAAATCAAATTAGTAATCAAAAAAATCCCAAAATAAAAAGTCCAGGACCAGATGGCCTCACAGGCAGAATTCCAACAAACATTTAAAGAACAATTAATATCTATTTTTCTCAAACTATTCCAAAAAATGGAAGAGGGAGGAAAACTTTCAAATTCATTCATGATACCAAAACCAAATAAAGACACCACAAAAAAAAGAAAACTATGGGCTAATATGTCCAATAAACATAGATGCAAAGATCTTAAACAAAATACTAGCAGACTGAATTCAATAATACATTAAAAAAATCATTCACCACAATCAAGTGAGATTTATTCCTGGAATGCAAGTTCATTTAATATTTGCAAATCAGTCAATGTGATACATCACATCAATAAGAGGAAGGATAAGAATCATAAGATTAATTCAATAGTTGCAGAAAAAGCATTTGACAAAGTACAACACCAATTCATGATAAAAGCCCTCAACAAAGTAGGTTTAGAGGGAACGTACTTCAACATAAGTCCATCTGTGAAAAATCCACAGTGAACATCATGCTCAATGCAGAAACCCGAGAGCTTTTCCTCTAAAGCCAGGAACAAGACAAGGATATTCATTCTCACCACTTTTTTAAAAAATATTTTATTTATTCATTTGACAGACAGAGATCACAAGTAGGCAGAGAGGCAGGCAGAGAGAGAGGTGGAAGCAGGCTCCCTGCTGAGCAGAGAGCCCAATGTGGGGCTCGATCCCAGGACCCTGGAATCATGACCTGAGCCGAAGGCAGAGGCTTTAACCCACTGAGCCACCCAGGTGCCCCCATTCTCACCACTTTTATTTAACATAGTAGTAGAAGTCCTAGCCACAGCAATCAGACAACAAAAAGAAATAAAAGGCATCCAGATTGTTAAGGAAGAAGAACTTTCACTATGTGCAGATGACACAGTGCTGTATGCAGAAAACACTAAGGACGTCACCAATGAACTACTAGAACTGATGAGTCAATTCAATAAGGTCAGAGGATACAAAATCAATGTAAAGAAATCAGTTGTATTTCTGTAGACTAAAAACGAAACAGCAGGAAGAGTAATTAAGAAAACAACCCCATGTATAACTGCACCCAAAATAATAAAATACCTAGGAATAAATTAACCAAAAGAGGGGCAATTCCTGTACTCTGAAAACTATAAAACACTGATTAAAAAAAAAAAAAAGATGACACAGAGAACTAGAAAGACATTCCATGTTCAAGGACTGGAAGAACAAATATTGTTAAAATGTCTATACTACCCAAAGTAATACACGGATTTAATGCAATCCCTATCAAATTAGCAACAGCATTTTTCATAGGGCTAGAAAAAACAATCTTAAAATTTATATGGAAGGGAGAAGAGGGGCAAGATGGTGGAGAAGTAGAAGACCCTGTTTTAACCTGTCCCCTATGGAGCTAATTATCTACCAGAACACTCTGAACACTCATGAAACCAGCCTGAGATGAAGGATTATGCACTGCTGGATCTCTACAGGGGCAGAAGATACCAGTGGAGAGGTAAAGCCAAGTGGGAATGATCGGACAGATATCAGAGGATAATCAGAAGGGGGAGGGAGCCACTGGAACCTACCCATTGGAAAGTAATACCCCAATACAAAAGTACCCTGTGACTGGGGACTAGCATTAACTTGGAGTCTGGTTAAAAGCACTCAAAAAGAGCAAAAGGTCTTAAGGAGCAAATGGTGGAATTGGGAGGTCATGGGCATGGGCCTAAGCCCATGGACCCAGGACGGCCACCATGGGCGACCACCCACGCCAAAGAGTGCAGTGGCAGAGCCTCCAGTTCCTGGTCCTGGAGCCCCCAGAGTTGCTAGGCTTGCATCACCACTCCTGCCGGGGCACACTCCCACCACTGCATGAGGGAGTCTGGTGGGTGCTCTCTAGAACCACAGCCTTCACGATCTGCACACACTGCATGACTGGGGTCTGAACCGCACTCCCCACCCACGCCTGTGAGAGGTCTGGTCCCTATGGGCACTAGCCAAGGGTCTCTAGAACCAGCCAAGAGTCTGAACACTCCCAGCTGGGGCTTGAAAATCTCAGCACGTTATCTCTGGTTGGGATCTCAGGCGGGCAGCAACCTTTGAAACCCTGAGGTCTGGAACCCAGACAGCAGTCCTGGCAAAGGCAGCCACTGGAAGCAGGCTCCCTGGACCAATATTGCTTGTGGTTTTTGTGGCACGGGGGTGCAGAGACAAGCGGGCGCTTCAGGCGACCCATGAGACGGTGGCTGGGGACATGCACTACCTGTGGGAGGTTGCATAGCTTATCGGAGTTTGCAGAGGGTGAGTCTGTGTGTTCTGGACCACTCAGAGGGGAGCAGACTGAGGGTTCTCTTTGAGACGGAGGTCTGGGTACGGTTTGCTTTCTACTAACCCTAGCCGCAAAAAGCTGCCAAAGAACAAAAACCTCCAGAGAACAAAAGCCCAAAAAACCTGTTTCCACAGAGCCTAGCCCCTTGATAGGGAGCAGGAGGACTCAACCCAAGCAAAACTGACTGAAAAACAACGTGGCAGGCCCCTCTCCCAGAAAGCCAGCCAAAATAATGAAAGGACAACCACCCAGAAACTACTAGAATTCATACAGCAATTAAGTAATGTGGCCGGATACAAAATCAATGTAGAGAAATTACTTTCTTATATGCTAACAATGAAAATACAGAAAGGGAAATTAGAGGATCGATTCCATTTACTAAAGCACCAAGAACCATAAGATACCTGGGAATAAATCTAACCAAAGAGGTAAAGGATCTGTACTCAAGGAACTACAGAACACTCATGAAAGAAACTGAAGAAGATACAAAAAGATTGAAGACCATTCCATGCTCATGGATTGAAAGAATAAACATTGTTAAAATGTCTATACTGCCTAGAGCAATCTAAATTTTCAATGGCGTCCCAATCAAAATTCTACCAGCATTTTTCAAAGAGCTGGAACAAACAATCCTAAAATTTGTATGGAACCAGGAGACACCCCAAATTGCTAAGGAAATGTTGAAAAAGAAAAACAAAACTGGGGTCATCACATTGCCTGATTTCAAGCTTTACTACAAAGCTGTGATCAATAAGACAGCATGGAACTGGCACAAAAACAGACACATAGACCAGAGGAACAGAATAGAGAGCCCAGATGTGGACCCTCAACTCTATGGTCAAATAATCTTTGACAAAGCAGGAAAGAATATACAGTGGAAAAAAGACAGTCTCTTCAATAAATGGTGCTGGGAAAATTGGACAGCTATGTACAGAAGAATGAAACTCAACCATTCTCTTACATCACACACAAAGATAAACTCAAAATAGATAAAAGACCTCAACATGAGGCAAGAATCTATCAAAACCATACAGAAGAACATAGGCAGTAACCTCTTCAACATCAGCCACAGCAACTTCTTTCAAGACATGTCCCCAAAGGCAAAGGAAACAAAAGTGAAAATGAACTTTTGGGGCTTCATCAAAATTAAAAGCTTCTCCACAGCAAAGGAACAGTCAACTAAACAAAGTGACAACACCTAGAATGGGAAAAGATACTCGCAAATGACAATACAAAGGGCTGATATCCAAGATCTATAAGGAACTCCTCAAACTCAACACACACAAAACAGATAATCACATCAAAAAATGGGCAGAAAACATGAACAGACACTTCTCCAATGAAGACATACAAAGGGCTAACAGACACATGAAAAAATGTTCATCATCATTAGCCATCAGGGAGAATCAAATCAAAACCACATTGAGATACCACCTTATACCAATTAGAATGGCCAAAATCAACAAGACAGTAAACAAGTTTTGGACAGGATGTGGAGAAAGGGGAACCCTCTTACACTGTTGGTGGGAATGCAAGTTGGTGCAGCCTCTTTGGAAAACAGTGTGGAGATTCCTTAAGAAATTAAAAATTGAGCTTCCCTATGACCCTGCAATTGCATTACCGAGTATTTACCCCAAAGATACAGATGTAGTGAAAAGAAAGGCCACCTGTACCCCAGTGTTCACAGAAGCAATGTCCACAGTCGCCAAACTGTGGAAAGAACCAAGATGTCCTTCAACAGATGAATGGATAAAGAAGATATGGTCCATATATATAATAGGAGTATTATGCCTCTATCAGAAAGGATGAATACCCAACTTTTGTAGGACGGGACTGGAGGAAATTATGTTGAGTGAAATAAGTCAAGCACAGAGAGTCAATTATCATATGGTTTCACTTACTTGTGGAGCATAAGGAATAACATGGAGGACATTGAGAGATGGAGAGGAGAAGGGGGTTGGGGGAAATTGGAAGGCGAGACAAACCATGAGAGACTGTAGACTCTGAGAAATAAACAGGGTTTTGGAGGAGAGGGGGGTGGGGAGTTAGGTGAGCCTGGTGGTGATTAAGAAGGGCACATATTGTATGGAGCACTGGGTGTGGTGCATAAACAATGAATTTTGGAACACACACACAAAGATTAAATTCAATTAAAAAAATTTATATGGAACCACAAAAGACCCAGAATAATCAAATCAAACTGGAAAAGAATAACAAAACTTGGGAAATCACAATTCCAGACTTCAAATTATATTACAAAGCTATAATAATCAAAACAGTATGGGGGGATGCCTGGGTGGCTCAGTGGGTTAAAGCCTCTGCCCTTCGGCTCAGTCATGATTCCAGAGTCCTGGGATCGAGCCCCACATTGGGCTCTCTGCTCCACAGAGAGCTTTCTCCTCTCTCTCTCTCTTTGCCTGCCTCTCTGCCTAGTTGTGATCTCTGTCTGTCAAATAAATAAATAAAATCTTTAAAAAAAAAAACAGCATGGTACTGGCACAAAAATAGACACATGGATAGATAGAACAGAACAGAAAACCCAGAAGTAAACCCATGATTATATAATCAATTAATCTCTGACAAAGGAAGAAGGATTATGTTTTGGGAAAAGGACAGTCTCAATAAATAGTGTTGGGAAAACTGGTCAGCAACGTGCAAAAGAATGAAACTGGGCCACTTTCTTACACATTACACAATAGTAAACTCAGGTAGATTAAAGACCTAAATGTGAAACCTGAAGACATTAAAAAGTCTAGAAGAGAACACAGGCAGTAATGTCTCTGACATTGGCCTTAGCAATATTTTTTTAGATATGTGTCCTGAGGCAAGGGAAACAAAAGCAAAAATGAAGTATCAGGACTACATCAAAATAAGAAGCTTGTGCACAGTGAAGGAAATAATCTAGAAAACTAGAAGGCAGCCTACAGAATGAGGACAGATATTTACAAATGGTATATCTAATAAAAGGTTAGGATCCAAAATACATAATGAACTGATACAACACCCAAAAAACAATGAACCCAATTAAGAAATAGGCAAAAGATATTAACAGATATTTCTCCAAGGAAGACATCAGATGGCCAACAGACACACAGAAAGATGTTCAACATCACTCATCATCAGGGAAATGCAAATCAAAACCACAATGAGGTATCACCTCGCACCTGTTGGAATGGCTAAAATAAAAAACACAAGAAACAATAAGTGCTGGCGATAATGTGGAGAAAAAGGAACCTTCTTGCACTGTTGGTGGTAATGTAAACTTGTGCAACCACTGTGAAGACAGTATGGAAGTTTCTCAAAAAGTTAAAAATAGAACTACCCTATGATCTAGTAATCGAGCTATTGGATATTCAGCCAACATTTAACATTAAAAAAATAAAAATTCAAAAAATTAAAAATTAAAAAACAGAAAAATAAAAATAAAAATATGATTATAGAAAAAAAGATTTATTTATCAAAAAAACACTGGTATATACCACCTTAAACAAGGTGATTAAATGTCACCAATGGAAGGAAAAACAGATATCCTGTGTCCCCTGAAGTAATTCCTTAAAAGGATACAACATAACTAATACAGTATTCTGCTTGAGATGCTTAACCTTAACTGAATAATCAGAAAACAATCACAAAAACCCAAACTTAGGGACACTCTGAACAGAAAAACATCCTGAACTCTTGGAAAATATTAATATCATAAAAAAACCTCTAAAAAGTTGGGACAGCTATTCTAGATTGAAGAAAATTAAAGACATGAAACTAGATGAAAAGTTTAGTAAACTAGAAAAGTAACTAGATGAAAGTCACTCTCTGTGATTGAATAATGGATCAAAACATTATAGCAAATGGCCTTTGTGGGATAAGTGGGGGGATTTGAAATGAACTGAATACTAGATAATCATATTAAGTCCAAATTAAATTTTCTGAGTGCAGTTACTATATTATAGTTACTCAGTAGAATTCCTATTTTCAGGCAATATATAGAGTAGCAATAAGATATCTGCAACTAGGGGCGCCTGGGTGGCTCAGTGGGTTAAGCCGCTGCCTTCGGCTCAGGTCATGATCTCAGGGTCCTGGGATCGAGTCCCACGTCGGGCTCTCTGCTCAGCAAGAAGCCTGCTTCCCTCTCTCTCTCTCTCTCTGCCTGCCTCTCTGTCTACTTGTGATCTCTCTCTGTCAAATAAATAAATAAAATCTTTTAAAAAAAAAAGATATCTGCAACTAATACTCAAATGGTTCAGAAAAAAAGCACCTGTTTATATATAAAAATAAAAAAATGATGCAAACATTAACAAGTAATAAATAAAATTATTTTGGCTCAATAAAAGAAAATACAATGCTTGCAAATGATAATAGTCTGTTTTCCAGCTCTGTGCCATCTGCTAGAGCATATAATAGGACACAGATATCACGAGCAGTCCACTCTCTCCCTCTATGCCACATCCAAGGAAAGCCTACAAAATCTGCCTTCTCTGATGTTTAGTGGCCTCAAACTGGGTGAAAGATGTCTCAACATCTATCTCTGCGAGTAAGCATCAACATCTTATGCTATATACTCATAGCCTACTTCATTCAATCGGAGAAAAGTGGGACACAGCTGAAAATTCTTTCTGAGGCTAACAATCAAAATTAAGAATCTGCATCCCCTTTGTGACTCACTTCCTTGTCTCATTCCCCCAATGTCTTCCGGTTTCAGTGCCAACATGTAAATACTTTGAACTCATCACTCTCATCCTTACAACCGCAAAAGCTGAACAGACTGAAAATCAATGACTTTTCTCGGACTCATTAGAGAACTAAAGTTGCAAGGCAAATCATCGTCCCCCAATACAGGCAAACACAGCTAGGATTGTGCAGGAATCCAGGGCATTCTACTTCCCTAGCACTGAAATCTCTGGAGCCATAACGTGGTAGGAATATTTCAACAGTAATTTTGATGATGAAGCTGAATGTGGGTTTCTTTGAGAGTGAGAAGACCCTGGGGGCTGCATTCTTGGGCAGGTTATACTTCTGTGGGTTTTAACTTCAGGTACCCACAAAGTTCTCATCATGAAGAGAAAAAAAGAAGTCAGCTCCTGGGTCATTTAGGATGGGAAAAGTATACACTTTGAAATGCACTTGGAGCCTTCTCTATAACAACAACCTACTGTCTAGTGAGAACGACTTTATCAGTAACTAATCTCACTGAGGCAGAAGGTAGAAGGGCAAATACCCAACTCCAGCCACCTTTTGCCTTTCTGACTCACTTAAAGATGTGGAGGGTGGAGCTAAGACACACTTGTGAGGGTCACAGCCCAGGGACACAGGCCCACTAAAAGGCGGAGAGCTAATTATGAGATTATAGGTCATCTTCTCTCCCCTCCTCCTTACCACCACAGCAACAGTGCTCTAGTTGTAACGCATGACTCTATTTCAGGAATTTTTAGGAAAACCCAAAGACATAGGAGGATGGTATGGGGGGAAGCAAAGATACTAGAGTAATTTGAAGCTCCTGACACCAACTGTTACACTGTATTTTAAACATATTCCAACTCTAGTCAAGTTAATATAAAACCTCAAATTAAAGGCCTATTTACCTGTTTTTATTATGTAATATATCATGTTTGGCTTTCAAAAAAAAAAAAAACTACAAGTCATGCTTAGAGGCAAGAAAAAACAAAATCTGAAGAGAAAAAGCAAGCATCAGAATCGAACTCAAATATGACACAGATTTTGGAATTATCAGACTAGATATATAAAATAACTGATTAATCTGTTAAATACTCTAATGGTGAAGGTAGGCAACATGCAAGAACAGGTGGGTAATGGAAGTGGAGAGATGGGAACTTTAAGAAAGAATCAAAAAGAAATACTATAAATAAAAAACATGGTAACAGAAATAAAATGCCCTTGATTAATGCTGTAGTGTCTAGTGGATTACACAGCAGAGGAAAACATCAGTGAATCTAAAGATAAGTCATTATTAGCTTTCTATACTGAAATACAAGAAAAAAGAATATAAATAAATAAATAAATAAGTAAATAAATAAATAAAATCTGATAACTGGGATTATTTTTAAAGGTTTAACATATACTTAAGTGGAATACCAGAAGGAGCAGAAGACTAAACAAAGCAGAATAAATACAGAAGTAGTAATGGCTGAGAACTTTGTACAGTTAATGACAGACACAAAACCATAGATCCAGAAAGCTGAGAGAACACGAAACAAAATAAATATAAAAATTCTACACCAGGGCATATCACACTCAAATTTCAGAAAACCAAAAACAAAGCAAAAATGTTAAAAGAAGCCAGAGCAAAAAACAACTTATTTTTAGAGGGAAAAGGAAAAACAGAAACAAAAAACAAAATACAACTTTGGATTTCTTATAAGAAACCATATAAGGAAGAGAGTAGAATGAAATATTTTAAATGTTGCAAGAAAAAAATTTGCTGTCCTAGAATTCTATATTCAGTAAAATCTACCTTCAAAAGTGAGGAAAATAAAACTCTCGAACAAATAATAACTGAGGTAATTCATCAGCAGCAAACCAGCCCTGTGAGAAATGTTAAAAGTTTAAGTTCTTCAAGGGATGAGTAAAATGATATAGCTCATATACTAGGACCTACATAAAGAAGGCAAAACATTAGAAAATGAATAAATGAAGGAAAATAAAATTTTTCTTATTCTAAATTAATTTCATAGATAACTGTCCAAAATGATAAAAACCACATATTGCATGATTATATCATGAGGATAAGTAAAATAAATGATAGCACTTTTATAAGGATAAGAAGGAAGAACTGGGAGTACTGTGTTATCACATATTTGTACCGTCTGAGAGGCAGTACAGTTTTATTTGAAAGTGGACTATGACTCTAGGGAAACCACCAAAATTGTTCAAAAAAGAAATATAATTAATATGGTAAGAAATGACAGGGATATGGAAGTATATAAGGTGGTCATTTTAAACCAGAAAAGACAAGAAAAAAGGAAGATAAGAAAAGAAACAGAGAAGTGCAATGAAAATAGCTTAACACCACAGTAATTATTATCCAAGTAGCTCAACAGTTACCTTAAACATGAATAGTCTAATTATACCAATTAAAAGGCAAAAATTGTCATAGCAGATTAAAATCCAACACCAAATTGCATGTTATCTACAAGAAACACACTTCAAGCATAAAAATACAGTCAGGTTAAAACTAAGGGAGTGGAAGAAATCAGAGAGGGAGACAAATCATGAGAGACTCTGGACTCCTGGAAACAAGCAGCTGGTTACAGAAGGGAAGATAGTGGAGGGATGGGGTAACCAGGTGATGGGTATTAAGGAGGGCACATGATGGGATGAGCACTGGGTGTTATATGCAACTAATGAATCGCTGAACACTACATTAAAAACTAATGATATACTGCATGTTGGCTAACTGAACATAATAAAAAAAAAGTAAGGGACTGGAGAAAGCTGTATCATACTAATTCTAATTTTAAAAAGAATGTGAATTCGCTATATTAATTTCAGATAAAGCCTACTTTAGAAGAAAGAAAATTATCAGAGATAAAGAAGGTCATTATATAATAATAAAGGGCTCAATTCTTTAAAAAGTCATAACCTCTAATATACACACATCTGAAAACAGAGGATCAAAATTCGTAAGGCAAAAAATAATAGAATTACAAGGAGAAATAAATCTATCTTAATCAGAAATACAATAACCCTCTATCAGTAATCTACTGATCTACTAAGCAAAAATCAGCAGGAATAGAGTTGGAATAAACAGCACCATCAATCAACTGGGAAATGATATTTATAGAATACTTCATCCAACATGAGCAGAATACATATTCTTAACTAAGTTCACATGAAACCTTCACCAAGACAGCCCACATTCTGGGTCATGAAACATAACAAATTTAAAAGTCCTAAAATCATACAAAGTATATTTTCAGACCACAATGAGATTAAACTAGATATTAATAATAAAATGATAGGGGGATAATCATCAAATATCTGGAGATTAAACAACACATTTCTAACTAATAAATGGGTCAAAATAGAAGTCTGAAGAGAAATTTAAAAATATTTTAAACTAACTTAAAATTAAAATCAACATCAAAATTTCTGAGATACAGCAAAAGCAGTGTTTAGAGGATAAGGTATAGTACCAAAATGTACATACTAAAAAAGCAAAAAGATGCAAAATCAATAATCTATCTCAAGAACTACTCTAAGAAGACAGAGAAAATATAAGAAATAAAGCAAGAAGAAGAAAAGAAAAAATACAAATTAGAGCAGAAGTCAATGAAATTGTGCAAAGGGAAAAAAATGGATAACTTGGCTAACCAAGCAAAAATAAATAAACAAATTACTAATATCAGACATGAAAGATAGGTCATCATTATAGATCTCAAAGACAAATAGAAAAATACAAGAATACTATGAACAACTCTTTGCCTACAAATATGAGAACTTACATGAAATGGACCAACTCCTTGACAGACACAAACTATTAAACTCACTCATGGAGAAGGAGATAATCTGAAAAGGCCTGTGTCTATTAGTAAAATTCAATCAATAACCAATAATGTCATAAAAATAAAAGCACTAGGTCCATATGATTCCACTGGCAAATTTTATCAAACATTTAAGAGTGAGGTGATGTCAATTCTCTACAATCTCTTCCAGAAAACAGAATCAAAAGGCACACCAATGTGATGGTTAGTGGTATGTGTCACCTGAGCTACGCTATAATGGCCTCTTATTTGGTTAAACACTAGATCTGATGTTGCTATGAAGGTTATGTATTTTAAATCTGATGAACATTAACATCAGGAGGCTTCAAGTAAAGCAGATTACCCTCCATAATGTGGATGGAGTTTATGCAATCAGGTGAAGGCCAAAAGAGCACATGCTAGATTTCCCAAAGAAGGACTTTAGCCTTGAGACTGCAACACAGACATTCTGCCCAAGTTTCCAGCTTGCCTGCTTTGCTTTGAAAATGTTGGACTCAAGATTGCAACATTAACTCTTACCTGAATTTCTGGCCTACCAGCTTGCCTTACAGACTTTGGATTTTCTAGCCCCACAGTTCTGTGAGCCAGTTCCTTAAAATCTCACTTCTCCCTCTCTCCCTCTCTCTCTCTCTCTTTCTCTCTCTCTCTCACACACACACCAATGCAATCTTCAATTTCTATGAAGAATTGGAATTTTAAAATTTAAAAGCGCAATACCATTTACAATAGTACAAAAATGAAATATCCAGTTGTAAATTTAACAAAATATGTACAAGATCTATATGCAGAAAACTACAAAACTCTGGAAAAAGAAAAAAATAAGATCAAAATAAATGGAGAGACATTCTATATTCATGGATTGAAAGACTCAGTATTTTTTTTTAGGAGTGAATATATCTTTTTTAATTAGTGTTTTGTTTTCTTGGGTGAGTGGAATTACTTAAGTATATGGTATTTCCATTTTTAATTTTTTTGAGGAAACCCCATACTGATTTCAACAGTGGATGAACCAATTTATATTTCCACTAACAGGGCACGAGGGTTCCCTTTTCTCCATATCTTATTTCTTGTCTTTTTGATTTAGCCATTCTGACTAGTGTGAGGTAATACCTCACTGTGGTTTTGATTGGGACTTCTCTAATGATTAGTGATACTCCAAAATACACTAGAAAGCTATAGTCATCAAAACAGTGTGGTACTGGCACAAAACTACACATATTGTTTAATGGAACAGAATAGAAAGCTCAGAAATAAACCCACATGCAAATGGTCAATTAATCTATAAAAAAGGAGACAGGAATAGACAATGGGGAAAAGACAGTTTGTTCAATAAATGGTGTTGGGAAAACTGGACAGCTATATGCAAGAAAAATGAAAGATGGTGTAAAAATGACCACTTTTTTACACTACACAGAACAATAAACTTGAAATGCACTAAAGATCTAAATGTGAGACATGAAGCCATGAAACTCTTTTTTTTTTTTTTTTTTTTTTTTTAAGAATAAGTCCTTTACATTGACCTTAGGCATATTTTTCTGGAAAGACTCAATATTTTTAAATGTCAATTCTTCCCAAGATCTCTTCTGAAGATTCAGTGAAATATCAATAAAAAGCCAAGCAAACTATTTGACAGATATTGACAAGCTTATTCTAAAGCTTACATGGAAAGGGGAAAGTCCCAGGACAGCCCATATAATGCTGAAGAAGAACAAACTTAGAGGACTGACAGTTGATTACTACAAAAAGTACTTAAAACTACACATATTTAAAGCTACCATAATCACGATGGTATGGTATTGGTGAAAAAAATAAAAGTCACATAGGTCAGCAAACAGAACAGAGCACAGAAACAGATTCACTCAAAGGTAGTCAACTGATCTGTGGATCAAAGGCAATTTAATGGAGAAAAGAGGGTCTTTCCAGTACATGAGGCTGGACCACTGGGTGTCCAAATGAGGACAAAGAGAAAGATTTTTGGAACAACCTTGTACTATTTACAAAATTAACTCAAAATGGATTGTAGGTTTTATTGTAAAATGGGAAACTATAAAAATTCTAGAAGAATATATAGTAGAAAATCTAAGTGACTTTGGATTTGCTGATGAGTTTTTAAATGCAACACAAAAATCATGATTCATGAAAGAAAAATTGATAAACTGAACATTAAAATTAAAGCATACTGCTCTGTGAAAAACACTATTAAAAGAATAAAAAGATAGCCGTGCACTGGGAGACAACATTTGCAAAACATGTATCTGATAAAAAGCTTGTATCTAAAAGGCAAATATTTTTTAAAGCTCAACAACAGAAAAATAAAGAATGCAATTAAAAAACAGGCAGAAGATGTAAACATACACCTCATCAAAAAAGATAAACAGATGGAAAATGACCATATGACAAGATTCTCAACACTGTCATTAAAGAATGTCAAATTAAAACAGTAATGAGATACTACCAAATACCTATTAAAATGGCTGAAAACATGGGGCACCTGGGTGGCTCAGTGGGTTAAAGCCTCTGCCTTTGGCTCAGGTCATGATCTCAGGGTCCTGGGATCGAGCCCTGCATCGGGCTCTCTGCTCAGCGGGGAGCCTGCTTCCTCCTCCCTTTCTCTCTGCCTGCCTCTCTGCCTAATTGTGATCTCTGTCAAATAAATAAATAAAATCTTTTAAAAAAATGGCTGAAAACAAAACAAAACAAACATGATAATAGTAAATGTTGGCAGGGAAGCAAAGGAGAAAGTACTTTAATTCATGATGGTAGAAATGAAAAGTAGTACTGTCACTTTGGAAAACAGTTTGGCAGGTTTAAAAAAAAGCTAAACATATTCTTTTTAAAAAGATTTCATTCATTCATTCATTCATTCATTTATCTATTATGCAAGTGGGGGGAGGGGCAGAGGGAGAGAGAGAGATTCTCAAGTGGACTCTACACTGGGCTTGGTCCCAGGACCCTGAGATCAAGACTTGAGCTGAAATCAAGAGTTAGATGCTTAACCAACTGAGCCACCCAGGCACCGCAAACTAGACATACTCTTAGTATACAATCCAGGAATCATGTTCCTAGGTATCTACTTGATTTACTGGAAAACTTAGTCTACAGAACCTTCAAGTCAATGTTTATCGAAGGTTTACTCATAATCGACACAAGTTGGAAGCCACCTAGATGTCATTCAATAGATGAATGGACAGAGAAGTATGTTGTGTCCACAGTGGAATATTATTCACTGAGAAAAAGAGAGGAACTATTGAGCCACAAAGAGATATGGATGATCCTTAAATGGATACCACTAGGTCAAAGAAGCAAGCCTGAAAAAGCTACATGCTATATGACTCGAATCACAGACAATCTATATGAGACAAACAATAACCAAGGGTGCCTGGGTGGCTCAGTTGGTTGAGTCTGCCTGACTCTTGATTTCCACCCAGGTCATGATCTCAGGGTCTTGGGATCAAGCTCCGCATGGGACACCCCACTTGGTGAGGATCTACTGAATCATCCTCTCTTTCTAGCCCTCCCCTCACTCACACTTGCTTGCACTCTTCTCTCTCTGTCTCATTTCTAAAATAAATAAACATATCTTTAAAAAAAAAGGACAGGGGTGCCTGGGTGGCTCAGTGGGTTAAATCCTCTGCCTTCGGCTCAGGTCATGATCCCAGGGTCCTGGGATCGAGCCCCACATCCAGCTCTCCGCTTGGTGGGGAGTCTGCTTCCCCCTCTCTCTCTCTGCCTGCCTCTCTGCCTACTTGTGATATCTCTCTCTGTCAAATAAATAATAACATCTTTTAAAAAAAAAAAAGGACAAACTATAAATATGGTGGCCTGAGTTTTGGTGGGAGGGATAGAGGGTCAAACAGGTGAAACACAGCAAGTCTTCAGGGCAGGGGGAGTATTCTTAAAGATACTGTAATAGTGGGTACATGACTTTAGTTTCAAAGCCCAAAGAACTTTACAGTATAAAGGGTAAATCTTCATGTAGGTATATTTTTGAATTAAGAAGGCAAGGGATCCCAGGAAAAAAATCCAGACTGCAACGAGCGAATCTAACTGGATCAAAAGTATATGAAACTACTTCCCTGAAGGGGGAGAGAGGGAAAAGTATGTAACTTTGGAGTCTGTTACCAGAATCTGTAAGACTGAGGGCAAATGGAATACACATAAACACTGTACTCCAGCAGACAAAATTGCTCTTATAGGGTGCCTATGAACAATTCAAGTACTGGAAATGAAAAGTTAACTAAACGGATGGTAGACAGTGGTAACCAGGCTTCACACTGTCCAGTGATGATTACAAATAAGCAAGGGGCAGGGAGGCTGGACTCATCCTTATGGTAATCAGAAGAGAAGACATCAGTATGTACTGAGTATTAATACACATCCAGATGGCTATATAAATATTTATAGATAAATGTATACACATGGTTTAGTACACCCACATATATTTCTTTGCTCTGTTGGCTGAGATGGCCAAGAAGTGACAACACTCAGATCTTGGTCTGCAATACCATTCTCCATGAAAAGAAATCAGACTCTTTGGAGAAATGGCTGATTCTACTATTTGGGCAGTAAATTCACAAGGTGACCCTGGAGTATCTTGCTATGACAGAAAATAAGAAAGTGGTCAAAAAATTAAAAAACAGGGGCACTTAAGTGGCTCAGTGGGTTAAAGCCTCTGCTTTTGGCTCAGGTCATGATCTCAGGGTCCTGGGATCAAGCCCCACATCGGGCTCTCTGCTCAGCAGGGAGTCTGCTTCCTCCTCTCTCTCTGCCTGCATCTCTGCCTACTTGTGATCTCTCTCTCTGTCAAATAAATAAATAAAATCTTTTTTAAAAATTAAAAAACAAACAGAACAAAACATTACAATGATGGGGATATTGTCAGAAGAACACAGGAACCAACTTAAAGAGCTCCTGGTGGTCAAAAACAGAACAATTTGAGCAACAAAATAAATAGAATAGTACAGGATTATAATCCAAAGTATAAAATAAATATCCATAAATCCCTGCTAATATAAATAAATGACTGAGTAAATAAATAATTGATGGAAAGGAGCAAATTTCCCTTGCAGAAGACTTCTAAATGAATGATGTAGACACTCTGCTCTCAAGAGGGGAGAACATAAATTCCCACTCCTTAAGTGTGGGCTTCATATAGTGACTCCCCCCCCCCCCACAAAGAGTATGGCAAGGAAAAGGGAGAAGAGAGTAACTTTACAGAGGAAAACCTGACAAACAGTATTTCAGTCAAGTGATTGAGATAAACATCCACAATTGATAAACTATGTTGATTATATATACTCTTTTTTTAAAAAATTATGTTCAGTTAGCCAACACATAGTGTATCATTAGTTTTTGATGCAGTCTTCAATGATAGGGTGCGTTGAAAGTGGAACTTTAGGGGTGCCTGGGTGGCTCAGATGGCTAAGCATCTGCCTGTGGCTCAGGTCATGATCTCGGGGTCTTGGGACTGAGTCCAGTGTTGGGCCTTCTGTTCAGCGGGACACCTGTTTCTCCCTTCCACTCGTGCTCTCTCTCTCTCTCTCAAGTGAATAAATAAAACCTTAAAAAAAGAAAGTGGAACTTTATCTCTCTCAAACTGATAATCTTAGTCTAAGTATAATAAAAACATCAGATAAATCTTATTTGAGGGGCATCCTACAAAATATTTGACCACTATTGTTCAAAACTGTCAAGGTCATCTGAAACAAGGAAAACATGAGAAACTTCCACAGCCAAGAGGAGCTGCAGGAAATACAACACATAAAGTAGTGTGGTTTCCTAGATGGGATCCTGGAAAGGCATTAAGTAAAGCTAAGGAATTCTGAAAAAGTATGAACTTTCAATTAGTTAATAATATCATACCAATATTGGTTCATTAATTGCAACCAAAATACCATGTAAGCTATAATAATAACATATATGTATATATTTTATATATGTAATATATAAAATATATTTCATATTAAAATATATGTAATTTTCATGTAGTATATATTTTTATATCATATAT
Source organism: Lutra lutra (assembly GCF_902655055.1). Classification (NCBI taxonomy): domain Eukaryota; kingdom Metazoa; phylum Chordata; class Mammalia; order Carnivora; family Mustelidae; genus Lutra; species Lutra lutra. Next base: position 75,867,816 of record NC_062282.1, on the reverse strand, counting down.
AAATTATGTTATTAACAACACATATTATTTTTAATAACATATTATTGTAATAATATATATTACCTATAATATTATACAGTATAATAGGGGAAACTGGGTATGGGGTATATGGGAACCCTGTACCATCTTTTCAACTCTTGGGTTCAATTAAACATATTCTTAAAAATAAAGTCTATTATTATTATTATTTTAAAAGTAAGCTCTCCAGGTTCTGATTCCTTCAACCTAGAGATTTTGAAACATGAGAAAGAACTCAGTATCTCTCTCTTTTACCCAGTTCCTTTTTTTCTTTTTTGTCTCAGATGGTTCTTGCTACCGTCTTGCTGAACAAGATGTCTCATCTTGTTCTCCTTCTGCCACTCTTGATTCAAACACTGGGCAGTCCTAATAACTGGAAAATCCTACCGTTGTGCTTACTTCTTTATGGCTTCTGCCCTCCTAAAACACCATAGAATGAATTTGCTTCCACAAAATAATTTTCTAGTCCTTCAAAGACACTTTTGTGAAGTCTTTCTCCCAGGGTTAAAATTAGGCTAATGACCCTCTGTTTTTCTTCACATGATGCAGTTTCCAAATATTTTGCCACCCTGGTCACTTTCCCATGAATATTTACTTTTGTTAAGAAGAGGATCCCAGATCTAAATGCATTTTTTCTATTCTATTCTGATCAGAATTGAGCAGAATATCACTTCATGGATTATATCCACTGCTTAAAATATACAACATGTCACTCTGGCTTTAGATCTCCATTTCAAGAGAGTGACCTGAATAAAATGAAGGCTCCTTTATATATCCTCTCCCTCATTAAAACCATTGCATTGATAAATTTCACACAATTCATTTAAATTCCATACCTCATCCAGATGCCATTGTTGGAAATTACAACTTGTGTGACCAATTTTCTAAATAAGCTGACAGGTTATGTCTGCATGACTGAATAAGACATCTCTCACCATAGCCCCCACTCAACAACAACAAATTGGAATCCATTCACAGACAAAAGTGTCATTGTGAGAGGTGTGGCATCAACCATACGCCAAGTGTCCTAGGAGGACACACCTGCCCACTGGCATCAGGTAATATACACATGAACCTCAGTCCGAGAGTGAACCCCCAAATGGCTCACAAACTAGCCCCAGCCCTGCTCGGGCATGGTCCAGGAGCCCCTGGAAAACACTGTCTTAGGCAATCACTCACAGAGAAGAAAGCCACTAGAGAAGTCCAGGTTTCTAGTGGAGAAGTTCAAAACTCCACTGGAGCAAAAAAATATATATATGACTTTGGACACATTAGAGACTTTTCCCACATCACTCCTTCCCCAGAGCAGCACAGCTCAGGGTCAAGAGGGATTTTCTCAGACTATGATTTCCCTTGTGGGAGAAAAACAGACCACATGAGTGAGCACCCCACTTCCCCACCTGTGTGAGACATAGCCAAAGGCCCCCTTTTCTCTTGCCCAATACAAAAACCAACTGGTAATTATATAAAGTGATGGAGATATCTAGCCCTACTGTGATAATCACTTCACAATACATTAGTCTATCAAATTGACACATTGTACACCTTAAAGTCACACAAGGTTATATGTCAATAATATCTCAATAAATCTAGAAAAAAATGGAAAGTTGCTAATTTTTCATTTTTTTTTTTGTTTATTGCCAGACGTTACATTATTTTCAGGTGTACAATGTAGTGATGCAACTTATCCATACATCATGCTATGCTAGTTATAAACACAGCTATCATCTATCACCAAACGATGCTATTATAATATCATTGACTATATTCCCTATGCTGTGCCTTTATTCCTGTGACTGAAACATTCCATACCTGGAAGACTGTACCTCCCACTCTCCTTTACTCATTTGACCCCTTCTTCTTTCCTCTAGCAACCGTGAGTCTGTTCTCTATATCTAAAGTCTGATTCTGCTTTTTGTTTGTTTATTCCTTTGTTTTTTAGATTCCACATATGAATGAAATCATACAGTATTTGTCTTTCTCAGTCTGACTTATTTCGCCTAGCATAATACCCTGTAGGTCTATCCATGCTCTTACAAATGGCAAGATCTCATCCTTTTCAAGGCTGCATAATATTCTGGTGTGTGTGTGTGCACGTGTGCACATGTGTATCTTACATCTTCCTTATCCTATCCATCTATCAGTGGACACTTAGGTTGCTTCCATATCTTGGCTATTATAAACAAAGCTGCAATAACCATAGGGGTGCATATATCTTTTTGAGTTAGTTTACATTTTCTTTGGGTACACACCTAGGATTGTATGGGGGAAAAGACAGTCTCTGCAATAAATGGTGCTGGGAAAACTGTCTAGCTACATGCAAAAGAATGAAATTGGACTACTTTCTCACATCATACACAAAGACAAATTCAAAATGCATTAAAGATCTGAAGGTGAGACCTGAAACCATAAAGATCCTAGAAGAGAGCCCAGGCAGCAATTTCCCTAATATTGGCCACAGCAACATTTTTCTAGATATGTCTCCTCTGGCAAGGGAAACAAAAGCAAAAATAAATGACTGGGACTACATCAAAATAGAAAGCTTTTGCACAGGGAAGGAAACAGTCAGCAAAATGAAAAGGCAACCTAGTGAATGGGAGAAGATATTTGCAAAGGATAGATCTGATAAGCAGTTAATACCCAAAATATATAAATGACTTACACACCTCAACACCAAAATAACAAACAATCGAATTTAAAAATGGGCAGAGGACCTGAATAGATAGTTTCACAAAGAAAACATATACATGGCCAAAAGACACATGAAAAGATGTTCAACAACATCAATCATCAGGAAATGTAAATAAAAATCATGAGGTATCACCTCACACCTGTCAGAATGACTAGAACCAAAATGATAAGAAATAACAAGCTTTGGAGAGGATGTAGAGAAAAAGGAACCCTTGTGTACTGTTGGTGGGGATGCAAACTGGTACAATTACTATGGAAAACAGTATAAAGATTCCTTAAAAAATTAAAAATAGAAATACCATAAGGAAGTCACTATTTCAGTAAACAAAGAAACAAGCAAACAAATAGATTCACATGTTCCTCATTGGGTAAAGAGACTTACTCTCATGCCAAGGATATACAATAAACATAATCAGATACATGAATTTTATTCAGCAGTGGGCTTTGTGTCTATTAACAAAATCATAGCTCTCTCCCACGGAAATATATCTCAATAGTACTTTCCCCAGAGGAGTTAACTGATGTATAAAATACACTGAATCAGCATCATGGAATGTGGTGGCTCAAAGTTAGGTTTTCATGTCATGCATAAAACTGAACCAAGTAATAAAATAACACTACAGTAGAATAACTCCCGGGGGAATACAGAAGTTATAGCGCTCAGATATGAAACCTGGAATGAGTTGCTACCTTTTCGTGTTCCAGAGTAAACCTTTCTGAACATGGCAGAGAAAGAAGTTACTTGAGAGTTCTAGTGTTTGGAAAGAAGAAGTGTTTACCTGTTTGATCATTCTTTCAGGATGTGCCAATCCGACCCACTTTCAACTGTCTCCTTGAAAAGACTGATCTAGGTGCAGGGTGCCCAGTGTCAGCTAAGACTCCCCATCCACATTCAATGATGCTACGTAGGTATCTACTGGATGACTTGCTCAACTTATTTTTTTTCTTTTCCATTCTAAGCATTCATCTCAAATCTCCCTCTTCCTCTGAGCCTGCAGCCTCCATAAGCAATATTGTACTTACTGCTAAACTCTGTTATGTTCCGGATTGTTCACTATGTCTTGTTTGTTCTTCCTCCTACCCCAAACCCTTTTGTTTGGCTGTTGGATGTCATTCCCTATCTCTGTGTATTAGAGTCTTCCATGGATATGCATCTGCTGATGTCATATGGAGAAATAAAATGTCCCTTCATTATGTGGCAAGCGTGTTCAGGACTGGAGCTGTGTTTAGGACTGAGTTTCTTGTTTGTCCCTCTCCCTCAAAGGAAACTCAAATACAAAAGTGCCCAGTGGTCTTTTTGAATCTACCGATTGGGCACATCTAATGCTAACTTAGGACAAGTTTCTATAACTCTAAGATAATGAGGCTGATTCATTCAAACACGTAACCAATCTCATTTGATTATAGTCAAGTATCTGACATTCCAGAGAAAATGCTTGTTCTTGAAAGGAACGGCCAGGTATTGGATTTGGCACAGATGGTGGCAAACACAGTTTTGTCATTCACCTCTATATACGTGTTGGAGAAGGGAAAGATTCATCCGCTCTTTTAGAAACAACTGAAGGAAAAACAAAACTGGCTACTTGTGAGCCTGGGAACCTTGCTTGACTCAGATGGTCAGGATTAATTCTGTGGTGTTTGACAGCTTATCCATCTCTGTCCAAGCCAGTGGTAGCTGAACTTGTCCAGCAGCTAAAATTGTCTTTCTGAACCACTTCCAGTCATCCTTCTTTGCAGACCCAGAGGCAGCTCTGAGGATTCAACGGAACAAATAATTTCTCAGAGAAGTCTCTGCTGTTCCTTCCTGGGCCCCTGGCGCTTTGGTGAAAAGCAAGCTTTCGGAGCTGGCCTCTATTTTCCCTCTTTTGATTGGGGAGCCTGCTGTGTGACCATCACTGCCTCTTGTGGCCAAATTCCATGGGGGTGTGATTCTCTCTGCTCCTGGAAAAGTATCCTGGGCAAATACATCTGAACCTTCAGAAATGTTGATTGTTGGAGCCCCTGGGTAGCTCAGTCGGTTAAGCGTCCGCCTTCAGCTCAGATCACAATCCCAGGTCCTAGGATAGAGCCCCACATCAGGTTTCTGCTTCTCCCTCTCCCCCTGCTTATACTCTCTCTCCCTGTGTTTGTGTGTGTCAAATAAATACATAAATAAAATCTTAAAAAAAAAGAAATATTGATTGTTACTGAAATTGTCTTTATGCCTTGCTCAAAGAAATGAGGGGCGGCAAGTTGATTTAATGCTGTGTGTCTAATCAGATCAATTGGTATACACTGGAGGACTGTGTGGGGAGTGTCAGGCCACGTCTCAACTCAGAGTAGAAAGGAGCCTGAGTAATCAGAGACGTCCTGCACAAGCAGGAGCTGGCCCCACCCAGGCACTGTGTCTGAGTGTCTCAGATGTGCCCCCATGGAAAGAGACTTCATTAAGCCATGCACTGACTATGGAGTGGACCAAACATACTGAGCACTGCCACAGGGGCATGCAGGAGCCCCGATGTAGTAAAAACTGCAGTGATAGCTCTCAAGGAAAGTGTTCTCAGACTGACATAATGACATGTGCTGCCATTAACCGGATTTCGTGGATGGGATTTACTATCATCCCTCCCTGATACTCAACACATGCGCACACATACTGTGAAAGAAAACACACATAATGTGTTTTGAGCTGATGTTCCACACTTGACAATTCCTACACTACCTGAAAATGTTCTAAGCCAGTGCTTCTCAAACTTTAATATGCAAACCAATCACCTGGGAAACAGATTCTGTTTCAGGGATTGGGGCGTGGACCTGAGATTCTTTTTTCTGACATGTTCCTTAGGGATGCCCATGCTGCTGGTCTGTAGACCATATAGCTGTGTAGCAAACTTCTGAACCCACTCATGGCTTCTTGCTGCTGTGAGGATACATGCAAACCTTCACAGGTTGAGAAGGTCTTCATGGTTTTGTTGGCCTCTAACTCAGCAGCCTCATCCTCCCTCCAAGATTTGTCTTGGTCATTCCAAAGCACTGACATTGGGTTCTATTCAGGCCCTCCTACTAGTCAAGAAGCCCATCTCAGGGCTTTTGTACATGCTGTACACTCTATCTGGAATGTTCTTTTCTCCCCTACTATCCTGGATAAATTTTATTCACTCTTTGGATCTCTGCTCAATCATCACTTCTTCATGGCAACCTCCCTGGACCTCCCCAACTAAAAAGTTCTCTGTATTATTTGCTTTCATAGCACAGACCATGTTCACCCTTCCATCTATTGATGAACCACTGATGTCTGTCTCTCCTGTTACAGTATAACCTCCATCAGAGCAAGGATCTTGTCTGTTTTTATCCACCAGTATTCTGACCACTCATCACACTGTTTCCTGCTTCAATTCCCAGACTTTGAGCATCTTGGAAATGGTAACTCTCACAGTAGATTTTTCAGGAAAATGAAGCCCCTTATCCTTTGAATGACACTGTGTTAGGGCAGGAGATAAGATGGCTAGAGTAGCCACTACTTGGTGAGAAATGTGTCCCCTGGCTGCAAGTTAGGACATGGGCTTGTGTTGTTTCGGAATGTTATTGATTTATCCATCATCTTTTTAACCTTCAAAGGGCTGAGGACACAATCCTATTCTGCTTTATGTCAGTTTCTTATAGGCTTTTATGAATGCCCTCCATTCACTATCCTACTAATGTGCTAGACGTTCTTCCTGACCAGAAATGGGGTCTTTCCTTTTCTCTGCTATGGTCAGCCTTGTATGCAGCACAAGATATTTAATAACATACAAGGCTAAATCAAATCTGGGACCACATAAAGGGAAACTCTGAGCCTATGGGAGTGTATAAGCTGGCCTGGTAATACCTTCCCTAAGTTTGCCAGGGTAAAAGTGGGATTATTTGCCTTGTGGTTCTGTTAGGCACACAAAAATGTCATGTTTCCCTTTTTGCATTGGCTGACAGGAAGCTGAGCCTCGAGTTCTGTGCAAGGCTGTTATGCTTTATGGCAAGAATTTGTTATGCCCTCTCAATTTCTTGTCAGATCAAGGCAGGATACGAAAATAGGTATCAAATATTTAGTGAGATGCCTGTAAGAGCTTGTGATGTACTAAGGGTTCCACACATGCAGATGCTAATTCTCTATTCAAGAAAGTAACTTATATTATTCCCATTTAAATATGAGGAAATAGAGTAAACTATAAAACTTAGCAAATAGATAGGCCTAAACTCTGGCCTAGATAAAGAAACCGAGGCCTAGAGAGGTTAAAGAACGAATTCATATTTCCTCAGCTGAAGAGCGACTCTGTCAGGGGTCTCAGGCTGCCATAACAAATTACCACCAACTTAGCAGCTTAACACAACAGAGGTTTGTTCTCTCATGGTACTTGATGTTAAATCAAAAACAGAGTGTGGGTATGGCCACGCTGACTCTGAAGGCTCGAAGGAAGAAGCCTTCCTTGCCTCTTGGTGTCTTCTGGTGACTCCTGGCAATCCTCAGCCTGTTTGTTTGAAGCGTTGGTGGCTCCTGGCAATCCTCAGCCTGCCTTGTTTGAAGCGTTTCATCTCAGTCTCTGCCTCTTTCTTCACAAGGCCCTTCTTCCTTCTCTGTGTCTCTGTGGGCCTCTCCTCTTCTTCTAAGGCCACCAGTCCTCACTATGGCCCACCCACATCCAGTATGACCTCATTCCAACTATATCTGCAAAAACCATATTTCCAAATAAAGTCCACTTTGAGGTTCTATGCAGACACAAATTTGGGGGGGGGTGCACTGTTTAACCCAGTAGGGTCACTGAGCTAGGACCTAAAGTTAGCTCTAACGTGAGGCCATGTTCTTTATACCACACCGAATGAGCTGCCTCTGGAATTCCCTGCCTTCATGATGTTTCTCCCATTTCTTCACCACCGATAGGTCCTCTCTCTGGAGAAGAGGACTCTGCCAGACTCTAAAGCTAATTTGGCAGCTTCTCTTAAAAGTGGTTGGTTGTTTGTTTGGAAGAATTATTGAATGGTCAATTTAGAGAAGATGCATTTAGCAGATTTAGGTCTAAAAAGGAATGAGGCTTTGAGAAGCCAGAAACTCTGAGAATAGGGATGTCTAGAGAAGCCTGGGTTGAGTCAACACAGAGCTCTGGTCCTCACAGAAATGGCCTCTTTATCCATAATCATTTCTCTCCACCGGGCATCCAAACCCCATTGATAAGAAGACTGTTTACCTTGCAAAATACCTCCTCACTTGCAAGACCAGAGCAACACTGCCTCCCCATTGCTTGTTTGATGTTAACGTTATTCTGAGAGTTACATCCCATCCAACATGATATTTTAATGAGCCTTTGTTTGTTCTAGTTAAGGCATTTGGAGCTGAGCTAATGAAACACAGGCATGGGGAGAGGTGGTCCTCAGTGGTTCTGCCTGTTTTGTAATTGCATATGGGTTGTGATGGCAGTTCCCTGAGCCTCTCTGCTCACCCTGGGAACGAGAAACTACACATTTGGAGACTACCTCTGGGAGTGTCCTTTTCTAGGCGTGATTCCCCTGTACACTTTCTTGTGGTGATGAAGGAGGAGGAGAGAGGTATGTGTCCATAGAACTCCTCATCCAGGGTCTGGATAAATCAGTCATGGCAGGTGGGGCAGGACACGAAGCAGGAATCCAAATCAGCTAAAGATGGCAGGAAGAGCACAGAAAGAAGACAATGTGGCCATTTCCCGGGCTGGGCTGCAGCAGACCACCTTGGGAGAAGGAAGAGTATTGCTAGCTGGTGGTTTCAAAGTCAAATGCAGAGTCTCATGTACTCAGTCTACCACCACCTATTCTCCCCACACACCCTTCCTCAATGCGATGACACCTCGGTTCTTCTTGGTGACTGGCTCCTTTCCTTGGTGACTTAACCTCTACTATGATCTGATTTCTTCTGTGGTCTTGGCCTTTGGGTGATTTTTTTTTAAGATTTGATTTATTCCTTTGACAGAGAGAGAGTGAGTGAGTGAGTACACAAGCAGGCAGGGGCAGAGGGAGAAGCAGGCTCCCCGTTGAGCAGAGAGCCTGATTTAGGACTTGATTCCAGGACCCTGGGACCATGACCTGAGCCTAAGGTAGATGTTTAACCAACTGAGCCATCCAGGTTATGGGTAATTCTTGGAACCCCCTTTGTGAGACTCATCAACCATTTACACTTCCCTGTAAACGTTAGATCCTCAAAAGAAAGTTCTGATTAGCAAAGAGTGTCAAATTACAAAAAGAGAGAGCACGACCTTTGTCCCCAAATAGGAAACCTCTTGACACAGGGAAGAAAATACTCCTTTAATAATACTGCTTGGGTCAACGGGGAGGGTCAACAGGTGTAGAGGGCAGAAAAAAAAGGAATGAGAAGAAGAAAGTAAAGAAGACAAAGGGAAGGAGGGAGGAGAAAGGAAGGAAAAAAGAAACAGCTCACCCCAGAGCATCATACCTGCCTATCAAGGTGGCCAGAAAGCCTGGGCCCTCTCAATTCCTTGGGCAGCACCCAAGCAAGACTGCCAAGAGGGTTGGCAAATTCTTGTAGAGCAAACACAGTGCAAGAGATAAGCAGCCCAATGATTTCAACTATGGGTTCCAGGGCCAGAGAGACCTTAGTTTGAATCTAGGCTTTTCTCCTTTATACACGTGTGCACTGGGGACGATTTTTAACTCTGTACTGTTCCACGTCTTCATTTAGAAGACAGGGATAATAACCTTCCTCCGAGGCTTCTGGAGAAGAACCAATGAATGCCTCATGCATAGAAAGAGCGCCCAGTCCAACACCAGGCAAGGCACTGAGCCCACAATGTCTTCCCTACCTGTACAGAGCAGCGTGCCGCAGAGCTGGGAGGGTTTAGGATGACCCCCAGCCCCCACCACCACAGGTAGTACCTGCTTCCCTCAGAAGGACCCAGCAGAGGCTCCAAGCACAGGTTTCAACACCGTTCCCGTGTTTCTTGCATGGCTGATTATCTTCCATTTCTGAAGCCTTGCTTTCTTCATTCCAGGGATTTACAAGCTGAGTTCAGGGAATTCAGTTCCCTCCTTTTGGCCCTTTCAGCCCACACTCTCACAGCAACATGCACCTGCGCTGTGGGGAGGAACATGGCAGGGAGATGGGATTTAGTGATGTACTTGAACTTCTTGCCCGTGGCTCCAGCGCTCCTGGCCATTACAGAGCGTCTGTCTCTCTCCCCTGCCTTGCTGGCTTCTCTTCAGCTTATTATTCCTGTTCTTTTGTCGTCTGGCCTTCTGCCTCCAAACAGTGTTGCTCCTCAAATATGACACGCCGCTGGTCAGGGATTTGTGATGGCAAGCCAGGTGAAGCTGAGTGGATCGTGTTTGTTTGAGCTAATATTGTGCTGTGGGTCAGCGACTCAGAGGGTGGACAAAGCATTGGTTTGAAAAGCGGCAGCCTTTCTCTTTTTTCTGAAACAACTAGCATTTCTTAAGCCAGGCCTCTGAGGTCCTGGAAACATCTTCTTTACAACCCCCATCAGTGATTCATGAGAGCATTTGTCCTAGATTTACTTGGCTCTGCAGCTGGAAAATGCAGTGGGCAGAAAGCTAACTTTGGAACAGTCAGAGGGTTTACCCCCTGACACCAGCATACATTTTCTCTTCTAGCCGAGGACCAATTATATAAAGGACCATATGGAAAAACTTCACCGGCAATGAAAGCAAGTAGGTCTCATTTAGATTCAGTTGGGCAAGTGGGGCCTATCGCAGCCTGGGGATGACTGAGCATTGGCAAGATACAGAGACTGCCTGAGGAAGGTGGGGTGTTGTGGGGCTTCACACTTCTGGACAGCTGAGGTCCACTCTACCTTTGTCTTAGATCCCTCTGAGGCCCTGGGAAAGTACATCACTGGACCTTCTTTGGCCTTGGTTTCTTCCTGGATCAAGGAGAGGACTGGACCTAACAGTCGAAGTCCCTTAGAGTATAAATATGCTACTGGGAAAAGGCTAAATACACCTGGCCAGAGAAGGACAGATAAGAATAGGATTTGTGGGGCACCTGGGTGGCTCAGTGGGTTAATCCTCTGCCTTTGGCTCAGGTCGTGATCCCAGGATTCTGGGATCAAGCCCCACATCAGGCTCTCTGCTCAGCGGGGAGCCTGCTTCCCTTCCTCTCTCTCTGCCTGCCTCTCTGCCTACTTGTGATCTCTGTCTGCCAAATAAATAAATAAAATCTTTTAAAAAAAGAAAAAAAGAATAGGATTTGTATTCCAAGTTACCTTGTTTTAGATAGAACATCCCTCAAAATGTGGGGCTCCACAAGCTCTGCTTCACACATCCCTGGGGAGCCTTGCTTTTATAGAACACCAAAAATGATCTAATCTAGTCAGGGGCATGTGTCTTTTCTGGAAGAGAACCCACAGAAGCCTGAACGGATCGGCAGCTGAACTTCTGGGGGCAGAAGATGGGAGAGTGCACGGGCGCGCACGTGCACACACACACACACACACACACACACACCCCACTCCAAAACAGGGCTGACTTTCATGAGACAAAAACTGTCCTAGTCAGAGATGACGGATAGTGAGGAAAAGACGTCCAGTGAAATGAGGACCCCTTCAAAGGCATTCATCACAGGGAGGCGATTTCACAGGTACCACTTGGCAAGTCACTGCATACAACCATGCGGTCTGTGTTTGAATTTTTGGGCTCTTTCCTCCTTGTTCTTCACCTCCAGGGACTCCTGCCCAGCTCCTCTCCCAATAGCCTGGCTGCCACTACTCACTGGCCAGTCCTGCCCTTTCAACGGGCTCTACATGGATGGAGGGAAGTCCCAGAGAATAAGATTGCGGGAAGAACCACAAAACTGAAGGAAGTTTATCGAGCAAAAATACAGGATGCATAACAGAAAAACATGGAGTCACTTTTTTGCTTCCCTGCCTTCTGGTCTACCCATTCCCTCCCAGAGGGAAGCTACTGAAATACAATAATCCCCTAAGAGCAGAATAACAATGAACTTAAGACTTGCTTTCTATGGAGCCCCTAGGTCTCCGGTCTCATTTACCAAGCAGGGTAAAAAATCATACACCAAATCCCAAAGAGTAATTCAGAGCTAAAAGAGATATTCACTTTCTGTCTTTCTCCCCAACTTCCAAACCCTCTTACCATTTTCAAATAAAGGGCCATCTTCTTGTTTCTAAGTGGGGGGAAAAAAGCATCCAGGGGCACCTGGGTGGCTCAGCAGCTTAAAGCCTCTGCCTTCGGCTCAGGTCATGATCCCAGGGTCCTGGGATCAAGCCTCGCATCGGGCTCTCTGCTCAGCAGGAAGCCTGCTTCCTCCTCCTTTCTCTCTGCCTGCTTCTCTGCCTACTCGTGATCTCGGCTTGTCAAATAAATAAATAAAATCTTAAAAAAAAAAGCATCTAATATTATCAATTCAATATACTTTCTCTGATTGTTTACTACATCCCGGCCTGGCCTTGCACAGGAGAACCAGGCAACTCACAGATTTCCAGGGATCGGGGCGACAAGCTGGATGCAGACAATCACAACACAAGCAAGTGACCATGTGTGGTGGCCCGGCCTCATTCCTGCCAGGGGGCAGGGGGAACGGTCTCAGGGCTGGCATAACGCCTGTTGGAAACACACGCAGACGTGACAAAAGGCAGGTGTGAAGATCAAGACCAAGCCAAGGTGGCTCGTTTTCCCGAGTTCATCCCCCAAGTTCTACCAGTCCCTACTTGCTCCCAGCACCCACACGTCGCTTTATCCCTCTCTGAAAACTCACCCACACCGATAAGTGATCACCTGCCTTCTACATTATAACAAATGTAATTTCACTGGAATGGATAACCTCTCAGATTCATTCTACCCCTGAGATTCGGGGTTTCTCTGGTCACACCACATTATCTGTGTTTACAGGAGAGCTACAAAACTTCCACTGTTTATCTGTGTTTTGGAACCCTAACTCCACGTTATCTTTGCTTGCATTTTTTTTCTTTTTTAAAATAAAAATGGAGGTGCCAGTATTCAGCTCGATAAACTGTAAAAGAGAACTTCTCCCTCCAGCCCCGTCTGTTCCAATCTGTGATTCCACTTATCAGAGGCGCGCAAAGCCCAGTAGTTGAAGACCGAAGTTGTGTCCGTATGAAGCAAGGGCAAGCCGCTGACCTCTCCTCATGGCACACCGAAGAAAGCACAACGATGCACACACGTTCTCGGAGGAGGGCTGCCCAGGAAACAGCCCAAAACTTGGTCACGTGCAAATTCCTTATTCTCCTCTAGTTAGTCATTTGATACATGGATGTTAATATGTTTATGTATTAACAAGCAACGTATTAATGTATTTCAATGTTGCCTTTTACATGGGAGTTGTCATTCAATGCACATTCATTGAGTGCCTATTGTGTGCTGAGCACAGTGCTGGGCTCTGGGGCCAGTCCCATTTACAGAGCACAGCATGTAACACATTGTCCCTGTCTTCTGTAGACCAGTGTAGGGAAAAGGGTCTGAATGTACAGCTGTGATGGAGATGAGGCACAGGGTGCTATGAGCAGGCAGAGTTGGGAAGAGAGTTTAGGATGGAATTAGGACATAATTCTGTAAGTGGCATAGATGTATGTGTGTGTATGTGTGTGTGTGTGTGTGTGTTGTGTGTGTGTGTAAAGAGGTCAGGGAGAGGCGGCTGAACTACTAGCTTTGGGAGAAGGGGAGGGGAAGAGACAGAGAGAAATGAGATGCTCTGATGGCCATCCTTCCAGTCATGTTTCTATGCAAAGCAAGTATTTTTGTTTTCCCTTCATAAAATGGGAATCGTGTTCTAAGAGTGGCTGTCTGATTCTTTTTTTTTTTCCTTTAAGATTTTATTTCTTTATTTGACAGACAAAGATCACAAGTAGACAGAGAGGCAGGCAGAGAGAGAGGAGGAAGCAGGCTCCCTGGCTGAGCAGAGAGCCCGATGTGGGGCTCGATCCCAGGACCCCGGGATCATGACCTGAGCCGAAGGCAGAGGCTTTAACCCACCAAGCCACCCAGGCGCCCCTGATTCTCCTTTCTTACAGACAGATAAAAATGCCTTGGAAACACTTGGTCAGTACATATATCTCTCCACATTCTTACTAATGACCACAGTTTGCATTTATCAACAGTTTATTTATTCCTATAAAGATGGGCATTTTTCCCACTGTCTTGACAAGAATCTTGAAGAAAACATGTCTTTCTTTGGAATACATCAGAGACACAAAATTTCTGGATTAATGAGTGTGTACATTTAAGATGTTTGTAGTACTGTCAAACTGCCCTCCCAAAGGCTTTCCAATGAACACTCCACAGAAGAGTGAGTGACAGGATCTGTTTCCTTAACAAAACAGAATATGATCAATATGTTTAATTATTTCCAATCTAATGGCTAAGAAATGTTAGCTAATTGTTGATTTAATTTTAATTTCCCTGATTACTAGTCAAATGGAACAACTTTTCATATGTTTATACTCTGTTGGCCTTTCTTCTTAACTGCTTCTCTTTATTCTTTATCAGTTTTTTAATGTTTGGCATTTACAGGTGCATTTTATATATTCTGAATATTAATCCTGCCTATAAGTTACCTCGTTTTCTTCTGGTCTGTTGTTTATTGTTTCCAAATTTTATTCTGAAAATGTTCAACATTCAGCAAATTGAAAGCATGTTGCTTATTTTTTAAACTTCCCTTCAAATGCCATTTGCATCCAGAGTTTAAATTCATTTTACACATGCATTAATAGTTGTTGTTGTTGTTGTTGTTGTTTTTAACTTTTGGCCCTGGTTTCCTACCTAGAAAACCTAACTTACTCTAAGGTTTATCAAAATATTTTCAGTCGTGGGGCACCTGGGTGGCTCAGTTAGTTAAGCACCCGAATCTCGATTTTGGCTCCGGTTATGATCTCAGGGTTGTGGGACTTAGTCCTGTGTTGGGCTCACGCTCAGCCCAGAGTCCGCTTGAGATTCTCTCTTTCCCTCTGCCCCTCCTCCTGCTCACATACTCGCTCTCTCTCTTAAATAAATAAATAAATAAATAAATAAATAAATAAAATCTTGAAGAAATATTTTCAGTCGTTTTCATCAAAGACCATCATTATCTTAACTGTCCTCTAGTACCTCTTAGTAATATTTGGGTGCTGGGGTGGAGAGCTGGGGCAGGTCTAGCTGTATTAAAGCAATGGTGTTGGGACAACTAGCTCTCCATTTGAAGGGAACATAGCTCATCCTTCGACTACCTGTGTGAAATTCCATCTTTCCCATAAGCTAAACTCTTGCACATACATTTGTTTTCTCTGTTTTATCCCAATAACCCATTCATTAATTTCTTCTCTTTTAATTACTCTATATTTGTTGTATATTTTGATACATGTTAGGTCAAGTATACTTCTGTTCTTTTTGAATAATTCTTTCTTTTTTAAAAACAGTTTCTCTTCCATATGAACTTTGTAGTCAGTGTGATGTCTTCTACGAAATATCCTGAGGGGTTTTTGACTTGGAATTCACTGAACTTTTAGAAAAATTAGGGAGTGTTGACATCTTTACAACACTGGCTCTTGCCACCTGGGGACACTGTGTATCTTTGTTTTGGCTCTTAATCCCTGAGAAAGAAACAGTGCTGGTTCTCCAAGAGGAATATGCTGTGTCTGCATCTCAAGTGACTGCCTTGTCCCTGAGGGCTCAGCATCCTTCAGCTGTCTAGAGCACTGGAAGATAAACTTCTCCTGGTTTGATAGAAATCATCTCCCATTCCTTGCCCCAGAAAGAGACCAAAAAGAGCTACCTTACTAGACAGAAGCCAAGATGTCATGACAGTCTATGTAGACCTCTGGACCTTGTCCAAGGCAAAGGGACTGTGGGGACATTGGACTTAAATCTCTCCCTATCCAAGAACTTGTGAGGGTGACCATAGCTTCACAGAGTCACAAAGAAGAGCATTATCTTATTGTTACATACCTGAAATGCACTCCCTTCCCCATTTGCTAACTTATTCTTGTCCTAGTTTGTTTGTCTACTTGCCTGGCCATCCATCCATCCATCCAACCATCCTTTCAGAAGTGATACATGGAATTTGTGAGAACTTGCCCTTTTCCTATAATCTGTTTTCTGGAACTGTCCGAGGGGTTCATATAATTTCTTTCATCATCCTACTATCTTCTCAGATCTTCAACTTTGGGATATATGTAACCCCTACCTCTGTCTATATCAACGTAATGCTCTAATAGAACCTGTGTATGTTTTATATATATATATACATATATATATATATATAATTTTTAAATGTCTAAATTTCAGAAGAATATGGAGAATAATGTAACAAAGAAACAGAGCTTTATAATTTTTCTATAACTAGGCAGTGCTGCCTAGTTCAAGAGTTTCAACAATATTAGTCATCACTATTCACCTACGGGTAAAATAAAGAAGATAAAATCACCATAGCCAGAGGGAAAGGAATCATGGTCTCTTGGGCAATATTCCCACCCAGATTCCTCAAGTGGCTGCACTGATTCCTGTAAAAATCTATGCAGACTCCAGATAAAAAGTTAATTCAGTTTAAACAACTGAACAGTGAGTGTGAGTGATCTCCAGACCATTCCAATTATATTTTAAGGAGTGGGCAATTGAATCGCATACCAGGATAAGGAATCAGGCTTCACAGAGAAAGACACAGCTTTCGATTGAAGCCCCCTAAAATCGAGCCGGAGTCAGATTCTGCACAGACCTTAGACTAAAGCAACCAACCCGTGGAACCAGACAGCTACCTGTTGTACCCACCCAAGGGAAAACTAGACGAAGTTCAATGTAGTAGCGAGGAGCAAGGACCCCAAGATGTTCTGCCTGAGTTCAAACCCTGGCTCTACCCCTCTATCAGCTGAGTGACTTCAGGAAAGTTACTTAAACTCCATGGTCTGGGGACGCCTGGGTGACTCAGTCAATTAAGTGTCTGCCCTCAGCTCAGGATCTTGGGATTAAGTCCTGCATTGGGCTCGCTGCTCAGCAGAGAGCCTGCTTCTCCCTCTGCGGGCTGCTCCCTCTGCTTATGTTCTCTCTCTCATTCTGATAAGTAAACTAACTAATTAAAAAGGACCCTCCCATGGTCTCAGTTTCCTCATCTGCAAAATGGAATTAATAGCTCTACCTATCATGCAGAAGTTCCATGAAGACTAAGTAACGTACTAACATGTAGAATGCCTAGAAGAGTCCCTCAGCTGTAGCAGGAAGTCCAGTCAGGTCAGCAGTTGCCACTCCATAATTAATGTTAGCTATTCTTTTTTAAAAATTCTTTTTCTATAATGATCACTTCTGCATGGGCTTCCAGAATGTGACTGGGCCAATGCGGACATCCCACCGCAGGCTTTTCTGTCAGGGCTCTCCTATGATCCAGGCAGGTGTGAGGAGCCCGTTCAGTGCTCCTGCAGAGCAGAAGTCATGGAGGACCCACTCACAGACCCCCAGTGCCACTTGGCTGAGGGCACTCGGGAGAACTGATTATGCAAGAAGCAAACAGAGAGTCTCTGCAGATGGGCCCTGCAAACATCACATCCACACCGGCGGGCTCCGGATGGCAGGGGCTCTGAGATGACAGGGAAAGAGCACCGGACCATTTCCTAAGGCAGCAGGAGCCTTTCGTCGGGCTGAATTAGGAAATGGCTCATTACAGCCTTGCCAGAATCTTCTAGAGCCTGGCTGTCTCAGCCAGGGTACTGCCGTTCTCAAAATCCCCTTGTCACAGTTTCCATCCAATAATGAATTGCTAATTTCTTTGCTCTCTCAGGCTACAGCCCTGCCTCATTCTCTCACTCCCTAATTGCTCTTCTCATTCAGACCTGTAGAATAATGGCAAGGTTGTGCTACCGGAATTTAAAAAGCGAGGCAAGATTTTTCCAATGCAGAATCCACTCCAGCTCATCCAGATGGCTGGTGGGGGCTGTCTAAAAGGACACTCAGGTAAGTGACAACATCTCCTGGCTCCAATGTGGCATGTCTGGGCGACAAAGCAGGTGAGATGCTCTCCACCTCAGGGGAAGTCGGCCAAGTTGCCAGAGAAGCATGAAGAGACCGCCTATGGCCATTCGAATCCCAATGTGTGTGCCTTATGTCCCCTCCAAGTATGCCTGTACTGAAGACCCCACACAGATGCCCTTCCCTGCCTTCTCATGCATGCCCTCATTCGCCCTTTGCTTTCCTCCCCAAATGCCACCCAAGGAGTAATAAGTCTTGTTATCTCTTTTGTCCCCATTACTTTCAAACTTTTTTTTTTTTTTTAAAGTAGGCTCCGCTCCACACCCAGCATGGAGTCCAACATGGGGCTCGAACTCATGACCATGAGATCAGGACCTGAGCCAAGATCAAGAGTTGGGCGCTTAACTAAGTCACCCAGGCACCCTTCAAAGTTATCTTTTATTGCTGGGAAGACTATCAGACTCTTATCATCAATATAAAAATATTTTAATAAAACAAAATTTTACCCACACCATAAACTGGAAAATTATGAAGCCAGTCAGGGAGAACATTTTAATCCCTGTTCAGATAGTACTAACCAGTCCATAGTGAAATACAGAGAAAGAAAACGAGGCAGCTCTGGCATGAATTACACAAAATAAATATCTTCGAGGAAAACAAAACAAACCCCATGTCTATTATCAGGCCACAATTTGCTGCTTTGAATCAGAAATACCTGAGTTTATCATCTAGCGATAGAAATAATCAAGAATTTAATGTGCAAAGTATCATTAAAATCATTTGCTCGTCATCGCATACTCACATGTTTCCTGAAAAGAAAATGTTTTTTTCCAATGTATTTCTGGTACTATTTGCCAACATCTTATTGCAAGGGATAAATACACAAACAGATGGAAAGTAGTTTGTTCAGGCGTAAAATACATGAATAAGTGAAACCTTCAAGGAATACCCAATCTCTATTTAAATTAAGAGATTTTCTTAATCCCCAACTATATATACGTAAAATTCAGGTTAGCATTTTACACAAAATCGACCAATTTCATTTCCAAAGCCATTTGTCGCCCCTTTTGCTAACAAAGGAGAAGGAAAGACAAGCAGTGAGGGGAAGAGCGTGAAAAAAAACCTGAGTGGGCAATCAGCCTATACAATTGGCATCTCTAGGGTCTGGTCCTGGTTCAAAGCTGGACACACCACTCAAACACCCTCCAATAGCCCCATCTTTTCCCTGTGGTGCAGAATCAAAACTGGAAGGAACAAATGTTTATCCCGTTAGCATTTTACTCACAAGGGATACCTTCAGATTGTTGAATAATTGAATATATTTCTCCGTAACTATCAGAAAATTAGACGCTTTGATCTTATTTGCCCGACTTGCAAAATTTCCTTCTCCTTTACCATTTTATTCAGAACCACTTTGCTTCTCTGATAGCAGACTTCTGGTTGGGTTTTGTTTTTCATGGAAATACCCATTTTCTACAGTCTGTCCCATGGCCATTCACTATCTTTACCTGTGTCTGGTTAGGAACAAGCCAATAATATTTAAACAGTTATCAGTGCCCCTCCCCTGCCTTCCTATTTTCCCAATTTACTTTGATCTTAGATTTTTCTATTGTTTTCTGATGACTAAGAATTTTTAAAAATCACAGGATGCTAAACTGAAATTTTTAATACTACAACATAGTTAACAAATAGTATTTCAATGTATTGCTAAACAATGTATACCCTAGTATGGGATATAAAGACATTTATAAGACTCTTTCTTTTTCTATGAAAGTATACTTGGAAGGTAAGAAAATAGGTATCTTATTTAGCAGCATATTGGCTTGGTTTACTCATATTTATCTATTTATTTTTATTCTATTTGAACTAAAAAAAACAACAAAAACAACAACAACACTTCTTGAACCTTCTGCTCATTGCTTGCAAGCCCTGCCTCTGGCAACCATCAGTGGGGTTTCTGAATCTATGAGCTCAGGTATGTATGTATATATTTTTATTTTTTTTTTTTTAAAGATTTTATTTTTATTTATTTGTCGGAGAGAGAGCACACAGGCAGGCAGAGAGGCAGAGGGAGAAGCAGGCTCCCTGCCATGCAGGGAGCCCAATGTGGGACTCAATCCCAGGACACGGGATCATGACCCGAGCCGAAGGCAGCAGCTTAACCCACTGAGCCACCCAGGCGCCCCTGTATGTATATATTTTTAAATTCCACATATAAGAGAAATCATATTGTTATCGCATTTGAGGGCCTACTATACACTAAACACTACATGGATAGAAACTCAGCAGTGGTGGGGAAGGGAGCATGGTTTTTCTTTTTCTTTTCTTTTTTAAAGATTTTATTTATTTATTTATTTGTTTGAGAGAGAGAGAAAGTGGCAGGAGGAAGGGCAGAGGGAGAGACAGAATTCTTAGCAGACTCCTGTCTGAGCATGGAGTCCAACAAAGGGCTCAATCCCACGATCCTGAGATCATATCCTGAGCTGAAACTAAGAGTCGGACCCCCAACCGACTGAGCCACCTAGGCGCCCCAAGAATCCTATAAGGTACTATCACCATCACTATGTTATATAAAGAAACCAAGCCTTAGCAAAATTAACTTACCCATGATCTCACAACCAGCAAATAGTGCCAATGGCCCTCCAGGCAAGCTGTCTGATTCCAGACCCAAAGCTCTGAGGCACTCTTGGCGGTCGAACTCCTAGGCTCTGAGCCACCATCCCCACTGCATCTGCATTGTCCTCACATCTGTGTGGACCTGTTGCACAGGGTGTCTCAGGCTGAACTGATGGCTCACATGTGGAACTGGAACCACAGTGAAATGTGTTCTACCAGCTCTTCGGTCAGGAAATAGCCCCTTCCATCTGCCCCTGGCTGATGGCTCAGGGGCCCCAACACGGGCTGGTATCTGAGCACACAGAGCCTCCGGTGCCTCTAACCCCCGCTTCCATCACTCCTTGGCTTCAGACAACCCTCTGCCCTCATCTGTTGATTTCTCTATGACGGGGGACCCACCCTTCCTCTTACTACCTGCAATAGTACAGGAGTCAAACTACAACTTTGAGATTTTACCCAAGTATCAGGAACAATGAGAGGAAGGTGTAATATAGAAGAACTGCAGTCAATCACGGGACAGTCACCCCCATCCTTGGGTCTCTCATCCCGTTGCCTCTTTTACTTATAACTGAACGGCTTCCTTTTGGCTGGGTGAGGTCCCCACTGCCCCATCCTAAGTCAGGATCCCTCCACGGCTCTGAGCCAGGGTCGGATGGATGCTGGAAGGGAGGAAAGCTTTGCCTTCCCCCCCAGTCTACTGCCTACCTGCTAAATCATGTCTTGCCCTGGATGATGGGTGGTGAGTGTTTTCAATCCCTTCAGGAGGAACTCCATCACCAGTCTGAACCTAAGGGCCTAATAAATGGAAAACCATACAAGAGACCAGCATCAGTACATTCCAGAGTCTGGGTTATTTAGTCTCAAGAATCCGTGAGATCTGTCTCTTAGCAAGAAACAAACGGTCTAGTTCAAACAGGGCCATACATCCGGCTCAGTGCCTTTCCAGGCCCCTCAGCCTGAATTTCCTCCTGGTCAACAAAAGTCTCTCACACAACTATGCGGCCCTCGAGGGCAGAGAGCTCCTCTCTCTCAAGCATCTTGCTCAGCTTCTAGCACACAGTTCTCTCCAGAGGCTGGTTGTGGGAGCTGAATGCCCATCCTCTCCCCACTGCTTCTGAGGCCCTCTCACCTCTGAGCCCTGGACAAACATTAGCTTTCTGCCACAGAACAGCTGTGGATTCAACAGCCTGGGGCTAGAGAATCAATCTGAACATGTTGAAGTGCTGAAGAGAAAAAGTATTTTCTTCATGTCGCCCTGGGGTAGGTACCTGCCATACCCTGAGATTCTGGACATGAGGTACAGGACAAGATATGGAAAAGACAGGGTTGAGAGAGTTGAAGTTTAACGTTCTTTCCCTGGTCTGTGTTGACAAGACAAATAAGGGCTCTCAGACAGTATTACCCAAGGATGTGACAGAAGCAGATTCAGAAGCACACAGGTCCAGGCTGAAACCCTGAGTTCTCTAACAGTGAGTTCATTTGAAGATGCCCAGGGACTTGCTCTGACTGGTGCAAAGGGAAGAGACCAGTGTGGCCAACATCCCTGTATGGCATGTAAATTCTTTAATCCATTTGGCATCTAGAGACACTAGCCAGAAAAAAAAAAAAAAAAAATCACAAGGGAGCATGAGAAAGGAGTTTGCCCTTGACAAGAAAATGGTTTAGAATATTAACTATGGAGATTTGGCCAACTTGAGAATCTTCTAGATAAAATTATTTTTATGAGCCTCCACTGACTCAAGAACCATGATAACTTATTACAGTTGAACAGTTACCCTCTGCCACCCAGATTCATATGTTGAAGGCCCAACCCCTAGTACCTGAGAACATGACCTTATCTGGAGATAGGGTCTTGCAAGAGGTAAATGAGGTCATTAGGGTAAGCTCCAATCCAGGATGAGTGATGTTCTCAAAAAAAAGGGGGGAATTTGGACACAAAGACATACATCCAGGGAAGACAATGTGAAGAGATCGGGGGAGGAAATGGCCATCTACAAATCAACAAGAGAGGTCTGGGCCAAGTCCCTCCCTCACAGTCCTCAGAACCAACCCTGCTGACAACTGATTTTGGACTTCAAGTTCCAGATCTACAAAACAACCTATTTCTGCTGTTTGAGCCCCCCAGTCTGTTGCATAGTGTCATGGCAGCCCTAGGTAACTACTACAAAGGGCACCTGGGGGTTGACAGTTGGTAGTATCTGCCTGCTGCCAACCCTGGTGGTGGTCAGAAGTCCACCTACGGGCTGTGACTTTCTTACTACATCATCAGTAAGGGACCTCTTCTGGCTCCTAGGGCCTGACAGTCATTTCCACCTAGGACAGAACTGGAAAAGGCCAATAAACCATACACACGCATGCTTCATAATTAATCACACCCAGAGACAGACAGTATTTTCCAGATCTGTCTTTTGCCCTCCTCTAAGGGAAAACTCAACAGTACCCAGACCTGTTTGGAATGGCCACTCAATCTTGGTGATGCCTTTGCCGATTAACGTCATCCTTGAACTAGGCTCCTGCAGCCTGAGCCAACCAGAAAGTTGAGGTAAGGTGCTGGCTGTAGCCCCTTGGGGGAGCTCAGGGGGAAGGACCTGCTGATGATCCAAGGCTACACACCACACTGGCCTCGGGTCCTCCAGGAATGTCAGCTCTAGGAAAATGTCCATCACCTCACTTACTTTTGTGAATGGAACAAAAGTGGAATTAGGAAGAGGAGTGACTGCACATGTTTGCTGACAAAAGGGAAAGATACCTCAGAGAGAGGGAAGCTGCAAAAGCAAGAGAAAATACAGATACAATGAAGAGCACACGGGGAAAGATGGGCCTCTTAAGGATTGAGCCATTTATTGAGGTTTCCAGTGGGATAGGCCTCACCCTATGGGCTTTATACCCACCACAACAGCCTCATAAAAGCCCTATAAAATATATACTACTTTGCATATGTGAAAACTGAAATGCATATAGATTACATTGTTCGCTTAGGATCACCCAGCAGGTAAGTAATATAAAACCACACATGTGTGTTCGTTATACTATGCTGCTTCCCTTGGAACAAAACAGTCACCCTGTTCCTCTTCCCTGAGTCGGTAAAGAAAGAAGGTAGGACAAGATGGAGAGTGTCTTGGGCAACATTTTCTTTGCTCCTCCATACCCGTACCCATCTCCCTTCATCACCCCACCCCGTGGCCAGGAGTTTGGCCCCTGTGTATTGCTTCAATGAGTGGCTTTGCCTGTTGGCTTCTGTTGAGGTAAGCCAGCGGCAGTCAACTGCAGGAGGTCAGAAGACATGGGGAGAGTGCTGGTCGAGAGTCTTTCCCTGCCTTTCTCTCTGCTGGTGGCCCACATGTTGGCTGC
The DNA here is from genome assembly GCF_902655055.1 of Lutra lutra. Taxonomy (NCBI): domain Eukaryota; kingdom Metazoa; phylum Chordata; class Mammalia; order Carnivora; family Mustelidae; genus Lutra; species Lutra lutra. Next base: position 75,844,227 of record NC_062282.1, on the reverse strand, counting down.
GCCCCCAGACCACAGGCCAGAGTTCTGACCAAGTGGCTTCCTCCATTGAGTTCCCACTCCAGATTCCAGTTAATATTCACTTCTGTTCCCAGTCGCAGTCCTCTGTCAATTCGTCTTTAAACCCTAAACCAACCCTTTCTAAAAGTTCCTTTATCAAATTTTCCTTAAATGGTCCAGGCTGTGTATGCCATGTTCCCCTGCGGGGGCCCCTGACTGGTACAGTGAACACAGCAAGTTTTAGATGGAGATGAGGTCAGGTCATCAGTGAAGCAGGCATGTGACCATCCCTGAGAGAGGGGGCCAAGGTGGTAGTGGGATCCCTGTCTGGTAGAGAATGTGGGGAGAGGTCCTATGGGGAGGGGGTCATTTAGACCAGAACTGGGGTCATGCTGAAAGGTGTTGCAGACCCTTTTCAGGTGATGTGCAAGGATCTGAAGCAAAACTAACCTTTCTGACTTTCTTTCTGAGCATGTTAAGTCTGAGAAAGGAAATAGGGCACTAGGTACCAAGACTCTAGTGAGCTTTATGCTCAGAAAAAGAGCTCCTAGAAGCTGAGGGCCCTCCAGTCCAGCAGAGGAGACAGGTGTGACAGGAAGCCTGAGGAGCCCAGTAAGCCCAGCTTTATGTTATGCCCATCACCCAGCAGGTACCTGAAAGGCATGTGGCCCCTTCTCAACCTGGGGCCTTCTCTCCCATATGTGGGTCTGTCACAACCACCTCTGCATGGACGGCCTGGGAAGAGACTCTGGACTCTGTGCTTCAGCCATTCAGGTCCTGTGGTTCTGGGGCATGGCCTGTGAGAAGGCCCACCCCTGCCAAGTTTCACTGGGGACTCCACTTGACATTGATGGTGACACTGGGGTACTGATAGATACTATGGCATCACAGTAAAACTATGAGCTGTTGTTTTGTCCTCCAACTCCAAAACAGAGAACTCCAGGAAGCTGAGAGCCTTTTCCCTCAGCTAATGAGGCCTCAAGAGGGGGAGGCCAAAAGTTGATCCAGTACAAACCCACCACAAAGAGGAATGTAACCAGAGAGAAGGGGTAGCACAAGAAAGGGTTTGGGGTCCCAGTACTTAGTGCTGAGCAATCTTGGGCCTCAGTGGGGGCAGACATCCCACGCCAGATGCCCAGCCAGAAACAGAAGAGCAATTGGAAAGAAACAGATATTGCCCAAGTCAGCTGAAGGAGCTGGCCTGGGTCTGCTCACCCCTCTTGCCATAGGAAGGGAAGAAGCTAAAAAGAGAAGGGCACCCATGTACCAACCATTTAATTCATAGACTCTACATTAGTATTCTTTCTTCTTGGTAGGACCCGAGAGGGGACTGAGGAGGAGGGAACATGGGGGCTTGAGAAGATCCCCCTGCCCCAAGTCCCGTGCCTGTCCTCTGCCCTAGGACCACCTAACCCTCCTGCAGGTAAGAACTAGACAGAACAAAACACCAAAAAAACAAAAACAAAAACAAAAAACCGTACACAGGCGTCTGAGGCGAGGGAGTACACAAAATCAGGCAGACACTCAGAACGACGTGATGATATCACGTGAGGGTGAGATTTTTAGGGGGTTTGGGCCCAAGGACAGGCTGAAACCTGCACTCTGTGGGGCAGCGAAAACATCAAAAGAAACCAAGTAATTTTCCTGGTGTGAAAAACCAGAGGACTGAGTTTGGGGCAACCTCAGCTGCAGGGTTCAGGGGGATCTCAGAAAGGAAAGGGTGGGAGGGGGCAAGCCCCACATTCTGTGAGTAAACTCTATCCTAGTCTCTCTCCCTATGAGCCCTGCACATACACAACAGACTCCAGAAATGCTTTAGGCTTTTGCCCAAGAGACAGAGCTTGCTGTTTGAGCCCAAGCAGGTGCGCGGTCTGCTGGGAAATCAAAACAACAAAACTCTCTTCTTAGAGAATAACATAATCCTGAGTCTCCTAAACTGACATTCACAAGGCCCAAGACACAGTTCAAAACTACTCTGTACGTGAAAAAACTACCACTACCTGACCTTGAGGCCCATACCTCCTCCTCCAGGTCGGATGGTGAGGTGCAGTTCTCAAAGTGAAGGTCCTTGGGACCCTTCCAGGGACATGAGGTCAAAACTATTTCTATAATGACGCTAAGATGCTATTTGCCTTTTTCTTTCTCATCCTCTTACGTATGTACAGTGGAGTTTTCCAGAAGCTTTAGGACATGTGATGTCAAGATGTACTGAATATAAAAATCCCAGTGCAAATCCAGCTATCTTCTCATAAAACCGAACACCGAAGAGGTTTGCAAAATATATGAAACAATACCACTTTCCTAACTTTTTTCTAATTTTGAAAAGCTAGGTATTTTTCATGAAAACTATGGGCTTCTTTTTGTTATTTCATATCCACTGATAGACCAACTTTAAAATCTCTTAGCTTTGATGTCTAACGTGGGTAAATACAGGTAGATATTACCCACGTAAAGAGATGCTCGGTGGGGTTCTAGGCAAGTTTTCCAAAATCAGGGTTTGAGAGCTGCGGCTGGGGACAGGGATTCTCAGACTCCAGCCCATATCCCAGTCACCTGGGGAGCGTGTTACAACAGAGTGAGTGTCTAATGTGGTAGGTCTGTGCTGCGGCCTAAAAAATGTGCATTTCTACCAGTCTCCTAGCTGACCTGGTTCGGGGCTGCTCTCTATAATGTCAGGCCTCCTGCAGAACCCAGGACCCTTCATCCCAGCCCTGCTGCCACATGGACAGACTGTTTGAGGGCATCTCCCTAAGCACCGCCTTGTGTGGAGGCGGCTGCAAGTCCAGTGTTGCAGCTTCTCTCCAGGGATAGCCCATATCCAACCACCGGGAAAGAAAAATTCCAGAAGCTCCCTCCAAGCGTCCCCACGGGGTCCCCGGGGGCCCACACTGCATCTCTATTGAACCTTACCTTCGTGCTTCCCCCAGTCCTCCCGCCTTCACTCCCTCCCAGGGATCCTCCCTAATAAACAGAAATCTCCATTTTGGAATCTCCCTGTGCCCCACGCCGTCCCCCGCACCCCCCGCCCACCCACCCACATACCTGGGGGCAAACCCAACTTAACCACAAACAGGGAAAGGACAGGGACAAACCTGTCCGGGAGCATCCGCAGCCTCCAGTCTGATGGGAGAGAGGAAGATCCTCCGGCGGGCCAGACTCCCTCCATTTTCTCGGACACCAGAACTGGAGCAAGTTTGAGGCCCAAGCCTGCCATCCTGGCGTGTGGATGCTCCGTGGTGGGCGAGTCCTCCAGCCGTGGTCCCGGGGCAGTGATCAGAGTCTGTCACCCTAACAGTGCTGTAGCTGGATCCGGCCCACGCGGGCTTATAAGCGCTGATTGTTCCCGTTCGAGGAGTCTTCCAAGCTGGTTGTTAAACAGAGCCACATTAAAAATTAAATCATTCAGGGGCGCCTGGGTGGCTCAGTGGGTTAAAGCCTCTGCCTTCGGCTCGGGTCATGATCCCGGGGTCCTGGGATCGAGCCCCACATCGGGCTCTCTGCTCAGCAGGGAGCCTGCTTCCTCCTCTCTCTCTGCCTGCCTCTCTGCCTACTTGTGATCTCTGTCAAATAAATAAATAAATCTTTTAAAAAAATTAAATCATTCATATATATATATGTATATGATTAAATAAATTATATTAAAAGCAAAGGTAATATGTACTCAAAACAGCACATTCTGCTTACTTGGCTGTGTTTTATTAGCTATGCTTTTAAGGTTTTTTACAACTGTTGTATAGGGATGATGTATAGTACTTTCACCTTGTAGACACAGTAGATGTAAATAACCTTGAGACCTTAGAAAAGAGTAAAATGTAGCAAAACAATTAGAAAAAAGGCAATGGACTTTTTCCAGATGGCCAGGAGACCAAAGGGTTATGAAGCTCTGCGGGCCAACAGCCAAGAAGGGCTTGGGCTGGGATCTTTTATGTCAGCTCGGGAGGTGTCCATTGTGCCTCCACTCACCAGGGACATCAGGAGAAGCTCCTCCACCCCTCCTAGCTATGACTTCCTCACTAGTGTGTCTGAAATTATGGTCTCATATGTATCCCCCTGGTCCCATCAAATCATTTCTTATAACTCCAACTCTGTCCTGAGCATCTGAATAGGGAAGCAGACACGTCCTTGCCTTTGGGAAGCTCACGTCTAATAGAGACATGTACACAAGTCATAAAATGTAGTGGCATCTGCACACAAAAGTAAAAAGAGAGCCTCATAAATGTTTATTGAATGGAACTGGAAACATCAAGTGACTGATGGCGTATTAGGCAAAACTTCACAAAAGACAGGACATACAAGCACAGTTTCTCCAGAATAGCAGGTCTGTCAGGTGGGCAGAGGTGCCAGTTGGATAGCATATTAGCTACAAAGGCACAGAGATAATTCAGGATGTAGCCTTTGATTGTTGGTCACAGAGACCGTGCAGAGCCACCCACGCTCTCCGCTGGGGCCCGAAGACCACATGTTGTCCCATTGGCATCAGGTCTGCAGGCATCAGAGACCAGCGGGCTTATACAACAACCAGCCCCGGCTAAGGCCATGCTTGCAAGCTATTGTAATCCCCCAAGCTAATTGGATGCTAGTCCTCTCTTCCTGTGCTCCCACAGCTTTGTATGATGATTCAGAGGTTTTACGATTAATCTCATATTACGAGTCACTCTTCCCCCAGTGGAACTGATTCCCCTGAAAATCTTCCAAAGACAGGACTTCTTTTATTCCTGGTCTGGGATGGTTAAGACAGAGCTGTTAGGTGGAAGGGGTTGAGAGGTCTTCATGTGACCTGTAACCTTTGCTGTCTGGCTCTAGGATCAAATCCTGAGGTGGTCCACTGACCATCAGCTCGGAATAATTGGTTTGGATGGGTTAAAATCCTGGCAAATTTCTGAGAGGCTCCAGCAGTCTGAGCTAAAAGTTGTTCTTCCATTTCCCATGCAGCGGAAGAGGAGGTTATGGTGGCATTGAAATGAGAATGAAGCACAGGTCCCTCCAGATCTCTGTGCAGCCACAGCCTGAGCTCTCTCTCTCTCTGGGACCAAGAGGCTTTGATGAGCAGCCCGGAGCAATGAAGGGACAGCGTGTTGCTGCCAAATGAGAATGTGCTGTCCTAACTCTCACATCAACAGGGAAGACTGACAGGTTCCAAGTTGGCATGCCATCAGCCTTTTGGACCCATCACCTCCTAATGACCTTGTATGCATTTCTGCTTCCCTGGTAAGACTGCCAGGGCCTTGAGGGCACAGACAGGGTCTTGTTTATCTCTGGATCCCAAGTGTTAGTTGCATGGAGGGAAGGACAGATGACTACATGATCAATCTGGTCCCACAGGAATGTACAATGAAAAATGTAAATAACTTAGTCAATGTTTATTAGACACTTAACTTTGTTTAAGGCACTTTCCTGCGTTCTTTATAGATTATCTTATTTCAACTTCATAGCACTCCTACGAGATATGTATTAACGGTGTCCCTTTTACAAAAGAGGAAACTCTTTCTTAGAAAGGATTAGCCACTTTCCAAAGATCACACAGCTAATGAGAGGAGGAGCCAAGGTCCAGATCCATTCTGTCTGATTCCAGAGGCTTAATTCTCAAACACAATAGAGTAAGGGCAGTAAATTTACTTTGTGCTGGGGTAGGGGACAGTGACAGATGCTTCCAGAGGAGGCCGGACTGCAAGTGAAGTCTAAGGGATGGTTACAATCTGAGGAACTACAAAGGAAAGGGTTTTAAGAATGTTCCAGAAGGAAGGGCAGGGTAGGCAGAAGATTGTTGAGACCATAATGGTCTTGCCAGTCAGTGACAAGATGGGTAGAGTGCCTGATATGGCCCCAAACCAACCTTCCTCCTTTCCTATAAGGCTTGTCCAATGAGTTGAACAAAGATGTCAGTACTGGGCCTTGTACAACTTAGTCCAAGGGACTGAGTAAAGCAGGAATGTCCACATGGATGCCAGGAGATACAGGAGTTCTTTCCATATGCAGTTCAGCCAGCCTTCCTTGAGGTCCCCACGGGAGCTCCCAGTGACCCTCTGAGAGGCAAAGACATTAGGGTGGATCAGAGGTAAATTTGCAAATAAGCAGCAAGCTATGTAGAACCCTTGCTTAGAGAAACCGCGGAATTCAGTGCTCTTTTAGAAAGGGTCTACAAGAGGGCACATGGAGTGCGTCATGGCACAGAAGAAAGGCATTTCTTAAGTCTGACAACAGAGCACAGAGTGTGCCCCATTTCAGATCATGAGGTCAGGGTGTCAAACAGATCATCGGGGTGGATGGTGAAGACTCTGTGAAGGTTGAAGAGAATCAATAGCTATAATCAGGGTCCACACGTCAGGCAATGTGTCAGGCACTCCGTATGTGTCATCTAATTAAAGTCTTGGAACACTTCTATTAGGATATAGATTCAGAAAGGTTAATTGACTTACCTAAAATTATCTAGCTTTTAAGTCATTGATTCATATTTGAAAGCCAATTCTGTCAGGCTCCAAGTGCTCTGCTTGACAAGTCCCCTCCTACAAAAATATTCCACAGACTCTCTTCCTGGGGATAGGGGATGAGCTCATTAGACTCACAGTTGGGACACCTGGTTTCCACTGGAGTCTATCGTGTTCTGTGATTCTTTCCTTTGAAACACCAAATTCTCCCAGATTTCTCTAACTAGGATGAATTCTATGCAACAATGGAGAGATCGTCCCACAGCAATGAGTTGTGAGAGTAATCATTTTCTCCTACATGTCTCTAATTTACAAAACATAGATATCATCAATTCCTAATGCAGTGGATAGTTACGCTTAATTATTTTTTACATCATTTCCCACTAATGTGTTTAGGGAAAGTGATTATTGGAGATGTGATTGAAGCACTAGAAATGCTAGTTGGGAGATAGGCGGTTCCTGTCAACCCAAGAGGTCCATCCATCAGCAGGAAAATGGAGCCATCCCCCACATGGGATGGCGGATGCGTGAAACCCCACATTTGTGCGTGTGCATTTGTGTGTTCCCTTGTGGTTGTAGAGGCTGCTGGTCATGACTCTCTGTGAGAAAACAGGACCACCATTAAGAGCTTCAAGACTCAGGAAATACTGTACAATGTGAAGGGACCAGCTCTGTAGATCTCTGAGGGGAGAAGTTTCCCTTTAGTGACTTTCTACATTCTGAGATGCGATGATCATTCAGAACTCATCTGGAAGAAAATGGGGTGTTGAAGAAAGTTGGCCATTGTCTTTCACAATGTTAAGTCCTGCTATGAAGAGCAGAAATGGAAGCTGGAGGAGGAAGAGTAAATGCCCAAATCCGTGCCTTTCTCTTCTGCCTAATTCACTCCTGTCCTCTCCTGGCTCTCCTTGCCTACAGTTTGGCACACCTGCTCTCAAGGATCATTGTTTCTTTCTCCACATTACCTTGCTGCCTTCTTCTGCCAAATGCTTGGAGCCAGTTTCTCTTCTTACCCATTAGAAAATCTCTCCTTTCATGGAAATTCCATCTCTTTTAAGAAACTTACACTGGCCTTGGTTCAAATTTGGTATCAGGTATCCTCTTTCCAAATAAAATCATCAAGAAGAAGAAAGGAATGAAAGTAAGCATACGCAAACATCATCATCTTAAGTGTAAATTGTAAAATTATAAATAATGACAGCTTAGAACTTCAAACAGTTTTAGAATGGTATTTAGGGCGTGTTGCCAGATTGCTGAAGTTCATACAGTGCCTCTCTATCCGAAAGGTAATTAATAATGATAATAATAACAGTAGTTTACTGAGAGTCTATTACATTCCAGGCATAAACTTGGATTTGGAAATAAAATGAAGAATGATATATGGTCTCTTTCCCATAGAAGCACTCTGTACAGAGGTACTGATGAACAAACAGAACAAGAAACAACATGGCACAAACCTACGACCACCCACAGGAGTGCCAACAGAAGAGTGACTATCTGAAGATTTAGAGAAGATGGCAGGGAGAGGTGACTTGTTGCCTGTGTTCTGAAGAATGGGCAGAAATGTGAAGGGCAGGTTGAATAAAATGATGAAGAACTTGCCAGGCAGAGGGAAGAGCAGGTGCAAGTCTATGGCAAGGTCAAAGAGCAAAGCATGTCTGGGGGACGTGAGCTCAGTGTGGCTGGAACACGGAAGCAGGAGAGCGTGCGGGAAGAGCGGCATAAAAAGAGGCTGGGAAAGCCGGGGGAGGCCGGGTTTTGATGGTAAAGTACGACATGAGAAGGCTTTTACCTTACACATGGTGGGAAACTACTAGGGGCTTTCAGGAGGGTAGTGATGAGACCGGAATCTTACAGAGAGTTCAGTCAGGCTAAGGAATAGGGGTGAGGAAGCAGAGGAGGGGATAGGGGCATGGAGATGTGGCAACGACGGTCTGGGGGAGAAGGGAGGAAAAACAATCAGGAAACTATGGCTGAGGTCCAGGCATGAATGGAACTCAGATCCCAGCAGGGGAGAGCTGTGTGCCTCCTCAGGGAGCGGAAACAAACCTTCCGCTCTCAGCTAACATTTACAGGACATCAACAAGGTCCCAGGAACAACATGTGGCAATGTCGAGAGATGGTTTCTGATCGTTTCTGACACACTCGACTCTATTAAACATTTAAAGGAAATTTCGCATTTGGCCTTATTTCCCCATTTGCATTTCACTGTTGTCTGCCATCGTAAGAACTATGCTAAGAAATCCACACGAAGGTTTCCACTTAATACAGTTCAATGTCTCATCATGGACTCCACTTTCATTTTGAAACAAGGTAATTCGTTTGTGTGCATAAATCACCTCAAGAGAAAACCCCAATGAGGCTCATTGGAAAACTGCTCTGTATGCCAAACACCAGCTTAATATTCCTTCAGTAAAAGGTCTCTCACTCTCCTAGGGAAACTGTCAGCCTCCTCTCCAGAGCTTCTGTTTGTTTCTGAAGCAGACTATGGGCCAACAGTGCCCTCTCCTGGCATCATGGGGTTATAGCGTGATATTCCCTTTTGAGGCACTAAGGAAATCTCTTCGCCATAGTACGAAGCCATCGTTAACACTAATTCCACTGACAGACCTAAATGAATAAACTATTTGGGGCCAAGAGTTGTGGCTGAGATAGGGGTGAAGGTGAAGGCCACTCTTCTGTCGGTAGTGTGAAAGAGACAGGCGAAGTGTCAGACAAAACAAAGAAAATGCTGACATTTGTGGCCCAAAGCTGGGTTCAAGTGTCAGCACTGCTCCCTATGTACCATGTGACTCTGGACAAGTCATTTCCCCTTTGTTCAACTCACAGGACCCCTGTGAGCACTCAATGCATCTGAAGGGATCTGCAGTTGGTAACTGCCCAAAATATGTCATACTAAAAGCTGAAACTTCCCTGAAGGAGTATCATTGATATAATTTGTCTGGGGAAAAAAAGAATCTGCTAGCAAATATCAAGGACCTTTACAAATCTTGACCCAACAATTACATTTTTAGAATTTATCCCAAGGAAAAATAACTGAAGTGTGGAAAAAGCTCAACATACAAAGATGTTCACTATGGTGTTATGTATAATTCAAGTCAAAAATCCAAATGTCCAGAAAACTAAGGAAATGGTTTCATTAACTCAGTATATCCATACCATGTGTTCATGCTACCACTGAAAATCAAGGCTTAAACAAAACAAAACAAAACAACTTTCATTAGGGGGAGCTGGGTGACTCAGTCATTAAGCGTCTGCCTTCGGCTCAGGTCATGATCTCAGGGTTCTAGGATCAAGCCCCGCATTGGGCTCCCTGCTCAGTGGGGAGCTTTCTTCTCCCTCTCTCAATCCCCCGGCTTGTGTTCCCTCTCTTGCTGTGTCTCTCTGTCAAATAAATAAATAAAATGTTAAAAAAAACCCTTTCATTAGATTAAAATATTTATGATATTATAAAGAACAGGTTACATATCATGTTAAATATAAAATCAGAGATGTAAATGTGAAAAAAAATCTTTGAAATGAAAATATTTGATGATATCAAGTATTAATAAGAAGATGGAGAAAATAGGTCCTTTCATACACTGCTGATAGAAATGAAAATCTGTAAAGTCAATCTGGACAGTCTTTAGATATATTTGTTATGTAAAAAGTATACATACAATTTTATTCTGGAGTGATTACCCCATACAAAAAACTTGCATCTGAACACAAGACATGCACATAAGAATATTTATCAACACGTTTAAAAAAAAAAATTTATGTGGGGGGGCCCGGGTGGCTCAGTGGGTTAAAGCCTCTGCCTTCAGCTCAGGTCATGATCCCACAGTCCTGGGATCGAGCCCCACATGGGGCTCTCTGCTCAGCAGGGAGTCTGCTTCTCCCTCTCTCTGCCTGCCTCGATGCCTACTTGTGATCTCTGTCAAATAAATAAATAAAATCTTTTTAAAAATATTTATGCATTTATTTGAGAAAGAGAGAGACGGAGAAAGCATAGGAGTCAGGGATGCGGGCAGAGGAAGGAGAAGAAGACTCCCCGCTGAGCAGGGAGCCTCACGCAGGGTTCGATCCCAGGAGCCTGGGATCATGACTTGAACCGCCAAAGGCAGACACTTAACTGAGCAACCCATGTGCCCATATCAACACGTTTTTTATAACAGTGAAAAACTGAAAATTACTTGCATGCCCATCCATGGGGAAATGATCGAATTATGATATGTGTGTCTGCCTGGACAGACTAGCAAACAACCTTCAAATCTTGATGCCTTAAGAATCTAAACAAGGCTTCTTTCTCACTCACGCTGCGTGCCATGGATTCAACTCTGTGGCATCTTGGGATCCAGTTAAACCATGTGGTAGCCACCGTCTGTGGCTCCTGAGGGCCGGTAATGTGGCTAGTTGGAACGGATACGCACTGTTAAGTGTACGTTACACACAGGATTGCAAAAGGCTTAGTATTAAAAATGTAAAATACCTCAGTTAATTATCATCTTGATTACAGGTTGAAATGAGAACATGTGGACATACTGGGTAAGTAAAATTTATGATCAAGTTAATTTTACTTGTTTTTTAAATTAAAAAAAAAGTGGCTTCTGGAACATTTAAAATTACAGACCAGATTTTACTCTATTTTTATTGGACAGAGCTGGTCTAAAACATCCCTAGTCCCCCTGGCCAAGGAAGAGAGATGGTGAAGCTCTCCTTGGCTCTTAAAATTTTTGCCTGGAAGTGTGTGAATTTGGTTTAAATGTCCTTGCTCAAAGGAAATTACATGGGCACACCTGAGTTTCACAGAGTGGGGAACTACAATGCTGGCATGTCCCCCAGGAAAGAGCACAACTAAGATATAGGGAAACGACCCTCCCACAGACCATGCTGTGGGATACCTTGCAGGGGTTAAAATCCTGTGCTAGGTTACACAAACCAACATACAAAGCATCTGAGACATAGGGCGGAGTACCAAAGCAAGCTGCTTAGCAATGCACGCTGTATCATCCTATTTATAAAACACCCACACCCACATGGGCAGAAGGAAATTGCACGTTTTATGAAGGCATGTATTAGACAGGTGACTACACAGAGAAAGGTCTGGAAGGATCTGTACCAAACTTAAACAAATGGTCATCTCTTCGGGGAGGGGTAGCTTTATCTATCACGTTTGAATATTAGACCTCAGGAACGTGCTCCTATTGGAGCTGGCTGTCTTCTGTTCGCCCCTCCAGATTGTCCCTCTATCCTTGTCCACCTGTCCCGTGTTTGGCGAGGCCGACTGCACTGATGGGCGACCATACTCCCTGGTTTCCGGGGGGCCACTGGCAGGGAGGGCAAAGATCCAAACAAGGTATGTATTCTTTTCCCATGGGGCCCCATGGGGTCTTCCCCAGGCGGTTCTCCAGCTCATTGTCTTGGGTCTAATCGTTCATTGCTTTATTCCCTTCTCCCCTTTAGGTAGTAGATAGGAATGGCAGCCCCCTTGGTCCTGGACACACACACCCCCGCCCCAGCTTCGGGTGCCCTACAGCCTGCCCACTCCCTTACAAACAGTAACTTTACAAAATTCTCTTCAATTTACTCATTGCATCATTTGCTTTTTTTTTTTCTTTTTCTTTTTGCCAGGATCGCAATATGATATGTTACTTATAACATTAAAAATAAATAAACGTTCCAGAAGAGAAAAACCTGGGCAGAATTATGATGAAAATGGTGGAATTACTTACTTCACCTTCTCTGGTGGTAGGATTATTTGTGAGCTATTTTCTGAGCTGTTGCCCTTCTCGGTAGATACTTTCTCTATAACAAACATTGCCTTCATAACTCATTTTCTAAGTAAAAGGACTTGATGAACAAAACCAGTAAACAAATAAAGGTTACTCTAAAATGGAATTGATTCAGAATTTGCTGATCTTTGTTGATGAAACGGTAACTAACAGGGAAGAGGTCCTTTCTTATCTGGCAGAGAACACCCTGCCTCCTTGACAACATCCAAAAGAAAAATCACGACTCGCATTTACTAAATGCTCGTGACAGGCTAAGCACTCTCTCTTCCCTGCTGCGTGTGACCTTCCTGTGACCCATGGCGAACAGCTCCACTGTTTTCTCTCTCAGGGAGGCAGGGAGCTTCCTGACTCATGAGCTGACTCTCATGCACACCGCCCCACAGAGACACACAGCAGCGTCCCTGGTGTGGGAGTCCTTGATGGCAGGGAGTCCTTGCCATCTCCTGCGGCCAAGGCAGACACGCGGCACTGAGGCAGTCCTCAGGACTCCACTGGTAGATTTTCCTAGCACTGCAACCACAAGAATCCCCTTTACCTGCCTGGCCGGGGCCAGAGCACTCACCACCCACTGGTACCTCATTTCTTCATTCGTCTGTGTCACTGAGTAATGCACTGACAATGTCTGGAGGGCCCGCGGGGCCTTCCACGTGCTGTAAGACAAGAGATAGGGCGAGTCTCAGGTAGGAATCGCTCCCTTCTTCAATCCAGTGTGGGTCATTCCTTACCACGTTCCAGCATCAGCAGCACCCCAGGCTGGCAGAGGAGGAGAAAGACTAACCACAGAGGGAGGCTAAGTACCGGACCTCACGAACCTCTTCCTGCAGAGGTCTTCCCTTAGGGCACTGGTTCTCAACCAGGGGCGATGTGAGCATCGACATGCTCCCTCAGGGAGCAGATGGCAGTTTCTGGAGAAGCCCCGTGTGAGGGCAACACACAGATGTGGCTGCTCACCCTCCTTGGAGCACTAGGGGCCTTAGAAGGAATGGCAGCCGCCCAAGACACAGCCCAGCTTCCTGCAGCCACCTGCTCCTCAGGGACAGGGGCAGAGACCACTGCAGGTAAGACCACTTGATAGAAACTAGTCTTCTTCTTCTGCCTGAGGAAGCCCATTTCGTGGGCACCATCATTTACATAGAGTTCCGGTTAGCAGAAGATCCAGCTGGCCCCCGAGGCATTTGGATTCGACCAGAACTTTCCTGTTATCTTAACTGTGCATCCTTCCAGACTAAACAAGTCACGATCTGCCCGGATTGAGGGTGCTTCCCCAAGGAGGAGCCTCTGGAAGCATGGCCTGCTGAGATGGTCACATCCGGGACCTAAATTCAAGCGCAGCCCTTCCCACCCACTGGTTGTGGACCTGAGAGAAAAGCACCAAAACTCTCTTCCGTGTAAAATGGACATGATGGCTTCCATCCTCGTGGGAGCAAAGCACACACAGCAGTGCGTCAGTACCCGGGAAGATGTTATTATTTGTGGTGAGAGCAGTGTCAGTAATTAATCAGCCACAGCATGTCATCGCAAAATGACTTCCTCATTTGATTCTTGGACTTCTGTCCCCTTACACTACTTTCTAAGCTTCTGCAACAGAGCTCGGCTTCCAAGGATGTCTATGTTTTTTTAATTAATAAAGTTATTCTTTATGGTAAATATACATAAAATTTACCACTTTAAAGCATTTATGAAGGAAAGGACTTGGGGCCATTAAGTCCATTCACAACGCTGTGCAACCATTACCACAATCGATTTCCAGAACGTTTTCATCTGCCCGCACAGAAACTCTAGTGGTGAAAGGATAGCTCTCGTTTTCCCCTCCCCCAGCCCCAAGCCATCTCTCTTCTACTTCCTTTCTCTAGGTTTGACCCCTCTAGATCCCTCATATAAATGGGGTAACACAAGAGTTGTCCCGTTGTGTCTGAGTGTTGCATCTTCAAGGTTCGCCCATGCTGGAGCATCCCAGAGTGCTGAAAGTCAAGTCCGTGTAATTGAATTCTGGCATCTTTTTCCTGCCGGACGCTGAAAGGAAAGCAGTGAAGCTGCCTGACCTGACCCTGCCCCACCGAGCTCAGTGTGCCCTCATCCCTGTGTGAGCATCACAGAGGGAGAGGAGGCAGGACTCCAGCCCTGTTTCGGACTCAAATCCAGATTCGTTGCACTTGACCGTCCTGCCAACTAAGAGCCAGACGTGTTGTTTGGTATTTTCTATCTCTTCTTGTTTTCATGCCTTGGGGCTTCAGAGTGAGACTGATGCGGGTGCGGTTTGAATTTCTAGCTCTGCCACCTACTGGCTGGTCTTCGAATAAAAGCAGGAAGAGCATTTAGCACAGCGCTTACCAGAACATGGTGAGCACTTGTAAACATTAGCTCTGTTTTTTATTCATTCATCAAATGCCTCTCTTCTAGATGGAACTTTGAAGGCTCCACAAGAACAGCAACCATGCTTGTCCTTCTACCACAAGGCCCCCAAATGTTTGCTGAATGAGAGAGCACAGCCCAAGGCCCAGAGGTGGGTTGTGACTTCGCGGTCTGAACTCTCTCTAGGATGGCTGTCTTTCCAGGAGCCTTCAGCTACCCCACGGTGCGGGAGGTGATAAACAGGCCAAGAAACAAACATACTAGCCAGTCTCTTTGACCCACGGGTCTCAGAAACCGCCTCGGAACTCAGATGAGAGGGAATTCGCAATGCTTGACTTGGGTCCCTGCTTTGGCTCTGATGAAGAAGGGCTCTGAGCTCAGGGCTGCCAGGAACCTCAGTACTGGCTTCAGACAGGTGGAACTTCCATGATGCTGAGATCAGAGGAAAGAGAGGAGTGAACCAAACCAAGAGGTCCAGGAAAGGGTCCGGGCAGGAGTTCGCAGAGGGAAGGTGTTTGCTCATCGCTCACGAGCTTTGCCTCGGCTGCATACCTCCTGGTTTCCGCATTTCAGTATCTCAGGCTCCTGGCCTATAAAATGGGACATCAAATTTCTACTTCTATCATTCTAAATACGTTTTACTCCAATTCCAAGGAGCTTGAGGGACACCTCCTAGATTTAGAAGCAGAAGATTCAAAAGGGCTTGGAAAAGGGAATGGTTCAGACAGGTCAGTTTTATTGGTTAAGTAGTTAGTGACTCCTGCAATGTGTCAGGCACTGTGCCAGGCACACAGAAGCTAGAAAGCTATTGTCCTGCCCTTAAAGATGTACCGTTCAGCAGTTTCATTTTAAAATGAGAACACATTTAAAGAATAAAGGGGCACCTGGGTGGTTCAGTTGGTTAAGCCTCTGCCTTCAGCTCAGGCCATGATCCTCAAGGTCGTGGAATTGAGCCCAGCATCCGCTCAGCAGGGAGTCTGCTTCTCCCTCTCCTTCTGCTTGCCACTCCCCTTGCTTGTGCTCTTTCTCTTTCTCTGTGCCAAATAAACTAATAAAACCGTAAAAAATTTAAAAAAGAAAAATAATAAAATACAATTTTTTTAGGCATTAAGAAAAAAAATAATAAAAACATCAAAAGCAGAGGTTACTGTGTGACTCTGACATCCTCCCCCACATACCTGATAATGAACATCAGTTTGGAGCCCCAGCTGCAAATTTTAAAGAGCCAACTAACCCAGTTAAGAAGTTGGGGATACGCTGTCAGGCAGCTGAACTTTGTTTGCCCTTCCAGGAAAAGGATCTGAGTTGCACAGAGAAAGTCACAGCAAGATAATGGGTGGCAATTAGGAGCATGAAGATCTGTCACTTGGAGAGTGATAGTGCCCTGAAGGCATCAGATATGCACTTTGCAGAGAGAGCTACAGGGCACCAGCAGGGGAGGCAGGCCAGATAGGACAGCTTGCTGTAGGACAGATGCCCCCTCCAACCTTCCCTGGGCTCATCACGTCCAGCCTCTCCATCCACAAAACCTTCCTTTATTGATACAGAATAGACCATACTGCATTATTAAGACCGTTGAAAAGAGGAGATGAGCCAAAGGGAAGAGAAAGTGAGTTTGGTGTCGGAACAGGTGTGTGTCTGGACGTGACTCTGAGAATAAGTCAGTGTGAGCCTTTGAGCAAGTTACATGACCATTTGTGCTGTTTCCATACAGCGTGCAGCTTACAAACAGCAGAATATTAGTGCTCATGGGGCTGAGGCTGCAAGTCTGAGCCAGACCAGAGTGTCAGGGTGGTTGAGCAAGGGCCCTCTTCCAGGTCACAGACGTCTTGCTGTGTCCTCACATGGCAGACGCTCTCTGGAGCCTTATTCATAAGGGCGCTTATCACATTCATGAGGGCTCCACCTGTCACCTCCCAGTCATCCCACCACCTAATCCCATCATCTCTGGGTGTTAGAATTTTAACAGATCAATTTCGCTGGGACACCAACATTCAGATCAGAGCAGTCATGTTTACACAGTCTATCTTTTTTCATCATTTTACTTTGAATCTTTCTTTATCCTTAAATATTAAAGTGTATCTTTTGTGGGCGGTAAATAGTTTTTGAGAAATTTTTCACCTAGTCTGACAATCTTTGTCGTTTCACTGGGGTATTAAGTTTACTCATATTTAATGTGACTGCTGATACATTTGGATTTAAATCTACTATCTTTCTATGAGTTTCTATTTATCCCATGCATTCTATAATCTTGGTTTTTAATCTTAATTTCTTTCTGAGATACTTATTTTTCTTATTTTTCTCCTATGTTTTTTGTTAGTTACTGATTCTTTAGCTATTCTTTTACTGATCTTCTACTGATTATATACAAATATAGTATAGTATTTCCTAATATAAAGTGTATTTTTTATTTTTCTTGGACACCACAAAGTATTAGGACATTTTAACTGCAACATTTTAACTCTGTCCTGTCTACTGGATATTGTTGTTGATTACTTAAATATACATATGTTATAATTTTATGTTTTCCTATAATACATATAAAAATATTTTATCTTAATACATATATAGATATATGTGTGTGCAGGCTCAGATATATTTAAGTCTCACAAAACAGAATTATTATTGTTTAATACAAACTTTTTTAGATTTACTACATTACCTTTCATTTTCCAGTGACTATTATCTCCCCTATAGTTAAGCATACTCTGATTTCATTCACCATAAATCTAAACTGATTTCATTTCATTTACTTCATGATTTTTATGGACTTAAAACATATGCTTTCTTTTTGGCGCCTGGCTTCTTTTACTCAAAAGGTTACGTTATGCATAGAGATTAAAAAATGTTCTTCCAAGTAATTCTAAATTGTTTATCCCTACTGATGTAATATTCCATAGTGTAAACATATCACAATTTATTTGTCCATGCCTTTTTTCTTTACTCACTCCCCAGACCTGTTGCCTCAGATTTTTTAAATGAATTTCATTATGAGGTACTTAGTTGTGATTTTCTTTGTATTTATCTTATTCTGTTTGTAGCGGTTCTGGGTGGGATATATAGTCTGGTGTCTTCCATCAGTTCTGGAAAATTCTCAGCTATTGACTTTTCCAATACTGCCTCTGATCCATTCTTTCCCATCTCGATTTCCAGGACTCAAATTATATTGCTGTTTCCTGTCCTGTTTCCTATTACTGTCTGTCTCTGCTTCAGTCTTGATATGTTCTTTTCATCTATATTATGGTTTATTAACTCTCTAACTTTATCAAATCCTTATTTCAGTTATTTTTCAATTCTAGGATTTCTAACATCTCCTTTTTATGTTTTATAGTTATTTAGTCCAAGTCTCTGTGTTTATTATTTTTTAAAGATTTTATTTATTTATTTGACAGAGATCACAAGTAGGCAGAGAGGCAGGCAGAGAGAGAGGGGGAAGCAGGATCCCTGCTGAGCAGAGAGCCCGATGCGGGGCTCAATCCCAGGACCCTGAGATCATGACCTGAGCCGAAGGTAGAGGCTTAACCCACTGAGCCACCCAGGCGCCCCTCTGTGTTTATTTTTGAATGCTGAATCATGGCCCTTGCAAGTCCTCATCTGATTAACTACCATATTTGGATCTCCCACTGGTTTGTTCCTATTGTCTGGCTGATTATTATTTTTTTTTTTTTTTTGCGGGGGTTGGGGGGGGTCATATTTTATATTCTTTTACATCTGGTTAATTTTGAGTATGAGACTGGTATTTCAACAACTGTAAAGATCATTCGAGGCTCTAGAAGATGTTACCTTCCCCCAGAGAAGATCCTGTGTTGCTTCTGATAGGCAGCAAGCTTACCATAATGCACCATGGATTGAACTTCCTCCTTAATGAAGGGATGCCTAATGCAGTGTGAAATCTTGGTGGAAGGGGGTTATAACTGCAACTCTGGGATACTTACCAGCCACCTCCAAAACCCCTGGCAAGCTCTGTAATCCAGTTTTCCCTCCATTGCATAAGACAGAAAAATATCTCTGCTCAGATATGAACCTTCTCATCTGTTGCTTTCTGCTCATCTTTCTGTCTCTGCCACAGATTTCCAACCTCCAATTGCTTCAAGTTAGGCTGGGGAGTTTTGCAAATGCCCAGCTCCCCTCTCTGGGCTCCCCATCTCTAAGAAATCTTGCATCTGCGAGTTTCAATTGTTTCTCGAACTCTCTAACACCTTCAGAAACATTATTCTTCAAGTATTTTTTTTTCCAGTCTTTCTAACTGTGGAGAAAGGATCTATCTCAAATAACATACTTCGATATTTCCAGATGTAGAAATTCACTACTCTATGCTTTCTCTTTCCCAAATCGACAGGTTAAGTAATACCTCATCATGATCCTATCCCATGTCCAAGATTACCACTAGAACAGCGGAGTCCACATTCAGATTATTGGAAAATTTAGTCACTGTGTTTAAAAATGATCACAGGTCATTTCTGTATCTGAAAGTAACCATGGAAGTCATGAAACCTACCCTAGATTTAACCAATGTGTGGGGGCACAAACAACGACCCACCAAGCAGGTTTGAAAAGGCAGTTATAGCAGCAATGGCCATGGTTGCCAAACTGTGGAAAGAACCAAGATGCCCTTCAACAGACGAATGGATAAGGAAGATGTGGTCCATATACACTATGGAGTATTATACCTCCATCAGAAAGGAGGAATACCCAACTTTTGTAGCAACATGGATGGGACTGGAAGAGATTATGCTGAGTGAAATAAGTCAAGCTGAGTCAATTATCATATGGTTTCACTTATTTGTAGAGCATAACAAATAGCATGGAGGACATGGGGAGTTAGGAGAAGGGAGTTGGGGGAAATTGGAAGGGGAGGTGAGCAATGAGAGACTATGGACTCTGAAAAACAATCTGAAGGGTTTGAAGAGGTGGGGGGGTGGGAGGTTGGGGGAACCAGGTGGTGGGTATTAGAGAGGGCACGGATTGCATGGAGCACTGGGTGTGGTACAAGAACAATGAATACTGTTATGCTGAAAATAAATTAAAAAATGATTTAAAAAAAAAAAAAACATTTCAGGGGCACCTGGGTGGCTCCATGGGTTAAAGCCTCTGCCTTCAGCTCAGGTCATGATCCTGGGGTCCTGGGATCGAGCCCCACATTGGCTCTCTACTCAGCCTGCTTCCCCCTCTCTCTGTGCCTGCCTCTCTGCCTACTTGTGATTTCTGTCTGTCAAATAAATAAATAAAATCTTAAAAAAAAAAAAAAAAGAAAAGGCAGTTATTGGGAGAAAACTCCCAATTTATTATCATATCCTGTTAAAGTCTGCTCTTTCAATAAAATGCTCATATACCTATAGCAGTGAGAACAACAACAAAAAACACAATTAGTATTTCAACAAATTATTCTGCCACTCATTCATTTATTAATTCAATAAATACTGATTTAATACCTAATATGGGCCAAACTCTGCAAAGTGCTTGGAATGGTGTTGTGGGTGATAAGGACCTGGTCTTTCCTCTCTCCCGAGGGATATAAAGGAGTTTGGGGGCAAAGTTTAAATTAAGAACTCTCCCTGCTTCCTCCTCTCTCTCTCTCTCTGCTTGCCTGTCTGCCCACTTGTGATCTCTCTCTGTCAGATAAATAAAATCTTTAAAAAAAAAAAATTAAGAACTCTGGCTCTGGACTCAGAAAGATGTAACTTTATGGCCTTGGGGACCTCAGAGAAAATGACCTAATTTAAGGGGCAAAGAGTGTAATTAATTTTTACCCGTATTATATAATAAGATGAACATAGGCAACCACTGAATGAATGATTAATCCTCCCTGTGCTGTCTCTAATTTTGGCAGGCCGAGCACGTTCTTTCCTCTCTGGTCTTCAGTTTCTCGCCCATCCCAAAGGGTGATGATGTTCACTAGATTATCTCTAATGGTTTTTCCATTGAGTTCTAATATTTTGTGTTCTGGGACCCTATAAAATCTATGGCCAGTTGTGGGTAAGAAGGCATTTTTAGGTTTGACAAGTTCTGAACACTCTGAGACACTAGAGGGCAGGAAAACCACACTCATAAAATATGTATATATATACATGAGCACCAGGCATGGATTTTTCTTAGCACTTTTATCTCTGACATGGGTCAATTATGCAGCTATTTTCTTGCTCTCCGTCATCACTACTATACATGACTATTTTCATGATGGACATTCAGAATTCCTGACTAGGAGACAAAATGTCTTATTCGAAATTAGGACTTTTGGGAAATCGCCAACCTGAGTATGTCATAGCTAAGAGCCTCTTGTGTCTGGTGATGGGCCCCATCTAGTTCCACTCATTCACTGAATCAGAGTGGAAAAAAGCAAACTGGCATATTGTGCACCTCATACTTGTCTGTATGAAAGTGATGAAGCACCCAAGGGATCCCCTACATCTGTTGGGGAGTCACAGAGCTGAGATTGGGAACCTCAGTGTGAGTGAGCAGCAAGAAATAAAAAACCAGAAGCAGGATGTATCTGGGCGCTGGGAAGAGTGAAAAGCTTTCCTTCTCGGTTAAAAGAACAGGAAGTACAGGGACAGACTTCAAAGACAGCAAGAATGATGTTGATTTAAAACCAAGGCAAATATTCTCTGATTCTGAGATATAAGCTGCCATGGGCAGAGCCTGATTATGCTGTCGATCAACAGGACGTAAGAGAAGGGCGGGCCTTTGACTGTGCAGGCCCAAGCTGCTCAGTGTGTAGATGGGCACATGGGGGCCCAGGGAGGGGTGGTCTCACAACATTGCCCTATTATTGCAAATCTTGGTCCAAAATGATGATTCAAAGCCCAGGTTGAAAGAAGTAAGTGATTTGGGGGTGACCAAGTGGCACCCAGTTATTGTTGGCATGGTTCCCAGAATGTGCTGAGGTGGTCCACCCAGAGCTGGGATGGGCACGTTCTAGTTGGCCATGATTCTAAGACCTGGAAGACCATCCTGCTCCTAGAAAATACTTTCAGATGAGAGTGTCTGCTCCGTTGGTCAGCTCCTTTTTTGGGGGTATCCCAGTCCTTCCATTGCCTAAAAGTTTCAGCGGTCACTGGGAGAGGCTGATGGGCTTCTGTGACACACGTCTAACCCTTTGCTTTATTAAAGGACCAATAACTATTTCATCCAACCTCATATTCCCACCTTTCATCTTGCCCAAGTTAATCTGCTTTTTGCCCTCTTCTATTAGTGAAGATAAGCTTGTTCATTAGTTGAGATCACGCAGAGGGAAGTGGAACTATTGTATATCTTATAATCAGTATGAACTAGATAGTAAGAATGCTACTTTGAGCCTACGGCTATATTCAGCTCTCAAAAACACCCCTGTGAGGGGAGGATTTTCATTCCAATTTTATAGCTGCAGAAACTGAGGTATAGAAGTACTAAGAAACTGGTCAAGGGGTCAAGGAAATTGTAAGCTGCAAAGCCAAAATTCATGGTGGGTCTTATTCTAAAATACATTTTTAAAGATTTTATTTATTTATTTGACAGAGAGAGACACAGTGAGAGAGAGGGACACAAGCTGGTGGAGTGGGAGAGGGAGAAGCAGGCTTCCCGCTGAGCAGGGAGTCCGATGTGGGACTTGATCCTAGGACCCTGGGATCATGACCTGAGCTGAAAGCAGATGCTTAATGACTGAGCCACCTAGACACCCCATAAAATACATTTTTGTCCAAATATAACAAGAGCCTTGATTACTAATAGGTCCCAGAATAATGGGGTACCCAAAGCCGGGCAGAGAGACCCAGGAAAGAAGGGGTCCCCAGATAGGAAGAGGATCTCTTCAGGTTGGCTGAGGCCGAGCTGAGGTCCTGCAATATAAACTTAGGTGGATAGGGAATGTGTCTGTACCTTGGAGGCATACCAGAGTAATAATGCTACACACCAATGACGCATGACACTTCGTGCTTTCTGGAGCTCCATTAATGTGTATTATCTCACTTGTTTCTCACTGCAATTCTGCAAAACAGGAGGAAATGATACTGCTAATGTTAGGCTATGTTTGAATAGATATTTATATAATTTGATAGAGTTTGATAATTTTTTAGAAGGAAGGAAAAGGGCACCTGGGTGGCTTGCGTGGTTAAGCGACTGCCTTCAGCTCAGGTCATGATCCTGGAGTCCTGGGATAGAGTCCTGCATGGGGGCTCCCTGCTCAGTGGAGAGTCTGCTTCTCCCTCTGACCCTCCCCCTCCATGCACACACACACTCTCTCTCTCTTTCTCTCTCAAATAAATAAGTAAAATCTTTTTTAAAAAGTAGGAAGGAAGGAGAGGCCAGGCCTGCTGTAGTGCCCTACCATGTGCAAGATGGAGATATCGGGCTCATGAGCATTAATTTCACTGCTTTAGTAGGAGCAAAGGCATTTGTTGAAAAAACAGAAAAGTGGAGAGGGGATCTTGACTGCCATCCTCAGGGAAGAAGAACCACTTCAGACAACGCCCAAAGGCCCCTCTATTTTGCCAGGTGTGTGAGTGACACTGCAGGTAGTAAATAGCATGGAGGCTCTTGGGTGTCTCATTCCCATGTATTGGTTCACTCTTTTATCCTTCTGCAAATGGGCACTGAGCACCTACTCACTGTCTGGCATTGTGCTAAGCTCATAAAGAAAATGGGAAGCAAAACCAGTCCCTGCCTCTGTGGGCTGGGACTTTATACTTTGTGCCAATCTGATGAGTGTGTACTGATCTCTGATTGTGGTTTTCCCCAGGCTGCTAATGAGGTTGAGCACCCCTTCACGTGCACATCCACTAAAATGCCTTATATGAGGGGATTCCCTTATATGAGGGAATGAACGGTCCCGTGTTTCTGTTCAGGTCTCTCTGGCTGCAGGAACCTGCCAAGAGGCTGGCGGGCAGCTCAGGTCAGGGGCAGACATGCAGCACCAGCCTCTTGGAGAAATTTAGGAGACAAAACTGAGAGCAGTATTTCCAAATTCCTGAAGATCTTTAAGATTTGAAAAGAAGAAATTGGAATCATGGGAATTCTCTGGAATTTCTGAAATCATAGGTTTTCCTTTTTTTTTTTAAATCACAGGTTTTTCTTAAATATAATATATTAATATATATTTTATATATTTTATACATATTATATAAAATATATATTTTATATATATAAATTAATATATAATTAATATATTAATATTATATATTATGTATTAATATATTATATATTATTATATAATAAATATGATATATATTATTATATGTATAATAATAAATATATAATAAATATATTAAATATAATATAAACATTGTTTATATTCCTTAATCACTGTTATAGTTTTCTGAAAAATCTGTTTGGTATGGAAGAATAAATAAGAGTAAGAAATTTTCACTTTAATGTCTTCACAAAGAACTGTAGCTTGTAGCAACATTCACACACTGGAAAAATGCCAGAAAATGTTTTAGGATAGTATCCCAATAACGTAACAATCAGATCTCTTAGCAAGATTAAAGAAAGCCACTACACAGAATCACATGTCAAAATTGCCAATTGAAGAACTTAATCTGTTTGCAAAACTCATTATTTCTTGGAACACCCCTCACTGGTTTTGTATAAAACATTATACGGGTATAAGCCTATTAACATTCATTTTATTTTCAGGGATGACTCACCATTAGCAGCAGACAAAGCCAGGGACACCACTTAACAACCGTGGCAACAGTGACGAGAGGAATAGAGTAGGTTGTAATCATCCAGGTTCCCAGAAATGTCCTCCTTAACATTTCTCCTTGTCAGTTTCTAGTCTTGCTTTAAACTTGAAGTCAGCAGATGATTCCTTCCAACCAGTCATATCTCTATGATTTGTTAAGTTTTAAATCTCAAAAGAGATTTGTAAAACTTGTTTCCCATTTTCCTGACTTCTGCATCCATTTTTTCTCAGCACTGGGGATTCAGAAAACTGCAAATTCCCTGAGAAATGAAGTGAAGGAATTCCAGTGTGGAGACACAGGGTTCAAAGTGGGCTGGTGTGTTGAACAGTCTGGCTGAGATTTTTGATATCTGAGTCCTCTCTATCATTAAGACCAGCTGGTCATCATGGGGCAGGTCAACAATGAATACGATGAGATAAATAACATGCCCCACCCTATTACCCAAAATGAGAACAAAATATCCCAGCAATGAACTTTTACTCTTCCTTGAAATGTAATACACCATTAAGAAGAGCACGGAAGGACCAAAACTCAAGTCTTCCTCCCAAATCTAGAGCTTTTCCTATGGGACCATCGAACCCTAGACTTGGGAAGGAGACAAGATGGGCTAGCTAGAGATCTGAGAATGATTCCTGGAGGATAATTTTTTTTAGACATATTACTAAATTACTCTTTTATTTCATCCCTAAAAACAAAACATTTTGCCCAGTCAATGCCACTCCTAAAGTTTAGGTGGCTGACAGCTTGAAAGCATGGCTACGCATGTCATACAGAAGCATGCACAATTTAAAAGATAGCATACTAAAAATAAGATGAATCAACTGAGATTTAAAAAAAAATAAAAACCACTTTGACTATGCCCACTGGCCATAAACAAACTCACTAAGTCACCAAATAACCTCAGTCCTTTTCCTTAGGTTCCGAATCAGGTTTTCCCCAAGATGCATTAGAGATTCAGAGCAGAGATGAAGGCAGAGACTAGATTGTCTGTCTTTTGGCTTACAGCCATGGCCACTGGCAAAGTTTCTAATAGCAGTGTTTTCTCCAGGTATTTTTCCAGAACTGTGACATGTATGTTTTCTGGGAATGTGTGGCAATTCATAGCACTGAAAGCTATACCAGGGCTGGAAAGACACTGGGCTATTTCCCACTCATTCTTTAGGGAATCAAGCACTATCTGGGCACCTGGCTGGTCCATTTTGTTCTGGTGCATTTGTCCCCGCTTTCCCCACAGGGAAATATTTTTCAGGCTGTGTAGGAATAGGGAAACTGGGAAGAAAATGAACACGGCAGAGAGCAGAGGAATACAATGTGCTGGTAGAATCTTAAAGACCCACAGCTATTTATAGATGGTGAAATAAATGGCCTTCCTTTGATTGGAAGAGGCACTTCTAAAAGAACTTAAAAAAGAAATAGGACAAGAGATTGGTGGTGAAGTGGAAAAATTATCTAAGACCTGTCTGTCTGGTATAATTTTTCTCTTAGGAAAAAAATCAGAATTGCCACATTATCACACGTACCAAAAGAAAAAAAAAAGTTATTTGAAGAGGTGGCAGATCTTCCAAAAAGGTTTCTTTTCCTTTTTCTTTTTTTCTTTCTTTTTTGAGGCCAGAGATAAAAATCAAGAAACTGATTGAAAATAGCAGAAGAAACATTTGGCTTGCTGGGTGTATTGTAGGGTTGAAGTTTATTTTGCAAAGGCACCTGTTGCTAAAGAAGTCGGAGACGACGTTACTGGGTTTTTAGAAGACATTATGCGCTGGGAGAAGTGGGAAATGCTCGTGCAATTCTACTTATTCATGTTTCAGGTGTAAATGAATTCCTTGACTCCGGTTTCTGCTCATTTTGAGAAATCAATGCAATGAAATAAAATATGCAGCAAAAGAAGCAGATAGTTCGGAGGATTTGGGGACAGGTCTTCACTGACTCCATGGGTGGTGGGCATAAAGCAGATTATGAAAATCCGCCAAGAATCTAGGAAATTGTCATTAAGAGTATTCTAGACCAGGGATTCAGGGATTCTCACCCTTGGCTGCCCACTGATTCCTTTACAGAGTTTTTAAACATTTTTGATGCTCGGTTCTCCGCAACCTAAATTTAATTGGTCTGCGGTTAAGACCTGTAAGTGAGCCCCAGAGAATTCTGATCCTCAGCCAAGACCCAGAGGCACTGATGTAAGAAGCTAATTAGGGCGGTGCCCTCCTAGCATCTTCTTGCCCTTCTGCAGCCTCTTCAGAGCCCCGGAAAGCTGAAATCTGGACCCTTCCCTAGGCCCAGGCAGGGCCAGACAGGAAGACTTGCTGTGAATGGCGATGTCTCTCTCTCTGCTGGGCCCTGACCGTACGTTTACTTTCTGTAGATTTAAAACTGGGTCTTTGTCCTTGTTCACCAGTGTTTCCCTTTCATCTGGGATGTCAAATATTCTGCATGATCTGAGCAGCTGGGGGAGCAACTCCACCATTGTACATGTAGATTTTCTCCTTTTGCTTTTCCTTCTGCTTTGTTTTGTTTTGCTTTGTGTATCCGTTGGTTTAACAACTTTGTGAGCCTCAGACAAACAGAAAAACAAATAGAACGGTGGCTTTTGCTTCCCAAAGTACACAGCCAGCTTTGTGTAAGGGCGTGTTTCATATACTAAAAGCTTTCTTTTTTCTTTTTTAAGATTTTGTTTGCTAGGTAATTAATTAATATATTCATTTACTGAAAGACAGAGAGAGAGCGTGAGTGGGAGGGACAGAGGAGAGGGAGAGAGAGAATCCCAAGCAGACTCCCTGCTGAGTGCAGAGCCCAACATGGGGCCCGATCCCATGACCCCAAGATCATGACATCAAGAGTCAAGACGCTTAACCGATTGAGCCACCCAGGCGCCCCTAAAACTGCTTTTGGAAAACCACGTACGCCTTGCGGTTGGATGCCACCATGTGGCCCACCTTGGCTCCAGTGGCCGTGCTTACACTGGATATCTGGGCAAGTCTGGAACTAGCCCATGGCAGCTAGAGAGCCATTAATGGTCCACACAGGCCTTTAGACAGATCTCCCACAAACTCCCTGTCCTGTGATTCCGCACTGCTCTGTTAATGAAGGTCTGAAGTGTGGAATCGTTAGAAAGCACATTTGCCTGCCTTGCTTGCACACACAGTACATGTGCTTTGGGATTGTCTGTCCACGTGACGAGCCTAGGGTCAGGCTGACCTGAAGCAGAACGAAGAGAAGCGGCCGCACATGAAACAGCGGTTACAGTGAATTTAAACCTCTTGCCACCACCTCCAAGTTGACCTTAGCCAGTCCTCAACAGACAGGCGCAGTGCCTAGGACGGGAAGGGGTGAGGTCTTCTCAGCTCCCACATGGACCATCCCTGGCTGCTGCCTCCTCCTCCTTCCTTTTCTCGCTCTTGCCAAGTGTCATCCTCTCTTGTCTGGCTGCGTGCAGGCTCGGGGTGGAGAGGTGGCCACACGCCCTCTGGGCACTAGACAGGGCACCTGTGCCCACTGCTTGATCCTGAGAAGTGACACCAAGTCTCCAGGGACGCACGGTTCAGATTTTTGTGGTTTGGACAAAATGAGGCATAGCATTTGTTTGCCCTTGGTCAAGATCATAGCTGGCCATGTCCCCCTGGCTTGGTCTCTGGCCCTCCCCGTCTATTAAGGCCCATGAAGCCTGTCACTCTGGCCTTGTTCACACCTGAGGGATCAACCCACTGGAGTCCCCTGTTTGGGCTCTTTTAAGGCTCAGTAGTGCAGCCTTAAAGTCCCTGCCTTCTCCACAGGAACCAGCCCTGAGGGCCAGGATCAGGTTCACTGACAGCCACCACTACAGCTCAAGAAGCCCATTGGCACCACCAGCCCATGCCACCCCAGATGCAAGATGATACACATTAAAGGAAAAAAATCTCTTTTACCATGTCCTTGGATTTTTTTTTAAAGATTTTATTAATTTATTTGACAGACAGATCACAAGTAGGCAGAGAGGCAGGCAGAGAGAGAGAAGGGAGGAATCAGGCTCCCTGCTGAGCAGAAAGCCTGACGCAGGGCTCGATCCCAGGACCCTGGGATCATGACCTGAGCTGAAAGCAGAGGCTTTAACCCACTGAGCCACCCAGGCACCCCTGGATTTGGTTTTGAGCAAACTATTCATTAGCCATCCCACCCCTAAAGCAGTGGTTCTCAAAGTTTCCAGGTCACCTGGGAACCTGCTTTGAAGGGGTGGGGGGTGGGAGGTTGGGGGCACCAGGTGGTGGGTATTGTAGAGGGCACGGATTGCATGGAGCACTGGGTGTGGTGCAAAAATAATGAATACTGTTATGCTGAAAAAAATAAAAAAATAAAAAAAATAAAATAAAATAAAATAAATAAAAAAATAAAATAGTTAACAAAAAAAAAAAAAAAAAAGGCATATTCTCAGGCCCCACCCAGACCTGTCAAATCTGAGACCTCTGTGGACGGCGGATTCTGACAGCCTCTGCTTCGGGGCACTATTTCCCTGCAGGTTGGAAGAAAGAGGAGAGAACCAAACTGACTGGCTTATGGACCCTTCACAAATGCCCTAAGCTTCCCGAACTTCTCTCTTCTCACCTATACAGCGGGAATATGGAAATTCTGCCCTCACTGACTTGTTGCAAGGTTTAGATAGAGTAAGGATGTCCAGTGCTTAGCAGGTAAAATTCCAATAAGCATGAGCCCTGGCTTTGATCCCGTATCACTTGAATGGTGGCTTTGTGCTGCCTCTTGGGTTCCTATCCTGTAGTCACCTGAAAACCACACTCGGGATGGCCATCACTGCAGCCCTGTCTCTGGATGCACGTCTTAGCCTGGCACGCTGTTCCTGTTGCTGCAAGGTATTTCTCATGGGCAAGCCCTCTAAATGGAGAGAAGAATGCCCTCTGGTTTTTAGCTCCAAGGGAAGGGTTCTCAGGGGAAACAGCAGGGGACATTTCTGGTAAGATATACCTGGGGCTCTGCCTGTGGTCACAGGGACACTGGTTCTGAATGGAACCCTAGCCCAGAACCTAGAGGGTGAAATGCCCAAGGGCAGCAGTAACAAAACCCACAGGAGTACCGGCCATGCATGCGGACGCAGGGGGTCTCTGCTTGGAGGGCATGTGCCGTAGACTGCCCATGAGAGGACAGAGGCTTAGGGATGGGGACAGGCCTTGGGTGACACCCAGCTTGGGCTAGGAGATGGCAGAACAGCTTTTGCAGGAAAACCTCAGTCCCCAGACTTCAGTGGCAAGTGGGGACAAGCTAGAACCCTGTGGTGTCATGGAGGGTCCTGGGTGACCAGCACAGCTGTGTGTGAATTTTGAATCTGAGCCCAGCTACCCACCAGACAATGTCTGAGCCATGAGGGCACATGATTTCCTTGAGATTTTCTTTTCTTCTCCCTAAAATAGAAAGAATACCTCCAGCTCTGTGGGGTTTGCATGAGGATTAAATAAATAAGGGGAGAGCACCAGGCAGACCGTGAGCACAGAGGCAGGGACAGCCCGCTGAGGAATCTCAGGGGAGTAGAAGTGTTGCTTGGTCATTTACCAGCTGTGACCTTACACCTGACCTCTTCAAGCCTCACAGTGTTCCCTCAAGAGGAGCCCGTGCTGGGTCTGGGTCACAGGCAGGCATCCATGGTGGTTTCCTCGCGAGCTGTGGGTCCTGGATCAACTCAAACCAGCTCTTCCCCGCTGCAGCCTTCAAAACCCAGGACACTGCACTCAGTGAGGCTCACAGCCCACTTCAGCCAAGGTTCCTCTGGCAGTGAATGACACGGACCCACAGAATGAGACTGTTCCCTCACACTGCACCCCTGCTTTCATTAGTGTCTTGGTTTTCCCCTGCTACAGTGACAACTTTTTTTTTTAAAGATTTATTTATTTATTTGACAGAGTTCACAAGCAGGCAGAGAGACAGGCAGACAGAGAGGAGGAAGCAGGCTCCCTGCTGAGCAGAGAGCCTGATGCGGGGCTCGATCCCAGGACCCTGAGATCATGACCTGAGCCGAAGGCAGCGGCTCAACCCACTGAGCCACCCAGGCGCCCCTACAGTGACAACTTTTGTGGTGACCAGGGGTCTCAGAGGCATTTTCTGTTGACCTGCCTACTTTCCCCTTTTCTAGACAGTTTGGCAGCTAGTGGCCAAAACTCACATGGGCCCAGATGCGAGCTTGGTGTAGCATCAAGGCCCAGCCCAGTGCTTCCTCTGACTTTTGCTTTAGCTAGAACAGAGAGCAGTCACCAGAGGACTGTATGTTTAGCTTGCTTCCTGTTATTCTGCGTTTCCTTATACCTCCAGTAGTTCACCTCTCCTGGAGCTGGGTCCTTCTCTATTCCACAGATAACTTTGATCTCCAGTAACTGAGTACAGCACAGCTCACGCTCTGGAGCACAGGGGACCACATGGACACCGAGAAATCACAGGTTCTCCAGCACCCTCCAATCACGTTTCTATGACCCAGGGCTGTTCTAGCAAATCACATGTGACCCAAGTAAAAGGACTCTAAGATCTAATTCCAGTGTGTGAGGGGAGTGGGGGTTGGGACTCCACCCTACCATCAAGCAGTCCTTGGACACCAGCTGGGCATTCTACAACTCAACAACATGTTCACATATCCACCCTGAGATGGCATCGACCCCACAGACCAAGGCTCAGTCCTACGAGACTTCAGATGCCAGCCTCAGGCCCAAGGTGACCTGGCCACAGATGGTTCCACTGACTGCCTCCTTGGGTTCGCTTTATTTGCTACAGCGGCCCACAGAACTCATGGAAACACTTGACTTACTAGAACACTGGTTTGTTTTAAAAGGGAGTAACTCAGGAATAGCCCCAAGAAGGGCAGGCACAGGGCAAGTTGTGGGGAAAGCAGGGAGCTCCCATGCTCTCTCCGAATGTACCACCCTCCCCGAATCTCCATGGATTCACCATCCCAAAGCCCTCCGATCCCGGTCCTCTTTTTCTGGTTTTTAATGGCAGTTTCATTATACAGGCCTGATTGATTAAATCAGTGACCACTGGTGACTGCTTCCACCTCCAGCCCTTCTCTTTTTCCCAGAGATCTGGGGTGGGGCTGAGAGTTCCAAACCTCCAATCACAGGTTGGTTCCCCTGGCAACCAGCTCCTAATCCCAGGGGCATTCCAAAAGTCACCTCATTAACCTAGCAAAAGACACCATGATCACGCTCCTTACTTAGGAAATTCCAAGGGCTGTAGGAGCTCTATGCCAGGAACAGTGGACCAAGACCAAATCTATATGTCTTACAAATCACAGCATCACTTTCCCTGAAAGTAGATGCTACTCTATTTGGCATCACTGTTCCCATGCTGGTATGCCTTCACCTCCTGGAGAGAATATAATCTTTTTAGGGAAGGTGCTATATCCCTTACAGCCCTAGGGAGAGGGTTAGGCATATGGAAGGAATGGGATTTCTATCATGTTTGAGGGAATTAAGGAAAATAAATAAATAGCACGCTCAGAGATCAGGGTGCAGTGAGCCAAGAAAACCACTGGGGGGCAGAGGAGGACCAAACTGTGACTGTGGCTGTGGCCTCTGGAAGGTAACCCAGGTGGGAATCCAGGTAGCAGCAGCCTCTCACAGCACAGCTAGGCAGGAGGAGCCTCGGACAGGTTCTCCCACAAGGTCTGGAGGAGCGCTAAATGGGGGAGAGGAATGGCCCACAGCCCGGCCCTTCCAATTTCCCCACACCTGTACCTATGCCACCATCACCCTTGAGGTACCTGGAGGGTGATTCCGGGGTGCCCAGAAATCAGGCGTGGGGAGTGGCGTTTCTTCCAATCGAGATTGACCCCTTTGTTCCAGACACAGTGCTGATACAGTGGGGTCCTGTCCTTCAGCGCAGCCGGCTTAACCCTGGCACAGAACCCAGCCAGAGTCATTGAAAGGAGACACCGTACTGCCTAAGCCTTCAGGAAGCCAAGAAAAATACCCCGGAGCATAGGACTCCATGGGCTCCACCAAGCTTGCTCTGAAAGCCGCTGTTAAACGCAACCAGTGCCAAGAGTTCCCAGTAAATGTGCCAGACTGCCTTTATCACTGATGGCATTGCCGGTGTGGCTGTCCTGTCCTACTACAGATGTCCGCTCCCTGCTCCCAGCTGACACCAACTGAGTCTTTCAGCTAGAGACGAGGCCCCACCTCAGAGAAACCTCTGCCGGCGGGGTGGGGGTTGCTAGGCATACACTGTGTGGGTGGGGTTGAAACACAGAGAGTGCTTCCACATCCTCCAGTAGCTGCTTCTGCTTAAGGACTTGACCTTGGCAGGAGTGCTACTTTCCCGCCATGCTCAAGGCAAGGGTTTCCAAGGTCAGAACGTACCAGCAGAGAAACTCTGAGTGCAGTTGCAGGGGTCCAGCAGGGGGTGGGGTGAGACCACACAGTGGACTGGCTGGCCCCAGTGGCTCAGCCCAGTGGGGTTTCTTTCCCTCAGTGTCTGAAAGGATGTGCTGGGGAACCACCCTCTGCCTGACAGCCACAGTTAATGCTGATTTATGACTGCTGTGCCTCCCTCTGCCACCTGGGGAAGGAGCTTTTGGAATGGCTTTCTGGCAGTCGATGCTGGTAGTTCCATTCTTGGTGCTCCCTGTCCTGGTGGAGTGCTGCGCACCCTTCCTCTACATGCTGGGTAGGGGGGAAAAGGCCAGTCAGCCTGCCCTGCCTGCCTCTGCCTCCTCCAGGGGAGCCTGGCCCAGCTGCACCTGCACCTGGCCTTCCAGGACTCATTCCTCCTGCCGCCTGGGGGTGCCGTGCCTCCTCTAGCTCCCAGGCTCCCCCTCCAGCCAGTCTTGCGAACCCCACCCCCTCTGCCCACGCCACTACACCCTATCTCTGCCCCTCTGCCAGCCTGTGCTCCTTTGGCCCTGGCCGTGCTTGCTCTCTGTCACATGTGATGACTATCCGGGGACACCTCCTCTCCCAGGCTGTGAGCTCCTGCAGTATAGGGCCATCGTTCCTTCTTATTAAATTCATTTGACAAATGTTTATTGATCAAGCATCACGTGCCAGGCACTGAGCTGAGTGTTCAGGAGCAGGAGAGCCGTGGTCCTGACTCTAGTGCCACCAACAGGCCAGCAAATAAACAGCAAACAAACAAACAAAAAGGTGACAGAAAGTGATAAATGGTACCCAGTGAGAGTACAGCTTTTGTGATTGGAAGGGCACGGGAACTACTTTCAGCACAGGGACAGGAAGTGACAGTCCCAGGGAGCCCCTGAAGGAAGAAAGTGCCTGAGGGTCAGAGCCTGTCTTTCTGTCAGCTGGCTGCTGCCACCATCCATGCACACCAGGGAGGAAGGTGGCACAGGATGTTACAAGAACAGGGCCCTCCAATAAACTGATTTGCTAGAAACTGAGGGACAACTTGTGGGGGAGCACAGTGACTGGGAGGTAACGGTAAGAAATGCAACAGTGAGCCCGGCAGGTCCAAGAGGAGCTCTGGATTCCCCTACCAAACCTGCCAGTCACACTGCCTTCCCCATCTCAGTAAGGAGAAAAGCTATTCTTACGCTGCCCCAGTCCCAAATCTTGGGGCGACTGCTGAGCCTCTCCGACACCCTAGAGCCAAAACTACCAACAAGTCCAGGCAGCTCCAGGGGAATAGACTCGGGCCACATTTTCCCACCTCCACTGCGGCCATCCCAGTCTAGCCCCATAGGAGAATACCTACCAGGTCTTGGGCTTCCCCTTCCACCCCCACCCCCAAAAATAGAAGTCAGATACGGTGCCTGATTGCACAAACCTTCTCAGAGCTCCCATCTCATTCAGACTATAATGTAGGTAACACCTGTGCATTACACAGTGGTGTAATTCCCCATGAGACCCTCTGTTTTTCTCACTCTTCCTCCATTCCTTCTCACCCACTATGCTCCTGCAGCCACCTTGCTTTCCTAAAACAAGCTGAGCGCACTCCCACTTCAGGGCCTTTGCGCTTACTCCTTCCTCTGCTAGAGAACTTCCTGCCCCCACTCCCCACACCAGATATCCCCATGGCACCCTCTCTTAAAGCCTTTTATGTCTCTGCTGAAATGTCAATTTATTGTAGATACTCTGTCTCCTCCTTTTCCCTGCTACCCCCCGATCCAACCCTGGAATCTCCCTTTTTTCCTCCATGACCCTTACCACAATCTGATCTGACACATTTGTTATTTGCTTGCTTGTCCTCTGTCTCTCCCTACTATGATGGAGGTTCATTGGAGGAAAGAACTTTGTTTTCTTCACTGCTCTATCTCCAGCATATAACACATTGCTTGTTGTGTGACAGCCATTCAAAAAATGATTTGCTGAAGTCTAACACATAGGTGGGGCCAGACCACAGAGAACACCCTAGACCATGTTAATGGTATGGTTTTTATTCTAAAAGCAGTAAGAAGCCACTGGAAATTCAAGAGTGGATGCAGTGATCTGTCGTGTAGTTTGCGTTTACTGTGGATGTGGTATGGAGAATGACTGGAAGCAGGAGTCAGAGATGGAACTGGTGGGAAAGGCCACAAAGATGACAGTGCTTGGACCAGGATGGTGTCAGAGAAGAGAAGGCTATGAGCCAAGTTACTGGCAGATGAGCTGGGAAGAGGCTAGTGTCCAGGGCCAGAAGTTCTCATAGTGTGGTCCGAGTCCTGTGCAATTCACCATCAGCAGCCTGAGCACCAACGACAGCCCCACTGAGCTGGGTTTTGGCAGAAGGAAGAAGTTTCTACTCTGAGCTCATCTTCTGCAGGTGGGAATTGGAGCCGAGCCACCCACACTTCTCCCCTTGTGCCTGACCATGAGCGCCTTCATGGCAAAGGTGGTGCTGTTCCTTTGTGTCTCTCTCCGCCGGCCCACTGCTCACACATGTGTATCCCTGAAGGCGTTTGGTACTATTGCACATTGGTTTCTCTGAGAGCAGATGCTGAGACAGACAGGAGTGCTAGATACTTGCTGGGGTCAACACCAGTCAAGGAAAGGGAGGAAGCAGCAGTGAACAGCGGGAGAAGTCCATTAGGATGTAAGCCCCACAAAGCCTTGGCCAACCTGGTGGGGAGTCTGGGGGCCAGAATCATCACCCACTCCATATGGGGCTCAGATGGCCAGGCCTGGCACCACTGCATCTGGGCTCTCTGGGAAGGGTATAGCCCTAGGTGAGATGCACTCTGCAGCTGAGCTGAGAGCAGGAGACACAGCTGCTGGACTGCAAGTCCTCCCTTGAAGTTTCTGGCCAGTGAATCTCCAGGTCTGCCAGCATCTAAGCACAGGCTGCTCAGCCAGGACCCGTAGTCCCTCCCTCGGCTGTGTGAACTGGCTCTCAGGAAGTTTCTGCGGCAGTGCGGCTCTTTGAAGGCCTCTCAGCCAACTGACCTGATTGAGCTCATGAACAAGCCACAGACCTTGTATCAAAGCATGTCTTCGCACTCCAGGGAAGGCTTACAAACAGAGGTGGATAATCTGAAATTCACTTGGTGAACCATTTCAGAGTTATTGCAGCATCTGTCGCATCGTGGAAAGACACAGGTGTCACAGTCAGACACTCCAGTCTCCCAGTCCTGCATCTGCCACGCACCTACCCCGCCATCTCGAGCAATTAATAAGCCTGTAGGGAGTGTGTTTCCTCTTTAGTAAAATGTGTGGAATGATGCTCCCAAGACAGGCACTCGAGACAAAAGGCTCTGCCTTACCAGCCTCGTCTCCTCATTGGCCTACAGGTGTCCATGGAATGAACGAGTGTCACTTACACGAGTGTCACACCCTGTCTGTCTGGTGCAGGCCACAGCAGCTGTCAGCGCTGGGGGCCAAGGGGCTCCTCTTCACACTTGCACAGGTGTGAGTGGGAGCGTCCCTCCTTCAGCACATCTCCTACCACACGAGGCTCATCCACCTGACCGACCCTCACAACCCAGGCGGTGCTGCCGTGTTCATGGCCAGAAGTGAACACCCAGCCAAGAGTCCCACCCAAACCTGGTGTTTGCAAGAACACGATGGTGCCTCGACAGCACTCCAGAGCTCAGCTTATGACATCCTCTGGGAATGAGTCTCAAATTTACCCTGAGGGCCTCCCATTCTTCTGGAATCTCATTTGCAGGGCAGGCAGGATGCCACCACCAGCTGGACTGTCACATTGTTGAGAAGTGAAGCCCCTGCTGTAGTGCCCTGGGTCATCAATGACTGAACGTCTCCGAAGACTACCAAAAAACTCTGAGAAATGACAAATGAATTCAGTGAAGTTGTAGGACAGCATCAATAAACAGAAATCTGTTGTGTTCCCATACATCAAGAATGAACTATCAGACAGAGAAATTAAGAAAACAATCCCATTTGGGGTGCCCGGGTGGCTCAGTGGGTTAAAGAAAACAATCCCATTTAAAATTGGACCAAAAAGAATTAAATACAGGGGCGCCTGGGTGGCTCAGTGGGTTAAAGCCTCTGCCTTCGGCTCAGGTCATGATCTCAGGGTCCTGGGATCGAGCCCCGCGTTGGGCTCTCTGCTCGGTGGAAAGCCTGCTTCCCCCTCTCTCTCTGTCTGCCTCTCTGCCTACTTGTGATCTCTGTCTGTCAAATAAATAAATAAAATCTTTAAAAAAAAAGAATTAAATACATAGGAATATGTTTAACCAAGGAGATGAAAGACCAGTATACTGCAAATTCTAAGACACTGATGAAAGAAACTGAAGAGGACACAAATGGGGGAAAGATAAAATGGAAAGGTACAATCCATGCTCTTGGATTGGAAGAATTAATATTGTTAAAATGTCCATACCATCCAAAGCAATCTAGAGATTCAGGACAATCCCTATCAAAATTCCAAGGCTGGGGCACCTGGGTGGTTCAGTTGATTAAGTGTCTGCCTTCGGCTCAGGTCATGATCTCTGGGTCCGGGGATCAAGTCCTGTGTCAGGATCCCTACTCTTCTGGGAGTCTGCCTCTCCCTCTCCTTCCGCCCCTCCCCTGTGCTCGTGTTCTCTCTCTCTCTCTCAAGTAAATAAATAAAACCCTTTTTAAAAATTCCAATGGCATTTTTCATAGGAGGAGAAAAAACATCATAAAATTTGTATGGAACCACAAAAGACTCTGGATAGCCCCAGCAGTCCTGAGCAAGAGGAGCAAAGCTGAAAGTATCACACTCTCTGACTTCAGACTCTATTACAAAGCTATAGACAAAGACAGTTTGGTACTAACGTAACAACAGACATATCGATTGGTGGAATAGAACAGAGTCCAAAAGTAAACTCACACATATACGGCAAATATAACTATGGCAAAGGAACCAAGAACATACAATGGGGAAAGGACAGCCTTTTCAATAAGTGGTCCTGGGAAAGCTGGATAGCCATGTGCCAAAGAATGAAACTGGGCCACTACTTTATACCACACACAAAAATTAACTCTAAATGAATTAAAGATTTGAATGGAAGACCTAAGACCACAAAACTCCTAAAAGAAAGCCCAGGTGATAAGCTCCTTGATAGCAGTCTTTGTGGGGACTTTTTGGAGTTGGCACCAAAAGCAAAGACAACAACAACCAAAAGTAAACAAGTGGGACTCCATCACACTAGAAAGCTCCTGCATAGCAAAGGTAACCATCAAGAAAATGAAAAGGCAACCTTTTGGTTGGATTAGGTGGATTGGTGGATTAGGAGAAAGTATCTGCAGATCATGTATTTCATAATGGGTTAATACCCAAAATATA
This sequence comes from Lutra lutra, assembly GCF_902655055.1. Taxonomy (NCBI): domain Eukaryota; kingdom Metazoa; phylum Chordata; class Mammalia; order Carnivora; family Mustelidae; genus Lutra; species Lutra lutra. Next base: position 75,806,358 of record NC_062282.1, on the reverse strand, counting down.
TAAAGAACTCATACAACTCAATAGCAAAACAATAATTCAAGGAAATGATGGGAAGAGAATCTGAGTAGACATTTTCTCAAAGAAGACATCCAGATGGGCAATGCACACATGAAAAGATGCTCAACATCTCTCAGCATCAGAGAAATGGAAATCAAAGCCACAGTGAGGTACCACATCACACCTGCCAGAATGGTTATTGTCAAAAAGTTAAGAAATAACAAGTGTTGGTGAGGGTGTGGAGAAATGGAATTTCTCCTTGTGTTCTGTTGGTGGGAATGTACATTGGTGCAACGACTATGGAAAACAGTATGGAGGTTACTCAAAATATTAAAAATAGAACTACCCTATGACCCAGCAATTCTACATCTGGATAATTATCTGCAGAAAATAAAAACACTAGCATAAAAAGACATATGTAACCCTGTGTTCACTGTGGCATTATTTACAATAGCCATAACATGGAAACAACCTAGGTATTCACCAATGGATAAATGGATGAAAAAGATGTGATGTAGACACACACACACACACACACACACACACACACACACATCACTCAGCCCTAAAAAAGGAATGAAACCTTGCCATTTGAAGCAAAATGGATGGACCTAGAGTGCATTATGCTAAGTGAGACAAGTCAGACAGAGAAAGATAAATACCATATGATTTCACTTATATAGAGAATCTACACAACTAAAAACAAAAAGCAAAGCCATAGGTCATAGATCCAGAGAGCATATTGGTGGTTGTCAGAGGTGAGGATGGAAGGGGGCCAAATAGGTGAATGTGGCCAATAGGCATAAACTTCCAGTTATTAAATAAGTGTGTCATAGGGACGGAGTATACGGCATGGTCGCTTCAGTTAATAATAATGTACTGTCCATTTGAAAGTTGCTGAAAGTTGCTAAGACAGTGGACTGTAAAAGTTCTCATCACACACACACACACACACACACACACACACAGATGACAGATGCTAACTAAACTTACTGTGGAGATCACTTCACAACAGACAAATAGTGAATAATTCTGTTGCCCCCCTGAAAATAACATGATGTTGTATGTCAATTATACCTCAGTTAAAAATAAGTAGGGATTTCATGATCTAAGAAACAATAATAATAAATAAATTAGACATCAGTTGTAAATACCAAGAAAGATGTCAAAAGGAGATTTTAAAAATTGAGCAAGCATGTATCAGACCATATGTATTTGAGGCTTCTGTTGGGAAGGAAGCATTTTAGTTAGATTGATACTTTCTCAAGGAATACGCAGGGAGACTCAGTCCCATCAAAGAATAAAAACCGGAAAACGACGATTCAACAGGAATGGTTTTAGAAATGCAATCATTTGATCTACAGAAGGGAAAATGAATGTATATTATCCTAATATACATTCATGATTTTCTTCTTTTCTAGAATTTCTCTCTTAATCAAAGTGGTAAATGTACTTCGTTTTAAAAGACAAAGAATGTTGTCTCAAGAAGTCCGTTAAAAGGGGACTCTCTTACCTGGTAGGAAGAAGACACTGACCAACACCAGGTACTGACAGTTGTAGGGAGAGATGCCCGCAAACTCACCTGCAAGCTGCTTCAAGGTTCTGTGGGTTCGGAAGCCAGGGGGAGTGTTCCAGGACTGAAGGTTGGGAGGGAGGCAGCAAAGATGGCAGAGGTCTAGCAGACAGGGGCTCAGTCTGGCAAGGTGTTCCTGGGGCAGAAATGAAAGGGGGAAAACTTCATGTTAGAGCCTGGGAAAGGAGGCCTCTGGCAAATTACAGAGGACCCTCAGACAATGTGAAAGGTTGGGGTGCCAACCCCACACAGTCAAAAATCCCCATGCAATTTCTGACCCCCCACAAACATAACTACCAATATAGCCTACTGCTGACCAGAAACCTGATGATAACATAAACAATCGATCAACATATATTCCTATGTTATATGTATTATATGCTATATTCTTGTGATAAAGAGAGGTGGAGAAAAGAAAATGTTAAGATCATAAGAGAAAACACACTTTCAGTACTGTACTGTAAAAAATCTGCGTCTAAGTGGACCCACGCAGCTCAAACCCATGTTGTTCAAGGGTCAACTGTATGTTCTTCTCATTTACCAAGGCAGGGCCTTAACCCACTTGCCCATCTAGTGTTTACCCATCTAGCCATTCGCCTGGGAGAGCTGCAGAGGATGGAAGTAATAGGAGGGGATGAGGCTTAACGAAAGTCTACCTTCTGTCCTTTTCTAAGATGTACACAGGGTGATGTTCTCAAAGGGATGATGCCAGCCTATTTTTCGAAATTGCAGTGTAGTGACGCTAAAATGCTATCTTTTATTCAAGCCAGAGATGGCTGGGTCCAGAGATGGAACGCCTTTGTGTCTTTTTAGCTCGGTCTTGTGATTTCTGGCAGTGTCGTGGGCTTGAGCAGGCTGCCTTTTGGGACAATGACTTTTCAAATGTCAATAAGCTACTCTCCTTAGGGGGAAGGGAGGAAGAAAGTCAGTCTGGGCATGGCATGTGGAACACCTTAACCAATACTGTTAAGTTTTGTGAGTGCCCTTATTCACAGTTAAAATGTTCTTAGTCACCCAGGTATGCAAAATGCAACTGTATTTTTTCCATCAAATATCTACTCTATTAGATACTGTGTTCAGTCTCACCCCACTCCAGGGAGTGCTTCCTTAGCTGTGTAATGGTGGAACAGTAGCGCCCAACTCACAGAATGAGGACTGGATGAGGCAGTGTTTCTAGAAATCTGGAACCCAGGGGTCTGGTCTCTGTGGCTGTAATGATGTATGACCCATGGCATTCCATGCAACTTTCTTGGCTCGTTTTTTTTTTTTTTTTTTTTTTTTCTCAAAGGCAAGGTAATAATAATTCAAGTGGGTGCCACTTAGTTTTATTTCAATTTTTAATGCTTGTGTTTATGTAGTGTTTTCAAGCTCCTCCTGTGAGGGGAATAAGAGCATTAAAATGAGAATTGCAAAGGTAATGATTCTAAAACCTCATTCAGTAACAAATGGCAACTGGGAGGCTGTAGACCATCCTGGGGCAAGGCTTCCTCATTGCTCATTCGGAGGCAGCCCGTACCAGTTCAGCCTGTAATAAGACCAGGCCTTTACAAATTCATACTAAATCTCAGTTGCTGTCCCTGTACAGATTCCATGCTGGCTCAGGGTAACTTCTACAAAATGACTGTGCCTTTCCCATAATTTATGTCCTCTTTTCACTCTGTGGGGGCTGAACGGAGATGCCTGCAGGAGTGTGAGTCTGATGAAGGCATTGCAAGGCTCTGTGTGTGGTGGGGAGGTGCTCTATGCTGTTCTTGGCCGGGCTGGTGGTGCTTCCCGACCCCACAGGGGCAGGAGGGCTCAAGGTGGATAGTTCTCAGTTGGCCTCATTTTAAAAGGGTGTGATGGCTCAGGGAGCAGCCGCCATAACCAAACAAAGGAAAGACTGGCACTCCGTTCCTTAGCCAGACCAATACTTTAGGATTCATCCAGCGACACCCTGGATCTATGGGAAACCTGAGGAATTCAAAGGCAGAACCTAAGTTCAGCGTAATGGGTCTTGAGGCTGCTGGAGAATTTGCTGATCTAGGAAGCATAAGGGTGAGATAGAGGGAGATGTGTGGTGTGGGGTGTGTGTGTGTGTGTGTGTGTGTGTGCATGCACAGTCACACCCTAGGAAGGTAGGGATAGAAGGGTCTGCCATTGCTAGAATCCATATGCCTTTTGGAATTGGTTGCTTGAGACGTCTGTCCCAGAAGTCATCAACCCCTTCCTGGGAGAAGCAGGGTTGCTTAGTTCTTTGACTTCCAGATGTTTTGGAGGAAGGCCTCTGGAAAGTAAGCCTCTCTGGGTAGCTTATCTCACTATCAAGACCTTGCTCTTTTATCTCTACTTCTGGTCCCACTAAAGGGATGGTCCTCATTGGCTCACAGTTCTGTTCAAGTCACCAAATGATACTGAGCACTTACTCTAGGAGAGGCATTCTTTATCAGAAACCAAGGACAGCGGTGATCAAGATGGAAGCTCTCATTTCAAGGAATTTACAAAATAATAGCCTCCCATCTGCTAACCATATCCCAAGCTCTGTCCTAAGCCCTTGATATTTGACCTTTACCACAGGGATAAGTAGTAGATGCATTCACCTTATCCCTTTTTACTGATGAGAAAACAGTCACAGAAAGATCAGTTAACTTACTTAAAAGAACACAGCTAGTCAGCTACAGAGCCAGGATTTGAACCCAGGCAGTCTGACTCTAGACTTGATGCTTAAACTATGATGGTTTGCTGCATTAGACCTTCAAGGGGAATGTAATGTGTTAAGTGCTGTGACATTAAGGCCAGAGGTGAGAACAGAGGAAACCACCTATGAGAAGTGAGGCAACCAGACATTACTTCCAGAGGAGGTGATGTCAAAACTCAGGTCTAAGTAGGGCTGCTTGCTAAACCATCTGGATGGACACGTGGACTCCAGACCAAGGGAAAGGAGATGGAAAAGTCTTATGGCGAGAGAGGGAGAGAGAGTGGTTTCCTTATATTTAAAGAAGAGAAGGAATTCAGTGTGGCTGAATCCTAGATTTCCCAGCAGGAAACATTCAGAGATGAGGTCGGGGAGGTTTATTCATCTGCTGAGCAAACGTTCATTTAGCATCTGATGTGGGTCAGGCATTATGCTAAGAGAACATAAATCCATACAATTAAGGTGATTCCCTCATGCAGCTGTCTAAAAAATGAAGTGATACTTCCTTAGCTCACCTGTTAAAAAAGTTAAACTTGGAAAGAAGGCAAAAGGTGAGTAACGTGTTCTTTCGATATCGACTGGGCATTGTAGAGCAGACTGACGTGAAGATGATTTAAGTGTCTAGATTCCTGCCTGCCTCTGACTTTGCTATTTGCCAGTAGTTATGAAATCACTCTTACAAAGCTGGATGCACTATGTAGGCATCCATCAGGTAGAAACTGGAACTCAAAGGTTACAGTCTTACTGGCCGATAGCATGTTAACAAATTGTATCTGCCTCCGTGTTTGTTTTCTGTTGTTGCCATAGCAAATTACCACCAACTCAGTGGCTTAGGACAACACAAATTTATTATTTTACAGATTTGAACATCTAAAGTTCAAAGCAGGTCTCACCGGCCAAAAATCAAGATGGACATGGACTGCCTTCCCTTCTAGAGGCTCAAGGGGAGAATATTTTTCCTGTTCCTTCTGGCTCTTGGAAAAATTCAGTCCCTTGGAGGTAGAGAGCAGAGGTCCCTGTGCTCTTGCTAACTATAAATCAAGGGCCATTCATAGCTGGCAGATGCCTCTGTTTCTTGGCACATGGCCCTCTCCCTCCATCTTCAAAGTCAACAAGAGCAGGTCCTCCTCCATTCATTCTGACCTACATTTCTGCCTTCCACTTTCATTTTTTAAGACTTGGAATTAAATTCTGCCTGTCCAGATAATCTGGGATTATCTCCCCATCTCAAGATCCTTAACTTAAATCACATCTTCAAAATCTCTTTTGCCAGATAAAATCACATGAATATACATTGTGAGGATCAAAGTATTAAACATGGTTCTCTGGGGAACCATGTTTAGCCTACAACATTATAATGACTACCATTATTTCGGAACACCCGCCCTTTTTTGGTAAACTATGTGATCCTGTTCCTCAAAAGGCAATTTTAACTACCTTCACCAATCTTACTGGTTCCCTTATTGATGAGTCAGTAAATCTTTAACATGTTTATTCTATATTTGTATGTTTTTAACTTTTGGAAAACTGTAATTATGCTTGTTCTGGAGGCTTCATTCAGACTACCAAGTGGACTCACCTGTCAGTGCCCACTCAACTGTGATACACAGGAAGTGGATTTCACGGGCTGGTCAGCCAAACATGCTACTTTGGCCCCTGATATGGAGCACAAGTGATAATAAAACTTTATCATCCCTGACTCTCTCTCTTTGATCTAAGTCTGTATTTTTCTTTTAATTTCTGGGTCCTTGACCAATTTTAGTTCTGGTTCTGATCTGTGCATGGTCAGTATCTTATTTGCCATCGGTGACTACAATGACCAGAGCCCTGGTTTTATGGGCTGATCATTTGGTGATTTTTACTGGAACGATGCTATCTATTCTCTGTCAGGTGAGAAACCAGTTTCTTAGTCTCTTCAGTTTGTCTATTTGGCCATTTGTGACCTCAAATCAATTAAGAAAATATTTTGTTCTTCCTGGAATGAGGAACAGCCCTTTGAGGTCTGGACCACTGAGTTTTTATATTTCTGTCTATTCATGACCTGTGATGGCATTTCTAGAAATGAAGCTACAAGCTCTCTGAAGGTTGTGTGTAATTAAGGAAAGTCTTTACTTTTCTTTGAGTGTGAAATATGTTCCTTTTCCTGAAGGGTATTAGTTAGATTATAATATCTCATAAATGAAATTAATTGCTTTGTAGAGATTTTTAGCACTTATATAAATTACATATATTCCCAGAATCACCCCCAAAATAAAGAAACTGAACTTCCAATACTGTAAATGGGCTGGCTTACAAAAATCCTTTCTTACAGAAAAGTACTAGCTAAGAGGCATTTTTCTAAGAATCAAAATTCAAGCAATCAAGGTGAATCCTTAAGTAAATCATATTGATTTAATCATTTTGGTTTAAAAAAATGTTAAACATACTTTCTCTGGTTTTATCAGTAATGAAGTATAAGAATCTTTAAAATCAAGGTTTCAGTATGTTTTTCATGAAGAAACTAGCTAATCTGAATTTCCTAAACTTTTAAAACTAATTGACTGATTAGATAAGCTAATATTACTCCTACATAAAATTGAGAGTTATGAAAATATAAAAAATTCTAACTACACTGAATGGTAATTCTAAGAAATCTTTTATATCAACAGCAACTATGATGATAGTGTGTCAGTGTGAATATAATTTCCAACACCCTTAGTTGAATTTGAAATCATAGATTAATATTAAATTGAGTAAATTAATGAATTTTTTGGATACCTAGGTAATTTCTAAATAAAATAGAATACAGAAGTCTTGGTTACTTAGTAGAATCTTAATATATATCTACTTTTGCTTCTATTTTCATGGTATAGAGTAGTGATATATTTGGGTCCCGTTAATGGATGTGTTCCTTTGTTCACTTTGAGAAGATTTAAGATCAATGGGGGTAGTCTAGGGGCTCACACTACATGCTTTCTGGTCAGTGTAAGTGCTTGATTATATTGGGTAGCTCTCAAATACCTATCTAGCTCTCATTTCTCTACGATATAATTTAGTTGCTTTGGTTAGAAGTCTTAATCAACATAAACAATTAAGACTATATGCTGGGAGTACTGACAAAGAGCTACTACATGGAAGGCAACAGGGTGTGTCTCTTAAGGGAAAGAAGGGGTAGGTTTGACTCAAAATGGTCTGGATGTTACTGGACATGGACAAGAATAATGAAAGACAAAACTTGAATATAGGAAGTGGTAGAAGGCTTATATGAATTAGATTTTCTTCACCTTGGCTTAGAACACGTACAAATAATGAGTCTGAAATCATCAAAGGAGTGTGCTAAAATTTTGAAAAAGTTTGCTCCAAGCTGTTACACTTATTCTTAAGTATAACAAAAGGGGTATAGGGGGAGATGCGGAATCCTTCCTGTCAGATCTTGTGTTAATTTAAAACTAGAATTTGATTTTTCTCTGTTAAAATGATAAATTGATCTTAGAGCTTGTAGCCTGCTTTTACAAGTGGAAGGACAAAGTTATTCACTACCTTCTGTGTTCTCTGTCTCGACAGCAAGGCTTCTGATTCCCACCAGCATAATTTTCTGTGCTGTGTGCTTACTTTATCATTCCCTGGATTCTTAAGGATCTAAGGTTTCATGAAACTGTGTCTCCTTCTTCTATATTTACTTAAAATACTGCATTGCTGCTTTGATTACTAGGGAATCAAGCTATTGTTTCTAATTTAATCAAGCTGCCAAATTATAAGTCTTGATGTTGCCATCCCCAAACTGGGACTATAACTTAGGGAAAAGATGGATATATATTATTTTTACAGCAAAACATCTTTGTGAGGTCCTAAAGTCCCATGGGAACTCACAAAAATTTATTCTACAGTCTTATTTTAAAAAGGATGCTAGAAATAATAAGGATTGTTTTGCAGGTCTCTTAATTAGCTCAACACTGCTGTAAAAGCTAAACAAGAACAAAGGATCTTTCAAATCAAAGTAGAGTTTTGTATAGGTAAAATGAGATGAATGTTTTACCAAGTGTCCAGGTTACAGAAGGGAATGGTAGGTGCCAGGGATCTGTTAGGGCTCTCATTGTCCATTACATGTTCCTGCCCAAGAGGGAACATTAACTGAACTCTCAGGAGAACAGTTATGTGTTCAGGGCATACAGATAATTTAATCCCCTTCCATTTTTATATTATTTCCTGCACAAAATGAACCACAGATACATAGTCACTTCTATAGGTGGTTTTCAGTCTCCTCTGACATCTACCTGAAGGCCTGCAAGCTAGAATCTGTATCTTCAACAAAGAAAAACTCAGTCTTGAGGAAAGAATGGTACTGGATACCAATAACTATTAACATACAAAGACAAGACTTATGGGTACATGTTCCAAAGTATAAAGCTGACATTATCTAGACAACCATCAGACTATATCAGGGAACTGGTGAGAACTTCCAGAATTCTTTTTAGTTCAGAAGTCCACAATTTTACGAAAGGAGCTGCTGGCCCGACATCCAGGGGGAATAAATTTAGTTTCATAGGACTAAATTAACTGATGAGAGAAAAATACACTTAAAGTATAGTAATTTACTTTGGAATACTGTTCTTTTTTAAATATCCTATTCTGATATATATAAGAGGAAATCTTTTTTCTTCCTGTTTAATCTATCTCACTAGTACACTGTGCTTTAGCAAACTGAAATAGAACACTTTTAATGCTAATCTGATTCTTACTGATACCTCTGAACTCAGAAACTGATGCATTTATTGAGTTTCTTTACTTTGCACAGCAATATAGTTATTTGCGTAGGTTCAGTGAGGATTTGGTCTCCTTTTCACTAAGATATAATTTGACAAATCAGCTGTGCGCCCAAGGCCATATCTGGAGTGTCATGTTGAAAATTAACCTCATTCCCCTTTACAAACATGTATTTAACCTGTGGCACCAATGTTTACAAAGCCATCCCAGGAAACCCAGCCTGAGATGTGTCCTGTGGCTCTCAGGCTCTCAGGCTCACAGAAGGGATGGGAGTCACTTCCTGGCATGCTGGTGATCTTAATAAAATATATATGATGTGGAGCATAACAAATAGTATGGAGGACAAGGGGAGTTAGAGAGGAGAAGGGAGTTGGGGGAAATTGGAAGGGGAGGTGAACCATGAGAGACTATGGACTCTGAAAAACAATCTGAGGGGTTTGAAATGGCGGGGGGTGGGAGGTTGGGGGAACCAGGTGGTGGGTATTGGAGAGGGCACGGACTGCATGCTGCACTGGGTGTGGTGCAAAAACAATGAATACTGTTACGCTGAAAATAAATAAAAAATAAAATAAAATAAAATAGTAAAATAAAATAAAATAAAATATATATGATCTTGAAAAGAAATTCAGCAAAATCTATTAGTACTACATGTGAGATCTAGTGGAGTTTCTTGGGCTTTGGTTTCTAGCCTTAAATTTAGACAAAAATAACCAAGCCTTTTAAAAGGCCCAGTCTGAGATTCTTTAATAAAATTTCCAGACAGAAGCTAATTCTCTGGCCTTAGTATGGCTTTAGTATCTTACTTCCCCTTTGTAAACAACCAAGCTAAAACGTAAGGAGACTAGCCTTCTTGGTGGTCAAGAATAGTCTCTGGGGGCGCCTGGGTGGCTCAGTGGGTTAAGCCGCTGCCTTCGGCTCAGGTCATGATCTCAGCGTCCTGGGATCGAGTCCCGCATCGGGCTCTCTGCTCAGCAGGGAGCCTGCTCCTTCCTCTCTCTCCGCCTGCCTCTCTCTCTCTACTTGTGATCTCTCTCTGTCAAATAAATAAATAAAATCTTTAAAAAAAAAAAAAAAAGAATAGTCTCTGGATACTATTTCTGATCAAATCAGGAGTATGGTTCAGGCAAACCTTTCAAAACGTGGAAAAAAGGCAGAGAGGGCACCATGTCTCTTCAACGTTACATGGGAGAATGGTTTCCCAGGCTTGAGGATTACTTAATTATCCAGGGAAACAGACCTGTATTGGGCTCTGCTATTATGGCATTAGACGCAGTGAAGTATTTGTCTAATATAAAAAAGATCACCCTACACGTTAGGCTTCCCTGCTCTAGAAGATATTCCAGTTTTATGTCTAGCTCAGCAAATTTATTTCAGAATGCTATGTCTCGTAGATGAGATCATCCCTGTTTTCCAAAATGCTCCTTGAACTACCTTTATCATTGTGCTGATTCCCTCATTATTTAATAATCTTTGACACATATTCATTCTATATTAGAGTCATGCTTTTAATTGTTTGAAAATTATGACTCGACACATATGACCTCATAAGATGGAGAATGGGGTGGAAACAGCCTCTTTTTTCCCCCAACGGGTTCCAGGAAGTGTCATCGCCCTGGCTTCAGACTGAATGGCACTTCCCCATCCTCTTCCATTTCCTTCCTCCCTCCTCAGGAGCTGGGCAGCCACTGTGGTCAGTCTCTTCCAGAGCATCTTGTTAACTGCCTCACAGGGTCCTAGGCCTACATGATAATTTAGGTCTCACCCCAGCCAAGTAAACCAGGGCTTGCTCTAAGCTGTTCCAGACACAGCGAGGAAGCCAACAGGAAGGAGACATTTTTGCCATTTTATCCACACCTGACAGGGCTGTATTTTATTTATTTCTTTATCCAATGACTAATTTATTTACCCACTGCTATCCAATGATTTACTTGGTATTCATTCACTCATTAAGACCCCAGAATCTGACATTAGAAGCACAGTGGATGGTTTATTGATATAATTAAGTGAAGCCTTAAAAGCTGTCCTAAAACTGACTGTATGTCATGGAGTAATTGATAATGCAAATACTTTTTTTTTTTTTTTTGGTACGAAGGCAGGGATTTTCTAGCTAGCTGCTATAATAAATAGCCAATTTCCGCAGGTGAATGCATATGTTTATTTCTTACTCTTGCAGAATCTGGTCCGTGATGGAGACATTCATTCAGACACTTAGGCTAGAGATTCTCTGCTGTCTTAAATGTGAGACTTCTTCCAAATTTCCCTGGACACTGGTATTCAATTGTTGGCTGCTGGAGAGGGATCTGGGTGAGAGGTTTCCATGGGTCTGGCTGGAAATGGTATCTTCCACCCCATATTCCATTGGACAGAATTCAGTGACAGAGTCACAGTGACCTGTAAGGGGGAGTGGGATACAGCCCCCACCTCCCCGTGTTCCTAATAGAAGAAATGGTCTTGGTAAGTCACTACCAAGTCCCTGCCACAGCTCTTAGAACTCAGAATCCCAGAGTCCATTCAGTCTTCACGGACACTCACTGTTGAGGTCCCTAGAAGAGGACTTGAGGTTGTGTCTGTTGAAAACCTCATTTCACTAAGTTGACCTGCTGGCTCAGCAGCAATTGCTATGTTAGAATGTTCAAGGGTGAAAGTGACTTTATTTCTTATCTGCAGACCCTGGGAGCAGAGAGAGTCCCTTTCTGTCTTCTTTTCCTTTATCTGGACAGATAGGAAGCTTTCAAGGTTATTCCCAGAACTTTCTTCAGTAGGCCCTGGGAAACGCTGACAGTTCTAGGCTGGGGATTGAGATGATCCCGTTAAGTTCCTTGCAGGTAACTCAAGGCTGCTCTCTTCCGCTTCAGGTGCCGTACCTGGTAGATGATTCTGTACATGGGAAGCATCCAGAACTGCAGGGTTCCAGACAGTCTCTAAGTTCCGTGACCAGTATTCTGAGCTTTAGAGAGATTAAGCGGTTTTCCAGAAACAGCACACTAGTTCGTGATAGGTCGTAAACAAAGCCAAGTTGCTCTGTTTCCAGCCCACACTATTCTGCCAGGCAGCATTCCATCAAGCAGTGAATGATTCGTCTTTCATTTTAATGCAAAAGATAACAAAATGTCAAGTCAGCAGCAATATGGGTAGATAGAGTATTTTCTGAACTGAATTTTCTGGTTAACTCTCTTTCAGCCAGAAAGGCTTTTTACATTAACCTGTGGGGCTGAATATTCTCCTGACCCATACCAGCTAGCTTTCTGGCCTTAATAAGCAGCATTTCAAAAAGCAGGCACACGACCTTGCCTTAACATTGTTCAAAAGGACAATTATTATTCCCAAGTGGGGAAGGGAATGACAATTTCCAATAACCTGAAGCTCAATCATGGTGACCTGAATAAATTCTGAGAACCTGTTGTCAGGTACTTTCTCCCCTTAACAGTCTTTCAATTTCGGAATTCAAATCACAGTACAAACTGCTTACTGAATGTACCAGACGCAGTGTTCCTGCAACTAGCAAAGGGAACCTGGGAAGTGAGTACACTTTCACCTCTGCCACTTTGCCACCCACACTTCGGGAGGAGGCCCCGATAGGTCTGTCAGAACACGGCAAAAATAACAGGGTTCACTTCGTGCCTTGTCTTTGAACTAGACTCATCAAACAAGCACCATGCTCCCTTTGCTCCCCACACTTTTACTTCATGAGGACAATGTAAGAAAGTTTTAGGTACTATATCCACTTTATGACAGTATATATTGAGTAATGATAAAAGCTTTCTCTTATTGTTATCATGGCTTCTCCCTATTTATTTTACATTGCTCTGTTCTTAAAATCATATTATCTTATGGTTATAAAGACTTTAGGCATGCTTCCTTCTAGCCATGGAGAAACTGAGGCCTGGAGATGTGGCACAAGGTTCCCAGGGTCACACATGGAACTTGTGGTAGTTTTCCTGACTCTACCTCCATGTCCATGTCTGCATTCGGAATAAAGATTTGCACAAAGTAGTCCATTTTCAAAGAAAGCCTTGGAATGTGTCCTCCCTCTTTCCGGATCCTTCGATAACAATCATTTGTGTAGCAAAAATTCCACGGCCATAGAATCAAGTACTGGAATGTTCTATTGGAGTTTCCCCTTCCGAGGTGGCAACGACGCCAAAAAAGAGACATCTGCTGCCTTAGTGGGGCCAGGCAGCTCTGCCGGGCTGTGTTACCTCATTTTCCTGAGGTTCTACAGCAGAGACAAGGAAACGGCAACCTGGGGTTACAAACTTGTCCCAGATCACGAAACTTGCACACGGAGAAGCCAGACCAGAACCTGGTTTGTCTGGCCACACCTAGGAGGATGACCCCTCTTCTCTCTTTGAAGACACCAGAAGGTCCTATTTATATGCCCATTCCCATTATTCCCGGGGGGGGCGCTCAGGTTCTATACAGAGAGGGTTTCCTAAAGAGTGACTCTCTTCCACTCTGACCATCAGGCTCCCCTGAGATAGAACCCTCCCTGAGGGGCCCCAGATCCTCTTGCTGCCTAAAGAAACATACGGGTAGTTTTTTACATACCCAAGTACACAGAGAAAATTCCCCCAAATGTAACAGCAGCTGTGTATTCTCGAGAATCTGCTTTGCAGAGACCAACTAGTCACCTGGACATGTGTTCGAGCCTTCAAACCAGCACAAGCCATTGTTTCCTTCCCTTGCAGAAACGTCTCACAAAATCAGTTTGCACACAAAGTACCCACCATCTGGTATTTAATTTTCACGTCAGCCTCTTGTCATGTTGACTTCTAATTTGTCTTTTTTAAAGGCAAATCTGAAATGGAGGTTTATTATTTTATCCTTGTTTTTATGACTACACTGTTACATATCCATGCATGACCTTGTTTTGTCCTTTAAAAATTCACAAATATAGTTTCATCTTTTGCAACTTTCTTTTTGTACTGGACATTATGTTTTCTAGGTCTACCTGTGTTGATATATTTAGCTCGGCTTCATGCATGTATCCCAGTGTATGAATATACCACAATTTATTGATCATCTCCCTTTTGAAAGTTATTTAAGTTATTCTGAATTTTTTTGTAATTATAAACTGTAATGGTTAATTTTATATGTCAAGTTGACTTGGCCATGGGGTGCCCAGATATTGGTGCCCAGGTATTGGATCAAGCATTATTCTGAATGCTAATGTGGGTGTCTGGGGATGAAAGGAACATGTAAACCAGTAGAATGAAGACAAATGGCCTCCCTAACGAGGTGGGCCTCATCTGATCAGTTGAAAGCCTAAGGAAAACAACTAGGCAGACTTACTCTCCCTTAAATAAGAGAGAATTCCCCTTCCCTGACTGCCTTTGAATGGGGACATCTGCTTTTTGCTGCCCTCAGACTCAGACTGAAATATCTCCTCTCCCTCAGTCTCGAATCTGTTCATCTTTGGGCTGGACCCCACAGCACGGGGGTCTCCTGGGTCTCTGGCCTGCCAGCCCATGCTACCAGGTCTTGGGTCTTGGCAGCCTCCACAGTCATGAGGGCAATTCCTTCTAATAAAACTCTCTCCATATATACATGCATCCTACTGGTTCTGTTTCTCTCTAGAGCCCTCACTAATACACAAAGCTGGGCCTTTTTATACATGGCTTCTATGCACAGGGGTCCGAGTTCCTCCAGAGCGAAGACCTATGCAAGGCCCTTTGAAACCACCTATCTGCCTGATCTCAGGATCCCCTCCTTCATTCGCGCCATCTTCCCTGCGGGCAAGTCAGAATCTCTGCTCCCCTGTGCTTCTTCACCACTTCCTCTCCATTCTCCACACATGTCTATGCTGGCCTCTTAACAGCAGCAGCAGTACCTACAATGTACAAGATGGCGCCCTTCCTCCTGCACCCAAGTCTTCTCAGGTAATGGCTCCAGGCAAGCCAGGTGCTCCCTCCATCTCTGCAGTGTGCTCTTTCCCTCCCACCGGCAGTTGTGGCCTTACAGCAGCGCAGACAACTTCTGGGTGTGGGAGAATCCAACGATTGGTAACATAGCCCTGCCCTGGAGCAGCTCTGAGTTCAAGAGTAGTGGTAGGCGGGTAAACAAACTAAAAACAAACCCTCGAACTAAGGCAGCACCTGCAGAAGGAAAGCCAAGCTGGGCGTGGGGAGGGTGGCGCTGTGGAGGGAGCCTGGTCAGGCCAGCTGCCTGGAAGGGGAAGAACATCCAGGCAGCTAGATCTGGGGGAAGTGTGCAGACTGCTCCCCAGCACCAAGGAGAAGAAGAAGAAGGAAAAGACATCCTAGTGGAGAGAAGAGCTGGAACAGAGCATGGGGCTAGGAGAAAGCTGAGCCAGATCAATTCAAAACAAGCAGGATGAGGCTAGGAAGGCCGGCGAGGACCAGGTGTTGGAGGCGTGCTACCCCTGAGGAGAGAGCTCACCCCCAGCCCTAGGCCATCAAGACACCCGCCACCTGGGTCATCGATCATTTATGACACGACTGAATTAGGTTGTGTGATGTGCCTACCCATGAGCGTGAGGTTTATAAACAACAAAGATGAAGCCAAGCTAGAAACCACCTGAGGTTTTTCCTAGGTTTCCAGATTTTTCGTAGCAATCACATTTCTGAGAGAACACAGCTACGAAGTTGGCATGGGTTGGCTGCCCTTATTTAAGGTAAGGAGGGGCTTGGTTGAATCCTGTGACCTGAAAGAAAGAAAAGCTTCCATTCAACAGAAGGGGTCTGGGGCCTCACCTCACCATTAGACACACCACTTTCATATTTTAGAAACACAATTAGTGGGTCCTGCTCATTTGATCAGTGTTGTCTTGCACTAGGAAGGAAAAGAAAATCCATTTTGAGAACCTGCTATTTTATTTGGTTTTCCTGGCGCATTCTCCCAGGAAGGAGTTTCTCCTATTTTAATTACATCAAGTTGGGTTTCAGCACCGCTGCCAGGAACTGAGGGCTGGCCGTTGGCAGCCTGACTTCACAAGGCGTTGTCACTACAATGAAATTCATTTACTGTAGGAGAGCTTATTTCTACCTGCTGTTAAAATCACCTCCATTCTACCACACCAAGAAACCCATATATTTTGTGGGCTCATTTGCTTCCTTCCCGTACATTCCCGCCCCTGGCTGTTTCTCACAGCAGACAAAAGGGAAGGGTAAACAGAGGGTGTCAGTGAGAGCCAACAGAGCGACATTTCTCTTTGCATCTATGCTGCTATGTTTCTTCACTGCTGGCAGTGTCCCTGGGAGTTTGTCTGGATCATCCTGCTGGACTTCTTCCCCGCTTCCGACCCAGCTGTCAGTAGAAGGGCAAGGACTTTTCTTTTTCTCTTTTCTCTCTCTACCAGAGCTCCAAGTTTAAAAGATAATTTTCAATCCACTACTCTTGCCTCTGGATGCTGTTTGGAGAAATCTCACCTGGAAAGTGAGTTTTGCTAGGAGTAGTTCAATAAAGTGTTCTTTATTGAACTTCTCCTGAGCATGCCGTACTTATTATAGGGGAAAGCACAGTGGCTCTTGCTCTCTCCTTGGCTGTAGACGTCCAAACGAGGGTTAAGTGAAATGTATTGGAAAGTGTGAATTTACACAAAGGTGAAAGAACGCAATAGGTCTTTAGGGCATTGAATAATTAAATCGACAATAACCACCCATGTTGGCAGGCCTACCATGTGCAGGGCACAGTGTACTCTGAGAAGCTGGCTCCAAGTCTGAGCTCTGTGGGGTAAGGGGCATAATTTCCTTATTGATGGCTGCACTTCTAGGATTTAGCTCTGCTTTTGGCCTAGAGAGGTGCTCAGGAAGCTTATGGAGAACAGGAGAAAGAAAAGTGGGCGCACATGACCCCATCTGATTAATTTTATCCTCAAAGCTACTCTTATGCGCACTTACGGTCTTCAAATTCAGTTTTACAATAGAGGCATTCTCTTTTCATCACCTCACTTCATCTTTCCAACAAAGCAGTGGGTTCAGTGATCAGGGTCTTGTGTCTAAAGCCCACATGCTGGTAGTAGGATGTGATTCTGTTGCCAAAGACCATGTTCCTCCCGGTATACCAGCTGTCCTGGATAGAAGAGGGCCCTGCAAGGACATTGTAGAGGAGAGTGGGGCTGGGTGTCACCCGGGCCTCACCCCCACAGTGCTCCTTGCAGCTGTCAATGGCCCAGGGCTAGGAACTGATAGTTCAGGGAGGGGAAATGCCTGTGCAACCTGAAGGGAGAGTTACTCCTTAACAAACACTCTAGCTAGTTCCAGCATCAGAGATGGAGGATTCCTTTTAGCTGTCCAATGGTTCCCAGATTAGGCTGCAAGCACCCACTGAGGAGAGAATCCCTTCACTGATGTTCAAGGTCTAGTACAGGCATTGTAAACTGGGGCTATTAAAATGAAGAGAATGGATCAGATGGCCTCAGGGGGATGGGAGACTGCCCACCTCTCTTTCCTGTCCAATCACTTATCACTTAATATAGGAGAATTGTATGGAAGTTCTTCTCTAGGAGCAAAGAGATGTCATGAAGAGAGAGAAAAAAAAAGCATAACATAAACATGCTTATCTGGCATTCCTTTGTCATGAGGTATCTTGCCTTTCTGCTGGCTATTTTGACCCTTGAAAATCTCATTTTATGGGCTTTTATCCCCCTCAACTTCAAAATGAGTAAAAATAAATAAATAAATAAAAATAAAAAGTCAGCCAACCCTACCGGGCTTTAGAGAGTGGGAGACTGGTGGGAGCATGCTAGAGTGTTTGGGAAGCCTGAGACTGTCTGCTCCACGGGGGAAAATCAGGCTGGCACAGAGAGGTGCTCAGGAGATACTGGTAGAAGACAGGAGGAAGGCAAGAGGTGGCACACAGCACCTTCTTTTTCTCTCCGAAGCTACCTGAACACTGGTCATGCCTGTGGTTTTCAAATTTAGTCTGATGATGCCTCAGGATGAACGGACTCCTTCCAAATTCATGATAGACCATTTAAAATCTCCGTGAAGTAAATGGCCCTTGCTACTGCATATCCTTTCAACCTAAAGAAGGGCAGTGAAGCTTAGTGCGACCCTGTCCCACCACAAATGTGCTATTCCCTCCTCTCAGATGTAGGACCCTCCCGGGTTGCCTACACAATGCTGAATGGGGCCAACACCTCAGCCTCCAGTAGACACTAGTTTTGGATGTCTGTGGCTTTAAGAGCAGAGGAAATTATCAGAAGAGGGAGAGAGAAGATGGCTTTGGCCTCTAGCCTTCCATCCCCCAGAAGTGATTGTTCTAGCTGGCAAAGGACCTGTCCTGAAAG
Source organism: Lutra lutra (assembly GCF_902655055.1). Classification (NCBI taxonomy): domain Eukaryota; kingdom Metazoa; phylum Chordata; class Mammalia; order Carnivora; family Mustelidae; genus Lutra; species Lutra lutra. Next base: position 75,788,121 of record NC_062282.1, on the reverse strand, counting down.
CTGGCCCTCACTTCCCAACAAGCTCTGTTTGCCCTTGGATCTGACCCCAAATTCCAATTTTCTCACAGTGCTCAGATTAGATGTCTCTTTTGGAGCTGACCTAGCCTCAGCCTCCAGACCCCTCCACCCTCCCTGCCCCAGACTGGCCTCATTTCACACTCCCACGCCTGACTTTAGGTCCCACCCTTCATCGCCTGCACCTGCCCTCCATTCCCTGGCCCTGGGCCTCTCCTGCTTAGGTGCTGGCAGGAACTGTGACTGTCTCTATCTCAACTGCTAAGGGACAGAAGCTCCTTCCCACATGGCTACCTCTGAGCTGCTTCTTCATCACCCCCAGACTCCTAGAATGGGACGCTGAACAGCCTGTACCCTCCAAGCCATGCTCTTGGATTCCCCTACAAAGGAGAACAAACCAGTCTTCCCCGCTGGGGCACAAAGCCCCATGATCCTGTCCACAAGCGGACCTAGACTTCTCTGCTCAGAAGGCAACCACATATACACTTACTAAACAATTCAGAATATGTCCTCTTATAAGGGTTGACTGATTTTGCCAAACCTCCAAATTTTTACTTTAAAAAACTGTTCTAATTCTTTCTTTTAATTTTTTTTCTCACCATCCTACTTCCCCTCCCCCCAGCCATCTACCACCTCCCTGCTAGGGAGGCTGAAGTGCATGGGACTCTTCACCAGAATGTGAATTCTCTAATAAGTCACAGATTATGGGTACACAAGGGTCACTGTCCCCTAAGTAGAACTGTTTCTCTGAGCCCTCTCTTTCTCACAGCTCTCTATGTGTTTCCCTTTCCAAAGCAGAGATAGGAGCACATGCGCATTTCTTAAAATCACTATGTCTCAGGGTACAGGATGGATCAGAAGTAGGCAAGGCTGGAGAAATCGAGGCTTGTGAAGAGTTAATGTAAGGGTCCTGATAAGGAGGGCGCCTGGGTGGCTCAGTGGGTTAATCCTCTGCCTTTGGCACAGGTCATGATCTCAGGGTTCTGGGATCAAGCCCTGCATTGGGCTCTCTGCTCAGCACGGAGCCTGCTTCCCTCTCTCTCTCTGCCTGCCTCTGCCTACCTGTGATCTCTGTCAAATAAATAAATAAAATCTTAAAAAGAAAAAAAAAAAAAAGTCCTGGTAAGGGACATTCAGGACACCCGTTGTCCCAGAACATTTGCAACTACTTAGAGGAGCCTAAGTAATTTTAGACAAAAGATGACACACAGCAGTCTGCCAATTCCCCAACGTCTACTTCCCTAGCGCCCAAATCTTGAATATTCTTCTTATTATGTAAGAAAGATGTCTATCAGCTGCAGGGAGGATAGAAGCAAAGAGAGACACTGCCTGTCCACCAGCACTTCTTTATAGTCTTCAGGCTTGTCACCTACTGAAAAGGAAGTCCCTGAAAGCTGACCCATCAGATTAATACCCCCCTCTGAGGGCAATCAACGGAGTCAGAGGGAAATCCTGATTTGCATTCCATCCTCTAAAGGAAGCAGAAATTATGAGTCCATTTCTCAGAGCCCAGTCACTGGCATCTTCTCCTGACTTCCTTCCAAAGGACGATAAACAGAGATTCAGGCCCAACCTGGGAACCCAAGGGGAGATGTGGTCAAGCAAAAACCAAATTTTCTAAAGGAGGCAAAGAGGTTTGAGGCTTCATGGAAAGATGTATTATTTAACAAGTGCCTCAGAGACGTCGTGAGATAGTGGGATATAAAGTGTCCCTGCAACAGTGGCTGAGAGCATTTTCAGTTATAAATTAAGAGACTCCAGAGTCAGAGGTAGGAGTATGTCCGGCACATAAGCCTCTGTAGGTTATTAATAGTGAAAGAGGAGGTTTAGATTATTTTCAGCGTAACCTTTTGGAAATTTGATTTTTATGAAAACCATTAGCAAACAATGAGCTGATCAGGGGGAGAATAAACAAAAGATAACCCAAGCAGAAGGACATAACTCAAATCAGGGGGAGGGATAACACAAACAGAAGACCAAAAGAATGCAATGCTCGCTCTTCCCTTGGTTGGAGTTAAGAGAAGAGAAAGGAAGGAGAGGGGATACTTGGCAGAGCTCCAGTAACTCAAATCCAAGTATAGGACATCTTCCTTCATAGCATGAAACCCATGGGTACCCAGTCCAGCTTAGAAGAGCAGGAAAATCCCAGGAGAAGCAGTGAAACAAGGAGAGTACAGTGCAAGTTTCACTCATCCTCTAGGCCAAAAATGGCAGACAGGCTTAATTTATGGACTAATTTTATGAATTAGGAGTTGCTTCTTTACATTCTGTACTCAACATTCTGTACACAACTTTAGATCTCAGATCAACAGTAGAGTACTGCAATGGACTAGTGACTTTTGTCCCTGGCCCAGGGTTGGAGAGTGTGTTCTACTAGTGTGGACAAGAGTGCTACCTGTTGCCCGGTCCAGTTTACTGGCTTTCTCTGTATTGTAGTTTAGGGTCAAAGGCCAGGCTAACACTAAGATGAATTGTTTATCTTTGTCCTGTACATTATTTCTCATGGAGATTTATATGAGAGTGATGTATTATCAGCAGGTGGTGTTCCTGGATCCCTTGGCACCAAAAAAATCTAATAAAACCTACCCTTGATCCCCCAAATTTCATATGAAGATATTTTTGGAATTTGGGACTTAAAATTTTCCCTTGTAGGGCCAAGTAAAGCTTCCAGAGGTCTTGTTGATTACTTGGGAAGCAGGTTGGAGACCGGACCTCTGGGTAGACATCAGTGAGCAAGGATTGTTCCTGGGCTCTTGCCCTCCCTCCCATCCATGAGACGTGATGCTCCAGTTCCTCGTCCTATGGTCCAGAACACCATCGATCCTGGATGCCATGGGGCCAGCTCAGGAGGGCCTAGGGAAATGTAAGGACTTGAGTTGAGATGACTTGATTCACCTTCAGTTAACCCACAAGTGTCATGTGGGGGATGTCGACATGATCTGTCTGGATCCGGTGATTGCTTTTTCCCTCTGACGGCCAGAGACAGATGTTCAGGCATCTATGTGAAAAGCTTCTTGGAATAAAGTAGATTTATTGATTCTCATTTATGGTTACAGGGGTCCCCCTTCAGAAACAGGATAAGGAATATACATGGCAGACCCCATCGCTTAACTGCAGACTGACCTTTCTTAGAATGACAACTCTTGTAGTACGGGTGAAGTGTGAGTACAAATAGAACAACACCCACTGCCTTTGGGTCAGAGCTCATTTCATACTGTTCAAAAGAACATACAAATCAAAACCTTCGTCAAGTGCTAAGTACCAAGCCAATAAGACTGGTTTTGTTGTAATGTTTGCCCTTTGTCATCAGGAAAATAAAACAGAATGAAACAAAGCAATGACCATTTTCTTTTTCAAGCAAGCAATACGAAGATGAAGGGATGGCTTAACTCTTTGTGCCTGGGCATTGTCTCCATTCCCAGGTAACAAATGCATCTTGAGGGCATTATATAATGCATTTGTGTATTCCCCCACATCTCGTGCACAGTAGGTACGTTTGATCGAGTACTTAATTTGAAAAGATCAGTTGCAGCGTTGAAGAGTAGAGAGGCCCGTGCACTTCCATGTTTCCTGCTGTACTCCCAGCGCCTACCAGAAAACCTCATTAAGAGCTCTTCTTGCCAGCAATGTGGGCAGGATGGTCACGGGCCAGTTTTACCTGTCTGAGCCTCATCTTTCTCATAAGTAAAATGGGATAAGCACGTCTAAACCACTTCATGTCTTTGCTCAACGTTGCTTTCTCTTCTAGCAAAGTCTTGCCTCTTATTTCAAAACCTTGCTCAGGGTCTGTTTTTCTTTGAATCGTTCCTTGACATCCTCTTCTTCCCTGGGAAAAGATGGCATCTCCTTCCTTTGGGTTCTGCTAAATTCCATAATCACTTTTATTAAAACACCTAGAGCCCTTTGTGACATTTATCTACTTAAAAGTCTATCTGCTTCTGTTACACAATGGTTTTCCACAGGGTAGGAACTCTGTCTCATTCATTCCTGAGCAGCAGAAACTGCATGTATAATTTCTGAATGCATATAGGAACAGGTAACAGAGGACTATAACCAACCAAGCAATATGACCCATTCTGGGTTTTAGGAAAATCCGCCTGGCATGGTTGAAGCACACAGGCTAGAGTTCAGAAAGAGTTAGATCGAAAGCATCAAGGTTCCTTGGGACTCATTGTCTCCGGAATGCTTCTGTTAACCTGCAGAAGTAACCGTGCATCATGTAAGCCATTACTGTCTCCCTGATCTGAATACTGAGTCTGTGGAGCCTAAGACAGAGATCACATGTCACGAAGAGACAGAGAACAGCGCAGGAAACACTGAACTGTGTAGCCCCTTGGGAAGGGATCAGCCTTGGTGGGGGCGGGGCGGGGCATGGCATGGCATGGCATGTGGGTGTAGCCAGGGGTGGCACAGGGTGATCAAGTGGGCACCTGAGCTCCTTCGTCCACTGTACAGCTCTCTCCCAGGGCTGGTGAGCTCCAACAGATCTGTACACCCATTGCTACGGACTGAATGGTGTGCACCAAAATTCCTATGTTGAAGCTCTAACCTGCCAGTGTGATTGCATTTGGACACGGAGCCAAGGACAGAAGGAGCCAAGGACAGAATCTGGGTTTCGTAATGTCACAGGGTGGGGTCCCGGTAAGATAGGATTAGCGTCCGTATAAGAAGAGGAAGAGACACCTGAGCTCCCTTGCTCCTTTACCGTGTACCCTCTGGTTCTCCCCTGCTTCTCTCTTTCTCTTTCTCTCTCGGTGCCTCCCTCCCTCTACTGCCTTGTGAGCACACAGTGTGAAGGTGGAGGTCTCTAACCCAAGAAGAGGGCTCTCGTAAGAACTCGAATTTGTTAGCACCTCTATCTTGGACTTCCAGCCTCCAGCACTGTGAGACAGGAACTTCTGGTGTGTAAGCTCCCCGGTATGGCAGTTTGTTACAGGAGCCTGAGAGGACCCATACACCCATGAAAATAGTCAAGATACAGAACAACTCCAGCAGTCATTTTTTTTTTTTTACTCCTTTTTACAATAGACTGAAAACCTCTAACCTTGAAACTCGCAAACAGATGTCTGCTATAGGAAAACACACAGTCCTTCCCCAAATGCCTCTTGACATGTTTTGTTACCTATGATGTCATCATGCCAAGTTTTAATGAAGAAAGGAAGCCATTATGCAATTAAGGCAAAGAATTCATGGTAATTTAGCCCCGAGTATCCAATTAAGTTTGGCACAGTCGCCAGCTCTCAACTGGTTCTGGTAACCTGCATAAAATCTCCTGCGGAAGCTTCACAGTATCTCCCCAGAGGCAGCAGATTCTCTGAGCAGAGAGGATTCCAGAATGTTTTGGAAAAGAGATTTCTCTCTGGTGTCTTCCTCATTTCCCTGGAGCCAAATTCCCTCTTCCTCCCTCTGGGAATGGTTTCCTAATCCTTGTCACTCCTCCCCCAACCCCCACTCCAGGAAGGATCAGTGCAGCCTCCAAACCCTGTCAGCTCCCTGAGGGGACCAGTCTCCCATGGCTCCCTGCTGGGCGCCTGGGCCCAAAACACTGTCCAGCAAGAGCTGCTGTGCAGAAGGGGTTTGTGGAATGAGTCCCTGATTAAATGAGGTGAAAAGATTTGACCGACGGCCGGGCAGCCATTTGAAGTCACAGAGCTTGAGTTGTAATTCGTGAAGCCAGCCTAGAATGTTGTCTAGTGAAGCCTTTTGATTTTTCTGAGATCTCTGGGTGGGGTTGCGGGGCAGGGCCAGCAGAACAGAGAAATTATTCTCACTGCCTAGAGAACTGGCCTGTTTTGTCACAGCGTGAAAAGCCCCTCTCTGCCCGGTCTAATCCGCATCTGCTCCCCGTCTCCCCACTGAGCTCTAGGTAACTAATCGTCCCAATCTCCCCAGACAGCTTCATAGAACTCAACTACATTGTGTGTGTTCTGTTGCTGCTTTCGCCCATGTTGTTGTCCTTTGGAGAACCAAACTAAAATGGAGTCACATATGTTAGGAACAAACCAGAGTTGGCCCATGCAAGCGCATTAAAGAAAACAAAACCACCTTACCTAAGTGGCAGAACATTTACAGCTCTCCTCTGGGATCAGCAGAGGATGCCAGCCAATCCCCAGACACCAAGTCTGCTCATGCCACCCCTGCACTTGCTCGTTCCTGACTCAGCTCCCAGATCCAAACATCAAAGAAGATGACTAGGTAACCAACCAGCTGAAATGGTCAAACACTCCCGCACTTACCCCATAAAATCCCGTGGTCTATGAGCAGCACAGAACTGCTGGTTCCCTCAGCCTTGAGTTTCCCAACATGCAGGTGGAAACCCCCGAAATAAACTCTTTCTGCTTCGTTTTACTCGGTGTGCAGTCAGGGTTCGGCACCTTTCACACAGGCACTTCCCACTTCGTCTGCTGTGTCCTCCTACCGGGTCTTCACGTCCAAGCTCAATCTCCTTCCCTTTGGAGCCTTCTCAACCCCAGCCACATACAGCCTGCATGTCTGCCAGGGGCTCTCGTGCACGCTTTGCACCACCTGCCTCTTGTTTGTCTTGCCTGCTAGATGCTGAGCCCTCAAGGGATGCTGTTGAGTCTTAATCATCTTGTAAACCGACTGCCTAATCCAGGGCTTTGTATGTCAAGCCTTTCAACAAACACTTGTAGAAGGTAGGGGTCCGGGGAGCCCTTCTCACTTTCCCCCTTTACCCCCGAAGATAGGCCGCTGCTGTGGGGGTGGGGGAAGCACAGCCTTAGTATTCAAACAGCCTCCAGTTTAAATTCCGGTTCTCTGCCTTCGGGATTCGTCAAGTATTGCTGGGTAACCAATTAACAGCAACGAAGCCCTCACAGCACACCTGCTGGCCAGCTCCCGGCGCCTGCAGGCCGGAAGCCCAGGAACATCTGAGTAGGGTTCCGTGCTCACAGTTTCCCAAGACTGCATCACAGGTACTGGCCAGGTTGAGTTCCTTTCTGGGGCTTGGGACTTTCAAACACATGTGACTGCTGGCAGAACTGAGTTCCTTGAGGTTATAAGATGGTGGTCCCCTTCTGTGGCTGGCTGGTGCCTGGGAATGCTACCACGTGGCCTTCTCCAACTTCAAAGCCAGCAAGGGAGGGTCTCCCTCATGTCCAGTTGACCTCATTCCTCCAATCCCTTACTACTTCTGTCTCTTCCTTCTCTGTGTAGATTTAAAGGGTCATATGATTAGCCAGGTCACCTGGATAGTTTCCCTTTTGATTAACTCAGAGTTAAATGATCATGACCTTCATACCATCTGCACGACCCTTTCTCCATGCAACAAACCCTAATTATGAGAGCACTGTTCCATCACCTCACTGGTTCTGCCCACACTCAAAGCAAAGGACTTATGTAAGAACAAGGATCATGGGCAGTCACCTTGGAGTTCTGCCCACCTGCCTTCTCGGGCTACATTACCCGCTTTGCAAGGTCAGTTTCCTCAGAAGGAAAACAGGGAAAAATAAACCTACTTCCCAGACTCTTGGTGAAGATGAAAGAAAAAATGTGAAAGAGTAACTCAGTGGCCACAGGTGTCTTCCTGTTATTTCTGGCCAGCTGCCTCATCACTGTATCTAGGGATCAGACACTAGCTGGACTGGATGCCCAAGAAACGACTCTACATCCTTAGTAATGAGTGCAGATCTAAAAAAACAAAACAAAACAAAAAACCGATAATGTCCAGCGATCTGATTTTTGGAAGGCAGTAATAGCTGAGATCACCCAGGATTAGCCCAGGACCCAAGTTATGGTAATTTCATAAAGACTGAAGTCTGAGCTCTTCAGTTACATTACTTAGACCATTGTTTATCTCGATTAAACAAAAAAACACTTGTTCGTGGCACTCGAGTTTTAATAAATTAGATGTTCTGAAAAAGAAAACCCATGGCACGGGGTTTTAATATACTAGAAGCTCTGAGTGCAGAAACAAGGATGCTACTGGCTTTCAGGATCCAGCCAACATGGATGGGATCAGGCCAAGTCAGTCCTTTATGGCTCTCCTTCTCAGTCAGTCCTTGCTGCTGGCGTTGTCTTATGGTGCTGACTCCCAGCCCTACTGCCTGGGGACCGTGATAGTGCTGTCCCACCTAGGCAACTCCTTCTCCAGACATTGATTCTTCCCAACAAAACTTAACAGTCCTGTGTTCTATCCCTTTGATAGCCATCCGGGCACCTGCCTAATTAGGTACAGGAACAACAGAGACATCAGTCAGTGAGAATGGCTAAATATGGTAGCTCTTTCCCAGTTATATGTACGCTTTACAGGGGTCTTCAGCATTACTCAACTGAAGTAGATTTCCTTCTCTATCCAAAGCAGAGTTCCATGCTTCCCGGAACACACCAGGTCATTGCTCTCTGCTAGAGCAAAGACTACTGCTGCCATAGGTCCACCAGGGGTCCAGAACATGCCACTCCTCCACAAGGACAGATTCCATGACTCCAGCCCTCACCCGAGATGTGACCTTAGCATATGCATTTTCCAAAGGCCCGCTGTTCTTCATTCACCCCTAGGAGACAAGATGGTATCTCCGGGTCAGAGGACTACAATAATTACCAGTTAAAAGCAATTTTTTTAAAATTTATTTGACAGACAGAGATAACAAGTAGGCAGAGAGGCAGGCAGAGAGAGAGGAAGGAAAGCAGGCTCCCTGCTGAGCAGAGAGCCTGATGCGGGGCTAGATCCCAGGACCCTGGGATCATGACCCAAGCCGAAAGCAGAGGCTTTAGCCCACTGAGCCACCCAGGCGCCCCTAAAAGCAATTTTTAAGTAGGACTTGGTACAAAACCATTCTGTACCAGTGGGTTTTTAGGTGCAAGAATAATTGGGCATTATCCTCTAAAACTTGTATTTTACAAACATCTTATATTTAGATAACAAAGAGAATTAAAATATGGGTATTCTTCCATTTGTGGGCGGTCTTTAATAATGAGTTTAGAGACACAAAAATTCAATTAACCCCCATCAAAGGTGTGTATGTTCCATCCCAGCAGTGGTCAGCAAACTGCACCTCAGGGGCTGAGCAGACCAGTGGCAGGTTCTGCCAGCTGGAAGCCCTAGGGCACCTGTAACACCGAAGGGGAATCGAGGGCTCTGGCTGGATGGCTGGAGAGGGCTAAGGCTTAGTCATTTGAGCTGTGTAGTTTCACTGTCTGCTTTGGGGACTTCGAGTGCAGTCTAGAAGCAGTGAGTGCCACTCACCTAGAACCCTGCAGGCTCTACCAGAGAGCTTTCTGGGTGCCATACCCTCCCCACAGCCCAGCCCTAGCTCTGGCCACCATTTCTCACTTAATTTCTGTCTGCCATTCCATGCTTTCCTCTGTGGCTGCAAACACAGCCCGGGTATACCTTAATTGTGCCCCCTCCCTGCCTCTCTCAGGCTAAAGTTGATTGCTAGGTTTGGTTAATGCCATTTAGAACCTATAGCCTTTCCATTTTGTCTACTTCTGGTCTTGCCGTGATCGTCACTCTCACACTCAAGCACGCCCTCGTGTACTCTCTGGACCCCACATACAGAACGGCCCGCAGTCCCTCAGGTGCACCATGTGCTTTCTTACCCGCAGCCCTTTGCACAAACTGTTCTCTCTGCCAAGACAGAAGGCTCTCCTTCTCCTCCTCAGGCTTCACCTGGTTATTTCCTCCTTGGGCGTCAGGATTTGATTTAGAGGCCACCTGCGTGAGGACGCCCCTCTACTCTGAGACTCTGCTACTGCTGCCCACCCCTGGTTCCCTCAGCCATCACACCACACTAGGGGAAAACAGCTTGGGGACTGGCCTGTCCCTGCCACCAGGAGGTGAAACTGTGAATCTCCGGTAACATACCTGCCACTGGCTTAATATTCAGAAAATTTTGTGGAAGTAGGGGGAGGGAGGGAGGGAGGGAAGAAAAGAGGGAGGAAGGGAGAAAAGAAGAAAGGAGAAAGGAAAGGACATTGGAATGATGTGGCCTTTGAGGCAAAGAAGTTGGGTGGGGAATATGGAGGAGTGATAGGCCATCCCGAGCTCCTGGACCATCCTGAAGAAGGAGCAGTCACAGACAGCCTGAATCAACGTTTCAGGCTAAAATCAGGCAGGCGTCCAGTCCGAGCCAACAGGCTCTGCCACACGCTCACTGCAAGATGCTAGATGAGTCCTTTCCTCTGAGGAAAGCATCAGCTTCCTCCTTGAAAAATGCATGGTTGGTTGGTTGGATTATTTATTTACTTATTTATTTAAAAATGCGTGGTTAAGAGGGACTCTCTGGCTTCTGCCATCAATGAGAAGAAGTTTAGAGAGAGCAGTACTGCCCCGATCCACGGGACCCTGAGCAACTTCTCTGCCCCAAACCCACTCCTAATCTTTCTGTTGTTGTTTAGTCTGAGAGAGCTCGTGATTGGGTTGATGAAGGAGCTTCCCAGACCTGAGATTTCACCAATTAATACTGAAGCTCATCTCAGCCTTCAAAGGGCCAAACCAGCCACAGCAAATGAAAATTGTTAGGGAACAGGAATTTTCTAGGTCACAACTGTCAGTCTCTCCGTTAATCTGCTCCATCAGCAGTGATAATTTAAGGTTTTGGGGAGAGGAGCCAGGGAGCAATGGAGAGGAGGCAGGGCTGCCTTCATCACACACCAGTGTCTCCCTCAGTGAATTAGTCCTCACCAGGCACAGATGCTGAAGTAGGGCAGTCTGTGGGCATGTACGAGTTGTGAAGGTTGCACACGAAGCAGGAAACGTGGGTAGACAGCCCACCCTCTGCTCTCACCTCCCTCGGCAACAAATCAGGTGTTCATTTCATGCAGCTAAATATTACACCTGATAAAAGGGAATGACACGTTAACCAGGAACCATGCCCTCAGATTATGTCATTTACTTTTGAAAATATCAGATAAAACACGGGAACATCTTCAGAAGATAACGTTAAGGGAAGGACCAAGATACACATTTATATTTATAATGTGGATGTAATTATGCAAACAAAAGCAAAAATCCTAGAAACCTATATGTAAGGACAAATGACAGCATAGAGATCTCTCTGGCTGGTAGAGTAATTATCAAAGAAAATTTCTATTTTCTCCACTTTTATTTTTCTTAAAAATGCCTATATTTCGGGGCACCTGGGTGGCTCAGTCGGTTAAGCGTCTGCCTTTGGCTCAGGTCATGATCCCAGGGTCCTGGGACTGAGCCCCGCATGGGGCTCCCTGCTCAGTGGAGGGCCTGCTTCTCCCTCTGCCTGCTGCTCCCCCTGCTTGTGCTCTCTGTCTCTCTAATGAATGAACAAAATAAAGTCTATATTTTATAGTGTCGCAACACAATTAAGTATTTTAAAAAGAGTTCTATGAGAAAGGGTCCTTAACGGTCATTGGTTCAGTGGCTCCCAAAGGGGGTTTTGATGAGCGCCCTGCTGGGTACTTTCGCACCTCCAGAGAAGCTCACTAAATATGGGCACGGACCCAGGCTACAGCCCGAGTGACCCCGACTTGCCAAGGCCGTCATGGGGTCCAGAAACCTGCATTCATTAAGTTAAAAATGAAAAGCTTGCCAGGTAATAACCCAAGTGGAGCTGGGGTTGGAGGAACTGCTCCAGAGAGCCCGGCCTCTCACTATGCAGCAGGAGGAAGCTAAGGCCCCTCGAGGGGAATCACCTGCCAGGTGAGTGGCAGAAACAAGACCACAGCTCAAAACTCAGTCTGGTGAAGTGGACACTGGGTAACTAGACAAAGAATTCTGAACTGTGCCAACTCTTTGCCCCTTCTGTGTTCCTTGTCATTCTGTGGTGTGGCTCTGCAAAGGCCAATCCTTCTGGAATGGCCTGACCCATGAGACTGTTTAAGAATGCTTATTGGAGTCAACGTGCTCTTCTTGTGACCTTTTATGAACAAAGACATCCGGCCCTCCAGATTTGAAATGCTAATATGGAGGAACTGGATAAAAGGGCTCTGATTCTGCACCCCCCTTTTCCCTAAGGGCTAGCATTATGAGGTCTGTTTATTTTGGCCTTCAGGGCACAAAGCGAAGTTGCTCACCCTCCTTTGATATGCAAGGTTGGTGTGTCTAAATGGGCTGCTGGAAGGGCAGGCTGGCCCCAGCCTTCTGGCCAGACCTCCCCTGAGTCAGGAGGGCTTACCTTCAGCCCTGGGATGGAGCAGAAAGGCCAGGAGCAGGGGGAGGTGGCCTTGGAGATATGGCAAGGGGAGAGCTGCTGACTCAGTTCTGTGTGTGTTCCAAGAACTCGACCGCATGCCTTTCAGATGGCTCCTTCCCAGCAGACACCCGTCAAAGCTGCCTTCTTCCTCATGCATTTGTCATTAAAATAGAAGTCATCAGAGATGGTGGGGGTCAAACTCTGCATTTCTCTGCCTCCTGTGGAAACAGCTGTGCCTGGATGGTGCTTCCCTCTCCTCCTGCAGCATAAGCTGTCCCTTCCCCACTGAGGGAAGGAGACTGGGGCCGGGGGTGGGGGCAAGGGGTTGGACATCAGCTGGTGTTCTGGCGGGAGGCTCATCAGGCTACTTCAAAGGGGAAACTTGTTTCTTGTTGGGATACCCAGGGCCTGGAGAAGCAACAGAAAAGCAGTCAAGCAGCAGATAGTTCTGGATGCCAGCAGTAACAATAACAGTGACAATAATAACAGCTAGCGTGGCAAGGCAGTGTTTCCTTTTATTCCACAGGTCTTCTTCCCTCCCCTCTTCTCCTTGGGGAAGAGGGTTTCTACTCTAAGACAGTTTAAAGAGATGGTGGGCTCCTACTCCTCAGTCTCTAGACCCACTGAGGGCAGCTAGGAGGAGATGCAAAATGGGTACAGAGCACCTGAGGCACCCCTTTGCCTGAGGACTGGGAGGACAAGACTCACACTGGCTGGGGGGATGGAAAAGAAAGACTGAAGCTCACAGTGAGTGGGGAACATGAGGAGGAGGAGGAGTCTCCTGGGCATCCCTCCAAAGCAGACTTGATTTATACTGTAAGTGCCTCAGGGGAGAAGTTAAGAAATAGTCTGCACCACCATCTGAATTCCTTGTGTTTCCTCTACCCTCTTCTGGGAGAAGGGCTGCCTGCCTGCCATTTCAGGACATGAAGATAGAACGGAGGGGTCACACACCTTTTAAGTCACCTGATCTCTTAATATACTTAAAGATGGTTCCGATTCCAAACCCTAGTGTACTATGAAACTCACAACCACCCTACAGCCATCATCATCACCACCAATTCATGTGGAAATCCCAGGGAAACACTGTGTTGTGCCTGGTCACCGCTACTTAACTTTCTTTGAATTAATCATAAATTTGCTTCTGGCACCTCACAGCAGCAATCATTCACCCAATGCACAATAGCCTTTTTCCCTCAAATGCCATCAACACACCAAGATCTGTATACTCCACATTTCTTTTCAGTTAACAGACTTGACTTTTTACAACAGATTTAGATTCACAAAAAAGTTGAGCAGATAGTAGAGAGTTCCCATATCCCCCCTCCTCCCACACATGCTTTACCCTATTATCGCCTTAGCTTCATGTGCTACATTTGTCACAATTAATGATGAATACGGACACATTAATTGTGAACCAGTTTGTATCTTGATTTGCTCTTTGTGTTGTATAGTTCTATGGATTTTGACAAATGTATAAAGTCACGGATCCACCATTAGAAATATATTGGTTAAGGTTAACAGAACCAATAGGAAATATAGACATAAAGGTTCAACAGACATACACACACATACACACACCGAACATATATAGATAAAGTTCAACAGAACCAGTAAAGAATTAATTAATGCAATTATAGAGGCTGACATGTCTCAATATCCTCAGTCAGCAAACTTGACACCCAGGACAACTGATGGGATAGTTCGAGTCTGAGTCAAAGGTCTGCAGGTTTAAAACCCAGAAAGAGGGGCGCCTGGGTGGCTCAGTGGGTTAAGCTGCTGCCTTCAGCTCAGGTCATGATCTCGGGGTCCTGGGATCGAGCCCCGCATCGGGCTCTTTGTTCAGCGGGGAGCCTGCTTCTCTCTCTCTCTCTGTCTGCCTCTCTGCCTATCTGTGATCTTTCTCTGTCAAATAAATAAATTTAAAAAAAAAATTAAAAAAAAAAAAAAAGACCCAGAAAGAGCCCATGTTTCAGTTTAAGTCCAAAGGCAGGAAAATACTGGTGTCCCAGCTCAAGACAGTCAGGCAGGAGGAAATCCTTTCTTACTCAGGAAGGGATTGGCCTTTTTGTTGTATTCCGACCTTCAAGTGATCAGATGAGGCCCACCCATGTTACGGAGGACAATCTGCTTTACTCAGTCTACATGATCCAAATGTTAATCCCATCCACAACATTCTCACAGACATACTCAGAAAAATGTTTGACAAAATATCAGGTGTTCCATGGCCTAGTAAAGTTGACACAGAAAATTAATCAACATAAGTATCATGTAGAATAATTTCACCACCATAAAAATCTCCTGTGCATAAACTCCTCATCCTTCTCTCCTCTTCCAAACCTCTCCCAACCACTGATCTGTTCACCATTTCTATAGTTCTGACTTCTCTGGGAAGCACGTAGTGAGAATAACATGAGAATCATACAGAAAAGCCAAAGGCTGCTAGAAAATATTTGCAAAACCTATCTGACAAAGGATTTCTCCAAAATATACAAAGAACTCTTAAAATGGTAAGAACATAAACAACCCAGTTAAAAAATGGGCAAAAGGTATGAAAAGACACCTTCCCAAAGAAGATGCAAATAGGCTTGGGAAAAATGTTCAGTATTTTATGTTGCCAGGGAATTGTAGATGAAAAAAATGAGGTACTACTAGACCCCTACTGGCATGGCAAACATGAAGAAAACTCATGATACTGAATACTAGCCAGGAGCAACAAGAATGCCTTCACTGCTAGTGGGAACACAAATGGTCCAGAAGCTTTGGAGGACAGTTTGGCAATGTCTTACAAAGCTAAACAAATATCCAGCGATCTTACTCCAAGGTATTTACTCAATTGGGTTCCAGACTTACCTTCACACAAAAACCTGCATATGAATCTTTATGGCAGCTTTATTCATAACCATCAAAAACTGGAAACAACCAAAATGTCCTTCATTAGGTGAATGGATAAATAAACTCTGGTGGCACAGTAAGGAGGGAGAGAAGTAGATGAAGTTGTGAAATATCCAAGACTATGGACAAGGTCAAAGTCGCATCTTATACCTGTGTGCCTGCAGTATCACTGGAGAAGGCTGGGCTGTTGTATTAGAAAGCTGAGTGCAGTCAGCCTAAATCTGGAAAGCAGGAGGTGCTTAGTATGTTTGCTCTTCCACATATTCTAGACATCAGATGGAGGGAGGGGCTTGCTGCCTTCCTAAGGTGTTGTCTTAGCCCCCTCTGCTTCTTGTCCTAGATCTTATTTTTCCATCTGCAACAGAATGGTGGAGTGACCAAAGTCTGACTTGAAAGATACCATAAATCCTACCACTCATTCAGTTCAGCTCACCCAACACTTGTTCACACCTGCTCTATGGCCAAGACCAGTCTCAGAGTCATGCTTTGGATTTTCAGGACCCCCAAAAGTGGGCTACAACGGAGTGAACTAAATGACCCATTGAATTCAACTCTGTTATTAGGCAGAGGTAAGAGATGAGTACCCAGGGACAGGAACCAGGAAGAGTCAAGGTTTAGAGTAGATGGGTTGGAAGTACTAGGATTTGGCAGAAGAAAGGACTAGATAGGACTCAAAAGTGAGAAGCACAAAGCTGAAGCTGGAGGGACATTTTGATCTAGAAGCAACATGTGAACTTCACATAAAGAGTGTGGATTTCTTTCTTTTTTTAAAAGATTTTATTTATCCATTTGAGAGAGGGTAAGAGAAAGCACAAGTTGAGGCAGGGGCAGAGGAAAGGGAGAAGCAAGCTCCCTGCTGAACAGGGAGACCAATGCCGGGCTCAATCCCAGGACCCCAAGATCATGACTTGAGCTGAAGGCTGATGCTTAACTGACTGAGCCACCCAGGCACCCCAAGAGTGTGGATTTCTAAAGACACGCTTAACTGGCTCTCTGTGTGCTAATGTGCTGAGTTCTGAAGACTCTGAAAGAATGTTTATCTTGGTAATTTTAAGGGAAAAGCAAGGGGACTTGGTCACGGTTACCAAAGGAATTCACTGTAGGCCTAGGTCAAGGACCCACGTGTCTACTCCCCATCTAGGAGCCTTTCATCTAGTTATTGTGATTGCTAACCTCCCTTCTTGGAATGTAAGTCATCTCTCAACTGGCCCTTTTAGGATGTGATGGAAGGTGGATGAAGGAATTGAAATGGTCTTGGGGTGAGAAGACCAAAGACCAAGAAAGCTGTGAGATAAGAGCTTGGTGATAATAAAAGATAAATTGCTGGAGCCTGAGAACAAAGATGAGAACTGTGAGGGAAGCCGAGGGTTCACGGCATGGTCTGTGAGCAGGGCCCGAGCAGGGCCTCAGGGAGTTACTCAGGGAACTTGAGGGAGGCCAGGCTTAGAGGTCTCAGGGAGTCACAGGCTGTCACCAGGGTGTGAGAGGCCAGTCCAGTCACTGCCGGCTCATTTCTACTGACAGACAACTTGCGGCTCCAGTGAGGCATTTATTACACCTCTGGTTAGGTGTTTTTCATTCCATTCTTGCCCAAATGAATTTTATGTTTTTCTGATGTAAATCAGTACTCTGAGCATCAAACTCTGCTTCCAACTTCAGTTTTCAACACTCATGATACATTCATCTCTCCCGCTGATGGATCTAATGTGACTGGCTGAATCTGAATGACCATCAACTTGATAAAATAGTTTATTTTCTTTGGAAGAGAAAAGAAGCGCAAGGATTCAAATTATAATGTGCTATATTTATATAGTTATATCTACTAGGAATAATGTATATTTAGACAAATTCTAGGATAGAAAGATCATTAGAGGAAATGTGGAATGTAGGTCTTTACAGAAAAAACTCACTTCTCAATCATGGTAACTCAAGATAGCTTGTCTAAATCATTTGAACTCACTGAGAATATCTCCTAAAGGGTTTACATCCTCAGAAAAAGAGCAAACATCCAGAAGGGAGGTTAGCTCTAAGGTCACAGAGTGTAGATCAAACTCCACTGGATGGAGAGTGGAGAGTTCACTCCAGACCCAGACCTGTAACAAATTCCTTCTCTCCTCTCTCTATACCACGTTCTTCTCCTCTCAACTGAGGTTAATGGGGTATGTGCAGGGAGAAAAACAGGTTTCAGCTTTTGTCCCTCCTCCAGTGATTTGAGAGTCTAAGGGAGTGTTTCCAGAGGCTTTAGGAGGGCTGGAAGGGGTATGCTGATGAATCAAAGGAAGGAGAGGGAAGTCAGCTGAGCTCTGGGAATCAGAGAACACTTCACGGAGATGGACTCGCAGAATACTGAAGGGCCAGTCCATGACATGCATAAGGAAGAAACACAGTTTAGGCTGAGGTGATAGCAAAGGCCAATAGCTTGGTGTCTTGCCTTGGTCCCCAGGGGCAGTTGAGTTGGGACTGGGCCATGGAATAAACATGAAGAAGAGGAAATTATTTATTAATCATCCTCATCATCCCATCCATACCCTCTGTTCCCTCCAGAAAAAGGTAGTTTTACTAGAAGCAAAGGAAGCTTATGATTTAGGTCTGAAGGGCCTAGCAATGTCTTCACATTGTCAGATATTTGAGTGAAATTTGAAAAATAAAAGTCATATAGGTGAACTATAATGGGTTGAGACCACGGTCTCTTTCCTTGGCAACTTCCCTCTGCTCCCTTTTCCTCTTGTTTTGGGCACTGTTAGAATAGCTGTGAGAACTTTTTTTGGATCTGGCTCAGGAGAAGTTAATTTCTGAACATAGTCTGGGTCTAGTGGGATATGTTTACAGACTGTGCCATCCTCTCTGTGCATCATTATTGCTAGCCATCTGGTGTCTGAATGGTATCGAGGCTCACTGCGGCTATGCCTGGCCAACTCACCTGGTCTCATGGAAGCGGAGGCACAGGCTTCAGGAACCTGACTTTGGAAGTATGTGACCTGTGGAGGGGAAGCAAGGCTTAAGAGGTAGAGCCAGAAGCCAATCCGGGAAAACTTCTTCATCAGGTGTGTAAAATTCTAAGTGGAGGACTTCATTCTCAGTGACGCCTTGTAAAAAATGGGAGTTGCCTCCTGTCAGAAATAGACCCCAAGTGGAATTATAATTATGCTATGCATGTTTCTTCCTTTGCTGACTGGAATTGTGTGAAATGGAATGCAACAGAATGCCCATGTTTGTAGACTCTGAAATAAAGCAACAAGCAGAGAGGATGTGTGAGTGTGAAATGTTTCATGCGTTCCAACAATAATAAAGAATATCCTTGTACCCCTGAAACAAATAATACATTATATGTTAATTTAAAAAAATAAACATAAAAAAGAATATCCTTTGGTAAAAAAAATATCCTTTGTGAACCAACTCTGCTCAATGACTGAATTACCCTCTATGCTCGCTATGAAAATCAGTACATTGTCATTGATATGAAGAGGGATTGAGTGTACAGGTGAAAACTGAAGGAAGAATGATTCAGGATGTGTGCCAGCCAGTTAATAAAAACAATGTCTTTTTCTGAATTTTTGTCATTTTCTTGTTTTTTTTTTTTTTGTTTTTTTTTTTAACTATTTTTTTTATTAATATCTTTTCATTGTAACAGAATGCATTGTTTATGCACCACACCCAGTGCTCCATGCCATACGTGCCCTCCATAATACCCACCACCTGGCTCTCCCAACCTCCCACCCCGCACCCCTTCAAAACTTATATGGATTTCTTTCTGCCTTCTAAATAAATATTTTACTTTCAAACCTAATTTTATGCATTTTGCACCTTTCCCCCCCTTTTTCTTACAGAATTCCCTTCAGACTAGACAAGGTTCAGATTCCCCAAGACCTGGATGGACCCCTGGCCACAGGCTGTCTTCCTTCTGGTTCCCTCACCCCTGAAGGCCCCCCTTCCCCAAAAGACATTGCTGAGCCTCTCCATAACTCTTTCCCTATGAAAATAACAGTCATTAAAAAAAAAAAATCTCGCTCCTTCCTCCCTATTCGCTCCAATTTCCCCTTTGCTTTTTCTATTTTGATTCCTTAATGTCCCATTCCTTTGTTCTCCACTTTCCCTTCCTTTCACAGAGCTGTTTTTCTCTTCTGCTGCCTATACCTCACTGTAAGACCCCTCAACCCGTGGATCAGAAATTTGATAGGGATCTTCAAGCCTTACTTCGTATGCCTCCAAAAGGATTGCACAAAAATCTGACATTTGCCAGGCACCACCTTCTCCACTCTTCAGGTATTTCTCCTTTTGGATCTCTGCAGCAGACGCCCTTGCCTTGGCTGCCTCTCCATCTTCCTTGCCAACAGAGCTGTATTGTGTTGGGCCGCAGCTGGGCAGCATCAGCCGCAGAGAAGACTAGCATTTTCACATCTTGAGGGGAAGGAAGTGTTCAAGCTGGTCTGGTGACCCCAGTCATCTCCACTGGTGATTCTGCTAGACATGGGTATGTGACCCAGTGTGGCCAATGAGACTAAGGGGACATCTGCTGAGGGATCTTATCTTTCATAATAAAAGAAAGAATATTGCAGGAGGAATGACCCCTTTGCCACCCTCTACCCTTATTGTCTGCCAAGGATGGGACCACCTAAGAATGTGTTGCTTAAAGTTTCTGTGATCATCTTGTCACTCTTAGAGAAAGACCAAGAGCATTGCCGTGTGTGGACACACAGCCCTGTCGTGGCTCATCCTCAGAACCCACCCTGGGATTAGCTATCTCCAGACTTGGATCTCTTGTTAAAAAACCAAACGTCCTTATAGATTTAAGCCACCCTGGCTGTTTGTTGTTCTTATTGTAGTTACTTGCAGCCAAGGTCAACCTAACAGATAGAAGTATCCAGCACAGATTTGTCTATTAGAACAAAGTCACTCCCAGCAGGGCCCAGTCCTCTATGTCCACCAGTTTGGAGGATCTGTTACTCCTGTTCAGCAAACAGGTTACCCCATTGCTGCAGCTGGGAAACGCCATGCTACAGTGTTGCTTACTGTACTGGAGGGCAGAGATGATGTGCCAGAAGATGCTAGTTCAGGAAGGAAAGAGGCAGGAAATTGCAGGATGCTAGAATGTTTTTAGCTACTTCTTTCAGCCCTCAGCAAGGTCTTATAAGAGAGAAGTTTAAGCTAAACAGAACTCTAAAAGCAAAGAGAGAAGAAAATGCAGCTTTATTAAAAGGAGGTCTTTTTTGCTCATGTCCTAAAATCCAAGCGGAATGGAGAGCCAATGATTTGGAGATGGTCAAGGTCAGAAAAGCTGGATTCTCCACCCCAAGCTAAAGTTAGCCATGGAAGATGCCGAAGATGTACAAAGAGATATCAGTGGGGGGAAAGACAAGCCTGTTGTGACAGGCTTCTTCACACCACCTTCTTGTATTTCCTACACACTGACTGGGAAGTTATATCTAGAAGGAAGCTCGGGGTCAAAGAGAGGATTATTGTCACTGCTTTTGCAAATGAAGCCATCAGTTTGAAATGATTCAAGGTAAGGTTAAACTTGATGCCATCAGGAAGAACATGGCACAGTGGCAGAGAAGACACCTAGCTCTGGGAATCTGAGTGCCCATTGAATTTCCTAGAAGCAAAGAGATGAAACTACTAAGTTTACAAGGGACCTCTGTTGTCAAAGAAAGCCCTGGGCTGGCGGACAATAACCTTCATGCCTACCTCCTAAGCAATCCCTTAACCTTGGAATTCATTACATTAGGAAACAGATCGCAAATGCCATGCATTCCCAAAAGGAACACCGATCATCCCCAGTGCACCTGTCAGGGGTGGCCGTAGAGGAGACTGGAAGGGTACATTGTCCCAGACAGGAGAATCAATGAATGCCCAGTTGGCTGGCCAAAGATTCATTTCATTGCCTGGGCAGAAGGTTCTTACCATGTCTGCCCAGCACCAGGATAGACTAGGATTAATAGCCACGGTGTATTGTTTCCTTTCTAAATAGAAAGTGTTAGGATTGATTACTAGCCCATTCTTTATTCACTACTGAATAGCGGTTGGTTTGCAAATTCTAAAAATAACTGTCCGCCATAGGCAAAGATACTTCCTGTGAAGGTAATGGAGTTTTGGTGCCAGCTACCCTCACTTCCAAGACTCTGTGTTTTTGGTGTTGTGGGAGAGACAGGACACAGCAGGGTCAGTGGGCTATCTCTGCTTCTGTATGTGCCCAGCTGCCAGGAACAGCTCAACTCTGGAGCACTTTTTAGCATCTGAAGCTGTGCTGGTTAATTTTATGTGGTGACTTGGTGAAGCCACAGTACCCAGATATTGGTCAAACATCAGTCTAAATGTTGCTGTGGAGGTATTTTTTGGTGAGATCACTATTTAAATCAATAGACTTGGAGTAAAGCAGATTATTCTCCACATCATGAATGAGTCTCACCCCATCATTTGAAAGTCTTAAGAGAAAATAGATGGCAGTCCCCCAAGGAAAAAGGAATTCCTCCAGACTGTCCTCAGACTCCACACTCCAACATCAACTCTTCTCTGGGTCTCTGGCTGGCCCGCCTGCCCTGCTGATTTTGGATCTGACAGCCTCTACCATTGTGGAGGACAACTCACTTAAAACAAACTTCCCTCCCTTCATGTATATACACACATGCTACAGTTTCTGTTTCTCTGTAGAGAACTGGATAATACAAGAGGTTGTCTTTAATACAAAGCAGAAATATCCCATCAAGAGGCTGCTCTGCTCCTTGCATGGACTCCAAGACAACCCAAGATTCCTCATTACCTGGCCATCCCCTTTGCCTTAGCTGAGCGTGGTGGGGCTGGGTGGACTGGAGGTGCCAAGGACCAGGCAGAATCGGCTGCCATGGAAGCTGCCATGTGACCTGTGTCCTGTGAGACCAAGGGCTGGAATTCTCCTGCAGTTCACCTCCAAGCAGAAAGACCTACCTGAATGAGAAAAAGTGAAGAGTGCTCCAACTGTCATATTACAACAAAGAAAAGAAGTTGTAAGGGTGAAATAAATTTTCTAAACTTTCAAATAAAAAAAAATACAGGTGGCATTATCTTTCTATTACCTCTGTAATCATTTGAATCATGAAATCATTGTCCTATGAAGAGGTAATGAAAGAAAGAGACAAAATGTAGGAACATAATGAGTCTGGCAATTAATCAGCAAACATGTTCATTTTACAATAGGATATTACTTTTTCTAGTTTTTTAATATTTGGGGTATATGGCAACCTTGTAAATTTTATAGTTTCTTGTGATTTGTTTTCTTTTTCTAAGCAAACAGTGCATCTGTGTGCCTAGTTTTATATTTATAATTTAGTATTTTTCTTAAATAAGGACTCCCAAATAGCAATAAGCTCAGCCCACAAAACCCAAATCTCTCCCTAATCTTCTCTCACCAGATCATTCAGATTGGAAGGGAAAGGCTGCCCATGATCCAGAAATCCTGGAGCTGGCTCTGGACTGATCAGCTGGATGAGACTGAGGCACGTGAGTGAGTTTTTCATGCATGAGTCTGGCTTGCTGAAGACATCCTTGGGAAGACAGGTAGGGTCTATATATTGGGAACCACAAAGATGACTGTGGTGAACACTACTGCCTTTTCACTCAGCAACCATTTCCTCCCCTTTCCTTCCTAACACAAGCCCAGTTTTGTTCAGTTATCCACCCTTCCCCCCATAATGCACAGTTAATTAACTCACTCCATCTTATGAACTTGGGTGTAAATGATGATTAGTCAATGAAGAAGTAGATGGCATATCCTTGGCAAGTGTTATGGCTCACGAAGTTCAGGATAGAGGCACATGAGTGGACTTCATCCACTGAAGAGAAGGAAAAGGACTAGGATTCCATAATTCAGTGGATATGAACATAGAAGTTTGTTTCTCCAGCTGTAGCTGGCAGCTATCACAGAACGATGAGACAGACCAGCCTTAGGATGACTCAGATGGATGAAAAAACATGGCTCCACTACAAAATGGTTGAACTCCAACTCCATCAACACCAAATCCTGCCTTACCTCCTGGCATTGTTATGCAAGATAAGCATTTTCCTTACTTTAAAAATCAGTTGGAGTTAATATTTCTTGCATTCAAAACCACCTTAGTCAATATAGTGTGTAGTTTAGATCCAATGGATCACAGTTCTTGTCAGCCTGTTTTCGTCCAACTCTATCAGTCAGGAATTTTACAATATTCACATAATACGTTTATTTCACTGCTATACCGTTTGTGCTGATAAGATGCTTTTATACCTCGTGGCATTGAAAGTACATGCATTTCTCTCCAACTTGACACTACTTGGTTTAGTGTTCACAGTTTGTTGCACATGCCATCCTTTTCATCTCTGAATAAGTAATATGCCAGTTGTCGGGGTTTTTTATTTCAAGATTGCATTTATTTATTTGAGATAGAGAGATAAAGTGAGCAAGCATGAGTGGCGTGGGGGTAGTGGACAGAGGGAGAAAACGAAGCAGGCTGTCTGCTCAGCGGGGAGGGTTGGATCCTAGGCCACTGAGATCATGATCTGGAGCCAAAGGCAGACACTTAGATGACTGAGCCACCCAAGTGCCCCGTAAAATGCCAGTTGTTAATCTTTCATAGTTTTTAATAGTTAATTAAACTGCTACACATTTTTTTTTTTTTTTTTAAGTAGGCTCCATGCCCAGGGTGGAGTCCAATGTGGGGCTTGAATTCACCGCCCTGAGATCAAGACCTGAGCTGAGATCAAGAATATGACGTTTCACCAGCTGAGCCACCCAGGCTCAGGTTAGCCCCTAAACAGCTACGCACTTTAAAACCTACTTGAATGGAAACTACGTATTTGCTTTCTGAAAACAAACAAACAAAAAAACCTAGCAACTCCATTTTTAACTGTTTTTTAAAAATCTGCAGAAAGTAGGCTTTATTATTGTTTCTGTAACAAGCCTAAATTTAAGACCAGCTTGTATGAGAGAATTAAGCAATTCGCCAGGAATCTAAGGATCGATTTACCCTGAATTGTTTCTGTAAAATGCAAGTAGCCAAATTCTGCATGTTACTGTGCTTCCAGATGATGTGGGACAGAAATGGGGAGCTGAAGACTAGATTGGCCATGGAGGTGATGTGAAGCGGGCATGAAAGCAAGTTATCACTTTCCCAGTAATCACGCTTGAGCCTTTAAGACTTGGATCAGATTTCTCGAGGACTGCGAAATCCAGGCCCCTGACTCGCTAAGCTAGCCTGCAAAGGTAGTGTCAGTTTCCTCTTTGAAATGTCAGGGTCAGAAATCCCTTTTCTCAACAGCATCCAATTCTGGGTTTATGTCTCCTGACAGCCAAGAGGCTCTACCTTGGATCTCCTTAAGGTTTCTTACTTTTTCAATAACATCTATTCTTGTCTTCTTCTGTCCCCCTGACCCCACCTCAGTAACTGACAAGAAACGATTCCAAAAGCATCCATGTAAAGAAGAAGGGAAGCAATCCTTCTTTCTACATGAGACAAAGCTAGAAAACTCAGGCAAGCCTGTTTTCTTTCTAGTTCTTCATTTATATCCCATAGGATCATAAAGTTAGCTTCTTCCCTACATGCACTTTTATACTCTGCTTTCTATGATTAACATCTTGGTAAATCTTTATCCTATATGATATTAAATATTCTTAATCTGAAAACATTTTTCAGAGCTGCATAAGGATTTGCCCTAAGCATGTATTTATTAAACCATAGCCCCAAACTTTACTTATTATAAATAAATATTGTAATGCGTATATATGAGCATGAATCTTTTCCTGGATTTCTGTTTTCCTAACATAGACTCCAGAAAGAGCGATTTGTATTTCATAAGAGGTGGACATTCTACATCACAGTGGTTATAGCTGTAGGTTCTAGAGGCATAGATAGAAACTTGAATCTCAGCTTAGGCATTTTTTAATGAATGACTTCGGGCAAGTACATAAATCCTCCAAGCCTCAGTTTCTTTATCTGAAAACAGACGAAAGCAGTCTATACCCGACAGGATTGTTATTAGAATTAAGTGAAATGATGCAGGTGCTAGTAGAATCTTCAAGACATAAGTAACACTCAATAAATGATATAAGAATTATTGTAGCAGAATAGAAAAGAGGAACAGAATATGTATCTTGAGAATTTGAAAGATGCAGAAGAGCAGAAAGAAGAAGGCCATCGTCCATGTTATATTAACTTCTCACATATTGAGATTTGCTTCAAATGTTTGCTTTCTCAACTACTTGAGTAAGATATGAATACACTCTTCCTTATGAAAATGGCATTGCAGATAAATAGAAAGCCAGGGTAGAACCTTCCCAATCTTAGCACAGTCCCAAGCTCAGTTATATTTGTTTTCCTAAAATCACCTTTGTTCCAACAGTTTGACCACCTTAGGACCCTTGAGTGACTTTTACCATCACCTATGCACTAAGTTCTTATCTAGGCCTCAATTACATCAAAATGGATGTAAAACCCACTGCTGCCTTTCACTTTTGCTCTTACTTCTGTTTTGCCCTCTTGGGCCTCTCTTCCCATTCTAGCATGGAAACACATCATTCTCCTAGTTCTTCTCAAAGAGTAAACTGCATCTATGCTTTCTGTTGCAGTTTGAATGAACTGGGAGCAGTTGGTCAAGTTCTTAACAAAGGATTGTCAAGTGGGTTGCTGTCAAGAGGCTTGCCCAAGGCACACTCACTTTCCTCAGAGTAAACCACAATCCAGGGGCTGGCCTACAGTCTTACAAGTTCAAAATCCTGGTTTTAAGCAAGAGAACTGCCTCTTGGGGACACACTCCTACCATTTCAGATCTTTTACCCTGAAGTACACTCATAGGGCCAACTGTTAAATTTCCAGTGAAAAGTATCACTCTCCTTATGCTGTGCCAGTGCTTACCCCCACCCACAGAGGAACAGAAGAATCCAAATTTAAGTTAGAAGTTGTTTGTATATACAAAATCAAGTTGTTTGTATATACAAAATGATTTTGCTCTTGAAACATCTTGCCCAGTCTCCTTCCAGGAGGGTGGTACCAACTTACAACTTCACTGGCGGATTATCAGTGCATGTGTTAAGACATCCTTGTCAACTGGGGCACCTGGGTGGCTCAGTGCATTAAGCCTCTGCCCTCAGCTCAGGTCATGATCTCAGGGTCCTGGGATTGAGTCCTCTATCGGGCTCTCTGCTCACCAGGGAGCCTCTTCCCCCTCTCTCTCTGCCTGCCTCTCTGCCTACTTGTGATCTCTGTGTGTGTGTGTGTGTGTGTGTGTGTGTGTGTGTGTGTGTGTGTGTGTCAAAAAAAAAAAAAGACATTCTCATCAAAACTGGTCATTGGGAAATACTTTTAATTAATTTGTAGGCAACCACTCATTCTCCTTGTTTCTATTGGCACCAGATGACATTCTGAATCTTCTTTCCATGTTCTGTATTAATAGGATGATGGTAATCAATGCCATATACAGTTCTAATGAAGGGGCAGTAGTCTCTGGAAGGCTCCACAGTGAGACAGCTGGATGGAACTGACCTCCACAGCTTTATCTGAGGGAGAGCTCACTGGACATCCCTAAAGCTGTATTTGGATTATGCTAAGTGAAACAAGTCAAGCAGAGAAATTCAATTATCACATGGTTTCACTTATTTGTGGAGCATAAGGAATAGCATAGAGAACATTAGGAGAAGGATGGCAAAAATAAAAGGAGGGAAATCGGAGGGGAACATGAACCATGAGAGTCTATGGACTCTGGGAAGCAGACTGAGGGTTTTGGAGGTGATGGGAGTGGGGGGATGGGTAAGCCTGGTGATGGGTATTAAGGAGGGCATGTATTCCAGGGAGCACTGGGTGTTATACGCAAACAATGAATCATGGAACACTACATCAAAAACTAATGATGTACTGTATGGTGACTAATATAAAAAATAAATTAAAAAAATAAAGCTGTATTTGGAGAGAAACTTCTTAGCAAGGAAAAATATGAAAACAGTTCTGACTCTGAATTTAAAACTCCAGATTATGATCCTTTTTAAACTACAAGCACATCCCATGCGTAAAATACTAGAGCACAGAGCTCTGTTTGTGTCAACTTCTATACATCCATAAGAACTTTGACTATAGCATTTAAGTCACTCCTATTAGCTGTTATCATGGAAAAGAGAGATTAGGTTTGGGGATAGAAAGGAGAGAAGTAGAATGGAAATTTTTGGAGAAGACTTGGGAGGAAGGAAAAAAACCTGAAGGAAGCCAACCGTAGCTCAGACCTATGCTCCGATGTCTGCTAGGGAGACAGGGCCGAGTACAAATCCCTGAGAGCATACTGATGGGTATGCTGTGCTTCGGGTTCAATCCCTGGCACCACCATAAGACCAGGAAGTCAGGACTCAAGAAGTCTGAGTCATCTCTTCCAAAAGGATTCAAACACTTGGATTAACAATCAAGTAGGAAAAAAACGATACAAAATGTGTGACAAAGCATTATGAATTTCTAGACATTCTTCTGAAGCTCCAAGGAAGGATCATATGAAATTTTTTTTTCGATGACACTAAAATGAACTGTATCATACTGATTACTGTTAATTTAAAGTATATTAAATACAGTTGGTATTCTTTTTATTGGGTTGGGTTGGATTTATTTTGCATTGACAAATGTGAAAGTTTTATAAAGTGTTCACAGAGTTTTCTGTGACTTTAGTCCTCTTAACTGTTTTTACTATGGTTTTAAGATTCTCAACTACACCTTTTTTTTCAATCATGAACGTTTTTGAGAAGGGTTTCTATAGTGTGAGTGATGCTGGATTATGTGGCTTTCTACCTCCTGGTGTGGGTTCATTCCCACAAGTATCAGACTATTTGAATCCGGTCATCACAACACAAGGGTGTGCTTCTATTTCTCTCTTAAGAGCCTTTGGGAGGGCACCTGGGTGGCTCAGTTGTTAAGCGTCTGCCTTTGGCTCAGGTCATGATGCCAGGGTCCTGGGATGGAGCCCTACATCTGGCTCCTTGCTCAGCGGGGAACCTGCTTCTCCCTCTTTCTCCCTCTCCCATTGCTTGTGTTCCCTCTCTCGCTGTCTCTCTGTCAATTAATAAATAAAATCTTAAAAGAAAAAAAAAAAAGAGCCTTTAGGCACCAGCGGATCCACAGTTTCCTGCAGAAGACACTTCCTGGATAGATGGCTGGGGACTTTCTCTTGACTTCTGATCATTTGACTCGCTCAGTTTCCTCACTCCATTACTGCTGTTTGGCTTCATGTTTGTTTTCTAACACCGCTTCCTGCCTGCCCCCCACACTCATCCCCCGACCTCGTCCATAATCATTCCATAGACAGTCACATCACAGAGCACCCTGGGACTATAAACTTCTGCCTCTCCCATCTTTCTGCTGCACCCCTCCCTGCCCTCATCAGCCTCCCTGCAGAATTCTCTAGTCCCAAGCCACTGAGGGTCACTGGATCACTGGACAAAGTCCCAAAACAAAGGGATGGTTTGATATGGCAGACTGATTAATTCATGAGCCTGAGCATCAAACTGATGACAGCTTTAATTCAAAAATGAGTGTTTATGAATTATGTGATCTTAGGTGAGTCACTTAGCCTGCCAGAATTTCAATTCCTCATCCATCAAACAGATATAATAAAAGTCCTTAGATTGTTAAGCCAAGTGTCGGGTATACAGTTGGTGATCAATAAACACCAAGTGGCATTATCACCACATGATGATGGTGATAAACGAGGCACTCTGCTAGGCACTAGGTCATTCAATCTTCACAACAGCTCTTTGAAGGTGGCGGTGTCTCCATTTTACAGATGAGGCAGACAAGGCTCCCAAGGTAGCCAAAGAATAACTATTAGGTAGTGCCACCAGATCACAACCATAGGACTCCAAAGCCTGTTTTCTTTCTCCCAAAGTGCACTGTGCCTTCACTGTACACTGTAAAATGAAATAGAAAGTTGTTTTTTTTTTTTAAACCACTGTTTTCTGAGCTGAATACTGGGGACTGTGCTGCCTATTTTCCTTGCCGCATCTCACTAATCCTCAGTACACTTCTCCAACTATCAATACAGTTGTTATTACGTAAATAACTTTAGGAAACCTATCCACGAGTTTGATGAGAGCTTTAGGCACAAAGGAAAATCATTTTTCCTGTCCAACCAGGGGAATGTTCCAGTGGCTGTTGGTGCCACTTGGCCCTTCTGCTTGCCTAACCAGATGTTGGCAACCAGATACTACAATTTCTACTTCCTTTTTTTTTTCCTGGCTCTACTACCAGCTTATTTGGTGCTATTTTCCTGTCCCCCTCAAGCTGGGATACTTTGAATTACTGCCACACAGATGGCAATGTTTCAGGGGTAGGTAGGATTGCAATGAGAGGGAAATTAACAAGTATGTCAATAGTGATGTATCACGGAAGGATTACTGGTGTTTCTGGTTAGGTGCTGCATTTTGTTTCATCATGGGATTTAGATTAACTCATAAATATTGCAAGGTACATGATAAATATCATTTGTAAATGGAGATTCTTCATAAGTGCCAAATAGATGGGATTTACATGCCCACTGGGGAACACCCCCCCGGAGCTTTACGGGGTGTCATGACTAACTCATAGCAAATCCTCACCTGGCCATGAGGCTGCTCTCCCAAGTTCACATTGCTCTGACGTAATTTGGGTGCGGTCTTAGTGGAACACTAAGCTGGGGTACTGAGAGGCAGGGGGATAAAAGTCCATTTGCATGAGAAATTGAAGATCCTCATGGGAAAACACTCATCGAGAGGGAAAGCAGAGCCAGGCCCCATGAGTTTCACCCAGGTTCCAAACTCTGTTAAGGGAGTGGCGTGCTGCCCTGCCCCCTGATGTCCTGAGCTTAGCCTCACCCCCATGCACTCATGCCTGGGTTTTTTTTGTTTTTGTTTTTGTTTTTGTTTTAAAGATTTTATTTATTTATTTGACAGACAGAGATCACAGGTAGGCAGAGAGGCAGGCAGAGAGAGGAAGGGAAGCAGGCTCCCTGCTGAGCAGAGAGCCTGATGTGGGGCTTGATCCCAGGACCCTGGGATCATGACCTGAGCCGAAGGCAGAGGCTTTAACCCACTGAGCCACCCAGGTGCCCCTCATGCCTGGGTTTTAAGGAGAGAGGACACTGTCAGCAAATAATGGAAGCACTATATTGCTAAAACAAAACAAAACAACCCCAAAGTGGGTAGCCCCTTTAAGACAGTGGGCCACCATAAAGCATACAACACTTGCTTAGCAAATTAAAAACAGAATTATCATAGGATCCAGCATTCCCACTCCTGGGTATACACCCCCAAAGAATTGAAAGCAGGGAACGGAAGGTATATCTGTACACCCATGTTCATAGCAGCACTATTCAAATCACCAAAAGGAGGAAGCAACCCAAGTGTCCATCGATGAATAAATATATAAACAAAATGTGATACATACACACACACACACACACACACACACACACACAGAGTGGAATATTACTCAGCCTTCAGGAGGAGGAAGAAAGAAGGAAGGAAATTATGGTACAGACTACATTATGGATAAACCTTGAGGGAATTATGCTCAGTGAAATAAGTCACAAAGAGACAAACACTGTATGATTGCAATTATTGAGGTACCTAGAGCAGTCAAGTTTCTAAGGACAGAATGTAGAATGATGGTGGCCAGGGGCTGGGTGGAGGGGGATCTGGGGAGGGTGTACAGTTTCAGTCTAGGAAGAGGAAAGAGTTCTGGGGACTGGCTGTACAACAATGTGAATAGATCTAACAATACTGAACTGTAAACTTAAAAATGGTCAATTCTATGTTATGTGTATTTTAGCACAATTAAAAAAAAAAGTGTGCCAACTTGAGGGCAGTGTTTAGAAGCAATGCTTTTTTCAGTGTCATCTGAGGTCAGCGGGGTGGGCCATCAGCTCCTTCCCTCACCCTACCTACACCGTTTCCCACCGGCCAGCTCTAGAGCAGGGCTCTTCAGATGCAGAGACCAACCATGTCTGGAGGCATGTCTGATCCACAACTAGTTTGCTACTACTGTCACCCACTGGTAAGGGACCAAGGATGGTGCTAAACACGCTATAATGCTCAGGACAGTCTCGCAGAATGAAGAATTAACTGTCCTCCTCCCACAAGCTTGCAGACAGATTTTAATGTACCTCCAGGAAGAAGTCTCCAAAGCATAATCTGTCTCGTTTTTGTCCTCAGTGAAAATGCCCCAGATCAGCCATCGTCTTCCCCTAATCTTCAGAGAGCTGAAGCCTGAGAAGAATAAAAGGAAAAAGCTGTTATCTCCACAGGCCTGCAGCGAATCTGTCCTGGCCTGGTGTGACAATTTTATCCACACCTTCAGATTGCTTAGTCACACACTCAGCTTCAGCGCACAGATGTGGCCTGCTCTGGTAGGAAACGCTCCTACTAACCTCTCTGTGAGTTAGAGAAAACCGTGGCTCACCTCTGAAAGGTTGTCCAGAAGGACGCTGGGTTGAATTATTTGACTGTGGGATTCACAGTCAAATGTCTGTAGTATGTGTGTAACAACGGCAACAACGAATTCTGTTTACCCCAGCTAAATCTCAAATTCTCAAAACCAGGCAATTAAGTCAGGCAGCCAGTTAAATTCCTGCTCTTTGCTGGCTCATGTTTAGGTGGATACTAGGGGCATGTTGGATTAGAATAAATTATTTCTCAAATCAGCCACAACGCAAGGATCAGGGACACAGAGAGGAGATGCCCCTTTCCTTTTTCCTGTCGTAGGTAATAGGTGCAGGAGTTTATGTTAATTGGAAAATTACTGATTTTAGACTGAGAGGGCTGGAAGGGTGAATTGTGGCAACTGCTCATTTTTATAGACAAAGCACAGAGGCCCAGAGAGGGGAAACGATTTGACTGAAGGTAAGGGAGGTAGTAAGTCGTGAGGGCTTTCTACCCTGAAGGGCATCAGGGCCCGGCATCTGATGCGTGGGTTCTCACACTGTTCCTTCCACTCACCACGAGAGCCTGGGCAAGTCAGGATTAGATGACAGAGAACAGATAACAGTGTTAAGTGACCCGTGTGTGACTTACTACTATTTCGAATTTCCCTAAGCAGCCTGTAAGTTCGGTAGAGTTAGCGGCAACGTTTTCTCTTTGGTCATGTCATTCACTGCCGGGCATGAAAGTTTTTTTTTTCCAATATTTTATGAAAATTGCAAACACACAGCATATTTTAATTGCCTCCTATTCATGCCATCAGCGACGGAGGGATTCCTGCCTTAGGGTTATAGGGACAGCCCATCCCAGAACACCTGACCCTGGACAGACTAAGATTTCCTAGTCACACATACCACCTGGGGAGGAGGGCACAACAGGACACGCAGGGTCACATGTGGGCTGCACTCAGGTGACAAGCAGGGGCTCTGTGGGACAGGCTCTGCAGCATCAAGATGGGGTACCCCTTGGCCTCACGGAAGGATGTGATGGACTTGGTTGAATGATTCCATGGACGGCATAGAACTCAAACCCTCTACTCAGGGAAAGCAGGGACCGTGTCTGGTCCTCAGGAGAAGGAGGCTTAGTTGGCCAGGGAGCCGTATTATCTGGGAGGGGAGGGAAGCTGCAGAAGGCCATCGCAGGCCCTCTTCATTTAATTAGATGTCGATAAGCACCTAATAATGGGCTTGACTTCTGAGCTTTATATCACACAACAAAGCTGGAAGAATTTTAGAGTGAACACCTGTACACCCCTCACCCAAACTCTAGCACTCATGCTCCATTTGTTTTATCACCTATTCTCCCTCTTTCCACTGATTCATCTTACATTTTATGTTACAAAGTAAATTGCAAACAACAGTGTGCTTCCTTCTAAATATGTCAGCATGAAAATCATCAAGTCTAATATCTGCATAGTTTTTTCTTCCCCTTTGGTGAGAACTTGCAGACAATGTCATGCACACATTTTAAGTGGACATTCCAGGTTTTGACAGATGCATTCACCTGAGTCACCAAAGCACCTATTAAGTTATAGAACATCACCCTTATTCCAGAAAGTTCTGTCTCTACCTTTCCCAGGCGATGCCTACCCTCAGCTCCCTTAGAGGAAACCACTCTTCAGATGTCTTCTATAGCAAGTCAGTTTTGCCTGTTCTAGAATTTTCATAGGAATCTCATGCAATCAGACCATATACCCTCTTTCACTCAGCCTGTTTTCTGGGTTCACCCATGTGCTGGCTGTGTGTTCCTTCTACTGCCACGCAGTCGTATTCCCCCATATGGTTATAGATTATACAAATATTCAGTCTGTTCACACATTCTTCTGCTAGAGGACACTTAGGCTGCTGTGTACCTTTAAGCAGAAGTCTTTCTACAGACATATTCTCATTTCTCTTGCATAAACACCCAAGATCATAGGGTAGGAGACAGGAAACAGAAAACTCTTTTTTTTTAAGTGGTGGTTATACAATGTTAGGTTTCCACTGATAATGTATAAGCACCCCTGTTGCTCCGAATCCTCATGGATGTTTGGTATGGTCACTCTTTTCATAGTTTGGCCTGGCACTGAGTTTGGAAACTGTCAAGGTACGTATGCAGGAAGGCAGGTCTCCGGGGAGCACGTGGTGGTTTTGTGGAACACTGCCCCGAGCCTGTCCATTGTCATCAGACATTTTCCGGGTTCAGTCCAGGGTGGCACTGACCTTCTTTCCTTTGACATTTGAGAATCGTGCTGTCCTGAACCTGGCAAAGCTCCTGGAGAAAACTGTGACCAGAGCTGCAGGGTTGGAAGCCATGCCAGTCAGGCGCCCCAAATATGCCTTCTGATGCTCTGTTAGGGGCACGTTCTGCTTGAGCTAACACTGTGCTAGGGCCTCCTGATGTGTCCACTGAACACTGGTCCGCACACTTGGGAACCTGTGAACCTTCAGGGTTCATGTACATAGCCTCTTCGCTCCCTTCAGTGGGACTGAATCAACAAAAATCCAGCTCGCGCTACCCATGTGTGGCCATTAACAATAGAACAGGTGAAGATGGAACGGGCCCTTCTCTGCTTTCTCATCCCTGAGGAAGCGACGGTGGGAGCTGAGCATCTGACAGTGTGGAGGGGACATTGCAAATACACGGGCAGAAGAAAGTGTCCCCAGAGCCCCACATTCTGTTAAAAGAAAACACTGGCTGGCGTGGCTGGTGCTTCAAGAGACAAAGCAGGATGAAAAAGGAAGCGGGCATCTAGCTGTACAGAGCGGGGGCGTCTCTCGGTGCTGCCCCGCTGCTGAACGGGCAGCGCTCCAGGAGGAAGGGGCCAAAGGGGGAGAAAATGGCACGTGCACGTGGCCGAATGTGCTCCACATTTCCTGACCACGGGACTAAGATGGGCAGCGGCAGAGAGGGATGAGCTGTGGTACGTCCCTTGTGCAACACGCAGGATAGTGTGGGTGGCAAAGATCAATTTTGAGGCTGGGCGTAAACAGCAGGGGAACTGTGCCCTTGTCCTTCACGGGTGGGAAACATCACTCAGTTCTGACAGGCAGGGTCAGTTCCAAGGACAGGCGACAGGACAGAAAAGGCCATGGTTCCAGAACAGAGAGTGGTCCTATGTCCTAGAGTCATGGGAGGTGGGGGTGGGGAGGAGATGAAAAGGCAGAGGCACTCTGGAAACTTGAATGCAAAGGTTAAGAACTTCAGTTTGTCATTCTGCGATGATGAGCCATGAAAAATCAGCAAAGTGGTGTCCCGAAGGCCATGCTTTGGAAAGATACGTCAGATTTCAAGGGAGGCCTGATTAGCAGGAGGTCAGGGAGGTTTGAAAGCCAGTGCCAAGGCGGTTAGAAATCTCCGGCGGCAAACCAGGTCAGGGGAGGTCAGGGGAGGTCAGGGGAGGTCAGGGGAGGTCAGGGCCTGGACTGAGATGTCAGCAGAGGCTTGAAAAAGGAGACAGACAGGAGAGATGCAGAGGGTAAATATACCGCGGTGTTTGTTCACCACTGAAGGGCACAGACAGGCGGCGTGTTTTCAAGGACAAGAGTCCTGCAGGTCAGCATGGAAAGACAGACCTGCCCTTTTGCTGTGTCCCAGAGGCCAGCAGGGATGACAGTGGGCAATGCAGAGGCACAGGCAGCCTCTACCCTAGCCGCCTCACACCTCCTGGCATGGAAAACACAAGCGCTGATATGCAGAGGGCATACTTACAGCTCCCTCACCCCTGGGATCCAGGCACCATCCCTCTGGTGACCTCACACCTGTATGCGCTTCTTCAATCCCTCCTCCTCCTAGAAGACAGACGATGCTCATGCAACTTGTCCTGCCCCCCAACCCCGGCATCAGAGCCTCACTCAGATGGCCTGGAGGTTTCCAGTGGGTCTCAGGATAAAATTCCAAATACTCCCTCCTGTTTTGCAAGGCCCTGAGTGATGGCCTTGACCTCACTCTTCCATTTCTCCTAGTATCCTTCTTGTCCTTGCTCACTGCCTCTAGTCATGTGCATTCCTCCAGGAAAACACTAACAATTCCCCCATAATGCTCCCTTTTTGGACTACTCTTCTCCTGCTCCCCGCTTCATGTTCCACTCACCCCCTGGCCTGGGGTAGCTGCCTCATCCACCACCCAATCTCAACAACACGCCCTCCATTATTCTCTCTCATAGCACCTTTCCTCCCCTTTCCCAGCATTTATCACAACTTGTAGTTCTATATTTATTTGATTTCAATCACTAAATGTCCATTCTCATTAGCCTGTGGACCCCAGAAGAGGCAGAGGCCATGCCTGCCTTGTTCACTGCTGGCCCCAGGGCCTTGTAGAGGCTGGGGTAGGTGCTCAATAGAGTGAACATGTTAGCAGAACAGCTGGGTAAGGGAATCCTGAGTTCTGGCTTTCCATGGCCCCCTCTCCAGGTGCGGCAGCCCCAGACACATGGCCTACTGGAAGCCACCTGCATTTCAGACTCTTTTCTGGAAAGGGGGTTAGCCTTCCTGGAGGGTGCAGATGGTCACTTTCCTGGGTGTGGCTGAGGCTTCTCACAAGCCCTTGTGCTCACTGACCTACTGAGATTTCACCTGCCAGTGTGAAAACCACATGTGCCAAACGCTTTCCTGGCCCTGTTAGGTGGGAATGGCTTCCCAGAAGCACCAGCAGGTGTAAAACAGAGATAAGTAAGCATTTTTTTTTTTTAAATCTTTACTACAGTTGCACTGGGGCCATGTGTATTCCACAATTCTAGTTGGCATAGAGTTCGGAAGATAAAAACACTATTTTTGGAAGAGCCCGTCATATTACAATGGCATTTATAAAGCGACAGCTTCAACAGCTGTAGGATTAGTATAAATAGTCTGAGACACAGCCCCACACTATTATACCCAAACACAAGCCCTTCCGGGGCCCAGTGCTAAAGGATGTACAAAAATAGGGAATCAACAACTCCTGGCACATGTGTGATGCTGTGTTAGGGAACCGCGACGCACTTGAACCTCCCCTTCAGTTATGTCTAAGCCGATACATTTTGTGTGTGTTGGCTTGTGTCATCAACACCTGCAAATCAGGTTGGATGGAGTGAAACTGTCCTTGCCAGTCGAATCAGCTGACGCTGGTTTATCAAAGCAGGGGTTCTCATTAGAATTACCCGAGGAGCTTGCAGGACCCGAATGCCCATAACGATAACCTCAGAATCTTTGGGAAAAGATCCAGATATTACTATTTCTTACAGCTCCAGGGTGATTGCCATGGGAAGCCAAGTTTGAGAATCCCAATCCATTGAGAGAAATGGCCTGAACTAGTCCAGTACTTCATGACCCTAAACATAAATCAAGTCCTCACTGCTAGGGCAGACAGAGTTCATCATATAATGGGAGAGAAGGGGAACTGACGCTGAGTGAACACTTACTAGGAGAGGCAGGGGCAAGGTAGTAGCTAAGAGCACTGACGCTAACTAGACTTCTTAACATCAAATCCTGGTTTGACTACTTACCAGCTGTGTGACCTTTGGCAACTTGCTTAAACCCTTTGTACTCTATTTCTGTCTAGTTTCAAAGAAGAAGTGCAGCCCACAAGAGTGCCTACAGCTGCCCACCTCATGCACGGAGGAAGGTCAGGTGCTGGGAAGAGCTGCATTCCCAGGAGGGTAAAGAACTCTAACAGGCCCAAGTGCATGAGGGCAAAAATTAGGGCACACGGATGAGGAGTCCAAGTATTCTCACAGGAAGTATATGAGAAGCCAGAGACATGGGGTCTTGTAGCTGAATTAATGATCTGATAGGACTAGAACTATTACCTGCTTTTAAATGCAGGGAGGACGAGACAAAACAAAGTAGTAAAGCTAGAAAATAGGATTTCATTTTGAAATGCATCTTATTTGTGACCGTTATATATACAGAAAAGCTTGGCACATATAATATGCCCTTCCCTCCCTATCTGTCTGAATTTTTTTTTTTTTACTGCAAATATGCTGAGCCCAAATTCTAGAGTCTGCATGAATTATTTGAACCAGAAACATTCCTTCCTTCCCTCCCATCTCCTAGCTCACCAAAGCAGAGAATCCACTTCTGACTGCTACCCTCAAGAACACAGGGCTCTCTCTCCCCCAGCAACCAATCAGGGGGTGGAGCAAGGCTGCAGGTACCTGTTGCGAAGGCTATGTCCCAGCTGAATGCAGGTGAGAGGAGGGAGCTCCTTTCTTCCACCCAAGCCCCACTTGTGGAAAGGAGGCTCCACTTGAACATAGAGAATACTGATCCCCTCATCACTCTTATCTGCCTGTAAGGCGGTGCTTCCATGCCAGAGGCAAGCTAAGAAGACCACCGCCTGCTAACAGCCCTCACCAACTCCCCCCCGCACACACACACAGTGAGTACTCAGCTCCCAGAGCAAGAATGTCACTGAGAGAGCAGCTTACTATCATCTCCACCCCCATCCCCACCAGCTCTGGAGCCCTGGATGAGATTATTGCCTGAAGTGGGAAGAAGACCATAAAACAGAGAGCTCATAATCACTTTGCAAAGGAACTGACTTCATTTGCAACGGAGAGCTGAGAAGTTCAGAGGTGCTCCAAAGAACAGAGCAGGTTGTAGTAAGAGGTGATTAGAAGACATGGGTGGATTCAGTGAAGATACAGTTGGCACTTCAGGCTGGCTGGTTTGTGGTAGAGACCCATGGAATAAAATAGGTGGGAGGAGACTTCCTGGAGCCAGAACAAGGATCAAAATCAGGCGTCCCCTTATCCACAGCTTCCGTTACCTACGGCCAACCACAGTCAGGGAGCAGTGACCCTCCTTCTGAGGTATCCACAGAAGATCAGACTAGCCTACTGCTATGTCACAATGTCTGCTACATTCCCCTCCTTTATCTCATCACACACAAAGGCAGGTCTCTATCATCTCACATCATCAAAAGAAGAAGTGTGAACACAGTATGTAAATTATTGAGAGAAACCAGATTCACATAATGTTTATTATAGTATATTGTTAATTTTTCTCTTTTAGTATTAGTTATTGTTGCTAACCTGTTACTGTGCCCAATTTATAAGTTAAACTTTATCATAGGTATGTATATAGGAAAAAAACATAGTATATATGGGGTTGGGTACGATGCAGATTCACCTGTCCACTAGGGGTCTTGGAATGTATTCCCTGTGGGTAAGTGGTGGGGGGACTATGGTACCAAGCTCAGAAACCTCCCCATGATTTGACAGGTTTGGTTTGTAAAGCAATTTATGCCCAGGGCATTGTTTAATCCAACAGAGTATTCAATGGAATGTACACCTGGAAGTGATCAGGAAAAGAGAAATAGGCAGCCCCCCAATATCACTGTCACCCGCAGGCGACCATAGATGCACCAAAGCTGTGCCTTCCTGAGGAGCAACAGCAGAGGTTTAACTAACATTATGTTGTGTGGGAGGGGGGATAAATTCTAGTACAATAACCCTGCCAGTCACTAAAATATAAACAAGCCAGTAACAACAACAGTCTCCAGAGGAGGAAACTAGTGTCCAGAGTCCCTACACTGAGTAAAAGAGAAAAACAGGCAACAGAAACCACCTGTGAAAGATCAGACGTCAGATGTAGCAGAAAAAGACTTGCCGATAGCTATTCTGAATGTGTTCATGGAACTAGAGGATAATTGAAGTAAAGGAAGATGTTATATCAGAGTCACATCAAATAAAGAATATCAACAAAGAGACATGAATTATAAAAAAAAGAGAACCAAGTGAAAATTCTGGAGCTGAAAAGTACAAGAACTGAAATATAAAAAATCATTAGAGGGCGCAACAGGAAATCTTAACTGGCAGAAGAAAGAATTGGAGAGCTCGAAGACACATCAGTAGAGCTTACGAAAGACAAAGAACTCTGTGAAAAGTAAGAAGAAAAGTGGACAGAGCCTCAGAGAAATGTGGGACACCATTAAATGCATCAATTGCATGGAAAGAGAGTACCAGAGAAACGGAGAGAGAGGAGTAGATGAAATATTCCAAAAATTAATGGCAGAAAACTTCCCAAATTTATTGAAAAACAACTTACACATCTAGGATGCTCCATCAACTCCAGGTTTGATTAAAACAAAGAGATCCACAAATAGACATATTGCAGTAAAAATTCTAAAAATCTAAGACAAGGAGAAAATCCTGAAAACAGCAAGAAATAAATGGTATCACTTATAAAGGAGTCCCAATAAGAGAAATGGCTGACTTACCTGTAGAACCAATGGAGGCCAAGACTGTAGGATAGCATTCAAAACTCTCAATTAAAAAACCATCAACCAAGAATACTATATCCAGCCAAGTTCCATTTCAAAAGTGGAAGCAATGAGTACTGAGTAATGAATAGAATTGTTGAATCATTAGATTGTACACCTGAAACTAATATAATACTGTATGTTATTATAATGGAATTTAAAAAGTTTGTATTTTCGATGACATTGGGTGTAAATTTTTTTTTTTTTTTTTAAGAGAGAGAGCTCGTGAGGAGAGGGGAGAGGGGCTGAGGAAGAGAGAGAAGAGAGGAAGACAGAGGAATTTTAAGCAGGCTCTATGCGGGCTCAAGGTTCAGCGCAGAACCCAACTTAAGGCTTGAACTCATAACCACATAACTCATAATCTCTTTTACTGAGATGAGATCAAGAGTTGGATGCTTAACCAACTAAGCCACTCAGTGCCCCATATTGTTTTTTATATATGTCTATTAAGTCAAACTTGGTAAAAAAAAAAAAAATGGAGATGAAATAAATACTTTCCAAAATAACAAAACTGAAAGTAGTTATTGCTAACAGGCCTGCCTTATAAGAAGTACTGAAGAACATTCCTCAAGGTGAAAGGAAATAAGCTCAGCCAGTAATCTGATCCAAATGCTAAAAAGCACTGGTAAAGATAATTATAAAAAAGAGTATATATATGCATATTTTTCTCCTTCTGATAACTGATTTAAAAAGCAACTGTATAAAATACTATGTACCTAATGTGATGTTGGACTTATACCAAAATGTAATATATGTGCAATACACTTGCCAAAAAATAAATAGCACAAGGGAGGTAGGTGGGAGCAAAACTGCATTGGGCTAAGGAAATTACTACAGATGGTAAAGCAACAACCATAATACAGTATTTCCTGGGTTTGTAACATTAGTAGATACACTGTGTATAACACTATACCACAAAAAAAGAGGTAAAGGGAATACAGTTTTATAGGAATAACATCCCTTTCTTTCTTTCTTTCTTTCTTTCTTTCTTTCTTTCCCTTTCTTTCTTTCAAGATTTATTTTTTTACGAGAGAGAGAGAGAGAGAGAGAGAGAGAGAGAGAGAGAGAGAGAACCTGCAAGTAGTGGGAGGGGCAGAGGAAGAGAATGTCCCCCAGACTCCATGCCAACTGCAAGCCTGATGCAGGGCTTGATCCCACAACCCATGAGATCATGATCTGAGCCGAAAACCCAGAGTCAGATGCTCAACCAATGGAGCCACCCAGGCGCCTCAGGAATGACATTTCTATATAACACTGTAATTAAGCTAACGCATGTTTAAAACAGACTCTCCTCTAAGCGCAGATGGTAAATCCTAGAGCAGCCGCTAAAAAGATAACTTAAAAATGCAAGGAAAAGAACATTAAAGAAATCAAATGACATTTTTAATATTTTTTAAGATTTTATTTATTTATCTGAGGGA
The DNA here is from genome assembly GCF_902655055.1 of Lutra lutra. Taxonomy (NCBI): domain Eukaryota; kingdom Metazoa; phylum Chordata; class Mammalia; order Carnivora; family Mustelidae; genus Lutra; species Lutra lutra. Next base: position 75,747,016 of record NC_062282.1, on the reverse strand, counting down.
GAATGAGTGAGAGAGAGCATGAGAGAGGAGAAGGTCAGAGGGAGAAGCAGACTCCCCAAGGAGCTGGGAGCCCGATGCGGGACTCGATCCTGGAAGTCTGGGATCATGACCTGAGCCGAAGGCAGTTGCTCAACCAACTGAGCCACCCAGGTGCCCCAACATTTTTAATTTTTTTTAATTTTATTTTTTATAAACATATATTTTTATCCCCAGGGTTACAGGTCTGTGAATCGCCAGGTTTACACACTTCCCAGCACTCACCATAGCACATACCCTCCCCAGTGTCCATAATCCCACCCCCCTCCCAATCCCCCTCCCCCCATCAACCCTCAGTTTGTTTTGTGAGATTAAGAGTCACTTATGGTTTGTCTCCCTCCCAATTTGACATTTTTAATTTTTAATGTGGGAGCGGAAAGACCTGAAAAGTTGAAAACTGGTAAGAAATCACTTAAAGTTTTAAGGAATTTGTTTAGAGAGGAGGAAGGGTCTCCTCTGAATGTGTCTGAGTTTCTTGCAAGAAATCAGGATTCTAGGGGCGCCTGCGTGGCTCAGCGGGTTAAAGCCTCTGCCTTCGGCTCGGGTCATGGTCCCAAGGTCCTGGGATCGATCCCCACATCGGGCTCTCTGCTGAGCAACGGAGCCTGCTTCCTCCAATCTCTCTGCCTGCCTCTCTGCTTGCTTGTGGTCTCTGTCTGTCAAATAAATAAATAAAATCTTAAAAAAAAAAGAAAAGAAAAGAAATCAGGATTCTAAAGGGCATAGTATTTTCAAATTTCCTCCAAATACTAGTCTTTTGTCTTGCGGTCTGAAACAGTCTTATTTTTATGTAAATAATGCCAAGTAGGTTGACTTACACTTGCCAATAATATTTTAAAGCAACATAGTAAAAATGGTAGTATTCACAATGTATTGATTTGAGGTTCAGTATGTTAAAGGGAGATGCCGCAAAAAGCTTGTAATTGGTGTGATCATCATAACCTTCCTAACCCCTGAGAGTTCAGGTTTATTGGAGGACAGCATCTTTCTTTCCTTCTCAAATAAGATTGCTTACCACCTTGGCATTAGCAGAAAGTTCATACCAGTGAGGACACCAATGATAGCTAAGTGTCTACTTTGATACTGCTTCTGTCTAATATGCATTAATATTTTCTGAAAGATTGAAAACCGCATAATTAATTGGCTATATTTAGTACTGAGGAGTTGCTACTGACATCTGTATCACACAATTTTTTAAAAACAATGATTTTGGGGCGCCTGGGTGGCTCAGTGGGTTAAAGCCTCTGCCTTCGGCTCAGGTCATGATCCCAGGGTCCTGGGATCGAGCCCCGCATCGGGCTCTCTGCTCAGTGCAGAGCCTGCTTCTCTCTCTCTCTCTCTCTCTGCCTGCCTCTCTGCCTACTTGCATTCTCTGTCAAATAAATAAATAAATAAAATCTTTAAAAAAACAAACAATGATTTTTTTTCTCTGATAACCATGGAGCCAAATGTAACACTTTTGAAAACATCTGATCATTTAGGGGGAAAAAAAGTGATGTATAGGAACTACATGCTGGAAATTAAAATGAAACACTGGCGAAAAAAATCAAGTAAGACTGAAAAGAACGAAATGTGGTCGTGAAGAATAAGTCACTCTATTATAAACATGTTACTTCTCTTCACATTATTATTTTAATGTAATTTTAAAAAAAGGTTTGTAGAATTTGGGGGGACACTTAAACACACATACACATAAGAAGTCCGTGAGACAAACCAAAAAGAATTTACAAAATTACAGTGCAGCTGGGCTTATATTGTCTAAAAATTAACTATATGAAGAGTTAGTCACTAAAGCAGGATGACACTATATAAGAGAACAGATAGGTATCCACGAACAAGAAGAGAAAATTCCACAGGATTTATAAGAATCCTACAAACCAATGGGGGATGTTTTGTCCTTTCAAAATAGTGTTAGAATTTGCCTACCCTTTTAAAAAACTGGATCTTGATTTCATATTATTCACCAAAATGTGTATTAAACAATTAATGTAAAAACTAAGACCATGAAAGAGCTAGAGCAAAATACAGATGAATATCTGTTCTCTGTGTTGCAGAATACATACTAAGCATAAAAGCAAATGAAATCAGAAAAAAAATATTCCTATGTTAAATAGAGAAAAATTTTAAGCTTCAGCATGTTGAAAAGTTTGAAAGTAGGAAAAATACCTGTAGCATTTACAACATAGGGTGAATATTTTAAATAAAAATATATTTTTTATAAGTTACCATGAAGGCAATATCCCCCCACAGAAAAATGAAAACAGACATAAAGGCAATCCAGAAAAGAAAAAGAGTAAGTGACCAAGTTTAAAAAAAAAAAAAAAAAAAGAGTTCAAGTTCACTGTAATCAAGAAAATGAAAACTAAAACCTTTTATATCAGTTTTGCTTATTACCCAGGTGGGATGTTTTTCATTGTAATTACACAAAACCTGACAAAAAGGTGGCTCAGAAACCCAGCATGTTATTATCTCACGCAGAAGAAGCTGGTCTCAAGTTGGTCCCTGCTTATTAACTTAGTGACTCACCATGCTATCTGGGACCCGCTTTCTCCAGCTCTGTCATCATCTGCGCACTTCCTCTCGTCCTCCAGGCGTCCCCCCGTGGTCATGTTCTGGATACAGCACCTATCATTCCTAGACCTCTCTTTCCACTGCAAGAACTGGAAGAATGGACTGTGTTTCCCTCTGTGTTTTTTAGAATCAAAGAGTGATCCACTTCAAGGAGTCCCTGCAGGTTCAACTGGTCAGAATCAGGTCACGTACCCATGACCAACCGAGTCACCGGGAAGGGATACTGAATTACCGCCACTGGCGTAGACTGGCTAACATTTACACTCTGTGTGGATTAAGCCGTATATGCTGCCGGTGGAGTGTAAGTTGATGCAAACTTCCTAGGTAAAACAGATCAGAAGTTTTTGAACTCCATAGACCCATTAACCCACAATTCTAGTTCTTCCTAAAGAAATACTCTTGGATGGGTTCACAAAAGGCTGTTCACTTATTTCTTTATACGAATTGAAAAATCAGAAATAGGCCATGTGTGCAAAAATAAGAGGTGAGTTAAATAAGGCTATGGTTCTAAGGGAGAATACTATGGAACCAACAAAATTATTTTATATACAACGATTTCTATGCACATATATTCATGTTCTATTGAGTGGGGAAATAAGGCTTAAAATATATCATCTTTTAAAAATATATGCAGGGGTGCCTGGGTGGCTCAGTGGGTTAAACATCTGCCTTCAGCTTAGGTCATGATCCCAGGGTCCTGGGATCGAGCCCCTCATCGGGCTCTTTGCTCAGCAGGGAGCCTGCTTCCCTTCCTCTCTCTCTGCCTGCCTCTCTGCCTACTTGTGATCTCTGTCAAATAAATAAATAAAATCTTTAAAAATATATATATATAAAAATATATGTAAAAGCCTGGAAAAATATATACCAATATCTTAATGATCTATGAGTGGTGTGATTACTGCAAATTAACTTTTTTTTTGCTCTATTTTGGGGGCATTTTCCAACCTTTTTTATATAAAAGTTATTTTGTAATTCAGATAGCGAAAACATTAAAAAGGAAAAATATTCAATTCTATTTTTTCTTCCCTTTCATAGACTAGATGAAGGCACTGACAAGGACCATAGTCTGGATGTTGGCGTCAATGAGGAAGACGCGGGTTCCGCGGTGTGCTGCCTGGTGCCTGGTGCCAGGACTCTGCAGATGGACAGACGTCTGGCAGAGCACGCATGTGCAAGAGCATGAAGGCGCGGCTCCTCTGAGCCAGGGAGCCCCATCGTTACCTCCGCAAATATCTCTCCTTCCTTCAGTTCTTCAAATGCGGTAGGAAAATGGCTTTGCGTTCTTTTTAAGTAGAAATTGAAGCAGGTGTTTATGTTTGCGTTGAGAAGCAGCTGGGGCAATGGAGAGAAGCTGCAGGAAAGAACCTACACAGCTGTCTAGCAACTTCGTGTCATGGTTAGTACCAATGCCCACCCTTCTGTCACCCTCCTTTCTATGCGGAGCTTGAGACCAGTATTCCTCTCAACCGCAGAGCTTTTTGGAAGAGTTTCCTAAGAACGGTCATAATGAGAGCTTAAATTATAGCATCTGGGCCTCCTTGCTAAATTCTTTGTACATTTTATCACATTTAATCCACATGACTACCTTGGGAAGGTGATGCTATTTTTAATGCTCTTTTCACTGAAAAGGAAACTGTTAAATTTTTTTAAACATTTTTTGAAGTTACTTTTAAAGGTCACAGGGCTAGGAAGGAGCAGAAGCCAGAGTGTGTCCTTATCTGTTAGGCCCTGAAGTACAAGCTGCCCTCTTCTTTACTGTGTCGCCCTTAAGTCTGGTATAAGCATCATGATGTGTGGCTGAAGGGCAGCGCCAGGAAAGGTACAATATCAATGTCCTCTGTACCTCCCAGCAAAGTGTGCATGACAGTTGGCTGTGAAAGACAGAGCTTTCAGAAGGGGGTGTATTCACGTGAGTGTGTATTGGTGTGTTTGTGTAGGAGCACTGGGCCTGTGTCACTTGGGTGAAGCACACAAGTGTCTCACTTGGCACTGGATCTTAGAGAGAAAGCAAATTCAACTGCAGCTGCATTTTTCAAATTCTGTGGCCCACTCTTCCCCTTTAAGGCACCCAGGTTTACAACCCTTGACCCTCGCTTCCTAAAGTTATGGGGCGGTCACCTTGTCACCATGGACTTGCCCGTGTGATCCTATAAACACACAAACACATTCACACAGACTCACACAGCAGATCTGTCACTGTAAATCACTTGGGTCCAGGAGGGGTGAATGAATAGGGTCTGATGAGGTGTGGCCGTGGGTGAGCTCTGTCTGATCACCTTTGGCAGAGGCTTCCTTCTGAGGTTTCCATTTTCGATGCGAAGTCTCGGGTCAAGGTAGACATGGAAGTCACCGTGGCCACCATTCATGCAACGGATTTTGTTGACTACACCTATAAAACAGACACAAAAATGATATAAGATTGGCCTTCTCATACACACACACACACACACACACACATATACACATACCCCTCAAATATTATGCATATAATATATATGACATTTTTAGATACCTGTCAACTTGCAAGTTTCATTATATGACTATTAACTTAAGGCTCTGTAAGTCTGACTTACAGAGTGTTTTCCAGATTCTCAGGAACATTCTGGAAACTGGTACAGGTAGCATTCCTTGGTGGGCTATCATAAATCTTTGTATTTTAGGATGGAAGGGTTTTCATTCATTGTCTCATGAGGGCTACTTAGAGCCTAAATGCTTAATTACCACCACTTGTTATTACCGGGAGGCTTTGTCCTCGGCCTCATCCACTGTCCATAGCACAGCTGGCATCTCCAGGACCCGTGGGGTTCTATGGGACACAGCTTCTGCTGTCACATTTTGTTTTATTCTCGGTGCTGAAAGCCATCAACATATTTTAAAAGGAACTATATTCCCATCTTCATTCCACAGCTCTTCGATCCTTTAATAGAAGGAAAGTTTAGAAAAAGCAGGTCACTAAAAAGCAAAAGCCAATACATGTGTGGAAATGTTCAAAGACACATAAAGCAAAATACGATTGAAATACCAATGTCAGGGGCGCCTGGGTGGCTCAGTGGGTTAAAGCCTCTGCTTTCGGCTCAGGTCATGATCCCAGGGTCCTGGGATCGAGCCCCGCATCGGGCTCTCTGCTCAGCAGGGAGCCTGCTTTCCTTCCTCTCTCTTTGCCTGCCTCTCTGCCTACTTGTGATCTCTGTCTGTCAAATAAATTAAAAAAAAAAAAAAAAAGAAATACCAATGTCATTTTTCGAACTGGCGAGCATTTTTAAACGACTACACCCTAGCTGGCAATGGTGAGGGGAACTGGAATTCACCTGGCAGAACATACATTGGTTTAGAATTTCTGATGGCAAATCTGGCAAGATGCAACAAAAGCTCCAAAAAAGCATGCATAGTCTAGGACCCCACATTTCAACATCTACAAGTTTTTGTGAGAACATAATAGCAATCAAGTACACACATAAATGTTTCAAGGGGCATCTGGGTGGCTCAGTGGGTTAATGCCTCTGCCTTTGGCTCAGGTCATTATCTCAGGGTCCTGAGATCGAGCCCCGCATCGGGCTCTCTGCTCAGTGGGGAGCCTGCTTCCCCCCCCCCTCTCTGCCTGCCTCTCTGCCTACTTGTGATTTCTGTCTATCAAATAAATAAAAATAAATCTTTAAAAAAATAAAAATAAATGTTTCAAGATCCTTACCAAAATGTCATTAGGATATTTAAAAAGTAGAAATAAATTTCGAACAATTGATGAAATCAACTCTGACACCATACAGTATTAATTAGGTAAAATAATCTTTAGGAAAATACTCCCAATATTTTGTCTCTGGACTAAAAAAGATAATGCATGTTATTATCCTGTTTGATTTTATGTAATATATTGTGCGTGTTTGTGTGTGAGTGTAAAGAGAGGGTGGGTGTGAGGGAAACAGACCAGAGGAACAGATACCAGAAGATCATGTATGGTGTTCTCTAATCTAGTGGTGTTAAGAGCAGTTTAAGAATTGGGTAAGGAAAGATAGAACAAAAAAAAAAAAAAATTGGGGCGCCTGGGTGGCTCAGTGGGTTAAGCCGCTGCCTTCGGCTCAGGTCATGATCTCAGGGTCCTGGGATGGAGCCCCGCATCAGGCTCTCTGCTCAGCAGGGAGCCTGCTTCCTCCTCTCTCTCTACCTGCCTCTCTGCCTGCTTGTGATCTCTCTCTGTCAAATAAATAAATAAAATCTTTAAAAAAAAAATTACCTTGTGGACACAGTTTCTGTGTGAAAATAACCAATTGTGCTGTGACCTCAGTGATCCAGTCAGTGCCTTGTAGAAAGCTGATATTTAATTTTTTGCAAATGTCAATCCAAATATGGGTTCACCCAAATCTTGATGTTAGGGTCTCAGTCAATAACAGTCTATGAGTCTGGCCAGCCCCCTCACTAAAGTCCTTTGTATTAATAAAAGCTACCTTGTCATGAATACTTAATATACGCTGAGCTCAGGGCTAAGCACCTTTTGGTATAAATTCATATAATCCTTTCACTAACCCTATGATCTAGGTAAGATCAATCCCCTTAATGTTGAAAACCCCAACCTTGGGAGACATTAGGAGGCCTGCCCAGGTCACAGAGCCAGTCAACACCAGATCAGGAATTGAAAACCAGCTCTGTGGGGCTCTACACCTTTAGACATAATGCCTGTAACACAGCCTCCCACCTGCAGGCCCTCTGTCACTGCACCAGGAATCTTCAGGGCAATGGCCTCAGAAGTCTTTCAATTCCATCATGGACCCAAAGCATACCAGCTTCCTCTATTTCTTCTTCTGGCTGATTGAAAGTCAACTGAATACTTTTTATAGATAATCTATATACATATAGATATATATCTAGTGAACCAAGAAGAAAAGGAATATGTTTGCCCCAAATTCTTTAGGTATGTTTATAAGAACATACATCTTGGAAATAGGAAAAGGCCCAATGAAGCTAATGTGTTTTGCATAAATATCATTATTCTTGTACCTCAGAGCAAAGCAAATATTGGTTTACACGTTGCCTAAAGAGCCTTAGGGGAGAAATTAGCATGAAAACCATTTGCTTCCTAAATGCAAAGTTTAACTCACAAAATCCGGCTGAAATAAAGATGGCACAGTGAAATAAATCTGAGAGTAAACATCTTTGAGATGACTCAGGACAAACAGAGAAACCGAGAAGAGCCATATTGTCCAGTAATCTGGTGGGTGGTCCCCTGGGGTCACATGCTTTGCTTGTGGCAGGATGTTATTTAACCAGGTAGGGGCAAACAGGAATCTGGGAGGGCTGCCTCCAAAGCCAACACACAACACCAGGAGGAAGTAGTGAACGCACCAGACCTAGAAATAGCTTTGCGAGGCCAGAAGGAGAGACCAGAACGCTCATCATTCTTAAGGCTGGCCCTTTGGCATTCACAAAATTCAATCCTGCCCCAGGACCTCATCTGCAATAACATGAGAAGTGGTCTTCCTATCCTTCAGCATCCGCCCGTACAATTGCTCTCTCTCCCGAGGCTGAGTTGTGTTGTACTTGTACCAGAACAGCCAGTCCAGAGCCACGAAGGCCCTGAATCCTCCTACTTCCCTGTATATCCCAGAGTCTGGGTCAGATGAGGGCGTGGAGGTGGGAGCTGGGCTGGGAATCAAATTGCTGGCCAAATTCTCTGGGGAACCCCCACCTTGGAAAACTCCTTTGGCTTTGCATTGCCATGAGCCACTCACCCCTTTTCTTTACCTTGTCATCTTATACTACTACCTCATGCCTCTAAGGTCTGGCATTTTTGCTGCCATCCTGTGATCAGCCAAAGATGAAAAGCATATGAGATGACAGAACAGAATTTTCAAGCTCCTGCCCAAATCCATTTTCTACTGGGAGCACATGGAACCAGCTGATCACAGGGTTGGCAGAGAGAAGCTCAGTAAGAACTGGTGCCCTGCAACAACCCTGGGAAGAATTCCCAAACAGCACCATTTATAAAAGATCCAGAAATGACCCTCTCCTGACATAGCCCACAGCTTGTCACATAATCCATATGTGGCATTCATTCCAAAGCTCGCTTTGATTTTATGCATTTCATTTTCCTCCTTAATGATGCTTTTTGGGTAACTGAGATTTTAGAAATATGAAGAGTGCTTTAAACACCCTAAGATACATATATTTCTATGGCTAGTTTTATAAGTAATGACGTGTGAACCTTTGTGGCTTTAAAAACATCTTTACTCCATTATGCTATTGATCAGTATGGCCCAGGGAAGCAATCTAAAATCATACTGAGAAAAACTGGGAAGGAATTTGACAATCGATGCATGTTTCTTATGGATATTGAAGGAGATAGATCCAAAATAGGTATTTTGCAAGACTTTGGTAGAAGGAATTGATTTTCAGTTAGTCAGAATAGAAGAAAATAAGGGTGCTCTCCACAGAATGCAAGGAATCAAACAAGTAAGCACATTAGGCTCTAATTAACCTTAGCAAGATGTTTCATCTCTCTAAGACCCAGGTTTTTTTAAATCTATAAAGTGAGAATAACAACTGTTACTGCATGGCAATTACATTTTAAAAAGCAGGTCTTAGGCCATAGGAAGCACCTCTTAAGTGCTCACTGTCATCAACATCATCATCACAGCTGTCACTGTCACTTGGCACTAGAACCAAATGTGCTTACTGAGTAAAGGGAGATGGGAATGGTGTCCTGTAGGAACTTTCTCGGCTACAAGGTCAGGACAGTGAGGCAAGAGCCTGCTTCTTCCCAGGTGGACTGGTAGATCTGATCACCACGTACTGCAGTCCAGCCTCAGGGAGGTGTTTCAGAAACACATACCTCCAGTCAGACGAAGGTCTGGGTAAATTCATGATCTGCCTGTCAAACTTTTATCCCTGCGCCTCAAAACATGCCTCTCTTGCAAGTACTGTGTGGACCGTACTGGCAAGTCAGATGAGTGACTGAGCTGGGCACTCTAGCCACCCATCTGTTTCTATCTCTAGATGAAGGAAGTTCTGAAACACCATATTTCCACTAGGTAGAAATGGGTAATAAAAAGGTTACCCTGGAGGACACATTTCTATAGGCATCCAAACCCCCTGAAACTCTGCCTATTTCTACACAGTGATCTATGATATTTCTTTTTGAGAAAACACTTGGTCCTCTTACACGTGAAATCTCACAAAAGTTTTTTTATCCGCCATTCATTCATCTACCACTTACTATGTTTTTGTTTTTTTTTCTTTAATGGGAGGTAGAGACCTAGTTGTTGGACCTATGGCCTCACAGGGATCAAGGAATAGGGTCAAGGATTCATTTGGTGGAGCAGGGGACACTTCATTACGCTACTGCCTTATGAGGGGCTTATGGGGTGCCCACTTTCAAAATCATTGCTCCCTCTTCTGCCCATAACCACACGCAGCTCCTTCTGAATATCTGGGGCCTGGATCCCACATTCCTCCATTCTACAAGGTTAAGTGAGGATTAGTTGTTCTTGAAAGGTGGACTTTTTAATTTCTCAAACAGAAGGCACAGGTGGGTATGGTATCCAATACTGGAAATCGACAGTTTTTTGCAGCCCAGGCTTTGAAGGCCTGTGGGTTCACACAATGTGACTAATCGGAGTGGTCAAATAAACAAGAGTCACATGTAGTTTCCTGCCTCTGGACGTGTGGTGATGTACAGCCCCATACACAGAGAGTTCTTGAGAGAGATGGATGGAGGATGTTGGTGTGAGAAGGACATGGCCTGACATGGCCAATAAGTCAGTCCCAACTAATTGATAATGGAGACATCAATAATTTCACCATCCTTGAATGAAACGTTTGTGGACATCTTCAAGTAACAAGGACAATGTTTGTTTTGTTACAAAACTTTTTTTTTTTTTTTTTTTTTGCATGAAAACACTCATCACACAATTTGTGGAACTGGAGCTATGGTCATTATTGAAGGGAAGAGAGATTTGTAAAGATGGGAAGCGAAATTTGACCTCTCCGTTCATTTTCACATGGGGGCAGATGAAGCAGCAAACCCTGTTTGCCAAGAATACACCTGGTGGGGCACCTGGGTGGCTCAGTGGGTTAAGCCTCTGCCTTCAGCTCAGGTCATGATCAGGATCCTGGGATCGAGCCCCGCCTCGGGCTCTCTGCTCAGCCGGGTGCCTGCTTACCCCCTCTCTCTCTCTGCCTGCCTCTCTGCCTACTTGTGATCTCTGTCAAATAAATAAAATCTTAAAAAAAAAAAAAAGAATACACCTGGGGAGTCATCTCATAAAGGTTCTGATGAATACCTTTCAGTGCCAGCAAACAAGGGGTATGTGTCACCATGTAAGAAGTTAAGTCACTAAGGGCTCATGAAAACAATCCTTCAAGGGACTGAAGTCCTAGGGAGGTCAATTACATAGGCAGGGCTACCAGCACCAAAGCACTATGTGTTTGGCAAAGCCACTTTGCTGGTGCTTTCAGTCATATATTACCTTTTGAAAAAAATTTTTTAATTTATTTTCAGCATAACAGTATTCATTGTTTTTGCACCACACCCAGTGCTCCATGCAATCTGTGCCCTCTCTAATACCCACCACCTGGTTCCCCCAACCTCCCACCCCCTGCCCCTTCAAAACCCTCAGATTGTTTTTCAGAGTCCATAGTCTCTCATGGTTCACCTCCCCTTCCAATTTCCCTCAACTCCCTTCTCCTCTCTAACTCCCCTTGTCCTCCATGCTATTTGTTATGCTCCACAAATAAGTGAAACCATATGATAATTGACTCTCTCTGCTTGACTTATTTCACTCAGCATAATCTCTTCCAGTCCCGTCCATGTTGCTACAAAAGTTGGGTATTCATCCTTTCTGATGGAGGCATAATACTCTATAGTGTATATGGACCACCTAACCAAAGAGGTAAAGGATCTGTACTCAAGGAACTACAGAACACTCATGAAAGAAATTGAAGAAGACACAAAAAGTTGGAAGACCATTCCATGCTCTTGGATCGGAAGAATAAACATTGTTAAGATGTCTATACTTCCTAGAGCAATCTATACTTTTAATGCCATTCCGATCAAAACTCCACCAGTATTTTTCAAAGAGCTGGAGCAAATAATCCTAAAATTTGTATGGAATCAGAAGAGACCCTGAATTGCTAAGGAAATATTGAAAAACAAAAATAAAACTGGCGGCATCACGTTACCTGATTTCAAGCTTTACTACAAAGCTGTGATCACCAAGACAGCATGGTACTGCCATAAAAACAGACACATAGACCAGGGGAACAGAGTAGAGAGCCCAGATATGGACCCTCAACTCTATGGTCAAATAATATTCAACAAAACAGGAAAAAATATACAGTGGAAAAAAGACAGTCATATATTACTTTTGACAAAACTAGCCCTCTTCTGTGCTGAAAGGAGGGCCATTGTGATGCTGAAAGGGCTTCAGGTAAGAGTCAATCTGCATCATCACCACGTAGTGCATCTAGAGCCCTCAGCATGAGGCTGGAACATAAGAAGCGGGGAGTGGTGGTCTTGCTATCATTAATTGTGTATCATTTCCATTTCACATGTGTGTCTGTTAGGCCAACAGAGCCTCTATGAGTACTATGAGAAAACAGGATTTAACAGAAGACTTGTTTGTATCAGTGGTGAATGGGAAAGTGAACATCTTACAGTGGGTGTTGGCAAGTCAGAGTCAAGAGTGATATGCTCCTGATGTTCTGATGGGGTGGGGGGGAGGAGCCAGAGCTCACAAGGAAAGAGGAGAAGCTGTGTGCTCCTGGCTGTTAACACAGGACCACAAAGGTGGGGGTTCTCAGAGAGGACTGGGGAACTCTGGCCTCTGTAGAACCAACCAGTCACCCCTTTGAAATTCACCACCTGCAGTCTGTAGTTAAGCATGTGGTGGGAGCCCAAGGCTGCTGTTGGTTGCCAGAAACAGACCAAGTGCACAAGCAATAGGAAGAGTGCAGGGGCTGGCGGAGGCCCTCCATGCACCTTGTCACCTTCGTCATCACACCTGCTCGGTCAATGTGAGGATGCCTGAGCTTCTCTTCCGCTTCCCAGATCTCACACCAGGTCCTCCTCTGGCTCTAACTCAGAGCCATAAGGGGAAGGGAGTCCTGGGAAATGTTCCCAACCTTAGACAGGAGAAGCAGTGGCAAGTGAAGAGAACATCTGTCTTAGAGTCGTGATGTCACACATGAGCTCTGGAGCCAGACATCTCATTCTGAATACGGCTCTGTCCCTTCCCAGCTCAGGAACCTTGACAGATTTCTTAACTTCGAGAAGCCTCAGTTTTCTGTATGAAAATGAAGGTAGTAACAGAATCAATCTCATAAAGCTGGGGGGAGGATTACATGAAATAAGAGGGCTTTGTGTAGGCACAAAATAACATGTCAAGGTCTTTGTTCAGGCACAAAACAACAACAACAGCATTATACAATTTGCTTTGTAACAGCAAGGGCATTCAATCCAACATGGCCTCCCCACTCAGTGCCCCAGAAACAGGCCAGGACTGTACTGATTAATAGCTAGAGCCATCTAGCCTGCTCCCAATTCTGTCATTGACAAGACAGATGTCAGGGACTATAGGAGAATACACTTTATCCTATTTTTCTAAGCATGGCCCCTAGCCAGTAAATTACATGAGAAAATGTGCTGGGATGCTAAGAAAACCCTTTCGGTTAGCTATGTGTTCAGAGTGACATATGGAAGAAGCAGATATGACTCTCAGTATGCTGTGTGACTTGAGAGATGCCGCAGGGAAAGTGACTCACTGTCCAGCTAGACATGAACAAACCAGCTTTAACACTGTGGAGTTACTTCTGATGGTGTCGAGTCAGTACAATTCTCTTCAAATCCAACAGCCATGTCTGAAGACACTTAGACTGTGTGTGTGTGATCACTGAGCTGAGAGTTTCCATTCACTGAGCACCTACTAAGTGTGGGCATCATGTGGGCATGAACTACTTAATTAAATTAAAGTTAAAATGTAAAGTTATCCCAAAATGAGGGATAAATAAAACATAGTTCTTGCCCTCAAAAAGCTCATAATCTCACAGATTAGAATAGGGAGTGGAGGCAAAATAAATACCATGTAGTTATGAGAACGATTTTACAAGTCGTAGAAACACCGTGCAGTTCGCCCCAGGAGGAAAGAGCACAGGTTCAAGAGATCAGGTGTCAGCCCACATGCACCTCAAAAAGGCTTTGCCCAAATGGAAGCAGACCACCTTCCTATGTTACAATGTTCTGCTTTATTGTCCTCATAGCCATTATCAGATTTGGCGATTAAAAACACTTTTGTCTTTACTACCATCTCCTTCAAATGGAAACTAAACTCCACAAGATGAGGAGATTCATCTGTTTACCTCTTCAGGGACTAAGACACTGCTTGTCACTTGAGAGATGCTCCTTAAATACTTGCTAAACCAATGACTTGGTAGCTGGCAGGCTCAAAGATGGCTTCATAATGGAAGCAGAGCAATCTGCCTTCACATTCATATTCATTCACAATGTGTCTGAAGAAACAAAGACTTTCAAGTGGGGTTTGGAGTTAAGAGAGAGGAGTGATTATAGGAGAAAGGAACAGGTGACTGAAAGTCCAGAAGTAGATGGCTCAATTCCCAAGCAAGCAGCAGCATCAGAATACACACATGTTTTGGAATAATGTATGAATGCATGTGTTAGTTCAAAGAAAATGTGGCCAAAGGAGGCTGTGGTTGAAAGAGTAGCTGAGTTTCTGATGTGAACAAACTTTTTGAAAGGATATTTTGACAACTGACAATTTGTGGTTGACTTAGTGGTAAATATTCAAAAAACTAAGCAAATAAAAGAAAAAAAACTGAAAAGAAAAAAAAAGCTAGTCGAGTTTGATGTCAGGAACTCATTGGCACTGTAGACAGACTCATTCCCCTTGCGGCACTCACATGGGTGACCCCCAAGCACCAAGCTGCCACAGGAAGTGCATGAGTTCTCTCATGGAAATAAACTCTTTAAACTAGGATACAACAGTTCACTTCCTGCTTGTGGCACAGGTGTCAGTCCTCTCCAAACATTCAGTAACTAAGCACCTTTTAGTGGGTTATATGAGTAATTCTTGAATCTATTGGATCTGTTGCTTCTAGCCCTTCTGGGTCATTAAGAATGGGAATACCTTCTCTTTGGTTCCTCTCTCCATCATCTCTCTAAAGAGTCAGAAACAAAAGATTCCAGGATGATAGAATGGCAGGACAGAAGATACCTGGGCCCCTCAGTCACTGCCTGGAGAAGAGTCACTCAGGAACATCCCCGATGCACATCAGATGTAAGAGGGGGACAAAACTTGGTTGTTGTAAGCCTAAGACTTGGGATATCTATTTTAATGCAACATGGATTAAAGGAGTCATCATTTATACTTAAAACAAAACAAAACACAACAAAACTAAACCACTTTTATCCTTTGTTTCTTTTGGCGGGGGGCTTAGTTTTGTTTAAGTCTTCATACATACCATCATCATAATGGGCAACCACTTAAACAATTCTGCCAATCAGGCTAATGACCTTGCTTTAAACCTCCTGTTCCCATTCAGACTTGGCACATCACAGTATAATATTAGTAATATACAGTTTTGATTTGATCACCATTTTCCATAATTGTAGAGTCAGTAGACTCCACATTAGGAAGTAAGGTTTAAAACACTTATTTTAAAGATTATAGTATCTGATTTCAGTAAGTTTGTCCCAATTTCCCTATGTTTTTGACCACCTTATCTTCCTCCTGTCAGTTCATGCTCATATTCTAGCTAATATTAACAACTGAACCCAACTAAATAATGAAGTTTGATAGGAGGAGAGAAGTGAGGAGGCAAGCACAGCAGGAATTTGGGTAAAACTCAGGGCCCCTCTAATCCAGGGAGCACTGCCCACCAGAACGCTACATAAAATATGCTTTCTGCAGAACGATTCCCTGAGATGTCTTGCACTGGGGACTCCAGGATGGGGTATGCACAGAACGCTGCCTCTCACAGTAATACAGTTTAGCGGCAATGTGAGAAATGCAGCAGCAATCGAAAACCCATAGTGAATTGTAAATGCTAACAGCCTCAAATATAAATAGATCAAATTAGGACATGGTCTCTGAGTAGAATAAGCATTTCTTTAGAAGAAGACAGGGGGTGATGAATGCACATACTTGGAATATCTTCTGAAAATGAAATAACATGTGATGTCGGACCCTCTGGTTCATTTCAGTCGTGTGCCCTGCACTCATAATTAACATGATTTCCAAATAACTGGTAAAATTATTCTAGGTTTTGGTTCAACAATAGTATAAAAGTTCAAGCTTGAATTTAGGAGAAAAATCAAATGAATATAAAAATTTATATTCAGGGTGTTTGGGTGGCTCAGTCATTAGGTATCTGCCTTCAACTCAGGTCATGATCCTGGGTCCTGGGATCAAGCCCCACATTGGGTTTCCTGCTCAGTAGGAATCCTGCTTCTCCGCCCACTCTCCCTGCTTGTGTTTCCTCTCTAGTTGGCTCTCTGTCAAATAAACAAATAAAATCTTAAAAATCTTAAAAAAACATATATTCACTTAAGCCTCAATTATTCCCCTATTTAAGTAAGCAAAACTCTAACTCTAAGGGTTTAAAGTTCTTTCTGTTAATTACTTTCTCAGTAAGTATGTGTGTGTATATAATCCATGTTCACTAACGAAAAGTTACACAAAATAGGAAAGAAAAAACATGGGAAAGAAAAGTCCCAGAATCTCTTGGGATTCTGCCACCCAAAACTACCTACTAAAGATTGTTCTGTATATTTTACAGAATTCAAATTATATTCAAAAGTATTATAATATAAATAAAATTTGTAATTTGCATTTTATTTTCATAATATTTACTGTGCTTTCCTCAAAATCATTAAAAATCATTTTAATATACAATGGAATACTACTCAGCCATAAAAAAGAACAAGGTCTTGCCATTTGTGACAACATGGATGGAACTGGAGGATATTATGCTAAATGAAATAAGTCAGTCAGAGAAAGAATTATTTCACTCACATGTAGAATCTAAAAAACTAAATAAGCAAAACAAAGTTAAAAAAAAAACAGACTCTCAAATACAGAGAACAAACTGGTGAAGGTCGTAAAATATACTGATATATGTATATGTATATATGAAATATACTGATATACTGATAAAATATACATGCTAGAGAGAAGGTGGATGGGGGAACAGGTAAAACAGATGAAGGGGACTAGGAGGTACAAGCTTCCAGTTAAGATAAGTAAGTCACAGAGATGAAAAGTGTAGCATAGGGAATATAGTCAATAATACTGTAATAATGTTGTATGGTGATGGACACTATACATATCATGGTGACACAGTAATGTATAGAATTATTGCATCAACATGTTGTATACATGAAACTAATGTAACATCATATATTAATTATACTTCAACTTAAAAAAATAAAAGCTTAAAATCTTTTTAAAAATGTTATATTTTACACTGTATTCTATACTACAAGTGTATCAACATTTACTCCTACATATCCTTATTACCGCACATTTACACTATTTTAAAAAGTATGGTTTGTTTATAAGTTATTGATTTGTTATATATCATCGCTTATACATAAATATATTTTATATGTTTTAAATTATGAACCTATCGCTAGAAGTGGAACACTAAGTCAGAGGCTATAGTCCTTTTTTGAAATATACTTTTGGTCATACAAATATATTTCAGAATATAAAAGTAATGGTGGAAAAATATAATGATCCATGCTATTCTCTACCAGAAAATAATCACCCCTGGCTGTGTTTGCTTTTTTATCAATACACATGTTTCTTTTCATATGTAAATATAAATTAAAATATAAATGGTACTATTGACTAAGTGATCATCTTTTATTTAGCTTTTTAAAGATTTATTTGAGAAAAAGCACAAGCACATGCTAGTTGGGAGAGAGACAGAGGGAAATGGAGAGAGAATCTCAAGCAATCTCCCCATCTGGTGTGGAACCTAAGGTGGGGCTTGATTTCAGGACCCTGAGATCAGGACCTCAGCCAAAATCAAGAGTTCAACGCTTAACTCACTACACCACCCTGGTATCCCTAAATGATTACTTTTTGTATTAAAATGTTCTGGTGCCCCTCTCTCCTAGCCTCCAGAATCCCCAGGATTGGGGCAGATGCAGGAAAACTGAATGACCAGTCCCAAGGCTAGGACTGGACTGGCACATGAAGGAAAGAGGAGAGCCTAAGTGGACGATGCTGGCTGTGTTTAAAGCAATCTGCTTGCTTCCATATTCAATGTTCTCCTCTCAGAACCTCATTAGAAATAGGCTGTCACTTCACTCCCAAATGCATTCTGCCCAGCGGGATTGGCTCCTCTCCAGATACCATCAACTTCACAGAAATCAATGTGGTGGTGTTTGCCCATTCTAAGAATAAGCACTTTAAAGACTCCTTGAATATATAAAATCAATAACAGAGCAAGTCATTGCAATCCATATAATTAAATCACTTCCAAATACCCTCATTTTTTTCCTCCAAACAATCGTGATAAGAGTCTGAGCTGACAGAGTCTCCACAGGGCGCCTCATCTGAGCTCCAGAAGGACCCAGACTTGATTCAGACCCATCTTGATCCTGTGGTAGTTAGGGCTTCTGACCTCAGACAACAGAGCCAGAGCACTGGATCGACAGACACGGAGAGTGGCCAGGTGGCAAAACAAGCATCCCTGTTCTTGTGAGAGTGACCGACTGTGTGTTTGGTGGGATAACTAGTTACTAAAGTCAGTCACTGTCCATCATCAGTACCGGCCGACAGTGGTTGGTGCTCACTCAAGAGGTGTGACCAGCAGCAGGCTAACCTGTCAGCGGGGCTGGAACACATCTCTGGCACTTCCCCCTCCGTGAGAGGTCCTGAGGTGAGGAACGGATGAATTACAATATGATGCCCTTGGTGCAGCAGAGGGGGGAGGGAGCAAACAGAAAAGAAGCAGGGGTTGGGGCGCCTGGGTGGCTCAGTGGGTTAAGCCGCTGCCTTCGGCTCAGGTCATGGTCCCAGGGTCCTGGGATCGAGTCCCACATCGGGCTCTCTGCTCAGCAGGGAGCCTGCTTCCCTCTCTCTCTCTGCCTGCCTCTCTGTCTACTTGTGATCTCTGTATGTCAAATAAATAAATAAAATCTTTAAAAAAAAAAAAGAAGCAGGGGCATAACTCCTATTGTTAGAAATACAGGAGCCGACTGAGCTATGTAGCAACAGAGAGGATGTGCTAAGGGATGGGAATCAAATGGGATAATGAGGGTAAGTTTTAAGGTGAAGAAAGTCTTTATTTGATATTCAAAAATAAAGAGGAAGAGAAGGTCTGCTTCTGATAATGGGGGATTAAATATTTCAGACAAAACATCACCACTGAGAACAAACAGAAAATGTGTATAGATATGTGTGTGTATGCATGTACATATTCTTCTAGTACCCTAGAATATCATATGTTTCAAAAGTAAGAGACACAGCTTTAAACAGACAATAGAAATCTGAAAATATTTGAAACAAATAATAAAAAGGTAAACATTGGAATTGTAACATGAAGCTAAAGATGTGCTTGGAGAGACATTTATGATATGAAATACACTTTTTTTTTAAAAAGGTACAAAATCAGTGACTTAATTTAAAAAAGGCATTCTCAAAAAACTAGAAAAGTAAATTGAATCTATTAGTAAAAGGAAACAAACAATAAAGATACGATCAGAAATCAATGAAAGAGAAAGAGATGGTTTTATAAAAAGACTAATAAATTAGATAAACCATGATAAGAGCAGATCAGGTTAAAAAAAAATAGGAGAGGGCTGCCTGGGTGGCTCAGTAGGTTGCAATCTGACTCTTGGTTTCGGCTTGGGTCCTGACCTCAGGGTCATGAGATCGAGCCCCAAGTCAGGCTCTCCACGCTCAGTGGAGAATCTGCTTGAAGGTTCTCTCCCTCTCCCTCTGCCCCTCCCCAACTCACATGTACACTCTCTCACTCTCTCTCTCAAATAAATAAATAAATTAATTAATTAATCTTTAAAAAATAAGAGAGCTAACACAAGTAGCAAACATCAGGAATGAAAAAAGGAACACCACAAGATAAGGACAGTATAAACAAATATATGCAAATACATTTGAAAGTTTAGATGAAATAATCAAATTTGTATAAAAACAATTTCAAAACTGACAGTAGAAACAGAAATATAAATGCTCCTGTAACTATTAATGACACGTAATTCTTAATTAAAAACTTGACCCCACCTCACCCTGCCACCAAAATGTAGACTCAGGCAGATCCTGAGGTAAATTTTACTAAACATTTAAGGAGAGAAGAAAACAATTTTCATCTTGATGATTAAAAAAAAAAGAAAAGAAAACCATTCCCACCTTGATTCATGAATACAGCTGTAAAAGTTCTAAACAAAATAGTGGGAACTCAAATATAAGCAATACACAAAAAGGACAATACATCCTGATCACACTTACTCCAGGAAGGCAAGGGTGATTTAACCCTGGAATTGATCAGTATATTTTACGACCTTCACAAAATGAGATAAAAACCATATCATCATTTTTAGGGATGAGGTAGAAGATATACTAAAATCCAACATCTATTCATAACAAAAACTCTTAAAAATAGAGATAGAAGGGAACTTTATAAATATCACACAGAGTATTTATATACTTAGTGGTAAATTGTTGAAAACTTTTTCTCTAAGATTAAAACGAGAAAATGGTATGGACTGTAGCAACATCTACTTCATATTACAGTGAAAGTCTGTGGAGTAAGGCAGAATAATACATAAATGTATAAGGACTAGAGAGAAAGAATTAAAATGTCATTTTTCACAATAGATATGATTTTGTGCATATAAATTTCAAAATAATCCATATAAGTTTACTATGATTAATAAGTAAAATAGTAAGGTCTCAGGGCACCTGGGTGGCTCAGTTCGTTAAGCGTCTGCCTTTGGCTCAGGTCATGATCCTGGGGTCCTGGGATTGAGTCCCACATCGGTTCCCTGCTCAGCGGGGAGCCTGCTTCTCCCTCTGCCTGCTGCTCCCCTGCTCATGCTCTCTCACTCACCTGCTTTCTCAGATAAAATCCTGAAAAAAAAAAAAAAAGTAAAATAGGACATTAGATGTAAGTTCACTTGATGAAAATCAATTGTATTAAATACCAGCAAAAACAGCTCAAACATACAGTTTTAAAAGACAGCGTTTATGGAGCTTAATTTCTTTTTTTTTTTTTTTTTTTTTTTCAGCATAACAGTATTCATTATTTTTGCACCACACCCAGTGCTCCATGCAAATCGTGCCCTCTACAATACCCACCACCTGGTGCCCCCAACCTCCCACCCCCCACCCCCTCAAAATTCTCAGATCGTTTTTCAGAGTCCATAGTCTCTCATGGTTCACCTCCCCTTCCAATTTCCCTCAACTCCCTTCTCCTCTCCATCTCCCCTTGTCCTCCATGCTATTTGTTATATGGAGCTTAATTTCTTAATTTCTGCCTCAGCCCTCCCTGAAGGTGGGCTAACTTAGTGACACATATCTAAAGAATAGAGGATAGAAACAGGGAAAACAGTAGAGAGTCCTGGCAAATACCACTGCAACCAAGTGATGAAGCCTAACGTCACCAGTGTTGTCACGTGGATGTCATGTGTCCCCTGATGTGATGACACTTTGCCTCTCTGTATTCCTTCAAAAATCCCAGAACCTCAGTCTAATAATGGAAAACATGTGAGGAAAAACTCAGGCTGGGGACTTCTACAGAATACCCGACTTTACTATTTCACTTACAATCTGTAGTGAACTTTCTATGGATTAACCTGAAATTTCTATGCACAAAATCACATCTGTGGTGAAAAATGACATTTTAATTCTTCCTCTCCAGTCCTCCCACATTTAGGTATTTTTTGGCTTATTACACAGACTTTCAGTGTCATGTCAAGACTATCAAGGTCACAAGAAAGGAAAGACTAAGAAACGACTACAGACCTCAGGAGACTCAGGAGGTGTTACGATTAAGTGCAATGTGGTTCCCTGGATTCGATCTTGTAACAGGGAGAGGATATTAATGGGAAAACTAATGAAATCCAAATAGTCTAGAATTTACTGGACAGTAATGCAAACAAAGCCGGCACTGCCAGTCAGGAGTCTTGAAAAAGGGAGGATGACCTTCATCAAGGTGAACCCTTCATCTGGGTTGATCCCCTCTACATCATGACTAAGAGGTCACCTGACCTCAACTTGCCTTCTAACAAGGACAAGAAAGTCACAGCCTGTATATGGCTCGTCATCAGGAAGTTTTTTGCTAAGGGCTCCTGCTGTCCCCTCTGGGTATGGATGCTGAGTGCTGGGTACTGAGAAGAGAGCGCCAATTCCTCGCAAGCTCCTGGATGGTGCCTTCCTGCAGGCTGTCTCCGAATCTCAGTTATTTCCAAAGCTGACAGCTTACAAGCCATGGAGTCTCATGGTATAAAATGGCCCAGAGCAAGCGTAGAATGCAGCCTTTATTAGAACAGCTGTCAGGGTCACCCAAGTGATTCACGCCATGTCAAAGAATGCATATAAAATTTGGGCTGTTTTCTCTTAGTCCTGAAATCCTGTAAGCACCTTTTGTTGCTGTCACACAGGAAATATGGACTCATTTTCAACAGCAACCTGAACAAAACATAATTTGGAAAGAAAGTCAGATTTCAGAATTATTGGTACTTGGATTTCATCTCTAAGTTTTTCTTACTTCTCATGTCTTCCAAGGAAGTTTTAGTAGTAACTATAGTACATGTCTTACAGGAAAATGGTTTGGTGATGTTAAAATTAACATAGGTCATGAGTAGCAGTCTTAAAATTAATATATGTATTGAATATAAATATGTAGTTTCTAGAAAAGACTGAGTGAAGGCTTCATTGGAATAAGTATTCCTTTGGGGTGAGGTGGGGTGGTCATTCTGTGTGAGCTTGAAATTATCAGTGAACAACCGCCATGGGTCCCTTGACAGAACCAAATCCGATCATTTCCTTTTATAGAGCTGAGTCCTAGGATCCAGAAAATGAAAGGGACTCACCTTGGATCATGCTATGAGTTACTAACATCTGGACTAGAAAACATTTCCAGCTCTTTGAAGTCCAGGGCCCATTGTGAATAGCCTCAAGATACAGTAGAAAATACTAGCTTCCAATTATCTATAAATAATTGGCCACTGCTAGGAGGGGGGAAAATGCCCTCCCATTCTCACGCTTTTTCTTTACCTCTTGGGATTGCTCCCCTTTTGACCACAGATTTTCCCCCCTAGGTCTCATAAATCATACAAACAAAAACAAAAAATAAAGTGAAAACTAAGAAACAGCACTTAATCTAGGCAACATCATAGTAGCTACCATTTAATAAGTGCCTCCCAGGGGTCATGGTAACCGATGTTACATAACCCTCACAAATCGATGAGGTAGAGAGAATTTCATCCATCTTATGTGGACACCCACATTTCAAGAAACAGGTGTCCAAAGTCAGATCACCCTCGGTCTAAACTCCTACTTGCTAACGTCAGCCTTGGTTTTCATGTCTGTATAATGGAGAGGACATCTAGTCTATGATGTATATAAAGTACACGGCACAACTGTTGGTGCAGGGTAATTAATGGCAATTATTACTTATGTGACTACAAAGAAACGGAATGTTCAAAGAAAAATGAATTAAGTTGTTTAAACTCATATAGCGCTGCGATTTGAAGCCAAGCTTGTCTCGTGTACGAACACATATGAACACATGTGAACACCCACACAAACTGTAAAACGGAGACTTTTTCTCAGGTCAAAGCGGCCAAGAGTTGATAGTCCAGACAGCTCTGATGGCTCTCTGATGCCTCTGATGGTCCAGTGTCCTTCTAGTTTTCTGTCCCGCCTCCTTGGGGCTTGGCCCCATCCTCGGGGTATCTTCATGGTCGCAAAATGGTTGCTACACCATCACCGCATTAAGAAAAGGAAAGAACCAAGATGCCCTTCAATGGACGAATGGATAAGGAAGATGTGGTCCATATACATTATGGAGTATTATGCCTCCATCAGAAAGGAGGAATACCCAACTTTTGTAGCAACATGGATGGGACTGGAAGAGATTATGCTGAGTGAAATAAGTCAAGCAGACAGAGTCAATTATCATATGGTTTCACTTATTTGTGGAGCATAACAAATAGCATGGAGGACAAGGGGAGTTAGGAGAAGGGAGCTGGGGGAAATTGGAAGGGGAGGTGAACAATGAGAGACTATGGACTCTGAAAAACAATCTGAAGGGTTTGAAGAGGTGGGGGGTGGGAGGTTGGGGGAACCAGGTGGTGGGTATTAGAGAGGGCACGGATTGCATGGAGCACTGGGTATGTTTCAAAAACAATGAATACCGTTATGCTGAAAATAAATTTAAAAAAATGTTTATAAAAAAATGGAAAAAAAAAGAAAAGACAAAAAGAGGAAGGGGCAAAGGGAAAGAAAAATAGATGTTTCTTAGATGTCTTCTTAATATTTGAATTCAAATATACGACATATCACTGCGTTACGCCAGGTCGGGGGATGCTACTAGTCCCCAAAGCAAAAGCTTACTAAGGAAGCTTTCCTCATTCAAGACATTTCTCCTGGCATGTGGAATTAAGTCCAGTGGAGAACAGAAACACAGAGTTAAGAATGTGGTTTCTTGGGGTGCCTGGGTGGCTCAGTGGGTTAAAGCCTCTGCCTTCGGCTCAGGTCATGATCCCAGGGTCCTGGGATCGAGCCCCGCATCAGGCTCTCTGCTCAACAGGGAGCCTGCTTCCTCCTCTCTCTCTCTGCCTACTTGTGATCTCTATCTGTCAAATAAATAAATAAAATCTTTAAAAAAAAAAAAAAAAGAATGTGGTTTCTTAGACCATGTCAACCCACTGAGGAAGCCAGTCTTTCTCCAGTATCTCAGTTTCCCTCCCGGGGGAACGTGGTCAGAGAATGAGATGATCTTTCTAAGCCCTGTCCCATACATTTCTCTCTGCCAATATCTCTGGCATCATTAGGAGGAAAAAGATGGAGAATTCCTGCCAACCATGTGGGTACCAGGGGCACAGAACAGATCACCAGTGCCAGTCACACAATTGGCCACTGGGGCTTACTGTGCCTGGCAGGCCCATGCCCACATCTTGCTCTGAGCCATGGTATCAGGAAGCTGAAGTTTTCCCTGGAGTATTTCCATACTCTTCTCTGAACTTCTTTATTTTCTCACATGACTCCAAGGGTTCCATACTTTGTTGCTTACAGCCAGTGCCATGAGCCTGGGACCCCCATGCTCTACATATTTCTGAATATTCCAGCAACTTTCCAATCCTTTTTTTCTATTCCCCCCCATTGCCCCCCATTCCTAATCTAACAGGACTAATCTAGTGAGTTACTCATCTTATGGTGTTAATAGACTGTGGCCCACAAGAGCAGGGGAGGCAAAATGACATTTTAAAATACTCCCCTAAGTTCCTACACGTGTACTATTACTACCTTCCCCCCGTAATCCTCACAGGAAGTTTCTGGCAATATCCCCACTTTATGGATAAGGAAACTGAGGCTTGAAAAGAGTAAATAAGGTCACAGAGCTAGTGTGGTGCCACAGTCAGTCTACAAATGCAAGTCCATCTGATTCCCAAGTTCGTGAAATATTTGCAATTTCATTTCAGCAAAAATTTGCATTTTATTAAGCACTTCCAGGGGTAAACCCAATGGTAGAATTTATGGGTTCCCCTTAAGCTTGAGGTGTGAAACATTCTGTGCACAAGATCATATTCGTGTGCCCTAAGGTCATCCTTTTCCTGGTCCATGCTCTGCTCGGTAGTTAGTGGCAATGGATAAGCCCCATTTATCTTGGACACTGAGGTTTGCACACTGTGCTGCTTTTCTCACTCTTCTTACCTGTTGGTGCCGATCAGGGAATGCCCAGTGCTCTTTGCCAGCTGGCCTGGCCTCACTGTCACTTCTGAATTCTAAACAGGATGTCTGCTCTCCCCACACAGGTACAGATGCCTCAGGTTGGCTCTAGGAAAATGCTGTCAGGGCTCCACGCTGTGATGCTTGCTACATAATTCACCTGAGTTCACGGCCCCTTGAAAAGCATCTTTTTCACCCCTCTGCAAAAAGAACAGAGTGAAGACTAGTTTGCTAACAAAGAGATGTGAACAAATGTACCAAGAAAGAAGTCCAAAGAGAGAGAAGAAATCAATAGCGCTGAAGAAAAACAGGATGAATGTGACACCTGGTAAGACATTTTTCACCAGCGGTATTGTCATTATAGTCTAAAGAATAACCCCATGAAAGATTCCCGCCTCAGGCTGCCAAAAAGAGCTAATTACACAGAAATATTAGCTTAGTTCAGGTCTCTGAAATGTGTTTGGTAGAACACTAATTTTAAAAAGATGATTAAAAGGTCTTCTACAGAGAAAAATGGTGAGCAGTCAAAATGATCTGGTAAAACCTAGGATAAACAAAATTGAATGGACTTCTTTCCTTCTTTACTGAAGATTTCTCAGTCTTTAATATGTTAATGAACATGATGAATTTCCAAGAGGGGAACTAGAGTATGCAGAATTCTCTACACTTCACAACCTTCCTTGACCTTCTCAAAGTAGGTCTCACGTGTTACTACCACTAAACCACGTTCATTTAGTCTCCAGACTGTATTACAATTTGTGATGTTAGATTTATTTCTTGGTTTCCTGGCTTGTGGGTCCTCCTCACTGTACTCTGCAGTCTCCATGTGGTCTGGGACCAGATCGGTTTCATTTACAACAGTATCCCCAGCAGCTAGGGCTAGGGCAACACACAGAAGATGCCACATAAACATTAATTTATACTTTTTCTTTTCTTTTTAAGTTTAACATCATTGAGTGTCTTTTACGTGCTTGTCATGAATTATCTCATTTAGTTTTCAGAATAGCCCTAGAGTGTAGGTAGCATTATTATTCCCTTTGTACAAATAAGGAAGGAGATCAAAGCTCAGAGAATTCAAGTAACTCATCCAAGATCACATTGTCTGTAAGTGACGGAGACAGAATTTGAACTCAGGCATCTGGTACCAGAGCCAGCATTATTATATTAAATGAATGTTTCAGGTTTTTGTCCAATCCCAGAAGAGGGGCAAAAGTGAAAGATTACAGTAAGTCCTGTCTCAGCCAGGTCCTTTGAATTAAGAGGGGATGGCCTGGTAGGTTCTCACGGAGCCAGCACTATGTAGCAGACCAGTTTCACACTTTTTACTCAGTTTACTCATTTTATCTTCCATGATGCACTTCATGGATCAGGTAGTATCATTTCCTTCCACAGACAACGAAACCAGGGCTCAGAGAAGCTAAGGGACCTATCCAAGGTCACTGGGCCAGGAAGCTGCAGGATAGAGGTTTGTCTGATTCCAAAACTCCTGGTCTGGGTAGAGCCATGAAGGCGAGGTGGCTCAGCTAGAGCTGGAAAGAGGTTGGAGGCCTGAAGGGACTTTTCAGGACAAAAGCTGTCATTCCCAGATTCCTCTGTCTTCTGTGGTGGGTCATGACCCCATTCCATAAAGACAGGAAGCACTGATACCTCAGCCCAGATTCTGACCAAGGGACAGATAAAGACCACTCCTGACTCTCACATGGTTACCTGGCTTACCTCACCTTTCTGACCTGGTAAATCATGTGGGCTCCAGAGCCTGAACTGGCACTCACTTCTACCACCTCCTAACTCTGTGGCCTTTAAGCCCTTGACATCTTTGAGCCTCATACACAGTAATAGGTCCTACTTCACTAGATTGCTGGGATGATTAATTGAAATAACATTTTTAAGTCAAGTACTTTAGCTTGTTGCCTGGGACACTTTACATACTTATTAAGTAGTTATTACTAATAAAATAGTTCATAAGCCCTTGTGTTCCATAGGAAACAAAGGAGGGTTGCTGGAGGGGAGAGGAGTAGGGGGATGGGGTGACAGGTGATGGGCACTAAGGAGGGCACATGATGTATTATATGAGACTGATGAATCACTAAACTCTACCTCTGAAACTAATAATATTGTTTACACTAATTAATTGACTTTAAATTAAAAAAAAAAAATAACCCCTCATGATCTAGGCTGGTGACCCTGAGGAGGCTATGGCTCCTGCCTTCAGCTGGGGGCACAGGGATGGAGCAGTTAAGTGTAGCACCCGGAATGTGCTCAGTAAACGCTGTTGAATTGACTGGGCTTCTTCCTCAGTATGAGCAAAAAAGAAAAGGTAGGAGGGGATGGAGTTTACCGCAGATGCCCAGGGCAGCATGGAGCAGGGGTTCCTGCTTTGCTGTGCAAATCCCAAGGGCTCTGGTGGAAAGGTAAGCTCTGTCTGGTGGGGCTGAATGGCAGCTTTCAGAGTCCTTCTTCAGGAAGGCTCTGCTGTCTCAGGCAAGAGTTGTTTACTTGGCTCTCCCCAGGGGGACACCCAATCAGCTCATTTAGGTTTGCCACCTTTGTGGGCTTTGTCCCCAGTTATGCTATAAAGCAACCTTCTGACAAGTAGTAACACTCAAGACCTGTTTTTCACACAAATGCCGCACCTAGGGCCGGAGAGATTCGGAGCTCTTGTCCAAGGAATGTCTTGGCATTCCAGAGGGGTAGCCAAAGCCTGCCTTGGAGACATTATACAACTCCTCTTCCTTACCAAAAATTCCATTTCTCCCCAAAGGTGAAGCATCTGGCTGGCTGTCAGTAGTTGAGGTTTCTAGTCCTAATGCAGCCTCTAATTTTTGTAACCCTGATAAATTATTTAACTTCTTAAAGCATCCATTGCCCTTATCAGCAAGTTAAGAGAAATAGCTAGAATAACAACTTATCAAGCCACTGTCGTGCACAGCACGGAATACCTTCCATGGGTCACCTTACATGTTGTTCACAATTGTGCTCTGAGGCAGAGTCAATAATTCCCCTCCTTTTACAGAAAGGAAAGGAGGCCCATCAAGAGCAAGTGAATTCTCACTTCCAGACCCTATAGGTGGCTGGGCAGGAGTCAACGTGGAGACTGAGATCTCAAGTCCTGTAAACTCAGCCTCTGTTCCCAGGGCGGAGGGATGGCCCTTTCTGGCCCCTTCCAGATCAATCTCTGGGATTCTAGAGAAGGAACCAAGACAGTACCCAGGGGGCTGAGACCAGGGCCCACTGGAGAAGCAGGTCGGTGCACAGCCCATACCTCATTTCGGCCTGTCCTCCTGATGCCCAGCGCCTGTACCCCTGCCTGCCCCATCCAGCACTTCTTTACATGCTCTGAGCTTCTATCCTTCAAGCCGCAAATCTAGTCTCACTTCCCACACCAGAGACTCTTGGCGGTGACTCTGCTCTTTCCACTTACTCGACACACACATCGGTGACTCTGAATCCCTACTTACCTGTCAGCTCCTGAGCTCGGACGTGGCAGGTGCACAGTGAGGATGACGCATCTGATGAGTGCATCAGAGGATGACGACGTCACAAGCATGTTCCACACGTGCACCTGCAGCCTGTGATGACCAACATCTTCAGCACCTACGTGCTATGGCAGTAAATAGCTTAACGCAATGTTTTCAAACAAATATCTATTTATGACTTCCAAACTCAGTGTCCTTTTGTGCTGTTTGTCATCTTCCACCCTCTTCTAGTGCCTTTGGGGGAGCTGAGGTCTCCATGGTCACATAGCTCCCAAGCGGTAAATGGCCATGGCAAAAGCTGAACAAGGAAGGAATGCATACTGAGCTTCTCCATTTTAGGTTCCCAAACTCAGGAGGGCATGGGTAACAGGCAAAGCTTCCATGTGGCCCCACTAATAAGGATACCCTCCCATTCCCTCTTCACCAGAGCCCTGGCAGCCTCTTCCAAAGAAGCCACCCACACAGGTGGACACCTAGGGAAGATGGTCAGTGACTGGAGGGGTCTGGGATCTGCCACCATGTCAGCACCTCTACTCTCCAGGGACATGTGCTCATCTGAACAACTGTTGTTGAGAAATATCTTGTAGCTCCAGGTTTTCAGAGAGCCCACTGAGGAACCATGTCACAAGCTAGGGTAGAATCCCATGTTTGGTTAATGTTAACTGGACATTTCCCATCCTCCCTCAGCCAGACCTCTCTGCCCTAGTATGGGACATCAGCAGGGGACCACAGACACCTAACAGATGGTGGAATCCAAGCGCAGAGGGACTTCGTTAAGGGAACTTCAGAAGAGGCATCATGTCCTGGGTAGGGAATGGTCATGAGTTTTTGTTACCTACTGGAGCTCAAGGCTGTACAGGCAGGGTGCAAGGAGCAGATCCCCCTATCCCTACCATATAAACCTGAGAAATCAGTAGTGAACATACCAAGCGTAGTGAGGAGGGCTTCTTGATGTTAATGATTTATTAGGTCTGGAAAACTGGGCTAGATGGGGAGTCCCATAACCAGAAAGGCCCAATGGGCTTGATCGATTCAATTCAGTTCAACAACCAACATGCAGGGAGCCCCTATGCTAGGCAGTGGGGATGGCGAGCTACAAGACAGTGCTATCACACTGAGGGTCTCCTAACCTACTGATGGAGCGTGGAAGGTGTGGGAGGTGCAGAATTTAGGAAAGAGGCAGGGAGTTCTTCTGGCACCCTTACACTGGGTGTATAACTGGATCCCAGAATCACCTGTGGAGGCTCTCTGAACAGTGTCAAATGGTTCTCAGATATCAAAGAAAAACATGCACTTGTTTTGGTTTTTCCATTGAACATTAAGGGATATCTGCCAGGTGCCTCTCCTGGTCCATGCTCTCTGCTGCCAGAGGCCACCTTTGCCAGGGACACATAATTTTGGGGAGACTTGACCAACCTGCTCAACAGGTACCCGCAGCCTCTTGAGGTGTCCTGAGCCTCATATGAGGATGATGGCAAAACCCTTTCCTCTGGTCGCTTTGCCTGTCTCAATACTCCCTATTCTTGGAGATGCTGCCCTTTCCCTAACTTTCATTTCTGTTTTTTTCCTGGATGAAAAATTTCATGTTGAGGTGGTTCCACAATGACCAGAAATGAGAGAGATTTCCTCAAAAGTAACCCCTCCCTGGTAGGGGCCTCTACCCCTCTTCCCTTTGGATTTGCTTTTACTCCCTCTCTTACAGTCTCAGGGAAGAAGCCCCACCACCCCATTTTCACTTTCATCCAAACGTTTGACCTTTATGATTAAGTGGGCCTGCACATGCCAGTAGGCGTTTCACAATGGGATCAAAGCTTCTGTGTGCACCTCATGTGGCACCCACGTGAGGGTTTATGACTGTTGTCACATGGGTCCGCACAAAGCACATTATACTCAGAAATGAGGGTGGCACGGCACCATCTTATCCGCCATCCAAGTGCCCAAATCAGCCTGCATGAAGACTCTTCTCTGAAGTGTCATGCCAGGAAGACTTTATGAACACACCATGAGTCACATGCAGAGAGGACCCCTGAGTAGCCACAGATGCTTCCCCCTTTAAGACTTAGTGTCTATCCTTTGAAAACAAGCAAGCAAGCCAAGGCCTGGGAGGAAACCCAGGCTACACCATGGATTGCTGAGTCTATGTCCTGAGGAAAGTAACCTAACCCCTCTTAGCCTCTGTTTATTCATCTGCAGGATGGACATGATAATAATAGCTATCTTATAGGGTTGCTATCAAGGTCTAATCTGACCATGTAGAAAAAGTCCCATCTGTCAATGCCCAATACATGGTAGCTGTCATAGGTGAAGATAGGAAGATTAATGACTCAAGGAGAAGGCTATTCACTGCTGTCATCTCACCCTAACTCCAAAAAAAGTCATATTACCGCAATTTCAAATTCTCTTTTTGGCTTTCTACTATTAAAAAAAAAAAAAGGAGGGGGCGAGGACACCTGTGACACCTGGGGACACTCTCCGCAGAGGAGAGTGACGTCACAGTAATGGGGAAAGCCCTGGAGAAGCCCCGAACACAGGCCAGGTCTTTCAACATGCCTGATTGGACCTTGAAGCTGCTCCTAAGAGAAGCTGAGCTCCTCCATGTTTCTGTGATCTGCCAGGTTCCAGTGGGCAGTAGAGCCAGGGGGCTGGCAGAGAGCATCCCAAAGCATGAAAACCTTCTCACCTGGCTCACTGGGTCCTTTCTGCTCCCTCTGTTCTCTTCACGATGCCCGTGGGGTATAGGCTGGTTCCGCAGGTGGCTGAGAGGCTGACAGGGACACAGGAGGTGTTCTTGAATTCTTGATTAAAAAGGTGCTTTTCTAATGATTCACAGACCTGTACCCCTGGGGCAAATAATACATTATATGTTAATAAAAATAATTTAAAAAAATAAAAAAAAAATTAAAAGGTTGCTTTTTTTTTTCCTCTTCTGAAAGACTCTTCAAAGAGATTTTAGGGGTTCTCAGAAGGGCAAGTTCCTTCCTTCTATTTGTGACTGATGGGCACCATTTTCCCTGGTGTTTTTGTTTTGTTTTGTTGTTTTTTTTTTCCTGTGTCTGCTTAGTCTATTTGTCTCGCTAACTGAAAGAAAAGAAAAGGAAATTTTGGAGAGAGATATCTGCTCACAAAGAGAAATCACAGAAAGGATTTAGATAACATTTTTTTTAAATGCCACAAATCTAAGAAAAATTTTTATTTATACACACATGCATATGTATGACTAGCAGGACAGTGCTTCCACTTTATCTGCAAACAGAATGTATTTGCCTGCCATGTTTAACAAACAAGATCAGAAGAAGAGTAGAAAGAGAAAATAAAATTTGATAAACACCTATTATGTGCCAGGAATAGGCCAATGGTTTTCATGTTATTATTCCCCCAACAACCCCATAAAATAGACACCATTACTATTCCCACTTGACAAAAGGGGAGATTGAGAATATCCCCCGAATTATGTACTTTGCAAGATTCTGAGCCTGGATTTGTCTCATCTGAGAATCCATGGTCTTGACCACTATTCAGTGTCTAGACTCCAAGATAATGGGGTAGAAGAAATTTTGCATTTCTCCAGTAAAATAATAACATAAAAAGAAATACTGGCACTCAAGTACACATGGCCTTACTGTTGATTCTGTTGGTTTTGTTAAATTTGCATGCCTATTTCACATTTTAGAGGTTGTACACAATGATTGGATTCTGTTGAGTTACAAAGAAAATGAACTGGGACAAACAAAAGCTAGGAAGCTTTTAATAACAAACACTTAAAAATTATTAGTTTTATTGTGTATTCTTATTAACGGCTACTCAGTCGTTATCTGCCCAGGTGTACAGAAATGGAACAGAGGAAACTAGGTGTGGTGGACAAGAATTTAAAACTGAATCAACCGTGGGATGCCTGGGTGGCTCAGTCGTTAAGCATCCGCCTTCAGCTCAGGTCATGATCCTAGGGTCCTGGGGATGAGCCCCACATCGGGCTGCCTACTTGGCAGGGAGCCTTCTTCTTCCTCTCTCTCTGCCTACATCCTGCTCACGCTCGTACTCACTCTCAAATAAATAAATAAAATCTTAAAAACAACAACAACAACAACAAAAACCTAAATGAACCTGAGTTCAAATCTCTCCTATTTTACTAGTCAGTGGTGTCACCTTAAGGCAAATGACCTATTTTTCTATTCTTAAATTTGCTTTTCTGTTAACCAAAGAAAATCTTATCTCCCTCAAAGGGGTCTTGCAGGAAAGGAGTCATTTAAAGTACGTAAAACACTCCGAGGCAAGTATACATGACCTACGGTAGACTCCAGGAATGAAACTGTGGTCAACATTTTGATTATTCACAAATATTTACTGCATCCAATGTATGGGGACTTCGCCACCTGCCAGGTTTCCTCTTCAGTAGATCAGCCGTTCACAGACAGCGGCACTAAATCCGGCCCATCAACTGGTAACTATTACAGACTGGGAACATCTCCACCAGAGGAAAGAGTTCTCAGAAATACTCCGCTGGGAGAGATTCACAGATACCACCTGCACTGCAAAAGTGAGCACCATCTCTCCATGGATGGATACATTTAGTTTCCTTCCCATATTTATCTATTCAGTCTTCTAAATATTTATATCTATTGCTATTTATTAATTTTCTTCATACACACATATTTCAAATTTCCCATCCCTTCATACTCACTGAATATCCAAGAGAAAAAAAAATCCTTATTTTTAAAAAATATTTTCAGATATTTTCAAAAGGATACTTGGAGAACAGATTTGCAGCTATTTGGAGGAATTCCTCATCCTTCTCTCTTTTTGATCTCAAATTCATGAAGCACTTTGATTCTTGCTAAGATATTGCCAAGCTGATTTTCCAATTTTTTGGCCTTGTTCTTCCCAGACTGATAGCTCCTATTCACAGCTGCTTAATTAACCTGGGCCCAAATGACTGTTTTTTGTTTTTGTTTTGAGATTGATTTATTTATTTATTTATTTATTTATTTATTTATTTTAAGGGGGGGTGGAAAGAGAGAGAGCAGGGGGACAGGCAGAGGGAGAGAGAGAATCTCAAGCAGACTACACAGTGAGGGCAGAGCCCAGCTCGGGGCTCCATCTCACAGCCCTGAGATCATGATCTGAGCCAAAATCAAGAGTCTGTTTGTTTTTTTAAGTTGCTTGTTCAAATTTATGGAGTGTACAAAGTAAAATTTTAGAAGCAAACAAGGGAAGATGCTATTTTCCCCACAGTCCAGGAACTTTATTTGCTTTTTCCTTCTTTTGCTGCAGACCCAAGAACTTCTTCCTGAAACCCTAATTAGCCATCTCCTACTATGAAAGGACTTCTCACTTTGCCAACTAATTAATAATACTCTTTCTGAGGAAGACCAAAGGCCTCTGGCCGAAGCATTTTGATCACTTGTTCTTAATGAAATAAAACAAGTCAATAACTGTAAGTTCGAGATAGCAGCGTCCAATCATTAATTGAGGCTGTTTTGTGAGAAAAGAGACATTGAATGAATTTTCATGTTTTCCTTTCCTATGCTTAATAACATTTTGACATATTTGTAGTTTGGCAGGGGAAGGTATTTGGGAGGTTAGGGAGGAGGAATTAGCCAAAAGGAAACATGGCTGGCTCACTTAATTACTTCTCTTTAGGCAGAATGGCAGCCTGTGCAGGAAAAGAACTTCAGTATATTAGCCTGTATAAGTTGTTAGTTTTCCTACCCAGTGAGAAAGGAGGAGGAGTGAGCATTAGTCTAACCAACACTGCCTAGGGGGATGGCATCATGGGAATGTAGTTAATGGGATTTATTAAATGCATTTTTAGTTTCTGGGCAAAAAAAAAAAAAAAAGTCTGAATAAAGGACATTATTGTTTTTATCTTCCTAACCTGAAGCTAATTCCACCTTTGTGTATATCTTTATTATAGGAAAACTCAGGATGTGAAAGGTCCATTAATGTGGGGAGATTAACACTTTTTATGTCCATGTTTTGAAATCTTCAAACATAAGCAGGTCCTGCACCTAATAATCAGTGACCACTCATTAGTAGAAATGTTTGAAACTGTAAAACCTTCTAAAACATACACATTCAGCTTTCCCATGCTCACTCCCAACTTGTACACTGCATTTTTGGTCAGAAGGTCTGCTGGGCTCCGGGGTCTATGTCTGAGCCCCAGGTGATTCTCCTGGTCAGAGGTGTTGGGGAACTAGAATCTTGAATCAGAATCTTTCGAACTATAGTGCACATCAGAATTCCCTGGGGACGAAGTGGCTGAGCCCCCTCCCTAGAGCTTTTGGTTCAGCAGTTCTGGGGTAGAGCCTGAGAATTTGCTTTTCTACCAACTTCCCAAGTCATACACTGTGGATCTTGGAATCGTACCTTGAAAATCTGATCTAAGACAGGAGTTAGTAACTCTATGACCTGTGGGCTAGCTCCAGCTTGCCTCCTGTTTTTGTAAATAAAATTTTATTAGAACACAGCCATGCTCATTCATTTATTCTCTATAGTTGTCATCACAATATAATGGCACAGTTGAGTAACTGCAACTATAGCCCAAAAAGCCTAGAAAAATTACTATCTGGGCCTTTACAGAGAAAGTTTGCCAACCACTGAGGTGGGAGAGAATGGTCTGATCTTGGGCTCTTCCTGGCGATAGTGTTGTCAGATAAAATAAAGGGCATCAAGTAAAATTTAAACATCAGATAAACAATTTTTTTTTAGTGTAAGTATGTTCCAGATATTGTATACATAGAATCACTTTGGAAAACAGTCTGGCAGTTCCTTACAAAGTTTAAATAGATGCAGTGTATGATGCATTCCTTACTCCTATGTATTTACCAAGATAAATGAAAGATATGTCTATATAAAGACATATATACAAATGTTTAGAGCAGCTTTATTTTTAATTGCCAAAACCACAAACCAATTCAAATGTCCATCATCAGGTGAATGAATAAACAGAGTGCGGTATACAGTGGAATATTACTCATCAATAATAAGGAATGAGCTGCAAAGAAGACACCAGATGGCCAACAGACACATGAAAAAGTGCTCAACATCACTCAGCATCAGGGAAATACAAATCAAAACCAGAATGAGATACCACCTCACGCCAGTCATAATGGCTAAAATTAACCAGTCAGGAAATGACAGGTGTTGGAGAGGATGCGGAGAAAGGGGAACCCTCCTACACTGTTGGTGGGAATGCAAGCTGGTGCAATCACTCTGGAAAACAGCATGGAGGTTCCTCAGAAAGTTGAAAATAGAGCTACCCTATGACCCAGCAACTACCCAACACTACTGGGTATTTACCCCAAAGTTACAAATGTAGTGATCTGAAGGGGCACAAGCACCCAAATGTTTATAGCAGCAATGTCCACAATAGCCAAACTATGCAAAGAACCTAGATGTCCACCAACAGATGAATGGATAAAGAAGAGGTGGTATGTGTGTATACACACACTCACACACACACACACACACACATACAAACACACACAATGGAATATACTATGCAGCCATCAAAAGAAATGAAATCTTGCCATTTGCAATGACGTGGATGGAACTAGAGGTTATTATGCTAAGCGAAATAAGTCTATTGGAGAAAGACAATTATCATATGATCTCTCTAATATGAGGAATTTGAGAGGCAGAGTGGGCGGCTTAGGGGGTAGGGAGGGAAAAAATGAAACAAGATGGGATCGGAGGGGAGACAAACCGTAAGAGACTCTTAATCTCACAAAACAAACTGAGGGTTGCTGGGGGGTGGGGGGCTAAGGGTGGTTGGGTTATGAACACTGGAGTGCTGTGAAGTGTGGAAGCCTGACGAGTCACAGACCTGAAACCCCTGGGGCAAATAATACATTATATGTTAATAAAATTTTTTAAAAAAAGAAAAAAAAAAGGAATGAACTGCTGGTTCATGCAACATGAATGAATCTCAAAATAATTAGGCTAAATGAAAGAAGTCTGACAAGAGCTTATACTGTTTCATTCCAATAGGTAATACTGTAGGAAATGTAAACTATTACACAACAGTGTCAGAAAGCTGACCAGTGGTTGCCTGGGGACAGAGCTAGCAGGAAGGGATGGAAGGGAGAATTTACAGAGGGGCACAAGGAAACTTATGGCGGTGATGGACATGATCATTATCTTTTTTGTAGTGTTGATTGGACAGGTATACACAGATGATAAAACATATCAAACTGCACATTTTAAACATGTGCAGTTTATCATGTGTCCATTGCCTGTCCATGATGCTGGGGAGAAATGAGCTCAGCAATTCGCCTTCTGGTTCCAGTCATCCTCTACTACTCTGAGCTCTGATCTGAGACTGCAGGCTGAGCACGTGCCAACTCAGTCTGGCAACAACTGCATTTACCTGAACTCTTTGTAGCTGGGAGTCTAAGGTCTCCTGTTAAATTATAAGGTCCTGGGAGGTACTTAGATGCCCCTGGGCCTATGCCTGCTGACTTTCTGCTCCCTGGTTTGCCACCTCACTGGCCACTCCAGTGTGAATTAAGGGTGTCCCAAGTCAATGCTGTTATAATTAGAAACCACATTGGCCCATTTGGCAACTGGTTCTAGCCCTACCAAAAAGTACCTGCCAGCTGCCCAGAGTCTCAAATTCTCATTCCTGGCCAGAGCCCACCTCGGGCCATGTCACTGAAGGACACACTGCCTCTTGCCAGGATGTATTTGCATCTCTCTAGCAGCTTCTGTTAGCTCTCTGGGTAAGGCTTTTCCACCATGTCCCGGAGAACAGGTTGAGAGTAAACCTTGATCTAATTTGTCCCTGGGGGAAAGTCTAAAGGTTAAAAATTGAAGCTGTTGTCACTGAATCAATCATTCCCCTCTGGTATCTGCTCTGATGGGCTGGCAGGATCTGATGAGAGCAGAGCACATATAAGCAGAGAAATGTCCCAGTGCTGTCGCTGCTCCAGAGAAAGGCTGCCTGTGGGCCCAGCAGACATGCGGGCTCTCTCTCCAGCAGCAACCAAGTCAGGGAATTCCAAGGGGACAATATACTATGTGGGAACAGCATTGCCCCAGATATCTTTTGAAACACCAATAATTTTCCCCAAAAATTGATCTCCGTATGGGTCTCATCAAGATTCTCAATATTAAATAAATCAATATAAAATAGAATGGTAGAGGCAAAAAATGTGAAATGATGCAGTGCCGTTCCCAGGTTGGATGGAATTATGAATCCATATGAAGGTCTAATTAATTTTTTAAAATACCCAATCCAAACAGCCACAGCTTCCCGTTTTGCAGCCTGCTCATGGATGAGGTGCTGGCTGCTCTCAGATCTCTCTGAGATCCTAAAGACAATTTCACCCAGTCTGGATAAGGGACTTGACAGAGTAAGAGAGATCTGGGTGGGCTTCCCGGGAGCCTGGCTCAGAAGAGCCCAACACTACGGGTAAACACACTCTGGCTCTTGGCGGGGATCAAGGACCCTTAAGAAGCAGAGCAGAGGGGCGCCTGGGTGGCTCAGTGGGTTAAAGCCTCTGCCTTCAGCTCAGGTCATGATTCCAGGGTCTTGGGATCAAGCCTGCCACATGGAGCTCTCTGTTCAGCAGGGAGCCTACTTCCCCCTCTCTCCTTGCCTGCCTCTCTGCCTACTTGTGATCTCTGTCTGTCAAATAAATAAATAAAATCTTCCAAAAAAAAAAAAAGAAGAAGAAGAAGAAGAAGCAGCAGCAGAAGCAGAGCAGAGATGGCAGGCCCTACTCAAACCCGGGCCATGGTGACAAACTGCCTTCCCTGTTCGCCCTCTCCCCACTGGAGGGCTGCTAAGCCCACTCCAGCTCCCTCCAGAGCTCACTGGGGTAGAATCCAGACCCCTTACCTTGGGCCGCTGCAGATGTCTGTTGTCTCTCAGAGCAGAAGTGAGTAACATAAAAAGAGTCTGGACATTTTCCTTCTGCTTCGATTTTTTGAAACAGCTTCAGGAGAACAGGTATTATTTCTTCTTTGGAAGTTTGGTAGAATTCCCCAGGGAATCCGTCAGGTCCTGGGCTCTTGTTTTTTGGGAGGTTTTTGATCACTGCTTCCACTCGTTACTACATATTGGTCTATTCAGGTTATCAATTTCTTCCTGATACAGTTTTGGAAGTTTATAGTTTTCCAGAAATGCCTCGATTTCAACTAGGTTGCTTAACTTATTGGCATATAACTGTTGATAATAATTTCTGATGACTGTTTCTATTTCCTTAGTGTTAGTTGTGACCTCTCCCTTTTCATTCATAATTTTATTAATTTGGGTCCTCTCTCTTCTTTTGGATTAGTTTGGCCAATGGTTTATCGATCTTATTGATTCTTTCAAAAAAAAAAAAAAACAGCTTCTAGTTTCATTGATGCGTTCTACTCTCTCTAGTTTCTATCTCATTGATCTCTGCTCTAATCTTGATTATTTCCCTTCTTGTGTGTGGGCTTGGCTTAATTTGTTGTTCATTCTCCAGTTCTTTAAGGTGTAAAGAGAGCTAGTATATTCTAGATTTTTCAGCTTTTTTGAGGGAAGCTTGGATGGCTATGTATTTCCCCCTTAGGACCGCCCTTGCTGTATCCCATAGGTTTTGGACTGAAGTGTCTTCATTCTCATTGGTTTCCATGAATTGTTTAAGTTCTTCTTTGATTTCCTGGTTGATCCAAGCATTCTTAAGCAAGGTGGTCTTTAGCTTCCAGATGTTTGAATTCCTTCCAAACTTTTTCTTGTGGGTGAGTTCCAGAAGGAAAACTTCCAGACTCTTTTTATGAAGCCAGCATTACCCTGATCCCCAAACCAGGCAAAGACCTCACCAAAAAGGAGAATTTCAGACCTATATCCCTGATGAATATGAATGTTAAGATTTATCGTTTCTCGGCCTTTTGGCTAAGATCAAGCGTAGTATCTGTTCTAAGCAGTTTAATGAATGCTAAGATTTTCAACAAGATCCTAGCTAATAGAATCCAACAGTACATTAAAAAGATAATCCACCATGACCAGGTGGGATTTATCCAGGGGATGCAAGGGTGGTTCAACACTCGCAAATCAATCAATGTGACAGAACAAATCAGTAAGAGAAGAGAGAAGAACCACATGGTCCTCTCAAATGATGCAGAAAAAGCATTTGACAAGATATAGCATCTGTTCCTGATTAAAACGATTCAAAGTACAGGGATAGAGGGAACATTCCTCAGCTTCATAAAATCTATCTATGAAAAACCCATAGTGAATACCATCCTCAATGGGGAAAAGCTGACAGCCTTCCCTTTGAGATCAGGAACACGACAAGAATTCCCACTCTCACCATTCTTATTCAACACAGTATTAGATGTCCTAGCAACAGCAATCAGAACAAAGAAAAATAAAAGATATTCAAATTGGCAATGAAGAAGTCAAACTCTCTCTTCAAAGATGACATGATACTTTATATGGAAAATCCAAAAGACTCCACCCCAAAACTACTAGAACTCATACAGCAATTCAGGAATGTGGCAGGATACAAAATCAATGTACAGAAATCAGTTGCTTTCTTATACACTAACAATGAAAATATAGAAAGGGCACTTAGAGAATTGATTCCATTTACTATAACACCAAGAACCATAAGATACCTGGGAATCAACCTAACCAAAGAGGTAAAGGATCTGTACTCAAGGAACTACAGAATGCTCATGAAAGAAACTGAAGAAGACATAAAATGATGGAAGACCATTCCATGTTCATGGATCAGAAGAATAAACATTGTTAAAATGTCTCTACTGCCTAGAGCAATCTATACTTTTAATGCCATTCCAATCAAAATTCCACTGGCATTTTTCAAAGAGCTGGAGCAAACAATCCTAAAATTTGTATGGAACCAGAAGAGACCCCAATTGCTAAGGAAATGTTGAAAAAGAAACACAAAACTGGGGGCATCATATTGCCTGATTTCAAGCTTTACTACAAAGCTGTGACCACCAAGACAGCATGGTACTGGCATAAAAACAGACACATAGACCAATGGAACAGAGTAGAGAGCCCAGATATGGGCCCTCAACTCTATGGTTAAATAATCTTCAACAAAGCAGGAAAAAACATACAGTGGGGAAAAAAAAAAGACAGTCTCTTCAATAAACGGTGCTGGGAAAATTACACAGCTATGTGTGGAAGAATGAAACTCGACCATTCTCTTACACCATACACAAAGATAAACTCGAAGTGGACAAAAGACCTCAACATGAGGCAGGAATCCATCAGAATCCTAGAGAAGAATATAGGCAGTAACCTCTTTGACATCGACCACAGCAACTTCTTTCAAGATATGTCTCCAAAGGCAAAGGAAACAAAAGTGAAAGTGAACTTTTGGGACTTCATCAAAATCAAAAGCTTCTGCACAGCAAAGGAAACTGTCAACAAAACAAAGAGGCAACCCACGGAATGGGAGAAGATATTCACAAATGACAGTACAAAGGGCTGATATCCAAGATCTATAAAGAACTCCTCAAACTCAAAACACACAAAACAGATAATCATATTAAAAAATGGGTAGAAGAGGAGGAGTCAAGATGGCGGAGAAGTAGCAGGCTGAGACTACTTCAGGTAGCGGGAGATCAGCTAAATAGCTTATCTAAAGATTGCAAACACAAATCCAACGGGAGATTGAAGAGAAGAAGAACAGCAATTCCAGAAACAGAAAATCAACCACTTTCTGCAAGGTAGGACTGGCGGAGAAGTGAATCCAAAGCGACGGGAAGATAGACCGCGGGGGGAGGGGCCGGCTCCCGGCGAGCAGCGGAGCAACGGAGCACAAAATCAGGACTTTTAAAAGTCTGTTCCGCTGAGGGACATCGCTCCAGAGGCTTAACTGGGGTGAAGCCCAGGCGGGGTCAGCGCGGCCTCAGGTCCCACAGGGTCACAGAGGGATCGGGGGTGTCTGAGTGCCGCAGAGCTTACCGGTGTTGGAACGGGGAGGCCGGCTACAGAGACAGAGCCGAGGAGTGAGCTCTAGACTTGGGGTTACCTTGAACCGGTCTCAGGCTCGGTCAGCTCGAAGTGCGGCCAGAGGTAGGGTGACAGGAGTCATTGGGCGCTGTTCTCTGAGGGCGCACTGAGGAGTGGGGCCCCGAGCTCTCGGCTCCTCCAGGCCGGAGACTGGGAGGCCGCCATCTTCATTTCCGTCCTCCGGAACTCTACGGAAAGCGCTCAGGGAACAAAAGCTCCCGAAAGCAAACCCAGCAAACCCGAGCTGATTACTCAGCCCGGCCCCGGGTAAGGGCGGTGCAACTCTGCCTGGGGCAAAGACGCTTGAGAATCACTACAACAGGCCCCTCCCCAAGAAGATCAACGAGAAACACAGCCAGGACCAAGTTCACCTACCAAGGAGTGCAGTTTCAATACCAAGGAGAGCGGAGGAGGAGACCATAGGAGGAGAAAGCAAAGCATGGAACTCATGGCTTTCTCCCCATGATTCCTTAGCCTTGCAGTTAATTTAATTTTTTTTCTTTTTCAATTTTTTTAACCCTTCTTCTGCTAAATTTTTTTAACTTTTACCATTTTCTTTTTTTAACGTTTTTTAAATAGTTTATCTAATATATATATATATATATATATATATATATATATTTTCCTTTTTATATTTTTGATCGGCTTTCTTTTTTTAATAGTTTCTTTTTTTTTTTTTTCTTCTGAACCCCTTTTTATCCCCTTTCTCCCCCCTCACGATTTGGGATCTCTTCTGATTTGGCTAAAGCATATTTTCCTGGGGTTGTTGCCACCCTTTTAGTATTTTACTTGCTCCTTCATATACTCTTATCTGGACAAAATGACAAGGCAGAAAAATTCACAACAAAAAAAAGGAACAAGAAGCAGTACCAAAGGCTAGGGACCTAATCAATACAGACATTGGTAATATGTCAGATCCAGAGTTCAGAATGATGATTCTCAAGGTTCTAGCCGGGCTTGAAAAAGGCATGGAAGATATTAAAGCGACCCTCTCGGGAGCTATAAAAGCCCTTTCTGGAGAAATAAAAGAACTAAAATCTAACCAAGTTGAAATCAAAAAAGCTATTAATGAGGTGCAAACAAAAACGGAGGCTCTCACTGCTAGGATAAATGAGGCAGAAGAAAGAATTAGTGATATAGAAGACCAAATGACAGAGAATAAAGAAGCTGAGCAAAAGAGGGACAAACAGCTACTGGACCACGAGGGGAGAATTCGAGAGATAAGTGACACCATAAGACGAAACAACATTAGAATAATTGGGATTCCAGAAGAAGAGGAAACGGAGAGGGGAGCAGAAGATATATTGGAGAGAATTATTGAAGAGAATTTCCCCAATATGGCAAAGGGAACAAGCATCAAAATCCAGGAGGTTCAGAGAACCCCCCTCAAAATCAATAAGAATAGGTCCACACCCCGTCACCTAATAGTAAAATTGACAAGTCTTAGTGACAAAGAGAAGATCCTGAAAGCAGCCCGGGAAAAGAAGTCTGTAACGTACAATGGTAAAAATATTAGATTGGCAGCAGACTTATCCACAGAGACCTGGCAGGCCAGAAAGAGCTGGCATGATATATTCAGAGTACTAAATGAGAAAAACATGCAGCCAAGAATACTATATCCAGCTAGGCTATCATTGAAAATAGAAGGAGAGATTAAAAGCTTCCAGGACAAACAAAAACTGAAAGAATTTGCAAATACCAAACCAGCTCTACAGGAAATATTGAAAGGGGTCCTCTAAGCAAAGAGAGACCCTAAAAGTAGTAGATCAGAAAGAAACAGAGACAATATACAATAACAGTCACCTTACAGGCAATACAATGGCACTAAATTCATATCTCTCAATACTTACCCTGAATGTTAATGGGCTAAATGCCCCAATCAAAAGACACAGGGTATCAGAATGGATAAGAAAACAAAACCCATCTATATGTTGCCTACAAGAAACTCATCTTAAACCCGAAGACACCTCCAGATTTAAAGTGAGGGGGTGGAAAAGAATTTACCATGCTAATGGACATCAGAAGAAAGCAGGAGTGGCAATCCTTATATCAGATCAATTAGATTTTAAGCCAAAGACTATAATAAGAGATGAGGAAGGACACTATATCATACTCAAAGGAACTGTCCAACAAGAAGATCTAACAATTTTAAATATCTATGCCCCTAACGTGGAAGCAGCCAACTATATAAACCCATTAATAACAAAATCAAAGAAACACATCGACAAGAATACAATAATAGTAGGGGATTTTAACACTCCCCTCACTGAAATGGACAGATCATCCAAGCAAAAGATCAACAAGGAAATCAAGGCCTTAAATGACACACTGGACCAGATGGACATCACAGATATATTCAGAACTTTTCATCCCAAAGCAACAGAATACACATTCTTCTCTAGTGCACATGGAACATTCTCCAGAATAGATCACATTCTTGGTCCTAAATCAAGTCTCAACCGGTATCAAAAGATTGGGATCATTCCCTGCATATTTTCAGACCACAATGCTCTGAAGCTAGAACTCAATCACAAGAGGAAATTTGGAAAGAACACAAATACATGTAGACTAAACAGCATCCTTCTAAAGAATGAATGGGTCAACCAGGAAATTAAAGAAGAATTGAAAAAATTCATGGAAACAAATGATAATGAAAACACAACGGTTCAGAATCTGTGGGACACAACAAAGGCAGTCCTGAGAG
Source organism: Lutra lutra (assembly GCF_902655055.1). Lineage (NCBI taxonomy): Eukaryota > Metazoa > Chordata > Mammalia > Carnivora > Mustelidae > Lutra > Lutra lutra. The sequence continues at coordinate 75,702,352 of NC_062282.1, read as the reverse complement.
GAAAATATATAGCGGTACAAGCCTTTCTCAAGAAACAAGAAAGGTCTCAGGTACACAACCTAACCCTACACCTAAAGGAGCTGGAGAAAGAACAAGAAAGAAACCCTAAACCCAGCAGGAGAAGAGAAATCATAAAGATCAGAGCAGAAATCAATGAAATAGAAATCAAAAAAACAATAGAACAAATCAACGAAACTAGGAGCTGGTTCTTTGAAAGAATTAATAAGATTGATAAACCCCTGGCCAGACTTATCAAAAAGAAAAGAGAAAGGACCCAAATAAATAAAATCATGAATGAAAGAGGAGAGATCACAACTAACACCAAAGAAATACAGACAATTATAAGAACATACTATGAACACCACTATGCCAACAAATTTGACAATCTGGAAGAAATGGATGCATTCCTAGAGACATATAAACCACCACAACTGAACCAGGAAGAAATGGAAAGCCTGAACAGACCCATAACCAGTAAGGAGATTGAAAGAGTCATCAAAAATCTCCAAACAAACAAAAGCCCAGGGCCAGATGGCTTCCCGGGGGAATTCTACCAAACATTTAAAGAAGAACTAATTCCTATTCTCCTGAAACTCTTCCAAAAAATAGAAATAGAAGGAAAACTTCCAAACTCATTTTATGAGGCCAGCATCACCTTGATCCCAAAACCAGACAAAGATCCCATCAAAAAAGAGAACTACAGACCAATATCCTTGAAGAACACAGATGCAAAAATTCTCGCCAAAATACTAGCCAATAGGATTCAACAGTACATTAAAAGGATTATTCACCACGACCAAGTGGGATTTATTCCAGGGCTGCAAGGTTGGTTCAACATCCGCAAATCAATGAATGTGATACAACACATTAACAAAAGAAAGAACAAGAATCATATGATACTCTCCATAGATGCTGAAAAAGCATTTGACAAAGTACAGCATCCCTTCCTGATCAAAACTCTTCAAAGTGTAGGGATAGAGGGCACATACCTCAATAGTATCAAAGCCATCTATGAAAAACCCACCGCAAATATCATTCTCAATGGAGAAAAACTGAAAGCTTTTCCGCTAAGGTCAGGAACACGGCAGGGATGTCCGTTATCACCACTGCTATTCAACATAGTACTAGAAGTCCTAGCCTCAGCAATCAGACAACAAAAGGAAATTAAAGGCATCCAAATCGGCAAAGAAGAAGTCAAACTATCACTCTTCGCAGATGATATGATACTCTATGTGGAAAACCCAAAAGACTCCACTCCAAAACTGCTAGAACTTGTACAGGAATTCAGTAAAGTGTCAGGATATAAAAATCAATGCACAGAAATCAGTTGCATTTCTCTACACCAACAACAAGACAGAAGAAAGAGAAATTAAGGAGTCCATCCCATTTACAATTGCACCCAAAAGTATAAGATACCTAGGAATAAACCTAACCAAAGAGACTAAGAATCTATACACAGAAAACTATAAAATACTCATGAAAGAAATTGAGGAAGACACAAAGAAATGGAAAAATGTTCCATGCTCCTGGATTGGAAGAATAAATATTGTGAAAATGTCTATGCTACCTAAAGCAATCTACACATTTAATGCAATTCCTATCAAAGTACCATCCATTTTTTTCAAAGAAATGGAACAAATAATCCTAAAATTTATATGGAACCAGAAAAGACCTCGAATAGCCAAAGCAACATTGAAAAAGAAAGCCAAAGTTGGTGGCATCACAATTCTGGACTTCAAGCTCTATTACAAAGCTGTCATCATCAAGACAGCATGGTACTGGCACAAAAACAGACACATAGATCAATGGAACAGAATAGAGAGCCCAGAAATAGACCCTCAACTCTATGGTCAACTCATCTTCGACAAAGCAGGAAAGAATGTCCAATGGAAAAAAGACAGCCTCTTCAATAAATGGTGCTGGGAAAATTGGACAGCCACATGCAGAAAAATGAAATTGGATCATTTCCTTACACCACACACGAAAATAGACTCAAAATGGATGAAGGATCTCAATGTGAGAAAGGAATCCATCAAAATCCTTGAGGAGAACACAGGCAGCAACCTCTTCGACGTCAGCCGCAGCAACATCTTCCTAGGAACATCGCCAAAGGCAAGGGAAGCAAGGGCAAAAATGAACTTTTGGGATTTTATCAAGATCAAAAGCTTTTGCACAGCAAAGGAAACAGTTAACAAAACTAAAAGACAACTGACAGAATGGGAGAAGATATTTGCAAACGACATATCAGATAAAGGGCTAGTGTCCAAAATCTATAAAGAACTTAGCAAACTCAACACCCAAAGAACAAATAATCCAATCAAGAAATGGGCAGAAGACATGAACAGACATTTCTGCAAAGAAAACATCCAGATGGCCAACAGACACATGAAAAAGTGCTCCATATCACTCGGCATCAGGGAAATACAAATCAAAACCACCATGAGATATCACCTCACACCAGTCAGAATGGCTAAAATTAACAAGTCAGGAAATGACAGATGCTGGCGAGGATGCGGAGAAAGGGGAACCCTCCTACACTGTTGGTGGGAATGCAAGCTGGTGCAACCACTCTGGAAAACAGCATGGAGGTTCCTCAAAATGTTGAAAATAGAACTACCCTATGACCCAGCAATTGCACTGCTGGGTATTTACCCTAAAGATACAAACGTAGTGATCCGAAGGGGCACGTGCACCCGAATGTTTATAGCAGCAATGTCTACAATAGCCAAACTATGGAAAGAACCTAGATGTCCACCAACAGACGAATGGATAAAGAAGATGTGGTATATATACACAATGGAATACTATGCAGCCATCAAAAGAAATGAAATCTTGCCATTTGCGATGATGTGGATGGAACTAGAGGGTATCATGCTTAGCGAAATAAGTCAATCAGAGAAAGACAACTATCATATGATCTCCCTGATATGATGGAGAGGAGATGCAATATGGGGGGGTTAAGGGGGTAGGAGAAGAATAAATGTAACAAGATGGGATTGGGAGGGAGATAAACCATAATTGACTCTTAATCTCACAAAACAAACTGAGGGTTGATGGGGGGAGGGGGGTTGGGAGAGGGGGGGTGGGGTTATGGATATTGGGGAGGGTATGTGCTATGGTGAGTGCTGTGAAGTGTGTAAACCTGGCGATTCGCAGACCTGTACCCCTGGGGATAAAAATATATGTTTATAAAAAATAAAATTAAATTTTAAAATCATTAAAAAAACCAAACCAAAACAAAATAAAATGGGTAGAAGACATGAACAGACACTTTTCCAAGGAAGACATACAAATGGCTAACAGAAACATGAAAAAATGTTCATCATCATTAGCCATCAGGGAGATTCAAATCAAAACCACATTGAGATACCACCTTACACAAGTTAGAATGGCCAAAATTAATAAAACAGTAAACAACATGTGTTGGAGAGGATGTGGAGAAAGGGGAACCCTCTTACACTGTGGGTGGTAATGCAAGTTTGTGCAGCCACTTTGGAAAACAGTGTGGAGATTCCTTAAGAAATTAAATACAGAGCTTCCCTACGACCCTGCAATTACACTGCTGGGTATTTACCCCAAAGATACAGATGTAGTGAAAAGATGGGCCATCTGTACCTCAGTGTTCATAGCAGCAATGTCCACCTTCAATAGATGAGTGGATAAAGAAGATATGGTCCATATATACTTCGGAGCATTATGCCTCCATCAGAAAGGATGAATACCCAACTTTTGTATCAACATGGATGGGACTGGAAGAGATTATGCTGAGTGAAATAAGTCAAGCAGAGAGATTCAGTTATCATATGGTTACGCTTGCTTGTGAAGCAAAAGGAATAACATGGAGGACATGGGGAGATGGAGATGAGAAGGGAGTTGGGGGAAATTGGAGGGGGAGACAAACCATGGGAGACTGTGGACCTTAAGAAAGAAACTGGGGGTTTTGGAGGGGACAGGAGTGGGAGGTTGGGTGAGCCTGGTGGTGGGTATTATGGAGGGCATGTATTGCATGGACCACTGGGTGTGGTGCATAAACAATGAATTCTGGAACACTGAAAATAAGTTAAAATAAATAAATGAAAATTTTATTTTTAAAAAAAAGCGAATAACAATGGCTTCATCCTGCAGGAGACGCCTTATGTTTCCTTATTCACGCCTCCCAACAGCCCCTTAAATCAGCCCTCTGTCCATTTCACAGCTGAAGAAACTAAGGAATGAGACTACTGATGTTTCTCAGACTTTAGTGTGCATTGGAATCACGTGAAGAATCTTGCTAGCTGCAGATTCTGGCCTGGGGTGGGACCTGGGATTCTGTATTTCTAAGCTGTGGAGGTAAGTAGCCAAAGGCTGTGTGGGTTCTGTCCAACTTCAAGGCCTAGGTCCTTGACTTGACAGTCAGTTGTGTGGGGCCTGGGGACGCTGTGATGAGTGAGGATGAACTCTGCCCTCGAGGGCCTCCCCAGCTGGTTAGGGAGGCAGATGCCTCCCCAGGCTGTCTTAATATCAGAAACAAATTCCTGCAGGTGGAGAAAGTGGTCCTACCTGGGGAGCAGAGGGTCAGGGAGGAACAAATCTTAGCCTCTAAGGAAAAGCAGAACTTGGCCCCTCAGGGGATGAGAGTTGGCATCAGGGACATTTCAGTCTGAGAGGGCAGCACAGGCATAAGGCCCAAAGCCATGACGGGGAGTGCTGTGTTCCGGAATGGTGAGAATTCTAGTGTGGCTGGAGTGTGTCCTCTGCTCCCCATCTGCACAGTATTTGGCTTTGTTAATAATTTCTGCTGTCTTCCAGGCCTGAGGCCATCATGCTTCGGGCCCTGGGTAAGTAGGTCAGGAGGGGGTGGTGAGGGCTGCAGCCAGGTGCTGGAGGGCGCGGGATTGGCCCTGCTTCTGCCCACCTGCTCAGGCCCATTCCCTCCCCGTCCTGCTCCCCAGCTATCCCAGAGCTGATGAGACAGAGCGTAACAGGAACGAGGCAGCTGAGGATGGGCTTGGCCACTCTCTACCTTGGCCGCTCCCCAGGAAGTGAGTTTGGGAGCTTGGAGGAACAGGGAGAGGGAGTCCACCATCCAAGGATTCTGGATCTTGGCTGCACAGTAGAGTTACCTGGAGAACTCTGAAATATAAGGTGGCCCACACCCCACCCCAGAGCTGCTTCTTTAGCAGGCCTGGGGGTGAGGTCCTGGCATCAGATTTGAAATGCTCCCAGGAGATTCAAATGCGGAGCCCTGATTGAGAAGCCCTGATATGCACAAACTCAGAAAAACCTGGGGCACAGGGAGCCGGCACCATTCCTGGGGGAGTAATAAATGTTTCAGACATTGGCCCAGACGGAAAAAAAAAAAAAAAAAACAAAAACCAAAGCAGCCTTCTTTGATAATATAAAGAACTGAAACACAAGAGGGAAGAGGACGGAGCCTAAACCACCAGCCGATTATCAGGATTTTCTAAGATTAAATTCTGTTTTTAATAATATTTACGGGTTTCATCTGATTAGATCAGAAATATTCTGCCACTGCAAAGTATTTGAACAATTTCAAAAAAACGTAAAGGAGAAAATAAAAATCTAAGGACCAAAGATAACCACCCTTGTGGGTATACCCATCTTTCTAGTTTTCTTCCTTGGCACATTGGTAACAAGCACTTATCCATAGTATTTAGGGGTCCAGATCACATGGCCCACTCAAGTCTCACTCCCTGATACTATAGTTCATGTTTATTTAATTGTTCATTGTTCCCCCAGCTTTCCAAAAAAAGTCTCTACAGGCAGGAACTTTGTGCTCCTCCTCCATATCCCCAGGGTCCAGAGCACCTGGCTCACAGCAGGCTCTCGTAACTGCTGGCTGAATAGTGAGTGTACGGATTCGCTGAAAGTCAGGGCTATTGAAATGTGCATCTGACCCCAGCTCTGCAGCTTACTTCGGCAAATTACCTAAACCTGCTAACCCTCAGCTTCCCTTATCTATCCAATGGGCATAAGAAGAAAACTGGTCTGACATGGCTTTTGTAATACTGCTCAGTACAGAGTTTGGCATACAGTAAGTCCTCAGCAACTATTATGTTAACTATTATGCCATATATTTTATTTTTTATTATTTTATTTTTTCCCAACTGACATCTTTCTTTTTAAAAATTTTTTATTCAAATTCCATCAGCCAACATATAGTAAGTACATCACTAGTTTTTGGGGTAGTGTTTGTTCAACAACTCACCAGCTGGATTGGATACAACACCCAGTGCGCATCACTACACATGCCCTCCTTAATGCCCATCACCCAGTCACCCCATCTCCCACCCACCTCCCTCTTCACAAGCCTCAGTTATTTTCCCTGGAGTTAAGAGTCTCTCATAGTTTGGCTCCCTCTCTGATTTCTTTCCATTCAGTTTTCCCTCCCTTCCCCTATGATCCTTTGCGCTGTTTCTTATATACCATATATAAGTGAGACAATATGATAATTGTATTTCTCTCATTGACTTATTTCACAAAACTAAAAGGCAACCCACAGGGGCACCTGGGTGGCTCAGTGCGTTAAGCCTCTGCCTTCGGCTCAGGTCATGATCTTAGGGTCCTAGGATCGAGCCCCACATCGGCCTCTCTGCGCATCGGGGAGCCTGCTTCCCCATCTCTCTCTGCCTGCCTCTCTGCCTAATTGTGATCTCTCTCTCTCTGTCAAATAAATAAAATCTTTTAAAAAAAAAGTTAAAAAAATAAAAATAAAAGGCAACCTGCAGAAGGGGAGAAGAGATTTTATTTTTTTAAGATTTTAATTATTATTTTAGATAGAGAGAGCAGGGGCGCCTGGGTGGCTCAGTGGGTTAAAGCCTCTGCCTTCGGCTCAGGTCATGATCTCAGGGTCCTGGGATGGAGCCCCACATCGGGCTCTCTGCTCAGCGGGGTGCCTGCTTCCCTCTCTCTGCCTGCCTCTCTGCCTACTTGTGATCTCTTTCTCTGTCAAATAAATAAATAAAATCCTTTTAAAAAGATAGAGAGAGCAAGTAAGTGAGAAAGTGCACAAGCAGGGGGACAGAAGGAGAGGGAGAAGCAGGCTTCCCACTGAGTAGAGAGCTGGACATGGGACTCGATCCCAGGACCCTAGGATCATGATCTGAGCTAAAGGCAGATCCTTAACAGACTAAGCCATCCAGGCGTACCATTATGTCACGTATTTTACGGTGGATAAATCCTTTAGGAAGTTGGGAAGGAAGGGATGGGCCACAAAGTCTGCTGGTGTAGAGAGAGGATTTGTATATCTTAGAGACACTCAGACCTGAGAGAAAGAAACACTGAACCTCAACTGAACTTATCTATAAAGTTCAGTTTTAGAAGACCCCCCAAAAATGCATATTTAGAGTATGCTCTCTCCTTGGATCCAAGGTGCTTTCTTCAAGACACAGAAAAAGATGAAAAGCATCCTAGGATAATGCTCAATAAAAAGCCGAGTGCTATTTCAATAACCATTATTTTTCCTTTTCCCAAATCCTTATTCAGAGGGCAGAATTGTGTCCTGGCAATGATTTAGCAACACCCCTTATCTGCTGTGGAAGGGGCCCCTCTGTACGTCCACATTCGTGAAGATGAGCGTGGCTGGCTCATAGTATCAGTGGCCCCACAGGACCCCTGCTGTGAAGAGGAAGGTCGTACCTGGCTCCAGGGAAAACAGATTTAGATCCCATGTCATCTTTTGGTCAACACTTGTTGTCCTTAATTACATTATGATCTGAGAACCGTGAGAGAAGCTTAAATAGAGGGGAAAGAATCTCCAGCATCTGGCACAGAGCCTTCCACAGAGTGAACTAAATTCCCAGCAAAGATTTCTTGACTAAATGCCAAAACCGCACATACTGATTTGATGTGACCAAGTTCCTCTTTACCAAATGCTGTTTTAGCTACATGAACACATGATTGGCCTTATCTGAGGGTTCACTACTCTATTTCACACTGAACATGACACACTTTCTCACACGAATCTCTTCATCCCTTTAAAGTGCTTAAACCAGGGGCGCCTGGGTGGCTCAGTGGGTTAAGCCACTGCCTTCGGCTCGGGTCATGATCTCGGGGTCCTGGGATCGAGTCCCGCATCGGGCTCTCTGCTCAGCAAGAAGCCTGCTTCCCTCTCTCTCTCTCTCTCTGCCTGCCTCTCCGTCTACTTGTGATCTCTCTCTGTCAAATAAATAAATAAAAAAAAAATCTTTAAAAAAAAAAATAAATAAAGTGCTTAAACCAAAGACTGCGTTTCTCCTTTGGTTCATGTCTCTGATGTACCTGGCAAGCATTCTTGAAACATAGTTCTTCCCTTCAGCCCACACTGTCCTGAAGGAACTGCCACCGTGATGGATGAGCCCTGGCAAGTCTGCGGGTTGTGGCCCCAAAGAGCTACAGAAAGCACAGCAGACTACAGTCCGGGATAGGCTGGTGGTAGAGGCCACCTGCATCAGAACTGCTGGTGTTTCCTAAGAGTTGTTTAACCTGCTTTTGTGGAAGCCATCACGGGGGTTAAAAGGGAGTCTTTTCCACCAGAAAGAAATGGGTAGAAGTCTCAGCACTGGCAATCCCTTTTCTGTGACTATGAACGAGTCACTTAACTTCTCCAAGCCTTAGAAAGTGACAGCATGGGTGTGGGACTTAGAGGGTCACTGGAAGGATTAAATGGGATAAATGCCTTGCAAGGATTTATAGCAAAAGGTCAGAACTACTGACAGCTTGCAATAATGGTAATATCCAACTTATAATTACAAATGAAAGCAACTATAGCCAAGGTTCACTCTTGCAATAAAAACAGGATGAAGTGTTGCAAATGGCCTTCAATGACCTGGCACAATTATTCCTTTCTTGTTGTCCATCACGGAAGCTGAGCAGAGCACAGAATAATGCAGAGACAAGCTTGGCCTGGAGGGGAAACTCCACCGCCCCACACTGGGGCATGGCCTCCCTGGACTGCAGCCAGAGCCCCTCCGCTCTTCCTCTCCTCTGCTTCAAGTGTCACTGTCATGAAACCCCAAGTTTTTGGGAAAAGGAGGAAAAAAAGAGAGCCCTGTATAATATTTCACCTAAGGGGAAAATAGGTTCCTGGGATGAAACTAGTACAACAAGCTGTTTTTCCATTATAGATTAAATGCTTTGCAGATTCAATGTAGAATAAATTTAGATCATAACATTCAAGAGCTAAATAGCTATACAGCTAACTAAAGTGAATAAAAATCTAACATCGCAGCACCTCTGATGAATACAGTCTTTGTGCAGGCTGCTTTTTATCATTTGCTTGCTTATTTCTTTCAAGGTAGAATTGGCTTCAGGTTGAGTCTTGAATCGCCTTTCCTCCCTGTAAGAACGTTTCTAACGCAAAGTGTGGGGTCAGAACAAGATGCAGATGGAGAAGGTGTTTGCATGGGGCGGGCTGCCAATGCCACTGGGTAGAACCTGGCCAAACACGCCTCTCTCTCAGAAATGGACTCACATTAACTAAGTGCCCAGAGACTGATGTATAGACCAGAATACCAATGGACTACTTTCCAGGGAAAATGGGAAATTCCGAGGGGATCGCACTTTCAACCCGCAGCCTTCTCCCTGGGCCCATTCTCTTCACATGAAGGCCAATGATCATTAGAAAGTGGTCACCTAATAAACAAGGGATCACAACAATGAACTTATTCAACAACCGTTTCTTAAACAGCAGCTCTGAGGGGGGCTCTGTGAGAGGTACTAGGAATCATGAAACAGATTGTACCTCACTCTTGCCAGCATGTAATTGACAGCTTACTAAAGGATACACACAGGTGCCTAAGTAACCCTGAAATGATGTGGAACATGTATAATGAGGTATGGGAGGTGTATGATACTCTGGGGACCCCAGGCAGAGGCATCGATCCCAGAATGAGGGATTGATCGGCATGGAGCATGGTTGGGAAAGCCTGGAGGCAGTGCTCCTGAAGCTAACGCCTAAAGAATGATGATGACAGGTAGCAAATGAGGAGGGGCTGGAGAGGGGTGGGAGGGACGGGAAAGTAGGAAAGCATATCCTGTGGTTCTTAATTCTTGTGGCTCATAAGCTATACGCCTTTTTCTCTGCAGGGATGTTTGAAGTTGGCATTATTTCCTCAAAGTCCATACTAGGTGTCCTGGGGAACCTTTTCTCTGGACATTGCTGGGAAGGCTAATGTCAGGGTCTCCCTTCGTGAATATCATACTGACTAGCAGCCTCTCATTGAAAAATCAAACAAATACTGCTGGCCTGGAGTGCGTTCTATCTTTGACTTCATGTCTATATACCTTGAATTATTATGTTTTGGTGCTTTCCTCATTTCTCAGAGAGCAGTTAAGTATTTGTTATGACCAAGTTTTCATCCAGGGAACATATCCCTTGGTGTAATACCTATGTATTACCTATATGATAAGTTTTGAATATGGTAGGGAAGATTCTCCCAGATTTGAGGACCAGTGACATGTGGTAGCCTTCTCTGGACAATTATTCATTGTTTCTCCACTTGCTTGGTAAGTTTATTATCTGGGTGTCCTGTCCCACAGAGATGAGGTGTTGAGCAAAACAAACAAACAAACAAACAAACAAACAAAAAAACAGAACTGTGGCCCTAAAGGGGTTCACAGTGAGAGAGACAGATGATAATCACGTGGTCAAGGACCTCACTGTGAGACTACAACCATGCTAACATCACCTATAAATAAGAGACTGGAATAAAGATGGCGAGGAAGAGAGGAGAAGCGAAGATACAAGGAAGGTAGAAAGCTGCCGTGTTATTGCAAAAGGGGTGAGTTTCAGTCTAGGCAGGACAAATAAAAACCCCTCAAACCAGGCGGTATGATTGTGAACAAGATTACAGTTTTCTGAGAACTCAGAGGGGAAGCAGGGCCTGACTATAAAATAGGGCTCATCTTCTCAACCTGAGGCTCTGGTAGATGTATTCTACACATGCAGCCAAATCCATCAGTATCCCACATCTTAAGCCAGTGACCTCAGCTGGCCAGAGACAGCACATCTGCTCTCCTTATTTGGGGAAGTGTCTTTCCACCCTGGGAAGTCTGGAAATAGGCCTACAGTGGATGAAACAGGCAAAACACACCCACAGAATTAAAACAGTTGTATGTGTCTTTGAAGGGTTTATAATAACTTGTGTGTGTTTATTTGTTACTTATGGAAGTGCTTCCCAACCTTTACCATGTCATAAGACAAACAATATTTCAAAGGAATACAGGGATTGCTAACTGATGGGATTTGGAATTCTCTATGAGGCTGCTCTGGACAAGACGCAGTCTGACCATGGACTCTGGCCACCTCAAGGTTCACCTGCCTGCCCATGGATTGAGGGCATCGATTATTGAACCATACTGGGCGGTCTGATGGATAAATGCCGATTTAAGTTATATGAAATGAAAAAGTTCACAAACCCACTGGACTTGCTGTTTTGATTTTAAATGGTTAATGTGTAATAGACTTGCAATTTTATTTTGACATGTTTATAATAATTTGACTGATTATATTTGTAAATGATATTTATTTGATAATCTGATCCATTACATCTAAAAGTTAAGATTTATTAATTTCAAAAACAATGTTTGAGTGCCTAAGAAACTTGTGTTTGACTTGTCGGTCTGCCTACAGATGTGCTCTGGGAGGATCAGATCTATAATATTTGTGATTGCAATCTAAAACATCTAGGGAGGTTTGCTTAATTAAGTAAGACCAATTAAACTTTATAGAAAAATTAATCTATTAAATTTATAATTAACATCCCTATTAATCAAGTGACACTAATCAAATATTAAATTAAACATTTGTTTTATACAGAAATTAACTAGAGTCATAAATTAAAAAACAACAAAAACAAAACAAAAAAAAACAAAAAAAAAGGGGGCGCCTGGGTGGCTCAGTGGGTTAAGCCGCTGCCTTCGGCTCAGGTCATGATCCCAGGTCCTGGGATCGAGCCCCACATGGGGCTTTCTGCTCAGCAGGGAGCCTGCTTCCTCCTCTCTCTCTGCCTGCCTCTCTGCCTACTTGTGATTTCTCTCTGTCAAATAAAAATAAATAAATAAATAAATAAATAAATAAAATAAAAAAAAATAAAAAACAATTCACCATTCAGATTAAAGCTTAAGGGAACCTAGTTTTCAAAAAATTTCAATTGTAGTCATTTAGTATTAATTAAAAATAAGTAAATTGTAAACATTTCCTTGAAAGTGTAAAGTCCACCCACATACAACACAAAAATAGACAACATGAAGACAAGAACACAGTCAATAAGAATACGTAATAACAGAGTTTGATTTGGTCTAGAGGGACAGAAAGGTTTTCCTTAAGGAAATGAAGTTAGCCTAGAGCTGAAGATTAATAAACAAGTAGGTCCAGTGAAGGGAAAGGAGAAGAACATTCCAAGTATTAAATGAGGAGAAGAATGCAAAGAAGAAGAAACAGGGGGGAAAAGAAGAGGAGGAGGAGGAGGAAAAGGAAGAAGAACTGGGGGCATGTGTAAAGGCCCTGAGGCAGCCTTAGACATTGGGAAATTTAAAAAAAAAACAAAAAACAAAACAAAACAGAACAAAAACAAAAACACAGTTGGCTAGTGTAGAGCGGGAGACCAAGGGAGAGCAGGCAGCAAGAGCCCCAAGTATGCCCTCACCTTCTTTCATGTTCTGCTCTTTACAGAGGCTTCTTCCACCTCCTTTCTAAAATTACTCCTAGCTGGTTACTCCCTAGCTCCCTAAAATTACTCCTAGCTGGTTACTCCCTCTTATATATACTAAGTGTTTCTTCATAGTACTTATCATCCCCTGAAAAGATATCTCTATTTTTTATGTTTTTTAATTGTTGATCTCCCCCAAGAGTATATTTCTTCCACAGCTCAACAAGGGCAGGAATTATTGGTTTTGTTGACTACTGTTTCCATGGTGCTCTGAACAGTGTGTGCATTCAAAATTTATAGGCATACCAGGTTTTCTTGTACTTTGCTTTACTGAGCTTCACAGATGCTACATCTTTACAAAATGAAGAGTTATGGTAACCCTGCCTTCAGCAAATACATGGGTGCCATTTTCCAATAGCCTTTTCTCACTTGGGGTCTCCCTGTCAAGTTTTGGTAATTCTTGTAGTTATCCGAGTTGGAACATTTTTTTCTTCATTATCATATTTGTTATGATGATCTGTGATCCATGATCTTCAATGTCACTTCTGTACCTGTTTCAGGGCACCTGGAACGGTACCCATATGAGATGGTAAACAAAACAAATGTTATGTGTGTTCTGACTGCTCTACTGACTGGCCCTTCCCTCTTTCTACCTCTCTTCCTACCTATTTCATAAGACACGACAGTGCTTAAATTAGGCCAATTAATAACCCTAGCACGGTTTCAAAGTGTTCAAGTGAAAGAAGAGTCACACATCTCTCACTTTAAATCAAAAGCTAGAAATGATTAAGCTCAGGAAGGCAAGGTAAGAGCTCAGAGAGGCAGAAAGCTGGGCTTCTGTGCCAGTTAGCCAGTGAATGCAAAGAAAGAGCCCTTGAAGGAAAGCCAAGTGCTACACCAGTGAATACATGAATGATAAGAAAGTCGGTCTTCCTGCTGATATAGAGAGAGGTTGAGTGGTCTGGATGGAAGACCAAACCAGCCCCAACATTCCCTAAGCCAAAGCCTACTCCAGGGCAAGGCCCTCACTCTCTTCAGTTCTGTGGAGGCTGAGGGAGGTGCAGAAGCTGCAGAAGAAAGATTGAAACCAGGAGAGGCTGTTTATGAAGTTTAAGGACAGAAGCCATCTCTCTAATATAAAAGTGCAAGTGAGGCAGGACATGCTGACGGAGAAACCACAACAAATCATCCAGGGGATCTAGCTACAATAATCCATGAAGGTGGTTACACCAAACAAGAGATCCTCAGTGCAGACAAACAGGCTTCTGTCAGAGAAGATGCCATCCTGGACTTTCATAGCTACAGAGGAGAAGTCAATGCTTGTCTTCAAAGCCTCAAAGGACAGGCTTACTCTATTTGGGGGCTAATGCAGCCAGTGATTTTAAATGGAAGTCAGTGTTCATTTGCCATTCAGAAAACCCTAGGGCCCTTAAGAGTGATGCTAAATATACTCTGCCTGTGCTCTGTAAATGGGACAACAAAGCCTGGATGACAGCATGTCTGTCTCCAACAGGGTTCACTGAATATTGTAAACCCCTTGTTGAGACCTGCTGCTCAAAAAAAAAAAAAAAAAAAAAAAAAAAAAAAAAGATTCCTTTCAAAGCATTACTGCTGATTGACAATGCACCCAGGCACCCAAGAGCTCCAAGGGAGATGTACAATGAGATTAATGTCATTCTCATGCCTGCTAACACAACATCCATTCTGCAGTGCATGGATCAAGGAGTCATTTCTACTTTTGAGTCTTATTCTTTATAAGACCTCTTCATAAGGCTATAGCCGCTGCAGAGAGTGAGACTTCTGATGGGTCTGGGTGATGTAAATTGAAAACTTTCTAGAAGGATTCCCTATTCCACATGCCATTAAGAACACTAGTGAGTCACAGGGAGAAGTCAAACCACCAACATGCACGGGAGTTCAGGAGAAGCTGATTCTGACCCTCCTGGGTGACGGCGAGGAGTTTTAAGACTTTGGGGGGGAAGCCGCTGCAGCTGTGATGGAAACAGCAAGAGAACTAGGATCAGAGGTGGAGCCTGAAGGTGGGACTGAGCTGCAATCTCTTGACAATACTTGAATGGATAAGGAGCTGCTGCTTCTGGATGAACAAAAAAAGTGGTTTCTTAAGATTGAATCTACTTCTGGTGAAGATGTTGTGAAGATCGATCAGTTGCTGCTGCAAAGTTCACTGTTGTCTGGTTTTAAGAAAGTGCCACAGTCTCCTCCCTAGGCTTAGCAACCATCACCTTAATCAGTCAGGAGCCATCAACTTTAAGGCAAGAGTCTCCACCAGCAAAAAGCTGGTAACTTGCTGAAACCTCAGATGATGCTTAACATTTTTTTTTTTAGCAATAAACCGTTTTTAAATTAAAATGCATACACTGTGGTTTGTTTTTTAAGACATAATGTTATTGCATACTTAATAGACTACAGCATAGTGTGAACAATTTTTATATGCACTGGGCAACCAATATTTTTTTAACTTGTTCTTTTGGGCAATACTTACTTTCTTGTGGTGATCTGGAATGGAACCCACAATATCTTCAAGGTATGCTGTATTTCTTAAAAGAATGAATCAAGCCACACATGAATAAACAAAAGAAGGGCCTTGAAGACCATGTTAAATATTATGATCGTCAAGCTAAGAGCAAGCATGAGGCCTGGTCAGTGTGCATTCTGAAAATAGTTGGCTAACTGCATAGTGAAGATGAATGAAAAATGACCCCTTTGACTAAGACCCTGGCAGTGGCAAGAGACATGCTTCTAAATCTTTAGAAGTTGAGAGAGCTTGTTGATAGATTAGATGTGCAGAGATGAGGGAGAAGGAAGTCAAGTTTGGCTCCTACAAGTCTGGCTTATGATACTGGATGGATTCAGATCTATTCACGGAGACAGTTCATTAGAGAGGAACTAAACTCAATATTCTGGATATGCTGAGATCAAGGTACTTAGAAGCATCCAAGTATAGATGTCACATAGGCAGTCAGATGTATGTGTTGGAAACTAGGCTAAAGATTTAAATTAATGGGTCATTGTATAGCAGTGACAACTGAATCCGTGGACATCAGTGGGAAAACCTAGGCAGAAAGTATAGAGTCAAAAGTACAGAGCAAAAGGTACAGGGGGCCTATGATTAAGACTTGACTAATTCTAATAGAAAAATGACCTAAAGACAGATTGAATGGAGATGCTAGGGGTACATCAAGCAGATGTCATGTCACAGAAGCCAAAATGAGAGTGTGGTTCAAGGAGGGATGGGGATGGAGGAGTCGGTTATCACCAAGAAATGCTACAGAGAGGTTAAATAATGGAGAGCTGGACAATGGTTATTGGACTTAGAAATGTGGCTGCTGCTTATCTTAGCAAGCACTATACTGCTGACTCGATGTGATCAGAAGTCATTTGGAAGTGGGTTGAGAGTTAAGAGGTAAGGAACTAGAGACAGGAGTAAAGGCAATTCTCACAGAACAGTAGGGTATAAAGGGAAGGTAAGTGAAGGGGGGTATGGTATCAGGAAGTTTTTCTCAGGCAGGATTGGTTTTATTTATTTGTTTTTACTATAGAGGGACTTGATCATGTGTAGATGCTGATGGGAAGGACCTGGTTTCAAGAAGAAGACTGAAGGGGGAAAGAGAAAGACTCCGTAGTCCTTATAAGTCCCTGAGAAGAGCAGAGTGGAAATAAGAAGAGAGGGTGAGACCAGGTGGAATTAGGTCTAGAGTTCCAGCTGGGAAGCTGAAAGCATTTCCTATACAATGGCTTCAGTTTTCCTTATGAAGCAAGAGTTGGGATCAGCTACTGAGAGAGCCGAGGGAACAAATATGGGATGGCGGAGATCAGATGATGGAGAAGGCTGCGAGGAGGTCTGAAATAACAGAGCTGTTAGTCAGCAACTATGCACAGCAGGTCTATGAGAATCTTGAAAGTCTATCTCATTTTAGGATTCCTTGTTTTTAGTGCAACACCCTATCCTACCAGGTGACTTTGCCTGACCCTACACAATTACCCAGTGCAGGCAAGGAGAAAAGACATACTGTAGTACCTTCCAAATCAAGGGTCCTCCTAGATGGCTGTTTTGAGAAGAGGCACAGAGGTGTTTGAGAAAGCATGAAGGGAACTGTTGGAATGTTAGCTGGGTGGAGAGAAATGTCAAGGAAGAAAAGGATATTTCAGGGTGGCTGAAGAAGACACAGGGTGGCAGCTGGGGGATAGGGAAGATGGCAGGGATGCCGTGGAGCCATGGACAGAGATGCCTGAACTTACAATTCTTTTTTTTTTTTTTTAAAGATTTTATTTATTTATTTGACAGATAGAGATCACAAGTAGACAGAGAGGCAGGCAGAGAGAGAGGAGGAAGCAGGTTCCCCGCTGAGCAGAGAGCCCGACTCGGGGTTCGATCTCAGGACCCTGAGATTATGACCTGAGCCGAAGGCAGAGGCTTTAACCCACTGAGCCACCCAGGTGCCCCTAAACTTACAATTCTTAAAAACTGGCTATTTCCGTTGATGATAAGGATCAGACTGGGAGTCTTGGGTAGAATGGCCATGACAGGAAATATAAGGAGGTCAGGGAGCTGAGAGGCCAGGTGGCTGGAGGGGTTGTCCACGTTGCCACTAAAATCCTCCAACACAATAGCTGAGCTGGAAGCAGAGAGAAAGATGGTAAGATGGGGAACCCGACTTTCTTTAAAACATATTTTTGCAGTAACAGTGAAATATAGAACTTCTAAATAAAAATAAGATTTCTTAGCAACATGAAAACAAAGTAGACCCCCCACCAGGTTTTTCTTTCAAGTAGGAACATGAGATGAAGCAGACCTCTTCTTTACCAAGCAAACTTGGTGACAGAAGGAGAAAATTCCCAAGGACCAAGACACTGAGATTCTATCTTTAAATTCTGTTTCTCTAATAGCAGGGAGACTTACAAATATCTGTAAGGCCAATAACAAAACCACTTTGATTCTAACTAAAGACTTTCTTTTAAAACTGAGATGCCGCTTTCCTTTTGTTTTCATATGTCCTCTTCTTTAAGGGGACACAATTCTGAGCTCTGTATTTAATATTCATTTTTCAGAAACACAGCAGCATTGAGAAGAGGAGCTTTTACAAGTGTGATATAAATATCGGCAGAGCATAAAACTTCCTTGATATCATTATGTCACACAGACCTAAACAGACTTTATAATTCATACATAGGTCATAAATATTTTATAAATGTTTATCATCAATCCCCTGTGTATTGGGAATCCGGAGAGAACATGGTCTAGTAAATGTGTTACATCCCAAACTATTCTGAGTATTTCTTTTTTTTTTTTTTAATTTATTTTCAGCGTAACAGTATTCATTGTTTTTGCACCACACCCAGTGCTCCATGCAATCCATGCCCTCTCTAATACCCACCACCTGGTTCCCCCACCTTCCCACCCCCCGCCGTTTCAAACCTCTCAGATTGTTTTTCAGAGTCCATAGTCTCTCATGGTTCACCTCCCCTTCCAATTTCCCTCAACTCCCTTCTCCTCTCCATCTCCCCTTGTCCTCCATGCTATTTGTTATGCTCCACAAATAAGTGAAACCATATGATAATTGACTCTCTCTGCTTGACTTAATTCACTCAGCATAATCTCTTCCAGTCCCATCCATGTTGCTACAAAAGTTGGGTATTCATCCTTTCTGATGGGGGCATAATACTCCATAGTGTATATGGACCACATCTTCCTTATCCATTCGTCCGGTGAAGGGCATGGTTCTTTCCACAGTTTGGTGACCGTGGCCATTGCTGCTATAAACATTGGGGTACAGATGGCCCTTCTTTTCACTACATATGTATCTTTGGGGTAAATACCCAGTAGTGCAATTGCAGGGCCATAGGGAAGCTCTATTTTTAATTTCTTGAGGAATCTCCACACTGTTCTCCAAAGTGGCTGCACCAACTTGCATTCCCCCCAACAGTGTAAGAGGGTTCCCCTTTCTCCACATCCTCTCCAACATATGTTGTTTCCTGTCTTGCTAATTTTGGCCATTCTAACTGGTGTAAGGTGGTATCTCCATGTGGTTTTAATTTGAATCTCCCTGATGGCTAGTGATGATGAACATTTTTTCATGTGTCTGATAGCCATTTGTATGTCTTCATTGGAGAAGTGTCTGTTCATATCTTCTGCCCATTTTTTGATATGATTGTCTGTTTTGTGTGTGTTGAGTTTGAGGAGTTCTTTATAGATCCTGGATATCAACCTTTTGTCTGAACTGTCATTTGCAAATATCTTCTCCCATCCCGTGGGTTGCCTCTTTGTTCTCTTGACTGTTTCCTTTGCTGTGCAGAAGCTTTTGATCTTGATGAAGTCCCAAAAGTTCATCTTAGCTTTTGTTTCCTTTGCCTTTGGAGACATATCTTGAAAGAAGTTGCTGTGGCTGATATCGAAGAGGTTACTGCCTATGTTCTCCTCTAGGATTCTGATGGATTCTGTCTCACATTGAGGTCTTTTATCCATTTTGAGTTTATCTTAGTGTATGGTGTAAGAGAATGGTTGAGTTTCATTCTTCTACATATAGCTGTCCAGTTTTCCCAGCACCATTTATTGAAGAGACTGTCTTTTTTCCACTGTATATTTTTTCCAGTTTTGTCGAAGATTATTTGACCATAGAGTTGAGGGTCCATATCTGGGCTCTCTACTCTGTTCCACTGGTCTATGTGTCTGTTTTTATGCCAGTACCATGCTGTCTTGGTGATCACAGCTTTGTAGTAAAGCTTGAAATCAGGTAACGTGATGCCCCCAGTTTTATTTTTGTTTTTCAACATTTTCTTAGTGATTCGGGGTCTCTTCTGGTTCCATACAAATTTTTGGATTATTTGCTCCAGCTCTTTGAAAAATACTGGTGGAATTTTGGTCGGAATGGCATTAAAAGTATAGATTGCTCTAGGCAGTATAGACATTTTAACAATGTTTATTCTTCTGATCCAAGAGCATGGAATGGTCTTCCGTCTTTTTGTGTCTTCTTCAATTTCTTTCATGAGTGTTCTGTAGTTCCTCGAGTACAGTTCCTTTACCTCTTTGGTTAGGTTTATTCCCAGGTATCTTATGGTTCTTGGTGCTATAGTAAATGGAATCAATTCTCTAAGTGCCCTTTCTGTATTTTCATTGTTAGTGTATAAGAAAGCAACTGATTTCTGTATGTTGACTTTGTATCCTGCCACGTTACTGAATTGCTGTATGAGTTCTAGTAGTTTGGGGGTGGAGTCTTTTGGGTTTTCCATATAAAGAATCATGTCATCTGCGAAGAGAGAGAGTTTGACATCTTCATTGACAATTTGGGTACCTTTTATTTCTCTTTGTTTTCTGATTGCTGTTGCTAGGACTTCTAATACTATGTTGAACAAGTCAGAAGTTATTATCAACAGTTATATGCCAATAAGCTAAGCAGCCTAGATGAAATGGATGCATTCCTGGAAAACTATAAACTCCCAAAATTGAACCTGGAAGAAATTGACAACCTGAATAGACCAATATCTAGTGACGAGATTGAAGCAGTGATCAAAAACCTCCCAAAAAATAAGAGCCTAGGACCTGATGTATTCCTTGGGGAATTCTACCTAACTTTCAAAGAAGAAATAACACCTATTCTCCTGAAGCTGTTTCAAAAAATTGAAGCAGAAGGAAAACTTCCAGACTCTTTCTATGAAGCCAGCATTACCCTGATTCCCAAACCAGGCAAAGAGCCTACCAAAAAGGAGAATTTCAGACCAATATCACTGATGAATATGGATGCTAAGATTCTCAACAAGATCCTAGCAAACAGGATCCAACAGCACATTAAAAAGATTATCCAGGGGCGCCTGGGTGGCTCAGTGGGTTAAAGCCGCTGCCTTCGGCTCAGGTCATGATCCCAGGGTCCTGGGATCGAGCCCCACGTCGGGCTCTCTGCTCAGCAGGGAGCCTGCTTCCCTTCCTCTCTCTCTGCCTGCCTCTCTGCCTAGTTGTGATCTCTGTCTTTCAAATAAATAAATAAAATCTTTAAAAAAAAAAAAAAGATTATCCATCATGACCAGGTGGGATTCATTCCCGGGCTACAAGGATGGGTCAACATTCGCAAATCAATCAGTGTGATAGAACAAATTAATATGAGAAGAGAGAAGAACCACATGGTCCTCTCAATTGATGGAGAAAAAGCATTTAACAAAATCCAGCATCCGTTCCTGATTAAAACGCTTCAAAGTATAGGGATAGAGAGAACATTCCTGAACTTCATAAAATCTATCTATGAAAGACCCACAGCAAATATCATCCTCAATGGGAAAAAGCTTGCAGCCTTCCCGTTGAGATCAGGAACACGACAAGGATGCCCACTCTCACTTTTTTTTTTTTTAAGATTTTATTTATTTGTCAGAGAGAGAAAAAGAGAGCATGCACAAGTAGGGGGAGAGGCAGGCAGAGGGAAATGCAGGCTCCCCACTGAGCAGGGAGCCCAATGTGGGAATCGATCCCAGGACCCTGGGATTATGACCTGAGCCAAAGGTTTAACCGACTGGCCACCTAGGCATCCTGTCTCGAGTATTTCTTAACCTCTCTTTCTTATAACTCAAAATATGCTCTTAAACATCAGCCACCCTGTCACTATGCACTGGGTTCATATAACGTAATCAACATCAAGGTGAAGATTGCAGATGTTGGGATTAGGGATGGTCGGAATCGCAACCCTTGCCCTGACCTTCAGGTAACCTTCAAAAAGTCCTTTGAATTCTGAAGGCTCCTTTCCTTGTCCTTAGAAGAATACAATAGGGACACCTTCCTCAAGGGGCTATTGGGTGGAGTGAATAAATGTTGTGGGTAGTCTCTGCCAAAGTGTATGATACAGAGCAGGTCCCTAGAATAAATTAATGATAGCTAATAATATTAATTATAGATAATTATAAATAATTACTGACCCTTCTTCTCTCAAGATCCCGCTCATGTTCTACTATTTTAATGAAAATCCATATCCCACCAAGTGTCCGTGACCTTTCTTCCAGTTCCTGAATTCATAGAGGCTATAACATCTGAACTACATGATCCACTTCTTGATTATGTACTATCATGAATTATTCGCCAGGTGATTTACACATGTAATTCCTTTACTGTTTGGATTAATCCCCTGTAATGTCATATGAACAATTCCTATCACTTCCTCTTAGAAGTCCTCCATTATAGCCCTTACATCTCCATCAGCCTTAACCAAGTGAGCCCTGTGCTTCCCTGGTATTCTGTGCTTCCCCCCCAACTATATCAAATAATACTGAATTGTAAATTTTAATTTACATATAAATGCTTTCCCCATTATATGTATCTTCCTGTAACTTACTTATCTCTCCCTGCCTAGGACTGTTACAGAATGGGTGCAAGTAAACTGCACTGACTCATATTCATATTATGAATTCCTAGATTATGGATGTTGCTTTTTGACTGTCTTTTGGCCACTCTCTAATAAGGCTGAGTGTCTCACTGATAATGCTTTCTGTTTAATGATCCCCCTTCCACCGGCCATCCTACCCATGTGATAACCACTGGAACACAAGTAAGGTGGCAAGTTCCTAAGGAGGAAGGGGGAAGAATTCCATATCAAAATAAGTTTGGGGAATTATTAGTTAAACAGGTATTGTAGGACTTTCCAGAAACTTTCATATGGTAATATCAAGTATGACTCTTCACAAAGGGGAGTATAATTGAAACTTGATGCTCTTTCTATTGTGGGAGTGAGGAGTAGAGAGCTGTCTCCATGTCACACAGTCTTTTAGGAAGACTGCAGAGAGCAACATGGCCATGATTCAGCAGTGAAATCTCCCTGACCTGCTGGGTTATCAAGGCCTCTGACCTTTAAAATCACATGGCTCTAATTTATATGTTCCTCTGAACAAGAGCTGTGAGCATACAAATATCATGATTTATATACATATATTCTATCTCATGTTTCCTTCAAAGTTCTTACTGCCCCTTCCTTCCTTCCTTCCTTCCTTCCTTCCTTCCTTCCTTCCTTCCTTCCTTTCCTCCTTCCCTCCCTTACTCCCTCCCTCCCTCTCACCTTCCCTGCTCTTTTTTCTTCCTTCCTCCCTTTGTTGCCTTTGCCCTCTCTCTCTCCCTCTCTAACCCAGCTTCTCTCTTTCTTTTTGCTAATTCACTTATTGAGGTTCTTCTCTAACATACTCATATACATTGTGACAGAAGAAAGTTTATCTGTCTTTTTTCCTGCCAAAATTCCAGGGCCTAGAACATCACCTAGTGTGAACTAAGCCCTTGATAAATATTTAGAAATGAATGAAGCATCCCTCTTTGATCATGCAAAATTTAAATAAATGCTGACCAGACATCAGCCCTAAGAGATCTGTTTGCTAAACTGACCTGGTATATGACTTTTAAGGCAAATCACTTAGTTGTTTAGCGCACACCTACCAACAGAGTAAATCTATTGAAACACCGAATTAGTTCCTAGACAAATTATGCCTGGCAAGAAAGGAAAATTCCTGAGGCCATGCCTGGGGGTAAGGCACAAACTCCGTGAAGTCAGGGCCTTGGGATATGAGCCAGCTGCTTGTCTTGTACAGAAAAAAAGAGCTACCTATTAATAGAGACAGAAAGCTCTGAGTGATGGGCCCAGGAGTAGCATGAGGAATTTCAATTTCGCTTGAGTTTTTTTGTTTTTTTTTCCAGTTTCAAACTGCATTTGGGTCTTGATATAAGATGACTGATTGTAAATCCCTATTCCTCTTGTTAGTAAGTCATTGATTATTTGCACTGTCATTACCACTCGGGAGTAAAGACCTATTCAGTCAGTGGATGGAAACACGAATGGAATGGTGCTCATATTCCAACACGCTGCAGTGAAACAGATAGAGTTTCACAGATGCATTCCCTTGCCCCTTCATAAGATTTCGCCTAACCAGTGGCTATAAACGACACCACCTATCCCAACATCTCGGGAAACCAGCCAAAGTAATTTCTTTTTTGTGTCTCTGGTTGCAATAGCTTGAATGGTCAGATAGGGAAACACACATGATTAGATGAAAGGGAACAGCAGTGTATCATAGTATCGGGGAAGCAATTCTTGCAAACAAGGGCATTTACTAGAAAATGCCTAACTTAAAATTCATCTTGGTAGGAAAAATGATGTAAGACCTTCTGCCAGAATCCAGTTTCTTTTTTAGTATCACAAAGGGAGAGAAAGCTTCTAGAGCTCCCCCTCAAAAGCGTATTTCTAAACCATACCTCCAGGAAATTTGTTTCTTCACCTAATAATGTGTGCATTTCCCCTTTGGCCCTCTTAAAATCTCTTAACTTTTTTGAATTCTTTAATTAATTCTGTCTGGTGAAATTTCTATTGCCAAGACTTAATCATGATGCTGGCAGGGGCACTACCTGAAGAAGGCCAGCGAGGGCCACCACAGCCAGTCCCTATGGGTCAAAAATGGGGTCTTCATTACTTTAGTTGAAAGTTTAATAGACAGAGAGGAGTCTTGTTTCCTTTTTCTCAGATAATCTGGAGATGGGAAAGAGTCCTACAGCGTAAAATTTGGTATACTGAAGATCTATGTGTTCTAAATTATGTCTGAATTTATACTTAACAGACTGCAGGGGGAAAGGGGAAAAAAGGATTTAGCCATTTTAAGTTGAGGGCTCTAAAGGGTAGAAAACTCTGAAACCCAGATAATATACATCACTGAGCAGAAGCATAAGGTGTATTGGGTGATGATATTCATTAGAAAGAAGTCAAACCAAATATTGTACCCCGTATACTCCCACAAGGCCTAGCAAAGCCTTATCACCAAAGATGCCCATGTTTATTTTTGAATTCTCTTTGCATGAGTAAGTGAACGAGTGAGTGAGAGAGGGAATGGATGAACAAATGAGGTAGCAAGATAGAAAGGGAGGTGCCTTCGAGCTGAAAGATGGCTATTTCTCTAGCCAGCACCTGCTGACACTGGGGCATCACGAAACTGGGGAAAATGTCCTTAAGTTACAGATTCGCTGAGAGGACTTCCAGCTACATCATAGGGGTTAGACCCTTGCAAAGTAGCTGTTCTGCTCACCATAGTATTCTACAAGCTCTTATAGGATAGGTTTTTTGTTTTTTTGTTTTTAATCAATGAATAGTTTTCCTTGGTCATATTCTAGGATAAAATAGTGCTCATTCTTTAATATTTCCTACCAATCCTACACTTCTCAGGCCTCTTGTTTGAATCCTCAGCCTTACTTTAAGGGAAGTAATGTGCTGTGTCCAGAGTTAGCAGGGGGCTCTTAGGAAAGGATGGCCTTCTAAAATCTTATTTTTTTAAAGATTTTATTTATTTATTTGAGGCGGGGAGCAGCAGGAGAGGGAGAACAGACACATCACTGAGCAGGGAGCCCAATGCAAGGCCAGATCCCAGGACCCCAGAATCATGACCTGAGCTGAAGGCAGAGGCTTAACCTACTGAGCCACCCAGGCGTCCCCAGCCTTCTAAAATCTTGCATGGGCTTCACTCAGAAAGGGAGTTAGAGAAGACTGTTCAGTTTTAAGATGAATTTAGGCTACTGATATTTTGAGCACCTTTCCATATTCATCCCAAATTTTGGCCTCTAGGATTTTATTTCTTCCAGCAGCTCAAAGAAAGCAAGTCTGGGCAGCAAACGTGTCCACCCAGAAACTGATCAACAGTGAGAACTAAGATAAAGGTAACCATGCACACAAAATTGGAGGCTTTGTGCCTGTTCACCCCCAAGCTTAATTCCACCTGGTGAGAAACAAGTATCATTCAGGCACACCGGGAATAAAATGAAAGTAATAATTACAGGGCAGGGCACACACAGGCAGGCACTGTATACAACCTGTCTTAAAGCATTTTTATTATGATAAAACTAACGCATAAACAATGTAAGCATTTTGAAGAAAATAAAGAAGAGAATGAAAAATAAATGGTACTATATGTTGGCTAACTGAATTTAAATAAAAACAGATAAATAAATAAATAAATAAATAAATCATAATGCCATGAGTCACAATTTTAAAGTATTAGTATTTTGATATGTTCCCCTAGTATTTTTAAGGCCCACCTGCATATTTGTATAAGGACGGAACTCGGGTCATATTCATGCTTAATTTTGTAACTTGTTTTTTTTCACTGAGCATAATCATATGAACACCAGTCTACATATAACATGCCGTGACTGGGAAGTGATGGGTGGCTGACAATGGTTCACTGTAGTGATCCCACTCAAATGCTTTCTCAGAGGATTTTTTTTGCCTGCTTTCAAGGCCACTGGTGACATGAAGACCTAGTGGAAGCTCAAAGAGAGTTCATCCAGGGATGCAGCTCCAAAATAGTACGGTAGAACGTAAAGACTACAGCTCTTACTCTGGCCCATCTAAGTCTTTGGCAGGTGTGCTCATTGTATCTGTAACTTGACAAGATCTGACTTTGCTGCCATTGTCACTCCTCCTTCCTAATATTATATAGCTGGGAGGTCACCCGGCTTTCTCTCTGTTCTTCTTATAATGGAAACACTTATGAAGAATGGCCAAAATAGTTTCTTTTATCAGAAGTTGTCCTAGACTTCATTAATTACAGTTGAAACACGGATTACAGAAGATCCCATTTCATGCTGAGTTATGCCATGATAACACCACCCACTACATGGGCTGGGTCCTTTAAATGGCTGGAATCTTCATAGAGTTCTGGAGAGCAGAGTAAAAAGGAGGGAGGGACAACAATGCTAACAGTATAACCATAAAACTCAGTCTTTAAATTCAGTGCTTTAATTAGTTCCATTTAGACTTTTTCTCACAATAAAGGTGTTTTATCACTCATTTTCCCACAAACTCCCTTTAGTATAATAAGGAATTTGTCTGGTCTTTGTTCCTGGTTCCTAATATAGTTTCTAAAACCCCTGAAATTCCCTGAGCGATGGGGTGTCTGTTATGCTATTAAGGGGACTCATGGTGGAGACCATAGATAGCTTCCATTGTGCCCGCTGGGCTGGTCACAAGAAAGATCTACCATGCAATTAGAGAGGGGTGACATGGACCAGCCCAACCTCTGGGACAGGAGGGAGCTGGAGACTGAGTTCCAGCACAAGGCCATTCATCTCATGAACATGCCTACATAATGGAACTTCAGTAAAATCTCTGGACACCAAAGCTCAGTGCAATTTGGTTGCCAGTAAACACATTGATATGCTGGGAGGGTGACACCCCTGACTCCCCAGGCAGAAGGCAGAGGAGTTCTGTGTTTCCCCCCAGACCTTGTCCTATGGGCATGCTTAATAGTAAAACTGTGATCATAAGCACTGTTTTTCCGAGTTCCGTGAAGAGTTCTAGCCAATTATCAAACCTGAGGGACATCATAGCAACTTCATGGGTTGGTAGCCTGTGGTTTCTTGTGTTAGGGGCCCAGGGACACACAATGGTTCATGTCCGAAGGGCAGACTTGTTACAGACCACACACTCAAACTTGTGGAGTCTGATGCTGGTTAATGGCAGAATTCAAGTGTAGCACAGTGGATCCTGCTGGGTCGGAGGCAAGAAAGTATCCAAATTTTGGAGGTAGGAATTATATTTGCAGTTTTACAGGGGAAGCAGCAGGTAATAGAGATACTAAGCAGCAGATCTAGAATTTAAACCCAGATCTAGGTGGCTCCAAGGTCTGTGATCTTTCTGCTTCATGCCAACTGATCTAACACTCTCAAAGGTCAGACACTACAACTGCTTATCCCAGGGCCATTACCAGCAAGGGGGCTGAAAACAGAACCACTAAGGGAAACACTTCTGGTCCTAACTCTTCAGTCTCCTTAGGGTGAGAAGTGTTCAGAGTAATGTAATTTTGCAGAATAAAACTGTAAGCACTCAGACAAAGGAGACTGTCCTGGGATGTGGCCTAAATAAACAGCTTTCCCACGTGGCATGAAGGTCTCCTGATGTCCTCTAAGGAGTGAGAGTTCCACAGACTCCAGTGATAATCAATAATTACTGAACTCCTGATGTTCCGGATGACTTCGTTAGACTAAGGATACAGAAAGGAGAAGCCAAGGCCCCTGCCCTCGAGCAGCTAACCACCCAGCTAGGAAGACTGATCAAACCAGAGCAGGACAAAGAATGTAAACAAAAAATACTATCCAAGGCAGATATTCCTGAGAGGGACTGCAGAAGGCCCCCTGGATGAGGAAGACCTAAAGCCAGGTCTTGAAATGTGTACGGGATTTAACGAGGAATGACTTCCAGGAATGGAAAAGAGCAGAATGCAGTGTGCCTAGTACGATATTCTGGCATGAACATGATGAGGATGATGATGATGACGATGATGATAATGGTAAATCATGCAATTCTGCAGTGCAGATACACACTCCCTTGCAGGAGTACCCAGGAATAAAAGACCTAAGTGTATGTCTCAAAATGAAACATACAATATTTGATTTTGACAAGATAGCTCAAGGACATCCATGAGCTTGCAGTCAGCAGCAGCCATTTGTGGAAAAGAACAAAGAACTCAGAACGTGGACAGGTGCAATGTGAAGCCTGAAGATGAAGCCGACCCTCCAGGGCAGAGCAAAACAGGAAACCAGGCTCTGGTTACAACACAGGTGTTACTGGATCAAGCGATGCCTGAATGCAAAAGTATTTCTAAGTTTTCAGATCTGTGAGCCAAGAACTACCCTCCCCATTCCCATTTTCTGCCTAATTTCAGTTGAGTTCTTTTTTCTCTTTCACAAACAAGATAGGCTTAATAAGTAACGACAGACAAGCAGGCTCTGAGATTATTTAATTTGGTTCAATTTACTGTATGAGAATGTTCACTCCAAGTATTAACTGTCAGTGTAAAACAAATACCTAGCAACATTTTCAAAGCAGAATTCACTATGGATATTTGCAGTTGCCTATATTTGGAAATATGATATATGACTATCTGTCAAATCTATCGGATCATAACGATTACTGCATAATGGCATATTCTAACGAGGTTTTATATTCAAAATTCAAGTTCATCAGTTAAGATAATTACATCTGGAATATCACGGGTTGATGGAACATTCAACCTGTTATGAATTTTAAAACACTATGTACATGAAATAATTTAGGTGAAGCACTTACCACCTCTTAGTCTCCTTTTGAATTTAGTGACTTGCTTTTCATTCCAGCAATTGGGCTCTGCCTGATATTAGAGCCTTTAGGGTCTCTTCAAATGAGAATCTCAGTTTGGAATGTGAGTAACTACTGCCAGGGAGACAGCCAGGGGTATGGGAAGCAAAGAGAGGGGACATGCTCACACAACAGCGCCCTGGCTTATTCCCAGATGCCCATGCTTGGCACAATCCATTTTGATTCTCATCTCTGCCATCAAGGCCCTAAGGCTATGCGATGCAAAGAATGAAGGGCTGGTTGGAGGACGGAGGGGACCATGGCAACCACTCCATCCTCACTGGTAGCTCCACGACTACACATCAAAACTTCCTCAACCTCTCCAAGTACCAGTACTGTCACCAGAAGAGAGTCACTCCCAGAAACCACATTACTCCTACCTTAAGAAGGTACCTCTTCTCTCTTTGCCTCTGTTCTTTCCCATCATCCTTGCAAAGGGTAACTGATGGGGTACAAAGAGTCCATCAGTGATTTCTCATATAGACCCAGTGGTGCTACAACTCAGGCGGTATAGCTCTGTTCAAGTGCTGAAGCCCTGCTGGGCCTTGACAAAGAGCTTCCTGGGGCTATGGTAGAGAAGCATTCCTGTGTCTGCTCTCCTACATCTGGGTGGGAGTGATAGTCTGTAAGCCCAGTGTTACACGAAAGACAGTCTGTTCCTTCTTCAGGACTTTCCCTTTGTGCCTAGCATTCATCTCTCTGGCTAGGACAGCAAAGGTTAGAAACTGCTGTTTCCATGGAGGCCAGAGGCAACATAACAGCATGTTTAACCTGCTGGATGAAAATAAAAGGTCACATACATCCTTATTAATTAATGATAATTAATAATACTGTATGTAAATATGTTTATGTCTTTTTATATTTCTTTAAAGTAGCATACAACTTTTCATCACCTTTTATATACATAACTGCTGAAGGACTAGTAACTTTTTCTCATTTGCACCTTTCTTTCAAAGATATGTTTATGTTCATGGTAAAATTAAGGACAACATATTGTGGGGTTCATAACAGATGTGAAAGTAAATATAAAAGAATAAGAGCGCAAAGGTCAGGGGGAGCTCAACAGAAGGGTCATGTCACAACCCTGAAGTTGGTTGTAAGAAGGTGAAGTTGCAGATCGTGATCTCTAGAGCAACCAACTAAAAAGTAACACAAAGAGGTACAGCTCAAAAGTCAATGAAAAGTACAAAACTGGAGTCCCGGAAATATACCTGATTTATCTAAAAGAAAGCAGGGAAGGAGGAACAGAGGAACTCAGAAGTGACAGGACATTGTTATTGGCTGAAGTGTGTCCCCTCAAAATTCCTACGTTGAACTTTGAAGCCCAAATGATCTCAGAACATGAGTGTATGGGGAGAAAGAGTCTTTAAAGAGGTAATTAGGTTAACATGAGGTCATTGAGGGTAGGCCCTAATCCATTATGACTGGGTCCTTATAGGAAGAGGAAATTTGGACACAGACAAGCAAAAGGGGACAGTGGTTGTGAAGACACACAGAGAAGATGGCCATCTTCAAGCCAAGAAGAAAGGCCCAGGACAGCTTCCTCCCTCCCTCCCCATTCTCAGAATGAACCAACCCTCTGACCCCTTAATCTCAGACGTCCAGCCTACAGAGCTATGAGAAAATGGACTTCTGTTCTTTATCCAGCTTCTGGTACTTTGTTATGGCAGGCCCACTAAACTAATATTAGACGTAAAAAAAAAAAAAAAAACAAATGTTAAGAAGCCAAACATAAAGTCCAACCGTATGAGGGCGCCTGGGTGGCTCGGTGGGTTAAAGCCTCTGCCTTCAGCTCAGGTCATGATCCCAGGGTCCCAGGATTGAGCCATGCATCGGGCTCTCTGCTCAGTGGGGAGCCTGCTTCTCCTTCCCTCTCTCTCTGCCTACTTCTGATCTCTCTGTCAAATAAATAAATAAAATCTTTAAAAAAAATCCAACCGTATCAATACTTGGTGCTACATGTAAAATGCAGGCACTGTCAGAAAAGAAAAAAACGCAAGACTGTTAATAAGAAACATACTTTAAACATAAAGACACAGACAGGTTGAAGGCAAAATAACTGGAAAAGGTATACCAAGCATACACAGAGCGTAAGGAAGCTGGCATAGCCATATTCTGTCAGACGAAGTAGACTTCGGAACATGGAAAACTACCAGAGAGAAAATAAGGACTTTTCATAATGATAAAAAGGGTAAGTCATGGACAAAACACAAGCATTATAATACGTGGCATGGATCAACTGTATTTGTACAATTTTGATAATAAACAGTTGGAAAATATAATTAAACTTACAGTAGTAGCTGAAATATTAAGCATATTAGAATAAACCTAATGGAATATATGCAAGTCTTCTGTACTGAAAATTACAAGATATCCTCTGAGAAATTAAATAAAATCTAAATAAATGAAGAGGTATATAATTGTCATGGATCAGAAGCCTCAAAACTGTGAAGGTCGCCAAAATGATCTGTGGATTTAATATAGTCCTAAGCAAAATCCCAGCAGGACTGTGGAAGGAAATGGCAGACTAATCTTCCTATATGGAAATTCCGAGGGTCTAGAATAAGAAAAACAATCCTGAACAAAAACCTAAATTGGAGAACTTATATTCTCTGATTTCAAAATCAAGTTATAGTGATCAAGACAGGCTGGTATGGGTAGAGGATAGATCAGTGGGTCGGCAGGAAAGAATGGGGAATCCAGATACAGGCCCACACATCCATGGACAACTGAATTTCAAGGCACAAAGACAATGCAGGTAGGAACGCGATTTAACAAATGAAGCTGGAATAACTGGATGTTCATGTGGAATAAAAACTTCATTTCATACAAAAACTGATTCAAGTTAGATCATATATCTAAACAGAAAGCTTAGGGGAATAAAGCTTCTTGAAATAAACACAGGAAAGAGTATCTTCATGACTTGAAGGCAGAAGTTTTCTTACACAGAATGCAAAAAACAGTCGTGACAAAGGGGGTAACAAAAGGTAAATGTGACTTTATCAAATTTAAATTTTCTGCTCATCAAAAGACCTCATTCAGTACCTAAGTAGGCAAGCCACAGACTAGGAGAGAATATTTCTTAAACATATATTTGATACATGATTCATATCCAGAAGTAAAAAGCAACTTTATAAAAAAGAAGAAAAAAGGACAAAAGACTGCAAGTGATTCTTCACGTAAGAAGATAAACACATGGTCAGCTTCTTAACGTCACTGGTCATCATGAAATGCAAATGAAAACCACTCTGAGATAGCATTTCACACATACACACGAATTGCCAAAATAAAGACAGCAATATCAGAAGTGGGCAAAAATGAGCGTGGAGACCTTCCTACATTGCTGGTGGAGTTTAACATGATACAATAATTTCAGAGAAGCATTTGGCAGTTTCTATTAAAGTCAAACACTTTCATGCCTCATGACCCAGGGTTTGCACTCCTAGATATGTACCCAAGAGAAGTGAACATACGGGTCCACAAAAGGACTAGTACCAGGTTGATCACAGCAACCTTATTCAGAATAGGTAAAACTGGAGAGGGGATGAAAATCCATTAGCCAGAGAACAAATGAACACATTTCATAGAATAAAATACTACTCAGCAATGAAAAGGACTATTCATGGGCATAAGTACAGTGTTATTCCATTTAAGTACGTAAACGAATATAGAAGGTTGAGGGATGCCTGGGTGGCCTGGTCCGTTAAGCATCTGCCTTCTGTTCACATGATCTCAGAGTCCAGGGACTCAGTCTCGCATCGGGCTCCCTGTTCAACGGGGAGTCTGCTTCTCCCTCTTCCCCTCCCTGTGCTTATGCTCTCTCACTCTCTCTTAAATAAATAAATAAAATCTTTTAAAAAAAGAATATAGAAGATTGATATATGGTCACAGAAATCAGAAAATCATTGCCTTTGATGTGTGTATGGTGGGGCAGGGGTGGGGGTTAAAAACTGGAAGGCTGCATGAGACAGTTTTCCAGAATGATGGAAATATTCCACAATATGATCTGACTGGTCGTTACAACTCTTGAAACTTATCAAACCAAAAACTTACAATCTGTACATATAATTGTTTTGAAATTATATCTCAATTTAAAAAATTGCTGTTCTATGACAAAATGGTCAGAGAATATCTTGATAGAGCTTTACAGTTAAATTATTTCATACTTCTACCTTTAGTTATAATAAGCCCAAAGGAAATGTGACAAAAAATGATGGAGAATTTTTGCTATCAATGAGTTAAAATCCAGTTGAGAAGAGAGCTTGCATGTGGACACTAGATCTCGAACACAAGAGATTCAAGCTTAACAGTGGCAATGCAGGAACCCCACTGAGATTCAAAAGAGGGAGACCTAAGGGTAATGCTAGCTACCCATGAAAATAAATGAGGGGATCTGTACGTCTGTTGTAGAATAATCTCCAAAGATAGATGCTAAGATGAAGAGCATCTGGGTGGCTTGGTCAGTTAAGTATCTAACTTGGTTTTGGCTGAGGTCATGATCTTGAGGTCCTGGCATTGAGCTCCATGTCAGGCTCAACACTCTGCGGGGAGTCTCCTTGAGATTCTCTCTCTCCCCCTGCCCTTCCACCACCTCTTGATCTCTCAAACAAATAAAACTTAAAAAAAAAAAAGATATATGCCAAGATAAAGGAGGAAGGGGGCAAAACAATGTGCAGAGGAACTTCTATTTGCTGGTATAGACAACTGTCTTCGGAGACATTCAAGAAGCTAAAAAGAGGAAAACTGAGGCTTGGTTCATGGGGAAATGTATTTCACTGTATGACTCCCGAAATACTTAGGGAGTACTATATCTTTTAAAATTAGAGTAAACAATGATCAGCAAACACCCAGAAAAAGATGTAGCTATTACCACTGCCTCAGGGGGATGAGAATCAGAGGGGTTCAGGATTGGCTTTATGAAAGAGTGGGCTTTTGTGCTGGGTCTCATATGATGGGCAGGAGGTGGGGCTCAGACATACAAAAAAAAAAAAAAAAAAAAGAAATCGTAAGAGCAAAATTTCCACCAGCAAATAGTGCACCATCTTTCTCTCTGAACCACATAGTCCAACAGACTCTTCCTTGTGTCATCCCGAGGCTAAGAAACAAACGTATACTCCGTTCCTTGCAACAGGCTCTTATTTAGGAACGGTTTGTATTTTGAATGAATTGCATGTTCTGATTTAAATGTTTGCTGTTGGTAATGTTTTGTTACCTTCTTGGCATTCATAGAGGGACAGAAAAAATAAACTACCCAGCTGTTCTTAAATTGCCTCTCGATATGCAGTCCACCTCCCCAGGGCTTTTCCTCTGACGGAATGTCTGCCTGCTGGCTGACTCTGCTGTTGACTGATCCCCAGTGTAGGAGTAACCCAGAGGGAGACCCCTCTGTCCTGCAGCTTGCCCTACCCACTCCCAAGGATTTAGTTCCCTTAAACCCATTCCATTTTCTATACCACCAGTGGAAATTCCTGCAAGTTTCTGACATGGGCATGATGCCATTCGGGCTTCCTGTACTGATGTGGGTTTTCTTCTCCCCTTTTTTGGATTTTTTTTGGTCTTTTTGGTCAAATTATGGAAAGAGAGGGAAGAATTCAATTTCTAAACCTTAAGTCAGCATCTTTCCTAGATGCCGGCCTGAGCTATTAACTTCACAGTACTGGACAATACTGGGAACCTGACAAACCCTGCCCTGGGGCTTCTATGTGTTAGGGAATTAATCTTATTGTGTTGTATTGGAATTAAAAAGAGTACATGCTTGAGTTGTATAGACAGGGTTCAGAACCTAGCTCCATCATAGTCTCAGGCAGTGAATGAACTTTTTTTTTTAAAGATTTATTTATTTGAGAGAGAGAGAGAGAGAGAGAAAGGAGGAGAGCATGCACTGGGGGAAGGGTAAAAGGAGAGAGAGAATCTCAAGCAGACTGCACACCCAGAGCAGAGCCTGGTGCCGGGCTCAATCCCACGGCCATGAGATCATGACCTCAGCCGAAAACAAGAGTCAGATGCTCAACCCACTGAGCCACCCAGGCGCCCGGGGGGAAGCATTTTTTTTTTTTTAGCTTCATTTTCCTCACCTGCAAAATGGGGACGTTAACAGCATCTACTTCAGAGAATAGTTATGAGGGTAAAATGAGATAGTGTTTCTAAGGCTTCAGTACACTGCCTGGCACACAATCCTTACTAAATATTTAAAAGAATATTCTCAATTTTCCCTCAGCATTGGATACAGTGACTAAACTCAAATGCTCCCATCTAGATTCAGATTTTTCTCATCTGAATTTTTTCAAGAACAGTTTTTTTAGAAATGATCGTTTATTGCCAGGTTGAATCTGGTCTAATCTTAAAAGCAGTATAAGAAAACCTGGAAAAATGCATCTTAGCTGTCTAGACAGGGCTCTTTGGAGTCCTAGGGCCTCTGGTTCTCACTTTCCTCATCTGGCAAGCAAAATTCCATTTTCATCAAAATTTCACAAAGATGCATTTGGCCGCAGTCCTGTACAGATGGAACTACATTCTCAGGTTATGGTGCTACGGGTTTTTCTTCATAAATAAGGGGATTTGCGCTCTCCCAAGCTTGATATGTAGAGAAGGAGCCGAGGATTAAAAGGGTGACACGATGGGGATTTAGGCGGATTTATTCCAAATCATTATTGGAGTGCATGAGTTACAGGTCCCAGATTAAGGGAAGTCTCTCTCTCCCCAGAACATTTTCTTCAGTAGTAATAGGCAGGCAAAGCCTTTTTCTTTTTAAATCATTCTCTAATGAGAAACAGTTTAAGCTTGGGGAACTTCTCTGTGCAGTAAATTGGACAGATTCAGGGATATGCTGAAAGCTGATTCAGGAACCGAACTACAGCCCTTCTGTCTAGCAGAACCACATCAGCTAGAATTAGAATGAGAGGCTCAAGACAACTGCCCATTAGCCTGCTGCAACACGTGCCCCAGAATCGACCAGAGACAGGTGCGCTCATATGAAATCTTCCCCCGACCTCGCCCCACTGGCACCCCGCTGAACACTGTCCAAAACCCTCAAATGGGGCATCTGGGTGGCTCAGTCAGTGAAGCATCGCCTTCTGCTGGAGTCATGATCTTGGGTCCTGGGATGGAGCCCCACATCGGACTCTCTGCTCAGTGGGGAGCCTGCTTT
This sequence comes from Lutra lutra, assembly GCF_902655055.1. Lineage (NCBI taxonomy): Eukaryota > Metazoa > Chordata > Mammalia > Carnivora > Mustelidae > Lutra > Lutra lutra. The sequence goes on along the minus strand of NC_062282.1, from coordinate 75,666,446 downwards.
GACAGCTCTGTCAAATAAGTAACTAATTTTTTTTTAAATGTCATGCTTTTACACATTTTTGATGAGGGTCCTACAGTGAGACATCAGAACCAATGTATCCACACATTTAAACCTAAAACAATAATCAATACCTACTTTTACTATGTGAGATAATCCCTGATATTTCCTGCTCTATTTTATTAATTAAAAATGTTCAAAAATTGAATTTCATGACCAACTAGAGGACCTGCAGTCGCACCTTGAGAAGCACTGTACTAATGGCAGTGCAATAGCACAGCCGAGGCATAATAGCATTGCCTTTCTTGCTATGAAAGCAAATGGAGATTTTCAGTGCTTATAACTCACTTCTGATATCCTGATTGGTTACACTTGCTATAACATGGATATTTGATTGTTTACTCTGTGTTTCTTGTAGGGCTCACACAGGCAGAACTCCCGTCTGCCTTGTACACCCCGGTATCACCAACTACATATAAACACAGTGCCTGGTTCATATCAGACATTCAGTAAATGCTCATTACATTGATGAACTCATGAATGAATAAATACCGAGTATAACAGTTTCCAGGCCCAATAATATTACACGTAATTTTCAATTTTTTTCCAAACGGCTTTCATTTCTGAAGTCCTAGTCAGACAGTTTTCACCCTCTTAAAGAACTAGCTATGTCATTTTTGTTCTTCAAGGGACTGCTAAGGAGATCCATAACATATTCAGCGGGAAATGAGCTGTGGAGCTTTGTGGCTCATCCTAGGGTTAAAAAAAAACTAACATCTTTACCTTGAAGTTCATGGCCCTGAAGCCAAGTAACTGCATGCACTCAAAGAGAGAGGGAAAAATCTCTCTTCTCAATCTTTTTCTGGGAGTAACAGTTCCTAAGTATTTTGGCAGAGAAGTAGGTAGATTTGGAAGTAAGACAGCCATCAAATCAGGAGCCTGGGAGCCAGGTATGATGAGGGCCAAAGGAAGCTGCCAAATCATGGGAAGTTCCTGGCCCTTGGGAAGGAATTGAGAAAAGGAGAAATAACTGGTAATAGGCCCGGATGGTGGAAGTGAAGAGACAAAGGGCCACATAGCAGGGAACCTAAGAACACCAATGTAACCCCAGGAGAGAGAACAAAGGGTGAGAACAGAGATCAACTGCTATCCATCCAGCCACACATGAAACACAATACAGATACTATGTAAGTATGGGTCAGCTAGCACTCATGGAGCCCAGTGACTCCTAAGTTTCAGTTCAAAGACTGGTTGTGCTTAGAGATTTATAACCCAAGTTTCTGGTGCTGATAGAGGAGAATCCATTCATTCACTTTGTCAGTGATCATTTCTTGAATGCATGCCTCATGCAAACAGTAGAAATAGAACTATCAATGTAATAGACACAGTACCTGTCCTCAGGGAATTTCTCTTCTAATGGGGAATTTATATGCAGGTAATATTAATAAGTTAATTATATAATTAATCATTGATTGCAATTTAAAGAGTTAGGAAGATGCCCAGTGGTACCATAAATACTTGAGCTGTGCTCTAACATGTGAAGAGGGGGCAAGTGGAGCACTGTAAGCAGAGAGGACAGCATTTGCAAAGGCCCTGCAGCAGTGCAAGCATGTTCCAGTTGAAGACAGTGTAGGTGGCAGGCACTGAGTGGGGGCAGAATCTTGAGGCCATGTAAGGAGGGTCCAGACCAGGCAGGAATTTGCAGGGCAGGCTGAGGAGCTGCTGTTTTCTCCCATGGTGAAATATGAAGCCATTCAAGGGCTCTGGTTTTTTTTTGTTTTGTTTTTGTTTGTTTAAGATTTTATTTATTTATTCGACAGAGAGAGAGAGAGCGAGCACGAGCGGGGGAGCGGCAGGCAGAAAGAGAGGGAGAAGCAGACTCCCCACAGAGCAGGGAACCCGATGTGGTGCTCCATCCCAGGACCCTGGGAACTAGAAAATACTATTAGTTGAACACATGCTCAAGGAGAACTGCAAGTAAGTAATCATTCAGCACTCGAAATTTTAAAAATGACACTATGTGGTGGCAAGCACTGGTAGGCTCTCCTAATTATAGATTATAGGATTACTAAATTACTCAATTCATTCAGTAAGTCTCTATTGGCTATCTACCATGTTCCAGGCAATGTTTCGAAAAAAATCTTGCATGGTTCTTACTCTCATTCTGTTTATAATCTTACTCTTCACTAAATTAGGGATCCTCAACCTGGCAGCAAATACAATTACCAGGGAAGCTTTTTAAAATTACTGATTTTCATTCCCAGAGGTTCTGGTTTAATTAGTCTGGAGTAGAGACCCAGAATGAATTTTTTTTTTTTTCAGCTGTCCAGGAGATTCTAATATGCAGGCAGTATTAAGAAATAATGGTCTGCAAAAGACAGTAAGAATCTTATCAGTTTGTATCTTATTTAACGTGGCCTAAGTTACCTAGGACATTTTCTGTCTCAGGGTAGTAAAATGCATTTTTCTTACTAAACTAAGGACTTGAAAATTCTTCTAAAAATGTCAGCATCTAGAAATCCTTGAGTTTTTTTTTTTTTTTTAATCATTAGTCACTGGTTGAATACTAGGTAGCAACCAGTTTTTCATTGTTTTTAAAAATCTTAATGTTTTCCTTCCAGTATTAGTTTTGAATCCCATTTATGAAAGCCTTTCAATTCTCCATTATTAACCGTTCCTCTTAAGTGATTAATTTTAAGGTCAGGAATTACCCTTGAATTTCCTTTTTTTTTTTTTAAAGATTTTATTTATTTATTTGACAGAGAGAGATCACAAGTAGAGAGAGAGGCAGGCGGAGAGAGAGAAGGAAGCAGGCTCTTGGCTGAGCAGAGAGCCTGATGCGGGACTCGATCCCAGGACCCTGAGATCATGACCTGAGCCGAAGGCAGCGGCTTAACCCACTGAGCCACCCAGGCGCCCTTGAATTTCCATTTTTAGTGTCAAGTGTCAAATTAAAGTTCCATGGGTATATATTCCTAGATGAAACTGTCAAACTGATCATCAGTTAGATATTTGTTTCGTTTCTGCAAAACTTGTGTCCCATTAGTACTTTAATTGCTCACTCGTCTTCACCTTTCAATAGTGAATCTCCACACATCGAAAATTTTATCAAATCAAATCAAAAACTTGAAAAAAACTTTCTACCTGATTCAAGCCCTCATTTCCCTCAGCAACCTTTTTGTTTCAACTTTTCAAGTTTTTCACAGGGTTTAAAAAAAAAAGAAAGCTGTTCTCATCTCTAACACCATGTTTTGCCTTCCCTGAAGGATTAAAGTATCTAGCTGAAGAACCCTGTTCTTCCTTATTTCCTTTTCAGATAAAGCTGAGCAAACCAGATGAGATATCTGAGAGCTTTCTGAGTTTCCCAGCAATTTAGGCTCACTGCCTACTGATGACATTCCTCTTTTTTCCCTTCTCTGGAGACATCTAGAGATACCTCCCATTTTCTTTCATTTCTTGATTTGATCCTTAATACCGCCTATGAGCTACTGAAACAGTCGCTTTGACTTGGCATCTCCCAGTCTTTGGTCTTGGCCTTGCCACACCAGCTATCTGAGTCCTAATTTCAGAGAGATAAGGTGGATTAGGTATTAGATATAATGAATATGAACCCCTCGGCACAATGTCTATACTTTCGAGGATACAATAAAAGGTAGATAGGGTCAACACCGAAGTATATGACTCCCCCATTTAATAGCAATCCATTATATTGCCATAGGCCATGCAGCATTCTTTCCCATAAATAATTTCAGTCCAACTCCCATTAGAGAAAGAAGGCTTAAACACTGGAGAATTGGTTCCCCAGGAGCACATCTGTCACAGGAACATTTGTTCTTTTGTTTGACAAATATTAATCAGGTATTCTCTCCGTGCCAGGCTCCGGGCTGGGAGCCAGGGTTCCAGCAGGGAACATGGCAGACACATACTCAGTGGTTCCTTGGAACTCACAGTCTTACCAGGGAGACTGAAATTCTCGTGAGCATGCTACAGTTTGATGTGGAAAGTGACCTTGAGGGACCCCGGGGCATCCCTGACAAGCACAGAAACCGTGATGCCAAAGATGATGATGATGGCAACAAAGATCTGCATTTTTTATTTGAAAAAGTAGGGGCATCCCCCACGATCATTCCTTTTAAGGAGTGTTCAGATTCTTGCTGGAGTAAGTGGACCAAGGACTGAGTTTTATAGACACGGTCCAGAGTGAACCCAAAACCTCAGGGTGCTGAGTGCCGCCTGCTGACTTGGTCTCAGCGCTGCCCTTCTCACAGGCTGATGGGAGAACCACGCTTCGACACTGGTTTGTACTGATTTGTACCAGTTTGCACTGTAGTACTTGCTCCCCAGGGTCTCGCTCTTCCCATTTTGAACACTAAATTGTTTCTTGCTTTAAAAAACAAAACAAACAAACAAAAAAACAAAACAAACACTCTGCATATATTTCAAGCATTGATGCTTATTACATTTTTTCCAAAGGCATCTTTGAATTTATGGCATGCTGTTCCGCTTCCTCCTTTATGTTTCGCTATTATACGCTCTCCCTTTCTAACTACTTTCTATGATACTACATCGACACACTATAAATCTTTGTATATAATCTTCTATCATGTCACTAATTATTCCTTAGATCTGATATCTACAAGATATATGACAAAGAACTCTACGGCTTTTAAGCTTCTTAGACTTTATTGCCAAATCTCCTTCCAGGGAAACAGTACTGACATGGACTATTTTTGTACCGTATTTCCATTAGCAGTGCCTGAGTACCAGATCTGTCCTGCCTTCACTTATTCTGAACCCCCCTACACACATACAGAGTTAAATTCTATAAAAATTATAAGAGTTACACAATGCCTGAAGTATCTCTCATTTTATGATGTTAGCAGTCTTTTATGTTCAATGCCTAGATACACTTTTTAAATTGGGGGTTATAAAGGGCTGTATTCTATGCCTAGCTTTTCATTTTTGTTTATGGTGATATCATTCTGAAAGACAGGATGGATCTCATCCAAAATTGGTTTGGATGACAAGACTGACAAATACCATACACACACAAAGAGGGAATGAAAGGGTTTATTATTTATATGATGGGGGCTTTTGGAAGAGCATGGCTAGCTTTCTCAGTGGGCCCAAAAATGAGTTGAGAAAGCAGGGAAAGGAGACTGGCATATGGTTTTTATGGCAATTAGACAATGGGGCTGAGGTTTCCGGGCACAGATAGAGCTGAGATGGTCTGAACCACTTCCAGGTGCCAAGCGAGAGAGCACCAGGCTTTCCTGGGTTGCCCAGATATGGGCCAAAAGGCAAAAAGAGGGAGAATGCAGCTTAAATGCTGGCGGCAGTCAAAGATCAGAACATGGAGTGAGACATTTTATGAGTTTATCTGTTGGAATATTTGATAAAGAGACACTTATCCTCTTCCACTCTTAGATTACCTGTGGTACAGTTCATAGGAAACTTCTTGGCCCTTTTCATTTACTCACTGTTTTTAAAGATAATAAAGTAATTTCCCATCATTTTTCTGAAGGTGATTAATTTTTTAATGCTATAAACTCATGGATTTAAACATATTTGATCAGTTTCAACCTATCATAATTATTAACATTATTAAAATGCAATTTGTCCCAACTTCCGCTAGTAGAAGACTCTTTAAGTCGCCTCTGGAGTCCTTCTGTCTTGACCCAAATAGGATCTGGTAGTCTCCCAGCAATCCTCTCTAGGTGTGAGACAAGATGATCCATGCTTATCGTGGCTTTTCTGCCCCAGACCTGGAATAAGCTATTTCTTAAGACGCCCAGGTTTCTCTCCATGACAAAGTTTATTTCAAGACCACAATCTGGGTACTAACTCATTGCTACTATGCTGTTCATTATCTCTAGGCATTTTCAGTGGTACACAGAGCTAAGAAATACACACACACACATGCACACACACACACGCACACACACACAGAGGACCTCATGAGTTCATTTTGTTCTTATAATTCAAATTTAAGCCTGAAGGATGTTTACTTAAACTTTTCTCTATTATATATGTGCCCCCTTTCTTTCACATGGAGAATCTTGGCTCTCAAGGATGGCAGGAGTGACAGACTAAGAATATTCCATAATTACTCACTTGCTTATTCATGTATTATATCCATGACAGTATCACAGTAACCACACTGATATTAGGAGTGATAGTGGTGACAGTATAATTGCTGACAATGTGAAAATTGTTTAGGCACATGCTCTGCCCATCCCCCTCCATTTACTGCAGTTCTCCTGTATCTATGCTGCCATGGTATCAAGTGATGATAAACTACAACGTATCCTTAGCTCTCACTGAGTTTTAGTTTTAGGAGGACCTATATAGCTAATACTCATGGGTCCTCCTACATCTATGTCACTCTAGTCATTGGTGGGAAAACAAAACAAAACAAAACAAAACAAAAACCTCTGAGCACCAACAGATTCTTACATCCTTTTTCAAGTGTTGCCGCCTTATTTCTCACTTTTTTCTCATTCTGATTTTTTACCGTCCTTTAAGGTCTTATCTCCTTTTCTTAATCTCTTCGAGTTTTGTTTTGTTTTTTTTTTAAATAGGTTACAGTTTTAATCTATTTTGAGAGCATATCTTTCTGGCACACTTTCATTTGTCTGCGGGGATGCTCTTCTGCTCCTTGTTCTCTTTTGCTGACAGTAACTTGGTATGCATCTGACTTGCATACTTCCCTGTGGCTGATTTTTGTGTGAAACTGGTTTCCTGAACTTTTCAAAGGAGGCGTGGTTCAGGATAGCTTTTATAACTCCTCAAAGTTCCTTTTACTGTTGTTTTACAATGTTCAATAATAGGGCTGCCTGCTCCCGGCTTTCCTGGCTCTTCCCCTCCCCCTTTTGTCTTTGTCCCTCTGTCTCTGTTCTGCTCAGTTTGCTTCTCCCAGCAGTTAGGCCTCAGAGCTGGCCCCTGCCCTGTCTGGAGCTCATCTGGTCCATGTAGAGAATTCACAGGGGCTGGACTATTTGTGATCCCTCAAAACTTTTTTTTTTTATTTATTTATTTTCAGCGTAACAGTATTCATTGTTTTTGCACCACACCCAGTGCTCTATGCAATCCGTGCCCTCTCTAATACCCACCACCTGGTTCCCCCAACCTCCCACCCCCTGCCTCTTCAAAGAGGTAAAGGATCTGTACTCGAGGAACTACAGAACACTCATGAAAGAAATTGAAGAAGACACAAAAAGATGGAAGACCATTCCATGCTCTTGGATCGGAAGAATAAACATTGTTCAAATGTCTATACTGCCTAGAGCAATCTATACTTTTAATGCCATTCCGACCAAAATTCCACCAGTATTTTTCAAAGAGCTGGAGCAAATAATCCAAAAATTTGTATGGAATCAGAAGAGACCCCGAATCGCTAAGGAAATGTTGAAAAACAAAAATAAAACTGGGGGCATCATGTTACCTGATTTCAAGCTTTACTACAAAGCTGTGATCACCAAGACAGCATGGTACTGGCATAAAAACAGACACATAGACCAGTGGAACAGAGCAGAGAGCCCAGATATGGACCCTCAACTCTATGGTCAAATAATCTTCGACAAAACTGGAAAAAATATACAGTGGAAAAAAGACAGTCTCTTCAATAAATGGTGCTGGGAAAACTGGACAGCTATATGTAGAAGAATGAAACTCAACCATTCTCTTACACCATACACAAAGATAAACTCAAAATGGATAAAAGACCTCATCGTGAGACAGGAATCCATCAGAATCCTAGAGGAGAACATAGGCCATAACCTCTTAGATCCCTCAAAACTTTTTAGTGTGGCCTCCTTACACTCATCCAGTATTGGAGAGAAGGACCCCCTCCTCATTTCTGCTGCCGTTGTGCTTTCCAGGGAATACCTATTGACTATGGGGGGGTTCTCCTAGTCTCAGCTCTAAATGTCACCCTGTGGTTCCACTCTTCCGCCACAAAAAATGTCAATACTGTGGAGATCCTGTGGTCACTGGTTCGTTCCTATCTGCTTGGATTTAATATCTCTTAGGTATTAGTTTGGCTCTGAGAGATCCCAGGCTTAGAAGTTTCAAAGAAATGAATGTGCTGCCTCCCAGCACACCCACTTATATTTATATAGGAATCATGGTCTTGGAAACTGTACATATCTACAAGAAAAGTGGCAGAATCTTACAAGGACAACCTAGAATTACAATGATCATGATGGAGAACATTCCCACTAGATAAGATTGTTCGTGTAAGGAACGTGCTTGAAAGCAAGGGCTCCCAAGTCAAATGAACTTGAATAGAATAGGATACCTATTTTAATTGGAATGCAGGGGACTCCGAGAGGCTTCAAGATTCCAAAAGTCTAATGAAAATTAATGATACAAGAGGAACCTAGAACAAGACTATGAGGCTGATGGGACTTCTACTGCTCCCCTCCGTCCTCCTTCACCTGAGTACTCAGTCTACTAATCCTCTATCTGAACTGTGTGTCCCTTCTCAAGAGTCTCTAAGACCATAAACGTCAGTCCACTACGTTAGTAGTCTCTGTACCCCCTGTCCCATGACTGAGGGGACTCTGAGGAACACTCCAGTAAACAGCTATGAGTTATTCCCTTAAACAGCCAAGAGGAAACTAAAACCAAAATTAATGGTAAACCTTGCTAAATTCTGGTAGATACCAGGGCTCATATTTTAAACCTCACTCACTCTAGAGCCTGCAGAGGGGCTTCTGGGGAAAGTGGTAGCAGCCAGCAAAAGGTGAGAATTCTTACCAGAGTTGGCTCTCCTGGATCTCTGTACTGTCCAATAGAGGTAAAATTTCAGGTTGCCCCATTCCGTTGCAAATCCAGACTCTGATGAATTTAGTTTTGGGGGTACCTGATGGTTGCTGATTCTTTCTCTCTCAGGGACAATTATGTCCTTGCTTGCCTCATTTTGTGTCCCGAGAACCTGGCCTGGCCTTCTGCCTGGCTGGGTCATGCAGGTTGCCGGTTTGAGTGTATGCAGATGGCTCAGTCATCAGGGTGGTGGCCCCAAAATAAGGCTGGACAGAAACATGGGTTGTATTCCATTAGCAGTGAGGATCCTACCAAATGTTGCCAGCTCTCAGGTAAGCTAAGTCTTCCTCTCTTTGGGCTATTTCAGGGAATGGCACTGAATCTTCGAGGGTAGCATCTTTTGCACCCTCTTTGGGGACACCTCTTATGTCTAAGGGTTTGTTCTACACTGCCAAGAATATTTACTGTTTGTCCTGGCTGAAAGCTGGCAAGATAACTGAAAGGATTTTTTTTTTCTTTTTTAGGAAGCTCTGTGGCCAGAAATTGCACAAATTGGAAGTAGATATTCAAAGCCTAACTTTAGGCCTTCTTCCCTGAGCTAAATGAAACTATGTACCCAGAGGGAAAGAAAAACATTCCAAAGACAAATAGTTCTAAATTAGAATGCAGGAAGTGCCAAACAAATGAACTCCCCAAGACAGAAAATGAACTAGAAGAACTGACTTCCAGAAGGTGAACCCAATATCATGACCTATGAATAGCTCAGGGAGATTCAGCAAAAAGTGTGAGAACTCCAGAGCAGTAGCTGGGAGGAGCTGGCAAGCTACTGCCTTATTTATTGTTATTATTATTATTTTTTAATCACATCTCTTAGTTAGGCTGAGAGTCTAGTCAGAAATAGGGAGTTCTTAAAAACAAGACAACGGGCCCCAGGTGGAGTTGCTCATGCTAAGTCTCACCTCACCAAAGTGAGACTTAACTTTATCACAATTTTCGCTCTCCTGGAAACGGAATTGTTCAGGAAACACCTGCTAGATACCTGCCTTCCCCTAAAGTAAAATAACCTCACAATAACCACCCTGCTTTCCCACCTAGCATAACTGCCTCGTTCCTGCTCCCTTCTGCCTCTAAAAGTTTTCCATTTTGTACAGTTCTTTGGAGCTCCCTTGTATCTGCTGTATCAGATGCCCCCTGATACATGAATCGTCAAATAAAGCCAATAAAATATATAAAATTACTCAGATGAATTTTGCTCTTTAACAGTAAATGGGGAAGGACCTTTTAAACATAAAAACACTGGAAACAGTCACAAAGGAAAGTATGATCGAGCCACACATGTGAAATGTAAGGTCCCTCCTAGATATCCAGTTATCTTATCGCCACAGCAATCAGCAATGACTCACAAAGAGAGCAGAACTTCTCTGATACTCAGAAGGAAGTGACCTGAAGATGTCCTCTCTTGGCTATAGTCTTAGAACTTAGACTTATCCTTGAAATGGCCAAGATGGACCTCCTGATTTACACCAAAATGTTAAAACCAAAGGATTTGAATCTTATCACCCAGATTGATGGAGATGCCCTGGTTTGGCAAGGTGCTAGCTCAAGAACTATAGAATGAAAGAATCCATTTCTCCAGGTAGTTAATAGGTCCCCAATTAATTCAACCCTAAGAATCCAGGATCGGTTGGGTATTATGACACACTGTAACACAGTATATAGCCTTGACTTAGAGTGTATGCAGAATGGGTAGGCAATAAAGACAAGTGACAGTCACTCTTAACTTTGTTTCGTTTCTTGGGTTGGTCTGTGTGACAGTGAATTAGAGGAATCCAAATTTACCACAGGTGGTCTCAACTTGCTGAAAACCAAAGCGAGAAAACCAACTTATGAAACAGGTAAGTTTGAGAAGTGATCATTAACACCCCAAGATTATTTTTCTTTTATCGATTCATTTAATATGAACTTCCTGCAGTGTTTCTAGTTTTTCTGTGTGAAGCAACAAGGAAAATAGGGGGTTAACGTGGTTGGGGTCATGTACGTTGGAAGATCCTAAGAAACAGATGAAGCTTGTCAATATTTGTGAATAATATTTGCAAAAATATCTACTGGATAAATGTTGACCCAGTTGCATAAAATGTCAAGGCAGAAAGTATCTGAGTGTTTGCGAAAGGAACATTGAGTGTTTGTGAATAGAACATTAAGGCAGGGGCAGGGACTGGACTTGGGGAGTCAGCACTTGGGGAGTAAGAATTTAAGGGAGGCTCTCAAAGTTGACCTTGCACGTCGGTGACACCTGTGAGTGAGTGCCTACTCAAACTGTGGCCTCACGCCCCTTACTCACCTCACTGACCACCTTGTGCTGGCCTTGCTGAGGCTGACTGTTCAGCCACAGTAGCAAAGGGAGTCTCTGATCCCTAATTGTGCCCTTAGACCTTTGTCTGTGGAAATTTACATCGCACAGCCCCTAGAGACCCAGCCTGAGAAAGCTAGTTATGTGCTAGCCTAAGGGGAAATTTCACTCAGCCAGCGAGGGTAACCAAGGGCTCCACCTAGTCCCTGAAGAACACCTTTTCTAAATTCATACCCATGTCACATGCAAAGAGCTGTTAATAGGAATGTGAACAGTAAAAATGGCAGAGAGAAAAAAATAATCCCGTCAAGGAATGTGCCTTGATTTCTAAGACCTGAAACTGACTGCACAAGAGACAGTCTACATCAGGTTGCATCCGGATATACAACTCTCCAGTGTAGAGGTGCAATCTGTCAGCGTGAGCCCTGCTCTGCAGGTTTCTCTTGCTGTCCTGGAGGAATGAAGCTGACTTTCCCAAAGAAGACAATTCTGCATGATTTCTTTCCTATTTCCTCCCTCAAAACACTTATGGGCAAAAAGGGCTCACATCTGGAGTGCTTTTTTTGCTCTATTTTCCAGTAATTAGGTCTCTTTCCTGTTGTCTGGGGTTCCTCGCCCTCTTGGGGGAAGGGTGTCAAAGCGTTGCTCACAGGCTGCCTGGCAGCTCTCAGATCAGGAGGGAAGAGCACAGCCCATCCTTTCCGACAGTGGTTCAGTGAGAAGCGCTTTAGGGAAAAGGGGAAGAATTCATTGAGCTGAAGACACAGAGCAGAAGTGCAAGCTGGCTTTGCCTCTGAGCCCAGACAGGATGCGCGGCCATCAAGGAACTGAGCTCCGCACTTGCACCTCCCCCTCCCCCCAGACCCCTCTCCCAGCACCCACCTCAGCCTTTCTTTCCTGGGGACACTGCCAGGAGAAAACAGATTTTCTCTGCTTCCACAGGTCTTTCTTTAAGGAACGAGTATCTTCTTATTCTGCCCACTCACTACCTCTCTCCTCATTATTCTCAGCAGGTTCGACATCAAAACCTGGCTGCCTCTATCCCAGGAACTCATTCTTTTCCTGGAGAGCGTGGTTTCATGTGTACAGTTCTGCTGCTGCACCAAGCCTTGGGACACATTTCTTGCTGAAAATTGAAGCCCTAAATTTACTTTCAAGGCCATCATCTGCATCATTTCCCCAGGCAGGTCTTACTAATTCTAATACTATAAGAATTACAGGTTCCTGCGTGTGTAGCTCTAGTCCCATATGTCGGCATCATCTGCATGCAGCCACCCATAGCCCAGTCCCACCCCTCTCTCCAGCCTGCATCTCCTGGTCTCCTTTCCTAGAGCTGACTGCTCCCTAGTCCCCCAAACACCCACATACATTCCTCCTGGAAGTTGTTCCCCAGACTTTGCTTTCCCACTCCTTTACCCCCACCTGGAGGGTCTTAGTCCCCAGGTCTACCTTTCCTATGGGTGCCCTGCACACTGAACTCTGAATCATTCTCAAGGGCAGGATCAGGATGCACCCTGCCCCGTGAAGCCTTCCCTAAGCTCCCACTATGCCCTGTAGACACAGAGTTCTGACTGTGGGCCCAAGGCCCTTTCCAAATTTATCCCAAAAGACCCCAACTGACAATTTTGAAAGAACAGGATCAGAGAAGGAGCCCCATTATTCCTTGGGGCTAGCCACAACAAAATACACTCCACCGCTAGACATTTGGAAATCAGAGGCTTCCATATGGGATGTGATGCTGTGGCCCCAGTTTGCAGATAGAATGTAAGGTACACACAGAACTCAACAGACCATGTGTGTCTCAGTCCTGCACACCTGAAGGTCTCAGTACACTCCACCCCTCTATTAGTTTCTAGATCTGCCACAAGCTGGGTAGCAACAGGAGTGAGTGGTCTCACAGTTCTGGAGACTAGAAGTCAAAGATCAAGGTGTCAGAAGAGGTGATTTCCTTTTAGGCCTCTCTCCTTGGCTCATAAGCAGCCTTCTCCTGGCCATGCTCCCACATGGCCTTTCCTCTGCGTACCTGCCTGCCTGCTATCTTTCTGTGCATCCTAATTTCCTCTCTTAATAACGATGCCAGTTGGAAGAAATCAGCGCTCACCCTAACCACCTCATTTTAACCTAATCACTCCTATAGAGGCCCTACGTCCAAACCCATTCACACTCTGGGGTCCTGGGGGTTTAGGGCCTCAACATCTGAATCAGTCCATAACAACTCCTTGTATCAGGGCTGTTTTTCCCATTCACTTAACTAAATCTTAATCATCTTCTGCAACCCAGCTGAAATATCACTTCCTGAAAACAGCCCATCCTAACTGCCTCTTGCTCTCCAGAGACAAGTTCAGGCCCCTTTTGAGGCCCCCTCTTACTTCTGTTTATCACGATTGTTACCAAATAAATCACTGTGTCAGTAACTGGCTGGCTTTTGTCTCCCTCCGTGAGAATTTCCTCTTCCACAGTGCAGGAAGACAGCCGGTGCTGCTGCCTGCTGCACCCTCAGAGCCCAGCCAGGATCTGGCCCAGCTAGCAACCCAGCCCACAAGTAAATGAGTAAGGCTTTCAAGGAAGTAATTATAATCACAGAACCCTCTTTGGAGTTATTGCTTTCAAACTATCCCTATGTTTTCTCACTTTTGCTTAGGTTGCCTGATAGAAAACTCTCCTCAGGTCCCAAAGCCCACCTCAGACAGCCTCCTCGCTCTTTCTCCTTACCCAAAGCACAACTAACTGGGTCTAGCTTCCTCATTAATCCTGCAGCACCTTATTCCTGAAGTTGGTTTTAAGCTTAATTGTGGCGGAGAGGGGCTCGTTAACATGTTTCTCTCTCACATACACCTCACTCATCTAAGCTGTGATCTCCTTGAAGGTAAGAGCGGACTTTCACTAGAAATCCCTGGCACACAGCATAATGCCTGCTAAATAATGACTTGGTGCTTTTGAGGAGGCAGGGCATGGCCATGGCCCAATGTGCATGGGTAGATACAGTCGTGAAGGCTGTGCAGTTCTTCTTAATGGTTCTAGAATCACTAAGGGGGCTCTTCACTGCTGTGCCCACCCAGAGGCTTCGGCGGGGCTGGGTGAGCTACTGCTCACTCATTTCCCAGAAATAGCTATGGAGCTGGCTCTAGGAAGGACTCTAATGACTGAATATCCACATTTTTGTCCTTACAAGAAAGAAGGAGGAGGAGGCAGGGAAGGAGAGAAAGAAACCAAGAATAGGAAAGAACAAAGAAATCCTGTGAACCCTTTGGAATCTGATTTAAATTCAGACAAGAATTGGCCCTGGTCTTTGGTCTTAGGATTAAGCAAACTGAAGCACAAACGGCTGGACCAGCCTGGAGGGACAGGGAAGGACCAGGGAGGCAGCCAGTGCAGACTTCATGTAGTGTCCTGTGGCTCAGGCTCCTGGTCTGTGAAAATGGAGTAGTTATATCCATTCCATACTTAACAACAGTATGGTGAGACGCAGACCAGACATCTCCAGAAAGAGAGCTCTTGGAAGGTTCACGAGCTCTTCTTGTGGAGGTCCTTGTTTAGCTTCAGAGTGGTTGGCAAATAAACACGAGAAAATCAGGGTTCCCTGGAAGGACATACCCGGGTCTGCCTGGCAGCCATATGCCCCAAGTTCAGAGCTACTCCATGCACTGGGTGTTCTGAGGTTTGTGGAGAACCTGGTCTTTATACAAGCTGAAGAACGGTGCCTTTATTTCTCCATCTCTGGACATATCTCTGCCTCTCACCATCTTGACCTCTCTGTGAAAATCACTCTATCTTTTACCTTATGCCTTGTCTCAACCCAGAGACAGAGGTGGGGGACAGCCATGCCACTAGGTTGAAATCATGGCTTCTAGGGTCCCTGCAGTCAGAGTTCAAATTCCAGACCTGCTGCTTACCAGCTCTGTGATCTGGAGAATATCTGATCTGCAGTCCCCTCTTCTTGAACATGATAAAGTAACAGTATCTGCCCTGTGGGCGGGTCAGGAAGCTTAACCCAGTGCATGCTTCTGAGGTACGCAGGTCTGATACGAGTGCTCCACAAACAGGAGCCCCGACGTAATACTGTAACCCCAACTCTGGTCAATACTCTCCTTCCAGATGTGCTCACTTGGTCTATTTTCTCCATTCCTCTCCTCCTCAGACGTTCTTTCTTAAGCATCACGAACCTAATTCACCCCAGAATTAGGCCTCTTAATGGGCACCAGACATCCCACAGAAGAGGGAAAAGTTTCTTAGGCTGTCTGGAGTTACAAAGGACAAAGAAAATCAAATTCCCCTCTTGTAATAGGGCATCTCTGGTAGTGAAGGGGCTTCATGACAGACACCCCAAAGTTTTGGCAGGTGCCTTCTTTTCTCTTCCCTTTGTACTTAAGCAGACCCCTCTGCTGCTCCTTTATAAACATGCTCAGAAAATGCAGTCAAGATATAGGAGCTTTTGATTCAAAGTTCTCAAAGAGTTCTCAATTCTAGATTCATTTTTTTTTTCTTAAGCAAGCAGCATAGTTATTAGCTGTGGGATATGTAAAGAGCACAGAGAGTTACCAAAGCATCGAGTCAAGAAGTACAAATGTCAAAGGCAAAAAAAAAACCCTATAAATACAGTCACAGACTTGAATGTAAAGGTAGCCGAACAGCTGTGAATGTCCTTGAGAAAATGTCCTTGGAAAATAGCCAGATGCGGATTCAGGTGTTGCTACTGACAGTGGGCAATGCTACCTGGCACATGGTAGGAGTGCAACAAAAGTTAGCTGAATGAATGAATGAATGAATGAACGAAATGTAGACACACTAAACATTTATCTTCTTGATAAAACAGGAGTGGAAGACTTGAAATGGTTTAAAAATCACACTATCTCCTTAAGCTCTTCCTTTCATGATATATCAACCCTTTAATGTTCTCCCTTTTTACCGTTATATCAAATGCCCTTCTGCTTCTAGTTATCATGACTATTTATTTATTTTTAAAGATTTTATTTATTTATTTGACAGAGATCACAAGTAGGCAGAGAGGCAGGCAGAGAGAGAGAGAGTAGAAGCAGGGTCCCCGCTGAGCAGAGAGCCCGATGAGGGGCTCGATCCCAGGACCCTGGGATCGTGACCTGAGCCGAAGGCAGAGGCTTTAACCCACTGAGCCACCCAGGCATCCCTTATCATGACTATTTAGATGGTTGGCTCAAACCATGACAATGCACTGAGGTCCGGACTTCCATCCACTTTATGCGGCACTGAGCCCAGAATGTGGCAGCAGCTCCCGCAAGATCATGAAGCAGCCTCGAATGCTAGGAGGTGATCGACGCTCCCGTTTCTCTATTCATCCCCACCCTGTGATATGTGTTAGCGGCATAGTTAGCTACTGTATTTTTAGGTAGCATCGCCCTTAGTCTCAGGTTTTAGTCCACTGCATCTCCTGGCCCATCTCACTTTGTTCCATTCTTTCATGTCTGCAGTGAGCACTACCTGGTAGAGGCCCCTTCTTCCCAGTCCGTATGCACTCCATGTAGCTCTCTGTGCTGAGTGTCACCGTGAGCCAGGCTTCAGCCCCACCAAGGCTTGTCCCAAGTGTACTGCCCCTAGTACCTGCCTCCTCTTGAAACTGTCAGTGATGTTTAAATGACTAAACAGGACTTACTGATTTTGAATCAAACAGGTAGTATTTTCTTCCATGTTCATCAACAATGCCACCTCTTGTTAGGAACACCTGAAGGTTGCAAACCACGGCAGAGGCAGCTGTTTGCGAGTGAAACTGCCTGGACCTAACAAAGGGCTGAATGTCTGCTTTCGTGAGATGAACATTTTCTGGACAGCCGTCGGCCTTTCCTTCTCTCTTCCTCTATGCAGGAAGAGATTAGATCATAGGATATTTTTCCTTTAAACTATCTTCCTTTGGCAGTGATAGATAAGTTCTTTGCATGCCACATTAAGTGAATTTATGGTTGTCATCTTGGTTGTGATTTTTTTTTTAAGAGAGGGAGAGAGTGGGGGAGGGGCAGAGGGCTAAGGAGAGAGAGAACCTTAAGCAGGCTCCACACCAAGTCCATGCCCTGAGATCACGAGCTGAGCCAAAATCAAGAGTCAGACACTTAACCAACCAAGCCACCCAGACACCCTTAGTTATGATTCTTAAAAGGAAATGTGGTTGGATAGAATAGTACACAGAACAGAAAAGAATGAACTACTTCATGCAACAAGGATGAATCTCATAGAAATAAATGTGGAGCAAAAGAAACCAGAAACAAAAGAGTATGCACTGTCTGATTCTGTGGTTACAAAGTTCAACTACATGCAAAACAAGTATCTAGCGACAGAAGTTGAATATGGTGACCTCTGAGGAGGTTAGTGGCTAAAAATGGTCACAAGGAAGCTTCTGGGGTGCTGGAAATCTACATATTGATGTGGATGGTGACTGCATAGATGTATTCATATATAGGTATTTATTGAGTTACCCACTAAAGTTTATATATCTAACTATATGCATGCTATGCCTCTATAAAGAAGCTAAAAGCAGAACTTTGCAACATAGACACCTGACAATTTGATACACCACTGCAAAATGATGGGTTGCCAGGATAAAATCCAGAATTTAGCTTGCAAATTTGTCTTCTAGGTGGAAAGGGAGCTTACTTCAGATGACCATCATACACCATGGCTAAAATCAATGTACTGGCTGTCCCTTATGGAAGAAACCCTGGGGAGATTGCTAATCATTTTAAGGTAGGTCCTTTCCTTACTCAACAGAATCCTAGTGCATTGCTGAAAACATCCCTGGGGAAAAGTGCACTGGGGAGAAGTGACATCAGAGACATCTTAATTCACATCTCCACTCACAGAATATTCTTTCTAAAACTTGTTCATTTCAAACCCAAAGCAATGAATCTTTGTAATAACAAGAACTTATATTTCTGCTAATGTCAACCAATTCTGAAAAATAATCCATCTGGAAAAACTGTATTAGCTGTGAAAATGACATTTCAATATTTGGAGTGCAGCTGGCTTAAGAGGAAGATTCCCTGAGTGGCCACATGTAGGCTGCATATTTTTCAAATAATTCAGCCTTTCAGATCTTCTGAAATCCATTTAGTCTGGAAATTACTAGGGTCTAGTTCAATCAAAAAATAAGCCTGGGTTTCTAAGGGTACAAGAGTCATCCTAGGAGGCAAAAATCAATTTTGGAAGGCCTTACATGGCTCTTGGCATTGAGATCTGAAAGCTCACTGTCCATGAAAGGTAGCAGCTGCTGTGAAAGGACGTTCCCAGGCAACCCTCTTTGACAGCTGTGCCTACCTGGGCAGCTGTTTTCAGAGGTCGTTTAGTTGAGCACATTAGGACATGGATTCCTTAGTACTTTGTTTTCACACAATCTTCTCTGCAAGAGCAAGTGAGGCTTTACTTTAATGCATGGTGTGTTGGGAGTAGTAATGCAGGCTTCCAGTCAAAACTCATCTGTAATGTATATTGCTGTGTGTGCCCTATATCTCAGTATTCGTTTTCCTCATTTACAAAAAGGGCTGATAACTCACACTTTTTTCAGAATTACTTGGGACATCGGTGATCTGGTAGAGCCTGGCACTTAGAAAGTCATATTACCCAAAGGGCCATAACTGAGCATAGGCATCTCTGAATGTTATTGATAGAAGTATGGCATGCAAAGAGTACTAACCAACCATCAGTTCCATGGGCCACGTTCAACAAATGTCACTGGGTAAAACTTACAAAGCACTGTAGAGGCCACAAAGGCGATTCACCCAAACTCCTTCCCACAAGGAGCTCAGGGTCAAGGAGATGAGACAGACATGCTGTAAGCTATACCCAGTACAGTGACTGGCACATAGAGACACTTCACTATATATACTGAGTGACTCCCTCTAATGTTTTTCTATTTTCCATTTAATCTGTCCCAATCTTCATTACTGTCATACTTGTTGCTTTGGGTCATTTGCTCTTTGTTTTCTAGTTTTTCAAGATGAAAGGTTAGGTTACTGATTTGACATCTTTATTCTTTTTTTAAAATTTATTTAACATAGACATCGACAGCTACAAATTCCCCCCTAAACACTGCTTTATCTGCATCCTGTAAGTTTTTGCTTCTAGTTATCATGACTGTGTCATGTTAACTGTGAGCTATGTTTTCCTTTGCATTCATCTCAGAGTTTTTCTAATTTCATTTCTTCTTTGACCCAGTGGTTTTTTAGGATTATGCTGCTTCATTTACAAATGTTTGTGATTTCTCCAAATTTCTTTACTTTATTGATTTCTAGTTTACTTCCTTTGTGGTACTGCCACAAAAGCTGTGTGATTTCAATTGTTTTAAATTTGTTAAGGCTTGTTTTATTGCCTAACATGTGTCCAGTCTCGAGAAGGTACCAGGGGCA
Organism: Lutra lutra; assembly: GCF_902655055.1. Lineage (NCBI taxonomy): Eukaryota > Metazoa > Chordata > Mammalia > Carnivora > Mustelidae > Lutra > Lutra lutra. Next base: position 75,646,967 of record NC_062282.1, on the reverse strand, counting down.
CTCAATCCGATTGTGCTTTCTGCTATCATTGGGTAGAGCATTCTACAGGTAACTGTGAGGTCAGCTTGGTTTATGGCATTGTTCAAGTTGTCCATTTCATTGTTGGCTTTCTTTCTAGTTATTCTATTATTGAAAGTGAACTACTGAAGTCTTCAAATATGATTGGAGAATTGTCTATTTCTCCCTTCAATTCTGTCCACTTTGCTTCGTGGGGATCTGCTGTTATGTGCATATATGCTCATAAGGATTACATCTTCTTGATGCATCGATTCTTTTGTCATTGTAAAGTGTCCTCCTTTGTCTTTACTAAGAATTTTTGAATGACAATGTATTTTTTCCCTATATTAGTATAGCCATTCCAGTTCTATTATAATCTTCATGGTACATCTTTTTTCCATCCTTTTTCTTTCAACCTATTTGTACTTATGAATATGAAATGTAGCTCTAGGAGACAGCATGTGGTGGTAGGGTGTTTTCTTTTATAGATTCTGCCACAGTTCTCCTCAGGCTTTGTTTATTTTCCTTCATTCCTTTTTCTTTCTGTTCCTCCGAATGAATAATTTAATTGATCTACAATCATTGTAAATATGCAATATTGTGGCCTCATCATAATTATTACTTAATTAAGATTTTCAAAAACTGTAGATGACTTAGCTCTGAAATCTTCCCCACCTCAAGTTTTTCAAGTTCTTTTCTTAGTGACATTTTGTTTTTCAGCCACATCTTTTAAGGCATCTCACTGTATAAGGAAAACAACATTTACCTAGACATCAGCTTTATCAAGACTAACACAGTGCCCATTTGCTGCAAAGAAGAGTTTCTACAAGTTTGCAGGAAGATACTCTTGTCTTTATTTCTTTGTTGTTTGTCCTGCTAGAAAGATCCATGTCCATCTCTCTGCACATCTCAATCATTTTATGACTGTCTTAGCAAATGTACTCAGAGAGCAGCTGATTCGTTCCCACCAGTCCTTAATTCAGTAGGCTGTTTACTCCCTCTTAGTTCTTAGTAATCAGATTGCCAAACAAGAGTTGGCCTTACCCTGTGCACTTTAGCCTCCTTCCCCAAAACCTTCTTTCATTTCAGCATCAATCAAACACTGCTTCTGTGTGTTTTGTATTTTATTATTCTCATTTGCTAGCAGATTTGTGGGCCATGCGACATAGGCCACTCTCACCCAACATCCTTTGAATTAATTTATAAAAAGTTTCCAGATGATTATATTCACATCTGCCTGATAATAAATATCTCCAGCAGAGATGATCCGAAGGGGTCCTGTTTCTGTTACCATCCCATTGTGTGAAGAACTCAGCACTGTGCTTGCAATTATCGAGCAGTTACAACATATAATTGCAGAGTTATTTTGTTCTGCATATTCTATGGGAGGACAGTAATCAGAGAAAATAAAAGAAAGGAAGAGGCAGGGTATGAGTTGGGAGAAAAATCAAAAAGTACTCAAAGAACTATATAAGAAACACACAAACCAATTTTCCCCGAAAATGTAGTTTATAAGAACTGAAAACAAAATTTTCTTTGTCCTTCAAGAAAAATACATGCACAATTTATACTAACTAGACACTGACCAAATTTTAAAAGAATTCTCCTACAACTAATATATCAGAACCTAAGGAGAAAGAAAAGCCTATTATGTTGTTAAAGAAAGGTAAAAAACTAAATATATTAAAATAAATAGAAAAAATATACAATGCTTTTAAAGAAAGATCATAAGACAATCTCTAGCAATGACCCTAATACTGACAAAGCCTCATCTCCAAATAGCTTTCTTACTAAATAAGGGATTTTTTGCAGTAATTATTTCCCTCCCTAGGGAAGAGAACCTAACTACCACTGATGCCTCGAAAGTTCTTTTCTCTCAGCTTTACAAATCATTAAGAAATACCCTGGCCTTTGTAGGTCCCAGACAACATTCTGACCTAAGGCTAGTTAACAGTCACTTCCATCATAAATTTGTAAGTTTCTGCTGGGGGGAGAAAAAAAAAACACCAAAAAAACAAAAAACACGAGAAGGTATTTTCCTCCAGGACAGTTATAAGTAGGTCTGAATGGTGTGCTCCCATCTTACAATGCCAGCAAAGGCAGACCACGACGACAGAGGACATCACATCTTCCAAGAACCCTCCATTACTCTCCACAAAATACAGCACTTAAACCTTCCATTCAAATCTGATACCCTCTGTGTGTCTCAGAAACCACACATGTGGGTTTTTTCCAGTCCAGCATTTAGAGGAGAAGCAGACATGCATAGCTATTTCACTTTTCTTAAATTCCTCATGGAGTAGAGAATGCTGCCAGCAGCCATAAAAAGTAGTTTGCATTTTGCCTTATCCTTTGAGTCTGTGAACCAAACAAGGTTTTAAGCCAGTGTGACTGGATTTTTTTTTAATTTTTAAATTTAAAAAATTTTTAAATTAAACTTCCGTTTTTTAAGTTAAACTTCATTTTGAGTTAATAGTAGATTAACATGAGTTCTCAGAAATAGTACACGGGGATTCTGTGCACAGTTTACCCACTCTACCCACATCTTGCCAAACCAGGATATCACCATGGATACAGTCCGGCTAGGGAATGTTTCATTCCCGTAAGGACCCTTCACACTGCTCTTTTAAAGTCACTCTCACCTGCGTCCCTGCCACATTTCCCTGACCCCTGACTTCATCCACATTGGTACTTACACTGTGCTATCTTCATTCATCCCTTCCCTCATTCATTTAATAACTCAAGAAATATGTCTCAAATCTCTATATGCCAAGCACTGAAGATACAACAATGTGCAAAACTCAGACATGACTGAGCTTCACAATCCAGTCGGTGAGGCAGACACTAACCAAGTTGAATAAAGTGCAAATGTGATAAATACCACCACTAAGCAGGAGATAATCCAAAGTCGTGATAACAGCGAGGGTTGGGGGGAAGGAGGACAGAGTACTTTTCCCAGAGAAAGCCAAGACTGAACTGATATTTGAAGGGAAACTTGGAGAATCGAAACAAAGGCTGTGCTGACCACGCTGGGCAGAAGGAAGGGAGGTGCTGGGTAAGGACATCAGCTTTCCACCCTTTGGTGTTTCTTCTCATTCCACCTTTGCACTCTCCTCATGGTGAATTTTGTAGAATTGACAGTGTAATCTGAGGACAGAGATACAGAGAGCAGAAGAGAGCAAAGCTCATTAAGGAAATTACTACCAAGCTCTCTGGAGGGTCTAACTGGTAAGACAAAGTCACTGTCCACTGAATGTGTTCCAGTCTCTCCTAAAAGAGAATTTCCAATAGAAAGAACCTTGTTGCTTAGTACTGAGCTGTTCTCTTACAGTCTAATTTCACTTGAATTTAATGAAGAGATTTAATATTTAAGAAATGTCAAGTGCCTTAACAATTGTGACGGCTTTGACCCTGCAGCCCCATAAGAATACGTCCTAAGGAAAAACTCATAAATGTAAGAGAAGATTTATACATAAACTTTTGAAACCCCATTGCTATTTACTATTGTAAAATAAGCAATTATTCAGATGTCAAATAACAGGGCATCGATTAAATAATTTATGGAATACGCACGTGACCGCAGCATCTTACTGTTATTTCCAAAGATTTTAGAACAGCACAGAAAAATGCTCTTCTGATCTAAGTTTAAGCAAAACAAACCAAACAACCAGAAACCAAAGACAAAAACGTATATACATATATGATTCCAGTAATATTAAAGACAAAGAAAATAGAGCCAAGTGATGGCAGAAGGACAAGTGGTCATTTCTGGGTAGAGGGACCTTAAATCATTTTTATTTTCTTGTTTAGACTTTTGGTTATAAGTTTTGGTTATAAGCATTCATTTTATATTCAGGAAAAAAATCAATAAACTATTATATACATGTAAAAGCCAGCAATACAATAAATAGGTGGAAGGAGTCATCATGTGGGCTTTTAGCTTCACCTCTGACTGGCCCAGATTTATGACCTTAAATAGCCTTTGAACTTCAGTCTCAGTCCCTCACTCCTGCATTCAGGCCCTGGCTCTCCCACAGCACTGTGTATGAGGAAAGAGAGACTGCAAGTAAGAATGCCTCATGCAATAAAAATGCAAAACTTCAGAAGCAGAACCAATGACAATATGCTGCTAAGCACCATATGGGACAAAACTCAGTGGATTTTCAAAGAGCCCTGCCCTCTGATCCCTTTGGCATCTAAGATGAAACACTACAGAAAGCACACAACAGCAGCTGAAGAAATAACGGATCAGTGTCCTCATTTTGAGGCTGCCCCTCCTCCTCCCAGAGACGTGTGACTCGACTCACAGCCAAAGCCCTCTTCCCTCTTGTTTTACACTTAGTTTTAATCAACTTGATTTTCTGGTTTCTAAGCCAACAGAAGATGAGAGGATGCATCCAGTGTGCGGACACCCATTTAGTGGTTAGAAATGAGAGGTGAGGGGCACCTGGGTGGCTCAGTGGGTTAAGCCTCTGCCTTCAGCTCAGGTCATGATCCCAGGATCCTGAGATCGAGCCCCAAGTCGGGCTCTCTGCTCTGTGGGGAGCCTGCTTCCTCCTCTCTCTGCTAGTCTCTCTGCCTATTTGTGATCTCTGTCAAATAAATAAATAAAAATCTTAAAAAAAAAAAAAGAAAAGAAAAGAAATGAGAGGTGATTCTCCAAAACTGAGGGGCCAGGGGCTGGAGAGTGGGGAGAATACTAAAAATCGCATAGGCACTCAGGTAGCAGAGGAATTAGTACAAGCTCCAAATCCCCACGTGTGCCAAGAAATGGGAGGTGAGGGCACACCTTCCACCTATTGCATTATAGCTTGGTGTGAAAATTTCAAACCTATCAGTAAATGTTAGGAAAAGCTTTCTGCTCGAGCAGGCCCAGACATGCTTCCTCAGCTGGCTCCCTGGCTCATTTGTTCATGGGAGTTTTTTTGTTTCTTTTTTTTTTTTTTAATTAATTTTTTATTTTTTCAGCATAACAGTATTCATTATTTTTGCACCACAACCAGTGCTCCATGCAATCCGTGCCCTCTACCATACCCACCACCTGGTGCCCCCAACCTCCCACCCCCCACCCCTTCAAAATTCTCAGATCGTTTTTCAGAGTCCATAGTCTCTCATGGTTCACCTCCCCTTCCAATTTCCCTCAACTCCCTTCTCCTCTCCATCTCCCCTTGTCCTCCATGCTATTTGTTATGCTCCACAAATAAGTGAAACCATATGATAATTGACTCTCTCTGCTTGACTTATTTCACTCAGCATCATCTCTTCCAGTCCCGTCCATGTTGCTACAAAACTTGGGTATTCATCCTTTCTTTTTTCTTTTTCTTTTTTTTTTTTTTTACAGCTTTATAAACATATATTTTTATCCCCAGGGGTACAGGTCTGCGAATCGCCAGGTTTACACACTTCACAGCACTCACCATAGCACATACCCTCCCCAATATCCATAACCCCACTCCCCTCTCCCAACCCCCTCCCCCCATCAACCCTCAGTTTGTTTTGTGAATTAAGAGTCACTTAGGTTTGTCTCCCTCCCAATCCCATCTTGTTTCATTTACTCTTCTCCTACCCTCTTAACCCCCCCATGTTGCATCTCCTCTCCCTCATATCAGGGAGATTTTTGTTTCTTTCTACTTCTGGGAGTTCTCCCTTATACTTAGAAGCTTTCTGGGAGAGGAGGAATGGAAGCGGTGTTTGTAGCAAGGCCAAGGTTAAAAAGTCTTGTTTCTTTATAAAAAGCCACGGAAACCTACTCTGGCATACTTCAGCTGAAAGAGAATTCCTGAAAGGCTATGGGGTGGCCTGAGATAACAAAGTGAAGGCTAATGGGCTGGACTGGGTGTGTTCAACCACAAAAATGGGAGAACACATGCCCTGGGTTTAACACCACATCATGACTGCACACTGTGTGGTACGGTAATTCCCCCAGGAGAAACTGCAGTGCTTTTAGGAATAGATGAGGAGAGGAGGGAAAAGCCAATCCGCACTCAGAATGGCATTTTTGGGCCCCCACTGTTTCCAGCTGGGAATCCTGAGGGGTTCCTGGCAGTGTCCACCTACCCCCAGGGCTGGAGATGGTATGGGAAGGCGGACCCTCTCTGCTGTGTCTCTGATTCTGTAGGTTTTACATGGCAACTCAGCTGTATGCCTAAAAGCCCTGTATCTCTCACGGGAGCATTTCCCTTTGAATCTGATAACTTGGATTAAAGGTAATTTTTCTGTTCTGGTCCCTGTTAATGCCTCTGCCTCATCCTCCCAGCTGCTTCTCCTACAGGCCCTGTTGAGGGTGACTGGATCGGACCCTGCAGGGCTGTGGCAGAGGTCAGTCACGCATTCAGTTCCAGGGGAAGGAAGACCTGTATCTCCTCCACAGCTTCGGCTCACTTAAACCTGGGGAGCAGCTTTGGGATGAAGGGAAATACCTGCAACCCTAGCTGGACTGACAGCAGAGCCCTGCAGAAGGTCAGAGGGTTGGCTGGATGGCACAGTGCAAGTACGCAGGCTCAAAGATTTATAGAGCTCACAGCAAGCCCCCTGCTATTGACCTAGTATTTGGGGTTGAGCAGACCTTAATGAACAAAGCCTCCCACCGCCTCTGCCAGGTGGCCCTGCTCTCATACCCAGAATGATTTATTTCTCATTCATTCTTTTTTTTTAAAGATCTTATTTATTTATTTGACAGAGAGAGGGGGCACGAGTTGGGGGAGGGGCTGAGGGAGAGGGAGAAGCAGGCTCCCCAGTGAGAGACCGACTCGGGGCTTGATTCCAGGACCCTGGGGATCATGACCCAAGCTGAAGGCAGATACTTAACTGAGCCACCCAGGCGCCCCCTCATTCATTCTTTATACTGCCATTCCTCAGAGATGCTGATGGATATAGACTTTTCCAGATTTTATGTTGGTTGAACTATTCAAAGAAATGCATATATTCCCTTGTGACTCTTGTGTATTTTAAAAAAATACCTGGGGCGCCTGAGTGGGTCAGGTCATGATTCCAGAGTCCTGGGATCGAGCCCCACATCGGTCTCTCCACTCAGCGGGGAGCCTGCTTCCTCCCCTCTCTCTCTCTGCCTGCCTCTCTGCCTACTTGTGATCTCTGTCTGTCAAACAAATAAATAAAATCTTTGAAAAAAATAAAAATAAAATACTATATATGTGAATCCAATCTTCTTCCTTGGGCTCTACCTTTTCATTCTTTTACATGTCAGAAAACTTCACTCCAAAAACTGTGGTTGGCAAACTTAAATATTAGAACATGAAGGTTTAAGAATCCCACTTGACAAACATTCATTGCACCCATGGTGTATGGAAGTGTGAAAAGCACCATGGAGGATCCGAACAAGGAGCCACACACATTTCTTCCAGTGGGGAGCTCATGGTATAATGTACAAAATAATACAAACAATGAAAATAATATCAAACACTTGCAGAGTGCTGTCTCCCAGGCACTGATGTAAATGGTTTCCTTTATATATAGCAATCCAGTGAGATGCCACAAGCCACCTGATGAGAGGTAATTTTAGTTCCCAGCTTTACAGATGAGGACACCAAGCTTATAATGAAGCCACATTTGCAAATTCAACGGGCAGGATTTGGATGGAGGGCCTGGACTCCTGACCATGATGCTACGTGGCCTCCCTACAAACAGACACGGGGGATAGGGGAGCTGGAGTATGAGGGAAGCTCCCCATGAAGGGCATCAGGGGAGAAGAGGAACACTTCCTGCTGGAATAGTCAAAGCAGTCTTCAAGAAAGTAACAGCAACTGGCTTCATCCACAGAAGGTGAGTAAGGTTTAAAAAGATGGTAATCCAGTGGGGACACACAAGCCCAGGGACAGCTGCACGGTGTGTGACAAAATAGCAGGTCTTCGGGGAAGGGCAGGCAAGGCTGGAGAGGGATGTCGAGAGGGGCTTCCAAGGACACTGAGGTGCTGGCTGGCAAGCTAGGCTTCTCCTGAACGCAACAGGGATTCTTCAGACATGAGGGAGCATGACCCGAGGGGCACTGAGGTGAGGATGGACCCAGCAGCACACAGGAGATGGCCCGGCTGGGATGAGCAATAAGGAGGGCAGTCAGAGGGGTTCCTGCTGACGCATGCAGACAATGGGGAGACAGAGAGTGGATGCCCAGGGAACCCATGGTCCTGTAGGAAGGTCTACAGCTCTTCTCCACAATTCTAAAATGCAGGGAGTTCTGCAAATGAGTCTGTGATTTATTTACTTATTTCAAGTACCAGGCAAAAATCACACGGCCACAAACCCGACTTGAGGCCTGTGCGTCATCTCTACTTCTCCCCAGAGAGTAAAAAGTCACACACTCTGCCACAGAAATATCCCTGCACCAATTACAGTGTGCTGTCCCAGAACCCGAGAAAGTTACATCATGGCACTCGTACAGTAGAGACACTCTGCTGCCTTTTTACACGCTCCCAAATTCTGAATTCCAGGGCATACCTGGCTTCTAGAACTCTCAGTAAGAGATTTGGGAACTAGATTTACTTTCTGAAAATAGCAAGCTGAGCAACAATTGTAAAATCTAATGATTACTAAGGGCTTCCTCTATGCCTAGCACACTTCTAAGCACTTTATTTTACTTTTTACAACATCCAAAGTGGGAACTATGATCAGCTCTATTTTATAGATCAAGGATTTGAGGACCAGGCATGTTAGAAGTTAACAGGCAGGGCTTGTCCTTACCCCAGGCATGATGTCTCCTGGGACCATGCCCTTTATCACTACTGCATACTGTCTCCAAATTAATTTATAAAACAACTTAGAAAAGATCTACTCAATCCTTAGATGAGTGAATAGCAAGGAACAAATACATGACCAAGGCCATGGTCCACCCAGGTTGTTCTCTCATTTACTTCTGGCAAAGCAGAGGGAGCAATATTAAAGGACAGCCCAGGTGCTTCTGTGTGTGCTGTGTCCATACACAGAGTTTTCCATAGTTTTTCTTGCCAGGTAAAGAAGCTAGGGATTGAAGCAGCAAAGTAGAGCTCATAGGAACATAAACTCAGGAGTCTTATTTCTTTGGTTCTTTGGTTCTTTGGTTCTACTATCTCATAGCTTATGGCCCTGGTCAACTTAGTTAACCTCTCTGTGTCTCAGTTTTCCCTTCTGCAAAATGGGAGTAATTTCAAACTCTATCAGAAAGTTTGGACAGTCTGAGAGAACTCATATAAAGTTTTGGAGAGTGACAGGCTGATAGTGAATCCTCAGTTACCTTTGAATCTCTGTGTTTGGCAAAGCTCCCACAGGGCTAGAACTCCTGGTGGGGACTTCTGATGACCAGTAAGTTTTGTCTGTTTCTCTGATGCTAGAGTTACTGTTTGCCAAATGTAAATCCTGTTCTCTTCTAGCTTTTGCAGATTCAAGGGCATCAATCCAATTTAAGGATTCTTTTCAATTCCATAGCCAAAAGACAAATTAGTTTACTTCCATCTGTGAATAGTACAACCGAGACTTGGAAGGATGATTTTTCCTTGGTTTTCTCCATAGTGTTTTCTTTGGCTGTGTAGTCCACTGGACATGTGTCTGTATCCGTGCTGCATTTTGGATTCATCCCTCAGAGTGAGTCCAAGTGAGCCTGCCCGGAGCACTAGGACTAAGCTGGATGTGTGTTACTTCATTCCAGATGGATTCCTATATAATCTCTGGACATGGGAAGGGAATTCTAATTCCCCCCCATCTTCTTCCTAAGTTAGAGTTTGAAATGGAAAGGTCGGTTGGGTTTTATCCAGATTCTTTTCATTGATGATAAGGTTCGCCACACGCTTTACACATAGTAGGCTTCCCGTAAGGGTCATATGGTACAGGCTGTGACCAAACCACAAATGGGACTGATCCAGAAGTCTTGTGCTCTGTAGCCCTGAGCTGCCATAGTAATACATTCCATGGAGAGTGGTTTGTCAAATGTTAAGTGATGCTCATCTTCCCTGATCAGAATAGGTTGTTCTGGTTTAGGGAAAATTCATTGTCTCTGAGTCTGTTTTCCTTGTTTAGCTGTTATCTTCCAGTCAGCAGTGCGGCAACTTGGCTTGCCTCAATTCTGACATAAAGAAGGAAAATGGAAGGATCTAGCAAATACTTAATGGGATGCCTGGCAAAGTCAAACTAGAGCTTATTCATGCAGCAGAGGCGCTGATAATTGCCTTTATTATTCTAGGCTAGATTGAGGTCATTGTCTGATAAAACTGGACAATTTAGGAAATGAGGAAAAATGAACACAACATTTAAGTTTATTTAGACACAACTGGTACATTTTATTCGATTTTTTTTATCAACTTCTGGCGTTTAATAAGATGCAACAGGGAAAATGGAAGGAGAAGGCAAAGAGGGAGACATATAATAAGGAAAAGAATCTTTGACACGTTATTTCTTCCACTGAAAAAGGAAGTAGTGCAAAAGCAAGTAAATATAAATAATTTTGCATCAGGAGAAATACATACTATTTTATTCCTGGAACAGAGCACAGCGATGATTTTATGACACTGTCATTCCATTGTCACAGGTTGCACTTCCTAATCCTGGCCTCTCCAACTTCATGAATATTGACTCTAGTGTTAAAGGGAGAAAGGCAGGGGAGGGAGGGGGGAAGGGAAGGCAGGGTGGGAAGCGGGGCGGGGGTTGGGGGAGAGAAGAAAACTTCATAATCCACAGTTCTTCCCACAATGAGTAAACCTCAGTTAACTAGAATTTTGTTCATCAGGGGCGCCTGGGTGGCTCAGTGGGTTAAAGCCTCTGCCTTCGGCTCGGGTCATGATCCCAGGGTCCTGGGAGCGAGCCCCGCATCAGGCTCTCTGCTCAGCGGGGAGCCTGCTTCCCCCTCTCTCTCTGACTGCCTCTCTGCCTACTTGTGATCTGTCTGTCAAATAAATAAAATCTTTAAAAAAAAAAAAAGAATTTTGTTCATCAGATTCTCTTCTCTTCACATTAATCAATCATTTGGCTAAAGTCACTCTTAATTCCATCATTCTTTTCCTCCCCTCCTTTCCATCACACTTGAACTGTTTCAATTCTATCTCAAGTATACAAAGTTGAAAAAATTTTTTGACAGAATTTGGGCCCCCTGAGGCCAGAGCTCATAACTGACTCCACTCCATGTCCTTCACAGCACAGAATGGGGTCCATTTCATCTTGCCAGTGATCAATACCCATGTTACTTATTGAATAAATACTTTTTTTGAGAAGGTCATTGTACATGTAGCCCCTTCTGTGCATTTTGAGAGGTATGTCCTCTGGATTTCCCAGCAACTGTGTGACCCTGGGTTAGTTAGTCTCGTTCCCTCTCCAGCCCTCAGGGTAGCCTTCTATGGTACTTAGGAATCTTTAGACCCTTCTCAACTGCTGGTGATGGCCAAGAAGCCCTGTTTTCTGTGTTGGGAGCTCTTTAATTATCTTTGTTGTCATCAGAAACTGTCAAAATCAAAGGCCAAAACCCAAGCAAAGCATTCTTAAGATGGAGAAAAGGAAATTATTTGCTCAGGTAATTGAAAAGTCTAAAGAATGGTGATAAGAAGGCATAATCTCAGGCTTGTCTGATTTTAAGTACTAACACCATTCCACGAAATTAGCCTCCCTCTATCTCTGTGTCTGTTTCTATCTCTCTCCACCTCTGTGTGTCTTTTTCCTCCAGTTTTCCACAAGTGATTTCTCTCCAATTAGAGGCCAAGACCAGGCTGGAGTAAGTGATGGGAAGAGAATCTCTCTCCCCTAAGTCCCAGGCCTGAATGTCACTAGCTCAGAGAAGTCACCTGTTTATCCTTTCCCCAATCACTGGAGGCTGGAAGCCTCTAGTCATGTACCTACCACAGGGGCAAGGAGAGAGTTAGCCTCATGCACTCACAGGAACTCAAAATGGGGGCGGGGTGATTCCTGAGGTAAAAGAGGGGCACTGGCACAGGGCACCAGAAACTGTCTTCTACAAGCCCCTTCATGACATCATCAGCTAATGCACAGTGACCTGCTGAGCTCCTTTTGGCCACAGCCGTTGTTTTTCCCCAAACCCCTACCTCTAGTGTTCTGAAGCTGAATAGACCCGTGACAGTGACCTTCCCCAGCCAGTCCTAGAAAAAACAGGCAAAACTCCCTAGAAAGGTACACTTTTCCCAGAAGGACTAAAGAGAGGCAAGAATTCGGGCCTGTGCTAGATTCATCAGATGAGACCCGGAACAGCTCTTTTTGAATTTTTAGTCGCTGTGTGGTGCTGCCCAGACACCCACTCAGTACCAAGGCCCTCATTCCCCAACTGTCAGGGGAACTGCCTGTCTGAAAGCTCATAGCTGGGTGTCCCCAGGGAAATGCCTTTGGGCCAATGGAACTACTTCACGTAAGACAAGCCACCATGTGGGTAGGCCAACGTGCAGGGACAGGATTACAGGGCTCTGGCCTTCTTGGCCCAGCTCAGAACACTTGGAAGTACCCCCTCTACCACCATGCGGGCATCCGAACTCACAGTGGCATCAGCTGAGGCCTTTGTCACAACTGCTTTGGGGTTTACCATCTCCCTCTGCCCCATTCTGCTTCTCTGCCCTTGCCCTGCATCCACAGGGGCTGGGTCCAACAACACTCCCCAGTAATCCTCCTGCATGCAAATTGCCCTAGTCTTCTTCTTTTCTGAACCAACTTCAGACAGTTTACGTAGCACCTACAAACTTTAAGTCCTAGGATGTATCTACTACTGAAGCAGGTTGATTTTGTCAGTAAAACTCAAGCTTTGAAATCAGACAAGAACAGTTTTAAATTGGCCACGTACTAGCTGTGGGAGTCTAGGCAATTTACTTAGCCTGCCTGCCCGCCTTCCTTCTTTCCTTCCTTCCTTCCCTCCATCTTTACTTATTTTAGGGGAAGGGGCAGAGGAGGAAGGAGAGAGAGAATCCCAAGCAGACTCTATGCCCAGCACAGAGCCCAATATGAGAGCTCCATCTCACAACCCTGATACCATGAACGGAACCTAAATCATGAGTCAGAGGCTTAACCAACTGAGCCACCCAGGTGCCCCAGTTCTTCCTATCTTTAAAAGATGGGGATATTAGTAACATTATCTCCAAAGATGGCTGGGGGTTTTAAGGGAGACATTTATGTGTAACATGCTCAGCATAGGATCTGGCCTGAGGAAGGGCCCAGTATATAGCTGTTAATATTTTATAATCCTGTACAATGGCTAAATGAATATTATTTCAATACAGCCATCAAAACGTACCAATGGGCAATACCCAGGGTAGTGACCACAACTGTTCACACTGCTCCTGAGTCCAAAACTGAGGTTCAGTTCTCTTTCTAGAGGGTAATTAAATAATATATAGTAGAAGCCCCTAAACACTCAGGACCCAGAGAGTCTAATTATAGACATTTTCTCTCAAGGAAATCATCGTGGCTGTGAGCTCAAACTGATGAACAGGGGTATGTAAAATAGTGGTATTTTTTAAACAAAAATCTGGAAATTACTTAATGTCAAATAGCAGAGAATAGATTCAATCAATTATAGTACATCCATATGATAGAATCAAATGCAGCTATTAAAAATATGCTATAGAAAAAAAGTTAATGATGTGGAACTAAAATCATCACAATTCTAAAAAAAAAACAAAAACAAAAAAACAGCCCACAGAATAGTGGTATATAAGTTGTGAGCCCAGCATTTATAGCCGTGGAAGGAGTACGCACAGACACACACATGTACACACACTCACTTAGGCACACACAATATGGGGAAAAGCCTAGATGGTCACAAATAAAAATCCGAAATGTTAGCAGTCATTCTTCTTTTTTTTTTTTTTTTAAACATATATTTTTATCCCCAGGGGTACAGGTCTGTGAATCGCCAGGTTTACACATTTCACAGCACTCACCATAGCACATACCCTCCCCAATGTCCATAACCCCACCCCCTGACCCCCCTCCCCCCATCAACCCTCAGTTTGTTTTGTGAGATTAAGAGTCACTTATGATTTGTCTCCCTCCCAATCCCATCTTGTTTCATTTACACTTCTCCTACCCCCTTAACCCCCCATGTTGCATCTCCTCTCCCTCATATCAGGGAGATCATATGATACTTGTCTTTCTTCGATTGACTTATTTCGCTAAGCATGATACCCTGTAGTTCCATCCACGTCGTCGCAAATGGCAAGATTTCATTTCTTTTGATGGCTGCATAGTATTCCATTGTGTATATATACCACATCTTCTATATCCATTCGTCTGTTGATGGACATCTAGGTTCTTTCCATAGTTTGGCTATTGTAGACATTGCTGCTATAAACATTCAGGTGCACATGCCCCTTCAGATCACTACGTTTGTATCTTTAGGATAAATACCTAGTAGTGCAGTTGCTGGGTCATAGGGTAGTTCTATTTTCAACATTTTGAGGAACCTCCATGCTGTTTTCCAGAGAGGTTGCACCAGCTTCAATTCCACCAACAGTGTAGGAGGGTTCCCCTTTCTCCGCATCCTCGCCAGCATCTGTCATTTCCTGACTTGTTAATTTTAGCCATTCTGACTGGTGTGAGGTGATATCTCATTGTGGTTTTGATTTGTATGTCCCTGATGCCGAGTGATATGGAGCACTTTTTCATGTGTCTGTTGGCCATCTGGATGTCTTCTTTGCAGAAATGTCTGTTCATGTCTTCTGCCCATTTCTTGATTGGATTATTTGTTCTTTGGGTGTTGAGTTTGCTAAGTTCTTTATAGATTTTGGACACTAGCCCTTTATCTGATATGTCGTTTGCAAATATCCTTTCCCGTTCTGTCAGCTGTCTTTTGGTTTTGTTAACTGTTTCCTTTGCTATGCAAAAGCTTTTGATCTTGATAAAATCCCAAAAGTTCATTTTTGCCCTTGCTTCCCTTGCCTTTGGCGATGTTCCTAGGAAGATGTTGCTGTGGCTGACGTCGAAGAGGTTGCTGCCTGTGTTCTCCTCGAGGATGTTGATGGATTCCTTTCTCACATTGAGGTCCTTCATCCATTTTGAGTCTATTTTCGTGTGTGGTGTAAGGAAATGATCCAATTTCATTTTTCTGCA
Organism: Lutra lutra; assembly: GCF_902655055.1. Classification (NCBI taxonomy): domain Eukaryota; kingdom Metazoa; phylum Chordata; class Mammalia; order Carnivora; family Mustelidae; genus Lutra; species Lutra lutra. The sequence continues at coordinate 75,631,952 of NC_062282.1, read as the reverse complement.
TGTGGCTGTCCAGTTTTCCCAACACCATTTATTGAAGAGGCTGTCTTTTTTCCATTGGACATTCTTTCCTGCTTTGTCGAAGATTAGTTGACCATAGAGTTGAGGGTCTATTTCTGGGCTCTCTATTCTGTTCCATTGATCTATGTGTCTGTTTTTGTGCCAGTATCATGCTGTCTTGATGATGACAGCTTTGTAATAGAGCTTGAAGTCCGGAATTGTGATGCCACCAACTTTGGCTTTCTTTTTCAATATTCCTTTGGCTATTCGAGGTCTTTTCTGGTTCCATATAAATTTTAGGATTATTTGTTCCATTTCTTTGAAAAAAATGGATGGTACTTTGATAGGAATTGCATTAAATGTGTAGATTGCTTTAGGTAGCATAGACAATTTCACAATATTTATTCTTCCAATCCAGGAGCATGGAACATATTCCCATTTCTTTGTGTCTTCCTCAATTTCTTTCATGAGTACTTTATAGTTTTCTGAGTATAGGTTCTTAGCCTCTTTAGTTAGGTTTATTCCTAGGTATCTTATAGTTTTGGGTGCAATTGTAAATGGGATGGACTCCTTAATTTCTCTTTCTTCTGTCTTGTTGTTGGTGTAGAGAAATGCAACTAATTTCTGTGCATTGATTTTATATGCTGACACTTTATTGAATTCCTGTACAAGTTCTAGCAGTTTTGGAGTGGAGTCTTTTGGGTTTTCCACATATAGTATCATATCATCTGCAAAGAGTGATAGTTTGACTTCTTCTTTGCCGATTTGGATGCCTTTAATTTCCTTTTGTTGTCTGATTGCTGAGGCTAGGACTTCTAGTACTATGTTGAATAGCAGTGGTGATAACGGACATCCCTGCCGTGTTCCTGACCTTAGCGGAAAAGCTTTCAGTTTTTCTCCATTGAGAATGATATTTGCGGTGGGTTTTTCATAGATGGCTTTGATAATATTGAGGTATGTGCCGTCTATCCTTACACTTTGAAGAGTTTTGATCAGGAAGGGATGCTGTACTTTGTCAAATGCTTTTTCAGCATCTATTGAGAGTATCATATGGTTCTTGTTCTTTCTTTTATTAATGTGTTGTATCACATTGATTGATTTGCGGATGTTGAACCAACCTTGTAGCCCTGGAATAAATCCCACTTGGTCGTGGTGAATAATCCTTTTAACGTACTGTTGAATCCTATTGGCTAGTATTTTGGTGAGAATTTTTGCATCTGTGTTCATCAAGGATATTGGTCTGTAGTTCTCTTTTTTGATGGGATCCTTGTCTGGTTTGGGGATCAAGGTGATGCTGGCCTCATAAAATAAGTTTGGAAGTATTCCTTCCATTTCTATTTTTTGGAACAGTTTCAGGAGAATAGGAATTAGTTCTTCTTTAAATGTTTGGTAGAATTCCCCCGGGAAGCCGTCTGGCCCTGGGCTTTTGTGTGTTTGGAGATTTTTGATGACTGTTTCAATCTCCTTACTGGTTATGGGTCTGTTGAGGCTTTCCATTTCTTCCTGGTTCAGTTGTGGTGGTTTATATGTCTCTAGGAATGCATCCATTTCTTCCAGATTGTCAAATTTGTTGGCGTAGAGTTGCTCATAGTATGTTCTTTTTTTTTTTTTTTAAAGATTTTATTTATTTATTTGACAGACAGAGATCACATGTAGGCAGAGAGGCAGGCAGAGAGAGAGAGAGGAGGAAGCAGGCTCTCCACTGAGCAGAGAGCCCGATGCGGGGCTCGATCCCAGGACCCTGAGATCATGACCTGAGCCGAAGGCAGAGGCTTTAACCCACTGAGCCACCCAGGTGCCCCTCATAGTATGTTCTTATAATTGTCTGTATTTCTTTGGTGTTCGTTGTGATCTCTCCTCTTTCATTCATGATTTTATTTATTTGGGTCCTCTCTCTTTTCTTTTTGACTAGTCTGGCCAGGGGTTTATCAATCTTATTAATTCTTTCAAAGAACCAGCTCCTAGTTTCGTTGATTTGTTCTGTTGTTTTTTTGGTTTCTATTTCATTGATTTCTGCTCTGATCTTTATGATTTCTCTTCTCCTGCTGGGTTTAGGCTTTCTTTCTTGTTCTTTCTCCAGCTCCTTTAGTTGTAGGGTTAGGTTGTGTACCTGAGACCTTTCTTGTTTCTTGAGAAAGGCTTGTACCGCTATATATTTTCCTCTCAGGACTGCCTTTGTTGTGTCCCACAGATTTTGAATCGTTGTGTTTTCATTATCATTTGTTTCCATGAATTTTTTCAATTCTTCTTTAATTTCCTGGTTGACCCATTCATTCTTTAGAAGGATGCTGTTTAGTCTCCTATTTGGGTTCTTTCCAAATTTCCTCTTGTGATTGAGTTCTAGCTTCAGAGCATTGTGGTCTGAAAGTATGCAGGGAATGATATCAATCTTCTGATACCGATTGAGACCTGATTTATGACCCAGGATGTGATTTACTCTGGAGAATGTTCCATGTGCACTAGAGAAGAATGTGTATTCTGTTGCTTTGGGATGAAAAGTTCTGAATATATCTGTGATGTCCATCTGGTCCAGTGTGTCATTTAAGGCCTTGATTTCCTTGTTGAACTTTTGCTTGGATGATCTGTCCATTTCAGTGAGGGGAGTGTTAAAGTCCCCTACCATTATTGTATTCTTGTCGATGTGTTTCTTTGATTTTGTTATTAATGGGTTTATATAGTTGGCTGCTCCCACGTTAGGGGCATAGATATTTAAAATTGTTAGATCTTCTTGTTGGATAGTTCCTTTGAGTATGATATAGTGTCCTTCCTCATCTCTTATTATAGTCTTTGGCTTAAAATCTAATTGATCTGATATAAGGATTGCCACTCCTGCTTTCTTCTGATGTCCATTAGCATGGTAAATTCTTTTCCACCCCCTCACTTTAAACCTGGAGGTGTCTTCGGGGTTAAGATGAGTTTCTTGTAGGCAACATATAGATGGGTTTTGTTTTTTTATCCATTCTGATACCCTGTGTCTTTTGATTGGGGCATTTAGCCCATTAACATTCAGGGTAAGTATTGAGAGATATGAATTTAGTGCCATTGTATTGCCTGTAAGGTGACTGTTATTGTATATTGTCTCTGTTTCTTTCTGATCTACTTCTTTTAGGGTCTCTCTTTGCTTAGAGGACCCCTTTCAATATTTCCTGTAGAGCTGGTTTGGTATTTGCAAATTCTTTCAGTTTTTGTTTGTCCTGGAAGCTTTTAATCTCTCCTTCTATTTTCAATGATAGCCTAGCTGGATATAGTATTCTTGGCTGCATGTTTTTCTCATTTAGTACTCTGAATATATCATGCCAGCTTTTTCTGGCCTGCCAGGTCTCTGTCGATAAGTCTGCTGCCAATCTAATATTTTTACCATTGTACGTTACAGACTTCTTTTCCTGGGCTGCTTTCAGGATCTTCTCTTTGTCACTAAGACTTGTCAATTTTACTATTAGGTGACGGGGTGTGGACCTATTCTTATTGATCTTGAGGGGGGTTCTCTGAGCCTCCTGGATTTTGATGCTTGTTCCCTTTGCCATATTGGGGATATTCTCTCCAATAATTCTCTCCAATATACCTTCTGCTCCCCTCTCTGTTTCCTCTTCTTCTGGAATCCCAATTATTCTAATGTTGTTTTGTCTTATGGTGTCACTTATCTCTCGAATTCTCCCCTCATGGTCCAGTAGCTGTTTGTCCCTCTTTTGCTCAGCTTCTTTATTCTGCCATTTGGTCTTCTATATCACTAATTCTTTCTTCTGCCTCATTTATCCTAGCAGTGAGAGCCTCCATTTTTGTTTGCACCTCATTAATAGCTTTTTTTATTTCAACTTGGTTCGATTTTAGTTCTTTTATTTCTCCAGAAAGGGCTTTTATATCTCCCGAGAGGGTTGCTTTAATATCTTCCATGCCTTTTTCAAGCCCGGCTAGAACCTTGAGAATCGTCATTCTGAACTCTAGATCTGACATATTACCAATGTCTGTATTGATTAGGTCCCTAGCCTTTGGTACTGCCTCTTGTTCTTTTTTTTGTGGGGAATTTTTCCGCCTTGTCATTTTGTCCAGATAAGAGTATATGAAGGAGCAAGTAAAATACTAAAAGGGTGGCAACAACCCCAGGAAAATATGCTTTAGCCAAATCAGAAGAGATCCCAAATCGTGAGGGGGGAGAAAGGGGATAAAAAGAGGTTCAGAAAGAAAGAAAAAAAATTAAAAAAAGAAAACCAATAAAGAAAAAGTATAAAAAGGAAAAATATATATATATATTAGATAAACTAGTTAAAAAATGTTAAAAAAGAAAAGGGTAAAAGTTAAAAAAATTTAGCAGCAGAAGAAAAAAAATTGAAATAGAAAAAAAATTAATTAAATTAAATTAACTGCAAGGCTAAAGAATCATGGGGAGAAAGCCATTAGTTCCGTGCTTTGCTTTCTCCTCCTCTGGAATTCCGCTGCTCTCCTTGGTATTGAAACTACACTCCTTGGTAGGTGAACTTGGTCCTGGCTGGGTTTCTTGCTGATCTTCTGGGGGAGGGGCCTGTTGTAGTGATTCTCAAGCGTCTTTGCCCCAGGCGGAGTTGCACCGCCCTTACCCGGGGCCGGGCTGAGTCATCCGCTCCGGTTTGCTGGGTTTGCTGGGTTTGCTTTTGGGAGCTTTTGTTCCCTGAGCGCTTTCCGTAGAGTTCCGGAGGACGGGAATGAAGATGGCGGCCTCCCGGTCTCTGGCCCGGAGGAGCCGAGAGCCGGGGCCCCACTCCTCAGTGCGCCCCCAGAGAACAGCACCCAATGACTCCCGCCACCCTGGCCTCCGGCCGCGCTCCGAGCTGACCGAGCCTGCGACCGGTTCAAGGTAACACCGAGCTGAGAGTCACTCCTCGGCTCTGTCTCTGTAGCCGGCTTCCCCGTTCTAATACCTGTAAGCTCTGCGACACTCAGATACCCCCGATCCTTCTGTGACCCTGCTGGACCTGAGGCCATGCTGACCCCGCGTGGGCTTCACCCTGGTTAAGCCTCTGGAGCGATGTCCCTCAGCGGAACAGACTTTTAAAAGTCCCGATTTTGTGCTCGTTGCTCCGCCGCTCGCCGGGAGCCGGCCCCTCCCCCCGCGGTCTATCTTCCCATGGCTTTGGATTCACTTCTCCGCCTGTCCTACCTTTCAGAACGTGGTTGATTTTCTGTTTCTAGAGTTGCTGTTCCTCTTCTCTTTGATCTCCCGTTGGATTTGTAGGTGTTTGCAATCTTTAGATAAGCTATCTAGCTGATCTCCTGCTACCTGAAGTCGTCTCAGCCTGCTACTTCTCCACCATCTTGACTCTTCCCAGCAGTCATTATTCTTGAGTGGACTACTGGTAATATTGATTTTTTCCCCTTTATACTTTTCCGTACATTGAAAATGTTCTACAGTGAACATTTACTCATTATGTAATTTTTAAAAAGTATTATTCCTTAAATCCCATCTACCAGATTAAAATGAGGAACAAAAGTGCCAATGGCTAAATACAATTGTCCTATCTTACTAGAGTTTTGACTTCTAAAAACTTTAAAAGCATTTTAGAAATGCCAACTACATGAGGCTCACACACACAGCTCCTAAGAAAAACAAAACATCAGTACAGCACGAGTCAGTTCCAAGAAGCCCCTGCCAACTATAATTAATTCGGAGAAGCAATCACCAAAGCTAATGTTGCCTATTGTAAGATGCATCACTCACGCACTCTCAGTAATAGGTTCCATTCAGTATGCTCATGGGGACCAGGAGGGGACTGTCAGTATGTCTGTGGGGTCCATGTTACTTGCCAGGCATTTATTTTCATGTGCTTTCCTTTGAATGACCATATTCCTGAACCTACTTTTAAGATCTACAGTGTGGCAATAAGAACAGTGGTTTGAAATGAAAAATTTCCTGGAAAATCCAGGCCACAGGTCCTCGTGGCTGTTCCAGTGAGGAGGCCAGACATGTGAAAACTGCAGCTGCAGGCATCAATGGATGTCCCTTCCTTGTCCTTCCCCACAACACAAATCTTTTGTTCCTTTTTCTCCTTTATTATTCTTATTTCCAGGCCCTTCTATTTTCTCTGCATTTGTCTTCCTCTCCTAGCACACACCTGCTTCTGGGCATGAATTTTCTCTGCCAGGGGCTTCTGAGGTTGTGGAAAGCCCTTCCCTAAGCCTAGGCAGTATCTCAGAGAGGTGGCTATAAGCCTTGGGCACAGTTAGCAACCGAATCGAGTTCCACACTCCTTTCCTCAAAACAATCACAAAGCTCCATCACACACAGCTCCTTCCTTCCTCATCAGCACTGGAAAAGCAGATGATAAGCAACACCGGTGCACGGTTATCCCTAAACCATCCTGATGCATACCGTGGATGGACCTGACAACACTCTTCATAAGATGCTCTGCATCAATCTTGATGTCTCTGTGAAGCCATCCTTGAGCACCCGTGAACAACAAATCCAGCCACCACCTCTGTTATGTATCCCCTTAGTTCAGGGGCATCCTTGGTTGCACATCAGGAACGAGGCTGGGGCACTAGCCTGGGAGAGGCAGGAAACTCTGTCTTTCTGCTTAGCCACAAAAAATTCTCAGTTGACTTAGAATTGGACGAAGCCAGAATATTTTGGAAAGCAGAGAAGTCATTAGGCATAAAGATCTTACTGTCTCCAACAGACCAGAACCAGGGCAATAGTAAACTAATGTTCAGGGAAACAATGTGGGGCTGGAATGAATGGGGGGGGGGGGGGAAGTGAGGTACTTATTCACAAGGCTGTTTAAGTCAAGCTGCGGGTCTTTAATCCGCTTTCACTTTTACTGTGATTAAAATCCCAATGTGCTACATCACATGAGGTTTTTATTTTCCAGGGCAGAACAAAATATCTTAATAAAAACAGACAACCGTGCATGCCGACTCTGGGATAAAGTCAAGATTAAACCAATGGAGGAAAGAGTCTGTAAGGATGAGGAGTGTTTTGTTTTTTTTTTAAAGACTATATTTATTTGAGAGAGAGAAAAAGAACATAAGCAGGGGAAGGGGCAGATAGAAAGAGACAAGCACACTCCCTGCTGAGCAGGGAGCCCTAAGGACACAGGACTAGAGCCCATGACCCTGAGATCATGACCTAAGCTGAAGTCAGATGCTTAGTTGACTCAGCCACCCAGGTGCCCCAGGACAAGGAGTATTTAATGTGAAAATGACACAGAAAATTGCATCCATGTAGATCCATGAACCAAACAGCCCTAGATGTATATAGGACTCCACAGGCAGGGAGAAGATGGAAATATGGGAAAGATTAAGCAGCTCAGTAAATAGCTTAGTCATTTTGTAATTAGAGAGGAATACAAAGTAGAGGCCAAGTGTCTTTTATCTGGGTTTGGTGTGATTGATTAAAAAATGTAAATTGTGCATTTTTGAGAAATAACTTTTTCAGTAAGACTCCACACTGTCACTCTGCATTTAATTTTCTTACATATCTTATTTGCAAATGCAGCTGCGGCTATGGAATATTAACACAATTGGGCCAGCAATTGGTACTACAATGGGCAAATTTTCCACTGGCTTTCCACAAGTTTCTCTGATAGAAGTCTGGATTGTTTGAGATGAGAAAATGCAATCTTCTCTTCCATGCTGTAGGACCTTCCATCCTGTGTGGGGCACCCTTAGAGGAGGAAGAATGCAGCCTCATTTCCAACAAACTAGTCCAGAGGAACACTTTTACGATCTTACCATTCCCAGAGATGAAACTATTTAAACATTCACCACCACCCCAACTGCCTTTCATCACTGACAAGCCTCTCCTTATTGCTTTCTGCACAAGCTTGGACTATCAGCCCGTCATCTGCAGCTGTTTCCCCTAGGCCCATTCCGTCAGCCAGCCCAATCTTACAAAGTCGGTCTTTGTGAGGTCTTTGTAAGCCAAGACCTTACAAAGTGCATTCTTCTCTCTGAACAGCTGGTCTCCTCCTGCTCCCCACCCCCCAAACACACACACACACACACACACACACACACCTCTGCTACTGATGTTCCTCTCTGCTGGGTCAGGTCCTTCCCTCCACCTATCACACTGAGTGGCCACCTACCATGTATTATCTTTCCATGTTTTATCTCACTTCGTCTCTGCAACAGCCTGTCATAGAAGAGGATTATTTCTCTTTTACAGACAAGGACACTGAGGCTGAGAAAGATTTAAGAACCTGCTGAACCTCACAAGATGTGGCTCAAGGACTTGAACCCAGGTCTATGCCATGCCACAACCTGAGCACTTAACCACTGACTCTCCTCCCCTCTCTCTGATCTAGTGCAATTCCCAGAGTTAGGCTCAGGCCTAACTCTTTTTGGAAGTTCAGGCAGTAAGACTGGCCCACATTATTCCCAAACATCCTGTGGGTCTGAACCACAGAGATGGACATGGAATTGTTATCTGACTGTTCTCTATGCATTTGTTTGATCTTCCAATTCAGTATTCATCTCCTCAGAGGAAGAGAATGTCTCCCATAAAAGCCCTTACACACATGCATACACGCACAGTTCTGAGCTGACTGGGGTACACTTCAGGAAGGATCTAAGTCTACTCCCTATGGAGGGAAAGAATCATCCGCCCCTCCCTATCCTCCTCTCTCCCCTGAGAAGAGGAAATAGTAATCAGATTGGATTGGTTTCCAAGACTCCAAACCATGTTCACTTGTTGGGGGGGGGTCAGTGTAAATTTCTAGGATACCCTCTTTTGCTCCTCCTTTTCTCCTTGTGGCTCAGGTGATAAAGGAAAGCAGAGTCTAATGCTCATGTGGGAGGAGGCTCAGCCATCTTGCTCTCCTTTCTTCAAACACATGGGCTTGGTTACTCTTGCCTCCTTGTCTGCTGCCCCTTGTGTCTGGGTGAAGGGTAATAGATTCTGGAATTTAGGAATTTAGTTTGAACCTAAAGATTTTGCAAAGTCCTTTAGGACCTTAGGCTAGGTTGAATGCTTAAGCTTAGTGCAGTCCAATGAGTTTGAACCAGCCAATGGGAAACATAATAAATACTAAAGTGGTACATTATTATCTACTTGTTTCCTGTAGGTGTTTTTCTCTTAAGGACCTCTAGAGATAGAAGTCATGCTCCCTGATTCCCTAACTACATACCGCTTAATAGTGTGCCAAACCTCATCATCTCTCAGACATCCCCCTTCATAAGTTCTTGGTTATTGAGTTCCAGATTTACTGGAACTGACCTTTGTGGAAATGTGTGGTATGCATAGTTTTTGGTATGTGTTTTCTTTGCAAGTGACAGTCAACAAAGTAATATGAAGCATGAGCTTCCTCCGTGTTGGTCTGGGTCTTCCAAAAAGATGCCAAGAGGGTTGTGCAGGGACTTTCTTAGGAAAATGGAGTAAGGAAGAAGCCAACATAAGCTGGGAGAGCCAACAGACAATGATGCGAGTCAGACCCTGGGGGAGAGAGAGGAGAGAGAGACGGGTAGCAGTGTCTGCGACTGCCACAAAGTCAAAGGAAAGCCTAGCAAACCCATCAGGGAGTTCTTGAGACGCAGGTGGCTGTCGGAAGCAGACAGCTGCTCAGGGGAAACGTGGCCTCAGTGCAAAACCAAGCCCATTTTCAAAGAGGAGCATCCGGGGCCTCAATTCCACTCCACAAAGTAAAAGAAGGTAAGATGCGTTCTCGTGCCACCACAGCTTCCATCTTGTATCAGCAAGTGCTGCCTGCCTTTACCTTTCTCTGCAAAACCATTCTCATTTCCTCTTACACTTCCAAGTGGCAAGAAGAAACACACCTTTGAGACAAGAAGTATGTGAAAGAAAAGCAGAACCACAGTTTATTCAGGAGTGCGTCAAAGTGGGCACATGCAGTCTGTCCAGAGCCTATTATCTTGGGAGTTCTTGGGAAAATGCTAGAGACATTACTCTTTCTGTTTCATACTCTGAAAATAAATGGGGTTCTCACAACCCTCATGCCTATTCCTGACACCTAACAACTTCTGTTGTTGGAAAAGTGTGACCCAGGCCATGTACTCAAGGGCTGTATCACCTCTGAGGCCTGATTCTCTGAAGTGGAAGCTGCCCGAGGACGCTGTTATTGTGTGTTGGGAACCACAAACAGGAAGCTGTGGTCTGTAGAGCGTTCTCATGGTAAGTAATAGACATGACGGGTTCTGCCTCCTCAGGCACAGGGCCTTGCTAGAGTATGTAGAGGTTTGTTAATTTGGTTAACTGTGTAGGTGCCATTTAAAAAGTAGAACTGTGTAGAGAAATCTGGTCCTCACCACAAGCCATGAGCTCTTTACTTCTGCAGAATGCTTGGCAGGAAACTAATCTGGTCCTATGACTAAGTTCTAGCCAGTGGAAAGTGAGTAGAAGGAATGTGCCTTTTGGTCCAGCCTTTCCTTCCAACGTGTGTTCCTCTCTCTTCTTCTTCATTGGCTGGCAAGCTGGAAAGAGCAACTAGAACCCAACGAGATTGGTATCTGGGTTCCTAAATGACCCAAAACCCTCTTCCCTTAAGAGCCATGACCTGCTCTGGTCAGACTTTTCTATGTGTTGACTGCATACAAAACAAGCTAAATGTAAAAATTCTAAAATTCATAAAAAGCCATCGTGCACATTTCAAAAAAAAGTTTTTGTGTAAACAGGATCCTAAATGGTATTTCTTTGTCAAAAACAGCTTTGTTGAGGTATCACTGTTACACAAGATTTTTTCTGGACTTATTTAATGTATACAATTTGATGCATTTGGAGATTTGACTTCACTCATGAAACTGCCCCCACAATCAAGGTAATAAACATCACCACATGCCCCTTTGTTACCGTCTTGCAGTAAGAACACTTAGCGTGAGAACTGCCATCTGGGTGGGGATGTCCACAGCCCAGCGTTGTACAGCAGATTCATCTAGCACAAGTAACAGTGGAACAATAATGCGCCATTTCCCGGCCCCCAGCTACCGGAACCCTGATCACCTTATTCTCTGTTTCTGTGAATTTGCGCATTACAAGTAACTCACCATGCCAGACTTGCCCTCTGTGCCTGGCTTTTTTTCCTGAGTGTAACTCCAGGTTCATCCACAGTGTCACATACGGCAGAATTTCCTCCCTTTTTAAGGCTGAATAATATTCCATTGTGTGTATATGCCACAGTTTCATTATCCCTTCATCTGCGGAAGGACATGAAGGTGTCCGCGTCCTGGTTATTTTAAGCAATGTGATAAATGGGCCTTCTGTACGTATTCTGTTCCCCAGGAACGTCAAAGTCATTCAGAGCCAGTGGGTTGTCACTGGAGCTGAAAAAGAGGACACATCTGCTCTTCACCTTCTTTCTCACTGGCACCTTCTAAATGCATGAAGCTTATGGCTTGCCCCAAACAAGCATGCTTTCACTGTTTTGTGGAGGTGGACTGACTGGGAAAGAGCACCATGCTGTGGGTGAGGAGGCTTGGTTTGCAGGACACGTTCAAACCTTTCTATCTGGAAGTTCAAGAGCTTCAGAAGCTGTGTCCGTGTATACCTGTCTTGCCACAGAGCATGCCAGAACGCAGCGATCAGCAGACTGAACTTCCAGTCTATCATTTAAATACGAGCCGTCGCTAATACTTAAAGGTTCAGCACAGGCTCACCTTGACACTGTAAAGGTCTGATTTTTAACCACCGCTAACAGGTCTAACGCAAGAGAAAAACAAAGAGCAAAATCATAACTCTATGGTCAAATTTCACTCGCTAAATGAATGAGAGATTCTGGGAATGCGATCTCCACACAGTTCTGTAGAGAAAGAAGCATAGAGGTGGATGATCTACAACGCCTCCCAAACTCCGGACTGTCACACTTGCCACAGATAAATTATAAATCCCCAAGAGCTGATGCTGCCAAGGGCCCCAGGGCCGCCTGCCTCCGGATATGAGCCACATTGTCCATTCATGCCGGGATGTTACAACCACTGCCCTTTTCCTACTATAGCCAGATGCACAAACACTAAGGCAGCACGGATCCGCGTTAGCAGTCTGTGTCCTAGACAGTGATTCAATCAGGATGCGCTGGACTGAAGTGCCAGAGACACCAACTCACTGAACGGTAGGGAAATGCATTAGAAGTCCAATTAGAATCAGTTTCATGTTTAATAGAGACCTCTCTGAACTTCTCTCAATTTTGTCCTCGGGGGAGGCTGACTTTGCCCTCAGGCTGCCTTCTCTTAAGGTATCCATGCAAAGACAGTTTCAGTCTTCTTCTCTGCAGCCTCTCCATCCACCCAGAGAGCAAGAGAGAGAGAGAGAGAGAGAGAGAGAGAGAGAGGAGGCTGCTGTTTCTGTGGGCTGGCTTTTCAGACTAAGGAAACTGCTTTCTCAAAGTGCCTGGCAGATGTCTCCTCACTGGACTTGAATTGAATCCCGTGCCCTTTCCTGAACCAGTCTGGCCAGGGATGTGTGACTACCCCCTTTATATCCTGGGAACATGAGCCACCTGTGACGGGGGGCACAGCGGCATGATCTGCACTAGCCCATTCTGGACAATGAGTCCATGAAGTCAGGGGTGTGATGTGATAATTGTCTTATTCCATGATACCTAGTAAAGTTTTTATAAGTTTAATCTCCCACCTAATTGTGTGACATGAGAGATACGCATACTACACTTGGGCAACACTGAGCTTGACAGAAGAGGGAAAGAGAGTGAAGGGTACTGGGGAGTTAGCCATGGCAGAACACGGTAGAGCTCGTTACAGGGACAGTGACTCCCCTCATTTGACTGTGACAGAGAATTCACTGAGAAATAGTGGGAAACGAGGACAAAAATGTGTGGACTATAGAGGTCCTTAAGTTGCAGGCTGAGGAATTTTGGACAGGCCAATGGCAACCTTTTTGAGCTTTTCATCATGAAATGATAAAAGAATTGTTTTAATGACATGAAACTGACAGGTCTGTGAAGGACTGATTGAAATGGGAGATCTTTGCAATAAGAAAGGAATAAAGGTAGCAGGATTTAAAGTAAGAAGAAGGTGAAATACAGGAGGGGCACACTTCAAAGAGACAAGTGACTAGAGGGAAAAAATCTGATATGCAACATGAAAAGAATGAGTAGCCTAGAAGGATTCCAAGGTTTATTAGGATAGGCTCTCTGATACAAGACCCCATCTGGTGTCTTCAGAGTCACTGTGTGTATGTGTGCATGCGTGCGTGTGTGTGCCTGTACATGTTTCTATTCTCAAGCAGATTTTTGGCTCATCTGGACTCAAGTTCCCTAACCAACAGGCTTTTGGAGTCCTCCCTAGTACATATTCTGTTCTTAAGGAAGTGAGCAGAGGGAGCTTGACTTTAGAAAGGTAATGATGTCACTGAATAAGTCGATCCACTTAGTCAGTACTCAAAGTCAGACCCCATCATTCACCCCAAATCTTCTTCCCCCATCAAGATCACGGCTGGACATCTGCCTTCAGACCAAGGACCTGTCCCACTTCTAGCCCTACCCCTTAGAGGTGTCACATATCTCCTCCCTTGAGGAGCTCCAATCTGGGCCCCACACCAGGGAACCAGGACACGTCTTCATGCAGAGGACTGTCAAAGCCCTGCAAGTATGCCATCTCCCTGACACCTAGTGGGCATCTTCATAGAAGGGTGGGCAAAGGAGCCAGTGCCGCAGAGGAGCTGCTGTGCAGTCCGTCCCCCTCAGCACAGAACAGCAATGGCGGCCTTCTTGCTCACTCACTGTAAGCTATTTTATGACCACTTCCACCCTATGTCCTGGATTCTGTGACTCGTGTCTCTTAGTGTGGCTGGCTGCCAGCGAGCACAGGGCTCTGGCCAACCACACGGGCTCCAAGGGAGGCGGCTGCCCCGCTGCTCCCACAGCTGTGGTCTCAGAAGTAAGGAGCCCACCAGGCGGCTGTGCCTGGAATGAGGGCAACAGAGCACTCATGCTCCCTGGCCAGATGCTAAAGAGCTCAAGGTTCCAACTGCTTTGTCTTTGAAGTACAAAAACATGTCAAAACAGTCCAGGTGAGTTGGGAGGTCATCTCTTGACAAACATCTGCTCACCTGGCTGATGCCACTTAAGCAAACCTGGGCACTGGCTTGTAAACATCTTGATTCTCCTTTTCTGAGACTATGCTCTGAGGCTGGACATTTGTGGAATAGAAACAATACAGATGGTCAAGTCTGACATTCTGCTTCCTAATTGCTCTCACTACTCTGGTTAGAAGGAAGCCCTGAGTGCTGGCAGAACTAGCAGTAATAGTAATAATAGAGTAACAACTATTATATTCAGGTTTTCTATGTGCTAGACAATACACCAGGCACTTTAAATGTGTTACTTCACTTAATCAATACAATCCTATGAATAACATAACATTTTCACCCATTTTACAGAGAAGAAAATAAAATTTAAAATGTTAAATGCCCGGCCTAATGGAACACAGCAAATAAGTGGCAGAGCCAAGATCTGAACTGAGGTCTGTCACAGTCCAGAGCAAGAGCACTTCCTGGGCATGCCATCTGGACCATCCGTAAGAACTTAGTCTCCCCCTGAAACTCACTCTGTTTTTGCAATGGCCAAATCTATCACGTAGATCAGTATATTTTGGCATACCAAAAAGTCTTCTTCCCTCTCTTAAAAGTAAAGAAGAACACTGTCAAATACCATTAGTGAAAGTGTAAATTAGGACAACCACTTGGGAAAACTGTTGGCATTATTTACTGAGGTTGAAGATTTGCATATTCCGGGACCTGGCAATGCTACTCCTGGGTGTATGCCCAAGACAGATGTGTGCACATGGGCATCTGAAGAAATGAGCAAGCATGTTCAGAGCAGCATTATTTGTATTAACCCAAAACTGCATATAATCCAGAAATCTATCCACAGGAATAGGGATACCAATTGGGATATACTCACATAATGGAGCGCCATGCAGCAATGATAAGAATGCTGTGCTTAGGAAGCCAGACACAAAGAGGACATACTATATGTGTCAATGTATTTAAATTTCAAACAGAGAAATAAGCTATAGTGTTTAGAGATTTATGCTTGGTGATAAAATTATCAAGGAAAGCAAGGAAATGATTACTACAGAAGTCACAAAAGTAGAGACGGGGAGGCAAGTGGTCATAATGGGTGGAAGCTGGACGAGGCTTCTGGAGAGCTGCAAAGTTCTGGGGTATTTGCTTGAGAAGCTACATGTAACTTCTTTTGTATTAATTTTCTTTACAATATTCTGCAGAAGAAATGGCTTAAAAACAGGTTTAAGGGAGGTAAAGGCAAAAAAAAAAAACAAATTAAACAATGCAACTCTTGCTTTAGAACTGAGGCTAAAATATCTTGGTCAGAAGCCCATTTTAAGACAGTTTTCTTGATAGAAGCTACCAACTGTGGACTCCTTCCCACTCTCTTTATTGATTAGACACTCCCCCACAACCACCCCTTTTAATTATTAATGTTTTTCTTGCTGAAGAAATGTTTCCTCGCTCACATACAGGTGACCGCACTCAAACATATGTCTCCCAGAAGGAACTGAGTGTTTTTTCTGGGCTGCTCTTCTGGAAGTAAGCCTTGACTCAAGGATGCTTCTGCAACAGGAAAATGGGAACAGCAAGGGTTACTGTTTTAATTGACACATCTGAATAAAGGCAGCAATGATACTAGGAAAGATACTTGGACAGAGCCGGGGATGAGATGAAATGGGAGGAGGGACTGGGTGCCATCCAGACGGGTGAACGGCTCAAGTGTGCAGGGGGCTAGAGCCCAGCTTCTCTTATGTGCGTTTAAAAGTCTCAGAAGGTGGCACATGAAGATATGCAGTTGGGATGACACTAAACTCTAACTTCTAAAAGATATGGATTTCAAAATAAGTCAATCAGAGAAAGACAGTTATCATATGAACTCTCTGATATGAGGAATTTGAGAGGCAGGGCGGAGGGTCATGGGGAAAAGGGAGGAAAAAATGAAACAAGATGAAATCAGAGAGGGAGACAAACCATAAGAGGCTCTCAATCTCAGGAAACAAACTGAAGGTTGCTGGAAGGGATGGGGTGGCTGGGTGATGGACATTGGGGAGGGTGTGTGCTATGGTGAGCATTGTGAATTGTGTAAGACTGATGAATCACAGACCTGTACCCCCAAAACGAATAATACATTATATGTTAATTTAAAAAATTTAATAAAATAAATAAAAGACATGGCTTTTAAGTTAAGAGAATTCGGGAGAGGTTTGAGGATTATCTGAGTCCAAGCTTATCAAGAGAGAGGGGTAAGTGGTAGTAAAACATCCTGCCGTAGGTTCTGTGAAATGGTTGGCTACCTTGACCATGACTTTCACTCTCTTCCTCTGATAGCAGTTACACATATCCACAGGCCTCACTGAACTGAACTTGGCATCCTAGTTTTCCTTGGTGAGGAAGAGGAATGAAGGAAACTTCGGCAAAGCTGTGTGCGGCCCTGTATACTTCATTCCACGTAATGCAAATACGTATCTCTAGGCACTTGTTCTAAGCTACAGAGAGAGAGAATTTGACCTCTTTTCACAATAACCTCATGAAGTTGGTTCTACTTTTGTCATCTCATTTTACTATGGAGAAAACTAAGTAAAGCACAGAAAGGCTTAGAAGTTGATCTTATTATAAGCCACATTACAATCCTTCTGAGAAGAATGCAGCATGCAAATTGAAATTAATCTCAGTTTTTCTTTCTTCCCTTTGCTTCTCTAAATCTTACTCTCCTTTCAAGATCCACTAAAAATGCTACTTTCTTCATGAAGCATTAATTGATAATAATTACTCTCCTTTGAATTACAAAATGTCTTCTCAAACTATACATCTTGACATTGTTGTGATTCTATCCATGCTCTATCTCCCCAAACAGCCTATAAGCTCATGAAAACAAAAGCCATTTTACACACACCTGTATACCTTCTACTTCCCACCCTCAGCTTACCTTAACTTCCCAAATGATGACCCTTGCAGACACAAAGCATGGACTTCAATTGTTAAATTGAGTCATCTAATCAAAGTCTATTTTTGTTATCTTCTGAAGTACCAAGAGAATTATACACATACACAGGAATTTTGTACATGAGGACTCAAAGAGAAATATCAATTTTATTCCATGTACTTTTGGATTACTTGGATTTTTATAATATTTGTTTTACTTAAAAAAAAAAAAAACCCTCAAAGTGATTTTTAACCCTGAGCTTAAAGTTTCTGACAGGAAGAGGGAGGCACTAAATTGGAAGAGAATGAATTGGAAGTAGAACTGTTGATTCTGGCTTGGATAAACATTAAAGCTCCCCTGGGCTGAAGAGAAGGGACTAAGCAGAGAGACTATGTAGTCCTGCCCCTGCTCCTTGACTTTAAGCCTAAGAATATATTCAGTTCTCAAAATTGCATTACTCAATCATATATGTTTTAGGTGACATAATCCTATAACTTAGTATATTTTCAACTTTTCACATTTATTGTCAGTGCCGTTTGCTACGTGCGTGTGTGTTTGCGTGTACGTGTTCCCTTAAACATGCTTAGGGAAAAAATGAATTTGTCAGGACCTGACAGTGAATGTGTTATTGAAGTTTGGGCACCAAAATTTCACTCTGAGTTTTCTCAGAGTTAAAACCAAAAGACAAGTATATTTAGCCATAACTGTTTAGAATTATGATTCCCATTTAAGGATATTAACATAGAGCATTTGCTTCTTACAAAGGAAGTGAATTCTGCAGGATGTGTTGTTCCAGTGTGCCATCTTTCCAAGATGAATCTTTGAGCTGTTTAGGTTGGGAGCCTTGATAGTCAGTTACCTCCCAACCCAGGTCTGAGTTTATAATATGCATTAGTGGAAGGGAAACCACAGCCAATTCAGGGATTTTGAAACTGTTGAAGACTGATGTCCACATGGAACTTCTGTTTGTATTTTTTTCATGGAAGGTCATTCAACAACTGATAAAGAGAAAATGTGAAATGTGTGTAGACAATTATTTCAGAATCAATACACTTTTTCTATTAGCTTTTAAAATCTGTTTGCATAAAAAGTTTCTTTTCAACCTAGCTCTTCTGAGGGTTTTTGTGGGCAGAAGTGACTAGGGACATGATCTTTGCAATATTTCATTTCGTTATCTCTTATTATTACATGGTAGCCCAGAGCATGGCATGAATAAAGCTGTCTTGTCATCAAAATGCATTCATTCATTTAACAAGTTCCTGAAAATAATGGAACAGTTGCTAAGCAATGGAGAAATTATACATTCTCAGGGATCTGTGCAGATTCTAAAAGCAAAAGTAGTTCTGGGAATTGGTATTAGTGTCTCTTGAACCCAACTAAATAAAACTAAGAAAGTGGCATGCTTACCTAATAGTTAAGACGCTATATCCTTATTTTTTTTCTTCCCTCTGACCCAGGATTCTAAAGTAATAATAGAGATAGCTAATTTCCTATCAAACAGTGACCTCTGTCCATTTATGGATTATAGATAGCTGGCAAGTCTTTAAGACATTTATTTTTTTAAAACTATGGTATAGTAAATGTATTCTTTGAGTTAGGAAGTAAATTTATCTTAGATATATTAATCATATTTTAATTGAATATTAAAGTTTATATCACATTTATATATGGGTTATATCCCTAATCCAACCCCTCCCACAATGAGTCATTATTAATATTTTGGGATATGTTTATCTGTCACTTCTACAGATATGTAAAGTTATTACATATTATTATTTAATGTACTACATATACATTATCCATACACACAAATGCTGTTCTAAATGCTATACATATATCATTCTTCTCAAAACAATTTTTAAACACTTAATTGTTCCCAATTAATCACTATTATAAATAACTCTTAATTATACTGTACGAACATTTTCAAAAGTACTTTTTCCACTGCAAAAGTAATACCTGGAAAGAAGTACCTCGGGAATGGCAATTAATACCCTGGGAACAGGACTCCTATTGAGCAAACTCTGAGTCAAGTCAAATAAAGACTAAGGCTATGATAGGAGTTTGTCCGAGGAGCTGCCAGATGGGTCAAACAATGGTAATCTCAGGAGACTGGGCTTTTGGGAGAGCTGCAAATCATTCTGCCCCCTCCAGGGGCTGCCAGGCTGCTGGCTTTTCCAGCATCACTAATCGTGAGGCTGCCGCGCACAAGGCTTACTGCAGGTATCAGGAGAGAGGGATTGGAACAGTGCTAGTTAAAACTCCACAAAACTGGCTGTTCTTACTGAAATTCAGACATTTTGCTTAAATGGACCCTTGTTGTATTGTTCTAAGTCTTTGGTTAATTCTCAGAATTCTCCAGAGAAACAGAGCAATTGAAAATATATATAGAGACACACATGAAGAGATTTATTATGGGAATTGATTCATCTGATTATGGAGGCCCAGAAGTCCTACAATCTGACAGCTGCAAGGAGAACCAGAAAAGACCGTGATGTAATTGTCTGAGTATGAAGGCCCAAGAACCAGGGGAGTTAACAATTTTGGTATGAGTCCAAAGGCCCAAGAGTAGAGGAGGCCAATGATGTGAATCCCAGTCAGAGCCCAAAGACCGAAGAACCAGCAGCACCCATGTACAAAGGCAGGAGAAGACAGATGTTCTAGCTTAAACAAAGAAGGTAAATTCACCCCTCCCACACCTTTTTGTTCTGTTCAGTCCCTTTACAGGCTGAGTGATGCACAACTTTATTAATGGAAGCGATCTTCTTTACTCAGTCTACCTATTCAAATCCCAATCTCTTCCAGAAACACCCTCACAGACACACTCAGAAATAATGATTTTACCACCTGTCTGCACATCCCTTAGTCCAGTTAAGTTGACACATAAAATTAGCAATCACAGCATAACATCCAAAAATCATATTAGCATAATAAAGGACAAAACCACAAGATCAGATCAATAGAGGCAGAAAACTTTGACAAAGTCCCACACCCTTTTATGATAAAAACCCTCAGAAAACTAAGAACTTAAGGGAACTTACTCAACCTAATAATGGATATCTATAAATAACCACAGCTAACATCATTGTCAATATGAAAGACTGAAAGCTTTTCTATTAAGATCCGAAATGAGTCAAGGATATCTATATCTGTTCTCACCACTTCTCTTCAAAGTTACATAATGACCCTTGAACAACATATGGGTTAGAGGCATAGACCCCTGCAGAGTTGAAAAATCTCTGTATAACTTTTGACTCTACAAAAACAACTACTAAGAGTCTGCTGTTGACTGGAAGGCTTAACAATAACATAAACAGTCGATTAACATATATTGTGTATGTTACATGTGTTATACACTGCATTCTTTTTTTATTAACCTATAGTGTATTATTTGCTTCAGTGGTACAGGTCTGTGATTCATCAGTATTACACAATTCACAGCACTCACCATAGCACATACCCTCCCCAATGTCCATCACCTAGCCACCCCTTCCGTTCCAGCAACCCTCAGATTGTTTCCTGAGATTAAGAGCTTCTTGGCTCTTGTGATCATGACCTAGAAAATATAATATTGTTAAGATGGCAAAACTCCCCAAAATGATTTTCAGATACATTGCAATACCTATCAGAATCTCAGCTGGCATCTTTCCTGAAACTGACATTATCCTAAAATTCATAAGGAAACACAAGTGTCACCAAATAGCTAACAGTTTTTTAAAAAAATTGAAGTTGGTGGGGCGCCTGGGTGGCACAGTGGGTTGAAGCCTCTGCCTTCGGCTCAGGTCATGATCCCAGGGTCCTGGGATCGAGCCCCGCATCTGGCTATCTGCTCAGCGTGCTTCCCCCTCTCTCTGTCTCTGCCTGCCTCTCTGCCTACTTGTGATATCTGTCAAATAAATAAATAAAATCTTTAAAAAAATCATGTAAAAAAAATTGAAGTTGGAGAACTCACACTTTCTTATTTCAAAAACTAGCTTGCAGTAATCAAGACAGTGTGATATTGTCATAAGGATAAACATATATATCAATGGAATAGAATTAAAAGTCCAGAAATAAATGCTTATGACTTATGGTTATTCATGATTAATTGATTTTGACAAGGTTGCCCTGATAACTGAATGGGGGAAAGAACAGCATTTCAACAACTGGTACTAGAATGCCTGGATATACATATGCAAAAGAATAGAACAATGAACCACTTCTTCACACTACATACAAAAATCAATTCAAAATAGGATGATATACCTAAATATAAAACATAAAATCTTAGGAGAAAATATATTAGCAAATCTTTGTAACCATGGGTAAGGCAAAGTCTTCTAAATGGAACATTAAAATCACAAGATACAAAAGAAAAAAAGAGAGAGGAGTCAAGATGGCGGAGAAGTAGCAGCTGAGACTACTTCAGGTAGCGGGAGATCAGCAAAATAGCTTATCTAAGGATTACAAACACCTACAAATCCAACTGGAGATGGAAGAGAAGAAGAACTGCAACTCTAGAAACAGAAAATCAACCACTTTCTGAAAGGTAGGACTGGCGGAGAAGTGAATCCAAAGCGACTGGAAGATAGACTGCGGTGGGAGGGGCCGGCTCCCGGCAAGCGGCGGAGCAACGGAGCACAAAATCGGGACTTTTAAAAGTCTGTTCCGTGAGGGACATCGCTCCAGAGGCTTAACCGGGGTGAAGCCCGCGTGGGGTCAGCGTGGCCTCAGGTCCCGCAGGGTCACAGAAGGATCGGGGTGTCTAAGTGTCGCAGAGCTCACAGGATATTAGAACGGGGAAGCCGGCTACAGAGACAGAGCCGAGGAGTGACTCTCAGCTCGGTGTTACCTTGAACCGGTCGCAGGCTCGGTCAGCTCGGAGCGCGGCCGGAGGCCAGGGTGGCGGGAGTCATTGGGTGCTGTTCTCTGGGGGCGCACTGAGGAGTGGGGCCCCGGCTCTCGGCTCCTCCGGGCCAGAGACCGGGAGGCCGCCATCTTCATTCCCGTCCTCCGGAACTCTACGGAAAGCGCTCAGGGAACAAAAGCTCCCAAAAGCAAACCCAGCAAACCCAGCAAACCGGAGCGGATGACTCAGCCCGGCCCCGGGTAAGGGCGGTGCAACTCCGCCTGGGGCAAAGACGCTTGAGAATCACTACAACAGGCCCCTCCCCCAGAAGATCAGCAAGAAACCCAGCCAGGACCAAGTTCACCTACCAAGGAGTGTAGTTTCAATACCAAGGAGAGCAGCGGAATTCCAGAGGAGGAGAAAGCAAAGCACGGAACTAATGGCTTTCTCCCCATGATTCTTTAGCCTTGCAGTTAATTTAATTTAATTAATTTTTTTTCTATTTCAATTTTTTTTCTTCTGCTGCTAAATTTTTTTAACTTTTACCCTTTTCTTTTTTAACATTTTTTAACTAGTTTATCTAATATATATATTTTTTTCCTTTTTATACTTTTTCTTTATTGGTTTTCTTTTTTTAATTTTTTTTCTTTCTTTCTGAACCTCTTTTTATCCCCTTTCTCCCCCCTCACGATTTGGGATCTCTTCTGATTTGGCTAAAGCATATTTTCCTGGGGTTGTTGCCACCCTTTTAGTATTTTACTTGCTCCTTCATATACTCTTATCTGGACAAAATGACAAGGCGGAAAAATTCCCCACAAAAAAAAGAACAAGAGGCAGTACCAAAGGCTAGGGACCTAATCAATACAGACATTGGTAATATGTCAGATCTAGAGTTCAGAATGACGATTCTCAAGGTTCTAGCCGGGCTTGAAAAAGGCATGGAAGATATTAAAGCAACCCTCTCGGGAGATATAAAAGCCCTTTCTGGAGAAATAAAAGAACTAAAATCGAACCAAGTTGAAATAAAAAAAGCTATTAATGAGGTGCAAACAAAAATGGAGGCTCTCACTGCTAGGATAAATGAGGCAGAAGAAAGAATTAGTGATATAGAAGACCAAATGGCAGAATAAAGAAGCTGAGCAAAAGAGGGACAAACAGCTACTGGACCATGAGGGGAGAATTCGAGAGATAAGTGACACCATAAGACAAAACAACATTAGAATAATTGGGATTCCAGAAGAAGAGGAAACAGAGAGGGGAGCAGAAGGTATATTGGAGAGAATTATTGGAGAGAATATCCCCAATATGGCAAAGGGAACAAGCATCAAAATCCAGGAGGCTCAGAGAACCCCCCTCAAGATCAATAAGAATAGGTCCACACCCCGTCACCTAATAGTAAAATTGACAAGTCTTAGTGACAAAGAGAAGATCCTGAAAGCAGCCCAGGAAAAGAAGTCTGTAACGTACAATGGTAAAAATATTAGATTGGCAGCAGACTTATCGACAGAGACCTGGCAGGCCAGAAAAAGCTGGCATGATATATTCAGAGTACTAAATGAGAAAAACATGCAGCCAAGAATACTATATCCAGCTAGGCTATCATTGAAAATAGAAGGAGAGATTAAAAGCTTCCAGGACAAACAAAAACTGAAAGAATTTGCAAATACCAAACCAGCTCTACAGGAAATATTGAAAGGGGTCCTCTAAGCAAAGAGAGACCCTAAAAGAAGTAGATCAGAAAGAAACAGAGACAATATACAATAACAGTCACCTTACAGGCAATACAATGGCACTAAATTCATATCTCTCAATACTTACCCTGAATGTTAATGGGCTAAATGCCCCAATCAAAAGACACAGGGTATCAGAATGGATAAAAAAAACAAAACCCATCTATATGTTGCCTACAAGAAACTCATCTTAACCCCGAAGACACCTCCAGGTTTAAAGTGAGGGGGTGGAAAAGAATTTACCATGCTAATGGACATCAGAAGAAAGCAGGAGTGGCAATCCTTATATCAGATCAATTAGATTTTAAGCCAAAGACTATAATAAGAGATGAGGAAGGACACTATATCATACTCAAAGGAACTATCCAACAAGAAGATCTAACAATTTTAAATATCTATGCCCCTAACGTGGGAGCAGCCAACTATATAAACCCATTAATAACAAAATCAAAGAAACACATCGACAAGAATACAATAATGGTAGGGGACTTTAACACTCCCCTCACTGAAATGGACAGATCATCCAAGCAAAAGTTCAACAAGGAAATCAAGGCCTTAAATGACACACTGGACCAGATGGACATCACAGATATATTCAGAACTTTTCATCCCAAAGCAACAGAATACACATTCTTCTCTAGTGCACATGGAACATTCTCCAGAGTAAATCACATCCTGGGTCATAAATCAGGTCTCAATCGGTATCAGAAGATTGATATCATTCCCTGCATACTTTCAGACCACAATGCTCTGAAGCTAGAACTCAATCACAAGAGGAAATTTGGAAAGAACCCAAATAGGAGACTAAACAGCATCCTTCTAAAGAATGAATGGGTCAACCAGGAAATTAAAGAAGAATTGAAAAAATTCATGGAAACAAATGATAATGAAAACACAACGATTCAAAATCTGTGGGACACAACAAAGGCAGTCCTGAGAGGAAAATATATAGCGGTACAAGCCTTTCTCAAGAAACAAGAAAGGTCTCAGGTACACAACCTAACCCTACAACTAAAGGAGCTGGAGAAAGAACAAGAAAGAAAGCCTAAACCCAGCAGGAGAAGAGAAATCATAAAGATCAGAGCAGAAATCAATGAAATAGAAACCAAAAAAACAACAGAACAAATCAACGAAACTAGGAGCTGGTTCTTTGAAAGAATTAATAAGATTGATAAACCCCTGGCCAGACTAGTCAAAAAGAAAAGAGAGAGGACCCAAATAAATAAAATCATGAATGAAAGAGGAGAGATCACAACGAACACCAAAGAAATACAGACAATTATAAGAACATACTATGAGGGGCACCTGGGTGGCTCAGTGGGTTAAAGCCTCTGCCTTCGGCTCAGGTCATGATCTCAGGGTCCTGGGATCGAGCCCCGCATCGGGCTCTCTGCTCAGTGGAGAGCCTGCTTCCTCCTCTCTCTCTCTCTGCCTGCCTCTCTGCCTACATGTGATCTCTGTCTGTCAAATAAATAAATAAAATCTTTAAAAAAAAAAAAAGAACATACTATGAGCAACTCTACGCCAACAAATTTGACAATCTGGAAGAAATGGATGCATTCCTAGAGACATATAAACCACCACAACTGAACCAGGAAGAAATGGAAAGCCTCAACAGACCCATAAGCAGTAAGGAGATTGAAACAGTCATCAAAAATCTCCAAACACACAAAAGCCCAGGGCCAGATGGCTTCCCGGGGGAATTCTACCAAACATTTAAAGAAGAACTAATTCCTATTCTCCTGAAACTGTTCCAAAAAATAGAAATGGAAGGAATACTTCCAAACTTATTTTATGAGGCCAGCATCACCTTGATCCCCAAACCAGACAAGGATCCCATCAAAAAAGAGAACTACAGACCAATATCCTTGATGAACACAGATGCAAAAATTCTCACCAAAATACTAGCCAATAGGATTCAACAGTACGTTAAAAGGATTATTCACCACGACCAAGTGGGATTTATTCCAGGGCTGCAAGGTTGGTTCAACATCCGCAAATCAATCAATGTGATACAACACATTAATAAAAGAAAGAACAAGAACCATATGATACTCTCAATAGATGCTGAAAAAGCATTTGACAAAGTACAGCATCCCTTCCTGATCAAAACTCTTCAAAGTGTAGGGATAGACGGCACATACCTCAATATTATCAAAGCCATCTATGAAAAACCCACCGCAAATATCATTCTCAATGGAGAAAAACTGAAAGCTTTTCCGCTAAGGTCAGGAACACGGCAGGGATGTCCGTTATCACCACTGCTATTCAACATAGTACTAGAAGTCCTAGCCTCAGCAATCAGACAACAAAAGGAAATTAAAGGCATCCAAATCGGCAAAGAAGAAGTCAAACTATCACTCTTCGCAGATGATATGATACTATATGTGGAAAACCCAAAAGACTCCACTCCAAAACTGCTAGAACTTGTACAGGAATTCAATAAAGTGTCAGCATATAAAATCAATGCACAGAAATTAGTTGCATTTCTCTACACCAACAACAAGACAGAAGAAAGAGAAATTAAGGAGTCCATTCCATTTACAATTGCACCCAAAACTATAAGATACCTAGGAATAAACCTAACTAAAGAGGCTAAGAACCTATACTCAGAAAACTATAAAGTACTCATGAAAGAAATTGAGGAAGACACAAAGAAATGGGAAAATGTACCATGCTCCTGGATTGGAAGAATAAATATTGTGAAATTATCTATGCTACCTAAAGCAATCTACACATTTAATGCAATTCCTATCAAAGTACCATCCATTTTTTTCAAAGAAATGGAACAAATAATCCTAAAATTTATATGGAACCAGAAAAGACCTCGAATAGCCAAAGGAATATTGAAAAAGAAAGCCAAAGTTGGTGGCATCACAATTCCGGACTTCAAGCTCTTTTACAAAGCTGTCATCATCAAGACAGCATGGTACTGGCACAAAAACAGACACATAGATCAATGGAACAGAATAGAGAGCCCAGAAATAGACCCTCAACTCTATGGTCAACTAATCTTCGACAAAGCAGGAAAGAATGTCCAATGGAAAAAAGACAGCCTCTTCAATAAATGGTGTTGGGAAAACTGGACAGCCACATGCAGAAAAATGAAATTGGATCATTTCCTTACACCACACACGAAAATAGACTCAAAATGGATGAAGGATCTCAATGTGAGAAAGGAATCCATCAAAATCCTTGAGGAGAACACAGGCAGCAACCTCTTCGACGTCAGCCGCAGCAACATCTTCCTAGGAACATCGCCAAAGGCAAGGGAAGCAAGGGCAAAAATGAACTTTTGGGATTTTATCAAGATCAAAAGCTTTTGCACAGCAAAGGAAACAGTTAACAAAACCAAAAGACAACTGACAGAATGGGAGAAGATATTTGCAAACGACATATCAGATAAAGGGCTAGTGTCTAAAATCTATAAAGAACTTAGCAAACTCAACACCCAAAGAACAAATAATCCAATCAAGAAATGGGCAGAAGACATGAACAGACATTTCTGCAAAGAAGACATCCAGATGGCCAACAGACACATGAAAAAGTGCTCCATATCACTCGGCATCAGGGACATACAAATCAAAACCACAATGAGATATCACCTCACACCAGTCAGAATGGCTAAAATTAACAAGTCAGGAAATGACAGATGCTGGCGAGGATGCGGAGAAAGGGGAACCCTCCTACACTGTTGGTGGGAATGCAAGCTGGTGCAACCACTCTGGAAAACAGCATGGAGGTCCTCAAAATGTTGAAAATAGAACTACCCTATGACCCAGCAATTGCACTGCTGGGTATTTACCCTAAAGATACAAACGTAGTGATCCGAAGGGGCACGTGCACCCGAATGTTTATAGCAGCAATGTCTACAATAGCCAAACTATGGAAAGAACCTAGAT
This sequence comes from Lutra lutra, assembly GCF_902655055.1. Taxonomy (NCBI): domain Eukaryota; kingdom Metazoa; phylum Chordata; class Mammalia; order Carnivora; family Mustelidae; genus Lutra; species Lutra lutra. The sequence goes on along the minus strand of NC_062282.1, from coordinate 75,604,627 downwards.
GTCCATCAACAGATGAATGGATAAAGAAGATGTGGTATATATACACAATGGAATACTATGCAGCCATCAAAAGAAACGAAATCTTGTCATTTGCGACGACGTGGATGGAACTAGAGGGTATCATGCTTAGCGAAATAAGTCAATCGGAGAAAGACAACTATCATATGATCTCCCTGATATGAGGGAGAGGAGATGCAACATGTGGGGTTAAGGGGGTAGGAGAAGTGTAAATTAAACAAGATGGAATTTGGAGGGAGACAAACCATAAGTGACTCTTAATCTCACAAAACAAACTGAGGGTTGATAGGGGGAGGGGGTTGGGAGGGGGGTGGGATTATGGACACTGGGGAGGGTATGTGCTATGGTGAGTGCTGTGAAGTGTGTAAACCTGGTGATTCACAGACCTGTACCCCTGGGGATAAAAATATATGTTTTTAAAAAATAAAATTAATAAAAATATATTTAAAAAAGGAAAAAAAGAGGTAACTGGACTTCATCAAATTTAAAACTTTCATTCTTCAAGGGACACTATCAGAATAAGAGAAAATATTTTCAAGTCATATAACTGAAAAGATACCTGTTTTCAGAATATATAAAGAACTCTTACGCTCAACAATTTAAAAATGGGCAAAGGATCTAAACAAACATTTTACCAAGAAGATCTACAACGGCTCAGTAAGGACATGAAAGATGTCCAATGTCATTAGCCACTAGGGAAATGCAAATCAAAACCATAGTGAGGTATCACTTTACACCTACTAATATGGCTGTATCAAAAACCCAGATAATACCAAATGTTGGAAAGGATTTGGAGAGAGCTGGAGAAATTAGAATTCTCATACTCTTTTGATTGGTATGTAAAATGGTATAGCCATTTTGGAAAATAGCCCGGAAGTTCCTCAAAGATTAAACATATAGTTACTTATTGCCCAGTAATTTCATTCCTTACCTACATATCTGAGATAAATAAAACATATGTCCACACAAAAATCTGTACATAAATGTTCATAGCAGCATTATTCACTATAGCCAAAATCGAGAAACAACCCAAATAAACGTCCATCATCCTGATGAATGGATACATAAAATGTGGCATATCCATACGATGGACTATTATGCAGGCATGACAAGAAATGAAATACTGACATATGCTACACCTGGATAAACCTTGAAAACATGATAAGTGACAGAATCCAGACCACATGTTGTATGATTCCATTTATATAAAATGTCCAGAAAAGGCAAACACATAGAGATTGAAAATATATTAGATGTTGCCAGCAGCCAGGGGAAGGTTTAAGGCTATAAACCTAAACTTAACAGATGTAAGATACAAAATATGAAATTTCTTTTTGTTATGATGTAAATATCCTATATTTAGATAATGGTGATGGCCCCTTTGAATACACTAAAACCCAATGAATTATAGACTTTAAAAGGGTGAGTTTATGGTATAACCAAGCTGTTATAAAGAAAATTAACACATGAACTTGACTTTAAAAAATCACATTATAAGGAACTTTTTTCTAAATAGGTATCCTAAAGCAAGGGAAACTAAAGAAAAATGAACTAAAGGGACTACCATCAAAATAAAATCTTCTGCACAGTGATAGAAACAATCAACAAAACGAAAAGACAACTCATGGAATGGGAGGAGATATTTGCAAATGGCATATCCAATAAAGGGTTAGTATCCAAAATATATGAAGAACTTATACAACTCAACGCACAAAAAACATACAATCTAATTTAAAAATGGGTGGCAGACATATCTCCAAAGATGACATCCAGATACCTAACAGACACATGAAAAGATCCTCATCATCACACACTATCAGGGAAATGCAAATCAAAACCACAATGACCTATCACCTTACACCTGTCAGAATAGCTAAAATAAAAACAAAACAAAACAAAACAAAAACAGCACACAAGACAGAGGTGTTGGTATGAATGTGGAGAAAATGATCACTCCCTGCACCGTTGGTGGGAAAGTCAAGTGGTGCAGCCACTTTGGAATACAGTATGAAGCCTCCTCAAAAAGTTAAAAATAGAGCTACCCTACAATGCAGTAACCACATGACTGGATATTTACCCCCAAAATACAAAAACACTAATTCAAAGGGATACATGCACCCTGATGGTTATAACAGCATTATTTACAAGAGCCAAGAAACAAAAATAGACCAAGCACCCAACCACAGACAAATGAATAAAGATGATGTGATACAGATATGCATACACATATATAATGGAATATTATTCAGCCATAGAAAATAATGAAATCTTGACATTTGCAAAGGCATGGACAGAGTTGGAGAGTATAATGCTAAGCAAAATAAGTCAGTCAGAGAAAGACACACCCCGTATGATTTCACTCATGTAGAATTTAAGAAACAAAGCAAACAAACAACGAATAGGGGATAAAAGAGAAAGAGAAACCAAGATAGAGACGCTTAATCATAGAGAACAAACTGATGGTTAGCAGAGAAGTGGGTGAGTGAATGGGTGAAATGGGTGATGGGGGATTAGGGAGCACACTTGTCATGATGAGCACCAGGTACCATAAGGAATTGTTGAATCACTATATTGTACACGTGAAACTAAAATGACACTGTATGTTAACTAACTGGAATTAAAACAAAAGCTTTAAAAAAACCATATTATATGATGGAAGTTCCCTACATCACTTCAAACTTGCATTGCCTGTCCCCCTTCTCAGAGAGACATTCACCACTTTTCTGTGTGTCATTCACCACATATTCTCTGCATTACCAAACATAAGTAATGGATGGATACATTTCTCAATATATTCCTGCTCTAAGATAAATTTCTAAAAGAAAAATTGTTAGACCAACCTAATTGTACATGTTAAATTAGCTACATACCTATTTATCATTAATATATAGCCAAATTATCCATTTTGAGTTTATCTTTGTGTACGGTGTAAGAGAATGGTCGTGTTTCATTTTTCTACATATAGCTGTCCAGTTTTCCCAGCACCATTTATTGAAGAGACTGTCTTTTTCCCACTGTATATTTTTTCCTGTTTTGTCGAAGATTATTTGACTATAGAGTTGAGGGTCCATATCTGGGCTCTCTACTCTGTTCCACTGGTCTATGTGTCTGTTTTTATGCCAGTACCATGCTGTCTTATTGATCACAGCTTTGTAGTAAAGCTTGAAATCAGGTAATGTGATGCTGCCAGTTTTATTTTTGTTTTTCAACATTTCCTTAGCAATTCGGGGTCTCTTCTGATTCCATACAAATTTTTGGATTATTTGCTCCAGCTCTTTGAAAAATACTGGTGGAATTTTGATCGGAATGGCATTAAAAGTATAGATTATTCTAGGCAGTATAGACATTTTAACAATGTTTATACTTCCGATCCAAGAGCATGGAATGGTCTTCCATCTTTTTGTGTCTTCTTCAATTTCTTTCATGGGTGTTCTGTAGTTCCTCGAGTACAGTTCCTTTACCTCTTTGGTTAGGTTTATTCCCAGGTATCTTATGGTTCTTGGTGCTATAATAAATGGAATCGATTCTCTAATTTCCCTTTCTGTATTTTCATTGTTAGTGTATAAGAAAGCCACTGATTTCTGTACATTGACTTTGTATCCTGCCACGTTGCTGAATTGCTGTATGAGTTCTAGTAGTTTGGGGGTGGAGTCTTTTGGGTTTTCCATATAAAGAATCATGTCATCTGCGAAGAGAGAGTTTGACTTCTTCATTGACAATTTGGGTACCTTTTATTTCTCTTTGTTTTCTGATTGCTGTTGCTAGGACTTCTAATACTATGTTGAACAAGAATGGTGAGAGTGGGCATCCTTGTCGTGTTCCTGATCTCAACGGGAAGGCTGCAAGCTTTTTCCCATTGAGATGATATTTGCTGTGGGTCTTTCATAGATAGATTTTATGAAGTTCAGGACCTCAACGTGAGACAGGAATCCATCAGAATCCTACAGGAGAACATAGGCAGTAACCTCTTCGATATCAGCCACAGCAACTTCTTTCAAGATATGTCTCCAAAGGCAAAGGAAACAAAAGCTAAGATGAACTTTTGGGACTTCATCAAGATCAAAAGCTTCTGCACAGCAAAGGAAACAGTCAAGAAAACAAAGAGGCAACCCACGGGATGGGAGAAGATATTTGCAAATGACAGTACAGACAAAAGGTTGATATCCAGGATCTATAAAGAACTCAAACTCAACACACACAAAACAGACAATCATATCAAAAAATGGGCAGAAGATATGAACAGACACTTCTCCAATGAAGACATACAAATGGCTATCAGACTCATGAAAAAATGTTCATCATCACTAGCCATCAGGGAGATTCAAATTAAAACCACATGGAGACACCACCTTACACCAGTTAGAATGGCCAAAATTAGCAAGACAGGAAACAACATGTGTTGGAGAGGATGTGGAGAAAGGGGAACCCTCTTACATTGTTGGTGGGAATGCAAGTTGGTGCAGCCACTTTGGACAACAGTGTGGAGATTCCTCAAGAAATTAAAAATAGAACTTCCCTATGACCCTGCCATTGCACTACTGGGTATTTACCCCAAAGATACAGATGTAGTGAAAAGAAGGGCCATCTGTACCCCAATGTTTATAGCAGCAATGGCCACGGTCGCCAAACTGTGGAAAGAACCAAGATGCCCTTCAACGGACGAATGGATAAGGAAGATATGGTCCATATACACTATGGAATATTATGCCTCCATCAGAAAGGATGAATACCCAACTTTTGTAGCAACATGGATGGGACTGGAAGAGATTATGCTGAGTGAAATAAGTCAAGCAGAGAGAGTCAATTATCATATGGTTTCACTTATTTGTGGAGCATAACAAATAGCATGGAGGACAAGGGGAGATGGAGAGGAGAAGGGAGTTTAGGGAAATTGGAAGAGGAAGTGAACCATGAGAGACTTTGGACTCTGAAAAACAATCTGAGGGTTTTGAAGGGGCAGGGGGTGGGAGGTTGGGGGAACCAAGTGGTGGGTATTAGAGAGGGCATGGATTGCATGGAGCACTGGGTGTGGTGCAAAAACAATGAATACTGTTACGCTGAAAAGAAAGTAAAAAAATATATAATATAGCCAAATTACCTTCAGAAATAATGTATCAACTTCCTTTAAGTTTAGCTCTGTTCAAGTTCACATTTCTTTATACCTCCTATAGTTCTGAATATCAACATTCATTTTAATCTTGGCATTCTTGTCTGTGAAATACTTATATCTTTCCATTTGTGTTGCTTAATGAGACATTAGGAATTTCTTTTTTTCATACGCAGTGTGGTTTATTTTGTAGTTTCAGGTTTTTATTTAAATTCCAGTTAGTTTACATATGGTGTAATATCAGTTTTGGGCATAAATGTAGTGATTCATCACCTATATATAATACCCAGTGCTCATCATAACAAGGGGCCCCCTTAATACCCATCACCCATTTAACCCATCCCCCTACCCACCTCCCCTCCAGCAACCCCCATTTTGCTCTCTATAGCTATGAGTCTGTTTTATGGTTTGCCTCTCTTCTCCCCACCATGTTCATCTGCTTCATTTCTTAAATTCCCCATATGAGTGCAATGTTAGGAATTTTCTGCTCATGTTCTTTGCCCATTTTTCTTTGGGGATGATTGTAGCTTTCATGATGATTATTTCATTATCCACTCCATTATTCTATTATTATTTTTAAAATACAGAATACAAAGGATAATAAATATCCATGTACTCACTACTCAGAAAAACAAATGCTAACATTTTTTATCATATTTGCTCTGTATTTCTTAAAGAAAACCCTAAAACTCTAAAAATGAAGGCAAAGTCTCCTCTGTTTTCCACAACACCTCTCCCTATCATAAATTTAATATATATCCATGCCATTGCATACTTAAACTATGATACATGCTTTAATTAACAATATGGAATATTTCTATATAAAACATATTATATTATATATAGCATTTGGCAATTTGCTTCTTTTAAACCCAATATAGTTTTCAAGAGATCTAACTATATTGATCAAATAGAGCTTTTTAAAAACTGTATTGTCTTTATTACTATATATGTTTTTTTACTGCATCATAGTATCTCATTTTATGAATAGAGAGCAGTTAATTTCTCCTTTCTTTTACTGAAGGAGATCTGGATTATTATCAGGTTTTTTTCTGAAACAAATGACTCTGAAATGAATAGATCTTCATTTAGGTTTTCTGGTACTTATGTACAAGAATTTCTCTATGATACATTCTCAGGAATGAAATGGCTGGTTTACAGGCTTTACTTGTCTTTAATTTTAGTAGCTATTGCCAAATTGCTTATACCAAATTCATGTTCCCATTTGCACAAGCAAGGCCCTTGACTCATGGAATTTTGTGTTCTGGTGCATGTCTAGAGGAGGAGGGGAGATTATAGGGCCTCCTCTCTTTGCATCCATCCCACCTTCCCAGTATTATCTGACTTTTCAAGCATCTCATGATTGTTTTAGTTCATTTTCTTCTGATTACCAGTAAGACTGGGGGTATCTTCATAGGCTTACCTGTGAATTTCATTAATTTTTAAAACATGACTCCCATTTTAAACACATGCTTTAAATCTGGCACCATTCTAAATGAGCCAGATGCATGGATCTAACTGTTAAAAAAAGCATTTTGTAATAAGCATACGAAGTAATCTGACTGTCATAAACCATGAGTGGGTTTTTTTTTTTTTTTGGACAGCTGGCCTTTTGAAATAGTAATAACTGATAAAAATAAAGAAACAAAATTTCTGCTTAAAAAGACAAGTTAGGAAATTGATTTTAAATGAGAGTAGCCAGTACCTTTTTGAGTGAGAGAATATTTTTTTAATCAACGAAATTAGTCTATTCGATTCTGAAAATATCACTTAACAGTACGTTTTCCCTGAATAATGCATGAATTATTCAGAATCAGGTTGCCTATAAAAGTATATGTGTAGCTAGGGATGCACAGTACCCCGTCCAGGTGGTAGAAGCAGGACCAAGGGTTCCCCAGGTCATCTCTGAGAGGGGAAGACAGGAAAAGAGTTTTTGACATAATCTCTCAGACCTGAGTTCAGCCTAGAAAGCATTTTCTAAATTTGAACACTGGACAGAATCCTGCCAAAGGCCACTTATCTAGCATTCAGAGGAGATCTTTAATTTCAATCGATTTCAAATAAATGGGCTAATAAATTACTGGGACTCAGCACATAGCCCAGAATGTTAGTCAAGTCTTATCAATTGTGACTAAGTTGTGATTTAGTAGAATTTTTCACAACATTATTAAATTGATGGATTATAACAATTATAAACCAGCGATCACAAAACATAGCCGTGTCCTTTTAAGAGAATTATTTGAAGGAGGTGTCAGTGAGGCTTCATCATGTCCATCTATTATATTTTGATGGGTGATACAGAAACACCCCTGCAATTTTTAAGATTATAGTCACATTAGGGCTGTAGTTCAATTTCCTTAGAGCACACAGATAGTTCTTTTGGACTCTTTCCATGTGGTTTTCCATTGTATAATAACAAATAATCTGAACTTCCTCAATGATCACTCCCAGACCTCTGAAGGCATTACTTTCTGCTTCTTCTTGCTAAAATACTTATTCACCAGAAGCTCTGCTAATACTCTCCCTCTTCACCCCATAGTGCCAACTCCCTGTTAGAAACTGCTAAGCTCCAAGAGGACAGAAGTCACTTCTTCTGCTTTCGTTCTCCCAAAGAAGCCCAGCCGGAGAACAGCACATTCTGTCCCACAACCACACCAGCTCCTTGGTTTTCCCTCAACCTGGGCTCTGACTAGCGTATCTCATTCTTACTCCTGGACTTGCCCAAGAGCCCTACCTACCCACTGGCTGCTGACAGTAGCCAGGGACATTTTTGCAATGAAGGCAGCCAGACTTTCCTGATGATGTGCCTCTGGAATCTTGTCCTAGTCTTGCTGTAGTGGAAGCTGCTGGAACCACCCAAATCTCTTTATTCAGATTTCTTACTTGTTCTATGGACCCATTTCTCAAGCTTCTGTTCAGTTTGCTCCTGGTGGCACAGAGCTTCTGGAAACCTTCATCAGAGAACTACCTCTTGGTTACTGGCTCTGCTTCACCCAGATACTGAGAGCCTAAAATCCAGGGAGTTAACACGTTCCTGGAGTAAACCTTAGCCAGTGACTGGCTGCTGCAAGAGGATGAAAGCCCAGGTCCTTTGAAGAGGGAAGACTCTCCTCTTGATCCCCTTGGGGGATTGGGCAAGGCTGGGAATTAACCTTGCCCTCTTACTTACAAGAGGTTACAGGATAGAGGCCAGTGATGGAAGGAGGATCACAGAAAACTTCACAAACCACAGGGACAATTCTTTAGATTATATTCTAAATGTGACAGAAATCCACTAAAAGGTTTTAAGGAAGGGAGTGGCATGATTTATGTTTTGGGATACTCTTTCAGACACCTGGGTGGAAACTGGTTTGTAGATAGCGACTTGGGAACAGGCAACGCAATAAGAGGTTTTCCATGGTGACCAAGTCAGCTGTCTTGAGACAAATACTTTTGAATACATGAACCTAAGAGTGAGAACACACACAAGGAGCATTGTTATGGGGGTGGAGGTAGGGTCTAAGGAAGGTAGGTTGCCAGAGAAAATATAGGATACCCAGTTAAATTTGAATTTCAGATACACAGCGAATAGTCTTTCAGTCTAAGTAGGTCCCAAATATTACATGGAAGGAAATGGAGTGGAACATTCTTATATCAAAAACTCATTCATTGCTTATCTGAAATTCAAATTTCAATGGGCATCTTGCTGTTGTCGCTGCTGTTCCCGGTGTCAGGCACCCTACTGAGGATTTCTAAATGAAGATGGTAAGTTAGCCATTAGGAGAAGAGTTGCACTGTGCATGAGTCTCTTAAATCTCAGTTTTGGGGGTGCCTGGGTGGCTCAGTGGGTTAAACCTCTGCCTTTGGCTCAGGTCATGATCTCAGAGTCCTGGGATTGACACCCCACATTGGACTTTCTGCTCAGCAAGGAGCCTGCCCCCCCCTCTCTTTCTGCCTGCCTGTCTGCCTACTTGTGATCTCTCTGTCAAATAAATAAATAAAATCTTTAAAAAAAAATCTCATTTTTGTTTTTGCTTTTTGTCTGGTTCTGTAGGTTAAAGTCAAAATGAAAGCATCCTGTCACTAAGAATTTACAATTATATACATGTGCTCATGTGCTAATAAGCTCATAGGAAGACTTAGGCCACTAAATGGAAAAAAAAAAAAAAATCCCTAATGATCCAGACTCTGTAACATCAAATATGTCTCTACCTTGATTTGACTTTCTGACCAACAGAGAGTTTTTTCATGTTGTCCTTCTCCTACAAAATTGTACTAACCTGAGGGGGGGGTAGGGAAAGGTAGTCCTTTAAATGCAACTTGTATAGATATGAGAATAATTTAGGAGAATATTGAGTTACACACTGCCTGGGCCATCAGTGTGCACGTACCTTAGATTGTGTCCAAGAATGCTCAGAGGTCCTGAGAACAATTTCTGACCCTACCCCAGCCTTCCCCAAGCCTCTTCTCAGGCATAATTACAGACCTTGGGCTCTGGAGTCTGCCAGATTTGGCTTTGAGTCCCATTTTGGCCACTGAGAATCTATGTGAACATAAATTAAGCTTAGTTTTCTTGTCTGGAAAAAAAAAAAAAAACAGAGATACCATATATGGTGATAAGGTGAGATATTTCATGAGAAAGCATTTATCAATGTGCTAGATTCATAGTAAGATCTGAAAAATGCCAATTCCTGTAGCTATTATTCGCCATTAGAGTTCACAAGATGAACTGACCTTCCCAGACACATTCCTTTAAGTTCTAAATGTTGATACATGAGCCTTAGGCGGCGTATCCCAGAAGCAGACCCAACAACAAGCATTCACATGAAAGTGATTTTGCAGTAAATGTTCTTAGGAAAGTGGGAGAGGGCAAGTGCAAACTAGGAAGGAAAGAAGTCAGGCTAGGCTGTGAAAGCAAGCAAAATCCCAAGAAGAGTGGCTTTGGCTCAGTCCCACAAGGGAGCTCCATGATGGGATAAGTCACACCTCAGTGCTGGTCCTCTCAGGGGACAAAGGGGCTATATGGCTACAGCAACTGGCTTTGGAAAGTCCCCAGGCAATGTGTCCATAGGTCCCTGCAGAGAAAGTGAGTTAAGACAGCAAGAGGGCAGCACTTCCACTAAGTAATGGGAGGTACTGGCTGTTTTGGAGTGAAATGCGGGAACTAGTGAGCATATGGGACCTACCATGAGAGACTGTGGACTCTGGAAAACAATCTGAGGTTTTGAAGGGGTGGGGGGTGGAAGGTTGGGGGAGCCAGGTGGTGGGTACTGAGGAGGGCACGTATTGCATGGAGCACTGGGTGTGGTGCAAAAACAATGAATTCTGTTACACTGAAAAGAAATTTTAAAAATATATATTTTTTAAAAGGGGGGGAAGGGATCTAAAGAGAAGCAGAAGTATAGATAGCATCCCCAAAATCAATTTCAAGCAAAATTCCTATGTAAGAGAAGAAAGATCTATGGTTCTCATTCACTTACTAGAGTATACCACTGAAAAAATGATGAAGACACATGGTATTTTCTGAGATGGTAAGTAGTGGAGAATTATTTTCAAATTTTGTTTAATAAATGACAGGTGTTACAATCCAACTATAGTATAAAATCTTCAGTGTTTACTAACCATGAATGCAGGATGGTTGGCTCCTTTACTCTACTTCAACTATTAACAAATATTATATAGAAAGCCATTTTGTTAAGCAAATCCCCAAAAATGAAGACTACTTCAAGAAGAGAAAGTTACACACATTGACAGAATAATAGACAAAGAACAAGGATAGGCAATTTACAAAATGTGAAAATGGAGATTAAACATAAGAACATTGCTAAAACTCACTAGTAACTGAAGAAATTTAATTTAGACCATGAGATACTAGTTTTTACCTCTCAGAATAGGTGATTTTTACAGTAACAATACCTAAAATTGCCAAGGATGTAGAGAAAATGAGTACCTTCATACAATGTTATTATAAGTGTAAGCTGGTATAACTTTCCTAGAAGACAATTTGACAATATTTATCAAAATACACAAAAATGCAGGCCTTTTGACAAAGCAATTAAACCCTGAGCAATTTTTACTTAGAAAATAATTGACAGGGGCACCTGGGTGGTTCAGTGAGTTAAGAAAATAATTGACAAGTATAAAAAATTGATGTCAATAACATTTGCTATGATGTAACATATAATATCTAAAAATTGGAAATACTACATGTTTACTGAAGGAGGGTTCAATTAAATGGACAGAGGTATACCAATTACCATAATGAACTATGGTGTCATTTTAAAATGTGAAATAGATCTATCAACAGAGGAAGTTTTTAATCAAATATTATTAAACCAAAGAAAAACAGAATTATAAAACACGAAAGTGTGGTCCAGTCTAAGCACAAAAACAAATCTGAGAGGATGTATATCAAAATGTTAACATTAGTTATCTTTAGGTATATCTTTATTTCTTCTTTCTGCTTATCTGTATTTTTCTAGTTTTTCTATAGTCAACATGTTTTTCGTGAGTAATACAGAATGTTATAAAATAACAAGGTATTATCAGCTCTCTGTACTTAGTTGAAAATGAAGTACTCTCAGAGATTGGGTAGCAATACATATTTTTCCTTTGTGTTAATTTCCCGTTCCATTAAGCATATGTCATGAACAGTCTGCCCTGCCTCCCACTGGTTGGAGGAGAGCCAAGTGCTACCTAACAAACAAGACAATGGAAACCATGCATCCCCAGCTTTGACCTCGGCCAGCAAAACCACGGCCTCAGGACTGAAAACATCAGGTTTCATGTTTGGAAAAAAGATTTCAGTCATGCTAAGGATTTACATGAACTAAAGGTGTCCCTGGATAGGCATCCCTTTCTAGAAAGCAGCCGCTACCTCACTGAATTCCAAATGTTATCCAGAACTTCACAATTAGGAAAAACTAGCAAAATGCCCTGTATGTGGTAGGTGCTCAAGAAATGTTTGGACTGAAACCTTTTATAGGAGTGACAGAACCAAATTTGAAAAGCCGGGATGAGAAAATATGTTGTAGGCACCACCAGGAATGCAACAAGCCGTCACATAGTAACAGTTTTCTTCTCTCAAAATTCAAAAATTGTAAGGCAGGGGCGCCTGGGTGGCTCAGTGGGTTAAGCCGCTGCCTTCGGCTCAGGTCATGATCTCAGGGTCCTGGGATCGAGCCCCGCATCGGGCTCTCTGCTCAGCAGGGAGCCTGCTTCCTCCTCTCTCTCTCTGCCTGCCTCTCTGCCTGCTTGTGATCTCTGTCTGTCAAATAAATAAATAAATAAAATCTTTAAAAAAAAAAATTGTAAGGCAATTCCTGACTGACAAACTCCTGTCCATTGTTCAACTGCCCAACTCACTGTTGCTTATTTCAAATAACAAAAACATCAACAAGACCTTGGTGCTTTAGGAAATCTGGAGGCTGAGAAGCAGTAGAAGAAATAAGACCATGAAAATCTAAAACAACTATAAGCATATCCCAACAGCAGAATGCGAATTGATCCATGTGATCATCTCCTTGTCCAGAGTATACATCTTCTCCTCCCTATCACCACCCACAGAGATAGGACACTTACCCATCTGAGAATCATCTGTCTTATCTTTCTCTTTTTTTAAAAAAGTAACCCTTCGGGGCGCCTGGGTGGCTCAGTGGGTTAAGTCTCTGCCTTCCGCTCAGGTCATGATCTCAGGGTCCTGGGGTCAAGCCCCGCATGGGGCTCTAGGCTCAGCAGGGAACCTGCTTCTCCTTCTCTCTCTCTGCCTACTTGTGATCTCTGTCAAATAAATAAATAAAATTTTAAAAAAAAAGTAGCCCTTTATCAATTGCCTGGCCAGGCATTTTGTAAACTTAATATTTAGAGTGCACTGGAGCTCTAATTTGTCAAATGTCTAAGCCGTTGATTTCAAAAGCAATTTTATCTCCAGCCTATGTGTAAATTCAGAAATTCCTTTGGAAAGAGTTTTGTTTACCTAGCAAACCAGAATGGAACCCATCAGAGAAAATCTGTATTCCTCCATAGTGGTTTAACTAATAAATCCCATCACGGAACTATTTCTGCAAATGAGGCACTGCATTTTAGCCCCCGCTTTCCACTCCAATAATGTGCAGGAGTGAAACATTCCATTAGCATGTTGACTATAGTTGGGTGGCTAAGAATGAATTTTGAGGTTTTAGTGATCAATTTCCAGATGGAAAAGCAAACAGAGGCACACTGTCTCACCACCCACACTACAATCCAGCTGTGACCGTGTGCCGGAAATCTAGGTTGGCAGCTTGAAGTGACACTGCGGACACATACTCAGAAGTAAATAACTGGATGTCCGATCCCTCCAAAATGTGAGTAACGGAAACGTAGATGACTCAGGGATCCAGTACCAAAACCATTACACGAGAAAATACTTGGAAGTGTGTGCAAAAACATAGAGGATTTTTCAAAGTACACGAAGTCAACTATGGATACGTGGTGATGCAGTCGTAGAAATGAAACTTAATGAAAATTAGTCATTAAATGAAAATTTAGTCTGCGGCATTGCCACACCCTGTCCTCCTTACTTTTCCGCCTCCTGTCCTTCCCTAACATGCTTTGAGATGCCTGGAAAGAGTCCAAATGGGTCAGAGGAGGTCAGGTAAGGAAGCATATAGAGGCTCTTCAGAGACAGAGACAAGCACACACCTGCCCCCCAGACTGCAAATCATGCTATGCTTCAGTCTACCCCTGCCACTGCTTTCTGTTGATGAATTTGGTTCTCGCATTCTTCTGTCAAAAGGCATTTTCTTAAAGGGATTGTACACATTTGCGAAGTCTGAATATCTGCAATCAAGGTTTTACCCTCCATGGCCAAGTTTGTTTCTCCTGCTTTACTAAGGCTATAAGTTAAGGTCTTTTCATTCCGTAATATATTCTGTAAGCACATAGAACAGTATCACGGAATATGAAAAAACTCAGTAAACAACAATCCCTTTAAATTAAATAGTCCCTTTCCCTCAATTATTGGGCATGAGCCCTCTTCCCTGGTATGATCAGAAGTCAAGTGGGCTATCTGCAGCAAGGCCCTAATTAACTCACTCCAAGTCACTTCCTTCAAATTGAGGCTTGGTTCGCTGTCATCCAATATTCTCCAGAAACAAGGGCAGAAGCTACTCTCACTTGATTTTCCAGCAGGACGCTCAGGTACAGCTGTTGTTCCGAAGCCCCTCAGTGAAACAGAGGAGGCCAGCGAACACACCACGCAGAAAGATGGCTGGCTACCTCCCCCACCTCCCAGGAAACTTCTCTCTCTTGGCCACATATCACAGGAGTCGCTGCCCCATATGCTCTTTATTTTATTAATGCGGTGGACATCCAGAGATCCTCCCTAGAGAAACGGAACAGAGTCTGCATAGACAGTGGTGGGCTTTTTTTTTTTTTTTAACTAATTATCATATAATTAGGCCTCTTGTTCTGGGAAGAACTTTTATTTTTTACCAGAACTATTTGGCTTATAAGTTCCTTGTATCCAGGACTTGTGTTTCCAATGACAGAGACAAATGAATACCACATTTAAGAAACTGAGATTTAAGGAAACAATTCACTCATATATATCAATTTAGGGGACCACAGAAAAAAGTGGCACTAGCTAGCAATATAATATTATGATTCCTTACACTGGATTAGTCTTAACACATTTTGTTAGATTTATACATAAATATTTCATGGTTTGGTGTTTTTTTTTGGTGCTTTTATAAATAGGAGTGCCTTTTTTTTAAATCTTCAGTTATTCATTGCTGGTATATAACTATACATTTTTTTATACTGACCTTATATTCTAGAAACTTAATAAATTCACAAATTAGTTCTAAGAGCTTTTATAGACTTTTTTGTAGATTCTTTGGGATATAGATACATACATATTTGATATATACATATCTATACATCTGATACATATATCTGAAATAAACAAACACATATATATCAAAACCCTTACCAGATGAAGCTATATTTTAAACCTTAAATTAAATTTATTAAAATTTCAAGAGTAATACCATTTAATTCTATTTTATTTACCAGAAATTTACCATTTCTGTTGCTATCCCTTTGTTTCTGAAGTTCTAAGCTTCTCTCTGATATCACTTACCTTTCACCTGAAGGACATCTTTATGTGTTTCTTATAGAACAAAGGTGCTGGCCACAAAAACAAAAACAAAATCAAACAAACAAAAGAAAAAACCACTTGTATGTTGACCCTTCAGGTCTAAGAATCACAGCCAAAGATCCTGGGGCATGTTCACATTCTGACAGGATCCAGTTCTGTGATCACTTCCCAGTCTTCCTTTTTTACCATCTTACCAGAGCAGGAGATGTACTGGTTAACTATAAAATGAGGGATATTTGGAATGACTAGTTTCATGAAAGTATATATCGTGTTCCTGAATCCTATTATCTTGTGCTCCTGGGATGCAGCAGGCAGTGACAGCAGCCATGGCCCCTGCTGTGAAGGAATTTTAACCACTGAGAAGTAGACATTAATCAGATTATGACATAAGAAGTACGTGTGTGTGTGTGTGTGTGTGTGTGTGTGCACCCATGTGCACGAATGTCTGTTCAACAAAGGAAGATGAGTCAATAGAAGAAGAAAGTCAATAGAGTACTACAGAATTCTTCAGGGAGGGCTGCCATAAAGAAGTGATGCCTGAGCTGAAAAGAGTGATGAGAAGGAGTTAAGAACGTAAAGAATGAAAAAGTTTATTTCAGAGAAAGAGAAATGCACATTTTTGCAGAGGCCCCCACAGCAAGAGAACGTCTACTGAAAGAATGCCCAATACGACTAGAACACAGAAAGGTAGGGAGGAGGTGGTAGGAGATGTGGCCAACTAAGTAAGCAAGGACCAGACAATTGCCAGCCTTGTAAAATTCAAGTCCAGCTCTCCCGCTTTCTACCTACCTGACCATGGCCAAATCACTTAACCTCTATGAAGCTCATTTTGCTTAGCTATAAAATAGGGAAAATAATACCTACGTCTCACTGATGTTGTGAAAAGGCCTAAATGAGATATTACACATAAATATACAGGAATATTCAATCATACTAGCTCAAGAATTAAACAACAGAATTATTAGAAGTTATTCCTAATGGTCTTCCTACTCCTTCTCTCCTCTACAATCAACCCTCTGATTACTGAAATCTTTCCAAAGCATTGCTAATCATATACTTACATTGCTTGAAGAAATAATAACGTTCCCTCCCTGTCTACATCAGTAATGGCAGACAGGCTTCATTTGGGTCAAGAATCAATCCCATGTCATTTACAATAGATTTCTGGGTTGAGGTTTCTGGACTCAGTAGTAAATATTCCTATAACTGATTGGTAATGTCTGCCACAGGCAACATCCAGCAGCTGTACCACTCCTCAGCCCAGAACACAAGTACTTCCTCCATCTAGCTCTTTCCTACTCTCCACTCACCTCCCCAACTCTGCTCTTTCCTCTTTCTTATTAGACATGTACCCCCCAAAATTGTGTCAATGTATCCTAGGATCATGGACCCCAAAATAGCAACAGTGTGCTACTCCTTGCACAGACAGTGAGACACAGCACATTGGTTCTTGCTGTTTCTTCTTCCCAACATAGGGAACTCATTCTCATCCATTAAATCCTTCTATTTGAGAAGTCTATGCTGCTATTGTTCTAGCTCAGGCCTCCTGATATATGCTGTCATAGCAACATGCCTCTTGCCTTCTGAGACTGTATGTTAGCATGAACTCACAGAATGAACAATGTAGATATGTGATTACTGTCTGTGTCTCTCTTCACAGTCACACTCCCAGGTGAAAAGAAAGGGAACTGTACCCATCAGTGCCCTCCCCATCTACCACTGCAGCTCCAGCATGAAGCACCCAGATGGCCAGAGGGCCCTGATGCATTTTTGGTGAGTGGATGGATGGCCCCAAGATACTTCCTTTCTCATATACCCTTTACTAAATTTCTTGCCCACCAGTTCAATATCAATGACAAACTTCAGGTAAGAAAGGAAGGAAAAAAAGACTGGTAAAGTATTTATTTTAAATCCCCCATGGTCTCTTGATGGTTCGTACATTTCAAGGAGTATCAGTTGTTATACCCTGACCCTCTGTGCCTCAAACTCTCCCGTTATGCTTTATTGAAATCTCTGTCTAGATTCTCCAAATCATCACTGAATGGATGGGCTAAAATAACCCAGAGATCCGAAGGAAAAATTGGGATAGCTCTTCCTGTCTGTCATTGGGCTCTTTTGATGTGCTACTTTGTGCCAAGTCAGAGGCTTTGTTGTCGAGTAACTACAAAAGGTCCAACAGAGAATTCTAACTCTGTACCCATTATTAATTCAAGAGTCACATGGAGCCAATTTGAGGTAGCGTATGGAGTAGGTTACTAACACCCAGAGTACAGACAGATTAAAATCTAGGAGAGAGGAGGTAAAGGAAATGTTCTTCCCAGGGGCATTCTGGTTCCGGTGTCTGACAACTAATAAAAATCCTCCACCAATAAACCTTAGATTTTATTGAAAATAGATTTCTAGTTCTTAGCTTGGTGGGGGGGGAAACAGCTGGAATACTTACTGGGAGAGACTCTATATGAAAGTATAAGTTGAGGAATATTTTGTAATGTTATAGACTCCGGGTCACCTGGAGAATCATGTCCTCCAGTACTATATTTAACAATACATGCATGTTGCTTTAGAACTCACAAGGGTCTCTGAAAGGTTCCAGTCTAGTGTTTTTATTCCATAGATGAGAAAACCCAAAAGTAGTTATAACTCAATCTGTGAGACACTCCATAGAACAACGTTTTTTCCAAGAGTATTCCTTGGAGCCTAAGTTTTATGAGATGTTTATATTTGTTCCATGAAAGGAGAAAAAAGAATGCCATCAGATTTGGGAAACGTGGACTTAAGCAAAGTCCAACAAGCATCTACTACAGGGATTCTCAGAGGCTTTAATTTGTTAGAAGATGAGAAAATCCTCCCAAAGGGAGGATACAGTGAGCAGTTTCATCAAACCATTTTCATAAGTGATGTCAGGATGGTGACTGTGGAGGGGTGCTGGGCTACACGTGCTGCTGTGGCCTGTGTTTCAAGGGGTTCCCCTCAGGTGAGAGCTGGGAACTGGATGAGGGAAAGACAGTCAAATTAACCGAGTCTCTGAACAAACTGACTGGCAAAACAAGGCATAAACGAAGAGAAAAATTCACAAGCAGATTCCCAACAGTGAAAGAGAGAAACCCAACCAGTTTGGTGAGACACTTCTTACTAATGAGACCCCTGCTCCCTATTTCACTGAAGCAGGTTGTGCCCTGAGGTCAAGGAGATAGCTTTCCCATGTAGGGACTTAGACCACTTGACCTTGCTCAACCCCAAAAAGACTCAGAACGGAACCAAATATAGAGTTGTATAGTAACTGGACTCCTCCTTAATGTCTGTTCACATGGGAAGGAAAATGGAGATCAGGAGCATCTGAGGTAATTGCATTCTGCCTGAATCAATTCTGCCTTTGGTTGCAACTGGATAATCTTGCCTGAAATTGTTGTCTAATGTATCTGTGGGTTGTTAAACAGCAAGCGCCTTTCATTTCACAGGAAATGGTTTTTGACTGTATAAAACAATCTTTGGGGGAGTTTGCATCCCTCTTTATGTTTGTGAAGTGCTTTGGGACAGAGGTCAGTATAAAATCCAGATTTATTACTATTATTAGCAATAGTAAAAATGTTATGAAGCCATTTATTCTCACTTTGATATTGATAGCTGAAAAAAAAGCTGATTCTCCTACGTGGAATGGGAGCTCAGCCTCAAATTATAAACATCCATCTTGTCCATGTGCACCCGGCTGCAAGTAGACAGAAGCTGGGTGAGGGCTTGAACAAATGAATTCTAAGGCATAGGCTTTCTGCAGTTGAAAGCCACACTTTCTTACTGGAGCAGAGCCACGGAATACGTGTGCAGAAAGGGTTGTCAGAATGTGCCAATGTTTGTCCCAAACTCTCAGGAGCAGTTTCGTTTGGGTGCCCAGTTTTGTCTCTTGTTCTTTTCTTGCCTTGTTTATTTATTTGTCTTTACTATCATGATTTTAATGAAATTAGGTTTAGGATTTTAACACAATCCAGAGTACACAGACAAAGAATGATTTTTCTGGCCCACTGGAAATTAGATTAAAAAAATTCTGTTCCTTAGGTCTTTTGAGTCCAAGCCAACCATCAACCAAGCACTCAGACACTGGTTTTTCTTATGTGTTCTTTCCCTTACATTCTTACCCTTTCCCTATGATCAAACGAATATTCTGCATTCAAACATGTGTTGTTGGGGCGCCTGGGTGTCTCAGTGGGTTAAGGCCTCTGCCTTTGGCTCAGGTCCTGGGATGAGCCCCACATTGGGCTCTGGGCTCAGCAGGGAGCCTGCTCCCCCCTCCCCACCTGCCTGCCTCTCTGCCTAATTGTAATCTCTGTCTAATAAACAAATAAAATCTTAAAAAAAAAAAAAAACATGTTGTTGAGGAAAATGGAGAAAGATGCACCTTCCACAGAGGTCGACTTCTAGCAGCCTTTCACTATTTAATTTGTTATGCTTGCTAATTTTGGTTCTAGGAACAGAAGGGTTGCTTCAGTAAATATCAGTAAACAAACACCTTCTATAAATCACAGTTCATGAAGACTTACAGTTCTTCACAAGAGTTATTAAGACTGAAAGACACTCATTTTCCCCAAAATCCACTTTGCAAATAGCCAGCTCAACAAAATCACTGCCAAAATGAAATCCGCCATTGTAGTAAACTAGAGGAAGCGTAATGAGGCTGGAAGAATGTTCAAGGGAGAGTTGTTTCTAACATGGTAGAAACCAGAACCTGTTAAGTGCTGTCAAAAATATAACAAAGATCACACTGATGAGATGGAGAACACAGAAAATTAGTAGCAGTAGGTTCCAAAGAAGATGGAAGAGAGAGTATCCAGAGTACCAGTGGAGTTGAGAGGAAGAAGGCAAAGAGCCTTGCAGAGAAGGCCATGGGAACTCCTCTCCTATGTTTTCTGCCTCCTCTTCAACAGATCACCTGCCTGAGCAAGTGAAGGGCAGAGAAGGAAATTTAGTCCTCTTCTGCAGATACAAGAACAGAATGAGCCAAAATAGGTCCACACTGAAGGCCCAGTTGAAGCTGAGACCATGAATTTACAATGGAACCAACCTACCAGATGGCATAATTTTCTCCAGCAGCGGCAATGCACAAAAGTGGCTGGGCTACCAATTTCCAGCAGTATTCAGGGTCAGGAATGTTTAGACAAGGAACATCAACTTGAAAGTGTTATTACAAATGAAACTAAGTGAAACGCAAAGGAGGGGACCCCTTAGCTGCCCTGAAGTTGAGGGTCTGCCTCTGACCCCACCCTGTAAGGGAGGCAGAACCCCACAGGCTTTCTCCCTGTTCTGATATAAGGGGATATAAGGGGTATATCCTGGCTTGGATATAAGGGGAAAAATGACTACAGCTTAGCACACAGTAGGTGTTCGAAAATGGTGAAAATGGTGACTGAATGATGAACGAATCTGTGATGGTCTTTTTAAAAAAGCAACAGTGGAAGCTCAGAATTGTTTTATTTATTATTTAGTCTGAACAAGGGACTGTTTGTTTGTACAGCTTCATTTTACCTTCACTGTTTCCCCAAACAATCAGGTCTCTTCTCTGCTGGTAAAAATAAATAGAAGGAAGACTGGAAGAACCCAAGGAAGGGAAAGAGGGAGGGGAAGGGGCAAAGTGGAAGAAGAAAGAGAGGAAAATAAAAGAAAGGTAATTTCCACATGTTTTAAAATATGCCTAAGAAAGTGACTAATAAAATGGTTAAATGAATTCCTACGTATTTCCAAGAACTCAAACTGTCACCATTCATTATGGGTTTAAATTCATTTTAAAGTCCTGTAAAGCTCTTCCTTGGCCTTATTACCTCTCTTTATGTTCTCCATTTGTTCTGATAAAACAGTTTTATCCACACAGTAGCCCATATGGCACATCAGCTTTGTTTTACAAGGATTTTAGAGACCGAAAGCCATGGGAGTTTTGGTGGACAGAGGATGGCCCCAAAACTGAGGTGTATGAGGTCACGTAAAGGAAAGTCGTATTTACTAATTATGTTGTAACGTCTTAGCACGTGAGCATTTTTGTGCTGTTAGAGCAGCGTCTTTCCCCTGGCTATTAGGTATGGAACATAACAGACAATCAGACAGTAGAGCACTTAACCATAATTCAGTGCAGTGCAACTTTAAAATATACACGTGAGTGTTTTTCTTCTCCTGATTGTAAGGGCATTTTTTCTTTGGCATGCCTTCCTTAGGAATTATTTTAAATTATAGTGATGAGAAAATCAAGGAAAGCATTTTAAGAAGACACAGGATGCCCATTTTAAATGGGTTATAATTGCAGGAAAAAGAGCTGGCTGCACTGACTGTGTTTTTCCTTCATCACTAGAGCTGGGTCTAGATTTCTATGACACAGAAAACCTTGAATGCTATGATGATTTTTATTTCTTTTCATGGATTCAACTCCAATCTAAAGATAGCTGTGCCATTGCTATGCATTTTGGCCTTATTACTGTTTAAAATGAAGGAGGGGAAATAGGAGGGGGGCACGAACCATAAGAGACAATGGACTCTGGGAAACAAACTGAGGGTTTCATGCTGGGGGAATGGGTTAGCCCAGTGATGGGTATTAAGGAGGACATGGATTGCATGGAGCACTGGGTGTTATATGCAAACAATAAATCATGGAACACTACATCAAAAACTAATGATGTATAAACAATGAATCTTGGAACACTGAAAAAATAAAAGAAAAAGAAAATGACACATACAAAAAAAGTTAAAAAATACTAATGATGTACTGTATGGGAACCAACATAACATAATAAAAAATAAATAAAGTAGGAAAAGAAGATGGCCTATATGAGAGCTACTGGATTCTTAGAGTTTGTCCCATATATTCGAGTTTGTTCTAGCTATGTAGAATGCCTCAGTGTCTGAGAGTCATGAGTTTCTGTAGTTCCAAGGATCACTCTTATTTTTTTCTGGCTGTAAAAGCAAGAACACTTGTTGCATTTTTACCTTTTCATCCAGAATAATTATATCTGCTTTGTAGAGAGAAGGTAGTCATAGTAGCTGAGGGAAGAAATCTCTGGAGTCAGGCAGAAACTAGGTTCACATTCTGCCCCTATCATTTATTAGAGGGGTCACTTTAGACAAAAACCCTACCTCACCTAGCTTCAGTTTCTTCATCTGCAAAAATGCGCTGAAATCACCTAACTCTTGAGATTACTGAGGACCCTCAGGTAAATAGTTAGCAACAATTCTAGTACCTGAGGGACACTTAATCAATGTGCTATCTTAGCAGGAATGGGGAAATGCCTGGAGGATCTTATAACCATCCTTAACTGAGTTATTTAAGAACAGCTTGGCAGGTTCTCCCCTCTTGGCTTCTCTAAATATCTGGGATTCTCAAATGAAATAGCAAGACGTATCTGTCTTCTCAGTTCTACAGCTTCAACTTGATGGGCTCCAGACATTAAGTTATCTCTTAGACATAAATAAGCCCTAACTCATTTTCCTACTGGTTATTAAAAGAGCAAAATAAAATTAGCTTCGACTAGGCTGTGCCTGCTTTCCAATGTTATGTTGTGGATTTCCATCTTGGTTCAATACATGATCTCAGAGGTTCCCAATGTCATTAGAGAAAAGTCCTCCCCCAGCCCACATCTTGACAAGACCATAATATCCTGATATTGAAAGGTATTTTTCAGTTTAAAGAGCATTTTTTAGTTATTTCACTCTAACAGTTTTGGCAGGTAGCAGAGATGGCTCTCCTCAAAACTATGGTAGCCATGAGATAGCTAAGTTCTGGGACTGAAGTGACTAGCTCAGGATCCCAAAGCTAATGAGTGGCAGAACAAGACCCAATCTCAAGATCTCCAAAGGTAGGATTTCTGATTTCTTATTCATTGCCTCTCTGCTCTTGTATTCCAGTCTTAGGTAAACATCTTGGCCAGCAGTTCTCAGATTTGGGTTTGCACAAGGATCATCTGCGGAGTCTGTGAAAATGCAGAAACATCAACCCTGTCTCCAGATATTCAGATTCACCAATTCTGGGATGAGGTCTATGAACTTGCAGGTTTCACCAGCTCCCAGACAATTCTGTTGTGGAATCACATTTGGAGAAGCATAGAACTCTGTTGTTCTCTAGGCCATAGGACCACTCTAGGCCATGGGACCACTCATCTCAGAACACGCCCTGAGAAGACTAGACCATCTTCTCAATACGAAGAGAAAATTTCATCAGCTTAGGCTAAGAGCTGTCCAGCAGTAATAAAAGATTTCCAACATTAGTGACTTGTAAAAGCAAAGGTTAATTCACTGGGCTCACATTGATGTCCTTACAAGTTGGCTATGAATATACTACATGTCCTTTTCTTTTGGGGAGCTGGGCTGAAGAACACTCCTTATCTGGAACATCTCACGTCACAATAGAGGGAAAAGAGAGATGGCTGAATCTCATGACGGCTCTTAAAGCTTTTGCTAGGAAGTGTCATATCCCATTTCCATTTAAATTTCACCAGAGAAAGAAACTGTATGCCTAAGCTTGCTGTCAAAGAATCAGGAAGTAGACTCCTCCCTTAGAAATGGGCTGGGAGGGGCACCTGGGTGGCTCAGTGGGTTAAAACCTCTGCCGTGGCTCAGGTCATGATCTCAGGATCCTGGGATCAAGCCCCATATCGGGCTCTCTGCTTGGAGGCGAGCCTGCTTCCTCCTCTCTCTCTGCCTGCCAGCCTCTCTGCCTACTTGTAATCTCTGTCTGTCAAATAAATAAATAAAATCTTAAAAAAAAAAAAAAAGAAAGAAATGGGCTGGGAGCTAGTTCTAGTAATTATTTTCACAATAAGATAATGAACCATAGAGACCTTATCTATAGCTTCAGGTGGGTCTAATTGTCCATTTTCCCAGAACTAACCAAGATTTCTTCTCCAACCAATTGTTGCTGGCCAACTTAATATTTTGCCACCATAATCTCCTCCCATTCTTTATTTACCTATCCTTTTCAGTTATTATGTTTCCTACCTTGTTTTGTTCCTATACCTAACTACATTTGATTAAAGATTTAAGTATCTAAGTTCCAAGTTTTAAAATTTTATATTGTTGTTAACATTGTTCCATGTTAAGAAATGTGCTTTAATATATTTAAAGATAACTCTGGGTCAAACAGTGAGTGATCCTCTGTATCATATAATGTCTATTTCTGGTTTGGAGCATGCCAGTGGCTGCTGGCCACATGCTTCAATCAAAGGCAATTTTCCTTCCTCTGTTTAGCTCTGGTTCCCAACCAGCAGAGAGAATAACTTTGAAGCTTTCCCATTTTTGTAATAAACAGGCACTTCAAATGCCAGTGTCCTGTTCATCATTAAAATTCATCTTATAGTTTTCCCTTCTCTGCACTCTCCCAGGTAGATGATGGTTGGCTGGTGGTGGAGCTGAATTGTCCATTTTATCCCTGGGTCCACAAAGAATGAACATGACAGTAATCTTTCTTATTTTCTCTGCTGAGTCAGTGGTTGTTAGGTTAAGTTTGAATCCAATATATCTACAGACAGGAGAATATCATTAGACTAACAAGATACACCACCAAACGCATTCACCCACTTCAGCGTGACCAATACTGCAAACATAAATAAATAAATAACTAAAAAGAGGCTGACAGGGAATCAGTATGAGTTTGCACAATAAGCTGTATTTATTTGCAATTTGATTTTCTGTTCTGGGGGGATTGCAAATTTTATTTGAAATTTTAGCTTTAACCTAATAAACTACATAAAATCTTTTTAAGACCAATGTGAAACGGGACTGAGCTCTGAAATATCAATACTTACTCATTTTCTCTCTTATTCTTTCTTCCTTCCCTGCCTTCCCTTCTCCTTAAAAAGGAGTAATATATCTCTAGTAATATCTAGTAATATCCCTAATCATTTTATTAATGGGCTCTAATCCTTCCAATGCATAAATGTATACTGAAAGGCTATCATGGATCAGGCCCTCATCAGGGCACTGGAGGCAATGTTGAGAAACAAAACTTAGCTCCTGCCCTCATGGAGATTACATTCTAGTGAGCACATGTGTCACCTTGCTTTTTTCTATTCATAATACACATTTATTTATAACACATTTCACCAAGTTCTGCTCAACACCTACTATGTGCTTCAAATGCTGGGGATAGAATAGTGAATAAAACTGACAAAAGTCTCTACATTTCACAGACCTTACATTTAGCGAGGGGAAACTGATAATCAACACATATGTAAAACAAAAAAAGTACATCAGAGTATGTATGTGCTGTGGAGGGAAGTACATCTGGGAAAGAAAAATAGGGAGTGGTTAGGGTTGCAGCTAAGGATGCCTGAAGTTGAAGAGGAAGGGAGTGATGCCAAGAGCATTCCATGGAGAGACAACAGGAGGTGCAAGGGCCCTGAGGCAGAAGAGTGTCTGGCATTTTCAAGGGACAAGACAGTCCTGATGAAGTTAAGAACATACATATATAGCGATGACATGTCTAAGGCAGCTTCTATTTGAGGACTAATAAACACTGAATCGTTACCTGGAGTAATATAGGAGTGGGCAGAGAGCACAGGATTATAGCTGAAAGAGTTTTGTAATTATTCTTATCACCTAAAATAGATTCATCACGATGAAAATAAGCCTATTAGAAATGACAGCAGGAAAGGTCTTCACAACCTGTCTTTGCCTGCACACAGTATATCCTTTTAAAAAAATTCACATCCAGATGTTAACTGCAAGATAATTAAAAAGCTTTAACCATTTTATTCCAGATGTTGAAAGTATTCAGCTAAAGGAAAACAAGTTCTCTCTAGAAACAACCAGCTTGTGCATTCAGTACTGAGTAAAGTACAATAACTAGACTCTCTTTTTTTCCATTTTACAAAAGCTGTAATTCTCAAGAAGTTCTGTAATTTCCTAGGTAGCTTATCCCTAAAATTCTTCTTGTTTTTCTCCATCCTCTGCAAAATGACAGAAACAGTTCTCTGCAGCAAAGTCCTGACACTGAGCTAATTTTATAGTAAATGCTTAAAAGATCATAATTGTATATACTATAAAATAAGTATAATTACAATTAGTAGCCCTGACAATGACTACACATGATTATTTTCAATGCTTTGTGCTGGATTATAATAATAATTAATAACAGTTTTCAGGTGCCATAGTAGGAACTCGGGTCTCATGTCAAGTATCCTCCTTTCTACTTCCTTTTTCATAAAGCCCATCACTATCAGGTTTTTGAAGACTGACTGTTAGAGGTAGAAGTCCTATAGTTTTATCAAGGAAACTAATAAAAATATCTTTTGATATTTTTAGCACTGTGCTTTGAGGATGGACCAGAATTTGGATGCTGACGTTGATATTAAGAAGCTGTTTAACGTTAGCAGTTACTCAACCCCTCTGGCCCTGTGTAGAATGAGGAAAACCATCATACCTGCCCCACAGAGCTGATACAAGAAAAGGTAATACTGCCTATAAGATGCTTTGCATAGCCCCTCCACTCAATGCATATCGGCTAATATTATGAATAAATGACTTCTAGTTATCTGCTCATCTACACAAGGATCTGGCCAAAAGCCATAAAGGAGGGATATCGCTTTTACATATAGCTTTCTCTGGGTCTTCCTTGTTTTTGGGGGGGTATGCTGGGGAAGGGAGGGTCAGAGGATAAAGAAAGTCTTCCGGTTTCACAAACAGGACATTGAGCACTACATTAATTTCACCTTAAGCTGTCAATCACCTGAGTCACACTTTCCCTGTCTCCTGGTTTTGTCCTCCCAGTAGGAACACATTGCCACTTGGTGAAAATGAGATTTGCCCTTTGTTAATAAAATTCTACCTTATCTCACATCAGAATTCTAAAGTGTATTAGTTTTAAAATGGTTAAATCATTTCTTCAATGGTTTAACTTCTTTTATGCAGAGAGCATCCAAGAGGAGAATCGTTATTAAACACTCAAAAGAAAAAAAAAAGTCTCTCAAAGCAGGACTGGCTGTTTAATAAATAATCCATTGAATTCTTGCAGCCCTTTCTTTCAGATAAAAAGCAACAGCGAGGCCTGTTAAAGAAACCATCACGGCAAAACCCACACCCAACAGAAAGTGTCTAATAGATTGAGATGATGGCACAAAGGGCTGAAAGCAGTTTGTCTTTGTAAGGAGAACAAAGATGTCTCTGGCAATTAGAAGCATGTTCTGTTTTAGCTGCACTCGAGGGGAGTCTGGGGAAACCACAGTGTTTGGAAAGCTGTCGGAATGTCCTTCCTCCAAGGCAGGTGGCAGGAGCATGTTAGTGGGGGAAAAAATAATGATCAAATCAGTCAGTTTGGCATGGTACTATTTTAAATGCATTATATTATATTATATTATAACCATAGTCTCATGATTTTTATGGTCCAGCTGTTCTAATGTTTTATTTTTATCTACTATATGGATGTATATTTGTATGCTGACATGAAGATAAGCCACAATGAAAGGAAAAGTCTAGAACAAATTCATCCCCTGGGGACATATACTCTTCTAGCAGGCAAGGCCCTTCAGATCTAGGACTGTTCTCCCATCAGAGAGCCTCCTGTCTCTACCTTCAGATCTGTACCCAGTGCTTTGGCCAGACCAACGAATTTGTGGTCTCCAAGGAAAACATGGCCTCTGACAATTTTAGCAGCCCTCTCTTCTCCTGGCCTGCCCCACTAGCCACCCACAGCCGGCTGCAATTTCACTACCAGGAAGCCCTCCCTCACTTCTACCCACAAAGTCCCTTCTTTCCTGATATGTCCCTAGGCTACCAAGGCCACACTTTCCTTGAGCTCAGAGCATCACACAGCCCTGAAACTGTTCACTTATTATGTCTCCCCACGAAGCCAGAAAGAGTCATCTCCTTGTGCCAAGATCCAGCATAACTCTTAACACAGAAAGGGACTCACCCAATATTAAAATGAACGAAAAAAATCAATGACTATAAATTAATGAATAAAACCTATCGCCAGAGGATAATAGGGTGTTTCTGGTTTGTCTTTGGCTTTCCTCGAACTGGCATTTTCCCGAGAGCTTCCCAGAGGTAAAGATGTTGTAGGCTTTTGCTTGGGCAGTTAAGGACTGGCCTCTCCACTACCTTTTACTATTCTCTTGACAAGCAGCCAGAGCAGGTCTTGTTTCTGGATAAGACTGAAAAAGCCAATTTAGAAAACAGAAGAAAATTCAGTCTGGAGTAGCTAGGTAATCCCATTC
Organism: Lutra lutra; assembly: GCF_902655055.1. Classification (NCBI taxonomy): domain Eukaryota; kingdom Metazoa; phylum Chordata; class Mammalia; order Carnivora; family Mustelidae; genus Lutra; species Lutra lutra. The sequence goes on along the minus strand of NC_062282.1, from coordinate 75,576,207 downwards.
TCTTCATTAAAAACAGAAAAAAGGAAAGATGTTTTAAAGTTGTCAATAGACAGATATAAATTACCAAATATGCAAAATAACAGGATTTCAGATATAGAGCTATTAAAATGAATAACTTCAGATCAAGAATAAAAAAATCTTGAAAATGGGGAATAAATGCATTCGCCTGAGGTCTTCTCTGACTCGGGGAGTTCTCCAGGCTCCGCCCCAGATAGCACATGGCAGCTGCTGAGTAGACGCTGGGCACAGAGATTAGAGGCCACCTCGAATGCACCCCAACAATATGCCCTGAAACTGGGAAAGCCACATACCACTCTGATGATGTCAAGGGACATCCCCAACACGATCCTGCTTCACTCCAGATACAAGTATTATAAAAGAAGCCAAGCTTTAAAATGCTAGCTCTATGGCCACCGTGTCCTTAAGTCTGCCCAAGAAACTAGTGATCTTGGTATTTCACATTAAAAATATTCATTTGGGTGCCTGGGTGGCTCAGTGGGTTAAAGCCTCTGCCTTCGGCTCAGGCCATGATCCCAGGGACCTGGGATTGAGCCCCTCATCGGGTGCTCTGCAGGAGCCTGCTTCCCTTCCTCTCTCTCTGCCTGCCTCTCTGCCTGCTTGTGATCTCTGTCTGTCAAATAAATAAAATCTTTAAAAAATATATTCATTCAATATCATTCAATGGCCCAAGTGATGCCATCACGCACATGGTTGCCCTCTGCCCTAGAGAGGTTGTGAGGCTAATAAGGAGAGACCGAGAAGTAAAGGAGTTAATGTGTCATCGGCTCTAAAAACCATTATAGAATGGGTTTAGGTTGCTTTGGGGCCATTAAGAAAAACACAGATAATCCACCATAGTGGCTGAAGGTTCAAAGAGGAGGCAGCTCCAGAACAGAGGTATGAGAGGTGATTATGAATGCTCTGGAGCACAGTTCCAGTGGAAGTAGAGTGGATGAGGGGGCACCAAATGGCAAGGCAGGCATGCTCTCTCGGAGTGTGTTTCAGGGACTTGCAGCAGTTAGTGGGACTAGAGTATGGTGCATGTGGAGAGACTGGAGAGGAGGAGGGGCAGGTGGGAAGTTAGGCAAGTAGACAGATTTGATTATGAAAGCTTTGATGTGCCAGACTAGGAAGTATAGACTCTAGCCTGTAGGTAATCAGAGCCCTTCTTTAAAAGATCAAAAAGGGTAAGAGCACCTAGAAATGAGGCAATTCCTTTACTCTTCAATTTACTTATGTTATCCCTTGGCCTACCAACTCTCTTTCATAGAGAGAGTTCGTGCTGGGCACCAAAAGCTTTCAATACCTGTAACTCACTTCCCTTCATTGGGCCTATCCTATGTAATCTACTTGAGACTTGCAAGCTTTTAATTGTCTGAGATATTTAACTGGCTCAGAACAAAACCCATGCCTTCTTGCTTATGGTATTGTTTCCCCATTAGATTATGGAACATGGATATTTATTTCTGTTCTTTTGCCTGAACTTCACTTACCCAATTACACAACTTAAGGACTACAATGCAAAAATCTTGGCAGGATTTTCACAACCTCACATCTCTCCAAACATGAGTCCATACTTCTCCATAATATATCCAAAGCCAGGACCAGGCATGTCATCCCTAGATGCATCTGCATCAGCAGTATCTGAATCCGGCCCAGACCTCCTAAATGAAGATGAATGGAGAGTAAGGCCTGGGACTCTGTATACAGCAAGTTCTCTAAGAGGTCTTCAATCTCACTGATGTGTGCAACAGACTGGTCTAAATCTAGAGAAACTTATGGAAAAATATAAGCTCCTGAGTATTTTGAAAGTAAGTGGCTCCAATTTAAGGAAAATCAATTTAGGCATTTCAGGGAAATAAATGCATAGAGTTCCCCAAAATATGATGCTTCTAAGCAGAAAAACACATAATAGGAACCACTACAAAGGCTTGTGTTAGTCTGTCAAATCAAATGATCTTTTGGTGGCTCATTTCTCCCAACCTCACTATCCTCACTTCTGATAGTTGAGGTCAGTGACTTCACACCTCTTCTTTCCAATGTCAGTTTCTTTTGCCCAAAGCCTTACTTGAAAGTGGGGGAAATGTGTTGGTGTCTCTTCTCTCGGTGCAAAAGTCACCTTTTGAGAGACTGTCATTAAATCAACTGTGCACTATTGGCTTAGCTAGCCATTAAATATACTTGATAGGCAGTAAAGGGTGCTTAGAAGCTGTGGGAGAGACTGCGAGAGAGAGAAAGAAGGACCTGGATCCAAGCAAGATGGGCTGTAGTTCACTAAGAACGAGGAATGCGGGGGGACCCTAGGAGGACCGTAGAGCAGTGGAGGCACCCTGGTCAGCAAAGAACTGGCAATAATGACCTTAAGATAGAATGTGGCGATACCGAGGAGTCAAGATGGCGGAGAAGTAGCAGGCTGAGACTACTTCGGGTAGCGGGAGATCAGCTAAATAGCTTATCTAAAGATTGCAAACACCTACAAATCCAATGGGAGATTGAAGAGAAGAAGAACAGCAATTCCAGAAACAGAAAATCAACCACTATCTGAAAGGTAGGACTGGCGGAGAAGTGAATCCAAAGCAACGGGAAGATAGACCGCGGGGGGAGGGGCTGGCTACCGGCGAGCGGCGGAGCAACGGAGCACAAAATCAGGACTTTTAAAAGTCTGTTCTGCTGAGGGACATCGCTCCAGAGGCTTAACTGGGGTGAAGCCCAGGCGGGGTCAGCGCGGCCTCAGGTCCCGCAGGGTCGCAGAAGGATCGGGGGTGTCTGCGTGTCGCAGAGCTTACCGGTATTAGAACGGGGAAGCCGCCTACAGAGACAGAGCCGAGGAGTGACTCTCAGCTCGGGGTTGCCTTGAACCGGTCGCAGGTTCGGTCAGCTCGGAGCGCAGCCAGAGGCCAGGGTGACGGGAGTCATTGGGCGCTGTTCTCTGAGGGCGCACTGAGGAGTGGGGCCCCGGGCGCTCGGCTCCTCCGGGCCGGAGACCGGGAGGCCGCCATCTTCATTCCCGTCCTCCGGACTCTACGGAAAGCGCTCAGGGAACAAAAGCTCCCGAAAGCAAACCCGAGCGGATTACTCAGCGTGGCCCCGGGTAAGGGCGGTGCAACTCCGCCTGGGGCAAAGACGCTTGAGAATCACTACAACAGGCCCCTCCCCCAGAAGAGCAACGGGAAACCCAGTCAGGACCAAGTTCACCTACCAAGGAGTGTAGTTTCAATACCAAGGAGAGCGACGGAATTCCAGAGGAGAAGAAAGCAAAGCACGGAACTCATGGCTTTCTCCCCATGATTTTTTAGCCTTGCAGTTAATTTAATTTTTTTTTCTTTTTCAATTTTTTTTCTTTTTCTCTTCTTCTGCTAAATTTTTTTAACTTTTACCATTTTTTCTTTTTTAACGTTTTTTAAATAGTTTAATATATATATATTTTTTGCCTCTTTTTATATTTTTTCTTTATCGGCTTTCTTCTTTTTAATAGTTTCTTTTTTTTTTTTTTTCTGAACCCCTTTTTATCCCCTTTCTCCCCCGTCATGATTCGGGATCTCTTCTGATTTGGCTAAAGCATATTTTCCTGGGGTTGTTGCCACCCTTTTAGTATTTTACTTGCTCCTTCATAAACTCTTATCTGGACAAAATGACAAGGCGGAAAAATTCACAACAAAAAAAAGAACAAGAGGTAGTACCAAAGACTAGGGACCTAATCAATACAGACACTGGTAATATGTCAGATCTAGAGTTCAGAATGACGATTCTCAAGGTTCTAGCCGGGCTTGAAAAAGGCATGGAAGATATTAAAGCAAGCCTCTCAGGAGATATAAAAGCCCTTTCTGGAGAAATAAGAGAACTAAAACCTAACCAAGTTGAAATCAAAAAAGCTATTAATGAGGTGCAATCAAAAATGGAGGCTCTCACTGCTAGGATAAATGAGGCAGAAGAAAGAATTAGCGATATAGAAGACCAAATGACAGAGAATAAAGAAGCTGAGCAAAAGAGGGACAAACAGCTACTGGAACACCAGGGGAGAATTCGAGAGATAAGTGACACCATAAGACGAAACAACATTAGAATAATTGGGATTCCAGAAGAAGAGGAAACAGAGAGGGGAGCAGAAGGTATATTGGAGAGAATTATTGGAGAGAATTTCCCCAATATGGCAAAGGGAACAAGCATCAAAATTCAGGAGGTTCAGAGACCCCCCCTCAAAATCAATAAGAATAGGTCCACACCCCGGCACCTAATAGTAAAATTTACAAGTCTTAGTGACAAAGAAAAGATCCTGAAAGCAGCCCGGGAAAAGAAGTCTGTAACGTACAATGGTAAAAATATTCGATTGGCAGCAGACTTATCCACAGAGACCTGGCAGGCCAGAAAGAGCTGGCATGATATATTCAGAGTACTAAATGAGAAAAACATGCAGCCAAGAATACTATATCCAGCTAGGCTATCATTGAAAATAGAAGGAGAGATTAAAAGCTTCCAGGACAAACAAAAACTGAAAGAATTTGCAAATACCAAACCAGCTCTACAAGAAATATTGAAAGGAGTCCTCTAAGCAAAGAGAGACCCTAAAAGTAGTAGATCAGAAAGAAACAGAGACAATATACAATAACAGTCACCTTACAGGCAATACAATGGCACTAAATTCATATCTCTCAATACTTACCCTGAATGTTAATGGGCTAAATGCCCCAATCAAAAGACACAGGGTATCAGAATGGATAAAAAAACAAAACCCATCTATATGTTGCCTACAAGAAACTCATCTTAACCCCGAAGACACCTCCAGGTTTAAAGTGAGGGGGTGGAAAAGAATTTACCATGCTAATGGACATCAGAAGAAAGCAGGAGTGGCAATCCTTATATCAGATCAATTAGATTTTAAGCCAAAGACTATAATAAGAGATGAGGAAGGACACTATATCATACTCAAAGGAACTGTCCAACAAGAAGATCTAACAATTTTAAATATCTATGCCCCTAACGTGGGAGCAGCCAACTATATAAACCCATTAATAACAAAATCAAAGAAACACATCGACAAGAATACAATAATAGTAGGGGACTTTAACACTCCCCTCACTGAAATGGACAGATCATCCAAGCAAAAGATCAACAAGGAAATCAAGGCCTTAAATGACACACTGGACCAGATGGACATCACAGATATATTCAGAACTTTTCATCCCAAAGCAACAGAATACACATTCTTCTCTAGTGCACATGGAACATTCTCCAGAATAGATCACATTCTTGGTCCTAAATCAAGTCTCAACCGGTATCAAAAGATTGGGATCATTCCCTGCATATTTTCAGACCACAATGCTCTAAAGCTAGAACTCAATAACAAGAGGAAATTTGGAAGAACCCAAATACATGGAGACTAAACAGCATCCTTCTAAAGAATGAATGGGTCAACCAGGAAATTAAAGAAGAATTGAAAAAATTTATGGAAACAAATGATAATGAAAACACAACGGTTCAGAATCTGTGGGACACAACAAAGGCAGTCCTGAGAGGAAAATATATAGCGGTACAAGCCTTTCTCAAGAAACAAGAAAGGTCTCAGGTACACAACCTAACCCTACACCTAAAGGAGCTGGAGAAAGAACAAGAAAGAAACCCTAAACCCAGCAGGAGAAGAGAAATCATAAAGATTAGAGCAGAAATCAATGAAATAGAAACCAAAAAAACAATAGAACAAATCAACGAAACTAGGAGCTGGTTCTTTGAAAGAATTAATAAGATTGATAAACCCCTGGCCAGATATATCAAAAAGAAAAGAGAAAGGACCCAAATAAATAAAATCATGAACGAAAGAGGAGAGATCACCACGAACACCAAAGAAATACAGACAATTATAAGAACATACTATGAGGGGCACCTGGGTGGCTCAGTGGGTTAAAGCCTCTGCCTTCGACTCAGGTCATGATCTCAGGGTCCTGGGATCGAGCCCCGCATCGGGCTCTCTGCTCAGTGGAGAGCCTGCTTCCTCCTCTCTCTCTCTCTGCCTGCCTCTCTGCCTACATGTGATCTCTGTCTGTCAAATAAATAAATAAAATCTTTAAAAAAAAAAAAAAACATACTATGAGCAACTCTACGCCAACAAATTTGACAATCTGGAAGAAATGGATGCATTCCTAGAGACATATAAACTACCACAACTGAACCAGGAAGAAATGGAAAGCCTGAACAGACCCATAACCAGTAAGGAGATTGAAACAGTCATCAAAAATTTCCAAACAAACAAAAGCCCAGGGCCAGACGGCTTCCCGGGGGAATTCTACCAAACATTTAAAGAAGAACTAATTCCTATTCTCCTGAAACTGTTCCAAAAAATAGAAATAGAAGGAAAACTTCCAAACTCATTTTATGAGGCCAGCATCACCTTGATCCCAAAACCAGACAAGGATCCCATCAAAAAAGAGAACTACAGACCAATATCCTTGATGAACACAGATGCAAAAATTCTCGCCAAAATACTAGCCAATAGGATTCAACAGTACATTAAAAGGATTATTCACCACGACCAAGTGGGATTTATTCCAGGGCTCTGCAAGGTTGGTTCAACATCCGCAAATCAATCAATGTGATACAACACATTTAATAAAAGAAAGAACAAGAACCATATGATACTCTCCATAGATGCTGAAAAAGTATTTGACAAAGTACAGCATCCCTTCCTGATCAAAACTCTTCAAAGTGTAGGGATAGACGGCACATACCTCAATACTATCAAAGCCATCTATGAAAAACCCACCGCAAATATCATTCTCAATGGAAAAAAACTGAAAGCTTTTCCGCTAAGGTCAGGAACACGGCAGGGATGTCCGTTATCACCACTGCTATTCAACATAGTACTAGAAGTCCTAGCCTCAGCAATCAGACAACAAAAGGAAATTAAAGGCATCCAAATCGGCAAAGAAGAAGTCAAACTATCACTCTTTGCAGATGATATGATACTATATGTGGAAAACCCAAAAGACTCCACTCCAAAACTGCCAGAACTTGTACAGGAATTCAGTAAAGTGTCAGGATATAAAATCAATGCACAGAAATCAGTTGCATTTCTCTACACCAACAACAAGACAGAAGAAAGAGAAATTAGGGAGTCCATCCCATTTACAATTGCACCCAAAACTATAAGATACCTAGGAATAAAAACCTAACTAAAGAGGCTAAGAACCTATACTCAGAAAACTAGAAAGTACTCATGAAAGAAATTGAGGAAGACACAAAGAAATGGAAAAATGTACCATGCTCCTGGATTGGAAGAATAAATATTGTGAAAATGTCTATGCTACCTAAAGCAATCTACACATTTAATGCAATTCCTATCAAAGTACCATCCATTTTTTTCAAAGAAATGGAACAAATAATCCTAAAATTTATATGGAACCAGAAAAGACCTCGAATAGCCAAAGGAATATTGAAAAAGAAAGCCAAAGTTGGTGGCGTCACAATTCCGGACTTCAAGCTCTATTACAAAGCTGTCATCATCAAGACAGCATGGTACTGGCACAAAAACAGACACATAGATCAATGGAACAGAATAGAGAGCCCAGAAATGGACCCTCAACTCTATGGTCAACTAATCTTCGACAAAGCAGGAAAGAATGTCCAATGGAAAAAAGACAGCCTCTTCAATAAATGGTGTTGGGAAAATTGGACAGCCACATGCAGAAAAATGAAATTGGATCATTTCCTTACACCACACACGAAAATAGACTCAAAATGGATGAAGGATCTCAATGTGAGAAAGGAATCCATCAAAATCCTCGAGGAGAACACAGGCAGCAACCTCTTCGACGTCAGCCGCAGCAACATCTTCCTAGGAACATCACCAAAGGCAAGGGAAGCAAGGGCAAAAATGAACTTTTGGGATTTTATCAAGATCAAAAGCTTTTGCACAGCAAAGGAAACAGTTAACAAAACCAAAAGACAACTGACAGAATGGGAGAAGATATTTGCACATGACATATCAGATAAAGGGCTAGTGTCCAAAATCTATAAAGAACTTAGCAAACTCAACACCCAAAGAACAAATAATCCAATCAAGAAATGGGCAGAGGACATGAACAGACATTTCTGCAAAGAAGACATCCAGATGGCCAACAGACACATGAAAAAGTGCTCCATATCACTCGGCATCAGGGAAATACAAATCAAAACCACCATGAGATATCACCTCACACCAGTCAGAATGGCTAAAATTAACAAGTCAGGAAATGACAGATGCTGGCGAGGATGCGGAGAAAGGGGAACCCTCCTACACTGTTGGTGGGAATGCAAGCTGGTGCAACCACTCTGGAAAACAGCATGGAGGTTCCTCAAAATGTTGAAAATAGAACTACCCTATGACCCTGCAATTGCACTGCTGGGTATTTACCCTAAAGATACAAACGTAGTGATCCGAAGGGGCACGTGCACCCGAATGTTTATAGCAGCAATGTCTACAATAGCCAAACTATGGAAAGAACCTAGATGTCCATCTACAGACGAATGGATAAAGACGATGTGGTATATATACACAATGGAATACTATGCAGCCATCAAAAGAAATGAAATCTTGCCATTTGCGACGACGTGGATGGAACTAGAGGGTATCATGCTTAGCGAAATAAGTCAATCGGAGAAAGACAACTATCATATGATCTCCCTGATATGAGGGAGAGGAGATGCAACATGGGGGGTTGAGGGGGAAGGAGAAGAGTAAATGAAACAAGATGGGATTGGGAGGGAGACAAACCATAAGTGACTCTTAATCTCACAAAACAAACTGAGGGTTGATGGGGGGAGGGGGTTGGGAGAGGGGGGTGGGGTTATGGATATTGGGGAGTGTATGTGCTATGGTGAGTGTTGTGAAGTGTGTAAACCTGGCGATTCGCAGACCTGTACCCCTGGGGATAAAAATATATAAAGCTGTAAAAAAAAAAAAAAAAGAAAAAAGAAAGGATGAATCCCCAAGTTTTATAGCAACATGGACGGGACTGGAAGAGATTATGCTGAGTGAAATAAGTCAAGCAGAGAGAGTCAATTATCATATGGTTTCACTTATTTGTGGAGCATAACAAATAGCATGGAGGACAAGGGGAGATGGAGAGGAGAAGGGAGTTGAGGGAAATTGGAAGGGGAGATGAACCATGAGAGACTATGGACTCTGAAAAACGATCTGAGAATTTTGAAGGGGTGGGGGGTGGGAGGTTGGGGGCACCAGGTGGTGGGTATTGTAGAGGGCACGGATTGCATGGAGCACTGGGTGTGGTGCAAAAATAATGAATACTGTTATGCTGAAAAAATAAAAAAAAAACTAAAAAAAAAAAGATAGAATGTGGCATCATGTGAGTTAAGAGCAAATTTAATATTGTTCAGTGTTCAAAGGAGCTTTTTTCTTTGTGGAGTAAAAATGAAGCTATTTCACTGCATATAAAAAAAATGGCAATATTTCTGACTGTCCCTGTGTATTTTTAGCTGTCGAGATGAGATAACTATCTTATAACCATAGTTAATGCATGATTTTCAATGGTTCAGATTTTCCATGTTGCAGATTTGGGTATGACATTTTAGGATCTCTTTGTATTGAGGAAAGATAGATGTCTTTCTTTGTTAATGATTTAGAATAATTTTTATCTGAGTTCAAACAGATTTTGTTCTTTTTGAAGACCCTTTTCTCTTTTTAAAATGACAAAGAAAGGCGGGGGGGGGGAGGGCTAGAAGGCATATCAAAGCCATCTTACCCAGACCCCTGCCCCATGTGGGAACGTATTTCCATTTGAGTCATTTCAGATACTAATTTGTTTGGACACAAATGCCAAGACATTCAAACAGAACATCCAAGTCTGGGTTGCTCCAGACATCCAGACCAAAAGGTGCTAAAATGAGAAACACATGAGGTTTTGAGCATAAAACATATGTCAAGTCAAGGCATAAAAATACTACTTTATCAATTTTAAGGATTCCATATTCACTTCTAAGAACTTTGGTAAATAAAAGGTCATCATTTTCTGACCCACCATCCCAATGCACTGATAGTTTGGTGATGCGTCTTCACATAGGACAATGTTGGAACACCAGGCGAGTTTTTATTTTGCAGTGCACCAAATGTACATGAAACACATAAAAAGGCATTTTGGAAAGAATCAATTCATATTTTATGAAAGACACTCATCTATTTGGCCTGCAGGAGGAAAAACTAGACTATGTCATGAGACTATAAGTATAAGCCTTGTGAGAATGGAGACTGTGCACTTTATTCAGGTGATTTTTCTCTGGGACTCTTACTGCCTGAAAGTAAGAGGTACTTAAAGATAACTGTTAAATAAATACATGAATTAGTGGGAATCGTGCTGTAAGTGGGGACCCACCATTTTGCCCTTAGAATGTCAACCTGAAGACATAGCATGAAAGAGATAAAATATTTGGCTATGTAGATTCTCACCATTATATTGTTAGTGATGAAAAAAAACCTGAGGTACAGAGGGTCAAGATGGCGGAGAAGTAGCAGGCTGAGACTACTTCGGGTAGCGGAGATCAGCTAAATAGCTTATCTAAAGATTGCAAACACCTACAAATCCAACGGGAGATTGAAGAGAAGAAGAACAGCAATTCTAGAAACAGAAAATCAACCACTATCTGAAAGGTAGGACTGGCGGAAAAGTGAATCCAAAGCGACGGGAAGATAGACCGCGGGGGGAGGGGGCGGCTCCTGGCGAGCGGCAGAGCAACGGAGCAAAATCAGGACTTTTAAAAGTCTGTTCTGCTGAGGGACATTGCTCCAGAGGCTTAACTGGGGTGAAGCCCAGGCGGGGTCAGCGTGGCCTCAGGTACCGCAGGGTCGCAGAAGGAACGGGGGTGTCTGAGTGTCGCAGAGCTTACCGGTATTGGAGCGGGGAAGCCGGCTACAGAGACAGAGCCGAGGAGTGACTCTCAGCTCGGGGTTGCCCTGAACCGGTCACAGGCTCGGTCAGCTCGGAGCATGGCCTGAGGCCAGGGTGACGGAGGTCATTGGGCGCTATTCTCTGAGGGCGCAGTGAGGAGTGGGGCCCCGGGCTCTCGGCTCCTCCGGGCCGGAGACCGGGAGGCCGCCATCTTCATTCCCGTCCTCCGGACTCTACGGAAAGCGCTCAGGGAACAAAAGCTCCCGAAAGCAAACCCCAGCGGATTACTCAGCGTGGCCCCGGGTAAGGGCGGTGCAACTCCGCCTGGGGCAAAGACGCTTGAGAATCACTACAACAGGCCCCTCCCCCAGAAGATCAACGGGAAACCCAGCCAGGACCAAGTTCACCTACCAAGGAGTACAGTTTCAATACCAAGGAGAGCGGCGGAATTCCAAGGAGAAGAAAGCAAAGCACGGAACTCATGGCTTTCTCCCCATGATTTTTTAGCCTTGCAGTTAATTTAATTTTTTTTTTCAATTTTTTTTTCTTTTTCACTTCTTCTGCTAAATTTTTCTTAACTTTTACCGTTTTCTTTTTTAACGTTTTTTAAATAGTTTATCTAATATATATATATATATATTTTCCTCTTTTTATATTTTTTCTTTATCGGCTCTCATTTTTTAAATAGTTTCTTTTATTTTTTTTTTCTTTTTGAACCCCTTTTTATCCCCTTTCTCCCCCCTCATGATTCGGGATCTCTTCTGATTTGGCTAAAGCATATTTTCCTGGGGTTGTTGCCACCCTTTTAGTATTTTACTTGCTCCTTCATAAACTCTTATCTGGACAAAATGACAAGGCGGAAAAATTCACAACAAAAAAAAGAACAAGAGGTAGTACCAAAGGCTAGGGACCTAATCAATACAGACATTGGTAATATGTCAGATATAGAGTTCAGAATGACGATTCTCAAGGTTCTAGCCGGGCTTGAAAAAGGCATGGAAGATATTAAAGCAACCCTCTCGGGAGATATAAAAGCCCTTTCTGGAGAAATAAAAGAACTAAAATCTAACCAAGTTGAAATCAAAAAAGCTATTAATGAGGTGCAATCAAAAATGGAGGCTCTCACTGCTAGGATAAATGAGGCAGAAGAAAGAATTAGCGATATAGAAGACCAAATGACAGAGAATAAAGAAGCTGAGCAAAAGAGGGACAAACAGCTACTGGAACACGAGGGGAGAATTCGAGAGATAAGTGACACCATAAGACGAAACAACATTAGAATAATTGGGATTCCAGAAGAAGAGGAAACAGAGAGGGGAGCAGAAGGTATATTGGAGAGAATTATTGGAGAGAATTTCCCCAATATGGCAAAGGGAACAAGCATCAAAATTCAAGAGGTTCAGAGAACCCCCCTCAAAATCAATAAGAATAGGTCCACACCCCGGCACCTAATAGTAAAATTTACAAGTCTTAGTGACAAAGAAAAGATCCTGAAAGCAGCCCGGGAAAAGAAGTCTGTAACGTACAATGGTAAAAATATTAGATTGGCAGCAGACTTATCCACAGAGACCTGGCAGGCCAGAAAGAGCTGGCATGATATATTCAGAGTACTAAATGAGAAAAACATGCAGCCAAGAATACTATATCCAGCTAGGCTATCATTGAAAATAGAAGGAGAGATTAAAAGCTTCCAGGACAAACAAAAACTGAAACAATTTGCAAATACCAAACCAGCTCTACAGGAAATATTGAAAGGGGTCCTCTAAGCAAAGAGAGACCCTAAAAGTAGTAGATCAGAAAGAAACAGAGACAATATACAATAACAGTCACCTTACAGGCAATACAATGGCACTAAATTCATATCTCTCAATACTTACCCTGAATGTTAATGGGCTAAATGCCCCAATCAAAAGACACAGGGTATCAGAATGGATAAAAAAACAAAGCCCATCTATATGTTGCCTACAAGAAACTCATCTTAAACCCGAAGACACCTCCAGGTTTAAAGTGAGGGGGTGGAAAAGAATTTACCATGCTAATGGACATCAGAAGAAAGCAGGAGTGGCAATCCTTATATCAGATCAATTAGATTTTAAGCCAAAGACTATAATAAGAGATGAGGAAGGACACTATATCATACTCAAAGGAACTGTCCAACAAGAAGATCTAACAATTTTAAATATCTATGCCCCTAACGTGGGAGCAGCCAACTATATAAACCCATTAATAACAAAATCAAAGAAACACATCGACAAGAATACAATAATAGTAGGGGATTTTAACACTCCCCTCACTGAAATGGACAGATCATCCAAGCAAAAGATCAACAAGGAAATCAAGGCCTTAAATGACACACTGGACCAGATGGACATCACAGATATATTCAGAACTTTTCATCCCAAAGCAACAGAATACACATTCTTCTCTAGTGCACATGGAACATTCTCCAGAATAGATCACATTCTTGGTCCTAAATCAAGTCTCAACCGGTATCAAAAGATTGGGATCATTCCCTGCATATTTTCAGACCACAATGCTCTAAAGCTAGAACTCAATCACAAGAGGAAATTTGGAAAGAACCCAAATACATGGAGACTCAACAGCATCCTTCTAAAGAATGAATGGGTCAACCAGGAAATTAAAGAAGAATTGAAAAAATTTATGGAAACAAATGACAATGAAAACACAACGGTTCAGAATCTGTGGGACACAACAAAGGCAGTCCTGAGAGGAAAATATGTAGCGGTACAAGCCTTTCTCAAGAAACAAGAAAGGTCTCAGGTACACAACCTAACCCTACACCTAAAGGAGCTGGAGAAAGAACAAGAAAGAAACCCTAAACCCAGCAGGAGAAGAGAAATCATAAAGATCAGAGCAGAAATCAATGAAATAGAAACCAAAAAAACAATAGAACAAATCAACGAAACTAGAAGCTGGTTCTTTGAAAGAATTAATAAGATTGATAAACCCCTGGCCAGACGTATCAAAAAGAAAAGAGAAAGGACCCAAATAAATAAAATCATGAATGAAAGCGGAGAGATCACAACGAACACCAAAGAAATACAGACAATTATAAGAACATACTATGAGCAACTCTACGCCAACAAATTTGACAATCTGGAAAATGGATGCATTCCTAGAGACATATAAACTACCACAACTGAACCAGGAAGAAATGGAAAGCCTGAACAGACCCATAACCAGTAAGGAGATTGAAACAGTCATCAAAAATCTCCAAACAAACAAAAGCCCAGGGCCAGACGGCTTCCTGGGGGAATTCTACCAAACATTTAAAGAAGAACTAATTCCTATTCTCCTGAAACTGTTCCAAAAAATAGAAATAGAAGGAAAACTTCCAAACTCATTTTATGAGGCCAGCATCACCTTGATCCCAAAACCAGACAAGGATCCCAACAAAAAAGAGAACTACAGACCAATATCCTTGATGAACACAGATGCAAAAATTCTCGCCAAAATACTAGCCAATAGGATTCAACAGTACATTAAAAGGATTATTCACCACGACCAAGTGGGATTTATTCCAGGGCTCTGCAAGGTTGGTTCAACATCCGCAAATCAATCAATGTGATACAACACATTTAATAAAAGAAAGAACAAGAACCATATGATACTCTCCATAGATGCTGAAAAAGTATTTGACAAAGTACAGCATCCCTTCCTGATCAAAACTCTTCAAAGTGTAGGGATAGACGGCACATACCTCAATATTATCAAAGCCATCTATGAAAAACCCACCGCAAATATCATTCTCAATGGAGAAAAACTGAAAGCTTTTCCGCTAAGGTCAGGAACACGGCAGGGATGTCCGTTATCACCACTGCTATTCAACATAGTACTAGAAGTCCTAGCCTCAGCAATCAGACAACAAAAGGAAATTAAAGGCATCCAAATCGGCAAAGAAGAAGTCAAACTATCACTCTTTGCAGATGATATGATACTATATGTGGAAAACCCAAAAGACTCCACTCCAAAACTGCCAGAACTTGTACAGGAATTCAGTAAAGTGTCAGGATATAAAATCAATGCACAGAAATTAGTTGCATTTCTCTACACCAACAACAAGACAGAAGAAAGAGAAATTAAGGAGTCCATCCCATTTACAATTGCACCCAAAACTATAAGATACCTAGGAATAAACCTAACCAAAGAGACTAAGAATCTATACTCAGAAAACTAGAAAGTACTCATGAAAGAAATTGAGGAAGACACAAAGAAATGGAAAAATGTACCATGCTCCTGGATTGGAAGAATAAATATTGTGAAAATGTCTATGCTACCTAAAGCAATCTACACATTTAATGCAATTCCTATCAAAGTACCATCCATTTTTTTCAAAGAAATGGAACAAATAATCCTAAAATTTATATGGAACCAGAAAAGACCTCGAATAGCCAAAGGAATATTGAAAAAGAAAGCCAAAGTTGGTGGCGTCACAATTCCGGACTTCAAGCTCTATTACAAAGCTGTCATCATCAAGACAGCATGGTACTGGCACAAAAACAGACACATAGATCAATGGAACAGAATAGAGAGCCCAGAAATGGACCCTCAACTCTATGGTCAACTAATCTTCGACAAAGCAGGAAAGAATGTCCAATGGAAAAAAGACAGCCTCTTCAATAAATGGTGTTGGGAAAATTGGACAGCCACATGCAGAAAAATGAAATTGGATCATTTCCTTACACCACACACGAAAATAGACTCAAAATGGATGAAGGATCTCAATGTGAGAAAGGAATCCATCAAAATCCTCGAGGAGAACACAGGCAGCAACCTCTTCGACCTCAGCCGCAGCAACTTCTTCCTAAGAACATCACCAAAGGCAAGGGAAGCAAGGGCAAAAATGAACTTTTGGGATTTTATCAAGATCAAAAGCTTTTGCACAGCAAAGGAAACAGTTAACAAAACCAAAAGACAACTGACAGAATGGGAGAAGATATTTGCACATGACATATCAGATAAAGGGCTAGTGTCCAAAATCTATAAAGAACTTAGCAAACTCAACACCCAAAGAACAAATAATCCAATCAAGAAATGGGCAGAGGACATGAACAGACATTTCTGCAAAGAAGACATCCAGATGGCCAACAGACACATGAAAAAGTGCTCCATATCACTCGGCATCAGGGAATTACAAATCAAAACCACCATGAGATATCACCTCACACCAGTCAGAATGGCTAAAATTAACAAGTCAGGAAATGACAGATGCTGGCGAGGATGTGGAGAAAGGGGAACCCTCCTACACTGTTGGTGGGAATGCAAGCTGGTGCAACCACTCTGGAAAACAGCATGGAGGTTCCTCAAAATGTTGAAAATAGAACTACCCTATGACCCTGCAATTGCACTGCTGGGTATTTACCCTAAAGATACAAACGTAGTGATCCGAAGGGGCACGTGCACCCGAATGTTTATAGCAGCAATGTCTACAATAGCCAAACTATGGAAAGAACCTAGATGTCCATCTACAGACGAATGGATAAAGACGATGTGGTATATATACACAATGGAATACTATGCAGCCATCAAAAGAAATGAAATCTTGCCATTTGCGACGACGTGGATGGAACTAGAGGGTATCATGCTTAGCGAAATAAGTCAATCGGAGAAAGACAACTATCATATGATCTCCCTGATATGAGGGAGAGGAGATGCAACATGGGGGGTTGAGGGGGTAGGAGAAGAATAAATGAAACAAGGTGGGATTGGGAGGGAGACAAACCATAAGTGACTCTTAATCTCACAAAACAAACTGAGGGTTGATGGGGGGAGGGGGTTGGGAGAGGGGGGTGGGGTTATGGATATTGGGGAGGGTATGTGCTATGGTCAGTGCTGTGAAGTGTGTAAACCTGGCGATTCGCAGACCTGTACCCCTGGGGATAAAAATATATGTTTATAAAGCTGTAAAAAAAAAAAAAAAAAAAAAAAAAAAAAGAAAGGATGAATACCCAAGTTTTGTAGCAACATGGACGGGACTGGAAGAGATTATGCTGAGTGAATTAAGTCAAGCAGAGAAAGTCAATTATCATATGGTTTCACTTATTTGTGGAGCATAACAAATAGCATGGAGGACAAGGGGAGATGGAGAGGAGAAGGGAGTTGAGGGAATTTGGAAGGGGAAGTGAACCATGAGAGACTATGGACTCTGAAAAACGATCTGGGAGTTTTGAAGGGGTGGGGGTGGGAGGTTGGGGGCACCAGGTGGTGGGTATTGTGGAGGGCGCGGATTGCATGGAGCACTGGGTGTGGTGCAAAAATAATGAATACTGTTATGCTGAAAAAATAAAAAAATTAAAAAAAAAAAAAACCTGAGGTATAAATGTAAAGAATGGGAGGGTGGTGAAGGTTACATGCTTCCAGTTATGGCATGAATAAGTCACGAGATGAAACATATAATACAGGGAATTTATTTAAAAAAATTTTTAAATAGCAAGGTATTAAGTAACGGTACATCCATATAGTGGAGTACTATGAAGTTATTAAAATGATGTTATATAACTGGGATAAAATAAATTGAGCTAAAGAAAAAAATTATGTTATATAAAAGTTGATTACTTAGGTTGATAAAGTTGATAAATATAAAAGTAGACTACTAGTCTTTATATAAAAGTAGACTACTAGTCTTTAGTAACTATCAAAATGACTATAGCAGTTATCAGAGGGTCTAGGTATTATAAAGAATATTATTTCCTTATTTTTGTTCATTCTCTATTTTCTATCATGAATATATATTACCTATTACATTTGTAACAATATATTAAAAATGTAATTAAAAAATTTCCTCCTCTCCCTACCTCCCCCCTGAAAACTATACAGTACAAACTAAAATAGATACCTCCAATGATTAAGCTGTATTAAAGGTCATTAGTAAATTCCTTAGTTATTATTAGTTTCTGTTTAGATTAAATAGAAATTCATTTTTAAAATATTTGTTTTATTTATTTGACAGAGAGAGAGAGAGTGCACAAGCAGGGGGAGCGGCAGGCAGAGGAAGGGGGAGAAGCAGGCTCCTCCCTGAGCAGGGAGGCTGATGCGGGGCTGAATCCCAGGATCCTGGGATGGTGACCTGAGTCAAAGGCAGACACTTAAGTGACTGGGCCCCCCAGGCAACCCAAGATTAGACAGAAATTCAAAGAAAAAGTCTGTGTTAAAAAGATTCAAAGAGGTAGGATCTAAATATATATAAAGAAATGGCCTTTCTGAAGTTAATCAGAATTTTTGATGCGAATGTAAAATATAATAATAAACTACAATTTAATCAAACAAAAGGAGGTTAGGGGTGCCCACATGGCTCAGTCAGTTAAGTGTCTAACTTTTGATTTAGGCTAAGGTCACAATCTCATGTGAAATTAAGCTCCACGCTGAGCTCCATGCTGGGCATGGAGCCTGCTTAGGATTCTCTCTCCCTCTTCCCTTCCCCTCTCCCCACAAAAAAAAAAAAAAGAAAGGAAGAAAGAAAGAATGAAAGAAAGAAAGAAAGAAAGAAAAGAAAAGAAAAGAAAAGAAAAGAAAAGAAAAACCAAAAGAAAACAAAAAAAGGAGATGTGACTATAATTCAGAGCTCTACAGAAGGGAAGACTGCTTTGTTCTAGGAGCACCTGCTGTATTTGCCCAGGATCTAAAGTCCCCACCTCTGTCACGGTACCTATGAAGGAGAGACATGGCTGTAAAAACCCCTGTTAACATGCCAAATGACTATCAGAGAGGATCACTGTACTCAAAGTGATGGTACTTTGGATGGATCCCTCCATCCAAATGGTTGGATCAGTCACCATCCTACCTTACCAGGTGGCATCAAGCTCACTCATCTTAGTCTGCTCAACCTGCTATAAAAATATACCATAGACTGGGTAGCTTAAACAACAAACACTCCCTTCTCACAGTCTGAAGGCTGAGAAGTCCAAGGTCCAGGTACCAGACGGCTCTATTCTTAGTGAGAAACTTCTTCTTATCTTGTAGACAGTCCTCTTCTCACTATATGTTCACATGACCTTTCCTCACTACATGAAAGTTGAAAAGCTTTAGTGTCAATAGCCAAACTATGGAAAGAACCTAGATGTCCATCAACAGATGAATGGATAAAGAAGATGTGGTATATATATATAAAATGGAACACTATGCAGCCATCAACAGAAATGAAATCTTGCCATTTGCAATGATGTGGATGGAACTAGAGGGTATTATGCTAAGCGAAATAAGTCAATCAGAGAAAGACAATTATCATATGATCTCTCTAATATGAGGAATTTGAGAGGCAGGGTGGGGTCGTGGGGGTTAGAGAGGGAAAAATGAAACAAGATGGGAGCAGGAGGGAGACAAATCGTAAGAGACTCTTAATCTCAGGAAACAAACTGAGGGTTGCTGGGGGGTGGGGGGCTAGGGGTGGTTGGGTTATGGATATTGTGGAGGGCATGTGCTATGATGAGGGCTGTGAAATGTGTAAGCCTGATGATTCACAGACCTGTACCCCTGGGGCAAATAATACATTATGTGTTAATTTTAAAAAAAGAAAGAAAGAAAGAAAAGCTTTAGTGTCTCTTCCTGCTCTGTAAGAGCACTGGTTCCGTAATTAAGACCCCACCCTCATGATCTCTTCTCACCTTAATTACTTCTCAAAGGCCCCATCACCTAATGCTATTACATTGGGGGTTAGGGAGGGAGTCAAGAGATGAAATTTGCAGGGATGCAAATATTCCTCTTCTTTCTGCTAGTTTTTAGCCAGTTGTAACTGAAAATACAACCCTGAGAAAAGGAGGAGGGAATTTTGCACACTGAGCACAGAAAAAAATGCCAGGGTATGGAGCTGGCTGAGGCACAACAGAAAGCAAGGTCATGTGTTGTGAAGGAAAGTCAGGGTAAAGTAGGAGGTAGCATTTACTGAGGACTTCCCAAGGGCCTAGCACGGCTTTATCCACTATCTGTTCTGAGCCTCACGTGATCTCTCTGAGCTAGATTTCTAGTCTACATTTTACTCATGAGAAAAGCAAGGCTCAGGCAGGTATGGTCATGGCTAAGAAGGGGTAGGGCTTACTTCAGAACCCAGAGACGGTTGGCTCCAAAGGTAGTGCTCTTTCCACTTACTAATGTAAACTGATGGAACTGAATTTCTATAAAAGCAAGAATCTTTGTCTTGTTCACAAATTCATTCCAAGCATACAAAACTACCCACATAATGAGTGTTCAGAAGTATCTGTTGAATGAATGAGTAAATGAATTAATCAAGACAAAACTATAACCAGCATGGAAAGATAAAAAACCCTACATCTTTCTTCTTGAGCTGAATCTTCATAGACAGTACAGATTGAACCCATTAAAAATGGGTAGCTATGTCTTGGTTTGCAAAATATTCAGAGTGACAAAGCACACATATCTCAATATTATTTACAAATATAATTAAATGCTAAAAGAGGACATCACTAGAAAAATATTCATTCTGGCTAGAGGAATGATTCCCATCTGACAGTAATAACATGCCACTCAGCAGGCTCTTTCTCTCCTGGGGCTGCCCATTCAGACTTTCACCTCTCCTCACTGCAGCTGCCCACTGGGACAGGAGAGCTGCCAAGCGGAGCTGAGACCAGGGCAAGCTGCCATCAGCTGAGGCAGCTGACCTGATGTCTTCCTCCTTTGCAGCAGCTGGCTTTACGCATTTTATTTCAGCTCTGTCCTCGAATATGGTTCAAGCACAGTGGCTTAACATTTTAGTCAGTCCCCTCTTTCAGCATATCCCCAATTTAATTTAAATGATGCCAAACAGCATTTATAGTCATCACGCATAGACAGTTCCTTCAAGCAACTTCATTTGAAATCTGCCCCCACGCAATTTTTATTAGACTTTAGTTCAAAATCCCACCACCCCAAGGACCATGTTAAAGACCAGAACTGACTGATTTGGGATCAATTAATTAGTATTTGTATGTCTAGGACAAGGTTAGACCTCTCGACTTGCGTACACTTGCATTTGTGATCGAAAATCAGCTTTGCCTGGAAGGTGCCAAACTACAACAAGACAACTTGGAAGAAAACGTGAACTCTCTAAGCTTCAATTCTCTATTCTATCAATTGGGACCAATGTAACCTTTCAAACCTCTTGTGAGTATTAAATGAAATAATGCAGTGCCTATAGTCTTCCTGTTCCAGGAACAGTCATGACGACCCCGAGAGAACGCATGGCTTCCTCTAGTCACACAGCTGGTGGGAGGCACCTCTGGAATGAGTGCCCAAGTTCCCAACACTACATGCACTTGTACTCCTGTCAAACCTCCCAACTTCACACAGGAATTAGAGCATACTTTGTATCACAACCAGGCAACTGTCAGACTCAAGAGTCAATGTAGTAATTTTTAAAGGAAGAACAATATATAAAATTATATTTTGATCTAGTGTTTTACTCTCAGGATGCTGACATACTTCATCCCTTACTTGTATCATTTTGTTAGTCATAATATGAGCCTGGAGGATAATAATTATTTGTATTATTCATAGAAGAGGAACTCATCCTGAATTCAAAGAGTAGGTGTTTAGAAAACATTTTCTCTTCCTACAGAGAAAAAAGAAAGAAAAAAAGAAAAAAAAAAGCTGTGGTTTTTTGTTTTTTTGTTTTCTTTCTTTTTTTTGTTTTGTTCTGTTTTGTAATTCAAATAAATGATTCCCAAACCTGATCCTGAATTGGGGTAAATCTGTACTGCCAGATATTTTAGTAAGTATTTAGGTTCAATCAAAATATTATTCTAATAGGTTTAAAAGAAGTACCTAGTAGTTAATAATAAAAAGAACCCAATGTGGGGTGTTCTGTTTTGTTGATGGCCAACTTTATCGCAGAGTTCACTTATGAGGGATCCCTGGGTGACTCAGTCAAACACCTGCCTTTGGCTCGGGTCATGATCCCAGAGTCCTGGGATTGAGTCCTGCATCGGGCTCCTTCCTCAGCAGGAAAGCCTGTTTCTCACTCTGCCTTCTGCTCCCCCTGCTTGTGCTCTCTTTCTCTCTCTCTCTCATAAATAAATAAGTCAAATCTTAAAAAAAAAAAAAAAGGAATTCACAAATGAACCATCAAGTTACTTGGCAAGTGTAATAATCAGGAAAATTTTTTTATTTTTTTATTTCTTTTTTCAAAGATTTTATTTATTTATTTGACAGACAGAGATCACAAGTAGACAGAGAGGCAGGCAGAGAGAGAGAGGGAAGCAGGCTCCCTGCTGAGCAGAGAGCCCGATGTGGGACTCGATCCCAGGACCCTGAGATCATGACCTGAGCCGAAGGCAGCGGCTTAACCCACTCAACCACCCAGGCGCCCAGGAAAATTTTTTTAAAAACACAGAAACAGGACCAACACGAGGGGGGCTGCTGGAGCTCTCGATGTTTCCCTGCACTTGTCCAGCTAATGCAGGAGCCCTCAGATCAGAAAGGTAGTCTGTCGACACAGTCAGCATATTAATAAGTCTTCTGGGGTTGGAGAGGCCTGGATTCAAGTTCTGGCTATGCCACTTACTGTGATGTGGGACAAGTTAACATTTAAATATCAGCTTAGCACATGTAATGGGGATGATAATGGTAGTCCTAACAGGGTTACTCTGAGAATTGGATGAGACAATATAGTTAAAAAACAAACAAACAAACAAACAGGGAATTACTTAGCATGTGGCAAGCACTCTAGAAATGTCCTATGTTGATTTATTTGCTATTTATTTATTTATTTAAATAGATGCTTAACACCAGGTTGATTATATGTCCAGCTGGCATGTTCATGAAATGCTGGTGGATGACCTCCAACCACAGTTGTAGGTGGTTGAGCATGATGAACTTCCTATTCCAGACTCCTTTCATCTGTGTTCACTGACTCCAGCATTGGAAAGACAATGCAGACCAACTAGGTTCAATTTATTTTTTGCTGGTAACTTAACTCTAGGCCTGGGGCAATTCATTTAAACTCTCTTTGGGTTTCCTCAACTGCACAAGTAAGGGAATCTCTAACAGATGTAGAAAGATAGATAGAAATAAAATATGTAAAACACCTAACACATGGTTAACTTTTGTCAAGCCCTCTTGTAAACTTTTCTTAGCAGTATTGTAAAAGCCACACCTGTATCATTATGTATCATGCCTATTTTATAGAAAAGGAAATGGAAGTACAGAAATGTCAACTCCCATGTTCAAGGTCCCAGAGTCAACAGGCACCAGAACTAGGAACTGAACCCATTCTACCTCACTCCAAAGCCTGGTACTCACTACCACTTCCTTATACCGCCTCCCCAGGTTCCTTACCAACACATATCAGAGTTCAATTCATGGTCTACACAGTAAATTCACTAAGCATTTGATGGTTCTCTAAACTGTGTCCTCTGTGAAATTTCTTCATCCTGATACCAATACCAATTTTTGGTCAAGTGGAGTGTGTGGTCTGAAACTGCTTTCAAAATCAGTGTGGCACCAGGATACAACCACCCACCTACACACACACACACACACACACACACACACACACACTCACTCACTCACTCACACTGTCCACAGACTAGGGACTGGCTGAACTCATAAAAATGATACATGCAAGAGGCAAATGCAATCATTTTCAGGAGCTCTGGAAATCAGCTAAGTTTCCTCTAAAAATCCTTCAGGATTCAGGGAATTAACAAGTTATAGGATAATGAAAAGGCAAGATCTTCCTTCTACTGTGGGGAAATGCTATTATCTACCACTGGTGGGCAATGGGAAGGGCTTACACTACAAAAAAGATGTCCTGTGTTCTTAGCTTCCTTCAATTTGGAGCCCAGCAGTGTCTGTTTTGACCAGAAAACTCCCTCTCCTTACCCCCACTGTCAGGAAGAAGACGAAGCTCTTTGGAGAACTACTGTGCCGAGATTTTCTAGATACATTAGGTTAAAATGTCTTATTGAATCTTACAACTCCATAAAATCTGAATTAAAGTGTAAGTAGTACAGTGGTCTGCTCCTTATCTGCAGGGACCCAGGTAGATGCCCGAAACCATGGGTATGTACGTATCCACAAACCCTAAAGAGACTGTGTTTTTCCACAAGTATACATAACATACCTATGGTAAAGTTTAAGTTATAAATTAGGCACAGTAAGTGACAAAAACCAGTAACCAGTAACCATTAACTATTAACTATTAACATAACCATTATAACAATATACTATGATAAAAGTTACATGAATGTGATCTGTCTCTCAAAATATTTTATTGCCCTGTATCCACACTGCTTCTTGTATGATGTGAGATGATAAAATGCCTATGTGATGAGAGGAAGTGAGGGGAATAATGTAGGCACTGTCTGATATACCTTTGGGCTAAGGCTGACCTTTGATGATACATCAGAAGGAGGGCCATCTGCTTCCAGACTGGATGGCCAGAGGTAACTGGAACTGTAGAAATCAAAGCCACAAATACAGTGGGACTAATGTACCTATTCACGACACGATTCATCTTCCCAGAGAAGCACAGCATTCTTCCTGATCATTTCAAAAGCCTGTTCTCTCGCTCAAAATATAACTGGGAAGCAGTGATTGCAAACAATCAGTAAGAACTGTGCCATTGTGCTTGCGGATCCAACCACACAGCCCTAACTTGCCCTAGTAGCTCCACATCCATCAAATGGAAGACTGTGGAAGGGAGGCCACAGATCCTCACAGGGCTTCCTTTTCCATAAATTCTCAGTCCTGGGACTAATGCCTTAGCTCGGGATATAGGTACAGAGCCAGGTGGAAGAATGAGACAAATCACTGCATGCTATGGAATTGGTAAAATATCACTCCCCATGAAGGTGGAGGGAAGCTTCACCAAGTAGAAGTCGGAAATTTTATGCAACCTAGCGAATATTCCCTGATTACCTACTAGCTCCACTCTGCCACCTAGTAGATATAAGAGCACTCAAGAGTTATCCAACTTTTTCAAGCCGCAGTTTTCTCTTCTTATAAAATGGAGACAGTAACAGAGCTCTTCATAAAGTTATTGTGTGGCTTAAATGAGATACTCAGGGTACATAAACTAATATTTGTAAGGGCTCAGAATAACAGTTGGCACATGGGAATGCCAAACAGATGACTTGTCCAGGACACAAAAGGTCTGGGCTAGCACCAGGCAGATATGCACCACTGTCATCACCATCAGCGAGTCAGGCACTATGCTCAACATAAGGAGAGGAATAAAGATTAAAAACATATAGTCTTTCCTGTGGAGGAGCTTCCCTCTGATGGGGGA
This sequence comes from Lutra lutra, assembly GCF_902655055.1. Taxonomy (NCBI): domain Eukaryota; kingdom Metazoa; phylum Chordata; class Mammalia; order Carnivora; family Mustelidae; genus Lutra; species Lutra lutra. The sequence continues at coordinate 75,551,097 of NC_062282.1, read as the reverse complement.
GAAGAACATGCAGCATGTGGGAATGCATCCTTCCAGATGTTGAAGTGGAACCAGAAACGCTGACAGGCCTTCTCCAGTCCTGTCATTCCAGAAGAGACTAGTTATGAGGTATAATACAATGATGGCATTCTTTAGATAAGCAAACCTAGGACTAGACTTCTTTCATGCTTCATTGAGACCACAGAAATGCAAGAAGCAACAGACGTGAAAGGGAGAAAGACATTAATTCTGCCTGGCATTATTAGAACCTACTTCAAGGAAGAAGTAGTGTTTAAGAGGGTCCTTGAAAGACAAGAAAAATTTTAAAATATGCTTGTATTGGGACTTCTTTTTCGAGCTATGACAGAATTATTGGCCCTAGAATTCAGGGGGCCCTCCCACTGAAAACAAATATATAACTGGACAAAATAGATGAAGCAACTGTTTTTTGACCTGTGCTCGCACACAGTGAAACCACACGATACCTGCAGAAAGGAGACACCTGAGATGAGGCCCATGATGCGCCCCATCAGCTGCTGAGGAAGAGATTCCTGATAGGGCACATGCACCCAGCATGGCATTCCCACAGTGCTGAGGAGAAAAAGATCACAGTTTGGGCATCTGGAGCAACTAAGATCTGAAGAGTGGGGTCCCAGCTATATGGGAATTGGGTAGAAGGGTCTCCCAAAGCCTGTTTTGGAGTTTCCCACAGGCTCTGGCTGAAAACTTGGCTGTGATTATACACGGTAGACAATGTGAGACCTACTGGCTGCTACAGAGTTGAGATGAGAATAAAGAGAAGAGCAGTCAGTCAGAGCTGGGGAGCATGGGAGGCCAAATGTAGTCTGAGAGGGTAAAACTCATTAATATCTCATTCACATCCCAGATGCAGAGCTGAGACACCAGAGAAGCTAAGTCAAAGGAGTAAAGACTTCATGCTAAAATAAGGCATGCTCTACACCTATCCTAAAACACCTAGTGCCAAGACCTGACAAGATCTGTTAAGGGGAGATAAGGTTTGGAGGCTGAATCCACCAAGTTAGAGCAGCTGAGAGAATACCTAAGGCTTCTTACTGATCCCTGTGAATAAAGCACAAAACCAAGTCTACATAGGTTAAAAGTGATCACTAGTAAGTGAATTGGCTACAAGAACAAAAATTAACACTCTTCAGAGGAACTTAACAGACTTGACAGTTTCTTAAATCTAGTCTTAGTAATATGCAGTACAAAATCAAAAATTGCTGCAGAGAGAGAGAGATGCAGAGAGTTAAAGAGACAGAGAGACTAAGAGTGAGACAGAGAGAAAAGAAAAATGAAAACGTGTGACCCATACTCAAGAAAGAAGCTATCACTAAAAACTGACTCTAGATGTTGGATTCAGCACAGAAAGACATTAAAATACATATGAATAAATATGTTTAAAGAAATAAATGAAAATATGTTTAGTAAATTAAAGAAATATTATCTTAATAAAATTAAATCTCATTAGAAAACAAAATCCTTCCTAGGGCATCTGGGTGGCTCAGTTGGTTAAGCATTCAACTCTTGATTTATGCTCAGGTCATGATATCAGGGCTGTGAAACTGAGACCTGTGTTGGGTTCCACATTGGGCATGGAGCTTGCTTAAGATTCTCTCTCTCAGTGAGTTGGGGGAAATCAGAGGGGGAGACAAACCATGAGAGACTGTGGACTCCGAGAAACACTCTGAGGGTTTTGGAGGGGAGGGGGGGTGGGGGGGTATGCCTGGTGGTGGGTATTAAGGAGGGCATGGATTGCATGGAGCACTGGGTGTGGTGCACAAAAATGAATTTTGAAACATTGGAAAAAAAATAAAATTAAATTTAAACAAAAAGATTCTTTCTCTCTCGCTGAAAGAAAGAAAGAAAGAAAGAAAGAAAGAAAGAAAGAAAGAAAGAAAGAAAAAGAAGAGAGGGGAGGAAAGAAGGAAGGGAGGAAGGGAGGAAGTCAGTCAGTCAGGCCTTTTTTATCAGCTGGCACCAAGCACTATTAAGAGAACCAAAATATAAGCACAAGTTGGGAGAAAATATTTTCCAAAATACCTATCTGATATAGGATTTGTAACCCAAATATACAAAAGACTCTTAAAACTCAACAGTAAGAAAACAAATGATCAAAAAGTGGGAAAACAGAACAAAGGTCTCACCAAAGATATACAGATGACAAATAACTCTAAGAAAAGATGTTTGACATCAGCATGCTTGATGTGCACTAGGGAACTACAAACTAAAACAACACTGAGATACCACCACACACCTATTAGAGGGACACAAATAAAAACAGACCTGACAATATCAATGGCTACTAAGAACATGGAATGACTGGTGAGAAATGAAAATGGTGCAGTACTTTACAGGACAGTTTGGCAGTTTCTTACAAAGCTGACCACAGTTTTGCCATACAATCCAGCAATCAGACACTAGGTATTACAAAGCTGGTTGGAAATTTACATCCACACAAAAGCCATACATCCATTTCTTTGGTAGCTCCACTCATAATCACTGCAAACTGGAAACAACCAAAAAGTCCTTCAAAAGGCGAACAGATAAACAAACTGGTACAATGCACACAATACTACTCAACCATAAAAAGAAATGATGGTAGGTCCCAGCCCCTGCCAACCAGAAAGCCTGTTCGGGAAACTGAGAGTTGCCTAGCATGACCCACCTTGCCTGTCTCCTTCCTAGGCAGGCAAGGGAGCTGAGACACAGCCGCACCGGCTGTGGCACCCAGTCCCATCCGACCGGAATGGCTGGTGAGAACACCCAGTAGAGAACACCAAGCAGTGTGCCCCCTAGCAGCTGTAGAGCCAAAAGAAGGGCAAGCAGAACACACAGTTCACAGAGCAAAGCCAGTGTAACTGTTCAGTCAGAAAGTTTGGGGTGTGGGTCAGCATGAATTAAGACAACAAAGACCTTTACTGGCTTCAGAGCAGCTTCTCCCACCATACCAGGGCAGGGAGACCAAATTGTAGCCCCCTTCATTTCTGAACACAGCCTTCAACCTGCCAACCCGGCAACCTAACCAGAGCACATGGGAAACTGTGTAGCCCTGCTTAAAGTGACACTTGAAAAGAGAGTACAGCCCATGGCTTTCCGCATCTGCAGGAGAAAACCAGTGGCCTCACCTGACCAGAAAATTCAGTGCACACTCTTGATTCAGGTCCCCAACAATAAGCCATGCAGGCCCTGGGTCCCCATCCTGCTGACCTGGCAAAATAGAGAAGCTAATTCCTAGCCCATATACTAATAAATGTAGTAGCTGGTCCCAACCAGCTGGTACACTTGACCAAAGAATCCCAGCAACTGCATATGCCATCCTACTGCCTCACATGGGTAGGGAGTCAATCCAACAGTCCTAGCCAACTGTTTTCACCAAGTGGCACACCCTCCCCTGCATCTCTGTCCTCAGGGCTCAAACAGCAGCCCTGTCCCAAAATTGACCATAACAGTGACCTCACCTGCCCAAAGATATTACCAGCAGACATGCCCAGACACCTAAATGAGCTTACTGGCGAAGAACCACCTCTACCAATACAAACATGTAAAGGCTAGGGAAAAAAAATCCAATAACTCAAATATGCAGATACCAGTGTAGTGAATCAAGGATCACAACTAAATGAAATTAGAAAAACAAACATGAACAAAATGAGAAGTTTGAAGAAGCAATAGAAACCACCAAAACCAAACAAACAAGAACAACAACAACAAAATAAAACAGATATCCTAAAGTTGAAAAATACACTAACTGAACTGAAGAATTCAATAGTTTCAAAACCAGACTTGACCATGTAGAAAAAAGAATCGATGACATGGAAGATAAGATACTAGATTTATTGAGTCAGAGGAGCAAAATACAAAAGGAATAAAAAAGAATCAAGAGAGTTTATGGGAATTATGGGATATGATGAAAAGAAACAATGTTTGCATTATGGGAATTACAGAAGGAGAAGAGAAAGGGACATGATATATATTCAAAGCAATAATGGCTGAAATCTTCCCAACCTGGGAAAGAGAAATAGATCTCCAGATCCATGAGGCTCAGAAAACCCCTAACGCTAAAACTTAAGAAAGCTATACTAAGACATATTAAACTTTTCAGAGTGAAAGATAAAGAAAGAAATTTAAAAGCTGAAGAAAAAAGAGAGAAGTGACATGCAAAGAATACTGTTAGACTCTTGCTGGATTTCTCAACAGACACATTTTGAGTCAGAAGAGAATAAAACGCTAATGGACCACTGAACACTACATAGAAAACTAATGATGTACTATAGGCTGGCTAACTGAACATAATAAAAATTTTTTAAAAAAGAAGAGAATATGATGACATATTCAAATGTTTAAAGAAAACAATGGTTAACCCAGAATACTAGACCCAGTGAAGCTGTCATTCAGAAATGAAAGTGGGATACAGACTTCCCTAAACAAAACATCTGAGGGAATTTATCACCACAAACAAAAAATGCTAAAGTACGTTCTTTGTGTGGAAGAAAAAAAAAAGCCAATTAACATCATCAAACCACAAAAAGATAATGTAAAAGTCACTAGTAATGGTAAATACAGTCAAGGTTAGATTCTGTAATTTGGTAATGGTGATGCATAATTTACTTACAATTCTAGTTTATGACTTTAAAAAATGAACAAAGTGAATGACTTTTTTGATGGATAGTTGGATTTGGTTTGTTAGTATTTTATTGAGAATTTTTGCATCAATGATCATCAGGGATATTGGTCTGCAGTCTTCTTTTTTAGTAGAGTCTGTATCTTGTTTTGGTATCAGGGTAATGCTGGCCTTATAGAATGAATTTACAAGTTTTCCTTCCTTTTCTATTTTTTTGGAATAGTTTGAGAAGAATAGGTGTTATTCTTTCAATGGTATAATTCACCTGTGAAACCATCTGGTCCTGGTTTGTTAAGAGTTTTTTGATTACTGATTGAATTTCTTTGCTGGTGATTGGTCTGTTAAAGTTTTCTATTTCTTCTCGATACAGTTTTGGTAGTTTATATGTTTCTAGGAATTTACTTTTTCCAGGTTGTCCAATTTGTTGGCGTATAGTTTTTCACAGTAGTCTCTCATAACTGTTTGTATTTCTGTGGTGTTGATTGTTATTTCTTCTCTCTCATTTGTAATTTTATTTATTTGGGTCCTTTCTCTTTTCTTTTTGGTAAGTTTGGCCAGAAGTTTAGCAATTTTATCAATTTTTTTCAAAGAACCAGCCCCCGGTTTCCTTGACCTGTTCCATTGGTTATTTTTGGTTTCTATATCATTTATTTCTGCTCTTGTCTTTATTACTTCCTTCCTTCTGCTGGCTTTAGGCTTCATTTGTTGTTCCTCTTCTAGCTCCTTTAGGTTTAAGGTTAGGTTGTTTATTTGTGATTTTTCTTGCTTCTTGAGGTAGGTCTGTATTGTTATATACTTCCCTCTTAGGACCCTCTTAGGACCCAAAGGTTTTGGATCATAGTGTTTTCATTTTCATTTGTTTCCATTTATTTTTTTTTCTTTGATTTCCTGGTTTACCCACTCATTGTTTACTAGCAAGCTGTTTAACCCATGTATTTGTGATCTTTCCAGATTTTTTCTTGTGATTTACTTCTAGTTTCATAGCATTGTGGTCTGAAAGATACATGGTATGACTTCAATCTTCTTGTATTTGTTGAGGTTTATTTTGTGACCTAATATGTAATCTATTCTGGAGAATGTTCCATGCGCACTTGAAAAGAAAATGCATTCTGCTATTTTAGAATGGAGTATTCTGTTTAGAATGGAATGTTCTGTTTATAATAAAATGTTCATCTCATCCAGTGCATCACCCAAAGCCATTGTTTCCCTTGCTTATGTTCTGCTTAGATGATATGTCCATTGATACTTATTGCAGCATTATCAACAATATCCAAATTATGGAAACAGCCCGTGTCTATCAACTGATGAATGGATAAAAAAGAGATGGTGTAAAAAAAAAAAAAGACACAGTGTGTGTGTGTGTGTGTGTGTGTATAAATATATAAAAATATGTACATATTAAAAAATGGAATATTATTTAGCCATTAAAAATAATGAAATCTTCCCATTTGCAACAACATGGATGGAGCTAGAGTATTAGCTAAGTCAGAGAAAAACAAGTACCATATGATTTCACTTATATGTGGAATTTAAGAAACAAAACAGATGAGCAAAGGAGAAAAGAGATGCAAACCAAGAAACAGACTTTTTTAAATAAATTTTTTAAAGATTTATTTATCTATTTATCTATTTATCTATTAGAGCGAGTGAGAGAGAGCAAGCATGAGCAGGGGGAAGAAGCAAAGATAGAGAGGGAGAAGCAAGCTCCCCGCTGAGCAGGGAGCTTGACTCAGGGTTCAATCCCAGAGCCCTAAGATCGTGACATAAGCCAAAGGCAGACACTTAATTGGCTAAACTGCCCAGGCACCCCAAGAAAAAGACTCTTAACTACAGAGAATGAATTGATGGTTACCAGAGGGTAGGTGGGTGGGGCAATGGGTGAAATAGGTGATGGGGATTAAGGAGTGCACTGGTTGCGATGAGCACCAGGTGATGTTTGGAAATGTTGAATCACAGTATGGTCACCCTTAAACTAATATTACACTGTATGTTAACTAACTTGAGTTTAAATAGAACCTTTTAAAAGTGAACAAAGTAGAAATAACTATAACTACAATAGCCTGTTATTAGTTATACAACATTAAAATATATGAATTGTAACAACAATAACCTAAAATGTGAGAGAGAGGAGAAATAAAAGTGTAATGTTTAAGAATTCTATTGAAGTTATTAAAATAGGGTGTTATAATTTTAAGATATTCTATAAGAGCCTCACAATAGCTACACGGGGAAGTCCAGTAGCAATTACACAAAATAACTTGATAAAGAAATCAAAATATACTGATGACAAAAGACAGCAAAGGACAAAAGGATAAGTAAAGATGAATAGATCTATAAAACAACTAGGAAATAATGAACACAACGGCATTAGTAAGTCCTTGTCTATCAATAATTACTTTAAGTGTAAATGTATTAAATTTTCCAGTGAGAAGACAAAGAAGAATTAAATGGATAAAAAACAAAATCCAATAATAGGCTGCCTACAAAAGCCTCATTTGGGCCTTAAAAACACACATAGTCTAACAGTGAGGAGATAAAGAAGTCATTTCAACAAATGGTAAAAACAACAACAAGAATCAGATATAGCTATACTTACAAAACTCAGAACAGACTATAAAAATGATAAAAAGAGAAAAATAACAAGTCTTTACAAAATAATAAAGGGAACAATCCATCAGGAAGATAAAACAATTGTAAACATTTATGTGCCCACTACGAGAGCACCTAAACTTAAAGAGCAAAAATTAAAAGAGCCAGAGACACCTAGTTGGCTGAGTTGGTTAAGCATACGACAGTTCCTGATTTTGGCTCAGGTCATGATCTCAGGGTCATGGGATCAGGTTCTGTGCTCAGCACCAAGTCTGCTTGGGATTCTCTCTCTCCCTCTCCCTATGCCTCTCTCCACACCACCTCTATTCATTTTCTCTCTCTCTGCCTCTCCTGCTCCCCAAAAATAAATAAATAAATCTTTTAAAAAGTCAAAAGAGCTCAAAGAAGAAAATAAACAGCAATACAAAAATAATTGGAGGCTGTAACATGCCACTCTCAACACTAGATACCCAAATAGAATCAGTAAGAGTGGATTTGAACAATATAATTGGCCAAATGGATGTAAAAGAAACACACATCACATTCTATCCAACAAGGGCAGAGTACACATTCTTCTCAAGCACACATGGAACATTTTCTAGGATAAACCATATGTTAGTCCACAAAGTAAGTTTAGCAAATTCAAGAAGACTGAAGTTATGTGAAATATTTTCTCTGGCCACAATAGCATAAAGCTAGAATCAACAACAAAAGGAAAACTGAAAATTCACAAACACACAGACATTAAACAACACTCTCCTGAACAACCAATGGATCAAAAAAGAAATTAAAGGGAAAACAAAAAAGGTCTCTTGAGAAAAATGAAAATGGAAACACAACACACCAGAACTTATGGGATCCAGCAAAAGCAGTTCTAAAAGGAAAGTTCATAGCAATAAACATCTACATTAAAAAGCAAAGAAGATCCCAAATAAACAATCTAACTCTATGCCTTAAAGAACTAAAAAAAGAATGAACTGAGCCCAAATTTAGCAGAAGAAAGAAAACAATAAACATCAGAGCAGAAATAAATAAAATGGAGAATAGAAAAACATCAGAAAAATTAGCCAAAATAAAAGTTGGTTTTCTGAAAAGATAAACAAAACTGACCAACCCTTACTTAGCAAGACTAAGCAAGGGGGAAAAAAGAGAGGACCCCAAATCAACAAAATTAAGTGAAATTTGAAAACAAATGAAAAAAGAGATGTTACACCTGATATTCTGACATTATAACAGAAATATAAAGAACCTTTAAGAGGCTACTAGGATGGAGCGTCTGGGTGGCTCAGTGGGTTAAGAGGCTACTAGGAACAATTATATGCCAATAAATTGGATATTGTGGATGAAATAAATAAATTCTCATAAATATTCAATTTACCAAGACTGAATCAAGAAGAAAAAGAAAATCTAACAGACCAATTACCAGTAAGGATATTGAGTCAATAATCAATATTCTCTCAACAAGCAAAAGGACCAGATGGCTCACTGGTACATTTTGTCAAACATTCAAAGAATTAACATCAATCTTTCTCAAATTCTCCAAAAAAAAAAAAAAAAAGGAGAGGAGGTGGCATTCCCAAACTCATTTTATGAGGTCATTATCTGATAAACTATTATCTGATAAAACTATTAAAACAAAACAGAACAAAACAAAACACCACTAGAAAGGAAAACTATGGGCCAATATCCCTGATGAATATAGGTGCAAAAATTCTCCATAAAATAAAAGCAAACCAAATTCAGTAGCATATTGAAAAGATCACTCACTATGATCAAGTGGGACTTATCCCTGAAACGTAAGTATGGTCCAATATACATTAATCAATCAATTTAATACATTACATTCATAGAATGAAAGAAAAAGTCATATAATCTCAAAAGATGCAGAAAAAATATTTGACAAAATCCAATCCACTGATGATTTTTAAAAATCTCTTAATAAATTAGGCATGGAAGGAAGATATCTCAACATAATAAAGGCTGTATATGACACGCCCATAGCTAATATACTAAACGGTCAAAGGTTGAAACATTTTCCTCTAAGATCAGGAACAAGACAAGGGTACCTACTCTCACCACTCCTATTCAACATAGTACTGGAAGTCCTAGATAAAGATCAGGCAAGAAAAAGAAACAGAAATCTAGTATCTAAATTGGAAAGGAAGAAGTAAAATTGTCTTTATTTGCAGATGACACAACTTTATATATGAATGAATATATGAATGAATGGATACAAAAATCAGTACAGTTGGGCGCCTGGGTGGCTCAGTGGGTTGGGCCACTGCCTTCGGTTCGGGTCATGATTTCAGGGTCCTGGGATCGAGTCCCGCATCGGGTTCTCTGCTCAGTGGAGATCCTGCTTCCCTCTCTCTCTCTCTCTGCCTGCCTCTCCGTCTACTTGTGATCTCTCTCTGTCAAATAAATAAATAAAATCTTTTTAAAAAAAATCAGTACAGTTACTATACTAACAACAATTTCCTGGAAAAAAAAAATTCCATTTACAACAGCATCAAAAACAACAAAATACTTATTGAATAAATTTAAGCAAGAAGGTAAAAAAATCTGTTCTGAAAACTACAAGGTGTTGTTGAAATAAAGGAGACACAAATACATGAAAAGATGTCCCATGTTCATGGGTTGGAAGAATTAAAATTGTTAAACTTCACTACCAAAACCATTTTAGAGTCAATGCAATCCCTATCAAGATCCCAATGGTGTTTTTTACAGAAGTAGAAAAAAAACCACTACCAAATTTTATATGGAATTACAAAAGACCCTGAATACCCAAAGAAATCCTGGGGGAAAAAACAAAGCAGGAAGCATTACACTTCCTGATTTCAAGGTATACTACAAAGTTACAGTCATCAAAACAATATAGTCCTGGCATAGAACAGACACATAAACCAACAGAATTGGAAGCCCAGAAATAAACCCAAGCATGTAGAGTCAGTTAACATTTGCCAAAAGAACCTGAAATACACAGTGGAGAAAAGACTGCCTCTTCAATAAGTGCTGCTAAAATAATTAGATATTCATATGTAAAAGAATAAAAACTAGACCCTTATCTTAACAGCACTCACAAACATTAACTCAAAATATATTAAAGATTTAACTGTACACCTGAAACCATAAAACTTACAGAAGAAAACATAAGAATGAATTTCACTGGCATGGGTCTTGGTAATGATTTTTTTGGACATGACACCTAAAACACAAGCAACAAAACCAAAAATAAACAAGTGATACTATATCCAATTAAAAATTTCTGCACAGCATAACAAACCCTCAAGAAAGTGAAAAGACTACCTACAGAATGGGAAAATAAATTTGCAAATAATATATCTAATAAAGGGTGAATATTCAAAATATATAAATAACTCCTACAACAACACAAAGAACACACACAAAAAACAAATAACCCAATTAAAAAATAGGCAAAGAACCCAAATAGACATTTTTTAGAAAGAAGCTATATGAAAGGATAATATGAAAAGATGCTCAGCATCACTCATCATTAGGGAAATGCACATCAAAACCACAGTGATGTATTACCTCATGACTATTAGAATGGCCATGATCAAAAAGATAAGAGATTAACAAATGCTAGAGTGGATGTGGAGAAAAAGGAACACTGTGCACTGTTGGATCAGATTATAAATTGGTATAGCCACTGTGGAAAACAGCATGGAGGATCCTCAAAAACCTGAAAGTAGAACTCCATATGATCCAGCAATTCCACTTCTGGGAATATATCCACAAGAAACAGAAACAGTAACTCAAAAAGATATCCACGTCCTCTTGTTCATGGCAACACTACATACAATAACCAAGACATGGAAACAATCTATCTATCCATGGATGGATGGAAGGATGGATAAAGAAGTTGCCACACACACACACACACACACACACACACACACACGAATGTTAAACAATAAAAAATGAAGAAGTGCTACTACTCACAATAACACAGATGGACCTTAAAGGCATCATGTCATGCTAAGTGAAATAAGTCAGAGAAAGACAAATACTTGTATGATCTCACATATGGAATCTAAAACAAAACAAAACAGAAATACCAAAAACTCAAAATCATAGAAAAAGAGATCAGACTTACAGTTACAAGGCAGGGGGAAGAAGGAATGGTAATTGGAAGAAGGTAAAAAGGTACAAACTTCCAGTTACAATGTAAGCAAATACTAGGGATGTAATGCACAACATGATGACTATAGTTAAAAAGGCTGTATGATATATAGGAAAGGTGTTAAGAGAGTATCTCCTAAAAGTTCTCATGAAAAGGAAAGCAATTGCTTTTCTTCTTTTTATTGTACCTATATGAGATTATGGATGTCAGTTGAAACTACTGTAGTAAAAATTTCAGAATATACATAAATCAAACCATCATGCTGCACACCTTAAATTTATATGGTGATGTGTGTCAATTATTTCTCAAGAGAACTAAAGGGAAAAAAAAGAGTTACCAAGTTTTGAAAAGATGTGGATGAATCTTAAATGTGTATTGCTAAGTGAAAGTAGCTAGTCTGAAAAGTATTCCAATTACAGGATAAAGCAACACTGCAGAGATGGTAAAAGTATCAATGGTTGCGGGGGTCTGAGAGGAGGAAAGAGGGTCAAACAGGTGAAGTACAGGGAATTTAGATGATGATGAGATCATTATGTATTATATGGGTGAGTACATAGCAATGAATACGGTGAATGCATAACATTATACATTATACAGTGAATGCATAACATTATACATTATACTTGTGGTGAGCATGACAAGATACAATAGACTTATTGTACACCTAAAACTAATATAACGTTTTGTGTCAGCTAAACTTCAATTTTAAAAAAACCATAGTGGGGCAGCTGGGTGGCTCAGTTGGTTAAGCATCTGCCTTTGGCTCAGGTCCTGATCCCAGGATTCTGGGATTGAGCCTTGTGTAGGGTCTCCCTCTGCCTCTCCCTTTGCCCCTCCCCTCCCAGCCCATGCTCCCTTGCACATGCTCAAGCTTTCTCTCTCAAATAAATAAGTAAAATCTTTAAAACAGAAACAAAATATCCCATAATATTCCATAGAATGCGGCACAACGACTGACCTTTATTTTTTAAATTTTTTTTATTACGTTCTGTTAGCCTGCTGGCTATATAGTACATCTTAAGTTTTTGTTGCATATACGCAAATGTTAAAAATCCCTTAGGAGACTGGGAGAGTCCCAAGATGAAATACAGAAATGACAAAATAATTAACTATGTTACAAATGTATATAGAACAACCTCATGGAAGGGTACCCAGTACTGACTTATGTAACTTTGAAATGAGGGAAATCTGTAAGGCTAAAGGCAAAAGAAACTATAGATAAGCCTGGACTCCAGCTGATAGTAGTTCCCGGTGTGAGTACAGACTGACAATTCTGAAACTGCTACAAACATATACCGGAAGTAAACAATTTAGTAAATGGTTAGTAAACTGTTGGAATGGGAAGATACAGATGCACAAGGACAAGAGGCTAGAATGATCTATGTGGTACTGACCCAGGGTTGGAGACATCGGTGTGAACTCATGGTTACCTAAATATAAACACAGATGGCTACATACAGAAATACTTACAGATATGTGTACATATACACGTTAGTATAAACACATACCTTTCCTTGGTCTGTCTGTTAAAAGAACCTAGCGATAATCAGCATCTAGCAGCAACAAACACACCTAGAACCCAGAGCTCTGTTTAGTTTTTAATACCATTCTCCATTGTAGGGAACCAGTATTCTTTGGAGAGATATCTGATTCTAGGTCAGAGGCAGGAAATCTACAAAATGAGCCTCGATTATCCTGTAGTATCAGAAAGTAAGGAAGACCTTGGGGGGGAAAAAAAGTGGAACTAGAAAGTATTATGCTAAGTGAGATAAGTCAGTCAGAGAAAGACAAAATACTGTATGACTTCACTCATAGGTGGAACTTGAGAAACAAAACAGATAGGGGAAAGAGAAGAAAAATAAAATAAGATGAAAACAGAGAGGGAGACAAACTGAAAGAGACTTTTTTTTAAGATTTTATTTATTTATTTGACAGAGAGAAATCACAAGTAGGCAGAGAGGCAGGCAGAGAAAGAGGAGGAAGCAGGCTCCCTGCTGAGCAGAAAGCCCGGATGTGGGGCTTGAACCCAGGACCTGGAATCATGACCTGAGCCGAAGGCAGCGGCTTAACCCACTGAGCCACCCAGGCGCCCCTGAAAGAGACTCTTAACTAGAGGAAATAAACTGAGGATTGCTAGAGGGGAGTGGGGTGGGGGGATGGGATAACTAGGTGACAGGCATTAAGAAGGGAACTTGATATAATGAGCACTGGGTGCTGTATGCTATTGATGAAACACTGAATTCTACCCCAAAACTAATAATAATACAAAAAGGTACACAGCAATGGAGGTATACCAAAGGACAGAGGAGCAAATGAAAAAGCTCCCAGAGTCCAAGGCTGAAAAAAATTTGAGCAACAAAATAAGTAGTATTAGATTATACATCAAAGTTTAAAATAAATATCTTTAATTCCATACTGAAGTAAATAAATGATTAAGTCAATAAATAAGTAGAAGAAGACAAATTCTTGTGCAGTGTAATTTCAAATAATACATGTGGATATCTCACCCTCAAGAAAGAGGAAGCACAGATGCCCACTCCTTAAGTAAGGGTTACCAGTGGCAATTTCATTCCAAAGAGTGCAGTGTGGAAGAGGAAAAAGGGAGTAACTTTACAGCAGAGAAACTTGGCACACACGACACACACTCCCTTGGCCAGGTGGTCAAAGTCAATATGAACTGTGATAAGCCTATCAATTATAGCTATGGTTGGTAAGATGTGATGAACATATTAATTTATTTCTGTTGTCTTCCTTTCAAGAACATATAACTAACTCCCAACTAACCATGTGAAAAACATCAGAAAAAAAATTTTTTTTTTTTTTTGCGGTGAGTAAGAAATAAACTTTTATTGTTTTGAATCACTGACATTTCTTGCTGCAAAAGCTACCATTAATTACCGACTAATATATTTAGTAAATGAATTTGCTGGAGAAGTGGGCATTTTATTCATACTTTAATTTTTAATAGCATGGGGTTATACATTTCTTAGAATTTTGTCTTTATGGTATTTTCCTTTTTTTTTAAGTACCTTTTTCATTCCCAATTTTGCCTGTATTTTCATCTTTTACTTTGCTAAAGTTGAGTTAACTTTATTATTTGTTTTACTACCTTTTAGTATGAGTGTAGTATGACCTCTACTCTTTCTCCTCCCTTCCTCCCTTCCTACCTATTTAATGATATTTCCTTCGTAGCAGAATATTTGGCTAATATTTTTAAACATTCTATATAAGCTTAAGAAAATATGTGTACTGTTTATAATATTTGCAGATTTCAAGAGTGACTTAGCAATTCTTTCTAGTTAATGATATTATACAACTGGTTATATATTTTCCATTTTACTTGGTGTGTCAGTATCTTTCTAAATTTCAACTAGTGTTTGCTTTTAGTCCTTACTCTTGGCTCTTGTACTTATTCCAAAAAAAATTTTTTTAAATTTTTTTTAAATTTTTTATTTTTTCAGAGTAACAGTTTTCATTATATTTGCACCACACCCAGTGCTCCATGCAATCCGTGCCCTCTACAATACCCACCACCTGGTTCCCCCAACCTCCCACCCCCCCCCGCCCCTTCAAAACCCTCAGATTGTTTTTCAGAGTCCATAGTCTCTCATGGTTCACTTCCCCTTCCAATTTCCCCCAACTCCCTTCTCCTCTCCATCTCCCCTTGTCCTCCATGCTATTTGTTATGCTCCACAAATAAGTGAAACCATATGATAATTGACTCTCTCTGCTTGACTTATTTCACTCAGCATAATCTCTTCCAGTCCCGTCCATGTTGCTACAAAAGTTGGGTATTCATCCTTTCTGACGGAGGCATAATACTCCATAGTGTATGTGGACCACATCTTCCTTATCCACTCGTCCGTTGAAGGGCATCTTGGTTCTTTCCACAGTTTGGCGACCGTGGCCATTGCTGCTATAAACATTGGGGTACAGATGGCCCTTCTTTTCACTACATCTGTATCTTTGGGGTAAATACCCAGTAGTGCAATGGCAGGGTCATAGGGAAGTTCTATTTTTAATTTCTTGAGGAATCTCCACACTGTTGTCCAAAGTGGCTGCACCAACTTGCATTCCCACCAACAGTGTAAGAGGGTTCCCCTTTCTCCACATCCCCTCCAACACATGTTGTTTCCTGTCTTGCTAATTCTGGCCATTCTAACTGGTGTAAGGTGGTATCTCCATGTGGTTTTAATTTGAATCTCCCTGATGGCTAGTGATGATGAACATTTTTTCATGAGTCTGATAGCCATTTGTATGTCTTCAATGGAGAAGTGTCTGTTCATATCTTCTGCCCATTTTTTGATATGATTATCTGTTTTGTGTGTGTTGAGTTTCAGGAGTTCTTTATAGATCCTGGATATCAACCTTTTGTCTGTACTGTCATTTGCAAGTATCTTCTCCCATTCCGTAGGTTGCCTCTTTGTTTTGTTGACTGTTTCCTTTGCTGTGCAGAAGCTTTTGATCTTGATGAAGTCCCAAAAGTTCATCTTAGCTCTTGTTTCCTTTGCCTTTGGAGACATATCTTGAAAGAAGTTACTGTGGCTGATATCGAAGAGGTTACTGCCTATGTTCTCCTCTAGGATTCTGATGGATTCCTGTCTCACGTTGAGATCGTTTGTCCATTTTGAGTTTATCTTTGTGTACGGTGTAAGAGAATGGTCGAGTTTCATTCTTCTACACATAGCTGTCCAGTTTTCCCAGCACCATTTATTGAAGAGACTGTCTTTCTCAAAACGACAAGAAAAATTCTAACTGAGGGACATTCTACAAATCACCAAAATCATCAAAGCCATACAAAACAAATGTCAGTCTGAGAAATGGTCGCAGGCAATAGATAAAGAGACATGTCTTCTAAATGTACTGTGATATCCCTAATTGGATCCTGCAACTGAAAGAGGATATTAGGTAAAACTAAGGAAATCTGAATGGAGTATGGACTTCAGTTAAAAATAACACAGTCAGGTTTGTTTTGTTAATTATGACTAATGTAAGATGTTAACAATAGAGGAAACCAGATGCATGGTAAAAGAGAACTTTTTGTACTATCTCTGCTATATTTCAGTAAATCTAAAACTGTTGTAAAATAGAACAACTGAATCATTGAACACTACATCTGAAACTAATGATATACTATGTTTGCTAACTGAATTTAAATTAAAAAATAGAATAAGATAAGACATTTGTTTTTCAAAATATAATAAAATTTACAATAGCATCAAAACCATAAAATTCTTTGGAATAAGTTCAACAAAAGAGGTGTTAAGACTTATACTCACAAAGCTAAAACTCATTTCTCACAGCAATTGACCCAGAGAATCAATATAATAGCAATAAAAATCCTAGAAGCCTTTTCAACAAATGAAATTATCAAGCTGATTGTAAAGTTTAAAGAAACTAGGAGTCCAAAACAATTTTGAAAATGCAGAACAAAATTAGAGGACTTTTATTATCACATTTAAAGATAAATTCTAAAGCTACATGGGGCGCCTGGGTGGCTCAGTGGGTTAAAGCCTCTGCCTTCGGCTCAGGTCATGATCTCAGGGTCCTGGGATCGAGCCCCACGTCGGGCTCTCTGCTGAGCAGGGAGCCTGTTTCCTCCTCTCTCTCTCTCTCTCTCTCTGCCTGCCTCTCTGCCTGCTTGTGATTTCTCTCTCTGTGTGTCAAATAAATAAAATCTTTAAAAAAAAAAATAAATAAAGATAAATTCTAAAGCTACAATAATCAAGAGAAAGTGATACTGGTATAGATTGACTATACATCAGTGGAACCAAATAGATAATCCAAAAAAGACCTACACATATATAATACATTGTTTTTGTTTTGTCTTGTTTGTTTTTGAACAAGAGCCAAGGCAATTCAATAATTAAAGGGTAGTCTTTTTGTAAAATGATAGGAAGCAATTAAATATTCAGATAAAAAATGAACTTCACTCCCCACCGTATGCCATTCATAAAAGCTAAATCAAAAAATATACAGTGGAAAAAAGACAGTCTCTTCAATAAATGGTGCTGGGAAAACTGGACAGCTATGTGTAGAAGAATGAAACTCGACCATTCTCTTACACCGTACACAAAGATAAACTCAAAATGGACAAACGATCTCAACGTGAGACAGGAATCCATCAGAATCCTAGAGGAGAACATAGGCAGTAACCTCTTCGATATCAGCCACAGTAACTTCTTTCAAGATATGTCTCCAAAGGCAAAGGAAACAAGAGCTAAGATGAACTTTTGGGACTTCATCAAGATCAAAAGCTTCTGCACAGCAAAGGAAACAGTCAACAAAACAAAGAGGCAACCTACGGAATGGGAGAAGATACTTGCAAATGACAGTACAGACAAAAGGTTGATATCCAGGATCTATAAAGAACTCCTGAAACTCAACACACACAAAACAGATAATCATATCAAAAAATGGGCAGAAGATATGAACAGACACTTCTCCATTGAAGACATACAAATGGCTATCAGACTCATGAAAAAATGTTCATCATCACTAGCCATCAGGGAGATTCAAATTAAAACCACATGGAGATACCACCTTACACCAGTTAGAATGGCCAGAATTAGCAAGACAGGAAACAACATGTGTTGGAGGGGATGTGGAGAAAGGGGAACCCTCTTACACTGTTGGTGGGAATGCAAGTTGGTGCAGCCACTTTGGACAACAGTGTGGAGATTCCTCAAGAAATTAAAAATAGAACTTCCCTATGACCCTGCCATTGCACTACTGGGTATTTACCCCAAAGATACAGATGTAGTGAAAAGAAGGGCCATCTGTACCCCAATGTTTATAGCAGCAATGGCCACGGTCGCCAAACTGTGGAAAGAACCAAGATGCCCTTCAACGGACGAGTGGATAAGGAAGATGTGGTCCACATACACTATGGAGTATTATGCCTCCGTCAGAAAGGATGAATACCCAACTTTTGTAGCAACATGGACGGGACTGGAAGAGATTATGCTGAGTGAAATAAGTCAAGCAGAGAGAGTCAATTATCATATGGTTTCACTTATTTGTGGAGCATAACAAATAGCATGGAGGACAAGGGGAGATGGAGAGGAGAAGGGAGTTGGGGGAAATTGGAAGGGGAAGTGAACCATGAGAGACTATGGACTCTGAAAAACAATCTGAGGGGTTTGAAGTGGCGGTGGGTAGGAGGTTGGGGGAACCAGGTGGTGGGTATTAGAGAGGGCACGGGTTGCATGGACCACTGGTTGTGGTGCAAAAACAAGGAATACTGTTGTGCTGAAAATTAAAAAAATAAATAAAAATTAAAAATTTTTTTTAAAAATTTAATCATTCACTTAACCTTAGAAGCTAAAACCATAAAACTTACAGAAGAAAACAAAGGAAAAGATATCCAAAATCCTGAGACAGTCAAAATACTTTATATGGGACACACAACATTAATAAAA
Source organism: Lutra lutra (assembly GCF_902655055.1). Classification (NCBI taxonomy): domain Eukaryota; kingdom Metazoa; phylum Chordata; class Mammalia; order Carnivora; family Mustelidae; genus Lutra; species Lutra lutra. The sequence continues at coordinate 75,532,325 of NC_062282.1, read as the reverse complement.
GGAAAAGAAATCCAACAACATATGGATATTTGAAGAAGATACATCAGGAAAGAGACCATACAAATGAGGAAAAAGCACTTGAAATGATATTAAACACGGACGCCAGCAAATTACAACCACAACGATCTACAGCCAGCCACAACACCCTGAAACGACTGCAATGAAGAAGACTGACAGGAGCAGTACTGGCAAAGTGGGGAGCAGCTACAACTCTTGTTATGCTCTAGCAGGAATGTAAAATGAAATAATCACTTCAGGTCATCATTTGACCACTTCTTAGAAAGTTAAACATAAACTTACCCCATGACCTAGCAAATTACTCCTAGATATTTTACCTAAGAAATATGAAAATATTCACCAAAAAGACTTGTATAATTTTGGTAGTGGTTTTATTCATAATGCCTCCAAACGAAAAACAACACAAATGTCTATCAACAGATGAACAGATTAACAAGCCACGGTATATTTACACAATGGAATACTACTCAGCAACTAAAAGGAACAAAAATACTGACTCACATACCACAGATGAATCACACAAGCTTGCTGAATATAAAAAGAAAGACACAAAAGGATATATACCATGTGATTTCATTTACATGAAGTTTTAGTATTGGCAAGAATAATTCTACATACACAACAGATCAGTGTTAGACCCATAAGAGGAATAACAAGTTGGCTGCAAAGGGACCTGAGGAAAATTTCAGAATGCTTAAAGTGTTCTATATCTTTACTGGAGTGGTGGTTATGTTATTGGATACATTTATTAAAACACGTATATTAAAAATACATACATTTGATTGTATGTAAATCAACCTAAAATGTTGACACCTGTCTAAAAATGATGTGGTGTGAGGACAGGGATTGCAGTGACAGACCAGCAGGTGGTGGGAAATGTCCAGACACAGCAGGATGTAACCTCTTGCTCTGCCCTATGTATTCTGTTGATGTCTGAGAATCCTGTGACAGGGAATCAAACACAGCTGCTACCCTCATTGACACCACTGAGTACTAAAGTAAACAAATAATTAAATATCATGAGAAAAACGTTCTGATGGGACTTGCAGAGGTGTTCTGGGAACACTGGAGGGGACGACTGTCAGTAGGAGGGCTTCACAGGTGACAGAATTTTAATGGAAAACAATCAGACATGCTCAAGGAAGGAAGGGTACAGGGTGCTGAGAAAGAAAATTACAAGCAGAGGCAAAGGAGTGGAAAACATACCTTGCTTGGGGGACAGAAGAGAGATCAAGAGAGATGAAGGAAGAGGGAGCGACAGAAGAAGAAAGTAGACAAGGGCCAGGCACTACACAAGGGATTTCAATTTTACTCCACAGAGGACTGGGAGGCATTCACCTGAGAAGAATGTGGCCAGGTTTCTTGCACCCTAGCATGGATTAGGGAAGGAACAGGGAGAGGAACCAGGGCCCAGAGGAGACTGGGACAGTAAATGAGACAAGGGATAGGAACCTAAAACATGGGTTGGCAAGGAAGAAGTGCATGAAGGAGGGGCAGAGTTCATTATCTGCTAAAATGCCCAAAGCAGGTCATGAATTCAAGTCTATTACCCCTCCCAGAATGAAAACTGTCCTAACATCTCAACTATGATGAGATCTTTCAGCTATGGAAACTACTTCAGTGTACCAAGTTACAGAGCTGTAAGTAAAGCCAGAGCCTCACTGTGGCTGGAAAGGAAGGGATACAGCTCTAAGCATCAGCTCCTTCAAATTCTCTTTTACCACCAATACACCCAGTAGGGATTTCAAAGTGATCATCCCCATGTTTCGGGGACTGACTGCCTTTCTACAACAACTGGGTGGGAAACTTGTTTTTCACCATGCTGTTTGGTCTTGGCTGATTGCAATTCCTGTACACCTAATCTTGCCATTTATCCATCTCCCACAGCCCTGGGACCAGACCAGCCCTCTTAATGCTAATGAGATCTGACTGCAGAACGAGCCACTCTATTTAGTGTCTGCCGGCTTGGACAAGAGGCTATCCCCTCATGTCATGGCATGCTTAACTACACAGAGGAAAAAGGAACAACTCACTTCTGGATATTCAGTGGGGATGGAAATGCTCCAAGTCACTCTTCTACTGAGTATCCTGAGAATGAAGACACCAGCCAGGATTATCTTAGGTGAGGACTGTGGTAATGACTCCACTTCCAAAAGTCCAGTATTTGTCCATCCAAGAAATAATTACGAAGCCCTGCAATGTGCTGGGCTCTGTGCTGGGCACTGGGGGCTGCCAAGCGGGGTGGTCAGTAGAAGGTGGTTCACATGCTTCCCTCACAGCCCTGTGAAGGCATACGAGTGCTTCCCTTGCTCCCTTAGAATGTGGGTCTGGCTGGAACACACGAGGCAGAGATGTGATGATCTTTTAGCATTCAAGGTGCTAGGATTCTCAGCCCAGACACTCCGATGTCCTAGCATGCTGACATACAGGAGTGAAGACCCTTCTGCTCTTGGGGACTTGTAGGAGAGAGAAATCACTGGGGACTTGTGGGAGAGAGAAATCACTGGACTTTGAGACAGTGGGAGGAAGCATGCCTCTTCCCTCACCTCTTCTCCTTCAGGTGTACCCTTCCTTCCTCCTACACAGCCCTCTCTCTCACCTGCTTCTTAATCTACACACTCTACTCATATATGGCACCTCCTCCATGAGGATGGAGATGACCTAAGGCAAAGTCAGACGATGTGTCCTCTGCATTCACAATATTCCTGTAGGTCACGGAGATGAGGGCGCCATAGCTGGGCTTTAAGGATGGGAAGGATTCTGGGAAAATTATGTCTCCAAAATATACACAGGGGCCATCACAGTGTGAAGTGTGGGAGGAAATGCAGTCACTTGGTCACTCATTCATCCATCCACTTAACATAAATTAGTGAACTCGGACTCGGTGCCAGGCTCAGTGATCAGTGTTGAGAAGTCAGTCAGGGGCCTGAAAGACAAGGCCTTGACCTAAACAGACAAGCAGGCTAGGGAACAAGTACTGGTCACTCTTCCATGAACACATCTGCTTTCAGAAAACAATGATCAGCTGGGTCAGCAACTGTGGCACCTGTGTTACCTTGACCTACAACTTCGATGTCAGGAAAAGAATTGGGATTTGAGAGTGGATGAACGGAAAACTCCTAAAGGGATATATGTGTACAGCAGAGAGAGCTACAATCTCTTCCCCCAACCGCCACACACAATCTCTATTTGGAAATACAAATATCGCTTTTTCTTTTCTGTTCTCACTCTAGGCTAGATAAGAATCTCCTTAGAAATTTTCTGTCTCTGGAGCGAACAGCATGATGTATTTTTCTGAATTTCTTTCCATTTACTTCTCCACAGAAAGAAATGTTTGTTTCTAAAGGAAAAGCGCATCTCCTGGTAAGTTATGCATCCCCAGAAATATTGATGAGCTGAAATACTCTGATCGAGTCAAATGCTACAGTATTTGTCACAGAGTAAAGATTGGATGTGATCTTTCTTCAAGAACTAGTTAGAAAACTTAGAGAAGAGGTTTTCAGATATTCCTGCCATTTCCTAGGGCTGTGGTCTCCCAATCTCCGTGGGTCTGACCTCTGTGATTTTGTTAAAGCTGTTTTCAGCCTCCTGCTTAATGACTTCTGCGGTTATTAATTAATCTTCAGTAAGTGAACTAAATGTAGTTTTCTCTGGGAAGAAGGCATAGTATTTTTTTTTTAAATAACAGGGGTTCCCTGGAGAGACAGGGAATGGTCAGAGGGTGCGTGAACCCAGAAGGCGGCCTTAGCAACACTGTGGGGAATAGAAGTCAGCATGGGGGGAGGGTAAGAGCTCACCAGGCCCAGCTCAGTTTGGAGAGGGAACCACCAGGAGACTCTCATCCTTCACTCATCCAACAATACATTACAAGAGGTCCCGGAGGTCATGGGTCCTCTTGGCAAGCACCTTGCCTCATGCAGTAGACAGAAAGGAACCTGAAGGATCTCTCCTGTGCCAAGGCCATGAGGGAAATGCCCTCCAGGGGGACAGGGGAGGTGGAGCAAATGAGGGGAGGAAGAGATAAGACTTGAACAAATCTCAAAGGGCAAGCGGAAGTGAGCCCGGGGAGCAGGGTTCCAGACAGACACATGAGGGGGAGCAGAGGCAGCACATGCAAAACCATGGGATCTGAAGGGGCCAAAGTGCAAACTGCAGACCACTCTGCTTGGCTGGAGTACTGGGGCTTTAAGGAGTGTGGGTGATGAAGAGGCCTGACACTTTAATCCTTACCGGGAAAAACCAACAGTCCACTCCAAAGTCCTTCTTAGTGAGCCTGGCAAGTCGCCTCATCTCACTGAGCCTCGGTTTCCTCCTCTGTAGAATGGGGAGAGCAGCAGCACCTGCTTCCCAGAGGTACGAATGCGGGAGTAACAGACACAGTAAAAATCACAGTCCTGCCCTGGTGGACTGTACGTCCAGGTAAATGACACATTCAGCAGGCTGGGCCCAATGACAGCACAGCAGGAGTCCTCAGAATACTGGAACTGCTCTCCCTCCTTTTTAAAAAGAACTTTTTGTCACCATCACTATTATTAACCTCTTGGCTTTTCTCAAGAGAGAATGTTCGTTCTACCGATCTGCTTTTTCTGGGGACTCAAAAAATAACCCTGTGGAAAAGCCAATCTGATTTTTCCAGCTTTCCTAATTCATGCTTCAATGTGAAGGTATTACCTTATGTGCCTATTCAGGGATAATTACAAAACACATTTACTTCCTTTTTAATCGGTAGACCAAAGACATCCCATGGGGAGAGACATGAACAACACAGAGAGTAAAACTATTTATACAAGGAAATCAACCCCTATGAATTAAAAGGAAATTAAATGAACTAGAAAGAACTTCCTATGTTCTTCTGAGTTTTAAGGAAGTAGTCCGTCCATCTGATACTAACAAAGGTCATAAATAAAGTATTAGCAAATTGAATCCAGCATTAAATTTAAAGAATGAAAATGGATGTCAGTACCAGAATGGTTCCATATTAGGAAATGTAGTAATGTAATTAATGACATCAATAAATGGAGAGGTAAGGGAAAATGATGGCTCTGGTACTGTGGGCAGTCTCCCGCAGTGATGGAGATGGAGCTCAGAGCTCGGACTGAGTGGCTCCAAGAGCGAGTCACAGAAGGAAGAGGAGACAGCAGCAGCAGGAGACTTTCTAAGCTCCGGATAAATAAGCACGGGGAAATGAGGGATGGAGGGGTAACTTGAGATATGGGCACTGGGACAAGGGACAGTGCTTGTGCGTGTGTGTGTGTGTGTGTGTGCACCTGTGCCCAACCACTCATGTATATCTTCTAAGATGGCAAATATTACAACACATTTGTAGCCTACAAGAAAGGTGCTGCTGTAGAAGGAACAGGCATCTGAGTATTAGGAAAGGAAGAGGAAAAGAGGTGAACTGTCCATCAATGCACAGCTGATAGATGGTTGTGTAAGTAGTTAAGAGCTCAGACTCTAGAGCCAGACTGATGGGTTTGGATCCTGTCTCCATCATTCACTAGCTGCCTGACCTTGAGCAACTTACTAACCTTTCTGGACCTTATATCCTCACTCGTACAATGAAAGTATGAGTGATGCCCTCCCTCAGAGTTGTTATAAGGATTAAAAGAATTAGTATTTCTAAAATGCATAGTTCCTGGCAGTGTGTTAATTAAGACAAAGTCAATGTCTTCAACTGAGTACAGTCTGTTTAGTACTACTGAATATAATACTTGATTCTACTAAGTAGAGAGTAGATATTATGTATGTATATTATATTACACACTAGGTAGTATTTTTTTCTCACTGGGTACACAGAAGCGTGGAGTTAGGAACGGAGAGGCTATAGGACAGTCAGAGGAGGAGCGGAGATGGAGAGCTCCTGATGTCACCTACACTCACCATCAAAGAGGGGGTTCCACAGAATTCAGAGGATGTGGGATCAGCAAGAAATCCCAAAGTTCCATTTTTGCCCCAGAATGGCCCTGGCCACTGTAACAACAAAGAAGGGAAGGCTCACTACAGAGGAAGGAGGCCCAGCAAACCAGAGTAGGGCCCAGATGAGGAAAGAGTCTGGAAGAATAGGGTTCAAAGTGGACCTTCATGCTTTGTGCTATGGAATTCCATATCATCTGAACCTATGACAATGAAACTGAATTAATAAAATATTTAGTTTCTAAAAAAATAATAAAGTGTAAGATGTTGTCCTCAGGGTAAAATGACTAGAGGGTATGTGGAATATCCCTGTATTATTTCTTAAAATTGCATGTAAATCTACACATACCTCAACGAAAACTTCAATTAGAAAAACAGTAACAAAAAAGCATGTACATGAAAGAAAACCCAACATTGTCTTCCTCACGCTGATTCTAGCCACCATGGCAGAGAGGGGCAGAGGACCATATATTTCATAGGGAGAAATTACAATCACAACAGAAGGCACATTCCTCTCTGTATGTGTGACGACGCACAGAGGAAAAGGCTGGCCGGCTGTCCCTCAACAGTCTGTCAGAACATCCTTTCTTTGCTGTGGTCTCTTTGGCACGATCCATGAGCTTTCTTCGGTTTTGCCTTTCAGAATGCTGGTGTTGTCAGTAGGCTAAGAACTAGCCCAGAGTTCAGAGGTGAACACAAAGGAGTCAAATTCACAACATTTGCCAAAGAACCCACAATGCTGGAACCACTAGGTAGCCAAGAACATGGGTTTTGTTAAAAAGCAACCTTGGGTTCAAGTCTCTCTGCTGTCACTTACTGTGTGGCTTTGGGCAATTTTCTTAACCTTTCCAGCCTCCACTTATCTGAAATAATGAGATTATAACAGTACCACCGTATCTGGAAGATGAAATGTCACAGAGATTTCAAGATAAGCATAAAGGATTGAAGAAATACATCGATGTCTGAAATGTTACTAAACTTTACTACAATAACAGTTAAGGAAGCAAAGGAATAGGATAGGCAAGGCCAAAGAGAATAGAGAGTAGACAAATGGGAAGGGAGACACTAACAATATTTTTAATATATAGACCACTATAGAAGGAAAGTAACAAATCAGACTGAACAGCTAAAAACATCTAGCTAGTCTTCCTTGCAAAATCAAAGAATAAAATAATGAGAAGGAATTTTAGGAATTCAAAGTTCTCTTTTAAAATGAGTAATTAAAACCTAAGGAAGGACACTAACTTGTCCAAAGAGACACAGCAATTAGTGTCAGAGCTGGGACTAGACCCACTACCTGACTCAAATCCTAGGGCTTTGCCATCAGGCACATCTCCTTCCTTGACTTGATATCTAAGCGGCAGTGTGTACACCAAAGCCAAGATTTTCTGTGTTTCTGAGTGTGTGGCTTTAGGGACCTGGAGGAGGAAATGAAGGTCACTGAGACGGGAAGGCAGGAGAGTCTGGGAACCAGGAGGGGCACAGGGGTACCTTCTATGGCCAAACAGAATTTTGCATTCTAGCTGTTTGATTTTTCCCAAAAGCATATGCACAGGCAGAGAAGCAGTGCAAAATATAGCCACATGAAGGAGGTTGCTCCTGATGTTTTGAAACTAGGGGAGGCTCAGAATTAATTTGCTGCTTCTCTGGTCCCAGGTGACAGCGCTGCTGGAAGCCTGAATGAAGTTCAGCAAATTAATCTTGCATATTTTATGGGCCCTGAATGCTATATACACAGTATTCCTGATGTTGATTACTGCCTCAGTCAGTGCAGGGGGGATTTGTTTTATGATGATTTCAATTACAGATAACTGTTACACACGGAATCACATGTCAGCCGCTTGCAAACCGGAGCGTGATATGAGCCCTGGCTGCCAAAAGCCAAGAGCTGCCCAGGACACACTTTTAATTTAAAGCTCATGATAAAATGACTGTTTCTGTAGAAAGAAGTTCTGCTCCTCCCATGTTTGGGGTGCTTTCCCGTCAGTCCTGTCCTTGCTCAGGATATGCAATCATGCAGAAATGACACTACTGCTGCTTTGTGCTCCTTTCTGCTTTTCTATTGAGAATACTCCATAATACCACCTGTAATCAGCATTTGAATATCACTATTTTGTATGCAAAGTTGGGCTGAGGGAAATGACCCAGCAATCCTTGCATCCTCAAGATGAATTCCCCAAATTATGTAATAGGTTCTGGGCTTCCTGCAAGTGACCAGGAGGCCCAAGTAGGATGCTCAGAAACAGCAGGGGGCGCTGCAGGGAGACAAGGGACCATCCATCCAGCATCCAAGCTGCCCAAGTCACAGGCCTTTTCAGTTTGTCACACTTGGAGCTGAAAGCCAGCCTTCCTCTACTTAAGCCACCAGCATATGTGTAGCCAAGGGCAGCGTGCTAAGCCTCTCAGTCTGAGAAAGACCAGGCGTCCATCAAGTGGCAGCCCCATTACAGAGGCCTACTAGAACATCACCTGGAAAGGAATGGGCTCTAGCTAAGACTGACCTCTCATTCCACCGGGGCAAAACAGGTCCAGAGTAAGGCAGGACACTCCTCCAAGTCAAGGATAATTGGAGTCTCCCCTCAAACTGGAATCACACATTAATGCTCAAAGTTCAATAGTAAGTTTAGAAACCCATTATTTCTATTTCCTTACCAGTTTCTCACATCAGAGTCTCTGAAAAGGCCAAAGGTTATTAACTTATTTCTATAACCACACCTCCTTCTAGCTCTTAACATTTTTCACAAATGTCACATTGTCTTTTAAGAACCCAGTGGTCAGGCACCTGTGTGGCTCAGTTGGTTAAGCATCTATTTTTGACTCAGGTCATGATCCCAGAGTCCCAGGATTGAACCCCACATCTGGCTCCCTGCTCTGTGGAGAGCCTGCTTCTCTCTCTGCCCCTCACCCTGCTTGTGCTCTCTCTCTCTCTAATAAATAAATACAAAATATTTACCCCAATGTTCATAGCAGCAATGGCCACCATTTCCAAACCATGGAAAGAACCAAGATGCCCTTCAACAGATGAATGGATAAAGAAGATATGGTCCATGTATACTATGGAGTATTATGCCTCCATCAGAAAGGATGAATACCCAACTTTTGTAGCAACATGGATGGGACTGGAAGAGATTCTGCTGAGTGAAATAAGTCAAGCAGAGAGAGTCAATTATCATATGGTTTCGCTTACTTGTGGAACATAAGGAACAACACGGAGGACATGGGGAGATGGAGAGGAGAAGTGAGTTGGGGGAAATCTGAGGGGAAGACAAACCATGAGACTGTGGACTCTGAGAAACAAACTGAGAAACAAACATCCAGGTTTTGGAGGGGAGGGAGGTGGGGGTTTGGGTGAACCTGGTGGTGGGTATTATGGAGGGCACGTATTACATGGAGCACTGGGTGTGGTGCATAAACAATGAACTCTGGAACACTGAAAAGAAATGAAGTAAAATGAAAAAAAAATCTTTAAAAATAGAATAAAATAAAATAAAAACCCACCAGTGGTCACAACAGCCTAACTGAAAGGAGCCAAGATGTCCTTCAACAGATGAATGGATATAGAAGATATGGTACATATATACAATGGAATATTAGTCAGCCATCAGAAAGGATGAATACCTACCACTTACACTGACGTGAAAGGAATTGGAGGTGATTATGTTAAGTGAAGTAAGTCAAACAGAGAAAGACAATTATCACACAGTTTTACGCACATGTGCAATATAAGAAATAGCACAGAGGGGACACCTGGGTGGGTTAAGTGTCTGCCTTCAGCTTAGGTCATGATCCCAGGGTCCTGGGATTGAGCCCCACATTGGGCTCCTTGCTCAGTGGGGAGCCTGCTTCTCCCTCCCCCACTCCCTCTGCCTGCTGCTCCCCCTGCCTGTGCTCTCTCTCTCTGGCAAATGAATAAAGTCTTAAAAAAAAAAAAAGAAATGTCACAGAGGATCATAGGGGAAGGGAGGGAAAACTGAATAGGTAGAAATCAAAGAGGGAAACCATTAAAGACTCTTGACTCTGGGAAACAACTGAGGGCTGCAGAAAGGGAGGTGGATGAGGATATGGGATAACTGGGTGATGGGCATTAAGAAGGGATCACGTGATATTATGAGCACTGGGTATAATATGCAACTAATGAATGAACACTACCTCAAAAACTGTATGATGTACTATATATTGGCTAACAATTCAAATTTTAAAAAAGAAAAAAAATAAAATAAAACCCTAGTGGTCAGTACTGTAACTATCCCACTCCACAAACTATGGTTTACAATAAATCAGAGAAGCAGAGAGCCAGCCCTATGGACGCCAGAATGAGCAAGTTTACGGAACAAATTTGTTTCCCCTCCTCTACACTTGCATAGGCGTGACCCATGTACCTATGTGTCCTAACCCCTCAGCTTCTGTCTCTTTGGTCCTGCGTACTCCCTGTGTTCTCCGCTCCTGAGCCTTGGCATGAATCCCACACACCAATGTAATCCTAATTTTGAGTTTATGAAGAGAAACAATGTATTGTTGATATTTGTATGGATCCCCAAAGAAAGGACCAAGTTTACATTCTCACCAGTCTGTGATTACAAAACAAAGTAACCATTTTTTTTTAAACTCAAATTCTTGCAGCGTAAACCCCACTCATATAAATCCCTCTATCAAATCCCCTGCAATTTCTCTGAGCACTTCCTCTGGAACCTGCTGTTCCGACCAGACACAGTACCTCCTCCTCCAGTCTCTGCAGGTGATCAACACAGCTTCTCAACTTCCAGGAGAGGGCACCGGGCTTTCTCACTCTCTTCAGCACACTGTGATGTTAACAAAATGGTACAGGTTCAGAGAAGTATAACTTACTCCCCAAAGGTAACGACACAAACCTGGAACTGTTCTAAAGACCCTAGGGTTCAACTTCATTCAGCATGCATATGGCAGCTGGATCTTGCCTACCTCTCAGCCTGTCCCAGAGGGTGGGGCCCAACTCATCGTTGGTAGAATGCTCCCGGGCATCTTCAGGCCCATGACCTTCCCTGACCCCTCCTCACTCCTGTCTCCAACTTAAAGAAGAAGTCCTTCCACACTCCCATCCAATACCAGTGCCCTTCCTGCCCTAAGATTAACTTCTCAGGTTGACTAGAAACCTTAATTTCTTTAAGAGGAAACCTACAACCACACCCTGGAAAAGACAGTCATAATGGTCAACAGGGAATTTAGCAACATCTGGCCTTTTACTACATGAAGTAAAACAGCATGAGATGTACCAATGGTCTTACCTGCACTGTGCAAGCCTAGTCTCAGTCCCCTTCATCACCTCACCTCACTGGAAGAAAGGAGCTGAAGCCTGTTCCCACACCCTCCTTGTCTACTTCCAGCTGCCCTTGAGCTATGAGCAGAGGCTGGAGTGAGAAGACCCATGGGTCCTCTAAGAACAGGCATGGGCAGGCAAAATCCAGAGGCAGGAGCAAAACAAAATGAAAGAAAACGGGTCTCTCCCTCTACAGGGATAAGAAGCACTGTCAGCCCTGCCAGCTGCCTTTTTGTAACAAAACACTTAAAATCTCAGTCTGCAGCATTTCTGTTTTGTTCTTTGGTTCATGTGAACATAAGCCTCCCAAGAAAAATGAGGGGGTAATTAACTGCTCTACATCTGCATGACTGGAAGGGCCCCTTCCAGAGAGATGGCCCTCCAAGAACTTTAGGAGGTTCTAGTCCAAATACAAATGGCAGCATTCATCCAGAAATGTTGAAACGGTCTTCGATTCTACAAATGGTAGAATTTCTAGCTTCTAAAAAAAAAAAAAAAAAAAAAACTTGTGTGTCCATCGGAATTCCTGCTGATTCAGAGGACACTCTCAATGCTGTCACACAGAGATCCCAACATGGATGGTTTCTAGGCTCTTCAATCCACAAGAGGTTGCTGGAAATACAGCATTCTGTAAAAAAATGTGTAAAAAAAAAAAAAAACAAACTTTGAAAAAACCGAAAACTTAAAAATGAGGTCACAAGATGGCAGAAACACAGCAGGACCAAGTCTGAAGGTGCAGTTTTGGTAAATTGGAGCCTTTAAGAAACAACAGTATAATAACCTTGATGGACCAATTTGTCAAATAAGTTCCTTGAAAATGCCTCATTTTTTCCCAAATAAAAAAGTAGATTTCCAAAGCTAGGAGAGTAGGCAGGAAGGACCAAGTATTGTATACTTACATGGACAGCCAAAAAGGAGAGAGATCAGGATTCAATGATGTTAGAAATGTTAGGAAGACACTGTGGGTGGGCTCCACCACTTCCTCACCCAGACCCTGCTGGCATTTCTAAGTGGAGGCTGCCTTTGATGTGGCCCCTGGGATACTCAAAATGGCACAGGGGGTTACAAAGTCAGCAGGGCTTCAGTTGCTCTCAGAGGGGTCCAGAAATAATGCTCTTTAGTCACCTCCTTTTAGACCCATCTCCAGCTCCCCATACCCCACAGGACTTAGTCAGAGGTCACACCAAGGCCCAAGCCCAGAAACAAGGGAGAAAACCTTCCGCTATCCAGGCATGCCTTGTTTTTGTTTTTGTTTTTGTTTCCAGGCATGCCTTGTTTTACTGCACTTTACTTTCTTGCACTTTGCAGACAGTTTGTTTTTTACAAGTTGGTGGTGTGTGGCAACCCTGCATCAAATGAGTCTGCCAGTGCCTGTTTTCCAACGGCATCTGCTCACTCGTGTCTCCATGTCACCTTTTGGCAATTCCTGCAATACTTCAAACTTTTTTATTATTATTTTATTTGTTATGATGATCTGTGATCAGTGATTTTTTTATGTTACTCTTGTAATTCTTTGGGGGCATCAAGAATCACACCCAAATAAGATGCTGACCTTCGCTGATCAATGTATGTGTTCCGCCTGCTCTAGCCATGAGTCCTTCCCCCATCTCCCTCCTTCTTGAGTCTCCCCATTCCCTGAGATACAACAATACTGAAATGAGGACAATGAAGAACACTACAGTGACCCTCGGATGTTCAAGCAAAAGTAAGAGCCACACATCTCCCTTAAATCTGAAGCTAAAAATGATTAAGTTTAGTGAGGAAGGCATGTCAGAAGTCAAGAGAGGCTGAAAGCTAGGACTCTTGTGCCAAACAGTCAGCAAACTGTTGATGTAAAAAAAAAAAAAAAAGTTTCTGAAGGAAATGAAAAGTGCTACTCTGGTGAACACACAAACGATAAGAAGACAAAACAGCTTTATTGCTGGTGTGAAGAAAGTTTTAGTGGTCTGGACAGAAGACCAAACCACCACAACATTCCCTTAAACCAAAACCTAACCCAAATCAAGGCCCCAACTCTCTTCAGTTCTGTGGAGGTTGAGATAGGTGAGGAAGTTGGAGAAGACAACTTGGAAGCTGGCAAAGGTTGGTTTATGAGGTTTAAGGAAAGAAGCCATGTCCAGAACATGAAAGTCCAAGGTGAAGCAGCACGTGCTGATGGAGAAGCTGTAAAAAGTAATCCAGAAAATCGAGTTGAGATACTTCATGGATTTTCAAAGGACACAAAATAGCCTTCTGTTAGAAAAAGATGCCATGTAGGACTTTCACAGTTAGAGAGGACTCAGAACATGCCATGTACTGACTGAATGGGTTATTCTTTAAGGAAGAAGTTCAGAGCTAAATACCCAGGAGAGCTAGAAGAGGGATGGCTGGCTTCTGAGATGTCCCTTCTGCCAGCAGTTGAGTTGACTTTCCTCAGCATCCTGCAGAAATAGAGGTGGGGGTGGGGGTGAGGGGAACAGCTCACTCTTCATCCTCTTTTCCTCTGATTCTCTATGAGCCACAACTTACAATGGCAGCTGACTGTCCCAGGGCAGAGATGCATGACACTCTACATAGAACTCAACATACTGAGTTCATAGCGAGCCCAAACCCGTACTGCCCACATTCCAGCATGTCCACTCATTCAGATATCTCTCGCATTTCTTAAGCCCCATGTACCACATCATCTGAAGTCCCAATATTGGGGAAATGAGAATATAAGAATCATCACAGACAACACTTCACAAACATATATAAACATCAGGAAGAACTCCAAGACAAGCAACATCCACTGTAGCCAAGATGTTCCTTTGGTGGCATTAGGACTAGCCACTGTCCTGGGCATGTGGTTCCGGCCCACCTTCCTCCAGCTTTCTAAGTGAACTTAACTTTGACCCTTTCATTTATGGTTCTAGATGCCATCAGCTCCTGTCTGGATTGACAAGGAAATGACTCAATGGGGTGTAGTATTCCAATAAAATGTACATAGGGGGACATATGTTGGCTCTATAAGTCAATAATCCCCAGTGTGACCATGAAATGATTATTTCCTTTTTTTTTCCTCAAAGAGTCCAGGAGGGGGTTACCAACAGTGGTGACAGAGGGTGAGGACGGAAATGAGATTCTAAAGCAAAGCAAATACTTTCTTCCTTTGTCTCTCTTGCCAATGTCACTAAATACATTGATGGCATAATTGAAAATTTGGGCTTTGAGCCAAGTGTGTTGCCTTCTGAATGAGAGGCAGTGGGTGGGGGAGTCATAAAATGTTAACTGCTCCACATGCGAGCTCTGGGCCACCTGCCCCATGCTCCTATGTCACATCAATCATCATAGCCCCTAGTCCAACCAAAGGATGAGGCTTCTCTAGCAGACTCCCAGGGATGAATAATAAACACTGACCTTCCCTAGTGCCTACAGGTCTTGACTATATAATTAATATTTACAATATGGGCCTGAAGGTAGTTCCAAAGCTCCAGCAACTCCATTTTCCAGACTGAGACACTGAGTGCAGAACGAAACAGTGGCCAGGACCACTAAGCCAACAGTTCCGAAAGTTACAGAGACCCCATCTGTCACGGCTGAAACCCTAGCCCACTGCTCAGTCCCTGGGCCTAGAAAGAACACTAAAAATTCCTGGTCCCTCCCCTCTGACTATTGTCTTCACTTCTCTTCCTCCTACACCCACAGACATACACAGGGAAACACAGACACACAGAAAGGCTCGGACACTACAGTACACATACACATAAAGAGACGGGAGGCATGTATCTGTGAGCGCGCGCGTGCGCGCACACACACGTAAATGTCTATAACTTAGTAACAAGATTTGGGGCTAGAACTACCATTATTTGTGTCATCAGTTTGACACTCCACTTTGCTGGTGAAAATAGAGCAATTTATGCCAATGAGGTCCTGTCTTAGTATATTAACTTTTCAGTTGCACTGGAAGAGTCATGAGAGTTTTTCCATGCCAGTCTCCTCATATTCAAGGTGGGGAAACTAAGGCCCAAATGGGGAAGGAAATTGCTTTAAGTGAATCAGCGATGGTCAGGAACGAATCTGGCCCTGTGTTTCCAAACTAAATGGTCCTTAGTTCCTTCTGGTGATGGTTTTCACCCCTGTCCCAACCAGGGTTAACCTGATAAAGAACGGCACTGCCAGTTCTTGAGGGGGCCCACTTGCCAGCCATGGAACCAGGCCTTTGACACACATTACTTACAGCTGCAATCTCAATTCTTCATGGTATATATTATCATCTGCATCTTTTTTTTTTTTTTTTAAGATTTTATTTGACAGAGGTCACAAGTAGGCAGAGAGGCAGGCAGAGAGAGAGAGGAGAAAGCAGGCTCCCTGCTGAGCAGAGAGCCCGATGTGGGGCTCGATCCCAGGACCCTGAGATCATGACCTGAGCCGAAGGCAGAGGCTTTAACCCACTGAGCCACCCAGGTGCCCCTTATCATCTGCATCTTAAAGCTGGAGAAATCAAAGTTCAGGGAGGCAAAATACTCATTTGAACCACATGAAATTAATTATATTTTATCAGTTTTATCTGATAGAAATGGCGAATTAATAATTTTCCCCAGGCCTCAGAACAGGTGAGTGGCCAAGCCAAGTTATGCCTCCAGGACCCTTTCCCAAGCATTGCATCCCCCATGTATATTCAGCCCAGGCTCAGGCTCAGCTGGCCCTCACACCAGCCAGGGAGCTGGGCTTGCTCCCTCTCTCACCTCACTGTGGCTGATCCTGCTTGCTTCCTGTTATGCTTAGACTACTCAGAGCTGCTGCCCTCCACTCTCCATGGTGAAACTCTATCACAGCCAGCCTCTGCCTTTCCTGATTTCAGCTCTTCTTGCTTTAGAACATTTTTTCTCATCAGATCTCTGACCATCCTTTTGATTCTTCTTTTATCCGTCAGGACCCTTGTGCCCACACTGAGCCTCTCCTGTCCACACTGGTCAGACAGCTTCTCACCTCTCCTGTCTGTCCTCTTCCTCATCGAGAGCCTCCTAAGCACTAACTACTAACAGTTTTTGCAGGTTAAGCATGGGCACTGCCTTGGTCTTAAAAATATGTCCACAAAAGTTTTGCTGTTCCTGTTTTTAAGAGGTGAAGCTTACCTCCCCTCCTCCTGAGTGCAGGCTGGACTTAGTGACTGGCTTCCAACAAAGAGAACACCACGGAAGTGATGGTTTGCCATTTCACAGATAAGGTTATAAAAAGACTTCAGCTCCCAGTTAGACTCCCCACCCTCACCCCCGTCTCGTCACTGAGCCAGAGGAAGCCATGTCATGCACAACCCTATGGACAGGTCCAAACGGCCAGTCCTTGCCAAAAACCACATGAATGAGTTTGGAAGAGGAATTTCTAGTTCCCAATCAAGTCTCAGAGACTGCACCCTGGCCAAAAGCTTGATCTGAAAGCCAGAACCACCCAGCTAGTTTGCTCCTGGGGTCCTGATCCATAAAAGCTGTGAGATAACCAATGTTTGCTGCTTTAAGCTGCTAAGGTTGGGGATAATAGAATACTAATACCGGCACCTTTGGCTTTGAAAGAGGCCACCCCCCCCCCATATTGACAATCACATGTCACAAATGGGCTTCTTTATTCATTCCCTCTAATTACTGCCCGCACTACTTCTGCAGCTGACCGGTGGACTAGACTTGCTCCCTTCCCAGTAACCTTCCTTGCCCAGTGCCCTTTGCTTCCAAGACCTAAGCAAATGGGTATTTTTCAGACTAACCTTTATTTGTAGTTCTAAGTAGCTAAAAGGCAAAGTAATGAAGAGTCAAATAACAACTTCATCTCCAAAGACATGATATGCTTGTCTGACATGAGTCTATGCTGCTATAAAACAACTTACACAGCTACAGCGGCACTCAAAACCTCTCATTGCTTTGTTCCTCGTCCCTGACTTTGAGCTACAAGATGAGAATTTTCCAGTCCACTAAAATGCATGCTGGCATTAAAACATGTCAGAGTGGTGACAGGGACAAAGATGTGAATATCTGAAAATTGAGTCCAATTCTTGGGAGTGGGCACCTTGCCCTGTGTGGGCAAGGAACATTTACGCAGTGGAACATTTATGCAGGGATAAAATCCTATAACTATGAGCACCAAATGTCCCTCTACATTATTCGATGGTCATGGGATTCTACTGAGTAAAAGCTGATTTAATGTAAATAGACTTAGAAACCCTTGTGGGAACTCGGAAGTTTTCACCACAGGACTGCTACTGTGATAAGACGGCGTATGCTTCCTTTAGGCCACGTACACAGATGTACACAGTATCTTCTCTCTCATTCCCTTTATTCCTCTTGTCCCATCCTTATGTCACACACCCTCATCTCGGTGTTAAGGCACTGGAGTCTTTTCAGAGAAGTTAGCAACAGGTTTCATTACTTGTGGAAGGTCTAGTATATGGAAGCAAGGCATTACGCCCTCCTTATTTGTGGCATGCTTATCTGGTCTTTCAGTTGATTTGGAGCAATATCATTTCTAACCTCTGGTAACAGACGAGAAAATCAACCTGAAATTTCTAGCTATTTAGCCCACAGCAAATAGCTTTTGTTGTGGGCAACATCATTCCTCATTCTTGCTCTATTTCGTCCCCCAGCTCTGCCTGCCCCAGTGCACATCTTCAGGAACCGAAGACACTGGGCAGGAGCTTATATTAAAGATCTGCTCATCCTCAAAACCCCCAGGCCTAATCCTCTTGAGAACACTGCCCAGCTCTCAAGTTAAGCCTCTCCCATTTGACAGAAACCAGGTCCTTGGATATTAAGGTAGAAAGCTGTCCTTTAAAAGGATACCTAAAAGAGGTGACATCATCTAAGGTAAGACATGGCTTAGAGAAGATCATGTCAAGTGGATAAAAGCAAACCTTAAAAAAGACAAAAATTTAGAGGTGCCTGGGTGGCTCAGTGTAATGGTTAAGCCTCTACCTTCGGCTCAGGTCATGATTTCAGGGTCCTAGGATCGAGCCCCTCATTGGGCTCTCTGCTCAGCAGGGGGCCTGCTTCTACCTCTCTCTCTCTGCCTGCCTCTCTGCCTACTTGTGATCTCTCTCTGTCAAATAAATGAATAAAATATTTTTTAGAAAAAGACAAAAGTTTAGTCTGTTGGATTCGCTTTTGAAATTATAGATAAGAGAATAGCAAAATACAGCCTATAAGACCTTCCTCCCATCACCAATTCCAATGACAGAGAAGATTTCTGAAGTAGCCAACTAGAAAGGAAATCTCTATTTCAAGAAAGTAAAATCAGCTTTAATCACTCATATTTGGTGATTTATGGTTTCTGTACATGCTAAAACATGAAAAAGAATAAAACAATTAGAGATCAAAACCTGAAAACACAACGTAGATGAAAAGAAAAGCAACTGCGCCTGTAACAGGACACATTTTACTGTTCCAACTATCAACAAACTCAAGGATCTAGCTGTGAGACTTCAGTTTTGTTGCATAACATTTCTGTGCTTCTGTATCATTAAGTTCCATTGCCTCTAAAATGGACATATTATTAGAATCTTCCTCAAAGGATTATTGTGAAGATTAAATTAAATCACATACTAGAACAATTCCTGGCACATAGTAATCATTCTGTAAATATTAGGTATAATTATTGGTATTACTTTTATTACCATCCCATTCTGTCTTTGTAAGCAGATCCACATGTCAAAGCCACGTCATAAGCACAGTGTTGCTTGGTAAGCAAGGTGTCCACACATTAGGATGAATCCAATGTCTATTGGCAACATCCAAGATGCATGGCACTCCCATCTCTATTATATATGGAAGATTTTATCAGTGGAGTCAGAATTTTCTACATCTGTTGCTTAAAGCTTCCTGTATTTTGGTCAGATGATCATTGCTTATGTACCATTTTAGCTCCTCTCTCTTCTCTTTCCTATATGATAATGCCCCTATTCTAGACAGTTTTTTCTGAGTGGAGGACCACTATTTATCTTTTGGGTCTCTTAATCTATCTCTGTTCTGACCAGTATGCATTAATTGTAACATTTACCTCTCAGAGGGCTCTCTTATTTCCTTTCCCTCCTTTTCCACTTTGTGGTGGGCACTATTGCCCCTAAGAATTTAATATTTTTCTCATAAATCTTTTGTTCACAAAAAATTTTTTTGGAAATCTGTAGACTTATCTGAAGAATTCAGTTTAGATACTCCATTAGTTCCTAATAGTCTGATAAAATATTCTCTTTTCTGAGTTTGATGAAGGCAATTTGCCCTGACATTTAATATTGTTGTTTATTTTCTATTTAAAATGCAAAGGATCAGCCACAAGGATAAGGTGACTTGAAACTACAGTTATTATCACATAATCCTGGTAGAGTTTGGGTTTACCTAGGCTGATCATGGGGCATTACAGCATAACTGTCCAAGGGGCCACATTTAAGACTAGCAAAAGCAAACGAATAACATCAGTAATAAGAGTTTTCATTATTTTTTCTATGGATTTTTCAATTAATATTTAAACTGTCCTTACAAACAAACAGATGATCCTACTTAATTATATCGAAGGGGTACTTCAAATCAGATGAGATTTCCATATCAATTATGGCAGTGAATTCACTTTCTCTGAAATGTTATTTTAACATAAACATGATTGGTTAGGTCAAAGTTTACTGGCTAATACTGAAAGAGGGCTTTCTGTGTACAAGAGATCCTTTATATTCTACACCATTGGGTTTTCACAACAAACCTCTGAGGTTGGCATCATGTTGATGAGGCACAGATAGGTCATTAACTTACCAAAGACCAGAGCTGGTAACAGATAGAATTGGGATTTTGCTTTCTGAGTCATAACTCAAAAGCAGAAGCCACTCTAGATATTTCAAGTAAAGAGGGACAGAATGCAGGGGTAACTGTCTACAAAAAAATACTACTGTGACATTTTTACCAAAAGAAGGCACCGATAGCTTCATATCACATTATAGTTGACATATGTCAGAAGTCTATTCCTACCTCAAAATTCGTGGCTACTAGATCCATCACTAGATCCCATTATTTACAGCATTAATAAAGAAGCATATATATTACTATATCACAATTTATTATTTTATGTGTTTTCATAGCCAATATAATTGGTTTTCTATAAAATCCTATGGTCTTTATTTTAGTCATTTAAAATCATTATTTGAAAAGGAGTCCATGAACTTCACCAGATACTAAAAGGTCCGGGGCCCAGAAACATGAATTTCCCTTGGCCTAGAAGGAAAGGGCTGATTCCTAGAATCCACAACGCAGAATCTGGAATCTGAACTCCTTTCTATCAGACTCCATTACCTTTGCCTTAATCAGCACACTCCACAGGGCTTTGAGAGTGAGAGCAATCCTTTTAGCTTTTTTGAATACCATCAAAAAACTGAGTGATCCCAGCTTGCTTGACACTAATGCAGCCTTGGAACCTCCCACTGAACACTGGAAGGATTTTTTTTTTTCCCCAATCCAAAAGACCAGTCCTTTTCAGATAGGGGAGTGGTCTCATCTTTTATCATCTTTGAAGAATTCCACTCTATTTCCTCACATACTGCCTTCACATTTGCAAGGTACCTCCTCCAGTGACTTCACTAAGCCATCTCAGTACTACACTGCTAACTCCTGTTTTCATCAGGCAGAGTAATGACATGTGCAAAGACTAAACGCTAGGGTGCTCAGAGGAAGAAATGAACGTGTTATCTTAAGACTTTTCCCATGGACCATTCAACTCAAAATGCATGTGTGTGGTATTTTCATTTCTGATAGGGCTTCCATCTGTGAGTATGGCTAAAAATGTGGATGACCTGTTTGTCCTCATGCATCTGAGAATGACAGAGTTGGAAGACACCTCAGTTAACACATAAAGAGACCAAGAAAAACCCTCTGTCATGGCTAAGGGCTCAGCTGTAGAGTCAAATGGGCTTGGGTTTGAACCCTGACTTCTCAGAGAACTTGTGTGACAGTGGCTACAAACCCTACCTAGAGGGTCACAGGTTCATCATCTATGAAGTAGGGGACATTCACTTCTCAAAATATTTTCTTTTTTCTATAATAAGTGAGATAAAACATGCGAGTTGACTAGCACTCACAATGAACATTATTCGCACAAACAGAGACAAGACTACTCAAGGTCATAAGATGGGATGGGACAGAGCCAGGTCTGAGATGCAGGCTTCTGGCTCTTTCTGCAGTGTTCTTTTCTGCGTGAAGACCTCCTATGTGATGGTTTTTCTTGCCTCTAAGACTTGGCTGGGAAGCTGGTGAACCGCTGACCCCTTTCTACCTTGTGCCTAGAGAAGGAAAGGTGTAAAAACAACATGTGTGTGCAACAGAGACTCCATAGACAAGACTTGTGTCCTCCATTATTACAAAATGAAAGGATAACACCCAAAGAGCTGCCCAGGAGCTTTTTATCTTATCCCTGCTAGTGATCCGCTTTCTGGACTCCAAGCTCGCTCTGATAAATTACCTGTTCTCTTCTCACATACCTGCGATCTATCTGTAGAACATGCTCAGCCAAGTCTTCTGCTCAAGTCATAATCATCCTTGGCAAACTTATTTCCAGGTGATTCAACATATTTCTGAGAGAAGTTGTGTCCCAAAGTTGTCCTGTCACCCACAGGGGACTCGTTTTACCGCCCACTTGGCTGAATAGACTCAAAGGAGAGTACCTCCAACACAGCTCAGTACTCACAGTACAGAGGAAAACACATACAAATAGGCCATGACCCCATAACCCCCAAAATTCTGGGGGAAAACATGGCAGGAGGTCTTATCTTCATGAAAGAGGTAGTTAGAGAGAGCTGCCTGGAGGATGTAACTTAAGCTGAGGAGCAGTTTGGCAGGTGAAGGAAAAGATAAAGAAATGCCAAGCAAATAAAACAGCATATTCCAAGGCCCAGGGAGAGAGAAGCAGACTGGGTTTGGGAAACTAAAAAATATATAATCTGTGAGATTCTGAGATTGGTGGGTATTCAATAAAATCTTGGCTCATGGATTAAGAAAATGTATTTCCCCCCATACCTTTATACACTAAAGTTGTTTATGCTACAATGAGATGGGAGTCTGTCTTTTTCAGAATGAAGGGATCATCCTTGTAAACCTCTAGCTCAAAGCTGGGAAAGCAGTGATGAGCATCTAATAGCTACTGGGGTTTGTGGGAAACAGAGACCCATTGGGCTGGGCCGGGTAGCTGTACTGCCATCACCATGCATTCACCACCCAATGAGAATGACTCCTGCAGGAAAAAGACAACATTCCCATTGATAAAGCCACCAAGAGATTCCATAGTGGATGGTCTGAGTAGAGGTGCAACTGAATTTCCACTGGGCATTCACTTAAATTCTCAAGCTCATGATAGCCAAAGGCAAGAGTGCAAGCTACTATTAGTGGTCAGTTTTTATTTATTCAGCCTAGGGTGTCAGTTTGCCTGGGACTTGGGTCCTCTTGGAACATCGAGTGTTCCATGCTAAGTCCGGGAAAGTACCAGATGAACCAAGACAAACTGGTCACCCTAATTTAGCCCATTACAAGTATATTGATTCTGTACTGGATGCCAGGTTAAGTGCTGAGGATATGGAAATAGATAAGACACAGTCTCAAGAACATTACAACACAATTAATGGAAAAGACAAACATGTAACCAGAATAAGTCCCGAGACCCCCACATACCAGTCTTAAGTAGTGAATTCAAAGAAATAAGTACAACTAAAAGTAATTAAATTGTGCTTCTATGTTCTGTCTCTCAAAGAATATCAAAGGAAATCCAGTTCATCACCCACATTCTTCTTATTTTTAATCCCCCCTTTCCCATCTCATCTCCCAGTTTCTCTGAAGCTCAATGTGCCTGAACCTCTGGGGTCATTCTTGTACTTGGCTCCCTCCCAAGGCTTCCCCAGCACCCTACTTATAAGCAACCTTCTTCCCACTCCCTTCCCTCAACATGCAACATTACTTCCCTACTGGAAATGGCTGCTATGACAAAGTCTCCTCCGGGCTGTCCCAGGAAGGCTGGAGACCCAGTGACTCCATATCCCCAGTTTTCTTCTCTACTCAGAAAGGAGCAGAACAGTTGTTTTCTCATGTGATTGTTTTTCTTGCAATAAATTCTCCACCTCAGTTCACTCAGATAAGCGCATCACTTCCAACTTCCCTGGTAAGTGCTATGATGAGAATAATATGTATACATGGAGCTGTGTAGCCACAGAGGTGGGTACTTAGCTCAAAAACAAAACAGACACTCGGTTGTTGGAACCAAAGCAGATTTTGTCCCATAAATTTGGGGTTTCCCACTATTCCAGACCCAAAGGAACTCTAATTATGGAGGAAGGGAAGCCCTTTAAAGCTGTATCTATCCAACCCACAAGCAAATCAGTTTGAACGCAAAGTGAAATGTACAAAGCAAGCCCATGGTGTTCTATTTACTGAATCACTTAAGAAAAATAGCGCTTTTTGGCGGCGGGGGAAGTGAGAAGGAGAGAGAGAGATCTTGAAGCAGACTCCACACTCAAAGTGGAGTCTGACATGGGGCTCAATTTCACAACCTGAGATTATGACCTGAGCCAAGGTCAAGAGTCAGACAATCAACCAACTAAGCCACCCAGGCACTGAAGAATAACTTCTTAAAGGGGTGACAGGGATAGAGACAGCCAGGTCTTCAGGAAATCATTTGGTCACTAGAAATGTGGATTTTTAAAAAAGTACTATTATTGGGCGCCTGGGTGGCTCAGTGGGTTAAGCCGCTGCCTTCGGCTCAGGTCATGATCTCAGGGTCCTGGGATCGAGTCCCACATCGGGTTCTCTGCTCAGCGGAGATCCTGCTTCCCTCTCTCTCTCTCTGCCTGCCTCTCCATCTACTTGTGATCTCTCTCTGTCAAATAAATAAATAAAATCTTTAAAAAAAAAAAAATAAAAAAAAATAAAAAAAAAAAATAAAAAAGTACTATTATTTATTTAAATTCAATTAGCCAACATATAGTACATCATTAGTTTCTGATATAGCGTTCGGTGATTCCTCAGTTGCAGATTACACCCAGTGCTCATCATATCACGAGCCCTCCTTAATGTCCATCACCCAGTCACCCCATTCCCCCACCAACATCCCCTCCAGCAACCCTCAGTTTGTTTCCCAGAGTTAAGAGACTCTCATGGTTTGCCTCCCTCTCTGGTTTCTTCCCATTCAGTTTCCCTCTGTTCCCCTATGTTCATCTGCACTATTCCTTGTGTTCCACATATGAGAGAAATCATATGATAATTGTCTTTCTCTGACTGACCTATTTCCCTTAGCACAATTCCCTCCAGTTCTATCCATGTTGATGTAAATGGTAAGTATTTTTTATTATGTTATATTGGTTACCATATAGTACATCATTAGTTTTTGATGTAGTGTTCCATGACTCATTCTTTGTGTATAACACCCAGTGCTCCATGCAATACCTGCCCTCCTTAATACCTATCATGGGGCTCACTCATCCCCCACCCCTCCTCTCTAAAACCCTCAGTTTGTTTCCCAGAAATGTGGATTAATTTTGTCCCTAAAGAAACACAGAACCTCACTACACTAAGTGTTAGCAACATGCTGTTTGGGGTGGAGGCATCTCCTGCATTCTAGTTCATATTTACACCTTCTTGGCCCTTCGCCTTTATCCTCTGTGAATCATTATTATAATTGTGAGGCTGTCCAGACTGATACTGAGCCAGACTGCCATGGTCAGAACCCAGTGACTAACTGCACGACTTTGAACAAGTTATTTCACCTCTCTGTGCCTCAGTCTCCACCTCTGGAAAACAAAAACAATCACATTATCTCCCACATAAAGTTGCTAAGAATGTTAAAGAAGAAAATCTCTCTGAAATATTTAGAAAAGTGACTGGTAGATAGAAAGTTATCACATAAGTATTTGTTAAATGACTTCATCATTTTTAGCACCATTTAATTTGTACTTAATTTGTGCCAAGCACTATTCTCACAACAATTCCAAAAGGCAGGTAGTTTTAAATTACCTCTGGTATATAGCCAGGGAAATTGAGGCTCAAGAAGTAACTTACCCACTTGGCATCAAGGAAATCCAAATCAAAACCACATTGAAATATCACCTCATACTGATCAGAATGGCTAAAATTAACAACTTAGGAAACAATAGATGTTGGTGAGGATGTGGAAAAAGGGGAACACTCTTACACTGCTAGTGGGAATGCAGACTGGTATAGCCACTCAAGAAAACAGGATGGAGGTTCCTCAAAAAGTTAAAAATAGAGCTACCCTACAACCCAGCAACTGCACTACTAGGTATTTATGCTGATTCAAAGGGGCACACGCAGCCCAATGTTTATAGCAGCAATGTTCACAACTGCCAAAATATGGGAAGAGTCCAGATGTCCATCAACAGATGAGTGGATAAAGAAGATGTGGTATATATATATATACAATGGAATATTATTCAACCACCAAAAGAATGAAATCTTGCCATTTGCAACAAAGTGGACAGAACTAGGGGGTATTATGCTAAGCAAAATAAGCCAGAAAAAGACAAATAAAGGATTCCACTCATATGTAGAACTTACGAAACAAAACAGATGAATATAAGGAAGGGAAGAAAAAATAAAATAAGAGGAAAACATAGAGGGAGGCAAACCATAAAAGACTCTTATCTAGAGGGAATTAACTAGATGCAACTGATGAATCACTGAATTCTATCACTGAAACTAATACTATAGTATATGTTAATTAAATTGAATTTAAATAAAAAATTGTTTAAAAAAGAAGTAAACCACATGACTGATAAATGGCAAAGTCAGAAGCTAAGTCCAGGTCTGTCTGGCATCAAAACTCATGCTCTGGGTTCTTCTGTCATCCTGACTCCCTAAATCAAGTTTTGGAGAACGTTCCCTCCAAAAGTTTGTTGAAAACCTCCCTCCCCACCCAATTCCCTCAAAAATCCAGGGCTAGTCTTAGAAGAACCTCTGGGATCTGCAGTTTTCCCAAGGAGAGACCTAGCCATGGGGCCAGCCAGCCTCTACCTGGTCCCTGGCAGGTGGCGTCTCAGGCCGGTCTCCATTACGTGAGGATCAGCATACACCCCTGTTTGCCCCTGCGGGAGCCAGCACCATCATTTCTACCCAAAAAACCTGCTCCTTTACCGCCCTTCTGCTAGTTACACTCAGGAGAGTGCCTCCTTGGGAATGCACTCCCATTTTCATTGCCAAGGGACCCAAAGGAAACCTGAGGTCCCAGGAGCCTGTTCCCCTCCCTCCAGACCTCCTTCCCCCAGGGGAGGAGTGCCGCTTTTGACTCTGGAGGCAACTCGGGGGAGAAGCTAAGGCAGGACAAAGGTCAGGTGAATTCTCCCAACTTAATGCCACAGCTGTGTTTGCAGATCAGCAGTAAGAACAGTAGTGACAACGACGATTATGGAAATATGAGCTAACATGAGTTGAAGGAGTTGTGTGCAGGGAGCTATCCTGAGCAACTTACACTCCCTCTTCCTATCTTTCTCACAACCACCTATGGAGGCATTAATGACCCAAACTTCAAATACAAGATGAAACCCAGAAATGGAAAGTTTACTTGACCAAGACCCCACAACCAGCAAGCGGCAGAACAGGGCAGAGGGCGCAGGTCACCTGATTTCACAGAACATAAGTCTCTTTCTTCTGCTCGAGGAGACACGGGCTGAGGTCCCCATAAGGCCATTTCCCTCGTGGTTCTGGTGCTCCATCTTCCAAGCAATAGATTTTGTTTCTCTGCGCCACCCATGCACCTGTCTGCTGCTTTACTGGCCAAGCTGCAACTGCCCAAGAATTCTCCAGAGCACATCTGACCAAGCCCAATAATGTTTCAGAGATAATCTACATAAATAATGGAGTCTGTTCCAAGGTGAGAGACTGTACCGAAGCTTTCCCTGGGGAACATCAGGCTGGCTTTGCAAGCTTGGCAATCAGGCAGGGTTCCGCCACTCTGTGCAGTGCCTGCCTCCTTTGCTAAGCGATTTTGGCTATCACCCAAATGGGCCTCCCCAGGGCAAGTGTACCTTTCCGTGGACCTTGGCTTCTGCTTTCTCCCACACAGCCTCAGCCTGTGCTGTAGACTCCCCTGCTCTTCCATCAGTGGCTCTACGCTGAGAGGTTTTTGCCCAGGGCTTTCCTGAGCATTCATGATGACTGCCCTCTATGCCTGTTTTTTTTTTTTTTCAGATTGGACAGTCCAGCTCAGTACCACAATCCATCCTCTGGGTGATGGCCATGAATAGCAGCCTGTGGCAGGCCAGATCATCCCTCCAATAAAAGGAGGAGTCCACTTGGGCATGGGAACAAACCTCACAAATAGCTTCTCAGCTGATGGAACCATGCCAGGGCTGAGGCTTAGCCTCCTCCTCTCCCTGGAGCTGACATCCCAGCAGTCTGGCTAACCCTCCAGGCTGGATGGGGTTTATGGTTAAGAGCAAGTTCTGATTCCCGCGAGGCTATGTGCTGGTTGTGGGACCGCAAACAAGTTGCTTAGCTTCTCTGAACCTTGGTTTCTTCACCCGAAAAACAGAAATGGTAGTAACACCTACCTCTGAGAGTTAATGATTAAGTGATTTAATGCACACAAAATAATTGCTGCAAGGCAGAACGGAATTAGCATTCAGAAACTGGTAACTGGCCAGCCCATGCTGGCTGGATAACTGCTCAGGGCACTAACCCCCTCACACAGGCGGGGGACCCCGGGGTCGGTATTTCCATTATTCACTGCCTCATGGGCCTCTATGTGTGGAGTGTACAGATACTTCTGTCTCAATACACCCACAAGAGAAACCTCCTCCTCTTCTCAAATTAGCCTTAATGCATAAGAACTTCACAACCTAGTCCACTCCCTTCTCGGACATACATAGCTTTAAGTCTCACTCCACAGGACTAGCTACACATTTCCAAAAAGAAAATGGTGTATTTCATGCCTCTGTATCTTTGCATGGCTTTTTCCTTTGTCTGGTACATCCTTGCCTACCTTCTCGGGCTAGCCCGCTCCTGTTTCTTTCCATCCAACCATCACCATCTCTGAAAGCCTCCTGGGACATCCCTTCCCACCCAAGCTGTCAGGTGACCGACCACTCAGGAGTTTTCATAGGTCCTTCTCCCATCAATGGCAGTATCACACTGAATCAGAATGGCCAGTGTAGCAGTTACAAGTATCTCAGCCTACAATCTAAACTGTGCACAAATAATACCTTTCCTTTATTGCTCAAAAACTGAACTTAATTTCCATTGGAGCTTCCAAATCATAATCTCAGTCACTTCAGATAACATTAATGACCTTAAGACAGTGCCAGCCAAACTGGCTACACCTTCAACACCCACATCTTCCCCAGTGTGACTATGGGCTCTGAGAGCCTCATACAGTATTGAGGAATGTGTGGGGTGGGGACAGAGATGGATGGGGGCACTGCTCTCCAGCTGCTGTCATTAATTCATGCTGGCATCTGCTGAGATGCAGCCCATGCCCATCACGTCCTCTGTTAGTGATCTACAGAGAACTTAGCTCTGCTCCATGATCTGCCTCTCTAAGTCCAGCACTGTGTGCTTACTTCTGCATCTCTCTGGGCACATGCAAATCACGTTCCTATTCTCCATGCAACGCTGAGCTCTAAGAAGCCCTCTTGAGGCCACTAGCCCTGCACACTCCACATGCTCCTCTCTACTGCCCATAGGTGTCAGGATAAATGAAGAACAACTCAGGAAGTCTTGCCACCCTTCTAGGCTCCCCTAAGAAAGTTAAGTGTAGATATCCTCCCTCCAGGTTGTCCCCAAAACCACTGGATATACTGTCAATTGCTTCACCCAGCCTCCCTAAGAACTCATCCCTGAGAGTCATGGGACCCTTTTAAGGGAACAGCACCAATGCAGACTTCTTTTTTTCCCCAGTGTACATTTCTGTTGCATTCCCTCCAATTCTGTTGCATTCCCTAGATAAGCTTTACCTTTTATGGAGCAGGAAAAAAAAAAAATCCCAAACTCTGATTAGTCTTCTATTCTGTAGACCTTGAGTCTCTTCAAGGCAATGATTTTTGGAGCCTCAAATCCCTAAGCTTTTAGAAGTCACAGGTCTTACCTTTCAAACAATCATCTGTGTCTTGAGTTTTCAAACAGATCTTGAAACTGCACCCCAAGATTTGACTCCTTCAGGCTCATATCTTTCTCATACCTTTCTGTTCTGCTGTAAAAAATTCTTCCCAAGGCAAAGAATGCCTTAAAGTGTGGTTTGACTAGGCAATGTACCACAGGACTCTCCCCAAAATGCTAATAACCAAATACAATAGTATATACATCAAAATAGTATCTTACTGCCTCTTAACTTGTCTGATTCTCCACTAGACTGAGCTAACTAAAAGCAATCATTTCATGTCTTTGACAAATACCATGTGCTCAATAAATTTTAGTTGAATAAATAAATAAAACATTGATTTCTGTTCATAGTATTTAAGATTTTAAGCAATAAACTATATACTGGACTATTAATCAGGGTATAGATCAGCTCTACAAAGAAAGTAAAGTTCCTTGTACTAGAATGGTAGAGCCAACAGAATGGCTAATCTTGATTCTCCCACTCAGCATTTACTAAGTTGTTTTATGAGTCAGACCCTTGTTTCATACACGATCTCCCTTAATTTCATCTTAGAAATGAGAATGTGTGTCTTTTAGAGAATGAGACTCCAAGTGCTTGGGGCCCAGTTTTTTCACAGAAAATGGGAAGGCTCTCTGTCCCCAAAGAAGAGCCACCAAGTCCAGGCAGAGTGAGATGAAGAACACAGGAAGTTACAGAAAATGAGCATCTTTTGGGGCATTTATGGCTCTGACCTCATTAGATCTGCAAGTGAAAACCCGGGGAACATATTTATCATTTCATTTCATGTTTTATATTATCAGCTCTTGCACGGAGATAAATTCATGGAAGTTAATATGGGGAAACTGGTAATAAGCTCAGGAAGGCTCTTGGAAACCTCATATTGTATTTGCCCTGAGGCTCATAATTTGACTTTCAATCAACACAGCTGAAATACGTGGCATGAAAATTTTATCGCGAAAGGATACTGTGTGCCAGAAGGTAACCTCCTTTCTGAGCTAATTATTTACTGTTAAAGCGAAAATGTTGTAATGTAAATCACAGGTGCATTGTTCCTCGGATTCTGGCTGGAGTATGAAGATGACTGCGCTTTCTAAACCAGATGGAGTCACTGAATCAGGCTCATCCCAAAGTGACTGCTGCCCAGCTATATTACCAAACTGGAAACCAGGAAGGAAGCAATTTAGTGCAAGGGAATAACCATTAGATTTCGACAAAAGACTTGAAATCAAGCCTTCCTCCCTTGCTGAGTCACCAATGACCCTAACCCTGTTTTCTCATCTCTTTGCTGAGGATAATAATATGGACCCTACAGAGAGCACATGGTTGCTGGGAAGACCCAATCAGTTACTACATGTGAAAGAGCTCTGTGCACTATAAAATGTCCTGCCCTGTGAAAGGACAGAAGGCAACCTGGCTAACAGGCTGATGCTTCCTGTCCTTGTAGGAACTCAATAATAACAGCCCACACTCTCAAAGTGCTCACTTTGTACAAGCACCGTTCTAAGTGATTACAAATATTAACTCACGTAATCCTCAAACAACCCACTGTGGTAGGTTCTACTGTTACTCCTATTTATACATAAGGAAACGGAGTCAAGAAGAGGCTAAGTCACTTGCCACATGGCTCCAGAATCCCTGCTCTTCATACCCTGGGTAAGGATGTCTTCCTATCTCCCAGCCTCCCCTCAGACATCTTTTTTTTTTTTTTTTAATTTATTTGACAGACAGAGATCACAAGTAGGCAGAGAGGCAGACAGAGAGAGAGGGGGAAGCAGGCTCCCCACTGAGCAGAGAGCCCGATGCGGGGCTCGATCCCAGGACCCTGGGATCATGACCTGAGCCGAAGGCAGAGGCTTTAACCCACTGAGCCACCCAGGTGCCCCCCCTCAGACATCTTTATCTTTGATCCTACTGTAAAGCTCTACTTCTTTGGGCCATAAAATAGCTAAAAGAATCTAAATACGTCTCTCCAGAACACAGTCTGCCTTGGGATCTGCTGTTCCTTCCCCACTTAGTACTATTTTTTACATATCCTGTAGAGATGTAACCTCTGCTTGCTTGTCACCCTCTGGCCTTTGAGGTCAAACAGAGCAGTGAGCCACTTTTAAAGACTAAACATCTCAGCCTCTTCAACTCTTTATCCCATCAGACATTCCTAGGCCATTTCCAGATGCTCACTACCCAGTTCTGGGTTCCTCTGATTTTGTCCCCTAGAAATGGGCTGTCCATGATTGGACATATAACCATAGGGTGGTCTGTCCTGGACACAGGCCAGGATTACACAACCACACACTAAACAGCTAAAAATCATGCTCAAAAGTCCCACACTGCCATATCCATCTGAGCTCGGTTTCCCTCCTGCCTGGAGTCTGAAGGCCCTAAGGTATAGAAGCTCTTTCTGATAGAGAACAATCTTCCTGACTGAGGAAGGCTCAGCCAACCCCATCATCCAGAGACCCAAAACGATGATGTGTCTAGATTATCCTTCCCCCCCACCATTTGCCACAACCTCCTGGATTTTTCTTCTCATTCTCCTTTCTTCAGGCCCTTTTTTTTCAGCTTCTCTAACCATTTATTAATTAATTCATTTCAACAAATATGTATGAACACACCACAAAATAACTGGTACTCCAGAACCTGGCATCAGAAAATATTAGAACTGTTCTGAAGAGGCTGGAGATTAAATATATTTTTTGAAGTCTTCTGGGAATGTTCACTGATCTTTTTCAGACACTCTCTTGCTTACCCAGGTATGGTTCTAGTTTTACATACAGCAGGTGTTCAATAGTGCTTGCTGAATTTCATTACATGCACATATCTGTATGATGTGCCTACGTATGATGATCTATGACGTCTCCAAGTGCTGCTGCAAAGAAGGCAACTAAAAGGTGTAGCCACCTTCCTCTGTGGCTTCTAATATCTCTGCTTTTATCTTGCCACTGCATTAAAAGTAACAGGTCAGGGAATTTTCAAGGAAAAGTCCAAATAAAATCATTTGCTGATTTTGACAAGGACATCCTTTATTCTGGCTTAGCCATTAACATTGGGGAGATGTTGGGTAGCAGATGGTATTTTTTTTTAAGAATTTATGTATTTATTTGAGAGAAAGAAAGTGAGAGACGGAACAC
Organism: Lutra lutra; assembly: GCF_902655055.1. Classification (NCBI taxonomy): domain Eukaryota; kingdom Metazoa; phylum Chordata; class Mammalia; order Carnivora; family Mustelidae; genus Lutra; species Lutra lutra. The sequence goes on along the minus strand of NC_062282.1, from coordinate 75,499,901 downwards.
AAGTGGAAGGGGAGGGGCAGAGGGAGAAGCTGGCTCCCTGCTGAGCAGAGAGCTCAATGCAAAGCTTGATCCCAGGACCCAAGATCATGATCTGAGCCAAAGGCAGATGCTTAACTGACTGAGCTACCTAGGCACCCAAGGTTGAGCTCTTTAAACTGAGTGAATGAAAGAAGAAGGGTTGTTCCTTGGGAAGTGTCCTCACAACTGCTGTTAAGTCCAAAGGTCTGTGGGTTTTGCTATGAGGGTCCAGTGAGAATGCTCTTGCCTTCGAGGGGCTCATGTGTACAGTGACCAGAGAGCTCACTGCCCAGGCCTTAAGTGGGGGTGTCCAGCCAGGTCAGTAACTGCACTGATGAGAAGCAGGAGGTGGAGGGTGGACTCCAGAAAGAAGGGACAGGATGGAGGACATGAACATGCTCTCAGCAAGAACCCGGTTAGTGTGTGAGAGAACCTCACCTGGCTGAGCCTCGAAGGCCTTGGCAAATGGGACAGCTTTGCCAAAGATTCACCAAGTGACTGGGGTAAAAAGTCTCCTAAGCCCATAGAATAAGATCCTATTTCCCAAGTCTATAGTCAAGACACTCCACAATTTGGTTTCAACTTACTTTACCAGCACTATCTCCCAAAGCAGAATTACATGGAGTGGGTAACTGAAGAGCACATTCTTCACGGAGTAAGAAGGTTAATACACATGTGACTCACAAATTAAAATACGTGGGGCAAACTTGATGATTGTTTTTCCCACCATGTACAGTTCGACAGTTGTGCACTGTACAAAGTTGTTCAGTCACTCCAAGCCATGTTCCCATGAGGTATGTCTGCCTGAGGGGGGCTACCTTCTCACTGCCCAAAACTCCTGCACAGGCTAGCAGAATCCTGATTGCTTCATAAGATTCTGCGAGAATTCACTTAGATTATGATTACTACGAGTTTAGACCTACGTATGACAAGAATTACATGTTCAATAAATGTTCATTGTCATTGCTCTACTGTTCTTGTTGATGTTTGATCTCCACTCAAAAGAATTTTTTTTCCTTCTCTGTCCAGTCAGTTTGCCCACTGCCTGCTGAATAGGGAGTGCGCATTGCCCTCCAAGTTTCTCATCGGCCTGTTCAGTGTACCCCCTATGGTTAAAGCCTTTCCATGCTCCGAGCCCCTCTTCAGTCCCCACATTCTCTGTAAATCATTCCAACAATTCTTGCCTTCCTCTTTCGAACCCCCAGAACATCGACTGTTGGCATAATTCACTTGGCAATTAATCATTCTGTGCCTTGTCACAGCTCCCTATTGTAGTTAAGCCAATTATGCTGAACCGTCTTTGTACCTTCCTCAATGCCTGTGTCCTCACCCCATCCTCCCAACTTCTGGATGTCCTTAAAGCACCCAGCCCAGTACCGCACCCAGGAGGAGCTAGGTGTATTCATCTGCAAAATCTCAGGAGACAGGGTAATGACTTGAAGAGTTAAGAGCAAAGTGCTTTTTGAAGGTTCTTGGATGATTAAAAAGAAGCCCACAAACAAGAAAATTAATCAGCACATCAATTGATCAAAATGTCCACTTTGGGATGTCTGCGTGGACAGAGTCCGTGCAGGTCGTTCATGCCACGTGCTGCCCATTTTCCAGGCTCCTCCCAAATGAAACCCAGAGTCCCAATGAACCCCTGTAAATTCATAGTGAAGTTCTGACAAACTGTTTAATAAACAAGAGAACATGAAAGCCTTGGGCATGACTTAATGATCCTTTTGAAATTGGGAAGAGAGAACCTCTTGCTTCATACGCTATACCCCTATACCTCACCTGGTGCCCTATTTAGTGAGTAAGCAGGTCCTGAGCATTGAGCAAACTACAGAAGAGAACATGAGACCAAGATAATTTACATAGAACCCCACTCCATCCCTATCTCTTTCACCAACAACCCCTTCCCCATCTCCAAGACTCATTCCAGGCCTAACTACTTCTGGAGCTTTTTCTGGATTCTGCAGCCACAGGAATCACTCTCCCGTTAGGATCTGTCAACCTTGCAAATTCCAAACCATCTCACCAAACATTGCGCCTTGTGCTATCAAAACCCCACCAAGGTTTTGGTCTACTTTCGTAAGATGCTGACGTGCATGTGAGCCCAGAAGTACCACCATAATGCCCAATTTGAAATATTTCTGTTCATCAGAGCAGCTACATTGACTGACTATAGAAATGCATAAATGAATCATAAAACACAAAATCAATCTTTATTAATAAAAAGCTTTAACTGTTTTAAAATGTGTGAAATCTTATTTGAAAATGGGTCCCACGGCAGACAACAAAACAAAACAAAAGCTTGAAAAAGACTGCTTCCCATGATGCATCTGGTAATTAATCCTTGATGTCCTAAAGACTCCCTGGCATTGTTGCCATTTTCAGTATTTTCAGTATTTAAAGACCATGTATTAATTATTAATCATAGTGAACTTTTTAAACGTTCTGTAAACTGGGTTGTTCCAAGAGCAGCAGGGAGCCGAAGCTGGGGGTGGCATCATTCTGACAGAGAAGTTTGGGCTCATCTTGCCTCTCTCCAATTTAAGGAACTGGACCTGTTCACTTCAGAGCATGCAGAGAAGATGAGAAAGGTGTTGACATCATTTTCGAAGCTTTTACAGAGATAACACCATCTGCTGTGCTCCTAATCCATCCTAACAGTGATAAAATCAGTAATCCCAGAGGGGTCACCAATGTTTCACCTCCTCTGACGGAGCTAATTCTTCTTAATCAAACTGGTGTTCCAGACCTCCTTCTCCTAAGAAGCCTGCAGTGTGTTGCTGGGTTTACAGACTCTCATTTGAAGATTGTTGGGGGCTGTGGGCTAACCAGAGTTCTTTCCATGGCAGAGATCAAGCAGCACAGGTTGCCATGATGTTTAACCAGGTATGTTCCAAATCATTTAACACCAGAAATACTTCAAATAAGAGTTAAAATACTGGAAGGCAATTTAGCATGGACAATACAAGCACATATTAGAATTAGACTGATTTTTCATCCCTGGTTTCTTCACTGACTGGCTGTATGACCTTGGGAATGACTCTAACCTCTCTGAGCTTCAGTTCCCTCATTTTTTAAACAAAACAAAAAAATAGTAATAATAATACCTGCCTCTCATACCTTTTGAGGATTACCTAGAACAATACATGGAAAGTGCTCAGAGAGTATCTGGCACTCAACAACTATTAGCTATTATTTTTAATGAATGAAGTTTATCAATTATGTGCTTTTCTGAAGCTGAATGCACAAGGCATCACTTTCAATGACCCACATTCTGAAACACTTTCTCGAATGACCAGGAAAGGCTGGAGGCGTAGTTAGGCTGTGGGAAATGGCTCACCATCTCAGGAATACCAAATAGAGCGCCTTGCACACAAGAAAACATCATTTGTCGCATCCTGGGGTGGGGAGGCTCAGACATGCCCCTCCGGGTACAGCCAGAGCATTTCTTTGCAAGTGGAATTCTCAAGGCTCAGTGGTGATTTGTCTTTCTTTTTAAAGTGTAAGAACTCGGAGATCACGTCTAAAACCCAAAGATATCCAGATGCTCAGCAGTAAGAAGACATAGCTTGAGGGACAAAGATACGGGTTCTGAGCCTAGCTTAAGCACAAATTGTGTGACCATGGACAAGCTACTTAAATTCTATCAGTCTCATTTTTCTTTTTTGTACAATGTAACAGGTAAAACATATCTTTGTGGACTGTTATAAAGATTAAGTCAAAATACATAAAGTGCCTAAGCTGGATTTTTTTCCCTGTGTGACATTAAGCAAGATAACCCCTGAACATCAATCTCCTTACAGATACAAAGATGAAAATAATCTCTCAGGGTTGTTAGTTTTACACTATTATTGCATTGTAACTGACATGATAAACTGTCTATTTCAAGTGCACAATCTCATAAATTTTGACATATGTGTACAACGACAAAACCACTACCACAATCAAGATAATGAACATACACCCATCAGCCGCAAATGCTGCCTCCTATGTCTTTGCAATCCTTCTCTCCTGGCCCCTTCCCAATATATCCCAACCTATGAATTCAGGCAACCAACAGTTGTCAAGTACAGTATGTGCTCTATTTCTGTATAATATTTTTTTAAAGATTTTTTATTTATTTATTTGACAGAGAGAAATCACAAGTAGGCAGAGAGGCAGGCAGAGAGAGAGAGGAGGAAGCAGGCTTCCCGCTGAGCAGAAAGCCCGATGTGGGGCTCGAACCCAGGACCTGGGATCATGACCTGAGCCGAAGGCAGCGGCCCAACCCACTGAGCCACCCAGGCGCCCAATATTTTTTGCTCAGCATAATTATTTTGAGAGTAATAATAGTGTCTATCCATCGTTCATTATTTTTATTGTCAGTAACATTCCTTTGGATGGATAGAACACAGTATGTTTAACTTTTTGCTACTGATAGGCATTTGGGTTGTTTCTGGCTTGAGACCACTCCCAATAAAGCCGTGTTGAACATCTATATACAAGTCTCTGATACTTCTCAGGTAAATCCCACTCCTAAGAGCAACATGGCTGAGTCATAGGGTATATACAATGTCTGACTTTTGAAGAAACTAAAAAACTGTTTTCCAGAGTGCTTGTGCTATTTGCCATGCCTACCACCTGTGCATGAGATTTCCAGTTTCTCTACATCCTCACCAACATCTGATGTGACATTCCATTTAACATTAGCTATTAGAATCAGTGTGTAGTAGTATCTCAGTGATCTTCATTGGCATTCTCTAATGATTAATTAAACTGATCAGTTTTTTAAAGACCCATTTGCTGTATTCTTCACTGGAATGCATAATTAAATCTTTTGCCGATGTTTTTACTGGGCTGTTTTCTTCTTTTTGAGTTTTCAAAATTATCTTTATATTTTGTATACAAGCCCTTTATCAGATACAGGTTTTGCAAATAAATGTTTTCAGATTCTGGGCTGTCCTTTCATTATCCTACAGTGCTTTTCAAAGAGCAAAGTTTTCATTTTGATGAAGTCCAACTAATCAATTTTTTGTCTTTTATGGATACTTTTGGTGTCATACATGAGACATGTTGGCTTAGTCCAAGTTTACAAATGTTTCCTTCTATATTCTCCTAGAAACTTTACAGCATTAGGTTTTACTTTTAAGTTTATGGTCCATTTTGAATAAATCTCTGAATATATGTGAGATAGGATCAAAACACTTTTGTTTGATTGTTAAAATGTCTATACTGCCTAGAGCAATCTATACTTTTAATGCCATTCCGATCAAAATTCCACCAGTATTTTTCAAAGAGCTGGAGCAAATAATCCAAAAATTTGTATGGAATCAGAAGAGACCCCGAATTGCTAAGGAAATGTTGAAAAACAAAAATAAAACTGGCGGCATCACGTTACCTGATTTCAAGCTTTACTACAAAGCTGTGATCACCAAGACAGCATGGTACTGGCATAAAAACAGACACATAGACCAGTGGAACAGAGTAGAGAGCCCAGATATGGACCCTCAACTCTATCGTCAAATAATCTTCGACAAAACTGGAAAAAATATACAGTGGAAAAAAGACAGTCTCTTCAATAAATGGTTTTGGGAAAACTGGACAGCTATATGTAGAAGAATGAAACTCGACCATTCTCTTACATCGTACACAAAGATAAACTCGAAATGGATAAAAGACTTCAAAGTGAGACAGGAATCCATCAGAAGTAACCTCTTCGATATCAGCCACAGAAACTTCTTTCAAGACATGTCTCCAAAGGCAAAGGAAACAAAAGCGAAAATGAGCTTTTGGCCCTTCTTTTACTTTTGACCTGTGTGTTTTCATATTTCTTGTAAGGAGCATATTACTGGGTCTAGCTTTTTTATCCAATCTCACAATCTCTGATTTTTTTAAAAACATATTTTATTTGAGAGACAGAACAGGAGCAGGGGGGAGGAGAGAAGGGAGGCAGAATCCATAGCAGACTCCATGCTGAGGGCAGAGCCTGACACAGGGCTCGATCCCAGGACACTGGGATCATGATCTGAGCCAAAGGCAGACACTTAACTGCCTGAGCCACTCAGGCACTCCACAATCTCTGCTTTCTAATTCGAGAAGTTATATGTAATGTGATAATTAATATATTAGGTTTAAGTCTTTCGTCTTGCTATTTGTTTCCTATTTTTCTCCTTTATTTCTTGTTCCATTTTTCTTCTTTTTCTGCATTTATTTGCATTGGGTATTTTTTTATGATTTCCTGTGTTGGTTTATTAGCTTGCTTTGTTGTTTTTGTGGTTTCTTTACGGTTCATAGTACACACCTTCAACTTATCACAGTTTTTCTTTAAGTGAGATGATATCACTTCATACAAAGTTTAAGAACCTAACAACAGCATTCTTCCATTTGTCACCTCTATGTTTTATATTATTATTGTAAATTTGCATATGTATGTAAATATTATAAACTCCAAACACATTATTGTTATTTTTCTTTAAATAGTCAATTATCTTTTAAAGAGATTTAAGTAATTTTAAAAATCTTATATATTTACCTATGTAATTACCATTTCTTATTCCTGGGTACAGATTCTTATTTCCTTCTAGTATCATTGTCCTTCTGTCTGAAGGACTCCTCTCAATATTTCTTATAAAGTAGATAAGATGGTAATAAATTCTTTCAGCTTCTGGATGCTTGAAAATGTCTTTATTTTTTCTTCATTTTTGAATGATATTTTTACATAGACCAGTGGAACAGAGTAGAGAACCCAGATATGGACCCACAACTTTATGGTCAAATAATCTTCAACAAAGCAGGAAAGAATATACAGTGGAAAAAAGACAGTCTCTTCTATAAATGGTGCTGGGAAAATTGGACAGCTATGTATAGAGGAATGAAACTTGACCATTCTCTTACACCATACACAAAGACAAACTCAAAATGGATAAAAGACCTCAACCTGAGGCAGGAATCTATCAAAACCATACAGGAGAACATAGGCAGTAACTTCTTTGACATCAGCCACAGCAACTTCTTTCAAGACATGTCTCCAAAGGCAAGGGAAACAAAAGCAAAAATGAACTTTTGGGGCTTCATCAAGATCAAAAGTTTCTGCACAGCAAAGGAAACAGTCAACAAAACAAAGAGGCAACCCATGGAATGGGATAAGATACTCGCAAATGACACTACAGACAAAGGGCTGATCTCCAAGATCTATAAAGAACTCCTCAAACTCAACACTCAAAAAACAGAAAATCGCCTCAAAAAATGGGCAGAAGATATGAACAGACACTTCTCCATTGAAGACATACAAATGGCTAACAGACACATGAAAAAATGTTCATCATCACTAGCCATCAGGGAGATTCAAATCAAAACCACATGGAGATACCACCTTACACAAGTTAGAATGGCCAAAATTAACAAGACAGTAAACAACATGTGTTGGAGAGGATGTGGAGAAAGGGGAACCCTCTTACACTGTTGGGGGGAATGCAAGTTGGTGCAGCCATGTTAGAAAACAGTGTGGAGATTCCTTAAGAAACTAAAAATAGAGCTACCCTATGGCCCAGCAATTGTACTCCTGGGTATTTACCCCAAAGATACAGATGCAGTGAAAAGACAGGCCATCTGTACCTCAATGTTCATAGCAGCAATGGCCACAGTCACCAAACTGTGGAAAGAGCCAAGATGCCCTTCAACAGATGAATGGATAAAGAAGATATGGTCCATATATACTATGGAGTATTATGCCTCCATCAGAAAGGATGAATAGTGAACTTTTGTATAAACATGGACGGGACTGTAGGAGATTATGTTGAGTGAAATAAGTCAAGCAGAGAGAGTCAATTATCATATGGATTCACTTACTTGTGGAACATAAGGAACAACACAGAGGACATTGGGAGATGGAGAGGAGAAGTGAGTTGGGGGAAATTGGAGGGGAAAACGAACCATGAAAAACTGCCGACTCTGAGAAACAAACTAGGGTTTTGGAAAGGAGGGTGGTGGGGGTTGGTGAGCCTGGTGGTGGGTATTGCGGAGGGCATGTATTGCATGGAGCATTGGGTATGCTGCATAAATAGTGAATCTTGGAACACTGAAAAAATAAAATAAAATTTTTAAAAAGAAAGATATTTTTACAGAGTATAGAATTCTATGCTGACAATATTTTTCTTTCAGTCCTTTAAAGATACTGTTCCATTCTCTTCTCACTTGCTTTGCTCCTGATGAGAAATTCTCCTGCATCTTTCTCTATACACAATGTTTCATTTTCCTCCTTTTAAGTTTTTCTTTTTATTACTTATTTTGGAAAATGTGATTATGTACCTTGCAGTAATTTTGTACTTCTCATGGCCTGCAGTTCATTTAGGTTCTTAGATTTGTGATTATCAGATGAGGAATACCTACTCTGGAGGTTCAAATAACATAATTTTGCAAAATCCAGAGGTACTAAAGATAAGGTAATTTATAATTTTCCAACAGTCAATTTGAAAATTTTTCCTTTTTACCTCTCCTGGATCAAAGGCTAGAATCAGGGATGGTACCAGGCCTCATGGAGAAAGCGTCTCAAACCTTTTCTGGGGATCATTCAAGTACCATAAGTATTTCTAAAAATGGGAGACATTTCAGGCAGATTCTTGTGCTTAAAAAAAAAAAAAAAAAAAGACAGGTTGCAGAAAAAAACGAGAGACTAGGCATAGTGAGATGAGGGAGTTTTGGCAATTTGACAAACATCAAATGGAAATTACCCCATTGAAGAAGTCTCAAAATGTTTCCTTGGACTGGCTAACTTCACATACTTTTAAGGTACAGGTGGTCTGTGGTCTAGCTGTTTCTAAAACTTTTAGAGTACACTATTAAATCCTAATGCAAAAAGGAAGAGGAGAGGAAAGGGTGAGAGGCGGGAAAGGCAAATATTTGCTCAAGCTTATGACTGCATTCTAAAATCTTGGTTTTGGGGGCTCCTGGGTGGCTCAGTGGATTAAAGCCTCTGCCTTCGGCTCAGGTCATGATCCCAGGGTCCTGGGATTGAGCCCCACATCGGGCTCTCTGCTCAGCAGGGAGCCTGCTTCCTCCTCTCTCTCTCTCTGCCTGCCTCTCTGCCTACTTGTGATCTCTATCAAATAAATAAATAAAATCTTTAAATAAAATAAAATAAAATCTTGGTTTTTGCACATATAATTTAAGAATATCAGTGCTGTCCTTCCCAGTCTCCTTTCATGAACCTACACTCAGCCCTTGAGAATAGCTGGAAATGATTCTTCTGATGCACCAGGATAGACAATATCAGAAAAGACTTTTTAAAATGCCTTTTTTGAAGGGCGCCTGGGTGGCTCAGTGGGTTAAGCCGCTGCCTTCGGCTCGGGTCATGATCCCAGGTCCTGGGTTCGAGCCCCACATCGGGCTTTCTGCTCAGCGGGGAGCCTGCTTCCTCCTCTCTCTCTGCCTGCCTCTCTGCTTACTTGTGATTTCTCTCTGTCAAATAAATAAATAAAATCTTAAAAAAAAAAATCTAAAAAAAAAAAAAAAAACCTTTTTTGAGGTGCCTGGGTGGCTCAGTGGGTTAAGCCTCTGCCTTGGGCTCAGGTCATGATCTCAGGGTCCTGGGATCGAGCCCCACATCGGGCTCTCTGCTCAGCAGGAAGCCTGCTTCCTCCTGTCTCTCTGCCTGCCTCTCTGCCTACTTGTGATCTCTGTCTGTCAAATAAATAAATAAAATCTTTAAAAAATAAATTAATTAATTAAATAAAATGCCATTTTCCTGGTAAGTGATCACACAGACTGGTGTGGAAATTACAGAGCTAGGTCTAAAAGGCAGGGAAAATAATTATGTTTCCAAACTGCTGACTTCCTATCTTCTCAGTAAGAGAAACAAACTTATAAATAGGAGAACTCCACAAAGATTTCATGAAGAACATATGTATTACTGCCTGCTAGCAGGGACAAAATCTGGACTTGGGCAAAGTAACATGTGAATCCTGGAGCAGGCAAAATCAGTACAGATGTGAGGCAGTGGCTGCTGACACTGCTGATGTGGAGAGGCCTCTTTCTGCTCTAAACTCAGAAAAACTTGATAAAACATTCTTCACAAAATGTAAAAATCAAAGTTCATGTGAAAGAGGGAAAGAGAGAGAGAGGAAGGGAGGAAAGGAGAGAGGAAGGAAGGAAGGAAGGTAGGTAGGTGGGCGGACAAAACGGTGGGAAATCCCCATAGATCAGAAATGAATAGGAAAGCAGCAAGGGGAAGCACTGTTGTGTGGAGTATGGACCAGAGATAGGCTTCAGGGCTTGGGAGTTGGGGCTTAAGATCACTCAGGAAGCCAGGATCACATGGGACACAGATCTATAGGATAAAGATTAGGTATCCCATAGCACATGGTTCTCATAGAGGCACAGAATCCCTGATGTCTAGTACTCTACTGTATAATTACACCAGAATTTATTTGCCCATTCTCCAATGGAGAGACATTTGGGTGATCTCTGGTCTTTATGAATACAGACACAGCTACTATGAAGAGTCTTATAAAAGTCTCCTGGTACACAAAAACAAACATTTCTTTAGGGCATATGCCTAGGAGTGATGCTGCTGAAACAGCAGGTATTATAAGTTGTTTACAAAATATATTTGCAAATGTTTTAATTTTTACTAACTGGTGTGTATAAAATGGAATTTCATTGTGCTTTTTAAATTGCAATTTTTGATTATTAATGGGATTGATCCTCAGTTATATGTTTACTAGCTACTTACGTTTCTTCTTCTGTGACAGACCAGTTTATCTTTTGTCCATTTTTCTATTGTGCTTTGAGAAATTATTTATAAGTTCTAGGCATTAATTCTTTGTCAAGTACATATGCTATAAATATCTCTCTCATTTTTCACTCTGTTCATGGCAAAATTTTTTACTGTCATCAAATGTAACTATATTTCCTTTGTAGTTTAGAATTTTTGCCACAATTTTATATCATTTCCTACTCCAAAGTCATAATATATCCTCCAATATTGTTCCCTAAAGTTTTATGATTTGAATTTCACCCTAATTTTTTGTGGTATTTCAAGAAGGAATCCCACCACGTATATTTAATATTTAAACGAACACAGCACCATTTATTAAAAAGCTCATCCCTTCCCCTACTGATTTGCAATTCCAATTTTGTCTGAAATCAAGTTTTCCATGTATGTGAAGTCTATTTCTGGATTTTTCTATATAGATTCACTGGTCTATTTCTCTAACCATATAGTAATACCTCACTGAATTACTTTTATAGTTTTAAAATGAATCTTGATATCAGTTAGACCAATCCCCTCTACCATATTTTTCTTCTTCGGGTAGTTTTGACTATCATTACCCTTTTGCTATTCTGCATAAGCAAAACACCACCATCTCTCTCTCTCTCTCTCTCACATACACACACACACACAGTAACAAACCTCCTTTTACACTACTTTTAAAAGTTTAGTAAAAAAAGATAAAGGAAAAAGTATTAACAGAAAGGAAATATGATATTATCAAATTATACTAAGCAAAATGAAACTTTAGGGATAAAATAGGGTCTTACTTAATGATGAAAAAAATTCATCAGGAAGATACAAAAATACCAATCTGGTATAAATGCAACCATACAGTCTCAAAATGTTATTTAAAAAAAAAAAAAAAAGAGTAAGTAGACTTGAGAAGGGAAACTGATCTATCACCATGGGATATTTTAGCACATTTCTCTATAAAACTGTCACATCAAGCAGGCAAAATAAATAAATAAAATAAGAAAAGTTTGAACAACAAAATAAACAATATTGATCCTGCAGATATATCCTACAAATAGAGTAAACACGTTCCTTTCAAGCACATGCATAATTCACAAGAATTGACAAAGTTCTGCACCATAAAAGAAGTTTCCACCAAGGAATCAATACCAAACACTGAATTCTCTAAGTACAGGAAAATAGCATTCGAAATCCATAGCAAAATGGCAACTTTTCACAGTCCCTGTGTCCAGCCCTCACAGGGTTTTTCATATATTGCCAACCTCTTAGAAAGGGACACAGCGAAGGGCCTCTTCCTTGTGAGTAAAGAAAAAGGACTTTAAAAAGTAGCCTGGGGAGTCAAGCAGAGTCCAGTGGGGATTCTCGCTCATTATTTAATAGCCTTGTGACCTTAAGGAAGTGACACAACCTTTGTGTGTCACAGTTTCCTCGAAGTCAGAATGGAAAGTATCTTTTTCCCAAGGCTATGTGAGAATTAAATGAGATGATATATAGCACTTGGCATTAAGCAAGACCACATAGCTATAGCTAATGTTTGGGTTTTTTTAGGTTTTCTTTACATTTGTTTCATTGTTGGTATTCTTATTATATTAATATCTGCTCTTCAACATAACAAACTGAATTCCTCTTGGGTTTTCCACCCAGTCATAAGGCACCCTTTTTCAAATCTGCACCATGGGTTTCAGGTTCAAACAGAGCATCACAGCAGAGGAGGCCAAGCAAAGCAACTAGCTTCTAGTTTCTCATGCTTGGTTTCTCCAGGTGTTCACTGCTCCCAAGGAAGCTCCTTTTCCAGTTCCCTAGTTAAAAAATCCAAAGGGGTCATTTTGATTTTGACTATCTTTTACCAAACATGTAGACTTCTTTCCCTTCTCCTTTCCTCTTTGAAATCCTTTAAACTCTGTGGATGAGTGCGGAGCTGGGGATACCTGAAAGGCTGATGAACTAGCAACAAAGTGACTTGGATTAGAAATCCTGCTCTGTCAGACTCTTAGCTCTAGGAAACAAACTGAGGGCTGCTGAAGCCAACCTATGGAGGGTCATGAATGCCAAGGTTAAACGCTGGAGTTGCCTGTAGTTCAGTCTCCCCACAGGGCCATGGACTCATGGTGGAGAAAGACTGTGCACAATTTGTCATTTTGCTCAAATACTTGGAATCAAGGCTTGCAGGGAATATCTGTCCAAGAGAAAGAAAGAATGACTATACAAATAGATAGAGGCAAGAAGAATGGATGTTTAATAAGGTTCATAAGAAAAAGTTTAATGAGAAGGGTGCAAACAATACATGAGACAAGCTCAAAGAGTGGGATGTGACCAAAATGCACTTTACTTTTTTCTCCCACTGTCCCTCTAACTTTTTTTTCCTCACTGAAGTATAATTGACATGTCATTAGCCAAAAATATTTAATTGAACTATGTGACAATTTTGACACAGATACATCCCCCTTTAACCATCTGCAAAACCAACATCATGAACATCTCCATCACTCCCAGAAGTTTCCTCCTCGTGCCTCTTTAATGGGCTCTGAAACAGAGGTCTGCATGCAAGCCTGGCCAGAGCGCTGTCAGCAATAGTACCCATGTAGGAGTGAGGGCAGCAGGACTGAAGGCAAGAAGGGCGGGGGCTGAAATGTAATGAAGAGAGAACAAAGGCCCAGCCTGGCTGAGCCCATGTGGAGACAAGGCACCCCACATTGAGATAAGGGAGCCTATCCTGTGTACCCCATTTCTACCAGTCACTAGATGTGTACTTCCCCATAGGGGGAAGCCTAACCTTGGCAGCTCCCTTTGGCCCAAGGCAACTCCTGGGGAGGGACTCAGCTGCCAGCTTAGGGGGTAACATTCCCAGCAGTGGCAGGAATCAGGAACCCATATCCTGGAGGGGAATCTGTGGGGGGTACCACAACATACACCTTCAATGGGGCAGGTAGGGGATATAAAGGTAGATGGCCTGGTCCCTGCCCTCAGTGGTCTCTACTTTATATGAAATCAATGAGGAAATAAGTGGTTTCTACTTTATATGAAAGAATCCACTTTAATGAACCCACAGCTTCTACATGCATTGTGCCACGCACGGCTCTGAGGGACTTTTATTACTGCATTACCACAAACACCACTCTGATCCGGGACGGTAGAGCAGGTACCTGAGCACAGAGAGGCCAAGTAATCCCCCAGCATGAATCACATGATTAGTAAGCTCAGAGCTAACAATCAAAACTCCAGGCTGTCTGGTCTATTCTACATTTCGAACTCCTACAATCTGCTGCCTCTCTGAAATAATAATTTTACTCCGATTTTTTTATTATATTTTATACTGCATATCTTATCTTGTAAAAGGTACTACTATTGCCTATTATCCTCAAAACATGAAAAGTAGCAGTTTTGCACACACTGACTACAGAAATCATTCAAAGCCTGGATTAGAAATTACCAAAGTAACATCGGCAAAGTTATGTGATATTCTGTCACCACATTAGGAAAGGCTATCATTAGAACTTGTAATCGCTGATGGAGTGAAAACACCACCCTAGAATTAGTCTGATTCAAAGGAATTAGAAATAAGAAATACACACACACACACACACACACACACACACGCTCTCTACAGGGGAGGAGAACTTGAAGGCCCACTCACAGAGCCTCCATTCTCATTCCCCAGGAAATGGTTATTTTTTACTGGAATTTTCCTAGTTACTAAGAGATATCAAGCTTGAGCTAAGCAGCTCTCTGATGAAACTCAGTACGGATTGTATCTGACAAGGCTCAGTCACAAAAACTAAATCACGAAGACAATTCAGATGCAGTAAAAGATGAATCATATGCATTTGACTTTATACAACCAGCGGAGCAGGTTAAGGAGTCTCTGTGAAACTATTCCACCTGCTTCTGGTACTGGAGCCTGAATTTGCAGACAAGGGCATCAGGAAGAGCAGACAGATGGGCAATGGTGGAAGCAAGGAGAAACTGGAAACTATCAGAATGCATAGAAAGAACTAGTACCCACTGCAGGCTCTTGCTGCCTCTAAGCTCCTGCTGTGTTGATGGCGGTATCCTGCAGGGGAAGCTGGCACCCTTCATCACAGAACTAAGCACAGTTCTGATCCAAGAATCAGAGAAACTTGGGAGACAGAAAAGCAGCAGAAAGCTGGAGGTGAGCCAGCAGATCATCTAACACAGGTGACAACCTGTAGGGGGCTGCAGCAACACCTCCTGCCCTATGCTGACCTCCTGGGCATACAGAATATGGCTGCTGCTTCAATTCTACCTGCCATGTCCCCTGCAAAATGCCTTGTAAGGTCCAAATGACTTCGAAGTACTCATAGAAAGGAATTCTGGGAAATGTAGTTTTACCTAAGTTGACACAACATAAATTTACCACACCCATTTGTGAGGGCAGATCTAACACAAAAAGAAAGTACTCACATGCTCTACCTGAGAAAATGTTGCTTTAAATCTTCTCAAAGCAGTTCTTGATGTTAAATATGGCAAAACTTTGTTTGTTTTTCTCCCCACAGAAAAAGTGATTAGCTTTTTTACCTTACCTTAATTTTTAATTAATACCTTTTTTACATTACCTTAATTAAGGCTTATGGTTAGCACTATATTAATTACCCCTACTTTGCAAACAAATGCATTGAAGCTTAGAGAAGTTAACAGGCGTTTTCAAAGCTGCACAGCAAATTGCAAATCTGGGACCACATTGCTCTGATTCCATAATTCCTGCCCATCAGCAATTCACTCTGCTACTCTTGTGGCACTAGAGAAATCTTTCCAATCATCACCTCTTAAGAAATTCTGAAAAGAGCCAGACTCTTTAGTGCAGTGGTACAGTCCTACTTACTTTTTCCTGGGTGCACAGTGAGAGAGACCCACAGAGAATTAGAACTAGAAGGGATCGAATAGATGGTTTCTCCCTAGAAACAAAGGAGAAGGGGGAAAGGAGGACTAAAAATTCTGGAAGAAAGTGAGAGAGGGGAATCATGGGTCTGTAAAGGGAACACTCAGCAGAACTAAGGTGAGGAGAAGAAAAGTATATGAGCAGAGGAGGGAAAGTACTCCTATTTTCCAAGGAAAAGAAGGATTTGTCTATAGTCATGAGCAGCTTAAGATCAAGACAGGACTGAGGGCTGTGGTGGAACACCTAAGTTGCTTATCTCTCAGTAAGACCTTGGTAAACCTACAACATCATGAACAAAATGGCCCTATCATTACCCTAACTTGACTAAATGTTAGACGTGCTTGCCTCTTCTGAGAGCATTTATTTTAGAAAACTTGTCACTATAAATCCTTTCTCTCTGCTTCTGTGAGATGTAAATCTGTTAAAAAGCTTCTTACTAGTTTTATAATTCTGTAATGTCTTTCTCAAGGAGAAAGACATCCCTTTGAAATGTAATTATCAAGGTAGATAGCATCCCTATCTCCTAGTTTCTGTGGGAAGAGAGGAGACTAACATCCCACAGACACCGTCCTCCATGCTGTAAAACTATCTCCTGTCACAAGGATACAGAAAGTTTACTTTTCCTTTAGAGAAGACCAATTAGCAAATACACACACCCTATGATCCTCCTCACCCACCATCCTGGCTGCTAAAAATGTTCCAGCCTCATGTGTCACTAGAGTAGAACTCGGATCAGGTTCCAGCCTCTCCTCTTACTATAGTAGCCTTGAATAAAGACTTTGCTACCTGTTCAACTTCAGAACTTCATTCAGTGCAATTTTTGTTTGACTGTCATAAGCCTAATACGGAACAGGCAGAATTTAACTCTGGTCTACCTATGGAGAAAACATTTACTATGCAAAGGAAAATAAAATCACCAACCAAAAAAAAAACAAAAAACAAAAAACAAAACAAAAAAAAAACAAAAAAACAAAAAAACAAGGAATTCAAGCACCTGGGTAGCCAAACTGTAAGAAATAGAGGTTTAGAACACAGGCTGTAGAATTGTTCACTGCCCTCCATCCACCTCTTGCTGCTCTTACAACTCTTGCAACACCAGCAACATTATTTAACCTTATTTTTTTCCCTGGCCCAGCAAAACAGTGATGGTAATAATAGTGCTGGCTGTATTAAGAATTAAATCAATGCGCCTGATGCTTCTATGATTCCTAGGGTCTAACTAGGAATCAAGAAAATTATCCTAATTATCTATCCAGAGGGAGTGTTTTTTTTTTCCTCCCAATTTGCTATTTTGAGATATTCCAAACCCAGAGAAATGCTAAAGAATAGAAAAATAACCCCACTCCCTTTACCTAAATTCACCAGTTGTTCTCACTTTGCACCTCTCTCTCCCTGTCTCTCTCTGTCCGTCTCTCTGCCATTTGAAAATAAGTTGCAGACATCATCCCTAAATACTTCATCACTAAAAATACTTCAGCATCCATTTCCAGAAAATGACATTCTCTTACATAAGTGAGAGGCATTAACCACACCCGAAAGGACTCAATAAAATGAGGTTATTCAGTTCATATTTACATTTCTTCAAATGTTCCCCAAATGTCTTTTTTTGTTTTTGTTTTTTACTTCCTGATCCAAGATCCTTTCAAGGCTCACAAGCTTCTCTGTTCTGTTTTTGCCTCTTTAGGCAAAGTTGCACTAACATAACATAATCAAAATAAGTAAGTAAAATCTTTCTAGTTCCATCCCTATAATGCTTAATTTCCTCAGTTCTGCTTCATGCCACACACATACATAATAAATTGCTCACTGATCCAGATTATTTTCAAAAGAGATGATTGAACTATAAGAAGATTGTGTTACAGTCTATCTTTAAATCCATGTATACCTTTTAAAATTTACTTAGAGGAATTTGGCTACTGGAGTATTAATAAGGTACATGTTATCTTCTAGGAATTCATTGTAATGAAAAGATAAAGAATTTTTCTTAATTTTTGTAGAGGACTGTGTTGCCCATTTGTCCTCAGAGGAACTCTTTTTTTTTTTTTCAAGATTTCATTTATTTACATATTTGAGAGAGAAAGAAAGAGAGAGCACATGGGAGGAATAGAGGGAGAGGGAGAAGCAGACTGCACGGAGCATAGGGCTTGATCTCAAAACCCTGAGATCATGACCGGAGCCAAAATCAAGAGTTGGATGCTCAACCACCTGAGCCACCTTGGAGCACCTATTTCCAGAGCAATTGTTGCTCCCTTTTATCTCTGTTCTATTTTGCAAGAGAGTTATGCTCTATAGGGTGCCTGTCCCAGGCTCCCCAGTAATTGACTTTCATCTCGATTTGGCCAATAGGAATCATTGGTGGGAGACTAGAGGTCAGGAAGAAAGGAAGCATTTTTCTACCTCTTTCTATACTTAGGCAGCAAGTGCAGCTCCTGGAGGGCTTCAGATCTTATTGGTCAGACAGCCATGATTGCTGCATTTGCTGGTGGCCCTAAACACTGGGCTTCAGGAACATTCCCTTCTCTCTTGGATATTTTAGCCCAGGGCTGATGGTGGTTTCCTGCAGATGTCTGTCTCTGAGCTTGTTTGTCTTCTCAGTCATCCACTATTCACAAAATGAATTCTGTGCCTCACATTCCTTCTGTTTTGGAAAATAAGGAACTTTAAAATAAATGGTTTGGGGACAACTGTATAGTCATTTGAGAAAAAAATTAGTTTCATATCTCATAAAAATTGCCAGATCAAATTCCAAGTGGATCAGAGATCTAAATGTAAAAAATGAACATGGCTGACTTATCTCTTGACCTGAGCATGAAGAAAGTTAGAAACTATAATCCAAAATCCAGAAACAATGAAAGAAAAAATCTATAATATCAATCATATAAAAATATTTTTTATATGGCAGAACACCATATGCAAAGTCAAAAGACCAGTAAAAAAATCAGGAGACTTATATGATGGTCAAAAAGCTAACATCTATAATAAATAAAGAATTTTTTAAAATAAAGAAAAAATTGCAAAATATTATATATAATGAAAAAACTCTCAAACAGTTCACTAAAAAATATAAAAATGGCCTTTAAATACAAGAAAACATATTCAACTTTATTCGTAATAAAATGTCAATGAGAGATACTGTTACGCTGAAAAGAACTTAAAAAAAAATGTCACTGAGAACTTTATTGAGAGACCATTTCTCATCTATCAGATTGGTAGAAAGTCCAAAATCTAAATAACATTTTTGTCAAGGCTGTGAAAATTCAGTTATTTTTTATAAGTTTCTGCTAGAAATGCAAAGTGACAACAATCCCTCTGGAGGGAATTTGATGATATTTAACAAAATTATATATGCATTTACTTTTTGAACTGGAAACTCCACTTCTAGAAATCTGCCCCAAGACACACCTCCACAAATACCAAAGAGCATAGGTACAAGGTTTTCATTCAGGAATAAGTTATAATAACAAAACTCTGCAGTCATTCTAAACAATGGCTCAAAGGAGAGTGATGGACTTAAATAGACGGCTCCGTAGGATGGTCTACAATGTAGCTAAAAAGGAAAAATAAAGAGGCTCTCCATGAGTCCAGGATACAATGGTGTGCACATCTGCCGATTATGTGAGAAAGAAGGGGAAATTGCTTTTCTTTGCAAAATGGAACAGGATATATCAATCAGAAATTAATGAAAATATTTACTACCAGGTATGTAGGGATACTGTGGAAGATATACGGAGGAAAGTGAGATTTCTTTTAGTGGACCATTTTTACGTACTTTGCATTTTGAACCATGTAAATATCTTAAATGTTAAAAAATATAATAAAAACACAAAAGTACAGACATTAAATTTAAGCGCAAACAGAAAAAATAACCCAGCTGCATGCCAAATTGATAATAATCACACAGAGAAAAAAAATTCAAGTAACTTTTGAGTACAGGGCTTTGATTATACACCCTAAAGAGAATATATTATAAGGGGAAAAAAAAGTGGCAAAGAACTATTGACATTTGCTTAGCAGCTTTGTTCTTGGTGGTGGTATGGGTGATATAATTATGCAACTGTTTTGTACGTATAATAGGATAAAACAAATGAGTAAATATGTTGATGTTTTCAGGAAGTAGGGTTTTTACATTCCTAGGTGAGGACAAAAGATATTAGGGTTGGATTTCAATGAGAGGTATCAATACAAGCTCATTATGTATGCATACATATTGATAGATACCACGAACACACATACACACTTCCTAGCTCTGTTCCCTGAAGACCTTAAAGCAAATCCACTTCAGTAGCGCTGAGTATACCTGGCGCCTATATCTGGTTTCTAAACACTGATCACGACTAAAGTGCTTCTTAGAAAAATGGTTATTTCTAGGCCTGGGGCAGGGAATTTACAAGGTAAGCCTGAAAAATCTCACATCAAAAAGCTAGTAGGTGCACAAAGACTAATGGGTTCATTAAAAAGAAAAGTACAAAAGCTGGCTTGGTACAAGTGACACATTAAAAAGAATGATGATAATTGATTATAACATGTTGAATAAAAACTGAATTCATGAATTCACAGTGATGAGAATGGTTGGGTGGGGTAGGCATCAAGAGAGATCAAGACAGAGAAGAAAGCTCTTTTTATAAAAGAATGGTAGCCAAAAAATGTAGACGCGGTAACACAATTAGAAAATCTGCATTTTACCTCATATAATCAGTTAAGTATCAATTATTTTTGTAAAGATTTATTCATGAGAGATAGAGAGAGAGAGAAAGCACTTGCAAGTGGGAGGCAGGACAGAGAGAGAGAATCCTCAAGCAGACTCCTTGCTGAGCATGGAGCCTGATGTAGGGCTCAATCCCATGGCTCGAAGATCATGACCTGAGCTAAAATGCAAAGTCAGCCACTTATCGACGGAGCCACCCAGGTGCCCTATGTATCAATTATTAATTATCAATTTTTCCAGTAGGATGATCAATGACTGCTGAAACCACTGGGTGAAAGATTGTTGAGGGACAGGATACCTACACAGTCTCAAAGTATCACCCCAGAAATTAGTGGAGGTAAAAGGAATATGTGTTTTTATAACAGACATGTCTGATGTTCTACACTTTAACCAGGCAATCAAACCTGGCCTGTCTTAGAGTGGGGTAATCTTATATCATGTGCCTCCTGGAGGAATGCAGTAGAAGTACAAAACATCATCTAGGTAGTATATTTGCCAAAAATATTCAGTGTAAATGTTAGGTCAGTTTTGGTAAGTTTTGTTTGTTGAGGCATTTGTCCATTTCATCTAAGTGGTCAAATCTTTTGGTGTAAACTCTTTATAATATTCCCTAATTATCCTTCTAAGATCAGTAGCTATTTTTAGTAATGTCACCTCTTTTATTCATAATATTGGTAACTTGTACCCTCACTTATTTTTTTCTCATTCTTGGTGTTTATCAATTCAATTATTATTTAGGGAAATTTTCTCTCTTGCTTGTCTGGTTTCAGTTTTATTAATTTCTATGTTTATTATGTCCTTTCTGTTTACTCTGGGTTTGACTTGTACCTTAAGTCACTTACTTTCTAATATAAGTATTCAGAGTTATAAAGTTGTCTAGATACAAAAACAAAACAAAACAAAAACAAAAAACCCTGAAGAGACAACTTTGCAAATATCTTCTCCCATTCCATGGGTTGCCTCTTTGTTTTGTTGACTGTTTCCTTTGCTGTGCAGAAGCCTTTTATATTAATAAAATCCCAAAAGTTCACTTTTGCTTTTGTTTCCCTTGCCTTTGAAGATGTGTCTTGAAAGAAGTTGCTGTGGCTGATGTCGAAGTTTACTGCTTATGTTGTCCTCTAGGATTCTGATGGATTCCTGTCCCAAACTGAGGTCTTTCATCCATTATGAGTTTATCTTAGTGTATGGTGTAAGAGAACGGTCAAGTTTCATTCTTCCATATATAGCTGTTCAATTTCCCCAGCACCATTTATTGAAGAGACTGTCTTTTTTCCATTGGATCTTTTTTCCTGCTTTTTCGAAGACTTGTTGACCATAGAGTTGAGGGTCCATATCTGCACTCTCTATTTTGTTCCACTGGTCTATGTGTTTGTTTTTGTGCCAGTAACATGCTGTCTTGGTGATCGCAGCTCTAAAATACAGCTTGAAATCAGGCAATGTGATGCCTCCAACTTTGTTTTTCTTTTTCAATATTTCCTTTTCAGGGTCTTTTCTGGTTCCATACAAATATTAGGATTGTTTGTTCCAGAACTTTGAGAAATGCTATTGGTATTTTGATCAGGATGGCAATGAAAGTATAGATTGCTTTGGACAGCACAGACATTTTAACAATGTTTATTCTTCTGATCCATAAGCATGAATGGTTTTCATCTTTTTGTGTCTTCCTCAATTTCTTTCATAAGTGTTCTGTAGTTTCTAGAGTATAGATCCTTTACCTCTTTGGTTAGGTTTATTCCAAGGTATCTTATGATTTTTGATACTGTTATAAATGGACTCATTAACCATCAGGGAAATTGAAATCAAAACCACATTGAGATACCATATTATATCAGTTAGAATGGTAAAAATTGACCAGCAAGAAACAACAAATGTTGGGGCGCCTGGGTGGCTCAGTGGGTTAAAGCCTCTGCCTTCAGCTCAGGTCATGATCTCAGGGTCCTGAGATCGAGCCCTGCATCAGGCTTTCTGCTCAGCGGAGAGCCTGCTTCCCTCTCTCTCTCTCTCTGCCTGCCTCTTTGCCTACTTGTGATCTCTGTCTGTCAAATAAATAAATAAAATCTTTAAAAAAAAAAAAAGGAAACAACAAATGTTGAAGAAGATGTGGAGAAAGGGGAACCCTCTTTACACTGTTGGTGGGAATGTAAATTGGTGTAGCCACTTTGAGGATAGTGTGGAGTTTCCTCAGAAAATTAAAAATAGAGCTACCTTATGACCCAGCAATTGAACTACTGGGTATATTCCAAAGATACAGATGTAGTGAAAAGAAGGGCCACATGCGCCTCAATGTTCATAGCAGTAATGTCCACAATACCCAAACTGTGGAAAGATCCCAGATGCCCTTCAACAGACGAATGGATAAAGATGTGGTCCATATATGCAATGGAATATTACTTAGGCATCAGAAGGGATGAACAACGAACTTTTGCATCGACATGGATGGGTCTGGAGGAGATTATGCTAAGTGAAGTAAGTCAAGCAGAGAAAGTCAATTATCATATGGTTTCACTTCACTTGTGAAACATAAGGAATAACATGGAGTACCTTAGGAGAAGGAAGGGGAAAATGAAGGGGGGAATTTGGAGGGAGAGATGAACCGTGAAAGAGTATGGACTCCGGGAAACAAACAGAATTTTGGGGGCGGGGGGCGGGGGTTAGCCCGGTGATGGGTACTAAAAAGGGCATGTATTGCATGGAGCACTGGGTGCTATACGCAAACAATGAATCATGGAACATTGCATCAAAAACTAATGATGTACTGTATGGTGACTAACATAATAATAAAAACAGAACAAATAATGCTTTCAAATTCAAACACTTGGATCCAAGGCATAAAGTTTATATTCAATAATCCTTTCATCTCGAGGTGCTACATTTTAATGTAATGTTTTTAGAAATATGAACTTTAATAAATATAAAACTCCATTTTATACCTTAAGAAATCCATTACAATTATTATTTATATATCCTAATCTAGCAAAATCCAAATATAACCCTAGTTTTAAAGATTCAGTATTTCTCATAAAACCAATGTTTTGATTTTTTAAAGAAATGATTTATTTTCAGAATTAGTCAAATGAAACAAGATCATTTTCCCATAAGGAAACCAATAATGCATCTCTCTTCAGTTTCCTAGAAAATCAAGGGCTCAAAAATCAGACAACTTGGCTGACTTGTGATTCAGGTACTCAATAAAAAATTATCCAGCCAGAAGATTCTCTAGGCCCTTTCTGTTCCACTTATTTCTTTTCTTTCTTCCCCCTTCGTTCTTCCCTTCGCCTACTTGCCAGTGTCCTCTTCTGCACTGGGTAGCATCACCATTTGGGGGAAGAATCAAAAGGAAAAATAAATCAGCTCAAGCAAACATCCTGGTGCACAAGAGGATGAAATAAACAATAATAATGACCATTAGTCATTGTGGTTCTGCATACTCCATCTCCAATTAAACCACCTTAACCAAACACCCTTGGATAATTGATCCAATGACTAATACATGCCCACTGATCCAGAGCCAGTGGATTGTGGATGACAAACAATAAACCTGCTTAGGAGAATGTGATTGATTGTAATTCCATTTGAAATAAATGTAACAAATGGCATTGTGCCATCCAGTTAACCAAGCAGCACAACTGTAATTGTTAAGGTTGTTCATTTCATTACACAGTGTCCTTTCTCAGAAAAAAAAAAAAATTCTCTGCTCTTAAGATGAGGAATTTTTGTCCTTCCCCTAAACACATGGTTTCCACTAGTTATTAGGCTTGTTTTTACTTCACTCTGGCTTCTAGAAAATCTCGAGCTTCTCCAGGTCCTGCAGATAGAACTCAAAAGAAATATCTGCATAGTAGCTTAATTTAAGCAGTTAATGTCCCTATCTTTATTATTGTCCTATTATTTTTTGCCTATCTCTAAATCTGTTTTGTATTACATTCCTGTAAGTCACTGCCACAGGCTGACTTCCCCCAGAAACAGATCAGAGATAGAGTTTGGGTGGTGCAATATATTTATATGTCATCAACATTTTTGAAGGAAAGGAAGTAGGACTGGACAGAGGGAAAATGCAGGCCTGAGCAAACCTCTGCCAACCTGGCAGGTGCTCTGAAGTGAGCACGGTCCTCTGGCAACCCATACTGGCTGGTATATTCGCCTCCTCAATTAGTCACCAGACAAAAGCTTCTCCAACAAGGATGTGAGCTCAGGCAAAATTGGTCTCTAGAACTGATGTAGCCTCTGAAGAAGTTGAAATATGTCTGCTGATGGGAATACCCTCAGCTGGACAGAAAGTCCTTCCTTGATGGGAAGTTGAGTGGTCCATCCACCTCTTTTTCTACTTCAATCTCCTTCTCCATAATGGATGAGAAGTTCCACTGGATGTCTGGTGTACTTCTCTTCAAGAAAGAAGCTTGGAAGAGTGATGTTAGTGAGATAACCACAGTGCCTAAAATGCAAGTGGGTCTGAGAGTCCCAACTCATACTCATTATTTTCTTCTTCCACTCTTCTTTTTAGATTCCATTAACCATTAGCTAGCACTACTGCTGGCCTGGCTACTTACTTGTTAGTGTTACCAGCCCAAAGGATTTGAGCCTGGTGTCACCATGCCCTTTGGCCAGTCACTATACAAGCCCATTTACAGTCACAATTGTGTGAGAGAGTATTAAGATAGGCCCAAGTGAATCAACTGAGTTCTACTACATTCCTTCCTTCCTCCATTAAGTCCTCCAAATGATCAACTACCTCACTGAGATAGTGACTCATCTTCTTTTGATTCCCAAACACAACGAGGTTGACAACTGAAGTGAAAATTGGCAAATGAAGCTTATAATTCATTGGGACTTTTCTGTGTCCCCTTAAGCCAATGTATCCCCATGGGGAGCAGGACCTATAACCCAGCGGAACCCATAAGTATGGGGAAAGGAAACATATAACTCCCAATGAGTCACTGAGAGTGATGGTAAGTAGAGTCATTACTATTTCCACCCCTTGATCCCTGTGTCCGTATATTCTTCTTACTGAGGAAGGTCATTGATTCAATGCATATAGAGTATTCTAGAAGATAGCACCCCATCTGTGTAGACCATTGCCTCTGAGCTTCCAATGATCTATCATGCTGGCAGTTTTTGAGTGGAATAGAATGTGATATGGTCAGTGAACCTCACCGTAGACTCACTCATGAACCTCTTTTGCAATGAAGTGGGTGCCCTGGTCTGATATAATGTTACACAGCTTTCTATGCCAATGAATCAAATATACTATAAGCTCTTGGACAGTCCTGTTGGCAAAGACCATATGGACAAGAAAGGCAAACTCACCCAGAATACATGTCCATTCCTGTAAGTCATAAGAAAATATAACCCTTCTGGGATGAAATGAGCCCAATGTAGTCCACCTGCCACCTACAGGTTATTTGGTGTTCTTGAGTAATGGTGTCATATTAACACTGTTCTCTGTTGCTGGCATATTGGATATTCAGTGGTGAGCATAGATAAATAAGTCTTCATAAATGGGAGTCCAGTCTCTTGGGGTCTTGTATATCTTTAATCTTTGCCAACATCATCCATGTGCCTACTGTGCCAGCACTATGTGGATGATGACAGAGACTGGCTGATATCAGCTGGAAAGTAATTTTGTTTACCTGGTTGATAAGTATCAGTTTTATGGTGGATGCTACCTTGTGGACATGAACACATGGTAAAATGATCTTCACCATTCACATCACTCCCATATGTCCAGCCACATGTCTCTAACCCAGACTTTCTTGTCAATAATCTTCCATTCTTTCTTTTTCCAGGCTCCTGATCAACTGGCCATGCCATTCATCACTGCCCATGAGTTTATATATATTTAACCCCAGGTTAGTTCTCTTTCCATGCAAAAGGGAGAACAAGGCCCACCAATCCTCTGAGCACTAACAGGATTTACCTTATCTTTCAAGGCCATTTTTTTAAGATTTTATTTATTTATGTGAGATAGAAAGATAGAATACATGCAGGAGTCAGGGGGAAGGAGCAGAGGGAAAAGCAGACTACCCAATGAGCAGGGAGCCCAATGTGGGGCTCAATCCCAGAACCCCAAGATCATGACCTAAGCCAAAGGCAGACTCTTAACATCAATTTGAATGGTAAGATTTCATCCTTTTTAATGGCTGAGTAATATTCTATTACATATGATGGAATACTATATATATATATACACACCACAACATCTTTATCCATTCATCCGTCAATGGACATCTGGGTTCCTTCCATAGTTTGGCTATTGTGGACATCGCTATATAAACACTGGGGTACAAGTGCCCAGTCAGATTACAACGTTTGCCTCCTTTGGGTAAATACCTAGAAGTGAAATTACTGGGTTGTAGGGTATTTTTAACCTCTTGAGGAACCTCCATACTGTTCTCCAGAGTGGCTGTACCAGCTTGCATTCCCACCAACAGTGTAGGAGGGTTTCCCTTTCTCTTCATCCTCGCCAACATGTGCTGTTTACTAAATTGTTAATTTTAGCCATTCTGACAGGTGTGAGGTGGTATCTCATTGTGGTTTTGATTTGTATTTCCCTGATGCCAAGTGATGTTGAACATTTTTTCATATGTCTATTGGCCATTTGTATATCTTCTCTGCAGAAATGTCTGTTTATGTTTTCTGCCCATTTCTTGACTGGATTCTTCAGGGGGTTTTTAAGGTATTGAGTTTGACAAGTTCTTTATAGAGCTTGGAAACTAGCCCTTTATCTGATAAGACATTTGAATATCTTCTCCCATTCTGTAGGTTGTCTTTTGGTTTTGTCACCTGTTTCCTTTGCTGTGCAAAAGATTTTGATCTTAATGAGGTCCCAATAGTTCATTTTTGTCTCCCTTGTCTTTGGAGGCATGTTTAGCAAGAAGCTGCTATGGACAAGGTCAAAGAGGTTGCTACCTGTATTCTTCTCTAGGATTTTGATGGATTCCTGTCTCACATATAGGTCTGTCATCCATTTTGAGTTTATCTCTGTGTATGGTGTAAGAACATGGTTCAGTTTCATTCTTCTACATGTCACTGTCCAATTTTCTCAACATTGTTTGTTGAAGAGAGTGTGTCTTTTTTCCACTGGATAGTCTTCCCTGCTTTGTCAAAGATTAGCTGATTATACCCAAAGACACCTCCAGACTGAAAGTAAGGGGGTAGAGAACCATTTATCAGGCAGATAGACATCAAAAGAAGGATGGGGTAGCAATCCTTATATCAGACAAATTAGATTTTAAACCAGATGAAGAGGATACTATATCATATTTAAGGGTCTAATCAACAAGAATATCTAAAAATTGTAAATATTTATGCCCCTAACTTAGGAGCAGCCAATTATATGAACCAATTAATAACAAAATTAAAGAAACACATTGATAATAATACAATAATATTAGGGGACTGTAACACCCTACTCACAGCAATGGACAGATCATCTAAGCAGATCAACAATGAAACAAGGACTCTGAATGACACACTGGACCAAATGGACTTCACAGATATTCAGAGTATTCCATCCTAAAGTAACAGAAGTAATAGAATACACATTCTTCTCAAGTGCACATGGAACATTCCCAGAAATAGATCACATACTGGGTCACTAATCAGCTCTCAACCAGTACCAGAAGTTGTTTTCAAAAGGTATATAATCCTCCATAGCAAATGGTTAAGACCATACTCCAGAAAGCCAAAGGCCCCCATTATGATGCTTTCACTGAGGCTTAACACAAACTATACATGACATCTTTTCCTACCAGTGATAACCCCTAATACTCTTTGGTCTGCCAGACTGTGTGTCCCAAAAGCATGTCCACTTGCACTACAGCTTGATCCCAGTGTAGACTTTTTTCCTCCTTGGGCTCCACTCGAAGCTGTCAAATTCCATACTTCCTGTAATACAGGCTGGAGCAGAACCCTGAGCTGTAGAATTTGCTGACTCCAGAATCATAACACATTTGTTTTCTGGTTTTTTTTTTTTTTACTTGTTTTTCTTTTCCATTTAAAATGCCCAATTTCCTTTTTAAGCTAGATTGTGAAGTGCCACTGAAATTGGCAGTGCTGGCAAAACAGTGTCTGTTACAATAAAATACATCATATATTTAAGTAAATAACCTTAAAAACTATGCGGGGGAACATGAACCCAGTTGACTGAATCTGGAACAATGTTTTCTGTGCAAGTGAGAACAGGTATACCTCTTGTTAAACAGATGTAAAAAGAACCATAGGAACACTACAGGAGAAGTAGCTGGGCTGGGGGTGGAGGTGGGAGTGAACAAGGGCGGAGGGAATGTGGGGAACGGCAAACGAAAAAATACTGACTAAGGTAGCAGTACCCTGCTCAGTGCAGAAAAACCGGCTAATGAATAAAAATTAGGCTATGAACTCAGATCAAATCCAGATGACCATGCAGAAGACACAATACATGCTACTTAGTTTTAGAAATAACACACACATTTCTTGGGATAGGAGACAGCAAGACACAATGACTGGTCTTTCACTTAGGAGGTGATGGACAAGCATGTTCTTAATTCCTGGATGCCTAAAAAATTTGACAGCTGTAAAAAAAAAAAAAGCATAAATCTTCACAGGTTTCATCTCATATCTTCTGGAGTATATGTGTCTTACCAGGACCTCCAGTATGCTGACTACCTCTTGACCACCATTGGGTCCAATCAACATAACATCATCAACAACTTAAATAAATTAATATGATGTTCTACAGTATGCTCAGGCAGTTCAGATCTCTTTATTCTATATTATTACAATAAGTAGGACAGTTAACATAAGTTTTCAACCAAAACTATCTATTCCATGTGAATATCTGATCCTCATTTAATTTGCCATAGAAAATAACATATTCTCCAAAATAATTACAACATATCTGAGGCCTATTAATCTACTCCAAAAAGTACAGTGCCTGTGACTGGGGCTAATATTTGCTTCAACTTGCAGGAGTCTACACTTATCACCCTGGGGACATTGGCTTCTGCAAGCATTGCCACTGACCAATTAAACAGAGATACCTAGAGACTATAATCTCTGTATCCTTTGAATCCTAAAGTGTACCATTAATCTTCACTATTTTCCTTCTCCAGAATGTCATACTGTTTTTTACTTTACTTCCTTGGTTGTGTAGGGAGTGTGGGGGAAAGTTTCAAAAGCCTTCCACTTTGCTTACCTTGCTATTATAGTTTTTACCCCATATGACTATGACCCAATGTGGAGTCTGTACCAACTGCCAAGTATGCCAAAGTCACTTAATGTCCCGGGACCAGGGAAATGGCCATCAGGTGGGTTCATGGACCCAGTGTACTTCCTGCAAGCTCAGTGTTGGCCAGCATTCCATTTATTACCCAGTCATTCTATGCCACCACTCTAACAAGGGGACCATGATGAAGCACTGAGTCCCTGGATAGTAACATCAATTCAGACCCTGAGTCCAACAGATCTCAAAATGTCTGAGCATTCCCTTTTCCCTAATGAAAAGTTATTTAAGTAAATGACTGCAGGATCCTTTGGAGAAGGGCTAGAGGAACCATTAACACATAAAGAACCTAGATATTCTTTCTCCTAGGAATTTGCCCACCACTTCAATAAGGGCTTCCAGAACTGAAAACTGGATCAGATCCCAAAACTGGACTAGGGATCATGACTTGTCTTATGAAGACTCTATTTTTAAAAGCAGTTTTAGGTTAACAGCAAAACCAAGCAGAAAGTACAGAGAGTTCCCCTATATCCCCTGCCCCTACATATGCGCAGCCTTCCCTACTATCTCCATCCTCCACCAGAGTGGGGTATTTGTCACAAATGACGAACCCACACTGACACATTATCACTCAAAGTCCACAGCTTATATAAGGATTCACTCTTGGTGTTGACATTCTATGGATTTTGACAAATTTATAATGACATGTATCCACCATTATAATATCATTAAGAAGAGCTTTACTGCCCTAAAAATCTTCTGTGCTCTGCCTATTCATCTCTCCCTCTCTGCCAACCCTTGGCAATCACTGACCCTTTTATTGTCTTCATAGTTTTGTCTTTTCAAAAATGTCATATAGTTAGAATCATACAGTACGCAGCCTTTTCAGAAAGCCTTCTTGGACTAAGTAATATGCATTTAGAATCATGACCTTTTATTGAAGTACAACACTCACAGCCTGCTAGTTATCCTTTCTTGATTTTTCTATAGCCACAAACTGAATAATACCTTAGTCAGTTACCCATCTACTTCTTCCTTTAAGATGATATTTTCTAATAACCATTTCCATTACTCTGTAGGTTAGAGACTGCCCCATCATTCTTGCTGGTCATGACAATGCTACAACAGACTGGTTTAGGATGTTTAAGTACCACCATCTGGCCTCCATCATTTCAGGGTTCTATTATATGCCCACTGCAGTCTGAACCAAGCCCTGTAACAGACTGTGCTACTGCCAGCCCTGGCCTACAAAAAAGACCTACATTGTAAACTGTGGTAATACTGGTGTTCTTCTAACCAGTGTATTTCTTATGCCTTTGGTAAAAGGTGTGTCCTCTAGGTCCCATGAACCTAACTGGCTCATGGGCCTTCCAGCCAAAAATATTCATTCCAGCACCCCCACATCTGCAAGCTCTTTATTTTTTAAAAAAAAATTTTATTTAAATTCAATTTAATTAACATATACTGTATTATTAGTTTTGGAGGTAGAATTCAATGATTCATCAGTTGCATTCAACACCCAGTGCTCATTACTTCAAGTGCCCTCCTTAATGTCCATCACCCAGTTACCCCATCCCCACACCCATGTCCCCTTCAGCAAGCCTCAGGTTGTTTCCTAGAGTTCATCGTCAATAAACTCTTCAATATGCAAATTTTATTTCAGGCCCCCTTGAGCAAGCATTCTTAGAATTCAGGCCCACACTTATTCCCCTGACTCCTTCCAGCAAATGTTGGCTGTTTCTTGTAACTCCTTTGGAGCATTGTCCCTTTCCTACCTTATCAGACTCAGAACATCCTCTGCTCTACTACGGGTCTCAGATATTAATGTCAGTTCACAGCCCATGTACAACCTAACTTAGTTATAGGCCTTTGGCAGTAGGAAGGTGGTATGGGTCCTGAGACAGACACACAATTCTACATGGATGAGAGGTCTTTATAAAGCCTTCCAGTGTGAGATGGGTAGTATTAACTCTTGATAGAGATAAATGGACCATGTCTGCAGGTTCAAAGGTTCAAAGGTATATGGTAAGTCAAAATCTTGAGAGACATCCATGTAGATGTCCTCATCCCATCAAAACCTTGGACTTTCCCAACCAAAGTACTTGGCATAATAGACTTACTTTGGTTGGGCATTTAGTCATCGCTGAATTCAATCCTCTGAATATTAATTCCTAGGTTTAGACCTTGACCTTCTCTATCTTCCCCCTAGACTTTATAAGAGCTTCTTTATATGCAACCAAGAGGTCCTCTGGCTTTTACACCTGGAACCTTAGCTACTCATTATCTTTCTTTGGGTATCAGTGGCATTTAATAATAGCAATTCAATACCACTATGCTTAACATTATTATTTCTCCTCAAAGTTTCAAATGAATATCACACATGCTAATGTATTCTCTTCCACCAGTATAAATTCCCAGTTCAATACAGGTAAAAGTTTAGGAACTTGACCATCATCTTGTTCCAGGAGCTGTCTATGCTCCACATATGACCAGTGATGGAATCTGCATGGCCATCTAGATAGTGATCCAGCCTTAAACCCCATCTTATCACCTATTTTCTCAAACCACATCTATACCAATTAATGCAGATTGAATTTCCTGGAAGCAGAAACTAAGACAGAATTGGAGGTAAAAGATACTTACTAACGATCAACATTTATTAAAGGAAGAGAGAGGAAGCAGGATTGGACAGAGGAAGAAATCAAACTTTGATAACTGGGCCAGTGTGTCAATGAGCTCTGCAGTAAGTGTTCCTTATAAGAGTGTCCCTAAAATGGCTAAATTGTTCCCACCTGGATCAGTCACCAGATAAAGGATGCCCAAGAAATGGTGTGATGTCAAGTAAGATGGCTCTCTGCAGCTGAGGCAAACCCCAAAGGATATGAAATCTGGGGTCTGTCAGGGACTGTCACCGCTGTGCAAGTCCTTCCCTGAAAGGGAATCACCATGTATAAATAATTATCTATGTCATTACTTTCTGCTTGCTTTTTAAAGAAAAGTTTAATAGGTTACTAGCCAATTATAGTGGATATAAGTCCTTTAAAGACACAACCACTGAAATCTACAAGTTTATGGCCCAAAAAAGAAGATCAAAAATTTTCCATAAAATGAACAGCATTAAATTAGCATTATTCTTATCATCACTTTGAGACACAATGCCATGTCAAGTCACTCTTCACCTGTTGAATTAAGACACGATTTTTCATGACCTGAGAACAGTGTAGAGTACAAGATTTTTATCAGATCTGTGTTCACTCTGGAGAAGTTTTGCAGTGACACCTCCGTCAACCAAGATAAGGTAGATCACCTATTCTTTTGAGTATGAGTTTAACATGGTGGCTTCTGGCAATTTCAACCGGATTTCTTTTTCCTATGGGACTTATTTATATCACTTTTTTTTACATCATTTTCTTAAATCACTACGTCTGAAACTAATGATGCACTATATATTGGGTAATTGGATTTAAATTAAAGTATATGAAGAAGTCGGACTACTATACTGCTACTTCTATTTGGAGAAAAAGCCAGGTCTGTCCAATAACCAAAGTAGCATGGGGTTCAGTCACTTGAAGTAGACTTTCACACTCATAGCTGCAGTTTCTAAAACAAATTACTCTTCCAGTAGACAAGAGCAGTGTTTCCTCAGAGTGTGGTTTATGAACTTCCTGCAACAGAATGACCGCAAGTTCTTTAGAAAAAAATGCAAATTCCCTAGGGAAGGACAAAAAATTATATTTTCATATTTTTAGTATATTTTATATTTTTCATATATCAATTTTATATATTTTCATATATTTTTATATTTTATATTTTCAACAGGCTGGTTAGGTGACAATAGAGCACACAAAGTCTGAGAACCACAGATCAATAGTGTGTTCACTGTTAAGTCACAGAGTGAGCTGTTAAGCACTAATGGAAACTGATGTATACTGAGCTCTGACTATGCCTGGCATTGCCGTAAGCACTTCATGTGAGTTGTCTCATTTTATCCTCACTGTAACTCCACACATGAGAGATTGTTATTACTTACATTTTACAGGTGATAAAACTGAGGGACTGGAAGATTTGAACTTAAAATATAAGAAGTTTGACTAGAATGGTATGAACTCTACTGTGAGCCAAGGAGAAAACAAAGCTCAAGACCTTACACAGGAACCTTAGGCATCTATAGTCTTCTGAAATTTCACCATTGATAAGACCTATTATTTCTGTATTTTACATACTGAAAATATTTTGACATGTATGTAACATTTTTTTAGATTAGAAGTATTAACCCATTGAATTAAAGTTGTATACAATAACTTCTAGAAGTTATAAAGCTCTCAAATAATGTGGATAATGAAAGATGGATTCCTCACAAATGTCGTCTTAACCAATCACTTTTGAAGAGCTATCTAGCCCAATTCTGACCTGTTTCAGTTAATATATCTATAAAATAATTAGCTCATTTCCTCTATATATATAACTATTGCACTGTCATTGTCACACTTTTTAAAATATGACTTGTTTTCTAATGAGCTCATGATGAGTGGAAACAAGAACACAGTTCATGTCAGAATTTCATGAAAATATTCTTTTTGCTATTTATTAAAACAATATAATAAGACTTCATCTCTAGGGGCACCTGGGTGGCTCAGTGGGTTAAACCTCTGCCTTCTGCTCAGGTCATGATCTCAGGGTCCTGGGATTGAGCCCCACATCTGATCTCTGCCCAGCAGGGAGCCTGCTTCCCCCTCCCCCTCTGCCTGCCTCTCTGCCTACTTGTGATCTCTCTCTCTGTCAAATAAATAAATAAAATTTTTTAAAAAAGGCTTCATCTCTAGCATTATACTAAAAGCCACAACTCAGTATCCTTAAGAAAGTATTTTATAATTAAGAATCTCTTATTCTATACTGCTTCACTAATCATGATGATGAGGATTCCAATCAAAATATTTCCAGTGTCACAGCTAACCTGCTAACTTCGTGGCTGTGTAAGACACTTTTGTTGGCTTCACATATTCAGCTCTACACTTCAATGTGATATTAATGTGATAAATAGCTCTTAATTCATTAATATCCTATTCAAATGAGTTCAATGCATCCATTCCTGATTCTGATTAAAAATAAAATTCCCTTGTTCTTCAAGACTTAAATTTTTAAAAGAAAAAGTCTTAATTTTAAGAGAATTTCATTTTAAAAAGGTATTTTATCAAATAAACCACAATCATTTACATTGGAAATCTTGTGTAGAGGCTTACAGGAATAAAATTCGTTTGTTGTCAAGCATTTTAGAGAGTTGAAACTAGAGAATTTAACTTCTCTGAGTAAAGAAAGGAAGAAAACACAAACGTTATGTACCTCTTATATGCTAACTGACTCTTCTGGGAGCTTTTTATATGTTATTTCAGCTAATTATCACCATGCATTTGGAAAAAGGTATTACTGGCCCCCATAATATTACCTACCATTTACATATAAGGAGACAGAGGTTCAATGAGGTTCAGTATTATGCCCAAAATCACACAGTCAATAAATGAATCAAGATTCCAGGGTCTTCCCCCACATACCATGTCACTTCCAGAGAAAAATGGTAGTGGCAGATTAATAAACTAATGCAATCTGATTTGCATATAAACACAGAATGGCATTGTGAAAAGTACATTATATTATAAACCAATTCTTGAGACCTAAGTATTAGATTTATACACAGACACAATCTCTACAGAGTTGTTAATCCATGAGTTGGTTTCAAAGAATAAGCATTCTGATTTATTGTTCAGTGACAGAGGCAGATCCTGGGAGTAATCCTGGATTTTTGCACACAGGCAATATTTCAATTAAGAAGGTTTCTCTCTCATGGGGCCATCAAAATACTTTAGTGTGTAAGAATCACAGGCCATTTCTTAACAAGGCAATTGGTAAGAGTGGGGATTGTGGGGGAAATGGATTTCTGCTTAGGAATTTCCTTACAAAAAATGGAAAGTTACAAATGAAAACTAATTCTTTTAAAGTCCTGTTATTAACATCAGACTTGATCCATACCACTGACTTCTTCCTGATCTTAGACAATGTTAAAAGGTCATGAAACAAAAGGGCAAAGTTAGAGGAGATGCATCATTCATAGAAGACAAAGTGGGGTGTGAACTTAAAGCTTATTAAAAACAAAAACAAAAATAAAAACAAAACTACTTCTGACATTCTTCAAGTTCTTCTGGTTTTAGTTTTCTTTTCAACTCCCTCCCTGTGTAACCACTCACAGACACAACAGGTAGGAGATCAATTCACTCCTCATTTTTCATTTATTTAAACAGATGAATATTCTGCCTCAGGAGCCAGAACCTGCTCCCTTACATAATTGAGGTGTGTGCATGCCTCTGTGTGTGTGTGTGTGTGTGTGTGTGGTGCACTGTTCTGGGATGTGAGAGGGGGCAGGTAGAAATCCTGAGGCTCTATGGTGGAAGGCAGAGTCGACACCTCCCTTTCAAAGCTACTGTCTGGGAGAAGGGGTGGGAACTATACCAACCCATCAGCACGCCACATGTCAGTCTCACACACAGATCCTTCTCCGTCATGTTCCCTGGGAAATTTCCCCCAGATTAGGAAAAGAACCGTAAGGCAAGTCTGCCTTAAAGTCGCCGGAAGGCGAGTTTTTACCGTTGCAGCACAAAGGACAGAGAAGCGCGCTTTCACATCTTCGCAACTCCACTCACTTGACCAGCTCTACACTTCAGCACCACGGAGAGCAGCGTCGCCTCAGCTACCACCCATGGGGAGCCAGATTCCCGGGACTCAACACCGGATTCCGGTCATCTAGGGAGGAGGGACCAGCCTGCTTATTTCTCCCTCAATGTAAGCAACTATGATGGTTCTTTTATACTGATTTTTCCAACAGAGGTTGTTTTCTTGCTGAAATAGGGAATTAAACTTTTATTTATTAGCTCTTTTCCTCCTGTGCATTGCTTGGATTTTTAGATGTAAATCTGGATCTGAAATCTTTCTTATTTGTTGGGTTGGCAGAGGAATTTTTCTTTTTTTTTTTTCTTTTTTTTTTTACTTTTCCTTGGAAGTCTAAGTTAAAATCCATTTAAAATAGACAACTCATCCTGGTAACCCAGTCTCTTTTTTGTGCTAGGGTGCAGGTTTTTTCTTTTATTCCTGGAAGAGAGTATATGTCTTGTCTGTTCTCCTCCTACTTCTCTACTGACAGCTTTTTAATTTGACATTTTTGTGACTATTTATCTTAACATAAATATGGGGATACGAAGAGGAAGGCTGTTTTCTGATAAGTAGCCACCATGAAAGAACTACAGGTGGGAAGAAAGAGGCTGTTGCTTTTTCTTTCCTTTTATTTGTGGAAAATATGTCCTTTAGATGTCCACTTTGACATAATGAATATGCTCTTAATAAAAGAGATGTAATCTGGGCAGGGCTTTGACACAAGCTTTGAAACTCTTAACACAGAATCTCCTTCTATACATGTGAAGTTGTAAATTCACTTAAGTGTGATTGAATAGACTTAATCAAGATGCTGTTGCCATTAATTGTAATTTAACGGCTTCATGAATTCAGGGTAGATTTGAAAGAGGCAATAATGATTGACCCTGTCTGGTGGCACTCAGTGAATTTTTGCCTCAGAATGCCACCTGCTGGTGGGTCCTGTTTCTGAACCACTGGACACACATCAGATTTATGAATGAATACACATTAAATCCAGAATATTCATTATGAATATGATATAAATTCACTCTCTAGGACTTTTTAAACAATGGCATTGGCTTAATTATTTAACAACTTACCAAGGTTCTACGTCACAATTACATTGCATAAAAATTTCCAAAAACACTTGCTCCTAAGCTTAGGGGCATACAGATTAGCTAACTCCTTCTGGCAGTAATTAACCCAGAAAAAATGAGAACTATGTGGAGCCTCACTGAGGCTAATTTCAGATACATGTGGTATCCTGGATGAGAGCTGCCAGGATTTCTTGTTCAAGGAAAGGCAATCAACATTCTCCCCAGATAAATATTCAGCATGTTACTTTATTCAGCATTGTCATTTCACAATTTAAGAGCCTCTCTTATTTTCTCAGTAGTAAGTGATCATTTCAGGCTTTCCTGTTACGAAAGTTAACAGTTAAAAGGTTACACATATATATTTTACACCAAGACAAATCTTTGGGGAAAAAATATATAACTGTAAGAACTTGTCATTTCAGTTCTATCTGGAGATATACATAGTGAGATACAGACATTCAGGTTCATAACTCCTCGGTTCCAAATAAGACAAATAATAAGGATTAAAAAGAAAGAATAAATAAAAGAAGCACATACAAAGCACTATTTTTGTATGGCTAATATATAAGGTATTTTGAAAATATAGAGAATAACCTCTAAATGATGTCATTTGTTGAAAAATAAGTTGTTGATAAAATCATATATTAGCATTCAGGAATCTAGATAATATTTTCTTTTTTTAAAGATTTTATTTATTTATTTGATAGACAGAGATTACAAGTAGGCAGAGAGGCAGTCAGAGAGAGGAGGAAGCAGGCTCCCTGCTGAGCAGAGAGCCTGATGTGGGGCTCGATCCCAGGACCCTGGGATCATGACCTGAGCCGAAGCCAGAGGCTTTAACCCACTGAGCCACCCAGGTACCCCTAGATAATATTTTCAATCCAAGATGTAATGGAAAAAATATAACACATCATTGTATTTGGAAAGCAGATCTCAAGCAGAATTGTTTGGAAAGTATATCTCAATATAATGTATTATAATGAGTAGCAAAAGGATATTTTTGCTATTCTCATAGGACCTGAATGGTAAGGTATATGAACTCATGTATATTCATGGGATAACCACGTGGATACTTTCCTTTTATTCTAGATGCATGTGTTGTACAAGCAAATCATTGCCACTAACTTAGGTAAGAACTTGAATGCTACAGATCCATAATTATTATGATTATATTAAACTAAGAGAGTTAATAGTATCCAATGTTACTAGCACACTTACTAGGCACTGTAACTCATAGGTACTATCTCACCTCAGCTTCAACAGAATAAGGAAGATGATACTTAAAAATTAATTGGATGCCTCTGGAAAATTTTTCAGAAGTATCCTGAAGAAGTGGAAATGCCCCAGGCACCCAAGGGACTTAATATACTCTCTGATATTAATGGTCTCCTTTAGCAACTTATGGACCATTATTTATAGTGGAGCTGGAAAATTAATTTGGCCTTGGAACTCATGCCTTATTTTAAAAGTTATCAGCACAAACAGGAAATAATAATTACATGTTCATATGGCTCCGATATTTGTAAACATTAACACCTCCCGTTTTATTGGTCTTCTTTAATGACCAACCCAAATTCAAGTATTTAAGAACTGATTACATTATTTGACCATGCACCAAGAGTATGGGGCGCCAGATACATATGCCGTATAAACAAGTAATTCCCCTGCCCTTAAGAATCCTGCACTCTAATGAAAAAAATTTACAGTCTAAAGAAATTTAGAAAAAATGGAGGAAGAAAAGGATGGCATTGGCACAAAAGACCAAAGCATTGGCTTTGAAACCAAACAGATGAGACCCCTAATAGTGGATCTACCACTAACAAGTTATGTAGCTTTAACAAAAGTGGTTAACTTCTCTCAGCCTCATTTCATCACCTGTTAAATAGGAATGACAACAGCACCCGCAACATGTAGTAAGTAGTTTATGAGAATTTAAAATATTAATATATGTAAAGTATTCAGCACAGTGCCTGCAATGTGGTTAATGTGTACTAAATGTTAATCATTATGATTAGTCACTGAGGAAAACTGATAAGCTTATCATATGATTTGTGTGAATTAAAACAATAATTCTTATAAAGCACTTATCAGGGTGTCTGGCACATGGCAAATGTGTAATATATGTTAGTTATCACTATTACACAGTCATTTAGAAAAATAGCTAAGCTGACTATATCAGTGGAGAGTAAAACATAAGCCAATTTATAGTCATTTACTTAAGTGTACTGGTATGTAACATTTTGATCATTACTGTCATGGACATTTGCATAGTGCTCACAGTATCCAGGACATGTCATATACATTACTGCATTTTCACTGTGATTGAGATGCAGGGAGGATGGATTTTACTATTCTCTTATTTTGGTAAGAGAACTGAGATTTAGGAGAAGATTCTAAATCACTTGAATATTTCATCACTATTGCTCTGGACTAAAACTCAGACTGTGTGCACTTGGGAGAGAATGCACAGACCAGAGCTGGGTCTTCCTAGGTAACTAGACTAGCTCCTGGATTTTGTTCGGTTCGACGTTCAGTTGTGGAATGTTACAGACTGAATTAGTTTCAGGCTTGGGTGATTTCCACAGAGACCTATGGTGCATGGAGCAATTTTATGAAAAAGACAACAAGTGTCTCCAAAAAGACATTTTGATTAAGTGTCCTTTTCTTCATCAGTAATTGATCACAATCCCTGTCTCCAAAATGCTTAATGGTCATGCTTATTTGCAGCTGGATTTAGGGTGCAGAATTTATACTTTTCATGGAACACTGACATCTGGCTTTCTTCAGACTGGCTGATGCATCTGTAAAAGCAGTTTGATAAAAATAGCAACCAAGGGATCAAGAGGGAGTTTAATAATCAGTCCTCCTCTCAAATATGGTTTTGTTTCCACTGAAACCCTTCTTCTCAATGACATCAAATGTCAATGTATGCATTATGAAAGATGAAAAACACAGTACCTTAATGGAGATGTTTGATGAGTCTGATCACTCATTATCTCAATAATATATGCAAATAAAAAGGCATTTGCATTCAAAGTTCATTTTTAAGAAAAATATTAGAGTAAGGGCAATCAAATACTAATTGGATTTTAAGGAGACTCATTTTGCTCGTTATTGGTCCTTAAACTGGGACAATATCCCCACACTCCAGCAGAGCAACACAGCCGATTCATGAGTGTGAGTTGTGGCCATCAGCTATTGTGAGCCAAATGACTTTATCTTTTTGACATATCACCTTTTGTGGATTCTTCCCAACCCATCTGAAATGTATGGCTAAAGCCTGACTCTTCATAATGTCAAGATTATTAGTAAGGCTAAATATATTTGCAAGCATAAAAATGCTGAAATTAGGCAGCCAGGGAAAGGTTGGTAAAAAAGTACAAATTTTTAGCCATAAGATGAAGATCTAGCATACAACACAGTGACTATAATGGTTGACAACACTGTATTACATAAACAGAATTTTCTAAGAGAGAACTTAATGTTCTCACCAAATACATACATGTGAGGCAATGAATGTGTTAATTAACTAGATGGTGGGATCCCTTCCATGACGCATGCTTACATCAAATCACCGCAATGCATATTTTAAATATTTCAGAATTTTGTCAATCATACCTTAACAAAGCTGAAAAAATAAATGCTTAAAAAGCTTGATTAGAGGGGTATCAGGATAAGAGGGGGTCAGAGCAAATAAGAAGCCCCCAGTGAGGTAAAAAGGCCCCCACCAATATCTGAAGTAATTCACATGACTCCACAGTCTGCTGTAAAGTGCTTTGTGAAAGTGACCTCACAGCACAGGATGCCCCAGTATACCCTAGGATGTATATATGACTTGAGGGCCCAGAAGGTTTCATCAAGGCCAAATTCTCCTAGGGAAAGAGCAGAACTGACAATTCTGTAAGCATCCGAATGTATCTCAAAGCTGAGATTTTAAAAGCTGGGAGAGAATGGCTTGTTTGTTTCTTACTACATCTAGGTGTCTGCTTTCAAGGTCATTCAGAAAAATGCATGTCAAATGGGGAGGGCATTTGACATTCTGACAAATACTAGGCACACGCATGTACTTTTTCCTTGATAAAACATAATTATTATAGAAACATCAAGATTTATATGACACTCCACTCTTGTGCAGAAATTATTTGCCTTAAGGTTTAGTGTTTCTGCTTCGCTTAAAAAATAAGAATGCTAACACCTTGCTTTTATGTTTGTTCATTGTCTAATGAGGGAAATTATCAAACAATGTTTTAACATCCCTTAAGTTTTTAAGCTGCAATGTCTATGACATTCATACAGATTCTGAATTTGGATTGGGTACTTGCATGTTCCTGGTGAAATGTTCTCTGCTCTGACTTGGTTCAGTAGTTATTATATTTCCTTTGAATTAATATCTCCATGGATGGTTGCTATGTATTAGTTGTATGCCCTTGACCTTGGAGTCTGACCTATTCTCCCTCTTGAGCAGACCTCTAAGGGAAAAGTGACATGGAAACAAGCTGAAGCCCTGGCTCCTTCTAGGACAGCTGCCATCTCATTTCTGACACACCACTCAGGTGCTCCTGAGTGGAAACTACCTTTTCTCAGGTTGAGTCGTAATGGCTAAATCCAGAGAGGTGCTCCAGAGAGGGGTGTCAGCCTCATCATAGGACACACTAAGTAATTCTATCAGAAAGACTATTAGTCTTCTGTGGGCTCAATTCGCCCTCTGCATGTGTGTACCCAGATGACAGACCTTGAAACTGACATCATAACATCCTCTGAAACAAGGCTCTTTGGGGATACAAATAAGGTGACTGCTTAGCTTTCAACTCAGTCTCTTTCTTCCCTCTGAAAAACCTGTAATAAAATGCCTGCACCCTATTTGTTACGTCCCTCTACTATAGAGGTCTCTAGTGGATTCCCAATCTACAGTCTGCTTTGGCATCGATAAGCAGCCTCTCTCCCTGGGAAGACGGCATTGTTGAGAGAAATGGGCTCAGAGAAGCTCATGGACTTAAATCCTGAGAACCTTTTCCCCAGAAATCTTTTATCCAAATGCACTTTAGAAAAGTGGATGGCAGTTCAGATCTCTTCCTAAAGGAGCGTAGAGCTCTCTGCTAGAATTTATCACCCACGGTTACATTTTGACGGAGTTACCTGTAATTATTCCTTCTAATTTTCTGCAGAGGAAGAAGTCATTCTGTTGAAGAGTTCAGCAGCTTCCCCCCAAAAGTGTGGGCTTCGGCCCTAGGCAAGATTAGAGCATAAGCTCTGAGCTCCAAGTCTTTTGGCTTATGCTAGACAGGGCCCCCTAAAGGAGCTAAAACTATAAAGGTTTGAGCAGGTTAAAGGGTAAAACAAGCAGAAAACCAAATAGAGCCCAGAATTTTAAAGATCACAAGATTGCCACTTTTTTTGAAATCTCAAAGCACTAGATTTAAAGTCCTTCTTCTGGGATTACTTTTATTTTTTTATAAATGGCTTAAGTAAAATAAGGAGTATTTTTAAGGCATGGAGATAAGACCAATAAAAAAAAAAAAAAAGACTACTGGAAACCCAGAAAATAGTTCAAAAATAAATCCCCAAGTACTTACTCTTTAGAATATATACTGTCTTTAAAAAAAAAAAAAGAATATATACTGTCTTATCGAAATGTATGCCATTCTAATTTAATGTGAGTAGGGGTAGACTAGAAAGAAAAAAAAGAATAGAAAATATGGGTAGGGCCAACTGGAGAATCAGCTGTTCAACTCTGTAGAGATTTAGGGAACAAGTGGTCAGAACTCTATATTATAATGAAAGCATCCCTGAGCCAGGGATCCATTCGAAGTCTCACTGCTAGCCAGAGATGGGGTGCCTGACTCAGTCCCAAATGACACAATACCTTTTATTTTCTCTACTCTGACCTTTTCAAAACCCTGGCAAACTAAAGACTAGGTTATTTACCCAAAGTTACCAAGGTGGCCAAAGGTGGAAGAGGAACTCCTACTCTAAGCCATCTGACTTCAAAGCCTGTCTCTCAGTCCTACTTGTGTCAGCAATATAACCTGTAATAGGATCGATGCCAGAATTGCACAAGTAATATAGGTGAAATTATTAACTTCTCAGTATTGTGCCTGGCAGAGAATAGGTGCTTAATAGATGCTTAACCATTATTACCAAGTATTAGTATTAACCTCTACCTGCCACAATAGCAAAGAACAAGTGAAAAATAAACCCAGCATCTAAACTAACTTGCTCTTCCACCCATACAAAAATCCAGGTTTGATCTGAGGAAGCTAGGGCTGAATTTCCTCAGTGGTCATCAGTAAGTGGCAATGTGTCCAGGCCTACTTCCTGCCATACCTTGCCCTTTCAGCGATGCTCAGGCTTCACAGGAACCAGAAGGCAAGCACGGTCCCCAAACAGGTTCCCCATACAGGACAGCCACCGGGGACAGCACCAGATGTGGAAACAGAGGTGCGTGGCCACACCTGTTGTTGTGGGAGGGCTGTCACAGTGAGGGAGTTCAAGGGGACAATGTACCCGAAGCAAAGAGAGCAGTATCTGCAGTGGCCAGGTCTGCAGCAGAGCTCTGGGGGAACTGGGTGTGCCAACAGGCAGGAGGATACCAACACGCTTTTCTAATACGTCACCTCACTTAACCCTCTGATGGACCCTACGGCAAAAAATTACCCACACTGTACAGGTAAATTCACAGAGAAGCAAGGTATCAAAGCCCAGAGAAATTAAGTGAGGTGCTGAATTTGGCACACACCGAGAGAAAACTCATAGTCATTGGCCTGTTTGGACTGCATTCCTACCCCACACACTCCCTATCTCCCATTACCCTCTGCCTGAAGCCACATTTCAGTCTGTCACCATTCCTCCACCCGAGGCACACAGATGCTGGATAGCCTAATCAATATCCCTCTATATGAATAGGAATAGTTCAGGTTCACTAACCAGTCTTCATCTCAGCGAGCGGAGAATGGTTTCTAGTAAGATTTCATAATTTCTCCTACGATCCTGCTCATGAGATTCTTTTTCACCTTGACAAATTGGGTCTGCTCTGCCCCTGGACACTCCACAGGCCCCTGGGAGAGTAACTGAGCATCTCTGCCTTGTACCCCCATAGGTTGGGGAGCGGTACCTTCAAAAACATGCAGCGCCGGCACACAAC
This sequence comes from Lutra lutra, assembly GCF_902655055.1. NCBI lineage: Eukaryota > Metazoa > Chordata > Mammalia > Carnivora > Mustelidae > Lutra > Lutra lutra. The sequence continues at coordinate 75,455,446 of NC_062282.1, read as the reverse complement.
ACTGAGGGAAAAGGGCCGCCGCCAGGCCATCCGGGGTCCCGCCTACATGTTCAACGAGAAGGGCACCAGCCTGACGCCCGAGGAGGAGCGCTTCCTGGACTCGGCGGAGTATGGCAACATCCCTGTGGTCAGGAAAATGCTGGAGGAGTCCAAGACCCTCAACTTCAACTGCGTGGACTACATGGGGCAAAACGCGCTGCAGCTGGCCGTGGGCAACGAACATCTGGAGGTCACGGAGCTGCTGCTCAAGAAGGAGAACCTGGCGCGGGTGGGGGACGCACTGCTGCTGGCCATCAGCAAGGGCTACGTGCGCATCGTGGAGGCCATCCTCAACCACCCGGCCTTCGCGCAGGGCCAGCGACTGACCCTCAGCCCACTGGAGCAGGAGCTGCGCGACGATGACTTCTACGCCTATGATGAGGACGGCACGCGCTTCTCCCACGACATCACACCCATCATCCTGGCGGCGCACTGCCAGGAGTATGAGATCGTGCACATCCTCCTGCTCAAGGGTGCCCGCATTGAGCGGCCACACGACTACTTCTGCAAGTGCAATGAGTGCACCGAGAAGCAGCGGAAGGACTCGTTCAGCCACTCGCGCTCCCGCATGAACGCCTACAAGGGACTGGCCAGCGCTGCCTACTTGTCTCTGTCCAGTGAAGACCCTGTCCTCACCGCGCTGGAGCTAAGCAACGAATTGGCCAGACTAGCCAACATTGAGACTGAATTCAAGGTAACTCTCCCACTCACCACTCTGCAGACAGAGGGCTCTTCCAGGTGTGTCCATTAGTCAAATGGGTTGTCTTCTGGTCTAACCCAAGGTGAGGGCCTTGGGGTCTCACCGGCCCATGGGAGGAAGGGGATTTCCTCAATCTTGCCAGACGTAGGCCTAAAGGAAAAGCAGTCCATTAGATGAAATATTTGAAACCACCTAAATGTGAACAAGAGGTGACTTAAGCACAAATCTACACAGTAAAAGACAAGCAGCACATAGGCAGGATGGTGTTGTGGTTTGGAGGTAAGCGCCTCACTGGGCTCTGCCCCACGGAGCTCAGTAGTGTCTAGGACACCTGTGAATTTTTCCTAGCCCAGGTCTGGGATTTCTTGATTGTCTCACTTGAATGGTTTTGATATATCTTATCCAGCTCTCTATCCTGTCCTGGACTGTGTTGATCCTAGATCCAGTCTCCTACCCAATGCTAGAAAGGCTTGCTGGAAGCCTTTCTCGGTTTAGCAAGCTATTACTATTGTTCTGCCAGGGGACTAAGGGAAAGGTAAATGAAAATGAAACAAAATTGTTCTTGTGTCATTGGGCTTCTTACCTCTGCAGATGGGCCCAGTGCAAAAACCCTATAATTCCACCCCCTGAGAACACCCAGATGACCAGGCTAGCCTGGGGAATGGAGACCCATCTCCAAAGTCCACCATTCAATAGTGGAGTGATCCTGTGCTTTTACTATCAATTGACACTATTTAAAGGAGGAGGTGTTTAAAAACAACCATTAATATGGGTACCATTATTATCCTCCTTTTCGATGAGGGTACAGAGGTAAAGAGATATCATATAGCTAAGAAGTAGTGAAACCACTAGGCACTCAGAGCCCAGAGCCAACTCAGCCATTCTGGGAAAACTGTTCATGCACTGGGCTGCTCAGGCTTCATTGGTCTTTATCTGAATGATGAAAGTATGGAATACCCCCACTGCAGAAGGTGCATCTGGAAGGGCAGAAACTACAACCAGCCTCAGCATTTCTCATCCTGCTATTCAACCAGAGCCTAGGATTCCTGGGAGCATACAAAAATGTGTCACATGCAAGGCTGACAACGGAGCTGGGAAAAGATGTTAACTACAGGAGAGAAGTTCATTGTCCTAATAAGATGTTAGGGACACAATTAGGTGGCCAAGGATGGCTACTGATTCAGCCGAAGGAGGCCCCATGAACCATGGTGTTCAGGGAGATCTCAAAGGAGGAAACAGAATGGGGCTGGGTCTTGCTGAGGCAGAGGAATTGGATCAGTGGGAAGAGAGAGGTGGGCATTTGGAGGAGGCAAATGAAGGTAAGGTCCGGAATGGCCCAGAGCAGGCAAGGGACTGCCAAGAAGCTACATGGGACTAGAACAAAGGTTTCCCGTAGGGGCACGCAGGAGGAATGCTGCAGAGACAGTTCAGGGGCAGATCTCAGGGGGCTCTGTGTGTCAGGCTGAGCACTGTGGAAGCTATCCTGTAGGACATGGAGAGCCACTGAGATAGTGATGAGATTTGTGATTTGTGATTGTGATGAAAATTATAAAAGCTAGAGTGTTGGAAATTTACTTCACTGGTAGGTCAGCTGAATTAGAGGATTTGGCATGTGAGGCACTGGGACACAAGGAGAGACAATTTAGATATGCATGCATGAGACCATGGAAGCCTCTCCAAAGGAATGGATCGCCCACAGCCACAGACAGAAGGGACAAGCTCACCAAAAGCTATGGGGCACTACAGGTGTGAATAGATGAAGAATCCTGGAATTAACTAATATTATTCCATCTGTTCCCCTTATCTTGGACCCATCTACTGAACTGGAACAACTTCCCCAATCCTGCATTGTTCATAGCCTCATCTAAAAATATTGGTGGATGTAGATGAGGAGATTACCCAAACAGGCCCCCAAAGAATGTAGCTATTGCCTGTTCTTTCCTTGTCTCTGTATAATAAACTCCATCAACCAGCATATAAGGTCAATGAAGCCCCAAGGAATGTTGGTAGAATTTTGTTTGTTCCCTCAGCTTCAGACTGAATCTTCACAGGCCATGTAAAAGTGGCTAATCCAGTATATTTAGCAATTTCTGGCCCAAGAGAGTGTGGGTGGGGATTCCAGAAAAAAAAAAAATATTTTTTTTTTTTTCTGGATTCAGTTTTCTGGATAATCGCCCAATTGCCCAATTGCCCAATTCTCTACAATCTGGGAACAGTCCAGCCTTCCTGAAAAAACGATGCTAGACTAACATGTGGAATAATATCTGAGCCATTTGTTTCCTTTACTAAAACCAAAAGTCTGGCATATTTTAGTATATATAATATCTAAAACTGGAAGTTTGTGGAAAGCATGATATTTTGATTTAAAAAGTAAATTATGGCAATTAGAGACAATTAAGAGCACTCCTAACATGATGACAAATGTGTTCTACAATGCACTGCCTTACTCAGAATAAGAGCTAGCATAAATACATTTGCTGGCTATTAACATCCCCTAGTTACCTTTGTTTGAAATAATGTCCTTCACACTGTCGACAAATGGCGCATTATAAATTAACACAAGCGTTCCTTTAGAACTTTATTACTTATTCAACTATCCTTGCATGTGCATTCCTGACATTATAAATCCTCTCAGAGAAGAAAGCAGCTTAGCAAAAGACAAGTCAATTTGTAATAAAAGAATGAAGAGCAAGTGTGTGTTCTAAAATGCACTCTTTAAGGGACGCCTGGGTGGCTCAGTTGGTTAAGCAGCTGCCTTCGGCTCAGGTCATGATCCCAGCGTCCTGGGATCGAGTCCCACATCGGGCTCCTTGCTTGGCAGCGAGCCTGCTTCTCCCTCTGCCTCTGCCTGCCACTCTGTCTGCCTGTGCTTGCTTTCGCTCGCTCTCTCTCTCTCTGACAAATAAATAAATAAAATCTTTAAAAAAAAATAAAAATAAAAAAATAAAATGCACTCTTTAGGAGTCTGCCCTACTTTAAAGGAACTGCGTGCTGCTGACTGTAGCCACATGTATGTGGGTGACCCATGACATCAGCTGTATAAAAAAGAGATCTGGTCCTGACTGGAGGTGTCCTATGTCATCCTCTAGATCCTCTAAGACACTCGCCCTGGGGACGGCTGCTCCTGACTAGAAAAGCTCACACAGGGAAACCTAGATTCAGTGGCCCAGTCTACTGTTTTTGAGTCACTGTAATTTATCACCAGAATAGAGTCTAGTCATTAGCAAGATCTACAGCCAATGTCCAGGTCTCCAGTAAATTATGGCTGAAGTCAGATGCCTGCCAGCAAGCCAGTATTTTTGGTTTAGAAATGATGCATCTCCTCAAAGATTTCTCTTATGCCTCTCTCATCTTCTTGGGTCTAAAAAGATATGAAAACTCATTGTGGCCCGTAAGACCTTCCTAATGACTTGACCAGTGCTCAGTAATCTACTAAGCATTCCATAAATCCTTGATGAAGGGAATGAATGAAATCCTGAAATCATAACCCTTTCAGCTGGTGAAGCAACAGATTACTTTTATCTATGATTTAAACTCTTCCTACCTGTACGAATCTAATAGAGCTATTTGAAAGACACGGTGGGATGGGAAAGCTCTACAGAAGGTTAGGAGGTGGTTAAAGGGATCAAACAAACACAAGTTAAATAACAGAAGACTAACCATGTGCTGCATTGTACGGTGCCAGTGGCCACTAAACTCCTGGACAGCAGGACCTATGAGTGACATTTTGGTTAACTGGTTTATCTGAAGAGGAGGAGACAGAGACAAAGAAAGGGAAGATCAGCATGGGATGGGTTATTCAGAGGTGTTTCATCCTGACAGAGGCTCTCTCTATATAGAGAGGCACCTGAAGTAGCATGGAAAAAATAAGGCTGAGTTACAGCCCCTGCCACCAGGAACACAATAAGGTCTTTACACTTTTCTTGAATTAGTCCGTTTGGTTTTCTTTACTGATCAGCCTTCTGATAAAACTGCTGAGGATCCCCTCTATTTTGCTGGTATCTTGCCAAACTCCAGGGCATCCTGTCTTCTGTGTTGCTTATCTATAGAGATGTTGTTTCAAAAGGATTACAGGTGTTAATCTTTCTTCCGACTCAGTTACACTAGTAGGAGCAGGAAGGGGTAAAGAAGCAAAGGACAAGAGAAAAACAGGAAGTGAAGTTTAGGGATTTGGAAAGGAAGAGAAAACAGGGCAGGGACTGGAGGTATCCCTCTTGCTTTCTCACCTTTTGCTTAAATTTAAAGTACCCCCTGTTCCCAAGTCAAGGGACTGTGGAAGCCGTAAAAACACTTTCCCTTAGTTACTGAAGACTTGGTCATTCAGAGTAATAACAAAGCTCCAACTAAGAAGGCTATTCATGTTGACACAACATCAGCATGGAGGCTGCTGACGGTGCAACTGATTCTAATAAACCAGAGAGGAGAAGAGTAAAGGCAAGAAAGCTAAAGCTGTAGCTTCATCCTGCTTAAAGTGCTGATGTGAACCCAGGTATTATGAAAAAAATAGATAATGAATTATGTATCAATGTTTGTGTTGCCATTTTAAGACCTGCAAAAAAATTCTCTGGGCCTAAAATACCACAGATTAAAAATGCAAATAATGATAAATCAGACCAATTTGCCACCTGCTATGATCTCTAGTGAGATCCCATTGTGGAAGGTAAAGATGTTGAGATGACAGTTTGTAATCTGCTTGCAAACTTATCAAAATGGAAGAGGAGAGAGGAGGGGAAAAGAAGAAGGAATGTCTTTGTATGGTGGTAGAGAGAGCTCAAAGCACATAGGAACTAGGCCATTTGGAGCCAGGGAGCTAGGAAGCCAGAAAGCCTGAGTAAAGGCGCACCCTGGGCCTGAGGCAGTACTGGAAGGCTGAATAAGCCTGCGCTCCCAGCATCCACTGGAAACTGTGTTTTGCACCTGTTTCTCATGCTTTGAATATTTTTAGGCTTTTCAAATTTTACAGACCAACACCGTTAGAAAATACATTTCCTTGAAGTTTGAAAGCCTGGCTGGTAGTATAAACAAATGCCTACTTAACATGCAAGAAATGACTTGAACATTGTTTCCTTTACCACTGGGAAAATATTGTTTAAGCTGCAAAGTCTGCAAGTCTTAAAAACAAGTTGTTGGGTGTTTTGTTGTGTTTCGTTTTGTTTTTTTAAGAGAACTTGGCAGAAAATTCCTCAAACCACTCACTTATGTATCGATCCCCAGTACCTTCAGGGATCTGACTGTGTGCCCCCAGCCCTCTGCTTGAGCATCCAAAAAGATAGAATGGAAGCAGAGGATCACAGATATCGGGATGAGCTGCCATGGGATGCCCCCACCTCCGGAGCACGTGCAGGTCTGGTGCAGTGAGAGCATACCTGCCAGTCAACAGGTCCACACTGTGGCCAGAATCACTGGCTTCCATGTCTGAGAGCAAGATGCAGGGACTGGCTTATCTCAGGACAAGGGACAGATATGACCTCTGCCCATACTAGCTCCATCTTTTTCTATTTTCCTACCTAAGCATCTGGAGGAGCACTTTCACCAGGGCATTCATTAATGAGTCATCATAGGAAATGAGCTAATTAACCTATGCTTCAGTGACGATTTTTCATTGGGTCACAACTAATACCTAAAGTTATGTGACTGTCTTCTTCTATGGTTTATGCCAAGAGCATCAGTCTCTGAAATACAGGAAGACAGTGTACATTGGGTGACAGGAATTCAGGTGGGATAAAGAAGGCCATTTGCTTTCTGAGGACAAGGGCAGGGGAGAGGTTCTGGTGAGCGCCCAGGGCAGCCGTGCTTCGTTTCCTCAAGGCTGTGGAATGGAGAGCCAAGAGTTTGGCTCTGCACTCAGACTGACCTGGCTTCTAGTCCATTGCCATCTCCTGGCAACCGTGCAATCTTGGGCATCTACTGGAAATTAGTTTTCTTATTTGGAAACTGGGGTGTTAGAATTGTAACATGTCCAATATGGAATGCCTGTCTTTCCCACTCAAATCCTGGCTCTAACCCTAATCTTTGTAAATGACAACACAATTCACCCACTTGTTCAGATGCCTCATCCCACTGAACCTCCAGAAAATCCTGGCACATATTAGGTACAAAGCGAATATTAGCTCAGCAAAGAAATAAATGAGTCAGTGAGTGGATTAATAACAATGTCCTTGTGCAGGGTGCTGGTGAGGATTATATTCTTCATGTAATTTTATATTCTTCATCTAATCGAATCCTCAACAGCACCCTGATTAGATGAAGGATCTAAAACTCTCTGCAGAGAACTTGACCCAGAGTAAGTACATAATTTTCCCCCAGAGAGCTCAGTGGGGATGAGCCCACTGGATTTTCAACATCACAATGTTCCCTCCAATGAACATAACACCTCCTCTTTCAGCACCTCCTCTACTCAGTCTTCCTGATTTCTGCTAGGCTTCTCTAGCCCCTGCCCCACCCCCTATAGATCTTTCTAGAACTAGAAAAACTAGAGGCTGTACTTGTGAGCTCCATGGTTTAAAAAAGGCCAAGGGAATAGTTCCAGTTGGAAACACACAGACCACTGACAGTGCATAAGCCTGGAGTGTTGCTAAAACACTGCTGTGAAAAGAAACGGCATGGGCAGGAAGGACCGAGGAGCACAGGAGGAGGAGCAAGGAACTGGGCAGGCAGACCTCCTGACAAATACAGAAAGAGACTATTTTTTGAAAAATAGCTTCGTGGAAAAGATTCATCCCTACACACAAAAAAAAATGGGGGAAAAATCATTTCCTCTACAAGTCCAACTATTAGCATGAAGTATCAGAGATATGGAGAAATTGGAGACCATTCTAGAGAATATTAGTTGATGAGTAGCAGCACAAATTACCTCAAATGGAAATGATGGAAATGAAGGATTTTTCTCTGGGAAAAAAAAAAGTTACAATGCTATATAAATTAGTCATCATAGGGTATCATTAATCACGGAGCTGCACACCCCATTGGTGTGCAGGCATGTATTTTCCTAGCAGCAAATTCACAGATTCAATGTGGAAAATATATGTCAGGAGAAGATCACAGGTGGGTGGGCCCTACTCACAGAGCTCTCTGAAAACCTGACATCCCTGCGACAAACACTTGTCAAGCCTCTAGTAAGAGCAGGGCTCCAGGCTGGGTGCTGGGATGAAATAATGAGCCAGATTCAACAAGCTTCCTTCCTCAGGACCTGAGAGTCTAGAGGAGGGGACAGACATTATTCATACAATCATGCAAATAAATGTGGCTTTGCAAATCAGGCTGAGGGCTATGCAGTAAAAGGGAGGTTTTAACAGCTGACTTAGTGGGACAGCTGACCCTCTGTGTGTGTGCGTGTGCATGTGTGTGTCTGTGTGTTTAAAGGTTTCTCTAAGGAGGGGTGCCTGGGTGGCTCAGGTGGGTTAAGCACCTGCCTTTGGCTCAGGTCATGATCTCAAGGTTCTGGGATGGAACCCCCGCATCTGGCTCCCTGATCACTGGGGAGTCCGCTTTTTCCTCTCCCTCTGCCCCTCCCCCCTGCTTGTGCACTCACACACTCAAGCTCTCTCTCCCTGATAAGTAAATAAAATCTTTAAAAAAAAAAAGATTTCTTTAAGGAGACAATGTTCAAATGAAAGCTGAGAGTGTGGGAGAGAGAAACACCCAAAAGGGAATGGGAAGGATAGAGCGAGGCATAAAAAGTGCAGAGGAACTGTGCAGTGCAGATAGGGGAAGGAGGCCCATGGAGAGAGTGGTCAGTGGTGCCACAGGATAGGGAGGAGCAGGGGATAAGGGCACTTCTTCCCATGTAAGAAGCTAGAGTTCATTTTCGGTAAATGAAGAGCCACCACAAGGTCTCAGCAGATGAGTGAGTGACTCATGTGTGCAGTCTAGAAACATCCGCTGCACCAGCGGAAGAAAACGCACTGGAGGGAACAAGAATTGAAGGAGTTGGAGAACAGCTGTAGGAAGAGGGGGGTCCTCCTAGGAAGGAGATGAGTGGCACCCCAGTGCAGAAGAACCAGCAGATCTCAACCTGCAGGTGGTGAGCCCGGCTGGAGCAACCCCACAGACTCCTAGCTGTTTCCAGGACAGCTTGCTCATCTGTGCACTGCGGGGATCCTTCTTTTTCGGTCTCTGGGGGCCCCGCAGTGCTGCCCTGTGGAGCTCCTGCAATGGAGAGACACAGAGAAAGAGGCAGAAAAGAGCCAGCTCCTTCTCTCCCCCTCCACAGCAGAAGCCCTGTGGAGCCCCAGCACAGTGGGAGAGCAGTGAGGACTCCAAGGTCCCACCCAGGCACCTGCAGGTAGAGGAGAGGGTGTGGTCCAGCTCCAACTCTTCATTGCCAGCACAGACGCACTGCAAAGTGGGTTCAGAAGTGATAGCCCCAGAACAGAGAGAATTCCACTGGATTTTAATCTGTGCAGTACATCTTCCAGATTCTGAGCAAATCTTTCTCTGTTGGCTGCAGCGACCAGGTAAACAAACATTTCATTAGAGGAAAATGACTAAATCTTATCTCATATTTTTTTTTTTTCAACCAGAGCTCGTTTTAGCATCGACAAAAGCATGAAGTCGACCTCTCCCTCTTCTTCTTCTAACATCCAAGGTTTGGGATGTTGAGAATACCAGAGGCAGAGGAAAGTGGGGGCAGGAGAGGCTTTCTTGGGCACTGAAAATCCTCCATGGTGAAGGCCTGGTTGAGTACAGGGGGCTGTATTAGCCCAGGCACTGCTGTCATGTGATGACATAACACAGAGAACGTATGCTCTCACCCTGCCGGAGGCCAGAGGTCCCTAATCAAGATGTTAGCAGGCTCTGCTTTCTCTGAAGGCTCTAGGGTAAGATCCTTCCTTTCCGCTTGCCGGTTTCCTGGGAGATCTTTGGCTTGTAGGCTTATCTCCTTATCTGCCTCTGTTGCCATATAGTGATCTTCTGTGTTTCTGCCTCTTACCCCGCTCTTATGAGGACATTCTTCTGAGGACCAGTCATTTTGGATTAAGGGCCACTCTACTCCATAGGACTTCATCTTTTTTTTTTTTTAAGATTTTTATTTATTTATTTATTTTCAGCATAACAGTATTCATTGTTTTTGCACCACACCCAGTGCAGCATGCAGTCCGTGCCCTCTCTAATACCCACCACCTGGTTCCCCCAACTTCCCACCCCCCACCCCTTCAAAACCCTCAGATTGTTTTTCAGAGTCCATAGTCTCTCAATGGTTCACCTCCCCTTCCAATTTCCCCCAACTCCCTTCTCCTCTCCATCTCCCCTTGTCCTCCATGCTATTTGTTATGCTCCACAAATCAGTGAAACCATATGATAATTGACTCTCTCTGCTTGACTTATTTCACTCAGCATAATCTCTTCCAGTCCCGTCCATGTTGCTACAAAAGTTGGGTATTCATCCTTTCTGATGGAGGCATAATACTCCATAGTGTATATGGACCACATCTTCCTTATCCATTCGTACCTTGAAGGGCATCTTGGTTCTTTCCACAGTTTGGCGACCGTGGCCATTATTTATTTGACACAGAGAGAGAGAGCACAAGTAGGCAGAGCAGCAGGCAGAGAGAGAGGGGGAAGAAGGCTCCCTGCTGAGCAGAGAGCCTGATGCGGAGCTCAATTCCAGGACCCTGAGATCGTGACCTGAGCCAAAGGCAGAGGCTTAACCCACTGAGCCACCCAGGTGCCCCAGGACTTCATCTTAATTAACTACACCTGCAGCACGCTATTTCCAATAAGGCCCCATTCCAGGGAGGATGTTACTTCAGGGGAAGACACCATTCAACCCAATACAGTGAGGGAGAGCACCAGGCTGAGACAAATTGGGGAGGACTGAGACCAGGAACCCAAACCCTCAGAGCAGGGCAGGAGAGAAGGCAGGAGGTCTTTTATTCTGGGAAACCAGACACAGCCCTAAAATTAGGAGATCAGTCTGGAAGAAAAAGGAGAGGCTGCTGATGCTCCCTATTGACCAAGGCACAACCTAAGATAGCAATATTGCAGTTCTGTAAATGTGTGTGTGTGGTGTTTGGGGGAAATGGGAGGTTGCTGACAGAAGCAATGGGGGAAACTTGGTACCTGAGCACTGCCCCTCTCAAAGACATTTTCAAGAGCTGGGTTTGGGAATAATGAAAATAAAAACACACTTACTATAGAATTTTTAGAAAATATAGAAAAGTAGCAGGAACCAAAGGCCATCCTTAATTTCCACCATCTAAGAATAATTCATATTTTGGTATGTTTTCTCCTAGTGCTCTCCCTATACCCACATACAAAAATTTGAGTAAAACCAAGACTCAGATGGTGAAACGTTATCATATTTTCATTTCCCATCATACTTTATCCTCATTGCCACACTCCCTCACCCCAAAAAAGCTCCTACTTCAGTGTATTTAATGTACTTATACATAATATATTTCATATATTTATATTAATTATGAATATGCATAGGTATATACGTGGTATTCATTCAGGAACTATTTCTTTTGAACCTACCATGTGCAAAGTTCTAGAGGCTGGGAACATTTAGAAACCATCAAAACCCAATAACCTCTGCCCTCTTCGAGCTTAGATTCCAATGGAAAAATATAGTACTGAGTGTTTGTAAGTTACATAAAAGGGATCGTGGTACAAAATTATGACCTTCCATACTCTTTTGCTCGACACCAGGTTCTTTTATGGTCTCTCCATGTCACTCTCACTCTATGTGAGCCTCCTTCATTGATTCTGTTTCCTGCTCAGTACCATGTTCTGTGCATCTGCAGCCTTTCACTTTCTCATTCCCACGGTGATGGGCACCAACATTGCTCTAAATACAAATGATGCTACCAGACCCATCCCTGTACCTGCCTGCAGGCCTATTTAAGTGCTCACAGTACAGGCTCCAGAAGGAACGCCTACAGTTAATTTCACTCAGCCCAGCTGCCTGCCCCCCCAGAAGGCCTGTCCCTGGGGTGCTGTGCTTTGCCAATATTTCTAGGTATTATCCTGCCTTCTCATGTTTGCTGGTATGAGAAATATGGTGATTTAAATGTGCATTCCTCTAATTGCTAATGAGGCTGAGTCTTTTTTCCTATATTGTGTCGCCCTGTGGGTTTCTCCCTTCTGTGAACTGCCTCTTCCTGTTATTCCTTCATCCACTTTTTAACAGGATTTCCGTCTGGAGTATTTTGAAATTTTCGTTCAGGAGTTCTTCATCTATTCTAAATATTAGGCCCTTATCTATTTCAGACATTGCAAACATCTTCTCCCAGGCTATCACTCGTCTGTTACATTTGTCTGTGACACCTTGTTTTGAAGACAAACTTCTTTTTGAGATGATTTGTGTATTTAGTCTTATTACAAACCCTTCCTCACCAAGGTCGCAAGTGCATTCTCCTACCTTACATCTCTTTTTTTCTCCTATTACCTTGATGGATCCACCATTCACATTTAGGTCTGAGTCCAGCTGGAGTTTGTTTTTGTGTGTAGGGTGGGTTTGCATCACTTGCTTGCCTTTCTCCACATGGTAAGCTAGTTTCCCATCATCTAGTCAGGAATTGAACTTTTCCCCACTGATCTGTGTTGCAGCCCCAATCACACACCAATTCCCAAATACACACGTTTCTGCTTCTGGACCTTCTGTCCCACTCCAGGGTCTTATCTGCCCATTCCTCTACCCACTCCTCCACAGTTTCAATCTTCAGACTTTGTTTTATGACCCATTTCCTGATATGGAGAGCCACTGATGTTTTTCTCTGCTTACATTTGTTTTGTGCAATGGTGACAAGACTGTACGAACAGTCTGGAATCCTGGTTTTCTTACTTAATATTGTAACTTTGTCATTGCCCCCATGTAATGTTAACACTTTATAAATAACACTTCCTGGAAATGTTCAGTGTCCTGTGTTGGGGATAAAACTTTTCCTCTATGGTGTTAGGCTGTACAGGTCAGGGCCTGTGAATTAACTAACAAAAGACAGATCAGTAGGAGAAAAGATAAGAGTTTACTCATATGCATACAGAAGTACAAAGAAGAACGGGCTCCCTGAACAGTTAACACAGGAATTGACACACCAACTTAGTAAGGAAAAGGAGGGGAGAAAAGAGTTTCTAAGGAAAAAAAGGACTTTTAGGAAACACGTAAGCTTTCAGGGAAAAAATGGAAAGCATGAGAGTTTGTGTTGTTTGTTCTCAACTGGGTGCAAGAGGACAGTCTCCTTTCTAGCTGCTACCCTCCCCCATGCCCCGGGGCCACAGGATTTATGGCAACTATATTTTGGGAACATGCTGCTAAAAAGTTGTAAAAGAAGTTTAAGCTGCTCTTTGTTCGGATTTTCTTTTCTGCTTATAATAATCTTCATGACATTCTGATCAATAAAACTCTATCTCTAACAATTCACTGAATCCCAAAAATGGAATAACTCTTGAGGCCCAGTACAAGGTGAAGGTGGGCCCAGGGGCTGCGGAAAGTCCCCATGACAAAGAGCCTCCAGCCCTGGCCAAGGAGACAGACAGGCCTTTGTAAGGGAGTAAGAACCATCTTCCCTCCACCCTGCTGACTTCATAGCTGAGAACCTTGTAATAAAAGGTAGATTAACAAGGGGAAAACAAAAGCTTAGCAACATGTTTATATCATGTATACAAGGGAAACACACAGGGAAAAATTAGTAACTCTCGGAGGTAGCTTAGAAATCAGAATTAAACACTTCCTGAAAGGGTAGGAGGAAGTCCACCTGCCAGAGGAGAGTAAATGATTTTTAGGAAAGATGAGTGTGTCCTTAGAAGAAGAGATGGGAAGTATGATAGCTTGTGACAGAGTCTGTCTGAGTACGGGGTCCTCTCCTGTGATAAGTCTATCTTCCCAGGTTGATGAGGCTCCCCTAGAGAGGATTTATGGCAATCACATTCCTTCTGGACAATCTGTTTTCAGGCATAGAAGGGGCATACAGAGAAAGCCTCTCCCTTCATTTGCTGTTTTTCAAGTGCCTAATGCTCAAAATAATCAATATACCCAAAGGGCATATTTTGGGGTACCATGTCCTGAACTTCTACAGTCATGTTTTAGGGTGGCATATTCTGCTATCCCTCACTGGCTACTTGGTAATATCTGCACCCAGACTTGGTTTCCACAGTGTCACCTTCAGCCACTCTCTCCAAAACAGAACCCACTGTTCCCAGGGGCTGGTGACCATCCATTTACAAGGGAGAAGAGGGGATCCTTGTTTTTTGAGAGGCTCCTTCTTATAAATACCCACCAGTTGGCAGCCCTGAGCAGAATCAGGAGACAAATCATTGAAACCCTTGATGCTCTGCAGATGGTCCCATAGAACTGGCTTGGTGAGGAGGTTTGTGTGCTCATATCCATCCACCAAGCAGCACAGCCCAGCCAGTAGGTGGACCAGGCACTGGGGACCCAGGCAGCTTCACGGCAAGCTGCCAGGGGATCTTCCACCATTTTTGTTGAAGTGGTATGGAAAAGACCGTTAGGAGGCCCCTGGAAGTTGCATTTAGGGATTTAGGGTTAAAGGACTAAGTGCTGGAGCACAGCTGGGTGGGGAGCCTCAAGAATGTGAGTGAATGACCCACAGAGCTATCAAGAAAGGAAGGTAAGGGTTGGTTTCTGTCATTTCCTAATGATCAACAAGAAGAAGCTAAAATTCCATATCAACGCTAAGAAGACAAAGATCACAGTTTTGTTTTCCAAATGGCTCAGCAAGATGTCCCAGATAGGCTTAATCTATTTCCACTGAATTAAGCCACAATGAGGATCAGAACCAAACCATCCTCTTGCCTTGTTGCTGTATCCCAAACTGGCTGACAAGTTCCTGATGAGCACTGAGGGATCTTTGTAAGTGATGAATTACTAAATTCTGCTCCTGAAACCAATACTATAGTATATGTTAACTATCTAGAGTTTAAATAAAAATCTGCAACAAAAAAGAAGAAGAAAAAGAAAGCTCCTTGGCAGATGTAGCAGCTCAGCCTGGAAGAGTCAAGAATCTGGTTTCTTCTTGAGGTTCCCTTCACAGGACAAATCGAGAAATCACCCATTTTCTTCATAAATTTTTATCAAAGGAATGCATGATGTAAAAAATAACTCAGGGGTGTCCTGTTCAGTGTTCAACTCTTGGTTTCAGCTTTGGTCATGATCCTGGGGTCCTGGGATCGAATACCGTGTCAGGCTCCTGGCTCAGTGGGGAGTCTGCCTGGGATTCTCTTCCCCTCCCTGCACCCCTCCCACTGCTCACATTCTCTCTCACTCTCTAAAATAAATACATCTTAAAAAAAAAAAAATTTCAGATAGCACCCAACAGTATACAATGAGAAGTAAGTCTCCCCTTCCTTAATTCTCCCCCTTGCCCCAGTCTTGATTCCCAGACTCAGTCTTATTAAAAATTTCTTTTATATCTGGGCATAAATCTTTTTGTTCATACACTGGTACACATTGACATATGTATGTATTCATTCACTTTTTGCCTTAAATGTACCAAGACATACTCCACATTCAGTTCCCAGCTTACTTTTTTCACTTAATAATAAAATCTGCAGAGCATTCTGTCCATATCAGCACCTCCAAGTCCCCCCATTCCTCCCCAAGAGCTAGAGAAGGGCTCCACAGAACAGACCCACTGTAATTCGTGTACCATTCCTTTATGGATGGGCCTCTAGGTTACTTCCAGCTTTTATTTTAATGAACAACGCTGCAATGAATGGCCTTGCACTCCTTAAAGATTCAATTCAATTCCATTTGCATAGCCCAAGACCCCTAGTTGAAAATATTAACGAAGGGAACTTCATGCAATTAAGCAGAAGGAAGGTGGCCGCCAGTGCACGTGACTACCCATTTGCTCATCAAATCCCAGATATACACATTTAAGCCATAAGTTTTATTTTTATTTTATTTTTTTAAGATTTTTATTTATTTATATGACAGAGAGAGATCATAAGCAGGCAGAGTGGCAGGCAGAGAGAGAGGAAGGAAAGCAGGCTCCCCGCTGAGCAGAGAGCCTGATGTGGGGCTCGATCCCAGGACCCGAGATCATGACCTGAGCTGAAGGCAGAGGCTTTAACCCACTGAGCCACCCAGGAGCCCCTAAGCCGTAAGTTTTAAAAAGAAACGGCCAAAAGCCACATTCAAGTCATTTTTTTTTTTAAGATTTTATTTATTTATTTCACAGAAAGAGATCACAAGTAGGCAGAGAGGCAGGCAGAGAGAGAGATAGAGGAGGAAGCAGATTCTCCGCTGAGCAGAGAGCCCGATGCGGGACTCGATCCCAGGATCCTGGGATCATGACCTGAGCCGAAGGCAGAGGCTTTAACCCACTGAGCCACCCAGGTGCCCATCAAGTCATTTTTAATATTTTTTAAAGGCTTTTTTTTCCCTCCAGCCTTTGGATTATTTTAGTGTTTGGATTTTAGGCTGTATAATGGTAAAAAGTCATGGTTCTTTTCTTTCTCCCTTAAGGTTGCCCACCTGGAGCCCTGTAAATGACACTGACAAAAGTCAGGTTGACAAGAGAAAAACAAACAGAAGTTTTACAAACGTGTATCCCACAAACAGATGAGTGAAGTCAGAAATGAGTCATTCAAAGGGGTGGGTAGGAGCTGGGCTGCGACAGGATCTTAACAAAGAGGACGACATTTTTAGAGAAGTGACAGAGCAAAGGAAAAGGACTTTGAGCTTCTATGGACATTAAATCCCAGGAAGGTAAATTGATGGGGGCACGAATGCTGGAGGAGGGCTAGTTTCAGGAAGCTGTGTTACACAGATTCTTCTGGTGCTGTCTCTGGGCTGATGAGTGTCTAGGGCTGACTCCTGGGATGAACTTCTGCCCTTCTTGATAGAGAGAGGAAAGGGTAAACCCTTTACAAGTATGTCCTCCTTCCAGTCAAAGAGAGGGACATCTTCTCACCAAAGCTGCGCATTTGGAGGTGGCATTTTCTACTGCCCCTCAAGCCCGTGAATTTTAAGCAGCTGACAAATGCCAGTGCAGCTCCTGGATCCAAGGCAGAGTTCCATTTAATACCAATCAAGAAAATTGAGAGAACTGTATTTGATTGCAAAGTAGGAAAAAAAATCTCTCTCATTCAGAAACCTCATTTGGCACTGGTAAACTAAGTGTCTCCTTTCCCATTTACAAACTATGTGATCAGTAGCTACTGTTAAGTGTTACGTACTTAAACACAGTGCAGGGATAGGAAACTCTGCAATAAACACTCTTTGAAATCCTAGAGGTTTCCTTTCAAAACATGTACCACCTGAGCACATGGAGGAAATGCACTTTTCCATCAGCTGTCAGTGAAACAAACCCAGTTGCGTTCAAGCACATGCACACCTTTGCTGCCTGCAAGACATCTAGAGGATTTCGGGAGCACAGGCTCTGGTCATAGGAGGAGCAGGAGGGCATCAGACTCAGGAAAACTAAGAAAGCTCAAGTTGTACACCTAGTCCTAAAATTACAGGGATGTAAGAATGAGGCTAAAATTTTCTCAATACTATCAATTGCCCAACAGAAAAAGCTCCCCAAACACTTGGCAGCAAAATTATCTTTCATTTTATTATGATCACTTTGTCCCTCATACGTCCAGTGTGGGGTTAATAATAATGGCCTGGTTTTCTGGGCTCCAGAGCAGCCTTGCTAATTACGGATGGATCAACACTGAAAATTAAGAAGGATCACAGTGAAATGCTAAACACGACTTCTCTCTCTCTTTCTCTCTCTCTCTGTCTCACATACACACATATATCCTGGGAATACAACACATTCCACATTTACTAATGATACAATCGCTTGGAAGCCAGGGTTCAGAGCTCGAGTTTCCATTCTTGGGAACAGCAGCATGAACCTGTTGGCCTTTTGCATAAGGAAGACCAAGGCTTTGCCTGTTGAGTTAATAGGTCTCTCCAGCTTCTCCTCCACAGTCTTTGAAAACAGTGGCCCAAGAACCTTTCTGATGACAATTTCTCTTCCCTGGTGATTATTAATTTTGCTAAAAGTTCATACTCCAAAGAATTCACCAAAAACCTTTCCACCACACACATATATACTTAAAATGGATATTTTAACATAAACACGGAGATGAGTTCCAGGAAATGTATAGGAAAAGGAAAAACATTTTAATCTGGCTGACAAAATTAGGTGCGAGAGTTTACTTCCTTAAGCAATAACTCCTCTAAGATTACAAATTCAGAAACCAGACTTCAAACACAAAGTTGGGTCTTTTCTTCTTCTATAGCAAATAGTTGCGGCATGTTCTAAGGACAGTCAGGTTTTTGGACATTGCTCAAGGGAACCAAATAGCCTGGAAGACTTGTGGTCACATTCTCCCAGGACATGGCATCTGTCAACAGATGATATGACATCCTAAAAGAAGATTCTTAGGGGCAGTGCTAGGATGGGGCCTTGACAGGTGCAACTCCAGTGCTACTTATCTTCCTCAATTACAAAGCCAGGTGCTTATAACCCCTTAATGAAGCCATTTCTGTTTCTCCTTTCTACAGAGCATTTTCTTTATTTTTATTTAAATTTTAGGTGGTGACTATACAGTGCAATACTGGCTTTTGGAGTAGAAATCAGTGGTTCATCACTTATATACAACACCCAGTGCTCATCACAACATTAGCCTTCTTAATGCCCATCCCCCAACTAGCCCACCCCGCCTCCAACTTCCCTCCAGCAACCCTCAGTTTGTTCTCTATCGTTAAGAGTCTCTTATGGCTTGTTTCTCTCTCTCCTTTTTTCTTTCCCTCTTTCCATATGTTCACCCGTTTTCTTTCTTAAATCCCACATATGAATGAGATCATATAGTATTTGTCTTTCTCTGACTGACTTATTTGGCTTAGCATAATACACTGTAGCTCCACTCATGTCTTGCAAATGGCAAGATTCCACTCTTTTGATGGCTGAGTCATATTCCATTGTGTGACTTTCCATTACATATATTTTTATATACTTATATATATGTGTGTGTATATATATATTTTCCAAGATGTGGCCTATGTATGTGTGTGTGTGTGTGTGTGTGTGTATGTATGTATGTGTGTATATAATATATTGCTGCTATAAACATCATGGTGCATGTATCCCTTCCAATCTGTATTATTTTCTTTTTTTTTTATTATGTTATGTTAGTCCCCATACAGTACTTCATTAGTTTTTGATGGAGTCATCTGAAAGAGCACATGCACCCCAATGTTCATAGCAGCAATGTCCACAATAGCCAAACTGTGAAAGGAGCCAAGATACCCTTCAAAGGTTGAATGGATAAAGAAGATTTGGTCCATATATACAATGGAATATTACTCAGCCATCAGAAAGGAGGAATATCCACCATTTGCATCAACATGGATGGAACTGGAAGGGATTACGCTGTGCGTGATGAGTCAAGCAGAGAAAGACAATTATCATATGGTTTCACTCATATGTGGAACATAAGTTATAGCATGGAGGATATTCGAATCTGTATTTTTCAAAAGAGCATCTAAGTTGAGATTTAACAAGATTGTTATTCCCATTTTACAGATGAGTAAACAACTAAGAGTAGTTAAGTGATTTATCAACAAAGGGCAGTCTTCCTGCTTTGTGCCAGGCACTATACTAGGTTCTAAGACTATAAGTGTGGATAAGACCCAGACTTTGTTCCCACTGCAAAAGGACAGCCTGGAGTAGTTAAGGGATAATCACAGCGTGGTAGAATAGGAGCAGAGTGTTGTGAGAACACACACGCAAAGTGCAGAGAATGGCTTTGTAATGTGAGACAAGGCTTCCCAGGAAGTTTGGCAAATGGAGACAAAAAAGAAAAGCATAAAGGCAGAGGAATGAGTGTGTGCAAAGGCATGGAAGGCCTAGTATACTGCTTGGTGGACTGGTGTAGCTAGAGGAGAGTGGAATTACAGAATGGGTATAATGTTAGTGAGGTATGTTGAGGTCTGATAATAAAAATGCTGGGATTTTATCCTGTAGCTTTTTAGCCAAGGGTATGGCTGGCATTTGGGTAGAAGGAACTACCAGTAAATAGACCAATCAGGAAGCTAGTGCAAAAGTCCAGACACTAAATTACAAGAACTTGAATGAAGATCATGACAATGGATATAAGGAAATGACTATGGGGGTCAGACACAGATACTCTGGATCATAATCCATAGATTCTGGTAAGTGATTGGTAAAGACAAAGATGAACCCAGGGTTTCTAGCTCAGGAAATTGAGTGGATGGAGACTGTACTTCCTGAAGCAGAAAGCAGAAAATCAATTTTGCTTGTTACAAGGAAGACCTGTATGTTCAGTTTGGGACATGGAGAGTTTGAAATATCTGCAAAACTTACCAGAGTAGATGACACCTGGCAGTTGAATATGTAAATCAGCTCCTTCAAATATAGGTTGGGGCTGCAGGTAAAAACCTAGGAATCATCAGAAGTGACAGCAACATCTGTGGAGATAAATGGAATCACATCAAAGCCTCAGTCTTCTTTTCTCATATTTACAAAATAGATATAGGTCCTACTTCCGAGTGCAATTCAGTCATTCATTGGATAAATCAGTTTAAAGCCAAAAAAAAAAAAACCAAAAACTGGAATCTGATTTTCCTGATTAGATTTGAACTTATTTAAATGCAATCACTTACTCATCTTTTTCCCATGTCTTCTGGGACGTTTAGAAAGTCACCACAGATGTCTGTGCACAAGATAATGAGCCCCATAATAGTCAGCTCTGGCTCCAAGACCACCTCAAGAGCCAAGTATCCCCCCGTCGCTGCTCCTAGATCAATTCCCTGGTAGCCAGACACCAGCCCTTTCTTGCTCCTCAAGTTCCTATAAATAAAATTTTCAAATTGGACATATGTATTAAGTCATTTTATACAGCATTTATTAATTCCAATAATGCAGCATGCCCTAAGCTGAAATATACAAATGACTGAAGTTGGCATGTTAAATATGAAACTGTCAAAACTAAAGAGTACTTGGTCAGGGCTGTTGGGCCCCAAGAAGAAAATGCAGCAGGGGCCCAAGTGTGAGGCAGTGGAGCTCCCCAGGGATATCAGGAAAACCACTCAGCGATCCCTGAGAGCCAATCTCGAGAGGGGGATAGGGAATCTCAGAGGAATCAAAGAGGAGCCCAGTCCAGATGTGGGAACACAAGGCACAGAGGCACCAAAGTGAAAAGAATGAAGTATGAGCCTCCACATGGAGAAGTCATAAGTACTAACTTAGCTAACTTGGTTTTTAGTTTTTGTTTCATAATTAGCAGGGCTCTGCAGTTTTTTAAATTGCTACTTTGCCATCTAATTACTAGCCTCTCTTAATCAATAGCATTTTCAGCAATCACAAGCAAATTTTTAAAAATTACTTCTATACATACGCTGTGCTCTAATTACTCTTCAAAACGAGCCTCATGAACGTGTACTATTCTGAATCCAGAATAATAATCAGGTGAGTTATGACATAAGCTTCTGGAAGGTATGTTAATCTGATGATGCCACTTAGAAATTTGTGTTTCTCTGATATGTCTCCAAAATATCCAGTTAGTACAAATAAGATGCACAGGTCATGTTTGCTCTGAACTTCTTTTTGGATCTTCTTTTAATCTGATACTAAACATAGAAACAAAGCCATGAGCTATCAAGTACAGGGGACTGCAGCCCTAGCCAAGACAGCACCAGGCTTGGATACCCCAGATCCCTCTCCAACACTGAGGTTTAGGGACTTGTTTAAACACTGTAACACACTCAAACTTTCTTTTTTTTTTCCCCAACTAAGGATTTTATTTATTTATTTTTAGAGAGAGAGACAGAGAGAGCACTCACAAGCTGGGGGACACACAGAGGGAAAGAGAGAATCCCAAGCAAACTCCATGCTGAGCATGGAGCCCAATGTGGGGCTCGATCTCATGACCCTGAGATCATGACCAGAGCCACCCATGTGGCCCTCAACATTTTTTTTCTGATTATACTGGTAATACAAAATTAACATAAAAATGAATTTGTGCATAAAAAGAACAGAAGTCATCCATAATCCCACCAGATAGTAACATGTTAGAGAATTTCCTTCCAGTGTTGGATGTCCCAAACATGCCACATAGTATCACCCTCATTTTCTCTCTGTCCCTTAAGTCCTATTGGCATTAAAATTTGAATGTTTCCCCAGCCCATTTCCACCCTTGTACCTTTACCACCTCCACCTGACCAGCTCTAACCGTGACCCTACCTCCAGGCCCTAATATGCCCCAACACTGACGCTGTCCTTCACACAGGGCCTGAAGGATCCCACCCAGGTGCAAACCGGACCATGCCATTCTCCCACTTAAAAAAGTGTCCATGGCTGCCCCACTGCCTATGGAGGAAAGTCCAAACTCCTTATCAGGGGATACAAAACCCATCATGCCCCAGCTCCGGTTTCCTCCTCCAGATTCATGTTTCTGCCACCCTCTACCCCTACTTGAATAGCTCCCTGGATGTTTGTATAGCCGGGCTTGTTTCTCCTTGCCTCTCTTTTCCAACAAGGAATGCCCTTTCTCCACCTGCTGAACTGAGTAACTCTAATTTATCCTCTAAGATTCAGGTATGACTGCCTTCCTCCAGGGCAACTTCCCTCAACACCCAGACAGAGCTAACAGCCAGTCTCTGACGTTGACGTCCCAAAAGCAGTGAACCTGCATCTGTCCCTTTGTCCATCCGTCACTGCCACAAGATTGTTGTGTAACAAACCACCCAAACCTCAGTGGTCTTCATGTCCATGTTTACTGTCCTATTTATAGGTCTGAGGATAAGCAGAGGAGGCTGCTCTCCATATCTCATTCTGGGGCCCAGGGAAGATAGGGAGTGGCACATTCTTTTCTCGGTGTAAGTCACATCTGCCACAGGGCCAAGGGAAAATATGTGATGCCTCTTAAGACCTAGGTTTGGAGGTCACACACTGTGGGTCCTGGGCTAAAGCAAGTCCTGTGAGGAAGAGGACATCCATGCGGGAAGAAGCACACTGGTCTCCGGCAGGTGGGGAAGGAGGGGGAAATATCTGCTAAAAGATGAGCTTATCTCACACCATGCTCGGCTCAAATACCGTGACAATCCTTCGAGTTGCTCTGCGGCAACACCTCAGTCACCTTATCTCTCCTCTGTTTGTTTGTCTGGTTTTTCTTTCTTCATAGGCAACACCTCAATAAACCCTCTTGGCTCTCTCTTTCAAAGATATCCAGGATTCCATCAACACTTCCGGCCTGCTTGATCAAAATGGGCCAGGCCACCTTTGTCTCTCCCCTGAGCAACTACAACAGCCTCTTCAGGGGTCTTCATGCTTCTGCTCTTGCCCCTTCAAATGCACCCCACCCCAGCAGCCAAAGTGATGCTCTCCTAGCATTCCTTAGATCACAAAAACTGCTTCTTGAAATCCTCCAGTGACTCCCCACCTCACCAGAGTACAAGCCACAATCCTGATCAGTGCAGTCAGGCCTTCGGCCATACACGCCCTGCTGTTCCTCTGGCTTCATCTCTACCTATTGTTCTGCTCAACCACTTTGCCCCAGGAACTGGCCTCAACCAGCTATGCCTCAAAAACACCAGATGCCCCCCTCTTCTGCCTCTGCACTCTCCTTCTTTGCACTGGTGAGCCCCTGTCCAGAACACTTTCCTTGTGTATCCACATAGCTCCCTCCTTCACCAACTTCAACTGTCTATCCCAGATGGCCTCCTCGGGATTCCCCGAGGAGGCGATTTTGCATAAGCCTCACACCATCTGTATAAAATAACAATCTACAGCCCCTCTGCCCCCCGTAAAACATCAGGTCCTCAGGGGCAGGGCCTCTGCTTTGCTTAGAGCTGTATCTCAACGATCTAGACCCATGTCTGGCACAGCGGGTACTCAGTGAAAAGTTGTGGTGTGAAAGACTAGTACTGCAGCCTAATACTGAAATGACTGGGCTATGTGTTGTCCCTCCTACGGGTGGGCAGCCATTGCAACTCACTCCTTCTTGCATCTCCCGGGCTGGGGCCAGCTTCTAGAACAGAGAAGGCACATGCTGAACTGGGTAGAACATCTTTGTGAGGATGAATCATTGCAAAGCACTCAAGCTTACAAGCTAATAGACTCATAGTGCTTCTACTGCTTACCAGCTGCATTTATTTGTAAGGAAGTATTTTCCCGGGAATTACTGTGAGATCAGATGCACAGAAGCTCAGGTCTAGTTTGCACAAAGAGGTGAGCTCCTCACCACACTTCACTGCAGGGCCTTCACTGTCTCCCTTTTCCTCTGCTCTGCAGCTCCATGAAGGCAGCAACCAAGCCTGCCTCGCTCTTCAAGCATCTCTGGGGCCCTAGCACAGTTGTCTGCATGCAGGAGATCTCTGTTCATTTTTGTGGCATAAACGAATAAATGAATGACTCTACAAGTTCTCCCAGGAGCCAATCCACAAAGCAAAGCGACTCAGGTGCTCTTGTGGCTAAAAGCTTTGCAAGGATCCGGGAACAGGAAGTTGTGAATTCAGCATCACTCCACAACGATACTGTACGCTTCGGCTCCAACAAGGCAAACAGACCCCAAAAATAAGCTCACCTCCATGAGTCGCAGTGTGCGGCCCCCTCTGGAATCCATCTAGCACAAGCGATGCCGCCCCACCCTGCTGCGCTATTTCCCTGCTGATCTGAGGACTGAACAATGAGGTCCCCCAGCCGCTGCAGGGGGGAAACTTTGCAAACCCTCAGCTTCCCACCCATTCCCAGATCTTCTCACCAGGTCCACAGTGATCCTGGATGGGGCAGGGGACATGTTACAAAACAGGAGAGGACAACATCCTACTGACAGTCCTAACACCAAAAAGATCGGGGAGAGGGAGGGGTGCTGTAGCTAGACGAGCACTCTGATGAGAGGCTGAGGGCCTTGGGAGCAACAGGAATTAGTGAGGACTACCACCCTGACTTCCTGTTTGCCAACGCACCTTCTGGTAACTTGCAGGCCAAACTCAGCTCCCTGACCTTCCCCGGATGTGCTCACGTGGGATAATGCCTTACTCAGTTTCAGCACCTCTGCTTCGCACCTCTGCTTTTTCCCCAGCAGGCCCTCATCTCTTTTTTCTCTTCACCAGGAAGGACCTTGAACCCACCCCTTCAGGGTGGTGCTCAGGGTTTTAGCGCTCGTGTCAGGGAAGTTAATATTTTTATCAGATTGATTCTTCCCAGGATGAGCATTATGGAATCTGGGGTCAGCCACATCCAGGTCCAAATCCCAGGTGCCAGAGAAGTCTCTGGGCCTCAGCTCCCCTATCAAAGAAGACTGATGACAGCGTCTACTTCCTAGGTTTGTCATGAGAAGTCAGTGAGCTAAATAACATAAAGCATTCAGCCTGAGGCCTGGTACACAGTAAGCATTCAATAAATAATGACTAACAGTAATAACTGTAACTGCCATATGCTTTATTACTGTCTCCCACTCTATTACACACAAAGACCAACCAATCAGGTTTTGGCCAACACCATGTGGGAAGGGCAAGAAGGCAGGGGAAAGGTGGGGCTGCTTCTGTATAAATGAACCCCCAGGGTCCCTCTTCCTCTTTCAACTCACACACCCCAACTACTGTCCTGATTCATAGCTTGGAGCAACCCCCCCTACCATGAAGCACTGATTGGATAGATGATGGAGTGATGATGAGTGTGTGCGGGGGCAGGGGAAGGAAAGCGGTGGGGGGGGGGGGAGGGACAGGAAGGGAGGGAGGGGAATGAGGAGGGAGGAGGCCAGATGGCTGTGAGGTGTGAGGATGGAAAAACACTCACACAGGGAGACCTGCTTTCCCATCTCAGCTCCCTGTGGTTCCAGTATAAAAAGCAGAAAGCAGAGAAAAGGCTCTTCTGGGAGTTCCCCAAGACAGAACCAAGAGCATCTTTAATCTGTGTAATAAGGCTGTGCGGAGAGTGTACATGAATTCCTCTTTGATACCTAAACATGTTCATGCTTATTTAATAGTGTGAAGTTTGGGGTGCCTGGGTGGCTCAGTGGGTTAAGCCTCTGCCTTTGGCTCAGGTCATGATACCAGGGTCCTGGGATTGAGGCCTGCATTAAGCTCTCTGCTTAGCAGGAAGCCTGCTTCCTCCTCTCTCTCTGCCTGCCTCTCTGCCTACTTGTGATCTCTCTCTGTCAAATAAATAAATAAAATCCTTTAAAAAAAAATAATAATGTGAAGTTACAGAAAACAGTGGATAATGTGCATAACCTATGCACACGGCCATGTGATGGTTACAGGAGTTAATCCCCATCACAGTCCACACATCAGTGAAGGTTCTCCCCCTCCAGGCCTCTGCACTTGCCAGTCGCTCCCCCTGGAGTGTCCATTCCCTGTTACCTCTCCTCCCCCACCCGCCTTGCAGTTGGAAGCTTCACTCAGCCTCAGGTGTCAGTTTACACTCTGCCTCTTCTTCAGAGTCCTCCTCGTCTGCAGCAAGGCACTTAGACCACCTTGTGGTCCACGCCTGCTTACGTGTCATTCCTCAAAGGCAAGGACTGGGTTCCATTTAGCTATGTATCCGCATTACCTGGCACACAGTGGGTGTTCAAACAGACTTGCTCAAATAGTGGATCAAATCCTGGAATTACTCAGCAGCCACTCCTCTTCTTAGGCAAGTCTCTGAATCCATCAGAGGGGACTTGTTATAAAGCCAACAAGCAGAGCTACCCATGACTTCTGGGACTTCACAATGTCACAGTGATGGGTTACGGAGCCCCTTACAATGTCAGAACCTGCCAATTAAGTAACCTAAAAATCGGGCTGGAAACCAAAGTAGCAACAGAGGTACTGCCAGCAGTGCCTGGCTCAGAAAGGGGGTATGGTCACTGGAGGATTCAGGCTCAGCCCCCACTGTAAATTATCAAGGACTCTGCTCCAGCCCTGTGCTCCAAGCCTCTGTCCTACTGCCTGCACCTCCCACCTGAGGACTGACACAGGGTGAACCTGGGGCATTGAATCCAATGAAGGGTGTGTCTGCTTTATTCGAAAAGGAACCTGAAGATCAACACCCCAAAGGAGACAAATTTTTCATGCTCACTGCCAACTTATAAGGCGCAGGTATCGTAATACTGGCTAATACTTGTCACACATTGTGTTAAGCAACTTACATAAATTACCTTATTCAGCAAAAAGTAAAGAGCATCATCATCTCCATTATACCAAATAAACTAGAGCACACAGAGATTGAGAATACACTCAAAATCACGCAGACAGGACCCGGCAGAGGTGGGAGCAGAACGCAGACGCTCTGATTCAGAAGCACAAGTACTGACTACCCAGGCAGTCTCCTTATGCAAATACTGATCAGACCTGTGCTGACAATTCTGAGATCACCAATGGCTCAGATATAAACCATCTTTCTCACAGTCTGAAACACTTAGCACATGAGACCCCACTGGGAAATGCAGGGATTAAGTCTGGGATAGATAAAGGAAGGCCTCCTGCAAAGGCAAATGACAAATCCAAGGAGACAGTGGGTGACCAGTGGGAGAATGACAGGATGGGGCCTTTGAGCAGTCCCTGGGGTAGAGAGACAGCCCCTCCCCACCCCATCCCACCCTCAGAGCACAACCCTGGATGTGAGGATCTAGGGGCTGTCTAAGTGCTCCTGGGACAGTCAAGGCAAGGAAGGCTGGCTATCTGACTCATGTATGAAAATTAAACTACCTTCCTTGGCTCTGCATTCCTAAATGGAGATTAAATGCTGAAGAATATTGGTCTTTTATGATCCTTTGGAGCATGGGCTTATTGATATGGTGAAGGTTAATGAAACAATTAAGTGCACGCATGAAAGCTAAAACATGGATTGAAGCTTTTCAATTTTCATCTGTAATAATGAGCACCAGGCTCAGGTTCTTACCTCGCATTTCACATCCATTAATCATTTCAGTGATTCCAGCTACAATTAATAAGGATTCAGCCATGTGTGTTAAATCTTAACGTTCAGTTTTCTCGTCCATCAGCTGAGGGGTGGGAGGTGGAGGGAAGTGCAGGAGGGAATGCTAGAGGCAGGAGGTGGCTTTGACTTCCTTCTGGGCGAAAAGGTACTGAGTGTGACCTTCGTGCCTGGCTCCGTGCCAAGTGCTAGAGCTCCCCTCACTGAATCCTCAGCCCGTTGTAATCCTTCCTAACCTTATCACCGCCCCCAGGTCACTCCTCAGAACCTGTACTTGATTCTGGGCAAGGCTCCTTCTATCCCCCACCCCCCGCCCGACTCTTTCCTCAGACGCCATAGAACCTTCATCTCCAGACTGCACCACTTTACCCTCTGGAAGTGATAGCTCCTCCAGAACAAAACACCCCAGGTCACTGCCCCCGACCCCGCAGAGATGCATCACCATCTCACTCCTAGAAAAGATGGGCTCCCTAAGGATACACTTGCCCTGCAGCCCTTGCCAGCTCCTGCTCCCATAGTCCACACATCCCTGGCCCTGGAAAGGAGGGTGGGAGTCTCTCTCTTGCTGCTCCTTACCAGTTCCAGACCTTCCTCCTTCTCTCCTCCCTACAAACATTCACCTTTGCTTCATACTTCATCGGATTAGATCACCCATTCTCCCTCATCATTGCCGCCGGCAACAGCTTATCACTCTGTCATTTCTCCATGCTTTTAGTTCCTAGACTTCAATTCCTAGCACTTTACTATATACACA
Source organism: Lutra lutra (assembly GCF_902655055.1). Classification (NCBI taxonomy): domain Eukaryota; kingdom Metazoa; phylum Chordata; class Mammalia; order Carnivora; family Mustelidae; genus Lutra; species Lutra lutra. Next base: position 75,427,107 of record NC_062282.1, on the reverse strand, counting down.
GATGATCCTTTTCAGGACCCGACTCAGTTTCTTAAACTCACCCCCTCCAGTTGTCTTATGGTAGTCAGCGTGAACCCACCTGAGCCAACCCCTATCATGACCAATGAATGCAAACTCTCCCTAGTCTTAGCATCATGTTCACACTCTGACTACTATTCACTCAAACGTCTCCATCTGCCTTTCATAGCCCAGCTCTATCTTTTGCTTCCATCATGGCCTCCAACTCAGAAACCCAGTTGTCTTTTTTTTTTTACATAACTTTATTTTTATGGCAGTTTTAGGTTCCCAGTGATACTGAGCAGACAGTATAGAGAGTTACCATATATCCCACCCTCTCACATGCATAGCATCCCCATTACCTACATGCTTCACTGGGACACTGGTTACAAAGGATGAGCCTACACTGATACATTATTATCACCCCAAGTCTGTATCTTGTATTAGGGGTCACTCTTGCTGTTGTATGTCCTAAGAGTTTGGGCCAATGTACAATGACATGTATCTACCATTATAGTATCATATAAAGTGGCTTCACTGCCCTAGAAGTCCTCTGTGCTATACCTCTGCATCCCTCCCCACCACCCCATCCCAAACCCGTGACAACCACTGATCTTTTTACTGTCTCCACAGTCTTGCCTTTTCCAGGATGTCATCTAGTTGGATTCATACAGAGTGTACCTTTTTCAGATTAGCTTTTTTCACTTAGCAACATGCAGTCGAGGTATTCTTCCATGTCTTTTCGTGACTTGAGAGCTCATTTCTTTTAAGTGTTTGATAATATTCCATTGTCTGGATGTATCACCATTTATTTATCCATTCACCCACTGAAGGGCAGCATGGATAATTCTACATTTTGGCAATTATGCATAAAGCCTCTATAAACATCCACGTACAGCTTTTTGTGCGGACAGTTTTCAGCTCCCTTGGGTAAACACCAAGGAGCACAACTGGTGGATTGTATGGGAAGATTATGTTTAGTTTTGTAAGACACTGGCAACTTCATATTTAAAGCAGATCTCTTGTAGATGACATGTAGTTGTGTCTTATTTTCCTAGCCTTTCCAAAGCCTTCCTTCTCCCCTGAAATCCCATGGACCGTCATTATAATTGCTCTCACATTCATGCCTCCAATCCTGTGCTCCTCTCCTGATCCACTGTAACATCTAATTCTGTATCTACTCCATGCGGGCACCCGGGGAGGTGAATGTGGTTAGAAAAAAATCAACCACATTAGCTGGCCTCATTTTGAATTTCTGACCATAAACCTCAAATGGACTCATTGTCCTCCAGCAATTATATCCTATCTCCTGAATCCATTCACTCTGAAATTTTCCTAAAACTTATTTCTGACCGCTTCTCCTCAAACTTCCATTGCCATTGCCTTCTCTCCTGCCATGCTTATTCTCAGCTGATAATTTTTCCTTCCTATTTCACTAAAAAGAAAAAAAAGTGAAACAACAGAAAGAAAATGTCTACAGATTCTCACCACCAATATGTCTACCTACTAGCAAACTTACCCACAAACTTGACTTTCCCTCCTACTATAAGTAAACAATATGTGATTCTATCTGAACCTATTCCTTCATTTATATATAAATATCTCATCTTCTGTCATATATGCTATTGGACTACAGGATTAATACAATGATCAAATGCAATGATCCATATAATTATCTATGGAAAAATTCCCAAAAGTATACAAAATATTATGGTTTGTCCCACCAGAAGAGGGAAGGGATAGAGGGAAGAGGGGAGAGAGGGAAGCAAGAGGGGGCAAAAAGAAAGTTTCTCTTGACCCTACTTCTCAGCTACTTTGACATTTCTCTGCCTTCCTTTGCAATAAAACTCCTCAAAAGAGCTGTCGATATTATTGGCTCAAATTCTCTCTCTTCCTACTCTTTAATCCTCACCAGTCACACCCTCTACTCTCCCAAAATTGCTCCCATCAAGGTGATCAGTGACCTCCAAGTTATTAAATCCAATGGTCAATTTTCAGTCCCCCTCTTATTTGGGAATAGTATTACCACCAGCTTTAAAGGGTGTTACCATTTAATGAAATACTGAAATGTTTAGACCACTTTTACTATAAGCTACTATTATAATTATTTCTTAATCAAATTCTGCCTAAATATCAAAGGCAGAAATTATCCCAGCGTGTACACAAATGGTGATTTATCTCCAACAGTATTTCAGCAAGAGCTTTCAATGAACATTCCTGCCCAATAACTGTGTCCCCAAAGGGAGGAGAAGGGGGAGTAGATTTGAGGCCCACACCCTTTTTAATCTAATTTCTAAGGTCTCCATTGAGGAGTAAGTGTTAATTATCCTGTACTGTGTGGGCGTCTCCACAACATCAGTCTGAGAAATTCATTTAACTTTTGACCAATCAGGGTAATGAGCTTTTCTCTCTCTCTCTCCCCATTTAAGTTTCTCAGTAGCTTGGAAAAAGTTTTAGAGTTGGGATTTTTTAACTGAAGTCAAGCAAAGAAGTCATCTGTGTGGTTGTGCAGTAGAAATTACGGTGCTGCCAAAACAATAGCTTCAGCACTAACAATTCAAGGTATGAACATACCATGTTAGATGATTTGAGTTTGTATTCTATGTATTATGTGTTACAGACTGAGTTTCATCTCAATAATAAGTGAGTTTGTGAAAACTGTGGACCAAAAGATTTGAGTTTGTATTCTATGTATTATGTGTTACAGACTGAGTTTCATCTCAATAATAAGTGAGTTTGTGAAAACTGTGGACCAAAAGAAAGGGAGGAAATTCTGGACCAGTTGAAAATCAAAGAATATCCATTAATATCCATGTTGAGGAGCATACAAAAAAGAAATGATGGATGAATACTGTAAAAACTGTTCAATACATTTACCAAGTAACAACCTCTGAGCCAGTAATCTGGGGTTGAAAGCCAGCAAAACTTTGCTGTCAACATTTTGTTCTAAAACATAATACTTTAAAAATCTTTAAACCAATGTAAAAGCAGGTAACTATTTTACTAGTCATATTAATAGACCAAGCTAAGTGTTCATTCAAGAGTAAACAATCCATATCTACAGGCAACATGCTTGTCTATGTAGAAAACTATAGAGAATCTACAAAGCTCCAGTAAGTGTAGCCAGGGCACAGGATATAAGGTCAATACAGAAAAATCAATCATATCTCTACACACAGCGATGAACAATTAGAAACTAAACATTTTTAAAAAAATATTTCCAATAGCTAAAAAAATACTTAGATAAAAGTCTTAGAAAACAAATGTGGACTCTATATGTCCAAAGCTATAAATTACTAAGGAAAGAAGTGAAGGAAGTTCTAAATAATGGAGAAACAGAACACATTCAGAGTTCAAAGGACTCAATATAGTTAAGATGTCAGTTTTCCCCAAACTGATTCATAGACTTAACACAATTCCAGCAAAAATCCCAACAGAACTTCTCATAGATAAGAACAAGTTTATTTAAACATGTATATGAAAAGGAAAGGAAGGAGAAAAAGCTAACAACAATATGGAAAAGAATGAAGAGCCCAAAGGACTCAACATACCTCATTTTCAGATAATATAAAGCCAAAAATCAGAAATACTAAATACTAGTGAAATAATAGATATAAACTCAAGGAAAGAGAATAGAGAGCACAAAAATAAATCCACACAAATATGATCAATGACTTTTGACAGCTGTACAAAATCAACTCAATGGAGAAAGAGTGTTTCAACAGATGAAGCTAGAATGGGTGAATACCTATGTGCAGTAAAAGGAATCTGGACCTAAACCTTACACCTTATATAAATGTTAACACAAAATGGTTCACAGACCGGAATATAAAACCTAAACAAAAAGCTTCTAGAGCAAGAGAGAGGAAAACACATTTGTGACCTTGTGTTAAGATTGCTTAGTTGGGGCACCTAAGGTGGCTCATTTGGTTAAGTGTCTGCCTTTGGCACAAGCAGGTCATGATCTCAGGATCCTGGGATTGAGACCCGCATCAGGCTCCCTGCTCTGCTTCTCCCTCCCCCTCTCCCTCTGCCCCTCCCCACAACTTTCGCTCTCTTTCTCTCTCTCTCTCGAATAAATAAAACCTTAAAAAAAAAAAAGATTCCTTAGCTTTAACACTAGAAGCATAGTCATAAAAGAAAAAAAATAACAAATTTAAAACTTCTGCTCTTTTTGAAAGATAATAGTAAGAGAATGAAACTATAAGTCACAGACCGTGAGAAAATATTTACAAACCCTCATAAAACAATTGTATCTAGAAAATATATATGAATTTTTTTATGATATTTTGTTAGTCACCACACAGTATGTCATTAGGTTTTGATGTAGTGTTGAATGATTCATTGTTTGCATATAACACCCAGTGGTCCACGCATTACGTGCCCTCCTTAATACCCATCACAGTCCTAATCCATCCCCCTACCCACTCCCCTCTAAAACGCTCAGTTTGTTTCCCGGAGTCTATAGTCTCTATGGTATGTCTCCCCCTCTGATTCCCCCCCCTTCATTTTTTCCCTTCCTTCTCCTAATGTCTTCCATGCTATTCCTTATGTTCCACAAGTAAGTGAAACCACATGATAATTGACATCCTCTGCTTAATTTACTTCACTTAGCATAATCTCCTCTAGTTCCGTCCATATTGATACAAAAGTTGGGTATTCATCCTTTCTGGTGACTGAGTAATATTCCATTGTGTATATGGACCACATCTTCTTTATCCATTCATCTGTTGAAGGGCATTGCGACTCTTTCCACAGTCTGGTTACTGAGGACATTGCTGCTATGAACACTGGGGTGCCTATGGTCCTCTGTATCTTTGGGGTAAATACCCAGTACTGCAATTGCTGGGTTATAGGGTAGCTCTTTTTTTTTTAATCTTTTGAGGAACCTCCACACTGTTTTCCAAAATGGCTGCAAGAACTTGGGTTCCCACCAACAGCGCAAGAGGGTTCCCCTTTCTGCACATTCCCTCTAACACTTGTTATTTCTTGCCTTGTCAATTTTTGCAATTCTAACTGATGTGAGGTGGTATCTCCATGTGGTTTTGATTTGAATTTCCCTTATGGCTAATAATTAATGAACATTTTTTTTCATATGTCTGTTAGCCATTTGTGTGTCTTCTTTGGAAAAGTGTGCATGTCTTCTGCCCATTTTTTTACTTGATTATGTTTTTTGGATGTTGAGTTAGAGAAGTTCTTTATAGATCTTGGGTATCAGCCCTTTCTCTGTAGTGTCATTTGCAAATATCTTTTCCCATTCTGTGGGTTGCTTCTTTGTTTTATTGACTGTTTCCTTTGCTGTGCAGAAGCTTTTTATATTGATGAAGTCTCAAAAGTTCATTTTCACTATTGTTTCCTTTGCCTTTGGAGACATGTCTTGAAAGAAGTTGCTGTGGCCGATGTTGAGGTTACTGCCTGTGTTCTCCTCTAGGATTTTGATGGATTCCTGTCTCACACTGAGGCTTTCTATCCATTTTGAGTTTATCTTTGTGTATGGTGTAAGGGAATGGTCCAGTTTCCTTCTTCTGTATATAGCTGTGCCATTTTCCCAGAACTATTTATTGAAGAAACTGTCTTTTTTCCATTGGACATTCTTTCCTGCTTTTTTGAAGATTATTTGATCATAGAATTGATGGTCCCATACCTGGGCTCTCTATTTTGTTCCATTAGTCTATGTGTCTGTTTTTGTGCTGGTACCATGCTTTCTTGGGAAGCACAGCTTTGTAATATAGCTTAAAATCAGGCAACGTGATGTCTCCAGCTTTTTCTTTTTTTTTTTTTCCAACATTTCCTTGGCGATTTGAGGTCTCTTCTGGTTCTATACAAATTTTAGAATTGTTCGTTCCGGCACTTTGAAAAATGCCATTGGTATTTTGATTGGGATGGCACTGAAAAATAGATTGCTCCAGGCAGCATAGACATTTTAACAATGTTTATTCTTCTGATCCATGAGCATGGAATGTTCTTCCATCTTTTTAAGTCTTCTTCAATTTCTTTTATGAGTGTTCTGTAGTTCCTTTAGTGTCCTGTAGTTACAGATCCTTTACCTCTTTGGTTAGGTTTATTCCAAGGTATCTTATGGTTTTGGGTGCTGTTATAAATGGAATCGATTCTCTAATTTCTCTTTCTACAGTTACATTGTTAGTGTATAAGAAAGCAACTGTCTTCTGTGCATTGATTTTGTATCCTGTCACATGTGTATGAGTTCTAGTAATTTGGGGGTGGAATCTTTTGGGTTTTTCACATAAAGTATCATGTCCTCTGCAGAGGGAGAGTGAGAGTTTGACTTCTTCTTTGCCAATCTGAATACCTTTTATTTATTTTTGTTGTCTTATGGCTGTTGCTAAGACTTCTAGTACTATGTTGAACAACAGTGGCAGGAGTGGGCATCCTTGTCGTGTTCCTAATCTTAAGGGAAAGGTTCTCAGTTTTTCCCCATTGAGAAAGATATTCGTTATGTGTTTTTCATAGATGGAGTTTATGAAATTGAGAAATGTTCCCTTTATCCTTATATTCCAAAGAGGTTTTAATCAGAAAAGAATGCTATATTTTGTCAAATGCTTTTTCTGCATCAATTGACAAAATTCAATAACAAGAAAATAAACTCAATTTAAAAAACAGACAAAAGATTTGAATAACACTTCACCAAAAAGATAAAAGATGGCAAATAAGCACATAAAAAGATGTTCAACATCATTAGACATTATGGGATGCAAATTAAAACTACAATGAGATACTACAACACAGAAAATAAATTGACCATACCAAGTTCTGGTAAGAATATGGATGAGCTGGAACTCCCATAATTCATTGGTGGTAATGTAAAATAGTATCCATTCTAAAAACTGAGTAACTTATCCGAGTTACCACTTACATATACTCAACAATCCCATTCCTAGATATCTACCTTTAAGAACTTAAAACTTACCTTCACACAAGAATTTGTATATATGAATGTTTGTAGAAGCATTATTCATAACTGCCAAAAACTAGGAGTACTCACATGTCCTTCCCTAAGTGAATGTATAAACAAACTGACATGTACAGGCAGTGAATGTGGAAGAAAAATAAGTGGATAGCTGATACATGCAACAACATGGATGAATCTCAAAGGAATCATACTGAGTAAGAGAAGCCAGTCTCAAAAGGTTACATAATATAGGATTCCCTTAATATGACATTCTGGGAAATTCAAAATTCTAGGGCCTCTTGGTTCCTGCCCAGCATAGCCACAGCTCATGGTCCCAAAGAGCATTGTAACACAATGTAGCTTCCAAGAGCTGAAACTGGACAAACTGACTGGGATGCTTACTCTCTGTCCACTGACCAGTACCCACAAGCCCCCTTGTTATTTTCCTTAAGGACGGACTTGAGTGTGCCTTAATAGAACATAGAGAAGAGTTGCAGATAGCAGTTCACTGAGATGGACGGCAAGGTCCACACGGATATAAACCACATTGCTGATTTAATGGAAGTCACCAGCACTGACAAGGCTGGAGACAACCTTCATCTATGGCACCAAGAATCGCATTACTGTTCATGAGATTACTCCTGAAGAGAACAAATGCCAAGTTGTGCAAAATGAGAAAGATCTCTGCAGGCACACAAGAAATCTACTATCTGGTGATTCCTGATACCAACACTATCTACAACCCTGGTCTCAACAAGAAGAACAAATTTACTCAGATTGATTTGGAACTGGCAAGACTATAGACTTAATCAAGTCCAAGAATGGTAACCTGTGAATAGTGCCTGGAGGTGCTAACCAGGACAGCATTAGTATGATCACCAGAGATAAAAGTGAATTCAAATCCAGAGATATTTTTGATATATGCATTAGATCTGGAAGGAAACAGAGAAGAAATCACGGGTTTCTCCTGTATTTTATGTTTTCCTTCCCATGAGCCAGTCTTGTTCTCACTCCAGTAATTAACCACCACAAAGAGCAACAGGTCAAGAGTTTGAAATCAATGGTCAAAATAAAGTGATAATAATAATAATTGCCTAACCACAGATGTGTTGAATCACTATGTTGTACACTTGAAACTAATGTAACATTGCATGCCAATTATAAAAAGATTTAAATAGCCATTTGTAGGATTAAATATAAATTTTTATTTATTTGGGTGTTTACTTATTTTGTTATTTGTGTTATTCTTTGTTTACTAAGCATTTTACATCGCTTTGGTACTGATTCTTCCAATGATTATATGACGTGTATATTATTACAGATTTAAAACTGAGATGCAGAAGAGGTACATGGTCTGCTCCATTTCCCACAACTAACAAGTAGTAAAATAGAAGTTCAAACTCCAGGTCCTCCTGATTTTATTTTTCTTTACAATTTTTATTCAAAATCAATTTAGTTAACTAATAGCATATTATTAGTTTCAGAGGTAGAATTTAGTGATTCATCAGTTGTATGTAACACCAGTGATCATTAATTATATCAAGCGCCCTCCTTAATGCCCATCACGCAGTTACCCCATCTTCCCCCCTCCCCGCCCTCCAGCCACCCTCAGTTTGTTTCCTATAGTTAAGAGTCCCTTACAGTCTGTCTCCCTCTCTGTTTTTATCTTGTTTTATTTTTCCTTCCCTTCACCTGGATTCATCTGATTCTTAAAATCCACATATGAGTGAAACCATATGGTATTTGTTTTTGTGTGACTTATTTCACTTAGAATCCTAGAGGAGAACATAGGCAGTAACCTCTTCGATATCAGCCACAGCAACTTCTTTCAAGACACATCTCCAAAGGCAAGGGAAACAAAAGCGAAAATGAATTTTTGGGACTTCATCAAGCAAAGGAAACAGTCAACAAAACAAAGAGGCAACTCACTTAGAATGATACCCTGTAGGTCCTCCTGACTTGAAAACCTGTATACTCACTAACTATACTGGAGAATCTGTTAGGTGTTCAAATTCCCATATACCAGTCCATCCTTTATTTCCCCAAGTTAGATGACAGTCAGTCCCAGTTAAGCCTCTAGTTTTCACAGTGTGCTAAAGAGAAGGGAAGAGGCAACACAGTGAAAGGAAAGACAGCAGCATTTGGGCCAGATCTACATGTTTTGAATCTTGGCTCAACCACTTAGTAGCTATGATATCTCAGACAAGTAAACTGCTCCAACTGACTCAACATTCATGGAACATCTATCATGTTCCAAACCATGTTCTACACTCTCCTTGTTAATAAAACAGCAATGTTTCCTACCCTCGAGAAGCTTACACTCCAGGAGAGGACATAGACAATAAATAGGTAGGATATATATTATATCATATCACATCGTCATAAGGAGTATTAGGAAGGAAAAAGAAGGATAGGGTGATGGCAAATGGAGAAGGGTTATATTTTTTAATTATGTTCAGTTAACCACTGTATAGTACATCATTAGTTTTTGATGTAGTGTTCAATGATTCATTAGTTGAGTATAACACCCAGTGATCATCACAACATGTGCCCTCTTTAATACGCATCACCCTGTTACCCCCTCCCTCCACCCCTCTGAAACCCTCAGTTTTTTTCCCAGGGTCCAGAGTCTCTCATGGGTTACAATTACAATTTTTTTAAGAGATAGTCAAGGAAGGCTTCTGAGAAAGTGACATATGAGCAAAGACTTGAATGAGTTGTGGAAGTTATTCACTTAGAGCCTGGACAAAGAACATTCCAAGCAAAGAAAATAGCCAGTACAAAGGTCTGGTCCATGCCAAATGTACAGCAAGGAAGCAAGGAAAAACAACAAGGAAGTCAGAGTGGCTGGATAGACTGAGGGAAGGAGAGAACCAGAGGAAGTAAAATCAGGAGGAAAATGGAGGGGCTACACATGTATGTCCTTACAGAATGACATAACCCCACTTTTACTTTGAGTGGATGGGACACTGCTGGCTGGTTTGAACAGGGCAGTGCCATGATATGACTACTTCTTCTAAGTATCCCTCCAACTGATATACGGAGAATCTGCTAGAGGAGACCGGGACAGATTTTTTTTTTATTTTTTATTTTTTGGTCCTGAGCAAGTGAAAGGGTGGGGGAAACTAAGGTGGAGAAGACTAGATCCAGAACTAGTTTTGTTAAGTGTGAAATGACAATTTGGCATTCAAGTGGAGATATCAATTTGGCAAGTGGATATCTGAGTCAAGTTCAGGAGAAGGATGTGCTAAACATAACTTTTGGAGTCATCAGCATATGGACAGTATCTAATGCTCTTATATAAGATCACTAAGGCAATGAGTATAAATAGATAAAAGGAGAATTCAAAGGACAGGGCACATCTTTGGGGCATTCCAAAATTAAGATATCAAAGAGAAAATAAATCCAGAAAGAATATAAAAAGTAGTCATTCGGGAAGAAAAACACACAGAAGAGCATGTTAGGCTGGAAGCCAAGTGAAAAATGTGTACCAGAGAGGAGGGAGTAATCATCTATATCCAAGCTCTCAATAGGTCATGTAGTATGAGGCTAGAGAACCCACCACTGGATTTGGCAACATAAAAGTCACTTGTGACCCTGATGAAAACAGTCTCAGGGGAGAAAGTGGATGTGGGTGTGGAAGCCTTATCGAATGGAATAAGAAAGAATGCCGGCAGGGCAACTGGAAACAACGAGTGTAGAAAACTCAATTGAGTTTTGCTATAAAAAGGAAGAGAAAATTGTAGTTGTAACTGTAGAGAAAAGTGGAGTCACGAGAAATTCTTTTTTAAGATGAGAGAACAGCAACATGTTTGTATACTGAGCCAGTAGGAAAAGGGAAAGACTGACAACACAGGAGAAAGAAAGGAAGGTTGCAGGAGCCTTGTGCCTGAGTAGGCGTAAAGGGCTGTTATCCAACACCAAAGTAGAGGAGGCGACCTTACATAGGAGCAGGAGCACTTCCTCTGCAGCAGGAAGAGGGAGTAGTCCATGAGTGCAAATGCATGAAGGCAGAAAGTGTGAGCACGTCAACATGTGGTGCTTCTCTTCTGATGATTCCTATTTTTCAAGCAAAACCGGACACAAGGTCCTCATTTGAAAATTAGGAGGAAGGGGAGGTGTCAGAAGACTGAGAGGAGAAGGTACACAATAATGTCAGGAGAGAGGGAGGGTAAGCTACCCAGAGACACCAAGGACCGCCGGAGGTGGGGGTGGTCGATGGCATGCCTGATCAGCACGGCTGTGTCTTGTGCAGCCACATTTACTCTGCAGAGGCAGGAACAGGGCAGTGGAGAGGGAGACTCAACTAAGGTCAGGCTTCTGTCCAGTAAGAAGGATGAAATAAGAGGAGAAGAGAGTTGATGATATGGACAGGGATGATTTATAACCATTGCCCCAGATTATTAAGCACTGCAGGGAGGGAGCCAGGCCCCTGAAGGGAAGGAAAACCAGTGAAAGGGAGGTATAATCAAAGCAGCCTGTAGCTCTGGGAGAATCCAAGTATTGCTGGGATTGGGGTCCCAGAGGGAGTGAGCTCAACATATAAAAGGCGGTGGTCAGAGTGTAAAGAACTGAAGGTGGGGTCCTCAAGGAGCTGTGGTTCCCAGGAACAAGTAAGAGAATGAGTGGCCGAGTTAGGAGTTGAGAAGGTGGCTGGGAAAGACTCTGTCAAGGAAATGAGAGGGCAGAGTAATGGGAGGGTCACCTTCCTGGATCTGGAAACCACCACGGATAACAACAGCAATGTTGGGAGGATGGCAGTGAGATGGGGGCTGAAATCTTCAGGGAAGTTAAGAGTGACCCAGAGATGAGTAAGTTACAAATAGAAGGCAAAGTAGATTCAGCCTGCTTGTCTCTCTCTCTGGGTCTCAGTTTCCTCACGTTTAAGTTGGAAATGCTGACAGTCCTTCCATCATGAGATTTTTCTAAGGATTAAGTGAGATGCTGCAGGTAGAACATCTGTCACCCATTGGGACTGGCAGATTTTTAACACACAGAAAATGGAATTATTTTTAAAAGGGTCCTTGTGAACTCCCGGGTGTGTGTCTCATCTACTTCCAGCTATAGTTGGGAGAGTGTGGCTTACTGAGCTCAGGGGTGGCCCAATAAATCACAATCATCATAATTTCCCAGAGACATCCACCTGTTGTCCTCTCTGGTAAGCCTGGGCCTGGCCATGAGCACCTCCACCATCTGCAGCTGTCCTTATCCATGTCACCTCTCTCTTCTCGGCAGGCCTGAGTTTTCTCTAAGTCTTCCAGCCATCTGCAGACACCAGGTTTGTTGTCTCCCAGTCTGTCTAATGCAGAAGGCAAAAGCAAACTACATGCTTTGGCTACACTGTCGAGTGGGTCCCCCCAACTTTTTATGGCCAGGTTAGCTGCAAGAGCCCAGGGAAGCTAAAACCTCATGTTGTGAACCGTGCTGAGCGCAGAACCATGCAGAGGCTCTAGGGCAGTACAATCTGATGTTCTAGCATGGGGAGCTTGGGCCATGGGCTAGGTCAAGCCCTTTCCATTTCTTCTCTGTATCTAACCATGCACTCAGCTCTAGGCAGGAGTTTCTACCAAGAGATGAGGTCATGTCTAACTAACAGGGAAGTGTCTGCCTTACCAAGAACAGGTGACAATATTCAGAGACTCCCCCTTCTCAAGACAGAGACAAGAAAGGTGATGGAGTAGGGGCCAGAAATGCTCAGGACACCTGAGCTGCAGCAGCAGGACTGCCAGAGTTGAACAGGTCCTTTTTGCTGAGCCCAGCAAAACTCAACTCCCTTGAGTTTCCCACCCCTGGTGCATCAGGGCTCTCAGAATATCTTAGCTGGAATACATTCTGAGCAAGTTTTATCTAGCATTACTGTTACGCAACCCAGAGAGTGGATGCCTAGCCTCTACCCCACACGAACTCAGAGACCACATCTGCCCTGCTCATTGCCAATTTTTCATTGCCTAGTACATAACAGGCCCTCAGTAATGAGGGAGAGAAGGAACACAGGGAGGGAAGGACGGAGGGAGAGATGTTAAGGATGGAGGAGCACAGAATACAGCTCTTCATCTCATCACCCAGCTCTGTGCCAAAACCTAGAAGACTCCAAGTATTCTCCCTGAATCCTTCTCCATGACAGTCTGCCCAAGCTGAGCAGTCATCTCTTTCTACCCAGAATTTTCCTTTTCCTTCTTAAATTATATAGGAAAATGAAGGCCATTCTTGTCAGAAAACATTTTCTTGATCCTCCTCCCAGCAAACAAACACTTACCGCCCTCCTTCTGTAATGCACAGTGGTATTTTGACGTGGCAGTGCTAGAAGGAGACAAGAATCCTTAATTCAGAAAAATAGCTATGCTTCTACAGTTTGCCGGGTTCCCACCTATTTACTGAGGAATCCAAATTCTGGAAAAGCAAACTTGCATTCCTATTTACCAACTACTACTTACCAGTCTGAAGGCTGTTGACATTGATTAACATTAAAGGTGACATTTGGCGCTCCTGTCCTTTCTGAATAGATTTGTTTCGACTAAGAAACAAACAAGGAAACCTCTAGAGGAAAATACTTCTGGGGAGTAGTGGTATGAGGGTGACATAAAACATTTTTTTGTCCAACATTTTGGATCATTATCTGGAATTGAAGCAATCTGCCTGGGGCGGGGGTGAGGGGGTAGAAGCTGGCATGTCACTCAGGAAGGAAATGCAGACTCTCAAAGATTATTCTGAAAGGTATGCCTAGGGAAGAGAACAGAAGACCCCAGGGGCAACTTAATAACAAAACAAAACAAAGGTCTAAAGACGTTTACTCAACTGGCAAGTAATTTAAGGAGCCATGATTTGCCACAAAAGGATATGCAGTAAGAAAGGAGCCCATTAGTTTTAAATTACATTTGATTTTTAAATTTATAATTTACAAGCAGATTTTCCAGCCCCTAAAAGGAAAGCACACCTATGTGCATTTTTTTTCCAGTTTTAGCCTATCAGCCATATCTTCCAGTAAACTTTCTGTGTACAACAGTCACAACTCTAAGTGGGTAGTAAATGAGTGAAGTGTTATTTCCAGCCTCCAAAGTTCATTTCTTTATCACCCCTCTCTCAGAACTGTGCACAAAGAAGTACTACTTTGAAAGAGCCAAGATGGGGATCAGCAGCCATCAGAAGCCCTTAGAGAACAAGGTTAAAGGACAGATCCTGGGTGTCAGCGGCAGAAATTCTGACTCAGTTTGTGAGGGGCCCTGGGAATCTGCAGTTCCAGCATGCACCCACGGTGACTCCGAAGCAGGTAGCCCTCGGAGCCCACCCTGTCCAATCCCAGCTTAGAGAAGAGGCCCCTCTAAGCTGCTGTGCCTTCTGGACACAGCCCAGCCCTGGTTCCAGCGCTCTCCGTGAGCTCACACTTGGTGGACAGTTACTGATCCACACTGCTGTGCTGTGTCGCTCCATGGGGCTCCGTGTGACATACCCCTGATTTCTCTTTATTCTGTCAGAACGATTACAGGAAGTTATCTATGCAATGCAAGGATTTTGTGGTGGGCGTGCTGGACCTATGCCGAGACACGGAAGAGGTGGAAGCGATTTTAAATGGCGATGTGAACTTCCAAGTCTGGTCCGACCACCACCGTCCAAGCCTGAGCCGCATCAAACTCGCCATTAAATATGAAGTCAAGAAGGTAAGCTTCCCCACCTCTCCAGGCCTTCCCACTTTGTGGGACTGTTGGCCTAGCTTTGTGCCCAAGCGTATTTTACGTTCCCACAAGGTGACCGTGAAAACACCAATCTCCCGACTGCTCTCTAGACAGAGAATGGCCAGCCTTGCAGAACTGCTCAAAGCTCCTCTCAGCGAGCCCCTCCCTTCACTCCCCAGTCCACCAAGGGAAAGGTAGCAGGACTGTAATTCCATGAGCAGGCTTTGAGCCTGGAAAACAACAGAGGAGATTTTCAGCCTCCAGATGACTGGCAGGGACAATGTGACCTGACATCAGCTAGGATGCCAATTCCCCAGTTTTCCCAAGAAAATGAATCACTCTGGTCTGTCAATAGCACTGATTGAGATCTGTATGTCTAGGGACTTGCTGTGTAGAAATGTTTAGCATGGAGGCTTTGTGGGAGCCTAGAGGAATTTCATTCCAAAGGCTTATGCAAGTACTTAGTAGGAAGCTCAAGGAGACTTTTCACAGGAGTAAGCTTGTCCCACCTCCTCAGTCAACCTCAAGGTGTCTTTAATGGCCACAAGCATCCAGTAGCCCTCAGGCCCACAGTGGGTGGTCAGACTGAAGTCCTAAGCAGCAGAAGTCAATTATGCCTCCACTCTGGATGGACTCTGGATTCTTTAGAATCTGCTCTGACAGCCTTGCAGGACTGCTCAGGATGTCATCCATCCTGATGAAAACTGCAGCTCTCCAAAGATCCATGTGTTTCATTATCATTGTGCTTTGCATATATGTAAAATGGGTGCTCAGCCTTCAAGGGTTTTTATTTTTCCCAGCTATTTCAAAGGGTCAATACTGGGGTATTTTCAATGCCCCCAAACTGACCTCTGGGCAATTCTCTTGCTTACGTTAATTTGTATGGAGGGAACCATCTTTCAACAAACCACATGCATCTGTGCAAATCATCTAGTTAGAGCTTCCAAGTTTGAAAAAAATCTTCCTGTCCCTCTTACTTTTAATAATAATAAAAAAAATCTAGGAAAAATAGCTTTGTTCAAAGACTCTGGGTCCCAAAGGTTAAGTGGACAAATCATAGGAAATGTGGTCTTCAATTACCATTCAAAAGCACAGGGCTATGAAAAGAGAAGAAGCAGGCTATAGCTTCAAGTACAACCTTATTTTCTGGGGTCAGGAAAATTCTCATTTTTTTCACCAATCCCAAGAGCTCAATGAGGCTTTTCATCAAAGCACAGCATTCTTTAATTCAGAAGCTGGTGAAGATACCCATGGCCTTGGAGTTCACACAAACCCTGCAATGGAAGCTATTAGCAGTGGTAATGATGAGCCTGAGTTTCCAGAATCACAAGCATTTGCTTGCTTGCTTCCTTCCTTCCTTCCTTCCCCACCTCCCAGCACAGGGAAGGAGCATAGGGTGGAAGTGAAGATGTCCCTGAAAACCCGAAGAACAGTAGATGCTTGGCATCTGCAGATTTATATTTGCCATTTGGCTACTTATGAGCAATTGCAATGACCCATTAAATGCAAGCGGTCACCATTTTTCTGAAACATAAATCCAAACCTCTAGCAACACCATCAGTGAGGGTAGATCAGTCAGCTAGTCCAGAAGTCTGGCCGCTACCTCAGAGCTATGTGTTCCCCTTGTTGTCAACTACTGAGTACAAAACTGCCCTGGTGATGAATGAGAAGAAAAAGAGAAGTATGCCATGAACAGGACAGTTCAGGGCACAATAAAAAAGGCTTCATGAGGGAAATTACTTAGCAGTATTTGCCAATTAGAAGTCACAAAGGCCTCAGGAAATATGCATCATGAATGTCAAGTGTCCGCAGCAGTTTGTGGGTGGGAAGATGATAAACCACCTGCCTAAAAAGTCAGCCTTGCTCATCTGAAACACCTCCAATGGATAAATTCTCTCAAACCATGGGTACCATTATGTAACAGCGGACAGACACAGAGCTTTCCTTGACATTTATTCTATCGTGAATTATAGTGAAAATACCTAATATTAAAAAGATACATTAATATTATAATGAGATTTCATTTTTAATTTATGAACTTTAGCATGCTTCCATGGGCATAATCTAACCCTAGGTCTTTGAGTTATGAAATGACTAGTATCAAAGCCTCTTTATAAATACATTCCCTTTACACCTGATATATATAATAGCTTTAGGGCTAGAATACAGAACCATAAAAAATTCCTAAGCCTCTGCCCACATGATATCAAATCAAACCACTAATTCAGTCATTAAAGCAAACTAATTGTTCTTGGCAGTTTCATGGGCTGCTACTAAGTAAGATCTTGTGTTGTGTTAATAAATTGGGAGATCCTGAGTTAAGTAGAGTCAAAAAGATATCTTTGTTTAAAGACATTACAGAGCTTTAATATGCTTTGCTACTCTAATTAAAAGAAAAAGAGTACAATATGTATTACTTCACCACAAAACTCTTTCTCATGGAACACTGATGAAACTCGTTTTCCATGCAGATATATCCATGGAAACTCTAATGTCAAATCAGCCTCTTTGAGCTATGAAACGCACAGATCTAAATGAAGTGGGTGCCGTCCTGTGGTTGATAATGAGCCCTCGATCGTGTCCCTCACCTAAATGTCTGCCGCTTTTCACGCACCACACGAATGTCTGAACCTCTGGCTGGCTCAGTCATAATATCAGCCTCTATGAGATCAAGACAATTGTCACACCATTGCACAAGGGACCACCTGGTAAACAGAAAAGAATCATGAAGTAGGTGTCACAAAACCAGATTTTTAGCATGATTCCTTCACTTACGAGCCACGTGGTTTTGGACAAGTCTCTGAAGGTCTCTAAGTCTCATCCTTCCTTCCTTCCATTCCAAAATGGGCATATAAGCTTCTGCTCCCATTTCCTGTGAACCTTCAAATAGGATGATATGAGAGGAAATGCTCTGCAAACTGTAAAGTTCTCTGGAGTTCCACAGAGAAGCATCATTGTTGTCATTCAATGATGTCCCTCTTCCTTGGAACCGGGAGGGGGGGGTCTATTTCCAGAGATATTCCCTAGCTTGTCCTTTGTCTTTTCCCTAGAAAATGCTAGAAACTTCCCCTTGGGTAAGGACATTATCATTATAGCCTAAAATCCTTCCAGAAAAGACAAAAGTCCTTGTGAGGATATGGTTTTTCTCCATGACTTCAGTTTTTTTTTTTCCTTTCCCTTCAGTATTTTTTTTTTATAATTTTTTTTTTTATTTTTTATAAACATATATTTTTATCCCCAGGGGTACAGGTCTGCGAATCGCCAGTTTTACACACTTCACAGCACTCACCATAGCACATACCCTCCCCAATATCCATAACCCCACCCCCCCTCCCAACCCCCTCCCCCCATCAACCCTCAGTTTGTTTTGTGAGATTAAGTCACTTATGGTTTGTCTCCCTCCCAATCCCATCTTGTTTCATTTACTCTTCTCCTACCCCCTCAACCCCCCATGTTGCATCTCCTCTCCCTCATATCAGGGAGATCATATGATAGTTGTCTTTCTCCGATTGACTTATTTCGCTAAGCATGATACCCTCTAGTTCCATCCACGTCGTCGCAAATGGCAAGATTTCATTTCTTTTGATGGCTGCATAGTATTCCATTGTGTATATATACCACATCTTCTTTATCCATTCGTCTGTTGATGGACATCTAGGTTCTTTCCATAGTTTGGCTATTGTAGACATTGCTGCTATAAACATTCGGGTGCACGTGCCCCTTCGTTCAGATCACTACGTTTGTATCTTTAGGGTAAATACCCAGTAGTGCAATTGCTGGGTCATAGGGTAGTTCTATTTTCAACATTTTAAGGAACCTCCATGCTGTTTTCCAGAGTGGTTGCACCAGCTTGCATTCCCACCAACAGTGTAGGAGGGTTCCCCTTTCTCTGCATCCTCGCCAGCATCTGTCATTTCCTGACTTGTTAATTTTAGCCATTCTGACTGGTGTGAGGTGAAATAATCCAATCAAGAAATGGGCAGAGGTCATGAACAGACATTTCTGCAAAGAAGACATCCAGATGGCCAACAGACACATGAAAAAGTGCTCCATATCACTCGGCATCAGGGAAATACAAATCAAAACCACCATGACTTCAGTTTTAAGAAAGTAACTCGGCCTCCCCAAAAACCAACACATATGTGTTATATGAAATGTTAATCATTGTATTTGGAAGACAGTTTTAGAAAAGTGGCTCAGAAGGTGCCCTTAGAGGTTAATCTTGGCCCAACCACTTATTAATAGAGTTACCTGAGCAAGTCACTTAGCCTCTCCACGTCTCACTTGGTTTATTAAGTATGGATAATAATACCTATTTCCTAGGATTATGATAAGAATCAAATGGGATAAAGTAAGTGTGCCTCAAATAGCATTGGGCCCATCAGCCTGTGGGTATGAATGAAGCGGTACACTATGCACACTACAACAGCTTAGAGCCCATGTTCATGTTACTTAACACATTTCTGTCATCCATCTCAGTCCATACCAGACTTAACAGGCTATGGTCCCTTTGGAAGCCAAGCTTGCCTTATGAAGAAGCAAGGAGGCTTCTCTCCCCAGGCTGAGTCACACATAATCTGAGAAGTAATTCCACTTGGGCCCCATGGATAAAGAAATCAATCCCTCCAACTTTGGCCCACAGCCTGCCATATATAGGCCTTGGTCTTCTTCAGGGCCAATGGGACTGGCAGACATCTTGCTGTCTTCTCCACTTCTAGCTATCTCTGGCCTCACAGAACCATGCCTAATATCTTCTTAAAGGCACTCTTCTCCCTCTGCATATCAATTCTAAATAAATGCTTAGGGAACTTCCAGCTCCACCAACAGGGAAGACCCAACCAGTCTCAAAATCCATTTAGGCTCAGCCAGACCCAGGCTGCAGCCATAAAGGGAGCCCAGTGTCTAGCACGTGGTCATTGCTGACCAGCTGGTCAGAGAGATCTAGACTCAATCATTGGTGCTCTCTTCAACTTGATTAACTGAAGACACACATCTGAACCCTTTACTCTCACCGCTCCCTCTCTCTCTTCTTGATCCCTTCTTCATCTCTAGGCTCACAGGGATATTATCTTCCTTTCCCCTGCATTATCCCTTGCTTCTTCCTGACTCCAGGTCTGCCTAGATGGGGATCATATAAACCTCCTATTCACTGAAAGAACTTTGTAGACATGTATCATTCAAGTTCAAATGTCACAGGAGAATGGGACAAAGGGACCCAGAAGGTCCAATTTTGCACAATAGAAGCCTTACCTCTACCTAGAGAGGAGATGGAGGTTCTTTGGACATAACTAAGCAAAGATATATTATTTTTTTAAAAAGGAGAACACATGAATATTTTGTCCAAAATTACATTGGTCCCACTGTAGAGAGCATGTCTATTACCAGGCAGTATCACCAGTAAGGGGGTAGTTCAATCTGACATGTTGTTTCAGCCACTGCCTGTGAGCTCTGTAGACAAAGACTGGCCTGCTGGGCATCCCAAGGCGGGTACGATAGTCCTGTTCTCAAAGAGCCATCAGGTGGTAGGTAAGGTGGGGACAGGGATGCTATGACTGTAGCAGCAGCAGCCTCTGCACCTCACTAGCTGAGTAAAGTAGAAGTAACAGTAGTCACTTTCAGACTTGCAGGTGGCCCCCCGCTGTCTGGTGTCCTGGCCTGTGGCTTGGTTTGTGGAACCTAAGCATGGCACTGGCCATCTTTCCTCCCAACTAATGACACTCCCTATCCTCCTATGGGAGCAGTTTCACTTTGCTAAGTCTGTCAGACTCTGAGAGCTGCACTTTCCTGACTCCGCCAAGCTCCTAGGTGATTCCTAGCTCAAAAAGCTAGTCTCACATGAAATAAAGCCCTGGGACAGGACAAAGAGAAGGACAAGGAGTTAAAGAGGGGACCTCACTAACCCTACTAAAACAGTTCCCTTTTTTCCATACCATTGTACTAAGGAAATAATATTCCCTATGATTTTCATTCACTTACTTGGGCATCATTTAATAAACATTCACTGTGTCCACCACACCACCAACTCTATGCTGAGCACGGGGGAGACTGAAGAGATCAAGACCCAGGCCTCACCCTTGAGGGGTTCATCTAGCAAAGGAGAGAGGACAAGAGAACAAAGGAGAGAGAAGTGTGAACAACCATTACAATCGTGTCTGAGCAGGACAAACAGAAACAGGAAGAGGCAGCCTGGAGGCCAGAGGAAGCAGTGACCAGCTCAGCCCACGGGACCCCAGGAAAAGTTTCCCAGAAGCCCAGAAATGCTTGAGACAGGGCTAAAAGGATGAGAGGTGCCAGATGGGATGTCAATTTAGCAGAGAAGCAAGGGAGGACAATTTAGGCAGAGGGAGGTGAAAGCTGAGAGTCGCAGATACCTGGGGGAGAGTGGCATGGATGGGGCTATGTTTAGAGGGCGACAAGTGTTTCGCCATGGCCGTATCACTGTGGGAAAGGAGCAGACTGAAAAGCTTCTCAGAACCCAATCCTTGAGGGCATTTCATTACATAGCCACTTGGACTTTATCCTGGCAGCACTATCCCAGGGAATTTTCTGTGATGATGCAAATGTTCTATTTTCTGCTGTCTAACACGGTAGGTGCTAGCTTCTTATGCATGGCTAGCCAGCACTGGAAATGTGGCTAAGGTAATTATGGAACTGAATTCTTAGTGTTTTTAAAATGAATTAGTTCAAATAGCAAAGCCGGTCATGGGCAGTGGGTACCACACTGGACAGTATGGACCTATATCCTCACTCATGCCTTCAACAAGCTTTCAGTGAGTGCCAACAAAGCATGCCATGCTAATTACTAGGGACACGGTGCTGAATAAAGGACAGGATATCAGTCGTCAAGGGAGAGACAGATTATAATCAACATACCACACCAATAAATTGTGATGTTGGATTTGAAGTAAGTGTTATAAAAGAGAAGACCATGATATTATAACTTCTAAAGTCAGATGTCACCTAATCAGGGAAGTCAATGAAGGCTTCTCTGAGGAAGTCATACTTGCTCTGAGAGCTAAAGAATAAAAGTTAACCAGATGTGGGGAGGACATTTCTAAAGGAGAGAACATGTTCAAAGCAAATTCAAAGGCCCTGTGGTAAGAGAAAACATAGCATATAAGAGAAACTGAAAGAAGGTGAATGTGGCTGAGTTGGAAGGCATAGAGAAGAGTGGGGTGTGGGATGAATGTAAAGAAGCAGGCAGGGACCAGACCACACAGAGGCTCATTAAGCATGCTAAAGAATTTTGTTCTCATTCTTTTTTTCAAGAATAAGAGGAAGCCACTGGAAAACTTTAATGAGAAGCAGTTGTAAATATGAGGAGAAAGGCTAGAAGGCAAACAGGGTGGGTATAGATGCAGCATAACTGTTGGGCAAAAGGGACATGATATTAATAAAGACAGGCATCATTAAGCTCCGTTGACAAGCAAAACCAAAGTTATAGTGACTTTCAGTGAAAGAAGGCTTATTTATTGTTCATCCTATTTCCGTCTTGGAACAGAATTCACTCAGAAACTCAGGATGATAGGACAGCTACCCTCTCCAGTGGCCCCACCCTGTCAAAGGGAACTCCAGCGATGGAGAGTCCCACACTAGCAAGGAAATGCTTCCACCTAGAAGTGACACACATTATTTCCACTTACGACTCACGGTCAACAATTAGTCACATCACCCACAATACCATAAGGGAACCCGGGATGTATAACCCTGCCATATGTTGAAAGGAGAGAAAAATGAAGCTATTTGGCAAATAGCACTAATGACCTCCAAAGGATAAAAGTTGAGGGAATTCATACTAACAGCCTCAAGCTCTCTATAAATAGGAAACAGAATCACCCTCTGAGGTAGAAGGCAGCCTGAAAAAAGTGAAAAAAATTGGGGAAAAATACCATGGGAGATGAACAGACAACTGAACAGTAGAGCCAACAGCCCAGCCAAGAGGGAAGATGGTAAATTCTTCGTGAATAGTCAGTGTTCTTAATAAAAATAGAAAATCTCTACCAAAAAAATAATAATAATAATAATAACAACAACACACTAAATCAATGTCCTCCATGAACCTCAATTCCAAGCTGTCAATTTCATTTTGAGATTTTTTTTCATAGCCATAGGGCCCAGAAATGCACAAAATGCACACCGTAAGTTCCTCCCAGAGAATAATGCCAAGTAGGGTGGGGTGAGCTGGGGATGGGAACAATTCTACTCACATCACCACTCTGTAAAGCTGGGCCAGGACCTCTAAACCCAACAGAAGTTCAAGTTCCTTTGCTTCTTTCTTCCAAAAATCACCACCTTGTGCACATTTTACAGCCATGCTGCAAATGGACCCACTTTTCTACCCGGAAAAACTCCCAGGAGAAGAAAACAGAACATATTGGGTCTCAATACAGTGTTACAGTTGAGTGCCGGCCTGCTCAAATTCTCCAGTCACTAAGTATGTGGCTTTCATTAAGCTGCTGAGCCTGCTGGCCTACAGCAGACTCCCAGATAAGGGGGACCCTGATGCCCAAGAGCCTGCTGGCTGAAATCTGTGTTAAAAGACACAATGAGACCCAGAAATAGATGCACAGCTGGCTGAAACCCCTCACCCAAATGCAGTGACCACAGGGAGGGACACTAGAAGGATGGAGGGAAGATGACCTCTGCTGTGGTTCTGTTTCACTTCCTCTCTCTGCACAGAGCACAGGGACAGTGAGCAAAGGGGACCTAGGGACATCAGGGCTTTCTAGAGGACATCTGAGAGTCCATTCAGACACTCACATGCTCTAAGCAGACATTCTCCCACTGTGTTTTCCTGCTGAGGCATCGTTTTACCAGATGCTCTGAGTTAAGAAGATCAGAGTTGTCACAAACACAGCCTGGCCGGGCAGGCACTACCCCAAACTGTGCCCCAGGATGCCCGGTAGCTGCCAAACGCTGTTGGAATCTATTGGTGTCAAAAGCATCCATCAGCAACCTCTTTGGGGATTCCTCTCAGCACTTTGTAGCCCTAGCCTGACCACACAGCACAATAATTATCAATGTCCGTTAATCTCTCAGCTCAGATGGGCTATGTTTTGTGTAGGAAAGGAAGTTTTGTTTTTCTCAAGCAGCAAATCTTAAGGACTAATCCAAGTATATATGGACCACTTAACTGCCTGGGGAAAAACTCTCAGAGGAAAAAGAGAACCTGTTGGGCAGCAGTATATTTCATCTAGAAGCCTGACTGTGTATATTCAAGTCCTAAGCCCTTCTCCTACTAGATATGTGACTTCAGACAAATTATTTCATTCCTGGGCCTCAGCTTCCTTATCTCTATAATGAGCGCAGATAATACCTAATAAGCAATAATCAGTGTTTCTTAACACACATAATGCAGCTAGAATATGGTATACACATAATAAATATGAGCTAAAGGAAGCTGTTTGCCATGTTCGCCTTAGAAGTAGACCTATCCTTAAGACTAAACAGGATTGAGGGAGGAGTTAAGATGGCAGACTAATAGCGGGACCCTGACGTTGCCTCATCCTTCAAACACAGCTAGATCAACATCAAATCATTTTGAACAAGCAGGAAATAGATCTGAGGATTAAGAAAACAATCTACACAACTGAAGGGAAATTACATGGTAGATCTGAGGTTTGGAGCCATGAACCAGAGGAGAAAAGTCATAGAACCACAAAGGGGAGGGAACCGTTTTCACAGAGTGAAGTCAGGGAGAGAGGGAGAGAGTCAGAGAGAGAGTGGCGCACACAAGGCACTGCGGTGTGGGGTTCCTGGGTCGCACTGGGAGAGATCGCTCCCCTTCCTGGAGTACATTTAGAAGTGGATATTTTGCCTCTCCAAGAACAAAAGGCCCACAGGGGAGCCAGCTAGCAGCCATTTAGCAGCAGGGGCCAGAAAGACCCTCGGAGGGCAGATAACCTGGTCTCAGCTTTTCACTGTGTCAAAATAGACTCCAGCCACCATGCCTAGGCCCCACACCATGTGATTGATTTCCTGGGACAGAATGGGGTCGGGCACAGCACTTCAAGGCTCTTCTCTGGGGAAGGGGAGCGGGTTCACACCTTGCCAAGCCCTTTAAGATTTGGAGTTTTGAATCCCAGCCACCAGCCAGAGACAAACACAGAAGAACTGTGGCACCAGGCATGTCACCATCCAGGTACAGACAGGGTGATGGCAGGGATCTGATGAAAGCCTGGGACACAGGAGAGGAGACTGTTTTTCTGTGAGAGCCTCCTGAACAGCAGTGGCCGTGAGTTCCCCCTCCCTGGAGATGAGAGGATGGGGTGATGCCATCTTCCACCCCCACTACCAGCATAATCAGACTTCAGAAACACAGCACCTCCAGTGAAGGCTGGAGTCATTTAAACCAAACCCCACCCCTCTGCCTGGCAGGGGCATCTTTACAAGGGCAGGTATGACTGTGAGCCAATTCAGCAGGCCTCTTCCCCAGAAGACCTCTGCCCCAGAAGACACCCCCAACTCATGTACCAGGTATGCTGATCAAAGAGTGCTCCAAAGAGTCAGCTTCAGTTCTGGTGGAATAGGACCAGTCTCTCTCTCTCTCTCTTTTTTTCTTTTCTTTGGTATCAGGCTTATACTTTTTTGTTTTGTTGGTTGGTTGGTTTGCTTGTTTCCTTTTCTTATTTTTTGGATTAGACTTCTTTTTCTTTTTCTTTGCTTCCTTTTTTCTTCTTTCTTTCTTATTCTTTGGAATCAGGCTAATCATTTTTGTTTGTTTGCTTGGTTTTTTGTTCCTTTCTTTTACTTTTCTCTTTTCTCGGGTCAGGGCCTTTTAAAAATTTTTTTTAATCAGGCTTAGCTTAAACAAATCAAAGCACATATAGTTTAAGTTCCAAACACTCCCCAGGGCAAGCAAGGAAGAACTATGCAGAGGGCTGACCTG
Source organism: Lutra lutra (assembly GCF_902655055.1). Classification (NCBI taxonomy): domain Eukaryota; kingdom Metazoa; phylum Chordata; class Mammalia; order Carnivora; family Mustelidae; genus Lutra; species Lutra lutra. Next base: position 75,401,642 of record NC_062282.1, on the reverse strand, counting down.
TGAGAAAGAGCAACCAAAACACAACAGCAGAGTGCACAGAGCATACACTAGAAACACCTCCTGAAGCACCAAGCCCTGGTCAGTGTAGGACCCCTTCTTAATATAGTATTACTCTCACTACCAGGAAACAGAACAAGCTTTCTTGATACACAAAAGACAGAAACCTAGACATGATGACAAGAAGGAGGAATTCTCCCAGAAAGAAACATGTAGAATAAATCATAGCCAGGGATTTGCTCAAAATAGATATAAGCAATATAGCTGAATAAGAATTTAGAACAAGAGTCATAAGAATACTAACTGGACTTGAAATAAGCATACAAGATACCAGAGAAACCCTGGCTTCAAAGATAAAAGACCTAAAAACTAGGCCAAAATAAAAAATGCTGTAACTGAGATGCAAAACCAAGTAGATGTAATCACAATGAGGTGGAAGAAGCAGAGGATCCAGTAGATGATATAGAAGACAAATTTATGGAAAATAATGAAGGTGAAAAAGAAGAGGGAAATACAGATCACGAACAAAGACTGAGGGAATTTAGTGATTCCACAAAGAGCAATAATATCCATACCATAGGAGTCCCAGAAGAAGACGGGGGGGGGGGGTGTTATTTGAACAAATTATAGCTGAGAACTTCCCTATCCTGAGGAAAGAAATGGGAATTCAAGTCCAAGAGGCATTGAGAACTCCCTTCAAATTCAACAAAAACAGGTCAACACCAAGACTTACCACAGTGAAACTTGCAAAATACAAAGATAAAGAGAGAGTTTTGAGAACAGCTAGGGATAAAAGGTCCTTAACCTACAGGAGTGGGCACATAAGGTTGCAGCAGACCTGTTCACAGAAATATGGCAGGCCAGAAGAGAGCAGCATGATATATTCAACATGCTGAATGTAAAAAGTATGCAGCCAAGAATACTTTATCCATCAAGGCTGTCATTCAAAATAGAAGGAGAGAGAAAGTTTCCAAGACAAGCAAAAACTAAATGAGTACATGAATACTAAACCAGCTCTGCAAGAAATACTAAAGGGGAATGAGAATCTCCTTTCCTTTAAGCAGGAAAGAGAGTCCAAAAGCAACAAAGACTAGACAGCAACAGAGACAAGAGCAACTTTACACGTAATACAATGGCAGTAAATTCATAGCTATCAATAATTATTCTGAGTATAAATGGACTCAATGCTACAATCAAATCAGGGTATCAGAATGGACAAAAAACTGAGGCCCATCAATATCCTCAAACGAAACTCATTTTGGAGCCAAAAACACCTCCAGATTGAAAGTGAGGGGGTGGAGAACCATCTATCATGCTTATGGACATCAAAAGATAGTTGGAATAGCCACACTTATATCAGACAAACTAGATTTTAAACCAAAGATTAATAAGAGATGAAGAAGGGCACTATATCATAATAAAGGATGGCTTTATCCAACAAGATCTAACAATTGTAAATATGTCCCCAACGTGGGAGTAGCCAAATCTATAAATCAATTAACAACAAATTTAAAAAACTCATTGATAATAATACAGTAATAGTAGGGGACTTTAACACCCCACTCACAACAATGGACAGATCATCTAATCAGAAGAGCAACAAGGAAACAATGACTTTGAATGACACACTGGACCAGATGGACTTAACAGATATATTCAGAGCATTTCATCCTAAAGCAGCAGAATACACATTCTTTCTGAATGCACATGAACATTCACCAAAACAGATCACATACTGAGTCAAAAATCAGGTCTCAACCAGTACAAAAAGACTGAGATCATAACCATGCTTGTTTTCAGGTCATGACACTATGAAACTTGAAGTCAACCATAAGAAAAAATTTGGAAAAACCATAAATACATGGAGGTTACAGAATATCCTACTAAAGAATGAATGGCTTAACCAGGAAATTAAAGAAGAAATTTAAAAAAAAAAATACACGGAAGCAAATGAGAATTAAAACACAACAGTCCAGTCCAAAACCTTTGGGATACACCAAAGGTAGTCACAGAGGGAAGTATGGGGCAATAGAAGTCTCCCTCAAGAAGCAAGAAAAGTTTCAAATACACAGTTTAACCTTAAGTCTAAAAGAACTGGAAAAAGAACAACAAAGCCTAAAATCAGCAAAAGAAGGGAAATAATTAAGATTTTTCAGAAATAAATGACACAGAAATCGAAAAAACTGTAGCACAGATCATGAAACTAGGAGACGGTTCTTTGAAAGAATTAATAAGATTGATAAACCTCTAGCCAGATTTCTCAAGAAGAAAAGAGAAATGACTCAAATAAATAAAATCATGAATGAAAGAAAAAAGATCATCAACACCAGAGAAATACAATTATAAGAGAATATTATGAGCAATTACCTGCCAACAAATTGGACAATCTTGAAAAAACGGATAAATTCCTAAAAACTGGAAACTGAAACAGGAAGAAATAGAAAATTTGAACAGACCCACAAACAGAAAAGAAACTGAATCAGCAATCAAAATTCTCGCAACAAACAAGAGTCCAGGGCCACATGACTTCCCAGCAGAATTCTACCAAACATTTAAAAAAGAATTAATACCTGTTCTTCTGAAACTCTCAAAAATTAAAAATTGAAGAAAACTTCCAAATGCATTTTATGAGACCACCATTACCTTGATTTCAAAACCAGACAAAGACCCCACTAAAATGGAGAATTATAGACCAATATTCCTGATGAACATGAGTACAAAAATTCTCAACAAGATATTAGCTAATTGAATCCAACAGTACATTAAAAGGATTATTCACCACAATTAAGTGGAATTCATTCCTGGGCTGCAAGGGTGGTTCAATATCTGCAAATCAATCAACATGATACACCACATTAATAAAAGAAAGGATAAGAACCATATGAAACTCTCAATAGATACAAAAAAGCATCTGAGAAAATACAGCATCCTTTGTTGATAAAAACCCTCAAGAAAGTAGGGATAGAAGAAACTTACCTTAACATCATAAAGGCCATAAATGAAGGATCCACAGCTAATATCATTCGCAATGGGGAAAACTGAGAGCTTTTCCCTTGAGTGCAAGAGCATGACAGGATGTCCACTTCCAACCATTGTTGTTCAACATAGTACTGGAAGTCCTAGCCTAGCAATCAGACAATGGAAAAAAATAAAAGGCATCCAAAAAGGCAAGGAAGAAGTTAAACTTTCACTCTTTGTAGATGACCAGAAAGACTCCACCGAAATTGCTAGAATTGACACATGAATTCAGCAAAGTCGGAGGATATGAAACCAACGTACAGAAATCTGTTGCATTTCTATATAGCAACAATAAAAGCAAAAGAAAGACAAATATCAAGGCATCAATTCCATTTACAATGGCATCAAAAACACCTAAGATACCTAGGAATAAACCTAACCAGAGATAAAAGATCTGTACACCGAAAACTGTAATTTCTTATGAAAGAAAGTGAAGAAGACATAAAGAAATGGAAGAACAGTCCATGCTCATGAATTGGAAGAATAAATATTGTTAAAATGTCTATACTACGCAAAGCTCTCTACACATCCAATGCAATCCCAATAAAAATAACACCAGCATTTTTCACAGAACCAGAAGAAACAATTCTAAAATTTGTATGGAGCCAGAAAAAACCTGAATAGCCAAAATAATGTTGAAAAAGAAAAGCAGAGTAGGAGGCATCACAATTCTGGATCCTTAAGCTGTCTTACAAAGCTGTAATCATCAATAGAGTATGATAATGGCAAAACAGACACACGGACCGATGGAACAGAATATAGAACCCAGAAATGGACCCACAACTGTATGGTCAACTATTTTCAACACAACAGGAAAGATTATCCAATGGAAAAAAGATAGTTTCCTCAACAAACAACTATTTTCAACACAACAGGAAAGATTATCCAATGGAAAAAAGATAGTTTCCTCAACAAACAGCATTGGGAAAACCAGACAGGAACATGCAGAAGAATGAAACTGGACCACTTTCTTTCACCGTACACAAAAATAAATTCAAAACGGATGAGAGACCTAACTGAGAGACAGGAAACCTTCAAAATCCTAGAGGAGAACACAGGTAGTAACCTCTTTAACCTCAGCCTTAGCAACTTCTTTCTAGACACACCTCCAGAGGCAAGAGAAGAAACAAAAGCAAAAATGAATTATTGGGATTTCATCAAGATAAAAAAGCTTCTGCACAGAAAAGGAAACACTAAAAAGCAACCAAGAGAAGGGGAAAATGTATGTGAAAATGACATATTCCATAGGGTTGGCATCCAAAATCTATAAAGAACTTATCAAACTCAACCCTCCAAAACCAAATAATCCAGTTTAAGAAATGGGCAGAAAACAGGTACAGACACTTTTCTAAAGAAGACACCCAAATGACTAACAGACACATGAGGAGATACACAGCATCACTCAGCACCAGAGAAACAGAAATCAAAGCCACAATGGTACCACCTCACACCTGTCAGAATGGCTAAATTTAACAACTCAAGACATAACAGATGTTGAAGAGGATGTGGAAAAAGGGAACCCTTTTCCACTTTTGGTGGGATTGTAAACTGGTGCAGTTACTCTGGAGAACAGTATGGATGTTCCTCAAAAAGTTAAAAGTAGAACTACCCTACAATCCAGCAATTACACTACTAGGTATTTACCCAAAGGAAACAAAAATGATGATTTGAAGGGGAACATGTACCCCTATGTTCACAGCAGCACTACCAACAATAGCCAAATTATGGAAAGTGCCAAAATGTCCATCAACTAATGAATGGATAAAGAAGATATTACACACACACACACACACACACACACACACACACACATGGATATTATGCAGTGATCAAAAGAATGAAATCTTGCCATCTTCAATGACATGGATGGAACTAGAAAGTATTATGCTAAGCAAAATAAGTCAGTCAGAGAAACACAAATATATGATTTCACTCATACGTGGAGCTTAAGAAACAAAACAGGTGAACATAGGGGAAGGGAAGGAAAAGTAAAATAATATAAAAACAGATGGAGGCAAACAATAAGACATTCTTAAAGACAGAGAACGAACTGAGGGTTGCTGGAGGGGCAGTGGGTGGGGGGGATGGGCTAAATGGGGATGGGCATTAAGGAGGGCACTTGATAAAATGAGCAGTGAGGATTATATGGAAGTGATGAATCACTAAATTCTACTCCTCAACCCAATACTATACTACATATTAATTACCTTGATTTTAAATTAAAAACAAAAGACTAAACCAAGATCTCTCAACCTCAGTACTACTGTATATTTAGTCAATATTTTGCTGGGGGCACCATCCTGTGCCTTATAGGATAGTTAGCACCATCTCTGGCCTCTACTCATGAGATGCCAGTACCACTCTCCTCCCATGCTGTATCAACCAAAAATGTCTCCAGATATTCTCTAATGCCCCTGAGGGAATAGTGGGGACACAAGCATCCTGTGTGGAGAATCTCTGGGATAGTTTTCAGAATCTAGGCCATAACCCCTTACCTATAAACCCTAAGGGCAGGGATTATAGTTCTCAAGGATGTATCCCATCTCTCTAGACCAAATTCAAGGTTAGATCTCTCTAAAACTAAATTCTGAAACTTAGCTTCATGGTGAAACCACTTGAGAGCTTTATTAGAGAACACCAATGTTGGTGCCCCACCCAGAGAGTTTCTAATCCAATTCTGTGTGGGAGCCCAGAGAAGGTGTTTTTTAAAAGCTCTCATGATTCTAGCTTTTGGAAAGACTGAGCTCCTGGAAGATGGGACCCATCGTCATCCATCTTGGTCTCTGAAGACAGAAAACAGTACTCACCCTGCACATTAAATGTACATACAGGGTATTACTCCCTGCTGAGCAAATGAACAGACAGGCATAAAGTGCAAAGTCATAGGCTTTAATCCTTCTCCACTAACTGTAATTCCCCTTGTGATTATAAATGCTCATAACAGAGTTCAACTGCTATTCCATGCTGGCCTCAAAGTAAGAGGCCACCACCCCCATTTTTTTTCTATTGCTGACCTGGCTCACTATAGGGTTGGAACTCTGTAAGAGAACTCTTACTATCTTAAAAAACCCTAACACTGGTTCTGGCCTGGTAGTCTTAGGGATGGAGCAGAGAGATGGGTGGCTGCTAGGACACCCCAGACAGTCAGAGAGAGAACATGCAGCCTTTACCCTCCAAAAGTAAGCTCAGATCACTGACTGTTTCACGGTGGATCTCAGGATTGCTCCCTCCTCTTACTAGCCAGAGTTGATGGCCTGCCCCCACACCCTGCCAGGCTCAGTTTTAAGAGGGAAAAACAGAGCACATGATACCTCCTCTCTGCCCTTCCTCAGGCCTGCTATCAATCATCTGACACAACTTCCTCTAAAGAGCAGATACTACTATGCTTTTGCAAAAAGGATTTCAGATCCTCAAAGCATGGGCTGTCACAACAGGATAGAAAGCTACTGCCTTTTGGTTATTTTGCTGCCTTTTGTTCAGCTCTTTCACTATATAAATATTTGCACAAAAGGATAATCTTTTAAAGCATTTTCTTCTTCTTGGTTATCATGTTTCCTAGGCTACCTGGCCTTAGCTTTTCTGACTATCCTGATATTCATCATGTGCTGCATTTGTTAAAATAGTCTGAGTGTGATTATTATTACATCCAGCTTTGGAGGTTAACAAGAAGAAGGGAATCAGAGGAGCATTCAAGGGAGAAACATAAATCCCCAGCGCCTCCAAGAAACAGATGCAAATCAGATGCATTTACTAGCCTGAAGTGGAAAGAACAGCAAGAGCCATTTTCAAATTGTCACTTTTATCCCAGAGTCAAACAGATCTTAGAAATTATAGTTCCCCCAAGGACCTGCGACTAACTCCAGTAATTAAGCTAAAGACCAACTCTCATTATTTCTGTACTAAATGCTCATATATGGATTCAGAGTCTTAATGAGCATTTGATCTTTTATATATTCCTTCCATTATGTACCATAATGCATTATTCTTTTATTAACATTCATCTGCCTAAGGTCACTTGCAAATTCCTTGATGGAAGGGGAGTTTTGTAAGTATAATTATGGATGAAAATCTTGGCCAAATAGAGATCATTTCACTTAAATAGTCGAATTGTACCTAAAAGACTGGAGTAGCCTCCAACTGGTCTTCTTCCTCTGGTCTCTCTCTCTCCTCCTCCTGCACACAAACACACACAAGCAAACAAAAGTTACAGAATTTTTTAAAGTAATCAGATTGTGTTATGCCCCATTCACATCTTCCATCTAAAAGTGAACAAGACAGGTACAGCCCCTGCCCCGAGGGAACTCACAGTCTAATAATTAGCACTACGAGAAGCAGAGCCTGTGATAAATGTTCTTGTGTAAGTGAGTGACCTCAGAAGAATCCTGCCATGAAGGGGCAGAAGTTGGAGAAGTTGGAGCTAAGAAGTGGCTTCAGTGAAGCCTAACTTCAGGCACATCTCGTGGGAGAGCTCAGGAGTGTGAGTAGCACTACATTCGTGCCCCGTATTGAAGACAGGGGCATCTGTATCAGTAAGTCATTACTTGCAGGCTATCCCCAAGGCAGACATAACCTCCTAGGCATTTCTGGGCAAAGCAGCTCCCATTGGTGGAGGTAAATTTCTGAAGAAGGATGTATCAGTGAGCTCTAAACAACCAACACACCCAGAAGCTGAGGATGTGTATGCCTAACTTATAAAGGGATCTAGGCAGGCCACCAACAACATCCTCTTGCCCTTAAAGTACTTAAAATCCAAACTACTAACCATGGCCTACAAGATGATGCATGGCCTGGCCTTTCTCTCTAAATTCACCTTGCACCAAGCTCACTCCTGTTCACTGATCTCCAACTACACTGCTTGGTTTCCTGTCCCTTCAACATTCCACACTAGTTCCCAACCCAGAGAACTTATGGATGGATCCCTCTCCCTCAAATATTTGCTGGCCAGATCTTCCTCATTGTTCAAAACTCAGATATAATTATAACAATTATCTCCTTCTCAGAGTGACCCTCCTGATCATCCTATATGAATGTGGTCACCACGTTGCTCCCTCCCTCACTGGCTACTCTCCATCCCAGTACCCTCTTTTATAGTAAATGTCTGTTTACTTGTTTACTGTTTATTTCCTCCAACACACTAGACTTTGCAGAAGCAGCTCACCACTGTATCCCTAGCCTACAGCAGACCCAAGCAAACAATAGATTCTCAAAATTATTTACTCATTAAATGACTAAATAAATTAATGAAACATGCCTGAGTTTTCTCCCAGCTTTAATTTTTCTGAAATACAATAAAATCACATGTTGTGGATGAAATGCATTCCTAAAAATTAAGGGTTCTCTTGAGGATCAAATAATATAAATAGAAAAGTAGCCCACAATGTGCTACTGGATATCAGTCATTATTTGTCTCATTCTTGAACTCATAACTATTTGCACTGAGTCTGTGGAAAAACTCAGATCATCACTGAAAGCCTTCTTTTATTAAAAAAAGAAAGAAAGAAATAGCACTTAAATATAAAATACCACTGTTTGACTGACAAAGTTAGTAATATTTTGGTCTCCAAAACTGAATCCTGAAGAAATTACCAATTTTTTACTTTAAAAAAAAAACCCATTTGATGTATCACTTGACTATTTGCTTGCTTCCCTTCTGATAGGTATTAGCTCTTTCTGAACAGGCAGAATTACAAGTTGAAGGGGGAGGAGACAAATCATGTGACACCTATTATCAGCTGAATCTGTGGACATTAGAAAGTAAGACCCAGTCCCTGCCATCAGGAGCTTACATCCTAAAGGGCTACAGAGACCTGTATCTAGTCCTTTGACCAACAAAGGAAGGAAAGATTAGCTCAGGCAAAAATGATGTGGGAAGCCTGTAAGGAAGAAGAGGAGGTAGCTTCTGAGTCAGATGTAAAAGATATGTCAGAGCTCAAAATAAAAGGAGAATGAAGATCTTCCAGACAAGGAAATTGGGGGAAAGCACAAAGGTATGACAATGTTTGGAGAATTACAGATGGTCAGGGTGACGGCATCTGGGAAGGGAGGAGGCTAGGGAGGAAGGGGCAAAATGGGGGTGGGGCTGGGGACCAGGAGCCTGGGGTTGTAGGGCCAGATGTGCTGGGCTGTAGATATGTGCTGAAACATACAGGCTTCATTCCATAATGGAAATGGAATCCATGACGCTGTCTTCACAGTTTCTCTCTATACTCTTATTACACAAAGAGCCTAACAATAGGAAAAATTTTAAAAAGGAAAAGAATAATCTACAATCATATGTTCATATGTCAATTGTTTCCATTTGCTTACATTCCTCCAATTATTTCCCATACGGAGACTTGTATTTACATACTTAAAGCTATGTGGTAAATAATTCTGTGGTGTGATTCACCTAGCATTAGAAGGTAAACATTTTTCTCTTTTTGTCAATAATTATTATTTTTATGCCAGGATTCATGTATCAGTGTTTATATCTTGTCTACTGATGAACATTCGCTTTTCTCTTAGATTGATATTTTATTATTATCTCCATACGTATCGCTTTCTTTCCTTCTTTTAGTTATTTCCTAAAATTGAGTTTCTGAGAGTGAGGCTTCTGGGTAAAAGGACACAAATATCTGTGAAACACTGCAAAATTATTTTATTTATTTTATTAAAAAACACTGCAAAATTATTTTTCCGAAGGGCTACACTATTTTTTTAGTATCAATAGTTTTATATAACTGGTTTCATCAGTACTTTGTAAGCATTAGATATTATTAGCATTTTTCCCTCTAATTTAGTAGATGTAAAATACTGTCTTATGCATATTTTAAAGTGAATTTCTCTAGTCATTAGGCACGTGAGCATTTTCTATGTGAAATCCCCCCACCCATGGCCACTCACTACATACCACCACCAATATCCTTCAGTGTGTGCGTACTGGAGCCATACGAAGGGCTCTTATGCAATACAGAACTTTTTACACAGTTGGGGCCAAGTCATGACTATGGGGCTATGTCATGACTATAGGTAGGCTTGCTTCCATAAGACAGTTCACGTAGCAGGGAGAATGGAAACTAGCTAAGATGCAACTAAAGGACTCCAGTGGGAGGTGATGAGGGCCTGAAGCAAGGTGGTAGCTATGTTTATGAAAAGGAAGAAGAATCTGTAGAACTGGTTTTTTTGGACACAGAAAATAGGATTTTGCAGTCCAGGGCACAAATCCAACCTAGAAGATTCTGTGGAGTCTGGCCTACCAACACAACCACTGGACAAAGTATATTACTGGGATCCCTAAATGGCCCTAACAGAGACTTCATTTAGGGGACAGAGGGGATAGGAGGGCATTTCGGAGCCTGGGGGACTTTGTGGTGGGATGAGGCAGTGTAGGGTCCTGGGCCCACATGGAGGGGAGAAGGACTGGACAGGGACAAAGAGAGAATGAATCAGGACTCAAGAGAGATGCTCAGAAAGAACACACAGAGTAATTCTCTTTCAGGGTGCCAGCCCTGCCCCATTCTTCATGTGCATGCCGCATCTCATAGCCTCAGCCATGGATCCCCATACTAATGATGAAGGAAATAAGGCCCAGAGAGGGGAAGCAACTCTCCCAAAGTTATGCAACTGGTAAGAAGTAGAAGAGGAACTCTAATAACTTACATCCCTGGTCTTAAAGCCTCTGTTCTTAGCTACCACTCTGTGTTGGGACCAGGGGATGAAGACCAGCTCCCTCTGCCTAGCAGGTTGCCAGAAGAATTCCCAAAGGGAAGAGGTGGGGGAGTAAGTGAACCCACAGAGCTGAGTGGTCCTGCTCAATCCATAAGCCCTATGCATGAAGGCAGAGCAGTGCCAGAAAGTAGAGAAGGGGTCTGGCTATAGATACTAACGCAGCCAAGATCCTCAGAGATACATAACCTCTCACCAGATCCTCAATAACCCCTTCTTCTCCAGTTTCCTCAGATTATTTTCAGGGGATGCGAAACAGTACTTGGTTTTCTAATAAAGACCTTCATTCAATGAGCAAAAAGGAAATATTAAAATGTTCACTAATTTGGAAGTGGCTTTCAGTAACCATCAGGTTGAAATTTAGTGATATTAAGGTCTGTTAGGGAGGATTTATAAAGACAAAGTTCCAGCAAGCTAATCTATTAGCACCAGTTTTAGATCATTTGTTGATAATAGACCACTACCCCAAGAAAACAGTGTTCTATGAGGGTGGGGGACACACATGGATACATATTCTATTGTAATTGGTTATTATAAGCATTGCACATATATGCACAACCATATAACATGGTTGTTAAAGCCTTCTTCCTGAAATAAATGAATCCTTCCCAGAAAATCAAAGACTGCACATTTCTGCTGAAAACCAGGTCTTTCAACATGATGTGAATCATGCTGAATCTTTTCTGAGTGGAGTAGTGGTTCGAATCATGAGCTCTGGGGTGAAACAGCCTGGAGTCACTTTAGGCAAATCCCTTAACCTTATTTTTCCTTCATCTCTTAAAGTGGGGGCAATAATACTCGCTTATAAAGTCCTGGAACATAGTAAGTACTGGATAAACGTGAGCGGCGAGCACATTACAAATGCTACCTTCCAGAAATTATTCTGACCCGGAGCAGGTAGTAGTTAAGGGACTGGCTACATATTAACTGGGTGGCATCACAAATGTTCAGTAAATGTTGCCTCCTAACATTACTTTTTCTAAGCCATGTGAAATCTGACCCAGCATCTCCTACCCAGGCTGCGGGGAAATCCTATCTCAGTCACTCTGGGGCATCCTCGTCTGTCCCACCACAGTCCTGAAAACTCACCTGTGTACCCAAAGGAGAGCTCTTGGCCTGTCCACTTCTCCTTGGGGACACCTGCTGCCTTTAGTATGCACTGATCACCATCTGCACAAGCTATAGCTCCATCTAATTCATTCAACAGTGTGGTTTTGAACCATACTGTTTTGGTGGTTTTCGCACTTTCTCTGTCCCAAATAGTGTAACAGGTGTTGGGAATACGATAAAACAAAACACACAAGATTGCCTTCCCTCAAGGAGCTTCCAATGAAGCAGGATCTGTGAGCCAGGCTACTGCTGGGACCCTCCCCTTCCACAAAGAAGCCCCTTGGCATTGGATCGATACCCCCAGTATTTTAGAATGACCCCTATCTGGTGGTCCTTCTACCTCTGGGGCAGAGTTCAAATGCAATCTGATGTTTACACCCCACAGAAAACTCACAGAGGCCTCTTCCTTCTTCTCATCTCAGGAAGCATCTCTCCAGTACCAGATACCCTCCTCCACCCCTCCCTTTCACTGGGCCTTGACCCCCCAATAAACCCACTATGTGGCCTTTGGAACCATCACAAAAACCCCAAGATACTGTGTACTTCCTCCTGAGCCAGGACTACCTTGCTCACAGAACCCTCCTGTCCTCCTCCTCAGAAGGTAGAAGGCAAAACACCACTCATTCTGCCGGGATGACCCTTCAGCTGGAAAAACATGATGGGCTCATCTTCAGGGCAGGTTATTCAGACATCTAGCAATGCAGAGGGGATCAAGGCAGGGACATCTAAAGCTCAGTGGGCAGGAGGTGGCATCTGGGTTACAGAGCTGTCAGAAGGGAGGAAGACACAGAATGGACTCTTGGGTCTGATTAGCAAAGGAAATTAACGTGATTTTGAGAGAGCAATTGCAGCAGAGTTCAGGGGCCAGATTTCAGATAGACCAATGGCAGGAGGGTAGGTCAAGAATGCAGGTGACAGTCAGCTGTGATTAAGAGGGACACTTCTTCCTCTGTGAAGAAGAGAGAAAGAGCATCCCAGCAGAGAAGAGGTGAAAGCTGTGGAGGGAGCTCCTGCCCGGCTACCCCAGGGAAAAGGAGGCAAGACAGAGTACTGGGGCCTGAAAGTGAATGGATGCGTGCAATTTATCTTCTCGTGCACAGAACTTACTGGCTCAAAAAAACAACAAATAATTTTATCTGGTTATAATTCTGTGGGTCAGGAAATCTGGCATGGCTCAAGGGAGAAGTTCTTATGGCCACAGTGCCATCAGCTGGAGTCATTTGCTCAGTTGTATTCAATTGGTGGTTATGCTGCAATGGAAGATTCCAGAAGGCTTCACTTAAATGTCTGGCACCTGAATGCCCTTTTATATAGTCTTGGCTGATTGGTTGGTCTCTCTCTCTCTCTTCCCCTCTTCTTCTCTTTCTGTCTCTCTCCCCATCCCCCTGCCCCACCCCACGGGCTATGTGGCACTCCCTAACAGTACAGTGATCTTAGGGAACTCGTCTCTTACAAGGCAGTTGCCTTTAAAGAGGGAGCTTCCCCTGGAGTGAGGGGAGATGCTGAAGATCTCCAAGGTCCAGTCTTGGAAAGTTCGGTGGCTTCACTTCTGCCACATTCTACTGATCCAAACAGATCACTGAGAACTAGCCCAACCTCAGCAGCAGTAGAAAGAGACCCCACCTCTATCACATTGCTGAATATGTGAGATGGAAGATATTGCTGTCACCATCTTTAAAAATGTCTTATTATACCCCAGGTGGAAAAAAGAGTTCGAGTTCCTATTTGGGGTGGGGGGGTTACACGGTAGTTAAGGAGATGAGCTGGAAGATTCATTCATTCACTAACTCAACAAATATTGAGAGCCTACTATGTACTGGACCCTGTTCTGAGTACTATGGATACAATGCAATAAAAAAAATTCCTTTGCCCTTATGGACCTGACATTCTAGGGCAGTAACAGACAATAAATGTATAGTATAAATTCTGGCGGCTGCTGAGTGATATAAAGCTAAATAAAGCCAGATGAGAGAGAGCAAGGGACTGTTTGGTAGGCAGAGAGAAGACTTCTATTTTGACCAGGGCACTCAAGTGAAGCCTTAGTATGTTTCAGGAAGGGTAAGGAGGCTAGTGGGGCTTCATCACACTGAGAAAAAAGGAGAGTGTCAGGTTGGAAGTACTCAAGAAACAGGTTATCAAAAATCTCAGAGACATGGGAAGAAATGTTCTTTTTCTCTATCCATAGCGGGTAATCATTGGTCTGGCCTCTTGTCCAGATGAAAGTGGCTCACCAGTTTCACTGGTCCCTTCTCTGTTCTTGGGGAGTTGAGGAGAGGGGAGATTACAGAATCCACCATCATTCTTGCACCCTCTGACTCATCCTCGGGTCACTAGGCTTCTCCTCAGGATTCTCAGAGCTTGGGGTAGTGTCTTTACTATATGTTTGACATTATAGCAAGTAGAATCTATCAAATTTGGCCCGGAAAAAATATAAAAAGAATTCTGTGAAGCTCCAGATGGCTTTATAAATTAAATTAAACTCACAACTGGCCCAGAAACTTTCCTCATTATAATTACATTATTGATCATTAACATTTAAAGGAGCTGCAAACAGAACCCTGGATATCACAATAAATTATCATCGTCTGCTGGGCAGGTTCCATGAATCAGGTGCCTCTGGAGCCTTTTAAGACTGTCTGATGCTGTAATTTCAATGATGTTGTTCTGCTCTTTGGTAAGTGGGAGTGCAGCAGGGGGAGAAGCAGGGACAAGTGTGTGTGCACATACAATCTACATCATGGGCTTCTGGCCCATAAATCTACAAATAAAAGAAAGACTGTTACAACTCTTGCTAGCTCCTAAGGCATCCTGTTCCTCTGAGGCATGCTTAGTCTCCATCTTAGGGTGATGCTAGACTCCTGAGGGGCTCCTATCTTCCACTGCTCCCCAAAAGACATCCTACCTCAAGCTACCTGTATTTCTCCTGACATACCAGGCTCTGAATAACAATAACAATCTATTAAGTGCTTAATCTGTGCCCTTCACCATACCAAGTGTTTTGATTGCGCTCAGTCACTGCACTTTCAATATCTTCATCCTCATTGTCCAGTGAAAAAGATCTGACTGAGAGGCAGAGTCAAGATTTAAAACAGGATCTATCTGACTTTGGAGCTCCAAAATCTTTGCAACTCCTTCTCTTTAGCATGACCTTCCTGACTCTCTTGATAGCCTGCTAATAGGCTACGCAGCTCAACTTAAGAAACCTTCCTCCTCTAGAAAGCCTTCCCTCACTGTCCCTCCACGTCCCTTCTTGGGATGGGTGCTTCTTCTCTGCTCTTTCATGGCATCCTGATCTAAACCCTGCTATAGCACTGACTGAGCTACAGTGAATTTGCCTGCTGACCTGTCTCCCTGACTAGACTTTGAGGGTCATGAAAGCCAGAACATTATTTTTAACTTTTATGTTCCTGGTATCTGGCTCAGTGGGTATTTTCCGGATGGATGGATGGATAAATGATGGCTGGCTGGCTGGCTGGCTGGCTGGACAGAAAGACAGATGTAAATACATGCATACACAGATGTGACCTTAAACATACCACAGTCATTTATAAGACTCAGTTTCTACTTCTGAAGAATATGAACATTCTTAAAGAAGGAAAAAATGTGACAGCCATGAGCTGATTAAAAACCAGCACTCAAAGTAAGACTAAAATTAACCCATCAAGAACTTTTATTTATATTTATATATATATATATAAACATATATATAAACTTATATGTGTGTATGTATATATATATATATATAAACATATATATAAACTTATATGTGTGTATGTGTATATATATACACACACACACACACACACACACACACACACACAAGAACTTTTATATTTATGTGTGTGTCTTAGCGGTTGACACCTGAATGACAAGGAGGACTACTGCCTCTTCAAATACTAAACAGAAGTGTCAAGAGGACCTTTGCATTGGTTGCTGAATATTCATACCCGTCATTTGACATGTAAGAATGACATCCAGCAGTCACCTGCATGACCAGAACATGCCTTCGCCAGAAATAAACACTGCATGTTTCCCAGTGTTTAGGGAGTGACAAATATGCACATTTCCCAGAGAAGTGAAAGGAGCAACTGGGAGCCTGGGTGACAGAGAAGGCACCAATACTACGAGAAAAAGAAAGCAACCTGTACTAAGTAGCTGGCTAAGGTATGTGCCAGGATCTCTGTCAAGTAACAATGTCCCTTAAGGTATTGGATGACAGAAATGGGAAATGTGAAATCGAGAATTAGGAAACATCCCTTAAAAGTTGCCTGCGTGCTAGTAATTCTAGAGAATTATGGTAGTTACTGGGGAGAGGGCGTTCATCATAAATAACCCCTATTGTTTGCATAAGGCCCAGAAGTACGTGAGAAGGAACTTGAACACTGTCTACATTAGGGTTAACTTTGTTGACCAGGCTGGTGCTGGAAAGAAGAAGAGCAGGAAATAAGGTTAATGTTATGGAAAGACAGAGAGAAAAACTCCCAGAAGTAAGGATACGTCTGGACAAAACGTGAACATAGGGGTGAGGTGGAGTTCTGAGTTCAATATGAGGCAGTCCTCAGATCCTCCCTGACCTCCACATAAGCCAAGCTGAGCTAGCTGTATGTAGGGAACTGAGAGTACTGGCTCAGGATCTCACACCTCTGCTTTTGGGAGGCTAACTCATGTAGTCAAATAGAGGTAAAATGAGTAAGACAAGTAATCCTCCACTTGAAGTCCTCAAAGCAGAATTACACAGAGAAACTGTGGAACAATGGAAGGCATTAATTCACCCTGGGCATCAGTTCCAGTGACTCTATTGGAGGAGTGCCCTGCAGAAAAGATGGTCATGAGAAGGTACAGGCATTTCTGGGGTAGACAGATGGAGA
This sequence comes from Lutra lutra, assembly GCF_902655055.1. Taxonomy (NCBI): domain Eukaryota; kingdom Metazoa; phylum Chordata; class Mammalia; order Carnivora; family Mustelidae; genus Lutra; species Lutra lutra. Next base: position 75,384,945 of record NC_062282.1, on the reverse strand, counting down.
TGTGGAGATAGGCATGATGGTGAGCAAGGGGTCATGTGTGCCGAGAAAGTGGATGGCCCACACACCGGAAAGGCATTCAAGGTCCTGAAGAATTCAGCACCCACTACCATGTGGGAGCCCAAGAGACCAGCAGCAGAGCTGCAGGAGAAAGTCCCTAAGAGCAGAAAAGAGGGCAAAGGACTAGACACACTCCAGAGACATGGAGCAGTGCAGGAGACTTCAATGCAAGCAGAAGGGCAGAAGAGGGAGCGGATGGTGGGACAGCCAGCACAGGGGTACAGAGACGCAACAGGAGGTGTGCCTGTGCATTGACTCAGCCACCTGGGGACATTTCAGAAGACATTTAGTATCTGAATCAAGGAGAGGGGGAGGCCGTCATAAGAAAATTCTTGCCAATCAGCCTGAAAGGGCCTTGAAACATCAGGATATGGGAATTCACAAGCTCCCCCAAGGCAAAGGCCTTGACCATCTTGCATACTGCTGTATTCTCTGGGCCTGAGGTGCTTGGCACCCGCAGCAATCAACATTAACTATCTGTCTGGTGGGGAGATAGATGGATGTGTGTCTACCCATGGGACTGTCTGTGCTCATCAGCTGACAAGGCCCACAACATTCAGGTCACTTACCTGGTAGTATTTCAATGTTCAGGTCTCATACCAAGATACTGGTAATAGTCACATTTTATAAGTGTTGAAAACTCAGAAGTTAACATTTTAGAAAGTTTGAATTTTAAAAGAAACTAAATCCTGAGTATATTTTAAGTGCAAACTATATATACGAATAAAAGCATCAAGTAAAAATAAAACATGGGCAAAAAACACATTAAACATACATGAGCATTATAATATAAATTCATAAAAGATGAAGTCAACTTTAAAGTGTGATTTTAAAATAATTACATTAAGCGGGGCACCTGGGTGGCTCAGTCAGTTAAACTTTCAACTCTTGATTTCAGCTCAAGTCGTGATTTCAGCTCAAGTCGTGATCTCAGGGTTGTGAGGTTGAGCCCCCCATTGGGCTCCACACTGGGTGTTGAGCCTGCTTAAGATTCTGTCTCCCTCTGTACCCCACCCAACTCTCATGCAAGCATGTGCCCTCTTTCTCAAAAAACAAACAAAAATATATAATAATAATTCCATAAAGATAAAATGTGAAGTGTGATTTTAAAAAGGAAAGCATATCTATACATCATCGCTGAAATATATGCATCCACACTTCTCTGAAACACAAACTTGAAAGATTTGGTATCGTCAAGTCATAAGTCAACTCCAGATAACTCCCTCTGATTCATTCATCTGTAACTGGCCTAATATTTTAGTAGATAATTTGATAAAAGGCATTTTGAAAAATGTATGACCACCCCACTCTACTACCTACCACTAGTTCCATCAACCTAGGACTAGAATTTTTGCTTTGGTTAAAAGCTGTGTTTTCTTTTTTTTTTTTTTAAGGTTTTATTTATTTGACAGAGAGAGAGATCAGATCAGCAGAGAGGCAGGCAGAGAGAGAAAAAGGAAGCAGGCTCCCTGCTGAGCAGAGAGCACGATGCAGAGCTTAATCCCAGGACCCTGAGATCATGACCTGAGCTGAAGGCAGAGGCTTAACCCACTGAGCCACCCAGGCGCCCCTAAAAGCTGTGTTTTCTATTTCAACAAAGAATGTCCAGTCTTTGTCTTCCTTTATTTAATTAAATATAGATGCAAATTTCCTGTATCAGTATCAGTACCTTTAAATATATGTTCTCCTTGTTGATAAAGTCTTTGAACTAGAGTAAGAATCATTTTTGCAAAAAAAAAAAAGTTAAATCAAATTTCTTCCTCTTACCATGAAATCTGTAGATGAATATTCTATAAGTGAGCATAACTTTAACTCATTAAAAAATTAATTCTTGATAAAATTCTTTGGACAGGGCTTAACATAGAAATAATTTATATTTCTGACTTTTATTACAAAAGTAAAATATTACACCAGTAAAAAAACAAACAAACAGTAATTCTGGCACTTAAAAATTGAACTATAAACCAAAAACTGAACTGTATTTCCTGAACCTTGAAAATTCCTTTGAGTTATGCATGATTACGGTCATTTTATAGATGGAGAAACTGAGACCTGAGAAGGTGAGCCTCTCTGTCCCTCACTCATCAGTGGTAGAGCCAAGACTGGCATCAGATGGGCTGACCAGAAACCTGTGCTCGTTCCATGACCCCCTGAATCTCTGTACCCAAGGGACAGCAAAGCCCCCAGGAAAGGTCTGCAGAGTTGGGGATTCAACTTGGGAACATTATTCAGTCAGAACTCAGGCTCAGAAAATTATCTGAAACTACAGCTCTTCTGGTAAGATGGCAGTGTCAGGTGGGACTTGGCAAGAGACCCAAGATACTAATGAGGTCCTCCGCAAAGCGGTTTTTTGCCCAGAGTCTGTACTTTTCAAGGGTGTAAATCTGGACTTAGGTGGCCTTCACATTAACCTAGTTCTTGGCCAAGTGGTAACCAGGCAGGGAGCCACTGCTGAATCAGCCGCTGCTCCTGTGTGTAGGCAAGAGAGAGCGCCCAGGATTTTATCTTCTGTGTGATGACTTACTCCTTTTAGGAAGATAAAGTTGTCGAGGAAACTGGCTTCGAGCCTTCCCCTTGTGTATTCTGGATTTTTATCTCCACTGGGAGTTGGCTGGCCCACTGACACAAGCAGAAAAAGATGAGAGCTCTAACAGCATCTTAAATCATAAGGCCCCCGGGCCTCTGTGGGCTTGGAAAAATCATCGTGCTCCCTCACGCTTTGGTACACCTGCCTCATCAAAAATCTACCTTGTGGAAAGATAGAAGAACAGTACAAAACACTGTCTTTGGAGTCAGACTGGCCTGGCTTCAAGTCAAGATCATGTCACAGTCACCTTTGTGGCTATGGCCAAGTTACTGAATTTCCGTGTCTCATACTTCCATACTTAAAATAAGAATGTAACAGTAGCCATCTATCTCAAGGAAGTGAAGGGAGGGTTAAATAATATGGTGACTGTTAAGGACAAAGCCTGACACAGAACAGATGCTCAGTAGACATCAACTGTTCTTTATTAAAATAATTATTATTATTTTGTGACTATTTCTTAGTTGGTGCCAGCTTACAGCGGTAATGGCATACCCAGAAATTAAACAATCCTCATCTGATCCAGAAGATAAGCCTCAAACCCTGCTTTAGTCTCATGTTTCAATCCTCTCCTGCGCAAGAAAACAGAAGCCTGGTTTAGTCTGCATCACCTCTCCCTGTTTGCCTTCTAGCAAAGATGTGAAGATAGTTAAATATTCATCAGACCCTGAGTAATACAGAATTTGTTATATTTAGAAATTATGCTGAAATGATGAGTCACAGAGAAAATCATGGAGCAAACCTCACAGGCTCCAGAAGAGCATGCAATTCATCACTCAACAGATGTTACTATTATGAGCACCTATTATGTGTAAAACTTAAGGCTGCACATCCTTGGGGATACAAAGACAGGTGCTTCCTTCAAAGAGCTTAAAAACAGCAGGAGAGAGAAGATGTCAACACAATACAATAGCTCTTCACAACTTGACCCTTCAGCCATCGCTGCCAAGTGAGTGGGCCATAGAACAAGACCCAGGGGAGTCCAAAACATCTCAGGGGGCTGAGGGGCTTGACAGGACTCGAAAGTGGAAATCTGGGTCCCAAAGACTGATTAGGAAGTGAATCACAGAGGAGCAGGATGAACACAGGTGGGTAGGCTACACGGGCCATGTTTGGGAACAGTGTGTGGAGCAGCTTGGCTGGAGAGGAAGGCCCAAGAAGACAATCCAAGAAGGTCTGCTAGACACTGCTTCCATTACTCCTGGGGTTTCAGGCTAGGGCATAACCCTAAGTGGGGAGGCCGGAGTCCCCACCCGGGTTTGGAGCATGGTGTCTGGCGTGGTGAGAGCAGAGGCAGTCATCTGGAGCCCACAGTGGGACTCTGACCGTGAGAGCGAAGTCAGATTGGAAACCCAGTGACTTTGTCAGCCACCTGTGGGCTCGGTGCTGTGGGAGGACTCCTGGTGGGCACCGGCAAATCATGCACTTAGCATTCACCTCCAGGAGGGCGGCCAAGGCCCTTGGCCTTATATCTGCACTCGGGAAAAATCTCACGCACAGCTCTGGGAAAGTCCGGCACCATTTGCTCAGGTTTCTTCCCCCACAGTCTAAAGCACAGGCTGTTCATGAACAGAAGTCTCCATGAGAAAACCATTCTGCCTCTGCTAAGAGACAGGCTGCTAAGTCTCAGGCACAGTGCTCAGGGCACTCAGTGTTCAGAGTACTCGCCATTTGTGTCATTCTAGTTGGTCTATAAAATTGGAGGACTGCTTATTTTGAGGCGGGGGGGAGTTTTTTATGTCCTGCTGCCCCTAGAAAACTGGAACAGAGAACAATGGACCGAGCTATTCAACTGAACAGATGATAACAAATCTTCATGGGAGGGAAGAGTCTTCAGAAGTAGCCATCTCCTTTCACCGCACAGTGGACTTGCAGGATGGCTCGGGGAGGAGCTGGCTGCCTGGCGGGACACTTGGCTGTAGGAATAACGAAGAAGCACGCCAGGGCTGGTTAAGCTTGTGGGAGCACAGTGGAGGAGGAGGAAGGGGGCCCGGAATCGAGTGCGAGACATCTGTACAGGCATCCAAATGGATTTTCCCAGATATGAGGGGGAGGACTGAAAGACACCCGAGTAGCCAGAAAAAGGAGCATTTTCCAAGTGGTACTGCAAAAAAGGTAAGGACAGGGAGGCAGCGCAGCAAAGTGATGCATATGAAACAAAGAAGCATAAATCCCCTTTAACTGAGCTCCCATACCAATCTCCCTCGTTGGCTCATTTCCCAGGTAGCTCCCCTCCAGATGATGGTATGAATTTTTCCCTGACAAGATCCTAAAACGCCCAGCTTGACTGCCTTTGGTAATGAAGCAAGTTGTTGTCGTCATTGTTTTTCCTGTCTCCTGGCACTTGTACAGTGAAAACAAATTCACTCAAGACATGAATTTGGTCATTTATCTGCCTTGAAGAACAAGGAAACTTTCAGCCTTTTGTACCTATGTGCACCTTCCAGATGTGGTGACATAGCCAGATGTGCTGAGAATCTGCCAAACGACAGGGACAATGAGTAAGGAAGGTCATTCTGGTCCTGTAGATGCTTCCAGATTTGCGTCTGAACACAACTTCTAGCTGTGCCATTTACTCATGCTAATGGCACCACCTGTGTACCCATTCACTGAGTACCACGCTAAAGGTCCATTGGAGCCATCCAGGAGGAGTTTTCTCTCTGGTAGAGGATCATCCAGGCATATCACTATGACAAAAGGGAGAGACCGAGAATTGGAGGAGAGGAGAGGAAGAGAGATTCTCACTGGGTGGGCTTTCAGGAAAGAGAGAGTGAGCTGAACAAAACCTGGACGGTGGTAATGAGAGGGAAAGCATGCCAGGGAGCAGAGACATCTTGAGCAAAGGCTCAATGAGGGTCAAGCTTGGGGCAGGCTCTGGAAGAGTACTGCCAGAGTCAGGCCAGAGCCTAGGGATGCAAAGGAAAAGAGTTGGAGTCAAGTTGGAACAGCAGCTGGAAGTCAGGCTTGAAACTCACCCCCAACTCTCCCTTCCATTGCTCTCCTCTTCTCTGCTTCTCTTTTCTTCCTTTCATTCCCTTTCACTTGCTTCCTTTCTCCCCAATTAAAATCCCCTCCATCTATGCCTCCATGGCTCCATCCATCCCAAACAGTGCGAATGGAGCAGACGGGGGACTAGCACAGAACTTCCACTGCTCTGAAGAAGCCAGTCAGAGATCAACTGCCCCACCCCCAGGAGGACATAGCCCATTGCCACAGAGTAAAAAGAGACACCCAAAACTCTGGCTGAAAAACCATATGCACATCTCTGGGGCACATCTGCAATCTAGAGGCTCACAGAGATGCCCTCCCACTCGGCAGATAGAATGAGACAGTGACCTGACCTAGAAGAGATGCAGGAGATGTCCCCCAGGAGAGGCAATACAAGGAAATGGTTAAGAATGTTGACTCTGGAGTCAGACGTAAACAGTGATAGTACCACCAGCTTTACAATGAGCATAACACTTTCCACCTCACTGTGTTAAAAGGATTCAAGGAGAAAATGTTTGTAATGTGCTTACCACAAAGCCCAATCCCTATGAGTGCTCAATAAATGTTAGCTTTTTATTGTTTTATTTATGACAGAGAACTAAGACCAGGAAGGACTAAAGTTCAAGCTGACCAGATCCAGAGCATTCCAGAAGGAGCTTAGTAAACTACATAGACCTCAGGCTTTGGAGTCAGAAAGACCCAAGTTGGAACCAGTTTCTAGCAGTGGTACTGTGGGCAACTTGAGGTGACTCAGCCTCCGCTCCCTCACCTGTGAAGGAAAGCACATATTCATTGGTATACAAGGATGTGTAAACATCCATTCTCTGGAGGGTTACTGTGAAGATTATAGCTAACAAAACTAAAATTCCTTCATGTAGTGTAGGTCCTTGATAATTAATAGCAAGAAACACTCAAGCCATGACTTCAAAATTTTTTACTTTGCTGCCGCTGCTGACAGGCTCCTTGAAAGAGGTGTAATTTTTTGGATCCCCCTTCCAGAGTTCCAAGCCCCACACCTTTCTTTTCTCGCTCCTACCACCATCCACAGAACTATCTTGGATTACCCTCTTGTGGTGGCCACTAGGGAGCACCAAAGCTAAATAAACAGGTCCCATGAGCATGGTGACAATGTTGGTTCCATACCAGAATGCTCCACCGATTTAAAACTTAATACAACAATGGCATTTTCTGCTTTTCATTACAGTCGAGCATACTAAATTCTTCAGGAATTTTTAAATCTAAAAACACCATGGCTACTCAGTCCTCTGATGATGGCATAAACTCAGCAAGAAGAGCCAAGAGAACTACTCAGACATCCCTGGGGTGGGCGGGGGAGTAGAAGTGGTAATAAAAACATCACCTGGGGCGCCTGGGTGGCTCAGTGGATTAAGCCGCTGCCTTCGGCTCAGGTCATGATCTCAGGGTCCTGGGATCGAGCCCCACATCGGGCTCTCTGCTCAGCGGGGAGCCTGCTTCCCACTCTCTCTCTGCCTGCCTCTCTGCCTACTTGTGATCTCTCTCTCTGTCAAATAAATAAATAAATAAAATCTTTAAAAAAAAAACATCACCAGCAGTAATACCTTTTTTTTTTAAGATTTTATTTATTTATTTATTTGACAGAGAGAGAGATCACAAGTAGGCAGAGAGGCAGGCAGAGAGAGAGTGGGAAGCAGGCTCCCCGCTGAGCAGAGAGCCCGATGTGGGGCTCGATCCCAGGACCCTGGGATCATGACCTGAGCCCAAAGGGAAAGGCTTATTAACTGACTGAGCCACCCAAGCACCCCTAGTAATACCTTTAATACTGAGTGCCAGGCCATGTTTGGGGCACTCAACAGACTTTTGCCACCTCTCTTGGACTATGAAACTAGGAGCCAGGAAGTGGCTTGCCCAAGGTCACACAGCTAGGAAATGGCAGATCTGGGATTTGAACCTGCCTGGGCCAGCCTTAGAGCCTGTGAGTGCAACCGCTCTGCTAACTGCTGGCACAGAGAAGAGCAAGCTAAAAGTCATCAGTGGAGACAAAGCCAACTAGCTGTGCCAAGGCTGTGGGGCTCTCACTATTAGGTCTCACGGAGAAAGGCCACCAAGCACACCCACTCATGGGATGATCGTTCAGTGTTATCCACTCACCCGTGAGGGGGGGCCTACTCCAGACCCAGCTGTGTATGTTATTCCAAGGCCCTGTTCCACCTCCAGAGTCACAGGGCCAAGAGCTCTACGTGGACAAGGAGTGCAAGCTCTCTCTGTACTTCCACTGCTTGTAGCCACAGTGCCCAGTGAGAGGGAGCACCAAGGACAAGTTTGCAAAGTAAATGAACAAAAAAATGACCCACCAGTCAATGACTGACACTTCCATTTCTCTTCTTCCCTCCTCAACTTCCCAGACTTGAGAGCTTTACCAAGATAGAATGGGAAGGAAAAACATTAGCACCACTGAACCCAATCCCACGAGATGCTCCAAACAAAAAAATGGCACCACAGAATTATTCTAATTCCCGTGGATGGTCCACACTAAGAAAAGCCACTTGGTGACTATAGCTTGAGACAGTGTCTGTCTCCCTTTGTGTACATAGACAATTTCCAGGGAAAACAGGTTTCTATCAGCAAATGCCAGTGTTGAGCTAAGTGGGAAATCTTGAACACAGTCATATCAGCCATCACTGGGCCCTCTGATGATTTATCTGTATAAAAGAAAGTCCTTTTATCTATAGGCACTGGATTTTATAAATTTTGTTCTAGCTAAGTTATTCTTCAGCTTATCAAATGATGCCTTCCCACATCTCATCACTCTATAAATGAGACTTGGTGTCCGAGGGAAAAACCTGTGCTTAAAGGATATGGAAATCACACAGTCTCAAAGCCTCTGAGCTCAAATGTAGTCCTCTATTCCTCCGTGTGAAAAGTGCAAAATGCAGGACTGAAAAGCTTTTAAGGCAGTAGAGAGGAGGGGCACTAAGGAGGGAGTGCCTCAGGGATGGAGAGCTCTACAACTGGTAGATGGGTATCAGGGTGCAGAATACACTTGATAGTGACCCTACCTACCCAGCAGAGACCAGCCCATTTGGAGCTAATTGCATGGATAAATCAAGCTGAGCTTTCAGTGGAGGGTGGGGCAGGAGGGACTGGCTAGAGAGGGAGTGGCCTCACTCATGTGAGAGGACATGGCCCTTTGCAGAGATACCAACACTTCAAGAATCTGTCTGCTCACACCAGGTGCAGACAAGAATAAAGACAGGAGAGTGAGGGAGAGCTGTAGAGAGTAGGAGAAAGGAAGAGAGAAACAGAGGAAGAGGGACAGAGAAAATGGGCAAGGAAAGCAGAGTCATGGGCTTACTTTTATTTATTGCATACTAATACAGTGCTTACTATTTACCAGGTACTATTCTAAGCACTTTACATATACTAACTTACTTAATCCTCATGATCAGCTTCATTTCCAGAAGAGGGAAGCTAAGGCAATGACTTGAGAGCATAGGGCCAGCAAGTGGAAGGACCGGGACTTGAACCCAGGAAGCCAGGTACCAGTCCATGCCCTTACCCACCCTACATGAGGAAAGTCTTCAACCCTGTTGTGATAGGAGTATCTGGCCCAAGGGCACAAGCATGCCATGAGACAGCCCTAAAAATAGTTAGTTTAGTTAGTTAGTTAAGGAATGTTTGGATCTCTTAAACAACTATGTACTCTTACAACATGAGCTATTTCCTTGTGAGTGAATATAAAGCAGGGAGACAGTAAAGGGAATGGTTCTCCTTTGGGCTACAAAAGGAAAAGTACAGCCCACAGATCAAATAAAAGCAGAATAACAGCCAAGACTGAACCAGTATGCCAGCACTGTCGTCTCACTATGTCACCAGGGCTAGAAGGAATAAGATGCTTAGGTGAGATCTTAACAGAAAAGTAGCTTTGAGTATAACTTGTTATATGAACCATGAATGCTGGTCAAATGAGCCACTAGGATAAGTGGCATGACATGGACTCAAAAACAGGCAGCCACATGATTGCTAGTCCCTCCTGACTCTCGGTTCCTGTTTTCCAGCCATCTCCTTGTCCATAGTAGATTAGCTCTGGCTCAGAGCTCCCACTTAGTCTGCAGCTTTACTTGTCTCAGCTTCCCCCTCCTGCCCCAGTTCTCTGCCCAGTCCACCAGGTGGCTGGATTTATTTTTTTCTACACATGTCTGGTCATGGACGTGCTGGACTGATTTTCTCTGAAGAGGCCGCTCAGCTTCACGTAAGCCCACCATAACAGATTCTCAGCCCCAGGCCATCAGGAACCCCCTGCCATGAAGAGTGGGAATCACACTGCTGAGAAAACTGAGGTGTTCTCATCAGTTCTGTGAAGAACCTCCATAAAAAGTGTACCACACTCAGACCATGATGGTTTGGGGTGAGAATGGCCTGGGCAAAGCCCTTGGTGTCATCCATCCTCTTGTGAGCCAGATGCCACAGAAAGCAAACTCAGGACAACACTGATTTCCTGTGTTCCCATTCTAGTCTAGCTGTGGGCTTTTCTTTCATCCACTCCTTTCTGACCCTACTTCTGATAATCCTTCCCCTATTCACCTCCTCACCCCCCACCTCACCCTGCAGGAATTGTTCCTGTCTTTGTTCCTAGCTGAGTGTCCTTTTGGTTAGACTGTTGTGTCCTGATGGCATCCTCATGGTGCTCTCGTCTTCCTGCGATCACAGATGATATCTCTGTGCTTCAAAAGCACAGTGGAAAAACTCCTTTGCTACACACTGAATTTCCAAAGCCTACCACAAGGATAGAAAAGTGCCCATATAAAGATAAATAATCTGAGCTTCAGCTGTTAGTTGCTGCCAGCTTTCTGGGAGCCAAACACTATAAAATCTGTCTGTAAATTAATATCGTGTTTGGAGCTGGATTGTTTTATTATGGGGGAAGAACTGTAGCTATAAAAATTAACACATGTCTAATCAGAAGAAGACTCAAGAGAGACCCCTTATTTTAGTTGTGACCACTGTCTTCCTCTGAGGCAGGGAAGAGAGAGAGGAAATGGCCCCCATTGTGTTCTGCCTCAGCATTTCTTCCCCTCTAGCCCCACTGCTGAATCTATTGTGCCGACTTATCTGTAGGAGACAGGAGTAAAAGCTTGGGCTGACTCTCTCCCAGGATACAGAGAGACCAACAAAGGGGCTCAGCCCTGGAGGCCTTCCAGAGCAGCTACAGCACAAGGAGCCACGGGGTGAGCCAAATGGTCTTGTGCTAGTTCAGGAGCAGACGTCCCACCTTCTAATCAGACTGTGAGTTTCTCCAGAGCAGATCCTTTTCAGCACCCAGAGAAGGCTGGCTATCAAAAAAACAAAACTGGATGTCTCCCTTTCCCACCCCCCATCCCTCTGAGGGGCCTCAGCTCCCAGAAAGCTGGCCATTACTAAAACACCCACATGGGTTTCTGTAGCTTGCTCTACTCTGCTGTGAGTCAAAATGGGCAGAGCAAATCCTGTCACCTGCTGGCCTGGCGAGTCTCACCCTAGGCTGAGGAGGATCCATAGCACTCGTCCTTAGAGGGAAAGACCACAGTGCTTGCTTTGGGTCCAATAATGCTACCAAAAAGGCTTCATTGTCACTAATGTCTGAGGACTGGTATCATCAGGGGTTGCCGCGTGGCCACATAAAACTTTGATAGTGTCTTCACACATGACCTGGCTGCTGCCTTGAGTTCCCAAAAACTGGAAATTAGAACATGCTGCAATTTGCCCTGAGAATGTTTTAAAACGGTATTTACACTATTCTTAAAATGAAAAGGAAATGTTTTTACATTTCCTCATAATCATTGCTCATGTCCCCTTAATGCCACTGCACATGTCCCCACAATACCAATGAGCAAATGGGATGAAAATTGGTATATTATGCTCCAGGGTAATCAGAGGAAAAGTCAGACCCTTTGAAGAATGCCTAGCATGTCTGCTCCAGTCTGTGGATGCAGGGCCATCCTGAGCAGGGCCAAAGAGCAGGGCTACCAAAAGCATTCAATGGCTTCCTCCCATCTCAGGGGCAAAATAAAGTAATGAGTAAAAATGTCAACTTCATTCCCATAAATTTTACTTAAATATTGCCTATTGCCCATTTCCACTGACCAAGACTCAAAATCAACTAAACATGTGGCCAAATGGCAGCAAATATCTGCAGGGAAAGGCTGTTCGGCTGCAGCAGCCCAAGCCAACCTGCCGGACAGAGCAGAACAAGGAAGACTCCCTGCATGAACAGAAGTGCGTCTCACGTACCACGTAGGCGGAGTGAAGCCTGGCCCAAGGGAGGGCACACGCTATCTGAGCCTCTTTCCTGCCCAACATCATTCTTCTTTCTTTTTACCTGGCTTGTTTTGCCACTTAGTCCACAGAGGAACATGGTTACCCACCTCTCCCAAGATCACTTGTTAACTCCTGGTAAATAAAGAAACTGTCTCCATCCATCAGTCTCAAAGGCCCAGGTGAGGGGACTGATAGGCCAGTTTAAGTCAGGGTTCTCTGCCCAGCCCCACAAGGGATATCCAGAAGGGGTGAGGTCACTCAATACCAAACGGCCAGCTGAGGTCTGTCTTGTAACCGGGACATCAGGACAGCGCAGTCTGAAGGGAGGGAAGCAGCAGGGAGAAGCTGCCGCATGAGGGACACTGCGTGTCAGTGCTCTGGCAGGCCACAAGAGGTTCTATGCACCCAAGCCGACCCCACAGAAGCCCACTGGGGAAATAATCAGTTTTAACGTGCCCTCTAGAAACACAGCAAGCCCTTTCCTTAGCCAGTACAGAAAAAGAGAGGGAAACACTTCTACAAACTCACTTAATCCTAAAGACAACAGGCTGTTTCACGAACGAGACCAAAGCTCACAGTAGTTGCGTACGTGGCCCAAGGTCATGTGGCTATGAAACAGAGGAGCAAATTTCAAACCCAAGTGGGACTCCAGAACCCCATTCCTGCTCCACTCATGACTCACGCTGCCTCGAAACTGAACTCTGCCCAAGATAAGTGCCAAGCACTGATGCAGCCAGTCCTGGGAGGCCTCTGAGCACAATGCCACCACACCCAGCATCCTCAGGCCAGAAGGGTGCCCCCCAGGGACCTAAGTGCTGCTCTGCCCTAGCATCAGGCCATGCCCCAGGTAAAACAGCTCGGCCCCTAGCTACTTGGAGGTCCTCTACTGTTCAAGTGCTACCGATGCCATTTTCCTGTTTGCGTTTTGTTTTTGTTTTTGTTTTGTTTTTACAGTTCGTTGCTCATCCTAACTGTCAGCAGCAATTGCTTACCATGTGGTATGAAAATCTCTCAGGCTTACGTCAACAGTCTATCGCTGTGAAATTCCTGGCTGTCTTTGGAGTCTCCCTAGGCCTCCCTTTTCTCGCCATAGCCTATTGGATTGCTCCGTGCAGCAAGGTACAGACTGCTTAAGGTGCATGTCGTCTGCGGTGACTGCTTCTCTCTCCTTAGCATGACCTGGAGACCAGTGGCTCAGAGCAACGGCTGAGTGTTTCCCGTGTCCAGAAAAAAGAGTTTTGAGATACTTAGCAAAAGTAGGAAACCACACAGACCTGCTTTTTTCCATTATTTCTCTAAAACAGAAGTGATAATCTGGGACATTTAAGATACATGAGGCATAATCTGATCAGTAAAGGAAGAGAGAGGAAATACGGGCACTTTTGCTCCTCTAATTATGCCATATCCTAGACATGTCCTCTACACTCACAGTAATCACCACGATAATGATCACAGGAATAGGTGACATTATTGAGCACTTTCTTTTGGCTAACCCCTTCTCATGGAAGATCTGATTTCACTCCCCCAATTACATTATGACGCATATACTTTATGAAGTAGGTTCAGAAAAGAGAAATAGCTAATAGACTGAGAGTCAAATGCAGCTCATGCTGGGCTCTGCAGCCCCATCTCCACATCGTCCCAGTTTCCCTGGCTTCCTTGATTAGGCTCTGGCCCACACGGGCAGCTAATTGGGTCGCAAGAAGGAAAAGACAAAGGAAAGAGAGGGAGAGCTGGAAATGTGCAGAGCTGGGCTCTTTTCTCACAGGGAAGGGGAGTGTCTGTTGCCTGCTGCTAACAGAGGGAACTGAACTTTCCCCACTTCCCGCTCCACCGTCCCTACAGCCCAGCCATCTGATTGAAGCCACAGAAAGCCACGGCACTCTCTCCAGCTTCAGGCAAGAGTTAGCAACTATAGGACAAAATTATGGAGAAATGATTCCACAGGGAATCTGATCAGCTAATGTGGTTAACAAAAATAGAACCTCTTGCCAACTCCAGTAAGAGGGAACTCATGCCAGGATGATGGGCCCAAGACCTGAGGGCTGCTGACGAGGCCACCTTACCAGATAACGCAGTGAATTCACTGCCTTCGAGTAAGATGTGTACCATAGAGACAGGTTAGGACTCCTTATATAAAATGGGTCTTAAAAAGTCCTCAAACAGTATTTGTGATGTTCGACTTTACATCTACTGAAGATTTTGTTTCTTTGACAGTCTGCCATGCCATGGATTTCTAAATCAGAATTCCCCAAATGATACACATGTAAATGAAGGCAATTTTTTCTGTCTTTCATTATGAGCTGAAGAAAGTACAGTGAGTAAAACAAGCCTAACCAGATTTAAAGCTGGGTTAGAGCAGGTCACTGGTTCTAGGCACAGGTTTTCACACTGGAAATACGTCCTTGACTTCATCCAGTCTCAATGGATAGGGACACTCACCTCCATACTCTAGGAGCCCCAAACTACTTTTAGGACAGTCACTCATTAAAATAATAGCCACTTGGTAGAGAAAACAATGACAATCCTCACTTTTGTTTTTTTTTTTTTAAGATTTTATTTTTATTTATTTATTTGACAGAGAGAGATCACAAGTAGAGAGGCAGGCAGAGAGAGAGAGAGAGAGAGAGAGAGAGGAGGAAGCAGGCTTCCTGCCGAGCAGAGAGCCGGATGTGGGACTCGATCCCAGGACCCTGAGATCATGACCTGAGCCGAAGGCAGCGGCTTAACCCACTGAGCCACCCAGGCGCCCCCTCACTTTTGTTTTTAAAACCAAATGTGACAGCTACCAGAAAAGTGGGACTAGCCAATACCAGCAAACTGGTTTACCTCTGCCTGCCTGGTCGCCTAGGGAAATATTCAGGAAGAAATGATATTCCAGTTGTTGACTAAATTTTTCAGATTTTCAGTAGGTCTAAGAAGAATCATCTTGGCCACTATCATGCAGATGTGATGGCACCCCCCCAAAAAAATTGCATGGGAGGGGGAGGGAGGACTTTCTTGGGGTCCAGTAAATCCAGGAGACTGATGCCACCATGAAACATAGGGGTCACACTGACAGTAGTCTTTTAGAACATTCTGGAAGAAATGTTTGCAAGAAAATTTAGCCCAATGGCTGAGATTTCCTCTCCTCTGTTCAGATATATGTCTTTTTGACATTTGGTGCTCACGGAGCTCCCAGTAAAAAAGTTAAAAAGAGCACTACAGATAAATATGGGCTGGCCATTAAGCCACTTGTGCCTTCTGACTTTTTAGGCTGCAAGTCTGAGTTCAACACATTGGAGGGTGTGTCCATGTTGGAATGACAAGTCTTAGTCTATGGCATGAGATCATTCTTGGTGGCACTGCTTATTCTGAGAGAAGATTCCCTCCTTAAGGAGGGAAACTTTAGTTGTCAAAGTTGCTCTGAAGCAGCCACAGGACAGATAAAAACAGCCAAGATATTTTTAGTCTTTCCTTTCACCGCTACAAAAGAAATCTTTTCAAGTTTGGCAAAGATATTATATACTGGGGATTATAAAGGGTCACATCTTCCATGTGAAGAAACTACCCCTCTCCAAAGGCTCCTGAGGCCCAGAATACAAGGTCCTCCCAAGGAAAGGGGCACAGTGGAGAAATCTGTTAATGTGCTAGCCTCCCTTCTCCCAAGGGATCACTTTATACCTGTGTAATACATCTATGAAAAAGCCAGTGTCATCCCAGGAGCTTCATATTCTAACCACCTTATGACACCTGCCTCAAAGAAAGTAGAACTTGATATTCTTTTCTTAATGTTTTCATAAAAACATCATCAACCAGCTAACATCCAACAATGTCTAACAAATGTTGAAGTTTCTGTTTCCAACTTAATGGTCCACTTACTGAATAGTTGTTCTCCTGATTTAGGGACCCCTAGAAACACCAAAATTACTTGATTGGCCTGCCAAAATGATGTCGTTTATTTCCCGTTGAATCTCCATAGCTGTCAATTCTACTTTTATTTAAATTTCTGAGGGTCCCTGAGAAAGACAGCTAAATAAGGAGAGGATAAGGTCAAGGATGTCAACAGAAGTTGACAGCTTACTAATACGGTGGCTGAAGAGGGTAACCAAGTCATAGATGTGTACATAAAATAACAAAGGCTGGTCTGGCTCTTGGAACAGGCCTGTCAAGGTCAATAAAGTGAACAGTGATATTTTTCTATTATTTCTCAACATGGCTGAGGTCATGCAGCCCACTGGGAAGCTGGTGAGTTCTCTCCTCATGGCTGCTATCAGGTAGATCTTTATCCACAGAGCTCTTTATCCTCTCAAGGAGAGCTCTGATGTCAAAGGACCTTTATGGCTCAATGCCCTTTTGCACCCTTTGTTATTCCATTCTGATTCATACTTTAGGTTGTTTGCCTATTAAAATCTGAGACCTGAAAGAGTTAACAGCAATCCTTATGGGCTCAAATGGGGTCTCTACAGTGGGTCGGATCAAGGAGGAAGTCAGCATGGTAAAAGTATTGAGCAACAATACAAATTCTAATTATAAAGGTGTGAGAGGTGAAACTGATTTCCTCCATGACATTAACCTTGATGGCTCAATTATCCTTATAACTCAGTCCCAGGACTCAGGCAGGGAGAGCTGTAAATAGCTTCAGCCTACTACCTGGTATCTTTGCAGGGTACAAGCCCTCAGTCCATATACTGCCACATAACTCTCAGATGAAGAATGCCAAAGTGTCAGTTACCACACCCCAGCCCCTAAGCCCTGTGCCAAACAAAACACCTCATGAGGAGGTAGAGGAACTCTGCAGCTTTGGAAGATCCCTGCTTTGCCTTGTCAGAGTTGAAATGATTTGAAACAAGGGTCCTCACACCATGCGATCCAAGGCCGACCAGGAGAAGACAATGCCTCCAAAGGCCTGTGTGTCCCCCTCATCTGCTTCTACCAGAGAGCACAAGATTAAATACAATCATGCTGTAATTTTTGAAGCATGGTCATGGAGGGGAAATTCATGCCAGGAAATAGAGCATATTTTGCTCTTATGTTAACAAAAGCATCTGCCCTCAAATCCAAAAGGAAAGTCCATCACCTGCCACCCTGCTGGGACAGGAGTTAGGAGTACTAGAAGGCTGATTGCTTCTATTGGAGCCCAGTCTAAGCCCTGCGACATTCTCTCCCCAACTCTCCATCGATTTCCTAGCACAGGCGATGATGGCCTGCATCTCTCTCCACCAGAAAATCAGCAACTTTGAAAGGACCAACTCTGCCGGCTTATTTATTCTATCCCCTCCAGGGCCCAGGATCATGGTGCATACAGACAGCACCCCAAAGGCTCACAGCAGAAGTGCATTAGGACTCTGTGTAGCTCCAACTTTCCAGAGCCTTGCCTATTAGTTTTAAAAGAGCCGGGTGGGTTTCTTTTATGTTCCCCCTAAGGAGTATTGTCTGAGGCTCTCTGGTGCCACATAGTAAGTGCTTCCTGTGTGCCAGGAGCTGCTGTTTTATGCATATTATTCATTTCTTTAGTCAACCCTATGTGAAAAGTTATATTTTATCCCCATTTTACAGATGAAGAAAAAAAGACATAAAGGGATTAAATGCCACAAACTATGGAGCTGTGATTTAAACCCAAGATCTCTAGCTCAAGAGACCTGACCTTAACCATTGTACAAGCATTTGTACACGTGCACACGCATACATACACACACATGCATGCACACCTGCCCTTCTACCCTTTCTAATCCATCAGCAGCATTATAACCTTCAATGCTGAATGTAAGCATCTTAACTGCTGACTACTTCACTTTGCAATGGACTTGGTTCAGAAATTTAGAGGTGGCAGGACTTTTCCAGAAAGGAGGAGTCAAAAACAAGACTGACAAACTGTATTCTTTCCTCTTCTTTCCCGAGAAACCCTACCTTCAAGTGTCCACTATCACTTAGCACCACTTCAGCCCATGGGACAAAGGATGGATTCCCATGGCAATGTGAGATCGCCCAGATTAGAGACACCCAGTGAACATCCTCCTGCCTTACCCAAAGAACGGAATATCGCTGAGCCCTGCATTAGACATCTCGAGTAAGAATTTTACAGGAAGCATACGGTGAAACCCACCCCTAATTTAACCAGGATCTCTAACATTTAAGAACCACTCTGGCCTTGACGATGTGCATGTTTTTTTCTTGGAGCACCTGATCCAAAGTTTGCCTCCGTTCCACTTTCCAACTTCTACACTGAGCCCTTCCTCGAGGCCACTGGAACCTGGTGGCAAGTGAGGGTGGCATCTGGGGATACGAGACTGCGGAGACAGGGTGGAAACACTCTCTGGGTGCTCTCCTGCAGATACGACCTACCTCGCAGGCATGCAGCCACCAGGTCCCCATTTAGAAGCTTACACTCATGGTAAGGGTTAAGAGCCCAGCAGCAGGGAACACAGAGGTGTGCTAACCAGTAAAAGGTCACCTCTGATCTATTTGTTTGCAGCTAATTCAAGAGCACTACTTAGTTGCTCTCATATTCACATATTTCCCAGGAGGTTTGGGGTGAGCTAGACACTGAGGTACTACAAGCCTGCATTTCTAGATAACCAGTTCTCTGCTCATACGGTCCAAGGAATGATGGAAGTGCTTTAGCCCATTGTCCAGACTCACCAGTTTTGCACTGGTGAGCAAAGAGCAGAGCAGGCCAAGGTCTACATCTCCCAAAGCTCTACTGTCTTTTTTATACACTGAACGTTGTTCCTTGACCCAGCTTTAATGATTCCCCAGCTAAGAGCTGCTGGCATATATTGGCTGACTTTTCTCCTTTCTTTTAGCTTACCTGGTGACCTTGTAAAAGAAGGGAAGTTTTCCCCGGGTGTAATTTGTTTCAAAAATTATTTTTGTGAGACAAAAAGGAAATATCACCCCCCCCAAAACAAGGGAAAAGAAAAGAAAGAAAGCCATTGAAATGATTTGATCTCAAATGAACTTTGTCCAAGTTTGACCAATTAAAAAAAAGTCTTGGAACACTACATCAAAAACTAATGACATACTGTATGGTGACTAACCTAACGTAATAAGTAATAATGATTAAAAAAAAAAAAAAAGGAGTCTTTAAGCCCAGAAGAAGAGGAAGAAAGGCGCTTTCTTAACCTTTCTTTCTTAACCTCGCTTTCCTCCCTATGGCCCAGATCAAGTGGGAACTGAACCCAGGGTCACTTTCCACGGGACCATAGGGCCTTATCAGGGTTTTGTGGTACCTTTGCAGTAGATACAGTAATTTTTACAGACTCCACTTCTGCCAGACAATAACAACTTGAAGGAGGTAACAGAGAACAGTAAATGCCTCAAACCACATCTTCTGGGGAATCCCAAGGCCAGCTCAGGTTCAGCTGCATCAGCTGCCTCCTGTGGGTGAGGATGAGGAGCAGTGTCCCTGTATCCTCACCCAGGTTATCATTAGAAGATACTA
Organism: Lutra lutra; assembly: GCF_902655055.1. Lineage (NCBI taxonomy): Eukaryota > Metazoa > Chordata > Mammalia > Carnivora > Mustelidae > Lutra > Lutra lutra. The sequence goes on along the minus strand of NC_062282.1, from coordinate 75,365,617 downwards.
CGTAGAGCTCACTGATAAAGGACGGGAAACCTGGCCACCAGTCCCTTAAGATTTGGGTCCATCTCCATGGTCTCCAGCTTTTTCTGACAATTGTGGGACTCTGCTGGGATACACAAGATCTGACATCCCTTTCCTTCTGCTCAGCCTTCCCGACTCCCCAACCCATGGTCAGTTCCACCTTCCCTCGCCTCTCACCACTACCCCAACTAGGACACGGTGACGAGACAGGAAGCAGGGACTATTTAAGGATGTCTCCTGGGTACACCAGCAACCTGGCTGGGAAATGGGGCTTCAAGATTCAAACGCAGTCATCTAAAATGTTGAAAAATTCAAACTAACAGTTTGATATATAAATCAAAATGAGACATGGTTGAATTCAGTTTTCTTACTTAATTTATGTGAGATGTTTTATTTGTCCTTATATTTGACCTGTGCATTCTGAATTTAATGTATCTACCTATGGCCAGAATTAATCTATGATCCAATTTTGTAGATAATGAAGTCAAACATCACAAAGAAGGGCCATTTATAAAATGTCTGTAGGCTCCATGGTTTTCAGGTAACTAGAATTTCAGGATTTGGGGCACTAGCTTTAGTGCCATATGACATCTAACAATGCAAATGAACTGAAATAAGTTTTTTCCAGCATAGTAGGGATTCCTAATGTCTAGACCTGAGATGTTGGGTTTTTGAAAATATATATATATATGTATAAAGATATATACATATATATATATAATTATCACTTTTTAAATTTCAATAGGTTCTATGGTATTAGAATCATAATAAACCATGTTACACTAACAATCAGTATAATTAAAGTGGACGATTACCATGCTGAAGCATATTCAAAGAACATTATCAAGCCACTGGACTTATAAATATTACATTGAATAGTCATAATTAGGGAAATTTTACCTGCAAAAATCCCTGTAAATTGATCACCTACTAAACCAATACTCTATCTCCCAGATGACATTTCATTCTAGGACTCCTGAATGAGGCCGAATGTGAACATCAATTAACCAGACAGTGGCTACAGATGAACATCTGCTCTAGAGAAGGAACTTTTCTGGGCTTCAGAAAAGGTTTCCCTCTTTGCTCTCTTCTGATTAGTGTACCAGGGTGAGGGGTAGAATTTGGTGCCTAGGTGCAAGTGATAGCTGTGTCCTAGAAGGGACTCATATGAGCTCATTAACAAGGGTCAAAAGACTCATTGGATGGCCCACAGTTTAGTCCTCAAAGACCAAGGTAGCCTTGGGATGGCACACCAGGGCCAAAGAAGATATGGCTAATGCTTGCTCCCTAACGGGGCATCTTCTGGATCATTTCAGGCTCACACAAACAACCACACAAGTCAATTATGCACCAGAGCCACAAGGGAAACCTCAGTAAGTTTCAGAGTAGTATCAAAGAGGCTATGATCTACACACATGCAGCAACGAAAAAGGAATTTTTCAAAGTATGAGGAAAAAGTCCTCTACATCTGGACATTAACCTGTGATTTAAAAATGAAATCCAAAGGGAAACTGTAAAATATTGATAATTGAACATCAATGAATATATCACCTGCCAAAATTTCTTGGAATATGGCTAAAGCAGAGGGAACTGTAAAGCTTTAATTTACCAACATATAAGAAATAGTGAAAACAAATCATAGAAAAAACAAAACTCAGGAAAATGGACCAAAGAGCATTAGAGCATAGCCAACATGTGTTTTTTTTTTAAATTCTGAACTCTACTGAGACTATTCTTTTTCCAGATGTGAATGGCCTAAGACACCCATCACATGGCTGGGAAAAGTCGTGCAGGTCACAGCACGGTAATACATCAGTGTGTTCTACTCCTGTTTATACCACTCCCACGAAATTCCTAAATGGGAATAACTGAATTCAACAGGAGATGTACCTGGTTAAGGAGCCACTCACATGAAAGGGCAAGAGAACAGGTTGTCTGAGTTCAGTTAGCAGCTTCTGTCCGTGATGGAGGATTCTCTCGTTAAACTTTGGCAAAGCATTTTAAAGAGAGACCTGTCCCCACCTACAGATGCCAGTTTAATATGTCTTCTACATATTTTGTTTCCAGCTAGGAAGAACCCTGAGGAGCCCATTCATGAAATTTGTCGCCCATGCAGTTTCTTTTACAATCTTTTTGGGATTGCTAGTTGTGAATGCATCAGACCGCTTTGAAGGCGTTAAAAACCTGCCCAACGAAACCTTCACAGACCACCCGAAACAGATCTTCAGAGTGAAAACCACACAATTCTCCTGGACAGAAATGCTCATCATGAAGTGGGTCTTAGGTAAGCACTCTGTCCTTTATTCTCTCCTCCCCTACTAATAATAGGACATAATTAAACTCTGACTTCTGAACCTCTCCATCTCCTCTTGAGCGCACTCTGGCAGTCAAAATGGTGAGCAGATGACCAACAGAGAAGGCAGAGTCAGCTTCCACATATGCTGGTGTATCCGAGGCACGGGCCTTTAACAGGAATCCCAATTTTGGAAGGAGATGTTTGGAGGAAATTTGCTATGTGCTTTCCATTACACATGTATTGAAAATATTTGTAAGGCAGCCTTGCATGGGAAAACATATTTTGATCATTTAACTACAGTCTACCAGAGGCCTTAGGAAATCAAGGTCTGCTTCCAGAAAACAGTATAAAATTGCATAGCTTAAATGATATTTTTTATCACTGAATACTAATGTATAGTAGAATGTAGATGATAAACAGAAATCTAAGAAGCTAGGGGAGCTACACTTTCTCATTATTTGTGTTAAGGAACACCATGAAGCTGTGACATTCCTTTTTGTGGTAATGCTCTATGCGGCCAAGGTCTGCCACTACAAGTGCTGAGGAAATTTTCCCGATTTCCCCACTGTCTAGCTAAGAAAACACATCTCTCTTTTATCCACTTTTAAGAACTATTATGAAGAGGCACAAACAAGATAAACTAAAATGGTAAAAGCTAAAACTGTACAGGCAAAATGGGACACAGGCTTTTCTAAAACTAAAAACTGCAAAACTATTTGGTAGGAAAAAATCAGACTTGGTGGGAAAAAAATGAAAAACTGTATAAGTTAACATTGGTGACACTGCACATAACTAAAACCTGATCAATAGATTACAATATGTACACCAAAAAGATATGAATGTGATGAGAATGTTTTGAACAAAACAAAACTGAAAAGAGAACTGAAAAATGTTAATTCTGGAGTATCAAGATGTACTCTACTAATTAAACTGCCCTAATGGTACGTACCCCAGATTTTGCTTTCTTCACAAAAATTCAATAATGGTATAATTTTCACTAGGTTTATGTTAATAAACCTAGCACTGAGTCAAAAGTACACAGGGTCACAGTGTCTGTGCCATCAAGCAACAAAATCACAAAAGAACAAGTACTCGAAAATGGCACAACACATGGCCCACTGCAGTTAAATGAGAGAGCCTAAGAGAGCCACAATGGTTGAACCGTGTGAGAACATCCTGGATGCCCAAGCTGAGAACAAGGGGGCCGATGTTCTCTGAGGTGGGTCTCTAAATAGGAAGAGGGAGATGAGAAGGATGGTTTGACCCAGAGGAAAGAAGCAGGAGAGCATGCTTCCCACAGGCTTTTCATCAACCAGCCAGTCTCTGACCAGAGGCTCACTTAGGAAAGTCACTGGCACTAATGTTGTAAGGAGACATTAAAGCCTGTGGCGGAGTGACTTCTGGTGGCCTTTCACAGTTCAGGATCTACCCTAATCCTAACACTGCAGGGGATAGAAAATTTGTACGGCCCCAAATCCATATGTGAAAACCCTAACCCCGATGTGACGGTCTTAGGAGGTAGGTCCTAGGGGAGGGGATTAGGTCATGAGGACAGAATGCTCATGAATGGGATAGTGCCCTTACAGAAGAGCCTCGGGGAGAATTCGTGCGCGTGCTCTCTCTCTCTCTCTTTCTCTTGGCCATGTGAGGGTACAAGAAGCAGTCTGTAACCCACAGGAGGGCTCTCACCAGAACCCAAATACGCTGGCATCCCGATTTCAAACCTCCAACCTCCAAAACTGTGAGAAATCAATTTCTCTTGTCTACAAGCCACACGGCCTGTGGTATTTTGCTAGAGCAGCCCAAACTGACTACGACACAGATTAAAACAAAACACCCATAACTCACACGTTGGGCTTATGGATAAAAACGTAAGAGTATTTATGGCCCCATCACTCACCCACCACATTTCCCCATCCAGCCCCCAGGGAGGAGACTGTGGTGAGTGCAACCACACTTGCCCTGAGTGAGAGAGCTATGCCATGTCCATGGCTCTTACTGAAGCAGACTTCCTCTTGACCCCTATTTCTCTTCCTGGATGTCAGAGCACTGTTCCAGGAAGAAGCATTTCTCTCCAGCTGCAGAGGACCCAATGTCTATAGCCTGGTCCCAGGTCCCGCCCATCAAAACACAGCTGAGTTTTTAAGACCCTTACATGAAAAGTAGGGAGGAGGGAAGGGTTTCTTTCTCATTGACCTATTTCCTGGTATATTTCGGATGGAAGAAAGATTCTAATTACTTTTTCTTATTTAGGTAAATTTTCAAGCGTTTTATGAATCATTTTAAGAAATATGCAAAAATCAAGATAAGAGTACAGGAAATCCCATGAACCAATCTCTCATGCTCAAAAATTAGCAAGTCACGGCTAATCTTTGTGTCATCTATGGCTTCCCCGGTTCCCTTCCCCCAACATGTAGCATTCTAAAGCTAATCTCAGATATCATATTTCACCCATAAACATTTTTATGTGTATCACTAAAAGATAAGTTATTTTTCTTTTTTCCAATTTTTTTTCTCTCTGTGCTTCAGGTTCATGATAATTTTTCTGCTTTGTCTGTGATTTTAATCCCTAACCAGTGAATTTTTCCTTTCAGATATATTTTTCAATGCTTGAAATTCCATTTGGCCCTCTTTTTATCTTTTCATTTCCTTCTTCATGAAGCTTACATTTTCCTTTAAATCCATAAACATACGGTGCATACTTACAGTAACTGTTATAAAATCCTTAACTCCTAATTCCATCATCTCTGTCATTTCTGGGTTACCTTCTTCTATCTAATCTCTCTCCTGACATGGATCACATGTGTCTCGGTGGGTTAGTCATTTCTGACTGAATGACAGGCACTTCCTAGGTTATGTTGTTGAACATCCAGACTTTGTTGTCTTCCTTGGAAGAGCATTTGGCTTTACACTGACAAGCTGTTAAATTACCTGCAAATGATTTCAGGGCTTTTCTTTCCTTTTTTTTTTTTTTTTTAAGATTTTATTTATTTATCTGACAGAGAGGGAGAGACAGCAAGAGAGGGAACACAAGCAGGAGCAGTGGGAGAGGGATAAGCATGCTCTCCGCTGAGCAGGGAGCCCCATGCTGGGCAGCTCAATCCCAGGACCCTGAGATGATGGCCTGAGCTGAAGGCAGAGGCTTAACCCACTGAGGCACCCAGGTGCCCCCAGTCTCTGTCTCTTTAACTCTGTGAGACTGCCTTTCATGCTTCTGGGATTCCACTCCATGCACTACAGACGGGAATGTGTCTCCATAAAGAAAGACCTGATGTTCAAGCGGCTTACCTTGCTGAAGGAATATCTGTTTTCAGTGCCTGAGGATGGTTTCTTTTTTTCTTTTTTCTCTTTTTCAGTTTATTACCCATCATGGCTGGTAACAGAAACTAGAACTTCTTTTCTAAAACAGAAACACAAATGTAAAAGAAAGTTAATGATTTTTTCATACCTCCAAATTTCTAGTCAGTACTCCAATTTCTCTGATTGAAGAGACTAGTTGGATAATGACCTGTGTAGCCTGCTTTCTCTCTTCCTTTAGGTCTCTGTTCAAAGTTTACCTTCTCGGGGCGCCTGGGTGGCTCAGTGGATTAAGCCACTGCCTTCAGCTCAGGTCATGATCTCAGGGTCCTGGGATCAAGTCCCGCATCGGGCTCTCTGCTCAGCAGGGTGCCTGCTTCCCTCTCTCTCTCTCTCTCTCTCTCTCTGCCTGCCTCTCCGTCTACTTGTGATCTCTGTCTGTCAAATAAATAAATAAAATCTTAAAAAAAAAAAAAAAAGTTTACCTTCTCAAAAGAGCTCAGCAGTAGGAACATGCATTCCCATCTCCCTACTCTGACAAGATGAAATCTGATCAGAGACCTAAAAGAAGAGAGGAAGAAAGCTTTGTACACATCTGGGTGAAAAGCATTCCAGACAGAAGGATCAGTATGTGTTAAAGGCTTGGATTCAGGGAAACTGGTGAGACTGAAGTGTAGTGAAGAAGGAGGAGAGAACAGAGATGAACTCAGACGGATAGGCAGAACTGGATCACACAAGGCCTTTCAGGCCATGGTACACAATTTTTATTTTATTCTGACTGTGATAAGAAACCACTGGAAGGTTCCGAGCACAGAAGTGACATCATATGACTGAAGTTGTTAATGACTTGCTGGCTGCTATGTACAAAACAGAGAAGTCAGGAACAAGAACAGAAGCAAGGAGACCAGTCAGGAGGCCACTACAGTAATGCAGATAGGAAATGGTTTGCTTTGAGGAGGTGGTACATCGTGATTTACATTCTGTAAAATCAATAATATTTACTATCAGACTTAGTGTAGAGTGTGAGAGAGAGAGAGAGCAGTCAAGGAAAATTCCATGTGTTTTAGCTCAAGTGATGGTATGCTAGAGTCTTTCACACCAACAGAGAAGACCAGGGGAGGAGCAGTTCAGAGAGGAAGGAGAGAAGGAAATCAAGAGTTCTGTTTGACACCTATTAGATGTCCAAGTGGAAATGTCAAGCAGCACTTGGATATGCATGTCTGAAGTCCATAAGCACATAAGGAGAGGCTGGGGCTGAAGACAAGTATGAGCATGACAGCGTACTTAACATAAATTAAGTGTGCAATCACCCCAACTGCGAATGTGGTCAAACTGAGGACCAAGTCCTGAGGCACAAGGATACTTAAGGACAGAAAGATGAGAAGTCTCCAGTGAAGATTATGTAAGAGAAGAGCCAGGAGAGTGGTGTTGAAGGCAATCAAAGTAACTGGGTCGAGAACCAGGGAGTGATGACTTCCAAAGAATGCCGACAGATCAGCTAACATGAGGCCTGAGACCTCACCACTGAATCTGGAAGCTAAGTTCCTGAGTAGCCACAGGGGACGAGATCCAGGACACAGGTGGAGGACCCGGCCTTAGCAGGACTGTGGACTCTCACCCACTGTACCGGGAGGGAAGCTGGAGGGGAGGCCACAGAGCAGGGAGCTTGCCAGATACAGTGGGGGAGCAACGTGGAAGTTTTTGGATATTTCTTTTGCTCTCTCAATTATTTTCTCAATATATATTTTCTAGTTATTAGGCATTATACTAAATATCAGGCACTGTGCCAGATACTGGGGAAGCAGCTGTAAAATACAATTAACATTATCTTATCCCTGAATACATTCTGGGGCTCTTTACTTACTACAGGGTAATACTAATCTTTGAGAGAAAGCTCTTGAACACTGTGTGCACTACTGGCACACCTTGAAGTCTACAGTCTGATCTACCCTCTGCTCAGACATGGAGGGGCTTGAAGTGGCATGAGGCCCCTACTGACAGAATTTTCAAATTCTACTCTGCCAGGCAGACCCTGATCAGCTGGATACAGAGTAGCACGGTCTCTTCTCCCAGAATGTATCATACTCATAAATGAGGGACTATGGACAGATTGATTATAAGAACACTACTACTCCCTCTCTACCAGAAGCTGCCCTAGGGCTGAAAAGAACCTCAGGACCCTTGCACATCCAACCTGCTCCCTTCATGGATGAAGACCTTGGCCACAAAAAGGTGAACGGCCTTCTCTGGGTGGCCTGCTTCTGTCTTTCCCACCACCAGGCCTCAGTACCTTCTCAGGCCAGGAGCTAGAGTGATCCATTTAAAATTCAATCAGGTTTTGTCCCTCTTTGCCTCAAAACTCTTCGGTGGCTTCCCATCTCTCTCAGAGTGACACCAATGCCCTTATAATGGCCTACAATGCCCTCCACCTCTCCACGCCATCTCTGTGACTTCACATCCCACCACTTCCCACCTCACAGCCCCACTGGCTTCCTTGCTGCACACTGTTTCTACCTCAGAGCCTCTGCGGGGGCTGTCCCCACTGCCTGAGTGTTCTTCCCACAGCAAGTGGCTCATTTCCTCACCTCCTCAGGTCCCTGTTCAAAAAATCTTCAAAGTGAGGTCTTTTTAAACCAACCTATTTAAAGCCACAAGTTCCTCCACCCTGACTGTCCTATTTCCCAGGCTCCTTTTCTTCCTAACAGTTAACACTGCTAAGCAAACTACACGCTTTCTTTTGTTACTTCCTGTCTCTATTAATATTATCATTTCTGTAATCATATAAATTTGTAGTTGACTCTTTCCATATTTTGTTATCCCTCTCTCCATCTGGCCATGTGGTTTTCCCAATGACCACTTCCAACAGCCACATCATGTGACCATACTCTTATTTCCCCAAGCCTCTCCTCATACTAGGCATGTAGGTTGTTTCTCTTCTACTGTACAGTTCTGTGTAAAGGTCAGACTCACTTAGAAATATATTCTTCCTTCACTCCAGATGCTTTAGTTGATTACCTATAGGATTTACAGAAAATCCTAGATTGTCAATCCAAGAGATTCAAGGATGGGGGTAGTGAGGCACAAGGAGGTTGAGAAGACACATCCAGAGACAGAAGAAAAGCCAGGACACAGTATTAAGGAAAGGAAAAGAAGAGTACGAGAGGAAGTAGGGATAAATTTGTTAGTAGATTTGTTGTGCTCTGTAGTGCTGTCAAATGAGCTGCATCGGGAGGACTCTGGAAACCAGGGACCATCACTCCTTGCAGCCTAGAGAACTCCAGGATCAGTTCATACCACAGGAACTCTTTCTTGCCTATATCAGCAGCAACTCTGGGGTAGTTCTAAGAGCTTATAATAAGGCTTTTCAATGGGAGACTGTGGCCCCAGAGACACTCATCAGAGGATGATGTAACATGAGTAGTTCCCAGAAAGCCGTCAGGCTTGGAGGGCGGGAAGTCTCTGCACAATGCATGCCATTTCTCCATCCAGGAATAGACTCATGTCTGAAGACACATTCTGCACCACTCTTAGAACCTGGCAGTGTTTTCTTTTTTTTTTTTTTTTTTAAAGATTTTATTTATTTATTTGTCAGAGAGAGAGAGAGACAGAGAACGAGCACAGGCAGACAGAGTGAGAAGCAGGCTCCCCACAGAACAAGGAGCCCGAAGTGGGACTCCATCCCAGGACGCTGGGATCATGACCTGAGCCGAAGGCAGCTGCTTAACCAACTGAGCTACCCAGGCATCCCAGAACCTGGCAGTGTTTTCTTAAACAGACTTCCCGGTATTGCCAGTGGAGTGGAGACGTAAATGCCCGGGGTAATAGGAAAATACACTTAAAAGGCTACAGAGAAGAACTTGTGAATGGGTGTCAAGAAACCCAGTCCTGGGTCCCTTGGTGGCCCTGCCTGTCTGCGTTTCAGTTTTTACATGTGTAAAATGTGAGGCTCAAGGTCTCCTTCACCCAACCCACCCAGGGTTATAAACTCTTCAAGGGAGGTGCTAAGTCTTAGCTCTAGAATCACAGTGAAGTTTGGGAAGACTGAACTTATAAAAGCCTATGGGCTGGGTTCCACCTAATTCATTCTTTTGATTATTTCCTCACTTAGTCAGATCCATTTTCAAGCAGACGATTCCAGTCAACTTTCCAAAGTTTCTCCCTACAAGTGAGACCAGGCATCTGCTCTGCTTATCACCTTTAGGGACTGTCCAGCCGCTCCGAGTGAAGCCCAGTCTCCCCCTCATGGCCGTAGGAAAGCTACTGAGGGTCTACTGGTCCTTCACTAACCTTCCCTGCTACCAATCTCCAGGCCCACGCCCTGAATCTTGAGCCACACTCAGCCTCTTCATCCCCTGGAAGAGCCCATCCTCCCACACTTCTGCAGCCACTATCTGGAACACTTGGCCAGCCCCTCCGTCACCTGGCTAGCTCCTGCTTCCTCACACCAAGTGTCCCCTCCTCCATGAATTCACTCTGTCAGTGAACAAATACAAGTTGTTCTAGGAACTCTGCTGACTCTCATGATTATAACACTGACTGCTCTAATCGCTGCATCTCCACAAACAATCCCCATGAAAATGAAACCCCATTTTCATTACAGCATCTGTCACCCAGAAACATTCATGATGGCTTGTGATGCATCTGTCTTCAGAGATAGACTGAGCTTGCTTCATCTTGGTCATGGTGTCCCCAGAACGGTGGCTGGCTCTGGGTCAGCACTCAACAGTGTCTATTAAGTGGGTGGATGATTTCCCAACGAGGAAGAGTACGCTTGTGCCCAGCAGAGGGCATGGTAGGTGACAGCCCAGCAGAGAGCAAGGGCCCTGCAGTGCCTGTGTGCCTTTGAACAACGTACTTGCCATCTTGGTACACAAGCTTTTTCACCTATAAGGTGGAGATGATTACAGTTTAACCAGCTATCAGACTATGAGAAAGGTTTGCTGTTGCTCAAGTGCTCAGCACAGTGCCTGGCACCTAGCAGGTGTGTAGCACTTGCTAAGTACTAAAATGAAAGAAGAGAAAGAGGGAGAGCTTTGTTCAGAAATGCTTTAATCTATTAATATCATTTTCCTGCCTGGAAAACAGCTGAATCCCAAATATGTATGAGGCCCAGATTTGTCACAAAGGACCTGCCACTGAGACAATATTTGGATGTCACAACTTGAGGGCATATGCTCCCTCCTGTAAGTTCACAGAACACCTCCTTTTGGCCCAATAATGAGAGGCTGACCTGAAAGGACCCACAGGCCTCCCAGGAGGTGGTCTCTGAAGTCTGCTCTGCTGAGGACCCAGGGACAGAGCAGAGGATGCCCTGGGGTCAGGACCACTTAAGGAATGTGCATATTTAAGGCTCACAGGATTCTGAAGGGGGATCCCTGCAGAATAGCATCTGAAGCTGGGATGGGCGGGAACCACCTTTTGAGCTGACAAACTCCATCTCAGCAGCCCTTATGCAGAACCCGCCCAAAAGAAGCTACTCCTTTCCCCCAAGGCTTCCCAGCCCATTTCACTGTCAGCCACCCTCATTAATTATCAGTGACCTTGTCCTCTGGACTCCGGGGGCATCCCAGAGTGAAGGGGATTTTGCCTGAAAGAGGCTCCAGTGCCCAGCATCCTTACACCTGAGTCCCTGGGCTCTAAACACTCCTCTGACTGACAAGCTGGAGGCAAGAGACCATCATATTCAGCATGGATAGAAAAGGCTGAACCATCCTCACCCCGTTGGAAGCAAGGGGCCTAATTTCACTCACTAAAGTACTTAATTTCGTTTTTCTTTTTTCATTAAGCATTCCTGCTATTCAAACCCTTGGGCCCGTGCTACTTCTACTCATGGCCCTAGAATAATTTAAATTAGCTTGGTTGAGTTAATATTTAAATCTACTAAAACTGACAAGGGCATTTGACTATGGAGGAAATGATTTGCAATACCCAATGAGGAGCTACTTACCCTGGTCAAAAAAGTCAGTTTTCTATAAACAATTTGCATTTCAGATTCATAGAGATTTTGGTGCTTGAAATTACCCCAAAACGCCAAGAAAATCAAGGGACTTTTTTAAAGTCACATACCCAGGAAGTGGCCAAAGCTAGAACCTGAACCCAGGGCTTCCTGAATTCAGGCCAGTGACAGCCCTAAGAGATAGCCTGCAGCTGTGCTAGTACCCAGCTGAAAGCACTTCCACTGAGACATCAGGAATTTTAATCTGAGGGTAGCCAAGAGCAATAAACATTACTTCTTCCAGCCCATAATGGTTTTTCTAAAAACATTCCTAAAATATCTATTCGAACTGGCACAATTGAAAGTAATTTCAGTGTTAAGAAAATTATTACTTCACTGAATTACCATACAAATTTTGAAATGGTGAGCTTGAGAAGGGTGTTTTGCAAAGGAAAAAAAAAAAAAAAGGCAAGGTGGGTACTGGGGGTGTCTTGTAAACAAACCTGCAATGTTTTGGGATATTTCCTACTGCACAGCCTCTGATGTGATACAGACATGCAGATCTTAGAAGCTATTTCAAAAAAACAAAGCCACAACCCCTCTAAACAGATGCTCTCAAATTACTTTTCTCCTTAGAGACACATTTCGTTTCAATTCCTCCTATGTAACAAACCACTTTCACCAAAAAAAGGGAAAACTGTGATTCAAACTGTCCCAGGGCAGAGAAGACACAATCCAGTGTGGCCAGATGGGGGCCTGTGACCAAGTCAGCCATGCTTCTCTGCCCATGACCATTTGTCTGCTCCTAGTATCATCCTCGACTCCAGGCTTTGTAGGCAGCGAAGTCCTCAAAGGCCACTGTATTATAATGTGGTCAGTTGCCAGCGTGCTTGTGTTTGAGGTCTGGAAGAGCACCAGCAAATGGCTGGGGTGGAACTGTTGGGGGACTGTTGGGGAGAGCTGCTCTGCTGAACTCCAGGACATACGGACACAGACAGAGATCACAGGAAGGTGTGACAGCCCAGCTCTGCAGTCTGGACTTTATCTTAGGGTTGAGGCGTATACTGCAGGGGGACGTGACCATGATCCAACCTGTGCTTGAGGAGTAAGGAGAAAGAAGTGAAAACTGAGAGGGCAGGATGGATCTGGGAGCCCACCAGAGGAGGATCTGCAGAATTGCAGTGATCCACTGGGGACAGTCTGAGGAGTCAGGACTGCAAGACAGGGGGTAGTGGGCCACAGGGGGACTAAGAGGGAGGGATGAGGAGGCCAACTTAGGGTATACTGTATTTCTGGCACTGGCAGGACATTCTCTTAGAGCAGTCTCTCTGTATAGTGGAAATTTAGTTTCCAAGCACTTAAGAAAAATCAGAATTTATTTCTCTGCAGGACATCTGAAAGGAAATGAAGGACAAAGATGCAACAGTAGACACCCTTACTCAAGGACAGAAGGGAAAACAAGAACGGTCAAAGCCTTGGAAAGCAACAGCCTTTAAGGGATGGAGGGGAGAGGTGGAGGGTGGAGGATGATGAGTAACAAAGGAGGATGAGGAGGGCCAGTGAGGGAGGTAGAGGATGGGGGAAGGCAAGCCCTCATGTCTGATGCACAGGAGCCAAGGAAGTGCCAAAAGAGGCAGGCAGTGTTAACCTCTGGGGAGTGAGTAGTCACTTAGCCAACCTCTTACTACATTAACTTCCTAAGTATGCAGGCTAAGTGTAGTGCACAGCACGGCTGGGTCTGCATCAGAACTTTCCCAGGTTTGAGTAGCTATAGAAACTGCTCACTATCGTTCACAAAATATTCAGGTTTTTCTACACATCACTGGCTTTGAATACAATTGTATTTCCTGAAGAGGCAGAATAATAGAGTGGTCAAGAGTACAGACTTCAGGGACAGACCTTCCAGATTCAAACTCCAGATCTGCCTCCTGCCGGAGCACAGTCCAGCTCTCTGTACCTAATGAAACAGTAGCTGTAAAACTGAGATAATAGGATGTATTTCCTGTGTTTGCTGCCAAGATTCAGCTGAGTTAATACATACATATGCCAAAGAGTGCCTAGCACATAGGAAGGGCTCAAAATGCTATAGAGTTATTAAGTTTTAATAACCTAAATCATTTCATTTTTAATAATTAAGATAGAGAATAGCAATATAGTGCAAATCATACATAAGCCACATATCTAACTTTCTAGCAGCCTTACAATAAAAATGGTGAAATTACTATTTTATTTAACCCAATTTATCTAAAATATTGTCACTTCAACATGTGATTGATATTTAAAAAACTGAGATATTTTACTTTTTTTTAAGTCCTTGATACCTAGTATTTGGTATGTTACACTTACACAGCGCCTCTCATTCAAATGGCCACATTTCAAGGGCTCCATATCCACATGTGACTAATGGCCACCAAACTGACATTGCAGGTACAGATGGATACATACCCAACTGTTACTCTAGGTCACCTATCATGGCTGGCTTAGAGGTGGGGTGGGGCACTAGCAACATTTTGTTTACATGCCTCTACATTATTCAATAAGTAGCAATTAAGACTGTAGGTATCTAAAATCCAGGAAGTTACTTTAAAAAGTAAAGAAACAACTCAAAATGAATGGTCACGGAAACAATCACAGAAACATATAAAGTGTTCCAATGTGGGAGTTAGGAGAAGGGGGTTCCAGGTCTTCAGTGGGACCTGCAGAAAGCCCTTTCCCCCCCGGACCTCAGTTTCCTTGCATTTTATTTAGAACGGGAGGAGTCCTTAAAACCCTCTTAGTTCTTAAAATGCACAAATACGGGACCCTCTGTTTCTCCTGTATTACCTCCAAGAACCTAAGAGAGGATGAGAACTCTCTCCTCACCTCTGGAGATGGTTTACCCGCAAGCAGAGGGCAGGTGACACGCCTTCAGGCGGCCTGAGAACTGCCTGCTGTTAAATCTGCCTTTGAAGAAGACACGTTTCCGTTTGCAGCTGGCTACGTGCGTTCTCAGTTCTCAGGAGCTCCCACACATTCGTACTCTGGTTCCCTCCGTGCCGCACTGTGGTCACAAACGCCCAGGGAACTGGAAAATGAGTCTGAGCTTCTCACTCTCCCGCAGGAATGATTTGGTCCGAATGCAAGGAGATCTGGGAGGAGGGGCCACGCGAGTACGTGCTGCACCTGTGGAACCTGCTGGATTTCGGGATGCTGTCCATCTTCGTGGCATCCTTCACCGCCAGGTTCATGGCCTTCCTGAAGGCCAGCGAGGCCCAGCTGTACGTGGACCAGCACGTGCAGGACGACACGCTGCACAATGTCTCACTTCCGCCGGAAGTTGCCTACTTCACTTACGGTGAGTCTGAGTCGAAGGGCTCTGCTCCACACCGCCCCGCCCCGCCCCGCCCTCCTGGGGCGTGGCCACAGGCCGGTAGCACCACTCCACCTGCAGATCCCTCTCCAAAGAGGTCCTCCTCTGGGCAGCACAGACAGCTTCCTAAAGCGTGGAATTAAGGACTCTAAGAAATGAATTTTTTGTATGTGTTAAGAAGGATGGATTTGTTTTGGAAAGGTTCTTGGAATGTTTCTGGGAGGTTTTTTTGTTTTTTAAATAAAGATCTCTTTTTCTAATAGATTTTATTTATTTATAAGAGAGAGAGGGCACAAGCAGGGGGAATGGCAGGCAGAGGATGAAGTAGGCTCCCCGCTGAGCAAGGAGCCTGATGTGGGACTCGATCCCAGGACCCTGGGATCATGACCTGAGCCGAAGGCAGATGTTTAATTGACTGAGCCACCCAGGCATCCCCAAAGATCTCATTTCTGATGTGAATCCAGGAGAACTAAGAGGAAATGTAGAGATGAAAGAAATGTCCTTCTATACTGGATCCCTGCATTTTGTGCAAAGATGGGCCCTGATTCCCCCATTCAAAAATTCTTTTCTCATGGCCAAAGTAGTTTTTGGTGGAGATACATTAATTCTTTCAAACCACAAGACCATACAGTATGAGGTAGTAGATTGAAATTTTAGGAAGAGTAAGAATTGTAGCATCCATTTATTAAGGACTTACTGGATGCCAGGAACTGTATAGACATATACCATAAACTCCAGTCCCTACAAAAGGCCCACAAAAAGGGATCTTTTCTGTCCCTATTTTACAGATTATGAATGGGTTTCCATGGCAGGGCTCGCAATGTTCTCAGAAATATAGGAATGCCTTGGGTAGCAAGGGATCCTGGCCCAACATGAATTGAAAACCATGCAGAATGGCACAGTGCTTATGTCCCCAGGCTTTGGAGTCACACCTGGATTCAAATCCTACTTCTATAGCTTACTCTGAGTTTACCTAACTTTTTGGAGCCTTTATTTTCTCACACATAAAACCAGGATAATACCCAAGTAAAAAGTTTCTTTTACAGATTAAATAAGATAGTGCATATGAATTTTGCACCGTGCTCTGAAAATATTAAGTGTTCACTAAATGGTAACATTTATTATCAATACTGCCTATTGGTTCATTTTCCTGCTCTAGCATTGTACTTTCTGTTCTAAAAGGGAAAGAGAAGTGGGAAGAAGAATACAGATCTCCTTTATCGTTACTAGTAAACTAGCTGGACACTTACTAGGCATTTATTAACAACCGCTGCTCCATCATGAAGGGTTTGAGTGTCAAAAGTCCCTGTTAGATGGCTCCAGGAGTCACATGGCTCCTGTGACGTCAGAATGTTCATGGTCAGGTGAAGCCGTGAGCTGCCGGGGGCTGGCCATCTAACACAGCAGTTGAGTGCTATCCGTATTCTATACAGATCATGTACATGTAAATGTGGTAAGGGCACAGCTCCTGAGAAACGAGGAATCTTCTAGTATTACAAACCATTCACTCTTTTTTTGTTGGTTTAGCAAATTCAGATTTGTTAAAGGCCAAATGGATTTGTGTATTTTCCTCTCTGAGCCGTTCAGAGTTCATCAATGAAGAGATGAGAGAATCTTGATACTAAATTGGATAATTTTCTTAATGCCCTGATTCAGCCTGCAGTATTGTCCACTTGTGACTTCCGTTCCTATTAAGGGTTGTGTTAAAGTCTCGCCAACTGCAAAGTACTGCACATTGTTGCCCTTGCTTTGAGGTTCACCCTGTGCCCTTGGAGATCTTTTGGCTCAGAGCGGTGGCTTGTGTTGCAGTTGCGGGACAAGAGCGCCCCCTCGTGGCCACCCAGGCCGTGGTGCCTTCCAACCTCAGCTTGTAGGCAGATTCCAGTTTTCCAGGTTGGGGATAGGGCGATATTTCTCATGGAAAGAGCGCCAAAAAGAAGAAAATCCCTTCGTCTGAATCATCACACTGCTCTTTGTTTTTACACCCATTGTAACTCTGAAAAACCACTCCAAGTAGAACACTTTTTCACTAGAAGTCCTGGCCTGGCCACCAGGGTCCAAGAACAGCTAATCTATCTTACTAGATAATAGAAGTGGCTTTATTATGACAGCTGAGGTTTAACATGGTAAGTTATAGGAGGGGGAAAAAAAGAAATTCCTTTTTGGTGTCTCTTTGCAGAAGCCAATTCTTATTTCATATTACCCAAATGTGTTATTTATCCTTGGAGGGTGACAGATATATTGGAAAAACGTAATTTATTCTCCTTACTTGTCTTTCCTGGACTTCTGAGTTATGATCTTGATGAGAACATAGAGTCTATAATTTTATTGTATTTCCAAATGTAATTTAGAATACACTACATGAAACCTTGTAGCAAAGAGAGGCCTGGCTTCCCTTACTAAAGGTTTCTTGCTGCTCTTTATTATTATAATTGTTTAACACAGTCTAGTCTTGAAGATAAAGGATAAAATCCCTCCTCCATCTCCCTAGGGGTGCCGAGAATTGCTATGTCATCTCCTTGCTATCCGCATTTACCTGGCTTTGAAAAGGACCCCATACCCCTAATCCAATCTTGAAAATGGCAATAATAAGATCTACTCTACAGGACTGTCGCTAGAATTACAGCTAATGTACGTGTAAGGGCTAATTTCAGTTTCTCGATGTTTCTCGATTTAAGTTTCACTTAGCATTTCTCAACAGGGAGACTCTTGGCTTTTTCAGCAGAGCAGTTTTCATGGTATGCGTCTGTCCGGAGCATTGCAGGTTATTAGCATCTCAGTAATATTCCTGCCCCGGCACTGTGACAACAGCAGATACCCACATACAGTCCACAAGGATAAAGATGGTGCCCTCACCAGAGAACCCGTGTGTCCTGACACGTAGCAGGAGCCTTACTAGTGATGGATGCCATTCCTGGTGCCATAGGAACACTTACTTCACAGCTTTGTTCTGCTGCAGAAATACACTCCAGGCAGATCAGACCCTTCCCAGAGGTCACAAGCAGAAACTCCACAGCCCCAGACAGGTCCCAAGACTCTTGCCATCTGGAACAGGGCTGTCATGGCAAACCTGGATGACCGGTCACCATATTGGAGACCTTCGCTCAAACCCAGAGCAACACTTCCAGACACACGCTGCCCAAGAAACAAAACCCTAGAGCATTTTCTGAGGGAAGACCCTTCAGATTCCTGGCCCCATGTGGGCTCACATGTTCTGATTTGTGGCCCATCCAAACTTGTGGTATTTCAGTCAGGCATGTAACAAACATTTAGCAACACCTGCTGTGTGCCAGAGCCTATGCTAAGCACCTTACGTACAGGGTCGTATTTCATCCTCACAACAGCTCTGTGAGATTGATGATATTATCCCCAGTTTACAAATGGAGAAAATCCGGTTCTAAAAGGTTAATTGACTTGGTCATGATCATACAGCCTCTGAGTAAAAAGGCCACTGTCAATCCCGGGTCTGTCCGACTCTGAGTCCATGCTCCTCCCCACCGCTTCCCGGTGATGCTTCCCCAGTGGATGGGGCAGCCTCTGCTAGTGGAGCCCAAACATGGGCAAGGAGGACAGAATGGTGAGCAGCATGGAAAGTTCCATGACAAAGGGTGCACACAGGATACTGGAGGAGCAAAGAGAGGAATGGGGAGCCTGTCCCTGGTTGTGGGAGTCACAGAAGGCTTCCTAAGAGAGCTGACACCTGACCCAAGTCTTAAAGCATGAGTGGGAATGAAGAAATGAAGTGGCCTTGAAGTGAGGGAAGGGGGTTCCCAGCAGATGGGCCAACACATTCCCAGAGGGAGGGTGATCCCAGTGTATTGGGATCAACTTAGAGACAAGGGCAGGAAAGGCCACGATGAGGTCAGACACCTCGAAAGATGCCTAACTGCTTTCTCTGCCAGAGACAAGTCAGCACAGCAGACCCTGTCGCCCTGGTGAGTAACCCAGCTTGTTTTCTTTCAGCCAGGGACAAGTGGTGGCCTTCAGACCCTCAGATCATATCAGAAGGGCTGTATGCGATTGCTGTCGTGCTCAGCTTCTCTCGAATCGCATACATCTTGCCAGCCAACGAAAGTTTTGGACCCCTGCAGATCTCCCTGGGGAGGACCGTGAAAGATATCTTCAAGTTCATGGTCATTTTCATCATGGTATTTGTGGCCTTCATGATTGGGATGTTCAATCTCTACTCCTACTACCGAGGTGCGAAGTACAATCCAGCCTTTACAACGTGAGTACCCCCAGGGCTCTCCTCAGAGGGTCTCCCTGGGCTCCCCGGGAATCCTTCATAGTCTCTGGCAGGTGGCTCCTTACAGAGCCAATGTTTCCTTGGTATTTCTACAAGTTCAGGCAACTTTCTTTAAGGGTGGCTTAGAGTTCAGGTTCTGGATGTGAAAGAATCCAATTTTTAAGTATTAGATCTTCAATTCTTTTGCCACTTAGATGCTGTGCAGCCATGAGCAAGTTCCTTAACTTCTCTGAGCTTTCATTTCCTTATCTTTAAAATAGGGATAAAAATAATACCTGCTTAATGGGGATAGTATAAAGATGCAGAGAGATGATACAGAGGCCACACGGTATGTTTTCAATACACGAAAGGAATTATTATTACTATTATCACTGCATTCACCTATGCTACCTAGAAAACAGAGCCCTGAGCAACTGTCACACACCAACACTTTACTGGAGAAAGGCAGCTGCAATCCAAATGCAGTAAGACTGAAGGAGAAAGGAAAGTTAGTGGAGGAGGAGGGCGAGCGGATAAGGGTGCTGACCCAGCCGCCATCTATCAGAATGCACAACTTGGTCATGACACACTCTCTGGGGAGATTATACAGAAACACCGCATCTCCAAATAGCCCATCAGAATGAGAAATAGACAATTTATCAGCCAGAGCCTTCCCATCTGCTGTCTTCCATTAATCAGACTCGCTCCAGAAGACATGAACTCCCCTACCCCTCCAGGGCAGCCCTGGGGAAGCCAGAGCCACATAGCGTGAGAGGGAGGCATGTGAGTGTGCGTAGCTCAGCAGCTCTGTATGCCCAGCTGGGCAAGCGGGCTCCAGGGCGTGGGCACTGAGCAAGTCCGGCAGCGTCACGTGGTTCAGCAGCAGAGGGGAAGGCTTGGGCAGGGAGGCAAGAGGCACGTGCACAAGCCCGAAGCAAGGCACTGTCGAGCCAACGGACCTTAGGGTCCAGAAGTAGCTGCTGCACACTGAGCAAGACAGGTGCCATAGCCTCCCACATGGAGATGGTACTGGAGTACCCTGAGCCTGTGTCCAAGCAGACCCAGGGCTCCTCCCAGGTGTGGGGGATGCCACGTGGTGTCCTGGAGGACCATCAGTGGCACTGAGTAGTGGTCTAGAAGCAGAGTCAGGCAGACCTGAGCTTCCATCCTGACACAGGTGTTTACTGGCTGATGACCTTATGCCAGGTCAGTTGATTTATCCGTGCCTCTCTGTCCTCACCTGTAAAATGGAAATGACTCCCTGCCTTGTTCATAAATGCCCTTAGGAATAAATAAGGGGTTATGTAAGGGCTAGCACGATATTTCCAGCCTAGGTCGTTCTCCTGCCTGCCCAGGCTCAGAACTCCTCCCTGCCTTCTTCAAGGTCCCACCCAGAATCTTGAGGGAAGGACGGTCACATCTCCAGGCACATGACTCAGCTGGGACCTGCAGTGCTAGCACTCCTGACCTGGGGCCCCAGGAGCCCTGAGGGGCCTAGGATTTGTTTCTTAACAGATGTAAATGGCTGAGCCCAGCCACACAGGTTTCCTGAGCAATTCCCAGCTCACTAAATTCTTCAGGAATGTGAATGACAGAAGACACAGGAGAAACAAAGCCAGGTTCAAGGTGGTAGGGTCAACGTTGGACTGGGAATCTGACCATGTGAACTTGGGCTCCATCTCTCTTGGCCTGGGTGTTCTGTGTGATCTCTCTCCCTGCTCCTCACAGGGAGCCTGCCCTACAGGCCGAGCTGCTCAGAGCATCAGTGTCAGGACACAGGAGAAAATGAAAAGGGTCACGATTTAAGGGCAGGGCTGACCTGGCCATAATTCTCAGGTAGATACAGCTAACCTATACAGTGAAGCTTTGGGATCAGGAAAAGCCATGGGGGGAGGCACCTGGGTGGCTCAGTTAAGAATCTGCCTTATAGGGGCGCCTGGGTGGCTCAGTCAGTTAAGCGGCTGCCTTCGGCTCAGGTCATGATCCCAGGATCCTGGGATAGAGCCCCACATGTGCTCCCTGCTCAGCAGGGAGCCTACTTCTCTCTCTCCCTCTGCCTGCTGCTCCTCCTGCTTGTGTTCACGGTCAAAAAAATAAATAAAATCTTTAAAAAAAAAAAAAGAATCTGCCTTATATATCAGTTAAGTATCAGTTGTTAAGTATCTGGCTTCAGCTCAGGTAATGATCCCAAGGTCCTGGGATCCAGCCCTGCATCAGCCTCCCTGCTCAACAGAAATCCTGCTTCTGCTTCTCCCACCCACCCCTGCTTGTGTTCCCTCTCTCGCTGTCTCTCTCTGTCAGATAAATAAATAAAGTATTTTAAAAAAAAAAAGGAAAAGCCAGGGGGAAAGAGGAAAGCAGAAGACAAGGGCAATACAGTTGGCTTGTCCCAAGTCCTGGGAACCACATGGAGACCTTCTAGACAGAAGGGACCCAACCAAAGAGGACCCAGGTGCCCCAGGATGGGGAAGGAAGGAAAAGGTGTGGGGGCAGCAAGTACGGTAGAGAAAGGATGGGATATTTATGGCCTTGGCAGTTCCTAAAATGGGACGTGCGGCAGCAAGACGGGGTGATTGAACAGGGAAACAGTCAATAGAGCAGTGAGGTGTGGAGGAAAGAATGGATTTTTGTAAATGTCATCTTTTACCTTTTGACTGCTCCCTGGAGCAGGTACCCCTAAGAGATCTTTGATCAGCAGAAAGCCATGTTAGGGTAAATGAGATGTGTGCTCTAGGGGACTCAAACTATTCTGCATGCCAGCTACGCTGATGATAAAATCGAAAGACCAACCCCCTCAGGAGAACGTTTGCTTCAGAGCAACCCATCTCCAGGCCGCCCTGCCGAGCTTGGGATTTTCCCTCTGGCCTTCCTACGGGGGAAGGGGGCTTCTCTCCTGTGGAATTTTGAGCCTGTAGGGTAAGATGGGTGCCCTGTCTGTTTCCACAGAGTCAGAAGATTCAGTCCTCCAGAAGGGAAATTTGGGCTAGAGCACATGGCAGGTATCCTCCCCTCAAGCCCACACCTGTCATGTTGAAGGGCAGCTGGGGATCCTAAAGGCTGTTCCAGAGGCCCCTTCGAAAGTCAGCTGTTAGGAGCTAAGAGACTGCTGTCCCTGAAGACCCCTGCTCACCCAGGGACAGTGCAGTCCCCGTTCAGATCGCAAAAGCCAGTCCCACCTGAATCCCACCAAGTTACAGTGTTATCCCAAAAGAGAGGGGTGGGGACATTCTGGGACCAAAGGAAAGAGAGGAAAAGTCTCTCTACCAACTGCAGACCCTCAGCCCTCAGCCCAGCCCAACTCTGACCCCCAACATGTTCCAGTTCTTCCCTCCCCAACCCAAATTCCCATTCCCTCCATCCAGCAGACCAGTGAGAGGATTAGAAGAAAACAGACAGATTGAACGAATTCTGCCCAGGTATAAACAAACACACGGGATGAACAGCCTTAACTGAGATCACGGGTTCTCCAATCACACCAGACTCATCTGGGAAAATGGCTAAACTGGGGACTTCCCAGGCCTCACTCTCTAGAGAGTCTAATTGCAATAATTAGGGTAGGGCCTGGAAGTCTGGGTGAACAAGCCACTTGGGGGGCTCTGCGAAGGTGGTCCTAGGGCTAGATAGTGACCTTGACTGATGCTATCCAACCTCATCTTTACTCACACGGAGAGAAAGAGGCCACTCTCGGCTATACACATTTCAGAGACAAAAGGCTTGTTCACCCAAGGGAGTGTCTTCCTAGGAGACTTCCAGCTCTGCAGGTGGGATTTGCCTTTGTAAGTTCAAGTCAGAACAGGTAGCCAGATCCAGCATCGAGCAAGCTCCGGACAGTCAGAGTCTGTGAACCGTTCCCAACTTGTCAGCCTCCGTCCACTTCAGAACCAAGGGCGCTCTCGAAGATCTGGGTTATTTTTCTCAGCCGCTGTGCCGGGGGCTGGCTGAAGGAGGGCAAGGATGTGAGTGCCTGGGTCATTGGCTGGTGAGCTGGGCCTGTCTGGGCATGACAGATTGTGCACCTGCTGGCAGCTCATTATCCCCAAGTAGCTTCTGTGAGACACTGCAAATGTCCAAAGGGGAGGGAGAGACGGCGCTCAGACAAGTTTTATGCTCTCACAGTGCAAAATCAAAGTATCCCACGACAGGGGTCAGGAAGCGGAGAGAAAGCTGAGCAAGACGCCAGCCAGACACTGCTCTTTCTTGAGGAAATTCTTTAAGTTTTTGATTCTGTTAGGAATTTTGTTCGCATTAAGAACGTATCTTTGACTTCATCGTGGAAGTCTGTAGACAAAGAGGATTTGCCTTTTGAGGGGGTCATTTGGGGATTTTCAGCCTAGAAACTCATGAAAACCGTGGGGTCCCAGCACTGTGGTTATGGTGTTAGAAAAAGAGAGACAGGGGAGATGGGGATGGCTCCGTCGGCTGGGTGTTTGACTCTTGATCTCAGCTCAAGTCTTGATCTCAGAGTCGTGAGTTCAGGCCCCCCAATGGGCTCTGTGCTGGGCATGGAGACTACTTTAGAAAAAAAGAAAAAGAGAGAGACAAAAAATCCTCGGCTTGTGGATGAAATGCAGCTTGGGATGAATGTGTACAAAAGGGGTAGCCTTCCCTCTACTCTGATGGTGACCATGGCAGGACAGGTGCACAGAGAAGAACCGGAGGGACTGGGGCACCCCCCAAGGAGGTGACCCAGAGCAGGGACGTGAAGGGCTTTCTGACACCACTCACGACTCACAACGGGCTCCTGGTCTCCCCCTTTGGGTGAACTTGGCCTCCCCTAGTTCATTCTGACTGGACAGTAAATGGGGGAACTGCCTCCCCAAAAGTGAGCCAGCCAGCCTTTTCCGCCAGGCTGTTGTGGAGTCAGCTTCACAGCACAGCTGGGTTGAGACTTTTCTAATCAAAAATAATACCTCTCCTAAGGTTATTCTGTCTCCCTAGGAATCATTTTAATGGAAGGAGCTTCAGCAGTGCTAAGCAAAACTGGAAGCTTCCGTTTTCCATGACAGTTATGGAAAGTTTGCACCTTCTATAAAGGGCGAGACTCATTTGGCCACCAGGAGCAGGAGGCGCTGATTCAGCTCCCCCAGCACTGCAAAGCCACAGAAAGCCAGCTCCTCCTTCCCATGAATTTGGGTGGAGGGGGGCCCTGGGGCAGGGGGAGAAGTTCTGGCAGGCCTGCCCACACATGGCCCAGCAATGCTGTCTCACCCTGTTGTTGAACAACTCCTTGAACGCACACGTGATCTGCTCTCTCACTTCCTCCTCCAAACTGTGGAATGACAGATATCCACCACCAGAAAGCTAAGACTCGGAGAGATACTAGACTGGCCCAAATCCCAGAGCCAAGGAGGGGATTTGAACCCAGATCTGCATGACTCCTGTCCTCCACATTTTGACCTGCAATTCCCAAGAGTGGGATCCCCACTCGCACAGCAAAGCCTCTGCTCTAAAATGGAGGGGGCGGGGGTCTCTTGAAAAGTTGGGTCACTTTCTTGCAGCACAAAATTCTAAAGAAGAGCGTGCTGAATTCAGATGTGGTTATCACTGAAAACCTACGTACCTTGTCTCTAAATACGCAGCCTGAGCTTGTCCCCCGGGTAAAGTAGGTTTCTATCCCAAAGTGTGCTCTTTTGATTGACAGCTACGCAAAGCCGAGTTCTGTGTTTACCCTGGGGTCACAGGGATTAATTGATAAGACAATCCTCTCCTCCCTGAAGAGCTTGTAGACAAGTGGAGGATTCGGAAACACATAGCCTCAGTTGTTACAACCACGTGATCATCATCAGCGGGTACTGGGGCAGCACGGTGAGGAAGAAGCACTGAACACCGACTGGCAGAGTCAGGGAAGGCTTCATGGAGGAGGTGGCCATGGAGGGTCTTGGAGGATGACTTGGAGGGTATCCTAGCCTGCGAAGGGGGTAAAGGAGCAGAGGATTTTTGGAGAATGGCCGGTAAGCAGGAGTTTGGGGAAAAGAGGGAAGATTATATAAGGTAATCCAGGAGGATCCAGATTCTGAAGGGTGTTAGGATCCTGAGAGGGAGTTAGAGTCTCTGCTAAGACCTTTTTAAAAGAAGATCTGCCTTTGGGGAGTGTGCTGGGGCAACTGTGCGAAGGATGGACTGGAAAGGGTGGGAGGGGAAGCCCCAGCTCGAGATTTTATTGTGACTAAAGCCAGTCACAGCTCCTCCCCTCATGGAACTAGCAGACTGGTTGGGAAGACAGATGTTAATCAAAAAAATCATAGAATGAGCGCATGTTTATAAACTGAGATGTTCTGAAAGAAGGGAACTTGAGAGAAAGGCAGCTCCCAATTGTGGGGAACGTGGTCTATTGGGTGGCTGGGAGAGGGAGCCACATGAGAGAGGACAGGACCCCAAGGAGTGGCGATGGCATGGAGAAGGGACACTGAGGAGGCTGGAGTGGAGATGTGGTGACTGACTGATGTGGGGGTTGAGAGGGAAGGAGGATGTTTTCAGGCTTTTGACACTGGGAAGGCCCCAGAAGGATCTGGGAGAGACAATCTGAAGGAGCATATGATGGGAAGAAAGCCAAGGTCCTTGGTGATTCAGGGGAGAAAGTGGAGCTTTAACCTTCCGCGGGACCTGTATGCAGCAGAGCTAAAGGCAAACACTCAGATTCAGGTTCACACTTGGTGTCTTCGGTGAAGTTCGTGTCCTACAGGCTGGAGCAACTGGAGGGTCTTGAGAAGGAAGGCCCCCTGCTTAGCACCGGGGTCCAAGCAGACACTTGCTAAAGGAACAACATAGGCTCTTCAGCTAAAAATGCCATACTGTGCTTTGCAAACAAAAGATTCTGAAATTTCCCTGGCCCATGGAAGAGAAAAAAAAAGGAAATAAGTGAGACAGATGAGCCATACGAGCCCCAAGGTATCGCTAAGGGAGTGATGAACCAGGGGGGCGTCCTGACAGCCAAGAGCCGTATTGCCAAGAAGGATCTGACTGCAGAGGAGGGCCCTACAAGGGCTGCAGAGTCTGGATCCCATTGCCAGCCCTAGTAAAACTCACTATAACCAAGGGCTAGGTAAGAGAAACCAAGGAAAGGTCACATTGTGGCATGGCAAGACCACAGTTGACTACCATGTTCTTGGGGTAGAACACGCTGCCCATGTCTGTCAGTGGGAACCGGGAGTGGAACCAGCCTAAAGGGCTTCAGAGGGGACAGAGTCTTCTGGGTCTGTGTTGAAATCTGGGCATCTCTGATACAGAAGGGTTACAACATAGTTTACTGCATTTTGAAAGTTAGAATTTTGCCTTTCATCATTTAAATGCAAGCTAGGTATAAGGATTTGGGGGAATAAGGGAGCTTATTACAGCTGCTATCATGAGGAGACAATAGTAGGAAGGTCCTTACACATGGCAGAGCAGGCAGCTGTGATCATGGAAGGGTGTCTGGCTCAGGCTCAGAGAGCCTGGGCATCTGGAAATGACCATTGTGTGTCAAAAAAGGCATTTGAGTCTAACATAAGTCCTCATCTTGGCATAATTCTCCAGGAAGTGATAAAAATATAGCTCTTTTCCTGGACTAGTTCAGAAGAATGATTACGCCTGTTACAGCAGGCATTCCACTATCATATAATATGTATTTATGTCCTTTCCTCATGTTATTCATGACATAAAATTTTAAAAGCCTGGTACCTTTAAGCTTCTGCAACAGGCCGAGAGTCCACAATTCATGAGGGAATGGCTTGATGGTACCCAGAAAACGTGCTCTCTTCGATGATGTCTTCACAGAACACTTTAAGGCCCTGCCCCGCATCCTCCATCTTGTTCTCAGACTGATTGTTGCCACCTTCATGGGGAGAAAGCCCTACCTTTTTATCAATAACATTCCATTCTAGGATGGAAATGGGGTCAGACTATCCTTCCTCAAAGTGAAAGAATGATAGGAGACCAGGCTGTTCAGGGTTAGCTCCAGAAATATTATCACAAGTATAGTTCTTGGGCAGGCCTGAAGCCAGCCGGCTAAGACCAAGTCACCTCGTGCCTAGTTTCTCAGGATTCAATCCTTCACTGACCAAAAATGTTGACTGAGTCCCTACTACCAGCAAGGCATTATCCATCACCAATGACAGAGCCATGTGCCAGTCAGCAGGCCCAGCCCTCATGGAAGTCACACTCCTCCGTGAACAGAAAAAGAGGGACAAGAGGCTGAAGATAGTTTAAAGACTAAACAAAGAGACAGAGGTCATTATAGATTAGGTACTGAGGGTTAGGAAAGAAGTAAAAACACTGAGCAGAAGAATAACGAGGGAGGCCTCCTTCAGCCAAAATGTCAGACAGGAGCTACCTGAGCTGGTGACAGTCAAGTTTACCCCCAGTGCATGAGGAGGCTGAGGCGGCAGCCACGCAGAGACAACAGGGAAAGGGCCCTCCAGGCTGAAGAAGTGCTGAGATGTGGCAGTCTGGAGCCAGTGGGGCTATGTGAGTGGAGGCGGGGTGCCAGGAGTCTCACTAGGAGGGGCCCTGAGGCCTCCCAGATGACAGGAGAGACTGTCAGCCCTGGGAAAGCCACTCAAGGAGAGGGCCAAGGTCTGACTGCTTTTTTCAAAGGGTTATGCTGAGAGTTGACTGTGAGAGTCTTTCAGCCTGACCCTGGGGCTTCCTTGCAATTCAGAAAGAAAGAAAAAACTAATGCTAATAATAAGTGTTATTATTATGCTAATAATAACACTGATGGCACATGTGTTACATGCCAGGCAGTCGTCTTTCATGCACTTCCCAAGCAATCAATTAACTCCTTGAATCATCACAACACCCCTGTGAAGGAGAGATTGTAGTTTTCCCATCGTACAGCTAGATAAACAGAGGCCCCGGGAGAGGTTGGGACGTGACCTGAAGCCCACATGCAAAGCCAGCTTTGCCTGACAGAGAAAGTGAGTTCTGAGGGCCTCACCAGAGCCCCACCCTGAACCTGGGATCAAGGACCCCCCCATTCATTCATCAGAGTCTACTGAGCGCTTCCAATGGTGCTCCATTCTGCACCAGGGTCTGGAGCTAATGGCGAAGAAAACACAGCTCTGCCCTCGGAGGAGCGAGCGGGTCCCCAGGCATCCCTGAAGGAATAAATCTGGGCTGCACAGGCTTTGTGCACCCCTGTTCCTTGGCACTGATCTGGGGGCAAGCCTCCTCTCCTTCTGGACACACTGAATCCAACTCCTCATTTAGGAGCCGGGATAAGCCAAGAGGTCCTTTAGGGAACACAAGCTTGCGGGGCCCAAAGGCCAAGCCTCAGGCTTCCTCAGGCACTTGCCTCTCTGTGCCACCCTTTGAGCCCGGCCTGGGTGCTCTGGGTCTACGGGTCCAGGCGTTAGGGAACCCTGGGGCTCTGGTGGGGTCTCTGTATATTTCAAGCACTGTCCTTCATCATCCCAGCCTGGATGCTGGGATGCTAGCCTCCCTCTTAATTTTAGCCTGCTATGCGCAGATGGGGGTAGGTAATCGAACTGTTTTAGGGGGAAGTGGGGAGGCAGAGTTCCCACACCAGGGGGAGGGCATCATGGCATTCTGAAGCAGCAGCAATTTTCCTAACAATTGCCCCCAAGCCCTCTACTTGTTGATCAGTTTGTTCTCTGAGACCCATACACAACCGCCTCTTTGGGCAACGTGTTATTAAAGCCCCATTATCCAGGCGAGACGGGCCTGGGAGAGCGCTCATTACCAGGTCCCCGCCTTCTGCCTGACAGATCAGCCCCAACCTTCTCCCCCCACACACCCCCGCACAGTGGGAGCAGTGTGAATCACAGCCCTATTCAACATCACTCACAGGAGCTCTCCCTCTCTTCCTTCACTAGGAGCACTGCTTAGGCTAGGGCTGCCTACTGACTCCACTTTCCAGTCCCTTCCACATACAAGCCAAGAGTCAAATGTCACAAGACAGCCTGGGCTGGAGAAGTCAGAAAGAGGATTTGCACAAAATCAAGGGTTTGTGATGATCTTTGCAGGTGGGAAGGAAGATTGGCTTGTTCAGTGAGGTCAATGGCATCTGAATGATTTAGCTCCATTCAGCCCTGCCTGGCGGCCCTGGAGGGGCCAACGGGGCTGGGTGTGATCCTGGGTGAGACCAGGCAGGCAGGCTTGCCTACTCCAGGCTTTCAGCGTTCTGTTACCCTGCTGGGTTTGCTTTAGGTGGGACCTCCACCTCATTTAATCTTGACAGCAACTTCCTAGGAAGGCACATCTATTTCCTTTCATAGGTGAGTAAACAGAGACTCAAAGAGGTTTGGTAACATGGCCAGATGCCCACAGCCAGGTCGTAGTGGAGCTGGGATTTGAACCCAGGCATGCACCTGTGCTATTCTCACTCCTCCGACTATGTTCCTGAAGCTTCCCATGATTGACACAGCTGAAGGAGTCTGTGACTAACTCTGTAGGTAGCCAGAGGGGTTAGGAGGAGGACATGGAGCCCGTGACCACTATCCCTTTGAGTAAAGAACCTCACATTTAGCCTTGAGACCCACTGGTTGACAGTAAGGGTTTTTTGTGAGACAAGTAGCTTCATGGTGATTATCAGCTAAGCCAGTTCCAAAGATACTTTCTTCCTAAAAGGCAGCACCCACCCTCCAGTGACTGGCCTTCTCCCCCATGCCCTGGGTCCCATAGCTCCTGAAAATTGTGGGTGATAATTAATTCATGACTCAGGGAGCATCGTGACCTCACAAGATATTGAGGCCAGCTCCAGTGCCCAAGCTCTTGGCATTAGTAGCATACTATTTGGCTCCTTTCCAAGGCCAGCCTTCTCTCTGAGAATATATTATGGTAGGTTTCCAAGGTCAAAGTAACACAGCCTTTTCCCACTCAGGGCAGTGAGGACAAGTTTATTTCCTACCACATATTAAACGAGAGGATGCCACTAGCATGACACTTCAAGTTAATTATGGAGCTCTAGTCACCCTAAAAAGCATCAAGTTTCCATAGAAGTTTCTTTCCCCCCTTTTTTTCCTCCTGCTAAGATGTCTGTCATTTTCATATTAATTAATAAGATCTCTTTATATAAGAAGACCCCCAGTATCTGACACTGTCATGTGTATTGGAGATACAAATTCTTTTCTCACTTGGTCTTTTGCCCTACATTGTTAGTTATTACATCTTTGTTGTATATGAGTGAAGTTTTATGTGGTCAAATCCCTCCATCTTTCCCTTTCTGGCTTCTGAAACCTCTTCCAGCCTAATATTATATAAATAGCAATATTTTAGTCTAGCCTTCTATTGTGTCGTTTTTAAACATTGAGCTCTTCAATTCCACTCAGAATTTAGTTGTATAGGTGGAGCTATGGATAAAATTCTGTACTGCCTGCCATTTAGCCCAGCTAACTGTGCATAACTCAGCCCATGAGGTCCCTTCTGAGAGACAATGACAACAAAATTAGTCTATTGGGTTAGTCCAGATCACATCAAGAGGGGTAAACGAAAGACCCAATCAATGGTGGGTCTAGCCATTGAGGATGATTCAAGCCAGTAGACCTGGCTTTACTTTAAAGGAGGTCTTTGCTATGATGACCCATTTTGCCCCATAATAAGAGGACAGAGGGATATAGATAGTCCTGAAAGAGCTTACAAGAGATTATTAAAAATGCATACTTTGGCTAAGAAAGACCCCTTCCTGCCCAGTTGGGTGCATGTGTTACTGCTCTGGAGGGGGTCACTTTCACTCTGGAAATCCCAGGCTCAGAGTGAGTCTGAGCCTCTTGTAATTAGTTACTCCTGTAGGTCATAGCCAAATTCAGGTCTGGAGGTTAATCCTTGATCTATAGACTAGAAATGAAACAGGTGTAAAGATTGTCCAGAAGCCATATAACAAACCTAAAGAATTCATATTCCAAGTGGGGGAGGGGTGGTTGTGGAGGGAGGGGAACCAAAGGAGGGGGAGCTAAGCCATGCATTTAGGGATCTGTGAATGTTCTTTTATCGTAACACACACTGCTTAGTGGGCTGTCTCTGCCTTCTTTAGATTATTCTGTTACACAAAATGCCCAAGTGAAGCCACCAAGGATAAAACAGAGCTTAGTGGCAAAATGCACAGCCAGAAGCAAATGAGAAAGAAAAAAAAAAAAATACACTCCGAATCTAGGCCATTTTCCCTAATCAAAATTCAGAGAATTTTCCCTGAAAGTTCTGTAATTGCTTGCTCCATTTGTGTCAGCCAAAGGTTTGTGGGGTTTTCCAAGGGAAGCAAGGGAAGATGAATTTCTGTAAAGCATCACTCAGCTGCATACATTATCTGTTTTGTACAGCGCCCATGGTAAGTGCGTCACCTGGGACCAGGGCCTGCCTGCCCAGTCCCTTGCTCAGATCGTGTGCCCTCCAGTTTCCCACTGATCCAGCTAGGAAGGGAACAACTGTCAGAGAAATCACATCCTGCTGTCCCCTTCCAGTTTGGGACTGGGGCCGTTCTGGAGTCTCTCTGCCACTGTTCCTTTCCACTAGGATGATAACCAAAAGCTCCCTTCTTAACAGAAGCCAATACCTGTAGAGAATCGTGGCCAGTGATGGAATGGCATCTTTTTCACACAAAATGGATCTCACCCAAGAAGGCAGTGTGTTCCCCTGTTTCTGAGAATGGCATCAGGAGCTGGGGCTCTAGAGAAATGCTGGATACTCAGTAATGACTTCCAAACTCCCAAAGAAATTCCTCCTTATTTAAAGTAAAATGAATCAAATATTCCAAGTATTCCAAAGTTTTCAGAGACACCGGAAACACACAATAACAACACAAACCCACTTCAGTTTTCAGTTTTCAGACTCTGAGATGCATTGGGACTGAGTCAAACAGCTGGCTAGACACACACATACACATACGCCCACATGTACTCACACACAGGAGAGCCGAAGATTCACGCAAGTTAGAGCTGGATTTTGTAGCCAAAGTGACAAGTGCTAGTATTTTTGTACATCTTGTCAGATAAATACCAATCCTTAAGAAATGCTGGTATTTTTTTTTTTTTTTTGAGATCTAGCTAAACCTGGCCACTTGTGGGTGAGTGCTGAAAACATGAAATGTTAAAGAGGAAAAAAGAAAGTGCTGTCTCATAATGTACCCCAAATCCGGATGCAAACCAAAAACACTGTATAATAACCATTTAGATGTTAGCGGATGCCCGGGGGCTTTCTAAACCACCCAACCAAAACCCAGCTTTCTGATAGGATTCTCTGTTGGAAACCTGATGTGGGGTCCTTACCACAAAGTACAGATGGTAAAACATGCTTGGGTCTTCATCTTAAAGCTAGCGGATCCTGACAAGTTCACAGTCTCTAAAGAGTCAAAGAGCAGTGTCCAAAAAGCCAGACCTCCCCACACACTCCCCTGCCAGCATGCGCAGAGGCTACCTTGAGTGAGCTGCGCAGCGAGTGTAGACAACTGCCTGCTGAATTTGAACAAGATGGACACACAAAAGTCACACTGCTCATGATTCGACTCTCGT
Source organism: Lutra lutra (assembly GCF_902655055.1). Taxonomy (NCBI): domain Eukaryota; kingdom Metazoa; phylum Chordata; class Mammalia; order Carnivora; family Mustelidae; genus Lutra; species Lutra lutra. The sequence goes on along the minus strand of NC_062282.1, from coordinate 75,333,058 downwards.
TGAAAGGATATGAGATGTGTGGCTGGCCTCACTCCCCAGAGCCAGGGGGTGGGGAAGTGTAGTAGTTAGGAGCACCTGCTTTTGGAGATCCTAAACATGCCTGGGTCTGCACCCCACTTTCCAGCCAGATGTGACTGGAGGGGATAAAGCTCTGAGTGCCCATGCCTCTGTCTGTAAATGGAGGTAATAAGCAAGCCTGGCACGGAGATGGTCATGAGGCTTAAGGTCCTGCTTGTGACCAGCGATGCAGCTTCCATCCGGGGACACCATCCTCTCCCCACTGCCCATGGGGCTGGGTGGTCTGAGATCCTCAAGAGACTATTTTAGGAAGGGCGTGGCTGATAACAAACATTTGACCTGCTGGTTCATTTTAAATGTTTAATTAATTACAAGATAAAAGTGACACCACAGCCAGGAGTCCCAATAAATGGACTGAAAGGAAAAGAAAGAGCCTTCCCTCTATGCTAGTTTTTTGAAGTCTTCCTAGAAATCTGAATATTATTTCAGAAGACAGGCACTGCCAGCCAGCCCAGCCCCACCGCAGGGTAACCACCAAAGTCTGGGACTTCCCTGTGAAAAGTGTCAGCAGATGCAAACTGCCTGAAGGGATTGTCTCTCCTTACAGGGTTGAAGAAAGTTTTAAAACCTTATTCTGGTCCATCTTTGGCTTGTCTGAAGTGATCTCGGTGGTGCTGAAATACGACCACAAGTTCATCGAGAACATCGGCTACGTCCTCTACGGCGTCTACAACGTCACCATGGTCGTAGTGCTGCTCAATATGCTCATAGCCATGATCAACAACTCGTATCAGGAGATTGAGGTAAGGTCAGCTCACTGAACTTGTCCTCCCTCCCTTGGTTCCATCTACATGGCTGTTTGAAGCAACGAGAGTAATGACATTAGCAGCTCCTGTGTTACTAAATGTGAAACCAGGGGGCGCCTGGAGGGCTTGCTGGGTTAAGCATCTGACTCTTGGCTCAGGTCATGATCTCAGGATGGTGAGATCGAGTCCCGCGTCGGGCTCTGCGCTGGGCAGGGAGCCTGCTCGGGATTCTCTCTCTCTCTCTCTATCGCTTTTTCAAAAAAAAAAAAAAGTGAAGTCAGAACAGCACACAACCAGCATGCTTATCACACTGCCCCCAGGAGCCCTTTTGGTCAACGTGCCACATGGCAGAGTGGCCCCCCACACCAAGTGGCCCAACCACAGCTGAGAGAATCAGGATGGTAAATCTTTCCTCTTCTACATGTCTCCTCGAGACAGCATGCCAGTGGCCCATGGCCAATCAGAATGACTGTATCTTTCAGCCAACATCCCCTTTGCCTCTTGCATGTTATTTATTAAATACCTACTGTATGCAACGTCCATGCCTGGCACTGGTGACACAAAGATGACTAAGACAGTCCCTGCCCTGTAACAACTCAGTTCCTTGAGACAAACAGATATATCGATGAGCAAACTCCACTGCCCTGGGCCCAGTGCAACCAGAGCAGTCCTACCAGGTACACAAGCTACAAAAGCAGAGAAGATTCCAGAGGTGAGGCCTGAAGGCCATTCAAAGAGTGATACAACGTTGCCAAATAGCTCAGGGAGGAGTTCAGGAGACAATTTATCAAAATCTGAAATGCATAAGCCATAAACTGTTGATAACAGCCTTGCTTGGAAGAACAAGAAATTAAGAACAAACTAAACGAGCATTCACAGGAATCTAGTGAAACATTATGATGCATCTGAACAGGAGAACAGTGCTCGACTTCAGGAAGGACAAAGATGTTCTTCATACACTGGACGACAGACCTACCAGTTAGCGTTTAAATGAAAAAAATCAAGTTGCAGAACAGTGTTCATAGTGTGCTCTCCCTTGTGTAGCAAAGGAAGAAAAGGGCATACACGCTCACTTTTAATTGGTTAAGCTTTGAAAAGGAAGAAATTTCTGAAACAGTCCACAAGGAACACAGCAGGGCTACCTGTCCAGAGGCGGGGGAGGGGAGAGTGGAAGAGAAGGGGGGTGGGGGAATGGAGGGAATTGGGAGGGGAAGGGAGGGGCAGAATGCCTTTCTCCTTAGGCCTTTTCAAGCTTTCTAAATCTTATTATTGTTTCACTTCTTATAAGATAAAATAAATAAGCTAAGGATTAATAAAATGCACTAACCTATTTTGAATTGACTCAACAGTTGCAATCCTAGGATAGATCTAGGCAGAAGTATGGTTTTACATAGGTGCTCATTAAAGGAAAAAACGTGTAAATAGCCCATTGATTTCAGAGGGTTCTAATAAACTCTGACGGAGACTCGAGAACACTGCATCTACAATGAGGAAAAACTTGTTTGTGCTGATATCGCACAATCTCTATGACATCGTTAAGTGGGAAAAAATGCAAGTTGTGGAAAAGCACACCTAGGAAAATCTTATTTACATAACAATACGAATGTGCATGTACAGAAAGAAAAAGCAGAGAAAGGCAGGGAAAAGCTACCACACCATTGATGGGTTGACCCTGGGCATCCTCTGGGGAAGGGAGTTAAAGGAGAGAGCTTTGGAAGGGGGCTGCCACACCTTTGTACTTGGATCTTTTATAAGAAACAAGCACTAGCGTATTCCTCAACAAGAAGAAATTAAAGACTTCCCAGAATTGGTTTGCAGGGCTGTGGAAACAGAGCAGCACAGACTGGGTTTTCCCCCACAGTTCTGGAGTCTGGACGTCCCAGATCAGGGTGCTGGCAGAGCTGGTTTCTTCTGGGTGTTTCTCCTCGGCTGGCAGATGGCTGCCTTCTCATGGTATCCTCCTATGGTCTTTGCTCCCTGTGAGTGGGTCCCTGATATCTCTTCTGCTCAGTATAAGTTCATCCTTGATGTCAGATCAGGGCCCACTCCAGCAATGTTGTTTAACGTTACTTACCTCTTTAAAGGCCCTATTTCCAAACACAGTCACATTCTAAGGTGCTGGGGTTTAGGGCTTCAACATATGAATTTTAGGGGACACATTTGGTTCATAACACACACCTCCCCAAAAAAACAACATGAGCCAAGGCAGGAGGGGTGAAATAATGTAGTATTCTTGGCCTGTAAGAAGGAAAAGCACCAGGAAAAGCAGCAAGAGGTGAAAGGGAGAGGTGAGTCAGCACGAAGCCTGAGCCTTGTCCCTACTCTCCCCCTTCCCCCCAAAGGAAAATGCAGCACTCTGTCCACAAATGAGCATATGTTTGCATGGTGTACATATTTACTCACTTATGTGGGTGAGCTGTTGCCAACCAGCCCTTCCTGCCCTTCTGGGTCTCAGTTTCCCCAAATGTAAGAGAAACCAGATGGTGCCTGGATAGTATGCAGGTCTCCATACCACTCACCCAGGGTGCAGCCCCATTCTAACAAGCACATTGTGCTTTGGTCCAAATGAACGTGGCATGGAAACCATGGGATTAGTGTGGAGAGATGCCCACTAGTTTGGGGAAGGATTAGGCATGGCCATGACGTCACGTGTGCTTGTGAGGTCAAGCTACCCCAGCATGGCCTTGTGCCACGAGATGGAGAGCGCACACTGCAGCCCACACCTCCTCTCAGGGCTCTGGGCTTCTCCTCAAGGGAGAGCACGTGTTCCCTCCCATCTCACCAACAATGCATGTGCAAGGATCCTGAGAAGCGGAACAAGGCTACTAGACCGTGCCAGGTACCCCGGCTCACGCTGAACTTCAATGAAGTACACTTTGTGAAATCTTCTGAGAGAACACTCATTTCTTCAGTCAACAGATCTAGAGGACCTACTCTCCAAATCCAGGGACCCACCTGCCTCTACAAGGGCCATACCCCCTTCTTGGGGGAGAGAGGCCTCCTCCACCTGAGCTGCCCTGCCCATGTGCTCCCTGTCCTCTCGCGTCCTTGGGAGCTGCCACCGCACATCATCCCTGCTCCACCCCTAGCTTCACCCTTCCTGTCAGCATTTAAATGAGATGCTGGATCTTTAAAAAAAAAAAAAAAAAAAAGTAACTAAAAAAATCCTCCCTTGATCCCGCTTTCCAGATCTTTCCCTCCTGCTCTTTTGTGCCAACTTTCTCAGAAAAGCTGTTTACACTTCTCACTGCCTCTTCTACTCATTACCTCCCACTCTTCCCCGCTCTCACCCCACCCACACTTGACCTGGTAGAGAACTACTCACCCCGGGGAGCTCAGCTCCAACACCAGCCATCAGGCAGCCTCCTCGGCCCTGCAGGCCAGGTCAGGAGCTCCACACCCAGAGGACCCCGTAGCCATTAGCTCAATTCCAGATGAAAGACGAGGCGATGAACAGTTTGCCATATTTGTGCCATGGGCCAGGCCGCATGCTCCACGAGTCCACAGTCAACCCTGTGCCTACCCCCAGCCCAGGCCAATCAGAGAGTAGGTACTAAACACATGTCTGCTGAGTGACTACAGGTTGAACTCCAGCCACTGTGTTAAGTTATGGAGATGAAAATAATATTTACTGAGGGCCTACTAATGTCTGACACTAAGTGAACTCATGTCATTCTCATCATATGACCTATGCTAGTGTCTCTGAGGATCGGAACCCACCCCCTGCTAGAGCACAGACTCGGTGCCAATCTCAAGGCTACGAGAGGGAGGCGGCATTGTCTCCATCTCCCGGTGAGCGAGCCCAAAGCCCTTGCTGAAGTCAGGCAGCTAGTAAGGGGTCATGAGCCCAGGTCTGTCTGACGTCCAGCCCCATGCCTCTTTGCTGCTCTCAAACCACCCCACTAGGATAGAAGCCTGAAGAGCCCACCTATAAAAGCCACACACACCTGCTACCTCTTAGGGGGCACGGATACCATGTCAGAAGTAATGGATGTGGGGTTTAAATCTCACACTGCTACGAAGGAAAAGAGCATGGCTGGACTGGCTGGGGCTCACTACAGTCAGGTCTGTTTCTCTCAAATGAAACATGCAGAATCCCTTCACGTCCCCTGTGGCAGCACTCCGACCAATCAGAAATACGCTTGCTAATTAGAAATATGCAGCGATAAGATATACCACGGGAGCTGCTCGCCACGTGTACCTGCTAAGTATGTGACATGTGTCAGGTCCACATGGGAACGTGCTGTAAGCATACAATACACACCGATTTCAGAGACTCCGTAGGGAAAAAAATGTGAGTTATCTCATTAAGAATTTTTATAATGATGACACACTGAAACGATTCACATTTTGGATCTTCTGCATTAAAAAAAATAGATATCACTGAGATTAATTTCACCTGTTCTGTGGGGCACCTGGCTGGCTCCATCAGGAGGGCTGTGAGACTCTTGATCTCAGGGCTGTGAGTTTGAGCCCCACGTTGGGTGGAGACATTACTTCAAGTAAATAAATAACACTTTAAAATAATGTAAGCTTTGATGAATCACTAACTTCTACACCTGAAACCGTTACCCTATGCATTCGCTCACTAGAATTTAAATAAAAACCTGAAAAGGAAAAAAAAAAAAAAAAACCACGCCCTTGTTCCGTTTTCCCTTTTATACTGTGGTTCCTAGAAAATTTAAATTTACTTACGTGATTCACCTTTGTGGTTTACTTGCTATTTCTACTGGGCAGCACTGCTCTGGAACATGAATCCCTTGATGCCGTGGTGGTGATTCGTGAACCGGCAGAGCTCTCGATGGCTGATGGGATTAAGTTCCAGTGAGCAGAGTTCTCGGGCTTGCGGCCGGCCCGTGGAGAAATGTTTGTGAAAATACCCAGCGGGGAGTCAGGGAGGAGGAACAGGCTGAGGTTTTCCAAGAAATGAATCCCGCGGAGTCAGGCAGAGATCTCAGGGAGGGCTAATTTCATATGGTCTGAGCAAGAGAAACTCCTCATCCGGGGCCATAGTGAACAGCAAATAACATCCATAGCCCCTCAACTGGTCACGTTTCCAAGTCTGCCTGCATCCCGGCCCCTCACACCGAACTCTGCTGTTCAACTGTGGCCTTTGATGGTGTGTTTGTTTCCCTTTGTCCCACAGGAGGATGCAGATGTGGAGTGGAAATTTGCCCGAGCAAAGCTCTGGCTGTCTTACTTTGATGAAGGAAGAACTCTTCCTGCTCCTTTCAATCTAGTGCCAAGTCCTAAATCATTTTATTATCTCATAATGAGAATCAAGATGTGCCTCATCAAACTCTGTAAATCCAAGGCCAAAAGCTGTGAAAATGACCTTGAAATGGGCATGCTGAATTCCAAATTCAGGGTAGGTGGCGTGGGGCTTATGGGACCAGAGAAGACAGTGGGAGGGGGAGGGGGATGTGCTTGATTCAGAGGGTGCCGCTGATTCGAGGGAGGTCAGCATGGGGCCCCCACTTTTCAGAATCTGCGGGCACATCAGTGTAAGCTGCAGCCCCAGCAGAGGCAGCCTGGGGTAGCTGCCCTTCTCCCCACAGATCCCTGCAGGGGTGGCCCTACTGGGGGCTGAGCCACACCCCCATGGAGGCAACCACTTTGTGGGCCCCCACAGAGGAATGGCTCTTCCCAGAAAGTGCCTGGAGAATGATCTCTGGGAAGAAAGTTTCCCTTGCCCATCATCTCCCGCTCCCGAAGACTGTCAAGGTTTAGTAGCATATGAGAATCTCTGAGGCCCCTGGAAGAAAGATACCCCCTATGAACTATAACTCAGGGCTTCCCAAAGTGGACCAAACTATATTCTATAACCTGTAGTCATCCCACAGAACTAAGGTCCTAAGAACGGTGTTCTAAGAAGCCTAGCAGCAGTGGGTATATAAGCTTCGTGCAGGGCCTCTTTTCAGGGGCAGTCTCATCTGTGCTGTTCACAGATGGCTGTCATATGTGTTGTATGAACGTGTGTGTGTGTGTGTGTGTGTGTGTGTGTGTGTGTAGTATTTATTATGTATTTGGGTGGGTTTTTTGTTTTGTTTTGTTTTGTTTTTGTTTTTTCCAGAAGACTCGCTACCAGGCTGGGATGAGGAATTCTGAAAACCTGACAGCAAATAACAGTTTCAGCAAGCCCACCCGATATCAGGTAACAACCACCCCTTCCCCAGGCATGGGCAGAAGGGGGCGCTCTCCAGACATGGACTTAGTAACTGGGCTGTGTCGGCCCCCCAGCCCACAGCTCCATTCCTTCCTTCATTCCACAAACATGCACTGAGTGCAAAGGATAGACCAGGCACCGCTACTCCCTGGGGATGGAGACGGGTTCCTGTCGCAGCAGCACGTCCAGGCCGGTGAGGCATGGAGACAAGGAACAAGGAACACACACGTAAATATGTAACCTCAAATTGATAAAGGGAGAAAGAAGGAAACAACAGGGGGCAAACAATGGAGAACAGGAGGGAGTCCCTGCTTAGGTGCGGTATCAGAGGAAGCCACTTCAAGGACAGGACACTTAGCTAAAACCTCAAAGAAGGAGGTAGCCTTGTGGGGCCTCCCAGGGACGGAAAGGGCATCCACAAAAGCGGGAGGGGAGAAGCCTGGCAGGGGACAGTCATCCAGGTGTAAGAGAGCGAGACGTAGACTGGGTTGTGAGTAGGGTGAGGGAGAAAAGCAGACAGACTCAATATACATTCCGGACAGACAGGCAATGGGGCGTGATGCTCCTCTGCAGGGACGGGGTGCCCAGCATGACTCCCAGGTGTCTGTCTGAGGCGACCAGGTGGACGTGGGTGTCTTCACGGAGCCCCTGACCTAAGATGCCAGCCTGCCAAAGTCAGTTCTTATACATAAACCTTAGAAGACTTTTTATGCTTACGGTCCTTTGCGTGGCTTTTGGAAATTAGTGCCACACCTCTCTATCCATTTGAATCAGCCCATGAGCCAGTGATAAATGGCAACTTCAGGTTATTGATTATAAAAGCACAGGCCATTCGTTTCCTGCCTTCCCATTCTCGATGATCAGCAGTTCTGTCCATGCTGATCAGTGCTTATCAGAGGTGAACTGGAAGCTGTCCTGAGCATGGCCCCTACTGCCGCCGTCCCAGACGGAGCAATGAGACCTAGCATCTTCCAGGCGTAGGTCCCTAAAGGTATCTCCACCCATATTTCAGAAGCCAGCTATGCAGGTAGGAGCATTTAAGCGCACAATTAAGAAAAGGTTCATCCCTCAAAGTACTTAGAGTTTGATGAGAGGACACAGGCTAAAAACTAGAAACGGGCAAATCTTGTATTTAATCGTGTGCAAAATTGGGCCTGACCAGTTTGATCTGCTTTGAGTTATGTTACAGCACAAATCCTTCCGTCAATGGAGAGATTTTTATTGCTCAGCTTCTCAGAGAAAAGCATAGATTATCTGTGTCGTGAAAGAGATAGAAAGCCCTCATGGGTTAGGGTCAAGTCTCTGATGGGTTTCAAGAAGAATCAGCTGCAGAGATAAAGGAAGACTGATGATGTGGTGAATGTCCTTTGCCCAGAATGAATCCTTTATGAACAAGACTGTTTTCTAAAGCAGCCTCGGGGTGATCCCATTTCTGTCTTCCCTCACCACCGGCTGAGTCCCTGCTGCCATCAACGTCCCCAAAAGCTTCCCACAGTGATTACAGAGATTGGGTGGTATTGGGCTTCGGGCTACTGATGACCTTGGGCAGCCTGCTCACCCCATATTTTGTGATTCCACCAAGAAAAGCCCCTGGGCTATTTATTCAAACAGTTGTCACAGAAAAGAAGGAAGGAAACAGGGCCAGTATGCATAAGAGGGGAAGGATTGAGAGGGAGCAAAGAAGCCAGAGCCCTTTTTGCATTTGCCCATATGCCCTGGCTCAGCCCTGCAAGGTGAAGTCTGGGTGTCTTCCTGAGCCATCATCTGCTCAGAAAGGAGTGAAATAAGAGATGGTATGAAGGATGGCGGGGTGCAGCCTAGACACTAGCCCAGGTGTGATCTCACCCAACGCCAGAGGGAGAGGCAGTAGCTTTAACCCCATTAAATAGAGAGAAAACTGGGGCTCAGTGGTAAAGGTCCACAGCTGGTTGAACTCTCTCTGACTCACAACAATAGTCCTCTCTTACTACATCACCTTTCCTGGGCACCCAAGCCTTGCGGAGAACCTGTCCTGCCTGCCTGAGAACATCTGAGCCTGTAGAACATGAGGGGAGGGGGCGAGGTATAGAAGCAGCTTCTAGAATGAAGGACTGGGGCAAGGGTCTGGCAAAGCCTCTTGTTTTCTTGGGCCCACTGGCAGCCTTCCAAGTTGCACTACTTTCTTCCCAAAGCAACTTCCAAATGTACAGAAGGAGCCTGGCACACTTCCTCTTCCTTACGCGCCCGGCCGCACCCAGAGCCGTCACCTCCCTGAGGACGGATGGCTGGATGCACGTCCCTTACACTGTCAGCATTCTGAGAAATGCTGTAGCATCCCAGTGTCGTCCACATGCATGGAGTTTTTAAGCTCGTTGCCTTTGTGTCTCTTCAGTAGATCTGTTTGGTTTTTCAAACTCAGTGCGTGGGGTGTTTCAGCTTGTCCATGCTTTGCCTTCTGGGGGTGCTCTGGTGTAAGGGAAGGCCGTTTCCTCAGACCAGAGGCTCTCTGTGCTTTGCTTTAACTTAGGCTGTGAGGGGTCTGATGGCTATTTTTATAAAACCGACCCCTTACTTTTGCAATGTTGTGGGGGGTTGTTTGATTTTTTTTTTCCCAATCTGGGTTCAGGTGAAACTAAACAGTGAACCAAAACCAAGATACTGATGAAGGGGGTCAAAGGACTCCTATCAAAGCTACCCTGTGACCTGCTCCAGAATCCAAGGTGCCTGTCTGCTGAGGTGCGTGCAGACTCATCCAGTCCCACTCGGAGAGCTGCATTTCCTTCTTAGCAAAGCAAACAAGCTGCACCCCAAATGCACCAGAGAATCCAGACACAGTCTGTTCAGCACACCAGCCCTAGCATCTGGGGTGTAATCCCTTCCCCAAACCCAGTCCTCCTTTTCATGTTCTATGTGGCCTTTTCTGTAGAGACTGAAGCAAACAGGATAGACAACTCGCTAACGGTGATTCCTTCTATTTCTGGTGTCTGATAAACCCTAGTTGAACACATGGCATGTCCTGGGATCCATTTCGTACCCTCCCTTCCAAGCATCCCTCAATTTCTGTTTTCCTGGGGGGCAACACTGTTCCCCCTAGGTTCTGCTTTGTGGACCATCTTCAACAGCCCATCTGTGTCCTCTCTGTTAACATCTTGAGCTCCCCTGGCTGCACAGAGAGATGCTTCTCTTCCATAGAAAGGCTTTCTATGTCTCCCCAGCACCACCAGCATCCCTAGGAATGTGGGCAAGGGAACCATGAGGCTCCTTCCCTGGACCTCACTGTCATGACCATTCCGATCCCTTATGCCTCTCACCCTCATCCCCTCCAGTATTAGTTCTTTGGCCTGAGTGATGTCACTAGCTATGCTCATCTCCAGCACCTGCTAAGGGCAGGAGGGCAAGATCAGTAGAATCGACACCAACGGGGACACATCCACTTGGGGAAAGTTTATTATCATCTTGAAGTGAAAGAATTCTATGAAAGATAGCAAGGGGACATCCCAAACCTATCACAAAGGAACATTCTTTTATCTTAAAGACAGTGAAGGAGGGGGGGGGGGTTTGATGTCCATCTTTTCTGAAAACAGATATCCCCTCTAGCATCTGTGTTAAAGAGAACTTTGGGCAGTTTGGACAGTTTCTAGCCACTTACGCATTTCTGGGGACAAGACTGGCATCTTCTCCTACATACCCCAGGTTGTCTAACACGTACACACTGGAGGGGAACCTGGTGCCCATCAGGACACAGAGTCTCTAAGCGGGTGCTAGGCAGTCACACAACTCTCCTTTAAGACATCTGTCACTCCTGGGAGTGAAGTGGGGGTGGGAGGAAGGGTAACGAGTCCCTGCCTGTCTGCCGTCCTCATGAGGTCCTGCTTATTCCATATTAAGCCCCTATAATCTTGATGCATAGTGAGGGGCTTAATAACAAACATTTGTTCCTCTCCCCTTGGAGCCACAGATGTGCAAACCTTAGCTCAGATGAGGCATGCCAGCCTTCAAGAATGGACCGTGAGCACTCGTGACAGTGACAAGCCAGTGACCTTCTTCCCCAAGGAAGTTTTTTTAAAGTTTTTTTATTGAAATACTCCAAGGGGTAAAACTGAACAAAGCCATCCATCCTCCAAAATCTAGCTGAGGCTTCTGCCTGCATAGAAAACTGTTTTTTTTTAAGAACAAGTAGGTACCTACGAGCGGCCCAAGCCCCTCTGACCAATGGGAACCAGTTCCTATATCCCAACCCCCAAAAGCATCGTGTGTATAACATTTTCCTGAAGGGTGGAAGAAGCCCCAGCTTTGGTTTCCACTTTGGTTACATCTCAGATCTGCCACTTCCTGGCTATGTGACCTTGGATAAGTCACCTCACAACACGAGCCTCGCTGTCCTCATCTGTGAATGGAGATGAACTCCCCACGCTCACCAGGTTTCTGGAAGCATTCATGAGGTCATTTTGTCAAGGAGGCTAAGGGGACCCCAGTCTACAGGAAGTACTCAATATAAGTGTTTTCTTGTTTCTTTTCCACCCTTCCTCCCTCCTCCCAGAGAGCCACTCTACACTAAGGGGACTTATGAGCAGGGTCTCACCTATTCAAGACAAAAGGAGTTTGAGGGGCACACTGTGTATTAGTAATAAATGTACCGTGGACTCTTTTAAAATAAGGGGTTGAGTCATGTTGTGCTACAACACAGGGTAAGATGGTGATCACGGCCATATATCTGTAGAAAGACTTGACTCAGCACCATTGCGGAACAGTGAACTCTCCACTTTCCACCTCCAGCTTATACTGCTACCCCATATATTTAAAGAGTCTTCAACTGATGAATCCAGAAACTAAACAACACTTAATTCTTGAGGTTTTCCTTCAAATGGCAACAGATGTTAACAAGATCCCCTTGACTTGCTTCAGCCCGAAAACTTGCAGAATGTTACCTTCAGGATGAATTCCAGATACCTGGTGGTCTGGGTTTTAGGGGTTTTGGGCTTCTTCCCTGAAAACTGGCTCAGGTCAAAGTTGGTTTTGTGTGGGGTTCAGAGTTCAAAGTGAAAAGAGCATTACTGAGTGCCAGGAAAGGTACCGACTCTTACCACTTGGGTAACTGCCTCAGGGACTAGGAAGGAGAACATCAAGGAGAAATCTAGCAGCGCAGTTTAGCCACTAACACGGCAAGACCCAGGCCTCTCTGACAGAGGGCAGCATGAAGACAACTTGCTGTCTCACAGTTCAGCCAAAATAAGATCATGACTCAGAGCACGGAACCAAGGAGACCAGTACCGGAGGGCAGAGGGGGTTTGGGCAGCAGTGGCCTAGAGGTGACACCGGGCTCCCCCCAGACGGCCTTTGCCGAGTTTGGTTAGAGTCCTGGAGTCACACAGCCTGGAGACACCGGGAGAACCCTCAGAGAACCCTCAGCTGATGACAAGAATGGGCTCAATCCGTCTCTTTTCCATCCAGCCATCCACTTCCCTTGGCTTACAAAAAGCTTTTCCTGAGCCCACATAGTTGGAGAAAACTCGGTAACCTGCCTGACCACACACAGCACAGCCAGGGACAGAATTCATGTCCCTCCCATCTAGAAAATGCTGCCTCTGTCCCCTGAGTCCCCAGGTGTGAGCAGGCGACAGGAAGGGGTCAGCAAGGAGCAGGGAATCCCTCCCTCTTTGCCAGCTGCTCAGCCCTGGTGAGATTCCGACATCTCAGCTATCCAAGTATTTCTGAATCCTGTGACTGCCCAGGAACCTTCCAACGACCAGCTGGCAAAATCCAAAGTTCACCTCCTGCTGTCTTTCTCGCACTTGGCTCTATTCTTGGTGTCTCTTAAGTGTTTACTCCTACCTCCTCATTTGCTTCAAGAGCCTGTATCTGCATAATACACGGAAGCCACAGGCCCAGCCCTTCCCCTCCAGCACGACAGGCATGCAGGCTTTCAGGGAAGTGGGATCCTGGCAAAACCTCCTGAGGTCCCCCCATAACTGTTTCTGCCTCTGGTAGGAATTTTCCAAGGTAGAGTGGACTTATCCAGCCTGGTCCTGACTCTGTGCTAAGCCCCAAGGAGAGGCCTTGACCAGCCAAGGTGACAAAAAATGTCCGGGTGGAGTCAGGCATAGGGCCCTCAAGCAGCCCTCACTCTCCCTGGTTTGGCCTCTCCCCCTTGAGTGTCCTGGTCTCACGTCCCCGGGGCAGGGTCACTCTAGGGGAGTATTAAACAGACACAGGCCCAGGTCCCACAACAGGAGAAGCACCCTGAGAAGAGAGGCACCAGGCACGGGGGCACCCCCAGCCACTAACCAGGCGCTCCGCGGGAGTGGGGTGGGCATACATACACCATGCGGGCTCCTGCTACTGTCTTTGGCCAGGCATGTCTGACCCTTTCCTTGCGTTCCCATTTCAGAAAATCATGAAGCGGCTCATAAAGAGATATGTCCTGAAAGCCCAGGTGGATAGAGAAAGTGACGAAGTCAATGAAGGTGAGCTAGGGGTTCCTTTCATGCGGACAGGCAGTGGGCTCCGGGGTTACCAAGCCGTGTTCCTATCCTGAGGCCCTGGGGGCACTCGCTTCCCTTGCTGGTTCGGTTGTGGGCAGAAGGAGGTGTCATGTGGCTGTGGGGGTGGGCTCCTGTCCCCTCGCTGACTGTGGGCTGGGGCCACCACCACCTTCCCCCTGGCTACCTACAGCTGCTTCATCTCAGAGCCAGCACCCCGGCCCTGAACCCTTCTCCAGCTGCCACGGTCCTTCCTGTTCTGTCCTCATGTCCCTCTGACCCTCTCATGCCTTCCTCTTCTGCTTGTAAAGACTCACAATTAGACTGGATAATCCAAAATCATCTCCCTGTTCAAAACCGGCTGATGCGCAACCTTCATTCCATTTGTGCCACTGGTTCCCTGTTGCCAAGTGACATGACCATACTCAGACCAGACCCCAGGGATCAGGACCTGGTCATCTCTTTGGGGGCCGGGGGCTGGTAATACTCCTGCCTAGCCCAGCAATGGCTGCCTCGATTCCCCCATTGTGTCCCACGGGTGCAGGGCGACCCAAAATTCCTCATTCCGTGGGTACACATACAGAGAGCCGGAGGCAGACTGGACCCCTCTTTCAGATCCTGCCACCATCCTGTCTTCCTTCTAGGCTGTCAGATACCTGACAGCCTGCAATGTTTCTGGAAGCATTCCCTACCTCAGAGTCATGTGCTAAAAATGCCCATCCCAGACGGCACCCAGGACCAAGGTGTCAACATCTGTGGGGTGGCACCTGGAGGCTGGGCATTTTGATAAAAGCCCCAGGTCATTCTGATGCACACTGAGGTTTGCAGACGACATCATTTTCACCACCTGGGTGATTTTCCAGGCCATTTTAAGCAATTACTCTTAAGCGAAAAGCAAATTACCTTACACCAGGTCATTAATCTTCATGAGACACACAGGACAAATATTTGCTACCTGGAAACAGCTTTCTCCATGAACGAAGGCACTCAGTGTCCCTCTCCTCCATGAACGAAGGCAGTCAGTGTCCCCCTTGCTCAGGCCACAGGGACCTACTGGAAGAGCCTGGTCACTTAGTGACCCTCTGCTTCCTACTGGAGGTTCCAGGAGGAGCCTGATCCAGAAGATCCCCAGCGGCAGAACTCACTCCTGGGTGGACACTGTCCCGGGGCTGAGCGGCAGCCATCTAGCTGCCCCTGTTGTGGGGTCTGGAACGTTAACACCACCAGGTGGCCTGACAGTCACCTCGAGCAGTGCGTCCTTGTGATCGTCAGGAATGTAGCTCATCACAGATGGTGGGGTTGCCAGGGGTCATTATACCATGCAACCAGGGTGCAGAAAAGCACCCCACAAAAAGGAAACAGAGGATGTATGTGTTTGTCCAAACTGGCCAGCTAGTAGCTTTAAGATCTTTGAATTTTCTGTCCACAACACATATGGAAAAAAGAGATAGGATAACGTGCTCCCAGGCATCGAACTCCCATTTGAGGGCAAGTCCGGTATCTATGATATCAGAAAAGAAAGTTTTTGAGTCCTCTTTGTAGCTCATGAAAAGATGGGTACTGCCGAGGCCCAGGTGGATTTGACCCATGTGGTTCATGGTAGAAACCAGGGCAAGTTCCCTTCTGGAGGCTCCTTGCTAGGGAAGGAGGCAGTGGCCTCGGCGACACAGCATGGGACAGGTGGTCGGGGTGGACCCCTGCTCCCATCAGGCTGCTGTGTGCCCCGTGCCCAGCTCATCCCTTCCCACTTGGGAGTTTCTCGTCTGCAGACGACGATCCCAGAACACACCAGGGAGCGTCATGAGGACTGTTCCAGTTAGTGACGGTGTTGCCCGGAGTCTTGAAATCTGCCTTTAGTGGCTCCGAGGCCAACATTCTACCATGGTACGAGATAGGCGCTAGGAAGGCACAACCCTGCTCCCAACTCCCTGTCTGTCTGAAACCCTTCACAAACAGCCTGACCAGGAATGGGAGGAGGAAGAGGAGGGTTTTAAAGGGATGGATGAGTCCTTCAGGGCTAGGGGTTAGGTCGGACTTAGGTCAAAATACAACCCTCGTCCCTTCACCTCTACCCTCCATGGGCCGGCCCAGTCCCGACACTGTGCTAGAAAGAGGCATGCCCCAAACATATGTGGAAGGAGCCCCTTCTGCTGCTCGTGGTCACCACAAGCTCATCTGTCCTTGCAGGTGAACTGAAGGAAATCAAGCAAGATATCTCCAGCCTGCGCTATGAGCTTCTGGAAGAAAAATCTCAAGCTACTGGGGAGCTGGCAGACCTGATCCAACAGCTCAGCGAGAAATTTGGAAAGAATTTAAACAAAGACCACCTGAGGGGGAACAAGGGCAAAGACATTTAGCAGCCCTCCTCAGCATCTGTGACTTCTACCAGCATTCCCAGGCCAGGATGGGTTTCCTAGCCACCAGGCCTGGCATGGAAGGGGCCCAGCACCCACTCCTCCAGGACACTAAGGGGACCCACTGGCTCCATCTTGAGCAGACAAGCTGACGTGGGCAGCGTCATGGCCTGCCTTGACCCAGAACTGTTGTGAATCTAGGCTGTTGGGTAAGAAAGGCCAGTACAGGAGGAGGGGAGGAAATGTCCCTCTGACATGTGTGAGACCTTTCGTCCAGTCATAGGGAAACGTGTCCCTGTGGTCAGCGCAGGAAGAGGCCTTCTTGGATGCACACATGTGCCCTCCCACAGCACACAGACAGCATCCAACTCTGTGTCCCAGGAAGACAGACCACCTCACCCCATGCACCCCTTCTCACTCCCTCCCTTCCACCCACCCTCATGCCAACAGAACCGGGAGGTGACCTGTGATCTATTCTTAAGTGCCAGACGAGAACACAGACAGCCTAATAGCAAAATAGTTCTATTTGTTTATTAAAAAAAAAAAATTAAAAATGCTAAATCAAAAATTGTACTGTAGGTAGCACTGTTTAGAGAACAACAAAATCCAAATGATGTATTTTTACCTTTATTATGATTATCTTGTATTTACTATTTTTACCTAAAACGCAAAGAAATAAAATTACCTCATGAGAGCCTGGGGAGCCTCTCAGTGTGCTGTCCTCCTGCTGTCCCGTGGCCTGTCTGGAGGTGGCCTCAGAAGCCCACGGGCTCAGAACTTCTCTGGGAAGAGAATGGGGCAGGTGTGGGGTGGGGGGAGGGGGAAGGTACCAACCCTACCTCCCCCCGCCCCAAGATCCTGTAGCCAGGACCCCAACCTTCCAGCCCTCCTCTATCCCCACACCTTCGGAGCCCCACCTCACCAAGGTCAGGGAGGAGGTCCAGAAAAAGACGAGGGAAGCAAAGCATCTCCTCCCACCCACCTCTCCCCTCTCTCCCCTGTAGAAGGGGAACCGGTACTGGAGCTCAAGAAGCAACCTGCGTGTGAGTGAGGAGAGCAGCCACCAGAGGGAGCCCCAGTCCCAAACAACACCCATTCAGAGCAGGTTGGAGAATATGCCATTGGATTCAGGGACAGGCCCCTGGCCCCAAGGGGGCACTTACTAGTAATACCAGCCAGAAGTACCGAGCGAGCACTTGCTGGATACCAGGCACAGTGCTGAAATGTCTGCTGGCACCCATCCACTGAGCCCTCACAGCAATCCTGGGAAGAGAAAGAGGCTCAGGGTCACAAATTCAGAAACCCTGCAGATACCTGGGAGGGCAAAACGTACAAATGGACGGACGGACGGACGGACTGTGTGTGTGTGTGTGTGTGTGTGTGTGTGTGTGTTTTATACATGTGTATGCATGAGAGGGCTTGTGTTTCACCATACACACTGCATGTTCAGAGAGCAAACATTTGTACTTCACGCGGCTCTAAGAGCAGATGAGATGGGGTCATGGATTGTGAAGCTGCTGTTGGCACAGAGGCAGGGGTGAGAGCCACGGCACACAGGGCAGCTGAGTCCTACCCGAAGTGCCCCACAGACCCTTGGCCCAGCCAACTGTTGCCATAAAGAAGACAGGCCCAGCTTTACCAAATCCTCCCAATTTCCAGAGGGGGTGGGGAGAGCCCATATCCATTGGGTCCCTGGCAGCCAAGAATCGTGGCTTCGCACTGGGGCTGTCCTGGCACCACCGTCCAGAGCTCCAACAAGAGGGAACCAGAGCTGCCCAGCGGGTGCCGGGCGCATACCATGTGCTCACCAGCTGGGAGTTTTCCACCTGGGGTCCTTGTAGGGACCGTGGATGAATTGCAAAAAACCTGTAAATCCTCGAGTGCCCATCAGACCATGTACTTGTCTTCATGATTTTACGTTGTTCTGGGTTATCCCAAATTCTCATCCATGGCCCCCCAGAGCCTGCAGATGAGGACAGCATTCATTCAGCAGGTATTTACCAAATCCCTTGCCAAGTGCTGGGGATGACACAGCTTGGTGGGGGGCCCGCGGGGGGGCTCCTCTTTAAGCCCAGACTCTGCATCAGAAAGCTGATGTGCTTTGTAGGAAGAGTGACTGATTGATCAGGGGACAAATTATCAGCACCTCGGGAAGATTTCCTCTCAGATCTCTCACTCATCTTCATCGGAATGCTAACAAACACTGGGAAGATGCATTACGCAATTTCCCTGTCTGCCTTCAGCCACAGGCAGGTGGCAACCGCAGCTTCAAATCCTGGGGTGCCCTTTTCCTTTCAAACCTCAGCCTCAAATTTTCCCTCTAAGGAAGATAAAAGAAAACAAGTCCCACTGAGTAATTAAAAACTGAAAAGGAAACCTGGCACCGTCCCTTAGGCTTTGGATGCCGGGTCTGGGAGGTGAAGGACTGGACTCGTGGCCCAGGAGGGGACTCAGGACCGCCAGAGAGGGACCCCTCTTCTGTGGAAAGCCGTTGCAAAGGCCTTGGAACTGAGGGCTGGCAGAGCCATCCCCTGGAGCTGAGGCAAGAGCTCAGTGCTTCTCCAGGCACTGACAGCCTCCCTCCCTCGGGCCCCATCTCTGTGGCTCCTATTGAATTAACCAGGTGAGTAAAGCAACTCTTAGAGAAAACAAAGCAGGAGTGTGAAGAGGGGAGTTTGAGAGGGGCTCACAGACAGAAGAGGAGGAGAAAGAGCCCAGGTCCTCCCCAAAAAGTCCCCAGACCCCACAGGCTTTCCTGCTTCCCCAAGCACCCCATCTGTCCCCTTGGAACAGGTCCTCAACAGTGTGTATGTAGGTCTACCACACTCCTGTGTGCTTGTAATATCTGTCTTCACTGCTTGCAGGCCGGAAGCTCCATGAGGGAGTCTAGGTCTGTTTTATCACCACTGTGCACTGGCACCGGGCCCCAGAGTAACCACTGAGTGAACATGGCTGGGGCCCAGTTTTCTAGAATTCCTTCAGATGGCACCCCGGGCTCTGAAAATCTGGTGAGATTGCAGGAAACACACGTTTCACTCCTGGCCACGGTGTGGAGGGAGGCCCCACTCTGGCACCCTCTGTCACCATGAGGCTGCTTTGGACAAGGTCGGGAGCACAGAACTACAGGGCAGGCCCCCACGGGGGCGGGGGTGGGGTGACTCAGGCATGATGGCCCTGGCCACAGCTCCGGGGAACCAGCAGTTAAAGCAGCCAGTTCTCCCATGACTTGTCACCTTCTGGTGGCCCCTAAGAGAACTCGACAAATCCTAGTGACATCTCCTGGGCAAAAACCCCCAATTAGACCCCAGAGCTGTTCCTCAAGGACGTGCGCTCACACACTCGAGAAAGCACGGCCAGGCTCCTGTGCCCAGCAGTCACAGAGTATCTCCCTCCCTCCCACAGACACCGGAAGACAAAACAGGGACCAACCACCAAACCCCAAACCCCAGGCTCAGAGACATTCCCTCATGCGAGGGCACCGGTGCGAAAGCTCCCCCAGGAAGGGCAGGCCATGGGGGACATCTTCAGGTCCACCTGCCCCCAAGAGGCCAAGACACCTTGCCCTGCTCAGAGCACCCAGAGTCTGGTTAAAAATAAGCAGCCTTGGGCCGTCACTCCTCAAAGGGTTCATTATGGCTTATGTAAAGTGTGAGCTCCAGGCTCCCAGAGGCTGACAGGAATTAGGAGTCTGATCATCTGAGGCAGGGAGGCAACGCCCCCATGCTATGTTTATCCCATGTCTTTGCCTCATCCCTTGGAGAGTGAGCATACTAGAGGGAAGGGCCTCCAGGAGAGACACAGGGAATGCACATCAGCTCAGGCAAAAAATCCCCGGCAGCCCATGGCCTGCAGACGGGGCAAGGACGCAAGCTGATCCAGCCTCAGCCCAGCCCTCGGGAGCAGAGGCCACTGGAGCAGGCTCTTCCCGGAGGAAGTCCAACCATTTCTTTGCTGGAGATTTCTCCCTTTGCTTCAGGGAAGGAAGGACCCAGTCACAGGAGAAGAATTAAGGTATCAGGGGCTGGGGTCTCCTGAGGCCTGAGTCTTTAAGGAAAGGAAAGGACTGAGGGAAGAATCACAGAGTTGGAAAGAAATGATGTTTGAGGAGCACAGGGCTCTCCCCTGCCCAGAAATGTTTCCCTGCGACAGGAGGGCAGGACAGGAAAGGAGGCGGGAGCCTGAGAAAGGGAGGTCAAGGCAGCCGGGCCCTGCCCGTGGAGGAAAAGCAATCTGTGCCCAGAGACATGGGGGCCACGACTGGAAGGCCGCATCCTCGCCCAGCCCAGCTGCACCCCCATCCACACTCAGGGAGGCGGGAGGAGGAAAAAGGACGGGCTCCCCCAGCCCAGGCAAGAGCCAGGTACACTCTCAGGAAGAGAGTTTAAAAGTGTGGATTCCACGTCCTGAGTGAGTCAGAAATAACTGGGTCCAACAGAGCCTGTTGTATCTGGACAGGGACGCAACGTCAACTGCACCGACTGAGCAAAGAGGCCTGTGGGTCCTGTGCTGTTGACTCCACACACACACAGGCCAATGGCCCACCTGCTCCAGCAGCGTACTTAGAAGTAGGAGGCAGAAAAAGGCAACTTATATAAGTTTATCACAAACTTCTGGGCATCCAAGCACAGATATGGACCCTGGTGGACTAGACATTTCCAACCTGGCCTCCTCCACCCCAGCCCCAGCTGGGTTTGCACAGATGAAGTGGGGGGGAAGCCAGGGGACAACAGGCTTTGTGCTGGTCGTGAACCACCCCATGGCTGGAAACACCTCCCACCACCTCCCAGGCACGGGCTGGCCCCTGACCCCAACTTAACTGACCAGAGTACCCAGTACCCCAGAAACCAACATAGCCCCAAGCAGGGCAATCACATTCCCACCCTGTGGACACTGGGAAAGAGAAGTCCTTTTTCCTCTTGGGGTCGCTGAACAAGAGAATGTGAACATCAGACAGCAAGAGACCCCCTCCTTGCCTTACAGACAGGGACTGTCCGGGAAGGAAGCCAGACAGGGGAGAGGAAGAAAGGAGAGGGGAGAAGCCAAGGCAGGAGGGAAGGGAAAGGAGGAGAGAGGCAGAAGGACGTGAGGAGAGGTGGGGGAAGGGAAGAGGAGGGAGCAGTGTGCAGTCTCACTCCCGGGCCCTTCTTCCTACAGCTTTTCCTTAGAGTGGGGACCTGCTCCAGGAGCCTTCTCAGCTTTGCAGGCAAACAAACCCCACTGTCAATGAAGCTAGTCTGCCCTGGGTTTCTGAGAGTCCTTTCTATTCCCGGTGTCTGGAGTACATGCCCGGTGTCCCGAGGGACCCAGAAATGACACCAGGACTTCTTTGCCCCACGCTTCCCCAGGGGCTGTTTGCTCTTTCTGCGGAAAGAGGAGGTGAGAGGAGCGGGGCCAAAAACTGAGGGTTCTGCCTTTCTGACTGAGCCTCAGTGAGGTCCTGACAACAGGTGACGGCCTCGAG
Organism: Lutra lutra; assembly: GCF_902655055.1. Taxonomy (NCBI): domain Eukaryota; kingdom Metazoa; phylum Chordata; class Mammalia; order Carnivora; family Mustelidae; genus Lutra; species Lutra lutra. The sequence continues at coordinate 75,311,795 of NC_062282.1, read as the reverse complement.
CTAGTGAAGCTGTTGGAGGGCAAATCTACAAGACACTGGACAGGAGAGCTACTCCCTGCTCTGCCCAGACTCTAGCTCTGAAGGCTCCAGAACCGGCTCCCTGGGCACCTGTGGGATGGATGGTGGTCTCCAGCGAGGCATCTGTCAACAGCGGGGCCGGCAGCAAGAAGTGGGGAGTCAGAGAGGTGGGACGAGGCAGCCAGCCAGTAGCCAGACGTATCATTCTTGTTGGGCGTGGGGTCACTACTCAGAGACTAGAAATTACCAGGAGACACGCTGAGGACGGCCAGTTTCTGCAGGTGAGGCGCCTGCTACAAAGAGAAGATAAAGAGCCTTACTTCGTGGGTACACACAGCGAAGGAGACTGTTCGAGGTACATAAATGAAACTCGATATTGGATGTGAGAGGCTTCTTGTGCCTTCCAGGAGCACGGGGCATGGGGCTGTGCATGAATCCCAGCAATGAAACCACTGACTCAGATGGTTTTAGGGCTGGTGGTGCTGGGGAGGGGCCAGGGAGCAGGACTGAGCTGGGGCAGTCTGTCTCCAAGGGGAAATGACTCTTTGGATCACTTCAGGGACAGGACAGAACAGAGCCCCGGGGTTTCATGCTCAGCTCCAATCAATCACAGGAGAGACAACCCAGTAGAACAGAGCCTCTGGTGCTTTCCCAGTTGGCAGAACTAAATTAGAAGCCCCCACAGCCTGTTGAGCCCGGCTGAAGGTGAACATTTCCGAGAGCCGAGCTGTTTTTTTAGACACATCTTTACATAAGGACGCGCAGAAAATCATCGCTGTCTGTCACCGACAGCGTGAACAGAATGTATATTTGGTGCTTCAGCAAAGGCCATGGGGGCTGGGGCCTGGCTGCTTCTCGTGACATTTCTCCTCCAAAGATACACAGCCCTGTTTGCTGAGTCCTGGGACTCCTCAACCCCGAGGTCCCCAAGCACCAGCTCGGGGCGCCTGATTCCATCCTCCTGAGGCTGCAGGGACAGGACGGTAGAGATCAGTATTCTAGTCACTATAGATAGATTTTCTGTTCTTCTCCCAGAGGGTACAAATACTGTGTTCCTGACTCTTAAAGACCTCCTGGTCTGTCCTCCCCCACAGACACGCAGCAGGAAAGATTCAGCCTGAGGTGAAGCATAAGGAACCTCTTCAGGAAGACAGAGCTGACGGTTTGAGGCAGCAGCACAGGTGTGTGAGCAGGAACCACAGGGACTGTCCCTCCACATGCAGCCAAGGTGGTGTCAACTGCAGGGTCACGGGGCAGGGGCCTGCAGAACGGCGAAGAGACCCAAGGTGTGTCAAGCCCGAGGGCGCTGCCGGTCACTCTTGGTGCCCACCACAGGGTCAGAGAGGACGAGAGGGACCTAAATGTGAGAACGGGACCCAGGAAGCCCCCAGACCCCTGGCATGAGGCAAGAGAAGGCAGAGCCATACACACTGCCACACGAGCAGATGAGAACGACAACCCTGGCTGTGGCCATGTGCAGGGACTCCCCGGGGCTCTCTGGAGGCCACCCCCAGAAAGAAGAGGCCAGAACGTATGTGTAAGAGGCAGGATCTAGGGCGCCTGGGTGGCTCAGTGGGTTAAGCCGCTGCCTTCGGCTCAGGTCATGATCTCAGGGTCCTGGGATCGAGGCCCGCATCGGGCTCTCTGCTCAGCAGGGAGCCTGCTTCCCTCTCTCTCTCTCTCTCTCTCTCTCTCTGCCTGCCTCTCCGTCTACTTGTGATCTCTTTCTGTCAAATAAATAAATAAAATCTTTAAAAAAAAAAAAAAAGAGGCAGGATCTACATGACACTTCAGGGCTGCAGAGAAAAATGAATAGAGAACCCGCTTACCTGCCAAGCCTCGGAGTCTCCTCCAACATCCAGGGGTAGAAACCTCCATCGGCACAGAGCAGAGGAGTGGGGGTCTGGGGAAGCTCCCCAAGTCCCACTGCAGGCCTTCCAGCCCAGGACCTGGCAGGGCCAGTGCACCAAGAGCAAGGGGGTACCAAGGCCAGGCACGGCCACTGTCCTGTACTATGAAGCATTTGGGGGACCTCCTAAGAAAGAAAGGAAAATAAGTTTTCCGTGAATTAACACATCAGCGTCGCGAAGGAAACATGCCTCCTGGTTCTCCAGCTCTTGCTTATTCCCAGCTCGCGTCCACACTGGCTTGGTCAGGCGACCAGCCTGAGCCAGGAGGACATCAGCAAGCCTGGCACCAGAAGATGCTGGATAGGCACGTGGCCCCTGGGGCTTGTCTTCTAGGAAGCCGAGGCTGCGTCCTGAAGAAGCGGGGCTACTGAATGTTTGAGGCTGCGCAGGGAGGAACCTGGGAGCATGGGAAACCTCTAGAACATTGCAGCCTTGCCCAGCTCCTAGCTGAGGGCAGCCACGGGAGACTGGGAGAAGAGCCACCCGGCAGAAGCCTATTTGGGGGCGGTGTAGGACCCAAGCTGTAGAGTCACGGAGGGACGGAAGGGCGGTCCCGGAACTTGGCACACGATGCGCAGCCTGAACACAGGAGCAGACTCTCCTCCATTCGCCCCAGGAGTGGGGCGAGTGCCTTAGCGATGCGACTCCACTGGTGTTTATCCAGCCACAGGCAGGGTTCCCAGGGACCTAGGCCAGCTTGGCTTCGCCCAGAGAGAAACCCCGTCTATGTGCACGAACAGAAACCCCCAAAACAGGGACGCTGGGGTGGCTCAGTCCGGTAAGCCTCTGCCTTGGGCTCAGGTCATGATCTTAGCGTCCTGGGATCAAGCCCCCCGTCTGGCTCTCTGCTCAGCGGGGAGTCTGCTTCTCTCTCTCCTTCTGCCTCTGCCTCTCCCCCTTCTCCTGCTCTCTCTCAAATAAATAAATAAAATCTTAGAGGGGGGAAAAAAAAAAGAAAGGAAGCCCCAAAGCACCGCTGGCCTCTTGGAGGAAGGATGCTGCCGGTGGACAGAGCCATCCCCTCAGCACGTTCGTGGCCGGGCATGGGGCACGGAAAGGAGGCTGCGGACTCCGGGGCGCTGGCAGGCTGCGGGCTCCCCGGAGGGAAAGGCGGCGAGCCCAGCAACAGTTAAGTGGATCGGCGAGGTTTCAATAAGACCGGTGGACGGCACAGAGGTGATGTCACAAAGCCGTCAGTGAATCACTGCCCCACGGACAATGAGAACACGCCCTTAGGTCCCCAAGCTTACAGGTGCAAGAGCGCTTTCGTGTCCCTGACCTCTTTGAGTTGAAACAACAACCCAGCGAAGCGGGCGGAGCAGCATTCGTTATCACTTTTGCAAAGAAAGAATTTAAGTAGTACTGGGGGCGGGGGGTGGGGGGCATCCAGTAGAACCCCCATGAACCGGAAGTTCAAGCCCTGAGCCCCTGAGTCCCACGAACAGGCCAAGGCCCAGGTGGGTGTGGTGAACACAGCTGAATGGGAAGACCGCCCTCCGGCTGGACACCAGGTGTGGGAGCACTACCCTGGGAGGCGACCTGCCAAGGATTTCTCACTGTGATCCCAGCACCTCCTGCCCCGGGACGCTCGGTATTAATGCAGTTCTACAGACTGGGACTGGGGCCACGGAATCGGTATTGAAGTAGCTCCCAGGTGACTCCCGTGGTCAACCATATTTGAACACTCTTGCCCCAGAGGTCCCTTTGCTACGTGGTAGGGTTATCAGGTTACTTGACTGGTAAGAGCAGAAATGGGACTGGGGCTCCACTGATCCAGGGGTCAAGCTAACTCTCTGGTCTTCAGCCAGGAGGTGGGACTGTTCCACTTTGGAAGGCTCTCTAAGATCCGGGCACGCAGGGAAGATGGAGGATAAAGCACTGGAGAAGAAAATGGTGGGAAAGTAATTCAGTCCCGCTCCACCCTGATCCACTAGTAAACACCATCATTGTGAAGCAGATCACAGTAAAGGGACAGGACACACGAACACGGGTCTGGGGTAATGACGTTCTCTAGAACATTGTCTCCTGTTTCCTAGAGGTGAGGCAATGTCATTCTTACACCAGGCCATGGGCTCGGTCCCTGTCCACTCCGTCCTGGGGTCTCGGGACTCACTAGAAGTCAGAGAGCAGAGCCGTCAGGCAGACAGCCTGCAGGAGTGGGACAGCATGCTTCCTGGACATCCCGGCCTTAGACCTCCTCAGGGGCCCGCTCATCCCCCATGTGGGCAGGTTCTGGCGATGGAGACAGAGATGCAAGAGGAAAGCTTCCCGCAGGCTGAGCAAGTGGGCACGGGCACCATCTCCTCTTGCCATCACGACCAGGGTCCTCGTATTTGGGACCCCTCTCTTATTTCTGTCACCCATTCCTTCTATTTGGGATGGAACCGCAGCCACTTCTGATCTGTATGAGAAGGGTGTGTGCTCTTTAAGTGCGCTCCTAGCAGGAGCTAGAATTTGCTCCTTAATGATCAGCGCAGTTCCCGCTCAGCTCACCAAGGCCCCTCCTGCCCCTGTTCTAATCTTGCCCTGGCCTTCTCAGGTGGGGTCTCCAGAAAGGGGTCCAGCAAGTCTGCCATCTTTTCCCTTTCTTTCCAAATGGCCTTAACAGACCCCAGAGTGGGCCTTGTCTTCCTCATGATTCAGACTGAGGCTCTGCTCAGGGGCTCAGAGGGGCCAGAGAAGCAGACTCCCAGAAAGGACGTGATTTGGGGCACTTGGACAGTGGAAAGGCGCAGCCTACTCATTTGCCAGCTCAGCAGAGCCCAGCCAGGACCCTCCTGCCTGTGGAGGAGGAGACATTCTCCCTGAAGTAAAAAATGGCTAGTGTCTCTCCCCCCTGGCTGTCTTCTCCAGTGGGTGCAGAGAGGATGGAAAAGTGTCTCTGGTGACATCATTGTCCATGTCATTGTGAATCTGAGCTTTGGACGCCAGGAATCCCGGCGGGGCCCACTCCCTTCCGCTCTCTGGGGCCCAGCCCCACCTCCAGCGTGCCCCTGCAGGGCTGGGGAGAAGGGGGGCCTCTGAGGGGCTGAGGGAAGCATGCCAGATGAGAAGCCCAGAGAGGGGCAGAGAAATAAGAAAGCAAATTACTTTCGTTGTTTTATGTTTTTTAAAAAATATTATTCTCATTATAAAAGTAAATGGTAGTCACTGGAGAAATTTGCAAACACCTCAGCACTCAGGAGCAAATGAAAATTGTCTTTAATCCCACTGCACAGAGATCCCTCCTGTGGTTTTCTTAGCATGTTTATATCAATGTTAATCCACAAACTCAAGTAACTCAAGGATAGTGCCATTATTTTTCCACTAGCCAATCTCCTTGAGGAGTGCCCCTATTACTCCCCTGCCCGCACCCACACTCCTGGCACTGTGCTAAATTCTGCGGGCTGCCAGTGGGTGGGTGGTCTTCCCTCTCTGTGCTGGCATCCACCAAGCACCTGCCGTCCTATCTGCTTCCTAGAGGTCAGTCCCATCCAAAAGACACCCCCAACACCTCCCCTCCACTTGCATGCTTAGAGCACTGTCTCAGAAGCTCTTCTTCTGATTCCAAAACATTTCGGAGCTGGAGGAAGCTAGTTGTGGCCCTTCACACTTGCACAGGCAGGCTTGCAGGAATCACTCTGTCTTCTCACACCCGGTCCGGCTGGCAGAACCACCCATCTTCCCGAGGCTCCTGCCTGCGTGAGGCTCTACGCAAGACTGGTATTGATTATCTCCCACACCCTGATCTCCAGAACTATCCATGTTTCTGCCAGCCCTCTCAAGGCAGAGAGGTCTCCTTGCATCCCAGGCCACTTCCCACATCACCCTGCCCTGAGAGCTGGAAGGCCTCCTGGAATGTCAGGGATGGGAAGATTTGCCCCAACACAGGGCTATCATAGACCTTGCTGAGTTGGGAGGACACAACAGGCTAACACTAGCCCTGCCAAGGAGACAGGCACCTTTTCTGATGCCCCAAAGGTGCTGCACGTGTCAGGCATAGCCCTGCCCTTACTCAGGATGCCTTGTTCCACTCCTTACTCCCAGACTTTGGAGACTCAAAAGCCAGTCATCTGACTCTTGTGTAAATGAGTCCTGCATGGCTGTCCCTTCCCAGAGGGAGTTAATGTGGGGCTTTGTGACTGTTGTCTGTCTGTAAGGAAGAATCATGGGTGCCCAGGGCGGCCTGACGGTATCTCTCTCACACACACACACACGCACATGCACACGCACACACGCGTGCGCTCCCAGCTTCAAGGCTGGATTTGAATCTTTGGGTCTGGGGCCAGAAGGTAAATTTAAAAAGCTCCCTCAGGTGAGCCTGCGGGGGTGGGGGAGAAGAGGTACCATGAGGAGAAACTGAGACCCAGTCCCTGGAGCACCCCTGCCCCACAGCCCTCAGCTCCCTTTGGGGTGGGGGCGGGGTGGGGTGCAAGCCATTGCCTTCCTTGCCTAGGTGGGCGAATTCAGGGCCCAGCTGGGCGATGGTGGAGGTCCTGTCTCAGAATGTTCCCGACACCCCCCCCAAGCCTCTCCTTTCTCCCGCTATTTGGTTCCAGCTGAGATGCTGAGAAAATCCTCACAACACCATTTCGGGGGGAGCAGCATCTTGAAGGCTTTCATAGAGAAAGACCAAACAATTCGAGTCACTCAGCCCACTTCTCCTACCCAGCAGAGCGAGCCCACGGACAGCCTCCTGCGGGGGGCGTGCAGTCCCTTCCGCAGCAGTGACAGGCGGCGGGGCCCACGCATGCCTCCCTAGAGGACACTTTCCAGGATGGAGACGCCCGAAATTCAGACCTGAAAACCCACCACAGTAGAAGAGCGGGTCGGATTTCTGTGGCCTCGGCACAAAATGGCAATGCTAATGTAGTTTCCAAGTTAGGTTTTAAAATGCCACTTAAAAGGCCAGCTCAGTTCTCTCACTTAAAGCTTTTTTTTAAATAATCACATTTCCTCATGAATCAGGCCGTGGGCATATCTGTCCTTCCTTCCCTGTCAGGAACTGCCAGAGCAAAAAGGATATTTTCTCAGATTTTTTTTTTTTTCCTAACCAGTTGCCACTTCTTTGGCTGGGAGGCCTTCCCGGCTCCTACCCCACATCCGTGGTCCCTCTGGATCCGCCAGGACCCAGCCGCTCCCCTGTGGGGGCAGACAGACCCCCAAGAGCAGAGATGCAGAGGTGAGGGAAGAGAGAGCCATTCCCTAGACACTGGCCAAGGGGCACTTTGGGAGCAGGGGTGACTGGCTGTAGAGAGGACCCTACCTACTTTCCAAAGGAAAAAAAATAAGTTGTTTAAAACAAACAAACCTTGGGGGGAAAAAGAAAACATAATTTCAAACCCTGAAGGTACAGGATCCCAAATTTGGTAAATTTGGATTTTTCTCACTCCTTCTCATCAAGGATGGAAACCCTTCCCTCTATTTTAAGTGTAGGTGGGGGGAGGGGCATGAAAATTTAATGTTGTTGGAAGGCTGTCTCTCCTATCCCACCTTCCCATTAACTTAGAAAAGTGACTTGATGATTTGTGTCCATGAAGACAGGGTCTGCGGAAAGCCCAGGCCAGCTGCCAAGGACAGGGTTTAGCCTGGTCTTTGGGGAGGGAGGTGAGTAGGGAAGGGCCAGGACTAATCCCCTAAGATGGAAGTCGGGCTTCTAACTGTCCAGGCAGGACAGGGCTCAGGAGCGAAATTTGGAGGCAGATCTCCAGCCTGGGCCTGCTGCAGCTCCCTGACCTGGCCCAGCTCCCCAAACCCAGACTGCTCAGTCTAGAGGCAGCTAAGAGAAGGATGCAGTGATGGCAGGAGCTGGTGATACGCTTTCTTGCTGGTAGCACCCCAGTCACAGAGCTTCCCCAATCATCCCCATGGGTCGGGCTGTAGGCCACCTGGGCCATTCCCTGTTACTCCCCCACCCCCACAGGTATAGGTCCAGTCACATCTGAACCCTCGGAATGTTGAGCCCAGTGGCCCTTCCCAGTCCTTCCTTCAGGGCAGGCCCTCCGCCTCTCTTAGTTCCCACACCTGACATCAGGCAGCCCTGACCCAGTTGGAAGCAGAACCAGTCCCTGTTTGTCTGTTCTTGGGAATGCTCAGCCTCACGGATCTCCAACAGCAAGCATGGAAACACCCCTTCCCACTGCCTCAAAACATGCTGGAGCCTGCTTCTCATTTATCAAGGCCTCAAAAAAAAAAAAAAAAAAAAAAAAAAGGCACTGCCTCTACTGGCCAGGCCTTCATCTGAGCGCTGAAGGACTCTAGGTAGAAACAGTAATAGAGGCTGATAAACAAGACTGTTCTAGAACGATCCACGAGGCTGAAGGGAGGAAACTAATGCGAGCCCAGATGCTGATGTCACACATTCCAACCTTTCGGCCACCGGTGTCATGTCACATATTCCCAGCAGGGGATGGCAGAAGAGGAGAATTCTAAGCTGCTACTATGTGTGTACAGGATGGCCTGTATTTCCTTCTTTACCCTTGTCTCTATTTTCCAGATAATGGCCAAATACTATTCTTAAAACCAGCATAAAAAGAAGAGGAAATGAGTTTTACTTTAAGAAGGTCGGTGGGAGCCACTGGACATCGTTGACTCAGGCAGTGACCTGAAGGTGATCTGGGCTCGCGCCGGCCAGGGAGCATACCCAGGAAGGATGGAGGTGGATTTACTGCAAGGTCAACCAAGCTTGAGCTTCTGGGTCTCAGCTCATGTTGCCCTGGTCCAGCATTTTTGCATAATTTGCAAAGGTAAGGCATTTTATTGGGTGAAACTACTGTCTTCCCCCCAGGAAGGTCATTCGCAGGAACATGCCAGCACCCGCTCTCTGGGCTCCCTGGTTCCAGGACACAGAGGTACAGGGTCAGGGGTGGGGGACCCCCTGCTGAGGTGTTCCTGAACCCCTGGTAGCAGGCAATGTGGCTACTTGGAAGGGAACTGAGGAAACATGGGGCACCAGAAGCCCGTCTGAACTGTTCTCCCATGTTTTGGATCTTTGTCAGCTTTTTAAAATCTATAATTTATTTTGATTCTGTTTCTCTTTCTAGATAAATACTCCCTGGAAAACCTCATCTTGTGGTGTTATTCTCCAAGAGGGACCCTAGGATGCACAAGGGTCGCACCAAACCTCGCTCTCCCCCGAGGGTGGGCTGCAGAGGGACGAGGAAGGGTAGGGGGCTGCTGTAACGTCAGAGTCTGGCAGTGAAGCTCTGCTCCCGGGGCAGAAGCTGTCCGGAAGGAGGAAATGCCAACAGGGAGGACAGAGAGAGAGAAGACCCAGACACAACACACAGCCCAGGGCCACAGACATAAGGCACTGGCTATTGCGGGGGAGGAGGGGGTGTTGGGTGCAGGAGACCCTGGGCTCTGACCTTGGCCCAGACTCATCTACCAAAACCCAAGGGTCTGACTCAGCCTTCTCAGCCTTGGGAGACACTGAATGTGAGGCATGCAGTCTAGACCAGCTGTCAACACTGGGAGGCCGCCTGGGTCATACCAACCCAGGAAAGAGGAAGGGTGAGCCCTGGAGCCAAGACTAACAGAGGAGGCTTCTGAGGAGAGGTGAGTCTTGCTGGGACTCACAAAGCCCTGGCACCGCCCCTTCCTCCCGGCCTCCACAGCTCTCTGCAAAAGGCCTCCAGCCCAGCCCAGGCTGTGGAAAAGGAACCCTACTCTTGGCCACCCACCGAGCCCCACCTGCCCGTGGCCGCACACATCGTGCCTGGCAGGCGACCCCTGGCCTGGCCAAGGCAGTTTGAGCTGGAGGGAGAGCCTCTCTCTGGAGGCTCTCCCTCCAGCTCAAACTGCTCTCGTTCCTTCCCCTCTGTTCTCATGATCCCCAGGCTGCGCCGGGATCTGGAAGCCCCCCTGCCTGCCTGCCTCTCCTCCTGCACCTTTAGTCTGCCACAGGCATTTCTGCCAGTTCATCTCTGGCTTGTGCTTTGTGGTGGACCTGAACTGACACAGAGCCCAGCTGGGTTTTGTTTCGTGCCATAAGCAGAATAATTAAAGGAGATTAGAAGCCAAGAATTCTTGCATCGTGGGATTCAGTGATGCTTCACACTTTACCAGTGGGCTCTCTGAGATTTGACTGCATCTCACCTGAAGGAAGTGTACTCAGTCCTAGGAAATACAGACCTAGGAGAGAACCTTCCCGAATGAGTTCTTGTGCCCTGGCATCACCACCAAGTTCCAGACCTTTCCGTGAAGCAGTTCTCCCTCAGTACCGCACATGGGACAGGTTAGAGGGGAGGTAGGGGGGCTCCAGACGGTCTGCCTCACCTTGCTTCCTGTCTCTATTTCTGGGCCTGAGACACCCGCTCTGGTGCCTGATCTCTCCCAAAGTGTAACATCACGAGCCAGCCCCCCCAACGTTGGAAATACAAGTGCAAGACCAGAGGACCCAGCCAGACTCCCAGGTGCCCCTGAGCCTGACTACCGACTCCCAACACTAGCCCTGTTTCAAGACTTGCTGGTCCTTTTGGCACATGTTGGCTCTGTCCCAGCTTTGGCCTCTTCCCCATTCTTGGCCAGAATGATGGCCTAATCCTTAGTATTCGGCAACCCCACTCATGACTCCACACCACCCACAATGGTTGGGTCCAGGCAGCAGGGGGAGTGCAAGCTTCACCATCATGCAAACCTCTGTCCTTTCCAGAAAAGGCTCGGTCATCCAGCTCAAGGGGTGGCAACTGCTCCCATCATTCTCAGCAGCCTTGGGAGTTTTGTGTCTCTAGAGCCTGCTTCGCTAGGGACTCAGAGAGGCAGCTGAGGTCACATGTTGTTGGAACCAAAGAGAAGTCTCGCTAAGCAGTGAGACTTTGTCCAAAAACTGATACACCCAGGGTCATCCCATCACCAGAGTCAGAGCCACCCCCACCTGCAGACCAAGTGTACGTACGCCTGCTTCCAGGTGTCTTCAGACCCAGCCCCTGCCAGGCCCATGAATCTTGTCACTGACTCTCTCCATCCCACCCTCTGATCCAGCAAGAGAAGCAGCAGACCCGTGGCATCAGAGGACAGAGGTGGAGACACCCTTTCTGGGAGAAGGGTGTCCGGGAGCATTCTCCTCACTGCTGGCCTCACCCTCACACCTCATCCTTTCCCCAGGTATCCCGCAAGGGACCACGCTGCAGTTCCTCACATGATCTGGCCTGACCACCCCCCAAGCCCACAAATGCTTGTTTCCCTCTTGGAAAAAGACTGCATTTCAGAGCCAGGCTTAGCCTACTTGCCATTTAGTTCTTAAAAATGGTTATTCTAAAATTCAACCTAAAGTCACGAGCCACAGTGGTTGCTGAAGCCATCTATAAAAACAAACAAACAAACAAACAAACAAACAACAAAAGCAAAAACCAACCACTAAACCACTGCCAGGGGCCATGGTTCAAATAAAGAGGTCAGCAAGCCAGGGCATCAACTGCATTCACAGAGGATCCGGCCACAGCAATCACAGCATACAACACACACGGAAAACTACTCCGGCCGCGGTGAACCCCCGGGCCACAACATTTCACCCTTGACCTGCGCCCCGGCCTCCGGGAGCAGTTTAATAATAATTCCCCTTGCTTGCAGGAGAAACAGAAATAGCTTCACCCAGCTCCACAAGCCGCGCACAGCACAATTTACAGAATCCTGGGGCTCTAATGCTCCTAGTCTCCCCAGTTTCCATTAAGCAGCTGCCAAATGGCCTGAGCGTGGCAGGAGAGGCCCCTCGCCTGGCCTGCCTTTCCCTCCACAGACAGGCCAGGGGAGGGAGCAGGGCACGTGGCTCAGCAACCATGTAATGGGGAAGAGGGCGCTCTGGGGTCCTGGCCCTGTGACCCCTGTCTGTCAAAGCCAACTCAGAGCCCCTTTATAATCTTTTCCAAGACTTAAGTGTACGAGTACACAAAGCTCCCTTAATGGAAGGTCGCTCTGGCTTGTGTAACAAGCTGTGTAAACTTCATATCTGCATTCACTCAGCACTGGCCTTGTTTACTTTCCTCCCCGGGGACGTTTCGGGGGAACATGACTGCCCTCCCAGGGCTCCGAACGTCTTTCAGAAAAGAAACAGTGCCCTCCCCGCTTCGAGACCAAAAGACCCCCAAAAAAGGGCAAGATACCTTCTCCAACTTGATCACAATGCCAGGCGGTCAGCCCACATGCCGTTTGCTGAGCTCCTCGTGAGAAGCAGCAGCTGGAGACAGAGTGGGCAAGTACAGGCTGCACAACCTTGGTTCCCTTGCATCCTGACCCAGCCGTGTGGGCCTTGGCAAGTGACATCACTTTGAGAGGCCGCAGCTTCCTCCTCGGGGAAAGGGAGGACACAGCAGGGCCTATCTCCCAGGCCCCTTCGAGGAGAAAGACCATGTGCTGAGGCTCAGGCTGGAGCTTGGCCTGGGGGAAGAGGCCCGTGAGTAGCAGCTACCCGCGCTGCTCTGCCCCTGGAGGTGGTCATGGTGAGGGGCATGGCCTCTGGAGCCTTGGCTGCCTAAGTTCCAGCCTCAGCTCCGCCTCTCACAGGCTCTAAGCCCTTGCGTGGGTCACTCTGACACTGAAGAGCTCCAACTGCAGGGGAGGAATGAGAGCGCCGCAGACCCCAGGTTTAGAGAATTCCCCTCCGCTATTCATGAGCAAGGGCACTGCTGGGACCATGTGTCCCCACCAAAATCTTTGCAGACTCCCCTGCTCTGTGCCCACTTCCTGGATGTTTCCAGAGCACCACAAGAAATCACTTACTATAATCCCTCATTTTATAGCCCAAGGGGCTGGAGCTCGCCCCAGACTGCATGGAGGACCTCCTAGTTGAGTTGTCCCGGCTTCCCGCCATCACCTAGTGTCTTGTCTCATCCCATGGGTCGGTCAGAGATGAAGTAGAGCGAGCAGGGCCATGTTATTCCCCACACAGAGCAAAGAGGAAATCCCAGGCAAAATCCCAAACCCAGCTACTCAAGCACTACCTTTCGAGCCTCACCAAGAGCCAGGGAACCAAAACAGCATGGGCTTCACCTGGACATCTCTTCCAATCACTTCACGTGCTGACCCTCCCCCAGACTCCAGGTGTCCCTGAGGAAGCCTGCTCTGATTTCACATCCTGGCCCCTGGGATCCTGCTGGCTGAGAAAAATGCTGTCCAAAATAGGTCAGGCCTTCAGAGAAAGGGACCACCTCCCCTCATTCGAGCGGCAGCCCCTCCGCCCATCCCTCCCCACCCCTCCCATGGCTAGCGCATCACTCTTGTGTGCTGGCTGTTGGCTTAAGCGTCAGCCAGGCCTCGGCGCCCAGCAACCTATGCCCCAGGAGCACCTTGGGCAGCTCGCCAGAACCAAGGTGGGGAGATGAGCTGGCCATCCTGCCGGGTCCTGCTGTCCAACCACCCACACACAGCTGTGTTCTCCCCAGGGAGGCCCCCCTCAGCCCATCTGCGTGACCAAGAGGAAAGCCCCACTGAGGGCCTGCAGAGCCAGAGGCCTCACTCGGCAAGCAGTCGAACACTCTGAGTCAGGCCTTGGACCCTGACTTCAAAGTCAGACAAAGGGGTTGCAGAGGTGCTTCTCCCAGGCTGAGATGGGATCTGTGGGAACGAGCTCTGACCAGGATCGGTCTTGCCCACCCTGGTTGTTCATGTTAGGCTTGTGGCCAGGTGTGGTGAGGGCAAGGGGAAGAACTAGCTTATATATCTCCCCATGTTCACACAGCCAGGGCTCACCCAACCCTCCCCATGCGCTGCACCCCAGGATGGAATGAGAGACACAGCTACGAACATGGCTGACCTGTGGGGATCTCGGGCAAGTGACCGAAGTGGAAGGAGGTACGTTCAGCACTGCCTACATGTGTGCAGGACCTTGAAGGCAAGGGCCTCCACGGTTTCCTGCCCTGGGCTTCTCAGCTGCCACCCGCCCAGCTGGGGCCAGTCAGACAATGATGGTCCCTGGCGGTCAGTGCTTCCAGAGAGGTGCAGGGGCTATAGCAGACAGGCAGCAGTTCCTAGTCTCGTTGGGGGGCTTCCACAATTTCTCCAGCGAAGGGAGGAATGCAGACCAGGAGAACCCCTTAGCTCCACTGATGGTTCACCCGTGTTCTGGCCACCTAGCCTTTGCCAGGGCTGGCAAGGTCAGGCGGGCCATCACAACCCTCACACCCTCCTCCTACTCCCTGTGCCAGAGAGGACCAGGCAAGGGGAGCTGAGCAAGACAGCTCACAAAGTGGGGGAGCACATGAGCCCTCAAGGCACAGCTACAGAAGGGCCTGGGCCCAGGGCACTGTCCCAGCTTGTCCAGGAGCGCCTCTGCCACTGGCCCAGCCTCCCCTGGAGGCCATGCGCCCTGCCTGCACTACCCAGCAGCCAGTGGGGCTCCTCGCCAACTGGGCTCCACCGGGAGGAAGACTATCAAGGAGAGGAATGGAAGCAGGTGTCCACGTCAGGCTGAGCCTTGCCTCTGAGTCCGTCTGCTGTCCACTGCTGTCTGTTTTTCCTGTGTCTCTGATCATAGGTCTATAACCGTTTCTTTGTCCGTCAGTCTTCTGTGACCCTGTTCTTCCTCCCTCCCACTCTCTCTGTGTCTCTCTGGCCCTAAGTGATGTGAGGCCAGGCCAGGGCAGTCGCAGCGTGTCCACTCTCGCCCCATTGGTCGGCAGCCGCTCCCCGGGGGCAGCAGCTGTCAGTCCCGCCCCCCCCCCCCCCCCTGCCGGGGACCTGAGCGCGCTCCGAGCCGCCACGGAGCGCAGTCTCCTGCTCAAGACAGGAGCGCAGCAGGAAAAGCGAGCTCACCGCACACTAGGCATCTGAATAGGGACTCGCGGCTGCAGGACTGCCCGATCCGAGACGCAGCGGCCGCGGCGGCGCCGAAGAACTCCCGGCCGCCCGCCCTCGGTGCACCTGGCGTCCGGGCGGGGAGCAGGCACGCGAACTGCGGCCACACTCGCCGGGCACCTCTCGCCGCCGCTGCAGCCTAGGGAAGCCCCGAGCCTGGAGCTGACCGGAGCGGGGGGCCGGAGCCCAGAGAGCGGCTCCAAACCCGCGAGCCGGGTGACTGGCAGCGCGGGGGGCGACGGCAAGACCCGGGAAAAGACCGAGGGTTAATCGCGCGGGGCCGTCCAGCTCCGAGCCCCGGGGCCCGCCGCCCCGCCGGGACGGCAGCTGAGCGCGGGGACGAGGGAGCGACGCGGCCCGGGTTGACCCGAAGGCACCGGCTCCCGGTCAGGTGCGCGCATCAGGGCGGGAGGGGCGCGCCATGGAGGCGCCCGGCGGCGCTGGTCGGCAAGACACCCAGTGAGGCGGTCGGGCCGGGGTCGGCGGCCCCGCGGGCCATGTACGGAGACGTGTTCAACGCCACGGCCGGCCCCGAGGCGGCTGGAGGCGGCGCGCTGGCCCTGGCAGCCACGGTCAAGGCAGAGGGCGCTTTGCCGCTGGAGCTGGCCACGGCGCGCGGCATGCGGGACGGCGCGGCCACAAAGCCCGACCTGCCCACCTACCTGCTGCTCTTCTTCCTGCTGCTGCTGTCCGTGGCGCTCGTCGTCCTCTTCATCGGCTGCCAGCTGCGCCACTCGGCCTTCGCCGCCCTGCCCCACGACCGTTCGCTGCGCGACGCCCGCGCGCCCTGGAAGTCGCGGCCGGTGTAGCGGCGGGGGGAGCCAGGGCCGCCAGACGCAGTGTCCCCGTCTCACCGCCGGCCGCCGGGAGGAGCCGGGCCGCGCGAGCCCGACGCCGGGGGTCGCTGGCCCCTGGGAACGCCGCGCCCTGACCCAAAGACCTTTTACGACCTCGAGCGGCCACCGGGGCGTAAAGGGAGTCGGAGGCGCTCGCAGGCTGCGCGGGGGCGCGATCCTACCGGCCGCAGGCACCACGGTTCCCATCCCCTGGCGGAGTCTTGCTTCCCCGCTCCACCACCGGACAGCGGGTCTAGCAGGGGTGCCTTCCTGAAAGACGGAGAGCCAGCCGGGACGCCGAGCCTTCTCCGCCGCCCGCCGCCTCCTTTGCTCTGCACAAGGAAGGGGCAGACACGGCTCGACTAGCGCGCAACTAGCCAGGAGCCGCCTCTCCGGACTCCCTGGCCCCGTGGCTGTCTTCCCGTGGCTGTTACTGCCTCTTCCTCGCTTGGGAACCTAGAATCTGAGCGTGAACTCAGCCGAACTAGGAAATGATCCCTTTGGGGGGCTGTGTCCCCCGGGGGAAACGAGGGGATGCCGAGTTTCAGTAGGTCCCGCCTGGGTCCAAGGGCTCCATTTTCTCGGTGGGCACGGGCGGAGGGGAAGCTGGTCTAGAAGCAGCGGGTCGCACCTGCGGCACCCTGTGGTCGGGGATCCGCGTCCCGCACTCTCCAATAAAACCTCACCGAATTCGACCCAGTGCTCAGAACGCTTTGGTCTTTGGTTGCGCCACTTTGGAAAGGGGAATTAGGGCCGGGCCAGCGGGCTAGCGACACTCAAGGGCAATCTGCCTCCTACTTCAACGTGACTCAGGTCAGTTTTAATGATACTTCCTCCTCCCCAGCTTTTCCCCAGCCTCAGCCCGTTCGTTGTTCTGGGAAGTGTTTTCAGAGCCGATCTCAAAGAGGAACTGCTGCCTCATCTGCTAAAAAAAATTCCCTGTGAAGGCTCCATGGAGACCTTCCTACAGGCACTTCCTTCCACCTGGTCCTCTCCTTTGCTCTCAGAGACTCTTGGGCCTGAACCCTCCCAAGAGCCAGTTCAGTACCAGAACCGTCTGGCGATGGAAGCATCTGAGGGCCCACGGATGGGATCAGCGGCTCAGCACTTCTTCCCGAAATAGGCAGAAGCCAGGTCTGGGGAGCACCGAGGAAGAAAGCAGAGCATGAATAAACCCAGCTATGAGGGGATGATTATAGAGAACCTGAGAGGGAATAAATAGATTTGTGATAACCTTGACCATTTCCCAAGTTAACCTAACTCTAGGGGCTGTACTTTACGGGGGTTTAAAATAGTTTCAGGAGTTACCTGGCTTAGCAGGGCACTAGAGCTCAGAGAATGTGTGACTAAAAAAAGATCGGGTAGATTATCTAATTTAGCAGTGCCCAACCATCTGTGGGGTCACTGGGGTTTTGAGAATCTGAAGAATGCTAGGATGTTGCATCAAACAAAAGGCAGACAGCCACACAATTCTGCACACCTTTTGCAAAGAGTGCCTAAGGACCCTTGCTGGGGTGGGGGGTGCGGGTATGAATTGCTGGGGCTGGATGGAATCTTGGGCCAGGGCTCCCCACCTGTGTTTTGCCTCAGCCAGAGAGTGCCCAAGAATCCCTCCTGGACCCTATCCCTGGAAGCAGGACAGATGAGTAGGCGACAAGGTCTCACGTTGGGCTAGATTAACCAGGTCTTGGAAAGCTACCACCAGTGGTGTTCGTTCCATGCTAATGGTGCCAATTCTATGACAACCTCTCAGACGTTTTAGTTGGGTCTTTGGAAACATAGCCAAACCTCTCCAGTTTATAGTAATGGTAACCCAGCTAATCCGCATGACCTTTGGTTGCAGAGAAGATTAAGTGAAATAAATGTGAGGAAATATGAAGCCCCCTGGCTGGTGTAATGAGATAGCACTCTGCTGATAAGGGGGACCCTTTTCTGGCCTTGATCTGGGAGCTGAGAGGAGTAGGAGACTATAGAGACAGAGTCCTCCTTGCGCACATCTGCCAGTGGGTACATCTAAAGGCATAGGTGTGTGAAGTAGAGCAGAAGCTTTCGAGTCTGACAGGCTCTAAATCCCAGCAGCCCTGCTCACTGGCAGGGTGACTCTAGGCACACTGTTTAATCTAGAGTCCAGGCTGCTTCCTTCTCTGCGAAATGGGAATTCCATCTTCCAGCTCTACAGGTTTGACACGTGGTAACACATGGAACATGCTGGCTAGCCAGCCCCCGGGCGTTGGCTCTTACTCCAATCGAGCCTTAGGCTGGAGGCAGCAGTGCAGAAAGGTGAAGCTGACCCCTAAACAAAATGTGCTTTCACAAGGGCTCATGGTCTCCTGTGACCCCAAACCAGTGCAAAGGCTGGTCCCTGCAGGGGAAATATGACTGGCTTAGAGGTAACCTGCAGTTCCTGGGCCAGAATCGGCTAGAGCCGGGGTGATCTAGGGGCTTGTGGGATCCCTTGATGCAATACTGGCCCAAGGCCTCAAGAGCTGGAAGCAGAAAAGGGTTGAGATGAAGGCAGCCTGGGGAGCATCCCTCTGTGTGTCTGCAAGCTTGCAGCCATGTCAGCCACCTAAGCCAAAGGCTTGGCCACTTCAGATATGCAGATCCTTTTGAAATAAACTCTTATGTAATAGGGCTTATGCAGAGATGGAATCTAGGAACCAGGCAGGGTCCATGAGAAGAACTAGACCAGGGCTCTGCTTTTGCCAGCACTGTGACCCCAATACTTCCATTCCCTTCTCTAGGCCATCAGACTAGATGAGCAGTAACATAACGGGCCTTTCTTGTTGGACCTAGCCCCAGAGCCTTCCCTGGAAAGCGGGGATGTGGCTGAGTTCATGTCTACCCTCTACTGACAGGGAGGGTGAGTGGACTACAATGTGGCAACTGGACATGTAGATGGGTGTCAGGGATGTAGGTCCATACACACATGTCCTTCTTGCCCTTTGCTCTTCCAACAATCCCACAAAACCTTGGAACCACCTCTGGAGATGAGCTGGACAGGGCAGGCTAAAGATAAGAACGGGATCCATGACATAGGTGATGGGGCTGCCCTGCCACAACCAGCCACTGGGAGAAGGCAAGAGGGACGAGCACACCTCCCAGATGGGGATTTAGGGGGTGGTAGGGTGGAAATGAGGGAAGGTGGTTGCAGATACCAGGAACCAGGGAGAAGCAGCAGAGTGTAGGGACCGGGAACCTTAGTCCTGCCACTAGCTGGTACCTTGACTGTGTTCCTGGATTTCTGGTAGCATCACTTTGCTCATCTATAAAATGGAAATCATAACAGCACATGGCTCACAGGATTTTCAACATGGCGCAAGACACTGCAGGTGAGGTGTTCAGCTCATGTGTGACACAAAGTAAGTGCTCTGGATGTGAGCTACCCTTACTGTGAACCAGGATGAGCATGCAGGAGGCGTTCACAGCAGCACTAACAACACTGCTCTCCCTCAAGGACTTGCAGTCCCTAAGCCTGCCCCTTTCTGACAGGCCTGCCCAGAGTCTGAGGGCAGCTGTTCTGGATCCTTTCTCTCTCTGCACATTCACAGCTTCAGGGGCTTTTCAAATGACTTGCTCCAGACCTTATCCCTGGGCCCACTCGCTATCTCCATTTGGACAGCTCACGGGGAACCTCAGACTCTACATGTCCGAGAATCACTATCTTTTGATAAACACCGCATCTTCCTCCAGTCTCTTCCAGCTCAGTGCCCCAGCATTTGGTGGCCCCAAGTGAAAGCCACGGTGGTCCTTCTTGACCCCAAACTTTTCATCCTCCCACACACAATCCATCAACTTCCGGATACCACTCCACTTCATCTACTCCCCTCCATTTCCACCACTGCATAAACTCCAGCTTATACTCCAATGGTTTCTCGCTGTCCTCAGGATTTAAAACAAAAACTTAACCTTGGCCTTCAAGACCTAGCACTATGTGGCCCCCCACCAACTGCTCCAGCATCATCTCCTCCCACTCCTTTGTACTCCAGACTCTAGTCACAGTGGCCTTTCAAGCCTTAAGGTCTCCTGCCTGAGCTATTTGTCTCCCGTCCCTCGTCTTGCTAGTGCCTTCTCATCCTTCAGGTGTAACTGACAGATCTCCTCCTCAAAAGGACTTGGCTGAGTCCTCGGAGACCAGTTCTCTTTATTCATAGCCCCCAGTCAGCTCTCTTATCAAAGCTATTAAACGACTGTGCAATTTGGAGCCTAATGCTACTCTCTCCCTACTACCACGTAAGTCGTATGAGGTCAGGGATGACATCTGCCCTGTTCACTGCTGCTTTCCCAGTGCCTAGCAAAGTGTTAAACACAAAAGAGACACTGACTCTTTGTTGAATGAAATAGAGTGGAAAGACAGAGCTAGAGGTTTAAGGTGAATTTGCCTGTGGGTTCTTCATCTAAGCTCTTTGCCTTTGATTTTCTGCCTTAAACTAAACTTGTATCAGATAAAATACTGAGCTGAACTCTCCTTACTGATTGGCCCTTCAAGTGGCCACTTTCCTGGAGGTGGTAATCCACAAAGTTGTTAGCAACCGACACTTCCTGTCTCCATCTAGGTAACACCTCAGTTATTATTGGGTCTCCTGCAGAGACTAAAGAACATGCAATTTAAGTTTGTACACTTAGCTGTTTCTGCTTGAATCACTCTTTTTCCTGCAGGGAAGCAGAGACCTTTGTAGCATTGTTCATGCTTTCTGGACTGTCTTGACTAAGAATCTGTTAAACCACTGCTTCACACATGGACTTCCTCACCTCTTCCTGAACCTGGATCAAAGATTTCCTTCTCAATGCGACCTTCTCTGGGTCATTGATCTAAAACTTTAACCATTTTCTCCCCTTCCAACCTTCGATGTTTCAAAACTCCCTTTCCTGCATTTTCTCCTTAAAACTTCCCACTACCTCTGTTTTATTGTTCTTGCTTTGTGTCTCCATCAACCAGAATCAAGATCCTTAAAGGAAAGTTTTGTTTTATGCTATTTGCCCTAAGCCTGACATCTAATATTAGTTGAATGAATGAGCAAACTACCTGGATCCTGTTCCAAACCAAAAACAAAACAAAACAAAAACATTCAAGAAAATAAGAGCAAAGTCTATTTCTGCAAGTCTCCTTCATTCTTCATCTTTGCTTCTTCTCCACCTTCCAAACTAACAGGATAGCCCTAACTAGGTAGGGGTCGAAAATACTCAAATGTTACAGCTTTGCCTTCCGCAAGGACAGCTGACGCCTGTGCTACAGCTCTAAGTGCCTGCCTGGCATAAAGCTCGGCCTGTGATAAGCACTCACGGAAGATCTGGTTAGAGTTAAGTGATTGAGTCTGAAGTGTCCTAACAAAAAACACTCCCCATTCTGAGTTTCGTTTTCACTCAACCTTCCTGGTGTAGCACAGCTTTGTCACCCTCATCCCCGGGCTTCCACATCCATTTCAAAGTAGCTACTCCAGTTCCTGCCGCCATATTTACATTCGAGCCATTGGGAAGGGGCAAGGGGCAAAAACATTCCCCTTTGGAGCCTTACGCCAAATGGCACATATTTCTGTTCCTATCCTTAGTCACATGACCATTATGTAGCTGAAAGGGAGGCCAAGAGGTATGGTGTACAGCTGGACATAGGTGTTCTATAATTAAGGAAGGGGAGGATGGGTATTGGTCAAATTCTAGCAGTTTATTACATAGACAATAAATGCTTTTCATTTCCAGTTTTACCGTCTGTACGTAACTAGTTTGCGTTGGCATTCTTCATCTTCACCCTCACTGCTATCACGAAGTAGGCTGAAGCAAATTTTGTAAAACAAAGAATTTTATGTGAAAAGAAGGCAATCAGGGAATGTCGACTATTAATCTTAACAAATGTTGGGATAGCCCTTCGAACTCCTCTATGCTTTTTTTTACCCACAACAATCCCACACACACTCTTCAGCAAAACTAATCTTAGATTTGGAAGTACAAACACGGCCTCTATGCTCTGTCTCTCAAAGGTGTTACTAGTGTGGCCCTACCTGAATGCAGTTAAAGTCTTGTCCCTCATGCACAACAACTGGGACTGAAAACCAGGGTGCTGAAGTCAAACTGACTGCAGGGTTCTTCACCACCACCCCTGCAAGCACTCTTCGGCTATTTCTCTGGTCAAATTTATCAAGTAAACTGTGACCCTTCGAGTTTCTCTGAGAAAAATATTAAACATCAGTCAACAGGCTAAGTCTCCAACTTGACTGTCAATTTTGTAGGTTCTCTGACCAACAATTCCAGGAACCTGATAACCTCAGGGCAAAGATCTCAAAGTTCAAAGAGAAAGAACAGATACTCCTCTCCTAATTTCTTAGTTGAGTCTCCCCTTCTTCTCTGATAAGACATGCAATAAGGAATCTAATATTTAAAGGGCTGAGCTACAGACCATTCAACTAAGACCTACCATGTTACGTAATTCAAAAGAGGAATTCTAGTATAAAAAAAAGTCACATCTGACTCTGTGGCCTCATTCATTCCACAAATACTGGCATGCTTACAGTTTATCAAGAACTGCCCTAGCAGTGGGAACACAGGTCTGGCCTCAGAGACCTTACATCCCCATGAGACGAGACAGTCGGTAAACAGAGTAAAGAAATAAAATCTATGTCAGATGGGGATAAATGCCATGAAGAATGAAAACCTTTTTTCTGCTTAATTTCCAATGTCTTCTTTTCCTTCTTTCTGAAAGCCTTCTCAGATTAATCCCAATGGGCTTTGTCACTCCAGCAATCTCACAAAATATCTGGACAGCAAGGCTTGATGCTGTATATTTTGCAAAGTCTGCCATTCAACAAAAGATCCTGAAGAGAGGACAGTGTTCTCTTGGGTATATAAAATTCAAGAAACACTTAGCACCAATTTCTCTGAGTGGTTTCAGAAAAGGAGCTATAACTCTACTCCTCCTAATCAGCTAAATTGTTGTCAGAGACAGGAAAAGGACTCATGTAGAGCGACTACGCCACCAGGTTAGAAGGGACCATGCTACACATGGAAATGTTTAATGGTTAGCTATGGCTTGGGGTTTTGTTGTTGTTGTTGTTGTTTATCCTTTTCTGTACTGTTACAATTCTCACCATTTAGCTCAGATAAAAGCATTATTTAAAATGTGCTACGGGGGTGCCTGGGTGGCTCAGTGAGTTAAAAAGTCTCTGGCTTTGGCTCAGGTCATGATCCCAGGGTCCTGGGATCGAGTCCCGCATCAGGCTCTCTACTTCCTCCTCTCTCTCTGCCTGCTTCTCTGCCTACTTGTGATCTCCATCTGTCAAATAAATAAATAAAATTTTTTAAAAATTTAAAAAATTTTAAATAAATAAATAAAATGTGCTACAGTGAGTACTGTGAATTGTGTAAGACTGATGAATCACAGACCTGTACCCCTAAAATAAATCATATATGTTAATAAAAGTAAATCATTTAAATGATTAAAAATAAATAAATGTAAATTTAAAAATTAATTAAATAAAATGAAATAACACGTGAGGTTTTTTATCAGATAGGGAAGGGGGTAAGAGATTAAAACAAAAGTATAAAGACACTTTCAAAATCCAACCCCAAACATCAAAACCCTGCCCCAGGAACTGCCTCGCACAGAAATTCTACACATACCCACTTGATATGATATGAATAATAGAAGTCTAAAATGCCCCTTCCACCATTCATCCCACATACACAAGGATGATTAAGGAAGCTACCAACAACCCTTCCTTATACTTTCCTATAGTCTCATCTTCCTTTCTTTAAACTACAATCACAAAGTGATTTAGATTAGAACACACAACCTTTTTTAAAAAAAATCAAGTCTTCATTAATGAAAGGCTTACAAATCCAACAAAGTAATATTTAACATGTTAAATGGAGGAACTTTAAAAAAAAAAATGCTTCCTTTTTTGAACCATATGTACTACCAAGCTCTCTTCTTAAAAGCCTGCCCCAGCCTCCCGACAGCCTTCTTATAAATATGTATAAAATCTGAGCTACATCAAATTGCTGTGCTGTGGAGGAGCATTAGCTACTGAGTCTCTTGTCTGAAAGAAAACCAAAGCAGCTGTCACAGCTGATCCCCTCCTCGCCTGAACTGTTTGGGCTACAGCAATCTGTAAACTGTAAACTAATCACCTTAAATCAGAGAGAAGCCAACACCTCTGTTTACTAAAATCTTGTGCCAGAACAATTTTTTTTTTAATATCCTTCGAAAACAGCCATTGAAGTCACTACTAAATACCTTACACTTAAAAAGCTGCAAGAAGGAGCTGATTTGCAGAAATGGATTCTTTGGATGACGTCTTGTCTCCAAAAAGAACAGTAAGAGCTTTTATATTTATTCTTTTGGCTTAAAATGTTTAGTTTGGGTCTTCCTCCTTTCCTAAGGGGGAGCACATAGATTTACACCATCCCTTCCTAATGAGAATGCGTTTGAACTTCTCTACACAGCACTCCTCTACTTCTACCACTCCTTCACACAGTGGTAAAAGTGTGTACTTGGTGGGGCTGTAAAACTAATCTGTGACTTAAAAAAAAATTTTTTAAAGAAGAAAATAAAACTAACCAAGGGTGGACATCCTAAAGTCAAGCAGCATCAGAAATAATTCCTCTCAAAGCAGCAGAAGAAATGCAAGAGACAGTAAGAATAAATTCAAGTTCTTGTGTGCCAGGCACTGCTGTTAAGTACTTTATTTGTATGAATTTATTCAATCTTCCCCAAAATCCTATGAAGTAGACGGGAAACTGAGGTACAGAGTGGTTAAGCAACTTGCCTTAGGGCACAAAGCTGAGAGAGCTATGAAGCCCAGGACCCCTGTGGAGGAAGGCAGAACCCAGAGCCACTTCCGCTAAGAGCTACTCTATCTCCTAATCATCAGGTCAGCATCACTCATTTACAGAAAGACAGAGAGAAGGGAAATTAGTATTTAAACAAAATTACCCCAGACTAGATCTAAATACTTCTTCAAAACACAACTAAATTAAACTCAACCAACAAAGAAAAATACACGGACTCCTTTACAAACAGAATGGAAAAACACTGATCATTCTGAGCAAATCTCCTGCTGAGTAGAAAGGCATGGTATATCCATTTTCTATTGCCCAAGCACACACAGATAACACAGCCAGTCACAGCAACTGGGCATCTCATCCTTTTTATAACTCCACTCAGTGAAACATGTTAAGTCGAAAGACAGTCCAAAAAACAAACAAAATAAAAACCCACACACACACATTTATCAGGTTTTGAGATTTATTAAAATAAAGTATTAGCAAACAATACGCAAAAACAAAGTTCTTAAGAGTTATGGCTTTGAAAAGCACAATATAGTAAAACCTAATACATTTTTATAAGTATCAAAAAGGCAACAGAATTGAAGCATGTTGCTAGAACTTCATTTTCTACAACATAAACAGAAGCAGAACAAGTACAAATAAGCAGATCTATAGTGCAGCCATTGGTTTGGTCTTTATCATCTGCATATGAAGTATCTTTTTAAGAGAAGATGGGCAGGTGCATACAAACATCCAGTTTTCTTGATTACAATCCTATCCAATTTTAAAATAAGTGATTTTCAAAATGCAATTTTAACCCACCAGATCAAGAAAATCACTTGCCCGACTATTTTCTTCCAGAGTCCCTACACATAAAATATTTCATGAATAAATCAAAGCAACATCATCTCCAATGACATGAAAAGGGAAAATATGATTCTAAAAAATTCCTTATAAAAGTAAGGAATGTGGAACCATCTGGCCTCACTGTAGTTTTATTACAGTTAATACCAGCTCGTAGCAACAAGGCACTACTTACTAATTAGGGAAAAGAACCTACCTGTACACAAAATTCTGAACTTTTTAAGAACACTATCTTCAAATGAATCCTTAAAGGACAACGGTTTACGATGATTGCAAGAATTTTCAGAATTGAATTATTTGGACAAGAACCACACCGACCTTTTTCACTCTGCCATGAACAACAGAAGAATCCTGCTCTTGGATCTTTTCACCATAACATCCCATCACCTGTTTTACAGCAAATGCTAACCAGCAAGTATTGTATCATAAGCTCTTCCTTAAAAAAAAAAAATCTTTTTTGCTATGTAAAAATCCCTCTTACTGGTTTTTGTACACCATCCAATTTCAGGTTAACACTTTAGTTATAACACAGCTGCATTTTAGAAGGTAAGTTTCTATTATGAATAATCCAATTGATAAAGGCTTGATAATACTGTTACCTCTTGTAATTAGGAAATGCTAAACTGTAATCCAGTGATTCCAAAGAACTGTCCGGTAGGCACACTGCTTATACAGAAGAAATGCCTTGAATCGTCACTTTCCATACATGCATCTTCTATGAGCAGAAAACCTCCCCCAAGTCCTGCCTGCCATCGAGGAAAATGGCTGCTGCTCCAGAGGAAACAGGCCTCAAACCTGAGATTATCCCCATAAAGCTGCCCTAGCTAGTATCCCAAGAGACCACCCATAAACCAATGTTCAGGAAAAGTCCCTTCCATGAAAATCACCAAACATGCCTGAAACCACCCTGCTATCTACTACTTTAAAATATCCTTGCTTTTCTAGCTCACTGGCATAATGAGGACACATATTTATACTCCTAACTGAGAGAGTGAGCGAGGATTTAATAAGACAAAGAAGGGCTCAGACCCTCTGAAAAGTTAACAGATCCAAACTGAAATCATCACTGGAAGATAAGTTCAAAATGATCAGAAGAGCCTTCCTTCTTAAGCATGAAAGATAATATATTTTAAGTGGGAAAGTGATAACAATCCAAAGTAATACTGAAAAACAACTAAAAAGAGTATAAAGAAATGGATCTAAGCTGACGTACAGATGCTCTCTGTAACACAAAGACAGTACTTAAAACAGGTACTATCAGACTTTTTGGAGGTTCTCTGCTACTAGTAGGATTTTATTTTTTGTATAAACCTTCTCCTTCAACAGAATACTATTACAGGAGGACTGTTTCCCACAGGTACCCTTGAGGATTTTATAATGTGAGCCCCAGTTCTTACCCTGACAAGAGATTTCAATCTGAACACTTATTGATCATTTTACATCTTAAACGGATATCTCACTGTCAAATGTTATGAACAGCATAAAGTAGCTGCATCCTCTTTCTGTACTATGAGGTATACAGCTCACTGTACTACCTAGTAATCTTAACTGTGGATTTCAACTCAGAAACCCAGCCAATTCTATTACCACAGTTTCCTTATTTAACAATAAAATGTGAAAAATGATTTATATTCTGATGTACATGACTTGACATTTTGATTGATGTCTTCTTCAATCTCTAAAGAGAAAGTGTTAGCTTCAGTAGATCAATAACACGCCTACTAGTTGACACTCCATAGCTTAAGCCAAGCAATACCAGAAAGACCATAACACTTTAAAGAGATGCTGATCAAATGCAACTTTTAATTTTTTTTCCCCCAACCATCTTTCTGTTGCAGTAATTCATTACTCAGATTAATTTTGATTCTATGTCTCTTTCTGCATTTACCAAACCGGTTGTGATTTTATTATTTCCAGACTCCAGTCTTTCCAGCTCACATATGTTAATATGTTATAAACTATAAAACATGATTGTTCCAGTGGTGTTGATGTTTCCATAAATTTGACTATAAACCATTCTAGAAATCAAATAAAATTTTAAAACTGCATTTTTCTGAAAAGGTTTCTTTCAGAAATGTCTTCTTTTCATTGGTCACTGGCAATTTTTATTTCCCATCCATAGATTTTGGGCACCCTTGGGAATTAGAGAAGCAGTTACACTGAGTACAATTTTCACTTATAATCCAGGCATGTGGAGTTAATCACTTTTAGGAAATACAACAAGCTTATACTTTTCCATGAAACTCTCAACAGTTAAGAGCTTCAGTACTGTCCTTCATGAGACAAAATTCCTTGGGGAAAACACAGAAAAGGCCAATCACATGAAACTTTGCCAACTCTAAAGGCTGTGGCATGAATAAAAACAAATTTTAATTAACTCAATTGAAAACATCAATAAAACAATTCAATAGTTTCTACCAGTTCAAACCCACTGAAGTTGACTACATGTATCTGTCATTCAACCAGCGTGCTTTTTGTTTTTTTTTCTTATAAATTTGTTCCAAAGATTGTGCCATATGCCCGGTAAGTAAAAGAATAATGTGGGTAGCTAGGTTCAAACACGGAGCAAGTAATTCTCTTTCCTGAGGCTGACACAACTGGAAGATGAAGAATGCATGCCATGTAGAACTTACATTTAAGGCACAGGTGAGGGTCAGAGAGGATCCTTTTACCCAACAAAGGACCATGAACTGAAACACATATGGCGCCTCACCCAAAGGAACTAAAGCCACCCACTGGCTGCACTTTGTAAAAGCAATAAATAATGGCACAGAAAACAAAATGAACCGCATTCTCTTCTCCTCAAAAAATGCATTTCTTCTTCTCTTAAGAGCAGAAAGGGCAAAGTAGAAAGTCAAACCAAACTAACATTTTAAATAGAAGACTGACATGGCTCCATATACTTTCAAAAGGCACCAGAAAAATAGCTTTCTCCCATAGGTACATTAGGTAATTTTTTTTTTTTAATAATGTCTCTGTTCTCATGCCATAACAAAGTGTCCATCTGACTGCTCTCTAGAAAATGAGGTTAAAAGTTCTTTACCCAAAGCCCTCCAGCATGACTGACTGAATGGGTATTTTAGAGTGTTCCTGTTTTTCCTCTCTTGAGGACTGTTCTGAGAGACTAGCATCCACAAAAGTACCAAAAAAAAAAAAAAAAAAAAAAAAAGGAAAAGAACCAGCACACATGTTAACAGAGAGAACAGTCTGCAGTCTTTCATATGTGACTATTTTAAAGTCAACTATCTCCACAACCACTGCTTATTCATTCAAGCACCAGACCAGGAGCCTCAACTCAGAGCCAGACTGAAGAGGCTCTTCTGGCTACAGTACACAGGTCCTTTCCTTGCTCAGGGCAACTGACGCCACTCAGAGCAATGGGATTAAGTGTGTGATTTTCCAACATGAGTAACACCCATAAAGCAGTAGGAAATTAAAAAGGCCCCTTAAATTGGAGCTACAGAATAACAGTCTTATAATCTAGGTTGAAAATACACCAAAAGCTAGAAAAAGTGTAACTTCCTACAACTGTCATCTATAAACTGCAGTGTTTGTTAATACAAAAGGGGTACCAAGGAAGTAAGGGTGAACATCCAAGTCCAAGTCACTTGAGCGTGTTTCACAAAAGGTTACACTAAAAACTGTCACCCATCAAAGTGCAAAATAAAAGATTAATGCATGTCAAAATTAGAGTTCTTGCAACATTGGCCAAAAGCAGCAAAGCTGAACAAGGCCGTGCGTGCACTGTCACTAGCTATAAAGTAGTACTTACGACAGATTCTGGGTAAATGACATATACTGGAGATCTGTTGTTTACAATATTTTTTTTTTAAAAGGAAATGTTTTACAAAAGATATACTGAGTGAAGTCACAACAGACTGACAAACATCTAGCTGTATTAAATGTAAATTTCATGACATCACCTAGAAAACTATCACTTTGCTTTTACCGAACACTACCTGTTAAGAGCAGTGCATAGTGTTCCTTCAAATAAAAGGGTGTTGTTGTTTTTTTATAGTTTCTTTTCAGCCCTTACCATATGCTTTTATGAAACAATGCATTACACTTTCTTCACATTGGTAGGACAAAGAAACTGGTAAAAGTAGAGCTTCCATAGGGTTAAGAGGAGGAGGGAAGACTTTTCATGGCATACCTTCTAACACTATTATAACTTGTCATCATGTGATGTATTACTTTAAAAAAAAATGAACAAATAACAAGTCATTTGGGACAAGAAGGCAAAATTATGTCCCAATTTAAGCTCAATGCCAAACTTGTGAACTGGGGTACAACACTTACTTTGCATTTCTCACAACACTTTTGGGAGTTAATCACACGAACATGACTAACAAACAAATGTAGATTCATCACAAATACAAATGTATTGGTCACAATTATGTAGGAAAAAAAATAAGCTATAATATCTGTTTTCCATGTAAGCTCACAGTATCTGTACTGAAAGTTTCCCTAAAATTAAAACAAGTCCACTAATAATATAATTGAAAAGACTACTTCTACACTATGAGACAGAAGATATGGGGTTCAGAGGGGAGCCCATCTGAGTCAGGACTTTATCCAGCCATTGAAGAGGCCCATGAAGATGAATCTCAATCCAGCATGGGGTGCTGGTAACATCCTGCCGGTGATATTCGGCGCCCCAGCCCTAAGAAAATGAAAAGATATCATAGCAAATCTCTCTTTAAACTGTCAACCAGCCTAAAACAATTTTAACATACTAACAAAGAGATACTTTAACAGCAGAGACCACAAAACCAATCTCAAAATTCACCATGGAGTTAAAAGCAACAGAGTTACAGTAGTGAAAGAGATAGGATTCCCTTAATAGAAACCCTTGGAGCCAGATATGTTTCAGAATTCTTCCTCTTTTTGAAGTTTGTAAAGTTTTGTACTTCAGAAAGTACAGTATCTCATAATTAAAACACTATTATTTCTGCAGTGAGATACATTCTCACTTAATGGGATAAATAAAACCCACAAAGAGCCTCATATAAGTTCACATCAGATTTTGCTATGAAAAAGTTTTGGGTATTCAGGTTTGGGATTTTTTTTTTTTTTTTTTTTTTAAGTATGAGGTAAGATACTATAGATCTGATCAATGCATGCAACTGTAATTAAAGTAGCTGGGATGAATTAAACTGGAACACTTTAGCTTAAAATTCTAAACAGAATTTTTTTCACATTTATGTGCCTGGATTCACCAAGCTCTCTGCTTTACAGCTTACGGTAGTGCTGGCCCAGAAAAATAAGGCTTGGGAAGGGGGAAATGGGCAAGTAGAGACTAAACATATAAAAGTTATGCTTCTGGGGCACCTGGGTGGCACACTTCGTAAGAGTCCTGGGATTGAAGCTCGTATCCCTGCCCCACTTCTTTGCATAGTCAGGCTCCCGGCTCAGTGAGAAATCTGCTTCTCATTCTCCCTCTGCTCCTCCCCAACCCTCATACTCTTTCTCTCTCTCAATCAAATAAATAAATAAATAAAATGTTTTTTTAAGAAGTTATGCTTCTATGGAGGGGGAATGCCTTTGGGGCTACTGATGCATAAAAAAGACCTATAGCAAAGCAGCAAGGCAACACTGGACTGTGGGTCTGAATGCCAAAAAGAAAAAGCCCACTCAGAGCATTTCACAGTTGTTCTTCTTTGGCTAAATCCTTAAGGACCAAGTGGATAGAGTACAAGATGCTTATATGTGTCACTAAAATTCTTCCCTAATTTTACTCACAAACCATCATCTTCAGAAGGCCAGTAAAATCAGGCCAAGAGCAAATGATAAATTTGAAAAGTTCTTTCAACTTTGCAAATCCTTAATAACAGAGGTTAAATGCAAGGAAGATAATTTTAGTCTTCTGAAGAATTTTTTAAGTCACCCCAGTGGGATCTAATAATAATTGAAACTGCTGAAGCTAAGGAACTTCAAAAGCAATTTTAATATTTCTAGCAATTCAGTCTTTAACCGTAGCTCTTTATAAACTCAGCCCCTATTCAATATCAAAATCAGTATCAGTATCATGGATTATATAATGTCCGGATTATAAAATTAAAACTTAGACCTATCGTGTGGTTTTAAAGCTTTAAATTCAAGAGTATCATTTAAAAACCTATTAAGTCAGGTCAAAAGCAAATACTTTCATTTCACAAAGGCATTTTAAAATCATAACCTAGAGAAATGTAATATACATATTTACAGTGACTCTAATTAAGCTACAGGCTACAACCCACTCACCTTGACAAAACTCATTCGAATAGTACACATTTTGGTGAGCTCATACACTGCCTCAAATCCGTGGTTGACAGACTGAGCCAGAAGCTGAGCAAACTCTTGGTTGTTAAAAATTTTGAGGCTGCAACTGCTGGGTATCTTACAGACAGTGGTAGGATGAAAGCCGTGATGAAAGTTGCAGTTCCTACTCTGAACAAATATGCTGCTGTCACTGAGGCACTCTGCATACACCTCTCCACCAACATAGTACAGGTGAACACCTTAAAAAGACGAGCATTACAAGACTCACCTTAATACAGCAGTATAATGAAACCAAAGAGGTAGTATAAGGTGCAACCAAGAATACCCACTAACCTACAGCAAATGCCCAGCAGGCTGTAGACAGAAGCTACCACTAGAGGGCCTTACACTGCCAAAGAGAATCAAGAGCTCTACAATGGTCCTTAAATAACTAGTAAGACTTAAGCCTCAGGTTTATCAGTTCTTAGGTTATTTTCTTTTTGCCAACAATCATTTAATATCTCTGTGAGAGGAAGCGAAGGCAAAAAGACCAAAAAGCACCTATGATCAGTCTTTTCAAAGGAGCACTTGGTGCTAAGTTAATTTAACTATCACGAAGAGTCAACTGGCAAGATGCTCCGCTTTCTTTTTACTAATGGGAGTACAGGAACATTAAAAAAGACCCTAAGTCGGGGCACCTGGGTGGCTCAGTGGGTTAAAGCCGCTGCCTTCAGCTCAGGTCATGGTCCCAGGGTCCTGGGATCGAGCCCCACATTGGGCTCTCTGTTCAGCAGGGAGCCACTTCCCCCTCTCTGTGTCTGCCTCTCTGCCTACTTGTGATCTCTCTCTGTCAAATAAATAAATAAAATCTTTGGAAAAAAAAAAAAGACCCTAAGTCGTACATGTAATTTCAGGTCACAGGAAAAGACTTTAAATGGCAGATTTATTTTATTTCCCTTGAAAAGACTGGTTTGGGTATTTTAAAAATATGTATGTAAGTAATATGTGAACACAGTTTCAATATTAAAACTTCATATTATACAGCTAAAGCTGAAGTTATTTCCAACTTTTCACCACTATAAACAGTGCTAAAAAGATGATCCCTGTACACTCATATCTCATACACATGTGAGTAAAAGACTTATATTAGGCTATGGTACGAAAAACTATGTTTTGGTTTTTGTTCTGAGCAAATAAAATGACCCATGGAGGAAGGGATCCTAAAACTAGATACTAGGAAAAATGGGAAAACAGATCGTAGAATTTAAGAATTCACCAGGTAGACTTCTCTAAAATCATTCTCCTGCAGTGGGAAAACCAATACATAGAAGTGAGGCATTTCACTCACAAAATCAATGTCAAGTTAGCAAGAGTCAAAAAAGAACAGAAATTTCTTTTCAACTTATTTTTGGCCATAGTATTTTGCTGAATCTCTTCTCTAAGAAATCACATCACAATTATAATTGTACCTCCTGTAGGTACAAATAAAGTTTACTGTTTGTAGGTAAAGGGTGTAAGTGTACCTTTTGTTCTATCTAACCTGGACTAAGACTTTCTCAAATCCAGGAAACAAAACAGAGCTAGTGGCAAAAACTAAACTTAAAAGACAGACAATACGCTCCACCTGGGAAAGGTTTCCTTCCTGACCACTTGATACATGAGACTCAGACATTTCACCGAGGTGGGAAAAGTTCCTTGTTTGTTGTGGCAACTGTCTTGTGGGATGAAATGGAAATAAAACCTAGTTACCTGAATTTAAAAGGTAGGAGGGGTGGTGATGAAGCCACTGGAGACTTGCTATCATTCAAACTGGACTTCTTAACTATAATCCAGCTCCTCTAACATAACACGAATTGTTACAAGGCACCTCAACTCAAAATACTGTAATTAAAAAATTCTAATCCTTCAACAGCATTCATATATTTCACAAATATTTGTCTGTACTTACTATGAGCCAGGCACTGTTCTAGCTGCTGAAAATAATGCTGTGAACAAAGCAAACTCGTGTAAAGCTTATATTCCAGTCAAGAAGACATTCAAAAAATAAATATAGGAATAGTATGATTTCAGAGACTAAGTACTATGACAATAAGGGTAAGGAAAAGAGAACTGATCAGGTCTTGACTTAATTCACTCTCTAGCACCTGACACTTCAGGGCAGAGCCCGTGCCTCAGGCTCGTGGTATAGACAACTTTACACAACTCATGGTACACAGTGAGCACAACAAATGACTGATTTCAACTGAATGCAGGGAAATGACAAAATTACCTTTTCCAATATGTCGCCTAGTGTTTTCAATTGTTGAATTACGATTAACATTTGACAACAACCCCAAGCAGAATCTACTTTTGTTATTCGAAGGGTCTGTGAATCCATCTACTAACACGCTAGTAGAAGATGCATGAAAAGCCTCCCCAACACGATTGTTTAATTCATAGTAGACAATTGAACACCAATGTTTGGGCTCTTCATAGGCAACAGGCTGAACATCTGTAAACAAACCAGACAGAAAAAATGATTAGTGAGTGAATAAGAAACCCAGGATTCTTTGTGTTTCCCTTTAAGTGAACCCAAGCACTCTATGAAAAATACTTTCACATATTTCACTTCAGTCTTGCTGTCCTCTCTGGAGGACAATCTCTTCAGTAAGTGGTGTTGGGAAAAAAGTTTGGATCTTTAAAAAAAAAAAAAAAAAAAGAAAAGAAAGAAAAATCAGTAATGCCTTGAATACAATGATTTTTAAACTTACCTAAATACAAATGTAAGGATGGATAATATCACATTTATTTTATTTTTTAAAATTTTTTTATTATTGAAGTAGAGTTGACATACCATAGCATAATGGTTTCAAGTGTACAACAATAGTGACTAGATATTCCTGTATCTTAATCAGTGCTCACCATGA
The DNA here is from genome assembly GCF_902655055.1 of Lutra lutra. Classification (NCBI taxonomy): domain Eukaryota; kingdom Metazoa; phylum Chordata; class Mammalia; order Carnivora; family Mustelidae; genus Lutra; species Lutra lutra. The sequence continues at coordinate 75,277,493 of NC_062282.1, read as the reverse complement.
TAAACATAGTTGCCATCTGTCACTGAACAACACTGTACAATATTATTATATTATTATTCCCTATGCTGCACTTTCCATCTCCATAACTTACTTCATGTGTTAACTGGAATTTTGTACTTTTAATCCTCTTTTCCTATTTTGTACTCTACCCCCTCCAGTAACCACCAGTTTGTTCTATGTATTTATGAGTCTGTTTCTGATTTTTTATTTGTTCATTTGCTTGGTTTTTTAGATTCTACATATGTGTGAAATCACATGGTATTTGTCTTTCTTTGTCTGACTTCATTAAGCATAATACCCTCTAGGTCCAACCATCTTCTGCAAAATGGCAAGAGCTCATTCATTTTTATAGTTGAATAATATCCCATTGTGTATATATCTCCTTTATTTGCTTATCTATCGAGGGACACTCAGGTTACTCCCATATCTTGACTATTGTAAATGCTACAACAAAACAGGGGTACCTTTATCTTTTCAAATTAGTGTTTTCGAAAAAAAAAATTAGTGTTTCGCTTTCTTTAGGTAAGTACCTGGTAGTAGAATTACTGGATAATATGATATTTCTATTTTTAATTTTCTTAGGAATCTGATACTGTTTTCCACGGTGGCTGCACCAATATATACTCCCACAAACAGTGCACAAGGATTCTTTTCTCTCCATATCCTTGTCAACACTTAAGTCCTTTGATACTAGCCATTCAAACTGGTGTGAGGTGGCATCTTACTGCGATTTGATTTGCATTTCCCTGATGATTAGTGATGCTGAACATCTTTTCATGTGTCTGTTGGCTCTCCATACATCTTGTTCAGAAAAATGTCTATTCAGCTTCTCTGCCCATTTTTCTAATCTAATTTTTGTTTGATTTTGGTTTTGGGGTTTTTTTTTTTTTTTGAGTTGTATAAGTTATTTATTTTAGATATTACTCCTTATCAGATATATCATTTATAAATATATTCTCACATCCAGCAGACTGCATTTTCCTTTTGTTGAAGGTTTCTGTAACTGTTACAAAGCTTTTTATTTTGGTGTAGTCCTAATAGTTAACTTTTGTCTTTATTTTCCTTGCCTGAGGAGACATATCCCATAAATATGTTGCTAAGGCTGATGTCCAAGTGATCACTGCCCTGTTTTTTTAAGAAGTTTCATGGTTTCAGGTCTCACATTTAGGTCCTTAGTCTGAGTTTATTTGGTGAATGGTTTAAGAAAGTAGTCCCAGTTTCATTTTTCATATGTAGCTGCCCAGTTTTCCCAACACCACTTACTGAAGAGACTGTCTTTTCCCTATTGTATATTCTTTCCTCTTTTGTCACAGATTAACTGACCATATAAGCATGAGTTTATTTCTGGGTTCTCTATCCTATTCAAATGATCTAAAGTTGACCCTGCAACTTTACTGATTTCATTTCTTTTTTTTTTTTTTTTTTTTAAGATTTTATTTATTTATTTGAGAGAGAGAGAGAGACAGTGAGAGAGAGCATGAGCGAGGAGAAGGTCAGAGGGAGAAGCAGACTCCCCGTGGAGCTGGGAGCCCGATGCGGGACTCGATCCCAGCACTCCGGGATCATGACCTGAGCCAAAGGCAGTCGTCCAACCAACTGAGCCACCCAGGCGCCCTACTGATTTCATTTCTTAGTTCTAGTAGTTTTTTTGGTGAAGTCTTCAGGATTTTATACGCACACACCCCACATAATTTGCAAGTGACAGTTTTACTTCTTCCTTTCCAGTATGGGTGGCTTTTCTTTCTTTTTCTCGTCTGACTGCGGCAGTTAGGTCTTCCGGTACTATGCTGAATACAAGTAAGTGGCAAGAATGGACATCCCTATCTTGTTCCTCATCTTAAAACTTCCAGCTTTTCACCAATGAGAATGATGTTAGTTGTGGGTTTGTCATATATCATCTTTACTATATTGAAGCATGTTTCCTCTAAATCCACTTTGTTGCATTTCCATCATAAACAGATAATGATTTCTGTCAAATGCTTCTGCATCTACTGAGACGATTATATGGTTTTTATCCTTCATGTTACTAATGTATTATAACACATTGGTTGATTTAAAGCTTTGTTTCTTCTTTTACTAGATCTTTTAGGTGTAAGGTTAGACGGTTTATTTCAGATTTTTCTTGTTTCTTAAAGTAGGCCTGCACTACTATAAACTTCCTTCTTAGAACTGCTTATGCTGTGTCCCAAAGTTTTTCACCAGGTGTGTTTTAACATTTTAGATTGTTTTTCTAGCACAATCTAATCAAGATTTATATTTATAAAACAAGCCTCTGTCTGCATCAGCAACCTGAAAGACATATATGAGTATTTGTAAAATTACTCTAAACAAAAATATGAACTAAAAAAAAAACAAGTGAGACTCTTAGCAAGCTAGGAATAGAGGATAACTTCTACGATTTGATAAAGACCATTTACAGGAAACTTATACCTAACTTCATATTTAATGGTGAGGAACTAGAAGACTTCCTGCCAAGATCAGTAACAAGGATGTTCTTACCACTCCTTTTCCAACACTGCACTAAAAGTCCTAGTTAATACAGTAAGAGAAAGGGTAATAAAAGGTATACAAATTGGAAAGGAATAAGTAAAATCATCTTTGTTCACAGATGATATGACTGCTTACCTAGAAAACCTGGAAAAAAAAAAAAAAAAAACCCCTCCTGGAACTAATTAAGCTATTATAGCAAGATCACAAGATGTAAGGTTAATACACAAAAGTGAATCACTTTGCTATATACCAACAATGAACATGTGAAATTTGAAATTAAAAATTCATCACCACTTATATTAGCATTCAAAATAAGAAATACTTAGGTAAAAATCAAAATAGGTACAAGATCTAGATGAAGAAACTATAAAACCCCAAGACAGACATCAAAGAGGAACTAAATAAATTAAAAAGACAGCCCACATTCATGGAAAAGAAGCCTTAATATTGCCAAGAATTCAGTTCTTCCCAATATGATCTATAGATAACCAATGCAATCCCAATCAAAATCCCAGCAAATCATTTTGTGGATATCAACAAACCAATCCTAAAGTTTATTTGGGGCAGCAAAAGATCCAGAACACCCAATATGATACTGAAGAAGAACAAAATCAGAAGCCTGATGCTATTCAACTTACCATAAAGCTACAGCTATCAAGACAGTATGGTACTGGCAAAAAGAATACACAAACAGGAACAGAAGAGAGAGCCCAGACAAAGACCTATATAAATACAGTTAACTGTTTTCTGATGAAGGAACAAAAGGCAATAATGGAGAAAAGACAGTCTTTTCAACAAATACTACAACAACAGATATTCACATGCAAAAAAATTAATCTACACACAGACATCACATCCTTCACAAAAATTACCTCAAGGCTGGTCACAGACCTAAATGTACAATACAGAACTATAACAGTTCTAGAAGGTAACATAGCAGAAAATCTAGATGGCCCAGGAATATGGTAATGACAACACCAAGGCATGAACCATGTTAGAACTGCTAGGCCAGATTTTACTAAAAATTAAAACTTCTGCTCTGGAAAAGGCACTATCAACAGACTAAGAAGACAAGCCATAGACTGGGAGAAAATATGTACAAAAGACATACCTGGTAAAGGACTACTATCCAAAATATACAAAGAACTCTTAAAATTCAAGAAAATAAGTAACCCAATTTAAAAAATGGGTCAAAGACATAACCAGCCACCTCATCAAAGAAGATATATGCATAAGAAATAAGCATATAAAAACATACTCCACATCATGTGTCATCAGTAAATGTAAATTAAGATAGCAATAAAATACCATGATATACCCGTAAGAATGGCCAAAAACCAAAACAGTGACAACATCAAAAGCTGGGGAGGATGTGGAACAACAGGAATTCGCATTCACTGCTAGTGGAATATAAAATGGTATCGCCACTCTGGAAGACAGTTTGGTGGTTTCTTACAAAACTAAACATAATCTCACCATACAATCCACAAACATGCTCCTCAGAACTTACACAAAGGAGCTAAAAACTTATGTCCACATAAAAACCTACAAACAGATGTTTATAGCAGCTTTATTCATGATTGCCAAAACTTGAAAGCAACCAAGATGTCCTTTTGCAGGTGAATGGATAAACTGTGGTAATTTCCAGATGATGGAATATTACTCAGCTCTACAACGAAATGAGCTAGCAAGGCATGAAAAGGGATGAGGGAGGGGCGCCTGGGTGGCTCAGTGGGTTAAAGCCTCTGCCTTTAGCTCACGTCACGATCTGGGTCAAATTGTGATCTCTGTCAAATAAATAAATAAAATCTTTAAAAAAAAAAAAAAGAAAGAAAAGAAAAGGGATGAGGGAACTTAAAATGCATGTTACTAAGTGAAAGAAACCAATATGACAAGCTATATACTGTATGAATCTAACGAAAGGACATTCTGGAAAAGGCAAAACTATGCAGACAGTAAAAATATCAGCGGTTGCAGGTCAGGAGTGAGGAATGAACAGGCAGAGAGCACAGAGGATTGTTACAGCAATAAAACTATTCTGTATACTGTAGATATATTTCTGTATGTTACCAGTACGATAGTAGTACATTCCTCTCATTATTCATTTGTTACAATTCACAAAACATACAACAGCAAAAACGAACCCTAATGTAAACCATCAATTTTGGGTGATATGTGAAGATAGCTAAGTCTGTAAAAACGTACCATTCCAGGGGTGCCTGGGTGGCTCAGTGGGTTAAAGCCTCTGCCTTTGGCTCAGGTCGTGATCCCAACCAAGGTCCTGGGATTGAGCCCCGCATCAGGCTCTCTGCTCCGCAGGAAGCCTGCTTCCCTTCCTCTCTCTCTGCCTGCCTCTGCCTACCTGTGATCTCTGTCTGTCAAATAAATAAATAAAATCTTTAAAAAAACAAACAAGCAAAAAAATGTACCACTCCAGTATAGGGTTTTGGTAGCTGGCAAGGCTGTGCAGGTGTGGAGACAGAGGGTGTGTGGGAACTCGCTCTACTTTCCACTCTTATTTGCTGTGAACCTAAAACTCATATGAAAAATAAAGTCTGTTTTATTTTTTTTTTAAGATTTTATTTATTTATCAGATAGAGATCACAAGTAGGCAGAGAGGCAGGAAGGGGGTGGGGAGAGCAGGCTCTCTGCTGAGCAGAGAGCCCGACGTGGGACTCGATCCCAGAACCCTGGGATCATGACCTGAGCCGAAGGCAGAGGCTTTAACCCACCGAGCCACCCAGGTGCCCCATGAAGTCTGTTTTAAAAAAAACTAAAAGTGGGGCGCCTGGGTGGCTCATTGGGTTAAGCCTCTGCCTTTGGCTCAGGTCATGATCTCAGGGTCCTGGGATCGAGTCCCACATTGGGCTCTCTGCTCAGCAGGGACCCTGCTTCCTCCTCTCTCTCTGCCTGCCTCTCTGCCTACTTGTGCTCTCTCTCTCTCTGTTAAATAAAGAAATTTTTAAAAAAAATCTTAAAGAAAAAGAAAAAAACACACAACTAAGTGAGCATGAACTTTGGATAAAAGCTGGTATACAATCTAATGTTAAATGCCAGAACTGCCTATGGAGACAGATATATATACAAAATAAATTACAGCCAAACTCTTATTACTGTAGAAGTAAACAATTCATAATGGATGTAACACATGGGAGGGACACATGTAAATTTTTCACCCAGTGCTGGTGGATTATCTTTCTTGGGGCTGAAATCAGAAAGAGAAGTCAGGAACTCTCAAATTCCCTTTCAAAAAAGGCACAAATTAAAAATATCCAAAAAACTCTTAAGAGTGGCTATGTGGACTAGGTAGGCAATACAAAATAACTAGTTAACTTTTAAGACTCAGTTTTGATTACTGAATTGCAAAGAATTCAGATGAGGAGGAAGAGAAAAAAATAAACCAATATGGACCCATAAAGAGAAGTCCTAAGGGCTCAGAATATGAAGTTTATATAAAAGATAGAACAGGGAGGGGCCCACAACCAAAGACACATACAAATGAGTTGTAAGCAGTTATAAGAATAGTGTCAGGAAAGCTAGAGCCAAAAATGAACAGAAGCTTGCAAAGAAAAAATTGCTAAGCAAAACTAAAAAGACAACTTTGGTTCAGAGAAAAGAAAAAGAAGAGCTCTGCTCAAGGCAAAGGACATATTGTCAATTGGCAATTCAAGGCGCTGCAGTTTCACTCTGATGTCCCTTCTGCCACCTCTGTCAAAATAAAACAGAGAGAAAAAACACGAAATAGGACTGAAATGACAGGAAACTTTGGTGAAAAAAGACATCAACGAAGGCAAGATGACTTGAGTGCCAAGTCCCCCTAAGGGGACTCAGCTGTTTGGCTGTGACAAATGATAGTGCAAGTATTACCCAACAGACACCACCATGGAGCCACACGCTGATCTCTGGACAGCTAGGACAAAGAAGGGAAGGAAGACGGCAATGGAGGTAAATCCAGCCCGAAGTCTCAAAATAAGAATGAGAACACCATTTACTGGTCATCCCCTGATGCACTATGTTAGAGCCATTATACATAATGTCTAACCCAATCAACAACTAAGAATTCCTGTGTAAATATTCTGTTTAATGTACAAATGAGAAAGAGAAGTGGAGAGACTTTAAATGCTAACTGAGGCTAAAAAGCGAGTAAGGAGTGGTACAGGAATTCACCTCCAGAGACATTCTGTTCTATGTGAAGGTAGACTGTATAAATTATAAGAAAATTAGTATGATATAAGTCCTAGATAAATTCTACACCTTGAAAAAGCAAAGACAGTATTCACACATTAACAAGACTACTAAGGAGGGCTGAAATTTAACTGTTCTTAGAAATGTGGGGTTCCCGGAAAAACAAAGTGTGACATACACTCACTCCTTCAGTATCATCACAAACACATACAAAGCACACAAAAACATCATTCTTTTAAGAAATGTATAAAATGGCAGTACCGAACTTCTCCCAAACTTGTTATAAACTAAGAAGATTAAAGTCTCAAAACAAAGTGACTTCAGGGGTACCTGGGTGGCTCAGTTAAGCATCTGCCTTCCATGATCTTGTGGTCCTGGGACTGGCCCCAAATCCAGTTCCCTTCTCAGTGGGGAGTCTGCCTCTCCCTCTCCTTCTGTCCCCCCCACCATCCCCACATGCTCTCATGGGCATGTGCTCTCTCTCTCAAATGAATAAAATCTTTTTTAAAAAGTGACTTTAGAACAATGAGATACCAATTCACATCCATTAGGATGGCTACTGTATTAAAAAAAAGATGGAAATTAACAAGTATTGGCAAGAATGTAGAGAAAGAACTCTAAAGCACGGCTAGTGTTAATGTGTAAATGGTATAGCTGCTATGGAAAACTGTTTGGCAGTTCCTCAAAAAGTTAAACAGAATTACCATAAAATCCAGCAATTCTACTCCCAGGCAGAGGATACCAAATGGAAAAACTCCTAGCAAGACACAAATTATCAAAGCTAACTCAAGAAAAAGCAGAGACTCTGAATAGATTAATCCAACTAAGGAAATTGAATCAGTAATTAAAAATTTCCCCATAAAGAAGAGTCTAAACTCAAATAGCTTCACTGGTAAATTCTATCAAATATTTTAAAAAGAAATAATACAAATAAGCCCTTCCAAAAACACAAGGGAACACTTCCCAACTCATTCCATGAGATCATTATTACCCTGACACCAATGCTAAATAAAGACATCACAATCCCTGCCTCACGAATATACAAGCAAAAATATTCAACAAAATATCAGTAAATCTAATCTAGAAATGTATTAAAAAGAATTATACACCAAGACCACATGAGACTATCCCAGGAATAAAAGCCTGGTTTCATATCAGAAAATAAGTTCATGTAATATACATCAAATAGAAAAAAGAAAGAAACCTCATCTGATCATCTCAACAGATGCAGAAAAAGCTTCTGACAAAATCCGACATCCACTCATGGTAAAAATTCTCAGCAAACTAGGAATAGAAACTAATAGTTTATGGCTAGCCCCTCCAGAATGATGGTAAACAGAAGTAGTGAGAACAGGCATTCTTCTCTTGTTTCCAATAGTAATTCTTTTACCATTAAGGACGATGACAGCTATAGGTTTTTCATACATGCCCTCTAATAATGAGAGAGAGAGAGAAAAAAAAATTAAAGGCATCCAGATTCGATAGCAGGGAGAAAAATATGCTATTTGTCACTGACACATTCTTATATTTAGAAGATCCTACGGAATCCAAATAGATAAGCACACACACACACAAAAATCCCTACCAGAATTTATAAATGAATTCAGCAAGGTTGCAGGTTAAAAGATTAATACAAGAAAAACCAATTGGGATAGACAAAGATTTCCCAGATGCACAACAAAAACATGAACAAGGGAAGAAAGAAGTGATAAACTAGACTCCGTCAAAATTTAAAACTTTCAGCTCTTTCTGCCATCTTACAGCCTACAAAGGCCTGCTGGGAACAGAACTCCTAAACTGACAAATATGTCTGGAAGGCTATGGTCCAGAGACATTTTTGCTAGCTGTAAGTGAGGTCTTCTGAACTAGAAGGAGTGCACAACTCTTCTTAAAATTGAAAGTGTTTATGCTCAAAATGAAATTGAACTCTTACGGAGGCAAGAGATGTGCTTCTGTACAAATCAAAGAACAACACAGTGACTCCTGGTGGCAATCTGTACAAAATCAGAGTAATCTGGGGAAAAGTAACTCGTGCTCATGGAAACAGTAGCCTTGTTTGTGCCAAATTCCCAAGCAACCTTCCTGCTAAAGTCATCTGCCACAGAATCCATGTGATATTGTACCCCTCAAGGATTTCAACTTACTGAAGAGAAAATAAAATTGTGCCCAAAAAAAAAGGTTGAAAACTTTTGTGTTTCAAAAGACATTAAGAAAATGCAACAACAATCCAGAGTAAACAAAAATATCTGCAAATCATACATCTAATGAAGGACTTCTAACCAGAATATACAAAGAACTCTCACATCTCAAAAGTAAAACAAACAACCCAATTAAAACTGGGCAAGAGATTTAAATATGTCATGAAAAAAAAGATACATGAACAGCTAATAAGTACATAAAAAATGCTCATCATCATCACTGATTACAGAAATGATGGAAAATTAAATGCAAATTAAACAGAAGCACACATTAAAACCACAATGAGACACTACCTCATACCCACTAAAATGGGTACATCCAAAATACTGACAGTAACAAGAATCAAGAGCATGTGGAGATGGGGTGTCTGGGTGCTAAGTTGGTTAAGCATCTGCCTTCAGCTCAGGTCATGACTCCAGGGTCCTGGGATGGAGCACCTCATTGGACTCCTTCTCCCTCTGCTGCTCCCCCTGCTTGTGCTTTCTCTCTCTTCTCAAATAAATAAACTAATCTTTAAAAAATAATTAAGAGCATGTGGAGAAACTGGAACCCTCATATGTTAGTGGTAAGAATATAAAACAGCACTGCTATTTTGGAGAAATTTGGCAGTTTTTCTTAAATAGTTAAATTCACCATCTTGACTTAGAAATTCCAGCCTTACGTATTTTCCCAAGAAAAATAAAAACAAAACCCACACAAAAACTTATATGCAAATGTTCCTTAGAGTAGTAGTCATACTAGCCAAAAACTAGAAATAATTCAAATGTCCACCAACTGGTGAACAGCTAAAAAACTATGGTACATTCATACAATGGAAAACAGTTCAGCAATAAAAAGGAAAAAACTACCGATACATGTTTCAACATGAAAGAACCTTGAAAACATTATGCTAAGTCAAAGAAGCCAGATGCAAACAACTATACATTATGCGATTCTACTTCCATGAAATATTTTAAAAAGGTAAATCTATATACACAGACAACAGATTAGAGGCTGTCTGGAGCTGAGGACAGGAGCAAGGATAGACTGAAAATGCGTACAAGGTTATCTTTTTAAAGGATTATGAAAATGTTCTAAGACTAGATTGTGGTGATGGTACAAAACGTTATACATTTACTACAAGTCACTGAATCATATACATGGATAAATGTTATGGTTTATATACAATACTTCATAAAGTTTCAAAAAAGTGGTAAGAAGTTAAAAACAAAATAGCAGTAACAACAAATTATGATGAAAATTTCTCTTACCTCTGCTGGATATACTGGGCATAATCTGAGGAATCATATTATTGCTTGTATCCATTGGCTGGGAATTATCTTGACCCATTTGATCATCTGGTGGCATATAGGCAGGAGGAGGAGTATCAGCTAAGAAGAAGAATATGAGAAAGGTTAAAGTTCCAAAAGAATTGTTAATACCTTCATCCTGCTTAAATGTATTCTAAAAGCATTAAAAAGTTCCTAAGATTGGGGCGCCTGGATGGCTCAGTGGGTTAAGCCTCTGCCTTCTGCTTGGGTCATGATCTCAGGGTCCTGGGATCAAGTCCCTCCCGCATTTGGCTCTCTGCTCAGCAGGGAGCCTGCTTCCCCCTCTCTCTCTGCCTGCCTCTCTGCCTACTATGATCTCTGTCAAATAAATAAATAAAATCTTTAAAAAAAAATTTCCTAAGATTAATAACAGGGTTTGTCACTGAACATTATAGACAAACAAAAATGTAGGATGCTACCTGAGGCAAGAGAAAAGGAGAAAAGACAGCACACTTATTAGTTACTGAAAACCGACTAAAGGACCACATATATTCGGTTCAATCCAGGATAGTAGATCAGTGCTGAAATTCACTAATACAGAATTCAAGGTCAAGAATTTTGTCTTTATGTGCTTAGACCCATGCTGGGAGGAACCACAACAACTACAGACCAATCTGAAGGACGCAGATTCACCCAGTGTGCGTGTACCTCTACAGAGACACTTTGAAATTACCAAGATCACATACTGCATGTTGTTTGGTATTTACTCTCCACCTGTATGATCGGACTACCAACATGAACAGCAGGTAGACATTTAATTCTTTTGAATATCCTGAAATGGCTGTAATGCCTTAGTAAATGATTAGGTAATTCTTAGGACATCTGAATGTGAACTAGACAATCTGAATTCCAGCCCTCGTAGTTAAAAAATCTCTATAGAAGCTAGAGCTCTATTTCTGTCTCTTACTCCAAGGTTTGTACAAAATATATTTTGACAGAGAACTGTAATCAAACTGAATCTAGGGCAAAGTATGAAAATTAGTTCTGGCACAAAAACCCAACAGCACACTAAACAGCTGATACTTAATTCTTCTTAAAAAAATAAAAAAACACATCAACCAATGCAACAAAGAAACCAGAAACAACCTACTTACCTATGACTCCACCTGCGACAGTAGGCATTCAAATATTTCTTGACAAAGTGACATAGTGATGCGTCCATATATGACAGGCCATTAACAAAATCTGGGCACTTTATAAAATCTACTTATGAACTTTCCCCGGGCAAACCAGTTTATCAGTTATCTAATTAAAGATAACTGGGGTGCCTTTTTAACTTTCCAGTCTATAATCATATGACAACCAGTGAAGTTAAAAAAGCATATAGTTTAATTCACAGACCTGTATCCCTGAAGCGAGTAATACACTATAGTAATACACTATATGTTTACAAAAAAAAAAAAGCAAAAAGCACAGACTTGAGAGCAGAGAAACCTAGGCCGCAAAGCTCAGGCAAGATACTTAAACTCCTAAAGGGAGTATCAATTTCTTTCTCCACCTGTATGATCGGACTACTATCTCACATGGTTGCTCTGAAGATTAAATTTAATGCAGTATCTTCATCACAGTACCAGTTATACAAAAGGCACTCAATAAATGGTACTTCATATTACAAATTACATGAAAATATTTAAGTCAAACAAGGTTACTTCTTTTGGCGGGGGAGTAGAACTTTAATTTTTAATGCCTGGAAATACATAATTTGGGTGTTTGGGCCAATAAATGATCCAATGATACCTAAAATACACTTTCAGTTTTCCAGAATACCTACTCCACATAATAGTCATCAAATACAAAGTCTTTTTCTGTCTTCAGGTTTTTGATAACCTGTTAGAACACTGCTTTCACGTATATAGACCCCCTATGAAGCCTTTCAAGTTAGCACCATTTGGCTTCACTCTCAGGTTGCAGGGGTAGCCACTTTGCATAGCTAGTTATATATATATATATATATATATATATATATATATATATATATATATATATATATATATATCTGTAAATTTACCCATTCATTTCACAAATATTTATTGAAGGTCTGCTATATACCAGGCTCTGATATAGGAACTGGGGATGTAGCAATTAAAAAAAAAAAAAGGCTAAAATTCCCTTTTTCAAGGAGTTTATAGTCAAGAAAGGGAGAGGAGGAAAGGACAGAATATAAATACAGACAATCTGTTGGGTTGTAATATAGGCTATCAAGAAAAATCAAGCAGTGAGAGAAAGAAGACAGGAGGAAAGGAGAATGTGAATTTTTTTTATTGTTCTTAAAGGATCATCTCCCAAAACTCTGTTTGCTTTTTTTACAATGTTCAATTTATTTCAACTAAAAAAAAAAAAAAAAAGCAGTTCATCCATTTCTCCTACCTCTTGCCTCTGACAACTACCCAAATGTTCTCAATATCTATGATCTGGGTTTCTTGTTTTTGTTTTTTTTTAGATTCGACATATAAGAAAAATTATATGGTATTTGTCCTTTCCTGACTTACTTCATTAGCTTAATACCCTCAAGATCCAGCCATGTTGTCACTAATGACAAGATTTCATTCTTCTTTATGGCTGAATATACCACAATTTTCTTCATCCATTCATCCATCGATGGACACTTAGGTTGCTTCTGTGTCCTATTATAAATCATGCTGCAATGAACCTGGGACTGCATATGTTCTCAAGTCAGCGTTTTTGTTTCCTTCAGATAAGTAACAAAAAATGGGATTTACTGGATTACATGGCATTTCTATTTTTAATTTTCTGAGGAAATGCCATACTGTTTTCCTTTTCTTTTTAATTTAAATTCAATTAATCAACATATATTATTGGTTCCAGAGGAAGACGTCAGTGATTCATCAGTCCTATATAATATCCAGTGCTCATTACAGCATGTGCCTTCCTTAAGGTCCATCACCCCATTCCGCCACCCCCTCCCCGTCAGCAACCTGCAGTTTGGGAGATTCCATACTGTTTTTCAGTGGCTATACCAATCTGCATTCCCACCAACTGCATGAGGTTTTCCTCTTCTCCACATCCTTGCCAAGGCTTGTTATCTCTAGTCTTTCTGATAACAGCTACTCTAATAGGTATAAGGTGATAGATATATACTCATTGTGGTTTCAATTTGTACTTCCCTGATGATTCACGATGCAAAGCACCTTTTCCTGTACCTGTTGATCATGTGTGTCTTCTTGGGAAGAAGGCCTATTCGGGTCCTCTGCCCGTTTTTCAGTTGGAATGTTTGTTTTTGTGCTAGTGAGCTGTAGCAGTTACGTATTTCCCATATTATCCCCTCATCAAATATATGATTTTCAAGTATTTTCTCCCATTCAGTAGGTTGCCTTTTCATTTTATTAATGGTTTCCTTTGCAGTGCAGAAATTTTTTTGTTTCATGTAGTCCCATTCGTTTATTTTTTGCTTCTTTTGCTTTTGAGGTCAATTCAAAAAATCAGCACCAAGACCAATGTCAAGGAGCTGCCTGCCTGTTTTGTTCTAGGAGTTTTATGATTTTAGGTCTTATGTTCAAGTCTTTAATCTCTTTTGACTTAATTTTGTGAATAGTGTCAGATAGTAGTCCAGCTTCATTCTTTTGCATGTGGCTGTCCAATTTTCCCAACATCATTTACTAAAGACTCTCCTTTCCCCGCTGCATATTCTTAGCTCCCTTGTCATAAATTAACTGTCCACCTAAGTGTGGGTTTATTTCTGGGCTCTCTCTTCTGCTCCACTGACCTACAGGTCTGTTTTAATGCTAATCCCACACTGGTTTAATTATAGTACCTTTGAAACAGTAAGTTAATGATACTTCAATTTTTTAAAAATTTGTTTGAAAAATTACTATAGCTTTGTAATATAGTTTAAAATCAGGCAATGTGATGCCTCCAGCTTGATTCTTCTTTCTTAAGACTGCGCTGGCTATTCTTGAGTCTTTTATGGCTGTATATAAATTTTAAGATTGTTTTTTCTACTGCTATGAAAAATATGGCCACTTCCGTTTTTAAAAAACATACGGTACACAGCAAAATAAAATCCAAAACTCTTCTGAAATCACATAATTACCAAAGAACACAGAGTCAAAAATAGCCATCTCTTAGCATGTAACAATTCACCAGAGGACCGGCAGTATAAGAACAACCACTGATTCTCAAAGGTCATCGTTTTAATCAATAAAATAAATTCTTGGGCGCCTGGGTGGCTCAGTGGGTTAAGCTACTGCCTTCGGCTCAGGTCATGATCTCAGGGTCCTGGGATCGAGTCCCGCATCGGGCTCTCTGCTCAGCGAGAAGCCTGCTTCCCCCTCTCTCTCTCTCTCTGCCTGCCTCTCCATCTACTTGTGATCTCTCTCTGTCAAATAAATAAATAAAATCTTTAAAAAAAAAAATAAATAAAATAAAATAAAATAAATTCTTACCTGGGAGCTGAAATGGACTTCCTGGTCCAGAACTTGCTGGGGAATTGGGATATGTACTGCTAGCAGGGGAAGGGGGATAAGGGCTATTTGGAGATAAGGGGAAAGGAGTGTTGTTGGGCTGGTGGAAAGAATCTGGAAACGTTGCATTTTGTGGCATGTGCGGCTCGTTGTGGCTCAGGTTTCTAAACTGAACCAAAAGGCTGTGTTGCGGATTGAATTCATTGTGACGAGGCACTAATACTGGAGGTAAGACTGAAAGACAAAAATCAAAAGTCATCTGTCAGCAAAGACTAAAGCAAATATCCCAAACATATTAAAGGATAGATAGGATTCGGTAGAATTGTAAACCTATTAAAACAATTTACTTTCAGGAATGGCTGCTTTGTAGAACCTTGAATGTATATTTACATAATAACTAAACCAAAAGCACTCTAAGGATTTAGGCCTGCATAAAGAGCTCTGGAAAACTGAAAATCCAGGAAAGATACCACTCCTGTTATAGGAGAGAAGGCATATTTTAAAACAATCCTAACACAAAGAATTTAATGTAATGAGAGTTCAACAGAGTTGAGGACTTCCATCTAGCAATAATCAAAACGTTTTGGAAAAGATTACATCTGATCGGACATTGAAGAACAGGGGGTGCCAGGTGCAGGACAGCAGAGAAGGAGATGGGGAGACTCCAGAAGGGGGATGAGAAAGCATATTAACAGTTGGCCTAAGCACTGAACTGGAGTTGAGATTAGAGTGTGATGCTGAGGTCAGCTATTATGATGCCCCAAAAGCCTCAGTGTTTCCAATTTTGAACATCTCAACTTTCTTAGTTGGAGAGATTTCACATTTTATGTTCTTCAGTCAAGTCTTCCCTAGTGAAAATAGTAACATTTCCTAAGTAGAAGTCTTCCATTCAAAATCACTTTTCTACACATGATCATAAGGAAAACATATCCAACAAAGCCTAAATACTTTAAGAGACCTATTTTTTAAAAGCTTAACTTTATTCAAACACTCACTATCTCTGAAGACCCAAATGGCCAATCACAAAGAAATGTCTGACTACCCACCCCATAGGAAATCTAAACAAACATGATTTTTTTAAACTCCATGGTATGAGTTCATCTCTTATACAACTTTCCCATATCTGTCAAAGTAATTTTACTTCCAAAAATCTCACTTTGACTCTGACATCATTCAGCAGCAACAAAATCAATCTGTCTTTAAGTTAACTAGATCATACTTCCCTGCCTGAAGTAGGGATGTACCTGAGGAATGAGAGGCTTTGTAACTCAGTATTCACACTGTTTTTCATCTCTTTTCTTTGTACTGAATCAGTGTTGTAATTATGTGGTTAACATCTGATTACGATTGTTTCGTTCTACTGTGTATTACCAACTGCTGTTCCCTTTACAGAATGATGGGACAGCTGCCACTGGAGAGTAGGGCATTAGACAATAAGAATTTCTATGTTTAGCTGGCCAGCAAGCTGAAAGACTAAGTGAAATAACTAATGAGGAATTCAACCCAGTAAGAATTCTTTTACTTTTTTTTTTTTTCAAGACAGAGCTAAAATCATGGACTTCTCTCTTGTCTATTATCTGTACACATCACTTTTTAAAGACTATTTTCCTCCAAAATACATAGTTTTAAGAGGCAGATGCTACAAGAGATAACAAACACAGCAATTTCTAAGTCTCCTCTCATACAGCTTCCAGAGACAAATTTAAACTCTTAGCTACCTCTTCTAACATTTATTTTGTGCACTGCTAAACAATATGCTTATATTGCTATTATTAATTTGCCAAAACATCATCTGCCGGTTTGCTATTGTGGCAAATGAAGTAGCTTTCTTACATTATTCTACCCCACTCTCATTCCCCTCAATAAAGTTACATTAAAAATGCTGGCTAAATCAACACTTGGTGTTTAATATCTGTACAAATATTATTCATTCCTGAGCCAAGTATGTGGTATGATTATATTTGCTCTTGAACAGTGCTTTAAGTAAAGCTGATTATTGACTTGTTACTTCATTTGCTTAATCTTAATTACACACCACTAATATTTCCAGAAGTCTAGCAGATATGTTAAATTCCTATCAATACTATTTTCCAGATGCCACAAATATGTAATCTATTAACTCATTTTTCCCCTGGACTCTTCATCCTTCTACAATCTAGACTGCTAAATCCTTAAGTCTGGAGATCTGGAGATCTCAAGTCCTTAGACTTCCCTTCTCTTTTGTTGGAACCCATTTCCTGGACCTCATGCTCTATTAGTTTCCTAAGAAAGGTAAAAGGAAGGGGGCACTCAGATCATTAAGCATCTGCCTTTGGCTCTGGTCATGATCCCGAGGTCCTGGGATGCACCCCCATCGGCTCTCTGCTCAGTGGAGAGTCTGCTTCTCCCTCTCCATCTGCCTCTCCCCCTGCTCATTCTCTCTCTCAAATAATTAAGAATTGTTTAAAAAGGTAAAAAGAAGATAAATTTTTTGTCCTTGCATATATGAAAATGTCTTTGTCTGCAGATTCCAGAATAAACAACTTTTTCTCTCTGAATTTTAGGGGCACTGCTTCACTATCTTCTGGAATCCAGAACTGCTCTAAGAAACCCAACATTCTCACTTCCAGTCCTTTCTATATGTCCCATCTTTTCTCTCTGGGAGTTTTCAGAATCTTCTTTTTTAACCATGATATATTAAAATTTCATACATGGGTCTTTAACCCTAACAGCACTATCACTGCCATTCTTTTAGCTAGCCTCCATACCCAGTGTTATTTGCATACCAGGCTTTTATTGTCTCCATGTGAAATCCAGCATGGAAGATAGACTCGAAGATGGCCACCATAATTCCTGCCTCTCGGCAGGTACTCACCCTTGCAAAACCCTCTCCCTTTCAAGGTATTATCTCTGAATTGCTGCTCACCAACAGAACATGGCAAAGGTGATAGGATGTTATGTGTGACACAATATAATGCCCTTCTATCAAGAAAACCCTCTCTCTTCTTACTGTTTTTGAAGAAGTAAGCTGCCATGAATGCGAGCTACCCATGAAAAAGGTGGCAAACAAATGAAGGCAGCCTCTAGTCAACAACCAGCAAGAAGAGTCCAACAGCCCACAAGGAACTGAACCCCATCAATAATCACATGAGCTGGGAAGCAGATCTTTCCCTAGCTGAGCCGTACACTGAGACCCAATACCTTAAACAGAGCCTAGCAAAGGACTTAAGGTAAACCATGTCTGGACTCCTGTCCTACAGAAACTGTGAGGTAATAAATGTGTATTAAGCCACTTAATCTGTTATGCACCAAAAGATAATTAATGCACCCAACTAGTATCTCAGCTTATATAATTCATTCATTAAAAAATATATTTATTGTGTACCACCTACTAAGTGCCAGGTACTACGACCATTCTAGGCACTGGTGATGCAGTACAGAATGAAACAGAGAAAATTCCTGCTTATTATCAGCCGGTAAATAAAATAAATATCTAACACAGCATCAAGTAGTGATGGTAGTACACGAGAAAGGACTGAACAGAGGGAGAAAATGTATCATGAAAAGATCATGTTCTCTGAGAGTTAAGTAGGAGAAATAGAGAAGGGAAAAAAAGTCTAGATGCAGGAATAGGCCAAGTCCACAAAACAGAGGAAATTTGAAGAGAGGTTACATAGGGTCTTGTAGAAATCTGTTCTAAGGGACACCTGGGTGGCTCAGTGGGTTAAAGCCTCTGCCTTCGGCTCAGGTCGTGATCTCAGGGTCCTGGGATCGAGCCCCGCATCGGGCTCTCTGCTCAGTGGAGAGCCTGCTTCCTCCTCTCTCTCTCTCTCTCTCTCTGCCCTGCCTCTCTGCCTACATGTGATCTCTGTCTGTCAAATAAATAAATAAAATCTTTAAAAAAAAAAAAAAGAAATCTGTTCTAAGTGTGATAAAAGTCTTAAGTGTTTTAAGCAGGCACAGACGTGATTTGGTATTTTTTTTTTTAAAGATTTTATTTATTTATTTGACAGAGAGAGATCACAAGCAGGCAGAGAGGCTGGCAGAGAGAGAGGAGGAAGCAGGCTCCCTGCTGAGCAGAGAGCCCGATGCGGGGCTCGATCCCAGGACCCTGAGATCACGACCTGAGCCGAAGGCAGTGGCCCAACCCACTGAGCCACCCAGGCACCCCTATATATATTTTTTTTTTTAAACTGACTTTAGATATACATAGAGGGAATCTCAAGCAGACTCCCCACTGAGCATGGAGCCCAACACAGGGCTTAGTTTCACGACTCAGATCATGACCTGAGCCGAAACCAAAAGTTGGACACAACTGACTGAGCCACCCAGGTGCCCCATGATTTGCTATTTTTTAAAGATCACTTTGGCTGCTGTGCAAAAAACAGAACAGGTTGGGGGAAAGAAGAGAGGCAGAGACCAATTAGGACACTGCTTATGGTGGAAGATGATGATGGTCTGTCCTAGAGTAGTGGTGTTGAGAGATGGTGTAAAAGGGTACGTTATTAAGATATATTCTGAAGATACAGCAAATAGCATTTGTTCATAACTTAAATGAAGACTTCAAAGAAGAGGAAAAAAAATGACTTCTAGATAGCAATTACATGAATGCTGGTACCATTTACTTCAACTGGGAAAACTAGAGGTAAAAAGGACTCCGTGGGGGAAAAAATCAAAAGTCCTATTTAGACATATTAAATCTGACATGTCTAGAGACATTCAAGTGGAGATGTCAAGTGGGCAACTGAATACAGAAGCCTAAAACTCAAAGGAGAAGTTCACTCTGGAGTTCAAAACGTGAGAATGAGCTTATGGTTTTATGACACGTGACCACATGAGAGCCCACAGAGGAAAGATATGGACGTAGAAAAGGTCTAGGGACTGAGTCATGTGAAAATAGGAAAATAAACCAATAACGTGACTAAGCAAAAAGAGCCAGTGAAGTAGAACTAAAAGAGTGTCATGTTTCAGAAGCCAATAAAGAGAAAGTTGTGAGTGGGAGAGAAGGAAAGCAAGTGCCTCTATTGAGGCACTTCTCAAATGAAGCTAAAAAGGCAAGTGAGATGAGGTCTGAGAAAGACCCCTCCAACCAGAAGGCAGTCACCAGTGATCTTGACAAGTTAAATGGTAAGGAAGACAGACTAAGCAGAGGGAGTGTCCAGAAAGAATGGGAAGAAAGTAAAGTAGAGATTTAAAAAAAAAAAAAAAAAAAAAAAAGGAGACTCCTACAAAAGGACTCAAAGAAACAGTACAGGAGACTAGGGGTGAGGGGATGTGAATGAAGTTGGGACCAAAATTCTTTTTTAACTTCTGTCTAGGATGGGCATAGCATGACATGCCTATGTGCTGACAGAAATAGTATAACAGAGAAGGGAAATGTAATCCTGGGGAGAGGGGTGATAACTGTATGAACAAAGTTCTTGAGTAGACAAAAAGGAATGGGATGTAGTACACATATGGACTTGGGTTTTAGAGAAAACAGAGACATGTTGGGGTGCCTGGGTGGCTCAGTGGGTTAAGCCTCTGCCTTCAGCTTAGGTCATGATCTCAGGGTCCTGGGATCGAGCCCTGCATTGGGTTCTCTGCTTAGCGGGGAGCCTGCTTCCCCCTTTCTCTCTCTGCCTGCCTGTCTCCCTACTTGTGATCTCTGTCAAATAAATAAAATCTTAAAAAAAAAAAGAGAGACATGTCATCCACAGGAAAGGCAGGGCATGCAAATCACGGACTCCAACTGATTCATGTACATATGACCAACTGCTTACAGTGAACATGAATTAGAATTAGCTACTTGGGAGCTATTTTATCTATACACAAAAAGCTAAATTCAAAATCCACCATTTCTTCCAAGAGTAAAATCTTTAGGAAAGAAACACAAGGCTAATATGGCCTTTTAATTACTAAATCCACTGAACTATAAATCGGAAAGAGACAAGTTTTTGTAAATGTTCTCAAGGTAAAACCTACCTGGACTCTCCACTCTCTTATAGTGGTATGGGTTGATACAGACTTCTTTCTGCTTAGATCCAAAAGGAAACTCACAAATATCCAATGGCTTTAGCTCATGATGACTCTGCAAATCGGGCCAACGCCAAACACGACAATATATAACATGGGGTAAGCCTTTTCTGTGGGAAACCTGCAGGCGTCCATCTAAAGATCTGGGAATAGTAACACATTTGCTTGGCTGTCCTGGACTGCTCAAGGCTTTCTCCAGTTCTTCCATGGCACCCTTTTTCTTTTTTAGCTTTTTCACCAAAGCGTCAACTGCCTTTTCTGCCCATTTCTCCTCTTCATCACCTTGCTTCCAGCCCAACAATCGCTTTACTGCTGGACTAGTAAAGGAAAACAAGCTGGCCATTGACGTCATTTGATATAAATCTTCGGAGACCTTCCTGCAACTCAAAGTCAGTGGCTACTCAAAGAACAGCTCACAGATGAAAAATCACATAAAGGTTCTAAGCAGAAGTTCCAATTAAAAAGGGAGGAGTGACATTTATCTTCATAAGTGCCATAAGATTTTTTCATTGGTTCAAGTCCTGAAAGAGAAAGAGGGAAAAGGATAAGACCCCTAACTTAAATGCATGTAGTTAACATACACCTAAATCAATATAATTAGAAAGTATGTTATCTTTAAATATGAGCAGAAAAGCATTATTACAAAAAACCCAAGTCTAGAAAGAGAAATTTTCCCTTAAGTCCTGTGATCACTCATTTCCTTTCTTCACAACATGAAAAAATAACTCACTGTCAATGCCAAATAATAACCAAAAGCAAAACAGATTGCTCTACCTTCTCTCCTATATATTTTCCAAACAAGTAAGCTCTAGACTTTCATTTCCTTTCCTCAGGCCAATAAGCCCCCATATACCCTTTTAAGGTCTGATTCTGAAGTACTTCCCTTCACTGAAACCCATGTCATGCCATGTCAATTTTGAACACATTATGTCCTAATGTCTACAAGTCTTCAGAGAAATTTCTTTCCTAAGGTCATTATTGTTCGTGAAGTGTTTCATAGACTTATATAAGGTTTGGGCAAAAGCTATAGTCCTACTTAAGTCACATTATTAGATGGAAATTTTATCAAATTTTATATTAGATTTTTTAATAAGAGATAACAAATCCTCAGGTAAATCGTAACACACATAACTGCCAGAAAAATGCGAAGTATCTATTTTTAAAACTAAAAATGCTGAATAGATGTAAAGAGAATAAATTCAAAGTTTAACCCAGAAGAGGACAGTTTATAATTATGTGATTCCTAGTGCCTTCTGTGATATTTTAGGCATGCTAAGTTAAAGAACCTGCTCTAGGCAGACTGCCCCGCTATACCTTTACGAAGCTCTTGGAGATGATGACAAGAGGAAGTGATGTGCAGCGGCACTGCACCGATAAGAATGGGTACAATTCCCTGTGGTCACTACACAGCCAACTACAGACAATGAGTAGCTAGTGAAACAGCAGGAGTAATGTTTGGAAAAAGGATGTCAGTAACAAATTGGAAGCCAAGAGGCTCCTTTTCTTGTGCCTAAAATTGGAAATAATGCTGCAGCTCTGTCTTTGACAATATCTACCAAACTCTGGCATCAAGACCATTCTGGATTGGGACCCATCTTCCCAGAAAAGAATACATGTGTTCAGTAAAACCCAGGCAAACATAAATTAAAATAAAACTGAGTTGAATTCAACAAATAATATCTAATTGCTTGCTATGTGCCATACACTGTGAACTGCCATGATGGTGCTTAAAAAAGAAAGAAAAAGATACACCAAATTATGTTTCATCTTAAGAGCCAACTGATTCATTCATTCAGCACACACTTACTGAGATGTAGTAAGTGCCAAGATGATCAACCAGCACTGGCTATCCAGACTGCCATGAACCATGATTAGAACCTAGAACAATGAGTGCAAAGGTGCACAAAGGTAAAGTAAATACTCCTCCTGTGTGGATGGACTTCCCAACCCTACATGAGGTATTTTTTGCCGGGTAGGCAAAACTGACCATATTAAACTCAAGAAATATAAGGAAAGACGAAAAGTGTCAGTAACAGGTCACAGACTGTGAAGTGTTATGTGCTAAAACAGCTGAGCTCAGCTGTAGCTACATCAAGAATACAGGATAAAAGCCATCTGGACCAGAGAGTAAAGGTAATAGAGTAAGCCAAAGTATCATTGGCTTGTCTAAAACAAGAGAAACTTCAAAGGCATAGGGACACAAACAACAACAAAAAAATCTGTGGGCAAACATGACTAGAGCATTTCCTAAAGTAGACAATAGATAGGTCTGGCTAAATGAGATCTTAACCAGTAACACCAGAACATAATGGAGACCAGACAGGGTAGTGCATGTGTGTGGGGAGAGAATATATTAACAATGTAGAGATTAAGTTGATGAAAGGGACAAGAGGAGAAAAGCTTGAAGACCAGATAACATACTGTAGTTAACCACTAGAAGGTGCTTAATAAATTTTAACTACTAATCTTACTATCATCGTCATCATCATCATCAAATACTAACCATATTATGTATTAACCGAAGGAAAAAAAAAAGGAAAAGTTACTTCTGCGTGTACACATAGAACAAGGTCTAGAAGGCTACATACTAAATTCATCATTGCAGTTACCTTTGGGGAGAGGCATGGAATGGGGGAAGGGCAAGAGAGAGAAAGGGATCCTTGTGATTCATTTTATGTATTTCTGTATCGTTTAAAGCTTTACACAAAGGGAATCTATTAACACATTACTTGCATAATACTAAAATAAAAATAGTAAATGATCTAAAACAAATTGTTGTGAAGAAAACAGAGTTACAAGTGCCAGTGCAATGGGAGGTAAAACTAATGCACGCTTTATTAGAGGTCAGATAGGTGGTTTCCCTTTGAAAGGAAGGGTATTATCTAGAAGAAAATCTGAGTTCTGGCCATCCTGGTGAAGTTCTGGTTCTCCTATGGGTGATTATATGGGAGAGCTCAGTTTGTGAGAATCCAGCTAGTGGGATACTTAAGATGTGTATCACTTCTGTATGATTTTTAAAAATTTTCTGGACATACAAAAAAGTATAGAGTGCCAGTTTCTTTCTCATTTTTCTCCCCAACATCAATCAATTTCACTTCTCATAGGTAATCCTTTTGTATCTGTCTTTCATGCCCTTACAGAGAAACTTAACACAAACAAATATAAATATATACAGCAAATCTTTTTTTACATAGTGGTAGTCTAAAAAGAAAACAGGTACAGAGAAACATATGAACAATATATGTTCAAGATCTTCCCATTCCAATATAGAAAGTGCTTCCACATTCTTTTCTACTACACAGAATTCTAGTATAAAAGTAATCTTATAAGTATGTCAAACTATGTCATTCCTCTGCTCAAAGATTTTTCAGTGGCTTGCCATTACACTTGGTATCCAAACTCCTTAACATCACTTTATAGGGCCTACATGATCTGGCCTTTAGCCTTTCCTCCAAGTCATTTTGTACATTCTCCTACCTAACTTTGCATTTAACCATTCCTTTCCATTTCTCAAGTGCTACAAAGTTATTTCTACCTTAAGGCCTTTGCTCTTGATGTTTCCTTCCTTGGAATTCTCCCTGATCTTATTTAACATGCTTACTCTTTCAATTAATTCAGCTGTTCAAATGTCACTTCTTTGAAAAAGGACTTCCCTGGCCACTTTTTCTAAAATAGCATATATCACACTCCTACATCATTCTCTACTTCCTGACCGTGCTCACTTTTCATGGTATTTCCTAACCTAATCAACATATTAATTTTATTTACTTAGTGTATGTCATCCTTACTGAAATGTTAGTAGGCAGGTAGCTTCATCTTCCTTATCCATCATCAAATTCCCCTAGACTGAGAATAGTGCCTATTTATTAAATGAATGAGCAAGCAAGTAGTGAGTGAGTGAGCTAAAGAAAAGCAACTTGGAAAAATATACATTTCTTTACCAGAGCAACCGTGTGAAGGTTAAAACAAAACACGGTATTATGGATATGGACAGATATGGTAAGAGAAAAAAAGCATGGATAAAAATGATACACACCAGTCTCAGGACAATGAGTACAGGTTGCCACTGCTAAAAGGAAAAAAGGACAAAGAATGGAAAAGCTTCAGCTGTTTTAAAACCAGATTAAAAAACAGTTTGGCAAGTCATGAGATGTTATATTCTCTTTTCTTCTCTATGTTAAAATATTTCATAACTCAAAATATTCACAATTTTTAAATTTTTATAAAGTAGTGTGATAAAAAACAGAAAATTATCAGATTCTGTCCCTGACAAGACATAAGACCATGACCAGGTACCACTCTTTGTAATTCTACTAATTCTTCTGTAAAATGGGATGATGG
The DNA here is from genome assembly GCF_902655055.1 of Lutra lutra. Taxonomy (NCBI): domain Eukaryota; kingdom Metazoa; phylum Chordata; class Mammalia; order Carnivora; family Mustelidae; genus Lutra; species Lutra lutra. The sequence goes on along the minus strand of NC_062282.1, from coordinate 75,252,553 downwards.
TTCCTAAGTGACTGAAATGTTCAAGTAATAAAATATGTAGGGTCGCCTGCTTTCACAGCTCAGGTCATGACCTCAGGGTCATGGGATGGGGTCATGGGATGGAGACCCATGTCGGGCTCCACGCTGAGCATGGAGCCTACTTAAGATTCTCTCTCCCTCTGCCACACCAACATTGCCCACACGCACATCCTCTCTAAAATAAATAAAATCTTTTAAAAAATAATAAAATATGTGTGCACATATGTATAAACACAAACACAACAGATGCACTAAAAAGTGCCCTTCAAACATGAATTATGATCATGAGTTTTCAAAGGAAGAATCAAGACTCAAAAAAATGGCTGGATCTGGGGCACCTGGGTGGGTTAAGCATCCAACTCTTCTTTTTGGCTCAAGTCCTCATCTCAGGATTATGAAATCAAGGCCCGTGCTGGGCTCCGTGTTGGGCTCCATGCTGGGCATGGAGCCAGTTTAACATTCTCTCTTTCTCTCCCACTCCCTGACCCTCCCCACTCCCTCTCTTTTAAAAAAAAAAAAAAAAAAAAAAAAAAAAGGCTGGATCTAGTACCAACCTAATATACCCACCACTTTATACACTTTATACACCAGACCAAATTCCTATACTTTTGCCCATCTGGGTTTTCCAAGAGAAATCTCACTCACCCTTAATAATGAGTCCAGGGCCACCCCCTTTGGTGAAAAATTCCTTTACCACCCAATTCTAAAGAGGCTATTGAATATCATAAAAATTAATAGGACAGTGATAAGAACAGATCTTAACTTTCCAGATGGAATACAAAATCCTTCCAGGAGGAAGTCTTCAGCAACTGGCACTATTCCATGCATCATACCACATATTAAAGGAACATTTAATGAACGGTCATTGATTTTTCTATCAACTGTACCTTGAAATTAACGAAAACTTCAAATTTTAACCCAGGTGACTAAGATAATGATAACTCCATTAGCAGAATTAAGGACACTCAGAAAGTAGTTTAGTCAGTAGAGAAAATGGTTAACTCTACTGGGAAAGGGTCACGAGTAGACATACAGGTTTGGCAAGGAAAAGATGAGAAAGAGATTTAAGATTTTGCATTTACAAACATCTGAAACAGGGCGCCTGGGTGGCTCAGTGGGTTAAAGCCTCTGCCTTCAGCTCAGGTCGTGATCCCAGGGTCCTGGGATCGAGCCCCGCGTCGGGCTCTCTGTTCAGTGGAGAGCCTGCTTCCCTTCCTCTCTCTCTGCCTGCCTCTCTGCCTACTTGTGATCTCTGTCTGTCAAATAAATAAACAAACATCTGAAACAGTAATAAAAAACAGGTTTTCAATAGAAAGAAAAGGGCGGCATGTTAACACCTGCATATTAGAGAACACTGACTGGTAGGGAAGAGAAAAAAGTTACCAATAAAGTATCATTAAAAGGAGGAGCTTAGAATTAGATACAATGGTATTGCAGAGTATCATACACAAGGCAGAGTTTAAAAAAAAAAAAAAAAATGAGAACAAGAGGAGAAAAGCTTGAAGACCAGATAACATATTGTAGTTAACCACTAGAAGGTGCTTAATAAATTTTAACTACTAATCTTACTATCATCGTCATCACCATCATCAAATACTAACCATATTATATATTAACTGAAAGGGAAAAAAAGGAAGTTACTTCTGCGTGTACACATAGAACAAGGTCTAGAAGGTTACATACTAAATTCATCATTGCAGTTACCTTTGGGGAGAGGCATGGAATGGGGGAAGGGCAAGAGAGAGAATGACTGGTAAATGAGGATGTCATTAGCTCAACTTCAAGACCGGTTTCAGAAAAACAAATGGGTGTCAGATTCCAAAAACCTAAGACTCAATATTAGTGTTTTCTTAAAACTAGCACTGGGAAAGGAGTAGGCGCAAACCAGGTACTCAAATCTTTAAATATTAAGTGATTAAAAATTTTAGAAACGTCTCACACGGTGTTCTTTCCAAAAAGATTTTGTAACTTTGCAAACTGTGTGAGTGGTATGAGCAAGTAATCCAAGTACTCATTATCTAAGTCTCACAAAGTTAAAAAGAGGGGGCAACTGGGTGGCTCAGTGGGTCAAAGCTTCTGCCTTCTGCTCAGGTCATGATCCCAGGCTCCAGGGTCCTGGGATTGAGTCCCGCACTGGGCTCTCTGCTCAGCGAGGAGCCTGCTTCCTCCTCTCTCTGCCTGCCTCTCCGCCTACTTGTGATCTCTGTCTGTCAAATAAATAAAATCTTAAAAAAAAAAAAAAAAAGAGGAACAAAATTCATCATAAAAATTTACTGATGAATAAGCAAAAGAACTGATCAGGCATTTTATGTAAGAAAATACTACAGTGGCCATTAGACGGTAAAATAGGCCCAACATTATTAGTTATCAGAAAAAAAATTTTTTTAAGAAAAAAATTTTAAAGAAAACAGTGAGGGGCACCTGGGTGGCTCAGTGGGTTAAGCCTCTGCCTTCGGCTCAGGTCATGATCTCAGGGTTCTGGGATCGAGCCCCGCATCGAGCCCCGCATCGGGCTCTCTGCTCAGCAGGGAGCCTGCTTCCTCCTCTTTCTCTGCCTGCCTCTTTGCCTACTTGTGATCCCTATCTGTCAAATAAATAAATAAAATCTTAAAAACAAAACAAACAAAAAAAAACAGTGAAATATCACTCTATGTTACATATAAATCTCTATGACCCAGCAATTATATCCAACAAAAACAGGTGCTATTGTCATCAAAAGACAAGTACATGCTCAAAGCAACTTTATTTTTACTTTTATTTGCCCCAAATTGGAAATAACCCAAATATCCATCAACAGTGGAGTGGGACAATAAATCACAGTAATAACTTCAAGGAATAGACTACTTCGCAGCAATGTCAAAGAACAAACTAACATATGAGAAACACGGATGAATTGCACAGACATGCTATACAGAGATATAATTATACAGAAATCAGATATAAAAGATTACACAGTATTATCATTCCTTCTCAAAAACAGGCAAAACTAACCTATATCATCAAAGACAAGAAGGTTACTAAGTGGGGACAAGAGAGCCTTGTGGGGAGAAAGAACTATTCTACAACTTGATTTGGGTGATGATGACACAGATGTACACCTAAGTAAAAGTTCACTGAGCTATACACCTTAAGATTTATAAAAAAGTCTTCAAAAAACTTGTTAGCGGGGACGCCTGGGTGGCTCAGTTGGTTAAGCAGCTGCCTTCGGCTCGGGTCATGATCCCAGCGTCCTGGGATCGAGTCCCACATCAGGCTCCTTGCTCGGCAGGGAGCCTGCTTCTCCCTTTGCCTTTGCCTGCCACTCCGTCTACCTGTGCTTGCTCTCTCACTCTCGCGCTCTCTCTCTCTCTCTCTCTCTGACAAATAAATAAATAAATAAATAAAATCTTAAAAAAAAAAAAAACTTGTTAGCGAACTGATCACTTAAAAACTGGTTCCCATTCACTACCACCTCTTTCACCATAATGACTTAAAAACCAACAGTGAAAGTGCAAAGTTTGCAAAATACAGTAAGATTTCACAAAGTTTATTCAAATAGTGCCCAACAATGTAGGAGCTGGGATTTAATTTTGCCCTACCAGCCCCCCAAGAAAGTAAGTTAATTTGTTAACTGCTCTGTGGATGCTGACAAAGGCCACAAGACTCCTAAGCCAGAGACAAAGGACTTTATCACTCATGGCACAGCAAGCAGCATAAGCCTCAGATTTGCAGTTCCCTTTGCCTCCAAGAGACCCACAGGCATGGGAGAGATGAAATATGGCCAAGATGGACAGTACTCCTACAGTGAGTTTGCACTGATGAGGAACAATGAACTTGGGGAATTCAACCCTTTTACAGTTACATTAAGCAGGCCTCTCTTTGTGGAAAGAGAATACCTTCACTCTCAAAGGATTAACCTTAGTCTTTAGTAAAATCAAGGTTTATTTTTTATGGATATATTTGTAAAAAAAAATAAAAATGATCTTTATGTTAGTAGCACAAATGACAAACACAAAGGATGCCCTATCATGCTATTAAATTATTGTGAGAAAAATTACACCTATTGGGGCGCCTGGGTGGTTCAGTGAGTTCGGCTCAGGTCATGATCTCAGGGTCCTGAGATCAAGCTCCGTGTCAGCATCTGCACGGTGCGTGAAGCCTGCCTGCTTAGGACTGACTCTCTCCCTCTGTCCACCGCCCCCCTACTGCCTCCACCTCCAGTTCATGCACTCTCCTTAAAAAAAAATTTTAAAAATAAGCCTATCCATCAAACTTGATTCATTCTTTATTCATTTTAAGAATACATGTTTACAATTATAACCTAATGTTTTTCTAAAATTTTAATTTTTGAAGATAAAGTCCCAATCAGACCTGTAATTTACAATTTAGTTTAAAATACGGATCAAATTTTAAGTGGTTTCCTTTTTTAAAAGGTTTTATTTATTTATTTGAGAGAGAGAGAGGAGAGTGAGCCTATGAGAGAGAGACAGAGAGAACCAGTGGGAAGAGAGGCAGGGGGAGAGGGAGAAGCAGGCTCCACTGAACAGAGAGCCCGACGAGGGACTTGATCCCAGGATCCTGTGACCATGACCTTAGCAAAAGGCATCTGCTTACCCAAGCCACTCAAGATGCCCCTAAATGGTTTTGGGTTTTTGTGTTGTTTTTTTTTAAGATTTTATTTATTTATTTGAGAGAGAGCATGCGAGAGAAAGAGAGCACAAGCAGGGAGAGAGGCAGAGGGAGAAGGAGAAGCAGACTCCCCACCAAGCAGGGAGCCCAGGGAGCCTGATGTGGGGCTCAACCCCAGGACCCTGGGATCATGACCTGAGCCGAAGGCAGACACTTAACTGACTGAGCCACCCAGGTGCCCCATAAATGGTTTCATTTTAAATAGGCTTTTTAAGAACCAATTATTCAGGAAAACTTACATGTGGCATGAGCTGCTCTTGATGAATTAAATTACCCTTATGAACCTCTCCTCCACTGTGGTATGCTGGAACAGGGGACATGGTCTGCATTGTTACCAACTAAACAGACAAAAACCACATCAATGATCTTGAAAAGTTACTTACAGAGATAGACTTTTGGACATCCAGCTTTCTTAAAAGAATGTAGCTATTTCAATGAATCCAACAGCTTCCTTTCTAGAAAATCAGTTCCTTCAATGATGATGACGATAATGATGGTAATAGTAATAAACTACTAACATTTACTGAATACTACATCAAGCACAGTTAAGGACCTTACACTGAGAGACCAAAAATGATTAAAATCTCAAGACAGACACATCAGGTAAATTACATTATTCTCATTTTACAGATGAGAGAACAGGCAAAGGGAAATTAAATGTGACTTGCTTATTTCAATAGATAAGAAACAGAGCCAGGAACTGAACCCTGGCAGTCCAGCTCCACCCACACTCCTAAACACTGTACATACTTCCTCCTAAAAAGAAAGCCTCCCACCAAGGAATATTCTTCCCTTAAAGATCTCTTCCATTATTCTCCATATCTCTGACTTCTCCAAAGTATTCCAATCATTATATTATCACAAGATTATACAGCTTCAGAGACCAGGGATAATCCTGTTCAATATACTCATTCTCAAACTGATTTTTTTCTGCCATTTAACATATCTTATTAACTTCATCTATTTTTAACCCTCTCTTCTCTCAATTGAGCTAAGTCAAGTCAATAGGTATAAAAGCCTAAGGGTTCACTACTACTGTAAAAAAAATTTACGTTTATTATGGCAGCCTTACTCAGCTTCAAAGCTTTTTAAGTTTTCATTAGGACATTTTTGCCACACTAAACACTAGAACACAGTATGTGTGTGTGTGTGTGTGTGTGTGTGTGTACATGTATGTATACACCATTACACACGATTTTAACCAGCCCAACTCTATTTCACGCATCCACTTCCTTAATATTTAACATTTAGATTTCTAAATAAAATTGTTATATTGGGATTAAAACTGCTTTATTGTACCCATAGGACAGACAGATCAATTTTCTCCTGTAAACTTTGCTGTAAAATGTATCAGATTCAAAATCACACCTTGATCCACATTGAAATGAAAGCATCAGAGTGCTTGGGATACAGCAATAGATTCATTTCACTATCTTCACTTTAGTCCTTGTATGGAAGAATTTCTCATCACATACACAAAAAAACAGAGTAAGATACTATACTTTTTCCCATTCGCATATATTAGTTTATGTTCTGTGAATTCAGAGAAAACAGTGACCGAAGGTTTCATTTTGAATCTCTTATCAAAAAGTTGGTTCAATTTTTCATACCCCTTTTGCCTTTCGCTATATAAAATGAATACCCATTCTCAGTTCAGTCAGCTGTGTACATAACCATTCATGTGATTCTTTCCATAGTATCTGTGAACTTATCCTAGTAATAAAGAAAAGTCCCAAAAGGCTATATTTAGTAACTTCAGTCTTTAGAGGTTACATATCTCTGGGCAGTTAAATGCGGTCCTCCTCTGTGCTCCCTTTCTACAATGCTTTCAGAGTCTACTGAGGCACATATATAACCAGTGTTAAACTTCATCTTGGACTCAGAGTCATACAACACACATTTACTGGCTGCACCCAAAAAAGGGTAAACCACTAAGCCAGAAGCTAAAAGGTTAAAAAAAAAAAAAATCAATCAGGTCCAGACCCAAACTTAAAAGAATTACAAATTGATAATTAAAACATGCCATTTGCATTTACAATACACAGTGGAGAATGGCAGATGCCCTAAGGGTGTATATGTGCTAAAAGAAATTCAGGGGATGGCTCTTTGGGGAAGGGAGGAGGGGGAAAGACAAGATGGATGAAGTAGCTTTATCACAGGCATAAAAGCTAAGGTGGATAAAGACACAAAATCTGAGTTTTTAATCTACCAGAATGAGAAAATACTAAATTCAGTTTGCTAAAACATAGGCAGTAGAATTAAAGAACTGTCTAGAAACATACAATAAGGCTAATCTATACAGGGATAATAATATATGCATTGTAACATATAAAAACACCAGATTTGAAGTCTAATCACATTTTGCATCTAACATTTACACCTAAACCTCTATTTTTTTCTATTTTATATAATAAATATCAGTTCTGGGGCGCCTGGGTGGCTCAGTGGGTTAAGCCGCTGCCTTCGGCTCAGGTCATGATCTCAGGGTCCTGGGATCGAGTCCCGCATCGGGCTCTCTGCTTAGCAGGGAGCCTGCTTCCCTCTCTCTCTCTCTCTCTCTCTGCCTGCCTCTCCGTCTACTTGTGTTCTCTCTCTGTCAAATAAATAAATAAATAATCTTTATAAAAAATATATATATATATCAGTTCTGAAAATTAAATGAGATAAACGCTTAACTCAGTGCCTGGCATGGTGTGGTTACTATTGTTGTAATAATCATGAACATCTTGCTGTTAGGCCAAGGATTTTAAAAATACAGCTGAGCTACTTTGTTTCAACAAACACACAAAGCCATCTATTCAAATGGTATTCTACTCTAATAACCTTGAAGGAAGAACAAGCTGCAAATCATACTATCACACAGTGCTTTCCCATCACTTAAAATTTTTCTTCACGTTATCATCCTTCTGGCCTCAAGACCGTAGTTCTGAAGAGTGCTCCAATATTACTCCAGGACTGTCACTCAAGGAAGACACCCATCCTGCAAGTTCTGATACTGGTGTTTGCTTCACCTTCCCAAAGGTTGTAAACGGAAGAAATGACAACAACATAAAGAGAAAGGCAGAGTTCATGCCCGAGCAATGACAACTACATCACAACAATCACCTGGCCAAAACCAAAAAAATACCACCAAACGTAAGACACATCCCAATTTCAGAGATGTTACAAGGTGAAAAAAATGTAACTACACCTTAGAAGAAATAAGGAAATAATGCACCTTTTTCTTTTGTCCTCTCCCCAAGTCCCTTCTCACATTCCCCATCACTTCTGTTGCCCTCTTTTCTCTTTTGTTCTCATTCCTTTGACTCTTCTTTCCTGCCTCCTCTTTCTTCATTCCTCATAGCTTCTCCCACATTCTTCACTGCTTCCCTCCGTGCTCTCCTCTAAGTAGAAAGGACAATGCATTTGATAGTCCATGTATGCGAGACAGTGCTCTCCATGAAAACCTGGCTTCTGAGCAGACTCCATCTGTGCATCTGCCATCTTCATCCTGGGCCATCTAACACACTAAAGCTATCCTAAAGTACACCACTGGGAATAATACATATTTGTTATTTTTTAAAGGTGATATATTTAATTCCTAAGAAAATAAGGGCGCTTCAAGGAACTTAAGAAATTATTTTCTTTTGCAATAAACATCCTAAAAAGCTATTTCAAATTTGTAACATGTAACATTTATTTAACATGTTTAACTATTAATATTTACTTACAAATAGTGAAGCCTTATTTCAATAGCATAATCAGGGACAGAAGATAAAGTCTGTTTTCTCTTTTTTTGCTCTTACTGAGGCCATACTAAACCAATCTTTTACAATTCTAAGTGTCAAAGTGAGCCTTTTCCTTAAAAGTCATGCTTTGTTACAGTAACACAGAGTGGGCTAACCAAGTTTTTTTTTTTTTTTTTAAGATTTTATTTATTTGACAGAGATCACAAGTAGGCAGAGAGAGAGAGAGAGAGAGAGGAGGAGGAAGCAGGCTCCCTGCTAAGCATAGAGCCTGACGCGGGGCTCAATCCCAGGACCCTGGGATCATGACCTGAGCCGAAGGCAGAGGCTTTAACCCACTGAGCCACCTAGGCGCCCCTAACCAAGTTAATAAAACAAAAAATACAAACTAAACTGAACAGGCCCAAGATAACTTCCAGGGAATTTCTATTTCTAGCTTGAAAACCAGAGAATCCCCCAAAATCTAAAATCCCATTAGGAAATATACAAGACAACCTGTGTAAGGTGAACCAGTTAATTTTCATCAATATTACAGTTTGAGTGAATATAATTAAATCTAGTGATCAAACACTTTCAAACAGATTTAGGGGATCATAAATAGAAAAGAAGAGGAATTATCCCAAAGTAACTGGAAAACAGGGAGTAAAAGGGGAAAGGTGAGAAAATTACATACTTGTGAATAAGACTGCTGAAGAAAAAAATAACTGGGCTGTAAAAGGGTAGAGACAGACAAAGTGGAAGGCTTAGCCAGTGTACCAAAAAACAGAGCTTGGCCTAGCTCACAGTTCCTCCCCCGCAACCACAGGCATTGCACTAAGGTAAAGAAAAGGCTTAAGGATGAGGTGTGGATAACTGCTCATCATTTTAGCACAAACTTTGGGAACAATTATCACAAGCTCAAAATAGGAATTTAACAATTTATAATTCGCAATACAGTTGTAATATAGGGCAAGAATAAGGAAAAGCAAGGATCATTAAGCCAAATGAGACAAGAAGACACTTAGCCAGTTTGTGAAACTAAAGGGAGAGGCGCCACCACAGAATGGATGCCGAACAAGGAAGAATGAACATGAGGCTACAGTCAGGCTGCTAGAAGAAACGCTATGTGCAGTGCAGACTTCTAAACAGAAAGACATGTTCCAAGAGGAATTTCAAAAAGTCAGAAATAACCAAGGAAGAGACTTAACTCAGGGGGCAGAGAAGGTAGAGGGAAAATACAGTAGAAATCCAACTATGATGGGAAGACACACTAGCTGAGGGGTATGAAGACCATGACACCGATGGCAGGAGAGACAAAAAGTGAAGTGCTGTGATGGGCATTACAAATAATCAACAGGACTTGGTGACCACCTACATGAGAAACAAGGGCAACCAAGAAAGGTCAAAGTTTAAAAGCTAAAAAGTAAAGACATCACTTACCTAAAAAGGGCAATTCTAGTTATAGCCAAGACAAGGCAAGAAAGGGCTGGTGAAGGGCTGGCTTTAAGGGAGTAAAAGCACTGACACACTGCCAAGGAGATGTGAAATTAAAGCTCAAGAGAGACAGAATATGTAGATTTGGAGGATCATATGAATAGAAGTGAGGTGAATCTTGACAGTAGATGTTTCATTTATTCACAATTTACTGGGTCTTTTCAGACCAGGAACTCAGGCTGAGAAAACACTATCTGTAATCTCAAAGATCTTAAAGAATAATGGGAAAAGAGAAGGCGCTACAAAGAACTTCATATGCTACTTAGCATACCACTTAATTTAGATCTGTTTCCATATGATAACCAACAAAGATGGGGCGTTAAAATAGAGTGGGGAAAAAAAGGGGTGCCTGGGTGGCTCAGTAGGTTAAGTGTCCAACTCCTGATTTCGGCTCAGGTCATGATCTCAGAGTCGTGAGATCGAACCCCGTGTTGGGCTCCATGCTGGAATCTGCTTCAGATTCTCTCTCCCTTTGCGCCCCACCCCCCACTAGCTCATGCGTGCTCTCTCTCAAAATAAAAAATAAAATAATTAATTTAAATAGAGTACAATATATATACAGCAAGCACGGAAGGCCAGTAATTGAGCAGGCAGAAATGTGGGCTACTTCTTATGTCAGAACCTGGAGGTACTTAAGGATATAACTACGAACCTATTATCTGCTATCCCCTTGGCCTTTTATAGTCTACCTCTGGCTTATGAAGACATGACTATATAACCCTCTCAATTAAAGTATTTTGTCATTTCTCAGGGAAATGACCTCAGAGCTAGAAAGAAAACCAGGATAACAATAAGACCAAGAAATTCTTGTGTGTTAAATTCCCTGAAATTCTTCCAAGAGACTGCAAACTATCAGACAATAATGCAGAGTACCTAATAAATACAAAGAAAAGCAGCAGTATTAAAACAGTGTAAAACTAAGAAACATCATTACAAAATACACACACACACATTAATTCTATTTCAGCTCAAGTGTCCCTTCTTCAGGGAAGCCTTCCTAGACACTGCTGTGTAGATAAAATCCCCCCATTATATACTCTTAATGCATGCATCACATACCTCTACTTTGCAGCACTTAACACACCTGTATTTTTACATCTAACTGTCCAATTCTGAAAGAGTACAAATTCTGCAAGACTATAAATGAGAGGAACCATACCTATTTTCACTTACCACCGTAAGTCCTGTGATATATATGTTCAAGAAATACTTATTTTAATGAATAAAAGAGAATGTGCTAAAAAGCTTTTGAAAGGACCTTAGCTGAAGGGTTGGGGTATTTCTCACTTTCTGCTTCATACAATTCTGTACTCCTTTTTTTAAGATTTTATTTATTTGACAGACAGAGATCACAAGTAGGCAGAGAGGCAGGCATAGAGAGAGGAGGAAGCAGGCTCCGTGCTGAGCAGAGAGCCCGATGTGGGACTTGATCCCAGGACCCTGAGATCATGACCTGAGCTGAAGGCAGAGGCTTTAACCCAATGAGCCACCCAGCCGCCCCAACTCTGTACTTCTTAAAGTAAATGTACTTCTTGTACAGTCAGGGGGAAAAATGAATTTCAAACCAAAGTCCAGCTGTACTTCAGTCATATTAAAATTCTTACTAAAAAGGGGATTTACAGGGGCACCTGGGTGGCTCAGTGGGTTAAAGCCTCTGCCTTCGGCTCAGGTCATGATCCCAGGGTTCTGGGATCAAGTCCCACATCGGGCTCTCTGCTCAGCACGGAGCCTGCTTCCTCCCCTCTCTATGCCTGCCTCTCTGCCTACTTGTGATCTCTGTCTGTTAAATAAATAAATAAAATCTTAAAAAAAAAAAAAAAGAGGGGATTTACATTTCAAGAGACATTCGTATTTCAAAAGGATTCTCTACACTGTATCTAGAATTATGCAAATTTGGAGGCTGAAATTTAAGAAAAATCAATGAGAAACTAGGGCAAACAACTTCTGCTCCCAACTCATCTTTCAAAAGCACTTATCTTCCTATACCGGTTTATGTCTTTTGTACCTCAGAAATTTTACAAATGCCATTCTCTGCCTGAACTGCTTTCCTCAAGCCTCAGTCACTAATTTCCAAGCTCTCTCTTCATTCAGGCTTCAGCTTCAGCTGTCATCCCATAGACCTTCCCCTGATATCACCCCCATAATCCTATATAAAGTCAGTTCCCCCAATCCCAATACAGTGTTCATTTCCTTCACTCTATGAACCAATATGTAATTATTTGTTGACTTACCTGATTTTCTTCCTCTCCCACTAGAATGTAATCTTTAGGAAACAATACTAAGCATATTCAGAGAACTTGTTAAATGTATTCAAGTAATTCATTCAAAAGTATATCTTGGGGCGCCTGGGTGGCTCAGTGGGTTAAAGCCTCTGCCTTCGGCTCAGGTCATGGTCTCAGGGTCCTGGGATCGAGCCCCCACATCGGGCTTTCTGCTTGGCAGGGAGCCTGCTTCCTCCTCTCTCTCCGCCTGCCTCTCTGCCTACTTATGATCTCTCTCCCTCTGTCAAATAAATAAATAAAATCTTAAAAAAAAAAAAAAAGTATCTTTTGAGGTAGCATTCTAGGAGCTGGGAATACACATGTGAATAAAGGGGACCAAAACCTCTGTCCTCATGTAGTGTTACACTCTAGTGGAGGGAGACACACAAAAGACAGTAAACAAGTGATTATTATAGTTTGTTAGGTGAAAAGTGCCATGGAGAAAAATAATGCAGAGGAAGGTAAATGGGAAATGGCGTATGGGAGAGATATGATTTTAAATAGGATGGCTGAGCTGGGCCTCACTTGAGTGGGCAACAACAGAGTCAAAACTTGAAGGAAATGGGAATAAGCCAGGCAGGTATTTGTGGAAAATCACTTCAGGCAAAGGCAGCAGGCAATGTAAAAGTTCCAAGGCGGAAGCATGTCTGGCAGGCTCTGGGAACTGCAAGACCAGTGCAGCCTGAGAATAAAGTGAACAAGGAGGGGGAAATAAGAAATTGGGTTAAATAGGTAAGAGACTTGCATTTAAAGGCACTGGTTGTAAGTCAAATGAGAACACATTTGCGAGCACTCTGATGGAGACATGACAGTTTTTGACCAACATTATTAAAGAGTTACTCTGGCTGATGTGTTGAGAATAAATAGCAGGGGTAAAAGCTGGAGACCAGCTCGGAGTTGCAGTCAGCTATGTGAGAGATGATAATGGCTTAGACCGGAGTGATGGCAGTTGGGTGGTGAGAAGTAGATAACTTCACATACATTTTAGGGAATAGTAAGTTTCCTGATGGAAGAGATACTGGGAATGTGAGAACAGAAGAGTCAACAATGATTCCAAGGTGTCAGTACTGACTACTGGAAGAACAGGATTTGCAATCAACTGATCTGGGGGAAGGCTGATAGAGCTAAAGGAAGATCAGGAGTTACATTTTACATACATTAAATGTATGAATGAAATGTTATTAAGCTTTACCAGGCTTCCATTTCCAATGAAATCATACTAACATCAAACACCCAAAGATCCTGTTCTTATCTCAAGCTACTTGAGCGGGACCTCTTAACCAACTCCCATAAAGATATATACAAACCACCTTCCACACTCATCCCCAGACACACATGCACACACAGGGCTCATGCTCAGACTTGACAAAACAATTCATAGAAAGAGCTCCCTCATTTTCTGCTCCAACACCTAACTGCTTCAATCCAAAATAAAAGGCAAGCAACCAATCCAAAAATTTCACCCAACACTGTTAGCCAAAACAGAAACCTGCTGAGCACATCAACCCAAACAAATAAATGCCCACATGGGTCACAACCTGCCATAATCTCAGCCAAACCTGTAGAAAAGAATTACAAATGGGGATTCTAAAGAAAGAAATTTCTCATAACCATTCCACAAAATTCAGATTCATGAGGTCTGAGATTAGGGGCCTACCTCCCACTATTTTAACAAGAGTCCCAGATATGCAGGAGGTTTGAGAACCAAGGCCCTCAGGATCATCTGTGACAGAAGAAAGTCCCTTTCTTCCAAAGGTAACTTTTTTGTGGCTGGTGGAGGTAAAGTTTAAAAAATATCCTTCTCTATGGTTCTAATACCAATAGCAGTCACCAAGTATCAGCACCACTAGCATCAAACCAAGCCCAGATCCAGTCACTCAATTACTAAAAGATGTAAGCCACATCCATGGCAGCAAGCAGAGAAGAAAAACCAAGAGCAAGCTTGCCTACAAGCTTTCCTAGATTCAGAAATCCCATTCTTTATGGGAACATCTATAAGAAAGTGGGGCTACAATCACATGGGCACTGAAATAACTTTTGGTAGAGAAACACTTCAATCTCCACTTTTCCCAATCGTGACTCTCAATTTCCAAGATATCGAAGTTCTCATAGTGGATTTCAAGGCCATTCAGGAGCTGAACTCATGTTCCCTGATACTTCTCACAGAATAATCTTACATAGTCTCTCTTTGTGCCCACACAAGTCTCTATTTCTTTTTATCTCCCACATCCAGACTTTTGTTTCCCAGTTTTTAATCACTCTTTAAACTTCACCTGCTCCTCTAAGTCCTCTAATTAAGCAGAGCCTGATCTAGATGTATACTCAGCCCCACAGAGCCTGCAAGATTTCCTATATTACTACCAGATGTGTTGGAGTATACTTGTACAGGCTTGTAGACACAGGAATAGACACAGAGCTGGTCAATCATTATAGTGCTTTCCTTTAAATTATAAAATCGTCAAAGGCAGACACCAAATCATTACACTCTAAAATTTGTCTCGGGAGCACAAAGCACCTGTATACACAATGCTTTAGGAAGATGTTCTCCAGATACCTCATGTGCACCCCAGAGTTCAAGTCACATAGAAGAAAAGGGAGCAAATATGGCTCTGGGTACCTTTTCGGCTCCTGTCATCATTCATTTAATTTACACTTCCACCTCCAAAGAGTGGAAATGGTCAGTGAGTTAAGCAGGCACTCGCTTAAGTGGGCACAGAGATGTAAATAAAGGGAAAGAAAAACAGAAGACTAGCTTTGAAGTATCTCTGCAGTACCCCCTTTCCTAGGAACATACAAACCAGAATAACGAGATCTGAAGTTATATAGCCTACCAGATAGGAGGCAAGACAGATCCTAACACATCATGAAAACAGAACTGAACAAAACAAAACTTGCCTTGAAAGCACCAGCTGTATTGAGATCACAGTTAAATTTGAAAAGTGTAAGACACTTCTCAGAACTCCAGGTGCTATGCTCAGAGAAAGGAGGGATGGTGACACCACTTTCTTTCTTACTGTTATTTTCAGGAATAACAAAACATACACAGAAGTCAAAAGGAAAAATCTAGTTAGACTCTCACAACACATCAAACCATTGCCAAATTTTCAGAGTATACTAGTCTGTAAATTGTATATACCTTATAGACAGAGACTGGTACACCACAGAACTCAAGAGCAAAACCTGTTTACAAAATGTACTTTAACACCAGCTTCCAAAGTCAATTATAATTATAGTACTATCCATACAGAATGGTTTAATAAAGAATTCTTTTTTCTAAAATATTATCACAACCAAGTTTGGGAATACTACAATAAAAGCAGGAAGAAAACTCACTGAAACCACCTCTCTACTATGATAGGGCCAAAATTTTCTCCACCTAGCTGCCCAAAGCAAAACAAAAGCAAAAAACAAAATACAAACAAACAAAAAAAAACACCAAAACTAAAAAGCTAGGAACTAGATGACTATTTCTGAAAAACCTACTATGTAATTATCCCATCTTTTCAAACTTTTTTTTTTTTTAAAGATTTATTTATTTATTTATTTCACAGAGAGAGAGATCACAAGTAGGCAGAGAGGCAGGCAGAGAGAGAGATAGAGGAGGAAGCAGGCTCTCCGCCGAGCGGAGAGCCCGAAGCGGGACTCGATCCCAGGACCCTGAGATCATGACCTGAGCCAAAGGCAGAGGCTTAACCCACTGAGCCACCCAGGTGCCCCTCAAACTTTTAAAACAATAAAATTTTAGAATATGAAAGTGACATATGAAAATGGGAGATGTTGTCCTAACAACAATCTAAATTTTAACAATTCTTCCAAAAGAACTGTTTATCTTCAACTTCCAACTAGTAAACAAACCTCTCAAATTCACAGTTCTAGACAATGGCAATAAACTGGATAATATAGCACTAAAAATTCCAATTCTATTATTCTGTTAGCTTCGGAAGTACACAAACAAGGTGAAAGAAACATGGTCAGCCTTCCTGGGGTTGTGCATCACCTTTTTTGGTGGGAAAGCACCCTACCTCTGTGCAGCCTTCTTGCGTCCTATTCTTCCAGATAACTCTCTTGTCCAGAATATTCAGACTGGTAGAGACAAAAATCATCTCTCAGGCTGCGACTGTCCTTTATAAGAAGAAATTTTCTTCAACATCTTTGACTTTATGAGTAGACAGACAAACCTACTGGATGGAAGGCAGTGGTAACATCTAAAGAAATAAACTATTTTGGCTTCTTCTTTGTGGTTAGTATGAAACACACACACATACACACACACAAGACAGGGGAACACTGACGGTCCTGAAGAAAACACTGAAGAATGATAAACCAAAGGAATAAAGGTGGCTATATCTTAAAATATACTCAAGGAGGCTGTTAAATTCACCCAAATGCGTGGCTCAGTGCCTAAACCAACATATACATCTGGTAATAATAAACACTGATAAGTCATAAACAAAAAGGGCTTTCTTAATTCAAAAACTCTAGAAGCTACTGGTAATATTAAAATCTACATAAAATACTATCAAACAGTATGTGTGAAACTGATTTTTTTAAGATAGTATTAGTACTTCAATTTAAATTACTAAGATGAAAAAATGGTATTTTACTGCCGAGTCTTCAAAACACTGAGAAGCCAGTATCTTTGATTTGACCAAGTTACAAATCTGTTTTCAGTAAACAGAGAAAACATACTGCCTCTGTTTAATGCAAAGGACAAAAAAGATCATCACTGCAAATCATAATGTTTGGGTTCATGATGAAAACAGGAAACAGACAGGCTGCCCAGGTATAATTATGGTTATAGTGTAATGTGCCTTCAGGTTCAGCCAAGAATTAAAACCCAGTGAAGAGTAAGCAGAATTTACTTGCCTCTACCTTGCTGCAGAAGGAAACTTTTAATAATACTTCCAGCAACATGTTACATAATCAACAGTAAACAACAATCTGATTCAAACCTCATTAGTAACAACATTCTGCCACTGTCTCCCACTGAAATTAATAGCTGATTTGCCAGAAGGGAAAGAAATGCAACACATATCAATCTACCCATTTCTGTGGTGCCTACCTATGTGAACCAGACAAGTAGGAAATACCACCAAATCTGCATAGAATCTACAAAAATATTTTATTCTTCTCTTTTCCTGCAGTTCACCACTGGCTTTCCTCCTTTTTATTAGACTGTATCATATGGATGCATATAAAATCTAAGAGGAAGTGAGCTGAGGAGGTTCACCTAACTTTTCCTGCCTATTTGAGCTCTTTCAGGTCTCAAAAATGGAAGGATAAATGAGTAAATCTTTGTAACAAAGAGACACAGAAACATTTATGCAATAAAAACAGCTATGTGAAAAAGAAATGCACACTGACTGAGGGATCCGCAATATAGACGGAAAGAAAGGAGGATGTAATCATGCAAACAATCAAAACAAAAATTAAATTTTAAAAACCTAAAACGTATTATGTACCACCTTTGTGAAGGTAACTTTCGTTCAACTGTCTGAGTTGTTCTGTATTCTTGTAATCTCAGGGTTCACCGCAGAGGGAAAGAAATAGCTACCAAAGAAGGAGTAAAAGGGAAAGGAAAAAAAAAAAAGGAATTTGTACAAATGTGTAAATAATCCATTACTTACTAAATTTGGAACACACTAATTTCCTAACAGTATTCTGATCAATACATGTGAAACTGTCACATTATGTTTAAGTACTGTTTTCCTTAAAACACCCACTATGGCATTTACATCTAGCAGAAATTTTACCCTACGTGCAATGTCACTAAATCTACTGGGACTAGGGTTTTTGAGCCTTTCAGATTTCAAATTAAATCTGAAAACTCACTCTGGGCAATTTGGGTACTCTATGGAAATTCAAGTACTCTAGTTTTTGATAACTTAAATCTATTTTTTTTTCTTTTAAACAGCAACTCAAGAACACTTTCCTCTCAACTTCTGTGAAGCCGAGCCACAACCTCCACCTATCCAGCCTTTGTTGCTAGATAAGAACACTTTTGGGAGTGCTAGGCAACACGCATGATGTGACAAACTCAACCAGACTTCAAAACTTTTTCCACAGAAAGATAAGGTAAACAAGATATACTTAGCACCACACCCATTTAAACGCACAAGCAGCCAGGAATGTTTCCCCCAACCCCCCTTCTAGACCTCCAGCTGGTCAGGAAACAATGTCTCTGCAATCAAGATAGTGATCTGGCCCAGGGTGTTCAGGCATTCCTCACCTCCAGGATGGCCTACAGCTCCATTCTCCAATGCCATCAAAAAACCAGAATTGGAACATTTTGTTAGAAATCGGGCACACGTCCAAATACCCGGGCTATCCTCACCCCAGTTCTTTTTGCAACCAAAATCTGTTTTGGGCTACTGAGCATGCTCCAACTTAAGACAGGCGCCACATGGGAGTTTTCAAAGCTTAGGCTCCAAACTCCACGTAATAACAGCAGCTGAAAGGGGAAGAGAGGGGAAAAGGAGGGGGAGGGGGAGAGGCCAGAGTATGAATTTGACTACTGATAACTAAAGTGAAAGACCCGGCAGAGACCGAATATGATGAAGGTAAACAGGCAGCCCGGCTGGGCATTCTCCTTGCACCAATGCAGAAGTTTACAAGAAAGGACAAGAAGTCTTTGCAGTACTGAAAATGGGCACGGCAAGTGGCAGAAACCAGGTCTAACTACCAGCTGAGTGCAGTAGCAGGTCACAAGTGCCCAGAGTGTAATTCCCACCGATAAGCGTGGATCCTTATCTCTGAAACACAAAGCGACGGCGGCACAGATTCATCAAGCCACTGGACAGCTTTGCAGGGTAGCAGATCAGACGGCTCGACCGAGCTCGGCGATCCTACCAGGGGTGTGACTGAGGGTGGTGCTCAGAAGAGGTACAACAAACCGCTCCTCGGGACTCAAGCGGGGCCTGGGATCCCCCCCCTGGGTGGTCCGGAGCGCCTCGCTCCACAGTCCTGGAGGCAACGGCGACGCAGGGACCAAGGCCAGCCTACCAGCCTAGGGACGCCCCCGGCCGCAGGAAGGCCTCCGCAGTCTGACGGGCCTCCCCATCCTCGGCCGCTCGAACCTCTGCAGGCCGGGACTCGGCCTACCTCCCGCCCCACAGGCCCGGGCGGCTTCCGTTCCGCCAGCGGCCCAACGCCCCCGCCTCGGCCAGACTCCAGCCCTGAGGGCGAGCGGCGTTCGGGAAGAAGCTGCAGTCCCCGGCCCCGCTCGCCCGCCCGCCCCGGGGCCCCGCACTCACTCACCCGCCGGCTGGACGCACTCCCCCGACGCCGTCGCCGCGCTTCCCCTCAGTGCAACTTTATTAGCAGCTCGGCCGCGGGACACGCGCACGGCGCCCGCTCGCCCAGGACCCGGATGAGGGAGGGAAGGAGCCGGGGAGGACGCCGCTGGGGTCTGCGCATGCGCGCGAGAGCCCGAGTAACCGCTGCGAGGCCGGAGAGAAGCAAGCCTCTGCGCTTGGCTCCGTGCGGCCAAGCCTGGCTTCAGATCCGCCCGAGGCTCTTGTGGCTATGGCCAGACCCAGGCGTGGGAGTCGGTGAGCTCCCACCGCCACAATGGCCGCTAGTAGTCTCCATTAACCAAAGCAACCCACACTGTAAGAAAATAAAACTATTGCTCTGGATAGGGACAGTTGCAGATTTTCTCAGTCACATAAAAACTGTAGAAAAATCTTAAGACACAAGTTTGCTACTTTTATTGACTTTTTAAAGTAACTATATAAATCTAAGTGAAGCGAATCCTCTTTCTATGAAAACTAGCTTCAAAATAAACTGAGCAGCAGCCCTAGAACCCCTCCCATAAATCCTGGAGCCTCTGCTGTCCCCCAACCCCTCTAGCAGGGCCTGAACTTGGGAGTTCCCCAAATTAGGACTGTCCACGTATTGGGAGATCAACCCCAATAGTTCAAGATACACACACTCTTCTGGACAGGTGAGGCCACTGAGGTGCCCAAAGGTCACCTGTAGGCTAGCATCCCTCCACTCGGCCTCCTGGGGCAAGAACCTTAGTAATTGCGCTCTTTTCCTTGCTCTTTTCCTCAAAATTCCGCCAAAGCGTCAGCCTTTCCTAGAATATGATAGTGGCACCACCTAGGGTGTCCAGTTTGAAGAGTACTAGTGAAGGAAAACTTTTAAATAATTTTGTTCTCATTTTAAAAGTTCAATCCGGGTTTTCCAGTACTCCGCCGTAGGTTTCCTTTTTCAGTCAATTAATCTAAGTAAAAATCAAAATTGGAGTCATTTCCAAATCTCCTCCCGCATAGCCTAATTCTATCCATCATGAAATCTTATCAATTCTACCTTCAAAATATATGCCAAATCTGATTTCTCACTGCTTTCTATTATCACCTCCATGGCCTGAGCCAGCGCCCTCTTGCACAAATGGGCAGCTGCTATTTTGACCAGGGCTTCCACAGTTTGTTCCCATGGTGAAAAGACTAAGTAAATGTTGCAAAAGTCTCTGCAAGAGAAGTGGCCATCTTGAATGGGACAGGGGCCTGGTGAGGAAGTGCAGTGGGCCAGGGTGGGGGGACCCAACAGTGCACATTCTGATCAAAGAGGCAGCTGCTGCTCCAGTCCAGCCAACTGCCACCATGGGGAAATTGAATAAGGGCCCGTGTTGGCAGATCTTCTGATTTTTCAAAAACAGCTGGAAATCTGGATGTTAATGCAAAAAAATCTCACTTTTATATGCTTAGCGACTTCTTTCATTCTTTCTCGCTTTTTCTCCCTTTCTCAGACATTCAGGAGGCTGATCCTCTACAAGCCAAGCCAGAAAAAGCCATGGTCCCAATTTAGCCTACTGACCATTGGTGTGCAGTCTCAGGTCTACGTCTTAAACCTCTTTACTACGTCATAAATTTGGTGAAAGTAAAGTCTGTGTACTTTAACTCTTTGTCAGGCTCACTGATTATTTGTTGGTAATTCAGAAGTTTCCAGTCCTTGGAAGGCACATATTTCTGGAGCCTGCATGAGTTTACAGCTCCCAGAAGTGCCCATAACCCTGCCTTGGAGGGTGCCTTTTATTTTTTTTTTTCCTTCCAGAACTAATGTTTGCAGAGTGTTTTGTTGAACGTTGTAAGACATAACAATTTGGTTTAAATATTTTGTGTACTAGAGCCATTCCACACTTCAAACAGCCAATAAAATCCTCCCCAAAACCATTTGCTGTCTCGCAGTCACCGCATATTATGCGAGGAACAATTTGTGATTGCAGGATTCCTATGAACGCTCACATCGGTAATCTCAAAGCCAACAGTTTTGTTTCCTGCACTATGTGTTCACGTACTGATCACAGCAAGAGACTCCAACCTCTCCAAGTGGCTATGTGGGCTCAACTTAGGTCTGGAGTTGGAAGAGATAACATAGAAGGAGAAATAGAAACTTTAAGAGCCCAAAAAATGCCTCCCCAAGAATGAAAAAATTACCCAGACTCATAGGATATAGAAAATCAGATCACTAAAGGTCTAGATAGTCAAAAAGATTATCAAACAGTCAATGAGATGGCATGCTGAAGCCCTAGGAATGGAGTAAGGAAGTTCCTATTTTTAACAATCGAATGGATTCTAAAAACAAATGTAGAATGGGCTAATCTGAGCAAGTAGATATAGTCTCTGTGGGACATCAAAATAGATAAACTGATTTTTCAGTTTTGCATTCTCCCATGAGGATCAGATAAAAGGAGCTTCAATCCTCAATCTTACTTTATTTGTAAAGAAATCCATTTGTGGATAATATAGGCCAGTGCTTCTCAACCAGGGGTGACTGTGCCCTCCTCCCCAGGGGAATATTTGGCAATGTTTGAAAACAATCATGACTGTGGCATCTAGGAGGGTGGTGCTAATAGCCTTTACTGGGTAGAGGTCCAAGAAGCTGCTAAGTCCTGCACAATATACAGGACAGCCCCGTTCTACCAAGAGTTATCTACCCAAAATGTCAGTCGTGCTGAGGTTGAGAAACCCTGTTTGAAGTCCCAAATAGGTTTTTTTAATTGAATTGATGTTTAGGGAAAAAATGAGCCTTTTCTTTTTATTTCTAAAAATAAATAAAAATAATTGTTTTAGCTGTTCATTGGGTGGAACAAATCAGCCTTAATGTTTAGCCCATGACCTACTCCCACCTTGAATTTTCCAGAACCAAAAAGAAGGTAATTTTCAGGAAAGATGAAACCATCTATGGAACACAAAGAATTGGAATAGTTAACTCAGTCTTTCCACATTCTTAACTTTTAATTTAAGATTTAGTGTAATTGAGGCAAATTGGTTTTGGTTTCAGTATCCTTAATAAATATGACAATTTTATCCTTTGCTCTAGCTCTGAAAATTCTCCCTTAACAACCAGTGCACACCCAGTAAAATTGGAAGAATGCGATGATGTCTGGAGAAGTCACCCAGTATAGATGCATCGGTGACCACAGAGATCTATAAAGATCTATAAATCCTACCTAGTAGCCACCTCAAAGACTCCCACTTCCTGAAACAGTCAAGGCAAGTGGACAGGAGAGGAAGAAATGTCTGAGTTGGAGTGACTCCTCTGGACAGTGTCCTGGAAACAAAAAAGGTAACTTCCCAAGTTCTAAACATTCTGTATATGTTCTTAAACTTGACAGACTAGCCCCGCCTCCAATCTTAATATTAGAAACAGTGCAGGAGGCAGAGCTAAATGCAGAAAAGTGTGAGAAGAGTGAGCTTCCAAAGAAATGGTATACAAAAAAATCCGAGAGAGGGGCACCTGGGTGACTCAATCCATTAAGCATCCATTTTTTCTTTCAGCTCAGGTCATGATCTAATGGGTTGTGGGATTGAGCCCCGCGTCAGGCTCCTCACCCAGAGTGGAGTGTCCTTATCCCTTTCCTCCTGCCCCTCCCCTGCTCATGCTCCTTCTCTCTCTCAAATAAATAAAATCTTTTTTAAAAAAAAGTCTGAGAGAAAAAAAATCATTATGTTAAAATTCTCCAAAGAAACTTCACGTTACTGTTTAACAGAACAAGCCACGGGGTTCTGTGCAAACCAGAGAGTACACTAAACTGATTTTATGCAACATTTGAAAGGTTATCCACCACCACCCCACCACCACCACCCCCCCCCCCCGGTAAAATCTGAGTGTTCTGGTACGAAATTATCCCTTAATAGTCCACAGACCCTTTATTTTCATAACTCAGATGTCAAGAATCTTAATGTATTCAAAAAGAAAGAAAGAAAGAAACATAAGAAAAAAGAATGACAGCGGCCTCTCCTGGAGGCTCAGGACTATCCAGGCCATGGACCCCTTGAAGCTCCAGGGAGAGATATGAGAGACCTTGTGACGCCCTCATCCCCTGGAATGAATATGCACATTTTTGTGTATATATCTATGTACACACTTTCTGCAAAAAAAAAAAAAAAAAAAATCCAAACTTTTCATCAGCTGCTCAAAGGTTTGCCTGACCCCCCAAATGTTTGCAGATGCTTAAAGCAGTGGTAACTTTCCGTGTGGTGTAAATTTAATGTGTCCATTTTAAGTCCTCTTCTCTTCTCTCTTTCAGAGCAACATAATTGGGAGATTCCTCTCAAGGGAGGGCTGCTGGATGCAGAATTCAGGAACCTGGCTTGCCTGTCTGCAGCCATCTGCTACTTTAAAGAAGGCCTCCTATGGCTGGAATCCAAAACACAAAATTAAAAGGGTCGCTTGCACCCAGAGTCATAAAACAAAGAGGCTTTCTAAAGCAGGGCTTGGAGTGAACGCTCGTTTCTTCCTGACTTAAACAGCATCTGTTCCTCCTGACAGCAAACACCCTTGGAGTTAATTCAGCTGAGCTCCCCAGTTCTACATTCTCACTTTTCATCCTCAGAGATGTGGTCTCGGATGAGCCAGACCACATGTGCCCCCTGCCCCAAATCCAGAGCAGCAGGTAAAAATCTGGGAATGCTATAGAATTGGGGAGAGGGGAAGGAGACAGAAGTTCACGTTCTCTAGAATCCCTTTTAAGTGCCTAAAATCTTGGTCACCTGAACTCTGAAGCCAGACTTCCTGGTTTGAATACCGACTGTCTCCTTTACTCCCTGTGTGACCTTGCACAAGTTCCATAGCCAATCTGTCCCTTAGTTTCCTCATCTGCAAAATGGGGATAAGAGTAGGATCCAATTAACAGAACTGTTACAAGGATTAAATGAATAGAAACTTGATAGACACTTAGAACCAAACCTGGCACACAGTAAGCACAATAGAAGCACCGCTATACCAGCAACCTCTACAACACTCTTAGCAAACTCATTTGTTGCATAAAATCCACGTGCATTTTATCCAACAGTAGACCCTCTTCCCTTCTTACTTGAATAGGTGATTTCATTCCCCCACAAGCCTACAGTACTATCTATTGAGGACAATTCCCAAATTTCCATTTCCGTCTTGCACTTGGCTAATGAACCCCAGGTCCTTGAACTCCCCTCTAATGTCTCTGCTGGACTATACTAATTGTGGATTTTGGCTGCCTGCCATACTCTCAAAACCCTTTTCTCCTGTTTCCTTTGTGGTACCATTCCTCTTTGGTATTAAGCATGGTCCCAGACACCTGACCCCAGAGATGGGCACATGACCCAGGAAAGTTATCATAGTTCCCCCCTTTCCAGGCCACCATGATTGGTTCATAGACAGTCATATAATCCAAGGAAATAACATGTATTATCCCTTAGACTGATGTATGGATGTTGAGAGAGGGAAATCCTTTACCATACTGTTGCTGCTAAGCTAGGGGTGGGTCTGAGGCTGCCAGATGCCATCAGCCACCATGTAGAGGGAGTCTGCTTGGCAATGAAGCCAAGAGAGTGAAGCAGAGCTGAGACACAGAGGGGAAGCCATGACAAAATTCCATCAATAGGGCTGTGCCTAGGGCTCTAAAGATCTTCCTTAGATGTCCCAATGACACGAGCCTATACATTCTGCTTTTATTTAAGCTAGTTATGCTTCCATTACTTGTAACCTCTGCCCTTGGTAGTCTTGCTGGATTTATCAGGCGCAAATGTGAACTCCTGATACTTGTCATTCTTCCTTCCCAGACAGGTCCCCTTCTAATCTCCCCCACATTAATACATGGCAGCTTCATCTACATAGTTGCCCATTCCAGGCAGTCATCTGTGGTAGATTAGATTATTGTCCTAAATTTTTTTTTCCTTCCCTTTTGTGGAATTATACATCTGCACCCTTTGCCATGTGACTTTGCACTAACATTCTCTAGAGAAGGTGGGATATACTTCTTTGTCCCTTTGATGTTGGCTTTGGCCAGTAGATATGACATGGACATCATCTTAGGACGTGTTTGGTAGTGACTTGCTGTTCTGTGTTTTTGCCATCTGTCATTGAAAAAATAGACCCCAGGTGGCCATTGGTCCAAGGGGGATGAAAATAGAGACAGAGCAGGGCTGATCCCAACCCACAGCCTTGAGCCTAGCTCGGTGGGCCTGCAGCCTGATGTGTAACCACCCAAGCAGATTCACAGACCCATGAATGAAAAATTAATGTTTGCTCTTTTATACCACTGAGATCCTGGCATTGTTTGTTATGCAGCAATAGCCAGCTGAAACATTCTTCACTTACCCCTACTTCTCACCCTCATTTATTTATTCATTTATTCACTGCCTCATTCAATAATGTGACAAATATTTATGGAGCACCAACTACATATCAAGCATATTTCGGCACTAGGAAAAGGCATTAAAAAAAAAACAGGCAAAAATCCCAGCTTTAATACAATATTAAAGGAATTTTTTTAAATAGGAAAAGTAAAATATGGTATGTCACCTTATAATAACTACCTGGTAAAAAAATAAAATAAAATCATAAATGGGGGACGGAGAGGGTGCCAGGAGGAGGAGGGGCGATGATTGCTATGTTGATATTCAGGGTTAAATGGATAGGGCTACACTTCCACTTCCAATCCAGTCTAAAGTCTTACCATTTCTACCTTCAAACTGTCTCCAAAATCTCCCCACTTCTCTCCACGTCTAGTATCTACAGACTGTCAGATCCAGTCACTACCATCTCTCCCCAAACTCTCTTCTG
Organism: Lutra lutra; assembly: GCF_902655055.1. Classification (NCBI taxonomy): domain Eukaryota; kingdom Metazoa; phylum Chordata; class Mammalia; order Carnivora; family Mustelidae; genus Lutra; species Lutra lutra. Next base: position 75,226,359 of record NC_062282.1, on the reverse strand, counting down.
CTTCCAACAGCCTTGCTCCAGCCCCTTGACCACCCAACAGGTATTACACGGTAAAAATGCAAATCAGGTTCTGGTCACTCTTGAACTTAAGCTCTTCAAGGTCTTCAAAGCATCCCCGTGGCATTTAGCACAAAATTCAAACTCTCTACCACGGCCCTGCCCTGACCAACACAGTCCCTGCCATCACCAACATTCTCACACATGCCTTGCATACACTGGCCTCCTTTCTGTTCCTCACATGTCACAAGTTCTTCCTAACTTCTGGTTTTATACATGTAGGTTTATTTTCAGTCTTCACCTTGGACAGATCTGAAACGCTTGCCTACTGCTCCCCATCTGTCTCACTCCTTCTCATCAACCTTGGGTCTCAGCTTGAAGGTCAATTTCTTACAAAAGCCTTCCCTGGCCACCTCTGCTCCACTGAACCCCACTACCCAATCTAGATTGGTTTCCCCCATTATACACCCAGCATCCAGCTCTCGCCCTCTTCTCATATATCATGATTTCAAATTCTATCTACCCCCTGGGGTGACACTCCCCTTCACAACAGAATCCTCAACACTTACATCAGTGCCTGAACTGCTGTAGACCCTCAACAGAGGGTAACTGAATTTTCTGCTTCCATTTTGGTTTTATGCGTGCTTCTAATGCAAGCACTTTGTTTCCACTTAATTTTTTTGAAGTTCTTAATGAAACATTATTGTGTAATAGGGTGTCACCCCCCTTGTCTCCCAAACAGAAACTTAGCCCTTAGATTTAACATTTGTTCATTCGCTTATACATTCAACTTAAATATTTATATAGTACCTACTATGTGCCTGACAGTAGGCCCGCTACTGGGCTTCAGAGATGACTGCCCTGTTGAAGCCCACAGTCTTCTGTGGAATGTTTGCTTCTTTTCTGTCTCCAAAGTCCTTGAACACTTGATAGAAGAGTCAGGAACTAGAAAATCAAAATCTGTCATTTCAAAGATGTAAGCCCAGGTATTCTCAGGAAAGGTCACTCTTTTGACCCTGGAAGAGCCCCTCATTTTATAAAAATCTCCCACATGTAATAGGCCAATTATGCCAATGTCAAACAAAGATTATGTTCTGAACAGGAGTACTTAGCATTAAAGTTTAAACGACTCGGTACTCTCGTTGGAAAGCTTATTACAGGAAGAGCTACATCCCTTTAAACTGTATTTCCTGAGATGTTTCATTCCTAAGTATGATTTTTTAAAAAATAGCTTACAGTTTTAAAAAATAATGCATATGTATTGGCAAAATTCAAATTATAGAGAAAAGGCAAAAAAAGGTAAAAATTACTTGAAATCACACCTTTAACATCTTGCCAGATATCTTTCCATGTGTATAACAATAGCTATTATTGGTCAAGGATATACTTTGTGCTAAGTACAATGTGCTTTACGTATTTTATTAAATACCACACAAACTATATAATGGAGTTCCTATTGCTAACTGGATGATGCTCTTTTTTGTAAATGAAGAAACTAAAGGTGGAAGCATGTCTTTCTACAGCCTTCTTGGGCTTATGACACCCAGAAATGTCTCTAACCTTGGAGGACACCTTTTTTTTTTTTTTTTTTTTTTTTTAAGAACTGGTGTTTGTCACTGCTTTGCTGGTCATAGAAGGATATCACAGAACATGGTTAAAATATTGTGTACACTAAGCTCATTCCTCATTTCATGTATTCCGTGAAATCTCACATTCTCTGCTTTCCACAACCCAGTCTCCTCCATCTTCTCCCACCACCCCCTCTTCCCCATTCCTCGGTCAGTGAACTAGCCTCTTTGCTGTCCCCCGTCCTCCCAATCTGCCATCACACTCCCATCAACACACCTCTGCTTTCAATGAACCTCTGTACGAGTGTACCTTCCTGCAGCCAGTCTGGACCTAGAGGATCGTTCCTAGAGCATGGCATCATGGGAGGGGCTAAGAAGGAAAAGAGATACACCATGTACAGGTGGTGAGGGATGAGGGGCCTCAAGGGGAATTTGGCAGATAAGGAAGGAGACGCTCAAAAGAAGTGAAATCATTTCCAGAGTGTATACAGACAGTCAGTGTGGAACTAGAATTCAAACCCAGTGAGTCTGACGCCCAAACTCCCGCTCTAACCACTATGCACACTGCCTGCTCTCTCAAGACCATTCACTGAGTCGTCTAACCTCCTGTGCCCCAACCAAACGGTTCTTACGAATCCTCTGCTAACAGTCAAGGAACCGCAGCTCCGTGAACGAGCTGGAAAAACAATAGATTACTGAGCAAGAGAAGGGATGAGGGAATGGGCTTGTTAAAGCACACAAATGCAATTTCTAAAACGAATGTGAATTCAGTGGTGATGGTGAAGTCACCCAGAGCAAGCACGCTGTAAAACTTGGTATTTATTCTAACAGTCAGGTAAGGACCCTGAGCAAGCTCCAAAGGCCCAGGATGAATGGAGGTACTGTTCCAACATGTTTATCTTGAAGTGTAGTGAAACCTATTGGTTCTATTTGTGTAATGACTAATGCCTCTATGGCTGTATCATTTACAATACGATGGCATCACTAATGCGCCACATTAAAGGTGATTTGAACTGATGAATCAAATCCGTTAAGTTCCTCTAAGTCAACGTGGGCTCCCCAAGTCACGTGTTGTAATGTTCCGATTGCAGAGACCATCCGGCCTGCTGCTCTCATCACTGTTAACTTCCACAAACCTGATTTTCCAAGAGCAGGATCACACAATGCACCAAAACCTAGCATTCAAACATCTCAAAAACGAAGTAAAAAGTCAACACAGAGTCGCCTGCCCTGAACGTGTCACAGATGGGGAAGGAGGAGCCCCCTGTCAGATCGTGCTGCCAGAAATGAGAATTTATATGGGGTCTGAGCTCCAGTGTTCTGGCTGTGATGTCTCAGAGGTCTTAGCAAAAACCATCTGGGGACTGCTACTGGTTTTCAGGACCACAGGAAAGAAACTCATATTCTTTTACTTGCCTAGGATTGCTGGATGAGTTTCTCTTATCAGCCAGGCACATAATGATAAGGAAACTTTATTTATTCATTCTTATTTTGCATTCCTCTATTTTCTCTATTTACTCAAAGACACATATGTCCGTGGACAAAAGCACCCACCTCTTTCCTTGAACCTCTCTCCCGGTCTCTTCCTGAAGTCTAGTCTCTCTTCCGATCTCCGGTTTTGTGACTGAAATCTGACTCATTTATTCACTCAGCCAAAATTTGTTGAGTGCTTGCTCTGCATCCTTACTTGAGCTCCACACGGGGAATGCCTACGAATCCAAAAGCAGGCAGGACCCCTGCTCACAGGAAATACAGTCAAGTCAGGAAGACAGACATGAATCCTCCATCTAGAATCTGCATGTTTACGATGTTCCCCAAACACCCCCTTTCTTCTTTTGATCAGCATTGGGTGAGCTCAACTTTTTAGGCTACATGGCTTTTTTCCCTGCCTCTACTTATCTCATTAGCACATGGCAGGAAATTCATTTTGAGGTCCATAAGCAACATCACAGAAAGAGATATACATACTCACGCCCCACTTGCTTTTGTCATTTTGCAACATGGACAGAGCCGAAAAAAACTGGAGTTACCAAGGGCCCTCGGACACCCAAGCAACCACACCTGCTTTGCTTCTCAGGGGAGTTAGGAGCTGGGATGCCGGGGACTACTGCTGATTCATGGACAGGCCAGGTCTTCACCGGGCTGCTGGAATGCACCTTAAGGACCCAACAGTTCTGCAGCTGCTAGGGTGCCAGAAAAATTTCATCAGTAGGCTAAGGCCCCACCACTATATGGCCAAACAGACATTAGACCCAGATTTTTGTGCTGAGTGGTTTCTAGCAGCTACCTTTAGAGATTCTTAGCAGCCTTAAGAAGGAACCAAAAAGGTCATTTTTTTTTTAAATAAGAACAAACACACAGCAACAAACCCTCTCCTCATTCTCATGCTTGGGTTATTCTTACTCCTTCATATTGGAAGAAAGAGGGTCATCCCTTCCATTAGGACCCACCTAATGGTAGAGGAGATGAGCGTATGTGGCCAAAAAGGTGGTTTTGTTGGCAAGGAAGTCATGTGGGTCCCAGAGTTACCAAGAGTGGGTTGCCCGACAGACTTCTAGAACAACACTCTGGGTGCAGTGAGGGATTCAGCCAGCCCTAGAGTGACCCTTCTCCTCTTTCTTTACTTTTCCAGAATTCCCGGCCACTAGATTTCTCAAGAGACTCTTCCAAGTTCGCCACCACCCAAAATGAATTCTATTGGTCGAGTCATACCGAGCCTCCTCAAGAATGACTGGTTTTTCTCACAGACAGCAGCTCATCTGCAGTCTGGCAAGGACTCCACTCCCCTCATCTCGGCAGTTGTGGCCAGAGCTATAGGGCTGCTCCCACTCAAACCACATGGGCAAGTCACAACCACTGCTCCAGGAACGAAGTGTCTCAGGTTGCTTTCCCAACAAGCTTGCTGTGGGCATAACAGACACCCTGTGCTTTCTGTCAGTCAGCCCAGCACACAGAGCGAGGGTCGGGGCATCGGCTCAGGCCGGGTGGCTTCCCCCATGCAAAGCCCACACTGATTTGTTTTCTCCATCCAAGTATTTGTCATCCTTCCTCTGGTGGCCTGCTCCGCGCAGGCTTTGTGACAGAGGCCAGATGCAATGGATTGTAGAACCAGACCCAGTCCTTGGCCAAAGTATATAACCTAGTACGAGAGACAAGTAGTAATCATGTGACCATGCTGTGTGTTAAGTGAGGGTGACATTCGGGTGGGTGCGAGGGTGAGGAAAGCCTTCAAGGTAAGTGTGAAGACTCCAGGGTGGGAAGAACAATGCCCAGCAGAGAGAGCAAGCACAGCTGGGCCTGGGATGGGGACAGGACAGCCCAGGGCTTTGTAGGCTGTGGCTAGTGTTTGGCCTTATCCAAACTGTGCATTGCATGTCTGAGCCGGGCCTCGGACAGCTGCCCTCCCGGTGAGGAGGAAGGCTGCTGGTAGCAGGGTAGAGAAAGGGGTGCAGAGGAAGATGGGGTTACTCAAAGGACAAGCCCTCTGCTGGCATTTCAGGAGCGCTACCACTAGTCTCACCTATGACTTCTACCCAAGGTCAGCTCACCACCTTGGCCGCTCCAGACATATCCCACTCTCCAGGCTTGGTACTGCTTTCCTGCTGTGCTGTGGCCCTGTGACGACAGGGACCAGATCACCCAGCTGCCTAACTGCGGCTGGGGAGGGAGGACAGGAGTGAGCTGGGAATTCGGAGGAGCTGGGAAGGCATGGCTGGAGCAAACAGGCTCCATGGAAAACTGAGCCACATGCTACTTTCACCCTTCCAGGAGGTGGGAAAAGATACATCCTCCTGGGGGAGAGGAGAGGTATGTTTCCATGACTCCTAGATGACACAGCATCCTGGATGGAGCGTCTGTGGGAAGACTCATCACACCTGGACTTAGTTCTGTGATGCAGGGAAAGGATAGGGACATGTCTCTCCAGTTCTTTGCTGTGGTACCTGGTACACAGTGGGCCATGGAAGGCCCACAGTAAATGTTTGTGCACTGAATTCCAGTGCAAAACATACAAAAGGGAATTTTATTTTCCCCTTATTACCTTGAGGGAAAAACCGGGGGTACCCCAAATTAATAGGGAAAACAATCCCATTTCTTGTCCTCTGAGTTGGGTGAGCTCATTGCAAATGTTTTAGGTGGGTTAAGAACTCTTAGACTAAACCAGGGCTCCTGCAGACTTTGCTCTCATTATCTTATAAGATGTTGACTTTGTTTAACTGGGGAGACTTCATTTATTTTTGCCCAGGTCAGTATTCCAGCAACGGTTGAAGCCCAGACAAGTTTTCACTCTAGAGACAGGTCTCCCGGGCTTTCCGTGCATGTGTGTATGTGAGAGAGAGAGAGAGAGAGTGAGAGAGAGAGAGAGAGAGAGAGAGAGAGAGAGTGTGTGTGTGTGTGTGTGTGTGTGTGTGTGTGTGTGTGTAGGGGTCCTCTCCTCTGCAGTGACCTAGGAAGGAAGGCCCTACATCTGGCCGGCCAGCCAGGAGTCAGCAGATTATGTCAAGGTCATGGGGTGAATTTGACAGACTTTTTCCTTATGAAAGCACTAGGAATAGTATTTTGCTTACCTCTGGAGCCCTGGTGCTGTCTGTAGAGTTTTCTGTACTTTTGCACATGAGTATTTTTCTGGTGAGAGGCCCTTTTACCTGCTCTAAGGGTTTGTGATCTCTAAGAAGCTAAGAACCTCTCATCTTCGTAAAGATAAAGATGTTTTACATTTTATCTCACCTCCCAGAAACCCAGATGACCATGGCCTCATTCCTGTCTGATCATCTCAGAACCCCTCCAAGGACAGGTGACAGCAGTGGCCCACTGAATCCATGAAGGTAGGTGACAGAGTAGGAAACTTCCTGTGGGCCTGGAAGGTGGATGTCCTGGGAGATGTTTGCTCCTTTGAAGCAGAACTCGCTGTGAGGTGCCTTCTACCCCATATACCAGGACTTCTGCCTTGTGCTGCTTCTCCTCAGGTCATATAGAGCCAAGATTCTAGTCTCAAGAGTTCATCTTCAGATCCTCACAGCACTGTTGCTTGCCAAAGGTGGCCCTTTGGACCTTGGCTTCAATGGGAGCTAGGCTACCAAGGAAGAGGCCAAGGTGGTGGGGGTTGGCGGTGGGGGAGGCGGGGAGAGCCTGGGGTCTTGAGAGAGCCCTTCCCTTTCACTTCAGTTACTCCCAGCCTCCAGCCTCAGGATTCTGGTCAGAGGGGCCTTGGAGTTTGATCTGGGACAGAGAAAAGGAAATGATGTGAAGTGTCAGGCCAGGAAGAAGGGTGAGGGGAGAGGAGGTGAGGATTCATGAGACAAGTGTGAGGAAGAGTGTGTGTGGCACAGAGGAGGCTGGAGGTCGGTAGGGGGTGTCAGAGTCCCCCCGAGGGAAAGGAGCTGTCTCTGACAGGGTGAGAGCAAGACTGGGTTCCCTGGCATGGAAAGAAGTATCCAGGCTTTGGGTTGGGAGTTCTTTGGGTTGGAGAGGGAAGCGGCCAGGGAGTCGGCGCCTGTGGGCAATGGCTTGGGTTTCCTGAGGAAGGAAGAAGGCCCAGGAGTCTGGATGAGGAGTGCGTGGTGTTGAACCAGACGGTCTGGCATTCTAGATTCCTGTCCAGTAAAAAAAAAAAAAGATTAAAACTAGACAGTCAAATGTGTGCGTTTATCAAGCTCATTCCAGATCCTCTCCATTGGCATCATTTCTTAATTAGGAGGTACTTGAGTCAATTTCCTTCCTCATGTCTGTCTCAGTGAAGGAATGAATGGTTAGTAGACACAGGGAGCCAGCACTGTGAGGAATCCTTTGGTCTTGGCAAGTTCAGCCCCCATCTGTTTCCAAGTAAGATATTCTGAGGCTGTGTGTGTGTGTGTGTGTGTGTGTGTGTGTGTGTGTGTGTAGAAGAAGGAGAAGTGGCTGCAGTCATATCCACCTCCACAAAAACCATCATTTCCTTTGTCTTCTTCACTGCCCCTTTGTCAACCCTGTCCACTCTCTCCATCTCCCCTGATGCCCCCCCACCCCCAGGTCACAGCCATCCTCTGTGTGGAGGGTCTATCGAAAGAGTGATCACTCCCCACCTCCTCCACCCCTGTCCATGTCTCACCTCTCAGATCTCATCATCATTCCCTTACAACAGCCTTCTCTGAGCCCCCAGTCCAAGTGGTTCCTTCGTTCTAGGTTTCTGTGGAAACTTGTTTGATTTTTCATGGTATTGTGTCCCATTGCTACTACATGCCAGGCTGGTCATTATTTGATTGAAGGTCACCTCCCTCACCAGACTGTAATGTCCATGAAGATAGACTTGCCTGTTGATGTACACCAGCACACCCCTGGAAGAACACACGGGGCCACAGCGGGCGTCCCCCACTTCTCTTTCCCTGGAACTCTCACCCGTTATTGATAAGGAAATAAATTCTCTGGAAATCCACAGATTGGGTCAAAGGTCTTTTTCTAGGGGTGGGGAGGGGACTTTGTAAATATTCAAAGGTAGCTCACATGACTCCCCTGAAAACCTTCTCAATGTCAAGAAAAGCTCCAATGAAGGTTCTGGCCTTTCTGCAGGAATAACATTAAAAGGGTGGAAGCTCTCAGATGAGGCAGAATTGAGGGAACCCAAGACTTCCCATCCTATGTATGCTCTTCAATATATCTGGCTGATTTAACTGAATGAGTAGAGGCACGAGTTCCGTTCCTCCAACCCAGGAAGCTGTCCAATGGTGCCTCGCTGGGGAGAAGGGCCCTCAGCGATTAGCTGAGCAGGTCCCGAGAAGCTACACAGAGAGGCTGCCCAGCCTTCTGGCACCCAGAACAGACAGTGCCCTGTATGTAGTCAGATTTTTCTTGTCCAGCTCACTCAGAACCAAAATTTTAAGAATTTCAGGGTCCTAAGAGGAAGCATGAAAGTTATTCCGGGGCTCTGGGAGGAAGGGGAGAAATGAAGACCTGCTGTGTGGAGTTCCCAGCATGCGAGATGGACAGGGGCCTGAAGGAAACACTTCTTCCCAGTTTGACCCAGACCTGGGCCTGTTTCCAAGGAGGAGCCAGCTCTGACCACAGCCTCTCTGCAGCCCAGCTCCACAGGATCATTCAGGCAGCCAGACCAAGGGCTCCTTGGCTCTGAAGCTGGTCAGCATTTGCCGCTCTCAGTAGGGAACAGATCTCCGTGAGCCTCCTGTGCTCCCAGTCCCACTTGACGTCCGCCTACCAAAGATCCCACAAAGGAGCCCAAATCCAACCAGCTCTCTGGATCCTTTAAAGGGCACACTTCAACCTGGCCGAATGCCCTGAAGGCTAAGGGTGGCGCTCAGTCCCTTAGGCTTATTTACCCTTAAGTTTATGTACATTTTCCTCATCATCTTTGCTGCTTTTTAAAAAATTTATATTTTTGGGCGCCTGGGTGGCTCAGTGGGTTAAAGCCTCTGCCTTCAGCTCAGGTCGTGGTCCCAGGGTCCTGGGATCAAGGCCCTTATCGGGCTCTCTGCTCAGCAGGGAGCCTGCTTCCTCCCCTCTCTCTCTCTGCCTGCCTCTCTGCCTACTTGTGATCTCTGTCAAATAAATAAATAAAATCTTTAAAAAAAAATTTATATTTTTATTTTTTTTAAGATTTTATTTATTTGACAGAGAGAGACACAGCAAGAGAGGGAACACAAGCAGGGGGAGTAGGAGAGGGAGAAGCAGACTCCCCTTTGAGCAGGGAGCCCGATGTGGGGCTCGATCCCAGGACCATGAGATCATGACCTGAGCCCAAGGCAAAGGCTTAACTGACTGAGTCACCCAGGCGCCCCTTTACTGTTCTTTTTTCTTTCTTTCTTTTTTTTACATTCAAACTTGGTACACCTTCATCATGAAGTCTGGCACTATTCAAATAAATAATATAGAAAGTATAAGTCTCAAAAAAAAAAAAAAAAGAAAGAAAGTATAAGTCTCCTATATTCTCCTGACTCCCACCGGCCCCATCAAGTTAACAATTAGATCAACAGTTCTGTCTCTTCATCGGGATCTTGTTTCTGTACACAGACTAACAAAAAGGATTTCACTACATTTACTATCTTGCAATCTACCTTTATTTAAATATTTGGAAACTTTCCGTGTCAGCATAGTCTATGCACTAAGTCACCTCAATATTTTAAACACCTGGTATAAATGGGTTTTCCACCGTATCTCTCTCTTTTTTTGCCCCTGGAATTATGAGCCTGGTGCAGTGAGCATCTTTGCATCTTTGTGCATTTGGACCGGCACCCGGGTTAACGCCAATCCTTTCTATGACTGGCATGCTGCAGGAAACAGGTTTGTGTCTCTGCCTCTGTGTGTGTCTGTGCATGTTTCCATAGGACAGATTTCTCGAAGTAAAAGCTAGGTGAAAGTGTAGTTTTGACAAATATTGCCAAATTGTTCCCTGAAAAGGTTGTGCCAATTTTCACTCCTACTGGCAATGTGTGAGTCACCTGGTTGTGCCGTCCTTGGCTCTAACGAAGCCTGTACTAAGGCACAGCCATGTGGATTCAAGCACTGGCTATGGGATTTGTGCTCAGCATAGTACGGGCAGCTCTACTCAGCCCCTGCCATGAGTCCCACTTGAGGTTGCACATGAGTAACAAGACGGTCCAAGGAAACTTCCAGGAAGGTCTGAGAGACAGAGGTGGAATGGAGGTGGACAGATAGCCAGGGAGAAACCCATGTCCTCATTCTCATCCAAGAAGCCCATCATTGTTTCTTCCAGATGTTCTGCAGCTCCCCCCACCACAGACACACACAATCCCGTTTCCCTGTTTCCTGCACTGTGGACTCCATCCTTGTCTAGAGAAACGGCCCAAGGCTCACTACAGATTCCATTCCATCCCTGCGTGTCCCTGCAGGTGGACGGGCGTGCAAGGAGCTCCCAGGGCAGTGTGCTTGTCAGGTTCTGGGAAGAGGTGGCATTTCCACTGGTTAGATCTCATCTATGTTGTGAATTATTCTCTTTCGAATTTCCTATTGCTCTGTCAATTCAGTCTGCTCCTCTTTGTCTGATGTAGGACTGCTGCGGGAAGAATGGGCACTTGGGCTATGTGACCAGAAGTGTCTGGAGAAAGAAGCCAAGTACAAGCCCAAACAGGACTTCTGGCCACAAGCTTGGATCAGTCACTATGACACACGGCAGCCCTGAAAATAATGACTCGCCAGAAGGAACGATTGACATGCATTTAGTGCTTGCCTTATACTGGCAGCCATTCCAAACACTATCTAGTATTATATACAAGGTATATTTTTAATTCTCTCATTGATCTAATGATGCCAGAATTATTATTTTCTGAGTCTAACCCGAGTTCACGAGGCAGCCTGACCCCTCTTCTGCTCGGTGTAGAGCTTTTCTATTCACCCATGTCTTAGCTTACAGAGCCTTCCAGACCGATTTCATCTGATGTTCAAACAACGCAGTGCTGAGAGGCTAGGGGGAAAGGTATTAATGGGCTCATTTGGCAGGTAGGAACACTGAGGCTTGGAGATGTGCTCTGCGTCAGACCCTGTCCGTGCTGAAACGTGAGCCAAGTCCCTTGATGTTGCCATTTGTCACCTGACACCCCAGTTGAGCGTCTGTCCTCGGATCCCAGGTATTTCTTCAAAGCACAGGGTGTTCTCAGGGCTCGAAGCACTGGGCACTGAGCCAGTACAGGTGGCTCCCAGCCAGGTGACAGGATCTGCAGACAAGCTTGACTCCTGCCCGTAGCCTGGTATTCCTCGGGCAATTGTTTTCAGAAGCCGTCAGCATCGTGGTTGGCCAGCAAACCGGGCTGTCACCGGCTGCCCAGGAATTGAACTGCCCATTGGCCCGTGGGTTTATGAGTGTCAGCTGCTTTTTCTCATTACCACTTTCAATTAACTCATTGTTCTGAGTCCAAGCTAACAGCCCCCCTTGGGATTCATTTACATTAATGTTGGGGCCCTGGTTTCTTTTTTTTTTTTTTCTAGAAGAAAAATTCAGGTTTTGCGAAGTGAACAATTAGAAACATCAGGGGTAGAGGCCCTGGTTGTGGGTCCAGGACAGAGGGGCACACATTTCCCACAGTGGCATGGTCAGCACAAGGTTCCCTGGCCACTGAGACACATTGAACACATCCTTCAAGGCCCGGATCAGCCCTTCTCCTCAGAGGTAGCTGAGGCTGCAGGACAAAGATGCACGTGGCTGAGGAGGCAAAGTGCTCTGGAGCTTGAGGAAGGCACCCTCCTACCCCGTCAGGACCCACTCCCCCAGGAAAGCGTTCTCAGTCTTCCATTGCAGAAGGAAGAAAACTGGCAGAGAACAGAATTTTATTAAACACCTGGTATATGCAAAGTGTGATCGCCCTCATTTCCAATAATCCCCAGCTAGGAACTAGTATCCGAATTCTATAGGTAAAGACACTAGGGCAGAGAGAGGGAGGGTGACTTGACCAAAGCCACGCCACTAGGAATGGTGGAGGGAAGATTTATACTTGCAAACAGGGACAAATGCGGGGAAAGTGAGTATGGAGGATGGAAGGGGCACAGGCCTCGGCGCCAATGAGTGATAATTCCTGAAAACCCCTTTTAAAATGTTTCCTGTGATGACCCACCTGCTTTTCATGCATTTATTTGGGAATCACTTGTTCTTTATCACCTTATAGATGGACCAAGAGTGCTCACTTGCAAACCAGGGTCTTTTGCGGGGGGCTTCCCCTTATGTTAAAAAAAAAAAAGAGGGGTGCCTGGATGGTTCAGTGAGTTAAGCCTCTGCCTTCGGCTTGGGTCATGATCTCAGGGTCCTGGGGTGGAGTCCTGCATCAGGCTCTCTGCTCAGCAGGGAGCCTGCTTCCCCCTCTCTCTCTCAGCCTGCCTCTCTGCCTACTTGTGATCTCTGTCAAATAAATAAATAAAATCTTAAAAAGAAAGAAAGAAAGAAAGAGAGAAAGAAAGAAAGGCTTTTCCTCCCCTTCAAGGTGATTATTGGTCCGTGCTGCTGTTGCAGCATGGTTGGGATCTGAAGATCAGAGTGACCCCTAAGGAGGAGATCCAGACAACTGCTCCAAGAGCGGAAGGACAGGAGGCAGAGACAGTAGGAAGGCCAAGCCCACACCTGTGACTGCCACCCTGCTTTTCCAGAAATGTCTCAGGGGAGGTCTAAGTTCACCTCAGAGCAGGCCCTTGAGCTTCGAAGCCCCATGGTGCCATCCACCAAGAGACCTGGGGTAAGTCTGTCCTGCCTTGGCAAAGCCTCAGTTTCTCCACCTGGAAAGCGAAGGACAGATGAGCTGCCTTCTGAGGCTCTCCGAGTTCCAAAGTCCTCTGCTGTGTGTCAGAGAGGATCCAGGGCTCATTAATCCTGAAGCTGGCAAAGCTGCCTTCCTTATTATTTTTTCACACCCAGTTACTTGGACGGTGACAGATTCTGCATTTATCCCCCTTTAGGTGTTATTTTAAGTTGTGAGCTGATTTATCTCTGTCTTTGATCAAGGACACCTATTCTGAATTTATGGGACCTGAGCGGAGCCATAGAGCAAATGAATCCGAGAGCCAAACAGCTTCCCCACCCACCCCCCGGCCGCCGCGCAGTCCACCACCGCTCCCCTCCCTGAGCGCAGCATAGAAATCCTTGGCACGTTTGCAGCTGTGTGCAGGCTACCTTTTGTTTCTCCTCTGGAGGGTGTTCCTGTGAATGAGCTAGAGGAGATGGCGCGTGAAGAAGCTGAACGATCTAAGGGAGAGGAAAGGCCGGAAGTTTACAAGGAAGATGGCTAATCCTTGCCAAGGCAGTGAAAAAGTCAGACATCTGGTTGCTGGTTGTGTTTCCTGCTGAAAATCAGGGCAAAAGGTCCCCTACAAGTTCGGATCTGGGTGGGAGGAGAAGAAAAGAGGTAGGAGGGTAGACGTGAGACAGGGGAGGGGGAAGGGGGGAGGGGGCAGGGGTGGGGTGGGAAACAACTGATTCTGTATTCTTGCGGTTCCAATCTTCTGCCAAAAGTGGGGAGGAGGTTTGGCAAAATATTCAAAGCAATCCAGCTTCCGGGGAGTGAGCAGCGTCTAAGAGGCCCTTAGAGGTTCGCCCTTGGCTCGACGACTGGTTTTCAGGAGGAGCGGCAGGGCTGTGATCCAAAGTCCGGCCAGATAACAGAAGCCAGGAGGTAACCCGGAATTCTTCATTAACAGTGCAAACGAGCGAGAAGGAAAGTAAACAGATGCCCGGCTGCTGCGTGTGCGTGCCCCTGACTACCATAAGCCCCGACATTTAGACAGCACTTTGTACTTCGCATTTTTACAAAGAACAGTGTCTACGTCTGATTCCCATCATCCCACCGTGGTGAGCAAGGAGGGGGTGAGGCCTGGGATATGAATCCCTATTTCACAGAAGAAGAAATCAGATGAAAAAGGAAAAGTAATTTGACCGGCAACACAGAGCCTTAGGAGGCCTTGATTAACGGCCCCCCCAACCTTGTGTCCTTGTCCCCCCAACACCCTGTGTCACCAGGAACTGGGAGGAAGGCCTCAGCCCTGTGTGTGGGGACCGGCAGCTTTCTGTCCAAGGTGCTGCTTCTGGGCTGTGTTGTGTAGAACAGGTTCCTTGGAACTGAGAACTCCCAGAGCATTTGGCAGTGAGTGCTGGTTCAATGCCTAGTGTGTCACAACCAAGCAACCCAACTTTAAATCCAGTTTTCCAGGGGCGCCTGGGGTGGCTCAGTCGGTGAAGCGTCTGCCTTCAGCTCAGGTCATGACAACTGGGGTCCTGGGATGGAGCCCCACGTCCAGCTGCCTGCCCAGTGGGGAGCCTGCTTCTCCCTCTCCCTCTGCTGTACCCCCTGTTGTGCTCCTTCCCCCACCCCCCCTCCCTGCCCAGCAAAATAAAATCTTTAAAAAAAATAAATTCGGTTTTCCTTCACACCAACTTCAATCGGTAGCTCTTAACTTAGGTGAACAATTGTTGAATCAGTACAACACAATTCTCACCTGTTTTAACATTTTTGTGATAGAATATCAGGGCAAATAGTTCTAATTTTCCATTTGACCCTTCAAATAAAAATGAGGAGTTGGCCCACCTCCCTTCCCTCCTTTATTATTTCACAGATATTTAATGAGCGCCATGCCAGGGCTGAGAATGCAGCAGTGAACTGAACAGGCATAGACTTTGACTTCATGATGGGGAGGGCTGACAATACACAAATTAACACGTTTGGAAATCTGATCTCTCTGCATACATGCCTAGAAGAAAAGGAAGGGCTATGGTAGAGAAAAACGGACAGGAGGACCTGTATTTAAGATGGGGAAGGAGGCAGAAGACCAGAAGGGAGAGCAGAATGGGCAAAGGGAGGCCAACAGGAAGGGCCCAGGAACTTGAGCAGAAATCCAGTATGGCCTGAGCCCCTGGGGGGCTCCGAAGGCAGCCGCTCATCCGTAAAGTACGTTTGACAACACACTAAGGAGGGTATTTTCACAGGGAACCTCTCTTTTCTCATCTGTAAAGTATGGGGGATGAGACTAGCCTCACTGGGTGTTTGAGACAACAATGAAAATCCTAACAGTGGAAATCCTAAACCAAGACATATAAATGTGTCTTTCTCATACTACGAGATCTGCTTCATCATAATGCATCGTGGGTCTTCCTTGGTGGGGGGCGGGGGGAGCACTTTGCTTTGGCTTTTTCCTGCCATTAGAGTGTTGAATGGTCTGTAAAGACACACTTGGGAGTTTAGGACCACAAAAAAAGATGCTGCAGAGTGCCGGTTCAGCGCCGTTTCTCCCTCCCATCGGTCGTTCCAGGGCTAATGGCAGGGTCTAGCCTAAGTAACATACAAAGATGACCTGAGCACATAGGAAAAAACTTCCCATTCTTTTAGCCCTGCCACAGGTTTGGGAGACTTTCAAAACTTAGGGGGCAGATGGAAATAAATACAGAGAACTGTCTTATTTACTGTAAAGCGATATTTCCTAACCTTTGGTCATCCAGATATCCTCTCTCCTTTGAGGCACCCACCACATCTTTGAGAATCACAGAAAACTTGGGTGGGTGGTATTATAAATATACAGGTGCTTTCTTGTTTTCCAAAAATTATATTTTATATCACGTTTTAGAGTTTACAAAGCCATTTGATGAGACTTATTTGAAGGCCTGGCAACCCTGGGAGACAGGCGACCTAACATGTTGAACCATACCTCCCTGCTTAACTGTCTTTGTAGCACTTTCTAGTTGCACTCTTATCTGCTGGAAGATATTAACTGTGAATGCCTTTCGTTTCCCACCTCTTTTCCCACCAATAGAATGTGAACTTGAGGATACCTGTCTTGTTCACAGCTATGTGCAGAGCATCTAGAAATATGCCTGGCCCACAGGAAGCACTTGGTAATGAGGAGTTTGATGAATTAATTAATGGCTCTCATTTTAGAGGTGGAGCAATTGAGGCTTAGCGAGTTTCAGTGACTTTTCCAGGTTCACGGAGGTGTTGAGTGGTCGGGCCAGGACAAGAAATCAGATCTTTGCATTTCTTATCTAGGGCTCTTTCTGAATTCTACGCCTCTTTTTATGGTATAACTATAAGCTCAGAAATATATGAAATACATTATCACGTGTCTGAAATACTTGAATTCACAGTCCTAAAGAGCTCACTCTGCTAATCAACTTGGTGTTTTGTTTCCTCAACAAAGGAGATTAGGAACTCCAGCTAAAGGGGGAAGGAGCAGGAGGGAAGGCCACCCGCTGTCATCCTGACATCCAAGGAGAGGCAGAAGCCCCAAGGAGCAGGCCTGGAGCTCCAACACATTGGCTGGCTGGGGCCACTTAGCGTAAGGACAAAATGCACCACACATTGTCATAGTTCTAGATGAGAGCATCGCGGCATCACAGCATTTAAAGGAACTTTCGGGGCAATTCCATGTTGGGAAGGGCACTCCATGAACCCTAAGAGTGGTTACCTGGAGAACTGGAGCGCACTGGGCCAATTTCCAATTTTGATTTTACAGACCCCTGCACTGTTTATGTTTGTGTGTCAAGCACAACAAAAGCCCAACAAAGGCAAAGGAATTCATTGTCTTTACTATATTCTATTTAATAAGCCTGGAAAACATGCTCTTCCATGTAGAATGCTTCCATAAAAAATAATTTAAGTCTAAAGAAAAATAATTAAGATATAAAGGACAGGATCATGTTTACCAGCAGGCCGAGTTGTCACTGTGAAATAAGAATGCATGACAAATATGGAAAGCCTGCGACATGACAGGCTCTATGCGAAGCATTTTGCTTACTCATCTCATGTCGCTCTCATTACTACCCTTTTATTACCCTGCATTTATGGGAGAGTTGCGCTCTTAAGATTAAGAACTTTGCAGGGAGGCAAGCTGTGGAGCTCCAACTCAGATGCAGACCCTTTTAACACCAAAGCTCAGGTTCTGAAACCAGAGCTGCTTTGTTTTTTTGTGCGAGTCCCGCATTAAGGGGGTTGTGGCAGATTAGAGGTTCAGAGAAGCTGTCTCCATTTTACAAAACAGCATGCCTTCAAGGGTTCTTTCCCTGCTCCCTGCTGGTTACAGATGTTAATTAGCAAACCCTCCCTCTCTTCCAGCTGCCCACCCCCTCCTTCCTCCAAACCTGAACCCCCCTAGCACCAGTTCACCCTGCCCAAGAACTCCGGACTGGCCCCTTGGGAACAAAGGGCAATAACCCCAGGTTCTCTTGACTTAATAATGCTATGTGTCCCATAGCCCTGAAAAAGTGCTGTTTATCTTGCTATCTATTTGACATTTACAAAGGAGCAGATGAAAGTGAAAAGATGTTTTCCTTTGGATCCAAAAAAGGATTTGGACACTTAAGCCATGAAATCCTCAAGGGCCCCAGTTTTGCTTTGTATCTTCATGATGGAATGTGACATTTTGAAATATGGAGATGTTTGTCATGGGTAAAAGTTGTGCTTACTGAAACAAACAAACAAAAGAAGGTGAATCTTTAGTATTTTCTACTAAAATCACTTGCTTTTTAGCTTTGAAATGTAACCATGATCTGCTCATGTCCTTTCAGAAGGTGTTCTGGTGCTGCCTGAGACTCCCTGGAGAGAAGGACAGAGGGAGGAAGAGAGGGAGGAAGGGAGGGAGGAAGAGAGGGAGGAAGGGAAGGAGGAAGGGAGGGAGGGAGCGAGCTTGGTTTAGGGATGACCCATCTGCATGGAAGAGAAGCCTGAGGCTCTGAGAGGAGGGACAGTGCTAGCCAGTGGAGGAGGGTACCAGCCCCATGATGCAGCACCAAGTGTTAAATCTCTCTCAACTTCATTGGCTTGCTTCTCTATAAAACAAGCACAATTAGGGGTGCCTGATGGCTCAGTCGGTTAAGCATTTGCCTTTGGGTCCTGGGATCCAGCCCCTCATGATGCTCCCTGCTCAGCGGGGAGCCTACTTCTTCCTCTCTCTCTCTCTCTCTCTCTCTCCTCTCCCTCCCAAAATACATAAAATCTTAAAAAAAAAACAAAACAAAATACAAGCGGAATTAGAGAATCTATCTCATAAGGTTATTGGGAAGAAGGAATGAAATAAAACGCGTAGAAGGACTTAAATATTTCATAGCACAAAGTAAATTCACCATAGAGACTTCAGTTACTGCATCCCAGTGAGGTGCCAAATATCCAATCAACAAATCACACCAGTTGTCACACTATGGTTCGGATAGTTGCCACAAAGTGTCAGGCACGACGGAAATGATAATGAGAGTCTATAACCTAGCTTGGGAGGTCAGAGAGAACTTCAAAGAAGTGAAGGTAAGACTGAAATCCACAGGGTAAGAAGAATCCTTCAAGTGGGAGAAGCCAGTACTATTTCAACCGCGCTTTTCAAAAACCAACTACAGTGTGTAACTTTCAAAGACAGCAAATGTGGAAAGCATTTCTATTTTAGTACTGTTTTTTATTTGCTTATCTTTGATTATTAAGGAGATGAAATGTTTTCAAATATTTGTTGGTCATTCGAGTCTTTTTTTTTTAAGATTTTATTTATTTATTTGACAGAGATTACAAATCATCAGAGAGGCAGGCAGGGAGAGAGCGGGAAGCAGGCTCCCCACTGAGCTGAGCAGAGAGCCCACGCTCCATCCCAGGACCCTGAGATCACGACCTGAGCAGAAGGCAGAGGCTTTAACTCACTGAGCTACCCAGGCTCAAAAAAGACCTTGAGTCTTTTTTTAATGATCTTTGCCTAACTTTGTTACTGAAGGGCAACTGTATTTTGTTTGTTTGTTGGTTGGTTTGTTTGTTTGTTTTTAAAGGCTGTTTAGATATTAAGTATATTAACTTTGTCATAGTTATCATAGACAGTTTTCCGAATTTGTAATTCATCTCAATTTTGTGAAGCTCTTCAAAGTATATGTGCAAATGCATTAACACTCTATATCTTTGTCTCTTAACAGTCCTTGCCCTTCCTAATATCAAAGACTCACCTATATTTTCTTCCTTTTTGATGGTTTTATTTTGTAGTTACACACTCATAAGATTTTTAAAATTCCCTACACCCACTTGTTTTGATTCTTACTCATTGGAATTCGTCTCTACTATTTATCCTCCATGTAGATCATTTCCTTGCTCATAATCTTCATGGCTTTTCCCATTTCCTCTGTGTTCTGTAGAGACTCACAAAGTTTGATCTCCATGTTAGTGATTTTATGCTCTGGGCACTGAGTTCTGAATAGCCTCCCATCCCGATGATTTTAATCTTACCATTAATACCCGAGTTTCCTTGCCTTCTTGATACTCCTTTACATCTTGTCTTGTTTTTTTTTCTCATGATTTTCTACTTGTATTAATGGAAGCTATTTTAATCAACGAGGCCACACAGCTTTCAACCTGCTCATCTGGCTTTTGCCATACATCACTCCCATTGTTATACATTCTTCCTGTGAATCTGTGAGCTGTTACTTGTACTCCAGTATTGCTCATGAGGGCTTCAGTTGTCCCTTGCCAGGTTCCTCCCTCCCGATCTGCTTCTGCACAGAGGGAGATCTAACTACAGGACAGTTGTGGGTGTGTTGCCCATTTCCATGTCTCATGGCCGTGACAGCTCACAACCAATTCCCAATGTCCGGTATGAGTAACTGTCATGGTTTTCAGCAGAAACTTTTTTCAGAAAAAAATCTTACCGGAACTCCAACATAAACACCTCGAAAATCATAAAAGGCTTGACTGAAGCAAAGGATAGAGGCCCAGACTATCACTCTGTCACATGCCGCTCTCGTCCTCTGATGGGTTTTCTCCTCCTTCACAGTTCCTGGCTTTCTGACACATTGAACTGACGGAATGAACAAGAAAGGCAACCCCTCACCAGGTGCCATTATAAAGATTTCTTCTCGGATGCCTGGGTGGCGCAGTGGATTAAGCCTCTGCCTTTGGCTCAGGTCATGATCTCAGGGTCCTGGGATTGAGCCCCAGCATCGGGCTTTCTGCTCAGTGGGGAGCCTGCTTCCCGCTCTCTCTCTGCCTGCCTCTCTGCCTACTTGTGATCTCTCTCTGTCAAATAAATAAATAAAAACTTAAAAAAAAAAAAATTCTTCTCTCTTAGGGTCCAAGCATTGACCTTGGATCCTCAGTGCTTTGAAAGGCTCTGGATCATCTTTCTCTCTTCCCCACCCCAAACTCCCTGCCCTCCTCCACTCTGTGATTTGCAGTCTCTGGACAGATGTAGAACATGTGGGACTGGGGCGGGGAAGGGGGTGAATATTCTGGCACCTCTGGCCCAAGAAGTTGAAATGCCAACCTCAGGTGATCCTTCATTCTTTCCTCTGGGCCAAGACCCCAGGGGTGGGGGAGGAGGCCACCTGGGCAGCATGCCTCCTGCCCCAGATGCCCCCACCAGGCTCCTTCCCCACCCAGGGCTCAGACACAGGTGTGAGCGTCCCCTTTCTTTCCAGTTTGCTACAGCTATGACCTTGCTTTAGGATGTTTATTTCTGTTCCAGAGCCCAACAAAGTCGGCATTTAGCTAATGAGCACCATATTACTGAGAACATAAAAGACCCCATTGTTCCCCCCTCCCCTTTATGGAGGGACGCAGCTTCCTGAGGTAAATTAATTTGCGGAAAGAGTCAGAATGACCAATTGCTTTACAATGAACAACGTTTTAAGCCACTCATGCACAGGGTGGGGCTCGGGGAAAATATTACACGCTATATTTTTCTTCTCACATTTCTCTTCTCTGAAAAATGACTTTTAATGCTCTTATTAAGGTATCCAAACTATAATCTAATGGTTCTAAAAGGCTCCCTTGCACTTTTCTTCCTCTCCTTTAAATACCTTTAGAAGAGATCAAGTGTTGGGTCACTGGGAAAAAAGGAAACTGCACAATGGGATGGTTGAATATGGCTCCCTGACCCAAAAGGGCAGGGAGTCTGGAGGGAGTCACAGAAGCCCTTGGTAGTGACAAGGGCCAGCTCTTCCCAAGAGTAGAAAGTCACTCATGAGAGAGATTTGCCGAGGAGAACTGTGGGTGTGCATTGTACACATGTATGTGCGTTGCACATGCGTATGCATATGTCTGAAATTTTTAAAGAATTAGTACTTTTTTATGTTCGTAAAGTAATTCCCCCTCAGGGTAAAAATTCAAACAGTGCCAAAGAGACTAAGTGATCCCGGTTTTATAACTGTCAGAAAACCATGCGTATGTACATAGGCACATGTTCATATATAATGTTCATCTTCCAATGAGTTCTTTTATGAAAAGAAATGGAGAGAAAGCACTTCTCTAAGTTCTTCAAACTAGTGATTGCAAGCAGTTTCCAAAAGCCACCCTGAATCCTACTTTTCTCATCTTTTTTGACTATTTTCGGAACAGAAGTCATTTTTCAAAGTGAAACACACCTGGGAAACACAATGGATGAATTTCTTAACAACAGGACAACAAAAGCCTGACAGGTAGTGGACACTCTAAATATTTATTGGACTAGCAGGTCATGAAATCAAACTGTAACACTCTTTTGCAACTCTTTTTTTTTTCTCTCAGGACCTCTGGGGTGGTGTCCATGTGGGTCTGTGGAAGTGGGTGGCAGTTTTTTTGTTTGTTTGTTTGTTTTAATTTTACTTATTTATTTGACAGAGAGAGAAAGAGTGTGTGCAAGCAGGGGGAGTGGTGGGCAGAGGGAGGGGGAGAGGGAGAAGCAGGCTTCCTGCTGAGTAGGGACCCTGACATGGGGCTTGAATCCTAAGACTCCAGGATCATGACCTGAGCCGAAGGCAGACGCTTAACCCACTGAGCCCCCCAGGTGCCCCGGGTAGCAGTGGTGGTACGTGCTGCTAAGTGTTCTGTTGTTGGAATTTACCATCATTTGACCAAACAGACATTGCGTGGGGACACAGGGTGGAATTTTAGCCTAGAGCTTGAGTCCAACAACTCTAAGTAAAAAGCAGGAAATGGGTCAGGACTCCTCACCCCTGTCCCTTCATTCCAGATACACTTGGAGCTTTTTAATTTTCATGGTTGAACCTAAAACCCATCCAAGAATGTGTCAGGGATACTGACATCCGCGTTCAATGTTAGGAAAGATGGGAAAGAACAAAGGGAAGTTTAAATAAAGAAGTACGAATAAAAGTTTCACTTGGCGCATCACTGATTAGAGGAATAGAGGCTTACACTTCTTTGGAAAAAATTAGAAGTTAATACTATTGGAGTTAAATTCTTTTACCAAATGACTACCAAAAAAAAAGCCTATAAAATATGTGTATGTTTATGTGTGTGCGTATCATTAACAGGTTATGCAGTAAAAGATTAACACTGCATTGATAGCTTTATGAGTCACTTTTTTAATTTATAAAAATAATGCAACAGCAAAATTCTGCATGTGGAGACAGGACAAGTTTCAAACCTCTTAGGAACTAAGGATCCGTTCTGGTCTGTGCATTACCATCTGGGGAATGACCGGTCCTGAAATCCACTCTCCTTTCCAATCCGCATGGCGGGGTGTCATGGATCCCCAGCCAGCAAAGGGCTTGTCCTCCTGGCAATCGGCTCAGAGAGGGCTGTATGAGCCAAGGTGAGACTCGGACTTCAGATAACAGTCTAGCTCTTTTATCAGAAACAGTGTGGCCTCATCTTTGCCTGTCCCAGAATGAAGCCAGAGTCAGAGTAAGGAGAAGGAGAGAGAGAACAGAGAGAGCTGGAAAGACGGGGAGAGAGAGAGACAACAGAAGACAAGTTTGAGCCTCTCCTCCCTGTCAGGTGACTCCTTTTTATCTAAATCAATACATCTCTCTTTCTCACCTAGTTAATTTGAGTTGGTTTCTGTCACTGATAACCACAAGAATTCTCAGGCAACGTGTCAGCCCCTAAAAGTTCAGGACACGTTTATGGACATGGGCTTTCTGGGCCTACTTTAATCAAGAATGCTTTCCCCAGCCAGTACGATGTGATTGTAGCCCAGAATAACTTTTTCTGTGAAAGCCACTGCCTCATGAATATAGAAGGCTTTGGGAGCCTTGTCTTGCTATTATCAAGTGGTTTGTCTGTTCTGGCAAAGGGTTTTGCTTTGGAGAATTTCCCTATGCCCTCAATCCTCATCTACACTTGCTCAACAGAGACCCTCGTTTCTACAAAATCGGGCCTACTCCCACCACCCAACCTCCACCCCTTTCACCCTCCCTCTGTTCACTCAACTCCAGCCAACATGTTTTGTCTTTCCTGACTTCAAAAATGCCAAACTGTCACCCAACGCCAGGCCCTTCCCCATGCTGTCCCCTCCCGCTTGCAAGTTTCTGCTGAAAGCATCTCCTTCCTTCACTTGGCTGCCTCTTCCTGAGTCAGCTGGGATAGCCCGTATTCCTTCTTCCGGCAAGTGAATCTAAGATCTGATATCAGCTCTCACTTTAGTTTTTGCTTTTCTCTTCTTTATCACAAAACATATTGCCCAGTTAGCTGTGTAATTTCTGTATTTGACACCTGGCTGTAATTTCTGCAGCCAGGTGTCAAATATCTCTTTCTTTCCAAAGATGACAAGCCCCACGAAGGCATGGTCCAGGCCCATTTTATCCATGACTCCCCCCTCAGGATGTAGAATAGTGCCTGACCCTCCCTGGGTAGCTGCTGAGTGGGTGAGGGCAGACTCACCACCAGTTGCATACACTGGATAGTTTCTTGAACACAGAAGGAGCCCAGCTTTCAGGAACAGAGCATCTCTTAAGAGCCTTGCCCACAGGACACTGCACGGATTAATGGCCTTTGCACTGACTTCCGCACAATTAAAAAAAAAAAAAAAATCAGGAAGGAGAGTTTCCAGGAAGGCTCTGGAGTCTGGAGAGCAAATGGATGGCATGGAGCTCCTTGTTTCCATTTGTCTCTTGCAGACATCAGTCAGGACTCACCCAAGTCCTCTTTTCAGGGTATTTGGGGCCCCTGTTCAGTCAGGTTAACTAGGAGACTCCCAGCACCATCAAATTTATTTCCACAGCATGAGACTGGTACCTATCAAAAGCAAACACTTAAGCAGCCAAGTTGAAGGAATTTGGCTGAAGCAGGCATCATCAGACACTCAGACCAGAAGGGAGGAAAGTGCTTTTACTATTTGAATGTTCTTAAATCTCATGTGCATTTTTGTATTATTTTGCATTATTTCTCACGGTGTCAAGTAACCCCAGAGCAAAGGCTTTGAAGTCAGCAAGACCCACTACGTTTTAACTTGGCTGTTCTACCTACTAGCTGTGTGACCCAAAGCAAGTTGCTTAACCTCTCTGGGCTTTGGATATTTTTCTTCTGAAACTAGAGGATAATGTCAGAACTTCCCGCATAAGGTTGTAGTGAGCGGGTGGGCCTTGAAATAATGTAATCAAGGCAAACCACCTAGCACCAGGCCTGATACCTCGTGAGCTGCTGTTGTTAGCTGTCGTGGCCTGATTGCCGTTGCTATTGTTGTAGACGTGAGTAAAGCATCTGGAATTGTGGCTGGCACATAGCAAATATCAATGGTCTCGTGTTACTCCTTTAGGTCCGGCACAGGTGAGATTCAAACATTTCCCCACCACAGCACAAGCCAATCAGGGGGGAAGCAAGGCATTGGCCTCCTGGTAGCCGCAGTTCTGGCAAGGAGCACCTCCCATGGGACACAGGGATGAGGGAGTGCAGGGATGGCTATGATGGTGAAGAGTCGTTTTGGGGGATCTGGGCAGTGGCTCGTAGTTACCAGCCAGAGTGGAAGCCGTTCTGCAGGGAACCCCCAGTGTGGCCGCGCCCAGGCAAACCAGGGCACATCTGGCCTGGACCGGCTACTCAGTGGGAGCCTCAGGAGGCTCCAAACCCGAGGGCACGGCTGATTCTCACCCAATTAGAAAATCTCCTTTCAGGGCTCACACATGCCACGAGGGTATTGCCAGGCCTCAGTTGCCTTTTCTGGACCCTTCTTCAGTGACTTCCTGCCCAGGAACCATGCACAGCCTCCATGCCCACAGACTTGCTCCCTCTGCAACTCCTGGGCTGCACGTTGCGCCTGAGCCCATGCTCTCCTCCCTCCCCACCTGACACCAGGCAGAGGCTGGAGCCACCCCTCCCCCCCAGCAAGGCTGCAGCTGCCTCACTGTCCCGTCTGTCACCCCCCAACACTGGCATGAGAGCCTGAGGGGCCCTGAACTTATGCCCCCTTTCCTGCTTTCCAGCAGGGCGGCCAGACCCTCCAGTGGTCTGAGGCTGCGGGGCTGGGTGGGCCTTCCCACCCCCAGCTGACTCCCACTCAGGAAATGGCCAGTCTCTATTTTGAGCAGAGGAACGTGTCACACCTCCCCGGGCCAGGACACCTCCTCCCTTGCCAAGAAACCACACTGCAACTGTGCTTAGCCAACGACATTTCAGTCGCGGTCTGCAAAGGCCTTTAGGACCTTTCAAGTTGCTTCAATCCTCTGAGCCTCCAAAAAGTAAATCTTATTTTCGCTTTCTTCCCTAGTACTTCCCCCCCAGTCAGCTATATATAGCTCCAGGCGAAAGAGCTAACCTTGGAGGGCTGGGCACTTGGACAGGGTTGAACTATTGTTTCAACACCCGCCCTCGTGCTGCCAAAGCCCCCCACCCGCCACACAGCTGGAAGCTAGAGTGTGCAGGGAGGGGTGTACAGAGAGGGATCAAGTGCAGCCACCTCAGGCCTGACCACGCCAGGCCCTGCCTCTTCTTCCCTGTGCACTTCTGGAGAGCTGACTGGATGTCTCTGAGACTCATTTTTGAAACTGGGAAAATACTACAAACTTCTTGGAAGGGTCAAAAGGATTAGCGTGTACATCTATGTCAAGAATCTGACTCCAGGAGGGGGTGGAGTTGGTTGGTAAATACTTGCTGTTAATTATGCTATGCGGTGACTTTTGGAAAGCTCTAGGTATCTGGGCAGTTGAGAAGAAGGTCTTCTCTTTTTGTGTCTCAAGGACAGCACACTCACGTGGACACTCAGAAAGGTCTATTTACTTCTTAATGTTTAACTCTTCCTAATGTCCCATCACAAAGCTTGTTCCTAACACTTGTGGAACAAAAGACAGGACAACGAGGAGGCAGACATTCTATGAGCCTATAGACCGAACAGCTTTATCAGGGTGTAATTGACAATCAAACTTCCCACCATAGATGTAACACACGTACACACCCACGCGGCCATCTCTGCAAGCAGAGAGTGAACACGTGTAATGCTCCCCAAAGACCCCTCCCCCTGCACGATTCCACCCTGCCATACCCCCACCCCACCTCTGCCATCCCCAGGCAACCACTGTTCTGCTTTCTGTGGCAAGGGATCGATCTGCGTGTTTTAGAGTTTTATGTAAATGGATCCATATACTACGTACTCTTTTCCTTTGTTTCTGCATCTCAGCATCCTTCTTTTGAGACCCATCGTGCTGATGCCAGTATCATTGTTTCACTCTCCTTTATTGTTGGGTAGCGGTCCACCGGCCTGCTGCATAGACATAACACACACTGCTAACCCATTGACTGGTTTTTGACTACTTGTTTCTTATTTGGGGCTATTAAGAAAAAAGGTGTTAGGAATATTCATGCATCAGATTTGGTTTCTATATATGCTTTCTTTTCTCTGGAGGAAACACCCAGTACTGGAGTAGCTGGATAGGTTATGTGCATATTTACTTTTTAAGAAACTGTCCAACTTTTCCTTATACGTGGCTGTACCCTTTTCCACTCCCACCCACCAGCAGTACAGGAGAACGTTCCAGTTCCTTCCCACTCTTGGGTGTGACTAACGCTTGGAATGGTCTTTTCCATTCTAGCCATTCTGACAAATGTGTAGTGGAATCTTATTGTGATTTTAATTTGCATTTCCCTCAAGAATAATGACGCAGAGAACTTTTTATCATGTGCCTGTTTGTCATCCGTGTATCTGCTTTGCTGAAGAGTCTGTTCAAACCTTTGGCCCTTTACTGAAAAATGAGCTCGTTGTTTTCTTGATATGGAGTTTTGAGAGGTTTTCTACTTTGTATATTCTGTACTCTTAATCAGTTGTGTAATTTGCAAAGATTTTCCTCTCAGTCCATGGCTTGTCTATTTATTGTCTTAACAGCATCTTTCAAAGAGCAGAGTTTTAAATTCCAATGAAATTCAAATCATTTTTTTTCTTTTATGAATCATGCTTTTTGTTCTCATATCTAAGAACTCTTTGCCTAGCTCAAGGTCATAAGGATTTTCTCCTGGAAGCCTTATGGGTTTGGGGTCTCACATTTAGGCCTAAACATTTTTTTAAGACTCCATTTTATATATGGTGGAAAGTCTGGTCTAACTTCTCTTTGCATATGGAGTTCCAACTATTTCGGTCCTATTTATGGAAAAGAATACACCTTCTTCACCAAATTGCCTTTGCAAGTTTGTCGAGAATCAGTGTCTATTTCTGGAATCTTTGCTATGTTCCATTGATCTATTTGTCTATCTCTAGGCCAATATCATCATCTTGATGAGTGTAGTCTTCCAATAAGGATATATTAGCTTTCCTATTTTATTCTTCTTTTTCAAAGTTGTTGGGCTAATACAGGTTTATTACTTCCTATATGAATTTTAGCATGAGCTCACGGATATTTAATTTAAAAGAAAGCCAGATGGGATTTTGATTGGAAGTACAATAAATCTATAGAACAATTTGCTGAGAATTGACAACAATACCGAGTCTTCTGACCCAGTGTTTTTCCCATTTATTTAGGTTTTTTAAAATTTGTCTCAGCAAAGTATAGTTTTCAGTCTACGGATCTTGCACGTTGTTTGTCATGCTTATCCCTAAGTGTTTTATAATTTCTGGTGCTATTGTAAACTGTGTTTTTAAAATTTCATTTTTGGTTGTTTATTGCTGTCAGCGGAAATACAATAGATCTTTGTACGCTGATCTTGTATCCTGCAACCTTGCTAAACTTGTTTATTAGCTCTGGTAACTTTTCATAGATCTCATCAGATTTCCTGCCTAAATGATTAGGTCAATGGTTAGTAAGAACAATTTTACTTCTGATTTGGATAATTTCTTTTTCTTGACTTATTGCACTGACTACAACCTTCAGCATAATTTTAAGTCAAAGTGCTAAGAGCAGACATCACTGTTTACTACTTGATCTTACAGGGTAAAGGCTGTTCGTCTTTTATACTGAAGCATGGCGACAGGTGCAGACCTACTGTACAGGCCCACTATCAGGTTGAGGAAGTTCTCCACCATTCCTGGGTTGCTGAGAGTTTTTGTTTGTTTTTCATCAGGAATAGATACTGGATTTTTAAATGTCTTCTCTGCATCTATTATGTGTTTTTGTTTTGTTTTTTTGTTTTTTGTTTTTTGGGTTTTTTTTGCTTATTAATATAGTGAAGTATGTTGATTTTCAAATGTTAAACTCACCCTCCATTTCTGTGATGAACTACTTGGGTATGATATATTGCCTTTTTATAGGTTGTTGGATTTCTCTATGCTAAAATTTTGTTTCAAATTTTTCCATCTAAGTTTATGAAGGCTATATTGGTCTGTTGTTTTTTTGCGATGAGTTTTTCTGGTGTGGAATTAGAGTGATGCTAACCTCATCACAGGAGCTGGTTTCCCCTTGGGCATGGTCTATTCTTGGGAGGATATTCTGAGGATTCCAGAAGACCCTCAGGATGATTCTGGCAGGTGACTTGAGTTTTCCAGTTACGTGCAATATGAGCTAGAAGAGCTCTGCATATGGTTCCTCTGCCACTTCCTTACAGTCCTGGGTAGAGTACTGCAGGTGAGGCTCTTTAAAACTCTGGACATAGGGTGGGGCTCCTGAAGCCCAGGACCAAGACGCAGCGCCACCACAGAACCTTCTGGAATCCTGACTAGCCATCATCTGGAGTCCTTGCTCAGTATGAAACTAACCTCTTTCCCTTTTAGAAGACATGCTGTGTGAATCACCCTGGCAAAAACACTCTCTAGTGTGTTTTCAACCTGCCTTGGCTACCACCACCTTCCCACTCAGACAAGCTCCAGGCTCTCATCTTTAAAATCCATGAAAACCAAAGCTCGTGAAGCAGGGTCTTCAGGACCCTCACCACCCTTGCCCCCTCTCTTCCACAGGAAGAGCTGAACCCCCTCACCCTGTCCCCGCTTCCCATCCCACAAACAGCAATCTGCCTCTCACCCTCACCACTCCTGCCAAGGTCACCAACGAACTCCTTGTTGCCAGTCACTTGGGGGTCCTTCTCTGCTTCACAAGTCATACCCTTGGGCACTGCTGGCTGCGTCTCTGCCTTGGTGCATCTCCTGTTGACTTCTGTAACAGCTGGTCCTCCTCCTCCTGTCTCACTGGCCTTTGTGTCTCTCACAGACACCAAACATACCAGTGCTCCCATGATATCTTTCTCCTATTCTTACTCCTTAGACTGATCCCCCCAGTTCCAGGGGACGTACCCCTTCCTCACCAGCAGCCACACAGGTGCGCTCAGACTGTGCACAGGCTGACTCCAGACAGCCTTGTCCCCACTGTGCTCATTCCATGGGGCAGAGACCAGATTTGAGTTATGCACAACCTGGCCCTATGTGACTGCTCTACCTCTATACATTCCAGGCACACCACTTGACACCCTCCACAGCAATGGTCTCTAGGCTGTAAAGGCTTTAAAGACTCAATTCAGCCCTTAATCATCTTCGACAGACCCGGTGCACAGTAGATGATCTTGAAGAGGGTGCTGTCTTCCAAGTCCAACCCCCACTCATAGCCAGGGTGGGTTTCTCCACCGAGAAAGGCCACCACGTCCCGAGGGTGGGGTTGTCCTCTTTTGGACTGTGTGTTCTTCTGAACCAGAGGAATGGATGGAGCCCAATGCTAGCTCTGCCTCTCAGACTCTGAGTTTGCTGCTTTAGCAAATAATATAGTCTACCTTACAGACTGTGGGGAGGATTGCAGAGGTAAAGGTGTGGAACTGTCCCCTGCCTTCGGTCCCCCGCCTTGCTCTCTAGGGCGCTCAGGACAATACCTCTGAGCAAAGGATATTTCAGGGAAAAATTTCTTATCCCAAAAGGAGCCCAAACCTGCCCGACCACCGCTAGCTCTCAAGGTCTGTTCCATTTCTGTGTGTAATTGTGCCCTCAATCTAGTCATCTGTCCATTCAGATGACAAAGGCTCAGTGCTTGCTGCAGCCACATGCTGTGGCCAGCACCGGGAGACCAGGACCCTAGGTGACCGAATACAGTCCCTGCCTTCAGGACACTGCACTTTGCCACACTTGGGAAGTGTCGGAGTGGATCTAGGTATATACTTGCTAATGGAGGAAAAACACTGGCTTCTGGGACAAAGCAGTAGCAGGGTGGGAAGTAGAGAGGTGGCCCTTTAGACAGAGTATTCAAGGAAGGGCTCTCTAAAGAGGTAAATGTTAGAGAATGCGGTTGGAGCGCAGGGAGATTTCTGAGAAATGGTGGAGCAGCTGGAAGGGGCAGGCTTGAGCAATCAGGGAAGGCAATGTGGTAGCCACGAGACAAGGGGAAAAGGGAAGGGCCTTGGGTACCATTGGAAAGGTAGGGAAGCACCAGATCACCCAGGACACAGAATCAGGGCCGGATGCTAAGAACAAGAGGCCTTCTCTCAGGGTTCTGAGCCGGAATGAATAGGATTTGCTTTAGGGTTTGCAGGTGGGGGATTTCCTTACTGTCAAGGGCCATCTGCCCACCAGGGGGAGCACCTGGTACGCACCGCCTGAGCCCTCCCCTTTCTGCCGGTCAGTTCTTAACTCCTACACCCAGACCCCAGGCCCGAAAGTACCCGCTTCCTCAGACGGGGAGCTGGGAACTGGTAGAAGAGAAGAGATTATTGGCAGTAAACGGAGTTCATTGCTTACGGAGTCCTACGCACCTGGCCCGAACGAGGCCCACTGTTACACACATAGTCCCTGGCCTCTAGTACACACAATACTATTAATAGCCCCATTTTTGGATGACAATTCGGCGGCGATTACAATTTTAAATGTGTATATTAGTGTCGAGCAGTTCCACGGCTGGGAATTCAACCTCAAGAAATACTTGTCTATTTCCACGAAGAGACTTGTGCAAAGATATTCATTCACTGGATCGCTATTTGTAAACTGGTTTAAAAAAAAAAACAAAAACAAAAACACAAAACAACAACAAAAATACCCCAGAACAACCCAGAAACAACTTCAATATCCAATCCTACCAGGGCAATGGCAAAATAAATCATGGTCCATGTACTCTTGGGGAGCTATTATAAATAATGAGAGATCTCCAGACAGTGTTTTGGGATCATTTCCCAGACACAAAGAAGTTTCCCACAAAGCTGGTGCGCTGCAGTCTCATCCTAGCAAACAGAACACAGACATAAGCAAAATAAAGCTATTTTTATTTACCTTCATATGTAAATTTATAGAAAGAAGACTAAGGAGGAGGCAGAGCAACCTTTTTAAAAATGCTCTTTTCTCTGGGGCAGGGTTGGGATGAGTAGCTCAAATTAGGTCAAGGGTGGCTTGTACTGGCTTTAATTTCTCTCTCTTTTTGGGGGGGTTCCATACAAAATTAAAAGAAAACAATCAAACATTTGAGCTTGAAGTTACAGAGCTAGGAAGTGGGGGAGCTGGGATTCAACCCAAGTGGAGGGGCAGCAACGTTCATACACAAAGCACTGCTACTCTTCCTAGTCACCCCCTGACTCAGGTTCATGGAAGTATCTTCTGAAGACCAGACACCGTGCTAGGCACAGGGAGACCGCAAAGAACAAAACCGAAGATCTCTGTCTAGTGGACCTTACTAATTGTTTGAAATACTTTTAAAGGTATCTTCTTATTTATTTGTCGGAGAGAGAGAGCAAGAGCGGGTGCGTACAAGCAGGGGGAGCAGCAGGCAGAGGGAGAAGCAGGTTCCCTGCTAAGCAAGGAGCCCAAACCAGGGCTGGATCCCAGGACCCTGGGATCATGAGCTGAGCCAAAGGCAGTTGCTTAACAGACAGAGCCATCCAGCAATCCCTGTTTGAAATATTTTAGAGCAAGACAGGCACACACCCCCTGCAGATAACTCTTCTTCTCCCCTGCCCCCACCCCCCCAGTTCAAACTTTGGTTGGGCCACTGAATAATTGGGCCACTTTTTAAATTCTTACCATTTCAGTTACTTAAACTGGGAGTCTCTGTATATTCATCTACAAAATGGGCCAACATTACCAATAGGGTTATATATGAGACAGAAACTTAACGGAGGGCTTGGCACAGTGGTATATGCTTGGTCACAGGGACATGATTACCCTTGAGGTTCCAGTCCTTTTGTTAATAGTTGTATATGTCAGGTCTCTATCCAGCTCTTGAATCATCCAAGAGGGTAGAATTGTGAACAAGGGATGGGGTGGGGAAAGGGAAGGCTAATTCATCCTTCTCTATCCTTGAGAGCGATTTTCTTAAGTTTTGAGCTCCCAAGATCAAACCTGGGCTTTATCTTGAGATCCAGTTACCGGGAGAAACCATCATTAATTCAGCCAGGCCCCATTCAAAAAACATGTGCACATCACAAGCTCTGTTACCAGGGGCCAGCTCGGGGCCTGGCACGGAGAGGAATTGAGCTGGTCTCAGTCTTAGATCAGATCACAGGCTGTAGTGGGAGATTTTATGGAGACTTGGGCTGCCCGGGTGTGCTCAGGGACAACTTGAAAAATATCTAGGCAAGGACTTCTGGAAACCTGGCGGCTCCTTACAGCCCGCGATCGGCTCATCCACCCCCTCGCTCCTTCCCTCCCGCCAGCGAGTCTTTTCCCTTTCCTCGGGTGGGCTCTGCGGAGAGGCGGGGCGGAAAGACCGTGGACCAGCTCCCCAACACAAGGAGCTGGCAGGATCGAAAATGAGGCTCGCAGTTTTGGGGGCGTGGAAAAAGCGCAGCCCCGCCCCTCTACGTCAGTCCGCTGCAGTTAGAGAGGTAGAAATTGCGAGGCGTTTCTCGGGTCGGCTTTAGCTCAAGCGGTTACTTCGCGTTCAGTCTTCGGACTTCTAATCCCTTCACGGGGGTTCGAGACCCGCGGGTGCTTTCTGACCCTTTTCGTCCTGCTCTTTTAAGAATTTTTAGTTTTGTCCTCTGTCCCTCTTCATTTTCCCGCATTATTTATCTGCTGGTAATATATGCTGAGGTAGATTTAATGGCCTGTGGGAGAATATGAAGAGGGTCACTCATCAGCCCAGAGTCAGATTTACCCTGTATGACAAACCAGCCTCAGCACCTGCAGCTTTGTCCAATACCCGGGGCGAGGAGTGTGAGGGGGAATCCCCCACGAGAGACTCACTGTCAAGGTCACGATCAGAGCCCTGTATTATGGATTTCAAGTCCAAGGGAGTCTCCCAAACTTTAATAACAATAGGTGTCATTTATTATTTTACCATTACAAGCTATTGTTCGCATATGTTAAGCTTCTCGAGGACCTGCTGGATCAACCACAGCTAGTGAGACCTCCCCCTCCTTGCTTGCTCCCAATTTTTCTTTCAAGTCCTAGAACACCCCCAAAGGGCTCCCTCACAGCCTGTGGCTGTGCTATCTTACCACATGGACTTCTACCCAAGCCTCCCTCCCTACCAAAATGCAATCTCTCCTTTTATCTTCCCCTCACCCTTTACTGGTTCCCCTCACAGCGCTGGCACAAATCCTAGACATTTTATGGGAGTTTGTTTAATGCGGGGCGCTCTCTGGAATGTAAACCGCACGAGGGCAGGGACTCGGACCCCCGCTGTACCCAGGGCATGTAGCCCTTTCTAGGTTAGATTGAGCGAATGCACACTGGAGGGCTTTACAGATGTGTCGCCCAAGTTCCGTCGGGAAAGGTCTCTGGGACGAGGGGCTGGCCTTGGTCGTCCGGGGACACAAATCCCTGCGGGCTCGGGGAGGCCAAGACGGCGAGCGGCGCGGGGACCCTGATGGCGTCTTGGGCTACAGTTCCGAGCCCGTCTCGCAGCCTCGCAGCCCTTCGGGGACCTCCCACCCGCGGCCCTGACCGCGGCGCGCGCCACAGATCACACCACGGGGACGCACGCTGCCGAGGCTTCTCGGGGGCGCTGATTCCGCCTTTCCGCTTGCACAGGCTCCCAGGCCTCTGCACCAGCCTCCCCCGGGCGCACCGCCCCTTCCGCCTCCGCCCCGGACAGGGGACTCGGACCCGGCCAGCGCTCGGCCTCCGACGGCGCTCCCCGCGGACCCGCGCGGGATCCTGAGAGGGAACTGGGTGCGGCGAACAGCCCGCGAGCAAGCTCCTCCACCCGCGTGGAACAGCCCCGGCGCAGAAGGAAGAGCAGGGTGGCCCCGGGCTCCCAGCCCCTCCCCCGCTGCCCAGTTCCTCCCGTGGGCCTACATACTGGCCCTACCATGGCCCACCTCCTCCAAAAACAGAAGTAAAATCTACACCAACAAAAAGGATCCCCCTAACCCAGGTCCTCTCCTAACAGTCCGTTTCTTTGCCCCTTCTTGGCAAAGCACCTTTGTCTCCATTTTCTTAGGGCTTTTCTCTCCACCAGTCCCTGGCTTTTATCGAGGTGTCCTCTGGCCAAATTCAACCACCGATTCTCTTTCCCCACCGTCTTCCAGCCCAGCGAATTCACAGACTCACCCTCCTCCAAGCCCCTGACACCAGGCTCCTCTGTGCCCCCTTGTCTCACGGGCATGTCTTTCCCTATCTCCTTTGGAGGCTCCTGCTCTGTGGACCCCCAAGAGTTAGAGGCCCCATGGCTGTACCAGCTTTGCTGTGACTGTCCTACCCCTCTCCTCTCCCTGTCACCGGATTCAGTCCCCAGGCATTCAATTGCCAGTCTGTGATGATTTCCCAATGCAGACAGCTCATCAAGCCCAGGCCTTTTTTGACCTTCAAATTTTAATATCCAGTTGCTTCCCTGAGGTATATCTGACATTGCCAACACGATTAACCCAAACTCTGGAGCCCCCCCCCCCCCCCCCCCCCCGAAACCCACCCAAACAGGTTCCTTCCTCCTTCCTGTCAGGAAATGGCAGCTCTATCCAATTGGTGGCTTCCATCAGAAATTTCGATGCTATCTTTGATTTTTCCTCATTCCCCCCCCAATTCAATCCATTAACAAGTTCTTGTGATTTTACTTCTAAAAGAAATCCTTAATTCTCTCACTTCTCATCATGGCGACCTCCAGAGTCCCTGGTTCCATCACTTTCCACCTCCACTCCTTGACAGCAGAGAGCCGGGACCCCTGCTTTGTGTTAGCACCCTCTGCTTCATCCTCCAGGTGGAAGAGTCCCCCATCAATATATTATGAAAAAAGGGAGGTCCTTCTACGAGGACTCCCCAAGCTGCTGGGGTCCTCATAGAAGGATACAGAAGCGAGCTGCTCCAGAGGGGCAGAGAGATGTGACATGAGCCCCTTGGGATCCCTAAACCTCCATCTGGGAGGATGGCTGGAGACTCTCTCATCCTTAATGCTACAGCTGGGGTGCGGGGGGGGGGGGGTTACACAGGAGGATGAAATACATGCATTTGGCAGTGGGTCAAGTGCAGACAACGTGCTCCTATGCTCTGCCCTGTGTGTGTGGCCCGGTGGCTCTTGCTGCTTTGTTTCAGACCTGAAAGAGTATCACAGCCACATGGTTCTCTTTGTGAAGAGCTCTCATCTGTCAGCTCTCCAGAGACCTGCAGATGGGGCCGTGCTCTGCTCTATTGTTTGGCTCATCTTATTGGTGTCCTGGTTTTTAAAAACTTCCACGAAGGGTCAGGCAGAATAGGTGGGCTTTGAAGGGCTCTGAAGTCTCACGTGACTGCCCCAGCTCAGGGAGTAGGCAGCGGGAGGCTGAGCTTGTTCTGCTGGACAGAAGGGGCCACTTGGCCCCCAGGGGCCTGACACCCTTGTTCTCCTGCTCCTTCTGCCTACAGCTGTACCTGAGCCCTCCTCTCTTCAGGGCCCAGGGCTCCAGCTCAGAGAGGCATACCTATACTAGACCCTCCTTTTAGAAAAAGGGGACCAATGAGAATGCCCCCCAAAGACCCTGTCTGGAAGCCGGAAGCTCCTGGGATGCATGGCTGCACCCTTGTAATGGTTACCTGGTGTCCCATAGGGAAGGGGATCCTGGCACCTGCCTCTGGGGTAGGCATGGGGCTGGTGGGATGAGGTCTACTCCTCACAGGAAGTGGGACTGCCATTTCTCCCCCACTTCTAGCCAAGTGCTTGGTATCCCACAGGCATTCAACACACCGACCAAAGGAGGACTTCGAGAGCGTTGAGAATGATAGTCCTACCCCCTCCTTTCAGGGCAGTGCTAACTTTCCTTGTATCTTCAGGCTAGGGAAATCCCATTGCTTTCCAGATAAGGGTAATTAGGCTCCAGAAACTGATGCATTGAGAAAAAAACCTCAACAACCTGCATTGCATCCCCCTGGCAGCTGTTGGTGAACCAATAAACATCTGGAGAGAGAGTGGAGTCAGATCTCGCTGAAATCATCAAGACAATGGCTTTCCTACAAGAATGTGTATTTTTGCCTATCTGCATCACGATTACCTACCTGGTGCTCCCAGATTTTGTCAGGAACTAGGGAATTCTTGCTGGGTTCATGTGGCTTCCAGAAGCCTAGTCAGCTTCCTGCTGCCCCTGACCCGGCCTCCTGGGGAAGCAAGGCTTTGCCTTTGGAGCCCAATGTGGAGACAACAGCGACAGCTGATAGCCCTTCCTGGCCAGCCCGGAGGTGCTCTCCCAGATGCGGCCAATTTCTCAAGCAGGCGTACTCCAACTCTACCTTATATCAGAATCACCTGGAAGGCTTAATCAAAACCCTGGCTCCAGCTCCCTCATTTCTCACCCAGTAAGGTTGAGGTGGGGCTCCCCCACTTTCATTTCTGCTAAGTTCCCACATGATGCTACTGGTCCCCACACTACATTCGGAGAAACACTGGTTTAGGGCAGTCCTTCCAAGTCTGCTGGGACATTTGCCACTTAAAAGGTAGTCCCTGCACCAGGACCATTCAGGCCAGCTGGAAGCCTGTTTGAAATGCAGGAGCTGAAGCTTTTGATTTTGATGAAGTCCCAAAAGTTCATTTTCGCTTTTGTTTCCTTTGCCTTTGGAGACATGTCTTGAAAGAAGTTGCTGTGGTTGATATCGAAGAGGTTACTGCCTATGTTCTCCTCTAGGATTCTGATGGATTCTTGTCTCACGTTGAGGTCTTTTATCCATTTTGAGTTTATCTTTGTGCATGGTGTAAGAGAATGGTCGAGTTTCATTCTTCTACATATAGCTGTCCAGTTTTCCCAGCACCATTTATTGAAGAGACTGTCTTTTTTCCACTGTATATTTTTTCC
Source organism: Lutra lutra (assembly GCF_902655055.1). Lineage (NCBI taxonomy): Eukaryota > Metazoa > Chordata > Mammalia > Carnivora > Mustelidae > Lutra > Lutra lutra. Next base: position 75,189,134 of record NC_062282.1, on the reverse strand, counting down.
TGTTTTGTCAAAGATTATTTGACCATAGAGTTGAGGGTCCATATCTGGGCTCTCTACTCTGTTCCACTGGTCTATGTGTCTGTTTTTATGCCAGTACCATGCTGTTTTGGTGATCACAGCTTTGTAGTAAAGCTTGAAATCAGGTAATGTGAGGCCACCAGTTTTATTTTTGTTTTTCAACATTTCCTTAGCGATTTGGGGTCTCTTCTGATTCCATACAAATTTTAGGGTTATTTGCTCCAGCTCTTTGAAAAATACCAGTGGAATTTTGATTGGAATGGCATTAAAAGTATAGATTACTCTAGGCAGTATAGACATCTTAACAATGTTTATTCTTCCGATCCAAGAGCATGGAATGGTCTTCCATCTTTTTGTGTCTTCTTCAATTTCTTTCATGAGTGTTCTGTAATTCCTCGAGTACAGATCCTTTACCTCTTTGGTTAGGTTTATTCCCAGGTATCTTATGGTTCTTGGTGCTATAGTAAATGGAATCGATTCTCTAATTTCCCTTTCTGTATTTTCATTGTTAGTGTATAAGAAAGCCATTGATTTCTGTACATTGACTTTGCTTCTGCACAGCAAAGGAAACAGTCAGCAAAAGAAACAGTCAGCAAAACAAAGAGGCAACCCACGGAATGGGAGAAGATATTTGCAAATGACAGTACAGACAAAAGGTTGATATCCAGGATCTATAAAGAACTTCTCAAACTCAAGACACACAAAACAGATAATCATATCAAAAAATGGGCAGAAGATATGAACAGACACTTCTCCAATGAAGACATACAAATGGCTAGCAGACACATGAAAAAATGTTCATCATCACTAGCCATCAGGGAGATTCAAATTAAAACCACATTGAGATATCACCTTACACCAGCTAGCATGGCCAAAATTAGCAAGACAGGAAACAACATGTGTTGGAGGGGATGTGGAGAAAGGGGAACCCGCTTACACTGTTGGGGGGAATGCAAGTTGGTGCAGCCACTTTGGAGAACAGTGTGGAGATTCCTCAAGAAATTAAAAATAGAGCTTCCCTATGACCCTGCCATTGCACTACTGGGTATTTACCCCAAAGATACAGATGTAGTGAAAAGAAGGGCCATCTGTACCCCAATGTTTATAGCAGCAATGGCCACGGTCGCCAAACTGTGGAAAGAACCAAGATGCCCTTCAACGGACGAATGGATAAGGAAGATGTGGTCCATATACACTATGGAGTATTATGCCTCCATCAGAAAGGATGAATACCCAACTTTTGTAGCAACATGGACAGGACTGGAAGAGATTATGCTGAGTGAAATAAGTCAAGCAGAGAGAGTCAATTATCATATGGTTTCACTTATTTGTGGAGCATAACAAATAGCATGGAGGACAAGGGGAGTTAGAGAGGAGAAGGGAGTTGAGGGAAACTGGAAGGGGAGGTGAACCATGAGAGACTATGGACTCTGAAAAACAATCTGAGGGTTTTGAAGGGGCGGGGGGTGGGAGGTTGGGGGATCCAGGTGGTGGATATTGCAGAGGGCACGGATTGCATGGAGCACTGGGTGTGGTGCAAAAACAATGAATACTGTTACACTGCAAATAAATTTAAAAAATTTAAAAAAAATGCAGAAGCTGAGGTTCCTGCTCAGGTTTATTGAATTGGAATCTTCATTTTACCAGGTTTAAATAGCATGGACCTGGGCTGTGTGTTAAATATGCTAATTCCTGCTCTTCACCCTGCCCCAACTGAAACCATCTGGGAGAGTGTACTCTGGAATCTGCATATATAACAAGGCAGAGGGTGGGGGGGGGGGAGTCTTTTGCGTGACAGTGCTGGAGAACCTCTATTCTGCACGTTAAAATCCCCAGGAGGGGTTTTGAACTGCCAATTCCCTTAAAACCAATTAATGTCTGAATGGCTGTTGAGGTCCAGGCCTACGGATTTTAGAAAGTTGCTCCAGCTCCTACCTTGCAGCAGGATTGAGAACCACTGCTCCTGGGGTGCCTGGGTGTTTCAGTCTGTTGAGGCTCTGCTCCTGGTTCCAGCTCAGGGCATGATCACAGAGCCCCATGTTAGAATCAGCCCATAGTCTGCTGGAGAGTCTCTCTCTCTGCCCACCCCCCACAACACAAACTCTCTAAATAAATACATAAATAAAATCTTAAAAGAAACAAATACCCACTGCTCTGTGGGTTGTTGCTAGGTGCATACATACCTCTCCCTTGGCTACCCAAGGTAGGTAGTAGTTACCAGAGTCTAGAGTCAGAATCAGTCAGAACACTGACTTCATCTGTTTTGTTTTGTTTTTTCTTCTTAAGATTTTGAGAGGGAGAGCAAAAGAGAACAAGAAAGCGTGTACAAGCTGGGAGAGAAGCAGAGGAAGAGGCAGAAGCAGACTCTCAGTTGAGCAGAGAGCCCAATGCAGAACTCCATCTCATGACCCTGGGATCCTGAACCAAGCGGAAGGAAGAGGCTTAACCAACTGAGTCACTGAGGCCCCTCCCCCGACTTAATCATTAATGACGCCTCCTTGAGTAAATCGTACAACCTCTCTGACCCTCAGTTTCTTCTTCTGTAAACTAAGACACTAAGATAATAAAAGGGAATGTGAGTATAACATACACAGCATAAGGCTTTGTACAGCTAGGCCTTCGGTAAGAGAGGTCTCTGATTATTATGATTGGCGCCAGAGGGTGGGTTGGTGGAGTTCCGGGGTCTTGGTGATTCAATTCCTTCCCCACCAGCCAGCCCTATGGCCACCCTTAGGTGCTATAGGACAGAAATGTGCAGGCTTTTAAGTGTGTGAGAATGCAAAGCTGGGCATGTTTCCAGAAGGCCCTGTGAATGATCAGGGGCTCAGTTGATACCCATCCTAATTTGTCAGTGAAATACAGAGGCACTGTGGGTGTGGGTGGCCATGGGCTGAGCTAGCCCATCAGAGCTGTGTGCCTGGGAACACCTCCTTCTCGAGGCAGGTGTTTGGTGAGTCTGGGAGAGATTTGAGGGCCTGGAATCCCCCTGCTTCCTAGAGCAGGTGCACAGAGGGGTCTCGCAGCCTGGCCCTGAATCCCCACCCTGGACTCCCCATCTTGACGCAGGCTTTCCTTGAAATCAGGGAAATCGAGATACCATTGCAGATGCTGAGTGGAAAGAATATAACTAAATTCATAGCCTCAGTCCCCAAAGTGGTTCTGGTAATATTGAAAATAGAGTTAGAAAGATGATAAATGTGTTTTTCTTTTTAGTCGTTTGTTAGTTTAAAGGTTTATATTAATGTCTAGGGCCAAGGAAGAAGTTACCACAAAACTACTGGCTGAAACAACACCAATTGCTTCCCAGTTTCATGAATATTCTGGGTGGGCTTGACTGGATTCCCTGCTCAGACTCTCCTAGGCTGACATGCCGTCAGTGGGCTCTTACCTGGAATCTCTGGGAAGAATCCATTTCCAAGCTTTTAGGTGGGTGGTAGAGCCTAGCTTTTGGGAGTTGTAGGTTCAAGGCCCCCATTTCCTTGTTGGCTCTCAGCTGGGGATGGATTCACTCCTAAAAATTACCTGCTTTGCTTCCCACTTGACTGGCTAGAACTTCAAAGAACAACCCTGTGTCCAGCCCCTCTCAAACACCAACTGTCTGCCTGACTTCCACTTCCACCACCAGCTGGAGAAAATTCTGCTTTTTAAAAAGCTGTGTGATTAGATTGGATCCACCTGGATCATCTTTTGCCAAAGAGGGAGTAACGCTAGAGAGCCAAGGTCACAGAAGCCCCCCTCCAAAATTCCGTCTATCACAGCACCTGTTCTGCTTTTGTTTTGAAGCTTATTAATAATTTACGTTAGTAGAATAAAGGGAAGTTATGATACATCACGTATGCTCACATTTACCTCAAAAACCAAATCTGAAAGAATGTGGCTCTGATCATTTGACAAAGGTTGTCCCTGGTTGGTAGAGTTATAGGCGATTTTTGCTTTTTCTTTCTGCTTCTATTTTCTAAAACCTTTACAAGGAGAAAGTGTTAATTTTGCAAAAAGAAAAAAGTTATCTTCAAAAGCAAAGAAATCGGAGACATTAAAAGACACTAAATTAACACCAATTTAAGGGGTGTGGTACGGGTGTGAGCACAGATATGCAAATCAAAGGAACAGAAAATGAGAAAATATGGCCCTGAGACACAAGCTGATATGAATAAAAATCAAATGTATCTCTGAGAAGGCAAAACAATATAATAGGAGAGGAAATAACTGTTGAATCCCTGGTGCTGGGATAAAAATTGGGAGGTGACATTATTCACAAAGACCCTGAATTCTCGCCTTAGAGCAACACAAAGCCAAATTGAGTTTAAACATTAACAAGAAAATGATGGGTGCATTAGGAAATAAAGATTCACAAATAAGAGTTTCTTTTCCTAAAGCAAAAAATGGAGTTAGAAAGGTGGCCAAAGGGCTTTTATTTTTCATGATTTACTGGTGTAAATTCTGTGATTTCCAAAAAGACATAGGCTATTGAGAATTACCTTCAAAGACTTACTTTCCGTGTGGGTTATTCCTCCTGGTGGAATTGTCACAACAGACCAGAGATAAAGGTGTTTCCATGTCACTCAAGGCCCCAGGGGCTCACATCAGTGTGGATTCTGTCATGTTAAAAAGGTTTTGAATTCGGGGTGAAGGTCTTCCCACCCTCCTGACCTTTGCAGGGCTTCTCACCCGTGAGCCCATCAGAGGGCCTCTCGACCTGGTGGCGCCGTTCTCTCTCCTCTCTCTTGGTGTCACGAGCGGGGTGTCTCTGTGCCATGAGCGGCTGCCTCTGTGCACAGTTGAGGCTCAGAAACCGGGTGGCTGTGAACTGCCACTCGTTTTATGTTATGAACGTGTATTTATTGACTGTGTGTCCAAGTGGGATGTTTAAAAGACAGAGGTCTTGCTGCGCCCCAGAAGCTTGTAGTGTTAGGGAATTCGGGTCTGTATGAAAGGTACATAGAGTAGGGTTCCAGAGGGAGTGGTCCTCAAAACTCTGTACTGTAGGGACTTGGTCCCGAGGACAGGGTCCCAGCTTGTACTGGGAGCTCCTGGCTCAAGGAACATCAGGAACCCCTACTCTAGGCAGGAAGTTAATAGGACCTGAATGGTGGTGTTTCCTGTCAGAGGAGGGCTGGGATTTGAGGCTGCATCTTGGTAGTTCAGAGACTGTTGTTGCTTTGCTCTCTGGCATGTTCTGAGGAGCTGTGCTTGTATGTTGGAAGAACTGAGGATACAGGTGTGTGTGTGCCTGCACGCGTGTGTGAGTGTACACCCTAGCCCCGTGTTGTTCCCCTCCCCGACCATGGTGTGACCAGCCACTACCAGGGCTGTCTCCCTCATCCTCCACTTCTTGGAGCCAGACTGAAAGCTGTCACCAGGGAAAGGTCCCTGCGTGCAGATGGCTTCCTTGAGATCGAATTACTTACGGGCTGTTGTCAGGAAGCCATAGGGACTTACAGGCCCTACTGACAGGGGAGAGAGTGGTTTTTCCATCTGTTCACTCAAAAACTCATTTCTGCCCAAATGAGGATATTTAATCAAAAGTCTTTCCCCTCTGTCTCTGCTGCTCCCAAACCTCAGACCTTCTTTCTTCAATACAACTGGAGGAGGAGGAGCCTAGAAATGAGGGAAACTACCTAAGCGTGATATTTCCTCCCTAGGGGAGTTAGAGGGCCCGGTCACCTGCTCAGGATAAGTCACTTGCTCTGTGGTGTGATTAACCAGCCATTTGTCTGTTCTCTGGAGCAGATGTTTTCCTTCTCCTGGGGCCTGCTGGCCCACAGGTGCCCCCTCTCCAGTAAGGTGTATGTGTGGGGAGGAATCTTGCCAGAGTGGACTGAAGCAGACCAGAGCAGGCCACCCTCTGCTTTCCTGGGAGAGCTCTGAGGAGAGCAGTGGAGCCAGGCTTCCTCCAATCCACATGCCTAACAGCCTTCTGGAAGAATGCCCCAAGTGTCTGTAAAGTTCCCTCTTCCTTTTCAGTGGGCAACAGGGGCCCAAGGCCATCTTGTTCAATCAAGGGGTTATTGCCTGTCTGGAAACCAGGCTCTGGGATAACTCCTTTTGAATACTTACTGTGGGCCAGACCCTGTGCTCAATGCTGGGACACAGTGGTGGGACAGAGAACAGCTCACACCTTCACAGGGGAAGCCAGAAAGGAAATGGAGAATGACTCTGAATAAGTTATTAAGACTATGATAATGGGGGGCGCCTGGGTGGCTCAGTGGGTTAAGCCGCTGCCTTCGGCTCAGGTCATGATCCCAGGTCCTGGGTTTGAGCCCCACATCGGGCTTTCTGCTCAGCAGGGAGCCTGCTTCCTCCTCTCTGTCTGCCTCTCTGTTTACTTGTGATTTCTCTCTGTCAAATAAATAAATAAAAAAATCTTTAAAAAAAAAAAAAAAAGACTATGATAATGGGTGCACAAGGGATGGTGGAAGGGCCTTCTGAACCAGGCGTGAAGGATGAAACTGAAAGGGTAGATGATTTCCAGATTTTCCTTCACCTACAGGGTTCTCATTCCCTGAAAATGGCCTCTATTTACACTCAAACCACAAAATGTATCCATCTTGTCTTTGTTCCCTCTCACTCCAGATGCAGTCCTCTTGTCTCCACTGACCATGTGCTTGCTAAGACCACTGATGACATGCACATGGCCCAATCCAGTGGGCACATCAATAACTTAACATGGCTGACATGCCATCCCTCTTGGAAGGCTCTCCTCCCTTGGCATCCACTGCCCCACACACAAGTTCTTGGGTCTTTCTGCAGGTTTCTCTTCTTCTGCCAGGCCTCTGGATGCTGGAGAATCCCAAGGCTCTCTTTTTTATCTGTGCACTCTTGCTAGGTGATCTCACCTAGGCACTGTGTGTGAATAATTCTTATATGCAATGACTCCAAACACCTCAACTCAGTCCTGACCTCTTCCCTGAGCTCCAAGGTTGGATATCGAGAAGCCTCTTTGACATCCCACTCTGACGTTTAAAGGGCTTCCTCAACTTCAAATATCCAAAGTAGAGCCATTAGTTTTCTCCTCCTGATAGCCTCTCCTTCACTCTTCTGCATTTTAGAAAAATGGACACCAGCTTTTGGCCAGCTGTTTGAGATAGAAACATCACCATCTTTGAATTCTCCTTTTCTTCCACACCAGTCCTCCAAACTAATCCTAAATCCTGTCTGTCCTACCTCCAGGATAGACCTCATCCCTCCATGTCCTTCCGTCTCTAGTGAGACCACCCTGGTCCTCCGTCATCTCTTGCCTGCATAGCTCTGACAGCCTCCTGACTGGTTTCCTAGCTCCGCTCCTTCCCTCCACCCTGAAGCCAAAGCAATCTTCTAAGCACAAACTGGGAAATCAAGAAAACAATGTCATTTACAGTATCATCAGCAAATTAAACACTCAGGAATTAATTTAACCAAGGTTCTACCAAGGATGTATATGTAGAAAAGAGTAAAACACTGTTGAAAGAATTAAAGAAGACAAAAATAAACCAAAGACATCCTGTGTTCATGGGTTTGAAGACTTAATATTGCAAAGATGTCTATACTGTACCACAAAGTAATCTACAGTTTCAGTGATATCCCAATGAGGTCTTTTTGCAGAAATATAAAAATCTATCCTAAAACTCATATGAAATCTCAAGGGACTCTGCATATCCAAAAAAAAAAAAAAAATCCTGAAAAAAACCAGACAACTCACATTCTTGATTTCAAAACTCACGACAAAGCTACAACAATCAAAATGGTGTGGTTTGACTCATTAAAAACAGACCTATAGAACAACAGAAACAGAGCACAGGCATAAAACCTTGCATATGTGGCCAAATGATTTGCAATAATAGTGGCAAGACTATTCAACAGGAAGGCGACAGTCTTTCCAACCAATGTGACTGCGAAAACTGGATGTTTGCATGAAATGAACGCAGACCCTTATACCATACACAGAAACTAACTCAAAATGGGTCAAGGATCTAAATGTAAACACTTTTAGGAGAAAACATAGGGGAAAAGCTTTATGACAATGGATTCAGCAATGATCTCTAGCATATGGCACCAAAAGTATAGGGAACAAAAGAAAAACAGACAAATTGGACTTAATAAAAATTAAACATTTTTACTCATCAATGGGCACTATCAACAAAGTTAAAAGGCAACCCACAGAAAGGGAGAAAGTATTTGCAAATTATCTATTTCATGAAAGATTAATATCCAGAATATATAAGGAATTTCAGTAACATTCAAGAAGCCAATGACCTAATTCAAAATTGGGCAAAGACTTGAATAGATATTTCTCCAAAGAAATACAAAGGGCTGATAACCACATGAAAAGATGCTCAAAGTTGCTCATAATTAGGGAATGAAATGAAATCAAAACCACATCCATTAGAATGGGTGTTATAAAATCAGAAAACAGCAAGGCAAGAATGACATGGAGAAACTGAAACCCTGTGCACTGTTTGTGGGAAATAAAATAGCAAAACCACTGTGGAAGCAGTATAGCAATTCCTCAAAATTTTAAAGATTTTATTTATTTGAGAAAGAAAGAGAGAGCACGTGCGTGCATGCGCCCGGGGGTGGGAGGAGGGGCAGGAGGAGAGGGACAAGGAGGCTTCTCCCTGCTGAGCACAGACACCAACACTGGGGCTCCATCCCAGGACCCTGAGATCACGACCTGAGCCCAAATCCAGAGTCAGGTGCTCAACTGACTGAGACATCCAGGAGCCCCATTTCCTCAAAAAATTAAAGATGGGATTATCATATGATCCAGCAATTCTTTTTTTTGGTATATACCCCAAATAATTGAAAATGGACTCAAATATTTGTACACCCATGTTCATAGTGGCGTTATTCACAATAGCCTGCAAGTGGCAGCGACCCATCCTCCATCTATGGATGAATGTGGCATATGAGCAATGGATGATTCCTCAGCCTTGAAAAAGAAGGACATTCAGACACATGCCATCATGTGGATGAACCCAGAAAGCGTCCTAAGGCAAAAAACCAGTCACCCAAGAACAAGTACTGTATGATTCCATTTATATGAGGTACCTAGAGTGGTCAAATTCATAGGGACAGAAGGTCAAACAGAGATGACCGAGGCCCGGGGGGAGCAGGGGGAATGAGAATGCAGAGCTCGTGTTTAGTGGGTTTCAGTTTCACCCAATGAGATGAAAAGAATCCTGGAGATGATCGCACAACAATGGGAATGTACTTGATGCCACAGAACTACACACTTTTAAAAATGGTTGGAAAGAAGAGCCTGTGAGGCTCAGTCAGTTGTGCATCTGGCTCTTGGTTTCCACTCAGGTTGTGATCTTGTGGGTCATGGGATCCAGCCCTCCATCAGGCTCCCCACTCAGTGCGGAGTCTGCTTGAGAGTCTCCCCTCTGCCCCTCCCCCCACTCATGTGTGATTGCTTTCTCTATCTCTCTCTCAAATAAATGAACAGTCTTTTAAAAAATGATTAAAAAGGTAAATTCCCTGCTGTGTATATTTTACCACAATGAAAATGTGATCAGGACATACTGTTCTTTCCACCCAGAGCCCCCTCCCCGGCCCCACGTGTTCTTCAGGGTGCTCACTCCACCGTCTCTCTCACCGATAAGAGCTTCCGGATGGGACAGCCTCCTGCTCCGGATGGTCCGTGTGGCCATCTCCCAGAGGCCTGAGACCACAGCCCGAAGGTTCCTGGGGAGCAACCAGGGCTCCTCCCCCAGGTCCCAGAGTCCTCTCCCCACCAGAGGTTAGCTGTGCCTGAGGCTCTATCTGGGGTCCTTTAGCCCCTTCAGGCCTACAGACAGGTGTGTGTGGGGGGAGGGGTGTGAGTGTGAATGTGTGACCGTGTGAGAGTGTGTACATGTGAGTGTGTAAGCACTTGGGAGTGTGCGTACTTCCCTGAACCACCTTGGTCCTGGGTTTGGTCACAGGATCCCACAGAGGAGACGTTTCTTTCTTTGCCAAGCAGGCATGGCCAGAAGTGGCCTCATTTGACTTCTTGGGAAAGGGCTCTGGGCCCATCCCTCATTCCATGGCCTTCTCTCCTGGCTTTGGAAAGTTTTCTGAGCACAGTATTCCGGGCAGCTCCTCTCAGACCGTGACACTGAATTATGGCTTCAAGCACAAGAGGGAAATTTCCCCTCCCAGGGCCCCTGTGCTCAGGGTCTTTGCAGTGCTCTCTACCCTGAAGGCCTGCCAGCTGCCTAGTGACAGCAAAGAGAGAAGGGAACTAGCAAAATGCTTGGCCTTCCTCCTACTCCTTCCTTTTCCTTACTGGGGCCCAATGGGCAGGGGTCAGCCCAGCGCTAAGCAACCTCCTGGTTGGGCTGCCCTCTGGCCTTCTGTCGGAGGGGAACACGGGGCAGGTGCACACCTCCCTCCAGCAGTCCCCCCAAACATCCAGTGCCAAACCCTCAGCCCTGGGCATCCGTTCCCAGATAGGAGCCCCTAATCCTTAGCCTGGGGTCTCCAAGAACAACATAGGTGGGGATGAGGGGTATCAGGACCCAAAAAAGAGAGCTTGCTCTTTTTTGGCTAGGAAGGGAAGGCAGGACCAGGCTGTGTGTGATGCTCAGTCTGTAGGAAGGACACACCGGCTGAAAAGTGGAGTGTTCTTGTCAGGGAGGCTGGGATGGAGGCTGGGCAGCGATCACAGGCACAGAAGGAGGGATTTGGGCATTTTTAAGGAACTTGTGTTGGTTTTTATTTTAAATAAAGAGATCTTTAAAAGTGATCCTAACCGCTTCTTAGGATTCTGATATTTTCTTGATCAGTCAGGGCTGTGCCTTTCGGGTGCTTAAATGAAGTATGGAGGTAGCATATCCAGCAAGAACTAGCCGTCACTGGCAGCCGAGCCAGCACGGCCCCTGGGGCTGGGTGAGCAGGGCAGAGCTGTGAAGCAGGACTGGGAGCGGCAGAAGGCTAACTGTCACCTCTCAGGACACCCCTCCCGGAGCCCTTCACCTCCAGGAGAGCTCCTACACCTGCTCTCATCCCCTCCCACTTCCAAGAGCTCCCAGCATCCCTTCCTCCATCCCTACTTCCGCAGATTCTTCCTCATCTGTCACGGAAGCGCGGGCCACAGTACCATTAGCCAATGCACAGCTCCCTTCCCCATGAGCACGGACACTTCACAAGACTGAGGCCTCACACAGATATTTGTGGAGGGACCGAGGAGGGCTGCGGAGTGGTGGATGAGTTACTGTAGGTATGACAGGTAGTGTCTGTCTGCCCCCGACTCGGCGGGAGGGGCTCCATCTGGGCTGCCACCGCTGTCCCCAACCATGATGCTGAGTTCTGTGTGGGTCTCCAGGTCCTGGAGGTAAAATGACCTGTCCCCAGGTAAGGGGGCTTTCTTTGGCAGACATCAAAAAAGGGCTGTCAGCTGCAGGGATCCTGAGCGATCCCAGATAGTGGGATAGAAATCGGGATACCTAATGCTGTGCTAGGCATCTTGTGGGAATCATCTCGTTTCTTCTGCGGACAGACCTCAGATGGAGATGCTCTGATCAGCCCCCTGGGACCATTCTGGGAACAAGCCCTGACAGTTTAAGGCCACAGGCAGGGAACAGTGATGCCCTGGCTGCACTAGGCTGTCAGTGCTGAGGATATCTCAAAATGGAGAAGACCAAAGGAGCCAGGGAAAGGATTTATGTGGGGGTTGGCACAGGGGGTATGGGCCTGGAAAACCTGGACAGACTCCCATGCCAAATGGTGGTCCCCGGGAGGCAGAACGCTTGGGTGCCGGTCCCAGTTCAGCTATCTGCGGTGCTCCCAGGGCCTGTACCTTTCCTGAGCCTCGGCCTCCTCATCTGTATAATGGGACCATGCAGGAACCTCTCCACAGGGTAGTGCCGAGCATTCAAAAGTCCAACACCAAGGCAGGGGTCACAAGGCTGGATGGGAGATGGGGACTTCCAGCCAACAAGAAGAGGCAAGGCAACACAGAGGACTCGAGCCCTCAGGGCCCATAGAGGCTGAAAGGAAAATGAGTTCAACAAAGATGGAGCATGTCCCACAGACCATCCCCTTGGGGCTCCTTGTCACACTGCTCCTGGATGCAATCTCTGCAGGAAGGACCAGCACAGCCCCAAGAAGCAGACAGCCCCCCGACCTTGCGAATACCCAGGCCGGCCTGCGCTTCCCGCCAACACAGGAGTACGTTTCTTTAGTTTTATTATTACAAACACACGATGGCTCTGCCACACCTGGGAAATCCTGGGCTCTGCATGCTCTCTCTCTCTCCCCTCCCTTTCCTACCTGGACAGGGCCACCAAGAAGTGTCCAAGCCGCGTGCAGGCACAAGACATGTCTGACAGAGCGATTCAACTCACAGCTTATAACGATGCCATTTCTCCAGTTGTAAAAGAGCTTTACAACAACTGTGCCAGGACCCCCTCCCCCCACCCCCATGATGCTGGACTGACTGATCTGTGTTCTGTGAGCGCCACAAAACTTCAGCCCCCTTTTCCAGAGCACTTGGCACGGGCGGGAAAGTCCACATTCAGGACAGGTCCTTTTTAGAAGCGACTATCGGGTAGGGACATCCAGGTCTCCACAAGCAGTGGGTTAACAAGCCATGTTTGGTGGGGGGGGGGGGGAAGACATCTCTTTCCCTCCTCCCTCCACCCACCCAGGGCTCAGATCTCATTCTGGTGCAGCCCAGGTACACTGAAGTGTGATATTTGGTTTCAGAAACATTCAGTCTCTTTGGTAAACTCAGAGAAAGTGGCGGTGAGCTGCCGATGTGCGTTCTTCCCATGTCCTCCGCGCTAATGTTTCATCCTCTCTAATAACCGCTGATACACGGGGGCTGGAAAAGAGAAGTTTCCTAAGAGGAAAGGATGCGTATCTGTCCAGGACACCGTCAGAGCCACGCGCAGGGCCAGCAGGCCCTCCTCCTGCTACCCTCCCCTGCCCCCCTGCTTTTTGGTTTGGGAGACGTCCTGTTTTACTCCACAATGTAACAAAGATCGTGATGTCTTGGTCCATGATGTAATGGGAACTGGGACTTCTGCCATCTACCAGCTTCGACCTAAACCACCATGTGCTCCTGCTAACGGCACATGCAATATTCCCAGGTTCCCAAAGCCAAAAACTCACAGCAACCTTCAAAGGCTGGGGCTCTTAGTCTCTCCATCTCACAGAGAAGGGAACTGGGTGTTCTGCGTCTGACCCCAAAGACCACGCTTGTTTTATTGTACCATGACGTTCTCATCTATATACAGCTGATGGCAGGTTTGTGCCGGCGCGGGGGGAAGGCCCGAGCACCTGTACAAAGGACTTTAAACCCAGGCCAGACTTACCTAGTTTCACAGAGGTCCGTGCGGCCTGAAAGAAAGCACCAAGTGTCAGGTTTCTAGTGAAAGTTGTACCTGCCCCTGCTCGTGGCCCCATGGCTACCCCTACTCAGAAAAAATGCTGGGGGTGAGGAAGAGGAAGGGGAGTGTGTAGCTACTGGGTCCTAGAGAGCCCTCAGGTGGTCTTGGCAGCCCCAAGCACAGTGTAAGCCCCAACCAAGTAGAGTCTGGGATAGATATTTTTGGGAGACCCCAAAGCCAGGCTTCCACCGAGACTGCAGCCTAGAGTTTGGGGAGCTGGGACAGCATAGTGGGTGGCCCTCAAGAGTAGGAGCTCAAGGCCAAGTATCCTTCTCAAAGGGCATGAAGAAAACCCCTCTGTCCAAAAGTAAAGGACACATTCCAGCTCCAGGACTCTGGGTAAGAACACCTCCAGCAGCCTCTTCTCTTGAAATGCAAACTTTCTATAAGGTGCTCAGGTTCCTGAAGGGCTCCACCTCATGCAAAGCAGCAAAAGGAGACTAGGTGGGGCTTCTAGGCCCCGGGCAAGCAAGGGAGCAGAAAGAGAAGCGCAGGAAAAATCAGAGAGGTTCTAATGAGGAAGCAGAGCTGAGGCAAGGAAGGGGAACGTTCCCCTAACACCTGCCCTGTATCCAGATCCCACACCACTGCCTCAGAGAGCTTCAGCATTCCCCAAGACAGGCCATGCCATGAAAAACAGAAGGGGACTTAGAGGCCCAGGCTCAGGCCAGGCAAGGCCACGGTAAGGTGAATTCGGGATGGGCAGCCTTGCTTGGACAGATGGATTCCAGAGCTTTATCTGTCCTCACCGTCAGTGGCTTACCCATGGAATGAGGGTCAGAGACCTCAGTTGAAAGGCCTCAGCTTTTGCTCACAAAGGAAATAGGGAATGCCTGGGATCTTTCCTCAGAACTCCACTCAGGCCAGTGCTAAGGATGCTGTATGGAAGTGGGGAGAAGTTTCATGGAGTCCTGGGAAAGCACAAGGAAGGAAGACAGGAACCCGGAGAGCCCCCTGAATGGGCCCAAGCAGAGGACCCACGGCTGCTCAGATCACAGGCAAACCTAGAGGCATCTCACCCTGGAATATGCCGATGCCTGTTTGAAGATTTCAAGTGCAGAGTCTGCAAGTTCATCCCCTCGCTCCTGAGGTCTGATGGCTAGAGACAAAAAAAGGTGCAACACTGGTGAGAGCAAAACTCTTAGCACAGCACTGACAGCAAGCAGGACTGAGGGGCACTGTTGGGCTTGCTGGTTCACGTTCTCCCATGGATTTTTTCCTTCATAACATCCTCTAGCTCACAGTGGAATGTGGCCCATGAGGAAAGAACGCAAAGAAAGGTGAGTGTACAGTGCAGACAGAGGCTGGACCCAAGTTCAATCTTGCTGGAGGTAAAGAGAATTCCTATCAGGCACGATGGCGTAAGACACGTGGGCTGGGAGTCATGTTCACCACATCCATGGGTGACAAATAAGTGGACTGTGTCTGAGTGCGGCTAAGACAGGCAATTCAGCAAAAAGAAACATGTCCTCTAGTTTCTAGTGCAGCACAGTGGAAACCCACACTCCTTAATTCACTTTTCAATCAGCTCCAGCGATGCCGTCCATGGAGGCTCTGGGTGGCATATCACGTGCTCTTCTTATCTTTAGTTTTCCTGTCAAGCACCAGCTGCCATGCATGCAGAAGGGTCAGCTGCAGGCTGAGGGGGGATGGGCGAGATTAGGACCTTACCTGGAGGCTGCAGGACGCTGGAGATGGCGTAGACCACGCCGTTGGTGGCCATGATGTCAGCTTCTGCAACCGGCTCCTTATTGACATTCACGACGTTGTTTTTCTGGGAGAAAAAGAGACGACACAGACCACATGGATCTTGCTCACTCGGTGAGAATTTACTGAGCGCTCCCTGATGCCAGATCATGTGTTAGACGTGAGGGATACGCTGGGGAATGGAACTGCCTCTGCCAGCCACACGCCTTTAGTCGGTGGTCGCATTCTAACATCGGCATGTGGCTCAGTGCAGTATCATCTACAGAAGAGCCCCCCACGCTATCACGTTGTCCTCTCAGCACTGTGGGCTGAAGAGGGGGTTGTTACCACCCCACTTAGCAGAAAAAGAAACCGAGACCCAGGACGGGCCTGGGGTCTCCTTTAAGCTAAGTAGGTGGGACGGTGGGGAACAGAAGCCAGGCCTCCAGTCCTGGTGTAGGGCTCCTTCCACTTGTCCTCAGTGGCCTGCCTTTCTTACAGGAAACGCACCCAGGTGTCTACCTCAGTCCTTCCTGAACAACTCATGGTCTGACCCAAAGTGGAAGGGGGAATGGAAGGCTGTGATGGGACCCCAACCCCCCAAACTAGGAGTCAACAAGCCCTCATGTTCTGTCTCCCTCCATGCTTCTTCAGGCTCCAGAGGGAAGGTGGTAAGCAAAGGGATGGCTGTGAGGGGCCCGGCACCAAGGCTGGGCCAGCCATATTCTGGAAGATGGGTGGCTCCACAGGGAAGCCCAGTGACCTTGGCTGGTACAGCCAGGCAGGCCACAGGCAGCTTCACTGAGCTTGGCTGCCCATCCGTTCTCTCTCTCCAGTGAGGACGTCCCCTCAGGCAGCTTCAAAGTAGAACACGTGTCATCAAGGTGCAGAGCCAGGGGTGGCTCGCGACCGCACATCTGAAGAAAAAGCCGCTAGGGACAGTCTGGCTCATAGTGGGGCTTGGTGAGCCCCAGATTTGAAGGGATGGGGTGAGAAGGGGGCTGGGGATTGATTCCTCAAGATGCATGAGTAATTGCCTATCATCTTCTTAAGGGAAGGAAGACCTACTGGCCTCTCCCCTATGCCAGTCAGACGCTCGATTCCCCGGCAAATCTAGACGTTTCTATTCGTGTCTAAGCACCATCTCTCCTGATTTCCCCGAAGACCCTTTTCTCTTTTCTGTTTTTGGGCAGAATGCCCTCAGAGATCCAAGGTGTACCTTCAAGACCCTGTGTGTGTGTGTGTGTTTATGTGTGACCCTGGCCCAGGGGTTGGGAGGTGCCCTGGGGTCTCAGGGGCAGTGCACGGCTGGCCACCTAGTTCTCAGGCACACTCACCGAGCTGACTTCCAGCTTGTCCCCCTGGAGAGACTTCAGCCGCACCAGGGCCCCGATGCCCCCGCTGACCAGGATCTCATCGCCAATGTGGTATTTCAGGATGTTGGCCAGCTCCTTGGCATTGCCTGCGGGTTTGTGGGAAAGAAGGGAGAGCAGAGTTCATTGTAAGCCTGGTACCCAGCTCTGTCTAGAAGGGCCGGGAGGGGAGGCAAGCGGTGATGGCCGAGACATAGAACTCTGCGACCAGGTGAGGAGCACACAGTGGGTGTGCTCAGCCCACTGACAGGCTGGCTGCTGGAGGCTCTGGGGATAGAGGCACACATCTGCGGCCGTGGATTTGCCTCTGTAGTGGGGAGGGTGGGAACGGCTGGGTTAAGCAAGAGCTCTCTGTGCTGCTGAGAAGGAGTTAATCCATACTCCTCTGTGAGTATGACTCATTTTTCCATGAGCTAAATATTTGCTTGGGAAGTCAGGAACCTTTCCAGCACCGGCATCTGGGACATTTCATCATCAGCGTGGCTCCCGACGGTTATAACACAGTAGTGAAATATTTACACATTCTGCCCTCAAATGCATATTCCGGGGCAGCCGTTTCCTGCCGGGAGAACTTAAAAGACTCAACAGCTGCCGTCTGGGGGGGGCTGTGGAGCCGATGAGGTCAGGGCTAAGGGGGGCATTCCCTCCGCAGCATCCCTCCCTTCACGTCTCGGCATTCCTTCCAGCCCACATCAGCTTCTCCACCAACTGGGGAGACCATCCGATTGCTCATAAAGGTGCACAGGCATTTTCCAAATTAAGTGTGGGAGGCAATTCTTAAAGTTGCCAGCTGTCCTCTCATCTCCATCACGGCTGCCCTGATACTCACATTCCCAGCCAAGTGGCTAGATTTCCCCCAGGGCTTCTGCATGCCTATTTCCAGCAACTTGAAACTAAGAGCGGAGGAAGTTTGAAAGCATTTGGGAGAGTTCACTTAGGTACAGACAAATCCACATTAGTGCCGCGGAATGGAGCCACCAGGTACCATGTGGTTTCCAAACATCCTACAACTTGGCAGATGGGAATTCCCATTCTATAGAAATTCCACCTGGAAGCGATGAGCCATGCCAGCCCCCAGGGCAGGGGGCCTCCTTCTTCCAAGACATCTAATACCTGGATTGACCTCTTGCGCCTGGCTGGCCCTCTATCCCCCAGGAGCACTGGGGGCTTTTCCTGCCTGCAGGCCTGGCAGAGGGCACATGTGGGAAGTTTTGTCCAAGCCTCCTCCTGCACAACTGAAAATGAGAGGGAAGTGAGCAGGCTCACGGCCATCTGGGGAACATTCCACTCCTGCTGGACCAGGAGAGGTGGAAAGTTTATGTTCAGAATGAACTTCTCTCCTTTTCTCAGGAACATACGTCAGCATCAAAGACACAGGCATTCGTTTGCAATAAAGACTATTAAACAGGACACAAATTCGACCCACAGATGCCTGCAACCTTAACTTTCTGAATAGAAAGTTCCTTCCTGCCCTGGGGCTGGAAGGAAGGTATAGATGAGGCATGCCCAGAGGGTGGCCAAGGTCCTTCCTCCTCCTCCTCCACCTAGCTTCCCTCCTCCTTCTCCTCAGGCTCACCTTTGTGGGAGGAACAAAGTGTGCCCACAGGCGAGCACCAGAGCTCCACACTACACCCTCACCCCAAACCCCATCATCGCAGCCATCACCGGGGGAGGACGTGTGCCCAGCACTGCTGGCAACACCTCATTTACTCCACACTACACATAGCAAGGCACCCTCATTTTTCTAATGGGAAAACGGAAGCTCCGAGAGGTTAAAGGACTTGCTAGACATCACTCACCTGGTGAATGCCAGAGCCAGGAATTAAAACTGCTTTTAGGTGATCCAGGAATCCAAGCCCTTAACCACTGGGGTTATCTCTCAAACATCCTCAGCTAAATTTCTCAGGGCCAGGAATAGCTTCTCTGGTAAAGCTTTGGCCCCGAGGGACATTTCACACAGGTAAATGGCTTCATTATGGCTGTCCTCACAGGTTCTCATGGGGAAGACATGTCTCAGTGACGGGGCTCATTGTTACCCACTCAGTGTCTTTCTACTCTTCTCTGCCTTGCATGGTACCCGGGGAGACTGACCGTTGTGACTCATGCCACCAAGGGTCCCTTGCCCCCTTCTCATGGCTGACAGGAGGCCCACGCAATGGGCCTATGGGAGGAGAGGGAGGCTGAAGGAGTCCTGGCCCCCTTGCCTTGGCTCTGCCCGCAGCTGCATGTGGGCCCTGGTTGCTGTCCTGTGCCCCTCCCCTGAGCTCCGGTTCTCCTTGTGCCCTCTTCCCCCTGGCCTCCCCAGCCCCTGGCCTGCGGTGGGAAACACTTTTCCCTGGGTGTCCTCATCCTTTGCTGGTCCCTTACTCCTGCCCATACTTCTGCGGTCTCCCCATTAAGTTCCTTTCAGTCAAACCCTTGGTAATGAGCCCCCTGTTTCCTGCTGGTCCCCTGACTGTTCCAGTCATGTTAGAAACCGTGCAAAATATACTTCGCTTGGTCTTTACCCAAGAGTTTGTTCAGCTCTTCTGGTGGCATGGCTTGGAAGGCCTCATTTGTAGGAGCAAAGACTGTGTAGACCCCTTCCCTGTTGAGCACCTCCGTCAGCCCAGCAGACTGGATGGCGGCCACTAGCATGCTAGGGAGACACACAGAGAAAATGTCACCTGCCTGTGACGGGGAGGGGATGCCCACTTTCCCAAATATCTTCCCACTGCTGGGAGGCACACCCCAGAACTAGAATTTACATCTCCCTTGCTGTTTTTCACCCCTTGCTCATCATGCACAAGGAGGGAAGACTCCATTCTGCATATTTTCTCCATAAATGTTCAGCTCCATCAAACAGCCAGAGGTCAGAGGTCGGGGGGGAGCAGGAAGGAAGAGGCCAAGCCACCGGGCCCTGGGGATGTGATTCAGGGGAGTGCAGGGGGTGGGGGCCTCCTGGCTCTGGTGTCATAGCACCCAGGGGTAAGCAAGCAGGTCAGAAATGGAGAGAGGGGGCAAGAGAACAAAGTGACACAGGGAGCTTGAGAAGGAGCGGCAAGGAGTCTTCAGGGGCCCCAAGGAGATATTGTGCCAACTGAGACTCATCCCACACTCAAAACCGGGTGCTCTCAGCTTACTTGGGACCTCAAGATAAGAGTGTGGTATCTTTTCTTGCCCTTCATACGAAAATGTAGCCCCCTCCCTGTTCCCAAGGATGTGGGGATTACAGTCCCAGAAATAACCCTTCTTCTCAACATAAGCTTCCAGTGTGAGCCTTGCCCTTCCCAGATCCCCAGGCTGGAAGGTCACCAGGACACCGCCAGTGTTCACTGAACCCCCCGAGGCAGTGAGGAGCTTGACAGATAGCGGAGACCCAGCGTCCTGACCCGGCACGACCACTTGGCAGAAGTCTCCCATGGTATGAGGCTGGTTACCTGAAGCGATTGTCACCCTTCAGGACGTCCATGACGGTCCCCATCGGGGGGGTGAGCATTCGGTCCATGGTGAAGAGCGTCCCGTATCTCCCCCTCTTGTCGTGGGCGGCGATGCAGCTGTTCTCGATACACAGGCTCTGCACCAAAGAGGGGCAGACATAGGTCATCCACCCTAATGAGGCCTCCTGATGTGCTCCAGGCACATGCTGGTGGTTTCATCCACACGGAGCAGTGAATGTACGCTAGAGCGGGTCATTACGGCCAGGAAAAAATGTGTTTTCTCCAGGAAAGGAAAAATAAAAATAGTGTTCCTTAAGGAGAAAGGGCCACTGGGCCCCACTAGAGTGACAGAGAGGCCCCACGATGAGACTGTCCCAGTACACGTGAGGCCCATTAACGATGATGAGATCAATAGATCAACTCTACTGCATTGTTTACTTTAACAGATGACAACCGTCTTTAGTCACTGGTACTGGCAGGTCTCAAGGAATGCACCTGTGTTGTACTGTGCTTTCTGGCTAACAGTCCACAGTAACTGTTGAGTTTGAAGATAGAAAACAGACAGGAGAAGGGAAAAGAGAAACTTTTGGACCAGGGGGAGCTGTGTTTCAGTTCAGAAGGCTTCTCTTCGCATAAGCTAAGGATTCAAATTCTCCATCCCTCCGCCCCTGTTGATCACAATGACTCGATGTGGACCACTGCCTACCTAGTCAGCTACATGCTATATACCCACATATGTAATTTTTTTTCTTTAATACAGTTTTCATTTCTTAGAGCTGAGGCAAAGAAAGAGCATGATTTAGGAGCCAGAACTTACATTGCGATAAACAAAAACTCTCAGTTTTTTGCCACCCAGAGTGTCCAGGGTCTGTCCATGATACAGATACTTGGAAGCTAGCTGGTCTTTAATCATGTGATTCAGAAGCAAATTCCTTGTGTGTGTATCAATGTTAGGGGTTCCATCTGCAAGAGAAGGTGGGTTCAGTCCAGAGGCATGCTCCAGAAAGGAAGAGAATGAGAGACAAATGCAGTGAGAAGCCCAACCCTCCTTGCACTTGAAAATGGGAGACTGAGAAATCCAGGGAGGCTGCCAATATTCCTTAACATCTGGCATCTTCTGCAAATCAACCAAACACAAGAGGGTATAGATAATCGAGGGTGTCTGGAGTTTTGCCCGTGGAGGGAGGGGAAAGCACGGACACCCCTTGGCCTCGTCCTCCGCCTTCCCCTCGGCCAAGGCTCAGCTGTATCCTCGCTCTGACCTTCTGCCGATCACATGAGCGGTTGATTCTGCGAATAAAAAGGCGCTCTCTGGCCAGATGCAAACTCTTGGATTCTGAGGACCAGACCCCCAAATGCATTCTCTGCTCTGCCAGATGATACAGCAGAGCCCCTGAGGTTTCGGGTGAGTCGGTGGAAGCACTAACGCTGGCGGGGTGCTGTCCTTCTGGGAGGGTGCTGTGGAGGTGACCCGCTCCTGGGGCTGCCCTCACCACGTTACCTTTGAATACAGAATTCATGGGGGCCAGGAGGGTCAACTGCTCCTTTCCGGAGAGATGAGTGCCGAGGCCAGCCTGTCTGAAAAGGTCAACGGCTGTGGAAACATCAGACTCTGCAGCCAACTCAAATAGCGTCTTGGCTGCAAGGAAAGAGAACGCAGGTTCAAAAGTTACAAGTGCTGTTTTCATTTATCCTCCATCCACCCCAGCATGACGCATACCAGCAGGAATGTCATCTCGTGAGTCAACAGCCCTCTCAGCCCCGCAGCGGCACAGCGGGCTCGTGTCATCAGGCCCCTGGTCCCCCTAGGTCTCCCTGGGCAGGGCAGGGAGGTGAGGAGCAGGAGGCAGAGGCCAGTCTCTGTCCTTGCCTTCAGCCAGGATGCCATCTAAGGCCCGCAGCAAGGCAGCGTGGTCTGTGTGGTGGCTTTTGAGGGTCCCATGGTGCCAGTGACCACACCCACAGAAAGCTAACTTCTGGTTCGGTTTTCTTCTGTGAAATTGCTTCACTTCTGGGCAACCGACCTCCCTGGAATTCCAGAATGGGGCTAGCCTGCTGCACAAAGCCCAAGTCAAAGTCCACTCAGTCATTTCTCCCAGGCTCAGCGAGATGGCAGGTGCTCAGAGGCCAGCAAATGGCCCTCTGCGCCCAACCAGAGCAGGCCGATCTCCTGAACGGCTTCTGGGATGGAGTCAATCCCTCCCCGGCTCCCCTCAACAGCTCTCTGATGCCTCCAAAATGAAGCGTGGACTCCCAGGCCTGCAGCTCAAGATTCTTCACAGTCTGGCCATGACCTGCCAGCTGCCCAGGCCCTCTCCCCTGAGAGGCTGTGAGCTGGGTGCCTGCAAGGAAATGGCCCCCACGATCCCTGAATTCCCCAAGGGTCCCCACTGCAGATGGCAGAGGAGCCAGCAGGCCTGGCAGGATCATGGCCTCGGAACCCTGGCTCACCTGAGTCCGGGATGAGCAGCTCATCGATGTAGTGGATCACACCATTGGTGGCCAGGGTGTCTTTATTGGAGATGATGGCCTTCCCATTGATGGTGAGCATGTCCCCGCTGCAACCCACCTCCAGGGTGGTGCCCTCCAGGGTCTCCATGGACATCCCTGCAACGATGGCTTCTGCACACATGGCCGACTTTAGGATGTGGTTGTTCAGCAGGTCTGGGGACCAAAACAGACACAGATCAAGGCTGTGCTGGCTCTAGGCTGATCTCAGAGGCCAGCTCACAGCTCCCGTGGCTGTGGATTCTGTTCTCTCTGACACTGACCTGGAGATGAGGCTGGGGACTGCACCGCCCACGGCCTCCTCTCCTCCTGCTGCTGTCCTGAGTCAGCAGGCAGACTGCCTGAGTCTGAATCCCAGCTTGGCCACTTACCCGCTGTGGGGCCCTGGGCAAGTCTCTGAGCCCCTGGGAGCCTCAACTTCCTCCTCAGGTCGAGATAAGCCTAGCATTCATCTCCTGGGGATGGTGTAAGGAGGACATGAAGCCCGGAATGTAACGCACCCAGCACAGTGCCCGACAACACAGTCAACACCCAACAAACATTCGTGACTCCCTTTAATTAGCACCTGGACTTGAGACTGAATTCTATTAGTGTCTGACCCTCAAAATGAGTTTACCCTCAGACTTTTTATCTACTGACCTTTAGAAAAACGTGAAATTTGATAGGGAAAGATGGAAACTATAGCAAATGAGTGTTCTAGATTATCTGTGCATTTTATCTGTTTTTGTTCATTTTACCCAAGGGCCCGCTAGCTGCCAGGATCTGTCTTCGGGCTCGGGGATGGTGCTCCGTCAGACATGGTCTTTGGCACTCCCCTCACTCCACCGGTAAGTCATAAGTAGAATTTATTTCCTTGTCCAAGTGGCCCTCAGGGACAGGGCAGAGGCTGGGGGTCCTGAGGAAGCTGCAAGGAGCAGTGGGCGGATGTGACCCCCACCAGGCAGGGCAGATTCCCGGACGGCCACTCCCCCAGGTCAGCAGGGCCCTTTCCCTTACAGTCTCACCACAGAGGCAAGTTTCAATCTGTGCTGAGTGTGGGAACCAAAACCGCACCGTCATGGACAGGAGGAAGCTCAGAAGGCCTACAGAGGCACGGGGCTCCCACAGGAGCGTCAGGGGCCTTGAAAGCCATTTGGCTGGCGGGAAGGGAAAGGACAGCCAGGCTGCCATGGGAACGAGGTCTCGGGGATTTAGCTTCTAAGGGAAGGAAGGTAAAGGCTGGGTGGGGTAAGGGTGACCTGCTAGGGCCACGGGGAGGGAGAGCAGGGCCAGGGCTGGAAGCCAGTCTTCAAACAAGGCACGCCAGCCCAAGGCTGCTTCTTGCCTCTCTGCCAAGACACCAGAAACAGCTGAGGCTGTGAGGCTGGACTCCTGTCCCTCTGTCTTTGAGCCAGCCAGTGACACCCCCGTACCGAGGGCCTGGTCTCACAGCAAACGAGTTACTGAGCAGGAAAAGGCCCGTGTGCAAAAGGAATAAATTAGGGCTGCCTTTTTCTTACAGCAAGAGTTCTGATATCTTCAAAGATGAAAATGTGTTCTGTACAAAAGCAGTTTAAGGGAGAACACAGCTCCAAATAGAAAGTTCAGTATGCGGAGATGCGCCCACGTCCCAGCTCCTTCGGGAAGCCTCGGGACCCCTCTGGCGGCACGTGCCCTACCCCCGCCCTCATGCCCACCACCACGGGGGCGTCTGTGTCATAGCGCTCACCACTTCAGATCCCACGACCTGTTTTTAATCCCAACCAGGCTTAAACTTCCTTGCAGACAAGCCTGTACCACGTTTCCTTTGGGGGCCCGGGTTCATGACACGGAGGCACCGTGACATCTGGACACAATGGATCTCCATCTGCGCTTTCAGAAAAGTGCCCTTGCCAGCCCTGTGTGGCTGCAGGGAGAACATTTTACACTTATCGGGCCTCTGAAATACAGTAGGTATTTTAAATCGTACAGTTTGAAGGTGGGTTGAATAGACTCCAAAGAAACGAAGTCATCCTGAGATTGTATTTGGGAGGAATAAGTGTGTTTGGGTACACAGAGGACCAGGGGGCTACTCCTCTCTGCAGGAGATGCAGGGGTCAGTGGCTGAGCCCGGCCTTCACTCCCCTCCCCCTCACATGTGCTGGGTCCTTCCTTCTCCTCCAGCAATAATCAATGCACCCCTAACTGAGCAGCTCACTGAGGAGGCATGGAAGGACCCAGCTCTGAAGTCAAGAGTCAACTCTAACTGGTTATTAATTTCATTTTGGATTATCCACAAGGTCCCTGGCCAGACAGGAAGACTTCAAGGGTCAGCACGATGGCCCCATTCTAAGGACACCAGGACCAGCCATCTCCTCCCCACACTCCCAAGCTGCTGCCCGCTTGGCAGACTTGCTCTGGTTTTGAGCATCTTCAGCTCTTTCTGAGTCTGGCCAGGGCCTGCTGTGGACCTCCAGCCCTGCCTTGCTCCTCAGCACAGCTGCTGCTGGACAAAGGCTGCTGGGTTCTTCCTTGTCCCTCTGACCAGGGCTCTGCTCTGGCCTCTGCAGAGACAGGGCCAGATGGGAGCAATGGGACAGGATGGTGTGCGGACTGTTCATCTTGTGCAAGAGCAGGCCTCGGGCTCAGTCTGGCCGCTCCAACGGCGCTCAGGGGTGCTCACCTCTCAGGGCTTCTGGGTCACCCAGGATCCTGTTCAAGGTTTCAGCAGGGATCTTCTCGAAGGCCTCGTTGGTAGGGGCCAAGAGCGTGAACTGGCCATCCCCTTCCAGCACGGTGTTGAGCCCAGATGCGGCCACGGCAGCCTGCGGGGCAGGGAGAGGAAGGAGAGTTGCCTGAAGGCTCTGGGAGGCTCTGTAGACAAGAGGCAGACGCCGCCTCACCAGGCCTCCTGTGAAGCGCTTCAGACTCATAGAAGAAATGACAAGACGCCAAAGCTCACCTCTCCTGGTGTCCTCCGGGGACCTCGTCAGGACTGAGCTCCCACCACTCTGGCCATTTCTCAATGACTTCCTCTGCCTTCGGCCTTCCCACCCCAGGCTTTGGCCTGGCCATTCCCTCTGCCCTTCCTCCTTTCTTGGCTTCTCTGACTCCTATCCCTTCACTGGGACTTGATTATAGAATCGCTTTTCTAGGTAGCCAACTTGGCGTTGCCCCCATCGCCACCCCTCCCCCTGCCACTGCCCTCAGACCAAAAAGAGTCTGTTGTATGAAGTTTCACAGCTTGCGTCCTCCTTGCATAATACTTAAATAGCTCTGGGCAATGCTCCTTCTGTGAGCTCCAGGAGTGGAAGGATCACATCACCCGTTTCTACAGAGGAGTCCTAGGATCTTCTAAAAGCAGAAGGGGCCTCCTGCTGCCCCGGGGTTGGGGATACACCCTTTGGCCCGGTCTGCAGCCCTGCAAGCTCTGGCCCCTGCTGCTCTGCTGCTTCCACGTCACACTCTAGCTGTGTACGTTTCTTCCTTCTGGCCCTGCCCGCCTCCTTCTTACTATTCCTGCCCCGGAGCCTTTGCCCTTGCCTTCCGCTCTGCCCGCTGAGCTCTGACCCCTGCCTTTCATGTAACTGGCCATTCTCATCCTCCAGTCCTCAGATCTGAATTCACTCTTCCAGAGAAACCCTCCCTGACCACCCAGTGCCTACCGGACCCCTCAGCTCACCACTCCCTGACTCCCCGATGCCTAGCTCCGTCCATGGCTACCTCATGTGCATCTGGTCTGTCTCTCAGGAAGAAGGAAAGTGCCACCGAGGACAGAAATTTGTCTGTCTCATTCACCTGTATACCCCCGGCAGGTAGAAGACCACCAGGCCAGGAGCAGGTATTAAAGTATGTGTTAGTGGAAGGAAAGATGGGTGTAGGGAGGCTCCAAGGGGAGGGAGAAAAGAGGGAACACTTATCAAACCTAAAGTAAGAGGATGATACTCAGTGGGGGTTATACACAGTTAATCAAGAGGTGCCACCAACTTTGTGGGGACGTATCATTTCCTTGCAGACCCCTGACCTTGAAGTGACCCAGAAGGAAAGCAGGGGAGAGCTGAGAGAGCAGGGTTCCCTGAAGAGCCACTTCCTGAGGCCACATCCCTGCTGGGCCAGCCCCAGGGTGTTTGTCTCTGTGTGTTGGAGATCTCCAGGGGAGGAGCCTCCGCAACCCCCCTTTGGTATCCTTTGTGGTCAGGAAGTTCTCCTTGAATCAGGGCAAAAACCCTGACGGGGCAGCCTGTGTTCACTTCCTCTGAGCAGCCACTGCCAAGAGCAATGCCGTCTTACCGCTCCAGTCCGAAGACAAACTCATGCTGGGCAGGGCCAAAGGAATGGTGTTCTGTGGCTGCAGAGCGGGCAGAAGCCAGGCCAGAGGTCAAGCCCAGACTCCCTTGACCTCTCTGCTGGTCTGGGATCCAAGGAAACCTGGGGGTGGCTGGGGCAGGGGTTCCCTGGAGACACGCGGTCCAGAAGGTCATGAAGCCTGGCACTATTCTAGTCCTGCATACGGAAAGTGCCCCTGGGGAGTGGAGGAGGACACTCTCACCTCTGGAGCCCAGAAGTGCAGGCCCAGGCAGCCGAGGGCTCAAAGGGACCTGCGGTGCTACAGACTATGGGACTTTTCAGGGGAGTCACGAAAGGACAGCCTTACAGAGGAGAGGACGGGCAGAGGGAGTTTCCCAGCAGTGGATTAAGATGCTTCCTCGTGGTCAAGCTCAGTAATGAGTGGACCCTCTGTGTTCATGGGCTCTTAGAAGAACAGGCTGTATGTCTCCTAAATGCCCATGAAGAGACACTCTCTGCTTCTCCTGCGGAAGAAGGCCCTTTTGAGAGGTCCTGTGTCCCCAGGCCGGTCCTCTCCCATGGCAGTTCCTCACCCGAAGGGTCTCAAAGGTGTCTTCGATCTCGATGATCTGCTGGATGTTGTTGGTGATGGTGGAGATGACCTTGTCGATGAGGTGCACCACACCGTTGGTGGCGTGGTGGTCGGCTTTCAGCAGCCGAGCACAGTTCACGGTCACGATCTGTGCAGAGAAGAAATGAGGATGAGCAGCTCACCTACCAGAGGTGTGGGCCCGAAGCCTCAGCAGGGGAAAACAGGGCAGCATGTGGGTTCCACAGCTGTGGAACCAGAGGGCCTGGGAAGAAGCAGGTGCAGGAGGTGGGGATGACCTCCAGCCTACCTCACCCCCAGAATGAAACCCCAGAGCCAGCCCCACGTGCAGACCGGGCCTCGGCTCAGGGTGGATACAGGGCAATGATGGGTCCCTGCGGACTCCCTACCCCATTGGGATAATGGTGGATCTGGATGCCCGAATTTTGGTACATGGAGGTGAGGGCCATGCCGTGTTTCAGCTCATCTGTCAGGACCCGTCTGTTGACCATGTGGTAGCGAAGGGCATTGAGCAGCTCGATGTTGACGTTGCTCACCAGGGAGTCCAGCACTTCCTGGAAGGAAGGCCAGAGCGGCAGTTAGGGGGCAGCCGACCACAGGGGCAATAGGTGACTTCCTGCTACCCTGGGAAAGTTACTGTGGAAACCAAGGACCCCCTCCTCAGTGAACACAACGTCTAGACAGTTGGATGGGTGGGCACAGGAAGCCATCTAGTAAGGTAGAGTTTAACTCAAGTTCCCTGACTTCATCTGAGGGCTCAAGAAAGAAGCTTCGTGCAACAGTGGGAAACTGCTATACAGTGTCTCGCTTCCGGCCCACCACCCACCCCTCTGGGAAGTAAGGTGGTTATCTCACAGCTGGCAAGGAAGCCCAGGCCTCGTTGCTGGGGGCGAAGATGGTGAAGCTGCCGGGCCCTTCCATCTCGGGCCTCAGCTTCTCTGTGCGATCTGTGTAAAGCTGAGTCGTGGTGGATCCAACGACGCCCAGGGTCTCGTAAAGGTTCGAGAGAGGTAGGGCTGCAGGGGCAGAGGACAGAGGTGGGACAGACCTGTGGAGCCCGCCCCAACCAGACCACACCTTCCCTGGTGTGCAGAGCGCACAGAACCTCTGCAGGACAGGTGTGTGGGAAAGCCCAAGGATAGCCATCATGGGCCAGCTCAAAGCCTGTCACTTTATGAGTGACAAGCTGCTTTTTTTTTTTTTTTTAAAGATTTTATTTATTTATTTGACAGGGAAACATAAGCAGGAGGAGCAGCAGAGGGAGAAACAGGCTCCTCGCCAAGCAGGGAGCCTGAAATGGGGCTTGATCCCAGGACCCCGCGTCCATGACCTGAGCCAAAGGCAGACTCCCAACCAACTGAGCCACCCAGGTGTCCTTGTCATATACTCCTTAAAGCAACTCTGGGGGTCAAATGCCTCCCTGCTGAGACTCTACTAATTAATTGGTCATTTTTTATCATTTTAGACACAGGAAAATGAAGCTTCTGTTCATAGACATATAAGATTTTTTATTTATTTATTTGGCAGACAGAGGTCACAATTAGGCAGAGAGGCAGGCAGGGAGAGAGAGAGGAGGAAGCAGGCTTCCCGCTGAGCAGAGAGCCCGATGCAGGGCTCAATCCCAGGACCCTGGGATCATGACCGGAGCCAAAGGCAGAGGCTTTAACCCACTGAGCCACCCAGGCGCCCCTGTTCACAGACATACAAAGATTTGAAAGAGAGAGCACAAGTCGGGGGAGGGGCAGAGGGACAGAGGATCCCAGTCAGACTCCCCACTGAGCTCAGAGCCCCATGCTTGCTCTCAAGGACCCAGAGATCATGACTTGAGCTGAAATCAAGAGTCAGTTGCTTAACCAACTGAGCCACCCAGGCGCCCCGTTCATAGATGTTTACATAATACCAGCAGGAATATACACCCAAAATAGATATTCTAGTTACAAACTGGGCTTTTTGATTTATCTAGTTGAAACTGGTTTCCTAATGGCCTCTACTGGAATGAAAGAACATTACAAATTTTCCAGGTTCTTTGTCTATTTCCAAGCGATAAAATGCTATTTCCTAAACACCCAAAAGTGGCCGGAAGCACAGAAGGCCTTCCCCGCCCACATGCCATTCTCCTCTCCCCACCGCATAATTCCCACCTGCCCTTCCACTTAAGCCCCTCAGCCCCTTATGACCTTGGCACCAACCAAACTGTCATTTCAAGTCTGTCCCACATTCTCAAGGAATAATTACCAAATTTCAAAGTTTAAACTTCCCCTCTGCATAGTCCCTGCGGGGATACGCTTGAAGGAAATCCTCTGATAGAATTCTTAGGTGCCGAGGTCTTTGGCTCCTCTGGCCAGGCGTGGTTCCCTGTGCTGGTTCTGGGAAAGCCTGCCTGGTTGGCCACCCTCCTCCCAATGGACTCCAAAGGTTCAAGTTTCAACAAAGGGAGGAGGGGGTGGCTCAGTGCCCCAGCCCCGCTCTCCAGCTGAGCGGATCAGAAATGCTGGGTGTGGTTAGAATCCCTCCCAGCCCAAGACAACAAGGCCAGCAGCCCAGGCCTGGGAGGCGAGCACAGGCAGGTTGAAATTGGAGTCTGCTGCACCAGCCACGTAAGAAGGTCAGCTTGCACAGAAAGGAGCAGTGCAGGAAGCTCCCTGCTCCCAGCTTCCATCCTCTGGCTCTCGTGTGGCGCCCGGAGCCAGAGAGCATGCAGGGAGGGTGTCCCTGCAGCCCTGTCACCTGTACCCCCCTGTGGATGGACTCCTGCTGCCTGCTATGTGGGGGCTCCTTCCTCCCTGCCTCCTCCCCCTCCCAGCACCAATGCCGCAGGCCTGGCTTACTCACCTGCGGGACAGCCCTTCTCTCCTGGCACCTTCTCATATCCAGGACAGCACTCGTAGCTGATGACTCTGCAGTGAGACAGACAACACACGTGAGGGCGACACAGGGCTTCCCTCCTCCTTGCTGTCCTGGGGAAGAGGTGCCTCCACAGACAGAGGAAGGGAAAGGATGGTAAAACACCCTGCTCTCAGAGGAGACCATTCAATCAGCTGTATTAGTGCATCATGGTGTTTAGGAGCAAGGAGCTTGTCAGTCCTCCTCAGCTTTGCAGAATGTTCCCAAGGTTGCCATCCGTACAGCAATCCCGCTGGGACTGCGGCAGCACACTCCATAGGGGGATTAGAAAACACACCCACCAGGAATTTGTCTCCAGCATCACTCACGGTGAACCCCATGGTTGGCGTTCTTGAGAGGTAGTGGGGAGCAAGGGGGGTGGTTCCCTTGGCCTGCTCTGGCTGACACCGCCACTAACCAACCGGGGCCTGTGCTGCCAGCCCTGTCTCCTCCCTGGGTCTCCGTGCCCCTCTGTAAAACCTATGTGTGTATCCCGCAACAGTCATTGGACTAAATCTCCCGTGCTCATCTAGGCTTCTGATTTAATAACCAAGAAGGACAGCATAGAGATCATCATCAAGTTTTTCTGTCTTCACAGTCAAACCTTAAAACTTTTAAAATTAAGACAAAGCTCCTTTGGGGTGTTTTTTTTTTTTTTCTTTCATTCTTTAAATTGAAAACAGAATCTTAGTAACAACAATGATATGTTTTCAAATTGAAAATGTACAAAGGATGACATAGCAAAGTGTACCCCATTAAACCTCGCGTCCCTCAACCGTCCCATCATCCTCCCAGGAAGCAACTGCGACTACCCGTTTGCTTAATTCTTTGGTATCTGCATGAAAATGAGACTGGCACTCTACAGTGTTAAACTTTGAAATCATTCGGTGGAAAAACTTAAAACTTTCTCTTCTCCCAACTCAGGCCAGCCCATTATGGAACATCTACCATCCTCTGGAGGTCTGAAACACACAGCTTCAGTGAACCCACTATTCTGGAAGCCCAAAAGCCTGAGTTTCAAATCATATGGCAAGGAAGTAAGTGATCAAAAGGCTTATAGCTAAGAAAGACTTGCTTCTTATCAACTCCCCGGGTTCTGAGTAAGGCTAGCCCCGCATGGGCAGGGTAAACAGAGCCTTCTTTGACAGCCTTGGAACCAAGGGCAAGTGGTCACATCCTGTCCCTTCCCTTCCTATATAGGGATTCACCCTTTTTGGGACAGGAGACAACTTGGGCTTGAACTGCAGCAGGTTTGCCCACAGAACTGCCCACCACAGGGCTCTCCCAGGATGTTTAATGACCTCGCCGGAAGACAGGCAGGCAGAGGAGGAAGAAACAGGGCTTTGGGGCCAGGCAGGGTGCTCTCAATGCACCCAGGACATTCTGCTCTTATTAAATGACTTGGAATCATCTCAGGGGAGCCCTGGTGATTCATGAGAAGACAAAGCCGACTTCATCTGTTATCTAGTGGGGGTTTCAGACACTGACTGGCTAGGATTCTCGGGCTGCCGGGGAACTATAGGAAGCATTTTGCCAGAAATGGGTCCCCCAGGAAATGGCTGCGGAGTGACAAGTCATGCACCTCCCTCTTTGCCCTGCTCCTTGCTTCCCTCTGACCACCTCATCCTCCTTTTCTCCAACCTTCCCCCATCCTGGTCCTTTCTAGCCTTTCATCTCCATACCCATAAGGGCTCTACTTATAAGGGCTAAACAGACTCAGGACTTGCCTTGACTGACCCACAGTTTTATTTTTGGAGACTAAAGTCATCTTCTGCCATGAAAGTCAGATTTGACTGACAGGCAACCTTCAAAGGCAGCAT
Organism: Lutra lutra; assembly: GCF_902655055.1. NCBI lineage: Eukaryota > Metazoa > Chordata > Mammalia > Carnivora > Mustelidae > Lutra > Lutra lutra. Next base: position 75,157,217 of record NC_062282.1, on the reverse strand, counting down.
AGTGTCATGGAAACAATGAGAGTTAGGGAACTTGACTTGTGACCCATTGGTAACCAGTAGAGTGACCTCAAAGGTCCACTTTTCTCTCAGGGTCTCCATTGCCTTATCTATGAAATGGAGTGAGGTTAAACTAGATGATCTCCAAGGTTCGTTCCAAACTCACACTCATGATTCTAGTCACTAGGATTGTTTCTAGGGGGCAGAGAAGCTGTCTTTCAAAGGACAGTGTCTGCTGGCTTCTCCCAGCTAATCCTAGGGAGAGCTCCAAGCCTCAGGCCCATAGATCCAGCGGACACCCATGCATGGGATCCCAGGGCTTCTCTGATAAATACCAGGGCTCTGGGGCTGGGGTTGCAGAGGTGGGATTAAGGTCAAGTCTGCCAAAACTTAGCATCTTTCTAAAAGTGCCTGGGTGACACTTCATGGAACTGGAGAAGCACGGTTGGAGGATGGGTCTTCTCCTCAAAGCTCTCCTCATCTCAGGGGTCCCCCGTGCATAGGGGTGCTGCATACTCTATGCCTTGGAATTCCCAGCTGGGCTCGCCAACATTTCTTCTTCCAGGGTGTCAGCTTTTGAGTTCCATCTCAAATCAAAACAAAACAAAACAACCTGAAGAGAGCTCCACAGCTCAGGCGGCCTCACCAGAATTTCACTGAGGACAGAGAAAGCCAACTCACCAAGTGTGAACTTTGTAGTTACTGTGGCTGCATGTGTCTGTGCGTGGGGTGGGGGTAATGGGACGTGTGGGGAGAAGAGGGCTGGGAGGAGGAACAGATACAAGCAGACAAGTCTCAGTGTGAAGAAAGATACTTAGGATGGAGTTAGAAAACTGCAAGGGCTCTCAGGGGCAGAAGGGTTTCTTTCTTTTTTTTTTTTTTTTTTTTGGCAGAAGGGTTTCTTAAGATCACAGCTGGGTAGGGGCAGACTTAGGACCCCCTCCCCCAATTTCATCAGGTCTCATCCCTTTTCCATTGCACTTGGCAGCATATAGGGGGCACAGAGAAATCTGACACTGAGAGGACACAGGTGCTCTCTTTGGTGTGGACAGAGCCCCCCACCTCGTCAGCCCCCTTTCCATGTGGGCTTTGCACCTGTGTCCCACAGCGGCTGGATGTGGATGGCACAGGGCAGCCCACAGAGGTCAGTCCACCAGCCGAGGGCTTTTCCCTGGTTAACGAAGTGTGGCTCTGCCAGGAAGCTTTCTCCTCATCCTCCCACCCCACTTGCCTCTCTCTCTCCTTTGCCCTCCTCCTGCCACAGTCTGGCATCCTTGGCACTCTCCAGGTGCGAGGACATCAGCCATGCCTCTCACCCCCAGCCTGGTAGCCTTCTGGGCTGAGATGCTTTCTCGGCCAGCGGTTTCCCTACTGTCCCCACAAAACCAGGCCTGCTCAGAACCGGTGTGCATGGCAGAGAGGCGGAGGCAACTGGAAATTACAGACTGAGAAGACAAGCCCATTGAGATGATCTTGACCAAAACTTTCTGGACAAGCGGTGCCTGCTCACAGCCCAGTGTGCTATTCCCCTTGAGCTTTGGCTGAGGAAAACATGGGTGCTATGAAGAGATGGAGCTGGGGGCCATCACAGTGTGGTGGGTCTGATACCTTCTCTCTAGGATGAAGGCAGGAAGGATGGGAAACACAGGAGCCTCCATCTCTGTCTCCCCAGTTCCTTGGCCTCCCCGTGCAGAGAGGACTGATCTATTGCTCTCTGAATCGCATCCCATCAGGGAAAGCTGCTCCGATGAGAGGCTCTGGGCTTCTCTTTGACCTAACACAGTCCAGTAAGTAAAAAACCTCAGAAAAAGACTATCTCTAAGACAATGAGACATGACTACTCTTGTTCTGGTTTCCCCATCAGAAGAACCATTTGAGGAAGAAGGTGAGGGAAGGTGACCAATCTAGAAGGGCCTTTAAAGGAGGAAGGAGAGACAGTGTCGATCCAGGGTCTAAAGATAGAGGTGGATGGGAGGCTCTCTGCCAATGGCCTCCAGAGTGTTACTCACAATCAGATACAGACAGAAGCATTGCTAGTTCTTTCCTCAAAATGATTTTCCATGAAGTTAATATAATAAATTAAAACAATCGCTCTCTCCAACCATACTTCACAGTTCCGGCCGGTTGTCATGGCTGTGAATGTCTAGGGACGAACCAGACTCTGGAAGTAGGTGGAGCAAGGAATGCAGTCTGAGCGCCAGTTTCCCGTGACAGGAGGTAAACCACTCAGCGTGTCATGATTTCCAAGCAGAATCGCAGAGCAAACACAGCCCCATATCGTCTAGACACAAAGCCATCCCCCATGGACTGCTGGCCTGGTCTGGTTCCTTTTCTGCTCTCCTGGCCTTGGAAACTAAGCTGAGATTTTTTGAGCCTCCAGCAGAAAATCAAAATCTTGACCTCTCTGATGAGAAAGGGCTCAGCTGGGTACCTGGGTGGTTCAGTCGTTTAAGTGGCTGCCTTCTGCTTAGGTCATGATCCCAGAGTCCCGGAATCAAGCCCCACATCAGGCTCCCTGTTCAGCCAGGAGTCTGCTTCTCCCTCTGACTAGCCCCTCTTGTGCTCTCTCTCACTCTCCCTCTTTCAAATAAATGAATAAAATCTTTTTAAAAAAAGGGGGGTGCTCGCTTTGACTTCATGGCCAGCACCAAAGGCCCCATCATTAACCAGGGTCCAGCTTGGTTCATGAGAAGATAGAGACTTTAAAAAATGTACTTACATGTTTGGTGACCATCTGTGTGTATGGAGTGGGTGCACACATTGTGGGGGCTCCTGAACACTGACTGTGTCTCTTGAGTTCCCATTCCCTTTTATCTGACCAAGAGTCCCCATGTAGCAGGAAGCACAATGATCACCAGACTGGGGGTGAGCAACCAGAAGGTGGCTGGTGAGTCTGAGCTAAAAGGCCTCTGCTGCCCCTCAGGAGACCTTGTCTCTGGGACCTTCAGGCAGAGATTTTAGGGCTGTAGAGAGCGATGTGGGGCAGGTCACTCAGGCCCTACACGGCTGCTCGCTTGTGGATCTCCCCATGAGACTAACAATAGCTGCTACGTTTACTTTCCCTGGAGACATCAGGCCTGCCCCACTTCCCAGCAGATGACTTTGAGCACACTCCTTAGGCTTTCTGAGCCTCAGTCTCCCCAGCTGTAAAATGGGCTAATAATAATACCACTCTCATAGGGTGACTATGGGAATTCAATGGGTTCACATATGAAAAGTACTTCACAGATGCTTGATATTTACTAAGGGCTCAGTTCTTGAGCTTTAAAAAAAAACAACACTGCAGGTATAAACTTGAAAACTGTAGTTAGATTAATAACTTCATTGAAAGCAACGTCCTGCATGAGACCACTGTTTATCACGGTGTGATAAACAAATTCCCCATAAAATGCAACCTACAGAACGCAACAGACAGGGCCTACATTGGTTTCCCATTGTTGCGGTAACAAATAATCCCAGATTTAGTGGTTTAAAACAACACAAATTTATCCTCTTACAATTCCAGATTACAAATCACCTTACAAAGCGGCCTTAATGAGGCTGATATGAAAGGTTGTATTCCTTTTAGAGGCTCTAGGGAAGAATGTATTCCTTGTCTTTTCCAGCTTCTGGAGGCTGCGTGCACCTCCTGGCCTGCAGTCGCATTACTCTAACTTCATCTCCTTCTCTGAGTCTGACCTACCTACCTCCTTCCTATAGGACCCCTAGGACCACATAGCAGATGATCCAGGATAACCTTCCCCTCCCAAGACCTTTAACCTAATCATATCAACAAAGGCTCATTTTCCTTGTTCCAGGTTCAGGGATGAGATGTGGACATCTCAGGGAGTTGTCATTCTGCCTACCCCAGGGCAGGAGCCCGGATGCTGCATGGATGCACAGAAACAACAGAACGAATGTCAGCTAAGCTGCCACCTTGGAAGTTATAGAGTGGGACAGAACCTTCAGGCAATCCTGTGCCACTAAGGTGGCGTTAGGTGGGTGTCAAGTATATTATTCTGAAGCACATTATCCATGGGGTCCCAGATGGCTGCACGAGGAATAGGAAAGAAGGAAGTGCTGCTCCAGGTGTGGGGAGAGCCTGGCATCCCCGGCTGGCTCCTCACCATGCTCGTGGGACTAAGGCTGTGCGGGACAAGACAGGGAGGAAAAGGAGGGCTCTTCTTCTGCTTCAGAACAGATGTCCCTGGGTGTCCTGCCAGCACGAGACCCTCTGGTAAGGGCTTGGCTGGCTGAGGGACAGGCTCAAGCCATACCCCAGCAGCCTCTGCCAGAAGTTGAATCTCTAAGCTTTAACGTGGAGCTGGAGAAGTGTGAATATCGCAGCCCTTGGGCAGAGCAAGGCTGGCTCCTAGAGGAAGGGGTGTGTCCTCCTGCCAGCTCATCTTGGCTTCACAGAATGGCTACTGAGCTCATGAATGTGTTGCTGCTCATGAAATCACTTCAAGACTTCTGGAATGGACAGCTACCGCCCCTACCTGCTTGCTCCCCTGCTGGCTGTGCCTCTGCCACGTGTCTGATGTCTGAGATCCAGCTATGACTATTACCTCCCTGTGATGTCAACTCCGACCCGACTTGGCTGTGAAGCAGGCCTCCCTCTCGTGGGGCTCACACAAAGGAGGCCTGTCGGGAGGCAGCAAGGCTTCCTGACCACAGTTTCCTGCACCTTGGCTCAAGCTGCTGCACAGAAACTTTTTATGGTTACCGATCAGACTGGGGCCTGGAATCACAGAGTGGGACGCTGGCTCCGGCCAGGCCCTCTTTGCTTGATTAGCTATCGTATCACTCTGGAGCTCTTTGGGATCTGGAAGAAAAGCCGATGTGAATTTCCAACTAATAAAATTCAGTCGAGTCGCTAAATAGGGGCCCGCTGGTAACCGCTTCCTGTAATAAAATCCATATGGCAGGCTTGACAAGGAGCACCAAAGACTCAGGTTCTTCTCTCTTTGGAAATGCAGAAAAGCCACTGTCAGAGGACAACCTAGGGTCCTGTGGCCAGTCCCCTCCCTTCCTCCATGGAGCTGGGAATCCAGGGCCTCACTGAAGCAGAGAAATAGCTCCAGGCCCCTGGATTCTCTGTGGGACTGGACACTGCAAAGTCTTCCCCCCACGGCCCTGGGCTTGGTGCCACTTGTCTGCTTTCAAATTTAAATTCTTCTTCCAGACCTGGGCCCTTAGGCAACCTGTGCTGCCTCCCGCCCTGGGACACTTTGCTTCCTTGTACCCCAACACACACCTCTGCTCCAGCTTCTTCCCTAGAGTCTTGCTGAGAAAATTCTCACTGCCCAGTGGACCCCATGAAGAGATGATCCTATTTGCTCCAACCACAACTATGCTCCCCGTTTCCCAGTCTGGTCTTCACCCCTTCACCCCAATAAATGCACCTTGGGACCCATTTTCACGAGGGTGATGTCAACTCCAGCCCTCCCTCCACTCCCTTCCTGACCACCTGTGGCACTGAATCTCTGGGGGACAGATGGCAGCTCGCTCACGGGCCTCTGGCCCCGTCCATGAGTGAAGTGCAAGGCTGTTCCATCTCAGCTCCCTGACAATGAGGATGAGTTCCCCTTTCCCTCCCTGAGTCCTCTGGCCCCCTTCCAAGTGAGCTCCACCTTCCCGATACCTCATGTGATGTTCCAGGAAGGGACCCTCTTGTCCTGGATCATGAAGTTTTCTATCAACTCATGCTTTCCTAGCCTCATTTCCTCTTTTGGAAGTCGCCCAAAGCAATGGCCACCTGGACGAATTGAAGGCGCCCACCAAGCCCTTGTGGCTTTGTCAGACCAGCTCAGAGGCCTTGACGAGGCTCTGGAGGCTACCTGACCCCACTCTACTGCTCTTTCCCACCCACTGCCCACCCCCCTCTTCACTTTCTCTCCCAGGCTCCCCCTGCGCTCACTGGTGAAACAGCAGCACTCTCTCAAAGCCAAGCCTGCCCAGAGGGAAGAATGGGTCAATACAGCTGGGCGGCCTGTGCCCCCTCCTGGCACACAGGTGGAGAAGGATGTAGGTGCCAAGAGCCAAGAAGCCAAAATGGCTCATCACCAACAGCGATGTCAGCCAGAGAAGTGCCGAGGAACGTTAACAAGCTACTGTTAACAGGGCAGGCAAATGCTTCCACACAAGGCCACCCAAAATGCCACAGCCCATGCCACCCCAGGGCCAGCTTAATGTTAGAAGCAGGTCTCATTTCTAGGGAAATAAGGACCAACAAAAATGGGCAATTCTTGAAACCCAGGACTCTGAGATGGAGAAGAGCTGTTTGCTTGGTACACGTTTTTGGTCACTTTCTGAGAAGCAATTACATGTGGCCTCGCTCTATGTTTAATTAAGTAATTAATTAACTGTTTGAGTAGATGATATACACACAGGGGGAAAAATCAAGCAGCACTTAACTATTGTTATGTTTGTTTAGCTGGGGGCACCAAAGAAGAATGTGCGATGTAGAATTCGCATAATCTCCTTTTGTCCACAGCAGCAAGAATTACTGCTGGGCGTGGATTCCCGGGACCCAGAAGGTGTGTCCTCTTAGCTCACTCAGCCCTCACCTTTGAGGTTGGGCATGGTCAAGTGGGAGCCAGCAGTCATGGATCCACCCTACACGAGCTCCCAGGGGGCTGCTGGTCTCTCCCCAGCTCTGCCATGATCCCCAGTTCCTCTTGATTTGTACCCAGATCCATAATTCCCGAAGACAATCAGGGTCAGAAGTTGGACTATTTATTTTCTACGTCCGTTTTAAGGAAAGAGCATTTTCCCTTCCCTCAGCAGGTTATGGAGTGGGAAGAGACGTCTCCTCAAAACCCATGTCCCAGGCGATACATTTACAAATCCCTAACATGGGAAGGAGTTCAAGACAGTGGCTTGGAGGCTATTAACCCTCCTGTTCTGCAGACAAGAGAAAGGGCAGGCCCTCCCAAGTGGCTCGGGAGGTTTCTCAGAGCACTTTTCCTGTCTGCAGCAGAGAGCCAGCTTTGAGATCAGTTGACTCTTGGTGCCCAAATAGAACTAGGTCGCCCAGGAATTCTGTTCGAACATGCACGCCACTCTTGTTTCCACCAGGCCGCAGGGCCCCTGGAGCGAATGCCACCTCCCCGGACGCTGGCACCAGCAAGGCCTGTGGGTGACATGCTGGTCCCCATGCCACAGGCACTGTCCCTTGGGTCCACAGGGCCCAGATCTACGAGAGCAGCAGGAAGCCCTTACTAAGTAAGCACTTACTACATGCAAGGCCTCTCCTTCAGCCTCGTGGCTGCATCACTGCATTCAGGACTCGTGGCTATCCTGGATCCCATAAGGAAGTCCTTTCTCATCCCCATCGGGCACATGAGGCTACAGCTGTGAAGCAACCTGCCCAGCTAAGGGGCAGAGCCAGCCCTGGAACCCAGGAGGCCGAGCCGAGGCTTTGCTGTCTCCTAACATGCTTATTTCTAGGCACGCTGTCTTTTGGACGTGTTTACCTTATGACTGCAGAGCGGGAGCAGTGTGTAAGTTCACCGACGGGCTTTCCTTCCTAGAGGTACAGGTCGGGGGCACCTCTGCTCACTTGGTCCCACTTAGTGAGGAAGGAGAAGCGCGCGCATTCACACAAGCGCAACCCCCCGTATTTCACGCTTCTTATAATCCCACATCAGTCCTGAAAACTGTATCCAAGTCTTGTCAGGAACCTTAAAAATACAACCCCCCCCCCGGCCAGCTTACTGAAAAGGCCACTCCCAAGCACACAGCTCCCTGACATGTCTGCACAGGCACCCTCATGACTCCTGCTGCGGCCTAACCTTCCAGAAGGCTGGCCTAGGCCCAGGGCCCCCCTGGCTGCCCTCCTCGCAGCGCGGCCACATGGTCTCGAGCAGCCACAGACACTCACGTGGATTTGCCACAGATTTTCCTCTGGTACCACTGCTTGCAGTTGGTGAAGTACTTCTTGTTGGTGCCGATGAGCTTCTGCACAGCACACACGTTGGGGCTGAGATGGAAGCAGCAGTGTTAGCAAACTGGGCAGCATGCCCCCCCGCCACCATGTCCTCCCCCTGCCCCCATTGTGGGCCCTCCTGGGCCATCAGAATGTTCCAGACATGAAGAAGGTATACAGTCATTTTAGGGTTTTTTTTTTCGGGGGGTAGCTCAGGGGTAGACACCGTCTCTAGCAATTTCTAGCCCCCCGCAAGTTTCCTACCATATTAAATACTGTCTAAGTGCATCTCACATGCTGACATGGTTTCACGTAAGCGTCCTTCTTCTACACAGGTATTTGGTATGCATAGATAAAAGCATCTCAAAATGTTTAGGTCACACGCTACAGATGGAGACAACGAGCTAAGGTGTATGTCTGCTGAGCAAAGCAGCTTTGAGAGAAAGCTCCCAGCCTTTCGCTGTACACCCAACCCCTGACCCAAAATGTCCACAGGCTCTAACCTGGCCTCCCGGGACATGGCCAGCCCCACTGTCATGAGGGGAGGCCAAGGTCTGGACCCGGCACCTCCCAGGCAGTGCCACACAGATGTACTTTGCGTCCCTAGGCCAGAGGCTTGGCTCTGAACACAACCAAGCTGACTGTGGTCAGGACCTCGTTAGGAGATGCTCTCCCACTTGACTCTCTGTCATTCATACCCGGGCCCTATCCCGAGTCCGCTGTCCCTAGAAAGCCTTCCTCTAGGGCCCCAGGCGACACTCTTCTGTGCACATCTGACCTGGAATATGGTCCTTGTTTGATGCTTGATGCTTGATGCCAAACAGAATCCAACACTGATCAGAGAGGATTATCTCCCTGCCCTCCAAAGAACAGGGTTCCCTGCCTTGTTCTTTCTTTTATGTCCCAGATGGGGCCTAGCCCTGGGTCAGGGTGAAGAGAGACTTTGGAAGGACCTTGTTGAAAATACTGCTCCTGGGACCACCCACTCAGAGGAGTCCATGGGAACTCTGGAGAAGCTGATGGCAATGTCCACAGTTCTGCTGAGAAGCCTTCCTTCCCAGAGCCATGGGGGTTTGTTTTTATGTTTTCTTAATCCATGGACCAAGTCATGATCCGGACCATGCTCAGGCCATGTGGTGGCGGGATTGTCATTAGGAGCCCGTGGCGAAAGAAGGCAGCTGTGGCTATGTGGTCACAACTGTGGGGGCGGGGGGGGGGGGTGTCTTCCTGCCTCGGGTCAGGCTCATTGGCCAAAGCGCAAGTCAGAGGAAAGCAAAGCAAAGAGCCAGGGGCTTCCAGAAAACCTCTGCATCCTGAGAAATTCAGGCGTGACTTTTACATCTCAGTTCCTCTGTTACTTTAAAAATGCACTCAGTAACCATCACTTGCTGGCAGGAAGACACGGCTCCTTCAGTGAGAGCTGCACCTACCATCCCTGGACTGCTGGCTGCGGGAACATGGGCAGTTCTCAAATGTTCAGAGTTGGGTTATTGTGTAGGAGGGTGCACTGACACTTTTCTTTGCTGCTGTCTCTTTTGTCCCATGTGGATGTCACCTTTTGTCCAGTTTGTGGCTCAGGGGGCACAGGTGAATGGCCCAAGTAGGCCCACTACGTAGCAGTGAGTCGGCGTGGGGGGGGGCAGGACAGGGGAAGTTAAGGGTGGAGAGCAAACCCCAGGCTGGCAGGGAGGTAAGCCCACGTCCCCTTAGCCCTAGCTGGGTCACTCCTGAGGATTCTACCGGAAGCCCCTTTGCTCCTCTGTCTGCTGCCTGAGATTCACAGGTTACAGCTATCCCCACATAACCCCGGGAGAGTCCCCACTGGCCACACATCAGCCCTAGGTACTGTTTATTGCTGTACAATCTCAGAAGCTCTTCTATGTGACCGAGCAGGAAACAATTACTGTCGATGAATTCCCTGCAACTTTCCGTAGGCGGTTGGCGAATCTTCAGTGAGTCTCTTCTGGATGTGGTTCCAACATTCCTCTGCGGAGTGAGTTTCCACCGCTGCGGCCCTTTGAGATAGGAGCGGAGGATGGGGGCAAGGGGGGGTCTCGCTCTCACAGCAGGGTGGGAGGGGTGGGCTGTATACACAGGAAATCAAGGCTGAAGTCTAGTCGAAATGACCTCGCCATTTCTGGGCCTTCAGCCTTCAGCACCACAGCTCTGCTGTTCCAGTTGGATTTGAGAATCAAGTGCTCCAGGAAATCCAGCCCAGTTTGGGAGGACAGTAGAAGTACGAATGCATTTTTCTGTCTCTGTCAGTATTTCTGTCCCTCTCTATGGCAACATGGGTGCAGCCGGGAGTCAGGAGACCATGTCACAGTCTCTACGCTCCCAACAGGTCTCTGCACTGGAACTAAGTACCTCCCTCCCACTAAGCTGCGGTTTCTCCATCTGTAAAATGGGAACACAAACTACAGATGTCCCCTGTGGTGGTGAAGATGCAAGCGAGCGGGGTGGGGGGACAGAGCGCCGGGCATGGGTGAGGCACACTTGCTAGCTGTGCGTCAGGTCTTGGAGAGCACCGCGTGGCCTTAAAACAGCAGAGATTTTTCTTCCCTTTTCACCACTTCTCACTGCAAATGGAGGGTTGGGGCTTGAAAAAGGTCATGCATTTTGCACAGGGTGCCACACCCATGTGCAAGGCTGCGCAGTCCCGTGGTACTTCTGGGGGCACGGTGGTCACAGTAAATGCAACCGTGCTTACAACCATTTTGTCACAGTTCATCTGCCCACGGGCCCACACTTTACAGGGGAGGGGGTACAGGTGTGACTTCTCAGACCATCCTGCCAATCACAGATCTCTGCAGGCCTTTCCCGTGACACCCCAAGAACCAAAACAACAGGATCAGCCTGCAGAGGCATAGGGAGGAGGGGTGCACAGGAAGTTGGTCTAATATCCAAAATTCATAATAAGGAGCACTTGTTTTGCAAAAATACATAAACAAACAAACAAACAAACAAATAAATAAAATAATGCAGTATTTTCCAGGTGGTGTCTCTTCTGGGCTCCCAAGGGAAGGAGGATTTCTGCAGAAGTGATTCTTGGTGGAAGGATGCCAATGCCCTTGGGGAAGCTTCACGTTGGTGTGCACAGAGACACCATTCTGGGGGGCAGTGCTGCAAGACCCGTTATCCGGATCCTCTCCTGACTTAGTGGCTAAGATACAGAGGGAACAGAAACCTCCCAGGCACACTGTGGCACCCAAGCAGAACACGCTTCTTTAGCAAGAAAGGCAGGAGGACAAAGGTGAGCTGGGCATAGACAGTGAGAATGCCAGGGACACCCATTTGGACTTTTAAGCCTCAGAGACCCCTTAACTTTCTGAACCGACCCTCAGCCTTCTGCACACACAGCCTAAGCCCAAGGTGATTCTCCCCTTGCCCTAAAGAGCCCTGGACATTCCCTGGTGCTCTGCTCTTTCCAGGAGGGTACCGAGGCTGCGGCTCACCCTGCCTTCATTCCACTTGACAGAAATCCCCCTCCCCACAGCCCTGTGGACCTGATGGGCCAAATAAGCCCATATATAAGGCCACAGGCACAGGGTACAAGGATGACTACCCCTGAAGGGGGCAGCCTGTATGCACCCCTGGGGTTCTCCTCAGGGTGGGGAGCCGCGGCTTTGTAACGCCTCTGAAGTCAACTCTAGTCACCCTTAACAGTGAGTTTTGACTTGAGTACACATCTGCCCAGTCACGTGGCAGTCTGGGCCCTACTGAGTTCAAATCCAGACCCAATGGCATCTGAACTCCTACTGGGGTCCAGGGACATGTGGGCTACCATGTCCTTTACCCACATAGAGTTTTACCTCATTGTGAAAAAAGAGTTGATACAACCAGGTAGGCTGGAAGCTATAGCCAAGCCTGGTTAAGTGTGAGGCACAATGGTTTAGTTTGGGATGTAGAAATACTAGCCATCCCTGTCTGGGTCTGGGCCGGGATCTTTACCAGGTCGGACCCTCTGCTTGGGTTTGCCTCCTAAAGCCAACACATCCTCAGTGTCTCAAAGGACTGTCCACAATGATAATGTCCCACACTTATAATCCCAGCTATTGTTTCAAGGCATTCCAATCTTGGCTCCAGGGTCTAGTGCAGGACTGCAGGAAAGTGAAGCATCCTCTCCGGACTCAGTTTCCCAGTCTGTACCACGTGTGTGAGGAGAGGAGATGCCACACTGCCACTGCCGTGCCTGGTGGTGGGCGCGGAGCCTGGCCAAGTGAGCAGGAGCCTCCGGGCTTTGGACACTGCCAGCTTGCATGGCCCTGTGCCACGTGTGGAGACGCTCTCTGGACAAGGACCTGGCCCCACTGGAATCTGCGCCCGGCTGGGTGGGCTTCCTCTCTGCCCTGTGGCTTTCCACCGTTATTCTGGGCAGAGCTGCCAACTCCCCCCCTCCTCCCCCACCTCGCCCTCCCGGGGAGAGGAGGCTGAAAGCCCTGGCCGTTTGTCCAGCCCTCTCGGCCCGATGGGGAGTGTTGCTGGTCAGCTCGCCCGTCCCCTCCTCTACAAGTAGCCTCTCCTGCGGGCGTGCCCTCCAGGTCCCCCACCCCGCTCTGTACACCCCGTGCAGGGCCGGTCCCTCGGGGTGCCGGCGCGCCGCCTGCTTTGCGTTTGCGCTTTGTCCCGCGCGCCCCCGGCCCGTCCCGCGGCCACCCCGAGCGCTGCGGCCGGCTTACCCGTGCTGGCGGCCCCGGAGCCGGCTGTGCTGCAGCACCAGCTGGTACGGCGACTTGGCCGGGCCCGCCAGGGTGGCGGCGGGGCCCAGGGCCAGCGCCAGGGCGAGGGGCAGCAGCCGCACGAGGAGAGCCATGGAGCGGGAGGACGCGGACCTGGGGAAGTGAGAGCGCCGCTGCCGCGGGCCAGGTTAAGTAGGCGGCGAGCGGGAGGGAGCGGCCGCGAGGGGCGGGGAAGCCGGGCGCCCGCCGCCCCCGCCTCCCGCCCGCCGCCCCCGGCTGCGCGGCACCCACGAGCGGCTCCCGCAGTTCCCGCCCGCCCGCGCTCCCCGCGCGGCGCCCACCCCAGGGGCCAAGGCCCCTCCGGCGGGCGGGGTTGGGTGGCGCTGGCAGCAGGGGCGGCGGGCCGGCTCCTCACACCTCTCTCTCCTCCGGGCCTGCAGAGCCCCAGCCCAGAGATCCCTCCCTGACCTCTGGCTGCAAAACTCTAGGGGAGCAGGGCACTGGTGATGCCCTCCGCACTCCCTTCACACTTCTCTGTGTTTCCGGAACTGGCCTCACCCTGGCTAGCTAACTGAAAGACAGGTAAGGAGTAACACTTGGATTGACAGAAGCCAAAAAACATGTGCTACCATGACAGAAGCCAAAAAACTAAGTTACACTCAGAACCCCCAGAAGCGGGTGTCGGGGGGTCCTCTCATCTTGGTGCACACTCATTCGCTTTCCTTAAACCTCTCTTCAGTACTCTGGGCCTGACAGACTCTGCAAAGAGATGGAAGGGACTAGATTTCTGCCCTGGAGGAGCTCAGAGCACCTCTGCAAATAGTCACATGGGAGGGGCCGTCAGTATTCACCCAAGCACCTATTAATCACCCACTAGTTGCCCCCCCCCCACCCCAGTGCTGTTGGCCCTGGGGAGACAATGAAGGCCTGGTGAATGACATCTGGGCTCTTTCTGAAAAAGTTCACAGTTGGGAGATCCATGAGCCAACAATGTGCCATGGAGAGTGGCAGCTGGAGCCTTGGGAGCCCCAAGGAAGCACCTGGCCCTGTGGAAGTGACATCTGGTCTTAGACCTGAGGGTGAGAAGGAGCTGGTCAGCAAAAGGGGGCATGTGTTCAGGGAACTCAAGTTGTCCTGTTGGCTGAAGAATGGGGAGGTAGAGTCAAGGAGAGAGGAAGCTGGAAGACTGTGCTGCAGGGCCCAGATGCAAGCTAAGTGCTCGTGATGGGAAAGCAGGCAAGTGACATGATCAGTGTCAGGAACAGGCTGAGAGACGCTCAGATAAAGCAGGGCCACACTGGAGGCAGGAACGTCAGGTGACTAGGAGGGGGGCACATGAGAGCGGGACCATCCGTGGTAGAGATGGGTATGCAGAGAGGTGGGCCAACTCGAGGGGTGTGGAGGAGGTAACAGACCCAGCAGAACCTGGAGGCTGTACGTAAGGAGGGGAGGGGGAGGAGGCAGGATGTCTAAGGTGCTCTTGGCATGCACATCTCGGTGGGTGGGGACACTGTTTTTACAATAAGGGACAGGGATGGAGTTGCAGGTTTGCCAGGAGAGGGGAGGTCTGACGTGCTTGTGACTGATTGAGGTAGAGTGTCCCACGCACAGCAGGACGTAGGCTGTGGCTCTCCAGGAGGGTGGGGGTGGAGAGTCACATGTGGGAGTCACCCTGGGCACACATGAAGCTGAAGCTGTGGGAGAGCATGGACTCTTGGGGAGGGCAGAGAGAGCAGGAGGTGGGTGATGGCCGTGACGGTGAGGATGCAGAGCAGCCACAAAGCCAGTGACGGAGTGGAAGGAGATGGGGAGCGTGGGGCTGTCCCTGGGGAGGGAGGCTGTCAAGGAGGTGCTGTTCGCAGTACTGCTGCTCACATGACAGACCCAAAGAGCCTGCAGTGTTGCAAACAGAGAGCCACTGGGGACTTGGCTGTGGGCAAAAGGATGGCTGAAGCCAGATGGGGTGGTTTGACAGTGAGCGGGTGGGGTGGAGATGCGAGTACAGAGCATAGACAATTCTTTTAAGAATCTTGTCTGGGAAGGGAAAGGGAGAGTCAGGATGGGGGTCAGGGGAAGACAAAATCAAGAAAGGCTCAGACATGTTAGAACGCTGATGGAAAGGAAAAAGAAAAAGAGGGATAATCAGAGTAGGAGGTGCAGGGAGAGTCATGGAGCAGAGCAGTTGAGGGGATGGGGGCAGGGGCACCTCCTACTTAGGGCAGTAGAAGCTATTGGGGGCCTGACTTGGGGGAGCAGAGGGAATAGGGAGAAGAGGACAGATTTCAGGGAGACTTCAGGGTAGCACTGACTAGACTTGGAAACCCCATGGGCACTAGAGTAAGGAGTGAGGCAAGTGAAGAGGCAACCAAGGCTTGTAGCTGGAAAGACTGGATGTATGAGGGGCACACGGGGAAGGTGCATTTGGGTGTCAGTGGGGAGTGAGGCGTGACCCCGGGTGTGTTCACATCGTGCCCCTGAGCCACCTGCATTTCCAGGTGGAGAGGTCCTGAAAGGAGCGGCCTTCACAAGGCTGGAGTGCTGGGGAGGGGCGAAGACAGGAGATGCACCTTGAGTCACCACACTAGCAGGTGGTGGCCAAAGCCAAGGAGTAGACGAGGTATCTGGGGAACCTCTGTTGGAAGAGAGAAGGAGGAAAAGCAAGGAGAGGGGAAAGAGGAAGCAGGTCCAAGCCCTGGGGAGAATCCATTTGAGAGGCTGAGGGGCAGGCAGAGAAGGAACCCAGCAGGGAGGCCAAAGGAGAGGAGGGTTTCAGAGAGCAGCATCATTGCCAGGTGGGGCGGAGAGCTCCGGCTGGATGCTATCACCGAGTGAGTCCTAGCTTATCATTGGCACTCGGGAAACCAAAGACCAGAAGGCTGTAGAGAGTTTCCTGGAACCCCAGTTTGTATCTTCTGCATTGAAGACTAGGGAATGAGGTGGGGTGGTCTTGACCTGATGGCCTTTCTCCCCACCCCCATCTCCCCAGAATGAAGGGGTGGGACATTCACTGTCCTGGCTAGCTCTGGGAGGGAAGGCTCTGTCACTTTGAGGAAAATATTCCTTTGCCTGTTTCTACCCAGATGAGGCTCATTCTGCTCGCTGGTGAGCACGGTCAAGCACATACCTCAGTCTGGAATAAGTGAACTTTCCCAAAAACAACCTTCTGAGAGAGGAGAATGTCTCTCTTGCTGCCTTAGATTCTGGGTTCGAGTCTCCAGGGTTTAGCTCCACTTGATCTGTGAATTCTTTCCCTCATTGTGGGGTTTATTACCATTTCCTTTTTTTTTCCCTGCAACCTCTGGGAGAAAATCCACAGAACAGGATAGGAAGAGCTATTTTGATGAGTTCCACATCAAGAAATCCTGTGTGCTGACTCTCTGCTCAGCCAGGGGTCACGCAAAGAGAGAGGTGTCTTTGGCAATGACCCCACTCAGTGAGTCAGTCTGGATGGCTGCTCAGATCACCGGCTGGGAAGGCTGCATTGGCTGGGCTGAGGTCTGAGCACATGGCAGCCTCTATGGACAAGCATCTGAGCCTGACCTACTGGAAAATAATTCCTTTGTAAATGTGGGGTGGCTTTGACAAGGACAGCAGGATAAGAAACAATAGGAAGTTTCTGGGAAGGAAAGCGGGGAAGTAGCCCTTGGCGATCTTATTTGATGGTTCACCTTTGTCGCTGGAGTCCCCACACCAGGTCCCCCAAGTAGAGAGCCAGCCTTGCCTGAGTAATGGCATTGGGACAGCAGAGCTGTGGAGTTCAGGTGCTGGAGGCAGGTGGCCTGAGTTCAAATCCCAGTCCTCCTACTTAGAAACTGTGTGGCCTTGGGCAAGTTGTTCAACTCCTCTGAGCTTGAGTTGCTACTTCTCTCACAGACATGCTAATAAAACCTGCCTCACAGGACTTCAGCGTAGATTACATTTTATAACTCAAGTAAAACGGCCAATAAATAGGAGTTGCTTGCTTCTCCCTGGTAATGGTTCTATATAATAGAAGCCACTGATTAGCAAGAATAGAAGCAATCATGTGAAAATGATCATTTAATTAATTTCAAGCAGAACGTTTCTCTGTTTCAACAGGACAGCTCGGCCGAGGACAGGAGGAAGTCTTCGAAGAGATCCAAGCTAAGGCTTGAAACTCCCCCCGGGGGCCAGAGCCCTGGCAGCATGTGGACTGTAGGGAAGATTCCTCCTGTGTGTAAGGGCCCAGGACCCCGCCTTCCCGGCCCAGCTCTCCCTGTAGCAAGATTTATGGGCTTTGGAGCAAGTCAGGTAATCTCTGCAAAACTTCCCTCATCTGTAAAACTAACATTCGATGACTTGAGTTTTTCCATGAGCTCAGTAAGAGATTACAGCGATATTTCATTTACTGTTTAGATGTAGGAAAAAAAAATTCACCTTCATGCCTACCACTGCCCCCTCTAGAAAACCATAAACCACAGAGCCCCGCGAATGTAAACATGTTCTCCCACCAGAGATAGCTGCTCTGGGGGTGTTTTTGTTCTACGGGACAAGATGCAGCTGACGGGAAAAGCAAGGGTCCTCCATCCCCGCCGACCTGGAGCCAGCCAGGGCTAACACAGCTCACTAAGAGACCGCTCACTTGGAAAGGATTTTCTTTTTCTTTCTGTGTCAGACAAACCGAAGAGAAAGAGCGGCTTGTTTGGAACAATAATTACTAGACCTTTTCAGGCACTTTATAAAAATGACTACTTTCACATTCTGTGGCTCACGTAACATTCCCCCCAAACGGTTTCGTTTTTGAAAAATCACTCTGTTGTGCTTGACAACAGGCCTTAAACATCGGGATGAATTCGTGGTTTCCAACAAGTTGGCCACAAACAAAACCGACAGAAACTGGTTTGGGGTCTGCCTGTGGGAGAGCTGGCGTTTGGAACCCTGGCCAAATTCATGCCTACCTCTTGCCATCCTCCCCAGGGTCCCTGGTGATGCCCGTGTGTCAATGGGGACAGACGAGATGGTCAACATAATTTCCAGAGGACACTCAGCCTCTCTAACCTGCCACCTGGTAGCGAATTAGCTCTTAAAATTCAGTACCCTCGGACTTGCTGGGGAGAAGGAAGGATGGGTTTTGGCACGAGATATCTCACTTAAAAGAGTACGCGAATCGCATTTTGAGGAAAGTTTCCATTCTTTGTACAACACACAGCGGCACTATCCATCTTACTTTACACGCGGCAATTATCCATCCCCCTAACAAACAAATGCACAAAACAGCCCTGTTTTCGAAAATTAAGGGGTGACTGCAGTGCCATTTAGGGAATTCGGATTTGGGTTGTCAAGGGTTTTCCACGACCTTGCCACTGAAAATGTGTGCATCTTGTTGGCGCACGAGGATCTTAGACGCCCTCTCCCACTCCCACCCTCCTGCCCCCATCAGACTCTGCCTTTTAACAAGATCCCCTGGTCATTTGTGTGCACAGCCAAGTCCGAAAAGCACAGGTCCACAGGGTTTTGGGTGAAACAGGTAAAGCTCAGATAAGTTTCAACTACAGTTCAACTTCTGGAAAGCTTTTCAAGAAATACAGACACTGACCAAAAGAAAGAAACCTGAAAACGTTTACCAGTGACACATGCCCATTGAAAATGTGGCCAGGTGCTGCACCGAGGCCCAGGTGACTTTGTGAACAAAAGTCAAGGTGCTTTGGTGACTGGCAGGGGTACCCCCCTCCCCCCACCTCCAGCATCGTCCAGCCATTGGATAGTCAATGTCTTCCACCACTGAACAGGAGAAAACAATCGTGTTCTGTTGGGGTCACTTTCAATTCTTCTTGCCTTTCAGAGCCTGCAGAGTGGACCCAGGTGGTCCACGGGTTTGCCACAGCCGGCGCTGAAAACAAACCTGCAGCTTCAGGCTCTACATTTGATGGGGGCAGAAGAACGGTCGCAGCCCTCAAATGGCACGAGGCCCCCAGTGTTTACTTGCCTAAATGACTTGCTGTTTTCACAACTCCTCCAAACACTGGCTTTCTTAATCAGGGCTTGCCAAATGCTACTTGTTGGTTAGAACCCAACTTCATTTTCCAGGGAAATGGATTTTTCACAAGAGAGTTGTTCTGATTTGGCTCAGATAAAAATGTCCTGGAAAAATAATCCACAGGCACTTTTGAGGTTGCTTCAATCACCTGACCTCAAATACTTTCGAGGATTGTTGCCCACAGTAGGGAACTTGAGACAAAGCAGACCCATGCCTTTCCTCAGTGTCCCTCAAGTTTTCCTGCTTGGAGGGCAAAGGCCTCATGGAACAGACACCACCCAGTGGGGATGCATTCCAAACTCCAGCGAGCTTCATTACTGTACTCTTGCCAAGGGCACTGCCTGGGGCTGGAAGCCCAGCAGCCACTTTTGCCTCTCTCCCTATCCTGCCCCTCCACGTGCAAATGGTCCCCAAGATCCTCCAAGCCTTTCTTCCACACCTCTCCCAGATGTCTCTGTTCCCCGCATCTAGCACTCCAATACCCCACTGCCTCGCCTTCCACCAGCAGCAGCCCCTAGCCAGCACCCCAGCCATCTGTCTTTCCCAACACTGCCTGTCTTATCTTCCCCAAACATCCCTTCTCCCAAAACATTGCTCTCCTAGGACACTCCCAATGGTTTCTAATGTTTATGAGAGAAAATCCAGACTTCTCTGCCTGTTTTCTTTCATTTTAATGGGCATTTTTTTCCTTTCATTTTAATGGACCCTTTTTTTTTTCTGGTTAAAAAAAGAATGCACACTAATGATACAAAGTTTGGAAAATACCGAAAAGGCTAGATCATAGAATAAAACGGATCCATCCACAATCTCTACACCAAAAGGTACTTTTGATGCATTGCCCTTCTTCTACTATGCCTGGCCTCTACAGGTCTCTGTGGAATTCCTCCTTCTGATGGACTTTGCCTGCTTTCCCATGGTCCTGGCATGAGCCCTGGCTCCTGTGGGACATGCAGCCCACACAGCCCCACTTCTGCTTTCCCTAGGCAGAGCACTGGGCTCCTCTTGTCCCCCACTTTCCTGTACCTGTATACTCCTCTGCCTTTAAGAACAGCATTGCTACTGAGAAGCTGTGTGCCCCCAGCAGTTCCTTAACCTTTCTGAGCTGTTGTGTAATCATCTGGTCTTCCTTCCTTGGCCTTCCCACTTGAGGGAGGCTCTCCCTTCCCATGTCGACTGGCCGTTAGCCCTTGGGTCTGCTGTGACAGTTGTTAGCCCAAGTGTTTACACATGCGTTTCTTTTAGAACTTCAGAATAACTCAGCACAGTCAACATTTACAGATTCATTAACTGACTGCTGTCTGTGTTTTGGAAAGTCCAGCCTGAATCCCTTCTGGTGCAATTCCCACCCATCGCAGTTGACTGGTCTGGGGAAGGCAGGGACTGACACGGCTCCACGTGGCCGCTCCCTCCCACACCTAGGACTTGCCTGCCTTCTGTGGCCCTCTGGGTCAGGCAGAGACCCAAGGGGCTTAAAGAACCCAGGTCCTGGCTCCCCTCCCCATCTTCCCCAGACGGGGTGGGTGTTCAGTCCCCACAGGAAGGACTCAGCTTCTCTGGGGCTGGGTGCTCCCAACCTCACATCCTGATTCTCTGACTGCCCCTGCCCCCCGCCACACCCATGGTAAATGCAGAGAAAGCCTCCACTTCCTCAGCCCCATGCTGTGCAAGCGTCAGAGACAGAAAGGGGAAGAAGTTAGAGCCCCGGAGGGACACGGCTCTACTGCAGCCTTTCTGAGAGCGTGTTAAAAGCACCTAAGAAGGGGCGCCTGGGTGGCTCAGTGGGTTAAAGCCTCTGCCTTTGGCTCAGGTTGTGATCCCAGCGTCCTGGGATGGAGCCCCGCATCGGGCTCTCTGCTTGGTGGGGAGCCTGCTTCCCTCTCTCTCTGCCTGCCTCTGCCTACTTGTGATCTCTCTGTCAAATAAATAAATAAAATCGTTAAAAAAAAAAGTGCCTAAGAAATGCTCTGACCCTGATACCACCCTGCCTCACCAAAAATGACTCTGGACATTGGAATTCATGGTACAGAGGGTGATTCTACAGGCCAGACAACCTGAGCGATAAGAGACACAACATTCTGCCTGCTGGTTTGCACACGTTGGAACATGCCCCTTCTCAAGATCAGCACCTTTACCCTGGTATGAAAGGGCAAAATTTCTCCCCACTCGAGAGCTCCGTGATACACACCCTGACTTCCCTGGACCCTCCACTCCTCTCACGCAGCAGTTGGGCTCAGGGCCCATCCCAGAAGACGCGGCCCAGAGCACACCTGTCAGCCCCAGCCGCCCCTCTCTGCTGCTGGCTTCCCCGTCACCCCCAGCCTCCCCCAGCATCTCCTCCTCAGCCTTCCACCCTGGGGGCCCCTGACCTTTCCCCGGGGTGGGATGGCCTAAACGCTGTAATTAGAGGAGCCCTGGAAAGGGGCTTGGATTGCTGCTTCTGAAGACAGCAAAAGCAGGGAGGAGCCCGGGGTTCCTCCAGACGAGACTGTGTCTGGGAATGACCATGAGCTTCCTGGCAGCAGGGAGGCAGTCTGAGGAGGAAAGTGTGTCCGAGCATGCATGCACACACACGGCACACAAGCCCACGGACACAGCTGACCGAGGGCAGGTACTGCTGTAATTACTTTCCACCCATGAAGTCATTTTGTCCTAAAATAATCCTGTGGGTTGGGTATTTTTCTTGTTTTACCGACGAGGAAGGCAAGGCTGGGAGAGGTGAAGGGACTTGCGGGAGAAGCGATGGAGCTAGTAAGCTTTGAACAGAGGCAGCCCAGTTCTTGGCACCGGCCCTGCCTACACCGCCGTGTGCTGCCCCTTGGCCGGCAGGGTGGGCTGCACACTTTTTGAGAGCCCTTGAACCTTCTTTTCTCTCCCTTGCACAGACGTTCATTGAGCAAACCCCTGTGGGTCCCCAGCAGACTTTCTGGTGAATGAGGCTGTTTGGGAGAGGAAACTAGTGACCCCCGGCCACTCCCCTCCTGCCCTGGGGACGGAGACACAGGGGCCTGAGCGGCTTGCACTGCTGTTTACTCTCACGGGAACTTCAGCGTTCCTTTGAGTGGATCCACGAGAATTCTTCAGCCGTCCTCCACAAGCTTACCGTTAGACCCCTCCCCGCCTGCAAAAAGGACTATCTGTATTTACTGCTGGGTGAATCTAAGTGAGCCAGTGCTTCCGAGATACAGGCAGGGGGATTCTCAGCCGGCTTCTGCAGTGGCGACTTTCGGCTCCTCCAAATCACCCAGTGGCATGGTCCTGCTCTGAGGAAGTCTCCAGAAGGGAGGGAGTTAAACCAATAAAAATGCTACTCTGTTGGCATTGGCAGGAGGGGAGCTGCTTTCTTGAATTTGTGTGAAACACATCCCCGTCTTTTCCCCCAGGGTCTAGACCTGTCTGCAGCACTGACTTTGGGCTCCCAATGGCCTGGAGCAACCCAGATGGGACATTCTCCAGCCGCACCCCAATTTACTCTGGGGTATTCTCTAGGTTCCCACTGCTAACTTAGGGTCTCAGCTCATGTGGATTCTTAAACGTACTGCAGCAAGCACTTTACTTATCCAGACCCCTCTTTGCAGCCTTCTGTGCTTCGGCAATGACCTCTGCCTGACTCTTTGGTTGGCAAGACGGATCATTTTCTTTCCTAATATATTTCACACTGGGGATGGACTGTGTATACTGAGCAGTCATTGTTTCTCTTAAAGTATGGTAAAAGTGGGTAAAATAAGAAGTGAGAGGTAATTTTTTGGGTTCTTGGCACAACCCGCCATGTGACAACACTTCATCCAGGCTCACTGAAAAAAAAACAAAACAAAACACCCCAAACTTCCCTTTGATACCTTGTTAAATTAGTGCTCAAACCAACTATCCGTGCCTGAGAATTCTTCAGACGAATGGCACAGTCCCTTGAATTCACATTTAATACAACAAAATCCCAGGACAACAGAAGAATTAAAATGTCGCCAGCATCTGTAGAAAAGATTTGTCTAGATTAATGAGCACATTTCTGAAGTCACAGTCGAGCCACAGTTTGAGTAAGTCCTGTCGTTCTACCTCATTTACCAAAAAACGCTACTGCCGGTGTATGGACAATGGTGTTGCTCCAGAAAATGGTTTGGGACTGATTCTCCACTCACAGAACTCAGGCTACAAGTTCAGCAACAGGCTGCATGTGGCAGTTCCAGAAGTGACTCAGTCATTCTCTGCCCGTGAGGCACTCAGTCTGGTGGGGGAGCTAGGCGCATATACAATGAAATAACAGCTAAATACATGGATCCGTGGACAGGAGTTCCAAAGGAAAGTACCCAACCACACAGGGTGTGAGGGGGGTTGGTGGCTAGTCAATGGTGAGGGAGTATGGAGGGGCGGCGGGGGCGTTGGGATTCTTCCCAGAAGAGGTGATTCATCATTTGGTTGGGAGGGAAGCCAAGTCAGCAAAGGTAGACTGCAACTCATCAAACCAAAAACCAGAGGTAGGATTAGTACCAGCGACATACATATTGCTAGTCTAGGTTTCTGGTTCTCGTCAGAGTTCTACAGTTCCCGGGACAACAGGAGCCTAGAAGAATTGCTTTCTCATGTATCCATTCTTAATGGCCAAGGAAAAGGCCATCTTGATTATTCTATTTAGAAGCCCCCCCCCCCCCCCACTGTATAGAAATCTACTACATATCTTAAGGCTTGATATTTGGTCCTTTTTACAAAAAAACCATCTTCTGTGCGGACACTTTCCATACTTCACAACCGATCAGCACTCTGGAATGGGCCCCTAAGCCTCAGGGAACATTTCGTCTTCAGGGTCCCATCCACCACTAAGGGCACAGTACGCCGGGCCATGCAAAGACAGGTCAGCCGCCTTTGCAGTTTAAAGGAGGCACGTGGGGGAGGCAACAAGCATGAGTGTGAGTGTGTGTGTCTGTGTGATGTGCAAACTGCAGACTCTATCTGTGTGTCCAAATCCTATGCGCACAAATCCTAGTGAACCCTGGAGACAGATGTGGCTGGGTCTGGCCAAGTCAGGGAGAAGCACGAAGCTCGAGGCAGAGCTTAGAAAGGCTTGGCTTGCTGATTAAAGTCCAATACACTCTGCAACTTCAAAACATGTTTATTTAGACGTAAAGTCCTTCCAAGACCCCATAAATAAGATCTTGGCCCGTTTTCAGAGTGTATTGTGACTGTCGTGGCCTCTTTTTAACTTTGGTGCTGTAACTTCTGCTGGGGACCTGAGTGGATCACCCCACACCAGTAAATTAATAAATAAAGCAGCAGAAAGGAAGACGGCAGGGTCACGAAGTCCAGACTTTCATGCCTTTTCTTTCTTCATAACTGTTTCCAGATGTGGGGCTTGGCGCCATGCCAGCTCAGTGACAAGAACGAATGAAAGTCCTTCCTTCCCAGCTAACAGCAGGCGGCTACTGGTCCCGGCAGGATGGCCTGTTTGTGTTTGCGTTTCAGGGGGACTCCCTTGGCTGGAAGCATGGCCCTCGTTGAGTGGGGTTGCCAGAGGCTAAACACAAGCACCTTGGTGCAAGGCATCTCCTTATAAAGGTGGCGGGGAAAACTGCACACTTAGAAGAGCAGTCCTGGACCACGGGGAGAGACAGGGCCTGGATTTCGGGTCCCACATCCCGGCAGTAAAGAAATGGCATACATTCAGTCCATAGCATGGGACCCTGGGTTTACCATTGATGAAATGCTTCCTCCAGAGCCGCTGAGAAGATAGTCAGGAGCTGCTGTGCTCCCAGCTTCAGGGGGCTCACCGGCTGAGATGGGGCACACACCCACCCTTGAAACCTAGGCCAAAAGAGAATTGTCAGGAGAGACATTCTGGAAAACACACACGTTCAGGGTCTCGTAAAGGACAGTCAGGACTACTTTTGGGAGCAAAAAGAAGAGCTCCTAGAAATGGCAGGCTCCAGCATGGTTCAAGTGGCCAGTCTTTGTGTGTGGAGGAACTTCTCCCTCAACCTCAGATCTTGGTCCATGTAGCAGTCAGGCTGCCAGGGGTCCCAGGCCTGGAGGCCAGGCCAGTAGAGCTGAGGGCTCTGGCCTTCTGCTTCAGTCTTCTTCTGACTTTTGGGGAAATCTCCTTCTATTGATTTTTTATTTGCCAGCCAACCTGCTCATCACAATCACAGGGAAAATAAACTGAATTTCTCAAACTGGAAACATATAAATTAGTCGGACATCAACGTGGCCTTCTCTAGCACACAAATAGGGAGTCTGTTTGCCTGTGTAATGGTATCATTGACCACTCCGGAGCCAACCATAAGAATGCACTTCATTCATTCTAGAACACAAGTAGCTCTTTACTTGTGGATTTCCAAGAAAATCTTGCAGCTGGAACGCTCTGAAAAGTCGCAGAAAATCTTGGCTTTCATGCCTCAAAGGACATCTGACCTCAGCTGGTTTGGCCTCGCAGAGAGCAGAGCTTATTTCTTGTTTCGCTTGCAGGAGTTAATTTTGCAGACTGGAACAGAAAGCCCCAGAAAGTGTGAGGGTGAGAGAGTGGCCAGGGTCACTTTAGGGAAGCGACAAAGGAGGCTGAGTCTGTCTGCTGGTGATGGGATCTGACTTTCGGTCATAGAGTGAGAGCGTAAATGGACAATCCTGTTCTCCCGTCCTGGCTGCAGACTCTGTGCCTTTCTCAGGTCTTGGAATGGAAAGGCAGGCTGAGACAAGCCACACATATCCTCCATTCTACAGGCCCAAAACCCCAGCCCCAGGGCTACTGTATGCCACTTGCAGGTGAAATGTTGCTTACATAATCCAGATTCGGGAACAATGCATGAAAAGATATTTTAGAGCACGGATTCCTGGGGACTCATATCTTAGGGGCCAGCAGACAGGGTTCTGTTAGACCCTTTCCTGGCCCGAGCTAGACTGGGATCCATGCAGCACTGCCCAGACCCAGGGATGCATGAGATGAGCTCCAGGAGGCAAGAAATGAGCAATTTTGGGGATAAATACGAAAGATGTAGAGAATTCTTTGTGTTTTCCAGAAGCATACCATGAACTGGGAGGGCCAAAAAAGGCAAGAAATCAAGCTTTGGACTGGGAAATCTTCAGCTCTGTGGTCAAGTTTACTAAGCTTTCCTGTTCTCAAAGCTCAGCACACTCTTGTCTTACCTCCACGATGATGGACACATTGCTCCTGCCATCTGGCTTCTACTTGTCCATTTGATTTTAGTTTGGATGACACCTCCTCCAAGAAACCTTCCCTTCTTTGATAACCCTTCTCTGGGCTTGCATTCACCCTGATTTCTTCTATACTATGGCACTTGTCAGTGTTGCAATTATCTGGTGATACGTAGACTGCAAGTTTGGTGAAGGCAAGGAAGTGCCTGCCTCACTCATGTCCCCATTCCCAGCTTTCAATCACTGATACACAGATCTCTTTGCGGCGACCTGGTATAAACCAGTCAAATGATCAAAGAAAAGAGATGTCATTGTGCGGCTTTATCCCTCAGAACCGGCATGCTGGAGGGGGTGCACTGTGATGTCTTCTTTGAGGAAGCTGGGACAGGGAAGACAAGAGGAGGCATGGAACCTAGTTGCATCAGGCTACCACCCCCACATCAGGGTGTTCTGTTCCATGGGAATACAATCTGGGAATCATTAATAAGGCGGAAGGGCACTTATTTTCAGGGAGCTCCCACCACAGGCCAAGACGGTTTTCCAGATGCCAACCATGTTAATAATATTTGCCATTCATCCAGAACTGGCCTCAGGCCAGGCCACTTCTTGGGCTCTCTCAACAACCCTGCTGAGTAGAGATGGCTGTTCCGTTTTTGCAGATGAGGGACTGAACCTCACAAAGGTGGGATGTGGCCAACGCTGCGTGGCCACTGAGTCAAACGTTAAAGGTGATATTTAAAGATTTTAATTGTACGTTTAAATAACTGCCAAAGATGCCAGAGTATTGTATTTTGAATATGGACATCCCATTATATTTTTGTCAAATTTGGAAATATAGATTTATTTCATGTAATTTATGGAAAATGTCTGCTTTCTATCACTCCACCCCTTACTCATACCCCACGTGACCTTGGGGTAGTTATTTAACCTCATCAAAGTCAGGGCTCTCTATAAATCGGGAATAATAGTGGTACTGAATTATAGGGCTGTTGGGAGAATTATAATAAGCTGACACATATAAGATGTTTAGAATAGGATTGGTCCATACTGCTAAACAAGTGTTTGCTATTATTATTACTATTACTTAAATTTTTTACATGATCTAATTGCAAAGTCATTTCTCATTGTCAATATTAACCAAAGCTGACTAAATTTTGGTCGGAAAAGTATCATTTCCTTTTCTTTAAAGATTTTATCTATTTGAGAGAGAGAGAGAGCATGAGCAGGGAAGAGGGAGCAGAGAGAGAGGGAGAAGCAGACTCCCTACTGAGCAGGGAGCCCAACATGGGGTTCAATCCAGGACCCTGAGACCATGACCTGCCCTAAAGTCTGATGCTTAATGGACTGAACTACTTAGGCTCCCCTGATTTCATTTCTTTAACTTGAATAAACACATTGCTGTGGGCCCTCCTGAGAACCATCTCCCTTACGGGTTCTGACTCTAGCAGAGACAGAGAAGTCTCTATGCCCATGAAGCCAGGTTCAATATCGTCACTACTACTTGCTCTGATCTTGAGAGCCTGCGTTTTCTAGGTCCCCTTCGGTAGGTGTCTTGGGGACCTTTGTATCTGGCCTCAATGCCCCACCCACTGCAAGCCCAATGAGAGGGAAATCTTGCCTTTGCCAAGTGTGAGAGAAGAGACAGGGAGGGAGAGGGAGGAGGGCTAGGCAGGTCAGCATGGAGGAGGTGATCCCAGGCAGATCTGTTGTGGGAGAGCACACTTGTGGAAGCTGAGCAAACGGAATCTGGTACAAGCTGTGCTTGTCCACACAACCCCTGGGAGGTCTTCCTCTAGCCCTGAGGTTCTGTGAGCTTTGTTTTATCTGTTGTTTTATACACACACACACACACACACACACACACACACACACACATTTATTTATTTATTTCATTTATTTATTTTAAGAGAGAGAGAGCGAGCATGAGCAGGGAGGGACAAGGGAGAAGGAGAGAATCCCAAGCAGGCCCCACGCTCAGTGCCAAGCTGGACACTGGGCTTAATATCACCATCCCAAGATCATGATCTGAGCTGAAATCAAGGGTCAGACACCTGACTGAGCCACCCAGGCGTCCCTCTGTGCTTCATTTTAAAGTCCCCACATGTCCCTGAAGGGCTGTGACCACAAGTGAACGAGACTGCCTTCTCTCAGCAAGGGCCAGCATCCCAGAACGTACCAGAGGGAAGAGGTCAAATGTTCTCTGCTTTTCCTCCCCAGGTTAAACAGCAGACTGGTGCTCTGCATGGCTAAGTCCTGTAGACCCTCTTGCTACTCCAAGAGTGGTCTATGGAGCAGAATTACTGGCATCACCTCAAACTTCTAGAACAAGCCCCACTGAATCCGAATCTGCTGCAAATGAGCCGATCTTTACCTTGGCAGGTCTTAGAATGGGGAGAGTTGCACAAAACCTAATGCCGCCCACCACACCTCAGACTAGTTAAGCCAGAACTCTGGCTCTGTGGTCCCAGCCACAGTTTTTTAAGCTCCCAGAGCCATTCCCAAGTGCAGCCACTGCTGAGAGCCACTGTCTCAGTCCTGTCCACATGGCAGGGCCGGGCTGGCCTCCTCTCACCTGGGCCACCATAGCGGGCCCCTGGCTCTTTCCCTCCGGAGGCCAGACCCTTCCCCACCTGACCTGAACAAGTCTTCCCAGCCTTCTCTCTAAACGCTCTTCCTTCCCCAAGCATGCTTCCAAGTTTCCCACGTGCTCCGTTTCTAGCTGTCTTCCACTTATTTCTTGTCCAAATCCTGCCCCTCTTTGGAAGTGCATTGTAACTACGCCTTCTCCACCTGACCCCTCTGCCTGGTGGTGATCTCCCCATCATGGTCTGACTTTCACATGGCCCTCCCTATTTTCTGCTTTGGATTCACACTGGATGTCCTCATTCCCCATTCTTCCTCACCCCCTTAGGCTGGGAGCTGCTGTGAGGGTAAAGTGGGGCCCGCTTACTCTTGTTCATCCTGGCTTGTGGCTCGGCACCCAGGGCTGCTCACACACAGCTGTGCCCTCAGGCAGAGGCAGGCCCAGGAGAACTCCATAGCCTGGAAAATTCAGGCAGGGCCTGAGAGCCCTTCAGTCCTGCAAACTGTCTCCACCCGCCCTGGGGACTCTTGGCGTGGCAATTTGTTTCATTAAATTAAAGCTCTTTAAAATTACTCCTCTAAGGGGAGTGGGCAAAACCCACATTAGGCAACTTGCTTTGGTCTCTGCAACATAAAAGCTGTCTGGAAATCCACAGTTTTCTATCATTTGTAGTAATGTTAATACAGAACTTCAAATGTGGGCCCCCTCCCTTCTAAATAATAGCCTTACTCTTTGGTGGGATAATCGAGGTTCACTACCACAGCCAGCAGAAACCTGACCACCAACTTCAAAGGATGCGTTCTCCAATCTCTCCTTCCAGCTCCCTCTGGCAGCCTGAGCCTGGCCTCAGTTCAAACCCATAATAAATGTTTTTTTAATGCAGAGACTGCATTAGCATTTAGGCTTGGACTCCTCCTCTGTTTTCCCTTCATGCTATGAAAATCATTCAGTGATTTGCTCAGGCAATGAACCAGATATTTAATGTCTAGAAACAGGATGCAGGGAGGAGGGCTCCCCCTATCATCACCGCCTCCATGTGCCTTTAAGTGGGGCTGACCTGTGTCTTCCGCCCCAGGGAACTGGGGCCCCAGCAGCTGCTCCTTTAGTGTTGGGAGGTCTTCATCACTTTCACCTTCTGCCCTTGCCACGCACCCACCCACCTTTTTTTTTTTTTAATGGAGGTATAATTGACACGTAATCTTGCATTAGTTTTATTTGTACAACATAATGATTTGATACATCTCCCAAAATGATTACCTTGGTAAGTCTAGTCAACAGCCATCACCATACATAGTTACACTTATTTTTCTCTTCTGATGGGAACTTTTAAGATCTACTCTCTTAGCAACCTTCCAATTTGCAATCCAGTATTATTAACTATCATCACAACGTTGTATGTCACACTCAGTCCACACACTCAGGACTTTATAATGGGAGATCTGTAACTCTTTACCCCCTTCACCCATTTCGTCCTCTACCCTATATCCTCTACCCCATCCCCAAATCTGGCAACCACCAATCTGTTCTTTGTAGGATTCTACATATAAATGAATCATACAGTATTTGTCTTTCTCTGTCTGACTTACTTCACTTTGCATAATGCCTTCAAGGTCCATCCATGTTCTGGCAAATGACAGGAATTCCTTTTTTTTTTTTTCTGATAACTTCTTCTAATATTCCATTGTGTGTGTGTGTGTGTGTGTGTGTACCTTCCCTTTTCCTTTATCCACTCATCCATCAAAGGCACATCAGGCTGCTTCTATATCTGGGCTATTGTAAATAGTGCTGTAATGAACATGTGGGTGTAGGTGTCTTTTCAAGTTCATGATTTGGTACCTACTTTCTTTTTTTTTTTTTTTAAAGATTTTATTTATTTGCCAGAGAGAGAGGAGAGCGAGCGAGCACAGGCAGACAGAATGGCAGGCAGAGGCAGAGGGAGAAGCAGGCTCCCCGCCAAGCAAGGAGCCCGATGCGGGACTCGATCCCAGGACGCTGGGATCATGACCTGAGCCAAAGGCAGCTGCTTAACCAACTGAGCCACCCAGGCGTCCCGGTACCTACTTTCTCTAGGGCTCTGCAAGCCTGTTTTTTTTTGTTGTTTTTTTTTTTGTTTTTGTTTTGTTTTTTTTTTTAAAACCGGGTTCTGATAAGCATCAGCATGGGTCACATTTGAAGTTCATTTTTCCTCTGAGATCAGTATTTGTACTGACAAGGTTGTAGGCACATGGCAGAATTTACTGAAGAGCCAGAAATGTCTGCCTTCTTATCTTCTTAGCACCAAACCATAGATCTCAAGAGAAATTTGAGGTGTTCCTTCCTTAGTACACACTACTTAAGAGGGAGAATATTTAAGAGAGTTAGAAGTGAGTCCATCTCTCCATGTCTCACCTGGGTACACGACGTGAAGGCAGCACCCCACAGGGCCCCAGATGAGAGCAAGGCAAATTTACCTTACATATGTAAAGGATTTGCTCCAGTGTTAGGCTTGGACCAGGTTGCAGAAGCTGTTGGGAGGTGTCCTGAGATCCTTGGGGACACGCACCCTTGGATCACATCTATCTGAGGAAAAGACTGCGGAGGGGCTAGGGTAGGAGGAAGGGGCCTTTGAGGAGTGCAGCCTACCTCATCCTGAGTCAGGAGAAACTGCTCATCCTTCTCCAACTTTTGCTTAAGTGTCTGTTATCTCCACAGATGTTTTCAGCACACTGTACAACTTCTGCCCCACCGCAAGGCCTCACTCTCACAAAGCCTCACTCTCACACGGGAACTGCAGCTCAGGGTGTGAAACCTTTGAGCCCTCTGAGCCAAACACTGAGAAGCTTTTGTTTGCACCTGCCTGTACCTTCATCTCATCACAGGTAACGGTACAAATGTCAAAATTCTGAACAGCCCCTCGCTTCCAAAAACTCTGAGAAAAATGCCACCTCAAAGTTAACCAGGCCCTCAGAGACTTCTATTTCAACTTCAGAATTTCTGATGAGAACTGCAATTTTGCTACTTACTGGGGAAAGCATGAATTAGACACTTGTAGTAAGAAGAGGAAATGGCTTACCAAATATCAGCGTTAATTCTCCAGATTCTGTTTAATTACGCAACACGCTACTTCCTCTTCCTCAGTGAACATGAACAAGCAATTGTCTGAAATATTAAATAGACAAAACACAGTGAATACTAACTAATAAATCCTAAAATTATATGTGGGTGCTCTTCATGGGCAAAGACAAGCATATGGTAGGATTCCTGCCCGTCCCCCCCTTCCTGAGCCCTCCCAGGTCCTTGGAGACTCCAGGAAACCATCTTCCAAGTTCGTTTCTGAGTTACAAAATCACAAGCTGATAACAATAACTAGCTAGCTTTTAAATCTTTGGCTGCAACCACACAGAGTAAATGATTCCCTTATTCACCTAGGGAGAATAATCATCAAGTAAAAGATCCTCTCTTGTTCTTCAACCATGACTTGTTTCAAGTGCATGTGTTCAACCCACGTTCAATGTACTCACATATGTGAACACTTAGACGTTGGAGACATTTCCCATGAGCTGTCGTTGAGCACTGCTCTTCTATTTAAAAAAAAAAAAAGGATTTAAAAGATTATCAAATAAAAAATATTTCAAAGCTTCGAACAAATCCTCTTATTGTGTTCATAACTACTTTCTATCTCTTATTATAAGGTTCGATCAAGCAATACTTTTGGCTTGATTTTCCCAAACGCTCAGACCTATTTTATGGGAGGCATGAGTCAGGGCGGCATGGCTTTCATGGCTCAGGACAGACTCCTGGAGTGAAGACTGAAATGGCTCTTAATTTATTGGTGATGATGGACTCGGAATGAGACATTCATCCAAGTGAAGAAAAACAAAATAGGAAAGTGTTGCCTGCCAATTTTAAATAAAAAGAGCTAACTGTCTTATACAAGAGCGTCACTAAGAAGTAGGGAATCCTGGCAGGGCTGGAAAGAGCAGACATTAGCAAGGAGTTCGATCATGAATGAAATAATTTAAACTCTAGGGTGAAATGTGGACTTGGATTTCAGGAAAGAAAAAAAAATCATGTCTTTCCTATACTCAATATTGTTTTCTGTGTGGTACATTTTGTGATGGCAATTTCAATAGACAGGGAAGTCAGTGATTTCCTGAAACGTCTATTGTAATGCAAACACGGTTTAACATATGTGGGAGGAGACAGAAATGAATGATGTATTTCTACTAGAGCTTTTGCCCTGCGATACCCCATCTGAGGAGAGCTTTGTTTCTGCCAGACCACTTACTGGAAATTTTGTGTTTTCAAATCAAGATATCAGGAGGAGGAAGAAAGAACCAGGAAGGAATGAGGAAGCAGCAGGAGGAAAAAGAGAAAACTGCGAAGTCTCCGTTGATCTGACTCAGCACGGGGCTCCAGAAATATAACATGAGTTACATACGTCCTTTTAAATTTCGTAGTAGTCATATTAAAAGAGCAAAAAGAAACAAGTAACATTAATAAATTAATTAATAAATTAACAAATAAAAGTGCACATTTTATTTAACCTGATATATTTAAAACATTATCATCTCAACATGTATTGAATATAAAAAATTAGTTGGACATTTTTAATCCCCCTCCTTTTTTTAAGTAGGTTCCATGCCCAGTATGGGGTTTGAACTCACAACCTCGAGATCAAGACCTGAGCTGAGACCAAGAACCAACTGAGCCACCCGGGTGCCCCTAAATTTCCTTTTTAAGTTTTATATCCAGTTTTCGAAATCCCATGTGTATTTTACACCTAGTGCCCATCTCCATTCAGAGCAGCCATACTCTACGTGCATAACAGCCACTCATGGACAGGGCCCACCACACTGGACAGCGGAGATCTAGGTAATGAAAGATGAAGAGGCAGAGTAGAGGTAAAGAAGAAAGTCCATACAGGCTGTGGGGAGGTCAGGCACTCTGGCAAGGGTAAGAATTTTGAATAAATTCATGCTGGAACAGCTGTGAACTGTCAGGTATAAATGAACAAAGTTGCCATGAAGCATGTACTCAGATCTCCTTCAGGATTTTCAGAGTAAAAATGAAAAAACTTGAGCAACTTTGAGATTCATTTGGATAGATAATCTGTTTCTTGAGACTGGACCATTGGTTCTGGCTTTATCAAGGTTTCTTTCTTTCCTTTTTTTTTTCTTTTTCTTTTTAAGATTTTATTTATCTGACAGAGAAAGACATAGCCAGAGAAGGAACACAAGCAAGGAGAGTGGGAAAGGGAGAAGCAGACTCCCCGCCGAGCAAGGAGACTGATGAGGGCCTCTAATCCAGGACTCTGGAATCATGACCTGAGCCAAAGGCAGACGCTTAACGACTGAGCCACCCAGGCGCCCCCTCTCAAGGTTTCATATCTGGTCATAAATGGAAGAGAGCTAAAGGGAAATATAGAAAGATGCAGGTGGTTGAGGGCAGAAGCCAGAGCTGTTTTATTATCTTGATCTGCAAAAAGAAGGACTGTCCCTTGTCTGGCATGGATCACCACCAACGCAGGAGGCCACCAAGTCAGCACGTCAGTCAGTTGTGATAGCATACTGGGGTTGTGGAGCAGTGGTCGCAGAACCCTTTGGGGAGACAGGCATGGCCATGTGGGAGAGCTCCTGACCTGTGGGTGTGGTTTGTGCAGTAGCAAGGGACAGGGACAGGGTAAAGGATGCCTGCTGCCAGCGTGCTGCCCTTGGGCATCGTACACTACAGGTGCATCGCGACCAGGAGGTGAACAGGAGAGACTGCTGCTCAAGCCTTGACATGTGGCTGAAGCCCAAAAGCCAGGGTAGCCCAGGGCTCTGAACATATCCTATGTCACATGGGAGTAAAAGCCATCCCAAATCAGCAGGTCAGTGCCATTCTGGGGCCATCTTGTGAGATCCCATGAGAGAAACACCATGCTGCTCTGGGAGAGTGAGCTCCTAACTCACCAGGCCAGCATCGTGGAACTGGTGCCTGTCCATAGGGCCCCAGGATAACCCCATGGATGTGAGACCTCAAGTTCCTCAGAGCATCTGGTAGAATCCATGTAGGTGGAGGAGGCTCAGAGGCCCTAAAGGGAAGAGAAGAGGATCAGAGCTCATACAGATGGGACTGATCCCTCCAGCTCTGGTAATTTCAAGGAAGTTACTCCAAAGCATAGGCCCCCTGAGGCACAGGGCCCAGGACAGAGACTCCACTTTGGACAAAGAGCATTTGGGAGGAAGCTCTGCTAACTTAAGGGAAAATGAAGTCAATACAAAGAAACAGCAAGGGAAGCCAAGCAACTGACAGTCCTGCTGACACTGAGCCCCTCAGGTGAGTTCAGCCGCTGTCCTTATCAGATTATTCCCTTTCTGACTTCAGCTAGTTTGCGTGGGGTCTCTGTCACTTACAACTGAGAGGCCTGGCCAGTGTGGAGTTGTTCAGTGCCTTCAAGCCTGAAGTTGTGCTTTCCATCCTCATGGGAGCCAGTCCCTTTCCTCTACAGGTCCCGACATGCACCCAGAGGGCCCAAGCGAGCAAGGTTGGAGCAAAAGTGCAGCAAAAGTTATCTCCCTTCCTTAAAAGCAGCACAAGAGCATGAAGGGTCATCCCCACAGAAGGATGAGACCCTGGTTTTATCACGACATCTTCTCAAAATGCTTCCGTGAAGAGATTTGTGCCACACTCCTCCACCCAGTTCAAAGCACCTAGTGGTTTCATGATGCATTTAGACTGATCTGTGCCATCTGGCCCCAGCCCATCCGCTTCTTTAATCCCACCTCACCCACTCCCCACTTCCATGCTGTGCTCTTCAGCCATCTGGACTTCTTTCTGTTACTTTAACATGCCAAGCTGAGTTCTGCCTCAGGGCCTTTGCACTAGCTGTGTCCTCCATCTGGAATGCTCTTTCCTCTCTCTTTGTTTTACCCTCAGATCTCACTTTAAAGGACTCCTAGCACTCTTTGTCATCTTATTTTCTTTCCTTTAACACTGCTGCTATTTCGGGTTTTTTTGTTATTTATTATCTGTCTCCTCATTATAGTTAAACCCCTTGTGGCAGGAATTTTATTTGTCTTGTTCACAGCTATATCCTCGGGATCCACCTGGCACATGGTAGATGCTCAGTAAATATGCATCAGTTACAGAAACTGTAACCCAGGCTGTCTGGGTGGACAGATGCAGATTGTCTTCCGGGGAATGCTGTCCTCTCAGTTCTTTAGCGACGTCTGGAGCTGACTTATTTACTCAGCTTCGCCACTCAGTGCTGAGCACGTGGTTTGCGTGGGTTCTGTCTGAGGTGAGAAGTGGACAGAATTCTCAACCTGCAGGAGCACAGACTGATGGAGAGACAGACCCATGGACAAACACCACACAGTGTGAAAGATGCTGTGGTCTAGCTGGGGAACCAAAGAGAAGGCCACGATCTTTCCATTGGGCCCAAGCCCTTCAGGCAGCAAAGTCAGGGAAAACCACAGAGAAGGAGCTTTTGGGATGTGTTCATTTCCCTCTCTTGCAACACCTTGCAGCTATCAACTGTAAAAACGATTCTCCCCACTCTTGTCTCTCCCTCAGATATGGGTATGAGTGAGAGGCACCAGTGTGAGCTATTAGTCCTCAAAGAAGTATACCAAATCAAAGGAGAGCTTCTGATTATCTATTCTGTTTCTGTGTCAACAGCCAATTAGATTATTTATGCCCTAGAAGTGAATTTCACGTTAACCTGAATATCTGGTTTTGGAGGTGTCTTATAATCTGCTAAATTAGCTAACCGCCCCTCCTATCCTGTCTGGGGCTAGGGAGCCCTCACAGGAGAAAGGGTAGATGGAAGCCAGGTCTCCCGCTCAGGAAGACAACCAGCCAGCAGTGTCCCCATGGGAAGGACAGTCCCTGAGGCCCCAGGTCTTCATCTCACTGCCCCAAGGTGGCGGTAGGGGGAATGTCACCCCTAAGAGCAGCCTCCTCAGATAGCAGTCCCTCCCCACTCCCTGCTCTTTCTCATGGGTGCTGACTCACCTCTGCCTGTCAGACACTAGAATATGGAATTCTGACTACAGGAAGGAAACCTACCTGGAGCAGAGGAGGCTCCAGGACAGGTCCTGAGGTCTTTGCACACCCTGATGTATCAGAGCTTACTCACTCGTGCCTGATATCCCTTGTCTAAACACGGCCTGACAAAAGGCTCATGGCTCATTGTCAGAATGAAGCAACACCCAACTCTTTATGGCTAAATTATGAATCAGTTATGAAAGGGAGAACAGACTCCTCACTTTTCAGAAGTGGCTGACATCCTTTTTCTGCTACACCGAACAGCACATGCACACAGGCAGATGATTCCAAGAGACAAGACCTTTGTAAACTGCGCACTCCTATCATTTACAGGCCATTTTGTGTCTGACGAAGAGACAGGCAAGAGAGACTAGAGCTCAACCCTCCTGGTGGGATGCAGCGCACTCCCAGCATGGAGGCTGGACTCTGGAAGGGGTCTGTCCTTTCTGCTTCTTCGGTCCTTGGAGGTGATCCATCAGCCCAAGGATAGCCCACCCCTCCTCTCTACAGAATTCCCACTGAATCACAGCTCTGAAAAAGACAATGAACATTAAAGGTGGAGGCATATTGGAAATGCTCTAGACCAATCCCCTCATCTGTAAACAAGTCAAGGGAGCTCCAGAAGGGTGCCCTGCCTTGTCTGAAGTCACAGAGCAAACCCATGCTGGAGGCGGGACCTGGAAGCCAGAGTGCCGTGCTGGCCCCCTGTGCTCCCAGTGCACCCGTCAAAACACACCATCTGGGATTGTGGCTTATTTTCCACATGTATCTGTTCTAGCTCCTTAATGAGACTCTAATCTCCATTGGCTGCTTACAGTGCTTTATTCTTTGGGAGCCCGAATAGCCCCTTAATTAGAAGGTTCCTTAGAACTTGAGCTTTTAAATGATGCTTGGTTAACAGCTCCCTTGTGAGCCCTTCCAAACTCATCAAAATACCTAAGATAATACTGGAAACAGTAAAAACATTGTTCTGTGAATTAGGATCAATATTCAACCAAATGCCAGGCAACAAACTGGATTAAAAGAAACAAAAAAACAAAAAAAATGCCACTTCAGGGACACCTGGGTGGCTTGGTCCTTAAGCATCTGCCTTCAGCTCAGGTCATGAGCTCAGAGTTGTGGGATGGAGCCCCACATCCAGCTCCTTGCTCAGCGGTGAGCCTGCTTCTCCCTCTGCCCCTCCCCTAGCTTGTGCTCCCTGTCAAATAAATAAATAAATAAAATCTTCTTTTTTTAAAATGCCATTTCAGGAACCCCCACTCTTGAGCCAGAGAATCAGTCCCTAAAACCAGAACCACAGGGCTGACCTATCCAAAACCCTGGGACACGATCCAGTGTTCTTTGCACCTACAGGCAACCCTTTCCTCATGATCTCGGAAATGTGGATGGAGAGGAATGAGGCTCCACAGTAGTCAGGAGGGGAGTCTTCACAGACATGACATGAGAGTCACAGCCTATGGACGACCCAGCTTGGAGGTAGGTATGCCAGCACACTGTTCTTTCCACGATCCCCATTTCTTCCTGGTGTCAGAGAGCTCTCCAGTGGGGTAGGAGGAGGAGGATTTCAGTTAACGGATGTTCAATCAGTGCAAACCTGCTAGTCTCTAGGAACCACAGTCTATGACTCAACTACTGGATAGGGCTTTTGAGAGATACCCCGTTATCACAGAGGCAAAAATAGGCATAAGCCACCAGACCTTCTCTCAAGGAAATAATGGATCTAGATAGACCTGTCACTGTGGAGGAGGAGCGGAGGGGGAGACACAAGAAGAAGAAAATACATCTGAAAAAAAGCACTCAGGTTTGCAGTTTAAATGTTTCTAATGTAATATCAGAAAAAAATCAATCAATCAGCCCTCATTCAGGGCATAAGAAGCAGGGCTGACACCACACCAAAGGGAGGATAAGCATGAAACTCAGAGAGAAGGCAGAGGAGAAGGGCAAATGGATGGAAACGACAAGGAAGAAGAGGAGAGCTTGTGTCCCCTTCACTATCTTACCAAACCCAAGAATTACAGAGTGACCAATGGGCTGCCTGATGGCTCAGTTGGTTAAGCATCTGACTCCTGATTTTTGGCTCAGGTCATGACCTCAGAGTCATGGGACCGAGCCCCATGTTGGGATCCAAGCTCAGCACAGTGTGCTTGAGACCTCTCCCTCTGCCTCTACCCTGCCTCCAGCTTGCACGCACACTCTCTCCCCCTCTCTAAAATACATAAATAAATCTTTAAAAGAAAGAAAGAATTCTAGAACATCCCAAGGAAGAAACTCACAGAACCCTAACAAAAGCGATAATGAAAGATATAATGAAAGAAAACTTTATTTCGTATGCAACTTGAAGGGGCTCATTGCACTCAAAAGAAAAAATAAGCTTAAAGAGGGCTGTGCAGAACAGAGTTCATAAAGCAGACCTGAAACTGCTACTCTTAGGGAGCGTTGCTGGCTGGCGTCTGGGAACTTGGCTGGTCAGTAGTTCCTGACATTGATAAAAAACTTTGTGTACCTGGTAGGAGTGGCTCACAGTGCCTAAACTGTTTTTCACAAATACTGTGGTTTATGCTGAATGCCTGCTCTCCTTCTGACAGTCTGGAGTTTTGGTCCACACTCAGTGGAGTACCTGTATGATCAGACATAAAAATCTTGAGAATGGAGTCTCCAACAGGCTTCCCTGGGCAGACACCTCACACATATGTTGTTCTGTTTTCCTTGTCAGGGGAAGAGTGAGCTCTGTGTGACCCTTCACAGGAGGGAGAGAGCAAAAAGAAGCCCGCGCCTCTATTCTTCCAGACTTGCTTGTGCTTTTTCCCTTATAAGCTAGTGGCATACTCCCATGACTCTGCTGTAATAAATTGTAATCATGAGGACACTACATGCAGAGTTTTGTGAGTCATTTTGGTGAATGTTCAAACCTAGTGACAGATGGCCTTCGGGACCCCTTAGAGAGGGGCTTCACTTAAAATGCATTCTAGCAAAATATTTGAATTTTAAGAACAATTTACTTTTATGTTATAAACAACAAGGAAGGAAAACACAACTTCTTGTAAAGAATATAAAAATTGGTTGGTTTCAGACTCTCTTCACCCCTCTATGTGGAGCAGTTTTCAGGGGGCTTTGAAAGAGAGTTGGGACCCAGTAATTGTGCAACCTTCAGAGTAAGGCAATAGACAGACATTCTTAGATACATAAGCATGCAAAACAGACTTTCACTAATGAC
This sequence comes from Lutra lutra, assembly GCF_902655055.1. Taxonomy (NCBI): domain Eukaryota; kingdom Metazoa; phylum Chordata; class Mammalia; order Carnivora; family Mustelidae; genus Lutra; species Lutra lutra. Next base: position 75,117,692 of record NC_062282.1, on the reverse strand, counting down.
TGAGATTATAAACTCCAAGAATGTGAGGAGAGGGAATTCTGGATATGCACTTCTTCTTTTATGGAGATTCCAACCTGAAAATTAGTTGCGTTGCTCTACTGGAGAATTCTGCAACTTTAGCCTCATGTCTTCTTATTTTCTTCTAGTGTTTTTCTGCCTCTGCAGTTCTGCTGAGACCAAGAAATGAATTTTTTGGTGCCATATCCCACACTTCAAATTTAGGAGGAATCTTCTGCTATGGTTGATGGCCATAGAAACTATCAGGCAGTATACTTCCAGTCTTAATGATTGCTAAACTTAAAGGGTATCAATAGTCCCCAGCTGATGAGACTTACTGTACTAAGGATTGCTGTGCTCGGTACCAATCTGAGCCACATGGGCACTCCATGGGAAAGAAGGAGGGATCAATGAGAGATGTCTGTCTTAGGGAAACAAAATGGAACATGGCGGTGAATGTGTCACTCATTTGTCATCCCTGATCACATACTCACAATACTGTGATTTGAAAATTAATGAACAAAAAAATCTTATCTTTTCTCACAAAAGAATAGTTGTACAGTGTAAGAAAAGAGAGCATTTGCTGTTCAAGAATCCAGAGTAATAGTTTTCTGCATTTGAAAAACTCAGCCTGGGAAAAAAATATTCCCATTTAATGATTTGGGTCATTTTGTATGTGTACATATGTCTGTGCATGTATGTACCAGTAGAGTTTTAAAAAAAAACATTCAAATGCGATGATTATCTGTCATCAAACCCTTCCATAAATAGATTTTTTAAAATTATGTTACGTTAGTCACTATACAGTATCATTAGTTTTTGGTGTACTGTTCCATGATTCATTGTTTGTATATTAACACCCAGTGTTCATCACAACACGTGCCCTCCTTAATACCCATCACTGGGCTGACCCATCCCCCTTCCCTCTGAAACTCTGTTTGTTTCCCAGAGTCCACAGTTTCTCATGGTTCATCTCCCCCTCTGATACCGCCCCCCCCCTTCATTTTTTCCTTCCTTCTCTTAATGTCCTCCATGTTATTCCTTATGTTCCACAGTAAGTGAAACCATATGATAATTGACTTTCTGTGCTGGATTTATTTCACTCAGCATAATCTCCTCCAGTCCCATCCATGTTGATGCAAATAGTGGGTATTCTTCCTTTCTGAGCAATATTCCATTGTATATATGGACGACCTCTTCTTTAACCATTTGTTTAAAGGGCATCTCTCTTCTTTCCATAGTTTGACTATTGTGGACATTGCTGCTGTGAACATTGGGGTGCATGTGCTCCTTTTTTTCACTACATCTATATCTTTGGGATAGTAGTAATTTGCACCAGCAGTGCAATTGCTGGGTCGTAGGGTAGATCTATCCTTAACATATTGAGAAATCTCCATACTGTTTTCCAAAGTGGCTGTACCAGCTTGCATTCCTGACAGTGTAAGAGGGTTCCCCTTTCTCCACATCCTGGCCAACATTTGTTGTTTCCTGTTTTGTTAATTTTTGCCATTCTAACGGTGTAGGGTGGTATCTCATTGTGGTTTTGATTTGCATTTCCCTGATGGCTAGTGATGTTGAGCATTTTTTCATGTATCTGGCAGCCATTTGTATGTCTGTTTTGGAGAAATGTCTGTTCATGTCTTCTGCCCATTTTTTGACTCGATTATTTGGTTTTGGGTGTTGAGTTTGAAGAGTTCTTTATAGATCTTGGATACCAGCCCTTTATCTATAGTGTCATTTGCAAATATCTTCTCCCATTCTGTGGGTTGCCTCTTAGTTTTATTGACTGTTCCTTTGCTGTGCATTAGCTTTGCATCTTGATGAAGTCCCAAAAGTTCATTTTCGTTTTTGTTTCCTTGATTTTGAAGACATGTCTTGAAAGAAGTTGCTGTGGCCGACGTCAAAGAAGTTACTGCCTATGTTATCCCCTAGGATTTTGATGGATTCTTTTCTCATATTGAGGCCTTTCACCCATTTTGAGTTTGATCTTTGTACACGGTATAAGGGAATGGTCCAGTTTCATTCTTCTATATGTAGCTATTCAATTTGCCAAGCACCACTCATTGAAGAGACTCTCTAAATTTGATGTGGACTTCTAATTGTTCCCTAGTTAACAACGCTTTAAAAAGCAACTATATAGTAGATCTCAGCTGTATAAAAATCATGCATATTACAAAGTCATTGCAAACTTACCAAACTGTTAATCGAGATTACCTCTGGATGATAGATTTTTTAAAAAGATTTTATTTATTTATTTGAAAGAAGAGAGAAAGAGAGAGGAATAGAGAGAGAATAAGCAGGGGAAGGACCAGAGGGAGAACCAGCTCCCAACTGAGCAGGGAGCCCAACATGGGGCTCAATCCCAGGACCCCAAGATCAGGACCTGAGCTGAAGGTACAGTTAACTGAAGGAGCTGCCAAGGCACGCCCTCTGGCTGGTGGACTTTTGAAGGATTTTTAATTTTCTTCTCTTATTTATCCTAGCTATTCTCTGCACCGCTGCTTACCGTGGGATCCGTTCTCCACTTTTCTCTACCTTGCACTGGGATACTGGATCTATAACCTCTATAAGCCACACTGCCCAGGCTCTCTTGCCCTCTGGCTTCTGGTTGGGTTTGGTCAATGGGGGTGTCTGGAATAGATCAAAGGAAGGAAACTAAGAGAGTCCAGGAAAATGTAACATTGCACTGGCGTTTGGTCATATTTCTCAACAGTATGGTGGATCACTCATGTGTATATTGTATGGCTTCTTTCTGCCTTTTGGGTACTCTTCCCCATGTATATAAATAAATGAGGTCATCTATAAAAGTTCCACAAATTGAAATCTACCCCAAACTTGTTGACCTACAAGATTTCTATTCCTTTCCACAGGGAAGAAACTGAGGAGCACGGAGGCATCTGGTCCAAGTACTCTAGGCTGGTGTCAGGATGGCACATCCTGCTTCTGAGCTCCGTGGCAGAATAAAGATGACATCTTAACTGAACATGTATACTGGATGCCGTTCTATGCTAAAAAATGTTTAAAGTCATAAAATGTTAGCTTTTAATAATTATGAAGAAAATTAAACAACACTCTCGATATTTAAAGAAACCACCTATGAATTCCATCACTTAGGTAAGAAATGGTAAGATCTTCCTCAGGAGTTTGAAATATCAGACCAAGAAATAAACATACAGACATTTCTTTCTCTCGTATTTGTGTTATAAAATAAAACAATGTAACTGGGTCAGCCTACATGTCAGTTTCAGGATGGATGGGTTACTTAGTTTCATTTTCCTGGGCAATCAGCTGATAGGATTTCCATTCACTTTCTTCCATCACTAAGCCACCCACTCTGACATCTCAGTTCTTTAGTTCATGCTGCAGCAAGTTCAATTTCAAACAGCAGGATCAAATCTATATTCAACATGAATGTTTATGTCATATTGCCGAGGAGACAGATGGAAGTTAAAAAAAAAAAAAAGTAAAGGAAGGAGGTGCAAAGAAAAAGATAGATCAGCTGAATCACATTTTGAAGCAAAAACATCCTAAGATAAATTGAATTGCATTTTATCTTATGATGCAACTGAATAAAACCAAGACAAACTGAGACATGTATTTGCAATCTGGGCAGCAGAGGATTAATATCCTTAATGTAATAAGTTTCTGTAAGTCAATCTGAAAATGAATCACACAGGAGAAAATGAGGCAAAGAGCATAAGCGGTAAACTCACAAAAGAATAAATTAAAATTGACAATAAAAGAGTAAGAAAGTTCACTGCTTGATCACTAAAAAAAGAGTTAAAAGTTTAGAAAGTGAGGTATAAATTTTAAAAAAGCCTTGCCAATTTGATAGATGGAAGATTATAATACCCCGTGTAGCCTGTATAATTTTCTTAACGGCGATTTGCCACACCTTTCAGAACTGTTTCAGGCGCAAATGTCCATGCACACAGAATTCCACTACTACCAAATCATGGGAGATGAGCTTATAGATATGCACATTGAGTGAACATCTCAGGATCATTATGGCAAAATGAGGAACAACCTGCAATCAGAGAAATGGCTACAAAGGTCAAGATAAGCCTATGTGATGGGATGAAGGCAGCTGTAAGAATCATGTGCAGACAACTATTTAACTGAATAGTGACGTGGGGCTCGGTTCACGACACAGGATCATGACCTGGGTTGAAACCAAGAGTTGGAGGCTTAACTGACTGAGCCACCCAGGTGGTCCTCCCACCCCCAACCATATCTGCTGTTTAGTGAAAAATCAGGACACACACTGTCTGCATCGCACACAGGTGTGTGTTGTGGGGTGGTTTTGGGCTGCGGAATCTGGAGGGTCCAGCCTGCTACTGAGTCCTGACCCACTCACCTTCCTGGGGAGTCCTGGGCAGATTCTCTGCCCCTTCTAAATTGCAGAGTCCTCATTTGTAAAAACGGTGGTAATGAAAGAGCTTACCTAACTCTATGCAGCCTGAGATCATCCAGCCAAAGTACTCAGCACGCTGCCTAACTCAGAAGAGTATGTTAGGTCATTGCTGTTTTTAAAAACAAGGCTGAAAAATAATCACGGAAAATAGCCCAGCAGAACACATACTAACCCTCAGTCGTGGGACTGTCACTAGTTTATGCTTTATTTTCCTCTACTGGGTTTTCTGCACCGAATGCAGGCTGTAGTTACAATGTTAAGACACACATAAAATAACCACTTTTGAAGGAGGTTACCAGGAGTCTTAAGGAAACAGCTGAAACCCATCTTTCTAGGAAGACAAGAAAGAAGAAATGGCCAGATGAGGGGGAACCACCCCCACACTCTAGGAAACGAGCTCCAAGCCTCTGAGGCCCCAGGGCGGAGGAGGGCCACTCCCCAGCCTGCCAGGCAGCAGGCCCAGGGTCACCGCTGCGGCTGAGCTGGGTGTAGCCTGCACACTGGCCCATTGTCTCACCACGGCTACACTGCGGTCAATGAGAAGCAGATGGCCCAGCCGCCGTGCGCACGCTGTGCTTTCCCTACGTGCGCACCTCCGATTCAGGGCCTGCTTGGAGCCCCCAGCAAGGCAATCTGCTTTTCATTTTATGGGCAGAGAAAAGCTGTGGAGGAAGGAGGGCGGGAGGCCATAGTTTTCAAAGTGTTGGGGGAGTTGATGTAACAATAATTCAATTCTCTCCTCGTCTGAAAGGCAAGGCTGTCCAACCTTGCTGGGTGCCTCCACGGGCCCAGCTGCAAACTCAAGGCCATCTTGCACTACCTCAGGTGGAAGCGAGCCAACCCCTGAACCTGTGGCCTGGACCCTGAGGCTCCAAGATCTTAGGACCTGCAGGGAAAAGAATCCAAACTAGGGCTTCTTCAGTTTGCATTGCATAGAGGAACCAGGAAGAAAAGCTGAGCAGCTGCGGAGCTGCAAGCCTCACTGCCAGCTGCCGAGGGAATCATTACCAACACTGGCAACAAGGGGGCAGCCATCCTGCGCGTAGGGGTCCTCCTTCCCCTGGCCTTGAGGCACTCTACTTTCCTGGGCAGGGGTCCAGACTCTGGAACCAGCGGTCTTGTCCAGGATATCTATCATCCCAGCTCTCCGATTCCTTGTTGTGTTACCTTAGGCCAGCTGCTTAAACTCTCTGAGCCCGTATTTCCTCACGAGACAGATGGGCATGGGACTTCCATTCTCTCAGAGAAGAGAAGATGACCGCAGGAGATAATACACAGGAGGTGCCCACGGAGCTTGGCACACAATAAGAGCTTGTTACAGTTGGCTACTACCATGGTTATAATGGCCAGATTCTCTCTGTCTTCTTTCCCTCCTCTTTACACTGAGGTGTAATTTACATTCCATCAAGCTTTGGGGGCCTTATTTCTTCTCATAGCAGCAACTGCATTCAGTCTCTAGGGGGTCCCTGCCTCTGTACCCTCCGTGGGTCTCCACCTGCAGTCACCCGTGATCTATGTTGTCTTTGGGATGAGTCCAGATTATCGCATGTGATCCCTGTGTAACGGCTCAACATGGCCCCGGGTTTTCCCCCATCAGGCAGTTGTGTAGCAGGGACAATAGTCTTGAGAGCCAGAAGGTGGCTGATAGGCAGTCCCAGTAGAGCGGTGTCCCCTGAAGCCCTAAAATATGGGGGAGCAGGAGAAGAAAGCCCAGAGCAGCGGGTTTGCTGAGGCAGGTCTAGGAAGAAAAGGGAAAAAGGATCCCAAAGGAAGGGGAGCATACAGGAAGCATTTGAGGAGACAAATGCAATCTGAGAAGATATCAGAGAAGGCAAAGAGTTTCAAAATGTTCGGGAAGGAGAGACGGTTCAGTGGCCTTTTGGAGGAGGTGACAGAAAAGAGAGACTTAAGACAGAGGCATCATCAACATGAAAGTCTGTAAAGAAAAAAAAAGGAATTGTAAAGATGCCAGCATGATGGACAAACAAGTCATAGGTGCAGGAAAGAAAAGAGTGAGGGTCTGTGTAGATTGCATGACAACTGAGACTTTCAGAAAGAGATGACAAGTAAACTGCGTTGAGTGTGTCCGAAGCAGGTGAGGGTGCATCCGGCTGGCAGCTCTCCCTGGATGTGCTACTTACACACATTTGTTCTCAAACAAAAATTGCTTGTTTGTCATGAGGGCTGAGGTCCCAGAGTGTGAGGGATCATCTTCTCTCAGTGAGCAGGTAGTAGTTCTGTGTGAATGTCAGACATAAACCACTTTTCGTGCAGATTTTTGGGTTGGGTCCTACAGCTGTATCTCACAGAAATAAATGGATCAGGGCCTGGCCAAGATGAGACATCCCAGAGAAAGCAACTTAAATGTCCACTGACAGATGAATGAATAAGGAAAATGTTGTATATCCAGATACAATGGACTATTACTCAGCCATAAAAAAAAGAATGGCATCTTGCCATTTGGAACAACATGGATGAACCCTGAGGGCACTTCATGAAATGGAATGAGTCAGAGAAAGACAAATACCATATGATTGCTCTTATATGCGGAATCTTAAGAGAAACAAAACCCAAAACCAAGTTCATAGATACACAGAACAGACCGGAGGTTGCCAGAGGTGGGGTGGGAGGGATTGGAGGGCAAAATGGGTTAAGTCCATCAACAGGGACAAAATCCCAGTTATAAAATAAATAAATGTAATATACAGCATGGCAACTAGAGTTAATAATATCGCACTGCATATTTGAAAGTGGTTAAGAGAACAGATCTTAAAAGTTCTCATCACAAAAAAAAAATTGGTAACCATGTTAAGCAGACTTATAGCAGTCATAATTCTACAATATATGTAAATATTGAATCATTATGTTGTAATGAAGCTAATATTATATGTTAATTACACTTCAATTAAAAAAGGGAGAAGGTGGCAGCAAGTGAAAAGTCAAACTTTCTGTCAGCCAGGGATAGGCTAGATTATGCTGCAGTGACAACCAACTCCAACTCTCAGGGTCTTTTTTTTTTTTTAAGATTATTTATTTATTTATTTATTTCACACACACACACACACACACACACACAGAGTATAAGCAGGAGGAGCAGCAGAGGGAGAGGGAGAAGCAGGCTCCCCACTCAGCAGGGAGCCCCATGTGGGGCTCCATCCCAGGACCCTGAGATCTTGACCTGAGCTGACAGCAGACGCCTAACCAACTGAACCACCCAGGTGCCCCCCAAGGTCTTTGAACAACAAAGGTTTATTTTTCATTTATGCAACAGTCCAGTATGGGTTGGTGGGACTTTGCTCTGCATACTCTTTCTTAGGGACCCAGGCTGATGGGGCAGCCACTATCTCAAATCATGTTCCTGTGGCAGAGGAAAAAAGAGTGAGACAAAACACACACACTGGCTCTTAGAGCTTCTGCTCGGAATGATATAAATCACAGCTGCTCACGTTCCATTGGCCAAAGTAAGTCTCATGGCCGTGGGGACTCACGAAGGGGCTGGGAGGTACAGCCCTTCCATATGCTGCTCAGAAGGAAAGGAAAGGCAGTACGCATGGACAGCCTAACAACTGCACCAACCACCCATTCCATGACATACCCACAGTCAACTAGCTGTCCCTTCCCTCAGCACACACCCTTCTCAATGATTGTTATCCGTTTGTGCCCAGCAGGTCACCACAATCTTTAAGTCACATTTTGGAGGCCGTGCTTGGTAACAGCGCTTCCACCTTGACTCAATTATCAGGAAATGAGGGAAGATACAGAATAGAACCTCTGAGAGGACCTAGAGTAGAACTCCTCTATTTAGAGGTGGGGAAACAGGAAGTCAAAGAGAAACCAAACCATGTGTGATAGGCAGAATCCTAAGATGGCTCCAAGATACGTTCTCCCTGGTATACATAGTTCCCAATCCCCTCCTTCTGAGCAGGAGTGGGACCTACAATGAGTGATGAGATATCACTCCAATGACTGGTACTCTATATGGGAAAAGGGATTCTGCAGATTTAATTGAGGTCCCTGGAGTCAATTGAAAGGGAGGTTATCCTGGGTGCCCCGACTTAATCTACAGTGCCCTTAAAAGAGATGAAGAAAGCAAACAGCCATGCTGTAACAACCTATGGAGGGGGCCCCCGGGGCTAGAACCAGAGTGCAGTCTCTAGGTCAGCAAGGAAATGGGGACCTCAGCCCTACAAGTGCCGGACCTGAATGGTGCCAACACCCTGAAGGAGCCTGGAAGAGGATCCTGAGCTCCAGAGGAGGATGCAGCCTCGGCCAGCCTACCTTGATTTCAGCCTGGTAAGACTGTGAGCTGAGAACCCAACTAACCTACGTCTAAACTCCAGACTCAAAGAATCTATGAGATTAAAAAAAAAAAAATGTGTTGTCTTAGCCACTGTATCTGAAGTCACTGTCATGCGACAACAGAGAACGAGTCCACCACAACCGTGGTACATTCTGTGGCTTCCAGCCCCCATGTGACTTCGCTCCACTCTACCACCGGGCATGCTGCTGTGGCTGAGAAGGCCCCCTTGAAGCTGGCAAGAAGCCAAGCTCAAAGAGACACCTAATGTTTGTTATCTCTTTTTTTGCTTTCTTTGCTCTATTCAAGCCAACTCCCACACCAGTGATGGGGATCTTGCACAACACTGCTTTTGCCCATGCCCTTCCCTGCTCAAACATTCAAATGCAGCAACTCCATTTTGTTTGTTTGGGACATTAATTCTGAGCTTCTAATCCCAGTGTTTAAGGCCTTCCAGCCTTTTCTCACCCTCTCACTGAACACAAGTGCTCTATTTCAGGTCCGATGGTATCTGCAGGGCCATTCCCACCTGCCAGGATCGCTCCGTTCTGTGTTCTGCTCCAGTCTTCTCCTAGGAGCATTTCCCCTGCCCTTTGCCCCCGGGTCCCCGTTCATCAGATGGGGCTTTAACATGCCACCCCCCAAAAAAGAACCCCCTTGCAACTCCCGCCCACTGTACTCTGGCACTCTCTGTTCCATCCCCCCCGTACAACTGTTAAGCATTCCTGCAGTTGATTACAACCAATAATAAACCTCCACGAGTATCACATCGTTTCAACCTCTTCCCCACAGATTCCAGGCTCTCTCAGGGCAATCACCATGGCCACTCTGGAATCAGAAAAGGCATGTGAAGTCATAATACCCTCAAACTGGAAACACAGATGTCTACCATCAGGTGAAGAGAACACACTGTGGCATTTCCATACAGTGGACTACTGCTCAGCTAAAACAAGGAGAAGTTACTATTAACATACCACCACATGGGTGGACCTCAGAGACATTATGCCAAGCCCAAGACAGGAAGGTATACGTACTGTAAGATTTAGGTCTATAAAAATCTGCACAAAGCAAAACCTAATCTATGACAGAAAGTCGGTAAGTAGCTACCTGGGCCTGGGGGCCAGGGGCATCCCTGGCAAGGGGCACAAGGAATGATTTGGGGTGATGGAACTGTTCTGTATCTTGATTGTGCTGCTGGCTACATGGAAGTATACATTTGTCAAAACTCATCAAATTGTATGTTTAAAATGGATGCATTTTATGATATATAAATTATACCACAAGTTTGACTTAAAATGAAAAAAAAAATTGTATATTCTGCAGTCAAATGCTCTACCACTGAGCTATACCCCCGTATATTCTGAATCAACTAAGACTTTGTTGGAAATGTCATAGGCCCTTCCTTTCTGAAAGGGAAATGTGCATAGGATTTGTAAATGGTGAGGCCAGGGACATGCCTGCAGACCCACGTTCGGGCAGCCAGCCCCTAGAATGCTGGGAGAGCCATTTCTCCCCAAGAGATGGACTCCCAGGCCGACACCAAAGATGTGGCTTACAAGGTGACTCAACCAACTTAAAGAGGGACTGCTCAGCAACCGAAGCCCAGAAAAAGGAGCGAGAGGAATGCAAAGAGGGGCCATGTGTTCTGGAAGAGAGGTTCAAAGATGGTCAGGTCACCCACAAGCTCTTTCCGTGCTGTGCGGTGGGGTGGGTCTCCTGCTGAGGCCTCACCATGGCCCAGAGTAAGAGCTTTTGGGTCACAGCCTGTCTCTCTAAATCCACAAGGCCTTCCCACCAATGAAAGGCTTCCTCATCTGGATCAAGCAGGGCCATGGCCCAGGTCATGCTGCCTTGTGCAGCCCGTGGCTAGCTAGCCACTATGCCACTTCCCACTGTCACCCAGGACACAGCCCATGAGAGGAGGCTCAGCAAGGGCAGTGACTGGAAAGCAAGGAGAAAGCAGCAGGCTTCCAGAAGTGGAAAGAGCCAGCTAAGAAGAAAACAGTTCCTGTCTTTGGAAGGAAACGGCTCATACCTGAGCAACCAGCACCCTGACTTAAAGAGGCAGCAGCCAAATCCTGAGGCTGGAAAAGAAAGTATACACATGGGCTAGTGCCTTGTGAGAAGCAGGGATCCTTGGGACCTTGTGAGCACTGGGGCAGGAAGAGGAAGGAGGACGCCAGGTACTCAGCCATGGTTAGGAGGAGCAGCAGAGATTAAAAGGGGAAGAGTGGGTGTTGATGAGGAAAGACAAGTGGAGAGCAGCTCTGTGGTCTGGTGGGGACACAGGGCCTGTTTATACAAATGGCTACCAGACAGCTCCCCCACCTGACCAAACCAGAATGCCCCAGGCTCCTCTTCCCCCCTGAACCTCTGAACACAATCAACAGCACCACCTTGCATCAGGACCCCCAGCCCCACACTCGTCAGCCTGGCCAACCCACCCGCCCCATAACCCAGCAGTCTGGATTCTGCCCACCCCCACCCCCCGACCCAGGAGACTGCTGGAATTAACCTCTGGCCTCCCCACTTGCTGATCTGCACCAAGATGTGCTCAGTCACAGAGAGGGGAACCAACACATAGGAAGTATTTAATATCCTAGATATTTTAATTACAATTCTCATAACAACCCTGTGAGGAAGGCGGCCCTATCTCCACTTCGCTGACAAAGAACCTGGGGCTCAGAAGGCTCAGTTAATTTGCCCAAATCTAAACAGCTGGAAAGGACCCCCTGCCATGATTCAAACCTCTTCCCTCTCTTCTCTCCCACTCTGAGCTAGACATAAATACAAAATTCATTTCCCTGATGGAAGTGCTTTGGCGATTCCCCATTGCCTACTACAGGTTTTCAGTATTTTCTGTGGTTAAAGATTATTTTCTCCAAAAACTGTTTATGCAGAACACTAACCTATCACATGGACAGAAGCAGGTGTGTGTGTGGTAGGGCGGTGAGGCCCAAGCCCAGCCTGCTTCCTAGTGGTCTCTATGTATGAAGCCACAACCTCACATTATTCTATTAAAGATCGGACCCCTGGCCTTTTCCTGAACTTCCCATCTTAATGAATGGTCAGACCATCCACTTGGGAACCTGAACAACACTTTCTCACCACCTTCTTATTCCCTCATCTTCCATATGTAATTGGAAAGTCTCCTTGTTTGGCCTTCCACATCACTCTAGAACTAGCCTTCTGCTCTTTGTTCACAGGGCAAACACCCAAGCACTGAGGCCAAGCCATTATGGTCTCTCACCTGGAATAGTGGTAGACCTCCCCACTTCCCTCCTGGCACCCCCGCAAGCCCAGTCCTCTCCCCACCCAGCAGCCAGAGGAAATCACACAAAATTCCCCACCAAAGAAGGGGGTCACTCTGACACAGGAACTTGATGACATTTGAGGGGTGCTGTCATTCCCCTCCATCAAATGTAGCCATCTGTTGCTTCTTACTTTTATTTAAAATACTTTTACAACCATCAGAAGAGACTATTCGCCAAAAAGTAAGCTAAGAGTCAAAAGAATGGGGTGCTGGTAATTTGATGCGTCGTGTGACCATCGAGTTTCACCAGCCACAGAGCAGAGTTGATAGAATCTGCTCTTTCTGGAAATAACTTACCTAAAAATCTTCAGAATTAATTACAAGGAACATATTCATCTACAGCCTTCTTAGGTTTTCCTGACGTGAAATGATAAATGTGGTTGACAATATGATGTTCTAAGATTTAAAACAAATTTGATGATGTAATGAAGTACCTATCTTTCCATTTTTTACTCATGTTTAGAACAAGATCCCTCTCAGACTCTATATTTATACATGGTGTCGGCCACATGGTCATATAAATCATGTGAAGATGTGGAGCAGATGTTACTGGGTAGCTGGAATTCTGTTAGGACTGCATTTTAATGGAAAAATGACCACAAAGCAGACTTCCTACATGCTTCACAAATAGAGTAATATAGCTACTTGAAAGGAATATTTATATTCTAGATAGGCTGATTTGTAATCAATGAATGTGATTGCTTTTTGTCTGCCTTTGGATGAGTCAGCAGAGTGTGTAGGCATTTCCGGGCAGGAGGGGAGAGGGCCACTGCGGAGAAGGTTTCCAGAATCATCTGGGTTGGTGTGGTCTCGTGCCCTTTCTCCTCTTGCTGGCTGACAGAGTGCTTTCCCAGGGCATGTTCATGGCAGCCCTCCATGAGCTTGTAGCTTGAAAGGGAAGTAGTCAATGTGAGCTAAAACCAAAGCCCTACCAACGACAGAAAATAGTTCTTTGGCTATGTGCATTTCAAAGATTTTTGAAATCATCCATTTTGTTGGTGTTGACTCCTTAGAGCCAGTTTCATCTGAAGTCTTTGTTTGGAATGGTTCTCTAGAAATGATTTTCTAGGGAGGCAGAAGGTCCTTCTGAAGATCCCTGTGCTTCTCAGACAAAGTAGGTGATGTCCTACTTCATGTGGACTCTGGCTTTCTGTGATGTTATTCCTCCCTTTCAAGTTCCCGAGTGGAGTGGAGCATCAGAGAGCCATAATCCAGATTCTTCTTCTTTCTTTTCCTTTCCCCTCCTCCTCTTTCCTTTCACAGTTCCTCCTCCTCCTCCTCCTCCTCCCCTTTCCCTCCCCCCTCCTTCTCCTCCTTGTTCTTCTTTTTTCTCTCTCATAACATGGAAGATGAAGAAGTAAAGCTACAATATTCGACGTGGGAGGTCTGGTGGATAAATGGATTGGACAATGACTTAATCCAAACAATGAGTCAGTTAGATTTTTTGAGACAGAAGAAGGTTGCTTAACTCTGCTGATCTCACCTTAGGTTAGGTGTTCTGAATAACTTTATACACCATCATAAGCTGGGTGGTTATCTGTGACTTCAGGGGAGAGTTCAGGATGGGTGGGCAGAAGCAGCAGGATGATACCAAGGGCACTATACTGAGTGTATGCTGGGCTTGGAGGATGGGGGGATGCAGACATGCTTTCCTCCCTGCACTGAGCCCCTGGGTGCAGAGGCCCCATGGTCCCCATGGTCAGTGTTCTTCCACGGGAAGACTCTGGGGTTGGAAAGGCAGCCCTAGCACCTGGCTTGGGTCATGTCAGAGTAGCCTGGGTTCAGTCTGGCAAAGTGAATGACAGACAAAAAAGAATGACAAGAATGCCATAAACCTGAAAACCACTTTTCTGGCTGGGGTAATCACCAGGGTCACTGAAAACAGAGTAAATGTTATCAACTTGTTTTATAGAGAGACCTGTGCATGCCTGTTAAACTTGGTGCCAAAGCTAGACCACACTGCCCTTGTCATTTTATTGTTTCAAAAATGCACTGAATGCTTACTATGTACTAAGCCCTGTGCAAAGCTCCATGATCATGTGACATCCCAGTGAAACCAATTTCCAGGTTTTCATCGGCATAGGGTATTATTCATAATATATTACTAGTTAAAGAAAAACTAGTTTGAATCACAAAAAGACACACAGGCTGTAAGAACATAAGACAAAATATTAGCTATGGCTCTTACCACTACCTAGGATACATCTAACTCGGGCTACCAGGAAAAAGTCCTCTCAACAGTGACTCATCTACAATTAGCAAGGGCAGCATGTTATTTATTGCTGTAACTACCCAAATGGTTCCTGACTGGGTCACATACTGCATTTGCCAATGGAAGCTGATTGACCTCAATTTCTACTTCTTAAAAAGCCCCAAACTTAAGTCCTCTTAGGTTTTTGCAGACCTTTGCAGGACACAGTTCCTTGGCGGATGAGTTTGATTCAAGTCCCAGAGAACCCCTATGCTGATGTCTAATTTGTTTTGGCGTATTTTATGTGCAAGAAAACAGAATTTATGTCAATTTCAAAGCCAACACAAAAACCAGACCTTCCATTTTCCTCCAGAAAACTGTATCAGGCTACTGCTTTACATCTTTTTTTCTCGGGCCAAGTTTAGATAAGACATAGACTCCAGGCAATTTGGAATGCACTGAGGTAGGCAGAGACACCTGGTGCTGGGAAATGGAGGACTTCAATGAGTAGCCATGGGGGCACACACACTGGTGAGTGATGGCCAAGGACTTAATTCCTTATAAATACTGATTGCACTGAGTAAGCCTTTTGGGACTTCATGTCAATGTTTCTATCTCAACATACTTGCAGAATCTGTAAGGAAACAACAACAAGAAGCATGAAATATCTGGTGAAACAGGGATGATCAAAGGTCACCTTGCTGCAGGGAAAAGGTGTGTAGACTTGTCCTAAAGGAAATCTGATGTGTTGTGAGTCCTGGACACACCCCCAAAGTCACATGACACTTTGATAATTATCCATGGTCAGAGAAAGCCTACCTCGCTATTGCTATAAAGTTCAAGGCACAAACTGTATGAAAATTATTTTTGCTTTGTAGTCAACGAGTGGAAAATGCCAGATTTGAATCTGGACCTGCCAAAACGTACCTCTAAGTTGTGCTTTGATTCTCTCAGCATAAATTCTCTTAATATGTTTGCTAAACAGGGTAACATTGCCATGGATACTTTCCGCTGCCCTACAACTTCCCTTACACACTCTGGCATCTTCCCTCCAAGCTACCACATATGATACCAATTGAACACATTAGCATGTCATTTGTTCTCCCTGTGGATGGGAAATCCAGAGAAAAAGCTGCACAGAAATATGACGAAGAGAGAGGAAACATAAAAATGGGAGAGAACGAGCAGGGCGGAGATGGGCAACTTGACTCAGAACATGTATTGGGCTGACTTAACCCTTTCTGGGCTCAAGCAGCCGCCATGTTTAGGCTGGTTGAAACCCACTCCCATGTGAGGGATGGAACAGATGGAGCCAGCTGACAACAGGGGATGGGGGAAAGGGTGGTGGGGCACATGGACAAGACGGGAGAAAGCTTTCTCTCTCTAGGGGCTGCTGTGGGAGCTAAGAACCAGCAACCCCTAGTTCCCCAGGGTGCCACATGCAGAGGACCTGTGCTCCCACTTTCACCTTCATACACCTGAGCTGTGTCAGATGAGATGGCTTCGCTGCAGTTGCTCTGGAAGGCACGTGTGGGAACTGACCCTTCTGAATGGTGTGTTGGGCTAATCCAGGAGGCTGACGGCACTAAAGATATTCACCTGGTTACTTTCTGCTGGGAGGTGACAGACATCGCCTTGAGCACAGCACCACAAATGAGTCTTTCTATCTCCTGCTTAATGTCTCCAAACTGTCTGCTTCTCTCCACTTCCACTGTAACTAAAGCCCAGCCACTAATACTGCAATGTCCTCCCTAATGCCCTTTCTCCACCCCTCTCTTTCCTTCGATCCATTTCCCTCACTACAGCCAGAGTCTTCTTCCCACACATAAATTTGATCATGGCTTTTGCTCTGCTTAAACACCTTCAGGGGCTTCCCGTTTTATTCTGAGACAGAATCCAAAGTCTCTCATGTGGTCTATAAAGTCTGTGGGGTGGATGCCTGCACTCCTCCCCCACCCCCACCTACGGGCTCCTCTGATACCACATTCTCCTTTCCTCCCCCTTTAGGGAACATAGGTCATCTTCATGCAGGACACTGGCATGAGCTATGACCTGTGCCTGGCTGCCCTCCTCTTCCCTGCCCCTTGGCACTGCCCCAGCCCCCTCTCATCCCCTTTCTTTCAGATCTTGGCTCAGGCCATTACTTCCTCAGAGAAGCCTTCTCCAAGTCTCAGGCTAGGCCAGGCTCCCTTGTTTTAAGAACATGGTTCTCAGTTTAAGAGAACTGAGAACTCAGTTTAAGAGAACCATGTTCTTGTTCTTCATGGTACTTACTAAAGTTTGAAATGAGATGTTAAGCAAGAAGTTGCAAGAGAGGGAAATGCACACATCCCAAAGGCTCCTTCTCTGTGGTTTTCCCTGAGTTCACTGCCTGAAGGGCTTGGGCCCAATGAAAAGATCGTGGCCTTCTCTTTGGTTCCCCAACTGGGAACCAAAGCATCTTTCATACTGTCTCTTATTTGTCCATGGGTCTGTCTGTCTCTATCAGTCTGTGCTCCTGCAGGTTGAGAATTCTGTCCACTTCTCACCTCAGACAGAACCCATGCAGACTGTGTGCTCAGTATTGAGTGGCAAAGCTGAATAAATAAGTCAGCTCCAGACTTCGCTAAAGAATCAAGAGGACAGCATTCCTTGGAAGATAAGCTGTGTCCGTCCACCCAGACAGCCTGAGTGCGTTCAGTTTCTGTAACTGACGCATGTTTACTGAGCATTTACTATGTGCCAGGTAGATCCTGAGGATATAGCTGTGAACAAGACAAATAAGATTCCTGCCCACATTTAACTATAATGAACAGACACATAATAAACAACCAACAAAACAAATCAAATAGCAGCAGTAGTTAAAGGAAAGAAAATAGATGACAAAGAATGCTAGGGGTCCTTTAAAGTGAGATCTGAGGACAAAGAGAAGTAAGGTAGAGGAAAGAGCATTCCAGATGGCGGACACAGCTAGTGCAAAGGCCCTAAGGCAGAACTCAGCTTGGCATGTTAAAGTAACAGGAAGAAGTCCAGATGGCTGAAGAGCACAGCATGGAAGTGGGGAGTGGGTGGGGTGGGATTAAAGAAGCGGATGGGCTGGGCCAGATGGCACAGATCAGTCTAAATGCATTGTGAAACCACTAGGTGCTTTGTGCTGGGTGGAGAAGGGTGGCACAAATCTGTTTGTGGAGGCATTTTGAGAAGACCTCATGATAAAACCTGCATCAAAACCATTCAGAGTTTGTAGGAAACACTCTGACTCAAAAACCTCTGGGGATGGGTCCCAGACATAAGAATGGTCATTTGAGAACCACAGAGCTGGACTTAATTTTCCTCCTTGAAAGGAAATAAAATTTTCCAATTTTATTCTTTGACCTGAATATGTACCTTTTTAGGATAGGGAGAAGGATGGCTATAGAACAAAGCCCATGGTTTTCTTGAATCTCCCATTTGAAGTCACTGGTACTTGGGCTGAGTGAGGGACTTCCACATTATGAAGACTTGGGAGAGAAGAAGTATATTGTTAACATTACAGGAATTATTTTGAATGAGAGAAAGGTATTCCTCTCAATGGCCCCTGGTTGAAGTGATGCAACTTACCGCATAGACATAGAGTCGAAACAAACTTTATGCAGCCTACGGGATCAAGCAATGGAATCCAGAGCCTGTCAACTAGAGAAAGACAGACATTCCGCCACCTCCCACCCCGCCACCTTACCGCTTTGGGCCAAGATGCTCACGAGCTGTGCTCAAGGGAGTAGGAGGAAAAAGAGGAGCTAGGCCTTGGCAGGGACTACACAGTTTATCTCAATCTTGGAGTTCTTTTGAGCTTATCCTGGCTTCTAGGGATGCTTTGGGATCTGGCAAAAGCAAACATAATTCTTCTCTAGAATTATAACATCATCTTAGTCCTCTATTTCTACCAAAAAATTTTGTAAATACAATGTTTCACACAAGATGAAAAATAACCAGAGCCACTCCAAGACATGACAGCATGAGAGAAAAATAAGAAAAACAATAGAGAGAAGAAAACAAACCCACATGGGCTTCAGATGTTAGAGTTACAACACAGAGTTCAAAGCAACTAGGCTCATTATGTTCAAAGAGGTAGGAAATAAGTTTGAGAATTTTTGTCAGAGAACCAAAAGTTATTAAAAGAATCAAAGTTAGTTTTGGAAATTAAAAATACAATAGCTGAAGTATGGGGCACCTTGGTGGCTCAGTCATTAAGCATCTACCTTCGGCTCAGATCCTGATCCCAGGGTCCTGGGATCGAGCCCCACATTGGGCTCCCTGCTCCGTGGAAAGCCTGTTCTCCCTCTCCCACTCCCACTGCTTGTGTTCCCTCTCTTGCTGTCTCTCTCTGTCAAAAAAATAAATAAAATCTTTAAAAAACTCAAAAGATGTGTTTAACAGTAGATTAGATTCAACTGAAGAGAAAATTGGTAAGACAGACTAGAATATTATACTTAATGTATGATTTATAGACCATCATTGACATAATCTGGGAGTGTTTTTTTTAAGTAGTCTTTTAAATTTTAAAACAGATTCAGATTTCAGAAAAGCTGCAAATATAGTACTAGAAGTTCTCATAAAACTCACACCCAATTCCTATAGTCAGTAATACCTTACATCAATACGGTATATTTGTCACAGTTAATGAACCAATACTTGTATGTTATTACTAATGAAACCCCGGACTTTCTTCATACCTCCTGAGTTTTTATTTAATGTTCTCTTTATGTCTGGGAGCATTTTAGAAATGCAGCATCTCAGGCCCCAGTATAGGCCTAGTATGAATCAGAATCTATATGTTAATGAGATCCCTAGGTGATTTTAAAGACACTAAATTTTGAGAAATGTTGGTCAGAAGAAGGAAATTTTTCAGAACAAAGTATGGGGAAAAAAAAAATAATGAGAAACAGAGAAAGGGAGTGTAAGGTGCAGAGTGAAGATAGCGAGACCCCAGTCTTACAGAGTCTAAATGCCATCTCCGAGCAAGATTACAGAGAGGCTGGACCCAAGGCAGTATTTTCAGAGACAGTGGCTGAGCACTTTCCAAAACTGACATAAGATATCAAGCCATAGGGGCGCCTGGGTGGCTCAGTGGGTTAAGCCGCTGCCTGCGGCTCAGGTCATGATCTCAGGGTCCTGGGTTCAAGCCCCACATCGGGCTCTCTGCTCAGCAGGGAGCCTGCTTCCCTCTCGCTCTCTGCCTGCCTCTCTGTCTACTTGTGATCTCTGTCTGTCAAATAAATAAATAAAATCTTTAAAAAAAAAAAAAAGATATCAAGCCATAGATTCTAGACATTCTAGCAACCCCATATATGGGAAATAAAGGAGATCCATACTAGGACCATCACAGCAAATCTGTGGAAAACCACAGACAAAATAAACAAACAAGAACAATTGTAAAGGCAGCCCAAATAAACACACAAAAACAGGTTCCCTGGAAAGGAGAACCTATTGGACATAGGGCAGCTTTCTAAACAGAAATAATGAGAGCCAAGAGGCAGTGGAATACCTCTAGAGTGCCGAAAAAATGTAAAATGTAAACACCGACTAGAATCCTATAGTCACAACAAAAATTCTTCAGAGAGGGTGACATGTGAAAATGCAGACAAATGAACAATGAGAGAATTTTTTCTCCAGCAGGCCTGCAATGAAGTAAATATTAAAAAGCATCTTTTGGGTAGAAGAAAAAATGATCCCAGATGGAAGTTTGGAGATGCAAAGAAAAAACAAAGAACAATGGAAGTGGAAAAAACATCAGTAAATCGAAATGACATTCAACTGTGTAAAAATGATAATTATGTATTATGGGCTTAAAACACACAAAAATTAAAATATAATCAATAGCAAAGAGTTAAAGCATTAAATAAAATTACTGCATTGTCCAGAAAGAAATAGAAACAATTAATATTGGATTCTGATAAGTCATAATGCATGCTATGATCTCTTGAATAAATATTAAAAGAATGTCTAATGATCTACAGATTCAATGTAATCTCTATCAAAATACCAGTAGTATTTTTCACAGAACTAGAACAAATTATCCTAAAATTTGTACCACAAAAGACCCTGGCCTACCAAAGCAATCTTGAAATAGAAGAACAAAATTGGAGGTATGTCAATCCCAGGTCTGAAGATATACCACAAAGCAGCAGTAATCAAAATAGAATGGCACTGGCACAAAAATAGACACAAAGATCAATAGAACAGAATAGAGAACCCAGAAATAAACCCATGATTATATGGTCAACTAATCTTCAACAAAGGAGGTAAGAATATGCAATGGCAAAAAGACAGTCTCTTCAACAAATGGTGTTGTGAAAACTGGCCAGCTACATGCAGAGGAATGAAACTGGACCATTTTCTATAATACACAAAAATAAACTCAAAATGGATTAAAGACCTAAATGCAAGACCTGACACCATAAAACTCCTAAAAGAAAACACAGGGAGTAATTCCTTGAACATTGGCCTTAGCAACATTTTTCTGGATGTGCCTCCTGAGGCAAGGGAAACAGAAGCAAAAATAAACTATTGGGACTTCATCAGAATAAAGAGGTTCTGCACAGCGAAGGAAACCATTGCTAAAATAATAAGGCAACATATTGAATGGGAGAAGATATTTGCAAATGATACATCCAATAAGGAGTTAATATCCAAAATATACAAAGAACTCATACAATTCAACAGCAAGAAACCTCAAATAATTCAATAAAAGTGGGCAGAGGGGACACCTGGGTGGTGCTGTCCGTTAAGCATTCAACTCTTGGTTTTGGCTCAGTTTGTGATCTCAGGGTCATGAGGTTGAGCCCCATGCCCTCTGTGCTTGAGGTTTTCTCTCTCTCACCCTGTGCTCTTCCCCACCTCCCAAGTAAATAAATAAATCTTTAAAAGAATGGGAAGAGGACTGAATAGACATTTCTCCAAAGAAGACATATAGATAATCAACAGACACATGAAAACATGGTCAACACCACTAACCATTAGGGAAATGCAAATCAAAACCACAATGAGATATCACCCCACTCCTGTCAAAATGGCTGGCTGAAATAACAAGTGTTGGCGAGGATGTGGAGAAAAGAGGATGTGCACTGTTGGTGGGCACGCGAACTGGGGCAGCCACTGCGGAAAACAGGAAGGAGGTCCTCAAAAAAATTTCAAAGTAGAAATACTATACAGTCTAGTAATTCCACTACTGGGTATTCACCCAAAGAAAATAAAAACACAACTTAAAAAGATGTAGGCTATAAAAAAATAAAGTAAAATAAAAAAAAAAAAAAAAGAGACCCTTCAGAGCTCCCTAGCTCCCTCCACCATGTATGGACACAGCATAAAGTCAGCAGTCTGCAACCTGGAAGAGGGCCTTCACCAAACCAAATCTGTTGACAGCCTGATCTTGGACTTCCATCCTCCAAAACTGTAAGAAATAAATTTCTATTGCTTATAAGTCAAAAAAAAAAAAAAAAGATGTAGGCACCCATATGTTTATTGTAGATATATCTGCAATAGCTAAGTTATGGAAGCAATCTAAGCGTCCATCACTGGACGAATGAATAAAGAAGAAATGGTGTAATACACATGCAATGGGATACTATTCAGCCATAATAGGACGAAATCTTGCAATTAGTGGCGTGGATGGACCTAGGCGGTGCTATGCTAAGTGAAATAAGTCAGGCAAAGAAAGACAAATACCGTGTGGTTTCACTTAGGTGTGGAGTCTAAAATACAAAATAAAGGAACAAACAGAAGCCGACTCATGAATATAGAGAACCAATTGGGAGTTGCCAGAGGAGTGACAGGTGGAAGGGGGGGGCAATGGACAAAATAGGAAGGGAATTAAGAGGTACAAACTTCCAGTTATAAAACAAATGAGTCATGAAGATGAGAGGTATCACATAGGGAATACAGTCAATAATATCATAATAACGTATGGTGGCAGAGGGTAACTACACTTTCTGTGGTCAGTCCTGCATAATGTTCAGAATTATCAAATCACTGTGTAGTACATCTGAGCCAATATAAAACTGTATGTCACCTATGCTTCAGTAAAGAAGATAAAAAAAGACCGAATTCATATAAAATGCTCGAGTTAACAGAGGGATTAATGTAAACAGAAAAATAGTCAAAAAGGAGGCAAGAGTGGAGAGAAAAGGTGACGGAGAACAGGAAAGAAAAACATAAAGCAACTGAGTGAGATGATGGATCTAAACGAAAGCATCAGGTGTTACATCCACTACGCTGGTCTGGGTAATAAACAGCGTCTGCCTCCATTTTGGGATATTTCACTGCTGACAGTTCTTAAGCCTCATTCTCCTGTCTTCACATCTAGGAAGAGTGAGAAGCTGATGCTCCCTCCTTTGGCACCAGGAAGAGATTCACACCACACAAGCCCCCATCTCAATCCCCTAACTGCTGTCTCCCTTCCTTGCTCTCCCTAAGCCATTTCAGGCTTGCGTGGGGAGCCTGACCTGTCTTCCCCAACAGCTTCAATTACGTAAGTAATAAACCTTTCCCTATCCGCTGGCATGTACGCACGGTGTCATCAGCCTCAACATCCAACTCATTTGGGGTAGGGCCCTATTGTGCTTCTTCCATGTAGCTGAGGCAGTTTAGGTGCTCTAACTCGTTAGACCGCTGATGGAGGTCTAAGTTCACATGTTCCGGGATTATAAGATCCGGTTTAAAAATACAAACCCCAACCGTATACCATTTATAAGAGATACGTCCAAAACACAGGGATCCAGAAGGGCTGAAAGGAAGGACTGAAAGATGATTAACAGGAAGTCACTAAATGCATTTGGTTTTGCTAGATTAATATCCAAAGGCAAAAGGAGATTGAAGGTAAAGTGCATTACCAGAGATAAACACTTTTAAAAATAAATAAATAATTCAATTCAGAGGATGATCAAACTATTCTAGCATTGCATGCATCTAATAAAATAGCATCAAAATGTTAATGCCTGAGTAAAGTGTCAGAAACAATCATGGCAGGAGACTGTTTCATGAGTGTTTGATAACTGAGAGGGCAAACAGCCAGCAGAAACACAGTAAATCTAAACAACATGATTAGCAAACTGCTGCGACAGACACATCATCTTCACACCAAACCACAAGAGATACGTTGTTTCCTTGAGTCTATGTGGAGCATTTACAAAAAGTAACCAAGTGGTAGTTACATGGAGCTTTCTTTTTTGATGAATCATTGCACTGTATATTTTTATTTTATTCACATTACTGTTTTTATACCATTTTTTCCATAGTAATCTGGAAATTCTGTCTAGGATTATTAAGATCCTCCGTTGTGTCAAAGACCGAGAGGCCCTTCCTAATCCGTGCTTTCGCTGCGTACACCTCCCATTTTCAAGGCTACTACCCCCAGCTCAAAATGGCTGCGGAAATTCCAGCTATTGGAATCACATTCCAAACACAGGATGAAGAAAGATAAGGAAAGGGATTTCACGAGCTCATTAAAAAAAAAAAAAGAAAAAAGTAAAAAACACTTTCTAGAATTTGCAAGCACTATTTCTGCTTATATCTCATTGGCCAGAACTTGTTGCTTTCACGGCTAGCTTCACAGAAAGGTGGGAGTAGAGGTTTTATTTTGGTTGGCCATGTGGCCAAAAAAAAAAAAAAAAAGGATTCATTGCTACACAGGGAAAACTAAAATGATATCCAGATACTGAAATGGAGAGAGAGAAACAAAAGATTTCCATTCTGATCTTATCTTATTGAAGGAACATTTTTTCCCATCCTATCACTACCACCCCTACCTCCCAAAAAGGGCAAACTTTGTTCTCTAGGGTCCTCTTTGCCTCTATTCCTTTGGTGTGGTATAAGGTAGGAAGGGATGCACCAGGAAGGAACAAGCAAGCAAACAATTATAAAGTCCAAAGAGCTCTGCATCCGTACCCTAAACACAGTCCGTTTGACCAATAGCTATGGAGGTCCTACTTTTCAACTTAAAATGAGGGAACTGCATGGTAACTGAAGTCATTAATAAATACCGTCTCTATTTTATGTAGGATGTCCAAGGCTTAATCAAATGCAACTGTGGAAAGGCCAGATGTTATTCCCATTGCTTCACTTCAGTGTTTTCCTGGAAGTGATCTCACCCTGATGGCAATCCTGTTGTCCAACTGTGCATACTATTTATATCTAGAACTCCGGCTTTCAGGTTCAGAATGCAATAAACTGAACACAGCTATTGCTTTGAATGCTGAGCCTGTCAAGAGAATTCAGGCAGAATCTTCCGTCTGGGATGCATTAACTCTGATGGCTGTCCAGAAGGCAGGAGCTTATGTAACTTGTAAACACGTGGGGGATACGGGTACGGGGCTCTAACGTATGGTTCAGACTGCACCACATGAACCAGTGCAGGCAATCAAGGTCTCCACGGTCTTCCGCCCTCCCCTTCCGTGAAGAAAAAAGTGAACCACAATTATCTCCTACTGATTAAAAAGTATAAAGTCCTGAAGCCGAAACAGACTTTTGGTCGGAGCCACAAATGGAGTGCTAATCCTTAAAAGAAATCGAGAGACTGTCAGGAAGAAGTGTGAGGATGACTTTGATGCCGAGCGTTCTCTTGTTTTTGTTTTGATCTCTTTAAATGTAGGGGTAAAGAGAGGCATCACGAGGACATAAAGTGGTTTTGAAGACTAGCATAGAGTTTTAAAATCTTTATTTGTTTACTTCTTTGCTTATTTAGACCATGCATGTAGGGGGAGGAAGAGAAGGAGACAGAAAGAGCGAGCGAGCGAGCGCCAGAGCTGAGTGTGGAGCCTGACATGGGGCTTGATCTCACAATCCTGAGATCATGACCCACGCCGAAACCAAGAGTCAGAGTCTTAACTGTTGGGAGCCACATAGGTGCTCCTACCATAGATTTTTTTTTTCTTTTAGGATAATTATACCACTTTGGTTTTATTTATCCAATCATTTCCCAGTAACATTATTTGTAGGATGAAGAAGAAACAATACAGTTATGAACATATTTATAGCTACGTACACTTTGAATACTTCATTTAGATGATAAATGCAACAGAGAATGTAGATAGTTCTTGTGTTGCTTACCAATATGAAGGACACTAATGACTAAGGATGACAGAAATAATAGTTAACATTTCTGGGGTGCTTCCCATGGGCCAGGTCCTGCTAAGTGGCTTATACGCTTTACCTCATTGGATAGAAGGAGGTTCTATTATCATCCCCAGACTCAGCAGAGGAAAATGAGGCTCAGGGAGGGCATACAACTTGCGCCAGCCCACGTGGCTCTTGAGAAGTGAGGTGGAACTTGAGCCCAGGTTGTAGGCTCCAGAGACCACCGTTGTGAGCCCAGATTTCCCGGCCTGGGATTAAATGAGACATAATGTGTTTGAGGGGCTTAGCCTAGCTCTTGGCATATAATGAGTTGCCAAAAAAGGCACCATGAAGGACGTTTATACAAAAATGGACTAATGCAAGCTACAGCTCACACACCATCCGCATCACTGAAGATGTCGGAAAAAGAACCATGTAGCTGAGAATCCCTTTTTGGTTCTACCTCTGCTTCACAGTCATCCCCGGGTCCCAGTCCTGCCTCACTCCCTGAAGGATTGGGTGCCTTTGGACCAATCACTTCTCTCTGGACCTGACTTTCTTCCATAAAACAAGAGGATCTGACGAGAAGAACTCCTAAGCTTTCCCTCTGCTCTGAACCTCTATAAGGTAAGTCACTGCTAAGATTTTGCCTGTGAGATTTAGTCCAGGATCCCAAGGAGGTTGATGCTGCCTTCAATATATAGGAAGAGATTAACTGTCTATTAAGAGAAAGAGTCAGCATTTTCCACAGGGGATGAACAGTTTCGATGGCAACGGGCTGTGGTAGCAAAACTGCAAGCTTCCAGTGTGGGCATGACTCAAAACCAGAGAGCCAGGGAAGACCTTCAGAAGAGCTGATGGAATCGAATTATGCCAACGACTTCCATAATCCTGTGCCATTTCAGAGCCAAATGCATCAGTGAGGATGGGAAATGCTGTGGCCTGCTCTGGAGGGCAGAAGCTGAGGCTCTGAAGATTGCTCAATGGCGCCCACTAGTGGACAGCCCAATGTGGCCATGAACACTAGCTGGTGGCAGGGGTTCCAAGAGCTCTCTGTATCTCACAGGTGGGGAACCTCAAGGAGAAAGAGGAAGTGCCTTGCCCAAGGTCACCAGTTAATTAGAGGTAGGGCTGACCTGTTGGCAGCCATTCTGGACCATGCAGAAAAGTCATCTTCCATACAATACACTAATTGTTCTCCATCATATGCTATCATTTAATATTTATTTCTACTAGATACTAGTCACCACGTTAAAACAAAGTACAAAGTTCTTCTCTACTTAATCCAAGGAAATATAAAATACCTGGAGAGAGTCCTCTTCTGATTCTATCATAATTTAGTAACTGTGAAAATAAAGTACTTGGGATCCCCTCTCCCATGCACATCTTACTAGAATCAAATGGTTCACAGAGATAAACAATATTGTAAATAAGAATTATTTGACGGATACTTGAATGTCTCATAAGTGACCAGGACAGCATATTTCAAATTCTCAAATAGAAACAATCTGACAAAATCCACCAGTCTCCAAATAAGTATATGCTAGTAATATCATTTACTGGATAATCAATCAGTAATTTTTTTTATTATTAAGCATAGTTGTATTTAAATAGCATTTTATCATGTTGGAAAAATAAAAGCAGCATACGACTCAGTTCTTACACCAGACAGTTGCAAATCTCCACAAAGAATTAAGATATATACAATGGATAAAATATAGGACTATAATTCTGAAGTAATTTAAGTGTCCCAGAAAAAAGTTCTGAGGGAGTTTTGAGAAAGGGTGCTGACAAACCTAGAAATAGCTAGGAGAACTTCATGGAGCAGGTAGGACTTGACCTGAACCTTAAGGATAAGAAGGACATTCAAGCAGAAGGGAAGCAAAAAAAAAAGTGTTCAGGGAAGGCAAACTCACAAAGATTCATGGTGGTGGTTGATACAGAAAGGAGTTCCATGGACAGTATCCAAACTAATCCTGCCAGGGCTCATCTCATGACTTTAGCTCTTCAAGCCTCTTCCATGTTTCCAGCTGACCTCTCTCTTGTTTCCTGTCTAATGAAGAACTCATGGTCAGCACTTCTACTCAAGCTTGTCAACCCTGGGCTTTAGCTACCTTTCGACCTCCCTCTGCTCATCACGTTCTCTGGCCCCACTCCTGGGTGGTCACACACTACTGGAGCGTCCCAGTGGTGGGTTCCCAGGCCCCAGCCACTTGGCAACCCTTTTCTTCATGTCTCATTTCTCAGTTACAGTGGTCAGTTCCAACTCAAGCTCATGGTCATTTCTTCACCATCTTCATATTATCTACTTACCCCATCTCAGAGGACGGTGAAGCTATTCTACAGGAACTTTCCAACATACACTGTCACCACTGTAAAGTGTTTCTTTATTGTCACATATTCTCCATCTGTGTTCCAGACCACCCCCTCACCTTCCCACATCACCGCCTCAGGTAACACATGATAATTAGGTCCCTCGACTCTTACATTTTCAGCCTCTCTCGGAAGAGAGCAGTGTCTTTGCTTGTGGGCATTTTGTGCTTTAGGTGAATGTGAGATACACAGGGGGAAGAGCTCTCTCCTGCCTATTCAGACCTGGAACTCCCATGGTTCCAAGAGACCAGGAAGTAACAGTCATCCCAGAGAGATCATCCTCAGAGGACAACGGATGCAGAAGGCGTCAAGGTCAGACAGTCACCACGTACCATGACTGAGCCTCAGTTTTGGCACAAATCAGGAGCAGAAACAAAGGTAGTAAATGCAAAAAAAAGTGCTTCATTCTTTTTAGAAGAAACACACCAAGAATGAAGTGCTCTAAGTGGTGAAATGGAAGATTTTTGCATAACCCTTCTAATTTGGGCAAAGCAACATTTTTTTTTTCTCTTATAATACGGTTTGGGGAAGAAAAGGACAAACTGTAACTTCTGATGATGAAAAGATGTTTCAAAATATTTAATAATCAACAAATGCACTAAATCATGCAGTAGGTGATTTTTGTTTCAAAATCCTTGGCCAGAAATCCCCCTTCCAACTAACGTTGCTCTTCAGTGATGAATTGGAACAGCCTGTGCTATTTGCTCTTGAAAATGTGGGGGCCTCAGGCTAACCTGAATGCATGCTCCCTTGTGGGGTTCTCTGTTTGCTCCAGCACACCACCTACTCTCCACTCTTCCCCGATAGCCCTTCTGTTTCTGTATGGTTTGGCACTGGTAAAACACAAAGGATGTACAGAGTTTTCACAAAATGCAAAACATGCTAATGAAATGTGGGAATTAGAGAGGCTTCTCTGGCTTAGTCATTTTCATTATGTCTTACTTCTCCTCTAACTCCTCATCAAAAGTCTTAAATTGGACAGACCATAAGGAAAGTTCTCAGTGACAACATAATTAAGGACATAAAGCTTCCATAAATGAAAGCAACAAAATGAAATTTCCTCAAGTCCCATGAAGGCTCCCACAGCCACAGGCTCCCACAGCATGCCAAGTTTGGTCTCTGTTCTAGTTCAACTCTCGAAGTCGAAGTACATAGTTAAATTCTTATTTCTGAAGCAACGGTGCTGGGATGGTTAATTGTATGGATCCACTTGGCGAGGCCAGGGTATCCAGACATTGGGTCAAACACCAGTTTAAATGTCTCTGTAAAGGCATTTTTTTAGATGAACGTTTAAATCTGTAGACTTTGAGTAAAGCAGATTACTCTCTACAATGTGGGTGAGCCTCATTCAATCAGTTGAAATCTTAAGAGAAAAAAGATGAAGGTCCCCCAAAGAAGAGGGAATTCTGCCTCCAGGCTGTCTTCGCACTCTAAGCTCCAACATCAACTCTTCCCTGGATCTTCCTCCTGCCTGCCTACAGATTTTGGACCCGCCAACCTCTATAATTACATGAGCCGATTTCTTAAATAACTCTTCTTGCATTTTCTCTCTCTTCAGCATATAGAGGGTTATTTGGTATATGTAGAATATATATATATATATGTATATATATATATATGTATATATATATATATATAAATATAGAATATATTTACAAAAATAATAGTGTTATTTTGTATACACACACACACACACACACTCACACCCTATTGGTTCTGTTTCTGGGGAGAACCCTGATTAATACAAATGGATACTCTTTTGTTAAGTGCAAAAAGAAGACATCTCCAGAGGAAGGAAATTACAGTTGACCCCGGAACAACATGGGGGTTAGAGGCACTGATGCCCTGGGCAGTCATGTATGATTTTTGATTCCCCCAAGACTTAACTATGAACAGCCTGTTGATCAGAAGCCTTACTAATAACATGAACAGTCAAATGACACCTATTTTGTATCCTTTATATATGTTCCATTCTTTAGTAAAGTAAGCCAGAGAAAAGACAATGTTATTAAGAAAGTCAAGGAAGAGAAAAAAACATTTATACTACTATACCATATTGATTAAAAACCCGAATCTGCATGGTAAGTGGACCTGCAGAGTTCAAATCCCTACTGTTTAAGGGACAACTGTACCTGAATGTGAAGCTATGAAAGATACTTCCAGCCGAGAACTATTATATTTTCCCCGAAAACTTCTGTTTACCCTGCTGTCTGGCTAAGGTTCAGTTTAGGTGGGGTGATCTACTTTGAAGGTCACATTCTGTCTTTTATGTCCAAAAGGTCCAACTGCCTTCCTTTTCTTGATAGGTTCTATTTAGCCACCACAAGAAAATTGTTTTATATCTCTGACATAACTTCTCATAAAACAATTTAAAAATAAACTTTGGAGACAGAGAGAAATACAAATGTACCTTGTCCTTGCACAAATGTATTCATGTATCCAAAAATGACTTCCCTATCCTCTTTCATAGCATCCAACACAAATATTCCTGGAGCAGCTCCAGATCTCCCTGGAGTCAAATGAAATTCAAAAATTCCATCTCTACTCTTGGAAACAAGCAAACAGTTGGATTAGGCTTGATTTATAAGGCCCTCTGCAATCCTTCAGGGACTCGGGCAGCTACGGAACAATCAACACTCCCTCTACCTGTTTCACTCATCCTGGCTCATTCTTACCCTCATTTCCACAGCCGGGATGGGCCCCTCCCAGGTTCTTAGTCTTTCCAGACTTGCTTGCCTCCAGCCTCATCTTCCATTCTCACAGTGCTGCATATGGTGCCCTGCACACATTGCCTACTGAATGCGGGATGACGTGTGTCATGGAACAGTGAAGTAGTATTGTGACTTTGAAAGTCATTCATACAGATGGTTTCTTTTTTAGGGGATATTGGTAGCTAAAGAGAGATATTAATCCCTGAACAGAAGAGCATTATTTCTTCCACTGCTATAATTAATTATCATTCAACTTACGATGTTCAGCTGGTCTGAGTCAATCAGAACAATGGTGCCAAGAATGTGTGTGTTGTAACCTCTGGCAATGCTCTGACCATGTCTGTGTGTGGTGCAATTTCAGGGTTCAAAGCTCACTGGGCCAGTTACATCTGTTTACCATGATTTGAGGTAATCTAAGTCTGTGTTTCCCTAGGTGGCCCAAGGCTGTTTGCTCTCTGCTGGTCAAAGTACTAGCAGATGGTGAAAGTGGGGGAGGAAATATACCCACTGTGAGTTGGCAAGTGTTTGATAGAGTGAGGGTTGTCTATTGACTGGGGCTTGGTACATTCTGGAATCTTACAATCAAATGCTCAGCTGTAAGGTGAAATTCTCAGGCAGGATTTTAAAACCAACTCTCATTTGGGGAGCGGGGAAGGTAGATTTAAATAAAGAATGTGTGTAGGGTCTTTCTTGATTGTATATTTATGCCCAGTGGGACAAAGAAAATTTTATTAGGAAAAGTTCATGTATAATTTAAATCTCACAGACTAGAGTGATCTTATTTTATTTTATGGAGGTGACTACCAATGGCTTCTAGTTGTAAAGGTTTCTCAGAGATGGCGAATCAATCATTCACAAGAGTTCCTGAGAGCAGCCTCAGGTAAAATATTAGTGGTATAAGCTGTGGAAGCAGACAATGTCATCTGATGAGTCATGAGGAGGAACCTCCCAGTTTTTGATCCTCTGTCCTTAGCACACAGTAGAAAGAGAGAGGACATTTACATTCTCTACAGGTACAAGCACTTCCCGTGGGTTCACAACTTTACGTAAGGACTCAGCACAGAAAGCAGCCTCTGTCATGAGGAAAAACACATGTTGCACAGGCTAGACAAAGACTATAAATCAACTACTTTAAATATGTTCAAAAAATTAAAAGAAATCATATGTAAAGAACTGAAGGAAAGTATAAAAACGATGTCTCACCAAATAAAGAATTTCAAGAGAGAGAAATTTTATATATATATATATTTTAATATATTTATATATTTATTTTATGTGTTTATATAATATATATTATATGCTATATAATGTATATTATAAAATGTATGTTTTATGTATTTATTTATATAAATATAAATATATAGGTATGTATGTATGTGTGTGTGTGTGTGTAAAACAAGTAAGAATACTAGAGTTGGAAAACACAATAGCTGAAATAAGAAAAAAATTCTCTACAGAAGTTTAATATCAATTTGAGCATAGAGAAGAACAAATCAGCAAACTTGAAGATTTGTTGAGTAAGATTATCGAGTCTCAGGAACAGAAAAAAAAAAATCAATGAAGAAAAATGAACAGAGACTCAGAGACCCATGGGGCACTGTCAAGAACACCAATATATGCATAACAGAGTCCAGAAGGAGAGAAGAGAGATAAAAAGGCAGAAAGAATATTTAAAGAGGGGCACCTGGATGGCTTAGACCATTAAACATCCAACTCCTGATTTTGACTCAGGTCATTATCTCAGGGTCATGAAATCAAGGCCTGTGTTGGGCTCCAGACTGAATGTAGAGCCTGCTTAAAATTTTCTCCCTCCTTCTCACCCTGCCTCTCCTTCCCCCCAACTTGTGCTTTTGATGTCTCTAAAAAATTTTTTTTTCAAATTAAGTATTTAAAGAAAACTTCTCAAATTTGATGAAAAACATCAATCTACACAAGTGAGAAGCTCAACAAAATCCAGGTAAACTCAAAAACTCGAAGACTAGACATATCATAACCAAACTACCAAAAGACAAAGGCAATAAAAGAATCATGAAAGCAACCAGAGAGAAAATATTCATACATACAAGGAATTCTCAATGAGATTAATGGTTGATTTATCATCAGAAATGGTGGTGGCCAAAAGACAGAGGGATGACATAGTACACAAAAACAAAACAAAACAAAACTGAAAGTACTAAAAGAAAAACACTTGCCAAATAAGAATTCTACATCTGGCAAGATTATCCTTCAAAAATGAAGAAGTTAAGCTATTCCCAGATAATCAAAAGCTGAGAAAATGTGTTGCTAACACATAAGCTCTACAGGAAATGTTCAGAAAGCTCTTCAGGCTGAAATGAAAGGACACTAGATAATAACTTGAACCCATACAAAGAAATAAAAAGCATCAGTAAAGGTAACTAACTACTTTATTTACATAGGTAAATAAAACAATAATTATAAATCTGGGTGTTGATGAACACACAAAATATACCAGTATAATTTATATGACAAAGCACAGGAGTGCAAAATGGAGCTATATAGGGGAAAACCTTTTGTATAACTTGCAATTAAGTTCATATTAAACTGAACTAGATTTTTATAAGTTATAATCAGTCTAACTATTAAGAAAATAACTGAAAAATATACAGAAAAGAAATGACTAGAAATAAAAGGTATACTGAAAATATCTACTGAACTCAAAAGAAGGCAGTTATAAAGGAACAGAGGAATAAAAAAGCTTATTTGCAGATGATGTCAGTGTGTATATAAAAATTCTAAGGAATCCATCAACAAATGAAAACTTTTATTAACATATATTATTTGTTTTAGGGTTATAGGTCTGTGATTCACCAGTCTTACACAAATCTCAATGCTCACCATAGCAAATACACTCCCCAAAGTCCATCACCCAACCACCCCATCCCTTCCATCCCGCTCCCCTCCAGCAACCCTCAGTTTGTTTCCTGAGATTAAGAGTCTCTTATGGTTTGTTTCCCTCTCTGGTTTTACATTGTTTTATTTTCCCCTCCATTCCCTATGATCCACTGTCTTGTTTCTCAAATTCCTCATACCAGTGAGATCATATGATAATCATCTTTCTCTGATTGACTTATTTCGCTTAGCATAATACCCTCTAGTTCCATCCATGTCTTTGCAAGTAGCAAGATTTCAGCTTGGGGGGTGTTGATAGCTGCATAATATTCCATTGAATATATATATACACCACATCTTCTTTATCCATTCATCTGTTGGATGGACATCTAGGCTCTTTCCATAGTTTGGCTATTGTAGACATTGCTGCTATAAACACTGGGGTGCATGTGCCCCTTCAGATCACTACATTTGTATCTTTAGGCGATTGCTGGGTTGTAGGACAGCTCTATTTTCAACTTCCTGAAGAACCTCCATACTGTTTTCCAGAGTGGCTGCACCAGCTTGCATTCTCACCAACAGTATAGGAGGGTTCCCCTTTCTCCGCATCCTCGCCAGCGTCTGTCATTTCCTGACTTGTTAATTTTAGCCATTCTGACTGGTACAAGGTGGTATCTCATTGTGGTTTTGATTTGTATTTCCCTGATGCCAAGTGATGTTGAGCACTTTTTCATGTGTCTGTTGGCCATTTGGATGTCTTCTTTGCAGAAACGTCTGTTCATGTCTTCTGCCCATTTCTTGACTGGATTATTTGTCCCTTGGGTGTTGAGTTTGATAAGTTCTTTATAGATTTTGGATACTAGCCTGTCATCTGATATGTCACTTGCAAATATCTTCTCCCATTCTGTTGATTGTCTTTTGGTTTTGTTGACTATTTCCTTTGCTGTGCAGAAGCTTTTTATCTTGATAAAGTCCCAATAGTTCATTTTTGCCCTTGCTTCCCTTGCCTTTGGCAATGTTTCTAGGAACAACTTGCTATGGCTGAGGTCAAAGAGATTGCTACCTGTGTTCTCCCTAACCATTTTGATGGATTTCTGTCTTACACTGCAGGCTTTCAACTGTTTTGAGTTTATTTTTGTGTGTGGTGTAAGGAAATGGTCCAGTTTCATTCTTCTGCATGGGGCTGTCCAATTTTCCCAACACCATTTGTTGAAGAGACTGGTTTTTTCCACTGGACATTCTTTCCTGCTTTGTTGAAGATTAGTTGAC
The DNA here is from genome assembly GCF_902655055.1 of Lutra lutra. NCBI lineage: Eukaryota > Metazoa > Chordata > Mammalia > Carnivora > Mustelidae > Lutra > Lutra lutra. Next base: position 75,083,210 of record NC_062282.1, on the reverse strand, counting down.
CAGAGTTGAGGGTCCACTTCTCGGCTCTCTATTCTGTTCCACTGATCTATGTGTCTGTTTTTGTGACACTATCATACTGTCTTGTTGATTATAGCTTTGTAATAGAGGTTGAAGTCCGGAATTGTGATGCCACCAACTTTGGTTTATTTGTTTTTTCAATACCCCTCTGGCTATTCGGGGTCTTTTCTGGTGCAAATAAACACAATAAAATTTACATACAATTTTAGGATTATTTGTTCCATTTCCTGGAAAAAAGTTGATATTTTGATAGGGATTGCATCAAATGTGTAGATTGCTCTAGGTAGTATAGACATTTTCAAGATTTGTTCTTCCAATCCATGAGCATGGAATGTTTTTCCATTTCTTTGTGTCTTCCTCAATTTCTTTCATGAGTATTCTATAGTTTTCTGAGTATATATTCTTTGTCTCTTTGGTTAGATTTATTCCTAGACATCTTATGTTTTGGGTGCAATTGGAAATGGGATCAACTCCTTAATTTCTCTTTCTTCTATCTTATTGTTGGTGTATAGAAATGCAACTGATTTCTGAGCATTGATTTTATATACTGACACATCACTGAATTCCTATATGAGTTCTAGCAGTTTTGGGGTGGAGTCTTTTGGATTTTCCACACAGAGAATCATATCATCTGCAAAAGAGTGAAAGTGACTTCTTTGCTGACTCAGGTGCATTTTCTTTTTGTTGTCTGATTGCTGAGGCTAGGACTTCTAGTACTATGTTGAATAGCAGTGGTGATAGTGGACAGCCCTACTGTGTTCCTGAGCTTAGGGGAAAAGGTCTCGGTTTTTCCCTATTGAGAATGATGCTTGCTGTGGGCTTTTCATAGATGGCTTTGATGATATTGAGGTATGTACCCCTTATTCCTAACTGTGAAGAGTTTTGATGAAGACAGGATGCTGTACTTTGTCAGATGCTTTTTCTGCATCTATTTAGAATATCATATGGTTCTTGTTCTTTCTTTTATTAATGTATTGTATCACATTGATTTATTTGCAGATGTTGAACCAACCTTGCAGCCCAGGAATAAATCCTACTCGGTTGTGGTGAATAATCCTTTTAATGTACTGTTGGATCCTACTGGCTAGTTTTTTGGTGAGAATTTTTGCATCCATGTTCATCAGGGATATTGGTCTGTAATTCTACTTTTTGATGGGGTCTTTGTCTGGTTTTGGGATCAAGGTAATGCTGGCCTCCTAGAATGAGTTTGGAAGTTTTCCTTCCATTTCTATTTTTGGAACAGTTTCAGGAGAATAGGTATTAATTCTTTAAATGTTTGGTAGCATTCCCCTGGGAAGTCATCTGGCCCTGGGCTCTTGTTTGTTGGGAGATTTTTGATGACTGCTTCATTCTCCTTACTGGTTATGGGCCCGTTCAGGTTTTCTATTTCTTCCTTGTCCAGTTTTGGTAGTTTATACATCTCTAGGAATGCATCCATTTCTTCCAGATTGTCAAATTTGCTGGCGTATAGATGCTCATAATATGTTCTTATAATTGTTTATATTTCTTTGGTGTTGGTTGTGAGTGCTCCTCTTTCACTCATGATTTTATCAATTTTAGTCCTTTCTGTTTTTCTTTTGGTAAGTCTGGCCAGCGATTTATCAATCTTAGTAATTCTTTCAAAGAAACAGCTCCTACTTTTGTTGATCTGTTCTACTGTCCTTTTGGTTTCTATTTCATTGATTTCTGCTCTGATCTTTATTATTCCTCTTCTCCTGTTGGGTTTAAGTTTTATTTGCTGTTCTTTCTCCAGCTCCTTTAGGTGTAGGGTTAGGTTGTGTATTTGAGACCTTTCTTGTTTCTTGAGAATGGCTTGTATTGCTATATACTTTCCTCTTAGGACCACCTTTACAGCATCCCAAATATTTTGAACAGTTGTGTTTTCATTTCTTGGTTCCATGAATTTTTTCAATTCTTCTTTAATTTCCCGGTTGACCTATTCATTCTTTAACAGGATGGTCTTTAGCCTCCATGTATTTGAGCTCTTTCCAACCTTCCTCTTGCGATTGAGTTCTAGCTTCAGAGCGTTGTGGTCTGAAAATATGCAGGGAATGATCTCAATCTTTTGGTACCAGCTGAGACCTGATTTGTGACCCAGGATGTGATCTATTCTGGAGAATGTTCCAGGTGCACTAGAGAAGAATGTGTGGTCTGTTGATTTGAAATGGAATGTTCTGAATACACCTGTGATGTCCATCTGGTCCTGTGTGTCATTTAAAGCCTTTATTTCCTTGGTGATCTTTTGCTTAGATGACTTGTCCACTTCACTGAGAGGGGTATTAAAGTCCCCTACTATTATTGTATTATTTTCTATGTGTTTCTTTGATTTTGTTGTTAATTGGCTTATATAATTGGCTGCTCCCGTGTTAGGGGCATAGATATTTAAAATTATGAGATCTTCCTGTCAGAAAGACTCTTTAAATATGATAAATTGTCCTTCCTCATCACTAATTATAGTCTTTGGTTTGAAATCTGATTGTCAGCCCAGCTTTCTTTTGATGTCCATTAGCATGGTAAATTGTTTTCCAACCCCTCACTTCAAATCTAGAGGAGCCTTTGGGTCTAAAATGAGTTTCTTGTAGACAGCATATCGATGGGTCTTATTTTTTTAACCATTCAGATACCCTGTGTCTTTTGATTGGGGCATTTAGCCCATTTACATTTAGGGCAACTATTGAAAGACAAGAATTTAGTGCCATTGTATTGTCTGTAAGGTGACCGTTACTGTATATTGCCTCTGTTCCTTTCTGGTCTGTTACTTTTAGGCTTTTTTTTTTTTTTTTTTTTTTTGCTTAGAGGACCCCTTTCAATATTTCCTGTAGGGCTGGTTTGGTGTTTACAAATTCTTTGGTTTTTGTTTGTCCTGGAAGCTTTTTATCTCTCCTATTTTCAGTGACAACCTTGTTGGATATAGTATTTTTGGCTTCATATTTTTCTCATTTAGTGCTCTGAATATATCATGCCAGTCCTTTCTGACCTGCCAGGTCTCTGTGGATAGGTGTGCTGCCAATTTAATACTTCTACCTTTGTAGGTTACAGACCTCTTGTCCTGAGCTGCTTTCAGGATTTTTCTCTTTGTCTCTAAGACTTGTAAGTTTTACTATTAAATTATAGGGTGTTGGGACGCCTGGGTGGCTCAGTGGGTTAAGCCGCTGCCTTCGGCTCAGGTCATGATCTCGGGATCCTGGGATCGAGTCCCGCGTCGGGCTCTCTGCTCAGCAGGGAGCCTGCTTCCCTCTCTCTCTCTCTCTCTGCCTGCCTCTCTATTTGTGATTTCTCTCTGTCAAATAAATAAACAAACTCTTTAAAAAAAAATTATAGGGTGTTGTCCTGTTTATATGGATTTTGCAAGACTAAAGAATGATGAGGGAAAAGCCATGAATTCCATGTGCTGTATTCTCCTAGCTCTGGAGTTCCACAGTTCTCATTGATCAGTAAACTTGGTCTTGGCTGGATGTTCTTGCTGACCTTCTGGGGGAAGGGCCTGTTGCAGTGATTCTCAAATGTCTTTGCCCATGGCAGAATTGCACCACCCTTGCCAGGAGCCAGGCTAAGTAATCTGCTCAGTTTGCTCTTGGTAGCTTTTGTTCCCTGAATGCTTTCCATATGGCTTTGGAGGATGGGGATGACGATGGCAACCTCCCAATCTCCAGCCCTGTAGGAACCAAGAGCTCAGGGCCTCACTCCACAGTGTGCCCTGAGAGAAAAGCAGTCAATCACTCCCATATCCCTGGTCTCCAGCTGCACTCCAACTCACCAGGCCTGTGACAGTGTTTCTATCTCTGGCACACAGCTCCATTTGGAGTCTCCAAACCCAGCAGATTCCTGCCATGCGCTCCCTCACTGCTCCTCCTGGAGGAGGAAGGTGAGTTTCCCCAGCTCTGCTGCTTGTTGGGTCCCTGATGGAAGAGCAGTAGCCAGCTGTGCTGGGGCTCACGGTTTATGGCAATCCCAAGTTGAAAGCCCACTCCTAGGCTCTGTCTCTACAGCCGGCTTCCCCACTCCAGTATCTGAGGGCTCTGCCACACTCAGACACCTCTGGTCTTTCTGTGACCCCAAAGTCCTGAGACTACACTGACCCAGAGACAGTGTACCCCCCACCCCAGTTTAATCACTGGAGTGATGCCCCTCAGTGAGCAGATTTCTAAAAGGTCCAATTTTGTGCTCCCGCTGCTCTACTGCTTGCTGGGAGCCGGCCTCTACCCCCATGGTCTATCTTCCCAAATGTCACCTCATATTCACTTCTCTGCATGTCCTACCTTCCAGAATGTAGTTGCTTTTCTATTCACAGAATTGCTGCTATTCTTTTCTTCAATCTTCTGTTGAGTTTGTAGGTGTTCAGAATGGTTTGATAACTAACTAGCTGAATTCCTGGGACCAGATGAAATTTAGGTCTCCTCCTCCACCATCTTGCTCCTCCCCCTCAACAAATGAAAACTCTTAAACTGAAGAAATGGATTTGGCCAGACTGTAGGATATAAGATATATATGCAAAAAAGCAGTTGTATTTCTATACCCCAGGAAAGAACAATATAAAAATGCAATTAAGAAAGCAATTTGATTTATAGCAACATCAAAAAAAAAAAAAAAAAGAAATACTTAGTCACACATTTAACAAATGAAGTACAAGATGTGTATCTTGAAAACTATCAAACTTACTAAAATAAATTTAAAGAGAACCTAAACAAATGGAAAAGCATTTCATGTTCAAAAACTTGGGGAGTTAACATCATTAAAATGGCAATACTCCCCAAATGGATCTAAAAATTCAATTCAACCTCTATCAGAATTCCACCTGCCTTTCAGTTTTTCCAGAAACCAACAAGAATTCATATGAAAGTGCAAAAGATCGAGAATAACCAAAATAATTACGAAAAAGAAGAAAAAGTTGGAAGACTCAGACTTCCTGATTTTGAAATTTACTAGAAAGCTATAGGAATCAAGTCTGTGTGGTAGTAACATGAGACAGACATATAAATCAATGAAACAGAATTGACAGTACAGAATTCCAACAAGGGTGCCAAAAAAAATTAAATGAGGGAACTATAAGTCTTTTTAACAAATGGTGCTGGGAAAACTGGATATCTGCATACAAAAAAGATAAATTTAGGGGCGCCTGGGTGGCTCAGTGGGTTAAGCCGCTGCCTTCGGCTCAGGTCATGATCCCAGGTCCTGGGTTCAAGCCCCACATCGGGCTTTCCGCTCGGCGGGGAGCCTGCTTCCTCCTCTCTCTCTGCTTGCCTCTCTGCCTACTTGTGATTTCTCTCTGTCAAATAAATAAATAAAATCTTTAAAAATAAAAAAAAAAGATAAATTTAGACTCTCTGCTTCATACCATAAACAACAATTAACTCAAAATGGATCAAAATACATTTCCTAAATGCAAAATTCTGAACTCTTAAAACAAAGGCATAAATAAATCTTCATGACCTTGGATCAGACAAAGATTTTTCAGGTATGACACCTAAAACACAAGAGCCAAAGGGAGAAATTATAGTAAATGTCATTAAAATTAAAAACTTGTATGCTTCAAAGAACACCATCAAAGAAAGTGAAAAGAAAACACATGTGGTGGGACAAAATATTTAGAAATCATGTATCTGACAAAGACTAGTATCTTGGCAGACAGAGATCACAAGTAGGCAGAGAGGCAGGCAGAGAGAGAGAGGAGGAAGCAGGCTCTCCATGGAACAGAGAGCCTGATGTGGGGCTCGATCCCCGGACCCTGGGATCATGACCTGAGCTGAAGGCAGAGGCTTTAACCTGAGCCACCCAGGTGCCCCCAAAGACTAGTATCTTGAATATGAAAAGAACCCTTACAACTGAACAATAAAAGGATAAATAACTCAATTAAAAATTGGACAGAACATTTAAATAGACATTTCTCCAAGGAAGATATACAAATGGGCAATAAGCACATGCAAAGATGTTCAGCCTCACTACTTATGAGAGAAATTCAAATCAAAACCACAATGAGATACCACCACATGTCCCCTTGGATAGTTATAATTAAAAAGAAAAATTATAACTGTTGGTAAGGATGTGGAGAAAATGGAACTTTCACGCATTGCTGGTGCAAAAATATAAACTGATGTAGCTGTTTTAGAAAACAGTTTAACAGTTTCTCAAAAAAGTTAAACACACAGCAATTCCACTCCTAGAGACAGACCCAAGGGAACTAACATGCATGTCCACACAAAACTTGTAGCTGAATGTGCATGACAGCCATCATAGTCATCACATATCCATCACTATGGCCATCATAGTCATCATATAGACATCATATAGTCATCAGAGCCAAAAGTGAAGACCATCCAAATGTCCACCAACTACAAAATGTAGCATATTCATGCAATGGACTATTTATTATTCAATCATAAAAAGGAATAAAGTTGTGATACATGTTACAACATGGATAACCTTGAAAACATTATGCTGAGTGAGAGAAACCAGAGAGAAAGGCCACATATTGTAGGATTTCATTTACATGAAATGTCCAGAATAGGCAAATCCATAAAGAGGAAAAGTAGATTAATAGGTGCTAGATGCTAGAGATAGTAGGAATGGGGAGTGATTACTAAAGTGTAAGGTTTTTCCTTTGCAGTGATAAAAGTATTCTGAAATTAGACAGTGATAATGACTGCATGATTTTGTAAATATACTGAAACCACTGAACTATGTTAAAAGGGTAAATTTTATGGTATGTGAATTAAATGTTAATTTTAAGAAGATTTAATATGTTAGCAGATATTAAAAACACACACATTTACTACATACGGTAGTTATTCCTCTTGGCTCATTCTCAAATCCTGAACAAACACTCATATCAAGTGTCACCTTTCCTACCTCCAGGTTCTCCCAATTGAAGAACATGGGTCTAGAGAGCCAGAGAGGGAATCAATGAGACAGAGGTTCATGGGCCCATTTGGTGTCACCCAAGATGGAAACATTTTCTAATCCATATTATCAAAAGAGAGACAGAGAGATTCCAAATGGCTGGAAAACCCCTTAAAATTCTTTATCTCTTGTTGCTCTCATTCTATATTCATCAAACCACTTTCCCAAAGTTCTAACATCAAGAAGGGAGCAAGCACATCCTGTCAGTAGAGAGAAATCATCTCCACTGAAAATCATACCTACTTACCTACCTACCTACCTCTGTGCTCATTTATTTAACCTCCAGTAACTTGATGAACCTGAATCACCTGCCCTGCCTCAGACTCTGGGATACTGAATAAACACTAAAAGCCAGATTCTGGATGAAGGTAAATTCGCCTCAATCAAGAATGACAAGTAGATTTCAATCGAGATGCTAATTTCAATATAGTAACAGTTGGGAAAGAATCCACAATGAGCAAGATCATGAGGACATTCCTAAATAGTCTGACAGAGGAACATGCTTGATACATAGTGTCTGCCTTGAACACAGGCAGGGAAGTCACGCTACCTGTACCCGCATAGCTGCCACTCTGAGATAGACAATGTTCCTTCAGGGGTCTCTAGCCAGAAAACCTCCAGGTCATATCCCTCTAACCTTGAAGTGCTGTGTCTATATTTTGTAATGATAGCTTTCTGCTTTCAGTAGTACAGAACTTAACTTAAAACACGGAAATTTGAATGCTCCATTCTAAGGACCACAACCTTATCCCGTCCATTATTCCATCAATGACAAAGTAAATGGCTTATTAAAAAATGCTTAAGTTCCTGTTTCCCAGGAGAAGTCAAACACCCCATACTTTAGAAAACTTGTGAACAATTCCCCATGTTAAAATTATTTTTGTAATCAAGTGCCACCCCCTTGCTAATTTCACCTCTCAAAGCTGTGGTGACTAATGTCTCATACTTAAAATTGTTACTGTTCTCTGTCTACACAGAGGATTTGTGAGGGATGACAGGAAAGGGGAAATGAGAGTTGATGAAGGTAGAAAGGATTTAAATAGCATTCTTGAATGAGAGATGGAAGATGCCAAATGGGGCCTCATCATGAGGCTGAGTCTTCTACTAGCCAAAACATGTATTTCATGCCTTCTTTATTCTAATCATGACTAGGGCTGACTTTAGTAGAGCAGTTCTGGACTTACTTCAGGTTTCAGAATGCATTTGTTTAATAAATCAGTAGCTTAACACAACATGCTGTTTCTAGATAGGTTTATCCCAGTGAAACATAGGAGGACTCTATATGTTTGGTCAGGTGATCCAGGCCAACAACGCTTTGCAAAACACACTGGCCTCCTCCCTTTCGCAAAGGCCTCTGAATTGCAGATCGAACCAAATATCAAAGTTATTAAGAAATGGTATCCTTGCCCTCTCACCCACTATTCCCACAGCCAGGGAAAACCAAAAAGGTTTCATGTAAATTTTCCCAAATGGAAGCACTCAGACATACCCAAAACGTCAACTCTTCCATTATTTAGTATTCTATTAAAATCCATAGTCTTTTCTTGCATTTAACTTCTAGTGTTATGCTCAGGTGAAGAGAGTATTTAATAGGATATGGATATTTTCCTGAACAAGAGAGACTAGGTCAAAATTAAAAGAGAAACACATATACCCAAAAATGTTAGTGGGGAATGTTCAGACTCTTCTGAAATGTTGGGAGGGGGGAGGTAATTTATGCCATAAAAATATAGTACGGTGGTGCCTGGGTGGCTCAGTTGGTTAAGCGTCCAAGTCTTGATTTTAGCTCAGGTCTTGGTCTCAGGGTAATGAGATCAAGTCCTAAACTGCGCTCTATGCTGTGTGTGGGTTGCAGGATCAGGTCTGGTATGGGGCTCTGAGCTTAGCATGGAGTCTGCTTGGGGTTCTCTCCCTCCTCCTCTGTTCTTCCCCCAGCTCCCTCTCCCTTTCTCTAAAATAAATAAATAAAATCTTAAAAAGAAAAAAAAGAATGCATTACTTGCATAATCAGAACAATAAATACAGCTACTTATTAAAATAAATAAATTATTACAAAAGGATAGTATTAGCCCTAAAATAAGATCAAGTGCTTTCTTTGGCTAATCAAAGTATAGGATTCAGTGGTTTTAAATCAGAACCAATTTGTTCATCCACTCCTGGAATCCAACCAGTCCCCTCACTCTGGCATTTTGGGGTGAGTTTACTTCCTACCTCGGAGGAAGCAGAGACAGAGTTACAGAGAAGCAGGGACAAGACAAGAGGAAACAATCGAGTCCGTCAAGTGTGCGAGCTCTCACGTTATTCTACTGCAAACCTTTCAAAGATTTTATTTATTTATTTGACAGAGAGATCACAAGCAGGCAGAGAGGCAGGCAGAGAGAGAGAGGAGGAAGCAGGCTCCCTGCCGAGCAGAGAGCCCGATCCGGGGCTCGATCCCCGGACTCCAAGATCATGACCTGAGCCGAAGGCAGCGGCTTAACCCACTGAGCCACCCAGGCGCCCCTCTACTGCAAACCTTTCTAACAGGAGAGGACAATGATGTGGTAAAAGAGGCAAGTCACTTCTAGTTAGTCTCGATACAGGAAGTAGTTTTTAATACTCAATAATCCCTCAAACTGGAATTACAGCCAGTTTGAATTTCTCCTCTTCCTCCTGACCCCTTTACCTTTTGTGAAAGTGCTAATAAAAATAAAATGGTCCAGGCATGAGGGATGGGGAAGACATGAGAGGTCAACTTATGCTGATAGTTGATCTTGCAAACGTTAAACATCTTTCCATAACTATAGCCCAACAAGTAACCTGACATCCACATACATTTCCTTGTGAGGAAGTACAGCTCAGAGGAGATGAAGGTCTGACTCAAAAATAGATAACTCAACGTTGTCTACTAACAGATCGGAGTCTCTAAACAAACGATCTCTACACCATGTAGCCATCACCTCAACGTTCCTTACAATCCCTGACAATACACAAGAAACAGTGAGAGTGCCTTTCTGACCCTGGGCTACCACTTCAAAATGGACCTAAGGCAGTCTCCTCCAGAGCACATTTTGTTGGCTAGCTTGTATTTGCTTTAATTCCCTTAATATTTCCTTTATTGTGCTCTGTAACTCTGAGACCTGATGGTTTTCTAATGTAAATGAAGGGGTGTGCCAGGCTGGCTGTAGGTGGGGCGGCCTGGCTAGGGTGGATCCCTTCCATGTGACTTTCACCCTCTTCAGGTGGGGATGCAGGGAACGAAAACTGAGGCAACAATCTCAGTCTCCTGCAGCCACTGACAAATTATTTACATGGGCATATTTCCACAGAAAAATCCCAGGGCCTCATACAATATTAAGCATTACAAGAAGAAGGTGTTGACACATACTTGAAATATACAGAAAATCACATATATTAATATACCAATAACCTTGTATCTACTTATGATGATTAATTCATACTTTGATCCATTGGCTTCTCATGCTTTTTACACAGTATTTTAGAGTTTAAGCATTCTGTACACCCCTCCATAATTCTATTTCCCTCCCTCTTCAGAGGTACTTATTATCCTAAAGTTAATCTGTGTATATTTTTGTGTTTTTCTACGTACACAACCATTCAGGAAGCCAGCCACAGCCCAGAAGACAGTCACCTAGCCTTATCATTTTCTGTTAATATTTAGTCAGCATTTCCAATAAAATTACCTTCTTCTCCAGATCAAACACTTTTACATAGGTCCTACATGTGAACCAAATAGGTACCCAGGGAATATTCAACTTGGACTTGCTTCATTCTCATATTTTTTGTGTGCGTCTCACACTAAAATAATGAGAGATGCAACATTCTGAGGCTAAATAATTCAAACTTGGCTCTTTTTCAAAGAGCGTGGGGGCAATTCAAACTGTCAGAGGAAGAAACATCATAAAGAAAGCAAAAGCCAAATGTTTTCCACAGGAGTCCTTCTTTCTGCTGTCTTGATTTCAACGGGTAAGTCAAAAATAATTTTAGAAACTTGGCTAATTTGGAAAAAAATGTAATTAAAGATTTGAAAGTCATTAATATCACAACCACAACAGAAACTTACATGGTTGACTACTGAAAATGGGCTAGGAAGAATACATGGTCGGGGGTGGGAGGTCCTCCATGATTTCCACTCTTTGATGAGGGAAACAGAAAAGTAGAATGGAGGACTTAAAGAAAGGTTTATCAATCTTGGTCTAGGATTTAATTGGAACATCATTAGAAAATAAAAAGTCTGTGTGAGAATTTGATTTGGAGAATTCCTGATAATAGCAACTGGTATGGATCAAGACAAGGGAAACACTCCCTTAAGAGTCAGGAGAAGAAAATGAGTCATTTAATAAGTTGTCTAATAGCTGCCTCAATTCCCAGGGATAAATATTTGTTGCCAAAGTGATGGTATTATATCTCAATCAAGATACTGACTTGAAGCTTGGCTCAAAGGTATAAGACATCTGAAACCCATCATCTAAAAAGTATATTAAAGAATATACAAAAGGCCATATTCTGTAGCTCCTCTTATACCACGTATGTCAATGAATAGTAAAATATCTTTAAACAAGATCAACAATCAAATTAGCTCATTCTTGTTTTTGCTTCTATTTTGTTAGTTTATTTCAAAATAAAAAGATGAGTTTGCTAACTGCATCTCTCTATGAATATTAACACTGAAAGCCTGGGAAATTTAACTCAATTGAGTATTTACTGCTTACCATACTAAAGAGAAGCTATACCTCAAACAAGTGTGGACAAAACACACTGAGAGAGCCAGCCCCTTCTCCATGTTTTACTGCTATACAATTTTTCATACAATTACTTCTACTTCCTTCTTTCCCTTTTCTTTTCTTTCCATTCTAAATTGGTCTGACATGTTCTTATTTCTAAGAATCTCCCTCTTTCGTGTTTGCAAATATGAAAAGAGATTTATTTAGTGCTAAATAAACTTTGCTAGTTCAGAGTCTGTTTCCTCTTTAATTCAAACATTTTCTTGGATTTGATTATTAAGACTGGCTATAAGGGAACATTTCAAAGTTACTGTAGAATTTCTAGAATTATTTCTTTGAGCCACGCTGTTCATTTTTGCTTACCCTGAACATAATGGTCCAAAGTAATAAGCAAAGAAAATTTGAAACGCACAATCTATGTCACTCTTTAGTCAATAATCTGAAACAGACTGTAATGGTGGAGATGTATTTATGCTTACCAATAAATAGTTACAAGTACACTGTATGTAATAAAAGTTATTTCATGGCCATGGAAAAAGCTAATTTTCCATCTGAATCAGGAGTTAAAAGGAAGACCTGCCCATAACCTACAGAAAGAGAAAAGCAATAGTGAAAACAGAATTTTTTAATCCACTGGGAGACATATAAGATAAAGAGAGACTGGAAATATGGAGGTCAGAAAACCTGCTTCTCATGTTTCTCTTTTTTAGCACTGGCTGGACCATGGGCTAATATCTGTGCTGGCAAGTCTTCCAATGAGATCAGGACATGTGACAGTCATGGCTGTGGCCAGTACACGGCCCAAAGGTATTCTTATGGTTCTTACCTCTGCTTAATGTCCTTGCCTGAAGTGCTCACAGTCATCTCCCTCTGACAGTAGGATTCAGGGGTGAAAGCCTGTACTAATGTCTTTAGAGCAGCTTCCAAGACCTCTGCTTCAAGGATGGACTCTGAATTGGGAACAGAGCATATAATAAAGAGGGAGGCCAACAAACATACAACAATCATCATGAATCTGATTTTTCAGGTGCTGGCCTTTTACAGAGGAGAAGAGGTTGGTAAGAGTGGGCATAAGGACAACAGTGAGGGTTGTCAGAGACAACTTAGAAATCTCACAAGCTGGGGTCATTTTGTGTTTGTGCTCCATTCACTCTGATAAACTCAGGAGTATTAAACTCACTGTATTAAAATATCATATACAGTAAATGATTTTTAAAAAATATTTATTTATTTACTGGAGAGAGGGAGAGAGAGAATCCCAAGCAGACTCCACAATGAGAAGACAATGCAACTCAGGGCTCCATCCCATGACCCCAAGATCACGACCTGAACCGAAACCAAGAGTTGGATGCTTCATAGCTGGAGCCACCCACATGCCCCAACAGTAAATTATGTTTATAATCACTTTGGGATTACTGAGACAAAAGTAAGATGAGGGTAATGTAATTCATTTATAATAGGTCTCCATAAAAAGACAACTTTTTAAGTGGACTTGAAGGGGTCAAGATTCATGTATCTATAAAATTTACTTACATAGATTGGCTCATTTCCCCAAAATGCCATATAATAACCATAGTTCATAAATTCTTAAAGGTTGTATACATACCAAATACTATCTGAAATGTTTTAATCTTTACAATATGGTTATTACTAACTTCAGTGGGGGAGGTTAAAATTGAGATAAAGAAGAGTAAGGACATCCCAACATATTCTCCAGTTCTAGGGTTTGATATCCTAGCCTGGGAATGAGTTAACAGCACGTTTCTGGACAAAAAAGTTCCAAGGGCAGTTCCTCAGTCTGTTCATTCTTATTTACATTCTAGAACTCACAGGCTTCACCAGGGTGTGGATGTCTTGTGCTCTGATGGATCCACCGTGTATGCACCTTTCACCGGAATGATTGTGGGCCAGGAGAAGCCATATAAAAACAAAAATGCCATTAATAATGGTGTTCGGATATCTGGAAGAGGTAAGAGGTGTTGTATACACCTGGGACACATACTGGAAGTGTTTGATGCTTATCTATTTAGTGCATTTGCCATATACTGAAGTTTCATACTTAATTCAAAATGGTGACATCTATAATAGAAAGAACATAGGGTACCAAACTAAAAATTCCCTCCCCTGAGATGTTTATGCGCACACTCTACCTAACCCCACAGCCAATTGAAGGACTTTCTTCTTGTGGCCCATGTGGTTTAGTCTAATAGTCTACAAACAAAATCACTTTCAAGAGTATTTATTAGAATAAACAGATATTTTCATTTACCAAAATCCCACACTTCTAAGATGGCATTTCTGCAAAAGTTGACTAGAAATATTTTCAAGGCTTTTGTTCTAGGTAAAGTTGGGTCATCAAGTACTCCAGGTATGGGCCTATTCTTTATCTGTTTTTTGGGGTTGTTTGTTTGTTTGTTTTAAATCCACTGAGGTCTAACATTCACACAGAAAAGTGCACAAAGCATAAGCACGCAGCTCCTAAACTTTCACTAAGTGAGAACACCTGTGTAACCAGCACCTGAATCAAGGAAAAAAATAAAATCAGCAGGATCCCAGAGACCTCCCCCTGTGCTACATATACTCATTCCTCCCACAAGGATAATCACTACACCACCATACACTAGTTTTGCCTATCTTGGGAAATGATATAAACAGAATTAAACAGTAATGCAGTCTTCTTTGTGGGGTTCTTTCATTCCACTCATGTTTGCAAGATTTGCTTTGCATGCCATTGCGTTCTCAATGATGTAGACTGTTCCATTATATGCATACATCGTCATCTATGTAATTACCCTTCTCTAAATGGACATTTCTGTAGCATCCAGTTTTAGGTGACTAAGAAGATGCTGTGAACTTTCCTGCACATGTCCTGTAACGAACATAAATGTGCAGTCCTGTTGGGAATGGGCCTGGAGGACACTGCCCTCATCCCGGCTGTAAGAAACATTCTGTGAGGGACGTCAGGTCCTCAAGGATCTCTATGGTAGCGGTCCTCTGTATGCGTGAAATGACAAGAGAAACTGCTGCCACTGGACAGGGTGCACTTAGGAGGCAAGGCCAAGGTTGGCATGGTTACCCAGCGGGCAACACAGCTGAAGTGCTAATCAGATTCGTCTGAAGCACAGAGATCTGTGGCATTGTCTGGTTAATTACGGTGACCCAGGAGCTGAACAAATGGGCAGCCTACTAAAACCTGATTTATTTGTGTAAATGGGAACTCTGATGAACAAAATTGTGACTTCAATCATCACAAGAGTGGGACACAAAACCTCTCCCTACCCCCTACCAAATGCCAGGCTCAAGCCAGTTTATGATCCCAGAGCCCCTTGAAAGAAACCAGGACCGGGTCCCTTTGAAGAAGGGCTCTGTCACTCGGCCAAAAATTTATACCATAAAACTTACTTCTCGCTATCCTCAATGGGACCTGCAGCTATTTTGCAGGACGGGTGCACAATGGGGAAGAAGAAACACTTGGGCTTCTCAGAGATTACTGGATACTCGCTCAAAGAGGACACTAATCCTGGACATCCAAAAGGCCACTGTGGTCAACCAGTCAGACTAGAGGCTTCCAGGGTCAGGTGATCAATGTAGTTTCTCATCAGGGTCCATCTGACAGTGGTCCCAGTGTGTCCACACATCCGCTCTGTGGCCATTTCCCCAGTTCCAGGATGCATAATTGGCATCGACACAGTGAGGGCAGAATGCTGTAGGAATGGGCATGCTGGGTCACTTGGGCTGTGTTCACCTTCCACATTAGCCACCCCTGCCACAGTTTCCCCGAGTACTACTTCCAATTTATACGCCAACCAGGAGTGCATAAAAGTTCCAGTTGCTCCGTGCACAATATTTGATGCTATTTACTTTTTTCATTCCAGCCATTCTGATGAGTATGCAGCGGTATCTCATTGGCTTTAATGTGCATTTCCCTGATGGCTAATACAGCTGAGCACCTTTTCATATTTATTGATGACATGGATAATATATTTTGCAAGGTGCCTATTCAAGTATTTTGCCCTGTATTTTCTGACTTTTCTTACTGGTATATAGGAGTTTTTGGTATATTGTACATACGAGTCCTTTGTCAGATCTGTGTGTTGTAAATATCTTCTCCCACTTCATGAGTTACATTTCACTTTCTTTTTAAAAGATTTATTTGACAGAGAGTGAGAGAGAGAGATGGAGAGAGGGAGGGATCACAAGTAGGAAGGAAGCAGGCAGAAGGAGAGGGAGAAGCAGGCTCCCCGCTAGCAAGGAGCCTGATGTGGGACTCAATCCTAGGACCCTGGGATCATGACCTGACCCAAAGACAGACGCTTAACCAACTGAGCCACTGAGGAGCCTCTACCTTTCACTTTTTTTTTTTTTTTAAGATTTTATTTATTTATTTGACAGAGAGAGATCACAAGTAGACGGAGAGGCAGGCAGAGAGAGAGAGGGGAGCAGGCTCCCTGCTGAGCAGAGAGCCCGATGTGGGCCTCCATCCCAGGACCCTGAGATCATGACCTGAGCCGAAGGCAGCGGCTTAACCCACTGAGCCACCCAGGCGCCCATACCTTTCACTTTCTTTATGCTATCTTTTAATACAAAATTCTTATTTTTAGTGCAATCTAATTTAGTATTTTCCCTTATTGTTAACATACTTTTTATCTAAGACCCATTTCTCACCCTAAAATCATAAAAATACTTTCATCTTTCATATTTAAATTTACAACCCATTTGGGATTTGGTTTTGTGTAAGGAATGAGGTAGGGATCAAAATCTTTTTCCTCATGTTGGTGCCTGACTTAGTACCATTAACTCGACAAGACTGTTTTCTCCCCTACTGTATTGCAGTATAGTATCTATTGTCATAAATTGTGGTCTGAATATAAATAAGTCTGTTTCTGGTCTTTCTACTGTGTTTCATTGGTCAGTGTGTCAATCTTGCACAAATACCACACTGCCTTAATTCCTGAAGCATTAAAATACATCTTGATATCTGATAGTATAAATCTTTCAACTTCTGTCCTTTCAGATTGCCTTGACAATTCTTGGTCACTTCCATTTCCAGATACTTTATAGAATCAGCTTATCAGTTTCCACCAAAAATTCTGCTGGGACTTTGACTGGGTTTGCCCTGACTATATAGATCAGATCAAGAAGAACGGAGATCTTAAAAGTAATGAGTCTTCCAATGCGTAAACATGTTATAGCCTCCATTTATTTAGGTCTCCCTGCACTGTTGTATTAGTAGCTGTCATACTGTTGAGATTGTGCACATATTCTGTTTAACGTGTACCTAAGACATACTGTATTGATTTTGCTTAGATTTTCTATAGCAGTACTGTCCAACAGAAATAAAAGTAACACATATAATTCAAAATTTTCTAGTAGTTAAGAAAGTTAAAAAACAATGAAAATTAATTTTTTTTAAAGATTTTACTCATTTATTTGACAGAGATCACAAGTAGACAGAGAGGCAGGCAGAGAGAGAGAGAGAGAGAGAGAGAGAAGCAGGCTCCCTGCTGAGCAGAGAGCCCGATTCGGGACTCGATCCCAGGACCCTGAGATCATGACCTGAGCCGAAGGCAGCGGCTTAACCCACTGAGCCACCCAGGTGCCCCGAAAATTAATTTTAATAATGTTTTATTTTACTACATATCTTCAAAATATTATTTCAAAATGCAACATAAAAATTACTGATATTTTACCTTCTTTGTACGGTCTTCAAAATCCAGCATGCATCTTATACTTTAAGTACATCTAACTCAGATTAGCTACATTTCAGGTGCAGACTAACCACATGTGGTTAATGGTTACCATGGTGGATAGCTACAATTCTAAGGCGTTTCTTATGTTTTCTGTCCACTTGCCCTGTTTTCACAGATATGTGTGTTAAAATCTTCTATTACTAGTGGGTTTCTATTTCTTCCAGTATCTCAGATAGTCTCTACTTTCTATACATGGTTTCTGTGCTATCTTGTTCATGGACAATTGCAACTGCTTTATCTTCATTGTATCTTTCAGTATAAATAATTGTATATATTTGCATATTGTAGCATAAATTCTCCTCCTTTGTCTTGTTTAATTGCAGTATAATTGCAGTATAAATTGTCCTCCTTTGTCTTGTTTCTGTGATTTTTGGCTTGAGTTCTACTCTCTGATAATAGAATCATAACCCTTGCTTGCCTTATTATTTCCATCTGCTTGACAAATCTTGATATAGCCCTTAATTTTTTGCCTTTTTCTTTTTTTATTTAAAGATTTAATTTATTTATTTATTTGCAAGAGTAACAAAGAGACAGAGAGAGCACAAACAGGGGGAGGGGAAGGGGGAGAGGGAGAAGCAGACTCCCTGCTCAGCAGGGAACCCTATATGGGGCTCTATCCCAGGATCCTGAGATCAAGACCTGAGATGAAATGAATGCTTGACCCACTGTAACTTAACACTGTATTGTGTTTTACTGGATACAACATAGAACTGGGTTTTGCTTTTCAAGCCAGTAGGAATTTTTTTAACAGAAGAGTTAACATTTATAGATTTACCTCATGTATGCGTCCCAACATTGTCATATTACATCATAATTATGGTATTAAATTAACCTTATTTGGTGGGTCTTTGTTTTTAATTTCTTTTCTTTTAGTACTTAGTAAGATTTGCATTCTTGTGCCAATTATGTCCATTTTTTTTCCTTTAAATCTAATCACTTTATTAAACTAAGTCTTGGAGTTGAAATTATTCTGGGTAAGAACAAAAAAATATGATAAAAGTTTCAATTTTCTCAGCAGCCTAGTGCTTTCTGCTATTCCTCAGTGTCTTCATTAAATTTTCATTTTCATCTACTCTCTCTCGGACATCCAGTCTTCATCTCTGATATGATTTTGATGTCTTCTTCTGTTCCCTCACTGAGTTCAACCAAGTCTCTCTTTTTTTTTTAAGTTTTATTTATTTATTTATTTGACAGACAGAGATCACAAGTAGGCAGAGAGGCAGGCAGAGAGAGAGAGGAAAGCAGGTTCCCGCTGAGCAGAGAGCCCGATATGGGGCTCGATCCCAGGACCCTGGGATCATGACCCGAGCCGAAGGCAGAGGCTTTAACCCACTGAGCCACCCAGGCGCCCCACCAAGTCTCATTTCTTTTTGTCTTCTCTTTCATTTCTGTTCTTATTTTTTGAATTTCTGATTTGAGGCTACTGAAACCCAGATATTGGCTAAATTAACTTCTGATTTCTTTTAGGTTTCTGTATTAAAATGTTCTACATTAAGCCAATTAAATATAAAGGCTCTATCAAGAAGGGAGAAAAACTAGGAACTCTACTGCCCTTGCAGAAAGTCTATCCTGGCATACAATCCCACATACATATTGAAAACTGTGACTTGAGTGATCCTACCGTGTACCTGTAAGTGGAAGACACATGACCACATCTTCTAAATAGAAAACCATCTTCTTAAAAACCTGGATGCATATCCTACTTTTCAAGAAATTTGTGTCCAAATAAAAACATGATGAATGTAAGAAAGAAAATAGCATTTTTATTTCAACTCATTGCCACTTGAATGTTTTTCAACTAATTTCTGAGAGTTCTCTGATTTTTCTGTCACCTATGGGATCTGAGGGGTTTCACTTGTTTGTTTTTTAAAGTTTCTCAGTCTTAAATACAGGATAAATAAGCATACAAATTCTGGCCTCTCCAGACCACGTTTTTGACACTTCTAAGACTAGCTACCTTTCTGCCGAAGAATAGGAAAAAACCTGAAGCTGTTCTCCTGCTACAAGAATAGAGTGTTGCACAGCGCCGGACACACACACATACTTCATAAATATTAAGTGAATAAACTGGAGTTAAACTGAGTAAAAGTAGGGAAGAGTTTCAGCAATAACCTCAGGTTCGTCAAACCAGTCAAAGGGTGAACTGTTTGCACGGAGAAGACAGAATTCGCTGGTTTTCACATCTGCGCTTGCCCAAACTATATGAGCAAAACATTTTCTAAACATAAATATAAGAAAATACATCAGTATTCTCGATTTCAGTAAGACTGCATTACAGGAATTTATCATCCTGGAAACTTTCCATGAATTTTTGCTTAAATCCTTTTGGAATGTAGAAAACTCCAGCTGAAAGATTCCGTTCTTAGTACAGATGTGCTGAGGAAAATGTAATTAACTGAGCTTTATTATTGGAGAATTAGCTGCATTTGTATGCTACGATATATGTATGAGAACGTTCATATCACTATTTGTCATGGCAAACCCTGGAACAACTCAAATGCTTACTACAGTTGATATGAACAAGTGAGCTATGAGTTAGTTACAGAATGGAATAGTATACAGTGGTCACAGTAAATGAGCCTCGGCTAAACATAACAAAATGGATGAATCATAGCAATATAATTTTGAGTTTAAAAAAAAGTCCTAAAGATTATATATAGTAGGATACTCTTTTTATAAAGTCAAAACAATTAAAACCAAAATGTAATTTTTAGGAACACATATATGCGATAAGAGTAAATTTAAAGGAAATCAAGCAAATAATGGACACTCGTTACCACAGGACTAAGTAAGAGAAGCCACAAAGAAACATTTAAGTTACTATCATGTCAATGTTGTCATTTTACAGCTAGGAGGTGAGTATTTATTATAATATGTTATAGTAGTAACAAGACTTGCTGGTGGGTGGTCAGGAAGAAGAGTTCATGATGACTCTTGATTCAGAGCCTCTACTGGGACGTTCCCATATGCAATTACATAGTATTCTCTACTGGATCATAACATCTCATGTAAGGCTAACAAATTAAGAATTTTAATTTGTTTTTTTTTAAAAAAAGAACTATAACCAACACTGTTCGGTTTGATCATCTACCTTATTAATCTCCTTAGTGCCAAATCACTTCAGGTTGTTTTCAGAAATTAAAGTTGCTTTTAAAAGACTAGGCTGTGTTCTCATTCAGAACACAGAATAGAAATTAGCACAGAGACTTCGAAAACAATTTTTTTTTATAATTTTTTTTTATTTTTTCAGCATAACAGTATTCATTATTTTTGCACCACACCCAGTGCTCCATGCAATCCGTGCCCTCTACAATACCCACCACCTGGTGCCCCCAACCTCCCACCCCCCACCCATTCAAAATTCTCAGATCGTTTTTCAGAGTCCATAGTCCCTCATGGTTCACCTCCCCTTCCAATTTCCCTCAACTCCCTTCTCCTCTCCATCTCCCCTTGTCCTCCATGCTATTTGTTATGCTCCACAAATAAGTGAAACCATATGATAATTGACTCTCTCTGCTTGACTTATTTCACTCAGCATAATCTCTTCCAGTCCCGTCCATGTTGCTACAAAACTTGGGTATTCATCCTTTTTTTTTTTTTTTTTTTTTTACAGCTTTATAAACATATATTTTTACCCCAGGGGTACAGGTCTGCGAATCGCCAGGTTTACACACTTCACAACACTCACCATAGCACATACCCTCCCCAATATCCATAACCCCACCCCCTCTCCCAACCCCCTCCCCCCATCAACCCTCAGTTTGTTTTGTGAGATTAAGAGTCACTTATGGTTTGTCTCCCTCCCAATCCCATCTTGTTTCATTTACTCTTCTCCTACCCCCTCAACCCCCCATGTTGCATCTCCTCTCCCTCATATCAGGGAGATCATATGATAGTTGTCTTTCTCCGATTGACTTATTTCGCTAAGCATGATACCCTCTAGTTCCATCCACGTCGTCGCAAATGGCAAGATTTCATTTCTTTTGATGGCTGCATAGTATTCCATTGTGTATATATACCACATCTTCTTTATCCATTTGTCTGTAGATGGACATCTAGGTTCTTTCCATAGTTTGGCTATTGTAGACATTGCTGCTATAAACATTCGGGTGCATGTGCCCCTTCGGATCACTACGTTTGTATCTTTAGGGTAAATACCCAGCAGTGCAATTGCTGGGTCATAGGGTAGTTCTATTTTCAACATTTTGAGGAACCTCCATGCTGTTTTCCAGAGTGGTTGCACCAGCTTGCATTCCCACCAACAGTGTAGGAGGGTTCCCCTTTCTCCGCATCCTCGCCAGCATCTGTCATTTCCTGACTTGTTAATTTTAGCCATTCTGACTGGTGTGAGGTGATATCTCATGGTGGTTTTGATTTGTATTTCCCTGATGCCGAGTGATATGGAGCACTTTTTCATGTGTCTGTTGGCCATCTGGATGTCTTCTTTGCAGAAATGTCTGTTCATGTCCTCTGCCCATTTCTTGATTGGATTATTTGTTCTTTGGGTGTTGAGTTTGCTAAGTTCTTTATAGATTTTGGACACTAGCCCTTTATCTGATATGTCATTTGCAAATATCTTCTCCCATTCTGTCAGTTGTCTTTTGGTTTTGTTCACTGTTTCCTTTGCTGTGCAAAAGCTTTTGATCTTGATAAAATCCCAAAAGTTCATTTTTGCCCTTGCTTCCCTTGCCTTTGGTGATGTTCCTAGGAAGATGTTGCTGCGGCTGAGGTCGAAGAGGTTGCTGCCTGTGTTCTCCTCAAGGATTTTGATGGATTCCTTTCTCACATTGAGATCCTTCATCCATTTTGAGTCTATTTTCGTGTGTGGTGTAAGGAAATGATCCAATTTCATTTTTCTGCATGTGGCTGTCCAATTTTCCCAACACCATTTATTGAAGAGGCTGTCTTTTTTCCATTGGACATTCTTTCCTGCTTTGTCGAAGATGAGTTGACCATAGAGTCGAGGGTCCATTTCTGGGCTCTCTATTCTGTTCCATGTGTCTATGTGTCTGTTTTTGTGCCAGTACCATGCTGTCTTGATGATGACAGCTTTGTAATAGAGCTTGAAGTCCGGAATTGTGATGCCACCAACTTTTTCAATATTGCTTTGGCTATTCGAGGTCTTTTCTGGTTCCATATAAATTTTAGGATTATTTGTTCCATTTCTTTGAAAAAAATGGATGGTACTTTGATAGGAATTGCATTAAATGTGTAGATTGCTTTAGGTAGCATAGACATTTTCACAATATTTATTCTTCCAATCCAGGAGCATGGAACATTTTTCCATTTCTTTGTGTCTTCCTCAATTTCTTTCATGAGTACTTCGAAAACAATTTTTAAAGGAGCTCTAAGACGTCTGAACAACAAATAATCAACCTTATTTAGTGATTGTTTTAAAAACCAGACCTGTTGACTGGAACGGAGAGCCTTCCCAAGGTAGAGCAAGACGGATGCCTTCTGTCTAGCATTCCATAAAGCAATTTTGTAGCTGTTAAATGGAAATGCAAACTTTAGACTAAAGGACTGCTCTTAGAAAGAACCAGCATACAGCGCCCTCTGGTGCATTTCATCAGAGGGCTGTTTTGTTTTGTTTAAAATTTCCTTTCCTTCTTAGATTTGAGTGTCAAAACGTTCAGTTTAAAGTATTGTTAAGGTTCAAATGACAGAATAGTACGGAATAACATATTTTTCCTTAGTGAAAATGACTGTAAAATATACTTTAAAAACTGTGACACATACTAGGCTTGATGGCTGTTAAGATAATAATGCAAACAAAATTAGTTTTTACTTGTAAAATGTTTTGAGTTTTCTGCAGAAAAGTAATTTAATGGAAGAACAAGATAAGTGGCCATTTTAATCTAGAATCCTCTAATCTTAAGTAAACAGTACTTTTTATAGACTTCCAAAGTAAATGGAGACATTTTCATTAGATAAAACATTAAAAATACTATTTTCTTGTCTTGATTTTGGCTATCCTAAAAATGTTTGCTGTTGAATTTATAAATGCAGTTAGACCAACCAGGGTTATGAAAATGAGCTGATCAATTCTACTGCGTTTGCCTTTAAGAGTTCTTATAGTGCTTAGTTCACTAAGTCCGACTACTAAAAACCACCACTAAAGACCACTACTAAAGGCCACCATTTAGAGTGGCAACAGCTCACTCAATGTACGAGAGGCGATAGGTACTCATTATCATTCTGTGCTAGCAGGCAATAGGGAGAAACTCCACCTTGATCACCTTTCATCTGTCCCTCTCTGTTTTGCTCTTTAGTGAAACCAACACAGGCATCCTATCACCTACTATTCAGATAGGTATACTCCCACCCTACCCCTCCACTACACATCATGTTATCCCGTGAGACCAGAGTTCACCTCTTCAGTATTTTCACCACTGCTCTGACCTCCAAAGAGCCTGACCCTCCTCTCAGTTATGCCATTTCCTCCATGTGTGTCCTGTTAGCCTAACCAGACCTTGAGTGCCCTACAATGTGCTGCTTCTGTACTCTCGTGAAATCCTAAGGTATAAATCACATGATCTGCAATAGTAACAACTATCTTTGAGAATCTGATTTTTTTAACCAGTATTTCAGCCCCACTCACATTTACTAATGTGCTACACAGCGGTCTGAGAGTCCCAAACACAAAATTGAAGAAGGAAAGATGCCCATTTTTACAGAGCTCAAAGCGAGAAAGGATGTGGCACACTGCAGAGAATGCTTGCACAAGTAACTCTCTTAAAAAAAAAAAAAAAGAAAATATGCTCTTTTTTAAAAGTTACCACTTACAAACCACAAGGTATCCTAATTCTAATTTCTTTAACAGGTGAGAAGATTTAAAATTTTTTCCCAATTAAAAAACATTTAAGGGGTGTCTGGGTGGCCCAGTGGGTTAAAGCCTCTGCTTTCGGCTCAGGTCATAGTGCCAGGGTCCTGGGATAGAGCCCCACATCAGGCTCTCTGCTCAGCGAGGAACCTGCTTCCTCCTCTCTCTCTCTCTCTGCCTACTTGTGATCTCTGTCTGTCAAATAAATAAATAAAATCTTTAAAAAAATTTAAAACTGGAAAATAATAAACTTTTTAAGTTTAATTGCTTTCTTAGAAAGTAAATAAAGATACTGGGGGAAGACATAAGGGAACTCTGGAAATGAAAGTATCTAAGTAAAACTTACTGAGTATCTACTATTTGCTAAATATTATGCTAGATACTGGGGATACAACAGTGAGCCAAACCTGACAGTGATCTTGCACTGATAAAGTTCATAGGGCAGTGGAATTAGCAGATATTAATCTAATCATACAAGTAAATGGCAAATTATAATAGTAGTAAGTGCTGCAAATGAAAGTCACAGAGTGCTGAGAGTCAGAGGCTTCTCTAAGGAAATGACATCTAAAGGAAAGACCTGAGGAAGCAAACAGAGTGATGGAGGTAGAAAGAGACTATATCCTCAGGTGCCCTGACTAGAGGGTGCATTGCTGTCTTTCGGACCTGTAAGAGAATGGAGCAGAAGGGCAAGGGGAAGCTCTGAGAGCAAATGAGGGCAAAGAATCAGGGAGATGCCAGACCATGTAGGGTACAGTAGGTCATTTTAAGGATATATCTTCACCCTAGAAGCAATCTATAACTACTAAAGAGTTTTAGCTGTGCTACTAATTACATTATAAGATCACTCCTGCAAAGGATCTCTAGCACAGTTCCAGACAGAATAGTAGGCCATCAGTACATGCAGATTCCCTCCCAAAGACACTCTGCAAAATGTACTTTTTTCACTTGAGCTTAGCCAAAAGGCTGATAACTATATTTAATCAACTAATAATCACAGTATCTTTACAAATTGATCAGTGTTAATTTTGATCTAATGCCCATCTTCTCCTGAGTTAAATGAAGTAGAATTCAATGTGTTAGAAATTAGAAATTGTTTATTGAGTTATAATATGATCTTATGTAGTGCTAAAAATTAAGTACAATTAAGTCAGCTTCTGTGTCTATACTTTTATTTTACTCTTGGATTTAATCCTATATATCTTGTAAAACATACTCATACCAAGATGAAAGAGAAGCAATTAAAGCAGTATAAAGTTACAAATGTCATAATTTAGGGATCCAAAGCTCAATATTATAAATTTATTGAGCAAGCTAAAATGTACCTTCAGCAAAGGCTAACGAACTCAAGTACAAACAATATGCAGTTTTTAGCCTATCAACTACCTAACGCACAATATAGGATCTATGTCCTATTTATGGAAATTTCTGGCTTTTTCCATTTCTCATATTTTTTTTCAAATGTTTCTATTCCAATCCATTAAGACAGTTTGCAAATGATAAGATATTTTACCTAAAATAGTTCAGCAATATATCTTAAAATTTATATTTGCATAGAAAGAAAGAAGCTAATTTTAATAATTTTTTAAAAATTAAGAATCTTTGGAAGCCGATCACCAGACAGGCAGGACATCAGGGAACCACATTCTTCCCAAATGTTTGGAGACCTCAGTGTGAACTTTATCTAGGCTATACTCATCATCAGGGATCAAAACGTCTTCCATTACAGAGAGCTGGGTTAGTCTTTTCCCACACAGTCTTACAAATTCAATGAACGCACTGCAGCTAACTTCACATTCACTGAGGCCCAAGGCTGTTAAGTTTTTACAGTGTTCAGCAATAAAAATAAGTTCAGTATCAAGAGTCTGAAGACCATTAGCACATACCACTAACTCAATTAGTCGCGGACAGTTAAGACCTATCCGTCCTAGAATCGCTTTACTTACTGAGCGACCAAAATAAAGGTGAGTAACAGGGGTTTCTTCTTTGAAGAATGCCTCAAATTCTTCTTCATATAAAAAGAAATACATAACAACATTCACTCCAGGGGAGTGTTTGATAAGTGCATCCCAACTTTGTTTTTTAATAGAATGAAATTCAATTTGCCCAGGATTTTCACTCACGACATCAATTCGAAGATGCTCTAGGTTAACATGAGTTTCACTTGAAAGTGCTAGGAGAAGATCATCACTTAGAATGTAATAATTCAATGCCAGTTCTCTAAGGCCTTGACAGCGATCAGCTACACAAAGGATTCCTGTGGGAAATGGGGAAAAATTCTTAAGAACAAAGAATCACACTGATACCAATATAAACTTATAAACTTAAATTTGACATCAGTGATTCATTATTTACTAAAATAGATATCAAACAGGCTGCCTGGGTGGCTTGGTCAGTCAAGCGACCCACTCTAGATTTCATAGATTTCAGCTCATGTCATGATCTCAGGGTCCTGGGATTGAGTCCCATGTTGGGCTCTGCACTCAGCAGGGAATCTGTTTGAGGATCCTCTCTTCCTCTCTTTCTCCCCCTCCCCACCCCACACTCACTAGCTTTCTCCCTCTGGCTCTCTCTCTCTCTGAAATAAATAAATAAATCTTTTTAAAAAAAGATAATTCAAAATAAAATATAATAAAATAGACATCAAATGACTTCTGAAGAGATGGATGTCAAGATATGTATATAATTACATATAAAAGTAAAAAACATATGTATAATAAAATATACATATGACTAAAATATCTTTAGAAGCAATTTAAACTGGGAAATCTGTGTGGCTTAGTCAGTTAAGCGTCTGCCTTTGGCTCAGGTCATGATCCCAGAGTCCTGAGATCGAGTCCCACACTGGGCTCCTTGCTCGGTGGGGAGCCTATTTCACCCTCCACCTGCCACTCCCCCTGCTTGTGCCCTCTCTCCCCACCTCCCTCTGACAAATAATAAATAAAAAAATAAATAAAATCCTTAAAAATATTTATTAAAAAAAGCAATTTAAACTATGTCTACCTTACAGATTAAGACTTCTTTCAAAAAAAGATTACTTTTTTCAATTATGTTTCATAAGCTTGTAGTATTCTATGTGAAATTGCATTGTTACACATAATATAACATAATGAGTACAGGAGAATATACATATATATAGTATATACGTATAATACGTATAGTATATTATACATACATATAGTATATATTATATATACTATTCTACTATATATTATGTAGTATATAAGAATACAAAAGTATATATTATATGGATTACATATGATATATATTATACTAATAGTATAACAAAAACATCATGCTTGCTTAAAAAAGATATAACTTGCCATCAGAGGAAACATGCGGACAGCTACTCATTTTTAGGAGTCTTAGGGTATCACTATTATTGGCCACAAGAATTTTCAATGAAGGATCATCCACTGGTGTGTCTTCAATTTTGATCGATGATAATGATTTTGAGTTGACAAAGACAACTGTAAGTGCTGACACAAAATGAGACTTGCACAGCAATAAGAAAAGAATTAGGAAAACATTATTTAAAATCTACAGATTCAATTAAATAGTTCATTGAAACTATATCAACAGATACTAACAATAACATAGTAAAAACAATCAACATATTAGCATTTTAATGACACCATTAGTCAAAAATCCATCTCAAAGATTTCATATACATACCTTCCAATTACTTCAATCCTAAGGATTTGATTTTCAGTATTAAAAGGATATAATTGCATTTATTTCCTAGAACAGGGGTTGACAAATTGTGACCTGCCAGCCAAATTCAGCCTAGTCTGTTACCATATTGTTCTTGAGTTCAGAATAGCTATTATATTTATAAACAGTTAAAAGAAGTTTTGTCCAGAATATTTTATAACATGTGAAAATTACAAGAAACGTCCAGTGTCCCCAATTAATGTTTGACTGGAACACAACCACACTCCTCCATCTACGTACTATGTCTGCTTTCACACTACGATGCTGTAGGGGAGGAGCTCCAGAATCACAGCCTGTGAAGCCCATAATACTTACTGTCTGAACCTTTTCCACCCCTGCCATAGAATAAAGAGAACTTTCATGTTTTATTCTCTCCTATATTCCCAGCACCTAAAATAATATCTGGCACACTGCAGGAGATCAGTAAATATTTCTCAATGAATAAACAAATGATCTTATTCTTCAGTGATACACATTTTGCTAGAAAGTCATCTAAATAAATGTTTTAAGATTTTAAAAAAGATTTTTAAATTTTTAATTTTTAACATTTTTAAGACTTTTAATTTATTCGAGAGAGAGGAGGGAGAGCATGAACAAGAGGAAGGAAGGAGCAGGGGAGAAGGAGAAGCAGACTCTCCACTGCACAGGGAGCCCAATGAGGGGCTCAATTCCAGGACCCTGAGATCATGACCCAAGATGAAGGCAGACGTTTAACCAACTGAGCCACCCAGACATCCCAATAAAGATACATTTTTAAAACTATGTTTTAAAAATTGACAAACGGGTGCCTGGGGGGCTCAGTGGGTTAAAGCCTCTGCCTTCAGCTCAGGTCATGATCTCAGGGTCCTGGGATCAAACCCCGTGTTGGGCTCTCTGCTCAGCAGGGAGCCTGCTTTCCTTCCTCTCTCTCTGGCTGCCTCTCTGCCTACTTGGGATCTCTGTCTGTCAAATGAATAAGTAAAATCTTTTAAAAAATTTTAAAAATTGACAAACAAAAGCCTATTTATAGTTTGACTCCAAAATGGAAAAAGTTTCACAAGGTTCAGATCCAGTATTTTTTGACACAAATAGAAAATCTGAAAACCAAATACAGGCATGATCATTTTTCTCTTTTCAAAGTCAATGTGGATTCTGCCAAAATACTAATACTCCTATGACAATGACCAATTGGTTATAACTCTCATTCATTTATTAGAAACCATACTGATTTACACTAATTATATATTGATTAATATAAATTTTTAAATGGTGGATGGCTAGATCTCTTTGCTAAATTTTATTGTACTAAAAATCATGAGAGAAATACATTACTTTTTCCTTAAGAAATACAAGGCTTATTTTCCCTTTAATCAATTCTCACTGGACTCTTAGCCCTGCAGGATGTATTTCAGCATTACAGGACCTACCACATCATGGTGTCCACATAATTCCTTTAGCACTCTTTACGCCTAGCAAAATACTCTATTTTTACCCTATCCTTTCCTCAGTTCACAGGTGAAAAAACTGAAACTCAGAGAGATGCTCGACTTTGCCAGAAGCTACTCAGTCATTTGACTGTAGAGGCAGAGCCTGCAAGGACGTGTGCTCATCATGGCTGCCTAACCCCCGTGACTGCACCGGCTCCCTAGAACCAAAGCTGATGTGTGGCATCTGAGATAGCTGAGAATCTAAGAATTTCAGGCTAAGCTGACTCCATCACTCATACACAAGGAAATAACTATTGAGAAGTAGTAAGTTTCCATCTGATTGCTTATATTACACTAATCCCCAAATGACCCATTTTCCCTATCTCTCAAAAAGATAAACAGGCTGGTGGAAATGCTTGAGAGCCATGACCCAGTTTATGAGTGAGAAGATGCTACTATTCCCCTATCGTCTTCCACAGGAAGAGGATAACCTTACTACAGGAAGGTTTCCATCAGACAGTTTTACTGACAACCAGAATTAATGTTTATTATGTATCAGGCACTTTCTAACTCTTGGCTTGTAACGGTAAATAAACAAAACAGAGTCCCTGCCTTCAAAGAGCGTACACTTTGTTGTAGGGGATGAGAATAAACGTGTTAAAGAATGACATAAAGAAAATACTGTGACACATCAGAGTGTAACTGGAAGAAGGGGTACTGCTTTAGCAAAGTGGTCAAGGAAGGCCTGCCTGAGGAGATAGGACCCAAGCTGAAGCCTGAATGAAGACAGTTATTAGTTTATGCTTCTGGCAAAGTCGTGCATCTCTCTGAGTGTCAGAGACAGCTGGTGGCTTCCTAACACCCATTCATCCTTTCTTTCTTTGCTAATCAGGTCACAATTTTGAGCTGAGCATGTTACCAGTCAGCTAAAAAATGGTTCCTTGTCACCCAGAAACCTAGTGTGGCCACACAGTTAAGTGCTCGTCAGTGAGATATCAACAAAAGCATTACACAGTACTCATGGCTAGGGTTCTTGAAAAACAGTGGGCATACCCTTCTTTCCCCCTTTCCTCCAGCCTCTTGCCGTGATGGCTGGAGCTCAGAAAGCCATCTGAAACACGTACAAGAACACGAGATGCCTCAAAGGAGCTTAACAACTTCATACAGGCTCTGCTCATGCATGGATTTCTTTAATGTAAAAGAAAGAAACTCCAGCCATGTTGTTTAAGCTACTATTGTTTTGGAGTTTCTATTACACAGAATCTGACATCATCCTAACTGGTATAGTTCATTTAGTATTATGTTGTTCTAACGTCCAATGGAGAGGCTACAGAATTACAAGAAAAACATCCACTACTGGTCATACATGCTCTATATTCAAAGAAACTAACTGGCATTTGAAAATCCCAAGTATAACATCTAAATTATATATTAATGATAGCTACTGTAGAAACAATAATTAGAATTACAAATATGTTGAAAGGATGAAGCCATACATAAGCTATTTCAGCAAGTAAGTGCTAATCAATAGGAAACTGCTTTAAGTAATTCTTTGAAGATAAGGAGGATGTGGCCTATTTTATGCAAAATAATTCTTTTTGCCTAGATTGAAATCTTTGAGAATTTTTGTGTCTCTCACAAAAAAGCCCGGCATCTTTACCTTTGACACATTCATAAAACTTGGCTTGGCTGTTGAAATCAAGCCCAAGGTCTGGATAGAACAATTTACCAGCTGAGAAAGTATATCGCAGGCAGCTTCCGCTGATTCAGTACTACTATCCACCTATAAAAACAATTTTAAATCTTCATTTCCCGAAGGTGAGTTATCAGAAACTTACTGGCAATTTAACTATGTAAAAGAATCCCAATGCAAAACTGTATTTATTCCATCAAACTATACAACAAATTGTTATTTCTTCTTTCCACAAAAGGTCTCAGACAAAAAGTGAGGAATAGAGCTGATGACAGTGTAACTTTCTAAGTGCTCCATACTTCCCAATCCTTTACGATGACCTGAATTTTAGTAGTACCATCCAGATGAAGGAAACTGACGTTTAAGTCACAGCTCAAGTTCCTCACTTCAATCTGTGCAAACGATTACAGAAAAACAGGACGTAGGTTGGAGTAAAAATTCTGCAAAATTCACCGACTGCCTCAGCATAAGGATCTAGATACATGAAAATGACACTAACAAAACCTAAGTTGTTTCTATTTAATGCTTATTTTTCTTACCTTAAAGCTAACATACTGGAGATGGGTAGCATGCTTTTTAATGATCTGCTGAATGAGATCAGGATGTGTGGACTTAAAATAGGAAGTCGCTGACTGGTTCAGTTCAAATTCAAACTTTCTCCAAAGGTCAGGAATATGAAAAACTTCATTCCATTTCCTACAAACTGAAGACGCCCGGGCCCGATCTATTAAAGGAAGATACTGAAAAATGCGTAATACTACATAGTGAGGCAAACTCCCCCAGTCTAGAAGGACAGTGTGCATGTGGTTGTGATTGAGAGAAGAGAAGAAGCCAACTTTTGGTTGTTTCACTGCTGGTGAAGACCGGACGATTTTATTCACAAGAGATAAATTGTTCCTCTTCATTCTGTAAACATTAAAAGATTTTGTGATCATATTTTCCACATTTCCATCAGACACCTATACTCCAACTGCACAGAGTAACATTAGAAAATGAAAAACAGGGGCGCCTGGGTGGCTCAGCGGGTTAAGCCGCTGCCTTCGGCTCAGGTCATGATCTCAGGGTCCTGGGATCGAGCCCCGCATCGGGCTCTCTGCTCAGCGGAGAACCTGCTTACTCCTCTCTCTCTGCCTGCCTCTCTGCCTGCTTGTGATCTCTCTCTGTCAAATTAAAAAAAAAAAAAAAAAAGAAAATGAAAAACAGTTCAGCAGATTTTAATAGTAATCTTCCACTATCTTGCACTGATAGGTACTCCCACGGGCTACGGATACAGAGGTAAGAGGGAGCCTGCTCTCCAAGAGCTATGGTCAAATGGTGAAAGACCATGATAAATGCCTTCCCTGACATTGGGACAAGTCACACTGGAAGAATAAAGCTATGACATGTGACTGAGTTCGTGTATGGGAGGGAATGGTTGGGGAGGCTTCCAGGAGGGAATGTCCACAGAAGCGGTGTCTCTCGCAGGTTTATTCCTGGTCAATTACTGTATTTTTACTATCTCCTACAGAGAAGAAAGCATCACCATGCAATTCTGCTAACAACTCCTGAGGTCCTGAAAGACAGTAAAACATTACCAAAAGCAGAGGCCTGGAAAAGCCCCAGCTCAGTCATTTACTAACCATGTGATCTTGTCTGCATAAATTTAAGCCTCAGGTTCCTCATCTGAAAAGCATGGAAAACAGCAGTACCTAATTTCATAAGGCAGTCGGGAGGATTAAAGTCCATAAGTACCAGAACACAGTAAAGGCTTAAGAAATGTTACAGTCATTCTTGTTGTACTAAATTGTCCAGTGAATTTTTCTAAACTAATTTCGTTACTTAATTTGAAGCACAACTTCCAGGTGATACCCAGGACACAGCAGCTCTAGAGAAACTGGGTGTAGCAACACAACTGACCCTCAGTAGCAAATATAAAACAGCAAAGGGATGAGCATTCTTCCCCAACAAAAAGGCAGGATGACTGTCCAGGGAGGAGCCAGCTTGAGACACACCTAAGTTACAACACATTTCAAGTCCAGATATACCCAAGTATATAGGGTTACTGTGTACATATAGTCTACATAAGAATGCAAAGTGCTTTATATATACAATTACTTGAGAGGCAGAATAATGGTAGGAATGGCTCTCAACTTTATTTAACTTTGCTTGACTACTTAACTCTCTTTTCATCCTTGAATGTTAGAAATATATATATCTCTGCCTGATGTGAAATACTTCTTAGCCATAATAGAGAGCTGGATCCCAAAGCAGGGCTGACCTATAATTATAGTTGCTGAACAAAATGAAAGGACATCTGTAGGGTTTGGAAAACTAAAATAGGTGCAAAGTTGTATCTCAAGCATGAGGCAAAGAGCTACCACACAAATTAAATATGACTCAACTAGTTATACACATAACTGAGAATTGGCCCAATAATATAGAATATATCAAACTGCTGACACCAGTAATTCAAAGCATATTTAAAACATGCTTATTTTGGCAAAATATGCGTATTTTGAAAGGGCTGCCCTACTCTTTAATTTTAATTTGCTAAAATGAAATACATTGGCCCAGGTAAGGTAAAAGAATGAACAATGGATCCTAAAATCTGATATGAAGCACATTAATGGGCATTTTGCTTGTATGTGTTTCATTTGGTAAACTTATAGAATGGATTGTTAAAATCTCACTAAGTGATCGCAAAAAGAGTTATCCCTAATATAATCCCTTACTGGAAAAGCAGCACAGCCAAAAGGAAAATAAGATTTCAATGAAAGGTCAGGTTAGCAAACTGCCTTGCAGTTGTAAACAAAAGGACTGTGCTGTACATTAAAGTGACTCTAGGTAACCTGGACAGATTGTTTCCTTTATTCAGCAAAATATTAAATTGCCAGTTCACGGACAGAATCACCATAAACAACAGACATTCAATGAATACCAGTCATCCTATTAAAATAATATTTTAATTATCTTTTTCTTTGTGAACATTCATGTTCAGAGTCTAAGGCTCGTCTAAAAGTCAAATGTTTTATATTTAAGTCAGTATCGACGAACTTCAGTTAAATATATCTTAGAATGCAAGGCAAATTCATCTTTATTAGCTTGAAAACCTTTATATAAAAAACTCCAACCTAAACATACAGGATCGTTTAAAAAAACTGACGGTTGCTTTTTCAAACTGCCAACTTTCTTACCTAAAGAAGGCTTCCAAGTTATAGTTCACTCTGAGCAAACGAACTGTTGCCATGGGGTACTCATCAATATCCATTTGATCTCACTTCCTAGCTTGGCAAAATACCACAAAAACACATTCATCAGAATGTATAAGTAAAAATCCAGTGACTTTTATGCTTAGGACATTTACCTATCATGGCATTATGTTGAAGGATTTTGTTACGAAATTGTTGATTCCCAAACAACTGTTTTCTACTCGGGAGGAAACTGGTCCATCCAAACAACTGGCTAGGTGAGTGGCAATATGGTAACCTTTGCCAGGAATCAGGCTAGAAGATCTACTAAGAAAACCGTGGATCAAACAAAAGGCTCTGAATATTTCTATTTTAATGAACATGTATGGAGAGATTTTACAAAGTGTCTAAGTAGTCCAAGCTTACATTTATTTGTAGGCTGTGTAAATCTTTCAGTTCCAGATTTTAAGAGCACATGCCACTACAGTTACAATAATTAAGTAAGAAGACATAAAAATTTAATTGAATATAGTTTGACTTATCTAATAACTGTAGATTTTTTTTTAAGTTTTTCACTTATGTTGACAGATGTAATTGATTCATTCATACTCAATCCATTCATTCATACTGTCTTTGAGGTCCGACCAATTTCAGGCAAAGTTAACTTGCCAGAGTTGTGAGCAGTCTATGGACATGGAAGAAAATAGTAATGGGTCTATACCAGGATAATACTCTCTGCCTTGGCATCATGAATAAATGTTGTAAAGTCAAAGTAAATAAATAAAGCACTCTACTACCTTCATAAGTCAAATTCAATGGTACAGGGGAGGTGGAGGAAACAACCCATTAACACACTAAAATGTTGACTGCTGTGTGCTACCTGTCAGGTCTCAATTTCTCTCTGAATCTTACTCCTAACAGAGCTCTGGTGAACAAATAGGGAGAAAGAATTTGAGCTCCAACATCCACAGTTTAATTTCTTCCTCCACTACCTGTATTTACAAGGTAATGTCAAGGTTGGTTCTCCCGCTTTATTTTCCACTCCAGAAGTAGGCAGAAAAGGAGCTACTGGCACCATTTTCAAAAGAACATCACAAATAAGGGAAGGAACAAGTCACGTGACTTGTGTTTCCTTCATCAGATATCACGCACAAGTTTACTTACTGCAGAAACTTTTCTACTGGGTAATCGAGACAGCTCTGTGTTTGCAGGCCCTCCTGGATGCTGGAGAATACAGCAGTAATGTACTAATGGTACATAAACAGTAAATCATTAGAAGCCTAAGAAGATGGCGAGCAAGCATCTGTCTCAGATCAATTCACTGGAGTTTTCAGGACCAGATGAACTACTTCCCTGGGTACTGAAGAAACTTGATTGCTGTTTCTGAGTCACTATCAGAATTCTGAGCAACAGGAGAACTTAAAACCAGAATATGAGACCCCATCAAGTGAGGAGACAAACTTACAACTGCAATATTCTAGAGCCTGAAAAAGGTTTATTAGCATTTGGGAAAGAATATAACAATGACTCAAAGTCCACTCAGTGACTTCGCTAACCATCCTAACCCGATTTTCCTTTTTATTATGTTTACTAATTTGGTGGAACAGGTGACCATGTGAATGGATCTTCTGAGTATCTAAGAAACCTCCAAAAGTTTTCTTTAGAATAACATTTTCAAAGACAGAGTAAATGAAAGACGGAACACCCAAAGCCCACCTGTTGCCTGCGGTGGAAACAACCACCTTCTGCAGCATCGCCAGATTCTTCCAGATTGGTTAAATGAAGACAAAGGAAGTACTTTGAAAAGTTCCAAGTATTCAATCGTCACAACGCTAGAAATGTTGTGTAAATATTACAGATAAGAGAATAAAGATTCAAAACTACCTAAAAGGCTAGACAAATTTGTTGGAAGCACCAAGATGAAAATGAACAGAAATAATTACCAAATGTCCTTTATTTAAATTGCTTTCTAAACCAGCATGCTAAAAATCTTACTGCGGCTACCAAAATCAGAAAGTGTGGCCTGGGCAGGAGAACTGAAGATCTGCTTCAAAATACAGCTTTCAAACACACAACTTTCTAATAATAGAGCCAATTATGTTAAGGGCCAACACTTTCTCCCAATAAATATCACTCAAGGACAGAGAAAAACATTTTTTTTAGAGATACTGTAAAATAAACATTTACATTCCTTGCAGCCGACATCACCTTAGTTGCCAATCTAAATCTAAAAACTGCATTTTTTTAAGAATACAAAAGTCAAATTACAATATCATCAAGGATTCAACAAGACAAACAGAATAAGTGTTATATCAAGTAAATCTTTTCTAAAGCACTGATTTCCAGAATTTGGGCGTTCTCATATTTCACCACTGATTTAGCAATTTTCTATACTGTCTCCAAAGTCTCTCTGTGGTATTAAGTATACTCATTTAAAAAAGTAAAAAGAAAAATTTAAATTTTAAAATAGGCGTCTTTCCTTTTAGTGACTCATAGGAAAACTGAAGTTTTCAAAATATACGTAGACTTAAAGCACCTATAATCCTCTATTACAGAGAATCTGAAGCAGGCAATCTGTAAGAATCCCTGAACTGGGGAGGGGAGGCTGTTAGGCTGCTTTTCCCTCTCCATTCCCCGCTCCCCACCCTCTCCCACTCCCCAACCGCACAGGCCAGACTCTGAAAAAGAAAAGGCAGTGAGGACACCAAGCCAGGCCCTCAACAGGGAAACCTTCGGAACTGGGGAGGAGGGTCCCAATCCTAGGGTTGGTCACATTAAGGGATCTAACATTAATACAAGGGATTCAAGAAAGCATTCTGCAACATTTTTCTGAGAATATAATCAATTCATTCAACTTCACATTTTTGGAAGAATGTCTGCGCAGGTGCCAAGGCAAAACTAGTCCACCTTTGAGTGCAGACTCTCCCAAGCCACGGGAGAGGCTGGTGTCTGCCTCTCTCTGGCTATTTCTTTGTGGCAGACATAAACGCCCCGCTACCCTCCT
Organism: Lutra lutra; assembly: GCF_902655055.1. NCBI lineage: Eukaryota > Metazoa > Chordata > Mammalia > Carnivora > Mustelidae > Lutra > Lutra lutra. The sequence continues at coordinate 75,046,017 of NC_062282.1, read as the reverse complement.
GTTACCTAAAATCCTTCCAGATGTTCTGCAAAAGCGACCCCGTCTATCAGTGACCACCGCTCACTATCCCCAACTACCCTTATTCAAAATATCCGCGAGGGAGCGTTCGAGGTCCGCGTTACGACGCAGACAATCCCCTCAAAGCTTACCCTCCAAAGACGGAAAAAAATGACCAAATTCAGGAAGGTGGGTCCCGCGCAGGCCCCTGTTGGAAAAACGCACACAGTGAGAAGCGAACCACGCGCAGACATAAAACCGGCTAGACGACACCCCCACCCCGGGCAAATCAAATGCCGGCTTTGCCAGGCTGCCCCGCCGGCGGTCTGGAGTGGGGCCGCGCCACCGGGCTTCCACCACCCCCATCCTAGGGCCGCGCCCGGGTCCGCAGCGGCCCCCGCGAGGCCAGGTCACACCTCCTCGTGCCCAGAGCGGGCGCGGGGACCGACGGCGCCTCCCCATCCCCACATCGCCACCAGCCTGAGCCAGGCAGGACCCGGGCTCCGACCCCCGACCCCCTCAAAGTCTGCGGAGGTGCACCCCTCCAAGACCACTGCGACCCCCACAAGGAACTGCTACCTTCAAGCCTGTAACCGCGGGAGTTCCGCGGGCGCCTGTGTGCGTCCGCCTGTGTGCGTCCACGGGCCGGGCTGCTCCGGAAAGACCGCCCACCCCGCCGGGGCTCCAGTGGCTGTTAGGGTGCTGGAGGCGCGGGGACGCAGACCGAGACCCTGGCGGCAGTGGCCGTAGTCCCTTGGGCCGGCCTTGCCTCGGCCCCGCCCCGGCCCCGCCTCGCATGCGCCCGGCTCCCCCTTCCTCGAGAGGTCCACGTGCGCGGACGCACACCTGCTGCGTGGCCCCGGGGGCGCCTCCTCCCGGCGTGAGTGGGAGGGCTTCTGCCTGCTGGTCTTCAGCTACACCTCTGTGCCCGCCTGCGCTGTCAAACTGAGGGCCAAAGGAGAGTGAACTTAAAGTTCCAGTTCCTAGAAATGAGCCTCCCCGGGGAAAGGTCACGATTTATTAATATGCAAATAGATGAAACTTAAAATATCAAAAGTGGTAACAGGTCAGTGTTAAATATGTATATATTACCTCTCTGTTCTGTGCCCCATCTCTTTCCCTGGGGCTAACTACCGCAATAGTTCATTGTGTAAACTACCAGACCATCAATATATACACACACAAAAAGTGTACCTTCATAGAGTAAGGATTTTATTACTTTTTCTTAAACATTAGTTCTTTTAAAATCTGAAATCAAACTATACGTAATGTTCTGGAACTTCTGTTTTTGCTTGTCATGGACATAGTTCCATATCAACACAGATGGTGCCCCATAGACTTTTTTTTTCTTTAGATGGCTTTATTAAGGTATAATGAACAAACTGCACACTTAAAGCATAGAATTTGGTAAATTTTGACACCGTTGAGACAATCACTACAATCAAGATAATGAATATTTGTACATCTTCCAAAGTTTCTTTACACCCTTCTGTAATCCCTCCTTCAACTCCTCCTGCATCAGCTTTCTGACACTACTATATATTAGTTGGCACTTTCTCAAATTTTATGTGAACTGAGTCAGGGAGCACTCAGCATAATTGTGTCCAGATTCATCCAGGTTACTGGTTGTTATACTTTGTTTCTTTTTATTGCCAAGTAGTATTCCATCGTATGGATATGCCACAGTGTGTGTATCCATTCACCTCAAGATGGACACTAAGGGGGGCACCTGGGTGGCTCAGTGGGTTAAGCCTCTGCCTTTGGCTCAGGTCATGATCTCAGGGTCCTGGGATCAAGCCCCGCATTGGGCTCTCTGCTTGGCAGGGAGCCTGCTTCCTCCCCTCTCTGCCTGCTGCTCTGCCTACTTGTAATCTCTCTCTCTGTTAAATTTAAAAAAAAAAAAAAAAAAAAAGATGGACACTAAGGTTATTTCTAGTTTGGGGCCACTGCAAAATTAAGGTGCTGTGAGCATTACTGTATGCATCATTATGTACAATTATGCTTTCATTTCTCTTGGTTAAATACCCAGGAGTGCAATAGTTGCATTGCATATAAGGCATAGGCTTAACTTCTAAAGAAGACTGCCAATGTGTTTCCAACGAGGCTATTTTATATTGCTGACAGCAGTTTACTGGAGATCCATTTCTTCCACATCCTCACCCACACTTTTTAATCCAATAGGTATCTGGGAGATAACAGTGCGGTTTTAATTTACATTTCCCTAGTGAATAATGATGTTGAGCATTTTTTTTTTTTCATGTAGTTATTTACTATCTGTATAACTTCTTTGGTGAAGTCTATTTAAATCTTTTGCCTAATTTTAATTGGTTCATTTTTCTCATTATTGCGTTTGGAAAAATATTTAGATATTTAGATAAAATTCCTCTATTAGACATACAATTGTTAGAAGGTGGGGGAGGGACTAGAAAGTATTCCCCAAATCAAGAAGGCACTTTGAGACTGAAAAATGAAGCAGGCCACTCCATAAAGTTTTAATACAGAGTTACTTTCAGGGTAACATACTCACAGGGAAGATTTGGTGGGTGACAATCCAGCTGTGCAATTATTCTCCATAAAGTCTGGACCTTGGACGACAGATTTGATAATGCAAGGGGACTGGCAGAAGGGCAGTGTAGTGAGACAGAAGGGTTCAGGTACACCTACTTGACATCAAACATTCCATTAGATCTTGTGGCACCACCTGTACTAGGAAGGCGAGAGATTAGGTTATCTTTAACAAATTTACAGAGGGCCAAAGCAAGCCTCCCCCACATTCTGGCCTTGGCTGGGATTTCTAAGATGTGTCTATTAATCCCCAAAGGGTCCCAGAAGTCTGCAGTGGTGATGGTGGGAGGAGGGGGGCTATCAGTGATCAGACTTGAAGGAACAGACGGCTAAAGGTGGAGAGATGGAGTCAGTAGGGTTGGTTCTCCTACATATGACTTATAACTACGTTTCTTCTCAGTCTTTGGATTTTCTTCCTATTCTTCCTTTGAAGACCATAAGTTTTCATTTTGATAAAATTCAGTTTATCAATTTATTCTTTTATGCATCATGATGTCAAATCCAAGAAATCCTTTCCTAAGCCAAGTTCACAAAGATTTTCTCCCATACAGTTTATAACTTCATGTCTTACATTTAGACATATGATTCATTTGAGTTAATATTTCTGTGTGGTGCAAGGTAGGAATCAAAGTTCACTATTTTTGTATACATATATCCAATTATTCCATCTCCAGCTTTTGAAGAGACTTTTTTCTCCACATAATTGCCCTTGCACCTTTGTGGAAAACCCATTGATCATGTATGTGTTGATCTATTTTTAAACCATTTATTCTGTGTGATAGATTTGCCTATCTTTATGCTATTATCACACTGCCTTGATTTCTATAGCTTTGTATTATTATTGAAATCAGGTAGTTTTCACCCTCCAAGTCTTTCTTTTTTCAAAGTTGTTTGGCTATTCATTCTAAAATTCATTCTATATGAATTTTAGAATCATCTTGTCAATATCTACAAAATGTCTTGCTGGGATATTGCTAGAGATGGCCTGCAATTTAGAAATCTGTATGAGGAGAACTGACTTAAAAATATTGAATCTTTGGGGCACCTGGGTGGCTCAGTGGGTTAAAGCGTCTGCCTTCGGTTCAGGTCATGATCCCAGGGTCCTGGGATCGAGCCCCGCATCGGGCTCTCTGCTCAGCAGTGAGCCTGCTCCTCCCCCCTTCTCTGCCTGCCTCTCTGCCTACTTGTGATCTGTCTGTCAAATAAATAAAATCTTTTAAAAAAAATATTGAATCTTCAAACCCATGAACACAATATATCTATTTATTTAGATCCTTAATTTCTCTCAGCAGGATCTATAGTTTTCATACAGGTCTTGCAGAGATCTCTCCTTGTATGGCACATTTAAAAAAAATGTAAATTGTGTTATTTTTTAAATTTTAATTTCTAATTATTTTTGCCAGAAATAGTTAATTTTTCAATATTGATCTTGTATATTGCAACCTTGCTAAAATCACTTATTAGTTCTAAGAGCTTCCATTGGAATCTAGTACACTCCATTGGATTTTCTACATAGACAATCAAGTTGTCTGTGAATGAAAAGCTTAACTTCCTCCTTTCCAATATAAGTGCTTTTTATTTCTTTTCCTTGCCTGATTGCACTGTACTTGCAGTACAGTGTTGAATACTAGTGGTGAGCACAGACATCCTTGGCTTGTTCCTGATCTTAGGGGGAAAGCATTCACTCTTTAACCAGTAAGAACGTGGTTACCTATAGGCTTTTCATAATGCTCTTCGTCAGGTTGAGGAGATTCCTTACTCCTACTTTGCTGAGAGGATTTTTTGATTAATAAAAAATAGATTTTTGTCAAATGCTTTTCCTCATAACTACTGAGATGGTCTTATGATTTTATTTTTCATTTGTTAAAATGGAGAATTACATTGATTGCTTTTCAAATGTTAATCAAACATTGTTTTCCTGGGATAAAACTCATTCAGTCATAATTCATTATCTTTTTACCAATTGTTAAATTCAGTTTGCTAAAATTTTGTTTCGAGTTTCAGCATCTATATTCATGGGGGGATATCGGTTTGTAACTTCCTTTTCTTGTAATATCTTTGGCAGAGTTTGATATCAAGTAATGCTGGTTCCATAGAACAATTCTAGAAGTACTTCCTCCTCTTCAGTATTCTGGAGCAGTGTGTAATAATGGTACTATTTATTCATTAAATGCTTGGTATAATCAGCTAACAAAGCCATCTGGGACTGGAGTTTCTTTTGCAGGACAGTTTTTATCTACAAATTCAGGTATCTACTTTAGTGGATATACTCAGGTTACCTATTCTTTCTTGAATGAGCTTTGGAAATTTGTCTTTTAAGAAATTTCTCTACTTCATTTAAGTGGTAAAATTGGTTGGCATAACATTGTTCCTAATATTATCCTATTACCCTTTTGTGTCTATCGTATCTGTGAGGATGTCACCTCTCTCATTCCTGATGCTGGTACACTCTTCTTTAGTCATCAGTTTAGCTAAAGAATTATCAATTTTATTGATCTTCTCCAGGAACCGGTTTTGGTTCACTGATTTCTGGAACTGTTTTTTCTGTTTTATATTTCACTGACTTCAGTTCTGACCTTTATTTCTTCTCTTTTGTTCACTTTGGACTTAATTTAAAATTCTCTTTCTAGTTTCTTAAGGTAGAAGCAAAGTACATTTTTGTAAGACATTTTCTTCTATTCTCAATGGGCTTTAGTGCTTTAAGTATTCCCCTCAATACTCCCTTAGTGGCCTATCACTTATGCCTAAATTTAGGGAGTCTACTAAACAGAGTCTGGGTTCCTTCTCTTCCTAGATGGCAGCCTATAACTCTCTCAAGGCAGTAAAATGGGGGCACTTGTAAGGTCTCAGATCACTTGTGTCTTGAAAGCTCCTATATCATATATTGTGTGCTTTTGGGTGGGTATTTACACAGAGGAACAATCTAGTCCTTGTTTCTCTATCCTGGTTGGAATGAGAGGTTGCCGCATACTTTGTAATGGCTGAATGAGAAGTTCCCTGTATGTGGTCACATCACAAGTTCTCTAAGTATTGCTGGACATTTAGTTTTTGTTATTATGAAGTATGCTGTGAAGATGATGTATCTTGCATTTCTATGAATATTACTGAAGAACATTAATAGAAATGGAATTGCTGGTTAAAATATTTTAGATTTTGATAGATATGGAATATCTAAAATAGCGCTGGTCAGATAATTGTGATATACTTCCTTTCAAACTATGGAGCACAGAATTACGCCAGTAATAATTTTTTAAAAACAGCACCTCTGTATAGTCATTTTGTCATGCTTTCAACAAATAGTGATTCTGGTCATTCGAATCAGGATAGTTTATGCTGCAGGAAGGAACAGCTGCAAATCACAGTGATTTTGTACAACAAAGATTTATTTCTCAGTCATACTACATTTCTCTCCAAATGCAGTTGATAGCTCTGGTCCCTGTTGTCTTCATTCTGGGACCAAGGGTGATGGAGAAGCTACTAGCTAGTAAATTGTCAATTTGTCACGGAGGGAAAGCGAGTGGGATGAATACACTGCAACTTCTGCTTCTAACCACATGTTAATTCCATTCTCCTTGGCCAAAAGCTAGTCAAAATGGCCACATCTACCTTTAAGGGGGTGAGAAAATGCAATCATACCACATACCTGAAAGGAGAAACCTGGACTGTTTGAGAACCCCCCATAATGACTGCCAAATAGTAAGTTTGCAACCAAAATTTCACCAAAAATATTCAAGCATAAAACAATATCTCATGGGGGCGATGGTTATATAAAGTTGAAAGAGAGGAAGTTCCTCAGACTGCAGTCACTCCTGATACCAACAGCAGATACCAGGGAGCTCCAAGAATCCCCTCAGATTGATAATTCACTGTAAGGACTCACAGGACTCATCAAAAGCTGGTATACTCACGGTTATGATTTATTACAATGAAAGGATACAGATTAAGGTCAGTGAAGGAAAGGGATGCATGGGGCTGAGTTCAAGACAGTTTCAGATGTGAGCTACCAGTTGTCATCTCCCACTGGAGTCATGGACAATACTAAATTGTATTTAGAAGAGCATGCATGGAGTATTGCCACACAGGGAAGCTCACCCGAGCCTTTGTGTCCAGAGTTTTTACTGGGGCTTGTTCACAAGACATGGTTGACTGCCTGCCTACATGGCTGACTTTCATTCTCTACCCCTCCAGAGGTTGAGATGATACCTCCTGGCCCAAACCCCTCACTATAAATCATACTGTTTGACTATTTGGTGTGACCCAAAGTCCCAGATAAACAGATACTCTTATCAGGCAGAACATTCCAAGGACTTAGATTATAACACAGAAGATGAGGGTAAAGATCAGACCTCTCTTTGAGTAAGGATAATTTCTGACTACACAGAGTTAAATCATATTTGATTCAACATGATTTCAGAGCTCTATAATGAAATGGCCTGTGAGTCCTATTGGAAAGAAACATGCCTTTGAATTGTATCAGTAATATTTGCTACCTAATATAAAGTCTTTATTTTGACAGTGTGACAGGGGAAAAAATGCCATATTTTCCTTACTATATAAACTGTCCACTTGGCAGAGAAAAATTCGGGTATGTTTCCCACTTTTTTTCCTCTTGCACATTGCCAAACTCAACACCTACATAAAAAGATACTCTAAGATTTGCTTTGTTACAGTTTGTCCCAGTTGACCTCTACAATACATTTAAATATGCTCTGAAGATCTATCCTGCCTTTCTTTTAAGAATTTATTTTCTTATCTACTTTCTTATCTATTTTCTAAATACTCTCAGTATTTTTCTGAAGATTCAGCTTTCACTTCATATTCTTTTAGAATAAGTTTCCCCAAAGGAAAGAAGGGGGCATTTAATTTTAGAGAAACCTTAAGGCAATTCATTTTAAATCACGAACATCAGCTATTGTGTCTATAAACGTGGATGAACTTGCTGCTGTTTGCACTGTATTCAAACACAGTAGGAAGCCCCTGTAAATAGGGGGAATTATGAAATAAGCATTTCTAAATGGGTCAAGGTTAGTCATCACTGACAACATTGATTCTAAGCCAACACCCTGTTTTGAAGAGCGAATAAAATCAAGAGGATTGCGTGGATCCCAACATTTCATTAACATCACATTCTACCTGGTGTGAAGTAGCTTTGTCTTATATGCTTTCATGGGTCTGACCTTTTCATTTATTAAAGCAAAGAAGAAAAATTATTTTTGACCTGTTACTTTTCACTAATGCTTTTCTAACCAGGCCCTTATAAGGCAGTCTTTAAAATGAAAGGTAACACTGAATTGTGTTTTCCAATTTAGTAGATTACTTAGTTTTAGAAGCTGTAACTAAGTAAAAAATTCTGCAAATACATTTTGCTTCAAAAAAAAAAAGCAAATGGGGGCGCCTAGGTGGCACAGTCAGGTAAGCATCTGACCCTTGATCTCAGCTCAGGTCATAAGTTCAAGCCCTGCACACTGGGCATGGACCCTACTTAAAAAAAAAAATAGAAAAGAAAGAAAGAAAGAAAAGAAAGTGAATACATTTATTTTCTTGATTAACTAAACAACATATCATGTAAATACTTCATCAAAATCTAGAGATAATTTTTTTGCAATTGTTTTATTTATGAAAGGCAAAACCTGTTATTAATTTGATTGTCAGCACAAATCTGGGATCACTGAGAGAAACAGGATGGTCATTCTAGATCATTTAATAAAACAGGTTAGTAGGTCATGTTTTATAGCTGTTGTGGTGATCAGCCATTTCTGAGGGCATTTCAAAAAAGGAGTCGTTAACAAAAATGAAAATTTCTTAGTTTTTTGAACAAAAGAACATTTTAACACCGAGCTATTTTTCTTATATAAAACAGTAAACTCAAGATACAAATTTAAATTTCCTCGTTCATGGCAAGTTTTCCTGTGTTACTTCAAAATCTTTGAAAAATTAATGTCTCTTAAAATTGAAAATTAAGTACACAGATATTTAATTTGACTTATGGGTTTTAGAAAGAAACTGCTTCAGTGTTTTTTAATGATTACTATTCATTAACATAAGGAACATACTCTCTTGCCAGTCAATTACAATGAGATCATAAAGCAGAATTGTCAGAGGACACAGAAAACAATACTATGATATTTAATAGAAGTAATATTTTAAATGCCACAGGATTGGGGCGCCTGGGTGGCTCAGTGGCTTAAGCCGCTGCCTTCGGCTCAGGTCATGATCTCAGGGTCCTGGGATCGAGCCCCGCATCGGGCTCTCTGCTCAGCAGGGAGCCTGCTTCCTCCTCTCTCTCTACCTGCCTCTCTGCCTGCTTGTGATCTCTCTCTGTCAAATAAATAAATAAAAATCTTTAAAAAAAATAAATTTTAAAATGCCACAGGAGAGCAGTAAACTGCCTGCAACACACTAATCAATCCCCCAAACAGAAACAGGGCAGCTCTTTGTTACTGAATTATTAAGGAGACTGTGAACAACAAACAGGTTCACGAACAGAAACAAGGTTTGCCAATCAACAAATATGGTAGCCAATCCAGGACAGAGAACAGTGCAAAAGAACTAACAGTGAGTCACACAGACATCTGTCCAACCTATCCAGGTGCGTATAACAATACAGGAAACTCACATGGCTGTAGAACACACACACACACACACACACACACACACACACGCATACCCGAGGCTGCTTGACAGTGGTGGTAATTGCATTTATTACAATAGTAGAAGTTAAAACAGAGCACAGCGCATCTGATTTTTCCATTTCCCTGTATAGGCTCCCTATACTGAGTGAAAGTATAAAGCTCAACATTCACAAGGAGAATTACATCTTCAAATCTTTCACATGAATATTCTTATTTGAGCCTTCCAAAAACAGGATGAGGTATGCAAAACATGTACAAATAAAAATCAAGTAAAACCATTTTCTTGACCACACATCTTTCTAGCACTTAGGGTGGCATGGGATCTAAGAAGGGCTTTTGGGAAAAGCCCAGTCTTTGGAGAATGCACTAAATTCTAGGTTTGGGGGAATGACTTTCGTCCTGAAGGAAGGAGCAGATCTCATGTGTGAGAGCTGGAGCTGTTTTCTTCCCACAACGATGTGTCCTAGCATATAACATCCCTTTGGGTTGAATCATAGTAAGAGTATATTTAGATCCCTAAATCCTTATTAAGCATCTTTGCCATTATGTTTCATAAAAGAGGTTTTCTCTTCAGAGAAAATTTTGTTACCCACCTTCCTTTATCTACATCAATCACACCATTTTACCTCTAGGTAACTTTTCAAATATTTGAGAGGATATCACGACACCATCCACTATTGAATGGAGGGTGTTTCATTAAGAGCAAATTGCTATTGAGTCATATCCTGAAAGTGAATCGTTACTTTTAGCAGGATAATTATACAGATGCTTCAGAAGAGAGCCCAGTCAAACTCTTACTAGATTGATGTATTTCCCTTGGAACAGAGTTTTCATTTTCAATCCAGGAAAATTCACAAATATTAAACTTGTAGAATGCCATGTATAGGTCGCTTTTTATAAGGGGGTGGTGATGATATGCATCTCCTTCATTGACTCCTACATTTAATTCAGTTATTATGTTTCCTTAAATTAACTACAGAAATACCTTGGAGATAGTACAGGTTCAGTTCTGGACCACAGTGATAAAACAGATCCCACAATAAATGGAGTCAAATGAGTTTTTTGGTTTCCCAGTGCAGATTATTGAGGAAGACACTGAAAAAAATGGGGATCCCAAACCTGAACATAAAGGTTGGCCATCAGTGATGATGGTCCCCAATCCAGGACAGAGAAGAGTACAAAAGAACAAGCCGTGAGCCACACAAGCATCTGTACAACACATCGAGGTGCTCACGACAATAATGTCCACTACTGCTCACATTGTTTAGAAGTCCTGTTTATACTACACTGTAGTCTATTAAGTGTGTAACAGCCTTATGTCCAAAAAATGTACATGCCTTAATTTAAAGATGCTTTATTGCTAGAAAATGCTACCCACCATCTGAGCTTTCTGCGAGTTGTCATCTTTTTGCTGGTGGAGGGTCTTGCCTCAGTGCTGGGTGGCTGCTGACTCATCAGGGCAGTGGTTGCTGAAGGTTGCATGGGGCTGTGGCAATTTCTTAAAAGAAGACAACAGTGATGTTTGCCACAGTAATTGACTCTTCTTCTCACGAACAACTTCCTTTGTATCATCTCATGAATGTATTTCGATAGCATTTAACCTACTAACAGAACTTCTCTCAAAACCGGAGTCAGTCCTCTCAAAGCTTCCACTGCCGCATCAGTGGGACTTCTGTAGTATTCTAAATCCTCTGAGTCATCTCAACAATCTTCACAGCGTCTTCACCAGGAATAGATTCTATCGGAAGAAGCCACTTTCTTTGAACATCCATGACAAGCAACATTTCGCTCATTTAAGTTTTATCATCCTATTGCAACAGTTCAGTCACATCCTCAGGCCCCACTCCTAATTCTGTTCTCTTGCTATTTCTACCACCTCTGCAATGGCTTCCTCCATTGAAGTCTGGAAACTCTCCAAGTCATCCATAAGGGCTGGAATCAACTTCTGCCAAACTCCTGTACATGTCAGTAGTTTAACCTATCCCATGAATCACCGATGTTCTTTTTTTTTTTTTTTAAGATTTTATTTATTTATTTGACAGACAGAGATCACAGGTAGGCAGAGAGGCAGGCAGAGAGAGGAAGGGAAGCAGGCTCCCCGCCGAGCAGAGAGCCCGACGCGGGGCTCGATCCCAGGACCCTGGGATCACGACCCTAGCCGAAGGCAGAGGCTTTAACTGGCTGAGCCACCCTGGCGCCCCGAATCACCGATGTTCTTAATGGAATCTAGAATACTGCATACTTTCTGGAAGGTTTTCAATTTGCTTTGTCCAGATCCATCAGAGGAATCACTATCTGTGGCAGCTATAGTCTTACAAAATAATTTTTTTTCTAAGATTTTATTTATTCAACTGAGGGAGAGAGAGAGGGCAAGTGAGTGCACAATTGGGGGGGGGGGCAAAGAGAGAGAGAAAAGCAGATTCCCTGCTGAGCAGGGAGCCAGATGTGGAGCTTGATCCCAGGACCCCTGAGCTAATGGCAAGTGCTTAATTGACTGAGCCACCCAGGCACCCCATGAAATGTATTTCTTAAAGAATAAGACTTGGAAGTCAAAATGACTCCTTGACCCATGGGCTGTGGAATGGAGGTTGTGTTAGCAGGCATGAAAACCATATTAATCTCGCACATCTCCTTCAGAGCTCTTGCATGGCCAGGTGCACTCTCAATGAATGGTAGTATTTTTAGAGGAATCTCTTTTCTAAGCAGTACATCTCAGCAGTGGAGCATGTGGGAAACAGCCATGCTGTCATCCAGGCTTTGTTGTTCCACTTAGAGATCACAGGCAGAGCACATTTAGCATCTTTCTTGAGGGTGCTAGGATTTTGAGCATTAGCTTCCACCTAAAGTCACCCACTGCATTAGCCCCTAACAAGATAATCAGCCTGTCCTTTGAAGCCTGGCATTGACTTCTCCTCTCTAGCTATGAAAGTCCTAGATGGCATCTTTCTCCAGCTGAAGGCTATTTTGTCTACATTGAAAACCTGCTGTTTGGTGAATCATCTTAGCTGGATCTTCTGGATAACTTGCTGCAGCTTCTCCATCAGCCCTTGCTGCTTCACCTTGCACTTCTACGTTCTGGAGATGGCTTCTTTCCTTAAACGTCGTGAACCAACCTTTGCCAGCTTCAAACTTTTCTTCTGCAGCTTCCTCATCTCTTTCAGCCTTCATAGAATTGAAGAGAGTGAGGGCCTTGCTTTGGAGAAGGGTTTGACTTAAGGGAATGCTCTGGCTGGTTTGATTTTCTATCCAGGCCAATAAAGCTTTCTCCATATCAGCAGTAAGACTACTTTGCTTTCCTATCATTTGTTTACGCAGCGGAGTAGCACTTTTAATTTCCTTCAGGAACTTTTCCTTTGCATTCATAATTTGGCCAACTGATGCCAGAGGCATAATTTTGGGCCTCTCTGAGCTTTCAATAGGACTTCCTCACTAAGCTTAATCGTTTCCAGCATTTGATTTAAAGTGAGATGCATGACTCTTTTCACTTGAACACTTTCAGACCCTTATAAGGTTATCAATGGGCCCGATTTCAATATTGCTGTGCCTTAGGGAATAGGGAGGCTCGAGGAGAGGGAGACATACAGGGAAGCAGTTAGTTGACAGAGCAGTCAGAACACATACATTTATCAGTTAAGTTTTCCATTTTTTTAAAAAAGATTTTATTTATTTATTTGGCAGAGAGCGATCACAAGTAGGCAGAGAGGCAGGCAGAGAGAGAGGGGGAAGCAGGCTCCCTGCCAAGCAGAGAGCCCGATGCGGGGCTCGATCCCAGGACCCTGAGATCATGACCTGAGCCAAAGGCAGAGGCTTAACCCACTGAGCCACCCAGGCGCCCCAAGTTTTCCATTTTATATGAGCACGTTCATGGCCCCCCCCAAAACAATTACAATAGTAACATCAAAAATCAATGATCAGAGATCATGTAACAAATATAATAATAATGAGAAAGTTTGAAATATTTCAAGAATTACCAAAAAGGGAGAGACACGAAGTGAGTAAATGCTGTTGGGAAAATGGCACCCGTAGACTCGCTCAACATAGTGTTGCCACAAACCTTCAATTTGTAAAAACAAAAACAAAACAAAAAACCCCACAATATCTATAGAGCCCAATAACTTGAAGCACAATAAAATGAGGTAGAGAATTATGGTTAAAACATCAATCAATAAATCTCAGAATTTCTTACCCAACGTGAATAGCATCTCTAGCACTTTTCCTGATTATTCTTAGTATAGAGCTAGAACATGATCCAACCATAAAATGGTATGAATTTGACCATGAGGTCAATGGATTTGACCAAACTTTCTTTTCACAAAACCCCAATTCCCCTATATTCTGGAAGTCATATAAAACCTATTTTCAAATAACCTAAATTTACTTTTTTTGTTGTTATTACACAGAGATATGTTGAGAATGGTAATGACTTCTTCTGAATTATGCAGAAAAATATACCCAAATAGTTTTTAAATAAAATTCTTCAACTTTTAAACTTCAGTGTGCTATAAAATAGGAATAATAATGGGAAGGCATCCCTAGTTAGATTTCTCTGAACTGATGACATCATATTATTCTATTCCTATAGCTTTAGTGTATCGGAGTCCCAGCCCAAATCCAACATTTTTCTAGAAAGAGGACAATCATGTAAAATGAACTTTTGAGTGCACCGTTTAATTATGTCCTGTCCCATGGTGAAAGACTGTGGATGCAATATCTAGTCTTTCCCCAGTTGCTCTGGCCACTTCTTTCTTTCTTGTGTCTTTAAGCTCAATCTATATTTTACTGACTCTTAAATGTGTATCTCCAGTCCTGACCTCTCTCTTAAACTCCAGACTTTTATATCCAATGTTCTATTTGACTTCCCTTGGATTTCCAAAGGCCATCAGAAACTTACATCCAAAGCAACTTCCAGCTCTTCTCCTTCAAAACCTGCTTCTTTTGTGGTTTTCCTATCTCAGTAAATAGCAATGCCATGTTTTCTGTTGCTAAGGCACACTTCGCAATCATTCTTTACTCCCATATTTCCATTCATACTCTCTGTACAATCTGTCAGCAAATCTTCTCAGTTAGACCTTCAAAACATGTCCAGAATCTGAATACTTCTCACCACCCCTACTACCACCATCTTGGTCCAAGCCCTATCATCTCTCACCTGGAGGGCACAATGGCCTCCTAACTGCCCCCCTTGCCTCCTTTCTCACTCGTACAATAAAATCTTAATGCACTAGCCAGAGTCATCCTGTTCAGCTGTTAGCTCATGACATTTCTTTGTTCAAAAACATCCAGAGGGATCCTTGCCCTCAAAGTAAAAGGCAATCCTTACAGTACCTATAAAATCTCCCTTTAATCTGTTCTGCCCACCGCATCTCTTTGACTTCATCTTCTCCCACCTCCTCCCTCCCTCCTTCCTTCAGCTCTAGTCACAAGGGCCTCCTCCTCCCTGTCCTCCAAGCCCTCAAGGCACTCTCTTGTCTTGGGGACTTCGTACTCAGTTTTCCCTCTATGTGGAATGCTCTTTCTAAAAGTACTGACAAGACTCACTCCCTCATTCTCTTTCAGGGCTATTTTATTTTCTCACTAACCACTATATGATATACTATGTGCTTTTTTATGTGTCACTCACATTGAAATGTAAGCTGCAGGCGGGCAGAGATCTTTGCCTGATTTGGTTTCTGGTATATGTGCACTACTACCTAGAGTGATGCCTGGCATGCAGCAGGTACATACTGTGTAATCGAATGAGTAAATGTCTTGTTATTTTACATCATATCTTGTTCCAGTAGAGAGATGATGGATGGGTGTGGATGGATAGACAAGTAAAATGAACCTGCAGATAAGCTGGTAGGACCTGTCACTACCATGCCCCACCCTTTTCCAAGAAAGACAGCCCAAGCACCAGTACAAAATTACAGATAGAAATCTCCCATTTTAGCCTAAGGACAGCATATAATCATTATGCATTTTATATTTCTCAGAAATTTAAGTATTAAATAACACCTTTCACTGAAGCACCTTAAAATGTGTTCCCCCCAAAAAGCAGCATAATTACTCATACTTATACATCTCTATTATACATCAGGTAGCAGTAGAAGGCTTTGCGGATTCAAGATCCCTCGGCTTCTGACACCTTTGTATTGGAACAGAAAATGTAGATGAGCCCAAGAAGTAGTCTGACATTTACAATAAATCCTTTGTGCTTTAGAAAGTCTATTATTGCCTGCCTTATTAGCATAAGAAAAAAGTGAAATGACTTGTAGACTGTCAACAGAGCGCCATGGTGACCCTGGGCCAGTCGTTTACCTCAGCTAACCTCACGTGGTTCTTCTAGTCTATGTGGGCATGTCACAGTGAAACACATTAGTCAAGGAAGGCTCTGAGAAGGAAGCAGGGCTCACTCTTGGCGGTTAACCAAGAGTGTTTTCCTGAGGTCAAAGTGTGAGTGCCACAAGTACTCGGTGTTGACCACAGGTACAATGAAAAGACAGGTGTTCCTGAGGAGACCGAGCCCCTGCAAACTTGCCCGCTGTTCAGAGGGTGGCCCTGGCCTCCTAATGGCTGTCCCTCACACCTTCAGCCCCTCTTCAGAAGCCCAGGACCTACACTCTTCTTTCTTTCAAAACTGGCATACAAGTAAGCCACTGATCACAACTGAAACAAGCTGCCTCCTGCTAGGTTGTGGTATGTCCTTCTGGAGAGAGGGAAGCTAGAAGCAAAGTGCATGAAGGGCCAACAGTGAAGTATCAGGAATCACCAAGCCTCTGCTTGAGGGGACACGACTTTGTCAGTGCTCACGCCATGTAGGACAGACACGCACAGCCCCTCTACCCTGAGCCTGTACCTGCTTTACTTACTATAATGACTAACATTAAAATTAAAATTAATTAAAATTATTATCTCTGCCCATGGGTCTAAAGTCTGAAGGAAATTCAACAGACCTTCAAGCATGTACTCACAAACTTTGGGAGGACCTTTGAAGTCACTTTATCTAACTTTCTCATTTTACAGAAAAGGAAATAAAGTTTCCAAAGAGTTGACTGCTGTCTTGCAATCTCAGTACACATTCCATACCTTGATTTTGTGTGTGCTTGAAAATGACTGGACTGCATTTGTTGCAAAAGACCCTGTAATTCAGCATAGTCATTCTGCATATCCCCTGAGTCTGAAACACTAATATTTGACTGAGCCTGTTGACCAGGATGCTCTAAAAATGCCCATGTTCTAGGAATATAGATTGTATAATGAAAAGTTGTCAAGTGGGACCAAGAAGGAACAAACCTGTCATCTGACCCTAAACTACATTAGCCCCATGGCCACAGACATTATCTGATTGACCAAAGAAAAGCCTGGTGGAATGAAGAGGACACTGGATGGGAGAAGGCAGATGGGAGTTTCAGCCCAGTCATTTAGTTAGCCATTTCACTTTGGGCAAGCACTTCATCTCTTTGGGACTTAGAAATCCTCCTAGTAAGTATTCAAACTTCCTGTCATCTTCTAGGACAGGGCAGATGGATGAGCAAAGCAAGTGGACAATAGTTTTGCTTTAAAGGTAAAATGCCTCTCTGGTTCAGTATCTCCTAATCTAGCAAAGGTTTGGAGAAACAGATTTTCTAGAAAGGCTAAGAACACACTTGTACTATCCCAAGACTCTCTAGTTCCTTTCTTTGGCCAGAAGATGAAACGAGGGCAGGAACCAAGAAGATCCTTCCCCTAACCTGATTCCAGTGAGAGACACATGATCCATACTTGGCCAGTGATGGTACCCACTTCCCTAGCAATGCAAATAGGTCCAAAGGATAGATAGAGGACCAAAGCAGACCCAGGTTAAGTTCTTCCCTCAGACTGGTATACAAATCTTGGGAAATAAAATTTATTTTCTCTAGAGCTACTAAGCTAGGGTGATGCAAGCCTGAAGTTACAGTGGATCCTTCCCTTGGGCCCTTGGCAGAAGACCATCTATCAGAGGGGAAGTGAGGCCAACAAAGAGATAAACAGAGCTGAGAGAAAGACAGTATTCCTTTTATACTGTTCAATACCTGCATCCAGCCATGCCTGAAGATGCTTGAGTCCAAAAAATGCTTTTTTTTTTTTTTTTTTTTTTTTTTTCCTGAGCTGGTTTTGGCTGGGTTTCTGTCACTTTTGATGAAAAGAATCCTCTAATTTTTCAAGTGAGGAAGGTCAGGTTCATATGAAGGGAGTGACTGACTCAAGGTCACATAGCACACTGGGGACAAAATTTGGACTTGAAATCAGGTCTGAGAGTTTCTATTCCAACGCATTTCCTATTATACTGTGCTTTATATATACTGTCTTGTGAATTATTCAGCATTTTCTGAGTGATAGTACAGGTCTTTTTTCATACCATACTGCATCATGGCAAAATCTATTCATTCATTTAAACAAAAACTGGAGAATCATTTATTAAGGACTGCATGACACATGCAGAAGAGAGCTTAGATTAATTGACTTGTGTCTAGGCTAAGTCCAAATAAAGGATTCAATGATGTCAGGACCAAAGGTAGAATTCATGTACTCAATTCTATCCCTACTGCCTCCCACCCTACCCCAGAACAATCTGCTTTCCTCTAGGCATGGCAATAGGGTCTTCCATCAATGTGTTCATGTGTAGTGACCTCACAGTGGGCTTCATGCATAGGTGAAATTCAGTAGGTACTGGAAGAAGAGAAGGAAGGAAGGGAGACAAGAAAGAAGAGAAAGAGGACAGGTGAAGAAAAGGAGAGTGCATTTCAAGTAAAAATTAATTGTTATTTTCTCTTGTTGAGCAGAGCTTGTATCATATCTTGTCTCTTAGCGGTCTTACAATATGTCTGTGAAACCCAGTCTACCATGCAACCACTGCTTTTTCTAAATTGAACAGAAAAAAACTTAAGCTGGAGCCACAGATCATGAACCCGTCTTGGTAGCCTGGGATATGAGGAGATAACTAACAGTGGTGACCCTTGATACACACCCTGATTGTAGCAGTTCTGTGAACTGGTTACAATGGGGTTTAGTCATGCTCAGTAATCCTCATTTACAAGGGCTACACAGGAGAGTAAACTGTGTGAAAAGTGGCCAGTTCCTGGATTTAGTAACATGATGAATAAGGTTTTAGGAAATTTGAACACTTGATGATGAATAGATGTTAAGATTATTTTATTTGAATTATTGTTTAGTGGGTGTTATATCATTCTTTGTGATCAGAATTTTTCAACCACGAACAGGATATAGACAAATGGTAAAAAAAAAAAAAAAAAAAAAAAAGTTTCAGAGTCAGAGAATAAGATGATCATCAAAAGAATGTATATGTTTCCCATGGCCTTGTTAAGGGACTCCACCACCTTAAAACTTGATCTTTCCTCATTTTGAATTGGGTAATGGAATCACGAAGCTAAGAGGCATCTTTTATATCGTGCTGTCCTCAGCTGAAATTTAAACACCATAAAAATGAAAGGGGAAGTTATTTCACTATCACCCTGACTGAATTAGCAAAACAGAACATGTTGTATGAATTATTTATTAAAATTAGGTTTTCTTGGGGCACCTGGGTGGCTCAGTGGGTTAAGCCTCTGCCTTCAGCTCAGGTCATGATCTCAGGGTCCTGGGATCAAGCTCCACATCGGGCTCTCTGCTCAGCAGTGAACCTGCTTTCCTCCTCTCTCTGCCTGCCTCTCTGCCTACTTGTGATAGCTCTCTCTCCCTCTCTCTCTGTCAAATGAATAAATAAAAAAATCTTTAAAAAAAATTAGGTTTTCTTTAGGTAAGAAATCTTTAACCTGACTTACATGGTAATCTAGAAGGTCTCATCTCACTTATAAGTGGGTTTTATTGATCTTTCCATCAATAGTTTTGTTTTCTAAGCAGCGTATATTATAGCAATTGTTTTTGAACTTTTGAAAGATCTATAAAAATTAAGTATGGGTTTTGTTACGATTCACTGATGACGGTGACATCAACTTCTGACGTCATTTATTATTGAGAAACTTACAATGTGAGGGGACGATTTGCTGTCCAGCAAACTGTTCACAGGCTTCTGGTGTCTACTGTTTACTGTTCCGTAGAGCCATTATTCTGTCTCTTGGAGAAATACTAAATTCTTAGCTTTGCTGGTGAGCAGTTTGCAGTCCTTTTATGAGATGTCTACAATAGCACCACATGCAATCTTCACCATTGATTCTTTAATTCAAGGGTTTATTCAGCAAATATGTGCCATTCACTGTTCAAGACTCTGAAAGCAGAGTCGTACCATACAGAGACGGTCCCTGCATTGGGAACTTTGATTCTGGTGTGAGCATGGAGATACAAGCAACAAGTGAATGAACACCTGAAAAAGGAGATTTAGAGGTTCATAACTGCTATCAAGAAAGCAACACAGGTAATATGATCAAGGGTATGGGGAGGATGGCAATATGAATGGGGTCATGGGGGAAAATTCTTACTGGGGAGATGCCAGCTGAGCCCAAACCTGGAAGAAGGAAAGAAGGCAGCCTGCATTTCCCAGTCTGAGAACAGCAAGAGCCCAAAGGATGGACTGGCATTGCCCTGAGGGGAAAAAAGTGGCTGTGTGCAAGTGTGACAAGGCTGGAGTTGGAAGCAGGGCTCCCACCATACAGGACATCACAGGCATGGTGGGAAGCTGACACTTTGTCTAAGGGTTTGGGGAAGCTGTTGAGGGTCTTCAAGCTGGGAAGAGATACCCGATTTATGTTTTAAAAAGATCACTCTGGGTGCAGGTGGATAAATGATCATCAGGAGGAGCACAGGAATGAAAAAGGTTACTGGCTCATTTGTAGCCTGGATCTCACACCATGATGCCAGGCAGAGACGGTGAGTGGGGGGTTGAAATCTAGCTTTTGTGCCATGCACCAAGCCTTATGTCCAGCCTGGGGCTACATTCACCTGTACAGAAGGGTATCTTTTTCTGTCATATACAAGGCACCAGATGGGCACGAAGGAGAACAGCGGGGAAGATATTGGAGTAATCATTGCAAGGATAAAAGGATAGTGGAGAAAGAGAGAAGTGGGCCTAGGACATATGTGGGGGTAGAGCGGGCAGGGCTTACTGATGGATTAGATGGGAGGATGAGGGGAACAGAGAAATCAACAGTGAACCTTAAACCCATAGGGTACAGTGCTATCACTGACTGGGGTAGGGAAAACTGGGAGTGGACCATGGTTCTTTTTAGGAGAGAGGGCAGGAATTTATTTTGAGCTAGATTCAGTCTAAGATACATGCTAGATGTTGAATAATCAGATGTAGGAGCTGAGGGATCTCTGATTCCAGAAATACAAAGAAATTATTGCCTCTTCTCAGGTCTTCCTCATGATGCCTAACCCACTGGGGACTGGAGCCAGGCAGAGGGAGGGAACTAGAGTTAGTACAGACGGGTATTCTTCATCCAACAGAAGATTTTAAATAGGTTCAAACTCTCCATCTCTGAACACTTCTCCCCCTCAAGGTGGTGGGAGACCCTGGTGGCCCCCAGCTGTGCTTGGAAGGAGTCTTTGTATTTTCTGGCATCCCCTGCCTGCTGTGGGCTCTACAGCAATACATCTTATGCACATGGGCCCAGTCCCTGCTTGCCCTGCTGGCATTCACTGCTGATGCTGGCAGCCAGCATGGCTTGGTGAGAGCTTGGTGGGGGCTCAGAGACCCCCTGGCTGACTCAGCCTCATGCCAGCTGGCCCTGTACACCTATCTGGGTGTCTGCCATATTCTCCACCCAATTCCTGGCCCAAACACCCACCTTGGCCCTGTTGGTGTTTACTAGCTCCCTATCCAGCTAGGATCCATGGACACATTGCCAACATGTGGGAAGTTCTGAGTTCTATCCTCACCATGTGGGGACTGGGGATAGCTTAGGGAGCTACCACCCAGCTCACCTCTACCTGACTGTGCCGTACCACTGACGTCACTCAGATATGTTCATCCACCATCTGCTCCCCAACACCAAGGTTGGCAGAAAGGCCAGCTAGATGATGCTCTCCATTCAGAGCTTCCAAAGTAAAATGGGCAAGGACATTCAGCACTGTCCTCCCTCTGCCTAAGTGGGAGTTCAGGGAGGAAAGACCAGCACCCCTGTGTCTCCTGTCTCTTCTGCCCTACCTTCTTTTCCCTATAATCCCTTAATACCAGAAGAAATAGGCTTCCAGTTTTCATTCCTCTTGGTCCCTTCCTCCCCTGCCCTGGGGCAGCAAGCTTCACAGCCCAGCCAGCAAAGTCAGGTGGCAATCTTCTATTTCTATACCTAATCCTAATATATTGAAAGATACAAAAATTCCTTCTGGTCTCACTGCTAAACCCTGATGGCTAAGGGAGTGTGAGAAGTGGTGATATGATTCTTCATGGGAAACAAAATCTGGACATGTTTAAATATATTACACTTGTAATGCAAGTTTGTAGTTTGTAGCCCAGTGAAGCTGTCAGTGAAGGAGACATAATTGGAGACTCATCAGCATGTGGATGGGGGAAAGCCAGGAATGAAGGAGACATCTATGTCATGATAAAGGAGAGCTGAGAGCCCAGCACTGAGTCCTAGGGAAACCCAGTAAGGAGAGTCTGAAATGGAGGGAAAGAGCCATCAAAGGTTACAGAGAGAAAGTGTATGAGATAGGAAGAAAGTCAAGAACATGTGGTGTCACTGAGGGCATGAGAGGAGCAAGTTTCCAGAGAAAGGGAGCACTCAGTGGAATCAAATGTTCCCAGGAGGTCCAGACTATGACGGATCCTAACTCGCACTCTGATCCTGACCCTGACCCTGCCACACCTTCAACTCTTCCTTAGAAGGATACTGAAGAGAAATTGAAATTAATAATAATAATTTTAAAAATGCCCTATCTAAAAGGGCCAATGGTAACAAAATTTCATAAAACCGTGTCACTATTTTTAATTACAATGATGCTCTATTCAGAGAATGCTGTGCTCTTTGAGCCAAACTGAAACCCCACCGGGATGACTAAATTAATGAACACTGGTGATTGGAGATCCCCACTATTACTGAGAATTTTTCGAGGTACTCCACAGGATCTTTTAGTCTGCTTCTCATGAAGCATCATGAAAAGCAGAACAATGTTTCTTTCTTTGTTTTGCTTATCTTGTTCTGAAATCAACTTGGAAAACACACTTGTCTCTCCTCCTTTCAAACAGACACCAAAGCACATGGTTTTGTGGGCAGGGCCTCTGCTGGGTGCTGTGCTTGGTGTCCCAGGTGCTCTGGAGACAGCAGAAGTATAACAAGAGGTAAAGCCTCCATTTCCACCAAAAGGAGCTTTGAAATAAAGCATTGGGGTGGGTATGACACTCATGTCCTTCTGCATCTACCCACCATTGTTCTGAATTTCTGGTGCCCACCATTCCTACCCTGACCTTCACTTTCAGTTGTGACTGCGACCATAGTAGGAATTTTATTCATTTTCTCTGTTCCACTTTATCTATTTAATCAAACTGGATAATCTAGAGTATGGAAATAATAAACTGTGAATACAGTGTTCAAGTGCAGAGTTTGAATGAACTAGTTACTTAAATGGTCAGCCTCTGAGCAGAATGATAATGCAAAGAGAATGGGTTGAGTCCTGACTCTGTCTCTCACCAGCTGAATGACTGTGGAGGTCTACAAAACAGAGTAGGTTTGTGGATAGGCGGTGAGAAGCCTGGCCTCTAACTTGGCTGGGTTTCTAGAACCTGTCACTAGTCATGGAGGGGGAACAGAGCTTGCCTTGACTTTGGGGAGAAAGACTGAGTCAAGAACTGAAAAGAAAGTCATTTTGAATAATTCCATCGACAGGAGCAGGGTACAGAAGTAGAAGTGGAGACAGAAGCCAATAGCTTGCATTTAGGGCCAACTCGATAGTTAACCAGTCTGAGGGGGTGCAAAGGAAGTGGATCCAAATATGATCCTACAGTGCTGCTGCACAGAGCCCTGTCTCCTCTGAGATGGAGAGCAGAGAGCGGCTCCATGCTGGCTGATGTCCAACCTCCAAGACAAGAAGGAGACCTGGCTCTTGAGATAAGGTGAAATTCCACCCTAGTAGCTGTCCGCACTGCTGACTGCACTATCCCTGTTCTGAACCACCACTCAACCTCTCAGCTGCTAAAGAGAAAGCATACATCTAAATTTGTCTTCTATTTTTGTTAAGGACAGAAAGAAAATGCACTGGTTTACATGGGTTCTGTTGGGACCCATCTCAGTTCAGATTATCTTTCTGAACAACTGTTCCTATGTATCAGCAGAGCAAAAATTACTGGATATATAAAAACACCCAGCCTTTTAAACAGAACATTCAGAGTGAATAACCCTGAGGGAAGGGGAGGAGAGCTTCTTCTCTCTCCCATGTTTCCTCTGTATTTATTTTTTTTTAATAATTCTTATTCTTCCATTGCATTGATAAAATGAGAGCAGACTATTACAGCAAAGAAGCATAACAGTTCTTGAAGATAAAAATTATAATTGCAAAACTGAAAAGAAAAATGGAATCCCAGCAGCAGTAAGCACAGCTAGCTTCCGTCTTGCTTTCTAATGTCATTCTCCAGTAAAAGGAATCGGCATTCTTTGGAGGAAACAGCTGCCTCCAGGACTGCCCCAGAAAATAGACAACATGAACCTGGAACACATTGTAGTGCCAGAAAGTAATGTGCTCACAAAACAAAAACAGAAACGCAACAATCACGGGGTCAAAAGGGACACAGGAGACAAAAGAAACAGCTCCCAATGGTCAAAGCTGCAACAATATGAGCCACAAAATAAATAAAGCAGTAATGGATCACAACCTGAAATATAAAATATATACCCATGAGTCCACACTGATATAAATAACTGAATAAATAAATAAACAGGAAGACAGAGGTGCCATGCAGAATAATCCCAAATAATTTATGTAGATACTCAGCCCACAAGGAAGTGAAACCTAACTCCCCACTCTTTATGTGTGGGCTGTCTATGGTGACTTTCTAAGTCTACTTTCAAAGACTACAGCATGGAAAGAAGGGGAAAGAGAAATCTACTGTAGAGAAATCTGACAAACACCATCTCTGCCAGACCATCAAGGCCAATATCAACAGGGATAAGTCATGTTAGTGTTTGTATTCTTAAATGATGTGATGAAAATAAATCTTCATTTCTGTGGTCTTCCTCCCTAACCTCAGTTTAATCATGAAAGAAACAGCAAGCAAATCCCAACTGAGGGGCATTCTATAATACCTAACCTAACCAGCACTCTCAAAACTGTCAAGGTCATCAAAAATGAAGTCTTGAGAAACTGTCGTCCCTTGGAGGAGCTTAAGGAGACAAAATGACCAAATGTAATGTGTTCTGGATGAGATGCTGGAACAGAAAAGGACATTAAGTAAAAATGAAGGAAATCTGAATAAGGTATGGGCTTTAGTTAGAAATAACATGTCAAAAAAAAAAAAAAGAAATAACATGTCAATATTGGTGTACTAATTGTAACAAATATGTGGTAATTATGTAACAAATGTAAGCTGTTAACAATAGAAGAAACTAGATGTGAGATATATGAGAACTTTCTGTACTACATTCATGATTGTCTTGGAAATGTGTTCTAATAGAAAAACTTTATTAAAGATCAAAAAAGAAGACAGGAAGACGCTGGTAAAGTGTGGGAGAGAGCAGGCTGCTTTTGGGTTCTGGAAGTGGGTGTCAGATTTTGGAGGAAGAGGAGCTGGATGGCTGAATCCAGGGTAGAAAAACTTCAGTGAAAGTGAAAGTTTCAGTGGAATTTTTAATTAATCTTAGTGGAAAATGTAAGGCCATTTTTAAAAGAGATTTTATTTATTTATTTGACAGACAGAGATCACAAGTAGGCAGAGAGGCAGGCAGAGAGAGAGGAGGAAGCAGGCCCCCCACCACGCAGAGAGCTCAACGTGGGGCTCGATCCCAGGACCCTGGAATCATGACCTGAGCTGAAGGGAGAGGCTTTAACCCACTGAGCCACCCAGGCGCCCCTGTAAGGCCATTTTATGTGTCTTTGTGATTTGTATGTATCACCTTCCTCATTTTTATAAAAAATGGTACAAAGTGGGCTACATGAGCTTGTTACTTATTTTTTGGGATGCATATTAAAATTTAAAAATATTAAAACATTCATTAATGGGGGGGAAAAACCCACCCTCAATAGAGGCTTTTAAGCAACAGTCTGGGTTCGCAGATAGATGAATTGGCAATTAAAAGACCCAATCCAGAAGTGCCCTTAAAAATCAGAAGTAAAGACAATGGTAAGAAACTTAAGGGAAAAAACAAAGGCATGAGAAATAAGCCTATGAGATTTCAATCTGTGTAATAGGAATTACAGAAGGAGAAAAAAGAGAACTGGAGATCAGTGAACTAAAAGAAAGACTTTTACTGGAGAAAGACTATGATCTTAAGATCAAATGAGCTACATGCTGGTCAAGAATAAAAAGCATAGTAGCCACAACTGTTCAAATTCTGGTAAAATTTCTGAGTCTGCATGAGGATATAGATCATGCAGGCAGAAAGGGAAAGGTTTCCAAAAAGGTTTCCTACAGAGGAAAAAGAAATAGGAATTTCATCAAAGATGTAATTAAAAATTGAAATTACAGATTCTTAAGAAATTAATACAGGGGCGCCTGGGTGGCTCAGTGGGTTAAGCCGCTGCCTTCGGCTCAGGTCATGATCTCAGGGTCCTCGGATCGAGTCCCACATCGGGCTCTCTGCTCAGCAAGAAGCCTGCTTCCCTCTCTTTCTCTCTCTGCCTGCCTCTCCGTCTACTTGTGATCTCTCTCTGTCAAATAAATAAATAAAATCTTTAAAAAAAAAAAAAAGAAATTAATACAAATGAGCCAATCCAACACCAAAAACCACAGGAAGCTGCCCAGGCTGTGCTTCCAAGAAGGTGGGTCATAATCTGCTAAGAGCTGTGTAATTCTGGGAAAGTTACTTAATTTTTCAAATCTTCAATGCCTCGTCTTTAAATAATATCAGTTACTTCCATGATGCTACTTATGTGCCAGACACTGTTCTGGGGCATTTTAAGTACTAATTTATCCTCCACAAGAGCCCTATAATGTAGATGATATGATTGATCCATTGTGTAGCTGTAGAAACAAGCACAGAGAAGTCACTTGCACAAGGTCACAGAGTTACAAGTGGCAGTAATCATCTAGCCCAAAACTGCACTCATCACCACTAAGTTATAAAGACTTCTTATGAAGCCTTATGCAGTGTTATGAGGATTCAGTGCGATAATGCAAATAAAACGTGTAGCACTCTGCTTGCCATACAGTGTTCTCAGTAAGTGAAGTTACTGTTTGTTTAAAAAATGAAGCAAACATACGACTCAAGGAGCTAGAAGAGGAACAACAAAATAAATCCAAATCCAGTAAGGAGGAATGCAAGTATGTAAAATGCTAATTTGGAAAGCTAAGAAAAATCATGCACAGAATTGATAAAAGCATAACCTGAATATCTGAAAAGAATCAAATATATAAATTTCTTACAAGGTTTTTTTTCCAAGAGAAAACATGGGTAAAATGCACAATCTCACCACTTTGTTAGCATAAATCTGGGATCATTGTCTAGGAAAATGCACATAAAAAATTAAGAAGTACGGAGCGCCTGGGTGGCTCAGTGGGTTAAGCCGCTGCCTTCGGCTCAGGTCATGATCTCAGAGTCCTGGGATCCAGCCCCGCATCGGGCTCTCTGCTCAGCAGGGAGCCTGCTTCCTCCTCTCTCTCTGCCTGCCTCTCTGCCTGCTTGTGATCTCTCTGTCAAATAAATAAATAAAATCTTAAAAAAAAAATTAAGAAGTAGAAAACCTAAAAGAGCACTAAAAAGAGAAAAACCAGAAAACTCCAAAAAATTAATGCCCAAAGGCCATCAGATCCAGGTTTTCCAGACAGGTTTATCAAAACTTAATTCATTTAGCAAAAAAAAAAAAAAAAAAAAAAAAATTTTTTTAAAGAAACATTATTTTCCATCAAGCTTATTTCCGTATTCTGCTTAAGAGTCTGGAAAAACAGGGATGCCTGGGTGGCTAAACTGGTTGTTTGTATGACTCTTGGTTTCTGTTCAAGGCATGTTCTCAGGGTGGTGAAACTGAGCCCTGCACAGGGTGCTGCCCTGAGCTTGGAGCCTGCTTAGGATTCTCTTTCCCTTTCCCTTTCCCCCTCCCCCCACACTCACGTGCACACTAGCATGTGCATGTGTGTGTGCTCTCTCTCTCGCGCTCGCTCACTTTCGTTATCTCTCAAATAAATACATAAATAAAATTAAAAAAAAAAAAAGAGTCTGGAAAAACAGCTTAAGACCATTAGGTGATTGTTCCTACCCATTAGAGGCGGTCCAGTCCTCAGTAGCGGTGGAGGGCTGCAGTCTTCTGCTGGGATGAGCTGAATAAGCATGAGGGCGCCCACTCCCTCAGACAAGTCTGCCACATCGGGGTGAGTACCAGTAAATTTGGTAGCTGGAACAGTCCAGGAACCCTGGGGTTCCTCCCAGATCAACCCCTTCCAGCAGCCGCAAGCTCTTCCCTCTCAACAAACTCCCAGACCTAGAGTTTAGGCATGGCCTCTCGCCACTGCTCATGGGAAATGGTGCTGCACATGCGCAGAACTTCCCGGGACCGTCATCCTTCCCCTCAGACTCAGAGAGCTCCCCTGTTGCTGCAGGTAATGGCAGTATCCACAAAACACAGAGGACATTATGACATAGATGCCATCACTTCCTTTTGCAAATGTACTATTCCATTTGGAAGTCAAGGTTGGTGCCACCTAAGTGGGTTCCTCCTGCAAGGAATTTAAAGACATCTTCCTCCTTCATCTGTAGTACATCAAGAACTTTGAAGATTGTGAAAGTTTCCCTTTAAGTTACATGGGTACACAGAACAATGCCTTATGGACCCCTTTCTGGGTACCACAGAAAGGCCAGGAAATATTCCAGGTGCTGTTCTAATTGCTGTGCCCCAAGCTCTACTTTGTCACTGGGTTTGTGGAGATGAGCAAGAAAAATCCCTTGCTCTTCAGAGGAGTAATGGCAAAAAAAATTTTCTCATACTATTTATGCTCCTCCAAAATGCAGAAAAAGATGGAAAACTCCTAATTCACATTAGAAGGATAGAGTAACCCTGGCCAAGACCCTCAAAAAAGGGATAACTAAGGATGAACTCACTTACAAATGTAGATGATGTAGGTAATGTGTTAACCAGACACTTCTAAAAGAGAATTTGGCCTTACCATTAAATTTTTTGGCTTTGTTCCCCTGAAAACCAAATGAAGGTAAAACGTCAACTAGGCCTGATTGGCAAAATGTATCTAGACTGGGAGGAGTCTAAATGAACTATAAATTCCTCAAGGGGACACCACAGCCTCGGGCTCCCAAGTTCAGGGGCCTTAGAAGCTACAACTATGGAGCTCTCCCAAGAGATATTGACAACCATCAGGGCACAAGGCTTTTAAGCCAGGATCATGCCCATCCCCTTCAAATGGGAGTTTGCGTCACACCTGAGCCACCTCATCTGGAGTCATAAAGGAATAGCTCCTGGATGACTGTATGGACCACTCCCGCTGAGAGGAACACCTCATGCTGTCATCCTGGCAAACTGTGCTTCATCTACTCTTCCAAGGAGACACATATGGAGTGTAACCTAGGATGGTCTTATGAGTCTGAATGCTTAGTTGGCCCTATGTTTGGTTGAGTGACCGAGTCTAAAAAGACCTCCCAGTGAGCACTGAAGATAAAAATCCAAAAGAAAGGAATAGCAAATTCAACGCAGCCTTTTTTTTTTTTTTTAAATGGTGATAGAGTATGGCCAAATAGAATTTATTCCAGGAATGTAAGGATGGCTCAACATTTGATAATCTATTAAAATAATTCATCACATGAATTACAGAAAAGATAAAATTCATGATCCTGACAGGAACTGAAAAGATATTTGATAAAATTCAGCTATCATTTCTAATATGCAAAACTAGAAATGCAAAACTATTCCCTAATATGAAATCAATAGCAACTAGAAATGCAAAACTATTCCCTAATATGAAATCAATAGCAAACATGATACTTAAATGAAAAATATTGAAAGTATTCCCAGTAAAATGAAGAAAATGTCAGCAATGCTTGTTATTACAAAGAAAAAAAAGGGAAGGAAGGAAGGATAGATGGAAGAAAGGGAGGGGGGAAAAAAAGGAAATAAGACAGCATTCTAAAGGAATTGATTACAGCATCAGGGATCAGCCAACTTGGGCTGGCCGCCTGTTTTGTTTTGTTTTGTTTTTTGCCTATTTTTCTTTTAAGTAAAGTTTTATTGGGACAAAACTGTACACACTGATTTACATTATGTCTATAGCTACTTTCCTGTTACAACCAGAGTTCAATAGCTGCAAACAGAGACCACATAGTCTACAAAGTTCAAAATATTTACTATCTGGATGTTTACAAAAAAAGTTTAAAGAGGATCATTATTTTCAATGAAAACATCCACGTAAGAAAAAAAAAAAAACAAAGAGAATCAACTGAAAATCATTCCAACTAATAAGAGGGTTCAGTAGTTGGTGGGTATATAAGATAAAGATATAAACATTACAAGATCCATTGTGTTAGATTACATCATTTGGCCGTAATTCCTCAGTCCTCCCCATAGCCAAATTCTTTGCCACGTAATTGTTCAGTGTGTGCTCACCATGGGCAAGGTGACCTGCTTTGCTCACTGATCGGCTCCATGGCTTGCTTTGGCATTGAGATGTTGGCAGAAATGATGCAAACAGAGGCTGGAGATGAAACTGAGCATTGGTCTTACTCCTTTTATACTTCCTCCACTACTGTGAGCATAATGTTTCTGGATTATCTTACTGGTCTTGTGCATATGGGAGCTGAAATGCTCCAACCAATACAGCTGTATCTACAGTCTACCTTCAGGCCCAAAGCCATACTTTGATATATTGATTGCATTCAATGGACTTGAAATATAGTCTATATAGTTGGGTCAGCAGAAACAGAGGTTGATAAATGGCATAGCAGATGAGATCACAGGCTTTGGGATCAGAAAAACCCAGTTCAAGTCACTAGCCGTGTGTTTAAGGCAACCCTCTTAGCCTCTCTGAGCTTCAGCATCTATGAAGTGGGGCTAATAAAGACTGTGCAGAAGGCCAAGGGACATAATATATATATAAAGTGTTTCATATATTACCTTACACATAGTAAGGGTTCAGCAAATTCTAGTGCCTTCTACAATGTGACCCAAAACAGGAGTTCTCATCCCTTTTTAATTAGATGTACACCAAGAAATTGTCCCACATTCTCTAAGAAACACAGGGGCAGGTTTCTGCTAATAATGGGCTGTGTCAATGGGGAAATATAAAGAGTGCATTTACAAGGATGGCCTAGATTATTATTCACTGATGGTGAGAAGGAGCAGAAGCCAAAAAGAGAGGAATGGAGCCAAGATCTTGGAGCTCTGGAAATTGCTTGGAAGCTAAACTCAGAGCAGTGTGCCCCAAGTCCATGGGACCCAGAATGTGCTTTGGAGCAATGTGAGGGGAGAGGTCCAGAGCAGCACCTAGAAATCACCCTCCCTGGGGGAGAATCCCCTTCAGGGATAACAGCATCCAGTGGGGTTTGCCCCTCACAGTTGGTTGGGAAATAATGACATAGAAGTAACTATTTGATTAAGAAATTAGTGCTTGAGGATTCTCATAACTAGCTATCTCTTGGCTATTTAAAAGACAAGGTAGAATGGGTTTTACTTAGAAATTCTGTGTCTTTTTGTGTGTGTCATTTCATGCTGGGGCTTCCTAGAAAAAATAACCATGTTGTTTTATTCCTAGAGCAATAATCCATGACACATGGGTGTTTAATCACAAAAATGTCAAACTTTATCTTTGAGACAAAATAAATGGTTGAGTGTCGTCTTTTCTCATTTATTGTAAAATACATTATCTACACTACATCTTGGTAAGCATCCGACTCTCCAATCTTCTTGATATTTAAAACAGGTGAGTAATTAATTTCTGAGCTTGGTGTATTTCCTCTGTAGGAGATCATTTGCTTACTAACATTCTGGTATCACAATAAATCCTAAAAGCTAAACCTCAAAAGCTGTAGACTTCACTAGATAAACATCTGCTGTTGTAATGGTGTTTTAAACCGCAGAGTTGCTATTTAAATATTCTTAATTCTTTTCATTTTTATAACTGAGTGGCTGGGAGGATAGAAAAGAGCTATAAGGAATAGTCACCTAACTTTCTTTCTTTCCCCCCCACCCTGTTTCTTCCTCTATGCAGTCAGAGTTCCCACACCTAACATGCCTTCTTCATGTAGTGACTATGAGAACTGGAAGAGAGAAGAAATTGAAAAGCTCTCCAAAGTTCTGACGGGACTGCCCTGCAGGAGGCTGTATTTTGTTGATTGCTTATTCACTCTTCAAATGCTTCCCTTGATCAAATTTCATGAATGTTACATCTGTTCTTTGTTAATGATCCACTGGGAACATGTCTTGGTCATTTTGTAAATAATATACCTTAAGTACAGTTTTACAAAATTAAAGTTATTCATTAGTCATTCACTTAACCAGCAATTCCTGAGCACTTAGTATAGACCACACCCTGGGAATACAGTAATGAACCAGAGTCCAGCATCATATGCTTCTCACGGAACTTAATCCCACTTGGAGGAATAGATACAAGACAGGATTGTGCAGATTGCAATGACTGCTGTGGTCATGGAGGGCCACATGGAGGAAGTGGCATTTGAGCTGAAGCCTGAGGGATGAGAACAAGCCATACATGGAAGAGCTGAGGAAGAACATTCCAGGCAGAGCTTAGCAAGAACAAAGGCTTGGAGGCCGGAAATAGAAAGCAACCAATATGACTATCAGGTGGGAGCTAAGGGGAAGAGCAGAATATGAGCATAGTCTGGACCAGACCAGATCACATTTCCAAGTGGAAATGTGGTTCCCTCTTGAGGAAGCATCCCAAATTGATACCCCTATCCTTCTATGAGGTGGGGCTGAGTAATCTGCCCCAGATTCTGGTGTGGGTGAGTGTTGGTGGTACATGGATATGTGGAAAGGCTAGGTAACCAGCCCAAGGAGCACCGGTGTCCAATGATGACATTTCCCTGCAACAGTACTTGGGGGCAGATACAAGGGTATGTGACCCAAGGCCAGTTTGTCAGGCCAGTATTTGACCCAGAGAAAAAGGAATGTTAGTTCACCCACTTTTCTCCTGACTTCAATATGTAGGGCTCTTCATGTAAACCAGGACCTACTTGAGATAACTCTGATGGTAGATACCAGGCTACACCAAGAGAAGACCTTTGGCTTATGGGGCCAGGAAGCTCACTCTACAGCCCACTGCAGAAGATGACGGATATCCAGCACTTCAGAGAAGATGGCAGCCCATGATTCCAGAGCTTCCCCTGCCCTGCCTTCAGTACAGAGCCCTGAACTGAATAACAGGAAGGGGAATGGGAAGAGAGACCCTCAGGCCACCAACTCCTAGCTCAACATTTCCCAGGAGGGGAAGATCATAGATGATGTCTACTGATGAAACATTTCTTTCAATCTTTACAAGACTCTTCTGAGGTAGGCCTTACATGAAAACTGCACTCCCATCCTGCACATCCACGTCCTTGTTTTACAGTCAGGAAATAGAAGGATGAGAGGCCAAGCAACTCGCCCATATCCATATGGCCAGCAAGTGATAGAAATAACATTGGAAGCCAGGTAATCTGATTGCAAGGTCACGGGTGTTAACCACTACACTCTCTTATTACCCCACTGGTAATTGGACAAGCCCACTTTTCTTTCTGGATCTAGCCTCCATCTATCCAGTAATAGGGGCAGCATGGTGTTTTCCTCAGTGTGGGAGGCACATCTGAGGCGATGAGAAAGGATTTCCACACCTTACATACATGGCATTAAATAGTACTGATCTACACAATGGGAAGGTGATTGCCTTTTCAAGTCTCTTTTACATCTTTCAATGATGTTAGAAAAAGAAACGTTTGATCTGATGCTGGCATATCTTTGACATTTCTCTGGCACGTGCCGATTTCCATTTTTAGAAGAGATTTCCATTTTTACTAAGCTGCAAGAGGCAGGGTCTTCTGTAGGCAGTGATTTCTAGCTGGAATTTACTAGCACTATTGTATTCTCATTGTTACCGTCTATTGTTGCTCTCATGATTTTATTTTTCTTGGTTTTTAAAATGATTACTTCTACTTCTGTAAAGTGTTC
This sequence comes from Lutra lutra, assembly GCF_902655055.1. Classification (NCBI taxonomy): domain Eukaryota; kingdom Metazoa; phylum Chordata; class Mammalia; order Carnivora; family Mustelidae; genus Lutra; species Lutra lutra. The sequence goes on along the minus strand of NC_062282.1, from coordinate 75,012,622 downwards.
ATGTTGCTATTGTTACAATTCTCTTGTCCATTCCTGCATGGCTATAAGATGGCCTCGGAAGCACTTGTTATCATATCCACACTTGAATTGCAATAAGGGGGTAAGGGCAGGTCTCAGCTACTTTTGCCTCCTGTTAACCAGAAAAGCTAGTGAATTCTAGAGGCATTGCATTGATCAGAACATGTCATGTGGCCCCTTGCAGCAGCGCAGTAGAGGGACTAAAAAAGTGGGTGTTTGGCCGGGCGCATTGCCATCCCGAACTAGTGAGGATTCTATCAGCAAGAAAAGGAGATCACTACTCTGTAGAGATCATTACTCTGTAATCAAAGAGTTTGCCATAGGCTGGTAGGCCTCTGTAACTTCTCCTTAGTGCCTGCAGAGGACAAGTGTGGAGCTGCAGGAGGATTTGGGGAAGTTAGCAAAAAGCCGATTTTTCCCTTGTTTGCTCCCAAGAGACTTCCCTTCCCCATAGTCCGTCACAACTCCTAAGGGATGGCATGAACAGGAACAACAATATTACCACACACTCTTACAGGGCTGGTGACAAAATCATATGGATTTGTCCCACTTGCTAGTATGGCTCAAAGCAAAAGAATCCCCGCTTTTGCAGTCTCTAGTCTGAGGAAGATACATTTTGTTAAGCTCACACACCCCCAAATGCCTGTCCCGAAACTAGCTTTGAAACCTTATAAAATCATAGTTTTTGTGTATGTTTCTTACTATTTCAAAAACTGCTTTTCTCATTAATGTTTTGATTCAACAAGCATTTAGTGATAGATCACACTTCCACAGGTGCCTGCCCAGGGGCTGAGGATATAAGGCTGAACTAGACACATATGGGGCATATATCCCAGTGGGAGAGGCAGACAAAAACACACAGAGAAGCAGGAGAGCAAGATTATGAGCTGAACCTGGGAGACAGCCTTCTGGGCTTCAGTACAAAATTTGTTGCTTCCCAGCTGTGTGGCTTTGGGCAAATTACTTACATCTCTGCTCCTCAGCTTTTCCCATTGTATAAAACAATGGGAGTAATCATAGTACTTACCTCATAGGGCTACAGTGAGACAACTTTCTGGCTCATAGTGAAAAAAACAGCCTCATCAAAGGGGTATGGGTCTTAAAAAATAAAAAATGGCTCAGGTCATGATCTCGGGGCAGTGAGATTGAGCCCCGTCTCAGGTTCTGCACTCAGCAGGGAGCCTGCTGGAGATTCTCTCTCCCTCTGCCCCTCCCCTTACTCTCGCTCTAAAATAAATAAATAAATATTTTTAAAAATAAAAGATAAAAAATGGGGATGACAAACTAGTATCTATCTAATCTGGTGGCTATATGTCGTACATGGCTTAATTCCCATCAAGTGCTTAAAATGGTGTCGGTATGTAGTAAGTGCTCAATAAATGCTAGCTGTTATCCTATTTCAGGCACTGAGTGTTGACTGGATGCTGTGCAGAGTTACATAATTTCCCTAAAGACACTAATGAATCCTCAAGGCCAATTTTAACAGACACTGTTGCTACATTCTTGCTGGTACAGTTAAAGAGTTCCTCCTTCAGACACCCATTTAAAGGAATATTCGCCCAAAGATGCATTTATATGAGGTAGAGAATCTGGCCCTAGGCATGAAAAACACTTATAATTTGAGGATAAAGTACAGTAAGGTTAAGGTTGCAGTGGGTTCACCAGCGTGAGCTTGCAAAACCCTGACAGAGCAGCTCACAGGCATGATTTCTCATTCTCCCGCCCCCTCCTGGCCCTTCATTAGAACACCCAAGACTGGCTAGTGGATCAGCATTTCCGATAAAGTAAAAAGGGGAAAATACAGACCTGGGTGTTCATGGAAAATATTCTAACTCTCACAACTAGAGCATCTGTCTTAAAAAAAAAAAATTATGGTTTTAAGATCTTTAACTTTTCCTTCAGCATCTTGGTACCCAACTTTTGAAAAGCATCTTTTCTGGGGAATGACATTTCCCAGCACAATGTCACATAGTCTTTGCCAAGTGACTCAGTTGGACGTATACATGTATATTTTCAATGTCAAGTGACCCAATCTTACATAGAAAAAGTGGGCACCTGGTATCAGTTTGATGTCAGGGTTTTCCCAGGTTTGCAGGGGAGTTTTAAATACGACTCCATCTCAAGGCATCTGCAAGCCAGCTTGCACCTCCTTGTCAAGATGCTCCTGCCCGTGTTGGTCCTTGCCTCTGCCCTGCTCCTCTGCTCCGTGACCAGCCAGAGTTGTCCGACCTTCATGGGGATCAGGGATGTCACACACCTCATTGACAAACTGCAGGTAAACAACAGAGCGGGGCGCTGGCAGGAAAGGCAGCTGTTGAAAATTTAGGTGAAACATAAGAATGAAAAACTCACCACCCATTATGGGTTCTTGTTTTCTACTTACTTTAGGAACTTCCAGCTTCAAAATGCAACTGCAGCCGTGCCAATGTGAGTCAATGCTCTTTTAAGAACTTTCCAGGGGCACCTGGGTGGCTCAGTGGGTTAAAGCCTCTGCCTTCGGCTCAGGTCATGATCCCGGGGTCTTGGGATCGAGCCCCACATCGAGCCCCACATCAGGCTCTCTGCTCAGCGGGGAGCCTGCTTCCCCCTCTCTCTCTGCCTGCCTCTCTGCCTACTTGTGATTTCTGACTGTCAAATAAATAAATAAAATCTTTAAAAAAAAAAAAAAGAACTTTCCAAACTTACTTCCGTGTTTGCATCGGGCATCCTCACTCTGGAATTTTTCTTTTGCAGGTGACCGATTGTTTGTGTCTGACCATTCCTTCTGTAAGTATATAGTAAAACAACATAATCTTGACCTTGTATTCTTCAGAAGTTTCAAGTAAAAATGAATTGCTCTATTTGATCTTTTAAGTAAGATGTTACTCGATTGTAATTGTTATGGCTCAGTGTTTCCTTTTAAAAGCAGCCTCCTGAAATTCTTTACCATCTACATCACTTTGTATCTAGTCAGCTTTATGCCCTTTCAGAAGTTTGAACACTCTTCAATCCTTTAAAAAGAATCTTGTATGTCTTTTTAGATTAGTGGCCATGTGCACAGATAAATCATACCAGAGCTGAGAATATCAGAATATAGCTTATATCATATTGCTTACTGATTTATTCCCTAAAACTCTAGAGTTGCAAAATGAGTAAGTAAAAGTAACTCTTTTTCTTTCCTCTTGCATGAACTATCCAGGTGCTATATCTTCTCTCCCCTTCCCTCCCTTCCTATCTGTCTTTTCGGCTGATGTAGGGTGGCTGTTGCAGTTTGAATGCTGGGAGGTTAGGGTTTCTAAGGCAGAGGGAAAGTGAAAAAAAGGGTTCCGGAGGGTCATTTATTCCCCACGTAGGCAAAGAGGAAGAGTGGCAGAAATTTCTGGTTTAGGTGAGGAAGGAAGCAAACCCTGGGAGAATCTGAGCTTCTCACCTTAGCTGGGGTCAGATATCACAGCCCATCAGGAGGCATCCCTTCGATGAGTGTGGGGTGCCTTCTGAGGATGGACCATACATCTATAGTCCAGGCCAGACCCTCAGTTTATGGTCCATGATTTTAGTTCGCATGAAACACCAGCTCTATTCATTTGGCACATCCCATCATTATGAGAAAGCTTTTCCTCTCTCTCTACTTTGGACCTTACTATTACAAGACATACAGCAGAGGAACATCAGGGGCCAAGAAGACTAGGACTAGTTTCCCAGCATCCATAGGCTTTGTGTTCCTTGGATGGAACCAACTGGAAATCTCCAAGGAGGGTCACTGAGGAAAAATGGTCTCACCTTGAAATGCTGATCATTTCCTAGACTGGGAAGGGACCTGTCTAAATACAATACCAGTTTAGGTTACATTGGTTAAGTTAAAATAGCGTCTGAAGGCATTCTTTTTGTGATTCTTCTCAAAGTGGTCCTCAGAAGGTTTCTTTGAATCAATTCTTTTTATTTACCAGGACAACTGCACCACAACGTGTTTCCAGGAAGGTCTGTCCCAGATGACCAACTCCACTGTGGGAACAAGATACACCCTGATTTTCAATCGAGTAAAAAGAACAGTCCAAGACCTAAAGAAAAACAAGTGCCAGGTGACTTTGTTTTTATCTGTGATATGCTCTGCTTAGTTGTGTTTATGTGAGGGTCAATGACAACTCTATTGAAATGAAAAAGGAAAAGGGATGATGAACTTGGAATTGGTAGCTCAAGGTCAATAAGAGAACTCTAAGAAATTTACCCAGACTGACAAAAGTAAAGTGAGATCTGTCCCAGATAGTCCATTATTCCCTTTAGTTTTAAAAAATACTCACGACCATATTGCCATTCACTTCTCTTGAATGATGAATGCTCTGTCCTGATTATAGTAAGAAGCTGAAATCTGGAGGATCAGAGCTGTGTCTCAAAGGATGCTAGCTAAGTTATACTAGGGCACCTTCTCTTCTTCAGCATATGCCCTGGTCACTGGAGGGAAAGGTGGGTGGGAACTCCTTGGGATTTACCATCTCCACAACTGTCCCCAGAAGGCTGAGAGCCCTTCCTTCAACTACTTACTGAGCTACTTACCATCAACAGCACTGGAGTTCTAAATGCTTAATATTTACTGTTTCATTGCAATACCATTTCAATGACAATTGTTTCAATGATCATTTATCACCCTCACTTTATGAGAGGAGGAAACAGAGAAACAGATGCTCAGTGAGATTAACCAATTTGCCTAAGGCTAGATACTTAATGTGAGGCAGAGTTGAGATTAGAAGTCTGGTCTATCTGACCCCAAAGTCCCACTCTTAGCCATGACCTTGGAAGGACAACCAAAAAGGATAATAAAACATTAAGACTCAAATAATCCTGGGACGCCTGGGTGGCTCAGTTGGTTAAGCAGCTGCCTTCGGCTCAGGTCATGATCCCAAGTCCTGGGATCGAGTCCCGCATCGGGCTCCTTGCTCAGCAGGGAGCCTGCTTCTCCCTCTGCCTCTGCCTGCCATTCTGTCTGCCTGCACTCGCTCTCTCTCCCTCTCTCTCTGACAAATAAATAAAATCTTTAAAAAAAAAAAAAGACTCAAATAATCCTGAGTTTTCCTCTAATGAGGAGATTTAGGACCATTTGACAGGAGTGTGTGTGTGTGTGTGTGTGTGTGACACCCCAGGAACAGTAGCAGAATGTTAGCCACCAGCACTGTCTATGCAACATGCTAGCCCTGGACCTTCCCAAGCATTTGCCCTCTGTCTCAAGCCCCTGCTGCCTGCATACCCCACCCCACCGCACCCCTACCCCACTTCAGTACTCTAAGCAGGGTGATTCCTGGTCCACACTGTTCTAGTCACTCTGTCTTCGCTAACTTTTCTCCCCACAGTTTTTTTCCTGTGAACAGCCATGTAACCAAACCACAACAGGCAACACGCTGATGTTTCTGCGGAGTCTCCAGGAAACTCTTCAGAAACAAAGGGCAATAGGCAGAGTCTGAAGATGAAATATTATTTATGCTATTTATTGAATGAAAAAGCCTCCTCTTTAATCTGGGGCCATTAAAAAATCAAGTAAAGCCATGCTAAATCAGAATCAGTTGTAATTAACTTGTTTAAAATTGTATTTTATTTTGGAATAAATATATATGAAGAAAAAGAACACCATCTGGTCTCCAGGTGCTTATTTGCTCCTTGCTGCTCAGAAAAAAAGAAAGCTACAAACACCATGAAGGGACTGAATGGATCAAGGACTCCTGTAATAACAAGATTCCTTATCCTGAGCAGACTGGGAGACCCACTGCCCATGCCTGGGGACACAGAGGTCACAGTTAGGAGTGGTGTGTGGGGTTGGTCTGAGGGCTGCTCTCAGGGAGGTTCAGGGCACCCTCCTTGTGGGTGCTGGGGGAGGGAGGCTCAGGGCACTGCCGAAGAGTTCAGGGTACTGAGAAACCACCTGTGTACCTGAAACGGGAGAACACAGTGTGGTAAGCCCAGGAGGTAGGAGCCTACCCAGGAATGTGGGCACCTACACACAGAAGATAGCAGGGTTTGAAACTAAGCCAGGGGAGACCCACAGGACAGACTCTCTGAATTAGAGCAACCCAGGGATCAACAGTCACCTATTCACCCTCAAAGACCTTCCACTAGTGCCACCACACGCCGTGCCCAGCCAGGGTGCAGAGCCTACCAGAGACTCTCCCAAAGGGATCCTTGGACTAGGTTGTTGACTTGGCATATGGGGCTCTCTGACATTACATTTTTTTTTAAAGAATTTATGTATTTGACAGAGAGATCACAAGTAGGCAGAGAGGCAGGCAGAGAAAGAGAGAGAGAGAGAGGAAAGCAGACTACCTACTGAGCAGAGAGCCCGATTCGGGGCTCCATCCCAGGACCCTGGGATCATGACCTGAGCCGAAGGCAGAGGTTTAACCCAATGAGCCACTCAGGTACCCCTCTGGCGGTATATTTTATATGTCAGCTTGACCAGGCCACAACGTGCCCAGATATTTAACTAAACATTGCTTCGGGGTGTGTCTGTGAAGGTGTTTCTGGGTGGGGTTAGCGTTTGAATGGGTATACGGGCAGCGCAGCTCAGTGTGGATGGGCCTCATGCAAATCCACAGGGGCCTGAAAAGGCCAAGGAAGCATTGGCCCTCTCTGTGCTGACTCCATGAGCTAGGACACTTGCTCCACGTGGACTGGGACTTATACCATCAGCTCCCTGGCTCTCAGGTCTCTGGACTCATATTATTCCCCAACCAGCTGCTTTCCTGGGCCTGGAGCTTGCAGAGAGCAGAGCATGGGACTTCTCAGCCTCCTTAATGGCATGAGCCAATTCCTTATTATCTATCTGTGTGTCTATTGTTCGATTTCTCTGGAGAACCCTAGCTAATACACTATCCACCTGACTTCAATATTCAATCTGCCCCTTCCCCCAGGAGCCCAGACCCTATCTTCCCTATCTTCTGTTCCATGGTACTGACTACCTTCTAAGATGCTCTGGCATTCCTGACTTGACCATGTTTGTTGTTTGTTGTCTGTCTCTCCCTGCCCAGATGTCAGCTCTCTGAGGGGAGAGAACTTCCTCAGCTCACTGTTGCAGCCCAGATGTCTTTCCAGAGCCTGTACTCCTTGTATGCCAGAGCAGAAACTCCATAAATACAGACTGACTGAATCAAAGACTTTCGAGATGCAGAAGCAGAGTATGAACTGGTCTGGCGGTCAGGCATGTACTCACCTAGAGAAGACATGGCGACATACTTGATGTGCTCACAGAGGTGAGGTCCCTTCACAGAGCTCCATGCTGGCCCCAGGCTGGGGTTCACATAACCTGGCCACTTGGGAGGGGGCCCTCTGCCAGCAACTTCCTGCCTGGCTCTGTGGGACTGACAGGGTGGAGGCAAGGTTGAGGCAAGGGTCTTGGGGTTAGGATGGTCTGACTATCACAGTCACCCTCTCCCCTACCACCTGAAGGGTTAGAGGCTTGGGAAGAGCTTACAGGAATCTACCATGGGAAGTATTTTTCCAGGTACTGTCAAAATCAGAATTGCTTCTCCTGTCTATTGAGCTAGAACACCCTTGGGTACTTTTGATGACAATAATACGGAAAGTTCAGAGCATCAAGATTTCCTCAAGGAGCTTCACTCGGCTTTTTGTTTTTTCTTTTAATCAGTTATGATGTTAAACAATATCAGAACTGACCTTATTTCATTTTTTAAAAAAGATTTGTTTATTTTAGAGACAGGCAGAGAGAGAGAGGTGGGGGAAGGATAGAGGGAGAAGGAAAGAGATTCTTTTTTTTTTTTTTTTAAAGATTTTGTTTATTTATTTGACAGACAGAGATCACACGTAGGCAGAGAGGCAGGCAGAGAGAGGAAGAAGCAGGCCCCCTGCTGATCAGAGAGCCTGATGCAGGGCTTGATCCCAGGACCCTGAGATCATGACCTGAGCCAAAGGCAGAGGCTTTAACCCACTGAGCCACCCAGGCACCCCAGAAGGAGAGAGATTCTTAAGCAGACCCACAGCCCAACACAGAGTCCAGCACGGAGCTCGATCTCACAACTCTGAGATCACAACCAGAGCCACCGACACCGAGAGTCGAGTGCTTAACCACCTGCACCACCCAGATGCCCCAGAAGTGACCTGTCCTTTAAAAAGCCCTTATGGCGCCTGGGTGGCTCAGTTGGTTAAACCACTGCCTTCGGCTCAGGTCATGACCTGCATTGGGCTCCCAGCTCCATGGGGAGTCTGCTTCTCCCTCTGACCTTCTCCCCTCTCATGCTCAGTGTCTCTCTCTCTGTCTCAAACAAATAAATAAAATCTTTAAAAATAAATAAAAGAATAAATAAATAAATAAAAAGCCCTTGGCCAAAGTTACGATTCTCTGACACTCTAAGTAGCCCTGATCCCCAGAGTTGTGCAAACACTTTAGGGATGGGAGGCAGGGGGGATGGAGAAGGAATTTTTAGCAAGGACTGCCTCACTCAGGGGGGCTGGGTTATCTTCTGGAGTGCAGAAATTATGGGTCCCTGGGGACATCCAATCATAATTGTTTTAATCTTAGTTTGCACAGAAAGAAACAAGTCTCTCAATGATTTATTTATAGTGACATGAAGATGAAAGGGCCAAAGCCGGATTTTCTCAGTCAAGAGGCTTTCAGAAGGGGACCCACAGTTTAGCCTTTGTTCTCTCTCAGTGCTGAAGGCCATAAGCAGTTTGTAGTGGACACAGACCTTAAGACAAGCAGATAGTCGTCACAACTTGTTGATCCATCTGCTCCCCAAGAGAAGTGAGAAATATCATGTAGCAGTGCTGGGTGGGTGGACCGGGGACATTGGGTCTGCCAAGGAGAATTCCTGAGCATCTCCCATAAGAGTGGGTACCAGACTTCATGTTCCACTACGACTGTTTATAATAGTATATCCCAGCATCTCCCACATGATTTTTTCCCCGACACTGGAAGTTCTGAGTACTAAACATCCTTAGCACCCTCCCTCTTTCTACACAGGGCTCCTCAAGCTGGGTGCTGTTCCTGCCAGGCACCCAGAGCATGGAATCCAGGTGTGGCTACCAGACTCCCTGTCTGGTCTGGGATCCCAGTGCACAAGGCACTGAGGAAAAAGGTCTATCTGGCTAATACATACATTGTTATCTATTCATATTAAGCATGTAATTACTAAGCACTCACTCTGTATGCACTAAGCATGCTTTATCTCATTTAAACCCCTAGTAAGCACAGGAGGTAGGGATTATTATTTCTGTTTCATAAGTAAGGAAATCGAGACTCTGAATGGTTGAAGACCTTCCCAAAACCCTATAACTAGTGATACCTCGAGCACCACCTCTGCCCCAGTGTCTCATCCCAAACCTATTGCTCTCTCCATTCTGTTCCTTTCTTATTTTGTTTATATCAGCTGTGTTTCCTCTGACAACGGTCTAAGGGTAAATCAGATTCATAATAATATGGGCCCACACTCCCTGATTCCAAAACCTGAGGACCAGATAGTTTTCAGAATTGAAACTGTTTGGCCTTCTAGAAAGGGAACACATAGCTCACGTGCTATGAATTACATAATCCCCAGAGCAGGGCCCCCGGGCAGGATTCTATAATGAAATACATTAATATTCTGAAAAAAAAAAAATCCACTTGAGCTGTCACACAAAGTAGTCAGGTTTTGCAGCCAAATGAGTCTCAACAAATCCTGGGCTTTCAGAACTGTTTGGATTTCAGAATTGTGATAATTCCCTAGTCCTGGCCCCACTTACAGAAGCGGGGGGGGGGGGGAACTCCCTCCCAAGGGCTTATCTGGGGCCAGGCTGGGCATCTCCAGGAGGGACAGAGGCTTTATGGCCTCCCGGGTCTTGGCCATAGGGCCTTCTCTCGTGTCCTCCACTTGGCTTTTCTGAATGGCCCCAGACAGGCGTTTCCCAGTGTGGTTTACAGCCTGAGGCAACTGGGGCCTCCCCCTCAGCAGAACTCGCCCTGTACGGGGATCAGAGCGAGGACAGATGCTGGTGGCTGGTGATGACTTCGGAATAGCCTGCCGGAGACGATGGGCCCGGAGATGAGCTGCAATTCACTGTCACAGATGAGTCACCAGTGTCGTCTGGTGGTTTCCCTCAGCTGTTCTGCAAAAGTCACATTAACCCACAGGATACACCCCTGCAGGCCAGCTCAGCCCACGGTTCTCAGGGCCTGTGATGAGGCTCATAGTAATCACTCTCCTGCCTCTGTCAGGAGAGTTGAGATTTATCTAAAAAGCCCCTTGGAGAAAGGAGAAGAAGGAACATGTATTGAGTGTTTACTGTGTACCAAGCATTCTGCTAAGCATTTTTTATGTAATATCTAGTTGGATCTTTACAAGAACCTCATGAGGTAGATATACAATTTTTGTATATAGTTATTCCCAGTGCACGGATGGGGAAACTGAGGCCCAGAGAGGTTAGTATACCTTGCCCAGGGCACACAACTCACAAGAAGTGAAGCCAAGGTTCTGACTCATGTAACTGGCTCTAGAGCCCCATCTTCCATCTAACCAACAGGAGAGTGGAAGCTCTCAACACAGCCATCCACCTTGTCCAGGTTGCCCAGCCCCAGGCAGAGTTGTTTCCAGAAGATTCCGGTCCAGGGCACAATAACACTGACCAAAGCCAAGCCCACAGTTTACTGACTGTGACCAGTCCCTATATGTCTGTCTGTCTATCAGTTTGCCCATCCATCCAATTTGAAGCATGAAGATATGGTGAAGGCTCAAGACTACCATTCCTTTCCTAGCCTGCTCCCCTCACCTAGTCTAGACCAAGAACTCTCTTCCGCAGCAAAGGGAGCTCTCAGAAGAAATGTAAAGACCACCCACCCACTTCAAGCGTAGAATTCAGTGGGTTTTAGTGTCATTAGAGGGCCATGTGGCCACCACCATGGTCTAAATTCCAGAAAACTTTCTTTACCCCCAAAAGAAACCCTGTACTCATGAGCAGCCATTCCTCCCTTCCCCTGGGCTTATCAACCAATGATCTACTTTCTTCTCTGTAAATTTGCCTCTTCTGGATTTTTCCTATAAACAGAATCATACAGTATGTATGATATTTTTCTGTAACTGGCTTCTTTCACTTAGAATGATGCTTTCATTCATATTGTAGCATATATCAACACTTCATTCCTTTATTGCTAAATAATATTCTGTTGTGTGGATATATTGCATTTTATTTATCCATCTACCAGTTGATAGACATTTGGGTTGATTCCACTTTTTGGCCATTATGAATAATGCTGCTATCAACATTCATGTAAAGGGTTTTGTGAGAACATGTTTTCATTTCTCTTGGGTATGTACCTAGGAGTAGAATTGCTGGGTCATATATATATATATACACATACATATACATATATATGTACACATATCATACACACACACACACACACACATTTTTTTTTTTTTTTTGAGAGGACAAGAGAGGGAAGGGAGAGGGACAGAGGGAGAGTGAGGGAGAAAATCTTAAGCAGGCTCCATGCCAAATGCTGAGTCCAATGCAGGGTTCAATATCACAACCCTGAGATCATGATCTGAGCTGAAATCAAGAGATATTTAACCAATTGAACCACCCAGGTGCCCCTATGTCATATGGTAACTCTATTTAACTTTTTGAGGAACTGCCAAACTGTTTTCCAAAGTGGCTGCACCATCTCACATTTCCACCAGCAATATACGAGGGTTCCAATTTCTCTACCTTCTTGTCAGTAATTGATATTTTCTGTCTTTTTAATTATAACCCTCCCAGCAGGTATGTGGTGGTATCTCGTAGCTTTGAGTTTTATTTCCCTAATAACTAGTGACGAATCTTTTCACGTGCTCGTTGGGTACTTGTGTATCTTCTTTGGGGAAATGTCTATTCAAATACTTTGTCTATTTTTTTTTATTGGGTCACTTGTCTTTTTATTGTTAAACTGTCGGTGTTCTTTATATATTCTAGATAGTAGTCCCTTATCTAAGATTTGCCAGTATTTTCCTCCATGTTGTAGGTTGTCACTTTATTTTGTCGATGGGTTCGTTTGTAGCACAGAAGTTGTGAACTGTGGTCCAAATTGTTTACATTTTGTCACTTGCACTATTGTTATTCTAAGAAACTGCTGCCAAATGCAAGTTCATAAAGATTTATTCCCATATTTCTTCTGTGAGCTTTATAGCTTTACCTTTTCCCTCTAGGTATATGACCCATCTTGAGTTAATTTATCATATATTGTGTGCAGTAAGGTCTCAACTTCATTCTTTTGATATGTGGATGTACACCTGTCCCAATACCACTTGTTAGAAAGACTCTTCTTTCTCCATTTTATTGTCTTGGCACCCTTGGCAGAAACCATTGACCATAAATGTCAGGGTTTATTTCTGGACTCTCCCTTGTATCCCATTGATCTATGTCTCTCTCTCTCTCTCTTAATGCCAAGCACCACACTCTGATTACCGTAGACTTGTAGTGAGGAAGTGTGAGTCTTCCAATTTTATTCTTCTTTATCAAGATCATGTCAGCTATTCTAGATCTTTTGCATTTCCATATGAATTTTAGGATTAGTTTGTCAATTTCTGAACCTCTCTCTCCAAAGAAAAAGCCAAATGGGATTTTGAGAGGGGTTGGATTAAATCTATAGATCAATTTCGGGAGTACTGCCACCTTAACATTCATCTTCTGACCTGTGGTATGGAATACTTTTTCATTTAGTTAGATCTTTAAAAGTTTCTCTCAACAAGGCTTTGTAGTTGTCAGTGTATAAGTCTTGTGCTTATTCTGTTAAAATTTGCCTAAATATTTGATTTTTCAATTGGTATTGTAAATGGAATTGTTTTCTTGATTTCATTTTTAGAATGTTCATTGCTAGGATATAGAAATATAATTGATTTCTGTTATTGATCTTGTATCATGAAATCTTGCTAAATTTGTTTATTGGTTCTGATATTTTTTCAACGGGTTCCTTAGGATTTTCTATGTACAAGATCATATCATCTGCACAGGAGGTATTTTAGTTCTTTCCAATCTGGATGACTTTTATTTCATTTCATTGCCTCATGGCCCTGGCTAGAACCTCCATATCATGTGGAGTGGAAGTAAGAGCAGCCCTCCTTGTCTTGTTCCCGATCTTCGTGGGAAAGCATCTAGCCTTTCACCGTTGAGTGTGATGTTGGCTGTGGACTTCATAGATGCCTTGTATCAGGTTGAGGAAATTCCCTTCTATTCTGTTTGTTGAGTGCTTTTATCACCAACCAGTATTACACAGATGTGGAGAGGAGAGGATGACAGCAGACACCTGTGAGGGCTCTGCCAGTAAGTGAAGCCAGGGGACAGTGGTGGCAGGACTCCAAGGAGGGGTGAGTACCTGAGAATGGAGGGCTTCTGGATTGCTTATCCTGGGAGACAGCAATCTGAAAAGAGAATGCCTCCTGCCATCTAGCACATGGTGCAGCATAGGGAGCCCCCAAGCTGGGCTTGATACATCAAGTATCTTGATACATCAAGCCCCTGAGTAGTTCTGATGGAGAAGCCAAGGTTTTCCCAGAGGACAGAGAGGGGTCTAGGGCTTGACAGAGAAGGCTGTGCATGGACCACAGATCAGATGGCCAAGATCAGAGAGGAATAAAGATGCTTCCCCAGAAGCCACCGTGGAGGGAAGGCCAGACCCCAGGACTAGACAGGAAGAACTCCAGCATAGGATGGAACACCTCCCAAGAGCCAGGAGCCAGCCTCTCCCTACACCCCAACCCCCCAAAATCTAAAGTCATTCCCAGGAGATGGAGGAGAAGGAGAAAACCCTGAACTGCCTGCCTTTAACTTGTTTCTGAGTTTTACCATGAAATGGCAAAATTACTTCTTACCGCCATCAGATGGAATGGGGGGCTGAAAAAAACTAAAAGAAGGATGAATACCCAAGTTTTGTAGCAACATGGACGGGACTGGAAGAGATTATGCTGAGTGAAATAAGTCGAGCAGAGAGAGTCAATTATCATATGGTTTCACTTATTTGTGGAGCATAACAAATAGCATGGAGGACAAGGGGAGATGGAGAGGAGAAGGGAGTTGAGGGAAATTGGAAGGGGAGGTGAACCATGAGAGACTATGGACTCTGAAAAACGATCTGAGAATTTTGAAGGGGTGGGGGGTGGGAGGTTGGGGGCACCAGGTGGTGGGTATTGTAGAGGGCACGGATTGCATGGAGCACTGGGTGTGGTGCAAAAATAATGAATACTGTTATGCTGAAAAAATAAAAAATTAAAAAAAAAAACTAAAAGAAAAATTTTTAAAGTCTTCATATAGGGACTCCTGGGTGGCTCGGTCAGTTAAGTGTCTGCCTTCAGCTCAGGTCATGATCCCGGTGTTCCGGGATCGAGTCCCACATCGGGCTCCTCAGTGGGGAGTCTGCTCCGCCTGCTTGTGCTCTCTGACAGATAAATAAAATCTTAAAAAAAAAAAAGTCTTCATTTATTTGTTGTACACCGGAGGGTATCGTGGAATCATTCAGCAGACACCAGTGAAGCATGCAGGGAGTGCCAGGGTCTGGACTCAACACAGAGAGAGGATGCAGGGGCGTCTCCAGAATGTATGCGTGTGGACCCAAGGGCCGGTCCAGGCAGCTGGGAGGCAGGAGGTACAGGAACTGAGGACCGGTGTTACGACTGGCAGCAGGGACTGATCTCAGAGCAAGCTGGCCCCACCCCACTCTTCGCCATGGGAAAGAGCTAGCGATTCTCTGGATGGTTTTTTCTAACTCTCAGGTACTAATGGGCTGGATTCCTCTGCTGGATCAAATGTTTTCTGGAAAGCCCTTTGCTATCAGCCTGACAACAAGGGGCACTAGAAGTCAGCATCCTGAAGGGCTGGCATCCATAATTCATCAGACATCCTCAGCATCAGCAAAAACACATCAGTATCTGTATTCACCCTACCCCAAGCATGTGCATTGACTGCCCCTTTGGACATCCAAAGGCCTAGGGGCCAGGCACCAGTAGTTCTCAGGTTTACCTATAGAGACAAGGTCCAAGGAACACCACTGCAGCCACCCTGTGTGGCAAACCACCCGAACTCACAGAGAGGAAGGGCAGTCTAAACAAGAAACCAGAAAAATCAGATAAGCGATTGCCTTCCCTGCCTTCTCGAGTTCCTGTTTTTTACTTTGTAGTTTACAAAACCATGTTTGCAGTTGATTCTTACGAAAGCCCTAGTATGTAAATAATGGGCCCCACTGTTAAATCCCCCCATCTTACAGGTGAGAAAACTGAGGCCCAGACAGGGCAAAAGTGGGCCAAGCTCACCAAGGTAGTTGAGGATAGCCTGGACCTGGAATGCCAGGTGGAATTTCCTCTCACCTGAGGTTCATTCCACTACAGAGAAGTAAAAAGACAATAACAACGAAGATGGTGAGATCCCAAAAACATGAAGAGAAGTGTCATGGGACTCAGATACTCTCACCGTGGAGGACCCTGGTCACAAGTTACCAGAAGCTGACATCTGTGGATGGTTCTGTTGACCTTTGCTGCCACCAAGTGGCGATTCTGCAGTTCCTCAGCTGAGAGACCCTTTGGGTGGCTGATTTTTTTTTCTTTTCTGTAGTGCTGCAGGAGGGAACAGAGAAATCAAGGAAGACAGTCCCAAAGGGGAAAGGAAAATAATCTAAGGATATTTTCCCCACTGGGATTTAAGCTAAGAATGGCAATTAATCTGTATGCCAGCTCTGCAGGCTGGTGGTGGCCACCCAGGGCCCTACACTGGGGATTCTCAAGTGGCATTTAGCGCATCAGGAAAAGGCTCTCTGACTGATTAGGGATGCCTGTTGTCGGCACAGAAGTGACAGTGATGTCATGGATCCATGCCACAGGACAGCCAAAGAGCAGTGGCCTTCCCATGTGATTCTAGCAAGAGGGAAATTCAGAATAATGAAACCATCCTGGAAACTAGACTGTGGACAAAACATTTTATTATGTTTTGTTCTCCATGTGACAAAAAGGCCCCGAGAATGCCCATCCCAGCATGCTCAGCACCACGGCCTCCAAAGTGCCTTACCAGCGCTTACGACCCAGGTGGCAAGCCCAGGTGGGAAGGCTCTTACAGGGCTGCCTTTCCTTCCTCGGCGCCCTTCCTGCCCACCTGGGCCACGAGAAGCCTGACTACCATCCTCGCTTTCCCTTCTCACCTGCATGGAGAGGGACTGTGGGCCAGTGCCACCCAGAGGTCTAAACAGAGAGAAGAATGAGGGTAGCCAGTGCCCTTGGAAGCCAGGCAGAAACACTGGATTCAGAAATGACCTGAAGAGGTTTTTAGTGTTTTTATCTGACAATGTGGAGACCAGGGAGCTCCTCCTCAAACTCCCAGCGAACACAGAGCAGGCACACGGGCAGGGTCGATGTTACCCTGCTTTGTACCCAGGGCCAGTGCGGATCAGAATTAGCTGGTGTCAGTCAGCAGTCCACTGCTCCCTTCCCAGGCGGCCGCTGAGGGGCCCCAGCCAGGAGGTAAGGAACAGAGTACTCAAATCAGGGAAAGAAGGGATTCTGGGATTCTGAGGTCTTTTCAGCACCGATGGCTGAGCACCCACCCGGCCCACAGCATAAGTGCAGAGGAGGCCTTCTTTCTCTTCAGTAAATTCACTCCTATGGGTTTCTAGATGGCTGCCTTCCGCTGTAGCACAATGAGGCTGTGATCAGGTGACACTGGCTCTGGGGGGAAAGGATGAAAAAAAATAGCCTTAACCTAACCAGGTTATCAGTCAGCAAGATCTAAGGGTCAACAACCCACTGAGAAAATCATTTCTGTGAAGCAACCATCGGCAGAAGATCACCAGGAGAATAGATGTGAAGGGCGAGGAGGTGGTCTGGGTTATTCCTAAATGTTAAAAAAAAAAAAAAAAAAGATATTACAAGAAGAATATATCTTCTTTCCTTGAAATTGAATTTCCTAGGAATTCAAAGTAGATCAGTGAGGTTTGGAGCAGGAAGGTCATAGCAGGAGGTAGACCAGCATTATTCCAGGAAGCTTCTGGGACAGCAGATCCTGGTCTGTGGGTAGTGGATGGCCCAGCTGGCATTGTGGGCTTCCAACAAGCCGAAGAGCTGACTGCTGACCCAGGCCGGGACCCTACTCCTACCAACAAGGGTCATCTTTCTCATGCTAGTCTGGTATCTCCCTGTGAACAGATAAAATGAACCACATCCCAGAGCACAACCTCAAGCAGCATTCACTGGGTTTCACACAGCCCTTGAGTCACTCATGTGTGATCCTGGGGGACAAATAATGGAGAGGATGAATGAAAAGGAAACGTTCTTCCTCCGTGGGAGTTGGTGGGGGGTGAGGGAGAACTCTGCCTCTGCTCGTTGGAAGGAGACTGTAGGAGTTGCGGGTTGGACTCTGCTCCCTGCAGACACTGGAAACAGTCGCAGCCCATCCACCACCTACATCCAGGGACATGAGAAAGTCACCCTCCCACCCCCTCGCAGGGACCATGTGGGCTCTGTGGCTCTCTAACATGGATCATATCTCACCCCGACCCCAATCTGGACTCCCGAGGGAACCACTGGATCCCACGCCTTCAGAGACTGGACGCTGCTGTCACCTAGAGCTTGACTTGGGCATGAACTCAGAGCTACTTGGTAAATTCAAATCCAGGGCTTGATAAAGGGCCTTGGAAGCTGTAACTCCTTGGATGAGATGATGAGGTCAGGATGAGGCTCCTGAAAGGTCAATGGGGATCCTTCTCTTCCACCAGAGAGCCACAGCCTCCTGTCCTACACCTGTAGGCCAAGACCAGCCCCTGTCTGTACCTCGTGCCCCATGAGAGGACTTTCAGAAAGAGGAGCTTCCAACTGGGGTGGTCGCTGCTCTGAAAGGCCAAATCCAGGACCATCAGAATTTGGCCTGCTAGAAACTTCTTCCTTCCTCCTGAAGTAGTTAATCAACAGGGTGGTGACAAGTGGCTGGGTGTGACAGCTCAGGCAAGCTTCCACCTCTCCAGGAGCTGCCAGATCTTGGCTCTCAAGCCACCTTGCTGCTGAATATTTAACCACATAGAAAGACGGTCCTGAGCTCTTAAATAGGAAGAGCGAGTAATAAAATATTGCATAAAATAGGCATTTTATTTTGTTCTGTTTATATTTTCTGTTGTTGTTGGGTTTTTTCTTTTTTTTTCTACAGTAAAGAGGCACTGATTTTATTACAGGATTTTTTGGAAAGCCACTCTCTTCTGGTCACGGGGAGAGTGGCCAGTATCTGAGCACAGCTTTGAGAACCAGACTATTCCTCTGCCTTGTCCCAGACAAAACCCAAGGACAGTAGTGCTTCACTCAAGATGTTTAAGTATGCAAAATGTGTGACTCCTCTTTTCCTTTTAGAAGAGAGGGCGAAGAGCCAAGAGAGCCGTGAATGGGGGTGCTTTAGTGAAAAGCTAAAGCATTTGATATAAAGCCGCCGTTCCAGGGCTTGTCCTGGGTTCAGTCTTGTCGGTCTCATCCATCATGCCCTTCCCCTGGGTCTAGGGTCTGGCCCCATTCACACATGCCAGCAGGCCTTTGCTGCCCCAGGGGTAACAGCAGGGAGGTTTGCTAGACCTTTCTGACGAAGGCCATCCTTCTTGACAGAATTTGCGGTCACCAAGGCCAAAGCAAAATGGTTTCTTGTTGACTAGAAAATTCACTGACTCATTCCCCTTTGTCTTCTCACGTCTGCAGTTACCACTGTGGAGCCAGAGAAGGAGAAACAGGGAGGAAGAGAAGAGAAGGAGTTGAGGGGATACTGGAAGTTGATTGTCCATCTTCTCAATGATGTTTCTGAGTGGCTATCTCAGTGTCAGGTTCTATGCGAGGCACCAGCAATAGAGAAGTGAAGAAACAGTCACAGCTCTCCCAGGACTTTCACGCTGGCTGGGGAGTGAGGAAAGTCATCAGGCAGTTATGATGCAAGGGGATGTGGTAGGGGCTGAGCAGGGGCTGCAGGGGAGAGCCTATAGCAGGCACAACTCATCTTGGCTGAGGCATAAGGGCAGGCTTTCTGGAGGAAAAGACTTGTAGACTAAAGCCTGGATGACAAAGAAGAGTTGGTGAAGGACAAGGGGGATGGGGTGGGGCGTGACAAGATGGTGTGAGGTTGGGAGAATTTGTGCAAAGACCCAGAGGCAAGAGTAAGAATGTGACTTTCAGGATGCTGGTGGTGACGGGGTTGATGACTAAAACTTTACCTAAAGAGCAATGGGGAGCCACTGAGGGCATTTGACGAAGGGAGTCACTTGCTCGGATTTCGTTTCTTAGATCCCTTGGGCTGCAGTGATCTTTTGCAATGAGAGATGAAGAAAGAAAGGGAGTAGGAGGCAGGGACCCAGGGCAAAGACTGTCCTCCAGGGCTTTGGGAGCCACTGGTGGCTCTCAGTCTCATGCTCTGAGTCCAGAAGGGAGGTGGGGAGATGATGTCTGTAACAGAGGGTGGACAGTGTGGTTTAAGTCCTCACTTCTGGGCCTCACCCATTGAATTTGTATAGTAAAGTGAAGTACACTTCTCTCCAAGGGCTGCTGACACTGCTGGATGGGAAAACAGATCGGTGAGCCCACTATCAACAGGTAAATTCTGTGCCGATCTCAGTTACTGGGCACCCGCTCACTACCAGCCACAGGTGGGCATTTCAGAGGGGTCTTCTGATGACAAGAAGGGTGGCCATTGTAGCCCCAGAAATGACAGAGATTAGAAAAGAAATGAATGACAGGGAGGTTTCAGAAAGTCAAGTGTTCATGGCAAAGCAGAGAGTGTCAAGCCCCGGGGAGGTGCAGCTGGCTGGGAAGGAAGCACACTGACCTGGCGCTCAGGGGCTGGGCACGGTGTGGTCCCCACGGATCGCCTTCAGTGAAAGCTCATACCCAAGGAACATGGTGGCACTCATGGGGAAGCCACGCACGGTGTTCACCGTGATGCCTCTGAAAAACACCTGTGGCAGGAGGCAGTGTTATCACAGAGAACTGATCCAGACCCCCTGTAGGGCCACCACTGAGGCATGGAGGAAGGACTGGGGATGTTGGCCACTTGTCCCAGGCTGGGCTCCACAGAGCCCAAAGGACCCTGGTGAGCCAAAACCACCCCAGATGCCCCAGTCATGCCTCTGCCTTGACCCACATCACCTGTGACTGGGCTTTTCCAGTCCAGCCTTATACACATACACTAAATACTGTGGGCAAACTGTTCATCACGGGCACCCACATACACTTGCTTAATTGCTGCTCTTTCTCATGTATATACCCACCTGCACATGTACACACACACAGACACACACACACACACACAGACACACATGCATGCAAGCACCAAATTCTCTGGAACCTGGATATCGGAGCTTTGCACTGCCCTCACTTTGCAATGGTAGACAGAACACCCAGTCAGGACCGACCATTTTGACAGGGTGTCCTCCAAGGGGCAGAGTGGGGAAGAACTCAGGCCACACTTTTAAGACTGTAGATACAAACCGGAGACACAGCTTTGGCATTTAACAGCTGTGTTACTTGGGCAAATGGGGAAGTCTCTGGAACTCAACTTCCCAATGGCAAAATGGGGGTAACGATACTACTGAGCAAATATGGCTGCTGAAGGAATAAACGAGATGCTGCTTTCAAAGCTCTTGTACATGCCTGCCACCCAGCCAGCGCTCCTGGAAAGCTGACGGTCCCCTCACCCTCGTTCTCAGTAGCCGTCTTTACACAGAGGGGTTGTCAATCTTCAGTCATCAGTATGAGTGCTGAGGGTATTGGCCTGTATCGATGAGCTGCTTAACTAGCCATTCATACAAGAACCCTGTATCTGTCTTCCATCCCTTCTGTTGCGAGGGCAGATGATAAGATGTCTCACTCCCTCTCTGAATCTTCCTGCCCAGTGCTGGGTAGAAGTTGATCAGTGTAATATGGTTCCAGCCCTTGCCTGGTTTAAAACCTACCAGGGAGAGATAAGCCCTATGTGGGAATTATTACAATACAGTCTAGAATGTGATGAGAATAGATCAGGGCTTTGGGGTGGGGGGAGGTGGGGAGAGCCTGTCCTTGAATGTCTTCCCTGGGAAGAGACAACACATCTAAGGGAAACACTACCCAAGCATAAATGACCCAGCAAATGTCAGGAATATGCTGTACACCTGTTAGCTAACTCCTGTATATTTACTAGGTGTAATAAATAGAGTTGGTATGGAAATTTTGAAGAAGTAGAAATCCAGCCCTTGTACATTTCCCTAGTTTTCTTGGTTGTGAGGCACTGTGGTGTGATGGTAGGTACAGGCCACTGTCACCGGCCAGGACAGCAGGATGTCTTCCTTCAGGCGAGGCTTCTGCCCCCTAGTACTCTGTATCAGCCTGCAAGACATAGCCTGGTTGTGATGGGGAGAGAAGGGCCTTTGTGGGTTTGGGGGGAGTCTTGACCCTCACAGGGAAGGGAATTGATGGACAAGGATCCCCAAAAGGGAGCAAGTGGCTCAGCTAAACCCAGGACTGATTCAGTCAAGGGGCAAGCAGGACACTTGTAGCATCTAATGTCTAACCTTTCTGGAATCCCCAGGCTCACCCAGAGTGACTATATAACAACAAGGAACTGGCCCAAGCTCCAAAAGGAAAATTCCATGCTGGGTGCTCATAAACACTCCCTGTGGGCCTGCGCTTGGCTCTGCTCTGTGAGGCTGAGCCAGGCAGGGCCCAGATTGGAGTGTGGACCTCCTCTCCCACAGCGCTGGGCCCTACGGGAACCACAGAACACTCCAGACATATAGACACGACCTCCTTCCAGCAGCCCTGGCCTTCTCTGCTCTGAGGCCCAGAAATGGCAAGGTGCAGACGTGCTGGCTTTTACCCTGAGCTTTTTTTTTTTTTTTTTTTTTTTAAGATTTTACTTATTTATTTGAGAGAGAGAGAGAGAGAGAGAGAGAGAGATCACAAGCAGGCAGAGAGGCAGGCAGAGAGAGGGGGAAGCAGGCTCACCGCTGAGCAGAGAACCCGATACGGGGCTTGATCCCAGGACCCCGAGATCATGACCCGAGCCGAAGGCAGAGGCTTAACCCACTAAGCCACCCAGGCACCCCTACCCTGAGCTTTTGGAACACAAAACCACCAGAGCTGGTCTCTCCTCATGGAGCCTCGATGGCTCCCCACTTCCCAGGGAAGTCTACATCCTTCCCTGGCCTGCCAAGACCCTTATGCTTGGGCCCTGCACTTTCTCTGGGAAAGCCTCTTACACCTGAAATTCTGGGCAAGTTAACAACCTGTCATTCCTCCAAGAAGCCAGCTCTCTTCCACCACTGGTTGTCTTCTGTTCTGTCTGCTGGAATGTTCCCCAGGCCTGGCTGTATCCTCTAGCAGTCTTCCCAGGGCCACCCCAAGCTGGACTGTGGCCCGCTGTCTTCTGTGCACTCAGAATCTCTGCCATCACAGCACTTCTCACACTGTCCCTAACTACCCTTCATCTGTCTGAATCCCTGTTAATCTCAGTCAGGGCAGTGACAGCAGAGCTCTGTGTGGTTTACCTTGGAACCCCCAGCATCTACACATCTGAATCCCCAACATTTACACTTCAGAACCCCCAGCATCTAGTGCTTTTCTTGGCCCAGAGGGCCCTTTATAAATCTTATAAATGAATCAGTGGACAGATGAATGGATGGATGGAATGGGATGGAATGAACAAATTCCTTGTTGTGAAAAGGGAACAGTCTCTGAGCTCGAATAGTCTTGCTGAGGTTAGTGGTAGTGGGGGATTCTGAGAATGGAGGGACAGCCCCGGTCCCCAGATGGCAGAACCAAATGGCAGCCAGCTCTGCTACCTCAGGAAATGGCTCTTTCTACAAATGTTCCTCTCCACCTCTCCTTATTCTCAAGTTCAGTCTCAAGCCACTGTCACAAACCCCCTCCCAACAGCCACCTCCGTGCAGCTGAAGGATACCAACTCCCTCTTCTGGCCTCCTGATCTCGATGGTAACTCTCCCAGGGTGTGCAATGGCCCAAGTAACCCATGACGAATGTCATGGCAGGCAGAGAACAGGCTTCTTTTTTGATTTGGGAATGCCCCCAAAGTCCTAGACTTCTAATTCCCTTTATCAAAAAGGCTGCTTTCCTGGTAATCATGAAGTGAGTTACAAAGAACTGCCAAACTTGGCAGTGACTGGGTACAATCACCATTATTCTACTCCTTCCTCAACCTTTATCCCCACTGAGTTTTCCTTCCATAGGGAGGTGGGGACAGGTTGGCTTACCCTGCCTCAGTGTGCCATGGTAAAAACAGTTTGGGAATGGATGCACCACAGAGCCAGCTGTGACAGGAGCCATCTACTGGGCCCCCAGAAAAGCCATTCCTCCTGCTGCTGGGAAGGACTTGGAGACTAGCCAGCTGTACAGGGCTATGTGGGACGTTGTCATCACGTTACTCTTTGTGTTTACATGCAAACACATATACAAACATATATAAATATAACTATCCACATATAAGCTTGCACAGTATGTGAATGTTTTTGGAATACATTAGAAGAAACTCACAACAGTGATTGCCTTTGAGAGAAGATTGAAGACCAAGGAGGGCCAATTGGCCTTATATCCTCTTTTACCTTTTGAAACTTCCTATGTTCATACATTATCTATTTTAAAACCAACTAATAAAAAAATTAAAAATGACTTGCAGTCAGTGAGTGGTTAATCCAAGCTGAATACTGCTACTTCTATCTAAAACCTGTCTCTGAATATAAACTATGGACCAATGCTACAGAGATTAAGAAATCAATCATCTCACCTCAGTTGCCTTCCAGGACCTTGTTCTTAACAGAGCACAGTAATTTTTGGATGAAATAATATAAGCAATATATTAAGACTCTGTAGACTTTATAGGATTAGGACACAATATTTTGACACATTAATTTGAGTAACTTGACACATTAATATTTTAATTAAGAGCAGACAAGAATATATAAAATAAAAGAGTATCCTGTTTGACTATCTCTCACATGTCCCTCTGTACCCTTCACGAACTGTGCCTCTACTAAAATAATACAAAAAACAAGTGAGGTGAGGATTCTAGGAAGGTGGCAGAATCGAAAATGCCAGCAGTCTCCTTCCTTACCTAGATAAGAGATGCACTGACAGAATCCACCTGATGTAACTATTTTGGAATTCTGGGGTTTGTTAAAGGCTTACAACTTCCAGGAGAAGGTTTGGACAGTAAATCTGGTTAATTTCAGTCCATTTAAGCTCATAGCAAGGTAGGAGCTACCCATCCTCCACCCCCAGACCTGTGGCAGCAGGTGCACACATGCTCTAGGAGCAATCTGCACACACAGACTGTGGAAGCCAGAGTGGACAATAAGGACCCTGTCTTGCAAATATTGGAGATCTGTGTTTTGATCACTGATTGCTGTTTCTGATCACAGAAGTGCAAAGAGGAAAGTAGCCATGGTTGTTTCTTCTACCCCAACTGATGCAAGTCCTTCCTCCTCTGGCCAATGCCCCTTTCCCTTGTCATTTTTCTCTTTCCTTTTTCTCTTTTCTTTTTGGAAGCTAGATGTTAAAGACTAGGACATTCAAAAGCAACTTCATGTATGGGAAAATTGGAAAGTAACCATGCATTCCCAGAGAAAGGCTCAGAAAAGAACTGAGAGGATCTTAAGTTTACACTTTGGGCTAATCTTTGGCAAAAAGACAGCCTATGACAATCTGAAAAGTGAAACAATAAACAAAAACAATAATAAAACACACCAGACACTGGGGAAAGAGGGGAGAAATCTGATTTCCAGAGTTAACACATAATTAAATTAAATTCATAATTAAATAAAAGTCTAATCTTCAATAAAAAAATAACAAGGCATAAAATGAAACAAGAAAGTATGGTCCATTCAAAGAAAAAATAAATCAAGAGAAACTGTCCCTGAAAAAGACCTGACAGCAGATCAAGCTGACAAAGACTTTGGAACTATCTTAAAGATGCTTGAAAAACTAAAGGAAGAGATGAAGAAAGTCCAGAAAATGACACACGAACAAAATGAAAACATCAATATGAAATAAAAAAATCTAGAAAGAAACCAGACAAAAATTCTTTAGCTGAAAAGCACAGTAACTGGAATGAAAAATTCACTAAAAGGATTCAAAGGTATATTTGAGCAGGCAGAAAAAAGAATGAGCAAACTTAAAAATAAGACAATGAAAATTACTGCAGTTGAGAAAAAGAAACAAAATTGAAGAACAGTGAAAAGAACCTAGGGGATCTGTGGAAAACTGTTAAGAAAATAAATATATGCATTATGGGAGTCCCAAAAGGAGAAGAGAGGGCAGAGAATGTCTCGAGTAGTAATAGCCAAAAACTTCCCCAGTTTGGTGAAAGACAGGACTATAAACATCAAAGACACTTAATGACTCCAAGTAAAATAAACTCAAAGAAACCCACATCAAGACACATTATAATCAAACTTTTCAAAGCAGCAAGATAGAAGGAGCACATTATAAATAATCCTCAATAGGTTTAATAGCGGATTACTTATCAGACACTTTAGAGACCAGAAGTCAACAGGCCAACATAGCCAAAGAGCTAAAAGAAAAAATGTCAGTCAAGAATCCTTTATCCAGGAAAACTATGCTTTGAGACTGAAGGTCTTATTCCCAGGTTTATTCCCAGATAAACAAAAGCCAAGGAAGTTCATCACCACTCGGTCTACCCTGCAAGAAATGCTCGAAGGGGCTGTGGAGGGTGAAACGAAACAGCACTAGAGAGTAACCTGAATCTGTATAAAGAAACAAAGAGCTCAGTAAAGGTGAATTAATGATGAGAGTGACATCAGCAACATGACAGTATAAAATGTCCTTATCTTGTCCCCACCCCAACAACATAAATTGGGCATCCATCCACTCACACAGATGCCTCTGTGGGAGTTCTGGGATCCAGGAGCACATCCCGATGGATGCAAGAGTCCTGCCCGCCTGTGTATCAGGGACTAGGCAGAGAGACCTCAGTACTGGCAGGGGGAGCTTCAGCAGCCCATGGACTGGCTCTAGCCCATCTCAGCTGCAGTCTGGGAGCATCTGGAGAAAAAGGACTTGGCCAGCGTGTGTGTGTGTGTGTGTGTGTGTGTGTGTGTGTGTGTGTGTGTGTTAGAGAGAGAGAAAAAGAGAGAGAGAGGAGAGAGAGTCTGGATGTACTGGAGTGGATAGTGAGCCAAGACTGGAGGGCTGGGGATGAGGCAGCCATGTGAAGAAAGGTCCAGCGTCCAGTAGTAACATTAACACTAGTGAAACTACTAACACTAATAGTAAAGCTAAGAACAATGCCTAACTCTTTGTAAATATACTCTGTATGTAATGCATGAAGCTAAGTACTTTTTAGATGCCTAATTTAATCCTACTAGCAAATATCCCTGTTGTTCATGGTAGGGATGATTATCCTTGGAGAAATGGAGGCCCAGAGGTGAAACAACTTGCCTGGACCTCCCCCAGCTCATGAGTAGCCAGGCTGGCTTTAACTTGAGTCTGCTGACTTGAAGGGGGAAGCCAAGAAACCTGGGGAGGGCCCCCGGAGGTAGAACATGCATGACGGTTTCTCTGGAGGATACTAGGAGTTATCACAGGTGGCAATATAGACAGAGATGATTTTGTTTATAGCCTTAGATGCCAAACTTGGAATTCCTAGGACAGTTCAGACACCAGAAGGGGCTTGGATTTAGACAAGCCTTTTGGGTGCAGGGAGGAGGAAAGAGAAAGGGAGCAAGGCCAAGTTGTAGGCTGCCCCATAGCTGAGACCAAAGGTGACAGGATGTGGACTCGAGTGGGGTAAGAGAGAAGAAGACAGACCAGGGGACTAGACATTGTGAGATGTGATGACCAACGTGGCTCTGGGACCCCCGACTTGGAGGATGAGGCACCAAGTATTGAGTGAGGAAGCACCTCCAAGCCTTTCCTGATGAGAAAGCAAGCTTTGGTGACAGGGAGATGTGGCTCCAGGTCCTGGTTCTTCCATGCACCAGCTGTGTGACCTCAGGTTACCAGCCCTCTCTGAGCTTGTCTCTTCCACCAACCTGGGGCATGGACTAGATGAGACAAGGATCTAAGTAAGGCTTGATGTGGTAACTGCCAGAACTTCAGTTTCCTGATTCCCCTCTCTATAATCTCATATCCCCCAAAATGTCTGGCCTACCTTCCCGGGACTGACATGACCCCATGTCACCACTGTGGGGCTTACTTTAAGACCTTCCTTCTGGTAACTCTGGGAGATACAATCCAGGACACCTTTGTATTTGTTTAAATAAACCCCGTCAGCTTGGAGTCGACTTTTCACGACATCCATAGGAGTTGCCGTCCCCCAAGAAATTGCTCCTGTAAAGAAAGAGACAAACAGGTGTGAGGGACTGACTGGTTGGGATCTGCTGGGGACGTGGCTCCCTGCCCCTTCCCATCATTTACAGGCTTAACAGGCTGCTGGGGGATGTGGAATGAGCTCAGTCAGGACCTGTGAAGACCATCCCTGACCTTCCCTCACCAGTCACTGTGGAACTTTAGAGAAGTCTCCTCCTCTGGGCCTACAGTACCGACCTTCATGGGGTTCCTGTTAGGACGAATAAACAGATGCACACAAAGCATTGAGCACAGTGCCAGGCCCACAGCCAGCACTTTGTCCAGATGCCTTTATTGGCAGCTTTTACTGGAGAGACAAGAATAGGCCCCACCAATCCTTGGCAGTGCCTTTCCAGGGCTTCAAGGGCCACAGCCCAGAGCAAAGGCTGTGGCGGAAGGCTTGCAGCTCCCCAGAAACAGAAGGGACTCTGAATACAGAGAAGCTAAACAAACACTTGCAGATAGGCTGCTTGCCAACCAAGGGCCAAGTAAGGACTGGAAAGAGCAGGAAGGTCTTTACAAATCTGGTCACTTTTCTGGATATCTGAAACTGAAGCCTCGGGACGATGTAACACTGAGTCATCCTCACTGGAGAAGCTCGGGTGCCCTAGTTTGAGCACTTCTGTGACTTTAAAGGACTCTAGGAAAACAATGCCAGGTTACTGTATAAACATGAAAATTGGCACATCCTTAGACAGGAAAAGAAAAAAAACTGATGCCAAAGTCCAGGGCAGCTGGTTTGCAAAGTTTAGTAATTGCTGTCCAGAGACTCGCAAATGATGCCTTAGCCTGTCCTGGACCCACTGCCCATCCCAGCCTCCAGCCACCATGGCCTCCTGCCCATGATCCTCTGGGAATCCTCACACCTCCCTTCCCTCTTGCCTCCTGCCGGATAATGGGGCTGCTTCCCCTGGAGTCTGTCCATGTACTCCCCGGCATACTCTCCTGTTCCTCAGCCCATGGGCAAGGGCAATACAAAATGTAGTCTACCTACCAGGCCACTCAAACCTGCTCTCACCAGAATCGAGAATGGTTGGGGCCTTGTCCTCTCAGCCAGAGAGTGCTTAGTAAGCACTTACTAGGATCTGGCAGAGGCCGGACCTCACACACATGAGGGCAGAGGGCAGACACTGGTGTTTGGCAGGTAAGAAATGGGCTTTGTTATGTGTTTGCTGAGTTTTGAGCATAGATAATGATGATGATATGGGGGCGGGGGAAGTGGAGGAGGAATATCAATTTTCTTCTTTCCAGAAGATCTTTCCCATCAATATCACACATGCTGTGTTATCAGTCTTTTTAAAAAGCATCCCTCTCTTGATTTCCCTACCTTTCTCTGGAGATAGCTGCATACCACTCTCCCATCACAGCACAGCTAAACCCCTCAGACATATTGTGTGTCCTCAGACTGTCCAATTTCTTTCATCCCATTCTCTCCTAGTCCAACTTCAGTTGGGTGTTTCCACCCCTCTCTTCACCAAAATGGGTCTTGTCACAGTCCCTGACAACCTACCTATTGCTAAATCCAGGCAGCAAGTATAGCAAGTGCAAAGGCCCTGAGGTGGGGAGAAGCCAGGCATGGTCAGGGTAAAGCAAGGAGACCAGTCTGGCTAGAGCAGAGCAAGCAAGGGGAGAGGAGCAGAAAAAGACTGTAGAAGGGTAACAGGCAGCTGGATCATAAAGGGACTGAAAACCACTGTAAGAACACTGATTTTTACGCAAAACGAAGTGGAGATACTGTGTGGTTTCTGAATAGGGAGGGTGAGTAACCAGCCCATGGTCACCAAATGAGTAAGAGAGGATTTGAACTGGGATCTTGCTGACTGCAGAGTCCCTGCTATGCTGTCTTAATTAGCTGTATGCCCTTGGGTTGGTCACTTAATCTCTCTGAATCTCAGTTTTCTCATCTGAAAAATGGGAAGACTGATTCTTCCCTTAAAGAGTTAAAGACATTCTCACTTTAGAAAGGGTTTGCTGTGTCAACATTCAAAAACGGTGAACCCCAATAACAGATTTCCTCTTCAAAGCTCAGTAATACCTAACATAGAAGAAAGGGTCAGAGTACATCTTCTGACTGGAAGTTCCACAATCCTGAATAGGAACTTGCCATTCCCACAGATCCAGAGGAAAGGAGAGGCAAAAAAGAGGGAAAGGCATTCCCAGACTTTCCTCTGTCTGGCTCGGTCTGGCACATAGTAGGTGCTGAATAAAGAATTGTTGGATGAGTGGCTAGATGATTTGTGCCCTTTCCTGGGCTGAGAAGGGCATGACAGGCCTCCCAGTCATCCCAGGACAAGGGTCAGCCCAGGGACAGGGGTCAGTATGGCTGTCCTTACCTGCCATGCCACCGGCTAGCCACACGGCACAGGGGCTGGGGCCCGTGCAGGCCTCAGGTGTGATCCACTCATTCAGGAACACATAGGGGATGAAGTAGAGGCAGTAGCCTGGGACATCCCTCAGCAGCATGGCACCAACGCCCCGGTACATCCCTGCCAGGCCCTCAGTCCGCACGATGGTTGCAATGCAATGCACAGGTCCCTGGTAAATGGGCTGCACCCCAAGAGCCACTGCCCTGGGTTTCAAACCAAGGTTGGCTGCAAAGACAGGGAGGAGAAGATGAAAAGTGACCCAGGGGGCAAGAGACTGGCCCATCTCCAGCGCTGGAGCTAGCCTGGCCCAACGACAATTTTCACTCCCATGCCCTGTTGGTTTTTACCAAAGCTTCTGACCCTAGCAGTTCATACCGAGATTCTCAAGCCCCAGCAGGAAGGCCAACATGTGCAGCCAGCTGTACAGCCAGACTGGAGACTATGCCTGCTGGGTGAGAAAGCACCAGGTGCCTGAAGGGCTTTTGGTCAACCACCGCTATGTCTTTGTAAGCAGCAGTGACTGCAGAATGTCCAAGATCAAAGATGAACAAGCTGTACCAAACTCTTCCCTGAAGCAGAGGTTGCAAAATCAATGTACTCTGTATGTGTATGTGCATGTGTGAACTTGTGCACGGTGTGGTTAAAAAAACATATGAATATCTTCTCCTGTTCTGTCAGTTGTGTAAGGGCTGGTATCCAAAATCCATAAAGAATGTATCAAACTCAACACCCAAAGGACAAATAATCCAATCAAAAAATAGACAGAAGACATGAATAGATACTTTTGCAAAGAAAACATCCAAATGACCAACAAACACATGAAAAAGTGTTCAACATCACTAGGCATCAGGGAAATACAAATCAAAACCACAATGAGATACCCCCTCACACCAGTCAGAATGGCTGAAATTAACCAGTCAGGAAACGACAGATGCTGACGAGGATGCGGAGAAAGGGGAACCCTCCTACACTGTTGGTGGGAATGCAAGCTGGTGCATCCACTCTGGAAAACAACATGGAGGTTCCTCAAAAAGTTGAAAATAGAACTACCCTATGACCCAGCAATTGCACTACTGGGTATTTACACTAAAGATACAAATGTAGTGATCCGAAGGGGCACGTGCACCGAATGTTTATAGCAGCAATGTTCATAATAGCCAAACTACGGAAAGAACCTAGATGTCCATCAACAGATGAAAGGATAAAGACGATGTGGTATATGTATATTCCATATACAATGGAATACTACACAGCCATCAAAAGAAATGAAACATTTGCAACAACATGGATGGAACTAGAGGGTATTATGCTGAATGAAATAAGTCAATTAGAGAAAGACAATTATCATATGATCTCTCTGATATGAGGAAATGAGAGGCAGGGCAGGGGGGTTTTGGGGGGTAGGGAGGGAAAAAATGAAACAAGGTAGGATTGGGAGGGAGACAAACCATAAGAGACTCTTAATCTCACGGAACTGACTGAGGGTTGTGGGGGTGGTGGGGGGGTAGGGATGGGGTGGTGGGGTGATGGACATTGGGGAGGGTATGTGCTATGGTGAGTGTTGTGGAATGTGTAAGACTGATGATTCACAGACCTGTACCCCTGGGGCAAATAATACATTACATGTTAACCAAAAAAAAAAAAAAAAAAGCATATGAGATTTGAACCCAGACTGTTCTGGTTCCAAATCCAAAACCCACTACTTAATAACTTCTCAACCTTGGTAGGCCACATTTTTCAGCCTTTGGTTCCTTAACTTTAAAAAGACAATAGGCCAGGAGCATCTGGGTGGCTCTGTGGGTTAAGCCTCTGCCTCCGTCTCAGGTCATGATCTCAGGGTCCTGAGATCAAGCCCCACATCGGGCTCTCTGCTCCACGGGGAGCCTGCTCTCCCCTCTCTCTCTGCCTGCCTCTCTGCCTACTTGTGATCTCTCTCTCTGTCAAATAGGTAAATAAAATCTTAAAAAGAAAAAAAAGATAATGGGCCAACTACTTATTGCATACAAAGTTGCTAAGAAAGTAGATCTTAAAAGTTCTCTACACACACACACACACACACACACACACACACACACAGGGTAACTATAGGATATGACTAATGTGTTAACTAACCTTACCTTGGTAACCACTTCACAATACACATGCATATTAAATAATCAAGTTGTATACCTTAAACTTACACAATGTTATATGTCAATCATTTCTTAATAAAGCAGCAAACATTTCTAAAGGAAAAAGAAGAGAACAGGTCAGTATGCATAAGGCAATATTATAAAGTGCTGAGCATGGTACTAGGAACACTGTAGGGGGAGAATAATTTACCCACAGATCATTACTGAGACTGAGATGATTGGCATGAATTGGGAGGATACATGGGCTGGAGGGCTGGACATGCTGTCCCTCCAGCATTGGCTAGCAAGCAGTGACTCTGTCTCTTCCTTTTAATCCTTCCACCAGGCTCCCGTCTCCTTCTCTGATGCTCATCTCCCCAGCTGTGGATGCTTTATCTCAGCTTTGACTCCTGACCAGAGAGGCCCCCCAGTCCCAGGGCTGATGCAGTGCACTCTTATTTTCAACACTCCGTTCTTGAGGAACCAACATGGTACGGCCAGGAAAGAAACAGAACGAAGCTTCCCTGTGACACACACCTATGTTACGACCTGGGTTTAGTTCCCTGTATGTGGCATCTCACTTTGGTTTTGCACTGACAAAGAGGCAATAACTTTCATTACTGAACAGCTGAATTTCCAAGTTTCCCAAACAGTCCCATCCTTCTCCGATGAAAGGTTAGGAGCAAAGATTCAGGTTCATGATTCTATAATCCAAACTGAAGATCTGAGAGTCAAGTACAACCTGTCTTTCTGCTCATCCCAGAAGGAGGTAAGGTAGAGGGGGAGATTCCTATTTGCCTGGGAAGTGTGCTTGGGCAAATGAATCCTGTATTTCCTTTTTGTGCAAGGGGAAGAGACTAATTACAGACTTGTGCATTCAGCCAACTACAGTATGGGCAGGAGGCTGAGTCCTGTTCACTGCCACAGCAGATCCCCCAGGAAGGGAGCAAGTGTGGTGGCCACCCCTGGGGGCAAAGGGCCTCTGAGCTCAGAGCGAGATCAGACACTGTGGTCTTTGAAAGCCCACTGAGATATCATTGCCCACCCCTTCCTTTCCCAAATCCACTATGATGCTGCCAGTGTCACCCTGGGAAATTCTGGGATGAAACAGAATAGATGTAATTGTCCCAACATCTCAACTTTACCTGGGTCATGCTCATGTCCAAGTAGCACTGACCTGACCCAAGAGTCAAGGTTTTCATGAATCAACTACCGGTAGGATGTGGCTCTCAGAAGTTACTGATTGAAGGAGAGTGTCCTGATAATATTCTGCTTATGTAGAGGTACAAATGTGAAAAAAATACTTGCCCAACCTCCAACATGCCTTATCAACAAAACACCTGTACTTTTTTCCCTTTTCTTCCTAGGATAAGCAATAAGGAACTTCTCTGATATTCTCCCATGTTTGTTATATAAGCAATCTAGTTTTTACTGCTTAAGAATTATCCATTTATGGCTATTAAAGCAATATAATTGTCATGGGGATTGCCATCCTCTGGAATACTAACATGAGTCTAACTGGCAGCCAGCGCCTTCTGAACACAAAGCCACTGGAACTCCTTCTATCTCCCTCATCCCCAGCGTTAAAGTGCGCGCGCGCGCACACACACACACACGCTTATTTGGAAATAATTTCCAGCTTGCAAAAAAGGGCAAAAAAGAAAACTTAATACAGAGAACACCCTTATACATCCTTTCCCTGGATTCACCTAATGTTAACATTTTACCTCATTTGTTTTACGGTTTGAGTGCTCTCTCTCTCTCTCTCTCTCTCCCCTCTCCCTTCTCACTGAACAGATGTCCCTGTCCCAGTGCATAAACTTTGCCTGGGCTGTGTTCATCTCCAAGATCAGTGACCTGACCCGGAATCAAGGGTTTCATGAATGAGGTATGGGTATGACTTGGCTTTCAGGAGTTACTGATAAGAAAGATCCTCATAAAAATCTTCCTTGTGTGGAGGTGCCAATGTTGGAAAAACATCTGGTAAACTTTGAACTAGCTTTGTCAACAAGACCCAAACTTGCACTTTTTTTTTTTAATCCTTTTCCCCAAGGTAAGCAATAAGGAAATTCTCTGTATACACATGCATATCTTTTTCACACATATGTACATAACATTATTTTCTGAACCATTTCAGGGTTAGATACCGAATGGTTCTTTACCCCTAAATCCTTCAGTAATTGTTGCCTAACAATAGGGATACTGCCTTAAATGCCAGAGTAGTTATCAGTCTCATAATATATGTTGATAATACCGTTACCTAATGTACTAGCTATACTCAAGTTACCACTTGATCTTGTACTGACCTGTTCGGCATTCCTCCCTTCACTAGTGCAGGATCTAGTCCAGCCAGTTACTGCACTTAGTCGTCATGATTCTTCAGGTTCCTTTATTTATTTTTGTTTTTAGTAAGCACCACACCCAACCTGGGGCTGGAACTCATGACCCCAAGATCAAGGGTCACACTCTGCTGACTGAGCCAGCCAGGTGCCCCTAGTTCCTTTAATCTGGATCATTTCTACAGCTTTTCTTTCTTTTTAACGACACCAGCATTTTTTATTAGTGTGCTGCCTCCCTTCTTATGAATAAAACCTTCCTCATTTGTGGTTTGATGTTTCCTTGTTATCACATTGAGATGATGCATTCTTGGCTGAACTTCCTCCCCATTCTCACCTCTCCTCCCATGAAAACTGATGACTCTCAGGAGCCCCTGGTCTTCTCTGGCCTCCTGTCCTAGTTTTTATTAGTTTCCTTTTTCAATTTGGATATAATTTATATTCAATAAAAGGTGTAGCTTGTAGGTATACATTTGATGAGTTCTGACAACTGCATGCACCTGGGTTACCACACCCTCCTGAGAAAATGACATCTTATACTTGAAGTAACCTGTTTGATCACAGCCCACTAAGACACAGTGAAGATTCCAAGCCTACCTACCCTCTCCTGATTGTTTTTGAAGGTACAGGCACTCTGTGACATCAATGATGTGTCACTCAATGAGAAACAAATCTTCCAGCTAGTGGATGGTTGTTACTGGCCCATCTGCATTAGCAATAGTGGCAAGGACTGTTCATATGGGACCACAAAGCAGAAAACAGAAGCAACTCTTAATCAGTTGCACCAACCAAGAGATGCTCAGAGGCAGGGCCCATCAGGGGGAGGCCCCCCTTGGGAGGGGGCGTGGTCCGAGAGGCGTGGCCCGGGAAGGAGAGCTTGAGACAGGACCTGGGGAGGTGTGGCTTGAGAGGCGTGCCCCCCCCCCCCGGGGGGAGGTACGGCTTAGAAAACGTGACTGGGGGAGGCGGGGTTTGGGAGACCGGCAGGGTTTGACAGTTCACTTAGAAAAGAGCTGAATCAGAGTTCTTGGTAACTCTAGCTGTTTAAAACAAACTTTGGTGACCTTTAAAAATGGACTTGGGAGGTTGCCTGCAAGCAGCTTTTGGAAATAGGCGCAACGGAAATCCATAAATCTGCATTTGTTTGTGCAAGGAACCCAAGGAAGGGGGTGAGGTGCTTGGTGAGTGAGTACTTTGCTCACACTGAACCACCTGTTCTCAGCCAGTTGTTTTTGATCCTTCAGGGCTTAGCTTGGGGGTGTACACGTGAGTGTAAAGGGATTCACATAGGGCATATTTTTTTCTGGGACAAAATGTATTTAGTTTCTCTAATTAGAATTTTTTGTTCCAAAATGGGGATTAAATTATAAATCAAACTTTGATCATTTTTTATCAGGAGGCTTTGCTATTGACACTATTTTTTTCTGTACTCTAAATGAAGACCCTGTTACCTTTTATGATGATACATATGGATTAAAACTCTGAAACACTCAGGATGCTTGTGGTTTTCTTTGTTTTCCCAAATTCACTTAGGACCAATTCAAGCTCCCTATTATCAAGACAGGCAGGAAGTGGGGCACCTGGGTGGCTCAGATGGTTAAGCATCTGCCTTTGACTCAGGTCATGATCCTGAGGTCCTGGGATCAAGCCCCACATCGGGCTCCCTGTTCAGCCAGGAGCCTGCTTCTCCCTCCGTTTCTGCCTCTCTCTCTCTCTCATGAATAAATAAATCTAAAAAAAAAAAAAAAAAAAAAAGACAAGATGCTCAAAGTCAATGAAATGGGCCCCTACCTAGCTCCTAATCCTCATCAAGGAGCAGAGGACAGCCTATTCAGTTCTTAAAACAAAACAAAACAAAACAAAAAAACCCTCTGGGGCGCCTGGGTGGCTCAGTGGGTTAAGCCTCTGCCTTCTGCTCAGGTCATGATCCCAGGGTCCTGGGATAGAGCCCCACAGCCGGCTCTCTGCTCAGCAGGGAGCCTGCTTCCCCCTCTTTCTCTCTGCCTGCCTCTCTGGCTACTTGTGATTTCTGTCAAATAAATAAATAAATAAAATCTTTAAAACAAAAACCTCTCCTCCAAGCTCCCTCACCTCGACCAGCTGGCCTACTTGGTCTATGCGGCTGGGAGGCAGGAGACACAGAAGCTGGGGACCATCATTCCTTAGACTATACGGTGTGGCCATTTAACTTCACTGCTCTGCCCACCAGTGTAAGGCGTCTTGCTTACTGGCCTCTGACTGGGCCCTCCTGGCAGGTGCCTCTGCAGGAGGTAGGAGTTTTCAGGTTTGGCCTGTCCTAACAGGTACCCATGCAGCCCCTCTTGGGAGTTCTCCCACTTCGGAGGGCCTGAACCAGCCTAGATGCAGTCTGGGTCCCCGCAGATTTGCCTCTCAGAAGCCAGGGGTTTACCCGTGCATACTGCTGGGCCCTTCCCAGGCACAAACATGAAAAACTTGCATCTCGTTCCTTTCTCAGATATTGTTCAATGTCTTCAATGGACCCTAACTGTGGAAACAGGAAAGGCACCTGAAACACAATGGCTGGTCACTGATCCACTGCAGTAAGGGGTCGCCAGCCCTCAGAAACACAAAGGTCCATCCACTTTCTGGAAGGGAAAGGCCCACGAGACTTCTCCTATGTACTCATAGTCAGGCATGGGATGAAAACACATTATTTCTCAACAGGTCACTTTCTACAGAAAATCCTTAATAACTAAGCCATCCACAGATGAGGTCCCGCTGCTCCCCATCAGTGACGTACAGGGTTACCAGGTACAGGTTACACAGGTTATTGTGCTCAAATATTTCTAGGCCAGGGAACTCCCAAATCAAAGAGCACACACTTATCTCAGGAACCCACAAACTGCTAAGCATTATAGATTCACAGGACTCCTAAAGTATCTCACATACATGTGTAACCGTTTTTCTCCTACGTGGACATGCTATTGCAGGGAACGCAACAAAAATTTACTTAACTATACTAATTATCCAATAGTAACTGATCGTATGCGGCTTCTTCATCCACAGACACTGAAGGTGCAGCTGCTGTTCTGCGGGTTGGACGCCATGTAACGGATTTAAAAAGGCATTCCCTGGAAAATCTGGGATTAGAAGCAGCTGGGATTCACTTTGCTGCTGGGTGGCTGTTTACTATACAATCCAGTGCAAGGGAACCCGCCACAGTGGCCCGCAGTTTCCACCGCTGCTTAGAAAAGGGAAACAAAAAATACCCTGCCACCTCTTTCGCTTTTGTGAAAACTGAGTGACAATTGGCAAAGGTACTTTACTTGAGGCAAATAGTCATTCCTATTTGATTACCCCTCTCCTGATAGGACTCCAGATTCTGGGAGTGCTGGACCTGCCAACCTCAGGCAGCGGTGGCCTGCAGCCAAACCTACTGGGGGAGGTTGTAGATGCCCACACAGGACCAACGACTATCAATACTAGCACTGAGTCCCCAAATCAGGACCATACTTGCCCTCATCAGTTGATATAAAGACCAAATGGATGTGTCATCCACGTATGTAACCTCACAATGGTGTGTTACGTTGTATGCACCGTCATTTCATCTCTGCTAGCTGTGTGGGACCCCAGTTTGGAAAAGATTCAGCCAAACCACCCAGGATTCAAGGATTCCTCTTGAACTACACGGCTAAATGCCTGGCCTCTTCACAAATTTCTTCCCTTTACTTTTGGGCTGTTATGGCTCCAGCCCTCACTTCCTATTGGCAGCCCACAGCCTACCTGACAAGAAGGCTCAGGCTGTAGGGTCCTGGCTTGTCTCCAGTCCCTCGTCATACTCCAGGGATTCCTCCTGCCCTCCCACATAGATTTTCTTCTTCGGGAGTTAAATGGAACAACATTCAGAGAGGTTAGCATTAGTTATTCTTGATCTGCAATGGGAAAGTCTTGAAAAATCTGCTGTATCAGAAGGCTGCTCCTCCCCAAGGCCAACCTGCCTGGAGAAGAATGTTCTTGGCAGCCATCCATCTTTACGGTAGCGATAAAACTATGTTGCCAAAGAGACAAACTGATGTACGTGGTCAGGGCCTCTGAGGCCCCGTTGGTGACCTTCCCAGCCAGACATTGCCGAAGACTCAGAAAAATCAGAGAAATGGTTTCATCCCACTTTTGTCATCCTTGGGCTCAGGCGGGCTTTGTGTTCTGGCATGTGGTTGATGATCTCTTCCACCCAGATCCACCCCTCATTCGGCCCTCTCTGATGTTACCATTCCAGCCCTATTTATCTCGGCTCCTATGCTCTGAAATTAGGATCCTCTTCTCTCCAAATCTTGGCCACATTCTGTCCCCTTCATTCTGTTCGGGCTCTTGAACATGGTAGAGGCTGGCCTTGCAATGAGGTCTCCCTCAACCTCCTTCCTCTTGCCCTCAAAATCCTTTCTGGGTATCAGGCTCCTTGCTCAGCGGGGAGCCTGCTTCTCCCTCTGCCTCTGCCTGCCACTCTGTCTGCCTGTGCTCATGCTCTCTCTCTCTCTCTAACAAATAATTAAATAAAATCTTAAAAAAAAAAAAATCCTTTCTGGGGGTGCCTGGGTGGCTCAGTGGGTTGAGCCCCTGCCTTCGGCTCGGGTCATGATCTCAGGGTCCTGGGATCGAGCCCTGTGTCCGGCTCTCTGCTCAGCGGAGAGCCTGCATTCCTCTCTCTCTCTCTGTCTCTCTGCCTACTTGTGATCTCTGTCTGTCAAATGAATAAATAAAATCTTAAAAAAAAAAAATCCTTTCTGAATTGTCTGTTTTATTCTCCTCTCCCAACCCAGAAACAAAAGGCTTGTTCCTTCCCCAGCCCTTGGTCTCTGTCCCTAGTGTCACCTCCCACCTCAGCCATTCTCCCCTCTTGATTCCCTTTTGCCTACTTTGGTGACCGGAGTTTCCCAGGACTCTGCCTCCTGGGGCACTGGAGGTGGACGGGCCAGGGCCATGCCCTGTTGCAGCGTGTCACATCTGAGGAAGCATGTCACCCAACACATCACCCAATCTGAGCCTCAGTTTCCCCGTTTGTAAGATAAAGAGAATGACGGCACCTCTTTTACACAGTTGCTGTGACGATTTAATGGCAGGGGTGTGTTAGCACAGCACGCATGGTATGGGCTTGGCCACTGCTGACCACGGCCATTGATGCCACTGGAACTTCTCCCTGAGCTCTTTCCTGACTCTTTCCCTTCATCTCCACCTCTTCCTATCTGTAGCTCACCTTGACATTTGCACCCAATTCATGGCCTCAGTGGTCACTTCTCTGTCACACCCCTGACTCCTCCTCCAGCCCCGACATTCCAGCTGTGGCACCTCCCACATGAACCGAGCCAGACTCAGTATGTTCTCACTCCAGCCAGCCCTCCTGCCAGGCTCCAGAACGGCAGCAGTGACAGTAATGTGTATGGGTGACAAGCCCCACACCAACTGGTGCCTCACACACTTCGCCATTTCATTCCCGGTGGCGGGGGAGGGGGGCGTCCTCCCTCACAGTCACCCAACTGTGCAGTCCTGGGTCAGTGCAGACACTTCCCTCTCCTGCCTGGCCCACTGATTCCCCACCACAAATACCTCCAACTGGCCACTCCCCTCCATTCCCAGAGACCAAGGCCCTGGGCCCCCTGGTCTGTGGCAGCACACCCAAATCAACCCACCACCACTACTTTCCCCACCTTTTCCATCTCTCCTAAAGGCACATCCAGCTTCCTCCCACACAGCTCTGCTCAGGTCATTCTGCTGCCCAAGAGGCCGCACTGCCTGCTGAACGGCACCTAAGCCCATGCTCAGCTAAGTTAATCCAAACTCTTCACAACTCCCCCCTGCGCCTTCCCCTCCCTGCATTGTAGTTAGAACTCTGACCCTGTGCTACAGTGCTCTCCATTCCCACGTGTCCGTCTCCAAAGCCTTGCCAGTATTCCAACACCCCATCAAAGGCCACTTCCTCTCTGGAGTCTTCCTGACCTGCAGAGCCAGACTCTGAGGTTCCAGAGCCTTCCACGGACCGTTCTCATTCTATCACACATCTGATTCCCCACCAGACTGTGCACTCCCTGAACGCAGGGGCTGTGTGTCTGATACCTCTGATCTATCTACTCTGCTTGGATCCCAGCAAGAGTTCGGGACATGTTTGTGAATGACGGAGCCAGAGAGTGAGTCCCAACAGGGGCCACACTCAGCCCTCTGCCTCCAGCGGGGCTGGGTGCAGTCTTGGGCTGGTCGGCACAGAGTTAAAGCTGAGTCCTCCTCCAGTGCCCAA
Organism: Lutra lutra; assembly: GCF_902655055.1. NCBI lineage: Eukaryota > Metazoa > Chordata > Mammalia > Carnivora > Mustelidae > Lutra > Lutra lutra. Next base: position 74,972,263 of record NC_062282.1, on the reverse strand, counting down.
ACTGCCTTCTTGGGGCATTGAGGCCTTTGTGATTTGCACATTAATTAGGCTCTCAATGAAAACACAGACCAGAAAGCTCCCAGACTAGGGAAAAGTTGAGTGTCACTGGCCATCGGCCTCCAGGACGTGACTTGGCCGGGGCAGAGGAGGGACTGCTGGCCTCTGGGAACACAGCCCTGAATTCCAGTTCAGGCCCAGCAGGGCACCCAGAGAGGCTCATACCCACACCAAGAGTGATGATGACTTCCAGAGGGAGGGTTTCTTTATCGGAGCCTTACAGTGCAGCTCATGGCCAACTGAACTCAGGCCAGCCTCTGCTTGGTGCCAAGCGGCAGGGGCACCAGGAGCAAACCTCCGTCAAGTTGCAACAGTTTTCATGAGGGGTTACTGCTGTTTAGTATGCAACCCTAATCGGGGCCAGATGGAACTTCCCTCCCAACTTCAGCCACTGCTGATGGAATGTGGTTAAAAAAAAAAAAAAAAAAAAAAAAAAAACCCTTCTGTATAACAATTTCACAGTATGTGCCAAGAATGTTAAAATGACCAGACCCTTTGACTCATTCATGAAGCAAAGAGCCCACACATTTAGGGAAATGACCCTACATGAAAGCAACTCCATATGGACAGATTTCCTGATCATATCATTATGTTTGAAAGAGGATGAACCAGCAACAATGTCAAGGTCCATCCCTAGGAAGGTGTGACCTAAGTTCAGTATTACAGAGAACATCTGTTTCAGGTACTCAGTGTGCCAGGCCTGATGCTCAGATCGTCATGTGAAATCCGTCCTCCCATTCCATCCCAGTTGTGAGGTAGCTACCGTCGCTACCTCTGCTTTGCAGATGAGTCAATGGAGCCTTGGTGACTTGAGGGGAATTGTCTAGAGTTCCTGGGTTGTGGGGGAGAATTAGAAGCAGGTAATCAAACTCTAGAAACTGAATTTTTGCCACGTTGCACCATCCCTCTCAAAACATGTGTGTGATCATGAACACAGTGATGGAATAATGCATGTCTATTTTAAATATTAGTCGTCTATTGTTAATCATTTTAAATGCCATTTTCATAACATGGAAAATGTTATAAACTAAGTTAAAAAGAGGATGTGAAGCTGGAGGAGTACCACTTCTTAACATGTTTTATCTATGCATTTAGAAAAGGAACACATTACTGTATTCACAGCGACTGGATTTGGGTGGATGGACATCTTCTCCCTCCACATTGAATGTTCTAGCTTGTGTACATTTTCAATGGCAAGTCAGCATGAATAGTTCATCAGCATGAGCTCAGTGGCTTTCTATTTGCAAGCCTTCAGGTAGCTTACCTCTTACCTCGATGCGGCCTCTATTCTACCTGTCACATGTCCATGATGCCAGAGGCCTCCAGCACTCAGCTTCAGTATATGGGGGCACTCCCTCATGGCCCATCGTCTCCACCCAGGAAGTGGTTGGGGCATTCTAGGGTAAATCCACAGACTATGGACAATCCCACAAGCCCGGCCAAGGCTGTCTGGAAACACCCATCTCAGCATGGTCACCCCACAGAGTGGGCCTGACCCAGGGCCAAGACCACAAGCTCTCAGGTAGCACTAGCCCCATACTACCAGCTCCATGCTCTGCTAGGCTTCAGGGTGTGGTGTTCGCATCTGCTTTTGTTCTTAATTAAATTATATGACAATTTCCAATTCAGGCCACATGGCATCCATCACCTAGAACAGAGCTGAAGCCACCCCCTCGGACAGAATGTGGGCTTGGCTTGCCACAGTCCCCACCACTCCCTATTATCTCCACCAGAGTGGACACGTGTGGGACCTGCTGCTTTTGTAACAGCAGAGTCATAGGGAAATGAAACGTATTTTATGCTCACATTTTGAAGAGGAAAAGTGAGATACGGGTTAGCAGGGCTGTGGGTGTTAAAATAAATGGAAGAAGTTACTTACTTATGTTACCTCCCTGGTCCCAGTGAGTCTTTGAACTTTCCATCTCTGGCCTAGAGAGTCTCTGAGGGACAAGTAAAAGAAAACCACATCCTTTCTCCCTTCCTGGGAAGATTCCTGGCAAAAAGCACTGCTTACCTGCCCTCCTCCAGCCCCAGTAGTGATCCTGCCCAGCCACCAAAGACCTTCCCCCAAGCAGCTGGGGTGGAAGGTGAGAAACAACAGGTCAGGCAGAGAGGGGCTGCCCAAAGCCATGGCATTCAGACCCACCCCTGGAAATCCAAGAGCTATGCCCACTACCTGGACAATGTTATTTTGGAGACATGTTCCCAGCCTACTTCCCCCTTCCCGTTTGAAGCCGGATTTGGGATGAGTTTGTGCAAAGGCCCAGGTGTTACGAAAGCTGCCATCATCTCAAAATCCCAGGGCAGAAGCAGAAATAGCATCAGTGGGCCGTGAGTCAGAAAGCCTGGGGCTCCATCCCGGCTCCACTTCCCATTAGGGGAGTGACCTGAGGCCAGCTACAGAAGCTGCTGATGCCTCAGGATCCCCTTTGTTAATGTCTAGGGATTGGGTTGCTAGAAAGATTAAACACTTACAGAGCTCCTAGAGTAGTACCTGGCGCAGGGTAAAGGATCAGTAAATACTGGCTATTCTGCCCCCACTGCTGTGACCTGGCTTCGCCCAGATCAGAGGCCTGAGGAACACAGCTCAGGTGGACCCTCCACTCTTGATTTCTACTCTCCCTGCACTTGCTTGGGTAAACGGTCTTTGTCTCTAGCTGCCTGCTAAACAGCTGGGCCCAGGTGCTAATGACTTAGAACTCAGCAGGGCTGAGAAACCCTGGCCTGCAGGAACCTCCCTTGGCTTCTTGTTGAGAGCCTTCCCTGAGTTCACACAAGGCCAGTTCTTGGCACACTGAAAAGGACAGAATAAACACATGTTCATTTTTTGTTGCTGCCTCAAGGGACTGACGAAAGAGGACAAGTTTCCTTCTGGCACTATGATGAACTGACAACCTAAAGCCACGGACTGTGGCCTACCCACACAGGAGCAGAGCCAGGAACTCACCCTCCTCGGACGCTGTTCAATGCCTCCTATGGTGGCAAGGGCAGGGAGAGCACCCTGGACCTCGTGTTCTCACTGCTCAGAGAGCTTATCCAGGAAATGAGGCCCCAGAAGGATCTGGACTTCCCAGGTAGGCAGTTGTTCTCCACAACTGCTCAGGCCCCGGCGAGCAGGCAGGGGTAACCCTCAGTGTAGCCGTGAGCATGTGCACAGACCTGATCTGCAACAATCCCTCCACCCTCCTTCTACCTGCCCCAAAGCCCTTCCTGACCCCCAGCCTGTCCTGATTCCTCCCCTACCACCACATCTGGAGTTGCCCAATTGCTCTCTGCTGGAAAGAGCATTACAGGACAGATAGGATGTAGACACTTCTTCACCACTGCATCCCTAGCACCTAGCTCTGTGCCTGGCATACAGCAGGTGCATACATAGCACATTGGATAAACGAACAGGGCTAGCAGCCAAGAAGACCTTATGGTACTGTTATGGGTATTAAGTATCAGGCATATGGTGAGTGGATTGGCAGTTTTAGCAGCTGCCGATGGGGACTGCTCATGTCCCTAACATTGGCTGCTGCTGCACACCCAGCTTTGGGACCCTTCTTGGGTCTACCCATTCTTTGACAGCCTCCCATCCTTCTTCCGAGCTCCAGAGGCTCCTAGCCTAGCCTCAGGATTCCTTGTAGTTCAGGCCTCCACCTGCCAAGTTAGTTACCATTCTAGCACCCTCTGCAGGGAAGGCAGGGGTGAAGGAGGACAGGACAGAGGATACAATCAACTAATTTACCTCCAACTGTCCCGGGTGTTTATAAGGAAGGTGTTTTTTTTTGAGAAACATCTCCTTTGGTGTCCAGGCTCACTGTGCCTCACCTCGCCCAATATATGAATGCATGCCTCCCCTTCTTCCTCCCCTTCCAGGGTCAAAGTGTCAGGTTGTGAAGGAGGCAGGTCTGCTCCCATGAGCAGAGGAGACCCATCACTGGTAATTCTTCCAACATCTGGACCCAAAGTGTCTGAAGACTTAGGGAGAGAGATTTCCTCCACACCTGAGACCAACACAAGCTTTTCTGAGAGAGGGACAGAGCCAAATGTGAGCGTGGGGGCCAGGCCTCCTTGTTCTCAATCTGCTCGTGACGCCCTTCATTCCTCAACATGTTTGCTTTTGTCTCTGGGACGGGACCAGATCAGTGAGCTTCAAACACTTCTATGAGGTGTCACCCTTTGGTGAAACTAAACTATACCAGGACATGGCTCAGTATGTCGAGTAGAGGGATGTGGAAACCCCTCGCCCTGTATCTCTCTGAGTGGCCCCAAAGACGGTATGCTGCGACCCTCAGGCTGAGCCAGCCTGCTGGGGTCCCGTGTCACCCCACATGCTGACAGTGACCACTTAGTGTCCCTCAGGCATGACCCGACATGTTAGGGCAGCTGGCCCCAGGCTCTCCACGGGCCCCAGTGAGGAGAGCAGCAACAGGGGGTATGCAGTCCTGTCCTGGAAACCTCCTGGGCCGGGCAAGATATGCAGGCTGAATCAAGGCGCTGGGGCTAGGGGCAGGAGAGCTGCTGGGCTGGAAAGCTCCCAAGTGCACTCTCTGGGCTTTGGCTGCAGAACCCAGATGAGCCCACCGAGCCTGGCCTCTGTGGGCAGAGGGCTCAAGGCAGCCCACTCAGAAGGCTGCCAGCAAGAGGGGTCTTGTCCACAAGAGCTGTCAGCCCAGATCAGATAACTGAGGTGTCAGAAAGGACCACAAATCCAGCCCTTCCTTTATGCAGACAGGAGACGGTGGCCCAGGCAGGAGCAGTGCCTTGCCTGAGGAGACAGAGTGACATCAGAGCCAAGAACCAAACCTGGAGAGAGTGAAATCTGTCTAAGACCCCAGCTCATCCTTTCTCGAGAGCTGGCACCTTCTACTCCCAACAGCAAGCACCTTCCCATTCTTTCCATCCTCCTTTAGGCAAAGCACAGCAGACACAGACACTCCTCTCTCAAGACGAAGGAAGTAACACACTCAGCCTGTAGTTCAGGAGGACTGTTTAACACACCAAGAAATGAAGTTCCAACCAGAACGTCAAGGAGGGGAAGAGGAACGACCCCTCACCCTGGCCATAAGTGGTGCAGGGGTGAGGCCTCCCAGCACACTCCCTGGTGTTGTGGTTTTGAGACCCATGAGTCCATCAGGGCTCCAGCCCTGATTTAATGCTCTGGGTTGCTCTTCTAAAATTCTTAATCATTTTTTAACAAGGAGTCCCCCATTTTCCTTCTGCACTGGACACCACAAATGATGCCACTGGTCCACTGGTCCTCACCCACCAGTCATTCATTATCTGTGTGGCCCTAAGGGTCGTCACTTCCAGGAGCCTCCACTTTCTCCTCTGTAAAACGGACATGGTCATAGCATCCACCTTATAGAATTGTTAGGAAGACCAATGACAAGAGCATACCCAGAACGCTAAGCAGGTGGTTGGCATGGAATAAATAATTAATGACTGTTTACTACAATTGATCAAAATGCTAACTGCAGACTCTTAGACAACAACGCAGGTACTCTGCTCAACAAAAAGGAGACAAGCAGCCGCATCCCAGATCTGGCGGACCAGGGAAGGGCCACTGGTGCCCAGACGCCAGGCCCCTACCCCCCTCTTACCTTCCTGAAACGGCTGCGTTTGCATCTGCAGCCGGATCTTGATGAGGTCTACGGGCGTCCCCACCCCGACGGAGACCACGCCGGCCACCATGCTGGCCAGGAGAAGGTCAGACAGTGTGCGGGACCGGCTGGCCTCGGACTCCCGGCCGTGGTGCTGGCTGAGGAACCGCTGCGTGTTACTGAAGACCCCAAAGACCACCGAGTTGTAGACAGCGATGCTGGCAAGGGGAAAGGACATGCCCTTGAAGAAGCCGAACACCTGTGGGAAAACCAGGGGGCAGGAGCATGAGGGCCTTGGGCTGTCTGCAGGCCAGGTGCCAGGCTCCCCACGTGGTGCTCGGCATAGACCCTGCCCTCTTGGAGCCCGCAGGCTGGGGAGGTGACAGCACGGGAAAACTAAATCATCATGTCAGAGACAAGAATTAAAAAAAAAAAGGTTGCTGATGTGATGGGAGGGACCAGGTGGGTGAGTGAGGGGTAGCTCTCCATTCCCCAAAAGGCACAATCTGGCCCAAGGGAGGAACCCACTTCTGTAGGGCAGTTCTGTTTCCTGAGTCCAGGTGCCCTGGGCCTGGAACCCATATTTGCCACCAGTGTGGCCGTGTTCTTGGGCTGGAAAGCTATCAGGCTGCATGGAGCCCTCATGGGCAGTGGGCTTGCCGAGCACCCCACGTAACTTCCTCATTTACCACTCGACCAAAAGCATTCTCTAGGGCACTTGCCATGGGCCAGGCCCTGGGGGCCAACTGTAAGAACGAAATACTTGCTGCCATCACTGAGCCCACATCTGGGGGTAGGAGAGGGGAGGGGGCAACAGATAAACTGACAGGTGATTAAAATTCAACCTGCTAAGGGTGTGGTAAGGGTCTGAGGGGAAGGGAGCTGCAGAAAGACAGCACCAAGAGGCTTCCTTTGCACATAAGCAGAGACCACAGCAGAGGGTGCTGGAGTCTGAGAGGAGAGGGTCCTTTCCACACTGAACTCTCAGGGAACATCACAGACACTCCTCTGAAATCTGGAATATTCCACAGGCCCTTGAAGGAGTCAGGGCAGCACTTACTTTCAGCCCCATGCCAAAAATGAAAAAGTACCTGGAAGCTATTATACCAACTCCAGGTTGCACACAAACCTGCTAATCCTGACCTGGTTCAGAGGTAGGACACCGCACACATACACACACACCCCTTCACACACATGTGCATGCATACACACATGCACACACACACCTCCTCCCCACCTCAGGTTCTTCTTCCAAAACAATCTTCCTCAGATAATGTGGGACATCACTCAGCCTTGAGGTGCTGTGTCTCCAAGAAACACCTGCAGTCCCCACAAAATGGCCCAGAGGCAGGGGGGAGGGGGTGCGGCTGGGGCTGGCAGGCACTGTGGAGAATGTGTGCCCAACAGCAGAATCAGGAGCCACCTCTCAGGGAACTGGGGAATCACACACCACCCCGAACAGCTTGTAGTCCTTTGTAAAGCAGCCCAGCAAGAGAGTTTGAGCAATGCCCTGACACAAAACACACCTCTGAGGAAAAGGTCCAGGCACAGGCAGGAGGCTCCTGAGCCCCAGGGCACTTGCTAGGATGGAGGCTGTGGAGATGGTGGTCGATAAGAAGGCCACATTTCCAGGTACTCGAGGGAAAGCCCAGGGCTGCTATCAATGATTTCTTTAAATCATCAAATCATTTCATCATTAATTAGAAAATGTATTTTAAATTCCCCAAAGCAGGGCCTTAGAAAGTCTTTGGAAAGCACACGCTCATTCTTAAGAAGGGCACATGATACATCTTCCACAAAATATTATTCGCATTTTCCTCTTTGGGAAGGAAAATCCTAGGTCCCCTGCCTTCTAGCAACCTGAGGGACAAGCCAGCTCTGGGCATCTGGAATCCCAAGGGCCTGGCTCCCACCACCCCAGGTGAAGGGACACCTGTGAGCAAACGGTTTACCGGTCTCACCTTTGGCTCTGAAAACTGACATGTCCCCCTGTTTCTGCAGGAATTTTCTACTCTGTGATTCTAAATTCCTCAGAATTTCTCCAGAGAGGTTTCACAAAATCAGCCCCCACCCCCCAGTAACAGCACACAAGATGGCTGGGTTAAGTTTAGGGGACATACAATATTTGAGGTGTGGTGTGAGACGAGGAGAGAAGAGGCAACATAGAGCCAGAAGCGATGAGCAGGAATGAACGGACCTCCAGCCTGACGGGCTGGTGTCGGGGTTCTGGCCGCAGGGCCCAGGCCCCGGGCAGGCTTCAAGCTGTGTGCAGGAGTCCCTGAGGGGGACAGCTCCAGCTCCTGTCCCGGAGGCACTTACACTCTCCCTCCTGTACACCGTGCGGATGCAGCTGAGGGTGTTCTCATAGTTGACGCCGGCCTGCAGGCGAGTCTGTGGAGAGATGCGAGGAGGTGAGGGCCCAAGCCAAGATGGTTCACATGCCCACTGCCCCAGAGAGCATGGGCTTGTGGCACTGAGGCCCAGAGAGGGGAAGGCCCTGTAGGCCCTTCCTGGCCCAGCCAGGAAGGAGGGCAGGATTTCTGTCCCCGCCAGGCTGGTGCAGCGTCCTCTGCTGACACTGCCTCCTTCAATGTCCCCTTCAGGCCTTGCTGAGTGTGGCAGAAGCACTCTTGGGCTGAGAGAAGAACAAAAGTCTCTTTGTTGTTCGAAAGCGATGTTTGTTGGGGGACATGATCCCCGCCTCTTGAGTGCAAACACTTTCCAGGGCTCTGCCCCATCCGCTGCCCGTCACTCTGCCATCCTAAGTATTCCCTGAGTGACCCGCCCTTCGTAGCTCCAGAACCCCTTCATCTCTCACGGGGATGGTGCGCTGGTTGCCGGCGGTTTCCCCACTGGCTCCTGCTCCCTCTCAGCCCTTGGCCTGTGTCTACACAATAGTCACACTGATCACTTCTGACAAGAGCGGATCGCTATTTACAGCTCACTGGTGGCTTCCCACCAGACTCAGAGTAAACCCCCCACTCTCTACCAGTGTCAATGAGGCCTGGGTTGGCACCAGGCCTGCCTCTCACCCCTGCATGTCCTTTCCTCCATGCCCCTGCCCTCTGAGCCCACCACGTGGTACATCCCCCAATCCCTGGCCTCACTTTCCCCTCCCCCACCCTGCCTGAACTCTCCACCGGCTCTTCCTTCCCCCAGAAGGCTCTTCCTTCAGCTCCTACTTATCCTTTGTGTCTGAGCTTGTCATATCTCTGTTTACTTTGGTTTTATTTGGGCTCCCCCTCTCTGTCTGGGCTGTCTCACATTTCCCTCTTGTCCCCATGTGGAGCATGGCCCTGGCATGTATCCCCCTTGCACCGGCTAAATGAGGGACTAGAAGGGAAGACATGGTGTCCTCTATTGGAGGTTGGCTCTCGTGACCAGGGGCATCAGTAGACAGGCAAGGAGAGTCTGAGGAGGCTCACAAAAGTGTCAGGGCACCCCCTCTGAGCCTGGTAAGAAGGAACTCCAAGAACCACAGGAGCAGTGACTGCACCCTGCCCACCAGAACCCAGGGGTCCCTGAGGACTAAGACCCAGAGTGCAGCCTAACACATCACACTAACAGCCTGAGCTCAGTGTGTAGACAAGGAGCAAAGACTCTGGCAGAACACACATCATAAAGGTGGTGGTCTCTGAGGTGAAAATCACAGGAAATGTTTTTTCTGCCCTGAACGGTGTTTCATGTCTGACTTTCTTACGATAGACAAGGGTTACTTTCATTATTTTCAATTTACATTATTTAAAAATAATGTTAAGTATACAACTAATATGGGAATAAATTTTCTTAGTAAAAAAAAAATTCAACATTCTCCCTCCTCAATCTACCCTGCCCCCCTGCCTCAGCTAACCAGCATGGCTAACAGCATGGCTACGAGCTTGATAGGCATTCATCTCCATGGGCTTAGAGACCCCAATGGCCATGGGAAATCCACAGCACTCTCACAGGCAGGACAGGTAAATGGTAGTGTATGTTTTATAACTGTTACTTTCATAATCAAAGAAATGTAGCAGGTGACTCATTCAACCAGTACGATTGAATGCCTGTTTTCCAACAGCCACTATTCCACTCTCAGGAGACTTTCAGCAGTAGAGGAAACCAACCTCCTGGCCTCGTGGAACTTAGAACTAAGTGGGGATGGGGGGAAAAAAGAGTCAATAGTAGGTAATTCCCAAGCAAATATCTAGGTCTGCTGAGGACAAGTATCATGGCGCAAAACAGACCTGGGGGTCAGAAGTGTGGGCTGATTGAGGGAAAATGCAGTATTTAACCATCTGGAGGTGAAGACATGGGGGAAGGCGCAGAGAGATGAGAAGCAGGCTCACACGGATGGGCAGACCCACAGAGCTCTACCTTGGGGTGGGGTATTCCCAACCAGGACAAGAATGTAGGTGAGGAGACTTGAGCACAGGCCTCCCTCTTTCCCCTATTTAAGGCTGGTGTGGAGGTGATACTCTCCACTGGCCCCAGTGTGGGCAGTTCTGCCTCTGGGGACTGAATCCCCAAGAAGGTTCAAGTTCTACTGAAAAACTCGAGGACCCGAGTTACTAAAAAATCGTACATGAGGAAGCTCAACCTAGGAGTCAATCCCAGGTCACATAGGAGTTTTAAAACCATGGAGCAAGGGTCTCCCAGCCATACTGAGCCCTTGGGAAGGCTGCCACGGAGGCCAGGTGCATGGCACACGCCTCTGGGGCCTCGGTTACAACAGGGGCTGGAATTTAGTTGCAACAATTGCGTTCTTAGGGAAGTACGGGGCCTCTTCCAGAGCTTATCTCACAGAATCCCACAAATGCCATGCAGCCTGAACACTCGCCCCGTTTTACAGATGGAGAAAGCTGACTTCTTGTATTAGTTCTCCTACTGCTGCCGTAACAAATTATGACAAGTTTGGCGGCTTACCACATGCATATTTCATTCCCTTACCAGTTTGCTGCTGGTCTAAAGGCAGCTGAACCCCGATCAGGAAGTCCTGGGCATACTGCATCAGGCATATACTCCAAATGCACCAGCTGGGCCAAGAGGCAGGTGAGAATCTGGATCCCAGCTTCAGGGCCACTGTGCAGCCAGGGGCTGGCCCTCCCACCAGTGATGGGGCAGCCATGGGCAGGAAAAGAGCCTCTGACCTAGGTTAGCAGCGCAGGAGTTTTTAGCTCGGCTCTTCCCGCGGCAAGCTCTGGGACCTCAGACAAGTCCCAAGGCACTCGCAACACAAGACAAGCTTGTGTGTTCATCAGGATGGAAACGGTTCACTCATGACTCTGTGCCACAGGGACAATCTTCACAAGAGCCCTGCTGGGAGGTGCTCTTTGCCCATTTTTCAGATGAGGAAAGCAAGGCTCGGGGAGGTAAAGTGCTGCACCCTGGTCACAGGAGAGTAGGTGGACAGGCTGAGAATGCACTCCAGATTATTCCAACTCTAAAACTCTTGCCCGGACCTTTCTAAGACAGGGACTCCAGAGAAAATGTAAGCCAGAAGAAAGGAAGAAGCATGTTCTGGGGAGTAACAAGGGCCCTGGGCCACATCCCTGGGCTGGGACCAGGCCAGCCATGTAAGCTGGCATCACCAGGCTGGTACCCTGTGCGGAGAGGTTCTCAGGCTGGGCAGAGACTGGATTTGACGTATCAGGAAGGGTTCCCTCAGAGACTCCAGGGGCAGAGAGGACAGGAGGAGGAGCACTCCAGCCTTTTCAGGTGGCCAGACTTGCCTCTGTGGGGAGGGGGCACCTTCAACAAGCCCCTGGCCTGGCGAGGGTTAAGGGAAGGATGCTCTACCAGAGAGACACAAGAGGCAGCTTGTGCCAGAAATGTAGCTGGAAGGCCCACGGGGCAGGGATTGGATTTGCCTGGTCTACCACTGATGCCTTGCTATCCACATACCATCTACACACAGAACGTGTCCAGTATGTGAAAGTATGAGAAAAAGCAAGGCCCATATGGGGCTGATCCCCATCAAGAAGAAAGCAGGCCTAGGCTCTGACCTAGAGGGCCTGCTGTCAGAGAAGGAGGAAGACAGGGCAGGGGATGGTGGGGAGGCCGATGTGTGATCATAGCAGCCATTTGGCGAGAGCCAGAGCAGCTTGTCTTAGCACACGATCCAGGCAAAGTTTTAGATATGACTGTGCAAGTCAAGGGTGAGAAGGCACTATTTGAGACCATGTCCCAAGGTACGGCTCTGTAGTCCTGTTCACCACTGAGGACAGGGGGCAGCGATGGGGGTGGCGTCAAAGAATGTCCCTTTGTAGAGCGCCTCACTCCCTCACTCCTCAATACTTTGACACCTGGCATGACCTCGGGCAAGCCCTTTGCCCTTCCTGGGCCAGCTTCTCCATCTGTAGAACAAGGGGCGTGGATGAGCTCCATGCCAGAAGGCCGTGTTGGGTCCTCAAACCTCCCCCACTTCCTGGAGTTATAATGGCTCCCCATTCCCAACCCAAGTCCACAGACCTGCTCTGACAGTGAAGGCCTCCCAGGATGGAGTGCTGACCCACCTTTCCTGGCTTCTGATCTAGAGCAGCTTTCGCAAACCCGCTGCATCAGCCAAACTGGCCATGCTGGCTTTTCCCAAGCGTGGCCTGCACACGGTGTCCCTACCTCAGTGCCTTAGCTCTAGCCTGGAGTATCTGTTCTCATCACCTGAAACCCAACCTTAAATTCTGGACTTAGCTGCCACCTCACGCCTGAAGCCTTTCTTGTTCCTTAGTTGCACAGAGACTGGCAAGGGATACTTAGCATTGCCTTGGCTCCCTCCCTCACAGCCCATGAGAAGCTGGAGGCAGATATGCAACATTCACAAAAACAAAATCACTGCCAAGTAACCAGAGGAGAGCAAGGATTCCAAACCAGTCCTCCTAGCACCCCACCCCACCCCCACCCCCAGAGTTGGCATAGAGAATCTGCCTTGGGCTGGAGACTGTCTTGGGATCAGAAAAGGCAGACACATTCCTGGAGGCAGACTCACTCCAGGCCACTTTCCAAGAGGTAAAGGCAAACATGGCTGCAGTACCTTGACTGTGTCTAGAGGGTGGCCAACGATGACACTGGCTGCACCTGTTGATCAAAGAAGAAGAAGACCTGGTCACTGACCGCTGGATTCCTCACATGTACCAGTTGGCTCTTGGGATAAGACAAACAGCTTGGGCACTCCCATTCACTCATTCAGTCAATGCCCAATTACCAGAGCCTCCCCCGACCCACTGCAATGTGCTAGGCACTGGCCCAGTCACTGAGGAAGGCAGAGAAAATGAAGTAAAACCTGGGCCCTGCCTCAAGAAACAAGCACCCCCCAAAAAGGGCAGTGAAGTTGCTGGGACAACTGGTGATCCACATGCTTAAGAATGAAGCTAGACCCCTACCTCATGCCATATACAAAAACAAACTCAAGAGAGACTGAAGACCTTAATGGAAGCATTGAAACTATAAAAATCATTTGCTGAAACACAGGGGAAAAAACTTCATGGTCTTAGATTGGCAACAGATCCTTAGAACACCAAAAGCACAAGTCACAAAAGAAAAAAATAAATTGTATGTCACATAAATTAAAACTTTGTGTGCAGCAAAGGACACTATCAAGAAGGTGAAGACAAGTTATGGAATGGGGAGAAATATCTGCAAATCATATATGTGATAAGGGTCTTGTATCCAGAATTTATACAAAATACTTAAAACTAAAAAAAAAAAAAAAAAAGTATTTTTTTTAATGTAGGCTTCATGCCCAACATGAGGCTTGAACTCATAACCCTGAGATCCCAAGAGTCTCACATTCCACCAACTGAGCCATCCAGGTGTGCCCCACCATTCTGTTTTTTTTTTTTTTTTTAAGCAAAGGATGGGAAGAGACATTTCTCCAAAGAAAATATACACATGGCCAAGGTGTACATGAAAAGATGTCTAAAATCATTAGACGTTAGGGAAATGCAAATCAACATCACAGGGAGATTCCCCTTCATACCCATTAGAATGGCTACAATTATTTGTTATTGTTTTTTTTTTTTTCTTTTTCTTAAAGGCAAACAGTAAGTGTTGGTGAGGATATGGAGACTGGAACTCTTGCTCATTCCTGGTGGGAGTGTAAAATGTTGCAGCCACTGTGACAACGGTTTGTCATTTCTTCAAGAAGTGGAACAAAGAATCACAATATGGCGCAGCAATTCCACTCCTAGATAGAGAGCTGAAAGATCGGACCACGGGCACTGAACAAGTACACGAACACATATATTCACAGCAGCACTATTCGCAACAGCCAAAAGGTGGAAACAGCCCAAATGTCCATCAGTACCTGAGTGGGTAAATGCAATGCAATGCGGTAAATCCTTGCAATGAATCCTGTTGAACATCAACGGGAATGAAGTGCTGATGCCCTTCAGTGTGGAGGAAGGGTGCAAGAGGCCAGACGCAGAAGGTCCCAGGGTGTCTGATTCCATCTACTCTAATTATCCAGAACAGGCAAACCCACAGAGACAGAAAGCTGGTTAGGGGTTGTCAGGGCTTGAGGGGAGGGGAAATGGGAGTGACTATTTGATGGATCCAGGGACTTCTTTGGGCAGGAGGAAAATTTGGAACTAGACAGAGCTGACAGGTGCACGACACCATGAATGCACTAAATGCCACTGAATCGGATGCTTGAAAATGATTATTTCTAGGTTATGTGATTGGTGCCTCAAAAGGGGGGGGAGGGTGTGAAGAGAAAACCCGGAAACTTTTCGGTTACCTATGGTTCAGTTTACTTCACTTTTTTTAGACCTCACTTTTAGCAGGTGTAGGTGGGAGTCATATTAGCATCTACCTCATGATTCCATTGCAAGAATGAAATGAGCTAATGAAGGTCAAGTACCGGCAGAGTTCTGGCTCTAATAGGCTGTCACTATCCACTTTTAGTTGGGTTTTTTAAATTTGTTTTTTGTTTGTTTTTGTTTTTAAGAAGGCTTCTCTGACATGGTGATGGAATCTCTGGATTTTTCTTCTCACAGAAAAATGCCCATCTGCACACACAGTCGCAAAGGCCTGAACAAATTCCCTGCCCCGCTGATGAGGAATGAAGCCTTTCTGTCCACATGGGTGATTTAACCAGGTAAGGCAGTCCTGGAATAGGAGATGGGTAGAGGGGCAGAGGAACAAGCTAACCCCAGAACAGACATGTGCTCTGTCTAGAACCTCCAGACCCTTCTCAGTCCCTTCTTCCCACAGAAGTGGGAGGAGACAGAAAGGTGAGAGGCAGAAGGAAATGAGTATTCATTCTATAGGAGCCCCTCCCAGCAGGGAAGAAAGGACTTCTGGTCTCCAGATTCTAGTTGCTTCACTATGGGCATCCCTTAGCCCAGGAAAGCAGCCTCCGAGCCCACCTAGGACATGTATCTCCCTGGTCATTCATTAGTCCATGCATCTGAAAGCAGGGAATACAAAGATCAGAAATGGGACCATCAGGTCAGTGGTTTCCAGACCTGAGGGCCTCACAGACCAGTAAAACTTCCAACAAAATGTAAAGGATGTCATGGTGGAATTTTATCCTGCAAGTTCATTAAGAAGGAAAACAGCTAGAGATGAGTACAGGGGTTAGGATGGCCCTGGTACCAGGCTGTGTGGGTTGGAATTCCAGGGCTCCAGCTGGACGCACGGCCTTGGGCAAGTCACTGAATGTCTCTGTACACCCATTTCCTTGTCAGTAACATGAGGATGTAATAATGGTAGCTACCTCACTGGGGCTACAAAGAGATACACACCAACAGACATGAGACCATATACTGTCTGATTCAATTTGCATAAAATGCCAAGAAAAGGCTAATTTATCGAGCCAGAAAGTAGATTCAGAAAGTTGCCCAGAGGGAGAAGAAGGGCACGGAATTTAACTGTGAATGGGGATCTTACCGGGGAAGAAAATGTGCTAGAATGAATTTATGGTAACGGCTGCACCACTGGTAAGGTCGCTAATAATCACTGAATTGTATACAAAATTGATGCACAAAATAACCTCAGAGAAGTCATTTTAAAATTACCTGTGGCCCTTCAACAGCACCTGCTATTGACTCAGCATTCAGGTATGATCCTCATCCTCACTCCAGGGAAGCAAGAAAACCCCCAAATCAAAAGACAACAACAAAATGATAACATCAACTTGCAGAATAAAGGACAATCCACTATTTACTGTGTGACTTGGGGAGGGTCCCAGGATCATCAGAGACCTGTAGCTACTTGGACAGCCTTACCCTCAAATCCAGCCAGGGACAGCCCTTCTGAAGCTGGTCTGGCTATGTAAGGGTACAGCCTTAAGTAGGGACGGCTCTCCCCCAGAATAGCTGACGGTTGTCCAAAGAGGGCCTGAATAGGGCCAGTGGGACCCTGGGTAGCACCCCGACCCCATGGTGAGGTTAGGAGAGGAAGGTCTAGACGGCCTGTACAAAAGAACTGCTTATGGTGAAAGGGACCACCTGTGCTCATGACAGCGAGAAGCAGGGGCCCTGCAGCTACGTGCTGGGGGTCAAAGGCAGGCGGAACCATCAGAAAGGGATCCTGGAATGCTATCTGGTCTGTTGTTCTTTTTATCTGTTTCATTTTCATTTTCCTATAAATCTCCTGTTCCCCATTTCCGAACACTTGGTGGGGCACAAACACACTAATTATAGCCTCTGCCTCAGCACCTCAGGTTTTTCGTTTTGTTTTTGCTTTTGACTTTGGGCAGAGGTTGCAATTGCCAACATCCCTTTTCTGAGGATCCTCTTAGATGGGGCCAAAAGAAAGATAACATTCTACAGTAAGTGCTAGTGCTTCTCATCCCCTCCCCGGGCCCCACTGGTAGCTGATAAGAGTAGAGAAATAAACCTACGGTAAAGAGACGATCAGAGAAGCGAGGAAATGCAGGCAACTCTTGCCCAAGCAAACCCATCCCGGGCCCAGCAGACACCGGTTCCAGGAGCGGCTCCAAAGGAAAAATGGCTCCAAGACGGCCAGGAGGAGAAACCGGACAGTCAGTGGATAAAAGCTGAAAACTGGAAGGGTTCCTCCTATCTGGCAATGGGCACCTGCAGCCAGGCGCTGGGCTCCCAGCTCTGCGCCCCGCACCCTTCAGCCAGGGCGCCCTCTAGGGCCGGCCTGATCGCGAAGCCGGGCTCCCCATCCCGCGCCCGGGACAACCGCCACCCTCACCCAAAAGATCTTGCAGCTGTGTCCTCAAACTCAGGCGCACACCCGGTCTCTAAAGGGTGTGTGCGCGCCTGGGCGCTCCATTGGCTGTCGGCTTCGACGGCGGGTTTAATAGTTACCGGAGACAGTCCTCGGGATCCTCACTTTGAGGCAAAGCCGCAGCTCAGGGGGAACCTGCGACGCTGGCGGGGCAGCGGGCGAGGGACAGCAGGCGAGGGACAGCGAGGCCAGCAGGCGCGGGGCGGTGGAGCACTCCGGCAGCAGGCGGCGAGCACGATGTGCGCGGGGTGGAGGCGCAGGGGTGCGGGACGCCCAGACGTATCATGGCACGGTCTGTAAACTCGGCCGGGTCTCTCTTTTTCTCCCTGGCCCGGACGTATCCTGCAAGCACACTCACCTCCCGGAGGTTCCCTCCCATCCAGGCTGGGGCTCACCTCCGATCCAGCCCGCCGCGAAGTCCTCCAGCTGGAAGCTGCCCATGGCCGGAGCCGCGGCTCCTCGCGCTCCCGGAGCCCGGTCGGTGCCCAGTCAGAGTCCGCGGCGCATGCCCCGCCGGCCCGCGTGTCGGGGGAGGAGGTGGGAGCCTGGAGCGCACCCCAGGACCTCCCGCTAGTCCTGACTCTGAGCCGCGCGACCGATCAGCCGCCGCGCTCACCTCTCCAAGAGTCGGCCGCCGCGGCTAGCACGCCCCCAGCGGGCCTTAAAGGCGCCGCACCTCGCCGCTCCGGGACATTGGGGCCCGGCGCGCGCGGCATTCCCTCAGCGCCCCCTTCTCCATCGCCCACGCCGGGCCACCTTACACCCTCCACGCCTCGAGGCGAAGATGCCGGCCCTGCCTTGTTCACACCTTCCCCGAGACACTGCAAGAGATGTCAGGGACAGTTTTGCAAAATTTATTAGAGGTGGAAATGGAGGCTTTATCCCAAGTCTAGAAGAACGTGATCGCAAACACCTGGAGGTGATAGGATCCTTTAAAACAGTGCTGGAGGACTTCTAACTGCGCAGGGAGCAGCTTAGCCCCAAGTCCTTAGTTTTCCGAGGAGCTGATTGAAAGCTAGGAGACAGTTCCGCTGTGAAAGACACAGGACACAATTTTGCAGGCCCTTTTTGGAGGTCAAGGACTCTTCCACGGCCACACCCTCCACACCCCTCTGGCTAGTCCCAGGCTGCAGAACCCTATCTATTCAAGAATAAAGAGTGTGTGGAAAGCACCTAGCCCAAAGTTAGACTCAAATCACTTCAAAATAAATACTTGCTATCTGGATGTCTTCAGGCCAGAGTCTGTGCCCAGGGCCTTGTGCATGGTTCCACTTCCTCCTCACAGCAGCTGGGAGCAGGTATTAGGATCGCCCCGCTATGGGTCAGTTCTGTGTGTCTGCCTGGCCTCCCAGCAGTACCCAGTGATCCCATCAAACACTAACCTAGGTGTCGCTGTGGAGGTATTTCTATAGATAAAGTTAACATCCCAAACCAGGTGACTTTAAGTATGGGAGCCTATCCCTGATAATCTGAATGTGTCCCACCCAATCCGTTGAAAGGCCTTAAAGAGCAAAATGGAGAGGCACCTGCCTGGCTCAGTGGCAAGAGCATGAGACTCTTGATCTGGGGTCTGGAGTTTAAGCCCCCGTTGGGTGTAGAGAATTTTTTTATTATTTTAATAAATAAATTATTATTTATTTAATTATTTTAATAAATAAATTATTATTTATTTAATTATTTTATAAATAAATTATTATTTATTTAATTATTTAAATAAATAAATTATTATTTATTTAATTATTTAAATAAATAAATAAATAAAATTAGCGGCACCTGAATGGCTCAGTCGGTTAAGCCACTGCCTTTGGCTCAGGCCATGATCCCAGGGTCCTGAGATTGAGCCCCACATCACACTCCGTACTCAGTGGGGACCCTGCCTCTCCCTGTCACTCTGCTGGAACCCCTTGTTTGTGGTCCCTCACTTACGCACTCTTTCCCTCTCTCTCAAAAAAGTTAAAATTAATTTTTTTCATTAAAAAATTTTTTTAAAGAGCAAAATGGAGGCTTCCCTGAGGAAAAAGAAATTTTGCCTGTGGAATGCAGTGTCAGCTCCTGCCTGAATACCTCCAACTTTCCAGCCTGTGCTCCAGATTTCAGACTTGCCTAGCTAGACCCCACTTAACGTAACATATACATCCCCTGCTAATTACTTCCCTGGTGGAACCCTGTGTGCACCCGACACAGCTCTGACATCGCTGATTCCAATCAGCTGTGGGCTTTCTCTTCTGTCTCCCAGCCCCAGGAGCTGATGCTTACTGCCTTCTCAATCATGTCCCATGCAGCACCCAAGCAAGCAAACACCTGGACATTCAGGGTCATGTCAGATTTTCAGATACAGCTTTCCAGGGGCCTAGCTCCCCTCAGATCCAGGCTCAGCCTACACTGTCTGCTCTGGGCCACCCAGGAAGGCTGAGAGGTTTTCCTCTGTCCCTCAAATATCCTCTCTGCAGGTAGGCTCTGCACCCAGCCAGAACCCAGCTGGAGGTCCATGCTCACTGGGACCCATGGCCTGGCTATGTGGAGGTGCTTTTGGTGTAGTGGGAGTTCCCTGACCTCCTTCCAAGAAAGAAGGTGATTTGATGCTGGTTTCCAGCAGGACACCAGCCCTGGCACCCCTCATGGTGAGGGTATGGTCTAGAAGGTGCCTCTGCTGGGTCTGCTCTTCTCCCTCTGGCACGTCTATGTCACCTCCTCCAGGCCATCATGCAATAGCCACCCAGGCCTCCTTCTTCCAAAGCAAGACAAAGTCTGGCCACTGAGGCTTGCTGATAAGGGCCAAGAAGCCTGCTGAGGAGTCAGGGCCCACCATGAGCATTGACCCCCAAGCTGTGCCTTACCTACCAGGCCTGAGTTATGTGCCAGAACAGTTCCAAGACATGAATGGTCTCCCAAGACGGGCCCTTTTGTGAGTTCAGCACTGAACAAGACAACAGGTGGAAAGGCCCACTGTCTTGGAGGACCACCAGGCCGATTGTCGTTCCTCAGTCCTGTGTCAGCAGTAACTGGAAGGTCCTGAGTTGGCAGGCAGTGGCTCTGAAAGCTACTGCTTAAACTGCTAATGAGTGCAGCAGAATGGAAGGAGTGGGCTCCTTTCCAGAATTAACCACTGTGCTCCATTCCCAGATGAGTGCCACAAATCTACCCATGAGGCACATCACCCGACAGGCAGGGGGAGGACCCAGGTCCAATGGCAGTCACAGGGCTGGCCTAGAGCAACCCAGACCTCTAGGCTGGGGACCTGGCAGAAGGCTCACTCTGAGTGACTCCTGGCTTCCCTGCTTGGGAGCATTTGGAATGCTGTCATGCACATTTATATTCTACCCTTGCAAGAGAGAGGGTTTGGAAACTGAAGCACAGAGAGATCAGCTCCCTGGGTTGCCAGGGCCAGAGAAGTCCCCATTTCCTTTCTCCCTCAACTCTTCCCAGGAGGTACCCTCCTGGAGCGTTTCCCGCTGTTGTGGGGTATGCACGTGGGATGTGCTGCTAACACCTGACAACCAGCGGCCCACTTCCCACCTCTCGTTTGCCTTTTCAGGTGATAACTTTCCTGAGCACCTACTATGGGCCAGTCTCCACTCTTGGGATCTGTCAGAGAGGAGCCAGTCTGAGTTGCTCACAGGGAGGCAGCGGTGAGAGCCCTGGGGAGGGAGCTGTGTGCCAGGCAGCTGTTGGGGAAGCCTCCAGGCCTTGAGTCTCTGGGCTACACCCAGTCTATCCAGCCTCATGGTTCTGCCTCCTTAAGGCTCTCTTGGCCAAGCCCTCCCCTCCCACTCCCTGACACCTGCACCTGCCATGCCTGAGCCACACATGCCTGAGCCACACAGTCCTGAGCCAGCTGCTCCTGCCTCATGGCCTGTGGCTGCGACCCTGCCTCCTGCTCTCTTCCCTTCTGGAAGCCCAGCCCTACTCAGCTACTCTCCCCTTCTCTGCTGTTCCGCTCTCCCTCCTTGATGCTTCCACCCCCGTGTGGACCTCCAGGAGGTCCTCAGGACCCTCAGCACCCTGGCCCAACCATGTCTGCATCTCTCCACTCACAAGCCCCACATCTCATCTCCCACTCAGACCTTACACCTTTCTTTACCCAACACCTCCACCTGGGTGGCCCCATGTCATCTCTGATGTGACATGTCCCTTGATGAGCTATGTAACTCCCCAAGTATTCCTCTTTTCCCACCCAGCCAGTCACCCAAGCCAGACCCTGGGTGTTGTCTCTGATTCCTCTCTCTGCCCCAGGCCTCTTCCCAACAGCCATCTCCTCCTTGACCCTGATGTTCAGCCCTTTCTGGCCTCTCCCTAGGTGGCTGAGCCCAGGCCTGTGCCACTGCCTGCCTAGATGAGGGTGACAGAGGCCCTCTGCCCCGTCCCCTGTCTAGTCTCCTTGCTGCTGCCACAGTGAGTTTCTGAAGCCTTGCATCCGCTCTGGCCCTCCTCTGTTGAGGGACCTCCAATGACTCCCCATGACCTTGAGCATAACTCCAACACCCTGTTAGGCATGTGGGCCTGGGTCTGGCAGCCTTTCTACTTCTTACTTCCTACCATCTCCCTTCAGACTCCCCCACTTCCTAGCACCCCCACCTCAAGCTGGGCAACATGTCCTCCAAACCCCACCTGCTTTCCACATACGACTGTGCACACATGTTCCCTTCCTGTGAATGCCTTCCCCTCAGCTTCTCTGGCTAACCCCTCTACCTGACCCATTTGAGACTCAGCTCAGCGCCCACCTTCTCCTGTCATGCCTTCCGTGAAGCACTCACCACCACGCTCCGCCCTAGATCCGCTCCCTCTCAAGTGTATTTCCAGAATATCTTGGGCCTATCCATATCACGGCTGCCACACTTTAAAGGTTAGTCTGTCTTCCTAAGAACAGGGCAGTGCCTTATTCTCCTGTAAACCTGCAGTGCCTGGCACAGGCCAGTCACCACTCAGTGGGCTGTGGAAAAGGAAAGGCTGTGGAGCAGAATTCTGAAAGGCCTGCTGACTGCGGACAGCCTGAGAGGGGGTCCAGGTAGAAGACAGAGCAGAAGAGGCCCTGGTCCTTTCTTGGCATGTCACAGAGGCCTGACTTCTTTCAGGCCCTCAGAGCTACCAGATGTTTTTCCACCTCAAGACCTTTGCCTTAACCACTCCTGCTTGTGGCTCCCTCCTCTTGCTGTTCTGGAGGAGAGCTTCCACTTCCTTTAGGCCTGGATGCTTCAGGTGAAACGTCCTCTTCAGAGAGGACTCTCCAGGCCCCTGGGCCAAGGTCAAGTCCTTGTCCCTCTCGAGGCAT
This sequence comes from Lutra lutra, assembly GCF_902655055.1. Lineage (NCBI taxonomy): Eukaryota > Metazoa > Chordata > Mammalia > Carnivora > Mustelidae > Lutra > Lutra lutra. Next base: position 74,950,174 of record NC_062282.1, on the reverse strand, counting down.
CCCTGTTTCTCATTCTACCCCTTACCATGTTGGTCAGCCTTCGTGCAATGCCCAGGAAGCCTCGGAGCAAAGGACTCTTCCGAATCACCCACGGCCACTGCGTCCTAAGCCTTGGGCCATGGAACAGATGAACGGGAATTCCTGATCGCTGAATGCAAATGAATTAAGTGGAAACACATGTGTATGTTGTATTTTTCTTTGGGCATTTGTACCTGCTGCATCCATCCTGTACTGGTCTCAGACAGTGGGAGGTCTCTGGTTCCTTCCAAATCTTATGGAAAGGGAAAGAGCACATGGTGGTTTTTAAGGTGCTGTTCAAGCTTCTCACTTGGGGCGACATTCCCTTCATTAATGACAGTTGTTTGGGAAAGTCTATTCAAAGCATGTTCAGACTGTATTTGGTCCAGCATTAATTCAATTTGACTCCAAGTCAAGAAACAGAGTTGCAGGGCTGGGAAGGGCTGGGAAGGGGCAAAGCAGCCACTGGGAGACTGGGAAGCCTGGGCTCTGCTTCTGGTGCTGCTGCTGCCTCCCTGGGCCCCGTGGGCAGCTCCAGCTCTCAGTTTCTCTTCCTGTCTTTTGGAGAGTACAGATAACTTCCATTGTAGGCAGTACCCAAGAAGTACGAAATTCTGGGCCACCGTGACACCGGCTATGCATGTCTTATCAAGATGTGCCAGCAGAGAGCGCTGCTGTCCAGCACTTGGGACTCCCAGGAGGAAAAAACCAGCTTGGCCGCTCCAGAGGGAGTTTCCCGGCCCAGATTCCTCTGCCCTGGGGCTGGCAGCGCATACACTTGGAGTGAAAGAGGAGCTGAGCTGGGAGGCTCACAGGGATCTGAAGGTGCCAGAGGGGACATCTGAGGGGACTGAAGAGGATCCATCTGAGGCTGTGAGAAGCTGACTGTACTGGGAGGGAGAATGCCCCAGTAAAGAGAGATGACACCCCCTATCTCTTCACCTGCCTTGATTCAACAAGACAGCAAATGTACCAGGGTCTTTTTTTTTTTTTAAACCAGGGCTCCAAGCTGGCCCAGTACTCTATGCTCCACCTCCAACATCTCATTGTATTCTGTGAGTAAATTCCCCATTTTATAGCTCAGAGGAGTAAGGCTAAGGGAGGTTAAGCAATTTCCCCAGAGCCATACAGCCAGTGAATGGAGGATTATACACCTGCTGCATGACTCCAGGACCCAGCTCTTAACTAGAGTGCTGCCTCTTGGCCAAGACTTAGAAAGTGGAGATGACTTTTTCCAAAGCCCTTGCTTGTCCCCATCCCTGCCCTGGCCCATCTGCATAAATGTCCTAACTTCTGTGATTAATTTCCCCACCATCAATAAGATGGTATGAATATTTGCCAACCACACTCATATTCTTAGGGCTTCTGCAGCAGATGCCCCAGTAATCATGGGGAATGCCCTGGGATATCCTCTGTCCTGTCCTCCCTGACAGACTCCCCTGGACTGAGCTGGTTCTGTGCACATCTGAGAGCAGGAAAGCCTGGTCCACCTTGGGCTTTTCTTCTCAACTCCTGGACATCAGTGGACTGGTGCTGAGGACACGTGGAGGCTGGGCAGGTCAGGGGACCAGGTAGATCTAGAATGGATGGGTTTCTATGGGAGGAAAGGAAGGAGGGGTGGAAGGATCCAGAACAGCAGTTGTGACCACATCCCAAAGCCCCTGCTGAACACCTACTGGGGACCAGCCTGCCAGCGATAGAAAGGGCTTGAGATGCTGACAGCAGGAGAGAAGTTTGTGTTGAAGATGTGTGGCCAAGCACTGCCATGTGGTAGGTCTCCCCAGCATGCGTTCTTCAAACATCAGATACAGGGTCCTGCAGGGGAGGCCAGGAAACCCCCTACTCTGGATGATCTGAAAAGAATACAGGCCAGGAGGGACAGAAGAATGTCTTGAGGACACACTCAGAACCCTCAGGAGGGAGGTGACCTCTGGGTGGATCCTAAAGAGACAACCTGGGCTTTGACCCATGAAGGTAGTAGAGAAAGGCAGGTGGGCAGAGGGAAGAGCCTGAGCAATGCCAGCCAGGGACGGCGAGACACCCTGAGGAGTGTCCTGAGGAGGCTGAAGGCTTGGGGTCTGATGGCAGAAGATTTTAGCCAGCAAACTGACTGTAGGTGGTCTCAGTCTTTGTGCTGCTCCCTGTGAGGGGACAGAGGACCCGTCTTGCAGCCATCTGCGTCTCACCGAGACAAACCTCCCTGGCCCAGGCTGAGGAGGGCTTGGGCTCCCTGCAAATTAGCTTTTGTTCTCAGCAAGGACCTGGTCATCTTGTCCCAAAAAAGCGGAGGCCTGTGCTGGTCAAGCCTCTCAGAAGGGCTATGGTCTCCCACCCCACACCTGCCTGGGCAGTTCACTGTCATGCCAGGACACACATACCTGAATGCCCTCTGCATGAGGGTGGTGGCCAGGGGACAGGCAGGCAGGAACTAGGACCATCAGTACCTTCCACGCCCAGGGAGAACACAGGTCTTCCCACTAGTTGTGCGTGGCCTTAAGGAGAGCCACAGGGTGTGATAAAACCCACAGCTCTGAACCCACCCAAATCCTACTGTTCTCTGCTCCAGGGTCCTGTGAATGTGGCAAAGAGCAAACTTCCCATTGTTGAGAGAGGAGAGATTTTAAAGAACTCCAAAGACATCTCAATTTTGTATAAAGCACAAAGGAAAAATTTAAAAGAACAAAATCCCAAACCATATGGATTAGATTAGAAAAGAGAGATTTGCTAAGTGCCAAAAGCTGTGCCCAGGGAGGCGGCTCAGGGGAGCCAGCCCTAAATGAGGTACAAGACCCCTTGGGGCCCAGGCAGAAGGGAAGCCACCCACTGCCCCACACCTGCAGCTCTCCTGTGACAACAGCCGGCTGCCTGTCCTCCTCAGGGTGACTGCCGGCCACAGCCCCACCTTCTCCCTCTAGCATGCCAGCCTCAGTGAACGAGCTCGCTCCTGCCGTGAGTCCCCAGAATTGGGCTCTGTATCTTGTATGACAGCATTTCGGCAGCCATGTCCAGGAGGACACTCACGTTCACCATTCATGCCCTTGTGAGGTCTCTCCACACTGAATGACAACTCATCGGCCTGATCAACAGAGTATGCCAAAGGTAACAAGCCGTGACTCTCGAGGCTAGGTGGGAATCAGCATTACAGCTCTGCCTTGGTCTCTGGGATCACTTGCTCTGGGGGAAGCCAGTCACCATGCTGGGAGGCCACGCCAGTGCCCTGCGGCGTGGCCCACAAGGGGAAGGAAGGAGGTCTTCTCCCAAATCACCGGCACCAATTTGCCAGCCGTGGGAGTGAGCAAGCAGAGCCTCCGGCCCCCGTCCAGCCTTCAGATGACCGCAGTCCTGGCCAACACACTGACCGCAACTTCACGAGACACCCCAAGCCAGAGCCACCCAACCAAGCTACTGCCAGGTCCCTGACCCTCATAACTGGGAGAAAATACACGTATGTCATTACTTTAAGCCACTAAGTTCTGAGATGACTTATTACAGAGAATTTGATATCTGATAGAAGTAATGTAAGCATCATGTTAATGTTATGACCTAAACATAACAGTCAAGGGCATGGGGTCTAGATGAGACACGTTCACAGCCAGGCTCTACTGTTTGCTGTGTTCTTCCCTCGGCCACTTAATCAACCTGCGTCTTGACATTCTCATTCATGAAATGGGAGCGCTAATCATACCTAAATGAAATCATTCTTCTTTAAAATTTTTTCAAAGATTTTTATTTGAGAGATTGAGAGAGAGAGAGAGAGAGAGCACGAGCAGGGGAGGGACTGAGGGAGAAGCAGACTCCCGCTGAGCAAGGAACCCGATGCAGAGCTGGATCCCAGGACCCTGGGATCACGACCTGAGCCAAAGGCAGCCTCTTGATTGACCGAGCCACCCAGATACCCCTAAATGAAATCATCCTTAACTCATCATCAATGCCCATGAGTGCTCAGCCCCATGGCTGGCACACAGCAAACACTGGAAGTTAGTTGGCGCTTATCCTTTTTATGGCCTCTGTGTCCTGACACGTGTTCATGCATGTGTCTGTGTTGGCACAGAACTCCCAGCCGATGCCACCTGGATCGACGAGCAGCAAGCCACCTGCTCTTCCACATAAGCCCATTCCTTCACCCGTGACCTCTCCTGCCCCAGATCCTTCCTGCGAAACCCTCGCTCCAGAAAACTCTCTGTCCTGAAACATGGGGGGTTCTCTTCAGCATGCGAGCCAGTCAGGCTCCTCCAGCTCCCTTGGGAGTGCTGGCAGGTGGCCCTGCTGAGGCTTGGGAGGCCACTCGCATGGGAAGAGGAAGCCACATGGCCGACCCAGCTTGGACTGCACAAGGAGAGAGTTCTAACACGCAGACAGACACTTCCCAACCCAGTTCGTTTCTCTGAGGGCAGCGAGAGCCCAGGGATGCCAGCTGACTGGATCCAGCCCTGTGGAGCATGAAAGGGGAAAGACCAGTCACCCCCTCCAAGAACAAAGCCAAGGAGCCTTCCAGCAAGGGCACCTAAATGTCTTCACCCTAATGTCAACCCAACCCAAAGGAAAGTCATACAAGTGCCTCAGAAATTTTTTTTTTTTAAGTGCATTTTAAAAAAGAAATTCTTGGATGTGACTGAAGTTCAACCGGCTGATTTCTAGCATGCGTCCTATCAACTTTGCCATCCTCGGGAAGACTGGGGAGCCGGTAAGGGTGTCCTCCTGGGTGGAGGAGGAACAGTAATCCAGCCATCAGGGGTGTACGGGTCAGAGGGGAGGGGAAGGGACATGAGACCAGTGCCGCGGGACAGAGTGGCTGTGAACGTGGGTACCAAGAGACTGTTTCGAACAGGAGCCAAGGTTCACAGTCCCAGGGGAGGGGGGGCACGTGCTGTCATCATAAGCACATGCTTCAGCCTCAGGGCCATCCGCCATGCTGTGGGGGTAAGCCTGGAGTTTGGGGTCAAAGCTGGGGCACCAGAAAATGTTATCCCCAGAGGTCAGGGAGGCCGGTCCTGACCTCCCCGGCTTGCTGCTCCAAAGCACAGTGAGCCAGGCAAGGGAAGGGGGCCTGTGGGGGAAGGCAAGGTGGGATGGCCTCCAGGGAGCATGACGGGTGGCAGCTGGCTCTTTCCTTGCTGTGTGAAGACTCACTGAGGAACGGTGTAAAAGGAGGGGTTTTAAGTACTCAGGCCCCGAGGACAGGCATGAGTATGAATCCCAGCTCCACTATTGGTGAGCTGTGTGAGCCCAGGCCTGCAGCCCACCTCTCTGAGCCTGTTTCTTTAACTGGAGGATAGAGTTGACCCAGTGTCTATCCCTAACCCACAGCAAATACTCTATACATGGAAGCTGCACGTCTTTCTCCAAACTATCACATTAGGGCATCAATTCCAACCCTCGTAATGTGGTGACTTAGCTTTGGTCAGTAGCGCTCCATTGTTCGGTGGACCCTGTAGTCTGCCCTGAGCCTGGAGCTCAGGCTAGAGGAGAGTCTAGTGGGGAGGTCTGAGTGCTGGGCTAGGCTGACATCCCTTTTGTGGAGCCGCTTTTGGGCTGCTGCACTCCATTTGTCATCAGGAAGTTTTTCTGGCTAGCAGACCCAAGGGAGCCCCCCCGGGGCTGAGGGGTCACTTCCTGAGGTTGTGGCTGCAAGGGGGCACAGATTGAGCCTCTCAATTCCTTGGAGAGAAGGCAGCTCCCAGGCCTGCTGAGTTGGACAGTGGTGTAGAGCTACACACTGGCAGGGCACGGGGTCCCCTTGTTTGCCCCCCCCCAAGTAGACTGAGGGGGATGGTAGGGCCTGCCTGCCTTTGGGCTCCTCCTGACCTCTCTGCGGGTCCTAGGCACTGAGGCAGGAGGTCCCAGGCCAGTTCGGGGAGCCTCACCCCCAGCCACCTTCACATCTTGCTGAGCAGGTACAGGGGCCCATTCTTCGGGGGCTCCTGCTCCCTCACACTGTGGCGGCACCAGGCCTGGGCAGCTCCCCTGCGGGCTCCCGGCTCCCTGACAGAGAAGGAGGAGACCCAGGACTGGTATGCAGCTTCTCCTCAGGGGTTCTGTAGTATGGCACGAATCCCGAGGCACAAAGGCCAGGGCCCCTGAAGGCAGCATCACTGGAGAGAGGGACAGTCAGGCTGCTGTCATGAGAGTGACCTGCCGAGACCAGCAGGATGGGACAGCAGGGTGGTGTAGAGGAGGACCTGGGGAGGACACCTGGGCTTGCCGAGACAACCTGTATGGGAAGGAGACAAGAGGGTGAGCAGGAGATTTTCCGCAGGTTCAGCTGGAAATCCAGGACTGGCCTCGGGCCTGCAACCGCACAGCAGTGGTAGGGTTAGAAGGCTGGCCTGTTCTGTAGACCGGGTGACACTAAGCAGGGTCATCCGCCCTTCTGGGCCTCCTTGCAAGAAGGAGTGCATCCAGGATTAGAACCCACTCATCCTGCCTGCTCTGTCTTTGCAGTCAAGGCATTGCACCCAGCTTTGTGGTGCTGCTAGTGGCTGGTAGTGACATGCCAGGGTGCAGGCTTGGGGTCAGATCCCAGGTTTGTTCTCGCTAGTAATATCTTTGGCCAGTCATTTAACTTCTCCGAGGCTCATTTTTCTCATCCGTAAAATGGGAATAACAATCAGGCCTCTCTCATAGGACTATTACTAGGACAAGTGAGATGATGCACAGGAAGCACCTGTCTGGGTGCCGAGCAGGTCATGAGAACTAAGATGTTCCTGTCCAGGAACACAGGCTAAGCCTGGTGTAATCAGCATATTACTGTATGTAAGTCTCACTGGGGCTCTAAGAGCAGCTGTACTATTATCTCTCTTCTGCAAGGAAACTGAAGCTCAAGGGGCTTAAAGACACTCCCCCCCACCCCCCGCCACAAGTGGCTGAGCTGGGATGAAGCAAGGTGGTCTGTGTCCAGTCTCTGTACACTTTGTTCTGGGAGCCCCAGCAGACCCCAGTAGTGGTGCTGGCCTGGCTTACTGGGTTAGATCCCAGGACAGAGGTCTGAAGGATGCCAGGGTCCCCTCCCCATACTCCCCCACTCACAGAGCACCCGCAGCTGACCGTCATCCTGCAAAAGCAGCCAGTCAGGACCTCCTTCCTGGTGTGCGGGTGTCGGGAGCCCCCATACAACCTATCAGGAAGGACCAGGCTGGGAAAACTCTCCTCCTTGGAGCGGTAGTAAGGGAGGAAGCCGCTGGGCGGTTCTGGGTCCTCAGGGAATGGCGCCTCTCTGATGTTCTGGTCGCTGCAAACCTCGGGCAGCGGGGCTGGCTCCTCCACAGTCAGGAGCTTCCCGTAGGTGCGGAAGAAAGGCAGGTACTCCGAGGCCACCAGGGAGCCACGGGGGAGATCTAGGCTGCTGAGATGCTCACTGCCTCTGGAAGTGCTGGCCTGGAGGTGCTGGGACAGGGGCTCTGGGCTGTCCTCCTCCGGGAGGCTCTGGGAGACCGAGACCCAGAGCTCAGACTCACAGCTCTTCTGGGATGACTGGGAAGAGAAAGGGGTTCCACCTGTTACGGCTGCCCAGTTTCCCTGCCCTTGAGCTTCCTCCCCATTCCTGCTGACACTGGAGGCCAGAGGGGTCTTTCTTTCCAAAGTATAAACCTGAGTGCAGCTCTCCTTTGTTAGAACCCAGCAGGGGTGGCCAGCCATGAGTAGGTTACCCAAGAGTCCTGAAGGATCTGGCCCCACCAGCATCTGCACTCTGCCTTGTATCCCTCTCCACTGATCGCTCCACTCTCTACACACCGGTCTCCTTACCCTTCCTCAGTCATGCCAAGCTTGGTCCAGCTTTAGGGCCCATGCCCAGATCTGCCTTTCACCTATCAGTTCAGAGGAACCTTCCCAACCCCTGCCTCCCCCGACCCCTGCTTTGAGTCCTGACCATTTCCCCCCTCACATCTCCCCACTGGAATGTTCTTGCTCTGTGGACTGCCTGTTCCGGTGTGGGGTGCTTTTGTCTGTCTGATGCTCCTGGCTCATTGCAGGCTGGGCTAATCTCCTAACTCTCATGCCATCTCAAATCCCCTTCGTTGTCCAGTCCAGCCACACAGAACTCTTCGTCCTTCTCACTTGCCTAGCAGCGTCCTGCCACAGGGCCTTTGCTAATGCTCCCGCTTAGAATCCCTTCCTTCTCCCTCCCTGGTTGACAACTTCAGCCCTTGGCTCCAGGCCATTTCCATACTTCCCTGATTTAGCTGCATCACTCTGTTGTTGACTCCCACCACCCTGAGGCCCCTCACTCAGAGCACCCACCCCTCTGCTACAAAACATACATCTGCATGGTTACTTATTAATATCTCTCATCTCACTCGTTACAAATTCCACTGAGGCAATATCCATCTGTCTTCTGTATCCTCAGGGCCTAGAACAGCCCCAGAATATGATATGGCAGATTCCAAATATTGGAATAAAGGAAAGGAAGGCAGGAGGGAGGGAGAGAGGGAAGGAGGAAGAAAGAGAATATTAAACTGGGTTTGGCCAGGAACAAAGTCCTTACCAGACTCCATGTCGTAGGAAGGAGAAGATATGTCTTGTGGGGAGGTTGGGGAGAGGAATGAGGAGTTACTTTCCAGCCCCAGATAGGACAGAGAAGCCCAGAGCACCTGTCAGTAACCTTTGTCCACCTTTGCCTATCAGGATCAGGCCCAGAGCCCATGGGTACATGGGAAGGTCTGGGGGTACCCTCTGGACTCTGGGTCCCACAGGAAGGAACTTATGGTCTGGCCCTCGTCTTCTTGATCCTTGCTGGGGCCTCTGGGCTTGAGTTTCCCTCTCCGACCTCATGTCATGTGGTCATGCTTGTCCTAACTTCTTATGTGCCTGGCCAGAGTAATCCCCCCTGGAAGTCCTAACCCTGGATAAGAGCCCAGGGCCCCACAGACTGAGAGCTCCTGAAGAGCAGAGATCAGGCCCCCTCCCCCCGAGTGCTGGTGCCCAGTTCAGCACCACCTGTGCTAAGTTTCTGCCCCTCCCCAGACACCCCATGGACCCTGTGCAATCCTCTCTCAGGCCAGACACAGGAGCCCTGTCCCAGCTTTGCTGGGCCTAGGAAATAAGATGGGCTAGAGACGGTGCCAGAGTTTGAGGCGAAGTACACCCTACTCCAAAGCCGTGACCTATGTAGTATTGTGGTCTGAACTCTGTCCCCCATAAGATATGTACCCGTGGACCCTGGGAATGCAGTCTGTTTTGGAAATAGTCTGTGCAGATGCAATCAAATTAAGATGAGGTCATACTAGATTAGGGTGGCCCTAAATACGACTGCTGTCCTTAGGAGGGAAATGTGGACCCAGACACAGGGGGAGCATCCTATGACGCTGGGGGTAGAGACTGAGATGATGCTGCCACAAGCCAAGAGCTCCCAGGGAGTGCCAGCTGCCAGAAACTGTGAGGGGCAGGGAGCACATTCTCCTTGAGCCCCCGAGAAGGAGCCTGCCTTCAGAACTGCGCGAGAAGACATCTGTGCTGTGTTAAACCATCCAGTTTGTGGTGACCCCAGGACACTCACACACACAGGTGGGTCACAGGGCTGGTTGAATGGGCAAAGGGATTCGACACAAGAATGAAGGTTGGCAGGGCTCTCCCCCGGCACTACCTCGTGAGCAGCTTCTGGAGAGGCCCATCTAGGACTGTGGTGTCCCTGTAGGGGCTGGGTCCCCCAAGGCCTTACCCTTTCTGCCATCCTGTGGCGCTGGCCCAGCGGCTCTCCCACACCTGAGTCGTCCCTGCCTGGGCCCTGGATCTGCTTCACCCATGGGTTCTGGATTGAAGGAGACTGGGTACGCCCCACCTACTCTCCAGAGGGGTTAGGCAAAGCGGCCTGTGCCCAATGCCACATATGCTATCCCTTGGGCCCCACCTCCGGCATCCATTCTGGACCCAGCAGTAACCCCAATTTGTGACATGATCAAGGCTAATCTTCAAACTCTGGTGAGAAAGACAAAGCTGCCCTTGGCAGGTCCCTTCCTCCTGGCCTGCTCTTCAGCCTGGCGAATCCCCCTCTGCCTGTCAGAGAAGATTCTACCATGAAGTCACAAGGCCTGGTGCCAGTCAAGAAAGCCAGATGGCTCTGTTACCACGGAGACTCCAGCTCAAGTGCCCAACACCTGTGATCCTCACCTGCTTCTAATTCCACTTAATCCAGATCTCTCCAGATACTTAGGGGAAACAAAGGACAGGCAGGCATCTTCGGGAATGAGATCAGCTCTCCACGATAGGGCCAGTGAGCTCTCTCAGGGATCTGTGCCGGGAGAATCAGAGAGGGCCCTGGAAGCTGAGGAGGGTTCCCAAGGATCCATGCTGTCACCGAGGGCTGTCCGGACTTCTCCTTCCCCAGGGGCCGTAGTCCCCTCAGGTCTCTGCTCTTGCCTCCTCTCCTCTATGGGTCTTCCCCAATCACTCGTGAGCACCAAGTGAGAGGGGCTCATGCTGAACGCCCACTTTCCCCCCGGAGCCACCACCCCCAACTTCTGTCCCCAGCTGATGCTGCTCTTCCGAGGGAAGAGACCAGCATTTGTTGTCAGCTACCACGCTGGGCGTTCTCCACATGCTGTCCTCACTACAGCCCTTCGAGTCAGGAATGGTACCACTCTGGGGCCATGTTTCATTCTGGGGAGCTGAAGTTCAGCACTGGGAGGCCTTCAGAGGTAATACTTAGCCCTAGGGCTGGAGACAGGAGAGCCCCGACACACTGCCCAGGGCCATGAGACCCGGCTATCTCCAGGACCTCAAGCTTCTCCAGTGCAGGATTCCAAGCACAGGGTGACCCAGCCAGGTTCCTCCCTCACCCCCATCCTGGGCCACGAAAGCCTTCTTTTCTTTTTTGATAGACATAACCCTTTAATCCACGTGGAATTTATTTTTTGTAAGTGGTAATAGGTAAGGCTCTAATTCTATTTTATATTTTCAGTTACCTATGTTGATGCAAAATCATTTATGAATGATGTATCTCTCCACTAACCTGATTTGAAATACCAAAGTAACTGCCTTCGAAATTCTTAACTATTATAAATTCTAGTCAGTTTCTCCAGTTTATTGTTCTGTCCCCCTCTTCGTCTCTCTTGCTGCCAATACCATATTGTCTTGAGCTTTTTAGTTTTATCATAATTATAATTCATGATACAGTCATATTTTTATTATTTTTAATTTATTTATTGGAGGGAGTGAGCGAGTGAGCAGGAGGAGGGGCAGAGGGTGAGGGAGAGAGAATCCTGAGCAGACTCCACACCAAGCATAGAGCCTGACATGGGGTCTAATCCCATGACCTTGAGACCACAGCCTGAGCAAAAGCCAAGAGTTGGATGCTTAGTACCTCAGGCTACGCAGGTGCCCCCATTATAGGGACATATTTTTAAAAATCGGCTTTTCTGAGGTCTAGTTTACATACATCATAACATGTATCATTTACAACCTAAAAATCTACACAACAACCCCAAAATTAATATACAGAATTGCCTCTCTTCAGGTAGTCCCCGACCCCGGCCTCCCAGCCCCAAGGAACCAAGTGACTTATCTGCATTTTGATGCCATAGATTAATTTTGTCTGTTCTAGAACGAACGGAATCTCACAATCTGTACTTTTGTGTGTGGCTTCTTTTACTCAATATTTCCTTTTTAAGACTCATCCATGCATTGGTGTTCTGTTTGTGCCTTTCTACTGAGGAGCAGGACATCACTGTATGGTATAACAAGATTGGTTTATCCACTCATCAGTGTACAGACAGTCCAGGTGCTTCCATCATCAATAAAGCTGCTATGAATAGTAATGTACAAGACTTTGTGTGGGCATAGTTTTTGTTTCTTTTAGGTTGATACCTAGGATTTGAATAGCTTGGTCATATGAGAAGTGTATAAAAAACTGCCAAACTGGGGCACCTGGGCGGCTCAGTTGGTTAAGTGACTGCCTTCAGCTCAGGTCATGATCCTGGAGTCCTGGGATTGAGTCCCACATTGGGCTCCCTGCTCAGCAGGGAGTCTGCTTCTCCCTCTGACCCTCTCCCCTCTCATGCTCTCTCTCTCTCTCTCAAGTAAATAAAATGTTTTTAAAAAAACTTAAAAGAAAAAAACCTGCCCAACTGATTCCAAAGGTTGCACCATTTTACATTCCCAGCAGCAATGTGGAAAAGATCAAGTTGCTTTCCATTCTTGCCATCACTTGAAAATGTTGCCATTCTAGTGGGAATCTACTGGTATATCATTATGGTTGTAATTCGCCTTGATGACTAATGACATTGAGCATCGTTCCCTGTGCATATTTTCAATTTACATACCTTTTTAAGTCTTTTAATCTTTTGCCCATCTTTATTGTTCTAATTAATGTACAACAAACTGCAGATATTCAAAGTATATAATTTGACCCGTTTCCACATACGGACACACTTGGGAAACCAAGTGTACATAATCAGAACAACAAATATTTCTATCAGTCCCCAAAACTTCCTCATGCCCTTTTGTAATCTGTCCCTCCCTTTCCAGGCAACCACTGACCTGTTCTCTGTCACAGCAGTATTCTATATTTTCTACAGTTTTACATAACTGGAATCATACGCTATATATTTTGTCTTCTTTTACACAGCATAATACTTGTGAGATTCCTCTATGTTTTTGCATGTACCAATAGTTTGCCCCTTTTTTATTACTGAGTGCTGTTTCATTCTATGGATATACGATGATCATTAGTCCACTATATGTAGTGGGTCATTTTTTTCTAGATGTTTTGATATTTTTCTTTATCTTTCATTTTCTGTCATTTATAATGTGTCGAGCCATGGTTTCCAATGACCTTATCCTTTTGGGGGTTTGGAGAGCCTCCAGAATCTGTCAACTTACGTCTTTCACCATACCTTGAAAGACTTTATTTCATCAAATATTTTTCTGCAGTTGATTTTTCCTCTCCTTCCGGTACTCCAGTGACACCTCTGAGGGGCAACCTAGCCCCTGTTTCTGCTTTTCCACCCTGAGGGGCATGGACTCACCTGGGGACTAGTCCACAGAATTATTTGGACGGGGCGGGGGGCTGGGTGTGGGAACCAAGTTGCAACAGCAGTGGGAGTTCTTGGTGACTCTTGTGAGCTGGGAGTTCTTTCTGCCCCTTCTTGTGCTCCTTTCTGAGGCTCTTGCGCCTTCCCCATGTTTGTGACCCTGAGCAACCATCTGTCCCTCTCCAAGCCACAGCTTCCCACCTAAAGTCACATGGCAGAGTGGACAGGGGATCCTTGGGCTCTCTCCTCCCTGCAGTGGCCCCAGGACCTCCCATGGTGGGGTCAGATCTCCATCTGCCTCCCCTTCCTGACTCCCCTGTGCCCAGTCCCCCAGGACTGCCTCCTTCCTGTTCCATGTCACCTCCAAGACACCTTCTCCACAGAATTAAAAAAGAAAAAAATTTAACTTAACAAATTTTTTAAAAAATGTAAATATCTTTCCCATGGGTCCCTGGAGCTCTTCTCATTTTTTCTGATTTTCTTTTCTCTCTGTTCTTCAGAGTATGTAATTTCCATTGATCTATCTTAAAGTTTATAGGTTTTTTTCCCCTCTCATCATCACCAAGCTGCTATTGAAATCAGTAAATTTTTAAATTTCCGATTTTGTATTTTTCAGTCAACATTTCCATCTGGCTCTTTTTTATAGGTCCTGTGTTTCTGTTGAAAACTTCTATTTTTTTATTCATTCCAAATGTGTTTTTCTTGACCTATGGAACATGGTTATAATAGCTTCTTTGAAGTCTTTGTTTGATAATTCCAACGCATGGGCCACCTTTGGGTTGGCATTCATTGTCCTTTCCCTGGAGAACTGGCCACGTTTTCCTGGTTCTTTATATCGTGGGTAATTTTGATTTATCCCAGACATTGTGAATGTTATGTTGTGTAGACTTTGGGTCTTGTATATAATCCTCCCAAGAAATCTATATTTTTGTTTTAGCAGGCAAACAACTGGGTTAATTAGGTTCAAGCTCCATGCTCTGTCTTGCCTTCCATATGTAGTGATCCAAACCTAAATTCAGTTCAGTCCTTGAGCGTGCACTATTTAGTGATTAAGCGAAAAAGATGTGTGCACATGGTTTAAACCTCAGCTTGGTTTTTTTTCTTAAGATTTTATTTATTTGTCAGAGCATAAGCGGGGGAATGGCAGGCAGAGGGGGAAGCAGACTCCCTCCTGAGCAGGGAGCCGATGTAGGACTCAGTCGCAGGACCCTGGGATCATGATCTGAGCCGAAGGCACACGCTTAACCAACTGAGCCACCCAGGCGCCCCATCAGTTTGGTTTTCAAAGCCTTGCTGTGCTGATTTGGGTCTGTCTCACTTAGCATACATAGCTCAGAGGTTAGGTTGAGATTGGTGAGTACTACATTACAGAATTAAGGCACCACTTTCCTGGTTCTCTCTCCTCCTGGATTCCTCCCACACTCTTTGTCCTCCCCGGCCCCCCATTCAGCTATGGCTGCCTTGCTGCTGTGCAAGTGCAACTTGCCCCTCTGGGCAAAGCTGAGAGACTGCAAGAGACCGAGATAGCCAGAGAGAAAGAAAATGGGCCTGGGAAAATTCCCCACTACGTGGATCACCTGTCTAAGTGTGGTGTCTCCACAATCTGCTCCTATTTAATTTTTAGAGTTCTCTTGTAATTGATTTTTGTGTTTGGCTGAAGGTTTTTAGTTCTAATCAGTGGGAGGAGTAAGACTAAGTGAGCTTATGCTACCATGTTAGCACTGACACCTCCTTTCCCCTATTTTTAGTAAGGTTTTTTGTCTTCTTACTGCTACACTGTATGAGCTCTTTATATCTACTTTATATCTTTATATCTACTGGATACAGCTCCTTTGTCAGACATATCTGTTGTGAATAGTTTCTACCAAGCTGTGCCTTGACTTTACATCATCTTAATAATGTTCTTCTAGGAAATTTTTTTCATTCTGAGGAAATCCAATTTGTTTTTCATTTGTGCTTTTGGTATCCTGAGAAACATGTGCCTACCATAGGACTGTGATTTCTTTCTGTGTTTTCTTCTAGATGTTCTATAGCTTTAGCTTTTATACTTAAGTTTCCTTTGATTCTTTTGGAGTTAACTGATGTGATTTCAGGTGGTAATTAAGATCTATCTTTCCATTTGGATATCTACTATGTCAGTTATGATTGGTTGAAAAAATCTTTCCCTGTTTCTTATTGAAATATCTTGGTACTGTTGTCAAAATTCAGTACTATATGGTAGCACCTGGGTGGCTCAGTCGGTTAAGCCTCCAGCTCTTGGTTTTGGCTCAGGTGATGATCTCAGGATTATGAGATCAAGCCCCACATGGGGCTCTGCACTGGGCATGGACCCTGTTTGAGATTCTCTCTCTCTCTCTCTCTGTCTCCATCTGTCCCTCCCCCACTCGATCTTACACTCTTTCTCAAATAAATAAAAATCTTTAAAAAAAAAAAGTCAGTACTATATACATGGGTCCATATATACCAGACTGTCTGCTCTGTCCTGTCAACTGATAAAACGATGGGGGTGAGGAGGGTTTGATTACGATGATCAGAGTTTCTCAATCTTGGCACTATTGACATTTTAAGCCAGATTACTTTTTGTTGTGGGAGCTGTCCTGTGCCCGTTATGATGTTAAATAACATCCCTTGCCTCTACCCATTAGATTCCAGTAGAAACCTCTCCTCCCAAGTTGTGGCCAACCAAAACTATCTTCAGACATTGCCAAATGTCCCTTGGGGTTTAACCACTCTCAGCTGAGAACTGCTGCTGCAAATTTACCATATGCCTTGAAATCAGCCAGGGTCGTTGGTCAGTTTTGCCCTTTTCTTTCTTTCTTTTTCTTTTAAGATTTTATTTGTTTTCTTGAGAGAGAGCAGGAGCAGGGGGAGGGGCAGGGGAAGAAGGACAAGCAGATTCCCACTGTGCAGGAAGCCTAATGAGGGGCTCTATCCTAGGACCCTAGGATCATGACCTGAGCCAAAGGTGGACGCCTAACTGACTGAACCACCCAAGTGCCCCAGTTTTGTCCTTTTTCAAAATACACTTTAACATTTAAAAAATAAAAATATTTTTAAAACCCTATTGTCCACATTTTCATAGAAATGTATGTTCAATCTATCTCTATATTTCAAGTTTTTTGCATGTTTCTTTTTTAGTAAGTAAAATCTACCCCTTTGAATGTACAGATCTATGAATTTTAACCAATGCATCCCATCAAGTAACCACAACCTTGGTCAAGGTAGAGAACACTTCAGTTATCTCCCCAAGTTCCTCCTTGCCCCAGTGGTGTGCTGGTAAACCAGCTCTCAAAACAAACCACACAACAAAGCCTTGACTATTTGCTAATTTCCCTGGTGTAAACCCTCCTGCCCTGGCCAGTTTCAAACTGCTGACATGGTAGCACTTAAATGTGCTGCTGGGAAGAGATGCCCAGACTGGGCTCATGAGCTGCGACAAGCTGCCTCTAGGGTAGCGTGCACTGTGCCCTCTGATTGAAAAGCCTTCCCGCCCCCACAACCACCAGTCTATACCTGAGGTTTTGCCTTTCTCCAAAACTCTCCTAAGTAGAATCATATGCAAGTTCTAGTTACTCATCCTCCTTGAACATGGACCTCTGCCTTCTTGACTCCCAAAGGCCATGGTGCTCTGCACAAGTGTCCCTTCCCTGCTGCGTTCTAAATCCTGCAGAAAGCTGGGGGCTTTTAGGGCTCACTTCCCTGTTCCCTTTCCCTCCAAGACCCCTGCCCTGAATGTACTACCCGTTTTCCACTGTCTTAAAATACTTTCCTATTTTATGTAGTCTTCTATTCCTTAAAATAGTTTCCTATTTTATGTAGTTTTCTAGTTGTTCACAGCAGGAGAACAAATCTAGTACGAGCTGTATTCACACGTCTCTATAACCAGTTTTTTTTTTTTTATTATTTATTTGTCAGAGAGAGAGGGAGAGAGAGCAAGCACAGGCAGACAGAATGGCAGGCAGAGGCAGAGGGAGAAGCAGGCTCCCTGCCAAGCAAGGAGCCCGATGTGGGACTTGATCCCAGGACGCTGGGATCATGACCTGAGCCGAAGGCAGCTGCTTAACCAACTGAGCCACCCAGGCGTCCCGATATAACCAGTTTTTAATAACAGTTTTTATTTCAGTAGTTACTCTACTCCAGGAACTGTACTAATCAGTTGTCATTGATTATGTCCTCTTAATAATCCTATCAGGGATGTACCATTATTACCCCCATGTGAAGATAAGGAAATGAGATTTAAAGAGGGTAATCAAAGGCCAGTAGTTGACGGCAGAGCTGGAATTCAAATTTAGGCAGCTTGGCTCTGAGGCTGAAGTATTTAATCACTTTGTCTTTGAAAATGATTTTAGGTGACACAGGTAAACAGCTTTTATTTTAACAGCAAATATATTTAATTTGCAATATATTAGAAAAAATAATATCATGACACCAAAGTCATGATTTTTCAGATATTTCTGCCTGGGACAAGAGTAGATTTTTTTTCCCCCAACAAAACGCCGAGTCTACTACTGACATATTGACTACAAGCTGTCATCAGACACGGCGATGTGAGAAGACCTACACTCCAGGCTGCATCCTAGACACTTCACCCCTTCTGGTCTGGTCCCTGCGTCCGCGTGCATCTAGAGATGGGGATGACGCTAACTCATTTTATGTCAGAGGAATCACACGTTGCAATGTGCTTTCTTCATGCCACAGTGTGTGCTGGACTTAGCCCTTGCCCTTAAATATAGTTCAAAGCCAGCCCCTCAGGCCCTTCTGTGGGGTTGACACTCCTCTTTACCTGCAAGAAGTTTCCAGTGACATTTAAAGAACCACATCTTCACGGCTGCTGTGCAAGACCAGGGCCCCAGCATTTCAAAAACCTTTGGTGGCTCCCTCTTGCCTAGGAAAACAAATCCGGACTGCACGGTCCAGCGCCCCAGATCTTTAACAATCCAGCTACCTCTCTACTATGCGAAGCAAGCTTCCCCTTGGGCACCCCAGATTTGCTAAGCCCCTAACAGCCCTGGTGCATCCCCCTTCTGTGCTCCCTTTCCCAGGGGAGCCCCGCTCTCTTCCTCCAAGACATGGTCCAGGTGGCCACAGATGCTCTCTTCACTTCTAGGCTGCCCTAACTCCGCACCCCAGCCTGGGGTTCTTAGACACTGAAAGCGACCTTCTTCCAGTTCTGGAGGATGGAAGTCTGAGATGAAGGCGCTGACAGGGCTGGTTTCTTCCGAGGCCTCTCTTGTTGGCCTGTACATAGATGACGGTCTTCTCC
Organism: Lutra lutra; assembly: GCF_902655055.1. NCBI lineage: Eukaryota > Metazoa > Chordata > Mammalia > Carnivora > Mustelidae > Lutra > Lutra lutra. The sequence continues at coordinate 74,931,928 of NC_062282.1, read as the reverse complement.
CTGGTCTGCACATGGTCTTCCCTGTGTGTGTGTGTGTGTGTGTGTGTGTGTTCAACTCTTCTGAGAAGCACACCAGTCGTATTAGGATAAGGCTCATCCTAATGACTTCATTTTACCTTAATTACCTCTTTAAGAAAACTGATTAATATTTAGAGGTATTTGGGTGAGGGCTTCAACACATGGATTTTAGAGGACACAATGTAGCCCATAAAGTCTTCTGAGGTTGACTTTAGATATTCCAGATCCTCTTCTCCATCCTCAGACCTATTCTTTTGCTTCCTCTCAGCCAAGGGTTGGAGGAGTTTTCACTTTGCTTTGCTTTATGTGTTTCTTTGGGACATGAGGTGCTCAGACCTCTTCTGCCTACATCCCTCAGGCTGGGGTACAGACAGAAAGGACACCATCTCCCGGGGACAGGAATCTGGCCTCCCGCTTCGCCAGCACTGAGGCTGCCCTGGTGTTACGCTGCTTCCCAGCAGGGAGTTTGCCTCGTGCCCTCTGGGTGTGTCCAGACATAGGCTTTTATATCTCAGCTCTGCTACTTAGCAGTATTACTTTAAGGAAGAAAACCCAGGTCTCCCAATTCCTCAGTTGTACACTGGGGACAATAACAGCCTAAGCTCCTTATGAGGATTAATTTAGAGAGTAAGGTTAAGAAGAAGTATCTGACATAGAGTAACCCACACCCAAATGACAGTGGTCGTTATTGTCACCTCTCCTGTGAGTCCCCAAAGCTCTTGCCCAAACCTTCCAATTTACAAGATCCAGACAGGGACATGAAGACCGACTTATCTGATGTGGTTGCCAATAATCTGGGGATGTGGGAGAGGAAACTAAAATTTCAAACATATATACATAGGTAAATACATTCTATTATATGTAAAAATACCTATGTCTCACACTATACCATGTACTTATTTTTTTCCTGTGGTTTGTGTTAAAATACTAATTATAAAAATCAGCTATTACAGAGACATTTTGTGACTTTAACAAAATTTTAGATAAAGTGTAATCACAATTACTTTTTTTTTTTTTTTTTAAGATTTTTATTTATTTATTTGACAGAGAGAGATCACAAGTAGACGGAGAGGCAGGCAGAGAGAGAGAGAGAGAGGGAAGCAGGCTCCCCGCTGAGCAGAGAGCCCGATGCGGGACTCGATCCCAGGACCCTGAGATCATGACCCGAGCCGAAGGCAGCGGCTTAACCCACTGAGCCACCCAGGCGCCCCAATCACAATTACTTTTAAATGAGAAAAAAAATATCACACACCCTAGAGTTCCCTCAAAACTCTCACATGTAACTTTAATCTGGGAAGATAGGCACTTTCCTAGTTATTCCACAAGGGGGAAGACTGATTCCATTTCTTCTGAAAGGTACCCACTGGGTCATCATTAAAGATCATTTAAAACTGGTATTTCTGGGTGTATGTGTGTGTGTGTGTGTGTGAGAGAGAGAGAAAGTATTTCAAAGAAATGAAATTTCCCTATGCAAGGAAGATACCATTCTTTTTTAAGCTGACAACTTACAGATGGCCATTGGTTTGAAAACACATTTCAAAATCACTTACACAATCTCCCTACAGTCAATCACGGAGGATTCTAACAAATGCTACATCCAGAACATAAGAACATTGTGGTTATTCCACTAGAAAGTCAAGCAAATTATTTAAATTCACAGGGATGGGGAAAAAAATCATCTTTTTTCAACATCAAACAGAAAACATTCTCTCTTTGAAAATGTAAATCCCTTAAATGTATTCAAGAATTTTAATAATCATCCCGGAAGACTATCCTATTACTCTTTAAAGCCCTTAAAGAATTTTTCTTAAAATAGTCACACACTACTCAGGGTGGGGGGAGAGGCTTTTAAGTGACAATGGAAGTGGAAGGCCCCATGAGTTCCCATGTACCTTTTTCCAGAAAGGAAGAACAGCCTTCAGAGAATCACTAGGCAAACATGGTGGTGGTGGTGGGGGGGATCTAAGAGTAAGGCACAGGATCTATTTCCCATCTGTTTTACATCTGGGGTTAGAAATAGGACTTGGAGCTCTGAACTTCAGGGAGAGCCTCAAAGACAGTTAAAAACAGAGAGCTGAGGAGATCGTGGATCCCCATCTGTAGTTTTGGTACAGGTGGGGGTGAGGGCATTCCAAGCTAGGGTGGTTTGATGCCCAATCTTTTTGTGAGCTAATAACCAAACATGAGCTTCATTTCAAGGAACTGGAACTCCATCTGTGAAGAGAAAAATGGAGGCATCAAGAAGATACCAGCTATTTGACTCACAGAAATTTTCTCTAAGGAAATAACTGAAAATATTTACAGAGATGTGGCTTTAAGATATTTATCACAGTGTTGTTTCTAACAAGGAAAAGTAAATAAACAAAAAAAATATTTTAAGGGAAAACCTAAATATCCAACAATGGGGGATTGGTCAGATAAATGATACTGTATCCACACAAGTAAATATTATGAAACAATTAAGAATTACAACATAGAAATATATTTGTTGCCATGGAAAAAGAATCTTAATATACTAAGTAAAAGACAGCTGGTTATGAAACAGTCTCTACAGGATATATATGTATTGTGGTAGATTTGCAGATGTTCTCAGTTCTCTCTTATTTATTTTTGCCCTATTAAAAATACTATATAAAATACACTATAGATGCTATAAAAAGTTACATAAAAAAGACAGAACCCCAAATTCCTATCAAAATCCCAGCAAGATAATTTGCAGATACATGTTAAGAATATCCTAAAATGCATATGGAAAGACAAAAGAGCTAGAATAGTTAGAATAATTTTTGAAAAAGAATAAAATGGAAAGATTCATTCTACCTGATTTCAAGACTTAGTAGGTACCTACAGTCATCAAGATTGTGTGGTATCACAGGAGATGAATCCAGATACCCAGAAAAAGACTCACACAAATGTGCCGGACTTTTTACAAAAGTTTAAAAGCAGGGATGCTTGGGTGGCTCAGTCTGACTCTTGATTTCAGCTCAGGTCATGATCTCGGAGCTGTGGGTCAAGCCCTGCATCTGGCTCCTGCAGGATGTAGAGCCTGTTTAGGATTCTCTGTCTCTCCCTCTCCCTCTGCCCTTTGCCCCCAGTTCCCTGGGGGCAAACTTATAAAAAAAAAAAAAAAAGATCCTCAACCTAAGTCTCACATCTTTTATGAAAATTGACTTAGAATGGATCACAAATGTAAACATAAAATGTAAAACTATCAAGCTTTTAGAAAAAAAATAAAGGAGAAAATCTTCAGGTCCAGGAAAGATTTCTCAGATACAAGATTTAAAGCAAAATCCATAAAAGGAAAAACCGGCAAACTGGGCTTCATTAAAAATAAAGACTTTTGCTCTGAAAAACACCCTGTGAGGGGATGAAACACATACAGGACCACGTAAATAACTTGTAAAACCAAAGAGTAAATAAACCCAGAGAGTCCAACCAGAACACAGACAAAAGACAAAAGCCATTTCAAAAAATGGTATCTACTGATGACCAATAAGCCCATGAAAAGATGTAGGTTATGAGCCATTACAGAAATGTAACTTCAATGACAATGAGATATCGCTATGCATCTGTCAGAAGAGCTAAAATAAAACACAGTGACAACACTAAATGCTGGGGAAGATACAAGGAAACTGGATCACCTATAACAGTGTGAGTGAGACTGTAACACAGGACATTCCTTCCTGAAAACAGTTTTCTGAAAAACTAAACATGCAACAACCACAGAAGCCAGCAATGGCACTCCTGGGCATGTATCCCAAAGAAACGAAGACTTCCGTCCCCACCAAAGTCTACACATGAACGGAAACAGCAGTTCCATTCACAGCAGCCCCAAACAACATGGATATCCCTCAGTTGGTGAAAGGTCAGGCTGTGGTACATCTACACCTCAGAACAGTCCTCAGCAGAAAAAAGGGAAGAACCACGGACACACCCAGCAATCTGGATGACATTCCAGGGAATTACGCTCAAAGGTTACATTTTATAATTGCATTCTGTAATTCTGTGTTTCCTTCTCTAGAAAATTTTCAAAATGACAAAATTACAGAAATGGAGAACAGATTAGTGGTTGCAAATGGTTAAGGAGGGGTAGAGGCAAGAGGGACTGGGTATGACTATAAAGGGGAAACATGGGGGATCCTTTATGGTGACGGAAATGTCTGTATTTTGACTACCAACGTCAATATCCTGGTTGTGATCTCGCACCATAGTTTTGTAAGATGTCACCACTGGAAGAAGCTGAGTAAAGGATATGCAGGGTCTCTCTGTGTTATTTCTTACACCTCTGTGAATCTACAGTGATCCCCAAATTAAAAGTTTCATTAGAATAAAAAGGACAGAGATGAGACGCTCCCCAAAGAACCGGCAGGCATGGGCCTGGGTGCTGAGCTACTTGGGGCTGCACCGAAGGCCTTGTATTCAACATGGAGCCCAAATCACTCAGCACCCAAGTGACACCCGGATGGCAAGAATGAGGGTCATGGCAGGGGGTCCCCCAACAGAGGGGCTAGGATGGTAGGGCCTCTCTCCAGTCAGCCCTGGGCCACTGGGCAGGGCCAGACTCCAGCAGCAAACCTCAGTGCAATGCACATGTGGATCAACCCAGCCCAAAGGCAGGATGAAACAGTGACACTGTCTCTTCCCAGGTGAGATCTGGAGTCGGTATCCATCAGCAAGCAGAAAATGAGTAGGGATGGCTTGTTCAGGGCTGTCCCTCCCAGAGCTAATGATCTGTTTAGCTCAGTGCCCATAACAATGTTAGAGCAGCTTTCTCCAATTAAATAACCACAGGCAAGGGATTTTGTTTTGCCTTTTTTTTTTTCTTTTTTCTCTTTGGCAAACCCTAGTACTGTGCCTAGTAACAAAAGGTAAACATAACATGATTTATTACTTTACGAAGTCCAAGAAATGCCATGTTAATTGCTTCTAATGAGGACATAGCTATCAGATGTATACAAGCCATCAGGCTGAGGGTACTGAGAGATTGGAGGGAGCGTTGGTCTAGAAGAGCTACTGTCTGCATGAGAGTCCCAGCCACGCACCACTCCCTGCAGCATGCAAACACAAGCATTGATGAGGGGAAACAGTAATGACTTACAGAGACAAAGGAAGAATCCAGTCCAAGTGGATGTTCTGTCTTGAGGCAGGCCAACAATCCCAGTGGGCTGGCTCTCTCTTTGCTCTAAATAGCACCAATGCTGAACCTCAATAGAACTGTTGCCATCAGTCTTCTTTCTCTTCCTACAACTCACTCAACTGCCTGCCTCTGGGCCCCAGCACTTGCTGTTTGCCCTGCCTGAGGGCTCTACCCCAAGATCTGGGAAGATCTGGGTCTCAATACACGTGCCTCTTCCTGGGAAGAGCCCTCCCTCCCTGACAACTTCCTGCAAATTGGCTTCCTGCCCCCACTTCCACCCACAGTCCCTAGCATATCTCCCCACTTTCGTCCATCATAGCATTCACCTTCAGGAAGTGTCTTGTTTATTAGTTGGTTTATTAGCCCCACTAAAGTAGGAGCCCCACAAAGATTAAGGAGCTCATCTGTCTTCTTCCCACTACCTGACACAGAAAGTTTGGAAAAATATCCATTGAAAGAATCTGTAAAACTACCACCTTTCCTGTGACAGCTTTAATTCTGGGTTAATTCTGCTCAGAAAAGGTTGTAGTCACAATAAAGCCCTTTTTAAGGGGTGTTGCTGCCCAGAGGAGACTCAAAAGAGCAAAGAGCCTCTCCCTTTGTAGAAATTCCTTTGGTAGGAATTTCTGTGGTAAGTCTGACAAGTTGAGTCGGCAGGCTGAGGCCGGGTTCTTACACTTCTAAGTCTGTTCCATTTGCCGTCCATCTCTGCCCACCACTCTGGGCTTGGTCATTGTCTCCTCTCTGGTCATCTCCTCTGCCCTGTGCTATCTATGGGACAACACCAGCATTTTCTAACAACAGAAGACTGCTGTCAGTCAGTCACATGCTCACAAGTCAGAAGACCCCAGATGAAAGCTCAGTTCTGCCAATAAATCTCCCCGTGACCTTTGGGAAGGCCTGGTCCCATTCCTGGAATCTCTGGAAAGGACCCATGACCTCTCAGCTTCCATTTTAGCCAGGAACGTGCCATTCTGCCCAGGATTCTTGTGGGGTTGGGGGAGGCCTCCTCTATCCCCTGGAGAGAAAGATCCATTGTGGTAAATGCTAGGGACCGAATATTTACATCCCCCAACTCCTGTGCTGAAACCTAATCCCCAAGGTGATGGTCCTAGGAAGTGGAGCCTTTGGGAGGTGAATGGAACCCTCAAGAATGGGATTAGTGTCCTCCTACGAGGAGCCGATGGTATAAAGGCCCCCCCACCTGGAGACAGGCTTCCTCTGACCCTGGAGAGCTATTAGAGTTCTGACAGCTACTTCAGCATCCTAGGCCTCAGTTTCCCCATCTGTAACTGAGGACAGCAACAGCAAGAGCACTTGATGGGATGGAATAAAGCCATGATGCAAGACTACAGTGCCTGGCATGGAGTAAGCACTCAATAAACAGCAGCCCTGAGTAAGATGGTGAGGAGGATGATGATGGAGAAGTTGAAGAGAGAGACAAATTCACACTGAAGAAAAGCAGTGACAGGAATGATCTCTGGTTGTACTGTTGAGAGACAAAAGTATGTGTGCAAGGAGTCTGGGCCCGAGTCTCCTTCAGAAATGAAGGCATTTATTCACACATGAAGCAAAGATAAGAGTTCCCATTCTGGAACAGTCATGTGCCTGCCCCAAGGAAGCATTTTCCTGCTGGAAACTTCTGGAGTTAATAACACCGAGAGATTGCACAAATGACCCCCATGCTCGTTTCCCAGCTAACGTGACGTGATGGCCATTCAGGGGGATGGTCAGTAAATTCCAGAAGGCACAACTGAGTGAGCAATTAAAAACGGTACCTATAAAGACTGTGGTAATGGGAGGCAAGACTTAGGAAATAAGGGGAAAAACAGAATACAGGATTGTGTTGCAATTACAGCTGCTTAGAAACATGTCTGCGTACAGGCAGGATAAAGAAACAAAGATGAACAACAGTTGATTCGCCTGAGTGACAGGACTGGGAGTGATTAAAGCAACATTTGTGCTCTGGTGGTTACACTGTGGTCTCTGTCATTTTTTAAGTAAAAGGAGCAAGTGAGGAATTGCATGGGAATGTATTACGTGGGGGTCCCTGGCTCTGATGCCCCCCTTTCATTCATTCTCCCTCCCTGATACTCAGTCTCTCCCTCTTGCTACCATTCAAAATGGCTCTAGCCAATAGGGCCTGTTGAAGAGGGATTTTCGCAGATTTACAGTAGCTCAAAGAATAATAAGTTGATTAGCCAATGAGAAAAAAACATTGTTGGGCTTTGTTATCAAGGTTTGCAGCACAATGGGCAGTTCAAAGAGTTTAAGGGTAAGGGGAGGAGGACATGAAAACATGTATTTGCCAGGAGCCTTGTGAAGGAGGGAAAGCCTCGAGCCCTCAGGTGGAGCCCCAGGGGCCCAGCTAGGACACCTAGCCAGGCAGGACCTCTCTGAAGAGGAGCACAAGTCCTCTAGTGATCAAAGCAGTCACTTGGGGACCTGTGCTCTGGTCCCCGGAGGCAGCCAGGTGGGGGGAGAGACACCTGTAAATAATCACTCCTGTTGGAAACAATAGCAATGACCCCCATCATTATCCCTATGGTCAGTGGGTCTTAGAGGACAATGTCCTGGAATGCCAGCCCTGTTCTCCCTTCTTCCAATCTGGGGCCCAGCCAGGCTGTCCCTCAGCTCAGCTGGGATAGAGTAAGGATTTCCCCTCCTTCGGCCTCGCCCAGGCAAAGTCCATAAAGAGTAAAGCTGCATCTCTCCAGGTGAGGCAGCTGAGTCTTCAAAGAAAGAAGTAACTTGCTCCAGGTCAAAGCCACTCATCCCTGTAAGTGACGGGGTATGATTCAAATCTGCATCCTATTCCTGCCTGTTTCCCATAATGAAAAAACATGGAGGGGCAGCCAAGTGCCTGGAAAGAGGAAGGAAAGAGAAACTGCAGGCAAAATTCCCTCTGCACTCACACACCCACACCAGGTTCCTCAGACAGCAGGTTGACACAGTCAAACTGCCTGGAACGTACCCGCTGTGGCCAGCAGCTTGAGAAGCTTGGGGACAGGAAGCACGGAACGTTGGGTGGCTGGACCAGCAGACAGAACCAGATGGCCTGACCCAGTGCTCTTTCCATGGAGGGCAAACACAAAGGAGCAATGTTAGGGACACAGCAGACAGACGAGAACAATGAAATCCGGATCCCTGACTGTTCAACCTGCAGTTTGCACACAGACTCAGAAGATACTTGACTATAAACTTCGGCTCCGCCCCAGGACTTCTGCAATCATTGACAGCAAAGGCAAAACCACAAGGCACCATTTCCCAGAAGCGCGGGGTCCAGAGCCCTGTGGACTGAAACCTGCCCCGGGTGCTTTGGAGCCAGCTTGAAGAAGGCCCACATACCTGGGCTGAATGCCCTCTCCTCTGCTCTCTGCTGGTTTCCAGCAACACGCTGTCACCACAGCACGTCTAATAATAATGGAAGAACGATGCCAGGGTAGTACAACCGCATCTTCCCTGGGCTGCGTCCAGAGGAATGTTCCCAGGGCTTTGGCGTCATCCCGGTCAGTGAGCGAGGCTGTCAGCGGCCTGCGGTGGACGCGCCATTCTTCTTGGTGTCCTTCTCTCCCTTTCCCTGACCCACTTCCTATTAGAAGCCTCTTCCTCCTGCAGGAACTGATTTTCTCCCTCTCGCCTCCTACACTTGGTTCTGGAGAGCAGAAATTTGCTCAGACCATCCAGCTGGGGGCTTGCAACCCGCTTCAGCTGTAGAATCCTTCCCACGAGCAACTTTGGGTGGCCCCCAACGTGCAATCCCATGGAAGTGGAACAATGCTGGTGAAAATGGGGGTGGTAGTGCAGAGCCGGCTAACCAGGCTCCCTCTGCACCTGGCCCCTCAGAACACCCCTCTGTGAGCAGCATCTTCACGTGCATATGCCCAAGAATGCGAGGATAATGCTGCAGGTCAGGGTCAGAGGGAGGGCCTGAACCCAGGCTTTTTGACACCAGCCAGAGGCTTCCAACCACATCCATCCCCCAAAATAATCTTCTTTCCCTATACCATCCTGCTTCACTTCCCATGTCGGTTGGTGAGAGCCCAGCAGCTTTTAGGCTTGGGATGTTTTTCTCCTTTTCCACCCGGCATCTCCATGCAGTGGATTGTGGGAGACAATCCGGAGAGCAGGATCTGCCAGGATTGTGCAGGGGCTGTGCTGAACAGAGGCTTCTGGAACCGTCCTGGGTCATCAAACCATTCTGAGGAACCTGCTGTCATTTCATACCAGCAACAGCAAATACTGGACTCACAAGGACCACTGATTCCCTTGAAAAGCCACCATACTCTTCCATCGACGTTCTCAGCCATGCAAGTCTCCCAGGTCATGCAATTGAGGGGTCGTGCAGTTCAGGAGAAGCATACAGAAGTGAGTGTCCAGGGCCTGAGTCTGCTGCCAGCTTTGGTTGTCTCTGGACATGTCACCCTCTCTGGGATCTAAGCACCCATCTCTCGAGGTGATCATAATGCCCACCTCCCTTGCCTCACTGGGGTACACACTGGTGTGTGCAAGGCCCCGCAGAGTGTGACACATGAATAGAAGGCAGTCATCCTGTGTGCAGCTCCGCTCGGGAGTCACATAGCACTGAGCTGGAGTGTGATCACGGCCAGCTGTGGGGACTAGGGCAAGTGCCCTCATCTCAGTGGGACTGGTGTGTAGCAGGAGACCAGAGGGCCATGTTGAGGCCAGTGGGGAGCTGTGTAACCTCTGTGTGAGTCCTGTCAGTCATGAGTCGCTCAGCACACGGCCTGGCCTTCATCACCCAAACAGCATCTCCATCTCACAAAGGCCAGGCCCAGCCAGCACTTCCAGACCAACAGAGAATTTCAGGCTTGCTTTAAAAGACTGCCTGCCATGTACTGGCAACAGAATGGTGAACAAGGGATGTAGAGCCTTTCCCTGGGCCCAGGCAGCTGCCCACCTCAGCCTGCTGGGACCAAAGAAAGGGGTCCATCTGTATGGCCCCAGGGATGAGTCTGGGTCATGTGACACAACTCTAGGTCAGGGAGGGTCCCAGGGGGAAGTGCCCCCAACCCATATAAAGGAGCTCAGCTGCTAAAATGAGAGCCCACAGAGCCTCTTCTCAGGTCTGCTCAGTGAGAGAGCTGATGCCCTCAGCCTTTGGCCAGGCCCAAGGTGGAAGCCACAGTACTCTCTTCTTCCTCCCCAGTACTACCTCCCCACCCCTCCCACATCCCCTGCCACATTCCTGAGCAGGTCTAAGCATTGCCCTCACAGAAGCTTCTTCATGTTCTCAGATCCCTCTTCATGTAGCAGCCTGAGCACCTTCCCTTCCAACGCTGCTGCTCCTTTGAAGGGGCATCCCCAGGGGGAATGTGGGGCGCATTCTCTCCTGTCCCCCCACTGACTCTCCCCACCCTTTCCCTAGGGGCTCCACAGGGAGGGATGGAAGCCAGGTTTCCATTCTTACGGCCTTTCCTGCATGCCTGCTCCACACCCCCTGCCCCCCCCCCCCCGCCCACCCCCTAGGACACTGGGACACGCCTATACTCGCTGCCTCTGGTACACAGTGGGCTCATTTACCTGTCTTTTAAGTCAATTTGACTGAATTTGACAAAGAAACAACAGGACCTAAGAAAATCCCAAAGGGTGTAATAAATCCTAGATCTGCAAATGAAAACATAGGCTCTTATTTATTTTGTTTACTTTTCTATTTTCAAAGTTAGCTATCTTTAATTTTTTTTGTTAGCTGTTTCTTAAAGGAAACGTCATATTTTGACGGAATTGTAGATTCGCATGTGGTTTGAAGGAATACAGAGAGATGCTGTGTGCCCTTCACCCAGCTTCTTCCCTCAACAGTAACACTCTGTGAGACAATAGCCAGGATGCTAACCTTGATGTAATCCACAGAGCACAGTCAGACATTCCTCATTGTACTTGTACCCAGGCAGTTTGGTCACATGTGAGGATCTGTGTATCCACCACCACAGTCAATATACAGAAACGTCCCAAAGCCACAGGATCCCTCTTGACGCCCTTTTATAACCACACCCACGTCCCTCCAGCCCCCCCGTCTTTGGCATCTACTAACCTCTTCTCCACTTCTGATAGGTTATTATTTCAAAATGTTACATAAATGGAATCATACAGTATGTAGACTTTTGGGATCGGCTTTTGTCACATGGCATAATTCTCTGGAAAGTCATTCAGGTTGTGTGTATATCAAGAGTTTGTTCCTTTTTTTTTTTTTTTTTTTTTTTTTGCAAAGTCGTATTCCAAGGCTACCCCGAGAAGGAGACAGATAGTGAGCTCCGTGATACAAGGGTGGCATCGAAGCCAGAGCAGGCTAGCCATTGCTCGGAGATATGGTCTAGAGCGAGTTTCCCAAGGAGAGTGATATACACCTAACAGGACAAAGCTTGGTTCTTGGGAGGCAACAAGTCTGAGCTGTTACAGTGGCTGTGCCCTTCAAGGGCCATAGTACATAAACAGATACGTGGTATTTCCCTGGTACTGAAATTTCATAGGTGGAAAACATCTAAACAGACTGAGAGACAACACAGTTGAGGGTATCCTTTGCTGGCCGGAGCTTGGGCTGAATGGTCTCAAAGGCCATTCTTCCTAGTCCATAGCTTTTGACAACCCAAATCCCACATTCATAATTCAAGGTTTCAGGCTCCCAAACTGCCCCCTATTAAACCTTTTACAGAGATAGAATTGGGGACTGTCTTTCTAGCACAGTATCAGGAAACACTCATTGGACAAGGACAGGATCCTGTCACAGATGCCTGGAAGCTCTTAAAGAACAATCAAGGCCATTCAGCTACCACAAGTGAGGCTGACAATGCAGATACTCCTGAGGAAGTAGCTGACTCACGCACACAAAGGTGGAAACAAACAAAAGTCAATGGGATCAGAGAATGGTCCCTCTGAGAAATTTTATCTCCCCTCCGCAACAGCACAGGAGACTCTGGGGGACCTCAGGTCAGCAATAGGCTCACCTTCTTCAAACACCCTACCTCTTGCTGGCCCACGAAAAGGTGCTCATTGAAAACCCAGCTGTCTAAGCCAGTACACCAGCCATGGGCACAGTAGAAGGGCTGTGGGTCCGAGTGGCTCTCATGCAGTTTTCTCAGGGATGGAGTCTGTTCTGCTTCTCTCCCTGCTGAAGATCCTTATGGATGCCCCAGAGCTGGGGCCCAGGTAAGATCGAGGCTCACATATTTCCCTATAGGTGAGCATTCTTTGTTAAGAGGGGAACACACCACCAGGTCCAAGCCACATGCACCCAAAAGCCTTGGAACACACTCTTGCAAACCATGTATCAGGGTAACTGGCATAGTTATTAGGGCTAGGAAGCAAAGAGGAAATCTCAATAAGAATCACTTGTTCCAAATAAAAGGCAGGAAATACAAAGCAGGAGTCTCGGTCCAGGGAAATAGGACGACACCACGGCAGGGGCACAAGAAAGGGTTTAGCCCCAGAAAGCCATGCATGCCCTGGTCAAGCTGGATCTTCCAGCTTTGTAATTCTGGGCCGCAGCTTTAATGAGACCCAGCTTCCTAATTACAGGTACAAGTGGTTCCAAGAGAGAAGAGGCTGTTATCCAACTTGCAAGTTCTCTTTCAGGAGGCATTAGCACAGAATGGATGGATTAGTAATTTAAGAAATTTGTTTTTTCCTACAAGTGCACTTTTTATGCCAACACTCCTAGGTCCAAACCTCTCATCTACTCCCTGGGGCTTTGGAGAGAGTCCTGAGAGATGAAGTCACCTCTGGCCAGTTACAGCCTCCCACTACCCACCTAGGCAGCAGCCCACCCAGCAGCTAGGGTGTCTGTACCAGCTCATGAAGGGACGATGGCTCAGGCCATGCTGGGGTGACAGAGGAGCCTTTGAAAGAGCTATAGAAGTTGATGGAGCCATCCCAATGCACATCCACCAACTCCCTGTGCTCTCAGGAAGGGTTGTGCTACCCCAGCCAGTGTGGGGGCCCAAAGCCAAACTTGGGGAACTTGGACACAACCCTGACACTGCTCTTCTCTGCCATAGTGACTCACGTGGTTCACACAGAAAAGTGTCCCAGCCAGGACTGGAAACCGCAGCCTGGAAGAGCAACCAGCATAAAGGCTGGCTGTGTGGCCTCATTCTAGTGGCCGCCCCTCTGCTACTTCTTTCAGATGTAGCCCAGTGGCTCTGCCCTGCTGAAAGAGCCTCTGTGCAGCCTCCAGGCCTCTTGTCTCACCAGCCAGGCCCCCGGGAAGCTACTTCATACCTTCCTGGATCACACATCAGACTTTAACTCCCCTGGCCGACAGGGTGAAGCCCACACTCCTTAGCCCGCCCCTCTCGGTGTCATCGCTCCCCACCACACTAGGCCTGAGCTCAGAGCACTGTGTGGTTTGCAGGTCCCCTTTGCACCGATCCTTCCACTGCACTGTGCAGGGCCACAGGGATGCACCCACCCCCCAACATCCTTTGAGCCACTTACCTTCCCCTAGCTAATTAACCCAAGAGGTGGTTTAAAACAGTTCCTGCAATCATCAGTGTGTGACCTGGAGCAATCACATGGCCATTTTATGTTCCCTCTGCTTCATCTGTAGAATGGGGATCCTAAGAGGACCTTCCTATTGCCTAGTTTGGGGTGGGGAATCAAAGGACTGAACTCAGGTCAAGTGTTTAGAAGAGTACCTGGCGCGGGGAGTGCTCACACAGCACACAGCACACAGCATCATGAGTGGTATGACCTCTGCCCAGACTTTTTGCAGCCAGGCACCTAAGCCAAAGCATGCAGGAGAAGACAATACACCGTCCCCATTGGGCTTGGCCTCCACTGCAAGCCAGACGCGGTAGACAGACTTGCAGTCTGCTGACAAGCTGAGCAATTGCAAAAAAGCACGAGGTGATGGGCCTCCAACTGTGGAAAATGGCCATGAGAGACAACTGCCCTCCTGGCTCCTCCTTGGCCCACGTACCCCTCTTGTAAAGCCCAGGACAGGGCCTGGATGAATCTGTGGAACAGCCGAGGCCTCATCTGCTTCTGGCCTTTGTAGTGATCCCTAAGGGAGGCCGGGCACATTCGTGTGGTCTGGAGTTCAACACGTAGATCCCCTGTTCCCCTGACTCCTTATTCTGCCACTGGTCTCACCACAGGGTCCTGTGAGCATTTCTGTGAATAAGTGCCTCTCTGCACTCAAGTGGATGGCCAGAACCCAGCGTCCTTGGGGAAGAGGCTCCTAGGGAGATGATTCCAAGTTAACAAGCATCACAACCGGAAACTGTTCTCAATAAGCTTCATCAGCACTCCTGTCCTACCCTTCCTCCCTGCACCGGCTCCTGTCCTGGGGGAGGGGGGCGTGGTAAGCAGCAGGTGTTTCCATCCCCTGGAACGGCTCCCTGCAGGGTTTCCCACCACCAGCCACAGGGGCTCCAAGGGGAGTCCCCCCACCCCCGGGGCCAGAGGGCTGTGACAGTGTGCCAGGATGGAGACTCAGGTGGGCTGTGCAGGGTGCCCCCACCTGGAGGAGGTCATTCCACCCAGAGCTTTGCTTTTGAACTTGCAAACAGCCTCCATAACCACAACAGGGGGACCACCCAAATCTTTTGCAATGGAGCATGAGAGACAGCCTCTAGTCACCCGGAGATGGGAGGTCGGGGGAATTTAAGTTCTGACACTTAGGAAATAAACTGGAACAAGCTTCGATCTATTTGAGCCTTAGCTTCCTCATGTGCAAGAATGGAAATAATGCCTGCTGCCCTGTCTCCCTCAGGGGTCTCTACGTTTATTCATTTGTTTGGCTAATTAGACTGCAACCAAATGCCAGGCCTGAACGCCGGCTGTCAGGGGCAGCCTGCCGGTCCCTGGGGCCTCCAGGAACCCAGTCTAACTGCTCTGATAACCATACAAGTCCCTATTTGTGAAAAAGCTTTGTGAAAGTGTGAAATGCCAAAGCAGTGGCATCATCGACATGGGATGCCTTGTGTTAAAGGTTATCATCTGCTGGAAAGGGGAAATGTGTATTAGGTTAATGCTCTTCTGACTTTAACATGCACTAGAATAACCCAGGGATTTTGTCAAAATGGAGAGTTTGATTCAAGGTTCTGCGGTGGGCCCGAGACTGCATTTCTTGTAAGCTCTCAAGTGACTGGAATGGGGGCCACATTGCGAACAGCAAGTTAGGTTAATGCTGAGTGATTACAGTTCCTTAAATATAAGCTATAGCTTGGCTTATCACATGGGCTAATTGCAGGATTTGTTGGGAGGGAAACATAGGATAGGGAAGTTTTGATAGGACTGCCTGGCACTGGGCAAGTTCTAGAATGCAAGGTCTCTCGGAGTTGCGGTCACTGAGGATGGTCTATGCATCTATAGGGCAGAGCGAGATGCAGGGACATTTGAGAGAGGTGAGGTCTGGAGGAAGAGATAGGTGAGCACAACTTCATGGGTTCCTCAGGGTGTCCAGAATGCTCTGCAGAATGATAGGTTGCCCCAAGTGTGAGGGGTTGGCACGGTTTGGGCACAGATCTTGGGCAGCTTCTTCCAGGGGATTCTCTTCTCCCTACAAGTGTTCAAGGGGAGGAAGATGGTCTTTTAGTGGGTTTCAGTTGAGACTGGATTCTAGGGCAACTGACAAGCCAGAAAATATCCTCAGGGCAAAGCGTCAGCTCGTGGAGCCGCCCGTGCCAGGGAATGCTGTCAGACCTCAGGAGGAGTGGGATAGGGGCTGGCCTTTTGCTCAGGCTCTCTCTCTCTCTTGTTTTTGTTCCTCTCTGTATTCCCCAAAGTGCCTACTGCAGGGACACAGAAGGGGCCTAGGGAAGTCAACAGAAAGAGAAGGGGTAAGTACGTACTGGGATCATAAATTTGACCTTACAAGTGGTCGCCCACTCAGACACATATGCTTTACAATAAGAATGGAGTTGGGGCACCTGGAAAATTCTGTTCCTCACTCGAGAACTCTTTCCTCCAAAAATAAAGCCCATAAACTTGTTCAACAGCTGGAATTTTCCCTCTGAAGAGAGTACCTCGTCTGGCAGTCGACTTAAGCAGTTATTTGCAGCCTATAATTTTCACAAAAACAGTAGGGTGTGCCTGGCGGGAGATGTTTTCTACAATCCCATGGAAAGAAAACAATGAGAAAACTTTGGAACAAAGGACGCCTCTGATTCCATCCGAAAATCATCGACAACTCAGGGTCAAGGCCAACAAAGACGTGGAAAGTTTTGGAGCAGACTCGCAAGGAGTCTGGAGTGCTGTGCTTTGGGGTGCTGGAGCACAGCTAGCAGGATTCCTGGTAGGATGAGGCGGCAGGACATGCTAGAGGCAGGGACACCAGGAAGAGGTGGCCACAACAGTCCAGGTGACAAAGTTCCAGGCCCAGGGAGGCACCAGCAGTGGAGGCTGAGACGAGGGATCCGTGTAAAGCCTACACAGGGAGAACCAGGAGGGCTCAGCAGTGAATACACTGTATAGAAGGGGAGTCCAGGACACCAAGACAGTCTTGAGGTACCAACTCCAAGCAACTGAAGAATATGGTCTGGGCAATGAGGACAGGGCACAAAGGATGGACAGACTTGAACGTGCTGGGGAGAGTTCTGTGCAGTCAGTAGTAATATGGAAGTATGCCTGTGTCCCCAGTCCAGATGGCTCCCCTAGGTTCCTGGGCCCACAGGAAGGGAGGGAACTGAAGTGAACCAAGAGGACTGGTGAGAGAACGGAAATGGTGGGGTCTCTGCTTCTTGGGGATACTCCTTGAGGCCCTTGGCACTGATGCTTTCCTTCCTTCCTCGAAAACAGCAGCTCACGGGGCCTTCCTGAGAACCGACCAGAATCCATTCAAGCCTACACATGAGGCCGAAATAACTGGAGAGGCAGGGTCCTGGAAAGGCTGCAATTCTCCCACAGGCCAGGGACACTAATATCCACAGGGAGCTGAGTATCACCAACTCTAGACCTCGTCTCTGCCACCTTGGCTCCCCCCGGACTGAAGAGTAGGAGGGCACACAGAACAACAAAAAGACCTTGACACGTAGAACTGCCCATAGGAAAAGCATCTGCAGGGCAGAACTTGTACCCTGTGCCTTCCAAGTTGAAGTTCATGTGTGACACTTCTCTCTCTGGGTCTTCTCGCTACTGCTCCATGTCTGCACAGCAGCAGTGACACCGAAGCTCTCCGGCACCTCAGAGTAGCCGCTCTGGACTGGATCGGACCACCTCTCTGAGTGCTCCCCAGGCTTCTCAACGTGTCTGCTTACTATGGCTGTATTAGCCAGGGCTGGCTAATGCTGGGGTTGGAACAGCAATATCTCAAAACTCGATGGCTTAATACCAAGGTTAAGGACTCCAGGTCAGCCAGCTCTCCTCCAGCAGGAACCCAAGCATTCTGGCTCCTTCCATTGTGTGGCTCCACCATCTCTGCGCCTGTCACATTTTATGACCAGGCCTCTAAATGGCATGGAACTGCTTATATTTTAAATCAAAGCATACCAAAGATTTCTCCAAACTTGGCAAAAAAAAAAAAAAAATCATCCAACTTCTCTCACATGCAGGAATAATTGGAAAGAACTTAATATTTCTTTGTGTAGGAAAGGTCCCTTCGAGGAGGAAATGAAACTTGCCATGATGGAAATGACCTCTCCTTCTCAACCCATACCAGCGCAGCTGGATTGTCACCGAGCTTCTAAACTCCTGGATGAAGGATGGCATCAGAAAAGCCATATGGACAGCACCTCTGAGACAGGATTAGACACGACGCGGCACCCCTCCACCGAGCCGCTCCTCTGCCTGGCCCTATCCTGAGCACACAACATGTATTATGTCTGTGTGTTACCACCCCATGTGACATATCCATGAACACACCCACTTGACGGAGGAGCAAACTGAGCACCAGTGAAGCTAGCTAACTTGCATCAAGGTCGCACAATGGTCACATGCAGTCCTAGGATATGATTCTAGGACAGTCTGGCTCTACGACCCATACTTGTTCCTTGTCATATGCCTGCCTTTCTCAGTGATCAACACAAGACAAAAGCAGAACCAGCAAGGAGGCAACAGTGGCTTCAGAGGCCTCGCACCCTTTCATGCCATCCATGGCAAATGGTAAATATTAGCATGTTGGAGCCATTGTTGCCCTTTGATAATCATTTCTTCTCTGGATTCCTAATGCCGGTAATTTGAGGCTATGATTCCCATTTCCTGCATTAGCTAGGAGGACTCAAGGATAACAAAAGTGTGCAAAATCCAGCTGCCCCTTGCTGCAGGAGGTAGCAATTACATTGGACTCTGCCCTCAGCCCTCTGCGTTTATCAGCTCCAGCTGAGGCAATCACATACTCCTGCTCCACAGTGAACAAGGACTCCGTGCTGGGAGCCCACATCTTGGCCACACATCCTGGCCCATTGAGCACATCTCCTCTCAGCTCCATGTTCAACATCATTGCATTAGAAGCTTGCAGTTGGCCCTGGGGGAGTATTTATACCACAGAAACTGGTAAATGCCCCAGATCAGGACTTTTCTTTTAAATGCAGAGATCCAGTTGATAGTGTTCTTGGGAACGGTGTGTGTTGGGGGAGGGGGCCCATGTGCGGGTGAGGAACGGTATTTACTATTTACTCAGTGTGAAGTGGGCACTTACAATGTGCCTGGCACTTGGCAGCATTCTTGAGCTATTCTCTTGAATAACCCATAGGAAACACGCCATGTACAAATTATCATCGCCTTCATTTAAACCACCCTTGAGCTGCCTCACTGTACCTCTCAACATAGTGATGCCTCTGAAATATGGCCAGGTCCCCCTCCTTTCCCCTTTCTAGCTGGTTTATTAAAATGCAGATTCCGGGGCACTGTCCCTTCTGTGCCAAGTCATGATGTTTGGGGGAGGGGAGCCAGGATTCTGGATTTGTACCAAGCAGTCTGGAGATTCTTCTGCTCACTACAAGTTGCAAATGAGGGCTGAGGGGTTAAAAACTGGCCCCTAACTACGGTCTTCCCATAGCTTCCCATAAAATTTACTGGGAAACCTGGCCAGAGAGTTGGTCTAGGACTTGAGTGGAGTTTGAGGCTGCAGCCCAAAAGCCCATGGCTGGGGAGTCTAGATGCTGATTCCAACTCCTTCCCAAAGAACCAGTGAGTTCCCCAGCTCGGCAGGCTCTGCAGGCCGCGGGTCCCCAGAGGCTGGGGCACTTGGAGCAGGTGGCAGGGTCCTTTCTTTTACTGTCAAGAAATGAGTAGTGGGTTGAGTTCTCACTTTTACAACAACTTTCAGTATATGGAGCAAAATCTGGTTTGTATTATTTTCTTCTCAAAATAGACTTTTCCACATTTTATAATAATAAAATCACCTTGGCAGGACAGTCGTGCCACCTAAATAAAAATACTCTCTAATGAAATGGCACTTCACCAATTTGAAACAAAGCAAAGGTCTTATTTTAGGTAGGAAGGGACGTGGGTGGGTGCACAGGCGCCCTTGGCCATAGTTGTTACCAGGGCCAGCCCAGTTCTCCAAGGCCATGCTGGCCCACCCACCCCACTGGCCTTCGGAGCCTTCAGGCCCTCTCTCTCCCTCTCTTGTGTGTTTTTCCACCTGAAGTCATTAGGGATGATTCTGGAGACACTTGGGCTCTCCCTGGCCCCAGCTCGGGTCTGGACCGGGGCATAGCAAATATCCCTCCCGTTGTCCATAGCCACTCCTTACAGGACACCAACCCGGGAGAACGGAAGCAGCAGTGCCACAAACCAGCAGTGGCCAAGTCGCCCTGTGATGGCAAGGCCACCTCTGCCTGGCTAGGGCAGGGCCTGGGACACCCACCATTACAGTAGACAATCTGGATGAAAGCACGCCCAAGACGAAGCAAATCTCATCACTGACACCTCTGTGGGACTACTGGAGCAGATCCCTGCTGAGGGCTAGTGCTGACCTGGGAGAGCCAGAGCAGGAGACTCAGGATTCTTGGGGGAGGGACAGAAGGAAAACACTTGCGAGAAAGTACTTCTAAGTTCTTTACACAAAAGGAGGCCTGTGGGTTTGCCTCAGAATAACCCTTGCGGGGGGTGGGGGCGGGGTGTGTGTGGAGACACTCAAGAACAGGATGGGCCATGAGTTGATTGTTGTCGCAGCTGGGTGACTGTGATGGGTATGGATCATACTCTTCTCTCTACTTTTGCAGATGTTTGGGAGTTTCTGTAATAAAACGTTAAAAATCAAAAAAAGGGAACCTTGGATATATATACTCCTTTGCACAGCTCCTGCTGCCTGGGAGGTTGGAGCGTCCATGTCCCAGTGGCACGGAGCCAACAGGGAAAGGATGTCACAGCTGCAGAGTCCCAACTCCCAGGCCCCACCTTCTCTCCTCATGTTGAGCCCGAGGCACAGAGGCCTCAACTGCCTACACCCATCTATCGCCACTCAGTGCATATTGATTGTCCTCCTACCAGGAAGCCTGCTCCATGCCAGGCACCAGAGCCCAGCAATCAACAAGACAGACACGGTGCCTGCCTTTAATAGCTCACATGCTACCTGGGGGAGATGGACAGTTAACGCAAACACTTGAGGTCATTTCGGACTGATACGAACTGTGGGACAAGAAACCAGGATGTTAGGAAAGAGAGGCTGGCTGCTTTACCGGTGGGGGTCATGGAAGGCCTCTCTGAAAGGTGACATTGGAGTTGGAACCTGAGTGAAGGGAAGCAATGAACCATGAGGTCTTCTCAGGGAAGTGCTCCAGCAGTGGGAACAGCAAGTGCAAAGGCCCTGAGGTGGGCATGCTAGGGAGTATATGAGAAACCAAAGTGGGGGGCCACAATGGCTGAATTACAGCAAGCAGGAGAGAAAGGCAGGCACCATGATGAGGAGGTGGGGCAGGTAGAGGATAACACACAAGTGCTTGAAAGCCTGCTAGGAGAGAGTGGAATGCCATCAACACTCTGGTTTGCAGAAGAGACTGAGGGAGTCAGAGTGATGACCAAGGGATCAGATCACAGGTTGTAGCTGCTTCAGAATCCATCATACTTTTTACTTCTCCCATGAAACCTTTTCCTAATCACTGAAACCAAAAGAGTCTGCTGCCCTCACCCACCACGGCTCTATAGGGTCCCCTTAGCTCTTTTATGATCATGCCTGCCTGTCCTGTATGGGGAGGGGAGACATGGCCACACATCAGCAGTTTGAGAAAAGGGACTGAGCCCCTTACCCCCCTCATCCTCCTGGGAGCTCCTCCTCCAAGTCTCATTCCAGTGGCACCTTCTGGATATTCAGTGCCCCTCCCCAGTGCTTCTGTTGCCTCCAGCCTTGCTTCCCTAGGAGCACTGGTCTTACCACCTCCAGCTCCTTGCAAATCAGAAGCCTCTCTGTAAGAAGAGCGACGCACTGATGGCGACTGGTCAATACTGCATATTTGCTATGTGCTAGGCCCTATGCTCAGTGCATCTTATACTCCCACTGATCTTTTGAAGTGGGTAATATTGTTAACCCAACTCACAGATGGGGGAACTGAGGCTAGGAGAATGTGAGTGCCTTGTCCAACGTCACACGCTAGTGAATAGCAGAGCTAAGATGTGGACCGAGGTTTGTCTGAGCAGAGGTACTGCTCCTGGTCTATTGTACTCCTCCATCCCCAAGTCCAGGAGAGAGAAGGTCTAAATTGCCTTTGGACCCTCAGTGCCTGGCAGAAGTCACCAGGGGCCTAGGAGGCCCATGACACACATCCCCTTCCTGACTGCCCAGCCCAGGGCTAGGCCCTGCCCTGGGGAAGCAGCCAGCAGAAAGGCCCTATTTACTCAGGTGTCAGGTGTCTGGTAGGGGTCTGGCTGCAGAGGCAGAGCACCTTCTTGTAGTCACGAGGCCCACTTTGAAAATAAAGTGCTGGACTCGTGGCCAGATGGGCAGCCAGGAAGAAAAAGCTGAGTTCAAAGGAAGTGGTTACAGGGTGAGTGACTCCTGAGAACAATGGTGGGATGCGGCGGCCACATACACCCATCTGTATCCAGCCAGGCCAGCTCCCTATCGGTGCAGCTGGGACCCAAGAGTTGGCTGTGGGACCAGCCAACTTCAGGAACTCCTGCCATCCCAATGCCCTGCAAAGGCCTAGCTCCATCTCCTGGAAAGAAGACCTAGCCCTTCTGCTGTAGAGGAACTCTCTTCTGAGTGGATAGGCTCAGAGAGGCTAAGTAACTTACTCAAACTCACATAGCAAGTAGGCACCAGAGCCTATATACAAACAAGAAGGATGACCCCAGCCCATTTTATGTCTGGGCAGTGTTGTCGTACCCTGTTTTGAGCAGTAAGTGACAGGAGTACACAGTCTAGCCTGGACTGGGATCTGCTGGGCACGTGGCCCATGCTTTGTCACTGTTGCCACCATCATCACTGTTTCATGTTCAAAGCTAACAGGTGTGGAATTTACCGTGTGCTGATTGCCTGGCATGGATTACCTGATTCCCCACATTGACTCATGAGATAACCATTAACATTCCCACTTTATGGATGAAGAAACCAACGCGCCCAGAAGCTACAGAACATGGCCAAGGCTTCCCACTGCTGGATGGTGGAGTGAGCCTGAGAAGTGAGCAACAGCAGCTATGTGGAACCTCATGAAGGCAGCTACTTGCCCTGTGGGGGCTACTGCTCTCTGTGTCAGATCCAGAAAATGCAGGCCATCAACTGGAAATGGGAGCTCTGAGTTGGGCGGTCCAGGCCTGAGGGCCTCAGCACAGACCCGCAGGGAGCATTGTGGCCTTGTCAACGGGAAGGGAGTCCAGAGCCTGGTCAGGGTCCACAAGACACTGACTTGTCCCTCCCAGAGCCAGCTCAAGTTCACTGAGACAAGAGTGTTCCTTGCAACTGCCCACACGCTCCCCACGCCCCCAGCTCCTTTTCAGCCATCCTGGCCATGCCTGCCCAAGTCGAAGCCTCCTCTTAGACATCCTCCCAGCCCCAACACCTGAGCAGCAGTCAGGAACAGCACTGGGCTTGCATCATCAACCCAGACTCACACTGCAGTCTGCCTGACACCAGGGGACTATTGAGATACGTGGAAGTTGCCAGAAAACTCAGTTAGGAGCATAGCTTTGCCATCACACAGTACTGGGTTTGAATCCTGAGTCTGCCATTTATTAGCCACGTTATATTGAGCAAGTTAACTAACTTCTCTCTGCCTCAGTTTCCTCATCTATAAAATAAGGCTAATAACAATAGCTACCTGAAAGAGGTAATAGAGGGACCACATGGCACAAGGTACATAAAGCTCTTCACATACCTCCCAGAACTTAGTATATACAGAGAGAGAAAAAAACCAAACAAACAACTAATTTTGATTCAACTTGACCCTTATATGTGTCCTTTAAAGGAAACGGCCAGATAACACTGACCTGAAAGTTGGAAGTCCTGAGTTTCAATTTATGCAAATAACTACACATCTCTGGGTCTGTTTTTCTTTCTTTAAAATGGGAATATTGCCCACATCCTACCCAATATTTGACAAAAGAATTTATGTGGCTCATGCATGAGGATCTTTGGGAAACCTGAAGCCTCGGAGAAGATGAGTTAGAAGTTGCCTGTCTTCTACATAGCTAAACCAAGGGCACCTGGGTGGCTCAGATGGTTAAGCATCTGCCTTCAGTTCAGGTCATGATCCATAGTTCTGGGACTGAGCCCCATCTTGGGCTCCTGGTTGGCTCAGTAGAGAGTCTGCTTCTCCTTCTCCCTCCACTGCTCGCACCGCCCCCCCACCCGCTTATGCTCTCTCTCTATGTCTCAAATGAGTAAATAAAATTGTAAGTAAGTAAATAAATAGATAGATAGATAGATAGATAGCTAATCCAGAATCTACCAGCTTTAATTAAGGGCAGACTTGGGCTGCAGATCTGTTGTGACTGTGAAGCTGAGCGGGTTAAGAAAACAACCTTTTTTCCCCTCCTGATTTGCCACCCATATACATATTGGGAGGATATTCTCCCCAGCAAACCCCCGAAGGAAGCGTTTTGCAACCCCGTCCTGAACCGCTGTGTCTGAAGCAGAGGTTGCTCTCTCCCCTGAGTCCTCCCAGCACAGAGCAGGACACAAGCCCACCACTGAAATCTGGGCCTTCTGCAGGACTTTGAGCCAGGTCCCAAGTGGATGGGACAACCGTAACAGTAACTGAATGCCGCAAATGGATACAGATATTTGCTGCATCTCGGGAAGGAAATCTTTGCAGGAGCATGAGCCTGCTGTAAACACCAGAACACTGAATCTGGCATTGTATGCTGACCAACAGAAGGTCACTCCTGGGTGCTGGTGATGGTGCAGCCATTTCCAGCCAGATTTGGGGGAGCTGGCACACAGAAAGGATGCTCATGGCCATGACAGTGGGGTCTGAGGAGGTACCCAGGGAAAAGCACAGACGTTCATTCATCGGCTATGTTCTGGGTACCCTCTTAGGCCAGACACTGGGCTGGGTGCGGGGGACACAGTGGTGTGACCATTCTATCCTCATAGAGCCCCACAGTCTGGCCAAGACAGACACTGAATGTGTCACAGTGTGGTGTCAGTGCCTCAGAGCAGGGCGTCCAGGGTGCTTAGGGAGAGTAGAGGAGGGGGACACAGTTGGCCAGAGAGTCTGGGATGGCTTCCTGGCAGAAGGGACATTTCTTCTGAGAAGTTAGCCAGGCAGGGATGGGCAGTGGGAAAGACTGTGGGCAGCAGAATGTCAGGTGAGTCACATGACCTTGCTTTAAAAATGCCCAGCCTGTTAAAGCAGCTCCTCACAGAGTAAGCAAATGTATGGCTCATCTGTCCCCCAGCCTCGATGTCAGCAGCTGCAGAGGGTGAGAAACTGCTGCTCCTCACCATTTGGGAACAACAGGGAGGCCGGGCTGGGCTGCCGTGCGGTTATCTCTGAGACATTCTTGGCTCAGAGGTGGAGGCATGCCAAAGCATCCTTGAGTAGTGATTGAAGTTTCCAGGTTTGCCTTTAGGGAAATTCTTCTGCAAAAGCTCATGTGTGGTTCCCACAGAGTTGCTCCAGATTTCAGACTTGGTGTTTTTTCACACTTGAGACGAAAACAGCACAAGCCCGCACATCTGCCTCTGCTATTTTTGCCTGTGGGTCCCTGTCTGATATTAAATATTGCCGTCTTGCTCGCTGCCATGAATGGCATTTTCATAGCCCTTTCTATAATAATTATTGATGTCTTTTTTTTCCCTCTCCCCAGTGCCGGCGAGAGGAGTGATGGAAATGCTCAGGTGGTTCAGTCGAGAAGGCAGTTTCCTGAAAAGGGCCCTGCGTGTGGCTGTTTCCAGCTCTGGCTTAGCCAGCGAGAATGCCTGTTTGGCGTTTAATAGCAGTTCTCAAAGTGTGCTCCTTGAAGCCTCAGCTTCACACCATGTCAAAAGGTATTTTATGAGAAAGGGGTCCTGAGGCCATTTGTTTGGGAAATATGTGATTAGAAAATATTGACTACATTTCCTGGCTTTGGGACTTCTCAGAGCCTTTCATACGCAGTTGGGCCCTGGAAATCTCCAGGAGGAGAATATAGCACCCAGAGAGGGCCAGACCCTTCCCGCTACAACAATAAGACAGTGTATTGCTTTCCCAGGGCTGTGCAACTGGGTGGCTTAAAACAAGAGAAGTTTGTTTTCTCTGAGTTCAGGAAGCTAAAAGTTCAAAATCAAGGTATAGGCAGCACCACACTCCCTCTGAAGATTCTAGGAGAAGAATCCTTTCTCACGTCTTCCTAGCTTCTGGTGGTTGACAGCAACCCTTGGCATTCCTTGGGTAACAGACAAATCCCTCTAATCTCTGTCTCCATCTTCGCATGGTCTTCTCCCTGCGCATCTCTGTGTCTTCACGTGCCTTTTTATGAGGACCCAGTCATGGGATTCAGGGCCCACCCTAATCCAGTTGGACTCATCTTCACTTGGCTACCTCTGCAAAGACGCTATTTGCAATTAAGATCACATTCATAGCTACCAGGAGTTAGGACTGCGGCATTTATCTTTTGGGGGACAGTAACCCACTACCATTGGGCTAGAGAGAAAAAAAATGTTAAAGCCGGAAGCAGGGCACAGTGCGGCTCAGTGCACAGGCTTTGTAGCCAGATCTAGAATTAAATTCCAGCCAGCAATGGAAACAAGTTAGTAGTGGTACCTTCAGCCTCATTCTTCTCATGGAACCATCTCATAAGCCTGGTGCAAGGATCTAAGAGATAAACACATAAAACATGGCGCCCAGTGTCCAGTACACAATAGGATTTTAAGCAGCAATGTGACAGGATCAGATGAGTGTTTTTGAAAGTGATCCCCCTGGTTTCCAGGTAGAGGATAAGTTGGCAGTGCCAGACTCCTGTCTTGGTCCCACTGGGTCTTCTCCTGGGTGCACCTGAGGAAACACCTCACAAAGCCTATCTTGCCTTAGTAAAAAATACATGGGATGGATGCCCAGATCTGGACCGTGTGAGGCTGTGCTCAGGGAACATGGACTCACGGTTGTCTGTCTGTCCCACTGTCTGTCAGCTCAGACATCATCACGAGACATGGGCCAAGTGATCAAAAGTTTAGGAAATCTGTTTCCTCCTCTAAATGTGAGAATGACAGTCCCTTGCTATGTCCCTTACAAGATGACATGGGGATCAAATGACAAAATGCACAGCAAAGAGCTTTGTAATATGCAAGTGAGTGTTCAAGATGTATGTATGGTGGTGGGGGGGTGGTAGGGATTCTGCCCCTCAAGATACTGCTCCTAGCAAGCCACCCAGAGCCTCTGTCAGACAGTCTGGCTTACGCTAATCCCAAGGAAGGTAAGAACAGGGCAGAGGCAATTATTAGGGAAAAGTCCCCTAAAATATGAAGGTATTGACCCTCGGCCAAAGCTATCCTCAGCCAAGCCACTGAGGTCTTTGATTGCCAGTGACCAGAGATGCACAGGGAGAGCAGAATGGTGCACAGCCTGGGCCGAGTGGATCAGGACAGGCAGCAGGGGACTGTCACTAGGCTACCTTGATGGGGTGCCCAGTGACCCAAACTCGGAGGCAGGTGGGCATGATTCTGCCCACTGCTGCTGGGGCTGGGGCTGGGAGTATGAAGCAATGTAGGTCTCTGGGAGACTGTGTGCAGATGATAGGGAAAGATGCCGCCCATCACCAGATCTGCAGGTGGGATGGGGCCCAGCAGACCTGTCTGTTATGATTCAAAGGCATGAAAGCAAGCTCCCTAAGGCCTTGTGATTTATGGGGGCCATGATATCTCAACTTGCTCCAAACCTGTCTTTAAAAACTAGAAGCCAGGGCAGGCCTGGTCCCCTGCCCTTGGGCCTTAGCACATGCAGAAGCAGCATCGACTGTGTTGCTGCTGGCAGGAGTGTCCTCCAGAGCTCCGGAGACAGGGAGTCCATGCAGAGGCCCAGGTGTGCACCTGGAGCCTGAGGGGACTTCACAAGTCTTTCTCTGACAGGGGTCCTGTGCCTTAACCTGTTTCCAGAACCAGTGCCTATGAAGATAAAAGGGCACTTGCACCATCAAGGGACACATTTCCAAGCAAGGCAGGAGCCAGGGTAGAAGGCATCGGAAAATAAAACCAAAGACTGGGCTTAGAGACCATCAGGGAAGAATGCAGGGGCCAGCAAACACCCGGGAAACCAGATGTCTGCCTGCATGGACCTCTCTAAATTGTGAATTCCTGGGGTGGCACCCCTCTTGTTTGCTGCTTCTGCTCAGCCCCAGGAGAGTGCCCGATATGCAGCACGTGTTCACTCAACAGTGGACAATGCCTGGAATTCCCACTGTCAGTCCAATATCATTTTGCTAAGTACCCACAAGGTCAAGTGATAAATGTTGATGGGAACATGGAGGTAACAAAGTAAGAACCAGAAATATAATTAGAACCTGTAAGGCCTCAGGCCACAGAGTTTAGGTTCTGCTCTCCCCCCCTCCCCCATTTAAAGGGCCCTGAAACCCCTCAGATAAAAAATGGTCATGATGGGTCCTACCCCTCTAAGAGAGAGGTTGTGAGCATGACAGAGACCACTGATAGGTGGTCAGTCACAGAGCTGTATAGCATAGGTGTTCAATAAATGCTGGCTATTGATATTTTTCTAATTAAAACATAAAATACATTGGGGCTCCTGGGTGGCTCAGTGCGTTAAGCCTCTGCCTTCAGCTCAGGTCATGATCTCAGAGTCCTGGGATCGAGCCCTGCATCAGGCTCTCTGTTCAGCGGGGAGCCTGCTTCCCCCACTCTCTCTGCCTGCCAGTGATCTTGCTCTCTCGGTCAAATAAATAAATAAAATCTTTAAAAAAATCAGTTACATTTCTCTTAAAAACAACATAGAATACATTAACTATTATATAACACCAAATGCAGAGACCTTAAATGTCCCACTTGTGGAGTTTTGGCAAGTGCATACACCTGTGTAACCATCATTTCAGACAAGATATAGATATTAAACATTTCCGATCATCCCAGTTCCCTCACACTCCTTTCTGGTCAATCTCTGCCTCCCTGCTTCCAGAGGCAATCATTTCTGATTTCCATGATCATAGATGAGCCCTGCCCATTCTAGAACTTCACATAAATGAAATCCCAGAGTGGACATTCTTCTGGCCCCATTCTTCTCTCTGGCTTTCTTTTTTGCTTACTATGTTTTTTAGGTTCATCTATGGTGTTGCAGGTATGAGCTCTTTGTTATTTTTTATTGGTGCAGAGTATTCCAGTTTAGCAATTTAAAAAAAGAGAGAGAGAGAGCCTATTCTCCTGTTAATGAATATTTGGTTTGTTCAGAGTTTGGAACTACTATAAATAAGTCTGTTATAAACATTCTTGTATAAAGCTCAGTATGAACACATGCTTTCATTTCCCTTGGGTGAATAATCAAGAAAGGAATCCTGAGTCCCAGAATAGACTTATGTTTGGAAGAAACGGCTAACCCATTTCCAAGGGCTTGTGCCGCTTTTCCTTCTGACCAGGAATGTGTGAGAGGTCTGTATCCTCACCAGCGTCTGGTGTAAGGAGTCCTTCTCACTTCGGCCACACTACTGGGTGAGAAACCTCACTGAGGTTTTAATTTGCATTTCCTTGATGACTAATGATGTTGAGCAAATTTTCATGTGCATTATTGGCCAGTCATGTATCTTATTTCATGCAATCTCTGTTCCCATTTTTTTAAGTTGGCTTCTCTTTTTGTTTTGATCTGTTGAAGTTCTTTATATATTCTGAATATAGTTCCTTCATCTGATACATGCATTTCATATATTTCCCTTCTGGAGCTTGACCATTCGTTTTCTTAATGGTATCTTTTGATGATAAAAAGCATCTTTTTATCACTTCTGACGAGCAATATATTATTCTTTTTATTCATGGTTTGTGCTTTTTGTATCCCGTCTAAGAAAAGTTTGCTTACCCCAAAGCTTACCCCTATGTTTTTTCTAGAAGCTTTCTGATTCTAGGTTTTACATTTAGATTTATGACCCAACTCAAATTCTTACTTTTTAAAATTGTAGTAGTTGATGAGAGCCATGAGTACTAAGGAAACACTCAGATTTTTTTAGATGATCAGACTTTACTTAAGCCTCGGGCTGAAGAGATAACATCAGTTCAAAGAAAGGGCCTTTGTTAGAGTCATGGCTGACTGACCACAGGCCACAAATGGCTGGTATAAGAACCACCAGTCAAAGAAAAAGCTATGTTGACTTTCCCAATTACTTCCAATTACTAACTTAGACAACCACGGCGTGACCTTACGGTGGCCCTGGGAACCATAGCAGGTCCCAGCGCAGGACCCTAGGATGACCATCAGGAGATGACTGTCAGGATGCTGGTAAGCCCCACCCCATTGAAGCCCAGCTGGCCCTCAGAGCATGTGAACATGGCAAATTGGAAGATGACATGACTTTAGGCAGCTCCTTGTGGCTGGGCACAGCCAGTCCTTAAGGTTGTAGGACCTGCTTGCAGCAGATGTCAGAGCCCTCCAAATGGCCCAGGGACAGCCTGGACAGCTGGGGAGCCTGGGTGAGAGGCAGGAAGAGGTCATGAGGGGATGATGTGGCAAGGAGGAGAGGCATTCAGAGGTTGTGAACTTAGCCACAAAGGTCTGCAGCCCAGGCTTTGCAAGCCTGCTTCTATAAACTCATCTGGCATCTAGGGCCTGTCAGACATGTTCTTATCACCTCAGGGACACACTAAGGACATCCATCCATCTCTTGGGCCCTGGGAGAAGGCCACTGGGGTGTTCTGTCTCTCCTGGAGACCCTGCCACAAACTCAGTGCCTTGCTGGCTCTGCCGGCAACCCATTGTACATCTTGTCTACCCTCTCATTATGTTGGACCTGGCTCTTCTCATCATAGCCCTGGTTGATAAAAACTGGCTAAAGCTAATATAAATTATGTTACACAGCTGCTCTCTCTTTTCTTTGTACTTCCAAAGATGAGGGTGCTGCTAGGACTCACAGAAGAGCAGATTAAAGCTCTGGCAAAGGAGGCTTTCAAGCGGCCCACACTCTATTGGTCCAACCTCTCCAGAGACAGGAAGAGACATGCCAAGGCCACACAGCTCATGAGTGATAGCATAGGGATTTGAGTCTGGGCAACCTGACTCTAGAATCATATCCTATCCCAAGGAAATAAATGGACCAGTGGTTTCTGATTGCTCCTTGGTTGGTTTGGGGCAAGGTAAACAAACAGATATCAGGACCCTTGGTGACCAGTGTTTATGGGGAGCCCCTGAAAATCACCACCCACCGAGACCAACAAGCCTAAACCTTGGAGGCCAAGCTGAGCTGGCCATACAGAGGGGGCAATGTCATCTCCTGTGTCATCTCCTTCACCAGGAGGGAAGAATCATGCGAGGTGGCCTGAGATACTCTGGGTTAATCCAAAAACTTAGAATTTTAAAAAAACAATGTTCTTTGCCTCTGAGTCTCTTGCAAGGGACTCATTCCAGCATCCTTTCAACTCAAGTAATTTTGGATGTCAATTGTGTGTCTTTAATGAGCCTAGAAATTTTCATAATTACCCATTTTTTTCAAAGCCATAATTATAGGTTTGAGTATATGCTACAGACAAGAAATTTAAATAGCACTTTTTACACACTTAGGCATTCTGCTTCTTTCTCCTTTCAATCAATCAATAAATAAGCAAGCCTTCCAATTATACTTCCATTACCTTTCTTTTTCCCTTGACGTAAATATTAAGAGAGGACTCTAATTGTCTGCTGCCTCATCACCAGGTCACTGGTCCCACCCAGCCCCCATCTCCCTGCCCTTTCAAGGCATCCTTGATTTTTCCCACACTGGTTCAGAAGAAAGTCCCTGTGAACAGGGACAGGCTTCCCATCTCCAAGCACAATGACTGACAGAAGGTGGGAAGGGTTACATGGAGGTACTCTCCAGCAAGAAAGGCCCAGGCTAGCCCTGAGCATACCCAGAGACCTCCCACGGGGGTACAAGGAGCCACAGCCCCAGGGGGTATTACAGTGGAGCAGAACCTCCTAGACCAGCCCCTTCCTGTGGAAAAACGTACTCCCACCGGTACTCCATGGTCTGCCCTAGCTCCTTGGCATGTATGTGAATTTGCATGGAGGTGGGGGGCCCAGTGGGGACAGGACAGAGGCCAGGGAGACCACAACCCTTGATTCACTCACTCATTCATTTATTCACTTATGTATTCTTCACTGAGTATCACTGTCCTCTTGGAACTCACAGCCAAACAAATCTCTCTCCTTTCTCATACTTACTGTATGCCTGGCACAGAATTTGGCACAAGGGACCCAAGAAAATCGAAACTCAGATCCTTCTCCCTCAGAGTTCATCTACCTCCCGGTAAGTACCAAAGAGTTCGCAGGACTCCTGGCCCCACCTCATCCTCAGCTGAGAGCAGGGAGGAGGGCTCTGCTCCCCCGGACTCTGGCTCATCCCCTCTGAGCCAGGTCAGTCTGGTCCCTACCTAGTGGTCTTGCTGCTCTACAGTCCCAGAACTCTCCCTGGCATTCCTAGATATTTCATCCTGAGCTTGTGCTGGGCACTTTCCATGCATGGCTTTCATTCTACTCTTCAAAACTGCCCCTGAGTAACAGATGTTACTGCTTTTTCCGGTGAAGAAACTAAAGCTCAGAGAGATGGCATTTGAAGCACGCCACTGGGCTCTGATCCACGCATCTCTCCCTTGGATTTGTTTTGTCATGGCAGGCTAGAACGTGAAAATGTGTCTTCCTGGGTAAGGATAGGCTATTCCGGCGAGGAAGGGACAGAGATCTTGCTCTTGGTGAGACTTTAGTATTTTCTCTCTTTCCAAAATGACAAAGGTCATCCTCCCTCATGTCCCATTGCTGCTGGGAATTTATTTACCTCTGAACCCAAATGCCCATTTCCTAAGAAGGTTGTGGCAAGAACAAAAACATGTGGCCAGCATCAAAGGAGACTCACAAGAATAACTGTCCTGCAGCCGGGGTCCAAGAGGAAACAGCCCCCTCCAGCACTGGCAGCAGGAGGAAGGTGGCAGCACTGCTGCCCTGAGGTGGGAGGCTGGCCAGTGAGAGGCCCCTGTGGGTGGGAGGCAGCTCCCGGTCAGTGTCCAGCAGAGGCTGAAGGAAGAGGGCTCACCCAGGCTGATGCATGCATTGTTTTGGCATACCGGCCCCAGGAGGGTCAGACTGCTTCCATCCTAGCTCACCATCCTGCAAAGCCAGCTGAAAAAACAAAGAAACAATCCTCTGGTCCTAGGAGACCTAGCAAGTTAAGTTCACTGTCAAACACTTACCTTTGTTGGGTGCTAAGTCTTGCTCTCATAGATCTTATATTCTCATAGGGGGAGACGGACAATATGCAAGAAAAAAAAGTAACTAGGACAACTTCTGAGAGTGATGTGCTCTGCGAAGAGAGTGATTCCAGGACGGGAAGGTGGTGCTTCAGACAGGATGCTCAGGAAGGCCCCACTGTGGAGAGGACCACTGAGTTGACCCACAGGTAATAAGCAGCAGCCGGCTCTGCAAGCGTTGGGAAAGAGTGGTCCAGGCAGAGGGACTGACTAGCACAGCTCACCCAAGCCCCTGGCAGGCCTGTGCTTTTGAGGAGCAGGAAGTTGAGAATGGAGAAACTGGAGAAGCTGAAGGGTGCGAGGAGTGCGGGAGGTGATGAGGCCTGACAGGTCGGGTCATTCCAGCTGCCAGGAGGACAATGAATTTCTGGAGAGCAAAAGTCAAAGCAGGGAGATGGGAGCTGACAGAGTTCTGATTTTAATATTTTTTGCAGCCATTTCCCAGAGCCATTTCTCATCCCTAAATACCTAAGCAGTGTCCTGCTAAGAGGGAAGCTGGCTTCATCTTCATAGACATCAAGGTGAAGACTGTTCAGAGCATTTGACCCTCTCCAGCCCTCTCTCCATGGAGGCCATGGCCAGGGCTAGGCCTCTGGAAGCCTGTGTGGGCGGGACACATCCGTGCAGCCGGTGGCTCAATAAAAATAGTAAACGCAGGACACCAGGCCACCCAGGGGACCAGCGCATTTCATCCAGAAGCCAAGAGCCTCCTTCGCAGTCTCTCCCGGTCTCCACGCCGGCCTGCCAAGGTCCTGTCCACTGTTGTGGCTGCCTGGCTTCCTGTGTCTGGGAACAGACACCCGGTAGGGCTGCAAAGGTGAGCGGTGACCTGAAGCTCACCACCCACACCCTACTCACCACCTTTCAAGTGTGTTCCCTAAAGCATCTGGTGAGGAAATGCTCTTTCTCCAGAATGTTCCAACCCACCGGACCCGGAAGGCTGCAGGACAGAAGGGCCCTGTGGACCCTCATTCAGACCTGCTCAAAAAGCAGGCCATGCTGCGGGGACGGCAGCTGTTTTTCATCCGCGTCTCCACTCTACTTGACTGGCAGTGGCTGCTTTGCAAAAGGTGTAACAGGGCTTCACATCATGCCTTGTTTCATGAGGAAAGAATGAAGTGATAGATTAGTGATGTCTGCCCTGAGCACAGGGGAAGACCCGAAGCACCCGTGCCTTTATTTGCCAATCCTATCAAAGGCTGGAGACGTCAGAAAGCAAGCTAGCATACGACTCCATCTTCCTCTGTGGAGCTGAATATCTAGAAGGCTGCTGGGTTGCTCTGTGGAGCCACTTCCTAAATCCCCACCCACTGAGAGCAGGAGAACTGCCCAGCACTCCCCAAGGTCTGATCCAGTCCTTGCCTTGGCTCCAAACTCCCTAACCATATGGGGACTCATATGGGTTCAAAACAGGACTTTCTTGGGCAGGCATCAGCCACAGCGGACTAAGCAGCTTCAGATCCCTGCTAATTCACAACTTAAGTGGTAGGAGTTTTAATCAAAGAAAATTTAAAGAACATTAAGAAAGTCTCAACGTTTCAAGTTATTAAAAAGTCTACTCACAGATCCAACAAGGAAAACCATGTTGAAAACACATTGCGGAGACAAACACTTTAAAATTTTGAGACGACTTAGTTTGAGCTTTGGATTTGATCTTGGCTGGTAATAAGGTCCATTTTCAAAAAATAAGAATGCAAAGCTATTTAGAGGAACTTTCCTCTCTGGGCCTCGCATTCTGATCCACATCTTCAGACCTCAGCTTCAGCTGGACACAGGCTGATCAAACCCAGCTCCACTTGAAAACAAGGACACATCTCTTAGTTGAGTGGCAGCCTTAACAAGCAGCCGCATTCCATTTTAATTGCTAGATTATTAGCAAAGACAGCATCTCCACGGATGACCGCAGTGCATGTCAGTTTGGAATGAGATCCTTAGCTATGTAACTTTTTCCAAAGAAATGCACACACGCAGACAGGGCCGGCTCAGCTGGGCTCTCAGGGGTGCTGGGTGGTAGTTGTTCTTTGCCCATAGCTTCTCCGCTGGGGCATTTTTAACAGCCACTAATCCTCTCAAAGGACCAAGTAGGATAGAATTCTTTAACACTAAAATAGCCTTAACAAATCCATCCCAGGTGATCTATGTCTTTACCTGCACGAGTGATTCTTCAAATCAGGTTTAGTCAGCC
The DNA here is from genome assembly GCF_902655055.1 of Lutra lutra. NCBI lineage: Eukaryota > Metazoa > Chordata > Mammalia > Carnivora > Mustelidae > Lutra > Lutra lutra. Next base: position 74,896,849 of record NC_062282.1, on the reverse strand, counting down.
GACCAGATAAAGCCATTCTCAGGCAGCACCGTTCACCCTCTAAAGAGCACCAGCCCTCCTGGCTGGCTGCTTTAAACTGGGGCCCACTCTGAGACAAAGAACTAATATGAGCTACTGTCCGTCTCTTTTCTGAAAATATATTAGCTTGAATGACACAATATGAGTAACCCTTGGGTAGGACTCAGGATTTCTCTGAGCCCTCTGGGCTGCTGCAAATAAAGGGGAAGAGCCCCCCTTTAAAGAGCCAGATGGAGCAAGGGGCAGATGATAAATGGGTGTCACCTCAGGGCAGGGACCTTGTCTGGGCCCCTGCCCACGACTTAGCCCTCAGCTGCCTACTTTCAGCTAATCCTCATGCTACACCGGGTGGTGGAACAGCTCTGGACACAGAAGCATCAAGTCTACATCCAACACCTTTGGTTTTAAACATTCTGCAAAATTGTTGGACAGGAAATAAGGACTCCTGTGCAAAAACATCATGGTCCTTTACGGGGTGGCCAAAGCGGTCACCTAGTTTACCTGGGATTTTTCTAGTTTAAGCGCTGACTAAAGTCCTGCCTCCCAGGACACCCGTCAGTGTCCAGGATGACTGCTCAGCCTATTTCTAAATGTCTAAGGAGCACACGACAGATGCCTCAAACAGGGCCTTCCACGTCTTTTCCTGGTATTTCCCTGGGATCCCTAGCTTGCTCCCACCCCCGCTCTGCCTGCAGTGGGACAGAGCACCAGACTCTGGTTTCCCCGGACAGGCGAGCGCCATCGGTCATTCTTGCCTTCGATGGCCAAGCCTCTGGGTGTAGAGGCTTCCCTTCACACAGAGCTCTGAGTAACAGGAATATCTGTGAGTAAAATTTATGATTCGTGTTTCCACTGGAGTTAACCTTTTAACCCTGGGAGTGCTTAATTGCTTTTTCCAGGTTTTGCTTTAATAACCAGGTTGACTCTTGCCAATTTTGGCTGGATTGAGAAATACTGAATGTGTGACTGGAAACGGAAAGCTCATTATTTGATACTTGATATAGCCTGCGCCAAATCTTTAATTCATTAAATTCACTCATTGTGGCATCTTTTCCTAATGACAGAGATTTCCTTCAGATGTTAAACTTCCCAACTCAGGGGCTATCTTCAAAGCTGAATTTTTATAAAAATGCCTTCCCCTAACACATATTTAGGGGGAACTCCTGGCCATAAATTACAGGACAGCTTTGGAATTCTTGGTCTCCCGGTCTCTCCCAGAGGAGCCCTGTCTTTCTATTGGGGCCTCCCGGGCCCCACTCTCCACCTTCCAAAGTAAGCACAGAGTAAGGTGCAGACATCTGGTTCCTGTTTCTGGATTCAAAATTGATCTGCTGGGTGATTCTTGGCAAGTCACTTAACCTCTCTGAGCTTAAGTTTCCCTAATCCTGGCTCACTAGACACCTCTCATGGGGAGGGGGCGGGTGGCCAATTAATGAGCAGGTGTTTTAGAGAAAGGGGACTCGGCCTGTGGTACAGCAGAAGCAAATCCCAAGGAAAAGAATGGACAGGTAGGGGTGGGGAACAGAGGCAACTGAGAATCACAGCAGAGCAGTAGCTAAATTCTGCAAAACGTAAGTGGCCTGAAGCAGGAAGAAGTTATTTCTAGAGTCACTCATTTTATTCTGAGGCAATCAAATCTCCTTGCATAATTTCAGACCGAGTGTCACTGCTCTTTAAGGCTCTCTGGACCACATTCCCTCCATAGAGTCTTCATTCACTTAGGCTCATGCTGGCTGTGTCCCTTCCTGAATGTTCCATGGCTCTGCATGAGTCTTGTCCCTCTTTGATGTCTTAGGGCATTCATACGCTAGTGCCCCCACATTCCACATGCTTTACAAATCTAATCACTTTCCGCCCTTTCTTACACCAACTTTAAGGGTTTGGTGTTCTTGCCTCCCTTTTGCAGATAAGAAAACTGAGGCACCGAGGAGGTTTAACAACTTTTGGGTGAGCAAGTCATCCTGGTTTGTGCAGGTCTTTCCTGGTTTTAGCACAAAACATCCCTTGTCCTGGAAAACTCCTCAGTCCCAAGCAATCTAAGTCACCCTCATTTGAACACAAATGCCTGGCTGGCCCAAACCAGGGCTCTTTCTCCAGAGCTCCTTGCTCCTCTTCCTCCCCCATCCTCAGTCCCAAGTCCCCAAGCAGATACAGACTCCCTAAGGACAGTGGCCAGGTCTTCAACCTTTGGTGTTTAAAAGGACCCAGATAGAGCAGGACCAGGTTAGTGTTGGCCAATTTTACTCCTATTGACGTCGACCCCCACTGAGGGCTCAGCCAGCCTCAGGTAGGGGTGGCAGGTGGTGAGAAGATCCACTCCCAATCCCACTTACTGCTCCTTTAGCTGCACATGTGACAGAGACACCCACTCCTCCACGGACTCACAGAGGCCCCCAGGGGCAGCCTACTTTCATGAGCCCTGTTGCATGAGATGAATGTTACCTCTTCGTGCACAGTGCTGGCCTTTAGCCTTTGCTTTTGGCATGTTTACAATAAACCTGAGTGTTAGAATCAATGTTCCCTAGAACAATTGCCACGTTCCCTCATGGAATCGGTTCTTGAGCAATTTCTTTCCACTAGTGTTATTATTATTATTTTTTTTAAGTTGCAACACATTGTTCTATAACAGGCACCTTGACAGACATCCCTGCAAAAACACTCTGGTTGCTCAGGCGTGATCTCCAGCAGGGACATCTCTGTGACCTAGAGATCAGGCCCCTAGTAAAGGGAACCTCTCAACTATGTCCATGAAGGCTGTGCGAAAAAGCTTCAGAGAAGTGAGGGGCTACCAGCAAGCCGAGGCAGCGCAAGAGACACTCAGGATAACAGCCGACATAACAGGAGAAAGGTAATAAAGAGGAGAGAAGAATCTGTAGTTAATGCGCACGGCAGAGGCCACTTCCCACACAGCCAAACAGCCCCACATTACTGCAGGAGCCCTGGAGAACATTCTTGAATACAAGAACCCAGGAAAATCATGTCTATTTATAAAGAGAAGCCCGAGTCTTCGTGAAATGATGACTTGCATCTGAGGTGCTCTTTTCACTAAGCAGGGAAGGGAACGTATCTCTGTATAAATAGTGACATAAAAAAAAATAAAATAAGACCTGTCCTAAGTTAATTTGAGGGAAATTGCAAAAGAAAGATCCTGAAAATGCTTTGAAGTGGGTGTGTGGGTGGCTCAGTTGGTTAAATGTCTGCCTTCAGGTCAGGTCATGATCCAGGGTCCCGGGATCAAGTCCCACACTGGGGTCCCTGCTAAGGAGGGAGGGAACGTGCTTCTCGCTCTCGCTCTCTCTCCTCATGAATAAATAAGCAAAATCCTTAAAAATTTTTAAAAAATTTAAAAATACTTTGAAGCAATGGTAGCATTGGAAAAACAAAAAAGGATTTAAATACGCAGCCTCAGTTTCATAGAACTCTCACTCATCTGTAACACCATGTTCCTCAACTTGGCAGTAAATGAAACATTTTCCATGTATAAATACCACAATTCTAAGTGCAACCGTGAAATCTTTGAGGATTAATCCTTTGATAGATTATGACTGGCTTTTATAGAAAAACATACCTAATGATTTTCAAATAACGTAGGTGGTGAATTGCTCACCTTCTCATTCAGTCTGTAGGTAAACTTTTTGAAGAGTTAAGTATTACTCTTTAATGTCAGCCTCCTTCCTAGTTCCCTGAGGGCTTGCTACTGATAGCGTAAGGACACTGAGACTCAGCCTCATGGGGAACGGAGAGCCTGAGTGAGACAAGCCAATCAGTCATGCTTTCTCAGCGCATTTAAAAGCAGTTATCATGGCCTGGGTTCTGCTGAGGAGAAGTTGTTCTTGTCAGGTTTCTATGGCTTTGTGGAAAGCACTTTCTCCTTCTTTCCAAGTCACAGCCTTCAGAAATAAAGGCAGCCCCTCCCAGAGCTATCAGGTGTGACCCCCGGGCAGCTCATCTCTCCATCCCTCTACACACTCACACACCCACTCATCCACCCATCTAGCCATCCATTCTTCTACTCAGCCGTCCATCTCACCATCCATCTGTCCTCCAGCAAACCTTTACCACGTGCCTCCTGGATAAATGTGAGTCCAGGGGAGAGGTTCAGTGGCCCTGCCCTCATGGTAGTCTCAGTCTAATGAGGGACACTGGTGGACAGGAAAGGAGATGGCATGAAGGTGCTGTAATACAGCATGAGAGGGCTGACCCTGGGAGGGGTCACTAACTCACACAGGGGAGCCAGCGACGGCTGCTTCTCTGAGGACGAGACTACTCTGAGGATTATAGGGTAAGGGGGCATTAGCCAGAGCATGGGTCTCCAAGGAAGTGAAGGAGGCTTAGTGTGGCTGGAGAGGAAGCAGCAAGAGGGAGGGTGGCCTGGGAGAGGGGAGGTTGGAGGGTTAAAGAGGGACATATCAAGTAGTTTACATTATCACGTTTAATCCCCTCAGCAACCCATAGAGCTCTCTCTCTCTTTTTTTTAAGATTTTATGTATCTATTTGAGAGGGTGCAAGAGAGTACAAGCATGGGGAACAGCAGAGGGAGAGGGAGAGGGAGAAGCAGGCTCCCTGCTGAGCAGGGAACCCAATGCGGGGCTCGATCCCAGAACCCTGGGATCATGACCTGAACTGAAGGCAGATGCTTAACTGACTGAGCCACACAGGCGCCTCGAGATCTCTATTATTTTCCCATTTTACACATGAGAAACTATATCTCAGAGAGGCTCATGACAAGATGAGATAATTGTTAAATAATGAGGAGAACATTTGAGTCCAGGTGTGTCCAACTCTAGTGCCTCTGAAAATAAAAGAGTACACGCCACAGGAAGCTCTACCCAAGTTCAGGGTGTTACAGTTCCAGGGACAGTCACCTGAGAGACAGAAAAATGGGAAATAGGTTCATCACACTAAACCAAGCCCGGGGAGAAAAGTTCCAGAAAAACAGCAGGTCTTAATGCCTACTTGAAAGTTCCCTAAATATACAATAGTTTCTGTGTCTCCCTACATTAGTTAAAGGGTGAACTTGTCAAAATATATTACAAAGTTCTGATTTTCATACTATATAAAGAGTTCCTGCCAACCAACAAGAAAATGGCCAACTAAAGAAAAATTAAACAAGGGCTGTAATTCAAATGTTTGCAGAAAAGGTGATGCAAATTGCATTTAAACTTAACAAAAAGACTCCCTCATTCATAAAAAGAGAAATACAAATTGAAATGACCACAACAAACTATTTTCAACCCTTCATACTGGGAAAAATAAAAAATGTTTAGTAACATAGTACTGGCAACAGTAGGGGAAATAGACAAGCTCATACATTGCTGGTGGGAATGTAAACTGATCCAGCCCCAGGGGATGACACTGGATAGAATCTTCCAAAATAAAACGCACAGATTCTTGGATTGTGCAATTTGACTACAGGATATACTTGCACGTGTGTGAAAAGACAAATCTACACCAAATCTACAGAATTGGATGTACTTCTAAAAGAATGCTAATAAACTAAATGTCCATTAATGAGGAACTTAAATTATGCTACACCTACCCAATGGATCACTCTACAGTCATTAAAAATGGAGTAAGGAAACTATTCATATATTGATGTGAAACAAACGTCAAGATCTACTATAAACTGGAAAAAGCAATGTAAGAACAATGTACATAATATGCTTCTAACATGGGTGCTGGGCTGAGCCCGCCCAGATTAGCCAGCTATTGGGAGTGTTGGAGGGACCCCAAGTTTCTCTCCAGGGGGTTGCCCAGGGGTGAAGAGAGCTGCATCACAAAGGATTATGCCCATATGCAATGACTGAGCAAAGGCCTGCCCCCCCATACCCCAAACTCAGAGGGCCCTTCCAGCTCCAGAGCTCCCCGGGAGGCTGAAGCCTCTGTTGTGATAACATTTCAGTTAGAACTCCTCCTTCTGGTCAACCCTGCTTCCTTCTCTTCCTCACAGTGCTGGCTCCTGCCCTGCCCATCTCCATCTCAGAGTCCGTTTCCATAGAACCAACTGTTACTGGTACCATTTGAGGGTGGAGTGGGGGGTAGGAGGGTAAGGGCAGAAAGATGATCCACTTACATACCTACTTGATTGTACAAAAAATACCTCTAGAAGCACATGCAAGAACGTGCACAATGGATCAGCTCTGGGGAGGAGACCCAAGTCGTCGGGGCCAGGTGAAGTAGGGAGACCCTTTTCGGTTTTTATGAAATGTTAAAAGCGTTTCTTTCCCCTTCCAGTGTTTTTGAAATTCATATCATGAGCATATGTTACCCATTGACAAAATAAAGTAATAACGTCCTTAAAAGGCGAAGGCAGGGGAGGTTTAAGAAAACCTAACGGGACTCTTCCAGTCATTACATAATTGCCAGCATTCAGCAGGAAGTCTCTGCCAGCCTGAAACCAGAGTCTGGGTTACTCTCCGGCCTGCTGACACTGCAGGGAGGACATTCCTCCTTTTCCATTTCAAAACCCACAGAGGCATCCTGGATGCAAGCCGGGCTGGGAATGAGAAATGATTCTTGTAGGGCATCCCTCCTTGTGCAATCAGAAGGGTTGCTTCCAAAGTACAGGCATCACCAAGGGAACTTGGGCCTTTGGCGATAACCTGAATTATCATTCGGAGGACCGGAAAGTACAGGGTAGTGTGCGTCCTCTGGTCAGGAGCACTTTGATGATGATGGGGCTGACCTTCCCACCAGGCCCATTTCTGGGAAGACATCTGAATGCCTGGCCTCGCCCTGCCTTGGTGCTGCTGACCACCCAGCTTTTCAACACATACTTGGTGGTGTGCTTTTCCAGATGCTTCCTCCGAAGAGAACTTCTGCCTCCACAATGAGCCAAGTCCTTGCTTTTAGAAGTTTCTTCCCCATCCCATTTATGAATATAGAAATGAAACATTCTAAGTGAGATCAGAGGAGAATTTCTCAAGAACTGCTAAGTCAGCAAGAATGCCAGTTGGCAGAAGGAGACTGGGAGTGGAGGCTCCTCTCAGCTCTTGCAGATCCTGGGGGACCAGTAAATATCTGATGCCAGCAATTCTGGTCCTAGCCACGCCATAAAACGCCTTTATGAGGCCTGACTCTTCTCCATGTACTAGCTCTCTCCTCATTCCCAGACCTTTCTGTACCCTGCTCTCCCCCCACCCCTTGGCCAACGCTGATTAAGCCCATGGTATTTTCTCTATTTGCTTTCAGCTGGCAGCAATGTGCACGGTCTGGGCAGTGGAGGGTTACAATCAATGCCGGAAGTAGGAGTAGTGTTAACAGTGCAAAGTCATTCTGGCCGACCCCTCAGAGGCCTCCCCAGAGGGACTTGGGGTCTTAGAAACAGTCCCAGTCCTCCAGTGCCCTGAATCCCTTCCTCCTTCTCCCATTTAGCCACAGCATGACTTCTAAGAAGCAGAACTGGTCCATGATGATTAGTTATAATCATAACAATCCAAATAAATACTGCCCCAAAGTATGGTTTGGGGCCCCTAGATTGGATTATTTCCTGCTGTTCATTTTTAGAAAATTGAACATTTTTAGAAAAATGAACAACTAGCCAGTTGAGGCACTTGGGTTATGTTTGCAACAGTCCCACCTCTTGTCTTTCAAAGAAAGCCATCTCAGCAGCCTTTCCTCCTCCTGAAGGAAATGTCCCAAATCCCCCAAAGGAATGTGATTGGTGTGCACCCCCACGACAGTGCTCTGCCCACAGTGAAAGCACCGTACAGATTAGTGGATTCTCTTCAGTCCTTCAAATAAAGGCATGTATGTATATGAGCACGTCTATACACACATACGTGTATATTTATAAAGTGTGTAATTTGTACACTTTAAATATGTGCGATTTGTCCTGTATCAATTCTACCTCAGTAAATCTGTAAATAATAATAGCTTTTGTAAGAACTATGGGAGGAAAAAAAAGAAAAAAAGACTGGGGTTAAGTGTCCATTCCCAGAACACCTGGCCAGGCTGTGAGTGCCCAACCTCCCTGCCCTGTGCCTCCAACCAGGTCTTGTGCTTAGCAGCTGAGCCTCAGTCCTGACACCCGAGAACCTGACACCTGAGATGAGACCGCGGGTTTGAATAGTGGGTTTGAATAGCGGCAGTCACCGTCCCAACACTCTGGCGGGGAGATTCTCTTCCTGCCATTTAACCTGCTTGGTGACGAAGTAATAGTAAGAAATAAATACAAGGAAAGGCTCGGGGGGTAGGGGGTGTCTCAGGCACCGATGACAGCTGCAAGGAACCTGCTGTGGCTGTGAGCAGTTCAACATGGTCAGCTCCTCGCTGGCTCACTGCAGGCCCAAAGCCCACGTTACCTCCTTTTATAAGCTTTAATATCCCTCGGAAACACTCTCCCTTTACATTCTCCATCTCTTCCCTGGAACTTCTCCAGAGGGCTCTGTGATTGGGTTGCATACAAGTTTCCTAGCTCGAAACTTCCTTTCGGCCATAAATCACCTCTTACACACTCACTTTTTCCTTCTCATTGTTCTTCGATATTAATAGCCCCAAATCCCGGGAGCATTTGAGACCCGTTCCAGTTTTGGTTAGAAAATCAATTTGGAAACTAGTAGTTGGCTTTACTCAGACTTCCAATCCTTCTGAGAAGGTCAGTTCCTACAAATTAGCCAAACCGGGCGGTGGGGGGGGGGGGGGGGCGGGGCGGGGAACGCCTGGTAAAGTCTCTGTGTTAAAAGTCTAGCCATTTTCTTATGAAATGCTAGATATCTCGGAGTCACTGTTTTTCTTTTAACTCTGTCTCTAAATTTAAAATGTTAATTTGAAGGGGTGGGGAACCTAATGCCTTCTGTTGTGTGATTTGATAGATAATTTTAAAAACTGCTCATTTTAGGATAGGTCAAATTCTATTATGAAAGCAGAGGAATAAATATGAAATCTGGTTCTGTTCCTTAAAAGGCTCTGATATTATTTTGAACTTTTTGGAAATATCTTTCCCCTAAATAAGTTCTGCTTCCTTCCCAGGCTTCTGACCTTCTGCAGGGCAAGTGGAGAAAATGTCCCATCTCAGGGCACCTGTGTGGCTCAGTGGGTTAAGCCTCTGCCTTTGGCTTAGGTCATGATCCCAGGACCCTGGGATGGAGCCCCAGGACGCTGGGCTCTCTGCTTGGCAGGGGGTCTGCTTCCCCCTCCCCCTCCGCCTGCTTCTCTGCCTACTTGTGATCTCTGTCTGTCAAATAAATAAATAAAATCTTTAAAAAGAAGAAAGTAAGTGTCCCATCTCATCAAATGCTGATCTCATCAAATGCTGACAGGCCAGGTCTCCCCCGTAGATGGGAGCAGAGATCATCAGCCAGCTAACGGGTCTGCCCCCCACATCAGACATCAGGAGCATGCACTGAGGGATAAATAAACAGACCTTTGGTTGGGTTTCCTGGGAAAGACAGAAGAGGAGCTCTTCACACATAGCACGTTGCCTGGAGTGGTCTGTACCCCAGACCAGAGAGGGAAGTGGAATAAACAAAGCCCAAGCCTTGGCACCATGTTGTCAAGCAGGCATCCTGGACAGGGAAGACAAGGGCACAGTGTCCACTACCTCCTCAGGGACCACCAGCCTCCCAGCTCCAGAGCTGGGCTTGACCTGGACACACCTCTGGGCGGCAAACTTGACCCCAAGCTTGAAAAGCATAACTTTCTCTAGCTCCTTCAGCCCTTATTCCGTCCTCTGATATTAGAGTCAGGTTCGGCATCTTTCCCCATATAGCTGATCAGATGCCAGCCTGTGAGCACCCCCGCATGTGCCCCCTGACAGATCCCCAGGTAGTTCATGTGCCTCGGCCACAGGCTCCCACCTCTCAGCCAACAGTGCGGCCCAGGTATGGCACAGATGAATGATTTATTTAGGAGTACCTCCCTAAAGCTCCCTCTGGGAGACATCATCAACATTTCAAGAGGCTGATAAAGTCTCCTGCATCTGGGGAGGAAGGCTATTAATCTATTCGTTAGTGTGAGACAATGTCTCTTTTGAACCCAATCCGTCTAATTGTGGAAGAGAACAAAGCCTGACAATTACAAGAGCATCTGCTCCCATGACATCAGGATTTCTTCCAAGTGGCTCACAAAGTGCTGGGAGTGCTCCCTCCTGCCCCCACCTAGGGGGATCCCTGTTGGGGCAAAGTGATGAGAACAAGTAGCGAATCATTTAGAGTTCTTGCTATGTACTGCACACCATGAGAAGCAGCGTATGTGCACTGTCTTCATTCTCACTACAGCCCTGAAAAGGGAGTAATTTTATCTCCCTTCTACAAATGAGGGAACTGAGGCTCAATGTGCATGATTTGCTTAGAGCAACACAGCAAGTAAACCACAGAGCGGGGGTCTTTCCAGGCCCCTGGCTCCCGAGCCCATGCTTCTTTCCACTGTTTTGTGTCTGTCCCTGGACAAGACGGCAGTGTGGCACCTGGGACCCAGCTCTGGGAGGCCTCCTGGCAGCGGCTCTATTCATGAGCAGGGAGGAGCCCCCACAATGGGTCTTTTGCCCTGGGTTCCCCAGAGAGCATACCAGATCTGCACCAGGTGAGATAGGGTGCTGTGGGCTAGCCAGTCAGCAAGAACCCAGAGAGGCTGGCCTGGCTGATAGCACCAAAGCCAACCCTCAAACCTGAAATCCAGTATGGTTTATTAAACTTGCCTCCAAAGGCTTCTATACCAGTTTACTAACAAATAATTGGATCATTGATTTCTGGGACATTGCTGGAACATCATTCTGGAGCACCATGGAAAGATTTATAAAGTGCTCATGCTTATTAATGGGTAAGGAGTTTCTGCTGGGCTTGAGCCTTCCCCTCTAATTCTGAAGGCGAGTTAGTGGTGTGGATCTCCAAGCTCAAGGACAACATGGTGCCTCCCCAGTAGAGGTGTGGTCAAGGAATTGCACTGCCATCCTTCATCCCTGGACCCCCAGGGGCCACAACCAGAGATAGGCCTAGCACAGTGCACTCACCTAGATGCATGAGGCTGGTCATTGAGAATGCCAACCCTTTTCTGCTAGAGAGTCAATGGCCCTAAAAGTAGCCCTCAAGTAATGACGGGTGGTGCCATGGTAACAGATATCTCTAACATCTTCAACACTCAGCATAACTCTGAGGTATGGCTTGCATCATCCCTCTGCATGCCCCAGTGCAAGTGACATTCAGTTGCCTGCAGAAGGAACTTCTGGATTCTGCACCCTGACTTGGTGTCCTTCCCTTCCCTTCTCTTTCTCACATCACTATTCCTACCAGCACCACTCCCAAAAAACTCCTTGCGTTCCAATCCTTGTCTGGGGTCTGCTTCTGGGAGAATGCAATCCAGCCCCATTCCAGGGCATCCTCTCCCACTCCAACCCCAGGGAATATCCTTTGTGCCTCTCTCCTTAGGATGTACAACAGAAGCTGGGCAAGAAGCTTCCTTATGTTGTGTGATCCTAGGCGCAGGAGCTGATCTCCCATGGCCTCAGCATTCTCAAAGGTACAGTGCACTGACAAGCAGGCTGACAGTGTATGGGTGTGATATGGGGGCTTATTATTGTTTTCTTTTATTTTAGAATAACCCAAGCACTTGCCGTTGAGCTCTGTTGTCAAGCTGTGACTTCCTGAAGGTCACACACCATGAGCATTTCATCTCTGTCTCCCCCCTCACAGGTGACACTCCATTAAAGACTTGTTACATTAAATTGCTTTGCCTAGAGGTGCCTCGGTTAAGCGTCCAACTCTTGATTTCAGCTCAGGTCAGGATTTCAGGGCGGTGAGATGGAGCCCCGCCAGCACTGGGCTCCCTGCTCAGCAGGGAATCTGCTGGAGAGTCTCTCTCTCCCACTGCCCCACCCCCGCTCTCACAACATGTGCCTTTTCTCTCTAAAAAACTAAAATCAATAAATGATTGTTTTGCCTGATCTTTGCACTACCTGTTCTGAAAGCACGCTAATTCTGCAGCGTTTTTTTCCAGGCCCAGGGAACAGAGCCCTAAAGCACTTTCTGTTTGTTGCCTTCTTCAGTGCGTGTGTGCTACTCTGTGTGAGCCCACAGCCCGGGGAGGCAGCTGTGAGTTATCTCACAGGTTATGATTTCACTCTTCCTACGTCAGAATAGTGAGAGCATGTCTCACAGGAGGCAGGCCTCAAGGACAGCACCTGTGTTGATCCGTGACCATGCTCCTCTATGCCAGACCTGTAGTAGGTGCTCATTAAATGTTTGCCATTGGACTCAAATAATCTGATACGAATATGCGAAATAGCACCAGAGGCTTTGCTCTAACGACTCCCATCCCTGACAGCTGGATATAGCCAAGGCCTGACTAGGCTGATTTATGAGAGAATACCTTTCAAAAATTGGAAGGTGACAGATAGTCACTAACATTGGTAACTTTGCCCTCCTAGACACCATTTATGCACGTCAGGTTACATTTAACTTTTCTGGGTGTATACGTAGCTTATATTCGATTTCCAAGACATAAGTCTTGAAGCATCTCAGTTTAGAGACTCCTTTCCTGAGTTTTGATGATTTGGCTATTATGGGTCAAATCTCAGCCTTTTTGTTAGCATCAATATTGGTTAGCTGAGATTTTAAACACTTAATTAGGAACTACCTCAACCACATCACGACTGTTTTTGAGGGCCTTCGGTATCTTAGAGAGTAGATGGGGCCACTTCTTGGCCCTGGACCGCTCTATGATCAGACTCTGCCCTGGCTGCTACAGCTCACAGAGAGGCTGAGGCCTTAGAGATTTTCACACCCCAGCGATTTAAAAATCAATTCTGTGCTTGGGAAAGAGTTGTCACAAAGCACATACACCTAACTCCACAGGTGAGACTGGAACCATTCCCAAGGCTGGTGAGGATCTGTAACTGCTCGTAAAGCAGCTATAAACCCTGGCTGCGTGGAGGCATCAGCTGGGAGTCCAGCACCTGCTCTGACCAATCAGATCAGGATCTCTGGGCACGGGACACAGCATGGGGGCAAAAAGGATCCCTGGGTTCCTGTACTGTGCAGTCAGGCAGAGGGGAAACCCAGTGCCCTGAAGAAAGGATACAAATTCAACCAATTTCCTAGACAAAAGCAGATGAGAAAGAGCAGGTTTGAAGATGGAAGGAGGATGGCAGGAAGTGGGGGGGACCCAGTATATCAACAGGTCACAGTGAGAAGAGAGCAGAATGGTGGGAATCTGAGAAAACTTTAAAAATGCCTCTCTCTGTGGCATGGTATGTGGGACACACCTCAGCAGAGCACATGCCACTTTGAATTGAGTCCATTTTCTCTATATTAATTTTAGATCAGGAGCTCATTGAGGGAAGGAGCCAGGTCCAATTTGTCTTTATGCCTCTGATACTGGCATCGTGTTGGGGCAGAGGAGGAGGTCGGGAAACGGTGGACAGCGAGTGAAACAACAAACACCACTTCCCTCCTGGATGCCCTGAGGACGTGGACTGGACACAACGTGAAAACAGCGGGGGTTTATATGACTGAATCTTCCTACAAAAATGCTCACTTGGCACTCACCGTGTGTGCCAGACGCCAGGCAGAGAGTGCTTTTAGGAAAACAGAGCTTCAGAGGCAAAGCGTGTAGACGCGTGACAAGGGAGCTGAGGCTCACATGGGAAAGCACGGGACGTGCTTCAGAACGCACAAGACTAGCTGAAGCTCGGGTGCAAGGCACGGGCTGAAATACGGCAGAAGCAAAATGCTGTTCCTGCACTCCCTTGAAGGAGCCGGACAAGGTATTAGAAATTAGAAAGATTTCCTTCCCAGATGATTATGCTTTTTCAAAATCTGCTCACAGGCTCTGTTTTCTGGGAAATCCACTCATAGTAAACTCGTTCCCATAATTCTGGATGAGCAAGGCATTGGTACAGCCACACTTCCCACCCAAACTCCTTCCTCCCTGCCCTAGAGTCAACACCTTCTGTGCCCTTGCTCCTCTAAAACCAGCAAAGTGGGGCCTGGAGAGGACAGCTTTCCTTCTCCTGATAAGCAGCACTTACAATCCACAGGTCACTCACAACTCACAGCTGGACTCCTGAATGAGGAAGGTTCCTGTCCCCAAGAACTGCCCCTCTCTGATCTCCTCAACAGCGGCTTCTATGAGAAATCAGAGCCTGCCAGAGCCCTCATGTCTTAGAATAAGGGCCTTGGATTTCAGCCATGGCTCTAAGTTGGTCCCTGCTTTAGAAGTTCCCCACAACCACGGGAAAATCATCTGAGGAACAGGGGGATCTAGGCCAGGAGTGATTGGAATTGGATTTCAGTCCTCACTTCCATCCTGCTGCGTTCTTCCTGAACATGAGCTCTTTATGTGAAAGATAGCTAAAGACAGGCGATCGCTGGGGTATTTTACTGAAAAACCACACTGCTATTTCCTGGTCTAAAATGCACAGATTACTGAAAATAGTCCTTGAATAAATGGAGAAGTTTCCTCTCAGTGGTTCAGCGTGCTTCAACAGTGTCTCACCCGATCCCAGGGGTAAGGGTTGTTTCCTCTGTTTTATGGATGGGACACTGAGATAGGGGAGTTATGAGAGCTGACAGTGGTCCCAATGAAATGGTGGCAAAGCAGGTCCAAGATCTCCATGTCCTGGCTGTTCCATGGAAACACCTTGTGTCACCTGCAGTCCACCTCTCTCACCAGGTCATGGCCCATAATGAAGGTCAGGTACTCATGGAGCCCAGGTATATAGCTGGAGTTTCACCAAGCAGTGATGGCACCCACAGTGGGTTTAAGGCACTCCATGTCTTCAAGGAGTATACCCAGTAGAGAGGAAGAGAAACGTACCCAAATAACTATATGACAGAGCAGAGCCCACTGAATGTCCTGGCAGAGGGTCAGACTGCAGGATGGTGAGGGAGCACGAGAGCCTACATTCCATCACACTGGGACAGGAGAGGTCAAGTGGAAGGAAGCTCAGAAGTCATGGAGGCAGAACTTGAGGGTGGATCAGATATTTTTAAAAACATAATAACCAGGGTATTTAAAAATATAACAAGATTTATTTATGTCAAAACAAGTCATTCATAATCCCACTTCCCACTGCAGTGGAATACCCATTCCAGATTGATCCAGGCCCACCACTGGGATTCAGACACGTATGGGCATGCCCTAGAGAGCTACAGGGCAGGCCACCAAGAGCCTTTTGGCAGCACGTCAGGCATGACCCGCTCGATCACTAACAAAGCCAAGGTGGTCAGAATGATGAGTCTGTCATTGTACCTGTCCCTTGGATTGAGTTCCAGCCTAGTCTTCCATAAACACCTGTCTAAGCAGCAAAGAGCAGGTTCATTAAAATTGCATATCTCTAGCTTTGCAGAGAATATGAACAGACCGTGTTACCATGAGTGTTCCCCCAGACACAGGGCCTCCAGCATCAGTATGCCTGGTGGAGGACTTCAGTGCTTGGCAGTTGCTTTGTGTGTGGGCGTCTCCTAGCCCTACAGGTGTCTGAGGCTGGGGTAGATTCCACGACAGAAGCAACTTTTCTGTCAGGAGATTCTTTTGGGGAACCAGGGGAGACTGAGTATTCCCTGGAATTTCTGGGACCCAAATCCTACAGTAACAAGTGGAAGTGAGAGATACCCAAATGCTGGTTCGTTCTATAAAAAACAGCCACATTTTTAACCCTCCGCAAGAGTAGCCCAAGGAAACATAGCTTACATAACTAAGTTCATCTTTGCATATTCTATTCCAGTCCTTATTCACTTGCATATATAACAATCACAGTGCATAGTTTTCTATAATTCAGTTTTTCAAATTTATCACCAAATTACAAATTGTAGGTGGGGAGATATGGGAGGCCATCTATGTAGATAAACAATATAGCTCTCAATAAGTGGTCCTCAACAGGGGGCAATTTTGTCTTCCACAGAAACATCAGGCATTAGGCGATGTCTGAAGACATTTTTCATTGTCACGACTGGGCAGGTGATGCTATGGGAAGAGGCCGGGGATGCTGCTGAATATTCTCCTATACGCGGGAGAGCTACCCACCACAAAGAATTATCTATCTCAAAGTGTCAGGAATGCTGAGGTTGAAAAACCCTCATCTCTAGGTGCAGAGACCAGAAAGTATCTGAGTAACTGTAAGTAGCCCAATTTGAAAGCTGGCTGGGTGGGGATACACTGAAGCTACCCCAGTAGGTGTTCTTGGGAGGAACAGAATGTACAGAGAGGGACCTGGAGGATACCCAGACAAGGACCATTCAAGGGCAAAAGAGAAGAATGGCCATAGGGGCGGGGAAAGAGCTATTAAAATCTGTGCCACAGAGGCCAATGGTGCCATGAGGCCCAAGGACAGGATGAGGCAGGTTGAAATCTACAAGATGGCACAGAAGAGCTGAGCTGGGGAAATGTCACCTGTGCCCTCCACAGGGAGAGCTGGTATTTGAACTTGGGTCTGCTGGCCCCCAGCCCAGGGCTCTTCCCACTGGCCACATCATACTCTCTCAGGATCCTATGGGTCCATGAACACCTCTTGCTGGACACAGGTGGGCTGGCTAGAGCTGGACTATCACAAACACAGAATGATGACTAACAGTTACCAGAACAGAGAGAGTCTGGTGTCGTACAGAAGCTTTCTTCTTTCTTCCAACATGAGCTGAAAGCCCTCTGGGGGCCACAGCAACTGCTTTTGCACAGAGTCTTTATGTTAAACAAATAAATACTGCTTACCTCCTCCGGCGAAGCCCTTGGTGGTAACTCCCCAGTGGAGAGCTCAGTGGGGAGCTGAGCTGGTGGCAGGGGGCTGCTGGAAACCGGATTTCATGAGCTGCAGAGGGGAAACAAACATCAGAAGGGATGGATGCCTTCCTAGTGAATCCAGACATGCAACCATAAATAAGCACAAGATGATGTCTTTCCCCTTGAAGAATGACAGCCATGGAAAGGCTTGACGCTACCCTGCCATCGCTGGGATGTGTTGAGTAGACACGTATACACTGTAAGTGGAAGGTGCTTGGTGGCGGGTATGATCTTTTGCAAGGTACCACCCATCAAACGCACAAAGGCACTTTCCATTTGCTCAGGCACCCATCCTAGAGAATGTTCACTGAAACTCAGAAAGTTAAAAATTTAGAGACAAACAAAATGTTCATCGCTAGGGCATGATCTGACTGTCCTATGGTATAGCTATACTGTTGGACATAGCTGTTAGGGAGAAGGAGGCAGGTCTCTATGTGCGTTGATATGCAAACAAGGGTCAGGATTTATTTTGAAATGACATGAGCAAGGTGAAGTTGTGAGACAAGTAGAGATGAGACATTCCTGTTTCTAGATGAATACGTCTGTGCATCCATAGAAATAGTACTGGGAAGACACGCACAATGGGCTGACAGTGCTCTCTCCCTGAGAGGTCTGTGGGACGACAGAGGGAAGGAGAGTAGCAGTTTTAACTGGTGCTTGCGTGCTGTCACGTTGTTACAACTTACTGGTGGGATTTAATGCCTACCTGATGGGATTCCAACTTGTCTCAGAGAGAAGAGGTCCCAGCCTTGCTCACCTTGCCCAAGGTTGCCAGCTTTGGTCTGGTAGTCATGGCCACCTGGGGCACAAAGACTCCAGGAGGACGCACTACAGGGCTGCTCCCAGGGCACAACATTATTGCCGCTGATGTATGAAGGGCAAGTCAACCTTGGGCAATTTAGAGCTGCTTGCAGACACCTGGGCACTGGTGGTCTTGCTTCTCTCAGGCCCCATTCCCCATCTGCCTGCCCAGGTGAAGAAGGGAGCAGCCTGCAGAAGCTGCATTTCTGGAGGCAAAAGAAGCCAGGAAGAGCAAAGTGACTCCTGGGCCGTGTCTCTTCCCATAGCAAAGAGCACAGGGATCAGGACTCAGGGTCAGGGGCACATCCACACTCTCTCACCCATTTAGGGCCAGTCATTAGCCTCGTACTCCGGCTCCAGTCCAGTCCTGGGACTGGCAAAGCTAGGGGCATTTCAGGTTCTGAACCTTGAAGCTCGGGCTCCCTGTGCCAGCTTCTGCCCCTCGCAGCTTCATAGTAAGGCTGGAAAAATCAACGATTCTTAAGTGCTTACTCTATAGCAGGTACTCTTCTGAGTCCTGGCCATGGAGCGTGGTCTGAGAACCAGCAACAGTCAGCATCGCCTGGGAGCTTGTTAAAAAGGCGGACTCTCAGGCATGATAGGACCCAGGTGATCTGTGGGATATTAAAGCTTGAGAGCCACTATCCTTAGTACTTGGTTCTATTAATTACCTCTAAGTCCTATTATTATCATCCCCATTTTGCAGACAGAGTTTAAGCAGCTTGTCTTAGGTCATCAGGCTAATAAACCCTATGGGCAGGATTGGACCTGTAGAGCCTGCACTGTTAGCCACCACAACACAATGCTGACCGTGTCAACAGCAGGGGTTACAGCCTCCTGAACTTCCTGTCCAGCCAGATTGCAGAGGCCTTGGGGTGAAGAACAAAGTCAACTTCACCATGACTAGCTTGGTAAAAAGAAAACCATGTCTTTAAAAATTACAGAATCGGGGCACCTGGGTGGCTCAGTGGGTTAAAGCCTCTGCCTTCGGCTCAGGTCATGATCCCAGGGTCCTGGGATCGAGCCCTGCATCGGGCTCTCTGCTCCACAGGGAGCCTGCTTCCTCCTCTCTCTCTGCCTGCCTCGCTGCCTGGTTTCTCTCTGTCAAATAAATAAAAAAAAATAAAATAAAAATTACAGAATCAGAGAGCAGAATAGTAGTTACCAGGACTAGAAATGCAGCTGGGTGGGGTGGGAGCCGGGGGTCACTGTGGTGATGGGGCCATTCTGTATTTCAGCTGTATCACTGTCAGTATTCTGGTTGTGATATTTTACTATGATCATGCAAACGTTATCACTGGGGGAAACTATGGTAAGTGTGCAGAGGATCTCTCTATTATTTCTTATAACGGCATGTGAGTCTCAAAAGGGTTTTAATTAAAGAAAAAAAACAGCCTTCTCCATGGCTAAAATTTCCAAGCTTAAGACCCTGCGGAAGAAGCCAAAGTTAAATTTTTCACATATGGACCAGAAGTGTGTTCTGATTAAAATATGCACAATTAAAGGCCTGGGGAGGGGGAATGAGAGGAGGCGACCAAGTCCAAGTGCAGCTATTTACCAAAACCGTTTGTGCTTTAACCCTTAATTCTCCTTTGTTCCAGAATCTCGGCTTATAACGTGCATGCGTGCGTGCGTGCGCACGCGCACACACACACACACACACACACACACACACACACACACGTGTGCATGCCTCCCACAACCACAACCTGTTAGTCATTTAGATGGGAATAATCTCATAAAGCAGTATTGATGCTAAAGAATAAAACAGGAGGGCTCCAAAGTGGGGAAACCATGACTGGCTTACAGCAGAACAAGAGTATCCTATGGGCTACAGTCGACTTTTTTTTTTTTTTAAGATTTTACTTATTTATCTGTCAGAGAGAGAGCAGAAGTATGGAGAGCTGCAGGCAAAACAGGCAGAGCAGGGAGAGGGAGAAGCGGGCTCCCCACTAAGCAAGGAGCCTGATGTGGCACTCGTTCCCAAGACTCTGGGATCATGACCTGAGCCAAAGGCAGATGCTTAACCGACTGAGCCACCCAGGTGTCCCTACCATCAACTTTTTTTTTTTTAAAGATTTTATTTATTCATTTGACAGAGAGATCACAAGCAGGCAGAGAGGCAGGTAGAGAGAGGAGGAAGCAGGCTCCCCGCCAAGCAGAGAGCCCGATGCGGGGCTCGATCCCAGGACTCTGAGATCATGACCTGAGCCGAAGGCAGCGGCTTAACCCACTGAGCCACCCAGGCGCCCTCCTACCATCAACTTTTAAGAGCAAAGAGCCAAACTAGAGTCCTGCTCTTCACAGAATATTCTTAGCAGGGCATTATCGGGTTGTTAGACAAGCACAGATAGAGTTATGTCAATTAACAGTCTGCAAAAACACCTAGCACAATGGTGAACCCCAAAGCTCGTGTGTGTGTGTGTGTGTGTGTGTGTTAGAGAGAGAGAGAGAGAGATGTGTTGTGTACCACATACTTCTGATTGAAACCAACGGTTGGTTCAGGTCATGTGAATCAGGCATTTTTGTAAAAGGCTGGAAAGTTCTAAGGTGAAGAGAGGACCTCCCTGGTGGGTGGTTCCTCAGCTGGCTGCCAGTCACTTGTGGCAGAAGCCAGCTAGTAGGCATCATTGACACTCCTTTCTAGAATCCAGACCAGACTCAGCAAGCAGCTCTTCCTTCACAGCACAGCAAGGCCTGGCAGGCTGCAGGGAACTTTGTAAAATGAAGATTAAGAGCCCCCTTGGGGACTGCCACCTCCGGTCACTTTGCACAGTAGTCTCTGATGGATGTTCTCCATGCTGTCCACCGCCAGAAGCCAGCCCCAGACTGTCGCAGACACCACATCACAGAAACCTGCATGGGTGGTCCCAGTAAGCCACCACATGACTCTCACATTGGGTGGCAACTGAAAAGACAGGCCTTTGTGTGGGAGGTCATTGCCTGGTGATCCAAGGAGAGGACCAGGTCTGCCATGCCTGGGGACTGCAGTCTTTGTGGAATGGCAGTCCGGAAGCCAGTATCAGCCTTCTTCTCTCCACCCCTTCTCTTTCTATGTGTATGTGTGTATGTCTTCTCTTTTCCTCAAACCTCATCTCATTGGAGAATGCTATTCAGCTGAAGATTATATTAATTCCATCACTTTCAGTGGAAATATTCAGAAGACTGTTTGATATGCTCCTGATGAGATCTACTACACCCAAAATCCAGGTTTAATAGGGGACTTGAACGCCAGTAGACTGACACTAGTAGTTTAGGAAAACGTGCCACCAGCACAAGGTGCCGTGCAGCCTCTGTCCTGACCCACTTGTCTTCACCCAGAACACACCACCTCCCATTTTGTTTCTATTTTTTCCAGCCTAGGACCTCCTGTCTTGTGTTCCTGCTTATTCTCTTGTTGTAACCCACTTCAGTGTAAACACAGGGGGTAGGGCTTTCAATTTGGTCACTTCATCACTCTTCCTAGCACATGGACCCTGGGACATAGTATCTACTCAATAAACAGCTCTTGGGGGACTACCAGTCTCAGACTGATCTCAGAGCTGAGGGTCAGTCCTACTTCTCTTGCTTCTGGCTTCACTCTTTGACCAGAAATTTTATGGTCTACTGGCCAGTCTGGAGAAATTCTTCTCTTTCTCCAGAGCACTAGGATTTCATCTCTTCTTAGCTTGTGGCCTCCCCGTCTTCACCCTAGTTCATGGAGCAGAAAAAGACACACAGTCCAGGGCTAAGACCATACAGGTCAAAGGTAATCTGAAAGCTATCCATCTCCAAGGCCTGGGTGAGAGCCAAGTAACTAAAGACCACGGGGGGCAACCAGGCATGGAGCCCTGATGCCAAAAGTAATGCAAAAGAGGTTTGGGATGAGAAATTTAAGGCTGAAACTTTCTGTAAAGAGCACCAAGAAGTGAAAGACAGAAACTCAGAGCTACACACTTAGCACCCACAGAACCCAAGGCTGGAGGAAATCACAGCACAACACTGTTCTCTGTACACTCAAATGACAAGGAAACTCACTAGTGGTTTTCTTTATCCTGTAGCTCATGCTCAATCGTGGCTGCCATGTGCCAGAAAGCTGGTAAAGAGTTTGCATTTCACAAACAGGACTTTCACAAGCCTGACATTTCCCACAGGAGGCCCTGCTTCATCAACATTCAGAGAAAAGTCTCTGATCAAACCTAGGTCTCAGCTTGGTTTCCGTGGTGTAAGAGCTAACGGAAAGGAACATGCACGTGTTTGGATGTTGGCTCCAAACTTGAACCAGCCATGGTCACATGCTCACGCGATGCTTAGAAATAGTGATAAAAACAAATAATAGAACTGGTCAACAGAAGCAAAGGGGCTGGTCTCAGCATCAACTTTGCAACACTCACCCTCTGAAAAGGGCATCCACCACCAAAATGAGTGTGAATGCCCAGTGAGGAGGGGCTGTGCCAGACGCTCCCAGAGGGTGGGGTGGGGACATGTGTTTGAGGGACAGGAAAGATGCCACCCCTGAAACAGAAGATACATACTGTCCTAGGGCCGCTGTAACAAAGTGTCCCAGACTGGGTGGCTTAAAACAGAGATGTACTGTCCCCCTGTTCTGGAGACCAGAAGTCGGAAATCAAGGTGTCAGCAGGACCGCGCACTGCCTCTGAAGTCTGGAGGGAGACCATGCTTTGCCTGTTCCTCAATTCTAGGGGTTGGCTGGGAATGGTAAATGCTTGGCTGGTAGCCACCTAATTCCAAGCTCTGTCGTTGTCTTCATTATCACATGACTTTCTCCCTGTGTGTCTCCATGTTTCTCACTTTCTTCTTGTAAAGATGTCAGGATGAGGGGCCCATCCTACTGCAGAATAACCTCATCTTAACTAATCACACCTGCAAGGACCCTATTTCCAAATGAGGTCACTTTCTGAGGTAGTGGATTCCAACATATCTATTTTGGAGGAGATACAATACAACCCATAACAGAGGGGTTGAATAAGACGGTGGGCCAGGGGTTCCATGACTGGCAAGATCCAGTGTCCTGGGAGCATGGCAGGAAGACAAGCAGACCTCCAGGAGAAGCAGAGACATGGGGAAGCAGGATGTAGGACCCAGTGCTCTCAGCCTCAGCAAAAATCTGATGCCCAAACTGGGCACATAAGTAGCAATGCTGTCCGCTACAGACCTCAAGTGCTTGGACAATATGGTCAGTATAGGCTATGGACCACCACACACTTCCCGAGGATACTGGCCAACGTGGCCTGAGAGTACAACCCAGGGTGGGAGCCCCATGGTGACCCAAATCAAACCCTGTAACACCAGGCTCTGGCCTTGAAGTCAAGATTATTTTGATTTAGAAAAAAAAACAAAAACAAAAAAACTAATGTAAACATGGCTCTTAAATCCAGCTAATATGGTGGTTGGAAATTTATAGTAAGCTTTCAAATTTATAGACTATAAACATAATCACACTCTATTTCCATGCACGGCACAAAAACCAGCCCTCAAGATACAGAAGACATGAGTCAACATGGCCAACGGGGTCAAAAATGGGCAGAAAGACATCAAACGTAGATAGGTGTCAGCAGGGAGTAACGACGGACCCACAAAACCCAGTGCTGGTGCAGATCCCCTCCCCCTTCTAAATCCTTGCAGAAAAGAATATTAATAAAATGAAACTCTAAATCCAATCCCGGAGCAATAATAGAATGCTCGTGCCAAACTTCACAGCCGTGGGAAGGATGGATGTAGCTGAGCAAATCTGTGGACAGCATTTCTCAGCTGAAATTCTTGAAAGCTCATAGTGCTCAGGCCAAAATGCTCTGGAAACCAAGTCCCATGGAAAATGCAAACTTTATGAATTGCACATGTGGCCACAAAGTCAGCTCCACCGTCGGAGTGAAAAGATTTGCTGAGAAATCTTGTCCCCATGCTGAAGACCACCAGGGCTGATGCAGGGCATACCATGGGCCCCAGAGAGGAGAGGAGACTCATTCAGCCTTTGGGATTTTCTTGGCAAACTCCAGAAAAAACAAGTGGAGACCTGTGCCAGAATCAGACATGACAGACCAAGGGGCCATTTCCCTTTGCCCGAGGGTCTTCCCTGAAGAAGCAGCACCCGCAAAGCAAAGTGAATCCTTCTCCAGCTACTTGCCCTTTTTGTCTCTCCCTTTTTCCCATCTGTGAGTTGAGGATCATATAGAATTTATCTTGTGGGGTGGCTGTGAGGGTGCTACGGATTCATATACGTGACGCTCAAAGAAAGCGCCGGCCCCTTCAGAACAGCCAACACAAGTCCTCACCTGCAGCAAGCACTCCAGCAAAGCTGAAGTTTCAAATCTCTCCCCGAAGCTGCTTCTCTTCCAGCACGCCTCCTAAATTTTCATTTTTACTTTATAGATCTCAGATTGCCTTCCCACTTTGTCTCCCAACAACCTCTTCTCAATCTGGAGAGCTTCCCGCTCCCTGTCATAGGATCTAAGGACAGGAAAGGCCCTCCTCAGTCCCTCAGCTTCCGCCCCTGCCCCAAGGCAGAGCTCTGTTCACACCGACTCCGACAGATGGTTGTCGTTTCCAGACAGGAAATATTTATCGAGCATCCATTCTGGGCCAAGCCTTGTGCTCAGAGTTGCTAGGAATACGCACAGGAGTGGGGCCGGCTGGGCTCCCACCGTCTGTGTGGGGGAACTGGAAACTCAGACAGGACTAGATGCTGCAGTCTTGAGGCAGAATTTCTTCTTCTCTGGGAAACCTCCGTTTTTGCTCTTGTGGCCTTCAACTGATTGGATGAGGCCCACCCACATTATTAAAGGTCAACTCCTTCACTTACAGTCCAGTGATCATAGATGCTAATCACATCTAGATTCATGTCTAATTAACTGGCTGCTGTAGAATCACCAAGTTGACATAAAATTAACCTTCACATTCAAGGTTCATTTATCTTTGTTCTCCCCACTTCATGTCTAGCTTTCTTCCCACTCTCTAGTTCTGTGACCTAGAACTACTTCAGGCCCACCATGAGACACAGAGAAGATAGCTTTCCATTGACTTTTTCATCAGCTCTCCCACTTGCATTCACTCTTCATCCCTAAAATAAATCCTTCATTCCATTTCACTCATAATGGTGGGACTTTAAACCTGTCTTCCATCAAATTTATTTAACGTATGTGCCTACAAGGCTTCTGCATGGGGAGGTGGCACACCTCACAACTGTCCCCAGAATTACCCAGAAGGATGTCACAAAGAGTGCTCTCATAGAGGTGCCTTGCTGGCAATATTTTCATGACTCCAGACGCTGCCAGAAAAGATGCCAGAAGAAGATGCTGGCCACTGAACACTTTTGGCTGTGGCACACTTACAGGAACTAGCAGTTCCAGAAGCCAACCTCTACAGGGATGGAGTGCTGGATAACGTGTGCCCTTCAGCCTGGCAAGTGAGACACACTGGAACCAGGAAGAACAAGCCTCTTCCTCTTCCTTCCCTGTGCCCTCAGGTTTCCCAGTGATAACATGGAACAATTTGCCAGCTGGCAAAGAAGAACTCTTTGCAAAGCCCCTGCCCACCTCCATTCTGACAGAGTCAGCAAAGGGAGGTGGATTTGGAGCTAAGAAGCAATACGCCCAAAAAACTAGCATAGTTCATTCTTTTGTTTACTCAGTTTCCACATGGGCACTTGGACAGATGTTTGAACTTTCAGGTAACAGTGAAACAATGCTATCTTCTTTCCACCTGCCATGATAAGGCTATCCTCCTTCCAAGGGAAGAATTTCTCACACTGTCATCAAAGCTACCTATGGCTTCCTTCCTCCATTCTGTACTCCTCCCATGCTCTCAGTCAGAGCTCAGCTGGCTGGACTCTTTACCTGAAGGCATGACTGACATCTTAATTCCTGAAGAGTCCTTAGTCACCCTTCCTGTATTTTAGTTGCTGTAGTTTTCTATTAACCTCTGCTGCCAGGTGTGGAACTACTAGGAGGTGCCCCCAGAGAATCCCATGGGTTCCAGAAATAGTATTCCTTTCCTCCACTGTATAGCTACAACCTATCATCTCTTGGTGCTCAGGGTCAATCACTCCAGCAAGTAGGCCAACTCCTTTTTCTTGATTCAGTGGTGTAAGGAGCCCAAAGCAGCAAGGTCTCATCTTCCCACTTCATGGAGTCACAGCCCATGTGAAGCACTCTCTGATGGGGGACTAGAACCTACAAACCAGCAGAGCTCAAAGACACCTGAACAGGAAGCAAAAATTCTGTGTATGGATCACTGGGCATACTAGCAAGAGCGGCAGCTCCCATTTATGCCCCTTGATTCCTTGCCCCAACCATTCTAACTGTTGGGGAGACAGCACTATATTAGGATTTTGATTCAAAGCATATACTATATCCTGTAAGACAGAACCCCACCCATTCAGGAAGTTGTTTCACAAAAGGTACTGCAACTATGTTTTCAGTAAGTCACGGAACCTTCCAATTAGCCCAACCATGTCCAGTGGATGGGGTAAGACCACATAATTCCATGGAAGGGGCATTAGCCCACTGCTACATTTCCTTTGCTAAGAAATGGACTGCTGATCAGGAGCAATGCTATGGAGAATGCCATGGGGGTAGACAAATCATTCTGTGAATGGTGGTGCCACAGACAAGTTGTGTGCAGATCCATACCTAGAATATATGTCTATTCCAATGATGACAAATACCTGCCTCCTTCATGACAGAAGAGGTCCAATGTAATCAATCTGCCACTAGGTGGCTGGCTACTTACCCCAGGGAATGATGTCAAGGGCCCAGGGTCAGTCTCTGCTGTAGGCAGACTGGGCAGTATAAGCACCCATGCCACTCAGCTCCTGCACAGCCTCCATGACTGCACCATGGCTCCTTTGTTAATGGGCCCACTGAGCGAGCCCTGGAGACGCTGGGGAAGGAGGTTGACTGATGTCCACAGAATATGAAATTTTGTCTACGTGGTGACTAACCTTCCCTGTAGTGGATACCCTTTGGGTATCCACATGGGACACACATATCTTCACAGTTTGTGCCCATTCTGAGAGAGGTCCATCCAATACCTCTTTCCCCCAGACTCTATTGCCACTAATCCTCCAATCACGTTCCTTTCGAGTCCTGGATCATCCAGCCAAACCATAAAGGCATTGCAGGAGCTCAAGACACCATGACTACAGCAGGCAGGCACTAGAGAAAGGTAGCCCCTTCAGGAGCCTAACACAGCAGAATCCACACGCTCTCAGGACCTGAGTACTGGACAAAGCATCTGTAGGAGTCTGGTAAATGAAAACCAGAGAGTGGAAACCCCTTCTTTCTCCAGTGTGTCTCAATGTCCTCTACTGACAAGGCTTAGAATCATTCCAGCTGGCAAAGAAGAAATATTTAGAAAGCCCATTTCCACTATCATGGAGCAGGCAGAGATGCGTTTGGAGCTGAAAGGCAATAAATTGGCAACTGGCATGGGGTGGGGGGCGCCATACTAGGAGATGGTCAGAGAGAAGGGCAGGAAGAAAACTAACACATTGCAATGCACTATTCTATGTATAATCTGAGCAGACGTAACTTCATCAGGAGGCAGGGCCAGAGTAATCAGGAAAGACCGCCTGTAGGAGGCAGAATGTGAGCTTCTGCCACCCCAGTAAGATGATCCACTCAACCCAAGGATAGGGGCTGCCTGAGTGTTCTCAGTTCTCTTCAAGTCTAAGCAAACTACCCTTACAAAAAGCAACTTCTGTGAGCCAGACATTGACCTGAGCATCTTCCCTCATTTCCCCAGAAGCTGGCCAGGGCCAGGCTAACAGGAGGTACTTAATAACAGTCAATGACTTTGAGAGACTTTCCTGTTCCACTCCATCAGCATATGACCACACTTTAACCTGAGGGTCATAGTTTGCCCTAAAATCTTCCTTTCCAGGGACAGCAGCCTACCTATGACCCCAGCTGGTTCCTGAGAAGTCACTTTGCTTCTGGAGGCTCCTTTGTCCCTGTGTAAAGAAAGCATCACCCTCTATTGGTCTAACTGCAGCTTTGACCTCCTGGGTGCCAGCAAAGTCCCTCCATCCTCATGACAGAGAGAGCTTGGAGTGTCGTGATGGAAAGAGGAGCGGAGGGAAGGAGCAGTCCTTGGCATACCTTAGCGATGGACACAATTTTGGTCTCTCCAACCTTTGCCTTTTATAAGTCAGGCTTTTAGAAAGACAAAGAAAGAAGCAAAGAGGCCCCCTGGGGTCTCTAGGACTTTGTATTAAGGAAGGATGGTCACTGTGCTCTCAATCTTGCAATGTCTCCAAGTTGTGGCCTTGATTTTATAAACATCTCCGTTTGGGCTCCCTAAGTGAAAAATGTCTTGGACAATGAACAATCCCAGAGAGATACATAGCCTTCTCCAAGGTTCTTGAGACCCTGGATGAACTGCTCATAAATGTTCTCTTTTCCCCTCCTTTACTGCTCTATTTGGTTCACCCCTCACCTCCCTCAAAAAGTCAGATCCAACAAGTACTGAGTCCCTACCTGGATGGCCATTATCCTCCACAGCCTGGCTTTAAGAGGGA
Source organism: Lutra lutra (assembly GCF_902655055.1). Taxonomy (NCBI): domain Eukaryota; kingdom Metazoa; phylum Chordata; class Mammalia; order Carnivora; family Mustelidae; genus Lutra; species Lutra lutra. The sequence continues at coordinate 74,868,804 of NC_062282.1, read as the reverse complement.
TGTGAGAGCTCTGTCCCTAGGACCTCACCATCCCACCCAGGAGAGCAGAGTCCCACCCCTGGATGAGGCAGGGTGGGTAGGAGAGCAGGTGCTGAAGGTCCATCCTTCCCAACATTTAATGAGCAAAGGAATCACCGTGAGGCTTCTTGAGAGGCAGATCCTTATTCAGAAGTTTTAGGGAAGGCCCAGGCAATCTATACGTCCAACAACTTCAAGTGATGCCAAAGCTGCCAACCTATGGAACACCCTTTGAGTTGCAAGGGTCTCCAGTGTGTGGGTTACAGAACCATGGTGACATAGGAACTCATGAATCCAGAGGCTACAGGCCCCAACAAGGTCTAGGAAGTCAGGCAAAGCTTCACAGAGTTGCTGACGCTGGAACTGGCTCTCCAAGACCAGGAGGTTTTGCAGGGAGGGAGGTGTCCAAGCAGGGGTGCAGCACCCTCACTTCCTCCTGCCACAACCACTATTCTCTCCTGCCCTGCCTCTGATCCACCCACGTGCTCTTCCTGCTCAGCATGCCCTGCTTCCCGGGGTTGGATCAAGTACATGCTGTGTGTCATGGTCACGTTCCTCTACCCACTCTGGTTCCTTCTCTGACCCCTGAAGGCAGGAGGAGGACACTTTAGTAAGAACTCCTGCCTACTCTCTCCTCAAGCAATTATGGGGCAGCAGGAACAATGGGACTGCAGGAAATGTAAATGGGCATATATTGGGGAAATGTGAGTAATGGCCAGAAAAGGACAAAAGATGAGAAAGTCCCCTGATGATGACTGGCAGGGGAGGTGGGTGGAGGTGGGCAAGTCTCTATTAATTCACTCTGTTTGAATGAGGCTCTGGGGAGCGATTTTCAGCCTCTTAGTCAAGAGTCTGGCATTTAAGCTGCATACATATCCCACTTAGTTCAGTGGGCAAAGTTTGTCCACTCCTAAGACGCCGATGGCTACACAGGAACAGTCCTCTTTCCGTCCTGCCCCCACAGCCATCCTATTCCAAAGCCACCCTCTCCTCAGGACTACAGCCAAGCAAATCCTACACACGCACCCCCTCTCATTCAAACCCCGCTCCACCCAGCCTTTTCTGGCTTGAGAGCCTTAGCCTGTACAGAGGTATCTGTCGGTGATGCTCTGCCCTCCACCCCCCGCACACTGGCTCCTCCTAAGCCTTCAAGTCTCTGAGTAAAGTCACCTCCATAGAGAGGGCCCCCTGTCTGCCACTTGTCACCACTTCCTTTTCTGTGGTTCACTCGGTGATGTTCTTTCTGTCCTGCCAGGATCCCGGCTCCGTCAAGTCGGGTGCCAGCACAGTCTCTGGTACCTCCAGGACATTTGAGGGACATCCATGATGGGAAAAATGAAGCCCTTGGACTCCCAGACCTCTCATGAGGGGTTCCCAGGCTAACTGATACCACATGGATCATTTAGAGCATTTCTTTCTAATTCATGTTATTAGCCACAGAACCCCTTCTCTGTCCCAAAACAATTTCATCCAGAAACCCAAAGGCCCCCACCTAGTGGCTCCTGCAGATGCTATGACTCTCAGACACCCCCGAATGAGGGCCAGTCACAGGCCAGTGTCTGTCCCCTTACTGCCTCTGCTCCATTTTCCCATAAATGAGTTAGCCAGGGACCTTATTCCCAGTTGTTTGGCTCCAACCAGAATTCAAAGCTGGAAGTGTGCAAGAGGGAGTCTGCAGGGTCCTCTCAGAGGAGAGCTGGGAGGTCAGGGCTGGAGGCTTCAAGCCCTTGTTTCTGGGAAAGACCTGAAAAACTGTTGCCACAAGCAGCAGAGAAGGAGACGTCCCAGGCTGCTGCTGTGCGCCAGCTCTGGGCAGCTATGAGTCAGTCCCCAGGCCACCAGTGCAATAGCCCTGGAAGACCAGTTCACCGCTGCTTGGCCCTTGCCTGCCTCCCCTTGCCTACTGTGGTCCTCATCCACAGGCACCAGCAGAGAGGTTCTAAGGACTGTTTACATTCTTGCCATTTTTGCTTGTGTTTAGACCTACTAAAAAAAAAATCCATCTTAAATATTTATAAGCAATCATAAGCCCTCGTGGATTTCAAATAAACTTTCCTATAAACCAGTCAACATCAGAGTATCCATCCCCCTAAGAATCGTAAACCCGCAGAGCTGGTAGACCCTTAAAAATCCCAGTGTCCTTGTTTTTCAAGTGGAGAAACCAAAGCCCATGAGGCACAGGGACCTGCCCAAGCTCCTAGGGCGCTTAGTGGCGTATGTAGGGCTGGAGCGCAGGGCTCCTGCTTCCACAGCCCAGTGTTCCCATTTCATGTGTGAAAATCAGAGCCCATCAGCACACTGCCTCTGCAGGCATGTGGTTTTAGTTTTTAAGAGAACAAACTGATTTGAGGTTTCAAAATATTAAGCACTTAGAGTTTGGAGAAGGAATGTGTGTTAAGTGCACATTCTTGGTTGTCAGCCATCCCCCAGCGCCAGGCAGACTGGCTGCCTGATGCGAGGGCTCTGAGACTCAGTGTGTCTAGCGGCACAACTCCGCGCCACAGGCCCTGAAACTGCTCACATTGTAGCACGGTGCCACAGCAAAGTGCCAGGCCTCAGTGGCAGCACCAAAAATCCCCATCTGGAAAGAGGACGGCAAGGACATGTCCTCTCCAGGCAGGAGGAATCCTAGGGGTCTTCATGTCAAACTCTCCCCCCAGGTTCTGCCCTAATAAGGGGGCTACAGACCCAGGAATGGAGATCCCTGCTGAGGTAAACAGCTGAGGTAAACGGAAGCCTCCTCAAAGCCTAACACCAGAAAGGAAGGGTCTGGCTTAAGGCCGGAAGACGCCATGCAGACCCTAAGCCCTCTGGGTCATCACCTTCCTCTCTCCACCACCACAGGCCCTGACAGGAAATTGAGCAAAGCTCTTTCTAAACCTCTACTGTGGGACTTCCAGGCAGGGCTCTGAGAGCCAAGGCCTATGCTCCAAGGAATCAGCTTTCAATAAAAGCTGTGGCCCCAGGGGATCCCACCACAGGGCCTGTTCAGCAGAGGACACTGGACCCTACTCTGGCTTGGGATGATAGGGAAGGCCAAGGCTGGCTGGGAAAGCCAGAAGGTGACCCCTTCGGCTCAGTGCAAAGACTTGGTGGCCTCTTCCCCCATCCCTGTGCCCAAAGCCCAGAAGATTCCCTTTGGAAATGCCCTAGGCTCCAATCTCCACACGGCTGGGAGGCTGAGGCTTGATGGCACAATGAGGACTGCCACCTTAGGACCTAACAGTCTCCCTAAAGCACAGAGGTTTTAGCCAAGATGTTTTCAGAGCAAAGTAACTGACTGTATACCCAGACTTCGGTTGTGCCTGGCCACGCGCCTGACTGTTCTGTGTCTGAGATGAGAGGGGAGGATGATGCTAATCTCAGGGGCCTACAGACCAATAAGAGAAGCCTAATCAAATTAAGTCTAAATGCAATGTAGTTCCTTGGATTGGCTTAGGGGACAGAAAAAGGACACTAGTACAAAAACCAGGAAAATCCAAATAAAATCTTGAGTTTAATTAATAGTTATACATCAAAGTTGGTTTCTTACTCTTGATAAATGCACCACCAATATGTAAGATGTTAATGGGGAAAGCCATTACAGAGGAGGCGTAACAGGGTATAAAAGGGTGAGGAGTATATGGGAACTCTCTACTGTTATTGCAACTTCCCTGTAAATCTAAAATGATCCCAAAATAAAGTGTTCATATAAAAAAGTAACCACTGGTCATGGAATCACTATGTGTCATTCACGGGGCTGAGTACTTCCTCTGTATTATCTCATTTAATACTCCCCAAACTCTATGGAGGCTGCAATTATGATCACCCTTGATAGCCAAGGAGGCTGAGGCCAGAGCTGCAGACATTCTGAGTCTAGGTAGGCAGCAGGTCACCACCACTCAGAGGAGCAGAGATTGTGTAAGAAGTCACCTGTACAATCCCATATATAGAAGGACTCTGGGATTAACACACTACATGGAAATCCACATCCAAGTAAAAGTGAGCGATTTGCCATAAGGCCTCTGAAACACTTGCCAGGACTTCTGAACTCCCTCCAAAGCCCACCTGAGAGTGCTCTCCCACCCTGTGCAGTGTCAATGGTGAGAGCAGCCATCCCTCCCTGCACATCCAACTCCTTCCAGCGGGAAATTAAATTCCTTCCTACTCCCTCCTCAAGAGCCTTGGAACGTAGTCCTCAGAAGCTTACCAAGGGAAAATTCTTTCTTCCTTCTATTTATAAGATTTTTTTTTTTTTAAGACTCAAACACTTCCTAGGGCTCTTTTTCACACAAACAGAAATTGTGAAGCTATTTCCAAGTCTCTGGTTAAGCATGAGGCCCTCCTTCCATCATGCGATCTGACTGTGCCCACCACTGCCCCTGACGGCCCTCACCCTCCTCTTCCCTCCTCGGCCCTGCATTCCAATGCCAGGAAGTATGAAGTCATGAGATGAAGGAGAAGGAGAAGTTCAAGCTCTCTCCCCAACTAGCCTGTTAGCTGACAGAGCAGGGAGTGGGTCCTAGTCTCTGGGTCTTCTCTTTTTAATATCCATGTTCTACTAAGTGCTAGAAATAGGAATTCTTGGCAGCTTCTGGTCGGAGGAGCTGCTGAACAAGAGACAAACCCACAGAGGGCATTTACACATGGGGATCAATGGTCTCTGCTCTGCTCTCAATTTCAGTCATGAGCAAGAGAGACCAGGCCAGCCTGTCCTTCCCAAAAACACTACTCCAAGAAGAGTTATGATCACAGACAGACCTGCAGAACTCAGGGAACTTGGGGGCAACCATGTCATGGCAACTCAGGGTGAACTTGAACTCAACTTCCATATCAGGTTTTGCTTCTAGTGGCTGAATCAACCTCATCAGGAAAAGTTCCCCATTTCATCCTTGAGGTTCTAACCACTTTCTAGGAGTGACTCCAGTGAGCAAGGTCACAGCTGAGATGCTGGTTTTTTGGTCATTTGGGGGTATTTCAGGTACAGTGAATAATTATGTGAACAAAATAACCCAAAGTAGTTGCCAACAGCTATTAGCCCCGTGAAAAATAATAGTGGAAAATTCAGTTGATTGTCTATCAAAGGGCCTTTACAGAAAGGAGGAAGCCAGCTATAGTTTAACATCTGTAAACTCAAAACACAACGCAAAAGAAGCGAACAACCAAAGGAAAAATTGTCCACAAGTCCTTACCCTCAGAATGATATCAAGACTCCTGTACATCACTTAATGGCCGAGAGCTGGTTTCATTCCAAACTGGTGTGCGCCTGAGCAGTTCAGAGACCTTGGCTGTTTCCGAATTGCGACAGAGCAGCAGACAGGAGACTTATTCCCACTGCCCCCCAAAACAAGTTACTCCCTCTGCACAGACTGCACTCTGGTGAGTGAGAACTTTCCTCTGTAGGTATTCCAACCCTTTCCATCAACACTGATAGCAAGGGAAGGCCTGGGTGAACGCTACCTCCCTGCAGGTGAAATCAGCACTAGGTGATAGCCTCGTCAACGACTCACCCCTGCAAAGGTGGCCTCATGGGAGTGATGATGAGCAGGAAAACAGTCTTCATTTCATCCTCTAATCTCCTGGGAAATGTCCTATGTGGTGTGCAAAGGGCATGGCTATCAAATCACACAGACCTGGGTCTGATTCAGAGTTCCATCACCCATTATTAGCTGGGTGGCCTTGAGGAAGTGACTTAACCTCTCTGAGCTTTAGTTTCTTCATCTGCATTGCAGGGTAGGGTAAATACTAGAGATAATAAATAAAAACCCTCCAGTATGGTGGCAGCCAGGCAGATATGCAGAACAAATTGCTGACTTTTTCATGAATATTAGCAGGTGACACCACCCCTAGGACACTAACCACCAGTATGCCATACATATGCCAGATATCAGCATCAACCCCAAATGTGCACTCGGATTAGAGACGGCACTGCCCCAACCCCCATAGCTCCCACTATCTGCTTTGCAAAGTTGACTTAGAATCTTAGCTGCCTGTGTCATCTTCTACCACCTTCTACCACAAATGCCAGGTTCCTACCACATCAGACTTCTCCTGAGCATACCCTGCTTAACTGGGACACAATAATACCTTTATTAAGACTGGTCCTCTGCTTGGGAATTTTTTCTTACCACCTGCCCTTGTTGGAATTCCATAGGTCTTCCAAAATCTGTGTCATGAGTGGTCTTCCCTGAAGAGCCTTCCTTAATCTCTGTCAGAACCACCACCTTGACCTTCCATAGCACAGTCTTATGTACTACCAGTTGCTTATCCTAAGGCCTAGGTGAGAATGTACTGTGCTCTACTATCAGTCCTCTGGCTCTAGCAGGGTATGGGCTCTTCTGTTTATTATGGGTGGCCCATGTCAAGCAATACTTGATGCACAAAGCCTCAGTTTCCTCATCTGTAAAATGAGAGGATCCACATGGTACCAAACACACAGAACTGTTGGGAACATTAAACATATTTATGCAAGTGAAGGTGCATGGTATGTATTAGTCCAGAAATGTTTGTTCCTACTCTGAGAATATATGTGAGTAAATTGGGTCACTGGCTCACCAGCCTGGAAGCCCTCCAAGGCCAAGAACTCGATCACCTCCACAGGAAGAACATGGTTCTTGGCACGGGCAGATGATCCATAAATGATGGCTGAATAGGATTTCCCTTGGGAGAGTTAGCCCTTTGAAGGCTGAGACCATGCCCATCCTGATCTCTCTGCATGGTGCTAAGTAGGGACAGAGGGCAAGTTAGCCCTTCATCAGCACTGCAGGAGAATGAGGCCCATGGGAGACAGGTTGTAATGGGAGGTGCCCTTCTCTACAGCAAAATGCCCTTCCCCCATCTTGGCCCCATCAAGGCCCCTGAAGGGTCTCTCTAGTCTCTCCTCTGCCTTCCTGAGTCAGGAAGAATTCATTCTTGCTTCAGTCCCACTCCTAGCTTGAAGGTTCTAAAATTTGGAGCAGGTGAGTGCCATTCTGAAAGGGTCACCATAGAAGGGGCTAGAAACTCAGCTTGGTCACCTCTTCCAGGGACTTTGTGTTTAGCCCCACATTGGGCAGGGCCACAAATGACCAAAGAACTGGGCTTCATTCTCATAGAGGCTGCAGCTGTTCTTGGCTTTTCCCCACCGCCCGTCAGGAAACAAGACAGAAACAAAATTGAGCAGCTGCGGCTGTAAAAAGAACCCGCTTCAGAACAATACATTGTGTCCAGCAAGTATGTGTTATGGGCCGGTGATGGGACAGCTAACACATGTGATAGATGAGTCCACTCTGTGCACCCCCACACTGCTCTCTGTACACTTCCTTGCCTGTGTGTCATGGGTTCAGGACTTGTGTGCCATTCCCTCCAGCTCCCATAGCCCCGGGTTCCTCCTGTGGAGCTTGTATGTGGGGTAGACTCTTAATGCCATTGCAAAGGTCATAAGTGAGGTGGATGCCATCTGAGGTCCCTGTTCCTTTCTCTCTACTCTTGAGCAAATGCCCATCAGATGCCGCATTAGCACCATCAGGACCTGCCAACAGAGTTTTCATCCCAACCTCAGCCCTTCTTATGTCCAGATCCACTCGCTATGGACATAGTCAGGTTTGGCCAAACCATGCTTGCACACGTGTTGTTTTGAAAGATTAGCACTGAATCCAAAACAATATTTCTCTTGGGTTCCTCTTCCAAGCCAAAAGAGAAAGACAAGTTTCCAAAAAAATAACACATTATTAACCAATGAATGAGAGCCAAGAAAACAATGTAGCCAGCATATTTATTCCAAACAGCTTGTTTAGAATGCAAATTGCAAATATATTTAATTCCATCAGGCATGCTGGAGAACCATGCTGAAAGCCTCTTACAGCCAGCAGAGCCAAGAAAGTCACCCTAAGTGGTTTGGCCCTGCTCGCTTGGTCAGGGACTGCCTAACACTAGTTATTCTTGGGTTCTCCAATATCAGGAGAAGTTGATCCATGCCAAAGGGCTCACTCTGAGAGCCCTGCTACCTCTCAAACCTCCTGCTTGAGAGCAACATTCCTTCATCCCATGCCTTTGCCTTGAGAATGGCCATCTGGCCAGAAAGGTTTCCCTCTAAACAAAGGCAACTTGCCCATGAGAAGAGAAAATAAAATCCACTGTGACAGTCTCTATTAATGGATGTCAAAACTAGCCCCCAAGTGTGTGAAAGTCCAAATCAATTTGATTTATGAAAACTAAGCAAACTTTCCAGTTGCTTCATTGCATTGGCACATCTAATGCAATGAAGAGAGGCTTTAATTATACTGCCTCTGCTCATTAAATAGATAAGATCTTAGCAGAGACAAGCTATGTTTTGTCTTTACAAAAAAATGTGAATCCATCTGGCTCCATATTTTATAGTCATCAGTAGCCTGCAGCCATGTGAAATGCCCAGAGTTTTCATCTTCCCAGATCTGGGGGTGGAACAGAAGTGAGACATCAACACGAGAGCTCTGAGGCTGGCAGCCTGGAGATGACGGTGATGTATTGAAGCATTCCTCTCTCTACAGAGCCCCAGAGCCAAACACTGCACATGGACTCAATGAGATGCCAAGGCATTAAAAAGCCCAAAGAAGAAATAGCCCTGCACTTTATCACAGAAATGCCTTCTCTTGGGCAATCAATGGAAAGAAGATTCATACTCTTAATGGTTCAGATGACCCCTCTTCCAACCCAGAAAGGACCAATGCTCTGTGGGCACAGGCCTCTGCATGTCCTAGGGCTTCTCAGTGAGGTCATCCCAAATACCAACTAGAGAGTCAGTTGGTACTAATGGAAAACTACGTGTGGGCAACAGAGTTCCAACACCCCTGGGGAGCCTACCATTGTTCAAGTGAAAGTGGCTTGGGGGAAATATTGCTTTTACTGACTCTCGCCCAGAAGAAGCCCCATATGCTCCTCAACTCACAGTCAGGACTCAGAGCAGGAGCAAGTATGTGAAACAGCAAAGCTCCCTTACAAAGGATCCACAGTCCTTGGACTTTTCTTCTTCCCTCTTTATTTTTTTCTATCATTCATCCAAATGTCTTAAATGACTTATAAAATGGTTCTAAATTTATATATCCATGACAGGCTTCTTCCTTGAATCCTAGATCTTAGATTCAGCTGCCAATTTGACGTCTCATTTTCAACAGGTTTCAAACCAAGCTTCTTATCAGTTGATTGTATATATTGACCTTGTGCCCCATTATGTTGACAGATTCATTTCTTAACTCTTGTATGTTTCCCCCATAGGTTCTTTAGGGTTTTCTACATACAAGATCATGTTGCTTGTAAATAAAGATTATTCTATTCTCTTTTTTTTAACTTGTATGTATGCCTTATCTCACTGGCTAGAAGCTCCAGTACAATGTTGAATAGAAGTGGTGAGAATGGACATCCCTGTCTTGTTCCTGACTTTAAGAGAAAGGTATTTGGTCTTTAATGAGAGAATATGATGTTAGCTATATAGGTTTTTCACAGATGCTGTTTATCAGGTTGAGAAAGTTCCCTTCTATTTCTAGTTTCCTGAAAAGTTTGATTAAAAATGGGTGTTGAACTTTTGTCAAATGCTCTTGCTACATTTATCGAAATAATCATATGATTTTTCTCCTTTGCTCTTTTAATATACTCAGTTATGATAATCAATTTCTAAATGTTAAATTGAGCTTATATCCCTGAAATAAATCTCAATTGGTCATAATGTACAATACTTTATATATATTTCTGGATTCAATTTCCTCATATTTTGTTAGGACTTTTTTCTGTTTGGCTACTTTCAGGAAAATACTACTCTTTAGGTTTCCTCTTTCATGATATTGTCATATTTTAGTATCAAAGTTATGTTGACTTTATAAAATAAGTTGGAAATGTTTCCTTCCCTATTTGCTGAAATAGTGTTATATCAGTATCACATCTTTGTTGAATGTTTGATTGAATTCATCTATGAAAATCTGGGCCTGCAGTTTTGGTAACAGAAAGGTTTTTTATTATGAATTTAACTTCTTTAATGGATATAAAAATGTTCAGATTTTCTATTTCTTTTTTGGCCCATTTTAGTAAGTTGTGTTTTATAAGAAATCAGTACATTATATCTACAGTGCCATTGGCATAAAGTTCTTCATTATGTTCCCTTGTTATCCTTTTAATAAATGTAGGACTCATAGGGGGATCTCTTTAATTCCTGATAGTGGTAATTTGGGTCTTCTCTTTTTTCCTTAGTCAATCTTTTAAGGAGTTTATCACATTTAAAAATCTTTTTACAGAGCCAACTTTGAGCTTTGTTAATTTTCTGTTATTATGTTACTGTTTTCTATTGCATTGATTTTTTTTTTACCTTTTTTTAAGGATTTTATTTATTTGAAAGAGAGAGAGAAGGAGAGCACAAGAGAGAGCGAGCACAAGCTGGGGAAGAGGCAGAGGGAGAGAGAGCAGCAGGCTCCCCACTGAGCAGGGAGCCTGATGTGGGGCTTGATCCCAGCACCCCAAGTTCATAACCTGGGATGAAGACAAATGCTTAACTGACTGAGCCACCCAGGTACCCCACTTTTTTTACATTTAAAATTTCTTTCCTTGTATTTACTCTGTGTTTAAATTGCTCATCTTTTTCCCCAGCTTCTTGAGGTGAAAATTTTAATCACTGATTCACTGATTTTAAACTTTTCTACTCTAAACATTTAAAGGTATAATTTTTTCTCTAGTGCATTAACTGTATCCCAACAAATTTTAATATGGTGTTTTCATTATCATTTCAAACATTCTTAATCTCCAAAAAAAAAAAAAAGAAAAATATTTCTAATTTCCCTGGAGATTTCATTTTGGAACTCCGTTCGAAACTATCTTTTAGAACACACTTGGAAAAGTATTGTTTGGGGTTTCCTAGATATTTTACTACTACTGATTTCTACTTTTTTTTTTTTTTTTTTTTTGTCAGAGACCCTTCTCTATAATTTCAGTCACCTGGGTCATCTTACGGTCTTTATTTTTTTTCTTAACTAGTCACATTTTATTGCTTCTTAGTACATCCAGTAATTTTTTCTTGTGTTCCTAACACTGTCAATGGTGCCTGATAAAGTCCTGAACAATGTCATCTTTCTTTAAAGGGTATTGCTGTTGTTATGGAGCAGTTAAATAATGTATCTTGATCCTATTAACTTTGGTTTTATTCTTTGTTGGGGCTGGTCCAGTTTTGCCTTTGTGTGTTTGTTTGTTTTTCCTTAATCTTAAGGTATGGTCCTCAATCTAGGGAGTGATCCTTATTCCTAAAATATGATCTTTCCAGGGTAATAACTGAACGTTTGAAGAGCTCATTATATTCACTCCAACTTTGCAGTTTCCTCCCCTCCAAAACCCTGCCCCACAGTATCTCCAAATTCTGATTTTTGCCTCATCAATCTACTTTAATTTGCTATGTTTTATTCAGGGAAAAAAAAAGCTGGTGATAGATGTCTGTGGAATATTAAACCTTCTGAATAACACAGAGAGCTGGAGAGCTATGAGACTAGAAATCCTCATTGTTTGGCATCTACCTGACTATACTATAGCCCTTGAAACACAAAAGTATCTTTCTTCTGGTGCTCTTAGGATCATTACAAAGACAAAGTTGGTAGTTAGGAGCCCAGGCCTTGCCGAATAATTTTTGTTTGAAGTACCATATTAAATGGGCTATTCACACCTGTTGGTACCTAAACATTATTTATTGGCCCCACATTTTCCTATTCTATCTGGTTATTTGATCAGACAGCTTTGCTATGAAACTGGATGCTACTTAAGGTCCTTTACCTCTCTGCCTATCCAGCTTAAAAGTTGTAACATCTTATCCTTTTTGTTAGAAGCGGCTAGATTGAAAAGAGGGCAGAAATTTGAAAGAAACTGAAGTTATTTATGTTTAAGATTGTGTTCTTCTGTTTTGTTGTGTTCTTTTTAAGGGCGGGGGGCGGGGATCTTAAGCAAGGGCTTGACCTCACAACCCTGAGATCATGACCTGAGCTGAAATCAAGAGTTGGACACAACCAACTGAGCCACCCAGGTGCCCCTGTCTTGTTGTGTTTTTGTTTTCTGAGCCTAATACCATGTCATTGGCTTTCTTGACAAGATGCAGAAAAAGAATCCATAGAGTACTTAGAATTGAAACCAAGTGCTTCATGATTTATACAAGGATAATGATGTGTGCACATCACTGTATTTCATGAAATCTAAGACCATTTGATTTTAAGACTTACTATTTTGGGTACCTTACTTAAACTATGACATGATCCTTCATCAACAGCCTTGTGGGACACAAGATATCAGATGCACCATTATGGTTCTAGAATTTCTTTCATCCTATGCCTGGGGATTTGGTATTTATCATGTCTTTAGTAGCATGACTCATCAAGAGATATACAATCCACTGTATACATTTCACTAACAAAATGAGCACAGCTTCATTTATTTATAATTAACTTCCTTTATAGCTTCGGTAAAGCCTTATCACTCAGTGTATGGTCTGGGCCTGTACTAATAACATCACCTGGACGCTAGCTACGAAAGAAGACCCTCGAGCTCCACCCTAGATCTCCCAAATATTCTTAACAAGATTATCAGACAATTTGTATGCACATTAAAAGCTTAAGAAGTATTTTCATAAAGTACTTGGTTGTTGTTCTGCAAGAAATATGGAATTTTGGTCATTTCTCCAATGACCGATATTTGCTCCACTCATAGCAATTTTAAATACCTCTGCTCTTTTGTGTTTGTTTCAATAACAAAGCATAATGTAATCTTTTTAAAAGACAATTCTAAATGTCAGTGAGACTTAACATACACAGCACCAAAATGTATATAACTTCCGAACTCACTGAAGTGAAAATATGAACAGTTCAGACCAAGTTTTCACATGCACAGATGGTGACATGTCATGACTGCTCCCTGGCCGGCAGGAACCGTACCACGCCATGAAGTATAGAGATGTTAAAATATGAAAAACAGAGAAAATCTGCATCTTCAAATTGATGAAATGGAGCAAGTGATGAAAAATATATTCACTCTTTATGTAGATTCAGGCTTTTCTGGAACTAGAAATCAAGGTCCTTTCTTACAACAACAAATACAGTCGAAATATTCTCAGCAGTCCCTGTCATTGTGGCCTAAACTGTTCTGAAGGGAGCCACAAATGGCTTCTCTAAAACTGACAGGAGGTTGAGGATGCTGCTTTAACCATGAATAGGGAGCTGAGACTTCCAACCCACTTCGTAACTGCCATTTCTGTTGCTTATGAAAGGAATTCTCTTTGCTTTGCTGCATACCAGACTTTTCAGCACTCACATTTCTCTCCTGATGGAGAAACCCGTGATGAAAAAACACTTCTGCCAAGAGAGACTCCTCCTGGATTAAATAAAATTGCTGTTCTCCTTAACCTGACCTTTAGCGTGAAAAAAAAAAAAAAATGAGTTGGGGACCATGATTAAAAGAACTTCTCAACAATTTTTCACCCAACTGCCCCTAAATGGTTGCAGAGGCTCGAGCTCCTTAAGTTGGTAACATCCTGCTCTTCTTTGGGTCCCTGTGTGCTTGGTAAGTTTTCCTTTTCACGAAGTGGCAGGAGAAGTCAGTAGGGGGAGGAGTGGGAGGAAAGAAGGGGAGAGGGAGGGAGGGGGAGAGCGAGAGGGAGACCATGAATTCATCCGGAAGTCCTGAGAACCCTGCAGCATCTACTTCACATAGCTTTCTTTGCTGGTTCAACTCCAACAGGAGGGTATGGTTTCACATGGGCAGAACTAAGCCAAACATTTGGGTTGTATTGGTTATTTTGCCAGTTCATAGCCAGCATGTGACAGGAAGTTCACTTGTTGGTTATTTGGGTTGACCCCATTGATGATAAATTACAAATTCTGAAGGTCAGGGATGGGATCAGTTCAACACACCCTGCATCAGCTCCAAATCCACACAAGCTGTTAAACAAATGCCATTCAACACAGATGCCAGGAGTAACTGTGTTTGTTAAAAGGGGCTGACTTTTTAAAGGTCATCTTCTCTATTTTTCACTCCAAGTCCTAATGGATGTTCACTCTTCCTCACTCTCTTTCTCTCTACACTGAGGCAGTACAGAACTTGGAAAATTCTTCCTCAGTCCCCTGGGAAGCAGACCACACTTCAGCAGAGATGTACAACACAGTCTGGCTTGACTAGTAACAGCCCACATGTTTCCTGGTGTGTGAAAGTGATATTGCTCAATCTCAGGAGTAATGAAAGTTGAAAATTGGCACCAGAGTCCAACATCTAAAGACTCTGGCTACTGTGTGTGCAGTTGCTACAGAGGATGTTTCTAGTACAAGAACTAAGGGCTCGTTCCATTCCACATGCTGAGCTCTTAATCAGATTAACAATGGCGCTGTTAAATCTCCTATCACTGAAACATGGGCAGCTTCCTACAGACATGAGTGTGACAGAAGCTGCCCAGAACTTTCTGTGGAAAGTGGTCTCTGCCCTAAGAAGTTAGCCATGCTGACTGGTCCCTTTCCACAGCATGGACGCCAGAAACAGCACACCACAAGCACTATAGCGATTTACAGATGACTGCCACTGAGACTTCAAGCTCCATGTCATCTTCTTTGACCATAGAGTCAAAGTGACCTTTCCATAACGGAAAGCCCCAGAGCACATTCCTACCCCTCATCATAGAACAAAGCACTTCAGATTGCCTTGTCTCTCTCCCTCACTGATTGGTTTGTCTCTCCCCCTCACTGAACACTTAGCCCCTCAGGAGGAGTCTGTGTCTCACTCATTAGTTCCCCACAGTGCCCGTCACAAGGCTCGGCACCAAGTAGATTCTCTATTGTGTTTGTTGAATGAAATTAGTTAGAAACATAACATGCTAGATATGAGGTAACCTGTAAGGGGATGATTAGGAGGTAAGCAGAAGGTCATTATCCAAGACCAGTGAGTAATACTCTTTTTACTAGAACCATTCACCTCTAGTCCTAAAATGCAGGCTGCTTCTTAAATATCTATAAAAATGGGAACCAGAAATGAGAGTTGGGGATAGAGGGGGAGTATTGTTTAATATGAAAAAATGACAGATTTGGGTTTGACATAGTTTTCTAATATTTGCTTAGGGAAGGACTTATTTTGACCTCACCAGAGGATGAAATCTGAAAGACCCAAGACATGAAAGGATGAATGGAAGGAGCAACATCAAGGGTAATGAGTTTCCTATCACTAGAGGTATTTTACTAAAGGCAATGGTGTGCAGCGTCTGACTTGTACTTCCTGAAGAGAGCTGGCTGTAAGTATCTTCCCAGGGTTGTGTTCAAAGATGTTGTAGTGATAGCTTGAAATCAGCCATGGTGGGAGTGTTTACACCATGGAAACTATTAATTACAAACAAACACCTTTAAATTTTCCCCAGAGAGCCAGCTGTTAGACATCTACCAGCATAGCACTGATTAAAGATTCAATGACTGATATTGAGGACATTTATACATGAGATCCTACACTGAAACACAGATGGCAAGATAACCTTTCAGGCCTCTGCCAGCACCAAGTTATTTGATGCATCTCTTGCCCCCTCCGGAGAGACCTCACGCCTTGGATGGCTGTCATTGTTGCTGGCCCCACCACCAAGGTTCCCAGGCCTGCTTACCTCACCTGTTTAAACTCGTCTGGACTAGGCCAGAGATCTGGCTCCTCAACACCAACACCACCAGAACCTGGCTCAGTACGCACAGATTCAGCCCCGGACAGGCAGTCCTGCTCGGAGCCCTGAGTTGGCACACTGCTGGGGATAATTTCCTGCTCTGTGGCATGAGAGCTCTCCCCAGGCTCCGCTGCAGACGTGGAGTAGCCCTGGACTCCACACACTCGTGAACAAGCAGAGGCTGCAGGGCAGGGCCACTAGCATTTTCTTGTAGACAGCGTGTGGTTTCTGAGATCTACCCCAGGGATCCCATCCTCATGAGGTCGAGAGTCACATGGGGCTAATGGGAGGGCCTGTGGGTACTGGAGTCACAGGAGACGCAGATGAAGGTAATTAGCAGTTGTCCCAAAGCAAAGCTGCAACAATGGCAGCACTCAATGCATGGGGACACTTGGCTTCCTCCTGTGAATAAGGAATTCATCTGGCTTCAGCTCTCTTGGTCCTCAAAGCCGCAACAGACCTAGAGAAATCCCCCATGTACATGTGGCTACTTGTTTTCTCCTTTCCATGACACAGCCCCGGCCTGATAGGCAGTAAGCACTTAAAAAGTATTCTCTGAGGGAGCAAACTAACAACCATTCTCTGCCTTGGGCCTCTCAGACTTCATCTCTCTCTGAGGACTGGAACAAGTGCATCTCCTCCAGAAGGACTTCTCAGACCTAGGTATCAGGCATACCACAAACCCAGGGCTTAACCCCAAATCATTCCTTTCCCTTCTCAGAAACTCCCCCAGTGGAAGTCATCCTGTGAAGACCCCTACTTGGACTTGTCTTGGCTTCCTGTGGGTCTTGTTTTTTCAAGGAGACCATGAGCTCCTTGAGGGTAGGACCCAAACTTCCTCTTTCTCTAGCGTCCTTCTATAGTGTCTAGCTCAATGTCAGGGGTCTCAAGGTTTCATGATAATAATCATGAAATAATCATTGGCTAGGCTCTCCAATCACTGGATCATAGATCAGCTCTAGAAGATATTTTCTCTCTCCCTCTTTTTATTGCTTCTCTTGTTCTTTGCCTTTGCATGTACACTGGGTTGCAGAATGGACTCCATGCCAGCAATGCTTCCCTACAGAGTGACAGAAATGGCAGCCACTTCCCTAATGAGGAAGCAGCCGAGCCCACAGGCTAAGCACACCCAGCACTCCCTCATGACCAGGTGACACAGAATTGGCCCTGCCTTCCTACCTTGTTCTTGGAGAAAACTGGACCGACTAAAAGACAGTTATGGGCACAGTACCCTCACAGAACAGAAACAAAAATAGCATGAAGCACCTGGCCTTCCCCAATTCTAACTTAGTCTCAGAAAAGAACTCAAACTTGGGGAGAAATGGATTTACTTTCCCTGAAAGAATTCAGAAGTCATCTGGGGAACATGTCAGCCATTTGCCAACTTCAGATTTAAATTAAGTTTAAATTTTTTTTTAGAGCTCATAATGTTTATGCAAATTCTAAAACTGAGCAAGATATTTGCTACTTCATTGTACAAAAATCTAAATCCAAGGGAATCAGTGTTTATTGCTGATTCCAAACTTAAAACCATGAGAGTGGATTTGTTTTGTTCAAATAAATACTATGATTGAATCATCCTCACATCTACCTTTCTGTCTTAGTCTACTTGGGCTGCCATAATAAAACACCACAGACTGGGTGACTTAAGCAATAGAAATTTATTTTCTCACAGTTCTGGAGGCTAGAAGTTGAAGATCAGGGTGCCAGCATGGTCAGGTTCTGGTGAGAGCCCCCTTCCTGGCTTGCAGGTGGCCACCTTCTTGCTGTGTCCTCACATGGCCTTTCCTCAGTGTGTGTGTGCACGCACATGGAGGGATCTCTCTTTCTCCCTCCTTCTCTTCTTTTAAGGCCAGCAATCCTATCAGAATAGGACTCCTCCCTTATGACCTGATTTAACCTTAACCTTACCTCTGCCTAAAAGCCCTATCTCCAAGCACAGTCATACTGGGGGATTATGAATTTGAGGGGTGCACAATTCGGTCCATAGCAATGTCCATGATGAGTTTTGCCACGTCTCCAAGTTCTTCCAGACTACTTATCTTTCTCATGGTAGGCATGTGTCTGATTAATACAACCCACTGTCTTACAAGAAACCTAAACAACAGCACACAGAGAAAAAACATCACTTTATCTAGTCTGTCGTGTTCCCATTACTCGGATCAGCTCCCCCATCCCCTTGCAATCACCATTAAACCGCAGAGATAATTACCTATCTGAGGGCTGCAGTCCTCCCACATAACCTGAAGCCATTGCCATTTGTCACAACAGATCATTTCCAGAACTCTGACAGCCAGCCCTGGAAGCAGGAAGAATGCTCATTTTCCTCACCCTGCCAGAGCTTCAGAGAGAACTCAGCTCAAAATAGATGCTATTGAAGCAGGAGACACATGAGGAGGTACACAGCCTATCAATACCTCGACGCGGGCCTCTCCTTGCCCTCCATTCTATTGACCGCATGAGAGCCGCTGCTGGAAGCTTTGTAATCCAAAACCATCAAGTATTCATGCAGCTGGCAACCACAAATAGAAAATGAATTGAATCGCTCTCTTTCAAATTAGGATAATGACATTGTCTGGGAAATGATGATTTTAAAAAAATAGTTCAAAATATTGGTTTGAACTTCCTTCCCACTATTCTTTCTGCTCAGGCTCTTCCCTCTGTTTTTTCACAAGGTTTCCCTCCCAGTGGCTTAGACACCTTGTGTTCAGTAACACGCTCCCAAGAATGAGGGGCCAAAGTCAACCTTGACTTTGTACATCACTATTTCCAGGGTAGGAACTAGACTTTTCCTCCTTCAGTACTTCACAGTCCATCCTGATGAATTTTAAGTTTTATCTCTTAGATATTCTCGAATGTGCCTCTCTTTTGCACTCCTTCCACTCCTGCTTGAGTTCAAGCCACCATGTCTTCTCTCACCTGGGCACACACCTGCCTCTCACAAAGTCTCAGTGGCCCTAGGTTCTCTTGTGTTATCCATCCACCACATGGAAACCTGAACCATCCTTCTATGGCACAAAGCTTCCTTGCCACTTTGTTGTATGAACCTTTTAGCGGCTCCCCAAGGCCCTGAGGACAATGCCTACACATTACAGTACGGCACGCAAGGCCTTCTGTGACCTGGTCACCCTGGTAACTCGTGATGTCCCTATGGGCCAGGCCTCCAAAGGATGCTAGGAGAGCCTATCCAGCCACAAGAGATGTCACACTCAGGTTAGTCTTTCATCCTAACCCTCGAGGGACAAGAACCACACAGGTAGGGGGGATCTTAAGAAACACAACACATAGGCCCTTGTTTCTAGGCAGAGGGCATCTAAATCACAGCAGGGAGAAGGCTGGCATGGTCTCAAAGACTTCTCCCTTCCCTAGGTCTGACTTCAAAGGAATTCCTCTGCCAAACAGTGGTTTAGATAAAGAGCAAAAATATCCTATGAGAAGTAACACCATTTAAAATCGACACTAATGATTGGATTGAGAAGCTGTTTAAATCCTATGGCTATTCTTCGTATGGGGGATAAAGTGCAGAGCAACCTCGCAGGATGTTTTAAATGACTCATCCTCCAGAGTCTCCTCTCCAGAGTAGACCCGTATCATTCATCTGTGATTACGGCTGTCATTTTGCACAACATGAGAATGACTTTGACGGCTGTGCTGATGTGGGGAGAGGTGAGGAGATAAGTCAAGGAGGACAGATTAGTTCTGGAAAATCAGGCATTTCCTGGGTCACCCTGGAGTTTTTACCTTTGAATTTGGTCTCCTGGAGCATTAAGTCAGCCTGAAATCTTTCTAAAATGAGAACCACTCAAGTGCCAGTTGCACAGAGCCTTTCTTGAGCTGCAAAACAGATGGGAGCCATGCAGAGATGAGAGGCTGCAAGCACCTCAAAGGCACAAGGCATGGCTCCATCTCCATACTTTGGACACAAAACTCATCGCATGACCTGAGCCCACTTTTCAGGAAACTCATCAGCCCGTGAAAGGAAACCCCATCACGAGGAAGCCAAGACTCTTCAGTCTATTTTCCTCCCTCCTCTTCCATTCTCCACTCTCCTAACCAAAGCATGCCCCAAATTCCACCTAGAGAACACTACACTCTGCATGGATCATTGATCATCCACTCACAAAACTGTCCATTTTGCCAAATGAAAGACACACATGCTTCTAATTAGAGGCTTCATGCTAAACTCCAGGGTCAGTGAGGAAGGGAAGTGTTCAGGATCCTTCCACAGGCCCTATCGTCTATCCTGGCCATCCTCTGGGGATAGACAGCAGTAGGGCAGAGGTGGTGCTGCCTCCTTTGGTCAGGCCCAGCTCCCAACATTGTTGCATGAGAACGGCGCTCAGCCATTCCCGTCTACCCTCAGTCCAGAAGGGAGAAACGTTTAATGTCTAGAACTCCATCAATTTCCTCCATCCTGAGGCCCCTGGACCAGGACACTCAAGTCAAGGCTTTGCCCGATCTACACCAGAGCCTTGGTCTCACCATCCCCATGATGAGGAACAAGGCTGCAACAACATTCTCCAAACTTTCCTGTAGGGCCAGGTGCTCCATTCTCAGGGCTGTGGAAGAGATTTTTCATTAGAAAGAGGCACAGAAGAGGATGCCTGGGTGGCTCAGTTGTTAAGCATCCGCCTTCAGCTCAGGTCATGATCCCAGGGTCCTGGGATGGAGCCCTGCATTGGGCTCCCTGCTCAGTGGGGAGCCTGCTTCTCCCTTTCCCTCTGCCCCTGCTCATGTGCCCTCTCTCACTGTATCTCTCTGTCAATAAAATCTTTAAAAAAAATAAAATCTTAAAAAAAAAAAAAGAAAGAAAAGAGAAGAAAGAGGCACAGAAGAAACCTTCCCAGGAGGCCTCATAGGACTATAGCAGAAATGGGAGAAGGCACGTGCCTTTGAGTCTGAGAGAGCTGGCCTAACACAAGAGCACTGCCCACTCCAGACAGGCTCCTCATTGGCGGGAAGATCACTGCAGAAAGGTGACTGGGGCCTGCCCGCCCCAAACTCTCAGCAACCTGCCACATTCTACCCTAGTCATTCGGTTCCTGGCATAAGCACTGATGTGGGAAACAAAGGCAGAAGAAAAATTACTAAATTGCCTTACTACCTACAGCCCATTAACAAGTCCTTGAAACAGGCAGTGTGACATTCCTCTAGGGACTCAACTGCCTCGATGTTAATACTTTGTTAAAGGCAAAAGACAATCCTAGCCTAATCTCCCCCTCAGCCTCCACCACCAGGATCCTGTAAGTTTATTCTAACATATAAAAATTCCTTTAGAAATTTCCTTTATCTCTAATCCCCCCCGCCAAGATATGTGTTGGCAATCACTGTCCCAAGCATATGACCCACTGATACACATCCGAAGGGTCATGACTAAGGTTTTATTAGACGGTAATAAATGACTTTTTCCTAACAATAGCCAGCCCCCTCAAGGTCCTAGAAACCTTGTTTCCAAATTCCCTAGAGACTTTAGCTATCCCTAATCTCCTCCCAAATTGAAAGTGTAAAATGGGTCACTCCTCATGACCCTGGTGCAGCTCTTTCTGCCCATGGGTCCTGTCCCCATGCTTTAATAAAACCACATTTTGCACCAAAGATGTCTCAACAATTCTTTCTTGGCCATCGTCTTCAAACCCTAACGTTCTTTCCTTCATCAAGCATGATACTTTCCAAGTCCTAGGTAAGAATAAACACCTCCCTGCCCCCGCCCCCAGGGAGAGGATCACCTACTGGGTTCCCAGCAGGGTCACGGAGATGAAACGACCAGATCAGGAATCTGTGAGTCTGGGTACCTGCGCAGTCACTGCTGGTACCTTGCCCTTACCCTCTCCACCATTATAATGCATGCCAACTGCATGGCTTCCAAACACAGGGTCCCGAAAATTTTTGTCCTAGGGCTTTCTCCAGCCAGCAGAGTCTGCTGAGACCGTGCACAGAGCAAGCCTGAGTGCTAGGGAGTCAACACCACTCACCACCGGCAGCAGCCCTCAACCCCTGGTGGATGGGACTTGTAGGACCAGTATCCCAGCCCTCTCATCCCTTGGTTGTGATAATTCTGGGCACATTCTGCACTGTCTCCCAGAGCTCCTGAGTCCGATGTACTCTAAGTCACTCACAGAGGAACCCACTGGACTCTCTATTGGCTTCCTTCCCTTCCCAATCTTACTTCCTCACTTCCCACCCTGCATTGTCCAGTGTTCCTTGGGATTAGAAGCCAGAACGATGTGATGCCAAAGCCCCAGATCTTTCCACAACACTAAGCCCCTTTCTTTGTACACAGCTGTCCCCCAGGGGCAGGTAGGGGAGAGGGGCACTGGAGAGTCCTTGTCTTCAGAGACCACACTGGCCTCTGAGCTAATAGCTTATCCACAGGTGCTGCATTCCTGGCATTCTATGCCTGTCTTATGCAGTTGGAGTCCAACACAGGTGTTTGGCTACATATCCAAAGGCTAGGAAGTTTTGTTGTTGTTATTTGTTGTTGTTGTTTTTTTTTTGTTTTGTTTTTTGTTTTTTTTTTTAAGTAGGGCTGCTTTAAAGAGGCTACAACACCAGGGATTCTGGTGTAATGGATGTCCCTTTAGATTCATTCCAAAGTTGAATTTCTGTGCAATAGTCCACAAGGCAGAACTGGAAACATAACATAATAAAATTTCCCTCCCTTAGAAAGTCATAGTTTAATGGCTATTATAATTATTGGGGACTTTATGAAAAGAGACCACAGCCTAATTTTGGAAATTAACCTAGCACCAGCTGCAGCTTCCTGGCCCCAGCCTGCAGACATATATCCTTGTCTTCACACATATGCTCATCTGGACATGGGATGGCCTCGGGGGGCTGAGGCATGCAAGATGAAATCCCACAAATCTCCATTATTAAATCCATGATATATTTCAAAACCTACCCTCTATCTCAGTAATGACACCTCTGACATCCCTCCAAAGTAGGAGAGAGGGAGGGAGGGCTGTAGTGAAAGAGGGAGGGAGGTTCTGTTTTCCTCTGTCCACATGCACCAGCCTCTTCTCTGCCATAACTCTGGGAACAGTGAAACAGGTCTCACACAACACCCCCAGACCACAGAAGGGACTGTCAACCACTGACTGATTTAAATCTGCCCAATCTCACCTTCCTTTGGTCCCAGTATCCTCAGATCACCTTAAGATAGTCCAGACCCACTGGCATGCTCTTCCCAGGCTATCTCTGGGGCCCAAACCTCATTTTATTCCTCTTCCACTCTTCTCCCCTCCAACAATTTACCTCAATCTCTCTCTAAGCAGATATATGGGAAGCAAAGTAAATACCAAGTGAGCTTCTCCAACAGAGGATAACCTAGCCCTAAAGAGCCACCTTGGAATTCTACACTTGCCTAAAACGTGTTAGGGATTGTCTTCAAGCCCCTCTGGGTGTGGATCAACCCTTTGTGGCTACACTACCTCCATGGAAAGGGTTTAGGAGTCTTCACTAAGACACAGGCCAGCTGTTGAGCTTTGCAGTTATTTAGAGGAATTAAAAACCTTAGACTCCACCTTTAACCTCTGGGTATCTCCCTATAGTCATCTCTGCACATCCTACCCATCCTTCAAAACCCAGCCAAATGCCACCTCCTCTTGAAAGCCCTCCCTGATTCCGTGTGCCAAAGGAGGGCTCTTATGCTCCAGACTTCCCTGTACTTCCCTCCTTGGGTGGTGCTCCATGTTACCCTTACTTGTGTGCAAGCCCCTACATTCTCAGTGTGTCGCAGGCTCCTGGCAGGGAGGCCTGCCTCTTCATTTCTAACCCCAGCTCCCACCCCCAACATCAGCATAGAGTCTTCTTGCCGCAAAAAGTGCTCCATAAATTTTAGAGGAAGAAGATGGGCAAAGGAATAACTTTTTAGGTCTCTCCATGACAAGAGTGGCAAAAGGAAGGCATAGGGCAGATGACATTCCCCTGTCCCATGTGACATCACTGCTTTCCTCAGCAAAATGGAGCTGGCAGGAGATAGGAAGGAAGAGTAAGTAATGAGGAAGAGAGACAGACAGTCCTTGATCATCCAGGCCCAGTTAAAAAACAGGAAGTGCTTTCACAGAAGGATTTTAGTACAAGAAACAAGTTACAGAGTAGCCAAGGGCAGGGAACAATGAGATAACCTAGACATCATCCAACTAGACCCTGCTGGAAGGTTACAAGACAGAGACAGTATTACCAGAGTCCAGGAGCCAAGGCCACCAGTCAGATCTGAGAGCAGAGAGGGCCACGCTGTCTACGGTAAATACAACCCTAGAGGAGATGCGGCCATTGCCCTAGGCACTGCCCTAAACAGAGAGGGAGAGACACACCCTGACTTCTGCCTGTTTCTTGCCCTCCAGGTTCCCACTGGGGCCTCCATTGGCCAAACATACTCTGAAACCAGAAGGTAAGGGAACCTGAGGAATGCCACCTAAGCCCTTGACTGCTCCTGTGATGCCAGTTGGAGCAGGGGGTGAAATGGATCTGAAGCAACAGTACAAGAACATTCTTCTTTCACTTCTTCCATAACAAGCATCTGTCCCACCTCTGCCATGGTCCTGAGTTTTCCTTTCTATGTCCCTCCCACTACCACCCCTGCCATGCCAATTCAGGCCATGAGTGGGGGCTACTTCTGTAAGTCTGTTCCAAAAGGACAACCAGCCAGGTCAGGGAGGGATGCTGGTTGGACCTTGGATGATCAGCCCCTGATCAAGGAGCCCAGGCAGGCAGGTCTGGCCTGGCCAGTCAGGATCCGGAGCAGTGCAGGCAAAGGGAACCACCAAGCTTGGCAACAGCCTGGGGGAACTTAGAACTGCCCAACTCCCTCACCCCACTCGCAAGGAGCCCCCATCCCCATGGGACCATAAAGTAAACTCTCTCAGGACCATATGATTGACCTGGCCTCTCAGGGCTTCAGGATGCCTCTAAGGTCATGGATTTGCCTACTACCCTCTAATGCAATCTGATAAGAGCCACCAGAGGTTTGAACCACAAGAGGGAGGAATTAGGAAGCCTGCTTTCCAGAATCTCGAAGCCAGTGGCCAGTAATGCCGAGAACAACCAACTCTGACACATAAGCAGAGCTCACGCGCCCATGAATGTTTACAGGAAAATATGGAAGAAATCCCACTTTGCAGAGAAACAGCTGGGTATTTAGAAGCTTTGTTTATACTCAAGGATCTGCCTCACGAATCTGACATGTTAAATAAACTCATTACCACCCACCTTGTCCAAACTTTCATCAGAGAAATGGAAAAGGACCAACGAGGGCCGGTAGACCCTGGCTCCCGAAGCTCAGCCTCACAATTCCAAGTAGTCTTATTCCCACTCCACCCCAACCTTTTTGAGATTTTTTGCATCAAGCTTTAGCCTTGGTTTTAGGGTCACTGACGTTGGGAGACTCTGAGGCTATTTCTAAGCCCAGAAGAGATGGGGCATTTAGAAATTTGAAGGCCAGGGATGGCAGCTTGTCTCATACAGACAAAGTCATTGTTGGGGCCTGGGAAGACCCACCTTCTCAGTGGCCAGAATAGTGTTACTGAACCTGACACATATCCAGAGTTTGCCAGCTGCTGCCCTACCCCAGGAAGTAAAGGCTGACCCACGAGACTTGGATGGTTCCTTGCAAGGCGGCTGTCACAGCCAGCTCAGGCAAGACAGGGAGTCTGGGGAGGTTTGCCTCCCATATCCTTGCCTCTCCTTAATGGCCTTCTTCCCCCATTACACCTGGGGGCACCCCAAAAGGCCTTAAAATGCCAGTCTGCCATTAGGCATCTTGGGAACAGATGCACACAGACACGGAACTAAACCCTGAGCCCTAGGACAGAACTCCGCGGTTGAGATGGAAGGGAAGGGGCCCCATTCTGCCTGGAGGGTCTCATCATGTCCCACCAAGTCTGAGGGTGAGTAGTCCAAAGTTGGGTAAGAAGGAGCTTGAGCAACCAGAACCCAGGTAATGCCCTATAAACAAGTTTACCTCTCAGGAAGGAATCGTAGTCTCCCGGGTGCAGTCCACAGAGCCCCGTAAGCCTCATTTCCTGCTGTCCCTACCACACTCCCCTCATCTGGCTCTTATGGCGCCTCAATCTTCACAACACAGAGCCTGGGTCTTCTTAGGCCGGCAGTCTCTGAGCCTTTGCCTGTGAATCTCTGCCTCCCATAAGGTTCTTCCCACCTTCCTTTCAAGGGCCAGGTCAACCACCACTTCTGGTCTCAACCTCACCTCCCCATGCTCCTCACCCCCAGTGGACAGGGAACTCAACGGGGCAGGGCTCAGGAACGTGTCACCAGCCCTCCACCAGGCACACTCAGATTCCACAACTCAGTTCACAGAAAGAGAAGCCATGTCACTTAATCATATCAGCCACACTTCCCCACCTGATTTGGACGGACAATTCTGTTCCACATATCTGACCAGCTGGCCACAGACATAAAAGGAAATCTCTATTATCGGATCCAGCCAAGAAAATGCTAAGTCAACCATAGCGGCCAAAAATGCATTCTGTGTTTTCCATGTATCTACAGACTCAAACAAGCTTCAGACAAGCACGAAGTTGGTAACTTCTGATAAAGACTCCCCAGGTTTGGACAAATTTAAACGATCCCCTGCCTTGCCATTATCCATTTAAGATAACATATAAAAATGGATGAATCAAAAGGGCCTACTCACGGGACAAAAGACAACATGGAATTCCAGTTCTCAAATGCTCATCCCCACCATGGTCATAATTTTTGCCATCATCCACTTACCATCTGTGTTATTATTAATTTTGTATTTTTCTTCATATAACATTAAAATTACTCTCTTCTATTCAAACCGAGCTTTCCTCATTTAGTGCATTTTATTTTTCCTAATATCTACTAAGCCAAACGCAAAACAGCTAACATTTCCATAAGTCTGTACACAACAGACAACCTTTGTGTCTCCTATTCGGGTCGAGCATGGCCACCTCGGGGGTGACCCCTGTTTGCTGTGTCTGCCTTTTGACACTGTGGACTGAAATGTCATCACTTCTGCTCCACTCGATCAGGGAGCTGGCACAGTGGTTACTGGGCCTGGCTCCCGGGCTCTCGGCTGACTCACTGACCCTGCCCAGAAGCTCCCGGGGGCCCAGTTAAGGAGATTACTGTGAGCGGAGTTTGCAAACACTGGAAAGGGGAGGTCAAAGCTAGGCTTTGTGCTCATTTCAGGGAATACCCACACCCACTCCAGCTCCCACCCACTTGTTCTCCATCCTCCAAGTAGCTCTGGCAGATACGAGAACCAGCAGGAAGCCTGTTCTCACAAAGACCTAGCTGAAGGTGGGGACTGGAGAGTCTTGCCTTCTGCTCACGCAGTGCCTAGGGGCAGAGGCCATAGCAACAGCAGCAGCAGCAACAGCAATAATAATGACAACCTGCAGCCCCTGACGTCTTGCTGCCCAAATGCCAGGTAAATTTCGTGGGTATGGCACCATACCCACATGCTGCCTAGCTGGGGGAAGACAAAGGCTCAAGTCATTGTAACTGTGATTTATGGAACACCTCCCTCTGTGTCGGACTGGGATAAATGCTATGCATACATTTGCTTACTTAAGGCTCACATGGCCCCTCAAGGTACTTAATACCGATGGGGAGCTTAATTTATAAAGGGAGGACCTGAGGCTGACCTGTGAAGTGAAGGGACATGGTCACACCCAGGGACATGCAGCTTCTTTGCATTCCCACAGCAGGAGTCGACACCCAGTGTAAAGGCCTTCAACGCCCAGGAGCCTTCTGCTGCTCCTCCCAACCTACCTGAGACCAACCTTCCCCCGCCATCCTGGTGCCCTCAGGTGACATTATAGTCCATTTTGGGATGGCCAGCAGAGATTACACTCTCCCAGGCCTTGAGCACCATGCCAATGGGGAAACACTTGTCTCCAGAATGTCCCAACCACTGTTCTGGGCCAGTAAGCAGCCAAGTTCCTGGAACTAGGCTGGGTGCTAGACAGGAGTAAGAGGAAAGAAAGCTCAGCCACAGAACGGTATTGGCAACCTGAGGTATCTCAAGAGCAAACTCTTTATACCAGAGATCTTTTCCTTTTAATGCAGTAGAGTCAAAAGGAGAATTGAGGGCCAGGCAGGGGTGGGGTGCCTGGGTGGCTCAGTTTGATTAAGTGACTCTTGGTTTTGGCTCAGGTCATGGTCTCAAAGTTGTGGGACTGAGCCCTACATCAGGCTCCACACTCAACTTGGAGTCTGCTTGAGACTCTCTTTCCCCAGCCCTCCCCCGCTCTTGTGCTCACTCACTCTCTCTCTCTCTCTCTTTAAAAAAAAAAAAAATCAAATAAAAAGAGAGAACTGGCCACACCCCATACATCTTTGCCTCAGTGGCATGTCTGGAGGCACCTGCTATGCTGTAGTGAGTGCTCAGGGGTGCGGGCTTCGTTCATGCCTGGTCAGGGTGGTCTGCAGGATGGGGTTTACTCAGAGGGGGTTCAGCCTCTTTGAGAAGCTGTGGCACCCTGCAGGGCCTCACACACTCTGCCCCCAGCCTGCCTGTCTACCTCCATGCCACACTGCCTTTCCAGAACAATCAGATTCTAATATATCCATTCTGCTTCCTTGATTCATTCTATTAAATCCAGGACCACCGTCTTCTACCTTTTTTTTTTATTATGTTGTTAATCACCATATAGTAGTACATCATTAGTTTTTGATGTGGTGTTCCATGATTCATTAATTTGTGTATAAAACCCAGCGCTCCATGCAATCAGTACCCTCCTTAATACCCATCACCGGGTCATTACTACCTTTTTAAAATACGACTCACTTTCAAAATCTCTCAGCTAGTCTCAACTGTTTGATTATGTTTCAACTAACATTTTTCTCATTACAAGTATGTGTGCATTGCACAAAACTGGAAAATCTGAAAAGTAGAAAGAACATAAAAATTGCTCAAATCCAACCACCCAGATGTAAGCACCATTAAAATGTTGGTATATCTTCTTTCCTTCTTTCCATCTTTTATCTAGGTGTGTGATTATTTTTAATTAAAAAAAAAAGGAATCACGCTATATACAGTTTATATCCTGATGTTTTTACTTAATACATTGTAAACGTTTTCTCAGGTAATTTAATGACAGGATTCTTCACAAACATGATTTCTAATGACCACAGAGTATTGTCTCATGGATAAGCCATGATTGAGTTAACTGTTACCATATTGTTGGACATTTCAGCTGTTTCCAATTTTTTTCTATTAAAATAATGCTTTGATAGATACCTGCATACGTAAGTCTGTATATGAATCTCTGATTCTCCTCCAAGATAAATTCATGGAAGATGAAGAGCTTGGCCCCCTAGGTATAGATATTTCTCAGACTTTGCAAACAAAGCATTTCAAAAAGTTGCTTTAGCATCCCCACCCTCACCTGAAAATCAAAATGCTCATTTCACTGCATCCTTAGCATCACTGCATCTTATCATTTTTAAAATACTTTCTCTCTTGAAATATGAAAAATGATGTTGTTTTAATGTGCATTTTTTGAGTGTTAGTGAAGTTCGGCATTTTTCCATATGTTTATTGGCCTTTTCCCTTTTTCTTTCGTGGTTTGGTTATTCGTGTCCTTTGCCCTTTTTACTTTTGCGCACTCCTATTTTTCTTACTGAACTGTAAAAGATCTTAAACTGAAAATATGGAAGATGCTATAAATATTTCCTTACCCTGTCTTTTGGTTTGACATGGCGACTTTGACATTTATCCCAGTAACTCATCTGGAATGTATTCTGATGTGTGGTATGGGACAGCAGTTCCCACATTTTAATGTGAAGCTCAGTGTAAACCTTAAAAATTTGCATTTTAAGGGATGCATGGGTGGTTCAATCGGTTAAGTGTCTGACCTTTGATTTTAGCTCAGATGATCATCTTAGTTAGGGTCCTGGAATAGAGCCCTGTGTCAGGCTCCTTCCACACTTCCACACTGGGCATTGAACCTGCTGGAGATTCTCTCTCACCCTTTACTCTCTGCCCCTCCCCTACCCTCTAAAAAATTCTGCATTTTAAGAGTCCTCCAAGGAATTCTGATGGATGCAGCCACACTCTGAAAAACACTGATACAGAGTGAGAGGTTAAATTTTTTGGTAATGGGTGAATTGTCCCAGCTTATTTATTGAATAACCTTTCTTTACCAATTGTCATAACATACTAAACAATAAATTACATTCCAATATCTACATGGGTCTAACATCTTTTAGATTTTTGTTTGATATTCCCATAAACTGAAGCATTAATTTAGGGGAATTAGTATAAAAATAATAGCTCATATTTATTAAGCCATTTCCTTTGTAGCAGGCACTCCTCTATACTCTTGCCATGTAACAACTCACAACAATCTAATGAGGCAATTACTATTATTGTCGCCATCTTAGAGATGAGAAAACCTAGGTCCAGAAATATTTAGCAATTTAACCAGGACTACACATTTGGTAAGTAGTAAAGCTGGCACTAGGATCAGGGTAATATGACTGTAAGCTCTTCCATGTCGTTTTCATGAAGCAGTGTCTCACATGCCTCCGAAGTACCAAGTCCTCCAATTCATGAACATGGCACACTTCTCCATTGATTCAGTTCATCTTTAATTATTACTCCGAGTAATGTTCTGAGGTTCAACATATTGTTTACTCATTCCTAGATATTTTATATGCTTAAAAAATTAAAATAAGATCTTTTGCACTGAAAACATTTCCAGCTAGCTGTTTTTAATACTTGGGAAAACTACTATAAAGTACCTATGCAGCTTGGCCATCTTACTGAATTCTTATTAATGCTAATAATACTCCTATTAGTGCTCTTAAGTTTCCTTGAAAGGTAATTATACAATTTTAAAGTAATGATCACTTTGTTTCTTCTTTTCAATAGCTATACCTTTTGTTTTCTGGTTTCACGCCTTACTTCATAGAGTCATATTAAATGTAAAGGTGGGAGGGAACATTCTTATCATATTGGTTTTAATGGGAATGGCTCTGCTGTTTCCCTATTTTCTACAAAGTTGGATGTTGGCTTAGACAAATATTCTTTATCCTGTTAAAAAAACATTCTTTGCAACATAGCATTTTTAAATGTTAATTTCTGATTAAAAAATCTTTCTAAAATTTATTGACTTCTGTCTTCTTTAAATGAAAGATTCAGAGCATAATTTTCCTTGACAATTCAGAATCACTGATTGCATATCCACTACTGTAACATTTTGGGGCACACAAACATTCTTGCCTCTATAAGAACATGTCTCCTGCCACTATGTTTCTCGAAGTCAGGGCTCTGCTTTTTATGTTTCTTTTCTGTGCTATTAAGTTGTCATTTCCTCCTGACGGCAAGGCATGTGTCTCTAACTACTCTTTACCATAGAGTTTTTGTAGAGCACTAAGAGAACCCTACTTCTTAAAGCTATATGTAAAATGAGAGTAAGCTCTAAGAAAGCGATTTCTTTAGGAGTGAGAGTGAGTTTTATTACAAATAAACCCTGAGCCATTATGGCTGATTTTAAACTTCTCCCTGTATTCAGTGGTTGTCAGCCCTGCTCCAGGGGAGAGAGGATTCCAGCTAGGGGGAGCATTATTACCCCTATAGGCAAGAAAGTAAACATAAACATGCTTTAAGAACTTCAATAATAAAACAGGAATAAAGCAGACAGTAAAACAGAAAATTAAACATCTCATTCTATAATCATTCAAGAGGCTTCCTATGAAGTTATTGGGAGATTTCATCCTAAGACACAATGAAAATTATTGTCATCCATGCCCTTTCTACCTTGGAAAGAGCATGGAGGAGGAACAGTAAAGAATCTACCAGGGCAAGTGAATCTGGTTTTGTATACATCTGTCTTCCAGGGTTACTCAAGTACTGACACTGCATGAAGCTCTATGTATGCTAGCAACTCTGGGGGGACACAACCCTGGAAAAGAATTGAATGTGCACAAAATTATTACAGTAACAGGCAGCACATGCGTGAGGGTCGGGGTTGCAATGATCAGATTCAAAGAAACAGTCACTTTAGGTAGGAATGCCAGAGAAAGAAAACAGGCACCCCTGTCTCATGCAGTGGGAAAAGGCCACGGAGAAAGGTCTGAGCCTGTGGGAATGGATGCGTGGGGGCGGTCACCCCCTTCTCCTGGGCTCTCCAGGCTGGAGCTGGCCCAGGCCCATCCTCGGTCCCACACCTGGCTTGTTTTTCTGGCACCGAAGATTCCACATACCCTTCCTCATATACCAGTCTTACTTTTGTTGCCAAATGGCCTACAGACATTTCCTTTAAGTAAACATACATAGTTTTATACAACCGGGTTTTTGCATTGGGAAGTAATATATGCATGTGGCTAAAACAAAAATCAAACAGTGCAAGTGGACATGCAGTTACAAGTGAGTCTTTCTTTTATCCCAATCCCTCTCAGGCATGACCACCAATTTTTAGTGTACCTTTCTAGAGATTTCTGCAAATGTACAAGCATACATGAATAAATACACATTCTTTTAAACTGATGATGGTAAGTTAGACACCTTGTTCTGCATTTTGCTTTTTCCATCTGATCATCTAGCTTGGAGATGGAGTTAATCCTTAACCCAACAGGCTCAGACTCCCTCCCCCAATCCTTGCAAGGAAAGGTAATCTGTAAACCACCTGCAGAAGTGGCAAGGGGACTTGCCATGTGTCCCTCTGCCTGGAACACATTTCTGCAACTCTGCACAGCAGTTTCCTCAGGCTCCGGTCTCAACTTAAAAGTCACCTTCAGCAATGTGTCCTGTTGGGTCACCTTATCTAAGAAATACCTGTCACCCCCGCCGGATGTATTCTTCTCTCAGAACAGGGTATGGTTTTTCCATACCATTCAACAGGGTATTCAACTACTTCATTTGCCCATCTATTTACTGGTTCACCATGCGTCTCTTCCCATGAAACAGCCTCTCGATGAGGTGCCAAGACCATGACTACCTCGATCACTGTCATTCTCCTGGTGCCCAGCACACACTGCCCATGACAGGTGCTCTCTGCGCACTGGATAAGAAAATAAAGTAACCTTGTGACTTTACAAAGCTCCTTTGTTTCCCAAGTGAGGGACAGATGAGGCAGTATGAGATCATGGGGTAAGAATTATCCCCAATATACTGATGGAAAAACTGGTTTGGAGAGGAAGTATAATTTGTCTGAGGCCACACAGTGGGTCAGTGATAGAGTCAAAATTACAACTCAAACATTGTGATTCAAGAGCCATGCTTTTTCTGCCTCTAAAAAATGCCGATTTATACTCATCAAATCTCAGCTTCCAAAATGTCAGTCCTTGTTTTCAAATAGGACCCTAACTCAACAGATATCCACAGATAAGGGGCCAAAATCCCTCATACTACTTCCTCCAGTTAAGATCTAAGGATGTGTCCCAGGCCACCCCAGGAAGCAGCTAGCCCCTCAAGGAACACAAACTGTCCTCCTCACATTTAACAACTGTTAGGGATTTGGGGTACCAGAAAGAGCCCAGGAATTTCCTCTCACGCTTGCATAGCCAGCCTGGGGAGAAGAGAGCCCCTTAAACCTCTGACCCAGCCCCCTCACTTCCATCGATCAGTGTGCTGTCCATCACGGAGCAGTCCCCCACATACTGCACCCTCAGTCATTACAGACCCGCATGCTTCAGCCCATGCCCTATAGCTGCATGGTCAAGGTCAGAGTGTGGAGAAGGGGCACATGGCTTCAAGTGGAAAACTGCTCTTCCTCCAATGGGTCAGGCTTTCTGGAAACCACCTCACTAGCTGGCCCATTTGCAGACATTCCAGGCTAACTACAGAGTTCTCCCTCCTGGTGAGAAAAGGGCTATTGCTGGCTCCCCTCTGACTTGAATCAAGCACTGATCTTCATGGCTGGTCCTAGTCAGACTCTGACCATCACCATTAGATGAACCTAAAAGAAACCAGAAGAACTTTGCCACGTGGGCAGACATTCATGTTCTGCTTGATTTACATCCTCTATAGATAAAGAGGCCGTGAGACTTAGTTTTCACACCAAGACAGTCTTAAAAATAAAAAGGGTACCCTTATACTTATGCCAGGATTTCAGGCATAAACCATAAATGTTCAGGCAAACCTGGCATATTTCACACTAACTATGGCAACAAGTTTGCTGTTCCTAATGGCCCTGAACAGTCTCTGAGCTTGGCCCATCCTCCAAAACACTACCCCGGCTGCACATTCTCCACTGCCTGGCATTCATAAAACTTCCCAAGCATTTCACATCCACATACTTTGTGAACTATAAAAACAAGTGTAATTGCCACATTAAAAGCAAAGACAAAGGTATGGTACGGGAAGGGGATGGCCAAGATCCCACAGAAGTTAGTGGCAGAAATGGGACAAGAACTCAAATTCCCTGACTGCAGTCCGGTGAATAAACAAATTCCACGTCCTTTCTCCACTGTCCACCAGCACTGATTTACATAGTGGTCAAAGTAGAAAAGGCGCCTCTTTGAAGTCACAAGATGAGCTTCCACTAGGAACTAATGAGTTACTATTCAGTAAGAAATCCTGAGTTAGTGGCTCAGTTGTCAAGCATCTGCCTTTGGGTCAGGTCATGACCCCAGGGTCCTGGGATTGAGCCCCGCATCAGGTTCCCTGATCAGCAGGAACCCTGCTTCTCCCTCTCCTGTTTCTACTGCTTGTGTTCCCTCTCTTGCTGTCTCTCTCTGTCAAATAAATAAATAGAGTGTTGGAAAAAAAGAAAGAAAGAAAGGAAGGAAGGAAGGAAGGAAGGAAGGAAGGAAGAAAGAAAGAAAGAAAGAAAGAAAGAAAGAAAGAAAGAAAGAAAGAAAGAAGGAAGGAAAGAAAAGGAAGAAAATCGATCAATCCTGAGCTAAAAAAAAAAAAAATTGCTCTTTTTACCTAATACAATTTCCAGTGGGTTTAACGTATTTCATATAGAAGCAGGGAAACATATATACTCAGAGATGCTTGTATACTCCTCTTCCAAAAGTAGTAACAGAATATGTAACCTACCCTTCTGTGATCATAGAAGATCTCATTCGTAGTGCGGTGGGGGACTGGGTCTTTCTTCTTAGACATGAGAATCAGGGCTGTCTTCATCACTGCTTATGCTCTACCTCTTAACACAGGGCCTGGCATGAGCAGGGGCTCAAAGTTCATGAATGGGTAGATGATGAATGGAAGGATGGCTGGGTACATATACAAATAGGTACATGCATGGACATATGCATGCCTGCTTAGAAATGAGTTGGTCTCCTCTGATGGGGGATCAGCTACATTTACAGATCTATCAGAATGGGATTAAGTAGGTCTTAGTTAAGTTTGACCTTTGACATCCACTGATTCCCCACTGATAATTCAAGTACTATTGTGCGAGAAAACAAGGAAACGAAAGGCATTGGAGAACATCCTAACCCAAAGCAGTCAATAGAGTAAACACAGGAAGCTGAGCTTCTGAGAAGCAGCAGCTATGAATGCAGCCAGAGGGCAAGAGAAGGAGAAGCAGACTAGCTGACTCAGTGGACACTTAGAGGTCCTGGGGTCTAGACAAAGTGTGGGACTGGTCAAGGCAGGATACGTGGTCAGGGTGGGGGGCAGGAAACATGGGAGAACTGAAAAGTATTATGGGCTTCACCAGCAAGGAATTCTAATTCACTCTCTCATGAGCCACAGTGGTAATCTCATCCATTTTATATCTCCTCTGAACTATAAAAGCAAACCAAATACACATTGGGGAAGCTTCTCCAGGCCTGGAAAATCTCTCCTTTATGGTTGGGGAAGTTTGTTCAGAGACCACAGAAACAAAGGCACCTCGGATGGTGATGTTATGCTTCCAAGGAACTTCCTTACCCATCTTGTGTTGCGTATACACCCCAGTGAAGTTTCACTTGACCTGGGAGAGAGCATGACCTGTGTACCAGGAAAGACAGAAGAACCCTAGGCATTTGGGAGTCAAAAAGAGGTGACATCCAGCTCAGGGTCTGACACTCATCGACAGGGACCCTCGGCTGAGCCACTTATCTTCTCTGAGCCTTGGCTTCTTAGCTGTTAAGCCACCCTGACACTACCGCTGGGTCACAGGCCTGGTGAGGACACAAAGAACCTGTCACAGAGCACAGGTGGCCACCTGGTGACCCTGAAGGGCTCTGCAGAGGGACAGTGGTGTCATTTGTCTATTTAGAGGATTAAAAATCACAGGTGGCTTGTCTGCTTCTCAAATACTTTAAAGATTTTATTGATTCATTTGAGAGAGAGAGAGCACTCAAGGAGAGTAGGGAGAAGGGGAGCAAGAGAAAGGGAGAGAATCCCAAGCAGACTCCATGCTGGGTGCAGAGCCTGACACAGAGCCTGACACACAGCCCGATCCCACAATCCTGAGATCCTGACCTGGGCCAAAACCAAGGGTCGGACACTTAACCGAATGAGCTACCCAGGTATCCCTTAAATATTTCAAATGTAAAATTGAAAAATGGGGGTGCCTGAGTGGCTTAGTGGGTTAAGCCACTGCCTTCAGCTCAGGTCATGATCTCAGGGTCCTGGGATTGAGTCCCGCATTGGGCTCTCTGCTCAGCAGGGAGCCTGCTTCCCTCTCTCTCTCTCTCTCTCTCTCTGCCTGCCTCTCTGTCTACTCGTGATCTCTCTCTGTCAAATAAACAAATAAAATCTTAAAAAAAAAATTGAAAAATGAAGTCAGATCCTAGCAAATTATCAATTTCTAGGGCCTCAAATTAACTTTGAGTTTAACCCAAATTAACATATTCCCCAGCTTTGTTGAGATAAACCAATAACTCAGACCACCACCCTCAGAACTAAAAATGTGAACATTTTATGTGGAAGAAAAACGTAGGGCTGGTAGAATGTGAGCCAGCGTGAACCACCAGGTCTCGCTCCAGACACAGGCCTGTGCCCGACTTAACCTCACGTCAATACAACTGCAGTATAAAGGTTTTGAGCCAGGCTACCCTTGCTAAAAGGCCAGATTTTTTTTTCTTTTCTCCCCGAGGGCTGAAATTGTTCTCACAGCTCTCTGCAGTGGCATTGCTTAGGAGAGTACCTAGCACATTTCAGATAATCAATACATGTTTCTTTTTTTTTTTTAAAGATTTTATTTATTTATTTGACAGAGATCACAAGTAGGCAGAGAGGCAGGCAGAGAGAGAGGAGGAAGCAGGCTCCCCGCTGAGCAGAGAGCCCAACGCGGGGCTCGATCCCAGGACCCTGGGATCATGACCCGAGCCGAAGGCAGAGGCCTTAACCCACTGAGCCACCCAGGCGCCCCTCAATACATGTTTCTTGAACTAAATCTGAAAATAAGATGGTAATTTGTGAAACGCTGGCTTTCAACAGCCAACCTCTCTTTGACAACACTGTCCGAAGCCAGGTGTCCACTACCCAAAACTTGCAGCTCCTGTCGCAACACGGATTTTTCTTCTGTTCCTTTCTGGTGCTGTGGTAAAACAAGCACTGCCAAGGAGCAGTCAAGACCAGGCAGAACGGTCTTGCTCAGCCCGAGACTTTCCACTGGCACCCAACTTAGGACAAATTTTCAAGTGCAAGTTCGCTGCCACTTTCAAAGATGTGTCTTTCAGGATGCTCAAACTTCAAGCAAGGAAGATGATGTTAAGCGCTCATATTTCTGGAAAGCAAGTACCCAAGGTAAGCTCAACCCAGAGTGTCCACTGTCTCCATGGATACCTGCAGCATTTCTGCAGGTGGGATGGTATGCCCCTTCTTCATTCAGAATAGAGACCCAGGAACAGGTGTTTCCCACCAGACATGCTAGCCAGAAGAAGGCCACCAACCAGGAAATTCCCAAACCCTCCTAACCAGATCTAGATAGGAAGCCTTAGACGTTTCCAATCAAGAACCCCCAATCTTTCAAAGGTACACAGTCCTCATCATTTAGAACCCATCTTGTAAAGGAGTGAGGGCTGGGAGGGCTGGATCCTGGCCTAAAAGAACAATCTTTGTTTTATATTCTTCAATAGGATTTTTTAAAATTATAAAGTAATTCATGCTCATTGCACAAAAGAGAGAGAATACAGAATGTTATAAGGAAGAAAATAAAAACCATCCAAACTTCCATAACATACAGATAATCATTATTAAAATTTCTATAAATGCATATATATATGCATGTCTGTATATAAATATATATAATGTGTATGTGTATATATATAAATACATAATTAGAAGCATAATTTTTGCACCCCATGGTTCTCACCTAAAATTATTTAAAAGCATTTTCCAATGGCATTCAATGTTTATATTTCATGAACACCCACATAGACCTTACTCTGCACCAGGAACTATTCTAAGTGCCTCACAAGCATTAATCCTCACAGGAGGCCTGTGAGGTGAGTATTATTATCCTCCCTATGTGCAGCCCACAGAGCAGGCAGGCAGCAGAGCTGGAGTTCACAACCTGCTTCTAACTCCAAAGGCCGTGCTCCCTCGCCCACCATGCTGCACTGTCTCTGCAGCCTTTGGAAACCTGACTTTTTAGGACTCAATAATATTCCAGTTGGGTCTCCTGGGATTGGAGCAATGCCACATTTAAGTCCTCCAAGTCCTTTGCGGCCAAGGTCCTTTGGGCTCTTTCAGTGTGTTGGCCGTAGGAAGAGGATCCTGACTATCAGATACCTCGACTGTTGACTACAAGTCACGTATAGCAAAGTGGGGGGAACACTGCCAAAGAAGCACCCGTTGTGAGAGCATTAGCTCTTTGACGCCTGCCACCCCCACCCCCCGGGGTCCCGGTGCTCCAGGGAGCGGCTGCTTCCCCACTTGTTTGAGATCCGGCAGGCTGCCTCATTTGCCTGCACTTTACTTTCTCTCACTAACACAGGGCACTTGGACCTGCCTGACAGGATGTTGATGAGACTTAAGGAGACAGCTCGATGAACCTGAAGTACCTGGCCCAAGCTGGCCCGGGGTTGGCTAGAGGACAAGCCTGTTTTTTTGTGGGGTGTGTGTATGTGTGTGTGTGTGTGTGTTTGTTTTGTCTGTTTTGTTTTTGGCTTTTAAAAATATACCTGTTTATTTACATGGATATCGTCTCATCCACTGGGATGGGAAGGACAGACTCTGCAGTCAGACAAGGTAGGACTGACTCCCGGCCCTACCATTTCCTAGCTGTGGGACTTTGGACAAGTTTCCTACCCCCTCTGAACCTCGTTTGCTCACCTGTGTAACAGGCATCATAATGGCAGCCACCACACAAGCCATTGTGAGAATTAGATGAGATAATACATGTTAAAGAACTTAGCATCTGACAGGGACTCGCTAAGTCATAGCCCTTCGTACTACCTCTTTGCTCATTTTCCACCTTCTCTGGTTTCCCCTGTGTTCATTCGTTTCTCTGTCGAGGTGGAGCCCCGGGATGGGGAGGTGTGTGTGCAGCAGAGGAACCACCAATCAGGTCTGAGTCTGTGACACAGTAACCCTCAAGCAACCAGAATTGAGGAGAGGTTAGAGACCTGGTCACCCTCCAACTTCTCTTTTCCAATTCACGGCTCAGGGGACCTGACCAGTGTGCCCAGCCACGGGCCACTGGCCACCACCATCAGAGAGTACTGCTGGGGTTTTGAAGGCCTCTTCCAGCACCCCACACAGTCACTAGCATTGCTAAAGCAATCACCAAAGGAGAGCTCTCTGAGGAGCTTGATCCTGCCCCTGGGCCTGGAATACCTGTTTCCAAAGTCCCTGTCCTTAGTTCCTACCTGGGGTATGCAGGAAAATGGCTGTCACCACACACGCCTGCCAGCTTCCAGTGATAAGACTCCCTAGGACTTTGAGCGGGCATGCCCCTCAAAGACAATACCCCCTCCCCAGCTCCAGAGAGATGCAATCTGGAGGCAGGGCTGGGCGTGCTGGGAGGCAGGCCTGCTTCTTCAGTATTTCCACTCAGCCCTCGGGCTACAAGGAAGGAACAGGACACTCCTCAAAGCCAGCATCCTCGTAATTGCAGGAGGCATTAAGCTTAATTAGGCTAATCATCTGCCTGAAGTCATTCACTCTCAACCTCCAAAAAGTGTTTTCAGAAGAAAATCCCATACCAGCTGTGGGGCTGGAGGGTGCAGGGGGAGGCTTAGGGTGCTGGTATCTGGAATTCCTAGGGGGCCTCCAGCGTGGTCTCAAGAGTCTTGCGGGCAGAGCTAACCAGCTAAATCTATACCCAAGAAGGACAAAAGGGGGGTACTTCTCAGCCTCAGTCTCAAGTCAGCATCTGGGCCTGAACTGGAGGGGGTCTTTTCTGGTTTTCCTCTGAGCCTATTTGACTTGGTCAGTGGAGGTCTGACCCAGGAAACCATCGTGCCCAGGCACGTTCCCACAGGTCCCGTGGTTTAATTTCTCCAGCCCTTTGCTCCCCACAGCGGTGGCCTCCTATCTGCCAGGATGATTCTCTGTAACCAGCCAACCTGAGAGACAGAAAGACTTATCTGAGTGGACTAGTTCCTCACTCAGAAAACTTCATGTGAGGCTACAAAGCCAGCTGAGAATGAAAAATCCTTTGCAACAAGAAAAAAAAAAATCTATTTAGAAGCTAAAATTGAATCCTAAACCCCATAATTTAAAAGCCCCAGGGAGTAGAGATGCCAGCGGTCAAACCCTTGTGCATAAATGTCTTCCTGGAA
Source organism: Lutra lutra (assembly GCF_902655055.1). Classification (NCBI taxonomy): domain Eukaryota; kingdom Metazoa; phylum Chordata; class Mammalia; order Carnivora; family Mustelidae; genus Lutra; species Lutra lutra. Next base: position 74,828,549 of record NC_062282.1, on the reverse strand, counting down.
CTGGGGCATGGGGAGAGAATCTGGAAGCTGGGTCCACCCCCAGGTCTGCAGAAGCCCACACACCTACAGTAAAAATCTCACTAAATCAAAATCACTCATCCAGAATTCAGGATAGCTGGGATAGGGAATGCTGGGTTCCTTCCATTGTAATGGTTTATGGAAGGCACATTAGAAAACACAATGGTGGGGGAAACGCTTAGCCCTACTGAGTCTTCCCGATCCTCTTAGTTGCACATATTAGCACAGAAGGAGCTCGACGTAAATAACTCTACTTTGTCCATCAGAGATGATTCTTGCCATTCTTTGTAGGCAGTGGGCCTAGCTTTATATACAATCTCTGCAAAAAGTAAGAGACAGTTTATGGATTGGTGCCTGCCCTGTGCTGGAGAGAAGCACTAATCCTCTGCTCTCTGCTAAGTGGCAGGCCCAGGGCAAGGTGATTGACACTGAAGTCACTTCTCGCAACAAACCCAAGGAGGGGGGTTAGATGTTGTTAACCCAGATTTATGAAAAGAAAAAAGCAAGGCCCAGAAACATTGCATAACCACCCAAGGTCACTGAGCAAGCAAGTATGCTACTAGATTCAAACTCAGGGCGCATGCATGTACACACACACACACACACACACGCACACGCACACGCACACGCACATGCACACGGCATCCTCAGGAATTCTATGATAGGGCTTCCTTTGTAGCAGCTGGGCGTTCACTGTGGCAGCCGTGTGAGGGATGGATAGATACGACAGGAAAGAAGCCCAGACTAGTCCAGCTGGGCAGCCCACAGTCCCCACAGTCCAGCAGGAGATGGCAAGGGCCCAATCAAGGCCACAAAAGGGTGGGAGCCCCCTGGAGGGAGCCATAAAGAAGGGAAGAGCTTGGGGAGAGAGGGCAGCTTCTTCAAAGACTGTATAACCCCTGGGTTCAGGTCAAGAAGGGAAGAAGAACCATATTTTCTCCTAAGAGTGTAGATAAGGTAAAGACAAACACTTCAAACACACATGACTAGCTCCAGGATAGCAGAACTTGTCCCTAGAAGATTCCCAGGCCTGCCCAGGAAGGTGGAAACCAAGGAAAAGCCAGAATCCCCAGGCACGGCAGCAGGAGATGCCTGTAGGAGGCAGTCCTCAGCAGCGACAGCCTCTCACATGGACATAAAACACTATGCAGAGTTCTTATGAGGTCCCCCCGGCCCCAGACCTCTGCAAGGACACTAAGCAGCCAGAGGTTGTAACTGCAGATGGAGACCTTGGTGTCTGAAACCATAGATGACTTACCCACCCCAGGATGGGTGGCTACCTAGCCAGTGGTCAGAACTTCCCCAGGTCACTCCCTCACCCAGTGCCAGCCCTTTGCTCTCTGGTGTCTTCTTCTGTGGTTGGGTTTGTGACTTCCCACTTTTGTGACTAACTCTGTGAGAACAGGGGAGGGACAACAACTGTTCATTCATCTAGTCAATCGGTCAGTCAACAGACACTTGAGTGTCTACTATTTGCCAGGCACAGTGTTTGGTGCCGGGATATGACACCAAACACACAGTCCCTGCCAGGGAAGACATTCCAGGCAAGGACTCCAGACAAGGAGCACAGAAGTAGGGGCTACAAAGGGGTAGGGGTGGGGGGAAGGTTGGTCAGGGAGATAGCATCTAGGCATGACTTTGTGCCAGGTACTAGCCTGGGAAGAAGGGAAGGGAAGGGAAGGGAAGGGAAGGGAAGGGAAGGGAAGGGAAGGGAAGGGAAGGGAAGGGAAGGGAAGGGAAGGGAAGGGAAGGGAAGGGATGGGATGGGAAAGGAAGGGAAGGAAGGGAAGGGAAGGGAAAGGAAAGGAAGGGAAGAGAAGAGAAGAGAAAAGGTGTTCCTTCCCTCCAGGTACACCTGCTCAGAGGACACCGGCACCACTGTCCATAAGCTGAAGACCCTCAGATCGACAAATCGACATCCTCAGGGCTTGAACACTGGGCAGCAGAGAAGGCAAGAATGGCAACCCTGCCCACATGCAGAAGGAGGCCACCTTACTCATCTATTCCCCAAGCTGTTCTACTTGGAATGTCCCAGCCATCGCCAACTAGGCACCAGAGCATGAAGGCCCTGGAAATGCCTCATCTACCTTATTATTTTAACCTACTTGTAATCAATCAAAGACCACACCCTAAGACATAGTTGCTAGCAGGAGGAGCTATAATGAGGCCAGCAGATGGAGCCTTGACAGCTCTAACAGCACAAGGGCTGAGTGATCTCTCGAGCCCTGGGGGGGTTGGCCAAGGGAGAAGGGAGTATGCAGAAATACGAGTGGATTCTTTCTTAGATACGTTATGGCATGGACAGACAGGAATAGACTCCTCTTCCCAAAGTCACTGCCATGTACTGACTTCCCCAAAGTTGCCTGGAGAGGCAGCCCCATCCTGGGCAAGCCTGTGAGTGCTGAAGGCCAGAACTGGGGCTGTGCCCTCCAACTTCTAGCTCCTGCACAGAGTTAGCCCAAAAGTAGCAACAAGGAATATTTTCTGGATAAAATTTTCAGGGGAATGAATGCCAGAAGGAAGGGGTGACAAGGAACTTATCGGGCTGGCCTGTGCTCCCTACAACTAGAGTGGCAAGAGCACCATTAATACTGGCAATATTGGCTGTGTCCTCCCAGCCTCAGTTTCCCTAGTAGCCCATCCTACCTCCAGCTATTCTGGACCCTCATGGGTGATAGATGGTAAGAGTACCTGCAGACCCAGGCACAGCACAATAGAAACCCTGTCTGTGTGTGGTGAAGAAGAAGAAAGGGAAGCAATAAGTGGGTTGATTACAGCAAACCCCCAAAGGCTCTCTGCCAGAATCTGGTGGGAAGGGGAGCACCCCTAATAGCCATCAGGTCTAGGAATCCAATCAGTCAGAAAGCCCAAGAAGGACGTGCACTGCCATATAATCACATAATGGTCCCCAAAATGAGAAGCAAGCATGACCGTCCAGGTGGAAGCTTCCTGGCCATCCCTGTGTAAGAAGGATCCTTCCCAAGTTCACAGTCCCTTTGCACCACAGTCCTATGAGCTAAATTAATGGTAATGGTTACAGCAACTCCACCACATCTTCTCCCTCTCTCTGCCCCAGGCCTCATCAGCATCCAGCTTTCCCCTGAGGGTTCTGCTTCCCCATTGCCTGCTTGGATGGAGGCTACCCCTTCCTTCTACGCTGGCAAGTGGCTCCAAGCTGTCTTCACTCTCCAGAGCTGCTTCCATCTCATACTCCTCTACTAGCACCTGAAGCTCCTGTCCATCTGAGGCTTTGCAGGCTGGTCCTCCTCTCCTTGCAGTGGTCACCTGCCATCCACATCCTTCACACCCCCTCACTCACTGCAGACCTGCAGGCGAACTCACTGTCCTCCCCCCAGGCCATCCAGGGTGACCTCAGTCTCTGGGGATGCCATCAGTCCTGACCTCCTTGTCGCCAGTAGCCCTTGTCCACACCCCAGTCCAGGTACCCAAACCCAGAGCCATACCCTGCACCCTGTCATCCCCCAGACTCGCTCCACCTTCCAGATCACCAACTCAGACACCTCACCTATTGACCACAGGCTCCAGGCCTCCCGCCCTTGGGGTGCTTCATCTTCCTGGAGAGCCCCAACTCTGGAGCTGCCCCTGACCTGGACTCTGCCACAGAGCCCCACTGGTACGCCCCCATGGTCTCACATGAGGGGCCTTTGATGCTCCCACAGACTTCTGTGTCAAAATTCCATACAGCAGCTCTTCTCACTCTTCTCTCCCACCTCCTGACACCACCGCGCCCTTCCTGCCACTTGCAGATTCATCCCCGCATCATGGAGAAGGTCCATTTCTGATTCAATATCGTATGTCATCGTTCCACCCCTGGGCTCTGGGTCCCTCTCTCACTGCTGGGGGCACGGGTCTCTCCTATCCATCCCACCTCTTGCCAGTCTCCCAATTCTACCCCCTCCCTCTGCCTCCTTCCCCCAAACATGCTTGGGTCCTGCTCACTCATCCAGAAACCAAAGAAGACACAACTCTCCTTCCACTTCATTTCTCCACCTTCCCTCAACCTGCTGCCCTCTCTCTTCCCACCAAAGGGAGGTTACCTCTGAGAGTTGCTTAACAACCCTCGCTTGCCCTCGTCCACTTCAACCACTGCAGTCTGGTTCTATCCCTGCCACTGCCCCAGAAGTGCTCTTACCAAGGTCACTGTCAGCTCCCTGTGGCCACGTGAGACTTCATCCTTCTGACCTCCCAGGAGCATCTGTCTCTGACTCTCTGGCTCCACGGCAGGAGCACAATCATGAGAAAGTGGTATGTGCAGCACTAGGGAGTTCACACTCCGGAACCAAGCCGTCCTGAGCTGGCAGTCCTGCCTCTGCGGCTCACTAGCCATCCTTTTGACATCTCCACTGCAGAAGGGGATGAATGCCAGCACCACCTCCCCGGGTCACTGTTAGAGTGAAAGCTTGAATGGGGTGTCCAGCACTTCCTGGCACCACAGCGACAGCAGCCATCACTATACCACAACATCACCAAACTCTGGGCACACACTGGGTACACACACAAGGAAGAAGCCGAGAACAAAATTGGAAAGAAGACTTACTTGTCAGTGAGGTCTGCATGTCAAAGGAGCAGGTCTTCCATTAATAACTCAAGGAAACCAGAGGCGCCTGCGCAGCTCAGTCGGTTAAGGAGCCGACTCTTGATTTTGGCTCAGGCAACGATCTCAGCATTGTGAGACTGAGCCCTACTTCCAGCTTTGTGCTGGGTGTGGAACCTGCTTGGGATTCCCTTTCTCCCTCTCCACCTGCCGCTCCCCCTACTTGCACATACACACTCTCTCTCAAATAAATAAATATTAAAAAAAAAAAGTAATTCAGGGAAATTGGAACACTGCTGACAAGACAACCATTGAGAAAAATGCCAGACCAGGAGGGAGAAGTGTCTGGAAGGCTGGGGCCACACTTGGTACAGGCTACTGGCCAGCAGGAAGAACAGAGTGGGAGTCCCCCACTAAGAACGACCAACTCTGTGAAGGCCCTACAAACTCCCCTCCTCCACTCACCCACCTACAGTGGGCCCTGTGGCACCTTCTGGTCCTTGCCTTTGGAACTGACATTGCTCCATCCAGATGGCTTCTCCAGCTGTCCCTTGAGCAGTTCAGCAATGACCTTAGGCACCATTGTCCTGGGTGTCAGGCTTGGGTAAGCCTGCCCATGGTGTACGTCTACATAAAGTCAAGGTCTGTCCTTCTACCTTCTACCTTCTACCTGTACATCTAGGTAAAGTCAAGGTCTGTCCTTTGGGGATGTGCATCCCAGGAGTGGGAGAGGACAAGTTCAAGTGACAACAAGAGGGAAAAGGGCAACGGGTAAAGAGACAGGTATGACATGTAGGTGCCTTATGAGGCTTGGTAGCTGGTTGGGGTGAGCAGGTTGGCAGTGAGAGTAAGTCAGAATGGTCCAAGTTCCCGGCACAGACAGTACGGCGGAGGACAACATGACACCATTACATGAGACACTGGATCACAGAAAACCACTCTGCAAGGGAGGCCCCCAAAGAGGAGGGTGAACCTTAACACTGTTCATTAGGGGCCAAGCCAGACTCCCTGAGAAGGCCAGGAAAATAATGATAATGATATGAATAATCATAATATCAAATATTTTGAGCACTTGCATTAATCCTGAGCGCTTTGCACTGGATTCTGTGGATTAGTCCTCTCAACCCCCATTCCATTCTCTTTCTAGCTGGGAGGTTGGAAAGCTAAACAAGTTTCCTAGACTCCTGCAGCTAGGGTCTAGGGTGTGATCTAGGTCCTGCCAGTCAGATACACTCACACCAGACTTGGAAAGCAGAAGGCAGAGGCCATTCTCCCATGTCCTTCAGCTGTTTCTAGTGGCAAGCATGGCCCTGGAGATGGGGGGTTTCTTGGAGGCACATTCCAGGCTTCCTCCCGCAACTTCTCAGTTATTGAGAGGTGAGTGTGGTGCCACCAGCAGCAGCAGTGATTTTTTTCATTCTGGCTTCCTGGTACCTGGATCCCAGCTGCAAGCCTGAGTCCTGAGCTCTGATCTCCAGTGTCAGAGGTGGGCAGCCCTACCCCAGAGGGTTCCGTTCTGAACTGTGCGGGATATCCTTCCAGGGGCTTGTCAGGGACCTGCTCCTCCAGCCCTCTCAACAGAGTTGTAGGACCTCATTCCCTACTTTAAATCTCCCCTTGCTACCTTAAATTAGCCCCGACGTGTTGCACAGGGCCTTGTGCTGGGTTTTTATATGCATTACCCCTCACGACAGACCTACTATTAACTTCATTATTTCAAAAGAGGACTGAGTCATAGAGATGCTAAGAAATTCACAATAGGCTACACAGCTAGTAAGTGACAGAACCAGATGTCAGCCCAATGCCAAGTGCACCCCCAATCTTTACAGTATAATCCCCTGATGGGAAGCACACAGTTACACTGCCTCGCAGAAGCTGCCCTGTGGGCATGTCTTTTCCAGCTTCCATTAGGCTGGGGTAGGGGCAGAACAGAAGGAGAGGGACAGGGGAGCCCACTGGATAGGGCACTCTTTCTCAAAATCATGGTGGACTAGGGGAGGACACTGCGGTGGGTCATTCTGATTAAAAGTGGGGCATAAAGCTCTGCTTGCTTAGCAGTTGGCACCAATGGGAAAATTCCCTGTCCTTCTTAGAAAGTGGGGCAAGTTGGCACATGGAGGTTATGCGCAAGTGGGGGCTGACAACCATTCACTCCTCTGCAACTTCACAGCTGAGCTTGGCAGGTCATTTCATTCCCCACATCTATAAAATCTGGCCTGGTAGGGCGAAAAAAGAGACCACTTGGATGGCCAAGTGAGGGAAAAAGACTCCAGATATTTGATTTTGAGAGCTATAGACGCTGACGCTTTAGGCTGAAGCTAAGGTTGCTCATACATCCTCCCTCTGGATGCGGACAGAAGGACACAGCTACGCAGAGGAACACTTGCTAATCCTCTTCCTCCCCCCAGAGATTTTTCCTTGGCTGCTTAGCCCATGAGTGAAGTCATGTGTCTCTGTGCATAAGTACAACAACTATAATTTTCAGGGAGTTAATTACCTTCATACTTTGATCTGGTGGAGTTTCATCTCTATGGTTACCGGCTGAGTATAAACAGTTATCACTTGTCTCTTTTACATAAAATATTCTTGGAAAATACCCCTAGGGCTTCAATCATGGAAATCAAGTATGCAGAATGTTCAGAGAACCTATTAAGATTTTTTTATATAAAATATATCTACACACAAAAATAGATAAAATTGGGTAACCATATGGCTATAAATAATAATTTGAGAACTGATGCAGTTTGCTTTTTCAGCTCTACTCTGCAATGAGCACATCAGGTCTCCTCAGTAAAGCTGGTCTGGCGAGGGTAAGGGCTTGGCTGAGTGACAGGCAGGGGTGCTCAGGAAACAGTGTCCAGCACTTGATAATGTTCACTGGGAGTATTAGAGCTGTGAGTAACTGATGCTCAGAGGGACCATTCAGGTAAGTGATCATTTAGTCATTGTACTTATTGATTGTGCCTGCCTGGGGCCTTATGCTGAAGCCTGTGTAAATAGATGTGACTGTGTTGAATGAATGAATGAATGAATGAATGAATGAGTGATGAAAGCTAACATTTGCACAGAGTTTAATGTGTGCCAGTCATTGTCATGCACTTTACCAGTATTTTCTGTAATCCTCACCATAGCAATAGGAGTTAGATATAACTGTCATTATGCCAAAATTTACAGTGAGGAAACAGAGGAAATCAGAGAGGTCACATAGCTAAAAAGACGTAGAGCCCAAGTCCATCTCAGTCTAAAGCCCCTGCTCTCTCTACCCCCTCCTCGGCTGGCATTATACGACAGGCCCACAAATGTGGATGTGATGACTGCCAGACAACACTGAAATTTTCAAGGTAGGGGGCATGACAACTTTCCTAATTTCCCAGGACAGAGCTCCGTAGATGGGTGACCCTGATGGGAAGATGTTCCTGATGACCAGAAGCATTCAACCATTGGTCAACAATGTCTATATATTGGTATATCTAGCTCCCTAATCAGTGGTATCTGCCCATTGGCAGGTCTATGTCCATGGTCAGTAGTCCACCCACTGGTAGCCCTATGTCCCTACCCAGTAGTGAAAATCCACTGGTAGCTCTGTGTTTCCAGTCAGCAGTGTCCATCCAGTGGGAGCCTTCTCATCCAGGGTAGAACCGCCAGCAACTCTGACCTCCAGAAGTCCATGAGGTTGAGCAGGGTTGCCATGTCACACAACTCCAGATGGCATACAATGGGAATAGTGCCCAAGAGTTAGGCAACACCCAGCCCTGGCGATCCAATCTTGTCTCCAAATGGAAAAGGTGGCAGGGACTATACAGGGTGGACCTGGGTAAGGGAATGAGAGGACCCACCAGAATGGTACTGTTTAAAGATGGAGGTCTCTACTTGCCTCACCAGGGACTATTTGGAAGTGGGGCCTGAGTCAACTGCAGCTATGATTAGAATTCAAAAGCATGTGGATTACAACTCTAAGACTCGAAATCTGGGTACAGAGTCTGACCAACTACAAAACAGGGATAGAATATATGGAGTGAGGACTACTTATCAAAGCCCTGGGTACCATACTCCCACAGAAATGGGCCACTGTGATGGCTTTAGCTCATCAGTCAGTCCCTTAAGATGCCATCCCCCATCTGCCTCTTGGAAGAAACCCTTGGAACTTTGTCTTATGGTGCCAGAAATTGCAAATGCTGCTTTAATCAAGTGAAAATGCTTCCCTAGATCCATCGAAGCCCCATTTCATTTTCTGTTCTGGATGAGATCTGGCAGAGATTAGAAATAATACACACATACCTGTTGAGTGTTGACCTGAGGTTAGCACACATAGGTTGTGATGGAGGCTGACACTCAGTCACAGCACAGAGAGTCAGCTGGTGTTCCACTGCAGACACAAAGCAATCAGGCTCACTGGTCACCAGCCTCTCACTAAGGGCCCACTGTGCACTTGACCCTGTGTATTCCAAGATGGAGAAGCCCTGGCTTATGCCCCAGGAATGGAGAACATTGAGGACTACATCAGCTGTGACAACATTGAGGACTACATCAGCTGTGACCAGAAAAGGAGGGAACTCGTAGATGAGAATAGAGGAGGAGGGAGAAACCAGCAGAGCTGGATGAAATGCCTTTTTCTATGCAGCAACCTTGAGAGCCTAGTCAGCAGCACTCAGAGCCCTTGGACATGAGCCCTCATCTGGAACCTTGCTGAGTTCCGGGGCGGGTGGGAGGGTGGTGCGCTCCCTTGGCCACTGCTGGAGCTCCAGGACCTTGGGCAATGGGCCAGGCAATGGACATTCCTGTCAGGAGTAGGGTGTTTACACCAGGACTCTCCCTCCCACCTCAACCCCCACTGGCTCTCTCAGAGAGTTCTGCTACAGGTACTGGTGCCTTTGGTGTTTTCAGAGTTTCTAGAAGCTCCAAACATCTGCCCTCCACTCTCTAGTACTTATGTGGGAACCAACTCCTCCTCCAAACTCCCAGTGCCCTCATTCTACCTTCCTGCTTCCCAGGGCCATGGCCAGACTGTTTAGGGGCACATTATGTGTTCTCCCTCTCTCATATACACACTCACTCACATCCTCACAACACACCAGACACCCACACATAGACCCTCACACTCATATACACTCACAACCCACATACACTTGTGCAGCACTCTCACACTCACACTCACACTTGTAAACACACACAACCCTCACACTCACACTTGTGCATGTTCACAATCAATGCACACCCATGAACACTTGCACATGCTCGCTCACACATGTTCACCCTCCCTGAGCTCACTCATGCTATCATACCCAGCTTGCCTTCCTTTTGCTCTCACAGCACATCACACCTTACGGTTTTACTCTCCACAGCCCATTCCTTTCCCATTTCAGTTTCCCATGTTCACGTCCCTGTCCGTTTCCCCCCGTGTCCCTTTCCCTCTGGCCCTTCCGGCTGAGCCCCTAACACACCCCTGTCTAGGATGGTCTGCATTTAGCAATGGAAACCCATGACAGATGCATTCTGGAGCCGCCATGCCTCAGCATGGAATCAAGGAGCACTTCCTACATACCAAAGGTGTGAACTAACAGTGGATCTTCAGGGACAGGACAAAGTCAAAGGTATTTAGGAGTGAAAGAGCATTCCTGGAGCCACAGACAATGTCCATTCCTGGTCATCTGGGCTTAGTTACATAGCCCTTAATGAGACTACACCACAGGCCTGAAGGGCTGGGCCTGAGTTTCTGCTGTACCATAAGCAGGCCTGCATGTTTTCTAGGCACTCTACATATTTCAGGTCCCTGGCCCAGAAGATTCCCCTGGCCCTGAAAAGTGGGGTGGGTTTGGCTGTGGGGGTACTTAGTTTAGGTTTAACCCTCACAGAACCTGGCATGGGGACATAGGTGTGAGTGGTTTATTTAGAAGTATTCCCAGGGGGCTCCTGGGTTAGGCATCTGCCTGAGGCTCAGGTCATGATCCCAGGGTCCTGGGATTGAGCCCCGCATTGGGCTTCCTGCTCATCAGGGAGTCTGCTTCTCCCTCCCTCTCCCCACTGTCCACCCTGCTTGTGCACTATCTCTCTCTCTCTCTGTCAAATAAATAAGTGGAATCTTATAAATAAATAAATAAATAAATAAATAAAGGCAAGAGGGGCTCCTATGGGCTTGAGAAGGCTCTGGGGGAGAAAGGGTGTGTGGAACACCTGAGGCGGGTTGAGGCAGGATGAAGGGCAGGTGAGTTGGAACTGCCCACCACAACCACCACTGAAATCAGAGATAGGCTGAGGGAGCAGCCACAACAGTCACATGTGGGCCCGAGTCAGCCTCCATCCCAGAGAAAGACCACCCCAAGGATACTGATATGCCAGGCATGTGCTAGGCATCAGCCAAACATCTGAGAACAACCCCACTCCTGAGCAGAAGCGGTTCTTTCTCTGCTCTGGGTTTCAGTTTCTCTATCCCCCAAAGGGGGGTTGGAATGCTTTCTCTACAGATGGCACAAAAATGGATGCAAGGCAGTATATGACTCTCCAGTGCTTTGCGCTCCCATCATCACCAATCAAGGCCATGCCTTTGCCCAGAAAGGTACAGTCTAACAGCAAAATTACAGGTACCTTATAAGCAGGGAATCACTTTGGAGACAAGGCAGTCCTCGTCCCCTGGACATCGTGGAGGCTCCTGCTCGAGCATTTGGAGGGTGGGGAGGGTGAGGGCAGTAGAGAGCTTGTGACAGTGCATAGGCCTTGGAATTGAGATGTGAGTTCACAGCCCAGGTCTGCCCAAAAGCTAGTGACTTTAGAAAGGTCATTCATGGGCGCCTGGGTGGCTCAGTGGGTTAAGCCGCTGCCTTCGGCTCAGGTCATGATCCCAGGTCCTGGGTTCGAGCCCCGCATCGGGCTTTCTGCTCAGCAGGGAGCCTGCTTCCTCCTCTCTCTCTGCCTGCCTCTCTGCTTACTTGTGATTTCTCTCTGTCAAATAAATAAATAAAATCTTTAAAAAGAAAAAAAAAGAAAGGTCATTCATTCTCTCTGCCAATGGGAAATGGGCTGAACTTTGGGCTTGGTTGATAGTCTGAAGACACAGTATCTGTGAAGAACCAGTACTCAAGACCTAGCACAGAGCAGGTCTGCAGCAAATGCCCTCTGCTGGCTGCCCCAATCTGCGGGCCAGAGAATATCTGCTGGGCTCCCCCAAATTCAGGCTATCGACTCTCCTGCAAAGCCTCCCACCCTCCTTCACTGGATAGAACAGTGCTGGGGGGTGGGGGCTGTGCAGGTGTTGGGGTGGGGTGGGGTCGGCCAGCAACAGCCCTGGAAGTGCTCAAGCTTTACAGTCCCCCGGCAGGGGCTGTGTTCCCCTCCACTAGCTCAGACCCTCAGCCCTCTGAGGAGCCCTGAGCTTAAGGGAACCAGGTGCCTTTAGTGAAAGAAAGAAGGAAAGAAAGAAAGAAAGAAAGAAAGAAAGAAAGAAAGAAAGAAAGAACCTACAAATAAAGGGTGATTTTGCAAGAGGAGTGTGGTGCATTTTAGGGGCTCCAAGCAGTTTTACAGACCTGAACACAGAGCAAGGGCATTCAGGGACCACAGAACAGTTCCTATACCCAGTAGGGTGGTGGGGCCCCAGGCCACAGGCAGGGATGGGGTGGGAAAGTCCCCTCCTCCAGCTCCTCACTGGTCTCCTAGTAGACTCCTAGGCTGGCCCTACTGCAGGTGGGTGGAAGGAAGGATGGGGAGAGGTTCAGCTCAGTGAAAGCCAGGTTCATGCAGCTTTTCCTGTTAAGGGCCTTACATCCCGGGACAGGCTTTCCTTAAAAGCAGCTTGTCTTGCTGTGGATATGAAATGGGTACATGCAAGCCCTGGGTGAGAACACCCCCAAATCCCTCCTCTCCACACACTCCCAGAAATGCAGTCCCTCTCACATCTCACTAAACAAATCTGGGAATATATAGAGTCAGGAAAATCAAGAGGCTGGACTGAAAAATCCATCTATGAAATCTTTCTTTTTGCAACACACAAGACGTACAAAATTCAAAATGCATGAAAGCATGTCAAATCACCAGACACAAAAATACAGCAACCAAATGAGCAGCTGTGGCAAGAACCAAATGCCCACGGGCGCCTGGGTGGCTCAGTCAGTTAAGTGTCTGCCTTCAGCTCAGGTCATGATCTTGAGGTTCTGGGATCGAGCTCTGTGTCAGGCTCTCTGCTCAGCCGGGTGTCTCTGTCTCCCTCTCTCTCTCTCTCACTCGCACTCAAATAATAAATCAAATCTTAAAACAAAAAAAGCCCATAGATGTCACTAGTAGTGAACAGAAACCAAATTCAGATAAACTGGTATTTCAGTACCTCGATTTTCAGCATTGACTTTTATTGAGAGGACTGACCTGGGGCCCCTGACTGAGCCCAGTGCCTGGCAGATGGAAGAGGTCATTCCAGAGCCCTGCCATAAATCCCTGTCCTGCTGCATGACCTTTGTCACCCCAGTGGCCAGCCAGGGACCTGGGCACAGTAACACAAGCTCACTTTCCCTGGTACTATAGGAGCACATGGTTGAGTGAAATTGGGGAGCCAGGCCAAAGGGCTCTCCAACCTTCAGCAGGTATGAACTAGAGAAACTTCTGGAGAATCCAAACTCAAACCACTAAGCTGGAAATTGTTCATATTCCAGAAAGTCTGTATTTTACCCTAGGGTCCTTTTAAACCTCCCTAGGTCATTTAAAGTGGGGATTAAGTGGAGCAAAGAGGGGAGTCATAAAATAATGTGTGCCAAAGAAGACCAGTGCATGTGGATCATACAGTATGATTGTAATTCTGTGAAAGTCTGCAGGGACAGCAGGACTGGCTCTTGGCAGGGTCATGGCTCCATGGTACCCTTTCTTCTCCTCAGTGCTCCTGTACTATCTTCAGGACAGGATACTTATATTGTCTGGTGGCAGGGAGGCAGCTGCTTAAATATTTTTAAAAGAAATGAGTGTTGCAATGGCATCAAACAGACCTAAGCACCAAACTCAACTTTCCAATAAGTTGATTAGAAGTTCCTGACACCAGCTTTCAAAACTCTCCCCAATGCCCCTGCTGCCCACAGCCCCCATCTGCCTCTTCATGGAACCAGCTACTCCCTGACTCACCACACTCTGCCTCCAGGCTGTTCTGCTGTTCAGTCCCCATGGCTTTGCCTTCCATTCCCCTTCTCTCCCTGGCTAAATCTCTCTCATCCTGCAAGGTCCACCTCAAGCCGACCTGCTCCATGAAAGCTCGCTTGGCTCCTGAGCTGAATGGGGCTGCCGCTAGCCACCCTCTGAAATCCCAGAACGCATGCCTGGAACCCATTTAAAGGAATCTTCCCAGACTGCTGGCCTGTGGTTCCTTCCGCCACAGACACATCACGAAGCTGCCCGCATCTTTGCAGCCCCTGCTCCCTAGCAAAGATGCAGTGCTCGTAGTCAAAGGACAGTAAACATCCGAATAAAATAAATCCTCCATCTCAAGCCAAGGAGGGCTACTTGGGCAAATATACTTTCACCCCAATCCAAAGGGATTTCCATATATGTTACTCTTTTCCTCTACAGAATAAACAAAGTTGGTCTTTTCGTGATATTTCAAGTATACTGTTAAAGAACTACTTCAAATGTTGTCTTCAAAGACAAAAATTCAGAAGCTTATAAAATACTTCTGTTAGTCCTGTTGAAGAAGCAGCAACAAGAATGGTAACCCTCCAGTCTCTGCCTCTTCACTTTGAAGCTGGACCTCCCAGCCACCACAAACAGGGGCAAACCTGCCCTCTTGCCATGGCCTGACCTGGACTCCGTCTCCGTCAGTGATGCAGGAGCCACCTCCCACCCTCACAGGGAGCCCTTTCCTCCACCTCGGGCCCACAGGGTGCCCCCCTCTCCCTCTAGCCTGCCTCCTCCCTCCAAGCCACCCATCCCCTCCCCCGCTTGCCCCCCACTACTGCCTGCCCCGCATCTGCTTCCCTTCAACCCCATCCCTCCTGCTTGCCCCACACACCAGCATACCCTCCCTCCTGCCTGTCCCCTCCTGCCTGAACCTCCATCCACACATCCTCCTTCCCACCTATCCCCCCCACCTTCCCCCTCTTACTTGCCCCCCCCCACTGCCACCCTCCCCCCAACTGCCTACCCTCCCCCACACCTGCCCCCTCCTGCCTGCCCCAGACCCGCACACCCGCTTCCTGCCTGCCCCCTCCCACCTGCCCCTCTCCAGCATCCACATCTGGTTTCCCTTCCCTACAAGTTTCACAATGGACAGATTCTGCACTTCAAGGATTTATGGGTCCTGCTGCCCCTCCTTGCTTTTGATATGATTCCATTATGTGCTTAAAATCTGGGCTGTGCTCTTGGCTCCTGGGAGCTGTTTATGACAATTCTTTTACAGCCCTAAATCATTCACCATTAGGAATCTGGTCGTGTTCAGAAGCAATGACTAGTTAGACTAGTTCCTAAGACAGAAATTTGCAATGTATGTCAGACAGTTGGTTGAAAAATTTTCCTCATACATGATTAATTAAGGCTAATGTTCACCTGGAAGGTAAATCCTCTGAGCAACGCCTTTGACCCTGTCCTCTTACACATGGCTGAGACCCTGATTTAGGGGCAAATGAGAAACATCCCCACCCCAAACCCAGTCACTTCCTCCTTCTGCTGTGCTCCTTTCTCTGGGAGCTAAAGACCCACTGATAGAAGGCTTGGTAGAAATACCAGCACTGCAAACGCCTCCCTCTCCATAACAAAGGGGCCTGAACTGTCTTTCATTTTCCATCTCTGAGATACATTTTTCAGGAGAAGACAAAGAATTCTGACGGTAAGAAGACAAAGTGTTTATTCCCTGCCCTTTGGTCTAGGACTTCCCTTGGCCAAGGTTTCTCTTGCCTCCCAACTCCCTGTCATGTCTCCTTCACAGAAAGCCAGACATCTTCCTAACAGGTAAAATCTGATCACCGGACCCTCCTGCTTACAGGGCTCAAGGGGTCCTTATCATCTAGGTGGTGAAGGCCAAGGCCCTGCGCAGTATGGTCCTCATTCACACATCCAGCCATCCCCGCTCATGTGCCAGATCCCTGCCCTAAACTCACAGCCATCTGTGAGTCTGTCCCAGCTGCCCTGTGACACCAGCCCCCTCCACCCTCTCCGAAGCACTTACTTAAGCTGCTCTCTCCACCTGGAATGTCCTCCTTGATGCCTGTCTTTTCAGATGGTCTCCTCCTCCCCGACTAGAGCCTGAATGCTCACTCTGCCCCACAAGAGAATTCACAAGTGTGTCTATCCTTTCCCTCCTCAGCCCTGCCCAAGGCAGATCCGAGGGGGGCTCCCACATCTGTGTGTCTGAGACCACCACTTGAAGGAGGGTGGCCCAAAACCACTCTGCAGCCCCTGATGCTGAATGTAGGGTGGCTATTCAAATTACAAGAACTTTAGTGAACTGTTGGGTGGGGGGTTACGATTTATTTTTTAACTTTTTTAAATTTAAATTCAGTTAATTAACATAGAGTGTATTATTAGTTTCAGAGGTAGAGTTCAGTCACTCATCAGTCTTATATAACAGTGCTAATTCCATCACGTGCCTTCCTTAATGCCCATCACCCAGATACCACATCCACCACCCCCTGCTCCCCCAGCCACCCTCAGTTTGTTTCCTATAGTTAAGAGTCTCTTTTGGTTTTTCTCCTTCTCTGATTTCATCTTGTTTTATTTTTCCCTCCCTTCCCCTATGCTCCTTTGTTTTCTTTCTTAAATTCTACATATGAATTTCACACAAGTAATGCATAAGTTTTTAGGGTAAGTGTGTCCCCACATGTTGCATGGGCATCGTGTGTTTGTGTTTGCCCAACCCCAGCTGGATGGGAGCTCTGGGTCACCCTGCAGGGACAGGAAGTAAAGATCACAGGCCTGCACCACAGGGCAAGGGAAGCAGTGGGGAGGCCACCTTCCCCTGTTCTCTCCTCCCAGGGGGCAGCATATGGCCGTTCTGAGCACATCCTGTAGCCATACTACTTGGAGGTAAAGATCAGCTCTGCCACTGGCCAGTTATTTGGGGCAAGTTACTTCCCTTTGTGTGTCTCTGTGCCCCTTTACACACGGGGGTCACCCACCCTAGGTGTTTATGATGATTAAATAAATAAATAGTTGTAGAGCGCTCAGAACAATCCTTGACACAAAATAATTGCTATTGGAGCACCTGTGTGTCTCAGTGGGTTAAAGCCTCTGCCTTCGGCTCAGGTCATGATCCCAGGGTCCTGGGACAGAGCCCCACATCGGGCTCTCTGCTCATCGGGGAGCCTGCATCCCCCCCGCCATTCTCTGCCTGCCTCTTTGCCTACTTGAGATTTCTGTCTGTCAAATAAATAAAATCTTAAAAAAAAAAAAACCATAATGTGGGCTATCTAAGCCTCTCACAAATATAAAGCAACAGCAATTAGCCAAGCAAACCCACAGACAAGGGGACAAGCCAAGGAAATCTAATAATAATAGTAAAATAAAACAAGAACAGACATCTGTGGAGCACTTGCTACGTGACAAGACCTTGTGCCGCATGCTTGTCCTTATTTGATCCCCACCACAGTCCGACTGTTATTTCGCCTGTCCTCTTTTTACTGGTGAGGAAGCTGGGGCACCGAGAGGCACCCCGTGGTAGACTATGGTTCTGAACCATGAAATCTGACTCTAACTCACTAGACTGGGGTAAACTGTGATCTGCATTAGTTTGCTCATCACTCATTCACTTATTCATTCATTCCTTGAGCGCCTGCTGTGTACCAGGCCCTGGATTCCTGCCAGAACACTAGAGTCAATAAGAAAGTCCTCTGAAGTTCCTGGACTGATGGGGAAGATCTTGAGGGAGGCTTTGTGGGCATGAGAAGAGGCACTAAAGAGAAAATGAGCCTACAGACCACACACACCGACAGCAGTGGCCTCTCCCTGACTGGAACAGGGGCAGGGAGGGGATGGGACAGATGCACATGGTCACGGAAGGCTTCCCTGTGAAGCCGTGCAGATTAAGAAGGTAAAGCAGCAACTGGCCTGACCAGGGGGCAGGGGAGAAGGCTTCGGAGAAAACAGGGAGCTTGTCAAAGGAGTTTGAGTTGGAGCTTTCAGGGAATTGAAGACTAGAGGGTGTGGCTGGAAGGAGTGGGGACACCCCTGCAGTACAGGCTAGTGAGGGGCAGCTCCCAGAACCCACATCAGGAGACAGGGCTCAGTGGACCTTGACAGAGGCCTGGGGGAGAGGCAGGAACCCTGCTGGGAGCATGAAGCAGGACTGGCAAGAGAAGGAGGAGGAAAGCAGGACGAGGCAGGAGGGGCCTGCTGGGATGGGCCTGTGATCTGTGCTCTGGAACGTAGGGACAGCTGTGACAATGGGGCCTAAGCCCTCATGGGGCTCACCTGCACCCCAGGAACTCTACGTGCTGCTTCTGCGGTGCCCTGCAAAGTGGTTAAGGTGACCCAGGCCTCACTGTTTCAACTGAATGTTCTTGAGTTCCTTTCAGAATAAGAACATTCAAATAAACAGGAAATCGAGGAGAAAACCTTAAACTAATGCCCAAAGTCCTGCCACTCAAAGAGCATGCTGTTTGTACCTCTCAGTCTGCCTTGCTGTACACAGCGGTTGCTGTCTTACATACTTGCAATCACGGTGTTTACACGACCTTGTATTGTCCCTCCTCGCTGCATAAGCATTTACCCCACGAAATTCCATGGATTCTGTAATCAGGAGTCTTCGTAGCAGTATGATATTTCATTCAGGGCTTTCACTGTTTACTTAACCAACATCCCACTGTTGGGCATTCAGTTTAACTCCTTATTTGCACGTGGCATTTCTCCCTTATCAACTGTTTAAACAGGTCTGCAGTGTGTTAATGGGGTGAAACAGTTCCTTTCAAACAGTCTGGTTACGTACTATAAACATAATTTCCCCAAGTCTTGTACCAATTTATAGTTCTGCCAGTGATGCCTGAGTGATGCTTCCGCCCTTTACCGTCGTCCGCTTTGAATGTTACGCTTTAAAATAAATATTCATTATCGGGTAGGACCCAAACCAAAATGCCATGACACTGCAGCATTCATGTGGTTTTCCTTGATTGCTAATGAGGATGCACATTCTTTCATGAGTTGGCTAATAATTGCTTTTCTTTCTGTGTTCCCCCTGAATTGCCCTTTGATGTCCTTTGCTCATTTACTTGTTAGAGCCCCCTTTGAAAATACCTTTGCTTGTGTTCTTGATATAGTAAAGAGGCTTGTCTGCAGTGAGGTGGTGCTGAACAAATAAATGGGAAGATAAATGCTGATCGTGGGTCTGTCGTGTCTGCCACAAGCATCCTGTTGCATGTCCGCTTACCCACCCGAGCGGCAGAGCCCCTCTGCGCCACAAGGCTGCCCGAAGCCTAATTCAACACTGCCTGGCTACCCCCTGCACCATTTCCTCTACGCTCGGTTTCTCAGGCTCTCTAAACATTCCAAGTATAAAGAACAAAACCAAGAGTTGTCCTCAGGAAACCTCAATCTGCATCCCTCTCTCCCTCAGAGCAAGGCCGTGGGGAGGGGGTCAGTACGCAGAACTGTGCTAAAGGAAAGCCACCAAAGAGGAGGCAACTGGCCACCCAGGATCCCACATGTTCTGGGGGACACTAGGAGAAAGGTACACGGACCTCCACCATGGGGAAGTGTTGTCTCTCGGCTCCCTGGGCTCCCTGAGCAAGAAACCAGCCTTAACCAGTTCAACACCCACCTGCTCTGCAGACCTTTGGGGTGGGACCCAGATACCTGCAGGGTTTCCTGGGAAAACCATTCTCCTGCTCATTCACCTTCTCCTCCTCCTCCCAGCAAACACTTTTCTGAAAGCAAATGTGCTCAGAAGAACTGCCTTTGACTGAAAACATGGTCTTTCCAACAGCCACCCTTCCCCACCCGCTACACGTGAACACACATGCACATCCTCCTCTCTCCCCCTCTCACCTGACCTTATAGTCTACACAACCTAGATTCAGCAATTCTTTATCACACCCCTGGGCTTTTGCCTGAAACACACTTTTATTTACTCAAAATTTGGCCAAGCACAGCAGTAGGTACAGAGGATGAGCAAGGAAGTCACAGACGCTACCTTCACAGAACCAGAGACCAGAGGATGACCCACCACACACCCCCAAATAAACAAGAACATGGTACAATGTGAGGTTATTGCACATACAATGTAAAAAGTAAAATAGGTCAATGGCAGTTGACTGCAGGCACCGGAAGGAGGAGACTGACAGTGTGACCCGGTCTCAAGAGTGACTATTCAGGAGAAGAGGGCCACCTGCCAACACCTGGACAGCAGCGGTATGGGCAAGGACAAAGATCCCGAGACAGGGACAGGCTTGGCGTGTCTGAAGGAGAGGACAAGGCACTCTGGTGGAGAATGGCCATGGAGAGAAAGGTGGATGCTGGTCACGAGGGGACTGGCTTTGACTCCTGAGATCAGGAGCGAGAAGGGCATTGAACAGGGTATTAACCCCAGGAGATCACTGTGTGAAGAGTAGAGAGTACAAGGGGGCAGGAGTGGTCTCCTCCCACTGTCACCTAGTTAATTCCTTCTCATCCTTCAGACTGCCGCCCAGGGGGCATTTCCTCTGGGAAGCCACCTCCGCCTACCCACTTGCTGAGATCCCCTGATGAGACCCAGCTTCCCTTTAGCACATCTAGCTCTGGAGTAACTTCATGTGCATTTCTGGTTGTGTGATTAATGTCTGTCTTCCCCACTAGACTCTGAATTCCTTAGGAACAAGTACACCCCTCCTCTGTTCACCTTAAATCCCCAGCACCTGGCACAGAGTCAGGCACAGAGCGGGTAGTCACTTACCGTGAACAGAATAAATATGCAAATTCCTACGATCTCAGCCAGTTTTCCCACTCCCTCAAGGAATGATTTTCTGCTTCTACTTCCTCCCACCTCTGTGCCCCCCACAACTTTCATGTACCCCTTCCACAAAAGCCATCATGATCATAAATAGTTGCTAGTACTTACACACACATACAGACACATACACACACCAGACTGTGCTCCAAAGGGCAGGATATATCTGTGGTCCTTCACCAAACTCCAGAGATCCCCTTCAATTAGACAGTGTTGGTGTGCAGAGGACTGTCTTACCCAGATCCACTTCACCCTGCCCCAGTGACCTGCTCAAAGACGCCCCACATGAGCTCAGTAGAAAGTCTGCACCCTAAAGGTAAGTCAAAGGTCGAGTGCACTCTCTTTCCCAGTTGAGAAGCATTGTCCACAGACAGGCCAGCAGCAGAAGGCTCCCATCCTCTCCTGTACCAGTGACCCTCAGAAGAACTCACACAAACAGGAGTGAGCTCTGCTTGCAGAAACACATGGCTGTATTTTGGGGCTCCTGGGTGGCACAGTTGCTTAAGCATCTGACTCTCGGTTTTGCCTCAAGTCGTGATCTCACGGTCTTAAGAGCCAGCCCTGCATTAGGGTCCATGCTCAGTGCAGAGTCTGCTTAAGATTCTTTCTCCCTCTCCTCTGCCCCTCCCCCCGGCATGCATGCTCGCACACGCCCTCTCTCTCTCTCTCAAATAAATAAATACATCTTTAAACACACACACACACACACACACACACACACAGCTATATTCTGCAAACCAAAGATGAGCATACATACACTAAGGAGTACAACTAGGGACTAAACACGGGATTGCCTGACCTATGATCTCACCCCGGAAGCTGGGAACCTGGCCCGTATTTTTAGGGCTCACTTTTTCCTATAAAAGCTCAGTGACCATGATCCCTGATGCTGTTAGATCCTACTTAACCAATCAGCACTGTTAATTAAAAAAAAAAACAAAACAAAACTATTTCACATGGTCTGAGAAAACTTGGTAGGTGAGAAATGCTTTTTTGCAGAATAAAATGCATTATATTTTTTAAAGGGCCATTTGTATTAAAAGACTTAAAACGGGCATGACATGGCCCAATGATTCTGAGATATGGTCAATTTTTTTTTAAAGATTTTATTTATTTATTTGACAGAGAGAGAGACAGCAGGAGAGGGAACACGAGCAGAGGGAGTGGGAAAGGGAGAAGTGGTCTCCCTACTTAGCAGGGAGCCCGACGTGGGGCTCCCAGGACCTTGGGATCGTGACCTGAACCGAAGGCAAACACTTGACAATGGCGCCACCCAGGCACCCCGAGACATGATCAAATTTTAAAGGGTCTCAAAATTGAGCCACAAGAATATCTGTCACACAGCACTGCTTCTGAGATAATATGGTGGAAAACAATCTACATACCTAGCAGAGAGTAATTACTTAAAATAATCATGACACATCGGTACAGTGGCATATGCTGCATCCAAAATACTAACAACTACACACAGCACATAGTGAGCACTTCCTCTGTGATGGGGCCTACATTAAATTCTTTAGGTGTGATCTCATTTAATCCTCCCTAAACTGCGGGTACCATTCTCCTCACCATCTCACAGATTAGAAAGTCAATATTGAAAAGAGTTCAGTCATTTGCCCCAGATCCCACAGCTAGTAGCAGGATTCACACCCAGGCAGTCTGACACGGAGACACCAAGGTCCCAGGCACAATGCTCTATGACCTCATATGACGATATTAAAAGAGAGCGTGAAGAAGCAAAACCAGCCACATGGAAGAATGTTGGTGATACCATGATAGGTAAAACAAGAAGGTTATTAAATGGGACGCGCACACCGATCACACTGATGCAAATGAATGCAAGCAAAGACAAAAGGGTTAAAAAAGATAACACTGTTGGCATCTTGGTGAAGACCTCTGGATGGGTGGAAGTGTGTTTTTTCTATGCTTTTTTTCTGCCGGTGTTTTCTGATTTTTCTGTAACAAAGGTTTTGATTTTGTACTAAGAAAAAAATTTCAAGGGTTTAAAAATTTTTTAAATTAACACGAATGCCCAAAATCACTCGCTTGTACTCCTCTTTTGCATAAACCCAAATGTCCAGCTGTTGGCCTTGCTTTAAGTATAGATACGACTGCATGCATAGGACTCAGGAAATGGCCTGAAGCCAGCTCATGAGCTCTGCAGGCTCTTCATGGCCAAGCATCCTCTCAAGGCGGCCAAAGACTCAAACTGGGAAAAGACAGTACACGTTTTTCTACTCTCCCCCAGCATCCTGCCCTCCCCATCCTCTCCAGGACCCTCTCTGGGTATTTGTACCCCCAGAGAGTTACTGAGCTGACAGCACAGAGCTGTGCGAGCCGGAAGAACCTGGCAGCTTCTGCCCTGGCTTCAGCTCTGGCCTGGGAGCCAAGCCCAGGGACCCCTGGAGTCTGAGACACTCCATCCCCTGTCGCTGGGTCTAAGAAAGAAGCACTTCAAGTGCATGAAGGAGACAGGACAGCCGGGAGACTGGTGCCCCCGTGCTGCAGCCCCATACACTAGGGACCCTCCCAGTTAGGCCACCTGCTTCCTGGCCACAGGATCTTAAACAAGATATTTCTTCTATCTGAGTCTATTTCCATGCTTGTCAAATAAAGAATTAAAATACCAACTTAGAAAAGGACTTACAGGGGTGCCTGGGTGGCTCAGTGGGTTAAGCCGCTGCCTTCGGCTCAGGTCATGATCTCAGGGTCCTGGGATCGAGCCCCGCATCGGGCTCTCTGCTCGGCGGGGAGCCTGCTTCCTCCTCTCTCTCTACCTGCCTCTCTGCCTGCTTGTGATCTCTCTCTGTCAAATAAATAAATAAAATCTTAAAAAAAAAAAAAAGAAAGAAAAGAAAAGGACTTACAAGAATCAAAAGAATACATACTAAAATACATCCTATAAGGATACCAGGGAGTACCATTTCCTGGGCACCAAGTACAGGTCAGGCACCGTGCTGAACACTTTCTATGTCTGATCTTACATACAGCTCTCACAGTCGCCCCCTGACAGGCACAAGAGGCAAACTGAAGGCTTGGAGCAGTTGAGTTGCTTGCAATGGTAGGGAATGGAGCAGGTACTTCTTTTGCCATGCCTTGGCCCACGCCACTCCACCACAGAGCCTGGCATAGGTGGGGAACATGGACTTGGTCCAGGAGGTTACCACTGCCATGTGTCCCTCCTGGGCAGAGGCTTTAGAGAATGGTACGGCAATGAGGAACCCCCGGCTGCTTCTCCCCACCGCACAGGCAGCTCCCACAGACACACACCACTTGAGGAAGCCTTCCTCTCAGAGTGACCAAATCGCCCTCACACCCACCCTTGGAGGCAGCCCCAGCGGCCACAGGCAATGGCTTTGCTGCTGTCCGACCTATGGCACCCTCCCTCTAGACCTGGCCTTGTGCTCTGACCACCAAGGCTGCTGGCCCAACAAGGACAACTCACACGCTAGGAGTCAGGCCTGCTGGCACCCACACCTGGCACCTGCTCCAAAACCCTTTCAGTTCTCAGAAGATCTGGGCCGCGGGCCTGGGTCTCTCAGTGGCTCAGAACAGCAGGCCGGTCTGGCCAGGGGAAACCAGTGGAAGCAGAAAAGCAGTTCCTTTAAGTGTCTGGTACAGTTGGGGCGCTGGCCGTATGCGAGGGTTGGAGCCCGGGTGTGCAAGTGTACGCAGAAGTGAGAGGGCAGCGGGCGTGAGTGTGCCCGTGCGCGCGTGGCTGCGAGTGAGCGCCGCTGTGATCACGGTCCCGGGGCGGGGAAGGTCTCCTCCCCCCACCTCGTTGAGAAATCTCAGTGAGTCACCGAGTGGTTCTGCATATTAATGAGCTCGCTGCGGCGAGGGCAGGAGCGGATTTAAAAGAGGCCGGGGCGGGAGGAGGGAGGCTGCGGAGAAAGCGCGGAGCCGAGCGCAGAAGCGCCGCGCGGTAGCCGAGGCACCCACCGACGGGCGCAGCGGGAGCGAGCGGAGCCGGGAGGCGCGCTCCGGGCAGAGAGAGCCGAGCCGGCCGGGCGCCCTCCCCAGTCCCTGCTCCCGCGCCGCGCCCCACCGGCCAGCATGAGGCTCCTGTCGGCCGCGCTGCTCCTGCTGCTCCTGGCGCTGTGCGCCGCACGCGTGGACGGTGAGTGCCCGGGAGGTCCCTCGTCGCAGTCCCGTCCCGTCCTGGGGCACCCGGGTGCGGGCTGCCGGGCTTCCTAGGACCGTGGAGGTTCTGGGTGGGCACCGGGGGAGGTCCGGGGCAGTAGACCCCGCACGCAGCTGAACGGCACCCCGCGCTCTCTCTTGCAGGGTCCAAATGCAAATGCTCGCGAAAGGGGCCCAAGATTCGCTACAGCGATGTGAAGAAGCTGGAAATGAAGCCAAAGTACCCGCACTGCGAGGAGAAGATGGTTATGTGAGTTCTGGCTCCTCACCGTGAGCGTGTCCGCGCTGCTCTTAACCCGGTGCTGGGGCACAGCATGGGGCTGGATCGGGCGGGCTAACAAACATTCCTCTGTGCCTCTAGCAAGGCCTTGGACCAGCTTTTGTAACTGCCCAGCGAGTCCTTGGGACGCTGGCGCGACAGTGTGAAAGGGAGTTTGGAAAGAGGGTCAGTGTCCCGTGCTCCGCCGGAAACAGCCCTCTGGGTTCACCTTTGCTAAGATTCAAATGGGCAGCCTAGGTGCATGCACTGCCCACCTTTCTGGGGTGATCAAGGGTTAAATGGCTCCCCTTGTGCCAACTTTTAAAAATCCGGATTCAAAGCATTCAAAACACACCCAGAACTATTGAACTTGCACCCAAACTGGGAGGCATCCTGCCTTTCTGTTACTGGAAAGAAAATAAAAACAAATGTCTTTAAGTCCTCAGACCCTCCTTTCAGAGCCTTTTTCGGATCAGGGGACCCCAGACAGCCAGTTTTTGGCTTCTAGCGATTTCATTTTGAGACTGATCCTTGATCTTCCACCACCTGCTGGACTCCCGTGGGTCCCTGAGCCTGAGCGGGGCTGTGCAAAGTGTTCTGCTGGGGTTAATGTGCCATGTAGCTGGAGCCCTGCTTGGTGGGGATGCGAGGAATATTTTAAAAACTGGGGCAGAGTGAGAGAACACTGCGTTTCCTTGCTCCTCTGCCTTCCCAATTAACCACTTGAGTCCAGCACCACTGTTTCCCCACCAATATGCACTTGGCCAGGAAGGGAGCCCTTGGCAAAGCAGCCACCAAATATCTGCCACGGACCATTGGCCCTTCTTCCCCTCCCCCAGCAACAGGACACACTTTATTCTCAGTCTGGGCAAGTGCCTTCCGTCTGCTGGACCTGCTTGCCCAAAGGCCTCCACACAGGGCATGCAAAGGCAACCCCCACCCCCTACAGCCACCTGGGGGCTGTCCAGCCAGGCTCAAGTCAGGAGAATTTGCAAAGCCATCAGGCTTGAGCTGAACCCCACTGCCTTCCCTCCCAGGCACCTAAATTAACCTCCTGTCCCTGCCCCTTGCCTTGCAAACCCAAGTCCAGAAAAACTGCCGGAAAATCCTTTTTGGTGAGGTCCAGGATTCCCATGAGCTGAGAGAAGAGCTACAAGCCCTCCCCCGTCCCCATGGCGCCCAGGTAGGGGGCTGGAGATGACAGGGACACTGAAAATTAGGTCTGCACTCTTCTAAGTGCTGAAAACCACCCTGCCCCCAAGGCAAGGTGTCAAGATCTTTCAGAGAACGAGAAGCAGGGTATGGGGTGCAGAGCCATCTCAAAAGGATAGAACCCTTGATAAACAGGCTTACTCTTTTTCCTGGCAAAACTTTTCAGAATAGAGAGGACACTGACAGCAGTGGGCAGGTGCAAGAAGGCTTTATGCAGCCTTGTGAAAACTTGCAGGGGGCTCTGGAGGTCTGAACACAGTCAGTGTCTCCCAAACCTTCACCCACACCCAGGTCTCCCCTCCCTAAAGGCTAACCGTTCTCTCCCATCTCAAGCTCCTGAGAGTCTCTAGATCAAATGAGGGGCCAACACTTTCGGCCAAAGCAGGTTTCCAATCACAAAAGCTGAACAAAAGCAAGTTTGCCAGCTCACCCTGAGTCACCCAGAAATCTCTGATGAAGCTGGGGGTGGGGTGGGGTGGGGAGGACAATCAGTGGGAGCTCTTACACCAGGAGACTCCAGATTTTTCAAAGGGCAATTTGTGTCATACGTCCACTGAACTCTTGCCAAATCCCTCAGCACCCGGAACTGCTAAGGAGAGGGGACACAGGACCCAGAATCTCTGAGTAACTGCTGCGAACAGAAATCCTCATGTCTTCACCCCACAACCAATTTTCACAGTCCCAGCATTGTGACAGGCAGTTGAGGACTGTGGTGGGAGGGTCGAGTGTCCTCCCCTGCTGCCCCTCCCTTCAGGACTGGGGATGCTCAGCCTGTACAGTGACCTGAGGAAGGGATTTTCATCAGGCTTCACCACATCCTTTCATTCTGAGTGCAAAGGCAGTGCTGTAGGCAGACAGCAGTGGGCTCAGTTCCCACAGAGCAGCCAGGTAGCACAGGGAGGAGACCAAACACACTCCACCCTGAAGCCTGGCTCCATGCTTAAAACCTAGAAGGAAAGACAGGACCAGGGGAGCAACTGGTCTCAGGGAGGGCCAGGGAAGGCAGAGCCCAGTCCACAGGCATTAGCAGAAGACCCACTCCTGCTTTAGGAAGCTGAGGTGGTGGGGGGGGCCTTGGAAACTAAGAGCGCAGGGAAGGGAAGAGAACAAGTTGCCCAGAAATATTCTGCCCCCATAATGGTAGCAAGAGTCATTTCCTTTCTCCCTGTCAACTGGGATATTTGGTTCATAGTGGCCCTGCTCCCACCTAGAACTTGGCCCATGTGCCACACTTCACCTTGGGGAATCTGTGGGGCCCTCACTGACCTCTCTCCTTCCCTTCTTGCTCTTCCCATTCCAGCCTCCAACCGCCCCTCTGCAACCCCACAGCTCATTCCCCAGCACGCAGTCCACAATCATCCCTTGCTCGTGCTATGACCTCTCAGGAAATGGCCCCTCGCACCTTCCATTTTTTCAAGTCCCCTATGTGGTCCTTATTCTGGAATACCATCCTTCCTCCCCGACCTAAAAGCTTCCTCCTAAATCCTGCTGCACTAGCACTGCCCTGGCTGAGAGGGGCAGAGAGGTTCTGGGCATGGGTCCTGCCTCCCCGTCCAGGCTGGAGCTCACACACTAAAGCTTCTCGTTCTCCCTGGCCATACCATCTTCCATGACTTATACTAATGACAGTAACTCTTCACTGTGCACCTACCAGGCGCTAGGCATTCTCCATAGATTGTATCATCTCATCACCCAATAGCCCTAAGAGGTATGTCCTAGTATTAGACCCACTTTACAGATGGGCAGACCCATTCAGAGAGTTTACCCAAGGTCCACAGACAGACCTAGGATTCATACTCTGGGCACTGCCACCTGCTTCTCTGCCACAGGGCTAGGGCCTCCACTGGATTGGAACACTGGGTGACAGAAGCCTGAAGGGAGGTCTTATTTTCCTGCCGAAGACTGAGACAACAGGGACTTCATGCTCAGGAATCAAAATGGGCTTCAAGGCCAGCAAGACTTAACTTCAAGATCCACAATGCCTAGCCCTGGGACAATCTTCAGAGGATCAAGTAGAACAGGGTTTGAAGGGCCAGAGACCACATGTACAGAGCATGTCTATATCCCATCGCAAGCTCCTCATGTCTAAGGAAAGAGGTCTCAGCATGTGCGCCTTGCTGGCATTAGCTCTCTCCACCTCTCCACCCCAGGTTCAGAGAAGCTGGAACAGTCCCCTGAGCTTTGTTCTCTAAGGGAGACATAAGCCCTGTAAACAACAACCTCGTGGAGATAGGGCCAGGGTAGGGGGACTATCCCAGACTCTGAGGGCTCCAGGGGAAAAGTGAGAGCCTATGGGAACACCCAGAAACTTCCAAAGAGCCAGCCAGGCAGTGAGCACATGGGCACACTCCCATGAAAGGAGGGAGGGGGCCACAGTCTCTCGGTGTCCTGACTGGGACAGACCAGGGCCACGCACAGGCCACAGTGAGGGGCTGTCATTCAGGCTCCTCAATCCTCCACCCCATGCTGCTCCATTTCAGCATCACTACCAAGAGCGTGTCCAGGTACCGGGGTCAGGAGCACTGCCTGCACCCCAAGCTGCAGAGCACCAAGCGGTTCATCAAGTGGTACAACGCCTGGAACGAGAAGCGCAGGTATGGCTCACCTCCTTGCACCTTCCTTCCCGCCTTCCCCCCAGCTCCCAATCCTACGCCCCATCCAGCTCATCCAGCCTCATGCAGTGGGTGAACACCTACCACTGTAGCCACAACAAGCAGCTACCCAGCCCCGCTTACAGAGCCTCCACGGGGTAAGGAATTCACCACTTCCCAAGGCAGCAACTGCTCTCTTGGACAATTGGAAGCATCAAAAATGTATCCTTTTGTGAACTAAAGTTTGCACCTTGCTAATGCTTTAAGTTGTAGTCTTAATTCCTCTTCTTTCTGAAGTAACTTAAGGTCTCCAGTCCTGTTTCCCTCTGTCAAATGAGTGAGCCAGCACCCATGGCTATCTGTGATTCTCATGTGGTAAAACATGACCACTTAAGTAACTGGGTTTATGAGCTGTAACACTGGGTACAACACCACAAGATGATGAGGACACTGCTTTGCCTGCAACATTCCCTCCCCTCAAGGTGCTGCCTGACCCCTGCTGCCCGGAAAGCTGATAGACGCCCTCTCATGCAGGTGCAGGGAGGACCTTGGGCTTGACCCTTTAAAATCAGAGCCACTCTTTTTTTTTTCTTTTTTTTTTTTATTAATATATAATGTATTATTAGCCCTAGGGGAATCAGAGCCACTCTTAATCTCAGAGAGCAATAGTAGACAGATGACCGGAGCCGTGAGCCAGACCCCTGTCCTCTCTGGACTCTGTTTCCCCATAAACAGAAAATGACTTTCCATCTCTAGTCCCCTGGGGTCCTATGTCTGGCAAGTTCCTGGTTTCCTCATACCACATACAAGAGAACCTGTCCTGGAGCACACCCACTCCTCACACACTCAAGGCCTGTGTACACCTGTACCTACCTGTGTAGGTACTTCACAGGTAGTGAACTTCTCTGCATGCTCAGAGAAGCACTTGCGTGTACACACACACACACACACACACACACACACACACACACACACAGAGGACTTCCTCAGGAGCTGGTGCCAGCACCTCATCCTGCAGAAGGGGAAACTAAGGCTAAGTGGAGGTGAGGAATAACTTCCTGGGAGCACAGGGCAGGAAGCCAGGCCTCCCAGGGTCACCTTCACCCTGCCTAGAGTGGCTGCCTGAGCCACCCCTCCCAGTGTCCCACCCAATCCTTCCACTCTAAGCTTAGCCCATGAGCAGCTCTCCTCTGGCTGACACCTGGGCCCAACCCCAGTCCCCGAGCCTTCTGTGCAGCCTCCAAAACTGCCTCGTCTGCAGCTGCTTGAAATAGAAACTGATGAGAGCGAGAGATTATTTTCTACGAATCTGATGGGAATCAAGCCCTCTTTCTGGTCAGGGCAGGTGGCTCACGTGGCAAAAGCAGGACCTGCCCTGTCCACTGTCACGCTCCAGACCCTGCGTCATCAAAGTGGAACAAGGCTAACCTCAGGGCCAGGCCATGGAGGGAGTTGAGAACACCTTTACCGACTGCTGGCAGACACTCAGGCGGTCTGCACACTTTGTCCCTCAGCCCTCCACCTGGGCCCTAGCTCTGATGAAGAGGAGGCAGGCATGGGACAATGCAGTCCTGCTCTTATTTCTACAAATTCCAGTGAGGAGAGCATCTCCGTTACCAGGCCTCCCATCACTTCATTACAAAATGAGATCGTCTTCTTTCTGGGGAAGCTGAAGCGTCCTGGGAGAGGAAAGGGGCAATCTCTTGCCCTCCCCCTGTAAAAGGCTGAAAATGTCTCCATGAATGTACAATGGAGAGAAAGGAACTATCTCAAAGACTTCTTTGCAGAGACAGCAAGAGAGTGCTAAACATGGGGCAGAGGAAGGAGAAGCCAGCCGGGCAGCCCAGGCCTGTGGAGCCAGACCAGCAGCTCCACGTCTCAGAGCCCCCAGCTTCTGGCCACCACGGGAAGCAGTCGCATCAGGCAGAGCCCAGTTAGGTGGTCTTACTCAGAAATCAGGAATGAGGCAGAGGAATCGATGGGCTGTCTGAGTAGGAAGCATGGCCCTGGAATAGCCATGGGGCAGAAGAGAAGGGATTTAAGTACCTAAAGAGAGGCAGTCTGGAAGGTGAGAGGGAAAAGTCAGCTTGGGAATGCATAGAGGCACCACAACCACTAGAGGAAATGACCTTGAGCCACAGGCCTTGCCGACAGCCCCAGCCCCAGCCCTGCTGCCACCCTTCAGTCTTCAGGCAGCAGCTTCTAGAACTAGCATTCTTCTGGAGGACATGCATTTCTGGGCAAAATACAAAGAAAGATGCAATCCTAAATTGAAGGAGGGGATGCCTGTCCTCCCCTGTCGCATCCCTGCCCATGCTGGAGACAGACCTTGTTCCCACCACTGACAGTCAGTGCTCACTGGGCAAATCTGAAGTCCCCTGTCCCTCAGTTTCCTCACACATAGAGAGGGTTTGCTCCACAGGGCTTTGAGGATTGCAGAATGCACAAAGCCAAATTTGGGTAAGCTTTTGTGGTCCATGTAATGACCTCCTCTGAGGTGTTCCCACTCCCACCCCCATTTCTCCCAAACTCCAGCATTGCTGGAAGGGGAGCTCCTAAAGACAAGGATGAAGCAGCTGAGCCACCTCTGGATCAGGCGGCCTCTGGATCACCTCTGTCATATCCTGAGCCACTTACACGGGTGTTTTCTCTTCTTAGGGTCTACGAAGAGTAGGGTGAAAAATCCCGCATGGAAAAACGTCACACCAGCTGGGAGATGAGCGAAGGACTCTGCAGATTTAAAAAAAAAAAAAAAAAAAGGCAACAAACAAACATTTCTTTCTCACAGGCATAAGACACAAATTATATATTGTTACAAAGCACTTTTTACCAAGGGTCAGTTTTTACATTTTATAGCTGTGTGCAGAAGGCTTCCAGATGTGAGACCCTTCTCTCTCCTGCTCCAGACTTTATCACACACTGCTTTTTACTGAAAAGGGGGAAACTCATGCCTTTCCTTCGTAAAAAAAAAAAAAAAAAAAAATGCTTTTTTGTATTTGTCCAGACATCACTACATCTGAGCTTTATAAGCGCCTGGGAGGAACACAGAGCTGGGTGGAAACATTTCATAGCAGCACTGCTCCATTGCTAATGCAGGAAGCTCAGAGGTCCTGGCACCTCCACACAGCTACCACAGGCTCTCCTGGGCTCATGGTTGGTCACAGCCTCAGGGGGACTCCACGGTGGCCCGTTACCAGGCAAGCAGAAGCCAATCTCTCTGCCTCTGTTCTTTGAGGAACTTCAGTTTGGCTGCCAGAGAAATGTGCTTCGTCCACCTCCCTCTGGCCCCCGGTTTATTTTTGCATACTCTAGGAAACATCTCTAAGATTCTGGAATGGCAAAGCATAGGGTCCTTAAGGAAGGGGTTGGGTCTTCTCTCCTTCTTGTGAAAGGTTCACTGCTTCAGTACTGAATGCTCTGGAAGCACGTGATGTTCCCAACACTGTTAGCAAAATCCAACAAGAAAGCTTAAAAGTGTACCCAGACAGGCACAGTGTACAACTACAGACACACATTCTGTCGGTGATGGAGAACCTTCAGAGCATGTTTCTTTCCCTCCTTGCAACAGAACAGCAGGACAGAAGCATTCTATCTGTGATTTCCCTGTGTCATTCTTCAATGTTAAACAGTGCAGTCCTCTTTTGAAAGCTGAGACAACCACGCATTCTTTTCTTTGTAAATATACTCTTCAAACGCCCCCTCCACACACTGCCCCTTCAGTATATGCCTCATTGTACTGCTGTGTCATATGCTGTGCACATGTCAGAAACCATTAGCCTTGCATGCAGGTTTCATATTCTTTCTAAGACAAAAAGAAAAGTAATAAAATATATTTGAAATGTACCAAAATTCTAGACTCCTGATGTTTTTTCTATTCAGTGAGGTCAGGATGACCATCAAATGTTTAGCACATTGTGAATAAACAGGGACAGATGCTTTGGGAAGGAAGGAAAATATGTTTCCCAAATTCCTTGCAATATTGTCCCCTTTGTGGAATGCCATTATGGTCCTGAAGCCAGAAAGCTAGGTCTTCCAAGCCTCAGGGCAGGCTCATCAGAATAACCAGGTCCATACATGTGGAACTAAAGGGTCCCTATTTAGGGAAGAGAGTAAATGGGGGATCAGTCAAGATCTGTGTGGCCCAGGGCCCCATGATTCCAGTGGGGATCAGGGAGAGGTGGCAGGTGCCCACCATGTGGCTGTGGGGCTCTGGAGCCAGGCTGTCTGGGAGCCGCGGCCAGGGAAACATGGAGGCTCTCTTTTTGCTTCTGTGAGGTGGGGCTGATAAGCACATGCCTCATGGCACTTCTGGGGGCTGCAGGAGGCAGTTCACATGGAACACTCAGGGCACCAGGGCTGAACACTTGGTAAATGTCAGCACCTTTAATCTTCATGACAGCAGGCCACTCTGTACTGTGCACAAACCACCCACAGCCCCACATCCCACTGTATCCAACTCAGCCAGGCCTTCAAATAGGCGTCTCTGTGCCCCCATGTCCCCCACACTGCACAGAACTGCCTAAAGGGCAACCTCCACCTGTCTCCACTTTCTGTGCGCTACCCTAGGAACCAGGAGCCAGACACCCATGTGTGCGTCACTTTTAGGATGGTTTCCTGTGTGCACACTTATAGGGACACAGTGCAAATACCCTGCCCTAGCATGTCCTCTGCAGAATGCTACAGTAGACACTGTCCATCATGGCCTCATCTCCTGGCAATGCCAAGCTATACCACATGTATTCCTGAGGAAACTGAGGACCACAGAGGTTAAGAAAGTTGCCCAAAGTGACTCATCACACTGCTCCAGTAACTGAGCCTGACAGTTTTTCTGCTGAGGGGAACAGGAGAGAGCAGGCCAGGGCCATCGTGAATGCAGGTCCCGGTCCCCCATTTCCCTTTATTATGGAGAAAGAAGGAATACTGGATAGGGAGGCCCAGACACCAACAGACAGAACAGAGCAGGAGGGCCCTAGGAGGAGGGCACATACCAAGGCAGGGGACAGCGGGCACCAGGCCTCTCTCCCTGGGAGCCCTGAACCCAGCCTGGCCCCAGATCAGCACACCATGGGGGCTCACAAGGGAGGGCCACTGGAAGGAAGTTGGCTGAAGAACCCCCCCCCATCTCTAGTATGGCAACATGGAGGCATGACAGGATGGGATCATGGGGTACAGGGTTCGCTGTGCTGCTCCCCAAATTTCAGGCTTCACCTTTCACTCATTCTAAACACACCATACACACATCCCCCCACTTGTTCTCTCTATCTCATCTGTGGTTCCAGTGCTAGCACCTCCTCTCCAGCCCTGCTGGCCCAGGTGCCCCCTTGGTTCTCTGATCTTCCAAGGCACAGAATGGATTCTTAGCAACCATAGCAATGTCCCTTTCCAGTGTCAGGCACTGAGCTGGGCACTGCCCTGCATGCTCTCCCTATACTCGGCCAGCCGTGCTGAGCTACAGGTGCCCAGACAAGTTCAGAAGTTTGTTTAGGAGACATGGTCTGTAGAGGGAGAAGTAGACTTTAAGACCCAGTTCATCAAGGAGCAGAAGGAGTGGGAAATTTTGTGTAAATGTCTCATCTCATCTACAGAGACCATGTGTCCCTGGAGAACAAAGACTGGGCTATCCTTCCTGATGACTGAGACCCTGTCCTCCAACAGACAAGTATTAGCCAGACAGTTAAGAAGAGGCTCTCAGCCCCAACACTTCACTAAACACCAGCTGAGGACCCTCAAGCACCAGGAACTGTGCTCTGCTACAGGGAAGGTGCCCTTTTCCTGCTTACAGAGCTGTTGCCCATCGTTCTTCTCCTGGGGCCTTCCCAGCAGCTCTGTGAGGTGTCCACCCACCACAGTCCAGAAATGACCGTAACAGTAGTGCAGCAAAGCAAGGCTGGGCTGCCTTTTCAAGTGGCTCTCCCAGGCCTCCCTGTGGAGGCAGGCAGGGGCATAGGGCACATGGGGCAGCCCAGGCCCCCATGCAGGCTCAACCTTCAGAGCCACCACTTCCTCACAGACAGGCACACTTCAGGATCAAACGCCTCACCCCCAACTCCTTCCCCACCCCACTCTTCCCGAAGGCCTGTCCTGAGCGGGCTGCAGCACTGCACGGGGCTTGACGCTGGGATGACCACGTCCTCTCGGAGAGCTCTGGCCCAGCTCTGCTGCTCATCTTCTCTGTCCAGCTCAAGCCCTCTACCACGGAGCTTTTCCCGGTCAGCATGGATCCTGGGTCAAAACCAGCGACATAACTGCAAGTCCTGGGGCAAAATAAAGATGCAGGGCCCTCTATTTAAAAACTAAGAATGTCAAGATGGCCAGAGCAGAGCATCAGACCTTAGCAAAGGGGTCCATGAGAGTCACACTCTGCAAGCCCATGGAGCCAGCCCTCTACCTCGGGTAGTGACCCCAACACCCATCAGGACAGCTCATCTTGGCCCTGAGTTATTATATGACTGGTACTACAATTTAATAGTCGTATTTTAACTTGAACAGCTAACAAGATGTGCTCCTAGAGGCCAGGGATGATTTCTTACACTCGTTTGTAAAAACCTCCCAGAACCTGTAACAGCACTTGCAAGGTATTCAAACGCTGTGAATTGATCTTAGTCTCAAGGAGCACCCTGAGAACATGCTTTCTGTACCCACTTACTGAGCCACCACTATGTGCAAAGACTTGTGCTGGGCACCATGGGGAACACAGGCGTGGTCACGTGCGATCTCGTCCTCAAGGGCAGAGTTCACTGTTCATCCACCCAGTCGCTGTCTCATTAGGAAGCATTTGCTATGTGTAGCACACCATGCTGGTTGTTGGGAATGACCTCTCCAGAAACTCCCGGTCTACCAGCGAGTCACAGACTCAGTTGAAATTACCCACGGGTCTAAGTGCAGTGCACTAGAGGACTGCAAGGCAGGCTCCGGGCCCCTCCAAAGGGGTGCCTCCCCCAGCCTTAGAGGAAGCAACCTCTGACCAACACCTTGATCAGCCTGGAGAGGGCGCATGGCAAACTGCAAGTTGTTCTCAGGCGACAATAGGAAGTGCTGATTGCATCCTGGCTCTGCCTGACCTGTGGCTCCTGGATCCACTGGTAATAAGAGAGGCCAGCAGAGACAGGGAGCACCACAGCTAGAAAAGTCAGGAAGGCTTAGGGAATTTAGAGGGGCATGAGGAACACCAGCCACGACCCAGCTGAACCTCTGGGGAAACCAGCCACAGCTCCAAACTCTACCCTCCCCATCCCCCCACCCCAGCTGTTTCATGAATGTCTCTTCCTCTCCCTTGACTTTGCCAGCCATCTGGCCTGCCAGTGAGCCATGGCTGGGGCCAGCCTCCCCAACTTCATGGGCAAGGAAGCTGACCACAGCTTTCCTGAGCAACCTCCTATACATGGAAGACATCATCCTGCTTTTAGGAACCTTAGGGTGTTTTCCTGTCCTCCTCTTTTTGAAAAGTTGGGAAGATATTCTCAGAGGTGGTCAAGAAAGCAATAAAACCCAAATTTTCTTACTTTAAAGGTAACCTCTCCCAGTTTCCTCTTTACGGGGCCACTCTGATATGTGCCACTAGAGGGCAGCAAGGAGCAGGTGCACCGATGCCCAGGGCTCTCCGGTTCCCTGAAGCCCCCTGAGAGCCCTAAGGGCAGTAAACCGGTCCAGGTAGTGTGGCCTATGAGCCAGACCCTGTGGTGAGGACTTTACCCACCTTATTCCACTGAATCCTGCTGACAATCATAGCAGGGCATTCCATCATAGCTCCACTTTATGGATAAGAAAACCAAGGACTAGGGAGGTGGATACACTGCCCGTATTCACAAAGCTTCCAGGCAGTAGACACAGGATTCAAACTGAGTGGCGTGTGGCAGTGCTTTTGCTCCCTGAAGTACACACAGTCTCACCGTTCCTGCTGACCGGGGCCCACGGGAGACTCTGCTGTGCCCTCACCCGGGGCTTACCTCCTATTTACTGAAGAAAGATTAATTATCTAGTCAACACGGGCCACACAGTGAGCCAGCCTTAGCCGGGCTTGTCTTGAGTGTGATCATACATCTTTTAGAGGCAGAAGTCCGCACCCTCCACGTGCTTCTCCCTTCTCCAGCGTGGACCCCACAAAGCGAGCCCGACCACCATGCCATGGTTGTTCGGGCCCAGGGTCTGGTAGACACAAATTCTGCTGGAGAAGCAGGGGCCAGAGACTTTTCCTGCAACCACCGAATCACTTCAACAAGCAAGATGACTGCGCCAGCAACCAGTTAGATTCAACATTTTAGCTAGAAACAAGGTGAAACCATCTTTGCTTTCCAAAAATTAATTCAAAGCTGGATTTGAAAAGAATCAGCTGGGCTTCATAATGAGAGCTGACATCGTGGGATGAATAGTAGGCATGTCTAATTGGATGCAAATGAGACTCTCATCTCATAGAGTTATTCCCCAGAGCAAAAGGGAAGGTGAAGCAACAGGCTCTTCCTTTCCACCCCGTTGTTTCCTTAAAGGCAGCCCTCGAACAAGAATCATTTCTAAATTACAAAGGCTTTTGTCCCTTTGAAATAATGATCTGCCAAGACAGACTGGAGCTGAGTACATGCATTAGTACAGTCAAAAAAACATTATAAACTGAGAAAAGATGAGAGGTAGAATAACCTTCACTTCCTTGATCGCTGCTAAGATACCAACCCTTCTGACTCCCCGCACTTTGAAGGGCAACAAAGTTTAATAAAAGCTGCAACCACCAGCATGAAAAGTAGTTATTGAGTGCTTTCTCAATAAACCCTTTTAGTAGTCCCATTTTACAGATGGGGAACATAAGGCTTAGAAAACCTGAGTAACTTGTGCATGGCCACACAGCAGCCAAGTGGTCTTGGGCAGTGTCAAATCTTTGGACACTTCCAGGTAGGGTGACCATATATCCTGGTTTGCCTGAGACAAGTCCGGTCTATGATTGTTGTCTCAGTGTAATTATGAAGTGTTTCTTTCTTCTCTCTTAAAAGAGTTCTAATGCGATTGATAAAAATTGTGATTGCTCCACTTACAGGGCCTGACAGGAGAGTACAGAGGGTTTGGAATTGTACTGTGTCTGAGAAATGTTCAGTCAGTTTCCCCCCTTGAACAACCTACTCCTAAGCTAGTGTGGGCCCTTTGGAAGTAATGGTGCCTCTTTAACCCTGAAGAGCTCCCCACAGAATATTCCAGGGCAGCCTCCTGGTTTCTTCTGTTCTGCCCTGGTCTGCCTCCTCTGCTAAGTAAAAACTGAAGCTGGTGCCCATGGACTGCTCTCTGGGGAGCAGGCACATGGCACTCTGGAGACCCATCTGTTCAATGAAGACGCAAATCAAAATCCCTCTCCCTTTCTCTGTGTCTGTTCACATGAGACTCCCCAGACAATTGGGAGCATCAGACTCTGGTTTCAGGAGAACAGAATCAGCCAAGCAGCTGTACTTCCCAGAGGACTGAGGGAAAACTGTCCCTTGATGATGTGGTTGGCATGCACTGGGAGTGGGGGATTAGCTACTTCAGAGGAGCCGTCATGAGATATGGGCCTCTGACATCATCCTATTCCGAGGCAGGGATCCTGGGGAGGGCTGAAGCATATCAGGAAGGTTGGGGAAACCCTGCAGAGACGAAGGTGTACTCCCTCTCCCCACATCAGTTCCAAGCACCTCTCCCCTCCGACTGCCTGCTGCTGGCAGTAGTCAAGTCTGGAGCACTTTCCTACCACAAGGTTGCTGACTGGCTTCCTTCTCTAGGCCTGGAAGAAGCTGTGGTGAGGGAGAGGGCACAGCGCCAAGACTCAGGGTATGCTAGATCCTCACTTCACTGGGCCACCTGGAGCTGTGGCAGCTCAGGCTTGGGGGGGGCGGGGCACGTGAGACCTGCAGGCTCACTGACTCAGCTGTCCTCTCCATGTTTAGCCCTTAGGCTGGCATCCTGTTCCCGAGGCTGCAGGATATGTTCAGTTGCTGCTCTGCCTGACCTGCTCCACCCCAGATCCTTAAGGGGTCCTCTGTACCTCTCCCCTCCCCCATCTAGTCAAACAGCCCCTCGTGGGATAAATCACAGAAGGGGCCTGGGTCCCAGCATCGTGTACCAGCCCCAAGTGTCTGCAGAGCTAAGAGTGCAGACTGCAAGCCAGATGGGCCCATTCAATCCTGGCTCCTATCCTTAAAAGCTGAGTGACCATGGGCAAG
Organism: Lutra lutra; assembly: GCF_902655055.1. Lineage (NCBI taxonomy): Eukaryota > Metazoa > Chordata > Mammalia > Carnivora > Mustelidae > Lutra > Lutra lutra. Next base: position 74,789,722 of record NC_062282.1, on the reverse strand, counting down.
TGACTTAATTTCTCCCAAGCCCCGCTTTATAATTGAGCATTAAATGTCTCAACACAGAAGGTAAAAATTCAATACATGGTTACTTATTATTATTACCATCCTACCTTTAAAATTTCCAACATGACATTTACCAGGCATAAAAAGGCCAGATGTGGGGGCACATATCTACCAAGAAAAGAAGTTGGAACCTCAGGTGAACTTCCATACCTCAGTTCATCATTTATAAAATAAGAATGGTAATAATGCTTAATCTCAAAATTTTTTTTTGAAAAACACTTAATGAGACAATCCAAGTAGAATATGTAAAACTCTATGTGGCACAAAATAGGCACACAGTAAATTGGCAGCTAATAATAACAATAAATTCACATTAGTCACAAGAATATATTTAACAATTTAGCAGAGACTCTCACATCTGGGGGGAAAAAAACACCTTAAAACCTAGTCCCACCTTGCACCCAGTAGCTAAATTTCGTTAAAGTTATGTAATTTTTAAACTGCTTTTGGATGCTGCCTGCCCCACCCCCAAAAAAAGCTGATGAATGCAATGTTTCATTCTCCCTGAAAAAAAAAAATCCACAGACATTTTACAGTTTCAGGAGATTATGAGATTCCCCCAAAGTCATCCTAATGATTCCCTAGATTCTATGTGAGTAATTCATGCTTTAGACCATTCCAGATGGGGCATCCAGAAGCTGCCTGAATGCTTCTGCTACCAGGAGCCCCACAACTCATAATGCAGCTCACTCTGTGGTTGGAAAAGTGCTAAAAAGTTGTCCAGTTCTTCCTTGAACCAGGATACTAAAAGATGCTTCCTGAGGCCTATCTTTGGAGTAACACACAGGTAGCATGATGATACCTTTCTCAGGTGCCAACCCTTGTCATTTGTGGAAGGCAGGACGCCCGGCCATGACACACCTGATCCTCTCCAGGATAACTCTGCCCATCCTCTCAGCCATTCCAGGGGACGGCTTCCAGGCCCTTTGTCATCCAGGTCACCCTGCCCAAACCACCTCCTGCAAGCCACCTCCTGTGGCTCCTTTCCTCCATCTAGGGCATTGGCTACTGTTCTTAGCCACCTCATCACATCCATTAGGCAAGAATCTACCTGATCCCCAAGGCCTCATCATACAAGACCAGAGTTTCGTGCCACACACACTCCCCCTTCAACCTTGTGTTGGGCCCACTGATCTTTCAAACCTAAGGCCACCACTGTACATCTGTCCCAGTCAAATTTAGTCTCACCGATTTCTTCCCTGACAAACCTTTCGGGAGTGTTTGGAATTTACATCCTATCACCCAGTGTATTAATTCTGCCTCTCAGCTTTGAGACATTTGCAAATCCCATCCAAGGTCAGGCAATCGGTAAGATTTACACATCTCCCTGTGTTAAGCTCGGAGCAAAGTGCCTTACACGTGTTCTCGTTAAATCTTCACATCACCTCTATGATCCAGGCATTGACATGTATACTGTCATCCCTGTTTCATAAAACACAACTGAGTCTGAGGGAGAGTCTGTCACTTGTGTAAAGCTGCCCAGGTACTGAAGAGCCAAGCCAGGATTTCGACCCAGGCCCGTCCGAGCCACACTATTTTCCCCCCTGAATGGCATTTTTTCCTAGATATGTCCGTCTCTCCAACGAGGCTGTGGGACCTTTGACAATAGCGAAAAGGTTTTGTCTCCGAATTAACCAGCCCCTGGCTAGTGCCTGGTGCAGAATGGTTGTTTCATGATTAAAAGGGAAGGCAGGAAAGGGGTACAGGGCTGAGCTCCGAATTTCACGTTCTTCTGTTAGGACATTTATTCTACCCTGTGGAACATTAGGATACGTTGTTGGCCACGCATGACCATAAGATTCCGCGTCCCCAGCTGCCAGGATCGCGCTGGCCTAACAGCGTGACATCCCTTCACTGACGTCACTGGAAAGCTGACCCAGAAGAGCAGCCTCACATCCCCCCCCAACACACCCCCCCCCCCCGCACCAGAGCCCAGCCAGGGGCGCTCCCAGAGTGCCACCCACTCCTCCTGCCGCAGAGCCGGCCTCCTCAGCACAGGGGGCTCCGCGGTGGCAGAAAGAAGGTTCAGGAAGCCTCTGGCTTGAGAGTTCTCGAGTGTTCCTGATGAACTCAAACTCTTCTTTTCATGAAATGGACTCTGCAACGAACTCACAGAACTTTTTACGGAGGAACCAGACCAAGGAAAAGAGGCGTAAGACAACTACTGAACACCACCGCCACCCCCACAGCTGCTGTCACACCACAGTCTGTGAGCTGAACCGGTTCTGTCCACACAGCACCACGTTTCCACGCACACCCCTCTCATAGCATACAACCCACACCATGGCCTGTTCCTTTTACTACAGGCTGCAAGGTCTTAATTCTTCTGGGAATCATCCAGCAGGAGCCTATCTCTGTGGGTTAACGGACAGAGGGAAAGACCCAGGGAAGACCCAGCGTTCACGTGAAAGAGAAAGAGCAGGAGCGCCATCTTGTGGTGACTTCACAACTTGCAAGCCTAACTTACCCCTTCCGCGGTAACAGCGTCCCAGCCTCTTGCTCTTCCCTCGGGAAACCACTTCCCCATCCCCTGAAGCCTGTGAGGGGCTGTGAATCACCACGTCCAAGCCCACCTGCCCCCCCAGCGGTAGAGACGGTCCCTAACTCCGGCGGCCAGTCAGAGTCCAGCATCGTCCCCCCCCAGCACGCTGATTGGCTGAGGCGAGGACACATGACCCAAGAAAGCCAATCAGGGACTTAACAAGATTTCCTGAGAAGCAGGAGTTAAGAGGCTTCTCTTATCTCTGATCACAGGCTGTAGGGATATAGCCTCAGGGTACCGCAGGTCGTATTTGGGATCATTTAAAGAAAATCTGCCGGGAGCAGAAGGAAGGAATCAGAGCGGAGAAATGGAGTGCCGGGACTACAACCACAAGGGTTAGTCCCTGGATCAAACTTTGCCTGAACTTGGCACCCACTCTCCTCAGCTACAGGAGCCAACTCGTTCTGCTTTTGCTTAAGCAAGAATCAAGTGTCACTTACAATCAAGAGGCATTACACATCTGTAGAAGTAAATGAAAAAAAATTAAGCCTAGTTGCAAAAAAAAAAATAATGCTTTCATTAACTTTATAATAAGGCTTTTAAAAACAAATAACTTTAATATCAGCTCTACTAAATTCAAATAAAATAATTACATCATACAATAAGTCTTAAAGCCATGGGTCTTGATCTAATAGATTAAAATATAAAGCTAGCAAGGAAGAAAGAGCTCCACCAAAAGTTCAAAAAGAAGTGACTGCTAAGTATAACAGAACATTTTCTGAGTATTTTGTATTGTCATATCTCTCTTTGCAACCTGTGTGGCAATATGGAAATATCCTCAGGAACTGCTGGATAAATTCTTCCCGTCAATAAAACCATTTTTAGGAGTACATGCTGAGAAAAGAATTCCAGTCAAGGAAAATGATACTTGCATGGAGATGTTCGCTGCAGCATTATTTACAAGAGGTATGAATAAATAAATCAGCAAACTCAAAAGGTCAGAATACATAAATGTTATGTAACATCAGTTTCATTACATAGACATAACCAGGCAATCTATTCATACACCAGCTACGGAAATATTTATTCAAGGGCACCTGGGTGGCTCAGTCGGTTAGGCATCAGAGTCTTGATTTTGGCCCAGGTCATGATGTCAGGATCTTGAGATCGAGTCCTGTGTCTGAGTGTGGAGGCTGCTTAGGATTCTCTCCCTCTGCCCCTCTCCTCCTTTACCCCGCTCTCTCTCTAGAAGGAAGGAAGGAAGGGAAAGAAAGAAATACTTACTCAAACTTGCTGAACACCAGCAATAATTTACTGAGTTATTTCCCATTTTTCATGTCATTTCACCCTGAAACAATTTACATGTTATGGACTTCTTTATAAACCCTTCTATAAATGTGTGATCTAAGGCTTGGAGGAATTTATACCTATTTGGGGAGTGTGACAAAGGATTTCAATCCAGGAGTCCTAATACAAACTCCACACACTTTCTATGAAGCAGATAAGGCAACAAGAAGGTCGCCTGAGTTATGTGTACAGGCAGCAAATGGCCTCTGTGGGTACTTCCCTGTATGTTTAGCTATATGTTTAGCTGTCTTTTCCAGCTCATGTTCCAGGCAGAGGCGAAGGAAAGAGCCTTTATTAGCATCTGCCCAATGTCAGGCACTGAGCTGGGTTCTTTGTTTCCACTGTCTACATTAACCCTTATAGTGATCCCTGGAGGTGGGGATGGGGAGATCTCACAAAACCTTCATTTCTACAGAAGCTGAATTCAGAGAGATCCAGAGGTTTATTCCTGGTCAGGTGCATGGCCTCTTACCTATATGTGTAACAAGAAGATGAATGGGAGAAATCATGGAGACTTGCCCAGACACAGCAGGGGATAAGGAGAAGGGTACTATCTGAAGGGTTCTGAAAGTCAGACAGAAGGATATGTGTGCCATAACGCCTGGAATGGGGAGAACAACCATACTATATAAATGACTACCATTATAGGACTCTAACTCCAAGCCAACACTACCCATGATTTCTCACCTCATCCTAAGAGCAGGCCTTCAATCCAGGCAATATTATCCCATTTTACAAATTAGGACTTACAGCAAGTGGTACAACCAGGCTACAGATAAAGACCCATCCTCTCAACACCACAGCCCATGGCCTTTCCAGAGCCCAGCAATCTCCACAACTGGACGGTTGAGTCTGTGGCACACTTGCAAACACAAGAGACAGAGAGGGGCTGGGTGGCATACCTCACGTGGCTCCTCGGGGGGGGGGGGGGGGTCCGAACAGCAGCAGCATAGCTGGTGGGAGACAGCAGCCCAGCTCCCCACTAATTGCCCCTCTTTGTGGTGTTCAGTTAAGGACTCAGAAGAAACCAATCTTTGTGTCTTTTCATGGTTAAAATTCTACATAGAACAGAAACCTCAAAGCAGCCACCAAGCCAGTCTTTGTTGGGTTTCTAGGCAGTAAGGACGCTGCATCTCAACACTTAGAACTCAGAGAGAAAGGGGCTCGGTTATTCAAAGGGGAACTCAACAAGAGCCTTTTTCTCCCAAGTCCTTGCAATTCTGGACTCACTTTTAATCCCCGGAAGAAATGTTGGATCCCTTTTCTCCTCCACATCCCAACGTCGTTCTTGCAAGTTCACAAACTGTGAGTGGAAGATTTTCAGTAGTTGGGCAGTCCCCACTTTCTACCCCATTCTGATAGAACCAGTTTCGTTTTTGGAACCTTGAAACCTTCATTTTTGAAAAATATCAATACATTCAGAAACATATATATATATATTTTTAAAGATTTTAGAAACATATATATTTTTTTAACTCAAGTTTTTAAATACAAAGAAATATATGCATTGTAGGTTCACAAACAAGCCTCAACTGCATTCCTTCAAAATAAGGGGCCAGGCAGGTTTCTGAAGAAGACATTCAGGGGAAGCTGGCTGAATGTGCTTGTCCTAAAAAAAGCATACATACCCTGGAAAAAAAAAAAAGCCAAAGGCGGGTTTAGGTGCCTGGGTTCTACAAACAAACCCTCCCAGGTAGGAGAGATGCGGTTTCCAACTCCATGAAGAATGAACAGCTTTTAAAGGCAACGACCTCTTGCCTTCTCTGGGCTCCAAACTCCTCCACGGGCCAATCACCACCACCACCACCACCACCACCATCATCATCATCATCCCCAAAACAATCACTTGAAGAGCAGCTAAAACATGCAGGGCCCTCCCCGAAACATGTGACAGACTTTATTCTATTGAATCCTCAAACTTTCAGGAGAAGACGAATGCTTACCCCCACTCAGCAAACAGGGAACCTGAAACTCAGGGATTCTAAAGAACAACACAGCACAGCAGGTGGCAAAGCTAGAGGGAAGCCAAAGCTTTTGGACTCCAGTCCAAGTTCTTCCTGCCTCAACCTCCCATATCCCTGCCCATCTCCAAACCCAGTGCCTTGCTGATGAGAAGATGGACATACCTGGAGCTCAGCCCATGATGCCTAGGTGAAACACTTTCTTCCTTCTCTCCGAGAGGCTTCCTGTTGACACACCCATATGAGCTGTTCCCAAACAGATGCCCTCTGACCTCTCTCCCCTGACAAAGAAGTACTCCAGACTCTTTCTTCTTTATAACTCCAGTTGGCCAACCAACTGTACACAAAAACCCTGCTCAAGGATCTTGGGATCGAAAGGTGGCAATGGGTCAGCCATTTGGGAGAGTAGCTTGACAAAATCTTAGTATCAAAAATGTCCATTTCTGACACTCTACAGAATATCTGACCAGTACCCCTTAGATGGATGGCACACTCAAATAGGGCAATTCAAAATGATTTAATAAAGGAATGTCAGTGATGTGCTGGGGCCAGAGCCTGAGAGCCCATGGTGACATTTTCAGAATTGTTGGTAAGCCTGGAATCCGCCACGGTGGGAGAGATTACACTACAGAAATCAGGAAAAGTTACATAAAATTAGGGCTTAGTTTGGTTTGGTTTTTCTGAGTGAGAGAGTTATTAAACATTTGCCAGCACACCCAGGAGAGAATTTGTAAAAATGTGGGCAATGTTAAGGGAACCCAAGTAGGATAATGAAGTCGTCTGAGGTTAGCAACAGTGGGGAGCTGTGAGCAGCCAAGCCCTGAAGAGGCAAGGAATGGTACCAAACCCAGCTTGTAGCTGAAGGGGAGGACAAGCAGATAGAACCTTTGAGAAAGACAATCCATTAGGGCAGGAGATAGGGGGAAAAAATACTCCAGTCTCACCCCCTTCCCTCCAACCACCTCTGGCTGCTGCTTGCCATTGATGGAGCTCACCTGAAAGAAGAGGGTGTGGGAGCCTCCCCCTCCCCCACGAAGCCCAGAATGATGGGCTTCCAGGGCCACATGCAGAGGAATGAAAGGTAGAACATGGATCTGGGGCACCTTGTATCCAGAACAAGATGCCACCAATTATTAAACACACATACACACATTCTCTCTCTCCCTCTCTGCACAAGTAAATAGATGGATTTCTGGAAGGGCCCTCAAGTCCCTGGTAACAGGGGTGACCTCCGGGGAAGAATGCTGGCAATTGGGTCAGCAAGGTAGGATTCGCACCCGGGAAAACATGGACTTGGGAGCTGGACTCTGCCCCAGATCGACTCTGGGAACTGGGCAACCCCTCCAAGCTTCCGTTTCCTGACGGGTGGTGGAAGGAAATGGCCCCTGAGTTGGCGGGCAGGAGGGGCTGGTGTGGGGGGCCAAGGACAGGGGATTTCCTTCAAAGAAGAGATTTTGTGGTCCCCGTCAAGGGACTGGGGTGGGGGTGGCGGGGTGCTTCTGAACACTTCTCTTTCCAAGTCCTTTGCATCCACCTCCCAGACTGGGAGTCTGGAAAAGGCTTCCCAGAGCGAGCAGATGCCTCTGGGAGGCGGGAGCCTGGCTCCACCTTGTGGCTATTCACGCAGCTCCCTGGAAATGACACAGGGATCCCAGAGGGAGCATCAGGGCTGGGGAACGCTCCAAATAAAGACTTTGCCCACAAGTTCAAGGACACCTTTGCCTCCTCTTCCCTCTCACCCTATCAACATTGTGCCTTCAGAGGAAAAGTAGCCTCTCTGGAGGCTAGCCCAGGTCCCACCCGAGACCATGGCTGCATATCAGCCCCTAAAATCCCCTCCAAGGGCCTTCTCACACTGCTCCACTGAGGCCTTTAACAGGACAAAGTACCAAAACACAATATACAGCATCTCTGTTCTACATTAATAAGTGAATGCTTTGAACCTCTGCTAAACACAACAGGATATGTTGTCACAGGACCCCTAAGATTCTGGCAGACTTTTAAAACTATGGATTTGGAGGCCCCTGGGTGGCTCAGTCCTTAAGCATCTGCCTTCAGCTAAGGTCCCAGGATCGAGGCCCGCATTGGGCTCCCTGCTCAGCCAGGAGCCTGCTTCCCCGTCTCCCTGCACCCACACCCCACTTGTGTTTTCTCTTTCACTCTCTCTCTCCCCCAAATAAATAAATTCATAGTATAATACGGTATGATCTAGAGACAGAGGCAAAGTCAAAGTTGTAGGATACCTACTTTCTCTCCAGCCTGTCATTTTTTTAAAGATTTTATTTATTTATTTATTTGTCAGACAGAGATCACAAGCAGGCAGAGAGAGAGAGGAAGAAGCAGGCTCCCCACTGAGCAGAGAGCCTGATGCAGCCCTCAAACCCAGGACCCTGGGATCATGACCTGAGCCGAAGGCAGAGCCACCCAGGCACCCCTGTCATTTTTAATTATAAACTCACTGGAGATAGTAATGTTGGAAGTTAAACGTCAGCCCCGCCCTGTCTGGGAGGACAGGCCAAATGATTCTCCGGCCTGGCCCCTCAGGCCCTTGACTCTGCAGGTGCTCCCCTTTAGCTAAGTAAGAACTTGCACACATATAGAGCTCCCATTCATTCCCACAGGATGTTCAGAAGGCACATCCAGGAAGCCAATGGGAGGGCTGGCCGAAAGCAGTCGTTCTGCCCACCTGCCACTGAGGGACCAGGGATGTTTCTGGTAAAGCTGGAGCTGGGGCCTCGTCCATCGGCCTCTTGGTGATCTAGAAGAAGGGACTGAGGCCTGAAAGGGTTTAAGGCCTCAACCTAGACCCAGATCTATCCCTAACTTCCTCTCCAATGTTCTTTCAAGAAGCCACATTGTCCTTGACTGAGGCTCAGAGAAAGATCATCTTTACTGTGATAGAAAGGTGGAGGGAGACCCTGCCCACCTGAATACACTGAAGCCCATTCCCTGGGAAAGGTCATGAGCTTCCCCATGTGTTTAGGTGTGAGTGCTAGGGGGTGAGTTCTAGAAGGCCTCAGCAGGTCCCCTCGTCCAGCCCTTTATTTCACAAACAGGTAAACTGAGGTCTCAATGGGAACACAACCTAGTTTTGAGGCCCAGGCCAGGGAACAACCCACCTCACCCAGGAGGCTCCCCCGCTGCACACTGCATAACAATAGGAGGCTGAACCCCAGTGACTGAGGCCTGGGCACCAGTCACAGGGCCCTGTGTCTGAGCTGCTGGAGAGAACAGAGCCAGGCCCAGGATGCAAGCAGGGGGCCACAGGGCAGAAAGATCAGAGGCTTTGCCAGCTGCACTGTGACCTGTAAAGTGGAAGCAACAACCACCTCTTTGTGACCGGGGTATAGAGAAAGTAGTTCTTACAATCATTTTATTGGAAACTAAGAAAAAGAAACAGAAGGCATGCATTTCCATATTGGAGGAATATTTACTCACCACGCATGCTTGAGTCTCCATATAAGCACTCCCTCCTCCCTGTAGCCTTCCTAGTTCTGTCAGGCAGGCTTGAGTGACTCCCTAACTGGGGGTCAACAAAAGCTCCCCGCTCTCCTCCTAGGTGGTAAACCCCCCCAAGGGTGGAACCCAAGCCCAAGGCTTCTCTGGGACACTCCCAGGAATAAGTACAGTATTGAAACCTAGTAGCTGCTCAGTAAATATTTAACACCAATTAAATGAATAGCTACCTGGACTCATCCCTAATTACAATAAAGTACAAAAATCTTCTAAAGGCAACTTGGTAAATCTTGATATCAAGGAATCAGAAAATATGGAACAACAAAGCCTAACAAGAATCCTTTGTGAAACAAGTTATCTTACACATACAAGGTTTACAGTGTTTCCATTTCAGTGGATAATCCTCCCATAAAAGTTCTCAGATTCTAGAACTCTGGACCAGGCCAAGGTTTATCAGCTCTAGACCCAAGGCAGCAAAGGCCCTCTAGACCCAAGGCAGCAAAGGCCCAGGGAGGAGAAGCAGGGCCGAGCTGAGTGGGATCAGAATTCCATTTGATTTTTTGCCTCTTTATAACTTTCCTTTTTTAAAACCACTAACTGGAATATGGAATAATATGCTTAATTTGAAAACTAAAAAATAATCCAAAGATACATTGTAGGATAGAGGGTCTCCCTGCCAATCCTGTCTCCACACACTCACTCAGGCAACCACTGTGTTAATGGTTTTCCATGCATGCTTCAGAGGTTTCTTAGGCTTAGCCAAGCAAGATGAATATTTATTTTATATTCTCTCTCTCTCTCTCTCTCTCTACACACACACACACACACACACACACACAATGGCATACTATATACACTGTTAGTCTCTGGTCTTCTTTTGTTTTTCTCTCTTTTTTAAAAAAGATTATATTTATTTATTTGCACAAGCAGGGGGAGAGGCAGGCAGAGAGAGAAGCAGACTACCCGCTGAGTAAGGAGCCTGATGTGGGACTTGGTCCCAGGACCCTGGGATCATGACCTGAGCTGAAATCAAGAATCAAATGCTTAACCGACTGAGCCCCCAACGCGTCCCTATTTTTCTCTCTATTTAACATACCTTGGATACTTTTCTACTTGGGTACCTAAGGAGGTGTTTTATTATTTCCTTACAGCTACACAGTATTCTTCTATATGGATGCAACATACTTTATCTACCATTCCTCCTCTCAAAGGGGTCACTTTCAACTTTTGTACTTCAAATAATACTGCCATGAGTAGCTTCTGCAAAAATATGTCCTTGCTCAGGTTTGCCACTTTGCCAGAACCTCTCCATGTTCCTCAAGCCAACCCAGATCCTTCACTTCTGGTGCACCCCACTGCGTTTATTTTCTAAGATCCACTGGTGCCCAGGACAAGGGACCGGAAGTAGGCAGCTCAACCTCCCAACTCGGCCCTCTCTGTGCCAGAGGCACAGCTGGGCCTCTGGGTTCTCCTGCACACCCTTACCCAACCCACCCCATTCAGGGTAGGCCCACACCCTGGGGGTGGCTGACACTCATGGGTGATGATGGATCCCTGGGTCTTCTTGAGTCGTACATCTGTCACCATCTTTCACCAACAGGTGGCGCTGCTTTCTGCGTGTAGACCATTCACCTGCTCCACAGGAAGCAGGACTCCTGGAAGGGTAATAAACTCTTTACTCTGGGAATAAATGATGCCTTTTCAGCCATAGGATTGTCCACATGCCTCTCTACATGATCCTCCAACAGCCTAAGGCCATGACTACAGTCTTCTCTGCTTTCTCCCTTCTCAGTCCCTTTCCATGTTGCAGGTATGGGCAGCTTGCCTCCTTTCCCTGGACACCGGGAGACAGAATCACCCAGTAGTTATGAACTTGGGCTCTTGAATCAGAATTATGTTCAAAATCTGATTCCACCATGTGCCTGACTGGTGGCCTCTGGCAACTGGCTTCACTGTCTGAGCTCCTGCCACCTCCTCTGCGGGACTGGAGGACTGCACTGCACACCTCACTGAGTTCAATCAGGGGTAACACTGACCTGCACTGCCTGTCCAAATATTACACCTGGCCTGGGAAGCCTTTCTCAACATATGCCAGTCTTCCATCAGTTCATCCCACACTACAAGCTTGTTCCTGCCCCCAAAGTCCGCACTTGCTAGGGCCTCTGCCTGCAATGCTCTCCCCCTTGATCCCCCCCACAGCTGGCTCCTTCTTGTCCTTTAAGTCTCAGCTTCTGAGTCATCTCCTCAAGAGATGGTCCTCATCACCTCAACTAGAGTAGGGATCTCCTGTTCTGCCCCCACATTTATTTAGCACTTGTTACCACCTTCTACCTTAGGTGTGTACTCATTTTTGTGACGGCTCTCTTTTCCTGCCACTGGCTGCTTTGCACACCTGTGTTCTGATTCTCAGGCAGATGATCAGCTCTTCGAGGGCAGAAATGGCATCTTTTCCCACATGCAGCCCTTGGCCAGAATCCCTGCAAGGGCTCAATGGGTGGAGCCAGGATTTGGGGGAAGTAGGGGAGCAACTGAGAGGGATGCTGAGGGCTTATTGGTAGGAGGGGCCCCTGAAATTCATACCCTAAACATACCATCACGTGTGGATTTCTGGAAGTGACAGAGATGCACCCTTGGCCCCTGCCCCTCCAAATGGCTTTCCTTAGAACCAGTCCCAGCTGTCTTCCTGCTGATGGTCACCCACCCAAGTGTGTCCTACCCCCCGCAACTGCTCAGCCCCAGTGCTGCACTGAGGGGCCTGTCCTCTTCCCTGCAACTCCTAAGTATCCCTGGGATGTCCATTCTCCATTTTGGACGGGAAAGCCTATCCCCATCCATTCCCACACTGCTTAGAAGGCATGCCCACACAGCTCTGTCCTAAAGAAAAAAGACTTCAACTCCAGCAGGTACAGCAGTCTCCTCTAAGCACAAACAGTGCAATTCAGGGAGCCCTATGGATTCAAGCAAGACACAAAATCATGCTAGGGAAGTCAAGCCCAAATAAGAAATGTGCTAGGTCCAGCCAAGTCAGAAAATGTCCCCATGCCTAAAGAGACACCCATCTTGGACACACTTCCCTCAGAAGCACCCAGCTGCACCCTCTGTAAGAATGAAATCACACACATGATGCACTCTCTCTCGTCTGCCCAGATTTTCCTGGAGCTGGGGAGGTAGGGACATATACAATAGCAAGGTGCACATACACTTCACCATTTGACATAGATCCAAACCCAGGTCCACATTCAATCACAAAACATACTGGGCACTTCTTACACAGCAAACACGGTTCTTCTGGTCGTGGGGGGGACAACAGTTACTACCCCACATAGAACTTTTGGTTTAGTCAGAGACATAGACAAGGCACGGCAAGCAAATAAGTATGCAAACCACATGTACAGGCTAGTGGAGTCAGTGCTGTGATGCAGAGTGACCACTGGGGTCGTGGAGGGGGACTTTGGCCAGGATCATCAGGAGGTCCTCCTCAGAGAAGGAGCCAGCCCAGGGAGAGTGCTCCAAGAGATCAAGCTCATAGCCCTAAAGAGCATGTAAAGGCACTGAATGGAGACCAGTATTGCTGGAACCTCAAGGGCAGACAGCAGAGGCACTGGCCCTCTCCATGAGGTTGAGATACCCACAAGATACCCCCAAGTCTGCTTGGGGCAGAAAGCATCGAGCCTTGTTAACCAGAATTAAAAGCCGGGCTTATTCTATAGTGAGGGCCAAGGGAGACCTCTGAAGGGCTTTAGGCAGGTATGTTAAATGACCTTCTCTGCTCAGGAGAAGTTGACTTAACATCCTGGCAATGAATGAATGAGTGAATGAACTGAATGGACACTACAGAACCAATGAACATGGGTCACTTACAGTCTCAGTGCATGATCTTAGCATGCTAAGCATGATCTTAGTTCTTCAGGGACATGTAGGGACAAGAGAATCCCAGGACAGCTCACACACTCTAGAACCATGAACCCCACACCAAACAGAACACAGAGAGTATCTCCTTCATCACTCAGAGGTTGCTGACTTTCAGCATGGTTCAGCTCGGTGGCCCCTCCGAGGCTCTTCTCACCAAACAGACAGGGGGACCAGAGAGGAGAGGGAACCATTTAATGTCACACAGCCTGGTGACTCCCCAAGACCTCAGATGAGGGCAGCACAGGAGCCTGGAGGTTTCCCCTTGGGCTGCAAGCCCCTGGAGACACCTAACACCCCTCCATCTCCTACCCTGTCATTGTTTTTTGAGATTCAGAGAGTGAGAGAAGGGTTTTTCTCAAGGTAGCAGAGGGAACCCAGACCTCTCAAGTCCCACCAAGAAAACAAGGACAGAAGCTGACTTCAAAGCCAGCAACATCTCCTGTATGCCATGGTCACAGCCCTTCTCCATAAGAGCAACCAACCAACAGACAAGAATAGACCTTCTCCCTCACCTGCACCTGTGATGGCTGCCCTCCCCAAAAAGTAGGGCTGTGGTTTCCATCCCATGCCCCCAGCCCTTGGGTGGAGCTAGCTGGTCCTGGAGTGGGTGTTCTCACAAAGTGAGAAAGGGAGATGACAAGTGGTCAATGTCATGGGCACTGAAGCCAGATAGCCCTGCGCTCCAACCCTGGCTCTATTACCTGCCAGCCTCATGACCTTGGTCATGGATCTTAACCCCCTTCGGCCTCGGTCTCCTCATATTTCAAAGACAGATTAAAATGCACAGGCTTGCAAGTTTAATAAAATTATGCATATTGAGGGTGAAGCTCAACGTCTCTGAAAAAAACTGTTCAGAAACTATTTATGTCAATGTGAATGTTGATGATGATGGTGGAGTCAAGCTGTAAAGAGGACTTTCACTGAGTATCTTGACCCTGGGCATTCCAGGGCTTATGCTAACCAACAGGATCTGGAACATATTTGTCAAAACAGGAAAGAAGACAGGGATACTTTATAAAGATTTCTGCAGAGCCCACAAATGAGCAGAAAGTGTAGTCTGGCTGGCTTCCCAGCACCCCACGCCCACCCAACCCCAGACTCCAGGAGAGCCACCACCCAGCCCCCACTCCGGGAAACACCTCTTGGTGGTAACAGGTGTCCAGGTGTTGCGGTGAGCAGCCTGTGGCCAGGGTTTTGAGAGCTGGTGTTGTCACCGCAAGTAGCTCCCCTCTCCTCTCTCCTTCAGTGTCCAGAGAGGAGGCTGGGGGCATCTGTGGGAGCAGAAAGAGTATCATGTGGCCTGGGCTTTGGCAGAGCTTGGCTATGACTTACCTGTGGCCATGGGTGTGATTGGCAGTAAAGGCGTGACCAGGGTTTCAATTTGCCCTTGCCTGACCCCCAGATCCAGCAGGGGAATTAGGGACCTCGCCTCAGATTAGGGTCCTCCGTTTCCCACCCCATCCTATTCTAACTCCTAAAGTTACACCACCACAGAATGAGTGAACAGATACCCACCCGGGAAGCCCTCTGTCAGCCAGGCGCTGAGTGCCCAGCAGAGCCTGGGGCTGCAGTGCCAACTTCTGGGCCAACTCTCAGGTTACAGAGGTGGGGTGATCCCAGAGAACAGATGCGACCTTATTCCCTGCTCTGAACTTGAAGAAGGGCTGGGTGTGTGCACACATGTGTACATGCATGTCAACCACAGACAGACAGACACACATAGATGAACATGGGGCCCATACACAAAACTCTTCTCTCCACAAATACCCTTTGGACACCAGGTATGTGAGGCCCAGGCATTTTGCCTGAGGGCACAAAGAGGGTGTAGCATGGGCAGAAATGACTATGTCCTCTTTGCTTCTCCTGCTCCCTTTCTAGGCCAGACTCCACCCCACAGACCCTTCTCTCCCCCTACCCCCACATTGTCATTGCTATTACTAGGGTCACATTGGGCCTAGGGGTGCTTCTCTATTGCATCCAGTAAACAAAGGCCACTAGATCAATGCATTCCACAGCAGTCTGCTTTACTTAGATTGATAATGAGTAATGTATTTCTGTGCCCAGAATTTGCGGGTACCCACAGGGCCTGAGCGGCAGGTGCAAAGCAAAGCTGCCTCCCTTCCTTCAAAGAGCAATTACTACCTTCTCCTTGAGCACACGCACATAGTGGGAGCTGATTTTCACACTTTTCCTGCTTCTCTTTCTCACTCTGGTTTGTGTCTTCTCCACCTGCCCCAGGCTCGTGACGCCTATGGCAGGGTACCTGCTTCTCTTTTCCTATTTCTGCTTCAGAAATACAGAAGTGTCCACCCTGGCTGCAATTAACATCAGCTGGGGCACTCAGCACAGCAAAATCTAGGCATTATTCTGTGAGCATTTCATCCAAAATGGCCCCTTCCCTGTCATCACACAGCACGGAAAAAAGGAATGAGGGACACAAGGACCATCCTACTTGGAATATCCAGATCTTCTGCATCCTTTTTCCAACATACACTGCTGATCTGTCATTAGACACTAGGGCAGTGCACCCACTCCTAAGGCACCTAGGGCCAGGCGGCACTGGGCTCTTGGGGACCGAGTCCTCCTGACTGTCAGAAGGCAGCCCTTCTGAGAAGTCGGAGTGGGCCGTGTCCTCCCTCCCGCCGCCCCCCACCCCCACTTCAGATGCAAAGTGCACATATGGCTCATCTCCATCTTTGGGGGAGGTTCCGTCTAAAGTCCTCCCAAAGATTCAGATTGTATGACAAATCACGTTCTAGACTATCGTGGCGAGAAAGGGCCGGGGCATTTGCATCATTACCCCCAGACAACAGCTTCATTAGGCTGAAAGAGAGGTTTGCAGCCGCGCAAGCTCTGCCACTGACCTGGGCCTCTCACTTCCCCCATTGTCTGTGGGCTCCAAGGCTCTCACTCCAAACCATATGGTCCGTTTGGGCATCTCACACTGCCTTCCAGGAAAAGCAGGCATATTGGAGCAAGCCAGAGGCCTGCCCGCAAGACCGCAGGTGCGATCCTGCCCCAAAGTGAGATGGGTCTGTGCCTGGAGAGAGAAACTGCTAGAGCTCAGAGGAGGCTGAACTCTGAAAAGCAGGGTGTGGGCCTGAGAGGGAAGGAGAAAAGCACCTGAGCAAGAAGGCAAAGGAGAGAAAAGCCACTTGACATTTGCCCCTCACAGAGAAGGCAGCCTACTGTCCCAGACCTGTGAGAGCAAGTCTGGCAGAATCCTGGTGTGGAAAGCACTGGAGTAGCAGTGCTCATGCTGGGTCAACCCTTTCTTCACCACAGCCCCTACTCAGTCCAAGTATGTGGAGACCCCACAAGGGTCCCAGACTCCCGTCATTTCCCCCACAAATATGATGCAGAGCCACAGTCTGGCAGGCTAGAGAGTGAGGCAGCGACTCCCCTTCTCCAGTCTTCAAAACCTGAAAACCAGCCATCCATTTGAAGAGGACACCCTGGGATCTGGCTTAAAGGAGGCTGGGAGACATGGCTGGGTGGATGAGCTGTCCCAACCCTATTCCTTCCAAAATCCCATCTTTTTTTAAAATCCTTTGTTCCAAGCCTTTGCAAGATTCCAAACAGATGGAATGAACCCCGGAAGCCAACACAGCTACATGGGGAAGGGGAAGCTCAGCATGCCTCCCCAGAGATGGTGTGGGCTGTCGCCTTGGGCCAACCGGTGTGCCTTCCCTGTCATCGAGAAATGCACCAACATGGGCCTCACCTGATGGTCCTCTTAAGAGTAGAGGGGAAAAAAACATAAACTCCTTGGCAAGGCACTCCACTCCCCCCAACAGGGAGGATTAGGGTCAGGATTAACATTTTAAACTCAGACCGACTTTCTGACTCAAAGATCTTCGATCCCTAATCGTATTACTATCCCCGGGATTATTGCTTCGCTGGCTGCAGAATAGATTCTAAAATCAAATTGTTTCAAGTTGCCTCCTCTTTTCTCTTGGCTCTTGGGGTGGGGGTGGGGGGATAGCTTGTAGCTTGTTAAGGAGACCACTTCTAAAATCGAATCTCACTTAATATTTCTCTCCTTCCCCGCGCCAGGCGGCGGTAAGAAGACTGGCGACACGGTTCCTTTATTCCCGCCCACGCCTGCTCCTAATTCCTGGTAATTTATCCCATATTAAAACTTCTTTAAGTAAGAATGGACAAGCATCAGCACCTGCTATGCAAATGCGGCCAAATCCAGCCCGGGCCGCGGGGCGTGCGCGCCCGCCCGACCGCGAGCGGCCATTCAGCGCTCCCAAGGCGCCCTTCGCGCCCTTCATATGGAAACGGGCCCAGGGCCTGACAGATTGCGCCGCGCGCTCACTCGGGCGGCGGGGGCGGGGGCCGCGGGGCCGGGCGCGCGCCGGCCTCGGAAACGCCCCCCGGGGGTTGGTGGGGAGGCAGCAGGCCCGCTCCCGTGGGTGTTTCGCGCCCGAACTTCTCGGGGAAGCGCCCCCACGCGCGCGGCCACCCTGTGCCCGGGCTCCCCCCTCCCCGACGGCCCCGCGGTCCCGCCCCGCCGTCCCGCA
The DNA here is from genome assembly GCF_902655055.1 of Lutra lutra. NCBI lineage: Eukaryota > Metazoa > Chordata > Mammalia > Carnivora > Mustelidae > Lutra > Lutra lutra. The sequence continues at coordinate 74,771,978 of NC_062282.1, read as the reverse complement.
GGCTGGCCGGGGGCTGCCCCCAGCGGCCGGCGGGCTCCGGCGCGGCGCGGCGGCCCCGGCGGATAACAAGGATTAGCTGGGGGGCACCTTTGAAGCCCGGTCCCTCCTCACGTGGCTGGAGGCCGCCGCGCAGTCTCCTCTCGTGCGGCCCTAATCCCCGCACGCGGCCCGCCCCGCCGCGCCCTGGCCCTGGCCCTCTCGCTCTCCCCGGCCGCGCGGCTCGGGCAAGACCCCCTTCCCCGGCTGCGTGAAAGGAGCGGCGGCGGCGAGGGAGGGGGAGTGCGGGCGCGGCCGGCGGCCCAAAGACGTGCGAAGTGATAAATACATTGTTTCGAGGCCTCCCGCTCGCTCGGTTCCGGGGGAGGGGGGGGCATAGAAAATGAGGCACTTTCTTCCCCCTTTAACTCAAGGGGAGTACCAATAATTCATGTATGTTATAATTCTTCATTGCCCCTAGGTAGTCTGGGAAAACTGGAAGAAAAGAAAATGCCAGAAAGTTACGGTAAAACTTAAGATGCGACCGAAGTCGCTTTCTTTGCCCCTGCTGCGAGTGTTTGAATAAGAAGAATGCTCCCGGACTGTAACAAGCAAAAAGAATGAAGAAGACAAAAGATTTCCAAAAAAAGGTTTAGCTAGAAGACAAGGCAAGTGAAACTGAAAGGAGAAAAAAAGCATTTACAATGGAACAATAAGTGTACTAATCGCTTTGATATATTATACAAGCCCAAAGACCCAAAACATTGTGTAATTATTTATAAATGACTTCTCCACTCCTGTGTATAATGCAGAGGAAAGAATAAAACTGCAGGCTACTCTCTAAACTATTTCTAAATAGACCTCGTTCAAAAGAAGGCAGAAGTGTTTGAAATAAAATAATTAATGGTGGATTTTATGGTTGTCTCATTAAAACATTTTAATTACTACAAACAAAATGCATTTGTGTTCCAACCCAACATGAATTTATGTAGCTGCAGCGTTAAGAAAAAAGCAAAAGGAAAACACTTCAGCTATTTCTCGACTCTCTGTTTATTTCAGAATTCTCTCCATAAAACCATAGTCAAATTCCATTAGGATAAATTTCACTGCGACTTCTTTTGTACACAGGAGGAAACACCCTCAGTTTTCCCACACTTGACCCACAAGCATCTTGGAGGGAGGGGATATTTTTAATCTCCACTGATGATGTTCTTAAGGATTCAAAAACATGAAACAGACAAAAATGAACTCTGGCTTTAGCAATATCCCATGGCAGGTGCGGCCTGGATTTGGGGAGCTGAATCTAGTGACAGCAACAGCGGGGCCTCTGTTTTGTTTTGTTTCTAAATCTGAGCCCAGAAGATTTCAAGAAATCTAGGAAGGCAAAACCCAGTCTCTTTGAAGGAGGTTCTGGATTGATTCTAGCCTCAAGCAGCTGATGTGAACATGACTCCAGGCCTCACTGCTGAGGGCAGTGGGGGGTGAGCACCTTCTGCCTGCTCCCTCTTCATTTCAGGGCTTGCACCCCCGTGGGCCCTCCCTGCACAAGCATGCACAGCCCCTTCGCATCCCCCCACACACTGTACTTTGGGCACAAAAAGGACATTGTTTTACCCAAGACTGGTCCAAACCACAAACGCACTTCAAATCTTGGGTGAACCCAAGCACATATTGTCACCCCGCTAGGCTTGAGAACTCCAATCAAATTTGAAATTTCTTGTGGAAAGAATTCATTTGGCTGCAGAAATGACCAATACATTTTTGGAAGGCATTTCTTACAGGGCACTAGAATAAAGTTGATTATTAGGACTTCCCTTCAAGGCCAACATTCATCTCGCAAGTAGGCAGATTGTACACAACCAAACACATTAGTATACAATGGCACAGAATATTCAAGCAGACATCTCTGAGGTGGGAAATGCATACAGCCGGCACTGTATTTAGCAGGGCAGGGGCTGAGGGGGGCCTCCAAGGATTTCTGGAAACCATGGATAATTTGCCATTTTCCTTGCTCTGTCACTGAAAGACCCCTCTGTTTCCCCCCTCCTGCCTCGTTTCCCCCCCTTCTCCCCCCCCTCCACAACTGTCATGGGTCATCAGTAAAGAAAACAGGGAATTGTTTCTCCTTTCCACTCCCCAACCCTACCCTGCTTCTCTTAGATGGAAATGCTTATCTGCGGGTGTATTTAATAGACCGAAAGGAATACTGTGTGCCTCTCCGTCCAACATCTTCCTTCATCACATCATCTGGAGTAACTGCACCTTTTTCTGCCTTTAAAAAAAAAAAAAATTACAATGTTTTCTTTCTAAAATGCCACCCACCAAACCAATGTCATCCCTCCCCACAGGTAACTCCAGAAAGAACACGATGATGGTAGCAGGAACAGTGTGGAGAGGGTGGCCCTCGGACAGCTTTGCTTTGTGCAAAAAATCTGCCTTATAAACTCGGTGCACTGCGCTGCCCTGTGCCCAATACCCAGATGGATGAATGGCTGGGTAAGGCACCAAAACCCTTCACCTTTCTTCTCTTAAATGGCATCTGAGAGTTCATGTACACTGTAAAAACAAAAGAACATCGCCTGTAACAGAATCCAGACCTACATGTATATGTCACAGCACTCTTGAAATTAATATTCTGTGTAACAATTGGTGGGGAGGGAGAATGGTAAATCTCAGCTAAAACAGTTTCGGAGAAAAGGATGAAATGTGATGATGTCCTTCCCCCTGCCCCATCCAGCACATCCCGATGACCATGGCAGCACGTGGAATTGCAGGACACTGACCCCCTCAGCCTCGTTCCCTGGCTGGCTCAGTTACAGGAGCTTTGTATTTGTATATGCTGACCATATTCATTTACTGCAGGTAAACATTTATAATATGCCACTATTTTCTCCTATTTTGGCATTTCTTTCCTTAAAAAAAAATTCACCAAGAACCTCAAAAGACCCTGGAAATATCAAATGCCTTGCTCCACCCTGAGAGCCTCTCCTCCCATCTCTCCAGAATGTCAGTTCCTTCATGGCATGTTGACATTAGAAAGGTCCTCTCAATAGGGACTAGAACCACCTTCCCGCTGGTTCTGCCATGGTCTTGAGTCAGACCTCCAGAGATGCCTGGAAGAGGCATGCTCTTTCCAGTCCCTGCATCCGTTCTGGGGGGATCATCTCCTGCCCTCACACCCGCAGCTGTCACACAGGCACCACCCCTGGTCTTGGTTATCACTTGGAGCACCTCTGAGCCATCATAGAAGCATGTCTGATCTCATGGGCTTAGGTAAGCACAGGATAGGAGGTCGGATGCCAAAGCAAGGCATTTATTCCAATATGAGGAGCAAACAGAGGTTCACTACTTCAGCAGGTGGTCCATATTTCCAGAGTCTGATGAGGGCATCTGGGCTGGGGTCCCCCATCATCCCTACCACCTCAGGTGACCATGCTGTGAGAAACTCTGGTTTTATCCAGCCCCTTGGAACATCTGTCCCACCCACCAACATCTGCCGCCTGGCTGACTGGCAGCTGGATGGCTCACACATCAGGCACCCAGAAGACCTGGTGCGACCCTCGCCACCTCAGCTCCTGCTGGGGCTAGATTTATTGCATCCTAGTGTGCTCTAGGTATAAGGGCTTCCACAAATGTGCTCTGTACTCGCCTCCAAGGGATTTGGAGGGCAGGAGAAACTTCTCAGACTTTTCTTTTGGAAGGGAGAGCTCTGAGCCTCAGAGGGAACCCTTGGGAGCCTAAGATAACATCTTGTTCTCATTCTCCCAAGACTCAGCTCCATCCTCAGTGGGTCACCTCCAGGAGAGCCCCCCTCCCCCGCGCCACCTGCCAAAGCTTCAGATGCATTTATGAAAAGCCAAGTGGGCAGGCACTAATGTCCAGTGAGGAGCTTCCCCATGCACTGCCCATGAGTCCGGAACAGGCAGGGCAAGCCTTGGATGCCTGCCCAGGCAGGTCACTAAGGCTCGAGCAGAGGAGTGGGACACACAAGGGAGAGAGCACAGAGCCACTGCTAGCCCATAAGGTGCCTTTAGGCACATGTGAAAAGCACACCTCTCTGGGAAGATGCCATCCCTCATCACGGTGCATGGCTCAGTACATGGTAGACAGGTTAGAATTTAGCCGCACTTGCACTGGATGTTCTTGTGAAGTGAACCACTGGAACCACTGTGATAGTCCTGCTCACAGAAAGCAACAGGAGAAGGAGACGAAGAGGAAGAAGAAAGACTGCCGTGGCCATTCGAGACCCATCACAACTGTCCCCTACACTCTTCTCACTGGGACCCCATAGAAGCCCCATCCAGACTGGCTCCCACATTGCTGCCACAGTCATCCTCATCCCTCCATTCTATCTAAACTGCTTATTCATATCCCAACCATCTTTCAAGGCCTTCTCAAGGGGCGCCTCGGTGATTCAGTGAGTCAAGGCCTTCTCAAGTCCCCCTCCGCCAGGAAGCCTTCCCTGACACCCCTTCCCTTTGGGAGGTGCATAATGCTCTTCAGGTCTGCTCCCTTAGTGAGCCCTCAGTACTTCTCACAGCCAGTGTCAGGTTACCTTTCTGTGGCCAGGTCTCCTCTGCTCTGTGGCTACAGGTCTGCCTGACTCTACACAAGCACTGGCAAAGGGGAGCATGCAGGAAGCGCTCACTGTGTAGTTATTAACAGTGATGGAAAAACCTGCAATGGGGGCTGAAAGGATTCCCTAGTCTGGCCCTAGTTTGACCACCAGCGATCCCCTGGGTAACCTGGAGAAGAGAACCCTCCATCTCTCACCCCAGTTTCCTAGGTATGAGGTTCAGGACCCACACAAATAATCTCAAGGGTCCTGCCAGCAGTGAACCCTAGGCTTACGAGGCTCAGAGCCCCTGACCCCCATTGGCCAGTTTGTCATCCCTGTTAACCCAGTGTCTAGCACAGTGCTTAGCCCAGGATAGGCAAGCAATATGGTATACGGGTTGCCTCAGTCTCTGTGCTTTGGCTATGGAGCATTTAACTTGGTGTTTTATTCAGCAAACCTCAGACATCAAACCTAGCCAACCCAAGCAAAAGAGCCCTACTAAGAAGAGTCCTAGGGGTTTCTTGTGCAGTCCATGATTTTGAAGACTAGAGAACCAGCCTTGGAATATAGGGAAGATGGGGCATGGGTATCAGAACCACAGCTGAAGGCAGGCCTCCGAAAGAGTTAGGGCAGGATACCCACTGGCTCCCGGCCACACCTTCCACCACTGGGCACTGGCCCATCCAGGTTGTTGCCACAACACATGTATACTCTGAATTATCACCAGCTCAGAGCCTAAGTGCCAAGTGGGGCATGCAATTGACCCCATTTAAGTCACATGGCCATACCCCAATTGCCAGGAGTGGAGAGGGAGGTGTTCATGCATTCAAATTCCTCCCTAGGAAGGCTCTTCAGGAGCAAGGCAGCCAAGAAATGACAAACAGCCACTCCAGTGACCCTGTTCCCCTGAACAGACAGATTCTTTCTTCCAGGAATTTAGAAAAGACACTGCAGTAGGTTGAATAGTGTCTCCCCAAGAGATATGTCCACCGAGAAACTCAGAAGTGAACTTATTTGGAATAAGGTTCTTTGCAGCTAGAATTAAGGTAAGGATTTCAAGACGAAATCATCCTGGACTAGGGTGGGCCCTAAATCCAAGGTCAAGGGTCCCTATAAGCAAGAGAAAAGAAGACACAGAAACACAAAAAAGGAGGCGGCAGAGACAGATGTGGTGCAGCTACAAATTAAGGAAGGCCAAGGATTACCAGGAGTCACCAGAAGCTACAAGAAGCACAGAACGCACTCTCCCTCAGAGCCTCCAAAAAGAGGCAACCATTTTGCAGCCTTGATACCACACTTCCAGCCTCCTAAAGAACAGATGTCTGCTGTTTGAGGGCCCTAGTTTGGGGTGACTTAGTACCACAGTCTGAGGAATATAATACAGGGGCCTGGCAATGTCAAATCAAGGCCAGTGGGAGTGCACTGGAGCCTCAGAGAAGTGGAGTGAGGATGCCAGGGCTCCAGCAGGCTCACACAAATGCCAGCACCTTTGTGTTCCTTGAAATGCCTAGTGTCACCCAACAATTTCCCTTTCTTGCTTAACCAGATTAAATCCACTCTTGGTGACTTGTAACAAACCTAAAGCTCCTCTATCTGAGCGTGTATAGCCTTCTCTCCAGGTTGGGAGTACATGTAAAGCACTGCAGTGGGGAAGGCAGGGCTGGGTAGACCCCATTAAGCCAGAAAACCAGCACTGGACAAGCAGCCAAGGCGGGCTCTGCCTCCAGACAACAGTCCTGTAGAAAGGGGATAGTGCTCTGAGGACAGCAGGGACCAGACCTGAGGCACTCGCCCAGGTATCATGGGGAGGAGACTGAAACTTTGCTAAAAGGTGTTCATTTTGTTTTTAACCTCCCCACCCCCATAATCTGGGCTGTTCCTTAGTGAATGTTTCCCCCTAGGTACAAAGTTGGGTGTGTCTGGGTTCTACTGCTCCAAAGTGAGCACTGGTGACCAGAGAAAAGTGACCGCTGACAGGCAGAGTGGAAACCTTCTACTGTAAGAGGTGCGTTTATGTCACTAAAGAGCACTTTTCTCTGCCCTCTGCTCTATGACCCTCATCTGGCCACTCTCTGTCTTTGGATAGGGTTTTCCAGGGTTTCTGAGGGCGCTGCCTCTGCCAACCATTCATCGGCGCTGCGTTACAATATAACCCTTCCAAGTTTCCCTCATTTCCCTCATTCAACATCATTTCCCATCATACTCAACAGGAGAGACTTCCGCCCCATTTTACAGATGGGAAAAGCGAAGTCAAATCTCTTGGCCAAAGCGACGCGGCCAGGCAGCAGCCGGAGAGAGGAAGCGAACCCAGGCTTCCAGCCGGCTGCAGGTTTCCGAAACTTGCTGCGCGGCTCACACTCGCCGGCCCGCGCCCCGCCTCCCCGTCCCACCCCAGTGAGGGGCGCCGGGCCCGCCCCCGGAGGAGCGTGCCTCGGCCGCTAATCGCCGGGCGCCCCCGCCTCCGTTTCACCGCCCCGGAGACACCCACGCCGGCTTAGCCCTGAGACCGCTCCCCAGGCCGCGCGACGCCGCGGATTGGCCCGCGGTAATTACGGGCACGCTCCGGGAGGGGGGAGGGGCCGGGCGGCCCCCCGCGAGCATAAATTATGCAAATACCCGGGCGCCGCACGGGGCTGACCTGCCGCCTCGCTCCATTCACCGGGGCTGCCGCGGGGGCGGAGGTGGCAAGGGAGGGGGGCGCCCATTGTTGGGGCGGGTACTTAAGGGGTCCTGAGGCCGGTCGTGTGCCACACTCGGTACTCACACGAGCTGATCTGCTCGCCGGCGTGATCACTGGGGAGACCCGCCAGGAGCGTGGCCCCTGCAGACGAGGCAAGGAGGTGAAGCCAAACTCCAGGTGCGCCCCCGCGCCTCTCCCGGCCTTCGCGCCCGCAGCGGCCACAGGGTAGGCCCGGGCATTTGGAACGTAAGTGCGCCCCGGCGACCCTGCCCTCAGCCCGGGCTCCGGTCCTCCAGGAACCCTCTTACCTGCCCATTGGTCCCACGCCACGCAACGATGCCAGCCCCACTGGAGACCTGCCTCTCGGACCTCGACTGCACCAGCAGTAGCAGCAGCAGCGGCGGCGGCGACCTATCCGGCTTCCTCACCGACGAGGAAGACTGTGCCAGGCTCCAACCACCAGCTTCTGCCTCGGGGACGCCCGTGCCAGTGCGCAGGGGCGCTCCCGGGGTTCCTGCAGCCTCGGATACTCCCCGCGCGCAGGACGACGAGCAGGAGCGGCGGCGGCGCAGGGGCCGGGCGCGTGTGCGCTCCGAGGCGCTGCTGCACTCGCTGCGCAGGAGCCGGCGTGTCAAGGCCAATGACCGCGAGCGCAACCGCATGCACAACTTGAACGCGGCGCTCGACGCGCTGCGCAGCGTGCTGCCTTCCTTCCCCGACGACACCAAGCTCACCAAGATCGAGACGCTACGCTTCGCCTATAACTACATCTGGGCCCTGGCAGAGACTCTGCGCCTAGCCGACCAGGGACTGCCCGGGGGCGGTGCCCGGGAGCGCCTCCTGCCGCCGCAGTGCGCCCCCTGCCTGGCCGGGCCCCCGAGCCCCTCCAGCGACGCCGAGTCCTGGGGCTCCGGTGCCGCCGCCTCCCCCTGCGCCGCCGCCGCCTCGCCACTGTCTGACCCCAGTAGCCCCGCCGCCTCGGAAGACTTCGCCTATGGCCCCGGCGACCCCCTTTTCTCCTTCCCCGGCCTGCCCAAAGACTTGCTCCACACGACGCCCTGTTACATCCCTTACCACTAGGCCCTTTAGAGACACCGTTACCTTCCCCCTCCCTCAGGCAACAGGCAGTAGATGGAGCCCCAGCTGCAGTCTCAGGTCCCCCAGTCCGGGCGGAGGGAGGAAGCAGGAGCTTTAAAGGGACGGGAGATACCTGAGCCGCTTGTTAGGTCGCTGCACCCTCGCCGAGGCTGCCCCTTGGTCTGTTTCTCCAGCCCTCAGCCCCCGGCCCCTCCTGCCCGCCCTTAGACGGCCTTTCCTTTTGCACTTTCTGAACTCCACAAAACCTCCTTTGTGGCTGGCTCAGAGCTGACCCCAGCCACCACTTCAGTGTGATTTAGAAAGGGGACAGATCAGTCCCTGAAGACGAGGTGAAAAGTCAATTTTACAATTTGTAGAACTCTAATGAAGAAAAACGAGCATGAAAATTCGGTTTGAGCCGGCTGACAATACAATGAAAAGGCTTAAAAAGGAGAGACAAGGAGTGGGCTTCATGCATTATGGATCCCGACCCCCACCACGGCAGGCTTGCTCTAGGAAGAACCGGAGACTTGCGTAGCTATTCAGGCACCGGGCTGGGAATTACTTTAATTTATTCAAGATGCTTCTTTCATATGAAAATGTATTTTTGTACATAAAGAGTTTATTCTATTATGATGAACTATCAAAGTTTACATTTTTGTACTGCAGATGTTTTGTGTAAATAAAAACCAAGTTAAAAAAAATAAGTCACCAAGTTTCTCGCCTAATGTTGGTGTCTCTCTGAGGCTTTCTTCCCTCCCCCGGCAGCTCAACCACTAAAGTGAAACACTATCCTTACCCACCTCCAAATCTTCCAGGCCCTTTTCAAAAACAATTAAAAAAAAAAAATAAAATGCACCTGATTTCCACCAAGAAACGGATAAAGACAGACCGGGGCATTTGGAATCCATCATTTCCTTTCACCTTATAAACACAAGGGAGATCTTTCAGGCTCCCCGTAAGCCAATTAAGACTTTTTAGTGGGGAATTAGCCCCGGATACACAGCTACCTGTAGAGGTAGGGGCAGTGGGAGACTCTTTCTTTTGAGGAACTCCACATCAGCTGGCTCTGTGTTTCAAAGAGAGGGGATTAAAAAAGATCAATACAGTGTGACCACTGGCTAGGAAGTCCCAGTGACAGGTGGGCTCAGGCTGGGCAAGCAGAAGGGTCCACTCTTATAACAGCCTATTTAGAGGGAGAAATTGATTTGTAAACAATGCCTCGAAATCGTTGTCCATTGAAGCTAGGATCTCCCTGGCTGTGAGGTGTGGGATGAAATTATGCTGGTGTGGTATCCCTGGATGGGATGTGCACCTGCCTAAAATTGTGAGTTGGGTGCCTGCATACACATACCCCACATTTACCCCCCAACACATGTTGTGCCCACAGTGAGGGGGAGGGGTGGGGAATAGGGAGACATTCAGTGGGCTCTGTTCTGGCTTGCCCAGCCAGTCTTCAAGGGCAACAACCAAAGCTTTCATTTGCTGCCAGAGAAATCAGCCGCCCAAACTCAATGGGGATTTTTCTGACTGCAGTGTGTTTGTTGTCTGACAAGTAGCTAACAGCATTGGCCACGAGGAGCTTTTGTTTTAAATTTCAGGATGTGGAGGACTACAAGAGATACTTCCTAAAATGCGGTTGCTGTCTGTTCCCGCAACTCACAAGTTACCGCAACTCACAAGTTACCGCACATGAGCACCAAGATTCCCCCCCCCCACACTGGGTTGCCCCTTTCCATGAATTTAATTACTGAGAAGCAGGAGTTCAGGAAAATACTATGGTCTCATGTTATAGAAAATGTATCTGTTTAGGAGGTGCATAGAAACAGAGGGTCAAAAGTAAAGCCACAAACAGCATTTTCCACTTGTGCAAGCATTTTCCCCCCTAACATATGTCCTGACAAGTGAGATCCACAGACTCATATGCAGGGTCTCCAGCAGGCATCACCAAAGCCCAGCCACCAGCAAGGAGCCCTCTTTCAGATAAAAAAGCTCCTTTACAGAAGGTTCTGGAAAACTGGGTGCCTGCTCTAACTGCCCACAGAGCAGACAAAGAATCCTCCAAGAAAAGCTTCAGAAGTTGTGAGGGCTCAGAATGGAGTTGTTTCTGCTAAAAGCTCTAAGGAAGAAGTTGTGTCTCTTGAATGACCCTGCCTGGGGCCCCACTCTATTGTCTGTCTCAGAATTAATTCACCCTACTAGCTTTGCATTTTCCTATAGCAAAAGACACAAATGGTCTGCATCAGATTTTCTGCTTTCCTGTGCACAGGATGTTTGGAAGTGACTCTTTTCAGCCCCAGACTGCAGGAAGGGCAGGTCTCCTATGGAGACTCTGAGCAGCCAGGGGATAGGTGAACATATCTGGGCCAGAGGATGAGAACAGCTAATTATGTTTATCATTGTCCAAAATCCTTGGGAAAACCAGCAGCAAACAGACACCCCGAAATTCCCAAGGCATCCTGGAGCTCACAGCTGCAACAGGACCTTTGTCTCCTCTAACAGGACGTAGCCAGCACCGAAAACGAGATACATCACTACACCCTAGACTGTAGAAGGGCGAACCATATGCCCAACTTTGTTGCCAAAATAGGCTCATAACTTAAGGTACAGGGCCCAGAACACCTTCCATCTCAAGAAACATCTTTCACAACATCAGCTGCAGGGGCGGGGGTGGGGGTTCTCCACCCCTGCCAGTTAATATGGTTCTTCTAAAGAAGAAAGCATATATGTATAGCCCTTGGATCTCTCAAGTAGAAGAAAAGGAAGATTTAAAATGCCTATCCCTAGCTCAGGGGCCTCTTTCTTCCTGCAGCAGACTTTCGTTCATCCACAGGCATCTGGGAAGATGGGCTGGGGGTTACTAAAATATTCTAATCCATTATATAGCATAGAACTTCCTGCTGACAGCCATGATTCACTTCTTCAACAGAACCTTCCACCAAGGAATCAGCAGGTGCTTAGGAAGGCGTATTCATTCTCCACCTCGATCTCTCTATTTGCTTCTGTCCTGCTATAATGTATATTTGTACACACTGCATCCAACCCTCCACAAACCAGGCCAGGAAAGACTAGCATGCCCAGGAAATGCAGGATTTCCCTCTTATCTCTAATCACTGTTTGTCAAGCCCCTGCTGTGTGCTGAGCATCATTCCAGGCACCACGGTGAGCAAGACACCCCAAAAGGAGCTCCCCCAAAGGAGCTCAGAGTCTCACAGGGAAAGACAGAATAAACTCCTAAGAGACTGTGGTAAATTCTAAGGAGCAGAACATAAGATCATGTAAAATAAGGGGAAGAGGGAATGCCAGGGTTCAGGGGAGTTTGCTCTTGTAGAAAAGATGGTCAGGAGGGCGCTGGGTGTCTCAGCCAGTTAAGCATCCAGCTCTTGATCTCTGCTCAGGCCTGGATCTCAGAGTTAAGAGTTCACGCCCCGCACGGAGCCTACTTGAAAATTAAAAAAAAAAAAAAAAGAAAAAAAAGAAAAGATGGTCAGGGAAGGGCTTTTAATGAGATGACATCTGAGTAGAGGCTCGGAAGACAGAGAAAAGGAACAAGCCATGGCATTATCCATTGGGAAGCGTCCCAAGAAGAAGACGCCACAAGGAGAAAACACTTGCTGTGCATGGTGCAGAGAAGGACAACAAGGAGACCAATGTGACAGGCACAGACGGGGGTGGGCAACGAGGGAGATAGATGGGGGGCAATGGAAGCCATTATTCTTTTCCTTAAGGTTAAGGTTGAAAGCAGAGGAGTGATGTGCACTGACCTGTATTTTTTAAAGTCACACTGGTTGTTACACAGATAGCAGAGGTCAGGCACCAGGACAGAAGCAGGCACCCAACTAAGCCTCTGTACATTCGTCCTGGGGGGGGGGGCGGATAAAGGCTTATAGTGGTAGAAAGGTAAAGAATGGTCAGAACCGGGACAACTTCCAGAGCAGCCAACAATATGATTTGCCTTGGGTTATGAAAGAAAGAGAGAAATCAAGGATTGCCTTTAAGAACTGGGGTCAGGAGTAAGGAACACACAGAACCCATCTCTAAAAGCCCTTGACAAATGGTTAATTTTGCTGAAACTGCTCATTTAGCACCAAAAGCCAGGATGGAAACATGAGTTGCGGTGTCCAAAAGATTAAAGACAGATTGCCGCTCAAAAGAACCATAATGTCTTCTGGGCTCAAGGCGTAAAAATAAGGCCTTGGAGATTTGCAATGGGGTAAGGGAGAGGGGCAACCGAGGTCACAGACAATATCCTCACCACCAATATCATCATAGCCATCATCATCCTAGCTAGCACTTACACAGCACTGATTCGGTGTTCTACGTAGTTGCTAAAAACATGACATATATTCATCCATTTAATTCTCACAACTCGTGAAGTCAGTGATATCAAGATTTCCATTTTACAGATGAGGGAACTTGAGGCACAGAGAAGTCAAATAATTTTCCTGAGATCACACAGCTAGTAAGTCATGAAACTGGGGTTTGAACCTGGGCAATCGGGCCCCGGTGAGCCTGCTGCTTGTTAGTTTGTCTCAGAAGGAATGCAAATTAAAGCATCATGGGCCACAGGTTTAGTTTTCTGAAGCCCAGAATGATCCAGGGGCAAGCCAGGGCCTTTGGCTGAATGAGGAAAAGCACTGTTCCTCCCACCCTGCCCGGTATACCAGGCCTGTGCCAGGGTGCACAGCAGGGTACAGAGTTCCCCTTGCTCCTCCCGTGGGGGCTGTGCACAGAGCACAATCGTAAGAGCACAACTAGTCGCCCTGCCTAGAGGCAAGGATGGTCACCTGAATGTGCCTTGTGCTAACTGAAGTAGAGACAGCCTTCAGAGTGTGTGGGTGGGTTTTCTGGCAAGAGCTGGGGGTGTTACTGCTTCAGTTGGCAAAACCAGCAGAGCTTAGAACCTGGTGGCCTCCTCCGGTGAAAACGCAGTTTCTTCATCATTGTTACCGGGTGAGAAAGTCCCCACACATCTCACCAAGGCATGGGCTTCCTTTAGAAAATCTTCTTGGAATTGCTCTAACTTGGGCCAAACAAGGAATCAAGGCCCCAGAGCTCCACATGGAAGAGCCTGAGGGTGAAGACTAGAGCCTGGAAGGTGCTTTTGCCGACTTGCACCCACTGCCTGTGTAACCCAGAGGCCAAAGCCAAGGTACGCGTAACATTAGGAGCGGTCACCTCCTGGGCACAGCTCAGGACAAGCACCTCGCTCCAGCACTGAGCTTACCTACGGCCCATTGGGCTGGCGTCCCAGAGCCTCGGGAGGCAGGATGCAAAAATTGGATGTTGGAGTTTCAGATGGCTGAGCTTATGCCTTCCTTTCTAGCAGCAGTTAGACACCAGTCCTGGCTGCCTGCTGAAGTCATGCCCTTGTCAGAGAAGCCCACTGTGCCATCGACCAACACATCTTTCTCCATCCTGGAGAGTAAAGGACAACGTTGCACCCAGCTTATGCCAAGGTGGTCTCGGGTCACTGAAATACAAGCAAAAGGACACCACTTCTTTGTCACCTCAGATTTTATCTTTGCTCAACCTAAAGAATTCCACTTAGCCCCTGATAATATTCTGTTTGGTTCTGTTAGGATAAGCTCACTGGGCACCTGGGTGGCTCAGTTGGTTAAACGGCCAACTCTTGCTTTTGGCTCAGATCATGATCACAGGGTCGTGGGGTCGAGCCCTGCATGGGACTCCATGCTCAGCGGGAAGTCTGCTTGAAGATTCCTTCCTCTTCTGTCCCTCCCCTCACTTTTGTGTGTGCATGCTCTCTGTCCTCTCTCAATTGAATAAATCATTTATTTATTAATTTGAGAGAGAGTGCATGTGGTAGGGGGACAGAGGGAGAGAGAGACCCAAGCAGACTCCACACTTAGCACAGAACCCAACACAGGGCTCCATCTCACAACCCTGAGATCACAACCTGATCCAAAACCAAGAGTCAGACACTTAACTGAGTACGCCACCCACGTGCCCCAATGAATAAATAAATCTTTTTTTTAAGAAAAATTTTATTTATTTATTTGACAGACAGAGATCACAAGTAGGCAGAGAGGCAGGCAGAGAGAGAGAGCGGAGGAAGCAGGCTGAGCAGAGAGCCCAATGCGGGGCTCGATCCCAGGACCCTGAGATCATGACCTGAGCCGAAGGCAGTGGCTTTAACCCACTGAGCCACCCAGGTGCCCCCGAAAATAAATCTTTTTTTTTTTAAAGGATAAACTCCCCCCAATACAACCTGGACACCTACTGTGCACCTAGAACAAGTCCAGAATTATTTTAGATTTCACTTATTTGGAGCCTGGTTTCAGAAACTGCTGGTCAGGGGCAGCTGGTGGAATTTTGTACTTTTGTGTAAAACACAGAAAGCTGCAAAGAACATCACTCTCAGGCTAAAAATGAGAAAAAGCCATATCACCCACACAGTCATGATTTTTCTTCAGCTAATCAAAAATGTAAGGTCATCAGCCATTAAAACAAAGTGAATTACAAGAGGAGGAGAGACAGTGCATGTGAACAGTTTCCCCTTGGGCAAAGCAAAGGGGGAGAGAAGTGGCTGCCATACAAACAGGTAAGAAGATACTGGCTAAAATTTTAATAAAATCTAAAAGCTAAATGTGGGCAAAATCACTTTGGAAGAGTTTGGCAGTTACTTACAAAGTTAAACATATAGGGAGAGGTACCTGGCTGGCTCAGTCAGTAGAACATGCGATTCTTGATCTTGGGGTTGCGAGTTTGAGTCCCACGTTGGGTGGAGATTACTTTTAAAAAAATGAAATATTTTTTAAAAATAAAAAAATAATAAAGTTAAACATACATTTTTTATATGACTCAGCCATCCCATACCTAGGTATTGACCTAAGAGCAATGAAGTCATATGCTTACACAAACACCTTTATACAAATGTTTATATTAACTTAATTTATATCCTCCAAAAACTAAGAAGAGCACAGGTGACCATCAACAGGAAAATGGACAAAGAAACTTGTTATGCAACTGAGAGTAGATAATTGATGCATGCAAGAACATAAATGAATCTCAACACTGTAATGCTAGGTGGGGGGAAAAAAAAAGCCAGACTTAAAGGCTAATATTGGGATGCCTGGGAGGCTAAGTTGGTTGAGCATCCAATGCTTGGTTTCTGCTCAGGTCGTGATCTTCGGGTTGTGAGATCAAGTCCCACATCAGGCTCCATGCTCAGTGGGGAGGCTGCTTGAGATTCTCTCTCTCCTTCTCTGCCCCTCTCCCTGTTCTTTTGCTCACTCAAATAAATAATTTTTTTAAAAAATAAGGCTACATGTTGTATGATTCCATGTATATGCATTAGGAAAAAGCAAAATGGTAGGAGTAGAAATTAGACTAGGATTTCCAGGGGCAAGTTGGGAGATGTATTGGAAATAGAGCAAGAGAGATCTTTTGAGGGTGATGGAAATATTCTGTATCATGATTCTGATGACAGTTGCGCAAACTGTCAATACTCATACAACTGTACGCCTTCAAAGGGGGAATTTTATTTTATGTAAATTACCTCTCAATAAGACTGACTTAAAATACAAAAATGATCATGGTGTGAGGTGGAGCTCCTTCCCACAACTGTCACCTGGATATGATACAACAGTTTCAGCTACAAGTACAATGACGATACCCAGACCAGGGGCCCCTAAAGGGTTTTCCAGAACCAGTCCCTGGTGAGATACATACCAGGTATGATATGTATATTTAGCAACATTTATGCCAATTTAAGCCTATTATATCTAATAATAAAATACTTAATGCTTCTATATTGTATGACTTAGGGAGGTTCCCCTCTCCATTGTTCCAATAACTTCTTCTTTTATTTTTTTTTTTTACAAAAATTCTGATCTGAAGTGGATGGAAAGTGTTTTGTTGTTTTTTTTTTTTAAAAAGGAAGAAAGAAAAGAAAATGGGGCCATCACCACTTACAGTTTGAGAAGCCCTGCCCTAAGGAACGGTGAAGCAATTTGGAGGACTTCTGCAGCCCTGAGCATGAGGCAGAGCCACCTGGCCACCTAGAGTGCTCCTCTTGGTGAATGAGAAATAC
The DNA here is from genome assembly GCF_902655055.1 of Lutra lutra. NCBI lineage: Eukaryota > Metazoa > Chordata > Mammalia > Carnivora > Mustelidae > Lutra > Lutra lutra. The sequence continues at coordinate 74,755,634 of NC_062282.1, read as the reverse complement.
ACTTTGTTCTCTAAGCCACCATATCATTGTGTGTCTCTGCTGCAGAAGCCAAAGCTTACCGTAGCTGCCAGGGATCACCACACGGGCATACTCCCTGCTGACTCGGAGCTAAGGCCTTCGTCCCACAAACAGCTAGAAACAAGCTCTCTCCAGGGAGAGCACAGGCTCAAAGCAGGTACAAAAGCGAACACTGTGCGCCTTAGTTTTCCTGCCACAGAGAGTCTGCATACAAGCGAGGCGGTAAGAGCTAAAGTCCTCACATCCTTAGCAGGTTACAGGCAGGCTGGCAGCAAAGTTGGAATGTGGAACCATTTTAACACCCTGCAAGTGCCCAGCAGGATGTAGCTTTCCCAGGCTGGTGGTGGGAGGGACAGGCTCCCAGGGCAGCAGGGACCATTGAAGACGACAGCCGCCCCTGAGGGACGGCTCTTGGGCCTCCCCCTGAGGGGGCCGACATATTGGGGAATGGGTGTTTCTGACTATCAGTGAGGGTGTTCGGGCAATGGAACTCATCAGTCCGGTACTGCCGATTCCCAATAGTTCCCCTCTTTTTGCATCAGTCTTCTCATCTGTAAAATGGGGAATAAGGACCTTATTACCTATCTCCATCGTAGAATTTTCCAAGGTTTCAATGAGGCATCATTCTGGGCCTGGCTCATTAAAAGAACTTGATAAATGTTAGCTATTGACTGATTCAGCGGCAAGCCAATTACCCTTTGTAATGAGATGATCTCTTTCTTTGGTCACCAGATGGTCCCTGTGGTGCTTGAAGGCTGTAGGCCTTAGATACAAACCTGACTAGTGTAACTTGATCCTAATGCAGCCATTTGAGTTTAGGGGCCAATGCTATACTTCAAATGTAAAACTGTGATTACAGTACTTAGGAGGGATATTAAATTAGACCTAGTGATGGTCTGGCGGAAGCCAGATGCAAATCTCACAGCCTGGAAGACCTCTTCATATGAAGCATAGGTCCACGAGTACAGTGCCTTCCAGTTTACAAAGCAATTTCACATCCATCATCTGATATTAGCCTCACGATGTCCAGTGAGGTAGAAGGGATTATTATATCTATTGCACAGATGAGACAAGGGGCTCAGAGGTTAAGTGGTTCGCCCAAGGTCACAGGGTTAATGAGAGGAGAAGGTGCGGCTCAGAGCCACAATCTGGTTCTAGGCCCATTTCTTTTTCCCAGATACTTCCCTGCCTCTCCGGGCTTGCTGCACCTGACCCCGGGCATACCCCACTTTGCCGTCCTTTCTACACCTTGATTCATAATAACCAAGCCAAAGACACATAATAATGGTGATCTGATTAGGTTGAACTACATAAAACTGCTGATATCCGAACTACAGAAATGGCAATTTCGTATGGTTCAGCCTAGTAACTAACACTTATTTGGATACTTACCACGGGTTAGGCACTAAGCCAAGCATGTTACAATTGCACTGGGGCTTATCTCATCACAAAAGCTCTACGACTTCCATTTTAGAGATGAGGAATCTGAGACCAGGGCTGCAAAATTAATGAGTGATGGGGAGAGGATTTAAATCCAGGCATCTGAGCCCAGAGCACAAGCACTTAACCACTATACTGCCCTATGATTTCTTTCCCCAGCAAGAAAACACAAGTCACTAACAACAAAGACCACATCTTCTTTGACCATGTAGTGCTGCGTGCAATACTTGCTATTCACTAATTCATTCATTCATTCATTCATTCATTTGAGGACCTACTATGCTTCTTGTTGGGACACAATTTTCCCTAAGTCACAAGCATTTCAACACATCTTGTACACAGAAGCACTGGCTACTCTTGTTTCCAGATTCTCTTTTCAAAGTTTTTTGTATATCAAACAGCCTTGGAAGATAGAGTTAGTGTCTCCCTCTGGGGCAAAGGGCAGACAGAAGGTCCAGGAATAAGAGAATCAGGTTCCCAAAGCTCAGGGCTACTCTCCTGTAACTCGTGTGTACAGGTGTCAGTTGGCCCTCTTTGCATCACCCTTTGGACTTGGGCTTGGGAAACCATCACAAAGATGCTAATACTCTGGTTACTGCTATTGCTGTGAGTAAGAAACTATCCTTTCTGACCCAAGAGCCTCATATCTTCTACCAGCATGAAACTGGGGCAGGCTAACTGGTTAGTTTGCATAGAGTTCTTGACAGTACTGTGCAAGTGCTGGCCAAATGAATGGATGCATGCCAAAAGCCCTCCTTGGATACAGGCCACTGTGTCTTAAATATTCTAATAACATTTGTCGGGAGCCATGGCTGGCTGCCACTCCGAGAGAGAGAATGCTGCAAGAAAATAGCCAGGAGTGTGGGTCTCTTCTCCTGGGACTGACCACTGGTCTGCAAAACAGCCACATGGACACCAGCATTCATTAAGAATCATCTGTGTACCTCACTCCAATTTCCTAAATGCCACAGTGCCTCCCTAGAAACTCTACATAAGTGCTTAAGGAGTGAAGGTTCCACTCAACTATCAACAAATACTTATTAAGTGCCTATTATGTGCCTGGCTCTGTTCTAGGATTTGGGGAAATGAGACAGACAGGATTCCTGCTCTCCTGGGTTTACCCACTGGTGGGAGAGACAGTCAACACAGAAAACACCAGAGAGTGATAAAAAAAAAACTCTACAAAAACTTGAAGAGGAAAATGGGCTAACGAGTGAATGGAAACCACTTTAGAAGTGGTGGTTGGTGGTCTGGGAAGGCTGCTTGGAAGAGGGAACCTCTCAGCTGACAGCTGAGTGCTGAGAACCAGCTGGGCTCAGATCAAGGGGATGAGCCCTCCAAGCAGGGCAAATAAGAGTGGTGTGTTCAAAGGACAGAGATAGGACCGATATGGAGGGAGATCCGCCAAGCAGGAGGTGGCAGAGGCTACAACAGAAAGAGAGACCAGGTCCTGTGGGTCCTAATAAAACTCCACGCATGTTTCCCATCAAAATACCAGTGGCGCAATTGAGCGCTGTCAATCAGAATCCATCAGCCACAAAGGCAAGCATGGCCACACTGAAGAAAGTGCTCGATCCTGCTCCATGAAGTACTTTTGCCCGGCAACTCTGTCATCCATAAGGTGACCACTTGCTGGGAAAAAAAAAAAAAAAAAAAAAAAAAAAAACAAAACAAAAAAAAAAAAACACAAAATAAAACAAAACAAAAAACCCAAATAACTTAGCACAAATCTCCAGAGAATGGGTATTTAACAAATTAAGCATCCCCTGGGATTTTTTCTTTTTCTTTTTCAAGAGTAGAGCTTCTGTGACACCAGATGAGCTCAGTGCACCTGGGTTCCTACAGAAACCCCTTCCTGGAGATTGCTTGGAGAACAAATATAGCCTTCCCCTGATTACGGGTTACACAAGGACATCACCATGTGAGGGGCGCTGCCAGACATCACAAGAGGGGCTGAGGAAGACCTTGCAGGTACCTGTGGAACCTGGAGTTTTAAAAAGAAGGGTAAGCATTGGGGTAGAAGACCGGGGACCCTTGCAAATGTCCAAGCACCTCCCAGAGCCACCTTTTCTAATGTAGTCAAAGGAAATGTTTTTTTAAAAGGGAACACACAATGGCCAAAGGTACAAATAATCCATTGATAGCAACAACCACCATAACAAACTTCTAAATACTCAAACCCAGGGCAACTACTCAGTAAACAGAGCAGGATCGTGTCATGGAAAAGGTATTATCTGCTGGGAATGGCTGTGAGGACTATGTAGGCACATAAAGCTTAAATAAGATGTTCAGGGGAAGAAGATTACAAACTTGACATAAACATTGATCAAAATGGTGTGAAACCTAGTTATGGGTGCAACGATCAAGATCGGAGGAGTGAGAACGGTCAAGAGGAGCTCAAAAACGGTGAGAAGGTAAAGTTACACATTTTATAAGGTTGCTGACTCAACTAAAAATTATAAATGAAAACTGACTTCCAAACTGGAATACGAGTTTTGAGGAAAACAGGTTTTCCAGAACCATCGAGACCTAAAATAACTTCTAGAAGCCCGTTACTCTGGCCAAGCGATTCACTTGCAGAGATACTACAAGGCTTACTCGTAATAAAAATGCACACCAGTAGCCTTTAAATGTCCTTAGGCATTCACAGCTTTCTCTCAGCTACAGGCAGCACTTTTAATAAGTCGCCCTGTCCAGATTCCCCTTAATGATATGCTTTCTACATTAAAAAAAAAAGGCTTGTGAAACCTAATTCCTCTGACAGAAGCGAGCTCCGGGCTCTGAAGCAGCGAAGATTTCAGATTTCCGCTGGGTCTCCTTGCACCTGCCCTTTCGAGGCACGAGGTTTTGTGTGCAGAAGCCTCCAGGGGTTGAAATTTAGCCCTGTCCGTGTAGCAGGAAGGTCAGCCGAAGTCACTGGGTCCCAAGACACTGGACTTCAATCTCCGACCAAAAACAAAACATCAAAACACTTCCATTCACTAGGACGTGCTTAGCAGCGCGCTGGCATTCACAAATGTAACGGGGCACCGCGTCGCTCAGAGAAGGGGCTCGGCTTAGAAATTTGATTGTTCTTCGGAGATCTGACAACCTCTATCAGATCTGTGTCAGCCCGGCTCCAGCAAACGCTCCAGAGAAAACCAGCCTCCTCCAGGCTGCGCCTGGCTTGCCACCTGATACCTGAATGAAGAGCAGAGCCAGCAAAATCCAAACTCCTTTCAGGACGTCTGCTTCTGTAGGAAATGGTTTTAATTTTCTCAAAAAAAAAAAAAAAAAAACCATTAATGTGATAGAAAATTAATTTGTGATTGGCTTTCAAAGATGGATGTTACATACCACTAATCGAAGCAGATGTATTTGACTGGGAAGAAAACCCTTGCTCCGTCTGCCTGTGTATTTCTTAGTACCTTCCCATCCGGGCAGTGCTCTTACTTTATCTTCTTATTATTTGTAATAATGACAATAATTGCAACAGCAGCCAGTGCTAACCGAGCATTTACCATGTGCCAAGCGTTGCGCTACTTAGACTTCACAACAAACAGAGAGGTATCATTGCCCCCACTTTGCAGAAGGGACACTGAGGTTCAAGGGGTTTGCCAAAGGAGGCTACTCAGCCAGCAACTGGTCAGACTTGAAGTCAAGTTCTCAGCTGGTCTGGGTTCTGCTTCAGTTCCCTCCCGTCCCTTTACAGTGAGTGTGTACAGAGGGTGATGACAGTTCTGAACTTGCCCCAGAAACTTCTCCGCGGTCTCACATATCCCAGTTTAATTTGGCCAACCACTGAGCTAGCACAGCCCTCCTACCACTGGGCATTCACAGGGCAAGGAAGCAAGTATGTATGCAGGAACCCTAGCCCAGGACAGAATGCAAATGGCTTGGCAGTGGCACCAACAAGGTCAACGAGGATTGAGAAGAGGGGACAACTAATTTTGACAGAAGCATTGGGTAAGTCTTCCAAAGGGGAGAGGGTCTGAGCTGAAGCTTCAAAGATGGAGAGCATGTTTTCACAGTGACAGTGTATTTTTGAAAAGGAAAGTGACTGAGATTATTACTATAGAAAATTTAGAAACACAGAGAAATGTTAAGAATAAAATTTTAAAAATCTTTACTGCCATCACCCCAAAATAACCACATTTCTCCTTTCATCAAAATAATACACAGGCGATGCAATCATGTGTTCAGTGTGTTGAGTATTTGACACATGAATACACCGATTTAACTCCATGAAGATAAAGAACATTTCTATCATCTCACAAGATTCCTTTATGACAAAAAGATAAAAAAAAAATAAAAAATAAAAAGATTCCTTTATGACCCCTTCCATTCAGTTGTCTTCCTTCTTTGACCCCAGACAATCACCGCTTTGCCTTCTGACACTTCAGGTAAGTTTTGCCAGTTCTAGAATTCCATATAAATGGATTCATATACTATGAATTGTTTTATGTTTTTGAGATTTAATCATATCATTATGTGTATACGTGATTCAAACTATATTTGCTGAGTGATAACCCATTGCATGTGTGTTTATATATTTACCTGTTGATAGACATTTAGGTTGTTTCTGGGTTTGACCTATGGCAAAAATGGCTGCTGTGAACATTCACACACAAGCTTTTGAGGGGACTTATATTTTCATTTCTCTTGGGGAACTCCTAAGAGTGGAGTAGCTGAGCCATATAATAAGGATATGTTTAACTTTATAAGAAAGTGCCATTTTCCAAAGTCGTTGTACCATTTTTGACTCCTGTAGGCAACTGAACCCACATCTTGGCCTAACCTCTTCCCCTGGCCTTTCCCATTTCCCTCAACCCTGTGCACACTGGGAACACTCATTTGATAAATCACTTATTTGAGAATCCTTGATTCAGACTCTGCTTTCAGGGAAGGCAACCTAGTGCAATTAACTAGGCTTTCAGGAAAAGATACTGTCCTCCAGGCCTACATTGAAAGCAGGAGCTGGTCATGTCTTCTCCTTGGACTTTAGTTCCCCTGAGTCAGGGGACTGATTAGGATCCTTTGTTATCCTCATAGTCTGTCCCCTCCAGTGAAGACTCTGTGATCTAACTGGGACAAATGATGCTTTGTCCCCCTTCCGCTGCAGAAAAAGATCCCCAGAATACACCGTTATACACTAGTTCTCATGCATCAGCGGCATGCCTTCCCCTCTGCCAGTTTTAATATATACTTCACTAGCTATACATTAGCTAAACTATTAATAAACTATACTAAATTACTACATGATATATTAATTAAATGAATATATGTTAAACTAGGCATCCTAGTTCACTCACCTTGGAGTAAGAGGTGCCTTGAGCTAAATAAAGGTGAGCATCTCCTTGTATTCATTATCCAGAATCTCATATGCAAAATGTCTGAGAGGCATCATTCCACAGTGGACTTGATTCAGGCGTCTAGAAAACCCAGCCTGCAATGGCAAACCCGTGAAACGCTATACCATAATTACAGTCTCCAGGCACCTCTAATGACCCATTAAGGTGGATTTGTAGAGCGGGCAGACTCTGTAGCCAGCGGCAGGTGAGACTGCAAGGTCTGGTGCTTTCTCTCTGAGACCAGAGACTGACCAGAAACCATCTTTTGTGGAGGAAAATCACAGGGGAAGATAGGATTTTATCATCTAATTTTATCACCAAGAGAAGAGAAATCCTGAGATTTTTTTCACATTTCCTACACTAAAAAATCACTTTGAGAACGGAGACCATTGTGCACGTGGCTTATGAGAATACAAACTGGCACATTCAATTTTGAAAACAGTATACATTATATTGTAAACTGCCATCCGCCCATCAGCTGGAGCCCAGCAACTCAGCTCCTAGTCACATGTTCTAGGGAAATATTTGTACTTCCGCACCAGGGGATGGGTAGAAGAAGCATTGTTTAATTGCCCCAAAGTAGAAACAACATCTTTTTTTTTTTTTTAAGATTTTATTCACTTATTTGACAGACAGAGATCACAAATCGGCAGAGAGACAGGCAGAGAGAAGGGGGGAGGCAGGATCCCGGCTGAGCAGAGAGCCCAATGTGGGGCTCAATCCCAGGACCCTGGGACCCAGGACCCTGGGATCATGACCTGAGCAGAAAGCAGAGGCTTTAACCCACTGAGCCACCCAGGCGCCCCAGAAACAACATCTTGAATACCCAATTTCAGGAGAATGCATAAATATCCTAGGGTACCAGTACACAACAGAGTATTAGGCATTAATAAATTACAACTACATACACTAACGTGAGTGGGTTTCAGAGAAAGAATATGAATGAAAAAAGCAAGGTCACAAAAACAATCTAAACAATGTCATAGCCTTTTTACCAAACCAAAGAAAATACTAACTTCAGGATGGAGGTCAAGGGCAGGGCAGAGGGATAAAACACTAGAGGGACACACGGGTAGATATGCTGATAGTGGTCATAGCCATGTGTTGAACAGTGTCCGCCCAAAATATGGCCAAGGGACTAATCCCTAGTCCCTGTGAATATAAGCCTATTTGGAATTGATCTTTGCTGATGTAATTAAGTTAAGGATTTTGGCCTGAGATCACTCCAGATTTAGGTTGGGCCAACGACTTCTGTCTTTCTTAGAGAAACAAGAGGCAGATTGGAGGCACAGACATGGGAAATATGGCCATGGGAAGACATGGAGAGACTGGAGTTATGCCAGCATAAGCCAAGGAACACCAGGGAACACCAGAAGCTGGAAGAGGCAAGGATGATGGAGAGCCTTCAAAAGGGGCACGGTCCTGCTCAGGCCTTGCATTTGAACTTCCAGCCTCCAGAACTATGTGGGAATAAACTTCTGTTGTTATAAGCTACCTAGCCAATACTGATTTGTCACAGCAGACCTAGGAAACTAAAACGGAAATGCTCTAGACCTTAAGTTGAGTGATGAGTTTCTGGGTACTCTTTTTTAAATTTTGTGCCATAACTTATACATACCTTACATGTGTTCTCTTGCATGAAGCAAATATTATAAAACATGGTCAGAAAAAAAAAAAAACTTAAAAAAGCATGCATAAGCAAAGCAAACTTTCCCCAAGCCTATTTAAGGTCCCTGAGAGATTTGAGGAATTTCACAGGTATTGAATACCTACTGTGTGCCAGGAATTATGCTAAGCGCTTTCCAGACAATGTGACATAGGACCCTCCAAGCAACCCTATGATAAATAAGTTACTCATTCTGTGGACAAAAAGAGGCTGGGAGGCGTCTGGGTGGCTCAGTCAGTTAAGCATCTGCCTTCAACTCCAGTCATCATCCCAGGGTTCTGGGATGGGGATCAAGCCCCAAGTTGGGCTCCCTGCTCAGTGGGGAATCTGCTTGTCCTTCTATCCCATCCCCCCATTCTCTGCTTGTGCTCTGGTGCTTTCTCTCTCTCTCTCTCAAAAAAATAAAATTAAAAAACAAACAAACCATTGAGGCTGGGAGCAATCAAACAGTTGCTTGAGGTGACAGCAAAAAAGCAACAAAGCATGGTTCCCAGTGAGGGTCAATTTGCAAAGTCTCTACCTTTCCCACCCTAACACCTTGGGTCACCTCTACTTAGCTCAAGCTTGTAGACCCCCTAAACACCTGATGTTACCACTTACAAGATCTAGACGAAAAAGGTAAACATACACTTGCTATATCTCCTATTCTAGATTTCTCTTCAGACAACGCTGGATGAACGTTGTTTGATCTCACCATTTGCGCATGAATTATGCATTTCGTCTTATCTTCCAACTCTCTCACCATGACCTGTGTGGATAACCTTAAATTAATTGGAGAGTGACTCATCCAAAGACTGGGACCCACTCCTTGACCAGTCTACATCAACCCCAGTGCTGGCATTGTAGAAGCCTAAAGTAAAATAAAGTTTCCTCCCTCTCCTCCTCCTAGTCACGGGGGATGGATTCAAAAGGAATAAACTCTTGGGAGACACTTATCCTGGTTTGCCTGGGACTGTCCCTGTGTGAGCACTGAAAGTCCCACACCCTTGGAAGCTCCTCGGTCTGGGACACACCAAGACAGCTGATCACCCTTCCTGCCAGGAAATCCTTTCTTCTGGGATCTGAAGTATTGACAAAGGGGCAGGAAAGAGAAGCCTGGGTCATCTGATCCAGCCACACACTTCCTTCTAAGGCCCATGCCCTCTTCCTACTTCTTCCTATGAGAAAAGGCATTTTTCAGACCCTGAGGCCAAGCCAGGATGCTAGGGTTGTGGGGTTGGTGGGGGGGGGGGCACATTCGCTCTACTGGAGCAAGTGCTGCCTTCTTTCCTCCCCTTCCCCATCCCCTTCAGCAGTCAGTGGGTTTTAATTAACTGATAACCACAGGTCAGCTTCCCATGCTGCATCCCAGCTCCTCTGCCATGAAAGTGAGAAAGGAAAAGCCACCATGACACCTTGGACCAAAGTCCCCAAGGTGCAGAGCACCCCACCTTCCTCAGCATGGAAAAATGGTAGGATCACTTCACTGTACAATTTATAGAACTTTTCGCATCCAGTAGCTCACTGGGTCCTCAGGTAAACACCACGTGCATCTGTTTGTCTCCATTTCACAGGTGGGAACAGACTAAAAGGTAAGGGTCAAGCAAGGGGCAGAGCCAGACCTGACGATGGGTCTGAAACCAAGCCTCCCAGGACTCTAAGAACAGCAGGGGAGAAGTCAAGAAGGAATCACCATTTCCTTCCCCGCCCCCCTCCCCCGCCCCCTCGAAAAATGTATCATAATCCTGGAAAACACACACAGCAGATGGTTGATTCAGGAATAAATTCAGGGCTGCCAGACTTTCTCCGCCACAAAAACCTGACACTTCTCCACCTCCAGGTATCTCACACACTAGGGTGGGTAAGGATCCCAAAGGTGAGAGCCCAGTGCCAGGCGTGGGGCCACGTGGGGGTCAAGGGTGAAGGGAAGAAGTACAGGATACTACAAGGACCCTCCACGCTCAGTCGGAGGCTTCCCTATCATCCTCCATTGGAAAGAGCGGGTTCAAGATACTTGCAGGCTGTCTCCAGAGGTCTGCCTCAAAGAGGCAGGGTTGGGCATGACAGATGTGGCTCCCTTTAATCGAAATCCCAGTCATCTGGCTCAAAAGAAAAAGCACACGGCTCATCTTTCACGTCCCTGGCTGTGCCTGAGGTGGGGAGGGGATGCGGTGGAGACAGATCTGCTAAATCCCACTCTGGAAGATGGCTCCGTAAGATGGGGATGTGCGCATGCGGGTGCGCGTGCGGGCGTGCGTGCGGGCGGGCGTGCGTGCATAAACTTGGACGCCGCAAAAGGGGCTGTAAGACAATGCTTAAATCCATTTGCCCACATCATCTACTAACTGGGACCCCACTAACAGGGCTACACCCTGCATTACAAGCTGTTGAGGAAGCAAAGATGGTGGGCAGGCTCTGGCCTTCATAGGAAATAAAACCACGTGACCACTGTCTTTATCCCAAGCGTACAATGAGCCAGGCACATCGGAAGTATGGGGACAGCACAGAGGGTCTCTGAAAGGCTTGCATTTCATTTCCAGTGGGAGAAAGGGGGAAAGAGGTGGTGGAGCTCTTTCGAAACAAGTGCCTCTCTTGCAGTGGAAGAAAACAAGTATGGAGTAAAAAGGCCAGCCAAGCCCCTGTTCTCTGCTATCATGGTGGTGGGTCCCCCAAAACCTACCAGTTGTTAAACAGGAACTGAGCAGAACCCGGGGAAGGGAGCTCAGGGTCTCCTTCCCAAATGGACTGGAGGTCCCTTGGGCCATCCTTGTGGAATCTGGCAGGCTGTGATTCCTGCCCTTGGCTTCAGGGTTCCCAGTGTCCTCTCCCAACTCCCTGCCCCAGGTGTCACCCATTCTCTCCTCCAGAAGACCACCAGTGGGTTTTAAAACACAGCTCTGAGAGGTGCCTGGAAGGCAGAGTCAATTAAACTTCCACCTCTTGGTTTCAGATCGGGTTCTGATTTCAGGGTGGTGAGATCGAGCCCCACGTTCGGCTCTATGCTGAGCATGGAGTCTACTTAAAACTCTCTCCTTCTCTCCCTCTGCCCCTCCTCACCCTCTCAAAATAAATAAATGAATCTTAAGGAAAAAGAAAAAAGAAATGGGTCTGACAACCTCATTCTTTAAATCTTTCTAGGGCCCCCAAATAAAAATCCTACCGGATAAAATTCTAGACCGTTTGCCTCTTCTTCCTCTCCAGGCTCATCTATCTTTATGCCTCCACACAGCCCCCCATATCATGCTTTCTGTGACTTCAGGCTTTCATCTGTTTCCTCTCTGGGACATTCTCTTACACGTCATGTCCTTCACACCCCCAACTCCTGCTCAGCCCCAAAGCTCTAGGTCCATCCCCTCCTCTATTAGGCTGTCTCTGAGCTCTCTTGTCCACCCCCCCTCCCAGCCATTAGGACTTATCTCTATACTGCACTAACCACACTGTACCAGGATTAGTACCCCACCTACCTGCCCCTTCTCCAGACTGTGAGTCCCCTGAGGCCAAGGACTGACTGTACCATGTATCTCTGTAAGCCCTGGGCCAGCACCTAGTACCATCTGACTGAAGGTGTTCTTGAGTTAGCAAATGGACCTCACCACTTCCTTACCTTACCCAGGAACATTCCTGCGTGATGTCTGGGTTGCTCATAGGCAGGAACCTCAGTGTGGGTGTCCGAGATACTTCTTGGAAGGACACCCACCTGAAGCATTACCCAGGCGGCTGTGAAGCACCAGAGGGGATTTCTCCACCTCTCTCACACACCATCTTAGGATTCAACCACCTCCGAAGTGGAAATGATAGTAACGTGTATTTTGAGGGCTTAATGCTTAAGATATGCTTTACATTCGCTATCCCAATTATTCTTTAAAAAGGCTGAACAATAGCCCATTTTTCAGATGAGGAAAAGCTATGGCATGGGGAGAAGCTTCCTTTTATTCTGGTTCCTGTGGAGTGCAAGAACAGTCATGTTCCTGTAACTCTCACTAGCTACCTTGAAATACAGGTGGGCCTTACTTAAAACAAAAACACCCACAGAGCCACTCTTCAGCCTATCTAAAAGTGACAGTGAGTGGCAATGGAATTTTTGTTATACAAACATAAGTCAGAGGCCCTGACTGCCACCTCCCTCACCCCGTCAGGCCCTGGGAAAATAATTCAATTCAAATTAACCACAATTTAACAACTATCTATTGAATGCCTTCTGTGAGGACATGTCGGGAAAACTAATGGACAAAGAGCCTTGCTTTCAAAGAGCTCATGGAGAAAGACAATGAATGAGCACTGCATGTGATAAACAAAGAAGGTATATACTGTATTAGAAGTTGTGAGGGGCGCCTGGGTGACTCAGTGGATTAAGTGTCTGCCTTCGGCTCAGATCATGATCCCAGGATCAGGGGATTGAGCCCCGCATCAGGCTCTCTGCACACTGGGAAGTTTCCTTCTCCCTCTCCCTTTGTCATTCCCCCAGTTTGTGCTCTCTGACTCTCTTTCTTTGTGTCAAATAAATAAATATTTAAATTTTCTTTTTTTAAAAAAAGGTGTGAGAGCCAGCCTCAAGAGGACTTCCACTCACCATCACCTCCTGTCACTCATGCCCTGTGTAGCGGTCCCTTCCAACAGTTGTTGTAGAAATGGTGGTGTATGACTTCAGGGGTGAGGGCAGAAAAGACACTGTGGCTTTTCCTTGGTCTCTCATGAAACACTTGCTTTGGGGGAAGCCAGATGCCATGTCTTGAGGACATGCAAGCAGCCCAATGAAGAGTTCCACAGGGAGAGGAACCAAGGCCCTTGCCAACAGCCTGTACCGACCTGCCAACCTCGTGAGTGAGCCATCCTGAAAGCACACCCTCCAACTCCAGTCCTCCCTTCAAATGACATCCTGCCCACATCTTTGTCATAGGCAGTGCCGGCTGATAACAAAAACCCCACTATTGGTAGAAAATCTTTGGACTCCACTGGGGTGAAAGCTGAAACTGGCCCCTGTAAGGACAGCAAGGAGAGCCTGAAGAAAGGGGTGGGCGGCTTGAGACTGGTAGATGGTGATTTGAATAAGCAAGGAAATGCACATGGGAGACTTGTCTTGGTGGTGGCGAGAACAGTAAATCTTGGTATGCTCTTGCCGGAATCTTTAGAATATATATATATATACCTCCCTAGTGGGGTCCAGTCCAAGCTGGTCTCAACACTACATTACCCTCTCAAATGTGTGTCCTTGAAGTGGCTCATAGTACAGGAACAGTGGGTGGATGGAATATACATTCCGAGGATAGGGTAGGAGATAAGGAGCCTCTGATTGCCTGGGGCCAGCTCAAGAGTAGCTGGCAGTCATGTCCTCTTGATGACTTCCTCCAACCACCATTGACTGGGTGGCTTTTAAGCAACAGGTCTGGAGGCTGGAAGTCTGAGACTGGGATACCAGCACAGCCTGGCTCTAGACAGGGCCCTTGTCCTGAGTTGCAACTTCTCCCTGTGTCCTCACATGGCAGAGGGGTTGAGGGAGCTCTCTGGGGTCTCTTTTTATAAGGGCACTAATCCCATTCAGGAGGGCTCCACCCTTATGGCTTAATTACCTCCCAGAGGCCATTCAGATAAGGACCTTCACATGCCTTACCCAGTTTCTAGGGACCCAGGATGACTCCAAAGCTGCAATTTACAACAATCTGATTTGTGCACAGTTTTCCAGGAAATGTCTTCTACAGACACAAAACTACAACCAACCCGAGACACGATGTCAGAAAACTCTGTGAAGAGGTCTCTCTCTCTCTGACTCCTCACTCCCATAGCTGCTCCATGATTCTGCTGGTTATTTCTCAACCCCTGCTGTGTGTCATACTTAGCCTAAGTTCTGAGGACCCTGAAAGAAAAGCCAGGCCCAGGGCATATCAGGTACTCTAAGATGCTTAGAGAACTTTCACCTCAATCGTCAACGACCCCTTGACCACATAAGAAATATATATATATATATATATAAGGCTTCACTGTTGGGAACACCTCCCAAGCTCTCCCAGCCACCAGCCTGCCCAGGCCCTCTGCAGGGAGACCTCCTCAGTATTTCAGGTGAACAAATGAAAACCACCTGCTGCTTCCGCAGCCTCCATCTCCAGGTCTGAGGCAGGCCTCCAGGGTCTTTGTGCGGGACAGAGGGACTGCTCCAGCCCTGTATCCTGGAATGGGGAGGTGGGAGGCCTGAACCACCGGCCATGTCATGTACAGTGGGATGGGGGAGGGGCTTGTGCCTGTGCAGCCCCACACCAAGACAGTTTGAATGATTTATCGGGACTACAGGGTAAATGGTTAGAAAAGAGAAGACCCTTGTTTCTTTGTTTTGAGTGGAAGGACTTGATCAGACGAAGGATCTGTTCCAATGCTACAAGGAGTAGCAGCAGTCAGACCAATGCTGTGGCCTGAATGATGGAGGCAATTCAGAGGTGTGGGGAGAGCTGAACCAGGAACCAGAATGAGGGACGCTCTGCCCACATTCTCCAGGAAACTGCGAGGAGCCTCTGCACATGGGAACTTAAGTCCTGCCTTTAGCTCTCCACAGGTCTAGGCATGGTGCTCAGGACAATTTCCATGCATCTTTCTCTAAAAGCAAATATTCTCAAGGCCCCAGAGGGCACAGAGATCTCTGCACCTACTTCTCAGTCCTTCCCCCTATCCCCTCTTTTCAGCCCCTCAGCCACTCTCCTCTCTTCAGCTAAGCCACCCATAGAGTCTGTTTTCCAAACAAGGCTCTGGGGCCCTCCCTTGGCAGCTGGTCAGCAGCTCGGGATGGTTAAATTCCTCCCATTCCTGACTCTTCACCTCAAGATGTTCGTGACCTGGCCTTCGAGGGAAAACCTTTTAAGCCTCCTCATGGTAAGAGGCCATTAGGATCTCTTCAGGGACATAAAAATTTGTTTCATAAAAAATGGATTAAGTTCCACCTGTCCCAGGTAATTGGGAGAACAAGGCCCTCCCTCTGCCCGTCTTGGCCTCTGTCATGGTGGATGCCAGCTTTTCACGAGGGCTGTTCACAGAGGCCACTCTAACTCACAAAAGGAAAACACAATCCTCATCTGGAAGCCTGAATCAATCACAACTAGTCATGTCTCAAAACGGGCTTTGTTTTATAAGAGCCCGAACCTGACTTAATGACAAGAAAGAGAGGGCGGGCAAGGCTTTCCCTGTTCTTCAGATCTCCCAGCAGGACTGACTCCTGGCTACGGAGAACCAAGTCTAAGTCACATGTGGGTTGTGGAAAAGAGAAGTAAACACTCAGTAGAAACGCACTTGTAGTCTTGGGCCATCTCATCCCTCAGTATATGAGCCCTGGTTTTGTGTTCCTGGTAGCCCTGCCTGGAAGGTGTGGTGTCATCCAGCAAATGTTCAGAAGAGCCATGCTCTTCCTCCTTAGGATCAGCTCAAAGAGCAAGGGAACCAAAATGACAGCATTTGAGGACCACTGGCTCCCCAGGTGCCATTCCAGCCATTCCAAAACAGGGGGGCAACGGAGGTTGCAAACTGCAGTCGTATCTCGACTTCTGGGCACTCGAGAACAATCTGTGGGCCCTCCAGCCCAGAAAGTCAGTGCCCGTGCTGCTAGGGGCAGAGGATATTGTCCCATGTGGAACCACCCAATATCCGTTTGCCCCTTACAACAACACTTCAGTTTATCTTGGAGTTATTGCCCCTAGCCAGCTCAATGTAGCCTGGGTAAAATGAGAAATCCAGGCACCTGTATGTCATCACTGAGGATACAGGGCCTGTATCACTGAAGATACACAAAGCTAGTAAGACCAAATGATGTGCTCTCTGTAGACTCTGAGTCCTTAGCATGTGGCCTAGGTAGAGCCCAAGTGTCCTATCATCCTGTCACTCAAGACCCCAGGTGACTGTTGTAAGGGATGGGGATGGGCTTGACAGAATTGCCAATCTGTCCCCAACTTCAGGAGCACAGAGGGTACCCAGTAATCCCTCCCTAAAGGAGGCTGGAGAGAAAAATGGGGAGCTCAGCAGTGGGTGAAGTCAGGGAATTGGAATGAAAGCTTTAGAGGGACCAATCACATCTATTAGGAAGCCACTGGGACAGGAGAATTTAAGCCATCAAGACACACTGACACCAGTATATGCCAGGAGTGCCTCAGCACTGACCCAGGCCCTGCCCTCATCAGTCACATAACCACAGCCAGAGTGCCTGTATAAGTATAAGCTGCAGTGACAAAAGCCCGGGGTAGGTGACCTGAATGGTCACCTGAAAGATCACCCCACCTAAAAGGGGGGAGGTATGGCCAGGAAAGGTAGCTAAACGGTCAAATCTTAGTTTCCCTGACCTTTGCAGCCTCCTGAAGTGCCCCCACTTGGAAGCATTTGTGGCCTCATAGTCCCCTCTCCCCAAAGGGAGCTATCCCTTCACTTGAGGCAATCTTGGGAGCTGAGGGTACTTCTGAGAGCCCTTTCCCAGTTTCCTGACGCTGCTTACCTGACAAGTTAGGGAATGGACTCATTGGGATTTCATACATCTATTTACTGCCCACAGCCCCCTCAACCCCATCCATCCGCGGTCCCCGTCTGCATCGTTTAATCAACATTGTCTCTCTGGCTCAGCTAAGTGGTCCCTGACGAGAGAGGCCTAGCCGCGCACTGACAGACCAGGGAACCCGAGGCACCTGGCTGTTGGCACGCTCACCTGCACCGCTTTCCCGGATCAGGGTGAGCGACCCGCAGCGGAGCCGCCCGCGCCCACACCCCGAAGGGGCGGGAGGCCCGGCTCCCGACCTGTCAATCACCGCGGGGTTCGCAGCTGCGCGCTCCGCGGCCCCAGCGCACCGCTCCTCCGAGGGAGATAAACATCGAGAAATCCAATCCAGCGCGGCTTCAGAGATAAACAGATGTGCAGGCCTCCACCGGTCAGGAGATAACGCCCCCGCCCCGCCCTACGCGCCCGCCTTGGCCCTGCACCTGCCCAGGGCGACCCGGACGCGCCTCTTGGGAGGCAGGCTGCGTCCCCCGCGCCTGGACAAATGGTCTCCAGTACCGCAGGCGGGGGTGGAGTTAGAGAAGAAAGAAGCTCGATTTGTAAGCAACTCGGAACAGAACCTGCGCTTTGGAACCAACTGCCAAGGTTCAGATCCTGACTCTGCCACTGTTTGACAAGGGTCAGCAAGCTCTGAGCCTGGGTGTTCTCCTCGGTACGGTGGGGAGAAATACCCGTACCACCTCAGTGGGTTAGCACTGCTGACATTTGCACAAAGAAAGCTTCAGTAAATAAATGATCATGACCAACAGTAGCCAGCCTATGAACTAGGTAAGCAGAAGTGCCCCCACGCTTTGGGGGGCATTAAAGGCCCAAGGCGTTTGAGGTGGAAAGTGTTTGGGGCCACATAAAAACTCCAGCTTTAAGAGAGGAGTGATTGGGTCACGTCTGGAGCTGGATCTACTATTTCCAGAAAATAATAACCGCGGGGCCGACCTAACAAATGGTAACAAGTGAAAGTGACGCCGTGGCAGGAGGAAAGGGGCCTGGGAGGTAGTGTGTGTGAGAGGGTTCGGGATGGGGGGTGAGGTGCATCAAGGGAAGGTTTCTTCCCTGGCACTCAAGGCTCCAAAGTCTCCGGCCACTGGGCGATTGGGAGACTTCCCGGTCCAGAACACCTCCACGCAACTAATTCATTTATTCCACGCAACCCGGTGAACATCCTTATTGTCCACGACCTTGCCCTCAAGGTAAAGGTTAGGGACTGAGCTGGATGAGAGACAACAGCACACTTAGACACCTCAGGGCTCACCACTTGAAGCTCAAAGGTTCCTTTCCTTTCGGGGCCAGGGCGAGGGGGGGGGCGGGGGCGATCATCACTTCCTACCCGAAGCAATTGGATTAAACCGACTTCCGCTGGGTATGAGGGGTTGGCGGCTCTCTGAAGCCACACCTAACGTAGACTTTTTGATTTTTGTACTTGAGACCACCAGGCCGGAAGTTCGATGAGGGTTGAACCACAATTCCCCCAAACCCACCCCCACCCCCTGGCCTCAAAAGATCTGGATGGGATATTAGGTCACACAGGAACAGGGTGAAGGAGACAGGGGCCACTCCTGGCGTGTGCCTGCTGGGGCTCAGCCGCCCAGCGCATCCCGGGCACATTTCGCCAGCGGTGTAGAGAGGGAAGGCCTTGGACTGGAGGCGGTGGCCGCTTGGCCACATGCTGGGGACCAGCAGCTGAGTCCGCACCCACGCTGGAGTCTTTTGCTGGAGCTACTTCCGCCTCTGGTTTAGGATCTCAAAAGTCTCCACAAGGTCTTCCGAAGGGAGGAGAGGTGCCCAAGCCTCTAGAGGCTCACGGGGGCGCGCAGTTCCGCCTGGGTTTGGGGTAAGCTAAGAACTGCACTCCCGCAGGCCTCCCGAACCTCTGCTCCAGAAGTGAGAGGCAAATGCCTGGTCCTATGCCCACTGGCTGCCCCTGGATCTCTGAGGGACGTGGAAGAGACTCCTTACTCCCAGGGGCCGGGAAGGTCCACACCCGGTCTCGCCGCGGTGCTGCACGCACAAAGGGCGCGGCGACGCGGTCGTGCCTACTAGTTAAAAGCTTATTAGTCCCCTCGGAGCAGTGTGATCCCACTTTGTTCCTGAACGGTCTGAGCGCGCCCTTTCATGCTATTGTGCGCGCCGCGATTTAGCGCGGCCTTTGTGGGCCTGAAAGGACCCGCGGCCTCTCCGGGCGCGCATTCCCGGGGCATCAGCGTCGGTGGCATCGCGGTACCCGTCCGGCCCCAGGCGCTGCGTCCCCAGAGTCACTGCACCCTTTAGTCCGTCTTCTGTACGCGGCAGCTGGGGAAATGGCACAAACCATGGCACCTGGAGAGCCCTTCGTCCCCGCTCCCGCAGGCCCTCGCCTCTTCAGACCCCCCCCCCCTTCCAGCCAAAGTGAAAAAATGCGTGCGGACCCTTTACCTCTACTTAGGGGCAATTGGACTGGGTTTAAAGGGCTATTGAGGCCTGGAGCGGCCGCCTCTCTCTTTATAGCTTTGTGCAATGTGTGCAGAGACATTTGCATCTGTTTGCTCTTGGGGAAAAGGCCCTGAAGCCTCGGTGGCAAGAAAGCCCGAGGATTGTTCTGGTCGCTCTCTCCCCTCCCCGCTTCGATGCTGGCCAATTCGTGCGCCAAGCACAGGCATGCAAAAACCTATCCGGTTCAAAGATGAGGCGCCCAGCCTCTCGGTCCACTTTTAAACAATTGCTGTTAACAATGCAATTTTAAGCAGAAAATCGTCTAACTAGATTAAATCCACATGACATAAAAACTAGAGGGGGAAAAGTCCGCATAGGCACTGGGGTACGGACGCCTAACAGGATATAAAGTGTGAAATGCATGCAGAGGTGGAGCGACCGGCAGGTGCCCTGGCCTCCCTCCGGCCGGACAAGAACTGAACTGCTTGCCTCTCTCCAGCCCTAATGGCCCTGGCGAGGAAGGGGCTCCTAGGGGGTGCAGGCGGGCGAGGCTAGCCTCCCACCTTTGACGACCCCGGGAAGGGTGCTGTTAAGCCCAAAATCAAGTCCTCTGTTCCTCCCCACCGCCTCGGGTCCCGAGATCCAGCCCAGTCTGCGCCCTCCCCTCCCCAAGGGCGAATGGCTCAGGGCAAGACTGGGGAAGCTGGAACGCCCTCTCCAATCGCGAGACTGAGCAGACAGGCTTTTTAATGGAATCGAATGAAAGTCAGGTCTTAGAAAGCCCCATTGCTATGGCAGCAGAGTACCCTGAAAGCGACAAAGCCCAGAGCCCCTCCCTCCCTTTCTGGCCCTGCCCTCCGCTCCCTTCCCCCTGCGCTGCCTGCAGCCACGCTTGGAGCGCGCTCGGACGGGTTAATCACTGTAAAAACAAAGAGATGAAAGGCTCTCCAATTGGAGAGCTCTCGGCGGCCTCCTCCCCGTACTGGGGGAGGAGAGGGGGCCACTCGGGCCGAGCTTCCCGGCGAGCCAGTAAGACTCTCCTGCCCTCAGCCGGGTGGGAGCCACGTCCCACCATCCCCAAGCGACGCCGCCCACACAATCTGGCGCCTCCCGAAGGGCCTGCGGAGGCTGGCGGAGGGGGACAGGCCATCCCCCCCCGCTTGCATCTCCCCGCAGGCACAACCCCACAAAACAGAAGCACAAAGCCTCGAGCTTTATGAGGGGGCCCTAAGGAAATGTTTGAAACTTGAACAAAAATTACTAGCTCTCAAAAACACAACAAAACGCCAGCAGAATTGAAATTAATAAACAACTAAATGTCTGTATTACAGCATCCTTAGTCAAGTGTAAGTCAACTCAACTTAAAGAGTTACTGAAAAATTAAATTTAATATAGGATTTTGGAGGCATTTTTATATCTTGATATGATACAGGGTGGGGCTCAGAAAGTTTTTAAAGGCTTAAAATTTTCCTTCTAAACTTCAACTGGGAGCCAGGACATGGAATCCAAGGCTGGCAGGCAGGTCCCTAGTTATTCTCTGACTGGTTCATTGGGGTCCCTGGCCCTGCCTTGCATCCACCTCACCCCAACCCCCAACCCTCTCAGGCAAACAGACAGGGGCCCCTTTAGTTAGCTGGAGACCCTGAGATGGGAAGCAAAGCAAGGATTTTCTGGTCACTCAGCCTGTCAAAGGCCACATAGTGATGGGCCTGTGGTTTCTGTCTGGTAGTCTGTTTTTCCCAGTTCTGAATTTCTGGCCCCTGAGAGGAAGGGCAGTTTGGGGAGGGGGGAGGGCACAGAGAGGCTAGTTTGCAGGGGTACCAGGAAGAGCTGGTGTTCCCAGAGACTGTCTCTGAAGTATGAAAAGAAGCCTAGTGTGCTGCTGGAGGGGTGGAAGAGATGGGTGCAGGCCTTGGAGCACTGCCACGAGGGACAGGTTTCAGTAACTCACTAGAGCCAATGGAATATTTCTTTTTTCTGCTGTAGGTCTACAACTACCCCAGTGCCCAGCTTCACCTAAGCCAAGTGTCATCCAGTCTCCTCCCTGTGTCATCAAATCCTCCAAGGAAAAAAGAGCACCCTAACACACACACACACACAGGCACCACCCATCCTGATTCACCTTCTTAAAGTTCCTGATTTAGGGTCTACAGCCCTTAGATGTTGCCACAGTCAGGAATAACAGTAAGAAAAATCTCTTCACAAAAAAAAAAAATCTCTTCCCTTTTCTGGGCCTCAGCATCTCCAAACTAATAGTAAGAGATATCTCAAAAGCCATGTGGGCAGTGAATGGGCAGAGAAAATGGCAAGAAAGGCCCAGGCCTTTTCTGAGCGAGCTCCTTTGGATGTCCCTGGGCCTGAGGACCCCTGGCAGTGGCATCAGCTTCATTTTAGAGAGCTGGACAGAGGGCTTGCCTGAGGTTAGCCAGGGTGAGGCAGCTCTGTGCACCTGTCTGTCCTGGCAGAGCCACATTACTGGAGCCCCCAGGCTGCTCTAGGGGATCTCTGGGGCAAGGTCCCCAGGGACAGAAATGCCAGAGAAGGAATTATCTGTGGGTGAGCTCTGCTCACAGCCTCACCCCCCTCCTTCAATGAAGCAGAGGTTTCTCTCTTCCCATTTGCCTCTCAGGGGACTGCCATCTGTCCCTCACTGCTATGTCCATCACTGCTGGGGAGGATAGGTACACTGTGCAGCCTGCCTCCACCCACTCACTCTCAAAACCCCATCAGGGAAGCTGCTCAATTCAGCCATTCCATCCACTTTCTCTGGTCCGTGCCTGAGCCTGACTGAGTTGCTGAGTCTTAGGGACCCTCTCCAGGTCCTGGCCGAATGCAGCCAGGAGCCAGGCCACCAGAGCAATACCTCCTTTGACTTTAAAATCTTCTATTTTCCAAGGGGCGCCTGGGTTGCTCAGTCAATGGAGCTCTGGACTCTCAGGTTTCAGCTCAGGGTCTTGGGATCAAACCTGACAGGGAGCACCACATGGGGCTCTACGTGGAGTCTGCTTGTCCCTCTCCCCTCCCCTTGCTTGCACTCTCTCTCTCTCAAATTAATAAATAATTAAAGTCTTTTTAAAAATCTTCTTTTTTCTATCCTGAGGATACAGGTCTTCCCCCTCTCCTACCCTTCTTCACAGAAAATAATAATGAGGTGAGGCCACAGCCTTCTGACTCTCGTGGAGCACGTGACCAGGGCCAAGGCCAGGGCACACAGAGCCTAGCACCACTTTACAAGCTCCTGCCTCAGGCCCAGGATCGGAGGAGCCTCAGTGCACCTTCTCTGGGGGAAGGCAGAGTGGGGGCTCCCCTCTCTGTACTCTTCCTCCCCAGGACCAGAGCAATGCTAGGACTTCCCTCTTCTCTGCCCAACCCAAAATCACTTTCTGAAGCAGCTCAAGATTGCAGGGGGGCCAACTCACAGTCACAGGAGCTTTTGTTTAAAAGCTGAATCCATGATCTGGCTTAAACCCAGCCCACCTCAGAGCCTTATTAGGCTCATTTGTAGAATGGGGATCAGCAGTCCTGCATGCAGGTGTTGACAGGAATAAATGCAGTGAAAAATAGAAACAGTAGGCACCTGCACCAGGGAAACCACGCCACAGACATCAGCAATGATTATCATCCACCTGCTGGACTCTCCTCCCTCCCCACCCTGGGCTGGAGAGAGCCTTTCCCAAGAACTTCCAACGTCAAGCACAACATCCGATCCTTGCTTCTCCTGGTTATTTTTACTGCACTTGTCATTTACTGAGCGCTCATCATGGCGTAAACGCTCAGTGCTTTCACATGCTTACCTCCTTGACACGTATAATTACCCCGGTGTATAGATAGAGAGCCCATCCAGAAACACGGCAAGGTTGGTGAACTGCCCAAATGTCACAGCTATGGAGCCGAGATCATTCCTCATTCCTCCTGGTTCCAGAGCCACACTCTAAAGGCCTCGTAGGCCCCTGTGCAGTCCTGTGAACACATTGGGTGCCCCTTCCTCAGACCAGCTGCCTCCCTCTTACCACCAAGATGGGAAATTCCAGGCGGTCCTGGAGGAGCCTGTGGCCTTGACCCAAGCTCCCAGCAGAGGAGACTGGAGCACTCCCCTGCAGGAGAACAGAAAACCCTGGGGCGGGAAGGACAAGCTGAGAGGTTTGTCTCTCCTCCCTTTCTCTCTCTGCCTTATCTTGCTTCTATAATGCTCACCAAATGGGCAGCCTCTGAGGTGCTTCCCACAGCCCCCCACAACACTCAGAGCATCCCTTCCACATGAAAGCTGAGCCCCTGGGCTACACAGCTGGGATGTCCCCATCCTCACAGGTACGCCTTGGCACTGTACCTAGCTGGGCAGAGGCAAGCAGGTGGAAAAAGGTCCCACTACCCCGGCTCTGGGACCCTGCTCTGTTCCGTCACCCCACTGGTGGGACTTCTAGGACTCCAGCCCCTCTGAAAGAGAGTCAGCCAGATGGGCAGATGGGAGGAGCTGACATGCAGTTTGGGGCTCATGCCCACTCACCCACTCACTGCTCCATCACAGACTGGCAAGGTCTCCCCTGATCCCCAACACTCGCAGGAAAAACACCTTGCAGCCCCTGCAGGGATGCCTGTCAGCCATCTTCCGTGTTAACCACCTTGTCCAGCCTCACTTCCTCTCACTGCCCAAGAGCAGAAATACGTCTAAGGGCTCACATGGACCAAGACAATGAGCCATCTGCCACTGACTGTTAATCAATCGCGTCCCAGCTCCTTACTGGAAAGGTGGGGAAGCGGAGACCCAGAGAGACAGTGACTTGCCCCACATCAGAGCCAGACAGTTTAGTAACAAGCAACTGAAATGAAGGAGGGTCCAAGCCAGGAAGATGGTGTTTCCTTAGTGAATAAATGGACATTCCCTGCAAGCCTACCTCTGCTAGAGGATTTAGGAAAATACCTGTGGGGTACTTGCCTCGGGGCTGATGGGTGACCTTCTGGGGTGAAAGCTTAACCCCTCTTAACCTTTGATCTCTGGCCATCAGTCCCCTCTTGGCCCCAACTCCATCTCCGAGGCTAAGTGAGAACAAATCCAGCATCAGCCTGTGCAGAGGCCACCTGGGGGGACAGAGAGGCCAAAAGGCCTGGCAAGGACAGAGCCCCTTTAAGCCGATCAGCCTTGGCGCAGTGAAGGGATCCCCAGAGGGAGTGGGGGAGTGAGGTTGCTGCCTGGCAGGAAATTGCTCTAGGAGGGAAGACCTGGGGGAGGCCAGGCTCCTGGCTCACACCAGGGCCCCTCTGTCCACATTCCCCAGACCAGAGTCCACGCTGGCATTGCACAAATGCTCCCAGGACTGGGGTGAAAGCAGTTGAAAAGCCCAGAGCCCTATCTAGAGCAGGCTCCAGCAGGAGAGCTGGAGGCTGGAGGGGACTTCAGCCTGCTTGAAAGAACAAACAGCTTTCAAGTGCTTTCTGGAGTACCTATTTCTTGGCAAACTCTTGTTATGCTAATGAAGGATCCTTCTTTGCTCATTAGAGCACATCTCCAAAAGACCTCCTTGTAGCTACTTTGTGTCTGTGTGCCTTTGTGTATGAGTGTCTAGGAATCAAACACGGGCTCCAGAAAGGGGCTGGGGTTTCCTTGTACACCCCACCAGCATGCGATGAGATGAGAAAGGACATGTCACCAACATCTCACCTATTTAGAAATCACTCCGAAGAAACCTGCCCCTTCCTGGAGTGCCACTGAGCATTGGGCAGCCAGCCAAGGAAGAAAATGCCCAGGCTGCACCAGGGATGTCGCTTAGCTATACCCGGGATCCCAGTGGATCCCAGTGTCCATCCCTGATTCCTGCCTTGGCTCTGCACTCCGAGGCGGGGTAGCTAGCTGGGCTCTGAGACTGAGGGTGTCAGTCAAATGGCGGGGACTCTTGTCCAGGCCAGGTGCTTTGGAAGGCATGGGGCACAAGGCCCACACACAGCAAGCAAGCCATCCCTCAGGGAGGAGTTTCCACTCTGGTGAGTCCTGCTCTGGTTCCTGGCTCCGTGCTCAGCACAGAGTAAGAACCCAGGATGGGCAGGTTTGGATGAAGGCGCTAGGGAGGAGGCCCCTGGGTGTGTAGCAGACTTGGTCCATAGCACTTGGTGACCAATTTGGATAAGAGCTCAGGCAGGACCCACAGATTTCTTTTTCAGAAGAGCTACACTGGGATTTTTCATCCAAACAGAAGGCTCAATAGAGCTTCCCAGCTTCCCAGAAAATCTGAGGGTGCAGGATAGAGTCCTCACTTCCCTCAGAATCAGCCAGGCCTCCACTACCTACCACGTGTGCCGGTGAGTCCATGATTTGGTGCTATGGACTGAATGACCACCCCGCCCCACCCCCCCCACCCCCCAACCCACCACGCTTCAGGTATTAAAACTCTGACCTCCAAGGTGACTGGATTTGGGGATAGGGCTTTCCGGAAAGTAATTAAGTTTTAATGAGATCGTAAGGGTGGGATGCTAATCCAACAGGATTGGTGCCCTTATAAAAAAAGGAAGAGCAGAGAGGGACCTCTCTCTCTCTCCCTCTCTGCCATAGAAGGACACAGTAAGAAGGTGGCCATCTGCCACCCAGGAAGAGAGCTCTCCCCAGAATCCTGACCACGGCAGCACACCAATCTGGAGCCTCCAGCCTCCAGAACTGTGAGAACGTTCCCTTCTGTTGTTTAAACTCTCCAGTCTATGGTATTTTGTTATGGCAGCTTGAGTTGACGAATATATTTGGCCTTTCCCTACTTTAGTCTCCTTATCTGTAAAATGGGTGTAACAATGGAGTCGTTAGACCCATTAAGGGAGCTTAGCCCGGCTCCAGGCATCATAGCAAAGGCTCCTGAGTTTGGTCCACCAGTATCCTGATCATCCTTCCACAATGATATGCATCTCACCTGCGGCGATGTTGACGGGATGTGAGCCCCCGCCCCCAGCTGGGTGCAGACCCACAGTGGTGCAGTAAGATATCTAGCAAGCAAGACCTGCCAGGCATCTCCTGGACTCAAAAAATGCCCTCCTGGAAGAGGAGAAGGCAGAAAAACATTTTCATAGTGGTTCAGTTGGATCATCCCCCTCCCTTGCTCTTAGGGGCAGGGAAGGATCAGATCAGAATAAGGGAGAAGTAGTCAGCAGGAGGAAACAGCTGTAATGGGGGGCTCACCTGTGCCCCGTCCCCCCTCCCACCCCATCTCCTTCCTTCAGCCCATTCTGGGGCCACTCAGGGGCACGATGATCACACAGAGTGAGGAGAGGGCTGTTGCCTTGGGGAAGAGAAAGCCCTCAAGAGCAGGCCACTGATCTCAAAGGGAAATAATGGGATTTTCTGGGATTCACATTGATCCCCAAAGGAGAAAAGCTTCTGTTTGCCTTTTTTAAGCCGCCAAACAAGGAACTAAAGCCTCTTTCAGCCCTGACGCAGGGCTGTCCTTTCTGAAGTCCTTATTATCCCTGGGGCACTGGGAGAACAGGCCCCAGCACTGGGCCCTCCACACAGGGAGCTTTCCGCTGGGTAGAGGCCTGCCTGGTTTCCTAGCGACCCACACCCCACCAGACTACAGGCGCAGGCACCTTGACCCATGGTTCTTGACTGTGGCCTGGCCAGGGCCGGGCTCCTCTCCTTGATTTGCTGGGGGATGTGTTTCCACATCCAGGAGCCAACACACAAAGCAATAGCTCTCCACACCCTCAGATACCACACAACACATTTGTCACCCCCACCGACCAACGAGGACATCAGTGATGGTAATAGTCCCATTAAGAGAGCGGCTAGTTCTTGAGCGATGTTTTGATCCAGATCCATCTTCTTCTCCACTGGGCCTTACTTCTGAAGATCTCAATGCCTGGTGGGACAGCCAGCCCTTATCCCAAAAGCCTACTCATGGCTCCAGACCTACCAGCAACCTTCCCCTCTTGTCACTTGAGCTGTTCCTCTCATAGCCACACTCTAGATGTGGTCATCATTCACCACTGCTCCCTCCATCTCTGAAACCTCACGTATACATCCACACACATGGACACACTCACACACACACTCACACTCACACCACTACAATCCCACCCCCCAAACTCAGTCTCCAGCCTTCTCTCTGTCCAGCTCTTAGACCCTCTGTTCCTTGGACACTCCTCCACTCCAAGTGCTCTCTTCACTCCTGGCCAGCTTCCACAAACTCCAGAAAGAGAATCCCTCTTCCCCCTACCACCAAAGCCTGGTCCTTCCCCATCTACCAGTCACCCAGCTCACAGACCTAAGAGGCCCTTCCCATTCCCCTCACTTCCTCTTCCGGCTTCATATTCTCTTGCAGATTTGACTTCCTGAATATTTCAGTCTAGAAACTGAACTACATTTTAGTGTAGGTTAGATGATACACTACACTGAGAGATAAAGCCAAATCCATTTGTCGGGAGCACGGGGCACATGACTTGAGGCTTGCCTGTCTTTCCAGCATCAGCTCCTGACATTGTTGCCTGCCAACATGGGTACATGTATGTATGCACACACACACATACACACACACACCTGTGCATACACCCAGGCCCTGCCATATTTCAGTCCTGTGCTCTGCTCACACAGTCTCCTCTGTCTGGGTTGTTCTTCCCCTCCTCTATGAATGGCCACCTCCTCCAAGAAACCTCCCCTCATTCCTGCTGCCACTGCCACCTCCTTGTGTTCTATGTCTGTGACACAGAGACGGCTATCTTCTCTTCTCCCAGGGTAACAGAATTTTTGGCTGGATAATGGTCAAGAAGAAAACTACATTTCCCAGCCTCCATTGCAGCTTGATGGGGTCCTGTATCTAGGTTCTGGCCAACTAGGATATAAACAAAAGTTGCATGTGGCAGCCTTCAGGGACCTTTTCCAAGAGAGCGATGAAGTGTACCTTTTACCTCTTCTTCATCTCTTCCTCCATCTGGCCACCTGCAACAGTGAGTGCCACCATCTTGAATGATGAGATGAAGGCCACAGACCAGGAAAGGAAGGAACCTGATTCTTAAGGCTATCATGGAACAGAACCATCACGTTAGCCACAGACAGAAGATCCCGAGAGAAAAAGCAACTTTTAACTTATTTAGGCAACTCTCGCTTTGGGTTTCATGTCATTCCAAATAGCATCTTTCCATTTTGCCATCTTTAAACTGCAGGTGTATTGAGAACATCATAATGTGAAACAATCATTTTTCATGGGTCTGCCGCTAGACTGAGGCCAGGGGGTATATCTAACGAACTCAACACTGTATCCCTCCAGCCAGGAACATTGTAGGCACTCAGTAGCGAATGGATAAACAAATGGTTGCTTGATGAGTAGATGGGAAGGTTTGGAATGAAAGACTTACCTAGGGAAGGTGGGTGGGCATGAGGGGGTCACACTGCAGATGCCCACACTGACTTGGTGTCTTCCTTTCTAGAGGGCCAGGCGGCACAGCTTAGAAGGACAGGAGAATTGACACTCTGCATGGGTGAACTTTGACCAATGAGAGACAGAAGCCAGAAGACAAATTCTTCTCCCAGCCTTCTCTGGACTGGCTGGAGGCCAGTCGCCTCAAACAGCTCTCTGAAGATGTCTCCCAAGACAGTAGCAGCCAACTCATAATGCTCTCCCTTATATTTGTTTCCCTCCTTGCTTCTCTACTCCCTTTCCCCCTTACTCTTGCTCTCCTGGGATTGAATTCCCCAGAAAATGTTAGCACTTGAGTTTTACACTCTATTTTTTTAAGAGGGCCCACGGGTATCAAGTTCAGAGGACAGTGAGGGCTTTGGTATGGTTGGAAAGCAAGGGAGTGTTACAATATGAGGCCGGTAAAGTCAGCTGGTGCTGGGTGAGGCGCCCAGGAATGACTGATTGCCAACCCAGTGTCTGCCTCTTCTTGCAGCTGCTTGGGCACCGTGAAGACCGTGAGAGCCATCACTGGATAGTTTTCTGTGTTGTCCCTGCCACAAAGTAGCCAGAAGTTTCCCTTATCTCCTCACCTGCTGTGAAGTCAAGGGCTTCTGTGATGCCCAGGTATTGGCAGAGAAGATTCAATATGTTGAAAGGGAGCCTTCCTTTGGCCCATCATTGCACTTCTAATAAAATATGTTCTAGGTCTACTGTCAGGTGTGTACAAAGTTGAAGGTATCAGGGACTCAAACCAGGCCAATTAGACTCCATTTGCTGGAATTAACAAGAAATTAACATCCTCCTTTTAGGTCAGCTCATAGGTTTAGCTGGTAGGATGTGAGCCTGGAATAGATCTTGCCTTCCACAGGGAGAGCCTGTCAGAGAACAAAGCCAGAGAGGTGCAAAGCCAAGAAATAAGGGAGACAGAATGGGAGAGAGAGAGGGAGAGAGAGCTGAAGCCATCATAGGAACACCAGGATTGTGCTGACCTTGTAGTTGAAGCCAGACTCATGCCACATGAAATAATATATTTTCCTTTTCAATGAAGCCAGTTTGCACTAGGTTTCTATTATTTACAAATGAAAATGCACTCAACCGGGGACGCCTGGGTGGCTCAGTTGGTTAAGCAGCTGCCTTCCGCTCAGGTCATGATCCCAGCGTCCTGGGATCGAGTCCCACATCGGGCTCCTTGCTCGGCAGGGAGCCTGCTTCTCCCTCTCCCTCTGCCTGCCATTCTGTCTGCCTGTGCTCGCTCTCTCTCCCTCTCTCTCTCTGACAAATAAATAAATAAAATCTTTAAAAAAAAAAAAAGAAAATGCACTCAACCCTATGATAAACAAGGAGGTTTGTGGCATGTCCTCCTCTCATGGAGCTTAGAGTGTGGAGGGGAGAGAGCTTTTTAACAAACTTTTCATGCAGATTTTTTTTTGGTAAATGTCTTACTAGTAGTACAAGGGCCACAGAGGAAAGGTACAAGGCCTGAGACTGCTGTGGGTGGGGGAATTCTGACCTGGTCAGGGGAATGGGCTACTTGGAGGAAGGATGCGTGGGAGCTCATTTTGGAAGGGAGGCCAAAAGATGTTCACTCAGCAGGAATGGCATGTGCAAAGGCTCCTTGGTTATGGGGACAGTGCTACATACTAGGGCCTAAAAAGAAGGACAATGTGTTCCTAGTGCAGAAAATATAAGGTAGCATGAGGTGAGAGATGAGGCTGGAGAGGTTAGCAGGGACCAGAGCCATGGAGAGCCACTGAGGGAGGGAAGTGAGACAGAGGCTCCCAAGATTAGTTGGTGTTTTTAAAAGACCTTTCTGGCTTCGGACACTGGAGGTGTGCAGCTTGACCAAGTCGCACCCCCTGAATCTGAGTTTTCTGCTCTGTTACATAGTAATGATGCTATTCCTGGCCACGAGCTGACTGAAGAACTTAGAACAGTGCAGGACTCACAGTAACAGCCCAATCCATGAAAGCTGCTTTCCCTGGGGACTGAGGCTGTCCTGGAGCGTTGGGGTGGGCAGGTGGCAAGGTTGAGAAGTGGGGCTTATTCACAGGGTCTCTGATTCCTCAATGTATTGAATGGGCCAAAAAGCTCCCCAGAGGGCAGAGTCTGCTGCAATGGCTTCTCTAGGGAAGAAAGTGGAGACATTCACCAAAAAAAAAAAAAAAAAAAGAGTCCAAGAGATGAGGACCTGGGCCAGAACCCATGGCACCCAGGAGGGTCAGGAAGAAGGGGAAGGCAGGAGAGTCTGGGAGGGCAGGGTGTGGCTAGGGCCTCAGGGGTAGGGGGCAGCTCATGCAGGGCTCCATTCAGGGGCAGCTAGGGCTGGGCTTTTGCTATTTTGCAAATGAGGAAACAGGCCAAGAAGGTGAAGTCACTTACTCAGAGTCACTTAGCTGGTGAGTAGCCAGGGCAGGCTTTGAGCCCAAACTCCTTCCTTCCAGAGCCAACAATCACTGAGCCAGATTCACACCAGCAACAAGAGGCAGATATCCAGGGATAGGCAGAGAAGCCAAGAGGGAAAGCAGTAAGGGACAGAAGGACCAGGCCCACCCCAGAGCTGCCCGTCCTATCCTTCCCAAGGTCTGATTATCCAGCATCCCTATGTGCCCAGGGAAAGAGTATCCTTTCGATTCCTTCTCTCCCCAGCTCTTGTGATTCTGCAGTAAGTCCTGCTTCTGACAAC
Organism: Lutra lutra; assembly: GCF_902655055.1. Classification (NCBI taxonomy): domain Eukaryota; kingdom Metazoa; phylum Chordata; class Mammalia; order Carnivora; family Mustelidae; genus Lutra; species Lutra lutra. The sequence continues at coordinate 74,724,229 of NC_062282.1, read as the reverse complement.
TTGACAACAGAAGGCTTCCCGGAGGAGGAGGTATCAGTGATGCTGGGCATTGAGGGATGGGAGAGAGTCAGCAAGGACATTCCGGGAGGGGGCACCTCAGATCAAAAGGCTAGAGACTGGAGCAGCCGTGCTCAGTCTGAGCAGGGATTGAGGGCAGCCTGGCTCAGAGAGGATGAAGGGACAGGGGGACACTGGGAGATGCTCTGGGGGCCAGTTTCTCAGAGGCTTTGAGCATCCAGCTAAAGAGCTGATTGTTTATCCTGTAGACAATGGTATGTGACTCACAGGATGAAGGTGCCTCTTTATTATCCAGACGGACTTGGGAGGTGTGGGGGGTGGGCAGGAACTAGGTCAGGGCCTTGGAAGCCCATTGGAGCAGGTGTTTGCCTAGCGGCTGGTGGGCAGGGTGAGGCAGGTGCAGAAGGCTTTGGCCCTGGCCTGCCCCCCTCTCCGCAAAGGCAGCTCCAAGGCCCAATTCTGGCCCAGCTAGCTCCCCCACTGATCGCTTGTGCCCCTCTCTCCCCGCAGCCCAGCTAATCAGCTTAGGATGGCAGCAAATGAAGGCTCCAGAACCGCAGGGCCCTCATCTGCAGCTACAAATTAACACTTCAATTAAAAGCCAGCCAAGCCAGACCTGACATCCACACTCTCCCTGGGTGAGCATTTAATTAAGACATGGTTTGGAAGTGGCGACCTCGGAAGGCCTCACCTTGAGCTGCCCATCGTGGCAACCTATTGTTTCCAGCTCAGACCATGGCACTGAGACTGCAGGGTACATTGGAAAGGGCAGAGTTGGTCAACAGAGTTCCCTTTCTTGGGGAGGGAGCCTCATCAAAAATATCTATTCCCGGGCCCCACCACCAGGCCACTGGACCATGTCCCAGAGACGGATGAGCCCAGGGGCCTGTATTTTTATCCAGTATGGGAGTTGCTGGGGGCTCTAATGCCTGTGAGTGTTTGAGAACTCCTGCTCTGGTAGGTGCAAAAAGTAATGTGATACCTCAAAATGATCGGCATTTTAAGCCATGGAATGGAATATTAGAATAGGAAATATCAGAGAGTGTCCCATAGACTTGGGGGAAGTATTATTTTGTGAAACTTTTGCTTTAGTTATAGATCTGTATGTATATTGGATTGCTATGAAAAATATATATATATATTATATAAATACGTATTTTACTATAGGTTTCAGAAAAAAAAAAATAGTTTAGAAACCACACAGTCACTCCCCAGCAACAGAGAGATGGGCAAGCCCTCTCCAAAGCTTGAGGCACACAGTTCACAGAGGGGGCCCAGCTGTGAAACCTCACCGGAGCTGTTCCTCAGGTCTATGGGCCCCCAAACATCAGGCCCACTGGTAACCTGCCTTCCCCCAGAAGTCAGCAGCAGACTGGGGGAGGGTGCAGCCCTCAGCTGCTCCTCAGGGTAATGGCCCCATTTCTGGCCCAGGATAAGCAGGTATTAGAAAAGGGATCCCCCAACAAGAGACCAGAGCTGAGGCTTTTCCTGCTGTCCAGCACAGAGTGCCCAGGCCAGCCTCCTAGGCAGCCTTGAGGCCTCAGGCAGCACAAGGGCTGAGCAGTCCCATCCACACCTTCCAGAGCTCACTGCCGCTTGGGAGAAGGAGAAGCCACAGCGTGGGGGGGCAGGGGCAGGAAAGAACCAGAGTCCATCCCGAGGAGGCAGAGCAGAGGGAGGAATGGATAGAGGGGAGCCCGGGGCGGGGGGGGGGGGGGGGGGGGGGGGGGGGGCGCCCGTGCGGGAGGGTGGAGCTGGCGAGCAGGCTGCTGGCCCGGAGTGCCACATTCCCCAGCCCTTGCGAGGCCACCGGGCCCTGCCCTCTCTGCCTTGGAAATCCCTTTGAGCTCCAGAGGGCAGATGGGGGTCAGAGAGTGATGAGCCCTGGCCCCAGCCCCGTTTGAAATCGAAGCATCCCGGGCCGGGGGCGAGGCCTGAGAGGTGGGGTCGCTGCCCCAGGCCCGCAGCATCCTCCCGCCTGGGCCAGCCCGTTGCTAGGGCCCCTCTTCCGAGGCATCAGGTTATAGGGCCGCGTGGAGCAGCCCATCTGCCGACTAACTTCTCACTTTCCCCCCTAAGGCTGCCTGTGACCCGGCTCCCCAGGCTCTGGCCCGCGTGTAAAGTGGCGGGGGGCCTTTATTCCCACCGAGCCCCTTCTCAGCAGCTCAGCAGCCAAACTGCTCTTGGATTACATTTTGATGAGTTTTCAATTTAGGCCCAGCAGACAAGGGAGGGGAGGGGATGGGGGTGAGGGGGTGGGGGTGGGCAGGGGCGGGCAGGGGAGCGGGCGGAATAAATGCAACAGATGGGTCCAATTGTGCTGTCTAGGCAAATGAAGGAAGACATCTGTAGCTCCCGAATACTGGTGGTCTGAAACGCAATTAGCCCTCTGTGAAAGGGGCCCCTCGCAGCCCCCTCAGCCAATCCCCTCCGAGGCACTGCTCACGTTACAATGGCCTTGACCACAATCCATTGAGCAGAAAAAGGAAAAAAGAAAAGAAAGAAAGAAAGAAAGAAAGAAAGATTAATCCAGGAGTTGCTGCTCGCGGTGGGGCTACAGGGAGAGCTGGTATGCCGGAAAGGTTACTTACGCCTCTGCTTCTCCCTTTTTCTCCCTCTGTCTTTACTGAAGGCTGGAAGGTTCCTGCTGAAGAGAAGGGGTGAGGGGAATGTCTTAGTTTTGGGCTTGGTGAGGCTCTGTGGACCCACATCTTGAAGGGTCGCTGACTGCAAACCTCAATTTTCCACTGCCGTGTTTGGAAAATAATGAAGGAAGCCACAGTCCCTATGGTTGCAAGTGGGCCCCACCTCCTGCCCCCCGAGGGGTGAGAAAGTTGTTATGTGATAAGACCCCTTCTGCACGTGGTAATTATAATGGCTGCGGTGAGGTTCTGGGAGTTATCTTGAGCAGCTGGAAACGTGTGTCCCGCCTGACTCCTCGGGGGAACTGTCTCTTCCCCACTCAGGGAGGGGGGGAGCCCAGCTGGACTCCTGGGACGGGACTGGAGTCTCCTTTATCTACGCACATTTATGCTCAGTGGTACCTGGCAGGAAAAGCTGGGGGGATTCCAGAACAACAGTGCACGCTGCCCCTGGGAGGGTGGAAGGGGTTCAAGGCACCCTGAAGGGGGTCAGTAGCTACCCTCCTGGCTTTTGTTCTCCTCAGCTCTTTGCTGTCTGATCTGGGAGGTGGCAGCTCCGCCCCAGGAGGTCAAAAAGAGCCCAAATTCTGGAGAAACCTGTTCTGGGGTTTCTGCTGCCTGTGTCTGGTCAGAGCTCTTGAACAGCCCAGAAAGCTTCTCAGCCGGGTCATAGGGATCCAAGAACCTATACAGACTGAGAGCTGAGGGGACGTGCTCCTGTTGTTCATTCTACTGTGGTAAAATACATATAACATAAAATTTACCATTTTTAAGTATATAGTGGTGTTAAGTACACTGTGCCACCATTGCCCCTATCCATCTCCAGAACGTTTTCGTCATCCCCGAATGAAGGTCTGTATGCGTTAAACAATAACTCCCCCTGTCCCCTGTCCCCAGCCTCTGGCAACCTCCATTCTGCTTTCTGTCTCTCTGAATTTGCTTTTTCAGGGTACTTCATATAAATGAAATCCTAAGTGTTTGTCCTTTTTGATTGGCTTATTTCATTTAACATAATGTCTTCAAGATTCGTCCCTATTGTAGTATGTGTGAGAACTTCCTTCCTTTCTTAAGGCTGGATAATATTCTAGCGTCTGTATAGACCACATTTTGTTTATCCGTCCATCTGTCAATGGACCTTTAGGTTGCTTCCACTGCTGGCGACTATGAGTCAGGCTGCCACGCATGGGGTTACACATAGCTGCTGGGGTCCCTGCCTTCGATTCTTTTGGAAGTGGAAATGCTGGATCATATGGTAATTCTGTGTTTAATTTTGTTTTGGTTTTATTTTGTTTGGTTGGTTGGATGGATGGGTTTTTTGGTTTTTGGTTTTGTTTCGGGTCTTTTAGTTTTGATTTTGGTTTGTTTGTTGTTTCGTTTTTGTTTTTGTTTTTGCTTTTGGTCCTTTTTACTCCAAGTCTGGAAGTTTCAGTTCCCAGGAAGATGCAGGTTAAAGACCATATTGATGATGACTTCTAAGAGCTTTAGGCAACTGATGTCTGGATTTCTGAATTCAGGCTGCAGGTGCTTTCGCTTGCTCTGAGTTAGAATTGTGTGCGATACAAGCTCTGGGGTGAGCTAGCTGTTGGAGCTGGTCTGGGCCTCCCGTTGCTTTTGGCTTGGGTCTCCATCAAGGCCTGCCCCCACCCCCTGGCCCCCCATTAAGGCCTCCTTCCCCCTCTCTCTTGCCAGGTCAGGCTGAAGGTGTGATAGTGATCCAGCTGTTGGGAGGTTTTTGTTGTGTTTATAATTATTCTCAAGTGTGTGCAGACAAAGTAGTGGATGCTGGGACTTAATTTCTACAAGCTTCACTAACCAAGTGCTCTAAGATTCAAGGATTTCCTAGTTAACCATCACCTGATGCTATCTGGTTAATTGAGGAAACCAGAACTGAAATGCATTATCTGTGCTTATGTGACTGTCTTCCTGAGAACTCCCACTATTTCCCCAATGGGCATATATGTCTTCCTCTTCCCCAAATCCCAGGTGTAGGGATAGTTTGAAAAAGTTGGTGACCACCCATCCCTGATTTTCTAGGATGACCCTGAGTTTAAGTGCTATATTCCATATGTCATTCCTTTGGACCTTTTGCATAGTCCAGAAATCCCAGGGTTTCATCCCCTAGACTCTCTCTCCTATCCTGGAAATGGGCAAAATCACCTATCTGAGCAACTCTTCCTAAGAGGGGTCTGACTACATATTTACAAGCCACTGTCTGAAGGCCCCTCATCTAATCAGCCTTCCCCCATGGGAAGACTGTGATTCTCCCCTTTGGGACGCTGACTGGTCTTGGCACACCCCCAACTACTGGGATCCGTTAAGAATAAAGTAGGCTGTTTGCACGATCACAAAGGGCCCCTATACTCAAAGCAGTCTTGAAAAAGAAGAACAAAACTGGAGGCATCAATGTTCTGATGTCAATCTATATTACAAATATATAGTAATCAAAACAGTATAGTATTGGCATAAAAACAAACATAGATCAGCAGAACCAAAAATAAACCCCAGAAACCAACCCGTGCATATGTGATCAATTAATTTTCAACCAAGGAACCAAGAATATACAGCGGAGAAAGACTAACTTCTAACCTTGGGAAAACTGGACAGCCAAATATGAAAGAATGAAACTTGGACCGCCATCCTACACCATACGCAGAAACTCAAAATGGATTAAACATTTTGGTCTTGAACAAATGACCTTGAACATAAGACCCGACATTGTAAAACTCCTAGAAGAAAATGTAGGGAGCAAGCTCCTTGATATCAGTCCTGGCAATGATTTTTTGGATTTGACACCAAGAGCAAAGACAACAAAAGCAGAAATAAAACAAGCGGGACTATATCAAACTAAAAAGCTTCTCCACAGCAAAGGGAATCATCAGCACATGAAAATGCAACCTATGAAATGAGAGAAAATATTTGCAAACCACATATTGATAAGGGTTAATATCCAAAACATACAAGGTACTCATATGACTCAATAGCAAAAAGCCAAATAATCCAACTTAAAAATGGGCAAAGGACCCAAACGGATATTTTTCCAAAGAAGACATATACTTGAAAAGGTAAGACATATACTTGAAACAGGTACTTGAAAAGATTGTTAATATCACTAATCAGGGAAATGCAAATCAAAACCACAATGAGATGTCCCTTCATATCTGTTAGGACACATAGTATCAAAAAGACAAAAGTCAACAATGCTGGCAAGAATGTGGAGAAAAGGGCGCCTGGGTGGCTCAGTGGGTTAGGCCGCTGCCTTCAGCTCGGGTCATGATCCCAGGGTCCTGGGATCGAGCCCCGCATCGGGCTCTCTGCTCAGCGGAGAGCCGCTTCCCGCTCTCTCTCTGCCTCCCTCTCTGCCTATTTGTGATCTCTCACTCCGTCAAACAGATAAATCAAATCTTTAAAAAAAAAAAAAAGAATGTGGAGAAAAGGGCGCCTGGGTGGCTCAGTGGGTTAGTCCGCTGCCTTCGGCTCGGGTCATGATCTCAGGGTCCTGGGATCGAGTCTCGGGCTCTCTGCTCGGCGGGGAGCCTGCTTCCCTTCCTCTCTCTCTGCCTGCCTCTCTGCCTACTTGTGATCTCTGTCAAATAAATAAATAAAAAATCTTAAAAAAAAAAAAAAAGAGGGACGCCTGGGTGGCTCAGTTGGTTGGACGACTGCCTTCGGCTCAGGTCATGATCCTGGGAGTCCCGGGATCGAGTCCCGCATCGGGCTCCCAGCTCCATGGGGAGTCTGCTTCTCTCTCTGACCTTCTCCTCGCTCATGCTCTCTCTCACTCTCTCTCAAATAAATAAAATAAAAAATCTTTAAAAAAAAAAAAAAAGAATGTGGAGAAAAAGGAACCCTTGTGCACTAATGATAGAAATGTCCATTGGTGCAGCCACTAAGAAAAATAGGATGGAGGCTCCTCAAGAAATTAAAAATAGAACTACCATATGATAAAGCAATCCCACTTTGGCATACATATTCAAGGGAAAGTAAATCAATAAATCACTATTTTGAAGAGATATCTATACTCCTGTTCATTGCAACATTATTCCCAACAGCAAAGGTAAGAAAACAACCTAAATGTCCTTCAACAAATGAATGAATAAAGAAAATGTCACACACACACACACACACACACACACACACACCCCTGCTGCATGGGGAGCCTGCTTCTCCCTCTTCCTCTGCCTGCCACTCCCCCTGTTTGTGCTCTCTCTCTCCAAAATACATAAATAAATGCGAGGCTGTTAAAAGGGTACAAGCTTTCAGTTACACGGTGAATAATGTCTAGGAATCTAAAGTATAATGTTATACATTAGAGTTGATAATCCATATTATAGCATTGAAATTTACCAAGGTAGTAGAACTTAATTGTTCTTACCAAAAAGAATACAAAGGGGGAAAAAAGTAAATATGTGAAGTGACCGATGTGTTAATAAACCCAATGGCGTGAAGTCTTTCACAATGTATACATATATCTGATCATCACATTGTACACTTTAAATATGTTACAATTTGATTTGTCATTTATACGTCAATAAAGCTAAAATTGAATGAATGAAATAGTAATCTTATTTCATGTTAACATATAACTTTTTTTTAAAAAAGATTTTATTTATTTATTTGAGAGAGAGACAGTGAAAGAGAGGGTCAGAGGGAGAAGGAGACTCCCTGCGGAGCTGGGAGCCCGATGCTGGCCTTGATCCCTGGTCTCCGGGATCATGACCTGAGGCGAAGGCAGTCGTTTAACCAACTGAGCCACTCAGGCACCCAACATATAACATTTTTAATGAAAAAGCTTTGTTTTTTTAAAACAAAGCATTGTGGGGCACCTGGGTGGCTCAGTGGTTTAAGCCTCTGCCTTCAGCTCAGGTCATGATCTCAGGGTCCTTGGATCGAGCACCACATTGGGCTCTCTGCTCGGTGGAGAGCCTGCTTCTGCTCTCTCTCTGCCTGCCTCTCTGCCTAATTGTGATCTCTCTCTCTCTCTCTCCCTGTCAAATAAAATAAAATCTTAAAAAAAAAACACAAATCTTTGTTTTTTAAAACAATAATTAGTAAGAAAGATGACATTGCTTTACAAGTTTGCAAATCTCTTTAGTATCTGGCTTAAAACAAGACAACTAGATTCACATATCTCCTTCTGCATTCAAGTTGGTATGATATGTTTTTGAATTACATGAAAATGCCATCTCAGATAAATATGTAGCTTGAAAACAAAGACCTTGCAGACTCCATGCAAGGGTCTCAGCTCCCCCTCCCCCCAGGGGTCTTTAAATACACTTTGAGGACCACTGGGTTATCAATGCCCTTTACCTTAACTACCCAGTGTGTGTTTCCTAAGAAAAGAACATTTAAAAAGAAAATCTCAGCATAATTTTCAAAATCGGGAAATTTAATATTGACATATGCTAATACCTAATATCCAATCTGTATTTAAATTCCCCATATTGTCCCAATAATGTCCTCTTTACCTATTCCCTCCCCAATCCCATCTAGAACCACACATTGCTTTTGGTCATCATGTCTTCTTAATCTCTTTTAAATCTAGAAGAGATTTTTCCAATTTTTATTGTTCATGACCTTGATGTTTCAGGGGTGTATAGGCCAATTATTTTGTATAACGTCCCTACATATAGGCTTTTCTGATGTTTCCTCATCATCAGATTCAGGTTTTACATTTTGACGGGAATGCCACAGAAGTGATGTGCGAGAAGTGAGATGTGATTCTTCTCAATGCCTCAGATGAGGAGGTACTTGATATGGTTCCAGGGTTGCTGATGTTAACTTTAAACGCTTGGTTAAGTGATGTCTTCTGGAACTCTCCACTGTATAGTTACTTTTTAAAACAGCTATTAAGTGATTTGTGGGAAGACTCCTTGAGACTAAATACTCTGATTTGCATCAAACTTTCACTAACAGTTTTAGCATCCATTGTTGATTTTTGCCTCTATTGATTATCACTTAATGTTTTCTTTTTTTAAAAGATTTTATTTATTCAGGAGAGAGTGCACAATTAGGTGGAGCTGTGGGGGAGGGGAGAAGCAGAATCCCCACAGAGCAGAGCAGGGAGCCCAATGTGGGGCTCGATCTCAGGACCAGAGATCATGACCTGAGCTGAAGGCAGAGGCTTAACCGACTGAGCCACCCACGTGCCCCTACTTAATGCTTTTTAACTTCACCATTCCTTCTCCATTCATCGGTTGGCATTATACTATAAGAAAACGTTTCTCTTTCCCACCACTTATTCATTCGCCTATTGGTTCCTTCATCCATGCATTCATTTATATCATTTTGGACTCATGGGTTCTTATTTTATTCAAGGGTTATAATCTTTTACTATCATTATTTGTTTTGGTGTTCACATTGTTCCAGGTAGGACTCGTGGGTGCCTCTTCCATCTGGCTTCTAGACATTTTGATTTGTCCTTACCATTCTTTCTGGCATAAACAGATGTCTCATGCTCATCTTGTACTTTTCCTGACGCAGCCATCCTCCAACGAGATTCTTTTTTTTTAGTAAGGAATGGTATTTAGCAACCAAAATCTAGTTATTGTAAGTAAGCATTGTAACTGTTTGCTTCTAGATGTTTTCCTTGTACAAAGCTAGAAAATGTGTGTATGTATGTATATATGTATATTTATTCATATATGTATGTATTACATATATTGTATGTACCAATACTTCCAATTATACAGTTCTAATCCATCTCACAGAATTCTTTCGAGCCTTCCTCTATTCCATATTTTTTATTTCATTCTCCAACAGTGAGAATCTAACTCTCAATATTATCTACATATTTACTCACTTGCTATTCCTTCAATACACAGAAAATTGCTATACTCATGTAGCCATGAAAAAAACACGTTCTAAGTTGAGTTTAATGTTTGCACTTCTATTTTGCCTTACACTGAGAGTATACACAGTCAAAGTACTGTGTTCAAAAGTTGCATGGGTTAGTTTTCTTTTTCTTCCTCCATTATGGCCATGGTATTCATTGGAAACCCTGATTAGGCTCATTTGGTTCTACTTTTAGGATTTGCTCCATCTTTGTTGATTTCATGGAGCCTGGACCCTTAACTACTAACTATTATTGCAACTCTGATTCAGGTGTGGACCCAGGTAGCATGGGGCTTTTGGACATAGTTGTATAGTTTTTCCTAATACCATAATAATACATAGTTTCATCCTGATTTACATTTCTGGGATACTTCCCAAGAGTCTTTTACAAACCTAGCATCTGCAAATGCTCTTCCCTCCTTCCAGACTTGTCCTGCTCCTGGTCTTTTTGACGCCGTTCCTCCCCACAGACATCCCCTCATTGGTCTCTCTGGAATCAGGCCATGTAAGGCTCAGGTGAAGGCCCACTCCTCCAACCTACCAGGATGGCAGGCTGGGCCCAAGAGGGTCCTCTCCAGATTGCCAAGTATCACCCAGAAGGGTTCCCGTTATAGCCAGGGCCCTTCTGCTCCTGCCTCAGCTTCCTTTAAGGGAGCCCTGGAATGAGTTTCAGGATACACTGAACCAACGCTTCATATTCAGTGGAGCCTGAGGGGAGCGGGACTCGGGAAGAGCCCTGGGATCATGGTCTAGAGCCAAGCCACTTGGTTTCTCTGTGAGGAGTCCCTCCTAGAGGGACAGGCATAGGCAGTGGGCTTTGGGATGTGAGGAGTGAGGGCTTACATCTGGAGCAGAACCCCTCCTCCTCCTCCTTCTTTTTCTTTATGTTATGTTAGTCACCACACAGTACATCTTTAGTCTTTGATGTAGTGTTCCATGACTCATTGTTTGCATATAACACCCAGTGCTCATCCCAACACGTGCCCTCCTTAATACCCATCACCGGGCTACCCCAACCCCCCACCCCAATCCCTTCTGAAACCCTCAGATTGTTTCCCAGACTCCACAGTCTCTCATGAGAATCCCTTCTTTTTTTTTGTTGTTTTGTTTTGTTTTGTTTTGTTTTTCCAGCATATATTTACTTGTCAATATATAACAAATATCATATATGTGGTATGTGCATCATAATTTTCATTATTATATATTCTCTTTGCCAGTAATACTTAAAAGATATAATAGGAAAAGATATTTCATTTATATTATCTGTTTAAAAAAAATGAGAACCCCTTCTTCTATAAGGCCAGATATTTCTGCTATCACTGGCCCCTGGCAGCCCTCCACCCCCACCCCAGGGACTCACTCCCCTTGCTTCTCTCTACTGGATCCCCTACATGGGGAATTTAATCCAGAAGAGGGCAATTTAAAATCAGATGTCAAATATCATTGTCTCCTGGCTCAAAAGAATGGCCTCATCACCCACAAAGCCCTCTCACTTCTTAGCCACCACCCTTAGCTCTAGGACTTCGGTCAAGGTTCTAAGGGTTCAAACCCTTCCTTTGCCTGAGCAATGAGGCCTACAGACCCCTGAGCTGCCAACTGCTACCTGGGGCTCATGAGGTTTGGGGAGTCCAGTTCGGGTGTTGAATGTCTTGCCACTGAGAGAGATTGTGCGCGGTCAACTTGCAGCTACCCGGCCCCCACCCCACCCCATCCCTGCCAACACTCATCTCCTTAGATCTCTAGCCTACGGGATGGACTCTGACCTCCCCATCAGGTCATCCCCTGCCCGACAGTGTTGTGGAGAGTGGCAGATGCTGCTGAGTCCCAGGGTTCCGGGCAGTCTGTTCCCACTTGGGGACAGTGAGTGTAAATTTAGCTCTTGTTACCAGGACACACCTCCCTCTGGGTGCACTTCTAATAAGGCAGCACATACACGCACGCACACACTCAAGCTGTTAGACTGTGGACACGCTGCCCCTTTCCAATGAGGGAGGATTTCAAGGGTGTATTTTTATAAGGAAGAAATGACATAAGCATCCCTCTTTGTTATTTAAATTTCATGAAAATCAACTATAGATGGTGTGTAATTGAGCACAAAATGGGTCCCAGAATATATTCTGAAATGACGGGAGCTCTTTTATTGGGTTATATCTGAAGGAAAGAAAGTCAAAGAAAAGCAAAATCTCCATGCAAAATAATGAACTATTTGAAGGGAGGGGAAAAGAAAAGCGAGAGACGGGGGATCAAGCACAGCTGGGAGAGTATTCAAGGGGCTGGTTTGGGGAAGTCACTCAGGAGTGGGGGATTAGAGACGGTGTGGCTCTGGTCATTATTGGTTGACTTGGGCACAGAGGCAAGGCTGTAAACAGAACTGTGACCAGGAACCAGAGCCAGGCAAGTGAAAGCCTGGAGGGCCCCTCGAGGTGGGACCGGCGACCCAGGTCCTGGATGAGGACAGAAGGGACTGCAGGTCCTCAGAAGACGTGTCCCCACACCTACCCTCTGTATTCTGTATCTGGTGGCCCCCAGAGGTGGTGTGCCCCGGGGGTCAGACACCCAGGGGATAAACAGAGCTGGCTTGACTTGGGAAAAGCTCTGCAAGGATATGTTCTCTAACAAGCCCCCCCATCACTGGCCCTAGTGGCCCCCCAGTACATCACAGCAGCACAGCCTCTCATCTGCCACTCACCCCGAGTACACCTAGACCTAAGACTGTCCTTTCCTGAACCTCCAGGGTCCCATCTGCCTAAAAGAAAAGATAATGTCCCCAGAAAGTCTTGCAGTGAGGATAACATTGGAGACAGGGCCGAGTACAGTGCTGGCTGCAGGAGAGGTGTTGAACCGAGGATACTATTTCCTCTTTCTTCCTCTTTCTGTCAGCCAGATCCCCCTCCACGCCCTCCCTTCTGCCCTGCTTCCCTCTGCAGGCTGCTGCCCCAGCTCCCCTGCAAGTTCAATTTCCCTTCAAGGCCAGGTGCAGCTCTGAGCCCTAGGATGACGGCAGCTCCAGAGAAGTCGCCCTGAGTGCCATAAATGAGCCAGAAAGTCCCCAGGAAATGATCTCACTGCTGTTCTTGGAGCTGCTGTTGCTGCTGCCATGCCACGCAGCCTCCAGAATGCCCTCCCCTGATATCCCTGATTTCTTGAGCGCCGACTGTCTGCCTGGTGCTACCTGGTCCCGAACACTCCCTCAGGCACAGCCTATGAGAACGCTAACCCCAGCCTTCTCCCCAGATGGTGCAAGGCCACCCAGCCCAGTGATCCCCTAACCCCCAAGTTCCTGCCCAGGACCCTACTATCCTGGTTGTGGTCACACTGAATTGCAATGGCCTTATCTGTCCTCCTCATTGGACCATGAACACTGAACACTGGGCACACAGCACAGGCCCCGATACTCAGCAGGCGTCACATTAAGTGTCTGTTAAAAGAAGAACAATGAAGACGCAGCTCGTCCTCTGAAGGCTGGTAACTCCCACGCTCTGGGGTACCCGAGCAGGCGAACCTCTGCAGCCAGAGCCTGAAGCGTGGCACAGCAGAACACAGAGCATGGAGCGGGGTGGGAGCGCCATCTACAGGCAGCTTCTCAGACTGGCAGGGAAGAGCTGACCTGGGGCGAGGACCCAGGCAGGGCACCTGCAGGACCATCCTTACCGCCGTGATAGCAACCTTGATTTGCGACGCTTCTCCAGAGCCCACACTCCAAACACTCTGCACGCTGCCTCACAATCCCCAGCAAATAGGGTCGCCTCACTATAAAAGTTCCGGGGTGAGTAGGAAGCTCTGGATTGCTTTGAGAATATCCAGGCAGAGCTTCTCTTCCACCAGGAATTACCAGGAAACTCTCCTCCGTGGAAGGCTGAGAGCAGGTACCGCAGAGCTGAGGTTAGGGCCTGCTCGCTGGGACACCAGCAGACTTTGGGGTCAGACAGACCCAGCTCTGCTGCTTACTAGCTGTGGGATTAAGGCCATTGTCCTTACTTTCTCTGTGCCTCTGTGTCCCCACCTGAAAAACAAGCTCCATGATCACAGGGTTACTGGAAAGATGAAAATCATGTCTGTAACGCAGATGCCCAGACACCCACTGTTTCCAAGGGTCAGGCTTCTCTTTCGTGCCCAAATAGCACAAAAGACCCAGGCTTCGCTCTACTTGGTCACTTGGTATGGCCAGCTTCTATCAAATTCCCCTCCCCAGGGTTTTTGGGAATCTGCAGGTTGAATTTCCCCTTCTCTCAAATCCTGTCTGCAGCGCTCCTGACTCACACTCTCCCCCACTTTCCTCCAGTGACCTCTTGCCACCTCATAACAAACTTTCCCAGATCCTGCTGATCCCCTGACCTCCTTACCTCAAGTGTGGCCAGATATGCTCCCCCAGTACCCCAAAACCCAACAGGACCAGACTTGCCTGAAAGAATAACAGGAACCACAGAACATGCTGGAAACCCCCCAGCTAGCTCCTTCAAGTGACCAGGCTCAAAGTCCTAAAGCCATCCTGGCCCCAGGTTCCTCTTGACCCACTCTCTCTGGGGCTCCTAGCTAGCACCTCCACAACAGAGGGCCCAGTCATGTTGTGCTTCCCCCGTTCCAGAAACATCCAGCTTTCTGCGTTCCTGAGAGGAACATTGCTTCCTTTATATTTCTGTAAACAAACCAGCCAGAGACACGGTTCTACCATGAACGAAGACCATCTTTCATGTGATTGTAAAAAACAAAACTCTCAAGTATTTTTATTTTGTTGCCTGGAAGCTCTCCATCCCAAAGCAGCATCTTGGATTTTTTTTTCCTATATAAAATCACATGTCTTGTGTGTTATTTTTTTTCCCCTTTTCAGAACACAAAGCAATAGCTTGCTCTCAAAGTTGTCTCCTGCAGACTGAAAATCAAATAACAACAGTTAACATTTATTTCACGTTTCCTAGTCTGAGACCCTGCTACAAGTCCTTTGCCTGTTTTAGGTCTTTAAATCTTCACAAGCATGCCAGAAGGCAATCACCATGTTGTCTCCATTTCGTAGAGGAGGAAAAGTGGGGAATACAGCTCTGCCAATACTTTTCAGCCCAGTAATACTGACTTCAGACTTCCGGCTTCCAGAACTATATGGGTGTAGAGTCTATGGTAGTATGTTGTAACAGCCATAAGAAGGAAATGTCCCAACCTACCAGTTTATGAGCAAATCCTCAGGGCCAAACCCAGTGCCCAACACACAGCAGGTCCTCAATACCTATGTGCTAAATTACTGAATGAAAGAAGCTATAGCTAAACCAAACTATCAGAAAAATTAATGGAATGGGGAAAAATGAAGCAGGCAAACATTAACCGAAAGAAATATGGTACAATTACGTTATGAGCAGAGGAGATGGTAAGGCAGAGGAAAGCCACTGGGGATTGTGTAGACAACCAACAGCATGATCTTGAGATAGATAAAGCTAAAATTTCACTAAATTGAGAGGATCGAAGGGGGAAAGAGATCAGAACATAATCATAGTAGGAGACCGTATTGTTCCTCTCAAAAATGGATGGGTCAAATGGCAGGTGAATATAATGGTAGATTTGGGTGTCACAGTTATAAGTTGGGTCTAATAAATGGATGAATGGAGAGGAAAGCCTAAAGTCAGGCCAAGGTTCTGAGAGAAGAGGAGAGGCTGCAGGTCCGCTTGGGAGATGGGGATGTGGCTGGGCCAGAGAGCAGAATGAGGGAGGGGGGATGGAATGAGAGAGGCAAGGGGCAAGCTTTGGAGGGAGAAGTGGTGCGGGGACAGGTCTAAGCATCTCAGTCGTTGGCTATCTTTATAGTCTGCTCTATCGCTGACAAGGTCTGTGACTTTAGGCAAGTGACTGAAGCTCTCCAAACCTGTTTCCTCCGCCATAAAATGGGGGTGATGGGTGGATATAATATAGTCATCAAGAGGGTTAGAGGAGACAATAAACGTCGTAAGTGCTCAGTAAGTGACAGCCCTTCATAGCATTTGAGAGTGGGATGAGGTAGATAAGCAAGTGGAAAGGTGGGTTTACCTGCTCTGAGGGCAAAGCAAGGAGTGTGTGTGTGTGTGGGGGGGGTCTTTCCCCTGCCACCAGCCAGTTTCCCTCCAATGTTTTCTCTAAGAGACATCTGATCTGAGTTCTGACGAGCATCCCCTCATATCCTGCCTGGACTCCTGGGGAGACCTTGTATAGCTCCCCTCCACTCCCAAGGGTCAGGGCCGACTTTCCTGAGGGGTCCCATCTATGCTCAGAGCATCTTTATCGGAAGGCAGGGTGTGGGCTAGTTAAGGTCACAGACTTTAGAGACATCATAGGGATCATTAGTGTGATCTTGGAGAGTGACTTAACTTCTCTGTTCCTGAGTTTTCCCCATCAGTAAAATGAGGGTAATAATGGCCCCTGCTTTATAGACCTGCTGAAGAAACCAAATTAATCCCTGTGTGTAAAGTGCTCGCAGCAATTCTGCCGCACAGTATCACAGGTGCCTGAGAGTTAGGGGGGTCTTCCTGGGGCTCCATGGGGGAACTCGATCCCCCCACCCAAAGGTAAATCACCCTAACCAGTCTGAATGCTGGCGCAGCTGTTTGCAACAAGAGTCCTGACAGTCATTCCAGGGAGGACAGAAAATATCAGAAATGAATGCAACATTGTGTTCTTGATTTTGATTTTTTTAAATGCTGGTGTTGGGTGGGGGGGGATTTGCAGAATTTAGTTCATATCGAAACATCCTAAAGGCCCTTGAAATTGTGGAGTACAGAATGAAAGGGGATCGGGGGAGGTCGAGATGCACTTCTGTTCCCTCACATCTCCTAGGTCCCTCTGCAACTGCCTGAAGACAGATGGGGTTAATGCCACTGAGAGGGAGAGGAAGTGAGGCAGGGGGCATTCTGGCCCCAACAGAGGAGGGACTCTGCTCGGGTCCCAGCAAGCTGATTGAGTGTGGGACAGCCTGCCCCACTCTGCAGCCTGTCCTCCAAATATACAGGCGGGAATCCAGCAATCATGTTTCTTGCTGTTTACTTAGATGAGCTGAAAACTTAGTTCCACACAAAAACCTGCTCATGGAAGTCCCTAGCAGCTTGCCCTATAATCACCCAAAATTGGAAGCAACCAAGATACTCCTGAGCGGATGAATGGATAAAGAAGCTGTGATACATTCAGACAATGGAACCTTATTCAGCACTGATAGGAACTGAGCCATCAAGCCGTGAAAAAACCTGGAGGAGCCTTAAATGCATATTACTAAGTGAAAGAAGCCAATCAGAAAAGCTATGGACTGTGTGATTCCAACTATATGCCATTCTGGAAAAGGCAAAACTACAGAGACAGTAAAAAGATCCCTGGTTGCCAGGGTTTACAGGGGAGGGAGGCGTGAATTGGCAGAGCACAGAGAATTTTTAGGGCAGTGAAACTGTCATGTATATTATAATAGTGATTTTGGTCATTATACATTTGTCCAAACCCATAGGTTGTACAGCACCAACCATGAACCCCATGTAACCTGCGGGCTTTGAGTGATACTGACGTGTCCGTGCACGTTCATAGATTATAATTCATGTACCACTCTGGTGCAAATGTTGATAGGGGAGGAGGCTGTATGTTGGCACAGGTGAGCGGGTATGTGGGAACTCTCTGTACTTCCTGCTGAATTTTGCTGTGAACCTAAAACCGCTGTAAAAATGTAAGTCCATTTAAAATATATATACAGACAAGACCTTCAGAACACACAAAAGTTGCCCAACGGTGCCCCCTAGCACCCACAAACTATAAACTCGCTTAGAATAGGGCTTGGAGGTTAAGTATCAGAGAGCAAAAGACTGGGGTAGGTTTTGCTCCTGTGAACCACGCTTATCCATAACTTGTGTCTATGGGAGTTAGAAGGACGGGTAAGGGAGGGAAGGAAAGGTAGGTTGAGGCTGGCATTTGGCAAGCCCTGACCCTGGGGTGGTAGCCAGGTACCCGGATTCCAGGCAGGCCAGGACCTAGCACTCGTAAAGGTCTGCCAAGGTTAAGGGGGCAGCT
Organism: Lutra lutra; assembly: GCF_902655055.1. Classification (NCBI taxonomy): domain Eukaryota; kingdom Metazoa; phylum Chordata; class Mammalia; order Carnivora; family Mustelidae; genus Lutra; species Lutra lutra. The sequence continues at coordinate 74,706,737 of NC_062282.1, read as the reverse complement.
CCTGGGCTCTTTTTAGTGTTGGAGGCATCCCGCAGTCTGTGGCAAGCCTGTTAGCAGTCGGGTTTGCCTCTGAATGACCAAGGGAGTTCCAGCAAGGTCCAAGACCAGCCTGAGAGTGTAGGGAGGGCTTCCTCAAGCAGATGACACCAAGGGCGGGTCTTGAAGAAACAGGAGGAGTTGGCTGAGTTAATAAGGAGGAGCGGGTGTCCCAAGACTGGAGGGGAAGAGCCAGGAGGAGCTGTGACAACCATAGTTGTCCTGGGCCTCAAGTAGAAACCCAGGTCTTTGTGCAGCTGGGCCTAGAGGAGGGGTGGGTGCCCACCCCAGGGACAGGTGTGTGGGCAGCAGGCAGAGAGGTGGACAGGCAGAGAACAATTGTTTATGCAGCATGGGCACTCAGAGTCACTGGCCACCACACACTAGGCCACTGGGTCACAACTTCGCCAGGCCTCAGTGATTTACGCTTCACAAGGTGACACGGTCCCAGGGAGCCTCTGGAAAACCACTTGGAGAGAGAGCTCTGTTGTCAGGATTTCTCATTTTCTCATCACTTTTCCATTTTCATGATGGAGTGCCCCCCCGGGGCCAAGGGAAAGGGAAAATGCTTTTTATATTATATGAGGGGCCATGTGGAAAAGACATATTTCCCACGACATTCGGTTCAGAATGAAGACGCACATTTGTAAAGCATATGTGAAAAATGTCATGCATGAAGGGTATGAAATATTTGTTGTCGTGGCTGGGCTAGTTTGGTGAAATATCATAGGACAGGGAGAACAATTTTAAGAGTGGGAAACCCCTGGGGAGAACGTGAGCTGCTGGTCTTAAGGACACCTTCGCAAAGCAAGGTACCAGACGGTGTTGGGGAAAGAGGAGGGTGGGGCTAGGCTCTGTGTTCATGTTGGCTTATACTTGCACAAAGAATATCTGGAAGGAAGCACAGGACCCTGGTGAGAGAGACTTTTGAACTCTGCTTCTTTTTTTCTTTTCAGAAATTGAGGACTCTGTGAATCCATGACTTTTTCAAAGCATTACCTAAAACAAGACCAAAAAAAAAAAAAAAAAAAAAAAAGCCTTTCACTCTGTGACCCTGCATCTCAAAAACAGAGCTAGAACATTCAGAGAAATATTGCACATTTTGTCTGGGGAAAAAAAATTTCTGATACGCAACTTCCTCCCTCTAGCCATGAACCCAAGCAAGTCCTCTGGGTTTGGAACCATCCAGACTTTACAGCTGGACACTGCAGCCCGTTTCTCTGATGGTCCCGGGGGCAGTGACTGCATGTGTTTTATGAGGGGCTGTGGTTGTACCCTAATAAATAGGACATTTGACAGGACAGCAGAGATGGGAAAACAAGTTGAGTGATGAAGGCCAACATGCGGCATCAACCAGCCCTTGGGGTTTTGATGGGGTCCGGGGAAGAGCCAGGAGGATCGGTGAGCAATGATGACAGCAGAACCCTGGGAGCTTATGCAGACAGCTGAGGAGGTAGCAGCCTGCCTCCTTCTCCTGTGGTTCTCCTGACATCTGGCTCTCTGAAACTTCTGAGCGAGCCTTTGCTTGTGTGCAGCCCCCTCTTGGGAAACCCACTCCTCCTTAATAACTCAGTCAACTCCTCCTGTTTCTTCAAGACCCATCCTTGGCGTCATCTGCTTGAGGAAGCCCTCCTTACACCCCCAGGATGGTTCTTGGACCTTGCTGGAACTCCCTTGGTCTCATGCTTCTGGGTCTGCCTGGCTGGTCCTTGTCTGAGAGCCCGTCTCCTGCATTAGCCTGGATCTCTACGGTGGGGGGTTGTCTCCTGTGCTTGGCTAGTGCAGAGCCCACTGGGGGCTGGAAGAAGAGAAGGCCAGTTGTTCCTGGGCTCAGCCTCTTCCTTTGGAAGAGGTCCAAGGGTCCCGTTTGCAAACACAAACAAGCTGAAACATGGCTCTGGAGCCAAGCTGGGGTCGGGTCCTGAAGTGGGCAAGTGTGCTAAGCTTCTGTGCTGTTCTGTGTGTGGAGACAGCTATTAGTTCCTACAGATTCAGAGTGCATGACCACAGAAGGTGGTCCAGGAGCTCCAAAGTCTAGGAATCCTACTGCCAAGACCCCCGCTCCCTGGAAGTTTCCAGAGTCTCATTTTTTTTGGGTCCCAGACTGAAATGCAGGTCATGTGGGATCTGTCACCTACTCAGTGGGTTTTCTGAACGTCACTGGTTTTGAAATTCCAATAGGTATTAAACTGGTAAAGGAGAATTAAAAGCAGACAATTTAATTTTGCAAAACAAATCCACAGAAATTACAGGAGGGCCTTTCCTTTGTTTGGGCAAAATCCAGCCAGATTGCCCTAGCCATGGTGATGGCAGCTTCCGGAAGTAGCTTCTGAGGCTCACAGCCGCAGAGCTAGCCCAGCCGATTTTTCTTGGCACCAGAAGCCTCCGTGACATAGCATTCTTCCCAGGAAATGTGGGTCCTCCTCCAGCTCATGATGACCATTCTAAATGCAGGAGGTGACTTGAGGTGTGAGGGCTGGTGGGAGTGAACGGACACCCAGTGTGGGCAGCACAAGGCCCTTCCAAGTCCGGTAGCACTCCACACAGAGGGGACTCATTTTCCTTGTGGCTATGAGCCAACAGTTTAAAGAATCTAGGAAGAGTTTAAAAGACCAAATGCAAAAGTTTTGAAATGCTTTGACCTTCTCGGTTTTATACGTCTACGGTACTGAGGGCTCGGAATTTGGCTCCCGGGCTCTGATTCTGGGGCCCAAACCCACGAAAACAGGTATACAGTGTAGGCTGTCTGGCTACAGCTTTGTTTAGAAGCCCATTAACAGACACAGAGTGCTCGCACTAACCCTTGCCCTTAAAATCTGTGATGCCAGGAACATCAGGAAAGAACCAAGAGTGAGGGCCTAGGATCCAGTTCACGGGCAGGAGGGCAGGAAATGATGAAGTCGGGCGCCTGGCAACTCACAGCCTGGATGAGTCATCGATCTTCCCACTAACACCTCCATGAGATTCATATTGTTAGAAACAAACCCGTACTGCTGGCAGGGTGCTGTGGTATTTCCGACAAAGAGTATTTCTGTGCAACAGTATAAAGATGGAAACAAGATATTAACAAAAACTACAAGGTGAATCTGAGTGCTTTCTGTTTTGTGTTGTTATCAAGATATATAAAATACTTTATTCAACCTGATACGGTCAGATTATGGTACATTGTCACCATTAATCATAAATCTTATCTTTAAATAACTCTTTGTAGGAAAACTGTGTATCCACATGAATGTGGACCCTGACCTTAGATGGTAGAGGAAAATAATCTCAAAATGGATTAAAGATCTAAAATGTAAGAACTAAAACTCAACAATTCTTACAGGAAAAGCATTCTGATACTGGATTTTGCAATGATGACTTAGATAGGACACTAAAAACACAGGCAAAGAGTAAAAACAGGTACATTGGGTTACACCAAAATTTAAAACTGTGCGTCAAAGGATCGATCAACAGGGAGAAATGGCAACCTATGGAATAGGAGACAGTATTTGTAAATCCTGTGTCTGATAAGGGGCTAATATCCAGAATATATAAAGAGTGCCTACAGTTTAACAATAGGAAAACAACTCAATTTAAAAATGGGCAAAAGACTTAAGTACCCATTTCTTTAAAGAAGATATACAAATGGTCAACATCACAGGAAAAGATATTCAATATCACTCAGCATCAGGGAAATGCACATCAAAACCACAATGAGTATCACTTCACATTCATTAGGATGGCTGTTTAAAACAAAAACAAAAACAAAAACAAAAACAGGGCACCTGGGTGGTTTGGTTGGTTAGGCAACTGCCTTCGGCTCAGGTCATGATCCTGGAGTCCAGGGATCAAGTCCCACCCGGGGCTCTCTGCTCAGCAGGAGTCTGCATCTCTCTCTGACCCTCCCCCTTCTTGTGCTCTTTCTCTCAAATAAATAAATATAAACTTTAAAAAAAAAATTTAAAAACCCAGAAAAATAACAAATGTTGGCAACAATATGGAGAAATTAGACACTTGTGTGTTGCTGGTGGGGGAGAGGGGTGGGTATGGAACGTAAAATGGCGCAGCCACTCACTATGGCCACAATGGTGGTTGCTGAAAATATTAAACAGAAAATGACCATATGACCCAGCAATTCCACTTCTGAGTATATATGCAAAGGAACTGAAAGTGAGGAATCAGACAGATATTTCTATAGCATATTCATGGTAGCATTATTTTCAATAGCCAGAAGGTAGATGGAGAACCCAAGGGTCCGTTGACAGATGAACGGATAAACAAAATGGGGTACGTACAATGAAGTAATACAGTGTCCAGCAGTAATACTGTCCAGCCTTAAAAAGGAATGAAATTCAGACACATACTATAACATGGATGAAACTTAGGGAGATTATGTTAAGGGAAATAAACCAGTGACCAAAGGACAAATACTGTTTGATTCCGCGTATGAGATATCTAGAGTAGTCATAGAAACAAGAAGAGAGATGGTTGCCAGGGGCTGGAAGGAGGGGGGAAATGGGGAGTTTTTTAATTGGTTTAGAGTTTCAGTTCTGCAAGATGAAAAGGTTCTGAGACGAGTTGCACAACAATGTGAATATACTTAACATGGTGAACCATACGTTTAAGATGGCTAAAATGGTAAATTTTATATATTGGACATCTTACCACAGTTTAAAGACAGATAACTATTTGCAGAGGGAGAGCTGTTTTTTTTCCTCCCTCCTGTTGCTATCAGATCTGCCCAGAGAATTTCTAGGCACCAGGAACCACCTAAATTCCCACACGGAGGTTTTTTTCATGGTATGTTAAAAGTCTGCCTTTGAAGGCACGCTAATTTCAAAATACACTTTATTCCTAAACTGTAGTTAAAAGTATTTTATTTATGCTAGGCTTTTACCTCACTTAATTAAAAACAAAGAACTCATGTTTGATGTGTGTTACGCTGTGTTTGAGGCCATCTTTCCTAGCCAGATGTATCCTCTAAATAAAGCAAGCTGTGTTTCTTCCACCCGGTTCTTGACTGAAACAGAAAGCAGCCCCAGGCAAATCCCTCTGACCAGGCGAAAGCTGCCCCCTCTTAAAGTGTTAAATGAAGATGATGGCTATAGGGCACGAATGATAATCCCCTTTCTCCAGATGAGGACAATGAGAACGCCAGAAGGGAAAGGAAAGGAAAGGTGACTTGCCCCCAAGTCTGTCCACAGCAAAGGCATGGCTGGTTCAGGGTAAGGGCTCCCTCTGGGTGCTGTGAGGGATGGTAGAGGGAATGCACGCTGGCCAAAACCAGGCTGTCCCCTCCTTTACCAAGCCCCTGCTCCCCAGGCAACCTAAGGGATGGCCCTTTGGCTCAGTGGGGAAAAAGGAGGTCAAAAGCATCAAGTAACTTCTGGGCTTACTGGTACCAGCTCCATGTGGCCTGACCATCTCACCAGATGGTAAGAGCCAGGAAGGCCTCAGAACTCCAGGCACCTATCCCCACCCCTGCCTCAGGCATTGGTCGGGGCTCCAGGACTTACCCCTTAAGTAAATCCTTATTATCAGATTTAGCAGTAAGTAAAATTGACATATATTAAGCATTGAGCACAATCATGAAATTAGGCTTAGCAGTGACTCCCGGAAGAGGGGAGGGAGCGTGGGCCTGAAGCAGCTCCTGAGAGCCGCCTACTCACCATTTCTGGCTCCTTCTGCAAGTGGGGGCTACCACAATCATGCTGACCAGCCCACCCTCCATCTGGAGGCCCAGCCAGCACTCTGGAAGGCAACATAGAGGGAACAAGTAATTGGGGACCCCCTGATTGCCATTTGCTTCCCCCAGGGCTCAGTCGAGCTGGCCAAAGGTTGAGAGATCACCCTGAGGGGACTCAGTTAAAGGTAACTTTTCAGACCTACGGTTACCTTGCACTTACCATTCTTACTAGCCAAGAGCATGGGCCTGGGTGAGACAGAGTCATTTCCAGAAACTGGGGACTGACTCCACCTCCTCCACCAGGCTTCCTCCCACATCCCACCCTGCAGAGTCAGCCCAAGTGTCCCCTCCTCCGGGAGGCCCTTCCTGGTGTCCTCCACGCCCTCCCCCCCATAGGTTAGACTCTCCTCCTGGGGTTCACCGTTTTGTGTGCTCCCCCCACAGCATCTGTATCTATGAATTACAGGTGCTCTTTTCGTTACCTGAGAGCTCAGTGGGGACAGGGAGCAATCAGTGACGATCAAAGCAACAATCGTACTGTGTATACAATATGGACAGAGTCACAACCACAACAAATAGTAACTCCATCCATATTCCTCTTACCACGCATGCGTGAGGCCCTGGCCTAGGCTGCGTACTGCACATGCATTTCTTCTCTGGCAGCCCCTCTCCAGAGAGCCCCAGGGTTACGCCGCTTTCCAGAGAAGGAAGCTCGGCTTCTTGTCCTGGCGGTGCTGGGCACCCAGGCTGTGTTCCTGCGCAGGCCACTTACCCCTTCAGAGCCTGTTCGTCCTGGCCACCATGCTTGGAAGCGCTGCTCCATAGGGCCTCCTGCTCCTGCTTTCTGCTTTATCCCCTCGCTCCACGGCTTGGTGTTCTCTGGTGACATTTGCGGCGGAGTCACCTGGGGCCATTTCAGGCCATTTGGAGTCAGAGAAGCAAGGACTCTGTCCCCGTGCCACTCACAAGTGCTGGGCCTCCCTCATGCTGTCCTCCCCAGCTACCCGTGGGTCCCAGGCCTGAAGCTTCCATCCTTTCATCACCCTGCCCTTCCCGGAGCGCAGGCCACTAGGTTTACGGGTGCTGCCACCTGGTGGTCACAGGGCGCCGGCACATAGCGGGGTGGCTGCCGCAGGCTTGGCAGGCTTGGCAGGCTGCAAGCGGGCCCCTCTCTCCACCCAGCGCACGTTTGCAGGACGCAGGACAGCTGGGCTCCAGAGAATGCCACCTAGAAGGCATGGCAGCTTCGTGATTAGACCCAAGCGCGAGGCAGAATGGGCTCGAGTCCTAGTTCTGCCGCTTCTCAGATACGGGAACTTGGGCCAGAGGACTGATCGCTGTGAGCTTCAGCTTCTTCTTCTTCTTCTTCTTTTTTTTTTTTTAAGATTTTTTATTTATTTATTTGACAGACGGAGATCACAAGTAGGCAGAGAAGCAGGCAGAGAGAGAGGAGGAAGCAGGCTCCGTGCTGCGCAGAGAGCCCAATGCGGGGCTCGATCCAGGACCCTGGGATCATGACCTAAGCTGAAGGCAGAGGCTTTAACCCACTGAGCCACCCAGGTGTCCCGAGCTTCAGCTTCTTAATGGGTCAAATAAGTAACCTTGTCCTTCTGTGTTGGGGCCACGTGCCCCAGCCATCACCTGGAGATTCTTCCCAGGGCACCCCCTTAACTTCATTATCATTTAAAATGGAATTTCTGGTAAATTTCTGCAAATGAGGTATTCAACTCCAAATTATATTCATTTTAAGCAAAACATGTGGCCTTTGGAGAATTTGGGGTGTGCGCAAGCTGCCAGGCTGCTCCGCCAGCCCCTCTCGCCAGCTGCCTCTTTAGCTCTTCTGCTGTTAAGTGTTCGACCACGAGCAGCACTCATGCACCGGCTTCTTAAGGCCGTTCTCAGCACGTGGTGTGTATCTCATTTAGCCAGAACATAACAACAAATTACCGTGATTTCACAGAGCAGAGATCTGATTCAGAGAGGCTGAGTAACTTGTTTGAGGTCATGTGCTTGCTAGAAGAAGGAACCAAGCCTCACACCAGAGTCTGTCTGACACTAGAATCCTCGCCTGCCTACCGTTATAGAAAGCTCTAGAAGCTATTGTTCTGTCCCTGAGTTCCCCTAAACAGCACACGACAGGGACATTAGCTCACTGATGTATACTCCTCAGGGTCCCAACATCAACCAGAGAAGGGCCTCCTGGCCCAAGGTCCAAGAAGGTGAAACCAGACCCTCAACTCCCTCTCCCCTCAGGGGACTGCCAGCCAGTGACCCACAGGACTTGAGCAGGACTTCTGGCTCACCTTTGGAAGGTACAGCCCAGGCAGGACTTCCTAGTACCAGATGAATTCCTTGGCTGTTTCAGTTCTCCCTTCCTGGAACTTCTCTGAATTTACTGAGGGCACAGGGGTCATAAACACATCTTTTCTAACCACCTCCTCTCCTACGCCAGGGCTGGGAACGGGGATCTAGCCTTCCTGTCACTGAATCATGGGTGCAGGGTATAGTAGGGGACGCAGTGTCCCATCCCTACCGGAGGAAAACTAAGGTCCAGAGAGGGGATAGGACTCACCCAAGGTCACACACCAAGGGGCACCAAAGCCCTTGCCTGGTTCCTACCTATTGCTCACTGCCTTGGGCTCCTCAGGGGAATGCTGACATCCTCTGTGGACCCTGATGGGAACAGGCCTCCCACACACACCTGGCCCAGTTCTGTGCGTGCTAGAGCTTAGACACACAGTGGAGAAGATGGACTATGGGGAGGCAGCTGGTAGCTGATGCTTGGTTCCCTCCAGGAGCAGATATACTTCCCAGCTCTGGGGAGCTGGTTTCCTGGGGGACCCCCAGTGGTGGTCTCACACTGGCTGGGGTACACAGGGATGGATGACTGTTTTCCAGATCTTCCTATTGTTCTTTTTAGTTACTAAGCAACTAACTAGAGTCTACATGCTCAGAAGAGAGAAAGCAGGCTAGACCCTGAATAGTGCCCGAAGGGGCTTAGTCCCCAGGGTGGGGCCTGCTGAGATATCTGGGGCTACAAGGGTCACCCATGAGAAGTGGGTAAGCAGGGACTCTGGGACAGTGGGGCAGATCGGGGGTTACTGTGCATGGCATCACCCACCTGCACACCCTCCAAGAGTCCCCGGGATAGCCTGGGTTTGAGAGGCAAAGGAGGAAGGATTATAAACTGCTTCATTCTGGGGCCTTGGGGCAGGTACTACCCCTCCTTAGGGCCTCAAGTTTCCCCTGTATAAGATGGGTGTATGTCTCTTGCCAGCTTGGTGGACACAGTGAAGCCAGTATGAATACACAGGTGGGCTGTGAAGACTTGGGCCACATGAAAGTTTAGCACCATGGTGACACTGGGTCACTCCCAGGATGGCCAGGGCCCATAGTGCTGGGCCAGCACCCATCGCAGTCTCTTCTAGGCTGCCCTGGAAGGCCAGCAGAGCCCAGGAGGGGTGGGCATAAAAGATGGCCTTTCTGCTGTCCTACAAGAGAGGCTGCCTCCCATAATCAGCCATTAGCCCCCGTCCCCTGGGTCCCTGCCCTTCCATGACACTCTGTAGATGGTTCTGTTGCCCACAGCTCCCTTGGTCACTCCCGGTCCAGCTATAATGCTCTCCTCACAGTCGCTCATGTATGGGGGTTCCCCTCATTGACCCTCTATTCTAGAAGCTTCTCCTTTCTAAGAGGCTTGGGATGCTTCCCCCACCCCCACCCCCACGCAATTGGCAGCAGAAAAGAGGAACTCTACCAGTTACCAGCACTGGACTCAGCTCTCCAGGTCCCCGGGGATGGGCCACAGACACAGGCAGTGCGGAAACCCAGTGGGGAACCCCACTTCTCAGGGGCCTCTGCTGGCAAGGATCCCAGGCTGGGATTTCTCAACCTCTCAGCACTGGGGTTGCACTTCTGCAATGGGAAATTATGCTCCCATTTTCTTTCCTAAAGGGAAAAGGGAAGAAAGCGGTGACATGGAGGCATGACGTGATGCATCACAGCCGGGCAGCAGAGCTGTAACCGCCAGCCCCAGACCCAACTCGGCTCAGCCCCACATGCTCCTGAGAGCTCACAGCTGCAATGTCAGACTTAGAGGGGCCCCTGGCAGTAAGGTAGGTGAAGGTCAGGGGGACTGGAGCCACAGCCAGGGGAGAGGGTCTGGTGGGACCGGGAGCAGGGGCCTGCTGGCTCCTCGTCAGGTGCCTCTCAGAGTGTCTCATCCTACTGTCTCATCCCAGAGACGGCACCGGTAGGGTGGCTTTCTGCTTCCCTAGAAAAACTGGGGGGTCCTAGAGACATGAAAGGGCCTCATCGGGGCTCTGTCCTGGCGGAGGATTTCTGTCAGCTCTGGAGCGCTCAGTGGAGCAGCGAGTCACGTCCCGCGAGCAGTGGTGAATTTTAATTTCTGGGGGATTCTCTCAGGATCTCTGTGTCATGGGATCTGGTCCTGGAAGGGAACTCTGAGTTTCTGGTCAGGCCTGAGGACGTGGGTACCCTTTTCGGCTGTCCTGGGCCCAGCTTACCTTCCGAACATCCGGAGGAGGTTTCCTGCAGGCGGGGTCCTGGGATATGGATGGAGACATGTGTGTGTCTGTGCTTTAGGGAAGAGGGATGGTCCTGAGGAGCCTGACCCCTCACTATCAAAGTGCAAGGTCCTCGCCGTTTGCCTGCTTCACCCAGAAGGTAGAAGTGTCCAAGGATCTGGGACTGAGACTACCTGTGACAAGTTTCTAGTCCCACAGCCCTTGAGGACCAGGCTTTTGTTTACAGTATACCAAAACCTGATTTCACAGGATTCTCATGTGTGTGTGTGTGTGCATGCACCTCCACATTTAGCCATTTAGCAAATGTGCCCCCAGACAGATGTTGTGGTCAGGCCCGGTGAGCACAGGGCAGTGGGACACAGGCCAGCAGCTCAGACCACAGCCTGCCCCTGGGGGACCTCAGGAACCGCAGGAGGAGCAGAGTTCAGGGAAGACAAGACAAGGACCCACATGACTCTGGTGTGGAATGAGAAGACGGGCTGAATGGGGGTCTCTGGAGGGGGGTGCAGGGCAGAAAGAGGAAAAGAGCTTCATAGAAGAGGCCACCTTTGAACTAGGACTTTAAAGATGAGTGGTATTTGGGTAGAGTTTGGGACGGAAGATGACCTGTAGCAGAGAAAATACTGTAGGCTGAAGCCTGGAGCCAGGAAAGTGTAGGATTAGTTATTCAAACCCACTCATCCTTCTGTTCCCAGTGCAGGCAGTGGCAGGCTTTGCACCATATGGCATTGGTGGCTGTGCTAGAGAGTTTAGATTCCTCAAATCCATGCGGGTGCAAAGCCGACTGTTGGAAGTAGCTTTCTTGCATATTTGCCAGTGAGATTCTAAAGGACAGATTACCAGAGGTGGAGTGGCTGGGACAAAGGAGGTGCACACTTCTCACTGTGGCAGAGAGAAGTGCTCTTGGCCTCTGTGTTACTGTGTTACTCGGCCTCTGCAGAGTTCCTGTCAGTTCTTGAGTGAGATCTCTCCATGCTCTCCACCTTCTTCCTCAGGATCTGCCTTCTGCCCATATAATAAGACATTCATGCCCAAAACGTGCTTGGCATGGTGCCAGGTCCATGGAAGCCCTTGGAACATGTTAGCTATTTTTATATTTTCTCTGGGTCTCCAGGCAGCCTTTCTGGTCCCCCAGGAGCCAGCTGGGCTTCCCGATTCTGTGTCTGTCCACAATTCCTGCTGCTAGAAGCATCTGTCTCCTCTGTCAGCTGGGTGTTCTGGAGATCAACAGTTTCTCCTGTTGCCTGTGCTCATTCCCAGCAGCTGGTCAGTGCCTGGCTCAGGCAAGGGCTCAGCAAGGGTGTTTTGGGGAACTATTGGATACAAGGAAGGTGTGTCCTGTCTGCCTGTCCTTCTCTTCCATGAAACAGAGCCAGATTGTCTCCAAATGACAGTAGGCCACCAAAACCACATCATGCAAGCTGAAATGCCTTATACCTCACAAAGATAAGGATAGGCATCCTTATATTACAGAAAAGAAAGGTAAAGCTCAGAGTGGATGAGTGGTTGAGTCCTACTCCCAGAGTGTGCTGGAGATGAAGCTGAGGCTAGACCCAGCAGGGCTGACATCCCACACCAACTCTAGTCTTGGCACCATCCTGGTTTGGACGGAATCACCATATCCACACTCAGGGCTCTGCTGTGTTTGGCTGGAGCTGGTTCAGGGGCCCTGAGGTGGGTAAGCAAGTCTAGGCTCCAACCACATTTTTCTGTGTTCCCTCCTTCCCAGCCTCCCGTCCATGGAGCGAGTCTTCACCGTCCTGCATGTGAGCCTGTACCATCCCGAGCGGGACCCGGCCATCTTTGCCAAGGTCCCACCACGGCTGCAGCATGGTACCAGCCCGCTGCTGGTGGGGCGGGCCCCGGAAGCCCACCTCCAGCTGCAGCTCCCCCACCTCTCCCGCCGACACCTGTCCCTGGAGCCCTACCGGGAGAAGGGCAGCGCTGTGCTGACCTTCTGCCTGAAGGCCCTGAGCCGCAGGGGCTGTGTGTGGGTCAATGGGTTGACTTTGAGATTCCTGGAGCAGCTTCCTCTGAGCCCAGTCAACAGGGTCGCCTTCTCCGGCATCCAGGTGGTGGTCCGCATAGAAGGGGGCACCTCGCTGGAGGGCTTCGTCTGCTGCTTCCATCTCAGCCCCTCACCCCTGATTCACAGGCCGCAGGCTGAGGAGACTGATGAATGGGAGAGCACCTCCCAGGGGCAGCCTCCCCCAGGTTCTGGGCCACGGGCACCAGGTCACCAGGGGCTTCTCCATGGCCCTTCCCTGCCTAGCCCTGGAGGAGGAGCAGAAACACAGCTCCAGAAGGAGATCTCAGATAGTGTGTTGTGCTAGCCCCACTGGCTGCCCAGAGCAAGCCTCGTCTGTATGAGAACTTGAACTCTTGGAGCGACACCACGCGGAGGTTGACCAGCAAGACCGGCCGGGTAACAATGAACTGATTCTGCAAATATGCACAGCCTGGGGAGGGGGTTGGGGGGGGCCGCGGCACACCCTCCGTGCTTACAGCTCTGCAAGGTAATGGGAGCTTCCTATACTTTTAGAGGCCCTGAGGGGTTCAGAGAGCCTCTCTCAAGCCTTTCCCCACCTTTCCCTCCTCTTGTCTGCCTAGGAGTTACTTTATGTTGCTAATTTCGTGTGTTGCTTAAGAGCTGGAGTTTGAGGTTGCGCCAGGAATGCATGGACACATGTAACAATTACGTTTGTGGTAGCTCGGGGTTACCTTGGGCTTTCAAATACCCACAGGCACTCCGGGCTTAGGGAAGCCTGTGTTTAATAAACTGCAAGTATTTCATTAAACTGGCATACCCAATAGGATCCCCTGACCCCCAGATGGGCTGCATGCTCGCCGTGTTGTCACGCAGAGGCGGGGGCGGGAAGTAGAGAAGAGGTGTAAGAGGAAATTGGAAAGGTGGGGGCTCACATTTCTGGAAAGGATGCGGGCAGAGCTCAGGGTTTCCCTGCAGGGTGGGGAGCTGGGGGCTGAGCCTGCCTGGAAATTCAATGTCCCAGTCATCCTCAGGCTCCCTCCCTGTGTCATTTCTGGATCAAAGCCTTGGCTGATCAGAGGGCAAGGTCTTCAGGGAAAGGTAGCTTCCCAGAGCAATGGGCTCTTTCAGAGGGTGGGGAGGGAGGTTGTGGTAGAATTCAACTCAGCCGTTGTTTGACTCAAAATGGCCATTAGGGGTGGGGTTGTCTTTCAAAAATAGGGGACAAGTAGTGAGCCAGGCGGGCCAAGGGTGGGACAGCTTTCTCAGTGAACAGGGGAGCTGAACACAGGCACTCACTCTTCATGTCATTCTAGTGGCAGTGGGGGATTGGAAGTGTCATTTAAGAACAGCATTCACCTGTGTAAGGAAGTGAGGGACGCACAAACCCGGGGGTTCGTCATCATCCTAGATCCTGCTCTAGGGTATCTGAGACACTGAGGCCATGGGGCTGCCTACAGGCTGGCTCACATCCTCTGGCCTCTAACCACCTCCAACAAGTATTTCAACACTCTCTACTTCCCACCCATGAAGAAAAACCCATTTGCACCCAAGGCAGCCTACAGGGACATTCAGCTGCCCTGCCCATTACTCCCTGAGCATCGCCTCCCGGGGGAAGATAGCAGTGGGCAGGACCCTGGCCTGTTCTGGCTGGGGAAGCTTCCCTTTTAATAGGGAATAAGGCAAGGACCCCGAGGTTACAGATACAAGGCACAGGAGGGCAAGGGCTACAAGGAGAAGGGGCTGTCCAATACAACGAATGGCCCCTCAGGTCCCCCAAGCAGTCCTTCACTCAGTCATTCAACAAACTTTCACCAGATGCTATGCAAAGCCCCAGCAACCCACAGTGAACTAGTTAGGCAAAGGCCTTGCCCTCAGAGAGTTTATGTGGGCTCACGAAAGACACCTGTGGAGGAGCTAATCACTTCATTACTTGATCACCACTATTACTGCTGTAAATGCTGTGTTTTCTCTGTCTTCAAGCTGGGGTTAACATTCACAGTACCATTAAGTGGCCATGTCTGATGAGTGCTTACTGTGTGCTCAGCGCTCTGCCAGGTGCCACGTGACTTGCTCGGCTAAATCCTCAAAACACCCAGACAGATCATGGTATTAACACATTGTATTGATGAGGAAATCAAGACTTAGAAAGGGCATCTTGTGTGGCATATATGAACAATGGAATAGTATGCAGCCACCAAAAAGATGAAATCTTGCCATTTGCAACAATGTGTATGGAACTAGAGCGTATTATGCTAAGCAAAATAAGACAATCAGAGAAAGACAATTATCATATGATCTTTCTGATATGAGGAATTTGAGAGGCAGGGTGGGGGAGTCATTGGAGGCATGGAGGGAAAAAGTAAAACAAGATGGGATCAGGAGGGAGACAAACCATAAGACACTCTTAATCTCAGGAAACAAACTGAGGGTTGCTGGGGTGGGGGTGGAAGGGGAGGGAGAGGGTGGCTGGGTTATGGACATTGGGGAGGGTATGTACTATGTTGAGTGCTGTGAAATGTGTAAGCCTGATGATTCACAGACCTGTACCCCTGAGGCAAATAATACATTATATGTTAATTTTTAAAAAAAGAAAGGGCATCTTGCCCAATATCATGTCACTCACTAGCTGTGTGATCTTTGGCAAATGACTTAGTCTTCTCTTGCCTCCCTTTCTCCCTCTGGAAAGTGGGTAAGATAATAGTACCCATCCACCAGGGATGTTATGACAGTCTTAGGAGGGGGCAGTTGTAAAGCTCATAGGGAATGATTTGTCATACAGTAGGCACTCAGTACAGGTTAGATATCTACTGTTGTGAGACTAGAGAGATGGTACATAATAGGTCCATATCCAGGGGCTCACCTGGGATGCATATATGGAGCTAGAGAAGGCTGGAAGCCTGACAGACTGCAGAGCCCAGGAGCTCTTCTGGGCTCTGTGATCACCTGATAAAGGATTTTGTCTTTGCCAGAGACCTGGTGGGCAGTCAGGAGCAGGCTTTAACCTGTTGCTTGCACCAGAAGGCCCAGTATTCAGAGTCAGTAGGATGGGAGACACCCTGCGAGGGCTGGCAATCAGAAGAAGCCCACTGTTTTGGAACAGCCTTTATATTTCACACACAGATTCTAAATGCAGCGATGATCTCTCCAGAGAGCAGAATGTTCCCCCAACTATGCTAGGGAGCAGGAGTGCACCTACAGAACTGGGAAGCCACATCCTGGAGACTGCACCTGGTCTTTGAACATGGAACAGAGGAAGCCCTCCGGGGCCATGCACCCCAGAGTCATAGGGGGCAGCTCCTCGCCTCCACCAGGGAACTTCTGTCACTGAGAGGGGTCCTCTCCCTTCCAGGAAGCAGCAAACCCTCCCAGCTGGGGGTCTCCAAGGGGAAATGAGCTGCCTCCTGATGAGGAATCTGAGATTCCGAGTCAGGCATCTGGGGGTCCCTCTGGGAACACACAATGAATCACAGGGTAGGTTAAAGGACACATGCCAGAGACAGGGCTGGAGGGAGCCAGACTCTCTTAATTCACAAACTCCCCTTGCAAAACTCCTTGCTTGCCTCGCACCAGCAGGGAAGCTCTGCTCCAGGCTAGATCCCGTTATTCTTGAATAGAGAATCATCCCTGAACCCACTCCCATTGTCATACCTGATACCTCTCTCCTTGGCCTGCAAAGACAGCTCGAGCAGGCTGGAGGGAAATTGCCAATGACATCCTCTGCATTCTCTTGCTTCCACACACAGGGCAGTGCACGTGTGAGGGCAGGCGAGGGGGTTCGTGTGCACGCCTGCACTGACATGAGCTGTCTGTGCCCACTGGGGTGGCCCCCGGCCAGGGCTCTGCAAACAGTGGGCTACCTGGGTTGGAATTCCTGCTCAACTGTGTACTCATTCTGTGATCTTGGATGAGTGAATTTCCCTGTTCCTCAGTTGCTTCTGGAAACCGTGAAAGGTAATGGCTGGCCATGGTGATAAAATGAAACCCCGCGTTGGGGCGCCTGGGTGGCTCAGTGGGTTAAAGCCTCTGCCTTCGGCTCGGGTCGTGATCCCAGGGTCCTGGGATCGAGCCCCACATCGGGCTCTCTGCTCGGCAGGGAGCCTGCTTCCTCCTCTCTCTCTGCCCGCCTGTCTGCTTGTGATCTCTGTCTGTCAAATAAATAAATAAAATCTTAAAAAAAAAAAAAATGAAACCCTGCGTATAAAGCACCTAGGACAGCGCCTGGCACATAGTAAGTGCTCCATTGAGTTTGTTTCATTGTCAAGTTCAAGGGAATGAATTGAATGCAGGCAGGCACATCGTCTCAGCTTACACACACACACACACACACACACACATGCACACACACATCCGCTCCACAGAGCTACACCAGTTCCCTTCAGACACCCCCCAGAGCACTACAATTCTCTGAGACCACGTCTGGGAATGCAGAAATCATCCCCTGTGCCTTTTAAGGCATTTCAACCCTACCAGTCCTCTGCTTTTCCAAGAATAGGAGTCTTCCAACCTGTCTGCGAGACACTGCATCCCCTCCAGCCCCATTTTGAGGGAGACTGAGAAGACCCGGTAAACGGGCAAGGCTGTGACAGCAGACACATCGCTCAGCATGGTCCTGGCTGTGGCCTTGAGCAAGGAAGACCACAGCTGGGCACCCGCAGTCCACGCAGGACCTCAGAATGCTGCAGCCATTGTTTTTGTGTCTGTTGCCCTGTGAGGCTTCCGGCTCTGCACAGATAGGGACCACGGGTTGTCTGTGGCTGGGTTCCTGGTGGCCATCAGGGAGCTGGCCAGAGAATGGATGGACAGACAGACGGGCGAGGAAGCAGTCACCTTGGCTGTGTGAAGGCATGAGCCAGGCAGGCGAGGGCATGGCTGAGGCTTGTAGTGATGGGACCGGAGACGGGCCAGCCAGCTGGGACAGCAAGCCCTCAAAGCCGTGGGCAGACAGTAAGTCTCTGGCTGCTCTTGGCCCCAGTGAGGAGAGCCCAGATCCTCTAGCTGGGATAGAAGGTGACCAGTGCCTCTCCCTGGTGCTGGGGCTTCTGCAGCCCAAACCAACCAGGAATCTGGGTTTTCGGAATTCTGTCCAACAACCGCTGCAGAAGGTTGACAGATCTGACAGGTCCCCAAGTCACTGAGGATACCTCTCAGGCAGCACTTCCTGTCCCAAGAAGAGGCACAGAGACACCCCCCAGGAGACCCAGAAGGGGCTCCAAGCCCAAACAGTCACAAGTTGGGCTGGCAGGATTGAGTCAGGGCCCTGGAGGCTCACCACATCTCCATAGGATTTCGTCTGACCCTTCTGCCCCAGCCCCATACAATGGAGGCCGCCCTCCACAGAACCTCCTCCCCCAAACACACACTAGGAACAAGCTGCCTCCCTAAGCCCACACCCTGCCTGCCTGCCTGCCTGCTCAGACCAGAGCTGTCCCATAAAGAGATACCCTCTGGTACAGGAAGCTGAGACATCACACCCCAGGGGCATCCGCGTTTACAAAGGACTGGAGAGGGTGATGTCTGCTCTGAAGGAGTGGGTTTGGTTGTAGAAAGAGGGGCATTAAAGGTTTCACAGGAGGCCAGTAAAGGAAACATTTCCCTTCCCCCTCAAATGGACAGTCACTTCATCAAAGTATAAAGCAGGATGCAGTCGAAGGGCTGGCCCAAGGTCTGTCTGTGACTGAATAGAGCTGAGACTGGATTTTAACAGAGCAAAGAACAGACTCTCTCCCTAACAGCCCACCAAGTGGCCAGGCTGCT
Source organism: Lutra lutra (assembly GCF_902655055.1). Lineage (NCBI taxonomy): Eukaryota > Metazoa > Chordata > Mammalia > Carnivora > Mustelidae > Lutra > Lutra lutra. Next base: position 74,688,742 of record NC_062282.1, on the reverse strand, counting down.
GTCAGCAAAGATATGTGCAGAAGCAAGTTAGCCCCATGTGGTGTGGACCATTCATCGCCTCCTCCAGGACTCCCCTACAACCCCCCCCCCCCCGACTGGGCTGTGCGGGGCGGGGGTTGGGGGATGCCCCACTTCCCACTGTATCTTCTGTGTGAGCTCAGTTCTTCCCTCTCAGCTTCCAGCCCCTGACAGCTGGTGGTGGGGATGTTGCCGTCAGGTCACCTGGTCCCCAAACCGGACCCTCCAGCTTTCTGTCACTGTGGCAGCCCTGCCCACCTTCTGGGGTTTGGGTTGCTGGCCGGCATGCCAGGTCCGAACCCGTGTAAGCCTTCAGGAGAGCAGCAAACAGACCGAGCTCCTCCGCCTCTAAGAAGAGATGCCAAGTTAATGAACTCTATTCACACTGCAGGGCTGTGATCCCTTTTACCTTGAACATGAACTCGCAGGCGGATTAAACTGAACTAAAACCTACCATTCGAGTTACATTCTCAGCTGATTAGAAACATGCATTACCTCCCCATGACCGGGCTGCGAGAAGGGAAGTTAGTATTTTTCTTTAGAGTTTGTAAACTCTTTATGGCTGAGGCAGCTTTAATCCTGCTGGGGGAAAAAAATGATCCGGGAATAAATTGCTCTCATTTACCTTTGTTTTCCAATCACACGCTCCAGTGGGAACGAAACATCCTAAGTGAAGGGATGTGGGAAGCCAGGTGATCCCCGACAGAAGAGTTTAATTACTTTCTTCTCTAAGCACGTGAGCTGAAAAGGCTTTTAAGTGCCGTTTGGCACGGGGTTTGCTCCACAAAAATGTGCACTCCTCGGATGATGCCAGCTCTCCCCGAGCTCCTACTATTTTCTGCCTCTTCTTTCCAGGGGCAGGTAGCCTCCATCTCACCACCATGCCCGGCTCCAGACCTTTGGGAACCAGGAAGGAGTCTGAGAAAGGGCAGATTTGAATAAAAATCAAATCACACTCCTGGAAGGACAGAAAGACTCGTGGGGTCTGGAGTTCTGAAGGGGCCTTTCTTTCCTCCTCTGTGCTTTCTCTGATCCTCTGGGTTAGCTAACAGAGAAATTACACAGAGCAGGTACCGAGCAAAACCATCATGACGCCCAGGCTCGGAGCCAAGCATTCTAACTGCTGGAAGGAGCCCCAGCTGAGACATCTGCCTCGCTTGCCTTTAAAGATGCAGAGGAGGGGGTAGGGGTGGGGGATCTTCCCAATAAAGCAGAGACAGGGGCCTTCCAAGCGAGAGCTCTGTCAGGCAGCCAGCCATGGGGTTTCCATAATTGCTTCTCTGAGGGATCAGGACACCATGATATCATTCTTCCATTCATCTGCAGTTTGCTGCACGTGGGCTGAGAAGATGGACCCTATTAGGTCGCCCTGCTTGAGGGAAGGGACGATGCGGGAGGAAGACGGTGCGTATCAGGATCCAGTCAAGAAAACAAAAACGACTCTAAGTATTTTTAAAATGTGACTCAGGGTATGGGGTACACAGGCGATGTATCTCAGAAATCAGCCAAGACAGGAGTTGCTCCCATGGCTCCCTCCCACTCCTTGGGCTACATAGGTGACTGAGAGGTGGTATTGCCAGAGCCAGAGTGGGCATTGCCCGGCACAGAGCTAGAGCGACTGTGAATTTTCTCTGCAGAAGCTGGGACCTCAGAGGCAGAGGCCACCCAGAGGGAGCTGGAGCCGATGAGGAGACACACCTGCTGCGAGATAATGTGCCCCTCTCCCAGGGCGAGGGGCTGAGAGAGAAGATGAAATGTCCTGGCTTCTCCCCTTGCCCCCTCCTTGTGGGCGGAAGGCAGCCAGAAGGCAGCTGATGAGGAAACCTGGGGAAAGCACCCTTCAGGGTGATTCCCTCCAGTACGAAGCAGAGGAGAGAAGGGAGAGAGACGGGTCTGAGGGCCAACAGTGAAGACCAGCACAGTGGGGAGTATAGCTCAGTGGTAGAGCATTTGACTGCAAGACCAGAACAGCAACTATGCCCACGGCAGTGCGCCTCAGCCCCTGCCTAGGGTCCTGGGCCACCAGAGAGGGAGAGGAAAGAGGGCGCCACTGCCTGGAGGGCTCCTGGAGGCAAAAGGCAAACACAGATCCTCCCACAGGTCACCCCAGCCACATAACCTCACATCCAGGTACTGACTCTAAAACTCACATCATCCCTCAAGCCTCTGATATTCATATATGAAATGGGAATGCCATCCCCACCCCCTCCCCTCCATGGAGGCTGAAGCACGCATAATGGAACTTAGCATGCACACCTTGGAAGGCTCCACCCATGCCAGCCATCAATGCTGACGGCCCCCTCTCCCCAAATGTTTCTTCCTCCGGAAAGCCCTCCTGCCTCTTTCCACAAAAGAATCACCTCCCTCCTAGCTCCAAGCCTGTTTGGGGACACTCAGAGGGGTGTTCGGGCAGCGATCCACAGTATCAACCACAAGTGGTATTTCCTTAGCTGGGAACACGCGTTCTTGCTGTGCATTCGGTCCCACGCCAGGAACCTCCCCGCCAACACAGCCCGGAGCAAGGCACAAGCATGTGGACGCGTCTGGCACATGGTATGTCCTCAGGAAGGGTCTGTCGCCTGAATGACAAGAAAGTGAGCTGGGAGAAGGAATTTGGGTGGGGTGAAAGCAGACCTTTAAGGAATGAGGCCTTGAGAAGAACCTCAAATCACAACAAACCAGCCAGCTGAACAGGGCAAAATGCACTTTAAACAATTAATGACTCCAGGAGGGGAAGAGGCCAGAGCGAGTGGTTTGCTCAGTGAATGGATTCACCGTATCTACTGGACGCTGAGCCCAGGAAGCAAGGACAAATCCCCGTAAGGCAAGGCAAGACGCATACCCCTGATTGTTCTGCTCTCTGCCAATAGGTTTTCCCGTTTGCAGATGAGTCCTGTCTCCATGGCTCACTGCAAGTGCCCAGCGCGGCAGCATCCAGAAACACGGGCGTGAGGTGCAGAGCTCCCAGACTTGGACCTCTGCCCCGGGGAGCCCTGGAAACAAGCAGCCTGGATGCTTGATGTCAGAGGTTTCCAGAATCAGCCCTGGGCCTCATTACTGAAGAACACATGGTCCCCTATGGACACTCGTTGGAGGCCAATGAGGGAAGCGAATAATCAGGAAGCTTCATCTTTCACTTCTACGTTCCTCTTCCCCTGGGCCTGCGGTTGTCGCGCAGATTTCAAGTTGAAACATCAGGAAAGCCTCCTCCTGTCCTTTGACTTCTTCCCTGTTCCACCCCCCACCACACATACAGACTCATGCATTTGCCTGCCTCTGGTCTCTGTCGAACACCCCGGGGTAAAGTGTTGGTTAGAAATCGACAGGGCAATTAGGAGCTGGGAGTTTGGCTCCTCAGTTAAAGAAAGAGAAAATACCTCTACCTGAGATCCTCAGGAGGCTTTACAAAACCAGGTGAATGTTCTGGCTCGGCTCAGAGGAAACACAGAAGCTGAGGAGAGACCTCATTATAAGAACGGTAGGGGCCATTTTGAGGAGGCCAGAGTGTTCTGAATAAAGAAATAGCATACACCCTGGACACAGGGTCCTGGGGATGCGGGAACAGCTAAGTCTGACGGAGAAAGCAGGGGGTCGAGGGTTTCCACTGGGCATGGGCGGAAAGACGTGGAGAAACTCACCAAAGGCTCAGCTGCCCTCCCTTTGCCAATCTCTAATGTCAGACGTGTGCTGGGAAATGGTTAACCCCCAGCTCCCTGGGGATGGGGAAGCTCTGATTGCAATGCTTGACAATTTCTGATTTCCCTGATGAAAATTCTCACACAATGGTCAGTTTCAAGGTATCAGGATGACAGGAACTGGAAGGAGATGCATGGTGAGCACACTGTCTGGTAGCATTTCCACACACAGATACAGTAACTGTCAATCCCTCCAGAGCACAGATATAGCAAGATACAGTAAAATGTTTAGGGAACAGTGAGTTTTTTAGTATTTGTTAACTATGTTTTTTTTTTTTTAAGATTTTATTTATTTGACAGAGAGAGATCACAAGTGGGCAGAGAGGCAAGCAGAGAGAGAGAGAGGAGGAAGCAGGCTCCCTGCAGAGCAGAGAGCCCGATGCGGGACTCGATCCCAGGACCCTGAGATCATGACCTGAGCTGAAGGCAGAGGCTTAACCAGTGAGCCATCCAGGTGCCCCTAACTATGTTTTTAATATAATTTATTTGGCTAAATAAATTCATGCAATTTAATTTTTAATAACGACTTGGTTTTTTTAAATTTCTAAATTCAAGGAATTAACACATGGCATATTATTAGTTTCAGAGGTAGAATTCAGTGATTCATCATATAACACCCAGTGCTCATTCCATCACGTGCCCTCCTTAATGCGCGTCACCCAGTTACCACATCCTCCTACCTACCTCCCTTCCAGCAACGTTCAGTTTGTTTCCTATAGTTAAGAGGCTTGTCTCCCTCTCTGATTTCATCTTGTTTTATTTTTCCTTCCCTTCCCCTGTGTTCCTCCATTTTGTTTCTTAAATTCCACATATGAGTGAAATCTTGTGGTATCTGTCTTTCTCTGATTGACTTATTTCGCTTAACATAATACCCTCTAGGTCCATCCAGGTCATTGCAAATGGTAAGATTTGCTGAGTAGTATTGTGTTGTATTTACCTACCACATCTTCTTTATCCGTTCATCTGTTGATGGACATCTAGGTTCTTTTCATAGTTTGGCTATTGTGGACATTGCTGCTATAAACACTGGGGTGCATGTGACCCTTCAGGTCACTATGTTTGTATCCTTTGAATAAATACTTAGTAATGCCATTGCTGGGTCTACTTCTAACTTTTTGAGGAAACTCCATACTGTTTTCCAGAGGGGCTGTTTAATAATCAGCTCTTAGAAGACAATTTGAGGCAGCTTTCAGCACAATCAGAGAAAGTTGCAGCCCCTGAGAACAGTGGGCCCGAGGAGCAAAAAAACAACGTGACAATGTCTTGAATTGATTATGGTGCCTACCAGAAGGGCTGGAGAGGTCGAGGTGAGCCTTCTAAGAAAACTGTACGACGTTTTGCCATTTAGAAGTGAATACGTTTATATTTATAACGTTAGATACTTAAAACAATCTTAAGAGGATCTTAAAGCATCCCATGTTACAGATGAGGGAAGTAAGATGCACCGAGGGGAAAGGTGCCCAAACCCATGGAGCTGGTACATGGGGGATTCTTGCTCTTCCCCTCACCTCCTCTATCCATGCACACCTGGTGGGGGGTAGCCCACAAGCTCTGGCTGTCCCACTGTCAATGCCCGCCTAGCAGTTGTAACCAGACACGGTTCACGATGGAAATGCTGTGCCAGGACCATGGAACCCACCCCTTGGCTTCAGGACATGCCAGCGAGTATTAGCTAAGAGGCCATGCTCTCTTCTTTCCCGGGATCTCTCACTCTCAGAGCTCAGGGCAGTACAGGTTGCCTGGCATTTTGAGGTCACCTTCTTTCTCAGAAGGAAGGAACAGCATTTCTCTGGGCCCCACCTCATCTCCCTGCCCTCTTTAGACACCGGATGTTGGAGACACTGGTAAACTGATCAGCTGGGAGCAGGGAGACTTCCAGCTCAATCTCTGAGCTGTAGCCAAACCCCGGGGCCTTCAGGACCCCGAGAGCAAGGCAATATCTGGTTGACCACCCAGGCTGTGTGTGAGCATTACCCAGCATCCTTTGGGGGTAGTGGCCAGACAGGCCACTCCCTATGCCCGTCAACACAGAGCAACTGGCACTGGATCCCCAGTGAGATCAAGACCTTTGTTTAAGGCTTGGATCCTGGAGCCAAACTCACATGTGGCTGGAAACCAGTCCCTACAAAATCTTCCAGTGCCAAGTGAGCCCCTCTCCCACCGCCCACCTTCTCCCGGCTTGGCTACTACAGCCCTGGCTTCTGGGTAGGAAATGCCCCATTGTCCAGGCCACAACCCTTCGATGCTTTGTCATTTCACATTTTCTAGCATGTAGGTTTGGTATGCTTGGCGCTTTATGGCTGTTTGCTGTGTAATTCTGTTCCTGTCCTGCCATTCAATTTGAATTAAATATCAAACAGATGTGAGTCATTTTTCTCTCTTTTTAAAGAAAAAGTTTAATATTAGGGAGCATGCCCTCCTATATGATCAGGAAAGCCGTTCAGAGAAATAAGCCCCTTCAAATTAAAAAAGAATCACATTGGTTAACGTTAAGATGCTTTCGAGTGATACATTTCGAAGTGCTAAGGGAAGGCGTTTCCAGCAAGCTATAAAGCAGCCAAGACAAAAGAGGAGAAGATATACGGCCATAGGCTGATGGGGAAATTGGAGCTCAGAGAGGGGGCAACCCCACCTGGGGAGGAAGCTCTAAACTTGGAGATGAGGTTCACAGATGATGGAAGGGGAGGCCATCTTCCCCAAAGGCCTGGGGGGTGGGGTGCTCTGCTCCCTGCAGCCTGTGTGGTCAGAGTGGGAAGGGAGTCCAGAGAGAGTCAACCTGACTTGGGTACCCATTCCCTGTCCTCACAAACTTGGGCCCGTCTGACACATCTTCCCTAGCCTAGTCCTGTGGATGATGGTGTAGTTAAACATGCTGACTGGAGTAAACCCTTGGCCCCCACTGCAGTCTCTTGGATAGTAGGGTCTTTGGCCTTTTGTGGGTCTTGGACACCTCTGAAAATGCAGAAAAAGCTATGGCTAATTGTTGGACCCAGGAACGTGCTCAAACTTGCATACGACCTCAGAAGCCCAGGTCCCCTGATTTAGACTGCCCCCTACCCCCAAGATAGCCATGGCAAGGAACATTTTATCACCAGGACACTCAGCCCACAGGACCACAGTCCCTCTGTCACAGAACATGAACCTACATTCTCCAGCACCCATACACCCAGCACCGTGCACAGCCTTTTCACGTGCTGGAGGAGCTGGTCAGTCTCCAAAACCCCTCTGGCTTTTTGGCAACATGCATGCCTGGAGCTCAACATTATTGGACCTGCCGCCATTCATGGCTGTGAGCCAGGGCTTCTCCGGTGCTGGCTCAGGCACTGAGTGTTTCCATGTGGTCCTTTTACTCACTGTACCTACAAGGCAGCTCTCCAACTACAGCCGGCTGATTGCAAATGACATTTCCATGTGGTCGGGGAAAAGGGCCAGAATGCCTCCGATTCCAGCTGGTTCTGGACATCCTGGACGTGGAGATGAGGCTCTGCACACCCAACATTTGGCTCTAGGGATGATGTGCAAATGCCCTGAGACCCTGCTCCACGGGGAGCACAAGGCCCTGCTGATGAGAAACAGAATCAACACTTCCTAGAATTCTGCAGACAAAAGAGAAGGTCGAGTGGAGGGATTTAGAGCAAAGAAAAGCCTAGACTTTGGAATCAGACAGCCAATGTCTGGATCCGGCTCTACTTCTTACTAGCTCCATGACCTTGGGCAAGAGAACAAGTTTTCTCAGCCTCAGTGTCTACCATACATTAGCAGGAACACTGCCCGTCTTGTGGGGTGTTCGGGAGAATGAAACCGGATGACACATGCAGGGTGCTGAGCGCAGAGCTTGACTTACAGTGAATGCTCAGGGTTTGGAACTTACCTGCCTTTGCTGTTCCCTCCAAGATCACCAGCCCCCTGTGTGATGGTTCTCGCCGGGGCCCAGGGTGCCGGGAGGTAGATCACATTCAGGCTTACCCACGAAGTAGCCACAGTGATAACCACAGGAGGAGACGGAGATGCAAGGGAGGGGGTGTGGATTACCGTTTCATAACTCTAGTCTTGGGGGGAAGGAAGAAGTGGGATAGGAGAGTGGAGGAAAGCAGCAGAAATATCTGCAAGTGGTTTTAAAAGAGGAATCGAAATTCACAGTCATTGCTGCCATTCCAACTGTTATTTTGCACCTGGGACAACTCAACGAGAAGGAATGGAGAGCCATTCTAAAAGCCCCAGGGGAGAGGGAGGTGCCCAGAAAGGGGGAGGCCTGGCTCCTGCCCTCTGGGGACTCAGGGTCACATCCAGTTTCTAGAAGTGTGCTGAGCAGGGACTGGCAAGGGCGGAGCTGGTCAGAACAGTTTCCTAGGAGGCAGAGGATGGAGCTACTGCCTTGAGGGATGGGAAGTACACTGAATGAGAGAGATGGCCACCTTCCATGCCTTGCAGTGCACCAGGCAGGGGTCCCAGGACAAGGCAGCTGGCTCTCAGGGCTCTCAGTTTAGGCTCCCTCTAGCCCTCAACCTACACAGCCTCTTGGGGGCAGCCATTCATTCGTGTTTCATGAAGAGCAAGAGATTCCTGTCTCCAGTGCTGCTCAGGTACCCAGCCGTAGAGCTCCTCACCGCCATGAAAGCTCATTTCTCACCCCCTACAGCTAGGGGCAGCCCTGTGTCAGTCAGAGCCCTGAGGACATCCCTGAGGAACCTCCCCACCCTCCTCGGGGGGCCTAGGCCCACATGGTGTCCTGACAGAGACTTAGCCCCATTTCCCCCAAGTTGCCCAGGACACCCTACCCAATGCCAGAACCTCCCGAGGGTGCCCGCAACTCACTCTGATGACCCCGCACCTATGGCCCCCGCAGGGGCTGAGCCCTAATCACAGGCTTTTCTCCATTCTTCAAGATCACATACATCTTGCCCTGGACTGATGACACAAGGTCTCATCCTAGTAGGACCTTGATAACTGACACGCATTCGTCTCTCTCTCTGTTATTTCATTTTCATTTTGAAATTATGCATGTATATATCGAATGACTTAAATATATTTGCATAAGCAACGACTTGCATCGCCCTCCGATCTTCCCCAAAGTACACATCTTCCGACCGTTGTACTCAGGGAGCGTGGGCTTCTTGTCTTCGCTTGCTTCCTGGGCCTTTTACATGGCTTCATACCTGTCATAGTGCTCTTACGGGCTATTCCTTATTGCATCAATGACACGCCTCAGTCTACAACCAATTGATGGACACTTTCATTGGTTACAATTTTTTTGTTATGTCTAAATTACTCTACACTGTCCAAAGAAATATTTTTCCTTTTGAGACATCTGTTGGGGATGTTGCCAGGAGCTGGAAGCTCGGTTGAGAGCCGTGTGAAGATTCTCTGTGCGCCCATCGCGGACCGTGGGTATCTTATTAACCTGCGCGCCAACACAGCAGAGTTCGTTCCTCTGATGCACATCGGAACCCCGAGGTGGGAGGGGTGGGAGTGAGCATTTGCCCAGAGCCCCCAGTGTATCTCCCCGTGCCGTGGGAGCAGAAGCCCCGAGTGCCTCTCCCCACGCACTGAGTGACCCATGGAAATGCCCCGATGGCAGCATGAAGGTATTATGGAAGGAAGAAGGCTGCTTCTTTAGGCTCTGGAACAAACCCTGCAGATGGCTGTCTCTGACCAAGCCCCAGGCTACCTCCCCAGCCCCTCCAGAGACCTTTTAAGCAAGGGAGGGAGTGCTTTGTGGATCCTTAAGCCCTTCAGAAGATGTGCAAATGGGGGTGGGTCAACCACATGAAGCGTTGGCGACAATGTGTAAACCCACCTTGGGGGCGCTGCTAATCTTTCAGGTCAGGTCCTGGTGCCGCCGGGCGCCCACTGCAGGCATTGGAGGCTGGGGTGCCTCCTGCCAAGTCCCCTGCGTGATCCTGTGGCACAGCTGGGCAGTCTTGGGTCTCCAAGGGCCAGCCTGCGGAACTGTTCGCCAGTTCCCCCCATCTGCCCTGCCATGGCCTGAGTGCCCTGTCCAGCCTTCCCTACAGGCGAAACCACAGCAGCTTCTGGGCCACAGAAGCCCCGGGCTCACAGGCATCCCTGGCCCCCAGTTGTGCCCCTGGGTGAGGTGCACGGGGCTAACCAGAAACACCTGTGTACATGGAATTTCCTGCCCCAGTTCAGCCTTCATTTCCTCCGCCAGTAAAAACCCAAGGCGTGCAAAGGTGAAGGAAACCAGCCAGTCAATCACCCAGACGACGGCCACCAGGGCCGCAGAGACAGGACTTTCTAAATTAAATTTTAATTCCCACCCGATGGCCTGGCCAGGCCAGCCGTGATTCAAACCGGGCACCCGGCCGCCTCGGCCAGGCAGATGCCCGCTCAGGTCCTTGCAGGAATTCACCTCCCCCCTGGGCCGGGGACGGTGGCGTCTGCCTTGGCCCTCAGGTTGTGGAATGAGACCCTAAGAATGAAAGGGACCCCCTTTCCCCTCAACCTCATTGTGCAGCTGCAAAGGCTGCCCAGCTGATTAGCAGCTCACTGCCCCGGGGCTGTTTGAATTATTAGGTGCTGGGGAGATCAGAGGCCACCAGTGACTCAGGGACATTTACCAAGACAACATCAAAGCCCAAGGTGCCCGGGGCCGGAGTGTAGGATAACGGTCAGAGCCTGAGGGTCTGCGCTCTGTCCTGGCCCAGCGGGTTTAGGTGAGGAGAGAGTCGTAAAAATGCCTCCGTTTTTCCAGAACATTTTTCCAGCGATTCCTGCTGAAGAGAGGAGGGCAGCTTGGGGCAAGAAGAAGGGCGGTGTTGAGCTTCCCATTTCATGGTTAAACCAACCCAGGCGGTGTCTGAGATCATGACTTCCCGGCCGTATGGCCGGCTGCAAACAGGTCAGCGGACTGAGAAGGATGCCCTGATGGAGTCCTGACTCTCTATCCCCCATCTCAGCCAGCGATGGGAGGGGCGGGAGAGTGGCCTGGAGAGGCAGCACTGAGGTCACGCAGACCTGGTCTCCTAGCCCAGCATGTGCCCTTAACAAGTTACTTCTCTCAGCATCAGGGACTTGGTGCCTCAACCAGGGAATCCCGACAGCCCCTCCTTGTAAGACTGCGAGCCTGAAAGGAGCACCCGCGAGGTGCTTCAAGCCCCCAGAATGTGAAAAGCCAGGGGACCAGATGAGGCAAACTTCATCTGATTCTCTCTCTGCTGGTGGCAGATCAGCGATAGTCACCAAGGGAACAGAGGTGAAGACCCTCTCTTCAGGAGCACCTGGCCCCATTCTGGACACCCCAGGCCCTACCTCTCATTCAGCCCCATGTGCAAGATGCACAGGTCCCCCTTCCCATCTCGTCTGATTGGTCTCCACATCAAGGAGGTCAGACAAGAAGATGCATCATTGGTGAGGGCCGGTGAGCCAGCGGATGGGGAGATCAGCACAAATCCTTCCTAGATCTGGAGAAGCAACCTCTAGGGCAAGCCGCCAGGGGCTGCAGGCCACGACTGTCTCCCTGGCAGAGAACTGCAGAATGTTCCTTGGGAAGTGGAAAGCATCCCAGCTTTTTAATAGCCGCCATCTGCCATCTTTCTTTAAAATAGCTTTATGGTTTTAAAAATAATATAGGCTCATTATAATATACTACAGCTACACACCATAGCATAAGCGAATCTTACCAACAGCGTTGCGCCAAAGAACCCAGATACGAAAGCGTTCACACTGCATGCACAAGTCCATCGGCACAAAGCTTTAAAACAGGCGAATGGAAACTGGGGTTTAAGTCAGGAAATGGGTCATCCTGGGGGTGGGAGTGACTGGAAGGGGACACAGGGGGACTTCTAAGAGGTCTGCTGATGTTCTGTTTCTTGATCAGAGCTCTGGTTTACACAAGTATATTCACTTAGTGAAACTCCACGGAGCTACATATGCCTATAAACTTTACTGCATGTATGTTATATCAATAATAGATTTCCTGAAAATAAATTAGTGGGTCAGTGGTGACACTGGGTGTATAAATAAATAGATAGAAAACACTCATGATCAGGGTAGAAAATGTGGTGGTTTTCTTTCCTAAAAAGGGAAAACTTGGAAAGAGCTCACCTATTTTACCATCCAGAGTTAATTCTTCTAATATTTCAGTATTTTTTCCCCTTCCTACCTCTTCCCAGGTATGAGGCACGCTTATTTATACATGTAGCATTATTCTTGTATAGGAAATTATTTGTACAACTTTTCCCCCCTTGTTATCATATTGTACGGATTCTTGCATGCATTCTAATCACTCCTGGAAGCGATCTCTAGGATGCTGTCTTGCGTCACTGTGTGGGCACGTCATGTGTTCACCTATTGGTTCCCAAATGTGGTCGAAGTTGCCACTCCCTCTGGGGTGAACATTTTGCAAAGTCTGCAGACATTTTTGGTGGTCACAGCTTGGCGGTGGGTAGTGACTACTGGTATCTAGTCATCTAGATTTGCCCTTCATACCACTAGACATCCTATAATGCCCAGGACAGCTCCTACAACAAAGAATTATCTGACCTCCAATGTCCACAGCTGAGGCTGAGAATCCTTGGATAATCCTGTCCTTATTGTCATACCTACAGGCTACTTTCAGCTTTTCCTGTCATGAATGAAGCAATAGCACAGCTCCCAGATAAACCGTTCTGTGCAACTCTTTCTCCTTAGCATCCGTTTCTGTGGGCAAACTCAATGCTATGGCCACTTGAAAGAGCTTGATCTATCCTTCTGGGCTATCTTCCTGAAATCGGCCTCAGTTTACACTCAACACCTGGCCCTTCCTCTATGCCTTTAGTGACAAACTAGAGACTTTTCGTCTTTTAGAAACTCACAGACCTCCCCTACCCGTCTTTGCTGGGCTGTCCTCTCTCACTGTGGTCCATTTGCTTTCTCTTAAAGTTTCCTAAGAAAGCGGTCCCCATCCCTCTCCCCTCACCCTTGTCCCTATCCACCCCTCAGGGCATCACAGAAGCCTCTGACCCCCCCCCCCACTCTACCACCACTGTCCTCAGAGTACCACAGGCCCCCCTTAAGCCAAATGACAAGGTGGATTTTCCACGCTCAGTGTACCCAATTGTCAGCCCATCAGCCATTGGCGAGCTCCCCACTCCCCAACTCTCTGAGAAGATTGCCAGAAATTCCCAAGCCCGCCACCTCTCAGGGGCCATCATCCCAGGGCTCAGACATCACCCTTTCTCACCCAGGGGCAGAGGGAATTCTAGCCTAGCCTGCTCTTCAGAACTCCAGACCCTTGTTTCCAATGGAAACAATGTAACTTGGCCTCATTCTGGAGCTAGAAGACTTGAGCCTTCCAAATCGCACCTTCTCTGGGTGAGCTTTCTAAAATAAAAATCATAACTGCAATATGTAGATTGGCTTTGAATCCTGATTCATAGAAATCAACCTGGAAACAAACACATTTTGGAGAGACTGGGTTATTTGGCTATGAACCTTGTTTCAGATTTTAAGAAATTACTGTTAATTATGTGAGGAGGGATAACAATGGTAGTGTAGTTGTATAAAAACAAAACAAAACAAAACAAAAACCAAACAAACAAAACTAATTTATAAAAGATGTTCCCTCTAAAGAGTGTGACTTGATTTGCCTTAAGATATTTTAGCAAAGAAGAAATACATTAAGAAAATTTGGAAAAACATTAATAATTGCTCACTTGAAGTGTGGGCTCATGGAGGTTCACTATACTCTGCTCCCCACTTTTTATGGAACTTGTCATACATTCAAAAACCCCCACAAACCTGATCACAGCACTCTTCTGCTCAGAATATTCCAGGAATCTCTAGAGTAGATCCTAGAAGATCCAGTCCAGACTTTTAAATGTGTCATGCCAGCCTGAAGGGTCAGGCCACTTTCCATTCTCCAGCTTCCTGTCCCCTCATCTGTCCCCACATTGACAGATGATCCCTTTCACTGTGTGGAGAACACGGGGACTAACCCCGTCTGCTCTGCCTACAAAACTACTCATTTCCAAGCATCTCTTCAAAACGTTCCATCATTTCCAATCTTCCCGGTGTCCTCCAGTCTCTAACCCTTCGGGCCAACTCTCAAGACCTTGCCCTGTCCACTGATCAACTATTTCATAGTGGCTTCTTGTCCTATGTTCCCCATCCCACCCTCACCCTTCTGGGGACTGAGCTCCCTGTGGGGGAGAGCTGTGTCTGGGGGAGAGCTGTGTTTTGCTCACTCCCACTTTCCAAGACTGGTGTGTTCCCAGAACTTGGTTGGGATTCAGTGGAAGTCAGAGGAGTGAATGAGTGAATCTTTTTCCTTCTTCCTCTTTCCCTCCCGGAGATGAACAAAAATTACATTTGAGTTTTTTAGGCTAGGTTTTTTCTGTGCTGTTCTCTGCCTGGGACATGACTAGAATCGTTTCTGAAAATGAGTTTCAGGAACTCAGAGTAGAAGTGTAAACCAATCTCAAAGAATACTTGAGTTGCCAGGCAACATAAGGACACAAGCACAAACTCTCAAATATCAGCCCAGAAATGTTTTGTAATTGCTCAGGGTGGTTCTCTTTGCTAGTAATCTGATTACTTACATGCACAGAAAGGCAGAGTCAATAAATAAGAGTAAATTGCATCAGCCACTGGGAGAAGAATGCCAGAACTGAGATCATGTCCCTCTGATGAAAAAAGAGCAATCCTGACCCTGGTCCTGGGAGAATCAGAGACAAAGAAGACAGAAGGACCAACTCCAGAAGGGGCCAGAACCCCAAGCCACTTCCTGCCTCTGGCCTTTGCTGTAGCCAACAGACAAGCTTGGCTGGGAAGGGGCAGGCTGGAGAAGGTTGTGGGCCAGGGCTCCGAGGGCTGGCATGGAGGTGGGCAGATCCCACCATAAGCCACAGGCTTACTTGTGGGATCCCTGTCAGTCTTCTGCTCCCAAGACTGCCACCTTCATGTACAGCCTGGGGAGACCTGTGTGCCCGTCCTCGCTCAGCTGGTGCATGGAGTAGCCTACCTTCCTTCCGCCCAAAGTTTAAGGTTTGAGTGTCCTGCCTCAGGAAACTGCAGCAGGCCCTTCTCTTTTGCTTCCTTGTGTTTCCCAAGCAAGGCAGGTGGCATGACCGGCTGCACAGCTGCATGCTAAAGGAGGCCCTTGGCTCACCCACATCGGAGACCCTTGGCAAGCCTGCTAGAAAGGCACATTGCAGAGCCCCAACCCAGTCTTACTGATTCAACAAGTCAAGGAGTGGGTCCTTGGAGCCCGCACTGTAGCAAGCTCTTCCGGTAATTCTTTTTAATTCTGGTAAAATATATACAACACAAGATGTGCCATTTTAACGGTTTTCCAATGTTCAATTCAGTGGCAGGCATTAAATACCTGCACACTGTTGTATAATCCTCTCCACTGCTCCCCAGACTTTTCCACCACCCCAAACAGAAGCTTTGTACCCAGTAACCAGTAACTCCTCCAAGCCTCTGGAAACCCCTAATCCACTTTCTGACTCTATGACTTTGCCTATTCTAGATGGTATGTGTAAGTGGAATCGTACTTTTGGGTCTCACTTATCTCACTTGGCATAAATACTTTCAAGACTCATCCATGTTGTAGCATGTATCAGAATTCCATTCCTTCTTCCGGCAGAAGACCATCCCATTGTATAGCTGTGCCACATTCTGTGTACCCGTTCTTTTGTTGGTAGACACTTAAGATTCTTTCATCTTTTGGCTATTGTGAATAATGCTGCCGTGAACACCGGTGTGCTGGTATCATATCAAGTCCCTGGTTTCCTTTTTTTTTTTTTTTGGTGGATGTACCCAGGAGTGGAAATGCTGAGTCACATGATTCTATATTTAAACTTTTCGAGGGATGTCAAGCTATCTTCCCCAGAAGCTGCAGCATCTTATATCCCACCAACAATGTGTGCGTGATGATTCCATGCCCGTCCTCATTAACGCTTGTTGTTTTCTTCCTTTTTTTTAAGGTTTACTTATTTATTTTAGCAAAAGAGAGAGCAGACACAAGCAGGGGGAGGAGCAGATGAAGAAGAAGAGAAATCTGCAAGCAGATTCCTTGCTGAGCACAGAGCCTGATGCTGGGCTCCATCCCAGGACCCTGAGGCCATGACCTGAGCTGAAATCAAGAGTCGGACGCTTAGCCCGATGAGCTACCCTGGTTCCCCACTAATGCTTGTTATTCTCCGTGTTTTTTATTATAACCATCCTCGTAGGTGTGACATAGTTTCCCTTCGGGTAATTCTGCTCAACATTCAATAGAGAGAGACAGGGACTCACAATAAAGGGGAGGGGGATCTGGGTCACTTTTCAAAGAATGAGTCTTCTTTATCTTTTGCAAATAAACACTGTCTCCTCAGACTAAGCTCAGCTCCATGACCCATCAAGGGCACCTCAGAGTCCTGAAGAGAATTTGAAGGGTTTGGGGGTTGCCAGGGTGGGGGTAACCCTGGGAAGACTGGACAGATGAGAGTGACCCAGCTGGGGGCAGAGCCATGGGCTTGGTGACCAGGGAGCTGTGGAAGCTTACCGCCGGGGATCCACTTTTAATAAGCTTTTGCCAAGGGAAGGGATTGAGTCCGAGCCTCTCTCCAGGGTCTGATGATTTTATTTGTTGGCTCTGTACAATCACTCTGCCTTTTAGGAAGAGCTGCCATGAGAAGGCACAGCGGGAAAAGCTCCATGCAGCTTTTAATAAAAAGCCACCTGAGTCAGGGGTGGGGAGACAAACTTCTCCACCTTCTCCCCGAGACATCGGTGGAATAGAACTTGGTGGGCAAGGAATCAGGCTTTGGGGCTGACAATCAGAGGAGGTTTCTTGCATTCCAGGATTTAAGTCCAGGCTGAGTGAAAATCTCTCCGGAGGCCGGGGATGCCCCTGATGGCCCTCCATCATCCTGATCAAGAGACAGCTGCCCATTAGCTGAGTATCTGGCAAGGGTGGGGTGGGACCCAGGGCTGACCCCCGAGCCCCCGCAGAGGCTGCCTTCTCCCAAATGTCGAGTCCTGCCAGAAGAAACACTCGCTGCTTTAGGTAGAATTTTGCTTCTTCGGCAACCCCGGCCCAATTAACATAGCAGAGCTCTGTGGGTAAGCTCGCTCTCAATGGGACTTGTAAGAGCCACAGTCAAGAGATCAAATAACCCCCTTGCTCTCCGCGCAACAGGCCTGGACTCCATCAGAAGGATACGCCCAGCCAGCCAAGACATAACTCCGGTGCAGACAGCAGGGCAATGAGGCAAGCAATAAAAAGGCCTAATCTCTTAAGGCAACATGAATTGTTGGCGAGAACATAAGGGGAAAGCAACATTAGCCAAGGATCATTTTCCTCTTGTTATAGATGCCTGCTGACTGCTTGGAAAAACCAAAGTGGGAAAAAAATCCTGCTAGCAACAGTGGGCGGCAAGATGCAATTTACAGAACTGGTTTGCCCGAGTTTCCAACAGCTATGTAGTTACCCTTCTTGCAATCATCAGTGACTGCCATGGGCTGAGGGCTTCTTCCGTGACAGGCATTTTATACTTAATAGCTTGCCTAATCCCGTGATTCTAAAAAATTAGCAGTACCCATCATCCTCTGTCAATTTGGTTCAGTGTAAGGAACAGAAGTCATACTAGATATTTCCAGCAAAAGGGGGTTTTTGTACCAGGAATCAAATGCTTCCAAGACTCTGTTAAGGGCTGGAGGAGCACATGCAAGGAAGCGACAGCTAGCTGTCCGCTAGAAGGACCCATCACCTAGCTGAGACTTCTGGAAGCTCTTAGAGCTGCCACCGTAGCCACCGTCACAACTGCCTCTCCCAGCCTGAGGCTGGTGACCTCATCCTTGTCCACTCCTCAACTCACCAAGGCTAAGCTTGCCAGCAGCCTCAGCAGAAGTAGGAAAGCTTTCCCCAGCTCCACCTTCCAGACCTCCCATGAGCACCATCAACTGGTAGAACTTAGTTGTCATACAGAAATCCAGATACAAGTGAGTCTGGGGGTTTTCCGGGCTCCCTGAAGGAGGAGCGTGGGATGAAGAATGAAAGCACCTCCCGTTCCCATCACTCAGTTGCAACCCGACAGGTTAAATCACTCGTATGGGGTTACGCAGCTAGTGGGTAGTGGAACCATGACGGGAGCTCAAGTTCACGGGACGGTGAAGTCCATCCTTACCCATAGATTTCTGAACAATTAGGGGGGAAAGCACTCTACATATTCTAAGCATTTCTATTAATTATAATTACACTGGGAGCTAATATTACGTTTCGGATTAGATTGCCAGGAGATTACTCTGAACTGTACAAAGATAATGATACTGGCAATTGTGAGAAATGAAGCATTTCAGTTTCAGAGGAGAGAGGATAAAGAAGGCGTGTGTGGAAGAAAAAGATATGGGACTAGCTGGGACTTAGCTGCAGGGTAAACCTGTTTCCCCTCTAGATTCCCATTCCAAGCTACGGGTCCTTGGTCCCCTGCCACGGGCGGCCTGGAAGAGCCCTGTGGCACTGTTGTTGAAGGATTAGCACAGAAAGGCAATACTCACAACTGCTTACTCACAATTAGATGCCAGGCACCGAGGTTTAGCTCACTGCATCCACATGAAAACTTGTAAGGTAGGTGACTGCCTCCTTTGAATTTCATAGGCACAGAGGCTGAGTCTCAGAGAGATTAAATGACCCACTCAAGGTCATACAGCCAGTTTGTGACTAAGTCAGAATTGGCATTCAAGTCTGCCCAAGTCCATATGTTACGTCCTTCGCCCCTGGATATGCATATACCCCATTGACTCTACAAGCTCTGGCAGCCCTTCACAGCACACACAGAGCTGGATTAAGCCAAAACAATGGAACACCAGTTAGGCGAACGCTACCTGTGGCACAGTACTGGGGAACGACGCCTGGTACCCCAATCTGGAGAACTCTGTGAAGACAGACCTAGGCCTGGGCACAAGCTGGGGCTAGGGCAACGCTCTACACAAGGGATTCTTTACAAGTCCATTAAATATTATTCCCACTGCACCCCATCCTGTAGGATTGGGGGCAATTCCTAAAACCAAGTTGTTCCAAGTTGACAAACCCTGGTGGCTTGCTGTTCCAAACCTCCCATTGTACGCACAGAGAAACAGAGATTCTAAAAGAGGAAGCAACTTGCCAGGGGTAATTCAGATGCTGCAATCAAGGGGAGGGAGAATCCCAGATCGCTTTGGTGTTTCCTCACCTTTGGAGCTAACACTTAAAGGAGAACCCAAGTGACATACTAGCAACTCAGTACCCTCAGAATATCCTCCCTCAGCACCAAGAACTCCCCCACCCCACCCTTACTTGTTGGTTTCTAAGGTAGTGATAATGTGTTATTTCTTGATGCGGGTGATAGTCACATGACTACACCGACCTTGTGAAAGTCCATTGAGCGGTTTTCTTACAGGGGTTTTTTGTTTGTTTTTCGTTTTTACTTTTCTAGATTACGTCAAACTTCAATAAAAAGCTTACTTAAAAATAATATTGACCAATTAGATCTCCCCTAGGACCAAGAAAATATTCCACATTTTAGCTGAAAAGCAAGTTTCCTCTCATCTTAAGAGGCTGAAAAAAATCATATGCAGTGTTGCTGTCAACTCAGGATCTGAATAACCTGAGGAGGTGGATGATCCAAGGAGGTTTGGGGGCTCTTTGCAAAAGCAGAGACATTCTTTTTATTTTCCTTTGGAAGGCAGAAACAGATGAGACCTGTGGCAGAGACTTGAGAGCTGTTCACGACCATTTACCTATTCCTCCTGGGCAACCCCCAGGCTTTACTTCCCAGCCTCCTTTGCAAGCAGGTGCAGCCATTTGACTGGATGCTGGCCAATGAAATACCTGAAGTAGGTATAAGTGATAGATATAAATTCCAAGTCGGTATAAGTGATAGATATAAATTCCAAGTCGGGTCCATAAACTTTCTTATGTGTAACCATTGACTACGTTTTCCCAGCTACTGGCTAATTAGAGAGTTCTCTGAGGTCCTAGAAGAGGGTGGAGTCATGACAAAAGGAACCTGAGTTCCTGTGACATCAGGAGGAGGAGAGTCATGTAGGAGAGTCCCCTGACCAGAAAAACCTTTGCTAGGACACTGCACAAGCAATAGATACACTTTATTGTATAGTGAAACGTGCTGCTTATTTGTTTCCCCAGTTAACCTACCCTGAAAAATACACGAGTCATTTTGACATTCAGCAAATCCAATTCTCCAAATCACCCCTACCTTCTCAACCTTGAGCCAGCCCCAGAGTATTTTTTAAAAACCTAGAGGCCAAAGTGGAGTCTTGCCTGTTACTTATGGATTCTTAGTGCAGAAACAGTTTTAACAGGTACAATTCACCAGTTCCGGGTGAGTTTAGGGCAGGAGACCAGAGGAAAAGACTCATTGTAACAAGGTGTGAGAGTTGGCAGTCCTGTTTTTCTTCTAATCATTCTGTCTCCTCCTCCTTCGCTGACAGAGTTCAAAATGGCAGCATTCTCCAGCCCTTCAACTCAGGGGCTAACGGCTCCATACCACCAGGGGGCAATGCTAGAACAGCTGGTGTACACCATGGTAACTGAACCATTGTGAAAGGGAGAGTAAGAGTCAGCCTTTTTTTTTTTTTTTTTTAAGATTTATTTATTTATTTGAGAGAGCTAGAGAGTGCCTGTGAGTGAGGAAGGGGGAGGGGCAGAGGGAGAGGGAGAGAGAATCCGAAGCACCCCCCACTGCTGACCTTGGAGTTCGTTACAGGGCTCCATCCCAGGAGCCTGAGATCATGAGTGGACCACCCACCCACTGAGCCACTCAGGCATCCCCGAACTTTTTTTTTTTTTTTTTGAGTCAACATCTATGGAAAGGGCAGGAGGCAGATACCACAATCATGGAAAGGTCCGTGGGTGATGGAATGCAGCACAGTGAGGAAAACATCTTTGAGATACACCCCCCCCCGACTTCTATCTCCCTTGCAACTGTTCCAAGGACTAGCTCTCTGTATTTTTCCCACATGTATTAAAGTTTTCCAGACTACCAAATGACTTCACTTATATACAGAATTTAAGAAAAAAAAAACAAAGAAAAAATAAAGAGAGAGAGAGAGAGAGATAATACAAGAAACAGACTTTTAACTATAGAGAACAAACAGATGGGTCCCAGAGGAGAGGTGGGTGGATGGGTGGGGGGACAGGTGACATAGGTGATGGGGTTAAGGAGGGCACTTGTGAAGAGCCCCGGGTCATGCATGGAAGTGTCGAATCAGTACATTGTACATCTGAAACTAATACAACACTGTATGTTAACTATACTGGAATTAAAATTATAACCTTAATAAAAAATAAAATTATAAGTGAATATTATGTCTGATCCTCCATCAAGATTTTTCAAAACCTTGACAATTTTCTAGGAAAATATATATTAGCAAAAAATAAAATAAAATAAGATTCCCCAGCTGAAAGATAAACTGCAGGTAGCAAGGAAAATTGTACTAAAGGTAACTTCCACCAGCACACTCAAATGTGGAAAGAAGTTAGAAAACAAAGACACTGAATAAAAATAGAAATAAAACGAGAGGCATGTGAGGGGCAAGCCCACTCTTGTCTCTGCTGGGTTGGGGGCCCACCAGACTCTGTAAGGAAACACCAGTTTCTCTAGCAGGAGCCTGTGGTTTCCTATGAAAACCCAGGCTTGAGTTCTGCTTCTTGGAATGGAGAACTAGCTTTTGCCCAGACCAAGCTTCTAGCTGAAAAAAGCTAGAAAAAAAAAAAAAGACAAAAATATATATCTTTTAAACAGTTTAATGGCAGTAAAGAACAAAACAGGATTTCTAGAAGCAAGATCTCAGAGAGAAGGGGAGCCCAGTAATCTGAACCGGATATATGGTGTTCTTTTTTTCCTCCTGAGATATTAGCTAACTCAGGTTTTCAGGTTGAAAAGCTATCAGAAAGTGGCAGCTGAGAAGCCGAGTAGAACTTACGACAGCCTCTCATCATTCTGCAGGAGTGAGGGCTGAAGTTGGAGACCTGCCAATCAGGAGAGGGTGTGATGAGCCTTCAGGTCTTCCGTCGGGGTCCCAAAGATTGATACCCTAGAATAGAAGAGTCTTACTGCAGATTTCCTAGAATAGAGAGCCAGAAGCAAAAGCTTGCATGTGGACACTTTACTAAGAAAGGCACTTGCAGAGAGGCTGGAGTGAGGGAAAAAGGGAAGTGAGGCGGAGCAGAAGGGAACACATGTGCAGGGGAAGGCACTCTGAGCCCCAAAGAACACCAGTGCTCCTCAGCACTCCCCTCAAAGTCAGGGAAAATCGGAGCCAATAACAGACCAGAGCAGGAGAAGACAAAATGACTGAACACGAAGTGGTTCCCTGGAACAGAAAACGTATGTTAGGGGAAAACTAATGAAATCCAAACAAAGTACAGAGTTTAGGGAAGAGTCATGTACCCGTGTGGGCTCTTTGGTCGTAAATGCCCCACGGTCATGTAAACCCTTAGTAATAGGGGAAAATGGGTATAAAGTATGTGGAACTTTCTTCACTATCTTTGCAACTTTTCTGTCACCCTAAAACTAACACAAAATTGTATTTTAAAAAAAGAGTAAACAGTAGTTTCTTTTTTTTTCTTTTTTTTTTAAAACAAGTAGTTTAAACCAAATAAATTTTCACTTTGAAAACACCCATAATAATGTCTTGTGGGATTGTAAATATGTATTTAACATTGCTTGTAATTAAATCATACACATATTAAATATTAATAAACATAAACACACATAATTATATTTTATTAGGTACATAATTAAAACAGATAGCAATAGCAGAAAAAGCAGGAGGAAGGAGATAAGTGAAGTTAAGAAGTTCTAAAATCCTAGTATTATCCAGAAAATTATAAAAATTTTCATTTATATTGGATTTTAATAAATAAGAAATGCGTATTATAATCTCTAGGTTCATCACTAACAGAATAGCTGTTGAATATGGAACTCAAAACTAACACAGAAAAAATAGAATAACAAAAGTATATGATACAAAAGAGAGTAAGAAAGGAAGTGGAACTTAAAGAGGTGGGACAAATAGAAAATAAATGGTAAATTGCAATGCTTAGCCCCAAATATCAGCTGTAACATTAAGTATAAATGATGAAAAATTAGATGTCTAAGAGCATACTTAGAAACAGCATTAACCAAATGCTACTTTAAATATACATTTTTACTATAAGGATACAGCATTATTAAAAGTTAATGGGATGGGGGGTCCTGCCTGGCTCTGTCGGTAGAATGTGTGACTCTTGGTCTAAGGTCATGAGTTCAAGCCCCATGTTGGGTGTGGATCCTACTAAAATTTAAATTAAATGATAATAAAATGACATATAATAAAAATCTGAAAATAAAAGTAATGGGATGGAAGAGACATTCAATTCAAACAGTAATCAAAAGGATGCTGGTGTAGCTCAATGGACTTTAAAACAGAGCATTACTAGAGATAAAGAGGGATAGTGTATATTAAAAGGGTCAATCTGCTGGAAATATGTAACAATTCCAAATCTGTAGACACTTCACAACAGAGGCTCAAAATATAAAAAGCAAAACTTGAAAAAACGAAAAGGGAAAGAGACAAACATACAACTATGGTGGGAAGCACTAATACACTTCTCTTGGTAACAGAACGAGCAGAATAAAATCAGTAAGGACTGAACAGAATTAAACTATACAATAAAAAATGTTGACCTAACTAACATACATAGACTACTACCTCCCAACGTGAGAGAATGAATATATGTTCTTTTCAAGGGAATGTGACCATTGGCCCAAATTGAACACATGTGGAGCCATAAGGCAAATTTCAAGAAATGTCACAGAACTGAAATCCTACAGAAGATAGTCTCCGACCACAGTGGAATTAAGTTAGAAATCAGGAACAGTAAAATTACTAGAAAAACAGTTGACTATTCCGAGAGTAAGTGATATACTTGTAAATAACTCACGGATCAAAGAAGAAATCTCAATAGAGAGGAGAAACCTACTCAATAGCATTGAAGACATAGCCCGCTAAAACTTGTGTGCAATGGAATGGAGGACTTGATCCTCCCCCGCAAATTCCTATGTTGAAACACTAATCTCCAATGTGACAGCATTCGGAAGTGGGACACTTCGGAGGTCATTAGGTTTAGTTGAGGTGATGCTGGCGGGATTCCCATGATGAGAATAATGTCCTTCTGAGAAGAGGAAGGGACCAGACTCCTCTCTCTCTCTCTCTCTACCATGTGAAGCTAGATCAAGAAGGTGGCTGTGCGCAGACCAGGAAACAGGTCCTTACCTAGCACCTTGATCTTGGAATTCCCGGCTTCCAGAACTATAAACAGTAAATGTTTGTTGTCTAAACCACCCACATTTATGGAATTTTCTTATAGCCACCTGAGCTGGCTGAGACACTGTGGAATATGGTCAGTCTGGGCTTAGACGGAAATCTGTACCCTGAAATTCACGTAAGTGATGAAAGGAAAGAGCATCTGTGTGCAGGAAGTTAGAATAATGACAGCAAATTCAGCTCAAAGAGTTCCCCCTCCAGGTAAATAAGGTAGTTTGTGGCAAGGCAATGTCCCCACTGAGAAAACCTAGAAAATTCAGAGAACTTATAAAAAATCATATATTCAAAAGCATCAGAGAACTACAGAGGCAATTACAGGAAGTAAGATTTCATTGAGGATCGATCTTTCCACAAATGACGGCAGGATATACATTCCTTTTGAAAGATGTATATATATATGGTCAATTCCTTTTCAGTAAAGATGCCAAAACAAACCAAACAGATTTTCTCATCAACTGGCAATGGAACGACTGAAGGTCCGAATGAGGGAAAGCAAAGCTTTACTTCCCCACCTCACACTATACATAGATTTAATTTGTCTTGGATAGTAGACCTAAACGTAAAAGCTAAAACCATAAAGATATTCAGGAAAATATCCTCGTACTCTGGGGCCAAAGATTTCTTAGATAAAACTGGAAAGACAAACCTATAAAAGAAATCATTGATAAAATGGAATTTATTGAAAGTAAAAACATCTGTTCATCAAAAGACTATAAATAAAATAAGTGGGCAAGCCACAGACTGGAAGAAAATATTTGCAAGATATATAAGAAATAGTTAGTGTCCAGAATATATATGAATATATATACGACTTAACAGTTAAAAGAACAAACAGTCCCACAAAAACAAGCAAAAGACTTGACAGACATTTCACAAAGGAAATATTTGAATGGAAAGTAGCAGGGGTGGGGAGCAATGAAAATTCTTCTGTTGCTGGTAGGCACAAAAAAGGGTACAACTGTTTCGGAAAAACTCCACCAATTTTTTTGCATGTTAAATGTACACTTACATTTGAACCCAACAATTCCAATCCGAGGGGTTTACTCAAGAGATATAAAACATGTTTGTGACCCAACTTATTAAAAAATGTTCATCACACCTTTACTCACAAAAAAACCGTCAAACCAAACATCCATCCATAAGAGAATGAATAAACAAGTCATGATACATTTATACAATGTATTGATTGCTATTCAACAATAAAAATTCATGAAGTATTAGCCCACACAGTAAAATGTATTGATCCAGGAACAAAAACAATGGAGCATGAAAGAGGTATACTGAATAATTCCTTTGTATGAAGTTCTAAGACAGGCAAAACCAATCTGAGGTGAAAAAACATTGAAACGTTAGTTGTCTCTGGGGGTAGAGATTCACTGGGAAGGAACTCAAGGGCGATAAAACTGTTGTGATTGTGATAAAGGAGATAATCCAGTGAGATATCCATTTGTCACAATGACACAGGTAAAATGTGTGTACCTCCATATACATACGTTTTACTTACTTAAAATAAAAGATTATTATCCTCATCAATTTGATGGGTCAGGCCACACCCCACTGCCCATCTTTTAAAAGTCAGTTTAAACTGGGCATCTACACCAACCAAAACTTCAGGTCAAGAGCTCTGAGTTCCCAGATTATATCAGATCGGAGTGGAGTATTCTACACAGCCGTTGAAATTGTACCTCCTAACTTCCTTCCTTAGAAAACAGTCAGATTCGTCTATACCAGAAAGAAGCAGCTGAGGAAAAACAACTAATTTCACCAACAGAAAACTCATTTTGCTTGTCAAAACACTTGTTTTTCTACATATCCTGATACTTACTTTTAGAGGTTTGGATTCTTCCATGTTTGATTTTGTACGAGAGATTCTGAAGTATCAGGTGGCCTTTGCCTCCTTTTCCAACCGATCTAGACAAAACAGTCATTCTGGTTTGCACATTCCATCTTCTGAGAAGCACTGACAAGTCAAGCTGTCAGGCTCGTGCTTTCCATGATTTATGAAAGTTTTCCTTCCTGTGCATTTCCTTTAATACCGTTTTCTCTGTAGCCACAGCATCTTTATTTATATCTATATCTATATCTATCTCTATACATCTGGTGGGGAAGGGGCAGGGGGCAAGGGACAAGCAGACTCTGTGCTGAGTATAGAGCCCCATACGGGGTCAATCTCACAACCCTGAGATCATGACCTGAGCCGAAATTGAGAGTCAGATGCTTAACCGACTGTGCTACCCAGGGGCCTCTCTTTTCTTATTTTTAAAGAAAAAACATTGAAGAACTCTGTGCAAAATTCCTCATTAAAAAAAAATTCGTTATCATCATCATGACCATCAAGGTGAGGTGTGGTTGGGAGAAGATGCAAGGATGGCCAAATTTGATAATTGTCCACGGGACTTTGGTACACTCCTCTTATTTTGTAAATGTTTGAATTTTCCCATAACGGAATTTCTTGTTAATGAAGCTGCAATAAAGTTTTGAGACTTCTTTCAAGTAGAAAAAGCAGAGAAGTGGTTGCCAGCACGAATGGCAGTCTTTTCAGGAAAAATAAAAACGACCCACGTGGTAACACAGATAGGCAGGGGAGAATGAAGAGCATCACGGAGGGTAAATATGTGGGTAAACATCAATGAATAGAACCGTACAAAGTAATCCTAGAAATGGAGTGGAGTTTAGATTATATGTAGGAGATTCATGAGAATAATGAGAAGTTGAGAGCTAAAGTATTCTAGGTGAAAATAGTCTAGGATCGTGTTATTATTGGGAAGATAGAAAAAAAACAAATTGTTGGTAAAATGTCAAGGACACATTGTAATATGTGGCAATTTGTTGTAACAGTAATCAGAAACTAATATAGTATCCACTGAGAGTGTTTGCCAAAACCAATCTCTATAATCACGGTTGTGAAATGCTGATTTTCCAACTCCAACCTTCTCTCAACGTTTGCTTGTTATTTCAGCATTCTACTAAAGCAGGAGAACGTCTTCCCCTCCTCTTTGTAAGTATGTATTTTTAAACATACATGTTATATATAAGTATATATGCATAGGTGTGCATATGTGTATTATGAGATCTTTTTATTTTCAGTATGAACTCAAGAATCACTCACAT
Source organism: Lutra lutra (assembly GCF_902655055.1). Lineage (NCBI taxonomy): Eukaryota > Metazoa > Chordata > Mammalia > Carnivora > Mustelidae > Lutra > Lutra lutra. Next base: position 74,661,626 of record NC_062282.1, on the reverse strand, counting down.
TGTCCCGGATTTGGCTCATGGGTGCTTTTCAAACTGGCTGTTTTGCTCTTATGACTTGACCCCTTCGTGTGTGTATGTGTGTGTGTGTATCTGTGTGTGTGTGTTTGTGTATTTCTCTTACTTTCTGGCTTAATAAGATATCTCAGCCTCATCTTGTATACTTTCTGTTCCAGCCTTAGGCTCAGGCATTTCTCCAAGAAGCTCTGCCTTCTTTTAGTAGGAAGTAGGGTCCTAGATGTGCTTATTGCTGCAAGGGAGGTCTTTGCTTCTTAGCCCTTTCAGCAGCCAGAGCTAGGAAACATATGAATGTATGTACACATATACACACACACACATATACATACACATTTATGTGTATTTTATTTTTTAAAATAAGATTTTATTTATTTATCCCAGAGAGAAATAGAGAGAGGAGGGGGAGGTGCAGAGGGAGAGAGACAAGGAGACTCTGCCCTGAGCGAGGAGTCTGAGAAGGAGCTCGATCTCAGAACCCTGAAATCATGACCCACGCTGAAACCAAGAGTCAGATGCTTAATGGATCAAGTTTCATATTTTGGTATTTTTAGAAGTGAGTTCACACCTCCAACCCCAGTTCACTCTCACACAGCTCCATCTTACCTTCCTCTATTCCATATTTTCTAAAGATTTGTTTATTTATTTTAGAGGCAGAGGGAGAGAATCCCAAGCAGACTCCCAGCTGAAGCCAGAGCTGTTGAAGCCTGGAGTCTGACACGGAGCTCCATCCCACGACCCTAAGACCATGACCCAAGCTGAAAGCAAGAGTTGGTCACTCAACGTCCTGAGCCACACAGACACCCCTCCTCCATTCCATATATATATGTCCCTTCTTCCCTAGTGATAATTGGACTCCTAATAACAATATTTACTCATTTGCTAAAATCATAATAGACCTAGAGATGTCTTAGAAATGATTTTCCCATGCCACTACGAAAAACAAAGTCAGTAAAAGTGGTTCAGGATTTGTTTGTAATTCTTCCCTGATGTCCTTTCTCATCACCAACTGAAAGTATCAAATACTGTATTAAAAAATAAAGCATATTACTTCTTTCTCCTTGCCCTCAGGAGGATTATGACATTCACCTGAGATATGCTTGGGTTCATTGGTTTTATTTTGGCTCAGTTCTAAAAATTTTCTCCCTGTTAGTACAGATGAAAGGCTAGTTTTTGAATGTGTAGAGCACTAACCTGCTTCCGAAAACCAGAGGTATGCAAAACAATATACTCAGAGAAATAGCTCTGCGTCCCTTTATAGGTAACTGTCCTCAGTGTTTTCTGGTTTACCCCACCCCAACCCCCCGCATTGTCCTCTGTAGAGACAATATGTATGTGTTCTTCTTTTCCTTATATTCCTACTCAAATACAGCATCCCATATACGGTCACACTCTGCATTTTTCAATTAATGTTATCTCCTGGAAATCACTCCATAATCAGTTTATAAAGATCTTCATCACTCATTTTTACCGTGTGTAGTCCTTACTGTGTATACACGTTGTATCACACATATGTGTGTATACACATCCTATCTCCTACGCTTGGATATGTAAGTGTTTGCAATATTTTGCAACTACAAATAATGAAGCAATGAATAATTCTGTGGGTTTGTATTTTCCTGTCACTGGGGTGTATTTTCAGGGTAAAATCTATAAGCAGTATTGCTTGGTTAGGGGTAAACTCAGAGATAGCTTTATCAAATACTGTGGAAGTCCCCTCCATAGAGCTGTGGCACTTTGTATCCCTGCCAGGAATATATGAGAGCCTGTTTCCTACAGCTCTGCTAACAGAGCACCATTTCCAGCTTTTGAAATTTTGCGATACCTTGGTATAGTTTTATTAGTACTTTCCTTGTGAGTGAAGTTGAACATCTTTTCATATTGTAAGCGCCATTTTTATATCTTTTTGTTAATTGTTCACAACTTCTGAGCACTTTTTCAATAGTTTTAATTTCCCCCTACAATTTTCTTTTTTTAATATTTGTATCTATTTATATGACAGACAGATCACAAATAGGCAGAGAGGCCCGCAGAGAAAGAGGAGGAAGCAGGCTCCCCACCCAGCAGAGAGCCCGATGCGGGGCTCAATCCCAGGACCCCGGGATCATGACCTGAGCTGGAGGCAGAGGCTTAACCCACTGAGCCACCCAGGTGCCCCTCTCCCACAATTTTCACAAGAGATATATATACACATATATATGACTGCTAGGGACTGAATTATGTCCACTCACAGTTCATATCAAAGCCCTAACCCTCATTGTGAATATATTTGGGAATAGGGCCTCTAGGAGGTAATGGACATTGAATGAGATCAGAAGGATGGGGCCCTAATCCAATAGGAAACACCAGAGAGTACCCCTAACCCCCATCTGCACCCTTGCCCTCACCCTCACCCCCAGCACAGGCACACAGAGGAAAGGTCATGTGAGGGCAAGTGACTTTGCTTTGGAAGAGAAACGAACTGAACCAGAGCCTTGACCTTGGATTTGACAGCCTCTAGAGCTCGGAGAAAATTCTATTTTTTAAGTCCCCCAGTCGATGGCATTTTCTTATGGCAGCCCAGACAGATTAAGGTGGGAACAATACTTTTTAACCTGTGTTAAATTTTCCCAATATTTGGGGCGCCTGGGTGGCTCAGTGGGTTAAGCTGCTGCCTTCGGCTCAGGTCATGATCTCAGAGTCCTGGGATCGAGCCCCGCATCGGGCTCTCTGCTCAGCAGGGAGCCTGCTTCCTCCTCTCTCTCTGCCTGCCTCTCTGCCTGCTTGTGATCTCTCTCTGTCAAATAGATAAATAAAATCTTAAAAAAATTTTTTTCCCAATATTTTCTTTCAGTGTGTCATTTATCTTTTGACTTTATGTTGGATTTTTTTCCACGTGGAAGTTTTATTTTATTTGTTATGTGTCAAAGGAGGAGTATTATAATAACCTTTCCAATAATTGTGCAGTCATTCTCTAATTCTGTACCCAAACTTTACAAGCAGTAGTTTCTTAAAGTTGCATAGATTATTAAAACATCAGTGAACTGTTCATACTCTGTGACATTGTGCTTTGAGCGGATTTTCTTTTTAACCTACTCATGATGCTGCAGTATCATACATTAGTCATTTGGAAAATGCTAGTTCGCTAAGTTGTACTATCATATATCAGATATAAAAGACCTTTCCAAATGTGTGCAGATTTTATTATACAATATCAGAAAATCATACTTGTTAATACCATCACCAATCTCATCAGAAAGTTTTTAAATATTGGGAAGCTGTCAAATCACGGTGGCAGTTACAAAAATGTTTAAATCTGCTTCTTTCGGGAAATTTTTAAATAAGTGAAATGAGCTCGCTGTGTGTGTGTGTGTGTGTGTGTGTGTGTGTGTGTGTGTGTGTGTGTGTGTGTTGAAGAACCCCATGACTGCTAGCAGTTTGGGGCCACTGCCTGGATGCAACTGAGGTGCCAATAGTTGACCCACAAATGTTTTTTTTATCACCAGTGCAAAGACAGCATGGTGGAAAAGGCAAGTAAAGCCTTAGCATTAATTTTTGTTTAAGATTTTATTTATTTATTTGAGAGAGAGAGAGAGAGAGAATGCGAACAGGGGGAGAGGGCTAGAGGGCCAGAGGGAGAGGGAGAAGCGGGCAGGGAGCCCGATATGGGGCTGGAGCCTGATATGGGGCTCGATCCCAGGATTCTGGGATCACTACCTGAGCCAAAAGCAGAAGCTTAACTGACTGAGCCACCAAGGCACCCCAAGGCCTTAGTGTTATTATGGAAGTACTTGTGATGTGCAGATGCTGTTAAAATGTCTCACATACCCCTCGGGGGTCCATGGGCTGCACTTGGAAGACCACCGCTCTACAGGTTGCCTAAATTTTTCACATTGCATTTTCAATTCAGCACTAACTTCAAGGAAACTATATTAAATCTAGAGATGCCCAGAAAGAAGGAATATAGCCCTTCTTCCTTCTGATGTACACCCTAGAATGGTTTTCCTCAGTGATAACGTCACTGAGGGTAAACGTTCACCTGTACTCCTCTTGGAGAAGGGCATTAAATGCTTAACGAAGAAGAGATGGGGTGTGGGTTGCTGCAAACAAGGGAAAGTGTCAGATGTTGCCGCTGACCGCAGATCAAAGAGAGGACTTATCTCGGAAGTAATCGAGCAAGGAAGAAAGCCTCCAGCCAGCAGAGATGACAAATACACCTGTTCGATGGAAAAGAGACCATCTGTCCATTTGCGGGGGCAAGCGATGGTGGGGGAGGGGTTTACCAGAGGTTTTCTTTCCTGGGATGCCGCCCCACCCAACTGCCTCGAGTGCACACACACATTGTCCTTAGTGTGATACATGTTGAACAAAACCTTAGGAATGAACTGGAGACTCCCTGGCTGGCCTTCCACAAACAAGATCAAGGGGAACCAAGGGAAAGAGTGACCCCCACTGTTTGACCTTCAGATCATCAGAGGTCTTGGAGAACATTCAGGGTGGGGCAAAGAGGCGCTGGGCAATACAAGAATGTTCAGGCCTGCGCACTAGGACATCCTGTCCCACCTTCCCTGGAGGGCCATTCGGCTACCTGTGTTAAAGCTCCAAGCTGTGGTTTCTTTGATGCAACAGTCGGCTTGTGAGAACTTATCCTCAGCCATCAGATGTGCACAAGAGGTGTATCTCCAAGGGGATTCATTGTGTCTTTGTAATAGAGTTAGAAACACCCTGGCGGGGGGGGGGGGGAGAACAGTAAGGAAAGGGGTTAAACGGTTGATGGAACAGCCCCAGGATGTTTGGAACAGTGGTTCAGAAAATGGGGTCCGCAGGGCCCCGAAGGTCACTGACACCCTTCCCAGGGGGTCCGCAAAGTCACAGTTTCTCATGATAATACTAAGTCATTATTTAGACATTTCACAGTCTTGATCTTTGCACCAATGATGCAAACACGATGGGGGGTAGAACTGTTGGTGACTTAGTAGAGATCGGCAAGGGCGCGAACTGCGCTGATAATCCTTTTGTTCTTTATTGCCAAGCACTTGCAGGAAAAGAAAAAAAAAGTTTCACTTAAGAACATCCTTGATGAGGCAATAAAAAGTATTAGTTGAATCTTGATCCTTTAGAACACATTTCTAAACATTCTAGGTGACCAAATGAGAAGTGTGGATAAAACACTTCTACCATATTACAAACTAAGACGGTTGCCTTGAGAAAAAGCCTTTGTGTGATAGAGTTGTGAGCTAACCTAGCTGTTTTTAACATGAAACATTTTTTTTAAAGATTTTATTCATTTATTTGACAGAGAGAGTGAGAGAGGGAACACAAGCAGGGGAAGTGGGAGAGGGAGAAGCAGGCTTCCAGCTGAGCAGGGAGCCCAATGCAGGGCTCGATCTCGAGACCCTGGGATTATGATCTGAGCCAAAGGCAGACGCTTAACGACTGAGCCACCCAAGCGCCCCACCAAACATCATTTGTACTTGAAACAATGACCAAACAACCACAGGGTTCTGTTTATACTTTCATGGGCCTGGAATACTTTTGCCTTTGTGAATCCTTTTCTCTGTATAGAAGATATAAAAATTACATTTTATGACCACACTGCTATAAAGATAAATTAATATTATTAATCAAAATATTTTTTCTTCTATCTAAAAGAATTAACTTGCATTTTCTTTTTTCTGATTTTAAAAGAAAATTTTTCTGTGGACCCATAAAGTCCTGTGAACCTTAGCAATGTTCCTGTTGGAGAAGTTGGGCCTGACTGGCAAACTAGAGTTGTTCAGACCTGGTTATGTGCAGGGCCGAATTCTCCATAAGGCACAATTTAAATATCTAGTGTTAATATATTTGTATTTATTTATTTATTTTTTAAAAGATTTTATTTATTTATTTGACAGAGAGAAATCACAAGTAGGCAGAGAGGCAGGCAGAGAGAGAGGAGGAAGCAGGCTCCCTGCTGAGCAGAAAGCCCGATGTGGGGCTTGAACCCAGGACCTGGGATCATGACCTGAGCCGAAGGCAGCAGCTTAACCCACTGAGCCACCCAGGCGCCCCAATATATTTGTATTTAAATCAATGGAGGTTATTTGTTTGTTTGGTTTTTTTTTTTTTTTGGTTTATGTTTTGTTTTAACAGAGGAAGGGCCCAATGAATGCAAAATGCCTAACACCCACAGAGATCATAATTCAGTCTTGCGTATATGGTAGGCATTTTCTTGAAAATGCATGAAATGAACCTGTCATTTCAAGGAAAGTAACTAACATTATGTTGCCAATGATAAATTTGAACTTTCAAGCAAAAATTACAGTTTTGGGATACTTGTACTTTGCTGCTATAAGCTTCACAACTTAACAATACTTTAGAGTCTTTTGATGGTATCAGAAAACTGTTGCTATTAAGGAATGTAATTTTCTGGGGTGCTTGGGTTGCTCAGTGGGTTAAGCCTCTGCCTTTGGCTCAGGTCATGATCTCAGGGTCCTGGGATCGAGCCCCACATCAGGCTCTGTGCTCAGAGGGGAGCCTGCTTCCCCCTCTCTCTCTGCCTGCAAGTGATCTCTCATGTGTCAAATAAATAAATAAATTCTTTTTTTACAAAAAGGAATGTGATTTTTCTGATATTGTACAATGAAAGGTGCTCATATTTGGAAGCTAAGAAGAGCTATATAACCCCGTTGAAACAACTATTTTCTAAATGACCAAGGTATGACTTTTCTAAATCATGCATGGCTAAAACATCCATTCAAGGTATAAGACAGATTAATGGACTTTTATGTTACCGAGTTTATCGTTCAGTTTTAGATTCTGCATTGCAATTAACCTTTAAGAAATGACTACTTCTTGAATTTTGCTGTAATATCAAAGAAGAACATGCAAAAGAATCTTAGGAGGCTATTAAAATCCTCTGCTTTTCTTTTCTTTTTTTTTTTAAGATTTATTTATTTATTTATTTGACAGACAGAGATCACAAGTAGGCAGAGCGGCAGGCAGAGAGAGAGAGGGAAGCTGGCTCCCTGCTGAGCAGAAAGTCTGATGCAGGGCTCCATCCCAAGACCCTGGGATCATGACCTGAGCTGAAGGCAGACGCCTAATGACTGAGCCACCCAGACGCCCCTAAAATCCTCTGCTTTTCCCTCCAAATACGTATCTGTCTATGGCTGGATTTTTTTTTCTTTTTTAAGAATACTTCAATACATGCAGTAGCTGATTAAATACAGGAACTATCAGAATCTAGCTATTGTCTATTAAATCAGACAGTAAAGAAATGTGCAAAATGGCAAAACAATGCTACTCATTCCTTTTTTTGTTTAGAGCATATAATAGTTTTTCATACAAATCATCATATATTTTTGTATATTTAGAAATGAATAAATTAATAGGTATTAAAATTTTTCCTGTTTTAATTTCTAATACAGCAAATTTTGATAGATACAACCTACATAAACAAAAGCTCTTTAAAGTCCTCACTAAGTTTTAAGAGGATAAAAGCGTTTTAAATCCAAATAGTTTGAGAGTTGCTATTGTAGAATAACTACCTGGTAAAATGTTCAGAACAGACCACTAAGCTTGAAAAGCTGGTGACAAGGAGTAAATGCAGTGGAAATCCAAATATATTTACTATCAAGTGGATACGATACAAGAGCTGGAAGAAGAGTGGTGGTTCTCTCCCAGTGGGATACTAAGGAGATTTTCATATTTTGCGCATTTTGATTTTCCAAGTTCCACATCGCAGACATGCATTTCTTTTGCAATTGGAGGAAAAAAAGCTGGTGAACCCCCCGAGCCAGATTAGGTGAGGGGACAGGTCACCGAGGAGGTGAAAGAACAAGGCATATGAAATAAGGAGGAGAGAAGAGAAAGAGAGAGAAGAAGAGAGAGGACCTCTGCCTGAACAGCTGTGGGGAACAATATTGCTGGTGAGTTCTACGAGAACAGTGCACTGTAGAGAAGTATTGGGGATGAGATGGCTGAGATCACCTCTTGGGGGTGGGGTATAGACTCTAACTCATGGATGGTGGTGTGGGACTGAGTGGGGACAAAAAGACCCACTCTGCCCTTGGGTGGGGGGCGTGGAAGCCTGGATGAGCACCGAGAGGAAACCAACCCCCAAGAAGTATGCTTCAGGAGCAAGTTACAAAAACTCAGGTCCTGGATGAACCTGGATTTGAACCTCACTGCCTGTCCTCTCTGTGATCTCAGGCAGATTTCTTGCCCCCCCACCCCCGCAAATGTATAGTGTCCTTATCTGTAAAATGGGAACAGAAATGTATGAGAAAGCCTGCCTATGGTGAGGGTCAAATTATGGGATATACATACTCTTCACTAAGACAGAACCGATGCTGGGGTGGATGGTTCTTGGCCACCTAGGGTTGCAGAATTACTTATGAATTACTTCTTGGCCTCCTAGGGTTGCAGACTGGCATCTGTTAGACAGTCATCTTCTGTGTCCAACCTTGGCCATTGCTGTGGACCTGGGAAAGAAAAACCCCCAGGTCTGTCTGCTGCCAGGACACCAGCAGACTATAGGAGCCTTCCCCTCTCCACACAGGCCTGGCCTTCCCTTCAGCTGCAGTGTTGTCTCTTGTTAAGGTTTCCAGGAGTACCTCCTACATTTTGGACCAGGGTCTGGATAGCGTGGCAACACACCGGCATGGGCCTGGCACAAAGTAGTTGCTCAGCACAAAGATTGAATAAACAAAGTCTGGCATCCTTCTGACTTGTTGTGGCCCACAGAAACCTCACCTGTTGCCTGATCTCTGCAAAACCGAGGGGCCTGCCCAAGGACCCGGGGAAGGACAAAAGAACAAGGGAGGCAGTCTCTGCACCTTCCCTGACACCATCTGTAGCTTCCCTGAGGGAGTCTCACACATCCTTAATGCTTTTATGGGGAACCCAAAGAATCATCATTTCTCCAGTTTCATCTGTTGTTACTCTCCCCTTGACTCATTTCACTCCAACTCTGCACTCATTATTCCCTTTTTTAAAAAATTGAGATATGGGGCACCTAGGTGGCTCAGTCGATTGTCTGACTCTTGATTTCAGCTCAGGTCATGATTTCAGGGTTGAAAAATTTAAAAAATGAAAAAAATTTGCAAAACAGTGTTCACTACAAGCCATTTATGTATTCAGTAATCCAATTAAGTACTGAGGCCATACTTTGTGCCACACACCAATGTGGGTGATGAAGATTAAGCAGTTAAAAAAACAGGCAAAAATCCTTGACCTCTGGGAGTTGGAAATCCAGTAGGGAAATAAAGACAAGAGGCTAAAGAGTTGACCTGTCAGATAGTGTAACTGCCATGAAGAAAAATAAGGCAGGGAAGGGGGAGAGTGTAAGATGGGATGGCGTTTCAAATTTTAGAGAAGGCCTCCCTGAGAAGGTGACATTTAAGCAAAGGCCTGAGGGAGTAAGCCATGCAGATGGGGGAAGGAGGAAGTGTTCCAAGATGAAGAAGAGGAAGTGCAAAGGCCCTGAGGCAGAAGTGTCTGTGAGGTGGTCAAGGACTAGTATGTTCTGACTACAGAAAGAAGTAATTATGTGATGTAATAGAAGTGGTAATCATATTGCAACATATAAATGTATCTAGTCAACCCATTCCTTAAATTTACACATTGTTATATGTCAGTATTTATTTATTTATTTATTTATTTATTATGAGAGAGCGGGGGTGGGGAACAGACGTAGAGGGAAAGCAGGCTCCACACCCAATCCAGAGCCCACAAGGCAGGGCTCCATCTCAGGATCCTGACATCATGACCTGAGCCCAAATCAAGAGTTGGAGGTTTAACCTACTGAGCCACCCAGTGGCCCCCGCTTTGCAAATTTTTAAGGTGTAATGTGAAAGCAGCACATCGAGGGGAGGAGGTTACCACTGCTGCTACCACGACAGCCTGAAATCCGGGAGTGGTTTTGAATTAATTCTCTAATCTCTTCCCATCACCTTCAGCAAGGTACACTAAACTTCACATTCATACTGGCGGGTGTGTATTATTATTTAAATTTGGTCCACAGCTGGGTGCCGAGGTGGCTTCCACCGTCGCAATTTGGCCAAGAAAGGCAAGGAAGTAGAGAAAAGGCCCTATTTAGGTACCCTGAATGGGGCACTAACGCCTTCGAGTAAGAAACCAATTTAGGACTATATAGATGGGCTTTGTAGTGGTTCCTTCTCTTTCTGCTTGTCTGCGGTTTAAAAAACAAAAATGTGTGCGTGATAATCACTTTTGATGGCAGTAGATCCCAACTTGGGTCCAATAGTGAAGGTTGGATGAATCAAAGTAGTTAACCGCTTCCATGGACAAAGCAGGTCCAGACTTCCGGGGGTCACTGTAAAGAAGCCCAAGGGAGCCAAAGAGGGCTCGGCGGGGGCTTGCACCAAAAGACAGCGGCAAGTTCTGAGGTGTGCGGGCGGTGTGCACTGCTGGCTGGTAACAGCAGTTATGCCTCCCCTTCCCCCGGCTAACGGGAAAGCTTCTAGGGTTGAGTCTGCCACGGTGCCGTGCTCAGGCACACAGTAGGTGCTCAGTAAGTGTCGCTGGAGACACAGAGGCTGGGAGGCGCGCGGGAGAAGTTTCTCTGCGGGGGACCAGAGCCTTTCCCAGCACTGGGCTCAGGGCGCGCCCGGGGCTCGGCCCTGCGTCCGGCGTCCAGCCTCCAGCCGGGGTGTCCGCGGGGCCTCGGGGCGGCCGGCGGACAGACCGGCAGACCTGCCGGCGACGGAGCGCGGAGGCCCCGGCGCGCGCAGCCGCGGGACCGGGGTCAAGGCCCGGGCGCCCGGGTGGCGCGGAAGGGGTGGCCGGACGCGCGGGGCGGCATGGGATGTGACGAGCGGCGCGCTGTGCATTGTGGGAATCCCGGGGCCGCGGCTACTGGTTCCAGTTCACTCGGCAGCGGAGCCGGGCGGAGGGGGCGAGCGCGCGGCGCGCGGGCGGGAAGCGAGGAGGCGGGCGGGCGGGCCAGCGAGGAGCGCGGAGAGAAAAGGCGCGAGCGGCCGAGAGGGCACGGGCCGGACACCTAGCTGCTGCCGCCGCCGCCGCCGAGCCGCCCCGTAAGTGCCGCGCGGGCCCCCTCGCCGCGCGCCCGGTCCCCCGCCGCCCGGTCCGGTCGCCGCTCTTCCGGCTGCGGGGACCCGGGAGCGGCCGGGCCTGGCTCGCACGGGCGGCGCTCGGCCGGGCTCGGGTCGCCGCGCTCCACTTGGCCCACGCGGGGCCTCGCGCGCGCACGGCGCCCTCCCAGGCCCTGCCGGGCCGCGCGGGATTCTCTCTGGTTTTGTTCAAACAGCAAACCCGGAAGCCAACTTCTCTCCAAACCGCGTCCTCCTGCCCGCGCCTGGGCGCTTTTGTGGGAAGGCAACAGTGCTGGCCCCTCTCCCGGCGACCCTTCCCGGGGCGCGCGAGCGGGCTGAGCCCGAGGCCCGGGGAGGCCCCGCGGCGCTAGCCGGCCAGCCTGGGCGGCCGGGAGCTGCGGTGCGCGGAGTTGTACTTGGTGAGGCCCCCGCCGGCCCGGGAGTTGCCGGCCCCCTGCACAATAAGTCGGGCCCGAGAGCCAGGTGGCGGCGGTGTAGGCGTCTGGCTCGGTCTCTGCGCAGAGGGGAGGGTTGGCGGCTGGGGGGATACACTCGTGGGATCGGAGCCAGGCAGGGCCCAGGAGGGGGTTGTCCAGGGAGTGGCTGGAGAGGGAACGCGGGATCGACACCCCTTTCCCCCCGTTGCCCTCGTTCATCTTCTGATAGGCCTTTTGTTTGCTTCGTGGCTGGGAGTTTTTTAAAAGGTAACTCCGGAAGGCTGTAGGCTCCCAGGGTGGAGAAGGCCTGGAGGGACGGGACTCACTGGGGGGTGGGGAGGGGTGGGGAGGTGAGAGCGCTGGATGCTGCGGGCGGTGTCACCTGACAACAGGTGTGCGGGGTGGCGCGCCCCGCCTCCACTCCTGGGACCACGGATCGCTCAGGGATCTGGTCAGTAGATTGGAAGATTCTTTCAGACAAGATGTTAGGGAAAATACTGCACAGTTTGAAAGCGAGAAACATCTGTACAAACAGCTAAGGCAAACTTTGAATTCAGCAATTACAATTACCATGAAATCCTTGTAAGATTTTAATGATCCAATAAACAGCATATAAAAATAGACAATTAGAGGGGCCTTCCTGCTGGCTTCTCTTTTTCTTCCACCTTTGTGGTTTGAGGTTTTACCGTTAAAGAGGGGGCAAAGTACCTTGTCCCAGGCTTCCTGCTCAGCGGACTAGGGGAGTTTCAAAGAGCTTTAAGTTTTAATGGGACACTCTAGGTGTAAGTTAGGTGGAATCCACCTGCTGCAGGTGCCCTCAGAGCACTTATTGACTCTGAAATGCCCACTTTATGCCTGCAACTGGAAATTATACCCCTTGTACAAACGGACTAATGTCGGACAGTGTCATCCCAGTCTTGCACAAAAGCCTCTCCAGTGGGGATAGATTTGCTTTAAAAATTTAAATAAAAAAAAAAGCCAACCCAAACCAGAAGACCCTTGAGTCTTTAAAATTCTTCCCCCCTCTAGTTTTAGGAGGAGAGCAGGAAATCTCTTCATTCTGTTACTTTGTTTTAGCCTACCAATGCTGATAGCTAGATGAAGGCATTAAGAAGGAGGGAAGAGTTTAAGCGAAAATTACTTGAGGTAGGGCCTTTAGAATGAGGAGTGGTCTGGACTACCACTTGTGACACTCTAACACACAGCCCCAAGTTACTGGCGTGGTCTGTACCCAAGGGACCAGGGGCAGGGAGTGGGACATCTTTGCCATTTCTTCTGGTCCTGGTGACAGTAGAACTCAGAGACCCATTATCCTTTTCCCATAGAGAGGCTTGGAGTACATATCTTCTGGGACCTGCCTCTAATATGTTCAGAGCTAATGCTGTCCCTGGTCATTTCAAGGTGATTTATTAAAATAAACCAAAGTGCAAACCCCAAGCTGTCAAGACACAGTAGGAACCTATATATGCTATTGATCAGAATTACAGCAGCTTCCACTTTTTGTTGGATTGTGTCTTTGGGTTTATGTTAGGTTTTTCAGAGCTCTGTTCTTGGCACATAAGCTGGGAAGGAGCAGGGGTTGGGAGGCCCATGCCAATCCTGTGGGTCCTCCCCCACATTCTATAGTTCTAGAAGCACATTGGAGGCCATTCCAGCTCTTACAAGAGAGCCTAAGTGGGTTCTGAAGAGTTGTATAGCTTGTTTGCTTGGATCAAGCCTGCCAGATTCATATCTTACTGTCTTTCAATAAATAATTCCTGAGAATCACCTCTGAGTCAGGTGCTGGGGTCAGGAGCATGATCAAGAGATGCCCAGTCCTCATCCTTGGGAAGGTGATGCAAAGAGAAGACAGGCAAGTGGCTGTTGTAAGGTTGGTGCAGAAGGCCACAGTAACTCTCATGGTAGTCCCCAGAACAGTGACATAAGCAGGAGCAAGCCCTTCCTGGGTATAGAAAAGCAAAGTAGGAATTGGCTGGGCAGAGGAGGGCAGATGTGGATAAGTGTTTGAGGGTTGGGGAGCCCCATGTGTTGAGTCTTAGAACAGTGAGAGTAGAGGTCATATGGGGGAACTGCCAGGGGCTCAGAATGGCTGAATCCTAGAGGGAGTTAGGTGAAGCTAGAATAAACCATCGAAGGCTCTGAGCAGGAGAGAGACGTGGCTAGATGTTCTTTATTCTTACTGGGAATACTTCAACCATTCAGCAAATACTGAATGGCTTCTAGATGCCAACCCCATCCAACCAGGGTCCTCCTCTATTGAAGCTCACATTAAACTTTTCCTTTGATAGCCTTCAATTGAAATGGCTATCTTAAAGTATGGCACGACCTTTAAAAGAGAGAGGAGGTGGGAAGGAAAGTTTCCTCTTGAAACATGAAGACAGTGCCTTGCTATTGAAAGGTAGTGCCAATTCCTTTAGCACAGATTACGAGCTTGGGGGTTTACAGAGGTGAAGTTTTAATTCCAGACTAGCCTTCTGGAAACTCTTTCCTAAATAATACTTGTGTTTGGCTTCTGTTTTTAACCCCACCACAAAAACCTGACACACAAGGAAGATACATGTGCTGGAACAAAATTTGCAGTTTAGGATTTATTTATTATCCCAATTTGTCCTTCTTTCCTTGTTTGTAATCCCTTGGCTCACTGAAGGTGGACCGTAAGTCCTTTGATCATCCAGCTCACTTGATGATGTAGTGTTTTATGAATGGAGAGATATGTTTCTTCTGATTGGCTAGTGTACCAGAGCAAGTCTCTCTTCTCGGCCAATCAGAGGGCTGTTTCTGAAGCCCGGCTCTGTGAGTGATAGCTGTGGAGTAGATCCTTGTGCCTCTGGGGACATGACAGCAGTGACACCGTTAATCATCTGGTATGATGGGAGTAAATGGAAGAGAATGCCGTCAACAGGATTAGTGTCCCACGCTTCACAATTAAGGGCCTCAGGTTGGCTGTCATGATTGGAGTTGATGGGAAGTGACAAATGCATGCGGACACTTGGGCATTTATCCAGCTGCAGGGAGTGGATGGTGCGGTCCTCCCGCGGCAGCAGTGACTTGAACCACTGATTGCTCAGATTCCCCCAACCTCGGGTGCTGGAGATAGGGCCTTTTGACTAGCAGCTCCCCAGCAGTTCCAGTCAATATTTCATTCAGGATCAATATCCACGAATTTCATTGCTTGGATAATAAAAGACTTCACAACTGCTGGTTACAGTGGTTTTGTAAGTGCCCTGATAAAGAGTTGTCTATGCTGTAGCCTTAGCGGAGGCCAGTCATTTACAGATGTGAGGAAGCTAAGTATTTCCCTCTGGTCTCTTTCATCTTTTACCAAGCTAGTCTCATGGCAAAAGAGAGGCGGCGGGAGCCATAGAACTATCAGGGAGTGGGAAGGCCCCTTCGTGGCTCCCACTTTAGCTGTCGGTGCAGTTGTGGTATTCCCTTCCTGGGAATCCCTAAGGTGACTGTACGGGCTTCCAGAATTTTGAGGATATGAGTTCCCACAGGGATTGGCCAGGTATGTATCCATGCATGGTCTCACTGAAGGTGCCTGACTGGCGTCCCGCTTGCCATATCTCTGAGTCCTGTGGCCTATGACCTTTGGAAATGTTGCCCTCATCTTTGTCAAGAGAACCCCATCTACTGTAAATGCCAACTGATCAGTTACCATCCAGCCAGCATTTTAGAGCCTACCAGATCACAGGTTGGTGGGGGCCTGGTAAGCAGAGCCCACTGGTGTATCCCTTCACCACAGACAAGGGAGCTGGCGGTGGTGATACAGTGTAGCAACTGCTAAGGTTGAGGAGGTTGGTTTCACAGCCAGCCTTCTTCCTAGTCCTGTGCCATGAGGACAGATCACATGCCCTGTCCCATCTCGGTTTGTGGGAGGCCTGTGGTCAGAGACTTGCCGCTCACTCAAGCCTGGCTAACTTCTCCATACAGCCGTTCTCCACCAATGTGCGACTCTGGGTAAGCTTTGGGCTTCTGCAAGCAAGGTTTGTGTCTATTGTGATTGACTTGTAGTCAGAGGGGTGGCAGAGGTAAAGACCACAGAGATTCCTTCAGGATCAACCACAGAACCTTCATTTCCAGTCAAAAAAGACCCAGCTAAGATAATGTGCCATGATGAATGAATGCCAAGGTTGCCTGAAGCCATGTCACCATCGTCAAAGCATGTGGGGGCCCTCCCTAGGGGTGAGAAACTTCCACTTTCTTGAATGGGGTGCCCTCCTGGATGATTAATCCAGGAAGGAAGCACACAGTTTTGTCAGTTTAACAAGATAGTAGAGCTGTTTCTCTTTTGAGCAACATCAGTGCCTTGAGGAGCCGAGTGTGTTAGAAGCCACTTTTTCTGTGACGGGGGACCATCCAACTCTCAGAAGAGGCTGGATGCAGGACATAGGTCACATAGGGCCCAACAGGCTTTGGCTGGCTGCTTACACCCTGGTTTCGTGGTCAATTTTTACCTTGGTTTGTTGTGTGATGGAGCTGGCTGTTTTCTCTGCTGACTGGATAGCTAAAAGATATTTCTCAGCTGCTCTTGAGGTTAGGTGAGACCATATGACCAAGTTCCAGTCAGTGAATCATGGTTAGTAGTGGTATGCCCCCTTCCCCCCTCAGGCCTGGCTCTTGAAGGCCTCCATGCGTTATCCTCCATGGCCTTTTCCCTTCTGTGGTAACCCTGGGAATTGCTCAGTGAGGGATGGGAGGGGTCTGGGCCTATGACTCATGTGCAGTAGCACCAGCCAATCATGGAAACCCACTTTGGACTTTCACGAGGGAGAAACAAGCTGTAGGGGCTTGTTTGTTAGAGCAGCTGGTGCCATCCTTGCCAGTATGAATAACCCACATCATCTTTCCAGGAGGTGGCCTCTTTTCAAATTATACACGTTGTTGTTATTTTTATTGACTGTCCTGAGCACTCACTCCGTCAGTGCTTGTCAGCCCTGTATATTCATGTTTTTTGTTCTGTTCTCCCACCAACTGCTCGGTGTCCATTCTGTCTTCATCCCCGCTTGATGGTAAGATAAGCTCTGAGGGTGACATTATGTCACATGCCCAAGGACACATAGGCAGTAAGCAGCAGAGCCACAACCTGAATGAAGCCAGTCTGACTTTGGAATTTGTCATTAACCCCAGTGCTCATTGGCCACATCCATCACAGCCACTCTCTCCCCATGTGGGTGCCTGGCCATGGCCACCCATGTCTCCACAGACCCCTGAAGAGTGGAATGGACCAGGCAGACTTGTGGGTGTATCTGGAGACTGCCCAGCTACAAGGCGATTTTCTGAAAAATATTTTTAAAGTTAGCACGTATCACTGGATGTTGGAGGCTGCATGGCTTCACCAGAAGTCTCTCCGAACTGTGGCTACAGCTTGGAGACCTACAGTTAGAAGTGCGGGAAGAACATGGGGAGGGATGAGGAGCAGGAGCTGCAGGGTCAGCCCTGGGGGATGAAGACGTGGGGCTGTGTTATCAGGAACCTGACCAAAAGTTAGGTGTGAAGATGTTCTCCTCTCAGCAGAGTGACACTTGGGGATCCATTATGTTGAAGGGCCTGCCTGGGACCCAGGGACTTAGGGACGAGCTGACCACCTGGCACCAAGTCGCTTGTAGTGCAGTCCAGCTGGGGAGGCAGGTGCACAGATAGGTGCCAGAAGGTGAGCTTCGGGAACAGGGAGCAGCGAGTGACACCAGTCAGCGGTCGGGTCTGAGGACAGGGGTGGCATGAGTGCCAGCGCAGTGGGTTGGCAAGAGGACAAAGGGCATCAGAGGTGGGGGAGATATTCTGGACCCTGCATTGCAGGGCAGGAAGTCAGGGGCGGCGGGAAGCAGTGCCGCAGAAGCAGGTGAAGGATGCTGTTTGTGGCTGGCTCAGGGGGACGGGGAACGTGCAGGGGGGCACACATCCTCTGGCCTCCATGGAGAGAGACTGGAGCTGAGGATGATAGGCGAGGAGAGAGAGCTGAATCAAGACAGGGAGGCTGAAGAGAAGGGAAGAGGCCCGAGATGTTACGAGGTGGGTTCAACAGAGCTTGGCTCGTGGCTGGGCACTGTGAAGATGGGCAGAGAAGTAGGGCCCAGGTTGACTGCTGCTTGGTGACTTGGTACATGAGGTTGTCACTGCTGGCACTGAGAAACCCAGAGGAGGGAGTTCCAGGTGCCCATGGGACTTTCAAGTGGGTCCTTGCCACAGGCAGTCAGAACAGAGCCCTGGGGCTCCACAGCCAGGTATGTACCTGGGAGGCCCCAGCACGTCCATGTAAAGGCTGGAGTGGAAGGGAAGTACCAGGAGCATTTTGAGGGTCCATCGGGCTCGTGAATGCTAATGGCTCCTCTCTGGGACAGGACATTGGCTATTTGCCACAGAGGCAGCCCCGAACATACCCAGACAGCTCTGCCTGGGGATGGGAGCTGATATCAGGGCTCTGGGAAGAACAGGGCTGAGCTGCATTAATCATCACTGACTGTAGGCCTCTCCTGCTAAAGGAAGGGAAATGTTCAGATCTGAAAACTCCTAGTCCAGAGGTGTGGGGTTGGTCCGTGAAACACATTTGTAGTATAAGAAAAGACTGCTGGGAAGCCCCATGACAGTTTCCCTGCAGACACACATGTGCACGCGTGTGTATGTATATTACTTCCTGCTCAGAGTCAGCATGGACACCTGTTTGCAGGGACTCTTTCAAAATGGAGCCCATCGCAGCAAGAAATGGGGCTATTTAATTGTTTCAGAGAAACTCAGGCCCTTCTGGGGTTCTCTTTAGCTCGCAGTGATCAGTTAAGACTTGGTGCCCCTTGATGAGAAATGTAAGGTTCTCATCATAATTGTCCAGCCACCCCCTCCACTGCCCCATTAGAGTGCTCAAGAATCTGCTGTCTGCAGTTTTGGCTATCTGTGTCAGGCAGAAGACTTGAGATGACCTTATGTGTCACCCTGATGTTATATGGACCACAGTGTGTTCCGAATATAGGGTTGGGCATCAGTAACAAGGACTCCTAACTCCGTGGCCTCCGCTGGTGTTGTGGCATGGCCTGCTGGAGCTGGAGTGACCTACGTAGCCCACAGCCTGACCTCAGTTTACCAGTAGAGAGTCCTGCCCATTTGGTTCAGTGAAGAAATGTTCAGTTGAACATAGATGTCCTCTGGGAAATGCTTGCCTGGGGTCCAAGGATAGGCTGAGGCCTCTTCACAACCCCTCTCCCAGCACCTTCGCTGCCTTTCATGGTTATCACTTAAATAACTGTAGGGTTATTTCATCTCTCTCTGCCTCATGAGCTCCAGGAGAACAGAGAAGATCCCACCAGCCTTGTGCCTTGCTGTCTCCATTCCCCAGCACAGTTCTTGAAGCGAGTGCACGAATGACTTGAATGCTCTCACTGAACATTTGAGACCTTGAATCCTCTTAGCACACGTGTAGACCTTACTGATGCTCTGCTAGGAGTGCAGCCAGGGGCTGCCCTCTGAGAGCCTGCCTTCTGACGGGAGAGATGGGGGCATAGCCACATCATCGTGGTGTCATGTGCAAGGCAGCCCAGGGATGGAGCGGCTGGATCTGAGCGCTTGGGGAAGGATTGGCAGAACTCAAGTGAGAGGGATAGTGGCAGTCCTGGCAAAAGGGCAGGGGCCCTGCAGGGGAGGGCATTTGTGGGGAGCTGTGTGTGACTCCCCCTGTGCCTGAGTTTGGAGCACCAGGGGTATAGGGTGAAGGGGTATAGGGTGGATGGATGTGCCAGGCCTTGATTTCTAGGACATTTCCATGACGGGCCAGGGGTGTTGATTCTTCCTCAGGAATGTGGCAGCCAGAGAAGGCTTTCAGATCAGAGCCATTAACCATTCAGACGTTTCTGTACCAGCCTGGAGGGCAGGGCGATTGGAGAGTATGGCCCGCTGTGGAGAGACCTCTTCAGGAGATGTTCGTGATGGCCTGGATTCAGTCACAGTCGGGTGGACAGGAGAGGCCTTCTGAGAGTTGATGGAGACAGAGTATCCTCTGGACTCAAGTAGCATTTTGGATGGGGATGGGGAGGAGGAGCAAGGAAAGACAAGCACTTCTCTGTCTTCTTTAAGGACAGGCCCAGCTAGCGGACTGGAAGTGTTCTGAGGGCCTGTGATTACAGCCCAGCATCCTGCTGAACTCTGGTGAGCTGTTCTTGGCCCCACGGAGAAAGGATCGTGAGGTAGAGACGCTGCTTTCATCAGACGACCTAGGTAGCAGGCTTTCCATCATTGCTGGGGGCAGGTGCCATAGTTTCCCTTCACGAAGGCTTCCACATGTGTCCATTCTGGTCTCAAGGATATGAAAATGCAATTATTGAACAAGTATGCAGGACGTCGCCAAGAAATCCCATTGCCTTTTACATCATGGGGCATAAAGGCAAGGCACTTAAGAGCACTCATTGTCAGAGTAGTGTTGAAGCGGAGTGGCCGCTGAAATGGATGTTACGGTATCAAAGGTGAAAAGCATTGCCGTTCTCTTTCCAGGGGCGAGGTGCTCCAGCAGAGGGCCCCAGCTGGGCTCGGTGGGGGCTCAGTGGCTGCAGGTGGTAACCCTTCCCCTAGGGGCCGGGGAGCGTGGGCCAGGGGGCAGACACCGTTCCCATGGTCCTGACATCTGTGCCTCTTGCCTCCACAGTGTGCTTTACTGATCCGCCTCCAGGGCTGCCGCCATGTCGAGCCGGGGTGGGAAGAAGAAGTCTACCAAAACCTCCAGGTCCGCCAAGGCGGGAGTCATCTTCCCGGTGGGGCGGATGCTGAGGTACATCAAGAAAGGCCACCCCAAGTACCGGATCGGAGTGGGGGCGCCCGTGTACATGGCCGCCGTCCTGGAGTACCTGACGGGTGAGTACACCCGAGTCCCCCTGGGGGAACCCCTGGATTTGCCTCGTGGCGGTCCGGACACCCTGTAGGGATTGAGTCGACCGTGTGGCTCCTTTTCTCTTGAGACTTTTTAAACCTGCAGAGAAGCTACAGGAGTAGTACGATGGACCTTTTCACCCAGGTGCCCCAGTTGTTTACATTCTGCCCTGTTAGCCATCCATTTGGAAATTTCTTTAATCTCCCAACATTGGCCTTTGTAGTTTTTTTGTGTGTATGGTTTTTTGTTGTTGTTGTTTTCTTTCCTGATCCAAGATCCATTTCAGGATCCTGCATTTCCTTTCGTTGTCAGGTTTCTTTAGTCTTATTTAAGTTGAAACAATTCCTTACTTTTTTTTTTTTTCCTTAAATCTTCCATGACATGGACGTTTTTTGAAGAGTGCAGCCAGTTGTGTTGCAGAATGTCAGTCAGCCTGGGCTGGTTTCATGCTTGCATTTGGGTTGAGCACTTTTGACGGGGGGATCGCCTAAGAGCTCTTGTGTCCCCGTCTAGTATTGTGCTAGGAGCCACCTGACGTGGGTTTGTCCTGCTCTCGGTGATTCACTGGGGTCCTATGGTTAAGGATTTCTGCACAGCCTGAATCACAGTCTTCCCCCAGTGGCTTTGGCATTCCTGGATGCTCTTACCTGAATCGGTTATTGCTGTAGTGGTTATAAAAGAATGCTGTTTCTGTTTCTGTCATTTCTTCTGCTTGTATTAGTTGGCATTCTTCTGTAAAGAATTTACTTTCCTCCTGCCCTTCCCTCTTTCTTTTCTTTGGACTCGCAGCGTTGCTTCATGGATCTCTTTATTGGGTTATACACTACGCGTCATCACCCAGGATGGGGCTCGCATTGTCTCACGTTTGACATTCAGGCCGCTTCTGCTGTCCTTTGTGGTGGCCTCTTCCATTCTTACACATTTTCTTGCTTTCCCCCACAATGAGATGTTCTAGTCTCACCCTGAATTTCCCCAGCCCCAGTCTCAAAATCAGCTCTCTCTCTCGGGTCAGGGGTGGTCCTTTTACTGAAAATAACTTTATTGGTCTCACTGGTGGCTCCATGGCCACTGCGGGAAGCCAGCTGAGAAGGGATATCACCCCCATCTGTAGTGACTCGAAAACCAGCCTCAAAGTGTAAGAGAGCTTGCCTGGGGCCTCACAGAGCAAGTAAGGAGCTGAGAAGGGACCCAGATCCTGCTGGGTCATTGTAATGCTTTTACTGCTTAGTGCTTCATGCTCCTTGGGGTGTGTGGCAGGAAGGGCACCCGCAATCTTGCAGCCACCTCTCCCACAGCCAGACAAGGGGACTCAGCAAGACATGGTGCTCCTTCCAAAGTGATAACACGCACCAGGAATGCTGGATCACTTCTTGCTTCTCCCGTTTCTCAGTGAGGCGACACCAAGGGTTCCTCCCTAAAAACATGGTCATGAGGTTGTTGTGTTCTTCTCAAAGCAACGAGGCATGAGAAATCACTGGTGGGTTATAGTTGGGAGGCGTCCGCACTTCTGGGACATTTAACCCTCCACTTCGCAGACTTTCAGAGGCAGCATACCTGGTAGCATGAGCTAGGTGTGGTTCTTCTCATTCTAGAAATGAGGAACCAGAGGCCCAGAGCTTGCGACATGCCCAGAAAAGCCATGTGGAATGTTGGCAGTCAGGGGAGAAGTTACTAGATAGGAGGCAGAGGACATTGTTTCATTCTGGCTTGTCAGTTTACATGCTGTGTGACCCAGAGTGATTCACTTAACCTCTCTGGACCCCGGTTTCCTTACAACTCATATGTTGACAACAGGCCGTGCTCCACCAACTCCAGGCTGCTGTGACAGCCAGAGGGCTTTGTTTGAGTATGATGGGAAAGCTGACATGCTTGGCATACCCAGTCAGGCGGTGGTTCCTGGGTCCCGAAGGCCATGATGTCCCTGTCACTGAGATGTCCACAGATGCTGTCATTAAGTCAAGTATCAGATCGGTTTCATTTCTTCCTTCAAGCTTCTGTTTTTTTAGTTGGCAGGGTGTGGGGCAGGGGTGAGGGGTTACCATTGCTCCAGCATATCCAAGGCAGTACTGTTTGTGCTGCACAGAAAATCTGGATGTCTTCCTCATCTGTGGCTGGCTGGCTCTGGAGCTGAGCACAGTGCTCATGACTTTGAGGTCAGTGGGCCCGTTCTCTTGGACTTTGCTTCTGTTTGCACCCACACCCCCTGTGCCTCTCCCCAGCTCTCGTGGGTGTGTGGTAGTGGTCACAGAGGGGTGTGGGAATGGCCAGGGCTGCCCATCACTAGCACTGGACAGTAACTCAAGGCAAGCTTTTACTCAGGTGTCAGCCATGTTAACCCCTGTATATTAAAGAATAATATATATTTTTACATTTTACCAAGTCCTTCTGGCAGAGCTATAGTTCACTGACTCTGAGCCATTTTTCTTTCTGCCTGTATACAGTGCTGAGTCACTGGCTTGACCATTGCCCTATGCCTGCCCCACCGTGGTCCCTGGCCACATGACAAACACTTGGGGAGACCTCCTGCGATATTAGTGCTGTGCTTAGTCTTGTTGTGGTCACTTGTGCCCTGTAGCCAGTAGCTGAGCTCTGGGGCCACATCCAATGAAAACACTGTTCCAGGCCTCGGAAAAGCACTGCATGCCCGCACTGACGGACTGGCGCTGAGCACCTTGGCCTGCAATGTGACAGCATGTGCATATTTGGAAGTCCTGAGTGTTCGCCCCCTCAGAACTTTGGTTTTGTTCCATGAGTGTGATGGGAAGGTGGACAAGCCCTCTCTCTGCTCTGCTTTTTGATTTTGCTTCCCTCCAGACACTTTCTCATTCATTCTACAACCTGTTGAGCACCTGCCGTGTATTAGGCCCCATGCTAGGCTCTGTACGAGAACACAGGAGTGACTGCGGCAGAAATGGTCTCTGCTCTGTGCCGCCCATGGTCAAGGCTGGAGAAAGAACCCAGCAGCCCAGATGGTCACCACCTGGGATAGACGCCATGGAGAGCATGAATCTGCCAAACCCGGGCTCAGGCACCTGGGCGCCTGGAGAGGAACTGGCTCAGGAAGGCTTCTGGAACCAGGAGCTCTCAGCAGAGATCTAGAGAAGGAGGTGGGGCCCGTCAGCCCATGAGAGCTGGCAGTGGGGCCACTCCCACTGTGCTCACCTGTGCTCACTCACCTGTGCTCCAGGTGCCTACTGGGTGCCAGCCTCAACCCAGAGCTCAGGGAAGATCGAGGATGAGGGAGGAGCCCATGTGCCAGCCCTCGAGCAGCTCAGGGCCTCAACCAGGGTGTGGCCCAGACGTGGTGCTCCAGCATGAGGCGTGTGAGCCAAGCCCCAGCCAATCAGCAGGACCTTGCTGAACTTGTCTCTGGCCCTGGGATTGAAGCCGGAGCTTCCTCCCCCGAGAGAGCTTTTTGTCCACAGACAGGTACACGCAAGAAGAAGGCAGAGCTGTGGGTTTGTGTTAGATGGGGGAGGCTTGTTAACCAAAGCCCCCCTGCCGGTCTAGCTGTCACCCAAAGGGCCCTGTAGAGGGACTGTGTTCTCTGTGTGGCCCAGACTCTTCTAGGTGGTGCACAGAGCTGCAGGCCTAGCGAGGGAAGTGCGTGGCTGATGCCCTTTGGCATGGCTGGGCCGGGCCTCCAGCATTCAGCAGGCCCCAGTGGAGAGATGAGGGATCTGCATGAGGTTGCTAATAGGACAGCTGGGCTACCAGGGTCCTGCTGGGACTAGGTGGCTGCAGAGCGGGGAGCTGATGTCTCCCTGGTGTCCAGCCCTGGGGACCAAATGGGACGCCACAATGTTCAGTGGATGTCACATAGAAGCAGTAGAGCTGGATGGTTAAGATGCGGACCTAGGTGTCCACAATTTCATAATTGTGACCTCAGGCCGGTTGCTCACATTTCTGGGCTGTGGTTTGATTATCTGTACCCTGGGGCTAGCGGGGACTGTCCTAGAGGCTGCAGTGAGGGGACGCAGGGGAAGGGCTCATCCCCCCCACACACACAGTGTAAGGGCCCACATCTGACCCTTAGCATTGGGGTTAAGGCAGAGAGAGGAGAAAGTCCCTAACACCCCCACTCTGACAGTTGACGTTACTTCCTTTAGGATGGTGATGGGGGCTGTCACTGCCCACTCATGCGTGTGGTCCTTCAGCTGCTGAGAGCCCAGCGAGCCTCACTGGCACCTGCAGAGGATGCCTTGGCGGCCTCAGTCCTGCTCTCTCTGGTTTGTTTCAAGCAGCACTTAAGTCCTCCCCCAAAGCCTGTGCGAGCCTCAACACCAAGATGTCCTGTTAGCAACATCATCTGTCTGATGTTGGAGGCCCCTTCCAACCTGGGCACCCGGCACATGCATTGTCCATTTACCTGAAGGATTTTTTAGTTAGCCAGGAGCTGGGCACGCCAGAGCAGAGGCGTACCTTCAGAATGTCGGAGCCAAGAGTGGACCTTCAGGCCAGGAGCCATCAGAGCCCAGTGACACCCCCCAACCATGCAGATCATGTTGTCATGGGTGAGGGACCCCATTCTCCTCCCTATGGCCTGCTCCAGGCTGGAGTAGCTGTGGGGAGGAGCATCTTGCTCTGAAATGTGAAGCTGGCTTCTGTTTCTCCTCTTGGGTCCAGAGCTCAATCATCTGTTGTACTTAAAAGGCAAAGGCAACCTCTAGAACATGCTTCAGCCTGGCCACCAGACAGCTCCTTCCCCAGATCCGTGGGTGCCTGGCTCTGCTTCCCTGCTGGGCTCTCCAGAGTTCTTCCCAAGAAATGTGACGCTGTCCATTGGGGCAGCCCCTGCCCAGCCATCACCTTCACCCCATGGTACTGTGGTGTTCGTCTCTTCCATGACATTTAAATGATAACATTTAAGGGAATAGGGAACTTGACTTGGGTCGGTTCTGAAAGCCTCTGGAATCTCTCCCATGTGCCCGCGTAGCACTACTGGAAGGTATAGATGTGAGATGTGAAATGAGCAACTTGTGGCGTGGCTTTTGCCCCACTGAGATGTCCAGTGATTTTGGGACACATCATCCCAGAGACCAATAAAGGAACAGGGCAGAAAAAGGGAGAAGTAAAAGGTGCTTGAGTCCTACTGTTGTGGGGGAGGGGTGGTAACTAAAAAGTGCATGGAAGAGCAGAGAGCAAGCACCCGTGATTTGTTGCTCTTTTTTTCCCCCTCAGATTTCATTTATTTATTTATTGTAGAGAGAGAGCACAAGGATGTGCTGAGGAGCAGATAGGGAGGAAGAAGGGGGAATAAAGGATCACAAGGGGACTCCACCCTCGGCATGGGCCTGACATGGGGCTCGATCTCCCAACCCTGAGATCATGACCTGAGCTGAAACCAAGAATCGGATGCCTAACCAACTGAGCCACCCAAGCATCCCCTATTTGTTGGTCTTAAATCATGGGTCAAGGCGCTGTGGGTCAGCATTGCTCCAGCTGTGTGTAGCAGAACCTAAGTGATGAAATTTAAGAAGCATTCTACCAAAAAAACACAGCTCCATGGCCGAGATAGGAAGACAGCTAGATTCACATCTCCTCTTCTGAGATGGCTGTATGAATAACCTCAGAGGAGTTTCTCAGCGAAGGAATTTGTTTTAGTTTGGAAACCACCAAGAAGCCGCTGTGTTTACTGCAGGACTCTTCAGAGCCTTTAACATGTGGGTGTCCCCGTGAATCCCCATGGGAAGGAACTGTCATCCACATTCGTTCCCAAACTTTTGTCACAGAAGTCTCTCAAGGAATACCTTACAATACCCTGCATGGTGCAGTGTGGGGGACCCTGGTACGGCTTACCCCCATGACAGCAGCACCGTGTGGCAGGCTAAGTGAAGAAACAAAACCGAAAACCTCCCCAAGAGCAGGCTTTGGTTTGTTCCATTGAGGCGCAAAGCTTGGCTCAGAGGGGCCGGACGCACCGGCGGCGGCGCATCAGCATTCCCTAGGTGAGGTGGTGTCTCAGGAAGCCCGTAGCATGTATTTCACTAAGCTGAGTTGCTCAGGTATTAACTTGGCGATGGCTTACTAGACCCCAGGCCCTGTGCCAGACAGTGACTTACCCGACAAAAGTCCGGCCCAAGGAACTGACTCCCTAGAAGGGAAGCACCTTTGGAGCCATTTACCCAACCAACCCCTGAGAGAACAGGCCTGGCTCCTGTTCATCAGATCCAAAAAGATAGGCAGTGACATCTTTTTCTTTCTATTCTTCCTTCTTTTTTTTCCTTTCCTCTTTCTTTCTTTCTTTCTTTCTTTCTTCCTTTCTTCCTTTCTTCCTTTCTTCCTTTCTTCCTCTTTCTTTCTTTCTTTCTTTCTTTCTTTTCTTTTTCTTTCCTTTTCTTTTCTTCTCTTCTCTTTTCTTTTCTTTTCTTTTCTTTTCTTTTCTTTTTTCTTTCATGCAAGAACCCTATCCCATAGCCTGATCACAAACCTCGTGCTTCAGCTTCCCTCCTAGTACTCAGGCTTGTTGCAAAAATCCAGTCCACTCTCAGAGGGTTTCTCAACATTAAGGAGGATGGAAAGCTCTCAAGACTGAATGTGGATACCTTGTGATAAGTATGGACCCTCCCAAGATAGCCACTGATGTGGGTTCCTAAATTGTGTTGCGTTTAAAAACCCAGTGTTGTAGGATTGCATTCCCAACTCTCACAAGATAAGGCTGTGGCTAGATTTTTTTTTTTTTTTTCTGTCTTCTTTGGATCTAATCTACAAAATAATGAAGACCTCTGGATTTCTGTATTCTTTTCTTCTCTCTCTCTTTCTTTTAAGATCTATTTATTGGAGAGAGAGAGAGAAAGGGGGACAGAGTTGGGGGGGCCGTGGGGAGGGACAGAGGGAGAGAGAGTCCCAAGCAGACTCCGCACTAAGCACAGAACCTGATGCAGGACTCAATCTCATGACCCTAAGATCATGACCTGAGCTGAAACCAAGAGTCAGTCCCATAATGAAGTGAGCCACCCAGGCACCCCAGATTTTTGTATTCTTAATCCCCCACTCCTTCCATTTTCCCAAGCCCTGTCCCCCCTAGAGTCCATGTTTTAGACCTGGTCATCCCTCTCTTGTCTCGTCAGGGACCAGAGCCTCCCCCTTGTCCAGTCAGCCCCTGGCACCTTCTTCTGGCAGATGCTGTCATGGGAAGCTGCTGTGGTGAAGTTCACAGGGCCAGCTCCTGACCTGGGGAATAAGCAGGGTCCCCTGGGTGACCTTACAGCCACTTTGCAGACTAATGGGGCCCCGCCCTTGTACCTGACTGCATCCTACAACAAAAACCCGAGGAAGAGGGATGGCTCTTAAGAATATACCTTACTGTCTGGTTTGGCTGATGAAATGATTATCTTCTGCCCAGGTTTCAGCTTGCTTGATTTCTGATCCATAAGTGGGTCAAGTGTTGCATATCCCTTTGGTATTAGGGGTTGGGCTGCACCTGGCCCCACCTTGTGTCCTCCAAGTGCAGGAGGGGGAGCCCTCCCCATCCACAGCACGCCCTGATACACATACTCGTTTCAGCAAACATCCATCACATTCGGTCTGGCCTGGGAAAGGACCTGACAGGCTTGGCACATTGAGGTAGGCAGAACCTGCACTTGGCTCTGTCACTTACCTGGACTGCCTAGCACTTTCCTATCCAGGACACCCGAGTGTGTCCTGTACTCATGCAGCTAAAAATAGGGCAGGAAGAGGAGGACACCCAGACTGGCTCCTGATGCCCCGAGGCCCCCTGAGTTCATCATGAGTCTCTGGTGTGTTTGCCGGATCACCCCTTCAGTGCCGGCCATCAGTTCAGGCCAGGGCCCAGCTAGCTCTCATGAGCACCTTCTTGGGCGTTCCTGCTGCTCTGGGGCTCTCAGCCCCCCACAGTGCTCCCTGTTCTTCAAAGCGCTTTACTAGCTTCATAGCCCTGAACAAACCACACACACACACACACACACACACACACACACGTGCACGTGTGCACACACACATGAGAGAGGACTGGGGATTTTAATGAGCCAGAGGGCTGAAGCTAGAAAAAAGTGGGAAACACCGAAGTTGAAACTAATGTGCTACGTACCCAGTGCATGCAGACAGTGCTTAAATGCCTATTCCCATTCCGGGTTATAGGAGCAACTTGTGTTTAAAAATGTAAGAAGTTGAAACTCATTCATAATTCCACTGCCCAGAGGTAGCTACGGCACTGGACGCCTTTCATGCATACATACAGGAAAGGGAGTTAGATTTTAGCCCAATTATTTGTTTTTGTTAATATCCGCTACTTGATGAGCTTCACTGATAGCCAGTCACAGAAAATCATCACCATCCATCTCACAAAGCAAATTGCGAGGTAATTCAGGAGATGCTGCACGGGCAGTCCTCCCTCTGCCTCCCAGGGGAGGAGATGATTCCATGGTGGGAGACATAGGAGGAGTGCTCGGAGAAGTGGTTTATCACAATACACCTTTGATACTTCCTTCATCACGTGGTGTCCGATGGCTAGGTGGGACAGGTCTCAGGCTGGAGGAGAGAGCCCAGAAACCTCCGAGGGGAGGGGTGGCATTCCCAGAGTTTTGCTACCCCTGCCGCAGATGTGGAGGACGGCGGGACAGCACGGGGATCCCAGAAGCATGTGCACCTGCCGCGGAGCACAAACACAGAGTTTTTATCTGTCCGCCACCCAGTCCTTCCGAGGAGTCCCTGAGGGGGTCCACGACAGTGTCAGCGTGACCTGGACCCACTTCCTGGAACAGCGGCCCTGCTTCCCCTGCTTTCTCAGAGCTGGGGGCATGGACTCTGGCACTGGGCTCAGAGAAAGGAAAGGCCTCATTGCTTTCTTTTGCAATCATTTTCTCCCAGTCTGTGACTGGTCTTCTTATTCTCTTAACAGTGTCTTTCACGGAGCTGAAGTCTGTGATTGTAATGAAGGCTAGCGTATCATTTCTTTTTTCATGTTTTGCTCCTTTGGTGTTGTATCTAAAACCTCATCACCAAACCTGAGGTCATGCAGATTTTCCCCTATGTTATCTTCTAGGAGTTTTATAGTTTAGTATTTTACATTTAGGTCTGCGATCCATTTTGAGTTAATTTTTGCAAAGGATGTGAGGTCTGTGTCTAGACTTTGCATGTGGGCGTGCAGCTGTTCCGACCTGTTTCCTTGAAGATGCACTGCATTGCCTGGGAACACCCAGTGGTCATGGAGGCTCCCTCTTGCTTCACGATTTCCCCATGAAGGGTCACATGCCACTTTCATTTCTGCCACTGGGTCTGTAGATGCAGAGACAAGTTCCCTAGCAAGGGTTCTGTTTTCGCTGGGGCCAGTAGAAAAGCCCACAGCAAGACCAAACTTGTTTCTGGATTCAGGCAAGGGAAAAGGTATGCCCCAAACTGAGTGTGCCTCTTTCTTCTCAGGTCTTCCGTCTGGGATCACTTTATTTGTGATTGAAATACATCGTTCAGAATTTCATTTTCTGAGTCCTTTTGTGATAAATTTTCTCAGGCTGTGGTTTTGAACATGCTTCTTTTATTATTATTATTATTTTTTAAGATTTCATGTATTTATTTGAGAGAGCGTGCAGAAGCAGGGGACAGGCAGAAGGAGGGGGAGAAGCAGGCTCCCTGCTGAGCAGGGAACCCAATGCCGGCTCGATCCCAGGACCCCGAGATCAAAGGCAGATGCTGAACCAAAGGCAGATGCTCACTGGACTGAGCCACCCAGGCATCCGTGAACATGCTTCTATCACATCCATAAAGTTTTTTAGCTGCTATTTCTTCAATGTCTCTATTCTAGGCTCTTTCTACTTATAAAACACAAGTCAAACACATTAGTGTCTCATTCTTTTTTCCATATTTGTTCATCTCAGTAATAGTTTTCATTTTTGTCTTGCAGAACTTATTTGTAGATAATTATTTCTGCTCTGTCTTCTAGAACTATCTCCCCATTTACTAATTCTCTCTTCAGCTATATCTTATATACTATTTAATTCAGTCACTGATTTTTATTATTATTATTTTGAGAGAGAATGCTGTGCAGGCCCCTGAGTTGTAGCAGGGAGGGGCAGAGGGAGAGGGAGAGAAAATATTAAGCAGGCTGTACACCCAGCATAGAGCCCAACTTGGTGCTCGATCTGCCGACCCTGGGATCATGACCTGAGCCAAAATCAAGAATCGGACACTTAACCAACTGAGCCACTTAGGTCCCCCAATGAATTTTTTTTTTAAAGATTTTATTTATTTATTTGACAGACAGAGATCACAAGTAGGCAGAGAGGCAGGCAGAGAGAGAGGAAGGGAAGCAGCCTCCCCACTGAGCAGAGAGCCCGATGCGGGGCTTGATCCCGGGACCCTGGGATCATGACCTGAGCCAAAGGGAGAGGGTTTAACCCACTGAGCCACCCAGGTGCCCCCCCAATGAATTTTTAATTTCAGCTTTGAAACTTTTATTTCTAGAAGTTGGAATTTTTTTTAATCTGCTTGGTTGTTCTTGATAATTTGTCTTCTCTTCATTTTCAAAATTTTCTTTAACTCTATTATATATAATAACATCTACTTAAATAATTTGGTTTTTTTTCAGTTTTATTAAAGAATAAATGACACATATAATTGTATATATTTAAAGTGTATAACCTGATGATTTTATATCCCTATACGTTGTGGAATAATTACCAGGTTTTTCTGAATAATCCTAATAGTGGCAGTCTCTTATCTATTTCTGCTAGATTTTGAATCATTGTTCAGAAAGTCTACTTCTCTCCAGGGTTACAAAGGAACTCCTTCATGCTTTTGCTTATTAGTCTTTTTATGGTTTAAATTTTTTACATTTTTACTTTGATCCATTTGAAATTAATCCTGATACATAGTATGAGATAGGGATTGACTTCATTTTGTTCCAGCTGGTTACCCAGTTATCTCAACACAATCAATTCAATATCCCATCTTTTCCCTGGTGATGTGAGATGCTACCTTCACCACACATGAAATTTCTAGATATATTTAGGGCTATTTCTGGGCTTTATTTTCTGTTTCATTGGTCTGTGTACTTACATACTTTATGTTTCTCATATTTGGTGGGTCTTTCATAGTCTTTATTTTCTTTAGTAAGTGATGTATACCAATGGTAAAACTCGCACCTCCCCACAGGACACACAGTAAGACCTGCATTTACCTTTCTCCTCTTTTTCCATACCCAGTTCTCCTCCCAGGAGACAGCATTAATTTCTTATGTGTGTTCTGTTTCTTTCTGAAGATACTTTTCTTCTCCTTTTTCATTTCAAAATCAATCTTAAAAATGAAATGCCAAGGACTAATGAATCAGGATAATGGGTACATGTGATCTCAGTGACTGACATTTATATTTGAGCCCGAATCTTGGTTGGGAGGATCTGGGGATTGCTGCTCTGCCCCGAACATCTCCCCAGAACCCCCAGGCCTCTCTGCCAACCCTGAGACCTGACTTGAGACTGTGAGCGGAGGCTTGCCTGGACCCTGGGCCCTCTTGGGGCTGCCCTCCCCTGGGATGACTGCTTTATAGTTCACACTGCCTGCCATGGAGCCTGAGCGTCGGCTCTAATACATGAAACCAGGCCAGTGCCTTGGAGAGTGTGCCCACACTTCCACCCTGAATCACGGTCTGAATGCTGCAGGACCTGGTGTACTCCTTTAGCGATCCATCTGCAATGACCTATTTATGAAAGAGGTACCAGGCTCTGGCCAGGTGCAAGGTGCCATGCGGGCTGCTGAGAGTCAAAGGGATCAGTGTTCATTTCAACAGATCTGTAGTGAGGGTCTTTGGTGGGTCAGCCCTATCGGAGGCCGTACTCCCGACCGCAGGCCTGGGAACGTGCCTTCCCCACTTCTCCCTCAGCACCGTGAGCTCAGCTACCAGCACAAGGGCTCACGTTGTGCAGCTGCTTCGTAAGTAGTTTTTCGCTGAAGGATCAGAAACTCAGTTAGAGGATGATGAATTTCAGGAGGACAGAATGTTGGTGATGGCAGATGCTGCCAGACGTTGATGAGATGGGAGCTGAACCTGCCCCCTGGATTTGTAAACGAAGCCAGATTTGGGTTGTGCTAATGACACTGGGGCACAGCCGGACCAGCTGGAGGAGAGGGAAGTGGCAGGGCACGTGTGGGCAGGGCACGTATGTGGCAAATGGGAAGGCATGGGAACTTTATCAAGAACTGGTCTCTCACCTCTGACGCAAAAGCCACTGAGGATGTCTCAGCTGTACCTTGAAAAGGAGAGGAAGCCAGGAGCCAGCCACCTGATTTAAATAGCAACATCCCAGGAGGGGTGCTAGCCGTACCCCAGGGTCTCTCTGTGAATGATTGGCAAGAATGGTTTTAAAGCACCACTCACCTACTGAGAGGAGAAGGAAGTGATAAGAATTCTACAGGTATCTTCTCTCTTGCTGATATTTGAACAGAAAGATACCAACTAATAGAACATATTTATAGTTCCCTTGCTTTCTTTGCTTGCCTGAAGGCTTCTCTAGGTCTAGTCAAGCCAGAATAAAACATGGTGAAAGCAAAAAGTCACTCCTCAGAGCTATAAATACACTGTAGCAAGAAGACAGACCCAAAGGGTATTAACCACAGTCAGCCTCCCCACCCCCAATCTCCCTGTCTGCCTCTCCTCACCGCCCCCTCCCGTGCTGGTTGCCAAGAAGATAACTGGGCCTCGCCTGGGATTTGCCATTCGCTGGGCTGCTCATCCCACCTACAGCTCTGACCCTGCCTCCCATCCCCCCTTCCTCAGTGTCTTTCCTCCTTCATTTCATATCCCACCTTCCTTTTGAGGCATGTGCCTTCCAGCTGGTGGCTTGGAAGCATGTCTCCCTGGTACCTCAGAGGCCTGTGGTGGCTTCTGATGCCCAGGGGTCCTGTTGTGGGACTGCTGTCATCCCCGCATATGCTGTGTAGAGTGGCCTTTATAGAAGACGTTTAGAGGTGTCATCCGCATTAGAAGGAGGCTCTTGTTTTGCCAGAGCTCACATTTCTTGTCTGTAGGACAGTGGGAACCGTGTGAGAACGCAGGGCCTCTGGGAAAGACTAATCATAGGCCTCCCTTGCCATGGCTCTCCTGAGAGATGCCCCTCGTGGTAACTGGTGACTGAGGTAGTCTGTGGTCCACATTTGTGCGCAGCTTCTGTAAATCTGGGGGTTGACTGCTGGAAGTCAGCATCAGAAAATGAGGACACTTACCTTGAGCAGGGTCGGTTTCCTCGCCCTTCCACCTCCCCACCAGGCCCTGGTGGTCCCTATTCCAGATGGAGAATGTGGCTTGTGGTTATGTTCATTTGAGGGGCATGGGGGCCAGTGCTTTGAGTACTAGGCAGAGGCTGGCCGGTATAAGTAATGAAACGTCTGCCTTATTAGTGAGCACTTACTATGTGTCAGGCACTGGCTCACTGCTTTACATGTGGTAACACGTGGAATCCTCAAACTGCCTGTTTGGCCTAGAAGAAGACTGGGGCTTAGCGCCTAAGAAATCTCTCTCTGCAAGGCCATTCTGCGTAATAACCCCCCTTGAGAAGAGCGCCTCCTGCAGGCTCTCCTTAGGAGTGCAGGCCTTAGCCATTACCAGGAGAGCTTGCCCGCCAGGTTGGGGGGTTGGTTTGCAGGTGCTCAGGATCCCTAGGTCCACTTTGCATCTCCTGTGTCTCCAGTGGACATTGTGGGAGGATGCTAGGTGCCCAGTCCTGGAGGGCTGTCCTCAGTGGAGCCACAGCCTGGCTGAGGCGACAAAGCCTCCTGAGAGGGGCAGACCCTGAGCAGTTGCAGGTGATGTGCGAGGGCTGGAGACAGTCTTGGGGTCTGGCCTGGGCAGAGGGGACGGGGGTCCTGCAGGGATGGGCCTGGAGGGACAAGGAGTCACTGACAGGAAGGAGATGGGTTTGAGCACGGGAGGGCTGATGGCTGTTGGCATGACATGTGCTGGGCCATAGAGAAGGGGCAGTCTGGTCAGTGCTGGGAGCGCTGGCTGCATAAGCAGCAGGACAAGGGAAGTTCTGGGGGGAAGGGGAGCCACAGAGTCCTCGGAGAGGAGAGGGTAGCGCCCTCTCTGCCATGAGGAGATTATATGGCTCAGCAGCATGGAGGATAGACTGGAGGGTTGATGGCTTTTTGCCCGATGTCCCTTCATCTTCCGTTTAGGGAAGAGGACTTGTGGACTTGTGGCCCTCAGCCTTGGGAAGCCACCTGGGCAGATAGGGCCAGCGCCTCCTCTGCTGTGACACACTTGAAATACTCTTAAAGTAGTCATGAAAAGAACCTGAAAACTCCACACGCTCAGAACCCTTGTGAGAAGCAGGATTAAGCAGGCAGGGACAGATGTCAGGGCAGGAGGGCGACATAGTGTCTCAAAGGTGAGGGGGTGCACACACCGTAGTTGCCGCTTCTCATTCACACCGCGTTTTCATTTCTTACATTTTGAAAAGACAGTTGTGCACAAGGGAAACAGCACTAAAGAGGGTCAACTGTCTCCCTTTGATGGAGTCCCGATTCCACCCAGAGGAGGCACCAGGGTACCCCATCTTGGGGAACACGGTAGTGAGTGCAGGGATAGGTGTCGCCTCCACCCCCCATACCAGGGCTGTCCGTTATACGCGCCTTCCTCCTCATTTTCCTCTGTAAAAGTCTGTCTGGGAAATGGCACTGTGTCAGGGCTCTCTAATAGAGTTTCCTCTTTACGTGACACTTTTCAAATCATTTCATTTCATCAGAGCTCTCTGAATGTCCATCTCTTCCTGAGAGGAGTTAAGAGCAAATGGCTGTGATTTTCCATATCCAAACAAACACACATACTCACCATTTCCTTATAAATTAACAGTCCTTGAAAAGGAGTGAGTGGCGGGGCAGAGGGTCCTGCCCAGCTGTCAACCAGGGCCTGGGGGAGAGCAGATTTCTCTGGGACCACCCCAGCATGGCGTCCTTCCACCTTCCGTCCTGGGCCTTGACTCGTGCTCTCTGGGCAGCTGGCTTTGATTTTGCCTCTGCCCTGGCACACGCCCTACGGGGGTCAGACGAAAGCCCCCGGCCCCATCCCGAGGCAAAGACCCCCTGTGGGGCCGCTCTGGGTGCTGCATTCTATCAAGGTAAGTCTGGCAGTCCCAAGGTTAATCGGGTTCAAGTGCATTTTTCAAACATATGTAAACTGTTAAGTGTAACAGCACAGAGTAGACTGTCGATGAGGAAACACCAGGTTTTCTGTGTTGCTTCCTTCTCCTGGCTCTCACCCACGTGAGAGCATCTATGCACTTAGCCAGCCCATTATTTTGATGGAGGAACCCAAGGAAAAGAAAGGATAGTTTTCTTTCCCTAGAAATCAAGCCTGGTGGGCTTTGCAGAAGACGAAGTGTGTGATTGTAGCCCCTGAAACAGCAGCTGACACCTAGCCACCATGGTAACCACGCCGCAGCTTGCCAAGTCAGGAATCCTCACCTGCCTGAAGGTGACCTCACAATCAGCCCCCTTCCATAGAAAGGGCACGCATACCTCTGGTGTGTACCGGCACGTCTTCAGCCAAGTGCATGGGCTCAGATTCACACTGGGCTGTCTGACCGCAGATCCCAGCTCTGCCACGGCGCCCCAGGGGACTGCCATCCACCCCACGCCTGCCCCCCGAAGACATACCAAGAAGGTGAGCTGACAGAAGTGCAGAAGACTCAGGGGAAGACATGGGAAGGCTCTGCAGAAAGGGAAGGGACTTGCGTGCGGGGCTGGGGTGCTGGGTAAGAGGAAGGTAGTGTTGGTCAAGAATCCTCCCTCTTTTCTGTGAATGTGTAGAATGTAGATTTACTTATTTTCTACTTTGAAATCAGAAAAACAGCTTACTTTAGAAACTCCCAAATTACACTGCATTTCTATCCTACTTCGAGACGTGGGGAAGGTGGGAGACTAGAGCAGATGCTCCTGGATTCTTAGGAGGGTCTGCAAGATGGGCTTAACAGCAAGGGACAAGTGTGTGTCAGACTTGGAACATCTGCAGAAAAGCAACAGAAAGGCTTATTGTTACCAAATACCTTGTATCCTGCACACATACACACAATTGCTACTTTGTTACTGCTGTTTTTTTTCTCTTTGGAATCCCTGGCTCCTTTGAGGCCCAGGATGAGCAGACTGGAGAGCTTTGCTGTGGCCTATGAGTGAGGCCCTGAAGCCTTGGGTTGACAGGTTGGCGGGTTTCAGACTCTGCCGCTCATCTGAAAAGGTGAGATGTGGGGGCCAGTGGATTCTAGGTCCCCCGGGGGCATTAGAGGAAAGTGCGTTGCAGTCAGGATGCAGGAAACTCTGAGCAATCACTCCCCGATTGGGGTTGATTGGGTTAAGGCTTTCCAGAATGGTGTAAAACAGTTCTGAACCTTGTGAACTGCTGATGGAAGCCCGAGGAACTGAAAGAAATACAATAAACAGATTGCCTGTCATGTTGTTGGCTTTGTAGCAAATAGCTGTTTTCTCCTTGGGATTACGTGAACATTTGCTTTCCTTTGATTTCTGGTTGTTCTTTTCAATCTCTTTTGTTAGGGGAGATGCTTCAAACAGCTCCGGGGAAGCCCCCGCCTTTTGCCTTTGCAAGGATTGTGTTTAGAGTTTGGCGCAGCCTGCACACGTCACCTGTTAGCTGTTAGGACTCTAATTCTGTAAGCCATGACTTCATCTCCCTCAAGGAAGATAGACGGAATGCTTCCCTCCAACAGATATGGTTCAGTTCAAGATGTTTGGGGTGGGGGGCGGAGGGGAGGGGAGGAAGACTAAGCCTTTGGTCTCCGGATGAACTTGGAAAGGAGACCTGTCAAAGGTATTCACGTTCAGACAGCTGGTCTGTAGCTGAAAGGCTGCCAAATAATGCCATTATTCACAGCTGTGGGAATTTTGTCAAGCGGCCTTAAAGCAGTCGTGCTCTGTGAGCCTGGGGAATGGTGGGCCCAGGGCTGTCTGTGCAGCGCTCGCTGCTCGGATTAGAGAATAAGGTCTCTTTACTGGGCCCGGCCACTAGAGATGATGGATCTAGGGGCTCACTACTTGTCTGATTGGTCCTAGCCAGGAGTGGGAATAGGAGATATTGGGGTGTCTTGCAAGTTAGATCTTAAAAAAGATCTTTAAAATGAAAACGTAGCTCAAAAGCTGGCCAGTGTTGCTCACCATTTAACTTGGCCCCATGCAATGCTAATCATGGGGAACCTTACTGCACCTGCAGTCCTCTCCAGAGCCAAGCCCACGTGCTTGGCGTCCCAACCTGTTGTTGGTCTTTGGTAACAAAGCTGTTCCTGTTGCTGGCCAGGAATTCCTGGCTTGAGCCGGTGGAGAACCTGGTGAGGGGTCTGTTTCTTCTCTTCGTAACTGCTCTTGCCCAGTCTCCTCCTGTGGTTTCTTGCAGATTCCACTTGTTTTGGTTATAGCCCCCAGGGCCATGGCTCCTGAAAACTCCCTCCAAGGGAGGATCCAAGCAGTAAGCTCTGGAAATCGTGAACAGGACTTGCATTTGTAGGTGTGGTGCTTTCCCGATTCTTCTCTTTCCCAGAATCCTTTTCCCTTTAACCCAGGTGGTGAGGGGGGTAACAAAAAAACTTTTAAGAGCTGCATAAGTCCTTCCAAAATTCAAGATGAATCAGGTGCTGACAACCCTCCTTTGCGGGAAGGCATGGGTTCCATGCAAGCTGAGGCAGAGCTGAAGCCGGCTCTGATTCCCCAGGGCCATGGCCGGAATTGTGTACAGCCCTGAGCCTGGTCTTCCATGATCCTGCTGTGGCTGTCACTCACAAGGGTGAGGATCAGTTACAAGGAAGAGAAGTGAATGAGGAAGTTCCTTCGGGGACCTGTGCCCTGCCCCCGTTCCTCAAAGCCAGCACCTCTGCCCCTACAGAGTCAAGGGGATCTGTTCCAACCTGACAAGCAGCTGGCAGCCCTCTCCTGGCTAGGAAAGCCCTCTTGTGATGGCTGATGCCGAAACAGGCCGAGGACGAGAGGGTGGGCGCTCATGAAGACTTGGCCAGGGCTCAGTTAGTGCTCTGGCTTCCTGCCTTTGTTCGCTGTCAGTTGAGGCCTACATCTTTCGAGGCTGCTTAAACTGTCCCAGCTCTCTGTCAGCTGCCATGTACCCGGGGAACGGATGGGCATGGAACATGCTTCTCATCTCACCTCTGAGGTGCTTCGTCTCGCACGCACGTGTCCCTTGACAAAGGAGTTGCTATGGTAACTACCCTCTGGAAAACATGCAGGAGTAAACAAGATCAAGCTCTTGCTCAACTAGCTGCAGCATGAATCTGTGGCCTACTTAGTTGTCCCCACCTGACAACCCCTCCCCACAGGTGGAACTGAGGGCCCACCCTTGGGCGGTAGAGGGTGGGAGGGCCAGTCCTCTGGGCATGCGCAGATGGAAGGCGGGCTGGGTTTTGTGGGGGAGAGAAGAGCCATGAATTTTCTTGCTCCTTGGTGAGACAGGCAGAGGAATGAGACACCCCTCCCACACACACACACACACGCTAGCTCTTAGCAAGGAGCTGCAGTGCTCCTCATCCCACTGGACAGACCTGCCCCTCAGGGTCACTCCCACGTGGATCCAGGCTGAGTGAACAGTAGGTGAGCGCACCCCTTGAGATTCCCACGTGGAGTCACTCTGCCCATGGAGGTTTCAGCCACAGAGTAAGAGCCTGGGGGCTGGGCCAGTTGCGGGGAAGAAAAGTTCTTGGAAGCGAGGGAGAGCTGCTGGAGAATTGATCTCCAGATCCTTGAGCCGTGGGAGCTACTCACAGGCCACTGCTGTGCTTTATATCCTTGTGTCACAGGCTGCCTGTGTCCCACCCAAAGGAGCGGCCCAAGGCCACTAAGAGTTATGGTGACCCCTCCCCACCTCCCCAGTCTCCTCACATCATCACATCCTCACCTGCACACCCAGAAGTTAAAGGAGCAGTGCCTAAAATAAGACCTCAGGTCTCCCCATGGTGGTCACTGCCCTTCTCTTGGGAAGAGCCTTTCACTACCACTCCTGGTAGGAGGAAGAAATAAGCCATGTCCTCTTGCCTGAGAAACCATAATTTCACAGGGGTGGGCTTAGGGCACCATGGTGGGTCTCTGCCTAATGCAGGCCAGGTAAATCGTTCTTAGCACCTTATGGGGGAAAGATTGTAATCCACCAGACTCCTTCTGTACATTCTGGCCCTGCGGGTGCTGTTTGCCCCATGTTTCCCTGTGGCCCCAGAAACCAGGGCATGGTGAGGAGGTGCGGGGATAATGGGGACCAGGAGGAATGCCGGCTAAGGACTGCTCTGGTACCAGCTGTTCCTCTTTGAGCTTCTCGCTGCTTGGGTTCCCCCCAGAGACAGCTCTGGCCAGCTCTCCTTTCTTTACCCTAGAGTCTGTGCTTGCATCAGCTGAGGCTCCTATGGGAGCTTCCTCCCCAGTCACGGGCAGGACCAGAGTGTTGAGGGTGTGGTGCCTCCTTCAGGAGTGGAAGAGGAAGAAGCTCAAGCTTGGGCCCATTTCTTATCATGGCACGTGGGGCTTAGGGTCCCTTGGGCCTCCCGGGCCCCCTTTCCTGCTTGGCTGAGATAGGTCCATCTCTGCTGGGCGTTGGAGCCCACTGCCACCGTCATGTACAGGGAAGCCTCAGCTAAACTGGAAGGTGGGCCCTCTCCCCCACCATTTGCCCTCAGGCTGTGGTGGGAACAGCCCCGTTGAGATTAATGCTTAAGGGTGGGAAATGTGCTGGTTCTCATCAGGTCCTCATGGGACCTCACTGTAGTGATTCTCAAATGGGAAATTCAAGGTGAGATGCCTGAGAGCATCAAGTAGGTAGGGGTCTCATGGTGTCTCTGGGTGTGGGGGGATGTATCTTCAGTGACTCGATTACTGAGTTTCTGAGTTCCTGCCTTGGGTTCCAGGTGGAAACTTGTTCAGGCTGTGGCTAGTTTTCCACCGCTCCCAGGAGGAGAGTTTGTGTGAGGAGCCAGGCCTTTTTTCAGCATTTTATGCCCTAGTTACCGCCCTGGGTCCAGCAGCTAGCCCTCCTTCATGTGGACCATGGAATATCATAAAGTTTAAGCACAGGACCTGTTCCCCGCTTACTTTACAATGATCTGAGTTCTGACTTTGCTGGAGATCTCTAGTATTGATAACATAACTCAGAATACTAGAAATTCTTCAGTACCCAGAGGGGGTCCAGCCTGAGCCAGGGTCATAGGCAGGGCCGTGGCCTGGGCAGAATTGCAGACATGGGGGAGGGGAGTGTAAGATACGTTCCAGGACAGTCTGGGTTTAGAAAATGAGGAAGCGATGATGTTGACATCGTCCAAGAGAACTGTGCTGTGGAGGAGAAAAAAACTCTTGCCAAGGGCATTAGCGATTTCGGCCCATGTTGGGTGCAATGGAAGCACCATCGTCCTGTCCAGCGAGGGTCTGTCCTGAAAGATGGGCACATGAACCCAAGCACCAACGAGGGTCCGGGCTTCTAGCTGTCTAGGATATAAAATGTTTTACAGTGCTGGGGCGCCTGGGTGGCTCAGTCGGTTAAGCCTCTTCCTTCGGCTCAAGTCATGCTCCCAGGGTCCTGGGATTGAGTTGGCTCCCTGCTCAGTGGGGAGTTTGCTTCTCCCTCTGCCCCACCCCTGCTTGTGTGTGTGCTCTCGCTCGCTCTTTTTCTCTTTCAAAAAAATAAAATCTTAAAGTGCCAGTGTCAAGCATACACTATGCTGAAAGAGGAGCACTCTGATTGCACACCTAGATTTAATAGCACTTAGTGCACCACCACATTTACTCCGTGGAGTTGGTTGTGATTATTTGAGAGTAAATTGCAGGCGTCAAGCTCCTTCACCCCCAAGTACATACTCCTGTATCTCCTGTAGAGAACCGTGTTCTCTACAGAGTAGTGACATTATAGTCACTCCCAATAAGATCAATAATCCTTTAGTGTCTAATACCAGTCTGTGTTCAGATCTCCGTTTTGTCCAGAATGACGTGTATAGCTCTCTCTCATTCTTCTCTCTCTCTCTCTCTTTTTTTTTTTTTTGTAATCCGCATCCCATCAAGCATTGATAGGTTTGACACACTGCTTTTGGTTGTTAGGTCTCTACGGCCTCTTCTTCTGCATCCTGCCTCTTTTGGTTTATG
Organism: Lutra lutra; assembly: GCF_902655055.1. Lineage (NCBI taxonomy): Eukaryota > Metazoa > Chordata > Mammalia > Carnivora > Mustelidae > Lutra > Lutra lutra. The sequence goes on along the minus strand of NC_062282.1, from coordinate 74,620,218 downwards.
TTCTTGGGATGTTGACTTGGTGGAGTCCCGTCCTACCCTTTTAGTTCTGAGTCTGAATGTGTAGGTGTTCAATGTTGAACCCCGACAGGACCCAGTACTCAGAAAGCAGAGCTCCCTCTAGAGCCACACAGCAGGGTGCCCGTTCTGGGGAACAGGGTCTCCTGTCCACTCCCCCACTTCTTACTGGGGTACCTTCAGCTGGTCCCTTCTCTCTCCACGTTTTCATATCCCAAACAAAGGGGACGGAGTGGAGGGGTCTCCTGGTCCCACTGAGCACATCTGCAACTAGCCGACTCAGCTCTAGGTGTGGCAGGGCAGAGTGCCTGCAGCTTCATGCCTTGGGGTAGCTGTTTCCTGAGGCCGCTGGCCGTGCCCAGGCCCATGAACGTGGGACCTGGGAGGACGCCTGAGGTCCCCTGACATTCTAACATGACCAATGCTCTCCCCCTCTGCTCCCCACAGCTGAGATTCTGGAACTGGCGGGCAATGCTGCAAGAGACAACAAGAAGGGACGGGTCACACCCCGGCACATCCTGCTGGCCGTGGCCAACGACGAGGAGCTGAATCAGGTATGGGTGCTTCTCTCCCTCCCCTGCCAGACGCTTGGGTGGGCAGTCCTTCTGCCCGAGAAACACAGGGAGGTTGGTGTTTGGCTGGCTGTCAGAGGTGTGCTCTGCATTTTGGACTACTAGCAGCTTCTCTGACCTCCCCCTCCCCCACGTGCCCCATGCCAGTTTTTCCTTGAGGCTTTATTTGGGGACAGGAGGGAATGGATCAAGGTATTTGGCTCTCCCTGTAAGAAAGGTAGTGAAGTTCCACTGGAGCAAGGGACTCTGAGGCCTTTCTCCCTTGTATAGTGAGCCTGGGTCCTGTCAGCATCCTTGGAGATGCCCTGGAGGAAGGAGTTCGATGGAGCAAAGCAAGAATGTGAATGGGGAGGGCAGACTTCTTGAAGGTCAGGGGCCTGGTGGACAGGCTAACCATCTGCTACTTTGATTTTCCTGCAAGCTGCTAAAAGGAGTCACCATAGCCAGCGGGGGAGTGTTACCAAACATCCACCCAGAGTTGCTAGCAAAGAAACGAGGATCCAAAGGGAAGTTGGAAGCCATCATCACACCACCCCCAGCCAAAAAGGCCAAGTCTCCATCCCAGAAGAAGCCCGTGTCTAAGAAAGCAGGAGGCAAGAAAGGGGCCCGGAAATCCAAGGTACACGATGGGGCAGGGCTGTGTGCGTTTGGTCAGGACAAGTGCATGCAGGTGAGGTCCAGAGTGGCTCCCTCCTGCTGAGGGCTTATCCAGGGACAAAGGAGGAACCTGCAGAGAGGCTAGCCCAGCTCCAGCAGCTAGAATCTGAGTAAAAACCCCGCATTCCTGCAGGCAAGGGGGATGTGGGGAGGAGGCCGGGGCAGATAGCCCTAGGCTGCAAGGACCCCATTCCTGGCCCGCAAGGGAGAGGCTCACACCTCTGCAGAGGGACCTGGGTATGCCAGAGCTTTCCTGTGCTGGGGCAGCTGCCATCGAGTCCTACCTAAAGGCACTGGCTGCCTCCTTGCCCCTGATGCTCTCAGAACTCTCACTGTGTTGCCATGCCTGCATGTCCTCCTCTGAGCATCTTTGAGGGAGGATGGTTCAGACAGTTCGCTCTTCAGAACGGTTGCCTTGTTAAGGAAGAAAACAGATGTGTTATTCAGATGCTCCTGCCAGACCCAGCTTGGCCCGAGATGAGGTCCCAGGTGCTGATGTTTTTGTGGCAAGTGAAGCGTTCTCAGGGTGGGACCTAACGTCTTCATGGGGGTGGGGGGGACAGACCAGTTAATCCCCAGCCCTGATCCTCACAGTGGAGGAGCCGCAGCCCACCCTCGGGAGGTCTGGGCGTGTGGGAGTTTGCACCCCCCTTGTCTCAGCATCAGCGGGAGGCCCCAAAGCACCTGAAACACATGTTCCATGTTTCTTCCTCCCTGGACCCGGCCTCTGGGCTTCTTGTCACGGCCTCTGGGGCCAACCAGCTAGTGACCGGGCAGTCAGAGCTCCTCCTTAACAAAATGGAATCTTAAGCTGTCCTGCTCTGCCCTGGGGCACCCCCTCAGGTGTGAGCCTTCTGGTCTCTAGCCAGAATAGGAGGAAATTTCCTCTGGCAGGTGACCTGCCTGTTTTGTGAAACCCTCAGTAGTAGTTCCTTGGAGAAGCCTTGAGGGTCAGATGCCATGTCGGCATGTTCTTCCCACCAGAACCCAAAGCCTTTGGCCTGATGAGATGGGGAGGACACCCACCAGGCCAGGGTGCAGGAGCACTGCCACTGTGCCCCTCTCCAGTCCACCCTCCCAGCATGTACCCTGCTCTGAGTGGGTCCACAGAGCAGGCCTCTGGCCCTCAACTTCTGTCTACACTGTTGCCCATCTTTGGTAGTTGAGGTGGACGTGGCTGTACTCTTTGTCCATGCTGGTGGGTATGAACAAATGCTTCCCCCAAAACACAAAAATCTGAATTTGTCTTGTCCGCAGGCCATCACCCTGACCCACCCCACCTAGCTGAGAATCAGGCCCAGCTCTCTGAGAGGGAAACATGTTACTGAAGAGCATCCTGGAAGCATTTTCCAGGCACTTATGCTCCACTCAACTCCCAAGTCCTAGGGGAGGCTCCTGGCCAGGCAGGAATGTCGCAGAATGCTCCATTACTCGTTTCTGCCGAGTATAGAATTAGCAGTTTGAACTGTTTCTGTCTCCCCTTTCAATATTCACATTTGCGGGGAGGAGCAGGATGACAGGGAAGGCAGGGGCAAAGCGCCTGTGTATGCCTTTCTAAACGTTAAAAGAGATGATGAAGATGCCAAGACCATCATCTCTGGATCACGGGCCCCGGGGAGCTGGCCGCCCACAGAGCAGGGCCCTTGGTGCTTGGCTTAGCGTTCCTCCAGCTATGGCCCGAGCGTGGCCTTTGTTCGTGCAGACCCACTGCTCGTTGACTTCAGAGCAGCCCCTCTAACTGTGTGCCCTGGGCAACCCTGGGCTGAACCCTGCTCCCATCACCCCGGTCTTCCCCTAGTAGTTACTGCCTGACGACGTTCTGGCCTTTCCACTTTACTAAACACTAGGAACGCTGTTTCTTTCTTTTTGGACTGGAAATGAAGGGTGTGTGTGTGTGTGTGTGTGTGTGTCTTTAGCTTTAGTAGCTATATTTGGAACTCACTGTTTCTAATAACCATATGCCAATAATCACTCAAACACTCAGCTTTCCCCTTGATTACAAAAGCAGGAAGTCTGTTATGGTGGTCTGTTTTTCTTCCACACAATAAAACACATTGTCTGCTTACTGTACCAGTATTTGGCTAACATTAAACCCTGGGGGAAGCTGAAATTGGAACCGTGAACAGCTAATTTTCAAAACATTTGTTTAATGTAAATTGTGGTGTCAGCTCCCAGAAACAGCAGAAAACCTGCATCTCTAGGTTTAAGTGGAATGTTCTGAAAATAACCTTTCCAGAGACATGCAGAGAAAGCTTTAGTAACATGCTAAAGCACTTGGAGGAAAAGAGAGTTGGTATTTTTCAAGTGTCAACACTTGAATTCCAAATCATAATTTTCCCCCCAATTCGATGTAATTGGGAGGTTTTGAAAGTCTCCAGTTGTGACAGCTGAATCAGCTGTCATGGATCCAGTGAGCGGAGGCCACAAAACCCACTGGGACTGGGAGTCCGGGGCCCTGATGGTACCATGGGACTCTTCCTGCCTGCCTGGGTGGCCTCAGGCAAGTCTGTGCCTCAGTTTACCCCCTCCCATAAAATGATGGCATCCATTCCAACCTCACATTTCAATGCCTGAATGTGTGCACCGTGTTTCTGACTAGGTAGCATGTGTAAGGGTGGGGATGGTTCAAAGGAGGATGCTATAAGAGCTCTCACCATAGGCCCCCACCACTTCGCCTCTCCAGAGCAGTCTCTGTAACGTTGATGTACCTTTCAGAAAGTCTATGCATGGAAAAGCGTAGAGATCTGTAAAGCTCTCCTCATTGTCCCTTCCTTTAAATATAAATACACGTAAAAGATGTTACCCCCCATTTTGGCAGGGTGGCGCAGTGGTGAGGGGTGCCGGCTTGCTGGGCTTTGTGTTCTAATTCAGCCATTTTCTGGCCGCGTGACCTTAGGAAGTGACTGAGTTTCTCTGGTGTCATGGTCTCCTCATCAGTGGAATGGAGCTCGAACATGGGGCTTGGGAGCCTGAGGAGAGAACGCCGTGGCATCCTTACAGTGGTGCCTGACGCACAGCTTTGCCGCTGCTCTTACTCCCTTGCTCTTCCGCAGCGCTCAGTAGAGAGCTGGCTCTGGAATATTCCATGGTGTGGTTCTAGTGCCCTAGACAGGAAGCACCACTCTCCTTACTAGGTCTCTGTGAACGGACTTGCTGTTGTTCTGAGCATTCCGACCAGATCGTATGTAGGTGTCTGTGCTCACGAGTCTGCAGGACAAAGTCCCCAAGGGGAACATGATTTCTGGTGACTGTTGCTCACCTAGAGAGCGTCTGAGCCCATTCAGAAATTTCAGACTCTGCCTCCTCCTCTTAATAGCGAACACCAAAGTTGTTGAAAGAAGATGCCTCCGTTGGATCGACAGTTACCGCCCCTGCACATGCTCCTCATTCCTCTTGCTCCTTAGGGTACGGCAGTGAATGCAGGCCCTTGCTGAGCTTTGGTCTAGTGAGGGGGTCAGAGCCCTTACAGGGGTGTGGGGAGGAGGATGCCGTGACAGAAACACCGCAGGGACACCAGAGGTGGCGTTACCCTCAGAGGCCATCGGGTGAGGCTTCTCTGGTCAGGTGGCACTGGAAGAGAGGCCTGTGAGAGGAGGGTATTGGGGGTTCAAGTGACTGACGGGAGAGCGCTTGTGGCAGAGGACCAGCCAGCCAGCCTGCCTGCCTCCTCCTAGAGAGCACCCGACAGGATTTGGATGTGAGGTTCCTGACGTTTCCATAACACGCACACCTCTGGCAGCTGGAGGGTCTAGGAACCCTTCTTAAGATTAGGTTTTCCAATGCTTAAAATCCTGAAGATTCGAAGGAAGCCATTTAGGCTTCAGTCTTCCAGGTTAAGACCCCTTGTCAGAAAGATCACTGAGAGCCATAGGATAATCTCTAAGAAGACTGTTTTTGCCAAAAATCTGGGTTAAGGGGCGCCTGGGTGGCTCAGTGGGTTAAGCCGCTGCCTTCAGCTCAGGTCATGATCTCAGGGTCCTGGGATCGAGTCCCACATCGGGCTCTCTGCTCAGCAAGAAGCCTGCTTCCCTCTCTCTCTGCCTGCCTCTCCGTCTACTTGTGATCTCTCTCTGTCAAATAAATAAATAAAATCTTAAAAAAAAAAAATCTGGGTTAAAAAATTCTCTCACCTGATTTGTTTCCTTTTTTTTTTTTTAAGTTTTTATTTTAATCCCAGTTGGTTAACATATGGCATTGTCGCAGTCTCAGGTGTACAGTATAGTGATTCAGTCTCACCTAGGACTTTTCCCAAACAAACTCGCAAAACCCCCAACTGCACTCCACCCCCATGTGGAAATCACCCCCTGAATCGTGAAGATAGGCTTGCTCCTCACTGCCTAGCAAGGAGCCCATGATGAGTTTAGGAGGACGCCCGTTTCTTTTTTGAGAAATTAAAATTTAAACTGAAAATTGAATGATGAATGTTTGGGAAAGGGATGCCAAAGAAAGACATTGGTTCTTGTGAGAAGAACCAATGCTGCTGTCCTTGCAAAATCTTACTGGTCTTTTAATGAGATTCCTAGCAGGTCAGACATCCGGGTACAAGAGCTCGGGCAGAGGTCATCTCAGGTTGGCGATTTCACATAAGGCTCTTTGCATACTCAGCCCTGCGTGTTCTTAAATAGGTCTCCCCCTGACTCTGATCGAATAGGTGTGTGCTGTTCAGAATGAAGCTGGGTGCAGGTATGATATGTGGGAGCTTGTGGATTTGTACAACAGTATGAAATTCCCCAAAGTCAATCCTTTTGGAGACTGACAAAGAGTCTTTGCTTGTTAGCTTTTCCCCCTCCTGCCAGGATCTGAAAAAAATCTACCACCTGCTGTCACCATTTCATAAAATGGTATTTGAATCCGAAAGGCTGGGCAGGGAAGTAATCCCAGCTTAGGGGAACAGTTACTGTGATTTGAATGTAGTGACTTCTCAGGAGGCATCTGAGTGTACCTCAGCTACCCTGTCGTGGGCTGGGATCTTCGCATGCAAGAGACTCAGCTTGTGTGCCAAGTAGCCAGACTGGAGAGAACTGGGAAGGAATGGCTTGTCTTATACAGACAGGTTTTGGCAGCTTTCTCTCGAGGCCACTGGTTTATCAGATCTCCCAGCTTAGACTCCATTTTCCCACAAGGAATCGAAGGGAGAGGGAAGTTAAGCAGCATGCTCTAGTAGTCAGTAGTAGAACCAAAAATCACATGCAGAATTTCAGAGCCCAGACTTCAGGCCCCTCATGTGTCCTGTGACCGCGGAACCTTTACTTGCCTTGGCAGAGCCCCCCTGTTCTGTAGGTGGAGGGCTGACAGCTCTCTGCTGGAGGCAAGTGGGGCCAACAGCTTACAAACATTTTTGTTTTAAATAACACATCCTGGACTCTCATTGAATATATTTGTGCATTCCTGATACATACTCTGCTTAAAATTTCCACCTCCTCTCCTCTCTAGCACTGTTTCCCAGTTTTATCCAGATATCTTTGACATACAGCACTACATATATTTAAGGTGTATGGCACAAGGACTTAGATCAGTTGTGAAGTGGTTACCACAGTAAATTCAAATCATTCATTATCTCGTGACTAGGAAAAAAAAAGTTCATTTCTCTTCATGATGAGAACTCTTAGGATTTGCTCTTAATAACTTTCAAATATACCATGCAGCATTATTAACTGTAGCTGGGAGCTGTGAATTACATCCCCTCTACTTCCTTATCTCAGAACTGAAAGCTTGTATCTATTTTTGTAGTATTTTTTTAAAGTATGGTTGACCTACAATGTTAGTTTCAGGGCATACAACATAGCAGTTTGTTTTCTCTGTATATCTCACGGCACCCAGTGCCAGTGTAGCTACCATCTGTTACCCTGCAACCTTACTATAATACCATGGATTTTATTCCCTGTGCTGGACCTTTATCCTTGTGCCTCACTCTATAACTAGAAGCCTAAACCTCCTACACCCCTTCACCCATTTTGCCCACCATGCCGCCCACCTCTCCTCTGGCAGCCTGATGTTCTCTGTATTTATGATTCAGTTTCTGCTTTTTGTTTTCGTCATCTCTTCAGAGTTTTAGATCGCACATGTAAGTGAAATCATACGGTATTTATCTTCTCTGACTTATTGCACTTAGCGTAATATCCTCTAAGTCCATCCATGTTGCATATGGTAAGATCTCATCCTTCTATAAGACTAATATTCCATCGTGTGTGCATGTGTATAATATATGCACATGCCACTTCTGTGTGTGTTCATCTCTTGATGGACACTTGGGTTTCTTCTCTGTCTTGGGTATTGTAAATAATACTGCAATAAACATGGAGGTGCATACATCTTTCCAAATTAGCGTTTTCCTTTTCTTTGGGTACATAACGAGTGATGGAATTACTGGATCATATGGTAACTATTTTTTATTAGCATATATGTATTATTTGCTTCAGGGGCACAGGTCTCTGAATCATCAGTCTTACACACTTCCCAGTACTCACCAAGCACATACCCTCCCCAGTGTCCCATCACCCAATCACCCTATCCCTCCCACCCACCCTGCCCTTCAGCAACTCTGTTTGTTTCCTGAGATTAAGAGTCTCTTATGATTTGTCTCCCTCCCCGGTCCCATCTTGTTTCATTTTTTTCCCTCCCTACCCCCCATGACCCCCTGCCCTGCCTCTCAAATTCCTCATATCAGAGAGATCATATGATAATTGGCTTTCTCTGATTGACTTATTTCGCTTAGCATACCCTCTAGTTCCATCCATGTCATTGCAAATGGCAAGCTTTCTTTTTTGATAGCTGCATAGTATTCCATTGTGTGTGTGTGTGTGTGTGTGTGTGTGTGTGTGTGTGTGTGTGTGTATGTGTGTATCACATCTTCTTTATCCATTCATCTGTTGATGGACATGGAGTTTCTTTCCATAGTTTGGCTATTGTGGACATTGCTGTTATAAGTATTCAGGTGCATGTGCCCCTTCAGATCACTACATTTGCACCTTTTTTTTTTTTTTTTTAAAGATTTTATGACAGAGTGGCAGGCAGAGGTGGAGAGAGAAGCACGCTCCCTGCCGAGCAAGGAGCCTGACGCGGGACTCGATCCCAGGACCCTGGGATCACGACCCGAGCTGAAGGCAGGGACTTAACTGACTGAGCCACCCAGGTGTCCCACTACATTTGTATCTTTAGGGTAAATATCCAGTAGTGCGATTGCTGGGTTGTAGGGTAGCTCTGTTTTCAACTTTTTGAGGAACCTCCATGCTGTTTTCCAGAGTGGCTGCACCAGCTTGCATTCCCACCAACAGTGAAGGAGGGTTCCCCTTTCTCCGCATCATCAACATCTGCCATTTCCTGACTTATTTTAACCATTCTGACTGGTGTGAGGTAGTATCTCACTGTGGTTTTGATTTGTATTTCCGTGATGCCGAGTGATGTGGAGCACTTTTTCATGTGTCTGTTTGCCATGTCTTCTTTGCAGAAATGTCTGCTCATTTGCAGAAATGTCTTCTGCCCATTTCTTGATTGGATTATTCTTTGGGTATTGAGTTTGATAAGTTCTTAATAGATTTTGGATACTAGCCCTTTATCTGATATGTTGTTTGTGAATATCTTTGCCCATTCTGTCAGTTGTCTTTTGGTTTTGTTGACTGTTTCCTTTGCTCTGCAAAAGCTTTTGATCTTGATGAAGTCCCAATAGTTCATTTTTGCCCTTGCATCCCTTGCCTTTGGTGATGTTTCTAGGAAGAAGTTGCTGCGGCTGAGGTTGAAGAGGTTGCTGCCTGTGTTCTCCTCAGGGATTTTAATGGATTCCTGTCTCACATTGAGGTCTTTTATCCATTTTGATTCTATTTTTGTGTGTGATGTAAGGAAATGGTTCAGTTTCATTCTTCTGCATGTGGCTGTCCAACTTTCCCAGTGTCAGTTGCTGAAGAGACCGTCTTTTTTCCATTGGACATTCTTTCCTGCTTTGTCAAAGATTGGTTGACCATAGAGTTGAGAGTCTATTTCTGGTCTCTCTATTCTGTTCCATTGATCTGTGTATCTGTTTTTGATTACAGCTTTGCAATAGAGGTTGAAGTCTGGAATTGTGATGCCACCAACTTTAGCTTTCTTTTTCAACATTCCTCTGGCTATTCGGGTTCTTCTCTGGTTCCATAGAAATTTTAGGATTATTTATTATATTGCTCTGAAAAAAATTGATGGTATTTTGATAGGGATTGCATTAAATGTGTAGATTGCTTTAGGTAGCACAGACATTTTCACAATATTTGTTCTTCCAATCCTTGAACATGGAACGTTTTTCCATTTCTTTGTGTCTTAATTTCTTTTGTGAGTATTTTATAGTTTCTGAGTACAGATTTTTTGCCTCTTTGGTTAGGTTTATTTCTAGGTATCTTATGGTTTTGGGTGCAATTGTAAATGGGATCAACTCCTTAATTTCTCTTTCTTCTGTCTTCCTGTTGGTGTATAGAAATGCAACTGATTTCTGAGCATTGATTTTATATCCTGACACTTAACTGAATTCTTGTGTGAGTTCTAGCAGTTTTGGAGTGGAGTCTTTTGGGTTTTCCACATAAACTATCATATCATCTGCAAAGAGTGAGGGTTTGACTTCTTCTTTGCCTATTCGGATACCTTTTATTTCTTTTTGTTGTCTGATTGCTGAGGCTAGGACTTCTAGTACTACGTTGAATAGCAGTGGTGTTAGTGGATAGCCCTAGTGTGTTCCTGACCTTAGGGGAAAAGCTCTCAGTTTTTCCCCATTGAGAATGATCTTCGCTGTGGCTTTTTCATAGATGGCTTTGATGGTATTGAGGTTTATACCCTCTATCCCTGCACTTTGAAGAGTTTTGATCAAGAAAGGATGCTGTACTTTGTCAAATTCTTTTTCATCACTGATTGAGAGTATCATATGGTTCTTGTTCTTTCTTTTATTAATGTATTGTATCACATTGATTGATTTGTGGAATGTTGAAACATCCTTGTAGCCCAGGAATAAATCCCACTTGATTGTGGTGAATAATCCTTTTAATGTACTGTTGGATCCTATTGGCTAGTTTTTTGGTGAGAATCCTTGCATCCGTGTTCATCAAGGATATTGGTCTGTACTTCTCCTTTTTGATGGGGTCTTTGTCTGGTTTTGGGATCAAGGTAATGCTGGCCTCCTAAAGTGAGTTTGGAAGTTTTCCTTCCATTTCTATTTTTTGGAACAGTTTCAGGAGAATAGGTATTAATTCTTCTTTAAATGTTTGGTAGAATTCCCCTGAGAAGCCGTCTGGCCCTGGGTTCTTGTTTGTTGGGAGATTTTTGATGACTGCTTCAATCTCCTTACTGGTTATGGGTCTGTTCAGGTTTTCTCTTTCTTCCTGGTTCAGTTTTGGTTGTTTTTTCTCTAGGAATGCATCCATTTCTTCCAGATTGTCAAATTTGCTGGTGTATAGTTGCTCATAATATGTTCTAATAATTGTATTTCTTTGGTATTGGTTGTGATCTCTCCTCTTTCATTCATGATTTTAATAATTTGGGTCCTTTCTCTTTTCTTTTTGGTAAGTCTGGCCAGGGGTTTATCCAGCTTATTAATTCTTTCCAAGAACCAGCTCATAGTTTCATTGATCTGTTCTACTGTTCTTTTGGTTTCTATTTCATTGATTTCTGCTCTGATCTTTATGATTTCTCTTCTCCTGCTGGGTTTAGGCTTTGTTTGCTGTTCTTCCTCTAACTCCTTTAGGTATAGGGTTAGGTTGTGTACTTGAGACCTTTCTTGTTTCTTGAGAACGTCTTGTGTAGCTATATACTTTTCTCTCAGGGCCGCCTTTGCTGTGTCCTAAAGATTTGAACAATTGTGTTTTCATTTTCATTTGTTTCTATGAATTTTTTTCAATTCTTCTTTAATTTCCTGGTAGGCCCATTCATTCTTGAGTTGGATGCTCTTTAGCCTCCATGTATTTTTCTTTCCATCTTTCCTCTTGTGGTTGAGTTCTAATTTCAAAACATTGTAATCTGAAAATATGCAGGGAATGATCCCACTCTTTTGGTACTGGTTGAGACCTGATTTGTGATCCAGGATGTGATCTCTTTTGGAGAATGTTCCATGTGCATTCGAGAAGAATGTGTATTCTGTTGCTTTGGGATGGAAGGTTCTAAATATATCTGTGATATCCTTCTTTTCCAGTGTGTCATTTAAAGCCTTTATTTCCTTGTTGATCTTTTGCTTAGATGATCTGTCCATTTCAGTGAGGGTGTGTTAAAGTTCCCTACTATAATTGTATTATTGTTGATGTGTTTCTTTGATTTTGTTATTAATTGATTTATATAATTGACTGCTCCCATGCTAGGGGATAGATATTTATAATTGTTATATCTTCTTGTTGGACAGATCCTTTAAGTATGATATAGTGTCCTTCCTCATCTCTTATTATAGTCTTTAGCTTAAAATCGAATGTAACTGATATAAGGATTGCCACCCCAGCTTTCTTTTGATGTCCGTTAGCATGGTAAATTTTTTTCTACCCCCTCACTTTAAATCTGGAGATGTCCTTGGGTCTAAAATGAGTTTCTTGAGACAGCATATTGGTGGGTCTTGTGTTTTTAATCCATTCTGATACACTGTGTCTTTTGATTGGGGCATTTAGCCCACTTACATTCAGGGTAACTATTGAAAGGTATGAATTTAGTGCCATTGTATTGCCTATAAAGTGACTGTTACTGTATATTGTCTCTGTTCCTTTCTGATCTGTTACTTTTAGGCTTTCTCTTTGCTTAGAGGACCCCCATTCAATATTTCCTGTAGGGATGGTTTGGTGTTTGCAAATTCTTTTAATTTTTGTTTGTTCTGGAAGCTTTTTATCTCTCCTTCCATTTTCAATGAAAGCCTAGCTGAGTGTAGTATTCTTGACTGCATATTTTTCTTGTTTAGTGCTCTGAATATATCATGCCAGTCCTTTCTGGCCTGCCAGGTCTCTGTGGATAAGTCTGCTGCCAATCTAGTATTTCTACCATTGTATGTTATAGACCTCTTGTCCCAAGCAGCTTTCAGGATTTTCTCTTTTTCCCTAAGATTGTAAGTGTTATTATTAGATGATGAAGTGTGGACCTATTTTTATTGATTTTGAGGGGGAGTTCTCTCTGCCTACTGGATTTTGATGCTTGTTCCCTTTGCCATATTAGGGAAATTCTCTATTATAATTTGCTGCAATATACCTAATGCCCTTCTCTCTTCTGACCATTTTTTAATCAAGAAATTTTTCCTTTTGCTATTGAGTTGTATGAGTTGTATGAGTTCTTTATATATTTTAGATATTAACCCCTTATCAGCTATAGATCATCTTTGCCTTATGATCGGGTTGTGTCCTGGTAAACCCACTGTAAGTTGAAAATATTATTAAGTTGAAAACAACATTTAATACACCTAACCTACCAAACATCATAGCTTAGCCTAGCCTACTGTAAATGTGCTGAGAACACTAATTTGCTTACTGTTGGACAAAATCATCGCACACAAAGCCATTTCACCTATTTTGTAAGAAAGTGTGGAATATTTCAAGTAATTTATTGAATACTGTGCTGAAAGTGAAAAACAGAATGATTCTGTGGGTACAGAATGGTTTTATATTAGTCATTCATCCTCATGGTTGTGTGGCTGACTGGGCACTGTGACTAGCTCTTGCTGCCTAGCATCACTAGAGAGTATAGTACCACACTGTGCTATCCTAGGGAAAAAAAAATCAAAATTTAAACTCAAAGTATGGTTTCTGTGATGTGTGTGTAGCTTTTGCACCATTGGAAAGCTGAAAAATTCAAAGTCAAATCATTGGATGTCAGGGACTGTCTGTATATGATTTGCAAGTTTCTCTAAAGGTTGACTTTTCATTTTGTTGATGGTTCCTTTGCTCTGCAGAATTTTTTTCAGTTTGGTGTAGTCCCACTGTTTATTTTACTTTTGTTGCCTTTTTGTGATACCATATCCAAAAAATCATTATCAAGACCATTAACAAGGTCCATCTGTTTCCTAGGAGTTTCTGGGTTCAGGACTTACATTCATATGTGTAATCCCATTTTAAGTTAATTTTTGTATACGACGTAAAATGTTGGTACAGTTTTATTCATTTGCATATGGCTGTCCCATTTTCCCAACACCATTTAATTAAAGAGACTGTTCTTTCCCCATTGTATATTCTTAGCTCTTTTGTCAGGAATTGATAATATATATATGGGTTCATTTCTGGGCTCTCTATTCTGTTCCATTGGTCTATGTATCTGTTTTCATGTTGATACCTTACTGTTTGGATTATTATATCTTTGTAATATAATTTGAAATCAGGGAGCATGATGCGTTCTCCTTCATTTTTTGCCATTGCTTTGGCTTTCAGAATCTCTTGTGATGTCATATAAATCTTAGGAGTGTTCTGTTTCCTTGAGAAATGCCATTGGAATTTTAATAGAGATTATATTGAATCTTTAGATTGCTTTGGTTGGTCTGGACATTTTTACAATTTTAATCTTTCCAATCCATGAGCAAAGGAGCTCTCTCCATTTATTTGTGTCTTCTTTAGTTTCTTTCATTAATGTATTATAGTTTTAAGTGTATAATTTATAGTTTTCAATGTGTAGTTTTTTGCCTTTTTGGTTAAATTCCTAAGCATTTTATTTCTTTGATGCCATTGTAGATGGGATTTTCTTAATTTCTCTCTTACAACTTGCTATTAGCATATACAAATGCAACAGATTTCTATATATTAATCTGATGTCCAGCAATTTTATTGAATTCATTTATTCTAACAGGTTTTTGGAGGAGTCTTTAGGGTTTTGTATATATAATATCATGCTGTTTGCAAATAGTGACAGCTTTACTTCCCTTCTGATTTTGATGCCTTTTATTTCTTTTTCTTGCCTAATTGCTCTGGCTAGGACTTCTAATACTATATTGAATAAAAGTGGCAAGAATTTTAGGTATTGTTGTGTCGTTCATGATCTTAGAGGAAACACTTTGAACTTTTTACTAATGAGTATGATGTTAGCTTTTGGGTTGACATTTATGGCCTTTATTATGTTTAGTTATGTTCCTTCTATACCCAGTTTTTGAGAGCTTTTTATCATAAATGGATGTTGAATTTTGTCATATGCTTTTTCTGCATTTGTTGGAGAGATCATATGCTTTTTATCTTTCATCTGTTAATATAGTGTATCACTCTGATGGTTATTAAACTACCCTTACATCCCCAGAATAAATCCCACCTGATCATGGTATATGATCCTTTTATTGTATTGTTGAATTCAATTTGTGAGGCTGATTTATAACAACCTATTCAGTTTGTTTCAAGTTGATAGTGCAAGTTTGAACACATTCTAAAACTCTGCGTTTTTACCCTCCCTTCATGTTGTTGGTGTCACACTTTGTCTTTTAATCTCATGTGTCCGTTAATTAGTTATTGTACTAATTTTTATTCCACCTTTGTCTTTTAACCTTCATATTAGCTTTATAAGGGATTAAGTCACTACCTTTAGTATACACTTATCTTTACTAGTGAGAGTTACATTTTCATATGTTTTCCTATTACTAAATAGCACTCTTTCTTTTTAGCATAAACAAGTCCCTTTAACATTTCTAGTATGGCCAGTTTAGAAGCCTTTGGCTTTTTGTGTGTCTGGAAAAATGTTTCTCTCTCAATTTCAAAGAACACTTTTGCCAGATAGAATATTCTTGGTTGGAAGTTTTTTTACTTTCAGTACTTCGAATATATTGTGCCACTCTCTTATGGCCTGCCAATTTTTGCTGAAAAATCTGCTGATAGTCTAATGGGAGATCCCTTGTACTTAACAAGTTGTTTTTCTCTTGCCGCTTTTAAGATTCTCTCCTTTTCTTTAATTTTTGACATTTTAATTATAATGTGTCTTGCCGTGGCTCTCTTTAGGTTCATCTTTTTTGGATCTCTGTGGGTTTCCTGTCAGGATTTACTGATTTTTTATGGCTGAATGTTTCCACAGTTCTTTATCCATTCATCTGACTGTGGACATATAGATTGTTTCTTTGTGTTGGCTGTCATAAATAAGGCTGCTGGGATCATGAGGTGCAGTTACCTCTTTGACATAGTGCTTTTTGTTTCCTTTGGTTATATTCCTAGAAGTGGAACTGCTGGATCATTTGGATTCTACTTTTTTAAATGTTTGAGGAAGCTTCATACTGTTTTTCATAGTGGTCGTACCAGTTTACAGTGTGGGCATCAGCTTTAATGGAGGAGGCCATGAGCAAATGAGCCATTGCTGAAAATCTCCAGTATTAAACAACACAGGCTAAGCCTTATAGCTTGGCTTCATAGGCAGCTGCTGACTTGTACCAGGGGCACAGGGAAGCTGTCGCAGCCCCTTCCTCCCAATACAACCAGCTCCATTTGTTGAATGCTTGAAATTCTGTTAGTTAAGGCTATTCTACCTTTAAAAAAAAGTCGAAGTGTTTTTGGGCATAAGCACTAAATCGTTAGCTACTTAAAAACTGCATCCCAATCCCAAGCATTTATTGAGCACCTCCTGTATGCATGGTATTCACTGGGTAGAGCAGTGATTCTCAAACTTTTTTGCTTGCCTACCTCATAAGAATTTTGAAAATCTTTGTATCTCACACATTTAGAATTTGTATAAAAATTATTTCATCACTCATTTAAATGTATCCAAAGAAATCGAAACACTGCATTGATTTGGAATACTGTCATCATTTAAAAAAAAATGTAGACAAGCTCTTTTTTAACAAGTAGAAAATTTATATCACTTTTCTCCCTGAGCCTGTATGTCCCTTTCACTTGTCCCACAAAATTTTATCCTAATGCCACACATTTAATGCTGGTGGTGATATTGTATTGATCTTCTCAACAAAAATAATGTATATAAATTTAAATATTCTTGGAAAAAATTTCTTGTGATCATAAAAGGACTAAATGTTACGGGTTTTACAGGATTAGACAGTTATCACACTTATTAACATACAGTTGATCAAACCAATAAATATTTTACAAATTTAATAACTATTAAGGAGAAAATATTCATGGAACTGTATCTATGGATACTGTGTCTTGGGAACTGTATCCCATCTGTGGGATAGATGGAGATCGAGATAGCAATTTTTTACAATTAACTCAAGTTCATAAGATAGTGACTTACTGTTAAAACGAAGCAGTGTTCAGCATCCCATATTTGTAAATTTACAGGCATAAGTACTGGGAACGTCTTGTTCACCAAAAGTAAGAGGAAACGGAAAGGATTCTGTTAAAGCAACATCACTCAGTCCTCTGAGCTCTTAAGTGCCAACAGCCACCTAGTAATCTGTCATCAATTTGTTTTAATACATGTTTTATTTTACAGTTGTTTTAGATTGACAGAAAAGTTACGGAGACAGTACAGAGAGTTCCTCAATACCCCTCACCACGCTCCGCCGTTGTAACATCTTCCATTGCCCCGGTACACTGGTCACAACTAAGAAACTGGCCATGGTCCATAACTGTGCGGTCCATTGTCCTTTTCTTTAATGGTCTCTCAGCTGTTCAGTTTGGTATTTCTCCCATTTTGGTGAAAGCACAGAATTAGAAACATCTGAGTAGTGAAAGCATTTGTCATCCAGCCTTTCCCTTTCTTGTTTCCTGGAAAGTGTATCAACAAAGGCTTACTAAGACTTACAGTGTCCCTGTAGGTTATACCTTGCACTCTTGGGTTTCCTTTCACTGGTCAGATCTGGTATGCTGAAAGAATTAGGACAACCAGAATGCTGATCATTTTAACATAGCTTTGTTAATGCCCTGTTTCTTGATAAAATGCCTTTTGTCTCAGCATTTATATCCAAACCTTGGAGCTTTAGATTTAGCTCACTGAATTCACAGAACACATTCCAGCTCGGCCGTGGACCTTAAATGTTAAAGCAGCCCTTCTTGTTAAGCAGACCATAAAACTAGACTATTTTTTCAGTGTAAGCAAAAATGTTAATATGTGAATGAATGTGAATCCCTAAACAGGCACAGACTTTGCCCTGAGTTTTCGGGTCCAGAGCCTTCCTTTAGGAAGGCTCTGGAATACCTCTCAGCCTTTGCCTTCTTGGTTTGCTTGCACAGGAGCATCCCCTCAAGAGTGATGTACTTTTTTTTTTTTTTTAAAGATTTTATTTATTTATTTGACAGACGGAGATCACAAGTAGGCAGAAAGGCAGGCAGAGAGAGAGGAAGGGAAGCAGGCTCCCCACTGAGCAGAGAGCCCGATGTGGGGCTCGATCCCAGGACCCTGGGATCATGACCTGAGCTGAAAGCAGAGGCTTTAACCCACTGAGCCACCCAGGCGCCCTGAGTGATGTACTTTTTGATAGTAACTGGGGGGAAGGGAAAAGGTAGAGTGTCTAAACACAAACTACTATGGTTCCCACCATCCTCAGTCTATGATATATCTGAAGGTGGACATCCCCCAGTGAGACAAAATACCCATTTCTAATACTGTCCTCCTATTTAACAGAAATGCATGAAAGACTCTGTAAAGCCCTGTAGCCCTACTTCTGGGGGTAGGGGGTTGCCAGGCCAGTAATGGGAAGTGGGACCAGGGTGGTGATATAAGGAGATGGGGCATGAGACTTCTGTCACAAGTGCGTATCACTCAGGGCCTATGAGTTTCAGGAAAAGTCCATTAGAAAGTTGAGGGTCTTGAAATTAAACCTCTGGGGACAACATAGCTTGCAGGGCTCTTGGGAACCCCAGGGTATACATACTTGAGTCTAGATGGGATGGGGAAGGGGCCCATGAGCGTGCTGATAGCTGTGCCCACCAGGAGGGTAGGGAGTCCCCGGGGACAGCAGGGCTCACCAGCACCCACCTCAGGGATCCTTCTTCTCCACAGCTGGTTTCTCAAAGGACAGTCAGGGAGTATCTTACCTCCTGGGCTGGGGAAGGGTAGAGAGTTATGGTCCTCGGTCTGACATTTGGCTCTTTGAGAACTCATGATCAGAAACAGTTCGCTTTCCCCCCTCAGACTTGCACAGTATGTCCATATCTAGAAAACGAAGACCCTTACATAAGAGACTTTAATTGGTCTAAGTTAATGAAAGTAATTGTTGTAGATTATCACTCTGCAATACAGTTGTGCCTTTAAGTAGCAGTATTTTGAGATTACAAAGTGATGAAACTACTCTTGGTAGAACTCCTGGACTTCACAGAGCCTGCGGCTCCTACTTTGAGAAAGGCCAGAACCTGGTGGTGCTGTAGTTGCCTATTTTCTGCAGGATGATGGGCAGGGCCCGGGAGCCACCTCCCTGTTAGAGAAGCCAAGATTCCTTGGGTATCTGCCTGTGGGCCCTCACAGTGACTCTTGTATTTGTGCAAGAAGAAGCAGGGGGAAGTCAGCAAGGCCGCCAGCGCTGATAGCACCACCGAGGGTACGCCGGCCGACGGCTTCACGGTCCTCTCCACGAAGAGCCTCTTCCTCGGACAGAAGGTAGGCAGACGCGCGGCCTCAGTCGGCTCGTGGCCCTGGGACAGTCAGGTGGAGGCCACCTCTGCTGCAGGAAGGCCCGGGGATTCCCGAAGGCCGCTCCTGGCCTGGTGGGTGTGGGTGGAAGAGCAGGTGGCGGAGACTTGCGGGGTGGTCTCAGGGAGGGCCTCTGCAGGAGCACTGGGGGAGACTGTCTCCAGGGTGGGAAGAGGAGGCTAAAAAGAGGGAAGGCTAAAAAGAGGGAAGGCCGCTCCTGTGGTGGGAGTGGGGGTGGGCAGTGACAGCCTGGGGTTAGTCTGTGGAAGGAGCTGCTAATGTGGGATAAATGGGTCATGTAGCTCCGCCCAGAAAAACAGCCTGAAGTCAAAGCTGGGTCTTGGAAAAGGAAAGGTCTAGCAGGCAGCCCGCTGGCTCCCTCTCGCTGTGGAGGGCCCTGCAGGCAGAGCCTCTGATAGGGACCGGATTGTTTCTAGACGTCCTTAGGTAACAGGACACTGAGCCACCTCTCGACTTTCCTCAAGCCAATCTTTTGTTTGTTTTAACCGTGGGCACTGTATTTTCAGCCATCCCAGTGATGCAGCTTTGCCAGGACGCCATGGTTTTGTAAAAGATGATTCACTTTTGTTGAAAATAAAAATGATGCAAAGGCTTTTAAGACCTGAGAGTAAGAGTTAATTAATATTTCTCTATTAACACCCAAAAAAGGGGGGGGTGGAGAGAGAGGGGATTCCACTTCTCTTAATTTTTTTAATCCTCCATGAAAGAAAATGAAAGGCATGAATTTGACCTTCCGTGTAAATTGCTTTGTGGCTAACAGTTTGGTTCTGAAGCTGCATCATTTTTACAACCTCACTGTCAATTTTCTTTCGCATCTCAAGTGACACAGCCCTCCTGCTCCTGCCTTGCAAGTGCTCCTCCTCCCCTCCCCCCTCCTTCCTGTCCTGATTGCACTCAGGCTCTCATGATGCATTTCCGGTGGTGGACCCTGTGTTCCAGCAAATAACCATCGCAGCTGACATTTTATAACCATTATCTGTATTTTGTATGCATTTTTCAAAGGGAAAAAAAAAGCAGCGCTTATCATCTTAAGGTTTGGGGCTTTGCAAGTTTTCGTTTAAGATTATTTTTTATTTATTTTAAAAATTTCAACTCAGCAGTGAAGGCAACCACCTGGGTCTGCTTTCACGCCCTTTAATGTGTCCTTTGGGTCATATATTGGACGTTAACGTGAACCGTCGTCCCATTTGCTGGGGTTTGGTGCTGCTCAGGAGGCACTCCGGTGTGCTTTAGATCCCCAGTGTAGACCGTCTGCTGGGCTGGCAAGCCTGCCATGCCGGTAGAGCCGTTCAGTCCCTCCCACCATCCCCACCATCCCTCACCCTTTCGTCCACCCCACCTTTGGGTGCCCCGACCCTGGCCTCTCCCTTCCCTCTGTGGTTCTTGCTGCCTTCTACCAGCCACTCCAAAGCCAGCCTCCTCTCAGACCTCCTCACACCCCCTGACTGGATGAAGTCAGGTATTTCCAGAATAGCCACACTCAGCCATGCCAGTTCCACGAATACTGACAGTACTCCATTCCGGGGCGGGGGACCAGACAGCTCTAGAGAAGTACTGATACTGTCTAATAACTTATGGGGATGGTGGGGGGGGGTCCTTTAGTGTTCTTTAAGAACAGGAAAATGGAAGAGGAGACTTGACTGAGAAACTCATGTGCCCATTACTGATGTCCTGGCTTTGGAAGGGAGATCTGAGAGGATGGGTTGAGCTGAACCCAGGGTAGAATGGCCCGCTGTCAGAGAGGGAGCGGAGTGCAGACCTAGAAAGACCACCCACCAGCTTTCCCACATCCCACAGTCAGAGGTCAGCAGGGAAAATGGGCACCAAGCTCCCACAAGGCTGCACTCCACATTAGTGTACTTCCAGATTAATGACCTGAGATCCACCCATCCAGGACAGGGCATCCCCAAATCCAGGACCACACATGCCCTTCTCCCCAAATGTGGCATTGCAGAATAAGGTGGCACTTCAGGTCAGCCTGGGTCCCAGCGTCAGCAGTGTTCCGGCGGCCCTTCCTGGAACCCTGGGCCCCTGAGGGTGATGTGCAGCTAGCGTTGGTTGTTGGGAGTGCTTTTTGCAAGCGGTACTTTCTGGCCCTTGATTGGCTGTTACCATGGGGTGAAAGTCATGGCATATAATGCAAAAGGGGCAAGAGTCCTACTTGGCAAAAGTCCTACTGACGTGACTTTTCCCACAAAGCACATTTTAAAATGTCATTCTTACAGACGACAGTTTTGACTTAGACTTTTGGAAATGTCCTAAGAAGGGTACCCCAGAACGAAGACCATACAGTGCCCGGTATTCTTTGAATCTTGTTTTCCCATCTGTGACAGTGAAACTGAGGCTTGACTCTTGCAAGCAAGTGACAGTAGAGAAAGGTGATAGGGTGCCCTGCATGGCCCTGCCAGGCCCGGTTGCTAAGCTACTCTCAGGAGAAGCCAGCCCCGGGCTGAGGAGGCTGGGATCTTGTTATTGTTGATGATCAAGTCTCAGGAGTAATCGTCCTCGTGACTCTGCTTTTACCCAATGTTCACACACATTGTTGCTGAGTTGTTTTAAAAAAGGAGATGGTTCTGTGAATCTGAATCCACCAAATGTTTTTGCTTTGTGGTTCAACAGAGATTCACAGCTTCCTTTCAGAGATTTAAAAACCTGACGGTTTTCTTGCCAAAAAAAATTCTTCCAGGGTGTACTTCTAGAAATCTGGGTCAGTGGCAGTAAATGATGTAAGGCTTTCTTGGAAGGGTCATTATTATTTGAAGGAGTAGGGAAGGCAGCATGAGGAGGCTACGAGTGAGTCTCCAGGCCCCCCAGACTGTTAGGATCGGAGCCACAGCCCCTTAGGCCACTGAAGGCGGGGGGGCAGGGTACCATGGGTGTTCTCCCTCCCAGACACATACACCTGACTCGCAGGGGCTGGCATAGTGTCAGGAGAAAGGGAGTGATGAAAGCAGCAGTGAGGAGGGAGGGGTCGACGCGCTCTTTCTACCCTGTGGCTGAACAGTGCTGGCTCAGCTCCTGGGCCTCCAGCAGGGCCTCTCTGTGTCCTTGTCTTTGTGTGACAGGTTCTAGCCAGAGACGCACCAGATGCCACCTCCAGACCTGAGGCCTTTGGGAGACCTCAAGCTGGGGATGTGTGCAGGGTAGGCAGCAGAGCACGGATAAAAAAGCCCCTTCATCCCAGAGGCAGGGCAGGCGTGGGCCATGGAGAAAATGTGGTTCTCTATCAGGGGCTACAAACAGTTTTGTGGAACACCTCACCCTTTCCATCTACCTTGGTTGAAATGGACTTTGGGGACAGGACGAGAGTGACATTTTGTAGGCTAGCACAAGGAAATACAGCTGGTCATTCTTCTCCCTTTCTTGCCCCTCATGAGGCCACGAGAGACACCAAAATTGAAAATTATAGGCTAGATCCGACGTGTCACTCAGATACTGTTTATCAAATACCTTCATTTCCTAAAATTGAGTTTTTAACCATATATATATATATATATGGTTCCTGTAGCCAAGTAGGTCATGTCAAGGCATAGCTCACATGTCTGTATAGTAGTTCCAAGCCACCTCCTGACCTGCCATAAGTGGTGGGGGACAGCCTTCCCTTCCAGAAGGCCAAGTTGGCCCTGAGCCACCTCAGGTCCAAGCCAGGCCAAGGGCCCAGGTCCTGAGCTCTGGCATTTCTGTTAGCCCTACTTTAAGAGAAGGGACATGGCCATTTCACCTCAGAGTTGTTGGGAGGCTTGACATTCAAGTCCAACTCTGTTTGTGTCCCTGTAGCAACCTGAGCACCATCTCAGGCATTGTGTGGCACTTGGGGCTAAGAGTCAGCCACACTCTGCCTTCTAGGAGCTTCTAGTAATGAGTTCAGTCATGAGTAGAGAACAAGGACTGACATGGACATAAGCAGTAGAGGGAAGATGTGGCCATAATAGAGGGGGACACTGGCTGTAGTAGAGCCAGTGGAGAGTAATCAGGGCCCAGAAGTGGAAGGGTCTTGTAGGACACGGGCTAAGTCTCCTTCTTCCAGTCCCAAAGTCATGTAGGACCCTCTCCTGCTCTGTAACTGGAAGTCCCCCTTGGTCACTCTCAACAGTGGCCAATAATCTTCGGATATTTTAAATTCCCCATACTGTGGATTAAAACTTATTTTTCCATAATTTCCAGTGGTGAGACAGAGCAGTAGTGACCTTATTCAAATTCTGAAATCATCAGTGACACTCCTCCCCACGCCCCACCTCTCAGAGAATCAGACTTAATATGAGAATATGCACAGTTGTGCAGAGATCTTGTCTCTAGGCGAGGAGGGGATAGGACTTCCTAGGACAGGCCATCTTTCCTGGTCCTGCTGGCCAATTTGTGCATAGCCACCAGACCACAGGATCCTTGTCAGACCGCTGCACGCATGGCCTATTTGTATGTCATGCTCACGGGGTTTCTTCTCCTGTCCATGGGAGCTGTGGCCTTTGTTCTTGACCATTTCACTGTTGGCTTCTGTCCACGGGCCTGCCTGCCCAAGCCAAGCTGGTTACCCATTTGTCTTTCCGGAGTGCCTGCCCCGGCTTGTCCTTTCCCCTCCCTACCCCTTCCTCTCACAGATAGACACAGAGTAATCCCCCCCACCCGAAACACATGCTTTATAGTCCAGAGGTGGTTTTTAACAAATACTTAAATATATTGAACCGCAACAAAACCGTTCTGCGGCTCAGACCCTCAGCCTGGACTAGTGCTGAGCCTGGTGCCCAGCATAGGTTGAAAAGCAAGAGTCAGGCGTAGGGAGAGTGAGACAGTACCCTGTTAGCTGCGAGTTCTCCTGGCTGGTGGCGGTGGCTCCCTGCGGCGCAGCGGTCTGGACTTCCAAGAGTGGGGCCCCTCTTGTCAGGAAGGTGAGGAGTCCAGAGGGAACTGGGAATTCTCCAAGGAATTTGTTCGGAAGCTCCCTGCCACCCCTCTCCCCGCACCCCCCAAGTTTCTCCAGAGATCCCATTCCCCAGGCAGAGTCAGAGATAGTCTTCTGGGGTCTTCGCTGCTAGCTGAATCAGAGCCCATGGAAATAGCTGGTTTTCCAATGAGGTGCTTACAAATTAAGTTCAGAAGCATCTATACCATTGGTTAAAAATAGTGTGAATTTTAAGGATTTGAACATACATATTTTTAAACAGGAAAGCAAACTCATAGATCCTTTTCAAGTATACTCCTCCATACCACACCAAGTCAAGTGTTGCTTTCCCTTTTTTCTCCTTTCCCTTCATCCTCAACAACCTCCTGCTACTTCATAGTGTAGGATTTTGGGGTGGAGTTTTTTGGGTGGGAGTCAGGGAATATTAGCTTGAGTTTTTGTAAACAGCATTTGCTTAAAGTTAGATACAAAGATGCAGTATTTACTTGATATCATGATCAAACCCTCTATCTTATCCTGAATCCTGACCCATTCACTTGCCTTCCTGGAGCGCCCTCTCCCCCTTCTGTCTGTGCCCACCCACACCCCTTCTCCCTGAATGCAGCACTTAGCCCCCTCACCCTGATGCTGGTCTCTTCTCTGCCACTGTCCCAGCCCCAGAGCCTGTAGGCTGTAGCAGACAGCTGTGCTCTGTGAGACCCGCCCCCCCTACCAGTGGGCTTCCTCCAGCTTTGGGGATGTTGGCAGTCCCCTAAACCCCCCAGACCCCAGGAAGTCCCTGTGGAGAAAACCTGTTCCTCTTCCACCTTCCAGGCCTACCTAGAAAGGGAGCCGACTGCCCTGTGGCAGGGCCTGGCTGAGTCTTTCCCCATCCTAGCATAGGACCAGATTTATTTCCCCAAGTGCTTTCTCACAGAGGATGAGTTTTGGCTTAAGTGGGTCCATTTTTTTTTTTTTTTTTTTTTTTTTTAAATAATCTACTGAGTGCTTCTGGGAATGAGAAATATGGGTTTATATTTCTGGTGCTTAGAGAGTGTCAGGTTTTCTGTTTGGTTTTGTTTTCAACAAAACATTTGGCCCCAGCAATTCAGTGCCTTGAAGCCAAGTTGCCAGGAGCCTCCCTGCCAAGCGTCTGCATATGGCCCTCTCGCCTGAGTATGCGCCTCAGCTCCTGTCCTTCTGGGCCCTGCGGCTGTGGGCTGCTCGTCCAGCCCCGGGCACAGTTGATCCCAGGCGCCGGCTCCTCTGGGGACTGCTTAGGCATCGCTCTTTGCTGCAGCTGAGGGGAATTCATGTCACTGAAAGATAAGCATCGTTAGAGAGAGAGAGAGAGAGAGAGAGCAAGTGAGCGAGCGCACTTTGCTTCAGGCACTGGTATGTAAGAACAGGAAGGGAGAGAGTAGGACCCTGGACAGTAGTCCTGGGCCAGCTAAGTCCTCGTCCCCTTCTGACAACTGAATCTAGAATTCAGGGCTTCTCTCAGCCAGGGGGTTCCTATAGCGGTGGGGTAACTGTGAGGAGGGAACCCATTCAGTGGCTTTTCAAAAAAAAGCCAGTTGGTTTTGTGCTCATGAAAGTAGAGGAAATCCTTGACCCAGAGGGGCTCAGCAAAGTGCAACTCTTGAAGGGCGACCGTCTCGCTGGAGAGCAGCTCTTTCTCGTCCTGTCCTTTACTAGAACTTCAGTATTACATGACTAATAGGCATGTAAAATTAGATGTTACTAAGCCATAGACCATCTTGCTCTTGGCCACCTCTGAGCAGGGCAGGGGAGCCGGCCGGCCAGGAGGCAGGGTGAGGGGGACACCCTGAAAGACCCGTGACCACTTGGAGGAGAATGGCAGAGCTCCTAAGTCTTTCCCAAACCAGCTAGGACTTGTGTACCATCCCGGGGCTCAAAGAGGAGGTCACATATACTGCCCTCCCATGCCCGGCAGTGAACACTCTAATTCTGGGTCCTGATAGCTGCTGTTACTTTGTTTCTTCAAAGGGAAGTGGATCTACCAGTCCATATGGCTTATGCCTCCCTTTTGCCCCAAGCCTCTCCCAGGAGATCCTGGCCCCTCAGCCTAGCCTGCTTCCTTCCAGCATCCTGAGCAGCACTCGAGTCTTGTCTGAAACGGATTCGTTTTAGCCAGCGACTCCCCATTCCCCTCTGCACCCAAGGCAGCTGGAGTGTCCCCTGCCCTCCATCTGTATCCCAAGGCTCACTTCTCTGTGACTTCCCGGCTGTCCTGTTATTTCCCACCTCATGCTTTTCTTTTCAGCTGAACCTTATTCACAGTGAAATCAGTAATTTAGCCGGCTTTGAGGTGGAGGCCATAATCAATCCTACCAATGCTGACATTGACCTTAAAGATGACCTAGGTAATTGGGGATGGGGTTTGGCACCGCCAGCTGTCAGATGAAAAGTTATGGAGCCCAGAATTTAGGCTATCCATCTTCTCAAACTTCAGGGGGGCAAGCCAAATTCCCAAATCCAAGATGGACTTTTGAGGGTAGACCCCGAATGTTTACTCATGCCAAGCCATTTCAAATGGAAATGATCTGATGATGTTTCCTTAAGTGCAATTGGCTACTTTCCCCTGGTTGGTCAATATACTGCTATCTAAATTCTCTTCCATAATGATCATACTGACTGCTGGTTACCTGGGAGGGATTTTTTAAAAATGTGTTTGTTTTTTTTTTAGAACTGAAAAATCTCAGGTTGCTACAAAATGATAGTTTCTCCATTTAAGCCTTAATTAGAAATGACAAAGCGTAGACGCACTTGAAGAGCCAGTTAAACTGCATCGGTTCATCATTGGCTTTAATCCACCAGCAAATTGGTTTCCCCCAAATTTACCACTTACTCAGGATTTTCTATGACCGAAAACAGTATATGACTGCATGCCAACTTCATGAATAATTATTTGATTAGAGGATAATATTGAACATCTCTGAGGGAGTTCCTACAGAGGAAAGCTCTGCCCCAGAGCCATGGTGTCTGCCCAGCTCAGGGCAAGGGAAGAGGTACCGCTCAGGTGTCCCAGTCTGTGGCTTGATGTTTGCACAGAGGAACTGTCCACTCAGGGTCTCAGTGAAGGCTCCTGTCCTCCTAGCTGTGAGCCTTGCCAGTAGCAGCAGATGAACTAATGCCCACTGAGGCAGCCTCTTGCCTGATGCTGACCTAGTTATGTTTTCAAAGCCTTTTGTTCCCACCTTTGGCCACCTGTGTCAGGTAGCAGCATCTCTTACCAGCAGAGATGCTCATCCTAGAGCCTGGGCCCAGTCCTCACAAACCAGATATAATTGTAGGCTGGAAACGTGGGAACCGGGACTCAAGAATGCCCTGCCCAAACTTATTTCCCACCTATATACTTTCTTCATGCAGATATTTTCTTAAAAAAAAAAAAAAAAAGCCATAAACTAGAAAAGGCAGGGATCATACCTAAAGTATGTTTTTATATGTAAAATACATGAAAATAAGATTGGCTAGAATAAACGGCAGACCTGAAAAAATATTTTTACCCATTGAGGGGGAAGATAAAGGCAATTTTCTATGCACACATACTGTTTTCTTGGTTTTCAAGAGATGGCCCTCAAAGGCAGACAAAACGATGCGTGCCCCAAGACTAAAACCCCCGCTCTGAATGTTGCTGCTGACAAAATGGAGAAACTTGTCATTGTGGTTGGCCTGATAGTCCACATTTTTTTTAAAACAGATGCCATGTTTTTAGTAGTCTTCTCAATGGGGTGCCAGTTTTAGAGGCTTTTGCGAAGTGAAATGGGGCATTCGTTGTTTTGTTCTTTCTTTTAATCTTTGGAAATGATCTCATGTGTGTGTTTCTCTTTTTTTGGACATGTCATTCAAATGTTTAATTTAAACATGTCACATTTGATATTCCTCCTCCTCCTCCTCCTCTTCCTCACCCCCATCCACATGTGCGCACACTTCGTGGACTGATTGCCCCTTGGGCTCATATGTTGGAATCGACCAGGTAGGCCAGCCCTGCCATTGGGCCTTAGTAAATGTGCCTGTGCGTGGGTCTCGGTCCAACACAGTTGATATACATTTGTTTACCTGTTATAGTTGCAAGTTGTACAGGCTGACATTGCCTCGATCGACAGTGATGCTGTCGTTCACCCGACAAACACTGACTTCTACACCGGTGGTGAAGTAGGTAATGCCTAGCCGGGTGCTGCCCAGTGTGTGTGTGCATGGTCAGTCGGCCGCCGCAGACAGCTTGATCCTTTGACAGCTATGCAGGGCTGCATTCATTTCACACTTCCAGCCGTCCTGACCTTCCCGAGGTCCCCCGTCCCTGGGCTGTGACCACCAGAAATCGACAGCTCGCTCTCCGCCAGGGTGCCTCCCGCAGCTCCCAGACAGATGGGCACACTTCTGGTTTGGAAACTGGTTCAGCAGCATCCTTCCTGCATTTGCTTCACGAGGCGCAGCTTTGTTGGAGACTGGGTTCACCTTGGATTTCAGCGGCCAGTGGGGGTGGGCCGAGAGGCTGCCAAGCCTACTTCGGTGAGGTCCGGGCATCTGGATGTTTTGGCAGGAAGGCACAGGGTTAGAGCTAGGTGGAAGGGGCTTGAATCCCAGCCTTGCCGTTTCGTGGTTAGGAGGGCTGGGCAAGGAACTTAAGTCCTCAGTGCCTCAGTTTCCCTATTGATGAAAGAGTGATCACGATGAGAGGCACCTGGGTCTGTGCCTGCCCTATGATGGGTGCTTTCTGTCTGGTCTCACCTTCACATGCACCTAGGATTTGGCCAGTAGCTAGCTGTGCCTGTCCCGAGCAGAGCACAGCATGCTGGTGGTAGATTTGAACACCACTTCCTAAAGCAGTGCCCTTTCTAATACAGGGCAAAAGTGCAGTCAGCCTGCAGGCCGAGGCTCCCGGGGTTTTCCTGAGTGTCCCAGATACTGAAGTGCAAACGGTGTTAGCAGTCTGAGGCTGTCCAGCTCTGTTTAGCGTCACGAGCAAAGCCTGCCGTTCCCGGTCTGCCCTAGCCACTGCGATTTGGGCTGATTACTCTCCTGGGCATTTTGGATCTGGGACATGGATGGAGAAGACACACTGGCCGGGAAGTCGGGATTCGCCAAGGCCTCCAGGCCAAAATGAAATCAGGCTGCAGGCAATTAAACTCCACTTTCACAAGATGTTGGAGGAGTCAAAGAGCTCCTAAGTCAGGCAGCTTAAGAGAAATATACTCCTTTTCTTAACCAAATGAAAACTTGATGGGAGGGAAATACTTATTTGGAGGAAAATAAACAGTAAAGAGAAGAGCTTATCTTTCTGCCAGGAGTGACTAAGACCTGGGTTCACCCTGCCGTCCAGGACTTGGGGCGAGATGGAAATAAGCTTCCAGTGCAGAAGTATCTCCCCCAGTCCTAAGGAGAAGGGAAAGGGACTTTCTTTGCTGTGGAAGGTGTGTGGTCAGCAGGATTCATGATGCCCAGAGGTGCAACTGGGGCTTTGAGATGGGGGCAGGAACCAGTTCTGGGGTAACATGCAAGGAACCTAGTCCTTCCAGAACCGTGATCACAACTGGTGTCCTTGGAATCGTTGACCGTGCTAATACTTTGCCCTGTGAGGTGCTTGCCCCCAACCCACTGAGACAGGCAGGGGAGGCACTATTAGCCTCGGTGACCTGTCCGTCACCTGGCCCCCAGAGCTTAGCCAAGGTCATGTGGCACATCGCTCATGAACACCGTCACAGCTGGCAGGCACCTCACCAGGTCCAGACAGCTTTACTGGCTGAGGAGGACCCCAAGTGACTGTGCCAGAACCCAGGTCTTCCAAAGCCCACCTCAGTGCTGTTTCTAGTGAACCAGTCCAGACTAGTACTGAACCCATCTACCTTTGACATTTCCAAAAATCATGACAAACCAGATTCATCCATGGCCTCAATTCGTGCCAGCTCCCACTTTGATGTGTGAGGGGGAAGCAGAAGCTAGGACACGGCCGCTCCGTTTCTTCCCCGGGTGTGAATTCCTGAGACCGAGACTGCTGGAAGAAGGAATGCCAGTGCAGGAATGCTTAGCCCCGTGATTAACTCTTACCCATCACAGTTCTTTCTAACAGTGAAATAGACCACAGGCTTAGCCTGACATTTGTCCAAGCCTAAATTTTCGCTGAGGCTGTTTTGAACACTGATACTTATGCCTGCTTTCTGAGCATGAAATAATGTTCTTGTTCTCATGGGAGTAACACATGTTTATGCTTGGGGGCAAAGAAGCCAATTGCTTTACCACGATTAACCCTGAAGTGAAGCCTAAAAAGCAAGAGTCTTCCATGATGAGTGTTGACAATACACTTGAAATGGGCCTGTTTCTTGTTACAAAGTACACGCGTGTCTACATGAACATGTGCATACCTATGTGTGTGTAGGGGTCCGGTCCTGACCGCGGTGAATGCCTGCAACCTAGGGTTTTCAATCTTTAAGTTTGGGAATTGCATTTTTAACTTGCAAGTTTCACTTCTAATTAAAGCCAGATTTAATTACAAGTAAAAATTTTAAAGTAAACACTCTTCCTAAGATAAAGCACCTTTAATAATACATCAGCCCATTTTCTTAAGACCATATGCTTTAGAAAGGAGTTGTTAGTTTGAATATAGTACGGATTTTATTTTACCTTCCAAATTTCTCAGTTTTCCCCCAAAGAGTATGTCTGATAGAGAATGTAGACCTAACATAGCTCCGCTTGGAGCAGCTTTGTTTTCCCCCCCTGGAGCCGGAGAGCAGGTCAGCAGGAAGGCCAGACCGGGTGCGGTGGGCAGCAGTGTTTGGGACCCAGCAGATTCAGACTTAAAGATTCCTTTTTCTCGTTGCATGATCTTCTGAGTGATCCCCTAATTGGGCCTCACTCCCCCGGGGGTATCCTCAGAGCCTGCACTTCCTGTAGGGTGGAAGGGACTGTGAGGCCCGACCCTGCTCCCTCATGCCTCTTCCTCCACCTTCTGTGATGCTGGTCTTGGCCAGAAATGCTCAGCAGCTGCGGCAGCCAGCGGATGGAAGTCTTTGGAGTGGATGTATTTTCCTTCCTGATTCCTCTGCCATTTAAAGCATCCGTCCGTGACTGCTTTCCAAGACCAGCGCAGGCGTGAGGGTATCATCTTAGCTAATGTGGGATGCTGGCTCCCTCCCCAGCATCCCACATGCTAATCTCTCTCTTCTCCTGGACATCTGAGAGTGCCCTGGGGGGATGGAGGGGATGACGGCCTGCTGGTCATATGCATTCACACCGCCCAGACCTGCTGGTGGCCGGCCGGTCAGTACCTGCCATTGGCCCCGGTGCTGATGGGGGACGGTGCCCGGGCTGTGTGCTCTCCCTTCCCAATACTTCCCGGGATTAGTTCGCTCCTCCATGGCCAGTCTGCCTGGGAGGCAGGTTCGTCTCAGATAAACAGACCCAGTCACGAGAGGGTGAAGAATCCAAAGAGAATTTGGGCTGGTGCACTCTGATGTGCCGAGTGACACGTATCACAGCGTGCCAAGTGCAACTGAGAATTTTCCAAGATAAACGGTGAATCTTAAGGGGAGTATTTCATCCTCTTGTGAGGAAAAGTACTTTAAAATGTACAAAACTGATGAATCAGAGCTGAAGGAAGACTGAGACCCCATTCTGGCCAAACCTGAGAGGAGGATGTGGTCATTCGTTCAGAACGCTGTGGGCCTGTAAGCTGCAGGCCACGTAGACGCTGGCCATCTCGTGTGGGCACCTGCCTTCACAGCAGGAACTGAACGCTCAGCAGGACCCCCAGCTCAAGAAAAGGGGCTGCCTACCTCCACTGGATTTAATCCTGGCGATCTGGCCCCGAACAGGCAGTCACCTTCCATGGGGTACAAGCTCGCCTTTAAGCTCTGCTTCTGATGTTGCCTTCCTTTACCTAAAGTGATTCTGAGTCATGAGTGTGATGAAGGAAATACTGTCTGAGGCCATTTTTTTTTTTTTTTTGTATTCACATATGAAGCCAAAGCTGCAAAATAGGAACGGAGCATGGTAATAATGCCGGTCCAGAGGTGACCAAGTCTGAATGCTTCTGGGCCTGCTGCCAAGGGCAGACCTGGCTCCCTCACAGGAGCACGGTATGCTTTCCCTACAGCCTCCTATTTGGGGGGTTCTCCTCAGGGACAGGAAAATCTAGTGGAGGCCTGAGCCTCCACAGCCAGCACCATTTGGTTTCTCACAGCAAGGAAAAGCATGCAGGACAGGCACGCTTGCAAGCAGCAGGCTTGTCCCATGTCCCTCCTATCTCCAGCCCATCTCCGATGACTCCAAGTCAAAATGTGGACAGCAATGACCACTCGGGCAATTGGCCAGTGGTGGATCCTTTCCAAGTGTCACTTTGATAACCTCACCAAGGCTTAGTTCGTGTTTTGCAGCCATATGGAAATTTAGCTGGTCAGATCATTTGAAGTCTGTAATCACCTGACATGCTGAGTGTCTGTCTGTGCCCCGAGATGCAAGGATGATTGTCTGACCTCGCCCTGTCCTTGTCTAGGAAACACGCTGGAGAAGAAAGGCGGCAAGGAGTTTGTGGAAGCGGTTCTGGAGCTCCGAAAAAAGAACGGGCCTTTGGAAGTTGCTGGAGGTGAGCTGGGGAAGCGCCCTACTTATCCGGGTGTGGTTCATGCCACATCAGGAGAACAGGGCTGTGAGGCATCTTGGGATTGAGATGTGTATGACCACAGGCACCTGTCTCCGAGCCGGAGCCACAGGGACACCTGTCAGCTTTACGACGTGGGCTTAGCACATGCAAACTGTCAAGGGGAGCTTAGGGGTTGTACAATGTGCCCTTCCACTTTTTTCCTTATTGCTCAAAATAGCTTTTGAATGTTTGATGCCTAGACCTTACATTTTAAGGAATTAGAGCAGCCGAGTTTGGCAAAGCTAAGAGTTGAGACTTGTCGACAGTGATACTGAGCCATCTGCAGAAGTGCTAGGGAGACATGCAAATGAGTCCTTTCCATTCAGCCATCTGTGTTTCTGATGGGAAAGATAAGAGACATTCTCCATTTGCCAGTCCCACCTCTCCTGATTCCAGGGGGGTAAGAAAATGACTTGGAATCTTGTGTAGGGAGAAGGATTGCTAAGAGCTAGAACCAGGTCCTTCTTCCTGCTGCTGGTCTGGATTCTGGCACGTGAGGGGGTCAAAGGGGGATGGCATCAGGGTACAGGGCATTTCCAAGCCCTTCTAGGTATTGCCACCAAAATGCCATATGGGACAAGGGAGGAGCTTGCATTATTAACTACCCAGCCAGGGGCTCCTGGCCTCTCCTCAGTCCCTTCCTGGCCCTTCTCTGCACCAGCCTGGAGGTCCTTCCCTTGGGTGATCCTTGGGTAGAGCTGTGACAAGGTGCAGTCCTGGTGCTACCACTCACCCAGGTCAGCTAGTGACACCTGACACACAGCGGAGGCAAACCCATTACATTTAGCGAGGCTAACGACATGTCTGTTTTAAATAACTCCTTTTGTTCTTGGCATTAGCATCTATTTTACAAGATGTTTTAAGGCACTTTGAAACATAGAAAGGTAGTATAAAACACAGCCCTTCCCCACTGTCCAAAGGTGATCCCTGTCAGGATGTTTTCTTCAGTCTTTTCCCGCACGTCGTGTGGCTGTGACTTCTCCCAGGGACAGACCCCAGTCTCTCATTGCCAGAGATCAGCGCTTCCTACCAGAGTTCTCCAGTCAGTCAGGGAGCAGAGCCAAGACTCAGATGCAGACCTGTGACTTGGCTGGACTGTTGCTACTGCCCCGTGAGATGCCACCCACAGATCATGCTCTCCTGGTCTCTAGTAGTGTCCCAACCTACCGTGACAGGTTGTGTCAGCCACGTCCCTCGGCGTGTGGAGGCCTCCCTTTGCTCCCGTGCGGAAACAGAGCAGGCAGTACTCACTGCACCCGTGGACCCAGAACCCCCGGCTCTGCGGTGTGTCTTGGGGGACGGGAGTTGCGGAACCTGCTCTGGGAGACCCTGCGCTGACATGCCACCCTGGCTGGGGGTGGGGAACACACTGGAGGCCAGGCTCTCTGGATCTGACAAGGGGGAGAGCCTGAGGGCAAGAGCTGGCTGTGGCGTGGACATGGAGAGGTAGACAAAGTGGCTCTTGCAGGACTGGAAAATAGCATCGTGGAAGAAGAGCTGAGTTCTGTCCACACTGAGGAGGTCGGTGAGGGAAAAGAGGCACCTCTGGAGCTGTCCGTCATGGTGCTTAGTGGTTCATGGACCGGAGCTGCTTTCCTGTTGCTTTTTTCCTAAACTGTGCCAGGGCAATCTAGCTACTTTGTCATTATCTGTACATGAGGAATGGAGGAATGGGGCTTGGAGACCCCAAAAGGCACATTTGTGGCTGCTGATATACTCGGTCAAGTGAGGTGCTCCAGGCTCTGCCTCTGGGAAGGTACAGAGAGAGCTCGCTGTCATCTTGGCTAAAATTCATGGTGGTGATGGATCCTGACGCCAACTTTCCAAGGGTGGGCCATGGCCCAGTGTCTCCCTTAAAACGACTAGTTGGGGAGCAGCCTCCAGAGGGCTCTGGGTTAGGCATCAGGTGCTGTGAGCCTTGCAGAGGGATGGAGCTCACTGTTTCTGTTTCGTTCTCTCCAGCTGCTGTCAGCGCGGGCCATGGCCTGCCGGCCAAGTTTGTGATCCACTGTAACAGTCCAGTCTGGGGTGCAGACAAGTGTGAGGAACTTCTGGAAAAGACAGTGAAGAACTGTTTGGCCCTGGCCGATGATAAGAAGCTCAAGTCCATCGCGTTCCCATCTATTGGCAGTGGCAGGTAAGGACACTTGGCTTGTGATGCCGTTAGTGGATGTGCTGATTTGCACATGTGGCCCATCCTCCTGGAGCTGTGGCTTGTGCAAGGTCTGCTGAGGCTGTCCTCAGGCCACCTGATGTGTCGAGTAGATCTGAAGGGAATAACACGAACATGAAGCAATGATGAACAGCAATTGAAGAGACGCAGTGAGACAGAAAGCCTGAGGCCAACAGAAAATTTTCAGTATCATAGTAGATGCATGGGAAGCGAGCTCAGTGTGTGCTGAGACAGTGAACCGTGCAGGACAGAGGCCCAGGTGTGGAGTGAGTGGGGAGGACAGGGCAGGTATGAATGCTGGGATGCTTGTGCGGAGGGCGCCCTCCCACCACTGCACCATTCTCGGCCTCTCACTTTTTTTCCCAAGTGTCCTTCCCCTCCCCCAGACCTGCGCACTCTGCCTCCCTGTCCTGCTGTCGAGCTCAGGAGGGGTGCGCTTGAGTGGGCTCTTAAGTAACCGTGAAACAGGGCTGGGCCCAGCCCTGAGCAAGCCCCGACAGATGCTGTGTGCACTAGTAGCATCAGAGGCACTCTGAGAAGGGAGAGGGCTTTGGGAATGTAACAGCAGGCTGCAGAGGTCGTGCCCTGCTGCCCATCCTGTCACGGGGTCATCCTGGAAGGCTCACAGTCTGGATTGGGCACTGAGGCCAAGGGAAACGGGCCTGCAGAGGCTGAAGGGTGGATATCTTGGGCCCAACAGAGGCCCCAACCCCAGGCTTTGTCTTGGCCATGGCTGCACCTAGGGCATCCCATCCAGACTGTGCAGCTCCCTGGGTGTCTGCCGTCAGCTCCTCCCAGTGCCCCAGGAAGGCAGGACTGTGTGACGACACCACGCTGACTTCCCTGGGCCCCACAGGCGGCGCCGGGAGAGCCCGAGTATTGCTCCTCAGACTCCTTCCTCGCTTTTCTAGAAAGCTCCTCTTTTCAGAGCACTCCTCTTCCCAACCCACGAGGAGGACAGAGAGAGCAGTTTGCTGTTTCTGCCTTTGGCAGGCTTTGTAATGGCACTCTCCTCACCGGGGTCCCACACCTCCAGTGACAGAGCTTGCTAGCCCAGGGCAGGCTTCCTGTGTCCTCAGATTGGGACCCCCTGTGTCTCCCTCCGACAAATGGTCTGTTCTTGGGCACCGCGCCGCTGTGGGACCTTTGCTGAATGAGTTAGCCTCTCTGGCCTTCCTTATCAGGGAAGGGGCTCTGGGGACAGCCTTTCCTCACAGACGGCTCCGAGGCTCAATTAGTGCTTCAGACGCACTTGGATCTCCACTGATGAAAGGTGCTTCCGAAGAAAGCAGCAGTAGGAGCCTTTACTGGAGGCAGTGATTGCATGTTCTTTCATGTGGGTATTGGGAACTTTTAATTGAGGCCTAAAATAATTCTCTACAATTTTCACAGAGCAAAAAGTTTTTAAAAACAATCAATTGAAAGCTTTCAAGAGGGCAGAATGCCCAAGGCGAGCACATGTGCGCAGCCCCTGGCCCCACGGAGCCGTGTAAGACGGCTGCTCTGTCTTTCCTGAGCAGAGACTGGAATTACACCAGCCAGCCAGTAAATCACAGTGGGTTTCAGGAGGGGAAATAAAACAGTCTGTGGCATCCACGGTCTCTGGCAGAAAAGTCACGGTGGAATTAAGACAGTATAGAAATGAAAATACGTTGGTAAAGAGCAGCAAGAACCCTTGCTCTCAGCCTCGGCCCAGCCTGGGCAGGATGACTGAAGCGGTGCATGCCCACCCTCAGCCCGCTGGCCCCACTGCCAAGCACTTGAGCCCACTGGAGGCCACGGCTGGCCTCAGGGTCACCACCTCTGGCCTCTGGACATCCTGTCTGTGGGCACTGTGGTCACAGTATGTACAGATACCCCCAGTCTGTTGGATATTTGAGGGCGACCCATCTCTGGGGGGCGTAGTATAAAGAGAAGAGGTACTCTGGGGCCTTGATTAAACTCTGCTTAGACTCTGCTTAGATTAAACTCTGCTTAGGTTTATGAGCTTAAAAGAACTGCCAGTTTGTTTTTCTCAAGCTCCCACTTATGGGCATTGCTTGAGTCCCAGGCACTGTGCAAAACTCCTGATCTACATTATCTCCCCACAACCCGACCAGGTGAGCACTGGCATTAAGTCCAGACAAACAAAACCAAATGAAAAAAATGGAAGCTGAGAGGGGTTAATACACGTACCTGAGGTGCCACAGCTTGGACTGGGTAGAGCCAGAATTTGAGGGGAAGTCCTTTGCATCAGTGCTGCTGAAATGAGGCACATGGAACCCCTTCCTTCTGTCCCAGTTGGTCAGCAGACGATTGTCCCACTGCTTGAGCACTCTCTACAGGAGTGGATTTTAGGGAACTTTGGAAACCCCACTTTGGAATTCCCTGACCTGCCTGGGCCTAGACATCAGCCTCCTTCCAACCTAGGAACCAGCCTTAGAAGAGAAATAGGACAGAACCAAACCAAATGGGGAGAATTACTTAGTAGCCTCAAACAAGAATACCCTGGAGAGAGAGAAGTAACAGGCCACAGTGGGCTGGTTGTGCTTCCTGGCCCATCTCCATGCCTGGAATGGCCCAGTAGCACAGGGTGCGGGAGACCTAATCCTGGCAGCAGAGTGACCACACGCGGGCACACACACTTTCCCAGCATCACCAAACCTTCTGTGCCATCCAGCCCTACCCTCTTCTGGACCGCCAAGACAGACTGGTGGACTGGTCCAGCACAGACTCCATCTGGAATCCACCTTTGATCCTACCCTGCCTTCCAAGGCAAGCTCCCAGATGGTCTCCTCCAGAAAGTTGGCCTGGACTTTTCCATCTCCCAGGACACAGCCTCTCTGCACGAGAGTCTCCAGCATCCACTGCTCCTGGCCTAGAATCCTTCCTGTGTGACTGCCAGCCCCACAGGGGAGCTCCCCAATAACAGGGATGCTTGGCGATGCCCCATCAAAGGTGGGGGCTCGGCAGTGCTGGAGGAACAAAACCCTCTTCTCTGATGTGGCCCTGGTGAGCCCAGAACCCCTGCCGTCCAGGTGGGATGGAAAGACAACCAATACGGAGCCCCTGTCATCCCTGACCAGGATGGCCCAAAGGGTGCCAGATCACAGCAGCCCCTGTGGTCCGCTTGTCCCAGTCTAGGGGAGCTGACGCCCAGGACACTGGGAAGGGCTGTCCGAGACAATCAGAATGACTTCAGGGGAAGCTCAGCCGTCTCCTTAGTCTGCTCCAGGTCGAAAGCACTGGCTGCAGAGTAACTTAAGGACCTCTCTGGACTCACAGCCCCTAACAGGCCCCATAGGGCTCGAGTGGGGCCAGGAGGCTACACCCGCCTATGGGGAGCAGCAGCACCCCGGGCATCACCAGCTGGCACCCAACTACCCACAAGGCTTGGAGAGGTTAATGCCCCTGCCCCAGGGCAGCTGGGATTCACACCCCAATCTGACACCAGAACGGAAGCCCCAATCCCCTCTTGCTCTGCTGTATCTTGGGGCGAGGGGGACGGTCTCTGGTCTTTTCCAGAAGACAGATAAAGTGACTGTCAGCAGGGGCAACAGGCCAGAGCTGGCGGAGGAGGCCAAAGGCTTGGCCAAGCTGGGAGGACCATTACAGAAAAACAACCAGCAGGGAACACAAGCAGCCAGAAAGCCAGGAGAGGAGCAACACCCTGTGGGCTGTTGGTCTCTTGAAGCTGGCCCCTGCCACACTGTGCCTGCCAGCGGACCCTCCTCTCTCTAGAATGACTAGGCATCGCAGACCTGCCAGCAGCTTTCTGAGCTGCCCCATGCACCCAGGAAGGTGCAGAGGCCAGCACTGTTGCGGGGCCTGGGGGGAAGGCAGCTTCCCACACTGTGAGCCTTCCTGAAGTCCCTGCAAGACTTCCCACTGGTTAGATACCGGGACTGAAAGAGGACCTCCTGCGTGGCTCTTGCTCACCACTCCCAGACTCCTGGGCCAGCATGTGCGTGGATGCCCCAGCCCACTGCCCTAGATGGGCAGCAAGCTCCAGGGGCAGGGCCTGGACTCACACCCTGGGCAGCTGCTCGGCCCAGAAGAGTGGGGGGCCACAGCTGCCCCCAACGTGTGGGCACAGGACCTGGTGCCTGTGGCGGTCCTGTGGGAGCAGCCGCTTTGACTCTGTTTTGCTACAAATACTTTGAACTGTGGCTCCACTGCACAACCCTGAGAACATAAGGAAAGCTCCTACCGGTGGCCTGTGCATTCTGGAGCAGCAGCAGTCCCGTGGCTAGCGTCCTTCTAGAGGCTATGGCTGCCTACGACAGAGAGACGGGCGTGTCAACGGGAGGTGTTTCTGGAAACAACTGCGATTCCCCCATACCCAGCAGTGAGCTTCAGAGCGGCCAGCAGCCCTGTTCTGTTAGCTGTAGGGCCTGCCAGGCCTGACAACTCGGACCCCCACCTCTCTCCCCCACTTAGAGGATCGTCACTGTGGGGCCCACCGTGTGAGCTCAGATTAAAACGCCCACGTAGGCTTCAGGAGAAGAGCGCGTTTCCTGGACCTGCTGAGTCGGACTCACCAGGGGGAGCCCAGCACTCTGCGTGTGGACAAGCCCACTGCAATGCTGAGACCAGCAAAAATGGACAACGGTTGATACAGGGGGACGGAAAAGAATGTTCCCTCACTGACCATCACACAGCCCTTCTCAGGAGTCTAGAGCGGAAGGGGACGGAAAGCTAGAGGAGAAGGCCTGTGTCTGAAAGGGCAGGAGTCTGGCAGGAGTGACAGATGTGCTTTTGGTCAGCAAGAGCCAAGGAGCTAGAGTATCTGCACGGCCCCATCTGTCACCCAGCTCGGACACAGCAGCCACAGCGTTGGTGAGGGCAGCCGACAGAACTGTGCCCCCGGGCCAGCAGGCTGGGCCAGCGTGAGAGGAGGGCGGCTGCAGCCATCCAGCCCCTCAGCAGACTGCAGGGACATTCTACAGATCCTCATCGGAGCCCAGCTTCCCCTTGGCTGTGACGTAGAGACAGAGAGAAGGGAGCCCTTGCTGTGGGGAGCCGGACTTCCAGGGCTGAGATCAACTCCTCGTGGCCCTGCTCACCCCCACCAGCCATGTCCACACACGAAGCTCTGCGTGGTCCAGCAGCCCTCAGTGTTCCCCTGGCTGGAGCCCGGCTCCTCCTTGTGCTGCCGCAGCTTCCGCGAGCTCTCCACTCCTGCAGAACCGGCGCAGGCTGCCGCTGCCTCAGGCTTTTCTCACCAGGGATGAACGGAGGGCCTGTCATTTGGCAACCCCTTTGGGCAGCAGCTGAATTTACAATAGGAAAATAAATATTTGCTCTTTGGGAGACACTCAGAAGGGTGACCCCTTATTCCAGTGACCCCATGACCCTGTATCTGCACAAAAGCCGGCAGGACCGGGTGAAGGGCAGCCCGTACGCAGTCATGCACCCCCAGCAGGTGCGAGGTGGACTTGCCCCAACACTCCTGTCGACACATGACCCTGGCAATGTCCTCCCTGCAGATGCCTGCCCCCAGCACCCGCTCCCCCAAACGGAAGCTTAAGTTTAGGTCCTCAAGCACTTGCCAACATGTGCTTGTTGGGGACAACCTATGCTGCGAAAACTGTCAACTGTCAGGGCCTCTCTGTCAGGTGTGAGAACGGCTGCCTCCCCAGATGAGTTTGTAGATCTGAGAGGGGATGACGGGTGGGAGGGGAATGACCTGTCATGTGGGTCCCAGTTGTCCCCACTCCCAGCAAAACCCTTCGTTCCGCATGGTCTCCACCACCCTCCATCCCCTCCCACCTGCTGGTCGCCCGAGCACCCGGGGTCGGCTCCAGAGCAACCTGGGCCTGACAGCACCGCCCTGGCTGGCACGCCTGTGCCGCTCTTCCCTCAGCCTCGCAGGCGGGGTGGCGTGTGCGGGCTCTCCTGTGGGCGCACCGTGGGGCGGGGGTCCCTGCTGTGAGGGATCGCTCACACCCTACTACCACCGAAAGGCCACTCTGCACAGGCTGGGAATGTGCCCTGGGTGACAGACAGCCTTTGTCTGCTAAGAACAAGCTTCATTGTGAAGCACCTAGAAGTTACTGGGGATCCATCTTCAAAGCTGGGCAAAGCCCTGTTTGATGCAAAGTGGGTCACCAGAGTGATTTTCACCAGTGGCTCTGAGCTGCTCGGAGTCCTAAGGTGGTTCAGAACTCCCCGACACTGAGTGAGGAAGGCTCAGAGCGTTACAAGAGACCCCGCACCTTAAGCAATAGAGAACTTCTTACCTGGTAGCAGGTTCCACATCTGAAGGAGAAGTGCAGCCAGAGCTGGCAGGCCGGCCCAGCACTCAGGCTACCACCAGTGCCCACGCTCAGGGGCGTTTGAAGGTTGTAGACCTGCCAAAGAAGAAACCCGGCTCCAGACTCACCCCAAGTACTGTTTGCTGAGGATCTGAGCCCAGGGCCCCCGGCTCCAAAGCCCACATGACTTCTGCCAGACTCGGCAAGCTGCTCCATTCCTGCTGCCGTCCCGGGTCACCTGGGTCCTGTGCCTGCAGGGTTGACCAGGAACAGCCTAAGGCACCCTTGGAGCAAGTGGTGTCAGTCTTTTTAGACCTCATTTGCAGTTCTTGAGAATTCTGCACACCTATCTCTGCAGTTGCCACTGGGCATTTGTCATAAGCGGAAATAGGTGTGAATTCACAGCCATTTGGCCTGGAGACTCGGATGCTGCCCTTCAAGAAGCAGAGGCCTCCTGGGCCAGGAGTTGTTCCCTGCACCCGCAGCTCCCCTGGGCCCTGGCCTTTGGGTGGTGTGAGCTGGTGTGTCCTGGGAGGCATTCCGGGCCAGCAGCCCTGGCACTGTGAGGTCTCAGGCCCATGTGAGGGGCCTTCTGCCTGTGTGCATAAAGAACAGTCCCCCCCCCACACACCCTCGGAGAAGCTCTAGTGTCCCGCTGTCCCACGGACCGTGACCCACAGCTATGCGCCAGGCCCCATACTAGTCACAGTGATGCTGCGAGGAGAAACAGGAGCTCGACCTACCCTTGGGAGACTTAATGCCTCACACGCAGATCCTGCCCGTCTGCTGGTTGCTCTCGGAAAGCCTGGTGTGTCCCTTCTGAGGGCACATGGGACATCCTCCTGAAGGTCACAGTTCTCTGCACACTTGCCGTTCCGGGGTGTGGCAGGCACGGGCCTTTCTCAGGCCTGTGTACGAGCAGCCACAGGACCCCACAGTCCTCCTCCAGGGGCATTGAGGCAACAGGAGGCAAAGCACGGCACATGGCTTCAGCCTCGGGGGCCTCTGGGAGGGAGGGAGCACGGAGGCAGGGCCGTGGCAGTCATCATCTCTCTGGTTGCTGAGCGCTTTTCTCTCCTGCAGGAATGGTTTTCCAAAGCAGACAGCAGCTCAGCTGATCCTGAAGGCCATCTCCAGCTACTTCGTGTCAACAATGTCCTCTTCCATCAAGACGGTGTATTTCGTGCTTTTTGACAGCGAGAGTATAGGCATCTACGTACAGGAAATGGCCAAGCTGGATGCCAACTAGGCTGAGGAGCGACAGAGCCAGCCCGCGCCGTGCCCCTGCCTCCGACCTGAAAGAAAGAACGAAAATCCCCCTTCACTCCTGTTGGGAGGCGGGAACCCTTTCATTTCCAATTTTGCTCATCTAGGGAAAATAAGGTTTTGGTTTCAGTTTAATTGTTTTTGACCTTCTAAAATGTTTTTACGTTAGCACTGATAGTTGGCATTACTGTTGTTAAGCACTGTGTTCCAGACCGTGTCTGACTTTAGTGTAACCTAGGAGATTTTATAGTTTTATTTTAATGAAATCCTGCTTGACGCAGAACAGCGGGGAGAGCAGTGTCTTCTATCTGTGGCCGAATCCAGGAAGCCTGTTTTATAACCGTGTGTCGTGGTGCTTTATTGTACACCCAGTGGCGTTCTTTTTACAATAATGTTTTTTTTTTTTCCTCAAGAAGAAAAATCATGAATTTGCAGCCGACTTAATTTTTGTTTACTTTTTGTCTTAATGATGGATTTGAAAATGAAAGATTTAAAAGGCAGAACAGAATCTGTTGTCCTTAATTATATTTGCAATTTGGAATTTGTGTGAATTGATTTAGTAAAATGTTAAACTGCTGTTTTGACTGGCTTGTTTCAAGTTACTGTGCCCCTGAGCCCTAGGTGGGCTCCTCTCATCACAGGACTGGGGGGCTGGGGCGAGGCAGCTGCTCACCCCCTCCCACCTCTCTAATCCTCCCCCCCTCCCGCCCCGCCTCCACCGAAGCACCACAGGGCCACTACTGCCCGGACACAGGGGCATCTTCAGTCCCTGATGGCTGGGAGGGGGAGCTCCTGTGAAGTCTCTCCTTCCAGCCTTGTGACACCTGGGGAGGGGTATTCTCCCCAGTTCATGGATAAGGAAACAGATATACTGAACACCATGCGGACAGCAATGGCACTAGTGTTCGAGTCCAGGTCTTTAAACTCTAAGCCCGACTCTCTCCTGCCATTTCCCCCGCCTCCGCCCCCCATGGATGGTCTCCCCGGCTCATGGATGGGCCCAGTGTCCCTGGGCCACTTGCCAAATAGAGCTGCCGAAGCCTCGAGCCTTCTGCTGGGGCTGTGTTGGACCTGCTGTCGAGGACCTTCTAAGGGTAAGGTGCCACCACCAAGGTCCCCAAGATGTGCTGCCACCTTGTAACACTTTCTTGAGGCCATGGGTTATCGTTTAGTGATACAGGTGACAGCTGATCCTTGAACAACATGGGGGTCAGGGACACCAACCCCCACACAGTCGAAAATCCACACTTAATGAGTTCCCCCAGACTTACCTACCAGTAGCCTCCCGTCGACTAGAAGCCTTGCTGATAACAGAGCCAATGAGTGTATTCTGTACATGTAGTATATAC
This sequence comes from Lutra lutra, assembly GCF_902655055.1. Taxonomy (NCBI): domain Eukaryota; kingdom Metazoa; phylum Chordata; class Mammalia; order Carnivora; family Mustelidae; genus Lutra; species Lutra lutra. Next base: position 74,576,934 of record NC_062282.1, on the reverse strand, counting down.
TGTATTGCTACAATACAGAAAGCAGGAGAAAAAAATGTTAGTAAGAAAAACAGAGGGAAGAGAAACCACATTTACAGTACTGCACTGCATTTATTTAAAAAAAAAAAAATCTTGCTTAAGTTGGACCCACACACTTCAAGCCCATCTTGTTCAAGGGTCAGCTGTAGTTAGATCCCAGCTGGACCAGAGTAGCTACACTTTTTTTAACCTATATTCGGTCAGCAAAACACAGACACTGTTTCCTTCTAAAGGTATGTTTGCCTTTATCTAAATTTGCCTACAATGCAGAAGACTGTTTCTCTCTTTTTTTAAAGATTTTATTTAGTTATTTGACAGAGATCACAAGTAGGCAGAGCAACAGGCAGAGAGCAGGGGGGGAGGCAGGCTCCCTGCTGAGCAGAGAGCCCGATGTGGGGCTCGATCCCAGGACCCTAAGACCATGACCTGAGCCGAAGGCAGAGGCTTAACCCACTGAGCCACCCAGGCGCCCCAAGACTGTTTCTCTCTTTAAAAAGACGTGCCTGCTTCTAAAACAGACTTTAACCAAGAGAAAATATGCAGCACATCGCATATAATGGACAGAGGTAAAGGACCATTTTTCCTTTCCAAACTGTGCCTAATGAACTCAAAATAGACCTTCTGAGCCATCACACAACCACGCTTTTCAGTGAAAAAGCCACTACCACTAACGAAAACCTGAAAGATGATTTTTCCCAAGTTTCTCCTAAAAGTAAGGTGTTATTAAGACCTCTACCTTTCTTCCCCAAGATCTCTACGGAGTCTAGATTTCCTGCTTCTTGATGAGAATGCGTGGACAAGCCTGACCGCAGCCATTCGCCCCAGAGCGTCACTGCTGCAGGGAGAGCCCGCGGCGCGCAGCCCCACAAGAAATAATCAGGGCTAACGGGAGCCGGAAAGAGCGACCCTTCACTGCGTGCCGCGCGCCGTCGTGAGCCCCACGTGGGCATCCTTCCTTTCTGTCCTAGGGATAGTTCTGCGGGCAGTGTCTGTTATCAGAGCCATTTTACAGCTAAGAACACTGAGGCTGCGAGGACTTACGGAACCTGCCAATGATCACACTGCTTGTAAGGCACCACCGGATTCAAATGCCAAGATGCCCACCACGGCCATCCAGGACTCACTGTCATCAGCAGCTAGAGAGAATCCGGGTTGCTCTGATGGTATTTCATTTCTTTTCTTTTCTCTTCTCTTTTTTCTTTCTCCCTTTCTTCCTTCCTTCCTTTTTTCTTTCTTTCCTTCCTCCCTTTCTCTCTTTCCTTTTCCTTCCTTCCTCCCTCCCCCTTCTCTTCCTTCATTATGTTATGTTAGTCACCATACAATACAGCATTAGTTTTTGATGTCGTGCTTTGTGATTCATTGTTTACAGACAACACCTAGTGCTCCACGCAATACACACCCTCCTTAATACCCATCCCCTCACCCCAAACCCTCAGTTTGATTCCCAGAGTCCATAGTTTCTCATGGTTCCTCTCCCCCTCTGATTTCCCCTCCTTCATTTTTTCCCTCCTTCTCCTCATGTCCTCCATGCTATTCTTTATGTTCCACAGATAAGTGAAACCATATGATAATTGACTTTCTCTGCTTGATTTATTTCACTCAGCATAATGTTCTCCAGTCCTGTCCATGTTGATATAAAAGTTGGGTATTCATCCTTTTGAGGCATAATACTCCATTGTATATATGGACCACATCTTCTTTATCCATTCATCTGTTGAAGGGCATCTCAGCTCCTTCCACAGTTTGACTATTATGGACATTGTCGCTATGAATATTGGGGTGCATGTGCCCCTTCTTTTTACTACATTTGTACCTTCGGGGTAAATACCCAGTAGTACAATTGCTGGGTTGTAGGGTAGTTCTATTTTTAACTTCCTGAGGAAGCTCTGTGCTATTTTCCAGAGGGGCTGTACCAGCTCGCATTCCCACCAACAGTGTAAGAGGGTTTCCCTTTCTCCACATCTTCTCTAACACTTGTCGTTTCCTGCCTTGTCAATTTTGGCCATTCTAACTGCTGTAAGGTGGTATCTCAATATGGTTTTGATTTGAATTGCCCTGATGGCTAGTGATGTTGAACATTTTTTCATGTGTCCGTGAGCCATTCGTGTGTCTTTGGAGAAGTATCTGCTCATGTCTTCTGCCCATTCTTTGACTGGATTATTTGTTTTTTGAGTGTTGAGTTTGAGGAGTTCTTTATGGATCTTAGATACCAGCCCTTTATCCATAGTGTCATTTGCGAATATCTTCTCCCATTCTGTGGGTTGCCTCTTTGTTTTGTTGACTGTCTCCTTTGCTGTGCAAAAGCTTTTTATCTTGATGAGGTCCCAAAAGTTCATTTTGCTTTTGTTTCACTTGCCTTTGGAGACGTGTCTTGAAAAAAGTTGCTGTGGCCGATGTTGAAGAGGTTACTACCAATGTTCTGTAGGATATTGATGGATTCCTGTCTCACACTGAGGTCTTTCATCCATTTAGAGTTTATCTTTGTGTATGGTGTAAGAGAATGGTCGAGTTTCATTCTTCTGTATATAGCTGTCCAATTTTCCAAGCACCATATATCGAAGAGATTTTTTTTCCCCCATTGGACATTCTTTCCTGCTTTGTTGAAGGTTAGTGGACCATAGAGTTGAGGGCCCATATCTGGGCTCTCTACTCTGTTCCATTGATCTATGTGTCTGTTTTTGTGCTAGAACCATGCTGTCTTGGTGATCACGGCCTTATAATAGAGCTTGAAATCAGGCAACGTGATGCCCCCAGCTTTTTCTTTTTCTACATTTCCTTGGAAATTTGGGTGGTATTTCTAACTCAGAGACTAAAACACTCAGGGTTAAAAATCTCAGGGTTAAAATCTTCTAGATGTGGACTGCATTTCCTCAACTTTGAAGGACAGACCACAGAAGCAAATCTTGTGTTTAGCGGGGATCCTCCACTAGATGGCGCTAAAAGGACTGGGAAGCAAATAGAGGAAGGGGGCTGGTTTCGGCTTGCCCTTCTACATGCACAAAAGAGTAGGTTGCATTTGTCAGGATTTGTGTGAATTATTTACCATAATCACCTAAATGTTTCTAAACTTTCACTAATCCAAAGTGCATCTCGCCCCTGAGATGTAGGCTCATTGAAGAAATTCTTTTCTGTGAAACGAAGGAAAGAGGCCAGCCAACTGCCTGGGATTCCCATCATGTCCAAACCACCCAGTTAGCTTTTAAAACCAGGATCAAAAATTGTTCTCTGATGTCAGCCTCATGTTTACAGGGAAAAAAGAAAACAGCTCATTACTTTAAAAAGAGGTTGGTGTAACTGGGAGGGAAACTTGAAATGTGCATGCGCCTCTATTCACAAGACTGGTTGGCAGTTATGAAATTTACCAAAAATGAAATTATTCTGCAACGTGGGGGCCACGCGGCCCTGCGATCTGGTGGTGGCACCAACCAGACAACACCCCCCAATTTGTTTCTGAGGAGCCGTCCCAGCCCTCCGCAGCTGAGCTCTGCCCTGCATAATCCAGACACCTCCCTCAGCTCCCGCATCTGAGATCTCACACAGCTCCATGGCTCCCACTGGGACCCAAGTGACCCATAATAATAACTCCTGTGTGTGTACCCCGCGCACACCGGTCCTCTCCACCCATATCTGCTACTTCCCACCGCAACCCCGCGACGGTGTAACACTATCCCTATTTTACAGATGAGAGAAATACGACACACCTCTCTCCAGGCGACACATATTCCCCCAAAGCCACGCAACCCTCAGGGCTGGAGCTGGAATTCGAACCCAGCTGTCAGACTTTACAAAGCTCTCCCCACTCTATCTGAACCCCCAAAGGTGGCCTCTCCTTTGATATGCGCCACGAAGTTTCACTCGGGTTAGGCAGGCCTTCTTGCCTATACACTGACAGGTCCTTTGTGGCCAGCCCTGGCGGCATAAACAGACGTGTCTGAGGACAGATGAAGAGAAATAATGTAGTTAAAGCAATCTAGGGCCCAGCGAGATTTGCTGGGTACCTACTCTAAAAGAGCCCTCAAATTGAGGCCTCTTGTAAAGGCAGATTAGACAGTGCCTCTGTCCAGCAGAGTGGGAGACCCGGAGCCATGCTTGCCGGACAGGCAGGGACTCAGGAGGGAGCTGTGCTCACTGGCCCAGCGTGCAGGGAAGGTTCTGTGCAGCAGATGACCTAGACGCCAGGGCCTCCTAGGATGGGCCGCGGTCTCCTAGGCCGAGGGAACGAGGGATGGGTGGTAAGTAGCCAGATGTCACATAGGCCTGCAGGCCCAGCTAGGGGAGCCACAGGGTCTGCTGGGGGCTGAGAAGCCCAGACCTGAACCCCACGTGCAGCCTCTGCTCCCTGGCCCTATCCCTGGCATGTGGGGCTTTCTGTCCGTGTCTCTGTCCATTTGGCAGAATTCCTTCTTCCTGTTCAGGGGTCAGCCAGACTACCTTTGGTCACAGCCACAGTCTGCCCTGACAGAGAAAAGGCGGGAAGCGAAGACCGAAAAACAAGAGATGCACAGTCATTTCAATCTGTCGTGCAGTGCCTCGCCAATCCCGGTCCAGCCCTGGGGCCTAAGGCTGGAAGACCCGCCTGGGCCGGGCCGGGCCGGGCCGGGGGCAGGCAGTCCTCAGGCAGTTTCCTCACTTGGTACTCAGGCTGTGTTGTCAGTGCCCCTGGGCAGGCCGGCTCCCCCCATCAGAGGCCTCAGTGGCTGGGGGCTGGCGTGGCTGCTTCCTTCACTAGCAACCGCGATGTTTAATTTTCCAGGCCTGGCGCCACCGTCCAACGTTATCTTGGGAGCTGGCCTTGGTGCGGCCCCAGAGGGATCCCCCTGAAAGCACTGGGGTGGGAGGAGGGTCCTGGGCCCAGCCCAGGCTGAGAAGAAAGGGAAACGCTCAATGGCCAGGGGTGAGGCCCCCATTTTCTCCAGCATTTCTTCTATTGAGAATCTAACCTGTTGTGTTTGCTTCTGGGGGCCCCCTGATATCAAAATAATATCCCATGACCCTCCTGACAGGGAGGTAATAAACCTGCTCATTAATCCCGGCCCCCATCACTGCCCCACCATGCTCCTCAGCAAAGGTGTGTAAATAGATTGGCCTTTCTCTGACCTCTAAAAATCAACTCAGCCGGGCTTCTTTGTCCAACTCCAGAAAGAAAGTGCTCTCTCCGTGGAAGCCACCATCCTCCTCACACCCTACTCCCACCAAAGGGAGGATCACCCCCCCCACACCCCTGACACTCACGCTCTCTCTCACGCGCTCACACACATCTAGAAGATTCCGGAGCCCTGTGTCAGCAGAATGCAGCACTGAAAGACGTGCAGAGAAACATCCACCTTGAACGGGAGCACCCCGAAATCTGTCTCCCACAAAGCTGCCAACGTTTCTCCTCAGGCCAGTTTTGCCGTGTAAATGCAGACCTCTGCTAACAGTCCCCTTGAGTACCTTCCGGAGGGACCGCCAGACCCTCCGAGGTCTGCTGGGGCCCTGCACGCAAACAAAGTAGAGGGGGAGCCATGACAGGTCCCAGAGCGTATGCCACAGGTAATGTAATCACTGGGGAAGAGGCCTCCGATTGCCCTGAAAACTGTCCCAGCGTCACAAGGTGAAGGTCACCACTGTGGCTGCAAGCATCTGGCCACACTTGACTGAGGGCAGAAAGCGCAGAGTCCCAGAATGACACCTGCCAAATCTTGTGTCCAAAGCCTTAAAACGAGACCCATGACCACAGCGTAGGGTAATCCAGCCCTTGGACACACGGAAGCGCATCATACATGCCTTGCTGGCGGGAGTCCCTTCTGTCCCTGAGCCCAGGGGGCAGGTGACTTTGGTCTCGATGACTTGGCTGTCAATGCCAGTCCCATCCCCACATACGCCTCTTCCAGTGACGAGCCCAGCTGCCCGCGCCAGGACCCTGGCTGACGGCCCCCACCAACCACCACGGCTGTCTGGTCAGGCCCCAGGCTCCAGCATCTCACCATGCCCGCCTGTGCACTCCATGCCTGGGCTGGCCGGGAAAGCCGCTATTTCTCTGCCTTGACACGGCCAGGCTTCTGAAGCTTAAGAGAATAAATTAAGGTAGACTTCGAGCAGGCTCAGCTGCAGTGGATGGACAAATTGATTTGCTTCCCATCTGGGAGATTAAATTCCACTGCCCAAAATGGCAGCGGGGTAATGAGCTGTCAGTCACACGGCCCAGCGCCGGGGCCAGCGCATAATTGAACCCCAGCAGCTCCTCGTTACGTCCCACGGAGGTCCTGCCTCTGGTGTCCATTTCGATGCAACCGCCCAAGCCCCAGAGAGAGCTCACCAGGCCCTCTGGCCCATCCCGGAAAGGGTCAATGCCACCGTGGGCAGGGGGTGGGCCAATGGGGGGGAACTTGCCCTTGGCCAAAGTGCGTAGGATACACTTGTCCACAGCCACGGACGGCGCATCTACAATGTAATTACGGGCAAATCCAAACAACTGTGGCGATGCTCACAGCTTGCCTTGAGGTGACGTGACACCTGAGGGACATCGCTTGGCAGGGGACCCTCACCTGAACCCTCCCCGGCCTCAAGGGGCCCCAGTCACCCCAGCACCCAAAGCCTTCACCTGCTCAGCCCTTTGCAGCCTGCAAGACACAGGCGTGCACGCGGCTGGCTCAGTCCTCACCATCCCCTGCGGGGATGGTGCAGCGTCTCCATCTGCAGAATGGATAAGAGAAGAGGGACCCATGCAAGTTCAGAGGCTTCCGTCCGAAGTTGCTGCGGGCTTAGGCTCCGAGGAAGGCAGCTCAGCCTCACCCGCCTCACCTGCCCACCTCTGCCTCTCTTTCCACCGATTCGGATTCTGTTTCAGGCCACTCTCATCTTCCTTTCAGGGCTCTGAAAGTTCCTCAGGCTGGAAACAGCCTTGACACCTTTTGTCTGTAATCCTGCTCAACCTTTCATGTCTCTGCTCTTAGACCTCCCTGCCACCTCCTCCAGGGAGCTTTCCTGGATCCCGTTGCACTCTGGGCTAGATGCCCTCTCTCGGTGCACTCCGCATACTCCCCAGCCACAGCCCTGTGCCTCCTGGACAGCTGTCCAGTGCTGACAAGCCTGTCTTCCCAACACACAGGGAGTATCACTCATCCGCACAGATCCCTTGAGCCCTCTGGGCCCAGCACTATACAAGGTCCCGGGCACGTAGCAGTAAGTGAAGGAAACCCTGCCCTCCACGAGGCCAGGGATCAGGACCTTTGCCCTCTATGGCACCCTCAGCGCCTTGCCCCCAGGGCCTAGGATGGGAAGGGCCATGCTCTCAGTGGTTACATGAATTACCGCTCCAGCAGAGTCCACGAAGGACCAGGCAGGACCTCGAAGACCAGTCACCAGGCAGAGCGCCTGACCCAGAGAAGGCAATGAGGAGACTGGGGAGAACATGATCACTGCTGACACTCCAGCCCTATACGAGTCAGCCAGGGGTACCACCCCGCTGGCTCTCTGGCTTCATATGGGCACACGGTGGCTTCAGAGTGGAGTCTGATGTTGGCACCAGGCCCCAGCTCAGCACACTCTTGCCACACTGCTAACCACAGTCCGGATCTCATGGCATCTGGTGTTTCTGCTTTCTTTGGCTCTTGATTCAAAAAGGGAGTGGTCACAGGAACATTCTGGCTAGATGCTAAATGCACGATATCAATAAACAGGGAAAATGGTAGCAAATGCTTTCAAGAGAGACCTCTGAGTTTCTGCAGCCAAGGGCTCCTTGCCTTCATGCCAGCGAGCATGGACGCACAGAATTTCCAGGCAAGAGTACTGGCCCAGGACAGGTGTCCTTGGTGGGCCCCTAGCGGTATTTCCTGATGGCCCAGCACACAAGCCCAAGTCAGGAATCCTCTTCTCACAGCCCCAGTCCCAGGAGAGGAGAGCCAAGTCTTGCTGCCTGCTATGCCCAAGGCCTGGATTCAAATATTATCGGGCCCTTGTACCACCAGAAAGAGCACCAGGGACACACAGGTCCCTGACAGAATGGGTCTGACCCTCTGCTGCCCAGACACCATGGGACAGTGGCAGAGTCACAACAACAAAGGGCCTTCAAGAACCCATCTGCCGTTTCCACGATCAGGGCAGAAAACAACAGACACAACACAGCCAGATGGGACCGTGCACGGAGAAGCTGCAGCAGCGTGAGCGCCCGGTTCACTAAGGAGTCAGTGTGCATTCACCGGTCAAATACTCCTCACAACCCCACAAAATGAGCATTCTGATCCCTGTTTTCTAGGTGAGGGAGCGAGGCTCAGAGAGGTCAAGTTACTTGGCCAGGCCGCACAGCAGAAGCTAGCAGACCCAGGATTTGGAACTAGGAATGGAAAACTGTGAAGTCAGCTCTCGCTCGTCCTCTAGTGCTGTTTCCCAGTGGCCTCCAAGGGGACACTCCCCATTCTATAGATGAGGAGAAGCGAGGAGGAGGAGGTCGGTGGCTTATGCAATGCCATTGTCAGTAAGTGGCAGGCCTTGGGCTTCTGGCTGGGCCTCCCTAGTAGAGACCCAGGACCCTGGCACAGCCACCGCTGACACAGGAACCAGCCCCGAGCTCTGCTCCACCACAGGCTGGGGACCCGGCCGGGGCCTTCCAGTAATTAGTGGGCTCTTGTTAAGACCCAGTCGCGCCGAGCTCGAGCCAGGACTTGTTTTTGTTCCCGTGTGGAGGCCCTCGCAGGAAGGCCAGGCGCACGTGCGCAGCCCCATAAATCCAGCCGGCGTCGCTCATTACAACGTTCTGCTTCACGACCCTGCCGGCCCCAGCCCGCTCGGGCTTCGCCAGCCCCGGGCCTCCTTGCAGCCAAGCCCGGCTGCCCTGTGCCGCCCGCAGCCTCAGACATGAGCTCATCAGCGCACCGCGTGTGAGGAAGTGGCCGGGCGGCACTCTCGGCAGCAAGGGGACAATGTGCCTATTAAGGCTGTCAGCTGTCAGCTCCCCCCCCCACCAATACACCCGCTCTGCTGAGGCAGGACCACCCCACTCAGGGCCCAGCCCGGGCTCCCATTGGTGCAGACTTGCCCTACGGTGTGGCCTGTCCACTCTGGCAGCGTCCGCAGGAAGTCGGAACACGGCGGCAAGGATTCCGGTGACGGGAGAAGCCGGCTCAGAGACCGGCAGGCCCTGAGCACCATCCCTGCCCCTGGCGGACGGACCAAGGCTCTGGGGACTCTGGGCAGGTCCTCTGGCCCCTCTGCGCCTCCATTCTCACAGCTATAAAATGGGAAGCTACTCCCTGTTCTGCCCGGGAGAACAGCTCCGCAGCCCATGACCTTGAGCTGTACTATGGCATTCTGCCAGTGTGAAAACTGGCTGCTCCTCTGTTTCTGTGGGTGAGGAACACGGAGGGGATCGGGGGCGAGGTGAGTCACCCCACCTCTTGGGGATGTGGTCTCCTCTCTGTAAAAGAGAGCTGGCAGCATAGTGTCAGGGACAAAAACGTGAAGAAATGTGAACTACTTCTTTCTAATGCTTGGATTCCCATAAATGTTACTTCTAACCATGGCAGGTCCACACCCAAACTCGGGCTGTGGTCCGCGTTTGAGAGTTAGCCAGCTTATCTCTATGTGGGCCAAGTTCAAGGGACCCTGGCCAGGTGGTTATCGATACCATGTACAAGTCTAACCCAGTCTTTACTGTATGTAGTGGAAGGTGCCGGAATTATTGACAAACGCTTCTCCATCTGCTACTAACACGGCTCAGAGAAGAGCTAGGCAAGTTTGCAGGAAACCTTCTAGAACTGTGCTGTCTAATATGATAGCTACTAACCACATAAGGCTGTTTAAATTAAAATGAAGTAAAATATAAAATTCAGTTCCTCATTTTCACTTGTCACATTTTAAGTGCTCAGCATGGTGGGTGGCTTGTGTATTGGGTAACAGTGTTCTAGAACCTGTCTGTGAAGCTCTCCAGAAAGACACCCCAAGCTTTTCATACCATTTAATTTAGTGTATGGAGCAAAAAGCATGACCGGGGATGGCCACCAGCAAATGGTTCTAGGCTACCAAAAGTGATAAAGACAGTGATTGCTAATCTTGGTGACAGAAACAGTAATATCCATGTACTGGATAGTTCTTTTTTTTTTTTTTTTTAAAGATTTTATTTATTTATTTGACAGACAGAGATCACAAGTAGGCAGAGAAGCAGGCAGAGAGATGGGGGGAAGCAGGCTCCCCACTGAGCAGAGAGCCTGATGCGGGGCTCGATCCCAGGACCCTGGGATCATGACCTGAGCCGAAAGCAGAGGCGTTAACCCACTGAGCCACCCAGGCGCCCCTGGATAGTTCTGTTTTAGGCCCTGTGCTGGCTGCCTCACATTCTTGCATTGAAGCCCCCCAGATATTCTACAGTTAGTGACATATCCCCAACTTACTCATGACAAAATGGACTCAGGGAGACTAAGGAATTGACACAAGGTAGAGAGACAAGACCAGCTCGGACTTCAAAGCCAGCCTGCCCCTCAGGGACAGAACCCACGTTAACCTCCTATGCCTTGATGAGATTTGCTCCCAGAGGTTTGGCTATTCTTTTCAGAAGGTTTCCATTTCCCTTCTGCCTTTCCCTTGGCTTTGAACACTTTCTGCTCTCAGGAGAGCTCCGACCTATCTCAGCCTGGGTCGAGGCTCATCTCGCCCTTGGTTGTTGTATGGAATTCCTTGCACGGGACAGGCCTGTGAAGGCTGCTGCTGGCAGCTGGGGGCTGCCCTCACCCCACCCCCACCACCCTCAGTGCCCAGAGGGACCTGCTCACCAGGCCTAGGCACCAGGTAGGGAGATAATGGATGGACACCTCAGCTGTGCTACCAAATGCCTTCAGTGAGCCCAGCCCTAGGCAGGGATCAGGTCAGCAAGGACCAAAGGGACGGCAGGTGTCAGGGGGACACCCCAGGGTGTGTGCCTGTGAGCAGGACCAGCTCCTGAGTTCCTGCCTAAAGCCGCGGCTATGGAAAACACTGAGACCCAGTGAGCCAGACAGGGTGACCAGCTAGGCCCTTGGGGTGAGACAGCATCATTCACTGACCCATCTGTCAGCTGTGCACCGAACAAAGGAGCGCCAGGTGCTGAACCCCAAGCCAGGGCCACCTTCTACAGATCTCTCCCACCATTCCCAAACACTCCTCTCCCACTGTAGCCCCACGGCCACCCCAAGAGGCAGGCAGGTGGAGCAAGGACAGGCTCCCAACTTGACAGATGGAGAAACTAAGGACTGAGGAGAAAAGTCATTTCCCAAAGCCTGCAAATCGCCCCCCAAGGCTTGACCCCAGGGCTTATGACCTGTTACCAAGTCACTCTTTAGAGGGAATATTTTATATGGACGGGGGGTTGCCGTGGGCTCTGTGGTTCCAGGGGCACAACTCCAACCTGGGCCTCCGCCCTCTCCCTCACCCCAGCAGGCCATCCTCGGATCCAAGTCACCAGGGACAATTATCACGAAGCTCACTTAGCCAGTCACGGGGAACCTGGGACATTTCCTCTCCTGTGCTCGCTTAGAGATACCAGGATCTCAGACACCCCCACAGGCCCCGGGCAAGCCACCTCTCTGGCTCTTACACCCCAGTGGGCCACAAGGGCGGCCAGCCCTCCGCAGGGACTCACCAGAAGCCAAACATCTGGAGCCCCGCGCCCGAGGGCACGAGTCCTCTGCAGCCGGCCAGCCAAGCCGGGGCTTCCAGACTTCAAGCTGAAGCAACGGCTAAAATGGGCTCAAACCTCTGTGCTGAAGGCCGGGGGACAGACGGCACCCTCCCCAAGGCCCGATCCCACGTTTGTCTCGCTCAAGCCCTGGGACTCCAGTTTAAGAGCCTTTTTATAGACTCCTATAAAGGAGAAAGTGAACTTTTAACGTGTTTGCACTCCACTAAGTCAATATGCATAAACGGGACAAGAGCAGAGCTTCCTCTGAGCAGATGCCGGCCGGCAGGGCGGGCAGGCCACAGGAAGGCCATCCCAGCCCCCAACGGCACGGCCAGCCGTGTCTCCCCACCATGGGCCTGTGGTGTGGCCCCCAATTAGTAGGCCACCGTCCACCAGGGCCGTGTGCGGCCACTAATGAAGCCGGAAAGCCCTGCCTGGCCCGGCTGATGGGTGGCTCCTGCCCTCACTCAGCCGAGACGGCCCCCCAGACGTGCAGTTTTCATGGGAAAATTTAGAGGAGCAGAGATGCGGAAGCCGTAAAGTTTTACTAGGAATTCTCAACCATCCTCCGTTGGCCCCCGACACTCACACTGCCCTTCATTTTTAAGAGAGCTTCCTTTCTGCTTTGAACTTACTCCTTAAATCTCAGCAACCCTGTGCTGGCCTCCAGGATCCAGGATCTGGGCTCAGTCTTCAGAGAGGCGAGCCTGCCCCAGGAGGAAGAGGAAGAGTCTGCTTGGGCACCCCCCGAGGGCCTTCTCCTGCCCTGCCTTGCCCTGGAGCAATCCCCAAGTGGCCGTCAGCCTGCCTGCCATCGCGTCCAGGTCACGGGAATCTTGGGTTCATGCCCGAGGCCCGACATGGTCCTCGGAGTCAGGGTTAGAGACAACGCACGCAGCTCTCTTCTCTTTGTTCACTCATTTGTGCCTACTGAGCCCCTAAGGTGTGCAAGGCCTTCAAAGGGCAGGAATTCACGTCAACTTCTAGATTCCAGTCCCAGCTGTGCTGTGTACCAGCTGTGGTCTTGGGTGCGTCACCTGGTCTCTCAGAGCTTACAAGTTATCTATAAAATAGGAATAATACTACCCTTCCACCGCCCCCCACCATGAGATTACTGCAAATATTAAATGACACGGTACATGTCCCCCGCACACAGCAAACACTCCATAAATGGCAGCTTAGTGCCGTAACGGCCGGCTCTGCACAGAAGATTCCATTCTCCTCTTTCTGATAACAAGGGAACCAAGAACGTTCATTGACTTACCCAAGGTCCCACAGGAGACAGTCACGGAGCTGGATTCAGTCCCAGCTCTTTTAGACTCCAGGCCACAACCATCAACACTGGCATGCAAAGCATCCCAGGCCTGGGAGGCAAGCAGGTTCCTAAATCAGTGAGAAAAACTTAGGGTCCAGAAACCTACCTAGAATTTGGTGCTCAGCAAACCTATGAAAGAATTATTTTTATTTCAGCATTGTGACTGAGTGTTGCTTCTTCCTTTGAGTTAGCGATGGCAGACAGAGGTTGGGCTATGATGTTTCCAGTGCTTTGGGGAATTGGTTCAGTGCCTGGGGCCAATTCATCATCTGCTGCGGGAGATCAAACCCTCAAGTGCAGGGGTAGTTTTTAACTGTGGCTCCCAAGAAGCCAGTCCCTGTAGCACCCCAGCCGCGGAGGCCAGGTGGACAGGAGCCCTCTGGCTGTGCACTCTGGAAGGGGTAGAGTGGAGAGGGAGTGCAGGCAGGAGCCAAGGCTGCCTGGCAGCCCCTTCAAAGAGCTGGCATCCCTCTGCCACATCCTGGTCTGGAGTTATCTGGATGCTTGGTATCTCTCTGCAAATCCCGAGGCCTGCCTACTAACCACCCCATGGAATTCTTACTCTCTAAGAGAATTTTTTTTCAATCATTCACAAAATAGTTTCTCTTTGCTTCTGGATGGATCAAGGACTCTTCCGTGGGAAGCCGTGCGAAGCATGGGCCTAGAGTCATGTTCAAGCCTGGAGTCGATGAATGCTACAAGTCTGGAGTGGATGGAGCCATGGGCAATGTCTAGGTAGCAGAGAGAGAAACTGAGGCCCGGGGACAGAGGGTCTGCTCCAGAGCAGTGACCAGTCCTGTGTCTGTGCTGGGGATTAGGCAGCAATGTCTCAGTTCATCTGCCTTCTTGTCACTGCCTTAGCCTTCTTTATAACAGCCTTGAAATGCTTCAGTGCTGTGGTAATTATCTGTGCTCGGTTCCTCTTTGGATAGAGAGCTGATTAGCTTTCTTAGGTTGTTATTTCCAGGGATGTGTGGATTCCTGGGAGGAAACGCTCTATGGGCAAAGGCTGGCCTGTTCATGGAAGGTTCCTGAGACCTTAAATAAAGCAAAACCCCCCAAACTGTCCACTTCCGCCCTCACCCCTCCTTGTGCAGCCACACAACCAGATAGTTCCACTTAACAAAGCCCGTTGCCAGTAGAAGGCTCACTTCCGTAAACCATGGGGAAGGTGGTGGTTTAGTGCTTGCTCCATGAGGACCCCAAAGCCAAAGGAATTTCTGAGAAAAACTCACAGATCCTGTGGCCAGTATGGCTTTCTATACAGTCACTAACGTGGAGTGAGCTCTCCCCGAGGTTCCCCGACGGCACACAGTGCCCATCTCTCGGCTGGCTCTCACCTTTCTGGAAGCTTCTGCTCTCTGGAACACGGACTCAGAGCCAGAACTTACTGAAGCAAGCAACCGAAGGGAGAGAAAGTGTGGCCACAAAGCTCACAGTCGTGACTCCATAGGAAAAAGTCGTGACTCCGTGTCAGTCACGATAACCCGCCCTTCTTTTTGCTCCCGATGTGCTGTGAGACATAATCCTGAAGGAAAGCATGCTCATGAAGATGACCACCTCAAGCGCCAGCCAGTAGCAAGGGAAGAGGCAGGAAGTCCCTGGAGAAACTTGGCTGAAGAGCATCAGACCACAAAGCCAAGTCACATGGAGGCATGGGTGCCTGACAGCAGCCTCCCTGGCCCCTCAGGAAGACTCATGTGGCAGGACAGGGCACACCAACCAATCAGAGTGGGGAGCATGGGTTTCACTTGCCAGGTTTCCAGAGAGAGCTGTGGGGGAGCGGTCATTCCCCTTCAGCTGAGAAGTCACCACCCCCTGGGCCTACAGATGGCCTCCTCCCAGAGCTGGAGAGAGCCACAACCACACCAACACCAGCCGCTCAGTTTCTACACCAAAACTCAAAATGCCTGGGCTCTTTCATCCGGACTCTCCTCTTGTCACTCTGACCAGAGCCACCACCACCCAGTACCTGGGACTCCAGGGTACCTTCAACATGAACAGCAATGGCAACCACAGGTAGCCTCTCCTGTCTGCTCACCATGCATTGGGCCCTGTCCACAAGGCCCTCAGCAGCAACACAGACTGTTGTTACTCCTATTCTCACAGGTGGGGAAACTGAGGCTTTGAGAAGTTAAGGAACTTGCCCGAGATCACAAGCAAGTTGACAGAGCCAGAACCTGAATTCAGGTCTGCCTGACTTCAGTGGCTACTTTCTGGATTGCTCTGCTGTCAACCTTCCCCTGGGGGTCCCCTCCCATTCCAGAAACCCACCCAGAGGTCCCAGCTTGCACGCAGCTACGCCAGGAAGCCCTTTGCAACAGATGGTCAGCTCCAGGCTCTGCATGAGGCATCTGAGTTGTCCCAGAGCCCACCCCTTCATGACAGTCTCCTGCCCCTGTGGACTGGGACAGTGGCAGGAACACGGCACCAGGCCCCTGAGTGCCCTGAGGAGGAGCTTCTTCCTGTTCTGCCCCCAGCATCTGCTAGAGTCTTACTGCTCAGTGGCTGCATGGAGGCCGGGGGCAGTGCCAGGGAGAGGACGTGAAACGGGACTTTCTCACTGGAAAATGTGCAAGCAATCACCACTGGATTGGGAGAGAAGACTGAAGTTCGGACTAGTATGCTGAAGTTGCCATCCTTGGGACTGACTTTGCATTAAAAACACAACCAACCAGAGGTCCTGGGTCCAGCGAGTCCTGGTGGATAAGTGTTTGGGAGTGACCCAGCAACATAGCTGCTAGATCTGTGAAGAATCTGGAACATGGCCTCATGGCCAAGTCCCCACTGACACCTACACGCTTGTCTTTCAACCCAAGTGTGCGTGCTTGGGTCACCAGAAGCTCCCGATGCAGGCTTCAAAGACTGCACCTTGATAGCCCCTCCAGCCCCAATCATACCACAGCCCTCTGCCCTCACATATAATACAGTAACCCTGCACTCCATTTAAGATCTATTCCTTTGGAATGTCTACAACTATTATGAAAAGGGAAGGGGAATCCTCCCTAAGCCCCTACTCACTGATGCCCACCACAACGTTCAACATACACACTCACAGGCACAGGCATGCAGAGTGGTTCTGGAAGGGCCCTGGAGCTTCCCACGCACCTGCCCTAGACAGTCAGGCCCACCTGTACTTTGTCCTCTGAAGAAGAACAGCACAGGGAGAAGGGGGTACACCTGGCTTCTCAGTCTGGGCTACTGGCTTGATATGACACCGTGTGTATCTTGCTTGACATTTCCAAGCCTTTCAAAATGTTGCTGTGCTGATCAAGTAAGATGCTGTGAGGAGACAGACATGGCACTGATTGATGCAGGATCTGGCACACAGTTGGTGCTCAATAAATGCATGGTGGTCATTTCCTCTTTACCTCTTTGTGTCTGTGTGCTCTGTCCTCTCTCTGACAAGAACCTCATACAGAGAAACTGGGTCTTTTCCTTCCCCTGGAGGTACACTGGGCTGAGTTCAGGTCTGAGCCCTCCAAGGCCTCAAAAACAAAAACAAACCAAAACAAAACAAAACAAAAAAAAACCAGGGCATGCAGTGTGCCTAGGGAGGACTGAGATGAATGTACTTTAGAGAGAGGCCTCCAGCTCTCGGCAATGCACCAGGCCACCCTCCCACTATAAACATCCAGAAATGCTGGGTCAGACATAATAAATAGAAATTTAAATGCAAAGACTAATCAAAGGTGGAAAGAGGAAGGACAGAAGAAACATTGGGAAGGATGGAGGAAGGGAAGAAGGAAAGGGAAGAGGGAGGGAGGGAGGAGGGAACCTACAGGGCTAAGAACTCAACCTGAAGAAGCCCGAGCCATGTGGGTGCTGAAACCACAGCTACCCTGGGGCATCAGCTGATCCCAGAATCAGAAAAACCTCTGGCCCACAACACAGGGGAGGTCTAAACTGGAACCTCTGTCTGGACCTAGATCTTTGGAAGTTACACCCCCTCCTGTCCACTCACTGGAAAAGGAGACCATCAGGAAACGTGGCCATGTCCAGCCTTGACTCTGAGGGAGATAGACCTAGGGAGTGTCCCATGGGAGGGCATGACTCAAGCCTGCCTTCACTCGGGTGAACTTACAACATCTCCTCCATCTGGGGACCTCCAAGGAAACGTAGATTTCAAGTGACCTCAGGCAGGTGACATTGCTGGACACCGAGAAGCAGCATTCACATGACCTCTCAGAGCACACACACGTTCAGCCCAGGCCCTCGGGAATTTTGCAGATGACCATCAGCTAAATATGAGCTCACCATGAAAAATGACCCAATATCCAAAGAAAGAAGCCACTATGAGACAAAGTCAGCAGGAAGGGCAGCAAAATTGACCCCCAAGGGCCAGATTACACAAACGAAACATGAAATAAGGCCCGTGAGCTTAAACCCAATGGAAAAAGAAAATTTCCAAACTGACCAGGCATACTTGAGAAATGATCAACTAGAGTTTCTAGAAATGAAAAACGAAATCAGAAACCCAGTAAATACTACAGCTGGTACAAGAATTACTCAAATGGAAAAGATGTAAAGAAAGAGCTCACAAAGTGGTCCAGAGATAGGACGGAACAGGGGCAGAGACATGAGAGAAATGCTTGAAGAACTGTAAACTGGGCTCACACTCTGGGACATAGCATGAGAGAAGCATACCCTAGAGAGCAGTCGCCCTTCAACCTTGGGTCCCACATGTACATCCACGTGAACCTGACCCACAGCCTGGAGCAGAACAGAAGACCTGTAGACCCCTGAGTAAAAAAATTTTTTGCTGTGAGCCACTGGAGCTATCAGGCTATCAGGAGGTTTTTTGTTTTGTTTTTGTTTTTTTAAATTTTATTTTATCAGGAGGGTTTTTTTTTTTTTTAAGATTTTATTTATTTGACACACACACACAGAGAGAGAGAGATCATAAGTAGGCAGAGGCAAGCAGAGAGAGAGGAGGAAGCAGGCTCCCTGCTGAGCAGAGAGTCCGATGCAGGGCTTGATCCTAGGACCCTAGGATCATGACCTGAGCCAAAGGCAGAGGCTTTAACCCACTGAGCCACCCAGACCCCCAGTCAGGAGGTATTTTTGCTGTGGACCCAGCTGGTACACCGAGAGAGCAGAACCAGGACCTCATCCAGGAACACTGTCTAAGCCCATGATAAGAGGATCTCACAGCATTTTCCCAGGAGGAAGACTACCCTGGACCACTGCTTGGTGCCTCCCATTTCTCCTCTTTTCAGGGATAACTGAAGGATAATTGTGGTTACTTTGTCCCTGCTCTTCAACTGCATTTTGTGTAGGGGATTTTTTGAGGGGTGAGGGAGGCAAATACTCATCCCTTCAGTTCACAGGCCTCTGGACCAAGAGAAATATGTCAGTCCCAAGATCCTGAGCCTGCTGGACTGACCAGATGAAACTTCCATCCTGTCTTGGGGAAGGAGGAAGCAGATTTCTGTTTGAGTCTTCAAGTGAGTCTTTGTGCCTAAGAGGACAGGCTGGGGTAGAGTGCATTAGTGTTCAGCCAACAGCCACCACTCCTTAAGTCAAGTTGACTTTCCACACGCTCATTTGGGCTGAGCCACATAAGGTACTTTGGCCAGTGGAATCTGAGTAGACAGGACATAGGCCAAGGTGAAAGGCACTGCTGCGGTCTGTCTTGGCCTCCCAGGTACTTGCTGCCCCTTCTGCTTGGGTCCTGAGACGAGTGCCCTGTGGACCAGAGTTGAACCTGACCCTTAGCGTGAAGTGGAACCACCAGAGCCAACACACAGATCTATGAGCGAAATCTATGAGCAAAATGGTGCTGGTTTCAGTATTTCCCTGAAATATTAAATAGAAGAAAGAGAAACTTTATTTATGAAATATCTCAATAGATTTCCTAAATAGAGTAGGAGAGAAGAGATAAATCCTGACAGACCCTTTTCCAGAATGGGTAAAAGGTGTGAAGCCTCAGTAGTCTAGGCAGCCCAGGGCATCCCAAGTAGTATTTTAAAAAAACAAAAATTACACATAGACATAAAACTGCACAATCCCGAAGACAAAGGAAAGATCTTACATGTTGCCTGCAGAGGCAATGCAGCCCCTGCCGGGATGAGCTCCAGGCCAAGGGGTCTCCCTGTGGCAACAAATACTTAT
Source organism: Lutra lutra (assembly GCF_902655055.1). Classification (NCBI taxonomy): domain Eukaryota; kingdom Metazoa; phylum Chordata; class Mammalia; order Carnivora; family Mustelidae; genus Lutra; species Lutra lutra. Next base: position 74,557,858 of record NC_062282.1, on the reverse strand, counting down.
ACCCTTTCCTGTGGAGAATTGCCAGGCACGTGTCTCTGCAGGTATTATGACATCCGGAAGAAAACCTTGAGGGCCTCTGCTCTGGCGCCCTCGATGACAGATGAGGACACTGAGCTCCAAAAGGGAAAGGGGAAATGCTTGCACACACTGTCTCATTCTCTTGGCGGACACGAGACTCAAGGCCAGAGCGCTAGCTCCCAGCCTGTGTTTTCTCTCACACAGGGCTGAATGTGCCGGGGCCTGGTACTGGGGTGTAAACAGAAAGTGGGGCTTCTCAAGTCCGTGTGACAGGGCCTGAAAGAGGCAAGAAGAGGGGTGCCTGGGTGGCTCCGCGGGTTAAAGCCTCTGCCTTCGGCTCAGGTCATGATCCCAGGGTCCTGGGATCGAGCCCCGCATCCGGCTCTCTGCTCCGCGGGGAGCCTGCTTCCCCCTTTCTCTCTGCCTGCCTCTCTGCCTACTTGTGATCTCTGTCTGTCAAATAAATAAATACATAAATCTTTAAAAAAAAAAAAAAAAAGAAGAAGCAGCAGCAGCAAGAAGAGCCCTGCAAAGGCTCTGATGCATAGGCCATAGGCCATAGGCCACAGACCCTCCTTGGCTCATGAGGGTTGTTCCTTGGAAAAAAAGTGCCTTCTACATGATGTAAGCAGGCTCCTGGGGCCTCTCCTGGCTGGGAATACCTCTGCTACCACTCCCAAGGGAGCACTCAGCCCGAATCAGAACTGAGTCCTGCCAAGCAGGGGCATGCCAGACCCTATCAGAAAAGTCCCTGGCCAGCCAGCCCATCCCTTTTTGAATGACCCTCTCCAAGTGGACAAGGCATGATTTCCCTCAACCCTCAGCTGGCCAAGGTTGTTCCAAGGACAGTGGCCAACATAAACAGCACATAAAAATGAGTCCAGAAACCTAATTTCCAGCTCTGGAATGATGAACATCTATGTGTGTGTGGTAAACCAGACTTCCTGGGACAGCTTCCCAGAGCCCAGGGCCATCTGTGCTGCCCAAATCCTCACGCCCAAAGGTGCCCCTGGCAGTGTGGTCTCCAGAGAGGACAGCTGTCTTGGGGATCTGCTCTCCCAACTCCCTCCCTCCCAGGCCCCAAGAAGGAAGGAGAGAGACAGCTCTGGGGTTCAAAGGGGCCCAGCCACCATGCAAACGAAGAGTCTTGTGGAACGTGTGGACTGGCAAGCGAAGAAACGGCAAAATGGTCTGGGCCTAGAGGTGTGACAGGCCATTACTCGGTTCGTAACAACGAAGAATCACTGCGTAGTGTTTTCTTGGAAGGCACCCCTGAGGTCACCGTTCACCCACAAGTGGCTGTCAATGGACGCTTCACTCCACAGTTGGTGCTGGCCAGTCTACTGACATCCGGCAACCTGTGGGCTGCGGCGTCGAGTGGAGCGCGCTCATTCCCACACTGACCTGTCAGGCAACGCTGCCGGAAGCAAAAAGACCCCAAACTGAAGGTGATGGCACTCTCAGCTCTGCAGAACAATTTTGGAGCTGGCAAGAGGCCACAAGGAATCTGAGCAGACAAACGAGACACCACAGACTCCACGCACGACAGCCCAGGCCCTGTCCCCACATGGCAAGTCCCAGAAGACTAGGGGACGCAGCCCCTGACAAGCTTGTTCCTGTGGTGTCCCAGCCAGAGCAGACTGCCTAGGACAGGTAGGAGACCTGCAGGTGACACAGTGGCAAGAGCAGAAAGGGGACAGTTACCCACCGAACACGAAGACAGAAGGAACACAGCACCACACAGATGAAAAGAAATTTGGAGAAAAGTGGCCTGGGACCATTCAGGGCAGAATCAAACAGCGCTTCCCATCTGAGTCAGTTCTGAATTAGAGCAAAGAACAAGGCCTGGCACACCCTCACACAGAGATGAAATTTTAACATTTTTAATGTGAAACTACTTTAATTATTTAGTTTTGCCTGGATAATAATTATTATTATAACGACTGTTATATAATGACTATTATATAATGACTGTTATAATATTATAATTATCATTATAATGACTGCTGCAGGGAGATTTTCCTAACCTCATTACTGCTTCTATATTGGTCCGCTGATGTTCTACTATGATGTGAGCTTTCTCTTCTCCCACACGTCATCATTTACACCAGAATGGACTCACGGATGGCCTTCTTGTGGGTTTTAAACCATCACTACTATCATGATCTATTCTGATGCTCCAGTGTCCCAGACTGCGCTAGTGGGAGCCCCTTCAACCATGTCCTGACTTCCTGGCAGAAAATATTTCTAGCACGTTGCATGCTTTTCCTGCCCTGTCCCTGGAATCAGCCATTTCTCCAAGGATTCCTAGTCCCCGTTAGTGGAACATGGTGTTAGAAACCATTATCTGGGCAAACCAGTGTGCTATTTGTCCTGGTTGCTAGGCCTTCCTAGCGGAAAGAGCACACCAATATTTATATATGTAGATACACATCCATATGTATGGATAATATTTACATACATGCTAATTTCTACATTTATCAATATCGGAAGCCGCAAGTTTACACAAATACCTCCAATTACAGTCCAATATAACTGTGTTCATTCTCACTTTCCCCTTTATCTGTAACTCCCTCCTCTAACAGTGGGAAAACCAGCCTCCTTCACTCTCAATGTATTCGCTTATCTGCTCAATCCCAGTGTGTATAACCAAGTTCTCCAAACCACGAGGCTGCCACCACAGTGAGCTGCCTTCTTCATGTGGCCTTTAACTTCTGCCAGCTTCCCTGTTGGCCCTGCATGAGTGCTTTCTTTTTTCTTTTTCTTTTTTTTTTTTTTTTTAAAGATTTATTTATTTATTTGACAGAGAGAGAGAGATCACAAGTAGGCAGAGGAGGAGGAGGAAGCAGGCTCCCTGCTGAGCAGAGAGACCCTGAGATCATGACCTGAGCCCGAAGGCAGAGGCTTAACCCACTGAGCCACCCAGGCGCCCCCAGTGCTTTCTTTTTTCAACGAGCTTTAGTGAATTGTAAATGACCATAAAATCAACCCAGCCTAAAGAATACCACTCAGTGATTTTTTAGTAAATTCATACAACTGTGTAACCATCGCCACAATTTAGTTTTAGCACATACTTCCATCGTTCCAACGAACTTCCCACTGTCTATTTCAGCCAGGCCCCATTCCCTAGCCCCAGGCACCCACCCTGCCCACTCTGCTTTCTGTCTCCATGGATTTGCCTCTTTCAGAGGCAAATATACAGGGAATTATGTATCTGTTGCAACTGGTTTCTTTCACTTAGCATCATGTTTCTGAAGCTCATCTGGGACTGGATGTGTATCATTGCTCTCTTTTTACTGATGCATCATACCCCCATTTTCTAGATATGTCACACTTTGTTATCTATCAGCCAGGTGATGGACATTCTGACTGCTACCAGTTTGGGGCTATCATGTACAATGCTGCTGAAAATACTCATATGCAGCTTTTTGTGTGGACACATATTTTCTTTTACTGTGGGTAGTGTGGTAGGGCAGAACAATGGCTTCCAAAGATGACCAATGTGCTCATCAGCCAACCTTCAGAAAACAAGGTCATCCTGGATTATTTTATATGAAGTCCATGTCCTAATCCCCAGAACCTGTGAATATGTTATGTTACACAGCAAAGGGAAATTAAGGTTGCAGATGGAACTAAGGCTGCTAATCGGCTGGTGCGAAGAAAGAAGATTACCCTGGGTTCCCTGGGCAAACCCACTGTACTCACAAGTGTCCTTTCAAAGGAGAAGAGGCAGAAAAAGTCAGAGAGATACTCCATGAGAAGGATATAGCCCACTGTTGCCAGCTTTGAAGATGCAAGAAGGAGGCCATGAATCAAGGGCCTGTGGACAGCCTCCAGAAGCTGGCAAGTTTCTCCTCAAGAGGCTCCCAGAAGAAATGCACCCCTGGTGACACCCTGATATTAGCCAGTGAGACCCCTTTTGGACCTCTAACCTCCAAAGCCATAAGATAATACATTTGTGTTGTTTTCAGCCATTTACTTTGTAGTGATCGGCAATAGCAATAATGGAAAACCAACACAGATGGTCCCCAACTTAAGATGGTTCACATTACGATTTTTCGACTCTGTGATGGTCCAAAAGCAATACGGTCATCAGGAAGTGGACTTCAAATTCTGTATTTCACTCTTTTCCTGGGCTATCGATATGCTGTATGATACTCTCTCTCAGTGCTGGCCAGGGGGAGGGGCCGTAGCTCCCAGTCACCGTGCCATCTTGAGGATAAACCACCAGTAATTTACGATCACCCTGTTCCCCATAGAACCATTCTGTTTTTCACTTTCAGTGCAGTATCCAAACATGCCATGAGAGGTTCGACCCTTTGTGTTACATGATCGTGCTTAGCTGGAAGCTAATATTAGTGTTCGGAGCACATGTTCGGAGCACATGTACGGTCTCCTCGGCTAAGCTAGGCGGTCTGGTAGGCTAGGTGTATTAAGCATACTTGCCACGTACATTATTGACAACTTAGGATGAGATCCTTGGGATACCCAACCCACTGTGAGTTGAAGGAGATCTATACAGGCAGATACCTAAGAGCGGATATTGGGTTGGAAAATAAGTTTATGTTTAACTTTTGGGGGGGTATTTTAGTGTAAATCACTGCCAAATTTATATTGGTTTTCAAGCTGGATGTATCACTTTATGTTCTGGCCAGAAAAGTGTGATTTTGGTGAGTTTCTAGGACACTTAAATGGTGGTTTTTGACACTTTCGTCCAGTTTTATCACTATTCTGGGGGGTGAAGATTTGCCAAGCTTCTCACTCCACCAGACCAGCCAACACCCAAGGACTTTTTGACACAATTATTGAAGAAGGGAGGAAGAAGGAGAGGAAGAGGGGAGGGAGAAAAGATCAAATACTTGTAAATGACTTACTGGCGATACTAGAGGGCCACAGATTTCAGGGGCTCACATGCTATCCCACTTCTTATTAACTGAATGATTTGGGCACATAGTCTCCCTTGCCTGAGCCTGAGGTGACACGGACAAGGCTTACATGCAGCGCTCAACCTCTAAGAGCCACCATTTTGTCCGCACCGCTCTATTTGTGAAAATGGACTAATGTATAATTAATCATAAAAAACCCACAGCGTGGGCTCCTAGAAATATAAACATTTGCCTGGTTGGCCTATTTTCCAAGTCACTCATAGATCTCAGAAGCCGATCTTTGGAACTACAAAACCTGACAAGTCATGTGTTGCCCACACACCCTATTCTTCCATCCATAACAACTCTATACATCTGGACAAGATTCTGTGTTTTTAAACGTCTTTTCAGTACATATGTTCATGTGCTCTTCCAAAAACCCTAGTGGACAGACAGCACAGGAATGGTCACATCGGACCGATTAAGGAAACTGAAGACCAGAGCTGCCAAGTGATTCACTCAAGACTCTACAGAGAAAGGGTGGCAGAAAGGCCACCATTTTCCCTTTTCTGTAGCACATGTCTCTGGTTTCCACCAGAGACTCCTTTCCCACCTCTCTTTCCCTGACCTCACTCACTCATGGACCGAGGAAAAGATGAGGGTTCGTCAATTCTAGAGATGCTAATCACACAGTCAACGTCCATGAACACACGCTGATTTCACTGTAATTCTGCTCATCGTGCTGGGAGCAGCCATGCATGGCTCAGCGAAAACTCAAGACTCCATTACAGAGTTAAACTGGCATTTGTTCTGAGCCCAGTGGCATTTTAAATGCATTTGCGAAAATGGAAATGAGTCGAGGCACCCAAGGCTGATTATGCAGGGCAAATTAAACACCCCTAGAGCCCACAACAAAGGCCCAGCCACTAGATCAATGGCTCTGCCAATGACTCTCCATGCTCATCCTCCCAAGGGCAAGGCTGTTCTCTTCACACAGCACTTTCATGCCTGGCCATCTCAGACCAATCTTCACAATGGCCTGACGACCTCAGTCCTACCATTCTCCTCATTTCACAGATGGGAAATGAGCAGAGGCTCAGCTCAGAAGGGCCAAATGACCCGCTTAACTCATGCAGCTGCTGAACTGTTGGATCCACGTCTCAGACTCAGGTCACTGAAACTCCAAGTTCCATGAGCTCCTCATGCTTTGTCCCTATGTCCCTTGCACACAGACCTCCTCTTCCCTCTTCGCTAGGCTCTCTCAGTCAATGTATACTCCCCTCTGAAGAACACAGTGTACATGTTAGACAACTGTACCATACTGGGGGAAGGGGTGCACATGTCAGTCCACCCAAGGCTATCTCTGTGTAACCTCCTCCCACCAAGGTTCATATACAAGGTCAATTTTTGACTTGAGGCCTTTTATAACAAAAAACGCTTGGAGATAGAAGCCATTTGTACAGAAGAGCAATGCCTGAGGGTCTCGTCAAACTTACAAATGTTGCTATTTTTTTCTTTTTTAAGATTTTATTTATTTATTTGACAGACAGAGATCACAAGTAGGCAGAGAGGCAGGCAGAGAGAGAGAGGGAAACAGGCTCCCCGCTGAGCAGAGAGCCGGATGCGGGGCTCGATCCCAGGACACTGGGATCATGACCTGAGCCAAAGGCAGAGGCCTTAACCCATTGAGCCACCCAGACGCCCCTGTTTTTATTCTTTATTAGGTATTAATTTTTGGTTCTGTAGCTCTGGGGAAAGCTAACCCATTAAGTGAGTGATGCTTTGTTCTCCTGAGGCAGATCTTCAACTTTGTGGGAGGGCATGGGGGCGGATTCAGAGAACCAGAAAGTAACTGACAGACTTTCAAACCCAAGGCAGGTAAGTCATAAAATGGAGAGCCATGTAAGCCTACCATGTTTCTGTCTCCCTCTCCCTCAATTATCCACAGACATGACCAAAGCGTCTATTCCAGCCCCCAAAGAACATTTTTTTAAGCTCCCTCTCTAGGCTCTGTTCCAAAAGCCCTAGAAGCGCGCACACACACACCCCATCTGGACACAGCAGTATCTGAGTGGGAGGGGTCACACCTGCATGTCCCCAGAAGGGCAGTCAGGGGGCACATGCCATCTGCTCACCTTCTAGGAAAACTGGAGAGGGGGATCGTACCCACAGCTCCCCGTCCCTTGTAGCCTTGAGCTGCTCCCCACATTTCCAAGGATCAGTGGGAGTTGGGGAGGGAGAGGCGGGAACTGCAGGATTTGCGGATTCTCCCTCACAAGGAAGGATGTTCAGATTCATCCATTCATTCGCTCATGGCCAGACAGCAAGTCAGGAACCAGGGACTGGCAGCGGCAGAGCCCTCACCGTTCCCAAAACCACTTCCCACACGCTCTTCTTGACTGACCTGCACTGTCCCTGTCTGCCATGCCCATTTTATAGGCGAGCAAACTGACATCCCAAAGCGACCTCCCCAGTCCCAGAGCAAGCAGCAAAACCAGGTCAATAACCCAGAATCGAGGCAGGTGGGTAGACGTCACTGCCCATGCCCTCAGCACTGGGCAGCCTTCTCTCACCCACCAGTCCCTGCCCGAGTTCCCAGAAAAAGCCCAACTACAGTCTCCATTCACATCCCAGTTCCACCACTGCCTACCTCCACCTTCCTTGCCTGACTATCCTCGTCTTTAAATGGGCACAAGAGTAACCCCGTCATAAGACCGCTGAGGGAGACAAAGGGGAGCTGTGCCCTTCACAGCACCTGGAACAGAGTGAGGCCACCACAGACACCAACTGCTCGTATTACTGTGGCACCTTGGGGCCCTGCTGGGCACACTGAAGGGGCTCAGGACCCTCCTTGCACCCATGAGGCCCCTAGTCAGTGAGCTGGCTTCTCCCCTGCCCCGGCCGCCCAGGAAGACAGCAGGGGCTGGGAGGGAGGGAGCGGCCCATGGCAGGGCTCCGGGCAGCCTTGTGGCCGGGCACTCCCGGTGCTCGCCTTTGTCTGTGCTCCTGTAACTGAGAGGCCCGTCTAGACTGAGCGGCTACTAGAAGTAATCCCAGGAAAATCTCCCTGAAACCCGATCCCTGCCCTTATCGAGGGCCAGGCAGATTAGCCTGATTGATTGAACAGTGGACGCCAGAGCCTTAACAGGATCTCCGTGTGTCTACCGTGCAGAAGGGGCTCAGGCCAGGCGCGAGGTCCACTTTGCAGAGGAACCTGTCCTGTGGGGTCAGCAGGCCAGTTGGCCTCCATACCCCCCACACCCCGACCCCCGCCGGAGGGGCCTGGGAGGACTCCCTTCCACCAGGCCACGCCAGCCACCCATAAGCCCGCAAACCACAAGCCCTTGTAGCATTGAGGGGCTGCTTTCCGTCACCCACGGGCCCATCCTGGGAGCGCCCGGCATCGTCACCATGCAGGTCCTCACGGTCACCACCAACCTCACCGTCGGTGCTCAGAGCTAAGCGGCACCCTCAGGCTCCCACACTGGAGAGGAGCAGAATCAGAAGCCGGATTGGGCCTTCGGACACAGATGTAGGAGCTCTTACCCACGCTCCAGTCCTGCCCCTTGGCCCTCACACCGCAGTGGCCAGCAAGCCACGGACCCTCCAGATGACCTTCCGATGTCCTTCAGTGGAAAAGCCAGCCTGTGGGCCCCTCTAACATAACCCAGGGTGTGTCAGCCCCAACAGACACCTGCAAGCCGGTGTCGTCACCCAGATGGTCATTCTCTGTTGTTTTTCTCTGAACCATCAAGCTTGGGAGCTCACTATAAACAAAGCAAGGCTGCCCCAAGCTGCCTCTACCAAGAGCCTTCCGGAGGAGGGTGCCCTTAGCCGCACACAGGCCTCAGCTCAGCAAGGGTCGGGCTGTCCCAGCCACAATCTACCGGTCCTCACCGAGAGCAGGTTGCAGAAATACCTGGTTGGCACACCTTGTGGTCAGCATGTTTGGAGAGCCAGGGAAGGAGGATGGACGGCTGAGCTGGTCAGATCAAGGCTGACAGGGTAGCCCGGGATAACAGTGCTCACAGTAAGCCAAACCTGACTTGCCCCCTACCTCCGCCACTCACCTATGTGACCTTAGGACGAGCCCCAGCTGCTTCATTTCACAAATTACAATTTCAACCTCCTCCCCCCCTCAACCCTGCGCAGCTCTAAAGGTTGTCAGGAGCAAAATGAACCCATCAGTACCCTACATGGTGGGTTAGGCATGGCAAGAGACTTGCCCCCAACCAAGAAACTCTTATTAAGACTCAGAATTGGTGTAAGTGGGAATGAACTATTATCATGTGAAAGCAATGAGCCAGGAGGGTCAAGTTCTATCCCATCCTGCAGAGTGAGTGCAGAAGTTAAGGGGTTTGGGAACACTGTGTCCTGGGGCAGCCCCCTCACCACTGACCACAGCACAGGCTGGTGAGTCTCTCTCTGGGACATCCCCTGCATGGCCGGGCAGTCGCTGTGCTGGGACTTCATGCCACAGAGGAGGAAGGCTGAGGTCCAGGAGACTTCCCCTTAGGACCCAGTGAGAACATTCCCGTGGAAGCATGATCAGCTCATTAACGAGAGTGGGTAACACTGATCCCCCAGTAATACCTCTTTGAGGATTTTTTTTTTTTTTTTTTTGCAACTCACATACCCATCTGGGGTCCTAATTCATTTCAGCAAATGGCATCTGTCTCTGCGATCTTAAATGGGATAATCCCTGCCCCTGTGGTTTCCTGGGAGCCAGGTAACACCTGTGCTTCCAGAAGGCCCTCACCTGCCCTCCCACTGGGCCCCTGCATGGGATTGATGTCAATCCCTGGCCATCCCCATATCTTACCCCAGCATTTCCCATGTCAGTCCAGAGCCAGCCAGATCCTTAGCCCAGGCCTGGGCCCCATTCTACTCTCTGGATGGTGGGCCCTGAGGTCATCATCTTTTTCGTCCTCCTCAGCCCACCCACCCACGGAGAAGCAGCACCTTCCTCTCCCATCACTGGTCAGTTTCTTCCTCTACCTTTATTACTAGGCAGGGATGGGGCCCATGCCAGTCAGGGAAGGGGTTTGCAGGAGTCCTGAGACCATGAAGCACCTTGCATGCCAACGACAAAGAGGCTAAAATTAAGTTTTCCCACCCAAGTTAGCACAAGAAGCATTAGCAGAACACCCCTACAGGCCAGTCTCTGTGCAGGGTGGAAAGAAACAATATACACCGCCTACCCCCCAGAAACCCATCTTACCAAGGCCACACTTGCCAGGGACCCCAGGGGCTTGACAGAGGAGCTGTGATTGGCAGGGAGGGAGTGCCCTTCCAGGAGGGGCTTTGGAGACCCAGGCAGGAGGCCTGGGCTCAGGTATTCTTGAGGGGCAACTCAGTATGAGGGACAGCAGCCCAGAGTGGAAAGGGCCCAGCTCAGTAGGTCTCCTAGGAGAAGGTAAGTGGAGCTCATATCACAGTGTGAATTTGCACCGTGGGAAAAGGGAGGCCACTGATGACTGCAGAGAAGGGCTGAGTTCTGGAAAGACCACTCTGGTGGCACAACAGCAGGTGCATGGGGCAGGCATGGAGTGGGGAGGGCGAGAAGAACAGAGAGAGGACAAGTGTAATAGTCCCAGTGACAGAGGGCTCCAGGGCCCACAGTGTCTCCCATTAATAAGCTGTGTGACCTTGGGCAGGTTACTTAAACTTTCTGAGCTGTACTTACTCCCTCTGCCAAAAAGAGACTCCAACAACGGTGTGTCTTGTGGATTCAAACTGATAACGCCTGAAAAGCATTTAGCAGGATGCCTGGCACACAGTAAATGCTCAATAAATGTTTGCTTAGAAAAGCAAAAAGGCAAAGGCTGACATTGAGAGCCTCCTCCCTCCCCCAAGCTCCCCAATCAATAAAAGCAGCCCTTTTATCTAAATCCCTGGGACCAAAGGGAAACCAAACACAGCAGCTGGAGCTCTGCTTCCCGAGACCCATGCCCCCCTGCCCGGGGTTCTCCCTTTGGGGCCCATCGCGACTGCTGTGGCCGAGAAAAGAATGTTGGCGCCATGACCTGACCGTGAACCTTACCCCAGCCTCTGAACGCGCATAAAAGCCTTTCTCCTGCCTCGGCGATGCAAGTACCACCCGGTCCAGCACCCCTACCCACGGGGAGCCCACAGAACCCACGTGAGCCATGCAGAACTACACACCTGCCTTGTTCGGCTGCCTGCACCACGGCTGGGGCAAAGCAGGAGAAAAAAGGAAAGAAAAATTTGTTCTTAATATTTATGATCCTGGTGGTATTCTTGTGCACAGGGCTGAATTCCTGCATAAAGAGGGGAAATTCAATCCAGTGTAAAATGCGCTTGGTAGAGGAGGGGGTAACACAAGCTCCCGAAACCCTGAGAACTTTTGGTTGGTCTTTTCACAAGAAAATTGAGGGATCTTCCAGGTGGGCCGAGAGGTTGGGAGGCACAATTTCTACAAAGCTGGGGGGGGGGGGGGCGTGCAGTAGCCAGACTGGGCCAGACTCTCAAGGACTTCAGAGACAGGTTGTGCCGGCTGCTGTGGGAGGGTGATGTGGCCTGTCCCTGGCCATGATCCCCAGACACAGACATGTGGGGCAGGCTAGCAATTTGTGGTGGGCAGATGAAGCATGCTAGCATTTGAGGTACAAGGAAAGCGGCACTGTTTCCCTGGCTGTCTCTGGATCATCACTTATTTTCCATAGCAAGGTGTCACAAACTCCAGGCTCGAATCCCATTTCCCCATTTACGAGCCATGCCGCGCACACATGGTGACCTGAGCCACAAGTGACAGAAGGACACAATGGCAGCCCCCCAGGTGCCCGGCTCGAGGGTGACCTTGAACAGGATGCTTGTGAAACACTGACCTAGGCCAGGCACGTCCCTGTCCTCAGTAATAGGGCCCACTTCCAAAGGTGGCAGATCTACGCCACCTCCAGAGCGGGCTGGTGGATCAATTATCTAGATAAAATAAATACTTTAAATGACGGTCACTAGGTAATTGAAATAACAAGGCTTTTGCCCCCATGGAAATTATCTCAATAGCGTCAAGTTTCTTATGTGTACAATAGATATGAATGGAGAAACAAGGGACTTAGTGGTCCTCTTGGAAAAGCCAGCCCCTGCTCATATTTCCAGAAATTGTAAGGACAACCTCGCCTTTGCAGAAAGCATGATGAGTTCTTAGAACCAAAAAACGCAATTCCCCATCTTTCACAAATTGCTGTGTGCTGGGAGCCAAGGCAAAGAGACTCTAGAGAGATACAAAGTTCCCATTAAATGGTAGCAAGCAAAGTCCTAAGGAGTGTGACTTGATTTGCCAACTTCCCCTCTCTAAAAAAGAAGCTTCTACATTTTTTTTTTCCTGTTTTTAATGAGGAATGTCTCAAATCGGGCTGCAGGATCTTAAACAGAATATCTGTATCAGGCTACGATTTGAGGAACCTGGTTCCTCTTGGTTGGCATTTTTTTTTTCTTCTTTGTTGAAACAAAATTTAGGTGAAGTAAATGTATCCATTTTGTATACTTTGTTGCATTTTGGCACACACAGGTAGCCAGCACTGTAGTCAATATCTCAACTATTTCAAGCACCCTCAAAACTCCCCTGTACTCTTCTATACTCAGTTCCCCTCCCTGCCAGCCAAGGATACATGTGTCCTTCAGTCACCAGTTTTGCTTCTTGCAAAACTTTACGGAGATGGAATCACAAAGATGTGCGTCTCTGTCTCGGCACACTGTGTTTGCAACTCTTCCTCTATAGCCTGTATGTTACTATGGGGCTGATGAGCATTCAGGTTCGTTCTACTTTGGGGCTCTTATGAATGAAACAGCTCTTAATATGCATATTAAAAGCTGGTGGTGGACATATGTTTCCATTTCTCTTGAATAAATACCTAGGAATGGAAGACAGTCAAGCGGGAATGTGAGTTTAAAACAAGCTGCCAACCCACTTCCCAGAAAGGCTGCACAATTCTACACTTTGACTGTGTGTGAGGTTTACAGTTAATCCATATCCTCGAGAGCACTTGGAAAGGTCAGCTTTTGTGTGTGTATTTGAAATATTTTCTTATTCTGCAGATTTACTGAGGTATAAATCGTAGTCAAGAACACTCAGTTTGTCAAAAACACTCAGATACAGTTTGATTAACTTTGGTGATAATATATAATCATACAACCACAGTCAACAATCAAGATGTATAACACATCTGTCCCCCAAAATTCTATCCCCCACTGAGCCCCTGGGCAGTTGGGTCCCTTATCCATGAACAGGAACACTCAGCCACTACTGATCTACATTCCTCCCTCTTCTCTTATTTGCAATAGTTTGAGAAAGATCGGTATTAGCTTTTCTTTAAACATTTGATAGAATTCACCCGTGACGCCATCTGGTCCCGGACTTTTGTTCGCTGGGAGGTTTTCGATCTGTGAGTCAATTTTGTCACTCATAATTGGTCTGTTGAGATCTTCTATTTCTTCCTGATTCAGTCTTGGAAGATTGTATGGTTCCAGAAATTGATCCATTTCCTCCATGTTGTCCAATGTGTTGGCATATCCTTTTTTTGTAGCAGTCACTTACAATCCTTAGTATTTCTGTAGTGTTGGTTTAACATATCCTTCTTCATTTCTGATTTTATTTGAGTCCACTCTTTTTTTCTTGATGAGTCTGGCTAAAGCTTTATCAAGGTTGTTTATATTTGCAAAGAACCAGATCTTTGTTTTGTTTTAATGATTCATCTTGTGTCTCCTCAGAAGATTAATGTAATGCTTGGGACATTTTAGTGTGAATGACTGCAAAATCTATGATAATCTTTATTGGGTATTGCATACATACTCTCTTGAATGCAGGAATATATGCCACTAGAGTCCTCAGGGACAAGAAAGTGCTATTTCAGGAATTCTTAAACTGTAGCATCTTTTAAAAAAAAAACTGAAGTACAGTTGACATGCAATTTTGTATTAGTTTCAGGGGTACAACACCGCGATTCAACAATTCTATATGTTACTCAGTGCTCACCAGGATAAGCCTAAGACCAGCTCTTAGTTTCACTGATCTTTTCTATTATGTTTTTAAGTCTCTAATTTATTTCCTGCCTTCTACTAATCCTGGACTCTGTTGTCCTTTTTCTAGATGTAAAGGGTGTTGGGTTAGATTGCTCAAGATTTTTTTTGTTTCTTGAGACAGGCATCTATCACTATAAACTTCCCTCTTAGAATTGCTTTTGCTGCATCCCCAAAATTTTGAACCATCATGTTTCCATTTTCATTTGTCTCCAGGTTGGGTTTTTTGTTTGTTTGTTTGTTTTACCTCCTTGATAACCCATTAGTTGTTTACTGGCATGTTTAGCCTCCATGTGTCTATGTTTTTTCCAAAATTTTCCTTGTAAGTGAGCTGTAGTTTTATACTGCCGTGGTTGGAAAAGATGTTTGATAGGATTTCAATCTTCTTAAATTTCCTGAGGCTTATTTTGTGCCCTATCATGTGATCTATCCTGGAGATGTTGCATGTGTTCTTGGAAAGAATGTACTTTCTGCTGTATTGGAATGGAATGTTCTGTATATGTTTGCTAAATCCATCTGGTCTAATCCTCATTCAAAGACAATGTTTCCTTTTTGGTTTTCTGCCTGAATGATCTATCTGTTGATGTAAGTGGGGTGTTAAAGTCTCCTACTATTATCGTGTTTCTGTCCATTTCTCCCTTTACATCTGTTAATATCTGCTTTATATATTTAGGTACTCCTATGCTGGGTGTACAGATATTTGTAATTATTGTATCCTCTTGTTGGATTAACTCCTTTATCGTTATGTAATGTCCTTCCTTGTCTCTTGATTCAGTCTTTGTTTTAAAGTCTGTTTTATTAGGGGTAGCTGGGTAGCTCAGTCAATTACACATCAGACTCTCCCCATCTCAGCTCAGGTCTTAATCTCAGGGTCCTGAGTTCAAGCCCCACACTGGGCTCTGCACTGGGCATGGAGCCTACTTAAAAAAATAAAATAAACTCTATTTTTTTCTGATGTAAGTACTGCTATCCCAGGTTTTCTTTTGCTTCCATTTCCCTGGAGTATCTTTTTCTATCCCTTCATTCTCAGTCTGTATGTATCACTAGGTCTGAAATGAGTCTCTTGAAGGCAGTACAAAGATGGGTTTTGTTCTGTTTATTAGTTCAGTCACCCTCTCTTCTGATTTGCACATTTAGTTCATTTGCATTTAAAGTAACTATTGATAAATATTTACTTATTGCCATTTGCTCCTGGTTTTCTGGTTGTTTTTGGTAGTTTTCTGGTAGTTTTCTGTTCCTTTCTTCCTCTCTTGTTCTCTCGTGATTTGACAACTTTCTTTAGCATTATGCATGGGTTCCTTCCTTTTTATTTTTTTTTTTAACTGTAACTATTTTAGGTTTTTGGGTTGTGGTTACCGTGATGTTCTTACATAACTTCCTATGTAAATAGCAGTCCTTATGACGTTAATGGTTGCTTAAGTTCAAACACATTCTAAAAGCACAACATTTTTACTTCACCCTCCATATTTTAGATAGTTAACATCCTATTTTATATTTTTTAAGTCTGTGTATTGCTTCAATTTTTACAGATATAATCGATTTTGCTACTTCTGTTTTAACCTTCATACCAGAAATTGCTGTACTTCAATAGTAAGTTTTAAAATCAGGTAGTTTAAATTCTCCAAATTTGTTTTTCTTGTTCAAGATTACTTTGGATATTCTAGGACCTGTGTGTTTCCATAGGAATTTTAGAATCAAGTTGTTAATTTCTACAGAAAAATTCATCATGACAGATTGGAATTACATTAACTGGGGAGCACTGACATCTTAACTATATTGAGTGTGCTAGTCCATGAACATGACACCTCTCTCAATTTATTTAAGTCTCTTTAAATATCCTCAGTAATGTTTTGTGGTTTTCAGTGTAGAGGTCTCACACATATTCCATTAAATTTCCCCTTATATATTTTATGGGTTTTTTAAATTTCTTTAAGTTTTTTAAAAAGTTATTTATTTGACAAAGAGAGACACAGCGAGAGAGGGAACACAAGCAGGGAGAGTGGGAGAAGGAGAAGCAGGCTTCCCGCTGAGCAGGGAGCCTGATGCAGGGCTCGATCCCAGGACCCTGGGATCATGATCTGAGCCGAAGGCAGACGCTTAACAACTGAGCCACCCAGGCTCCCCGGATTTTTATAACTAATACAAGTGGAATTCTCTCTTGAAGTTCATTTTCTAATTGTTTGCTCCTGGTATATGGAAAAAAAAAAATGGATGACAATCCATATACACAAATGAAACTATCCTCTGAATTTGCTCAATTCATGTTTCAGTTCTAGTTGTTTCTTCATAGGTTCCTTAGGATTTTTATGCATACATGATCATATTACCCCAAAATGAAAACAATTTTAATTCTTCCATCCCTATATGTAGGCCTCATTTATTTTTTTTTACTTGACTTTTGGCAGTGGCTAGGATTTCCCAGTGCTGAACGGAAGTGACCAGAGTGGACAACATTATCTTATTTTTAATCTTAGGAAGAAAGTGCTCCATGTTTTAGCATTAGACTTGAGATAAATTATAGGTTTTTGGTAAATGTCTTTTATTGGATTGAAGAAATCCCTTCTCTTTCCAATTTGCTACATTTTTATTATAATGATGTTGATTTTTCTCAAATGCTTTTCCTATGTCTTTAAGATGATCACACGGTTTTCTTCTTTACTCTGTTAAGGTGGCTTAAAATAATTGATTTCCAAGTATTAAATCAACTTTGCATTCCTAGAATAAACATTGCTTGGTTATGATGTAGTATCCTTTTTCATACCACTGGATTTGTTTTGATGCAGTTACATGAAGGATTTTTGTCTCCACAATGTGCCTCCTATGTTCTCCTGTTCAGGAAAAATATTGATCTGAGAGTTTACGTACTTCTTCATCAGGTTTTGTTAGCAGGTCATGCTGGGCTCATAAACTGGCAAGTATTTCTTCTTCCTGTATTTTCTGAAGGAGTTAGTATAAAATTGCTATTATTTATTCCTTAACTATCGGATAGAATTCACCAGTGGAATCACCTGGGCCTCAAGTTCTTGAGTTGTAGGTTTTTAAAAACAAAATCGATTACTTTTACAGGTGTAGAGCTGTTCTGGGTCGGCACTGAAACCACAGAAGCAACACCAAAAAACACATCCGTGAAAGGAAAATTTGATGGGTTCAACTTTAGTAAAATTTCAAACTTCTGCTTTTTCAAAGACACAGTTAAGAGAATAAAAAGAAAGCCCACAGACTGGGATAACTCTTAAAAGAAAACAACCCAATAAAAATGTGTCAAAGAGCTGGTCACCTCACCAAAGAAGATACACAGACGGCAAATAACACACAAGAAATGTTCAACATCCCAAGTACAAATTCATGAGACAGGTTCACGAAACCATACCCTTACCAACGTTACGCACCTTGAGGTGTTATCTTTACACTACTGTTTAAGAAGGCAGAAAAGCATGTGATATAAGTTGTTAGTTCAAAAGCACAGTTTGTTTTCGAATTTGTTGCCGAAGAAAGAAAACTTGGGTCAATCCTGATAATTCATTCATTTTAGGGGGACATCTCCTTTCCCAAAATGAAATTCTTGTTATGTATAATTATCACAATAACTGTGATGATATGAATGAAAGAAACGCCTGGTAACTGGAAGGTTACTGGTCATGAATATATAGTTAGTACAAATGCTTTACAGTCTATAAGTATCATAACCTGCGTTTTACAGGAGAAGAAAATCAAGCATCTTCGTCTGCTCAGGATAACAAAATGCGGCAGCCTGGTGGTATTCAACAGCCAGTTTAATTTCCCATAGGTCTAGAGGCTGGCAGGTCCAAGATCAGGGTGCTGGCACGGTCAGACCCTGGGGAGAGCTCTCTCCCTGGCTTGCAAACTGTCTATCATCACATCCTCACACAGCAGGGTGGAGGGCAGGGGGTGCTGGGTGAGCCCATGACCAAGCTCTCTGGTGTCTTTTCATACAAGGGCACTGATCCTATCATGAGCCCCCTCCCCTGCTCATGCCCTCATCTAAACCAAATTCCTTCCTTAGCCCACGCCCCCACCGTGAGTATAATTACACTGGGGGTTAAGGCGAGTATAATTACAACATATGAATTTGGGACACATTTGAGCCCATAGCACCAAGATTCAGAGAAGTTCACCTGCTCGATTAAGTGGCAAGAGCCACATGAAGCCCCTGTCCACCTGATTCAAAAGCTGACATTTCCCGTAGACAACATCTCCCGCCAATAAAGCTGGGATTTAAGGCAGCCTTCCGATCGGAGCTCCTGCTTCTGCCAACGCAGCACATGCCTCCAGGAAGGGCAAAAATGACCCATGAAAACCCTGAGACATCAAAAAAGCAGTCTAAAGAAAAAGCACAGTGTCTGTGTCCACTCACCACACCCCGGTGCTCTCCTGGGCAAACCTACAAGGGGAGAGGCAGCCAAGAGTGTGGCATGGGGTAGGGTGGTGGGGAGGGAATAAAAATGTCCTGGGGCAGGAGGGTTAAGGCAAGTGCTGTGAGGGTCCAGAGCCCCCCATTCTGGCAGAATGAGGCCACCCTGGTCTCGGTTTCCCCTCGTGCCTGGACCCCCAGGCCTGCCCTTTGGATGCCCAATGAAGAGTGGCCTTTCATAAAGATATAGGGTGTTTTCACCCAACATCCAAAAAGAAATCAGCCAAGTCTTAACGGCTGCCTTATCACCAAGAAATACAAGTTGTAAAAGATTCAATCACATCTTTCTCACCCCTACCTCAACCCAGAGGCTCCCCAATTCCAGACCCTCCTATTTTAGCGATTGGATTAAAGTCAGGGACATCTATTATTCGCTTCAATAGGTAATAAAATCAACCGTGTAAGCTCTAATTTTATTTTAAAATGTTTTTCCTTAGACCATGTCAAAGTGTCTCTGTGATCAAACAGCCAAGTGAGGATGTCATGATTCTGAAGATATACATCGCTGAGTCAGCCATGTCAAAATGCCCAGCATAACCCTCCCCAGGTGTTACGCTAGTAGGTTGGACACTCCCATCCACAGCCCATGCTCCCAAGGACAGAGAGAGAGGACTGGCCAGTCGCTGGAGCCGTCAGAACACACCCATTTATCAATTAAGCTCACTGTCCCATATGGGCTCAGTGTGGGACACCCACACACAATGACAAAGGTGACACCAAAGATCAATGGTCACAGGTCACCACAGCAAATAAAATAATGAGGAAGTTTGAAACACTGTGAGAATTACCAAAATGTGACACAGAGCCCCAAGGTGAGCAAATGCGATAGCAAAAATGGTACCAGAGGCACCAACGGGCTTTCTCGGTGCAAAGTTGCTGCAAACCTCTGATCTGTAAAAATTTTGCAATGTCTGCAAAATGTAATTTAGTGAAGCATGATAAAACAAGGTATGCTGGTAGTTTTAACCACAGTGAAAGCAAAGAACAGAACACATCAAAAGCAAACTGCAAAAGCACCAAAGATAAAGGAAAAATCTGGAAAGCATCTAGGGAAAACAACAGATTGTACAGGGGGAGCAACTATTTGAAATACTACGGACTTCATATCAGAACCCTGGGGGCTGGAAGGCAGTGAAACCACATCACTCGAGTGCTGAAAGAAAAACCTAGAACTCTGCATCCGGTGAAAATCTCCTTCATGAAAGCAAAAGAATGACATTCTCTGAAGAAGGGACCTGAGGGAATGCGTCACCAGCGGAACGGTGTTAAAATAAATGCTAAAGGAAGTTTTCCAGGCTAAAGGACGATGATCCCAGAAGGAAACTTGAATCTTCAGGAATGAAGAAAGAGAAGCAGGAAGGGTAAATAGAAGAGAATTTTTTTTTCGTTTTAAGTTTTTAAAAACACAAGATTGTTGGAAGTGCACCTGGGCAGCTCAGTTGGTTAAGCAACTGCCTTCAGCTCAGGTCATGATCCTGGAGTCCTGGGATAGAGCCTCACATCAGGCTCCCGGCTTAGCAGGGAGTCTGCTTGCCCCTCTGACCCTCCCCCTTCTCATGCTTTCTCTCCCTCTCATACTCTCTCAAATAAATAAAACTTTAAAATATATATATATTTTTAAAAAAAGATTGTTGGAAGAAAAATGATAATTGGCAGAACCCTGAAGCTTTGAAGGACCCAATGAATGTTTATATAATACCCAAAACAACTTTAACAAAAATTGGGGGGCGGTTAAGAGTATCTTCATGGCTATAAGGCTTTTCCATTTTACCTGCAACAGTAAAACATGAACTGTAAATAGACTGAAAAGTTGGGATTTTGTTGTATAATCTCTAGAGCAACGACTAAAAAATATATCTAAAAAGATGTAGTCAAAAAGCCAACAGATAAATGAAAATGGGATACCAAAAAAGATTCAGTTAATCAAAAAAAGGCATGAAATGAGACATGGGGGAAACAAAAGAGAGGAGGCAAATAGAACAATAAAATGGTTGACCTGAATGTAACTATTGATAATTTCTTTGAACATAATGGTCTAAATACAGCAATTAAAAGAGATTGTGAGAGTGAATTGTTTAGATATAGTCCCACTGTTATGCTGTATCCAAGAAATCTACTTTATTTTTTCCCAGTATTTTTAAAGATTTTGTATTTTTCTTTTTATTTTTCATTATATTCAGTTAGCCAACATATAGTACATCATAAGTTCCTATAGTGCTCGATGACTCACTAATTGCATATAACACCCAGTTCTCATCCCAACACATGCCCTCCTTCATAGCCATCATCTGGTCATCCCATCCCTTCACCTCCCCCTCCCTTCTATAACCCTCGGTTTGTTTCCCACAGTCCAGAGTCTCTCATGATTTGTCTCCCTCCCTGACTTCTTCCCAAAAATCAAAACCACAATGAAATACCACCTTACACCAGCTAGAATGGCCAAAATTAACAAGACAGAAAACAACAAGTGTTGGCAAGGATTTGGAGAAAGTGGAGCCCCCTTGCACTATTGGTGGGAATGGTGCAGCCGCTCTGGAAATCAGTATGAGGTTTCCTCAAGATGTTAAAGAAAGAGCTACCCTAATACCCAACAGTTGCACTAGTGGGTGTTTACCCCCCAAAGAACCCTACTTTAAATACAAAAAGACGTATAGGTTAAAAATAAAAAGATGAAAAAAGACTTATCATATCAACACCAATCAAAAGAGAACTGAAGTGGCTATATTAATATCAGACAAAATAGACTCTAGAACAAAGAAGCTTACCAAGGATAAAAAGGGATAGTATATAATGATAAAAGGCTCAATACCTCAGGAAAACATAGGCACATATATAGTTGGGATCACTAACAACAGAGTTCCAGATTGGCATTTATAGAGTATACCACTCCATAACTATTACAATAAAAATTCTTTTCTTCCTTTCTTTTTTTTTAAGATTTTATTTGACAGAGAGAAACAGAGTGAGAGAGGGAACACAAGCAGGGAATGGGAGAGGGTTAAGCAGACTTCCCGTTGAGCAGAGAGCCCAAAGCGGGGCTCAGTCCTATGACCCTGGGATCATGACCTGAGCCGAAGGCAGATGCTTAACCGACTGAGCCACCCAGGCGCCCTCTAAACACTCTTTTCAAGTACACATGGATATTTTATCAAGATGGATCATATAATGGGCCATGAATAAGATTTAATATGTTTTTTAAAATTGAAATCAAACAAAATTTGTTTTCTGACTAAAACAGAATTAAACTAAACTACATTAATTAAACCAAGTTATTTTCTGACAGACAAGAGAAAGGATAGACTATCAACTTATTTTATGCAGCTAGCATAGCCCTAATACCAAACCAGATAAATATATTATATAAGAAAAGAAACTACAGAGCAATATCTCTGATGACTACAAATGCAAAAATCCTTAACAAAATATGATCGAGTCACACCCAGCAATACAAAAATAGAATTAGATATCACAATGAAGTCGCATTATCCCTGGAATGCAAGGCTGGATCAAAATCTCAAAGTCAACCAACATAATGCACCATGTTAGCCAACTAAAGAAGAAAAACCAAAACATAGCAAACTGCAAAATCCACTCAGAATAAAAACTCGTCTAACTAGTAACAGCAGCAAATTTCCTTAACCTTATAAAGGCCATCTACAAAAACAAACCACTGTTAAAATACTTAAGACTGAAAGATGGAGCACTTTCCACTTTAACGTTGGGAACAAGGCAAAGATGTCCACTCTTACCACTTCTACTCAGGTCATACTAGAAGTCCTAGCCAGTGCAATATGGCAGGAAAAAGATAAAAGGCATGCAGATTGGAAAGAAAGAAATGAAACTGTCTCTATTAGCAAATAGCCACCTTTAAGATGGCTCCCACAACTAAGTAAATTTAAGATATATGGCCAGCAAACAAAAATCAATTGTATTACTCTATATTAGCAATGAACAACTGGAATTCAACATTAATAAAGTAGTACTATTTACAATATCACCAAAAACTGAAGTAATTAGGTATAAATCTACGAATGTGCAGGATCTACAGATGAAAACTTTTAAGTCATGATGAAAGAAATCAAAGCAAAGTAAATGGAGAAATCCGTGTTTATGGATTGGAAGACTCAGTATCATTCAAAGGCTAATTCTCCCCAAAATGTTCTGACTACACCAGAAGTATAATCTATAAAAGAAAAATTGATGAATTCAATTTTATCAAAGGTAAAAACATGAAATGGAATACACTATTAAGAGAATGAAAAGAAAAGCCATGGGATAGGAGAAAATATTCACAAATTATGTATCTAATAAGGGACTTGTTTCCAGAATATATAAAGTACCTCAAAACTCAACAATAAGAAAATAAGCAATCACTAAGAAATGGGCAAAAAATCTAAACAGACACTTCATCAAAGATACACAGAGGGTAAATAAGCATATGAAAAGATGTTCCATGTTATTAGTCATTAGGCAAAAGACAAATTTAAACCACAACGAAATCACTACATACTTACTGCAATGCATAAATTTTTCAAAATGACAATTCCAGCTGCCGATAAGGGTTCAAAACAACTGGGACTCATATACACTGCTGGTGGAAATGCAAAATGACAGAACTGTTGTGAAAACAATTTATCAGGTTTCTATAGATTTAAACACAGAAATACTATATGATCAAAAATTCTCAGTTCTTGGTATTTACGCATGAGAAATAAAAATTTATGTTCACACAAAAAACCTGTATGTTTATCTAACATCTTTACTCCTAATCACCCAAAGCTAAAAACAACGCCAATGCTTTTCAACCAGTCAATGGATAAACACCATTCCAATGGCACAAGGGTACACTGGAATACTCTTCAGTAATAAAAAAGGAACAAACCATTGATTCATACAATTTGGATGACTCTTAACTGCATTTGGTTAAAGGAAAAAAGTCAGACCTAAAAAAGCTACACATTGTCTGGTTCCTTTTTTATGACATTTTGTAAAAGGCAAACAAGTGAGAAATCAGTGGTTGCCTGGGACAAGATGGTGGGGAAGAGGCTGATAAAAAGGGACAGCACGGGGGCGCCTGGGTGGCTCAGGCAGTTAAGCATCTGCCTTTGGCTCAAGTCATGATCTCTGGGGCCTGGGACTGAATCCCACGTTGGGCTCCTGGCTCAGCAGGGAGTTTCTTTCTCCCTCTGCCCCTCCCCCAGCTCAGGCTCACTCTCTTTCTCTCAATAGAATAAACAAAATCTTTTTTAAAAGGGACAACACTTGGGGGGGGTGACAAAACGATTTTGCATCATGACTGCTGATGCAGACAAGAACCTATACATTTGTCAAAATCTTAATAATCATACACTTCCAAGAGCAAATTTTACTGCACGTAAATTTATATAAAATAAAATCAACCAGGATGTGGTAAGCACCCAAGACGGAACATAAATTGTAACCTAAGAGTATCACAAATGAATAGTGTAAACACACTGGAGAGGGTAGGGAAGAAAAGAACTAACCCAAGCAACTTTCATTTTTTTCAAGATTTTATTTATTTATTTGAGAGAGAGTGTAAGAGAGAGAAAGAGAGAGACTAGAGAATGAGTGGGGGGAAGGGCAAAGGGAGAAGCAGACTTTCTGTGGTGCAGGGAGCCTGACGTGGGACTCAATCCCAGGACCCAGAGATTATGACCTGAGCCTAAGGTAGCTGCTTAACCGACGGAGCCACCCAGGCACCCCCAATTAACTTTCAAAAGCTATATTTTTGCTGAGTTACTGTAAAGCTAAAGAGAAAAAGAACTGCATCCAAACAGTATGGTGTAGTTACTAAATTTGTTTCTCAAAGAGATATGAATTGGGAATTTTGAAGCAGCTTTATATGGATGTTAGAGTTGAACAAACAAATACACATCTTGCAAATAATAAAAACTAGGTTTCTAACGATCCAAAGAGGCAGTTAAAAGTAAGCAAACGAGAAAGGTCAGAATGAACACTGGTAATGGGTTGGATACCAGTATCAATACTAGAAGTATCCATGTGACCTAATAGTTTTTAAAATATACTGAGACAGTTACAAAAGTAAATGTAAATGAGTGTATGCATAGATTAGTACATACATATGTGTATATATATTAGTACACACACACACACACACACACACACACCCCTTTATCTGTATCACCAAGTAGTGCACCAGTAGAACCTAGAAACAATGACATCCCCATAGCAATGAGTATATTTACTACCTAGATCTTAGCTTCTAAATGTCATTCCTCGATTAGAAAACAAAAACAAAACAAAAACCACCGTCACCATAACCAGGGCTCTCTGGATAAGCTGGTTAAAGCCAAAGCTGGGGCAGACAAAATGCAAGGAGACCTGGGAGCACCACGGGTGCCGGAAGGTACAGACGTGCTCAAAAAAGGACGAGGACATATGAAAAGTTCAGGAACCTCAAAGAGTTGCCAGTGGCCAAAGTGGGGCAAAAAAGTTGCATGAGAGAGTAAACTATAGCGTAAGATAAATAGGCATGGGTCAATATTGAGAGAAAGAGGATGGGGAGAGGGAAGGGACAGTTCTTCCTTACAGAATAATTCTAATTAATACAGGCAGAAAGAATAAGGGAAATAGAAAATCACCATTAGAACATCCCAGCAATTGCTGCAGACAAGATCTGCAATGCTAAAATTAGTGAGAGGAAGTTTGAGGAGAAATGGACTATTCATGTGATCTCAAAGTATTTCTTCCAAGAGATTTATTAAGAAAAAATAGTAACTTTCAGTAGAGAGTCCCAGCAGACACGGCCTGAACTATGTGATCAATGGTAAACCCCACCAGTAATAATAAGACTTACCATCCTATGCTCCCTGAGGAGATCCCTGAGAAGGACACACCACTTCCGGGCTATCTTGGCCAAAAATGCACCATCTCAATCTAATCATTAGACTGAGGGACATTCCATAAAATTACTTCAAAAGTATCAAGAATATCAAAGGTAAATAAAGATGAGAACCTGTCACAGATTGCTAGCCATTAAGGAGAGGGTGAGTGTTAACTGGAATGAAAGAATGGGGATGGGTTCCTAGAACAGAAAATTAACATCTGTAGGAATCCTGGTGAATTCTGAATAAAGTGTCGTTAACAGTTTGTATCAATATTAGTTTCTTCCTTTTAATAATTGTACTATGGTTATGCAAGATGCTAGTTCACATTAAGGAAAGCTGGGTAAAGGATATATAGAAACTCTAGGAATTTTACAACTTTTCTGTAAGTTTCAAGATGTTACAAAATAGAAATTTTCAAAATTTAAGACATATTTGACTGTTTAATACAAATATATATGCATACATACATATATGGTATTACAACCTATGTAGAAGTAAAATTAAATTTTAAAATAGCACAAGGGGTAAGAAGGGGGATGTAAAACTGTACTATCATGAAGTTCTCCTGTTATAGTTAAAGTGGCATAATATTAAAGATAGACTGCGACAAGTTAAAGATGCACATTTTAAAACTTAAAGCAACCACTAAAAATAAAAATTAAAAAACAACAACAACAGTAAAATGAAGGTGAACCTAATAAGCCATGAGTGGCATTAACATGGAATCATTAAAAAAAAAAAAAGAAAAAAAAAAACAGTTCCTCTAAAAGGCAGGGGAAAATCCTTTTTAAAATGTATGAAAACAGCAGAAACAAACAGAAAAATAAAGAGCAGCATGCTACAGTTAAACCCAATCCAACCATATCTATACTTACATTTAATTACAAAATAAAGGGGCGCCTGGGTGGCTCAGTGGGTTGGGCCACTGCCTTTGGCTCGGGTCATGATCCCAGGTCCTGGGTTCGAGCCCCACATCGGGCTTTCTGCTCAGCAGGGAGCCTGCTTCCTCCTCTCTCTCTGCCTGCCTCTCTGCTTACTTGTGATTTCTCTCTGTCAAATAAATAAATAAAATCTTAAAAAAAATAATCTTTAATTACAAAATAAAAACTTAATTCTAAATAGTACAATAAAGGGCAGAGCAGAGAGTCTCAATCTAGATAGAATAAAAATATAGGGCACAATTATATATTCTCTGTGAACCACTTTAAAATAAGACAGATATATTATAAGTAAAATACATAGGAAGATCAGACAAACTCTAATCGTGAGAAAGCTTAAGTGACTTTATTAATAAGAAACAAACTCTAGGTTGAGGAATAATGCCATGTAAAAACAGATATTTCAAAATGATAAAGGGGTCAATGTATTACTTTTTTTAAACTTTATTTATTTATTAGAGAGAGAGTGCACAAGTGAGCATGAGGAGGAGCAGAGGGAAAGGGATAAGCAGATTCTCCACTGAGCGTGGAGCCTGTTGTAGGGCTCAATCCCATGACCCTGAGATCACGAGCCAAAACCAAGAGTCAAATACTCAACCAACTAAGCCACCCAGGTGCCCATAAAGGGGTCAATTTATAGAAAGACACAATACTAAATATGGATGCAGCAAATAATATAAATTAAAATACATAAAACTAGAAAATATTTTGAATTAATCAAAATAAAACATCACAACTAAGTAAAAAATCATATCTAAAATTAACATATCTGTTGCATGCTTTAAAGGGTAACTCATAGCTTCAAATGCTTATACTAGAAAAGAAGAATCATCTAAAAGACTGGAGCTTCTCCCTTTAGGAGCTAAAAAAAAAGAACAAAATAAACCCAAAATAATTAAAAAGAACAAGATAATAGATGTAAGAACAAAGATTAATGAAGTAGAAAATAAAAGAGAGGAAAATCAATGAAACCAAAAGCAGATATCTAAAAAATAATGAAGTTAATCTAGTCAGACTTTTAAAGAAAAGGAGAATATTACTCGTTCTGAGAATGAAAACAGAGACATCACTACAGGTCCTAGAGACATCAAAATGATAATAAGAGAATTTTATAAATAACTATTGGCCAATAAGTTTGCCAATTAAAAAGAAGTGGAGTTTCTTGAAAGATGCTAATTGCCAGAACTGACTCCAAAAAGAAATTTAAGGGGCGCCTGGGTGGCTCAGTGGGTTAAGCCGCTGCCTTCGGCTCAGGTCATGATCCCAGGTCCTGGGTTCGAGCCCCACATCGGGCTTTCTGCTCAGCAGGGAGCCTGCTTCCTCCTCTCTCTCTGCCTGCCTCTCTGCTTACTTGTGATTTCTCTCTGTTAAATAAATAAATAAAATCTTTAAAAAAAAATTTAAAAATCTGAAAAGCTCTGTATTGTTTTATTTTCTAAATTAACATAATGTAAAGCTATTTTGGTATACAGTTCCTTTTATCCTTTAAAAATACTGAATTCATATTTTAAAATATTCCCAAAGTCTCCGGACTGGATGGCTTTAAAAGTGAGTTAAAACCAACACATAAGGAAAAGAATACCAACTCTATACTAGTCTTTCAGAAACTAGAAAAAGAGGGAACAGTTTCCAACTAATACTGTAAAGCCAGCATTGCCCTCACACAAAAAACAAAGTCAATACAAGAAAACCACAAACTACAAAACACTGTTGAAAGAAATTAAGAGCTAAGTAAATTGAAAGTCATCCAACATTTATGCGTCAGAAGACTTAATATTGTTAAAATGGCAATACTCCCTAAATTAATCTACAGATTGAACACATCCCTATAAAAATTCCAGCTGCCTTTTTGCAGGAATTGACAAGCTAATCTTAAAATTCATGTAAAAAAATTAAGGAAACTGAAAACAGGCAAACCAATCTTGAACAAAAATAACAAAGGTGGAAGATTCCCACTTCCCAGTTTTAAAACTACAAAGCTACAGTAATCAAGAAACTGTGGTACTGGCAAAAAGTGAGACATATACACAAATGCAGTAGAACTGAAATTCCATAAAAACAAAACCCATCTATCCACGACCAAAGGATTTTCTTAAATTTATTTGAGAGAGAGAGAGAGAGAGAGAGAGAGAGCAAGCACATGTGGGAGGGTAAGGGAGGGCAAGAGAGAGATGTAGAGAGAGGCTCTCAAGCAGACTCCCCGCTGAGCACAGCGCCCTATGCATTGCTCCATCTCACGACCATGAGATCATGACCTGAGCTGAAATCAAGAGTTGGACGCTCAACAGACTGAGCCACCCAAAGGTTTCTGGCCAACTGACTTTTGACAAGATGTGTCAAGACAAGTCAATGGAAGGAAGAGTATTTTTTTCAACAAATGATGCTGATAAAACAGGATATCTACAGGCGCAAGAATAACTATGGACTTTTATTTTACACGCTATATAAAAATTAATTTCAGGTGGATCAAACACCTAAATGTAAGAGCAAAAACTGTAAAGTCCTTAGAAGAAAACTTTGGATAAGGCAATAGTTTCTTAGATATGACTAACAGAAACAAAATTTAAAAAGTAAACTAGGCATCACCAAAATTAAAAACACTATTCTTCAGTGGACATCAAAAAGAAAGTGAGGGTCCCTGGGTGGCTCAGTTGTTAAGTGTCTGCCTTTGGCTCAGGTCATGATCCCAGGGTCCTGGGATCGAGCCCCGCATCAGGCTCCCTGCTCAATGGGAAACCTGTTCTTCCTCTCCCTCTGCCCCTGCGTGTGTGCCCTCTCTTGCTCGGTCTCTCTCTGCCAAACAAATAAATACAATCTTTGAAAAAAAAATGAGAAAGTGAAAAGACAACCCACAGAATGTGAGGAAATTTTTGCAAAAAACATATCTGATAAGGGACTTGTATCTAGAATCTACAGAGAGCTATTACACCACAATAATGAAAAGATAGGGGCGCCTGGGTGGCTCAGTGGGTTAAGCCGCTGCCTTCGGCTCAGGTCATGATCCCAGGTCCTGGGTTCGAGCCCCGCATCGGGCTTTCTGCTCAGCAGGGAGCCTGCTTCCTCCTCTCTCTCTCTGCCTGCCTCTCTGCCTACTTGTGATTTCTCTCTGTCGAATAAATAAATAAAATCTTAAAAAAAAAATAATGAAAAGATAACCTAATTTTTCAAAAAATGAACAAAAGCTGAGCAGACAGTTCTCCACAGAAGATATTCAAACAGTGTAAGTATGTAAAAAGATCCTCAACACTATTATCCATTAGAGAAATGCAAATCAAAACCACAATGAGGAGGCACTACCCAGGTGCCTGACTCTTGGTTTGGGCTCAGGTTGTCATCTCAGGGTCGTGAGATTAAGCCCCACATCAGGCTCTGCCCTCAGTGGGGAGTCTTCTTAAGATTCTCCTCACCTTCTGCCCCTCCCCCCACTTCTCTAAAATAAATAAATAAATCTTTTAATAAAACACACACACAAGAAGGCAGCACTACATGCCCACAAAGATGGCTATAATCAAGAAGGTAGTACTAACAAGTGTTGGTGAAGATGTGGAAAAACTGGAACCCTCACACATTGCTGATGGGAATTTAAGATGGTGGGAAACTGTGGAAAAGCATTTGGTAGTACTTCTTCAAAACTTAAATGTAGACTTACCCAGGTAACCCAGAAATTTCACATTCTAGCCTATGTCCAGGAGCCCTGAAAATACACGTCTCCATCAAAACTTGCTCATGTGTTCACAGCAATATTCCTAACAGCCAAACAGTGACAACAATCCAAATGTCAACAAGTGACCAAGGATAAACAAAATGTGGACGATCCATACCATGGAATGTTAGTCAGCTATGGAAAGGAATGAAGTAGTGATACAACGTGAATGAATCTTAAAAATGGCATGCGAAATGAAAGAGCCAGACACAAAAGGCCACAGACTGTATGATTTCATTTATATGAAATGTCCAGAATAGGCAAATCCACAGAGATAGAACTTGATGACTGTGGCCAGGGGCTTGGAGAAGGGCTGAAAAAGGAGTTCAGGATTTCTTTTTGGGGTGATAAAAATGTTATAGGATTACACGTAGTGATGTTTACACACCTTGTGAATATACTAAAACCCACTGAATTGTACAGTAATTTTAAAATACTGAATTTTATGGAATGTAAATTATATTTCAATAGGAAAAAGAAAAGCACAGACTAGTACCTCCCACAAACAGAGGCAAAACCTGAAGGAAATATTAGTCAACTGAACCCAACAATATATACTTAGGATAATATATTAGGACCATGTGGGGCTTAACTGAAAAGCCATATAATTCACCATATTAACAGAAGAAAGGGTAAGAACCATCTAATGATCTCAACTGGTGCAAAAAAGCATTTAACAATATTCAGTGCCCAGTCACGAAGCAGATTCTTAGTAAACCAGGAACACGAGGGACAATAAACATTTATTATCTCATAGTTCCTGGGCTCAGGAATCTGGGTGTGGCTTTACTGAGAGCTTGGGGCTCAAGAGCAACTCTCTTAAGAATTCCATCCGAGTATGGCTGGGGCTGCTGACTGCTCTGAAGATGCCACTGGAAGAGGAGACACTTTCAAGGTCACTCATGTGGCTGTTGACAGGTTCAGTTCCTCAAGGACTATTGGAAAGGGGAACTCAGTTCCTGATTAACTGTTGGCTGGAGGTCACCCACAGTCTTTTCCCATATGGGCCTCTCTACTGGGCAGCCCACGGCATGGCATGTGGCTTCCCCTAGGGCAAAGGAGCAAGAGAGAGTGAACCCCAAGATGAAAGACAGTCTTTGTATGACCTAAACTTGAAAGTGACATCTTAACATTTCTACATGATCTTCTAATCTTGCTTCTAATGAGAAGCATGTCAATAAGGCCAGCTCACACTCAAGAAAGGAGAGTGCACAGGGAAGTGAAAAAAATTAGGTAGGGATCTTTGGAGACCATCATAGAAACCGCCTACGATATGGTACCTGTCACAGGCACATTATATTTAACAGCATTAATATTATATTTAACGGTGAAATGTTGAAAGCTTTCTTCCCTAAGACAGAGAACAAGTAGAGGACAGATAACTGTCATTAGTTCAATTCAGCACTGTACTAAAGATCTAGGCCATGAAGATCAGTCAGAAAGAGATAGAACAGTCGCTGTCTTCTGATGACATGGTTATTTATGTGGCAAATTTTAAGGAATACATACCCCTCAAAACCACACCACTAGAACTAATGGGGGAGTTTTGCAAGGTCACAGAATAAAAGTCAAAACGCAAAAACGAATTGCATTGCATGTACTGGTTCCCAACAAAGAAAAATGGTATTTAAAACACAACATCATTTACAGTTGGATCATAAAACACAAAATACTTAGAAATAAATTTAATATAAGATATAGAAGACCAATAATACATTTTTTAAAAAGCTATGTAAAATCTCTACACCAAAGACTGTAAGATAGAAGAGATATTAAAGAAGGCTTAAATAAAAAGTAAGTTTTACCAAAAAAAGACAAATACCTTATGATCTTACTTTTATGTGGAAGCTAAAGACAAAAATCTGAGCTCATGGATATAGAGAACAGAATGGTGGTTGCCTGAGGATGGGGAGTGGGGAGGGTGAAATGGGTCAAGGTAGCCAGAAGGTAGAAATTTCCACTTAGAAAATGACGAAGTCCTGGGGATGTCACGTATAGCATGGTAACTAGAATTTGGAATACTCTATCGCATTTTTGGAAGTAGCTAAAAGAGCAGACCTTGAAATTTCCCATCAGGAGAAAAAACTATATTTACGTATGGTAATAAATTAAAATAACTGGATTTATGATTTTAGAGTATATACAAATGTCAGAGCATTATGTTGAAGCTGATATAATGGTATGTCAATTAGACCTTTATAAAAACAATTTTTTAATTAAGATAGCATAGCAAAAACATAAAGATCATCAAATGTATCAAGGGAATAGAATGGATGACCCAGAAAGACTCTCACATATATGATTTTTTACATAAGACCCAAAGCAGTCCAAATGAAAAAGGAAAGTCTTTTTTCAGAGCAGTAGCAGATCATGATGATGAGGACGAAGATGATGATGAAGATGAAGATGAATATGATGAAGATGATGCTAGAACAACTGGGTAATAATAGGAGGGAAATGAACCTTGACTCCTACATCATCCTGTATTTCCAAACATTCATTTGAAATAGATAAAAGGGTCAAGCTTTATATTCCCCCATATCAATATTTAATCATCACAGCTCCCCTGCCTCTCCAATGCTGGGTGTTGTCAGGCTTTTTCATTTTTACCTATTCTATCGTCTAGTGGGGAAGAGAAAAAAACAGACCCCACATATGTTGCTTGTAGCAGTACTAAATGAAAATTTTTTGACCTTTTCTTAAACTGTTAAAGAGAGATTTATTTATAAGTTATTTT
Source organism: Lutra lutra (assembly GCF_902655055.1). Classification (NCBI taxonomy): domain Eukaryota; kingdom Metazoa; phylum Chordata; class Mammalia; order Carnivora; family Mustelidae; genus Lutra; species Lutra lutra. The sequence continues at coordinate 74,525,257 of NC_062282.1, read as the reverse complement.
TTATTTATTTATTTATTTATTTATTTATTTTTAAAGCCAGTGTTTTGTTTTGTTTTTTAAAGATTTTATTTATTTTATTTGACAGATAGAGATCACAAGTAGGCAGAGAGGCAGGCAGAGAGAGAGGGAAGAGGAAGCAGGCTCCCTGCCGAGCAGAGAGCCCGATGCGGAGCTCGATCCCAGGACCCTGGGATCATGACCTGAGCCGAAGGCAGAGGCTTTAACCCACTGAGCCACCCAGGCGCCCCAGAGAGATTTATTTATAACCAGTAGCTCCATTCTTCCTCACCCAAAAGAATAAAATGTATGTCCACAAAAATCTCTCATACCAGAGTGTCTGTAATAGCTTCATTTATGATGGCTCCAAACTTTAACAACCCAACAGCTCCCTCAACAACAAAATTAATAAATAAACAGTGGTATTTTTATACAACAGCAATGCTATTCAACAATTTAAAAAGTGAACTACTAACGCACACAGCAGCTTGGGTAAATCCTAAAACATTACTCTGAGTGAAAGAAACCAGACACAAATGAGTGTACACTGTGTGATTTCATTTATATGAAACTCAAGAACATGCAACACTAATCTATGGTTGTAGTAATAAGAATAGTTGCCTATCAGAGGGAGGAATGACCCCAAGGGGACATAAGGGAACTTTCTGGGGTGATGAAAATATTGAATGTTTTGACTCCAGTATTGGTTACGCAAGAGTATACATTTGTTGAAATTTCATCAGTTTACACGTTTGAGTTATGTGCATTTCACTGTAGGTAAATTCTACCTTGAATTAAAAAAAAAAAAAAAAAGAAAGATCATTCTGGCTGCCGTGTGGCGAATGGACAGTTAAGAGAGCAGGAAGGAAAGCAGCGAGGGCAGCAGGCAGGCTCTAGCGGGACCCCGGAAACAGACATCAGTGATGTGGGTGGACACACGGCTGCAGCACAGACAGAGACAGATCCAGGATAACAGTCACCTCGAGTGCGACCTCCCTCATGGTAGCAGCCTTCATCCGTCTCCTCTCAATCTCACACAAAGCACCTTGGGCTCCGGGACATCGATGCCACATCATTACTGAATATTCACTCCATGCCACGTACCTAATCATTTCCCAGATTTTCATGGGTTAGAATCCCACCTCCTTTGGAAACCAGCCTCCCTTTCACGTGCTAGTTGTGCAAACTTGGGCAAGTTAAGGGCCGTACCCTTATTCTGTAAATGGGGTACAACTGTATCTATCTGGAAGGCTTATTATGGGTATCAATTTTAGATGAAATACATGTTTATCCTTAGGTTTAAACTGGACAATGAAGGCAAAGCACTCACTCCATTACCTGGCCCCAGTAGGTAGTGAAGAAATGATAGAACCTCTTCTTCTTTCCTAGACTTTCTAACTAGATGTGAGCTCTCCAAGGCATATCTCCTACTCTTATCTACGCAAAGTCATAGTAGATCACTAGAACAAGAGGGTGCTGCAGGTATGTGCTTTCTTCTGGCCCAAGGCACCAGGGAATAAGATGCTTTCTGGAGTGGGTTCTGGGTGCAGATTTGCTCACCTGGGCAACACTGACAAACCCCACAAGATTTTAGAAGGCATTGGTTTGCCCTAATTAGAACACAACAAAAGTCAAAACTTCAAAAGAAACTCAGATCTTTGGGAGCTTAGCTGTGGCTGGGAAATTTTGGGGGGGGGGAAGGTTCTAAATAAAAACTAATGAAAAAGGCTCACTTAAGAAAAAGTTAATAAAGAATGTTGACTTCACTAGTGTATTATGAAGAAATATTGTGATGTATTAAAAGCAAACAAAACAAAACAACATCTCAAAACCAAACAAAAAAAACCAACCACATATGGGTTAGCTTCCTTTGAAAATAGATCTAGTTTTAAAATGTAAGGAAATGATGCTCAGGAAAATGTGGAGGCTTTGTTCAACTCAAAACACAAATTGTTTTCTGAGTTTATTAAGAAGATTTGTGTATTCGGGATGAGCTCAGAAGGGATTTCATATGTTCTGGTCAAGTGATGTCAGACTATCAGTCCTCAAAAATCAATCAATGCATCAAAATCAAACACATTTGGATAGTCCATGGAGACATTTTGTGGAAACACTAGACTTGGGGGAGAAATGGAACGGGAACCTAAACTAACTCATCAGATGGGCTTCCACTGGCTTTCAAGAGAAAGAGACATATGGCATCCTGTTAAAGACAGAGAATTAAACAAACACATACTTACCTCTACTCTGTCCAGAAACACCACTAAGTGACAACAGAACAGTACTTTTATGGTATAACAAAGAAAGCAGAACAAAGAAAATAGGAGAGAACATTTTGGAAGCTAGGTAAGTGGTAACCAATTTAAGAGATCTGAAAAATATAGTCGTTAAGTCAACAGTAATGAAAACCAAAAGTCAAACACTCAGGAATCGGCAGTAACATTACCTCTAGAAATGGGGATGAGTGTACATTTTTTAAAAGGAGGACTGGTTTATAATCTATTTGAGAAATGCCCAAGCCTTCAGCTGTCCATCTTCATTCAAGGTAGCCTGGTGACAACCTCATCACCGCTCTGGCAGAAGACTTAAAAGAAAAGGATCTGTCAAGAAAGGATGAAACAGTCTGGAGATCACCAAGCATAGCTAAAGGCTACAGCGTCAGAATGAAAACAGAAATATTAAATGCAATTCTACAAAATGCTGTGAAGTGAATTGTGTCCCTTCAAATTTTCACATGTTGAAGCTCCAATCCCCAATGTGACTGTATTTGGAGACAGGGCTTTTAAGGAGGTAATGAAGGCTAATGAGGTCATTAGGTGGGGGCCCTAATCCAATAGGACTGGTGTCCAAAAGAGAGGAAGAGAAAACACCACAGACCATTCACTTTCTCCATATACATGGAAGGAAGACCGTGTGTGGACATAGGAAGAAGGTGGTCTTCTGAAAGCCAAAAAAGAGAAGCCTCACCATAAACCAACCCTGCTGCTACCTTGATCTTGGACCTCCAACTTCCACGACTGTGAGCAAATTAATTTCTGCTGCTTAAACCACCCAGTTTGTGATGCTAGCCTGAGCAGACTAATGATACATACACTCAGTGAGGAGAGAGTTAGCCTTCTTCCCCTCCCAAGATCCCAGAATGCTGGCAATTAGGGAACTATCCTCCAGGCAGGAGACTGAAGACAATTTCTCTAAGCAATCAGGTTAGTCCAGGAGAAAAGTCCAAAAGACACCAACACTGAAAGTTCCCTATGAAAATAGCACAACTAGATTTATGCATGAAATTCACAGCTTATAGTTTAAACAACCCCACCTAAGCATCTAGAGCTTTCAAATCAGCATTTTAGTCACTGTTATTTGTAAATGTAAGCAGACAATTAAGGATCACCAGGAATGTGTAAGAATTATCTAGTATGAAATAGAGACCAAAACACACAGGAAAGGAGGAGAAAACCTGCATGTAACTATAATATCCTCAGAGAAGATATTACATCTGTGAAGCAAGATGCTTTCTGAAAATGGAATATTCAGAAAACAACAAGAAAATGGGTTTTAGAAATTTTTTAAAAATGATGGCAGAAACAAAATGCATAAAAACTTCAAAGACAAGGTAAGGAAATGCTAGAGAAGACAAAAAGATAGAAAAATAAGAATACTGGGGAAACAGCTGAGGGGGTCTCATATCTAAACAACAGGAGTTCTAAGGAGGGGGTGGGAAGGGAGAGCATAAAAGGGGGAGGATTACAAAGGAAATAAGGAAGGAAACAACTTTCACAAGTAATTGCCAGAACTGAAGGATAGGAGTTTCAAAAGACAGAAAGTTCACTCAGTGACCTACATAACAAGAATATATCCACACCAAGGAACTGCATCATGAAATTTCTAAACAACAGGAACAAAGAATAATGCCTATAGAGGGGAAAGGAGGGAGGGAGAGAGCAAGGAAGGGTGACTGATTTCTTTATAAAATGGTCTTCTCAGCAACAGTGGAAGCTTGCAGACAGGAGCACAAGGCCATAAACGTTCTGAGAGTCAGGACTAGGAATCAGGTTGGTGACTCTACACCATATGCATCTCGATGCTTCTGTGGAAATGCAAACCACCAGTCTAGCCTGTGTGCAGGAGCTCAATGTCCTGTGCTTTCCGTACTGGGTTCTCAGTGTCTAGAAAGGTCCCTGGCACAAAACAGGTGCTTAGGAAATGGTGGCCAAGTGAGAGCGTGAACGAACAAATGTCTTCTCCCTCGACTCTGAGCTCCTTGAGGGCAAAAACTGGCTGGCTTGTCCTCCAGGGGCCTGACTCAGTGCCTTTCATGGGGAAGATGAAGACCAATTTGAAAAATGTGTACAAGCATCTCTACTATTCGGGATGAAGTTCCCGCTACAAGCTTCAACTCCTAGTCAGGTTGGAACAACACTACCAATCCCGGGAAATGTTCTCTGATAGCATTTGACATGTCACATGGGAAGACCCAAGCAAAAGAGGACAAGGCCAGGGAGCCAGGCCAAGAAGACAAGGGTGGCCTACCCACTCCCAGGCCGAGAAGCTGGCTTCCTTCCTGTATCCTCACCCCAATGCTGCGGCTACTAGTGTTTCTTAGCCGGGAGATAATAGCAGCCCACAGCCCAAATAGTCACCCCGCAGCTCACTGACTACAGACCTAGCTTTCTATGTACATTAATTTATCTGGTCTTCAAGACAACCACATGCCACATGTACTATTCCCCCAGAGATGAGGGAAGGCCCAGAGAGGTTAAGTTACTCAAGGCCACGAAGAACAGAGCCAAGATTTTAACTCCCAAAGACCATGGGCCCTTCTGCCCAGCAGCAGTGCTCTCCCCTACTTGGGGCCACCCACCAGCTCCTACTCATCCTCCCAGACCCGGCTTCCCAGCTCCCAGTTTCCCCTCCCTTACCTCTTGTCCCTCAGCTGGCTCTGCCTTTGCTCCTACTCCATTAGCTATGGTAGGATGTGCCTGGCTTGCTAGTCCTCTTGGGGTGCAACCCTGAATTCCCCATGGCCCTGTCTTCCAAGGCTTTCTCCATTCTGTTCCAAGCAACTGGGCAGCAGGCAATGCCTTCTCCCCAGTCTCCCCTCCAGCCGAGGGGAGAACCATCTCCCAGAGGGCCCAGTGGGCACCTCTGAGTCCACCCTTCCCTGTCACAAGGTCGGCTGACAGACGCAGCGTGCACCCAGGCAGTCTCCTAAGCTGAGGGAAGTGCAGTCAGGCCACAGGTGAGCCAGACCCGACTCCCATCTGTCTGAGGGCAAATGGCCAGGACAGGTACTTCTGCCATTTCTATAACCAGCACTTAAAAAGCTCAGGAGTCAGACAGGGGTTCAAATGTCCTCTGTGTGACTCTGGATGACTTGTTCAAACTCTCTGAGATTAGGTTTCCTCAGCCATAAAACAGGGAAGATAATAATACCCATTTCGCAACACAGGGGTTTGGGGAAAGATGAAACTAGTTTATAAGACCCCTCCTACTTTCTGAACCAGTACTGTACTCAGCACTGGGCAGGGGCTGTCACTGTGGATATGGGGCCCGGAAAGCCCCGAGGAGCCCTTCCTCCAGGAAGGCCCTCTGCAAACCGCCCCCCCCCCCCGCCGCCTACCTCCCCCATGCTCAGCCTCCTTCCCTCATTTCAAGCCCATGATCCCTCATGAGACCTGTCCTGAGTTCTTATCTCCAGCAAGCTCATCTGACCTTGAATTCAAGGATGTCCAAGCACCCCCAGGCCTGAGGCCCCCACTGCTCCCAGCCTCAAAGGGGTTCCCTGGCCTGGCAGGGCCTTTGAGAAGGGAAGTCCTTGGAAGAGGAGCTATGAAAAGTGGAACAGGCCCTCCCCCCGCCCCGGAATCTTTCTCACCATCTGTCTTGCTAGTCATGGACGGGTCCTCTCTCATCAGCAGTGATACCAGCTCCTTCTTCCCTGGCCATCCGGGCATCCCTCACCCAGCCTTTCTCTCCCTCCTTCTCAGCTAGCCAGTCATACCACAGGACTCGGTCTTAATTAGCCTAACAAAACTCAGTCACCAGGGGAAGTCCTTGAAGTCAAGGATTTCAACAAAGATAAACCACTAAATCCCGTGGCCGCCAGCCTGTCTTCACAGCTTCTCCCGCTCTGGCAGAAATCACACTCCCAGGCAGAAACCACAGGCCTGGCGGCTTCAATGTCCAACCCTCCCACCCCCCACCCCAACACACACACACACACCCCACCCCATCTTGGGCCACCTTATCAGGGCAGGCCCGGCCCATCCTTTATCTGCCTGCCATCTCTAAGTGCTTCCATCCCCCTGACAGGCCCCATAAAAGCTGGTGAAAGACAAGGCTGCCCCACTTCTGACATGGCTGACTTCAAAGGCTACGAATTAGGTGGGGCCGCTCTGCATGCCTTACTGAATTAAGGGCAAAGCTCAACGCTCCTGGGGTGACCCAGTTGGTCAGGGGGATCATTCTGAGAGCCCAGAGCCTGTCCATAAATACACAGAAGCAGTTAGGGCACTGGGTCTGGGGACAAGCGTCCCCAGTTCAAGTCCCAGTCTGGCCACTTGCTAACTGGGTAGGTTGCTTGCCTTGTTGTTCTCCGCATCTCCTCTGACGTAAGGGGATAACAAAATCTGCCTGCCTGTCTAGTCCTACAAGCCTCCCTGGGACAGTCTTGACATGGGGAAGAAAGTTCCCTTCTGTGTGGAGATGGCTGCTTCTTGGGGCCCCTGAGAGTGATCCTAAGAGGGCCCTGGGTAGCAGTGACAACTGAATTCGGCAGGGGACCGTGGGGAAAAAGGAATACAGAAAGGACCCAGGCCACGTGGCATGTGCAGGCTCAATTCCCACCTCTACATAACCCAGACCCATCAGAGCTCAGGGCCCCAAATGCCCTCATCCCACAGTGGCTCAAGCCTGTCCCCCAGGCAGTGAGGGGTTAGTGTTTAATGGGAACCAAGTGTCAACTCGGGCGGAGGCCAAGCTCCAGAGATGGATGGTGGTTATGGGTACACAAAAGTGTCAGTGAACTTAATGCCACTGAACTGTGTATCTCAAAAAGGTTAAATTTTATGTTCTGAGTACTTAAGCACAATTTCTTAAGTGTGGCTCTCAGGTAAAGGAGACAATCACGAAATGGGAACAAAGTGCTCCCTCGCTCTTTCAAGAGTTCAAACTTAAAACCCAAGATTCTCATCTAGTGACAGTGGACATGAAGCCCAGCCCACGACCCGGCCCCTCCTGCCAGTCCCAAATCCACCCCCAAGGCCCATCAGCCCCACCTGGCAGCTGCCCACGCTGGGCACAGGCCGGATGTGTCCAGGAGGGGTCTGCCATGCACACCGCCTCACGCTCTCGGAGACCTCAGGGTCCAGCTCTGCTGGCTCAGGCCCACGAACAGTGGCCGCTCAGGACCCCAGCTCCAAATCCTCAAAACAGAGAGAGAAGTGCCGCAAGGGAAAGGGGAAAGAGGAATTAAGCCATCCTCAGCGTCTCCCCCAAGCTGCAGTGAGAAGAAGAATCAAGACGCTTTTTAGGCCCACTGCCCAGAGACAAAATAGGAGATGAAAATATTTATTTGTTTCTAAGGCTCTTGCAATCCCAGGATGAAAGGCCCACCTCGGTTGTAACTTAACTGCAGCTCGAGCTGCTTCCCAGGCAGGCCTCCCCACGGGCAGCCGCCCACTCGATGGGTCTCGGGGCAAGGCGTTCCACCACCCCACTGGGGAGAAAAAGTGGGATCCCTGTCCCCACAGAAACTGATTCTATTAAATGAGAATTATCCCCGATTGGCATCGGGGAACCATAAATAGCCGAGCCGCCCCAGTTGAATCACCAGAACGAGCACTGTGTCAGCATTTCTATATAAACCAGGGTTTGCTGGGGGATTAGCTCACAGCCATAAAAAATTTGCTCCAGGCTGAAACTTGGCCTAAAGAAAATCTGAGCCCAGGAGTAGATACTGAAAAGAAAGCCAGCCAGACACGGCTCCTAAGCCTCCCAAGGACAAGGGTGCCTCTGAGCCAGTCCTCTTACACCAGAGCTCTGTTGTCATCAGTGTGTAAGAAGCTTGGTGATTTAGGGCACCACTTGGGGTTGCCATAATTCAAAATTTGGGGTTTGGTGTTTTGTTTTTTTTTTTTTTTTGCAAGCCAAAAGAAGGGATATTTGCTGCTTGGAGAGCTTTGCATAGGCCTGAGTTTGAGAGTGTGTGATCTAAACCCTCCCTTTCCTCCACTGACAGCTCAATGTCAAGCACAGAGAGATTTCCCCATGCAGGGCACCAGGGTTCACGTGGGTTCCTTACACGGTGTAGGCACTAGTGCATGCTGTCTCCTACACCAAAGCTCAAGTTTTAAAAGGAAGGCCTGGGAACCTACTCTATCAAAAGGGTAACACAGTTCCATGTAGGGCACAGGTGTAGTCAGCAGCAAAAGGATGTTTTGTTTTGGTTGGTTTCCCCTGTGGAGAGCCCAAAACTGACTATTAAATAAAGCTAGATGACTCTGCTCATCATATACATAAAAGGCTTCCTGGCAGACACATGATCTAATTTTTTTTTAATTAGAAAAATTAGGAGAAGAAACATTAAGAGAATGTATACGTAAATTGAGAATGGGGAGGTCTTCTTAAGTAGTTTTAGAAACCAGAAGCCCTTGGGGCGCCTGGGTGGCTCAGCTGGTTAAGCATCTGCCTTCTGCTGGTGTCACGATCCCAGGTTCCTGGGATCGAGTCCCTCATTGGGCTCCCTGCTCAGCTGGGAGCCCGCTTCTCCCTCTGCCTCGGCCCCCTCTGTGCTCATGCTCACTCTCTTCAATAAATAAATAATATTTACAAAAATAACAGGGGCGCCTGGGTGGCTCAGTGGATCAAGGGTCTGCCTTCAGCTCAGAGGATGATCCTGGGGTCTTGGGATCAAGTCTCACATCCAGGTTGCCGCTCAGCAGGGAGTTGGCTTCTCACTCTCTCTCTGCTGCTCCCACTGCTCGTGCTCATGCTCTCTCTCTCTCCAATAAATAAATAAACTCTTGAAAAAAAAAAAAAAAGAAACCCTAAGAAAGAGAAGGTCTTGATATATGGCAACACAAAGCTTTGAATTTTAGGTAGCCAGTTTTGTCCCAGACAAAATTAAAATAGAAGCAATCCATATGGCAAAAGGTTTAGATGTCTTAACAGAAGACTCTTATAAATTAATTAGAAAAAGAAAACATGGCAGAGAAAGAGACAAAGCTTATGAAAATGTATTTAAAGAAGAAGAAATGAAGAAGTTGCCAGCAAACAGTGAAAGGTTAGGCAACTTCACCATAGTTGGGAAAACGCAAATTAAAATAACAAATGTGACCCATCAGATTGAAAAAATGAAATCCAGCTCGTCCCAGTCAGTGCTGCTGAGGGTGTGGGCAAGCAGGAACACTCCATCATGGCCAGGGCACGAGGAACTGCTCCCATCCTTAGCAAAGCTATCTAGCAGCCTCTCTGAACATTTAAAATGCCCCCAGCCTCACTTTTAGGAGTATGTCCATCAGGCCATACCTACATGAATGTTTACTGCAGCATTGTTTCTTAGGGCCAAAAAATTAAAATCAAAACAAAGGTCCATCTGTTGAAATATTCGTTCCATTATGTGTTTACTGCTGAGAATAAATTATGCAGGTTATTAGAGAAAAAGAGAATAAATAACAGCTTACTTTTATCAGCAGGAAATAAGACATGGTGGATTTCTTTTATATTTAATTACATATTATCATGCATTCTCCTTTAACAAAGTTTGTTTTGTTAATGAGACTACCTCTTTTTTTAATATTAGTTATTAATTTAAAAAGTATTTTTAATTTAAATTTAAAAATTTTTAATTAAAATAAAAAAATAAAAAATAATAATTAATTTTAAAATTTTTTTAAAAATTAAATTTAAAAAGTCTTTTTTTTAAAAAGCTGTTCATGCACATCAGAAGATTGAATTTGCCTATGCCCCTTACTGATAGGAGAGACTTTCCCCTTAGCAAATTTACTAGCTAATGTGATACCATGATGTAGTGCTTATGTGAAGATATAGAGTACTGTGTCTGGCATGGGCCACATTTCATTTTACAAATAAATAAGGAGGACAAAGTAAAATCTCAATTTATGTCATATACATTACAATTTAAGCTTATCTGTATATGGAAACAGATGTACATGAAATTACCCTGTATTGTAACACTGATAGCTTTAGGGGAATGAGACTGAAAGGAAGACCCACAACCTAGTAATTTTTTCTTTATATACCTCTATATTGTTTGGGTTTTTAGGACAAATAGATTAGGGTTTTTTTTTTTTTAAAGATTTTATTTATTTATTTGACACAGAGAGAGAGAGAGAGAGAAAGCAAGAGAGCACAAGCAAGGGGAGCGGAAGGCAAAGAGAGAGGGAGAAGCAGGCTTCCTGCTGGCTGGAGAGCCTGACACAGGGCTCGATCCCAGGAATCCAGCATCATGACCTGAGCCGAAGGCAGATGTTTAATGGACGGAGCCACCCAGGCGCCCCACCAATATATTAGTTTCATAAAAATTTTAAGAGGGAAGTTTTCATCATTCCAAAAAAAAAAAAAAAATTTGCTGGTCACAGGGAGGTTGTTAGTGGCCAAACCTCCGCATGCTTCATAAATGCTCCGGAGCGTGTGAATTCATACCACGGCTCGGCTCGGCAGCGACGGCGCACTGGCCCTGCGCTCAGGGAGCTCACAGACAAGCGGGGTGGGGGCACCGCATACACGAAGACCTGAGAAACCGATTTAAAAATCCACAGGGACTCAGAGGCAGGCAGGATCTGGGTGTTGGGCGAGGGCTTCACAGTGGAGACTCCCCGAGCTCTGAGAACTGAGAACGGAAGGACCTGGATGAAGGGATTAGGGGAAGGCAAGACAGCCGCTGTCTCAACTACAGGCCCATGGCTGTGAACAAGCCTGGTCATGACAGGCCCAGGCCCCGGAAAGGGCCTGGCACACCGTGCTGCCAGCGACCCTTCCTGAGCCCCATCGGCCACACCCCCCATGCCTCAGAAGGTGGCAAGGGTAAGAGAGAGTGTGCACAGCAGTCTGCACACCGCCTCGGCAAAGGATCGGTTTCGGTTTTCCTTCATGGCACTGGCTCTCTGGGGAATGATTCACAGCTGGACTGTTCTCTGCCCCAGTGCTGAGCCAAAGGAGGGCCCTCCAAAGTCTGGGAGCCCCCGCTTCCAGGAAGCACAGGCTTCTGATGTCACAGAGCTGTATTCACACCCAGCCCCGTCCACCCCAGGTCACTCCCACAGCCACCCACCTCAGTCAGGCGCAACCATTCCCACCCAGAAGCAGCCAGACAGCTGCCATCTTGCCAAGCTGGGATCTAAGTTGCTGAGGGCAGCAACCGGACCTGACTGGATCCCCCTTCTCTGTCCTGTGACAGGCCACAGAGGAGCTCAGTGAGGGAATGATGCATCATTCTTGGTTCACAGAGCTGGTCTTTGCTGCAGAAGCCTCTGCCATCCGCCTTGGTGTCTGGCAGAGCGATAATACCACCAGGGCCTGGGAGCTGGGATCTGGTTGAGTTGGGATCTGGGGCTTATGAGACCAACCCACAGTATGAAGTTTCAAGAGACCAAAAGAAAATGGTGACCCAGATCAATATTCTTAAGGGAGTATTTGAAAAGAAGAGGACAGTTTGTGGATTGTTTTCTGTGGGGGAAGGAGGAAACAGGATAGTCTCCAAGTTATTTTCATTAGAGGCATAAGCAGTTGGTCTATTTCCCATGATTTGTAAAGGAAGAAGAAGGAAGGAGGGTGGTTTTCCCACACACACATCCTTAGTCAAAAAGGGTGACACTTTATTTCAAACCCAGGAATATCTTGGTGAGGTTTCTGCTCCTAAATTGCTCAGGAATACCAAAGCCGGCTCCTGAGGACAGACGTGTCCCTTCCTGCCGGTCCCTTCTGTCAGCCCTCAGATGGGCCAACCCCAAGCAGGATGATAGGGACCCACTTCGGGCGGCCCCTGTGAATGCTCGGGAGAATCGTGACCCCACCCATTTCCAGTCAGCCACTGGAGATACTCGCTTGGTTGGGCTCAGCCTATACTGATCCACGGTCCTGAGCGTATAGGCGAAGGATAGACACTATCATCCAGACAGACAAGCAATAGTTCTTCCAACACAACTCCTCATTGATCCTGTCCCGCTCAATACCTGGCTATTGCATATCCACAGCTAGCTGCAAGACTTTGCGCATCAGGGCAGACATGGCCCTTGCCCTCACGGACCATGCTGGAGGTCCTCCAGTCTGGGTCTTGGAGCTTCTCTTCCAGAACCCACCATCCTCTTTCCAGCGCAATCACTGCTCCTCCTAAAATCCAAAGGGGTTGGCCCCCTACCTTAGTTTCAAAATCTTTGACTTCAAACATCATTGCTTTCTGCTCGAAGGAAACGAGGTTTCTTCACGCTCACTCAACAAGTACGTAGGGAGGGCTTTTTTAGAAGCCCAGCTGTGCCCCATGTGGTGAGTTCAGAGCAGTGAACACAGAAGACAGTGATCTCTCCCCTCGGGGGGCTTACATTTTAGCAGAGGAAGCAGAAGAAAAATGGGGTCATTCAGGGACAAGCCAAAGCAAGGGCAGGACGTGCTGGGAGGGGAAGGGGCTATGTGAAACAGGGTGGTGAGCGGGGTTCCTTCTTGGCCCTGCTTGCTGAGATGGTGTTATTACGGTTCCCAAATGGCTGAGCTTCGAGTGAAGAGTTCATCTGTAATGGGATTATCTCCGGCCCTGTTTGCTTTCATTACAGTCCGACTCTCCGAGCATGAGAATCTAACCTTACCGAAAGCATATTTTGGTAATCTGATATAAACTAAATTTAAACTTTGACCTCCAACAATAAAAACGCTACTTTCTCCCTCTGAAGACCTGAAATTCAGATTAAGGGCCTGCCAGCTTCACTTTCCGGATTTCTCACTGACTTCTAATTAGATTCTAAGCATTCCTCAGAAGGGGCTGTGCACAGGGCTCTCCCCCCCGCCCCCCACCAGCCCACGGACACGGGCCCACTGGCTTGGTTTCTGCTCGCTCCCATCAGAAGTCCGATGACCCTCCTCGTTCTCCCGCACCCTTCCCTCTGGCTTCCACTTCGTGGTATCACCACAGAATACCAAGCTAGTGCTAAAAACTCACCATGAAATTGCTGCCTTAAGCCACATCGCAAATTTGTTCTGATTCCCGTTTTGCACGAACTGCTGTAATCCTGGTATGGGTCAAGGTTAAGTATGAGCTTACTCAAATCTGCCCCCACGTCGTGTACTAATTCCTATAGGTTATCGTATTTAGAAATTAAGGCAAGCAAAATCCACGAGGGCGGGGGGCGGGAGGGGCGTCTGCCGCCAGGGCTCCTCCTGGCCGCCAGTTTGTCAACAACCCCTGCTTCTCAGAGCTTGGCATCCAAACCCTGTTCAGGTTTTCAAGACACAAAATTAAAACCTTGCTTTTCACTTTTTTTTTTTTTTTTTTAAAGAGAGACCTTGAGTAAGATTCACAGTCTGGAGCAGAAAAAGCAACTAAACATTCAAATTCAGGGATGTCCCACATTAATAACTGTTCACCGAGGAAGCATTTCCTGTTTATACATTGAGCTAATGAGAATCCATCACCCCTGTCAAATATACTGAACACCAAATTCAAATGTCAAACCAAATGTAAGAGGTCACACATTTCCTTTGCTAACTAAAAGTGTAATTCATAAATATTATTGCTACCAAACTCTCCATCTACAACATTTGTTTAGAAATATGCACATGTAATATAAATTGTGATTAAGTTAAATGGGTATATTATTTCCTGTTTTAAGGGCTAACAGCAGCATGAATTATGCCTTACTGCAAAGAAGGCTCAAGTCACAAGCGGTCCTGCCTGACTACAACCCCACATTTTACACCCCCAGACTGATTTTTGCACATTCATTCATAAATACTTTACATTACCCAGCCTTGCTGATAACTTTCACTTCTGCTGCCTTATAAAACAGCTCTCACTATTGAAAAGGTCAGCTACATGGACATAAACTTTGGGTCTAACTACATTTAAAAATAAAAGTGGGAAAACAAGAAAGATTTACGAAGCCAGGGTCTTCATTTACCTCTGGAAGCATAATACCAGAATCCAAATTAAACTGAAACTTTGCATCTGTGGCATGATTGAGTGAGATGGGAAATGTTACCACAGGAAACAACGATTAATGTTAGGGAGCAGAGAGACTGGTGGGGAAACCACCTTTCGTTCCATCTGCATCCACAAATAAATTCAGTGGAGGTCCTTCGTCTTAAAAACATGTATACAAATTAATATTTATATTATTTTAGAGAAACCAAATTGATTTGAGCCAGGAAAAGAAGGGAAGCAGAACAAACAGAAATAGCCTCTCTCCAAAGAACCAGATAGGGATGTCAGTCATGTCCTCCTCACACTCAAATGAGAGGATGAAAAAAGGCAAAGACCAGACTCAGAGCTGACCCTTACCAGTCATGCTCTGTCAGTTCAAGAAAGGAGGACATCCCCAGGCAATGAAAACTATGACCAGCAACAACAACCCGGTGGGGGTGGGGAGGCAAGCAAACAAAAAAATCCTCCCTTCCCCAGCGTAGGTTGCAAGGGCTTTTTTTTTTTTTTTTCCCACAGGCAGGCTGGAGGGCTTAGCCCCAGATCTTGGCAGAGCCCCACCTCCATATCAACGAGGCTGCTGGTCCTCATTCCCATGGGAACCAGGTCTCCCCAGCCACCCTGGTTTAAGGCATGTGGAGGAGAGAGGTGGCTGAGACGCTCCTCAGAGGAGCTCTGAGTCATCCCTGTTTTCGAAACTCTCCCCAGAGCGAGCCAGCCTGACGCCATTGTGCCAGACAATTTTGCAATGAAACCAGGTCTTTGATGTCATGGACTGGGATGGAGGGATAAACAGGGTTCCTCAAAGAGATAACCAAGATGACTGTCCAGCTTTTGAAATCCGGTGCAGAGCATTTCTTAAACCCTAGATTCGGAAACAGGTAATTATCAGATCCCAATGAAGCTCCTATCCGTGGACACTATGTGTTCACCAGGAGGCAGGCAGGAGCTGCCTCTTTCCTGCCTCCTTGCTTTCCCTGAAGTTTGCGCTGAATGAGCAGATTTGGGGTTCAGAATGAAAATATGCAGCTCTAATTAAATATTTTAAATTAGGTTTCCAATAGTTCAACCATATCATTTTTCCCATTATAATATAATGGTTATATCAATGGATGGTTTTTAATATAGTACCTTCAAATCTGTTAACTGCAATTTCAGTGTAAAAAATGATATTTTTTCATCCCACATTTTATTTTATTTTTTTAAAGATTTTATTTATTTATTTGACAGAAAGAGAGATCACAAGTAGGCAGAGAGGCAGGCAGAGAGAGAGAGGAAGGGAAGCAAGCTCCCTGCCGAGCAGAGAGCCCGATGCAGGACTCGATCCCAGGACCTTGAGATCATGACCTGAACCGAAGGCAGAGGCTTTAACCCACTGAGCCACCCAGGCGCCCTCATCCCACATTTTAAAAATTGGGTTTAATTTACATAAAGCGAAATGCTTAGGTCTTAAGTGTTCTGTCCAGTCGGTTTTGATGAATATATATGAAGACAGGACATTTCTCTCATCCAAAAAGTTCCCCACACCCGTTCTCAATTTTCTACCCCAACACCAACCTCTAATTTGACTTTTATCAACCTAGGTCAGCTTTTCCTATTCTAGAGTTGCTCATAAGTGGACTATACAGTATCCAAATTTTTGCATCTTCACTCACTCATCACATTTTTTAAAAGATTTATTAATTTATTTGACACAGAGAGAGATCACAAGTAGACAGAGAGGCAGGCAGAGGGCGGGTGGGGGGGAGGAGGCTCCCCACCAAGCAGAGAGCCCGATGCGAGGCTTGATCCCTGGACCCCGAGATCATGACCCGAGCCGAAGGCAGAGGCTTTAACCCACTGGGCCACCCAGGCGCCCCTGGGTGAGCTATTTTAGTTTCCGAATTTTATGAATAAGGCTGCAATGAACATTCTTATGCAAGAACTTTTGAAAAAAATACATTTTCATTTCTCCAAGGAAAATCCCCGAGAGTAGTATTGTGGGGCCATAGGGTCAACGTTCTCTTAGCTTTTTAAGTAAGTACCAGTTTTCCAAAGTGGTTATATCATTTCACACTCCCACCAACAATTCACGAGAGTTCCAGTTCCTCCACATCCTCTCCCACAATTCACTTTGTCAATCATTTTCACTTCAACCCTTCTGGTGCTTAACTCTCGTGAATAACTCACCATAATTTTAATTTAAATTTCCCTGATGCCTACTGATGTTGAACACTTTTTCCTGCGTTACTGCCCATTTGTCTATCTTCAGGGAAATTGGTATTCAGATAATCTTGCCCATTTTTAATTGGATTGTTTGTTTTTTATTACTGAGCTGTAGGAGTTGTGTGTGTGTTTCAAAAGATTTTATTTATTTATTTGACAGAAAGAGAGCACAAGTAAACAGAGCAGCAGGCAGAGGGAAAGAGAGAGAAGCAGGCTCTCTGCTGAGCAGAGAGCCCCATGAAGGGCTTGATCCCAGGACCCTGGAATCATGACCTGAGCCGAAGGCAGCTGCTTAACCAACTGAGCCACCCAGGCGCCACTGAGCTGTAGGAGTTTTAATATATTCTGGATTCAATACTTCTGTCAAACTTACGGGTTAGCAATAGGTTAGTATATCCATTAACCTCTTCATTACCTTAACGGTGTTTTTTGATAAGCACAGATTTTTAATTTTGATATAATCCAGTTTATCAAGTTTTGTTTTTATGGCCTACAATTCCTGTGATCTCTCTAAGGAATGTTTCCCTGTATAGCCCAAGGTAGCAAAAATATTCTGCTATGTCTTTTCTAGTAATTCTATTGCTTTAGCTTTTATGCTTAGGTCAATGACCCATACTGAATCAATTTTTGTATAACTTAGAAGTAGAAGCCAAAATTCTTCTTTTTCTAATGATTATCCAAATGTTTCCATACCATTTGTTAAAAAGATTTTCTTTCACAATTGAATTTCCTTGACGTTCTTGGACCAAAATTCACTGCACCACATATCTGTGGATATACATACATATTCTATTCTGCTCCACTTTTCTATTTATCCATCCTTTCATCAATACCACCATCTTGATTACTGCGGCTGTGGAGTCAGTCTTGTCCTATGGGAGTATAAGTATTCCGAATTTGTTCAATTTTTTCCATATTGTTTTGGTTATTCTAGGCCCCTTTACCTTTCCATAATAATTTTAAAATCATTTTGTTAAAGAAAAGAAGTTTTCTAGGCTTTCTATTGGGATTGATCAATTAGTGAAAATTGATACTGTAGTAATATTGAGGTTTCCAATCCATAAACATGGTCTATCTCTTCATTTAGACATTCTTAAATTTCTTCAGCAACATTTCATAGTTTAAGTCTTGAGCATCTTTCATTAAATTTATCCCTAAGTATTTGATTGTTTATGCTATAACAGATATTTTTACATTTTCAATGGTAATTATTCATTGCTAGGATATGGAATCTTCACTTGGTTATATCCTCTGGTATTGCACAAAAAATTATTAATTCTACTCATTTTTAAAACATTTTAAGAGGTTTTTTGCACAAAATTGTGTCACACAGTGAAGACAATTTTGCTTTTCCCTTTCCAATCTATATATTCTTTTTCTTATATCTTACTGCCTTATCTAAGATTGCCAGTAAAATGTTCAGTGAAAGTTTTGAGAGCAACATCTTCACTTTGTCTCCATTCTCTGGAAGAAATCATTCAGTCATCAATAAGTATGTTAGCTGTAGGGTTTTTTTGTAAGATGCTATCTTTGAGGTTGAGAAAGCTCCCTTCTGTTCCTAGTTGGCTGAGTTTTTACCATGAATAAATGTTGAAATGTGTCCATTGCTTTTTCTTCATCTACAGAAATCTAGTTATTCCCTTAGTTTAATTACATTAATGAATACATATTGACAAAGTGTATTGATTGGTTTTTAAATATTATATCAACTTTTCTTTCCTAGAATAAACTCTATCCTCTCTTATACATTATTGATTTTATTTGCTAATATTTTCTTAAGGATTTTTATACCCATGTTAATGAGGAATTTTGATCTGTAATTTTCTTCTGTTATACTATCCTCATCTGGTTTTGATATCAAAGTAATGCCAAACTCACAAAAACTGGGGAAGTATTCCTTAATACTATGTTTTCTGAAAAAGTATTGTAGAATCGGTATTATTTTCCTTAAACATATGAAAGAAATCATGAGAAAAACTCTCTAGACCTGAACTTTTGTTTATGGGAAACTATTTAATCACAAAGTCAATTTCTTGGGCACTTGGGTGGCTCAACTGGTTAAGCGTCTTCCTTTGTTTCAGGTCATGATCTCAGGGTCCTGAGATTGAACCCCACATGGGGCTCCCTGCTGAGCAGGGAATCTCCTTCTCCCTCTCCTTCTGCCCCTCCCTTTACTTGTGCTCTCCTTTCTGTCAAGTAAATAAATAAAATATTTTTTAGAAACCTCTATTTCATGAATGTAAGACTTAAATTCTTCTGTTTCTTCTTGTTGGTTCTTCAAGCCATTTGTCCCTTTCATCTTAAATTACTGGCATAAAGTTGTTCATACTATCACTTCATTATCCTTCAAATATCCTTAGTGATGTCCTCTCTCTTATTTCTGATATTAGTAATTTGTATCTCCTTTTTCCTTTTTATTATTGTTTACTGTGGTTAGAAAACATACAATTTATTCTCATAGCCATTTCTAAGTCTACAGTTCAATACTGCTAAGTATATTCACATTGTTGTGTAGCCCATCTCTAGAACTTTTTTATCTTACAAAGCTCAAACTATCTATGAAACAAATTTTCTTTTTTTTTTTTTAAGATTTTTTTTTTTTTTATTTGTCATAGAGAGAGAAGCGAGAGTGAGCACAGGCAGACAGAGTGGCAGGCAGAGGCAGAGGGAGAAGCAGGCTCGCTGCCAAGCAAGGAGCCCGATGTGGGACTCGATCCCAGGACGCTGGAATCATGACCTGAGCCGAAGGCAGCTGCTTAACCAACTGAGCCACCCAGGCGTCCCTATGAAACAAATTTTCTTAAGCATCTATCAACTTTATCAATCTTTTCAACTTCAAAAACCAGCTTCAGTCTTTGCTATTTGCTTTATTAGTTTTCTATTTCATTGATTTCCACTCTTATTATGATTTAATTAACTAATCTCTTTTGTTTTTTTAAGGAGCATTGTGTGCCTTTCTTATTTTCTAATATAAGCATATAAAGCTTTACATTTCCCTTTAAAACCTGTGCACTCAAAAATTCTGATGTCATCTTTTCACTATCTTTAAACTTAAAGTATTTTCTAATTGTCCTTACGATTTCTTCTTTGACTCGTGGGTTATTTCATTGTGTGTTAATTTCCAAATATGTGAGGAATTTTGTAGATAACTTGCTGTCATTGATTTCTATTTTAATTCCATTTTGTTCAGAGAACATACTTAGAAATTCAGCCTTCAGAAAACTTCAGAAATTTATTTAGACTTTTTTTTATGGTCTAGTTTGGGCTCTATGTTGGGGAATGCTCCAGGTCCACTTGGGAAGCATGTGCATTTGGCTTCTGTTGGGTGGAGGGTTCTGTAAAAGTCTATTCCATTAGGTCATTGGCAGTGTTGCTCAGATCTTCCAAACACTCATTGATCTTTCAACCTATCAATTGCTGAAAGAAGGGTCTTAAATTCTTCAGCTAGGATTCAGCTTTGCCTCATGTATTTTGGAGTTTTGTTATTAGGTATAAATACAGTTTTTATATCCTTTTTATATCCTTTTGGTTAATTAGCAGCCTTATAAAACTCCCCTTTTTATCTTTTGATCATCTTGAAGTCTTCCTATTCTGAAATTAGTATAGCATCACCTATTTTCCTATGCATAGTGTTTGCATAGTACCTTTTCCCAAACTGTTATTTTCAACCGGTTCTTGACTTTATGTTTATGTTGCACTTCCTATAAACCACATATATTCTTTTTTTTTTTTTTGGGATTTTTTTTTTTTATCTATAAACATATATTTTTATCCCCAGGGGTACAGGTCTAAACCACATATATTCTTACATTTTTATCTGGTATGACAATTTCTGGGCTTTTTAAATTGGAAGGTCAATCCATTTACATTTAATTCCATTATGTGTGTGTGTGTGTGTGTGTGTGTGTGTGTGTGTGTGTGTGTGTATTTTTTATTCTGAATAGACCAAATTAGGATTTGTTATTTGTCCTTTATGACCTTTGTTTTTCTGTTACTCTCATCCTGGATTTTTGGGATGAAATAAGCATTCTTGCATTTCATTTCATCTTCTCTCTATTAACATTTTAGGCATGCCTACTTGTATTTTATTTTCAAGGAGCTTTCTAGGGATTATATGCTTATCTTTACATCATCACAGTTAACTTTCAAAAGATGTTACTTCATGAACAATGCAAGAACTCAGTAGCAATATATTTCCACTCGCAACCTTCCCACTGTTCTTGCTGCCAAAGGTTTTAGTTCTAAAAGACTATAAGCTCCCATGTTCCTCTGTTACTATTTTTACTATAAATGACCAATTATCTTTAGAGTCTTAAAAGTCCTTTTTATTTAAAGACCTGCTGACTTCTTCTGGCATTCTTCATTCATACAAGTCCTTCCTGTAGGATCAGGTCTCCAACTGAAATCATTCTCCCTCTACCCAGAGAATACCATTTAGCATTTTCTGCTTTCCTGGAGATTGGTTCTTTCAATCATGAAAATGTCCATATTTCATCTTTACTGGTGAAGTCTATTTTCATTGCATATAGAATTTTAGTTGGCAGTTTTCATTTGTTTTCCTTGCAGCACCGTGGAGATGACATGATTGTCTTCTGATCTCTAGTCTACCGGATGAGAAGTTGGCTATCATTCTTAACATTGCTGTTCTATGTGGGATTGTCCCCCCCCCCCCCCCCGCCCAGACTGCTTTCGAGATTTTTTTTCTTTGTCCTTTGCTTTCTGTAATGTGACTATGATCGTGCTTGGGGCTCTCCAGGATTCTTGGACCTGTGATTTTCTTTTTTCATTAGTTTTGGAAAGTGATTTGGAAATTTTCTGCCCTTTCTCTCTCATCTTCCATTAGGACTTCAATTCCACGCAGGTTAGACCTCTCCACATAGCCCCATAGACCTCAGGTGCTCCACCGCATGTTTTCACTCTTATTTCTCCTCTTCTTTCAGGGTAGATCATTTCTGGTGGCATACCTTTGAGTTTATTGATTCTTCCCTCTGTTGTGTCCAATCTCCTAACAAGTCCATCCACAGACTTTTGCATGCCTGACAGCCTATTTTTCATTTCTAGCATTTCCATTAAGATTTTTTTATAGCATCCTTACATCTACTGTAATTCTCCATGTGTTCATACATGTTGCTCACCTTTTCCACTAGATCCTTTAGCATATTTATCATAGTTACTTTATGATAGCTGTCTGATAATTTCAACATTTGGGCCAACTCTAATCTCGTTCTATTGATTATTTTATCTCTTGACAAGGAGTTATATCATTGTTTGGGAGAAGTGTGTGTCACAACTTTATAATGAATGTCACACACTGCATGCAAAATATAGTTTAGACTGAGGTAACTATTCCCCTAAATGGAAAATTACTTTTTTCTATCAGGCTGTTCATGTGAGAAGCCGAGTTAGTATCAAGTCTGTAGCTGAGCTGGATTTGGGCGGTGTTATTGTCTTAGTAATATCCTGTGTACCACAGGCTTCAAATTTTCTTAGGGGTGCACTATTATATCCCATAATGAGCCTGCCCATAGTTAGTGTACCTCATGCTTAGGGTGAAGCTAAGATAACAGAATTTTTCTAAATGATCCTACAGTGCCTATGCTCTCAGCAGGCTCTATGCAACAGAAGAGGTCTCTCTCAGCAGTCCTGCTCCGTTCCTAGTGGTACACTGCTGCTGGGGCTCAGTGCATGGCCCAGCATTCAGGAGAACTTATTGGGCAGCTCTCCCTACCTGTGCTCAGAGAGGATCACTCTCAGCTCCTTGCCTTTCCCCCACACTGAGATGACCACAATCTCATACTCAGTGCAGAATCCAGAGCTTGAACAGGCAGGTTTCTGGCCCTTTGCCAGCAGCACACAACCACAGACTCCTTCCCATTCAAGGTCCAAGAGGGTTTCTCAGCACAGAAGGGTTTCTCTTGGTTCTCCTGCTCTAGCCTCAGTGTTAGATAGGTTTGTGTACCTCTGCCCCTGGGGAGAGGAGTGGAGAGGGGTCAATATTCCTTTCCTTCCCTAGCAGATAACCTCTACCTCTTACCCTGGCAAGGTAAGGAGCATGGAAGGGTTTTTATTGTTCCTCTTGCTTTAATTACAGACTCAGGCATGTCCTACCTACCTGCACCACAGAGAATTCTCTCTCCATTCTTCTGTCCCACCCCCAGTCTTCCTTGTCAGCTCTCAGTGGAGGCACATGGGTAATAGTGAGCAAGAAGACACCTCTTGGGCTTGGGGCTTCCAAGAATTCTAAACTGTTACATTAGTCCACTCTGGGCTCTTAAAAATTCATTACAATCCCAGCTGTTTCCTTCTTGCTTGCTTCTATGGTGGCTACCTTCTCTTTGAGCTGCTCTGCCCAAGGTGGGACAATCATGCATTCCATCACCTTGGAAGGGCTGTCACCCTTTGGATTTTTATTAGGTCACCTTGTGTCCTTCAGCTCTCTGACAGACGTTAAAATATATGATCTTAAGAAGTGTCTGGCTTGCTCTTGTTGTTAGGGTGGAAGCAATAATCTCACAGCTATTCATATCCTAGGTGGAAGCTCTCATTAAATGTAAGTATTAACAACTAATAAACTCTCCCTTTTGGCATGTATTTATATGCTTTTGGACACAAGTTTACTTTTTGTGCATTTGTTTTTTTATAATGAAATTAAAATGAAATCTGTCTTTTCTCCCTCAGTCCCGTAGCTCCTCGTACATACAGCTAATGAATGGTAATGAGGTAAAGAATTTATCCACCATCAACAAAAGAATGAATAATATTAGATTAGCCATAACCACCACCACTGTTGGGTACGCAACAGGTAAAACAGGCAGTGTTTTTTCTATGTGTTAATTCATTTCTCATGACTCCATGAACTAGACATACCATTTGGCAGTTGAGGAAATTCATGCTCAGAGACACATAATGACTCAGCCAAGACCACAGAGCTAATAACTAGGGAACCAGAACCTGAAGCCAAGCACTCTAGATCCTACACTTGTTACCACCATTTCATAAAGGAGTGAGTAAGGGGTTAAATGTCAACTTAAACTTTCTTATATTGATGGTCTGACATCTGAGTTCTAATTTTTGCAGCTCTCCATACACCCAGGGCCAGAGAAACAGAATGCACATGCATTTGTGTGCGCACGTGCACGCGCACACACACACACACACACACAAGAAAGTGCTACTCCCATGCTTCATCTCATCAGGATCCCTTATTTAACCCTACTGCCCTCAAGGGTGCCTTCCTCACATCCTTCCCATGCCCCCCCCCCCAACAGAACCAGCTGAGGACTAAGGCTAGCTTCAGACTATGGCAGTAGAACAGAGTCCCTAGCAGGACCTGCCTGAGGATGGGTCCCTGGACAAATGGAGAGACAAGATCTGACTGTCTGGAGATAGCCCCTCATGTACTGGAAAGCTCCACATCCGGTCTGACTTGGGGAGAGGAGCCCCAGGACATTGTGAGTCAAACCCTCAATCTTAAGCAAATGGAAGGAAAAATTCATGTAACTACATTTACAATTCAGCAGCCTCCCTCCCCAGACAAGCTGTTTAGAATAGGGCTTGTTCTTCCTGAAGCAATCTCTTGGCTGTTCAAAGGAAGCCTTCCCCGAGTCACTTTAAAAACTAGAGATATTGCCATCAGGGGCAAGGAGATCAAAAGCACATTAATCTCCTCTATCAGCAGGCCAGCCACTTACCAAGTCTGAGAATGTTACCCAAGTGCTGCCCCCTGATCCCTCCTGACAGTCCCTGGGACTGGTACCTTGGATCTTGGAAAACAGAAGTATGGTTTTACTTATGCAGGTCGCTATCTCAAGATGCGTGGGACAATAACAACCATCCCTCAGCCTGAAGGCTGCAAAAGGGTGTTTCAGAATTCATAAGTGGAAGAGCTGTGGTTGTTTTCTTTAAAGAGGGATCAAAACATTGAAATCCACCCTAGAGCACTGCTGTGTATGCTGAGAGTGAGTCACACTGATTAATGGGGCACACACAAGGAACTTGCCCTCTCATCAGTAAGAAAGATTCTCTTGGCATTCCTCAGGAAGAAGTGGGCCCCATAGCTCTAAGCACTTGGGAAGGTACTACCTGTACAAGTTGGCTGGTATTGCAGGCTTACCTGTCTTGGACTCTGTCTTATAACACTAGGCTGCTACAAACAAAGGTTGCATTAATAGCAGTATGTATCCAAGAATAAGGGAGTTGAGGCCTTTTTGCTTCTGTATGGCTAACCTCTACAGAGTGTGCTGCATTCTGAACCCTTGCACATTACAGCGAACTTTGCCCAAACAGAAAGAGCCATATGGAA
Source organism: Lutra lutra (assembly GCF_902655055.1). Lineage (NCBI taxonomy): Eukaryota > Metazoa > Chordata > Mammalia > Carnivora > Mustelidae > Lutra > Lutra lutra. The sequence continues at coordinate 74,500,607 of NC_062282.1, read as the reverse complement.
GGTACAGAGAATGAGAGGAGCTCTGGGACCACAACATTTGACCTGGTTGTACAGTCAGGACAAATGTAGCTTGATGATTAGCACTTATACTAAGTCATACTCTTACCTTTCTCACTCTGCCCCTAACCTCACAGATACTGATACTTCTCCCTCAAATGAACTTTGAGCTCCTTTTGGGCAAGGATGCTGGGCGACTAACAGTACTTGGCATGCTTAAGAAATATTTTCTGAATGAATGAATGAAGGAATGAATGAACGAACAAAAAGGCAAACAAAATGGCTGTCTTGTGAGGATGCCTTGGGAGGTGCCAATATCTGCCCAACACACCCCTCCATGGAATGAAGGGAGAGCCCATCCTGCCAATGCAAGGAGGTGATGAAGCGCTTGCTGTGTGCCTCCCAAGGAGAGACCAGGGGCTGACGGATTAGGCTTCTGCAGGGTCTAGCAGCGAGCCAGCCCCTGCTATAGAAAGCATGAGAAAGAGCACCAAAGTGGAGAAAGCCAAAGACAGGGTTCAGAGTCACAAAGCTGTGGGTCCTCAACTGTCTAGCCCTCTCAGTTACGCTCCCATTCCTCCTAAGCTGACTAAAACCACAGCTGGGTCACAGGTGTTGCTGCGAGCACCAAATGACCTTCTGCCAGTAGTGGAGACAGTAAAAACGGCATAGAGGCCTAAACAGGTGAGCCACAATAACAGAGATGAAGGCATTCTAGGGGGAGGGGACAGTCTAGCCTAAGACATGGCTCAAGAAGTCACTGGGCCCCAGGTGCTCAAGCCCTTCACTGTGGGCGGCTGGCCAGGACATCTGGGCTGACTCTGGACCCAGCTGGGAGGCTGGCACCTGAGATGAGGCAGCAGTGACGTGGGAGACCAGGGGGACCTCTGCATAGGGCTGGAGGGGGCCCTTGCCGGGGATGCATGGCCAGAAGAGGTGGATGAAACTCATTACTGTTTCTCTACTGTGACCAAAGCAACACTGAGCATACACCCAGCTGCTCGTCACTGTGATCCTCTCTTGTTTGGGACAGTAAGGAGGCTCAGAGTCTAACCCGTAGCCTATAGCTTGTAAGAGCCACTGGACCTGCGGCTTTTTAAAAAACACAAACACCTCGGGGCACCTGGATGTCTCAGTGGGTTAAAGCCTCTGCCTTCAGCTCAGGTCATGATCCCAGGGTCCTGGGATGGAGCCCCGTATCGGGCTCTCTGCTCAGTGGGGAGCCTGCTTCCTCCTCTCTCTCTCTCTCTGCCTGCCTCTCCGCCTACTTGTGATCTCTCTCTCTCTGTCAAATAAATAAAATCTCAAAAAAAAATTTTTTTTTTAAACACAAACACCTCTCCGTAACACTGTCAGCTCCAAGAGAGCAGGAACTCCCACAGCTTCTGTGCTCACTGCTCTATCCACAGAGCCAGACGCCTGGTCAACACTCATGAAGTACTTGCTGCCTGACCAGTCACACCCTGTCCTCACCCCTCTTCTCCCTTCGCTCAGCTTCTCCCCTAATTTCACGTTCATCCTGCTGTCACATCTGTCCTTCTAAAAGCACCTCCAATCCTCTTTTGTATAAGGCCAAGGTAGACGTAAATGTAAAAGAAAGAGCACAGAACACATACAGAACCCACGGATGCATCCTTTGTCCAGGCAGCTTCTACACGGATGGGGCTCTGTTGACCTTTCCCGCCACCTCCCAGAGGCAGGCCAGGCCGGGGAAAGGAGCAGAAGTTCAGCTCTGTCCCGGGGAGGCCTGCCTACCAGGCTGCTCCCAGAGATTAGGTTACCTCCAGACCCAGAGGCAAGGTTGCCTAGCAACACTCATCAGCCTCCTCGCCTCTAAATCCTGCATTTGTGTCTTCCGTGTCCGTGGCACGGTATGAGCATGACCCCGAGTGCCCTCCCCCTGCTGCAGCGCCCCACCTAAAATGGGCTCATCTGTCTGCCTTACTGAGCCTTCGGCTGCGCTGGCCTGGGACTTCTAGCCTCGATTTGCAGGCACCCGTGGAGCAGGAGGGCAGGGGCATGCAGATGGACTGAGCCACTGCGTCGGACTAGCACACACCACCGAGAAGCAAGGAGAAAGGGGAAAGATGTGCTGAGAGCCCCTCGGATGTCTAGCTGATGCAGACCGATCACCCCAAGCCTCCTCCTTACAGATCTTCTGCTTGCAGGAAAACACTTGATTTTTTTCATCCAGAAGGGTCAAAAACATGCAAACGTGTAAATAAATGAAGTGTTGCTTAAGACCATGTCTAAACAGTGTGCAAAAATAAATATCCTTACTCTAAAGCAAGACACTATACAGTATCCATCTGGGGAAGGAGGAAAACAAGGAGGGATTTGGGGGAAAGAGCTCTAGGAGATCTAAACTTTATCTGTGGCTCTCCAGAAGCCATGGAAAAGAACAAAGAGCCTCCAACTCACAGACTCCCAAACATGGGCTCTCACCCCTTCCTTTTGGCTTGGAGAAACCTTGCCAGACAGCCTTCTTGCTGCCTGTGAGGGCAGATTTCACTGTGGCTTCTCCCTTTGCTTCTCCAGCTTCACTACCAGGCAACTGTCGACCACGAGAGTGTCCACGGGAAAACACTCCCCCTTTCCACTTCACTCAGAGATTAAGCCACACTTTCTTGTATTAGGTCTAAAACAAGTCAACTCCATCTGGCCCCTGTCTCCCAGCCAAAAGTTAAAACTTTAAGCATTACACACATAAAAAAGCAAAAAAAGCAATTTAAGCTCTTTATGATGAAATTTATTTTTGATAGTGAAATGAAGAACAGACCCGGAGAAAGGGTCAGTTCGAGGCACTTCGGAGCTACACTGGCAAATACAGCAGCACCAGCCACAGAGGCCCACTTAAGTTTAAATTAATTAAAATTAAATAGAATTAAATAGAAGTAAAAACTGAGGTGTTCAATTGCACGAGCTCTTTTCAAAATCTCAGCAGATACAAAAAGAGGCACTGTGCCGAACAGCTTAGATACTGAAGAACATTTCTACCATCGCAGAAAATTCTACTGGACAGCACTGCTCCAAGCCATTCCCGAAGCAGGCTGTGGTCACAGTGGTCCACCCCCAACATGGTGGGCTCTGCCTCTAGGCCCACTGAATGCCCATACGCCCCCAACTGTCAGTCACTTCTAAGCTGGACCCTGCATCTTCAGTCTTGGAGCCGGGGGGGATCTATATCCAAGGCCCCAATACTTCTGAGAATTTTCCTACTGCCCCTAGTGCTGTTCAACCAGATTTATCTCCTTAGCCCATCACGAGTTACTCTGGGACCTCTCTCTCATACCACTCTAGGGGCACATTGGACAGAACGGTGGCCTTTCTCAGCATGTCTACCCAAAATCTGTGAACATGGACCACTTTGGAAAAAAAGGATCTTTGCGGATGGAACCAAGAAAAAAAATCCTGGAGGCACCTGGGTGGCTCAGTGGGTTAAGCATCATGACCTTGCTTTCAGCCCAGGTCATGATCTCAGGGTCGTGAGATCAAGCCCCACATGGGGCTCCGTGCAGAGTCTGCTTGAGATTCTCTCTCCCTCTCCCTTTGCCCTCCCACACATGCTGTCTCTCTCTCTCTCTCTAAAATACATAAATAAAATCTTTTTTAAAAATCCTGGGTTAATTGGAGGACCCTAAATCCAATGACAAGTGTCTTTGTTGTAAGAAGAGGAGATACAGACAGAATAAGGAAAGCGGCGTAGAGGGGGAGGCAGGAATGGGAGCTGCGAGCCAGGGAGAGCCCAGGGCTCCAGCAGCCACCAAAAGCTACAAGGGAGGTGTGGAACAGATACTCCCTCAGCTCTGGAAGGAACCAACACTGCCAACACCTGGATTTTGAACTTCTGGCCCCCATGACTACAAAAGAATAAATTTCTGTTGTTTTAAGCCACCAGGTTTGTAGTTCTTTGTTAGAGCAGCCCTAGGACACAAATGCAAGGGGTTAATAGCAAAGGACAACTCAAGGGAGTTCCTCTCCCCAAGCAGATGCCATTAACATCCACACCCGGCCTGCGGCATCCAGCTTGGACCCATGGGTCCCCACAGAGCAGGAGCAGAGAGTCAGGCAAACAGACCAAGTTTTGAGCGCCAGGGCCGCTATCTATGCCTGGTTTGCGCGTGCCAGAAAGAAGCACCTGCTGCTGGTGACAGAGAGAATGAGCTGGGGACAATGAGGCCCTCTCAGGACTCCTCAAATGATTGCACCGAGTTGGCTGTGCTCCCCCTCCAACTTCCGAAGCCCTTCTCTGCTGGTAGCTCCCTCCAGGACGTCATGCCCTCACCCCTCTTCCCACTGCTGGTCCCATTCCAAGGCTCACTCCTATCCACCCGTTCCAGGAAGTGTTCTCAGACCAGTCATCTCAGCATGACAGCCACATGCCGCAGCAGAAGAAGCCCTGGCTCCTAGGTTTGGCTTAGCCACAGGCTCCCTGTAAGATCCCCACCACCACCCTGCTTAGTCTGTCTCTGTATTTCCCTGGGCCTCAGGATGCCCACCTGCAGTGAGGGGTGAGGCTAGACTGCTTGACGATTCCAGCTCCCACACCGTCCCTTCACCAGCTGGAACCATCACATAGCTGCTCTGCCCAGCTAAAACTAACATTCATTTAGCCATGCGCAATGCTAAATGCTTTATATACCTCATCCCACTCAATTGATACTTTGTGGATGGATAGATGGATAGATGGATGCAAGGAGGAGGACAGGAGGGGAGGAGAGGCTGCACTCAACAAAGTACCAAACTCAGGAAGGCAGAGCCCTTGTCCCTCTGGCCAGACTCACGCTGAGTGTAACTACCCACTAGGGGCTCAGTCAGATGGGGAGGGAACACTAAAAACCTTACAGAAAGCAGAGAAGATCTAGGAAGTCTCTTCCATCTGGATGCGGTCTCCGCTCCCATGGCCTGTCCAGACCATGCCCTCCCTTGGACTGCAGGAGCCTCAGAGAGTAGTCAGAGCTCCCAAAGGACAGACCGCCAGTGGTAGCCAGACCCCTGCACAGAGGCTGGCCTGCTGCATCTCAGGAAGTTCTCCCCAGCCTGTGTGCCTGGGCTTTGTGAAGCAGACGTACAAGCATCATATCAACCTAAGTCAAAACCTACTGGATGTCGGGGATCCTCTCGGTCACCTGAGAGCTGTGTGATACACCACATGCCCTGCCACCGTGGCCTGCTCCTCTGGGCCACATTTCACTTACACTTGTTTGTCACAAGTAACCTGAGCTCAGCGGGCCTGACCGTGGTGTGTTAGTCCCACCACGGCCCAGAGAGGCCAGCCTGGCTGCCATCAGCCTTGTTCTCATTACTCTGCAGAGAAGGGGCCTCACTCATGTTACTGCATCATTTAGGTGCTGAGGCACAGGCCCAGCTCCCTAGGAGGCTCCACCAGCTGGTTTCCAGGGCGTGAGCTAAACCCTAGGAGGTCCCAGCACCTCTTATCACCATCAAACCTTCTGGAACTTGCTGAACGTCAAGCATTTGCTTTCCTTCTCCACAGCCCCCCCCCCCCCCCAGTGCACCTCGCAGTGCCAAAAGAAAGGCGCCTCCTGCTATTAGCTCAAATAAGGAAAATAATGCTGGGAGATTGAATTTTCTGCAGACTTGTTTAACTTGCTGATTTCTAAGCACTCAGTGCTGGCAGCCGTGCGGGAGCGGGCTGCCAGCCGGCGATTTCTCGGCCGCTTCTTGAAAATATTCGTGGGCTTATTAAATCAGCATGAGTCACTCTCTTGCCTTCCTCACAAACATGAATCACAAATCATCGAAACCGAGGAAAACACGTGACTCCGAAGTTTCTTCGGGACCTAAAGGGTCTGAAGAGCTGGGGGAAAGCGTTGGCAACCTGAGGTCTTCCCACTGGCAGGCAGAACTCCCCAGGAGGGGCTCCAGGGCCGCCACAGGGCAGAGAGAGCCGCCAGGTGGAGCCGCAGGGACCCCTGGCCCCAGAACCACGCAGACCCGGCCCCCGGGCATGCCCCCGGGCTCAGTCACCCAGTCGTGCCCCGTGCCAGGCACCCGGCTGTACGCTGGGCCGCCCACAGGGAGCAGGGCCGGCCCGGGCTCTGCCCTCACAGAGCTTACGGTCTAATGCAAGTTTCTGAAGTGACCAGAGCCCTGTTTCTAGTCCTCTCCTCGCTGGGAAAATGCAGGCAACCTCGGTTTCCCTACGCTAATGCCTACCCCCCAGAGCTGCTGTAAGGACGCAGAATAGGTGCACACGCTAATGCGTGCGTGCAGACGACTACATCAAGTCCCTCACACCGCGCCTGGCACGCCACACCTGTGCAGCGAGCCGGCTGCCGTTTCTCTGGAAGGAAAAGAGCAATCTGTAACATCCCCGTGAACCACGGGGCCCGCTCCTGATCCCCGCTGACCTTCCTGGCTGTGTCCACACAACCTGGAATCTGGGCACCAGTCTTGGTCCTCTGGGGCAGGGTGTCGGCAACCCTGCAGCTCTGGCTGGAGAGAAGCCCGGTCCTGGGTCTCGGGCCTGGGACTCCTCCCCCTCCCCACCATTCCCCCCACACGCCCTCCCACCCCCGCCCAGAGCTTCAGGTCCACCTTCCCCGCAAATATAGCGGCATTCCTTCCTCGGCAGGCTTTCTTCTCTGTCTTCTGGCCAGTAGGACCTGACCACATTCTCTGCCTACAGCCCTCACCTCTCTCCAAAGGGACAAAGACTACCAAGAGCAGTTTCCTCCACATGGCCCGAGTATTCCCAACAACGCTAGTCCTCTCTCCCCCCAGAGCAAGGTGCAAGAACTCAAGTCTTGCCCTTGATGCTCAAGCCAGACGCCCCCACCCCCAACAAACCTCTCTCTCCGACTCTCCGTTTTCAGCCTAGAAACACCACCTTCCAAGCTGCTGCCCAGGGCAGAGGGTGCCCTGAATGCCCTGCTGGGGCAGGGAAGGGAGCCATTCACACACTGGAAGGTGGGACGGAGGAACCCAACGTAGGCGTGGAATCTGCACAGCTAGTCAGCATGTGCTGAAACCTGCGTATGCAGGATCATCTCCTGAACCCTCGTGACAACCCCCACTTCAGGTCAAACAGCCTCAGAGATGCAAAGGGCCCGAGGTCAACACGCAATACAGGGCTAGAGGACTGTTCCGTGTAAGTCAGGCTGGAAGGAGATAAAGGAGTAGTTGGCCCATTGGTGGAAGGGCTGCGGTGTAGACAACAGAACACAGAAAGGCCTTGGTGGCTAACCTCAGGGCAGTGGCATCCCTCAGGCTCAGCTGCGCCTCCTTCCCGCATGTCCACTACCCACCTCCAAGACCGACCTCTGACTTCAGGAAGCAACTTTATCAACAGCAAACTCTCCTCACTCAGGCCCTTCCTGGGCACCCCCAGGAGGGACCAACCCACACCCCCCACACCCAGAACAAGACCAAGAACTCCATGAACGCCCAGGGTGTCTGCAGGCAGCAGCAGAGTTGTCCCGACTAAAGGAGACAGTCCCTTCCAGGGCCAAGGTCAGCATGGAAACCTCAGCCCAAAAGCAATACAGCTAAAGAGTTCCCATGGAGGAAAGGGGTATCCAGACATCCTAAGACTCATGACAGTTCTGTCCCTGACCTTCTACTCCGAGCAGCCACCTTCACAATGTGACTCCTGCACACTGGGTGACACCATGCCCTCGCACGCTCTCCCGGGAGGCTCCATGGAGCTCCCACCAGTACCTACCCATACACTTCCACGACTGTCCCCCACTAACTGTACAGGCCTACCAGCCTTGCCCCTGCCCTGGGCGCACCGAGGTCGGGGGTGCTCTCCAGCCCTCCAGGCTCCTTGAGCGGCCCCGGAAGTGACAAATGTGTCATGGTAGTGGCCAATTTACACATGCTAATAACAAGTCCGTGCCGGGGCCCAGAGTCACCCAGATGGTAGAGGGGATTTATGGCCCAAACCTGATTTCCCAGAATCCAGTGAAGGCAGGAACAGAGAGAGACAGAATCTGACAGAACTCTCTTCCAGGTCTCACTGGGAGCCCGTGTATTTTTGGAGGGCTTTGGCTTCGTCTGCGTGCTGTACTTTATTGCTGGCAGAGAGACGGGAAATTTATTACTTTACAAATCATACCATTCACGGCATAAATGAACTGTCTGGCTGCAGCACGTTCAAGCCCAGATGATTTGCGGAACGTCTAATGGCAAACGGAGTTATGCTATCTGCTACGGCCTCTGAGACAAAAGCAGCCGTAACACAGAGCATCTGCACAGTGTAACTCGAGGCCAGCAAATTGGCTGCGACTCTTCAATGTTGGTTCAGCCGCATTACATAACTCGGTATGCTCAGCTGGGGACTCCGAGGAACGTGGGGCAGCCCCGGGGTGTGACGAGCTGGCCCTGACCGGGCTGTGGATGACAAGCAGGGCACCATGGTGGCTCGGGGACCACCGCTTTCCCCCAACCCCGGGGTCAGGGCTGGGCAGGGCACCACAGCCTGACCAGTCCTGAGGCCTGCTAGCAATCAAGAGGCAGGGTGGGCTCCTGGGCCTGCCTGGGAAAGGGGGAGTTTGCTCCAGCCCTGCTGCTCCCAATTCCCCAAATTCGGACTGGGAGGTTGACTGTGAAGTTGCTACAGCCCCAACATAGCAACAAGAGCCAGGCAGCACCGACAACCCATGCGGTGGTCTACCCTCGGCCAGTTGGCCCAACCGGAAGGCAGAGAGGATGGGTCACACGACCATCACCATCGACAGGCTCAGCCCAGGGCATGGGATGGGGACATCACTAGGATGGGGGTGAAGGCAAACCATTTAAGGAGGAAACCTACAAGCCACTTTGTCTCTCAGAGCTCTCTGAGTAGCAGGGACTGCCAGGATTCAAATCCAGCTATCCTAAGTTTGCTCTCATACACCTACGCTGAACAGGACAACTTAATAATCATTATTTTCACAAAGCCCTCAAAACAACCCTAAAATAGGCTTATCATCGTCCTCATTTTGTAAGTAAGCAAACTGGGGCTCAGAAGAAGCCTGTTGGGGTCCCTTGACCAAGTTCATATAGTTAGTGGATGGAAAAGCCAGGATTCACAGTCAGGATCCTCTAGTTCTAAAGCTTCCATTTTTCCCATGGCACCTGCCTCCCAGGAACGAAGGTGTCCTTTCATGGCTTCCCACCGCATCACACTGGGCTGTTTGGGACGATGCCATCAGATAGTCAATCAGTAAGTATTTTTCTCTGTGCAGCAATGGGTCGGAAAAATGCCCCCAGAAAGAGAGGTCCATGGCTGGCTTCTGGGAACTCATAGTTGGATTATTCTCAGGTGTGAACCCCAAGAAGTATAGGCCAGATGATGTCCAGGAGGTCTGGGAGCATGAGGTGACCAGGGAAAGCTTCTGGAGCAGGAGGTCTTTGAGTCACCCAAGCGTCACCATGGCCCAGGAGGAGCAGCAGAGAGACCCTGCTTCAGACAAACCTGGTGCCCATTTCTGGCTCGGGGACTTGGGTGAACTCTGCATGGCCGGAGAGGGACCCAGTGGAGTTTGCCCACTTGCAGATGGACCCGAGGGCCCTGCCTGACTGCAGACACAAGGTTAAGCTCGGGCTTAGTATGCAGCACCAGGAAAAATGTCAGCCTCTTACTGAGTGTTAGCCTGGTGAAGTATTTAGCCAAAGAGCAAAAACAAAAATGCTGTCTGAAGAGTTGATTTAAAAATAGGGAATGGTATTTTAAAACACTTTGATCTTCAAAACTAACAAAGCTGTCTTGTTACCATAGAGAATTTTGACTATGCCACTTGGCAGTCAAAATAAAAGGCTGTTTACTGAAGACTCCACTAAAAATAGCCTAACTGTTGTTCACAAGCCTTACGAGACAAATGCTTGGCCCAGCGGCAGCGGGCTGTCACTCTCACACACCTCGTGCGTTCATTCAGCTACCCTCTCATTCAGTGAGACTCGTGTCTCCAAAGGTCCTGTGCATTTCCAGCTCCCTCCGGGACACCTGCCGATTAGGTCCCATGGTCTCCAGAGAACCTTAGCTAATGGACTTTGGATAGTATGGAAACGTCGCCCTCAGTAAGGAAGCCTCTTAAACAGTCCACACGTGTCCACGTGAAGCACAGTCTGCAGGAGGACGACAGCATCCGCACCCTTGTCGGACGAATGTTCTCCGGCATTCCCACCAGGGGCACTGGCGCATCTCTGTCAGAACCTTTCTGGCACGTGACTCACCCCATGTGCTCAGAAGAGGCTGCAGCAGCCCTGACTTGGGCTCCGATCCTCTAAGAAAATCCCCTCTAGCCAGGAGATGAGGCCCCGACCTGGACAAGAAGCCAAGTGGGGAACACTCCAGTCATGGACCTACGCTGCCTGCAGCACAGAACTGAAGGAATTTCTTTATTCCTATGGGCACGCATTCCAGGAAGTGCCCAGAGCTCCCTGGGGCCTGGGCAGCTCTTTTGGAAAAAGGAGGGGGAAAAGTTTAAAAAAAAAAAAAAATGGCCCTGGGCCCAAATCTAAGTGCACTTCCAGCCCAGGTGCCAACTCAGCAGAAGGAAACACACACACACACACACAGACACCCCAAATTCCCTGTGCACTCAGACTGCACACCCTCTCCCTGGGGTGACAAGCTTCCAGGAGTATGCCTGTGGGAATAGCCACCAGGAGAGTAACTAGAGAAGACAAAGACGCTGACAACACTGAGTTCCTCTCGTGAAACAAAGCAGGGTGTTGTCTGCTCCCACTAAAGTTGAAGATGTAAGAAACTGGCTTAACTAAAAACGTCTAGGAAGCTCTGATTTTTCACATGACTGGGTCCAGAGATCCCCAAGAGAGTCCAGGAAATGTATGGACCTTTCCCCAGAGAAGTTTGCACAACCCTTTGCATCTGATGTTACAGGGGAACTCGCATGAAGAAATTCTGTACTGGGTTTCCTAGCACAGGAAGATGACCAAGGCAGCCAAGTGACTGCCCCCCACCCCCACCTGCCATCACTCTCCAACACCCATGCTCTGGAAAGCACATGGAAGGAGCCATGCCTGTGGCCATGAGAAGGCCCGGGACCCTCTCTGTGCCCCTCCGGAGACTCTGACTTCTTGACCGTGGAACTGAAGAAGACTGTAGCTTGTCAATGTCTCAGTGGGGTACCCTTTCTAACCTTCAGCGGTCCTGCCTGCACGGGGAGACCAGGACTCTCTACCCAGCTCTGCCTGGTTGGAGATGATTCTGCCCAAGGTCTATTTCCCCGAAGATTTGCCCACAACACACAGACACGCCCGCTGTGCTGGTCAGGGCCGTGACCTGCCTGCCCCACCCGTGTCCCCACAACAGCCACATTCTGTACTGTGTGCCCTCCCACCTGCTGCTGAGCAACAATCCACAGGGCGACCTCTGACCTAGGAGCCAGGCCCATCTGATTCCCTGCCCTGGAACTCAGGAGTAGGAAATCCTGGAAGGGCTACAGCACGCAGCAGGAGACAGAGCTGAAAAATCTTAACATTTTCCCAAACTGGAAGCCTGAGGCTCTCCCTAGGCTGAGGAGACAGAAGGCAGAGGGGCAGAGGAGAGGGTGAAAGCCCTTCCCAGTCATGTCAAGAGAGGCCAGCGGGGGGCAAAGGAGGGCAGAGATGCTGAGCCACCATCTCCTATCCCTGGGGCCCAGAGCCTGATCCAGAGCCTGCCTCCTATGGCCTGGGCTGATTTGGGGGTTTGCTCTTGGGCCACAGATACACTGAAACTCATGGAGAATCCATCAAAGGTCTCTCCAGTGATGTCCTTGAACCCCAAACAGCCACCAGCAGGGAATGAATTGAGCTGACCATAGCAGAGGTCTCTGGAACGGTGCCCCTAGGGCACTTTGGAAATTCAGACATCTAGACCCCACCCAAGGCTCCTGGCCCAGTTTGTCTGGAGTGACACTGCACAGCTACAGTGTCACAAAACTCTCCCGTGTCAGGATGCTGGCCGGGTTTAAGAACCACTAGTTTGGGTCACACACCCCTTGCCTCAAGAAAACTGAAATCCCAGCATCCAGATGGCAGAGGACAGGGTTTGGGGAGCAATGTCGTTTTTTTGGGAAGTTCCAACTCATTCTGGCAAAACCTGTTCTCCTCTCTCAAGCCTACAAAGGCAACCCCACCTCTTCCAGGAGGCCAGTCCTTCTTGTAGGAACGTTCCTTGGGCCGCACCTTCCCCACACCCTGACAGCCAGTGTTTCGTGTGGTTTGCAGCCTACACCACACAGGAAACCCTTGTCCCTGCGGAGCTCCCAGCCTAGGGAACACACCTGTGTCCTCCAAGACACAGAGCCATCTCTCCGCTGAGCTCCTGCTGGAGGCTCAGGCCCGATGAGGCTGTGTGGGTGGGGCTCATAGGGGGAGAGAGATCAACTCCTCTTGACCTTTTGGATCTGCTGTGACCCCTGGGCTAGGCATTGTGGTGGAGGAAGGCAGGTCCAGCACGTCTTCACAGGCAGCAACAAGACACATGAGAGAACTAAGCTTGGGCCCGTGAGTCAGCCCAGAGCCCAGGATCGTTCTGGAGAAACCTTTATACCTTGTCTTAGTAAGGGTATTCAGAAGGGTACCCTTATGGGTGTGGGCGGGAGAGGCATGAGTTTCGGGAAGAAGGAAGGAGAAGAGAGGAGCCATCTGGAAGTGCCTTCCAACCCAGGCAGGCGGCCGGATCCCCCAGGGCCCAGTCCCAGTGCCAGCTACTACCCTGTACCGCCACGGTTCTGGGCGGTCGGGTACAGCTGGAAGTGTGCAGGCGTGGAAAGGGCCCCACCGTGCAAAATGTGCATTTGATCAAGGTCAAAAACATGGTGTAACATGAGTTCTCGTGATCTATTGGATTTCTGGAAAAAGCCCTGAACTCCTCACTCAAGTTCAACCTCAGGTCTCGGGAAAAACGAGTTTGTTAATTCAAGCAATTCCCCAGTGGTTAGTAGTTTATACCACATGCTTTGAAACAATGGGGCCTGAGTCAGGGGAGAAGTTGAATGGCTTCCTAGGGGTGGGCCAAGGCCTATCTGTTAGCCTTGACAGGTTCAGCAACCTCCCACACTGGACGGCCCAGCACTCTGCCAGCAGCCCCATGAGGCTCGGGGGAGGGCTTGGCCTCTGGAACTCAAGCACCCAGATGGAGAAGCCCCTCTCTTCAGAGAACGGCCAGCCTCCCTGATGTGCAACCCCACCGGTGAGAAAACTGCTGTCTGCCCTCGCTCGCCCTCCAAGAAGCCTGTGCCTCCCGCTCAGGCCCTGGATCCACCAGGATCCCGACCACCCCAACGAGCCAACTAGGGAGCTCGTGCTGGCCAATGTGGAAGAGAGGCAAGTTCAGCCCCACTTGTGGGTTGCTCTCAGGCAAGGGGAGACATCGGGGAGGACCCTTTTAAGAAAAGACGAATGAGTGCAGGAAACCTCCTAGCCACTCGGTAAATTCCATTCCTTCACACAGTGACTATTTATTAGGCATCCAACCCTATCAGTCTCACCATTCAAACCCATGGAACACATCCCAGGGGTGGACCTGGGAGAATGTGCCAGGCCAAAGGGACAGAGAGACTGTCAGCACATATTAGCAGCACCCGTCTAGGACCCTGTTTGAACTCCTAACAACCTCCGAGGTAGGTACAGCTGAGGAAACGGAGGCACAGGATCCCCCCTCCAGCTGGTAGGCTGTAGTATGGGTGTTCAGACGCAGGCAGTCCAGCTCCAGAGCCCCGCCTTGCCCACCTCCTGGATCATTGTCCTCCCCACTGTTCCATCATTCCAATGCAAGCATCCGTGCTCCTGTTCATCTAGTACACCCAGGCACAACCGAGTGGGACCCCTCGGGTAAGCCCCAGGTCTGTCTGCATTCCAGCTCCACATTGCTGGCTTCCCTGACCCGCCTCGGTGCATCTCAGACAAGATGGTCAACCCCTCAGGTTCATACTCCCTCACTCTGACATGGAAATCATAGGGTTCTTGACATAATTACCCACAATAATAGATAAAGGGCTTAGCACTTTTCGGGGTCTGTAAATAAAGGGCCGGTAAAAAAAAAAATAGCTATTTTTTAAGAACTATGATGATTAACAACACGGTGATATTAACAGGTTACATACATGAGGGGCTGGTGCAGAGGAGCCCTGACCAGGCCAAAGTTGGGGGGAAAGGAGGGCCTCCATCACACTGTCACGTGCCCCATCATTACTGGGTTCCCACTGCACTTTTCACCTAAAGGAAGTAGCTTTCTTTTTTATCTTGCCCAGTGCTCCCCTCTTTCTCCCTCCTCCTCCCCACCCCTGTTCCTGCCATAACCCCAAGCGCAAGCACCCGGGGTTGCCAGGTCTGGGCGACTCACGCATGCCACTACAAACAAGGATCAAGGAACGCAGAAACGCTCACCACTTTTCAGAGATTTTAGCATCAATACCCCCCGATGAACTTGATATTCATTTCCAGCACACCTTCACTTAGGGCTCCTTCCAGGAAATCCAGAAAGATGGAAACATACAAGGGATGTGAGCCACGGCTGCTCTGTGGGGGAGGGCCTGCTACGCCACACCAGCAGAGACCGCCAGGAGAGACGATCCGTTCCCAGACCCCAGACCTCAGCAACACAGCAAGCAGAGACCTCAATGGAGGGCCGGACTCCTTCTGTGACTTTCCCCCTCCAAACCTGGGCAAAGGTGGGCATTTTAGGTCCAGTCCGGTCTCAGGGGATATTCCCAGCACCCCAGCAAGGTGGCGGATAGTCCCTCCTGAAAGCTGAGGAGCAGGCCAGGGGCCAGAGAAATGCGGATATATGCTCTGCTAGGGGCAGAGCCGGGACCAGAGCCAAGGCCTCCACACCCCGGACTCTTGGCCAGGGGACGGATGCAGTAGCCCGCATTGCCTGCCCGTAGAAGGCTAAGCCACTCCTAGTGCTGGCTGCTGGGCCAAGAGGTCATAGCTATGCCTCACAACACCCTAGCCAAGTTTTCCACAAAACCGTCCAAAGCCAACAGGAGCTCCAGGAAGCATCAGGCCATGCCTGAAGCTCCCTCCCCAGCTGTGGGAATCTTCAGCTCCCTTGGGCCTGGGCTAAGTGTGTGCTCCACGCAGGCAGGGGAAATGTACCAAAAGGGGATCCTTCTCTCCAGACAAGGCCTGGCCCCAGCCGGCCGGCCTGGTGCTCATGGAGATGGCCAGATCAGACCCCAGCAGCCAACACAGCACTCACTGAGAGATGAAACAGACACAGAGTCTGAGCTTCCCAAGGCACCCACCCGTCACTGTCCCACCCTGCCCCAGACACCAAAGACTCACAGCTGCAACCGTGTGCAAAGGCCTTAATTCCAGCTCAGCTGCACGAACACACGACCTGTCACGTCCTCAGCAGCAGGCCCAAAAGTTTAGCAACAGGCAAGAAGCAGCTGGACTCTGAGGACAAGCTGAGGAAGATGGGCCCTCCACCCCTTCCCACGGGCACAGGGTGGTGTGAGGTCCAGGAAGAGGTGATGGGGACTGACCCAGGCCACTCTGCCACTCAGAGAAGCCTGCCCAACACATGAGCCAGCAGCACTGAGCTCGGGGATGAGAAATGGGCCCAGTTTCCGCCCACCAAATCCTTCAGAGTGACCACTGAAGCTGAGAAAAATCAATTTTCTGCAGCTTCTTCGGAAGCCAGGATTTATTTTCTGAGTGCACAGAGCCACTGGCTCAGGTGTTTCCCATCAGCTCCCTCCAGGCTTCCAGGCCACCAAGCAGAGCCGGCTGCCTCCCTTCTCCCCAGATGCTGAAACCCACGGCCAGAGCTCTACCTGCGAGAATAGAAGGCCTCACGCAGGAAAACCCAGCCTGGGCACCAGGGGTCCATCTCCAACAGCAGCAGCTCACATTCCTGGGATCCCCAAGCCCCATGCAGGGCACCCTCACACATCCCCATGTGGGGAGCGGAAGAGAGGGCAAGACTGCTGCTGGATCCTGGAATCACAGGACAGGAGTGAGAACCTCTCAGTGGGAACCACGGTGCGACTGCTCCTCCAGGTCATCCCTATTTCCTGAGGCCCCACTGCCCAGGGCCTTGGCCAGGGATGTGTCCCCCCCATCACCCGTCTCAGCTGCAGGCCTGGACCCACGAGGCTCCCAACCATGGTGACCACAGCAGCTGGCATGAACTCGCAGAGACACGGGCCAGGTCTGTCACACACAACCCCACATTCAGCAAGGGACCCTGCCTGACACCCAGTCAGGCCCCTGACCTACAAGAAGGACCTATAGATCACTCTTGAATACATAAAATGTCCCAGCAAATTTGGATACAAATTCGGATACAAAGCAAATTAAATACCAACAAAACTACAGATGGAATCAGATGATGTGTAATTTGCTAAAGTCAAATTACAAAGAGTGGGTTTAATGACAGAAAGAGGTTAGCTTGGGCCCATGCTGTTTCTGCCTTTTGATTTCATTAATGCTGATGCAGACAGTGAATGTCTAAGAACAGCCGTGTGCAAAGTGGCGCTGAAAACTCCCAGCCATGTTTGCAAGGCTAACCAGCTCCACACGAGCCACGGTGTTGCCCACAAGCCTACAGCGCCCACGTAATGAGGGATCACGTGGTCATTCTGCTGTCCTGTGCACTTGAAGCCACCTTAGCCTCATGTTAGTACTAAAATCTCCCCCAATAAACTCTCAGCTCCCTCATCCTCATTCCAGCAACTCCTTCCTCATTTATTTCCCGGTACAGTTAGTGTCAACGATCTCGAACAAGTTGCCACGTGTCAAGTTTTGTTTTTTTGTGTGTGTGTTTTTTTTTTTTTTTTTGGCCACATGAATGTGACACAGGGCCCTGGGGGCCGTGAACTCTGGGCATGGCCCACTGGTGTGTGCTTTGCCCTGGCCTCCCTTCCAACGGAACAGATGCAACCGAACTAAACTTCCTCCATAAGGTGGACCATGGCTGGATTTGGCCTTCTCTTAGAGCAAACCATCAAATACACCAACGCCCTCATGAAGACACGCAAAGCTCTTTTTAAATGATCTCGCAATCCTGGCTACAAGGTGGATACAGAGATGATATAGATAAGAGGTCATAGGAATTCCAAAGGATTTTCATCCAAGTAGGAATGCACAGGTTTGAGAATTAAGACACAGGGCCCCGAACACATGGCCTACTCAAGGGCCTGGGGACACATCACCAAGCCCTCCGTCACCCTGCCCCCCGCCCCCAGGGAGTACGGCAGAGCACGGACACGCTGGACACGCTATGGTCCAGCCTGCAGACTACACACGTACTTCCCCACTGAAAAGGCAACTATGGGGTCACCAGGGAATTGTTAAGGTTACCATCTCAGCAGCGCCCTATGGATCTTCGCACACTGGGTTTGCCCATTTCGAAATAGTTCTGTAACTTCAGCATCTGCAAGGGCTTTCCAGGGATGAAGACATTAGGGCTGCCAAAGTTTTAGTTAAAAATTCATGAGACAAACACTTACCCTTGAGAACATTATATGTACTCTCTCCAGTTTGGGTTTTGTTTCCCTTGGCAATATGACCAGTACCCCCCGAACTCTGTTTTCCCGGCACTTTGGAAGTCCTGGGCTGCACAGGTGGGTGGCTGCCTGCAGGGGGAGGCTTTCTGCAATGGGGCCAGAGCCTGGCACCCTGCCCGAATACCCCTCCTGAACAGACATCTGTCCCTGGGGTGGGTACCAAGACCAGCCACCCTGAGGTCAGAGACCAGAGTCAGCTGGTCCACCCTGCTTACATGAAGACCCCAGCACAACCACGGGACGTGGAGGGTTCTTCTAAGACTGAGCTTCCCTGGGGCATCAGCCTCAAGCAAAAATAAACCTCCTTCTCATGCAGGCCTTCCATCACCCCGTGGTCTCTTCAGATGCTGCAGATGTCTTCGGTACAGACACTGTCCAGGGAGGAATCTCTCTCCTCAGCCTGTCTCCCGACACGCTGGAGGAAGCAGCTCTCCCAGAATCTCTCCAAGGCACCAGCTAGACAAGCGCAGCTCAGGCTGCTGTCCATGGGACCCAACAGCCAGCCCCTTACCCTCCCGGAGGCCCCTTTCTCCCTCACACTCCCTGTGCGTGTGTGCGCGTGCACGCGCGCGCGCACACACACAAACGCATGCACGTACCACCTCCACCTCCTGCCCAGACAGTCTCTAGAAGGAGGGAGCGCCCTGTTTGCTGAGAAAGCATTGCTCTGTGTCAGTCACTTCTGCTCACTGCTCAGGTATGAGGCTGAAGCCAGGATCCCATGGAGACAAAGGTCGGGCAGTCCCACCAGGTGGGGGGGGGGGCGGGGGGGCGGGCAGCACACAGGTCAGCCCAGCATATGGTATCAGGGGAAAACACAGGCCTGGGAACCATTCATCAGCCAATGGAAGCACCACCCACCTCCAGGGAGGCAGCACCCTTTCCAGGGACCCCCGAGACTTGGCTCCAAGCCAAGTCTGCACCTCATCTGACTTTGTAAAGGCTTCTGTCCTCATTCATGTTGCCGGGACTCCCAGCATGCCCACAAGCAAGCCCTGACCTTCAACTCGAGTGCCCCAGAAAGGAGGCAGGAGTCCCTAGAGGAAGAGGGGCTCGTCCCCGTCCCCTGCCAACCTAGCCCGTTTCTTGATGGGGGAGAACCCAGGGTCTTCCCAGAAACATAGTCCTATTAATTGGCTCCTTTTTACCCCCATCTCGTGACTGAAAAGGCTTTCTCTGAAATAACTGCTTAACAGTTACAACCATTACAAGTCCTCACAGCAATGCTAGAAAGGACAGATCACTCCCAGTTAGCAGATGGGCTAAATCAGGCTCAGAGCTGGGTCCCAGTTTACTTAATAATGTAATAACTCGACAGCTTATTAAGTCACTGGCACAAGGAGCCAGTTAGCACGGGGCAGGCTGCTCTCAAGAGGCTCCATGATCCTGAGTCCAGTCGTGTCTGCAGTGGGGAAAGCAGCTCCTCCGCAGACCTTGACCAGCTGAGGGAGACACACTGAGGCTAGCCCCCTGCTCCATGGCCACTGCCCTGAACCAGCCCTCTCCCATGTCTGTATTAGAAACTATGTGGCAGTGGCCAACAGACACATGAAAAAGTACTCTGCATCACTTGGCATCACGGAAATACAAATCAAAACCACAATGAGATACCACCTCACGCCAGTCAGAATGGCTAAAATTAACCAATCAGGAAATGATAGGTGTTGGTGAGGATGCAGAGAAAGGGGAACCCTCCTACACTCTTGGTGGGAATGCAAGCTGGTGCAGCCACTCTGGAAAACAGTTCCTCAGAAAGTTGAAAATAGAGCTGTCCTATGACCCAGCAATCACACTACTAGGTATTTACCCCAAAGATACAAATGTAGTGATCCGAAGGGGCACGTGAACCCCAATGTTTATAGCAGCAATGTCTACAATACCCAAACTATGGAAAGAGCCCAGATGTCCCTCAACAGATAAATGGATACAGAAGATGTGATACACACACACACACACACACACACACACACACACACACACACTGGAATATTCCATCAAAAAGGAGATCTTGCCATTTCCAACAACATGGATGGAACTAGAGGGTATTATGCTAAGCAAAATAAGTAAAGACAATGATAATATGATTTCCCTGATATGAGGAATTTGAGAAACAAGACAGTGGATCAAAGGGAAAGGAGGGGAAAATGAAACAAGACAAAATCAGAGAGGGAGACAAACCATAAGAGACTCTTAATCTCAGGAAACAAACTGAGGTTTGCTGGAGGGGACGGGGGTGGGAGGAATGGGGTGACTGAGTAATGGACACTGGGGAGGGTCTGTGTTGTGCTGAGTGCTGTGAATCCTCTAAGACTGATGATTCACAGACTTGTACCCTGGAGCAAAAAATATATTATATGTTAATTAAAAAAAAAAAAAAAAAGGAAGAAAAGGGACTAGCGGCCTCAACCTGGCCTGCCCCACCCTGATGGAGGTTCATGCACACTTTCCTCCCATTCCCTCCCCACCTCCCTGAAGCACATCTCTGGCATCATCACTCACTACTCCAAAACTTTCCATGGTTCCCTATTATCACAGACTAGAGTCCAGGCAGGCCAGTCATTAAAGGCCTTCTGTGATTAGGAGGCAACCTCCCTAGGCATCTCTCATACACATACACTATCTCCCACTCAGATGGGACTTAGCCACTGAATTTCTCACTTGGCCTGTCTCTAGGTGCCCACAAGTTCAAGTGTGTGTAAACCCAGGTCTGCTGCCCAGAGCCACTGATTGTGCCAAAGCTTTCAAGGAGCTTGCCAGCATGCGGAGGCCTGTGCCCATGTCAGGCAGCCTCAGAGCTTGGTGGTGGTGGGGGTGCTGGGCATGTGCATAGCAGGTCAATGATCTGAGCAGAGGGCATGCCCCAAAGGACTTCACAGACTGCCTGCACCCCGGCATGGTGTCCCCATGATGTTGGCCTCCCTTGGCCTCATCCTCAGGGCCTGACAGTGCTGAGGCATCCCTCTCCCAGGACCACACTGCCCTCTCGGTCTCCTACAAAGCCTCACAAGGACCACCGCTGCCACACAGCTCTTACACAACTTGGCATTGGCCTTCCAGTGTGTACTCGGGGATTTCTCCAGGGCCACATCCGGGGCAGGTGTCTACACGTGCATATTCCGAACTCACGGAACGACGGCCTGGTGTCCCTGGGCTCTGAGGGGGACTCAGCTGACCTCCAGGGATTCTGGGAAACAAGCACCCTGGCCCGGCTGAGGCGTCTTCAGGCAGCAGACCAGACTCCCAGCAGGGCCACCCTCCCCAGCAAACCCTCATCTGGACTGGCCCATCCCACAGGGCTCTCTGAAGCCAGTGAGGAGATGCAGGCAGGCCCAGGGAGGCTCTGGGAGGTACCACAGCCTCAGCAACTGCTCTACCGCTAGTTCGGAGTGACTCTGGGAAAGTCCTTGTTCCTCTCAGGCCACTGTGTCTTCACATGAAATACAATGTGGGACTACACTGGGATTTCCCAGGTTGGCTCCCAGAAGCCCTGTGGCCATGCTGTAGCCTGGAAGTCTACCCTAGCGGAGCCTCCTGTCCCTGGTGCATAACCCCGGGCATGGGCTTCCCCTTCACAAGACAGAATTCCAGTCTCACCCTTTCTTCCCACTGAGATAAGGGCTTCGAAGGAGCTATGGAATGAGAGACCTGGGCTGGAAGTCCGTGGTCCGGCCAACCTGAGCAGGTCAGGGCAAGGTGAGTAAAGGGGGTAGGCAACAATGAAAGCCAGCCAGTCAGTGCGCAGGTGCCTGGAGGGGCCAGCTCTGACCCCATGAATGAAGGAACCACACGCTAACAGGCCTCTACTGCCTCTACTTCAGCCAGGTACCAGGCCTCCAGAAGATAGTTTGGGGGTGAGGGGGCCAGACAGGGGCATTGGAATCAGGTTTGGAAGTCACGGAAACCTCAGGGGATCTGGCACCCAGGCAGGCGGAGGCTAAGTTGAAGGTCGTGAGGCATCCGATCTGGCCATCTGGTCCACGAGCAAGATGAGGGGGAAGACGCACACTCCACCAGCCAGGAGCCTCCTCCTACCCCTCATCCCTTCCCACAGTTCAGTCAGGATCCAGTCAAGAAAGCAAAGTCCACAGCCAAGACCCAGGAAGCCATCATGGTGCAGGGGACAATGAGGTAACAGGAAGATTGGCTTTAACAACAGAATGCCCACACCAACCCTAGTGCTAGAGGAAAAGCAGGAGGAGGTGCTTCTAGAAGCCAGAAGCCAGGGCCATCCAGTAGAAGCTAAAATCACGTCAGCCGAGGGATGTAAAATCTCCTCAGGCCAAGGGAGCCCCGTGAGGAGACTGAATGATGAGTGACATCAGAGCCAGAGGGGATGTTGCTGTTGGAGACCCAAGCCAGAGACGAGAGAAAAAGTAGCCCTCCCTCTCCCCTCTTCCTGTGCTCCAACCTCCTGTCCCTGACTCCCATGGACCAAACCTAACCAGAACCTTGGGAGGCCTGGGAATTGTAGTTTGCGGGCCCAGCCCCTCTGCTACAGAGCCAGGTGGGGAACAGATCTGACAACTACGAGGCTGACACCTGCCAGCCACATACACATCCATAGATGTCGCCAAGGGACCTCTTTATTTCCAGATGCTGCCCACACTTCAAGTTCAGCTAGAACCACCCTCCCTCAGGAAACCTTGACTGTGAGTTCTGGACCACCCACGCTCTCTACGTCTGGCCACAATCACCTGGCCTTGGTCCTCTGGGCCACATGGGGTCAGGGCAGGAGGCCCTCGTGGAACTCTCCCCGGTCCCAAGGATGTCCTGGCAGCTCAGCAGGCCTCTGTCACAGCTGAGCACAAACTCTGATGGGTCCTTATGCCCCAAGCTCCCCAACTGGGTTGAGTTCCAAGATGATCTTTCTTTCCCAAATGAAGTCCCAGGTCCTTTTTGGGGGAATCTGTTGTTGCTGCTGCTGGTGCTGTCAAGTCATTGGACCAGACAATGCAGAAGAAGGCCCAGCACTCCCCCTCCCGTGTGAAACTGCTCACAGCCCAGCCTGACCTCAGAGAGGAAAAGGGAGATGGGGCACTGAGGTCTCACCGCCTCCAAAAGCCTCCCACGGAGACATGCATTTTCAGAGCAAGAAACCCATGAGCTTTCTGACAGAGGAAAAGACATTTGCTGCACCAAATGCCTGGGATCTGGCCTTTCCCTTCCAAACACCCCCACCCTGCCTGCCCCAGGCCCCGGCCCTGGCCCCTCCAGCTCCAAGGGTCAGCACTGGCCTCCAAGTTGGCCATCTTCTCCGGCTTCTTTTCCCACCACGAGACAACCCCAAGAGTTACATTTTTCTTTTTCCTTTTATTTCCTTTTTTTTTTTTCCTTCTCCTGGGAGAGCTACTTGATAGCCGCTTACCAGGACACCACCAAGGCTTTGCCATCACCAGCAGCAACCCCAGCCTCACCCCCTGCCCACCTCCTCTCTCCCACCCCCTCCCTCCAGCTGTTCCCCAAAACCCTCCAGGTCCGTCCAAGCCTTCTTGCCATTACTCGCACTTTCCCCCCAGCTGCTAGGGGAGAGAGCGGGATGGTGGGGGGCACGTTTCAGTCCTGAGTTCAGATCCAGCTGTGCGACCTTGGCAAGTCCTCGCCCCTCTCTGTCCCATCGCCTACAAAAGGTGGAAAGTAGCACTGGGCCATCACGAGCATAGAGTAAGAGCATAGGGCCTACTCCAGGGATGTGCTCAGGAATAGTACCACCCCCTTCTTTCACTGGTGCCTTAAAGTTCAACCTAAATCCCACCTCCTTGGTGAGGTCAGACCTGCAAACCCAGTAGCGCTCACCTGTTCCCTTCCAGGTGCCTGTTCCTGGTGACCACAGCTCTCTGACCTATCACCCCTGTGAGGGCAGAGCTGGCAAGCTGAGGAGGCTAGGGGAGAGGGAGAGTGTGAGTTGCACACAGTTCCAGTGGGAAATAGGATTATGAGACCACTCCAGCCTGGGCCTCTCCATGTCCTCGCCTCCAACTCAGGCAAATACATGCTCTTTCCCTTTCTAAGGACCCCTACCTCAAGATAAGGAAGCTCCCTCCTTCCTGCCTCACGGGTACCTGGCCAACAGGAGCAGGAAGTAGAAACAACTTCTGGGTACATGTCCTCATGTGAACTCAGGATGAATCAGCCTTACAGAGCTCACGGCCAACTGTCACCCCATTTGCCAAGGTGAGGACAACTTCTATAAGATACACACCCATCAGCCCAGTCTGGATGCTGCCAGTTGGCTGGCTCACAGGAGCTCTGCCCTCTGTGGCAAAGGCAATGTCACACTCCCCACTTGTCCCCTTCCAGGCCTGGCCAAGGTGCCAACCAAGCTGAGAGGCACTAACATCACTGAGCCTTCTCAAGAGGTCAAGACCCACAGCTCCGGGCTGCCCACCTGACTTCCTACACAGGGAAGGTCAAGGCAACACTTCCACTTTCCTGTGAAGGGTTCAGCAGAGCCCCAGAAGCTGGTCATTAGATGCTATCATTCCTCATTGACTAGCTGTGGCCTTGGCTAAATTCCTCAACATTCACAGGCCTCAGTTTCCTCCACTGTCAAGTGGGAGGCCGCAAGAGAGCTCTGCTTAAACAGAAGCCAACAAGTGCTTCAGGCAGTGTGAGGCACACAGTAAGCGCGTAATACATGTCAGCTATTATTTATGCCTCCTGTTTTACAAACGAAGAAAGGGAGCTTCCAAAGGGAACCTAGGTAGGCATGATTGGAATTGTTGTTCTGAGTCCCTCCAGGATCAAATATCTAAAGGAAATCCTATAGCTGAGCATAAACCTAAAACTTCCAGAAGAGAAGAGAGCACTATCTCCTTGGCCCCAAGCAAGGACAGCAGAACAGGGGTCACTAATGGTGACTATTCAGAGCCCGGCGCCATGTCTTCCATCAAGGGTATCTTTATCGCTGTAAAGGTCAGCAAGGCCCTGCCCAGACTCCACTTGTAAAGCATAAATTGCAGAATCTGAGGTTTACAAGGGATTTTAATGACCACCCAGGTCCGCTCTACAGCTGGGCACAGATTCCTTCAAAACCCGAGGCCAGGACACTGCTTGAATACCTCCAGTGATGGAGAACTCAGTACCTACAGAGACCACACATTCCCTTGCAGATACTTCTGAAGGGAGGAGCAGGGTACATAAACAAAGGGGCCAGTGGAGCCTGGGTGGCGAAGGCCAATTCTGCTGACTTCTCAGATGATCCTGGGGTATGTCCACCTCCAGCCTCCCAGCCACTGCACCTCCCCACCCCCAACCCCCACCTAGGAAGTCCCATTCTCCAGGAAACTGAGAGCATCTCTGGGAAGCTGGGCTTGGGTGGGAAGATACGGATATGGGCCGAGCCACACACGAACGGGTTCCACACCACTAGGTAACCGTAAAGAAAACAGGATGGCCCCGGGCCGGGCCCAGCAGCAGCAGCCAGGGAAATCAAATGCCCGGATAATGAGCCAAATTCTCGCTGAGACACCAGCTAATGAAAGGAGCACAGGAAGCCCCATATCGAGGGCCCAAACTGTTTATACAAGTGTTAAAAATACATCTCAAAAGAAAGCAAGGAAGCCTGAGGAAAACCCTCGGCTGCCCTTAGAAAATGATTTCAGAAAGCCACGTTAATTTGTTTTCCGAAAGGTGTTTGAAGTCTCTCGGTGTACCCCTTGGGCAGCTTTAATTCCTCCTTATAATCCCCATTAAACCTGATGCTCACTAGCACAACTTGCTTAGGGGATTATGGTTTTTATCCTTAATTATACAGATACATATTTGGGTCCACGTGTGTCCCCAAGTTTCTCCCTAAATTAAAAAGGCACTGTCAGCCACACGTCTCCAAAATGCCTAAAACAACCTGGGCTTCATTAGAGCCCTCAGAGGATTGAGGATGAAGTTGAAAGGGTCAGAAGAGTGTGGTTTTTAAAATTAATTTTCAAAGCCTGGTAACCTTACAGCCAGAGATGACTGGGTTCATGGGGAAGGGTGAGAAACCGAGGGTGAAGAGCTGAGCCTGGGGAAGGGGCAGGGGGAGCGGGCACAGGGATGGGGGGACACTGTTGCCAGAGCAAGGCAGATGTGACAGGACCCCCAGGCACCTCCGCAGCCCCTGCGGGGTTCAGCAGGGGGAACGGAAATGCAGAGTGTTAACCACCCCCCTCATCATCGCTGTCACCGGCAGCAAGCTCCTTTTCCTGAACACCTACTATGCGCCAGCTGTTAGGCTCAAGCCCTGCTCATTTCAGCTCATTAAAAAGCCAATAGTCCCTTAAGGAGGACACTGACTATCCCCAGTTTTCAGAAGAGGAAACACACAGGGAACGGTTAAGTGATTTCCCTCAGGACCCACCGAAGAAACAATAGGTAAAAAAAATAATAATAATAACAACATATTAATGATGATGATGATGCTATTTATTGAGTGCTAATAACATGCCAGGTACAGTTTATATGCATTAGTTCATTTAACCCAGACCAAATGCTGCTCAGGTCAATCCTATTAACCTGACTTTAAGATGAGGCATCAGAGATCAGAGAGATTTCTGAAAAGCTGCCAAGGGTCATACAACTAGTGAAGACCTCCGACTTGAACCCCAGCAAGTGAGACTCCAGAACCCAAGCCCTCTGACTCTTCTCTCTCCACAAACTGCAGGCCTGATCTCTACCTGCAGAGGACTTCACAACAGCGGCGTACAAGACATGACAAGGAGGCATCCTTCCCCCTGGCCCTGGAGGCCTTGTGACCAGGGGTCTGTCTGGGTCCTTCATCTTCAAGGCCCCAGCACCCAGCTGGGGAAAGATCTCTGTGGGCTGAATCCCAAAGACTCCCAGGAGGAAGGAGTCTTGGAAGAGTTAGGCTGGGGGAGAATGGGCTGAGACATGGAAGACTGTATAAGGGGGAAATGTGGGGTGCTTAAGTGGGAAAAGACAAGTATGTCCAGAGGCACAGGACTGGAGATATCAGGAGGCAGATGGGGCATCAGAAGAATGGAGAAAGAGGTCTTGTCTGGGGACAGACATCTGGGGGTCAGAGAACCATAGGAATCCTTCCACCACCCCACAGTCCGCCTTCCCGACAGTGACCAGGCCTGAAGCAAGTACCCTCACTCTTATTCAAGGCCACTTCTGGCTATGTATACCATGTCCCATCTCCCAAACCCAGGCAGAAACATGGGTCCTATCAGTGTCCCCTCCACCCAGGGACCATTAACTTCTCCTGTCTGCATCATTCACACCAGTCTACAAACCTGCTATTATGACTCCCACATCTAGAAAACCCTGCCTGGACCCCTACATTCCTCTCCAGTTGCCGCCCCATTTCTCTGCTTCCTGGTTTGGCACAACACCTTGAGAGTTACATGGGCTCTCTGTGTGGACAGATGTGGCCCACCTTTGTCCGTGGCACCCTGTCTTCTCTGCCCTGCCCTGGCAGGTTTCATCACCACCTCACCACCCAAATGACTGTTCCCTAAAGCCTTTCCTTCCTCTTGCCTTCCAAGATGCCACACGCTCCCAGCTGTGCCTTCCCAGGCACCCCTGCTGGCTGGTTCCCCCTGCAGAGGCCAAGAGCTCACTCTCTGAGCCCTCTTCTTTCCTCTCCTCTACCCACCACCTCCTCCCATTCTGTAGCTGTAAAATTCCACCAACACACAGTAACGCCAAGTGCCTATCTCCAGTCTACCCTCCTTGCAGCTTCACACTCATGATAGCCTCCCTGATGTCATCACTTGAATGTCTGATAGACCTCTCAAGCTCCAAGTCCCAAGATGCATTCCTGATTGCCTCTCCCCCAGGCCTGTCTTCCTCCTCTCACCATCTCAGAAATGGCTGTGGGGCTGAGGGAAGAAGGGTCCTTGGGTTGAGCAACTGAGGGGTGGGAAGCCAACCCTTCAGAAAATCCTAGTGACTACCTCCAAAATGCACCCAGACCAACCCACTTCTCTGTCCCCACTGCACTCTGCCAGCCTACACCACCATCTTGCACCTACACTCTTGTCCTAGCCTAAATGATCTTCTGTCTTCACCTTTGCTCCCTACAGCCACTACCCATTCTGTGGTCAAAGGACTCTTTTCAGAACACAAATCCAATCATATCTCAACTATCACCACCCTGCCTTCCCATTATACTTGGAATTCTATTCAAACTCTGAGACCTTGCCCTGTATAGCCCCATATGGTCTGCCCTCTACCTCACTCACATCCTCATTTACCACTCTCTTCTTGATTCCTATTTCCAGCTGTGCTGCTCCTTCTATACCATCAACATACCAGGACTGTTCAACCCCAGGGCCTTTACACCTGTGGTTTTAGCTGCCTGTAATACTTTCCCCCTGACTTTATCATAGCTGACTCCTTGTCATGCAGATCTCAGCTAAAATGCCAAATGCCCCCAACCACCCAGTTTAAGAGTTCTTCATCATATCACCCAATTTAGTGCTCTACAGTGTACGTGTCACAGCTGACAACTTCCATATTTATTCATCTATGTGTGACTGTGTCCCTTAGCAGAATATGACCCCCAGGAGCCAGGGGCCTCATTTGTCATGCTTCCTGCTGTATCTCTAGCATTTAGCACAGTGCCTGACACAGACATGAGGCTCAGTCACCATGATGTCAATAACTGCTTCGTCCTGTCTCATCCTTCCTCCCCCAAGACCCTGGCCTTTCCCATGAGGCCCGGCGTCCACATGGTAGCGATCAATGTCCTAATTATGGCAGAGCTTAGGGCTGATGGAGGAGGGGAGTAGGGACTACAGCCTGGGCGGACCACCACTCCACCTGCCCGATACCGAAGCTGCCATGAGCCAGGCCTGTGCTGGGCCTAGGGACTCCTGGCTGAGCCAGCAGCCCAGACTCAGGAATGCCAGTGCTGTAATACATGGGCTGGGCCCACATGTTATGGCCAAGGGGTCTTCACCTCTCTGAAGACAAAGCTTCTGAAGACAGTAAAAAAAAATCAGTTGAAGGGGGGGATGGGGAGGCTGGGATGAATAGCGCAGAGGTTTTTTAGGGCGTTGAAAGTACTCTGTGATACTATATGATAACAGGGGATACATGTCATCACACACTCATCCAAACCCATGGGATGTACAACACCGAGAGTGAACCCCAATGTCAACTGTGGGCTTTGGGCGATAATGACGTGTCAGTATAGGTTCACCAGCTGTAACAAGCATTCCACTCTGGTTGATAACAGGGGACATTAGGCCTGTGGGGGGCAGGGTGGTATGTGGGAACTCTGTATCTTCCCCTCAATTTTGATATGTGTCTGAAACTGCTCAGAAGGGGCGCCTGGGTGGCTCAGTCAGTTAAGCATCTGCCTTCGGCTCAGGTAATGATCCTGGGGTCCTGGGATCGAGTCCCACATTGGGCTTCCTGCCTAGCAGGAAGCCTGCTTCTCCCTCTCCCTCTGCCGCTCCCCCACACTTGTGTGCTCTCTCTCTCTCTCTGTGTCAAAAAAATAAATAAAATCGTTAAAAATGAACAAGTAAAACTGCTCAGAAAACTAAAATCTATTAAAACAAAATAACAACCAAACAGCGCCAAGCCTGGCTTCCAGGCTTCCTTTCTGATACACATCTGGTGAAACGTGCCTCCGGCTCTTTACACCGGTATCTACTGGGTAGTTAGTCCCGACCCTGTCCACTGTAGACTCACTGTACCATGGTTAGAACAGCCGGCTACACTTCGTGCCTGCAGAGTGTGGGCTGCATTACAGCCACACTGACGAACCTCGGGGGCACTCAGCCCCTCATTCCAGAGGGCTAACAGATGGAGCCCTCCAGCCTGGTGACCTGACAGGATACCCCTGACACAGGAGAACGTCCAGCTCAGAACCGTCCCCCAGGAGGGCACTGGCCATCGGAGTTGCATCAGGATCCTTGGCCTGAACGCCCTTTCCAGAAACCAGTGACATCAATGCCAGCGTGGCCCATCCCCAGTGCTTCCAGTGGGCAAAAATGTGGGCTCACACCACCCCGCCACCTTCTGAGCAGCCCGGTGCAGAATGCAGAGTGGGGCCTCTTTCTTCAGGTCCCAAAGACAGGCAGAACTCCCCAAAGGCCACAGAGAGAGTTAGGTACAAGAAACCTGGGAATCCAAAGGCCTTGTTCCAATTTCCATGCTCCTTCAACCCCATTGTCCTGACTGGTTAAGAAACAAAACAAAACAAAAAACCAAGGAAAACAGTAAGGATGAACTTACTATCATAATTACTCCTTATAAATCTCTATGAGTACCAACAAGACTGAAAACTCCCCAGACTTTTTCAGGCCTTCACAAAGTGCCATCTTTATAATCATTTTCAATTTCAATTCATTACCCAGGCTTCCTGGTAAGCCTGTCAGTTTGGTATTGACCTGCACATTTTACAGATTCTGAGCTGAGGCCCAGCAAGGTCCTGGACTCACTCAAGGTCACATGGAGTGAGGGCCATATCTCTTGACTCCCAGCCCAGCGGCCCCACATTCTCCACCCACCAGCCCCCAGAACTAATGAAACTCCCACCCTGCATTCCTTACCTGTTGTTGGAGGAGCCACTCTGTCCTCTCTAGGCCTCCTCCTTGCTGAGTTCAGCTCACTATCCTTAAGGTAACACAGTCCCTGCCCCTTGCCCCTGGGGTTTCTGGAAGTTCCCACAAAAGTACTCGAATATACCTGCCAAACAGTGAGGCCATCACATCATTCTCCAAACCTGCCCAGAGCACAGCCAACAATGCCTCCCAGCTGAGGCTTCCGGGGCCACCAACTACTACACAAAGTCCTCAGAAGGAGCCAGACGGCACAAGCGAGGGGCGGACAGACAAAATGTATAGGCCCAGCCCAAAGTTCCGGGCAAGCCTGGACTCACCTCAGCATTATCCCTCCATCTGCCAGCTGTCCCCAGCAGCCAACATCTCAACCTGCTCTTTTCTGCAGAGCCCAATGGGCCTGGAGGCTTCACCAAGCCCAAGGTTTACCCCACACATTTCAGCGCAAGCACCCCAGACTTCTAACCCCCATTTCCAGACTTGTCTGTGGTCATTGGTCAAGGGTAAGCACTCCAGAAACCTCCTGTCTCTGGGATATCCAACACACAGGCCGAGGCCAGGAGTGAAACATGGAGGCAGTGGTCCATGGGGCCACAGTCCAAGAAGCTGACCCTGGGCCAGCGGAGCCTGGACCAACAGCATTGAGCACAGGCACTGGGAGGACCGAGCAGACCAGGGGCTGGTTCTCAGGGGAGGGCTTGAGCCAACCTTGGAAGAATGGGACAAGGCAGGGAGGTAAGTCCACAGATGTTTGGAAGGTACAAACACCCAGGGAGGAAAGGATTACCTTGGCCAGGAACCAAGTGTTTTAGGATATCAGGTACAACCGTGACCATAATTCACTTCCTGCCTATATATGAAAGTCTAGCCAAGGATGGAGGGCATGGCTGGACACTGGATCTGGTCTGGTATCCCAGAGTGGACACAGGGATGGCTATCTGCCAACACCACCCTCAAAGGACTTCCCGGGATGAGGACAGTAAAGAAGACCCACAT
Organism: Lutra lutra; assembly: GCF_902655055.1. Lineage (NCBI taxonomy): Eukaryota > Metazoa > Chordata > Mammalia > Carnivora > Mustelidae > Lutra > Lutra lutra. Next base: position 74,469,622 of record NC_062282.1, on the reverse strand, counting down.
GGACAGAGTTTCTCTATCATCCTAGATGCTGAGCTTCTAGAAAGTGGGAGAACTATCCAGTGCAACCCCCAATGGGGGGGTTTCTCACTACAAGAGATTCTGCCAGAATCCATGAGCTGCTTATATGGATGAAAAAAGTGAGGCCCAGAGAGATCAGGGGCCTACCCCGGTCATACAGCACATGGCCAGGGTAAGACCCTGCCCCATTAGCAAGGCCTTGACACTTCTTAGCTTTCCCTGGCTCCCCTGCCAAGCTGCTCAGCCCATTATGGAACAGCTGACAAGCGGCCCTTGGAGTGTCCGTGACATCAGCCCCTTGCTTCAGCAATGGAGCTTTCCCATGAAGGGTCCTCCTCACTCCCCTAAACACGGTCCCTTCACACTGGCAGCACAGAGTGGCGCACACACCCAGAGAAAGGAGAGGAAAATGGGTATAAAATTACATAATAACATCTGATTCACACACAAAGGAAAGGAAAGCTCTCTCCACCGTGGAGACCCACTGGGAAAAGTCAAGGCACAATGACCAAAGGTTTGATGGGTCTTTTAAAGCTTTGTTTGGTCGAAATGTTTGCTCTTATTTTAAAAACTTCTTTGTCGCAGATAAAATTGTTCTCTAATTTGGTCATACATTTGGATTTCATTATTTTCAGAATGTATTCCAGACATCTAAAATTAAACAGATGTCATCAACCCCGTTTAGGCCTAAAACACTTGTAACCAAACAGTGACTTCAACTCCAGTGCAATACTGACTTGGAACACTGTGTTTTAGTCATTAAAAGTTTTCAAACTCTGCTCCATTTTTCTCATATCCTATAATGAGATCTCTCCCCCACCACTCCTTCAAATACGCCAATTCTTCAAGGGTCAGTGGAAAGTCAAACCAGAGAGTAAAGCAAATTTAAATATGAAAAAATGGAAGAGCGAAGTATGAAATCCTTTATCCACTGAAGCCCTCAGCGAGAAACGGCATCTCGGTTTCAGCGCAAACCGGGGGGAGATGGGAAAGGAGAGATCTAGAAACAGTGTGAGTGCAGGAAGGGGATTTGGCTTCTAAAGCCTGAATTGTTTTATCGTTCCTTTTCTGACAGGGATTAGATTAGCAAGAATCCTCCAAGCCTGCTCAAGGCGTCCTGGGGACAGTTAAGAAAAGACTCCTCCGATCCTCATCTCTGAGCTTGCCCCCAAATGAATTTGCTAAATAACCAGGTCAGGGCGAAGTGCCTGTTTGAGATGCCCAGATTCACAAGCAGGGGCACGTGGCCCCTAGGACAGGCCTGAGGAGAGCAGGAGGAGAATCGGGATCTGGGGTGTGAAGGTCACAGTTGGGGTCTGACCCTCTTGGCCACAAAATGCCTTCATTACATCAATTTCTCAAGCAAACTGGAAAGAATACAATAGAGAAGGGGATCAGGGGTACAGACACCAGAGAGGACCTTTGCTTCTCCCATGGGACCCCCGCCGCTTGGGGTCTGATTAGGGAGGTAGACCCCCCAGCACCCAGGCCTCTGCCGAGACCAGCCCTGCTGAGCTGGGTGTCTCAGCTGGGCCTGCTGCCTCAGGAGCCCAAACCAAAAGCCACAATGCCCACTTAGCTCACTTAGCTCCCCGCTCCTGATCTCAGCTCAGGCCCCAATGCGGCAGGACCTTCCTTCCTGAGCCATCTAACACCGGAGGAAGGGAAGGAAGGAGAGCTCAGAGCTGTTTCAAGTCCCAGATGGACACAGGGACACCTCATGCTCTTCTCACTTCCCTTCTCAGCAAATAACTCTTTGTCCCCACTACTCTGCCTGGAGCACTTCTGAGTAGAAAAGCTCCTCCAAAGATAGGAAACCAGCTTGCTTCTAAAGAATGACACGTCATAAGGCACAGAGCCCCCAAATACTTGTTCTAGAGAGAGTGCTCAAGCCCCAGGCAGGGACATAGCCATAGATCTGCTTTGGCGGGGGGGGGGGGGGGGGGGGGGGGTGCAGGGAGGACTGGGAAGATCCTTTTGGAGGTCTGCTGTGTTCACCCCAGCAGGGGAGGCAGGCAGACAGCCAAAGGAATACAGACACAGTGACCTCTATCAGAGGACAAAGTCGAGGACCCCCTAGGAGGTGCACAGGAAAGAAAGCTGATGCCTGTGGAACACACGAACAGTCCCTTCTGGCCCAGAATCACACCTGCTCAGTGCATTCCTGACAGGAGAATCCACCCAAACAACCCTCCCAAAGCCAGCTGTCGGTTCACGGATGTACTTACCTCCCAAGTCTTGGATGAGTCAGCTTCCCCGGGCCTTGCTTCTCCCACCTGCACATCCCAGATGATTTGTGCGGAGATAGTCTCCATGACTGGCCAACAGCTTCACCTCTGAACCAGACCTGGAGAGCTCAGTCCCAGCTAGCTATTCCATGGGTCTGCTGAGGAAGACAGCATTCTTGGAGTTCATGAGTGACATCTGCCTTTGCTGTGGAAGGACAGAGAGAGAGAGAGAGAGAGAGAGAGCGAGAGCATTTAGTTCTCTTACGTGCCAGATCAACCCATCTTGTTTCACAGATGTGGCAGCTGAGGCCCAGGGAAGTCAGGTGAGCCTACGTAAGAAGGTTACACATAAGGAGAGAAGATCAAGCATTTAAAAATCATCATGCTAGAAGATGGTATATTTCAATCCTCAATACCTTGAGGATTTGAACCCTGGTACCCTGGATTTGAATATTACCTTTGAGAGAGTGCCACGGACCTGTAAGGGACCTATTGGGCAGAAGATGGAGCTCAGAATGTGAAGTCATGTTCCGGTGACAAAACCCAGGCCAAACTTCCCATAAAACCACCTGCTCATCAAGCTGGCATTTTACCCACCCATACTGACAGCCCAGAGCTGCAGAGGGCATTAGAGTTCTGACACGGGGTCTGGGGGTGATGGGAGAAGATGCACAGAGAATTTGCCCCGACAATTTGCTTGTGGGAAACCCCAAATGCCCTTTGCATCTCTTCTGAGACTTGGAAATGGAAGCAGTTGGCGGAGAAGACACCATCACCACCGGGACCCCCTGACCTTACTCCCACAAGGACTTTCTGGCCAGCTGATGCCACTCATTTCTCTAATAGGTGGCCCACAAAGTTTTTCAGTACGTGCAATGAACAGAAGTCACAGCAGGGACAAATTAGGTGGTAATTGTTTGCTTTTCCAAAGGACTGTTTTTTTTTCCTTTAGCACAGGGTTCCTATAAACAACCAGAGTCCTTCTACTAGAATGTGAATCCCATTCCCAAAGATGGTATGTGGATGGCACACCAGGCTTGTGTAAAACACCAGATGAATGGTCGTGTCCAGTCTAAACCCCAGACCCACTCCAAAGATGACCCGGGTGGTGAAAGGACCATGACCACAGAAAGGATGCCAAGGAAATTAGGCATGGCCTATCACATGCTTAGACAATCCACAAAGGGGAGACTGGGAAAGCTCTGGTCCTTGTCAAAACTCAGCTATAAACATTCATTCCACAGGTAAGGATAGAGCACCTACTGTGTGCAAGACATCATGCTAAGCACGGGATGAAACAAGAAACAGAACCAACAAGTTTCCTGCTCTCCCAGAGCTTATGGTGTTGGGGGAGGGGCATTATCAAGACAACTGTCAATCAGAAAGCCATATTCATGAATGCCTAACGGTAAACTCAGCTAGGGACTCAGAAGGAAAGCAACTCTGGTCTAGGAGAGCTTTTCCTAAAGGCATGGGAGCTAGCCTGAGGGTCAGGGAGGGCTTTGCCAGCCGTAACCACTAAGCTGACGTTCAAGGTGACCGCGAACCGGGCAGACCCAAGGAGAGCAGAAAGTAGTCCATGAAGAGGTGAGACCGCGTGTCAGGGCTCTGAGGTAGGAAAGAATGGGGTATGCTTTGAGGCAATGGGACAAGGTAGCAGAAGTGGCCAGGAAGCTGAGAGCAGAGGGCAGCATGACCGTGAGATAAGGGCTCCAAGGTCACACCAAGGAGTTGTTCTACAAAGGACAATGGGATGTCACTGGAAGCTTACACAAGTGAGTGCAAGGGTCAGCCTGCGTTTCACAGAGCTGGCTCCAGGTGCTGCCTGGAGAACAGACCAGGAGGGCAAGGTCAAAGGGGGCGGGGAGCTAGGATGCTGCAGGTGAGGGACAAAGGCAGGCATGCTAAGGGACAGCTGCGAAGATGGAGAGAGGTGGATGCAAGGAGTCAACAGCTGTAGGACATCAAACCAACAAGACTCAGGGCAGGATACCCCCAGGGGGCTAGAGAAGGCTGTGCCAGAGGCACCTCCCTGGTGGCTGGCTGTGGGACTGAATGGATAGAGATCCATTCCTCGAGATGGGGGGCCCCGGAGGAAACGTGAGGTGGGTGTGCTGGGGTAGCAGGGTCAGAGGGCACCTTGGATCCCTCTGACATGGCCACATGGAGACTGGAGCACAGCGGAGTACACAGTCCCAAGGGAGGAGACCGGCACGCATGGCAGCGTGGCCCCTTCCAAGGGCTGGAAAAGGACAAGTCCCCACACTTTCTGCTTCCCTCCTCAGTCCCCCTCACTTCCTCCTCCTGGATCTCCACATACACCGGTTTCACAGGGAGATTGCAACAAAGAGCCGCTGGCCACGGAAGTCAGACATCTTACATGAGCAAAAGCTCAGTCTTTTTCCCCTAAGGAAATAGCAAGAGAAAATAAGCTTCGAATCTGGCGAGGGGGATTAAGTATAGACGCACAGGAGGACTTCCTGGCTCTGAGGGTTTGATGCTGGAATGCATTAGTAAGCAGGAGTCTGGGCTCTCCCTCCCCTGAGGTCTCTGAGATTGGGGTGGATTGCTGTCTTTCAGGGATGCCTGGAAGGCAGGCCTGCCAAGAAGCAGGGATTGGACCTGATCGAGCGCTGAAGCTCCCTGGGCCCAGGTGACTAAGCCCCAGTCACAGGAACCCTACCTACCCGGTAACAATTGCTCCATTCACCAACAACCCCCCTGTGCCAGCACTGAGCTCTGGGGCTTCACCAGCAGCCCTTCCTCTCATTCTCACAACAACGCCCCTCACCCCTCGGAGCATGGGAGCTCTGAGTGAAAGAGAGGCTCAGAGAGGTTAGGTAACCTGCCTGAAATCACACAGGGAGAGGGATACTCTGCTGGGATTTGAAACGCTGACCGACACCAAAGCCCACACTTCCTTCCCCCTCATATTCCACCCTGTCCCTCCTCTTTTTCTTTCCCGAAATACAGTGGACATATAATACTATATCTGTTTCAGATGAATCACAACATAGTGATCTGACATTTATACACATTACTCAGTGCTCAGCACATAAGTGCAGTTATCATGCATTGCTACACAAAATTAATACAATATTACTGACTATAGTCACATCCCCACGGCTTATTTATCTTACAACTGTAAGTCTGTGCCCTTCGGTCCCCTTTACCTGTTTTGCCCATTGCCTCCCATCCCCCACCCTTCTCTGGGGCCTTTCATTTTGTCTGAGAACAGCTGGTATGAAAGTGTTCTTGGAAATGTTCATGACATGGATACCAGGCAAGGTAAAGAGTTTGTGGAACAGCGTTTCAGTACCAATTAGAGCATAAATATATAAGTTCTAACAAATATATTAGACAACTGTAGCCACAGAAGGAAACTGCTGCTCTTTCCCAGAAGCAAAAAAAAAGGGGGGGGGGAAACATTGGAAGAAACAGAGCCATGTAGAAACGGACGAAAGATTAAGCACTGTACCTAGTTCAAAGGGTACGTGTTTTAATGTTTGTCGAAGGGCCGCAGCCATTTGCCCCCAGCATTTTGGGAGGGATGTTAGCTCTCCCAACCTCACAAAGCAAGAAATTTATATTGATTCGTAAGAACTTACATATGTTCTTGGTCTCTCATGCGATACACAAGTAATCTCCCTGTTTGTCTTTATGTTTTAGGTTCCTTTCTAGAAATTCAATGTTAGTAACCTAGTTTCCAGAATCACTCATGTCCACCATTTAAAGCAAAACTCAAAGGATCGAGGAAGTGGCTGCCCAATTTTACAATCCGCTCTCTAGGGCTGACAGTGTTACCCCATCTGGCAAGCGACAGGAGGGGGACCCCCCAAAGGGAAGCAGGTCTGCCCCAGGCTCGGGGGCTCACCCACAGTGGAAGCTGGTGAGTGTGAGCTGGTGAGTGTGAGCCCTCCTGGGGCGTCAGAGTTCCTGTGGCCTCTGCCTCAGCCAACACCTGCTGCCTTCCGTCCAGGGCCCTCAAGCCAGAGGGCACCGCCGGACCTTGGCTTCATGAGGCCCTAAGCCTCAGGGGGCAGCCTGGCACCCAAACAAGAGAGCCACATGGGAACCCAGCTGTATCCCTTCTAGCGATCACGCCCCCTCAAGAGGCAGCTCCACCCTTATTCCAGACATTTCCCTGACCTAGTTCCATGTCACACAGATACACAAAGGTGCCCACCTCAAGGCTCCAGAAAAGCAACTGGTCTAAATGAGCCCCTGCCACCCAAAGTCCACTCATAGGCCCTGTAGTGTGGAGCAGGGGAACAGAGCCACCCAGAGCTCCCTGGCAGAGCTCAGTGTCAAGGGCATTGCCTTTCAAACACAGTTTTTTGTGCCCTTTGCCCTCTACTGTGGGAAAAGGGCACCCGGGAAAAAAACAAAAACAAAAACAAAAACAAAAAACGGAGAAGCATGTGGCCCTGACCCCGAATAGAGGCAGAGGGGCCTTCTCTGGACCATCCCTGCATTTCACCCCATCCTCCCCTCTGTGTCACCCTCATGCAACAGGGCGACAGGGGACCGGCTTTGCTGGAGGAGCTGTCTGTGCAGGGACTTTAGACCTCACGGTCAGAGAGGTCTGTGGGCTATGTGTCTGGGGTGCCCAGGAAGAGACTCCCCCAGGCCAGGGCTGGGAGATTGGCCACCCCACCTTCTCTGTGAACCAGGCATCCATTCCTTCCTGGAAACAGGGCCTCTGAAGCCCCCCCTTTGGACTCTGCAGCCTTTCTCCCGCCCCGCTCCCCAAGTTGCCCAGCTATGCCAACAAAGCATGTATGGGGGAAGAACGGTGCTGGTATTTAATAGCCCTCAAATCTGGCTCCCCATGCGGCTATTGTGAGGCAGGTTTAACCAGCAATTACGGCGGGACCTCCTTCCTCCTCAGCAACAATCTAGGCCCTTAATCCAGCTAAGACCCAGAGAGTCTAGGGTTGAGCTCTCGAAGATGAAGGGACCAGCTTAAGCAGGGCCTGTTCCGGACCGGGGGAGCTGGAAGAAGGACAAGCGCTCTCTGAAGTGTGCTCCTTGCCAGCAAGAAAATAAAGGGGGTGGGGGGCACAGGGCAGGCGAAGAAGCGGCTCCCTGGCTAAAGTCCCCATGATAGCCGGCCTTCCCGAGAATTCACATGGAAAGTTGGCACAAATGTTCAGATTTAAGAATTGAGAAAACAAGCCAACAGGCCCCACGGAAGCCCCGAGCATGGGCTGAGGCCAGGGAGGGGAATGGCTCTTCCTGGAGCCCTGCAGCCTGGGCCCCTTATCTGACAGGAGACGATCCTAATGCCTCAGCTCCATACTCAAGCCGCCTACCATCTGGCCGGAGGAGAAGATAAGCTTCCATAGGGGAAACATTGCTGGGAAGACAGGACTGGATTATGGGAAGAAGCTTAACACTCTGCCTCAAGCATGCCCTGTGCATTTCCACCCCCTGAACCTTTGCTCCTGCTAGTTCCCCCACCAGGCCTGCCCTGCCTCCTGCCCAGGTCTCGCTCCTGCTCTGGAAGGCCCAGCGCCAAGGTTCCCACAGCTTCCCCAGGGCTCAGTCCCCCACGACAGCACCCATGCCATGTGTACAGGCTTGTGGGACTCACAGCACAGACAGTCTGTCCTCAGGGGCACCAGAAGAGGCAGAGAACTGGGAAGAATATGACTTCTCACTCTGCTAGCCTGCGCTGTTTCCATCAAGCCAACCTCCACTTTAAAAAGGAAGCCCTTGGGGCGCCTGGGTGGCTCAGGTGGCCAAGCATCTGTCTTCGGCTCAGGTCATGATCTCAGGGTCCTGGGATCCAGAACCACGTCAGGCTCCCTGCTCGGTGGGGAGTCTACGTCTCCCTCTCCCTCGAGCCCTCCCTCTCCTCACTCATGCCCCCACCCCCGGCTTAAATAAATAACTAAAATCTTTAAAAAGGAAGCCCTTTCTCACTACACCAAAGTCAGAGGTGGGAGTGAGCTCCCGGGACCTGGAAGCCGTCTGGCCTGCGCTGGGAGCCCCCTTGCTGTACTGAGTGCAGGACACGGGATGGAGGCTTCTTGAATGAGTTTGCAGCCCCTCCGGGCCCTGCAGGGCAACTAGGGTCTGATGGGTCACCACCTGCCCTGCTCCCCAGCCTTTCAAGCCTGGATTTTCATCTGAGTTTTCTGAGTAGTGTTTGGTTCTGCTTTATCACAAAACAATAACAAAAACCATTTGGTGTCAACAATCATCTTGGATTAAGGTCTGATTTTGTCCTAAAGAGGTACAGGGATCCAAGGCAGCACTAAGGGAGTCCCTCAGGCACTGTGTCAGGTGCGCGCACGCACATACACACCACACACACACACACACACACACACACACACACACACGTCTTTGCCCAGATTTTGAAGAACAATGGCTTTGGAAAGCAACAGACCTGGATCTATATTCCAGCTTCCCCATGTAGCGACTGCGTGACCCTGGGCAAGATATCTCATCCTCCCATTCTTCATTTCCTTATCAGCAGGGTGACAATCACAATCGTACCAAGTTTAGGGGTTTGTTGCGATGACTAAATTGCATGAGCTCCGTGGAGTCATTCTCCAAGTGTGGACCCGGGACCCCGCAGCATGACCCATGACTCGACAACAGTCAGCCCCGCTCACAGCACCACAGGTCGATATGAGAGCTATGCACATAAAGGCATCCATTTCTTGAAGCACTTTTCAAACAGGAAATCAAAAATATAATTATCAGCTCATCAGAAACTTGGTGACAGTCTCTCCAGGACTCCGTTTCTCTAGCTACACAGAGGCTAAGTAACAGGTGTCCGTGAGCTACAGCTTGAAGAAGTGCCGCTCTGTCTCCCGCCCGCACCTGCAGGCTGGGAGGAGGCCTCCGTACTCCTCCAGCCTTAACCGGGACCTCCCCCTCCTCCCAAGAAGAGGGCCCCGACAGGCTTCTGCTCCACAGAGTCTGGCTGGACCACGCACCTACACCAGCCACATCTGCAGCCAGAACCCGGCTGAGCCCCAGGCTCATGCTGACAGGTGGAAATGGGGAAACACAGTCAGACAAAACATGAGGGGGAAAGGAGTGCTGTTTCTGGGAAAGCATTTCATGGAGAAGTCACAGAAGCCACGGCCATTCCCGTGCTCAGCTTCTGGGTCTCAACAGATTACCTGAAAGTGAAGAGCCCTGTGGGTTCCTCTTGGCTTCCCGGAGATATGTCTAAGTTCACACTGCTTCAGTGCTCGGCACAACGCCTGGCAAGCATAGGCTCCCGATCAATGCTGATAAGGAATGTACTTGGGGATCATCAAGCCATATTCTTGGTAAACCGCACCCCCGACTCCCATTAAACTTCCTTGCTTCATCTGATCCTGCGAAGCTCCTATCCCCACTGGCCTGCCACGGGGCCTGCCATCTGGATTGAGTGTTACTGGCTTGCCTTCACTACGCTACCAGCTTCACTGATGGTTTTCACGCAACAAGGGAACCAAGCTCAGCACCACCTCAGGACCTTTGCATACGCTAGTCTTTCCCTCTCTTGTGTTTTGTCTGACTGTGCTTCCCCATTTCCAATAAACTGCTAGTTCCAGTGAATCAGGACCATGTTTCTCCTGCTTACCCCTGTATTCCTAGGACCCAGCACACTATAAATCCAAACTAAATCTTTTTAGAATGGGTAGGTGATTGAGTGAATGAGTTCACAGAGAAAAAGACCAAAAAGCAGTAGTAATAGTAATCCAAAATGAATGAAGACAGGGCCAGCATTCCACAGTTGTGGGAGGCGTGGGGTACAGGCAGGACAGGTCCCTGCCTTCCTCAGGGAGCCTGGCTGAGGGCTGTCAAGACTGCCACAGAGGCTTTGCCCCTGGAATAAGCAAAGGGTGGCACTGGAGGGTCCTCCAGACCAACAGTGACATTCTGCCTTGCTTGTCACCAGCTACTCCCCAATTGGGCCATCTCAAACAGCCAGTGGGCCATGACCATAGTGTGCAGCCTGGGGGCTAAGCCCTAAAGGAGACCTTCCTCTTCCCAGCCAACCCATACCTTCTCCTAGGCTGCTGTGAGTGAGGGCCCATGGCAGGGGATGGGGAAGGGCGTCCTGGAGAGGGAAGGAGCCATGTGCATGTGCATGCTGGCTCCACCAAGAGGCCCCTACCAGGAGCCTGGTCTCCTGTGCTCCCTACTGGAAAAACACACCTTCCTGGGAGACTTGAGCTCTAGGGGTAGGGGGGCACCTAAAGAGAACATCGGACCCTCCACCCCACCCCCGAGGATAGATCCCAGCCAGTGCTTCCAGTCTGTGAGTTTCTCTAGGCAGATGTGTGCCAGACTGGGCTGGACTATCCCTGGAACATTTGCCTTTCATGGGAGTCTGAACTTCTCCTTCCCTGACTTATATTTGAAACAAGCCATGATGGATGGTCATGCTTATAGGAAGACTAACAGCTGGTCATCATTTATTTATGCAAAGAACCCCATGCAGGCAGAGTCTTTGACATATAACACGGCCAACTGACAACCATTCTGCTACCACGCACCGGCCAGCTGCGTGCGGCTTCCCACTAGACTAGAACCCTCGCCTCTAGAGCTTCTCATGCCCATGAATGCCATACACAAGAGGGGATGAGGATGAGAGGTTCTCCCAGTCCCTCTCCTTGTCCTCACTCCCTCTGGGGCCTTAAGACATGGTATTTGTGCAGCAGGCTCTGACTGCTTGCTGCCAGCGAGGTCCCAGCGAGGTCCATTAGTGGGATGTAAATAGCTCTCTGCTCTTCAAAGACCGGGTGAGCCATTCTGTGAGGTCTGAGTCAGCCCCAGCAAGGTCTCGCATTTCCAGCCTTATTCATCTTCCTGATAACTTCCATAAAGGGCTAACCCGACTTTTTGGTATGCTGGGCCTGCCAACAGCAACCCAGGGGGATTTTCAAAAGAAATTGGATTTGCTGAGCTCCTACTGTATGCACAACTCCGTTCTGGTCACTCCAGGGAGAGAAAAAGAACACACGTTCACTGGTTTCAAGGAAACAAGACATACACAGAAACGAATGACTATGGCTCAAAGCACACGGAACCCTAAGAAACCAAAGTGAGAGTGCCCTCAGGCACGGTAGGGGGGCAAGCACATGGCCCTTGCTGTCAGAGAGACTGGACTTTGAATCCTAACTCTGCCTCTTTGTAACTGTGCCATGGGACAAAGGCTTGAACCCTCTGTGCCTCTGTTTCCCCATCTGTAAAATGGAGACAGGACTAGTTAACAATAGTGTTCTGGAGAGGATACGATTAAATAGTATATGGAAAGCACTTAGCACGGTGCCTAGCAGAGAGTAAGCGCTTGAGAATTATCAGCAGCAGTTTCCTGGAGGTTTACTGGAGGGAGAGAGGGACAGAGATCCATTCCCCAGCTTGTCACCCTGCCCTTGTGGGGTGGTGACACTGGCATATGCAGCCTCTCTGGCCTGGAGTCAGAGAAGAGGAAAGGACCAGTTACCAGTCAACCAACCATGGACAGAAAAATCCATTTCCAAGAGCCATTCAGTCTTCCAGAAAAGAAGAGTCCAAAATCCCATAGCAAATCAGCCCTGTGGAGAAGGCTACCCAAAAGAACAGGGCCAGACAGGCCTTGGTCTGGGGGAGCCCTGTCACTCAGGGAAACTGAGTGTGAGCCACAGCCGTGGGTCAGGACAAGGGAGTAGGGGTGCAGGGAGACACCCCGCTTGTTGGCAGCAATCCCCTTGTCCCATCTGCAGGGACTGCCTGGAGGAGAGGACCACAGGCCTTGTACTCTGACAGGAGACCATCCCTGGCTTCCATCTCAAGGGCTTTCCCACCCTTCATCTCAGGATACCCTCACAGCCACCCTGTGGGGCAGGTGCATAGTATAAGAGTGTCATGTGCAGTTTGCCAAGGAAAAATTGAGGATCAGAGAGGCTCAGTGGTTTTCCAAGGTTACACAGCAAGGCAGGGGCAAGCCTGGAACTTGAACCCATCTTCCAATGCCTGATTCCATCCTCACAGCCATCCTCATGTGACTCCCCATAGCCACTAAACACCAGGACATTCGGGGAGTTAAAATGTCTACTGCAACCCAGAGAAACTTTGAACCAAGCAGGAGATCCCCATGAAAGCCAACGACATATCGCAGATAGCAACTTCCCAGCTGTTGCCAAGATGGCAAGAGAGTTCCCCGGGTGAAGACAACTTTCTTAAGGCGGAAGCAACTTAAGTTCTTGCCAAGACGGAACGGCAAGATCAACCGTAACATGTCCACACTGTGGTATACCATCAGCCACAAGAAAACCAGAAGGCTGCTCCTGAGGAAGTGGCAAGGAGAGGACGCTGATGAGTGAGAACCACAAGCTGCTGAGTGAGGCATGATGGATGAGCCCAGCATGTTAAAAAAAAAAAAAAAAAAAAAGCAATGACAACAAAAACCTCATATTGTCTCCGGATTCATGAACACATATGCCAATGTACTGGAAAACATCTGGCAAGGCCCACACTCCACCAGTTACTGTCCGCATAGCCCCTGCAGATCCCCTCTCCCCTGCTCTGTGCCCCGGGAGGCCAGCCTGTATGGAGGGCCACAGTGACTTGCCGGGCCACTCCGCCAATGGCGGCCACCAGCAGGAGACCCAAGCAATGGAAGAAAAGGACACTGGATTATTAATTCTCCTAGTTCCCATCAAGGAGGTCTCCAAAAACTGGCCACATCCCTCAACCAAAGGTCATAGCTTCTCTCAAGATGCCCCACCCTCTTCTCCCAGGTATTGGTTCCTAGGCCCTAAGGGGAAGAAACACTTCCTGCTATAGAAGGCCGGGGGTGTTGCTCTGTGCTTCATGGATTCCCCATAACCTACAGAGTGTCCCTCCATTAAAGCCTCCTCATATTATGCTAGTTAGAATGTGCCATCCGTTTTCTCCTAAGATAGAAACCAAACTGGTGACAGTGGTTGACTACGGGGAATAGGGAGAAAGGGGTGAACCCCAACATCTGAGGTTTAGTGATCTACTGTGACTTCAACCTCTTCAATAATTACCTACTGTGTGCTTAGTTCTTGGTACAGAAAGTTCCAAGCACATGAAAAATAGAGAAAATATTCGAACGAGGTCCCAGGTATCCACTACCCAGGTTCAACAGCCAGTTCATGACCAAGGTGGATTCATCTATGGCCCCAGCCACTCCACACCCCCTTACTGTTTTAAAGCAAATCCAAGACGTCATATCATCTGTGAAGTTTTAGAAAAACTAGATTTCAGTATTGCCTGGGTGTTTAAAAAGTCATTTAAAACAAAGGAATTCTCAAAGCTAGAACTTTTGAGGGTAAGGAGACTCTGTCCTTGTTTTCAGTTTGGACTCAGGTCAAGGCTTTCCTCACTCTCCCATTTGTCCCAGTAACATGGCTCAGAGGCTGACCTGTGGCTGTGCTGGCCCCTTCAGTGGGCTGGGGGCTCGACTAGCCCCGGACATCCCTGTCAACTTGTCCTACATGGGGAAGAACTCATGATTACACAGAGCTATAGCAATACCTCCCACTGACCATCAGCTTTAAAGTTCTACTCAGACTAGTTTTCTGGGTTTTCTTCTATTTCAACTTTTTACAGAAGTACAACTTTATGTTTGTGGGCTTCATTCTATATTATCGCATAGAGTTGTAGACTATTCTTTTTCATTGCAGCATAGTATTCCACTGCATGGATAGATGGATGGATACACACATAACACACATATGTTATGCATACATATATATGTATATATGTATATGTATATATATATGTATATATGTGTGTGTATATATATGTGTGTGTATATATGTGTATATATATGTGTATATACATATATATATGTGTATATACATATATACATATATATATATACTGCAATTCATTTATCCATTCTATTCTTGGCAATGGCAATTTGGATCGCTTCAGTTTGGAGCTATTAAAAATACTGTTATGGGCAATCTAGCCCATTTGTGATGTTCACATACATGCATTTCTGTCGGGTGTATACCTAGAATGGAAAGGCTGAATGAATCCTAAGAAGGCATACGTTTGACCTTGGTACCTACAAATAGTTGTCCAAAGCATATGTCATTTCTGGATATCAACATCCTTGCCAACACCTGGCTATCTTCTGGGTTTTTTTGTTCTACTTTTGTCATTCTGGTAGATGTAGCCTATTTCATCATGGTTTTAACTTGCATTTCCCTGATGACTAATGAAGCTAAACACTATGTCTTATGTTTCTTGGCCATTGGATATTCTCTTTCATGAAACATCTTTCCTAGTCTTTTGTACATTTTTCCAGTGGGTTGTCTCCTTTTCCCTATCAATTTGCAAAAGTTATTTATATATTCCAGGTGCAAATCATTTGTAAGACATAGGTTTTGAAATATTGTCTTCCATGCTGTATACTGCCTGTTCCCCTTCCTAATGGTGTCTTCTGATGAAGTGTTAAGTTTAAATGGTCTAATTTATCTACTTATTTTCTTGTATGGTTAACAATTTTTATGCCTTGTTCAAAAAATATTTGCCTACACTTCTCTCACTTTTTATGAACATTCCTTCAGGGAAAAAAAAAATACCTATTGGAAATTGAGTAAGAAAACCCCTAGGAAACCGTTAATGGAAACACCAAATCAGCAGCTCCAAGAAGCAACTGATATGTCATTACCTCATTAGAAAGACAATCTCCTGATTTTTGTGATGCCCTTGTTAGCAACCACTTGGAAGAACTCACCTGTAAAGGTGGAGAGAGAAAGGCCAGCCCGAACTCATCCCCATCAAGAAAAAAAATGTAAGAGTTCAGAGTATTTCTTTGTGTGCTTAAAAAAAATTACTGAAAACTAAATGCTATGCCAATGACCAGCCAAAAAAGATGAAAGCTGGGGGTGGTGGAGGGGGGAAGGGGTCTTGAACCATATGAATAATAGGGAAAGGCCAGCACTAAAATTGAGATACCTTCAGGATAGGTGTGTGGTTTTGTTTTTCTGGGGATTTTTGTGGGCTTTTTGTTTTTCTTTTCAAAAATTTTTTTTTAATTCTAGTTAGTTAATAGGGGTAAGAAGAGCAATTCTCTTTCTATAGAGACCTCCTCTCTTCCAGGAAAGGTCTGCATTCTAACCTGTATGAAAAGACCCCCAAAAACTTCCACCATGGGGCTTTTCTTCCACTGAAAATAAGAAATGTAAACACAACTAGCAAACTTAGTGATCTTACCACCAAATACATTAATCCAAATGATTTTAAAAGCATTTGTTGAAATGATAAAAATTCCTTTGTAGTCAGCAACAAGGCTGTAAGGTAACGGTGACCTCCTAAATTCAAACAACTCCTCATATCTAAAAACCAAAGGGGAGGAAAAATGCTACCATCAAGAAGGGGGGGGGGGGACAACAAGCCACAGACACAAAACATCTACGTGTGATCCACACCTTCAGCATTGCTAGATGGGTAATATATGAACTTCAAGTAACATGGAAGCAGAGAGATGAGCACCAAGTTCCAACAGAGCGCCTACCATTGATGCAAGTCTGTGGATACAGACAGCAGAAAAGGGAGTCTTATGGGAAAAAAGGAGAGGGGAGTAGAAAACATGGCTGAAACACAGATGCATCCCTGAAAGGAAAAGTCCAACCTAAACACAAGACAGTTCTCAAGTATACCCCCAAAAGCTAAAAAGCCACCACATGCAAAATAACGAACTTAGGTCTGAAACTTAATAGTTCAAAATACTGGCTACAGGGAAGGTACCTGAAAGTGGGTAGGGTCAGAGGTGGCAATGTTAGAGAAGTGTGCTTCTGAGACAAGAAGGAAATAAACAAACAAGACATGTGGCAGTCAAGAAAAAAAGAGAAACCAAAAATCCTGCAGAAAAAAACTAAGAAAAACAAAATATACCAAGCCCTCCGTCTTCCCACTTCCAGAACTACTCGTTCAGTAAACTGCAATTCACTATACCAACAGGAGAGGGCACCCTTGAAACAGAAACCCTCTCCACAATCATGCCTAGGGGTGGGGCAAGAGAACAAAATCAGACTAATTTCATATTAAGCCCCCACAAGAAGAAAAGATAAAATATAAGTCAAAACATTTCAGCTAATGAAAATCCTACCCCCAACAAAATCAACCATGAGGCAGAAGAAAACTACAAAGTGACATTTCAAACTGAATTAAATATTATAAAACAAGCATTTGAAGATTGAAAAAAATTACATTCACATATAAAATCTAAGAATAGAAGAGGATGTAGAAAATCAACAAGAAATTCAATGAGGGTTCGTCAAACTCAGGGGACAAACTTTGAAGGAAAAGTCAAAACTGTTTCAGGAATAAAGACTAAATTACAAGGTGCCCAAGAGAGAGTAGGTCCAAGTGAAAATCTAATAAAAGACATGGAGGAAAGATAATAAAACAACAAGATGAAAAGGAGTTTTTAAAAAGTGAAAAGGATCAAAGGGAAAGTAGACGAAATGGAAGGCAGGCAAAGAAGATCCAACATATATATAATTGGAGTCCATGGAAACAGAAATGGTAAACAATGGAACAGAAATAATATTTAGAGATATAATCCACAGAAATAATATCTTAAATCAGCACACTGAAGAGGCCCACTGCGTGCCTTGGAAAATTGATCTGGAATGATCAGGTCTCAGGTATATCTTAGTAAGACTACTAGTCTCTAATGACAAAGAACAAAATCCTCAGGACCTCTAGGCAAAAATCATCAAATTCTTAGTCAGGTAAGAGATGCAGGTTGGCATAAGACCTCCTAAGAACAACACATGGAATAGGGCAGGAGTGGAGCTGTATTTTCAAGATATAAGAAGAAAGAGTGCAAGCCAAGAATTGTTTATCCAGCCTTCATCCAACCAAGCTTTATCCTACCAAGAGAGAGCTGGGAGAGCTTCAGCAAAAGGACTGATGGAGATCATTTAATATATTTAATTACAGAACCAAGGGAAAAAAAAAAAAAAAACAAGAGTGGGGTCAAAGTAACAGAAAAGTGGATAAATATTTCATGTTCTGAAAAAGAGTCCAGAATGTAACCTTAAAATGCTAAAAAGGGGAAAGCAAACTATGACCAGTGATTGCTGTTTAGGTTATAGGTGGGTTTCAAATGATACCATTCAAAATGGGCCATCCAGATATATAAGTTTAAGAAAAGGAGGGATTAATGGCTGCATGAAAGGTATAAATACAAAGGTAAACACCAGATAAAAAACACAAACTTTTCTAAATACCAAAGGAATTTTTAGACAATGATGGAAACACATTAAACTCAAGGAAAGGACTTTATCAACATAATACACATAGTTCTATGCCCACCTTCAGGAATCTAGCACATTCTTTAATGGGAAAACACCACAGGTATTCCCCCTGCAGGAAGAAACAAGACCCAGGTGCCACTTTTCCACTACTAACCTTATGCTCCAAATATTAGCTAATGCAATTAGGAGAACAACAATAAGAGGACTGAGAATTGAAAAATAAGTAAAGCCAAGTTTACTTCAGAGGACAGGATAATATACCTAGAGAACCAGAGAGGAAATAGAACCAACTCGGAATTTCTCAAAATCTTTGATAAACCAGAACTCTTCTACACTCTTAAAACTATTAAGGACTTCAAAGAGCTTGTGTTCATGTGGATTATATGTATTGATATTTACAGGAGTAGAAAATAAAGCTGAGGAAAATTTAAATGTTTACCAGCTTATGTATAAGTAACAATAATGAACATCTTAACATAGATACTGTATTTTTTGAAAAATTAGCATTAACCAAAACTTTCAGTGATAAGGAGGACATTGTTTTACATTTTTGCCCATCTCTTTGTTGTTGAGCTTAACAGAAAACATCTGGATTTTCATTCTGCTTCTGCATTCAATCTGTTATGATATCACACATTATGTAGATTCTGGAAAGCTCCACTGTACACTCAGGAGAGAATGGAAGTTAAAAGGGCAAATTATGTCTTAGTATTATTATGAAAATTGTTTTGACCTTGTGAATCCACTAAACGGGTCTCAGAAAACCCAAAGGAACTTAGGCCACATAATGAGAGCCACTGAACTAACTCCAACAATAAAATAACTCAGTACAGTCACAGGATGTAAAATTAACGGCAAGAGTCAACAACCCCCATAGACACAGATAATAATCAAATATAAGATATGACAAAAGAGAAGTGCCTCATTTACAGTAGCAGTAGGGAAGATAAAATACTTATGAATAAACCTAAAAGGAATGCTGAAAACCAATATGAAGAAAATAAATGGAAAACATACCTCTTGTTCATGGTTGGAATGTCTCAATATCATTAACAGATCAGCTCTCCCTAAGTTCATTTATAAACTTAGTATTATCCTAATAAATTTTATTAGAAGACTTATTTCTCTAAGAGAGAGAAAGCTAAGTGCAAGCAAGGGGAGGGCAAGACGGAGGCGGAGAGAGACTCTGAAGCAGTCTCCTCGCTGAGCATGGAGCCCAGTACCAGGCTCAATCTCACGACCCTGAGATCATGACATGAGTGGAAACCAAGAGTCAGATGCTCAACTGACTGAGCCATCCAGGTGCCCTTTCTGATAAAGATTTAAAGAGTTACTCTCATGTAGCTACACAAGTTGATACTAAGGTTCCTATAGAAAAATTAACGTGTATGAATAGGTAGACCATCAACAAAAAAATTAGCTCGGTCATATATTTGTAAATATTACAAAGCTGTGATCATCAGAACAGTGTGGTAATGGCACATAAAGAGGCAGAGAGACTAATGGAACAAAGTGCAAAGTCCAGAAATAAACCAAACTACATGTGGAAATTTAGGGTATCATAAAGGGGCCATCAAAAAACACTCAAAGATGTTATGATAAAGAATACTGACACACTAGATAGACATTTGAAGAATATAAAAATTAGATCCATTCCTTTCATCACATACAAAAATAAATTCCAAATAGACTAGAGATCTAAGTTTGAAAAACTAAATTATACTAGTATGAAAAGAAAAAAATGAGTGAATTGTGTAACTTGGGTGTAGCAAAGCTTTCTAATTATGAGTCAAAATTCTGATGAAACCAAAAAAATTCTTCATTTTGACTGCAAAAAAATTTTTTTTAAGTTTTGCATGGCAGAAAAAACAACAATGACCATGGGGCACCTGCGTGGGTCCATTGGTTAAGCAGCTGCCTTCAGCTCAGGTCATGATCCCGGGATCCTGGGATCAAGTCCCACACTGGGCTCTTTGCCCAGCGGAGAGTGTGCTTCTCCCTCTCCCACTGCCCTCGACTCCTGCTCACTCTCTGCCCCTCTCTCTCTCAAATAAATAAACAAAATCTTCAGAAAAAAATACAACCGACCAACCAAACACCACAAGCAAAATCAAAAGGCAAACATCAAACTGGGAGAAAATATTTACATCTATCCCAGATAAAGGACTAATATACCTTTAAAAGACCCCAAAGTCCTATAAAAAAGGGACCAAAGACATTATCAGGCAATTCACCAAAAAGACATGAAAATGTGTCTGAAACCTACAAAAAAAGTTCCATTTGACATATCATCAAGGAAATGCAAATTAAGACTTCACCGACACACTGCTCTTCACTGATCAGATTGGCAAAAATTCAAAATGTTGATGATATACTCTATTGGTAAAGCTGTAAGGAAATAAGTTGTCTCATACACTGCTAGTAGGAATGCACATTACAGGATCCCTCAAACAAGGAATTTGGCAATAATAACAAAACTGCAGTATTTATTTACCTTAACTCAAGCAATCCTACTTCTGAGAAATTACCCTAAATATGTAATACCAACAATAAAAATATACATATGCCAAACATATTCATTGCTGCATCATACTGGAAACTACCTAAAGTCTCAGAGGATACCAGTTGAAAAGAAACTGTACATAGACCCAATGGAGGAATATGCTGCTGTAAAAAAAGAATGGGAAAAATCTCTATGAGCAGAATGGAGTGGTTTCTAGAATATGAATATATATAGTATATGCCAAGGAATATATATAGTATGCTACCTTCTGTGCAAAGAAGAAGGGAAAATAGGACAATACGCCCTTGTTTGCTGATTTTTGCAAAGAAGAAACACAGGAAGAAAAAAAATACATTAGTTCCCTCTGACAGATGGGGCACGAGACAGTAAAAGGGGTACAGGAAGGGATGACATTTCTCTTAAGAACAATTTTCTATAGCTTTGACTTTTGGAAGCATCTTCATATTCTCCATAATCAAAACTAGAGCCATCAAGGATGAGGGGAACAGAAACTACAACGGAAGCAAGTGAATTAAACAGTATTTTAAATAAATCTAATTATGAGAAACCATCTGACAAACCCTAATTGAGAACCAGGTTGAAGAGGAAAATAATCAAAGTAATTTTTTAACACAATACCTTGATCGCATGCCTTCAGTCTAGAGGGGGAAAGAGCTGTAAACTGATCATGAACTCTCTTCATCAGCCTCGTTTTCCTTCAATGTATGGGTGTAGCAATTTGCAACTCTTTCATATCTACAGGAGGATATGCATAGAGGTGGGAAACTACTGGGAGCCAGGGTTCTCACTGTGGAAGAAAGGAGACTCAACTACAGGACCAGGAGAGGCAATTAGGAGCATATGGGGATGGAACTGGGCTGAGGGTAACAGCATGAAATCAGGAAAACATATATATATATATATACATATATATATATATATATATATATATGTATGTGTATGTATATGTATATACATATATATGTAAATTTTCAAATGTCTATATAATTTCCAATGTGTATATATTTTTATTTATATATTCAAATCTAGGATGGATGAGCATGGGTGTGCATATAATATGTAGATCCTAAGGGCACCTGGGTGGCTCAGTGGGTTAAAGCCTCTGCCTTTGGCCCGGGTCATGATCCCAGTGTCCTGGGATCCAGCCCCGCATCAGGCTCTCTGCTCAGCAGGGACCTGCTTCCTCCTCTCTCTGCCTGCCTCTCTGCCTGCTTGTGATCTCTGTCAAATAAATAAATAAAATCTTAAAATATATATATATAGATCCTAGACTTGAAGAGGTCTAGAAGCAATGGCACTCTGCTAGCATTGGGCATACCCAGGGCCAGATCGTGGGTTTTAAATACCATTCTCTGATAAAAGGAACCAGGGTTCCTTAGCAAAATGCCCAACTGCAAGAATGGGGCAGGAAAGGTACACGAGGTAAGCCAGAACGTCTGGTTAATATCAGAAAGGAAATTCCAAAAGCACGCTTGTGGTATGTCAGAAGGACACAGGAGCCAAGCTTGAAGTGTATCTCACTGGTGACATGTGGGACAATCTAAGCACCAAAATAAATAATAGTAGTAACAGATTATAAGCTGCTGAGTAAAACAGAAACCTATGAGACCATACTGACAAAGCAACAGGAAAAGCAGTGGAGTAGAAGGAGGAGAAGGGGAGGAGGAGGAGGGAAAGGAAAGGCAGGTAGGAAGGAGGGAGGAAGGGAGGGCTTGCCCTTCCTCAAAGGGGAATGCCATCCGGAACTGGGAAATCACTCTCTGACCAACACAAAGACTGGTTGGGGAAGAATTATCAATGGGTGCTGAACTGGAAGGGGCGAAATGTTCATTTTGATGAGGAGGAAGATATCTGCCTACCAAAGTGCCCCTCCCAGATTACTTATTAGTTACAAAAGGGAAGATCAGCTGTACAGAGTACACCCGGACATCTTGCCCAGGAAATCCCAGGGAACATCATCACCAGTGCGAGGTAGACAGAGCACGTGTGCTTCCGGATGCTGTGTCCTGGAGGACCACAATGGCCGGCCCAGGAGGCATAGTCTGAATCTAGTCATGGGAAAGCATCCACCAAACCCAACCTGAGGAGCAGCCTGCGTTCCAGTCTGTTCTTCAACTAAACATCAACCCCGGGAAAGACAAAGGCTGAAGAACTGTTCCAAATTAAATGCTGAGTAAGAGAGGGCCCTGATGGCTAAATGCAATATGTGATTACAGACCGCGCCCTGCACTGAAAGGAAAAATCTGGAATAAGCCCCATAGGGGAAGCTCAACAATGTACATTCAACCACTCATCGCCAGGAGTTTCCCAGTTCTCAAGGGGACTCCTGAAATCTCGATGTAGCAGATGCCCCAACCTGCACTTCCCCACTGACATGTCACCTTCAGTAATGAATAAGCAGGTGTCCCCAGGGAGGCCATCCCCAGACTCATCCGCTTTCATCTGCCCAGAGAGTACATAGGACTTAAATGTGCCCGGTGTTCTACAGGGCAGGGACTTGGCAAGAACACCCACAGGACCCCCTGGAAAAGCCTAGACCATTGTGGGGGGGCCTGGACTCAAAGGGTAGATGACGCTTCTTTGGACATGGTCCAAAAGGCAAAAACTCAAACGCTCCGCAGCTAGAGCTCAACGACCTGTGTAGTTTCGGCCTCAGCAAGGCCCTGTGATCATCCTCCCAGTCCTGACCAGCCAACAGGAGCTGCCAGCAGGCGGCCCAGTGACTCAGCCAGCGCACACATGGAGCGAGGGCGGGGAAACAGGAAAGGAGTGATCATTCGTGGTGAGCGGCATTCTTCTTCCTGGAGATTCATTCTGGACTATTGCGTCTGACACCAGTCATATACCAAGAATGGCTTTTTATGCGGAAAACAAAAGAAAAATGCGAGAGTGCTTTTGTTTTATGTTCTTAGAGACTTATTCCGTTGGATTACATCTGGCATCAGCACGCCCACAGCTCCGTCGGATTGTGTTGGCAGAAAACAGGACAGGCCACGCAAGGAGAGTGCATTTTCCATGTCTTCGAGTTGCTATAGCAGTTCCAGAATTTCACAACGTTCTCTCCCATAGCCAGGTGAATACCAGGGGATTCTAACAGGGCACACAGGGATGGGGCAGAGACAGAGAAGAGGGGGTATGGAAATTCAGGGAGAAGGGCCTGAGGAGTATGACGATAGCTTTGTCATCTCCTTGAGTTCTTGCAATCTCCAAAAGCATTTGTTCCTGGGCTCTTGAACCTCACTGGAGCTTGACACAAGGGCCACGGTTGCAGAGGTCTGCCCACTGGAGTCAAAGCAATGCTCGGTTGCCTGTGCCAACATCATACAGAGTAGACAAGAAAGGCTGAATTTTATCTTTAAGATGGGGTGACGCAACGTGTGGCCTCTCCCGGGGAGTAAGTGGCCAACAGCAAGGACACTCAACAACCAGAGCAAACACTGAGTGATTGCTTGACGACCAGCAACCCAATCGACTGTCTGTCTTCTAGCCCATTTTGTCTACTCCTTCCCTTCCAGATGGACACAATGAGGCATTTTCCAACTGATCCTCACAGAGATTCTAGCGTTCTACCAGAAACTGCCTTATCAACCCCAAATCCCAAGTGCCCCGAGAGCCTCATCACCTCTCACCTTTGCAAACCGGGGAAGCGTGTGTGTGTCTTCCTGAACAGCTCAACCTCCCAATCCAGAAGGTTCCCTCTTAAAAGACCTTTCCACACACCACATTTTTCTCACTGCCCTCTGGAACGTGTTATCCCAGGAGAGTGAGAGTTTTAAAACCAATGAACTGGTAGCAGCTGGGGAGGAAGACAGAATTGAGTTGGGAGTCGTTCTGCCTCACCCCAGACAGGGTCATTTCCTAGCCACATGTAGGAAATGTCGAAAACTAGCTAGCTGCCCCTTAAAGCTGCCTGGGATGAAGAGCGAGCAGCCGCCGTCCCAGTTCGGTGACAGAACAGAATTCCTGCTGAGAAACTGCTTTCTCTGTTTGCCACAACTCTGAGGAAAGCCTGGAAATTCCAGATGCATAAAACTGGGGAAACAGCCTGCAGCTCGGTCACCTGCCGCCATCCCGAGACACCCGCAGAGGCTAGAGGAATGGCTTCAGCACAGTTAGCAACCGCTGGGGGCTGGAGAGGGGGGCGGTGGACATCACCTAGGCGCCTTGCAAAACCATTTCTGCTTGTACCTGAAGGTGAGAGTCGAGAATCCCAGAGCCCCCCGCACGCTCAGCCCCCAAACAATTCTCTTGGCGAGCAGCTTCAAGCTTTGAAGGCCTCATAAGGCTCCTCACCAGACATGTTACCCCAAATCTCCCAAAGCTGCTGTCTGCTCTGATTTTAGAACACTATGTGGCCACAGAAAGAAGTCAGTCTGTCAGAATTCCTCTGGAGAGCTTGTGAATGGGGGACAGGGCAGCCAGCTGGCTGGTGGCCATTCCCTGGACAAAGGCAGGAGCCCACGGTGCCAGGTGTGTTTAAAGTTTGTCTTACCTTTGGTCCCCCAGTACCTGTGTACCTGACAGTATTGTGGGAAGGTGTATTCAGCCAGTAATGTATTTCTGTCAGAGTGGCTGGAAATAAAAGGGAAGTGGATGGGAGGGAGGCTGCTTTTGTGCTCGGGGTAAATAACCAGCTGGCTAGGATTTTTTTTCTTCTTTTCTTCATGTTCACACTGGAGGTTTATGCACTTCTCCAGCATTCCTTCTTCTCCATAAAAAAGTGAGTCCTGGCTAAGGAGGATTTCTGTCCCTCCCTTAGCTGGCCAAACTGAGCGATTACAGTGAGCCCCTCAGCAGTTACCGAAAGCCCAGACCTGGCGTAACGAGAAGATTTCTGACTATAGGGCATTGCTCTGTACAGAGCTGCTCCAAAGGCAGTCGGCACCCAGGAGGAAACACGCCAGAGAATTTCTTCTCCATTAAATTATGAGGTGAGCTGAAAAAACACGACTAAATTACCCCTAGTCCAAGGCTCACATGAGCCCCTTGACTAAGAAAATAATTTTTCCGGGCTGGGTTCTCAGCAGCCATTTGGCCAAAGACCAGAGTCCCTGCTCCACGGTTTCGGAGACCAGGAGGGAAGAACATGTTGACGTTAGATGGACCAGGAGACCATCACCTGGAAACAGACGTCCCTGGCTTTCAAGGCTGACCCCCTCTACAGGGTGGGGAAAGAGCATGGGGCTAGGACAGAGGTCGGCCAGATGGAAATACCTTGACCTGTGCTAACCAGATGAGGCGGCCAGAGTGGTCCCGCCATGCCACTGTGCAGGGTCAAGATGGATGCCCTTCTGGTCCTCAGATGCCGTGCTTAACGCTCATGCAGGCTGCAGGCGGGTGGGGTTGGGGGTGACGCAGGCTTTGTGTACAAAACTACCACAGAATGAAAGAAACATTGCATCTGCAGCTGGGCCACGGGCCCGTCTGTAGGCCAACAGCAGCTGTGACTCTTGCCTCCTCCCCACCCCCTGCCCCGGCAGGGCCTCAGGCGAAAGCCAGCTCCAGGTCCCCTCCCCAAGACAGGAATGAAAGCGGCACCCCCACACACGGCCTCTGCCTTTGGGGCTACTGAACCACACGGAACGTTTGCAAAGCCAGGCCAAATCCATTCCCAAGACTCGGTCCTTTTGGGACCCGGAAAGAGGTTTACTTTCGCCCCCAGATGGTTCAGAAATGCAAGGGCTACACGTCTTTGTACCCAAAATACCCAAAACAGCCACCAAACCAGAGCCTTGCTTTGTTCAAGACTACCTCAGGGAGCTCTTGGCAAGGGGGACCGCATGGCTGTTTATGATGGGTTCCCAACATGAGGGCCTAGGAGACCACCTCCTCAGGCCAGAATCCTCACCTACCATACTGGGGGCCAGGGGGCAGTGTTGTGCACTGATAAAGCTCAGGACTTCCAATAAGAAGGCTCTGCCCTCTCCAGCACTCTGAATCTCCCTCACTTCTGCTTCTGACCTTTGGTGCAGTGCCCCACACTGCCAGTCCATCCACTCGTGGGACCTCCCCTAGGAGAAAAGAAATAGGGGAGGACCAGGCAGACCGCTCTGCCTAGGGGCAAGAAAGCCCAAGCTGGACAGGCTGACCTGGACTCCCTCTACTCCACCATCTCATGGCGGCGCAAGGACATGGCATTGGGGGCCCCGGCCACGTCTCCCACCGTGCCTCTCACATAGCACACACCAAGGCCTCCCCAGACGCCACTGCGTGTGAGGGTTCAGGGCACATGGGCTTCTCTTCCCTCAAGCCCTGACCGGCCCCATGGCCACCTGAGAGGCAGGGCAAGGACAAGACGGGAAGCATCCTGGCAGGGCCCTGGGACCTCACACTCCTGAGCAGGTTACTTCATGTGTAGCAACCAGATAGGGGCCCGGGAAACGCGGGGGGCCCTCCTGAGGAAGCTTCAGGACACAGCTGCAAGTCTGTGAGCCCAGAGCCTTGGCCACAACAGGGAGCGCTATCTCAGGGAAGGGATTCCCAGTTCTCCACAGAGAGTGGAAGCCAGGCCTGTCAGGTCCCACAAGCGTGGCCTGTCCCAGTGTCACCACCACCGGCGGCCAACAGGTGGCAGGAGAGCTTTGGGAAGCGCTCACCTGAGGGCTGGGGTTGGTCTCCGCGCCGCGGGGCAGCCGGCAAACGCCCGAGGTTTCTGGAGCTCCAACACACAGGGAAGGAAGAGCCAGAGAAAGGAAGGAGGATGGGGGGTGCGGGAGTCGCCCAGCCAGGTGTGTCCTGGGGGTCCCTCGGCAAAGAAGGTGATCTAGGGCTCGAGCCCTGCGTCTCCCCCACTGGGGGCCAACCTCACTTGGTGCGGAACCCCCGTGGGGGCCTGGGCCTGGAGGGTCCCCACCTCAGGGTGCAGGTTTCCCCCAGTGCCTGAAGCCCCCACTGCACTCTGGCAGATCCCCTGGACAGACCACAGGCCAGGACCTGTGGGAGCCAGGCTCGTCCCCTGTCCACACGCAGGTTTAGAATTCCCTGTAAAGATCAGGAACCAGGAGCCGGGAAGTAGCTGATGGAGGTGAGAGAGACTGCCCAGAGATGGGGGGGGGGGGGTCGTGGCTGTCGCGGCCACCCCTTCTTACTTCTTGCTATCAGCAGTGATGATAAAATTACACGTTTTGAGACCTGGAAAGGTGAGAGAAGAATTTTCCCTCTTTACGAATAACTGCAACATTTCCTACCACCAAATTCCAAAGCTGACAGAGGGAACCCCGCAGCCGTGCCACAGACTCTGCTCTGTACGGCCTCACGCGTTACCGACAGTGAAAGGAATCCATCAGGTTTAATTGGTTCTGCTCTGGTCAGAACGGAGGGCTCTAGAAGCCTCCCATATACTTTACAATTTTAAGTTTGAGATCCCTCGACTAATGATGTGAAACTAGTGTAGTGTAACACCCACTGCCCTCTCTGCCAGTAGGAAACCATTTCTGCAGTGCGCCTACAAAAAAAAAAAAACCCAAACCAAACCAAACAAATAAATCAAATGATTTTACAATGTGGAAAAGCCGTGCACGGGCTGGGCTGGGCTGGAGCTCTGTTTGGGGGAAGCAGGCGGTTTGGGTGGCTGGAGCGTCTCAGCCATAACCAGGCCACGAGCAGCTTCGCTGGGCCCGGGGTGCCTGCAGCTGGGAGCTGCCTTTGAGCCTCCTCCAGCCCTGCATGCTCCGGAAAACAATCGGGGCCACGAATCCAAAATGACAGATTGAACAACTCCGGTTCTGGCTTTTATATTTTGGTTGAGAGAGAAGGTGATGGTCTCACCTGGGAATCACTATTAAATAATAAGCTTATAATGTATTTGCTGATGGTAAGAAAGACTCTGCTCCAAATTAATTTTAAAACAAGCTGCTGATAGGGCTTGTCCTTAGAAGAGAGACAAAGCTGGCAACAGGGTAGACTTAGGCAAGGGGCAAATGTACGGAAATGTACACAAAGTCGCCCGGTCCTTTTGCTACCTGAAAGGACCCCTGTTAACGTTCAAGTCGGTTCTTTAAAGATTTACAAGTAAACTTTTTTTTCCCCCCTCTGCTGATTAGAATATATAATATTAGAATATTAAATGTTTAAATAACATTTAAGGCAGGCTCCAACTCTGACAGTTTCAGCTTCTCAGAAGTGCAGACATTTTTTTTAATGCGTTTACTTTATTGTGAAATTGCAATTCGTTAATGAAAGAGAATTGGTTGCATCTGTCTGTTTACAAGTTTTAATATCCACCAGTCATTTGACCAATGTAGAGAGCAAATAAATATTTTCCCCCCGTGTCATTTTTTTAATTTCCCAGAAACAAGCGCTCCTTTATTATCTGTAACCTACTCAAATGAGAATTATTGTTAAATAGTTGCAGGTTTTTATACCTGCTCAAGGGTTTAGAGCCCAAAGCGCCCTATTTCTCTGGTGCATTTTTGTTGAACTTAAATGCAGTCTTACCTGCCTATCTTCTATTACTCAGGGTTGGGGGGTAAAATATCACTTTGGAAAAGATAAAGAGGCTAGCATAAAAGGGAGAAAATAAATAACCAGTAAAGACGCCTTCGGGTCACAGCAAACAGAATGGGACTGTTATCCTTGCGCTAGAAACTCTGCATTTATTTTGGAAAATGCAAACAAATAAAGGGGCAAACCTATGAGGCTTAACCAAAGACTCAAATAATCCAACCCGCTGTCTGTTGCCCCGCGTCCATGTTGGGCTTCAAGGGAAAAATTCACACAAAACTGGGTTTGCATTTATTGAAGAAATTAAGGTGATCTGAATCAATACTGACAATGGAGGTCTACAAATCACTTATTATTCCTTCACCTACCAGAGGGAAAGCGTCTATGGGAACTTTATACATGGGAATCCTTGCGCTTCTGAGAGCAAAGGCACAAAAGAGAAGCCTTCCTTGCTGCTGTTTAGAAATGATTACAATTAGAGCTAATACCTGAGCATGGCTGATTTTCCTGCCGTTCCTTCACCACTTTAACATGGGAAGCGTGTGATCGGCCCTCCAGATGCCCATTATTAATTGTGCGCTCTTTGATGTATGAACGTCGGTGGAATCTACAAAGGCATTAATGTAAGAAAATAATGCCTCCTGAAAAATTCCCAAGTCACTGACGGGTGCACACTGCATGTCCCCCCTTTGTCTGTTCACCTTCAGCGGCGCTGTGAAAATACCCCCAAAGCCCAGACATTCTGCCAGGAGTTTTAGCAAAAGATGGATTTCAAAACTCATCTAAAATTTCCACTTTGCGGGGGGGGGGGGGGGTATGGGGGGGTGCGGGGAAGGACACAGCTGGCTCACTTGAGAAGTATCTATGTGATCAGAAGTAACAAATTTCTAAAATGCTTAACGTTTCCGAAATTTGCACAAGAGGAACTCTAAGGAAAGAGGGACGCAGAGAGGAGGAGACGGGAAACAAAGGCAGAACACACTTCCAGCAGACAAGTGAATCCAGGACACCTCGTTACCCGTACCTACAGCTCCCTGATGTTTATTTTCTCCCAAGAGACAACTTTATTTTTTAAAGGCTTATCATGAGGGAAATTGCTGACGAGAGGTACATGGCTCTTCTCAGGCAGAACTCAAATAAAGAGAGATATTGTTATAACATGGTTTCTTGTGTGCTATTTCAAAACAAATAGACTTTTGTTTTTACAAACCATTTATTTGCGGGGATTTATTTGAAGAAAAATTTTCCTTCGCAAAGAAAAATTTATAAAAAGCTACATGTGCAGATTACTTGACCCGCTGCCTATCATAACATCTTTACGCATCTCAAGGATTTAACACAGTGAAAAGGAAAAGAGCAAAGAGGGTTTGAAGGGCAGCCCGGCACGGTTTGCATGGATGGCTACTTTCCTATGCAGAGCTCAGGAATACATCCATCCCAGAAATATTTGTTTATCGTGAAAAAAATCTTTGAGCCACCAAATATTGAATTCTTTCACATTTTTGGGCAAGGTCTTTTTGGCATCTGGAATTAGGTATTTTACTGAAGCCTGTATTTTCAAATATTAGGTTTTCTATCATCCTCTGAAACTCTCTCCAGCACAAGAGCTGAACGATCTCACCTTTCCAAAAATAGAGGGGGGACGAGACGACCAACAATGAGAACTTTTAAAGAAAAAGCAATCTCTTCCAAAGAGGGAAGCTAAAAGAAAAATATCACACTGTTGTCTCTTTCTTGGAGTGAAACTAAATAACCTCTGACAGAACTCAAAAAAAAAAAAAAAAAAAAAAAAAGATCCGGAATTCACTATCCAAAATGATGCACAATTAAAAGTAAATATTTAAAACAATCTCCCTGCTCAAAGGACAAACTGGAAAATTAAACATTCACAGCCAGGAATCTTGAAATCTCGGTTCTCCTCCTCATACTTTACAGGGGTACAGAATCAACATGGAGATGGGGGTTTCCGAGTGTTTCAAGATCCCCTCTGCAAACAGTATCATAGCTCCTCCGTGTACAAGCCCCACAAACATAACAACGCATTAGCCAAACGTAAACCCTCTCTGAGTTCTCCGTAAATCTAAATATGTATGAAATTAAAATTGAAACAAGGAGCAAGTCTAGTGTTAGTCCTTTCAAAATACTAATTTAATAACTCTCCAAGAAATAGAGTGTTTTAGGAAAGGCAACCCAGATGTCAGCATATAAAATCAAGCTATAAAGTGCCCTTCAAATATATTTCAATCATTTTTAAATATTTACATTTAATAAGGACAAGTTTTTATGGCAAGAGAGAGGTAATTACACTTATCATTAATGGAAAAATGTCGTTTTAATGGCTTGTATATTGATTTGCAAAGGTGAAGTAGTAACCTAAAATAGGTCATTGTCTTTTTTTTTTTTTTCTGTTCCAGCAATTTGTTGCTTTTTAGCAAAAGCAAAATATGAAATGCTAGATGTGCCGGAGTTAGGACTGGGGGGGAAACACTGTTAAAAATATATTCCCTCTCACACATTCTCTTGTCTTTTCTTGATGTCTCCTGTTCTACTAAACTGAAACCCCAAGTATTTGTGCTTTGGGAGATATTTAGAAGAATCTTATCAGACTTTTATAGCCCTTCCTAATGAGGCTATTTATTTGGCAAACATTAGCTAGCAGAAGGAATTAGTAACACCTTGATACAGGTCCTTACTGAAGCTGCTACCCTCCCGCTTGCTAGACACAAAAGCCTATCTTATCAACAGACCTGGCTTGGTGCGGGCAAGCCTTGGCTTCTGAAAATTCACCAGGGGTCAGCCTTCATTAGTCAGAAGTTCTGAGACCCAGGGCAGAGCCGCATTCAGGTTTGGCCACTTTGAGGCCGGCACCCCTGCTGTAACTAAGGGCAGCGGGTTGCTGAGAAGACAGGGAGGGGCCGGAGCCCAGGAATCATCTGGGTGGGTCCCAGGGGAAATATCACTGACATGCAGCATGCCCTTCCTCCTGGGAAGGGCCCAGGCCTCCAAATCCCAGGGGCCTTCCTCTTTACAAGGAAATACATATACTTCAGGGATCTCGGAGAACAAAACGAAATAGACACTCTCTGCATGTCTATGCCAGCTGGGAAAGCCAGTCAAAGGGAACTGGTTGGTTACCTGTCCTAAAATACCTCACTCCTCCCTAATGCCCTCTTTATTTTGATGCTCTGACATAATCTCGGAGTGAGAGTATTAATTAAACGTGATTTTAAAAGTGATTTAAGATGAATTCATAAATAAAATATTCTCACCTCTGGCAGGGAGGGCAAAGGGCTTTGCATGTCTGGACTGGGGAGTCCTGACACATTCTGGAACTCTAAGAAGGGCAGACTAGAGAAATAAACAAACCGTTTGGGGCCAGCTTTTCAAAATCCGCCAACGTGGAATTCCCAGTTCAAGGCTTCTGACTTCATGTTGGGCAACCTGGCGAGAAGGGACAGCCTGGAGGTGGGATGACAGGGGTTAGGTTTGCAAATGACCTAAGGTGGATAAATATTTGTAAGACACTTTGAGAGTTAACGAGCTACCCAAGCACCCCAGCTACAGAAAAGGCCTCCATTCTGTCACTTACGAAAATTTTCAGGGGAGCTCATGTTTGAAGCCCAAACCAAAATGGAACCTGAAGCAGCAGACCCCTGCGGGCCCACGGCCAGTCTCTGAGTGGCAGATGATTTCATAAAAAAACACTCCGCCGTGAATTTGCCCCGAGAGAGGCATTTCTTTAAACTCCAGTTTCTGCCATAACCAGAGAGCCCCTTCTCAGCTGTTGGTAAACCCACCTGTGGTTCTCTCTCGAAATGCTGGGGGGGATCACTCCTTTCTGGCAAAGCCCACTGGGCCCTCACCAGAATTAGAGAGCAAAGAGACCAGCCTGGGTGGCTGTCATCCCTCCTCCTGAGGCCAGGTTTTGACAATATCCAATCCTTGGAAGGCAGGAAGGACGGAGGCTGTCAGCTCGGCCTCACTCGCTTTGTTTAAGACAGGCACCCTAACCACAAAAACAACTCTTGCGATTGGCAATGCTTCCATCTCTATAGCAACCGGCGCTTCTAGAAAGGCGAATGCATTGGTTTGGGACTCACAGCCAAATTAAAATTTCCGCAGCTCAGTTTGCTCCTCATCCGTTCCCTATCCCTCCTCTGGGACCTTCAAGAGCTCGGGTCTGGGGCATCTCCGATGACTACATAGCAACTCAGGCCTCCAGCTGCTGGATTTCTCAGAGGACAGGCTGTGCACCGGTGTCCCAAATGCTGAGATACCGGTATCCCCCCCCGCCCCCACCAAAGGCATAGCTGGGTTCCTTGAGCCACAGAATATCTGTTGGACTGAGGTCTCCATAGGGTGAGGACAAGCAGAAGGACGGTCTTCCATTCCAGTTATGGAAACAGCTTGGTCACTGAGCACTCAGGCTCCCACAGCCAGAGGAAGCCACCCTGGGCTCTGCTCACAAGGGACAGTGGGCTGGAGATGCTCCATCACGGACACCAGCATACTGGGGAGGAGAAAGGCATTCAGAGCCCCTTCTGCCCCCAACAGCCTCACTGACCAGACAGTATGAAGCGCAGATGTACCCTAAAACCGTGGTACACACAACATGACCCCCACAGCTCCTCAGATGCCTGCTCAGCCAGACAGAGTGAGCCTAGCAGTCCCTCCACTCCCCCAACAAAAGCAGTAAGGAAACCTGAGGAAGGAACGCTCAGGCCCAGCCTCTGGACCATACATGTGGGGGTTGGCAAGGACGCGAAGAACATCTTGGTCTAAACCTTGGCCTCTTGTACACGTCTTTGGCCGCGTCAGTCCCTCAGGCTGGGTCAGGTATGCGTTCCCAACTGTCTGAGTCAGTAACAATTTGCAGTGAGGACCTTTTCCACAAACTAGGAGAGACTGGAGATGGGCTATTAGTTACAGCTCTTTTCATGTGGAATTACTTCTCCTGGCACTAATACGCCATCACTTGAAAGCCGTAACCCAAATGGACGGGCGGCCACCCCAAGCCGGGGCTGCCTGGACCGAGGCAGTGGTGTCCATGTGCTAGCTATTACCGGGTTGTTTGGGCCCGTCCCCAGTCGGCGTTTGTTGCTGCGCATGGAGAAACTGCTGTCAGGAAATGTTCTTTTCTAAATTACATAATTAGGGTATTGGGGAGTGCAGTGAAGACAGATCGGGGCATCACTTGTTCTTACTGCAAGCTAGGATTCAAAGCACATAAGTAAACACTTAAACTACGTGAATGGTTTAATATTGATTAAACAATGACCTCGGAGACTAAACTCTGAGCTGGTAGGTAGAAGGAGCTGGAAGGAGAAAAAACAAAAAGCCTGCTAAATAGTTGCATTGATTTACAGAGAAGTGTGGACTTTGACCGGACAGATCAAAATCAGGATTTGGAATGATTACCTAAAATAAAGTCCCAGGGTCCCACCCCTGCCAGCGGATGGCAGGGCTGGGGGCTAAATGGTCAGGGTGGGGGTGGGGAAGGGTCAAGTTCTTCCCTCAGAAAGACAAGCTTCTCACCCACACCCACTTCCAGAAACGGGGACTCAGGCAAACTGCCGGCTCAAATTGCATTTCATTTATTGTTTCTAACTATGGGCCACGGACTTCAACTTGATTAGAAAATTGTGCTGACGCTTCCTGTGAAGTGTATCCTGAGCCTTCCAGAGAAACTCCGGGGGCGGGGGTGGGGGGGGGCGGAGTTGCCTGCACGGCACCCTCTTCGTCCGAACGGTGTTCTCACTGCTCAGATGCCTGGGTTTCTCGAGGGGCTGCCCCTTGAGAAACAAACGCCTGGGCAGGAGGCTTCTGCGAGGAACCACAGCTGACTGGGGCAGGTTCCCCGAGTCCCTGGGAAGGCAGCGCCCTTGCAGGGTGTGGCCTGGAGAACAGCGGACGTCTCCCCACTCATTTCTGGGTACGATGCACCCAGCTGGTCACGGGGTCTTTACCAGTGGGAGGCCCAGAGCCACCCCCGGCCTCATCTGCATGCAGACCTCAGCAGCCCCCAGTCACCTCCCTTCCCCTCCTGGCCTGGCTTGTATGTTTGCTCTTCCTTCCCCTCATCTGTGGGCAGGGAGGAAGAAAGCCACTTGAACGGGAACGAGGCTACCGATCAATGAGAAAACCAATGATAACAACCACTGAGAGCTTGTAAAAGCTTACTCCATACAAAGCGCCTTAAATTCATTATTCATCCCACTGAGTCATCAAACAATGCTCTGTATGGTTATCTCTCCCCATATTTCAGATGATAAAACTGAGGCAAAGTAAGGGTAAGTGGCCCCAGATTACAGCATTTTTACAATTCTTGTCTATTTTACAAGCACCTCCAAAGCTCTAATTTTGTGCCAGGGACTGTTCCAAATGTTTAAGAAATATTAGCTGATTAATTCCTCAGTGTGACCTCCAGTCACTAGTGGGACTATCCTCAACTGAAAACGAACTGAGGCACAGAGGGGTTAAGTTACTTGCCCCAGATCACACAGCGAGTGACGAAGACAAGATTCTAAGGTTGACAGTCTGACTCCAAAGCCCAAGTTTCTAACCTCGCCACAGGACTGCAGGCAGTCCTTCACAAAAAGTCCCTCACAAACCAAACCCTTCCACCATATGCAAAGACACAGCAGGAGCACTGCACTGATGTGGAAAGAGCACTGATCTGGGAATCTACTAGCCTGAGCTCTAGCCCCACCTCTGCTCGGTGGTGATCAGTGACACACCTCCTCTCTTTGGGCCTCACTACCACCTAGGCCCAAAGGTGACGGGAACCCAGGGACCCTCCATGGTCTCAAACTTAGCCTCTAGAAGATTAGCGGAGTGCCCGTAAGTTTGCTGGGCAGCCCAGGAGACTGGGGAGTTGTAGGAGGAGACCTGTCCTGCTGCTGCCCAGCCCTCCCTCACCTTTCCCCTCAAGCCAAGCTTGGGGGACCTCTCTACTACAGAAATCATAGTCACTGCCCTCCTCCCTTCTATCTGCACAGAGGCTCAAGCTTCCAACTGAACATACAACCACATCCAGTGATATTTCCACCTCTGCCAGGGCTCTGTGAAACCAGTGAGTATGGCATACGGTAACCTTCTTCTCGTTTATATGTTCCAAATATGTTCAAAGAGGAAAAACAAATAGATCCCTCCCATCCATTGCCGTAAACAGCCTAAGTACTAGGTGTGAGAACCCATCAGGACACCTTGCACAAAGCCCTCCAGCTCAGCTATAGCCCTGTCCCAGGCGCCCACCCACACCCTGCCTTTTGGGCAGGGCCAGCACCTGGGCCCTGCTATCTTTTGAGGACCTCCCTCTTCTCTCCCTGTTCCTTCCACTGGGCTCAGGGCTCTACTTCCACCTCCCAAACCTGGAACAATTCCACAAAGCTGAGCTGGCTGGCACGTTGCGGCGGGGCCTGGGGGGGGGGGGGGGGGGGGGGGGACACTGCCACACACAGCTGATCCTCATTATTCAGATTCCATACATGCCAATCACCTATCACCCACTAGCTAAAACGTGCTTCTCCAAGAACCAATGCCTGTAGCATCTTCGCGATCAGATGTGGACAGGCACAGAGCAGCGAAAATGGTGAGTCTCCTGACAGGCATGGCCCCAGCAGAGGACGAATAAGGTGACCCTCTGCCTCTTGTTTCGGCTTTCATAGAGGAAACCAAGGTCCTGCTCACCATCTACACAGTGCCATGTTCTCCACGTATTTGTGGTTTTTGTTGGTGATAGTGCTGTTTCAAAGAGCCCCTAAGTACAGTGCTCAAGCAAGGTCTAGTTTTCCTTAGGTGCAAGAAGGCTGTGGTGGGATTCTGGAGACCACACCCATGTTAGAGAAGCTGTGATCAGGGTTGAGTCATACCACTTCTGACCATGAGTTTAAGGTTAACTAATCAAATATATATGTCAGTCAAATATAGATTAATCAACCCCATATATATATTACACACACACACACACTCCCCTATTAAAGAGGGTGTCTTTAAACAAAAACCCACATAAAATAAGGTTATACACTGATCAGCTGGTGAATGTTGGGACCAGAGGCTCCCAGGAACGGAGCCCTGGATGCCCTCTAGGAGCAGGAGCTCCTCTTTTGCTATTTCAGAATCGTGGTGACTTTCTAGAACATAACCGCCATGAATAAAGAGCATCGGCTAGGGTTTTATTCCTACTAACGGTGGCAAGCTGAAAGGAGGTATGGAGCCAGCAGCAGGGGTCAGCCACTCTTCCTGCCGACTGTCTTCCCAGACCAGGTCAGCTCCTCCATCACCCCACAGAATCCCATCTTCTTTAACAGTAGTGTTTAAAATAGTAATAATGTCCCCTAACACAAAGTGAATGCTTGCCGGGGACCAGGCATATACTCACGACTTCACAGCTATCTTCTAATCTTCTTGTGTGCCGTAAAGCCTAGGAGATTACGGGCCTCACGCCCAGGGGAACGTGTGTTTTCTCGGAAAGCGGCGTGTCCCCTCACTGCCCTGCGTTCCTCAAGGAGATGGCTGGGCATGCCTGAGAAAGGCCATCACTCCATAGATTTTTAGACCATTGTCTGACTCTGAGGGCAGAGCAGAGGATTGAAGAACTAGGGACTCGGCCCAGCCTTGAAACAGTGGCCTGAGAGGGAGCTAGCCTGTCCCCAAGCTATATCCCAAAGCTACGCCCGATGAGCCAGTGCTTCCCCTCTGTCCTCGCTTGCCTCATGTGAGAGCCACCAGGTCACCTGTCCCCTCCCTCCCAGCTTGGCATGGCAGAAGAGCCCAGACACCAGCCTGTGTGCCAAATTTCAGCCTCCACCCTACCCTAGTTGAGATGGGAAAGCCTGAAGATGGTGTCACTTGGTCCTGGACCACTGCTGGCTTCCCCGTGGGGCCCCACGGGAACATCCCACTTCTCTAACCACTGGGTTTTCCCATCTGTAATGCAGAATGGGAATAATCACTCTCCTGCCTCCCAACTCTTCACCTTTACGGTCTCACGGTTTTAGGAGACACACAAGCAGGGCCAGCGAAGAGCACAAAGACAGGAACTGTCATTTATTGCCGCTGATGAAATTAAATGAATAATACTCCCTGGATGCTAAAGAGAAAAAAAGTAGAGCATTAATCATCTCTCTCTCTCTCTCTCTTTTTTTTTTTTTTTTTACATTTTCCCACCAGGGCAGGATAGGTTGAACTCCTCAAAAGGAAAATGCAAATTCTCAGAATATCCCTGCCACTGAGCTCCCCATGGAAGGAGGCATACAAGGCATTCACTGACCTGTCATGGGTGCTGATTACCTCCAGGATGCTGATAGTAATTCTCACAGGCAGAGAGACTGAGAAAAGCTCAGCAACAGCCGCCTAAACGTGACAGGAGGGAGCCACAGACCCCTATCCGGCTGGGCCCTGGAGAAGAGGTACATAGGGCTGAGCAGCAGGAGGAGGGTCAGGATAACCCTCTCCTCCTGCTGCGAGGTAGGAGCTGTCACCCTGGAGTCCCAACAGCCCCACTTGCCTGTTGGCTGCCTCTGCCGGAAACTGCACGGCCCGGCCCTGACAGCAGGAGCCCAGGTAAGCCGCCCCAGGTGCAGCAGTGACCTTGGCTGCAGGAAGTCCTGTCACCCGCCTGCAACTAATTGCAGCTGCTACAGAGGAGCCAACCTAATTACACAAAAGTATGTGGCTCCCACATTCCTCAGCCACCACACATTCTCACACAGCTCCCAGGAGATGCAGCCGCGGACTCCCGCTCCAGCCCCAGCTTCTCGAGGTTCCACGGAGCCCCCAAAGAGGCTCCCCTGTCCTGCAGCTCTCTAGAAGCTCTTCGGAGCCCAAGCCGCCCCAGCAGCAATTCCCTCCTCTCCCTCGCCTGCCTCTGAGCCACTTAACACTCATCTTTCCCTAATGTAAATATTTAATCCCGTGCATTTAGAACCTGCCCATCACCTGCCCGCACCCAGTTCTCTCCTCACCCAAATGGTGGGCCGGACCCAGGAACAAGGACAGGAGTGTGAGGGGCTCCCCCACCCAGCCTGGCACCTCACTGACATTTCACCACCAGCCCTGGGAGTGACAAACACTGGGGCACTGATGAGCTGTGTGACCCAGGGCAGTGTGTGCGCTCTGAGGATCGCTCCTCTCAGCTGACAAGTGGCTGCCACCACCTACCTCAGAGTTCCTCAGCCATCAAAATCCAACATGGTGCCTGGCGTGCAACAGGATAGACCAGGAACACTTATCGGATGGAATAGTGAGCCTAATGTCTGCTGAGCACAAAGGTTGCGCCAGGACCTGGGGCATCTCTGACCCCTCATCCATCCACATGCACATGTCCCCCCCCCCCCAATTGAATCATCGAGAGCTGGGGTTGGGGGTGTAGAGAGCAAAGGAAAAGGTGGATGCGGAAGGGAACTGCCAAGGGCCCAGGACAGGGACTCGCCACCTGCCACCTTCTTCAAAGGACTATCAAGGGACAGCTTTCTCATGACTTCTGGCTGCAGGACTATGTGGGGAACGATGGGCAGGGCCCTGGGGCAAGGAGGGTTACACACCCATTATCTCTTTCAGCCTGAGGACGCCTCGAGGCAGAGTTTTGTCTGTGAAAATGATGAGAAGGTGGAGATTCAGAAAGGTTAGATCATTTGCCTGAGGTGACACAGCGAGTGAGAGTGAAGCCGGGCCTTCCCCCCAGAGCAGCCGTCTGAGTCTCTGTTCCCAAGCATCTAACACAGCAGCCTGCTCTTTGTTCATTATTGTTCTACTCTCCAACATGGGGGCAGGGAGGTGCCCACTGAGCAAGTCCTACCAGTTCTCTAGAAAATGTACCTCATGAGCCCACCTTCCTTCCCTCAGCAAACAGGCACCTGAGCCCCCAGAGTGCAAGGAGGCCAGGCCCTGTGAGGATACGTGGAGGAACGGCAGGCTGGCTGGACGAACCCCTTGCCTACTAGTTCTGCACAGACAGAACCTGTTCAAACCCAAGGGCTACAGCGGGGTAATGACCACCAGAAGGACCCTACGCAAGGATGTCTGTGTCCTGCCCAAAAAGGCTCACAAAGCCTGGGAGGCTTCTGGGAGGGAGCGACCTCTGTCCCCCAGGAAGGATGAAGAGGACTTCAACAAACAGGATGGGGATGAGGTAAAGGAAGCATGACCTGCTAAGGTGTGGAGTGAGAAAGCAGCACAGAGGGAGGACCCAGCTGACAAGAGGAGACTCAGAGGGCCTGTGGGCCTAGGGCAGAAGTCAGGCTGCCCTTCCAGAGGTGGTGGGGTGTTGGCCTTCACGAAGCAGGCTCCTGGGAGCAAGCAGAGCAGAGGTCTGGCCTCCTCCCCGAGCTGAGGTCTCCCTCCCCAGGCAGCAACGGCACCTCTGGCTCCATGTCACCTAGAGTCCTTGGGTCCTCCTGGGAGGGTGAGGGGCACAGCATGACCTTCTAAATCGAAGGAAATGTTCCTTCCAGCCTTGTGAGGGACTCCTCTCTGAGGGGGTCAAGATGCTATTTCAGAGTGGAGAGAATGGGCGTGAGGTTGCCCTCGCCCCCAACTGCCACTCCTACCTATGGAGGGTAGGTGGGCCCCACCACCAATGGCAGCATGTGTGGGGCGACCCCTCTGCCTCAATGCTGCCTTGCCTGGTCCCCTGGGCCAGGCTCCAAACTGGGGTGCCCTTCTACCAGAAACCACCAAAGGCCTGAGCCCTACCAGGGAATCCTAGCAGGACAGGAATAGGTCACCCCATTTTATCTGCCTTGGACACACCACTAGGCCTTTACATGTACTATCCCTGCCCTCACCTGTCTAACCACTACTTCCTCTTCAGGTCTCAACCCAAACCTGCCCTCCTTCTGGAGGACTCTCCCACACACTCCCACAGCTCTCCATACCACCAAGGCCCAAGGGGCCCACCATCCACCACTCCCTGCTTCCAGGTGGCTGTCGTCACAGGACTGTGACATCAAGGGCAGAGGCTGGTTTAGCTTCTTCACCCAGGCTGTGTCCCCAACTCTTGCCTGGGCCACAGTCAGTGCTTGATAAACACCACCTGAAGCAACAATCCCACAGCCGCCACATCCTGACCTCGGGACTGAAAGGACCCGATCTCATCTCCCAGTTAGACC
This sequence comes from Lutra lutra, assembly GCF_902655055.1. NCBI lineage: Eukaryota > Metazoa > Chordata > Mammalia > Carnivora > Mustelidae > Lutra > Lutra lutra. The sequence continues at coordinate 74,429,058 of NC_062282.1, read as the reverse complement.
ACTAGCCCCAGGCATGAGGCCCAGCATCTGCTGCTTCCCCGATGCCTGCCTGGGCCCCGACAGTGCTTCACACAGATGGGAGGCTCCCTGAAGACTCCAATTTAAGTCCCCACACTGCATGTGCATCCCACCCCAGACAGTCCCTGCTCGCTTCCATCTGACCCAACTCCCAGGGAGGGGCCCTGGCTCTGAGGAGAAGGCACAGTCAGGGCCAAAGATCCAGAGCTGCTCCTGCCATGACTTTACGGTCAGGATAATCCCCTGGCTGCATGGGCAGCTGTCACCTAACTGCTGTCACAGCCCAGAGCCCTCTCTTCTGTCTCCTAGGTCATGGGGACAGGCCCAGAGGCAGGCAGCTGGCTCCCTCACACCCTGAGGTAACTTCAGCTCTCCTAGGTCATGCTTCTGAGACATCCCCTCAGGCTGACACACATGTGGTCCCTTTGTCTTCTGGGACCCTAATTCATTTCTGTTGACATGATTCAACACCCTTACGGACCTCAAGGGAATTCGAAGGGGCTTCTGACCTGGGACAGCCTCCCTCACCATGGCCCCCCACCACCATAGGAAAGTTTCTCTAGAAACATCTCACAGGCCCCGGGAGATGTATGCAGAAGGAGTAAAGGATGGTTCCTTCTACTTGGAAAACAAAGTCCTACATGGACTCAGAGGGAAAAAGGGACACTCTCTTCCCCATATCATCACCACACCCCCTCACCTGGGTGCTGTCCCCTCCTACAGCTAGCCCTATTTAGTCATTTACAACCCCAGCCTATTTATAGGCTATGCTCAGTCCCGTCTTCATGTTTCAGTCATTCTACCCTCCCCCACACCATCTCTCTCTTTCACCTCAGCCTTCCCCATCCTGTATCTGTAGACTATACCTCTTTCAAGATCCAATTTTCACTGCTGCCACTTCCAGGATGCTTGTATGCTCTGACCTGCCTGCACTAACCTTTCCTTCCCCATTTCCAATCAATACTGGGTACAACTTTCCTAGCCTACCTGGTTAGGGTCACACTTCATTATCCCACAAGCTGTAAGCTCCTCTGAAGTAGGGGACATAGAAGGGCTAACTCTCCAGGACACAACTACTCCTAATAGAATCTGGATTTTTTTTTTTTAATTCTAAATAAATGAATGAGGGAGATATGTGATAAATACTTAAACATTCAAATATTCATAAGATATATGAAACATCTATAATCCTTAATATATAAAGAGCTCATATAAATCATTAACAGAAAGAACATTTAATGAGAAAGGAGAAAATTATGTGGACAGCTAATTCAGACAATAATAAATCTAAGTGGCCAAAAACAATAAAAAATATACTTAGCTTCTCTGGTTAAAAAAAAAAAAGGCAAATTAAAACAACAATAAGATATTCATTTTTTTTCTCTAGTAAAACAAAAGAGAGATTTAAACTTTAAACATTTACTACCTAATGTTGGAGAGAGCAAAGGGAAACAAAGGGAACTCTCAAACAGTACTGGTGGGAATGTCAATAAGGACACAATTTCTGGAAGGCAACTTAGCAGAGGGCCTCAGAAGCTTGAAAAATGCAGACACCTTTTTCACAAATTTAACTTCTAAGCACTTCTCTGAAAGAAATAATCCTGTGAGTGATGCTTGTACAAAGATACTTGCCACAGTGTGGCTAATGAGAAAGGACATACACAACTAACCTTTATAACCAAATGTAAGCGAGGTTTTGAAAACTGGAGGACATTTATACCAGGGAACACCATGCAACCCTCACCAGTGATAGAGTACAATGTGATAGGCTACCATGACATACTGAGATATACAAAGTAATATATACCATGATATATTGCTAAGTGAGATCAAGTTATAAAAATGGGTCATATGGTTTTATAAGAAAAAGAAATATAAAATAATAAAAAAAATTAAAAGGTAGGGATGCCTGGGTGGCTCAGTTGGTCAAGCAGCTGCCTTCAGCTCAGGTCATGATCCCAGCGTCCTGGGATCGAGTCCCACATCGGGCTCCTTGCTCGGCGGGGAACCTGCTTCTTCCTCTGCCTCTGCTGCCACTCTGCCTGCCTGTGCTCGCTTGCTCTCTCTCTCTCTCTTTCTCTGGCAAATAAATAAATAAAATCTTTCAAAAAAAAAAGGTAATTTTTTTTAAAGTCCCCTACTATTATTGTATTACAATTGATTAGTAAGTTCCTTTATGTTTGTTATTAACTATTTTAGGTGTTTGGGTGCTCTCATGTTGGGTGCATAAATATTTACAATTGTTAAAAAAAAAAAAGAAATATACATAGAAACAAAAAGACTAGTATATACTCCCATATAGTACTTACCCAGAATATTGCTCATACATCAACGGTTCCCTGATAAAGCCACTGACCAAGAGTCAAGATGGCAGACGACCAATAATATTCCCAGCCCCACTCCCATCCCAACCCCACCCCACCCCCAACAACATGCAAGTTGGCATCCAGTACAACCTAGGTGTATGCATGCATTCCCCCACCCACCCAAGCTAGGTGATTAGCTACCAGCCAGCAGCCCAAGGCTGCTTTTGAACCTCACCTGAATCTATTCACCAACCAACATAACTCAGAACAGATTCCTAAGAGCCACCAACCGTTGCCCCTTACAGGAAGTCCCCAGCAACTCCCTGTAGAAGGTATTAGCAGACAGCTGTCCTCTGGACAGTGGCTGCTGACTTCAGGTGTCCAAGAAGCCCCAGAGCCACATGATCATGAATATGATATGGTGGACCCAGCCATGAGTGTAACTCAGAGAGTCATGGCGCCCATCTATGAATTGTTGCATTAATTCACTTAGGAGGCAATGACTTCATCCATCACTGAGTGGCCCAGTAAGCACTTCCCTTGGGTCTTCTTCATTCCTGCAGTGTGGGGCAGGGGGGCACGGAGTGGGTGCTGACCCTGGCTCCTGGCCCAGCCAAGCCCAACCACAGGCAGGGACTGGACAGCGATGCGATGGTGATTTCCATTTCTCACGCACTAACAACTGCCAGGACAAGGAGATGTGAGAACCCCAGCACCCTGATCTGTAATCTGGGGACAGGAAGCAGTTACATAACCTTCCTAAGATCACACAACGAAGAGACGGAGATGAAGTTTGAACTCGGATCCTCCTGGCACTTCCATGTTACTACCTCCCGGATGACAGGCTTCCATTCCCTAACCACAGGACGGCCACCACCAGAGCTCCAGAAGCCCGTGGCACTGGAATCAAAGCTGACTGAAGTACACAAACCCAGGGCCAATTCCTCTCTCTCCCAGCCTTACCCTTGCTCACAAACAGAAGAGCCTGGGACCGTCCAAATGCCGTCCTGGGCTAAAGATAGTATCATGGATCAGGAACAAAATTTCAAGAGAGCACCCACCTGGTCCAAAAGCTGCTGGATGCCTGGTTTTCTCACAGCAGGGAGGCCCTGTCCAAACTATCATGGGGCACCCTGGGTGCTGCTCTCGGGGCCGGGGGCCCCTGCTATTAGGGTGGGCCTTGGTGGGTGGTGCAAGGCGAGGGAGAGGAGAGCAAAGGGGGCCCACTGTGCAGGACACTTTTGCTGAAACCACGAAGCAAAATATTTTCATTCATGAGTTCATCCAGCCTAAACATGCATCTAATCCCCAGGAACTGACAGTTCAAAACGGCTCCCAGGCGGGAAAGAGACGGAGCGCTCAGTTCAAAGGAAGAAGGAGCCAGGTTTTACTGCTTATCACCCAGTGACCATCAGCAGAGTTGAGAGCTGCCTGGGCTCCCCAGCCCCAGCTCCACACCAACCAGGGAGGCCAGTGTCTTAAAGGGCCAAGAGCCTAGGACAATTAGTTCTCCGGGAGGAGGGAGGGGGGCTAGGGATCTACAAAGCAGTGTTCAGCACTAACCAGGCGCAGGATTTCCATGGAAGGCTGGCTTTGAGTTCAAGGACACAGGTTTAGGCCACTCTGAGGCGCAGGGGCTGGCCCTGGAGCCTTGTCCAGCTGGGTGGCCAGGGTCGCTACCTGGAAGGCAGTTTGGCTGGAATAAGATCTCCCAAAGATGCTTCCTGGGCAAAGAGTGTTTACACAATCCAGAATTTGCAATCTCTTCTGGGACATCAGGTTGTCTTAGGGATTGGAGAAGGGAGGGGAGCAACACCCTCGTGGCCCCTGCTTGACTTTGACTGATACTTGAAAAAAAAAAAAAAAATTTTTTTTTTTAAAGTATTACCACAAGCCAGTCCCTTGAGAAACTAATTTTGCATGAAGTTGACGTTAGGTATATATTTTCCCATGGGGGTCTCTTCCCCGTCCCAGCAGGAGCAATGTCTGAATACTTGGGATTCTGGCAGCCTTGCCAGCCCCACGCTAGCATATGGGCAGTGCTACCCGATTTTCTGGTGAGAAAACTCAAGAACCCAGACCGGGCATGCAATCTACACCCAGAGAGAAGTCCAGTCCTGTGTCCTACCCTGCAGGCTGGGGGACCCCGGGCTGCAGCTTTCTGCTTGGTCCTCCCAGTTTCCCTCATAGAGACGACGAGAGTCCCGAAGAGCAGCTGAGCCCTAGTGTCTATGGTACCCAGCAGATGTCAGGTGTTTCATCTGCTCTGTGCCAATCCCCTCACCCTGCAAGGTAAAGCCCCACTCTACAGATGAGAAAACTGAACTTTGGAGAGGTGAGGTGACTGTCCAATAAGCGACAGCCCCACCAAATTATGTAACTGCCTCAGATCTGAACAAGGGTCACAGAAGGGTCTAGATCAGCACTGCTTGATAGAAATAGAATGCAAGTCACTTGTATTTTTATTTTTCCAGAAGCCACTTTTTAAAAAGCAAACAGTCAGTCAACAGGTGAGATTAACCTTAATACTTTTTTGTTAACCCAATATACCCCAAATATTATCACTTTAATATGTAACAAGTATAAAAAATTATCAATGGGATATTTTATGTTTTAAACACTACATCTTTGAACTCCACTATGTATTTTTTACCTACAGGACCTTTGGTTCAGACTCCAGATTCTTCTCAGAAATACGTGAGCAGTAAGTACGTCTCCTAAAACGCACAGTGGTACAAAGTAAATTCACATACCCAAGTTGTTTCAAACATACCTCAGAATTTACCAGTAACTTTTTGAGTCCTTGGGTCTGCCTTTGATAGTTTTCTTTCTCCTGCCTGCTGGCAGGCTGGACTTGTTTAATGAAATTTAAACTAATAGAAACTTCTCTAAGTATTGAAAATTCCACTCCTCAGTCCTCCTAGTCATGTATTAAGGTTTCAAAAGCCTCACACAGTCAGTGGCTACTGTCTTGGACAGCTCAGGTTTAGGGACCTCAGGAAAATGAGATCCTGAGAAGACCATCTGCTCAGGAGCCCCATCACAGTAGAAATGGGACACTTCTACAGGGCTGGGATGATAACGGCACCCGAGACCGGTGATACCCTGGAGGGCTTGGTGTGGACTATATACGCCTGTGGAACCTCTTGCTCCCTTAGCTCTGGCCCAGAAAAAAATCCTCTGAGCCACCCACTTTGCCAACCTCACAGCTGCCCTGGCCAGGAGAGGTCCATCAACTCTCTACATGGACGTGCCTTTCTCCACAGCCCAAGACTCTTGGAACATCAAGGCAAAAATGATGAAGATGTTTATCAACTTACTAACTATTCTTCTCTTTGAGACATGAGCCAACATTTGATTGTTTCTATGTGCATGCTGGAAGTATCTTTGTCGAGAGAGAGAAACAGAGAGAGAGAGAGAGGAGAACCCAGCACAAGCTAGGTGGGCCAGCCTGCTAGCAGGGAACAGAGAGACTACTACAAAAGAGCAGACCAAAAGACTCAAAAAGGAGAGCCCCCAGGACAAACAGCAGGCCCCACCCTCCGCAGACACCCCCAAATCACACCCCAGAACAGCATGACTATGGCCTGAGTTACTGTAAAAATTTATCTCGTGCACTCTGGCCTTCTGAGTCACAGAAAAACATTATGAAAGATTTCCATGAAGAACAGAAAAAGGAAGCTGTGAACCATCTGGATAGCCGGAAACTGCTGGGTCTCTGAAAAACAAAGCTCTCTGAGGGACACACCGGCGTGTGTTTTAAAACAAACAACATAAAAGGGTACAGCGGTCATTTAAATTTGGTTGATAACACAACTCTTGTGTGCACCCTGATCTCTGGATACACTTTGTCTGATATGTGACTCCCCCAGGGGAATATAAGCTCCATGCAGGCAAGGGTTTATTTTACTCACTGTTGTATTCCCAATGCCTGGCACTCAGCACACTGGATGGATGGATGGATGGATGGATGGATGGATGGATGGATGGATGGATTCCAAGCCTCCTCCTAAATTCAACACCCTTTGAACACTCAAGAAATATGTTTCCCCATGGGTCACCCCAAGTTTGGCGCTGATCACATTTTCCATACGGAGAACATTCTAGACGTTTGGCTCAAAAAAACTACACACTAATATCACTCACCCGCATCAGGTTCCACACTGTCCCCAGAGTCCTCCCTCTCTCTCCAAGCCACAAGAAGAAGGGGCCAAGACAGCAAACACTTCCGGGCCAGGGGCACAAGGTGCGTGGCTCCCAGTAGCAGGTCTGTGCCTCCCCCATACCTGGGCAGTCAGACTCCGGACTTAGGGGGAGGATGGAAACAACCCTCAAGTCAGCGCTTGGCGATTCTACAGTATCTGCATGTGCTGGGTCCAGAAAATGGAGCTGCATGGGCAGCAGCATTTATACCTGTGCTCTGTTGCTGCTTCATAAGACACGGAAAATGCTCTACCTCAAGGCCATTTGACTGCAGGACACACATTTTCGGATTAACAGTCCTGTGAGAGACGTTTCCAGCAAGCCAATGACCTCTCTGTGATGTCTATAATTATATCCGCATAACATAGAAACCTCAATACACTTTTAATAAGCAGTTAATACTCTGGTATAAAATATTTACATCTCAACCAAATTCATCCTGCATGGAGTAGGCCTGGTTTACCCCGTTGTTAAATCCGCGGCCATCAATCAGTACCCCCCCCACCCCCCGCAGGCTACACAGAGAGCTGAGGACTAAAGCAAGCGCCCTTCCCACACTCAGCAAAGCCTTTCTAGTCTGGGAGTTCATTCACCACCAAATGTCTTGCAGGCCCTCCGTGGTGGGAAAGCCATCCCTCCTGGAGCCCAAGCCGCAAGCCCCACAAAGCCCATGGACCGTCCACCCGTCCTCCAGCCTTGCAGGGATGTGCCATGAGGACCCATGGCAGGTCCTAGGCCAGCTGACAGGGCTACACCGTCGTCAACCAATCACCTTCTAAGAACAGTTCTGGTGTCCCCCTCCCCTGGGAAACCTTTCTGAGCACACCCACCCCTCCACCCCCTGCCCCATCTCATAGAACAGTGAGACCATTCACACTTGAGGCTTCCTTCTCGCACCCCGCATCCATCCCACAATTCCTCTTGACTCTTCCTTCAAAATACATCCACAGTCACCCCCTTCTCCCAACCTCCCCTCCACCACACTGGTCTGAGTCCTCACTGTCTCCCACCCCGGTCACTGTAACTGCCACCGCCCTGATCCCTGCTGGTCTTACAGGGGCTCCAGAGCAGCCATAATCGCCCTTTTCAAATGTAAATCCCATCTCTCCATCTAGACTCCACATCCTGCAATGGCTCCCCCTTCCACAGAGTCCAAGTTCTCAGGGCAGCTTCTCAGACTCCCCACCAGATCTTCTTCCTCACCTTTGTGCCATGAACCCCCCAGCAGGCTGGAGAAGCCAGAGGACTTTGTCTCAGAGAAATGTTTTGCATGCATAAAAATTGTGTAGTATTACAAATGAAACCAGTTATATCGAAATATTTTTTTTTAATGTGATACAGCGATACATGTGCATTAAATCCTAAGATCTTGTGGCTCCTATCTATTGACACTGGTGATGAGAAGAAGTAGATCAAGATATCTGATACAGTTTGGGGGAGTCTGGGTGGCTCAGTGGGTTGGGCCTCTGCCTTCAGCTCAGGTCATGATCCCGGGGTCCTGGGATCGAGCCCTGCATCGGGCTCTCTGCTCGGCGGAGAGCCTGCTTCCCCCTCTCTCTCCCTCTGCCTGCCTCTCTGCCTACTTGTGATCTCTCTCTCTGTCAAATAAATAAACAAAATCTTTAAAAAAAAAAAAAGATATCTGATATAGTTTTAATACACAATAAAAAAGTCTGTAATTCCCACTGTTGATGAAGTCCTCTCTGGCTCTTCACTTCTGTGGGGGTTTGGTATATAATCGTAACTAAAAGGTAGGCTGAATTTCAGTTAAAGGTTAATAAGAACACAGAGATAATTATCCCCAAGCTCAAAGATGCCCTTGGGGGTCCAAGGACAGTAGGATGAAAGCCCAGCTCTTCGTGATGGGTGGCCCCCTTCTCTCTGCCCTGCCCACTCCTCTCATGTCACCGTTTCACCCCCAGGCGTGCAAGCCTCCTCCTCTTCCTCAACACAACATACCCCTTCTTGCCTCTGGTCAGCCCCTATCTGCCTGGTCGATCTTCAGGTCTCTGCTCCCATCTTACCTGCTCAGGGGAGGTACCCTGACCACCGCCAGCATTTCCCATACCTCCAGTCCTGCTCGATTTTCTCCCTGCCCTCCTTTCTTCCCTTCCTTCCTCCTCCCTCCCTTCTCCCTTCCCTCTGTCCCTCTCTTTCGGTAGCATCTCCTGCCTCCTGACGTGCTCTGTCATTCACTTATTACAGTTACGTACTCTCATCCCTTCCTCCTCATTCCCTTCTCCTCCCCTTCCTCCCTTCAGCACTCCCTTCCATCACTCTCTCTTAGCACACAGGCTCCTAGAGGACCAAGGCTCTTGTCTCTAGTTCAAGCACACATCCCTAGCGACTAGCACACGGCCCAGCAGGTAGCAGGAAATGACATATTGGCCGGGTGAGCAATGAATGATTGAACCTGCAGCCTCCTTGGGGTGGGGGTGGGGGGTCTCCCTGAGACACCCATCAGCATGCTCTCATCCATCCTTCCTTGGGGCCAGATCTGATCACCGCAGTCCTCTCGTAACACTGGTCGGGAGCCAGCTTCACCTCTGAGTGGAGACTGACCTCCTCTTCAGGCTCTCCAAGCCCTCCACACACACCCCCTCTCCAGTCCCACCTCAACCTTTCCTCCTGAAGGTCCCTAGCTCCAATTTACTGTTGGGCATCTGCGTCCGTCTCCATGAGAGACCCTGTCTGGCTCAGTGCCCCTGTAGGTCCCCAGCACCCAGCTCCAGGCCTGCCGCCCCGCTGGCCCCCAGGGACTACCGGATGAATGTGTGAACAAATGAATGAACCAGCACATGAGACAGGAGCAGCAGCCGGCCTTGGCTGCCTCGCAAGCTACAGGCGCACTGACACCAGGCACACACCCCGGGTGGGGCCCGTTACCCTGGCTCCCGACTGAGCATTTCACAGGGGACCCACAGAAGCTGGTTCTCAGTTTGAACAGATAATCCAGCTAATAACAGGATTAGTTCAGGCACATCCCCTAAACCATACGCTTGAAACCTCTACCTGGGCCAATGTTTGGCCAGCCTCCACCGGGATCCCTACCCTTACCAACCACAGCTGTTCCCCATCACACAGGGCTCCCCGGCTCTGCCAAGCCACCATGGGGCCACTGCGGGGGCTCTGAGATGAGCAGCCTGCTTCAGGGGGCCCTGGCATCCCCAGTGCCTCAAGTCCCCACTGCACAGCCCTGCCAACCTCCACCCCTGTGACAACACACCTGCTCTTCCTGTGCCAAGAAAGGGGATTATGCAGGCCTGGCAGAAAAGGAGACCCCCAAGAGGGCAAACACCAGTGGCTCTGAACTGACAGGTGATATTTGGTGGCACCTGGGGCAGAAGGCTCCGGGACTGTGCCAAACCCACGTGGGGCCAAGGTGCTACAATGGAATCTCAGGAGGTAGCATCCAGATGCCGTGGCCAAGAGGAGCCAGCCTGGGCAGTGCAGGTTCCCAACACCTCATACACACCCCAGTCTCTCCCCGGCTCCCTGAAAATCAGGGACTAGAAGAGAGGGGGGAGTGGCCAAGGAGGAGCTAGGTTCAAGGCTTACAGGAGTGCTGTTAGCCAATGGCCAGACAGCAGAGGGAGCGGACAAGCTCAAAGCTGGACCAGGGCTGAGGAGCAAAAAAGCAAGTCGCAGAAAGACAGATGAAACAGAACTGCCCAACTCCAGACCCCGCCCCCACGGACTAGGGACTTGGTCTACCACCACCAGACCTCCAACAACTGACCCTATCGGAGCTGGGCCATCTGATCCAATAGCTACTCACAGGTAGCAAGTTACATTTAAATGAATGTTAATTTGGGGTGCCTAGGTGGCTCAGTTGGTTAAGCATCTGCCTTAGGCTCCAGTCATGATCCCAGGGTCCTGGGATCGAGCCCTGCATCAGGCTCCCTGCTCTGCAGGAAGCCTGCTTCTCCCTCTCCCACTCCCGCTGCTTGTGTTCCCTCTCTCACTGTGTCTCTCTCTGTCAAATAAATAAATAAAATCTCTTTAATAATAAATAAAATAATAAAAAAGAATGAATATTAAAATTAAATACAAGGAAACGTTTAGCTCCCCAGTCACACTAGCCACATTTCAAAGCACACAGCTAGTAGTACCATACTGGACAGCACAAAATAGACATTTCTTTCATCACAGATGAAGTTAATACAAGTGATGTTGAGGAAAGAGCCCAACACAGTGCCTAGTACATGGTATTCAATACCCTTCACTCTACCCATAACTTCTAGTCACTCCTACAACCTGTCACTGCTTATGCCACCTCCTTGAAGCCCTCTTGGGTAGCAGCTGCGCACAGCACGCCTCCCTCAGGGCTGCTAGATGGATCAACATTCTCTTTGCTCTCCACTGCCACCTCAAAACTTGGATGCTGACCCCCCATTTTACAGATAGAGAAATGGAAACCCTAAGTGGGTAAGAAATTTTCTCAGAGTTAGGATTTTGGTTGTTTACAAAATTATTCAAGGGGTGGGGGGAAGAGCTGCAGAGGGGCCTCCAGAATGACTTCCAGAACCCCACCGAGCTTACCAGCCTATCTAAAGGCAGATGTGGTTAGCAGAACAATGACCTCCCAAGGATATCCAGGTCTTACCACAGAACCTGTGAATGACTATTTTACACTTCGTGGCATAGGGGAATCATGGTAGCAGATGCACCTAAGGCTGCAAATTGGATGACTTTAAAATAGCAAAATTAGGGGCATCTGGGTGGCTCCATGGGTTAAAGCCTCTGCCCTGGGCTCAGGTCATGAAGTCAGGGTCCTGGGATCGAGACCTGCATCGGGCTCTCTGCTCAGTGGGGAGCCTGCTTCCTCCTCTCTCTCTCTGCCTGTCTCTTTGCCTACTTGTGATCTCTGTCAAATAAATAAATAAAATCTTTAAAAGATAAAATAAAATAGCAAGATTAGCCTGGATTATCTGAATGGGCCCAATGAACTCTTAAGGACCCTTAAATGTAGCAGATAGAGGAAGAAGAGTCCATGTCAGAATGATACTAGGTGAGAAAGACACAAGCAGCTATTGTTGGCTTTAAAGATGGAAGTGCCCAGGAGGCAAGGGATGGGAGCATCCAGAACCTGGAAAAGGCAAGAAAATGCATTTTCCCCTAGAGCCTCCAGAAAGGAATGAAACCCTACTGACACCGTGACTTTAGCCCATTGGGATCCATTCTAGATTTCTAACCTACTGAGGTATAAAATAAGAAATTTGTATCATGATAATTTCCTATGGCTGCTGTAATAAATTTTAAAATACTTTGGTACCAGAAGTTGGGGAGGGGCGTCCCCCCACAAAAACCTTTAAAAAGTGGAAATGACTGTGGAATTGGGCAGTGGCAGAGCTTGGGAGAATTCTGGAACATGCTAGAAAAAGCCTAGGTAGCCTTGAACAGACCACTAGTAGAAATATGGATGTTAACAGCTCAACGAGTAAGGACGAGGAAGAAGTGAGGAACACGGTAGAGAAAACCTAAATCACCTTCGAGAATCCTTAAATTGTTGTGAACAGACTGTTGGTATAAAAATGGATGGGGGTGCCTGGGTGGCTCAGTGGGTTAAGCCTCTGCCTTCGGCTCAGGTCATGATCTCAGGGTCCTGGGATCTAACCCCGCATCGGGCTCTCTGCTCAACAAGGAGCCTGCTTCCCCCCTCTCTCTGCCTCTCTGCCTACTTGTGATCTCTCTCTGTCAAATAAATAAACAAAATCTTAAAAAAAAAAAATGGATGTTCAAGGTGCTGGCAGTGAAGGCTCAGGAGGAAATGAGGAAATGTTAGTGGAAAATGGAAGAAAAAGGATCCTTGTTATGGAGCAGCAGAAAACTTAGTGGAATTGTGCCCTGCAGTTATGTGGAAAGCAGAACTTGCAAGTGATGATCTTGGATATTTACCTGTGTTCCTAAGAGCATTGAAGGTGTGGCCAGGTTTATTCTTGCCATTTATGGCAAAAGGCAAAAGGAAAGTGATAGACTGAAGGAAGAATCGTTAAACATGAAGGAACTCCGGTTTGCTGATGTGGGGACTTCTCAGCCTATCCAGACTGCAAAAGACACAATTAAAAGCTTCACTGTCAGGAAAGCATGTTTTTCGGTTTAAAAAAAAAAAAAAATGAAGGCATGGCTGGAGCATCTTTTTTTAGTACCTCAGAAAGATCAAAAGGTCAGAGCATTCAGTCACACAAAAGGCTCTTTGAAAAGATTAAGTGTGTGACTCATAGGTCCCCTCAGTATCTCAGCAGAAGCCAAAAGAGAGAGGAGATTATCTCTCATCCTGGGAATGCTATACCCGTAGAAATGCTGCTAGTTTGTACTGAAAGGGGCAGAGAGGAGACAAAAATGAAAGAAAGCTGGACAACCTTCAAAATTCTACTGGCAAGAAGCAGGTCGATAAAAGCCCTCCACAGCAAACCATACCCCCTTAATGAAAAAGGAAGGGGGACTCAGAGGGTGGAACCTTGAACCCGAAGGACAGAGCCAAGAATCATAGAAGAGGCTTTAAACCCAAATTGGAGTTTGACCAGCTGGATTTCAAAATTGCTTGGGACCAGTAACTTTTTTCCTTTTCTCTCTTTTTGAACAGAAATTTCTTTAACTGTTATCCTATGCCTTTGTCTCTTCAGAGCAGAAAACTTCTTTATGTAATTCCACAGGCCCGTAGGTGAAATGGAATTGTGCTTCGGGATGGATTATACCCAGAGCCTCACTCCCAGTTGGTTCAGGGAGAACTGAAGTGCCGCCATTGGAAAGGACTTTGAGAATGCACTGCCATAGGGGTGCCTGGGTGGCTCAGTCGGTTGACCATCCAACTCTTGATTTTGGCTCAGGGCATGATCTCAGTCGTGTGGTCCAGCCCCAGGACAGCCTCCATGCTGGGCTCTCTCCTTCTTCCTCTGTCCCTACCCCTGCCTCCCACGAACGCTGAATCTTTCATATATTAAACAAAAAAAAAAAAAAAAAAAAAAAATGCATTGCCGCAACTGCAACCTAGCGTTATAAAAGTGTTGTCACTGCCACAATTGAATCTTAATACCCACAAAACTGTAGCCAGACACTAGAACTCAACATGGAAAAGTCAACAGTATCATGGCCGTGCTTGCTGTTACCAGGCTTGTTGCCAAGCCAACAAGATGAGTCTCCACTCATTTCTGCCTTCCAAGCCTTGCACAAGCACATCAAACGGATAGGATTTATGTGCATCCACTTGCAACTAGACCTTAGCTATAAGGGAAAGGAGACCTAGTTTTTGCCTTATCAACATTTATATACAGGTTCACTAGAAGGGAGTTGGGATGTTATACCTAGCGTCCATCCACTTCACCAACCAGTCACCCACTGTGCTAAGTATCATTTCATTTAATTCTCAAGGTGACCCAGTAAAAGAGACACAAATATTAGTCCCAATTTAGAGATGAGAAAACAAGCTCAGAGCAGTCAAGAGGGCCATTCAGTTAAGAAGGAATAGAGATAAAACTCAAGAGTTTCTGAATTTAAAGTTCACGCACGTTCTTGGGGCTCCAGGGTGACACAGCTGGTTAAGTGTCTGACTCTTGGTTTCAGCTCAGGTCATGATCTCAGGGCCGTGGGATCGAGCCCTAGGTTGGGCTCACGCTCAGCCCAGAGTCTGCTTGAGACTCTCTCTCTCTCCTCTAATAAATAAAATAAAAAAATAAAGCTGATGTTCTCAATCACTGCATGCATATTAGAGTCACACTAGTCCTCAAGGGGTCCAAAATACAAGGTAAAGGATAACCGACTTGCATGTTCAAAGTAATGTCAAAAAGTTGCACAAAAAACAGACCTGGTAGACTGAGTGAAGCAAGCAGAGGTCATCACAGTCCTATCGGGTACTGCTCTAAGTACTGAGGATGTTGGTTAAATAAACTCATAAGAATAGCCATTGTGAGAACTGGTGAGGGAAGGGTCTTATTGTGCCAGTAGAGGATTTAAGGAGGGGCTCAGATCTATGCTGAAAATCAGAGAAGGCTGCCTTGGGAAAATTACGATTATACCAAGAGAATTCTGTCCTCTAAGAGGAGTTCATTCGAACTGGACTTTCACAGTGGAGACCTTAAAACCCTTTAGGGAATTATTTTTAATCCTCTAACAGGAATCAAAAAGCTAGTAAGATAGTGAAGAATTACCAGGCCAAATTCTACGAAAAGGCAAGGACCCAGAAAGACAAGACAAGCATTCAATTCTACTTTTGCCCTGAGGGCATTTTCTGAACCAGGAGAAGTGTTTGCCGAGTTGAACTATAGCCGTGGTGACCTCCTAGGATTAAATCTACCAAAGTCAAAACCTAAGTCCCACCTAAGGTGGGGAATTTCACTCCCCACATACTGTGAGCTGAACCTCTAAAGGATGTCCCTTTGAGATTGAGCATGAACCGGAAATAAACAAGTCCTCTTGTGGGCCTGTGGCTTATGTTCATATAAGCTGAGAGCTCAAGAACACTCAGATTTGAATAACTGGTAGGACCACCACAGCCCAGCGGAAGCAAACAAAAATCTTCTGAAAGAACTGTTCCTAAGATAAATTTTCCAATTTACTGATCACCACAAAGTCAAAAATAACCAGGCACATAAGGAACTAAGACACCATGAAAAAAAACACCTGAAACAAACTTACAGACATTTCAGATGACAGAATCCTCTCATGACCTATCAAAACAATGTGTTTACCAGTATTTTAAAAAAAGTAAAAAACAAGATCTACAGGAATAAGCGTTCCAAGAACTGAAGGATTGACAGAAGTTAACCAGGGGGAAAGGGTGACAGAGATGGGATGTGAGAAGAAAGGTATTCCCTGCAGAAAAGCCAAGAGGCTCCACACTCTATCCCACCACAAGGCCACTGTATGTTGGACATCGTGGTAAGAGGCCAGCATGGCTGGAGGGCAGAAAACAAGGGCAAGGCATGGGACCGTCTTAAAGAAGCAAATGAGTAGAGGCTAGACTCTGATCAGCATTTTGGTCTCTGTCCTGGGAACTACTTGAAGTTACCATTGAAGGATTTTAAATACAAGTTGGAATGAATAAACTTGGGTTTTGGAGGACCATTCTAGTCTTGGCTCCGGGTGTCAAGGCCGCTCCTGGCGGCGAGGCCGTTCACGGCGAGGTTGCTGGCGTCTAGGCGGTTCCTGGTATCCACTGCCGAGGACCCGTGGTGTGTGGGCGGGGCCGCTGGCGTCTCGGGACTGCTGGCGTGCTGGGACTGCTTGACCCTCTGGGAATTCATACCCCAATCCTTGGAGCCACACTGAGCTAATACTTCTGGCCTCGCAGAGTCTGTGAGAGAGGCAGTGGCCACTGTTAAGAGACCCGTTGAATGACCGAAGTCTTTTTGGGATCACTTCATCTGAGAACACAACAGAGAAGAAAAGCAGGTGGGGCAGTCCCTATCGACAGGCAGCTAGAGGGTCCCATCGCCTGAAGGCTGCCAGGTGTCGGTGTCCACATCTGTAGAGAGAAACTGCCAGCAGCATGGCCTCAGCAGTCTGAGCTCCCCGCTGACTTGATCCA
The DNA here is from genome assembly GCF_902655055.1 of Lutra lutra. Taxonomy (NCBI): domain Eukaryota; kingdom Metazoa; phylum Chordata; class Mammalia; order Carnivora; family Mustelidae; genus Lutra; species Lutra lutra. The sequence continues at coordinate 74,413,005 of NC_062282.1, read as the reverse complement.
TGCACCCTCAGCAGGCAAGACAATGTGTACGTGTGTGTGTGTGCACATGTATGTATGTGTAGGAGAAGGGGTGGGGCAAGAAAAAGACAAAGGGCCAAGATTTTTACCCTTGACATTGAACTGAGCTCCCAAATGCAATGTCGCTAAGGTCTCAGGGGAACACTTGCAACCCCCGCTATATTTTGTGGGAGGACAAACATATCTCCAGAGCACCTCATGAAGCTCCTCCTTCCTCATGCCAGGTGGGAGATGCTGTGGCTCCATCACCCACCCAGGGCCCAGCCCCTCCCACCCAGACAGCATTCATCACCCCCAGCCCGTCAGGTCTTTGTTCTTCCATGCCATGGGGCCACTGGCCCACCCCTCACCCCATCACAGGCTTCTAGAGGATCATGGACAGGTCGTGACCCCATTAGGGACCAGTGCCCTCCCCTGTTCCCTGCTCTATTCCGTGCCATGGGGGTCCCTGGGGGACAGCACGCAGACCACTGTCAGCCCAGGCACCCCTGGCAATGGTGGGGCCTTTGAGGGAAAAGTTCGTTTCATCAATCAGCCCATTGTTGACCTGCCAAGTGCAGGCTCGTCCTCCCCCGGTGTGTCACTGGGTGCTGTTGACACAGATGTCAACTGTCAAGGGTGCCCTCCACCCTCCACCTCCCTCCTGGGACATCCTGCAGGCCCGGCACACGGGGCCTCTGTCGCAATGCTCCCCACTGGCCCCTTGTAAGAACCAAGATTGCCACACCTTCAGAATTGCCAAAACTTGACTGGATACTTCATCACACGGCTTGGCCATGGGGGCTGGAGCTGACACGGACAGGTATGGCAGATACTTGACTGTTTGCCAGATGACAAATCCCAACTGAGTGAAACCTGCAGACTTCACAGTATCTACAGAGCATGCTTCCTCCTGCCCTCCCAGCACAAGAGGCCGGCGGTGGCTTCCTGGGGCTCATTTCCAGCATTTCCAGCATGGAAAAAAAAAGGGGGGGGGCCACATCTCCCTAATCCGCACGTACGTGGCCCCTACCAGCCAGCTAAAATCACATTGGCTAAGATGCCTCCATCCCCGCTGGGCCCACCCCAACCTTGTTCCCAGGAAAGACTGAGAATAACAAGCACCATGTGAATCTGGGCAGTGGGCTCCTGATAGCCCCTATCCTTATCCCTGTCCACTAGTTCCAGTGGACCTCAGGACAGAAGACAACAACACCAGGACAGTCCACAGGCGAAAAAGACTGTACAATTTCCAGAACACAATAAAGATTGCTGACATTCACCTAATGCTGGGTCCCTAGGATACCTGTTAGAACTTAAGGAAAATGTACAATCCACGGGATATTTCACTCTGTAGGCCACAGTGATTCTGCTAAAGTGTCATGCGTGTGGTCTCCAAAAATGTCCACAAACCCTGGCCAAGAAATGGGAAAAATATAGAGAACAAAATATTTGGGATCCATTCCTAGTGAGCTGTCTAGATGGGGAAAGCACGTGCGCGCGCGCGCGCACACACACACACACACACACACACACAGACTGTAGTACAAGGTAGGGTATATGCCCAGTGTGTGGGTCGGTGGGAACCCTAAGGAAGGAAAAGCACTATATTTTGGAATAGACAAGGCAGGTAGGCTTCGCGGTGAAGCTGGGTTTGCTCCAGCTCAGCCGGGTGGATTCTAGAAGGAGCAACACTTAATAAAGTGTAACTAGAGAATGAGCATAGTGCTGTGTGAGGAACTTCAGCCTGGAGCCACGGACAGGTGGCAACCTCCTGGGATAAGCCACCATCATCACGGTTGTTCAAACAGGGACACTGCAGCCTTCAGGGAAAGGGACTTCTTCAAGAGCAGGCCACCACGTAGGGACCGGTGCCCAAGGCTTGGCTCCAAAGCCAATCCCAGCCACCATCAAAGGATGCTACACCAGTATGCCCTGGGCTCTTTCTCATGACATGCTATTCTACAGAGCCAAAGACTCCCTCCCAAGACCGGCCAGGATTTCATCTCTGGAGTCCAATCTCATGGAGCTGTAGCAAGACGATGAGGAGAGGGTGAAGAGCCAAAGCAGAGTTTCGCCCAGCCCAGGCCAGGACAGGATGACAGGAGAGGGGTTTGGGTCTTCTAATTTTTGAAACATCTATAAGACAACTATTTTGAAATCTCGCTCAATTTTGAAATTTCCTCTAGATAAAACCCACAACTGCTTTGGATGAATTGACACCTTGAGTGCTGGCCTACGGTGTGGTAATCAGTCTCCCCTGTGCTCATGACCTTGGGGGCTGGCTCCAGGAGCTCTACTCGCTGGCCTGTCACAGGATGGGAACTGGCACACTACAGGGCTCTGCCCTGGGAAAACGCCGCCGGCGGGAGGCAGGGGGTCACAGACAAGGCTGCCTGAGCCCCAGATTCCCAGCATCCAACAGTGTCGGGCACTGAGGAGCACATGTTGCTCTTGAAGTCCTGATGCCAGAACTCTTAAAGTCAGTTAAATGCCCAGTACTCAGTTTACCTATCAGAGGAGGTTAGCCCGGGATTTCCTCCCTCTAATGAGCTCCACCAGTTGAACCAAACCGTTGGTGGGGAAGACCTGTAAACTCTACGGAACACACAGCTTTGGCCCATGACCTGGATCTACACACATGAAACAAGTCAACGAGAGGCCCAGGGCCCTGGGGCCAGAGAAGCATAGGTGGTTTTCATTTATACCACAAGGGGCAGGTGCCTTGAAAGCTCCCAGAGCAGACCACAGAAGAACATATAAAAAAACTATATGGAAAGCTCTAGAGCTGAGGCCAATGACCCTTTGACCTAGAAAGTACTTTGGAGGGCACATTCCCACAGCCCTATCAAATTTTGAATACCAGGCTGACACCAACAATGGCGCCCATAGGGGAAAAAAAGCAGCTGTGTTCAGCTCTGCGGTGGCTATGAAGAACACTCTGGAAGACTTGTTTTCCAAGTCAGGATTATCTTTCCTGGGATAGAGAAAAGAAAGATGATCATGGACAAGGGTGACATCTTTTAGGACTGGTGTAAATTATTTGGATGTAGTTCCAGCAGATCCCACCACAAGATACTTCCATGGACATTCCTTGTCTCTTTTCCACCTGAAGAAAATGTGACCATTTCTATACCATGGCAGTTCTACTGGTCATACATACAGGTCATGATTCCAGCTCCATGTAAACATGAGCAGCTCAGTCATGTTTCCGAAACACCTACAAACAATGTTCCCCTGAGCCACAGCTTCTCGAGTGCCTACTAAGCAGCAAGCATGGAACCAGAGGCTCTCCCCATGCACTGAGGACAGGCTGAGGCCCCTCCACTGGAAATGGAACAAATGGAAGTCTAGACATCATCATTCTCAAAAGTCTGTCAGGCTGTGCCCACCTCCAGGGCTCCGGCCCTGACCTCCGTCAGAGCCGTGACTCCCTCTGAGGCCAACCTGAGGAAGACTCGTTGAGACCTCAAGGCATGGTCAGGAGACCACAGATTCTAAAGCTGAACCAGCCATGCCTGCAGCTTCAACTCTCACAGCTGCAGCTAGCCCATCCGTAGAATGGGGATAGAAGGAGTATCTTCAAGAGCCAATCAGAGAAGGGCTCTTTGCTCTAAGGCTATTGCCTTTGATCATAATTGTTTAGTTCCCCTGCAGAAGAAGGGCAGGGAAGTGAGGATCAAGGGTCCCCTCCTTAGGAAAGTTTCTCAAATCTGTCCTCATGTCCTGCCAGCACCCAGTTGATCTAAACAAGTCTCCAGGCCAGGAGAGCATAACATTGTAGGCCCACTCCTCCTCTTCCCAGAGCTGTGAAATAGTCATCTCTCCTGCCCCAGGCAGAGGCAGGAGAAGGACACCTCAACACCCCAGTTAATCCTGCTTGACCTCAGTGCCAGCGAAGAGCTGGGGGGAAGAGGCAGGTCTCCACCGTGACTCACCTACAAACAAGGTCACTACCCATGAGCCTAGGCCTGATGTGACCTGGAGGTGACCCTGAGAGAGAGGGAAGGCCTTCTCTCCACCCTAAAATCTCTTTCCCAACACTCCTCCTGGCTTTGATCCCCACTATGACAGTGAATTTCTTCAGATGCTGGAGACTCTGTAAAGCTCAGGAGTTCCCCTTAATAGCCAATATTTTTAGCTCATGTGCCAGCCATGGTTTTAAACACTCTCTACAGATTAACTGATTTAATCCTCACCACAATCTATGACTTAGATATCCTTATGCCCATTTTACCAGTGAGGAAAGCAAACTTAGATTAAGAAACATGCCCAAAGGTCACAACAGCTAGTGGGGCAGATCCAGGAACCTGATCTCACAGCCCCTCGTGTCCATCTCCACACCTTCACACACAAGGGACCCAGCCTAGGCAAGTGGTTTCAGAAACCATTTACCAAAGAGACCTAGACTTCTATGGTGGCCCCTTGGGAACTACTAAAGGAGGAAGAGAAGAGGGATAGCAGAGTAGAGGGTTCCTTCTCTCCCCTGTCTTAACCAAAGTGACTTTTTTAAGCCCAACTCTCAACTATGAAGAGACAGTCCAAAGGATTGGAAGAAGAAGCTGGAAGACCAGAATCCAGCTGAAAGTCATCGAACTTGGGACCTTGGAAATCAAGGGTCACTTCTTTCTTCCCTAACCCTCTTGGGTCTGGAAAAAACATGATCATGGGTCCAGAATGTAAATGGGACCCAATGGCTTGGGGAATCAAAACACACACACACACGCGCGCGCACACACGCACGCATGCACAAGCACATCAGCAATGCACCCAGATGGGATGATCTGTGAGTGGTCTTTGATCTCTGGTCAGCCACACCCCATACTCGGCATTCTGGGACATCTCCCTGGGAGCCCGGACCTGGGATCAAGTCTAGACTCTTGGTGGCCATGTGGCCTGTGGCGGTCAGCCAGCGCTCGGTGCGGCAGGTGCACTGTCTATAAGGCAAGTGTTATACGGGTGCTGGGGACGTGGTGCAAGCCCCAGCCCGCTCAGCCTTAGGGAAGAGCTCAGCTACATCTGTCTTCTTCCCTGATGCCAGCAAGCTCCTAAAGGGCAAGGCCGGCAGGGTGGGGTCTTTCCCATCGCTGAGTCCCTTGGGAGGAGCACAGCCCCTCAGGCACAGCCTCTCCTGTGCAAGTATATGTGGCTGGGTACAGACAGCCACCTGCTGAAAAGGACCCTGGGAAGGAGCCACACAGGGCCTGGAGCCAGGAGGACCTGGGCCAGGCAACTGAGATCCACTTCCAAGTGAAACAGATGGGGGACATCCTCAGCCTATGCTTCCTGTCCGTTCTCACCAGCAACTGCTTCCACCCCCAAGAGGCCCCTCGACTATAAATGAGTCTGGGTAGACAGAGGGTCATGGCTATTACAGTGGAGACTGCGTCTCTTCTCTCTCCCATGGAGACAACGGTGACCATGCGAGACAAAGCAGGACTTCTAAAGGCCCAGGGAGAGCGGGTCAGGACCACCTTCTCCCTTCCCAGCCCGCCCCGTGCTGGGAGCACTGAGGATTCTGGAGTGGCACAGACGAAATCCCTGCTCCCAACCACGTTTCAGCTCTTCTCCCACTCCTGCTCTGCCGACACCTTCTAGAACCTCCACAGACCATCAGCCAGGAGCTCTTGACCAAGAGCCAAGTTTCTTCCCGCTTTCCCACCTCAAACCCCCCACTCCGGGTAGGAGGCATTAGAACCTGGAGAGAGCAGGAAACATCTAGGGCTAGGTGGTGACTGCCCGGGGCAAAGATGGGACACAGCCAGTGAATGGCCCCAACACACTGCTCCTAAAACACTTCCACTTCCATGTGACTCAGTTACTTACTGGAGGGCTGAGGGTCTCCCACCCTCCACCACAGGCCCCCCCTGAGGATCAACACCCTGGCCTCAGGGCATCCGTCGGCGGTGGCAAAGCAGCTGGTGGCACAAGGACCAGAACACGTTTCATCTGAAACAGAGGGATGTTCATTGGAAGACCCACACCCCAGGGAAGGGGAACCCTGTCACCTCAACTTCTACTCCAATCCCTGGCTGAGATCACTGCAATCTCATCTGACTAAAGCTAGTGTAGGAGGGAACTGGAGAGACCGAGGGTCTTGGGCCAGCCCCCATTTCCAGAGTGAAGCAGGTGCATCTGGCAGTAGAAGAGCCCAGATCCCTGTGATGCCAGCCCTTGCTAACCCCCAGGGTGAGCCTTGGCCCCACACTCCCCACACCTGTGGCACCCTCACAGCAACCTCACCTTCCCCCTGCAATGATGCCGGGGAAAGATGCTCAGGACACACCCCTCCTGTCCGCATGAAGGAGCCCGCTTTCTCAGCTTAATCTGCCTCCCCCATAACAAGGGCTCAAACGAGGTCCACCCCCCGCCCACCGTGAAATGGGCACCTTTCTCTAACCCCACACTGGCAATTACTCCCAATTACACGATGTGACAAGGCTCTGGGGCCGGAGCACTTAACTCGGGTCCTACATTATGCAATGTTTTTAATCCTCTTACTTAAGGTGGAAAACCGATATGGCACTCTTGAGTTCATGTGAATGGCTCGAAAAATAATTCTAAGAAATAAAAACATCGCCAACATCTCACCTTACAGGCTCCCCGAAAGGATTAAAAGGATGCATAGTCTGAATTTTCAAATGCCCTCTGCTGAACTCTTCTGGAGTCTTTTCGAGGCAAAGGCTCCTCCAAGAGGGACCAAGTGGGGATTCCCTCAACAGGACAGCAGTTCCTGTGTTGCTTTGGTGATTTCCAACAGCTAGAATCCCAAGGTCCTCCAGCTTGTGTCCATAGGCCACAGCCGGGACTGCCCGAGCCCACTGCTCCCCCAGAGCACGCACAGTGGAAAAGCCAGGGCTCCCATCCATGCCAAACCCTCCAGAGCCAAAGCCACATCCCTCCTTCATCCCTAAGACAGGTCCCACCTTACAAGGCCAAGAAGGATCCTCCACTATCCTTATGGACACACCCACAGGCCCAGAAGCCAAAGAGATAATCCCCACAAGGACAGAGATTGCTAGAGCATCTCAGGCCTTGACAAAGTAGGGAGGATATTGTATCCCCCACCAAAGGTCCTTAGCACACAGAGGGTTCCCCGTTTTCTCCCTGATGAACTCAGCTACCCATCCTTGCCAGCTTGCCGTAACACAGTGAACTCACCTAAGGCCGCTGGACACTCCAGATCCCACCCAGCAATAAGAGGCAAGCAACAGGCCCTGCCTTCTGATAGCCATACCCCAGCCCAGGGCCTGGCCTTTGGATGGGAGGGAGCAGCCCGACACTAGCAGGTACAATTACAGTGGCTGGGCCCATTAAACCTTGGGAATAAAGAGCTGGCCTGGTAATTACCCCTAATCCCCTTCGAGCCTTTGTCTGCTAGCTGCATTGCCATAAGCCTAATGGTGTGAGATAAGTAGCCAGACTCCCCAGCCCTCCCCAGGAGGGCCTCAGGCACGTCTAGGCTGGGGGGCACTCACTCAAGCCCACCAGGATGCCATTTCTAAAAGGTTCTTTTGACAGGACCCTCCACAAAGAGGCAGATCCCTGTGGCCCCCACAGGACAATGAGGCCCCTGGGGCTACAAGATGGCGGCAGCTGGGGCAGCAAAAGAGGAGGGGAAAGGCTATAGATCCTGGAGGGAACTATTGTTTGGCCAGGAGGTTTGAGCAAGGAAGACCCAACCAACCGTTGGCCACCTAGATCTAATATCCATTTCCATAACCACATTCTGGTCATGGTCACACAGAATTCCTGCCCGCGAGGAACAGCATGTAGGACATACCTAGTGCTACAGAGTGATTTGCCAGTAAAGTGTCTAGCCCTCAAAACTGATGAACGAGTGCCTGCCTGTTACAAAGGACACAGAAGATTCCACTCACAGTGGCCAGCCCCTCTGCTCTTTACAACAACCTTAAGAAGTAGAGGGGGAACCTATGACCTAGACAGATAGCATGCCTTTTGTCCTCTGGATCCTGTGACCCCACTGGGCACATGCATCCTGAGGGGCAGAGTCACAAAAAGGGAAGCCCCCAGGGTCCACTTCAGCAAAAGTCAGGTCCTACCTGTGTGCGTTCTCCTTTTCCTGAAAACACAGCCCCCTTCACCCCACCCCAGCCTATCTGTTCTTCTCTCTTTTCGAAAGACATGTGTCCTTGCCCATTTAAAGAGAGGAGGTTCCTGGGACTGTTGCCCAATTTCCCTATTTCTCTATACAAGTCAGAAATTCTAAGTTTTAGTTAAAATATCCCAACTTTCAAAGATCAGCAATTAATTTTAGTAATTTAAAACACAGGATGAACCAAACAAAGACGACCGCACACACACACACACACACACACACACACACACACACATCCCCTTTGCAAGCTCAGCCATCCTGGATTTCCCTGCATCGAAGCCCCCTTAGCCCACCTCAAATCAAGCTCTGAGAGTAAGAACCTCATCACGTTCATCTCGATAGCCCGGCACATAACACCTATCCCTCAAATACTGGAAAAATGATTGCAAGAATTAATGGCAAAGGAATGGAGGGCAGGAAGGTTAAGTCACCTACTCAAGGCGCCCCAACTGGCAAGGACAAAGCAAAGATGGGCAGCCAGTCCCAGACTCCTGGCTACCTGGACCTGCCATGGGTACATGTTGCTTCCATCAGTCCCAGTCAACCACATTAAGTAATAAAAACAACCCTTCTCTCCTTCTGTAATTATTCTCTACATCTGAAGTGTAAATTGCACTGTTTCCAGTTAAATTTAGTAAAGTAGTCCCCAACCTTCCCGAGAGAGGACAGCTGGACTACAGACCCCTTCCAGGCATGAGACTTGGGGATGCCAAGTCCATGGGCTGGGTGCAAAGGTGTCCAGACCTCAGCAACCCACAACGCAAGAAGAACGGCCCCTCATGAGGAGCCCCTCTCAGAACCTAGAAGGCCTCTCGTGTCCAGTCTTCCAAATTCTGTAACCACCAGTAGCAAATGTAAATGGTGTCCGTAAGCAGCAGATTCCTGACCTGGAACTCCTGCCCCCAGGGGCCAAATATCCAGCTTGACATGGCGATGGGCCCACGAGGCCAAAGCATGAAGAGCCAGATTTCCAGGTGAACAGAGCAGCTCGAATGCTGCCTGAATCCATTATCTACTGGCACATAAGGACATTACAAAGCCACAAAAGAAGTTGTCTGCTCGAACTGTGATCTCATGTCAAGGCTCAAACAGGAAAGGACCGAGCTCTTCCCGTCTTATGTGGTTGTTGGCATCATTCGGTTACATGAAGCCTGCTTAAATGGGGGTTGCTTGCCGGCTTTCAGACAGAAGCCATTCTCAGTTCCTAGCTGGTTGTTGGCTGGAGACTGCCCACAGGTCCTTGTCATGTGGGCCTCCCACATAGCTTCAGCAAAACCAGCCAGGAAGAGAGCCTTCTAGCAAAGCTGACGTTCACAATCTCAGGTAAGGCATCAGAGGAGCAATATCCCATCACCTCTGCCACCTTCCATCAGTGGGACAGATGTCACAGGTCCCGATCACATTCCAGACAGGAGGGCACTGCAAAAGGGCATGAGTACCAGGAGGACAGGGTAACTGGGGGTCGACATATAGTGTCCCCTACAATGCCTCACACAAAGAATTTTTTATTTGCATCACTTCACTTAGAATGATTTATTGCACAAATCCGAAATGACTAAGAAAAAGGCAAAGAAAGAAAACAATAGTAGGTGAGAGATGTCAACACTGTTCTGGGAGCCAGCAAGTCAACGGGTGAGAGATGCGGACTTAGGCTCCAGCATTCGGCAGTCTGCTAAGCCTGCCCTGGGCCAGCCTTCAAGGAGTGAGCTTCTGTGTTCCAGAAGCTCAGGAGTTGAAGAAATTAGAGGTAACTGTACCTCTGGAAGCAGAGGTATAGAAAACCGACAGACATAGTAGAGTCTTCAAAAGAAGCAAGAGAGACCTCCACCCCTAGATGCTTTCCCTAATCCCCATCATCCACATTATTCTTTCTCTCCCAAACAAGACAGTAGGTCTATCCTCTGGTTTCAGGGACAATAAAGCAAAACTTGCAAGTAGTAGGGTGCCATTCTGTGAAAACTGATACACTGAACAGCAAAATCGCCTGTCCCCTTTCCTTTCTTGGCTCCCAGAATTACATGTGTGGTGCTAGAACATTCTTCCCTGAAACTAACCAGCCCTTGGAAACACTCCTCAAGATACGATTATTTGAGGATCCCCAGCTGGATCCTATCCAATCACATTAAGGAGAAGCCCATTTGTCAACAAGTCCCCCCTGCCCCATATCCAGAGGACTTCCAACCAGCACATTGGTGCCTTCCATTAAATATAAATGAAGAATCACTAGGCATTGATAAGGGCCTCCAAGACACACACACACAACAGGACTACAACCAAGAAGACACAAAAGTAATCCAGAGCAAAGACACTAGGAAGAAGAAAAAATCCAGACAAAACTAGTTAATACCTTCAGCAAAATAAGACAAAATAGGAACTAAAAACTGTAAAGGACAAAGAATAGAAAAGAGCTCTAAGAAATCGAAAACTGGAAACCAAGGCTAAACAATCCAGTAGAAGTTTATAAGATAAAGTGGAAAACACAGTCTAGAACAGCAGTTTCAAAAGTGTGGTCCTCAGACACCTAAGGGCTCCTGAAACCCTTTCAGCAAGTCCACGAAACCAGAATTGTTTTTATGAGAACACTAAGCCACTACTGGCCTTTTCCACGGTGTGGACATCTACACTGATGGTGCAGGAGCGACTGTGGGCACCGCTCCTGATGCCGTCACACAAATCAAGGCCATGGCATCGAAGTGTACTAGGAATCACTGGGGTCTTGCCACGAGGCACCCACGGTAAAAATAAAGGCCGAGAGGTCTTCTCTCGAAAATGAAGGCGGCAGCCTTACAGCACAAGGAAACCAATCTCTCACACTTGTTACTAACAAACCAAATCCTAGCTCTCAGGCAAAATTAGAATTTTAGCTCATTTATCTACTGTCCCAAGCCTGAGAACATACTTTTGTATTCAGAGCAGCAGTGATATTTACCTATCTAATTGTTTGGTGAAATATAAAGAAACATATCAACACTGAGCAGATTTGTGTAACCCCGCAAACCAATATTTGCCGTAAGACCAAGCAATGATGTTACCAAATCAGGCAGAGGTAAAATCCCCTCAAAGCACAAGAGAGACCAATGGCTTTTAATCTAACAGAGAACAAAAAGTTCACTGATCAAGTTTCAGATTCCACACTGAAACTGATCATTACGAATTTACCGTTGTAGAGTTCTGGTATAACATCAAAGCCGAGAATCCACGGCTATATAAAAGGGCAGTAGAAATACTCTTCCTTTTTCCAACTACACATCTGAAGCAAACTAGACTTTCTTCATGGACTTCAAGCAAGAGAGCGCATCGCCACAGATCACGGGCAGAAACAGGTGAGAATACAGCTAGCTCTGTGAAAGCACATGTTACACAGAGTGGCAAAAATATACAACACGGTCACATTTTTCACTAAATTTTTGCTTTGAAAAAATACATATTTACTTCTGTAAATTCTGTTCCATATGTTCACAAGGAGTGGGTTTATTATTATTTTCATGACTTACTCTTTAAATGTCTGTTATAATTTCTAATACGGCAAATGACAACCTGATTCAACAAAGGGTTTCTGGGATGCTCAGTGATCTTTAAGAGTGTGAACAGCCCTGGAGGCTAAAAAGGGATCTGAGAACAAAAGGTTTGGGGACTGTTGCACTAGAAAAAAAAATGCAGCAGAAAAGATGGAAATTAGGAGAAAAGATGAATTAGAGAATCCGTTCGGGAAGCTCAACCAAAAAAAAGAAAAAAGGAAAAAATGAATGAAGGGTGGAAATTTTTATCAAATTCATAATGTAAAGCAAATCCCTAAAGTTGAATAGAAGTATCCACCAAAAACAATGCATTTTTAAATTCATATTAAGCAACGGAAATGTGACATTTCAGTACACTGGTGATAAAGAGACAATCCTCAAAGCTTCCGGGTGGGGGGAAGGAGGGTGGAAGTGGGGAGTATGTGCAAACAGTCACAATCTGAGGACTGGGACACAACATAGCACCTGACCGGTCAGATAATGGACAACTTTCTATGGGAAAAGTGATTTTTCCAAGTTTCTAAGGGAAAGCAATTTCAACCTAGACTTGGATATTTGGCCCAAATATTAATCAAGTATAAAAGTCAAACAAAGATACTTTCATTCATGCAGTATGTCAGAATCTTTGCATCCCATCTACCCTTTCTCAGGAAGGCACTGGAAGGCAAGCTCCTTGAAGGTGAGACTAAACACGGAGAGAGCAAGGTATGGAACTCAGGACAGAGGTGATCCAGCAGGACAACGGTGAAAGGGGAACTCAGTGAAGCGGCAGCACCAGGAGAGCCAAGTATCCAGACTGGGGGGTGCGGGGGTGTGGAGAAACAGAACAAATATTACCTGATGCCTCTGAACACGTTCAGGAAATATTTCCAGTTTAGTCAGAGAACTGGAGGATAAATAGTAATAGAAAACCAAGCCAACTGAAAAGCATGTTGGTTGCTATGTACCTAATTCCAGGGAAAACAAAAAGTCTATTAGAAAAAAGGCGATCGCAGGACACTACGTGGATGGTGACTGACATCACTATGGGTGTTGACACACTTAGAACCCAGGGGCTGCCGTGCTCTGGCAAGGCTAGCAGAGACTGGGGAAGTTAGGTTAGTCTTACCTGTTTCAGCTGCAAGAGAAGTGGGGCACCTGAGTGGCTCAATGGGTTAAGCATCTGCCTTTGGCTCAGGTCATGATCTCAGGGTCCTGGGATCAAGCCCCACGCTGGGCTCCTTGCACAGTGGGGAGTCTGCTTCTCCCTCTGCCTCTTCTCCCACCCCCCCCCCCCGCACTGCACACACTCTCTCTCTCTCGCTCTCTCTCAAATAAATAAAATCTTAAAAAATGAACAAATAAATGACAAAAGAAGGATCTAGGAAACCCAACCCCCCATTTCTCACAACCAAAATTCAAAATATACTAAATAACACTGAAAAATCAAGAAAGAGGTAGTGTAAGCATACTACAGCATTCACTCAGGAATACGGTAAATACCAAAACAAACTAAGAATGAAAACCAGTTACCCCTGGGAAGCAGAAACCACAGGTGGGAGGCAAGGGGCAAGTGGGCTGCTGCTTTTCATTACAAGCTTGTTACTGCTTGGCTATGAATATGTATTCCTTTGGCAAAAATAAAAGTTAAATTAAAAACTACCCGGGCACCAGAAGAGCCAAACTCCCCTCCTCACAGTCTCAGCCTGTAATAAACATTCCTTGAATTTTTACTTGCCTCTACCTCTTAACCATGGGCCCAGTTCTGAGTGGCCAGCCTGGCATCACTGGGGTGGGGGGGTGGACAAGAAGTTCGGGTCCCTCTATCCAAACGTGACACCTGCCTCTCCCATGGCAGAGACTGAAGCTATCCCAACAAACGCGGTCATTGCCATCACTACTCACTGGACCCTCGTACGGAGTCTGGCTCATGAGGCCTGTATCACCCACAGTGCCAACCACCGTCATTGCCCTCCTTTTTCCAGATGAGGGTGGTACTCAGGCAGGCGGAGGCAGGGCTTACCCTCCCGGGCCCCTCAGCTGCAGAGCTGGGATGGGAATCCAGGTGCTCAATGAGTCTCTCCAACCCACACTGCTCTTCCAAGCTGTCTGGAGCCCCCTTTCCCTGTGGCTTCCACAGCCTCAGCCCCCAAACCTCAGAGGGTCACCTGCTCCACTTAGGAGACCTGTACACACCTGCCTGTCATCCCAGATACCCTCGATAACTCACATGTATTCAAGCAAGAAAGCTGCCGCCTGCCCCAGAGCATCACTGTGGCAGGAAAAGAGGCAGGACAAGCATTAGTACAGCTCACCTGGGAGAGGAGGAAGCTTAGACCAGGGAGAAGAAGGGCACAGTCTCAAGTCACACAACAGGCAACCAGGTGGTCTGACTTACCTTCGGGCATCCCTTTGGCTCGACTCAGAGCAGGCCCCTTCCATGTCCTCGTTAAACCTCTGGAATTGGTCTATTTATAAGAATAAAGACCATTCGTGGGTTTCCAAAGCCCAGCTTTGAGCTTACTCCTCAGTGACAAGAGTCACAAGTGGACACCAACAGACACCGTAACACGTGGTGCCTGGCTCCCGTCAAGAGGAAGACACGGGGGGCAGGGGGCGTTGGCTGCAGGTCTGGGTGCCAAGACCCTCAGGCTTGGGAAGTCTGCTCCTGGGAAGCCCAAGAGGACGAAGACATACATAGAGGTCAAAGTGACCCACAGTCTTTAAGGAAAATACTTGGCTTCCCAGAGAAGTCCAGAGCTCTTCCTAAGGACCCAAATGGAGCCAGAGAGTAGGGACAACATTCCCGTGGCAAGTAGTACATCATTTCTCCTCCAAGCTCCCACACAGGGTGGCCCAGCTGGACACAACCAAGGGTTCCCCCAACATTTGCTAGAGACACCCTGAGAGCCTTTCCCAATGCTGAGGACAGGTCACTTACAGGACTGGGCATGAAGGGGACACTAGCGGATGCCTGCCGAATGAGCGTGCAAACCCACAATGCTCCAGGCAGCTGCAAGCCCACCTTGTGAGAGGTTTTAGCTTCTTTCTTAAAAAGACAAGGACATGGTTCCATGGACACCCAGGCTCACCCAGTGAGTCTTCCTTCACTCCTTCAAAGGCGTCAATGGTCAGTTCTCAGACCCAAGGAAGTTCTATAAAGAGCTTCCCCATCCCTCACCAGAGCCCACATGCTTATCTCTCTAGAGCATCATTTCCCAAGCGTGGCCACCCCATCAACAGCCACAGTATCACCCAGGAACTGGTTAAAAATGTGAATTTCCAGCACCCAGCCGAGACCTAATATATCAGAAATTCTGATGGTGGCTGGGACCTGGAAATCCGTTTTTAATAAGCTCTGCAGGTGATTCAGACCAAGATGGTTTAGAACCATGGTTCTGGGTATAAACCCGCCCACAGACTCTGTATAAAGCAGGCTTCCTCCTCTGAATCAGAAACAAAATAGCTCATGTCAGAGATTACTCGTTGTTAGGATCCTATCCAATTCCTCCAAAATCATTTATGCAGGACCTATTCAATGTCTGTCTACATATACCTGTGGATACACACATATATAATATTAAAGGAGACACAGAAATAAGTTCATGAACGAATGCACACGGTTTTTTCACAAAGCTGTGAGTATGTGTTTTTGCCATCATCTCCCTAAGCTCCTCTATACTCCCTGCGCCTGGGACCCAGTTAGCTTTCCCTGGAACATGCGCCCATCTCTACGGATCTGCACAGGGCTGTTCTGCCCACTGGAGAGGACCCGGGGGCTAAGCTAGCCACCATCCCTCCCTGCCTGCCTAGTCTGTCCCAGATGATCAGCTTCAAGATGCTCACAGCTCAGGCTGCCTCCCAGTCCAGGACGAGGCACCACATTTCCCTGGTCCCAGGTCACCAGTGAATCGGTGATGGGCCCCAAGGAACCTGAAGGACAAGGAGACTCACCCCGTGTGTTTGCAGGGTCCCCTTAGGAACGTGCCACAGACCAGCCCAGCTGGAGACCTGGGCCTGCAACGTGGACCCCTCCGAAAGCCTCATGAAAGCATTCCAGGGTGTAATAAACCCGTCAGGCCCTGGCTAATTTATATCGAAGCGGATGCTTTCCCATTTTTCAGAATGTAAATGTTTACATTGCAGCATTCCCCTGCCTCGGGATCCGGGGTCCTGGCACGTAAGCGGCGCCATCAGCCTGCTTGCCCTCGGGATCCTTAGATGGAAGAGCCCCAATGCCAAGCTCCCCGACTGGGAAGAGCTTCCTGCCCTCCGGTGGCCCCTGTGCAAATCCCACCCAAGGGAAGCCCTCACTCTGAGTCACTCTCACTTTTCTACACCAGGGGAGGGGGAGTGGCCCTTCTGAAGCCAGGACCTCAGAGCTAACAGCCACTCCTACAAGCTAGGTAATTCAAGATAGCATTCCTCATATTTCTTTCCAGAACGTTCCTCATTTGCTCTGGTCTCAAATATATTTTATTAGAATCTGCAATGCATAAACAGGCAAGAGAAGTAGATTAGTGAGAATAAATAAAACGCAACAATCCAAGAAAACAGTCCAGTTCGGCTGAATGAGCCCAAGTATGCCACTGCCCGCTCTGTCCAGAGAGGCTTGACCTAACCCGTGAGACCCCACTAGCTAACACCCTGGGGGGTCCACCAGCCTGGGCAGTCCCCAGGAAAGAGATGCTCCCCACCAAGGGAGCCATGAGCCCAGGGGATCACTAACATCTCCTTGGTTTCCAGACACTGGACAGTCAGCTCCCCAAGACCAAGAGAACTTCAGGCGAGAGCCCCCGTGATAATCCACCCAAAGACGTCAATGCTTTCAACCAAAGCAAAGCCATCATTCCAGCACCATGTTCCACAAACGGGTGTCAGTTCATATGTGAGTCATACAGGCCACTCCGTCTTCCAGTTTCCTCACGGGCAACGTGAAGCTGACAAGGCCTGACCCTTCCCACCTGCCAAGAATGATGTGAGGAATCCAGAAATGCTATAGGGGAAGGCTTAAGAGTCATAGGAGGAAATCTGCTTAACTCACCCAAGAAGGCAGCAGAAAGCTGTGCCTCAGAGCACCAGCCTGGTCGTGAGTCACAGTGCCCAGTTCCTGTCCACCCTCTCCTGGCTGTGTGTCCTTGGGCAAGTCACCTCACCTCACTGAGCCCCAGCGTCTTCCCAGTAAGATGGAGAGGATCTCCATCAATGTCCTAGGTTGTTACTAATACTCCACACGTACTGAGTATTCACTCTCCTAATCCAAGGATAACCAGGTGAGATCACCTGAGTAGACTGTGTACCTAGCTGAACGATCCATTCCCTTGAGGGCACACTGGCTGGATGATGGCAAGTGGTACTCGGGCACCATTTTGAGAACGAATTACAACATGAGCGGAAGGCAGACATGAACTAGACCTGTTCCTACACACAAGCAACAGACTCTGATCCCCTTCCAGAGAGCCAGGGCTCTGCCAGGGGTCCACAGCTCAAGCCAACACCACTCCCTTTACCAAGAGCACTAGCAGAGGGTGACTGGTAGAACCACTGACCTGACTCACCCAACCATGGTACCCCACACTTGTCCTAAGGACCCATGGCAAAGAGAGGAGTCAAGCCCACCAGGGGCTCTCCCTGCACAGTCAAGTCACTTGACCTGCCCTAAGTCAGCAGAGGACAAGGTCTTCTTGCAAATGCTCAAAAGTGAGCCCAAGTTCCATGCCAGCTTTGCCCTAGGTCTGAAGCTCACTGGCAGTCCACAGCTCCACACCACTCAAGAGACCCAACCCAAGGTCTCCTTCAGCTGTGAAGGCTGGCCGTGGCACCAAGGGGCTTCATCCTGTCTCAGGTCTCTGCCAACCAAGCCTTGTCCAGCTTCTCTTTCTGGTCTTGGCCAAGGGGACAAAGCCGTGAGGATGAGCAGCGACCCCCTGGCCCCAGTCCAATCATTTGCAGACGGTGTGTGCTTCCTTCCTTGGCTTGCCTATGATCACCTCAACACTTGCTGGCCAATCCCTACCACAAACCAGAAGTTCTCCCTGCTCTACCATTGGGCAGCCTGGCTAGAGGTTCTATTCCATTAACTTCCATCCTGATAATTAGAAGCAGCTCTCTTCCATGCCCCTGTAGGATTTAACAAGCCACATAACATCACATTTCCCACTGAGGCAGCTTAAACCCACCTTTCACTCTGGGGACACTGCCATTCCGTCCCGCCCCTGGATACCAAGCTGCCCAGTGACCACGTCCTGCCAATAGCCAGCACTTCCCCTTTCCTGGGGTCTAGCCTCCGAGCAGGGCCAGGAGCTCAGGCCTCCACAGGAGCCTCCAACAAACCCCTTGGTAGAAAGCAGAATAGAATCCTCTTCAGACCCACGTCCACATTATGGGTAATAAAGGCCTTTATGTGCCTATAAAGCAAAATTCCTGCAAAGCCTTTCCATCCAGACGTGCCATGTGCAGTAAAGTGGCTGCTGCTTGAACGTGGCCTTTACACGTGCCAGGGTGTAGCCCCCCCCCCCCCCGCAACCAGGTGATACCACACCCACCTAACCTGCACATGCGTGGAGGGTCCGAATCCCACCGCCGACACCTGCCACCTGAGTACGACGGGGCCAGTGACTGCATCTCACCGAGCCTCATCTGCCCCCACTGGAGCATGGGATAGCAATAACCCCTAATTCGATGACTGAGGTAAAAGTCCCACTTGCATTTTATCCATTCATTGAATCGTGGACCAGATACCTACTGAGGCTCTACCCCGTGCCAGGCCAGATCTGGGCACAGGAGATAAAACACTGAGTGACAAGATCCATGCCCTCATGGCTTCCATCCTAGTGGCAAGGAGCCAAAGAAAGAGCTTCCATTTCCACTAATGCAGAGTGCCAGGGATGCAATGAGGTGGGGAGCCACGGAGGTGTGGGGGCTACGAACGCAGACCAAGGATTAGAATCAGACCCATTCACGCACGTGATCCCCACGGAGCTAGAAAACACACCCACTGCAGTATCGCACAATGTTAATATCTGAAGAATTTTCTACTGTTAGCAGTTGCGGCATGTGATATGCTATTATCTTACATCACAGCACCCTGCGCTCACTGACCCCATAGCTCAGGCAGCCTCATGGAATCCTCTGGATCCTCTGGGGCTTTGCTGCTGCCACGTCATTATCAGGGGTGACATCTGAGAGCGGAGGCCAGAGGCAGATTGTAACCCTCCCACCAAGCCCTCCCCCACTTCCTCAGAGGGAGTCCGGGTGACCCCCACTAAGGACCAGGACCTTGTCTAGCCTACCCAGGGAAGCAGCACACAGCAGATGTCCTGAATGGCTGAAGGAGCCGCTCAGCGCCCGAAACACAGCCACCCCACATGTGGGGGTGCAGGGAAGGAAATCCACACTGTTCGTATGAACAGTAACAGCCAACTGAGACAAGAGATTCCTGCATGCATGCCTTTCCTTTTCCATCTCTGCCAAGACTGTGTCACTCAGCCTCAATAACCAGCTCAGACAGTCCTTCAGCCCACCACTCCCCAACAATGGGGGTGATGTGCCAGTCCCACCAACTGCATCTTGGCAGCTGGGGCAACAGTGATAGAGTGAGATCACTCTGAGGTCAACGGGTGTGCAGGCTGTCCTGAGGGAGAAGCCAGACGGGGCCTCCCCAGAAGCCCAACCTGTCCACATGTCCCTTCCTGCAGGCCAGACCTGGACCAGGGTGTGGGACTGGCCTCCTACTGTGTGCCTGGCCCTGGGCCAAGCAGCTCAGCTGGCAGGGGGACAGAGCAGTACCAGCCCTGCCATCAGACGGCAGATGACGACCCGTGCCTTCTTTCTGCACATGTCCTCCGTCCGTGAGAAGTCATGCACAGCAATGGTTTACAGCAAGCCCATAGCAAGAGAGCAAGAGCGATGTCGGTGGGAGAGCGGGCAGTGTCAGGCGCAGGGGAGGCCAGACTGCAGGGGGCAGGGGGTACACCAGGGGAACGGTTAAGGAGAGGGAGATCCTGGAGCCCTGACCCAGGAAGGCTCCCCATTACATACTGTGAACCTTTAAAATAAAGCGGCCAGGTATGTTCCCACCCAAAAATGGGTTTGAGACTGGGAAAGAAATGCAATCCAGGACAAGGAATGTAGAGCAAAGCCATAGGCAAGGCTGGAGAACAGAGGAGAGGTGTGCTCCGTTATGGAGGAAAGGGGGATGTCAGGAACCGTTACCAATACCAAGGCCACTGGAGCACACTGGCTAAGATGTGACTGCCTCTCACAGGCTGGGCTGTTGCTGGGGACCCGCTAGGGAAGCCCTTCTTCCTCCTGCTGGGGTAGTAAGGTAGTATCCATGCAACAGATGATGAGCGGAGGGCGTGAGAACTCCTGTCGCCTGACCTCCTGGCTCCATTTCAGCGAGGCTACCCTTCGTCCATTCTTATAATACCAACAACCTGCTGTCCAGGGGTGCCTCTCCCCGCTCCTGCCTGAGGGTCCCTCAGAAACATAGAGCCAGCTCTATGACTGCAAGGGGGACCCCAAGCCCTTTGAGGACAATGGGGTGGCTGCCTCCTTCAGAAAAGCCCACCAGGACAAGAGGAGTATGGAGACTGTAAAGGGCGGGGGCCACTGCAGGGCAGGGGGAGCCCATACTGCCCAGCCTGTCATAGGGCACACAGAAGCAGAGTTTTCCCACCCAGCGCAGCTCGGCTACCCTTCCTCTCCCATCTCCAGTGCTCAGGGCACTGGACAAAGCAGCTCAACCTCCCCTTTCAGGGAGGTCAGGCCATGGGCACCCATTCAATGGCTGGCACCCCCAGACCACACCTGGTCATCACCTTGGACCCTAACAGTTCAACTCAGCCCCTTGGCAGCTACCTCACATCACATCTGTCCCAGACTCCATCCACAAGGGCCCCCCAGGAAATCTCTGACGGGGCAGTGGAAAGTCGAATGCTTCTACCTCTTTCTGGAATGGTCAAGTGTGGGAATTCACGCCACCTCTGCTCACACACCTCCAGGGATGGCAAGTGGCCCTGAGGGGGCTGAGTCCCTAGAAGGCCACTCTGACAGACACCAAGTTCCTCCTTAGTGAGCTGACATCTGTCCGTCCCAATTTGCCATGGGACAGCCTGGGTCCCGTACCCCAAGGACACACGATCAAATGATCTCCTCTCCTAGCAGACAGCCCTTCGGCCACCGGAAGATGCCCTATTCCTCACCATCAATCATCACTGCCAGGAGAGAGGCCACGTGCCAGGCACCAAGTGAGTAGGCCGGGAGCAGAGCCCTGCCCAGCTGCCTGCTGAGGAAGAAAGCGAGCCAGAAGGTGACTCAGGTCAGAGAGAAAAGTGCTCCACGAGGGTGAGTGGAGAACAGGGGGAGCACAGGGAAGAGGCCACCGGCTCTACGGTGTCAGAGAAGGCTTCGCATGGAGGCTGTGCACAGGGTGTTCCCGGAGTCGCCAGAGTCTCTCAGTGTCTGGGGAAGAATATTCCGACACAGACAAGACCAGGGACCCAGCAAGGCCCAGAGCTAGTAGGTTCTGGGACAGACAAAGACCCACGCCAGGTCAAGAAAGGCAGGGGAGCCTCTTCCCCTATTCCCACCCACACCGAGGCACCTGCCACAAGTTCCTCACCCTGCCTCCAGGACGCCCGGCTGCTCCCAGTCTCCTGATCAGAAAGGAGCCTCTGGGGCTAGAGAACTTGCAAAGCATCCCGGGGGGCGCCCAGCTTTCCCCCATTCGTTCATTCATCCATCCCCTCATTGCTCTCTCAGACACACAGACTCCCTCTCTGTCTCTCTCACCTTCTAGAAGGGTCAAAGGGCTCTACCTTGCAGCCTGGGAGGCTTCTCCAGCTAGTCAAGCCCTGAGTGCTCGCTGCACTCACGGGCCAAGTAAACGGAGATGGTGTGCTGAGGGATGGCACCCCCCCCCCCAGTAACTTTCCTCCTCCCTACAGAAGCCATGGAACCTTCTCTGCATCTTGCATGTAGGGGCTGGGGCGGAGAGAAGATGGGGCACCGCGGTTCCTGCCCTTGGAGCCCTCAGTCTTCTGCCAGATTCTGCCATGGGGCCGCCACCAACCATCCCCTCCCAGAACTCACTTATGCAACAAATACTTATTAAGCTCCCACTCCGTGGTCAGCACTGAACAAGTATATTGAGAAGGCTCCATCCTTAGGTCACCACGGTAAATCCCTGCGCCCTCACTCTCCAGTCTATGTACTACTCATCTGGTATGTATAGGGGTGCCATATTGGGCCAGCGCTGTTGAACACACAGGCTAAGTATGAACCTGACGGTTGGGGTCCCAGCCTCCATGAAGCTGACCTGCTCAGGGAGCAGAAAGAGAATAAATAAGTAAACAAACCGGTTAAGTGCTGTAAAGATAAATATGGTGATGTCATTAAGTGATAGAGGAGGTGGGGCAGGGGGGAAACTCAGGGAAAAAGTGCTCTGAGAGGTGACATTTAAGCTGAGACCTGAATGAGAGGGAGGTGTCCTGTGCAAAAATCTGGGGAAATCATACTTCAAGCGGATGAAACAGCAAGTGCAAAGGGTCTGAGGTGGGAGACACAGCGGCATGTTCAAGTAACAGAAAGCCAATGTCGTTGGTGCTTAATGAGCAAGAAGGTGATGCAAAAAAAGCCTTCTTCTACTTTCATAAGCTCTCAGGTTCTAATTCTAGGCTGGACACAGGGTTTCGTCTCCCTGTCTTCCCCCTTCTTGTGCCATCAGGACAGGCTAGGTAGGTTACAAACAACCCCAAAGTCTCAGTGGCTTGAACCCACACAGGGGTCCTCCTCCTTTACACTACATACGCACCATGGACCAGCTGGCATTATTACCCGGCCTCGACTTCCCTCTAGCGCCTAAGCAGACAGATCAGCCACTCTCTGGAATTCTGAGCCAGAGGGAAAGAGAAAGTAAGGCTCATCACATGCTGGGTTTTTATATAGCCACGTGTAACATCAAGGGAACGGAGAAATACAGTCCTACGACATGGCTGGGAGGAGAGCTGGAAACATTTGGCGCCATCCCTGCCTGACAGATGGCAGCCAATGTCTCCAATGCACGCAAAGACTCAGCTGGGCAATGGGAGAGTAAGTGAGGGCCAAAACCAGGCCTCTCTTCTTCTGCTCCGCAGTGAACCTTTCCTCTGACTGAGCCTTCTGCTGTGATATAAGCACAATCATAAGTACCCCACCTAAGAGGCCCTGCACACACCAGACCCGTTCCTCTCACCTCTGTCCCTTACCCAGGCGGGCCTCCAAATGCATCATGCAAATCCCTTCCTGAGACAGCAGGGGGTTGAAGGAGCAGCCTGGACCTCCACAAGGGTCTTGTTTCTCCCACCTTTCCCAAAAGACTCCGGATTTGCTCCCATTGCTCTTCGCGCCCCCTCCACAGACCACCAAGGAGACGACCTCAACTTCTGATGCAACCATGGCTCCTCTGGGTGAGGCCAAGAAGCTTCCAAAACCATAAAGATGTCCAAACATTGGCCCAGCTTCCTCCAAACAGACATAAACCGCCTCGTGCACATCCAGGCCCACCACGCACTACACCTCCTCCTCCGGGCCTCAGGCACCATCTGGCACCTCTGCCCTAGGGCAACCCACGGTGGTGTAGTGGGGGGAGTGGGCACAGGGGAGAGGAGGGACTGGGCCACACCCTACCCCAGCACCTCCACTGCCCGAGGCGTAGGGTGCCTTTGATGGGGTCTATCCCCACCCTCCACAGAGTGGTGACAGCCCGCACGCTCGATTTGGTGCCAGGCTGCCCCAAATCTAGTTATTTTTAGTCTGTTTGTTTACCCCATCTCGAGCTAACTCTGTCACCACTTGTTATCATAACAGAGAGCACCTGGATGTGTCTCGGAAAAGCAACAAATAAGCCTTGGAGAGGCTTATTCTGGCAATTGCATTTCCAGCCTGGTGCCCCCATTGCAACAAAGCAGATTCCTTTCTTCCCTTCACGTGGGAAGCCTAATCCACATAAGCCGGCCAGCAACGGCTGCCTGGCCGCTGGAGACATTCCTTCCCCCTCATCACCCCCATGCCTGGGGACATCAGCCCGGCACGGGGCTGAGGGCCGGTCCTGAGGATGGTCAATGATGTCCCTCCCCACAATGAGACAGCCTCAGGTCAACCCGTCCGCCGAGAGCCAGAACCCCCAGGGATCCGCGCAGCGTGGGGACAAGTAAAGCCAGGGACGTGGTCATCCAGGCAGACAGGCCAGCGGGGCACGAACACAATCACCCAGACCATGTCCCGTGAGCCCCATCCTACCACGGGCAACACACACAGCAGTATGCCAGCCCTCTGCTACCATGGCTGCACACCAGGCCCCAGAGGGGCTGGGAGTGGGTGCTCTGACCCCCTGGAGCTCCCATTCCAAGCTTCTGCACGGTTCTCTCACCACCAGCACAGCAGCTCCAAGAGCATCGACTTGCCTGGGACATCATCTGACGAGCAGGAGAACCAGACCACATCATCTCCATCTTGCTCAGTCTGGCTCTCGTCTCCACTTGGAAAGAACCAAGGGTGACAGTCCATTGGGAATGCCTTTCCACCTGGATTTTATCCAAAGTCGTGGCCTAGGTCCAACCCCAGGCAGCACATCCCCACTGAGCACCTACTGTGAGCCAGCTCCGTACGGGGGTCCATGCAGGAGATGGGCGAAGGGGAAGCAGCTGGCCCAGGCCGGCCCAGCCTACTGAGCAGGTCCATGCCCGGTACCTGGACAGAGAGGTCCAGAGAGCATCGTACACAGTGGCCCCTCCTACCCACACCCAGCCCTATCCTCCCTAACCCAGGCCTTCATTGTCTCGGAGGTTCTATCAGCCTTGTGAATAGCCCCCTCTTCTCCTGCCCACATGTGGCCAGGTGACTCTCTCCGACCGTGTCACTCACCCACTCAAAACTTTCAGTGGTTCTCAGGGTGCCCGGGTGGCTCAGTTGGTTAAGTGTCAACTCTTAATACTGGTTCAGGTCATGATCCTAGGAATGAGCCCCACATCAGGCTCGGCACTGGATGTGGAACCTGCTTCAGATTCACCCTCTCCCCCTCTGCCCCTCCCACTCCTAGGCTTGCACGCTCTCTCCCTTAAAAATTAACTAATTAAAAAATAAATTAAAAGTCAAAATGAAAAAAAAAACCTTCAGTAATGCTCCTCCTCCCCTCATCCATTCATTCACTAGCCGGTGAGCACTCACTATGCACCAGAGTCAAGGCACCAAGGCCTATGTTCCAGTTCAGTAAGAAATTCTGGGTCCCAATTTTAAGGGGAGACCTTCGACATCTAAGGACACTGGCCGTGCAGTCAGAGCTCAAGACTCATGTCTGCCCCTCGCTACATTGTTTGGCTGGTCCCTGGATATCAAGCCCAGAGATACCCTGGGCGAAGAGAGGTCATTGCAGCGGGAGAACAGGTCCTTGGCAGTGTCCTTGCCTTCAGTCTCAAGGGCTGTGGGTGTGAAGCAAAGAGGGAGATGCCTGGCCAGCGGAGCAGATCCAACAGAGGCCAAAAGGCACAGAGTAAGTCTGGTTTGGGGAGGGGGGTATTGTCAGATTTAAACAGAGATGAAGTTTGGAGACCAGAGCAAGAGGTCAAGGCCAGTCACAAAGGTAGATTTTGCTCTCTGTCCCCAAGGCTTCTAGGCATACAGTACCAAGCCCAGAACTGCCAGTAGGCAAAGGACTTTCCTAAGGAGCCCTGGTGGTCCAAAGGGTGGGAAGAGACTGGAGTCGGGTCAGTGGGAGGAGGAGTGAAGGACACCCTTGTCCTGGGGTCTGAGGAGTGGAGGGGAAGAAGGTGATGGGTGGTGAGCCAGCCCTAACGAGTGATAGCTCACAAGGGCAGGAGAGCTGGGGAGCAGGCCACACATCCTAAGGACAGGTGTGCTCCCCTACCACGCAGGCACAGCAGCAGAGCCAAGTTCTGGGCAGTGAGGATACTCTGGCTTGGAGCCTGGCTGTGAGGAGCAGGGTGTCCTACAGCAGCTATCCAAGCTCTTTAAGTCCCAAGGGTAAAAGACTTCTGACCGCCAGCCAATAGGGACATCTGTCTCAGTGCCTCCGGGTGGGATTGCCCACCTGGCCTGGTGGACAGAAGGCTGCACCACATTCTTCCCTTGGTCTCAAGGGCTGCTCCCTTTCCCCCCGAGACACAGCCATGCCCTCCCCAGCACTGCAAGACCAGCATCCCACCCCTCACCCAGCCCCTGCTCCAGTGGCCCCACCAACCCCGTCCTAGCTCTCCTTTGCCGGTTCTCCACCGGGGTAACTGAACGAGCGCTGGGCAGAGACTTCTAGAGAGAGACCTGCCTGCAGAGGGAAGTCCACACCATCACTCACACAGCACTCTACTTCAACCTCCCTTGGGAGCCACACCTGGGTTTGAACATATGGACGAGGGCTCAACCACACACAGCCAAGTCAATGCCAAACACGACCATGCAGGAAGGTACCATTGCTCACCAGTCAGCCTGGCAAAGATCAGCGTGTTTGATAATGCCCGGAATGGGTGGACATATGGGCCAAGGGCCTCCCTACGCTCCATTGCTCAGAGACGAAATGGGTATCACCTCCTCCCTGGGCAATATGGCAGAAGCAACAAAGCTTATAAACACACTTCCATCAGCATTTCTATCTGCAGGAATTGTTGTTAGAGGTGTGCGTGTCCCCTAGCACACTCGCAGCAGCATGCATTATCGTAGCCAAGATAGAAAGCAACTGCAAAGTCCATCAATGGGGCACTAGTCAAAAAAAAAATATATATATATATGGCCCAGCTATACAATAGGATAATATGCAGCCAGTAAAAAGAAGGCAACTCAGCATGAGCTGATAAGGAATGGGGGCCAGCATATCCCAAGCATCAAAAGGCAGAAAGCCACGGAGAAGCTTGGCACGTGGAGAACAGTGCTATCCCTGTCAAAGGAAAAGAGGGCTGGTATCAATCTGTGGACAAGCCCTGGCCCCCGTCTGTTTGACAGAGCACATCTTTGGGAGGCACAAATGGGACGCTGAAAATGGTGGTTGCCCCTGGGAGGGAAGTGTGGCCAGAAGCAGGCAGGGGGACACAGTTGTCACCGTGAGGACAATCGACCCAACCAGAGCGTCAGCACAGGGCAGTCGTGCCACCTGAAGGAAACCAACAAAGAAATTTCTCACGGGACAGTGCTTCCCATGCCCTCATCCTTCTGGGAGGTTCTTCCTGCCCCTCCTTCAAGAGAACACGGACGACTGTACACAGCTGCTATTCCCTCGGAGTGCTCAGCACCCAACACTGTACCTGGCACCTGGGAGGGGGTCGGGGAGAGAAGCTTCCACAAGTGGCTGGACGGAAGGACCGGCACTTCAAGGTCCAGGGTCCCCCCCCCCCCCGTTTCCCTGGCAAGCTGGCAGAGGCCAGGGCTCACACCCACACACAGGGTCTCTGGGGGAAGGCCACCAGCTCCCAACTATACTGTTCTGCAGTGAGCAGCCCCCCATACCCAGAAGCCAACCCATGAAGGCCAGTGCTTGGTGTCCTGGGAAGACCACCAGGGTGGGCATGGTGCCTGCAGAGGGCTGCCTGGGATCCTGGCAATGGCCTCTATTGACTAACCTCTGCACATAATTCCACCCAGGGAGAGTCAACAGCAGGGCAGACAGGCCTCCTGGAGGCTGGCCCCAAAGCTGCTGAGAAGGGTAGGAAGGCAGAGCATGCAGTGGCCCAGCCTCTAGCAGAGAGAGAGAGACACACACCCCCCTTCCATCAGGCCACCCCAGCTGTGGCGGCTTCTGCAGTGACAATCCCCCAGGCCTGGGCATAAGCCCCAGTACTAATGATGGGGATATGGACCCCCTTCCCTCTGTCTCAGGCCTCTGCTCCGGCACCTGGGCCGGGCTGAGCCAGCCCACTCCACCAGACTCTACCTAACCACCCTCCAGAGGTGGACACGGATTATGAAATACCATCATCTGTCAAGCCCTGCATCCCCGGCAGGTCACTGTGACCTGGCGGTGGGCCTGGGGCTGACCCTTCCTATCCCCGTAGGACACCCGCCTGAAACAGGCAAGCTTTTGCAGACGCTCAGTTAATACCTCACCCCTTACTGCCTGGGTCATGTGGAGCCAACTCTGGTGTTTCTGGTGCCTCAGTCTTCTCACCTGTCAAATGGGCTTCTGACACTTCTATCTCTTAGGACGGCTGGGAGGGGCGCGTGGACTCACACACCCAGTGTCCTCAGCACGGATAAGGGCTCAGTAACTGGAATCCCCAGGAAATCCATCCCATTCCGCCTCCCTACAGCACATGGTCTGAGCAGGGAGGGCCAAGAGAGGGTCCAAGGAGAATAGGCCACTCCTGCCTGGCCTCGGCATGGAGCAAAGACCGGTAGCAGCACCCCCCTCTGCACCTTTGTTTGCCCTCACATCTCCTCTCCCCTGCGTTGGCCTTCCCAGCTCCGGCCCTAGGTCCTGCTCCTGGAGCAGCAGCAAATCCTTGTCAGCAAACAGCACATTAATTGCTTCTTGGCCCTGTTTCAAATGATATCACAGAACTGAGCTGCTCGGTTTGAGCGAACAGGGAGGAGGAAGGAGGGGTGCCTGGCAACTCACCCAAGCACCCAGGATGATGGGTTGCTCCAATTACTAATTAATTGACTGCTCAGATGGAACAAATCTGAAACCCTCACAGGTTGGGCAGGCAAGCCCTGGGCTTCCCGCCAGCGCCTTTCATCACAGGAGAGCAGAGCTCCAGGTCTTGGCCACTTTCAGGAGGGAAGCCCTGGAGCCCAGCCGCCCACTGGCCATGGGAGTTCACGGGACCAGGAACCGGGTTCTAGAACATTCACCCATTCACTTGTTCTGCCCAGGACACAGCACTAGACGGTAAGCTCCAGGAGAGGGGGAATCTGGACCATAGTGTCCACGGCTACACTCCAGTCCTCGCATCCAACAAGAGCCAGAGTGGCCCAATGAATGTACAAGTCAATGAAAGTATGAATGAAATCCTGAATATCAAGTATGATGCTAGGTTTGAGGGAAAGGACACTGGACAAACCCAACACAGATCCTGGCCTGATGGCGCTTTCCTTCGGATGCCAGAAACACCGTTCGCCAAATAAACAGACCATTAAAAACCAAATGACAAACACAGGGCCAGGAAGATGCCTGCAAAGGACAGACAAAGGAGAACGGAGCAAACACCGTTCGCCAAATAAACAGACCATTAAAAACCAAATGACAAACACAGGGCCAGGAAGATGCCTGCAAAGGACAGACAAAGGAGAACGGAGCCTATCCCTCAACTGGGAACTCAGGGACCTACAGGCTGCGTGAGGAGCAGCCTGCCACCTTCGCACTGTGCCTACCCAGGGTTGCTTCTCCCAGCCCCATACACCCTGGGCTCTGCCAACATGGGGACCCTCACACCTCTCCTCCCCACTTAGCAGGGTTGCCATCCACCAGAGGGGCGGGCCGCTGGCTGGAGAGGATTTCCTGCAGAATCTGTGATGAACCCCCCCGCAGCAGGAGGGGCCATGGGCATGGCAGGATTCATGGCATCCTTCGATGCCCAGAGCATCTAGAACCCCAAGCTCCGCAGGCACTTTTCTTTATCCTGCTGACTTTCTGAGACTACCAAGCCACCATTACCAGATACCTCTGGGCCTCACAATGCCTCAATGTCATGGTGTGGTGTCCCAATTCTTACCTTACACTCCTGGAAACTGAGAAGTTTCTAGGACTTCTGGAAAATGTTTCTGGAAAAGTGTATGGGGGAGTGTGAGGTACAGGCCTGGGTTTGAGCCTTGGGTCTGCTCCTTCTTAGCTATGAGAGCCGGGATCAATTATACTCCTTTTCTATATGACGGACTATAGGTGTGTGCAAGGAGCAGCCACCAAAAGATATATGCCAGGATTTAGGCACACAGACCCCCTGAGGCTGACCAGTGAGGACGTCCTTTCCCCTGGCTTCCTTCTCAGATTATTATGAGAGGGGAGTACAGGAAACCCATCCCGGGCCCCAATTTCTGCTTCTCTCTCCAGGTCTTTCCACCTGTCCCACATTTTAGCAGCCCAGGTGTGTGCGTAACCAGCTCCCACCTGCATATTCTCTGAACCAGGAATCATGCCAGTTGGGTCCAGAGTCCTTTCCCACCCATAACTGCCTATTATTTGGAAAATGGCATGTCTTTTTGAAATATTTCCTCTATCAATATTAATCGGTGACCATTCTAGAAGTCCTACAAAACGGGGGCATAATGGTGGCCACCTACTTAGAAAGCAGGCTAGCAACTTCTCTAGAACCATGCTATTTTTGCATGGATTGGGTGTATATTTTGAGTATCTCTGGAAGGTGTTGATGGAGACTGGGCGGGGCGGGGTACCCATGGCCCCAACACTGCCTCCACTGAGTGGACCAAGCTCAGTGCCAAAAGGTTTGCATGTATCATCTCATTTAATTCTCTTAATAACCAATTAAGTATTATCCCCATTTTATAGGCAAGTAAACTAAGGCTGAGCGACATGAAGGACCTTGTCCAAGATCTCGCAGCTGGCTCAAAATAAGAGGCAACCCTTGAACCCAGATCTGTGGGATGGCAAATGAACTACTATTGTCAAAGACGCCAACTACCCTCCTGCCTCGCTCCCCAGCTGCCCCGGGCTCCACTCTCCTTTCACTCGAGGACACCCATCCCACCCGTTCGACCACCCAGGTCGCCAGTCTGCAGCTGGAGGGCTTCAAACTTCCCGCAAATGGATTTCTGAGCGGGAGCTCCCCCCACCTCTTGGTGAGAAACTGAAAAGATGATTCCTCTTGGTTATTGCTGTCTGGCGCTTGTGAAAACATGCGAGTGGCTTAGTCTAACTCAAGAGGCCAGTGGGTGCTCAGTCAGGTCTGGGCTCTCGGTCTGGGTTCCTCCCCACCCCAAGTAAGAGAAGTGTGGGGGCTGTTCCCCGCCCCCCTGGGGAACAGTGCTCCCTTCCCTAACACACCTGACAGATTCTCTTCCACACATGCCAGCCCGGCCCCTGGGACCGAGCCATACAATGAGGCCCGCACCTGCAAGAATGTCTGTAAATCCCGGGGCTCTGCACAGGGCGGCCAGATTGCAGGGAACAGCAGCAGATCCCAGGATAAAAGCAGAAAGCCATCCTGTTGACAGTTCATTCCTGTTTCTCCCCCAAATCTATCCACAACAGAACTGTTAAGCTCATGTTTCCTCTCCTGTTGCAAACAATTGTAAAAATGATTGGTATCTGCCCTCACCATAGAGCCCATAGAGCCCGTCCACTTCATCCCCAGGCTAAATCTTTCTAGAAGGGCCGCATGTGTGAAAAACAGGCATTCCCAAGACACACAGATAATGGTTAGAGACCCTAATCACTCAGCTCAGAGTAATGCAGAGGCTGACTCACCTAACTGCTGAGTCTGGGGAGGGGGAAGCCTACTGCAGACTCAGGGCTGGGCACCTGCGGGCAGGGAATGCTCAGGGCTGCCTCTGGAGCCTGGGCAGAGCTACAGGGAGTCATTCCAGGGCTTGACCTCCCCTAAGGAGTCCTCTGGCTTCCAGCAATGAGTCTCTCCTGACTATGTCCAGAGCTCTAAAACCTCTTTGCAAAGCAGAAGCTGTGGGGGGCAGGGGCGGGGGCGGTGCTGCGGGAGCGTGGTCTAAGGAAGAGAGTTCAGACAGAGCCAGGATGCCTGGTTCCACTCCTGGCTTTGACATGGACTAGCCATGCCCTCCAGGAAAAACCTTTGCCTTCCCGGGCTTTGCTCCTCTCATCTGGGCAAATGGAAGAGAAGGCATCCAGGTCTCCACACAGCTGACCTCTCCCTGAGTGAGAAGGGCAGATGGAGAGATGCTTAAGCTAGAAAGCACCAAAGAGCCCATCGCCAACAGCCAGTCCCCGGCTAAGCCAGGGGGCCAGCATCTGCAGCGCAATTTGGCCCTGGATGGGTGTGTACGCACAGGATTGCAGGGGCTGGTGCTGTTAACTAAAGAATAGAACACCTTATGCCCCTGAAGGGACCCAGAACTGAGGTACAGATTTTTTTTTTTTTTTAAAGGAAGGTACCACCTATGATGAAAATACCTTTTATCTCCCTTATATCCATGTCTCCCCCCCTCCCAGGCAAGGGAGTTGATTTTATTGGAGGATCCATCCGTCCCACACTCTCATTCTACACGGGGTGGGGCACAGGTCCCATCTGGCCTTCCTCTGCCCAAGTAATCGGTTCAGAGGAGGGCACACGACCAAAGCTGTCCAATCAGAGTGAGCCCCAGGATCTCTACTAGGTACGTACGCTGGGACAAGGATTCTCCATCCAGCTCATGGGACCAAATAAGAAAGGAAATGGGAAGACTTTGGCTGCAGCCATCCTTTAAGCCATGTGGACCTGTGAACAGAACTTTGCTTAAAGGAATCAAAGAGTAGGGGAGAAAAACACCTTGTCATAGAGATAGTCTAGGTGCTGGCTCAAACCACACCTGATCTACCCACAGACTACTAAGCTAGAGAATATTAGGGAAATAACCCACGTAACCCCTCACATTCCTATCTTTCTCTGAAGAGATCTAAAGAAACCCACCCCAAGCACATCCAGCCAGTTCCCAGGGTTGGCAATGAATTCATTCAATCGTCACTGATTCAACAAATATTTGCTGAGGGTCAATGCTGTGCCATCAGTGGTGGTCAAGGCACAGTCCCTGCCTTCAGGAGCTCTCAGAATGGGGGACACGACCTCACAGATTAGCAATTTGGCTACAGTGTGATGTCAACTCTAACATTCTCACCCAGTGGAAATCAAGGCAGGCTTCCCGGAGGGGGGCTAAAGGCCGCCACCTACCCACTTGGGTTTAGAATAGACAAACCCTTTGTTAAGTCCTCTCAGCAGTCCTCAAAGCAACCCTGAGCCAGCAGGTGGACTGGGATGGCCATCCCCACTTTACAGAGGAAGTGGCAGAGACCAAGAGATGGCTAATGACCTATTCAGGCTCACACAGTAGGTTTGGGGGCTAAAGAGGGAGAAGAATCAGGTCTTACAAATCCCACTTATCATATGTCACATCCTTTCTGACTTGGCCTCAGAAAGACAAAGATCAGACTTCTGCCCCAGAGGATGTGTGGGGTCTCCCAGGAAGGCGTCAGGGGAGTCAGGCAGGCCATGCATCTGCTGGCCAGGGAGAGGGCCTGGTGTGCCCACTGTCACCACAGCAGACCTTCTGGAAGTATGACAGACCCAGGCCAGGCACTACATAGGCCTTCATCATCACTGGGGTCCTGCCATTGGAGGGAAAGCTTTCTAGAGTCACAAGTACTTCACACAAAGTCTTCAGCGGAGCCCTGACCAGCTGGCTGCATTCATTATGGTCCATGAGGATGGCAAAAGGTTTGTGGCCACCAACACCAGAAGAAGGGATATGCCCCAGAATCATCCCTACACACAGTCCTTGCTCTGAGAGCAGTGAGGTCCATGATAAAGATGAAATTATACCCTCTCTTGCCTTTGTTTTAGCATGACCTAACCAAGAGCAAGTGCATATAAAAGCTATTAAAAGAGATTGAGAGTATGAACTTTGGAATCAAGAAGTCCTAAGTTATACATAATGATAAAGATATTGTGTTTATACACAACAGAATATTACTCAGCCATTAAAAAAATAAAATCTTGCCATTTGCAATAGCATGGATGGATCTAGAGAGTATAATGCTACATAAAATAAGTCAAAGATAAACACCATATGGGGACATCTGGATGGCTCAGTCGGTTAAGCATCTGCCTTTGGGTCAGGTCTTGATCCCAGGGTCCTGGGATTGAGCCCCTGCATCAGGTTCCCTGCTCAGCGGGGAACCTGTTTCTCCCTCTGCCTGCTGCTCCCCCTGCTTGTGCTCTCTCATTCTTGCTATCTCTGTCAAATAAATATATAAAATCTTCTTTTAAAAAGACAAATACCATATGATTCCACTCATATGTGGAATGTAAGGATAAAACAAATTAACAAAGGAAAAAGAGATGAGAAACACAGACTCTTAAACACAGAGCAATGGTGGTTGCCGGGGGGAGGTCACGGGGGGATGGGTGAAAGAGATGAAGGGGATTAAGCACGATCATGATGAGCTCTGAGTGATGTAGAGAAGCATTGGATCATTATATTGTACGCCTGAAAACAATATAACACTGTATGCTAGTTATACTTGAATTAAAAAAAAATCCTGAGTTTGGGTACACTTACTAAGCTGTGTATTGTGTATGCTCCTTTAAACAATATTAAGATCAAGTAATAACAAAAGTCAGTCAGGATTTCTTTTTTTTTAATTTTAATTCCAGTGTAGTCAGGATTTCTAAAACTCAGTTTCCCTATCTATAAAATGGAGCGAACATCTACCTCCTGGGGCTCCTAGGGTGCACGTCAAGCACAGAGGAATGCATAATAAATGTCAGCTCAACAGCAGAACTGATACAAAGGGCAAGACCATCTTTTGATTATTAGGACTATTCCCACACACAGATGGCCACTCTCTGTCCCCTGATGATAGACAATAGCTACAAAAAACAAAAACAAAAATAAAAACAAAAAACAAAACTGGAGACCCCTTCATTGAAAACAAGGGACAAAGAACTATAGACTAAAATATCCTCCCTCAAAGCAAAATACAAGGGCAAAAAAGATAATTTCACAAAAGCAGCCCATGGCCCCCACAGAGCTCCAGACGCCATGGCTGGAAGCCTGTGACCTTCCCCATCAAAAGTGTCAAGGCCAGACCTCAGGACCCTAATTTTCTCTCCCTGGGAGGGGGCTCCAAACCACTCATAAGGGGTTTCTCAACACTCCAGGTCCCTAGAGTCTCCAGGCTGCTGGCCCTAGGACACCATACTGCAATTGTGCGCCCTCTGACACTCCCAACCCCACAGCTGCATTCCCTCAGACCAAGCATCAGGAGACCTGTTAGGTTTTCCCACAGAAGCCCTGTAGAGGCCTGTCCTTCCAGCCTTCTCAAAAGCAGGCCTGACAGACCATGGTGCCAGCCTCCTGAGGCTCCTCCTGAGGGACTCCAGGGACTGGAGGAAGGCAGGCAGAGGTCAGCCAGCTCCCAGTGGGACCGAGGGCTCAGCTGTGGAGCCCAGAGCATGATGGGAGGATAGCCCTGTGGACTTCAACTTCAATTCACAGACCACACGTCGCCAGTCCCTGAGAGGGCAGGTCATGATCTTCGTGGCCCAGGAGGGCTGAGTAGGGGACTCTGGCTCAAACACCCACCTTGCCTTGTTTCTCCTCACACTTTCCCAAGAACAGGCAGCTTCAGACTCCAGGCAGCCTAAAATCCCACCGTTCTCCTCCTCTTGGCCCCTCCTCAGCTATGCCCCTACAGCAAGCTGAGCTTCTCAGGAAAGCAGCCCCACCGGCCTTGCCCCTCACCAGAAGCCGTGTGTTCCTCAGCCCAGAATACAGCCCCAGAATACACCCCCAGAATACAACCCCAAAATACAGAAGCAGCCCCCCAATCTGTTCCATCTTCTCCACGCTGGGCGTATCTGGGCCCCTAAGATGACCACACACGACCCCATCCCTCAGGAGCTCACAGGGAAGCTGTGGCAGTGTCACCAAGGCCAGTAATGTGCCAGCTGCTGCCACAGAGTACCTCCCGCGTGCCAGTCACACCACCACGTGGGTCTTGAACCTTTAAGCTCCTGCATCTGCGAGGTCAGCACAATGTTCCTCTGATACAAATATACCATTTGAGAAGGTGGACAGCTAACATATCTCCCCGGGGAACATGAATAGATCAGGGACAGAGCTGAAACAGGAATCCAGGCTGGTCTGTGCACAAAGAACAAGACTTCAGGGCTGATGGGGTGCCTGGGTGGCTCAGTCGGTTAAGCGACTACCTTCAGCTCAGGTCATGATCCCAGGGTCCCGGGATCGAGCCCCGCATCGGGGACTTCCTGCTCAGCAGGAAGCCTGCTTCTCCCTCTCCCACTCCTCTGCTTGTGTTCCCTCTCTTGCTCTCTCGATCTATAAAATAAATAAAATCTTAAAAAAAAAAAAAAAAGACTTCAGGGCTGGCTCTTTGCAGACCACTTTCACTGTGATCTGCTCAACGCTGCTCTTCAACAGTGATCAACAGTCATTGTAACTGACCCCAACCGAGAAATACACGCTGAGCACTTTCTAAATGCTTCACGTGCATTAACTCACTTAATTCTCATAACAGCCCTAGAAGGAGGATCTGCTCTGACCCCTGATTAGACAGGAAGAGCAAGCAACAAGCCCAAGGGCTCCATCAGTCAAGGACAGGGGCAGGATTTGAACCAGGCAGTCTGGCCCCCACAGCCTGCTCTGACCCCCCACAGCCTGCTGCCACCCACAGACTCAGGGTCTCATCTTGGTTCTAATACCTGTAGTCTCCCATGTTGATGAACATCTTCTGATATACACCAAACACAAGTTTCCCGAGGCATCAGTACCGCTGGTCATACACAGACCACACTCCAGGAGAAGCCTGGGTAGGATCCCCATTGCTC
This sequence comes from Lutra lutra, assembly GCF_902655055.1. Classification (NCBI taxonomy): domain Eukaryota; kingdom Metazoa; phylum Chordata; class Mammalia; order Carnivora; family Mustelidae; genus Lutra; species Lutra lutra. The sequence goes on along the minus strand of NC_062282.1, from coordinate 74,376,877 downwards.
TCACTCTGGCCCTAGGCAGACAGCAGCCTGATGCCTGGGGACCCAGGGCCCCCTGGAGCAGAGAAAGCAGGAAGGAGGAGGGAGCATCAGGGGCTCAGACGGAGAGCAGACCCTCAAGTCACTTGAGATCCATACCCAGTGTGTTCTACCCCATGAGGGCCTTGCAGGAATTAGCGGGGTCCAGAATGAGCCCAGAGGGACAGAGGCTATGGGGCCAGCCTGCAGCTCTTGCCCCAGCACCTCCCCCAGAGCAAGTCCCATCACCACCACCCCTCTCTCCAGCTGTTTCCATGGCAATGGGAGATGGTCCTCTAGGTAGACAAAGAACTGTTTTTCTTTCTCGAAAAGCTCCCCTAAAATAAGACACCCCTGCCTGTCCTCTATCCAGGCATTTGTTAAGCCTTGAAGACCAGTCACATCACCCAAGCAGACCTCTCTGCCCCCCCTAGCTGAGGCAAGGTGTCACTTCCCCCACAAGAGGTACCGCCTATGTCCTTCCCTGGCAATCCCACGGCAACATCCATGGGTCCGCTTCAGGGAAAGAAGAAATCAGACACTCTGGCAAACACACCTGCTTAGTCTGCCTCCTCCACTGTTTCCTGGCTCAGAGACTGCCCGAGGTGGCCCCTCAGGTCATTCTTCTGGGAGCAGGTCACTAGCAGACACACAGGACATGGCTAGGCTGCTCCTGGAGAACAGCTAACATGGTCAAGAAGGCGAGGAACAGGTTTACACGGGAAGAAATGGGGCTTTGGAGACCAGCGTCCCAAGCTTTACAGTTTTCACCTTCCATGGACAGATGGTCCTGGGTGTCCTTTCATTCTTCAACTTTGACACCCATTTTCTCTCAATATGTTTGGCAAAATCCTGTTCCCTGAGCTCTCCACGTAGCCCTTCTCACAAAGAGTCAATTCCCCCCCCCCAAAAAAAAACTATTCCCACAGCCCCCAACCCGAAGCTGAATGCTCCCCAACAACCCACCTAGTGAAGGAATCTGTCCCTGTTGGCCATATGTCCCCAAACCACACACCTAAAGATCCAGAAACTCCCTGGATAATGCCTTATATCAGAAATCGCTCTCACAACGGGCGTCTTCTTCCAAAGCAGCACCAGCACTTTCCCTGTCCTTCCGAGCCCCAGCCTAAGCGTGGAGATGCATCGTGCCTCTGTCTCACTGCACTCTCACAGCACGCGTACACCCGGCCTGGCCAAAGGGCTCTCCACCAGCTGCTTCTCAGACGTGCGCTGGCCATACTGCTGTCTGCTTTGGAGCTCAGATCAGATAATAATGGTGGGGGCTGGGGCGCCTGGGTGGCTCAGTGGGTTAAAGCCTCTGTCTTCTGCTCAGGTCATGATCTCAGGGTGCTGGGATCAAGCCCCGCATCAGGCTCTCTGCTCATCAGGGAGCCTGCTTCCTCCTCTCTCTCTGCCTGCCTCTCTGCCTACATGTGATCTCTGTCAAATAAATAAATAAAATCTTAAAAAAAAAATAATGGTGGGGTCAGTGGGGGGCAAAGTAAGAGCTTGACGCCTGTGAAAGCCTTGACATGGGTAAGGCGGGGGAGAATATCCCATGGTATCCACTTCCTGGAAACAGCCAGAGGAAAGGTACAGTGTGGCCTCAATTCCGTCATGCAACTCATGTTCCAGCCCCACCTGCCCCCCTTGGAATGAGGCTCTTAGCTTGGACAGGGCAGAGCTGGCCCACACTCTCCTCTGTCGGCACAGCTCGCAGGCCCTTCCCCGCCAGGAAGAAAAGCCTGCCCGGCCCAGCTTTGGACGGTGAGCAGCCACATCCTGACCTGCCCTCTCCTTACGACCCCCAACACCATACCATCCATCCCTCGGCACAGAGAGGAAACATCCAGGTCGGGACCTTCAGCAAAACACCTTTCCCAGGGAAAAGGCTGCAGCCAAGACAGTGTCATGAAGCAGGTGCTGGTGGGAACCTACCATAGCAGCCAGAGGCACATGCCGTGAGGACAGCCCAGGGTCAGAAGGCAGCTCCAACACACGAGCATTTGGTTGGAGTCAAACGGCTATTACCCACATCTGTAAAATATGGGTGATAACGTTGACCTCACAGGCTTTTGGGGTTTAAAGGAATTAACTCCCATGAGGTACCTACAACATTCTCTGGCCTGTCTATAAACACTGTGTTAGCCTGATGATTTTTTTACTTTTCAATTTATTATTACTTCTGGTGGCCAGAACAAAACCCCTGTGACAAATCGCCTCTGTATCCCCCATATGAAATCCTAACTCCCATCCTACTCACACAGTAGTACCCTGGGAGCCCTCCCTGACCTAAATGCACCTCTTTCTGTGCCTCTCTGCCCTGCCACCCCCTCCCAGCACATCACACAGCTCTGAGCACACAGCTGGGCTGGACGCTGTTGGGGAACTGGCCCAGAGAGATTCCAGGTCCCCCCACACACACGCACACCCGTGAACTTCTGGGTGTCCTTGCAAAGTAGGGCATCAAGGTTTATAAGGTTCTGCCATCTCAGGAAGCCCATAAAAACACAAAGCTCGGCCAGGGAGGAAATGAAACTTTGGGCAACAAGACCGTGATCGCAAACAAAGCCATGGGGACAATGCTGAAGTGTCCCTGGCTCACTTGGAGAAGTCACGGGGCTGTCCCCTTGCAGTAAAAACACAGTGGGAACTCAAACGAATGCCCCAGGAACAGGCGCGTGGCAACCCAAAGCCACTCTGCTCCTCGAGACCGGTCACCTGCCAGATCATCACAGGGGCCGGGGGCCAGGGCTCTGCCAGTGCCAGCTCCACGAGCACTTCCCAGAGTCGACATGCAGGCTGGAGAATTCCAGAAGGAACCGCGAGTGCCCCCACATCCACACCCCACTGTGGTCACAGAAACAGAGCCTGCCAGCGTCAAGGCCCCACAAGTGTACAGACAGGTACCTGAGTGTTTATGTGAGGCCCCACAAGCCCTTCTTCGCATGGTGCCAGCTGCCAGTGGCAGCCACGGTTTCCACGGCTCAACAATTCCTAGAGCGAGACCACGGCAGGGGTTGGGGTTGGCGGAGGCACACCTCTCCTTTCCATGCAGGGAATGCTCCAGGGAGGCTCAGGCTTCGGGCTTGGTGGCAGCCGCCCTGAATAGCACTCTCCTCCCTCCCCACGTGCCTTTATACGGGCTCTCGCCACGCTTGAGTGTGTGCATGAGGCGAACACATGCAGACGCCAAGAAGGGGCAGGGAACCTCCCCGAGACACACGCCGGCTTCTAGATCAGCGAGAGCCCAGCAAGGCCTGGACAGAGCATGAAATCGCCGCCCCCCGGGGTCGTGAGAGGCACCCTTGGTAATAAGAACTCGACCTTGACCTTGCTGAACCCTCAGCCCACACAACCACTCCTACGAGGTGCCAGTTAAATATGTTTCGCCAAGAAACTGCAATCGGTAGAACCCAAGGCTTTGCCATTTTTATTCAAAAATGTTTACTTCTTGTTTCCCTATTAAATATAAGCAACTTCCCGCCTTGTATACATTTGCACTACATTCACACAATGTGTTCCCCATCAACATGTGAGTTATGGGCACGGGCCCTGAAATGTTAGTTTTGTGCTAAGATAAATATTGGAATAATCTTCACTCAGCTTTTTTGAAGCAGTGGACAACACAGTTTGGGATGGAAGGCGACGGCTCCCTTTGCTGTGTGAAGTAACAGCAGGCCACGCTCTTGGGGGAAAGCGAACACAAGGGCCTCCGGCAACACTTGCACTCCCTTGGGGATCACTTTTTCTGCTGACTGAGGACCAGCACAGCTTCTCTGACGACATGGGGCAAATGCCCCAAGCCTCTGAGCCTGGCCTGTGAAGACTGGCCACACTCGAGGCGCCTGCCACCACCTGAAGCCCGGCCACGGTGGCCAGGCCTCGCCAGGGTTTCCTCAAGACTTCACCTGAGGCTCTAGAAAGAGAGAGAGAGAAAGAGAGAAACAAAAGGGGATAGGACACAGAGGACTTACCTATAGCCCCTCTCCGGTTCCTAGGTGAGCCCCACTGGCTAGGAAAGCACTGGGCCTCTGAGAACATAGCCCTGCGCCTCCCACAGGTGATTCAGCTGAGGGTCTGCGTCTGTGGACCGACATAGTCGAGACCCACTGAGCTCAAACACACAGCACCCTCAGCGCGCCACACGGGATCCACACGAGGGCCATTTCTGGGGAAAGCCCCAGGGCTCAAATCCAGGCCACCCACAGTCAGCAGCCCACCCTCGGCAACTCTGACCCTTCTGGTCATTTTGAGCTCAAAGTGAGGCCTGGCTTGAGTCAGGCAGCTTCACCCCGTACAGGTGACAACACTCTGAGGGCAATGATTCCAAAAACCTTGCATCACTTGGCAGAGCCCTCTCACCTGGATTCTTTCTCTCACGAGCAACCTAAACCAAATTGTGAGCGACTCGGAGCAGGGGTTGGGATCCCCATTTTACAGACGTGGAAACGGAGGCTAACAACCCTTACCCAAGATCAAGCAGCTCATGGCCCTCTCCCCTGTCCGTGAGTCATATCTGCTCAAGGGATCTGTGTCTACGAATTCCATCGAGTCCCCCTGTGCTCTGGGAAGTCCAAAAAACTGCGTCCAGGGTCCGTCCCCAGTCCCGGCATGTGACTGGGAGGTGGATTCCCAGGTGTGCCGTGCCCCGCAGCACCCCTGGTCCCTCAACTATAAAACAAGGCCACCACCCTAATTATCATTACGACCGTTGCTGTCACCAGAAATGTTAGTACCTCCGGATCCTTTGCAAACCTCACCTTCTCTTCTGACCATGACTATCCTGGGAAATTACAGAGTTATGCCCAGCTGAGAGCTATGTATCACATATAAGGAACACCTGCTACCCCGGCCCCTTCTAGAAGTCCCTCCACGGCCCCAGCCCGGTGGCATGCACCCCCAGAAATTCTGCTGACGAGTCAGTGCAGAGGAGAGCCAGGCGACGCGTGGCAGCCCAGGAGGCTGGCGGCTTCTCCCAGCCCTGCACAGCGCGCTCGCTTCCCTGTGGGAAAACTGGAACGAGGCTGGATCTGTGCGAACAGCATTAGCTTATGATAATTTGAGCTCTGTGCAATTATTCCTATTAAATGCATGAGCAGAACACTGTAGCTGGTGGGCTGGGTTCTTGTTAAGAAAAATAAGTGGCTTTATATTTCAAACTGGAAGACATCTCTAACCAAACGATCCAAATGAATCAAGTAACTTTAGACCTTTTCTTCTTCTGCCGTGCTTGCCTCAGAAGAGAAATGTGCCTCGTTTAACCAGGACCCCGGGCCCATCCTGGTCATGTGCTCAGCTAAACCCAGCTAATTAAATTAAGCCACAGCCACCTCATTCCTAACTGGGAGAGAGGGGGGCCCATAAATTATGCTACCCTGAGCTCCCCACAAATTGCCTCTCCCCAAAGAGGGCTTCGCCATTTGAGAAAACACGTCCAAGGCGGTGCGTGGCGGTAGGCCCTGGTAATTGGCCCTCCCTTTGGCACAGCCTCTCCCACTCACCCCCCAGCCAGCGGAGAAATAATGAGCCACCAAAGCTTGGGGAGGCTCAGCAAACAGGAGGAGGGAAAGGGCTGGTGCTCCAGAACCTGGGCTAGCCAGCCAATCTTGCTCCAGCCAGCCTAGAGGGGCAGGGAGGTCTGGAAGCTTCTCCTGGGTGTGGCCTGCCGCTCCATCTTAGACATACTGGTAATGGCACACAAGCCACACTAGCAGGTAGCCACCTGGACAGGGGACAGTCAACAGGTCCTGTGGATACCACATCGTGCACAACCCCTGGGCTGCCATGTGTCAACAGTTATGTCTGTGAACCCCAGAAGGGAGGTCCCAACTCTGAAGAGTAAATAAACCAGGCATGGCTTTCTGGAGGAAGAGGCGAAAAGGAACAACACTTAGAACTCCTACATGGTACCCTAGAGAGGGCCCACTGTCAGACCACTTTCACTTGGGTCTCCCTGATCCTTCCCACAACAGCCAGAGCAGGGGACAAAGTGTGTGTGTGGCGGGGGGGGGGGGGGGGGGGGGGGGGGAGTTCCAGACAATGTCTCTGCCTCTCTCTATCCCCAGCCCAAGTGACTATTTTTCTGCCCAAGGCAAGAAAAAAAGAAAAAAAAAAACCTCTCCATCATTTTAGCAATGGGAGTGGCCTGCCATTATGGGCTGGGGAAATCCCCCTGGGTATGAAGGGGGATCCAGAGATGGAGAGGAGGTAAAGTAAAAATGCAGGCAGGCCTGGGATGGCAAGTTTGCAGAGCGCTAATCCCCCCTGCACCAAGGGACTGATTTTAACAAGGCAGGCTGTTTGCGAGGCGCTCGGGGTTGACTCACACGGGCTGTTGCAGCAGGCTCTTCTGCTTTGTTCTGCGTTCAGAATTTTCTTCTTGCAGGATTTCTTACCCCCCCCCAAAAAAAAACCACCATGTGAAAGCTCGCCCCATTTTGGACAACTCCCCAATTTAGAGGACACTTTCTATATGTCACTTGTCCGCACGATGCTGCCACTCAGAAAGGGCAGGGTGCGGAGGGAGACAGGGGCGGGGGGGCTGACTCTCTGTCCACATCTGCCTCCGCTCCCCATCGAGCTGGGGGCAAGGACCCTGGGGAAGAGCCAGCCCTCCTGGACGCAGGGGAAGGCTGGGTAATTGGGCTTCACAGCTAGGAAATCCCAGCAGGCCACAGGGGAGCCCCAGGCAGGGCCCTCCCGCGCTGCCTTCTCCAGCGGCTCTTGCCGGGTCTGGACAATAGCTCTAATAGTGGGCATTACCGAGCGCCAGGCAGCAGGCACTGTGCCAGGCACTTTACACACACCATTTCACCTCGGGCTCACCGCCGCTCTGAGGAGGGCTCTGCTCCCCCTCTCACAAACAAAGAAACTGAGGCCCAGAGGAACGGAGGAGTGTGCCCCTGTCCACAGCTGACCACCGGTGGAGCTGGCTTTCCAAGGTAGCACTGACTCCCCGCCCCTCAGCCCCCCCACCCTCCGCTCTCCGGCCGGGCGGGCTTCTGCTCCACCCTGTGACGGAGCTCTGGGAGGCAGTGGGTGCAGGGAAATGGGCTGGGCTGGGCGGAACTGGTGAGCGCAAAGAAAGAAACCCAAGTGCGCGGAGAGTCCCTGCTTGCTGGGTTAGCCGGTCCCGGCATGTGACTGGGAGGTGGATTCCCAGGTGTGCCATGCACAAAGCTGCCACAGTCCCTTAACAGACCCCCTTTCCCCACCCTGTCAGGGAGCAGTACGAGACCTTCCCTGGAGCCTGAGGTGCAGCGCCTGGGGTCATGCCAGAAGCAGCTGGGACATCAGAAAGCCACTCCTCTCTGCACCACTCGACCATATCTGCCAGAGTGCTGGGGCAGGAGGCAGCCGGCTGGGCCACTCTATGAGTCATAGAGGGGTGTGGGTGACGCCGGGAAGCCGAGCTGAAAATTGACCTTCTCCCTGAGGTCACTGCCAACCCAATGCCAGTCACGTGGCAAGCCTTCACCAATGGCTTAACCTGCTTCGAAGGGGGAGAGGGCAGCTGGACGGGCATGGGACGTCACCAGCGGTGGAAGATCCACCAACCCTCTTTGCCAGCGAGGAGGCCCAGGGCACAACGTCCCCCAGCAGGGCCAGTGCCAACGTAATGAAGGCCAGTCCCCAACACAAGCATCCATCTGCCCGCTCTCAGTTGCTAGCAGGCTGGGATGGGATGTCCACACCTTCCCCGGGCGGCATCACTTCCCTCTACCCACCTCGGTAAACACCAGCTTGATTGGCACTCACTTTGAAATCTGAATCTCCGGGATGGAAATCCAGGGTTGTAAGTGATCAGACTTTGTTAATTTTGCCAGGCATCACCCACAGGGTGTGGCCGCCATCAGCCAAACCAGCCACATCTGCTTGCATTTCATCACCAACATGGTAAAGTTTGACTTTCAGCTGACCTTGAAATTCACAAACTCCAGCAGGGGAGGGGTGGCAGTGGGGGATAGGAGCCAAGTGAAAGCCGCTAAAAGGAAGCAGAAATAAAACAAGCTGGGGCTGCCCTGTGCCCCCCAAAATTAAAACCAAATGAGCATATCAAAGGGCACTTTTCCCAGCTATTTGAGCTCCAACACTCCTCAGCTTTAATCAAGTCCCTGGGAGAGAAAGCCTCAAGTGGCTGTAATTTCCTACCTGCCTTCACCTGCACTGCTTGGATCTGAATCTGGGAGTTATTTGGGGCTGATTTTCTCCGAATGCACAAACCCTTTCACAATGGCTTCTACCTAAGCCAAGTCCAGCTCTGTAGGCCCTAACAGAGGACGTCTGCCGGCCTGAGCTGTCTAGTCCCTGAAGAAGGCAGCAGGATGAAAGGCTAGGGTTCGTTTACCTCTAGGGGTCAGGAAGGAGAGTACCTCCGTACAGTTCCAGGCTCGAACAGACCAGGTCCCTTGGACAAAGAGGAGGTGGGCTGCCCCAGGCCATTTGCAGGGGTGGTAGTACTGGGAAGAGATTTGGGTCCATCTGGGCTGTTCCATGATGCCCCTGAGGCCTCTCCAGCTCTGGCATTCACACATCTACTCAAAGACTTCCGGGATGTTTGCTCCTGGGGAATCTTCCCTAGAGAAATTACAGCGTCTGTGTTCTGCTGTGAGGCCTCGGAATCCCAGAGCAGAGGGACAGCAGATGAAGAGGAAGCTAAAAACAAGTCATGGAAGCACCATGTTCCAAGCTCCCCTGCCCCACCTACAGAAGAAGAGCTCCAAGCACTTAACTTCGTGCCTACTGAATACCAGATGCTTTCATCTCATTCCTTTGCCCACAAGCCTCTGAGACAGGAACTAGGATCATTCTCATTTGATAGATTTGCTCAATGACTACATGACTGCTGGCTGTGTGTTAGGACAGGATGAGACAGCTGGGGCTCACCTAAAATGAGTGAGGTGTCCCGAGGTGCTACTCCAAGTTGGGACCTCAAGCATACCACTATCATTTGTGAGCCGATACCGACAAATACTCCACTTTTTCTTTCTGGATTTGTCATCCTTCATTCTAAGGCTACCTTTTTGACCGTGTATTCTAGGAAGCATGGAACTTCATGCCTGTGGGCTCGTCGGCCTTGGCTGGACTCCATGGCCAGCATATTGGGCTGGCAGTGGGGATGGCTGTCCTGCCATGGAATGCAGAGGCACCTGTGTCCAGTCTGCCTTGGGGCCACTCGGCCAACACTGGCAGAGTCCCCACAGGGCATCTTAGACCAGGGGCTGGTGGCTGCATGTGTTGGCTCAGAGCCCCAGCTTGTTTGAGGTCCTGTCAGCAAGAAAACCCAACCCCAGACCAACATCTTTCCAGGCTGAGGACCCAGCAGCAAGCCCAGCCCAGGAAGATCTGAGCCCTTGAGGCCAGCTCTGCAGATTCTCCTCCTCCGCTTACTCACACACACAGTCTGCCCTCCTCCTACTAGCTAGCCCAGAGCTGCGGCCCAGATGGGACATCTCAGACCCTCTGCACGGAAGAGCCAACACCCAGAGCAATCAAGGGACTCAGCCTCTTGAGGTGGTTCTGTCCTATGGGCTTCTGACCCGAGCCCAGTCCTCTGCTACTTGCAACGTACATCCCTGGCAGGACAAGGGGCACAGACTTTGGTGTCAGCAGGTCTGGCTGCAGATTCTGCTCTGACCTTAACCTCTCTGAAGTCCTATTCCCTCGTGTGTAAAGCGGGGATACTGAGGGTGGCTGGGTAAGAGGCCGACTCTTGATTTCGGCTCAGGTCAGGATCTCAGGGTCATGAGATCGAGCCCCACTTCGGGCTCTGTGCTCCTCAAGGGAGTGCTTGAGATTCTGTCTCTCCCTCTCCCTCTGCCCCTCCCCACCTTGCATTCCCGTTCTCTCTCTCTCAAATAGATAAATCTTTAAAAACAAAATGGGGGCACTCACCGGGCAGTGGGGTGGAGTGAGCCAAGCAACCCACCTTGGAGAAGAGCTGGGAGAGGGCAGAGGCTGCAACAGGTGTGCAAGAAGGCCAGAACAGTTCCTTGGGAAGGAAATAGGACCAAAGCATGTGCAGGGTTGGACCTGTCAATGAGGTTTGTACAGCACATACCTGGTACACCACTGGCTCTGGTAGGGGCTGCAAGAGAGGCCCTGAAGGGGTGAGACAAAGTAGCAACAAGCATTAAGTACCTCCTAAAAACACGTGAGATGACAGGGGGGCAACCAAATGCATACAGAGCACTGTCTAGCCCAGGGGAGCTACCGAGGGCCAGCCTGCCCCACAGGACCTTGAACTCTACGCTGAGGTTCATTTCCATGGCCAGCCCCAGGGCCCTGCGCTCCTTGGCCAGCTCTTTCCTTCAGACGACAACATGGACCCAGGAGGCGTCTCCACGTACTAGGTCACCTCGGCCCAGCCCCAACACAAGCCCCTGCCACACTCACAGAACACATCTACGAACTCGAGGCCCTGCCCGGGGCTCTCCCGGTCCTGAGACTGCATGGGGTTGGCGGGTGGGGGGGGAGTGGAGGTGAGGACATGGGGGCAAGCAGCGATCCTGTTAGTCAAGACAACTGATAGCGACCCAAGAGGCCTCACACACATCCAACCAAGCAAGACGACCACTCCCCAGTCAGGAGTCCCTGCAGGGCTGCAGGGTCCCCGGGGCGGATGGACAGCTTCAAGCCCACAAGGAAGTGATGCTGAAATAACCCAGAGGAGCAGGAAGCCAGCTTCTCCCTGCCCTGTGAACCCCCAGTGAGGCACAGCCCCTGTGACCCTAAACAGAAACACACGGGACACGGAACAGTCCTGTCCCAGGTTCACGTCCAAAGCCTGGCACTTACCAGCTGCAGGTAAGGCCCTGAGTCACAGCTCAGCTTCTTCACCTGTGAAATGGCGGGGAAGAGTGCACAGGGTTCCCCCGGGCGGGGGGGGGGGGGGGGGGCGGTCCGCAAGGCCCCCTTCCCGCGCCTGAGTCCTCTGCTGCCAAAAGTCTTCCTACGGGCAGGAAGTCCCTGGATCCAGAGCGTCACGCTGAATGGTCCCAGAGCTGGGGCGGTTCTCCTTTACAGGGTGAGCAAGAGTCAAACCAAAGAACCTTATGTGGGGTCCGTAACGTGGTCACTAAGTGTGGGAAAATTCCTGACCAGGAAGGAAGCCGGTGCACCCCCTCTGGGATGAGGGTTAGGGGAGCATCTTTGCCCAGGTGCCACCAGGACCATGTTCTCGCTTTGGTTAGACTCCCGTGGGGGAAGAGGACGTGCTCTCTCAGCCCCCCGCAAACAAGGCCGCACCTGCCAGGACCTCCATCCTCAGGCTGCAAACCAGGGCCCAACGTGCCACAGAGCAGAGAGCCTGGGGCCCGCAGCCCCACTCATGCAAGGGCTTCCTGACAGCTATTGGCAGCGCCTCTATTACCGGAGGCCGGGCTGGGGGAGGGGAAGGAGGAAGAAAAGCCAATTTTGTTTCCCAGGGAAAAACGAGATTGCCGCTGACAGCTGTCCGTAGGAAGGCGAAGGCTCGTGCCCGCGTAATCTAAACTGGAGCGGCCCGGGTCTCCCCTCAACCCAGAAATGAGCTTGTTAGAAGAGCCTGGATCCTGGCCGTTTCCCTTGACAGCTTCCTTCCCCTAATACACGCAGCAAATTGGCAACCTGTCCTCGGGCATTTGCATCTGGAGTCCCTGGAGGGAGATATCTCTATTATTCTGTTTTGGATAAAGGAGGCCGTTTGAGATGACAGGTAGCAAACGCCTCTTTAATAAAGCACGCAAGCAGCCACAGAGAGCCAGGCGGTGGAGAGAGGCTTGACAAATAGGTACATTTGCAACCCGGGAGCATTAGCAGGGCCAGCCAGAGCGGGGAGCAAGGGAATGTCAGGGGCTGAGAGCTAAATCACCCCTTGTTATTCTGATTTAACCATCTCACAGCTGGAGCCCCTGTCCACACCCCTCCAAGAGACAGACTCAAGACTCGGACGCACCAATGGCTTTCTAGCCCAGCGTGCACAGGCTGCAACTTGCTTCTGTGAGCTCATCGCCTGCCGTGGTGTGGCACGGCTTCCGTACGGGCTCGCAGATATTTCCAGAAGGGTCCCTGCCCTTCCCTCATCTCCAGTTCGGTCTCTACTGCCTTTTTTTTTTTTTTTTTTTTTTTTTTTTGCAACTACCTCCATTTTAAGAGAGGTAAACATTTACTCAGCGTTAAACACGTCTCACCCTAAGTGTCGTCCCAAGTCACAGAAGCTCACTGCCCTCCCCTCTTCCATTCAATTCTCTCTCCTCAGGCTCTAGCTACTCCTCTGTCCTTAATCTGAAAGAGCTGGGCCTAGGACGTTGGGTTCTGTCCAGCGATGTGCAGGCAAACACTTAACAGCCAGCTCTCTGAGGAAATAAATAAAAACCTGATTTGGAGTGTTTGCCGATTTCTGTGGTGTAAATACTCACACTGGGGCTGACTCCAAGCTTCCTGGGGGGATGTCACTGAAGTCAGCTGCGAAAGAGGACACACAGCCGGTGTGGGAGCTAGCCTTAGCACCCTGCGGGTTCTGTTTCTCTTCCCCCGACCCCGGCCACAATCCCCACGCACACCGGGATCTGCCCACATGGACTAGACGGATTTGCACGGGTACGACACCAAGAACTCTTCACCGCTGACCGCTCCAATCCCGGCGACATCACTGGAGAATACCCACGTGACTTAGGAACATTCTGTAGCTAGGCTGCCCCTGAGCTTCTGCCCCAGGAAATGGCAACCCTAGGTCATATGGAAGCTGTGGGTTACCTGAGGTGAGGTGCAGCACAGTCCCTGAGAAGGAGGCCAATTCAAAATAGCAGCAAAGCAAGAGTATGAGCGGGCCGCTGGTGTCACAAGCAGGCTCTGGCCTCAGAACATACTTCCTGATGCCCTACGCCCCTGATGTGACCCATAGAGACCATGCTGTAGAAGAAATTCCAGCAACCAGTGGGACACAGGACTGTGAGGGCCCCCGGCCCCCTGACACGTGGTGTTGTGTGTCCATGCAACCCCCATGTGCCTACTTCAAATACTCCGAGAATCAGGCAAGACTGTTCTCATGGGAGAAAGCATTCTTGGGGGTCATGTGCTCATAGTTGACATAACTGTACACACTGGCCAAAATCAGCAAACACAGTGTTGGGGTACATGACCAAAACCCGAGGGGATGGTCCCCCTGCAAAAAATGGGAGTGGGGTCGCTGTTTGCCAAGTTGTTTTCTACAGAACTTTATTTCGATGGGATAGTCATCAGGGCTATGGGCAAGAGAGGCTCTGATGCATTGGACAGAAGCAAGACTAGACAAAGCTGCCTCAGTTTCCCTACTGCATGTCTCTGTTTAATCAGGTCCTTGAGGAATCTCCGAGAGCCAAGGCAAGATGCAATGCTTCCCAAACTTACTAGACCCTGAAACCTTCCTCCCACACGGCGCCCGCCATGACCAGTGATCCATAAAGCGTATTTGACGAAGGCTGAGGAAGATCTCATGGCTACGAGGTCCTGCCAGGACATCAGGCGGAAGGCAAACCTGCCCGCCCCCGTCCCCACCAAAGGACAGCCACCAAGAGGAGAAGCTGCTCTGGAGACGCGGGAATAAGATGCTAAGCCCAGGATCCACTCCAGATCCCACAAATAGGCTTGAACAGGCTTGGGCAAAGCATGGATTATGTAAATACGTATTTGGGGACTTTTTAAACACAGATTATTCACCCAATTAACTCTAATGGCCCCTCAGAGCTGAGAGAGACGATTGTGTAAACATGTGGGGCTGAATGTGGCCTCAGCCCCAAGATTTCCTCAAAAGACGGGGTTTACAAGTCCCCCATAAGAGTTCCCTCTGGGCCCCAACTTGGCAGATAAGTTCATTGCCCGGAAGGGAATTCTTGCCTAAAATATGAAAGGGTAAGAGTAAAAGGAAGGATCCAGCTCACTTTAAGCAAGCAGGGAGCTCTCTGGGTACAGATTTTATATATTTTTTCATTTGCCATAAAACATACATTGTAAGACACAGAACATCTGGTAGTCTCTGGTAGTCTCACTTTTTCTCAATACAAGGAGGAATTGTAGATTTGTCTCCAGCAGCCGCTTACATTCACATATTCTAACTGTTTCCCTCTGGGTACAGCACAGCCGGGGGACAGGCGGACACTGGGACCACGCCAGTGAGGTGCGGGACCCCCACCCTGGCTGGCTCTGCTGAGACCCAGGAGGCCAAGCACCCCAGCCCCAGCATGGAGCTCAGGAGAAGCTCGGCTTCCTCGCCAACACAGACAGCCATGGAGATCAGGGGATGAATCCAGAGTTGAGTCTGGTAACTGACAAACAACTAGGTGCTAATTTTATAACCTCAACTAGGAACAAGTCTTCCGGAATCCTCTTGGGCCCTAAGAGGCCGAATGGAGCCCTGGAGTCTGAAATCAGCTCTGGAGTCTGGCGGGGAGATGAGTTGAGGACTGGTCTTCCCTTGCCCCCCAACCCACTCTCTATGCATCCATATGTCATCCTCTCACAAGACCCAAAAACCTGGAGGAGGCATTGTTTCTCCTTCCTCCCTCTCTCACCACTCCTGTCCCACTCATCAGCACACTGACCCACCTGACTCTAGAAGTCTCCATGGCTGCAACCCCCACGCCAAGCAGCCACGGCTCTCCCTGGCTCAGCTGCCCTCCTCTCTGTTCTCCCAGCCTCCTCTTGGTCCTTCTCAGTCTTTTGACTGTTTTGAGGGGTCCAAAGGTAACATGTCTCTCCCACATCCACAGAGAACTGCTCCTACTACTCTTAGGATGAATATATTAACACAGCTCCTGCCTGATTGGGTCCCACTTACCCTGTTGCTTCCCTCTGCCTAGAACTTTCTTCCTGTCTTTTCCACATCACGTCCCAGCCACCAGAGCTCAGCGTGAGTGGCATTCCCTCCCAGAACTGAGTATGGACTCTCACAACCCTTGGTACCACACAGACAAGCAAAAGTCGTTCCCAGTGCCCAGCACTTGGCACACAGTAGGTGCTCAGGAAACATTTTTCCAAATGAGAGGCCTTTACGGAGACAACCAGGGGACAGGGCATCCACGGGCCTCGCACTAAGAATGGCAGCAGAAGCAGGGGGAGAAGAAAGGGCAGCCACATCCTCCCTCAGCTTAGCCCTCCCATCAGCCAGGTGAGGTCAACGCTGACGTGTTTTGGAAACAGACCCTGAGAAGTAACACACACAGCTGTGAAGTGGTGAAGGCAGGATATGAACCCACATCTAGCGGACTCCAAATCCCACCCTTTTTCTGCTGTAGGGTTCTGCTGGGGAGTCTAACCAGGATGCCTAGGAATCAGTCATCCTGAGGCCAGCAGAGGCAAGGATGGTCCAAGCAGAGAAATCAGCATGAGCAAACGCCTGGCGGTGGGAGGGAGGCCACCAGCGCATGTGGGAAAAAGAAGAGGTTCAGGGAAGCTGGAGGAAGTCCTGAAGAACACAGAGCCGAAGCAGCCTGCGGAGCCTGGGGAAGGAGGCCACCGCTTGCCAGCCATGGGGGCCTGAGTGTGATCCAGGATGGCGGAGAGCAGAACGGAAACCTGTCCCCCTTGCTGGGGACCATCGCCAGCTGCACTCAGGTGAGCCCAGTGTAAACCACTGAGCAGACCAGCCTCACATCACCAAGTCCAGCCCAGAATGGCCAGGCAGGCATACAAACAAAAGGCAAGCGCTATACACCTCTCTCTCTCTTTCTCTCTCTCTTTCTCTCTCAAAAATGGCCCCCAGTTAGAAGCCCTTGAGAATTCAAGGGAAAACATGTCCCACTCCTAGTAGTCCCAGCCCTAGTCTCCCAGGGCTGACTAGGACAAAGATCCGGGCCCAAAGAGTGTGAGAAGGAACTGCATCCTACTGCCTAATGCCAAACCCCTCAGCGCTCCTTATCCGGGAAGCCTTCCAGGTGGAGGGAGCAGTTAAGTTCTGATGCAGCCCCTCCTCTCACCCGCCAACCAAGGGCCCTCTCCCCCTGCTCGGCACATAAAGCACAGCCAGGTTCACAACAGCAGGGCCCCATGAGCTCACCAGCCCCTCATCCTCAGTATTGCTCTCTGATGTGTCCCACCATGGCTGTCTCTGGTCAAAACCACCCACAGGGTAAATGAGCCCACCTTACCCCACGGAATGGCCTAGCCCCTACTGCCCTCCCGGGCCTAAGAGTGTTTCCGTTGGTGTTAATGTACAGGCTAACTCCAGACCCACCAGGCAACCAACATTTCCTAGGAGCCTACTATGCACCATGCATTGATGAGGAGATAAAGTGGTGTGAAATACGGGGTGCCTGGGTGGCTAAGCCTTATAAGTGTCTGCCTTCAGCTCAGGTCATGATCCCAGGGTCCTGGGATCGAGTACCACATCAGGCTCTCTGCTCAGCGGGGAGCCAGCTTCCTCCTCTCTCTGCCTGCCTCTCTGCCTACTGGTGATCTCTGTCTGTCAAATAAATAAATAAAATCTTTTTTTTTAATGGTGTGAAATACAGGATTACTGCCTCATTCAATCACCAAGATTTCATCTCATGAAAAATTATAACAATACAAGCTATAAGGGAAAGTGTGAGTACGTGCAAAAATACCATATGAGTGACAGAGAAGATGCCATTGGCCTTCAAAAGAGGGAGAACAGTGGACCTTTGGATTGGGTCAGGGAGAAAAGACTTGACGGAAGAGCCAGAGGAAGATTCAAGCTGAGCCCTTGAGATGAGCCAGCATGGTGATGTGTGATAGAAAGGGAGATGGCAGGACGGCTGGGCAGAAGGGCCCAGGCCAAAGCCCAAGAGACAGCACTCCTCAGACTAGGATGCAGAACTGAACCCACAGACCTTAGCCAAGTGACTCTGTGACTTGGCGCAGACAGCGCTGTGGGGACATGGCCGTCCCAGAAATTAACGGCTCTGCACACACTTGTGCGTATGTGCATGCGTGCACAAGGACACACACCCTGCACACTGTACCACTGGCCAGTGATGACTCAAATCTGAGGCCAGGGCACTTCTCCCATGGGAATCAACCTGCGGGAATACTTGAAAGAGCTACCAGGAGGTGCCAATCTCCACACCGATGCTTATCAAGTCCTATAAAACTCCCCAAGTGTCAGGCATGAAGACCATTGAAACAGGAGGCCCTGGAGGAGAAGCTTCAGCATGCCGTCCTCCCAACTCTTCCTACAGCTGTTTAGCAAGGCCTGTCCTCAGGGCTGTCCCAGAGTTGCAGAGCGGGCTGGGGTTTTACCTAATATCTTCCTACCACTGTCCCTGGCAGCCAAGGGCTGTTTGAGCTGTGCTTCTTACCCAACAGGCCTCTTCATGGGCTGTGGATTTCAGAGTGTACCCAAGATCACCACCATATGGGGACCTTCTTGATCTACACATGGCAGGAGTGGACTGTGTGACCAATAAGGACCTGTCTGTTCTATAGCTCTAAGACCTGAAAGAATCCTATAATTTCTCCACTCAGCACTAGGGCAAGAGTTTACCTGGGCATGAGCCTGACCCACTTATTTCTCCGAGGAGACCGCCAGCCAGCCCCGTCTGAGGCAGAATCTTATGTAACAGCTCCAAGACAGGGCACAGATAATCCCATCACCATGCCAACAGGCCAGCTCTCTCATGACACTGCTTTGGGGATCCAAGGTCAGCAAGCTGAGAGTCCCAGATCTGACTGTCCTCTAACCACGCCAGGTTTGGGGCAAGTCTCTGCTCCCCATGGTCTCCGTTTTCAATGATGGGACATAAGGGCCAGTTACCTTCCAGCTGACACTCTCGCAGCCCCATCTCCCATGTGCCGTCGACAGTGTGGAACGGGGTCACGTGGGGCAGGTCGGAGCCATGAGAAGGACCAGACTCAGAGCCACTCCACTGGGTTTGATTCCTGAATGATCCCACTCACTACCTTTCTGAACCTGTCGAGGTCACTTAGCTGGCAAGCCTTGTTGACCCTGGGAACATTAGGACTATAATCCATACAGTGTTGGGAAACATTTAAGACAAACTATATAAAGTACCAGAAACATAGTAGGAACTCAATATTCGGTGATTATTATTCAAAGCACTTTCATAACCAGAACACAAGCAAACCAATGGATAAGGAAAAATCCATAAACAGATGCAAATACCTATGGGAATTTAGTATATGACATAGGTGGCGTTTCTAGTCAGTGAGCCAGTGGCATTGAAACGGATTTTCTAACAAATTGTGTCAAGACAATGGATTGCTGCTTTTTGTTGGTGGCAAGGTCAGGGGAAGGAATGCTTAGACCTATACCTTTGTCCTTAAACTATAAAAAATTCTGGATGGAGCATGGATTCAGATATAAACTATAAAAACTTGCAAGTTCTAGAGGAAAACACAGGTGAATAGTTTTAAAATCCTGCAGGAAAAAGGGATGCTTTTTCAGTGTGTCATTTAAAAAAAAAAGGGGGAAGAAAAAGCCATAAAAACCTAAAAATTCTAATTTAAAATCAATTTATGGTTAAATGAACATCAACGCAAGACAGAAAACAAAGTTACTTGTCAACAAAGGTTTATGAAGGGCCTGCCAGGCATGCTGAGTACCACTTGCTACATTCCTAACATTCAAAGAGCTCTCAGTATTCAGTTCTTTAAAATGAGCCCCCAGTAGAAAAATGAGCTAAGAACATCAACAGGCAATTTGTAAAACAAGAAATTTTTAAAATGGCCCCTAAGAATCAAGTCAATGCAAACAAACACAATATATCATTTTTCCACTACCATAGTGGCAAAAAATAAAAACATTAAGCAAACCCAGGTTGCCTGGAGGATGGAGAAACACACCCTCATGCCTCGTGTGTGCCCTCGGAGGGTGACAATTTGGCATTATGCATCGAAATGATGCATGTGCAGACATTTTGATCCTCCAAAGAGAGTTATCCACAGAGATGGTCACCGAAGTTTGTTTATAACAAAGAAAAACTGGAAACAACCTAAATATGCATGAAGGGAAGACATGCCAAGTCAGTTGTGATATTCAGAGAACACTCTCCCTGCCTAAACCAGCCAGAGAGGTGGGAAGCCCAAGGCTCCTTCGTGAATGTCACAAGAGTGGCGGCACAATGCAATCTAAGAGGGGAGGGCATGTTTGAGCACGACCCTTGGAAAACAATGCAACAGCGCAACTTTGCCCACTGTGTGAGGGATGGCGTGATGGGGGCAGGCATCCATTCAGTCCCGGGGATCCAATCCAGAGAAGAGGCCGCACATGTCCACAGGGGACAACCTCCACACTCCGTGATGGAGGGCAAGAGGTTTGTAAATTACACCCTGGCCACCTGCCCTCCGTAGGTGGGGATGAGAGGGTGGCTGTCTTATGTCTTTGCTCCAACATCTCAGGCAGGAAGACCCCGGATTAATGGGTGGGCGCTGAGGGCCCAGCATCTGGGTGCTGATACAGTTACTCATAAACCAAGCCAACCCCTGGGCAACGTCCTGAAGGCACAACCCATACTCTGCCCCAGACACATACACAATCCACCTGTTAGATTAGCCTTGTCTGAGATCTACAGGCCTCCTGGGTCAAGGCTTTTGCTCAGAATCTAGCACTGACGGGCAGATGGACTTGGGTCACCAGGCCTCAACACTGGGGGTCCCAAGGCAGGGAGAAGGTGGGGCAAGAAGGAACCCAGGACCTAGAAGAATATGGTGAGGGAGTTTGGAAACTAAGTCTGACTACCCAAGGAATTCTCAAGCCTTCTATGAAGGAAGTCTCAGCACAGAAACCTCGGCTCAAGCAAAGGTTAAAATGGAACCCCGGTTAGAAAACACACATGCCCACCCCAAGGAGGCAGTCACGTGGGCAAGAAGACTTGGGGGCTGAGGATCTTTTGTGTGATAGCTCTGTGTGCTCCTCTGTGAGAGGGGAGGAGGAGGGGGCAGAGTCCTGCCTTCCAGAAGCACAGTCAGGTGGGGATAGGGGACTCTGCAGAAGTCAGTCAGAGGAGGGAGTGCTCACGTTGGCCATCCTGAGGGCAGAGTGGCTCCTGAGGCAGAGACCGCAGACAGTTCAGGAAGACCTGAAGGTCTAATCTGGGAAAGAAGCAAAGTCAGCTTCAGAATCCAGTGCAGAAACACCCCCAGGACGAGCCCAAGAAGAGGTCCCTGCCGGGAGGTGGCTAAGTCTGCTCCAGTCAGAAGTGGAGGAGTGAGGGGAGAGAGTGTGGGAGTATAGCAAGGGTACCCCGGAAGCCGCCAAGGACTTGAGGAGCTAATCATTTAGTGATTCTGCTTTGACTGGAAAAAGCCACGGCTGGAATACGGTGAATGGCGCAGGCCCGCACCCCTGTGGCAGCCCGCGCGCTCGCCAGCCTTCCTTCCCCAGGTGGGCAACACGCAGTTCCTTCAGGACCCCATGGGGCTGGGCGCTCAGCAAACAGGAGGAGAGGAAGTCGACACACACGGGGGCAGTGCCTAGGGCCAGCCTCAAGCAGAGGAAGTCGAGGCTGCAGGGGCACAGGGTCCCATTATGCCAGAAAACCCTGGCAGCGGGCAATGGGCACCCTCTGAGGGGCTCTACACGGGCCTGACCTGACTTTGGCAGAGTGAGGCCAGAGGATGAGGAAGAGGATGTGGAAGAGGTTTTACAGGGAGACCATCTGGGTGGAGGAGTGGTGGTGAGCCAGGCCCAGGCAGGGGCCGAGGCCCTGGAGAGGATACAAAGAATCAAGAAACACTTCAGCACCAGGATGGGGGACACAATCCACCACTCAGGCTGAAAACCTGGACCTTTCTTGCCTCTTCCTCGTGCCCTTGGCCTACCTGGCCTCCCAGAGACAGCTGTCCACGGGAGAGGCAGAAGTGGGAAGGGGTGTGGACAAAGACCATCAGCTTGCATATGGCCTGGAGAGCGCCCCCTGCAGGCAGGACACGCGATGCAGCTCTTGGCCACCCACCCCCTGCACACCTCACAGCCCGGACCTGCCTTCCTCAACACCACAAGCCCTGACTGAAGCCCGCACACGTGACGACACGGCACAGGAGCTTGGCCTGAAATGACTAAAGGGAGGATGCCCAGCAGGCAGCTGGAGGTCAGCTGCTACTGAGAGAAGGGCTATTCAGCAAAGAAGGGTAGCGCCCAGAGCTCTCTGAGTGCTGACCTGCTGTCTGAGTACTGTCCCCATTCTCGGAGCTTTGTAGAGATTAACTGCCCAGCCTCATAACCACCCAAGAAGGAAGCCCTTTTATCGTCCCCAGTTTATAGGTGAGGAAACCGTGTCACAGAGAGGTTGAGAAACATGCCAAAAGTCACACAGCTGGAAAGCTATAGCAGGCAGAGTGGCCCCCACTTAATCACTCTGTGATGGAAACTGGGCCAAGGATATGGGAAAATGTACAGAAAGAGAAAAGAAAAGGACCAAGGACAGAGCCCAGGGCTCTAGACATGAGCAAAGAGCAACCAAAGCAGATGAGGCCACTAGGGGAAAGTCAGGAGCATTGACCCGCCAGAAGGGTGCTCAGTATGTGGCTGAGGAAGTCAATGAATTAGTGAGTAAGTGAAGCCCGAGGAATTCGGTGATGCAGACACCATGAAGCGGATGGCTGAAGGAAAGAGGGTGTGTGTGGTCTGTGGTTCCCCACTTCAGAGAGGCCAGGGGGGCCCCAGATTTGGGACACGACCTGGCCCTTCCCAGCCCACAAATGCAGTGCTCAGTCCAACACTGGCTGGGCCACAGCAGGCCTCGATCTGCTCTGCATGGCTGCAAACATTTGCTTTCTCTCTCCATCCACTGGGGCTCCTGCTCTATGCCAAGTTCTTTCAAGTGCAGAAAGGATTTGCTCCCCAAACAGTTCACAGCTATTTCTAAAGCTCACATTGCAAGATGTTGCCTATTTATAACCAGAAATGCCTCCATAACCCAACTGGACAAAGAAGAGGCAACTCCTTATTGTCTTTGGTTTTGTTTTAAATAAGAAGAGCTCAGAATTGTGTCCTTGACCGTATCCAAGTTATTCCTTTTCCCCATATATGGCCGGATCCACTGTGTGCCAGGACAAGCCGTGTTTTCCTTATTAAGCCATATACAAAGTTAGCAAATAGAACACACTCACTGTCCCACACCCCAATCCCAACTGTCCCTACTGGAGCAAGGGCATGACCAAGTTGTAGAGGGTCAGAGGGTCCTGAGGGCAGTGGGGCGTGGACCAGAAAACTGGACTGGGGCCTGGGCAGCCTGGTAGCTCTGGCCACCACGGACCCAACGTTAGACATCAGCAGTGGTGGTGCCTCCTGGGTGCCAGGCTCTGCAAAAGTCCTGGTGGAGCCTCATAACACCCTAAGAGGTGGGGTATCATTGTCCCCATTTCACAGATGAGCAGAGTGAGGCACAGAGAAGCCATATCATCTGTTCAAGGTCCTCTGGCTGGGCTGGCAGAGGTGGAGAAGAGCCCATTTCTGTCTGACTGCTCAGTTCATCCTCCTCTCTCTTCCCCAAGGGTCATCTCTCCTCTCGGAGCCTCAGTTTACCCACTTGCAAAGTGAGATGGCTGGAAAAACAATTTCTCCACCCCCAGCAACACATGCATCAGCACTCACCCTCTAACAGGTATCAGAACCTCTTAACGTGTCTGTTGGTCGAGGTCTGACATGGATGAAGGCTGGAAGGGGTGTGGACACACAGACCTGCCCACCCCCCAGCAAAGTCCTGAGGCCCCAACCAGAGCAGCAGAGCACCCTCCACCTGTCAGAAACTCAGAACAGTCTCCCTCCACCTATTCAGTGCCTCTCAGATCCCAGGATTTTCCCAATCCTTCAAGACCTCCTCCTCCAGGAGCTATTCTGCCCTTCAGAGCCCACACCATGTCCACAGCCTGCTGTCTGAGCCCCCCACGGGCCTGCCAACCTTGGATGCCCAGGCCTGGAATTTGAAACCTAGGATACACGGGGCAGAGGGGATGGCTATGGGATTAAATGATGGGGCCTGGGAGTGCCTGGGTGGCTCAGTCAGTTAAGCAGCTGACTTCAGCTCAGGTCATGATCCCAGGGTCTTGGGATGGAGTCCCGCATCAGGCTCCCTGCTCAGCAGAGAGGCTGCTTCTCCCTCTCCTGCTCCCCCTGCTTGTGTGCTCGCTCTCTCTCTCTCTCTCTCTCTGTCAAATAGATACATAAAATCTTTAAAAATGAATGAATGAATGAATGGCGGGGCCTGGAAGTTCCATCCTCACAAGTGGACGGATCCAATATAACCCTAAAACAGGTGCTCCCCGCCCCCAATAGTCATCTTTGGAAAATGCAAGCCTGGGGCTCACCTCTCCAGGGCACAGCTACTCCTCAGAACCACCTAAGCTGGGCAACTGAATAAGACTTTGGGCTGCAGGGCTCCAGACCAGACTTCTAGAGGAATCTCTGGAGGCAGGCCCTAAACCTGCATGCTTAGCTGGCACCCAAGAGTTTACAGTGGCATCAGTGGGACCCACCGTTCTGGGACAAGCCTGTTTCTCCTCTGGCCCTCCCACTTCTCACCTTTGTTTCCACCTCCCATCCCTCCTCCCAAAACACGCAGCCTGTGCGGTGCCCACAACACGCCACACACCTCTGACTTTTCCTCCCCGGGCTGCATTTGTTCACATTCATCTGACAATCACAAGTATAATAAACCTGCACTCGGATCTGCCTTTCCTACTTCTAGGAACTATAGCATCTTAATGCCCCCTGGGGTGAAAAGTGAGCACTCTCTCACTCCTGTCTTCTTGGGAGCCCACCTTCTTCATCTTGCCTTCTGGTTAGTATCAAAGCACCAGTTCAATGAATCAATTAAATCAATTAAATATCAGTCACGTGAATACATGAATGGACACTCGACACTTAAGAAGCCAGGCTCAAGCAGTTGATTTGTTTCCCATTTGTCCTAAACTTTCAACAGATTAGCAAATGCTCCAAGAAATGACTAGCGCCCTTGAATCGAAGAAGGATTTTAATCCGTGGTTACAGTTTGTCTTGTATCACGACCTGGCATACCCTTCCCAGCAAGGTGTTGACTGGGTGCCTCGGATTTCCGAAGACACCTTCCTTTGGGCTGTAACCACACGCCTCCAACCCACCGTGGTTCAGAACCACTCTACGGAGCTCGGCCCCCAGAACCCATCTGGACCCACGTGACTTCACACACCCTGTCTCCTTTTTTATTTGGCATGAAAATAAGACGTTTATCATTTTAATTAGCAGCCTGTATTTTTGTAAAAATCTCAAATGAATCCAAAGCGTATAAAACATGCAAGCCCGATCCCCACATGGGTACTGTGGGCAGAGGAGTGGCGTCGTCCCTTCTCCTCGGGAGACCCCACAGCTCACTGATGTCCCCGAGTACAACTTGAACAGTTCCATTCCCCTCCTGGCCCCCAGCCATTACTGAAACCAAGGCAGTGGTCACCCGGGGCTCGCTCTCCCTCAGTACCTCTCTCCTCAACCTGAATCATCTCTGCCCGGCCCCTCACAACGACCTCTCTCTACCCCAAACCATCTTACTCATGGTACCCAATCACATTTCTTTCATTTTTGTTTTTATGTTGCCTTACTGAAAGTCACCATACACATCACTGCTCAATCCTGGCAAGAGTTCTCCATCCCCAGAGAGGAGTTCTTCCCTTCCTCTAAGACCCAGGCCCTCCCTACTTTTCCAGATGTCATCTCTGGTTTCACTTCCACATACCATCTGTATGTCCCCCAGCCCCCTTCTAAGCCCCCAGTCTCCTGTCTTCTTAAATTTGCTCAAGACTGTTCCACCTGGAAGCCTTCTCCAGCCCAACTTTGCAGGACCAAATCCCTCCCTTGCATGCCAAGACTCAACTCATGGGCTTCCTCTTCCATGAGGTCTTGTCTGATGCTCCCAGCTGGAAGCAATGGTTGATTGCTCCCTCTTCTGACCTGTCTCATAACACCATGAGAGCCACTTCTCTCATGTCTCAAGTCCTCAGTAGACCAGGAAGCTCCTGGGGACAAAAGCCATGTCTTATGTGCTTGTTTCCTCCATAGACTGGGATGGTGACAAGCATGCAGTAGACACACAAAGAAAGAAACAACTAGAGGACAGTGTACAGAGAGATGACGCTTGAAGTCACTTGAACAGCAAGAAACATGCAGTTGAGGAGAAACATTCAGAAAGATCCAAACTGTGCAGGTACTAACAATCACAGTTGCAGCAGGAGGTAGAGAAGCAGGGGCTTCTGGGACACATCCCCTGAGCAATAGTGTCCTGGGCAAGGACAGCAACCCGAACAAAGTCTTAGAGGTGAGAAGTAGGGGAAAATGAAGATGGGAAAATGAAGTTGGCGAGAAGGAGGGGGAAGGAAGGTCAGATTCAGAGGGACTTCACCCCCGGAAAGAAGTTCACAGTCAGACTACTGACAAGGCAGGGCCACTAATCTGGCCCCTGGGATGATGACCTATGGGTTGAGTGGAAGAAAAACATCTTACCCTTCTCACATCAGCTCGAGGCTTTCTCTGCCTGAAGAGACCTTCTCTACTTTCTCTTCCTAGAACCAAGTCTTCCCATCCTCCAAGGTTCACACAAAAGCCACCTTCTCTATGAAGCCAGAGACCAGAAACGAAGACACAAGATCTCATCTATGATACTCACAGAGTGTCAGGAAAAGTGCCTGAGAAGAAGGCTCTAGTAGAGCTTCAGTGACTTCTCAGTATGGAAAGATAATGCTGCTACACCATTCAATGAGACAGTATTTGCTGGAGCAGATGAACTCATGCTCATACACTTACTAGCACAGAGTGTAGGCACAATGGAAAGTAAGAAGGGGAGTTAAGGAAAGACTCCCTTATGAAGTAACAATCAGGGGCGCCTGTGTGGCTCATTGGGTTAATCGTCTGCCTTCAGCTCAGGTCATGATCCCAGGGTCCTGGGATGGAGCCCCATGTTAGTCTTCCTGCTCAGCGGGGAATCTGCCTCTCCCTCTCTCTCTCTGCCTCCCCCCCTGCTCATGCTGTCTCTCTCAAATAAATAAATAAAGTCTTTTTTTTTTAATGTTGAGGTAACCATCAGTAGAGATCAAAAGGACTCATCCTACATCAATTTACATTTATTCATTTGAAAAATATATGAGTGCCTGTTATGTGAGGGATACTGAATTCCTAGAAACTGGCTGTGTGGAGGGGAGGGGAGTAACAGGATGAGAACATTCGAGGTAAAAGAAACAAAATCTGCAAAGAGGTCAAAGACAAGAGTCGCAAGATTGGGTCTGAATGCCCAGGAGGGGCAGATGGAGCAGAGAGGCAAGAAAGTTTGTGAGAGACGGGTGACAGGATGACGGCTTAAACCAGAGCTGGGGCAGTGACTCGGGTGGAGAGAAGTAGACACATTTAGGAAAAAGGACAAAGGCAGGGTGTATAGAGTTGGCTGGTGGGTGCACAGACAGGAAACCACAAGCATCCTAAGCAAACCTGGTTCTGGAGCTAGGCCTCCCAAGAAGATAGTCACGCTCATTTATGGGGCCCGACTACATACGTGGCTAAGGCAGGAGGCACGACTGGTGGCCGCAGAGAAGGCCACAGACCAAGATTACTGATCCCTCTATGGCTCCCCCCCTGAGTCCCCCCGGCACAGTGGATTCTCCCAGCTGGCACGACAGTAGGAAAGGACAAAGTGAGCCTGAACTCTTAGCCCAGAACCCCACCCCCGAGACTCGATAGAACATGCTCTCCAGGGATCGTGTGGCTGAACATGGTAAGGTTTTGTACTTCTGAATTCCAAAAGCCTGAGCCAAGTCCAGCTTGTGAAAGACAGGCAAGGAGTAGGGGCTGGCGGGGTGTCAGGGGTGGGGGGGAACAGAGCAGGGACAGCTAAGCTGGCTTACATCCTATGAAGCCCTAGAACACCGCCCATACCTAAACAGCCTAATTGGGATTTGGCCTGTACTGAATTTCAGCTCATACTCCAAAGTTCTAGTCCCCCAAAGGGACACTGGTATAATTAGGCAACCCACCGGCTGGAGGTCAGATCAAAATCTCAAAAGCAATGAGTCTGGCACCATATGCAGGCAGGAGGCAGAGTTCACGGCCTGGCATGGCTCCTTTCCCTCCTGCTAATGCCCGGAGTCTCCAGGATCAGCTAGTATCCATGAGGGGAGCCTGACCCCACATAGCGAAATTCGTCCTTCTGGAGCAGGTCCCGCTTGGCCCCTTCTTGCTCCTCCCCCCCATCCCCAGCCCCCTTCATCCTAACTACAGGCTGGAGGTAGGCAAAAGCCCGACCACACACACGTACACATGGGTGCACGTGCACGCCCCACAGGCAGAAGTAGCAGAGCCCTGGCCACATCCCAGTCAGGACACCCTTTCCCCAGTCTCAGCTGGACCTGTGCCAGTCAAGAGTGACAGCTTAGTGGGAGAGCCAGCGATAAGCAGGCCCACGCAGCTGGACCTCATGCAGGGGGCTCCCACATCTCCGTTTCCAGTCCCAACCTCAGCACTTGCAGCAGACTCCTCCATGCAAACACTCAGGAACCTCAAATACAGTTCACCAAGCAGAACTCACCTCTCTCCCTCAGGACCTGCCACTCCACCAGCACTCCCTGACTCCACAGAGGCTCCATAGGCCTCCCCATTTCCTCACCAAGAAGCACCAGGTCCCTCGTGAGCCCTGCTCTTCCTCCCTCAGTGTCCACAGTTCCAAGTCTCTCTTCAGTTCCCCCAATCCCACTGCTGCCACTTCTTCAGCTCGTCTCACCTTCCAGACCCTTCTCCTTCCACACAACACCAGGGGGAACATCTTAACATGCAAAGATGCTCACAGCAGGCCCATAACCAAATACCCCTCCAGGTAAAGCCACGTGTGTTCCCAGGGTCTATGATTCTGGCCTCTCCTATCCCAGTTCCCATGACCTCTCCTTCATCCTCTTTTCCCCGGCCATACTTCGCTTCCTTCCTCCCGGACATGCATGCACATCTCCCCTCCTCAGCAGGCCTTTGCACGTGCTACTCCCCCAACGTGACCTCTCTGCCTGGGTCCCCCTCCCCTCCTTCAGGACTAGCTTATGCAAGAAGTCTTCCTTGGCTACCGCTGCTTCATGCCAAGCACTGTAGTTCCCAGGTTCTTGTCTATCATGTCCCTCCCTGCACTGTCCAGTGCCAGGTGGAACACTCCATCACCACGGAAAATTCTACCAGACACTCTAGACCATAAGTTCCATGAGGGCAGGGACTGAGTCTGCCTGCCCCTCACTGTCACCCAGGGCCTGGCACACACAGGCAAGCTCCATGTGGGTTGAACAAGGGAAGGGGCAGCTGAGAGGGAAGAAAGGAGAGGTGGGCAAGTGGGCTGAGGCCCATCTCCTGTGTGTCGGGGCTGTGCTGGAGTGGATGTGGTCATTCCACTTGGGGGCTGGTCACTGAGGGAAGACACCCCATCTGGAGAAGCACCAAAGGCTGGTGCAGCAAAGGGAAGTGAGTTGCCAGGAAGAGGAATGTTCTTCAGCTGTCCCAACCCAGAGTGAAGAGCCACCGTCCAGACCTTCCCTCAGCTGCTCCCATTCCAGCCCAATCCATGAGGTAAATCTCCCACACCTAGGCTGGTCCTCCTCAAACCCTCTTTGGTGAGAGGGCGGCTGCAGCCACATGACATGGCCTCGCTCCCAGACAGGCTAGGGCTAGGCTCTGCCATGCAGAGTGAGTGCTTTGCAGCCAGCCCCAAAGCCCAAGCCAGTCAGACCCGGCCTTCAGGCTGGTCCAAAGCTTTACACTCTGGATTCCTGGACTTCCCCGCTGCCTGGGTTTCCACCCAAATTCCTGGGGTCTGAATGTTCCCTGAGTCTGTCAGAACACAGGTCCGTGAAAGGGGCCAAGAGGTGAAGCAAAAGTCACAGACTCAATCCCCTGTGCACCCCCCACCAGACCACGGCACCCTAAACCACCACTGCCCCACCTGAAGTGGTCCTCCCATCACCAAGGGGTGCCCCTCGCTGGCCCAGAGCCCTAGGGTGGGCTGCCCAGGAAAGATACAGCCCAACAGTCAAGGCAAGGTGCCAGCTCCGGTTGCCACAGTATTGTTAAAAGTCAACGGTCTCCCAGGGAGGTGGTTACACGGGTGTTTGCTTTATAATAATTTGTTAAACTGAACATTTCTGTATGTGTTGTATTTCACAATTTTTTTAAGACTAAAAAAAAAAAAAGGCAACCGTCTTTGTGGAATGTAAACCCTGGTGAAAGCCAAAACTCAGGCCAGTGCCAGAGTCACCACCCAGGACTCAGCCACCAGCAAGAGCAGCCCCGGGAGCTGGTAAGCATCCTAGAAGCCCACCCTGCACCCAGGGCCTGGCAGCTCCAGGCCTATACTTGCTGGGGAGAAGGTTCCGCCGACTCCCAGTGAAGTGCCTTGGCAGGAGGAAAGGGGAGAAACAGACGAGCACACACTGCTCTCGAGATGGCACTCACCAGCCTGACGCCTCTTCCACTACCCACACAGCCTGCCAGCCTCTGGACCCCAGGGCCCACAATACCCAGAGAGCAAAGTTAAGGATGAAGTGGGGTCTGAGAACTGGTTTTGGAAGAGAGAGAAAAACCACACAGAGAGCAAGCAGTTCACATGATGGCCAGCACACAGAAGAGCTCCAACTTGGGGCATCTGGGTGACTCAGTGGTTAAGCGTCTGTCCTCAATCCCAGGCTCAGGTCATGATCTCAGGGTCCTGGGATCGAGCCCTACATCAGGCTCCCTGCTCAGCAGGAAGCCTGCTTCTCCCACTATGCCCCCCTCACCCTGCTTATGTTCCCTCTCTCGCTGTGTCTCTTTCTGTCAAATAAATAAATAAAAATCTTAAAGGAAGGAAGGAATGAAGACAGGCAGGCAGGCAGGTTCCATCTTACTACTGAAAGATGCACAAATTAAATCAGCAACGGGATGCCGTCTTCACCCAACCTACCAGCGATGATTACCAAGAACGGTGAGACAGGAGAAAGCAAAGAGCCAGGATAAAAGCCCTCTCACAAACCAAAGAGCAGAATATAAACCGGACACCTGGCTGAGGGCAATCAGGGCTATCTGCCAATGTCGGGGCTTTGAACACCCATTTGGTAATTCCATTCCAAGGAAACATGTGAGGAAACAAACTGACTGGAGTGCAAAGACGTGGGTACACTGATATTTGGAGCAGCACCCTCTACAGGAACAAAAAATTGGAGGCATCCTAAATGTTTGATGCATAAGTTATAACATAACGGAACACTGGGAGGCATGTTAAAAAAAAAGCAGAAACTCTTAATTTATTATTAAAAGATGCTGCTTGATCTTTGCCCAATGTTGAGGGAAGAAGACCGGTTAGAGAATATTATGGTATAGTCTATACTGGGATAGTATGATCTCATGTATATTCATGAAGTGTAGGGTTGGGGCTTACAAGTATGAACAGTTCAGCCTACAGAGGCACACAATTCATAAAAGCAAAACTATCTGGAAAGATAAATTTTTGATCAGCTCTACATGAAGAGGTGGATTCTGAGGGAGGTTCAATGACCTTGGACTATTCTAATTTTTTCTTATTTTATCAAAGAAGTAATAAAGATATCCCATTAAAATAAAGCACTAGGTAAGAAAAAAACAGGCCTAAATACACACGGATATAAAGAACAGGAAAGGAGCAGACATTTAACAAAGAAGACATCCAGATGGCCAACAGATACATGAAAAGATGTTCATCATCACTTATCATCAGGGAAATGTAAATCAAAACTACAATGAGCTATCACTTTACACCTGTCAGAAAGGCTAAAATCCACAACACAGGAAACAATAGGTGTTGGTGAGGATGTGGAGAAAAAGGAACCGTGTTGCACTGTTAGTGGGAATGCAAACTGGTGTAGCTTCTGTGGAAACAGTATGGAGGTTCCTCAAAAAGTGAAAAATAGACCCACCCTATGACCCAGCAATCTCATGCCTGGGTATTTACCCAAAGAATACAAGAACATGAATTCAAAACTATATATGCGCCCCAATGTTTATAGCAGCATTATCCACGATAGCCAAGATATGGAAGCAGCCCAAGTGTCCACTGATAGATAAATGGATAAAAAAATTGTGATATATATACACAAC
Source organism: Lutra lutra (assembly GCF_902655055.1). Classification (NCBI taxonomy): domain Eukaryota; kingdom Metazoa; phylum Chordata; class Mammalia; order Carnivora; family Mustelidae; genus Lutra; species Lutra lutra. The sequence continues at coordinate 74,345,832 of NC_062282.1, read as the reverse complement.
GGGATATTACCAGCCGTGAAAAAAAAAAAATGAAAGCTTGCCATTTACCATGATAAGGATCGAGCTAGAGGGTATAAGACTAAGCAAAATAAGTCAGTCGGAGAAAGACAAATACCATATGATTTCACTCATATGTGCAATTTAAGAAACAAAACAAATGAGCAAAGGAAAAAAAAGGGGGGGGGGGAGCAAACCAAGAAACAGACTCTTAACTCCAGAGGACAAACTGATGGTTACCAAAGAGAAAGGTGTGAGGGAAATAGGGGATGGGGATGAAAAAGCACACCTGGGATGAGCACTGGGTGATGCACGGAATTGCCGGGTCACTGTATTGCACCCCTGAAACTAACACAACACTGTATGTTGACTAACGAAATTAAAACAAAACTGTAAAAAAAATGAAAGAAAGAAGAAAGAAAGAGAGAGAGAAAGGAAGGAAGGAAGGAAGGAAGGAAGGAAGGAAGGAAGGAAGGAAGGAAGGAAAAAGAAAGAAAGAGGGAGGGAAGGAGGGAGGGAGACAAGAGCGACAAAATTTGGGGAACTAGGAAGCAGGTAGATGAGAGGAGCTGACTTAACAGACCTAAGCAAACTAAATCCTAAGTCAGCAGTGAGGAAAGCCAAAAAGCCACCTGATGTTCAACCAAGAATTACACAAAGCCTTAGGAATTACAGGCACCGGGGACCAGGGAGAGGTGGGGCGTGGAGCAGGAGGGCGGCTGAAAGCCCCTGTAATCAGCTTTTAGGTAAAGAGATCCCTCTCCAGCTCCCTGCAGCCAGGGGGCTGCCCCTCAACTTGCTGGCAGAAGACTGGAGGATTACTTTCTCTGAAGGGTTACGCAGAAGATCTCTGGTTTGGGAACACCGGGTGCAGTTGAGAGCAGAGATACCACACTGAAAACAGGGGAATTAAGCGTGGGTTTACACTCTGAATGTTAAGACCCCCTTGCTTGCTTCCCCCATCAGATTCTCAGAATGCTGGCAGCATGGTGAATGTCCTCAAAGCTGCAAGATGGAAGAGGCTTCTCTGGGTTACCTAGCCAGCCCTAGAGAAAAGAAGAGTCAGAAGTTCCCCCAAAAGGACTGCTATTCTGTGCACAATGCACACACGCACACACACATACCAGAGTTTCCAACCCACTTTTTAGTGAATGTGAATAAACAGGCAAGTATTATCAGACATTAGAAGAAATTATCTAATAAGAAAGAAGACAAAGTAAACAGAATAAAAAAGGGAAGAGACAAAGCAAGGAGAGTAAAATTTTAAAGAGTAACAGTTAGTGTAGTCAAAATATGTTTCCAGGAAACTAATAGATTGCTGCAGAGTAAAAACATGCAAAGAACCTATGAGTTCTTGGAAATTAAAAATACAACAGTAGCGGGAGCCTGGGTGGCTCAGTGGTCAAGCCTCTGCCTTTGGCTCAGGTCATGATCTCAGGGTCCTGGGATTGAGTTCCACATCAGGCTCTCTGCTCAGCAGTGAGCCTGCTTCCCCCCTCTCTCTGCCTACTTGTGATCCCTCTCTTTCCATCAAATAAATAGATAAAATCTTTTTTAAAAATACGACAGTAGCAATGAAAAATTCAGTAGAAGGAATGAAAGATATGGTTGAGAGAATCTCCCAGAAAGAACAGTAAAAAGAAGGCTAAAGAGCAATGCTACTACGTTCAACATCTGAATGATCAAATATATCTGTTACTAGCACAACAATGCTAAATAGTAAACTGCCAACAAGTCAGTGGCATCCAACAATAAGAATGTTCTGCGTATGCATCTGGGATGGTTGCTGACCTTGGCTGGGGACGGTTGGCTCTGCTCCATGTGTCTCTCATCTTTCTCCTGGAAACAGTAGGCTAACCTGGGTGCGTTCTCATGGTGATGACAGCAAGCAAAAGCAAGCAAACTCTATCACTCTATAAGTGACTTTCAGACCTTTATCTCTGTTATGATTACAATATCCCATTGGCCCAGAGCAAGGTGCAGGTCTCAGCTCAGAGTCAGAGAAAGAGGGCACACTGCATTACACTGCAAAGTATATGTTCATGAGGAAGTGGTTGTTTTTGCAATCGACCATGTAAGAGTTTTGGTTTTTTTTTTAAGACAGAAAATAGAAAAAATAGGAAGATATCACAAAATAAATAATTCCAATACACTTCCTAAAGCTAAAGGACATGATTTTTCTAGACTGCATAGCTCACCAAGATCTTAGCAAACAAAAGGAAATAATATCATACCAAAATCACACCAAATATCAATTTCAAGTCACTGGGAACAAAAAAAAGTTCCTAGAACCCTCTAAAGAAAAAAGCTACAACAGGATTCATTCAAAACCTGGAGAACCAAAATGGCATCTGAATTTTCAAAGGCAACTTCAAAAGCTAAAAGACAATGGACAAAGACTTCAAAATTCTTAAGGAAAATACTTTCAAATTAGAATTCCATACCCAACCAAACTATCACATTAAGTATGACAGGAAAATTAAGAAAATTAAGAGTTTATAACATATACAAGGTTTAAAAGCTTCACCTCTGGGGCATGTTTTCTTAGGAAGCCACAGAGAATGTGAAGCCAGAACAAGGGGTAAACCAAGAAGTACAAAGACACAGGACACAGGGAACAGGAAATCCTACTCAGAAGAGAAGGGAAGCCAATTCTCAGGGTAACGGTGAAGGAAAAGCTCAAGAATACAGACATATACCCAGCACAGAGAACAACCAGTCCAGACCAGGGCAAATCAGAAGGTTCCAGGAGACACTTTCTCAGCAAGAAAATCCTGGTAAAATACTCATGTGCTGAATATACTGAGAGGAGATCTGTGTAAGTCGGGGGGGAATATGGAAACAAAACAGTGACAGATGCACAGAAAATTAAGCAAATACCAACAATGATTAATTGTGGCGAAAACACAAGGTTCTTTAGCCAAAGGAAAATATTCACAATTTCATAGGACATAGGCCAAATAATGTAAACACTAAATACTGATCTATCAAAGCTTCTATTATAACTGCCCTGGGAGCACAGGGGTGGGGGGTGGGGCACAGTATGAGAGGGTGTGCAAGCACGTGTATGTGTGTGTGTGTGTGTGTGTGTAAGTGGACAAGAATGCTCACTTTCCACAGTGAGAAGTGAGTAGATAGTGCTTAGAAGTAAAACATTAAAAAAGTAGCAACACAAACATGTTTTGTAGAATTATGGAAATAGATACTGAAAAAGATCAGTTAAAAGGGTTGAAAATGGTTAGTTCTGGGATGTGAAACTGAGGACAAATGAGTATATAGGTGGAAGATGGGCTTCCTTTCATAACAAGTGTTGTGTAAGCATTTAGTTCTTATGCTAGTGTACAACTTTGGTAACAAGTGGAAACTAAATTTGAAAAGGAAAATTGCCACCCCCCAAAAAAGGGGGATCCCAAAAAGGGATCTCAGGATCCTGGGATTGAGCCCCAGGCTCTCTGCTCAGCAAGAAGCCTGTTTTTCCCTCTCTCCCTGCCTGCTGCTCCCCCTACCTGTGCGTTTTCTCTCTCTCACTCTTTTTCCCTCTCTCTCTCTCTCTCTGTCAAATAAGATCTTGAATAAAAGAAAGAAAAAAAGAAAGAAAGAGAAGAGGAGAGGAGAGAAGATGAAAGGAAAGGAAAGGAAAGAAAAAAAAAAAGAAAAGAAAAAAGAAAAGAAGCAGGTCATGGGCAGGGGGACCCAGGGGAAAGGACTGAATTCTGAGCAGCCATGCTGGTAAAGACTTCTGAAAAGCAGGTGATCGATAATTTCCAGTATAGAGTTACATGCTCCAGAATTTTTCTATTCATCTCAAAGAGCCCTTTCAAAATACACTATTTGCAAACAGTATTTGAAAAAAATGAAAAACTGGAAACATCCCAAGTGTTCATCAGTAAAGGACTTAAATAAATTGCAGACTATCCATCCAATGGAACACAAAGCAGATGTCTGAAAGGACCTAGCGTTTTGTGTGCTGATGATGTGGAAAGATGCCCAAGACATGTTATTAAATGAACACAGTGAAATATGTATCATATGCGTCCATATGTGGAAGTAACGTGTGTGTGTGTGTGTGTGTGTGTGTGTGTGTCTACATATATTTCTAGAAAAGAATGGTGAAGCTTAATTCAACCATCTATTAACAATGGGTATTTCTGGGAGATAGACCAAGGGAACTGATACTTTCTATAGTCCATTCATATGTTAATCAAATATTTATTGAGCACCTACATATGGTATGTGCTATAGTACTTGGAATTTTTATCATAAAAATCAGAAGAAAATAAACAAGGATTTGGAAATAAGAAAAAAACAAGGGGCATCTGAATCTTGGTTTCAGCTCAGGTCATGATCTCAGAGTCGTGAGACTGAGCCCCACCCCAGGCTCCATGCCCAGCCTGTAGGCTACTTAGGATTCTCTCTCCCTCTCCTTCCAGCCCTCCCCGGCCTCTCTCTAAAATAAATAAAGATAGATCTTTGGAAAAAAAAAAAAGTTTAAAAAAGAACTAAGAAAAAATAAGTACTAAAATAGTTGATTAAAATTTGTTTTCATTTTAGAAATAAAATCCCACCCAGAGGATATGGAAGGATGTAGGAGCCAATCAACCCAGGCTCAACAGGAACTGCTCCAGAAAGTTGGGAGCCTGTAGGTGGATCCTTCCTCCACTTTCTGAGCTGGGAGCCTTTGCCACACTCGAGAGTGAACAGCACCAGCCCTACAGTCGACCCTGTGGAAGCAGGGCTCTCCATCTACCGGGCCCAATGGGACCACACACTGGAGACTCTGGGACACTTGGCTGGGACCAGGAGAGGGACCCAGCTGGCCTGATCCTGGTGAGGCCCTGTGCTAATCACTGCTGCATGAAGTGGGGATGTTCTCTGGAGCCTCGAAGCCATCCCTCACAGCCCGTAGGAAGCGCCAAGCTCCCTTCCAGTCTCGACTAACAGAGCTCCTCTGGCAGTGGGGTTCCAGACTCCTAACAGGTACAGGCAAGGGATGCCCCGGTGATGACTGAAGGAGCACAGGCCTGAAGGAGCAAGTCAGCCAGCTCTGGGTTCTGCCGTGGGCACTGTCTGACTCAAGAAAGGCCCTCAACCACTCCAAACTTTGCACGCCACGATAATGATACCCACCGGCAAATTCACTGGAATGCGTCACGCAGAGTAGCCAGCACAGTGTCTCATGCGGGGAGGTGAAAACGGAAAGGATGGCAGTGCCGGGTAAAAATACAACCGCAGAAGGTCCCTGACCGGAAAGGCAGAGCGCTCTTACTGGAACAGCCTTCCACAGGTGCACATGAGGAAGTGGGGATGCATCCTTAAATCGCAAAAGATGATCTCCCAAGAGAGACGAGGCTGGGCAGGAAGGCTCCACAACTCAGAGACAGATACTATGATCCTCATTTTGTGGATAAGGAAACTAGGGTTCAATCTAACTTGCCCATGGTTACCAAGGTTAGGAATTGAATTCTGCCTCTTTAAAACACACACACACACACACACACACACACAATAGATGTCAGCTCCAAAGCACCATTCCAGCTGGGTATGGGGAGGACCTCATGCTACTATCAGAGAAATCCAAATTCATGTGCAAATACTGAATCCCTTCTTTTTTTTTTTTTTTTTTTTTTTACCAAATAGACATTTTTAAAATTGATAATCCACAGACCAAGTAAAAGAGGTCAGAAAGCAGGCATTCTCAGACTCTGCTGGTAAAAGTAAACAGAGTAAAAGAGTAAACAGAGCCTTTCTGTGAACTGATCAGCGATACGTGTGACCAAACACCTGCGCTGACTTCACAATAGCGGGAAATATTTTCAATGGGCAGAAGTCTCCCACTCGACTTCGACTCCCAGCATTTCCTACAGTGACATCCGCACAATCAAACCAAGACATAAGGGTGTTCACCGCAGCCCGCTCTGCCATTTTTTTTGGAAATGATACAGCTCCACCGTGAAGCTGTTGGGTTGACGTGGGAAGTTGTCCAGAATACACTATTCAGTAGAACAATCACTTTTCACACTGTTATGAAAGTTCCGAATCAGGGGTGCCCCCGGGGGTTCAGTCAACTAAGCATCTGCCTTTGGCTCAGGTCCCGACATCCAGCCCCTCATCAGGCTCCCTGCTCAGTGGGGAGTCTTCTTCTCCCTCTCTCTCTGCCCCTCTCCTCCATACATGCTTTCTCTTGCTCTCTCTCTCAAATAAACAAATAAAATCTTTAAAAAAAAGAAAGTAAGTTACCAATCAATTATATTAAAGACTCACGTGCACACATGCACACATAACTTCTGGAAGGATCCTTAAGAATTTGCACGGAGGTCGGGGCGCCTGGGTGGCTCAGTGGGTTAAAGCCTCTGCCTTAGGCTCAGAATATTCATGGAGGTTATTTCGGAGAGCAGAGGCTGATGGGCTTCAAACGTTTGCTATCTTCCCTCCTGCACTCTTTAAACGTTCACCATGAATGTGATACCTTTAAAAGCACCCACATGATTTAAGCCAGAAAATCCACTTCTAAGAATTTAATGTGCCTTGCTCTCCACCAATATTTCCTGAATAATAAATGTGAACAGAGATCCAGTGATGAGGACGTTCGCCCACATGGAGGGAGAAGAAAGGAAGAAGCATCTTATATATCCATCCACAAAGTATGGTTCCAACCAATACAAGCAGGAGTGCAGCCCCTGGGAAGATGGTCAGGAATGTCCACCAAGACCCACATGCATGGCCAACACAGCAAGAGGAACATCTCAGTCACAGAAATGTTGTATAGTCAATATGACCCCACTTTGGGTTTTGTATCCAGATGGTGCTATTATTAAGTTCTTTTCCTTTGTATTATCATTCTATAATAATCGCATACTTTTCAATAATGAAAAAACTTCTTTCTTATAAATGCTAATGCTAGAGCAAAGTCTTGCATGAGAAGCTTGCCTCTGTATAAAACTGATGGTTTCCATAATCTCAGTAGTGATGAAAAGACCATCACCAATGCAATGAGACCTAACACTACCAGCATGTCCCCCAGGACCAAGGGAACAAATGGTGCCCCAGGTTTGACAATGGGTGGTGCCCACATTTGGATGCGGTCTTGAAATACATGCTCCCCATCTCAAGAGTCCCTATCTTCCTGCCCCCTTGAGCCTGAAGGAGGCCAGAAGGGTAGGGAGCTAATCCCAGGCTGGGACCATGTCAGCAGAGCATGGCACCGTATCAGGAGTACAGGCTAGCCCTGTTCTGGCATGTTGGGGGACCTTTACAAGGGCCACATCCCCTCTCTGATACTATTCCTTTTTTTTTTTTTAAGATTTTTATTTATTTATTTGACAGAAAGAGCATGTGTGCATGCGCACATGAGTGGGTGGGGGGAGAGGCAGAGGGAGAAGCAGATTCCCCATGGAGCAGGGAGCACAACCCAGGACCCAGATATTAGGACCTGAGCTGAAGGCAGATGCTTAACCAACTGAGCCACCCAGGTGCCCCTATCTTTTTTTTTTTTTTCTTAAGATTTGTTTAGTTGAGAGAGAGAGAGCGAGAGCAGCACAAGCAGTGGGAAGGGGCAGAGAGAGAGGGAGAGAAGCAGACTCCCCATTGTGGGGCTCAATCTCACGACCCTGAGATCATGACCTGAGCCAAAATCAAGTCAGAGTCTCAAGTGGCTGAGCCCCCCCAGGCATCCTGACGCTATTATCTTCATAGACGATGAGAACTCCTGTTCTAGCTACCTCGAAATAGGACTGACAGAAGGAGCAAAGGAGAGGCCTACCGCATGCCAGGCACTGGTGGGGTACGTGTGAGCGTGAAGCTGTTCCTCATCAACTCCAGGCCTGACTCTCACAGAGCCGAGGCAAAAATCTGGAGATGCCCCCTGGGAATGGGCTGAGGTGGGATTCCAGCCCACCCCCCCACACACACACCCCCATCCCCTCCCCGCCACCTTATCCAGCGCTCAGCCACACACACCTGCTGTCCCCTCCCCGACGTGTCTTTCAAGGAAGTCAGAGTCCCAAAGAAAAGCAAACCCCTTGGGCGGCTCCTGGAAGCAACAGTAGCCCTACTGTCCCAGTTGTAAGAATCCCTTTGCAAAGAAAGTTTTTACAAAGAGAAAGGCAAAGAGAGGATTGGGGGAGGGTTAACGACAGCAGAAGGGCAGAGTAAACCATTTCAAGTCCTGACATAGGCAAACTGGTTCTTAAAGTCACCTGTTTCTGAACAGGAACGCAAGCTCTGTCCCGTCATGCCACACAGCTGGGGCGCCGTGCACTGCCAACTAACTTACATAAGCTCGTGAAAACCCCATTCTTTTGAGCTCCCTGTTTGTGCAAATAGTGTCAGGGGCGCATCCGAGCGCCACGGCCATCCATCATCGCCCGTGCGTTTCCCAGGCTGGCGCTGACTCACCTGGGCCCGAACCCATGCTGTGTACACACCACCCGAGCTCTGCAGGCTGCAGGCAGCATCTGTCACCTTCCGGCCTGTGGCCACCTTCTTCCCCACGTATCAGGCCCACAAAAGCTGAACTAATGATGACACGGCCCTGAGCATTCAGAGCGAGAGGAAAAGGGCCCCGGGGACGGAGAGGATGTGTTCTGTGTTTACTTTGACCGATCAACGCAACCAAAGCTTGGGGGTTTGGAAACCACTGCCCTGCCCTGGAGAGAAGAGAGCCAACGAGCTTGAGACATCCTTGTACACCCGCCAGCCCAGAGGAAACCTCAAAGGGCTCTTTCGCTCAGCTCCCATAGCACAAGGGACCCTGGGACTCTAATAATCCACAGTTAGCAGCTACCAAGTAGCTGTAAGCCGCCCTCCCAGCTAGTTACTTACCCCTCAAAAAGAAATTCTTTTCTAGAAGTCCACTTAAAAAAGAAAAAATGCACACAAACCCATTTGCAGCCTCAGAGCCCTGATCCCAGGGGACAAGATGGATTCAGCGGCACACACCCACCGGATCCCGGAGCCTGGAGACGATTCGATGCCTTGATTTTACACCACAATGAGCACCAGGCAAGCCCCATCTGTATCTCTGAAAATGAGGTGCATTTACTGAGTTACATATCTGACATGAGCTCCGATGAGCAAAGGGTAGGATACATCCCACTAGGACACTTACAAAACTTCACGCTTTCAATTCTCCACATATATTGATCTTTGCTATTTATGTACAGAAATAAATACAGACACATTCAGGCACACATGGCTAACGTACAAAATCTGGGCGATGCGAACGCTACCCAAACAGACTGGAAAGGGTTAACAAAATTCTGCAACACGGTTCTCACTGCATCAACACCCTTAAAAATCAACACTTGCTGCTTCCGTGAGTTCCTGAGCAGCAAGGCTGGGTCGGTCTCCTTGGGAGCACAGATCCACTGGTCTTTTCTCTGTCCCCAAAGTATTTTCCAGGAGACCTTGGACCCTAACCACAAATGAACATCCATGTTGCAGGTCTTGATCGGACAGGAGAGACCCAAGCAAGCCCAGGTATTCCAGAAGAGATCCATTCTTAGTAAACATCCGTATGATCTAAACCCCGCTTCAGTGGATAGAGGAGCAGCAAGGAACAAAGCAGACAGAACAAGCCTATCCTCCACCTCACAGAACTCACTTCTTCTTTTTTTTTTTTTTTTTATCTATTTGAGAGAGAGAGAGAGAGAGAGTACATGTGTGCGAGCAGGGTGAGAGGCAGAGGGAGAGGCAGAGAATCTCAAGCAAACTCCCCAGTGAGCTTAGAGCCCGAAGCGAGGCCCTATCCCACAACACTAAGATCATGACCTGAGCCAAAGCCAAGCGTCAAGACACTCAACTGACTGAACCCCCCATGCGCCCCCATTATGGCTTTTAGTATGGGGTTTTTGGTTTTGGTGATCTGTTTCCTAACCAAGGTGGCAAAATCCTTTTATCTTCACACTTTTGTCAAGAGTCTCATTTTTCTCAAACGTGTAAATTGTAGCCCCAATCACTGTATCTATTAAAAGGGCCCCCATGATCCTGAAGTTGGTCCTAGGCTGAGAAAAGAGACCGCTGAATTATAGCCCGGGGTCCTATCTTCTGTTTCTGAGTTACCTCAGAGAGGTCAGCTGCCAGCCTATGTTCAACATTTCTGAACTCCTTGCCATCTGGCTGTGGGAAAACTTTGAGCATCGGACCACCTACCAAGAATCCAGAGAGGTCTCAAAACATCTAGCAAGTCCTAAGATGTCTCAGCGATGCCCTTAAGAAAGTTGTGCCCAAGAGTTAAAACCGTCTCTTAGAAAAACACATCACCAGATAAAGAGAAGTTATTTTGTGGGATCTAATTGTGGGTTCCAGAGCATGTTCCAAAAGGGGAGACAAGAAAGAAGGGCCATGCTCTCCTGGGCCATGTATGACCAGCAGATCTGGTCTGGCAGATCCCAACGGAGGCTCCAAATCAAGACAGCTCTGGAAGCTCGGGAACAGAATTCAGCCATTTCAGTGGGGACAGGGACAGGCTTCATGCCTGCCTCTCTCAGGAGCCACAAGGAAGAGTGTCTTTCGGCCTGAGCACCTCACCCGCCTGACATTTGAAAGAACATCCCTGCTCATCTGCAAAGGGTCAGCCCCATCGCTCCCTGGGCAAATCAGGTGGAGATGGAGCTTTTCCAAGCTTTTATTTATTCTCTGATTCAGCTCCCAAGAATCCAGGGCCAGGAGGGCTAGCAGAGTTTGCTCAGAACTGAGATAATGTGTTTTCTATCCAGAAAACACATCTCAGCCAGTTACCACCTTGCTGCCTTCTCCAAAGTGATTATAATTATAGTATTTGTTCCGTAATTGCTACCTACTTGCACATACAAAATCCCTGAATCTTAAAATAAATTATAGCTCCTTTTTTATTTAACAGCCATTGTGCTGCCAGTTTACAAAGAAGACGAGATACCTCTAATTATTATTGTAGTAACCAGCCAAAGGTGAGTAAAGCTTGAGTTCTCAGCAGGTGACGTGACTTATTAGTACAAAAGAGAATTATCAAGAATAATTTTACTTAACAGCCTAATTAAGGATGTCTCAATTCTAGGCTCGAGGACCAGCAAGAACAACCTTGGATCTGCCCTTTTTCTGGCTTACTGCTGACCTCAACACAAACGATGAAGAAAGGCAAGCTAGCTGTGGTCATTGTGACACTTAATTTCTCCACACCTATTTAAAGAGGGCTCTGGACTTCTCTGAAGAAAAGGGTACAAGACCCAGGAGGTTATTCTGTGTCTAGGGGCTATCAAGAAACCTCTGACGAGCTGGGTCTTGGACCCTGGCGCCAAGGCAGGCAGAACAGATTCGCATCTGGGGCCCAGGCAGCAGGAATTGACAGGCAGGAAGGCAGCTGGTTTAAACCTCCTCTTTGACGTGCCTTTTGCCTCTGAGTGAGGCCAGAAGCTGATACAGCTGTCAGAGCCCCAGTGAGAAGGTCTGAACCAACTCGTGCTGCTATGCAGGGAGGAGGGACTGACAGAGGCACTCCCATCTCGGGAGAGGACTGAGCCAGGTGCGCCCAACAAAGAGCAAGGCCACCACTTCTCCCTGCGGTACCCGTGTTTGCTCACCAGGGGCAGGAGGGGACTCCAGGCCCACGAGGAGCTCATGGGATAACAAACCTCACCTTCCAAGACAAGCACCTCCATTCCTGCTGGGGGGGTACTCTATGGGAGTCTCCATCCAAGATTCCTGCAGCAGGGGGGTGTGGTGGGGGGTGCTCCCTGACCACACTGCTCCCGGACAAGAGTAAGGACAAGAGTGAACTCAGCCGGGTGGAAGGAGAGCCCCACAAGGCCAGAAGCAGGAGTGTGGGTCCTCCCTTGACCTGGGCCCCCCAAACCCTGCCTGCCAGGCCATAGCCATCTGACAGCCATCAACCCAAATACTGATTCACCGGGGATCCCGCTTGGGAGGCCCACATCCCAGGACTGGGATTGGGGGTGTCACTCATCGGCGACAGAAGACTCACGGGATGTCCCTGATAAAGATGAACACCTTCTCTGCCCCAGGCTCCAAGCCAGAAGCTGATGAAACACGGAAGGACAAAGCAGTCCACCTCCCTGTCCTCAAGGGACTCATGGCGTAGTGTGGGCTGTGGTCGCCCTGCGGCTCACCGCCAGCATAACCTTAGCCATGACCCTTCTCCCTGTCCTCTCAGCCTTTATCTGGAGAAGAGGACAAAAATGACATTGTGGAGTGACAAGATAGTGATCGAACACCACCAATGCTACCCATAGGAGGTACCCCCACACAGAGCTGCAGAGTAGTCCCCACACAGGGCACCTGGGTGGCTCAGTCGATCAGGTGTCTGCCTTCAGCTCACGTCATGATCCCAAGGTCCTGGGATGGAGCCCTGCATCAGGCTCCCATTCAAAGGGGAGTCTGCTTCTCCTTCTCCCCGCTGCTGTGCTCTCTCGCTCTCAAATAAATAAATAAATAAAATCTTAAAAAAAAAAAAAAAAAGAGTAGTCCCCACAGCAGGCCGCCTGGGTTGGGACCCCAGCTCCTGTCCTCACTAGTTCTGTAACTGTGGGTCAGGTAGACGGCTGTGCCCGTGTGCTCATGGGCCAAGTAGAGAGAAGAGGACCTGCCTCCCAGAGCTGATGTGAGAAGTCGATGGGTAAACACCTGTCAAATGCCAACAACGGAGCCTGGCCCAGAGCTGGCATTCCCAAAGTGCTTAGTATCGGGTATTACTGTCACAGCTACTCGTTATTATGACCCTCTGACATGCTGGGGATCCAGTAGGGAAGAAAAGACTGTTCTTGTCACCAAGGGAGATAAAACTGCCCCATTGCTTGCTTTGCACAGTGATCACTGATTCCTGGGAAGCCCGGGGGAGGGCCCCTGCCCAACTTAGTGTGGATCAGAGAACACCCCTAGAAGAAGAGACATCCCATGCAAGCCCCGGGAGGCCAGGCAGGTGTTAGCCAAGCCAGGCACAAGGAGTAGGGGGAAGGAAGGGCAGTCTGGGCAGAGGGAACAGCAAGTGCAAAGTCAGAGACCAGGGGAGCAGCATGAGCTGGTGAGGTGGGCAGGGACATCTCAGTGAACCATGGTGAGATGAAAGAGACCTCAGCCCACCCAAGGGTGCTGAGAACTTGACCTCTGTACAGGTGCAGGAATTATCCAGTTTATTTTGCATTAAACCCCAAAATGAACATCTAGAAACAAGTGTGTATGGAGGCCCAAGGCAGCTCTGGGCTGGGTCCAGGGTAGCATGGACTGAATAAGACCCTCGTCTTGGATCCAGGACCCTGGGGTCCCGATCCAGACCACAGAACTCGGGCAGAGCCTGCCTGCTCCCGCAGAGGCATCCATGGATGTGGGGCCCAGAGCTCCCAGGGCTCCCTGGTGGGGCCTGCCCCATGCTTGTGATGGCTTCTCTCTGACACACACGTACCCTGTCAACATGTCACCTGGCATGGAGTGCCAGCTTCCCCCTACACAGGCACACTTGCCCCACGGTGCAGGGCCAACTGCGTTTGGCTCCATTGGGGTTTGGGATTCATATTTTTTTAAAGATTTTATTTATTTATTTGACAGAGATCACAAGTAGGCAGAGAGGCAAGCAGAGGCGGGTGGGGGAAGCAGGCTCCCCGCTGAGCAGAGAGACGGATGCGGGGCTCGATCCCAGGACCCTGAAATCATGACCCAAGCCAAAGGCAGATGCTTAACGCACTGAACCACCCAGGTACCCCAGGATTCATATTTTTAAAACAGTGTTAGTTTCTGCTCTGAAGCCTTTCTCAGACTAGGTGACCTAGGTGACCTACTGTGCGTGACTTTACAAGAGACAGGGAGCCAGAGCTTGGAGCGGGAGAGCTAGACCTGGTCGTCAGGTGGATTGCAAGGTAGGTGATAGAAACCTAGCAAAGTCCACTTGGGCCTTCAACAGTGGGGCCACCAAAGCCATTCGAGCAGACACGGCCAGAGTATGGCCCAAAGCCACTCCCTATGTAGCTCAGATAACCAGGAGAAGCCATGGGAGGATGCTGGTCAGCCCTTCCTTACAGAGAGTGACAACTGACAGCTCAGCTCCCAATCCCAGACCATCATCTCCTCACTGTGTGATCTGAGGGAGTCACTTACCCTCTCTGTGCCTCGGCCTCCTCACCCACAAATAAGTTTCCTAATAGCCCATAGCCCAAGAGGTTTCTGAAAAGTAAAATAATGAACATCAAGGGTCCAGGAGATCTTTGCACAATCTGGCTCTCAGTCACATCAGCTCTTATCATTCCAGTACTTTTCGGGGGGCAGGGATGGGAAGGCCATCGGAGGCACTGTCAGTGACCTGCCAAGTAGCATTTCCTCCACTCCAGGAGCATGTGGGGCCTAACAGAAACAACCCTGGAAACCTCTTGTTTGCTGTTGGGGAGGGAGGCAAAGCTTTGGGAGAAAAAAAAAATTCATTCAAATTTTTATGGGCACTTTTTTGTCACAGACTTGAGCATCAGGCCAGCCATTCCTCAAATCTATTCTAAAATCGAAGGCAAGTCAAACAGTAGGGGATGAGAGTTAATATAAGTCACGATGAACATATTCATCCCAAACCAAATCTGGGAGCAAGGGGAGTTCTTCTCGGTGCTCTGTGCGCGCTCTTGGTTCTGGGGATGCCCCCAGATGTGAGTGTGGACAGTTCACTCATACCCATCTGGACAGGTGGGATTCACATCAACTCCTGTAATTCACCATGACAAGGGCTGGGTGGGCTCTTCCACTGTGATACGCTGTTTAGCATCTGCCTCTGGGGAGGAACGGAGTCCCTGCCACAGCCCAAGGACCAGAACACAAAGCCCCAAACAGAAGGTCATCAGATGCATTAGACGCCAAGAGCTTCCCAGCCACTTCTGGGAACTACACCGTGGTCACCAGAGAGCCCACATCTCCAGAATGCACTTCCTCACGTCCCCCAGAGAGCCCAGGCAGGAGCTCCATCCCCTGCTCTATCCTTCGCTCTCCTCCATGGGCTGCTGCAGCCCTCCCCAGAGGCCAGGCCAACCAGCAGCACATGGGAGAATTCAGACCTCTCCCCCCAGTGAGGGGCCCCTTGCCCTGGGCTGCCAGGCCCCTCCGCAGGGCAGTCCCCAGACCTCTGGCCTGCCCAGTCCACAGCAGAGCCACCACGGAGGCCACGAGCAGGCACAACTCAATGCAGCCAGCCAGGCCACTGGACCGCTCCAGAGCCCACACCTGTTATTAGTCCACGGGCTCAGGCTGGGGACAATGGCCTAGAAAAGCCAACAAATGGGATACATGCATTAAAGCCAGGTTTCTGTGCCAAGTGTGAAACTTAATTACATAGCCTGGGTACTCTCTTCTCCCATGAACTCTCACCCCAGCGTGTGATGACACAAAGGAGAGATTAAGCACTGCCTGCCACAGGCCAAGGAGCCCGAGTCTGTATCCCAAAAGCAGAGAAGCCAGAGCAGAGTGTGGCCCCAAGAGGAGGAAAAGAGGGACAGATGTTCAGCAGCCATGATCTGTGTGAAATTCTGAGTCTCCTTCCATGATACCTCGTGACTATATGGCCTTCTAGCACAGAAGCCAGGCTGCTGAATGGTCCAGCACTTGCAGCCCTCTTCCCCAGTTCAGGCCTTCTTGCTTGGTGTCCATGACCTCAAAAGATGGCCAACTACTTCACATTGCCATCTCTCTGCAGCCAAGGCCAAGTCACAAGGGCAGAATAAGCCACTGACTTTGATGGGGGAGGCGGAGCCCAAGTGGGATCAGCAGGCCCCTGTGGGGACACAACCTGATGGGCATAGCTCTTACCATGAGCTGATCACCCCCACCCTCCAGCTCCCTGCCTTAGGTGGGCTTGGCCCTCCCAAACCACATCTGGAAAATGCTGTGGCTGAGTGGTGGACAGTGAGCCTCGGGGAAACCCAGGGCAGCCTAAGTTCCTCCTCTCCTGAGGCCCCCCAGCTGGAGAGTGTGCTCCGGGGTAGAGGAGCAGCCAAAGGCTTCCGTCACTGTGGACGGAGGATCCTGTTTGAGCGACGTCACCCCAGTCTCTAGAATGGCCCCCAATCCCAGCCCATGTGCCTAGAGGGAAATACAGGGATGCCACCCATCCAGGGTCTGGCCCAGCTAGGGACTCAGGGCTGATACTTAGAGCAGCAAGAGAAGCACAATATCTCAAACCGAAATGGGGGAGTTCCAGTATGCGTTTGCAGAAGGGAGGAAGCAAAGCGGGCCAGACCAGTCAAGGAATGGTCTACCAAAGGGAAGAGTCTCCCACCCTTGCCCCGGCCTGGCCATGAAGAATCAGGGAACAGGAGGACAGGAAGACGCAGGGTCAGACATGTGTCCCACCCTGCCTCACCCACAAATGTGGTACGCCTGCCACCCACCAGCCTAAAGGATAGGCAACAACAGAGCCTGGACCGCAGATTTGAGCCAGGGGCCCCGGACCAGCAGCAGGGTCCCTGGAACAGAAAGAACCCCCATGTTGAGGGGGCTACACCCCTCAGCCCCTAAGCCCTGCTTGAAGCCCTCGTCCACGCCACCTTTGATGTGCATGCCAACTCAGCAGCCTCAAGATGCTCTCCACATTCCCAGCCCTGCTGAGGTCCCTGCATTCCATCTGTGCTGTCTGTCACTGTGGTCGGGGCCGGGTGGCGCCTCCCATCAGACCCCTTCAGGCTGTGGTGGGCACATGCTTAGGGCAGAGACTTGCCAGAGCCATGAAACCAGTCTTCTCATTGCCCCAGAAACCAGGGTCCCCAGAGTTGGCCCTTCCAGCAGACAACCCAGCAGAGGGGAGCACTGGGCTGGCGACCCCTTGCCTGTGGTACAGACCATTCCAAGAGCTAAGAGAGCACCACAACCACCAAATTCACTCCATTCCCTGGAGAGTATGGAGGCACAGCATTCCAGCCATTGTAACATGAGCAGTTAAGTAACTGCCTCGGGGCCTCAGTGTCCCCATCTGTGAAATGGCCCCTGCTGTAACCCCACTTCAAAGGAGGAAAAGGAGGAGGCATTACCGTGGAGTGTGTATCACACTGCTCAAAACACACATGTGGCTCTCACCCTGGGGCTCCTTCTCATTAGCAGGGTTTTGATGCTCATATGTGCGTCTCCAGTCTGTGGCTAAGACGAAGGACCAAAATTGGGGAACAACTTCTACAGATTTGGAGCAGATTTAAGAAAGCTCCTATAGCAATATCCCTTTTATCACTGGCTTCCCAATTAGTTTTCCTGTGTGGCAAGGAAAGGGTAGAGCATCAGAGGAGTAGAGATGGTGGGTGGCCTGGCCACACATAGGAAGGGCAGAGCGCCCAGGACAGCAGTCCTCATGCTGCTCTGCTAGGCATGAGGTAGCCCCCAGCGGCCTGGGAGCTGGCAGAGCGGCCCCAGGGCAGGAGCCTGTCCGGGCTCAGACCACCAAGGATTCAAACTGTAGTTCCACTACTTCCTTGCTAAACTCTCCTGCCTCGGGGTTCTCATCTCTACAATAGGAATCACACTAGCACCTGCCTCTTGGGGTTGAGGATGTACAAGGAAAAATAGCGTCTCAACCCCGGGGCACTCAGCCGGACTCACATCCAGCCCCAGGAGCCCTGGAAGTCATACCAGCCTCCCCAGCAGCTGCCTCCTCACCACCAACACCAAAGGGCCAGTGCCAGGTCTCAGGCAGCGGCCTGAGGCAGGCTGGCACGCTACCGTCCTCTCTCCTATGCGCCCCTGGGACTGGGGCTGTAGCCCCACTGTCAGGTGGGAGGAAGATGCTGCCTCCACCGTCTGCTGCTCCGTTCCCAATCTCCACTAACCAGCCCCTCTCGGGGCTCCTTGGAGAGTTAGGATAGGCAGAGACAGGGAAGTCAAAGAAAGTAGGGAAGAAACTCGATCCCCTGTAAGAGTCTGAAAATTGTCCGCCTGCACACAGGAATAGATCCAGGGGTCTGGAGGACTCCAACAGAATGGACCAAGTTCTCGGGGAGGAGGGTCCAGGGTCCCAAGGTGGGGTCATCCAGGTTGGAGAAGCATCCAAACAGATCCCTGAGTCTCTACTCCCCCAGGAAGCAAGCTGTCCTGAAAGGAAGAGTCCTGAGTTTCCCCACTCATGCCCTCTTGATCCCCTCCCCCAGGACCGTAGGTCATACCAAAGGAGGTGACAAGTGGCAAATGCCTTGAGACCCATCAGGCCAGCTCCCTGACCGGGGCCGCTCCTCTGAAGCCATTGTTGGCCTGGATGCCAACGGAGACCCCCTGAGCAGTGATGGGAGGGGGAGACCTGTCCAGTCCCAACCAGGGGGCATTTTCAAAGCCCACCCTCCCTCTTCAGACAGTAGAGAATGGGCTCAGGAGCGCCGCAGAGAAACTGGAGAAGGGGGGAGATTGAACACTCCCAGGGTGTTCACAGCCAATGCCCAACAGGCACCAGGAGGCATAGCAAGGCCATAGTCACACTCAGAAGCAACCCTCAGGCCCACTGGTCAGCTACCCGAGGATGACTCTGGACCGTGTGCGCCCTCCACCTGGTGGGAAAAGAGCAAACACAAGACACATTTCCAAAATGAGTTCAAGGAAAATTCTAATCTGTCTTCACTCTGAAGACTACTTTTGAAAAGTGGAGTGAGCCCATGCTCGACGGTCCTCACCAAACCGCTAACCTTATCAGCATCATCACTGCGCTATGATTATTTATTTTTTCGGTGCCCACTATGTGTCAGGACACAGCATTGCATTTAAGTAGCTCTAGAAGGCAGGCAGTATTATTTTTCTCATTTTACAGAGTAGGAAGACAAGGCTCAGAGAGGTCAAGTGACTTACTGCGAGTCACACAGCGGAGGTGGGGGGGAGTCAGGGGGTGGCCTTCTCACCTCACTTCAGAGAGGCAGCACCAGTCTGCTTCATTGGGCCAGAGGAGCCACCTGCCGTACCCACCTGGAAGCTACATGTCCCTAACTCGTCCATCAGTGGCCGAAGACCTCATTTAACAAACCTGCAAGCACATGCTTATTGTTAACTCCCAGGACAGGATCTTCCCTACAACCAAAAGAGGGAAGAAGGAATGTCAACTCTCGCCACGTCTCTGGGATCCAAGGAGGCAAGTCCTGCAGTTGAGGCACAGCATCACCACCAACAACTGGGCGATTTCAGGGAGGCTACTGCCCTCGAATGCCTGGGCCTCCCTTCCTGTAACACGGGTGGCTGGACCGGCCAGGACAGGAGAGGACAAGGGCTTCTGGCCTGTCCTTCCCAGAGGAGGGCAGAGCCGTCCGGCTAGTCTACAACATGAGCCATCAATGAGAGCCACGTACCGAACTTTAAATTTCCTAATAGCCACGTTAAAAAAAAAGAAAGAAAAAAGTAAAAAGAAACGTGAAATTAAATATAACAATATATTTTATTTAATCCTAGGTAATAGAGACTATCATTTCAACATGTAATCAATATTAAAAAGTTATTAATGAGGGGTGCCTCGGTGGCTCAGTCGGTTAGGCGTCTCCTTTCGGGATCCCAGCATCCCCGGATCCCGGGACCTAGCTGTGTCAGGCTTCCTGCTCAGCAGGGAACCTGCCTCTCCCCCTCCCTCTGTTCCTCCCCTGGCCCCCTGCTCCTGTTTGCTCTCTTGCTCTCACTATCTCTCTCAAATAAAAAAGTTAAAAAAATCTAAAAAAAAAAAAGTTATTAATGAGATATTTAAGAAACTTTGTTTTCATACGAAACTTTTGAAATCCTGGGTATGCTCATGGCACACCTCGGTTTGGACTAGCTACGTTTCCAGCACTCAGCAGCCATCATGTGGCTAGTGGCTCCTGCACTGCACAGTCCAGGTCTCACAGAAGTGGCAGGAATCCTTCACTCTACACCTACTTTGACAAGCCTAGAACTGCGAATGCCTTGCTTTTTATTAAAAATGATTATAATTATGGAGTACAAGATAATCATCACTGAGTCGTTCCTATGGGCCAGGCACGCGCTTCGCAACAATCTGGTGAGACCAGATTCTACAAAGGAAGAATCTGAGGCACAGAGAGGTTAAGTCATCTGTCGAAGGTCACACAGCTACTATGTGGTAGAGGTGGGATTGGAACCAGGCAGTGGGGACACAGAGCCCAGGCTCCAAATCCCTGCTCTACCCTGTCTCCTCAGCCCCGCCCTTTCTGCCTACCCCCTCCCCGGCCCCAGGCCATACCTCAAGCTGTCCAGGAGAGCAGGGCAATGCCAGGAAGGCAGCTTTAAGCGGCTCTCTTCCTCCCTTCCCCACCTCCCAGGTTCCCCCTGCTTTCACAGTCCAGGCCTCCACTGGCTGCACTTGGGCGGCTTACCCTACCACCACCTGCGAGAGCTGGCAGGCCTGGCCTGGGAGCAGCCACTTCATTCACAGGCTGGTAAAGGGGCTAATTAAACACCCAGCCCACGCCCCCCATGACCCGGGAACCCAGCCACTTCGTTGCCCCGCTGCCAGCCAACAGGCTCAGAGCAATGCCACACAGAATTCGGCAGCGGGCAGAGCGGGGTGAAATCCCTCTTTATAGAGTTATTTTTGCTGTGGAATTTTCACTGGCCTGTAAAATATTTTTATATTTATTACACATTTAACGGGAGCTCCTAGAATCAACAGGGTGTAAATAATGAAAACTAGGGTAGTAAAGGTCCCAATAAACCTCGCACCAGCCCTTTGATGCTCCCTATGAGCTCCAGTTTCTCCTTCCCCCCCAGACCTCATCCCCTTGCCCCAGAGCAAACCCAGAAGGCCAGAGGGACCCCAGACGAGCCCATCTTTGGCTCCCACAAATTAGTCTCACCCATCAGCTCCCAGACCGTGCCATTAGCAGAGCCCACTGGATGTGCCAGCCGAGAAAGAGCCTACTGTGCACATGGTCTGTGCCAGTGCTCATGCGAGCTAGGCCAGGAGAAGACCTGGCAAGGGCCTACCCCTCCCCTAGCCCTCCAGCCTCAGAGGGCTTTCACAGTCCTTGATCCTAGCATTGGCCCTGCACCAATGGAACTCGCACCAGCACATCACATCTCCAAGGCCGGAGGGTCCCAAAGTCTACTGGGGAGCCTGAAGTCCTATGAGAAAGTGTTCCACCCCCAAATACTGACCTCCATGGGCCCCACAGCACCCTGTGCCCACAGACAGTTCCCAGAGCCCCTATCAGCACCCCACTCCCCATATCCCTTTTATACCACCCACAGGACAAAATCGGAAGGAACCTGGGCCTTACACTCTATCCCAGGCAGCAAGACCAGAGGCACAGTGAAGGGAAGGTACCCACACAGAGTGGGGGTACCAATTTGTGGCAGAGCCAAGAGTAGCCTCAGGGCTCGAGATCCCGTGCCCAGGCACACAGACCTAGCCTGAGCTCCTCCCCAAGAAAGAACTGTCCTCTCCATGCGTCAACAACAACTACCCCAGCTCTGCCCCCCAGAGACCCTGGCCACTGGGGACTCAGCCCCCGGCAATCCAATCCTGTCCATTCTGGGTCCTCTGAGTGTCAGCAGCGGTGACAATCCAGACAAAACCTGTCTGCTGCCTCCTCATCACACACATCCTTCACACACCTAGACAAAGGTAAGCATCCCTTCCCAGGCCATTCCCAGCTCCACAAGCATCCTCATGGTTCCAGGCCACCCACGCCTCTTACAATGAGGCACCCACCCCCAAGTGCACATGCTGTCCCCTCACCCAAAAGAGACATTAAACATCCATTAGGGCATTTGGAGGCGGCCTTCGTGGACCATTCATCACACAATCATCTCATGGGACAAGCTGACTTCCACTCTAGCCAGAACCCCTGCTGCTGAGTCCAGTCTGTCTGTCTGCCGACAGAATTCAGGAACTGATTGACAAACACTGCCTTCACCCTAAGAAAAGTCCCACTCCCTGGCTGGGGCTCGCCACGACCTCCGCGGCACCCCTGAGGTCACAAGCTGCCCCTTCCCAGCTCGGCAGCCCCAGGCAGCCAGCAAGACCGACACAGGGTGCCTGTCCAGCCCAGAGCCTCACGACGACGCCCAGCCACACTCCAGCTGAACACCGGCCACACAGCTGCTGCACCGAGAGAGAGGCACGCGGGGCCCTCCTCGGGGACAAGTCCCCGTGGGGCCACCGTCGGAGAAACGTGAAGGTAGGTGAGGGGCACGAACCCTGCGGCTCTTCAGACCCGAGTCAGAGCGGCTCTCCTCTGGGGACAGACCAGGCGGGGCTCCTGCCTGCAGCTGCTCCGTCACCAGGAGATTCTTTTCGCTCCACCCTGGTAATTATAGTCCCTGGTGCTCGGTTAACACCCGTGTCATTGCGGGGCGTTGGAACAAGCAGAGTCGGAGCGAGGAAAATTAAACGACAACATCTGACAAGTGGCCCATCCCCTGTGGCTCCAGGCTGAGCGAGGCCAAAGGGACGGAGAAGAGGCCTCCCTGGCCCACCCAGGAGAGCCCCCACCTCAGGGCAGAAGGCAGGCAGCTCAGGGTAAGTAGGACAGTGGCCTACCTGGGAGAAAAGTGGGAGAAGGAGAGCCACAAAGGCTCTGGAAGGAAGGAGGCTGGGAGCTACAGCTACAAGGGCAGACTCAGGGCTACAGCAAGGGGACCTCCCCCGGAGGCCTGAGCGGGTGGGAAGTCTGGGCCTCGCGACACAGAGAGCAGCACACCACCTCCCCATGCTCCTGCAGTGGGTCTCCAGCCCAGACCCAGCTCATGAGCAGGCAGGCCAGGGAGAGATGGGGTCATGGGGGACGGTGGCCAGGTGGCAGGTGGCCCTGCCATCCCCGCCCCGTCAGCTCTCCCACATCCCAGGGAGCCACAACCCAAGACGTCAGCACTAAGCCCCACATGCAGGGTCGGCCAAGGGGGATTCGCCCACCCCAATGAGTCCCCAGTGGGCTTCCACACAAAGTACAAATCCTGTATTCTCTGCTCTGTGAAAGCTCCCGGGTCCCAGAGTCAGTCAACAAACGGCAACAGGTGTTAGCACACTGGGGGCAACTTGCCACACATGGGGGCTCTGCGGAATCCTTCCCCAGACCCAGGGCTAGTGCCAGCCACCCAGCCAGTCCTGCGCCTCATGGCTTCCCCCACGCAGGACCAAACTCGGCCTCACGCTGAGGACCAGAGACCCAGCCGACAGAGCTCCAGCGCCAGCAGCACCAGCCTTTACCAGCCCTGTGCCCAGGCCCTGCAGCCGCTCTCATTTAGCCCAGCCTCACAGTTCCTGTGAGCGTCCCATTTTATACCTGAGACAGCCAGGAAGGCCCTCAGAGGCTACATGGCTTGTCTGAAGGGTTAGATTCAGGGTGTAAACCCAAGGCTGATCATCCCCAAATGCCAGAAGACATCTGAGGGTAGTTTGAGCTTTTAAAAAAAAAAAAGAATTACCCTTGAGGGCAACCCCCAGACAAGTCTCCCCGAGCCCTGGTTCCCAGTGCACCAAGCTGCGGAGCAGAGAGATGGCCCCCCCAGATCCCACACCAAGAGAGGCGCTGAACAGATTTCAGCTTCCTGGCCCCTGCTGCGAGGCGGAACACATGTTTTCTGAGTTCTCTCCCTCCTCTGGCTCCACGAACATGCTGGAGATATTATTATTTATTATTTGCTGAGAGCTGACAGTATGCTGAGCATCAGGCCTGGAAGCCCAGGCCCTGCCAATGAGGCTTGCCGTCCGTCAGCTGACACAGCCCAGATCCACTGAGACCAAGATACCCCCGCAGCTGCCGGGGCTGGCGGCTCGGGTCCCAGCCCAGCCTCTGAGAGCCCCCTCTCCCACCCTCAGCATTCAAAGCCCATGCCCCTGGGCCTCCAACCCCCAGGGGAGGATTCGCTCCATGCCAGGACCACCCCCTACCATCAGGGGTCTCCTCAGCTCAGCCCACACTCAGGCCTGCGGTGGCCTTGACAGTTCCTAAGAGAAACCAAGGTGGTCCTGTCCCCACCCCCTCCTGTCCTGGGCACCCAAGGAACACTGCCCTTCTCCTTCCTCAGGTGAGAGGACCAGACGCCAGAGTGAGTTCCTGTGGGGATGAAGAATCCCGGGGCCTTCTCCTGGAAGCAGGGCCAGGACCAGAAGGAGGCGAGCAAGGCACAAAACGTAAGGGACACAAATGTAAGGAAGCACCAAAAAAAACCCAGTCATCAAGATTATAACTGTTTCTGTGCAATATTTTTTAAAATCAAAATTAAGGCAAAAGTCCATGATGGATAAAATACCAAGATTTTAAGTGAAGACAGGCTCCACGTTACTGGTTTTGCCAATGACTCAGGCTCCCTTGGGGCTCCACGCAGCAAAGCTAGGAAGACCCCTCTGACCGGGGAGTGCTCCCCAGCCCATTGTCTGCATTCGAGGAGCCTCCATCACCCCACAGCAATGTCTCCCTGGGTGTGGACACATAGAGAAGGTCATCATCCGCCCCTGAGGGCCTTCCTGGAGAAGGAAGTGTCCAGAGGTCAGCAGGAGCCTGTCAACAGCTAGGGGTAGGACAGGGGCAGATGGACCATGAAGCATCTGTGCCTTTTCCCCATCGCAGAAAGGGGCTTCCAGCCCAGGAGCTCAGAAGCCACTGTCTCCTGCTGCTCCTCACACACACCCAGCCCCAAGCTCAGATACACTACAGCAAAAGCCAAAGAAAAACCCACCTTGGTTATAGGACAAGCCAAGAATGGGCAGTCCTCACAGTCAGGATGTCTGCACCTGACCCCTACGGGTGAGGCCATGTCCAAGTTGCCCAGAGCCCCTCAGCATCCCTACCACGTGACTAATACCACTGGGACCCAGACCCCCAGAGACCTCCCAGCCCCATCTCTCCTGCAGCCCCACCTACGCATGCACACATATGAACCAGCCATGGTCCCCGTCCTGGACAGCTGGGGGGACCCAGCCACCCCCATCATCATTCCTGACACGTCAGCCTCATTCCAGGGCCCTCTACTCCCTCAGCTGATTCATTCTTTTATTCGTGTATTTCACAAAGCCCACTGGTCGCAAGCTCAGGGCGGGGTGCAGACTGGCCTCAAAGATGGAAGGGTCCTGCTCCACCTTCAGAAACTCACAGGATGGGGAGGACACAAGCGTGGGCCTTGACAACTCGGGCAAGAGGCGTAGGAGCTGCCCGACCCAGGCAGCAGCAAAGGCAAGAAGGCAAGCAGGCAGAGCAGCTTTTGGCGGGGGGGTGAGGGGGAGGGGTTAGCCAGGGGCAAGCAGTTTGCACCAGTTTGGGGTGAGAATAAGGTAGAAGGAGGAGGGGGCAGAGCAAACGTGCCAAGTGCGGAAGCAAGGAGAACCTGGCACGTTTGGGGAACTGCAGGTAACGGGGTGCAGGCGTGGAAAAGGAGGCAGGTGAGGTAGGGTAAGGCAGCCTTCTGAGGAGGGGGTCCTCCACACCACTTCCGGTTGAGGAGTTTCCACAGTTGTGGGTCTGAGGGGGGAACCTTCTAACCTAGAAGCCAAAGAAAAGTCCCATGCTTTCTTGTTTCTGGCTGTGGAGATCCCTGAGCCTCGGAGGGAACGGGGGGCATCTTCGGCCCCCTCCAAAATGCCCATGTCCTAATCCCCAGAACCTACCATCACATGGTTTACATAACAAAAAGGGGCTTCTGCAGGCATGATTAAGTTTAAGCGTCCAGAAATGGGGAGATGATCCGGGATTGCCTGGGTGGGCCCAATCTAATCCTGTGAGTCCTTAAAAGCAGGGAACATTTCCCAGCTGTGGTCAGAGACAAGCGTCTGCAAGGAGAGCCAGAGAAATGCAGTGTCGCTGGCTTTGATGACTGAGGAAGGGGCCACCAGCCAAGAAACGCAGGCGGCCTCTAGAAGCTGGCCAGGGCAAGAAAACAGATTCTTCCCTCGAGCCTCCAGATGGCACATCACCCTGCCGACACCTTGATGTTAACACAGTGAGACCCTGTCAGCTTCGGACTCACAGAATTGTAAAATGATAAATGCGTGTCATTTTAAGCCCCTAAGTCTGTTGTAATCTGTTACAGCAGTGGGAGAAAACTAATACGGCCCCAGAGCCATCAGCCGCCCTGGCTGACCGCCTCCTCAGGCTCCGGACAGAAGGTCCTCCCCTGGGAGGCTGTTTAAGGAGCTCAGCTCTGTGCCTGAGGCGGCCTGCTCTCTGAAGAAGGGCCAGAGTCTGTGCTTAGAGCCGCCCGAGCCCACAGGCAGCCAGGGGCCCCAGCAGAACGTTATCTCATCAGCCAGCTCGGACCGCACACCTGGCCCTGGCTGCTTCACCCGCAGGGCTCTGCACCCCCCACCCCCGCCTGTCCTCCCGGCCGCCGTCGGGCTCAGAGCCACGTACACCTTGCTGCTACGGCACTGCCAACCTCTCACTACCTGCTGCAAGACCGTCCAGGCCCCTGGGGGCTGGGGGAGACAGGATGAAAGGCAAGTGAACAGAGATCCTGAACCACCCTCCCCACTCAGCTGCTCTGAGGTCATATATGCCAGAAATCCCTTCCACAAAGGGACCTCCGGATAAATAAGAAGTGTGAGTATTCTGGCCTGAGGTGCAAAGTCACCAGTCAGCAACAAAGCTCAGCAGAGTGCCCCCCACGCGCCCCCAGCCTCACAACCGGCATCAGAGTATCTGTGTCTTCTACTATGACTGTCGGAGTCCCCTCTGTCCCCCTCCATGGGCTATAAGTCCCACGTGCGCAGAGACCGTGTCGGTTTGTTCCTGCCTTGGAACCCCAGAATCACACACAGCGATGGAACTCGTGAGTGAATAATTATGAATAATGGGATGAACAAGGGAACGAATTACTGAACACTCCCTACCTGTCCCACCGACACACGCCCGTGCGCGCACACACAGAGAGTAGCCCCAAATCTTCTCCCCAGCCTCTCAGCACGCTGTCATAGCACGCACCCAAGAGCTGCCCTCTCAGGGGCCTCGCAGCACCCACCCTGGAAGTGGTCCGGGGAAGGAGGTAGGGGAGAGGGTGCTCATTCCTCTCCACTCTTTAGACGCTGCCAGGCTCGGGGCTGGACCTGTCCGAGGTGCTAGCCACACAGACCAGGGGTCAGCCATCAGAGGCAATGGAAAGAGGGTAGGGGTGGGGGCTCCCCCTGTCTGTAAGCCTCCCCCTGCTTCCTCTCTGCCTGCTGCTGCCTGTCTGTCCTTGAAGCATCCTCTGGCAGCCCATGAGTCTGGCGGAGGACAGGGGATCCAAGTGTACTTCCACAAGCAGAGGGCATTTACAAGTTGGCCCTGAGTACCCACATTGACCCAACCCCACCCTGGCCAGAGCCCCCAGGGGCTCAGAGTTGGTTGTGCCTTCTGAGCCACTGGGAGAAGGGATGAGGAGAGCACTGGGGGGCCTCTCATGGGTTGGGTCTAAGCACTGGGGCTCCTACCCTGAGCCTTTCACTCTCCCATCCGCAGACACCATCAACAGACAACACGCACCGGGCACTCTCTACCCAGCCCCTGCAGGATGCCTGCACACAGTAGGCACTCATCTCCTGGCTGCGGCAGCAGCTCCTCCCCAGAAAACTTCCCTGGGCCGGGAAGCTGCATCTGGGCAGCCTGACAGCCGGCTCAGCTCAAGCCTTCACACGCGTGTGCGTCTCCGTGCGCCAGCAACAGGCTCCGAGAGCCCGGGAGATACAATCAGGGAGACACTCCAATCTGTGTAGTGCACGGTGATTCACAGCCCCAGACATCCCTCCCCGGGCTAGGCTGAGGAATTATCGGCCCCACCATCTTCAATTACGAGGCTTTGTCACTCATCTCCAGCCATCAGAAGGAAATGAGTGAGGAGATTAATGTCTTTTTTAAAAACTGCTTTCATCCCCTTCCTCCACGGATCCATTTGCATTTCTAAGAGGAAAGGCTCTCCACCCCCTCTGTCATCTTTGATCATCTCTCCTCTCCCAAGGCCTTCCAGGCCCTGCAGGAATCCCTTCCAGCTGAGGGCCCTGGTGGGCTCCCCCAACCAGCACCTGCCTCCCCAAGACCCAAGCAGCCCCTCCTTGGACAGCTCAACTCCTCTGGGCTCCGCTGAGAGGACAGGGGCAACGGGCTTCAAGTCTGGCGGTTCCACAAAGCAGTCCCCAAGTATTTCCTTCAGAGAGTCTAGGATGAATTGAATTGTGTCTCTGGAAGCCCTAACTCCCCGGTAGCTCAGAACGTGATCTCCTTTGGAAATTAGCATTATTGCAGACGTCATTAGCTAAGAGGAGGTCAAACTGTTATAGGGTGGGTCCTTGAGCCAATGGGACCGGTGGCCTTAGAAGAAGGAGGATACTCAGGGGTGTTTGGGTGGCTCAGTGGGTTAAGCCTCTGCCTTCGGCTCAGGTCATGATCTCAGGGTCCTGGGATTGAGCCCCGCATCGGGCTCTCTGCTCAGCAGGGACCCTGCTTCCCCCCACCCTCCCTGCCTCTTTGCCTACTTGTGATCTCTCTCTCTCTGTCAAATAAATAAATAAAATCTTTAACAAAAAAAAAGAAGAAGAAGAAGAAGAAGAAGGATATTCAGATACAGCTGCAAAAGGAGAATGCCGGGGGAAGATGGCATCAGGGAACGGCACAAGGCATATACCAGACAAGGAAGGCCAAGGATTGCCAGAAGCTAAGACAAAGGCATGGGCAAAAGTCTCCCTCTGAGCCTCTAAAATGAGTCATCCCTGGTGAGACCTTGAGTTCAGGCTTCTGGCCTCCTGAAAGGGGAGAGTGAACTTCTGTTGTTTTAAACCACTCTGTCTGAAGTACATTTTTAGGATGCCCCCAGGACCCTAATACCAAGTCCATGGCCACCCCCAAGTCCTTCATCCAAGAAACCTTCACTCTGGCTCAAGCAGGGGCGTGGGCACTGAGAACTGAGCACAGAGAAGCTCACCATCAGTCTCAAGATAAGATACGTCCCTCCTCTCACCAACAGGCTCCCAGCTACACAGGTTAATTCATTAGAGAATTGCCATCACCAGCCGTGCCTTCTGCCATACTATTAAAATCTGTTCTCCAGAGATTTAAGGCTGAGTGTGTCACTAAGTCAAAAGCTCCAGCTCCTACTCAGTCTGTCCAGACACTAAGCAAAGGAAGCCCTAAACTGATGGACGGTGAGGAAGGCTCGGAGTCCTCAGAAATGCTCAGGCTGGGACACCTGGGTGGCTCAGTGGGTTAAGCCACTGCCTTCAGCTCAGGTCATGATCTCAGGGTCCTGAGATCGAGCCCCGCATCGGGCTCTCTGCTCAGCGGGGAGCCTGCTTCCCTGCCCCCGTCCCCGTCTACCTACCTCTCCGCCTACTTGTGATCTCTCTGTCAAATAAATAAATAAAGTCTTTAAAAAAAAAAGAAAAAAGAAATGCTCAGGCTAGCCCAGAGTTCAAGGTAATTGCCAGCAGAAGTGGGCACCGCCTGGAATGTGTACCCAGTCAACAACACTGGACCACACTTGAAAACCATGCTGATTGACCTGATCATGCTGCCCCGGGACAGGGATGGCTCTACCTGCAAGGCCTGACACGGGATTAACAGGCAGTAGAAGCTTCATAAATGTGTACAGAATGAATGCATTTCCTGAAGGAGAGACCAAGGACAGGTACTGCCGGGCCTCACATGGCAGATAGCGAGGGTGAGGAAAAGAGACGCTAAGACAGGTCTAGATACCTCCCTAAGACAGAATCAGGAAAGCCCTCCACCCTCCGAGGGTGTGCCCCATAAGCCATGCCTCCATGCAAGGCCGCCAACAGACATCAGCGTTAGGACCCAGCCAGGATGGGGCGGCCCTACACTTCCCAGGGGACAAGCGTCACCGTAATACCTGGTAAGAAAGAAGCGATAGTGTTTGAGCTTAAGAGCCTACCTGTATTGGCTCAAATCCTATATAGGAAACCGTCTCAGTTTCCTCATCGGTAAAATGAGAAGGTAACCACACCAGTCTCTTGGGCTGTGGTTGGATTCAATGGGCTAGTACATGGAAAGCACTCAGTACGGTGCCAGGCTCATACACCATGCTTGGTAATTGTAAGCTGATCCTGTCTGCTATCATTATCCCATGCCCTTACAACTCCAGGGAATAGATCCTCCCACTTGCTTTGTTGGCGTTCACTAATGGCTCTGCTCTGTATGACAACACCCAGCAGCTATTTACAGAGAATGGTGCCTCATGCCAGGAACACATAAGAAAGTTACCAAGGCCCAGTTGGAAAAGGAGATACAACACTCTGAGAATATGAGATATAAGACATCATCAACAGTGGAGAACGAGTGACCTGGAAGGTCATGCTGGTGAAGGTATATGAGACCAGAAGACACTTGGGTTTTGAGGGTTGAATAGGAGTTTATCAGCTGATTCTGAACCAGCCTATAGCAGGTGTTCCATAAATAGGTAGTGACTAAACAAGGCAGAGCAGAAGAAGGGCATTCCAGCCAAAGGACCTGAGATTTTCTGGTGTGTTCAGGGACAGAGAAAGGATGGAACATAGTTTAGCTAGAACAGCAAGTTTGTGGGCATAGAAGCAGGCAATGGGTTGAGGCCAGGTTGGAGAAAGTTCTGAATGCCATACGAAGGGTTCTTGGCTTTATTCACAGGTTATGCAGGGCCAAGTCAGAGGAGGAGTGACAATTAAGATCTGGGTTCAGAAAGATGGCTCCACTTGCAAAGCAGGTGACATAGGACTAAAGACAGCAGACCCAAGAGGAGACCATGGCGGCCTGTCTTCCCTCCACCAACTGAGCCCCGCTTTCCATTTGCCCTTGAACTTTTTTCCTCATAGAACACATTCTCAAGTTCACACCCCCAAAGACCCCACATTCCCAGCTATTCTACTTAAGGACATGGTGCCCACAGCTGCTTGTTACCAGAAGTCAAGACCTTTTGGGAAACGTTCATGTCTCCATTCAATTCCCTGCTGACAACGGAGCTGGGCTGAGAGACCAGTATAAGATATACACTGGAAACGCCTAATGGCAGACTGGCTTCTGGAATTCCAGAGGACTGAATTTTGGGTTCTTAGGGCCAGCAGCCTTCTTCCCCCTCACCCACCCAAAGGGCCGCCTACCCTTCCACTCAGTTCAGAGGTCCTGGCTCATGGATTTCTTCCCAAACGCAGGTTGTGATGTTCTGTGTCACGGACACTTGAGAATGCCCTTGAGTCTCTGTGACTTAACCAGCCTGAGTCCCAAAGCTGTGCTCTGATCTCAGCAGCCTGGCAGAAATGTTGGCAATACTGCGGACACCACCCTGACCGTCTGCCCAGCGGCTGGGGTTACACTTAGGCAGCTGCCCCATCAGGCACTAAAATTAGGTGACCCATCAGACCCAGGACACAGCAATCATGGGCAGGTGGCCAAAGCTGCCCAGAGGGTCACCCGTCTCTGCTCGGGACTTGAGTCAGGGCACAGCAAGAGCGGCCCAGAGTCCCCTTCCATGCCAGGGAAACTGAGGCCTGGAGAACAGCAGAGACCACTAAAGGGGTGAGAACTTGAATTTCTGTTTTTTCCCTGAGTAAGTGTCCCTAAGAATAAAAAGTAATATACACCCCTAGGAGAAATTTTAAATATATTTCATGAAGATATAAGAGAATTTAAAAGTCACAATACCCATCCTCTATGTTAACTTCCACTTAAATTCTGTTGTATCTCCCTCCTTCTTTGTTTTATACAACAGAAACACTTGACAACCTGTAAAGCATTCCCTTCCTCTACTTAGAAACATATCGACGAGTCATCCAAAATCCTTCATATGGACCAATTTTAATCTACATACAGTTGCTTCCCCCCTTGTGCTCTTCTGAGTCACGCTGCATCGAACATCTAGGTGCATGAATCTTTGTCCCCATCAATGATGATCTCCTCAGGCTGGATTCCCAGCAGGGGAACGAATGGCTCACAGGAGAAGGACATGTCAGGGTCCCAGAGACAGACTGTATCCTCTTTTCCAAAAAGTCACCCCACACACACCTCTGTCACCTATGGCTGTGGCCCCTTCTGTGGGCTACTTTCTCTGCTAAGGAATTCTGTGTCCATAACACACGTCTGCCTCACGCTGCAGACAAATGTCTCCCTTCAGGTCAACGCTTGTCCACCATTCCGTTCTCCTAAACTAACCAGCCGGGAGACGCAGGAAATATCAAGGCCCCAGGGCCCAGGGACTCAAGAGTTCCTCCTCCTGTGTTTGTGGCCCTTCACTCAGGACTCAGAGGGAAACGCACTGACCAGGTCCTCCCAAACAGTCTCGTGCCCCAACTCACCCCCACGACACACACCCCCAGAAAGCAATTTCCCTCCAGTGGGGCTCTCCATCCCCAGCAAGCTCAACCAAGGACCCGAATTAAGCCAGCAAGCCATCCAGTGACTTGGCCAAGAATCGAATTGCCTTTTCACTTCCCAGCAGAGAAACTAAACTCCAGGCTCAGTGTAAATAGGCTGTCTCTGGTCCGACGTCCGCCCCACCGCCAACGAGTTATGGATGGCACGGCCGTATCCCCCGTCATAAATACAGCCCCTCGGCTAAACAAAGCTGACGGTTTTGTGCCAATAACCTTTGAACCACTCAAGCCCAGTGTCAATTGTATTTGTCTTCCAGCTAAGGTTTACTCTAGACTGTCGGCTAAATCACAGCTCATCTGCGGAGATAATTCAAATATATTACAGACCTGGGGCAGACGGGAGGGCCACCTCCCCACGCTCCAGGGCCTCCCCCGCATGGCCTCACAGGCCTGCAGGCAGCACCTTCCCCTAACCATTCAGCAAGTTCTACCGGGAAAGCACAAGAAACAAGGGACAAGAAGCAACACCGAGGCCCAGCCTGTTGCCCCCGGCTCTGCCGCCAGCCCTCTGTGGCCCCCAGCAAAGTCGCCTGCCCCCTCCCCGGGGAGCCTCTGTCTCCTCCTGAGTGAAGGAAACATGGAGTACCCATTCTGCTGAAACTTGGAGTACCGGCTTCGGGAGGACCGTCCACGCATCAAGTCAGGCCACAGGAAGGAACCAGCGGGGCAAGGGGATAACCCAGGAAGGGCAGACGTGCAGAATGAGCTCCTGGTCCCGGGCAAGGGGTGAACGTTGCTCGAGCAGACAGCAAGACCCTCCACGTCCTGCTGGGCTGAGCAGCCACCAATGTGGAAACTTGCACCTGACTGGGGTGCGGAGAGTTCTAGAGAGATGGGATATAGACATAATAGGCTCTAATAGACGCTTACCTTCTAACAGAAAGGGAGAAACACAGGAAGTCACTCTGGGGTCAAGGCAGGTGCAATTACTCAGGCCAGCCTAGGCCGGGCTAATTTGCACAATTAGCATTTCCTGCCACATGCCAGGCCCTGGGCTGCCCCCAAGGAGAGAGGAACTCCGACGAGGTTCCTGGTCCTGGTCTGGTGGCTGGGGCTGCTCCGACACCCACCACCACAACTACCCCCACCCACCTACCTTTGAAATCTGGGACCCTCTCAGCCATGACCCAGAGTGCTCAGTGCCTCTCACCATTTGTGGGGCTTCCACCAACCACATCCCAAGCTGGAACCCAAACACCCCCAGGGAAGGAGGAGGAAAGGCCCAGGAGACTTCGCCTACTCTGTTTCTTGGGCGGCTCTGCACCTCCAGGCATTGCCAGCCACGAGGCCAGAACCACAGGGCTAGGGTGGTGTTGAGGGCTGTGTTTGGAGACCTCCCATGAACCTCTCTTGTTGAGAAGAAACTCAACAAGTAAAGCTCAGTGAAGGACCAGAGGGGCGAAGAGAGAACACAGCTGTGTCATCGTTAAGAGAGCCCCCAAGCCCGGCAGCCACCTAGCACCTCGGAGCACCATTCTCTGCTCTCTGTAAAATGGGAATCACATTCTCTGCCCAGAGGGTCACTGCCAAGAGCACACAAAATGCGGAGCACTGAAGCCCTTCGTGTCTGGAGACACACTCGTGTCATGAGGCTGTTTCCTCCACGTTCTCATCCTGGCTCCGCCTCTCCCTTGCCCTCTGCCATCCCTGGGCTCGGTGGATTCAGGACAAGCTTGTATAAGGCCGTCCCTAGCATCCTTTCAGTGTTGATGACACAGGAGTCATGACATGGGTCCACCCCTGAGGTCAGCCCAGGGCAGGGTGCTCCCTCTGCTCCCTCATCAATATCAGGACAGTCCAGGGATGACGTCGACAGGACCAGGGCCCAAGATGTCATCATCACTCACCTCTGGGAGCCTCACCCCCGCCTGGGGATGGCAGGACCGCTCTGGCTTCTCCTTCTCATCTCTGCTGGCACCTGGGAGAAGGGAGTGCCTGCACCAGCTCCGCACCCAGGGGGAGATGAGAAAGAGCAAAGCCACAGCCTCTGTGCTGAGGGGAGAAGGCAGAAGACGTTTATAAATGACCCTCTTAGCTATTTACGAGACACCTTCTGAGAGAAAGCAGGAGAGGAGCAGAGGAGGAGAAATAAACTTGAAGTAGGAGAGCCAGCTGGTGTCTGAGATGAGCTTTGATAATCCAGCTGCGGCAGCATTTCTTCTCTGTTTTTATGGCCACCTTTACAGCCCTGTGTTTGCGACTCTTTATCAGGAGCCGGAAGGAGAGAGTGAGCAAGATCCAAGGCAAAGAGCCTTCCCCAACAACTCCACAAGCAGATACCACCTCATCTGGAGATCAAGATAACCCCAGTTTTCCTCCCAGGGCGGGCGGCTGTGCCCCAGACACCGGGATCTGGGCTGGAGAGGCATTCCTGAGCACGGCAGTAAATCTGCAGAGCCAGGCCCTCCTGGCAGTCCAGACTGGGCTGCAGGCACCCGACCCTGGAGCTGGGGCGGGGACTGGGACAGAGGTTCTCCAGAGATCCGGACGCTCTGGGTCCCTTGTCCCAAAACTCCCTGAAGTCAGTGAGTCTCCAGGCTCCATAGGCATAACCTGGTGCCGCCCACTGGGCCTGGGGCGTGACAGCCTCCCAGTGGTCACACCAAGGCTGGGCCTGGGACTTCCTCACCCTCCTGAACTTGCCAGGATTATGAAACAATGGGGGCTAGGGAGGTCTTCATCAAGCAACCTAGATCGAATCCCAGCTTCTCCCCTTGCTCTCTGGGGCAGGGAACTCCCTCTGGGCCTTCATTTTCTCACCTGTAAAATGGCCCCTATGAGCAGTCCCTAACCTTGCATGAGGGGACCCCCTGAAGGAGCTCAACAGATTGTGGTAGTCTTCGTATTAGGTGACCAGCCTCGCCTAAATGATGGTGGCCCTGTTCCCCACCCCACACGGGCGGCGTACCTTACTGAGCTCCTAACATGGGCCAATATGCTTGTAGGAAAGGGACGGTGTTACAGAAATGGAGAAAAGCATAGGCCTGACCCCTAGGCTCCCCTAGGGAGCCCAGAGTCTGAAGCCAATAATAAATCTACAAATATAGGATATGCTAAGAGTAAAACTCCAGGATTGTGCAAAGGGAGAACGATTGTGGATACAAGTATGGCTGGGGGGCGGGGGGGTGCTAGAGAAGCTACTCAGAAGAGGGGTTTCCAGGCTGGGACCGAAAGAGGGAGTAAGAGGTGGCCAAACAAAGAGGAAAGGAGAGCTGTTGCCTGCAGTCAGTTAATGGCTGGTACTGGGAAGCTGCTGAGCCCGACGGAGGGGAGGCCGAGACAGCTGGACCCCGGCCGCAGGGGAAGAGAGAAACTGGCAGACCAGGATCCAGTTAGCAAGAGCCTCTCTTGCAGGCTGGGCAGCCCCGGGCTGATGCAGAAGATGCTGAACGTGGGGTCCAGGGCCAGGAAGGGATTGGGGGGTGGCATGGTGGCGACATGACATCAGAGTGCCTTTGGGGAACTTCTCTAGGATCCCGGAAGACGGCAAATAGGGGAGGGTCAGGGAGATCTGACAAAGCAGAGGCTGCAGCAGGGGGATGGCCTGGAATCTGGCTCCTTCCAGCTGCCTGGAGTGTCAACTGCCGTTCACTGAACCCACATGGCCACATAATTGCCCCCACCACCTACACTTCCTCGAGCAGACCTGCTTCTCCAGGGCAGCCGGGAGGCCAGATCCAGGTGCCCGGTATTGGGCCTGGCAGCTCCGGAGCCCCCAGGGGCCACAGCAGGCTGGGACACCTGCCTCCTGGGCCCTGGACGGACACACATGCCTCTGGATAACCCAGGCGCCTAGAGGTGCAGACACCCTGCACGTTGCCTCTCTGCTGCTGGGTGACGACCAGGGCCCCCACTCTTGAGCTGCCTTTGGAAGTACAACCACACACCTTCTCCTCCCTGCTCCTCCTTGAGCCCAGCTCAACCCAGCTGCCCCATGCTCCCGTCAGGTGGTGCTTATGGCCACCCGAGCTCTGTGAGTCCCCCTAGCCAGAGCCCTGGATGGGCTCAGCGCAACTGAGGTGTCGCTCCCAGCTCCTTGTACCAATCAATGACTCTCTGTCTCCCCTTCTGTCTCCCTGGCCCTCCCCTTCCTTCCTTTCCAAGGGTTCCCCAATAGCTCCTACTGTGCTCTGTGGGGACATGCCCTCAACCCCTCAAGCAGAACCCCAAACTGGCTTTCCGACATTTTTTTAAAATAATATGGATTCACAGGAAGTTGCCGAGATAGTACAAACAGGCCTGTGGACCCTTCCCCCCAAGACCCCCATGGCTACATCCCACACTCCTCGAGGACACACCAACCGTAGTAAGCCCACATTGCTATCAAGGGTGTGTTCCTCCCGTCATCTCATCACGTGTGTAGACTCATGAGATCACCACCAAAATCAAGATACTGCACCATTCATCAACCTGATCTTTGAGATGGCCTCTTTTTTTTTTTAAGTATATGCGATAAAACTACCCCCCCCAAAAATCAAATAGGGATGAAGAATAGAGACTGAACTCAAGAAATTTCACATTACCAGCACTGATCAAATGTCCCCACCTGAGCAAAGACTCAGACACCTTGCTGCCCTCGTCCCACCTTCCTTCCACCCAGCCCCACCCTGGCCTACCAGAGAGAGGCAAGCAGGCAGCAGGAACCCAGGACACAGCCCCATAAAAGCCAGAGCCCTGCATTCCTCTAACCCACCCACCAGGGTGAGCCGCTAGTCTTCCGGGCAGCCTATGCCCCTTCCCCTTCCACAGCCTGCAAAGCGGCTACTGCTCAAGTCACTTCTTGCCCCTCCTTGAGGACCAAAGGGGGCTTCTCCAATGCCTCACCATTGCCACAGATGGGCCCCCAGCCCAGGGCAGCTCCCACAAAGTTGCTGAATGAAGGAGTGCCACCGTGGATGAGTCCCTTCCCCTCTTAGTCCCTGAGGCCCCAGCCCCACCACCAAAGTGAGACGCACGGCCAGGGAAGCTCGGACGGGAACTCCACGTGGGCTTGTGACAGGGTCCCAAAAGGCAACAGCACCTAGACCTTTGTCTCCCAGGCCTCCTGGCCACCCCTCCCCTTCCTAAGGACCCCTGGAGCAGACTCCTTGGAGAATACTGGGTACAGGGGAAGCAGAATCAATGGCAAGCATGGGAAATGAGAGGGAGACACTGGAAGCCAGCTCCCTGGTATGGGGCCCAGAGATCCAGACCCCAGGGCTCTGGGCCACCTCTACTCAGAAAGAAAGGACCCTGGCCCGGGGAAAGAGGCCAAATCATCAGAGTGAGGGCAGGGATTGGGCTTCCCCTGTCCCCACCCCCACCCATTTCAGGAACTCCTTCCCCAGCCCAGAGGGAAAAGCCAGGAGCCCTCTGGGGCCCACCTATGGCCTCTCATTCAGGCCTGCCTCGCCTGTCTCTTACCCTTTCCTCACCATCCTAGAGCAGAGCCCTGCTCAGACCACTTCCCAGCTCAGTTACCCTCCATGGCTCCCCATTTTCCCAGGGGATCCTTTTTCCTGGCCTAGCTCCCATCCCACTCCCATCACCCTCTGCCCTTGGTCACACTGAACGAAACCAAACTTACAGATTCCCATATACTCCCCACATTCCCCATTTCCTGTGTGTTCACCTATTCCATGCAGTCTCCTACATGGCCTCCCCCTCTGCTCCAGAGGAAATCTTGCCTCTTCCTATCCCGAGGCCTGCTGACCTGCACCAGGAAATCAGGGACTAGGGGCTAGCCAAGGAAAAGGATGTCACTCAAGCTGAGGATACTGAGGCCAAAGTAGGGTATCATGCCCTCTGCCTCCTACCTCCTCTGTTCTGCCCTGCTCCTTGGAAAAAATGAGTGGCCGTAACTGCCTGGACCATGGACAGAGACAGGAAGGTCACCTTGTACATTTCCAGAATAGTGAGGGGGTGGGGCCTCTCTGACCTGGGTACATCCAGGTGTCACAAGCTAGTGCCAGACTAGCTCCCCCTTGGAAGTGCTGGCACTGCAGACTATAGCCACATTTCCTGGTTCCTAGAGGAAGGCGACGTTGGGATGTGCAGGTCACACCAACCTCCCAGCAGGTGACCCAGCTCCCAAGGGTTCCTAGGGAGATGCGTCTCAAGGGGGCAGGAAGGCTGTCTGGGCCGTGACCTGCCAGTCCAGAGCTCTGGGAGAGGATGGGGGCATCCTTCAGGAGAAGACACCAGCCGGGGACCAGGTCCCATTCAGGCCAGGCTGCTCCTCCTTCCTCACTATTAATGGCTCTCTGCAGGCTGCTCTTTCCCCTTTGTTCCCCCAAACAAGCTCACTCTTAACTCCCAAGTCAGCCAGGGACTTGGCAAACATTTGTCAAGACTCGTTCCCCTCACTCTGTGTTTGTCTACTCGGCAGAGATCTGGGCTCTGTGCACAGACAAGCTTTGCCCCTAAGGCTCAGAGGGAGCCCCATCATCCGGGGCCCCACCTGCAGGTACAGCAGGCTGGGTGTCTCCCCATCCACCGAAAGTCCAGCCTCCCTCCTCCCAACATGAAATCCCACCCGATCCTCATTGTCACGCAGCCGCCCCAGGGCGAAAATCACAAGCAGGCCTTGTCCATGGAACAGTCACACCTCAGTGGCAGCAAGTTTGAGGCATCTGGAGACGGGAGGAAGGACAGATTGCATGGACTCAAGCTTTGCGGCTGGGGTGCTGAGTGTGAGCTAAAACCCAAAAGAAGGACAGCGATGGGGAAGCAGGAGTAACCGCCACTG
This sequence comes from Lutra lutra, assembly GCF_902655055.1. Classification (NCBI taxonomy): domain Eukaryota; kingdom Metazoa; phylum Chordata; class Mammalia; order Carnivora; family Mustelidae; genus Lutra; species Lutra lutra. The sequence goes on along the minus strand of NC_062282.1, from coordinate 74,306,890 downwards.
GCTCACCCTGCCCCCACTTTCCTCTACATGTCCTGAAGTCAGGAGGGCGGCACCGGCCAACCAGAGTCAGTGTGCCCTGACCGATGCCACCAGATGGGCAGACGGTCCCCAGAAAGGCAGGCAGTCTGTGGAGAAGCCAGACTTGGAAGTCACAGTCACTGCCAGGAAGGAGACACATGGAGGCCCGTGCCAGATGGAGACCCCTGAGGGCAGAGGCATTTCAAGGGAAGTGAGTCTCTGGGCCTCAGTTTCCCTAGATGCACAGCAGGAACAGAAATGGGAGGGAGCTCACCCACCAGCAGGCACACAGGCAAGCTGCCTCGGACCCCAAAGCACAAGGCAGGAGAGAGTGAGAGGCTGGGGGGCAGGGTCTAGAAGCTCAGGCAGGTCTCCTTCCCCTCGCTGGGCTTGCACTGGTTTGCTCCTTGGAGATGGAAACGGCACCTGCTTTTCAGATTCGCTCTGAGAGGTGGAGCTGCTAATGCACAGGGACATATTGGCAAAGGGCTGGCACACACCAGGGGCTTAATCCACGGGATCCCATGTTAATGTCACTGTGATTCGTGATCTTGGGCAAGTCCCTGATCCTCTCCCAGCTCTCCTCTTCCTGAGCTGTAAAATGGGCTGATGGCCGCCGGCGGTGATGAGAAATGACCTGCTACGAAGAGCTCTGTGTGGACCTGGCGTCCAGCTGGCACTCAGAAGTATCAGCCCCTGAGCACACATCCAGTAGGTATTCAACAGACGCTTGCTGGCCTGAGTCACAGATGACTATCAGGAAACTCTAAAGGAGCGAGGAACAGCAGGCCCATGGGGTCCTGCCAGCAGGACTGAACAGGGAACTTCTGGGCTGCCCCCAGGGTCCAGGAGACTAGGACTGGACAGCCCGGAGGGAGCCTCCTTACCCTGATGCTTGCAAACTGTGGTCCAGGGAGCCCTGGGGCACACTGGATGCTGCAGAGCCAGATGGGGATACGGGGAGTGGGGAGGGCGCATGAGCTCACACACACCGTCAACCAGAGCAAAGCTACACTCATCTGTCTAAGCAGTCCTAGTAAAGCTGCATCTGGAAAATGGGCCCTGCTGCTAAAACTAATCCGACCCCCCATTTTTCAAATGAAGAAAATAGCGCCCAGGGCTGCCTGGGTGGCCCAGTCAGTTAAGTGATGCTTGATTTTGGGTCAGGTTATGATCTCAGGGTCGTGAGATCGAGTCCAGCTTCAGGCTAGCGCAGGGTACAGAGTCTGCTTAAGAGTCTCTCTCTCCCCCTCTGACCCTCCCCCTACCTCTTTCTTCCTCTCAGAAGGAAGGAAGGAAGGAACGGAGGAAGGAAGGAAGAAAGAAAGGAAAGGAAGGAGGGAGGGAAGAAAAAATGAAGCCCAGAGAGGCCCATAGGCAAGAAGCCAAGCACCTTGGAGCCGCGGGGCCCTTCTCAGTGCCTCTCTAGGCTACCATCGCCACAGCTGGGGCAGGGGAATATAATGGTTGTGCCCATCGTCAGATGGATGAGAACATCCAGGCTGAGCCTGCCCTCCACTAGCTTTGTCATTACCCTGCCCCAACCCAGCCCCAGGGCAAACTCCTGCTGACTCCACAGCTTGGTGGAAAGGTCTCTTCCTCCAGAAAGTTTTCCCTGACCCCAGGTTAAGTTTGCTGCCCCCGTTCTGTCTCCCATGGCTCCTAACCTGCACCACTTCTAAAGACAGACTCTTCTTAGACCCAGTCCCTCATGAAGTCTTGAACTGGGGCTGTCCATCACCCCTGTGTCCCTCAGCACCAGCACATAGGACAGGTGCTCAAGTATTGTCTGTGGAAGGAAGGAACCATGGCCTCCATTGTCCTCATCTATGCAATGGGTACATACCACCCCTCAGGATGAGAAAAGTGAACCATGTACCATGTCTGGCAGATCAAGAGCTTAAAAAGGCAGGGGCCTCTGTCCTGATGTCCCAGGCAGTTTCAAGGGCTGGGGGCCAGGCAGCCATTACCCACCAGCCTCTGCCATGGCAGAGTCTCACCTCAAGGAGCAAAGGCCTGGACTGGGCATGTAGAGTTCCTCACCAAGACCCCAGGGTACCTTGTCCAGCAGGGGTGCCTGACAGGCCTGCATACCCCTTCCCAGCGCTATGTATTCAGAACTTACAGAAAAGAGAAAACACAAAGCACACTGTTGAGGAGAAGGGCCGCGAAGCCCTTGGGATCCGGGATGGACTCGTCTAGTTGGCCCTGACCTGACCCCAGCGTTCCTGACAAGCTCAGGAGCCTGAGGATGAGGCCAGACCCAGCACACAAGGGCCGTGCTGGACCTCACAGCCCAATGAGGCAGGAACTCTTAATATCCGCCATAGAAAGGCTGAGAACGTGAGGCTTATGGTGCAAAGGGGCAGAACCGGGATTCTACCTAGTCTGACTCCAGATGAGCCTTGAGTGCCAAGGAGAATCTAGGCCAGACATGAACACACAAAATGTCTCAAGTCCCCAAGTTCTATCCTGCTTGGCCCTGATAGTGAAACTGGAGTGCTGGGAGAGGGAGGGTATAGCTTGGAGGGGCGCATTAGAGGTACAGGTCCCCAAACCGCCCTCACAACTCGGCACAAAAACACTCCCATCTCCCGAGCTCAGGGCAGTCAGTCTGAGGAGTCCCGGGGACAGCAACCAGTCCCCTGCTCCCAAGGTTCCCCAGCCGAGGGGAAGCAATCCCACAACACCTAGAAACATCAATATTTCATGAGCAGCTCCCTCCCGGTCTCCAATCATATTTTCAATTGTCACAAAACAATTCAGAATTTCCAACTCAGGGCTAATAGGCCGCCATCAGCCAGTCAGAGAAAGCAAGCCAGGGTAATTATTTTAAAAGCTTCCGACAGGGCTATTCTCTGAGCTGACTTCCCCAGATTGTCTGTCTGCAGCAGTGACTGTGCCCCTTCCGGCCCTGAGCACCCTGTCTCCCCTCGTAGGAAGCTGCCATCTGGAGGGCTGCTGAGGTCCCGGCCACAAAGCCCCAGAGGATGGGACAAACAGCTCAGGTCCTCGGAGGGTGATCTGGGGCAACAACGGACAGCTCGTGGCAGGCAAGGGTCACAACTTCCTACCTTCACAGTTCTCAGGCCAAACTGTGGCCCCTGTGCCCATGGAGGGTGGACGGACCAACAGACACATAAAAGGATGGACAGAGAGACAGAGTGATGATGTCACAGTAATTGGCTCTGATCCCATCTCAAACCTATCCTCTACTCTCCAGGCACAGCGATCTTTGTAAAAGAGAAATGTGACCAGATCTCCCACTGTTAAACCCCCCCCGCCCCGCTCCTCTTTGCCTTCAGGATAGCATCCCACACTCCTAACAAGGATTATGAACCCCTGCGGTATCTGGTTCCTACTTAATTCTCTAGCTTCCTCTTCTCCCTTTCTCTGCCTTCCCACCTGTCCCAGTGCTGTTCCCGGTGAGGAATGGGGAGTGAAGAAACTGTTCAGGCAAACTCAAGACCTGTATGGCACTCAAGACCCTTCAAAAGCAAGCTATAGATTTCCTCTCCAGCACTGTGCTCCAAAATGGTTATGGGTTGGTATGTCTGTCTCCAGCTCAAATAAGCAGAGGCCATCCATCCTTGTATCACTGCAATCACAGGCACAGAATATGTGCTCTCTAAATTTGCTGACCTGATAAAGGCCAGTCCAGGAAGGTCCCAAGATCAGGTCTCTTTCCACTATTCCATGCAGATGCTGATAGGTTTGCAATGAAAGAAAATACTTAAGATGCCCAAATGGTTCCTATTTTTGCTTTGGCTGCCAGGAAGCTCAGAATGCAATATAATTATGCTCAAATAAATTAATATCTTACCTGATCATAGGGGTTCCTCTCTATCTGTAGAGACTCTAATTCCCTCCTCACAGGTAAGAAAGAGTACCAAAATATCCCTCCCTTGCTCTCCAGATCCATCCCTAGAAACGAGTCAGTAGACACTGAGCCTTACCCCCACAGACTTTTGGGTAGCCCTCCAGCTCTTTCTACAGATGAATGCAGGAACAATCCTGATGGACTTCAGACTGTCCCAACAGAGCCAACTCCTCCCCATCACACTGCAGTGGACTCCCTACCAACACCATCAGCAGCCCTCTGAGAATCTTCACAGTGCAGGGACTTTTTTGAAAACCAACCCATTCCCTGCCACAAGGAGCTCAGAGAACTTGCTCAGGACAACAGCCAGGATTCTTGGGGTAGTGTACTGCTTAAAATGGGGGAGTTCCCCCTCCCAGCCTTCTGGGGTGGATCCTGTGACCCTGGCCTAGCCAACCACAACCCCAAACCACTCTTCCTCACAAGGCGATTGGCTCCGCTTTGGGCATGTGAGTTGCACCCAACCAATCAGCACAACAAATCCCTTGGCCCACCCTAGGGAGGGACCTGTGGTTGGCAAGAGAGACTCAGCCCCGCTTTTAGAGACCTTAGAAGTGGTAGGGGCAACGGGTTTTAATCAGTCATTACACAGATATTGGTATCGATCCTAGTGAAATAAACGCTAGGAAGGAGAAAGAGGACACTTCTCCCTACTTTCGCTGGATATTGAGATGAGAAACTATGGAAGATTTTATATGCCTTTCTGCACAAATGCGACTAAAGACATTTGCCCATTATGTTTAATATGAACCCATGTGACAAATTCATCCCAGAGTTTTGTACTAGAGACAAAAACTTCTGATTTGAGAACGTATATGAGTTTGGAAGGAAAAACAAAGCAAACGCATCAGGAGATCTGCTGATCTTTTGTGATTAGGTCCCTGGAAGCTCACCGCAAACGTGATACTGGGGTACGAGGACTGTATTACCTCTGTTCCTGGTCGATCCAGCCCTAACCTTCCTCTCTCTGAAGCCTGATCCCTCTGCCTTCAAAGAGGAAAGGTATGTGCCCCAAGATGTCAAAACCTGAAGGGAAATCGGGAAAATTTCTTTTTGGAGGAAGTGAAAATAAGATCATAAAAAAAAGTGTTTTGACGCACCCCAGTTCGCGAAGAACTTCCAGGCCTTTGGGGCCTGATCTCACCCCCACCCACCTGCCTAGTCTCCCTGGTCTGAAACTTCCTAGAAGCTAAGCAGGGCATGAGGGGCAGGCCTACTAAACCAGAGAAGGGACCTGCTCCAGCCTGACTCAAACAACAAGAGCACAAAGAAGGAAACAAAAGTGAGAGCAAACTATTTTAAAGAGCAAAGCAACCTGGCAGGTTTCACCATTAACCTTCAAACATTCTGCCCAGCTGCCCATCTCCCGGCAGGGCCGCACCTCTCTCCATCATCTCGCAGATTTCTCCGTGAAACCAAAACTCTTTTTATTCCCATTTTGCAGGTAAGAACACTGAAGCTACAAGAAGTTATGTGATTTGCCCAAGTCCACGTGGCTAGTAAAAAACACAGACAGGATTCCTACCCCAGCCCTTGGGTCTCAGAGGCAGCTTTCTGGCACCACAGTCTCTCCCTGTAAACAAGGGCACACAGATATCCACACATACACATGCCCTGCGGTTGCTGGGAACAAAACCCGGAAAATTGCTGGTGTGCAGGGGTAGGAAGGTCTGATTTCTCAGTGCAGATGCCAGAATGAAAGCCACTCCAGCTAGACATGGAGGTCACACCCTCTATGCAGAGTAAGGGCCCAGCAGTTGCATTTATGCCCAAAGACACTAGGCCACCTTGGGTCTCTGGGAAGGCTGCCCCAGGGTCGGAAGTGTCTCAGCTTAGCAGCCTGCAGGGCCAGAGCCGCCAGCAGACCAGTTTCACACATAAAACAGCCAATATCATGGCAGTGGAGAAGCAGAAGCTAGAATTCCTGAAGTGCAGTGTCCAAGCTGCAAGACTACAGGGCCACCTCCAGGTCCAGGTCTGAAATCCTATGGGCTAGGGGACTTGGCTCTTAACCGTTATGATCCTCTGTGCACCAGAGCCACAGCAGCCACCAGAGAAGCATTCCTGCTGTTGACAATGGAGGGGAGGCTAGGAGTCCCGAAACAGCAAGACGGGGGCAGGGGCCATTTCTCAGGGCCCAGAATGTGTGGAATCTGCGAGCTTGGGTAGGCTTTGTGAGTTGGCAAGGAGTTCCTGTCTCTGCCATCCCGAGCCAGGTGGCCCTGGAGACGCGGACAAGCAGAGTGTCAGAGCGGGTGCGGGGCCGTGGCCTCTCCCGGGGCAGCTGTCCGCTTGAATCAGGCAGGGAGGCGCCGCTGGTGACGGCACCTCATGAAACATTGATGCCCGGCTTTCACACTGCCATCTCCCGGCACCTTGAGCCAAAGCGGCAGCCCCAGAGACCCGTGGCCATCGGAGGGCAACTCAGCGGCTCCTGCCCCCCAGCGTGGTCCCCCGACATTCTGGTTTGCGGGACCCTGTCCCATCGCAGGGTCCCAGCAGCAGTAGGCTCAGACTGGGGGCTTGGGGAAAGCAGAAGCATAGGTCAGCCAACTGCTTTCCCCCACAAGGCTTCCAGAGGGGTTATCTGGCTGTGGGCAACATCGGGTGGAACCCAGATCCCATGAGTCCTGCCCATCTCCCAGGAAGAGGCCAACGGGGACACATGGATAGAGTCCTCCCTTATACGGGGGCTACCGATGGAGGGTATGCGGGCGAGGGACGGAGCAAGTGGCCACAGAAGCATCTGCGCTCCGTAGCGTTGATCTCTCTGCTCTTCAGCCCAGCCTCGGAGGAGAATTAGGGAGGGGGGTTATCCTCCAAGCAGGGCAGGGGTCGGGCGTTCGCCCCTCCCCAGTAACAACACCCCCCCAACACCCACAGAGAAATTCTAGGGTCGGACCTCAAACCTCCTTGGCCGCCAAAACCTGCGCCGCGGGCGCTCCCTGCCAAAACGCAAGACCAGCTTCCTCCCGCAGGCTGAGTGGAAAGAGGAAAGGTAGAATCTTAGAACCCCGGCGTGACCCGCGCCAGGGAGGACCAGGGGAAACTCCAAACAGAACCCGTCAAACCGAGGTCTTCCTGGGCCCCTGGTGTGCCAGGTGGAAAACTGAGTCGAGTGAGGAAAAGTGCGCGGAGGCCAGGCCGGGACCCACGGCGGCTTCGTCCGCGTGTGGCCCGGGTCCCCCTTCCGCCCGCCTTCCCCGGCCTCAGACCCCGCCGGCGACCCGCGCCGACCTCTGACTGCGCCCCGAGGGAGGCCCGGACCCCTAGCCTGCTGGACGGCGCGTCGCCCCTCCCCGCTGGTGCGGGCGAGCGCCTAGCTTCCCCTCCCCCCTTCCCGCCTCCCCGGCCGGTGTCCCCGCCTTCCCCGCGGGCGACGGGCGGCGGCGGCGGCGGGAGGAGCGGGCCGAGCCGACGCTGCCTGGACCTTGCGCGGTGCGATGTAGCGAACCAGCGGGCACCGGAGCTGCGAGCACTGCTGGAGACGCAGCTGGATCCGGGGCCCCAGCCGAGGTCGAAACCTGAGGCGGAGTCCGTGGCTAGCGAGCCCGGAGCCGAAGAGCCGCACACGCAACGCAACCCGCGTGGGGTAAGAGTTGTTGGGCTGGGGGCGCTGGGTCGCCGCAGTGTTGGGGCGCAGGGAGGCGGTGGCGGATTCCGCACTGTTTGCTCCAGGCGTTTGTTTGTGGGGTCCAGTGGGTGGCGCGGGACTGAGCGCACCGCCCGGGAGTCCGGGCGCCATCGAGGCAGCGCAAGGACTCGCTCCTGAGCCCAGCGCACTGGCCCAGCTGCCGTCGCGGAGCGCTGCCTCTCCTACTTGGCGGTCCCACCCCATGCTTCGGCTCTAGGCACCCCAAGAGGGCAGCAGCCCCGGGGGCGCGGGCCCCAGCCCTGCTAAGGGCACAGCCCCGGACGCCCTTCTCAGCCCCTCGCGGAGGCGCAGGCCTCCGGGGACCTCTAGGAGAAAGGGCAGGCGAGAGGGCCGCCCGCCGCTTCCCGTTGCGCCGCGGAATGGGGGCCCCAGCACGAGCGAAAGCGCTGGCCCCTCTGCACGCCTGGGGACTTGAGCCGCAGCTTCGTGTCAAGAGGGTATTTTTTCTAAACGACACCGCTTCGTTCGTTGGTTCGTTGGTTCCTTCGGGCGGCTATGCCGCAGAAAAGCAACAGACACGGCCAGAGCCCCGGCTCTCTTCGCCAAGGACCCCGACGTCCCGCCGCCGTGCTCCGAGGCGCCCCCAGCCCACGGCGGCCTGCCCTCGCCCGCAAGAGTCGGGCTTTTTCTTACCCAGACAGAAACCCCAAATGCTCTTCGCAAAATCCAATAAAGACACTCCCGCGGCTTCTCCGGGGTTTGGTTGTTGACGCAGGGCTCCCCGGCACACAGCCGCTTCTCTAGAACCGGGTCTTGGAAATCTGAAATTGACCAGCCGGCTCTGAACGGCTTCAGCCGCGGTCAAGCGAGGGCCCCGAGGCCGGCATCGCAGAAATGGGAACCCCAGGCTGGAATCCGGTTCCAAGGTTTTCCGATTCAGGAATTCCCTGAATCTAAAAATATTTGAGCCCACTTTTCTGAGAAGCTGAGGCTTGGGTATTCTGTTGGCAACCCAGGGGCCTCTGACAGCCACGGGGCCCAGAGGAAGGTAATCCCAGGTTGCTGTCCCTTTGGCCAAAGACACAGGTCTAGGGTAATGGTTAAAGCTACAGGCTGCAGAGGCAGCAGGGGAGGGGGGACTCGCTGGCTCCCTCCCCTTTCCTCATACTGCTTGGAACTCTTTATCTCTGCTCAGAAAAGGAAAAGAGGCAGACGGGGGCATGGAGACCAGCCTGCCAGGACTCTGGGGTGCAGGGGAAGCATTGTTGCTTCTCCGGCCATACTCAGAGTGCCCTTCTCTCAGGAAAGCAGGTCTTGGGAAGAGGAGGCTGGGGTAATGGCATTAGCTGACCCTCTGCTCCCAAGTTGTGTGACCAGCCTCGGCCATTCGCCCAGCCTTCTCCGCCCCTCAGCTCAGCCATTCTCAGGAACCAGAGAACGACCAGTGAGTGGACTCCGTGAGCCATGAGGCCAGCCCTGCCAGCTGGTGCCAGAATTCCGAGTTCCATGCTTCCATAGGCACCCCACTCAGCCATCCTGCCTGAGTACATCCCAGGTTTCTGCACCAGGACAGGCTGGGGAAGCCCAGGTATCAGGAAGACTCAAGCTGGGATCCTTGGAAACCTAGAGAATCCAGTGAGATGGTTCCCTGCCCCACCTGAGCACCCCTTTCCCCCTTCACCCAGTAATTGCTTGTATTCAAAGAAACAAGAGCTTTTATTGGAGAGGGGGTAGAGCAGACAGAAGGAGGTAGGTGGTCCCAGATGCACTCCCAAAACTGGGTTTTCTAGTTTGAACTTCTCCACAGCCTAAGAGGCTTAGGGTTGGAATGTCCCAGAGAGTCATGGATGGCCTCGAGGGCAAGCCACGGCACATTCCTTCCTTTTTCCTAAAATCCCTTGATTCTAATGCAAAGATTAGGACAGGGTACCCCCCATAAGTGGGCGAAAGGATGCCCTCCGTGAGGGCCCTCCAACCACGCTTCCCAAATAAGATTACTGAACCATTCTTGGGCACAGAATCTGTTTTGAGCGAGCCCGGCCTCAGGAAAGGTCCCTATGGGGACTACTTCAAACCTCACAACAGCCTAGGCTTCTCCACTCAACCCAGCCAGGACTCCAAGCCTCCAAATTTCCTGAAAGTCACAGATTCATCGCTAGCTCTGTGTGGCCTGGAGGGATGGGAACTAGGGCACATGGTTCCAGCTCCAGGAAGCCCTCTTCCCTCCTTTCCTCACGTCCCCATCACCAAGCAAGCTGGAAGCTGAAGCAGCAGGTAGGAATTGCTGAGTCCCGAGTCAGACATGGAAACTGGGGCACAGTGCAGGCCGAGCCTTGCCCAAGGTCAGACGGCAAAGTGGGGAGAACACTGAACCCCTGCTTTTACTCCTGAAAGAGAGCTGCGTCCTGTCCTGTGTGTATGATGCATGTCTGTGAGTGTGCTCAAAGCCCCTTCCCTGCTTGGGATAGTGCCCAGCCCGCAGAGGGTGAGGCTGGAGAAAAAGAGAAACTGTCCGTGTCCATTCTCCAGCCAACACCCTGGCTGGCCAGGGTGTCCTCTCGGTCAGTCCCTTCCTCGCCCTGTGCTCATTCAGCATTGGGGGGAGGGGTACTGTGTAGCGGAAGTGACCCCCCTGGGCTCAGCCCCTCTCTAGGCCTCCGGGCCCCTGGCGATATGGAGCTTCACCCTGAAATTGACTGAGGGCCTTTTGGTGGTCCACACAGCAGGCATCAAGATTTCCAAAAAGAGGGACTATTGTGACTGCCTAGGTCACTGCCAGAGGCTTGGGTCCACTGGAGCACACAGCAGGTGCTCGATAAACGCATTAAATGCATCAACAGTGAAGGAGGTGAGCCCCTCAGATGGATCAGCTAGAGCTTCAGAGTCACAGAACACTCTCCATCCATCCATGGAAAATGGTCTCCTTACATCCCATGGACAGTGGAAGGCTAGAGCTTTCAGCCTCTGGACACCCAGAGGTGCACCTTCATTCCCCGTCACCACCCAAGCGGCCACTGTGCTCCCCACCTTGGCCTGACACCTGGCAGCCTTAGAACATAGCTTCTGTCCCCGATCAGCCTGATTTTGCGTTGAGTAGAGTTCTGGAACCCAGAGGTCTGGCTGTGGGCATGCCTAGGTGACTATACAAAGCCCCATGGGTGGATTTAGTGAGTACGTGTGCATCTGTGTGTGCCGCACACCTACATTGTACGTGCTACATGCGTGTGTGTGTGTGTGTGTGCGTGCGCGTGCACTCCTGAGTCCTGCCTGTGCCCAGGCAGGCTGGGTCACACGCTGTGCTTGAAAAGAGTTACCTGCTGCTGCAGGAGACGCATCGGCGAAATGTGGTAAAAGATGGGGCTGAGGGCAAATGCCGGACAACCACACTTCCCAGGCCCCCTTTCTGCCATCCTCCGCCTACACACACACACACACACACACACACACACACACACACACACGACTTAGAGAAATTCCCCTCTGGGAGGAAAGGGCAGGAGTTGCAGAATCTCCCCAAAACCAAACCCCCTGAGAACATAGTCCCTCTGTGGCCTCAGACCCAGACCCTGCCCCTGCGGCCACAGGCACCACTGAGAGAGTGCGCCAGACCCCCAAGGAGCCATGCTTTCTCCCAGGGCCCAGAGCTGGGGTCTCGGGCTAAGCTTCAAGGAGTGAGAAGCAGGCCTGTTTCTACCCTTCGGCCATGGACCCCTGCAATCCTCGCCAAACAGCTCAGCCTGAGACTGTGGGTCTCCCTCTGGTGAGAAGCCAGGGTGAGGGCAAGAAGACAGTGCCTGCAGAACATCGCAGATCTCTCAGCCTGCGCAGTCAGTCCCAAGCAGAGACCTTCCTGGAGGAAGAGATGCGGTTGCACCAGGCCCTGGGGTGAGGCGTGGGGCCTGGAGAGTAGGGCAGTGCTTCTCCACCGGGGTGCTGTCCTGCCCAGCGCTGCTCCTATCTGGGGAAGTTGGTCAGCAGGTGAGGGGCAGAGGGCAGTCTGGGGTCCAGCTGTGGTCAGTGTCACACTCGCCCACCCTAGCTGCCCCTCTGTTTGCTCAAGACTCTGAGGTCTCAGGGCCGGCTAACAATTGTTCGGCAAAATCGTTCAACAAACTTCACTGAAGTAGAACTCCAGAAGCGTATCCTTCTTGGGGTGGGGAGGGGAACGTCTGTGCCTGCACCCATGGAGGCCCCACTGAGCGGAGCTCAGCCACCACTGTACCAGAGAGAGCCTCAAAGGGGGTAGGCTTCCTGGCCTGGAGACCCAGGGCTCGCAAAAGGCAGGCACCTGGCCTGCAGGCGAGGCCAGGTGCCTGCCTCTCGGGGAAGCCACGCAGAGGCCCCAGATGGCTGCAAACCTGCCCTGAAGGGGGCAGAAGCCAATCCCCTGGCTGCCAAGGCCCTGGCCGGGCTGATTTGGCCGGACTGGCGCAAAACAAGCGGAGGGAGCCCTACAGAAGAGGCTGCGGGGCCGGTGGGGCTCTTGGGGTCTCCCGCTGCACTCGCCAGAGGCCTGGAGCCAACAGAAACGTTTCATCTGATTAGAAGCCATCAGTTCTATCCCAATCCCAGAAAATTGACTGCGGTGGAGAGGGGGAGGCCTGAGAAGCAGCCTTGGAGGACAGGGTCCAAGCTAATTAGGAGGCAGCATCCGGGGGCCCATTAGAACGCAGGCTGCTGTCACTCAGCCGGGCTCAGGTCCCGGGAGAAGAGGCCGAGAAAGGAGGGGCGGGCGGCCCTTCGACGAGGACGCCGCTGGGAGCTGCCGGAACGGGCCCCGGGCTCTGCCCCCGCCCTGGCGCTGGCTCGGAGGCGCCCGCTCCGCGCGATCCTGCTCGGGGAACATTCTCTCATCCTGGGCTGTTCTCGCCAGGGGCTGGGGACTTCGAAGCGGCCCAGACAGGAGTTGTTTCTGAGCAAAACAAGTCATTTGGGGCTTGAGGTGGGCACGAGCCACGCGGGACTTGGAGGCCAGATGCGTTTCTTTTGTGCGGCCGAGGGAGAAGTCGGTGTGTCAACCGGGAAGGAGGGAGCGGCGCGGGGAGGCGCCGGGGGCGGGGGGGGGGGGGTGGAGGGAGGGGGCGGGGAGGCGGCGGGAAGGTGGCTGCGGAGGGGAGGGCACGGGCAAGGGAGGGCGGGCGGCTCGGGGCTGGATTCCGCCCGCGCTCCCTCGCTCGCTGGCTCGCTCCCTCCCCAGCCCCCTCCCACCCAGGCCCACCCCACCCACCACCCCTGGCGCAGGGACTGCTGGAACCTGGCGGTGCGCGCTGTCGCTTTAAGACAGCCTCTGCCGGCGCCGTCCGGAGCCTTAGAAACCGGCCCCGGATCGGGAGCCAGAGCCGGGGCCGGGCGGGCGGCAGAGGCCCGAGCGGCGGGAGCGCAGCGCGGAGCGCGAAGCCGGTCATCCGGTCGCGAGAAACCGCTGCCGCTGCCGCCCGCCTGGCCCCGCAGCCCCGGGCAGTCCATGGGGCGGGCGCGGCGTCGTTGCGGGCGCGGGCAGCCCTGGGGGGCAGCCAGTTAGGCGCTGTGCTCTTGTCCCCGCAGGTCGCAGCCAGGGCGGCCGGGCGCGCCCAGCCCCGGCCCCTGGAGCGCCCGCCGCGGTCCCCGCCTCCATGGACGCCTTCAAGGGGGGCATGAGCCTGGAGCGGCTGCCGGAGGGACTCCGGCCGCCGCCGCCGCCGCACGACATGGGGCCTGCCTTCCACCTGGCCCGCGCCGCCGACCCCCGCGAGCCCCTGGAAAACTCCGCCAGCGAATCGTCAGACACGGAGCTGCCAGGTAAGCGCGGCTCCCCGCGAGGCGCGCACCGAGCCGAGCCGGGCGCACGGAGCGGGGAGCGGGAAGCAGGGCCTGGAGCCCGCGCCGCGCAGTCAGGCTCCCTCTGCACCCAGGAGCGTCAGGACCTTTTCTTTTCCCGTTCTCGGCCTGAGGGTGAACGCGTAAATTTACGCGCTTTATAAAACGAAATTCAGTGCTCTACTTCCACCCGGTCCCCACGCGCCAGATGCACAAACCTACAACGGGAGGGTCGGATTGACAGCCCCTCTTGTTCAGAAGCAAAGAGAACAGGAAAAGAAAAATCCGTTTGCGTAACTGGGTGCCCAGGGGCCGCTCAGACCGCCGGAGAGGAGTAGATCGAGAAAGGAATGGGGCAGCGGACGAGAGAGAAAGTGCCCGGAGAGACAGAGACGGGGGCACACACCCCGACAGGCAGTGGGCGACAGACTGAGGAGGGAGAAATCCAAGAGAAGGCGCGGCGGGAAAAGTCAGGAAAACAAACTGAGGGGAGCGGCGGTGGACAACCTCAAATAAAAAGGCAGAGGACAGCGAGGGCGAACGGGCCAAGGGGTGCGCACCCAGCAGGACCCCCCCATTGAGGGAGCCCGGCCCCACGTGCGTCGCGGGACCCCGGAGCCGCCAGGCCGCCCAGCCAGGGCCCTGACTCGGCTCGAGCACGTCTCCCTCCGCGCTGCCTTTTTGTAGGAGCTCAGGCTTTTTCCCCCAGGCCGGCTGCGAGCTGGGCCGGCGGGTGGGCGGTGCGGGCTACGTAGCGGGGCTAATCGTCGGCGGGTGCCGGCTCCCGGGGTCCCAGGTTGGCTCCCGCAGACGGCGCCCCGGCAGAGCTCCCTGATCCGTGGGCACCTCTGCTGTGCTCATTTCTTAATCCACCGCTGAGTGTATCTCTACGCGTTTTTAATCCCTATTTGTTTCTGTTTTGCATCCCTAAGTGACTTTCTCTGAGAAGTTCTGTTTGCTTGGCTAAGAAACAATCAACGCGGAACTGTACTTTTGTTTTCAAGAGTTTTTAGCGTGGCCTTTGGTTGGTTTTTATTTGTTAAAACCCAGAGGAATATACAGCGGTAGACTGCTTTTTAAAACCAAATCTACGTGGATATATTTAATTTTTTAACTGTAATTTTCGGTGTAGAAAGAATTACTACACTAGGCATATTTCTCTGGAATTTTAAAATCTCTACATGCAACATTATTCTTGGGGAGATGTTTTAAAAGTCAATCCAAAATGGCGCGTTTCTCCGGGATTTTTTTTTTTTTTTTTTCAAAATCTATTTGCAGCGGTGTCATTTTGATAACTTAAATTATCTAACTCTATAGTGTCGTATTTCCCTGGGACTTAAAAATTATCTCTAGAAAGGGCATTATTAGGAAGGGGTTAAAAAAATCTATCTACAACAGTACATTGGTTTTTTCTAAATCCCAGAGAAATAAATGCCTGTGTCTGCTTGGAGTTTTTACACCTACAGCACTGTATTTAGTTAGGGGTGTGTTTGCACGGAGATTTCAGGCTTCTTAATTTGCGTTTCCTGTGTTCCTACCTGTCTATTTTTAAGATTTTGTGAGCCTTTCCATGGTTTTAGGATAGAATTGAGTTTATCTGGGCTTCTATGTTTTGTTTTTAAATTTTGTCTTTTTATTTCCATGTGTCTGTGACTGAACATGTTTTGCGTAGCTGTAAAGAGTGAGAGGCTAGAGCCCCAGGTCACCTAGACAGTCTGTTGGTCTGGGCTGCAGCCTGAGGGATTTTCTGGGCCTCTGGAGTTGAGGCCTGGAGCAAAGGCCGGGAACACAGCTGTGTTGTGCCTGCCCATGTGGCTCCCACACAGCCCTGGGGAGAAGAAGGTAGAGGGGCTGCAGGCCATGGCCTCGCTCCAGCTCCACCAACCCACTAGCTTCAGGCTGGAAAGATTTGGTCCTGGCTCAGAAAAGCAGAGCCCCTCCAGATTGACACCCCAAAGAGCCCTCAAAATTTCATACATATGCGGGTGACAAAGCCAGACAGGCTCAAGCCCCAGCGGAGCGGCAGGAGCAGGCTCTGCCCAGCCAGGAACCTCGGCCTGTGCCTCCGGTTCCTGGGCTCTTGGGGCGCGTCTGACCAAAGGTGACTACTGACGATCTGGCCCCCAGCAGGCTCTTTCTAGTGGGGACAATTCTAGGGCTCCTGGCGGGAGGAAGGGCATGCCAGCGCTCGTGGCAGGCGCTTCGGTGGAGCCGGGATGGGTGCAAAAGGGCAGAAGCCCAAGGTGACTGGGGCCTGTCCTGTCCGATTCAGAGAAGGAGCGCAGTGGGGAAGTCAAAGGGCCAGAGGACAACGGCGCAGGAGGCACGGGCTGCGGCGGCGCAGAGGACCCGGCCAAGAAGAAGAAGCAGCGGCGGCAACGCACGCACTTCACAAGCCAGCAGTTGCAAGAGCTGGAGGCCACGTTCCAGAGGAACCGCTACCCCGACATGAGCATGCGGGAAGAGATCGCGGTGTGGACCAACCTCACCGAGCCGCGCGTGCGGGTGAGCTCAGCGTGTGCGCCTAAGGCGACCCGAGTGGAGGGCTGCTGGCCACCTCTGCCGCCGTTCTCGGAAAGCTTTAGACCCGTGCTCAGATTTTGTCTCTGTCCCACCACTCAGACCTGCTCCTTCCCTCCGTGGGAGAAGATTCCACTGTAGGCCCTGGTCTCCCGGCTGCTGCTAAGCCCTTTGGTGGTTAGTGCCCTCACCGCCTGGCAGCCTACCTGACCCTGGGGCTCTGCTACAGCTTCACCATAAGATCTGTGGCCCCAGGGGGGATTTCCCCTGTGCTGTAGGGCCCAGGGCCCACTCGGATATGACTGTCCTAGACTGCACAGAGGATTCCCACTGATGGGGACCTCGGAGCTGCTGGCACCTTCTCCCGAAAACGAAAGGGAAAGGCACGTCTTGCCTAGCCACCTGGCAGAAGCCTGAACAGTACCTAGGCTTGGAGGCTCAGAAACTCCTGGGGCAGTGACCCCAACCACACAGGCTGCTTCTCCAGAACCTCAGCATAGTCCCCGCCTGACTCCTCTCCAGCAGTCAGCCAGTAGAGAGCTGGACCCTTTCCCTGTGGCCCTTTCCTGTAGGGCTGGGTTCAGGTGAAGGAGGAGCAGCTCTGGTGGAAGAGTGACCCTCAGGCCGAGTCCCTTTGGAGATGTAAGATCTCTGACCTGTGACCAGACTGCACCCTCCCTCTCCTCGCCTTTTCCTTCCCAGTGAAATCAAGAGTGAAGAGGTTATGTTGCCAGAGCAGCAAGAGAATCATTTCTTTTCTGAGTACGCAAATATTTAATCAGATACTGGGAGGACGTCCCAAGCGAGCCCAAAGTGCTACCTGGTCTCCTGACTCCCCGCTAGAACGCAAGCTCTCGCCCCTCCCATCAGGCTGGCCAGCCCAGTGGGACACGAGTGAAGACAGCACTCAGTAATCCTGAACTCACTAATCCTGCCCAGGTTTAGGGTGATTCGGGTGGTGTGGGGTGGAATCAGGCAATGTCAGTGCCCAGGACTAGAAAAGGCTGAGATGCAGGGGTCCGGCAGGCTCGCTCAGGAAACTCAGCCCAGGGCTGGAGGAAGGTTTCAGAGGCATGCATAGGAGGATAGGAGAGAATGGGCAAGGACCAGGAGTTGGTAAAGAACAAGTTCTTATTAAATTTTGTGGGAGAAAGTGGAGGGGAGATTAGAGAGAAACTAGTTCAGAAGTGAAAGGAAATTAAATATTTGCAGAGAAACATATTTGGCATATATTTAGGTGGCAGGGAAGAAATTAAATATTTAAGGGAGGGCAAAAGGATCAGATGTTTGAGAAAAATAAAGAATCAACTATTTAAGAGAAACAGTAACGGTCAGATATTTGGAAAGACGGGGAAAACTATTTGGGGAAGAATCAAAAGGATCAAAAGTGAAGGATAACGGAGAAAGTGGACTGAGGGAAAAGAAAGCAGTTCAGATAGCAGGGCGGACCAAAAGAAAATAAACATTTAGGGCAGAAATGAGAATATCAAATGTTCCCAATCAATATGAATACAAACTATTTGAGGAATGAAAAAAAGTAGAATAAAGGGAGTCGGAAGATCCTACATTTCAGGGAAGAAAAATACCTTTTACATTAGAGGGCGAAGAAAAAGAACAGAATATTTAGGAGATAGACTGGGACCCCTTTTGGGGAGAAGGCCGGAGATGGACTGTTGAGAGAGGAAAAAGCAAACGAATATTTGCTAAAACAAAAGAGGATAGATCCGTACTAGAAGAAGCTATCAGATTTAACTTAGGGGAGTGGATGTAGATCAGAAATGGGGAAAAGACGAAATGTTTTCTGGGGACAGGAAAGGAACCATTAAGGAGCGCGGCCGCAGGGGCGGAAATAACGAAGAAAAGAGACGCTATTTGGAGAGGAGGAGGCAGCGGAGGGATGGGGTGGAGGAGGTGGAGGTGGAGGGGCCTTCCCGCCTTCGTCAGCCCTGACCGTTCTCCTGCCCCCTCCCCCAGGTCTGGTTCAAGAACCGGCGAGCCAAGTGGCGGAAGCGCGAGCGTAACCAGCAGCTGGACCTGTGCAAGGGCGGCTACGTGCCGCAGTTCAGCGGCCTGGTGCAGCCCTACGAGGACGTGTACGCCGCTGGCTATTCCTACAACAACTGGGCTGCCAAGAGCCTGGCGCCAGCGCCGCTCTCCACCAAGAGCTTCACCTTCTTCAACTCCATGAGCCCGCTGTCGTCGCAGTCCATGTTCTCGGCACCCAGCTCCATCTCCTCTATGACCATGCCGTCGAGCATGGGCCCCGGCGCTGTGCCCGGCATGCCCAACTCGGGCCTCAACAACATCAACAACCTCACCGGCTCTTCGCTTAACTCGGCCATGTCGCCGGGCGCCTGCCCATACGGCACGCCCGCCTCGCCCTACAGCGTCTACCGGGACACGTGCAACTCGAGCCTGGCCAGCCTGCGGCTCAAGTCCAAGCAGCACTCGTCGTTCGGCTACGGCGGCCTGCAGGGCCCGGCCTCGGGCCTCAACGCGTGCCAGTACAACAGCTGACCGCCCCGCCAGGCCCCGCGGGCCCGCGGCAGGCGCGGCGCCGGGCCAGGGGCGGCGCGGAGGACCTCGCCACGCCGCGCCCCCTGCGCCCGCGCAGCCCTCTCCTCCCCACCTCCCCACCTCTGGGCTGGTTGTGTGTTTGCTTTTCTGGACCCCACTGTGCCCTCCCAAACGAGACGAAACAAAACAAAAAGACGTCGGAGAAAAGTGCTGCGAAAAAAACGGATGAGTTGCAATTTCCCTCGGGGTGGCGCGGGTGGTGTGTGTTCGCTCCCTCGGGCCGGGCGGGGCGGACCGGACCGTTGCGCGGAGGGGACGCGGGGCGGGAGGCCGGCGGTCCGGAGAGGGCGCCCTGGGAGCCCGCGTTCCCGCCGCGCCTGCGAACTGGACGCGCGGAGCCCGCGCAGGCCGGCCCGGGCCCGGTAGGAACCCAGGCGCCCCCTCCAAGCTGGGCCGGGCCGAGCGTACCTTAGCTCGATTCGGATCCGAGTTGGAGCGGGCGTTCGGTCGGGGATGACGGTGCCCAGCCTGGGTTCCAAGACTCGCTGTGGAGCTGCACGCGGCGCCGGCGTGCCCCGCGTGCCCTCGCAGCCGCGAGTACCGGATTCCTATTTTAAGGCTACGGAGCCCCAGCTGGCTGTGCGGACGCGGCGGGAGAATGGGGCAGGCTCATCTCCGAGCACCCCGGCGCCCCCCACCCCCACCCAGCTTCGCCACAGGCCCGGACCCTCCACTCCGCTCCTGGGCTAGGAAGTGGTCCCCTTGGCCCGGCGAAGAGCCCTCCTCGCCGCCTGCCGTGCAAGAGTCGAGCCGGGAGAGCTCGGGGCGCGGCCAGGGCCCCCCCCCCCCCGCGCCGCGCCCACTTTGCACACCCGCTCTCCGGCCCGCGCCCCTGTTTACAGCGTCCCTGTGTATGTCGGACTGACTGTATAGAATTATAAATCTGTCTATATCGACTTGTCCATGTACGTCTATTAAAACCATAGTACAAGCGTGCTAACCACTGCCGGCCCGGACTGCTTCATTCCACTGCGAAGGGAGGCGGGTAGAAAGGGAACGGCGCCACCGTGGACCCTGTGGGTAAGGAGAGAGGAGCCAAGTGGCCGCCTCCTAGTGGAGTGGGAGGTGCTCTCTTCCCACCACGATTCCTGACCTGCTCTGCCCGACTTCATGAGGGCCCCATCCGGAGCTCCGAACTCCCTCTCCGCGCCCACCAGATGCTCCCCGGCTGGACCGCACAGCCTTCGCTCTGTGCTCTGTGCTCCGCAGCCCTAGCCAGCACCCCATTTCCGCGGCTGCCCGACTCTGCAGGCTCTTTCCAAGCTGGGTCGGCGGCGATCCCCAAGCCCTAGGGGCGCTCTGTGGCCCCTGTCCACCCGGAGAGTCAGGGTGAAGGCCGCTGAGAGCTCCTTTAGTCCTGGAGTTGCCTTTTCTCCTGTGGCCCCCGTACTCCTATCTTGAAGCCCTGCCCTAGCTGTTCCAGGGGAACTGAGGATGCGGGATCCGCCAGGGCCTCCCTCAGCTCCCCCCGCCCCCGCGGAAATCCCACGCAGGGGCATCTGGCAAGGCTGTGCTGGAGAAAGTGTCCATCGCAGGGAACTAACGTCTCACTTCCCTTCCACCCCAAGGTATGGGAAGGAGGCTGATGCCGCTTCCACCCTCCCCAGGCTTTGGAAACTACTGAACAAGACCAGCCTGTAAAGTGCCTGTAAAATTCTGCTTCCTTTAAGTCCCTTCACTTCCAATGGCAAAAGAGAATGTTTGCAGCTGGAGTGGGGGAGGGAAGAGGGGCTGGTATTCTGCTTTAGACTCACCTTGTGACTGGGATTGGCACTGCCCTGGAGCTGGACCCCCGGGCAAGCCCCAGATGGGAGGGGGGCCCAGCCATAGGCCTAATCACCAGCTACTAGCTGGAGAGCCCTGTGCACACATTCTGAAACCAGGTCAGCACTGCCTCTGAGGGCAGGAGTGTTGTCCCTATTATACAGGGGATGGAACCATGACTTCACCATGCTTTGCAACTGGGCCAAGGTCACAGGGAGTCAACAATCTTTATATTCCAAAGCATCTTTCCCACTGATCTTCCCACTTTTAAATGAGGAGTGAGGAAGGGTCCTTCCTGGAGGATGGCTCAGCCTGATGCTATAGGACTTAACAGTGTGGGGCTCTGAGGACAGGGCCAGATACACAGGCCAGAGGAGGGAGGTGGGAGGAGGGAAGGCTGGGGCAGGGGGCTGGAGCCAGACCACCCCTCCTCCCCCAAGGGCTCCAGTCCAGAGCTCCGACCCCTCACTCTCTGGAAACATAAACACACAGCCACATCTGGACTCAAAGTTCCTCCCCCAGCCTCACACATCTGCCAAGGCCAGGGGGGCCCTGGTCTCAGTTGAGGGCAGAAGGCAGGAGACCTAGGAGATGGGACTGGAGAAAAAAGGCAGAGAGGCCACTCCTGAAATTCAGGCCCAGCCTCAGGGGACACGGCCGACAAGGGGCTCTGGCAGAGGCTCCAGTGTGGCTTTGGGGTCCCAGACCAAGCAGCTGCAGATAGGGGTAACAGGGCAGAAGCAGTCCCAGAACGACCCTGTCACCCATCAAGGAGCATGGCCAACAAGGTCAGTGTCAGACCCTATGGAGGGCTTCGCCCAGCTCTTCCGACCCCACTGTTCGGTAGCTGCAGAGAGGAGTACCAGCCAGCCCTCCCAGCTGTACCACCACGGGATCATCTCTGAAGGAAGGCTGAGGAATATGTGGGGCTCTGAAAGTCCAATCTTCTGGGGGGAAAAAGCAAAAAGCCCTAGTTGTCTTCTGCCTCAAGAAGCCCCGGGGAAGGAGTACCATTCATTCACGCCACATTTACTGTGTTCCTGCCCTTGGCGCTCGGGATTGAGCGCTGGGAAACAGACAGTCCAGGCTCTCACGGACAAGTAAACAAACACGTGTATAATTACAAACTGGGCTGAGTGCTTTTGAAGAAAAAGAACAGGGTGCTGTGAGTCAGAAAAAAAATGAGAATTCTGCCTTGAACAGGGTGCTCAGTGGGCTGTTCCACAGACGTGGCTCTGTCTCTCATTTCTTCAGCCCGTTTGGGGCCCAGGGCCCAGGGCCAGGGTTAAGCGTCCACTGCTGGGTCAGCCCCCTTACCTGCATGCCAACCCTAGAAGGAAGAGTTCTCCTTGTCCCCTTTCCCTCTTTCCCGGATGAGGTCCCTGAGCCTGACAGAGGTCAGGTCACTTGGCCAAGGTCCATAGCAGGAAGTGATGGAGTGGGCTCCAGCCCAGTCCGTGGCCCTCTAGCTTCAGCACCAGGCTGCCCCATGTGCGGCACCTGGAGCAACATGGTCGGGAGGGGGAGGAGCCTGGCCTGGAAGGGGCTGTGATTTCTCCTGGCTACTGGGGACTAACCCCAGGAAAGAGAAAAACAGATTTGGTCCCTGCTTAGTGCCGAAAGCCACAAAGGGCTGCTGCAGGCTTCGAGCGGTTATGAATTAGAAACAGGCGGGCCAGAGGAGGGTGTCCAGCACTGGTTTGCGGGCACTACGGGGAACCACCACCAGAGTCCCTGGTCACTGAGGGGAACCGAGGTACCTCCCCTAGCTTTAGGGACCCAGCCAGGCTGCGGGCTGCCCTCGGGGCCATGGCCTCCCTAAGGACAGCTGCCAGAGTCATCTAGAAGGGGAGGGGAAGTCACAGCTGGCAGATCTGCCTGGGACGGGGCATTGGCCCGGGAGTGCAGGCCCTGGAGGTGGGCTGTGTGTCTTCCTTCAGCGCCACGTGCCCGAGCCTGCTGCTCCCCACCAGCGGGGCCTCCGTCAGGAGACAACAAGTGTGGGAAAAGAGAGGAAGGATGGTGCGTGCCCACCGACCTCCCCATCTTCTGGGCCAGTTACTCAGCTCTGGAATCCTGAGGAAGCTTCGCTGTGGTCTTGGAGAGCAAGGTTTGCATTCTGGCTCCACCTCTGAGTTGCTTTGGACAAGAGACAACGTCTCTGAGCCTGTTTCCTCTTCCATAAAAGGGAATAACAATCACTTGACACAGTTGCTTGAAGGATTAAAGGAGATAACACGTAAGACATTAGTTGTGGGGCTGGCGTAGAGTTATTACTGATATGGTGGTGGCAGTGTTGCTGTTAATAAAGGGACGTGTCCTGCCACTCCCCTTGAGAGCCTTGTTCCCCGCTTTCCACATTAATAGGACTTCTCTGAGTTTCTCAATGGGTTCTTTCTGAAAATATCATTTGGAACCCAACTTGGGTTTTCCCTCCGGCTTCGCTGGGTGTCATGGGTGTGAGTCGTGACCGGCAGCCCCACCGACCGCCTTCCCCACTGCATCCCACCTGGGGACCAATTCCAGACTTGGACCCACAGGAACCCAGCCCGGTGTCCTAGGTCCAGGGCCTGGGAGGCCCAGTGGAACCAAGCCCAGTCTCTGCTGTCCCCTGGGCCTGGGGAGAGGCCCACAGGTAGTCAGTACTCTGACAGAGGAGCCCGGGGAGCACAGGAGACCCTCACCCCAGAATTGTCCTCTAAGGACTCCCCGCAATGTGGGATAAAGGGGCCTGGACCCTTCTTTTGTGTTCTAGATCTTACTGATAGCTAACATCCGGCCCTTCCTGAGTGCCTGGCCCCAAGAAGCACTTGATAGCAATTCCAGCACTCCCTCCTCGGGAGAGGGAGGGGCTCCTTATGTTTACACAGGAAGAAACTGAGGCTCAGAGAGAATCAACAGCTCACCTGTGATGCCACAGTGAATGGGGGACAGAGTTGGGACCCAGGTCCCTGGTCCCTTCCATGCACTGGGCACTCTCTTGACATCTGTATTGGGCAGCAGGGGATGGGGGGAAGGGTAAACAATTATAGGGGCGTCTGGGTGGCTCAGATGGTTAGGCATCTGCCTTCAGCTCAGATCATGATTTCCAGGTCTTGGGATTGAGCCCCACATGGGATTCTTGGCTGGCTCAGGGGGTAGACTACTTCTCCCTCTCCCTCTGCCTCGCCCCCTGCTTGTGTGTTCTCTCTCTCTCAAATGAATAAATTTCAAAAATCATTTTAAAAAAATTATAATTCATGTTGATTCCTGTCAAGAAGCTGGGCTCAGGTGTGCTCTGGGAGAGAGAAAGAAAAGGCCCCAGGCCCCAGGATTTGCCTCCACTGAGCTCACTTGGCTATGCGGGGGGAGAGCAGCAGAGGGCACAGACTGAGGAAGCCCCGGAATGCCGGCAGCAGAATGGAGTGGGCAGGTGAGGGCACAGAGCAGCTTTCTGGAGAAGCCAGGACCCTGGAATATCAACCATTAAATCCAAACTCCCGTCTCCTTCAGTACTACAAACTTCTCATTTCCTAGACACGTGTTTCTTGTCTGCCTCCCTCTGGAAGCCCTCCTAGGCGTCCTCCCACCCCTTGCTGGCCTGCCTCCTTGCCGCTTTCACCAAAGGATTCTTCGCACTCCCCGTGTTGCCTTCGCAGGGCCCTGGACCCGGCCTCCCAGTTGGCTGGTGCTGCCCAGAGCAGGTGTCCCCCTACTGAGTGGCTGTTAAGAACTTCAGGAGACTCAGCCCCCAGAGCCCAGTCAGACTGGGGGATGGGGGTGCTGTGACCCAGGGCAGAGAGACCCTGCTGAGGAGGAGGTCAAGATGCAGGAAGCTGCATCGGGAGGAAATGGAGGATAGCTGCTCTGGCTGTCTCTGTCCCGTTTCACTCTGCACTGTCCCCTGCCATGCACCAGATATATTTTATTTCTCTTCCTCGTCTCATTTTATAGATGAGGAAGCTGAGGCTCAGGCCTGTCATGTAACCTGTCCAAAGGGTACCCAGCTTCTAGGAACTCAGGTCCCCACCTGACCGCAGAGCCCACAGCACTCACTCATGTGGACAGAGCCTCCCAGAAGCAGGGCACCGGCAGCTGGGCAGGGCGGCTACTGTCACAGAGTCGGCGCGCTGAGGTGAACAGGTGTGGACAGCAGCACCTGGAGAAGTGTCTGAACACCGTCATGCTCCGGGCACATTTGCTGAATAAAAGAACTGAGGGATTGGGGCACCTGGGTGGCTCAGTGGGTTAAGCCTCTGCCTTCAGCTCAGGTCATGATCTCAGGTTCCTGGGATCGAGCCCCACATCGGGCTCTCTGCTCGGCAGGGAGCCTGCTTCCTTCTCTCTGTCTGCCTGCCTCTCTGCCTACTTGTGATCTCTCTCTGTGTCGAATAAATAAATAAAATCTTAAAAAAAAAAAAAAAAAGAACTGAGGGGCTGCCGTCCACAAAACAGATCCTGGCTTTTTCTCCCTCTCCCTGCTCCTCTCTCCTCTCTCTTGTCTCTTTCCTTCACCCGCACACACTTACTCCTCGTGCCCAGCACAGGCCGCTCTGGGCACTGCTTTTAAAGGTGAGACAACAGGGGCACCTGGTGGCGCGGTCAGTTAAGCATCCGACTCTTGGTCGTGATCTTGGCACCCCGAGATGGAGCCCCACATCGAGCCCACCAACGAGCTCCTCGCTCAGCCAGGCGTC
Organism: Lutra lutra; assembly: GCF_902655055.1. NCBI lineage: Eukaryota > Metazoa > Chordata > Mammalia > Carnivora > Mustelidae > Lutra > Lutra lutra. The sequence continues at coordinate 74,282,064 of NC_062282.1, read as the reverse complement.
TGCCTGGGATTCTCTCTCTCCCTCTCCCTCTGGACCCGACACCCACTCTCTCTCAAATAAATAAATAAATAAATAAATTTTTTTTTTTTAACTGGAGCAACCAAAAAAAAAAAAAAAAAAAACCCCACCCAATTAAAAAATGGGCAAAGGATCTGAATGGGCATCTCCCCGAAGAAGACAGACGCATGGCCAATAAGCACATGAGAAGATGCTCAGCATCACTATTCATTAGGTAAATGCAGATCAAAACCACAGTGAGATACCGCTATACATCCATTAGGAATAAAACAAGATACCAGGTGTCAGCAAGGACGTAGAGCAATTGGAACCCGTGTGCATTGGTGGTTGGAATGTAAATGGTACAGCTGCTCTGGAAAACAGTATGGCAGTTCCTCAAAAAATTTGACAGATTATTACCATATGATCTAGCAATTCCCACTTCTGGGTATTTGCCCAAAAGAAACAAAAGCAGGGACCCCAGAAGATAATGTGTACACCCATGCTCATAGCGGCATTATTCACAATCCCAAAACGTGGGAGCCACCCAACTGTCCATCAACAGATGAATGGAAAAAATGGGGTCCATGCATACAATGGAATAGTATTCAGCCTTAAAAGAGAAGGATATTCTTTTTTTTTTTAAGATTTTATTTATTCACTTGACAGAGATCACAAGTATGCAGAGAGGCAGGCAGAGAGAGGAGGGAGCAGGCTCCCTGCTGAGCAGAGAGTCAGACTCGGGCTCCATCCCAGGACTCTGGGATCATGACCTGAGCTGAAGGCAGAGACTCTAACCCACTGAGCCACCCAGGCGCCCCAAAAGAGAAGGATATTCTGACATCTGCCATGGACGAACCCTGAAGACATTGTACCAAAGTGAAATACACCAGACCCGAAAGGATGACTATTGGAATTCCACTCATCTGAGGTACCTAAAGTAGGCAAATTTATGCAGACAGAAAATAGGATGGTAGTTGCCAGGGACGGGGGAGAAGGGGAACAGACAGTCATCGCTGAATGGGTACAAAGCTTCAAAACAGAAATGTTCTGAAGATGGACAGTGGTGACGGTTGCACAACAATGTGAATATGGTTGATGCCGCTGAACTATCTACTTTTAAAAGGTTAAAATGGTAAATTTCACATCATGCGTATTTGATCACAACTCTTTTTTTTAAAAGATGTATCTGTGTTTATGCCCCAACCTTCTCCAGAGAGGCTAGAGCCCAGGACGTTCAAGGGCCAAGGCCACCGCCACTCTGCTGTTGATCAGAAAACAATTCCCTGCAGCCGTCTTTGACTGGCAGCCCATGCACCCCCCCGGGCAGCTGACCCTCCCCTGTGGCCTTCAACCCATTCTCCATCCCTTCATGCAGCACAGCAGTGGGAACCCAGTCAGGACACTTCCCTTACCAAGTGTCTATTCTGCAGCCAAGAGAGAACAACTGGTATGGATAATTTTTCTCTATCATTTTAGCATAATATTAAATAACAGGTCTGCCGCTGCCTCTTTTTTTTTTTTTAACTGAGCTTCTCTGCCAGAAAACCAAACAAGACAGGCTATAAAACAGTATTTAAGCACTGTCCCATTTTTGCTCTTATATATGCACAGGGAAGTTTCTGGATATGCACAAAGTAACACCAACTACCTCGGGGGTGGTGGGAAATGAGGGATTTTTTTTTTTTCATTTGTCCTTTCCAAGCTATATTCACTGGGCATGTGTTACTTTTGTAAAAGTGACATGAAACAAAAAATATTACTTTAAAAATACCAAGATCTGTGATCTGCAGGGCGGGGAGTGGCATGCCTCCGGGACCTTATCCTCACCCCAAAGGTGTCAGTCATCACCTGCCTGCAATGATGTGTCAACCATCAGGATTCAGCCTCATTTAGGGGCAAGCCGGTGTGACAAGTGTCAAGTAAACCTTTACTGTCAGATTTCCACAGAAGTGAACTTTTTGTTTCCAAACACATTCTTCTTTAAATGGAGGTCAAATGAATAGGGGCTAAGAGGAATGTTCAGAGAGAAGAATCATTTGTGATGTTCTTTTTTTTGCTAAGCAAAAAGGGTTCAGAGTTTAAAAAACGGCTGTCATAGGCAGGGAACCTATCCCTCTCCCGTGTCCCCTTGCTGCACCCCCTCTGCCCCATGCAGGTCCTCCCAACTCAGCAGCCCATCTACACTCCTACCTTGCCTACACACACACACACACACACACACACGCACACATGCACACATGCTCACATGCATGTAGGGTGTGCCTGCCAGCCAGCGCGATCATGGAATCTTTATTAGAGAGGTCCAAATTACCAAGGTTTTACTACACTACTAAAAATAGTCATGCTTACTTAGCCTGCTTAATAAGCACACCATTTCTAATTTTTCTGCCGGAGTAAACTGAAACATCATTCCAGAAATACATTTTTACTGAAACAAGAAGGCTTATTTTTTCTCCTTCGTTCATACATTTTTTCCCTCCTTCCCCTCTCCCTCCTCTCCACCCGTGCTCCTCTTGTCTCCCGTGCTCCTCCTGCTCAACTCCCCACCCCTACTCATTTTTAAATTTTTAAAACATAAAGGGGAAAGTAACAGTGATTTGGACTTGGCTTTCACACAAAATGGGCCAATTTTTTTTAAGTGTTGGTAATTTGTCCTGAAAATGGATATAGGGAGTGGGGCTGGGAAGGCTTTGAAGAGTGGGGTTTTATGAGAGGAAAATGAGGCCTGAGTGTGCGGGACGGCGGGCTGCACCTTCCCCTCTGTGCCTGGGACCGTGCAGGCACGTGTAAATGACCGCAGCTAATAGCACCATTATTGCTTTTATCACATTATATTATTATTAGTCATCAGAATCAGACAAAGCATATTAACCCATTTAATTGAACCAAGGGCTTAACGTCCCAGTGATTTCACGGAAAGTCCTGGGCAAACCTTCCAAGACACTGCAGCCACGAAGCAGCCAGCCACTTGGCCACTCGCCAGGCTGTGGCAGGGCCTGGCAAGGGTTTCCCCAAACTGTTCCTGCCTGTGGCTTCTCTGGGAACTTTCCAGGACATGCTGGGATGGATGCTTATCCCCACCCTTACTCCAGCCCTTCCATGCACATACCTCTCTGTCCCCATGGATAAACCCAATCTACTAAAGGACAGATTTCCATGAACTACCCCACCCCCAACACACACACACACACACACACACACACACACACACACCTGGTTGGCCCAGGCCCCCTCCTCTATTCCCCGAGCTGGCACTCCCCTGAGTCAGCAAGGCTCGTACTGAGCACAGGCACACACTACTCATGGTGAACTCCTGGCTTCTCTTGAGCTTCGTGCCCCACCCCTCCAAAGCTCCTTGAGTCCCGCACGCCACAGGTATGGGTGCACACATCCCGTGCTTAACATTTTGTTCCAGGTGAACATTGTGTGATTTTCCCTGATTATAGGATACATAGTCATTCTTAACATTTCTGAAGTTCAGAAAAGCATGCGGACCAAAGTCAAGACCACCGAGCCATCACTGATGATAACTTCCCAGACATCCCTCCACCTGTACACAGGTGCATTTACACATATATTATATGTGTGCACATACTATTACAGAAAGGATATCCTGCCACGCATTGCTCGAGAAGCCACTTTTTGGACTTAGGATAGTACCAAGAACACCTATTCTTATCCAAAAAGTACTATTTTTAAGGGCCACATGTCTACATTCATAATCATTTAACCAGCATCCTCACCAGTGGGCATTGGGGTAACGTCCTAATTTCTTTTGTTGTGTTTCTCCTCTAGCAGGCCACTGCAGACATCCTTCTCCATGCGTCCCTATGCACTAGTCATCGGGCACATCAGGGTAACTCCAAGAGCAGATCCGCCAGGCCCCAGGAATATGCACATAAAACCCCTTTCCTGCTGACATGAAGGCCACACCTATGGCCATTGCCGGACGTGGCCAAGGGGACCCATTCTGCAGATACTGGCCAGTACTAGCTTTTGTCTATCCTCTTTGCCACCTGGAAGAGAACAGATAGCTCATGGCCACTTTGCATATGTGGTTTTAATTATTTCTCCTCCTCAAAACAAAAACAAAGACAGATTGTGTCGTGTACATTCAGTTCTACAACTGGCTTTTCCCATCTGCCAGTTTCCACTCCTTTTGGGCACGCTCATTCCAGGGTTAGGGGAAAAGCCAGCTACTCAAGTCAAGAGAGTCACCAAGTGCCCCCTTTGGGCGCCCACAGCTTCTATCCTTGCTAATGAGTTATCTGCGGGTGCGGCAGTGGGGGAGCAGAGAGCCAGAAAGGACTGACCTCAAGGTCATCACCTGAGAGACCAACTTTCTGGGTGCAGGAACAGCTGGGCTGCTCTACACGGCACTGCCAAGGTGGGCTCATCCCGCCTGCAGAGCTCTTGCCCGCCCAGCACGTCCCTCCTGCCGGCCATGCCTCGGTGTGGGCTGGCTTCACTGAAACCCGCTGATGGGTGACTTGTAAGCCAAACCCTCGGCGGCCCAGGCTGTAATTTCCCCATTAGGCGCCGGAGTCACAACCCATCTGCGCGCACCATCCCCTCCATCTCCGAGGCTCCCAGGGCCAAGCCAGGGGCTGCTGGGCCAGCAGACTTCGGACTCGGGCCCCACTCGGAAGGCAAACATGGCTTGAGTTTTAATGTTCAAAAAAATCGCTCTGGAAAGAAGACTAAGGCCACTGGGAGGCTGTGGAGCAGAGGGTACCTGTGTAGCCTGCATTGAAATCCTGACTCTGCCGTTTACGGACAATCCCTGCCAAGTGACGGTCCCTGTGGGGGCCTGCTGACCCACCTGTAAAATGGAGCTAACAATTGGTTACAAGATTGGAGCACAGCTTTGCGGGAGAGTGTTGCAAATGCCACACTGCATGGCTGTGAGTCCTGGCTCTTACTCCTTACTTGTACAGACTGCGGGGTGGCGGGGGGGCACTCCATCACCTTTCCAAGCCTCAGTTTTACCACCTGTTTAATGGGAATCATGAAAAACACCTAAGTGTTGTGACACGATTCGGATCGTGTATGTGAAAGTATCTTGGAGGCAGAAATGCCAACAAAATAGAAGGTAACGTTTCCACTGTCAACAATGCGAACGGGGGGCGCCTGGGTAGCTCAGAGGTTAAAGCCTCTGCCTTCGGCTCAGGTCATGATCCCAGGGTCCTGGGATCGAGCCCCGCATCGGGCTCTCTGCTCAGTGGGGAGCCTGCTTCCTCCTCTCTCTCTGCCTGCCTCTCTGCCTGCCTCTCTGCCTACTTGTGATTTCTGTCTGTCAAATAAATAAATAAATAATCTTTAAAAAAAAACAAAAACAAAAACAATGCGAATGGGCTGTACCTTCAGAGCCTGGGCCTGAACTCTGCTTAGACACGTCCTCGGTGAAGAGGACTTCTCATCTCACACCGCCATTCCAGGCGTCAAGGTCCTACTGGGGATGGAGGGAGGCCACGTGTGCTGACCTGTGGGCCAGTGGGGGGCCCCTGCTATGAGAACGTCATTGTCCTATCACCACCAGCTTACAGAGCTTGGAGTCAGTCCCCAGTGTCCCAAGAGTTCTGGAACAAATTCTCATCCCCCTTGGGCTTCTTCCACACCTTCCTTTGGAAACTTTGGTTTTGTTTTGCAAAGGGCTAGCCATACGTGGTGCCACCAACCCCGGGGGTGCTTCACCTAGAGGCCTCTGAACCCAGGTCGGGCTTCAGGTGGGGATTTGTAAACCCCTCATCACGTTTCCCCGTTTTAGCCTGAGAGGTCTCTGTTATACCACATGATCTTTGGGCCCCCTAAATATAATCCAGATTCTATGTGGTCAAATCTATTCAGGGGCTGCCATTTTTTTTTAAGATTTTATTTATTTATTTGACAGGCAGAGATCACAAGTAAGCAGATAGGCAGGCAGAGAGAGAGAGAGGAGGAAGCAGGCTACCTGCAGAGCACAGAGCCCAATGTGGGGCTCGATCCCAGGACCTGGGATCATGACCCGAGCCGAAGGCAGAGGCTTTAACCCACTGAGCCACCCAGGCGTCAGGGGCTGCCATTTTTAAAAGGCACAGTCAGCAACCAAAAATCATCTTTAAATGATTCCAACCATGACTTGCCTCTCTCAAAGAACATCAGGGAGGATCCCATTCTCACCCCCCAAGGACACCTGTCGTCGCAATTTCTCCGCTTTGCAAGCCTCATGCTCCAGCTAGGTCAGACCCTCTGTATAAAAGTCTCTGACTCTTGGCCCTTGGCTTTTACTTTCTTTTTCTCTCCCTGTCCCGGCTCCTGATTGTGTAGACCCATCAAACCTGACTGGTCTCCTCATTTGCTCTCTGTTTTGCCCATTACCCTGGCTCTCCATCATGGAGGAGACCAAGAGAGGATGATGCTCCCCGCTCCTCCCTTTCCTGATCCATCCTGGCTCTCCCCCACTCCCCCAGCACTATGTCACCCACAGTCTACATTAAATCAAAGATAGAACTTGGGGACGGTGAAGCGTGGGATGGACCAGCACAGGCAGAGCTCCGGGTGGTGGGATGTGGATAGGAGCAGGGCACTTTCGTGGTGATAAACCTGTCTCCGTCACATTTACCTCCTTCTCGTCATTTCCCAAGCACTTGGACTCGTATTGGCAGCCATCGCCTCTCCCTTCTGGGCAGCCTACTTAAGAATTCAGAGCCATCCTCTCTCTCGAGAGCCTGTGAACCAAGAGAGCAGGCCCCGGCAAGCTGGGCCAGGGACAGAGACCGAAACAAGGAAAGAGACCACCGAGAGCAAAGTCGGACTGGGTAAAGGGCTCTTTGAATTAGGACACAGCCTGTCTCACCCACATTTGATGGAAACGCAAGGTGTGCAGTTCCCAGCATCTCTGTGTAGGATTCCTAGGGGCTGTTGGAATAAATAGGAGAGTTTATATTCTCACTCCCTGCCTGGATCTCCATCGTATAGGGAGTGCTTCCTGCTGGTGGAATCAACAAGCCGTTAAACAAAAACAAAAATATCCGGCCACCTTCCAAATACCTCCAGCCTTAGATTCCAGATCCTTCCCAGAGGAACTAGGGGAAGGCCTGAGTGTGACCCAAAAGACTCAAGCCCAGGTCCCCTGCATCCCAGTGCAGCTACCAAACCACAGGCTGCCAAGACAGAGATGAAAGAGCCTTCTGGGGACAGCTCTACTGGACCCAAGGCCTGGAGGGCCATGAGAAGGGTCCTGCTTTCCACAGCCAGGCCTGGGCAGGCAGAGCACTTCTGCCCCAAGCAAATCAATTGAAAGTTGTGGCCAGGCCTGTTTGAGTTGGTGAGAGCCCAAGTGGGAATTCCAATCTGCCAGTGTTTGCTCTGCAGACGAATAGAGCCAAACAGAAATACTGCTTTGGGACTTTGCGCCAAATACCCGCTGGCTTGTTCTGCCAGCAGTGCTGGGCCGGCCCTCTGCACGTCACCCTCTCCCGGCTCCCTGCTCGGTGACAGCCTTCTGCTTGTGCCCTTCAAGGCAGCTTGCCTTCCCCGCTGTGGCCCAGAGCCCTGTGCCTGGGGCTTCCCTGTGGGAACCCAGGCCTTCCAGCTCATTCCATGCCAGCTCCCCATGGAGACCCCTTTACCGCCCACCCCCAACACCAACTCCTGACTTCTGCTTCCTGCTCTCGGTGCCATACTGTCCTCCCTGACCCTGACATTGGCCCCTGACCAGCATGGCCCGCTGCGGCTGGCCACCCAGCAGAGGCAGAGCTGAGCAGGAGGAAGCACCAACCACAGCTGCCTCCAGCCTTCTTCACGTTCTCACATGTATTTCATTCCGTCCTCAGAGTGGGTCAGTTTTATCAGCCCATTTCTCAGAGGAAATAGCTGCATTTTCAGAAGATTTGGCACCTTGCCCAAGGTCACCCAATTACCGAATCCAGACCTACCCACTCCAAAACCGGAGCACTTTCCAACTTACCTCTCTGAGGCTAATTTTTTTTAGTCCTTTGTTCACTCCCAGGGGCTTAAGGCAATTCTCGGGATTCCTGGTGAGAGCAGGGGAATGTGTTTTCATATTCTCCCGAGCAACGTAGGCACACAGCAATGCCAAGAGTGTCCACGGCAGTGTGAGCAGCGTGTTTGCTTTGCCCCAGGTCTGAACCAGAGCTGTGGCCTGAGGCCTGCCTGTCCTACAGGCAGGGCCGCAACCCCAGAGTGCCCACAGAAGCCCCCAGCCTTCAGGGTCAGGCACCGCAGGCATAAAGCCCTGGGCCTCTGCCCGATCCGCGGAGGGCTCACATGTCCTGCATACTTAAGTACCCTCCCTCTCCACTAAGGGCACTGGCATAAAGTTTTCTGTGCCTCCGGAAAGAACGAGGCTACCTCTCCCACCCTCAGACGGCTCCCCAATAGCACGGTGACAGGTCTCACTCTTCAAGGCAAGCCTCCTCCACATCTTTACACGATGGGAGTGTGAACATTTGCAAATGGCAATGATTTGACTCTCTTAAAAGACGCATGCTCTCTGCAAGCGAACAACCATCACTTCCTTAAGGAAATGTCTCTCATCCAGTCTGGCTGGATTACTGATTACCGAGGTCCCCAAGAGGACCAGGACTGGACTGTGGGTCTTCTCATGACAGCACCCCAGCACCCAGCACAGCTCAGTAAATAGTAGTTGGATGCATGAACAAAACCACGAGAAAAGGTTTCCAAGTGCCCTTGTTCTGTGGCCTTGGAGGAGCTGTCACCCATGCCCACAGACCATAGGTCCATGCAAGGGGCCCGTCATCCAACCGCTCTCAATTTTACCCCAGGTGTTTTCCACTGACCCAACTCCCCAGTAGGTCTGGGGCTTTTTTTCCCTCAACTGTATGTGCTGGTGTCCCACCCCAGCTCTGCCCAGGACTCCTTCCTTCCTCTGTCAGACAGGGCCTGCTAAAGTAACGGGCCTTGAGAACAGCCCCCAGCAATGGGAGCAGAGGGGCACCACAGGGCCCTGGCCAGTCAGGGACAAAGGGTGTCAGCCAAACCTGCCCCACCTGTGCCTTCAGAAAATTCCATCACGGCTGGATCAAGGGAGTGTCAGGAGTGCGGCAACTCTGCTAGTCATGTGGCCAGAAGGGACACAGAAGAGGCCACCTTTCAAGTGAAAAGTCCTAACTGACCATACTAGCAGCAACAGCCCAATACTGCTGCTCCTCTGACCCCTCTGGGAGATCCCCCATGCACCCACTGGGGGATCACAACCACCATGAGCCTAGAGAAAAGCAGAGCCAACTTCCAAACAAGGGTCGTCACGGGAGTAGGTGCATAGAGAGAAATGCTGCTCTTCCTGCTGTGGGGCACCCACAAAGAGCCACCCAGCTTTGAGAAGTTCCAAGATCAGTGGGGCTGCACCAGCTCAAAGGAGCCATTATACATGTAGGGGGCTACTGGAGGCCCTTCTTGGTCTGGGGTCCTCTGATGGCTTTCCCGGGAGCCCAATGAGTCCTTGCTGCTGAGGTCAAGGGAGGAGAGAGCCAGTGTGGCCCCTGGATGAGGTGTCTGGCCAAGGGCAAGTCCTGAGCATCTTCTCCCCACCCCACAGGCTGAGGGGGGAGCAGACCAGGCAATCAGACTTTATGGGCGCCTACCCAGGCCCAACCCCCTGAGGCAGGGCAGTACCATGAGCTTAAGCAACTGCAGAGAGGGCAATTCAAAAAGCCTGTGTTGAACGAGGGCCTGTCACAGCCTGCAAGACCCCTTGGCGTCTGGGTGCCCACGCTCCCTATGTCTCATCAGCATTTTCGGAGGTCTGGGACAGTTTCTTCTGCGGCAAGTCTTCGAGCATCAGGCTCAACACGTGCGCAATCTCGTAGTACAGCTCCTGAAGCCTGGAGGTAGGGGCAGGGGTGAGGGCCTGGGCTTGGATGGGCTCCATGCCCCTTGAACCCCCCCACCCCACCACATGCCCACCCCCGGGATTCCCATGCCCGGTTGGTGTGGGTGCGGGGAAGAGCAAGGGCTGTAGAGGCCAGATTGGGCCAACTGGAATCCAGGTCCACTGCTCAACCCATGGCCCCCGAGTAAGGTATTTCAGTACGCATGTCAGGTTGGAGACGCCAGATCCTGGGCTATAAATAAGGTGGCTATGGGGCAGTGACCAGACACTGCCTGGCCCACTCTTAGGCCAAACGTGGAGGTTCCCAGACCCCCTCCTTTGAGTTCCTCCAGGCCATGAAGCCCTCCAGGGGGCTTCTGTCATAAAGCCAGCCTACTGGTGTCCGTCTTCACTCAAGAGCTCACCATGACTCCTTAGCAGCTGTGCCCCCGCCTTTCTGCTCAGTGATGGCCAGGTTTCCTTCCAGCTAATGCTCACAGAGCACAGCCCTGGGCTGGGCCAACTCAAAGCCTCACACAACTGCTTTTGTAGCATCGGCTCTTGTGTGACAGGTGGGAAAGGGACAGAGACCTCCCCAGAGTCACAAAGAAAGGTCGTGGCATTACCAGGCCAAGGGCCTGAGCTCTTGCCTTGCCAACCGGTGCTCTTCCATCTAACTTCTGGAAAGGGGCTGGTGAGGAAGGCCCTGAAGAGTCCGGGGCCCAGCACCGCAGGGCCAGTGAGAGCAGGCCAGGGAGGGCCAGGGAAGCAGGGGCCTCTGAGCCTCAGGCCTATGCACACATGGGGTCCTGCAGCCCCAGGAAGGGCTGCAGTTCAGCCACACGCAGACAAACCAGCGTCCCCTTGCTTTCCCAAGGCACCTGCCGTGGCCCCCCCTCCCCCGGAGGAAGCTTAGGGACCAGGAGAGGCCCCATCTCCCAGGATTAGGGGCAGCGGGGCAGGTACTGACTTGCAGATGGTAGCGTCCTGGTTGTCCAGAGTGGACAAGTAGACATCGACGAAGGGCAGGCTGGTGCCGAAATCATCCAGGACCATGGGGTCGGTGTGCTGCAGGGTCCTCTTGAAGTTCTCCACGAGCTCACCGAAACTTTTGTAGTCAGCATTTTTCTAGAGAGGATAGCATAAAGAGGGCTTTGAAGAGGAAGGCACAGGGATCCTTCACGAGGGGCCCAGGCATAGGCCTGACCCCAGCCCCAGGAGAGGCCCTGCGCCGAATCACAGCTTCAGCTGGACTCCCTCCAAGTCTCAGCCCCCTGACCGCAGCAGCCTCGTGAGCCACCATCACTGACATGAGGACAGGTGACACAGAAAGGAACCAGTGAGAGCCTGAGTGTGGCTTGGCGTGGCCTCACCCCGCCCTGCACAAACTCGGGCACAGTCAAGACAAGCAGATGACTCCAGCTCAGAGAAGGGGCTCAGGAGGGATGCACTGGCTGCATGGGGAAGGGAGAACAGGGGTTCAGGGCCCAGCAGAGCATTCAGCGCCCGGCCTGAGGAGGTCAGAGAGCTTAGGCTGAAAAAAGAAGGCTTGCCCCCAGGCTTTCACAGGAGTATCCCTCTTGACAGAAGATCTCCAGCCTGCTGTGCTCATCCTTGTTCCACTTGAGAAAAACCGGAGTTGAGGAGCACCTGTCAGGACCTCCATGGCCTTGCCCAATGCAGTGGATGGGCCCCCTATGGCTGCCCAGTGGCCAGGGGGCCTCTGTAACAAGAGCATTCCAGGCAGAGGGCCTGGCAGTGGAGTTGTGCCCAGGAAGAAGGGAGAAACGATATCTACAGTCCTCAACTCCCTAAGAGGTCCAGAGAGATACAAAAATACAGAGAATAAAGCCCAACTGTGGAAAATACAGGGCATCAGAACCTGCCCTCCCTAAGACCAGAGAGGGCTGACAGCACCTGCTGCCTGCATGGGCCCCAAGGCCCCTTTGCCCATGGGCCTGCCCTCCGCCCCCGGCCTGGAGACGGCCTACCTGCATCTGCATCAGCCTGCTGACCTCTTCCTGCTGCCGCCTCAGAATCACCTGCTTCTCTCCCATGAGTGCCATGTGCCTCTCGGCCATCAGGTCCAGCTTGAACTTCTTAAAGGAGGCCTAGAGAGGGGGGAGAAAAGGGGAAGATACACGCTCTCACCACACACCCACCCACCCCGTCTTTCTTCTTCCCTAAGCTCGTGTGGCTCCTCAGCAGGGGCAGCTCCTGACACCATACAGGGCCGGCCCCTAACTCAAGCTGCTGTCTGCAGCTGCAAGGACTCCTCAGGCCCCCATCCCGCTGACCGCCAGCACGAGGCAGGGAGATGGCCTGGCCCAGGGAGAAGAGCAGGGCTGGGCAAGGGAGGGCCCACAGAACCACCTCCCCACGCACCCCCACTCCGGAGATGGGGGCCTGTGGCTCTGCCTGCCATGTGAGCACCAACCCGGCCATCCTGACGAGCACAGCCTCACCTCAGTGTGAATGATCATCACACCCACGAACATACTGAGGAAGATGAAGGTGGCAAGCAAGATGAAGATGATGGTGAACGTCCGGCTGAGAGCCAAGTTGCGATTGTCCAACTGCTCCTGCAGATCTGTCCAGCCATCGACCTGTGTGGGCAAGGCACGGTGTGCCGAGTGCCAAGGCCCCACGGGGTAGGCCTCCCCATTCCCTGGGCTACGGCAGCCCTGGCCCCACTGAGGATGTGGCTGGCTCTGCCTTCCCATCAGCCCCACACCACCACCCCCAGCCAATGACCCCAGTCTATGCATGGTGGCTGGGGACGCAAGGCTCCACGGGGTACAGACGCTACTAGCCAAGGTGCCCTGGGGGCTCTTTTCCAAAAGGCCTCCCATCCTTCCAGGAAATACACTGCCTCTCTACAAGGCCCTCCTATGCAAAGACCCCAGAGTCTACCCTTCTGGACTTGGGCACGGCAGACCGATTTTGGGTGGAGTTGTGACAGCCTAGTCCCAGAAAGGCTACGTGACATGGCTTTCATTTCTAAAGTAAACTTGATCCAAATGAATTATCTTTTGAGAACTCCTTGAAAGTTTTTACAACCCTGTGGGTCAAATGGGAATGCTTTAGGGAGCCACAAGCTCAGAGAGAGGAATGGACCCCTGGCCAGGGCCCTGGCATCTGCTTAGCTCTGGAAGGCCAGCCTTCAGCATCCCCAGCCCAGCTAAGTACCTGAACATGAGGACGATCCCATGTGAGGCCCAGGCTGTCCACACACCCACACCAGCTGGCACTCCCTTCCTAAGGCCACTGCCCCAACCCCTGTTCCCACAGTACCGTGGCCAAGCTGAAGAGAGTGAAGAAGGCCACAGCCAGGTTCCCCCAGTTATTCGGGTCACCCCTGTCTGGAGTTCCAAATAGGCAGAAGCCCAAGATAGCGAAGATGAACATGAGGACGAAGAGCAGGATGAGCACGGAGGCCACGATGTAGGCTGTCTGCCCCACGGCAGTGATGAGGGTCTGCAAGGCAGAGGCATGGGGGCTAGGCCAGGCTGCCAGGCTGAGTAGGGCTCAGCGGACAGGTCCAGTCTGCCCAGACCCCAGCTGGTCCCAGCATCCAGTGCCAGGCCCCATAAAGGGATGGATGGATAGATGGATGGATAGATAGATGGGTGAATGGATGGATGGACAGACGGATGGGTGGGTGGGTGGATGGATGGATGGATGGATGGATGGATGGATGGATGGATGGATAGATGGGTGGATGGATGAATGGATGGGTGGATGGGTGGTTAGGTGGGTGGGTGGATGGGTGGGTGGGTGGATGGATGGGTGGATGGGTGGGTAGATGGATGGGTGGGTAGATGGATGGGTGGGTGGATGGATGGATGGGTGGGTGGATAGATGGACGGGTGGTGGATGGATGGATGTACAGACGGACAGGTGGGTGGATGGATGGATCGATGGATGGGTGGATGGATGGATGGATGGATGGGTGGGTAGGTGGGTGGAAGGATGGGTGGGTAGGTGGGGGGTTGGGTGGATGGATGGGTAGATGGATGGGTGGGTGGATGGGTAGATGGATGGGTGGGTAGATGGATGGGTGGGTGGGTGGATGGATGAATGGATGGATGGGTGGATGAATGGGAACTGTACCCAGACTGAGGGCTGGACCAATCCAGTAGTACTTGAGCAGTACCTGGCCTCTGCTCTCAGTCTCCCATGGGGAGATGGTCCTCAGGCCTGGGTGTCTCCCCATCAGCACCACTAGCAACTCCACTTGAGTCCCAGCTTGCCTCTGTAGTCATCCCAAGGTGTCCCACTCTGCCTCTCAGCTCAGGGCCAGCCCTGTATGCTCTGCCAAGCACAGAAGGAATAGGGGAGCTACCCTGGGAGTGGGAATGACGAAGGCTCAGAGGGATGTTGCTTCCTGTTCTTTCTAGGTCCTACTCCACCGACAGGTCTCCATCCCATGACCTCAGTCTTCCTCTAGAAAGTGTGCATCTGTCTTGCCTCCCACTGTGTTTACCACTCCTTGGGAGCATATGGCTCTTCGTCATTCATTCTCCATGCCCCAGTCTTGCATACATTTGGTGCTCAAGACATGGTCACCTACCTAGATGCTGCCCCAGACATTATTTCAAGGCAAGTGGGCATTATTACTTGTCATGTTTTGCGATGAGGAAGCAAAGGCTCAGAAAAGCAAAAATCCTTGGCCAGTACAGCGGCAGAGCTAAGACCAACTCCCGAGCCCTTTGCCATGTATCCCTTCACCTACCAAGGCCCCCCCTTGCAGGTCAAGAAGCTGTTTACTGGCTTCACACTAGGAATGGAGGCACTTGAGAGAGCTGCACCCCGGGACAGTGAAGCGTTAGTCTGGGGTAACTCAGGAAGCAGAAAGACAAGGGGAGAGCCCTGGCGCTGCCTTCCACATGGACTGGCTGGATAGCCACCTGCAGAGGGGAACACATCCCTCTCCTTGGGGGAAGAAAATCAGTGACTCTGGGGATTAATTCCAGAAGAGGTGAGATGTACAAAACTGCCTCCCTCCCTGTGAAACAGAGACAGAGCTTCTCCCCCAAGAACTACTTCAAGGGAAGAGGCAAGATCTCATGAGAAACGCTGCCCTGGGATGTAGTCCACAGAAGAGGCCTGCCCAGGTCCAGATGTGTGGACAGTGAGGTGCTCCAGAGAGCAGGAGACCAGCACCGGGAGGCTGTCACCAACCCCCAGCCTCTTTGTCCCTTAACTCCTTCATCCCCATTGACCCCCGCACCACTTTCAGCTCCTGCTTCCTTGGTGCCCAACACCAGCAAAAAGCAGCCATGCTTCCAACTGTCTGACTGTCCCTCAGTCTGACGCGCCTATCACTCAGCATCCACCTCTCAGGGACCTCTCGTCTTTTCTGTCCACCTGCCTTACCACCATCCCTACCAGCCAGAGACTCCAGTGCCCGGCACCTCTGATGCTCCCCTCCCCCACTCCTAGGACACATTATAGGGTCTATTTCTAGCCTATAAATAAGGGGAGCCACTCTCAGGTTTGAAAGGAAGGCTGCCGTGATTTGAGGTACCCTTTGAAGACTTTCCCCAGCAAGTGCTCACCATCACTCGGCATCAGGGAAATACAAATCAAAACCACAATGAGATACCACCTCACACCAGTCAGAATGGCTAAAATTGACAAGTCAGGAAATGACAGATGCTGGCGAGGATGTGGAGAAAGGGGAACCCTCCTACACTGTTGGTGGGAATGCAAGCTGGTGCAACCACTCTGGAAAACAGCATGGAGGTTCCCCAGAAAGTTGAAAATAGAGCTACCCTACGACCCAGCAATCACACTACTGGGTATTTACTCTAAAGATACAAACGTAGTGATCCGAAGGGGCACGTGCACCCATATGTTTATAGCAGCAATGTCCACAATAGCCAAACTATGGAAAGAACCTAGATGTCCATCAACAGATGAATGGATAAAGAAGAAGTGGTGTATATATATACAATGGAATACTACTGCAGCCATCAAAAGAAATGAAATCTTGCCATTTGCAAGACATGGATGGAACTTGAGGGTATTATGCTAAGTGAAATAAGTCAATCAGAGAAAGACAATTATCATATGATCTCCTTGATATGAGGAATTTGAGAAACAAGACATGGGATCATAGGGGGAGGGGAAAAGTGAAACAAGTCAAAACCAGAGAGGGAGACAAACCAAAAGAGACTCTTAATCTCAGAAAATAAACTGAGGGTTGCTGGAGGGGAGCAGGGTGGGAGGGATGGGGTGGCTGCATGACAGACATCGGAAGGGTATGTGCTTTGGTGAGTGCTATAAATTATGTAAGACTGATGAATCACAGAACTGTACACCTGAAGCAAATAATACATTCTATGTTAATTGAAAAATTAAAATAAAAAAAATATTCTCCCCCAGCTGGGGGGGCATTTTTGCCCCAGGGCTCTCTAAGGTGTGTGGGAAGTCAGTGCAGGAATCCTGACGAAGTAGGGTGGTGATGGAGAAAAGATGAGGACTGGTCACGAACTACGTAGCAGGTCACACAACAGGACTTTGAGACAGAGGCATCAATGCTGACACTCAAATTTACAACCTGGCCGTTGAATGGGGGTGGGGCACAGCCTTTATGTAAAGACACAACACAGGAGGAGGGGCCAGGGTCTGGGGATGTGAGGGTGGGGGAAAGCGATGACATCCAGCTCAGACGGCCTGGATTTGAGGAGCACAAGAGACATCCAGGAGGTCATGCGTCTGAAGGTCAGAGAGAAGCGTGGGCAGGTGATGATCCCTGAAATGTGGGAAAGATCACCCAAGAGAATATGCAGAGTGGGATGCAGGTGAGAAGAACATGGGGTACAGTCTTGAGAAAACAGCATGCACCCAAGACATCAAGCTCAAGAGGCTGGAGGAACCCCAAGAAAGGGCAGTGACGGGGTGCCAGTGGGACTGGCCAGGGGACCTGGTGACAAGGAGGTTGCTGACTACCTCAGAGAGGCTAGTTCCTATGGACGGAAGAAGCCAGGGCGCAAATGACAAGTAAGGAAGTGGACAGTAGGAGTTACGCCCCTCTCTCTCCAGGAGTCTCACCATGAAGGGGAAGGCAGGAGGCCTGTTTGGGAGGGGCCCCAGGGGCAAGTGACCACATGAGAGCATACAATGAATGAACGGGGGTCTGTGCCAAGGGGAACTCTTCAATGCAGTCCTCGTCTTGTCCCCCAGGCCTGGGGCTGCTAAGTGTAGGGCCCAGGTTCCAGACAGATGCCCGGCTGGGCAATCTCTCAGCAACACAGGCCAACACATACCCAAGCTGGTTAGATGCAGCCAAGGCCGCCCCTTCCTGGAGAAGCATGGACACAGGGCACAGAGCCACGGCAAACATACTGTGCCTGGGATGGATGCTTCAGGGCGGGCTGGGTCAGCTATGAAACCTTCCAAGCCAAACAAAGATTGGTCACCCCATGACTTCTAGCAGGAGCCCCATTCCTGGAGCAGCCTGAACAAAGTAATGCTACTATTTCTGTCAGGAGAAGCAGCAGATTTTTAGCTGTATGGGGAAAGCACACAATCGGAATTGAGTGGCCCATGCCACCAAGGCGCCGGAGACTCCTGGGAACGCAGCTCGAAGGGCCTGGACCCTAAGCAAGTCCGTCCCTTTGGTAGCATGGGAGAGAGGAAAAGTTTGCGTGGCCCCTGGAGTCAGCCACACCTTTCAAATCTTGGCTGTGATATTTAACTGCTGCGTGACCGTGGGTCTCGATTTCTTCACCTGTGAAACAGAGCTAAGGACACTCTTTCGCAGTTGTTTTAGGATGAAATGAGGTAACATTGGTAAGGAGCGACCTGCCCTACAGTAAGGCTCCATAACCGGATGGTGGGGGGAGAAGGATTATTTCCTCGGGGGCTGGTGGGCAGATGGGCCCCGCGGTCGGCGCCCCCAGCCCACAGCAGCCCCAGGTCACTCACCCGGATGCCACGGCTGTAGGTGATGAGCTTGAGGATGCGCAGGGACTGCATGCCATCAGCAATGTTGAGGTAGGGGTAGTGCTTGCCCTTGAATCTGTGCAGACCGTAGGGGATGAAGATAGTGACGATAATGATGACATCCAGCAGGTTGTAGCCGTCCTTCCAGTAGTTGATGGGGTCCACGTAGAGCTTCATGCAGAACTCAGAGCTATAGATGGACACAAATATCAGCTCGGAGACCTGCGGGGGATGCCGAGGGTCAGAGGGTCAGACCAAGCTGCAGAGCCCCATCGTTCCTCCCCCTCCCTGCAGGAGGGGCCCAACCGGCTGTGTGCATCTAGGCAGGCAGAGGGTACGCCTCAGTCAACCACGTAACAGAGAAACCCAGGCAGAGTTGTAGGCACACAGCGGACACACGGTGGGCCCTATTCTCTTCCCGTTCTGCAGCTTCCCTCCCTGCAGCCCAAAACTGGGGCTAGGTCACACCCAGAGGGCTTGAGAACGACAGACTGACTGGAAGATGGAATGACCACCTAGACCCCAGTCTAAATCAACTGGGCATGTGAGGTAACCTGAATGTAAGCTTTCCCAAAGAAAAGATCCCAAGAGTTTTCTGGCCAACCTGAATTTCCAAACTTTTAGGAACAGAGATGAAATACTCAAATATCTATTAATATTTATCCATCCATCACAAATACTGAAAATCAGTTGTTTTAGAACAGTTAGAACAGCAGAACATTCTGCTTTTTTCCCACTCCTATACTTTATGAAATAACCTTATTCAAATTCTTCTCGTGCATCTACAACCCCAGTGGCTTTGATTTTACCAAAAGGTACTTCCTGAGTGATCTTTTTCCTTATTATCAAAACACAACAACGAATTAGACAGAAAATATTCAGCCCCCAGGAAGCATATGATCTAGTAGAGGGAGACAGAAATGAAGGCTCAAACAAATACGGAGATAATATGACCCCAGGTGGGAAGGAAGGGGAGCGAAGGAAACAGCCAAAGGAGATGGAAGGACAGGTTGGGCTGGGGAGGGAGAGTCGTGGCAGCTATTTTAGAAAAGGGGGTGAGTGGAGGCCTTGGAAAGGAGCCGTGCTAAAATCTGGGACAAAGTTCCCCAACGGCAAGTACAAGGGCCTTCAGGTGAGAAAGAGTTTGCTCAAAGAACAGCAAGGTCCACGTGGCTAGAACAGAAAGGGGTGAGGAGGGCGGGAGATGCCGTTGAAGGGGTGGGCCACAGAGGGTAGGCCTGGTGAGAGCTTTGAATTTTAACCTCCACCTTGGAGGATTCTGAGCAAGGGAGTGATAATGTACATTCTTAAGAGATCTCCGTGGAAAAGCGACTGGTGGGGAGCTGAGTCGGGGGGTGGCTTTAGGGAGGAAGAGTCAGAGAACGGGAGAATGATTTCTCCCAGTTACCCAGCTAGAGGGGAGGTTAGACCGGACTGGACTGGGGATGGTGTGGCATCAAAGGGAAGAGGGGACAGCCTGTCTTTTGTAGGCTGCCAAGTCAGGACTTGCTGCTGGAGTTCGGGGTACACAGGGAAGACAGGAGGCCAGGGAAGATTCGAGGGCTTGAGACAGAGCAACTGGGTCAGCAGTGATGCTTTCCCTGGGATGAGTTTGGGGTGCACTGAAATGGGCTGGAGAGAGTTTCTGGAGAGAAACAGGAAGGCTTTTGAGATAGAGCACCTTCTAAATATATGTCAGATGCTGCCACTGGAAGATGTAACTGTGGCCACAACTATCTATTCCGATAATATTAGGGCAGCTGGGATTTTTATTTGTCCTGCCGACTTATGTTTGTGGCCCCCTAACTGGCAACTGTTTACATACATTGTTATTTTTTTAACTACTACCTAATATATAAGAAACACAAAAAGACATAAAGAATAATATAATGAACAACCACATACTACCACCCAGCTTAAGAAATAAAATATTACCATTGCAGGCAGCCTCCTGTGTAGTCCTCAGGGACCATATGTATCCCTAAAAGTACATGGCATTCTTTTGCATTTTTTTAGACATCACAACAAACAGCATAATGTTACACTGAAGTACTCTTGGCAATTTGTTGGGGTTTTTTTCCATTTAAAATTATGTTGGAACACCTGAGTGGCTCAGTCAGTTAAGCATCTGACTCTTGATTTGAGCTCAAGTCATGATCTTAGAGTTGTGAGATCAAGGACCACCCCCCGCCACACACACACACACACACACACACACACACACACACATGCACTCATTCTATCTGTCCTGAAAATGAATAATTTTTTTAAAGATTATACTTATTTGAGAGAGAGAGAGCACAAGCAAGGAGAAGGAGAAGCAGGCCACCATTGAGCAGGAAGCCTGACACGGGACTCAATCCCAGGACCCTGGGATCATGACCTGAGCCAAAGGCAGACACTTAAATGACTCAGCCACTCAAGTGCCCCTAAAATGGATAAATCTCTCTGAAAATAAATAACACTACGAGATTCATCTATGTTGATATGTGTAAAACTAGTTTACGCAAAATCTAGTGGTTTTAAAAAACTACTATGTAGCGATACCACTCATGAAAATACTGTATTTATCTAGTTACCCATTGGGGATATTTGGCTTTTTGGTAAATTTTACTATTGCAACAGCACAACAGTACAAAAAGGGTGAGTAATTGGTATATATCACATATATATTTACACATATCCATGTGTAAAGCTCCCTCGGGTACAGACCCAGGAGTGGAATTAGGGAGTTGTAAGGTAAGAGCACCTTCAACTTGACTGCATGGTGAGAAGTGTTTTCTGTAGTTATTGTACCCATTTAATCCCACAATGTTCCTACTGCTTCACGTGCTTACCAATGATTCCCACTGTTGAACTTCTCCATTTTTGTCAGTCTGATGAATATGCAATGGTATCTTTTTATTTTACTTGTAATTTCTATAATTAATGAAGCTGGACATCTTTTTATACACTTAATTGTAAACTGCCTGTTTCTTATCTTTTGCCAAATTCTCAGCTGGATTGTTTTGTTTTTTTCTTAGTGGTCTGCAAAACAATGAATTTTTCCAGATATTTTGAATCCTGATTTTTTACCTGTTAGATGTGTTGCAAATATCTTCTCCTCCGCTGACTTATGTTTTCACATTTTCAATGATCTTTTGATGAACAGAAGTTTAAAATCTTAATGGAATCAAAGGAACCAAACTGTTTTTTCATGACTTACAGAGTTTGTATTTTAAGAAACCATCCCTTCCTGAGATTGTGTAAATATTCTATATTTTCTCTAAACATTTTGAAGTGTCACTTTTCAGGTTGGGTCTTTAACCCAGTCGTGTCTGCCATGAAGCAGAGATCCAGTAACATGCTCTCTCCACACCTATGACCAATGGTCCCAGTACTGTTTCCTGCAGAAGGCGCCCTTTTGGCACTGGCCCACAGCGCCCCCTGACAGGTGCGCGGTCTCTGTCCAGACCAGGGTCTGTTTCCCAGCCCTCTTGCCTGTTGCCCTGGCCTCTACCCTGCCTTTATTAAGAAAGCCCTACAGTCTGCTTATCTGGTTAAGTCTAGCCTTCTCTCCCCTTTAAACTTTCAAAGCCATCTTGTTTGCTTTTTCTCTTTCACTCTTTTCCCTAAATTTTAGCATCAGCTAAACCTTCACATATTTGAATTATTTTCTCCTAAAAGATCACACAAATCTGGGGCGTCGGGAGAGCTCAGTTGGTTAAGTGTCTGCCTTTACCTCAGGTCATGATCCTGGTGTCCTGGGATCAAGCCCCATGCTGGGATCCGTGCTCAGCGGGGAGTCTGCTTCTCCCTCTGTCCTTGCCCCCTTCTTGTGCTCTTGCTTGCTGTCTTTCTCTCAAATAAATAAAATCTTTTTTAAAAATCACACATCTTTTTTGATTTATTAGATTTTATTAAATCTTTTGTCAAAGTACTTTTCATATTTCATTAGAAGTGCTGTTTTATAACTGATATATTAAATG
The DNA here is from genome assembly GCF_902655055.1 of Lutra lutra. Classification (NCBI taxonomy): domain Eukaryota; kingdom Metazoa; phylum Chordata; class Mammalia; order Carnivora; family Mustelidae; genus Lutra; species Lutra lutra. Next base: position 74,260,311 of record NC_062282.1, on the reverse strand, counting down.
TAATTAATTTTATTTATTAATCATATATCCAGCAAACTTGCTGGGCTTTATAATTAACTTTATTAATTACTATTAACTTTATTAGTTAACAATTTTTTTCAGATTCTTTTGGGGGTTCTATGCAGAAATGACAGTATTTTTCTGAACTTTGAAAGAGAATACTGCTAAAGTTTCATCACTATGTGTGAATTTTGATACAAGTTTTACATACATTTTTAATTGGGTTAAAAATAAATCCTTTCTATTCCTAGTTTGCTAAGCTTTTATCTCCTTATTTTTTAGATTTTTAAGAATTTATTTATTAGAGAGAGTGCATGAGTGGGGGAAAGGGGCAGAGGGAGAAGCAGACTCCCTGCTGAGCTGGGGGCCCCACATGGGGCTCCATCCCAGGACCCTAAGGTCATGACCTGAGCCAAAGGCATATCCTCAACCAACTGAGCCACCCAGGTGCCCTGCTAAGTTTTTATCTTAAAGGATATTCATGATATATTTTTTTCCTGCATCTCTTGAAACTATCTGATGGGCTTTTTTTTTCTCCTTTAATATTTTAAGCTGGTTAATAAAATATGTGGATTTTTCTAATACTTGAATTTCTGAAAAAGAAAAAACTTGGCAATGATATATATTCTCTTTTTCATCCATTTTCTAATTCAGTTTCTTAATTTTCTCTTTGGGATTTTTGTGTTAATGTTCATATAATTTGGTGTCATTTTTCTTTCTCCTATTATCCTTGTCTAGTTTGGCATGGAAGTTATACTAGCCTCACAAGATGAACTGCCTGTGGGCAAGGCAGATATACTCATTTAGCTCATCACTGTAAGCACTGTATTTGTTTAGAACGGTATCTTCCATGAATGTAAAACTATCTAGTCCGGGTTGGGTCGTAGGTTTCGGGGGTAAAGTTTTAACTACTAATTCAATGCTTTATAGCCATTAAAGGAAATATAAGGACATACAAAGTTTATTTCAAGTTTTTGCTTTTTTATTGAATATCAGTTTTGTAAATTTTTTCTAGAATATCTTATTTCAGCTAAGTTTTCAAATTCATTGACATAAAATTATTAGATTACTGACATCTACTGTATCTGTAATTTTCCTTTTAAATACCTGACATGAGGGGCACTTGGGTGGCTCCATCGATCAGGCGTCTCCCTTTGGCTCACGTCATGATCCCAGAGCTCTGGGAGCGAGCCCCAAATAGGGCTCCCTGCTCAGCGAAGAGCCTGCTTCTCCCTCTGCCTGCTGTCCCCCTGTTTGTACTCTTGCTTTCTTTCTCTATCAAATGGATAAATAAAAAATCTTAAAAAAAAAAACCCCTAACATGATTCAGAGCTTCCATTTGTCTTGTCTCATGAAAAAAGTTATTTCATAATTGTTTCCTAAGCTCTAACTATGGCTTTGTTAATACTTTCTCTGGAATCTTTGCTTTCTATTTCATTAATTTTTGTCCCTATCTTTATTATTTCCTTTTTTCTATTTTCCTTTATTCTTCTACGTTTCCTTCCTTTTCCCTTCTTTTTGATTTTATTCTGTTCCTCTTTTCCAAAAGGTCAGCTCATTAATTTTCTAAATTGAGGTATAATTCATGTACCATAAAATTCATCATTTTAAAATGTAAAATTCAGTGAGGCGGGGGTTAGTTTTGAGTATTTATAACATTTGTTTCTACTTATTGTAAGATATATACATAACATGAAAATTACCCTATTTAACCAATTTTAGATGTACAATCAATTCAGTGGAATTAAGTGCATTCACAGTATTGTGCAACCATCGCTACCATCTATTTCCAGAACTATTTCATCCTCCCAAACAGAAGCTCTGTACCCAACAAACAGTAACCTCATATTCTCCTCTCCCCACGTCCCCCAGAAAACTCCATTCTAGTTCCAGTCTGTATGAATTTTCCTCTTCTAACTACTTCATGCAGATAAAACCATACAATATTTGCCCTTTTATACCTGGTTTATTTCACTTGGCATAATGTGTTCAAGGTTTATCCACATTGTAGTGTGTATCACAATTTTATTCTTTTTAAAGGCTGAATAACATTCCATTTTACATATAGACACATTTTCTTTATCCATTCGTCAGCCAACGGACACATGATTTGCTTCCACCTTTTGGCTACTCTGAACAATGGTGTACAAGAATCTGTTTGAGTCTCTATTTCTGATTCTTTCGAGTATACACTTGGAAGTGGAATTGCTGGATCATACGGCAATTCTACATTTAACTTTTTGAGATGTGTTCTAGAGTGGCTCCATGATTTTACATTCACACCAACAATGCACAAGGGTTCTAATTTCTTCACATCCACAGCACCAACACTTGTTCTCCATTTCACAGTTTTTGTTTTTATAATGATTGTAATAATTAGGGTGTGGAGTTGTATATTATTGTGAGTTTGATTTGTATTTCTCATTCTAATGACTTAGTGATTCTGAACATCTTTTAATGTGTTTATTGGTCGTTTGCTTATCTTCTTTGGAGAAATGTCTACTCAAGTCCTTTGGGTATTTTTTAATTGGGTTATTTTGTAGTTGATGTTATTGTTGAGTTGTGGGAGCTCTTTGTATAGTCTGCACGTTAACTTTATCAGATTCATGATGTGCAAATATTTTCTTCCTTTCTGTGGCTTATCTTTTCACTCTCATGATAGTTCCCTGAGACTTACAAATGTTTCCATTTAATGAGATCTAATTTATCTGCTTTTCCCTTTTGTTGCCTGTGCTTTTGGTGTCATACATAAGAATCTATTGCTGAGGTCAAGGTCATGAACATTTACCCCTGTGTTTTCTTCTAAGAATTCTAGCTTTTATATTTGGGATGTTGACCCATTGTGAGTTAATTTTTGAATACAGTGTAAGGTGGGCATCTGAGTTATTCTCTGCGTGTGGATATCAAGTTATCCTAGAACCATATGATGAAGAGACTATTCTTCCCCAACTAAATGGTCTTCACATTCTTGTTGAAAATCAATTAGCCATACTTAATTTGGTTTTATTCCTAAAATTTCAATTATATTCTTTGTCTATGTCTATCCTTATGTCAGTACCACACTGTTTTGATTACAATATCTCTGTAGTAAGTTTTGAAGTCAGAAAGTACAAGTCTTCCAAGTCTGTTCTTCACATTCAATATTGTTTTGGCTACTCAAGGCCCTTTGCACATCCACATGAATTTGAGAATCTATTTTTTAGTTTCTTTTTTTATTTTTTTTTTATTTTTTTTTTTTTAGGATTTTATTTATTTGACAGAGAGAGACACAGCGAGAGAGGGAACATAAACAATGGGAGTGAGAGAAGGAGAAGCAGGCTTCCTGCCAAGCAGGGAGCCTGATACGGGGCTCCATCCCAGGACCCTGAGATCATGCCCTGAGCTCAAGGCAGACATTTAACAACTGTGCCACCCAGGCACCCCAGTTTCTTTTTTTAAAAAAAGAAAATTTTTTCTCTAAATTTGGATAGGGATTGCAATGAATTTCTAGATCACTCTGGGTAGTCTTTGTAACAAGTCTTTTTTTTTTTTTTTTAAAGATTCTCTCTTCTTATTTGAGAGAGACAGAGACAGAGATACAAGCAGGGGTAGGGCCAGAGGGACAAGCAGATTCCCTATTGAATGCAGAGCCTGATGCAGAGTCCAATCCCAAGACCCCGATATCATAATCTGAGCTGAAGTCGGTCACTTAATCAAATGAGCCAGCAAGGCACCCCTGTAACAAGTCTTAACAGGTCTTCTAATCCATGAATACAGGGTATCTTTCCATTAATGTAGGTCTTACTTCTTTCATCAATGTTCTATAGTTTTCAAGACACCCATCTCTTATCTCCTTGGTGAAATCTAGTCCTCAGCATTTTATTGTTTTGGATGCTTTTGTAAGTCAAATTTTCTTAAGTTCCTTTTCAGATTGTTCATTGCTAGTATACAGAAATATGTCTGATTTTTGTTGTTGATCTTGTGTCCAACAACTTTGCTCAATTTAATAGTCCTCATAGTTTGTGTGTGTGTGTGTGTGTGTGTGTGTGTGTGTGTGTGTGTGTGTATTCTTTGGGATTCTCTATACATAACATCAAGTCACATGCAAACAAAGATAATCTCAATTTTTCCTTTCCAATTTGAATGCCATTTTTTTGCCTGCTTAATTGCTCTGGCTAAGGCTTCCAGCATAATTTTAAAAAATGGTAAAAGCAGGCATCTTTGTCTTTTTCCTGATCTTAGTTTAGAAAGATTTCCAGCCTTTCACCCCTGAGCATGATGTTAACTGGATTTTTTCATAAATTGTCCATTATCAGGTTAAGGAATTTCCCTTCTACTTCTAGTTTGTTTGGTTTGGTTTGTTGTTTGTTTTTAAATCATTAAAGGGTATTGGATTTTGTCAAATCCTTTTTCAGCAAGAACTGATACAAACTTGGATTTTTATTTTTTCCTTCATTCTACTGGTGTATTACATTGACTGACTTTCATATGTTGAAGGCATTCCAGGGATAAATCAAGTAATGAATCATGGTGTCATGATCATGGTGTCTAATCCTTTAAAATAGGCTGCTGGATTCGGTTTGTTACTATCTCCATGAGGATTTTTGCATCTATATTCATAAGGAATATCTGTCTGTAGTTTTCCTGTGATGTCTTTTTCTGGCTTTGGTGTCAGGGTAATGCTGGACTAATGTAATGAATTCGAAAGTGTCCCATCCTCTTCTATTTTTTGGAAGTTTGAGAAGCATTGGTATTTATTCTTCTTTAAATGCAGAGGGATGGGGATCCTGAGTGGTTCAGTTGGTTAAGCATTTGCCTTTAGCTCAGGTCATAATTCCAGGTGCCTGGGATTGGGCCCTGAGTTGGGCTCCTTGCTCATCAGCAAGTCTGCTTCTCCCTCTCCCCTTCCCCTGCCTGTGCTCTCTCTCTCTTACATATATATACACACACACACATACATACATACATACATAAATGCAGGAGCAAATTAACTAGTGAAGCCTTCTGGTCCTGGGCATTTCTTTGTTGGGAGGTTTTTGCTTAGTGATTTAACATCTTTACTTATTATAGGACTGTTCTAATATGTCAGTTTCCTATTTTTTCCTTAAGTCAGTTTTGCAGTTATTAAGTTTCTAGGAATTTGTCCATTTCATCTAGGTTGTCTAATTTGTTGGCATCCTATTGTTTATAGTGTTCTCTTATATCTCTTTTTATTTCTCTGAGGTTAGTAGGAATGTCTCACATTCATTTCTATTATTAGCAGAGTCTTCACTTATCTTCTTCAATCTAGTTCAAGTTGTCGATTTTGTCAATCTTTTCCAAAAAATGAAATTTTGAATTTGTTGATTTGGTCTCTTCTCTGTTTATCTCACTCTAATCTTTTTTTATTTTCTTCTTTCTGCTAGCTTTTGGTTTGATTTACCCTTCTTTTCCTAGTTCCTTAAGGTCTAAAGTTAGGTTATTAAACTAAGATCTTTTATCTTTCCTAATGCAGGCATCTGCAGGTATGTATTTCCCTCTGAGCACTGCTTCTGCCGCATCCTATAAGTTTTATTATTATTTTTTAAATGGAAGTATATTGACATACAATATTAGTTTCAGGTGTACAACAGTGATTTGATGTTTATGTACATTATGAAATGCTCACCACAGTAAGTGTTGTTACCAGGTGTCACTATACAAAGTTATTACAATATTATTGACTATATTCCTTATGTGTTACGTTGTGTGTTCATTTTTTTTTTAATTTTAAAAAGATTTTATTTATTTATGACAGAAAGAGAGAGAGATCACAAGTAGGCAGAGAGGCAGCCTGGGGGGTGGGGGGTGGTGCGGAGGGAAGCAGGCTCCCTGCTGAGCAGAGAGCCAGATGCAGGGCTCAATCCCAGGACCCTGAGATCATGACCTGAGCTGAAGGCAGAGGCTTAACCCACTGAGCAACCCAGGTACCCCTGTGTGTTCATTTTCATTTACCTTAAAGTACTTTCTAATCTCCCTTGTGATTTCTTCCTTGACCTGTTGGTTATTTAAGAGTATTTCCATATATTTGAAAAATTTCCAGTTTTCCTGCTGCTATTGATTTCCAGTTTCGTTCCACTGTTGTCAGAAAAGATACTTTGCATGATTTCAATATTTTAAAATTTATTGCATCTTGCTTTATAGCACAACATATCCCAGAGAATGCTTCGTGTGCATTTGAGAAAAATCACTGTTTTCTTGGTAAATTGACCTTTTTGTTAATATATAATGCCCTTGTCTCTTATAACAGTTTTTGCCTTAATATCTATTTTGTCTGATTTGGGTACAGCCAACCTAATTCTCTTTTCATTTCTACTTGCATGTTATATATTTCTCCATTCTTTTACTTTCAACCTATTTGTATCTTTGGATCTCAAACAAATTCTTTGTAGACAGCATATACTTGGATATTTTTAAAGATTTTTAAAAAAATTTATTTATGTGACAGAGAGACAGCAAGAGAGGGAACACAAGTGGGGGAGTGGGAGAGGGAGAAGCAGGCTCCCCGCTGAGCAGGGAGCCCAATGTGGGACCCAATCCCAGGACCCTAGGATCATGACCTGAGCCAAAGGCAGACATTTAATGACTCAGCCACCCAGGTGTCCCAATATTTGGATTTTTAAAAAATAACCCATTCTGTCTTAATTGGAGAGCTCAATTCCTCTATATTTAAAGTAATTACTAACAAAGAAGAAATACCTCTGCCATGTTGTGATGTTTTATATACGTCCCATTTTTTTTTGTTCCTTAATTCCTCCATTACTTCTTTCTTTTGTGCTTGATTCTTTTGTAGTGTACCACTTGGATTCTTTTCTCATTCTTCTTCTGTATACTTTTTCATTGTGTTTTTACAATTAAGCTCTTAAACGTGTAACGATCTATTTTTAATTAATAAAACCTTAGCTTCAATAGTATATAATAATTCTGTTTCCTTAGAGCTCCGTCCCCCCCTTAAAAAATCAGATTCTTCCCTTTCCTCAGAGTTTGTTACTTTTTGTGGGTAGTGTTGTTTATTTAGTGGCCTGGCTCAACAGTTTTTTTAAAAACTATATTCTTTGCAGGGTGCCTGACTGGCTCAGTTGGTATAGCATGTGACTCTGGATCTCAGGATCTCAGGATTCAAGCCCCATGTTGAATGCAGAGATTACTTAAAAATAAAATGTTAAAATTATGCTTTAAAACTGTATTCTTTGCCATCAGTCTGGCCTTTGAAGTGTCTTCCTTTAGTTAGTGCTTAAAGAGAGATTTTTTTAAATACCTCACACAAAAAGAAAAAGAGGAAGGGAGGAAGGAACAGGAAAGGAAGAAAGAGAAAGAGGGAGACAGGGAAGGAAAGGAGGGAAACAAAGGAAAAAACCTTTCCTAGTCTTTGCAGACAGCTCTGTGTTGGAGAACTCCTCCAATGCTTAGCCAAGTCATTTATATACCTTAGCCTTCACTCCGTACATGTTCTGAGCCTAAATATCAATCAGAGGTGAAAATTTGAGGTCTTCTTAGTTCTTTTCCAAACATATACCCTGTCCTGGGCATTTAGGGCTCTCTAAACTCTACCACATACATGGAAGTTTGTTAATGCCTTCATTTTCCGAAGACTCTTTCTCCTGGATTTTCTTCTAAGGCTTTCAGCATGTCCTTTGTTTATGTCAACTGGTCTCTTGTTGTGGTTGCTGTTGTTGTTTTGCCCTAGATAGCAGTGAGTTTTTCATCTGTCTCTCAATGATTTTAAGAAATGCTCTCTGCAGAATCACCTTTCTGTGCTGAGAAAGTTCTAAGTCAGGCAAAACAAAGGCAATTGCCTTGCATCAGTCCTTCAGGCAGCCCTCAAACAGGTCAAAAGAGACAACATAACTCTTTAAGAACAAAGTCTGCTCTGTGGCTTCTGGAACCCAGGAGACCAGAGTTCCACAGTCAGAACTTAGGCTGCCATCTTCAGGGCCATCACCACAAGAAGGAGGGGACTGGGTCAGGGACAAAATAAAATGTTGTAAAGTTTTCTTATCTTTTGAAAGCTGAATCTTTCTTGGGTACCTGGGTGGCACAGTTGGTTAAGCATCCGACTCTTGGTTTCAGCTCAGGTCATGATCTCAGTCATGAGATAAAGCCTTGTGACAAGCCCTGGGTTGGGCTCCATTCTCAGCAGGAAGTTTGCTTGGGATTCTCTCTTCTTCTGCCTCTACCCGCCCCCACCCCCCTGCACTTGCTTGCACTCTCTCTAAAATAAATAATCTTTGGGATGCCTGGGTGGCTCAGTCAGGTAAGCATCTGCCTTCAGCTGAGGTCATGATCCCATGATCCAAGTCCTTTGTCAGACTCCTTGCTTGGGGAGCCTGCTTCTCCCTCTGCCTACTTCTCCCGCTGCTTGTGCTCTCTCTCTGACAAATAAAATCTTTTAAAAAATAATATTTTTTAAAAAATAAAAAGTAAAAGTTGACTTTCTGGATTCACTCTTCACTCATTTGCTATAAATCTTTGACTATTTTCCAGAGTTCTGACACTTTTTGTCCCTTTTCAGGTACTTCTGTGGACAGATGGACCCTTAAAGTACCTACTCTACCATTTTCACTGACATCATTCATCTCTTTCATTTTTGAAGGATGGGTTTTCTGGATACGGAATCCTTGGCTTTTTTTTTTTTTTCTTTCAGCACTTTGAATATAACACCCCACTACCTTCTGGCCACTGTAGTTTCTGGTGACACATCAGCATTAATTTTACTGAGGATACTCTGTATGTGATGAATCGTTTCTCCAATGGTACTCTCAAGTTCTCTGACTTTCAACAGTCTGTTCACGATGTGTCTAGATGAATTTCTGAGTCTATTCTCAGAGTTTGCTGGTGTTTTTGGATGTGTAGATTAATGTTTTCCATTGAATTTGGAGAATTTGGGGCCATTATTCCTTTATAATTTTTTTGCCCTTTCTCTCATCTCCTGGGACACCTTATCTGATGAGGTTCCACATGTCTCTGATCATTTTCAGTCCTTCATTTTTCTTTTTTTTTTTTAAGATTTTATTTATTTATTTGACAGAAAGAGAGAGAACAAGCAGGGGGAGTGGCAGGCAGAGGGAGAGGGAGAACCAGGCTCCCACTAGGATCCAGATTGCAGGGTTCAATCCCAGGACTCCAGGATCATGACCTGGGCTGAAGGCAGCCTCTTAACCGACTGAGCCACCCAGGCACCCCCTAGTCCTTCATTTTTCTTTCTGTGCCTCGCACTGGATAATCTCAGTTGACCTATCTTTCTGTTTTTCAATTCCTTCCTCCACTAGCTCAAATCTGCTACTGAATTCCTCTAATAAATATTTCAATTATTGTACTTCTCAACTAAAGAATTTTTATTTGGCTCTTTTTAAAATTTCTCTCTTTACTCATATTCTCTATTTGGTGAGACAGTCCTCTCATATTTTCCTTTGGTTCTTTAGATAGGATTTTTTTTTTTCATTAGTCCTTTGAACATACTTACAATCTCCAAATTAAAAACCTTTGCATAGTAAGCCGAAGAGATGGGCTTCCTCGGGGACAGTTTCTATTGACTGTACTTTTATTTGCTTGTGTAGGGGCCATACATTCTTGTTTCTTTGTATGTTTTGAGATTTTTTGTTGTTGTTGTTGTTGGAAAATGGACATTGTAAATTACATAAAAGTGGAACTCTGGAAATCAGATGACACCCTCTCCCTAGAATTTTGTTATTGTTGCCATTTTTTTAGAAGAAACTTTCCAGAAGTGCTTCTATAAAGTCTATATTCTTTGTCATGTGTGGCTAAAGACCCACTCAGCTAACTTAATGGTCTGCTAGTGAATGGGCAGGTATTTGTATAAATGCCTGGACCCACTAAGTCTCCCAGCCTTTGCCATGAGGTTCTGAGTGTTGCAGCAGACATTTAATAGTCCAGCAGTTTACGTCTCTGCCTTAGCCTTCATTTCCTGCTTGCAGAGTCTCAAAATTTTCCAGAGGTGAGATATCAGGGCCTTCTCAGGACTTTCCTGATACCTTCGTTGAGATTCTCCAAAATGGTAATAATTTCTCAGAGTTTCACAGTTAATCAAGGGTTTTCATACATGTTATCCAATGACCTCGGCCACCCTGTGTACATTAATGACATCACTTTATGAATGTTGAAGCGCAACAATTTCAAGATTAAGTAACTTGCCAAAAACCCCAATTTCTCTAACGCTGAAATCTGCACCCCTTCCACAGCACAGAACTTCCCCTAGGCTTGCAAACCGGGATGCTACGGGAGGTACGTTATGTGACCCATATGGCCTCTGCAGGGTAATCAAAGATTTAGATTCCTCAACTCGGCTCTTCCCCTAACTCCTATCAAGTGCCACACCTAACATGATGCTCTGTGGTCCATTACCAAACGCTATGGAGCACACTGCCACACCGAAAGGTTCAGAGATGTGGTGCCAAATGGACACTGGCTCATTTCATGCATTGATTAGGGTACTCCACCACCTTCCTCCATGGCCTCTGACTCCATGCTGGGTTGATGTTGACCACTTTCACCACCAAGAAAGAAACTTGTTATTTACCATAAAAGAAGACAGAGTAGATTTTTATCCATTTTATTATACAACAAAACATACATATAGAACCACACAAACAAATACATAGCCTAATGGACTATTACACGGCCCACACGCTATAACTACCACCTAGGTCTAGAAATACAACTTTGTTCACCAGCTATCCCACAAGTCCTCCACGTGTGCCATCCCAATTACAACTCCTTCCCTTTCCCCCAAATTAACCACCATCCTGATTTTCATAGTCATCACTCTCTTGGATTTCTCTATAGATAGGAACACATGTATATATCCCTGGAACTAATACTTTAGTCTTGCCTTTTAAAATCTGTTTAAATTTGGTGTCTTTTAAGTCTTCCATTCCTTTTTTTCCTTTCAATTTACCTATTGATGAATCCAGGCAGTCTGACGGGTAGAACTTCCCAGTCTAGATTTTGCTACCTACACACTCAAGATGCAGCTCAGCCTGCTCCCCTGTCCCCTATCTTCCAGAAACTGGTAGTTAGATCCAAAGACTAGACCGGATTCAGGTTTCATCTCTTTAGCAAAACCATAGCTTCTGTTCTTTCATAGCAAGCATATATCTGCTTGTCTCCCCTCTGATGATGGTAGCGGCCACGCATTCTCATTGCCTAAATCCATTTCTTCACTAGGGGCTGAAAATAGTGATACTCTAATTCTATCATTTCCTTTTTCACTTATTAACTGGGAATTTCTATAAAGAGAGTTCTCTCTTATTGACTGTACGGTTACTCAGTAATATGGTTCCTATTAGGTCAGTAATGCTTGATTCTCTGAAAAAAAGAAAAGTAATGCTTTTCTCTTAATGTTTTAGAGATAAAAATTAGTTCCTTATTACCCTCCAAAAGTGACCAGTTAGTTTTTGGTATCATTATGAACTTATGGATTGTATGAGACATTCCAATCCATTTTAATTATCATCCTTATCAAAGCTCAAATTGTCCCATCTTCGGCTAGTAGCAGCCTCTTCAAGTTGTCTCCTGAGTCCTTTTGACACAACCCCCGTGATCTTTGACATCTTCCTTGCTAATATGACAAGATATTCCTGACTCCTCTGGTATGTTTTTTGCCTTGACTTGTGGTCAATCATTTCTTTAAAAATCCCTAGTTTGTTTTCAGTGAGAAACGGCATTTCAAAATCACATGAATTGTGAGCACTATGGCTGTGTAATTGCTGGAGTGGTCAATGTTTAGGTCTTTCACGGTTAAGGATAAAATACTTTCGTCAATTTATCCTGATACTTCCAACTTAATGTCAAACTGGAGGATTTTTACTTAGCATTGTCTGTATTACCTCTGTTTCTCCTTTCTTCCATGAGTATACTGATTCTCAAGAACACAGAGGATAAGAGAACGAAACTGTCCCATGTTTGCCCATCTACTTTATCCCATATGACACACACAACAGTCTCAAAATGATACTACTCTAATACATCTCCACTAATTTGACTCCTAAAAATGGTTTAAAATTTTCTGGGCATTAACTCTCCCCACTCTCCTCCATGTTTGAGTCATACTGTATCTTCACCATCAGAGGACAGATTCATTCTATGGTGTATTCTCTCCTTGTTAGCCCACAATTAGGATTAATTCTACCAATAATTGTATTTAACGCTCATCACCCATCCTAATGTTGATGCATCTCTAGTCATTTTGGTTGGCTGCAACTTATTCTTTACCAGATTCTGACAGAAGGGCTCAAGGGAACATTATCACCCAAGGGTTTTCATGATTGATGACAGTTTATCTCTGTGTGCATTATACTTGAAATTTCATCAGTTTTTTTTTCTTTTTTTTTTTTTTTTTTTTTTTTTACAGAGAGAGATCACAAGTAGACGGAGAGGCAGGCAGAGAGAGAGAGGGAAGCAGGCTTCTTGCTGAGCAGAGAGCCCGATGTGGGACTCTATCCCAGAGACCCTGAGATCATGACCTGAGCCGAAGGCAGCAGCTTAACCCACTGAGCCACCCCAGGCGCCCGAAATTTCATCAGTTTTAATGGATCTAGAACTCTTGGTTCATTTTCCTCCCTGAAGTATCTTAAATATGTTGCTTTCTTTTAGCATAAAGTGTTAGCAAAGTCTGCCAATACTTCCCCTTTCCTTAGCAGCCTCTTTGCCCAGATGCTCATAATTTCCTCCACCCTCTTTCATTTAGAGTCCAATAATTTTAGTAGAATGTTTCAGCGCTTGTGGTTCTAAATTCATATTCTCAGGTGTGTAATGTGTGCTCTTTTGATATAGAACTTCAGTTCTTTTATTTAAGGTAACATTTCTTAGATTATAGGTTTCTGTTTGTTCCATCCCTTTACTTTGTTACTGTTTCAAATTCAGGGACTCCTGTTATCCTTATGTTGGATCTTTTCTTCCCCCCATTTTCTTTACAACTTCTTTCTTTTCACTTTATTTTTATTTTTATTTTTAAGTAATGTACACCCAACATGGTGCTCAAACTCACAACACTGAGATCAAGAACTGCGTTATCCACCGACTGTGCCGGCCAGGTGCCTCTTCCCCCATTTTCAATATTCATTATTTTCTCTTGAATCCTTTTAACTTCTTCATTATTGACTGATTTTAAAATTCTCTTCCTTGGGCACCGGGGTGACTCAGTTGGTTAAGCATCTGCCTTTGGCTCAGGTCATGATCCCAGGGTCCTGGGATCAAGTCCTGCATGGGGATCCCTGCTCAGTGGGGAATCTGCGTCCCCCTCTGCGCTGCCCCGACTTGTGCACTCTCTCACTTTCTCTCTCTCAAAAATAAATAAATTAAAAAAATAAATAAAAGTCTCTTCCATTAATCCAATATGTCTCTTAAGCTATTACCAGTTGTGCTTAATTGCTCTTAGCTGCATCTTCATTTCTGAAATGTCTTTTATTTCTAATTCTTTCCTGAGTTTTTTCACTTTGCCTCTGTTCTTTCCTATTTCATATCATTTTCTTAAACATTTACCTTGTTTTGAAATAAGATGTTCCAGTTGTTATCTGTTTTGTGGACATGTCTTTGTGGTGGGCTTCTACCATCTACAGGGATATTATTCTCCTATATATTCTCTTTTCTCACTTCACAAAAATTGTGTGGGATTTTACTTCAATCTCTTTATAATATACTTTTTTCTATGACATAAGTTTTCCTGAACTTTTAGAAGGTGTGGTTCTGACTTCATGTAGCTCCCTCTTCTGTTTTAAAGACATGCTAGCTTGATTTTTAAGGTTTCTTCATTCCATCCCCCTCCTCCAATTTTATCTAGACTTTCTCTTCCTTCATCTCTGGGTCTCTCCCCTGCTCAATTTTTATTCCACTCCTTTTATTTCTTCTAAGCAGATGGGGATCATGGGGGATATCCCTGAAGGGAACTCTGGCCGGTCAGTCTTCAGAGTTCACAAGATCCAGACTGCTTTAGGTCCTTCAGGAATTACCAGGAACTTCTTGCACTAACCCAGTACTGGACTGAACAACACCCTTCCCAATATCAAATACTGTTCATCGACAGAAGAAAAAAAAAATATATATATGAAATTATAATGTATATAATACATATAATGAAATTATATATATGTGTGTGTGTGTATATATATATGTGTATATATATATATATATATATATATATATGGATATGTTAGTCATCAAAAAGAATGAAATCTTGCCATTTGTAACAATGTAGATGGAACTAGAGGGTATTATGCTAAGTGAAAGAAGTCAGTCAGTGAAAGACAAATACAGTATCATTTCACTGACATGTGGAATTTAAGAAACAAAACAGATGAATATAGGGGAAGGGAAGGAAAAATAAAACAGGGAAGGAGACAAGCCATGAGAGACTCTTAACTACAGAACAAACTGAGGGCTGTTGGAGGGGAGGTCGATGGGGGATGGGGTAATACGGTGATAGGCATTAAGGAGGGCCCTTGAAGTAAGGGGCACTGGGTGTCATATGCAAATGGTGAATCACTAAATACTACCTTAAATTAAGTATTTTAAGTTTACTTAAATTCTACCTTATAGACTAATAATACAGTATACGTTAATAAAAAAAATATGTTCTCATATCAGCCCATATTTTCCAACTAATATTTATTGAACATCCTCTGCTTCCTCTCCCACAGAGGCTAATACTGTGCAGTTGGGGCTCATAGTAAGGATACGTTTTTAACTAGTTTTGATTTTTATGCTGCCCATGGATTCTGGTTTTGCTCCTAAGTTGCTCCATTCCCCCCCCCCGATTTTATTTATTTATTTTTAGAGGGAAAAAGAGAACATGCACCCACAGGGGGAAGGGACAGAGAGAGAGAATCCCAAGCAGACTCCCTGCCAAATGCAGAGCCTGTCACAAGGCTGTCTCATGACCCTGAGATCCAGTGACCTGAGCCAAAACCAAAAGTCAGACGCTTAACTGACTGAGCCACCCAGGCACCCTCCAAGTTGCTCTTTTTTTTTTTTTTAAGGAGAAAATTCAGAGAGATTAAAAAACCATGTTACCACTGCTAATATTGTTACCATCTTTCCAGATTTTAGAATGTATTTTTTAAGTCCTTAGAGCTTTCCTATGGAAAATTTTCTTGAACAAAATGCCTTAAAAATCTTATAATATTTTCACAAATAAAAAGGATGAAACAGAAGAGACTTTACTCATTTTGTCTGCTTACCTCAAAAAGTCTGAACAAGTTGTATTTTGTATTATAATCAGTCCACAAGACCACAAAAAAGGCATTCAGGGAGACGGTGCTAATCATAATTATCTTAAAGAGACGACTCATTATGACTCTCTTCACAAATGCCTGGCACTGAGTATCTCTCCTCCTGTCAAAAAGTTGAATAAGAGGTATGATTATCTTACAACAGAACTAGATCCCAAACATTACACACTTTTTGTGAGACTAGGTCCTGCTTTCTCCCCTCTGCGAATATAAATTTAAATATACTTTTAAATTGCAACACATTGCAGAACCCCTGGCTGGCTCGGTCAGTAGAGCAAGCGATTCTTGATCTCAGGGTCATGAGTTTGAGCCCCACATTGGGTGCAGAGATGACTTAAATAAATGTGTGTTTTTTTCTTAATTGCAACACAATGCTAACATTGAACTAAAATATGTATGATGACCTCTGAGTTGATCTCTTCCCACTCAGTTACTTAGTTCCTTCTCTTAAACCTTGGGGTGGGGTCGGGGGGAATGATTCCTAGTCCCTCTCAAGCAAAACAAGGCATTATCTTCATTTACTCCTTCAATAAATTTTTACTGAGTGGTTACTAATGCCAGGCAAGACAGCAGACAGCAGACACTGTGGATATAAGGAGAACAAAACTAAATATTGTCAGTCTAGTAGGAAAAACTGGTAATAATCAAATCATCACCTATATAAGGGTTTACAAATCAGTGATTAAAAAAAAAACTGGACACCCTAAAAAACAGGCAAAAACAGTCACTTCATGAAACAAATTTAAAGGGTAATGAACTTCCCCCAAAATGTTCAGTAGCATTACTAACGGGGAAGGAAGGTTGCAAATTAGGTCCAGCCATTATTTTGACTTATAAAATTAGCAAAGATTTAAATGTCATAGCATCTAATGTTGGCAGTCGTGTGGTGTGATGAGGTGTTCTCATAAACTGCCAGGGGGCGTGGAAATCGGCTGGCCCCTCTAAAAAGCCTTAGAACTATTTTTAACCTCTGATTCAAGGAACCTACCCCAAGAGAATGCAATCTGGAATGAAGTGGCTTTGGCCAAACATGTTCATCCCAGCTTTACTTACAGTAGGAAGAACCTGGAAACAGTTTAAAAGTCTAACAAGAAAGACTGGTTAAGTACAGATGGCCATCCACCTCATGGAATCTTACATAGATACCAAAAAATGCCTACGACTTTTTCATGGTTTAACAAAATGTTTATGCTCCACCGGATAGCAAAAGACAAAAACAAAATAAGATACCAAATTCTCTACTCAGTATTATTTCAACTGTGCAAAAACAGGTGAAAAAAACTGAGCAGGACACGGCCAAATGCTGACAGTGTCTGCCTATGATGGCAAGCTTACAGTAAATCTTTTCCTTGGTTATTATATTTATCTATGTTTTCCAATTTTTCTCAAAAAGTATGTATTATTTTTCCCCACTATATGTAACAAATGGACACACTCTTCCTAACAGTAAATAAATACAGAACGCATATACTTTCATAATCTAAAAAACAAGATGTACAGTTTTCATCATCTGTTTTGAGGTGAGGTCAATTACCTTCAAATTTTCTTTTTTTTTATTTATTTACTTGACAGAAAGAGAGAGATCACAAGTAGGCAGAGAGGCAGGCAGAGAGAGAGGGGCATGCAGGATCCTCGCTGAGCAGAGAGCCCAATGTGGGGCTTGATCCCACGACCCTGAGATCATGACCTGAGTCGAAGGCAGAGGCTTTAACCCACTGAGCCACCCAGGCGCCCCTCCTTCAAATTTTCTAACACAGTAGCTAATAAAAACAAAGTAAGAAGGACAAAAAGATAAAAGGACTAAACAGAGTCAAATTCAGTGTATGGGTCAAGTAAGACTGTGACTGAACACTGACTTAACTAACCAGTCACGATATTAAAGCCAAAGAAGCAAACTGTTTGGCTGAGGCTTCACCAACCTCCCCAGTGAGAGTGCAGGGGTGAGTGTACCCAGAAGCTAAGAGTATACTGGCACCCTGCTCCCAAGCTGCCATCTGCTCATTTCTTAACAAGCAATAGAAATAAAGAATATTTACTGAAATTTCCTGAATCTTGCACAGAACTCTGCTGAAGGATTATCCAACAGCGAGCTCGAAATGACTCTTGTATCGTTCTGGTAATGAAACTGTTGAGACATTTTCCAAATTCCCAATCTTTATTCCTTGCTTTGATCATCCAAACAGAAAATCTCTGCTTAGGGATTTCCTTGGCATCTAGATTCCAAGAGGCCACAGACCAGGGCCCACAAAAGGAACTCCTACTTTATGACGTCATTCTTGGGCGTTATAGTGCGTTACTAGCCTGCAGGTCCCCAGAGTCAAATACTTCCTGTGCTGAGATCCTGTCTTCCCAGGGAGACTATGCACCTCAGATCAGTGAAAGGGATACAAGTATACAGGAACTGTGAAGCTCCAAGCTGAATCTGGGAGATACCAGAGCTAGAGCAGAAAAAAGTCATTTCTCTCTCAAGAAGAATCCACATCTGGGGGACACCTGGGTGGCTCAGTTGGTTAGGCGTGTGCCTTTGGCTCAGGTCATGATCTCTGGGTCCTGGGATCGAGCCCCGCATTGGGCTTCCTGCTTAGTAAAGAGTCTGCTTCTTTCTCTGTCTCTCCCTCTGCCCCTCCCCACTGCTCATTCTCTCCCTTTCTCAAATAATAAAATCTTTAAAAAAAAAAGAAGTATCCACAAAACCCCTTAATAATGTGTTAAGACTAAGTTAAGCATCATATAAGAGGAAAAAGCAAAGTATTCTGGGATTCTAAGAGCCAAGAGCATACATTGAGGCACAGGACCAGAAACATCAGGATAGACAGAAAAGATGTTGATGGGTTTGGGGCTAGAACACAAGAAAAAGGAGGAAAAGAGAAGGTCATCCACTCCCAGCCCTACCTTATGGGAAGCCCATAATGTGTATATATGACCCTCCTGAACAGAGCATACGTGATGAGCCTGTGGGGCCAAGATATTTTAAGTACAAGAGCCATAGGGTTTTTGCTCTGTTCAATTCTTGGGATTAACATATTCTCTTTGCTTTCCTTCTTCTAATCCCTTTGGCTTCCAAGGCAAATCTAGACAGAGGGAATCTGGATAGCCCTCCATTGTATTAAACCTTTAGTGGCTAAACTAGTCACATTCCTGGAAACATAAATTCTTGAGCTCTAAGAAAAGCGAGTAACCACCAAAATAGCTCTGTAGTCCCAGGCATTCTAGAATAAGTGTATGTTATTATTCCTGGTAGGAAAACACTCTTGTAGGCAACCAATACACTAAACTGGGAAACAATATCCTATTTATTCAATTTCTGCATTTAAAATCATCAACAGTGAAACGTTAAGAATCACTTCAACTCATAGCCCCAAGATTCAAACTTTAGCCTCATCGTCCCACTTTACATTCTGTCCCCCAGGGATCAGCTCCTCCTGTACCTCCTACTGCCTCCTTTGGTCATATGGGCCCTAATGCCTCCTGGGCTCATGCCCAACATCCCCACAGACTCCTGGAGCAACTGCTGGAAGAAAGCCTAAATTAGTCCTTCACCTGAATCTGGTTCCACCTGCCCCAGTACATCAGTGTCTACTCAAGTTGGGGGGACACAGAAGGCCCTTGGTGGATGTATGCTGTAGAATTATACAAATGAATGGCACTAGGGACCCTTATGCTCGCTGAGCATGGTGGGAGTCCATCTCTGGGAACCCCAGTGGTCTACTTCCATGCCTTCCCTCATGGAGCATCAAGGCACTCTTTGGGGGAGAAATAGAAGATTAAGAATGTAAAGAATTCTTTCACGAGGCTTGGAGGGGTGAGGAAAGATGGCCAGCTGGAAGCAGCAGAGAGAAGTCCGGTTGTTAGAATACCCCACGAGCACAGCTAAGCACAGCTGAATGTGGTTTCTGAAGTCACAGATGAACACATCAGTCTGGGAATGGAACTCCAGCTGTGAGCACAATCAGATGCGATAAGCTTCTCCAGGACCTACTGAAATCATCCATCTTTTCTCACAGACAGGTGGACACAACAGGCACCCTGCGATAAGAAGCCAAAGGGGGCACTTCCTCTGCCCTTTCAGCAGCAAGTCACACTGTGCTCACCGTGGGTGCCACCAGCCCAGCCCAGCCGCACACAAAGGGGGACATCAGCAGTCAGCCGGCATGGCAGTTTGGTGACTCAAGTCTTCGGCTAAGAGTCATGCCTTTACTTGTCCCAAGAACTGGCACTGGAACAGAAACCTCACATATTATAGCCAAACCTTCATACAGCTCTTGGTGTTTTGCAGGAAATTCCACAAAATTAAAAGTCCCAGAGTTCAACCGGTCTATTTTTGAACTGGGTGAGAGAGCTTACAGACCGTTGCGTACTTCCACCAGTCCTGCAGGACAGTAATGGAGTCAGTTTGGGTTCAAACACAATATACATGCTGTTGCTTTCAGTCTAGAGCAAAAACATCAAGAACCATGCTTATTCTGTTTATCCAAAGATTTCCTTACTCCTATCAAAGTAATCATTACTTTTACAATGTTAACTTCAATCTAGAAAAGGGAACTGTCAAACATGCCGGCAACCTGGTTTGTTACCCAGGAAGGTCTTCCAAGGGGTCATAGTTTATGTCTATGGAACATAGTTCATGTCTATGGAACTCCTTTCTCCTCCAGAGTTTCTTTAGAAAGAAAATAAAGGGAAACCGAAGCTTACTGCATCAGAAAAACCACTGCCATCGCACAAAGATTTGGAATAGAAAAGAACCTGGGAGCCTCCAACTTTGACAGGGTCTTTTGAGGCTGAAATGTCAGTTACTTGAACAGAGTCTGGAAGTTCATTCTGTTGGAATTTACCCCGGTTAGTACTTCCACAGCCTTCTACTGCGGGGGCTCTGGTGGTCTACAGTCAGGTCTGTGAGTTCCAGCAGATGCAACAACCCTTAACAAAGACCTTATGTCAAACCCTCATGTAGTTGCTAATTAGTAAATGCATTCTCGGGTCTTCACCACTGCAATTACAAGCCAAATCCTGCTCTTTCTGCTGCACTAATATGTGGTGTATGTCCCAGTCAACAAGCTGAGCCCCTCATGCTTACATTCAAAATAAGGGGAAAGGTTTCAGGGTACAGTGAAACAAGGTCAGTGACACCAAAGGGAACAAACAAGTCTGGAAGGTGGGATATTCTACAGGACACCTGATCCTGTTTTTACAGTAAGTCAATGATGTGGGGGAAAGGGTGGAAGAAAGGGGAGCTTGCTCATTCTAGACTGAACGAACAGAGACTAGACGTGATGGGTGGACTTCATGTGGATCCTGATTAGAACAAAAATACTGTCCAGATGCATTCCTGACCTTCAAGAAAATCTGATTTTACCTGGGTGTTAGGTGATACCAAGGAATCATGGTTGATTTTGTTAGGTGAAATAATGGCATTATGGTTTATACAAGAAAATGACTGTATTTTCTAAAGATATTTACTGAGGGATGTAGGGATAAAAGGACATGCTATCTAGGATTTTAAATGTTAAAGCTATTTTGCAGCTTTTAAATGCTTTACCAAAGAAAAGAGAAATGGAGACTTCTGTGAAGTAACTGATGTAAAATCTTGATAATTGTTAAATCTGAGTACATAATAGTTCAATGTACTATTCACTTTATTTTTAAATATGTTTAAGTTTGTTCGTGTTTAAAAATTCATGTGAGGGGGGCCTGGGTGGCTCAGCTGGTTAACTGGCTATCTTCGGCTCAGGTCATGATCTCAGGGTCCTGCAATCAAGTTCCAAGTCAGGTTCCCTGCTCAGCACAGAGCCTGCTTCTACCTCTCCCTCTGCCCCTCCCCACAGCTCATGCTCGCTCTCTCTCTCAAATAAAGAAAATCTTTACAAAAATAAAATAATAGGGACACCTGGGTGGCTCAGTTGGTTAAGCAGCTGCCTTCCGCTCAGGTCATGATCCCAGCTCAGGTCATTGAGTCCCACATTGGGCTCCTTGCTCAGCAGGGAGCCTGCTTCTCCCTCTGCCTCTGCCTGCCTCTCTGCCTGTGCTTGCTCTCTCTCTCTCTGACAAATAAATAAATAAAATCTTTTAAAATAATAATAAAAAAATAAAAATTCATGTGAAAAAATTAAAGAGCTGAACTAAAAATCTCTGGTAAATAAAATGTATAAAAGTCCCCAAATCTATAATATAGGAAAGAGTTTATAAAAACACAAGGCAGGGCACCTGGCTGGCTCTGTTGGAAGAACATAGGACTCTTGATCTCAGGGTTTTGAGTTGGAGTCCCAAGTTGGGTGCAGAGATTACTTAAAAAATAAAATCTTAAAAAAAAAAAAATTTTGCCTTTTCCTCTAAACAAATTTCTAAGAAGCAGCAATGACGCGTCTCCTGGCAGCCACAGAACCTGGGCGGCTCTTGTCCCTCTTCAAATGGAGGGTGTACTCCATATCCACAGGGCAAACTGAGAGGACCTGTCTCTCCCCAGCCAACAGACCCAGCCAAGAACCGGCTTCGGAGGGCACCTGGGTGGCTCAGTGGGTTAATGCCTCTGCCTTCAGCTCAGGTCATGATCTCAGGGTCCTGGGATCGAGGCCTGCATCAGGCTCTCTGCTCAGCAGGGAGCCTGCTTCCCCCCCTCTCTCTGCCTGCCTCTCTGCCTGCTTGTGATCTCTCTCTCTCTGTCAAATAAATAAATAAAATCTTAAAAAAAAAAAAGAACCGGCTTCAGAGAGCTCAGCCTCCCTGTCTGATTTCCATATGGTTTCTCTGACTGGGGCCCTGGTTGGGTAGGGACAGGAATGTTTGCTTGTTTTAACATAGGGATTTTTCTGGTCTCTGAAACAAGGTGAGTTACACAAAGATGATCCCTGTTAAATCCTGGTACCATAATGCTTCAAGAGATTAACACACCTTCTCTGGACAAATATATATATATTTATATATTTATATATTTATATATGTATTTATTCTTTAAATCTATATTCTAATCTTATTACTAAGTACATTCCATGGGGTGCCTGGATGGCTTAGTTGGCTAAGCATTTGCCTTTGGTTCAGGTCATGATCTCAGGGTCCTGGGATCCAGCCCTGCGTCCGGCTCCCCGCTGGGCAGGGAGTCTGCCTCTCCCTCTGCCCCTCCCCCCGCTCATGCTTTTCCTCTCTCTCAAATAAATTAAGTAAAATCTTTCAAAAATTAAATTAAGTTTTAAAAAAGATTAGTACAATCCTGGGGCACCTGGGTGACTCAGTCGGCAGAGTGTCTGACTCTTGGTTCTGGCTCAGGTCATGATCTCGTGGTCGTGAAATCAAACCCCACATCAGGCTCCACACTCAGTGCAGAGTCTGCTTCAGATTCTGTCTCCCTCTCCTTCTCTCTCTCTAAAACAAATAAATAAAATCTTTAAAAATAGTAAGTACATTCCTGAGTTCCTTCAAAGAACACTGGTATTTTAATTTTTAAGTAACAGATTACATTACTTTACATTCCATTTTACTCCTATCAGTGACACACAGAATATAAATAGAGCTCATTACAGGATAAAAACTCAGTAGTTTCTTTTTTTTTAAGATTTTTTTATTCATTTATTTGACAGAGACAAGAAATCACAAGTAGGCAGAAGTAGGCAGAGAGAGAGGGAGAAGAAGCAGGGTCCCTGCTGAGCAGAGAGCCCGATGTGGGGCTTGATCCCAGGACCCTGGGATCATGACCTGAGCCGAAGGCAGAGGCTTAACCCACTGAGCCACCCAGGCGCCCTGAAAACTCAGGAGCTTCTAACTTAGTGGCCATGTAGACCCTCAGTTCAGGAGTTACAAACTGCAAATGATTTTTTAAAATGACCCTTAGAGAACCTGGGTGGCTCAGTCAGTTGGGCGATTGCCTATGGCTTGGGTCATGATTCTGGGGTCCTGGGATCGAGTCCCACATCGGGCTCCCCCTGCTCTGTGGGGAGCCTGCTTCTCCCTCTTCTTCTGCCTGCTACTCCCCATCTTGTGCTCTCTCTCTCTCTCTCTGTGTCAAATAAGTAAATAAAATCTAAAAAAAAATGACCCTTAGTTCCTCCTAATGCAGAAAGTCAAATAATGATCTGGCAAGTTGGTCACTGTGACGGTGAATCCTTATATTGCCCCAGAGGCCATTGTTTTCTCCTTCAACTCCCTCTCTGAAAAATATGAAACAAGACAGCTTACCCATTTTCTGTGACTTTTGTAATCTAACTACTTAAATAGCAGCTACACTCCAAATCAACTTCAGCATCGTAAGAATTGTTATAGCTGTGTTAAAACCCTTTACCTACAGAGTTCACCATTCTTCTTCTACCTTCTAATTATTCTCCAACACAATGTATTGGTAAAGTCACCATCATCACTTGAGTTTCTGGGTTATAAAATGTGTGCATACTCCCCCATCCCAATTTCTGGATTTTAAGAATGCTATTTCTCCCTTTGAATATTACTAATGTAATTCCCTGAGTTGGTTTACCTTATATGTATGATTAGAAATAATGAGAAATCCTCAGGCTCAAATTTAAATCATTTTGTAATTAAGCACTGATTGTACAAAACACTGTTCAAAAGGTGAGCTTAAACTGACAAGTGAATTTGTTCACGTGAACTGCCTTCCACATACATGATGGCTAAGACGTGCACCGGGTTTGTCACACATTTCAGAAAAAAAAAAATCACACAGAAGCGGCTGCTTTTTCAATAAACTTGGCCAGTTTCACATCTCTCTTGGTCAGTCCACCATAGTCGTGCGACGTTAGGGTTATCTGCACCTAAGAAACACAGAAGCAGCTACAATTCATGATTCTCGTCTTGGGTGGTTCAGAAATCGATCTTTTCTTCAACATTCACATTTGACAACTGGGGAGATTAAATGATTTACAAAATACTACATTATGAATAAGCACAGCATTTCTAAAACCTAATGAACTCCAGGGACACAGCCTGCTTCAGGCTGGGCCCAGCACCTGCCCAGGGACAAAAAGGTCCTCTCATGTGAAGGGCAATTCAGCGGCCTGAATCTGAAATCTTGTCTCTCAAAAAAAAAAAAAAAAAAAGAGAGAGAGAGACTAAGGTTTCATTTTAACTCCCATTACTTTAATTACATGACTATTTTCAGGCCACTGAGAAAGACCAAGCTATCAAATGTAGTATCTTAGCAACTACATTCAGAAAAGCCCATTTCTAAATTAGGGAAGTGGGTCAGAGGTGGGGTGGAGGAAAAGACTGTGGCTTCTTGAAAAATCAATTAAAAAGCAGAAGCAAAATTATGGACAAAGAGAGGCAAGTAGGAAGGAAAAGTTTATCATGGTACCTGTGTATTCTGAACTATTCCAATAAATCACAAGTACATCAGGGAATGTTCTCTTCTTCAAAGAGACTTTTTAAAGAGAAAACAGAACCACACAGAAATCTAGATGACAAGATATTTCAAATGTAATATGACCATAAAGGCAAGGACATTTGGGGTGGGGGGGGGAGACCATGATTCTTCTTACTGAGCCCCCTTAAAAACTACTTAAAATCTTTTTAGCCTGCTCTTTGTCCTAAGAAGGCCAGTTCCTACTTGGAATGTAGAATTTAATAAACAGTTGTTTTTAAAGCACAGTTCATGAGCATAATTATTTCAGTAAGGTAAATAAGGCCATATCTCTCTTATTCGCTACCATAACTTTCAAAAATTTATCTTAGGAGGGTTTAACATGTATCTACATTTTAATTCAGGAGCCTCACTTGGCCCAAATGGCTCATAATAGTTTTAGTAGACGACAAGCATGAAAATAAAGAGTTTGGTCACTGATGTCT
The DNA here is from genome assembly GCF_902655055.1 of Lutra lutra. Lineage (NCBI taxonomy): Eukaryota > Metazoa > Chordata > Mammalia > Carnivora > Mustelidae > Lutra > Lutra lutra. The sequence goes on along the minus strand of NC_062282.1, from coordinate 74,235,286 downwards.
TGAGCAGATCGGAAAATTTGTTACTAATTTGCAATCATACCCAGGGATCCTCAGGGAAAGAGTAAGAGATGCTTTCCTAAGCACTACTGATCACACTTGACACATGGCTGCTCTGCGCGGGATAACAAGGAAGAACAAAGTTTCTCAAACTCCATAGACCAGGTGATCCCCAAATAAGGCAATTTAGTACCTTGTTGTACACATTGAACCATTCCGGGTGATGATTCATCTTCTCGGCTTGCAGGGCGACTCGGGACATGAAGCCAAATGCCTGCACGAGACAAAGCTGAAAGTGATTAGTGGCACTGCCTTCTACTCTGGACCTGCGAGCAAGAGAGAGAGAGACCAGTACAATCCAGCCAGATAAAGACAAGGCTCAGATCCTTAGGGAAACCTGGAGAAATCCAATAGGAAGCGGACTGCTCTCCACAGAGCTGGGGTGACGGTGTAGCAGGACCATGACCTGTTGCTCAATGGTGAAAAACAATCAGGCTCAAATAAACAAACCAGGAAATTGGTCTCACCCAGTGACCTGTCTGGACTATTTAATTGTCCTCAGGACAAGACTCACCAAAATAGCACGGGAGTAATTTCCCTTCAACCAAGTGCCCTGAATCTCACTACCTGGCCCCAAATCTTAGGGGCTACTTTTCTTGTATCCCCACTCCCTTTGTATTTGGTTGCTGGGTTGCTAACTAAGGCATCAATCCCAAGACTATGGAAAAAATATCTTACTGAACAACATCCCCCATCCTTGCTCCCAGACAGGACTGGAGGGGATAAGAGACTTTTTTTTTTTTTTTTGACATCTAGAGTGAAACAGGGAAGTCTGCCTTGCCTGCTCGGGGTCTCCTTGCTATTGTCCCCGTGCCCTGTGAAACAGGAAGCCTTCGCTCCTCCCCGAGCAGGGAATGGAGGACTCAGGCACACACCTAACTGTGGACCTGTAGGACTCTATCTTCATTCCACAGAGAAAGTACAAACCTAATTTTGCTAATCAGACGGCAAACTTGTCCTGAGAGGACGAAAAGCTTTTTCTCTTTTGCTTGCTTTCCAATTTTTATGATGGTGATTGCAAACAATAGGAGAGTCTGTCTCTAATGTGTCCAGAAGGCAGAAATACTTGGTAAGACTCTAAGGTAATGGTACAGTAACTACAAATTTACAGTGGAATTCACAGGGCAGTAACCACTGTAGCCACATAAATAAATATTTAACTTCACAACCCCTATCCAGAAAAGCTGGAGTGATGGTAGTTGAACTATATTTTCTGAATCACCAAACTGACATTAGAGCACATTTCCAAATTAAGAGTGAGAGGTATGGAAGATGCCATTTTAAACCATTCTATGTTATTCATAATGGTTCTTATGTCAGAATGATTTTATTTAGGAAAAAGACTCTCATTTTGGTCTTTAATTAAAGGCATGAAGGTTTTCCCCTGTCAGGATAAGGAAGAACATTCAAGCAAAATCCATCTAACCATGTATGGAATTATCAGTGGAAAACAATATTCACCCCCTCCTTCCTCTTCTCATCTCATATTCTGATCTCTAGATTGCATCAAATGTGAAAGTCTTTTAATTATTCAGAGTTAACCTGCATTAAACTATGCATAATGAGAATTTTTTAGTCTATTTGCCTCTAGTGCCTTATTCTTGTTTAGCTTTAAGACTTCCAAAAAGTTAACCACAATCCCTGAGAAAGGGTAATAGAGTCATTAAGGGCATAGGCTTTTGAGCCAGGGAGGCCTGAATTCAAATTCCCATGCTACAGCCTATCATGTGAGCCTCAGTTCCCTGTTCAGTAAACTGAGGATAATAATAAAAAGCTCATGCATTCATCCTAATAAAAAATGAGATGGGGATATAAAAGCACTTAGCATAGCACTTGGCCCTGGGTAAGAGACCAGTAGTGGCAGATACTGCTACCATATGCTGCTCTGGCGAGGCTGCACAAGGTATGTGCATCACACACATCGTCACAAAATGTAAAGATAGGTGAAAAGCCCTCCCATTCTAAGACTCCAGTTGCTGTCTCCCAGAAGAATGGTGCTTTCCTATCCCACATGCCATAAAGACTCAAACCTACACACCGGACAGAGATCACATAGTACAGGGTAACACCCTGATGCACGCTGCCTGGGGAAAACACCTTAATGACAAGATATTAGGTGGGCAAAGTCAGTCACTACCCAAGTTCTATGGTCACAATTTGTTTGAACTATGCAATCCTAAAGGTCCAAAGTGAGGCTTGGCATCCCTTACTATTTCCCAAGAACCAAGTGGATCAAGGGGATGATTTGAACAGAGTCAGAAGTGCTCCTCAAAGCTTTGATTACCAGCATGCTATCAGCACGTTAGCAAAATCTACTCTATCACAGATAGGGCTTAAAAGAGAACACTCCTTGGGGGTCTCTGGGTGGCTCAGGCAGTTAAGCATCCAACTCTTGATCTCAGCTCAGGTCTCGATCTCTTGGTGCTGAGTTCGAGCCCTACAATGGGCTCCACACTCAGCATGGAGCCTACTTAGAGAGAGATAGAGAACAGCCACATCCGAAGAGTTACACTGATCAAAGAAAAACCTTGGACGCCTGGGTGGCTCGGTCGGTTAAGCATCTGCCTTCGGCTCAGGTCATGATCCCAGGGTCCTGGGAATGAGACCCACATTGGCTCCCTGCTCAGTGGGGAGCCTGCCTCTCCTCTTTCTCTGCCTCCCACTCTGGCTACTTCTGTACTCACTCTCGCTCTCTCTCTAATAAATAAAATAAAATAAAATAAAATAAAATAAAATAAAATAAAATAAAATAAAATACTGTACCCCTGGGGATAAAAATATATTATATGTTTATAAAACATTAAAAATTTTAAAAATTTAAAAAAAGAAAAAATAAAATAAAATAGCCTTCTACCATATCTACATAAGATGTAAAAAGAAAAAAAAAGATACTTTCAAAGATCCTCCAAACTTATGTATTCCTCAGCTTTACATATTTCCCTTCAACTGTCACCTAACACTTGCATTTAACAAAATATCATAAGCCTGATAAACCACTTACACAGGATCTACTCCTAATTCTTCCCGAGGGAAAGAATACTTGCCCCTGCTCTGGGAGCAGGGAGAAAATTTCATAATCCTTCTTCCATATAACAGAACTAAATAGTCCCCAAAATATTTATTTTTAAATCCACAAATTAAAAACATTCACAACAAAACACATTCAAATTAAAGTATAAGTATTTCTGCAAGGAACTGAAATGAGAGGATAAGAGAGGGAAAAAAGCAAAACCTCAAAAGGGAATTTTGATTATCTGGCATTAATAAAGAAAGAATATTACTTAACAGCAAAACTGGCAGATAGTGAAAAGCATCTGTCCCTTCTTTCCAAGATTTCTTTTTTACAGCCCTATCTACTTGTTCTCAGGAAGCCAGTTGGAACCTACAGGCCTTAAGCTAGCTAAGACTCCAGGCTTTCTAAAACCATGTCATCAATGAAAACTGCAAAGAGCCTGAGGCAGAATACACATCACTAACAATCCAGTAAGAAGTTGAGGGGTCAGGACTAATAGACAAAATGAAGCAGAAGTCAGCAAGAGTTTATAAGAATTAGAAAATAAGTAGAGAACACAAAGTACATCTAACATACATGTAACTTTAGTGAATAAGAGAACAAACACAGAAAGAAATGAGATAAATAATTCAAAAGTTTTTTCTAGAAATAAAATATTTCAATCTATAGATTGAAAGAATTCAACCATTTCTAGACATCCTAGTGAAGTTAGGGAATTTGAAGATTAAAAAATCCTTATGGTGGGGTGCCGGAGTGGCTCAGTGGTTTAGGCCTCTGCCTTCAGCTCGGGTCATGATCTCAGGGTCCTGGGATCGAGCCCCACATCAGGCTCTCTGCTCAGCAGGGAGCCTGCTTCCTCCTCTCTCTCTGCCTGCCTCTCTGCCTGCTTCTGATCTCTGTCTGTCAAATGAATAAACAAAATCTTTAAAAAAAAAAAATCCTTATGGCACTTAGTCAAAAAGATCAATTCACCTACAAGGAATGAAAATAATGCGGCTGACTTTAAACTTCCACATACCGGCACTGAACAAAAGAAGTCAGAGAAGCAGTGCCTACAAAGATTTTAGAAAATCAATGTGCAAAGAACTTTATATCCAGCTAAACTGTTTTCAAAATTACTACAAGAGACTTCATCCCTACTGAGGAAACTTTTTTTTTTTTAAGATTTTATTTATTGGGGCGCCTGGATGGCTCAGTGGGTTGAGGCCTCTGCCTTTGGCTCAGGTCATGATCTCAGGGTTCTGGGATCAAGCCCCACATCAGGCTCTCTGCTCCGCAGGAAGCCTGCTTCCTCCACTCTCTATGCTTCCGCCCCCCACCCCCCCACCCCGCCACCACCTGCCTCTCTGCCTACTTGTGATCTCTGTCTGTCAAATAAATAAATAAATTCTTTAAAAAAAAAAAAAGAATTTATTTATTTATTTGACAGACAGAGATCACAGTAGGCAGAGAGGCAGGCAGAGAGAGAGGAAGGGAAGCAGGCTCCCTGCTGAGCAGAGAGCCTGATGCAGGGCTCGATCCCAGGACCCTGGGACCATGACCCGAGCCGAAGGCAGAGGCCTTATCCCACTGAGCCACTTAGGCGCCCCTAAATATATCATTTAAAAGGTAGATCCAACTGGGGTGCCTGGGTGGCTCAGTGGGTTAAAGCTTGTAATCTCTGTCAAATAAATAAAATCTTTAAGAAAAAAAAAAAAAAGGTAGATCCAACTATACACTTTCAACTCTAAACAATAAGACAATATCTTTTTAAAATCTACTCGACATTCACAGAAACTGAACACATATTGGCCCACAAAGAAAATCTCAATTTCAAAAAGAAGAAATAGTGCTGACAATATTCTCAGTTAAAATTAAAAACAAATCAAAACAAAACAAAGCAAAAGTAGCAAAAAAAAAAAAAAAAAAAGCACTACCTGGAAAAGTTCTTTTTTTTTAAATTTTTAAAAATTTTTTAAATAAGATTTTATTTATTTATTTGACAGAGAGAGAGAGAGATCACGAGTAGGCAGAGTAGCAGGCAGAGAGATAGGGGGAAGCAGGCTCCCCGCAGAGCAGAGAGCCCGATGCGGGACTCGATCCCAGGACCCTGAGACCATGACCTGACCCGAAGGCAGAGGCTTAACCCACTGAGCCACCCAGGCGCCCCCCTGGAAAAGTTCTTAAATCCTTCTTTTAAAGTCTTAATTCACAGAAGAAATCAAAACCGAAACTGAATAGAAATTAATCATGTATGCAGGACATACAGGACACACATAAAGCAATAATCAGAATAAACAAACACTTAAATTAAGAACATGAAAGAGGGATGCCTGAGTGGCTCAGTTGGTTGGACGACTGCCTTCAGCTCAGATCATGATCCTGGAGTCTCAGGATCGAGTCCCACATCGGGCTCTCGGCTCCGCGGGGAGTCTGCTTCTCTCTCTGACCTTCTCCTCGCTCATGCTCTCTCTTACTGTCTCTCTCACAAATAAATAAAATCTTAAAAAAAAAAAGAACGTGAAAGAAAATAAATAAAAATAAACTTAGGGAGAACAAGAATGAATATAAATAATGAGAACAGCAGATGTAAATGAACAGGAAAGAAAAAAATGGCAGAACCAATAAATCCAAAGGCTGAAATAATTATGTAACAGAAAATTGGTTACTCCATTTAAAGACAAACAAAAGGCAGGTAGAAAAAGCACAGATAAACAAAAGAGAAAATGAGAACAGAGAAGCAACTACAGATAAAAGAAATTCCAAAACATTAAAAAAAATTTTTTAAACAAATGCAATATTTATACAAATAAATTTCAAAACATAAGTAAAATAGTTCTATAATAAAAATTATCCAAAAAATTTATCAAAACTGACCCCAGAAGAGAAAAACAGAAACAGGAGTGATACCAAAAAGTAACAGTTCCTAGTCATTTCACAGAGAAATTCTACAAAACCTTGAAGGCAGAGTTAACTCTAACACTAATTAAACTGTTCCAGAGCAGAGAAAAAGACGGACATTTTCAAATTAGTTTTATAAACTACCATAACACTATCCCCAAATTCCCACAAAGATAGCATGTAACAATGAAAGTATAGGTTGTTTCATATTAAGTGAAATCTTAATAAACAAAACCCAGCAATACACTAAAAAAGCAAAGTACTATGAGCAAATGGGATTTATTCTAAGAATGCAAGGAACGTTCAATATAAGGAATATATTGATATAACTCACATATAAATAAATCAAAAGAAAAATTATATAATGAGTTCCATAAATCCTGAAAAGATATTTGATAAATTCAATATTTCTTATGTATTAAATCTCTTATAAAATAAGAATTTATGGGCCTCTCTTTTTTGTGGTTATCAACTGTTTTCTTTATTTTTAACCAGTAAGGAGTACAAAAATTGCTTTATATTTGGAGGGTTATAAAGGAGCATGTAACCACAGCATCAAAATATACATACCAAAATTGGCTACATGGATAATCATCAGTGTTCGTAAAAGCAGCAGATAGGAAGAATCCAAGTTGGACCCCTCTTTAAATAGAATATATTCTCAGCCCAAAAGGTAATATTATTCTTAAAAGGGAAACACTAGATGATTCCTATTAAAGTCAAGAATTAAAAAAAAAAAAAAAGCCTTTTATCCAAACAATAACTAAGTAGAAAAATATATTGGAAGAAAAGAATCCATCTAAAGTGCCTCCCAAAATTATCTAGGAGTAAATTTAGCAAGACATATATGAATTCTACAGGCAGAAGACTTTAAAACACTACGAAATAATGGGTAGTTCTTACTACTTTAAAATTTTTCTCTGTATGGCAATAAAAACCAACCAAAAAAGTTAAAAAACAACAAGCAGGATTTGCAGTACCTATTTCCTTGGCATATAAAGAACTCCCACAAATTAATAAGAAAAAGATCAACCACCAAATTTTTTTAAATGGGCAAAGGAGATAAAAGGTGACAAATGGGAGCAAATGGTTCTTAAACATAAAAATTGCTCAGACTCATACATGATAAAAGAAGCACAAATTAATACTAACTTTTACATCAACTATACCTCAGGAAAGCTACACGGGGTGGGAAACAGTTAAACATATCAGTTTGGTAAAGATCAAAAAGTCTGATAATATTGCAGGAGAAAAAGCACTTATACATCATTACTCTGGAAGAGAATTTGACAATATCCATCAAAATTAAAAATGTCTGTGCCAGAGGTGCCTGGGTGGCTCAGCTGGATAAGCATCTGCCTTTGGCTCAGGTCATGATCTCAGGGTTCTGGGATAGAGCCCTGCTGGGTAGGGAGTCTGCTTCTCCCTGTGCCCCGCCCCTGGCTCTTGCTCACGCCTTCTCTTTCTCCGAAATAAACAAAATCTTAAAAAAAAAAAAAAAAAAAAAAAAAAGCCTGTGCCTTTCAGCTACATAATCTCTCTTTTAGGAATTAGTCCTGCAGGCACATTTATACCTGAATTACAAGCCTGGTCACCGCAGGGGCACCAGGGTGGCAAGTCGGTTGAGCCTCCGACTCTTGGTTTTGGCTCTGGTAGTGATCTCAAGGTCAGGAGGTTGAGCCCCATGTGAGGCTCCACAAACAGCACAGCTGGGATTCTCTGCCTCTTCTTCTGCCCTTCCCCCCACACCTCCACCCTCTCTCATGGTCTCTCTCTAAAATTAAAATATCGTTTTAAAAAATGGGTCACTGCAGGGGCGCCTGGGTGGCTCAGTGGGTTAAGCCTCTGCCTTCGGCTCAGGTCAGGATCCCAGGGTCCTGGAATCGAGTCCCGCATCAGGCTCCTTGCTCGGCAGGGAGCCTGCTTCTCTCTCCACCTCTGGCTGCCTCTCTGCCTGCTTGTGCATTCCCACGTTCTCTCTCACTCTGACAAATAAATAAAATCTTTTTAAAAATTTAAAAAATGGGTCACTACAGCACAGCTTGTAAGGGCCACAGATTTGAAAAAGCCGAAGGTCCATCAGTAAGAAACTGGTTAAATACAGGATGGCCCACTTATCACAGGAATACTATGTAGCCATTAAGAAGAATGAAGAAACTATTTGCTGAAAAGACCTCCAAGATATATTACTAAATGAAAAACAAATGCATAACAATAGTCTGTGCATTGTAAAAAGGAGAGGACACTATATGCTTTAATATCTCCGCAACCATGTATGAGAGATCAGTAACTGAGAGCGACTGTGGCTGGAGAGGGGAAACTGGGTGGTTGAGATCAGGGACCACAAAGGACTTACTATACTCTTTGGTGCTTCTGAATGTGCCACTAAATACCTGTTCTACTTTTAAAAATTAGTTGGGGAAAAAAAACAAAGATGCCATGCAAATGAAGATCTCACTCTAAGGGGAACCGAGATACGATAAAGTATGTAACCTGGTTCATATTAAAATATTTTGGCTGATGTTAACTTCTTAACATACGCCTACCTGCTTAGGTGGGTTTTTAGTGCCAATTTACAGCATAGTTTGTCCATGAGCCATGTTCTGCTGAGCCACGGCCATTTCAAACAAACATATGGCCAACAAATAACATATAATGGCTGATAATAGTTTCAGTCTTTCCTCTATTGCAAATTACAAACATTTTATGAACAAGTCAATGAATGCATGATGAAGTATGACTTTTTAAGTCACTCTGCCATGTTAAGGAATGTAAGCATTACAATCATGGTAAATTGGGCCAATGAAGTTTGTCATTTGGAAATCTCCAAACCATCAGCAATTAAAAGATTTTTCCATGAACCCCAAATCAAGTATTCCTAGGAAACTTTAACTTCTCTTAAAGTTCCTTTTGTTTCATTTTATTCCATGAAAATATGAAAGACTATCAGATGCACAAAACCAAAACAAAAACCGTGTATCAATCTGTGAAATGTTTAACAGCACCCTGAATTTAAAACGCAGCTTCAGTCCAAATAGCATGTATGACTTATTAAAGCTCTAAGACTTAACTTCGAGCACATATTTACAATACGAATCTTTCATTACTCCCAGCAATTCTCTTTGATATAAGTTCTTTAACTCTGCTGCCTTTTATATTTTGATTATAGACTCTTTTAATTATGCACTAAAAAAGAACATATCTCCCACTAAGAAAATGAGCACCAGCGACTCCAAAGTAATTTCCCCAGTACAATCTCCATTAAGCCTCTAAATACTTCCTTTACTAATTCAATGAATTAGAACTCCATTGTTTATGAATCACCTTTATGTTTGTAGGCCTATAACTCTTCTTTTATAAAACACAATTGCTATGGAAGGAAATGATATTTACGTCTGATTAGAAATAAAAACACTATTACATAAATCAGTTTGGGCATTTCTTCACGTCTTGAAACATGATCGGCAATTTAGTCTAATTGGTGATCAAGGAAACTATCTTGTGATCAATTAGAGTAATTACCAGATTCCGGCAATACAACCTACCTTAATTTCAACTAGAGTCTGCACTTCTTCAACTTTAATTAAAAATAATGAAAATTATTAAGCAAAATGCACGGCAAGATCATTGCCAAGCACGCACATGTCATAGGACAGGACCTTCCCGTTGGTGACTGATCGATCACACAAACACTGCTTGGTGCACCAAGGAAAGGCATACTTTGCCCCAGAATATTACATGACTCACCATGACTTTCTCATGGAAAACACAGTTAACCGTTCCAGCCACTGCAAAGGGAACATCAGATACTAATTTGCCGGCAACAGAAGAATACTCTTGCGTAGGAACTCAAGAACTGTGAGGAACAGACCCAACCAAAGATGGAGTTGTTCCATGCTTTTCTTCTCCAAAATATCACTCACGTTTTGAGCACACCGGTCAACTGCAGAAACGTTAGGGTCAGAGACAGAAACTGAAACATCCTAGTGCTGCTATTATTCCTAGCTATGTGACCTCAGAAAGCTCACTTAACATTTGAAATGATCCTGACTTTCCTATCATGTAAAAATGTAAAAATGTAAAAATGTAAAAATGTAAAAATGGAGTATGTGCCAGGCATTCCATCAGGAGCTCAGTTAATGCTAGTGATTATCATCATGACCAACACTTTAATTCTATAGCGTCTGAAGCCTGGACAGGAAGAACTCCCTTCCAAACCTAGCAGAAGAACCATTCAAGACCAAAGAAATCCACCCTTGCAAGGACGAGAAAATCCGAAACATGCTGAAAACTGTTTCTCTAAGTGGGTATCCTCACAGAAAGATTTCCAGTGGAAATGGCAATTTGACAGTGAGCATCGCAGTCAAGCAGGTGACTCCTGTGTCCCTGAGGAGCCAGACTAAAGACCTTACCCGAGGACCGCCCCCAAGGCTGTCCAGTATGTGTGTCTGGGGACAGTCACCACTCCCACCAATCCCAGGCCCCAGATCTAGCTGCCACCTCCTTGATGCACTGCAGAGCGGGACACCTCCGATAACTCAAGCCAAGAATATCCGGCTCGGATCTTAAAACGGGCTTCCCCAGGGCACTAGAGACAAGGCCCACAAGGCCCACAAGACAAGGTCCACTAGGAAACAAGCAGCTGGCTCTGCTGTGCCCTAAGCTAACCCAGCGCCCCTTCCGCTGCTGGTAGTAAGTACACTACCTGTGAGGCAGCACACTCACTTCTACACACTGCCCTCAAAGGCTGTGCTCACAGGACCGTAACATTCCAGAGCCTTACAGAAAAGAAGTTCTTAAGTCACCATTTTTGGCAATTACCATAATATCCCAAACAGCCATATGGAAAAATAAGATAGCTTTTAGCTAATTACATGGTACTACCTTCAACATACACTGTTAAATGAAGCAAGGTGCAGAACAGTTTTCTTTTGCAGAACGAGGACTTATAATTACATAAGTAAATTCCTCCTGAATTCCCAGGCCAGGAAGACTAGTCTTTGACGGAGTAGACGTCTACTGGTATTCATCCTTCTCCAGGCAGCAGAGTTGAACCAATATCAACCCCTCTACCCACAATTTTACCTAAGAGCCCATCGTTTCTGTTCCATTGTTAGGGAAAGTCCTCTAATTAGACAGATATCATCTATCTGATGTGTGCCCAAGAAGCATTATGGACAAGATGATCACAGGCTGAGAATATCTTATCCCTGAAAAGACATGACTCATTTCCGAATTCCTCTGCACCTAAGTGTAAAGTACATTTCCCCACATCATCAGCCGCTACTATGGGGCGTACCAACAGCTCTGACTGATGAGTTCCTTCTAAAATTTCTCACGATCCTTCAGTTTTGCTCTCTGGGATTCAGCGCCTTTCACCAGTTTCCTCTCTGTCTTTTCCCTCTAAAGCTGAGTGAAACACGGGTTTCAAAATCACTCCAACAGGAATCCACCAGAGAAGCCATTTACGTGGAGATCCCTAACATCCAGTAACTTCTGATGCCTCCCTGTTCCCTATAGCTGCTCATGACAGCCAGCCAGCCGCTTGGGAAATGTCCCGCTGGAGGCTGTCTTTCCTAATCAGCTGATAATCCCTGTTCGTTAGTTAGTTAGTTAGGGGTCTCATGAGGTGAGAGGTATGGCAAAGACCCCCAGAGTTTTTTGTTTTGCTTTAGCAAATTAGAATTTATGAATTAAATTCTTAAAGAATAAGAATTTATGCTCCTTGGCATTGTCATTATAAAGTTTATAAAAATTCACACTTATATAGAAAAATACTCTTAGGCTTCAACGTTATGTGTCCAAACCACTAAGATATATGGACTATCTGGCCAAAGACATTTTTAGAAATCAAATAATTGGCAAAATGGCAGTCTTCTCCTGATCTTTGCTTCTTTACATTCGGCTGGCTCCTTTTAGGAGATGAAACCAGTGCTTACACTGTGAAATTCCAGTATACATCTGACATGAAATTGTTCTGCCCTGTTATTGTACCTAAGTTTCAAAAGACAGAGAGAAGGCAAAAAAGCTTCTGCTCCAACTGGAGTATTTTAAATTAAACTGCAAGTCAAGATCCGCCAGCAATAATTAAAAGGGTTGAAGGAAGAGAACAAGGGCTCAGAGCAGAAAGAATACCCACTCCCCCAGCACGGGGCGGGGAGAGTGGGACTCCAAAAAAAAAAAAAAAAAAAATTAAAGAACAAAGCAATACCTAATTTGGCTGAATTGTACAGAAAATACATTTTCTACAAGCAGTACACATTTTGTAAAGCAGAGCCTCATGTCACTTTGCATCACAAAATATCTGAATGTATAAAGAGGTTTGTCACAACAGCAACAAATTCCTACTTAGTCTTTCCTCTGCTTACTTCTAAATGGGATCAATCCTCCTTTTAATAGTTTTTCAATAGAGTTTTGGCAACATGCACCAATATTTTCTGTGGGAAAACTACATCACCCAAAAATCCTCAAGCCGACCAGACATCCTGATAATTTGGCAGAGGACCTCCAGTGATAGACGGCTGCAATGCATCACCTCAACCAAACAGCCTGCCACACCCCCTTCTCAGAAAACAGTGCCAATGCAGAAGCAGCCAGTGAGGAAAGAGACCCATCTCCTAAATCGTCTGTATTTATTTGTTTCAATGTGCACACATAGGTTGTGAACTTGGAAAGGTCCCTGAACCTGTCAGAGTCTTCAGACACTGAGCTAAAGCAAACCACAAATATATTCAGAATTTATCCTCAACCTGTTATGAAGAGGCTTAAGGAGAAACCTTCCTATGGTTAACGGATTGAAAGTAGGGACTTCTTCGTTTCTGTGTTTTAAACCCTATTACTAAAGAATTAAAGAACAAACTCTGGGCTGGAGACACACAGAGAGTAAAACAGACTTAGCACTTACCCTGCTTTTGGTATCAAAAGACTCAGAAGGTCTGGCAGATGGTGTCATCTCATCCTGAAAAGTTCTAATCCCAGCTCTGTCTCATTCTATGGCCTTGAGCAAATCCTAAACCTTGCTCACCTCCCCTCATCCCTGTAAATCAGAGACTCCACTACTTCACATCACTGTGCAAGATCTCATAAAAACACGCAGAGTGCTCTGCATGCAACACCGAAAAGGTTCCAGTCTGCTTGAATCCTACACAAAGTAATTTTATGCCTTTTTTTTTTTCTGAATCTAGAGGATTTGCTCTGTGTGGCCAAATCAACTAAGTTGCATCCTCAACACAAATGAAAACATTTAAGTGTCTGTGATAAAAATTCACCGAGTAGGCTAGTAATTCAGGAAACAGTAACAAACAGAAGAAACATTTAAAAGAACAAATGCTTACTTAGGTCAATTCTTTCTGCCATACTTCTATATAAATTACCTTAGCTTCGGCTGTTGATCAAGTTGGGCTTTTTTGGGTCTGGGGTATTTTTTTTTAAAATCATTCATAATATCCTGAGTTGGGGGGGGGGGGGCTTGTTTTCCTGGAAGCATCTAAATGGGCAAGTTTGTTTTCCCTCTTGAGAAGGCTCCCATTCAGTTCCAGCACAGAGCTGCTGCCGTCTCTGTGCACGTGAGGACTGACCGGCAAGCAGCACACAGCAAAGCCCCATCTCTGCACCAAGCCCCGCACACTCGCTTGCAGTCCCAGCAGAGGAAAAGAACTGGCTCTAAAACCCCAGGACAAAGAAAACAGAGAGATACGGATGCAGTGGAAGCGCTGTGCCATTTGAAGCAATTCCTAAAGAGAAAGTCTTCCCTTTCGTTCTTATAAGTTTATTATTTCATACCTTATGCAAATCATACTTTATATATTAGGCAGTAATATTTTAGAAATACTCAAGTCAAATTAAAGGCTTCAATAGCCTTGCCAAAAGCACTGTGATTTTCCTATAAAAAAATTATTCCAATTTGTTGATCTTACATAGGATGAAACATACTGTAACAATCTTCATAATTTATGTCCTGTTGGGACACAATGATTTAAAGTAACATAATACAGAGCCGCATCATGGCTAATCTAAACCACCTGACCAGATAAACACCAGCTTCCCTTCTCTCTTCAGCAAGGGCATTTCTGTTTATTGTCATATCATTTCCTCATTCTAGGAACATGCAGAATAAAGGCAGCCAACCTGCATTTCAGTGGGAGGCTAAGCTGGCCTTTCCCATGTCGGGAGGTTTGTGCACACACAGGTACCGGTACAATGTCAAGGGCTTACAAGACAGAAAACAACCCAGGAATTCCACCCTCAAAATCATTTACAGCGAAGCAAATATGGATTCAACCAGTACAATCTGGACCAGGTGTGGTGTTATAAACCACAATCTTCAGGTTTGGTTTTTGGTGTTTTTTTTAATGTCACTGAAGAGGTAATTCTTTCAAACAAATTATGGGGCTTACTATGAGCCAAATTTTTATAAATGTTTCAATCATGCCTCTTGCTATGTGCACAGGCACTCATGATCTGATTAACTAAACTGGGACGCCCAAATTAACCAACGTCTTTTTGGGGTGAGGCATCTTGGTGGAAGAGAAAGACAAAGAGCCCCTACAGCAGGACCACAGCCATTTCTGGTGCAGACTGCAGACTGCAAGGTTTCTCCAGGGCCCACCCAAATCCCTTCAACCCTTCTCACACATGCAAACCTTACTGGGCAGAGCGAGGTTTTCAGGGGGACTTAAGGGAAGGGTTTAAAGTTTCAGTCGTGAAAGAAAAAGTGCAGGAACACATGTGCATTCAGCAGATAACAATTCCCTGAAAATATTTTGAAACAAAACAAAATGCCTGTCTGACCAAATTTTTATAAACTTGGTTGGGGAAGAGGAAAACAAACAATTGTTTAAGGATGGTTTCAAATACTGCTCTCTGCTATTACTGAGAATTTTCAAAGCTTTTCATGCTCCATTGGAAAGAGCTCTGCTTCACAAGCTGTTCTTGCCTGTCCTGCCAAAGAAATGGTCTGATACACTTTATTGCAAGTTTATCGATTTGCTTACCCAGGCAAATATATGTAATTATCTCTGCCTATCAAGATTGGGGTACAATAGGATTCCTCCACTGAAAGCAGGGAGATGATTAAAAACCAATGGGAGGAGATGGGTTAGCAGACATGAGGCACATGCATCCTCACCCAGCCCCACGGCAGTGGACGCTGCGACACCCTGACCCAGTGGCACCGGTCCCAGATCGCATACAACCTGAGCCAACCTGACCGGCACTGTCCCTCACAGAGATCGGTATGGGAATGGACACAGCAAGCAGATACATTTGTGGCACAACCTAGAGCCCTCTGATTTGTGAAATTCAACAGAAAATATACTTTGTGAAATCAAACAGAAAGTAGCCTTTTTCAGACAACAGACATTCAGTAACTTGGGTTTGAATTTAACACTGTACATATCTGTACAAATTTAAGGTGACTAATTATAAACCTTTACTATTACTGATGGCATTATCAGTTAGCACTAACCAACAGTGAGTTCTGGTAAAAAGTGGTCTCTTGCCCTAAGGCACTCACACCTTGGACCAAGAGCCCACTTGCTAATTCTTGTTTTCAGTATGTTTGCACTGTATGTACATCGCCCCACACTTCCTGAACCACTTCAAAATTAGCTCACGTGGCTCTGAGGCCAGGAGGACTTAGGTCGCTATGGGTTTCTCCAGCCTCATGCAAAAATAGGGTTCTCTGATGATAAAGAGCCTTGTCGATAAGCTACAAGGTAACTGTCCCCAAGCTCTAACTTCTCACAATCCTGTACATTAACTTTGTTAAGAATCTGTACCCCAGAGAGTAATCCCAGCAATTGCATTTTTAGATGTCTACCCTAAGGAAGCTCGCACATCTATACACAAGGAGACACAAGGATGCTTGTTATAGAACTGACAGTAATAATGAGCAGTGCCAAGAATCGAAATGTCCATCAGTAGGGGAATGGATAAACTTGGTCAACTTATTCACAATTTTATTTGATTTCCAGAGGAACAGAAGATTTAAAAACAATCTACTAGGGATATCTGAGTGGCTCAGTCAGTTAAGGGTCCTGGGATCGAGCCCCGCATCAGGCTCCCTGCTTAGTGAGAAGCCTGCTTCTCCCTCTGCCTGCCACTCCCCCTGCTTGTGCTCCCTCTGTCTCTAACAAATAAATAAATACAATCTTTTTACAAAATAAAAATAAAAATAAAATAAAACAAAGAACCATCTATTATATGAGAAGCGGTGCAATGGATGGAGGGAGTATTAGTCTAGGAACCCAAAACCTGGGCTCTGTACCCAAACCTTGAGCAAGCTACAAGACCTGCTGGGTTAAGACTCCATCTGGATACAAGGAGGTGAGGTGTACCAATCACAGATCACAGTGCCTTCACACACACAGTAACGCTCAATTAAAAAGAAGAGCAGCTAATAACTATAGCAGGTTGATCGTTCCTATTTTACAGAAGAGAGAATTGAGGCTCCAAGAGGGTAAGTCACACTTACTCTCTTACTCACTCTGTGCCCTGAGTCACACATCTCACAAAAGGTGAGGCTGGGATTCGAATCCAAGTACATCCAACTCCAAAGCCTCCATGTGTATGTTTAGGACAAATCCCTGATGGTTATACTTTTTCCATTTCTCTCCTTTACCTAAAAGCTAATTAGAGCAAAAACCAGTTTTCTATAGTTTCTGTTTTCTAAGTGTAACTACAAGAGAAAAATTAAACATAACAAAAACTTTAGAAAAAGGAAAAACTATTAAAATTTTTTTTCCTGTGCCTTTTCCCCCTCAACTGTCATGACACTGTGTACCTTGAACTTTCTTATAACATTAAAACAACCTACTGATTTTTCAGTTAATAAGAATGGTCTTAGAATAAATGAAACAAGATGGGATTAGGTGGGAGACAAACCATAAGTGACTCTTAATCTCACAAAACAAACTGAGGGTTGCTGCGGGGAGGGGGCTTGGGAGAAGGGGGTGGGGTCATGGACATTGGGGAGGGTATGTGCTATGGTGAGTGCTGTGAAGTGTGTAAACCTGGCGATTCACAGACCTGTACCCCTGGGGATAAAAATATATGTTTATAAAAAATAAAAAATTTAAAAAAAAATAAGAATGGTCTTATTTCTTTTTAGAAGCCACACAATCTCAGAGAGAATGGGTAATCTTCTCTTTGAGAAACTATTTCAGGTACATGGCTCAAGCATGTAGGAGAGAGACAGGGACACCAAATAGCTCTTTTTAAGCTAGGCCTTCTGAACATTAAGACTCTTTGAATCCTCTACCAATACACTGTGGAGTTCTAAGAGAAAAACCAGAAGAGTAACTATATAATTTGGGGTCTATGGAATGAATGAGAAGTCTTTCTTTAAATCCTTTTTTCGGGGTGCCCGGGTGGCTCAGTGGGTTAAGCCTCTGCCTTCGGCTCAGGTCATGATCCCAGAGTCCTGGGATCAAGCCCCACATCGGGCTCTCTGCTCAGCAGGGGAGCCTGCCTCCCCTCTCTCTCTCTCTCTCTGCCTGCTTCTCTGCCTACTTGTGATCTCTCTCTCTCTGTCAAAATAAATAAATAAATGAATAAATCCTTTTTCTCAACACCCGGTGACAACATTAGATAACACGATAAAGTCCTCTTTGGCTGAGCACCTATTAAAGCAACCAATTAGCTCAGGTACTGTGCCAAACCCATGAGAAACTGAACCTGTAAAAACAAAAACTCCACCCACCAAACTTGAAATGACAGGGACGTTGTCATCCAATCTTCCAATCTGCAAAGAGTCTGCACTGTGGAAAGATTCCCAAAATTTCTATGGGACCCAAGTTCTTATCCTCGGATACTTCTTCCAGCTACACACGTGCCTGGGGCGTGCCACCCAATCTTCATGCCCAGCACCCCTATTTGTTCAGGAGAGGAACACTCTTTGATGGGCTGTGGAAAGGAGGAGTCAGCACGCGTAACTGCGGTTATGTATTTCTGTCTCTAATGCTTAGAGAAAAGAGTACAGATCTCAGATGATCTGCGTCTTAGGCTTTCAAAATTATGATGCTGGTAGACCATCATCATAAGGTCAAAGTCTCCATTACCCCATGGGTCCGCCTAATCTTCCTCAGGCACCAAGGGCAAATCTGGGGGACACACCTGCCCTGGTGTTCTGAGATGTATTCTTCATGGAAACCTTGACAATTACAAGTAGTTCCAAATCCAAACACAAAAGAATATAGAGAGTGTGCAGGAGGTCAGAAGTAAATTCAGGGTGGTTCTGAAAGATGTGGAGCATCCAGAGAGCCACATTTCATGAGACCAACAGGGTTGAGGCCGGCAAGGACAGCAGCGGTTACCTGGCCCTAATCCCCAAGGCTCAGAAAAGGATGCCTCGCAATTTCGAGTTTGAATTAATTTTCTTTACAAAAGAGATGTTCTGCTTTAACTTTAAATCCTTCTGGGGGCGCTTGGGTGGCTCATCATTAAGCATTTGCCTTCAGCCTGGGTCATGATCCCAGATGCCTGGGATCGAGCCCCGGCATCATGGGGCTCCCTGCTCAGTGGGGAGCCTGCTTCTCCTTCTCCCACTTCCCCTGCTTGTGTTCCTGTTTCCCTCTCTCACTGTGTCTCTCTCTGTCAAATAAATTTTAAAAATCTTAAAAAAAAAGTTGAAAAAAAAAAATCCTTCTGAGCCCTGCAAAATGTTATGGAAAAGTGCCTGAGTCGTCCTGTGATACAGAAAGTCCAGAAACTGAGAAGGGAAACGTGTGCTTGAGGTACAAGCCTAGTATGCCCACCTTGAATACTTACTCCTCCCCCCTCAGCCTTGGCTTCCCTACCATGGCAGGAAGGGGGCAGACCAAGGATGGCAGGGTTCCTCCCACTGGGTGATGTGATGACCAGAATACAGAGATAAGTGATGTATTCCTTGATGATTTAAAAAAAAAAAAAAAAAAAAAAAAAGATTCTTCTCAGAGCACAGACTTGGGGTCTCCCTAAGCCAGCAAACATGCTATTTAAGAAGGTTTGTTTCTTCATGTTACTTTGGGAAGAATCTAGAGTTCTTTTTCCGGCATAAATGACCTATTTGGGACCTCAGAAGTGTTTTTACAAGATATGGTAAAACTTTAAGGTAGTTAAGTATCCAAGTTATCTTTCAGTTCCATATATTGGGAGAGTAGACCGCAAGTCATAATGATCTGTCCCAGCCTTTCCAGAAAGAGCACTTGTGAACCTTCTTACGTGTTTCATCTGTTGCCTTCCTTACGTGCAGTGAAGGTTTTGGGCCTGGAGATCATGTCTACATGTGGTGGAGGCAGGAGAGGATTTTAGCAGTCTCTGCTTTTTGGCACAGACTGAGGTGAGGCATTACTATTTCTCCTGAGTGCCTCAGATTTCAGCTAAAATCCCCTCAAAGACGATGAAGGTTCCTAGGACTCAGGAGATGACCAACACACGTTACATGGGCATAACAAGTTATGGATATAAAGTTCTAAAATTTCTACAATCTCAGGGGGAAAAAAACCTGAATAATAGAAAATCAGTGACTGGAGGCACCTGGGTGAAAATCAGGCACCTGGTTGAGGCCTCTGCCTTTGGCTCAGGTCATGATCTCGGGGTCCTGGGATCGAGCCCTGCATTGGGCTCTCTGCCCAGCAGGGAGCCTGCTTCTCTCTCACTCTCTGCCTGCCTCTCTGCCTACTTGTAATCTCTGTCAAATAAATAAATAAACTCTTTTAAAAAGTTAAAAAAAAAAGAAAAAGAAAGAAAGAAAGAATATCAACGATTGTATCAAGATAAGCTTATAACAAAGTTAGAATCTTGTCTGGCCACTGTTCATATACCACTTTCAAAGAAAGCAGAACAATACCGACCAATGACAGAGAAAGTTCTAGGTTGGTGTATTCTCTTGAAATTCAATACTATTCAGCACTCTCTTTAAATGTATACCCTTTAAACAGTAAATATGGGGGCGCCTGGGTGGCTCAGTGGGTTAAAGCCTCTGCCTTCAGCTCAGGTCATGATCCCAGAGTCCTGGGATCGAGCCCCACATCGGGCTATCTGCTCAGCAGGGAGCCTGCTTCCCTTCCTCTCTCTCTGCCTGCCTCTCTGCCTACTTGTGATCTCTCTCTCCGTCAAATTAAAAAAAAAAAATCCTTAAACAGTAAATATGATCAGGTACATTTCAAATGTGATTTTTTTGAAGACTAAAAACACTTGAAGAATGGATTTACTTGAGACACCTGGGAGGCTCAGTCGGTTAGGTGTCTTTTTTTTTTTTTTAAAGATTTAAATTTATTCATTAGACAGAGAGAGCATGCACACACAAGCTGGAAAAGCAGCAGACAGAGGGAGAGGGAGAAGTAGGTTCCCCCCAGAGGGGGAGCCCGATGCAGGGCTTAATTCCAGGACCCCAGGATCATGACCGGAGCCAAAGGCAGACGCCCAACCAACCTAGCCATCCAGGTGGGTGCCCCTGTGCATCTGACTCTTGATTTCAGCTCAGATCATGATCTCAGGGTTGTGAGATTGAGCCTCGCACTGGTCTCCGCACTGGGCATGGAGCCTCCTTCAGATTCTCCCTCTCTCTCTCCCTCATCCCTCCCCTCTCCCTCTATTTAAAAAAAAAAAAAAAAAATAGATTTAACTTAAGAAAAATCTGCTCACAACTAAGGATAGAGAAAAAAAGTTATATTAATATAACAAGTATTTACATTCCCTTTAAATAAAGCCTTTGGCTTTTATAAGTATAGGTAGGCCCTACTTCATTGAAAAGCTTAAAAAATTAGATGTAAACAGATTTTTTTGATGCAGCACCTTTCTGTTGCCACTTGTGAGTTTATGAGTTAGTAACAAGTCTGGTTCCTTCAAAGCAAATGGGAAATGGTTTGGGCTTTAACGCAATAATTTAAAACCTGGTAATAAATTCCTTTAATAGCATTCTAAATATACATATTAAAAGTAATTAAACTTTCTAAACCTAATGCTTGAATTTCAGACAGCATTCAAGCATTCCTAACTTCACAACCTGCTAACTCTATCCCTTCCCCCTGCCCTGCACCGCCTCAGCACAAGCCCCTCAGCCTCTACTAGCACAAAATTAATTCAGAGGCTCATTTCCATTAGCCAAATGCCAATCCAAACTCCAGCCCTGGGCTTCCCAACTGCCCCACCCAACACCCAAAAGCACCATGTGACTGTCTCTGCTCCAAAGGGTGGGGGCTTCACGAAAGAGTGACACCACCCAACCCGGAAAATCAGCAGTAAAACTCAGGGTGCCACTGAGAGCCACCCTGTATTACAAAGGTGAAGTGGTCAGTAAGTGGAAAAGCTACCTCAGAATATCTCTGCTGCCACTTCTCAGTGAGAAAAATCACTTTTAAGAGCTAGTCAAGGGTGCCTGGGTGGCTCAGTGGGTTAAGCCGCTGCTTTCGGCTCAGGTCATGATCTCAGTGTCCTGGGATCAAGCCCCGCATCGGGCTCTCTGCTCAGCAGGGAGCCTGCTTCCTCCTCTCTCTCTGCCTGCCTCTCTGCCTGCTTGTGATCTCTCTCTGTCACATAAATAAATAAAATCTTAAAAAAAAAAAAAAAAAGAGCTAATCAAAGCTCCATGAGAGGGGAGAGGCTCACCGAGCCACTGCTGGGTTCCAGTGTGGTACCCAAGGTCGGTGGCCACAAGACCAGAGCCTGAGATGTGTGTGACAATAAACACTGCAAGGCAGCAACACGGTCGGCACAGAGGCCACAAAACTGCAGAGCAAGAAGCAAAAGCTCGAGCCCCCACGCTCACAAAGCTAAAACGTTTCCTCGTGTGAGAAACAGAACCACCACTAACAATTTTCGGAAATAATGTTTGAGTCTTGGCTCAATTGGATAATTTTGTTCTGCACCAAAGACAATTCCATTCAAATTCTCAAAGTCTATGGGTAGATCTGTACTAATTTCAAGACATAGTTTCCTTCTAAGCCCAAAGAAATGAAAGGCAGAAACCAGCGAAAGAAAAAAAAATAGTAACAACATATATGAGAGGGTTTGCCATTTTATGAAAAACAAATGAAGAATTACAGTCACATCACACTGATAAACTGAGAGGCTGCCAGTGGTTTTCAGGGCAGATGTAACATTTTAACAAATGTGATTGTTTGTGAACGAAATAATTCTGATCAAAAACTTAATTGCAGCCAAAGTGAGCCCTGGGTTGTGTCACCATAATCCACTCTGACAGGAAGCAGTGAGTGGAGATTCCTACTGTGAACGGAGCACATGTGAAAGGTCAGCTCTGGCCTGGAACTTCAAAACCGTTAACGTGTAAAACAGTGTGCATTAGAGCCCGGAATGGCTAAGCACTGGATTAGCGGATGTCCGCTGTGTGGGTCTGATGTGCTTTTGGCAGGTAATGGTTAATTTGTAAATAGGCAATGTATTGTGACTTTCTTCTGTGCCTCTTCCCAACCCTGGTCAGCAGAGCCCATTCTTAATTACAGACAGGGTATTACAATATTAGATAGATGATATGGGCTCGTTGTAACAAAGTTTCGTATTTTAAAAATTAAACTTATTTTTTAATAATTTGGTAAGAAAAAGTTGTGTGTTGCTAAAAAAATGAATGTCTGCTGATATGAGCAAAAAAATGTTTCATGTAAAATCTACTTGTCTATCCGATAGCAACTATATTATAATAGCCAAAATTTGCCAAGTAAGGATTTCATTACTAGAAATCTAAACTTCACTCAGATACTATCATCTGAAAAAAGTTATACAATGTTGTTTTGCATGGCTTAAAACAAAATTCTAAATAAAAATCCAGTTCTTACCACAGTTTTCACTCCTGAACATGAGATGTTAACTTATGAAAGAATCAGGCTCAACGTGCCTTCTAAGCCAATGCATGCAAAAGTACCTCATACATACTCTGAGCTATCAAGTTGGCCCATTTGACTTTATTTTTTTTTAAAGATTTTATTTATTATTTATTTGACAGAGAGAGATCACAAGTAGACAGAGAGGCAGGCAGGCAGAGAGAGAGAGAGAGAGAGGGAAGCAGGCTCCCTGTCGAGCAGAGAGCCCGATGCGGGACTCGATCCCAGGACCCTGAGATCATGACCTGAGCCGAAGGCAGCGGCTTAACCCACTGAGCCACCCAGGCGCCCCTGGCCCATTTGACTTTAAATTAGCCATTTCTCCCATATCTAAACCACTTCCAGTAACACCGCATTAATAAGAGATAAAAGCTGACACTGTGAACTTCAGTGATTTTAGGATTTAACTCATTTCTGAGTTGAGAGGAAATAATACTTATCTTTGACAATAAGGTCTTCCAAAATAAGCTTTATTTCTGTTCAAAATCAGCCTTCTAAGGTTGTGTCTCTCTGGTGCTAGACAGATGCAGCTGTTGGGCCCTCTTTAGGCTAAATCTAGGGATATTGACAGAGGCTCCATGGCAAGGTGGCCACGTGGCCAGCACTCTCATGATTACTATCCCCTTCAGAACATCAACTGACATGTTTAAAAACAAAACCACACACAGGATTCTAAAGGCAGTGGAAGATGGAGGAGAAAAACTAGTGGCCAGCATAATTCCTCATGTTTCCACTTTCCATACACAATCTGAAACCTTTAACATATCGGGAAGATTTGGGATCTCCTCAACAGTCTGCCCCTCAAAGTACTGGGTATTCAAATATACTAGTCTGCTGCTCTGTCCCCAGCAATCCCCTGGCCCCTAGGCCTGCGACACTGTCCCTGGCCCCTGCCAGGAGCCTACAGTGTGGTGGAGAAGACAGAAAGGCCAACCATGAAGACCTAGTATGGAAAGGAGGTAGAAGACTACAGAGCCAAGAAAGGCTGTGAGAGACTGGTGCTGGGCGCACCCGTCTTCCCTCTTCACCCCTCTTTTCCACAGACATCTGAGTAGATACTGCCCTGCCAGTTACCCTAGGAGCTGAGTGTATCATAGGTACACACACAGGAAGGAGACGTCATGATTCACCAAAAAAAATATTTTACAAGGCTCCAAACTGGTCATTACGGTATTTTTTCATACTGTTAAGTAACTAATTACACCAAGTAACACACTCAATATATAATTTTGCCCTCACTCAGAATCATTTCTTCCACTCACCATAACATTTTCAGCCCAATTATTCTTGGCTACCCTTCTTCTTCATCAGTGAGGCTCAAGCTCAAAGAAGCTTACAAAGGTCCCTCCAGAAAGATGAGCAACAAAGCAGAAATGCCTCCACACTGAGTTCCAAACTAACGTGAGTACACCCACTCAGGGTTGGGAACCCCATGCTGCAGTGCTGCATGCCACCCAACCCACAGGATCAACACTTAGGACGCTCCCTCTCTCCCTGGAGCAAGAGGACTGCTCAGAAACAGTGCTTATTTCTTAATGGCTTATATTCGTTTACACATTAAAATACTGAATGTCCAGAAAGCTGAATTTATACTTTAATTCAGTTCTGGACAGACAGCTGTATGGCTCAGTCATTAAGCATCTGCCTTTGGCTCAGGTCATGATCCCAGGGTCCTGAGATCAAGTCCCACATGGGGCTCCCTGCTCAGTGGGGAGCCCGCTTCTCCCTCTGCCGGCTGCTCCCCCTGCTTGTGCTCTCTCTCTTTGACGAATAAATAAAACCTGAAAAAAAGGGGGGCACCTAAGTGGCTCAGTTGGTTAAGCAACTGCCTTTGGCTCAGGTCATGATCCTGGAGTCCCAGGATTGAGTCCCACGTCAGGCTCCCTGCTCAGAGAGGAGTCTACTTCTCCCTCTAACTCCCCACCCCAATTCTCTCTCTCTCAAATAAATAAAATCTTTACCAAAACCATTTAAAATAATAATAATAATGATTATTATTATTATTATTATTCAGTTCTGGACTGTGAGTTAGTTTTCACAAATACAAAGAAATATGTTACCGGCTTCTTTTTAAGGACCCACATTCAAATGGGAGGACACTGAAGAAATTTATCATTCAATTCTTATTTGTAGAAGCAGATTCTCTGTAACTTGTAAATTATTGTGATTTACAGTGAATCATTATTATATCCATAAATGCTGGAAAGTTGGTGAACAACATGATATAATGACACCCCAAAACAATTTTAGAACTGCAGGTGCACAAATCATAACATGTGGGAGATGACTCAAAGGATAATGGGGAATAAAACAGTTTAGGAAGGGTCACATGGAGGAGGGAAAGGGGCGAGGGCACAAACCCCAATTTTCTAAGATGTCTGTAAAACCACACTACTCATTTATAGGCAGATGCAGTGGGGCAGGCAGGCATGGGCCACAGAGTCAACAGCCACGTTCAAACAAGCAAAGGCAAAATGCTCCGTAATTTACAACAACCCAATCACATCGCTCATTCTTTTGAGGTTAAATGCTACTGACATAAGCTCCACCTGAATCCAATCAATGTGGAGACTTTGAGAAGATTCACACGAAAGGACTAAATTTGTCACAAATGGGTTGGTTTCCGATCTTAATGTAGCCAAGTTGCTTTACTCTGACCTCCATTGAACAAATCAACTTAATGGGCACTAGGAGTGCTATAAAACTTAACAATGGAGTGATTTTTAACTTTTAAAATATAGTTATGAAGCAAAATGTTGGATAGCTTCTACAATACTGGAAATCAAATTAAATC
Source organism: Lutra lutra (assembly GCF_902655055.1). Lineage (NCBI taxonomy): Eukaryota > Metazoa > Chordata > Mammalia > Carnivora > Mustelidae > Lutra > Lutra lutra. Next base: position 74,209,725 of record NC_062282.1, on the reverse strand, counting down.
TAGATGTTTTTTAACAGTCTTGACAGATATAATCCTAGTTACCATGTAAATTTATGGTAAGCTGCTGTGATATTAGCCACAGGTGCTACTTTTAATATATGAGCCGCATCTGGCTGGGAATAGAATTTCTCAGAGGACTGAAAATGACCTCACTATCAGACAATGGAAGGGGAAAAAACAAGACCACTGTGGCATATAAAAAGCTGAAGATGTGGTCCACAACTAAATATTTCACATAAAATTCATTTTAACTCTGCAGTTATAGGTTAAAGGATATTATGCTTTCAATATCTAAGAGGCGTAGATATATTTCAGCCAAATAGCCAAAAAAATAAGAATGTAAGACAGTTATGAATGCCCTGGCTACACACAGAATGCTGGTTTTCCAACCTTTGATCAATGTCAGAAAAATGATGCAAGAAGACTTGAAAAGAAAATTCTTTCATGGTTCCCAAGAATGTGACGTGATTAGACACCACCAAGCCTACCAAACCAAGATGTGACAATTACTGATCTCCACGCAGCAGCAGCTCTCCAGTGCCTGGGCAACATCACTGGCTGTGTTCTTAAACTTCTTTGGAGTCATTCATCATGCCCAAGAAAACATTCTCATCAGGTGAAGTTTTTGAAAAATCACTTCAAGTAATTACCATTCTGAGTTTAAAACCCACCAATATCACCCACAGACAAATACAGGCAGAGAACACAAGTTTCTCTTACCTCTCCAATTCAAAAGTTAAAGGACGAGTATGTAGAAAACACGGGATTGTTTCCTTTTCAGAAACCCTTCCTGAACCATTTGAAAGCCACCATTTGCCAGAGAACTGGCAAGTGTGGAAATGTGATAGAGGATTTACAAAGATTTAATTTCCTATGAAATAACTCTTCCTGAATTAAACAAGCCTTCTTTATCTGGAAAAAAAATTCTCTAAAAGAGAAACATTTCTTTGAAAATATTCCCTACATCATTGCACTAAGCTGTGAGAATGGTAGCTACAAAGCCCTATAACATAACATTTTCCTTCTGACCTTCTCAAGTAACTTGAAAGGGCTTGATTTCTTAGCTTCAGGAGATCAGTTCAATCTAGGTGATGATTTTTCTTTTCTTTTTTTTTTTTTTTAAAAACAAGTAACTGGATCCAAACCTGATCTTGAGGGCATCAAGACCCTGAGTATCTTTAACAAGAAGAACCCAGTATGACTCCCTGATGCTTTTGTGACCGGCTGGAAGCAAGAATATGGATCATTTAGAAAAGGTAGGCTCACAAAGCCTCATCTGTGAGATGGTTAGTCACTGCAGAACGGGACTGGTTGAACTAAATATGGCCTTTCTGTGCAATGGAATACTATATAAATATCCCACCGTTAAAAGTCATGAAGTAAAATATTTTACTGACAGAGAAAAATGTTCCCTATACACGAAGGGAAAAAAGCAAGTGAGCAAACTACACTACGACATGACCCCAAATATATATGCATACATACCTATGTACATAGTCATAAAATACAGATTCACGTATACTGTTTTTTAAGCAGGCAGAAGGATTACAAGTACATCTTGCTCCTTTGTACTTTTTTTGCTTTCCAAATTATAAAACACAGTATGCCACCAGGAAAAAAAAAAAGTTGTATTTTATTAACAAGCTAAACATACCACACGAGTGTAACTGGGAGCCATCGTTCCCAGAAGAGCAAGAGGGGCCTGGCTGATGTCTGTGGGGTACGCAAGCCATGCATACATGTTAAACCCTTCAAGTGAAACCTTGCAGTTTTAAGTAAACAGCAAGATGGAAGAAACTTGTCCTCAAGCTAACATAGCAGAATCTCACTTTAAGACACTGAGAAGTACAACGGCCCTCTCTTCTACACATCTGATCCACAGCTATATGGTCAGGGGCTCAGAAAGCTGATGTCTCTCAGTGCAGGACAAGCTTACCCTCTCGACACAGAGTTCTAATTTGCCAAGTAAAATTTGCTAATTAGCTGCTCTCTGCAGATCTTCTATCTGGAAGTGACTTCCCTCTGCAGGTACAAGCTGACTTTCATCTGGAGTCAACTTAGGGCCAATAACTGAATGATCAAGTATTATAAATGAATGCTATCAGGGCAAGGCATGGGGAGCCATATAGCAATTTACAGGTCAAAAGTCAAACAGTACCTGGCTTCTCTTTTCTTCAAAATATAGCCTCCTTTAGGCCCTCCAAAATAGATGTTTTATCCTAAACAAAGAAACAGATTCAATTTTGAACTCAATAGCAGAGTTGTTCATTCAGAGGTCTAAGACGTTCGGAAACAAAAAGGCAATCCACATTCTGATTTATTCCACAAACCTTCAAAATCCAGATCTGTGTTAGACAAGAGCTTTGGCCTTAGGGCAGGAAGCCTGGCCTGGGAGGGAAACCCACTGCCTCCTTCCTCTGTTAAGTCTGAGCAGGGTCCTTAACTTCCCTCTTTCCACCATGACCAAACTGGGTTACAACACCTAACCCTGTAAGAATGCTGGGAAGCTTCAATGAAATAGAAAGAAAGAAAGAAGAAAAGAAGGAAGGAAGAAAGAAAGAGAAAAAGAAAGAAAGGAAGGAAGGAAAAAAGGAAGAAGAGGAAGGAAGCAAGCGAGCTACATTATCTTCCAGGTCCCTAACAGAGACCCACTATCACCTACTAGATGCTCAAACACTCCTTAGTTCATAAACATTTCTGTGACTCTCCAAACTCACAGAGACAACTGCTTTGACTGCATTTCAGGTAAATAACACAACATTGAGTGTTACCTATATACACTGGCACCTGGGTGGCTCTGTCAGTTAAGCGTCTGACTTCCGCTCAGGTCATGATCTCAGGGTTCTCGAATTGAGCCCCGAATCATGAACCCTGAGTCCCAGGCTCCCTGCTCAGTGGGGAGTCTGCTTCTTTCTCTTCCTCTGCCCCTCTCCCTGCATGTGCTCTCTCACTCCCTCTCTCTCTCTCAAGTAAATAAAATCTTTTTTTTAAAGTTATCTGTATATAGAACGACCCTAAAGCAACATTTTTCATTTAATCAAAATTTCTAAAAGTAATTCCTGAAAAATGTACCCAATGAATTTATAAACTTTTCTACCTAAAACACCAGGAAGTTACTATTTTTTTAAAAAGTCAACTAACAGGGGCGCCTGGGTGGCTCAGTGGGTTAAAGCCTCTGCCTTCAGCTCGGGTCATGGTCTCAGGGTCCTGGGATCAAGCCCCACATCAGGATCTCTGCTCACCGGGGAGCCTGCTTCCCCCTCTCTCTGCCTGCCTCTCTGCCTACTTGTGATCTCTGTCAAATAAATAAAATCTTAAAAAAATAAAAATAAAAAGTCAACCAACAGTAGTAGACTAATGAACACAGAAAAATTAAAAAAAAAAGGATCTAGGATTAAAAGAATGGTCTTGAAACAAAAATGAATGCCTAATCAATATTAGTAAACAGGCCTAGGGCAGTCTCTCAGCAAGACACTTTGTGGAAGCTTGGAAGAATCTGCCATGAGCTCTCAGGACACCGAAATTCACAAAAGACAAAAGTTGTGGGTGGCTGAAGCTGTGGAGCCCAAATTCCAAGCGCTAACCTCCATCTCTCATTATGGGAGGAAATTTACTACAGATGCCCATCTGCGGGCATGCCCATCTATAAGGGCCTCACTTCCTTCTCTGATACTTCCAAACCGCAAGCTGCACAAAGACACATTCAATGCTGTTCTGGGAAGCGCCAGCAGGCCATTACAGATGATCCCATCATACTCAACTACTTACCGCCAACACCACCAGTCACCATTAGGAACCATCTGTGTCCAAGAGTAAGGAAAAGAGGGAGGGGACAAGTCCCTGGTGAGAAAGGATTTTAGGTATATAAATAATCTGTAGGAGACAAAGAGATGAAAAACACAACTCTCTGGGGCCAAGGGCACTGGCTAGGATCACCTATGGTGAACCCAATCAAGGGACCTCATGTATTCAAGATTTATGTAGGTCTATCTAAATCAAAGCAAACAAGCAAAACACGTACATAACACTGGGCTGGGTACTGTGAGAAATGTACACCAGCACAACCCGAGTCTCTGCCCTCAAGGTGCTTGATTCTTAGGTGGGGAGAGACAAAGGTGAGTAGCTACATCTCCCAGCTGCACAATCTAATCGGAACTTAGTCACATTCTAATTCTCCCACCAGTTCATTGTTAATGTGGGCAAACTACTTCACCCCTAAGCCTTGGTTGCCTCAACCCTTTTAGCTCTAATGTTCATCGATTCAACATCAAAACAAGGCTGAAAGAATATCACAAACAACATAACCCAGAATGGAAGAACCAACAAGACTAATGTCTATGGATACGAAGGTCTGTATAAGGCACCTGAGCAACGCGTCCTGCCCGGGCTCGCCTATACTGCCATATCTTCCAGCCACCCTCACCACAGATGTCATTGATGACATCCATGCCACTTAATACAGTGGTCATCCTTTGGTACTACTTGGACTCTCAACACAACTGATTCCTCCTCCCTTTTAATTTTTTTTTTATTTGTTTATTTTCCTCCTCCCTTTTAAAACACCATCGTTAGGATTCTGTGATAGAGTAGGGGCCTGACTGTCTTCCTATTTCACTAGTAAGTCTTCTTCAGTCTTCTGCCAGCTCCTGCTCTTCCTTCCAACACCTAAATAGACGGCATCATGAGCCCTCTTCTCTCCTCACATTACACTTTCTGAGTGGTCTCTTCCATTACCTTGGCTTTTTTACACACATACCTGAGACTTCCCAGCTACCCACAACCCAGACCTCCATTCTAAATCCCTAACTCAGACATAAAACTACCTTCTTTAAGTTGAAGTCCCAGCAACTCACACTTAACAATGTTCCAACCAGAAGACTTCATCACAGCACCCCTACCATGTTCCCCTCCCATACTTCCCCAGCTTAATGAATGCCACTTCTGACCACCCGGATCCTCTAGAAGTCATTTTTAACACTCCCTTCACTTCTTCCACCTCACCCATCACCACTCCTTCCTAGTCAGAGAATCTCAGGTGCTCCCTTTATAAAAGTTACGTGTGGCACCACTGGTCCCTGCTCATGTGAGTTCCAAAATACAGCTTCAACCCCTCTAGCTCTCTGCTTGTCCTCTGTCACTATCACAGTCCACAGCCCCCTGCTGGGTCCACCCTAATGACAGGTCTCACCTGGATGACTGCACAAGCTCCTTACTATTCTCCCTATATGACCTTTGCCCCCTCCCCCTTCTACTCCATCCTCTAAGAAACGGCATCAGTCCTTCACCCTCCCCCACCTACTTTCAGGATATCATCCTTCCCTTTCCACCCCTCTGAGAGTCTCACGACAACCTTTCTGCTTCCCATAATACCTCGCACTTGACCCCCTAGTCGTCTTCCCACCATCTTTGCTTGCCACTGTCATGGTGCCTGTGGATGTCCTCACAGATGCTTTCCAGTATGTCAACAATGCCAAAAGGAGAGGCAAACACCACTTTCTTCTTAGACTGTGCTCCAAAGTCATTGTCAGGTTTCAGACTGTGAAGATGAAGCATAGTTATGCTGGTGAATTAGAGGTCACAGATAACCACGTCAATCAGGAAATTGTCAACCTCAGGGGCAGGTCAAATCGGTGAGGAGTGATCAGCCCTAGATCTGATGTGCAACTCAAAGATCTAGAAAAATGGCTAAATAGGGGTTCCTGAGGGGCTCAGTCAATAAGCCTCTAACTCTTGATCTCAGCTCAGGTCTGGTTCTCAGGGTCCTGAGTTCAAGCCCAGTGCTGGGATCCATGCTGGCTGTGGAGCCTACAAAAAAAGGAAGAGAGGAAAGAAGAAAAAAAGGCTAAATAACCTGCCTTCATCCTTTTGATTTCATTGTACTGACAACCTCAGCTGGCATCATGGACCACTGAGAATCAAGAAGTAAACATAGGAGGGAAAATCCGAGGATTCTTTTCCCAGGAATGTAATACATCTGTGCACATAAAATGCCTCAAGGGACCAAGCAGTAGGGGGGAGAAAAGGCATCAGCTTCTCAGTTCCTTAGGGAGAACTTCCGTGAATTAGGTCTTAACCATTATTCTTTCTCATAACACTCTTTTCTATTGGAGGCGCAGCATCCATTCTGGCAAATGGTTGGCAAGTGATTGGAAACTGCCTGAGGTCAAGTTCCAAGTCCACTGGACTAACTGTGGGGCTTTGGGCAAGTCACTTAATCTAAACCTCGGTTTCCAATCTGTAAAATGAGGAAAACAGTCTCTAGTTCACAGGGTTTTGTGAAGATTAAGTGAATAAACACATATAACATCCTTACAAAATAGTGCCTGGCCCAAGGTTTAAGTGTTCATTAAACATTAGCTACTAGGATTTTCCTTCATGGCACTTATCATAACTTGCAATTATATAGTCATTGCTTTATTTATGTTCTCCCTCCACTCCCATATCTAGTGAGCTCCATGAAAATGGAGCAATATCTGCTTTGCTCATCACTGCACCCCCAGGGTCTAGCACAGTGCCTAGACTATGTAATAGCTTATTAGTGCTGGGTGTATGACAGGAAAAACTTTCTGGAAGTGGGTGAGATGCAGACATATGAACAAAAGATAGGTGGGATGGAATAAAGAAGGTGAAGAACAGCTTAAATAAAGGTAGGAAAGAAATGAACCAAGATGCTCGAGGTCTTGGCTCCAGCTCCAGCATTGCCACTGTTTCCTGCTCCCTCTATCTCAACCTGTCTCCCCACTTCTTCAGTGAGGAGGATGACTAAGTGACCTCTTAGTTCTAATCTCTAATAGACTAAAGAGGCCTCTGGCAGAGGAATTATGAGAGGTAGGGTTAAGGGCCAGCCTATGGGCAGCTCTGAAAACCTCTGAACAGGGGAGCCTGGGTGGCACAGTCAGTTAAGCATCTGACTCTTGGCTTCAGCTCAGGTCATGATCTCAGGGTTCTGAGATCAAGCCCTGAGTTGGACTCTGCGCTCAGCATAAAGTCTGTTTGGGATTCTCTCCCTCTGCCCATAGCCATCCCTGCCCCATGCACACCCTCACATGCTCTGTCTCTCTCTCAAATAAATAAATCTTAAAAAAAAGAAAAGAAAACCTCTGAGAAGATGATGTTTTGGGGCCCCTGGGTGGCTCAGTCGTTAAGAGGCTGCCTTCAGCTCAGGTCATGATCCCAGAGTCCTGGGATCAAGCCCCACATTAGGATCCCTGCTCTGCAGGGGGGGCCTGCTTCTCCCTCTCCCACTCCCCCTGCTTATATTCCCTCTCTCACTGTGTCTCTGTCAAGTAAATAAATAAAATCTTAAAAAAAAAAAAAGATGATGATGATGTCTTGTAAGATAAAATAGGAAGGAAATGGGACTTTCTGAGTAGAGACCAACTTCGTCACAACAAAGCAGCATGGAGACCAACACACAAAGGGAGATAAAAGGCTGTAAGAAAGCTTACACGGGAACTCAAGGGGGAGACAAGGTGAACCCAGACTAGAGCACAATCTTGGGGAAAGACACTGAGTTCTCAGTAACTGATAACCAGGATAGTTCTTCAGTTTTCGGTTAAGGTGCTCAAGAAAATGGTGGCACTGCTGAGAGCAACAAGCAAGTTGGAGGAAAGAAAGGTAAGTTTGTTTTCAGATACTCTAAACCTGAAACACTAAACTGAGGAGAGACAGCACCACAAGAACCCACCTTTCCAATCTTCAGTCCATCTCATTGAACCACACTTAGGGCTCTCATTTCCCCAACAGGTTACAAATAAATAAGAGGTGCCCTGCCCCTGTCCTTGACCTACATACTTCCTTAGCCCCTTCACTCAAAAAAACCTATCAGACTTTTTTTTTTTTCCGTACCTATTGACCACCTTTCTCCAATTCCCTCTTTCCCCACCCTCCATCTCTGGTAACCACAAGTCTGATCACTTTTTATGTAAGTCCTTTTGTTTTCAGATTCCACATTCAAGTGAGATCATACAGTATCTATCTTTCTCTGACTTATTTCACTTAGCGTGACGTCCTCAAGTGGTAGGGTTTCCTCATTTTTTTAACGACTGAATAATATTCCATTGTAATACATACCACATCTTTTTTTTAATGTTTTTTATTTTAATTTCAATATAGTTAACATATAGTGCTATATTGGTTTCAGATTTACAATACAGTGATTCAATAACTATAGGGTACGGGTGCCTGGGTGGCTCAGTGGGTTAAGTGACCTACTCTTGGTTTCAGAGATAGAGCCCTGCGATGGGCTCCACACTGGGCAGGGAGTCTGCTCAAGGGTCTCTCCCTCTACCTTTGCCCCTCCCCCTGCTCCAGTGCCCACTCTCTACCCCCCCAAATAAATAAATAAACAAGACAGTTTTTTAAAATTCTATGTATCAGTGCTCATCACAGTAAGTGTACTCTTATTCCCTTCACCTATTCCCCTCACTCCCCCACTTGCCTTCCCTCTGGTAACCATCTGTTTTTTCTCTCAAGTTAAGAGTCTGTTTTTTGGTTTGTCTTTCTTTTTTTCCTTTGTTCATTTGTTTTGTTTTGTAAATTCCATATGTAAGTGAAATCATATGGTATTTGTCTTTCTCTGACCGACTTATTTCACTGGGTGTTATATTCCCTAATGCCATCCATGTTGTTCCAAATGGCAAGATTATGGCTGAATAAGATTTCATTGTGTGTATATAGAGACATAAATATACATTTATAAACAAACAATTTATAATATAGGTATGTACTACATCTTCTTTATCTGTTCATCTATCAGTGGAACTTAGGCTGCTTTCATAACTTTGCTATTTTAAATAATACTGCAATAAACATAAGGATGCAGATATCCTTTCAAATTAGTGTTTTTATTCTTTGGGTAAATACCCAGTAATGCAATTACTTGATCGTAGGGTAGTTCTATTTTTAATTTTTTGAGGAAACTCCATATTGTTTCCAGAGTGGCGGCACCACTCTGCATTCCCACTAACAGTGCAAGTTTCTCCACATCCTCACCAATACCTGTTGTTTCTTGTGTTGTTGATTTTAGCCATTCTGACAGGTGGGAGGTGAGATCTCATTGTAGTTTTGATTCGTATTTCCCTAACCATGAGTGATCCCGAGCATCTTTTCATGTGTCTGTTGGCCATCTGGATGTTTTCTTTGAAGAAATGTATGTTCATGTCTTCTGCCCATTTTTTAATTGGATTATTTGGTTTTGGATGTTGAATTTTATAAGATCTTTATGTATTTTGGATACTAATCCTTTGTAGGGTATGTCATTTGCAAGTATCTTCTCCCATTCAGTAGGCTTTCAGTTTTGTTAACAGTTTCCTCCACTGTGCAGAAGCTTTTTATTTTCATGTAGTTCCAATAGTTTATTTTTGCTTTTATATGCCTTCCCTCAGGAGACACATCAAGAAAAGTGTTGCTTTGGCTGATGTCAGAGAAATTACTGCCTGTGCTCTTCTAGGATTTTAACTGTTTTGGGTCTCACATTTAAGTCTTTAATCCATTTTGAGTTAATTTTTGTATACAGTGAAGGAAGTGGTCCAGTTTCATTCTTTCGAATGTAGCTGTCAGGTTTTCCCAACACCATTTGTTGACGAGTCTTTCTCCCATTGCATATTCTTGCCTCTTCTGCCAAAGATTAATTGACCAGGGGTGCCTGGGTGGCTCAGTGGGTTAAAGCCTCTGCCTTCAGCTCAGGTCATGATCCTAGGGTCCTGGGATCGAGCTCCGCATCGGGCTCTCTGCTCAGCGGGGAGTCTGCTTCCCACCCCCCCTGCCTGCCTCTCTGCCTACTTGTGATCTCTGTCAAATAAATAAATAAAATCTTAAAAAAAAAAAGATTAATTGACCATATAATCACAGGTTCATTTCTGGACTTTCTCTCCTATTCCACTTCTATTTTTGTGCCAGTGCCCTAATATTTTGATTACTACAGCTTGGTAGTATAACTTGAAATCTGGACTTGTGATACCTCCAGGCTTTTCTTTTTCCAGACTATTTTGACTATTTAGGGTCTTCTGTGGTTCCATACAGAGTTGAGGATTATTTGTTCTAGTTCTTTGAAAAATGCTGCCATTGTTCTTGTTTTTGAAGTAAGCTCTACAAGCAATGTGGGGCTTAAACTTATAACCCTGACATCAAGAGTCACATGCTCTATCAACTGAGCCAGCCAGGTGCCCCTAATGCTGTTGGTCTTTTGATAGGGATTGAATTAAATCTACAGACTGCTTTGGATAGTATGGACATTTTAATAATACTTGTTCTCTCAACCTATGAGCATGGAATATCGTTCCATATGTTGGTGTCATATTCGGCTTCTTTCATCAGTGTTTTATAGTCTATAGACTACAGGTCTTTCACCTCCTTGGCTAAGTTTATTCCTAGATATTTTATTATTTTGGGTATAAATGCACATGGGATTGCTTTCTTAATCTTTCTGTTGCTTCATTATAGTGTACAGAAATACAACAGATTTCTGTATGTACACTGATTTTGTATCCTGCAACCTTACTGAATTCATTTATCAGTTCTAGTAGTTTTTTGGTGGAATCTTCAGGGTTTCCCATATATAATATAGACCACAACTTCTGTACCCATTCACTTGTCAATGGACACTTAGGTTGCTTCCTTGTCTTAGTTGTTGTAAATTATGGTGCTTGAACATAGGAGTGCCTATACCTCTTTGAGTTACTTTTGGATCATTTCCTTTGGATACAGTCCCACAATATACAGGTTATTGAAACATATGGTAGTTTTAATTTTTTGAGGATCCTCCATTATGTTTTCTAATCTGGCAATACCAACCTGTCAGACCTTTAAGGACCAACTCAAAACTCCCCTTCTCTAGGCAGCCATGCCAGAGTACAACTTCTGTTTATTAGTACTTCACATTTTAGTGCCTCATCAATATGAAAATTAAAAAAATCAACTATCTTGTATAATTCAGATGTGCTACCTCCCCAATAAAACTGGAAGGTCCTGGGGCACCTGGCTGGCTCAGTCAGTAGAGCATGTGACTCTTGATCTCGAGGTTGTGAATTCGATTCCCATACTGAGTGTAGAGATTACTTTAAAATAAAATCTGGGAGCCTGGGTGGCTCAGTCAGCTGAGCCTGTCTGACTCTTGGCTTCTGTTCAGGTTGTGATCTCAGTGTCATGAGATTGAGCCCCACATCAGGGTCTGCGCTGAGTGCAGAGTCTGCTTAAGACCCTCCCTTTCCCTCTGCCCCTCCCCTCTGTGCTCTCTCTCTAAAATAAATAAGTAAATCTTTCAAAGATAAAATAAAATTTCAAAAAAAAAAAAAAAAACCACAAAAACCTAGAAGGTCTTCTGTGCAGAAATGGAATCATGTACTTTACTTACATTGTCCTCCTTCCACACTCAGAGTAGAGCTAGTCCCTCAGGGGTGACCAGCTCAAAGACCACGCTACGTTCCCTGATCCCACCAGAGGTAGGCTCTGTGGCTCTCAGTGGGAAGACCACATAGATCCCTGCCCAGCCCAAACTGGATCTTCTCCAGGTGCCTGGCATGCATCCACAGCCAGGGCTGCAATGGTGAGGACAGGGCACTGGAAATCAGTTTGATGAATGATACGGTAGAAGGCCACAATCCTGCCTTGCTGGCTGAGGGCATAGGAGCAAACAGATTCATTAGCAGTGATGGCTGTTTTGATAGGATTGATTTTAACAATACAATTCAACGACCTGATTGCTCAACAGTGATACCTGGGTTACTCTTGAACAAGTACAGCTTTGTTTGTTTTAGTTGGTGAATAGTGCCTTTCTCAGGGAAGTGTTGTCAAACCCTTTTAAGGTAGAAAGTAATCCAACAGGTAGTCCTTGGAAAAAAGGTATCTCCTAGAAAAAAATAAATAAATGTAAAAACAAAACAACTTTCTGTGTCACTGTGGTATCAAAACATGTTGCTGTAGGAATCAGAGATGTGAGTGTGACACCCACTGTGACATGACCCAGAGTGACCACAAGCAATCTCACGGTCTCGGTCTGGTTCAGGGTCCTTCTGGAAAATTCAGTGAACTAGTTAAAATGGCCCATTCCAGCCTGGATCGGAAGGGCAATACAAACAGTAAATTATCTGCAAAATGGGGAAGACGACGTACTGTTCTGTTTACAGTGATGTAGGGCAAAGAGCAGAACACAAAGACCTCCAAGCCATGGAAGAAGCTCCTCTCCCACCTGTCCACAGTTGGGGGCTGACTCCCTCCTGGGAGCAGAGGGTACCTGGTCACCCCCTGGCCACAGAAACCGTTCTGCATCATTCTACTTGCTGCTAGGTAGAGATGACCAGCTGCGGAGGCTGCTCCTTCACGTACCCAAGATCCGTACTTTGAAAGAGTTGAATATAAGTTTCTACATCACAGACCTAATGCGCCAAAACTCTACAGACAAAACTCTTCCTTTGCAAACGTGGACATTGTTTTCAATGGCTGTACTGAAGCAAAAGGCTGGTATGAGCAAGACCAAAATACATTGAAGTTATTATTTGAGGTCTCCTTTAAATTATTTTCTGTAATTACTGAGCCAGCCGTCCATTGTTATTAATTCATATTCAACCTATTTAAGCAGTCCCAGCAATGCAGGCGGAAAACAAATGCCTCGGTAATTTCCTAACTTTTGAGTGTTATTTTCTTGTCAGTTAAATTTAAAGCAACCCATTTCTGACCACATTATACCAAGTTAATCTCATTTAAAGTGCTTCACAAACCCTAACGGCTATGCTCAGGTTTTGTACTAATGAAAGCAATTTACATAAATGAAATTTATGTCAATGCATTTCATGAAAAATTTTTTATTTTATAATAACTATAGTACTTATATGATAACATCTGTTGATATTCACAGTCTAAAGCTGGCAAAGATTTAAACCCACAACATTTTCCATGCATCATGTACATTATCTGTGAAAAGCAATAAAAAAAAGCAATGAATGCATTAATCATACCAATATCATCTGCAAAGCATAAATCTGAAATACCTTTCACGTCAGCTCAAACTGCTTTTTATTTTTTACACACCTGATTTTATGCCATCTGTAAAAGGGCAAGACTAAGACTGCTGAGGAAATTCTATTTCTTGGCTGTTTGACTTTCACAGAATACTTTGGCTACGTTCTGTAAACAGAAGATTTACTATACGACTAAGAAAACGTGAAGCAGTTGAAAGTCCACTTTTATGAAAGGCCGGGGTAGCAGCCCCAGTGTTTTCACGCCGCACCGTGGCGCCATATTTGCATGTTGGACACCTGTTTTACATTTCCCCTTGTCTGTCCATGACATGCGTTTTCGCAAATACACATAGGGCCTAAACCCATTTTATGAGATAAACAGCAGAGGCAAGATGCCCAATGATACCTTTTTAGTCTCTAGTTTCACTCCTCTGAAGGACACCAATACTGCTGTCCCAGCCACTGCCCAACACCACGAGCATCATCTGCCCACAACTCCCGGGAGCCCAGCATGAATACACCACACAGAAATTTTTTTTTTTTTAAAGATTTTTATTTGTTTATTTGACAGAGAGAGATCACAAGTAGATGGAGGCAGGCAGAGAGAGAGAGAGGGAAGCAGGATCTCTGCCGAGCAGAGAACCCGATGCGGGACTCGATCCCAGGACCCTGAGATCATGACCTGAGCCGAAGGCAGCGGCTTAACCCACTGAGCCACCCAGGCGCCCTCACAGAAATTTTTTTTAAAAGATTTTATTATTTACCTGAGAGGGAGAAAGAAGAGCTAGAAAGCACAAGGAGGGAGAGCACCACGGAGAGAGGCAGGCGCCCCGGGGAGCAGGGAGCCCGACGAAGCGGGGCTCGTTCCCAGGACCCTGGGATCATGACCTGAGCCGAAGGCAGACGCTTAACTGACTGAGCCTCCCAGGCGCCCCACCACGTAGGTATTTTAATTAGCTCCTCCAATGTTAGGTAAAGTTTGCTCAGATGTGTTGCTCTCCATTCCAGTGACAACGAAGGATGCTTTCTGAGGTTTCGAGTCAACAGCAGCCACAGAGCCCATCAGTGGGCAAGAGTGACACCAAGGCCACCGTGTGCAATAAGCATACCGGTTTTCACCTGACCTGGTTCCCAGACACACAGACAGGAGCCTCTATGGTAACAGCAAAGGACACTCTCTAAGCTACATGATGAATCAGCCTTGGGAACACTTCCCTCCTGGGAGTGTTCCCCTACCTTCAACAAGCAGGGTACGTTTCCACTTTCAAGAGAGCTCAGATGTGACATTCCTATTATTGCATTACTGACTCAGAACTCTGCACCGAGTTTTGGCTTACAACAATGAACAATGAAACCTGAATTAATTCTTCCACAACGAGAACTGTTGAGAGCTGTGTCCCACTGAGGACTGTTAAGATTTTCATTAACAGTTGTCTTTCTTCTGGTATTGAGCTTTTGACTTCACTAAGTGTTTCAAAATGTTAACCATAAGCCTATTATCAAATTCCTCAATAAAACATTTTTATAAAGTAAATGAGCAACAGTAACTTTCAACAGCTCTACAGCAGGAGCTCCAGGGCACAAGAAGGGAAAGATTTTACCAACCCCAAACTCACATATGGTGCTACTGCTGCTAGATGCACGAAATGGTGTTCCTTGGCAACCCACCCTCACGGCCCCGCCACTCAGGGGGCCCATCGCCGCGCCCCACCCTCTCAGCAGCAGCAGTTACAGCAACCGCAACGTGAAGAACAAGAGGCCAAACAAACGAAGCTCGGACCTTGCCTGTAAGCTGTACCCGAGACCCGCTATGCAGTCGAAAAGGGCCATTTTTGTAGGTCAAAATGGGCTGAGGGTAAGCCAGGTTCTATGAGTCACTCTAAGAAAATCGAATGCCTCAAGGGCCAGTCCATTGGAGGCAGCCCTGGCGGGCACAGGAGCTCCTCTGGGAATGCAGGGAATCCCAGGTCCTTGTCGAAAGGCTGCGTCCCCTTCTCCTGAGTCAAAAGTGTTCTCCATTACCAACTGGAATCTCCTCGTAGCCTCCTCCTGGAATTCTTCATTCACCCAAGAGATACCAAACCAGGTGCGGTGTCCCATGGCGGCTGCTGGCCTATTCCCGATACTCGCTCCTCTCCACCCTGAACAAGGGAGGCTCAGCATCCCTAAGGGAGAGAAGGGGAGCCTTCCCCTGGGGCTTGAGCTGCTGCACAGCCACTCGGAGCTCCGGCCCAGGAGGGCTCCACCTGCTGGCATCTGGGATAGCTGTTTCCTGGGTTCCAGAGCCTCACCTTCTGCACCTACCTCCAAAACTTCAAACCGCACCTGATTCTGGAAGCTTCTCACTTGACCCGACTCATAACACCTAATAAAATATACCTTTATAAGACATGTATCCCGCGTTTCTAACAAGACTTCTTGTTCTTTCCATGCAGGCACCCTGCAGTTGCCAAACACCTAAGAATCAGTTTGTCTCTGAGAGACCTCTCCCTCCTTAAGTCTACAAGAACAGAAGAAAAGCATCTAGTGCTCATAAACGTCCTCACAAATGCCAAGCCCACCCTGTGTGAGCCCAAGCGCTCCAAGTACAGACACCTGTGGCTCCAAGTCCAGGCAGCGCTATGCTCTGACGGCTCAAGGAGGCTCGCCATGCCCATCATGCTGCCCCTCGACCCTCCACACCTCCCCCGGGGAGACTCAGCGGCTCCTGGCCACACAACCTCTGCCCCGGCGGCCACCAACACTGTTACAACCCCTTGGGAATTCTGCTCTTACAGTCTGTAAATATTTGCACCCATCTGAGCTATCAAATGAATGCGAACCATTTGGAACTAACCATATCCTAGAATAAAACCACAAAGAGAAAGAAAGTTCCGATGTATTTTGCTGTCTACTTATTGTTATAGTGAAACCTAGAATAACCCAAAGCTTTGAGAATTAGGTCTCTCACCCAGGGTCACTAATTTTTCTCCCTCCCTTCCTTCCTTCCTCCCTCCCTTCCTTTCTTAAAATTTTACTTGAGAGGTAGAGAGAAAAAAAAAAAAGAGAGAGAGAGAGCATGAGCAGGAGGAGGGGGAGGGAGAAGCAGCCTCTCCACGGAGCAGGGAGCCCACCTTGGGGCTCGATCCTAGGACCCTGGAATCATGACCTGAGAGGAAGGCAGGCACTTAATCCCACGGAGCCACCCAAGCACCCATGAAAAATGTTTCTAAAAGGTATGGTTCGTTACCTATAGTAATAAGAGAAATGAATTCTAATGCAAATATGTGACACCATTTCATCACACATTCTACATTAGCAAGCCCTTTAAAAACGGTAACACCCAGCAAGTATAACCTTCCTCCTGAAGAATTATTGTAAGTAAAAAGATGATGTAGAGAACTGAAAAATGTCCATAACCTATTAAGATAAAAAAGAACAGAATTTTTAGCTGTATGTTCAGCTGACTTTTAAAAATATATACTGACATCCAGTGTGGGCTGAACTCCGCTAAGGGAAAGAGGGGACCAGTTCGGACAGCAGCTCCCTCCAGTTTCCAGAGCTGAGGCCAGGAGAGGTCCGGCCACTGCCAGGAACACATGGGGCACGGGGCCCTCCCCAACTCTTGCTAAGGGCAGGGCCACACCAAAGGAGACCTGGCCTCATGGAACTGTGCCTAGGCACATGGAAGTGCCTCCTCACAACGGAAAATTCTAGGCTAACATTCTCACTATCCATTTTGCACACACACAGGATAATATCTAGAAGATAAATTTCTAGATTCGGACAATGGGTATGTGCATTTTAAAAGCGGATACACAGGGCAGGGGGCGCCTGGGTGGCTCAGTGGGTTAAAGCCTCTGCCTTCGGCTCAGGTCATGATCCCAGGGTCCTGGGATCTAGCCCCTCTTCAGGCTCTCTGCTCAGCAGGGAACCTGCTTCCTCCTCTCTCTCTGCCTTCCTCTCTGCCTACTTGTGATCTCTCTCTGTCAAATAAATAAATAAAATCTTTTTAAAAAAAAATAAAATAGGGGCGCCTGGGTGGCTCAGTGGGTTGGGCCTCTGCCTTCAGCTCAGGTCATGATCTCAGGGTCCTGGGATCGAGCCCTGCATCGGGCTCTCTGCTTGGCGGTGAGCCTGCTTCCTCCTCTCTCTGCCTGCCTCTCTGCCTACTTGTGATCTCTCTCTCTCTTTCTCTCTCTGTCAAATAAATAAATAAAAATCTTAAAAAAAATAAAAAATAAAATAAAAATAAAAGCAGATACACACTCCCCAACTGCCCTCTAAGAAGGTTATACCAATGGACAGCCCCACCTCTTGCCTCACCGTCTCCCACATCACAGCCCCACCTCCCTCCTTACCAGCTAGATTCCAAATGCCAATGTTTTAATTCCTGCCTTTACTTACGCATTACTTCCCTTGCCCCTCAGTTCCTCCACTGGACTCAAAACCTTGGGATCATCCTTGACTCTCCCTCCCCCCGCACCATATCCAATCTAACAGCAAGTCTTGTTTGTTCTCTCTTCAAAATACACGAGGAATCCTACATTTCTCTTCACTGCCATTTACTCATTTGCTTCTTGTCTACCTTCTGCACTAGAACAGAACTATCTGAGCTTAGACTTGTGCCTGGCACAGTGAAGATGCTTCATACATATTTGGTGAGTGAATAAATACCATTTTTACAGTAAAAGTCAAGCTGGTTTTTAAAACCATCACCGCATGAAAAGTACTATGTTGTGGATAAACTCTATCAGAGGAAAAAGACTAGAAAATAAACACTAGATGGAAGAAGTTGCAGTGGGACTTTTTCTTAATGTACAACGTCCTATTTTAGCATTTCCTATTATTGTTTTATAATAAAAATGAGGATCTTTTCTGTCCTAAATAAAAGGTTAGTGAGCATCTATGAGGAAGAGAGGGTCACGACTGTAAGCATCGGCTGTGAAAAAGAGAAAGGTGGGGCACCTGGGTGGCTCAGTGGGTTAAGCCACTGCCTTCGGCTCAGGTCATGATCTCAGGGTCCTGGGATCGAGACCCATATCGGGCTCTCTGCTCAGCAGGGAGCCTGCTTCCTCCTCTCTCTCTGCCTGCCTCTCTGCCTGCTTGTGATCTCTGTCTGTCAAATAAATAAATAAAATCTTCAAAAAAAAAAAGAGAGAGAGAGAAAGGTAACTCTGAGAGCTGGAGCTGGCCTGGCAGGCGCACCAAGGCCCTGGGGTTACACACGAACAGCAGACAAGGCCACTCCGCGAGCAGGATGGATTCAAACAAAAACAAGACCAAGTGCAAGGTTAAGTGAACGTAGACAAAACATGAACACTGTGCACACCACAAAGCACCAAACGTCCCCCCTCTCCCAGCTAATGAGTGAGTGTTGCTTCTCTGCCTACTTCAGCTTTGGCCCCACTTTAGTCTACCCTCCCTACGGGTAAGATGGATTAAAATACTGAAGCACAGAGCTGCCCATTTTCTGACAGCGTCCAAGCCAGACCAAACTATCCTCCCGACACCATCAGTTCCCTAACACGCGCAGTCTGCCTCTTGCCGCAACAAAGCAATTCAGCCCCACCTGCTCCAGGAAGCGGCGGTGGTCCTAGTGATCTCGGGCGGGTGGGCAATGACAGGTGTCACGACATCAGCTGCAATTACCGGCCACTGGGCATGCAGAAGCCCTAAGAGACCCAGCTGGAAAACTGACCCCAGGAGATGATCTCAGGGCTGGTTCTCTGAATACACTCCCTGATTTTCTTGTCATCTGCCTCTTTTTCCTAAAAGCTGAGGGAAGAAAATAAACAAAAAAATTTTTTTAAGTCAAAGTAATAGGGCGCCTGGGTGGCTCAGTGGGTTAAGCCGCTGCCTTCGGCTCAGGTCATGATCTCAGGGTCCTGGGATCGAGTCCCGCATCGGGTTCTCTGCTCGGCAGAGATCCTGCTTCCCTCTCTCTCTCTGCCTGCCTCTCCATCTACTTGTGATCTCTCTCTGTCAAATAAATAAATAAAATCTTTAAAAAATAATAATAAATAAATAAATAAAGTCAAAGTAATAAAATGTCCCAATGAACAGTATTACAATTAATCAAGGATGCCCTGCACAGCTTCTCTTTCCTCCCATTTCTGAAAGTCGCCCCAAGCACAGGGTTAGCGGGGGCTGGATGACTGACTCTTGGGCAGAGCCCGAGGCAACGCTACTCAAATACTTTAAGCCACATGTTCAAGCCCAATAAATTAGCCCAGGCTTAAAGAAGTCAGGCTGTACACATGTAAGAATTTTAATAAGCCCGGAAAATGCTACCTAGAGCTTATGCACGAGCTTACTGTACCAATGGGATTCGCTGCCACCAGCCACAGAGTGCTAAGCCCCTGACAAGAGCTGTCAAGCACATGGGGCAGCAGGGACAGGGAGTCGGCTTGGTCTAGGTCTCCTCAGGAGCTGGAGACTGAAAGCAGAAGGCTGGCAGCCAGATGGATGGAGAGCAGAAGAGGGCACGCAGCTCAGTGGAGCCAACAGCATTTCCTAGGAAAACACGTCAAAGGTTTGTTTGGTGGAAACCTGGTCCTTACACACCCTTCCAGAAACTAGCAAACACTGTAATCAATGTCTGCATTTATCAAATGCCTGTTTGTATCCAGAACTGTGTTAGCTACAATAGAGAGTTATTGAAGCAAACATGGTCTCTGCCTTCTAGATGCTGACACCTAATATAAATAAAAACAGTAAATCTGTCCAGAGGATTACCAAACTCGCTGAACAAACATGAAATAGTCAAAAGCACCGACCTTGTACAAATGCTGTGGGGTAAGAGCTGCAGGGTAAGTCATGGGAGATGACTCTCTAAACAGGGCGGGGCTCTAATGGAACAGTCATCTTGTCAAGGCCGAGTCTCCAAGGGGGAAGGTCAGCTTTTAAGAAAAGCTGCAAGGGCTGGGGTAAAACGAGCCAATCAGAGAAATGCGTGAAGCTTGGGGCTTGAACGAGAGAATGAAATATGTGTACACAGAGAAAGAAAACTTGACAAGCATCCAAGAAAAGTAGGGGGAATCAGTCGAGCAGGTGTATGTTTCTCTACTGCTGTTCCTCAAGCCCTCTTCTGATACACACAAGAAACTCACACATCCTTTTAATGTTATTTAAACTTTGAAAGGAAACTAAATGTCCTAACCCACACCAAACCAGAGGGTTCAGAATCTGATTTTCCAGATGACAAAAACCACTCCCTTCCCCTAGAGCTGGGACTCACCCAGCTGGATGGCAGCACCTGTCCACAAGGGCAGTGCAGCTGTCACTGACATCTTAAGGATCCACACGGGACCAGACCACCAGTAATATTAAAGATCCGCAGCCTGAGAGGACACAGACAGACCAGGGTACTAGCAAGGATATGTCATATTCACCTGATTAAAATTTTTGAAGGAAAATTCCTTGTAGATGGCATCTCTCTCATGTAATTCTGACCATCCTGCTGCTTTCAGGTCAAGGATAACTTGGTTCCTCTCCTCTGCTGTCAAATGGCGAGCATCTGCTGCCTATAAAAGAACACACGTAATACCTGAAATGTAGAGGTTCAGTCAAACTCTATTGCATAGCCCTTTCCCTTATGGAGAGATGCAGAAAAACACCTTAAGGGCAACAATCAGTGACCATTTTGGATTCCTCCATTCTCAAAAAATAGACGAGGCTAGCTCCATACAAAATAAGCTGCCTCCATGCTAAGGTGTCTCACACTTACTGTTGCCTCACACTTCACAATTCTGTGTCTCTGGTTTATCACAGATACAACCATCAACCATTACCATTGGTCATCTTACCACGACCGTATTACTAATGGCCACCATGCCCAGATGTGGGAAATTCGGTAAGCATACCCATGCAAGGAGACCCTGCAAGTCCGCTGTCAGGGCCCAAATTAGAACTCAGGGCTCTATACTCCTGATCCATTGCTCTTTGGACAGTCCCACATACCGTGGTGTTCTTCACTGCCTACGCACATGGCTCTTAACTCTCTGGGTGCACTCTCCCCTTTCTGATGAAAACTAACTTCCAGGGGGAAAAACACAATCACACACTTAACACAGGATTTGGGATAATAACTTCTGGGGGTCCACAGATCCTCTACACTACAGGCAAAAAGCCCTTGCCTTAGTACAGTGAGTTTTTCCAGAATACCAGTAAGACAGATCCCCCCAGTCTGGCCAGAGCACTGTCCACCTTGTTGCCACACTCACCCTGGTGACGAAACTCACAAACCCAGAGTCCTGTTGGCTAACATGCCCCCACTTCCCATGCAATTTGTTTTTTAATTGAAAGAACTCTATACATCATGGCCAGAGAAAGGAGAGGACATTCTAGCAGAAGTCAGAAGAGCTTAGCTCTCGCTCCAGCATAAATGCCAACCAGTATCTCCGACCATACCTATTTGCAGGGCTACTGAAGGCTCAGGTAAGAGAGGGATTGTCACCCAGAAAGACAAAACATATTATAAAGGGCTCCTCATCAAACAGCAACTAGGGGCTTAGCTGTATCCCCTACCGTGAAATTACAACTCATTCCCACTTCAGAAACCCTGAAACTGTTCATCACTGACATTAAAGTAAGTAAAAGGGCAGAGTAAGTAAAACTACTGTAAGATAATTTATTCTGGGACACCTGTCTGGCTCAGTCCGTTAAGCATCTGCATTCAGCTCGGGTCACGATCTCAGGGTCCTAGGATCAAGCCCCACACCAGTCTCCCTGCTCAGTGGGGAGCCTGATTCTCCCTCTCCCTCTGCCTCTCCCCCTTCTCCCACTGGTGCACATTTGCTAATAAATAACTAATATCTTAAAAAAAAAAAAAAGGACAACTTATTCTAAGAATTGGAAAAAAGGTTGCTAATGAACCAATTTTCTTGTCTCTCTTCCTTGCTAGGTCAGCCACCCTTCTCCATAACTAACATAAGAAAAAAAAAAAGAGGGAAAAAAAATCCTCTTAATTAAATAAAAACATTTGAAGACCTGTTATCAAAAGCACTTAAACTACTAAGATCCAAAACATCTCTTCATTACTCTTACCATGACCTGTTATAGGAAATAATCTAAAATTTTATTAGTCACTTAAATATGTTAAGTCAACTCAGAAAAGTATGGAAAAGAAATTAAATTATGTGTCCACTCTGAGTAGCTGCCAGGAAAACTCTTAACCATGCTGTGGGCAGTGCAGCAGTCACCTGGAGTGAAACATGCCCCCTGCGCTGTTTTCCTCCACATTCTCCGCCATGTACATCCCCAAAGAGGGCAATGGTATGCACTCTGTGCTTACCGCTGGTGTCTGCCCAAGAACAGGGACCGTGTCCAGGGCTGTGAAATGGAGCAACTTCATCTACGAAACACAAATGGTCCCCTTG
The DNA here is from genome assembly GCF_902655055.1 of Lutra lutra. Lineage (NCBI taxonomy): Eukaryota > Metazoa > Chordata > Mammalia > Carnivora > Mustelidae > Lutra > Lutra lutra. The sequence goes on along the minus strand of NC_062282.1, from coordinate 74,187,410 downwards.
ACGCACCTTCTGCAGAACCCTTTATGATGGGCTTAATTTTTTTTTTTTTTTCCTGTGGGAGATGGGGATGGGGATAGGCAAAAGTAGAGGATTTGGAGAGAACAAACTTCATCCAAGGCCTCACTTGGTTACTTTCAGCCATGGGGATGCTGAACAAATCACTTAGCTTCTCTCAATACCAGTATCTCATGTCTATGGTGGGGGCATCACAACCTCTACCTGTCGACACTTTTTTAAGATTTTATTTATTTAGGGGCACCTGGGTGGCTCAGTGGGTTAAAGCCTCTGCCTTCGGCTCCTCTCTCTCTGCCTTCGGCTCCTCTCTCTCTGCCTGCCTCTGCCTACTTGTGATCTCTCTGTCAAATAAATAAATAAAATGATTTTTTAAAAAAAGATTTTATTTATTTATTTGAGAAAGAGAGAGACCACAAGCAGGGGAAGTGGCAGAGGGATAAGAGAACCAGACTCCCTGCTGAGCAGGGAGCCCAATGTGGAACTCAATCCAAAAACCCTGGGATTATCACCTGAGCCAAAGGCAAACACTTAACCGACTGAGCCACCCAGGCGCCCCGAGATTTTTTTGAGAGAGTTAAATTTAAAGAGATCTTGAATGTGAAGGCACCCAGCATTAGACCCTGGCACGTGGCAGCCTCTCAAATCCTGTTTGTTCATTCCTCTGAACCCCATATTTTTACTTAATCATCAGCACCTTGGGTACAGGTACACCCTGGGACACGCTTAGGTGACAGTAAGCACTGAACTCGTGCTCTCACCTTAGTGGCCACGAAACAGTGTTCACCTTCCTCCACCATCGAGCTGTCTTCAATGTGTCCTATTAAAGACTTTCAAAGGGCCAAGGGGCTCCAGCCAGCCTCTTAGGATGAAACACGAAATTTGATACAACATTTCCCCACTAGGTGGTGCTGCGTGTTAAAGCTTCCCCTCAGTTAATGTATCCCAATATATTAATTTCTGATGCCAGAAAAATGACGAAACTCCCCGCGGAAGAGGAAAGAAGTATAGATTTGCCTCCCCCAAATACGATAATATGTTACGAACTCCTCCCAAACATCACAGCAAAACAAGTGAGCTAACTCCGCGCTGAGCCAGCGGCTTTTCGGCGAGCGCGCCGCGCCTTTAGTCACTTCAAGTGACCCTCAGCGTCAGACAGCTTTGCAGCTACTTGTACTTTCTTTACACAAAACTCGTCCTTGGTTTTCTTCCCGCAGGCAGCTTCGCAGACAACGACAAACGATGATGCTGCGGAGCCCCTGTCTCCGGCCAGGCGTCTGGCAGGTGCCCGGCGCCCGAACGCTGCTCCCCGAGGTCCGACACCGAAAGCCGGGCCCACTGCGAGATTGGCCCGGGTCCTTCCCCCACGGCCACCAGACGGCGCCGCGGGGCCTCGCCCTCCTCCCGCACCGCGGGCCCCGGCACTCACCGTGGCCGAGAAGCTCCGGCCCCGGCCCCGCAGCGTCGCCAGCAGGAGCCGCGACAGCCCCCGCGCCCCTAGGGCCGCCGCCATGGCCGCTGGCCCAGGGCTGCCCGGCGCGCTGCCTGCCCGCAGCCCGCAGGCGTCCACCCGGCGGGCCGGGAGCCGGGAGCGGTGCGGGTGGCCCCAAGCCGCGGGCCAATTGGTCCTACAGGCGCCCGCGCGGCCCGCCTCGGAAGGTCCCGGGAGCTTCAGGGCCTCAGACCGTGCTGGCAGCAGGCGGGCGGGCGCCGCAGGCCCCCGCGCTCTCAGGTCCCGCTCCGCGCCGGCCGCGTAGTGCCCGCCTCGCGGCCGCTCTCCCGCCCGCGTGCTCAGGTTTAACCCCTGGTGGGCTCTTCGGTGTCCGGGCTCCGGCTCGCCGCACTCTGGAGGACAGTCGGTGCTGGGCTCCCTGTTGGGCGGTGGGGCCAAGAGTCCGAGTTGGTGGCGGCACTTTGCGGGCGGGCACGGGGGGAGATGGGCTCTGGTGGGTGGGTGGGAACCAGTCCCTTCCCCGCTCGCGGAGGGCAGAGAACCACAGTAGTTCGGGTCTGGGCATGTAAGGCAGGGAGCCGTGGGTGCTGCTGGGCCTGCCAGGCCGCTGAGGGCTTGGGCACGCTGCTTCATCGGTGCTAGCCCAGATAGGACAGTCTGGAAACTCGGCTCTGCATGCTCGCTAAAGAGCAGCGCACGCTGCGCGCTCCAGTGATGAACGTAGACAGTCACAGGATTCCCCCCCGCCCCCAAAGAGGTGGATTCTTTTATGTATGTATTTACTAGTATTTTATTCTTACTCTTTTTTTTTTTTCTTGGCTTTTTTTTTTTACATGTCACATAACAATTTATTGGCTTTTAGTATATTTACTTGCGCCTTTTTTTACTAGCTTAAGCAAATTAATAATATAACCAAGTTTGCTTAGGATTTAGCCATATACTCAATTTTTTTTTTAATATCAGAGTCAATATAAGTTCAACTTAGCAGTTGCTAGCAGTTAATTTTATATTCCATATGGAGTTGAGGGGGAAAAAGCTTTCTTGCCTCAAAATATCCTAAAATTCAGACATGGCTCAATATGCATTCTTAACATTTTCCCACTTGACAAAAACTCAAGGGAGGAATCTTGCTGCAAACTCTGATCAGATGTCACTGACCTCAAGGCATCCATCTAAGGCACTAGTTTCCGTTGCCTGATGCCTCAAGTGGGCAGCGACTGGAGATGGAATTAAAAGTTTCGTTTCCAGTACTTGGGTGTATACAATCATGAATACCCTGCAGACTTGCTTATTAAAGTGAGAACTTCAAAATGAACTGGTAGGTGTGAGGTAACAAGACTCCTCATTTTCCTTCCCTAAATCCACTTTAGGAAACTGGTGTCTTAGCTCTAGTTATGAAAAGCAGCAGCAGTAGCATGCTGGTAGGGCCTAGGGCAAGTGATGTTCACCAGTAGGGGCTGTGGATACTCAGCCTTCACATGTAGGTCTCCAGTTAGTAGGATTTAAGTTCCTTACCAAAGATTTATTGAGCAAGTCCTCTATAGTGGACACTCTTGGGAAAGGCAGTCTCCTGCTCACAGTCTTTTAAGCCTTGCTCACCCATGTAAGAATGGGCCTTAGGCCTAGAACACTCCCTTACTGATTGTTACAAAGAGCCCATACAGCCTGTTCCAGGCTTAACACCTTGTGTGGGAATATCCTTCCCTGATCCAGGCTCACTCAATATGTACTCCTGTATTCTGCTTGAGCACGCAAGTCAGAGCCCTGGGGCATGCCCCCTCCCCACCCCCCCACCCCATGCCTTTCAGTATTACAGACTCCACTGGGTTGGGAGGAGCTTGTGCTAAGACACTAGAAGGGCACTCTGGCCTTTCACTGCTGGGGAGGATCCACTTGCCTTGGGGACCACCACACACTCCTAGAGCTGATCTCGCTCTGTCTCTTTTGTTGAGTACAAATGCTGTTCCATCCAGTATGGGATTGTGTTGTGTCTTCCTTGGCAACTGATACTAACCAGGAGTGAGCAAAAGTGTCTGGATTTATGTCCCCAATGACTGGCATTCTCATGATCTTTCTGTCTTCCATGCAGCTGAATTCCCGCCCTCCCCATCCCTGGCACTGGTACCAGTGCACAGACACTGGTTCTGCTACACAGACACCATGCTTGGCTTGGGATGGTTTACCTGATCTTGGACCTTTCGTCCTGCCTCCCACTTCCCGTTCCCTCAGCACCAGGGCTTTCCAATGATCCTCTCTACACTTGAACCTCCCCTCTAGGGAATGGCCCTGCTCCACCTTCCCTCCAAGGGAAACCCAGGTAGCTTGTCTCAGCTTAGTGTTAGAAGCAAAGCCATGGATCTGTTGGCCGTACTAAGAGCCTGTCCTCATCCTCCACACCAGCATAGGGCCCCATTACATATCAAAGGCATGAATATGCCTGTATCTTTAATAAGACAGCTTCTCATCTGGGAGTGTGCCCCCCGCCAGCAAATAAGACTATATATATACAATCATAACTTCAAAAAAAAAAGTAATGCTGAACCTTCTCAAAGATCTATTATGTAGTCATGGTTAGGAAATCTCTTGGCAACAGTGAAATATTTATCATTTGTTAAGCAAAACAAAACAAACAAGATGCTAAATGACAATTATGTTATGACTCTAACTATGGGAAATAAAGGAGAAAGACAAGAGGGTAATGGATTATGATTGTCTCTCAGCTCATGGCACAGAGACCCCTCCAGTCACCATGCTTAGTTTGGAACGTGGGAAGCTGCATGACCCAGAGCAGGTTATTTGGGGCCTCATTTATTACCCTTCTATAAAACAAGGATATTTAATATTAGTGTCAATCTCAGAGCTACTGTACCAATAAATAAAATGGTAGGTAAAGAACTTAAAATAGTAGGAACACACACAGTTAGACTCAAGTGTTCGTTATTGTTATAAAAGATGGAATCACTGTAAGTTTTTCTTACAAGTACACACACAGATACGTGTAAAGGTTCAAACCCCAGCTTCATCAGCTTACTGTGTATGTAACCTGGGCAAGTTACTCAGCCTCTCTCCATGCCTCAGTCTGCTCATTTGTAAAGTGAAAAAAATACTAGTACCTTTCTGAACCACCAGTGACCACCCCAGCCATAGCTGTCCACAACTTAAAATTGCAAACTCCTGCCCAACATAACATTCAGACAAGGTGACTCAACTAAGATTCTATTTCCATAGAATTTAGGGTGCATGATAAAATGAACTATTCTATCTGAAACACTGGAAATAGTCACTACAAAGGTTACTTGTCATTATGTGGTCAGATGTCTTATAACTGCATTTAAGGGATCTTTTAGAAACAGCTTTTCACCAAAAAAGTTGGTATAAATTACACAATGTCTCTTTTCTACCTGTGTCCTAAGCTAGACTAGAATCAACTTGCAGGCAAGAACAGTGTTACATATTTCTTTTGGCTCTGACAAACTAGCACAGTGCCAAGAACGTCTTAAGGTTGAATCAGTGCATGCTGGTTAGGTAATGACTAAAATTTGAGTTACGCTTTAGCCTAGAACTGTTACTAAATAAGCTTTAGTTTGATGATATTTACTTTCTTCTAACATCTGCCCTATCCAGAAATGATTTAAACCACTTCAAATTCTTTCGGTGAAATTAGAGATCATAAACACCAAAGTACTTGACTCTTTTATTTTCCCAGTTACTTACAAGGTCACACTTATCCATTCTAGTTCTTCTTCCACAACAGAACATTTTCCTGCTTACAGGCTCTGAGAGAAAAACTGCAAATGAACGGAAACCAACCTTCTTCGACATAAAGACTTTTTAGGAATCAAGACTTTTCTAGAACTATACTGTGAAAAGTCCTATTTCCTCCTCCTATGAAGCCAACTATCATTCTACGCACTGTTCCACCTGAACACAGCCCCCATTTGAAACTGGATTACCCTCTTAAAATATTGGAATAGTAAAAACAAGAATGGTGACTTCTGTTGAATTTGCATTTGTTTTTTGTGGTACTAATTAAAACACCAATTTATAATTTTTTAACACATTCAACAGTTCAACAAATGCATGATTCTTTTAATCTGACTAAAGCTGTAAGTCTGTACTTCACTGGAGAATATGTAAGGAAGTGCAGCATTAATTTCTGAAATTTCTTGTCCTGACGTCTCCTTTCAGTCCGTTGCTATTCAGCATGTTCCTGCTCCTGTCCTGGAATTAGCCACCGAATGCTCTCCGTTCGAATGGTAGCGTACATAATAAAACTAATCAAAAAGAATAAGGAAAATACAAGCAGCCAGTCCACACTTTTTATCAAAGTGCTGGGAAGAGGGCCTATTTGGTCAGCTTGAGTTACCACCACATTTTTCTTGGCTTCTATACCTGAAAGAGAAATCAGCTGTTTCAAATCAGAGAGAAAACATACCCGCTAAAGATCTTTATGAAGTATTCTGCATGGTATGCAAAAAGATATGCAGTCTTAAAATAAACACCACACGAGTATATTTGGGATGGGTCTCACTTGCCTGTTAGTGTAATTTGTAACTTGCCTTTCTCCCACCACATCAAAGGAACAGGAACCCATTCAGCTGTTCAAACCTAAACACTAGAATTTCTGTGAACTCCTCAGAAGGGTCTTCGGGCATGGTGAGAGTTGTCTTTTGTTCTCTTTGAGATCAAAATTCAATAAGCAACTGGTAAAGCTACTCTCAGGAGTCTACAGAATGTTTTCACAGGTGAAGGAATGCTAAATTCAAAATGCTTTTAAATAAGTCACTGAAAAAATTGTTAGGACTAACCACCACTGATAGCAGAGATTACCAAAGATGCTGTGACTCCTCAATTTCTTTTATGTTCTAGGTTTTCTTAGAATGTTGAGCAAAATGGCTCCCTCTCTCCATTTCAACCTGATTGACAGTCATGGGTCTGGTACTATAATACTTGAATAGCTAATTAACTGTTAACAACCCTTCACTCCTATGAGGTAACTCAGTTTTATGTTCTTTACTGTGAGATATAAGTAATGAGATGCAACTTAATACATATGGAAGGTATGTTATAACTCATTTTGATTTCCAGTGAATATACTTCAGGAAGAAGTAGGGTGCTCATAATTAAGGCATTAAAACTTTTTTTTTTTTAAAGATTTTATTTATTTGACAGAAAGAGGGATCACAAGTAGGCAGAGAAGCAGGCAGAGAGAGAGGGGGAAGCAGGCTTTCCGCTGAGCAGAGAGCCGGATGTGGGGCTCGATCCCAGGACCATGGGATCATGACCTGAGCTGAAGGCAGAGGCTTTAACCCACTGAGCCACCCAGGCACCCCTAAGGCATTAAAACTTTTATGGAGCAAAGTTTTGCAAAGAAAATTTCTTCAATAGTCCGTGTTCAGACTTTTACAGAATAAAAAATAAGGCCACATGTGTTGCCAAATATTAAGGAATTAAAATAGCATCTGCATATGGATGAATAAACGGAATACCGCACAGCAACAAAAAGGAAGAAAATATAACCATATGCATCAACATAGGTTAATCCCACAAACATAATGGTGACTGAAATGAGCCAGACACAAGGGAATCCATTATATGTGTCTCCATTAATATAAATTTCAAAAACAGGGGCGCCTGGGTGGCTCAGTGGGTTAAAGCCTCTGCCTTCGGCTCAGGTCATGATCCCAGGGTCCTGGGATCAAGCCCCAAATGGGCTCTCTGCCCAGCAGGGAGCCTGCTTCCATTCCTCTCTCTCTGCCTACTTGTGATCTCTGTCTGTCAAATAAATAAATAAAATCTTTAAAAAAAAATTATATATATATATATATATATATATATATATATATATATATATATAAAAAGTTCAAAAACAGGTAACACTAGTCCATGGTGTTAGAAGTCAAGATGGTGGTCACCCTGATGGGCAGGAGCAGAAGCGCTGAGGGGATGGACTGGTAATGTTCTCTCTGGGTCAGAGGCTGGTTACCCAAGGCGTTCATTTTGTGAAAATCCATCACCCAGCACACCAATATAATGCACATATTTGTGTAAATATTACACTTTAGTGAAAAATGTATGTAAAAAGTTAACTACAGGTGTATGGTATGTGAATTATAGAATAATAAAGCTGGTTTTTTAAAGGTATCGATAATCACTAAAAATACCTATTCGTGTTAAGCTTGCCGCTGGTTGAGAGACTTTTAACAGAACCACGGTAGTTCTCATGAAAAGAAGGCTTACACCTGAAATCCAGTCTTGATTCCTTCACTTAAGAAGAGCAGACAGGAACCCACAGAAGACATATACCTCCAGCAATAAAGTCCCTTCTACAGCATATAATTTGTACATACCTGTCTGGTTAAAAAGGAAGACTTTCAGTGTTTCCAATGTTCGGTCTGTATGATTAAATCTAGCCATTGGCTTAGCTCCTTGAAATAATAAAATGTTAGGAACAGCTACGGTGCCAAACCTGGTAGAAAGGCTATAACAGAAAGCAGTCAGTCAGACAACCTAACTACCAGTGGGTTTCCTCACACAATTACCATATCAGAATGGATGGCAATAAATGAGAAAGCATCATTTTCCTGTGACCTACAGAGGTTTCTGATAGTCAAACTATATGCTTATAGCTATTTCTGACTTTTCCCCTATGGGTTGAGGTTGGGGGCATTCCTGTTCTGCTGAGCTGCTTTCTGTTACAACAAAGAACTACCCTTGACACAGTTATTCCACTTTTTTTTTTTTTAATTAAGTAAACTCTACCCCAATGTGGGGCTGGAACTCACCACAAGATCAAGGGTCGCATGCTCTACCGACTGAGCCAGCCAGGCATCCCCTAGTTATTCTGCTATTTAAGTTGCAAACTGCCAAAAGAGATCAGACCAGAAAATTCTAACTCATGGACAAAACAAACTGTGTCAATTAACTGGACAGAAGAAATTTCAAACTCTCCAGGATGCCCATCTCCATCCCTCATACAAGAGGAATGAGAATCTGCAGTCTAGCAGACACACCAGGAAGTTCACAACTGGGGCAGGATGTAACAGGATCTGAGTGGGACTGGTTACCTTTACATAATACAAAGTCATGGTATAAGCTCAGGAGTCAAAACACATGGGTTCAAGTCTCAGGTCTGTCACCTACCCAGCTGTGTGAGCTTCGGGCGGACTATCTAACCTCTCTAAACCTCAGTTTCTCCTGTTGTAAAATGATAGTACTGGATAGTCAGGATTTTTTCTTTTGTAAACATGCTGTCACTTAAATATTTAACACAGGAAGCAAACATATGTCATAAGCCAAATAACAAGGACAAGTATCCTCTACTCTCCATGATTAAGGCACCATAAGAGGCACTGAGAAGGACTCATGGAGATGACCAAATGAAGCAGATGATAAAAGCCCACAGGGAATGGAACACCAAACCCAAAGTACTAAGCTGGTGCTGGGACCCAGCCTGGCAGGCTTGGGGCAGGGGAATGCCCAAAGTCTGACACTAACCTAGACCGTCCTTTCCATCAGTCTGCTCCCTTGGGCCAGGCCACGTAGATATTTCTCTGAAGCCCTTGTGAGAATTACTAATTTGCTGTGATTCTTTCTCCCTAAAAAAGTTTAGGTAAGGGCACCTGGGTGGCTCAGTGGGTTGAGCCTCTGCCTTTGGCTCGGGTCATGAGCTCGGGGTCCTGGGATCGAGTCCCGCATCAGGATCTCTGCTCGGCAGGGAGCCTGCTTCCTCCTCTCTCTCTCTGCCTGCCTCTCTGCCTACTTGTGATCTCTCTCTGTCAAAAAAAATAATAATAATAATAATAATAATTTAGGTAAATATTAGCAGTTATATTATCCACACTGAAGATCAATAGAGTGCAAAGTTTTACTCAAAATTTTTACTCGAGGGACACCTGGGTGGCTCAGTGGGTTAAGCATTCAACTCTTGTTGTCAGCTCAGGTTGTGATCTTAGGTTCACAGGATCAAGCCCCACGTCAGGCTCTGTAGGGTGTCTGCTTCTGTCCCTCTCTCTCCCCCTCTCCCTGTTCACTCAGTCCCTCCCTCCCTCCCTCCCTCTCTCACAAATCAGGAAATAAATAAATCTTTAAAAAAAATTTTTTTTACTCAAAAAAGTTTAACCAACTTCATTTTTACCAACATGACCATCTTCCAGACTTCCCAAACTGATTCCCACACAACCTCCTGCACCCTGCTAAAGGGTATGTGATGTAGAGGAGGAGGGTCACGCTTTATAACCCAGGCACAGTCACAGCACTGGGGGGAAATACAGAACATGTGAACATAGGTCTTTATAACGCAGCTCACTCAACATCTAAAAAAGACAAGAGCCCACTGAATAATATAAAACAAAAGTAAATGTCATTTTAAGGGCCTAAATTAATTCATGAATTGATTCACTGTGCACTAAGGAACATACATGCAAGAATAAGTGTAAACAAAAGGAGAGAAGAAAGGGGGAGGGAAAGAAAGAAATCCTGAGCAGACATACAACAGGGTGCTGAGTCGGGGCTGCCAGGGGTAGAAACCTAAACTATGGGTGAGTCTCAGGAGGGTCCCACTTGTGATACCAATTTTGCTAATTTAGGCTGGCCAACACCCTGAAGAGTCCTCTGGCCCCTCCACTGCCATCAGGTGGAGCCACCTTTAAATTCCACCCTGCAAACTGGTGCAGACCCTATGGAAAACAGTGTGGAGCTTCCTCAGAAGGTTAAAAATAGAACTACCCTAGGATCCAGCAATTGCACTACTATATAAGTTATATACCTACATAACTTATAGATATATAGATATACCTATATATCTATATAACTTATATATATAGATCTCTATCTATATATATATATATAACTTATATAACTATATATACTATATAACTTATTTATCCAAAGGATACAAACATAGTAATTCGAAGGAGCACCTGCACCCCAGTGTTTATAGCAGCAATGTCCACAATAGCCATAATATGGAAAGAGCCCAGATGTGCATCAACAGATGAATGGATAAAGAGACACACACACACACACAACAGAATATTACCCAGCCATCAATAAGAATGAAATGTCACCATGTGCAGTGACATGGATAGAACCAGAGAGTATTACGCCAAGTCAGCCAAGAGAAAGACAGATACCACATGATTTCAGTCATACGTGGAATTTAAGAAACAAAACAGATGAACATAGGGGAAGGGAAGGAAAAACAAAATAAGATAAAAACAGAGAGGGAGGCAAACCTCATAAAAAAAAAAGAAACTCGTAACTCTGGGAATCTAACTGAGGGTTGCTGGAGGGAAGGTGGGTGAGGAGACCGGGTAACTGGGTGGTGGGTACGAAGGGAGGGCACGTCATGGAATGAGCACTGGACATTACATGCAACTGATGAATCACTAAACTCTACCCCTGAAACTAATAATACACTATATGTTAACTAAATTGAACTTAAATTTTTAAAAAATTATTAACTCAGTCATAACAACTCATTCATTTATATAATACAACCAAGTGACTTACTTCTGTGCAAAATGGGGGGAAGTTATAGTATGTAACCACTCCCCCTGTTTTGAGGACAAAATGACATACAAAATGAAAAGTGCTTTCCCCAATATCTAGAACCTGGTAAGCCCTCAGTAAACAATAGATATGATTAACATAAAAATAGGTTAGATGGGTAGATAGATGATTGACAGATAAATTCCACTGTGCAGAGAACAGTCTCTCCTCTTCAGGGGCCTCCAGAAAGTGAGGCCTCAGCTCCCTGAGGAACATGACCACCCTCACCGCTCACCCTTGTCTATCCCTCTCGCCAGTCCAGCTTCCATGCTCACACCTACCTCCTCGGCTTCAAACTTAACTGATGACAACCTCCACATAACTGCAAGCATCAGCCAGGAGGGTGACACATAAGCTCTACTCAGGGAACATACCTGCTGTGCTGAGATGCATCCAGTGCCAAAAAATGAAGAGCTGGAAATGCCCGGGGCAGAGAATTAAAATGAGGGGCCAAACTGGCAGAAAATCGGCACCACGGGGTGTAAAACAGGACTAGCGTGCAGTCACTACCATTTGGGTTTAGAAAATCCATAAGGTCCTGTAGTAAAAGAAACAAGTGAGAAAGTCAGCAGAAAGTGTTCACGTACATTCCTCTGGAAGAATGCCCAAGAAACTGGAAACACTGCTGCCTCCAAGAAGAGGAGGCAGGAACACGGACTGGAGAGAGTCTATAGGTATCCCCTTAATGGACTTGTGGGTTTTGAACCATAGGAATACATGAATCAGCAGAAAAGTATTATCAAATAACAAATCATAAACTTTCCTATAAACTTCCTTGATAGTGCTATAGAGCAATTATATTATTTTTCATAATCCATCAATTCAAATACTAAGTACCGATAAGGCACAGGCCTCTCACACACTCTAATGGCATTAATAAAGCACTGAGATCTCAGGCCCCAATCATCAATTCAGCAGATCCCAATCCACAAGCAGTTGAATCAGTGTATTCAGCCGAAGGCTAGTTCAATTTAAGGGTGCACCCTCCCTGCCACCACCCTACTCACACTGCTGAAACGGCTCTCTCCTGGTCAAGTGTGTGACACCCTAGAAACAGTCCTGCAGAGCTAAGGCACAGGGTTAACCAGGCGCTGAGGGGATTGTGTGAGGCCAGCGCTGACTACTGCACGTGGACGGACACTCAGCCTATCACATACCCTCATTTAAAATAAGCAGTCACAGGGGCGCCTGGGTGACTCAGTGGGTTAAGCCGCTGCCTTCGGCTCAGGTCATGATCCCAGGTCCTGGGTTCGAGCCCCACATCGGGCTTTCTGCTCAGCGGGGAGCCTGCTTCCTCCTCTCTCTCTGCCTGCCTCTCTGCCTACTTGTGATTTCTCTCTGTCAAATAAATAAATAAAATCTTTTAAAAATAAATAAATAAATAAAATAAAATAAGCAGTCACAGTGTGCAGAGCTAGGATTTCTTCTCATATTACATAAGTAGCCTGAATTCATCCTGCTACCTAGCTTAATAATCCCACAGAAATAGTCATTATCCCAGTATTCTCTTCAGAATTATCCTTTATCCAATGGACTGGTAAAGCATGGCTGGGTTGGGGACAACTATCTCAGCTCTCACTCCAGAGAAAACACTGGAGTCAAGCTCTTTGAAGGAAAGAAATTTTTCATTAACATAAAATGCTCCCCAGGGGTATCACCACTCTAAACAACGCTAAATCACAATCTTAGTAATTCAGATTTTTTTTTAACTTGCCTCTGTAATAAATACATCATTTGGAAGAAGAAAAATGCTAGGAATTCTGATCCCAAGCGCCTATCTGTTCACTGGGATTTTTTTTAAGATTTATTTATTTACTTGCAAGAGAGTAAGAGAGAGGGCATGAGAGTGGGGGAGGAACAGAGGAAAAGAATCTCAAGCAGACACTGTGCTGAGCACAGAGCGCAATGTGGAGCTTCATCTCATGATCCCGAGATCACAACCTCAACCTAAACCAAGAGTCACACTTAACCAACTGAGCCACTGTTGGTGCCTCTGTCCACTGGGATTTTCATCATGAGGCCTGGTGGAGAGAGGACCTCAAGGGTCAACCCGTCTAAAAAACATAACTGACACTAGTTCTATCACCTCCTCTCCCTACGAACATCATAGAGAGCCAAATGAATTTTCAGTGATGCACCCATTAGATGCCGTCCCACCTATAAAATGATGAAAATTCTGACCCAGCAGCTGAAAGTCTATAAAATCAATAGCAGAAAAAGAGAAAAGCACTAAACCATTCTTTCTTACCTGTGACATATTTAAAATTTTCAGAGTGAAGTTTTCTAATCCCGTCACATTTCTCTCCTCGCAGTTCACCTTGGGGGATTTCAGACTTTCCGTGTTATTGGAGTCCTCGGGTGGGGCCGGGTCGGATTCAGCCACTTCAGGCTCTGCGTAATACTCCTCCTCCCTGTCCTGGAAGCCGGGTCCCACACCATCCAGAGAGAAGATGTGCTCCCGGAGACTGCACCGCGAGTCCTCCTCCCCTCGGGCCCCACAGGTGCCGCTGCTGGGCTCCGGACTCAGTTTGTCCTCGGTCTCCCCGGGGATTACGGATAGCATCACCACGTGGTCGCCGTCAGCATCCAGCCCCAGCACTGAGCCGGCCTCTCCTGCAGACATGTCCTGGCCTGCGGGGCCGCGCGGGGGCTCCTCCTCACTGGCCAACACAGCTCCCGCCTGCAGGGAGGGAGCACGCTGCTCTTCCGACTGCAAGTGACTGCTGTCCTCTGCAACTGAAACATGCCGGCATGGGCCCACTCATAAGTCCCTTCTAAGTCCATGAACTCCCCCAGAATTACAGTTCTCCTCAAATAAGAGATTCTCCCCAACAGAGAAAAGAGGTAACCTTCCCATGAAACTCTCAGAGGGCCATCCACCCTTCTCCAGATAACGAAGAAGGTCACCAGGAGGTACCAGATTAATGAATGTCAAATACAAAGTGGACAAATACAGACCTTCATGTGATACCTGCGGCTTGCCATGCGGATTATAAGCAAAAACATTCCAGTGCAGATATCCAATGAGGAAATCCAATGAGGAAAATATAACACAAACACCTTAGCGAGTTCATTTGTTTGATGAGAATATCCAACAAAAAAATGCTGCCTTTATAGAAGATTCTACTCTAGGGATGCATCCTTGCATACATTCTAACAGCTCTTAGCCTGGCAGGACAAGGGTTACCATCCCCACTTAGCGGAGGACCCAGCTGAGGCAGAGAGAGGCAGTGTAACGCCCAACAGCACACAAGCTAATAAGCAGCAGAGCCAGGTCTCTGAAGTCTTCTGGCTGCCGTGCCAGATGGCTGAGATGATGCCTCGAGGCCTGGGAACAATGCTCCAGCCATACAGCATCTCCTGCCTGCTGTGCCTCTCTAGCCAGACAGAGCCGACTCTCCTGTCTGCTGCCCTTGGGAGTGACAGGAGGTGCAGCCCTCAGGGCCAGGGCCACAGCAGGGCAAAGGAGGACCTTCTTCCCACTGTGGAGCCACAAGACAGAACTTGGCGAAATGCTCAGGTAAGGGAAGAGTCTGGGGAAGTCTCATTCAACCACCGAGCAATCTCCGCTCACCTCTGCAACAGGGACTCCTGCCCTCCAACTCCCATTAACTCAACAAGAGCTGCCAGACTCAGTGCCAAGCATTGACTGGGGGGAACCAATGAGCCCAGCTGTACTCAGACAAGCTCACCATGTGGCTGGGAAACCACCAGCCATGCAATGGGCTCTGCCAAGCCAACAGCATGTCATCAAAGTGTAAATAACCAACTGGCTTTAAAGTTGGGGAAGCTTCCTAAGGCATGCACACTTGTACAGGTCTCAGAGAATATCCCCATAGAGATTTGCAGATTCATTCAGCAATTCAAAAACCTTGTCTGAGAATTCTGCTCTGGCTAAGCCGGAGTAAGAAGGACCAGATTCACCCTCCCTAGTGAAACAACCCAAAAAAAGGCCAAAAATGTGAACCGGTTTCAGGAGACTAGTTAGCAGGCAAGGAAGGATAGGGATCCCTGAGAAACAGGAAGAGGAGAGCCCTGGAAGTGTTCCAGTTTACCACCAGAGGGAATGCCTGCCATGGCTCAGGGAGCAGCAAAGGAAGCAAGCAGAGTCCAGCACTCCTCAAGTTGAGGAGATGGTACGGAGGGTTCACAGAGACCAAGAAAGCTAGAGTTCGTGAGACATAATAGTAGAGATGGGCAAGCTCCAGAGACCTGCAGAGTGACCCCAATCTAATACAGCGGTCAGCATTTACATGTGGGTAAGCTCCCAAAGCTAGGCAAAGAACCACCCAAAAGGATCAGAGGCAACAGTACCCAACACTCACACAGAGCTGGGAAGCATACCTGTTCCCACCACCTAGACTGGAAAAACTCACAGTTCCCTGAGCACTGGGGAGCGTACACAAAAGTAGTGGGGCAAAATTGATCCTACAGTAAATACAGCTCTGCTCTTGCCTCACAAACCTTAAAAGCAAGGAACATACCATACTCAGCTAACTCAACTGTACCCTAGAACAAAACTCGTGAATATTTAGAGGAATACAAAAATATCCAGCATTCAACAAGGTGAAATTAATGTCTGGCATCCAACCAAAAATTGCCAGGCATGCAAAAAAAGCAGGAAAATGTGATCAATAATGAAAAAGGTAATTAATCAATTAAAACTGACCGACAGCTTGCAGATGTCAGAATTAGGAGATAAGGATATTAAAACAGTAATTACAACTCTATTACATATGTTCAGAAAGTTAAACAGATCTAGAGACATAAGATATAAAAGATCCACATCAAAACACAAATCGAAACCACAGAGATCTCACCTCCTACCTCTCAGATTAGCTATTATCAAAAAGACAAGAAATAACAAGTGCTAGTGAGGACGTGGAGAGAAAAGGAAACCCTTGTACACTCTTGGAAGGAATGTAAATTGGTACAGCTATTGTGGAAAACAGTATGGAGGTTCCTCAAAAAATTAAAGCTATAGTTACCATCTGATCCAGCAATTCCACTTCTGGGTGGAACAAAAACACTAATTTGAAAAAAATATATGCACCCCATATTCACTGCAGCCTTATTTACAAAAGCCACAGAAGCAACCTAAGTGTCTACCAAAGGAAGAATGAATAAAGAACACAGAATCTATACACACGATATTATTATTCAGTCACAAAAAGAGGAAACCTTGCTATCTGCAACATGGATGGACCATTACACTAAGTCAGGTAAATCTCAGAAAGACTAATAACATATGCTCTCACTTACATGTGGGATTTTTATAAATAAATAAATAACTAGCTCATAGATCCAGAGAACAGACTGGTGGTTGCCAGAGGTGATGGTGGGGGGAGGGGATGAAATGGGTAAAGATGGTCAGAAAGTACAAATTTCCAGCTACAAAGTAAGTCATGGCAATGTAAAGTACAGTATGGTGACTCTAGTTAGTGATACTGTCTTGCATATTTGAAAGTTGCTGAGAGTAAACCTTACAAGTTCTCATCACAAGGAAAAAAATATAACTATGCATGGTGTCAGATGTTAACTAGACTTACTGTGGTGATCATTGTGCAATTATACACAAATAATAAATCATTATGTTGTACACCTGAAACTATATATACTAATATAATGTTATGTGTCAATTATAATATGATTTTTCAAAAAAACCCAGATTGTACTCTGGCAAGGAAAACTACAATGTTTGAAATGAAAACTACACTGGGTGGAATTAATAGCAGATTAGGCAATGCAGAAGAAAAGACAGACTAGTGAATTTGAAGGATAGCAACCGAGTTTGAATTTGAAAGCACAGCAACAGAACCTATCCAAAATCAAACACACAATAAAAACAAGAATCCAAAGAAATTAAGAGAATCAGTGAGCTGTAGGATAGTTTCAAGTGGCCTAACATACAGATCATGAGAATACCCAGAAGGCAGAGTAGGGAGGTTAGTGTGGACAGAAAAAGTATATGAATTAATAATAACTAAAAACTGCACATACTTGATGAAAATCATATATCTACAGTAAGAAGTTCAGCAAATCCCAAGCTCAATGAACTACACCAAGATATTATCATAAGCAAATCGCTCAAAATCAGTGACAAAAACAAAAATCTTAAAAGCAGCCAGAGAAAAAAGATAGACTGCGTACAGAGGAAGAAAGATAAAGATGACAGCAGATTCCTTGATGAAAACAATGCAAGCAAGATAGGTAGCAACTTTAGGGGCACCTGGGTGGCTCAGCAGGTTAAAGCTTCTGCCTTTGGCTCGGGTCATGATCCTGGGGTCCTAGGATCGAGCCCCACATCGGGCTCTCTGCTCAGCAGGGAGCCTGCTTCCCCCCTCTCTCTCTGCCTGCCTCTCTGCCTATTTGTGATCTCTGTCTGTCAAATAAATAAATAAAACCTTTAAAAAAGAAAAAAAAAAGATAAGTAGCAACTTTAAAGTACTGAAAGGAAAAAACTATAAACCTAAAATTCTATACCCAGGAAAAATATCTTTCAAAAATGAAGGGAAGGGGCACCTGGGTGGCTCAGATGGTTAAGTGTCTGCCTTTGGCTCAGTCCCAGATGGGGCTCCCTGCTCAGCGAGGAGTCTGCTTCTCCCTCTCCCTCTGCCCCTCCACCCTGCTCATGCTCTGTCTCTCTCTCAAATAAATAAATAAAATCTTTTTTAAAAAGAAAAAAAAAGAAGGGAAAATAAATACCTTTTCAGAAACATTAGAAGCTAAAAGAATTCATCACCAGCAAACACCCAGAACAAGAATCTCAAAGGTATTCTTTCAGGCCAAAGAAAAACGATACTGGATGGAAATATGGATCCACACAGAAGAATGGTGAGCACAAGAAACAGTAAGGACACTGATAAAAAGACACAGTTTTTCTGAAAATGCAGCTAGGAAGGGGACAAAAAAACCAGGGAAGGTGATAAGGGGCCAAAGGAGGTTTCTGTTTCAGCTTTTAGAACAGAGAAGTTTAAGGATATATCAAATTGATGGGAAAAGTGAGGAGGGCGAGGGAACAGTAGAGGTTAGACAGGGCAGAGTATATGGCTTCAGCAGCAAGGTGTGTCCTTGACAGAAGAAAGTCAAGCTCTTGTATGACTGTAACTGTGACTCAGAGAAGGCTCTGGGTGCCTCTGCAGGAAACCCTGCCAATTTGGTGGTGGTGGGTTCGCAATGACAGTCTTTCTGTAGTCTTTGGTTGATGAGCATGTACCGCTTATATAATTAGAAGAAAAACATGTTTGCTGGGGCGGCCACAAAACAGAGGAAGAAAAGAAGCCAGAAAGGTTACACATCTGGGAAACAAAGGGTGCCAGGTATAAGGGCCAACCCTCCTCCCAAATGCCCCAGCTCCACAGACATCTGCTCTCTCTGAACCTAACCAACATCTTAGGTCTCATAAGTTCATAGAAAATGCCAAGATCCACCTCAGGAGAAAAAAAAAAAAATTCAGGGCAGAAATTAGAACCTGGCTCTAACTGATCACCCTCACGAAAATGGATAGATATCCCCTGCAAAAAATCAAAAAGGCGTCTGAGTGATGCACACACAGAGCTGGTATTTTCAGTTCAGGAGGGTTATTTTTCCCTCCTGTGAAAGAGTTAAGTAGACAGTACACATTATGCACCATAATATTCTTATGCCCTCAGGTACCAGTGTTTTCACTTAAGTATTGGGAAGAGAGGAAACTGAATTATTCCACACCAAAACAGAAATGACATACCGTGTGAGAGCTGCTGAACCCTTGCATCACGTGCCTTTTAAAAGAAAATGCTTAACCTCAACACACTGACTGCGTGTGAGCCACGAAAAATGACAATCACTGCATCACTGGCAGCAAGAAAGATATCTGGTGGGGCACCTGGGTGGCTCAGTGGGTTAAGCCTCTGCCTTCAGCTCAGGTCATTCATGGTCTCAGGGTCCTGGGATCGAGCCCACATTGGGCTCTCTGCTCAGCGGGGAGCCTGCTTCCCCCTCTCTCTGCCTGCCTCTCTGCCTACTTGTGATCTCTGTCAAATAAATAAAATCTTAAAAAAAAAAAAAAAAAAAAGTGTGGGGGTGGTTAAAGTGGGTTAAAGCCTCTGCCTTCAGCCTGGGTCATGATCTCAGGGTCCTGGGATTGAACCCCACATCGGGCTCTCTGCTCAGCAGGGAGCCTGTTTCCCTCTCTTTCTCTGCCTTCCTCTCTGCCTACTTGTGATCTCGGTCTGTCAAATTAAAAAAAAAAAAAAATCTTAAAAAAAAAAAAAAAGAAAGAAAGAAAGAAAGATATCTGGAGAACAAGGGTGGGGGCACGGAGCCCACGCTGCCAGGTAGCCCTAGCCTAGGTCAGATCCTTCACACCCTTCCAGTTTTGCTCAGAAGGCTCTCTACCAGCTGCAGGTTTTTCACAATGGCTTCTATGGCAGCAATACCAGGCCCCTCATGGTGTGGCCTCTGTCCACACTCTGAACGAGTTCACCAGACATCTTGGTCCCTGAACACTCACGATCTCTTCCACCTACCTCAGTGTTGTCCCGAGGGCTGTTTCTCTACCAGGAAAGCCCTCTACGGGCTCTCCTGCTGGCTAATCTGAATCATCTTTCAGATCTTACCTTAAACTTCACCTTTGCAAGGTGAATTTCAAGGTGAACTTCACCCTCCCTGACCCTTAGACCAGAGAGGTCTCCCATCACAGCATCCAATAATACCCTGGGACTCTCACTGAAGCATTTTCCACTGTTGGAATTTACTTAATTATTTGTAGTCATTTAATGCCTATCCTCCCGCAGATAGGAGGGCGGGCCTGTTTTTCTGTGTGGCTCACCACTGTACCTCAAGAGTTCAGCAGAGCATATACATGTGATGTATGCTCAGTAAAAATCTGCCAGCTGACAGCCTAGGGAAGACGGGCATGGGGGTGCTGAAGCCAAGAGGTGGTTCCTGTGCTTTGACACCTGGACAGCACTGCTACCTCCAGCTGCTCATTTGCCAGTAGTGTCCACTACAGGCCCCAAAGCCTTGGATTTCCAGCCACCCTAAAAAGGACCCAGGTGGTGAAAGTCCCTCTGTCCTCACCCCATTCAAGGCCACACCATGATGACCAATGGCCCACCCTATGGCTGGTGTTATCCTCAGGTCTGCATGCACGTGGCCCAGACTGCTGGGGGAGGGGGAAGTGTTCACATCACACTGACTACAAGTCAGTCCCCCAAATCAGCAAGATTCTGCCTGGAAACAGAGCACACTCAACGTGGGCAACGTGAGAAGATATTAGTAAAGGGGCCACCAACCTGTGGGCTGGATGTCAGAGAAACCAAGAGCAATGGTAAGGCACTTCAGAGCCAGTAACAGCACAGAGGGAGCCAGTTAACCATTCACAGACCTTAAAGAGATCAGAAGCAGGGGTGCCTGGGTGGCTCAGTCATTAAGCGTCTGCTTTGGGCTCAGGTCATGATCCCAGGTTCCCGGGACTGAGCCCTGCATTGGGCTCCCTGCTCAGGGGGATGCCTGCTTCTCCCTCTCCTACTCCTTGTGTTCTCTCTCTCGCAGTGTCTTCTATCAAATAAATAAGTAAAATCTTAAAAAATATATATTTTTCAGAAGAAGCAACAGTCACAAAACCTTGGAACCGTGTGCTCGCCCTTCTAGAAGCTGTGACTTTCCACGGAAGGACAAAGCCAACCATGATAACCCCTAAGGGAGGAAGCTGAGAGACTCAATATCCTGACCTCATGCTCCCTTCATTCCAACCCATGGGAACCCAGAAGGCAAGACAGCCAGTTGTTAGGTCATATGGGACAGCTGCTCAGGGCACAGCGCAGGACAGACAAAGCTAGAGAACGACCTGGGAAACAAACAAAAGCTGTCCAGCACATGCTGTCCCCTCTCTGAAACTGGTGGCTAAGCACAGTGACAAAGAAATGTAGTACAGAGGGTTAAGCAGGCAGGCATGGGCTTGAATCATGGCCTCCTCAACTTCTGCCTGTTGGAGACCTTGGCAGAACACTTAGTGACACTGAGTCTCGGTTTACTCATCTGTAAAACGGGAACCAGAGCAACAGCTCCTTCATAAACATCTGAAGATCAAATAAGATGATGCTCATAAAAGCACGAAGCACAGCACCTGGCGCAGAACCAGTGCTCTCATCAGTGACTGTGTTACTATACTTCCCCCCCTTCCTCCTGTTCAGCCACCTGGCGGCCCTGCCTCCTGCCTGGACGCCGCACGGAAAGCAAAGTCCTACCTATTCCCGTAGGGAGTGACAAGCAAGGCCGAAAGGTCTAGACGTTAACAAATTGTGAGCAGTGGGGGGCCGTGGGACTGAGGATAAGACCCTAGGAGCCCTGCCTCCAGGGTGGCTGCCTCCCCGCCTGAAGCGGCCCCAAGAGCATGCCAGGGCAAGCAGGGGGTTACCCGGGGAGTCTCCTCTATTTTTCTCATCCAGGCCACCTGAGCAAGAGCAGCCTTCTTTAAGAAGGGATCCATCAAGGTGCCAAGTAAAGGGCTCTGTAGGCAGAAAGACGGGCTCTGCCACGACCCGAAGGGCAGATGCGACCCTGAGCTCCGCGCCTCCACCTGTAACGTGGAGAGCCTCTTACAGCCTCCCTCCTAAGGCGGGTGCGAGGGCTAACTACGGGAAGGCACAGTCCGGCCTCCTCGAAGGGGCGCCGTAAATGCCGGCTCTTCGTTACGGTTTCTCTCATTCATAATAAAAGGTATGTCTCAGTAGGAGCTAGTACACGGCCACTCCCGTGACTGACGCCTGCTGCAGGGGCCTGCATGGGCTCCCCGCCACCACGGACCACCACTCGGGGTCACACCGTTGGGAAGAGAAACGACGCGGGGCTGGGCGCGCCGGCCCGCGCCAGGAAGGGCCGAGGGGCGCGCCGCGAGACCCCGCGCAGGTCAAAGAGCTTCGTCCTAGCGGACCTCCACCGCGCCCTGCCATTTCACTCGCCGCCGCCTGCCGCCCCCGGCCGCGGCCCCGGCTCGCACTCACCCTCCAGGCCGCGGGCGGGAGGTCCCAGCACCCACAGCAGGACCTGCCACCACCCGAGGAGCCGCATGGCGCGGGGCTAGAAGCTGCCGGGACCACCGGCCCGGACGCAGGGTAACCGGCGCACGACGACGCGCGTCGCGCTCCCGGCCTCCCGGGCGCCTGGGGGGAGGGGAGCCGCGAGCGCGAGCGCAATCCCGTGCGGCCATCTTGGCAGCTGGCAGCGCCCGCTGGCGCCATCTTGGAGTCGGGCGGTCTGCCTCTGGCCTGTGGTCTCCGGTGTTTAGGATTCGCTGTTGTTCAGAAGCCGAGAGCCGGACACCTCGAGTCGCATCGAACGTTCCTGAGCCCCAAGCCCCGGACGTGGTTCCAGCCCAGGCTAGCGGCCGTCTATCTTCGCGCGCGAGCCGGTCTCGCTGCTGGCAGCACACACTGCGCCCGTGTGACGCTTCACTCCGGGCCCCAAAAGGCCCGGAAGCCTCCTCCTTCGAGCGCTCCGAATCTCCAGCCTGTTCCCTTACCTACGGTTCCCTTACCTGTTCCCTTACCTACGGTTGCCAGGTGAAATACAGTGTGCCCGGTTAAATTTGCATTTCACAGAAACCACGAATAGTTTTTTGTTTTTTGTTTTTTTTTAAGATTTTATTTATTTGTGTTTGTTTTTTGTTGTTGTTTTTTTTTTTAACTCCCAAGAAACATACGGATATTCCAATGTAAATATGTCCTGTAATTATATTTGGTGCGTCTGGTCACCCTGACCCTACCTCCTGTGAACTTAGGGCGGGCAGTTTTGGTTTGGTGGTTGGTGGATTTGCAGGGCAATCTCCTGCTAGCTAGGCCTCCCCCAGCAAAAGCTGCTCGGAAAGGACCTAGAGTGTAGAAAGGCCGGGATGGGGAGGGGTGGTGTGTCCCAGAGCAGGGCTCTGCAGTCCAGAGCGCGGCGGGGGCGGGGGGTGGCGCGGAGGGACCTAAGAGACAATGCTCAGAGATGAAAAGAATGACTCTCCCAGTTAGCAGTTAAAGGAAGGGCCTCCTAAAATCAATAAAGCCACTTTCGAGCAGTGTGGGCCGGGGCTACATCAGTGCAGAGTGCTGCTGTCAAACTTATTTGAAGAGGTTGATAACACAAATAGATTTCAAAGGCCTTTACATCAAATCGCTGGTAGTTAAAGCAACGTGAAGAGGAATCGAGGGGTTTTTTGGCCATATGGTGAATCCCAACTCCAACATTTATAGGGATATATGATCAGTCAGCAAATTATGTAACTTTTCTTAAATTCAGTTTCTTCATCTATATAACGAGATGAATTTATGTGAGTTTAAATGAGATGTAAAGCGATGAGCACAGTGCATAATGCCCAGTAAGCACATCAGAGCGTTACCCATTATTTGGATCTACAATTCTAGTGCAGTAAGCACAGTCCCCTGGTGCCCATCAAAGAGAGTTAAAGCAGGAAGATGTATCATCAATCTGACCTCACTGATTATTCTTCTATTCTAAATAAACCGCCAGGTTTTTGCTATGGTAAATTCTCAGATGCTTGTGGATCCAGGAGACAAGGAACAACATGGAGGAAACAGCCTACATTTCTAGGGCCGATCACGACAGTCATCATTTGGCTGAACTACCTCCTTTGCCCCCTACCCAGTAATAACAAACCTTTCCTTTATTTTTTTTCTTTCTTTCCTTTTTCTTTTTCTTTTTTTTTAAGTAAAGTCTATGGAGCTTGAACTCATCACCCTGAAATTGAACTTCATGCTCTACCAAGTGAGCCAGCCAGGCGCCCCAAACCTTGTCCGCTCTAACTTATTCTCTCTCATACCCTTCATACCTAATTTGAAGGTGCATAAAAGCCAATAGGACAGAGGATTAAGGGGTTTAGGATTTATAAAAAGGAGAGTGATTTGATTTGTCTGGACACTCTGGAGTGGATGCTCTGTTAGTACTTTTTTATTATGTCCTTTCCTTCCCTGTGTTTGTGCTTTGGCTGTTTGTTTGGACAATACCCTTGCAGATGGTGGAATTGTTGTCTTTCCTTAAATACTGTGTATACACTCTCAAATGACAACTCGGAAAATGCTGTCAACAAGACAGAATTCACATTTGACTGTCTCACCACCAGATGGCACCTGGACTTATTTTCTATCTTTTTTTTTTTTTTTTTTTTAAGATTTTATTTATTTATTTGGCAGACAGAGATCACAAGCAGGCCAAGAGAGAGGAGGAAGCAGGCTCCCTGCTGAGCTGAGAACTAGATGTGGGGCTCAATCCCAGGACCCTGGGATCATGACCTGAGCCGAAGGCAGAGGCTTTAACCCACTGAGCCACCCAGGTGCCCCTGGACTTATTTTCAACAAGAAAATTGCCTTCAGGTTTGTCTTGAAACTTTATTTTTGTTTCTGAGGGGAAAAACGTTGATATCATCATCTTTGGCTGAAATGAACTCTGTGTACCACCATTTGGCCCAGGATTGTTCATTCGTATGAATGATAATAATTTGATAATAATTAGAATTGTTATGCATAACTACACACCCGCATGCCAGGTGTTTAGTTTATCCCCTTGATGGATTTGCCTAATTTGTTTTGAATCTGATGAGTCATGAGAGCTTCTCTTTAATGGTGTCTGTGTCTGTCTCTCTCTCATGAAAAAAAAACAACAACAGTATTTCCATTCCCTTAGATCACTGCAGCAGAGTATATTTTCCAAAGACTGCCACAGTAATATCCTTCCTCCCACATGCTGTTCTACAAAGTAATTTTGCCCCTGCCCCATCAATAGATAGAATCAAATTCCCCTTCCCTTGAATCTGGGTGGGCCTGTGATTTACAAGGAACCAAGAGGATGTAATAGTGCATGAAGCCATTCTGTATAACTTCTGAGGCTATACAGCTTTACACTTCTTTGCTGGAAGATTTGCACTGAAGCTCTGAGCCACAAAGTAGGTGGTTGGACTGTCTAAAGCTGCCATGTTCTGCGGAAGTTCAAACCAGCTTGCTGAGAGAAGCCTAGACACTATGAAGAGAAATGCCCACCACCATTCACTGATCCCAGGCCCACTTGGTTCCACCTTTGGCTATCACTTGGACTACTACTGCCTGAGAGACAACAGCCAGAAATGTTCAGACCCACAGATACAGAGATCAAAAAATTATTGTTATTATAAGTCATTAAGCTTGGGTAATTTTTTTTTAGAATAGATGACTGGATCATTTTATTTTGTAATTTAGTAACTTTTAATCTGAAGATACTATGTGAATTAATTTAATAAATCAGTATGTTGGGCATATATTCATATACTTATTCTGCCAAGTTTCTTTCTCTTCTTTATGATTTTAATGTTATATTTTGATGGACTTCAGTTAACCCACTGTATTCATTATTATTTAATCAATACTGAATATTCTGTGCAGTTATAACAAACTGATTAAACTAAGGTCCTTCAGTAATTCAGTATCTTCCCAAGGACATTTCGTCCTCACAGGGCAGATCAGAGTAATGTATAGTAGTTAAGAAAACCGTAACAAAAACCCACAAGCTGGGCGCCTGAGTGGCTCAGTGGGTTGAACGACTGCCTTCAGCTCAGGTCATGATCCAGGACTTCCAGGATCGAGTCCCGCATCGGGCTCCCAGCTCCTTGGGGAGTCTGCTTCTCCCTCTGACCTTCTCCTCTCTCATGCTCTCTCTCACACTCATTCTCTCTCAAATAAATAAATAAAATCTTTAAAAAAAAAAAAAAACCCACAAGCTCTCTTGCCCAACTTTATCTATTCAGGATATATATCCTAAATTTCATTCCTAATTGAAATCATGCTTTAGTTTGGTATATATGAGGTGCTCCCTAGTGTACTCACAAGTATGAACCGTCACAGGAGCCCTCTGCATTTCTAACCTGAGTACTAAGCCCTTGGCATTTATGTTTTCACTCGGATGGTTTTCTCCCAAAGATACCATTCCGATTTGACTTAAGAGGAAACTAAAGCACACACAAAAAAAAAATGGTTTGGGGTCACAGAGGGAGTTTCTGACAGAGCTAAGACAGAATACCAATCTGAATTTAAGACTTTATACACTCTGGTATACAATCAATAACTCATTTCAAATGCTAGCACACTGTTAATCAATACCTCTGTAATGGCTCATGTAGATAAATACTAGATTTAAATAAATTCATTGTATTCAACTAATGAGAAGGATCCTGAGGCGAGAGGTTGAAGATCTAGGAGAGAGGAAAAATTCTGAGAAGAAAGTAGAGAAGGGGATCTGGCGAGGGATAAACCTGAAACAGTAAAAGGAATACAGTAAGAGGAATACGCCTCCATTGTAATAGGAGGAAAGAGTGAAGGCAGATAAGCTATTTTCTCTGTCAGGAAGGTGGTAGGCTGAGAGAGAGACTGTGGTGGTATCTAAGTATCTTAAGAGCGGAGAATGGGAATCCAAAATAACCTAAATGAAGAGTGCCATGAGAGCTAAGGATACAAACGAACGTCCTGGGAGCACTGGGGATCAAGCTGTGGTTGGAAAGCAAGAATTTATAGTAGCAAATGGCACAGGTGTTTTTCTCCATTTAGCATTTAGCAGCCCAGGAGTAAATGGTAGCCAGAATTAGCCCAGAGTTAGTGTTTTGTCAAGCTTGAGTGTTATATAGACCAGGGGCAAGTTAACTGAACATAATGATAGTTGCTAATATCTTTATGAGCCTAGTTGAGTCCTGTTTTTACCGTTTTTTAAATCGTATATTTTTTTAACTCCAGTATAGTTAACACAGTGTTATATTAGTTTCCAGTGTACAATACAGTGATTCATGAGCATAGAGGAGTCTTAACATTATCTTGAAAGGGAAATTTCATGAGTTGGCCATTCCTTAGGTAGAAGAATACTTCATATAACCTAATAATTATTTACAATCAGTATATTAGTTATCGGGGCACCTGGTTGGTTCAGTGGGTTAAAGCCTTTGCCTTTGGCTCAGGTCATGATCCCAGGGTCCGGGGATCGAGCCCCACATCAGGCTCGCTGCTCAGCAGGGAGCCTGCTTCCTCCTCTCTGCCTGCTTGTGATCTCTGTCTGTCAAATAAATAAATAAAATCTTTAAAATATTTTTTTAAAAAAGTATATTAGTTATCTATTGCTACATAACAAATTACATAAAACTGGGCTCTTAAAACAGTAATAATCAGGGGTGCCTGGGTGGCTCAGTTGGTTGGTCAACTGCCCTTGGCTTCAGTCGTGATCCTAGGGTCCTGGGATCGAGTCCCACATTAGGCTCCTTGCTAAGTGGGGAGCCTGCTTCTCCCTTTCCCTCTATCTACTACTCTGCCTACTTGTGCATTCTCTGTCAAACAAATAAATAAAAATTTTAAAAAACAGTAATAGGAGCTCCTGGGTGGCTGAATCCTTAAGTGTCTGCATTCAGCTCAGGTCATGATCCCGGGATCCTGGGATTAAGCCCCGCATCGGGCTCCCTGCTCAGTGGGAAGCCTACTTCTCCCTCTCTCACTCCCCCTGCTTGTGTTCCCTCTTTTGCTGTGTCTCCCTCCATCAAATAAATAAAATCTTTTTAAAAAACTGCTAATAACCATTTATTATCTCACACCTTTTATATGGGTTAGCAATTTAAGCACTGGCTTAGGTGGTTCTGGCTGAGAATCTCTCAGGATATTACATCCAAGAGGAAGGCAAGTGTCACAGTCATTTGAATACTTGATTAGGAATGAAAGACATGCTTCCCAGATGGCAAGTTGTTGTTGAGTGATGGCAGAAGGTCTCTGTTCTTAACCATGAGGGTATCTCTGTAGGACTGTTCATATGTTCTCATGACATGACACATGGCTTTTGCCAGATCCAGTGACAGAAGAGAGCAGCACTAAAGTTGCAAAGTCTTTTATGTTCTAGCCTCAGAAGTCATACACCATTATTTCTACAATATTCCATTAGTTACACATGTCACCACAAATAATGTAGGAGTAGACTATACAAGGACATAAATACCAGGAGGTAAGGATCATTATGAGCCATCCTGGAAGCTGGCTTACCACAGGGGAGTAATAGTACTTGGATTTCTATAGTATTAACCCTTGAAGATTAGTTATAAATAACACTGTGTTAATAAAAACTTTTTAAAAAGTAATAACTGAAAAAAATACTGTGTTATAAATAATATGAAAATAACATAGGGGCATCTGGGTGACTCGGTTAGGCATCGGCCCTCGACTCAGATCATGATCCTGGAGTCCTGGGATTGAGCCCCACATCAGACTCTCTGCTCAGTGGGTAGCCTGCTTCTCCCTCTCTCCCTGCCTGCTGCTCTGCCTACTTGTGATCTCTCTCTCTCTGTGTCAAATAAATAAATAAAAACTTAAAAAAAAAATGAGGGGCGCCTGGGTGGCTCAGTGGGTTAAAGCCTCTGCCTTCGGCTCAGGTCGTGATCCCAGGTTCCTGGGATGGAGCCCCGCATCAGGCTCTCTGCTCAGCAGGGAACCTGCTTCCCTCTCTCTCTGCCTGCCTCTCTGCCTACTTGTGATCTCTGTCAAATAAATAAATAAAATCTTTTTTTTTAAAGATTTATTTATCAGAGAGAGAGACACAGCAGGAGAGGGAACACAAGAAGGGGGAGTGAGAGAGGGAGAAGCAGGCTTCCCGCTGAGCAAGGAGCTTGATGTGGGGCTTCATCCCGGGACCCTAGGATCATGGCCTGAGCCAAAGGCAGACGCTTAACGACTGAGCCACCCAGGCGCCCCAATAAATAAAATCTTAAAAAAAAAAAACCCACATAAAAAAAACCTATCCAAGCCTAATTGACCTAATGGTCAATTACCTGCTTACCTAATATGTTCTTCCTTCTCTTCTCAACTCATTGAATCTGATTTTGAGAAGTACTTGGGCTTACAGCATATTTGTGAAGCTCTATTTAGAAAATACCAAATCTTCATGGCTCAGGTGGTTGAGGGTCTGCTTCCAGCTCAGGTCTTGATACCGGGGCCCTGGGGTTGAGTCCTAGCAGGCTCCCTGCTCTTCAGGGAGAGCAGGGAGCCTGCTTCTCCTTTTGCTTCTGCTTCCGCCTCTCTCGCTCATGAATAAATAAATAAAACCTTTAAAAAAAGAAAAAATACCAAATCTTCAAGCAATAACGAAATCCTTAAACTGTGATTCACCTTACTGTGTTTGATAGTGTATCCAACATAGTATTTGGAGAAACTGGTTGACTAATCCTGCCTTCACAATATTAAAACTGACATCAAAATGATGACTATAAAAGAAAGGCCAACAGGCCATATATCTTCTGTTTTAAAAGCAGCCCAAGCAGGGGCGCCTGGGTGACTAAGTTGGTTGAGCAACCAACTCTTGGTTTTGGCTCAGGTCATGATCTCAGGGTCCTGGGACCGAGCTCCATATCAGGATCTGTGCTAAGTGTGGAGTCTGCTGGAGATTATCTCCTTCTGTTCTTCCCCTGCTCATGCTCTCATTCTCTAAAATAAAAATAAATAAAATCTTAAATTAAAAAAAAAAGCAGGGCACCCGGGTGGCTCAGTGGGTTAAGCCTCTGCCTTCCGCTCAGGTCATGATCTCAGGGTCCTGGGATTGAGTCCCGCATCGGGCTCTCTGCTCAGCAGGGAGCCTGCTTCCCTCTCTCCCTCTCTGCCTGCCTCTCTGCCTACTTGTGATCTCTCTCTGTCAAATAAACAAGTAAAATCTTGAAAAAAAAAAAAAAAAAGCAGCCCATGCAAATAAATAAAAATAAATAAGAAATAAAATAAATAAAAACAGCACAGGCTATTTTTTTTGTTTAAAGTAATCCCTACAGGGGCGCCTGGGTGGCTCAGTGGGTTTAGCCGCTGCCTTTGGCTCAGGTCATGATCCCAGGTCCTGGGTTCGGGCCCTGCATCGGGCTTTCTGCTCAGCAGGGAGCCTGCTTCCTCCTCTCTCTCTGCCTGCCTCTCTGCTTACTTGTGATTTCTCTCTGTCAAATAAATAAATAAAAATCTTTAAAAAAATAAATAAATAAAAATAAAGTAATCCCTACATCCAGTGTGGGATTCAAACTCACAACCTGGAGATCAAGAGTATCACGCTTTACCAACTGAGCTAGTCAGGCACCCCTGCAACTCTTGAGAAGAATGATAAAATCAATTAAGGTTTGGAAATACCTTTTTAGCCAAGCCTCCCGAGTAAAAATAACTGCATCAGCGGATGCCCCTCTTTTTTCTCTGCTTCATCCCCACTCCAGATAACCTTCAAATAACCTGAAGTTGAAAGGAATACCTCATGATATTGTTTGGTGTTCTGCTGATACAGATACCCACATGCCCAAATGAATGGGCAAACTTTGCAGATCAAAAAATCCAGCATCTAGGGGCTCCTGGGTGGCTCCAGTCGGTTTAGTGTCTGCTTTTGGCTCAGGTCATGATCTCAGGATCCTGGGATTCAGCCCATGTACCACCCCCCACCCCCACACAGCAAGTAGTCTGCTTCTCCCTCTCCCTCTGACCCTAACCCCCATGCTAAATCTCTCTAATAAATAAACAAAATATTTTTTAAAAATTCAGTATCTATCAACTATCAGCTATCATTTTATTAAGACACTTGCATATTAAAAGATGTTTGAGGACTTATAAAAACAAAAATTAAAATTATTGTACTAAAATATGCCAAGTGCTGGGGTGCCTGGCTGGCTCAGTTGGAGGAGCATGACACTCTCGATCTCAGGGTTATGAGTTTGAGCCCACATTGGACATAGAGTTTAATTAAAAAATAAAAAATAGGGACGCCTGGGTGGCTCAGTTGGTTAAGCAGCTGCCTTCGGCTCAGGTCATGATCCCAGCGTCCTGGGATCGAGTCCCACATCGGGCTCCTTGCTTGGCAGGGAGCCTGCTTCTCCCTCTGCCTCTGCCTGCCACTCTGTCTGCCTGTGCTTACTCTCGCTTCTCTCTCTATGACAAATAAATAAAAATAAAATAAAAAAATCTTTAAAAAAAATAAAAAATAAAAAATAAAATAAAAACAGATTCAATAAACAATAATTAAAAATGCCAAATTCTGGGGCGCCTGGGTGGCTCAGTGGGTTAAGCCGCTGCCTTCGGCTCAGGTCATGGTCTCAGGGTCCTGGGATCGAGTCCCACATCGGGCTCTCTGCTCAGCGGGGAGCCTGCTTCCCTCTCTCTCTCTGCCTGCCTCTCTGTCTACTTGTGATCTCTGTCAAATAAATAAATAAAATCTTTAAAAAAAAAAAAAAGCCAAATTCTGGATTAAATATTTTAGTTTGCTTAGATATCCCATCTAATTCATGTAATATTCCTGGCATAGATACTATACACATTTTTTGGATGAAGAAAATAAGAAATAAGAAATAAGAAAATAAGAGTAAATAATTTGCTTAAGGTCCCACATTAAATGGCAGAGCTTGAATTTGAACCCAAAGCCAGACTCTGTCAGTCTGCCAAATTGCCCAGATGCATTATTCTCATACTTCTCATACTTCTCATATTCTCATACTTCTCAGGACAGCGGAAGTTTTTCTGAGGCTTGGAAAGATGAAGCAACAACTTGAGAAAGGTCAGATACCAGTGAGAGACTGTGCAGGTCCTTCTCTAAATCCCACGCGTCTTGCTACCAAGATAGAAAGGAGCACATAGTATAAATATTAAATTACGAAGAAGAACCAAATAGACAACTGAAATAGGAAGCGAGTGCCCTGGACACTTGACCAGGGCCCAACAGAACTACAGGAAACCAGGGTTCAAACATGTCACAAAGGCTGAATCAACAATATCTAGCTTCATGCAAGCACAATGTAACAAAAGTGCTACTTTGTCAAATGCCAAGAAAAGAACCAGTCTTGATCCAAATGTTTCTGCTTCCATTGGAAGGCTGCAAAGCTGCTGTGGAGGGGAACAAATCTCAGGCTGGATGCAGCATTTCAAACTAGGGCTGTTTTGAATCATTTGCTTTCTTTCCTTATCCCATCTTTCTTTAAATATTCTTTGTTTCAAAAAAAAAAAAAATAACATCATAAAGTCATTGTAAGGATTCTTTCAAGCAGTTAAATATTTTGTAAAATAGCAATTTCAGAAAATACACCCTAAAATTCAAAACAGAGCACAGAGTTTCTCCAAAGTGCCTCAAAAGAGCTTTTGCTGAGTGTGGAACATCCTGTAATACCAAAACACAAGGAAGCTGGCAAAGAACACTATGGTTATGTCAAAATGAATAAGGAGCCAAACTAGCTTCCACCAGCCAAAGATGGAACAGTTTGAGTATGAGACTGGATAACTGCAATAGATAGAGAGACATCACATATGTTAAAATCAAGTAATTTCAATAGATAGAGATATAGCACATACATTAAAAACTTTTAATTAATTACCTTTGAAAGATGCTAGAGAACCCAACTCATTCTGAAAACTGGTAGGAAAAGGAAAGAATCGGGCGTTTATGTGCCTTTCCTGCACAAAGTTTTTATCAGGGTCACCAATTATTTGATGAAGGAAAGTTTTTCTGTATAGAAATATGTAAGCTAGTGGATAAACAAGAGAATTAAAAATTGCCATTTTGCAGCCCTTAATGAAGTAATGAAGCTAGACTAAGATCAGCAAAGGCTACTGTGATGGTTAATTTTATGTGTCATCTTGACTGGACTAAAGGATGCCTCGAGAACTGGTAAAATATTATTTCTGGGCATGTTTGTAAGGGTGTTTCTGGAAGAGACTAGCACTGGAGTTAGCAGACAGAGTAAAGAAGATTGCCCTCACCAATGCAAGTGGGCGTCATCCAATCTGTTGAGGGTCTTCATAAAATAAAAATGTGCAGTCAGGGCAAATCTGCTTTTTTGCTCGAGGTGAGACATTCATCTTCTCTTGTCCTCAGACGTTGGTGCTTTTAGTGCTCAAACTTTCAGGCTTGAACTGGGACTTAAATCATTGGTCCACCAGTTCATGGGCATTTCAACTGAGACTTACACCATTGGATCCCCTGGTTCTCAGGCTTTGGACTCATTTTTATTATTTTTATTTGGACTCAAATTTTATCACCAATTTTTCTGGTTCTCTGGCTTGCAGATGGCAGATCATGGGATTTCTAGGCCTCCTGAATCTCATGAGCCATTCCTATAAAAATCACCCACCCTTCCTTCCTTCCTTCCTTTCTTGCTTGCTTTCTCTCTCTCTCTCCCTTTCCTTTTCCTTCCTTCCTTCCTTTTCTTCCTGTTTTTCTTCGGTTCTATTTCTCTGGAGAACCTAGACTGATATAGCTACCAAAACCATTCACTAAATGAAAAGCTGAAGAGGAATTTTAAACTGGATGAATCAGGCAAAAAACACCTGAACTCATAGAACAATTTTAATAACACAGTAAAAGACAAGTAATTATTATGGGAAAACTAATATGATGCAATAGGAAATACAAAACACCACCTAAAGTGACCAAAACATCAAAATGGAATCTCATGACACCTCTAGATCTCATTACCAGTTACCAGAAAATACAGAGGTTAGAGAATTTAAAATAATACCATGTGGATACAATCAACAATAACCAAAAGTTAGGGGAAAGTGACCTAGCTTCAACAAATAAATTACAAGGGGGAAAAAGAGAAGTGGAATCCATAAGAGAAACTTAAGAGACATATCAATTGAATGCAGGTGGGGGCCTTGTTTTGATGTTGATTCAAACATTTATGTGGGGGCGCCTGGGTGGCTCAGATGGTTAAACATCTGCCTTTAGCTCAGGTCATGATCGGGGGTCCTGGGATCAAGCCCTGCACCCAACTCCCTAAGCAAGGAGCCTGCTTCTTCCTCTCCTCTACCCCTCCCCCCTTTCTCTTTCTGTGATTTCTCTCTGTCCTGTCTCCTCAAATAAATAAATATTTTTTAAAAATTTATGTGGTGAAGATTCTTAAGAAAATATTAGCAAACAAATTCAGCAAAATATAAAGGGAATTATACACCATGACCAACTGGGGTTTATCTCAGAAATGCAAGACTAGTTTAATATTAAAAAAATCTATTAATGTGGGGCACCTGGGGGGGCACCTGGGTGGCTCAGTGGGTTAAAGCCTCTGCCTTCGGCTCAGGTCATGATCCCAGGGTCCTGGGATGGAGCCCCATATCGGGCTGTTTGCTCAGTGGGGAGCCTGCTTCCCTTCTTCTCTCTCTCTCTGCCTCTCTGCCTACTTGTGATCTCTGTCTGTCAAATAAATAAATAAAATCTTTTTTAAAAAATCTACTAATGTGATACACCACATTTGTAGAATAAAGTAGGATAAACCAGTTATAGGATAATGGAGAATAAATCAGATGATCAATAAATGCAGAAAAAACATTTTACAAAATCCATAGCCCATTCATGATTTTTTTCTTAATTCTCAAAAAACTAAGAACAAAAGGGAACTTCCTCAACCTATAAAAGGCCAAATGTTTTATGTACCATAAACGCAGAGCTGACATCATACTTAATGATGAAGACTGAATGTATTTTCCCCCAACATCAGGAACAAGGCAAAAATGTCCTTTTAGACTATTTCTATTTAGTAATATATCGAAGGTTCTAGCCAGTGCAGCCAGCAATAAAAAGAAATTCAAAGTGTATAGTTTGGAAGAAAAGAACAACTATCTTTTTTCACAGATAACATGATCTCATATGCAGAAACATCCTATGGAAGCATAACATATGCAGAAAATCCTATGGAAGCTACCCAAAAAACTATCAGAATAAGTGAGTTTAGCAAGGTTATAAGATACAAGATCAATATACAAAAATGGACTTTATTTCTATACACTAGCAAGGGAAACTAAAGTGAAATAAAGAAAGCAATACCGTTTACAATATCATCAAAAACAGTAACACAGGTGACTCCATTGGTTGAGCATCTACCTTCAGCTCAGATCTCCAAGTCCTGGGATTGAGCCCTGCATCTGGGTCCCTGCGCATAGGGGAGTTTGCTCCTTCCTCTCCCTCTGCCCCTTCCCCAGCATGTACTCGCTCTTTCTCTCTCAAATAAAGAGTCTTAAAAAAAAAAAAATTGGGGCGCCTGGGTGGCTCAGTGGGTTAAGCCGCTGCCTTCGGCTCAGGTCATGATCCCAGGGTCCTGGGATCGAGTCCCGCATCGGGCTCTCTGCTCGGCAGGGAGCCTGCTTCCCTCTCTCTCTCTCTGCCTGCCTCTCTGTCTACTTGTGATCTCTCTCTGTCAAATAAATAAATTAAAAAAAAAAAAAAAAATTGCCAGGAATAAATTCAACACAAGTAGTTTAAGTTTTCTGTACACTGTTGTTGAGTATGTAAATTGACAGAGACACTATGGAAAATAGTACAGGGGTTCCTCAAAAAATTAAAATTAGAATCACTAATATTTTTATTTTTGTGTAAGTGATGGTCTATGGTGAACATGGGGGTGCATATATCTTTCCGTATATAGTGGTTCTAAGGATCCAACAATTCTACCTCTACGTATTTATCAAAAGAAAATGATAACACTAACACAGAAAGATAAAGGCACCCCCATGTTCACTGTAGCCCATTACTTACAAAAGTAAAAATATGGAAGCAACCCAAGTGGGTTAAACAGTGGATGAACAGATTAAGAAAATGTGGCGCATACACACAGACACACACACACACACACACACACACACACACACACAGGAATATTATTCAACCACAAAAAAGGAAATCTTGCCATTTGTGACAAGATGGATGGACTCTGACGGCATCACGATACGTGAACCAAGTGAGACAGGGGAATCCAAATACCATATGATTTCACTTATATATGGGATCTGAAACAAACAAACAAACAAAAACAAAACAAAAAAAAAACCCCACAAATGTACAGATACAGAGACTAGAATGTTGGTTGCCAGAGGCAGGCAGGAGGTGGGCAAAATGGGTGAAAAGGACCAGCTACAAAACATATAAATCAGGGGTGCCTGGGTGGCTCAGTGGGTTAAAGCTTCTGCCTTCAGCTCAGGTCATTATCCCAGGGTACTGGGATTAAGCTCTCTGTTGGGCTCTCTGCTCAGCAGGGAGTTGGCTTCTCCCTCTGCCGCTCCCCCTGCTTGTGCTCTCTGTCAGGTAAATAAATAAAATCTTAAAGAAAAAAAGTTTTCATGACAAGAAAAATAGTACAACTATGTACGGTGATGGATGTTAACAGACTTATTGTAGAGATCATTTTGTAATATATACAAATATTGAATCATGTTGTACACCTGAAACTAATGTAATGTATTATGTATATCAATTATACCTCAGTTTAAAAATAAAGAAGGGAGGCTCAGTGGTTCAGTCAGTTGAGCATCTGCCTTCAGCTCAGGTTGTGATCCCAGCGTCCTTGCTCAGCAGGGAGCCTGCTTCTCCCTCTGCCTGTTTGTGCTCTCTCTCTGAAAAATGAATACGTAAAATCTTTTAGAAACAAAAAAATAACATAAAAAGAAAGAGAAAAAGTAGTTCTTTTATGCCTCACACCTTCCATCAGCTATAAAAACCAGTATTTACTATCATCCACAAAGGGGTAGATCCTGGGCTATTTTAGAAAAAAACATTTTGATGTAGGCAGAGGCCATCTTAGTTGTCTTATTTGGCTTGGATATGCTCCATCTAACCACTCCCCCCATGCAAACACTCACACGTTCCCTCAGTCACTACTATGTCATCACTCGTTATTTTAATTTTTCTTAAAATTTTAGTGTTTTGTTTTGTTTTAAAGATTTTATTCATTTATTTGACAGACAGAGATCACAAGTAGGCAGAGAGGCAGGCAGAGAGGGAAAGGGGAAAGCAGGCTCCCCGCCAAGCAGAGAGCACGATGCGGGGCTCAATCCCAGGACTCTGGGATCATGACCCGAGCTGAAGGCAGAGGCTTAACCCACTGAGCCACCCAGGCACCCCTTTTGTTTTGTTTTTTAAAATTTATTTATTTGACAGACAGAGATCACAAGTAGGCAGAGAGGGAGGCAGAGAGAGAGGAGGAAGCAGGCTCCCCGCTGAGCAGGGAGCCTGATGTGGGACTTGATCCCAGGACCCCGGGATCATGACCTGAGCTGAAGGTAGAGGCTTTAACCCACTGAGCCACCCAGGTGCCCCAAGATTTTAGTTTTAAGTAACTCTACACCCTCTACACCCAGCATGGGGTTTGAACCTACAAGCTAGAGATCAAGAGTCACATCATCTACCAAGTAAGCCAACCAAGTGCCCCCCACCACTTACCATCTTTGATTTCTCTTTTCCCCTCAATACTGACACCAGATTTTAACAACTACGTGTCTTAGATCACAATCTCTCCCCTCTCTCTTCCCCGCTGCCCAAATCTAATCTTAGTATCTTACCCAAATGAGATTTGACCACTGTGCCTGGCTCTAATCTCTCCTCCCTCCAAGCCAACCTAAACTACAAATGTAAGTTATTCCCTTATTTAAAACCTTCCAATGGCTCACCATTGTCCTCAAAATAGAAACTCTTTAAATTGATTTTCTGTGTCCTTCTATAATCAGGTCCATTTCATCTCTCCTTCTCAACCCTTGTTCACCACTACTACTCACCATACAGCTATTCGTTATTGAAGAATATCATGCTCTCTAGGCTTTTGTGTGTTTTCTTCCTGTTGTCTCAATACTCTCCCCTCTTCCTTACATCAATCTCTCTCATCTTTCAGTGCTTAGCTTAAATGTCATTTCATTTTAAGTATTCTTATAGCCTTCTCCTCCATTTACTCGAGAAATAGCACTACTTATATTGTATAATTATCTGTTTACTTGGCTGATCCTTTCATTAGACTACAAACCATTAGTCTAGTGCACTCTATTAAAGTGTTTGACCCAAAGATGGCACTCAAATCTTTAATGAATAACATTTGTTTAAAAAAATGACATCTAGTAATGATTTAAATTAGCTTCAAAAACCTCAGTTTGGTTTCATGTAATCTATAGCATTTTGCTTCCTCATTCTACTCCAACTTTAGCTCACAAGACTTACCTATAAGGCTGTGGTAAAGATAGCCACTAAAATCCATTCTCTCCCTCCATAACTGATCGTGCCTGGCCAAGAATGAACTAGATTTCCCAATGCCTCTTGCAGCCATAAGCAGTCATGTAACCAATCTTTAGTCAAAGAACTGTGAGAAATGACACAACTTACTTAAAGGGCCTGAACTTCCAAAGCCCCTTCCTTTAGGCCAACCAAAAGAAAAACAGAATAATCTTGGAAACCATATTTTGAAAATGGCAAAAGTCACTTGGAGACCAGGTCTTTGAAAAACTGCACAAGACATTTATGTGGTGAGAAAAAGTCTACCTCTATCAGAGCCATTGCATTTCAGAGTCTCTGTTACAACTATCATTACTGTATGGGCACTGGCTGGCTCAGTTGGAAGAACACATGACTCCTGATCTCAGGGTTGTTAGTCCAAGCCCTATGACAGGTATAGAGATTACCTTAAAAAAAAAAAAAATCTTTAAAAAAGTAAATAAAATCTTTTTAAAAAACCCTATCATGGCACCTGGGTGGCTCAGTGGGTTAAAGCCTCTGCGTTCGGCTCGGGTCATCATCCCAGGGTCTTGGGATCGAGCCCCGCGTCGGGCTCTCTGCTCAGCAGGAAGCCTGCTTCCCCCTCTCTCTCTGCCTGCCTCTCTGCCTACTTGTGATCTGTCAAATAAAAAAACAAAAACAAAAAAAAAAAACTATCATTACTGTAAATCCTAATATATGGGATATACAGATGGGCAAAAGAAATGAGAAACTTCAGATATTCAGAAATACATTAACCTAATAAAAAGAGATTAAAATTTCCAGTATCAAAAGCAGCATTGGGGCGCCTGGGTGGCTCAGTGGATTAAGCCGCTGCCTTCGGCTCAGGTCATGATCTCGGGGTCCTGGGATCGAGTCCCGCATCGGGCTCTCTGCTCAGCAGGGTGCCTGCTTCCCTCTCTCTCTCTCTCTCTGCCTGCCTCTCCGTCTACTTGTGATCTCTGTCAAATAAATAAAATCTTAAAAAAAAAAAAAGCAGCATTATTATGAACCAAGGGTCATGTAAATATAGAAACTAGGATTCTTTCAAAACTAATTAAAATTATATTCCTTGAAGAGATTGATAGGTTATTTGAGACAAATTAACAAGTAAATTTTAGCAAGTAAAACCAATACAAAAACGACAAAGCGGGGGCGGGGGGGCACCTGAGTGGCTCAGTGGGTTGGGCCTCTGCCTTTGGCTCAGGTCATAATCTCGGGGTCCTGGGATTGAGCCCCGCATCGGGCTCTCTACTCAATGGGGAGCCTGCTTCCCCCTCTCTCTGCCTGCCTCTCTGCCTACTTGTGATCTCTGTCAAATAAATAAGTAAAATCTTAAAAACAAACAAATAAAAAAAAACGAGAAGGGGAAAGAAAGAACGGTTGTGAGGGCTGGCCCAAGGATAAAGGGATAGATGTAGACAATATGTATCATGTACCAACTTCTTAGCAGCCACTAACCAGTACCAGGCAGCTCAAAGACAAAAATGGGCCAATTGTACACAAAAACATGCCTAGCTCATATGGCAGTAAACACCTAACAGAAAGGACTAGAGATTTTAAGAGTAATGAAAAAGATAAATTACTGGGACACCTGGATGGCTCAGTTGGTTAAGCAACCACCTTCAGCTCAGGTCATGATCCCAGGGTCCTGGGATCAAGCCCTGGATCGGGCTCCCTGCTCCCCCAGAAGCTTGCTTCTCTCTCTCCTTCTGCCTGCCACTCCCCGTGCTTGGCTGTCAAATAAAGAAATAAAACCTTTTTTTTTTTTAATGCCTTTTTTTTTTTCTTTCAAACAGCATTCTTTTTTTAAAAGATTTTATTTATTTAGGGGCGCCTGGGTGGCACAGTGGGTTAAAGCCTCTGCCTTCGGCTCCAGTCATGATCCTGGGGTTCGGGATAGAGCCAGCATTGGGCTCTCTGCTCAGCAGGGGGGCTGCTTCCTCCTTTCTCTCAGCCTGCCTCTCTACTTGTGATCTATCAAATAAATAAATAAAATCTTAAAAAAAAAGATTTTATTTATTTGACAGAGATCACAAGCAGAGAGAGAGGAAGGGAAGCAGGCTCCCTGCAGAGCAGAGAGCCCAATGCAGGGCTCAATCCCACGCCCCCAGGATCGTGACCTGAGCCGAAGGCAGAGGCTTTTATCCACTGAGCCACCCAGGTGCCCCAAGAAATAAAACCTTAAAAAGATAAAAGAAAAAAACAAATTCAAGAAAAAGAAAAGTCTAATTTTTCTCTCATTCTCTTTGCTAAGAAGCTACTTTGGAGCCCCTGAGATCTCAGAAGAGAGGAGCTACTGGCATGAAGACAAAATGAATATATTAGTTTTTCAAGGCAACATTTATTTTATCTCAGGGTCAGTACAAAAATACCTACTACTAAAAGCAGAACCATTTAAAAATTTTTCCAATGGTGAGTTAAGATTTTGGTTAAGAGCCCCTGCTGACTACTATTTACTGGATGTATAACTCTGGGTAAATTATTTAACTTCCATGGGATTCAAGTTTTCTTACCACTAACAGGAGTGTTCCAATTCCTCTGACACCATTCAACAAAACAGCAGTAATTTGATGGAAGCATGTAAAGTGTTTTATTACTTATGCTAAGTACTACACTAAAGCCATTATCACTATACCCTATCATACTTGGACTCCAATAGGGGTTTTGTGCTTTGATTTTTAGAAAGGATTTAAGTTTGACACTAATTCTGAAGCCACCAGAAGTTCCTTTAAGAGTGACTTTTTTTTTTAAGATTTTATTTATTTATTCATTTGACACAGATCACAAGTAGGCAGAGAAGCAGGCAGAGAGAGAGGGAAGCAGGCTCCCCACTGAGCAGAGAGCCCAATGCGGAGCTCGATCCCAGGACCCTGAGATGGAGACCTGAGCCTAAGACAGAGACTTAACCCACTGAGCCACCCAGGCATCCCAAGGGTAACTCTTTAAAATGCTATCACCAAAAAGGCCACATTGTATTCTGTTCACCAACAGCTTACCCCATTTCACCTCTTTACCTCTACTACTCTAATGCTTTTACAGAAATCAGGCATTAAAATTCCTTTACACTTCATGAGATACTTGTGATGCACATCTTTAATTTTTTTTTAAGAATTTATTTGTCAGAGAGAGAGAACAAGCAGGGGGCGAGGCAGGCAGAGGCAGCAGCAGACTCCCAGCCGAGCAGAAGCCTGACATGGGACTCAATCCCAGGACCCTGGGATCATGACCTGAGCTGAAGGCAGATGTTTAACCGAATAAGCCACCCAGGCGTGATACAATCTTGAAACAGGATATTAAGGATGAAACCCTCATAAACTCAGAACAAAGAAATCTGAGTGCTAAGAAAGGAAAGCATATGGTGGCAGCAGACCAACTTTCATTCTCGTAGGGCATCGTTAGCAAAAGTGTAACGATTCTGTGTTCGTCCAAAATTCATGCTTCTGTATTGTTTTAAAAATTATTAAATTCCAATTGATGTACATTTTCCCAAAGGTTGATTCGTGGCTGACTCTCACACAACATTGGTGACTAATGGGATCAAAACCACAAATTTGTTAATTTAATATTCGAGGCATAAATTCTATGTGGTAAATGGAGACTGCTTTCTCTTCAACCCATAAATCTTCAATTGGCTGGCTGTCAAACCAAAGAGGACACTGACTTGCTTTCTGACAATTGTCAGAGAATGAGAATTTTGGAAACTGTAATTACAGTGAACAAATACGTTTTTCCTATAAAACTTCATATAAAGATCTACAGAAAATGTGGTAACGACATTGTGAGTAAGTAATCCTTTGAGCCACAGCAAATGATCCAGTACTATGATGGTATAGATCTCTTCCCAGATTAGGAACAGTTTCCTTAACCAACAGCACATTCTCATGGAGAAGTCCAAGTACTTTAACAATTTGAGGAAAAGCACACATAAAAATGTTTCTAAGCATAATTTGAAGAATATTTAAAACAATTTAAGAGCAAAAAAAGCCATTTGCTCAGGTTTTGAAATTCAACATCAAATTTCATGTTTCCTACTCCAATTTATCTTTCTAAATGAGGGGTCAGCAAACTTTCCCATAAAGGAATAATTAGTAAATAATTTATGCCTTGCTGGTCTTATGCCAAAACCCTTCAGCACTACCATTGTATTACAAAAGCAGCTGAACACCTTTGTCTGAGAATGGCTATTCTGTAAAACTTTATTTACAAGAACGGGCAGTGGGCCTTAGTTTGCAAACCTCTCATCTAGGTGATCTGCAGGTTTTGGAGAAAATAAAAAATGAAATTATATGTTCAAAAAATTAGGAGAAAGTGTTTTCCTTTTATAGCTCCAATATTTAACAAAGTATGCACTTACTGTTCACCCTAAGGTTAACATCAAAACAGAGGTGCCTGGATGGTGCCTCAGTCGGTTAAGTGACCAACTCTTGATTATGGCTTAGGTCATGATCTCATAGTCATGAAATGAGCCCTAAACTGGGCATGGAGCCTACCTGAGATTGTCTTTCTCCCTCTTCCTCTGCCCTTCTCTGCCACACCCCCTCCCTCCTCCTGCAAGCTCTTTGTACCAAAAAACAAAAACAACAAATTAGTCATGTTTAACACCTGAAATTTTTTGGAAATATTTTATGAGAAACCACAAATGGGGAAGGGGGTGACAGGAAAGAAAGAGCAGAGGGAGAGGGACAAATGGACTCTAGGCCAAGCGCAGAGCCCGACAGGGTGCTCAACCCATGACCCTGAGATCATCACCTGAACCAAACCATGCGTCTGACACTTAACTAAGCCACCCAGGCACCCCCATCCGAAATTTTTTTCCAAGATTTATTTATTTGAGAGAGAGAAAAAGAGTGCACACACACAAGCAGGGGGAGGAGCAATAGGAGAGAAGAGAAAGAAAATCTTGAGCCGACTCTACTTAGAGAGTGGCGCTGGATGCAGGGCTCGATCCCAGGACCCTGAGATCATGACCTGAGCAGAAACCGAGAGTCGGACACTCAACCAAGTGAGTTGCCGAGGCATCCCACTACCTGAATTTTTTTTTTTCTTTTTTTTGTCAGAGAGAGAGAGAGAGAGAGAGCGCGCGCGCGCGCACAGGCAGACAGAGTGGCAGGCAGAGGCAGAGGGAGAAGCAGGCTCCCCACAGAACAAGGAGCCCGATGTGGGACTCGATCCCAGGACGCTGGGATCATGACCTGAGCCGAAGGCAGCTGCTTAACCAACTGAGCCACCCAGGCGTCCCCTGAATTTTTTAAATTAAGATCAACCACACTTAAAATTTAAATATAACCCTATGGCAGAACTAGTAGCCTGCTGCATCTTAATAATGCAAAGAAAAAGCAAACAACATGAGATCTATTTATAAGT
This sequence comes from Lutra lutra, assembly GCF_902655055.1. Taxonomy (NCBI): domain Eukaryota; kingdom Metazoa; phylum Chordata; class Mammalia; order Carnivora; family Mustelidae; genus Lutra; species Lutra lutra. The sequence goes on along the minus strand of NC_062282.1, from coordinate 74,144,050 downwards.
TGGGATTTTAAATTTCAGATATATAAATATTACTATTTTGAGAAAAACAAAAGTATAGAGGGACAGATTTCAGAAAGCACAGCCAAGAAAATATGAGATCCTGTCATGATAAAGGTTTACTTACCATCCGTCCACTTCACAAATATTGTGCTAAGAAAATAAAGCAGTAAACATAATTGGTTTTAAAGCAGACTTTATTAATAAATATACATCCATATGATGATGTAGATACAAATCATGAACACTACTCCATTCCCATACACATAATTGCACACGAGTAGCTCAAGTTCATGGACATAAAAACATACACAGTATCTATTCGGACTTTTTACAGCAGAGGACAGCGTGCTTATATCAGTTAATTGGTAATTATTTTCTCTGTAATTATCTGTGGAAAAAGGAAACTGTGAAACTTAAAGAATCAAAGTGGTCTGATTACTATAAATCACACACTTGATTGACTATAGCATTAAATTTTCCAAAAATTAAATACATTGTATGTGAGAGTACAGGTTTACCTACTTTGGAGGAGGGGGAAGGAAAAGCAAAGGAAAGATTTAGATACATCCTAGAGTTTAATAGCATATAGTTAAGCCATAATAAAAACAAAAATATAATAGCATCTCAATATTTTAGGTCCAAGGAAAAGTTTTGAACTGTTGTGAATTTTTATATTATGAAGGGGTAAAATTTTACTGCATATAGAAACAATGACCGACAGAGCAGCAGGTATCGCCAACATCCCCTGAATTATTTTTTAAAGCTTCTTAGAATATAAAGAAGAAGGTTTTTTGTTTTTGTTTTTTTTTTACTTTAGCTCATACACTGGTTTTTCTTACACTGGCTGGATCACCTTTAACCTAATAAACGGATCCAGATAATCATTTTTTCCTCCTTAACTCAAAGAAACTCTATTACATCATGAAAATATACATGTAGATTCACACAAACATCAGTTTGGAATGAAGATTACTTTTATTACTTTAACAGATATTTTCTTTTAAAAAGTAAATAAGAAATATAAAGAATATTTTAGTCTAATTGAACACTGATTTTAAAAATGTCCCCAAATATTAAAAATTAATCAGATACTTATTTTCTTCCAATACATTGTGCCAGTATTTAATATCCAGTGCAAAACTCCAAAGATAGTATCAAAATCATCCCATACTAAAGATTAGTTATGCAAGGTTATATCCGTCAAAAAATGAAAATTTCATCTGTATTAGCTGCTTATTTGTTAATATGATAATAAATAAGGCATGTTAAAATAGTTTTCAAAGAAAATAGTAAAGCAAACTTACTTGGATAGCAGATCATTTTCTGACCAACAGTTTTAATATAGAATAGTGAAACCTATTTTGTGAAGAACAGAATTATACAATATAAAATTAGCAATTTATAATTTCAAGGAACAATCACACAGTTGGAGGAAAGGCCAGTTTTCCCCAACTGATTATATTAAAGTATAGGCAATTGTTTAACATGCTATTTCAGTGTTTATCATGACAAGAGACAGTGTTACAAAAGATGCACAATGTAGTCTTTATAGAGAAGTAAAAATATTTTATATTTTAAGACTTCATGTTATCACTTAGATGTCTTTCTCTTCAGCATGGCACCAATAAACTGTTCACAAGGAGAAAAGGAAGTGGAATCAGGAGATGCTCACCATCATACAGATCTAATACTCCAGGTAAATGCTTACATGAACAGAAAATTCAGCTCTCTAAACAATGTTACCATTCACAACTGTAGCCATTTGCCCCCTTTTTTTCCTGGGACATAGCTCCTGATATTCATAAACACTGTTATGAACAGAATTCCTTTAGCTGATTTCACCATTTCATTAACATGTATACAAAATTCATTATACAACAATACACCTGCTTTATCTTCTGACACACAGCACAGCACCACTGAGTAGATGTGCTGGAGGATGGGGAAAGAGGCAGAGCAATGAATGAATAAAGCAAAGGCAAGAGAAAGGGAAGGGTATGTACAACAAAATCAGGAATGAAAATAAACTGAAAGGGAATTGTCAAACAGACATAGTATAAAACAAAAGTCAACCAAATCCTTGACAGTGATCTATATTACCCTACCGTAGAACATTTAATGAAACAACTGTTTTCAGGAGCTCAAAAGAGGATTTCTAAGTCACCATGTGCTGAACAACTTGAGAAACAGCTAAATGACAGATATATATCAAAAGTAGATAAACATATGAATAAAGATGTAAGCATTTGCGTGTGTCAGAAGTTATACTGTTCTGAGTAAATTATTCAAAGTTTTATATTTTAAGCTTCTGCAAAGAGAAACTCTTGTAGCAATTTAGCTGCCAGAATGTCACAACCGATTATATAGTCATCCAATATTGTTCTCTATGGTTTGTGCAAAGCTAAAATTGTTGAGGTCACTGTCTTAGATGCCAGTGGAAACACAGTTCCCACGTACAATATAATACCTCTTACTGTAAAGAGCAGCGTTAGTCCAGCTCATTGTGTCAGGTATCACTGGGACACCTGAAAGCTTGCTGCTTTTTTCCTGATGAAAAGGTACGAAACATGACATCCATTTGCAATGAGAGTTTGCATTAACTGAGAGCAAGCCCAAATAACACAATGTGTGCCCTTTTAAAATTTTAGTTATTTAAAAAGTTTTTGGGTCCTGCAAATCTACACTAGAGTCTCAACGGCATTTAAAATTCCACAATTTGAGTGGAATTTTCTTTTTTCAAATCCAAAGTTTGTAATAGTTTATTTAGAAAAAACTCAGAATAAATAAAATGTGTATTAACAAAGACTATCACTTTCAGAAAGGGGAGAAGAGTGATTTCTCTCTGTCCCTATCATACACATCTACACAATACTTTTTCTTTGCTATCTTACTTCTAAAGCAAACATTGCTGGAAAAGATTTTCTTTTGGATGAAGTGGTCCCACTGGAGCCACAATTAGATTTTTAATTAAACTACTCGACATATTTCTACATGATTCATGCATAGATGGATTCCTATATATTTCTTAATATTTGGGTTCTGATAGACAATTGCATTTTGTTTATACCAGTTTTAGACTCTACCATTCAATTTGTGTCCTTTGGTAGATATAAACCTGAAACCACAGTAAGTGCTAATGCAATGGGACAATTTCTCAGGAAAAAACTAAAAAATTTTTGAATAAATGAACAACATTAATAAATGTTTTAAGTATAATGCTTTAAAACTAAATATTTAAAGGCAAAATGTAGTGACTACAGCTACATGCAGACCTTAAGAATATTTCTTTTTCTATTATATTAAGTATGCTATTCTCAGAATGCATATTTCACCGGAAATGTAATGTGCAGTTTTTCTTAAAAAGTTTAATTTTTCTGTAAATATGAATTGCCTGTAGTGTTTGGTATATATGCTCTCAGACAATTAAAGATACACAATGTATCAATGTTGAAAGGCAAACACAAGAATTCTTTTAGGAATAATGGTTAAATCAATTAATACCATGTAAATCAATAAAATAAAATAAATAAGCTTCTGCTGCTTAAACCTAGAACATTAAAAGATTGTTAACATCTGAAGTCTATGGAAATGCCAAAGCATACAAATATCTGTGTCCTGTCTCATGAAAATAAATGTTACAAAAACTCACAGCCATTACCTCAAGTAATCCTGAATCATTAGTTTGCTTTGTTCCATCAGTTAAAAATACCTTGGATATTATCTTTATTATACTGTAGGCTTACTTCACAAACTAGTAGGTATAATGGTTTCAGTTGTTTAGCACATAAAGCATTTATTTAGAATGGCCCAAAAGGAGTAATGAAATATGAGACACAACCAGAACTCTAAAGGAAAAGCAAAAATGACTTAGTTAGGTATTACACTTGAACTTATATACAAATACAATGCCACTGCTCATGCCCTGAGTGCATCTGTCAGCATATGGCAGTTTCTGAGCAAAACCAGGAAAACAAATCAAACAGGAAAACAAATATGGAAAGCCCAGGCCACAAAATCATCTATGTCAAAATAAAACAAGAAGCTTTGGGATTATTCACAATATTCCTTCTAAACCTGGCCCTCCTTTCCTGCCTCATTCACTCATTGGGTGGCTTGACTTCGCTGCTGGTTTCCTCTACCCCATGAACGGCTCTGCCATGTATCATAGGGTAAGGAAAAGCAGCGGTGCCACAGCCATAACCAAGATCGGCAAGACGGGATAGAGCTTTAATGCTACCTGGAGGTCTCCCTGGGCTGACTTTGTATCCGGCAGCTTTAGTTGTACCCAGGGGTCTGCCTGGACTTGTCTTAAATCCAGCTGCTTTGGTGGTTCCCAGGGGTCGGCCTGTGCTGGTACGGTATCCTGCGGATTTGGTGGTTCCTGAAGGTCGGCCACGTTTACCAGATCGGTTGAGATTTTTCTTTTTCTTTAGTTCATCTTTTATCTCTAGACTTCTGCCACTTGTAGTCTGCAAGTGTGTTTCATTTAATGGGTCTTGCCTCTGACAAGCCATTGGTTTGTGGCTGACTGTGTGGCTATATTTGCTTTGCTGGGAGGAATATATGTCAAACTGATCAGCAGCTCTCATGGCATCTTCATTGAGGCAGGAAGGCTTGCCAGGCCCACAGAAAGCCGGATTACTGCTGGCAACAGGATGCATCATTTTCTACCAAAAATAAAAGACAAATATGCATAAATACACATATACAAATATATACCTGTATGACAGTATTCAGTGGGAAAATAGTCTGTCTTCCAAAACGGATGCAGGCTACCTAAAATTAGACTGACAGGCAGGACTCCAGACCACTTATAAACAAACACACATCAGCAGATTCAAAGATACTTGTTTTCCTCAACTTAAGTGTATGGACATAAGTCACGCAAGATAACTTAACTATAATATGCATTAGTAGCCATAATGTTCTCTGCTTAGGAACTGGAAAAGTGGCTAACTAGGGAATAAATCTGTTACATTTTATAGGTTCTTTTTTCCTAGATTATGAAACCTGAAACAGTAACAACAAAAACAAGAACTCTTATTAACAGTATTCTTTTTTTTTTTTTCATTTGCCTAACATTCTTAGAATATCTTCTTTTGGCCCTTTATTTCTCACATATACACTTCTGACCTAGCCACAGTTGCCACAAGGTGGACATTTCTTCCTTATAATTTATTATTGATATAGAACCCTCAGTGTAGGGGCAGTTGAGTAGCTCCGTTCAGTTAAGCAATTGACTCAGTTTCGGCTGAGGTCATAATCTCATGGGTCTTGAGACAGAGCCCCTGCTTCAGGCACCGCGCTCAGCAGGGAGTCAGCAGGGAGTCGGTCTGCAGATTCTTTCCCTCTACCCTCCCCTCCCCCACTGGCGCATGCGCTCTCGATCTCTCTTGCTTGCTCAAATAAACAAACCTTTAAAAAAAAAAAAGGATCCTCAGTATCTGCTACACTTTACAAATCACGGAATGTGCCAAGCAAAGAACACAATCTCTCAAGATACTCCCTTTAAATTAACTAATCTATTTAAAACAAAAAACAACAAACAAAAAACTAACCCCCCAAAACAAAGTTTTAACCCAAACTATCCGAACAGGAGGATGTCCGAATAGGAAAGGTGAACAAAGGTTTCCATTAGCTAAAATGAATCTACACTTATACAACTGAGAATTACACTACAAAAATATGGGTAACAACCAACAAAAATACTTCCTATTTTAAAGGTATGATTATCAAGACAAAAAGCTGCATGTGCAATTTCTTCCTGATCATAAATATGGGTGGATCTTCCTCCCTTAAAAGAGCCCCGTGACTAATTAACAATGAGTCCAGTCTCTGTTTAGTCTGTGAAGACATCCCTGTGATTTTTTTCTCTTTATAAAGTATATATTATGACCGGTACCATAACAGGCCAGCCCTGAACAGCCATATCATTTAGACGCACAGAAAATGTTTTTTGTTTTTTTTTTTCCTTAAGACTTTATTTGACAGAGACAGAGAGCATGAGCTGGGGGAGAGGCAGAGAAGAAGGAGAAGCAGACTCCCCACTGAGTAGGAAGACCAAAGAGGGGCTCAATCCCAGGACCCTGATTTGGGACTTGATCCCAGGATCCCGGGATCATGACCCAAACCAAGGGCAGACATTTAACGGACAGCCACCCAGGCGCCCCAGAAAATGGGTGAACTAAAATATTATATTTCAATAAGGTAAAAAAAAACAAACATATGGGTTCCAATTCAGATTTAGAAAAAGAGTCACAGGTGTACAGTAAGATCTAGCCCACTAGGCACCTGGGTGGCTTAGGGACTGCCTTCGAGGCTCAGGTTATGATCCCAGAGTCCCAGGATCAAGTCCCGCAACAGGCTCCCAGCTCCACGGGGAGTCTGCTTCTCTCTGACCTTCTCCCCTCTCATGCTTTCTCTCTCTCTCAGATGGATAAATAAAAAATAAATAAAAATTTAAAAAAAAAAAAATCTAGCCCATAAGCTGTTAATGTTTGCCTATACCCCACATGTAAAATCGCACCAAAACCTCAGTTATAAAGGCAAAAGGAAATGGGAATCAACTCACAGAACTGAAAATCAACAGATACAGAGCTATTCACCAGCTGGCTTAAAGTCTTTTTTTTTTTTTTTTTAAGATTTTATTTATTTATTTGACAGAGAGAGAGAGAGAGAGAGATCACAAGTAGGCAGAGCGGCAGGCAGAGAGGGGGAAGCAGGTGCCCTGCTGAGTAGAGAGCCAGATGTGGGGCTTGATCCCAGGACCCTAAGATCATGACCTGAGCTGAAGGCCGAGGTTTAACCCACTGAGTCACCCAGGCTCCCCACAGCTGGCTTAAAGTCTTAACTATAAAAGAATATCTACAATGAGAAGCTATTTGTTTACGGCAGAAGCCTTACAGACTTGAGAACACAAAACAAATTAAATGAATTACACAAATATTAAAAGGAGTAATTCTTTGCTTAATCCCAAAGATACAATTAGAAATAGGTTATTATCACTTCACCAGCTCAAATTCTAATTTCAGCTCAGAAATAAAAACAGATCAAGATGTGTTCCAAATGTAGTAATATTAGCTGAAAGTTAAGTTTTTGAACATTTCCTGTGTGTCACGTAATAAGGTTGGCATTTTGCACAGTATCTGATTTAATCCGATCGCACAACTCTATGAGGAACATACTATTATTAGCCCTATTTTACAGAAATGGGAGGGATTTTTATCAATTTGCCAAGGTCACACATTTGGAAATGGTAAAGCCAAACAGGAATTCAGGTAATCTGACATCAGTACCAACAATTCCAGCATAATATAACTACACCAGGGTTTCTCAATAATAGCACTGTCATTTGAGTCAGATAGTTCTTGGGGTTTGGGGGGGGTGGTGTCCTGTGTATTTTAAGATGCTTAGGAGCACCCCTAGCCTCTACCCACTAGATGTCAGTAGCTACACTCTCTTCTTCTCCCTCCCAATTTGACAACCTAAAGTTTCTCCATACAGTGCCAAATATTCCGGGGCAGGGGGGGGGGGGGGAGGTGGTGGAGTAAAAATTCACCCCCCACCATGAGAATGACCCAGCTATACGGAAATGAAAACCTAAGAACCACTTTAAAATATTCCTGTTTTGGGGGGTGCCTGGGTGGCTCAGTGAGTTAAGCCTCTGCCTTCGGCTCAGGTCATGGTCCCTGGGTCCTGGGATCGAGACCCGCATCGGGCTCTCTGCTCCACAGGGAGCCTGCTTCCTCCTCTCTCTCTGCCTGCCTCTCTGCCTACTTGTGATCTCTGTCTGCTAAATTAAAAAAAAAAAAAAAAAAAAAAAAAAAAATTCCTGTTTTGGGGCACCTGGGTGGCTCAGTCGGTTAAGTGTCTGCCTTAGCTCAAGTCAGGATGCTGGACTCCCAGATGGAGTCCCACATAGGGCTCCCAGCTCAGCAGGGAGTGTGCTCCTCCTTCTGCTTCTCACCCCGCTCTCATGCTCTTTCTGTCTCAAAAATAAAATCTTTAGTATATGTGCTGCCGAAGCGAGCACTCAAAAATAAAATCTTTAAAAATAAAATAGGGGCGCCTGGGTGGCTCAGTCCTTAATCATCTGCCTTTGGCTTAAGTCATGATCAGGGGTGGGGATCATGATCCCTGCATCAGGCTCCCTGCTCGGTGGGAGGCCTGCTCCTCCCTCTCCCACTCCTTGTGTTCCCTCTCTGTGTTATCTCTCTGTCAAATAAAATCTTCAAAAAATAAATTAATTAAACAAAATATATATATATATTTTAAAGATTTTACTTATTTATTTTGACAGAGAGAGTTCACAAATAGGCAGAGAGGCAGGCAGAGAGAGAGGGGGAAGCAGGCTTCCTGCTGAGCAGAGCCCGATGTGGGGCGTGATCCCAGGACCCGGAGGCTTAACCCACTGAGCCATCCAGGCACCCCATATTCTTGTTTTTTATTCACCTCTTTCACTCATACCTCTCCAAATATCCACAAAATCTTTCTGTTGATAACATCTACAAAGTCAAATAGATTTGTTTTCCAAACTGAAGAAAAGCTAATGTTGGAATCTGTGAAGGGACTAACCACATTCCTTTTCCCTTGAAGTTATAAACGAATTGAGACATATAAACAGGAATTTCACAGGAATCAAAATACTAGTTTATTGCCAATAAAGTTGGACTAGAGACCACATGCAAAAACAAAGATAAACACAGACCTCTGAGAAGATTTTAAGAGAAAAAGTGACCCCCTTTTCAATTTTATCATTCAGAAATCACCCTGCTGAACGGAAAACTTTAGTAAAAAGAGGTAGAAAGGTATAAGTTCCCATCTACAACCAGCACTGACAGTAAAGGAAGAAAACGTTTCTTCCTACAGTCTATTTCAGTGCTTTACATTTTATGCCTTTTAAGTTCCTATCATTAATTTACCAAAACCTTTCCTCTGGATCTTACTTCCCTTAACTTTACTTCCTCTTAATTTAGCAGAACACTCACCATATATTAGCACTCAAGATACAGAGCCAGCTTAGAAAGATGTGGCCATGTATCTTCTACTCAGATACCAACAAACACTGAAAAAAAAAAAATCAAAAAACAAAAAACAAAACAAAAACAAAAAAACCCCACACTATTTAAAAAGTAGACCTGTAGGGGCACCTGGATGGCTCAGTCAGTTGAGCGTCTGCCTTCGGCTCGGGTCATGATCCCAGAATCCTGGGATCGAGCCCCACATTGGGCTCCCTGCTCAGTGGAGATCCTGCTTCTCCCTCTCCGGCTCCCCCTGCTTGTGCTCTCTCTGTCAAATAAATAAATTAAAAAAAAAAAAAAAAAAGTAGACCTGTAATTTAAAAAAAAAAAGAAAGAAAGAAAGACAAAGAAAAGAAAAGCACCCCTCACCAGTTCCTTTAATCTTCTCCAGGAATTCAGGCATTTGGTTTGTATTATGTTAATTTAGTTCTGACATGGCTCACATTTATTGAGAGCCAAGTCCATGCAAAACACTGTTCTTAGCACTAGAACACAAAACAGGAGTACAGTTGTTTATTCCAACGGAAAAACAATGAGGCACTGACTTAAGGAACATTTCTAAGGGCAAGTCTTCTACATGTTCTATGTTTTCCTTCCCCACTACAGTAAAAAAAATCAGTACAGTATTGCGCTAACTCAATAACTGAATAAGACACTAGAAAATAGGGGCGCCTGGGTGGCTCAGTGGGTTAAAGCCTCTGCCTTCCGCCCTTCGGCTCAGGTCATGATCCCAGGGTCCTGGGATCGAGCCCCGCCTCTGGCTCTCTGCTCAGCAGGGAGCCTGCTTCCCTTCCTCTCTCTCTGCCTGCCTCTCTGCCTACTTGTCATCTCTGCCTGTCAAATAAATAAATCTTAAAAAAAAAAAAAAAGACACTAGAAAATAGGGGCACCTGGGTAGCTCTGTTGGTTAAGTGTCCCACTCTGCACTTCGCTAAGGTCCAGATCTCCAGATCATGAGATAAAACCAGGTGTGGGGCTTCAAGTTGGGTGTGGAGCCTGCTTTTAAGTTTCTCTCTCCCTCTGCCCCTCCCCACTCTGTCACCCACACCCTGAGCTCTCCATTTTTCTTTAAAAAAAAAAAAAAAAAATTGGAAAAGAAATTAATCTACTATGACAGTTACTGATGTAGTTAACTAAAAAGGAAACAGAGTTAAAACCCACCCTTTCTACTTTGAAGTTCAACCTTTTCAGATGGGAATCAATCAACAGCATTAGATCCTTTTGTGGATCATCATCTACACACACATACACAAGATAGATGTTCATAAGCAGTATTTATATATACAAGCATTACTTAATCCTACACTTATTATAATGTCTCCTACTTCAGGGCTTGGCGGCATACTGTTCTTTCTTCTAAGAGTCTTCCCATAACACAGTACAGAGTTCAATGAAAATATGCAGGCCACAATTCTTAAAGAGAGAATGAATTCATTTCTATAAAGTTTGGACTGAACGAAAGCCAAGAGTTACATAACTGAACGTGCAGCCTATCAAAGGTTAACTACCTTTAAAAATAGTTCACTGAATATAAGGGAGTCAACTAAGAGCTTCTATATATTTTAACTATGACTAAATTAGAATTTTTTTTTAAGATTTATTTATTTATTTGACAGACAGAGATCACAAGTCGGCGAGAGGCAGGTAGAGAGAGAGGAGGAAGCAGCTCCTCACAGAGGAGAGAGCCCAGGACTCCCGGATCATGACCTGAGCTGAAGGCAGCAGCTTAATCCACTGGGCCACCCAGGCGCCCCTAAATTTGAATTTTTAAAGCACACGTTGGAGCGCCTGGGAGGCTGAGTCCGTTGAGAAACTGCTGATTTCCGCTTGGGTCGTGGGATTGAGCCCCAGCGTCCGGCTCCAAACTCAGCGGGGAGTCCGCTTCAGATTCCCGCTCCCTCTGCTCCTCCCCCTGCCCCCTACAACAAATAAATAAATAAAACTTTAAGGGGGAAAAAAAAAGCACACATTAAAACTTGCTATCTTTGATACTGTTTTACTGTGTTTAAACTCGGAAGTCTCTGGGTGAGCCATTCTTTACGAAATAATTCTCTTCCCTCTTCTTGACTGTGGTACTCATTACTGCCAACATAAAGAACTATGACTATTTTTATTAACTTCACAAAGCACTCCTGAAGCTTTCTAAACACGGAGAAAATCTTCCTTTCAAGAAATCCAAGTTGTGTCTCTTCCAAAGATCAAACATCAAACAATTCTCAGATTTATTTCAGGTCATTTGGGTTGTAACGATTATATAGAATCATATATGTTTTTATAATTCTAAATAAAAGTCCATTTGTGACCCACATTACTCAGAAAATCTATTCAGCAACAGCCAAAATAAATGCCAAAAGCCATGCAGCCTGTCCCACCACAGAAAGTTTTGATACCACGACAGATCATAAATAACGGCCTTCTTTGTCTTCTCTCTACCCCTTAATTGTGCCCCACGGCGCAGTTTCCCCCGTACCAGAATCCTTATTTGACAAGAGGCGTTTGAAAATGTATTAGCTTTTGTAACCAAAAGCGATTATTAATGCATTAACATTAACAACTTTGGAGAAGATACACGCCCACACCAGAGAAAGAGTCGCGTACCCTCCAACAACCAAAATTCATAGCCCGCGATCCTTGCACTTGGGAGTTCTTCGAGCGGCAGAAGTCCACAGGCCACTCCATCTAGACGTCCATCGCGAAGCCGGCAGGCTTTAATTTAACGAGGGACAGGGAAGACTGCTAATTTTGACCTCTCAAAGAAAAGAAAGGGTGACCCCTCCCCCCCCCCGCCGGAGGCAGTTCCCCCCAATAATGGCTCCACGCCGAGGGACGAGCAGGCTACGTCCGGGGCCCCTCCTCTCGCTGCGGGCTGGGCCAGAGCCCCTCCTCAGACGTGGGTCGGAGACCTCTTCGCACCGGCAGGCTGGGCACCGGTTCTCGCTGCCTCTTCGCCCTCTCCAAGAGCTCCCGCCACCCCAACTCTGCTCTGAGCCAGACTGACAAACCCCAGCGCACCCACCTACCTTAGCTGCTGGTAGCCCGGCCCCTCAGCGAGCCCAGGGGTTGCCCATCAGCTGGGAACCTTACGCCGACGCCGCTCCCTTCCCAGACCGTAGCCTCGGCACTGCGCGAAGAGCACAAGTCAGAGAGGCAGGCAGTGAGGGCGGTGGCGGCGAAGTGGACGCTGGCTCCCAGCTCTCGCCGCGGCCACCGCTCAGGGTCCTGCCCCAAACGCAAGAGGAAGAGGCCGCCACAGCCCAGAACTGCGAAGGGAGGCGTGCGCGAGCTCGCAAGGACCGCGCACGCACACGCACACGCACATCGCGAGACCCAATCTCCCGCCGACGACCAGCACGCAAGCCTGGGGAGGGTAGCCGGCGGAGCCAGGCTGCGCTTGCGCGTCGTGGGGACGGGTAGGGGGCGGGGCTTAGGCCCGCGCGGCTCAGGCTGTGAGGCAGGCAGTGCGGGTCGGGTGGGCTGAAGACACAGCCGAGGGGTAATAACTTGCTTACAGGATTGATGTTTCACCCCAATTCTGTTATGTTGGAACTCCTACTTGACCCCATTACTCAGATTACAGGAGTCAGGATTTGAATCCAACTGTGTGATTCCAGAAAGTGTGCCTTTAATCGCTGTTGGTAGAGATTAATGCCTAATGTGTCATATGCTTTCCAAAACATGTTGAAAGGACTTAGCTCCTGCCCTTTACTGGTTATGGATAGGTGGGATGAGAACTCCACCTGCTAACAAAAGGGTAATATTCAAATAATAATAATGCTATTGGACCCTCAACCCTAGGATCATGTGATAATGAAAAGCTGCATTTTGTGGGACATGCTATAATTTTTTAAAGTTTTTATACTCATGACCTCAGAACTGCCATATTCTTAATTACACCAGCACAAGAACTGGGACTAGTAGTAGTTTGCTTACAAAATCACCCCCTTTATGTAGTTATTGTGAAATTTCTAGCATATCAGTCATCACGTACAAGCCACTTAAAGGGGCTGGTTTCCCCAGTTCTTCACGCTGTGAATTTGAATATGCTAGAAAGGATAGGATCCAGAATTAGGAAGACTACCACTTTACTAGGTAGTGCTAAGAGGCTAGGGGTGGTGTTTCTCCTTTTTGCCTATGCAGTGAAGACTGTTTGAGGAATTCTGAGCACTGAGTTCTGCTTTGAGCACAGCATTGTCCAGGCACTGCTGCCATTAGAAAAGACAGGAGCAACAGGAAAACCAAATACAGTAAACAAGCTAGTCCATTCATTTTCTGGCAGGTATAATTCCCTAACTACAATTCTAAATATGCTGACTCATTACTTCTATGAAATAATACAAAACAGAACTGATTAGACCAGTACTATTCATACATGAAAGAAAAATACCAATGTAGAAGACAGCTAAAATATGTACAGATTGGAGGACATATTAAGTACCCTTCCAAAAAACAGTAAAACAGGTTTTCTCAAGTCCTCTTTTTCATTCTTGAACTGGAATTTGAAAATGCACTCTAGCACTCCCATACCATGACTATTCCAGATCCATAACTCTGTATTTTGGTCTGAAATGGCATTTGTACATAAAACCACTCAAGAAACAGAAACTTTTGTCCTAATAAGGTTCGATGATTTGCAGGCCCAATGGAGAGGTAGCCAGAATAACAGATGAAGTCAGACATTGCTGGGTTTTGAATGCCTCTCTGCCATTTGTCTCCTATGGTACCTTGGGCAAGTCACTGTTCTTTCCAGAAGTTCCCTGTGTAAAATGAAGACAATGTCCTCCTTGCAGGGATAAGAAATTAAATGAGCTAATGGGTAAAGATAGAAATAGAGATAGATTTAAATCTAGGTCTACTACTTATTAGCTATATGATTTTGGACAAGCAACTACTCAATTCAACATATATTTACTGAATGCAAAGTCCTGGGGATACAGGACTAACAGGGCCCCCGACCTCAGGGAGTTTAGATTCTGGTGAGGTAGACAAAGATGCAAGCTGATAGTCAGAATATAATGTTAAAGGCAGTTAATTTTTTTTTTTTTTAAAGATTTTATTTATTTATTTGACAGGACCCTGGGATCATGACCTGAGCCGAAGGCAGAGGCTTTAACCCACTGAGCCACCCAGGCGCCCCAATTTGTTGTTTTCTCATAATCATCTCAGGTTGGCCTTAATGAGATGCTTCAGTACACACAGATAAAATGTAACAACTAGTCCTGAATGTAGAGGCTTTTTCAAGAGCAAAGCCATTTATCATCACTTAAAGAGCAACACTTTTAAATGTCATACTCTGACTTATCAACCAACGTTTCTTCTTCAAAAGTATATACCCTTGATGGGGCGCCTGGGTGGCTCAGTGGGTTGAGCCGCTGCCTTCGGCTCAGGTCATGATCTCCGAGTCCTGGGATCGAGCCCCGCGTCGGGCTCTCTGCTCAGCGGGGAGCCTGCTTCCTCCTCTCTCTGCCTGCCTCTCTGCCTGCTTGTGATCTCTCTGTCAAATAAATAAATGGGATCTTTAAAAAAAAAAAAAAAGTATATACCCTTGAAATACAATATGAACTCGATCCAACATTCTTAATTCCTTTTCCAACAGCTTCAGCCTGGCTCTGAGCAGGCCAGATCATATAGACAGATGACCAGCTTATAAGATTTTTGAATGATAAATGGTGGTTGTACACATGCAAAAGGAAGGCCATAACAGGAATATTTGTCTAGAGCCAGGAGCTGGCTGTCTCCAGAGACCTTTGAACTGTGGCAATAAATGTTCCTAAATACTTTCACTTGAACTGAAAGATACATGAAGAAAAAAATGAATCTTACTTTATAGACGTTAGTTTATCAGTAGCCATGGACTGTCCTCACTAGGTATACAGCTTATAGCAATATTGAAAATAAGAGCAATATGGAAAGAGAGCATGAAAAAAACCCATACCCATTGTAATGGTAACAGTATGGATACTTACTGGATGCTTACCATAAGCCAGGCACTATCTTTATGTGTTTTAAATGTTCTATTTCACCTCATCCTCACAACAACCTGAAGAAAGATATTATCACACCTATTTACATATAAAAAAGCAAACATTTTAAAGCATTTAAGGAACCTGCCTCAAGTTGTTCAGGTACCCCAATATAGTAAATGTATTTATAATTATGTGTGTGAGCTGTTTTACCAATGTTGTAACCAATATATTTAAACACACCATGTCGTGACACAACATATTATAAAAGCTACTAAAAATTTTTTTAAAGGATGGGGCGCCTGGGTGGCTCAGTCAGATGGGTGTCTGGCTCTTGATCTCAGGATCCTGGGATTGGCTCTGTGCTCAGCCGGGAGTCAGCTTGAGGATTCTCCCCCTCTCTCTTTGTCCCTCCCCCAGCTCACAAGCACTCTCTCTGAAATAAATATATTTAAAAAAACAACTTAAAGGATGAGATTTTAAAAGTAACACAAATAGCTCCAGTATTTTCTTCTTGCTTTCCAAATGGCTTACTATACATGTGCCCCACTTTGGAGACCACCACGTTAGATCACAGGCAGTCAAAATCCAAGAACAAAAGTGAAGATTATCAGTAGTTTTCAAACTTGAACATGTATCACAGAATCATTACCACCCCAGACACACTTAAAGAGCACCACTAGACCCTTAAAAATTTAGAGGAACTTGTGTTCTCCTTGAAACTCCCAGGCGTTCATTCCTCTGCTCCTTCCATTAAGCTTTCCAAATCGGTGATGTGGGCCCTGGGCTGGCATGGGAGATAAAAAAGACTCTTTCTGCAAAGTCAAAATACAGTTCTAGGGGTTTCAGCTTTCAGAAGACTTCCACAGGCAAAAGCACAGAGAGTAAATAATGCCTTCAAGAATACTTGAACTGCAGGGGGGAAAAAAAAAAAGGAATACTTGAACTGCAGGACCCAGGCACCTGAGCACCCACTAGGAATTCAGAAATAAAGGCCACAGACACGTTAAATCCAAGGCTGCTAAGAAGTGCCTGGAGTTGATAAGCTGCTAGAAATCCATCTACTACCAAGTGCCAAGTTAAAATGATATGCTTCTTCTGTGGACAAAAAGCCCATCTTTCATACTGAATCCTCACAATTTTTTTATTCCATAATAGGTAAAACTGTGAAAAGGGTCTCATATTCAAAACATGAACTATCGCATTATTTCCATATATTAAAAATGGTTAGGGGGGCGCCTGGGTGCCCTCTGGGGGCTCAGAGGGTTAAAGCCTCTGCCTTCGGCTTGGGTTATGATCCCAGGGTCCTGGGATCGAGCCCCACATTGGGCTCTCTGCTCAGCAGGGAGCCTGCTTCCTCCTCTCTCTGCCTGCCTCTCTGCCTACTTGTGATCTCTATCTGTCAAATAAATAAATAAATAAAATCTTTAAAAACAAAATGGTTAGGAATTTTTTCATTCTGAAACTCTAGCTTTTACAGTAATCCTAATAATATCTGAATGGGTAACTCTGAGCTCTAGATTTCCAAAGGATTGTTAAAACTTTATTTTTTTATCTCATACTTATTTCCTCCCCAAGGTTAATGCAAATTAGAATTTATTTTGACCTTCAAAATCATGAACTTTTTTTTTTTTTTAAAGATTTTTATTCATTTATTTGACAGAGAGAAATCACAAGTAGGCAGAGAGGCAGGCAGAGAGAGAGGAGGAAGCAGGCTCCCCGCCGAGCAGAAAGCCCGATGTGGGGCTCAAACCCAGGACCTGGGATCATGACCTGAGCCGAAGGCAGCGGCTTAACCCACTGAGCCACCCAGGCGCCCCAAAATCATGAACTTCTATAAGCTGAAGCCATATCTGAAGAAGAGTAAGGTCAAGAAAAATAATCAAAAGTAAATTCCTCAGGGTACCTAGCTGGCTTAGTCCATGGAGCACACAAATCTTGATCTCAGGGTTGTGAATTCTGGGTGAAGAGATTTTAAAATAAAATCTTAAAAAAAAAAAAAAAAAATTAATTCCTCTCCAGTCATGTGATTTGAGAGTATGCACTTACAAGTACACAAATACTAGCTTAGCCAGAAGACACTTTATAAAGGTGAGATCACAGATATTGCAGGGATTTTGCAAAGAAAATGTTTGTTTACAATTTTCCTCCATATTTCTACTTGGATTCCTGCTTGAGGAAAATTATAAGTTGATACAGGAGGGAGGAAAAATGACCTTCAAATAGCTGTAATCGAAAACACCGGGGGATCTTTAACTAGGGAGGGAAATGTAGCCATCTTTAGCTCTGGAGAACTTGCCTAACATTAAGCAGTAAGATGCTGGTCATATTCCCAAGCCAAAGAGCCCACTCAAGAGAGATCTTATTAAGGCTTTTTGATGATTATATTACCTAAAATGAATAAAAAGATAAGACATCCCCTCCACTCCTCCACACATATTCATTCACTCTTTGTCTTTATATTTACATACCCATCTTAACTTCAGCTTTTGGGGCCAGAAGCAGAAGGCACAAAAAAATACCAGCATATTCCAATTCTTAAAACTATGTACCAAACTGAAGAACTAGTAGCTCCAGATTGCAAACCAAGAGGAAGCATCTGATCTCAAAGATCACCCTGGGCTAGCTACCCAGTCTCGCCTGCTGTAAGAGCTTTGCATCCATCATCAATAAAGTTACAAAAATACAACATTTTACTAAACAAAGTGTAGCTCTTTATCCTAGAATTCAACTACCATTTTCCCCCCAGTTCCTATCTTAAGCACTATGTTATCTGTTAGTAAATGACCTCAGCGGATGGTTTTATAAAGGAAAGGAAGGCACCAGAGGGAAAAGAGCTCACGCATAGCTAAGTTACAACTTTGGAGGTTTTGCTTTCTAGTCTGTGATCCTTACAGTGTTAATATGCTATTTAGAAACAGATCCCACAGTTGGCTTTATAGGATTTATAAATCCCAGGTACTTAAGAACTGGTTCTGCTCAAACAACTTCACATGTCCAGTCTGCCTGCCTCAGAGGAAGGACTGCGGTCTCAGGTGCACTGTGACTCCCAGCTGACCACCATCTGTACACCAACGAGGCTGGTAAGACATGAAACATATCAAATAATAAAGTGTCTACAATGACTTGGAAAGAACTTAGCCATCATTGTTAAATTCTATACTTCCATTTTGTAAAATGAGTGCACTGTAACACAATGCCAACTGGCACATGAACTATTATTTCACCTATTGCCTGTATTATACCAAATGCAAACAAAATCTAAGACTAAGAGGCTTCTTCAGGAAGATATTTTTGGATAGAACTGTATATTCTGAGCCGTAGGATTGCCAGAATTTTTAATAAAGATACAGAGTACAATACTCCTTTCCCATACCTACCAATGTAAACAAAATTAGAGCAACAGCATAAAACATTTAAGCGGAGATCATTTTTGGAAACTGTAGGTTGAATTAACTTTATTTTATAAGGAATTTAGAAAACATGAGCAGATATTGATACTGCATTAAAAAACAATTTAGTCTGTACATCATTCTGATTTTAAAAATCAAAGAGTCAGTGTGACACTAAAAAATGTTTTAACAGAGAAATGTGTTTCACTTTAGGACAAAAAAATACTATCAGTGTTTTATTACAACTAGATATACAAACAAAAAGGTAGTAATGCTAAAATGATATAAAACTCTGAATCTCAAAGTGATCCAGGAGGCTGAAGGGAGCACCAACTGTCACCAATGTGAGACTGCCACATTATTCTATCAAAAAAAAAAAAAAAAAAAAAAAAAAAAAAAAAAAAAAAAAAAAAATCACTAAGTGATAAAAATAGGCAAATAAATAAAAGGAAAGGAAAAGTAACCCAAGATGCCTGCATTTCAGAGTAAATGATTTATTTGGTTCTCCTGTTACATGTGTCTTGTTTGTTTTCTTCTTCTAAGAAAGAAAGATATGAAAGGAATCTAAGAATATCCACCTTAGTTTTTCAGTAAGCATAACAATATATATTGAAGAAATGATTGATAGTCCTTGTCATTTTAACCACTTAATGTACTAAGAATGACTTTAGTATGCTTTATTTTCTTCTTTTTAAAAAACTCTTAAGTCAAGAATATTCAGAAACTTCTCTCTTAATTTAAGACATATATCTATTTAATTCCTGGCTATTTTCTTTTTTTCAAGAGGTGACAACAATACAAAGTTCTAATATACCAGGAATCTTGAAAAGAACATTGGGTGATCCAGTTACAATATTTTAAATTAGAATATTCAGGAAATATATCTGAGGGGTCAAAAATATAATTTATGACTCCCATGAGTTAAATTTCACTGAGAGATGCTTAAATCTAAGTCTACAACACAGGTACCATTATGCTGGAAATTTTTTAAGAAAGAAAATTCATAACCTACTCAATAATCCTGGAGAAAATGTGGATTAAAATTATTGTGTTTTTATGTACAGATGTATAAACAAACACTTGCCGGGGGGGGGGGGGGGGGAAGGAAAGAATATTTCTAGGCTACAAATCACTTTCTTTTAAGGAAGATTAAAAAAGATTTAGTAGCTAGACACAGAACTAGAGGCTGTGAGGGGGAACCTAAAAGGAGTAAATACTAAAACTCTTTGCAGTGTAAAGAAATGCAAAAACCTCTTATACTACAAATATTTAATTTTATAAAACCAAAAAGCAGTCCAACTATTGCCCATTTATGATGATAAAATTGAAACAAAAACTGAAACATTTTGTACAAATTCTATTACAACATTCATAAGCCCAGTTCATATTGTTCCATGGAGTCAAGTAAGATTTAAGCTGAGGGTGGGGGGGTGGGGGGGCACGGACACAAAATTAGAAAATTTTACCTATTTTTGAGAAGATGATCACAATTTCATTTCAAGAGGATAAGGTGAAGAGCCCCTTAGTGACTTGTATACTTTATTACTGTCAATAGAAAGTCCAAATATTTCCATTTTTTTAAACTTCTGGAATATTATCCAGATATTTAAAATATTGATAAAGTTTACATTAAAGGACATAATAGACAGAAAACAGGCCTGCTTTAAATACAGTTTGATAATTCTGGTGGTACTTACTGAAAGAAGATTTCTTTAGCAAATACTGGTTTCATATATTTAAAAAAAAATCAGCAAGACAGAATTTTAAAAATCTTAATTTACAATACATTGTAAACTGGAGACAACTGCCACATGTGTCACAGACCAGCACAAGTAAAAAGTTTTTTCCGGATGTTTTATAAGACTTTGTATCTTCCTTTATTTGTTGGTTGGTATGAATTTTGCTAAAAGAGAAAAAAAGGTGCATAATCAGAAAAAGCAAAGGAAGAAAAAAATACATGTCAAAGACATTTCCTTTCCAAACTTACAGCATTATCAGATATTTTGAACAGAAAATGTTAGTATTATACTGAGGAAGGAAAAACTCAATAACCAATCATCTGTGTTCATGTGACTACTCTTAAGACAGCAGTTTTGAACAAACTAATGGTGGTGGCATCAAGATTTTTTATCACTTCTTGGTGAAACAGTCTTAAAAGCCCTTGAATCAAAGGTTGTTTTCCAAAAAAAAAAAAAGAAAAAGAAAAAATTTTCTTCTTCCTTCCTGTTTTGTGTAGCTTCTATTCTTTAAACCTTTTATCACCCCAAAGAAAGTTCTGTAAGGGGAATTGTAGAAAAGGCCTCCAAAACACATTCGTGGAGAAAGGACAAAGTGTCCTTTCAAAGGGCCTTCACCCAGTGTATATATATATTATAGGGAGCTTACAAACTTCAACTGGCACTAAAGACACAGGGATGGGGGCAACTAGGTGGCTCAGCTGGTTAAGCATCTGGACTTTTGATTTCAGCTCAGGATCAAGCCCTGAGGCTGGCTTCACACTCAGCTGGGAGTTTGCTTCTCTCCCTCTGCTCCTCCTCTGCCTCATATGCATGCTCTCCAAAGCAAATAAATAAATCTTAAAAAAAAAAAAAAAAGACACAGGGATACGTTCACCTTCTTTGGGAAGGTGATCTGTAAGAGGATGCCTTTTCCATGGCATAACCCCTTTGGAAAATTATTTAGCAAAACTTATGTAAACCTAACTACATCTACACTACAACTGGCAATTCAACTCCAAGGTATATACCCAAGAGAAAAGCATACTGATATATACAAAAGAGACATGAAAGAGTTCTCAGAGAAGGGCAGCCTGGGTGACTCAGTTGGTTAAGCATCCGACTCTTGGTTTTGGCTCAGGTCATGATCTCAGGGTTGTGAGATACAAGCTCAATGTCGTTCCACAGTCAGTGTGGAGTCTGCTTAAGACTGCCTCTCCTTTCCCCTCTACCCCTGGCCCCCGCGCTCTCTCTCTCTCTCTCAAATTAAAAAAAAGAAAGAAAGAAAGAAAGAAAGAAAGAAAGAAGAAAGAATGCTCAGAGAAGTGTTATTCATAAAAACAAAAAAGTAAAATAGTCCCAAAGTCCAATACATAAATTGTGGGTATATTCACAAACTAAATACTACACAGCCATGAAAGACAATTAATTACTGCTACATGCAACAACATGGATTTCCTCCAAGTAATGTTGAGTCAAAGAAATTAGATATAAAAGAATACACAGCAATCAATCCACTTAAATGGAGTTCAAAAATAGGTGCAACTAATCTACCATGTTAAAAGTCAGAATACTGTTACATTCGGGGGAGGGGTATGTGGGTGACTTCTCAAATGCTGGTATTATACTAAGTTACTTGATCTGGACAGAGATGACATCAGTGTGCTTCCTTTGTGAGAATTCACCAAGCTATATGTTTATGACTTGTGTACTTTTCTGAATTTATATTATAGTTCAAAAAAATATTTACTAAAACAAATTAAGAAAGTCTTTGAGGTTTTCACTCACCAGCCGAATCAGTTCTTCTTTTATAAGCCTGGTGATTTCTGCCTTTGCTTTCTGCACAGCCAGTTCATTGGCACCTGGTGAATGAGAGGAAAGCGTTATTTGTATTACTAGAATTACACTGGATGTTTATCCATGTCATGGAGATCCAATAGGAAATACTGTAGATGACTTCTTTTTAAAGAAGATTTTATTTATTTGACATAGACACAGCAAGAGAGGGCACACAAGCAGGCAGAGTGGGAGAGGGAGAAGCAGACTTCCCACCAAGCAGGGAGCCTGATGCAGGGTTCAATCCCAGGACCCTGGGATCATGACCTGAGCCGAAGGCAGGCAGACGCTTAACGACTAAGCCACCCAGGTGCCCCTATAGATGACTTTAAAAAACACTGTACTGCCTGCCAATATAGCCTTTCAGAACCTGGTGGAACATCATCCACATTATATAATGGCTGCTTATTATTCTGATTCCTTTTAGAGTTTCAAATATAACCAATGAGATCACATTACATGTGGTGTTAAGAGTTCTTGGTGGGGGGGAGGGGAGTGGGGCACCTGGAGTTAAGTGTCCAACTCTTATTTCGATTCAGGTCATGATCTCAGGGTCATGAGCTCAAGCTCCTCATCCTACTCCACACTCAGCAGGGAGTCTGTTTGAGATTCTTTCTTGCTCTCCCTCTGCCCCTCCTGCTCGTGCTCTCCCCCCAAATTAATAAATAAATCTTAAAAGAAAAAAAAAAAGAGTTCTTGGTATGATTAAAAAGAGCAAAGAAAATATGATTAATACTTTGTCCAAAAGAGACTAAGAAAAAAAGTTGAAGAGAAATATAAACTCCTTGGTTCATTTATTTAATAAATACTTATTGGACATTTATTATATTCCCTAAGGTGGAGGACTATCCAAGTTAAAGGAGAAGTGATGCCATGGAATATTTTATGAAGGGAATCCCATGTGTAATGGTATAAATGAGGAAAGGCATGCTTAGGGGTGCCTGGGTAGCTCAGTTGGTCATGATCAGCTCAGGTCATGATCCCAGGGTCCTAGGATCAGGCTCCTCATCAGGCTCCCTCCTTAGCAGGGAGCCTGCTTCTCTCTCTCTTTCTCCCTCCCTGCTGGTGCTCTCTCTCTCTCCTAAATAAATAAGCTAGGGAAAAAAAAAAAGGGCATGCTTAATTACTGAGAGGTATACTATAGTTGGGAAAGAACACAGCAAGATAGCCTAGAGGATAAGGGAGTTTGGAGACATTCTTTTATTCAGTTATTTTAATTCAAGAAATATAAAGTTCTCACCATGTATGATATAGACTGAGAGATTCATTATACAAAGAACTCATTCATGCTCTTTATGATCTTGCAGACTTTAGAAAAACAAACTTGTTAAGATATTATAACAGAATGAGAAGGTAGGAAGCAGTCTATCAGAATGACTTCCAAATATCACTCCTTACAAAAACCTCTCTCTCAGTTCTCCAGGCAGAGTTAAATGGCAAAGAGTTGAGAAGCAAATAAAGTAAGAATAAAGCAGATACTAAATCCAAGAGGAAAAACAGGTATTATCAGCACTGATGGCAGATGAAACTCAATTCTGAGACTGTTGTACTTCAAGTGCTCATGTGACAACCAGCTGGAAATGTCAGTTAAAGCCAATGGAAATATGGACCAGAAGTAAAGGAGACGTAGAGATGAGAGAGTCATGAAGGATAGCATGGAGGGATCTGATGCCAAGGGACAATGCCAGGGAACAGGTAAATCTAGATAGGTAGCACACACCAAAAATAAATAAATAAAATAATAATAAGTAAACAAAAGCTAAAAAAGGGGACCAGCTGCGTGGCTCAGTCAATTAAGGATCTGACTCTTGGTTTCAGCTCAGGTCATGATCTGAGGGTCATGAGATCAAGCTCCACGTCCGGTTCTGTGCTGTGTGCAGCCTCCTTAAGATTCTTTCTCTCTCAAAAAAAAAAAAAAAAAAAAAAAAAAAAAAAGATTCTTTCTCTCTCTCTGCCCCACAACTCCCCTCCCTGGCCAAAAACTCAAAATAAACAAAGAAAATAAAATTAAAATTAAAAAAATAAAAGTAGATAGGTAGCACAGTGTATACTGATAAAAATGAAAGAGCTGTACCAACAGAATAGAAATTAAGAACTAGGAGTGAAATGTTAAACAATATGAAAACTAGAGATGCAATGTAGAAAACTGTGTATTTATCCTTTTTTTTTTTTTAAGATTTTATTTATTTATTTGACAGAGAGAAAGAGCACAAGTAGCAGAAAAGCAGGCAGAGAGGGAGGGGGAAGCAGGCTCCCTGCTGAGCAGAGAGCCCGATGCAGGGCTCAATCCCAGGGGCCTGGGATCATGACCGGAGCCGAAGGCAGACGCTTAACTGACTGAGCCACCCAGGCGCCCCTGTATTTATCATTTTACGTAAGAAAAAGAAATCAGGAAAACAAGCCATAGAATTCCCCTTGTTAGACAAAAATGACCTTTTCTGGTCCCAAAGAGAGCAAAGGAAGGGAGGAGAGGAAGAAAGGAAAGAGATGAAGGAGGAAAAGGAAGAGGAGAGGAGAAATAGCAAGGGGAGGAAGAAGAAGAAACAGTTTAACAATAGGAAGGAAAGAGCCAGTAGTATGGCTGTGAAGTTATAGCAACATATCTAATCTAAATCCTACACCTCCACCAGCCAGCAACCACACATTTTAAAGCTGTAGGTGCTGGAAGAGAAGAGAGATGGATAAAAGAAAACAAAAGGGTAGAATCAAGAGCAAAGCCAGGCTAAAAATTACAACCAAAATGAAATTCAGGAGGAAAATATGCTACTCGGCATGATTTGGTGTGAAGTTGTTGATATTCTGTGCTGTTTTAAAAAGAAAGAAAATGACACTCTCACCTAAATCCAAGTAGAAGAATAATTTTCCTATTTTAGTTAGAGTCTGACCATTTGGACCAGTTTAAAGTTTTGACTTATAAAGCCTCTTTAGGTAATAGGTTACATATGTTTATAAGCTGCCATGGAAAAGAGGCATTTCCTTTCATTGGTCCTAAAACAACTCTGGCTGCTTTTAAGGGATTCTCCACTAGTAAAAAGAGAGGGTCACAAAACAGGCTATAAATTATACAGGATGGCTAGGCACATAAGTCCTTCCTGTTCTCCTTCCCGCTGCCTGGTGGGAGGCCTGAAACTGCTGACCCACAAAGAGCCTCCAAGGAGCCAGGCATTAGTGTCCCTCCAATTACAGAACTAGAAACAGATGACACTAGGCTCCTTCCAACACCTGTTTTCATCCTATTAGAGTTCAGTTGATTTGGCTGGAGTTTCAAAAACTAAAAAATCTTTTAAAAAACGAATTATCTATGGGTGCCTGGGTGGCTCAGTGGGTTAAGGCCTCTGCCTTCGGCTCAGGTCATGGTCCCAGAGTCCTGGGATCGAGGCCTGCATCGGGCTCTCTGCTCAGCGGGGAGCCTGCTTCCTCCTCTCTCTCTGCCTGCCTCTCTGCCTACTTGTGATCTATCTCTCTGTCAAATAAATAAATAAAATCTTTAAAAAAAAAAAAAACAAAAAAACTAATTATCTATGAAAATCTCAAAGCGTTGGATCATTTTAATTACTAATGTCCAGTTCTTAACCATGACTATAGGTCTAGAATTCTAAAGATTCATTTTTGACAAGATTACCTTATTGCATAGGGTTTGGAAAAGGCTGGTTTAGGTTATAAAAATTAGATGTTATTTCCCAAGTACAAGTGGACAGTAGAGAGAAATGACCAGAAGCATTCTACATGGATGAAAAAGTCAAGCAGAAGCTGTGGGCTTCTCACTTCACTTAGCAGTAGAGGAGATATGTTCTGATAAAGCTCTATGTAAGATGAACCTTGATATATTACTTACGCTATACTAAACATAATTACCTTTAAATTCAAGAATTACACAGAGGATCCTTTTTCAAAGCAAATGCCCCTGATTTACATCTCTGATTTAAGGCAGGAATTTAAAAGTATTAGTTTTGCTTAAATGACACCCATGATATTCAAGCTGAAAATAAAAGTATGACTGCATGTATACCAAGGGTTTTATCATCAGATTCCACTGGAAGACACTGTGTCTACAACCTGTATGGTCTAAAGAACAACAGAGTAGGGGAGACCTGTCCAGTTCCAGGTGCAGAAAGATGTCAGTGTAACTTTCTCTCCTTAAAGCGGTAGGTGCCAGCTATCTTCATTTTACTACACAGTAAGGAAAAGTATCACATGATTTAGAAACACACAGCCACTGGTAGAACAAAAGTCTTTCGGGACACATAAAAGGATGCATTTAAAAACCTGACTTAGTAAAAGACACAATCACCAAAAAAACAAAAAAACAAAAAAACAAAAAACAAAACCATGAAATTTGCTTAGCTCTAGCTCTACATCCTTTGTATACCATTTTAAAATATGCATGAATCTTAAATATGCGCGCATTTTAAAATATGCATGAAATAATGGCAGAATGGTAATAACAGGGAACATATAAAGGCTGCATTCAAGTTTCCCTACTGCCACAATTCATCATTAACTTTTTTTTTTTTAAGATTTTATTTATTTATTTGACAGAGATCACCAGTAGGCGGAGAGGCAGGCAGAGAGAGAGGAGGAAACAGGCTCCCCGCGGAGCAGAGTGCCCGATGTGGGACTCGGATCCCAGAACCCTGGGATCATGACCTGAGCCAAAGGCAGAGGCTTTAACCCGCTGAGCCACCCAGGCGCCCCTCATCATTAACTTTAAAAGGTCCTATAGTGGGGGCGCCTGGGTGGCTCAGCGGGTTAAAGCCTCTGCCTTTGGCTCAGGTCATGATCCCAGTGTCCTGGGATCCGAGTCCCACATCGGGCACTCTGCTCCGCGGGGAGCCTGCTTCCTCCTCTCTCTCTGCCTGCCTCTCCGCCTACTTGTGATCTCTGTCTGTCAAATAAATAAAATCTTTAAAAAATAAATAAATAAATAAAAGGTCCTACAGTGAGAGTGCATCAGTGAAAATGGCAGAGCCTCGAACTCCAAAAGCCTGTCCTTTGACAAAAAGTGAATAAATTTACAAAAACCCGAAATCACCTGTATCAGAACTCTGGAAACTAATCAAAAGTTTATAGTAACCAGGAAAATACTTATTAAAAAAGAAAAAAAAAAACCTAGCATAATCTAGGAAACAGCACTTTTTAGTCCTTTAACTTACTCTGACCCTATCTTGCACTTTTGGCCAGGAAATGATTTCTACTTAGGGGTAGACAGGATACTCACTATTTCTCTTCTTGTGTCTTTATGCTAAGATGCCACACAAAAACAACCGAGGTGACCAATTCATAGGAAAGTGGCTGAACAGGCACAGCACTAATTAACTTTTAGTCATGTTTGTGGGATGGAAAGAATCAAATCCTAATAGGTAAGCAAATCATCTATAGATTTTATTCAGTATAGAACTTACCTAAAATTAAGTCTTCACAAAATCAAATGCCAAAATGTAACAAGAACAAACACTGTTACTAACAATGACAGAATTTATTTACAATATACTTACAATGGATACCTTCTAATGATCTTCCCAACAACAAACTTTAGAGAAAAGCTAACCATTCCCAACAACAAACTTTAGAGAAAAGCTAACCATTACAGTAGCTACTAGCCATGTATGTGGCTATTTAACTTTAAATTAATAGAAATTGGGGCACCTGGCTGGCTCAGTCAGTAGAGCATGCAACTCTTGATCTCACAGTCATGAGTTTGAACCCCACAGTGGGTGTAGAGATTACTTAAAAAAATAAAAAATCAGGGGCCCCTGGGTGGCTGAGAGGGTTAAGCCTCTGCCTTTGGCTCGGGTTGTGACCTCAGGGTCCTGGGATCGAGCCCCACACTGGGCTTTCTGCTCAGCGGGGAGCCTGCTTCCCCCTCTCTCTGCCTGCCTCTCTGCCTACTTGTGATGTATGTCTGTGTGTCAAATAAACAAATAAAATATTTAAAAAAATCAAATATGACGGGTGCCTGGGTGGCTCAGTGGGTTAAAGCCTCTGTCTTCGGCTCAGGTCATGATCCCAGGGTCCTGGGATCGAGCCCCACATCAGGCTCTCTGCTCAGCGGGAAGCCTGCTTCCTCCTCTCTCTCTGCCTGCCTCTCTGCCTACTTGTGATCTCTGTCAAATAAATAAATAAAATCTTAAAAAAAAATCAAATATGAATTCCTTTACAAAATTAAATAAGATTTACAAATTTTAGTCACACTGGCCATATTCTGAGTGCTCCACAGTCACTACAGAGCCTTCCCTTGGACAGTGCAGCTTTTAAGAGATCAAATAGAGGATAGGCCTGCCAAGTAATACTTTGTATCCTGAAGACAAACGACTATGGGGCCTAATCAGATGCATTACTCAAAAAATTTATTAAGTGTTTACCATCTGCTCTAAGAACAGAGCAGATGATAAAGTCACTACATCCACAGAACTCAAGTTGCTGGGGGAGAGGGGGACACAGACAAGTAAAAATATACTACAATTTCTGTGATGAGTACTGTGAAGAAAAATAAACAGGTAAAGAGCTAGGATGAGGTAATGCTTTTTTCTCTTCTCAGAAGTGATGTGTGCACCTTAAAGTAACTAGGCTAGTGTCTGAGATAATACACAGTGTGAGAAAGGGTCCTCTGGAGCCATTAAAGCCCTTTAAAGCACTAAGTATGCAGACTTTGAGCTTATGGAACACACAGAATGACTCTCTCCACAGCTCCAAAACCAGGATGCAACAAATATTTAGTTCATTAAATAGATGAAGTGGATCTGTAATTGTAAGTCTACTACAATTGTAAGTCTACTACAAAGATATTCAGATTAAATATAAATGAAGGGATGCAAGTGGTCCTACTATGCAGTGGGAGAATACATTAGGGGAAAAATACAAATGGAAACTCTTTCAAACTCATTCGTGAATGTGTGAAATAAAGTTAAAAACCAAATCTGATTGGGGTGCATGGGTGGCGCACTAAGTTAAGCATCCAACTCTTAGTTTAGGTTCAGGTCATGAGATCGAATCCTGGGTATGGCTCCATGCTTAGCAAGGAGTGTGCTTGAGATTCTCTCCCCTTCCCTCTCCCTCTGCTACTCTCCCTGCTCGTGTGTACCCCCACACCACACAATCTCTCAAACAAATAAAATCTAAAAACAAAACACACAAAAAAACCCAAATCTGATCACTCTATATGATACTTGTATACTTTGTGTTATGGTATCATCTGTCCTCGTTTTTTTTTTTTTTTTAAAGATATGCAAGAGCTTTTATGGGCATAATTTCATAGGGACTACTTGCTTGGATAAACATTCATTACGTGAGCTAATATACTGATTTATTTTCTAACATAAACTTTGGCCAGAATATTCTACTTATTAGAAGCATAAACACATCAGTCCTTAAAATACATGTTTTCTTTTAGAGTGATTCTCTAATTTGACTGAATCTCCAAGACTGAAAGAGTTCCATATATAGATCATTGACCTCTCTATATGTACTCAATTTCTAAATAAAGACCTTAAATGATATATGAATTTTTTTTTTCTTATAAGTGTTCCTTATTTTTAGTCTCTCAAGAACTGACCTTATAGTCTCTCCATGCCTGTTACATCTATATCAACTCTAACCTAACTCAAGACTGCAATAGAACAGTAATACATACTTTCAATTGCCAAGTAAATTTTCCGCTCTCCTTCCTTAGGTTCTTTTCCAGGTGGGAAATATGTTCCTCTGATTGTAATTGCAGCTTCAGAATATTCACTGATTCTCTGCAGAGCTTCCTTAGAGGTAACCTTCCACCTAGCAGTCTATGAAACAAAGAGTGGGGGAAAAATATCACTTTACAACAGGACAAAAACCTGGTGTATTGACAAAGAATAGGCTAGTTAAATAATATTATGATCAATATCAAGAATATAATTAACACCTTCACATAAAATCATTAGATCCTAATGTAACTAGAATATATTTATATAAATAAAATTTCTATTGTTGTCTCCCTCATCAAATAAAAAGTGAAGTAGCTATTAAAATGTTCACGGGTTTTAAAGAAGGTATTTTTGCTCCTCAAGAAGAGTTTTTACTCCATGATTTAAAAAAGGTTGAAAACTGGGACGCCTGGGTGGCTCGGTTGGTTGGACGACTGCCTTCGGCTCGGGTCATGATCCCAGAGTCCCGGGATCGAGTCCCACATCGGGCTCCCAGCTCCATGGGGAGTCTGCTTCTCCCTCTGACCTTCTCCTAGCTCGTGCTCTCTCTCACTGTCTCTCTCTCAAATAAATAAATAAAATCTTTAAAAAAAAAAAAAAAGGTCGAAAACTATTACTTGCCTGTGGGAAGTCATTGATCTCTAATTCTTCCTCATATCTCTTAAAAGATTCATTCTGTCCACCATCCTGTCTCTCCTCTTCTTGTTTCTCCAAAGGCACATAATTGAGCTTGGCATTAATCTTTTCAGCAAGTTGCTCTGCAATGGTTTTGGCAGACACAGTGGGAGCCAGGATGGTGCCACCTCTGAGAATTGCATTGGTGGCCTGTTGCATCACATCCTGCAGTTAAAGAAGACCTACAGTCAAATCTCAAATGAGGGCAGAGATAAGATCAGGATCCTACCACAAATTACTCTCTGGAAAGCCACTAACTAGAAGCATCTTTCTATTGCAGAGTCCTACTCAAGTGTAATTTAGCAGTACATATTAATAGTTTAATATATCTATCTCCCTTACACTGATGAGAAAAATAAAGAATATTCAACTCTATTCTTAAAAATTCTACTGGATCAAAATTAGGTAACTCTTGATATCAAATATAGTAAAATGTTTCTAAAATCATTTATATAACTTTGTGGCTCCTTAGAGTTTCCTCTAAATTAGCAACTTTGTCCACTACCACTGAACTCTCCTCCCACAACCCAAGCCCATGTCCAATAAATGACAGTAAATGACTGACCTACCTTTTTACTTTATTTTGTACCTAAACCTTTTAATTTGAACTTAATTTTACTATATGCCTAATGTGGGCAGAACTCTGTAGGTAGTACATGACTCAAACCTCAAGCTTTTCTAACAATGAGAAGGCATGGCTATTTGATTTCACCAGTAAAGAGTTATTAGCAATAATAATCCCAGGGAATATTAGATTAGGCACTATAATCCCCGTTTTCAGAGGAAGTAAGGCGTGAGTATAGCAGATATTTCATGGTAACTCACTGGCTAAACACTTGATCTTAGCCAAGCAGCAGAGAAGAGATTCTTGCTGGCTCAACAAAACAAACAGAAAGCTGAGACTCTAAGCCTCGACTGCAGCTGCCTCATTAAGTCAGTCCACTAGCATCTGGATTCGTCCTTCCCGCTTGGGTGTTACAGTCCTGAAGCTATTCAACCTACTGGACAGAGGGTTCTGTAGCTTCACAAACTCTCAAAAGCTTCAAAACACTGTTAAAATACATAAACTATTCTTTGGGAATGCTATGAAAATTTACTCTTAGTTAAAAATTAAATTGATAATTTTTTTTTTTAAGATTTTATTTGACAGAGAGAGATCACAAGTAGACGGAGAGGCAGGCAGAGAGAGAGAGAGAGGGGGAAGCAGGCACCCTGCTGAGCAGAGAGCCCGATGCGGGACTCGATCCCAGGACCCTGAGATCATGACCTGAGCCGAAGGCAGCGGCTTAATCCACTGAGCCACCCAGGCGCCCCTAAATTGATAATTTTTTAAAAATTAGGGGCGCCTGGGTGGCTCAATGGGTTAAGCCGCTGCCTTCAGCTCAGGTCATGATCCCAGCGTCCTGGGATCGAGCCCCATGTTGGGCTCTCTGCTCAGCGGGGAGCCTGCTTCTCCCCTGCCCCTCTGCCTGCCTCTCTGCCTACTTGTGATCTCTGTCAAATAAATAAATAAAAATCTAAAAAAAAAAATTAATTAATAAAAAAAGCTCTCAAGAGAAAGATGGCATGTGAAATATTTAACACATTTTCCACTGGTTAAGCCCATGTTAGTTTGAGTTATGTAACCAGGTATTACACTTCTGAGGAATTGTTTGTGTGCCCAATAAATCATCCAATAAAAGCAGATCAAGAAAGAAAAAGCAGAGTGGCTGGGTGGCTCAGTCAGTTAATCAACTGCCTTTGGCTCAGGTCGTGATCCCAGGGTCCTGGAATTGAGCCCCACATAGGGCTCCCTGCTTCCCCTGTGTCCCTCCCCCAGCTTGTGCTCTCTTTTTCTCTCTCAAATAAATAAGTAAAATCTTAAAAAAAAAAAAAAAAAAGGAAAAAGAAAGGGAGTTATTTCCTTAAGATTTTGGTAAGCTCAATCAGAATATTACTTTAAAAAACAATCAGCAGCTAACTTCCTTCAGTTAGGAGTTCCAAAATAGGCATTAGGACTTCTGTTAACCATATAAGAGGCATCATCCAAATGCAGTAATTAAAGAATTCTGTATTCAGATTAAGTTAAATTCCCACTAACTCAATGTCTAGAACAACTGGTTCACTTGCGCTGACATAAAAAGTAATGATGTAAACTTGGAACAAATTACTTAATACCTGAGACTCAATGCCCAAATTCTTCTGAGCATTGATTCTAAGAGCCAATCTCTTAGCAATTTCTAATTTCTCAGCATTTCCTGCAGTTGGAGCAGGAACACTGGATGTTCCAGGAGCAGCCATATCTTTAACTCTCTTCTTTGAATTAAACATACTTTCAATTTGTTCATCAATCTAAATAAGAAAAAAAAAAGATTAATAAAAATTGGATTAAAAATACCAATTTAGATATATCCACAGAAACTAATAAAGAATATTTCTATCATATGACTAGAATTAGACACTTGTATTTATGTTAATTCAAGCACACAGACCAACAGGAAAACAGACCAGCTATTTGCTGAGGGTAGCACATTTTAAAAAATCAATTACTTATGGCAGGAGAAACGAAAAAGAGTAAGAGAAAGAAAACAGAATACAATGCCACATGAACCAAGTGAGCACACTCCTAAGTGGTCCAGAAAATACATCCCAGTTTAGCAATTGAGGAACATGTGCTGTCAAGACAGAGCACCCAACATGTCAGTATGACTTGAGGCTAAATTAAACTGCAGTGAAAGAGGCTGGAAAAAGGGCAGTGTAACTCAAGGCCAGCAGGCCACTAAAAATACAGTCAACAGTTCTCAGGAAGAATGGTTCATGTTCCTAAGGCAGGGTTGCCCAAATCCTTCCCAACTTCTAAATGTAAATGGATTTGCCTTAAAAACTGGGTAACAGGGGCACCTGGGTGGCTCAGTGGTTTAAGCCACTGCCTTCGGCTCAGGTCATGATCTCAGGGTCCTGGGATCGAGTCCCGCATTGGGCTATCTGCTCAGCAGGGAGCCTGCTTCCCTCCCTCTCTCTGCCTGTCTCTCTGTCTACTTGCGATCTCTCTCTGTCAAATAAATAAATAAAAAATCTTAAAAAAAAAACAAAAAAAAAAACTGGGTAACAGAAAGGCACCTGGGGGGCTTAGTTGGTTAAGTGTTTGCCTTCAGGTCAGGTCATGATCCTAGGGTCCTGGGGTGGAGCTGCACGACAGGCTCCCTGCTCAATGGGGAGTCGGCTTCTCCCTTTGCCCCCTCCTCACTCATGGTCTCTCACTCTCTCCCCCAAATAAATAAAAACTTAAAAAAAAATATTGGGTAACAGAATCAGAAAATAAGGCTTTACTATTTAATTCCTTTGAAACCAAAAAAGGAAAAAAAAGTAAGGTTGGTTTCCTCACCAAAGCAAGAAAAAAGGATGACTGCTTCAACTCTTCCAGGAGCCATGTAAGTCCAACTGTGTCATCCTGACTGGACACATCTACCTCATAAGCTATTTGCATTTCCTTTTAAAGATGCCTTCTGCCCAACAATGACTATTGATAATACCCACTAAAGAGACACAAACCCCTTTATATACTTAAATTAAGCTAATAAGGCCTTATGTGCTAAAACTCAAACCCAGGGGAGAGCATGGGTAAGGTTTTAAAAATTAATTAGGTGGGGCACCTGGGTGGCTCAGTCAGTTGAAGCATCTGACTCGTGATTTCAGCTCAGGTCATGATTTCAAGGTTGTGAGACTGAGCCCTGCATAGGGCTCCATGCTCAGTGCTGATTCTGTTTGAGATTCTCTCCCTCCATCCTTCTGCCATTCTCCCTACTCATGCTTACTCTGTCTCTCTCACAAATTAATAAATAAGAAAAAAAACTGACCACAGAGATTCAATGAGATTCAAAATAATGTTCAAGGTAACAAAAAAAACTGAGCCTGGGTGGCACAGTAGGTTAAAACATACGACTCCTGATTTCTGCTCGGGTCATGATCTCAGGGTTGTGAGATTGAGCCCTGAGTCAGTCTCCATGCTGGGTGTGCATCATGCTTAAGATTCTCTCTCTCCCTCTGCCCCTACCCACCCTAAAAAAGAAA
Source organism: Lutra lutra (assembly GCF_902655055.1). Lineage (NCBI taxonomy): Eukaryota > Metazoa > Chordata > Mammalia > Carnivora > Mustelidae > Lutra > Lutra lutra. The sequence continues at coordinate 74,109,726 of NC_062282.1, read as the reverse complement.
ATAAAACTGGGAGGTGATTTCAAAGCAGGGCCATCAATTCTTTAATATTCTTCTTCTTCAGTGGAGCCTCTCCTTGAGGATGGGCTGGACTTAGTGACATATTTCTAAGAGCCAGAATAAAGTAGTAGTGGCAGTGTGCGACTTTAGACATTAGTCATAAAAGGCCTTAAGGCTTCCTCTTTGCTCAGTCCTTCAGCTCAGTCACTTTGGGAAAAGCCTACTGCCATGTTGTGAGGACACACAGGCAGAGGAAAGAAAAGAGGTATCCTGCCAACAACACAGTGAGTGAGCCATCTTAAAAGAACATGATCCTGTATCAGTCAAGCTCTCAGATTGCCATGCCCTGGGACACCAGCTTTACTGCAACCTCAGTGAGACCCTAAGCCAGAACTACCAGGCTAAACTAAACTGCTCCTGATCTCCTACCCCCCAAAAAATGTGAGATAATAAATGTTTGTTGTCTTACCTACAAGGTTTTGGATTGATTTGTTATACCATAAGCAAAAACTGTAACAATGACTTAATTAAATTTTAATCAGTATGGTATACTAGAAAGAAATGGTGTAGGGTTAATGAGAGATGGGTCTGGTGCTGTCTGAGCTTAAGAGGCAATGTGGCTGTGGGCCAAATACTTTTTCTGGGCATCAAATTCCTCAAACAATAAGATCAGAATGAATTCCTGATTCTAAAATTATGTCCTGAGCTTAGGTTTAATTGAAAAAACAAAAAACCCCAAAACTTCTATGATCAATGATCAAATGCGTTAGAGAATTTCTGAGTTAAACAAGCTTCTTGAATTGAGGATTTTATACATACTTTGATATGCTAATACCATTACTAGTGGTATACACTAGGAAGAGTTTCCAAAAATTATTTTATAATGAAAACATGCTCTTCTAAAGCTATAGCTTCTTTGGGTCCAAAGGATATTCTGTAAAACCACGAATATGCTGAGTTCCCAGGGCCCCTCTTCACTGGGTCACAAATAATACCATTAGCTAAGACCATGACATCTGAAGTAAGATTGGAATGGGTACAGGGCCCAGCTCATTCCATTAATTGCTATGTAAATTTGAAAAGATTATTTCTAAGTCTCAGTCTCCTCAATTATAAAATGGGAATACTCTTTCGAGTATCTACCTTGTCTGGATAATGTGCAGAACTAAATGAAGTATTCCCTGTAAAGCATCTGATACAATGCATGGCACTTAGTAACACTCAAAAATGCTAACTATTATTGCTTTTTGTTTTCTAAGTAAGTTCTACTACACCCAACATGGGTGGGGCTTACATTCAGGACCCAAAGATGAAAACTCACATGCTCAACCAACTGAGCCCCCCAGGAGTCCTGCTGACTACCATTAATGACAATATTCTATAACGATTAAGTTTAACAAAATAAAAATATTAGTACTAATATTATAAAAGACATGGGGAGCCAGGGACTCTTCACACCACTACAGGGGATGCAGACTAGTATTCACTTTGCAGGAGGACGATCTAACATAATGTTTTAGAACCAAATTCGATACACCTTTTAGCCTAGCAATGCCATTTACACATTCAACTTCAACTTAATCTGATGAATGTCAAAATTAAATGCACAAGGATAAGTAGTAAAGAACAGTTTATGATTAAATATATTCCAAATATGAATATACAGAAACAACCAACATATTAGAAATTAGGTTTTTTTTTTTTTTTAAAGATTTTATTTATTTATTTGACAGAGAGAAATCACAAGTAGGCAGAGAGGCAGGCAGAGAGAGAGGAGGAAGCAGGCTCCCTGCTGAGTAGAAAGCCCGACGCGGGGCTCGAACCCAGGACCTGGGATCATGACCTGAGCCGAAGGCAGCGGCTTAACCCACTGAGCCACCCAGGCGCCCCAGAAATTAGGGGTTTGATTAAACTGTAGAACATCCATATAATGAAATATTATGTAACCATTAAGAATAATGTAAGGGGGCACCTGGGTGGCTCAGTGGGTTAAAGCCTCTGCCTTTGGCTCAGGTCATGATCCCAGCATTCTGGGATAGAGCCCTGCACCGGGCTCTCCGCTCAGCAGGGAGCCTGCATCCCTTCCTCTCTCTCTGCTTGCCTCTCTGCCTACTTGTGATCTCTGTCAAATGAATAATAAATAAAAATCTAAAAAAAAAAAAAAAATAATGTAAGAATGTGGGGTGCCTGGGTGGCTCAGTCAGTTCAGCATCTAACTCTTGATTTTGGCTCAGGTCATGATCTCAAGGTCGTGGGAGTAAGCGCTGGTAGGGTCTGTGCTCAGCAGGGAGTGTGCACAAGATTCTCTCCTACCCCTTTTTCCACTTGGGCATGCGGGCGCGCTCTCTCAAATAAATAGAAATAAATCTTTAAAAATTCACTTTAAAAAAATGCAAGAATGAATTTGCTAAAACGAGAAGATTTTAACCTAAGACTATTGTTGTAAAGAAGGTTTATAAAGCAGTATGGCCTCATTTTTATGAAAATACATAAATATGGATAGGGCATATGAGAATATACACAGAGACAGAGAAAGGGTGGGGAAGGGCACATACCAAAAAGGTTTGCAAGAACTGGCTATCTCAACAAGAGATAAGAATGGTAAGACCTCCAGGACGAAAGCAACAATGCTTCAACTGGCAAGAATGAGGCTTAGAAAAAGGACACTTACGTCAACTGCAGCGTCCTCATCATCTGAATCTTGCAGACCGAGAGCCGCTTTTTGCAACTTTTTCCTCTCATTAGCCAAAGCTTGTTCTGTCTCATCAAACTTGAATCCCTTACCAGAGAACCCACTACTCTTTTTAATTATTTTCCCTTCCTTTCAAGGAAAAATAAAAAAGGTTAGTTTCATACTAAAAAACTTTAGTGTTCAAGAACTTAGGAATAATTATTTTTCAAGGTCGTACAGGTCAATGTAACAAAAACAGTTCATCTAGCACAAGAACAACAACAAAAAGAACTCTACGTAATACTGAGCTAAAGCAAGAGAGGACTTTGTTTTCACTCCTTTTCCCCCTCCTAAAGAGATAAAATAATCCCATCAAGGTTTACAAGTATTAAATATTCAACACAATAATGAGCTGCATAAAAACAATGAGAGTTAAAAAAAACTCACAGCTTTCTGCTGATCTTTGAAATCACTCCAAAGTTTCTCCAGATCAGGAGGCACTGCAGTTCCCGACAATTCAAGAGCTTTAATTATGTCACCGGCATAGCGAGCTTGATCTTCTGTGATAAAAGTATATGCATAACCCTAATGAATGATGAAAAAGTGCAACTATTAGGCACTAACAACATGACTCTTACTCAGATCAGAAGATAAAATTTGAACCACCTAATATATCCTCTTAAGACTAACTTCATTACTAAAGAATTTTTTAAAAAGGAGAGTCCTACTAAATTCTTTAATGCTACAAGTGAAATATCTAAGTTTAATATTTAAAAATAAGCAAAACCAAGGGCGCCTGGGTGGCTCAGTGGGTTTGGCCTCTGCCTTCAGCTTGGGTCATAATCTCAGGGTCCTGGGATTGAGCCCCAAATCGGGCTCTCTGCTCAGCGGGGAGCCTGCTTCCCCCTTCTCTCTCTGCCTATTTGTAATCTCTCTCTCTGTCAAATAAATAAATAAAATCCTTTAAAAAAATTCTGTAGGAAGGTGCTTTCTTTAAAAAAAAAAAAAAAAAAAAAGCAAAACCAGAAAATGTGATTTCTTCATGTATATAGAATTATGATTTTAGATAAATACACAAATGCACTGTCATGCATAGGAGTTTTAATATAGTACATTATTTTTCCCCTTTCTGTTTGCATTCCTTTCCTACACGACCTACTGCACCACTCTATTCCAACTAACTTGTATTAACTTTCTAGGATGTAGCTTTCCACATAATTTTTCCCCTACATAGTTTTTCTTTTTTTTTTTTTAAAGATTTTATTTGACAGACAGAGATCACAATTAGGCAGAGAGGCAGGCAGAGAGAGAGGAAGGGAAGCAGGCTCCCTGCTGAGCAGAGAGCCCAGTGCGGGGCTCAATCGCAGCACCCTGGGATCCTGACCTGAGCCAAAGGCAGAGGCTTTAACCCACTGAGTCACCCAGGCACCCCTCCCCTACACAGTTTTTAAGACCAATAAAAGATTTTAAAAATTTGTGTGTGCATATATGTATTTGTGGGTATGTATGCACATACATACACATGCATAACTCTAGCCTTTTTCTTGCCTGAACCGCAAAGCTCCTGGAGGGACACGGGGTGGGGGGTGCTCAGTCCATTAAGTGTCTGTCTTTAGATCAGGTCATGATCCCAAGGTCCTAAGATTGAGTTCTGCATTAGGCTCCTTGCTCAGCGGGGAGCCTGCTTTTCCCTCTACCTGCCACTCCCCCAGCTTGTACTCTCTCTGACAAATAAATAAAATCTTAAAAAAAAAAAAAAAAAAAAAAAAAGCAGCTCCTGGAGAAATGTGAAACCTAAGGCTTTAGAGAATCCCCAGGGAGATGATGTAGCTGACTTCATCTTTTTATAATATGCATATGTGTGTATACAAGTATATATATACACATGTATACATACATGTGTATATGTATACACAACATATACATACGTGTGTACAAAAATACACACACACACACACACACACACACACACACACACACACAAATGAAGTTAGTTACAGCAATTCTTTTTTAAGGTTTGTATGCACACACACACACATACAACACATCCCATATGACAGAGACTGGATGTGGACCAAAAAGGTTACAATTTTTACTCCGTGCCCCTGTACACACTTTCCCAAATCTATAGAATAACTCAGGTTAAAAGAATAAGAGCCATCACTACTTATTAGCTGGGCAAGCTTGGGCAAGTAACTTAACTTTCATGTGCCTTAGCTTTTCTCATCTATTAACTGGGGTAATATTATTTACCTCAAAGGGAAATTGTGAGGATAAAGTGAGACAATATGTATGAAAAGCACTGAAAAGAACACTTGGAACTCCATAAGAACTACATAAATACAGCCTACTGTTATTAACATTATTGCTTCACTATGTAGAAATGTCCAGGGTTGTTATCATCATCAATGCTTCCAATAGCAAAATATTTTGCTGCCTTCAAGAAGAATGACTTAGACTTAAAAAAAAAAAAAAAAAGAATGACTTAGACTTTATACTTACCAGACTACAGACGAGTTTAAAAAGCAAGTAATATACATAGCAAATGGAGTGGGACAGGGGAGTAATGAGAAAAAAGGGTGACAGTTTTAGGAAAAAGTATATTTTATGGTCCTACATGGTAAGAATATTAATGAAAGGGGCGCCTAGGTGGCTTAGCAGGTTAAGCATCTGCCTTCAGCTCAGGTCATGATGCCAGTCCTGGTATCTAGTCCTGCACTGGACTCCAGGCTCAGCAGGGAGTCTGCTTCTCCCTCTCCCTCTGACCTTCCTTCCCCGGTTCATGTTCGCTCTTTCTCTCTCAAATGAAGAAATGTTGTAAAAAAATTTTTAAAAATTAATGAAAGGGGCGCCTGGGTGGCTCAGTGGGTTAAGCCTCTGCCTTCAGCTCAGGTCATGATCTCAGGGTCCTGGGATCGAGCCCCGCATCGGGCTCTCTGCTCAGCAGGGAGCCTACTTCCTCCTCTCTCCTTACTTGTGATCTCTCTCTGTCAAATAAATAAATAAAAACTTAAAAAAAAATTAATGAAAGATCCCAAATCATATACATATGTATATGCCTACACAGAAATTTTTAGGTAGGGTAAAATTAAAAAAACCCTAAAAGAGGACATAAACAATTAATACTATCTGCCTAAATAGAACAGCTGTTGGTTATCTGACAATTTTAATAATACTATATACAGAAATGATAAATATCTAGTCCCCATACTCTGATGATTGATCATTTTCAAAATGTCTTCGTAATTCTTATTATTTACTGCTTAAAATCCTACCCAAAAAAACCTCTATATTTTATTATAATGGAAATCAACTTTAAAAAATTCTTTTTACTTTATTGCCTGCTCTTCCAGTCCGTCCTGCTCTGTGCACATAATCCTCATAATGGTTGGGGCAGCTGTAATTTACTACAAGAATCAGATGTTTCACGTCTAGACCCCGAGCAGCAACAGATGTAGCTACGAGAAGTTTGCAGGTCCCATTCTTAAAGTCATTTATGATGCTATCTCTGTCATATTGATCAATGCCTGCAAGTAAATTTAAAAAAACAGTTATAAAACCACACACTGCAATTAAATTTTTCATTTCCTCAGAAACAGAAATAAGTTAAACACAAAGTAAAGAATAAATCCAATGTACACTAACCACACGTCCGCCAACAACAGTATAAAAAATAAAACACTAAAGGCAAGATCAAAGGCTACCGCTATTAATTCATTTATGAATCTTCCAAATCTGCCCTTGTATGGTTCCCTTTCTTGTGTATAAGGGTTATAAATGCAGAAGCCCCATCTCAGATTCATTTACCTATACCTGTTTGGCAGATAAAAGGCAGGTACATTCAGCCTACATTAACAGGATTCATATCGTTCTCTTTCTCTTATGGGTCAATTAGAGCCTTGCCAATCATTGTTTTTCCGAACACCAGAAGCAGCATCACATGGGACACTGTTAGAAATGCAAAATCTCAACTCCTTCCTCAAACTACTGAATCAGATTCTACATTTTTAATAATATCCTTAGGTGATTACACTTTCCTATTAAAGTATGAAATACATTGGTTAAAAAGTATATACCCAATTGGTTAAATATGTTAACCAAAGAGCCTCGAGGGAACTGATAAAGGAGAATGTAAAATGCCAAAATGTTCTACTATAAGATACTCAGACTACAAACTGATTTTATGATGGAGAATTTCTAGTAATTATAAAATGGAACGGGGTAAATTCTCAAACCTTGATATTGATTTCTGCAATAGGAAATATCCTAAGACTTCATGTAAGATTTGAGTTTAAAAATACAGAGAATACTGGGGCGCCTGGGGGGCTCAGTGGGTTAAGCCTCTGCCTTCGACTCAGGTCATGATCTCAGGGTCCTGGGATCGAGCCCAGCATCGGACACTCTGCTCAGCGGGGAGCCTGCTTCCCTCTCTCTCTCTCTGCCTACTTGTGATCTCTGTCTGTCAATAAATAAATAAAAATCTTTTTCTTTTTTTAAGATTTTATTTATTTATTTGACAGGCAGAGATCACAAGCAGGCAGAGAGAAAGGAGGAAGCAGGTTTTCTGCTGAGCAGAGAGCCCAATGTGGGACTCGATCCCAGGACCCTAGGAGCATAACCTGAGCCGAAGGCAGAGGCTTTAACCCACTGAGCCATCCAGGCGCCCCAATAAATAAAAATCTTAAAAAAAAAAAAAAAAAAAAAGAGGGGCGCCTGGGTGGTTCAGTGGGTTAAAGCCTCTGCCTTCGGCTCAGGTCATGATCTCAGGGTCCTGAGATCGAGCCCCGCATTGGGCTCTCTGCTCAGCGGGAAGCCTGCTTCCCCCATCTCTCTGGCTACTTGTGATCTCTGTCTGTCAAATGAATAAATAAAAAATCTTAAAAAAAAAATAGAGAATACTTAACATCTATGTATGTATCAATGTTAATTAATGTTACCTAAAATTTAAATGTACTCTTTTAAGACTGAATTAAAGAAAGTATTTGGAGCTAATGTCAAAGCAAGTGGAATCTAACACTGAACCCAAAAGTCTTATAAGAAAAAGTAATGGAATCAATATCGATATAAATTAAATTTAAAAGGTACGAAAGCTTTTTAGACTGACGTATCCCAACTACTTAACTCAACTGTGCATACCTTATTCCATGAAGTGAATATAATATACTAAGTGAAGTATATGGGATACCTGTCTGACAATTAACCCTCTTCTTTTTATTTCGTTTTTGGTTTTTTTCCCCAAAGATTTTATTTATTTGACAGAGAGAGAGATCACAAGTAGACAGAGAGGCAAGCAGAGAAGAGGAGAGGGCGAAGGAGGCACCCCGCTGAGCAGAGAGCCTAATGCAGGACTCGATCCCAGGACCCTGAGATCATAACCCGAGCTAAAGGCAGAGGCTTGGGGCGCCTGGGTGGCTCAGTGGGTTAAGCCGCTGCCTTCGGCTCAGGTCATGATCTCGGAGTCCTGGGATCAAGTCCCGCATCGGGCTCTCTGCTCAGCAGGGAGCCTGCTTCCTCCTGTCTCTCTGCCTGCCTCTCTGCCTGCTTGTGATCTCTCTCTGTCAAATAAATAAATAAAATCTTTAAAAAAAAATAAAAAATAAAAAAATAAAGGCAGAGGCTTAACCCACTTAGCCACCCAGGCACCTCAACCCTCTTCCTTATAAACATAACCCCAAGTTCATTCAAATATCCACCCAACACACGGTCATGTTTATCAAACCAGACTTGAGCCTAATTCTCAGTAGTAGGATGTGAATGAATCCCCCTCAGACTTTCTGCGCTAAGGCTGCCTTTATAGACTAAAAATTAATAAAGATTAAACCCAGAGAGGTTTACTTTACATAAGTCATCTCTATCGATTTTTAATGTGTTAGAAACTATAACTGGGGCACCTGGGTGGTTCAGTCAGTTAAGTATCTGGCTTCAGCTCAGTTCAAGATCTCAGAGTCCTAGGATCAAGCCCCTTGTCACGCTCCACTCTCAGGGGAGTGAATTTGCTTATCCCTCTTCCTCTGACCCCCTCAACCACTCGTACTCTTTGTCTCTCTTAAATAAATCAGTAAAATCTTAAAAAAAAAAAAAAAAGAAAGAAAGAAAGAAAAAGAAAGAAACCAGAATGGAGAAAAATTTTTAAGTAGTTATTACCTTATTTAAAAATTTTAAAAAAGCAATTACGTATTACAATTGAAAATATTTATGTGAAAACAACCGTTCTGATGTAGTAGAGTAATTTATTAAGATGCTTCACAACTTTGTAAATCTCTTTAATGTCTGGCTTAGTAGAGGATAGTTGCATGTTGTATCTTTTGCATCCAATCTGGTGTAATATAATATGCCATGAAGCCTTTAGAAAACTACTCTATACACTCCTAATGGAATGAAAGTGGAAAAGGCAAAGCACATAATGAGATTATTACACAAATACTTGTGATCTCATGAACCTCTGAAATTCTCAGAGACCCTCAGGAGTACAATACCTTAAGAACCATTAGTCATTCTGTTTACTTACGAATGATTTAGGCATAAGCATGTGATGCAATTCTGATAAAAAAGAGACAAGAGAAGTACAGACAAGGGATTATGGAGGAAAATGTCCTTACTTACAGAAAAAACACATTTCTGGGGTGCTTAGGTGGCTCAGTGGGTTAAGTATCTGCCTTTGGCTCAAGTCATGATCTCAGTGTTCTGAGATCAAGTCCAGCATTGGGCTCCCTGTACAGCAGGGAGTCTGCTTGTTCCTCTGCCCCTCCCCCCATTCATGGTTATTCTCCCTCTCTCTCAAATCAATAAATAAAATCTTACAAAAAAAGAAAAAGAAAAAACACACATTTCCCTCAATGAAGGAGAAACTATTTATTGGGCCAACCCTCCTGCAAATAACAACTATGAATTCTAAATAAAATCTTAAAAAAAAAAAAAAAAAAAAAAAAAAAGGAAACACAAATATATATAAATAGGACTTCAAAATTTAAACTTTTGTGCATCAAAGGACTACCCAGAGGGTGAAAGGACATCCATAGAATGTGAGAAAATATATGTACATTGTACATACGATAAGGGACTGCTATCTAGAATATATAAAGAAATCCTACAACTCAGCAATGGAAAAAAAAAAAAAAAGCTCGTTAAAAATGGGCAAAAGCGGGGCACCTGGGTGGCTCAGTGGGTTACAGCCTCTGCCTTCGGCTCAGGTCATGAACCCAGGGTCCTGGAATCAAGCCCCACATTGGGCTCTTCGCTCAGTGGGGAGCCTGCTTCCTCCTCTCTCTCTGCCTGCCTCCCTGCCTATTTGTGATCTCTGTCAAATAAACAAAATCTTTAAAAAATAGTAATAATAAATAAATAAGCAAGTTATTTTTTAAAAATGGGCAAAAGCCTAGAATATTTCTCCAAAGAGGATGTACAAATGCCAAATAAGCACCTATAAAGATGCTCAATCTCAATCATTAGAAAAATGGAAATCAAAACCACAATGACATACTACTTCACATTCACTAGCAGAGCTATTATTAAAACAAGAGAAAATAACAAGCTGCGCCTGGGTGGCTCAGATGGTTGGGCATCTGCCTTTGGCTCAGGTCATGATCCTGGGATTGAGCCCCACGTTGGGCTCCCTACTTGGTGGGAAGCCTGCTTCCCTCTCCTTCTGTTGCTCCCCCTTCTTGTGCTCTCTAGCTTTCTCTCTCTCTGTCAAATGAATAAATAAAATCCTTTTTAAAAAAGGATTTTATTTATTCATTTGACAGACAGATCATAAATAGGCAGAGAGGCAGGGGGAAGCAGGCTCCCTGCCAAGCAGAAAGCCTGATACAGGGCTCGATCCCAGGACCCTGAGATCATGACCCGAACCAAAGGCAGAGGCTTACCCCACTGAGTCACCAGGCACCCCAAATAAATAAAAATCTTTAAAAGAAAAAAAGGAAAAACAAGTGCTAGACAGGCTGTGGATAAACTGGAACCCCACAGCACTGCTGGTGAGAATACAAAATGGAGCAACGGCTATAAAAAATAGTATGGTGGTTTCTCAAAAAATTACAAATAGACTTACCATATGACCCAGCAATTCCACTTGCAGCTATACACCCAAAAGAAATGAAAACAGGAACTCCAACAGATTCTTGTACACCAGTGTTCAAAGTAGCATTATTCACAGAAGCCAAAAGGCAGAACAACCCAAGTGTCCATCCACAGATGAATGAAAAAAGGAAATGTGGTATATGCATGCAATGGACTATTACTTAGCATTAACAAAAAGGAAATTCTTCTAACACCATACTTAAAAATAAACTCAAAATGGGTTAAAGACTTAAATGTGAGAACTGAAACCATAAAAATCCTAGAAGAGAGCACAGGCTCTCTGACACCAGCCAAACCAACATTCTCATAGATACATCTCCTGAGGCAAGTGAAATAAAAAAACACAACTGAACCTGGCTAGCTCAGTCAATGGAGTGTGCAACTCTTGATCTTACGATTATAAATTTAAGCCCCACACTGGCAAAGAGATTACTTAAAAATAAAATCTTTAAAAAAATAATAATAAAACAAAGAAGGGTGCCTAGGTGACACAGTCGGTTAAACATCATCAAAAGAATGAAACGTATTTGCAACAATGTGGACCGAACTAGAGGGTATTATGCTAAGCAAAATAAGTCAGAGAAAGACAAATACCATATGCTCTTACTCATATGTGAAATTTAAGAAACAAAACAGATGAGCACAGAAGAGAGAGATCAGAGAGGGAGGAGAGATGAAGTCAGAGAAAGAGACAAGATAAAGTCAGAGAGGGAGACAAACCATAAGAGACTTTTTTTTTTTAAAAGATTTTATTTATTTATTTGAGAGAGAGACAGTAAGAGAGAGCATGAGCGAGGAGAAGGTCAGAGAGAGAAGCAGACTCCCCATGGAGCTGGGAGCCCGATGCGGGACTCGATCCCGGGACTCCCAGGATCATGACCTGAGCCGAAGGCAGTCGTCCAACCAACTGAGCCACCCAGGCGTCCCCATAAGAGACTTTTAATCATAGGAAACAAACTGAGGGTTACTGGAGGGGAGGGGAGAGAGGAGATGGGGTAACTGGGTGACAGACATTAAGGAGGGCATGTGATAGAAGGAGCAGTGGGTATTATATAAGACTGATGAATCACTGACCTCTTCCCCTGAAACTAATACATTATATGTTAATTGGATTGAAATTTTTAAAAAATCGGCAGAAGACATGAAGAGACACTTGTTCAAAGAAGACATCTAGATGGTCAAGAGACAAATGGAAAGATGCTCAACACTGCTCATCAGGGAAATGCAAATAAAAACTACAATAAGATATCACTTCACACGTGTCAGAAAGGCTAAAATCAACAACACAAGATGTGAAGAAAAAGGAATCCTCAAGCACTCTTGGTGGGAATGCAAATTGGTGTAGCTACTGTGGGAAGACTGTATAGAGGTTCCCCAAAAACTTAAAAATAGAACTGCCCTATGCTCCAGTAATAGCACAACTGGGTATTTACCCAAGGAATAAAAAAACACTCATTCAAAAGGACATATGCACGCCTGGGTTTATTAGCACTATTATTTAAAATACAGAAGCAAGGGAACCTGGGTGATCCAGTCACTGATTGAGCGTCTGCCTTTGGCTCAGATCATGATCCCAGGTCCTGGGATTGAGCCCTGTGTTGGGCTCCCTGCTCTGTGGGAAGCCTGTTCCCTTTCTCCCACTCCCCCTGCTTGTGTTCCCTCTTTCACTGTGTCTCCCTCTGTCAAAACAAAGAAACAAACAAATATGCAAGTAAATAAATAAATAATTTCAGAAATAAATAAATAATCAAATAAAAATATGGAAGCAGCCCAAGTATCCATCAATAGATGAATGGATAAAGATGTAGGGTGTGAGGTGCCTGGGTGGCTCAGTGGTTAGGCCTCTGCCTTCGGCCCAGGTCATGGTCCCAGGGTCCTGGGATCAAGCCCCGCATCGGGCTCTCTGCTCAGCAGGGAGCCTGCTTCCCTTCCTCTCTTTGCCTGCTTCTCTGCCTACTTGTGATCTCTGTCAAATAAATAAATAAAATCTTAAAAAAAAAAATGTAGGGTATATGTATGCATATATTCAAGAAACAGACTCTTAACTAGAGTACAAACTAAGAGTTACCCCTAGAGATGTGAAATAGGTGATGGGAATTAAAAGTACGCTTACAACAAGCACTTAGTGATGTGCAGAATTACTAAATCACTATATTATACAACTGAAAGTAATACAGACTGTGTTAACTATACTAGAATTAAAATACTTATTAAGGGCGCCTGGGTGGCTCAGTGGGGTTAAGCCGCTGCCTTCGGCTCAGGTCATGATCTCAGGGTCCTGGGATCGAGTCCCGCATCGGACTCTCTGCTCAGCAGGGAGCCTGCTTCCCTCTCTCTCTCTCTCTCTGCCTGCCTCTCCGTCTACTTGTGATCTCTCTCTGTCAAATAAATAAATAAAATCTTTAAAAAAAAATAAATAAAATAAAATACTTATTAAAAAAATAAGAAATTCTGGGGGCACCTGGGTGGCTCAGTCAGTTAAGCATCTGCCTTCGGCTCAGGTCATGATCCCAGGATCTTGGGATCAAGCCTCACACTGAGCTCCCTGCTCAGCGGAGAGTCTGCTTCTCCCTCTCCCTCTGCCTGCCTCTCTGCCTACCTGTGCTCTCTCTCTCTCTGTCAAATAAATGAATAAAATCTTAAAAAAAAAAAAAGAAAAAAATAAATTCTGATACATGATAAAACATCAATAAGCCTCACCAAAAATTATGCCACTGATTTATATACTTAAAAATAGTTAAAACAGTAAATTTTACATAATGTATATTTTATCCCAGTAACAAAAAAAGGGGGAAATATGAGGTATTTTCAAACATTAAAGGTTAACCAAATATATACCGTCAAAGTACCTAAAAGCCCTTTTAATTACATCCACAATGACATATGGTACAGTAGACTGTATTTTCCAAAGATGATAGCAGAAGTATGGCCTATTCTATATACTATTCTGCATAGGGAATGATCCTTGTATCAAGAATTGGGAGTCTATGCCTCTATCCCCTTGAATCTCAGCCAGTCCTGGGACTATTTTGACCTACAGAATATTGCGAAAATGAAAGTTCTGCCAACTCCCAGTATCATCCTTAACTGGCCTTATCAGCTTTTGGTCCTTGCCTTCCAGCCAGGTAGTCCCACGGAGAGGTCTGCAAAGGGAAGCACCATCACCCCTGGCCAATTGCCTTACTGAGCTCAGTCAAGAGCCAGGGCCAACATGCTAGCCACCTAAGTTAGGGCAATCTGGAAATGGACCCCCAGTCCCAATTAAGCCACCCCAGTAAATACAACATGAAACAGAAACTAGATAATATGTGCTGAGCTCCACCCGAAGTGCAGATTTATAAATAAATGACACTTGCCACTACATTTTGGGGTGGTTGATTACAAAGCCACTGACCACCAGAACACTTAGTGTTCTAAGACCCACATACATTCAACAATGGAAATGTTACATCAAAACCAAAATGTTGGGGCGCCTGGGTGTCTCAGTGGGTTAAAGCCTCTGCCTTTGGCTCAGGTCATGATCCCAGGCTCTTGGGATCAAGCCCTGCATCGGGCTCTCTGCTCGGCAGGGAGCCTGCTTCCCCCCTCTCTCTGCCTGCTTCTCTGCCTCCTTGTGATCTCTGTCTGTCAAAGAAATAAATAAAATCTTTAAAAAACCAAAAACCAAAAATGTTATTTTCAATTAAAGATCTAATGTAAATCATTAAAATTCTACGTAGCATGGCACAATGGAAAGGATTTAACATGAAACAGAAAATGTTAAGTTCAATTTCTCTTTATCTGATTAATGGCTATATGGTTTGGTCAAACCAATGTCTTCTTTTCTTTATCTCTAAGATGGAACAACAATAATACTGAACCTCCCCATAGAGTTGTGAATAAAAACTGAGATAGATGATATGAAATCTGGCTCTAAATTAAAGTACATGGTAAATATTATCATTCAGAACACAGCAGTGCTTGGCCAAATTAACTACTCAACAGATACTTCACTAAACATTACCTCCATGAAGAGACATGCAAGGATAAGATGCTCTCATTAAATCTTTCAGAAGACCATCAGCATGTTCCTGCTTATCCACAAATATAATGACAGATCCTGATTCTTGATAATGGCCAAGAAGCTCAAGTAACTTCAAGAATTTCTTTTCTTCTTCAATCACAATCTGAAAATACCAAGTTGTACCAAGTTAATAGGAGTAAAAATGCAGATATATCTCTTAAGCAAAAATATTTATTTTATTTGTGACAAATGGCTAAATGACAACATCTTGCTATATCTTTAGAAATGGGAAGTAAAATGTTGATTTTAACCAATTAACCAGTAAAACAAAAAAAAGTCTAACTTTGAGAGAAGGGACTTGCAAATGTGAGCAAACCATCATCTAGTTCCCTCTGTCTCTTGACGTCACATCCTGTTAACTAAAGAATAAAATAGGTATATGATACTTCCATCCACCAGTCCCATCTCTTCTAAAGGGAGGAACTAAAAAGAGCATTTTAAACATGTTGTTCTGGGGTTCCTGGGTGGCTTGGTGGGTTGGGCCTCTGCCTTTGGCTCGGGTCATGGTCTCGGATTCTGGGATCAGGCACTGACCGTGTCGAGCTTTCTGCGTGGCGGGGAGCCTGCTTCCTCCCTCCCTCTCTCTCTCTCTGCCTGCCTCTCTGCCTACTTGTGGTCTCTGTCTGTCAAATAAATAAATAAAAATAAAATCTTTAAACATGCTATTCCAAGGAACTGCTTATTCAAGTTTATCAGATAAAATATTAATGGCTGAGCTGTATCCTATTTAAGATTAGATAATTACCTGCCTTCATCACAATGATCCCCAAAGGATCACATACTGCCTAAACATCCAGGAAACTGAGGATTTCCTAAAGATTGTACCCACCACTTGTTGTTCCACATCTGAGCAAACCACACTTCTGCCTCCAACTTGCACTTCAATGGGTTTACTCAAGATTCGGCGAGCCAAAGCCTCCATAGCTCTGGGAAAAGTAGCTGAAAACATAACTGTCTGTCGATCAGGACGGACATTATCCACAATGCGCATTACCTAAAAACACATTGCAAATAAATATGGTGAGTATAGTCTCCAAAAATCGTATGATGTTAAAACCAAATAGAATGGGCACCTGGGGGCGCCTGGGTGGCTCAGTCGATAAGCATCTGCCTTTGGCTCAGGTCGTAATTCCAGGGTACTGGGATTGAGCCCCACATCCGGCTCCCTGCTCAGCAGGAAGCCTACTTCTCCCTCTCCCACTCAATCTACTTGTGTTCCCCCTCTCGCTGTGCCTCTGTCAAATAAATAAATAAAATCTTAGAAAAGAGAACACAATAGAAAAGAAAAGGAGCACCTAGGTTGCTCAGTCAGTTAAGCATCTGCCTTCAGCTCAAGTCATGATCTTGGGGTCCTGGGATCAAGCCCTGTATCAGAATCCCTGTTCGGTGGGGAGTCTGCCTCTCTCTCTCAAATAAATAAAATCTTTAAAAACAAACAAAAAAAAAGCGGCACCTAGGTAGCTCAGTTAAGTGTCTGCCTTGGGCTCATGTCATGATCCTGGGGTCCTGGGATTGAGTCCGTATAAGGCTCCCTGCTTCTCCCTCTCCCTCTGCTCCCCCACTGGAGATAGCATCTCTATCTCAAACAAATAAAAACTTTTAAAAAATAAATAAACAAAAATAACCCCTGACACACACACAAGAAGGAAATTTTGAGAACATTTATTCAGTGACTTTTAAAATTGTTATCAAATAACTGATTTTAACCCATACTTTTCTTTGTTCCATTTCCCCCCTCCTAAGAATGAAACTACAGTTATTCACATATTTAGGAGCCATCTGTCACCTCTCTCTCTCAATGATCTAACACCCAATCCACCAACAAATTCAGTATTCTCAATCTTAAAACTTTATCTGGGATACAACTATTCTCCCTTGGTATCACTGTTTCCTGTCAGTTATTCAAAACATTTTTGTTGAGCTACTGTATTGTAAGGCATTTGCTCTAGGTGCTTGCAATATGCAGTAAAAACAGACAAAACCTTGTCTTCATGGAGTTTGTATTCGAAGGAAGGTGGACAGATAAATACATTATATGTCAAAGACTGATATAAGCAACAGGAACACAGAGAACAACGAAGGCTGACATAATGTTGAGGGGGTAGGATATAGGTACCTCTAGGATTCTTGTGATGCCTGGTATAAAACAGAAAAATAGAAGTAATGATCAGGAAGACAGTGGTGAGAAACTGGAAATTGGAATGGATAAAGGTCTTGCCAGGAATACACAGAATTCTAGGACATTTTCCCTCCAATCAATGATGTGAAATCTGTGAAAGGAGCAGTCCTACCCAAGGCACTTGGAAATCCTGGGTTCCTTCCCTAAACCTAAACATCTCTTATCTGGATTATTCCAACTATCTCTCTTTCAACTCCTACCCACCTCTGTGAATTTTTAAATCATAAATGAAATTTTAGGGGCACCTGGGTAGCTCAGTTATTAAGCATCTGCCTTTGACTTAGGTCATGATCCCGGAGTCCTGGGATCAAGCCCCACATCAGGCTCCCTGCTCAGCTGGGAGCCTGCTTCTCCCTCTGCCTCTCCCCCGGCTTGTGTTCCCTCTCTTGCTGTCTCTCCCTCTGTCAAATAAATAAATAAAATCTTTAAAAAAATAAAAATAAATGAAATTTTATCAAATGCCTTTTCCACATTTTAGATAACGGTATGGTTTTTTTCTATTCTAATAATACGGTGGATTATACTTTTTGATTTTGTTTTTTTCTTTTTTTAAGACAAGATTTATTTTATTTTAAAGATTTTATTTATTTATTTAAGAGAGAAAAAGCATAAGCACCAGAAGGGGGCAGGGGAGAGAAAAGGAGACTCCCCGCTGTGCAGGAAGGTGGATGGACACGGGGCTCGATTTCCAGGGCCTTGGACCATAACCTGAGCAGAAGGCAGACGCTTAGCCAACTGAGCCACCCAAGTGACCCAATTTTATCTTAGAGATAGAAAGTGTGTGCTAATAAGGGAAGGGACAGAAGCAGAGAATTTTCAAGCAGACTCCCCACTGAGTACAGAGCCCACTGCAGGGCTTGATCTAAGAACCTGTGAGATCAGGACCTGAGCCAAAACTAGGAGTCAGTGATTAACCAACAGAGCCACCCAGGTGACTCTTAGTTGATTTTTCTAACATTAAACTAGCCTTTGCATCTAAACAATACTAACTTCAATGTGATTTATTATTATAAGCATTACTATATTTGGCTCCCTAATACAATTTTTAGGGGTTCTGCATCATTGTACATTAAAATATATATACCTTGTTTGATTGAGATACCAATATTACATTGGTCTATAAAATGAAACTGCTGCTACGGAAAAGTCTGACAGTTTCTTAAAAAGTTAAACAAATTTCCACACACTTCACAAATCCTACCTCTTGGTAGAAATGAAAACATATGTTCGCTTGTAAGCAAATATTCACAGCAGCATCATTCGTAACAGCCAAAAAGTGGAAATAATCCAAAATACTGATCAAACAGTTCATGGATAAACAAAATATGATATACATCCATATGACAGAATACTAACCACTAAGCAATGAAAGATATGCTATAAGATGGACAAACCTCAAATACATTATGCTGAGTAAAATAAGTTAGATGTGTGTAATACATGAATTTTGTATGAAATGTCCAGAAAAGACAAATCTATAAAGATAGAACGTAGATCAGCAACTACCTCAGACTGGGGTGAATACTGGAAATGAGTAAAAATAGGCATGAGGCATCCTTCTGGTGATGGAAATGTTCTAAAACTGGATTTAAAAAAAATAAAACTGGATTGTGGTGATAGCTGCACAAATGCATATTACACTAAAAACCATTATATTATACATTTAAAACAGGTGAATTTTTATGGTATATAATGAGGACTGAGAGCCCTTTTAAAAATAAAAGATTACAGGGGTGCCTGGGTGGCTCAGGGGTTAAAGCCTCTGCCTCCGGTTCGGGTCATGATCCCAGGGTTCTGGGATCGAGCCCCACGTTGGCTTCTCTGCTCAGTGGGGAGCCTGCTTCCCTTCCTCTCTCTCTGCCTGGTTGTGATCTCTGTCAAATAAATAAATAAAATCTTAAAAAAAAAAAGATTACAATGATCTTATAAACTGTTGAGTATTCATCCTTTTTCATACTTTGAAATTATTAGGAATATAGTTATTCCTTGAATATTTGGTAGAACTTGCTAGTAACATAGGAACTGGTGGTTTCCTTGTGGGAAAATTAAAAGCTGATTTCTTTAATTAATGTAAGACTATTGCAGTGTTCTTATTTTTTAGTCTGTTTAATTTAAAGCTTTCAAATGTACTGGCATACAAAAAAAGATAAAGAAAGCAAGAAGGGAGAGGTGTCAGGGTGACTCAGTTAGTTAAGCATCCAGCTCTTGATTTTGGCTCAGGTCATGATCTCAGGGTAGTAAGATCATGAGACTGAGCCCTGAACCAGGCTCTGCGCTCAGCAGAGATTCTGCTTAGGATTCTCCTTCCCTCTCCCTCTGCCCCTCTCCTCACTCACAGGCACACTATCTCTCTCTAATCATATGCACACTCTCTAATCGATAAAATCTTTAAAAAAATAAAAGCATGAGTTTTATGGTATGTAAATACCCCTTTGCCAGTAAAACAAAACAAAAAGCAATAAAAATGTTTTAAGATGGTAGGGCGCCTGGGTGGCTCAGTGGGTTAAGCCGCTGCCTTCGGCTCAGGTCATGATCTCGGGGTCCTGGGATCGAGTCCCGCATCGGGCTCTCTGCTCAGCAGGGAGCCTGCTTTGCTTCCCTTCCTCTCTCTCTGCCTGCCTCTCTGCCTGCTTGTGATCTCTCTCTGTCAAATAAATAAATAAAATCTTAAAAAAAAAATGTTTTAAGATGGTAAGAGATTAATCAACCTCAAGAAAGCAGAATCCCATGCAAGCAGCGAGGAAATATTGAGAACAAAGCTGTTCTTCCCACATGGAGGTGAAAGGTGGGGTGCCAAAATAAGAAGGAGAATTGATACAAGGTCTGCTTAAGAAGCATTCAGAAAAAAAAAAAAAAAAAAAAAAGCAATCAAATCACCGGACCTCCACCCAACTGCTACTCAGCCAGGCAATGGACCTTCCTCTCATCCTAGCCAACCCTAAAGGTTTAGCTTCTGGAGAGAATAAAACAAGAGCATGACTGGATGAACCAAGGATAACATCCTAAGAGGAAAAGCATTAAGTAAACACATAATGCTCGGATGCTGAGGCTCCCACCTCTCCCTCAGGGCCTCTTTCCCAACCCAAAACAGAAGACAGACCTTCCTATTCCAGGCAGAAGACTGGCCATTATTTCTCTAGGGACAGACAAGCAGAAGATACTCCCCAACCAAAAGAAAGACCCAACCAGATCACAACACTGAAACTCAGAATTAATAAGTCCTGCTCTGACACAGAGAGCTTTGAATTTTAAGCTGCCCTTTCTCCCTTTAACATAAGTAGAAAACTATAGATTCCCAGACATCTACAGAATGCAGAAACCAAAGCAAAGAGAAAATCAACTCAGAGGACACAAATCCTATATAGGTTGAAGGCAATCTTTAAAAATGTGTCATTCAGGGGTACTTGGATGGCTCAGTCATTAAGCATCTGCCTTCGGCTCAGGCCATAAACCAGGAATATGAGATGGAAGCAGGCATGGGGCTCCCTGCTCAGCAGGAAGCCTGCTTCTCCCTCTCTTACTCCCCCTGCCTCTCACTGTCTCTATCAATCTGTCAAATAAATCTTAAAAAGATTTTTTTTTCTTAAATGCGTCATTTAGGGGTGCCTGGGTGGCTCAGTCGTTAAGCGTCTGCCTTCAGCTCGGGTCATGATCCTGGGGTCCTGGGATTGAGCCCACATCGGGCTCCCTGCTTGGCGTGAAGTCTGCTTCTCCCTATCCCATTCCCCCTGCTTGTGTTCCCTCTCTCAGTGTGTCTCTCTCTGTCAAATAAATAAATAAAAATCTTAAAAAAAAAAAGTCAGGACGCCTGGGTGGCTCAGTTGGTTAAGCAGCTGCCTTCGGCTCAGGTCATGATCCCAGCGTCCTGGGATCGAGTCCCACATCGGGCTCCTTGCTCATCAGGGAGCCTGCTTCTCCCTCTGCCTCTGCCTGCCATTCTGTCTGCCTGTGCTTGCTCTCTCTCTCTCTCTCTGACAAATAAATAAATAAAATCTTTAAAAAAAAAAAAAAAGTCATTTAAATGAAATCTTGCCATTTGCAATGACATGAATGAACCTACAGGGTATAATGAAGCAAAATAAGTTAGTCAGACAAAAACAAATACCATATGATTTCCTTATATGTGAAATTTAAGAAACCAAATAAACGAACAAAGAATAAAAAAAGACAAAAAAAAAAAGCAGACTTAAAAACAGAATAAACTGGTGGTCAACAGAGGGGAGGCAGATGTAGGGATGGATGAAATAGGTGAAGAGGATTAAGAGTACACTTATCAGGATGAGTATTGAGTAATATTGTACTGAATACTGTACACCTGAAACTAATATAATACCATATACTAATTATTCCTTGAATAAAAACAATTTTTTAAAATTAATCACTTAAGTGCTCGCTTTAGCTACACCTTTACTAAAAAAAATTGGAAAGATACAGAGATTGGTATGGCCCTTTAATGCAAGAATGACACAGAAATTTATGAAGCCTTCTTACTTAAAAAAAAATAATAATTTAAGAAAAGATCTATTCTTGGGTTACAGAACTTTGGGGGCCTAACAAGGTGAAAAACAAAGGGGAACTCTTTGTTGGTCCCAGGATGATGGATCCCAGGACAGCAGCTGTATGTCAAGCAGGGAAAACAACAAACCATGACTGGAACAGGTCAACAGGCTCTGAAAAAACTCCTTAAGGAAGATGAAACAAACAGAAAACTTTATGTGTTTCAACTACTTGATAGATTTATGTAACTAATAGAGTTTGGCATTTAATTAGTTTTAAATACATAGAAATCTAGTCAACAAACATAAAAAGACAATTATCTCTAGAGAAAACAAAAAGGTATAGAAAAAAATTAAAAATAATCAGTTTAATACACTGCCCAGCTCTGAATAACATTTAGATTGCCATAATGTTATATACTGATTCAATTAAAATAACAACATAAATCTACTGAAAAAATAAAGGATGAAAATGATGCAAGAATGTGACAGGAGGAAGGGAAACAGAAATTACATTCCTCCATGGGAAGTCATTAAGTAATATAAAAAACAGAAAAATAAAAAGGAGAAATAAAAGCACACTATTTAGAGAAGTAGAATACCAAAATAATCAGCTAAGAGATTAAAGAGAAAGTAGAGAAGGGGTACCATTAAACCTACATGCACGTGTAACCATTAAGACTAAAAATGTAGGGCACCTAGGTGGCTCTGTGGATTAAAGCCTCTGCCTTCGGCTCAGGTCATGATCTCAGAGTCCTGGGATCGAGCCTTGCATCGGGCTCTCGGCTCAGTGGAGAACCTGCTTCCTCCTCTCTCTCTCTCTGCCTGCCTCTCTGCCTACTTGTGATCTCTGTCTGTCAAATAAATAAATAAATAAATCTGGAAAAAAAAAAAAAGACTAAAAATGTAAAAAATTAGATCAGGGATTCCTCTGCTCAAAGCCCTCCAATATAGGTATGCCTGGTGGCTTAGTTGAGCATTCAACTCTTGATCTCAGCTCAAGTCTTACTCTTGGTAAATTCAAGGTAAATTCAAGCCAAAAAACAAAAAAGCCCAAAAAGCCTTCTAATGTAACTCATCACCTTAAATCAAAACCCAAATTCCTACCTCAGCTGTACAGGGTCTTATATGCTCACCATGCTCACACCATCATTACAGCTTTCTGTCCTCATCCCCTCCTCTCTCATACCACATTCCCCGTTCTTTATTCTGCGCTGGGGACACTGGCCAAGCAAGCTCCCACATCACGGCATTTGTACTGGTGCTTTGTAACACTTTTTTTTTTTTTTTTTAAGATTTTTATTTATTTATTTATTTGACAGGGAGAGAGAGATCACAAGTGGGCAGAGAGGCAGGCGAGAGAGGGGGAAGCAGGCTCCCCACTGAGCAGAGAGCCCGATTCGGGGCTCGATCCCAGGACCCTGGGATCATGACCCGAGCCGAAGGCAGAGGCTCAACCCACTGAGCCACCCAGGCGCCCCGTTTGTAACACTTTTTTAACAAATAACCCCACGGCTCAATTTCTCACTTTACTCAGGTCCCAGTTTCTGTGTCATCTTACCTGCAAAGCTTCTCTTGAATTTCCTACATAAAATGACAACATTTTCAGAATGACTGAAGTACATTAATGAAAATTAGCAATCATTAACTATGCTAAGTTTGATAATATGAATTTGGTAGTAATATCATTGCAAACTCATACAATGGTCTTTAATGTTTGCAAATTTTAGGACATTACATACAAAGCATTGTGACTTCCAGATATCTGATCATCTTAAGTCAAAGAACTGCTCAACTTCTCACATGTGAGAACAAGGATCAGAAAATTCACATTAGAGGTTCCTGGGTGGCTCAGTGGGTTAAGCCTCTGCCTTCGGCTCCGGTCATGATCTCGGGGTCCTGGGATCAAGCCCTGCATTGGGGGGGGGGGCCTCTCTGCTCATCGAGAAGCCTGCTCCCCCACCCCCGCCTATTGCTCTGCCTACTTGTGATCTCTCTGTCAAATAAATAAAATCTTAAAAAAAAAAAAAAAAAATTCACATTAAAGCCCCACTGAGGCCTTGAAAATCTCTTCAAAGAATAATACACATCCTGCCTTCCTAGACTATTCACAAGTAACCTTTCATTCTCAGCATTTTCAGAAAAGACAGTATCAAAGGGTAAAAGTTTTCTGGAGAAACAAAGCTAACTCCTTTTCTCGTCATAGTACAGAGAAAGCTTCCTGAATAAGCTACAAACCCTGTGCTTCCTAGAACAGTGTACTGCACATGAGAGCTTAGATTTACCTTATGACCATCTATTATTGCTTAGAGTCATGAAGATGGCTAGAGAATGATCCTAACGTTCACACACCTTTTCAATGATGACTGGTCTGTGTTTCCACTGGCTTGACTATCAGATTGGGAGCTATCAGACTGGGGGCTACTGATTAAAAGCTGTTATAAAAGCTGTTCCTGAAATTTTCAATGTTTCCTCTCTCACACTACACAGATACTTCAAGTCAGCTGTGGTCTGCCACGTAAATCTATAAACTTCTCCTTTCACACTCATACGCTAAAACTAAGGTCATCAGTTCAGTCAGTAACGTTTACAAAGGTAGCAGTTTTTCCACTTTTTGTTGATTCAACTCCTGATCATTGGCATATGCTCCTTTTAGAGACATTCTAAAAGACTGACACATTCTGTCTTGTACTTCTCTTGATGATATGCAATGCTTCTCTTTATCCTCAAGAAAATAATTTATTTGCTCACCAATGTAAACAACCCAATCCCAATTTTTAAATCACAAACAGGGTCCTTGAGATGTTGCTATCTATGTTGGTAAACCTACCCTGGACTAGGGAGGGGTACCTGAGTGGCTCAGTGGGTTAAAGCCTCTACCTTCAGCTCAGGTTATGATCCCAGGGCTGGGATCGAGCCCCGCATCAGGCTCTCTGCTCAGAAAGGAGCTGCTTCCCCGCCACCAACTCTCTGCCTGCCTCTCTGCCTACTTGTGATCTCTGTCTGTCAAATAAATAAATAAAATCTTAAAAAAAAATTTTTTTTTGGACTAGATAATAAAAACTTGGAGCATGGAGGGGGGCGCGGGAGGGCTAGTCAAGTATAATTACATCCCTTAATCTGTTTCCTCTAATATAAAGTATTACATTAGACTTAAAAATAAGTTTTCAAAAATCTGTCTTTTATCAGTACCTCAATTTCCTTACGTAGCAGTCATGTTATTCTTCAGTAACTGCTTATCCACCAATACTTCATAGGTGCCCTCAAGAGAGAGAGGCTCAGAGATGCTAAGGTGTCTAAACATCTATCTAATTTTGATGCCAATTTGAAGACAGCCTTCAAAGTTAAAGTAATCTCCTATGAGATAGTGAGCTCCTTAAGATGACTGATGCAAGCCTGGTGCTTTATAGTGTGCAACTGACAAGCACATTTACTCTCTCATTTTACTATGTGATTGGTATTTTTAAAAAAGTGGAAAGCTCGGTGGGACGCCTTGGTGGCTTGGGCGTCTAACTCTTGGCTTCAGCTCAGGTCATGATCTTAGGGTAGTGGGATAGAGACCTGAGTCGGGCTCTGTGCTCAGAGGGGTGTCTGCTTGGGATTATTTCCCTCTGCCCTTCCCCCTGCTCTCTCAAATAAATAAATCCTAAAAAAGAGAGAGAGAAAAAAGGAAAAAAAAAAATGAAAGAAAGTGAAAACCTGGAGTACATCTCTTCAGAATCCTGAGGACCTTCATTTTGTATTAGACACAGGCATGAATAAATTTAGGCCAATTAAAACATTCTTATCTTTGTTAATAAAAACAGAACACATAAGTAATGATTTTTTTACAAAGACGAGTATTATTTTTTTCATACTTTCACCAAAGTATATATCCTCCATAGTGGCTAACTTAAGCTAAAGATTAATTTCTTTATCTAATCAATTTCTTCTCTTACTCTTTATTTTTACTAAATTAAAAAAGAATAAACCCAGAAACTAT
This sequence comes from Lutra lutra, assembly GCF_902655055.1. Classification (NCBI taxonomy): domain Eukaryota; kingdom Metazoa; phylum Chordata; class Mammalia; order Carnivora; family Mustelidae; genus Lutra; species Lutra lutra. The sequence continues at coordinate 74,084,262 of NC_062282.1, read as the reverse complement.
CGAGCAATTTCTCATGGAAAACTGCTTTTTAATATCCTGTCAAATGTTACTTTTAATAGACTCTAATTTCAGATCAGGAACAAATGGATTCCTAATCTACTTTTCCACTGTCTTTGGTTCCAAAAGGAGTTCTTCACATTGTGTTGTAGCCCTTAGGAAGATGTCCACTAATAAGTACAAGTTTTTCTTCAGTAAGTTAAAAAAAAAAACAATAAGATTTAAAAAAGAGGGAAACTCTTCTACTGCTTGTGGTCTTCTTAAGAAATCCTATTATCCAAAAAAAAAAAAAAAAAAAAAAAAAAAAATCCAATTATTCAGGGTCCCTGAGTGGCTCAGCATCTGCCTTCAGCTCTCTCTCAGATAAATAAAATCTTTTTAAAAGATTTTATATATCTGGGGCGCCTGGGTGGCTCAGTGGGTTGAGCCGCTGCCTTCGGCTCAGGTCATGATCTCAGAGTCCTGGGATCGAGCCCCGCATCGGGCTCTCTGCTCAGCGGGGAGCCTGCTTCCTCCTCTCTCTCTGCCTGCCTCTCTGCCTGCTTGTGATTTCTCTCTGTCAAATAAATAAATAAAATCTTTAAAAAAAAAAAAAAATAAAAAAATAAAAGATTTTATATATTTATCTGACAGAAAGACAAAAGCGGCGAGAAAGAGAACACAAGCGGGGGAGTGGGAAAGAGCTTCCTGCTGAGCTAGGAGCCCAATGCAAGGCTCGATCCCAGGACCCTGGGATCATGACCTGAGCCAAAGGCAGATGCTTAGCAACTTAGTCACCCAGGTGCCCCAATAAATAAAATCTTAAAAAAAAAAAAGGAAAGAAAAGAAACCCTGTTATCCGTCATACTAAAAACTCTTCTTTTGGCACTAAAAGAGTTAAGTTTAAAACAATACACAAAGATTTGGCCGAACACCTTTCGGCCTGCCAGCCTGTTCACACTTCAATGAGGAAAAGTAGAGTCCTGTACCTTCTGCCCATGTCATTGCACAACTCGTACATTTATTGCATATTTATACTCAGAAAGATATATACTCAGCGGCCATGATTTATTTCCCCATGTTCATTATTTTCTTCAGTACGGAATCATGTCTGGAGGTATACCGCCTGCCCACTCCTCTCTAGACAGAAGACACTGTGCAGATGTGCATTCACCAGTACCAGCTTTGATTCACACGTGTCTTTACTTGTTTTATGCCCTAACAGTGCTCTGTGGCACTGTCCCCAACCCAGCACTTTTTAACCTACACTACAGCTCACAAAATAATCATTAACTTACTCTTAAAATTTCTTCTCTTCAACAGGTTTTAGTGAGCAACAAACCATCACTCAGCATTTCTCCCTCAGGTACTTAGGGAGACATAAGCACTAAGGGCAAGAGATGATTCACACTCTGCGTACCAACGGGAAATGTTTGACCTCTTTCTGGCAAAGCTTAATTGATCGACCAGAAAGGCCCCATCACCACACCTACCTTAAACACTACCATAAAGTCTAAGATTTCCTGGGAGTTGGAAAAACATTAAATGGATCTAATTCCATCCTCCAACTGATTCATCAATTCCCCCTGCTCTCTTTCCACACATGGACCACCCTGCCTCTACCAAAAGACGTGGATGAAAAGCATATTCAGTAAGTGCCCTCTTCCCAACATCACCTGTTTCATCTCCAAGTAATGTTTATCCAGACCTTTTCTCACATTATGCTGAGATACCGCTTCATTTAACTTACCAAGGGGCCCCAGGTCTACTCCTCAATGATTCTTTCAAGTGACAGACATTTTTCAAAGGGTTAAAGGATGCTATCAAGTCCTCTACTCCAACCTAAATATTCCTCTTTTCTTTAACTATTTCTCAAATGGTCCTGTTTACTCTTATGCGCTCTTCTGTACCTCATTTAGATTGTGTTCCCTAAATCTAAACACACACACTATGACAGGCAATACATTTCTGGAGACTTACATGAATAAACTGAAAAGATTAAAGACCACTTTAACTGTGCCCCTTTCTTTTTTTTTTTCCTTAATTTATTTATTTGAGAGAGAGAGAGAATGAGAGAGAGCACAGAGGGGAAAAGGTCAGAGGGAGAAGTAAACTCCGGGCGGAGCTGGAAGCCCGATGCGGTACTCTATCCCGGGAGTCCGGGATCATGACCTAAGCTGAAGGCAGTCGCTTAACCAACTGAGCCACCCAGGCGCCCGGTGTCCCTTGCTCATACTCCATTTCAATTAACGCAGTTTTGTTTTGGTTTTTTTTGCATCCATAGCACACTGATAACTCACATTCCTTATCTCATTAATAAATACACTACCGGGGCGCCTGGGTGGCTCAGTGGGTTAAAGCCTCTGCCTTCAGCTTAGGTCATGACCTCAGGGCCCCGGGATCGAGCCCCGCATCTGGCTCTCTGCTCAGTAGGGAGCCTGCTTCTGCGCCTCCCCCACCCCCAGCCGGCCTCTCTGCCTACTTGTGATCTCTGTCAAATAAATAAGTAAAATTAAAAAAAAAAATTAACTAATTAAAAAAATAAAAATACTACGTCTTAACATGTGTCCCTCTAAGTTTTTATCACCGAAATTTTATATCTGACAGAGTGTATATGAGGAATATGAAAATCTAAGGTAAACAAATGCTCTGGGCCTTCATTTTTACATTTGGAGAATGTAAACAGCATGTGCTATATTGATCATGAGGTAACTGAAAGCATGAAGTAAAGGAATTTATTTGAAAGGACAACAAGGGTGCCTGAGTGGTTCAGTCGATTAAGCTTCTGCCTTCAGCTCAGGTCATGATCCCAGAGTCCTGGGACTGAGTCCCACATTTGGCACCTTGCTCAGTGGGGAGCCTACTTCTCCCTCTCCCTGTATCCCTCCCCCCACTTGTGCTCTCTCTCTCTCAAATAAATAAGATCTTAAAAATAAATACATATTTTAAAACGTAAGAAAAGGGACAATGAAAACTATAAAATATGAAAGCTTAAGCTTCTATTACCAGCACTTCAATTCTAATTTTACCAATGATGGTTTTAAAAGACTAACACAGAAAGCCTACGTAAATACCTTCTGAACCTATTATGAGGAATTCAAAACATAAATATCTATTTCAATTCCATATGTCCTCAACTTACTATATTACAGCACATGTGTGTGAAAATTTCAGACACCATACGAACAATTCATTTTCATGGTAGTCACAAGGTTTATTTTACAGTTCAAAACACTAAGACATTTAGTGATTACCTGTGGTTCAAAACCCATGTCAAACATTCTGTCTGCTTCATCTAAAACCACGTATGTCACTCTCCGAAGATTTGTGACCCGACCTAAGATGAGGAAAAAAAATAAAAACAAAACGAAAACTAAAAAATCAGTCATAATTCATTTTATGACTACCAAGAACTTAAAAAACTGTAAAGGGAACTAAAATGCCTGACTTAACCAGAGGGGTAAGTTAGGTATGTTTAAACAGTGAAACAAAATTTTGGTCTACAAGATCTTAATCTAATGGCAAGTACTTTCTGACAATGGGTATATGAGGCCCTTTATTTTGTCAAACTCGTCTCTTGCATACCATCATAGGGCCTGAAGGACCTGTAAAATTCAGAAAACAGCCCTCTCCAAAACACATCATAAAACTAAGACTGAGATGAAGCATCGAGCCACATCAGCCATTATCTGACAGCATCACCTAGGAAAAAACATATTAGAGATTACAGCGTATGTGTGGAAAGCAAGTTCCAGTGCTAACTATTTTAGATGCAGAAAACCTCCTTTTTATATTAATTTATAAACTACTTCCATATAGTTAGATGCTTCTAATGGGCACGTCAAGATATTAATGAGAAGCTATTCAACATCATCAGGTAACTACAGTACTACACAAAGACTATAACCCAAATGTATTGCATATATACTTTTTTCTATACAAAGATATAAGTTCAATTTTATTAAACACTCCCACTGGTTTAAATAGCTGCAAAGCACTTCTTAGCCAGAGAAAACTAAATACATACACAGGAAAGCCTTTCTAAAGGATTAACACAAGCATTTCTATCAACTGAAGAATCAATCACCTGGCAAAAACATGTATAAAAGTTATTCAGTATAAATCAAAAGGACAGATAAAGGAAAAAGGTAAAATTAATCAAGATGAATGTCAGGAGACTTAATCAATGCAGCATTGAGAAAAAACAAGGGATTATTTTATCAGTATTCAACCCAAAACTTTTTGTATGCTGTACAGGCACAGAGATTTATCGAACAACTTCAATGTCACTTCACCAACATCATGGAGAATTAGAAGTAAATGTATACAGAAATTCAAGCAGAATGCTATGAAAAACATGCATTACTTACAGTTTTTAATACTCTATTATGTATATACTGAATACTGCAATGGAAACCTTTGAAAGCATTTTCTTCAAAAAAAATAAGAAATGAAGCCAAAATAAATGCTTTCTAATATTAAGTATTCCATACTAACATCTGCAGCCCCCATTAGTTCTGCAAAGTTGGGAACAGCATTAAATGACCTACCTTGGATGGCTTACGTCTCGGAAGCCCAGTTCTATAAATCTTGAAGGGCCTTTCTCCACAGAAGTTAAATAATGTCAACAGTTTAGTAACAGTTTTGATAGGGAATAATTTAACAAAGCACAACATATGAGCTAAAAAACATGCAATATTTACAAAAGATAACATTTCTTGAAGCTGCAATACCTTAATTTATCCAGTATTGTAAGAAAATACTAGCTCCTGTAGAGGAAAAAGTCTAAAGTTTAGAATAATAATAAAAAATCCACCCCCGCACCGCTGCTAAAAGCAAGGCTAGGCCAAAATTTGATTAAGAATCCATGTTAAAGGCTAAAAAGATGAAATGGAGTTAGTTCTGAAAAGAAGCTGTAAATTAAACTGCAATAATCTTATGAACACTTGCAACAATAAGCTTGTTGCAATATAAATTTTAAGATATTACAGCTTTAAGAAGAAATATAAAAACACTTTGGTGATTTCTTGTATCTGCTTTAACAAAAATGTACAGAATTCAAAAAAGAGAAATGAGAACCAAAAAAAATACCCCTGACTTACCACTGTTAGCTGCTAACATGTCAATCATTCGACCAGGTGTGCAAACAATAATTTCAGCACCTCTTTTCAGCTCAGCAATCTAATGAAAAAGATGAAATTTTACAGTCTATTTATCACTATTATTTATTTGAACAGATCTGAAAATACTGCCCAGGGTCTTTGCACAGCTCCATAAGGTAAAGACAGTGAGGTCTGATTAGAAGCCTCCAAAGATTCCCGCTTAATTCTTTGGAATGCTGGAGCACTCCTAAAGGAAGAGGAAACAGCCAATACGACCACATGGTACTGTAACTTTGAACTCAATGAGAACCAGAGCATTTACCAATTTTAATTTGACCCAATCCCTCAAAACTAAGAAAGGAATATGAGAGAGCAGTAATTAAAGCAAGTATATAGACCAATTATTTCAAGTTAAGAGTTGTTTGTGAATCATTATAAAAGTCACAACCAGTGTTTTAAAATTGAAATAGAATGGAAAAACCAGAATGTTAGATATCATAAAAACTTTTGTTTGACTTCTATATAATATTCATACATGTATCAAGTTAGTTTTTAAATACCATTTCTTACAATAAACGGTCATCAAAACAACTGAGTAAGATAAATTCAGAAAACATAAACTGTTTAACAACAGCAACTATTCCTTAGAAAAGGTTTTGTGGTGAAATAAGTTCAGAAAATGTCACTTAATTTATCCCATTTTTCTAGTATCACAAGACATATTTCTTATTAAAGACTAAGAAGCCCTACTGGAAAAAACCCTACGTTAACCCTATAAAATGTGACATTTCCAAAATTTATTTGATCACAGAACCCATTTTTTTCCCCTCCTTCTGGTTAAAGCAAAATATCTAATGACTGTCGTTCTTCCGAAGACACTTGGAGAGGGGCACCTGGGTGGCTCAGTTGGTTAAGCGTCTGCCTTTGACTAGGGTCAAGACCTCAGGGTCCTGGGATCAAGTCTTCCATCTGGATCCCTACTGAGTGGGGAGTCTGCTTCTCCCTCTCTCTCTGGCCCTCTCCACCCACCTCCCCCTGCTCATATTCTCTTTGAAATGAATAAATAAAAAATAAAAAATAAATTAAAAAAGAAAAAGACACTTGAAGAAATGCCAAAGTAAAGAGAGTGAACAACAGTATGATTAGGGGCGCCTGAGTGGCTCAGTGGGTTAAAGTCTCTGCCTTCCACTCAGGTCATGATCCCAGGGTCCTGGGAGAGCCCCGCATCGGGCTCTCTGCTCAGCAGGGAGCCTGCTTTCCTCTCTGTCTCTGCTTGCCCCTCTGCCTACTTGTGATCTCTGTCAAATAAATAAATAAAATATAAATCAATACAAAGGTATGATTAAATAATTTTTGCTGAAATTATTTAAGGATACAGATAAACTGATACAGCACAAAACACTCATCACCACCTTGTAAAGATGTCATATGAATTAGAGAAAATAAATGCTGGTCTGGAATCAGAAGTCTAGAACAAACCAAGTCTTATTAACCTAAATACTTTAATCAACATACCTAACCTTTCTTGCCATTTCTTTATCAGTAGAATGGAAAAAAATATCTGCCTTCCTTGAGCAGAGGAAGATGAAGAGGAACAGGAAAGCAAACATACAAAAATGACTCAAAATCCTGGGCACCTGGGTGGCACAGTCAGTTAAGTGTCCAACACTTGGTTTCAGGTCAGGTCATGATCTCAGGGTGATGAGATGGAGCCCCACGGTGGGCTCCATGCTAAGCAGAGAGTTTGCTTAAGACTTCCTCTCTCTTTCTGTCCCTCCCCACCCATGCTCTCTCTAAAATAAATATTTTTAAAAAGACTCAAGATCCTAAAATAAAATATTAGCATAATTCATCCTCACTTTACTGTTACACCTATTTTTTTAAGATTTTGAAAGCAATCACTGTACACAGAGGGATGCTTGCGTGGCTTAGTTGGACAGGCATCTGACTCTTGATTTCGGCTCAGGTCATGATCTCAGGGTTGTGAGATCAAGCACCGCACTGGGCTGCATGCTGGGCGTGGAACCTGCTGAACATTCTCTCTCCCCTTTCCCTCTGCCCTTCCCTGACTACCTGACAAGAAAATACTAAAAAAATAAATGTATAAAAGCAATGGCTAGGGGCGCCTGGGTGGCTCAGTGGGTTAAGCCGCTGCCTTCGGCTCAGGTCATGATCTCAGGGTCCTGGGATCGAGTCCCACATCGGGCTCTCTGCTCAGCAAGAAGCCTGCTTCCCTCTCTCTCTCTCTCTGCCTGCCTCTCCGTCTACTTGTGATCTCTCTCTGTCAAATAAATAAATAAAATCTTAAAAAAAAAAAAAATGTATAAAAAAAAAGCAATGGCTATACAAAAGACTAAAACAAATCACTTTCACATTATTAAATGATTTAATTTAAGGAAAGAATGGAAAAACTGAATGTTTCTTTTGTAACTACCTGCTCACTGATTCCTGTTCCTCCATAAACACACACCACTCTAAGTCCCAGGGTCTTCGAAAACTTCTTACATTCTTTAGTAATTTGTAAAGCCAGTTCTCGAGTTGGAGTCATGATGACAGCTGAAAAGATAAATATGTCAAAAGACTATCCACCGAAATTCTGGAGGCTATGCTTTAAAGTGTTAAATTTAACCTCTGCAATAACATTCAAATTTCTCAGTCTAATTTTTGTTTTTGTTTTTATTTGTTTTACGGACCTTGGAAAATCCTATTTCAAAAGCTTTAAAACAGCAGACATTGTGGTGTATGATAATTTTAAGTAGATTTTAAGAACATGCTATAGAAAGATAAATGAGAGTTAAATGCCTCACTCAACCATCAGGAAATACCTGGTTGAAAAGAATGTAAATCATTCTCAACTGCAAATAACAGAGCAAAGATAATCAAGTGACTCACTGTGCTGCAGAGCCATACCTCGGTTTCCGGAAACAACCATGGTCTGAGGGGCAGACAGAATAGGAATATATTGTGCCCCCTTTTTTCAAGAGAGGAGCTAAACAAATTTCCAAAACCCTACTCAAATTTGCAAAACAGATCTCTGCCAAATGAATCAAGGAATGAATCTGTAGACCTAATCCTGAATGAAATTCTGGCACTATATAGCCTTTTAAGGCCAAAAATAAAAAAAGGAAATATATTTCCCTACAATCTTCCATGTTGAGTTCACTGATCCATGATACTCGCGAAGCACAAACCTCAATATAAATAAACAGATAGATGCACGAGGAGTCTACCTGCCGAGTCTGAGTTTAAAAATTGAGCTGTGCCAGGAGAGGCTGTTTTTGTACTTCTGAGATGTCACGCCAGAGCTCTGAAGATTCTCACTCCACCTGCTGGTAAGGGGAAATCAGCCCCAAAGTGCCAAATTTATAAAGGAAATGTACATAAAGACATCTTTATTGTTACATATAACATTATAAAGTATTATGTCTTTCTGATTAACTGACAACAAAGTTGTTACCTGAAAAAACAGTTTAATGAAAGGAATTGTACCTATTGGCCCCTCTCCTTCTTCTAATGACCTCTGATCCATGATGTGTCTAAACATGGGTAAGAGAAAAGCAATGGTCTTTCCACTTCCTGTCTTGGCAATACCAATCAAATCTCGTCCAGACATTATAGCAGGAATCGCCTGAGTTTGGATTGGCGTGGGCTTTTCATAGCCATGCCTTAAAAAGGAAACCAAAGAAAGACAAGGTAAGAAGTGAGATCTCTGGGTCTCTCAAAGTTCCATAATAAGGTTCTCCAAAATGTGGTATGTCTGTACAATGAAATATTATTTGCCAAAAAGAAATGAAGTACTGAGGCATTCTATATCATGGATGAACACTGAAAATGTTATGCTAAGTCAAAAAGCTGGTCACGGAAGACTATATTAGTACAATACCATTTACAGGAAATATCCACAATAGACAAATCTAGAGAGAGTAGATTAGTGGCTGCTTAGGAGAGGAGAAGAAGAAGTGTGACTACGAATGGATACAAGGCCTCTTTTTGGGATAATGAAATGTTCTAAAATTAGATTATGGTGATGACTGTGTTAACTCCATAAGTATACTAAAAAAATCACTGAACTGTAAACTCAAAGAACAAACTTTACAACATGTAACTGCTACCTCAATAAAGCTGTTCAAGAAAAAAATAGTAAGTTTTCCTATTAGAATAAAAATGTAACAGTTAATTGTATAAAAGAGCCATTCTAAATAGTAAGACACTGAAAAATGCAGATAATTGCTAACCACTTACTTTTTGAGAGAATTTAAGATCTTCATGGAAATTCCACACTGGACCCAAGATTTAATTGGTTTGGGGCAACCTTTTCCCTTGACAGTAATGCCCTCCATTTCCAACCGAAATACATTGACCTCTATGAAACAAAATCCAGATTAAAAGCTGTTAAATATTGTTCCATTAATGCCTTCTACTTTCAATCAGCCACAGTTAAGTTTAAAAATCTTTAAATCTTTTTTTTAGTGCTACTAAAGGTAGTAATTCCACAGAAAAGTTACAGGACAAACTACTGAACAGCTCATGGAGACAGTTAATACAATTAGTGCTACAACTAACTGGGGACAAAAAGGAATACACCAATTTCTATAACTTGGCTTTTATCATGTCTCATATCACAACATTAGTAAAAAACAATGATTGACAGGTAATACAAACAGTTTTTCTCCAAGCAAGAGTTGTCCAGATTATCCTTATTCAACCATAATTACAGTTTCACGTTGGTTCCTAACCCTCAAACCCCAGAAGGAAAAGGCTAACAATACTTAATGTGGTAACTTCACATGAAGAGTACTCTTAACCCTAAAACTTTCAACTACAAGAGCCAAACTAATTTTTGCTCATTTTTAAAAATACTTCCAAAACTACACTGACTCCTCGCTGGTCTGAATCTTTGCAAATGTTCATATTCTCTGACTTCTGGCAGTCTAGCTTCCTTTCCCATTTCTTCAAGTAAGCCGTGCAAATTCCTCCTCCTCATACATCAACTCACAGACCTAACCAGTATTTCTCCCGAGCAAAGCAATGCACATCCCCGTTTCCAAAATAACCAATAAATCAAAGAAAGAATTTTACCCTCTTGAGACATTTTTGCTAATTCTGGAACTTCAACATAAAAGTTTTTTCTGAATGGTTCATATTCAATTTTTCCATGGTCCACTGGTTCTAGAAGCTTTCTCTGTTTTGTCTGATATCCTGTAAGAGCTGTCTGAAGATCAACTTCTTCCTCTTCTGAAGAATACTATTAAAAAAAAAAATTAAAAAGCTAAAACCATTACTACTTCCTCCTTATGCGAGGCAATATTCCTAGCTTTTAAAATCCTCCTCTCTTGGGGCACCTGGGTGGCTTAGTTGGCTAAGCTGTCTGCCTTCAGCTCAGGTCATGATCTCAGGGTTGCAGGATCTAGCCCCACATCCAGCTTCCCGCACAGCAGGGAGTCTGTTTCTCTTTCTCCCTCTGTCCCTCCCTACTACTTGTGCTCTCTCTCTTTCAAATGAATAAAAAAATCTTTAAAATTAATTAATTACTTAAAGTGAGATAAAATCCTTCTCTTAAAAATATAAATAAATAGATAAATCCTTCCTCTGCTAGAAAATATTCCTTGGCTTTTACTTTCTTACATTCTTTATTCTGGGCCCTCACAGAATATCATAGCGACAACATAAAGCTAAAATAACAAAAGTAATTCTAATATAGCTTTTTTAAAAAAAGATTTTATTTATTTGACAGACAGAGATCACAAATAGGCAGAAAGGCAGGCGGAGACAGAGAGAGGGGGAAGGAGGCTCCCCGCTGAGCAGACAGCCCAATGTGGGGCTCCATCCCAGGACCCTGGGATCATGACTGAGCTGAAGGCAGAGGCTAAACCACCCAGGTGCCCAATTCTAATATAGCTTTCAGGAAGTTTTGATATAATTCCTTCCACACAAATCTTTACAAGGCATGTTAGTAGGAAGAAATTCAATTAAGTCTGTCACTTTATGTCTTCTCCCACCTGGTATGTCTGAGGTAAGTTCATGAGGGGCAGAGGGGAAGCAAAATGTGGGCATACAGAAAAAGGTCAAAGATAGCAGAATGTTCTAGCCACTGGATATGCAGCAACAGTACTGTTGAGAATAACAAGAATACCTCCTAACATTAGTTTCTATAACTGAAAAACACAACTCCACCAATGCTTTCTAATAAATCCTTCTAGAATAGTATCATGAACAAAGTCAAAATTAAGGAAATATTACCTCCATGGCATCCTGGTCATTCTCCATCAGCTCACCTTTCTTCTTATCAGAATCTACCACTGCTTTTTTGGTTGTCACTACAGTGACAACTTTTGTGACTGTTGGCCCAGACTTCTAAAATTAAAGGCGGATATATAAAGTATTTGCAAAAGTGAAAATCAAATTGTATGCAAATGAAACACAATAATAGCTGTCACAATTTATAATCCAAATTAACTTAGTTACCACTGAAAAGTTAATTGACAAAAAAGACAAGTCTGCTTTCTCTTGATGAATTTAAATTTTTAAATGTAGCATAATTGCATTATATTATAGTTTACTGTATATTTTATATAATACTGTGAATATTTTATATAATATATAAAGTTATATAACATCCAATATTATAATATAGTTCATTTTAAAAATACTCCTAAATGGTACTTTTTACTCACTGGACAAGCCAGACACGTTCAGGGAACTTTCAGTAAATCAATAAACAAAGCAGATAAACGTCACGTCTCTTAGGGAGCTTTTATTTTACAAGACGGGAAAAACAATAAAGATAATAAAAAAACTAAACTATATATTCTGTGAAAAGGTAACAAACACCATTAAAAAAAAAACACTATGGTGAGTGCTGTGAAGTTTGTAAACCTGGCGATTCTCGGACCTGTACTCCTGGGGCTAATAATACACTAGATGTTAATTTAAAAATTTAAAAAAAAAAAAAAAAGAAAGGAACATGTCCTCAAGCACAAAAGATGAAAGTGCAAAGGTCTGGAGAAGACCTACTGAGAAGTCAATAGTAAGCAAAGGTATCAAAGATGATGGCATAATCAACAGACACATGAAAAAGTGCTCCACATCACTCAGCATCAGGGAAATACAAATCAAAACCACAATGAGATATCACCTCACACCAGTCAGAATGGCTAAAATTAACAAGTCAGGAAATGACAGATGCTGGCGAGGATGCGGAGAAAGGGGAACCCTCCTACACTGTTGGTGGGAATGCAAGCTGGTGCAACCACTCTGGAAAACAGCATGGAGGTTCCTCAAAATGTTGAAAATAGAACTACCCTATGACCCAGCAATTGCACTGCTGGGTATTTACCCTAAAGATACAAACGTAGTGATCCGAACGAAGGGGCACGTGCACCCGAATGTTTATAGCAGCAATGTCTACAATAGCCAAACTATGGAAAGAACCTAGATGTCCATCAACAGACGAATGGATAAAGAAGATGTGGTATATATACACAATGGAATACTATGCAGCCATCAAAAGAAATGAAATCTTGCCATTTGCGACGATGTGGATGGAACTAGAGGGTATCATGCTTAGCGAAATAAGTCAATCGGAGAAAGACAACTATCATATGATCTCCCTGATATGAGGAAGTGGAGATGCAACATGGGGGGTTAAGGGGGTAGGAGAAGAGTAAATGAAACAAGATGGGATTGGGAGGGAGACAAACCATAGTGACTCTTAATCTCACAAAACAAACTGAGGGTTGCTGGGGGGAGGGTTATGGACATTGGGGAGGGTATGTGCTATGGGGAGTGCTGTGAAGTGTGTAAACCTGGGATTCACAGACCTGTAACCCTGGGGATAAAAATATATTATATGTTTATTAAAAAAAAAAAAAAAAAAAAGATGGTGGCATAAGAGTGACTTTTCAAAGAATGTTTACAGCTAAAACTCCTAAGCATCTGTGGTACCAAGAAAAAGTACTAGCATTTCTGAGATGGGGGGAAACCACTTTCTAAAGTCAGGCAAGTCAGCAGTAGGTCACCATGATAATAATTCAAATTACCCAATAAAGAATACTGGATAAATCTTCAAAAATAAGAGAAAATGGCTTACCTTTTCATTTCCTCCACCACCTTTCACACTTCTCATATTAAACTTCTTTACTTCCTCTTTTACTTCTTCCATGTAAGCATCTAATGGATCTAACTCCTCACCCTCCATTTCATTTCCTTCCTTTTCAGCCTCTGCAGGATCATCTTCATCATCTAAAATAGAAGAATCACTTTTCTGTACACAGGTTTCCAAAGGAAGTACTTAATAATCATACCACAGCCCACCATTACGCATTCCCTCCCTGCCTAAATGCCCTTTCTTCCCATCAGCCCCGGCACACTGCAGTGCAACTATGCACACTTATGAGTTTCTAGATCAAGCATGTATCAGTTTTAAGTAGTAATATTAATATATAAGGTAAACTGAAAAGAGGTAGGACTAAAAATTCCTAATGACAGATAGGTTTCTTTTCTTTCAATTACTTTTTATTTTTTATTTTTTAAAGATTTTATTTATTTATTTGACAGAGAGAAATCACAAGTAAGCAGAGAGGCAGGCAGAGAGAGAGGAGGAAGCAGGCTCCCCGCTGAGCAGAAAGCCTGATGTGGGGCTCGAACCCAGGACCTGGGATCATGACCTGAGCCGAAGGCAGCAGCTTAACCCACTGAGCCACCCAGGCGCCCCTAATTACTTTTTATTTTTTAAAAGCTCTTATTCGGGGCGCCTGGGTGGCTCAGTGGGTTAAGCCGCTGCCTTCGGCTCAGGTCATGATCTCAGGGTCCTGGGATCGAGTCCCACATCGGGCTCTCTGCTCAGCAAGAAGCCTGCTTCCCTCTCTCTCTCTCTGCCTGCCTCTCCGTCTACTTGTGATCTCTCTCTGTTAAATAAATAAATAAGAAATCTTTAAAAAATAAAAAAAAATAAAAAAAATAAAAGCTCTTATTCATTTCTTTGACAGAAAGAGCACAATCAGGGGGAGCAGCAGGCAAAAGGAGAAACAGGATTTGGGCAGAGAACCCAATGCTGGGCTCCATTCCAGGACCTTGGGATCATGACCTAAGCCAAAGGCAGATGCTTAACCAACTGAGCCACCCAGGTGTCCCAGAAAAGTTACTTTCAGAGGAAAAACAAGCATTTTAAAATCAAGACAACCTAACTTTTTTCTTCATATAACTAAGACATCATTTCCCCCTAAAGATACAATTCTTTCATCTATTTAAAGCATTCTGTGAGGGGCACTTGGGTGGCTCAGTGGGTTAAAGCCTCTGCCTTCAGCTCAGGTCATGATCCCAGGGTCCTGGGATCAAGCCCCACATTGGGCTCCCTGCTCAGCAGGGAGCCTGCTTCCTCCTCTCTCTCTGCCTGCCTCTCTTCTGCCTGCTTATGATCTGTCAAATAAATAAATAAAATCTTTAAAAAAAATTTTTAAGGGGCGCCTAGGTGGCTCAGTGGGTTAAAGCCTCTGCCTTCGGCTCAGGTCATGATCCCAGGGTCCTGGGATTGAGCCCCGAGTCGGGCTCTCTGCTCCGCAGGGAGCCTGCTTCCTCCCCTCTCTCTCTCTGCCTGCCTCTCTGCCTACTTGTGCTCTCTCTCTCTGTCAAATAAATAAAATCTTCCAAAAAAAAAATTTTTTTTTAAAAGTAAAGCATTTTATGAAACTTCCACACACACACAAAAAAAATCACTGAATTTTCACAAAAAAACGGAGCAAAAGTACACTTTTCTATAAAATTTCATACTCATCTACTTCACTAAAACATCAAGGTCAAAAACAGATATGGCAGGAAAATATTTCTCTCCTAAGTTATGAAAAATCAGGAGGGATCTGAAAACATCCTCTTAATTTATCTTCATTACTAACATTCTTATTTGTAGTATAATAATTAAAGAGCTATTTACTGACTATACCCATAAGAACCCAACTCTCCAGTCTAAAGTAAAATCAGTAATCCCTATTGAACACTATACTGGAATTCACATATTAACATAAATATTACAAGAGAGATTTAGTATCTCAATATGAATTCAGCAATTCCACTTCTAGGTATATACCCAAAAGAACCAGAAGAAGAAAGAGATATTTCCCACATTATTCATAGCAGTATTATTCACAACAGCCAAAAGGTGAAAAAACCCACATATCCAACAGACAAATAGATAAACACAATGTAGTATTATAAACAAAATGGACTCCTATTCAGCCATAAAAAAGGAATGAACTTCTGATACAAGCTACAACATGGAAGAACCTTGATGACATTATGCTGAGTGAAATAAGCCCAGATGCAAAAGAACAAAAAGACTATATGACTGAGGGGCGCCTGGGTGGCTCAGTGGGTTAAAGCCTCTGCCTTCGGCTCAGGTCATGATCTCAGAGTCCTGGGATCGAGCCCCACATCGGGATCTCTGCTCAGCAGGGAGCCTGCTTCCTCCTCTCTCTCTGCCTACTTGTAATCTCTGTCTGCCAAATAAATAAATAAAATATTTAAAAAAAAAAAAAAAAGACTGTATGACTGAAATTATTTAAGGTACCTGGAATAGGCAAATTGATAGTAGAATTGAGGGAAAGATGGGGAATTTTTACTGGGTACAGGAGGCACCTGGCTAGTTCAGTCAGTGAAGCATGAGACTATTGATCTCAGAGTTGTGGCTTCAAATCTTATACTGGGTGTCGCAATTACTTAAAAGTTTTTAAAAATAAAAAAAAAAAGAAAGAAAGGAAGGAAGGAAGAAAGAAGGAAAAAGAAAAGAATAGAATAAAAGAAAAGGAAATCTGGGGATGCCTGGGTGGCTGAGTCAGTTAAGTGTCTGCCTTCGGCTCAGGTCATGATCCCAGGATTCTGGGATCAAGTCCCACATTGGGCTCCTTGCTGGGTGGGGAGCCTGCTTATCCTTCTGCCTGCACCTTCCCCTCCTTGTGCATGCATGCTCTCTGACAAGTAAATAAATAAAATATTAAAAAAAAAGAAAGAAAGAAAGAAAAAAGAAATCCATACAGGGTACAGACTTTCTGTTTGGAATGATGAAAAAGTTCTAGAAATGGATAGTAGTGTTGGGTGATGAACACCATGAATTTACTTAATGTCACAGACCTGTACACTTAATAATGGTTAAAATTAGGGCCCTGGATAGGTAAGTGGGTTGAGCATCTGACTCTTGGTTACAGGTCAGGTCATGATCTCAGGGTCCTGGGATCAAGCCCTGCATCAGGCTCCTCACTCAGTGGAGAGCCTGCATGAGGATTCTCTATCCCTCTATCCCTCTGAAATATTAAAAAATATTTCAGGGTGCCTGGGTGGCTCTTTTGGTTAAGCAACTCTGGATTTCAGTTCAGATCATGCTTTTGTGGTTGTGGGATCAAGCCCTGAGTCCAGCCTCATGCTGAGTCTGCTTCAGATTTGCTCTCCCTTTCTCTGCTTCTCCCCCAATTCATGTGCGCTCATGCTCTAGCTCTCTCAAATAAATCTTTAAAAGATATATTAAAGGGGTGCCTTTAATATATGAGATTATATCTCATATATAAGATATAACGGTGGCTCACTGGGTTAAGCCTCTGCCTTTGGCCTGGGTCATGATCTCAGGGTCCTGGGATCCGAGTCCCGCATCAGGCTCTCTGCTTGGCATGGAGCCTGCTTCCCCCTCTCTCTCTGCCTGCCTCTCTGCCTACTTGTGATCTCTCTCTGTATCAAATAAATAGATAAAATCTTAAAAAAAAAAAAAAAAAAGATATATTAAAAAAATGCTTGGGGCACCTGGGTGGCTCAGTTAAGCATCTGTCTACCTTTGGCTCAGGTTAGGATTGAGCCCCACATGGGGCTCCCTGCTCAGTGGGGACTCTGCTTCTCCCTCTCCCTCTGCCCCTCCCCCCCTCCCCCCTGCTCATGCTCTCTCTAATAAAATCTTAAAAAAAAAAAAAAAAGGTTAAAATGCTGTATTTTCCACAGTAAAAAATGGCCTAAAAATTCCCAGCATGAAATATTACTCGTATTTCTAGAATATGCCACATGAATTATTATATAGACTATCTAACAAATGAATATACCATCATCATCTTCTAAGCTCCATTTTTTCCCTTGTTTCATCTCTTCAATTTCTTTTTTCAGTTCCCCTATGTTTTCCATGGCCTTTTTACGTTGCTCTTCTCGCCATTTTTCTACTCTCTCTTTTCGCTTTCTCATTTCTTCTTCCAGCTTATTCTGATCAAAGTTCTTGGGAGGAAATGAGAGATCAGAAAGAAAGATTAACAACTTTATTCCAGCAATATTCTATATAAACTCTCAAATTATATAAAAAGGAAAATGAAAAACAGCTGTATTTACAAACTCAATTTACACCAGATTTAGATCACCTTTTTTTTTTTTTTGAGTATTTATAGCAGCTTTATTTATAATAGCTCCCAAACCGATACAATTGCAGGGACACATCTTTTAAATATCTACGAATATACCAGCAAACAATAAAAATCATCTTCAACTAAGAAAGCAGACTTCAAACGTGATTAATCTCATTTTAATTTCAGGCAAGATGCAAACATGAATCCACTTTCTTCCTAAAATGAGAAACTAGATGAATTAATAAGCATAATTCCCCAGTTATTAGTTATTCTCAAGTTTAAATCCTCTACACTCCTCAAAGACTGCCTCCATGAAAAAGAAATTTTCTATTACAAATCAGTGAGTAAGTGGGGCGCCTGGGTGGCTTCAGTGGGTTAAAGCCTCTGCCTCTGGCTCAGGTCGTGATCCCAGGGTCCTGGGATCAAGCCCCGCATGAGGCTCTCTGCTCAGTGGGGAGCCTGCTTCCCTTCCTCTCTCTCTACCTGCCTCTCTGCCTATTTGTGATCTCTGTCAAATAAATAAATAAAATCTTAAAAAAAAAAATTAGTGAGTAAGTGAAAGCTATTTATCAACACGATTAAAAAGTTTTGGTCTTGGGGCGCCTGGGTGGTTCAGCGGGTTAAAGCCTCTGCCTTCGGCTCAGGTCATGATCTCAGGGTCCTGGGATCGAGCCCCGCATCGGGCTCTCTGCTCAGCGGAGAACCTGCTTCCTCCTCTCTCTCTGCCTGCCTCTCTGCCTGCTTGTGATCTCTCTCTGTCAAATAAATAAATAAAAAATCTTTAAAAAAAAAAAAAAAGTTTTGGTCTTTTGGTCTTTAGGTCTAAGTTTCCTAGAAACAGCCATTCCAAAGACTTTATCAAGATGATTAATGATACTTTGAAAAAGAGGGGTGTGTGGTTAGCTCAGTGGATTAAAGCCTCTGCCTTCAGCTCAGGTCGTGATCCCAGGGTCCTGGGATTGAGCCCCACATCGGGCTCTCTGCTTGGCTGGGAGCCTGTTTCCCCCACACCCACCTGCCTCTCTGCCTACTTGTGATCTCTGTCCATCAGATAAATAAATAAAATCTTTAAATAAATAAATAAATAATACTCTGAAAAGGAGAAAGCAAACCATTTTCATAACCCTAAGCAGGAACTCAATGATTAAACATCGTAAAAATAAAAAACTGACTTATGCTGGGGTGTCTGGGTGGGTCAGCCTGTTAAATGTCTGACTTTGATTCAGGTCATGATCTTAGGATGGTGGGACTGAGTTCTGCTGTGGGCTTTCTGATCAGTGGGGAGTCTGCTTGTCCCTCTCCATCTGCCCCCCCTCAGCTTGTGCTCTGTCTCTCTCACGAATAAATAAAATCTTAAAAAAAAATCTACATATGCTATCATTATAGATATGGAAATACTACATCAAAAAACAGTCAAAGAAAATACCACAAAATTTTAATGGTGACATGAAACTAATATAACACTGGATGTTAAATACCCTGGAATTAAAGTTAAAAACTTAACTAAAGGGGCATATGGGTGGCTCAGTCATTAAGCATCTGCCTTTGGCTCAGGTCATGATCCCAGGGTCCTGGAATTGAGCCCCACATCAGGCTCCCTCCTCAGCAGGAAGCCTACTTCTCCCTCTCCCGTTCTCCCTGCTTCTGTTCCCTCTCTCACTGTGTATGTCTCTCTCTGTCAAATAAATAAAATCTTAAAAAAAAAAAAAAATTAAAACAAAAATAAAACTTAGGGCACCTGGCTGGCTCACTCAGAAGAACATGTGACTCTTTTTTTTTTTTTTTTTTTTTTTAAAGATTTTATTTATTTATTTGTCAGAGAGAGAGAGGGAGAGAGAGCGAGCACAGGCAGACAGAGTGGCAGGCAGAGGCAGAGGGAGAAGCAGGCTCCCCGCTGAGCAAGGAGCCCGATGTGGGACTCGATCCCAGGACGCTGGGATCATGACCTGAGCCGAAGGCAGCTGCTTAACCAACTGAGCCACCCAGGCGTCCCGAACATGTGACTCTTAATCTTAGGGTCATGAGATGAGTATAGACCCACCCTGGGTGAAGAGATTACTTAAATATATAAACTTTAAGAAAAAAAAAAGTTATACCACTCTTTTGGAGGGCATTTTGATCCTATTTGTCAAAATGTTAAATACATATACCCACTGACAAAGCCATTTCATTGATACCAATTCACCCTACATTCACAAAAGACATGTGTAAAAGGATTCACACACCACTGTTCACAATGAAGACTGAAAATAACCTAAATATCCATCAAAGGTGATTTCCTTACTTTGTTTCAACAGAACACCATGCAGGCATTAAAAACAATGAGCTAGGGGCGCCTGGGTGGCTCAGTGGGTTAAGCCGCTGCCTTCGGCTCAGGTCATGATCTCAGAGTCCTGGGATCGAGCCCCGCATCGGGCTCTCTGCTCAGCAGGGAGCCTGCTTCCTCCTCTCTCTCTGCCTGCCTCTCTGCCTGCTTGTGACCTCTCTGTCAAATAAATAAATAAAATCTTTAAAAAAAAAAACAAAAAAAAAAAAACAATGAGCTATATCTATATATGCAGTTTCAGAAGATCTCCAATATATAACAAATGAAAACAACAAGGCATGCTATTTAAGTTGGATGTTGGGAATACTGCTGTGTATTCTTCTTCAGACCTTATATATTGAAAAAATAGAACACAATTTAAAAATGAACAAAAGCAGGGCACCTGGCTGGCTCAGTCAGTGGAACCTGCAACTCATGATCTGGGGGCTGAGTTTGAATCCCACATCAGGAGTAGAGATTACTTCATAAAAAATAAATAAATAAATAAAAGAAGGAACAAAAGCAAGGTACAAAATAGCACACATAGCATGATCACCTTTTGTTAAGTAAAAACAGATCATGTATATAAATATGCAATATTTTTGAGAAATAACTCCTCTAATAGGGACAGTTTTTACTTTATCTCTTTTTTGGTTTTTGTTTTTTACATACTATCATTTAAAAATAAAAATAGGGATGCCTGGGCGGCTCAGCTGGTTAAGCATCTGCCTTTAGCTCAGGTCATAATCCCAATGTCATGGGGTCAAACCCGATCAGCCTCCCTGCTCAACAGAGTCTGCTTTTCCCTCTCCCTCTGCTGTTCCCCCTGCTTGTACTCTCTTACTCTTTCTCAAAAAAAGAAATAAAGTCTTTAAAAATAAATTAATAAAATAAAAATAAAAAATATATAGGGGACCTAGCTGGCTCAGTCGGTACAGCATGGGGCCCTTGATCTCAGGGTTGTGAGCTCAAGCCCCATGTTGGATATGGAGCCTACTTAAAAATAAACAAACAAAATTAAATATATAGCAATAAAAATCCCCGACAGTTTGTGATCACAGAAACAAATATGATAATATATAATTATTTAGTTAGTAAACATACGCCAGCATCTTTTTCTTTTTCATCTTCCTTGTCATCTTTGTCTTTTTTCTTCTCTTTAGAACTTTCCCCACTATCTGTTTTCTCTTTGGACCTAGACCTACCAAAAAAGAGAAAAAGAAACATCATTTATTTGTGCTTAGAAACATTCACATCTAAAATACATTTAAAGGGGGCGCCTGGGTGGCTCAGTCAGTTAAGGGTCTAACTCTGACTTTGGCTCAGGTTGTGATCTCAGAGTCATCAGGCTCTGTGCTGAGCATGGAGGCTGCTTAAGATTCTTTCCCTCTGTCCCTTCCACGCACCCACTCACAAGGGCTCGCTCTCTCTCTCAAAAATAAAATAAATAAATAAAATGAAGTAAAATAAGATACATTTAAAGACTTACATTTTACTTTTTGGGTAAGAAATTTCCAAAAGTCAACTTAACTTTTATATTAATAAACACCTTGGAAATATGACAAATATTAAATCCTTTAACATTAATTACAAATATTAAATAGTTGGCAATCTAGCCAAGAAAAAGTAGACATATCATATAAAAATGAAAAAAATTTAAATAGGAGAGGTAAAATTTAACACAGAGAAATTTACCAAAACATTAACATTCTCCAAGATAATTTTTCATTAACTCATTTAAAAATTAATAATGTTTAAGGGGCCTGGGTTGCTCAGTCGGTTAAGCATCTGCCTTTGGCTCAGGTTATGATCACAGCGGCCGGGGATTAAGTCCTACATCTGGCTCCTTGATGAGCACAAAGTCTGCTTCTCCCTCTCCCTCTCCCTACACACTCTCCCTCTCTCTCTCAAATAAGTAAAATCGTAAAAAAATTTAAAAAAATTAAAAAGTAAAAAATAGGGGCGCCTGGGTGGCTCAGAGGGTTAAAGCCTCTGCCTTCAGCTCAGGTCATGATCCCAGGGTTCTGGGATCGAGCCCCGCATCGGGCTCTCTGCTCAGAAGGGAGCCCGCTTCCTCCTCTCTCTCTGCCTGCCTCTCTGCTTACTTGTGATCTCTGTCTGTCCAATAAATAAATAAAATCTTAAAAAAAAAAAAAAAGTAAAAAATAACATTTAAAACCCCAACAGGCCTATTTCACCCCTATGTTTGGTATCTTTTTTTTTTTTTTTTTTAAAGATTTTATTTAGTTATTGGACAGACAGAGATCACAAGTAGGCAGAGAGGCAGGCAGAGAGAGAGAGGAAGGGAAGCAGGCTCTCCGCTGAGCAGAGAGCCCGATGTGGGGCTCAATCCCAGGACCCTGAGACCGTGACCTGAGCCGAAGGCAGAGGCTTAACCCACTGAGCCACCCAGGCGCCCCTGGTATCTTGTAAGTAAAAAAAATTTCTTGGGCCGCCTAGGTGGCTCAGTTGGTTAAGCATCTGCCTTCAGCTCAGGTCATGATATCAGTGTCCTGGGATCGAGGCCCGAATCTTCAGTGGGGAGTCTGCATCTACCTCTCCCTTGTACCCCTCCCCTTGGTCATGATCGTTTGCGCTCTCTCTCAAATTGAGTAAATAGCCTTAAAAAAAATACTTAATTTGAATGCTATCAATTCAGTCTTCTTTTTCCCCTTTTTAAAGAAACTGGTGCTTTTTAAACCTTCCAGATTTGATGAAGATATCCACAGGTCAAGAATATATTCTCTAGTATAAACTTCTAAAAAGTTTACAATTATGCCATCGATTTGGTCTTTTATCTGCTTTTATGTACAGAATGATGTAGGTCGTCCTATTTCATTATATGGTAGCAAATGACACTAGTAGTAGCACTTATTATTATTATTTTTTTGGTGTAGGCTCCACACTAAGCTTGAACTCACAATCCTAAGATCAAGACCTGAGCTGATCAAGAGTCTGATGTTTTGGGGTGCCTGGGTGGCTCAGTGGGTTAAGCCTCTGCCTTTGGCTCAGGTCATGGTCTCGGGGTTCTGGGATCGAGCTCTGCATCAGGCTCTCTGCTCAGCAGGTAGCCTGTTTCCCCTTCTCCCTCTGCCTGCTTTCTGCCTACTTGTGCTCTCTCTGTAAAATAAAATCTTTAAAAAAAAAAGTGTCTGACATCCTACTGACAGCCACCCAGGCATTCCCACCACCCCAAGTACTACTTACTGAAAGAACTTTTCCCCACTAATTACACTGTCACCACTGTCATTTGTTAAGTGACCATATACATGGGATCTTCTTCTGGGCTCTTTACGTGGTTCCACTGATCTATTTGTCTACACCAAAACCACACTTAATTTGGACAACTTTATGACAAGTTTCAGTATCTGGTAAAGCAAGCCCTCCTGTCTTGTTCTTCAAGACAGTTTATGCCCTTGCATTTCTAATTTTACAATCAGTTTGTGAAATACTTTTCTATATGCTAGGCATTTTTAACATGAATATGTTTTGACACTAATAAAATGCTTTTCTCTAAATCTACTTAGATAACCATGACTTTTCTCCTTGAATCTTATTAATATAAAGAATTAAACTGACTGATTTTACTCTCTTCATTTTTTTTTAAAGATTTTATTTATTTATTTGCAAGAGACAAAGTATGAAAGAGGGGAGGGTTAGAGAGAGAAGCAGACTCCCCGTTGAGCAGGGAGCCCCATGTAGGACTCAATCCTGGGACTCCAGGATCATGACCTGAGGTGAAGGCAGTCACTTAACCAACTGAGCCACCCCAGACACCCTCTCTCCTTTTTTTAGAAGATTTTATTTATTCATTTGAGAGACAGCACAAGTAGGGGGAGGAGCAGAGGGAGAAAGAAGCAAATCCCCTTGCTAAGCAGGGAGCCTGCCATGGGGCTCAAATCCCAGGACCCTAGGATCATGACTTGAGCTAAAGGTAGACACTCAATTGACTGAGCCACCCAGGCGCCCCTATACTGACTGATTTTCTTATGTTAAACCAACCTTCCATTCCTGAATAAATCCACATAGTTCATAATTATTTTCTTTACATATTTTTTGATTCAGTATAATAGTCTTTATATTTAGATTAAATAAAGCCTATAGTTATCTTTTCTCATACTGTCCTTCTCAGGTTTTAATATCTATGTTCTTCTCAATACATAACATGAATTAAGAAATATTTTTTCAGGGACGCCTGGGTGGCTCAGTTGGTTGAGCGGTTGCCTTAGGCTTGGGTCATGATCCCAGCAACCTGGGATCGACTCCCACATGGGGCTCCTTGCTCGGCAGGGAGCCTGCTTTGTCCTCTGCCTCCGCCTGCCACTCTGTCTGCCTGTGCTCGCTCTCTCTTTCTCTCTCTAATAAATAAATAAATAAAATCTTTAAAAAAAAAAGAAAAAGAAATGTTTTTTCATTAAGTCTCTGTTCATCAAAAGTATCATAACAGGGGCGCCTGGGTGGCTCAGTGGGTTAAAGCCTCTGCCTTCAGCTCAGGTCATGATCCCAGGGTCCTGGGATCGAGCCCCACATCGGGCTCTCTGCTCGGCAAGGAGCCCGCTTCCTCCTCTCTCTCTCTGCCTGCCTCGCTGCCTACCTGTGATCTCTGTCAAATAAAAAAAATATATATATATTAAAAAAAAAAAAGTATCATAACAGAGTAAAAAGACAAGCCACAGAGTAAAAGAATATATGTGCCATTCATATAAATGACAATCAACAACCAGCAAGCGTATTTAAAAACAACAAAACCTCCTACAAGTCAATTTTTAAGGAAACAACTCAACAGGAAAATAAGCAAAAGATTTTAACATATTTCAGAAAAGAAGAAATCCAAATGACCAAAGAACATATGAAGTTCAACCTCACTGGTCATCAGAGAAATACAAATTAAAGCCACAACAATACTGGTATGTCTAACCAATTAACAAAAATTAATAGGACTGACTACCAAATACTGGGGAGAGTATGGAGCAACACAATGATACTGGTCAATCGGAATACAATCAGTATACCTCCTCTGGAAAGCATTTGGGATTATTCAATAAAAATGAAGCTACACTGGGTGGCTGGGTTGCTCAGTCAGTTGACTGCGCGACTCTTGACTTCAGCTCAGGTCAAGATCTCAGGCTTGTGATCACGCCATGCTGGGCTCCACACTCACCAGGGCATCTACTGCAGATTCTCTCTCTCTGCCCTCCCCCTGCTCGCATGCCTTGCACTCACTCTCTACCTCAAATAAATCTTTAAAAAAAACAGTAAAGCTATGTTTATTCTATAACCATATAATTTCACTCCTAGATACACACCCTAGGGAAACTCAAGCACATGTATACCAAGACACATATATAAAAATACTCAAAATACCCTAAAAGTCAAAAGAACCCAAATCCTCACCTCAGTAGAACAGATAAATAGCTGTATACTTATACCACCAAATAGTACTCAGGAGTGAAAATGTACTGTTATAAGCAACATGGATGACTCTCAAACAATGATCAACAAAGATACAAAAGAATATGGAACTCATTCAAGTAAAGTTAAAAAACATATAAACCTTAACTATTCTTTTTCCAGATGTGAACACAAGTGTAAAACTCTTAAGAAAGACAAAGAAATTACAAGTATAAACGTCAGGAGTGGTTTTATCTAGGGTAGTAGAGAGCTGGAATTATAGAAAGAACATGGAGGGTTTCTGGAGATACTGATATGTTTTATTTCTTTTCTTTTTTTTTAGGTTTTATTTATTTGTCAGAAAGAGAGCACAAGCAGGAGCAACAGCAGGCAGAGCAGGCAAAGGGAGAAGCAGGCTTCCAAAGGAGCCTGAGGCTGAACTTGATCCCAGGACCCTGGAATCATGACCTGAGCCAAAGGCAGATGCTTAACTAACTAAGCCACCCAGGCATCCTAACATGTTGTATTTCTTTTCTTTTTTTTTTTTTTTTTAAGATTTTATTTATTTATTTGACAGACAGAGATCACAAGTAGGCAGAGAGGCAGGCAGAGAGAGAGGAGGAAGCAGGCTCCCTGCTGAGCAGAGAGCCCGACGCGGGGCTCGATCCCAGGACCCGGGGACCCTGGGACCATGACCTGAGCCGAAGGCAGAGGCTTTAACCCACTGAGCCACCCAGGCGCCCCACATGTTGTATTTCTTATCCTTGGTGGTGGTTACATGGATATTGCTTTATAATTATTTAATAAACTGCATGTTTGGTGTGCCTGGGTGGCTCAGTGGGTTAAAGCCTCTGCCTTCGGCTCGGGTCATGATCTCAGGGTCCTGGGATCGAGCCCCGCATCGGGCTCTCTGCTCGGCGGGGAGCCTGCTTCCTCCTCTCTGCCTGCCTCTCTGCCTATTGTGATCTCTGTCTGTCAAATAAATAAAAATCTTTAAAAAAAAAAATAAAAAATAAAATAAACTGCATGTTTACATTTCATTCACTTTTCCGAATTTATATTTTACTTTTAACTCAAAATAATCCCACTGGGCATTATTACACCAAACTCGGTAAAATAAAAGTAAAATTTATAAATTTTTTTTTTAAAGATTTTATTTATTTATTTGATAGATAGAGATCACAAGTAGGCAGAGAGGCAGGCAGAGAGAGAGGAAGAGGCAGGCTCCCCGCCGAGCAGAGAGCCCGACGCGGGGCTCAATCCCAGGACCCTGGGACCATGACCTGAGCCGAAGGCAGAGGCTTTAACCCACTGAGCCACCCAGGCGCCCCAAAAGTAAAATTTATAAAATAAAATTAATGACATGAGGAAAACACTCATGAATAATATGAATAATATACAGAACACAAATACAAATTCATATATCAACTATGTCACCACTTCAGAAACAACCAAAGAATAAATCATTGAAAAGAGAAATATAAAGAGTAAACATGTTATGTCTAATAGATATACCTTGAAATTGAAGGGTATTGGCATCCTAAGGAAACATGTACATTTAACTTAACACAAGCAAAGTTCATACCTATCCTGAAGAGCAATTCAGCAATTCACATCATGAGTTAAAAAGTTATCTGCCAACCAGTGTCAGAAATGCTAAGAACATCATTTCAAAGGAAAAACAGAGTTCCCAAAAAGATGTTCATACAATATATTCCTGACCATTAACAATAGGTATCAAATAAGAGAACAGTGTATTATGAATGTTAAAACTAACTGAATCTACTATTTCCAACTGAATTACAAGCCTCATAAACTATTAAAATTTTTTAAAAATTTTAAAAATAAAAATAAATAAAATAGGGATGACTAGGTGGCTCAGTCCGTTAAGCCACTGCCTTCAGCTCAGGTCATGATCCCAGGGTCCTGGGATCAAGTCCCGCATTGGGCTCCTTGCTTGGCAGTGAGCTTGCCTCTCTCTCTGCCTGCCTCCCACTCTACCTGCTCGTGCACTCTTGCGCGCTCTCTCTCTCTCTCTCTCTCTCTCTGACAAATAAATAAATAAATAAAAAATCTTTAAATAAATAAATTAAATTAAATTCAACCAACCAGTTGATGGTAGAGCTAGTCAGTAATTATTTATAAAGATTTCTTTAAAAAAAGGAAGGAAAAGGGAAGAGTCAGTTCCCAAACTACATGAGATACAGTCCAATGATAACATCACCTATTCTCAGCTTTCTTGCTTTTATTGCCAGGACTGGAGGATCTGGATCGCCGGCCTCGGCTTCTACTCCTCGAGCGTCTCCTGTCTCGACTTCGAGATCTTCTTCGCTCTCGACTTCTCTCTCTCTCTCTACTTCTGGAACGCCTGAAAGGAAGACACTTTTCATTCATTCTATGACCAAGTAGTATTACTTTAGATAATGGTTCTGTACTGTGTTGAAAGAAGCTTCTTAACCATTACCATTATTATTATTTTTTAAGAGTTTATTTATTTATTTGACAGAGATCACAAGCAGGCAGAGAGGCAGGCAGAGAGAGAGGAAGGGAAGCAGGCTCCCTGCCGAGCAGAGAGCCAACGCGGGGCTCGATCCCAGGACCCCGAGACCATGACCCGAGCCGAAGGCAGAGGTTTTAACCCACTGAGCCACCCAGGCGCCCCAACCATTACCGTTATTAAAAGCTGAGATTTCAATTAATCATCAAATCAGATAAAAAAGGAACAAGTAAAGTCAATTCTTAGAAGTGGTTAATAAAAAAGTGAGGATACTAATTCCAAAATGATATTTGTTGGAAAAAAAAAACAGCAAATCTGTGATAATAAATGTCTTTGTGGGGGACCTGGGTGGCTCAGTGGTTAAGCCTCTGCCTTCGGCTCGGGTCATGATCTCAGGGTCCTGGGATCGAGCCCCGCATCGGGCTCTCTGCTCTGCGGGGAGCCTGCTTCCTCCTTTCTCTCTCTCTCTCTGCCTGCCTCTTCACTCACTTGTGATCTCTGTCAAATAAATAAAATCTTAAAAAAAAATAAATAAATAAATAAATGTCTTTGTGAAATCTACGGTCTACAGTAGAAAAATCTAAATTTCAAAGCCAAAACTTAAGTATAAGGATGGGTACAATGGGGCTATGGAAGAACACAGATATGAAGACCAGGAGATAATTTCCATTCTAGAGCTGACGGTGACATGACATAGGGCAGATCAACTCTCTGCGTCACAGTTTCCTCATCTATATAACATGGAGACTCCACTTAGATAATCTCAAAATCCTTCTTGCTCTAAAACCTTGTGATTCTACTTTCACTCCTAAAAGTCAAAGACCAAATCTTAAAAAAAACAATTTCACTTAATACATACGTGAATGGGGGCGCCTGGGTGGCTCAGTGGGTTAAGCCTCTGCCTACGGCTCAGGTCATGATCTCGGGGTCCTGGGATCGAGCCCCACTGATCGAGCTCAGTGGGGAGTCTGCTCCCCCCATCTCTCTTGCCTGCCTCTCTGCCTACTTGTGATCTCTGTCTGTCAAATAAATAAATAAAATCTTTAAAAAAAAATACATGCTTGAATGAATTATATGAAACTGTTCCTGGGACCACATAATATGAAACTAAGTCAGCACTATCCACATTTTCATAGATGAGTATTCTCCCTGAGCACCGTAATATTTCCGCAATTTCTTCTTCCAATGTTTGCAAAAGAGTTTTTTCTGTGATCAGTTCACAGCACCTGTACAGCCTTGTCTTCTTTCCTATTATAATAAGAAACTTATCAAATAACTTTTTGGTGTGGGGAAGATTATTTTTATTTACAATGTTTTCCACCTCTACAAAGGTTACATATAGCTGCTTGACTGGTGCCAAGCAATATGTAAGCAAGTAAAAGTAAAATAAAAATTAGGAGGTCCTTTTATTCAAAATAGTTTTTTTTTTAAAGAGTGTCAAACAGGGACACTTGACTAGTGCAACTCTTGATCTTGAAGTTGTAAGTTCAAGCCCCAAGCTGCGTGTGAGCTTAATTAAAAATAAAATGCTTAAAATAAATAAATAAATAAATAGAATCTTCTTTAGAAATTAGGGGCGCTTGGGTGGCTCAGTGGGTTAAAGCCTCTGTTTTCGGCTCAGGTCATGATCCCAGGGTCCTGGGATCGAGCCCCGCATCGGGCTCTCTGCTCAGCAGGGAGCCTGCTTCTTCCTCTCTCTCTGCCTGCCTCTCTGCCTACTTGTGATCTCTGTCTGTCAAATAAATTAAAAAAAAAAAAAAGAAAAAGAAATTTAAAAAAGGGGGAGTTGAGAGGGTCCCTGATTTGCTCATCAGTAGGGCACGCAACTCTTGATCTCAGGGTTTTAAGTTTGAGCCCCACGTTGGGTAGAGAGATTACTTAAAAATAAAAAGCTTTAGGGGCGCCTGGGTGGCTCAGTGGGTTAAAGCCTCTGCCTTCAGCTTAGGTCATGACCCCGGGGTTCTGGGATTGAGCCCTGAATCGGGCTCTCTGCTCAGCAGGGAGCCTGCTTCCTCCTTTCTCTCTGCCTGCCTCTTTGCCTACTTGTGATCTGTCAAACAAATAAATAAAATCTATAAAAAATAAATAAACGAAAAGCTTTAAAAAATACTTTTTTTTTTTAAAGTGTCAAACACCAAGCAGGGCTTGCAGATGGCTCTGCCCTTTTCCTTCTGCTGGCTTTAGTGGCTGGTCTGAACATAGTTGTCAGCTCTCTTGGGACAGAATTAGAACAGAACAATCTTGATGACATATTACCTTTGAGACTCTTTGCTCCAGGCAAAGCACCTCTGGACCTGATCAAATGAGCTGGGGTCAAAGCAGAGTGCCCACCAAAGGCCATTAAATTCCAGTCCAAGTCATACTTTTGAACAAGCCCAATTTAGCTGAGAAGGCCCAATTTATCATGAGTATTTAGGAGACCGTCTTACCTCAGGCGCTTCCGGTCTCTTGACCGAGATCTTCTTTTATCTCTGCTTCGAGACCTCTCTCTCCTCCTATCTCTATCTCTGCTTCTAGAACGTCTATCATCTCCACGTTTACTTCTTTTGTCTGAGGGTGAGCGACTTCTAGAACGACTTCCAGAGCGCCCCCTTGATGCTGATCGCTTCCGATAGTGGCTAGAAGGTTAAGTTCAAGATTAAGTTTAGCAAACACAGGTAGCTTCTATTATATTTTAATTAATCACATTTTCCTAAAAGATCTCAGCAAATTAAACACTGAAAGGCCTTTTTGTTCATCAACTCTTAAAATTAGGGGGAAGTAATGACCCCTGCAGCTACAGTCCACATAGACAGGGAAAAACTATCTTTTTATTTATTTATTTATTTATTTATTTATTTATTTGTCAGAGAGAGAGGGAGAGAGAGCAAGCACAGGCAGACAGAATGGCAGGCAGAGGCAGAAGCAGGCTCCCCGCCAAGCAAGGAGCCCGATGTGGGACTCGATCCCAGGACGCTGGGATCATGACCCGAGCCGAAGGCAGCTGCTTAACCAACTGAGCCACCCAGGCGTCCCAGGGAAAAACTATCTTGAAACGGAAGCAAGGACAGTAAAAAGAACGAACCAAACTTGCCTCAAGTAACTTGCATTCTGGTAAAGGAAGAAATGACCGACAAGTAAAGAAATAAATACACAATATATCACGTGGTACTATGGAGAGAAACTCATCAGAGTAAATGAAAGAGAAAGGGTGGCAGGTAGGAGGTTTGCTATTTTAAACTAGGTAAACTAATAAACAAACACATCAGAGGTCTGAAGAAAATCAAAGTAACCATGTAGATACAAGGGGGAGAAACTTTACAGGCAACAGGCACCACAAGTGCAAAGTTGCTGAGGAAGAAGCTTGACTGGTGTGTCTAAGGAACAGCTATGAAGGCAGATGCGGCTAGGTCTGAATGACCAAGTACCATGAGATGAGATCAGCAATACAGTAAGGCAGGAAAACATGGAGAGCTCTGTAGAGCCTTACAGGCCATTCTAAGGACTTTTTCTTTCACTCTGAGTAAGTTGAGAAGTTACTGGAAGATTCTAAGTAGAGGAGTAGTGTTACCCCACTAATATTTTTATTTATTTTTTACTTATTTTTTTCCTCACTAGTATTTTTAAAGCATTAGTCTGGCTGCTGAGGGGAGAACAAACTGAAGGAAGGCAAATGCAGAAGCAGGGAAAAGAGGTAGAATGCTATAGCAATCATCCAAGTAAGAGAGTGGTGGATGGGATGAGAATATCAAGTTTAGAGTTTCTAGGAAGTGTCAAAATCTAGGTATTTTGAAACCAGAAAGGACTGATTTAAGGATTAACTCGATGCCAAGTGTGACAGCAAGGCAGAAGGCATGGGTGTCTCTGAGATACACGGCTGGACCTAGTAGAAAGATGAAGTTGCTATTTACTAAGATGGGAAGCCTGAGGGAGAATCATATGTGGGGAAGTGGGCAATCAGGATATTAGGCATTCACATGGAGATGTATGTAGGTAGTTGAAATGTCCGTCTAGAATTCATGAAGGGCTCCACAGTCATCAGTGTACAAAGGCTACTTAAAGCAATAAACATGGATAAGATGGCTAGGGAATGAGTGCCCCTCATTATCCAAGCATCTGAAACTCAATGTGTAGAAACCCAAACTCATTACCTTTGCCTCCCCAAACCATTCATTACCACAACTTCCAGTCAGTAGTCTCAAAATATGTTATCTTCAATACTTCTCTCTTTCTACACAACCAGTAAAACACCAAGTATCACCAATTCCATCTCTGTAATTCTCTTCGTATTATATCAGCACCTCAGAGTCTGCACTGTCACTACTCCACATCAGAGCTATCTAGTTAGGACATTTTAGAAGACTCCTGGTCTTCTTGTTTCTATTCCCTGTTCCCTGAAATCTGTTTCACCCGTTGCTTCAGTGGTAATCTTCGTAAAGCAGAGTTCTGACCATATTATACAAACATACCCAAACATTTCTTAGGCAAAATCTTCAAAGGCTCTCAAATTCTTAGCTTCAAGATTTTATCTATTTTATTTATTTATTTATTTGAGAGAGAGAAAGTACCAACAGGGGGAACAGCAGAGGGAGATGGAGAAGCAGGCTCCCCACTGAACAGAGAACCTGATGCAGGGCTCAGTCCCAGGACGCTAGGATCATGACCTGAGTCGAAGACAGACGCTTAACAGCTTGAGCCACTGAAGGGCCCCTCAAATTCTTTAAATCTACAATCCAGCGACATTCTGGACCCAACTCCCTTTTAGAACCTACTTCCTACCACTTATCTTCAACCCTTCATGACACCTACATATGTAGGCAAACTGGGCTCTTTATCTATTTCTCGAACACCTTGCTCCATCCCATTTCTGAGCCTTCCATAAGTTCCTGAACCAATCTAGAGCACAAGCCATGCAGGGAGGGGAAAAGGCTAAAGAGCCAGAAGAAGCTTCCTTGTGAAGGGTCCTGAAGGATGTGCTAAAAAGTCTGACTTCATCTATGGAAGCAGTAAGAACCAACAGGGATGAAAAGAGAGGAATGACATAATCTTTACATCAGAAGTGTCACTGTGGCTGCAGTCTGAGGAACCTATTAGGAGTGCAAAGATCACAGGAAGATAATCAATTTGAGGCAAGTGTAGCAGTCTGAACACTAAATGATTAGGGCCTGGATTAAGTCAGAGAGCAGAAATGGAGACGGGGTGTAGAATCTTACTGGGTTTAGACAGTATGAGAGAAAAATTAATCAAATAAACTATCACTTCCAGGTTTCTGCTCTGGGTAGGCAGATGAACAGCAATTTAAAAGACCTGCACAGGGACGCCTGGGTGGCTCAGTTGGTTGGACGACTGTCTTCGGCTCAGGTCATGATCCCGGGGTTCCAGGATCGAGTCCCACATCGGGCTCCCAGCTCCATGGGGAGTCTGCTTCTCCCTCTGACCTTCTCCTCGCTCATGCTCTCTCTCAAATAAATAAATCAAATCTTTAAAAAAAAAAAAAATTCTAAAAGACCTGCACAAGAATTCTCTGTAAATATACAACCATTCTTTATCTTTATCCATGTGATGGTACTCAGTTTATGGATTTGCTAAATTTCATCTAGTTCTACCCTTAAGCTTTGTCCATTTCCCTAAACATTAACTGTATCTCAATAAACTACTATTACTTATTATTTATAGCCCAGATAAAAAGATCTTTCATTCACTGCTAAATACAAAGCAAATATTCATCTTTAAGATAATAACCTCAAAGTCCCAAACCCTGTTTAACAATCTAAAGTTTTGAAGAGGTATCAGAATTCTAATAAGACTTCCCAATCCAGGTGTTAAAAGGACAAAGAATACATAACAAAAAAATATGATATCTACCTGAGAAATAAATCTCCATGCAATAAGTATTTATTGCAGCCCACTAAAAGCCTAGTCACGTTCAATGTTGTAGATGATGTAAAAATATTTAGCCTCCAGCTCCTTTCAACTGATTTGGGAAAATACAAGACACGCATAAGGTACTAAAATAGACAGCAACAAGCGCCAGGGAAAGGTGGCAAACGCGAACTGGTAAGAAATTCAACGGGGATCACTAGTGACTGAGGGATCACGGAGGGCTTCGTGGAAATGGCGGGATGTGGTGCCCAATCACTGACCTCCTGGAGCGGTGGTCCCGCTCCAGGGGCTGCAACGGGCGATGGCAGTGCAGGGAACCCTGCGAGTGTCACCGGCCCAAGTACAGTCACTCCCTCGGCCGAGGTCTCCCTGCCCCCCGGGTGGCCGCGGGGAGCGCTGGCCGCACGTGGGGCCGCACCGGTTCAGGCCTGGACCCGCTGCCACAACTCCCGCCTCTTTCCCCCAGTCCCAGGAAGCCGCCCGCCCGCTCGCCCGCTAGGCGCGCCGCCTCACCGAGACTCCCGGCCCATGCTGCCGGTCGCGGGAAAAGCAGCGCCCTTCGGGACAACGCGCAGAAAAACCGCACAAAGGAGGAGGTCACGCCGCCCTCAGCTAGCCGGACGAAGAGCAGCACTACGGGGTAGCAGCAGCAGCTACAGCGGCCGCGGCCGACGAAGAGCGGCCAACGAAAACCGGACGTGCTGGCGCCCGCGGCAAAGAGGAGAAAGCGGGCGGAAGTTGCTTTCCCCATAGCGCTCCCTCTCGGCTGGAGGCCGCACAGCGCCTACCGCGCCGGAAGACGCGACCTGGGCGGGGTTTTCCCTGCGGTGCGTTGAAAGTCTGCGTTTTAGTGCAGTGGAGAAAGGCGCCTTGCCTTTCCGGGCCCTAAGAATGTCTTTCTTGGGCGACTGGGGGGCTCGGTTGGTTAAGCGTCTGCTTCCAGGGTCCTGGAATCAAGCCCCGCAGGGAGCTTGCTTCTCCCTCTCCCAACCTCCTGCATATGTGTTTCCTCTCGCTGTGTCTCTGTCAAATAAATAAAATACTTTTTAAAAATTATTAAAAAAAAAAAAAGGTCTTTCCTGCAAGGGACATTGAGGCACCATATGCATTCCCACCCCTTAACCTGAGCTGAGTGATGCTACCAACATCTCCATTCACTCTCATTCATTTATATGTATGTTACATGTGTGGGGCATGTCTTACATCCCAGGAGCTTACAAGTTAGTGGGGGATATAGACATAAGTAAAAACACAAGCAAATGTAATACAAAAGAGATTACAGCATAGGAGAGGAGTTCAGAAAGGTTCCCTGAGCATGTGACCTTTGAGGTGAGATGTGAAGACTGAGTAGGAGTTAAGTGGGTGGAGAAAAGGAAAAGCTAAAAATATATTCCTAAGATTATAGTGTTTCTCAACATGGCCTGAGCTTGGACACTGTAAAAAACAAAACAAACAAAAAAAAAAAAACCATGATAGGAGGGTGCCTGGGTGGCTCAGTCAGTTAAGTGTCTGCCTTTGGCTCAGATCATGATCCGAGGATCCTAGGATTGAATCCAACCCAGGTCTGGCTCTCCCCTCAGTTGGGAGTCAATTTCTCCTTCTGACCCTCCTCCCTCTTACTGTCTCTCTCTCTCTCTCTCTCAAATAAAGATTTTGTTTTTGTTTTTAAGATTTTATGTGTTTATCTGTGGGAGAGTGAGAAGGAGAGGGAGGAGGGTTAGAGGAGCAGCAGACACCCAGCTGAGCAGGGAACCCCATGTGGGACTGGATCCCAGGACTCCAGGATCATGAACCCAGTGAAGGCAGTCACTTAACCAACTAGCCACCCAGGGTCCAATAAATAAAGTCTTAAAAAAAATTAAAAATACATGATGGGGTGCCTAGGTGGTTCAGATGGTTAAGCATCTGCCTCAGGCTCAGGTCAAGATCCCAGGGTCCTGGAATCCAGTCCCACATCAGGCTCCCTGCTCAGCTGGGAGCCTGCTTCTTCCTCTCCCACTCCCCTGCTTGTGCCTTCTCTGCCAAATAAATAAAATCTCTCTCTCTCTCTCTCACTATACATACACACACACAGACACACAGACACAGACACAGACACACACACACACACACACACACACACACGTACATGATGGGATTATCCGGCTGGCTCAGTCTATAGAACATGCAGTTCTTGATCTCAGGGTTGTGAGTTCAAGTCCCAGGTCAGGTGTAGAGATTACCTAAAAATGAAATCTTAAAAAATATACATACATGGATCCATGCGTTCTATACAGATATTCTGATCTACTTGGTCTGGAGTGCTTCCTGTGCACTGGGAATTTTTAAGCTTCTTGGGCAATTTTGAAATTATACTTAAGGTTGAGAATGACTCACCTAGAAGAACACACTGAATTGTTAAGTATTGTTTTAACACAAAGCTCTAATGTAGTGAAGACAGAAGCTCTCATAGTTAACATTCCTCTGTACTATTTTACATTCTTCTACATAAGAAAGAAAAGTTCCAGATTGTGATTGTGGCAGTTGATGCATGTATATACACATTTTGGATGTACACATTTGTCAAAACTCAATGAACTGTAAACTTTAGATTGGCACATTTTACTGCATATAAATTTGACCTCAAAACACTTGATTAAAAAAAGAAGAAACCTAGTTACAACTCCATGACAAACTTCTGCTCTTCCTCTGTGCCTTCCTGCCCATTGATGATAGCAGTACAGTCCATCCCCAGGGTAAAAGAGGCCTGGGCTGATACCTGACAGAATGGACAGGAAGTATCAGAGTCATTCTACATCGCTTCTATGTGGACTAAGGATTAAGGATTAATCAAATAGTTTATACAAAAATCTTTAAGGAAATTTAATATTAAGCAATATGATGCTTAATGTTTTATAACCTTCCAAATATGATAGTGTTACCAAGTTGTTTAAAAGGGTATTTATGGGGGTGCCTGGGTGGCTCAGTGGGTTAAAGCCTCTGCCTTTGGCTCAGGTCATGATCCCAGGGTCCTGGGATCGAGCCCCACATCGGGCTCTCTGCTCAGCAGGGAGCCTGCTTCCCTTCCTCTCTCTGCCAGCCTCTCTGCCTACCTGTGATCTCTGTCTGTCAAATAAATAAAAATAAAATCTTTAAAAAAAAAAAAAAGGGTATTTATGAGGGATGCCTGGGTGGCTCAGTTGGTTAAGCAGCTGCCTTTGGCTCAGGTCATGATCCCAGCGTCTTAGGATCGAGTCCCACATCGGGCTCCTTGCTCGGCAGGGAGCCTGCTTCTCCCTCTGCCTCTGCCTGCCATTCTGTCTGCCTGTGCTCGCTCTCTCTCCCTCTCTCTCTGATAAATAAATAAAATCTTAAAAAAAAAAAAGGGGGTATTTATGATACTAGGTTGCATACCCCAGTGAATTTTCAAATCCCAATTCTATATGTACTAATCATGCTGTTCTCGTTTGCTTAAAAACCTTACTTCTAGGGGCTCCTGGCTGGCTCAGAAGGAGGAGCACGCAACTCTTGATCTTGGGGTCATGAGTTCCAGCCCCACGGGGGGTGGGGGGGTGTTCAAGATTACTTAAAAAAAAAAAAAAAACCTTTAAAAAGTAAAAAGGGGGGATGCCTGGGTGGCTCAGTTGGTTAAGCGGCTGCCTTCGGCTCAGGTCATGATCCCAGCATCCTGGGATCGAGTCCCATATCGGGCTCCTTGCTCGGCAGGGAACCTGCTTCTCCCTCTGTCTCTGCCTGCCTCTCTGCCTACTTGTGATCTCTCTCTCTCTCTCTCTGACAAATAAACAAATAAAATCTTTTAAAAAAAAGTAAAAAGGGGGGGCGCCTGAGTGGCTCAGTGGGTTAGAGCCTCTACCTTCGGCTCAGGTCATGATCCCAGCGTCCTGGGATCGAGCCCCGTATCGGGCTCTCTGCTTAGCTGGGAACCTGCTTCCTCCTCTCCCTCCTGCCTGCCTGACTACTTGTGATCTCTATCAAATTAAAAAAAAAAAAAAAAAAAAAGTAAAAAGGGGTAGCTTAACCATTGCGTCTGCCTTTGGCTCAGGTCATGATCCCAGAGTCCTGGGATCAGGCCCTGCCTTGGGCTCCCTGCTCAGCAGGAAGCCTGTTTCTCCCTCTCCCACTCCCCATTTGTGTTCCCTCTCTAGTTGTGTCTCTCTCTGTCACATAAGTAAATAAAATCTTTAAAAAAAATTTTTTTTAAAGTAAATAATAAAAATAAATTTAAAACCTTATTGCTAGAAATTGAAAACTCAAAAGTGAAAATTCCCAATAACGAGTTTGGTAATAAAAAAATTTTTATAGGGGCACCTGGGTGGCTCATTCAGTCAAGTGTCTGCCTTCAGCTCAGGCTATGATCTCAGGGTCCTGGGATTGAGCCCTGTATCGGGCTTAGCAGGGAGCTCAGCCTGCTTCTCCTGTGCCTGCTGCTCCCCTTGCTTGTGCTTTCTCTCTGTCAAATAAATAAATAAAATATTTAAAAAAAATTTTTTTAAATAAAAAATAATTTTTCATAAATAAAAATTAAAATGAATACCTTTATAAATACCTTCTAATTTCACATGTATGAATATTAATAATTGTTTCATTACTCCATATTTGCACTGGAGTAAAAATTAAGATACTTGACAAAATAGCCCTTATAAGTTAGCATGTGCAGACTTAACATTAGACGTTCAGTTTCTCTCATTTTATTTTTAAGATGGCTCCATTTCTCAGGACAGAGTAACACAAATACAAGTTGCATACAAGTTGCAGCCCTTGGGGCTGGATGAGACCGTATTCATGTGCTCTCCTAAAAGCAGCAGCTCAGCTCCCAAAAGAGAAATTACAAATCTTAGAAGTTAGAGGAAGGTAGAGACTAGGGATTCTAATCATACAAGAAAAGTCAATTAATGACAATGGAAGTCTATTCTTCACAACAGTATTAAGACAAACTCAACGCTTTTAAATCAGGGAACCTGCCATTCCATTCCTAATCAAATGATTTTACAACCCCTATCAAGTACAAGAATTACATAAAGGTGTAAAGCCATCTGCCTCCTTAGAGACACTGCAGTATCAAAGAGAAGGTGCTTTTTGGTAAGCTTCTCCTGCTGAGTGCTGCAGGCTTCATGGTACCTCAGAGCCCCAGTAATTAAGGAGTTCATGACAAAAGATAAAAGTGAAAAAGTAGACACAGAGATCTGTGAAAACTTCGCCCATTTTGCTATAGGTATCCATGGATCGATTTATCACTTCAGCAGGAATTCCAGATAATAGAAGAGCAGCTGTTAGTACGGTTGTCTTTATCTTCTTTTCACCCTGTATACAGAAAGACTTTGATAAATCTTACAGCTTTCAGAAGACTACTTAAGCTCTACACAAACATTGTCAGTGCTGTTATTTTTGCCTGATTCAAACCTGTTAATGAAGTTTCAAAACATCAGTCAGTAATATATCAACATCTACTATGTGTATAATATGTAAAGCAGCAAACTGCTAGGCAGTAGGGGAAAGATACCATTCAAGTTCTCAAAAGTGAAAAAAAAAAATAAGCCTTATCTCGGAAGGAAGGCAAGACAAATAACAATTTAAGATATATACAACAGCACAAGACAAAAACAGAAAAAACACTAATACACCAGACATAAATAACTGTTAAATGAAGTACATGAATAATGTATGGCACAATGGCTCAAAGAAGATAGAAATTTACTCCAGGGTTAGGTGTATAAAGAAAGCCCAGGGAAGGATTTTCAAAGGGAAGTAAAATCAAAAACAGACCTTCAGGAATGACCAAGATTTAGATGGACAAAAATGAGAGGAGAAATCTTATTGGAGGTACATCTTAGACAACAAAAGTAAGAGAAGAGTAATAGCCATACTTTAGTTATTTGTGACAGAATCATAGGAACATTCTGTAGAGCTCTAACGGTCATGCAAAGGAATTCACACTTGTTACACATGTAGTAGGATATCAATGAACACCTATTTCCTTTTTTTAAGATTTTATTTATTTGACAGAGAGAAAGAGAGAGTGGGAGAGTGAACACAAGCAGGGGGAGTATGAGAGGGAGAAGCAGGCTCCCCACTGAGCAGGGAGTCTGATGAGGGGCTCAGCTGGGATCATGACCTGAGCCGAAGGCAGACACTTAACTGACTGAGCCACCCAGGCACCCAGAATATGTATTCCCTGATGAAATTTTCTTGGCTAATTTTTAAAGACATTTAAGGCTGAATTTTCATTTACTTAGTCGATGTGGTATCACCAAATCCAGTCACATGATTAAAAACCTTTTTAAATATTTTTTTTTTTTTACTTTATTTTTTGAGAGAGCACGAACAAGGAGAGGCAGAGAGAGAAGCAGACTGTCCGCACAGCAGGGAGCCCAACACAGGGCTCAAACACGACCCAGGGATCATGGCCTAAGCCAAAAGCAGCGGAGCCAACCAGGCACCCCAAAAACTTTCTAAATATAAAAATGTATTGTTACCCAAGAGAAATCAAAGTCTATGTACACAAAAAGATTCATACAAATTCTCAGTTGCTTTAGACATAATAACCAATAACTGGAAACAACCCTAGACAGATGTCCCTGGACAGGAGATCAGATAAACAAATGGATACAGTCACACAATGGAATATTTGTCAGAATAAACAAAGGCGGGGTGGGGGGGGTGAGGCCCAATATACTCAACAACATGGATGAATCTCAAAATTATGGAGAATAAAAGAAGCCTTGTACAAAAAAAGTATGTATAGGAATGATCTCACATGTATAAAGGGGCACTTGGCTGGCACAGTCAGTAGAGCATGCAATTCTTGATCCTGGGATTGTGAGTTCAAGCCCCACACTGGGTATGGAAACTACTTAATATCTTTTTTATTTAAAGATTTTATTTATTTATTTGAGAGTGAGAGATCACAAGTAGGCAGAGAGGCAGGCAGAGAGAGAGGGAGAAGCAGGCTCCCCACTGAGCAGAGAGCCTGATGCAGGGCTCGATCCCAGGACCCTGAGATCACTACCTGAGTTGAAGGCAGAGGCTTAACCCACCTAGGGGCCACCCAGGTGCCGAGATTACTTAATATCTTAAAGAAAGAAAAAAAAAAAAAAAAAGAAGAGGTACTGAAATGGGCAAAAACTAATCTACAGTGGGAAAAAGGAAATCAGATCCTCAGTCTGTAGGGGCTGAAGCTGACTGGAAAGGGGCACGGTGGAACGTCCCCACAGTCACATTCTAAACCTTGAAAACAGGGGCACCTGGGTGGCTCAGTGGGTTGAGGCCTCTGCCTTCGGCTCAGGTCATGATCCCGGGGTCCTGGGATCGAGCCCCGCGTCGGGCTCTCTGCTCAGCAGGGAGCCTGCTTCCTCCTCTCTCTCTCTCTCTCTGCCTACTTCTCTGCCTACTTGTGGTCTCCATCTGTCAAATAAATAAAAAAACAAACAAACAAAAAAAAACCTTGAAAACATTTGGGTTTCACAGGGTGAAAAACTCATTAAATGGTATACTAAAGACTTGAACATTTCACTGTAAAAAAAATTTTAGTTTAAAAAAAAGAAGAACCAGGGCACCTGGGTGGCTCAGTGGGTTAAAGCCTCTGCCTTCAGCTCAGGTCGTGATCTCGGGGTCCTGGGATCGAGCCCCGCGTTGGGCTCTCTGCTCAGCAGGGAGCCTGTTTCCTCCTCTCTCTCTGCCTGCCTCTCTGCCTCCTTGTGATCTCTCTCTGTCAACTAAATAAATAAAATCTTAAAAAAAATAAATAAATAAAATTTAAGAAAAAAAAGAAGAAGAAGAACCATAAACCACCAATGAATTGTAGTTAATGACATGTAGGCCAAAATGTGCAGGGGTAAAGTATACTGATGTCTACATCTACAGCATACTCTGAAATACACCAAGAAATAAAAAGATGAAAAATAAATAAAATTCACTGAGAATGGATAAATTGGATAGATACATGATAATATAACAAAATGTTAATTATAGAATTTAGGTCATAAGTGTAAACGGTAGTTCACTGCCAATTCGTTATACATTTCTGTGAGTTTAAAAACTGTCCTAAGACAGGATGCCTGGGTGGCTCAGTGGGTTAAGCCTCTGCCTTTGGCTCAGGTCATGATCCCAGGGTCCTGGGATCGAGCCCCACATCGGGCTCTCTGCTCTGAGGGGAGCCTGCTCCCTCCTCTCTCTCTGCCTGCCTCTCTGCCTACTTGTGATCTCTGTCTGTCAAATAAATAAATAAAATCTTTAAAAAATAATAAAAATAAAAACTGTCATAAGGGGCATCTGGCTGGCTCCTTTGGTGGAGCATGCAACTCTTGATCTCAGGGTTCTGAGTTCAAGTCCCATGTTGGATGTGGAGATTATTTAAAAAAAAAAAAAAGTCCTGGGGCACCTGAGTGGCTCAGTCAGTTGAGTACCTGACTCTTGATTTCAGCTCAGGTTGTGATCTCATGGTCCTGGGATGGTGTGCTCGCTTCGGCAGCACATATACTAAAATTGGTCCTGGGATGGGGTACTCAGTGGGAATGAGCTCTGTGCTCCGTGGGAAGTCTGATTTGGATTCTCTCTATCCCTCTACCCTCCCCTTCCCACCCCCTGCACACAAGCTCTCTCTCAAATAAAAAAAAAAAAAAAAATCTTAAAAAAATAAAAAGTAAGGGGTGCCTGGGTGGCTCAGTAGCTTAAGCATCTGTCTTCAGCTCAGACTATGATTCCAGAGTCCTAGGATGGAGCCCCGTATCGGGCTCCCTGCTCCGCGGGGAGCCTGCTTCTCCCTCTCCCTCCCTCTCTGCCTACTTGTGCTCTCTTTCTCTCTCTGTCAAATAAATAAAAGTAAAATAAATCTTTAAAAAAAAGTTACAACAAAATGTTTGGTTGAGAAAAAAGTATATAGTAGTTTCCCTTCCTTTTCTCTCCCCCATTTACCTAGTAACCCATACACACTCCTAGCACAAATAACTACTGTTAATAGTTTCATGCAATATTCGTCGAGTATATTAGGTGCCTGGCTGACTCAGTCAAAGGAGTGTGTGACTCTTGATCTTAGGGTTGTAGAGGTTTTTTTTCCCTTTTCTTTCTTTTTTTTTTTTTAAGTAGGCTCCGTGCGCAGTGTGGAGCCCAACATGGGGGTCAAACACACGACCATGAGATAAAAACCTGAGCTGAGGGGCACCTGGGTGGTTCAGTCAGTTAAATGGCTGCCTTCAGCTCAGGTTATGATCTCAGGTTACTGAGACTGAGCCCTCTATCAGCCTCCTTGCTCAGTGGGGACGCTGCTTCTCCCTCTTCCTCACCCACAACTCCACATGTGCTCTCTCTCTCAGATAAATAAATAAAATCTTAAGAAATTCTTCCAAAGTGTCTTCACACATATACAAGAAAATCAAGTATCCATTATTCTCTTCCTCTTTTTTTAAAAAAAGATTTTATCCATTTATTTGAGAGAGAGAGAGAGAAAGCACGAGCAGGAGGGGGAAAGGGAGATAGAGAATCTAAAGCAGACTCCATGCTGAGTGTGGTGCCTGACACGGGACTTGATCCCAGGACCTTGATGTCATGACCTGAGCTGAA
Organism: Lutra lutra; assembly: GCF_902655055.1. Classification (NCBI taxonomy): domain Eukaryota; kingdom Metazoa; phylum Chordata; class Mammalia; order Carnivora; family Mustelidae; genus Lutra; species Lutra lutra. The sequence continues at coordinate 74,041,212 of NC_062282.1, read as the reverse complement.
ACCAAGTCAGATGCTTAACCAACTGCGTCAGCCTGGCTCCCCTATTTTCCCCCTTTTTATGAAAAAAGTAGCATACTTTAGATCGTATTCTGCATTTTGCTTTTTTCTCTTAATATTTCTGGGCAAGCTCACCATTATCCATATATCAGAGCTTCATCATTCTCAATGGATATGCCATAATTTAATGAGTCATTTATTATTAGACATCTTTGCTGTTTCTAAACTTTGCTATTGCAAAACTATAATCAATCTTTCAATAAATATACACCTATATCATTCAAAAAAGTTAAATAAATTTGGGGCGCCTGGGTGGCTCAGTGGGTTAAGCCGCTGCCTTCGGCTCAGGTCATGATCCTCGAGTCCTGGGAATGATCTCCGAGTCCTGGGATCGAGCCCCGCATCGGGCTCTCTGCTCAGCGGGGAGCCTGCTTCCTCCTCTCTCTGCCTGCCTCTCTGCCTGCTTGTGATCTCTCTGTCAAATAAATAAATAAAATCTTTAAAAAAAAAAAAAGTTAAATAAATTTACAAATAAAATTACATTCCTTTCTGTATTATATATATAATCTATTTAACTCTTCATGAATGTAAATGTTTCAAATACATTGAAAACACACATGAGGTCTTTCAGTGCATTACAAATGACTAAGCAAAAGACCAAGTAGCTGTTTTTCAATAAAAAACTCACACAAGAGATACCTGGGTTAAGTGTCTGCCTTCAGTTCAGGTCATTATCCCAGGTTCCTGGGATTGTGCCCCACGTTGGGGTTCCTGCTCAGTGGAGACCCTGCTTCTCCTTCTCTCTCTGCCCCTCCCCTCCTTGCTCATGCTCTCTGTCTGGCTCTCACTCTATCTCAAATAAATAAGTAAAATCTTAAAAAAACAAAAACAAAACAAAAAACCTCACACAAAACTCAATTACATCAGTGAGGTTACTTTCTATGCCAGCCAAGTCCCATAAAATTGTGTATACATTTGTAGTTAAGCAGACTAGGTAAACACGGACATTCTCCATGATTCTGTTTTGCAATTTTGGCCAAATATTTCTTGGAAATACCAGGGCCTTGACATTAAAGATACAGTGCATTGTTATTAGGCATCCAGTAAAGAGCACAATAAGATAAATGAACCCATTTTAAAATTAATTTCCTTTATTACAGATAAAATGTATTACTAAATTCACTAAATAATTAAACTGAATATTTTCTCAGAAAAGTATTATTCAAACTCTGCGGTTAAGTTTTCCCCCCAATCCATGATGGACCAACATTTTTGTAATACATGAAAAAAAATGTTACAGCAATGTCAAATTGCCAAAAAGTTTCTATCACTCACTTTCTGAACTTGTTACAAAAAAAAATAAGTAGTTTTAAGATCAGCATTGGTTGGCCAATGACACTTCTAGTAGCACTGATTCAGACCATGAGTATGACTAATTTTTTTTAAGTTCTTAAAATCATCTAGTCATCAATCAGTCTAAATACATCACCATAATTTATAAAAAGTTTTAATTTACCTTGGGAAAATATTTGTATAGTCCCATGTACGCAAGTTGTAAAGTAAGAAACGGAGCAAATATAGACTGTGAAGACAGAAAATAAAATTATGTATTTTCAACATCATCATTCAAATCAAATCAACAGCAGCTATAAAATTCTAAGCAAAAAAAACTGTAAAAAACAATACACATATATTTAATTGTAGTGGCTGAAAGCAGTATTGTTTCTGCACAAGGGTGAAAAAATAAAGGGACTGTATCTCCTTATCATAAAATATGTCTCTCAAGTCAAGTCACATTCTTTCGATGTACCCCAAAATGTCTACTCTCACAAAAACTTATTCTTTTAAGGATTTAAAATATTCAGTGGTGACAGATGTATAAAACATTATGCAGTAACATCTCTCTCATCTAGAAGTAATAAACCAACAATTTCAAAGCACATATAAAAGGCCCAGTACTCACTAGATGCCATCCATTCCCAGACACTGGGACAAGTAATTATCTCATTAGCTACACCACTGGCACCCAAATGACAAGCTATTCTTACTGAAGGTAAAATGGTGTGGTTATCTTGCTCCTTGCACAATAAAATTAAAAAGACCAAAATGATAAGTAATTTACATTTATTCTTAAAATTAAAAATATTATGAAGGGAGTGAAAGAGCAAACATTACCAGATGGATGTATAGTGAAAGCTGTGAGAAATAACAGCTGTAAATCTGATAGCAAAAAAAACCAAAAAACAAAAAAACCCCAAACGAACAAACAAAAAACCACCTCACACATAAATAGGACATTAACTTTAAAAATCCTAAAAGCACAGAGCCCTTAAGGGGAAAAAAAAAGCAGCTACATATCTCATTAAATGCTGAAAGCCATAATAACAATGTAATGTCAAATAAAGTCTGTACAACGGATTCTCTTTAAGAAAAAATGTGCATAAAATAGATTTTAAAAAACTTTCTTGATGAATAATATAAACTTTAATTATCTTAAAAATTTGCTTTGAGCTCCCTACTTGGTAGTTATTCCTAAAATGTCTAGTGAATGAAAATACTTCTAAGAGCAAGACACTGAACTACGAACTATGCTTTTCTTCATTTCTCCTGGCAGGTGAAAGCACCAAGGATACGGGACTGCCATTATGATACTACAACATTATGAAATGCTGAAGTGCTTGCTGTATCACAGAAAAATTACATCATGTTCAGGACCACAGGAACTGCATTTTGAGGTTCAAATTATTTGAAAGGTGGTAATTTATATATAGTACATGTAGATACTTTACCCTTTGATTTCGGAAAGAAATTGCCTAAGTTAAAGCCTAGCAGTCACTTAGAACTATGTGACCTTGGGCAAATGATTTAACCTCTGAGTCTTCATCCCCCCATCTATAAAACACAGAATCAGAAGGATGAGGTTCAATGACTCAATACATGTAAAGCATTCAGAATGCTACCTAGAGTATAGAAAAAGTTAAGCAATTATTATTGGGCTCTGTATTTTACCAGAACATTTCATCTATATCTAAGGTGAACAACAGTTTATATCTCCAAAGAGCCATATGAATCTGGTTAATAGTAATACTGGCAATCAATTCCATGGAGTAAAAGGATTCATTACATAGCCAATTTGCAGTTTCAACTCTGCTGCTTACCAAGTATTTGCAAACAAAAGCTCTGACTCCAAAGGCAAGAAGAGCACATCCCACCAATCTAAATATTCGAAAAGAGTCAAATTCTTCTGTTGTATTTCCATCTTCTTGATTGGGTTTTTCACTAATCAGCTGTTTCCGTAGCTTCATTGCTTCTTCAAATCTGGAGAGGTATTGTTCAAGGCCATGGCGAGAACCCCTCTGGATAGTGTCTGCTGTCAGGTCCCCTCTGTTCCGCTGCCGGAGCTCAAGGTTTACATCATTAATACACTCAGGTGGTTTAATGAAAGAGTCCAATTTGTCTCCCAGCTGAGTCCCCTTTACCTCGGCCACACCACTTTGCTGGTCAGTCGTTCCTGTACTGATCGCATCGCCCAGCACTACTCGCTTTGAAACTGAAGGAATGGTGAGGGAGTTCAATTTGTCACTGTCCTGCTGCTTTGATTTTGTTTGACCTTCGTCTTCTGAGAAAAGAAATTTAGAAGTCTTATGTAGTATATACTGGCAAACACCCTTCATATTAAAAAATATGCCGCTACTGCTAGAACTCTGCAGTCTCTGAATCTAAATATTGATTCTGCATAAAACATAAACTGGTTCATTCCTCTCCACCCTTAGAATATATACCACCCCAAAAGAGTATTCTTGCAGAGGATACAACCCAAACTTTGGGAGTAGGAAGATAAGACTAGGAGACAAAGTGGGAAAGATGATCATGGATGGAGCAAGCTATAAAGACCAGGTTTTCACGGATAATACATCCCACAAGAATGACTACATTGCCTGCTCTAATTTATTTGATTAAAAATATAAAATCATTAAAGCTTTTTAAAAATCTGTATTTTAATACTACATTTCTGAATTCAGAGTCCTGCCAGCATAGGGTGTGGCATATCCTACAGTAAAGCTACTGTTTACGTAATCCTTCTACTGTAGTGAGGGAGCCATTAGTAGGTAACTAAGCAGTTTGAAGATGCTGTTCTGCTTTAAAAGCAAAACAAAACCTTTAGTGACAGAATTTTCAAAGCAAAAGAACAAAATACAGAATATAGCTTGAGAAGGACAATAAATGTCTTCGGAAATAATATCCTGCTGATAATCATTAAAAGGAAAAATGTGTCTTCTAACTATTGGTCTAGAAGAATTTGAAAGAGTGCTTCTTACCTTTCCTGGTAACTTGTGAACTATCCAAAAGTTCAGGGCTGTCTAGCTAATGCCCACAGAAATCACAAAGCTTTAAGTAGCTTGCAAACACTGAATAAAAGTCAATCACTAAAGGCAATCAATGGAAACTTAGAAAACAATAGCACATACTCAGTGCTCAATAAATATTCACATGAATACTCATTGAATTGTACATGCACTGGGCGAGAAATGAGGAACTCTCTTTAGGGTTAAATGCGGTTCCTGACATCAATCGTATCAATCTCAGCACACTAGGAGAGAAGACCTCAGGGGGGCACGACCCACTTGCTGGGGGTACAAAGAACGGTCACCCAGTTTTATCTTCCTGTTATAGAAAGCCTGTAGATGACAGTGTTGAGGGCACTGAACACAGACACCAGACTATGACCGTAAGAGTCCCATTTCCACGTAGGAAGGACTAGGGAGCAGTTCTGTAAACACAAGCTCCGGCGGGCCGACAGAGTAACGGCGAAAGGCAAAAGAAGATTGACACTAGGAAAGGCACTGGAAGGGAAAGCATTTGGAACGGAAATAAAGGAAAGTCATTTTCCTGAGGGGCACAATAGAGCAATCTGACGGGATAAAAGGTGCGCCCTGCAAGAGAAGGGAGGGCGTGGGGAACGAAAAAGGGACTCTCTCGCATAACTGGGCACAGGGCACCATGGCATAGGAGCCAAGGCTTCGCAGCCTGCGGCGGAGATGGGGGACAATCTGAGAGCGAAGCCCACGGAAAACTGAAAGGGACTAGAAAGGTCCGGGGATTAATTAAGTGAGAACTTGGGACATCACCTAAGAAACCGAGACAAGAGGGGAGGTCAGAGAGCAGAGCTTTTTCAAAAGGCCAGAGGGGCGTTACAGGGAAAGCAAGAACGATCCCGAAGACTCAGAGCGGTGGGTGGGAGAGTGAGGGAAGACGGGAGGCTCTCACCCGTGCCACTCCCGGGCCTGTGAAAGCCCATGATCCGGTTGATGCGCTGTTCCGAGTTCATAAGCAGCTTCCTCCGCCGCAGCTCGGCCCGACGCTGGGAAGCCGACAGCCCTGAGTTCGCCGGAGCCCCTGGCCGGTCGCCGCTGTCAGGCGCGACGGTCACCGGCTCCATCTCCCCCACCAAAACCAGGGAATGCTAAAGGTGGTGGAAAGGTGGCAAACCGCCCCGCAGATGACTTAAGGCCAGGCCGCAAGGCCCGAGCCTACCCACTGCCGTAGGCCCGCCCCCGCAGCGCCGAGCCTGAGAGGCGGGCTAAGCACGCGCGCTGCCGGACCGGACAAAGCGCGGGGCTTGCGCCGCCATCTTGAATGAGGGCAGAGTCCACCTCCCCAGTCCCTTCTGCCTGGGTTGGCCCTCGCTGCTCCTTTACCTCCGCCCCCCTCCACTGGGCTTCTCTGAAGTTCACTGGGACGTGAAGAAAACCCGCCTCCATGATGACGAGAGGGAAAGGAAGGTGGGCGAGGCATAAACTCACCTGAGGTTGGTGCCCAAAAGCAAAATGGAGGCTGCTGCGGCAGGCACTTGTTTCTAGTGACCTGCGACCTCGCTTGCAAAATACGGAAATACGTACCCTGGGAGCGACGATTTAGAGAGTTGCGTTTAGGGTGTTTTTTTGCGCTCATTTTTCCTTTCTCCTCAGTTGCTTTTCTCCTAAATACACACCTGGTTCGTTTCGGACCTTCTCTCCCTTCCCGCCCTCCCCCTTAGAGGAACAGAGTGAGGGGCCGTGGGAGAAGCAGGTTCCCCGCTGAGCGGGTAGCCTGAATGCAGGACTTGATCCCAGGACCTAGGGTCATGAGCTCAGCCGAGGGCAGATGCTTTACCATCTGAGCCATCAAAGCACCCTGTTGAAGGCCTCCTTTGCGTCTTTGTTCACGGCTTTCCCAGTGAAGATGTCCCTGTCCATTCTGCTTAAATCATCACCCTTTTCAAGACTCCATACTCTCTAATCTGACTTGTTTTTCTTATCCGACTCGTAAGCTAAATGTACTTAATTTATTGTCCGTTTCTCACCAGCTAGACTGTAGGCTCCGTGAAGACAAGCCTTGTGTTTTGTTCGGAACTGCAACTCTTGGAACGGCGTGAGCGCTCGGCAGAGCCGACCTAACTATAACGCTGTGTTGAGAATCACTATTAGGAAATGTTTTAATTTTAATTTCTTTTAAAGTCAGAAGAAAAGTATAATGATAATAACATAGAACAAGGGGCGCCTGGGTGGCTCAGTGGGTTAGGCCGCTGCCTTTGGCTCAGGTCATGATCCCAGGTCCTGGGTTCGGGCCCCGCATCGGGCTTTCTGCTCGGCGGGAAGCCTGCTTCCTCCTCTCTCTCTCTGCCTGCCTCTCTGTCTACTTGTGATTTCTCTCTGTCAAATAAATAAATAAAATCTTTTAAAAAAAAATAACATAGAACAATGAATCTAGCATGGATTATAGTTATCTTTAGAACAACAGCCATAAAGTAGAATTTGAGAATGCCTTTATGAGGGCACCTTGGTGGCTCAGTTCAGCCACTGACTCTTGATCTCAGCTCAGGTCTTGAGCTCAGAGTCCTGAGTTCAGGTTCCTAGTTGAGCTGGCACGTGGCCTAGAGCATTCTTTTTAAAAAAAAGCCTTTATGGAGGAAGCAAATTGTGTAGGGTACATAAATGATAGTTATTAATCATAAAGACGAAGTGAATGGATAAAAGAATGAAGGAATTCAATCATCCTTCAACCCTTGGTAAGAGGCCCTGTGGCCACTTGACAGGCTGCAGAGGGTGAAGCAATCTAATGGGTCCCCTAAAATGAAGCCTGCAATCGGGAAACAGGTGAAACCTGGCCAAAACAGAGGGTAATAAACTACTATATTTAACTGTTAGTCCCCTGACCCTGTACAGACAGAAGTTTGAGGAAAAAAGTGTAAAAAAAAAAAAAATCTAACAACAATTTATCTTTTGGATTCAATAACAAGAAGAGTCAAGGTATGTACACCGACTTTCTCCCTTGGTTGGATAAAAGCTAAATCCCAAGAACATACCCTACTTAATTACAAAGCATTAGAAAATGTTGCCGTGTGTGTACAGACCTACATCTCTGTGTCTTAAAAAAAATTCTAAAACTGAAATAATTGTTAAGTATAATAAATGTGCAGAACTTAATGACGTATAATCCTGATGAACCAAAACCAAATACCATTCCAGGATAAACAATGTTTTGTGTTTTTTTTTTCATTTAAGAGAGCCTATAGAAGCCAAATTTAAATTTTGTCTGCTTAGATGCATGATAGCTCCTTTAGTTTGATAAGAATTAAAAGTGTAAAGATTTCATGTTATATGCTTATATATCTCTGGGGAACCATTTCCCTGTGGGGTTTCTGTATTTTATTGGTTAAACTTCCTAGTACTTCTCAATGGTATGATTCCTTGATAAATGATGTGCATACTTAAGATTATTACATTAATTTCTGTCTCCCTCACTATGGACTTTATGAAGGCAAACCCACTCATTTTTTAAAAATTTACCAGTTTGCCCCAAACCTAGCACTGACAGCACTAGTTTCAACTTTTGTAAATAGTTGCAGAAATTTTTCTTTTATTATATTTTTAAAGATTTCATTTATTTGAGAGACAGCATGAGCAGGGGGAGGAACAGACAGACGGAGACAAGCAGACTCAGTGCTGAGAAGATGTAGGACTTAATTCCATGACCCTGAGATCATGACCTGAGACGAAATCAAGAGTCAGTCACTTAAACAACTGAGCCACCCAGGTGCTCCTCTTTTAGTTTTAATTTCTGTTTTATTAAGTAGGCTTCACACCCAGCTTGGAGCCCAAAGCAGAACTTGAATTCACAACCCTGAGATCAAGACCTGAACTGAAATCAAGAGTCAGATGTTTAGGGGTGCCTGGGTGGCTCAGTGGGCTGAGCCTCTACCTTCGGTGAGGGTCACGATCTCAGGGTCCTGGGATGGAGCCCTGCGTTGGGCTCTCTGCTCAGTAGGGAGCCTGCTTCCTCCTCTCTCTCTCTCTGCCTGCCTTTCTGCTACTTATGATCTCTGTCAAATAAATAAAATCCTTAAAAATAAAAATAAAATGTGCTCTGAAAAACAAGTGAAATAAACTATAAACTCAGAGTAGCCAAACTATAGAATATTAAGGATAATAGAAAAATTTTGAAACCTAACAGAATCACCTTCAAAGTAACAATTAGGTTGACAGTAAGCATCTTATCAATTACCAAAGGTTCCAGAAGACAGTGGAGTACTATCTTAAACATATCAAGATTCAAAAACAAAAACAAAAACCTCTTTCAACCTAGAATTTTAAAACCGGCAATCATTGAGGAGTGAGCACCAAGAATTTAGTTTATGACCTCCCAGACACCAGCTTAGATTCAAAGTGCTTTCAGCCAAAGCCTTCCATTGACTTATTAATGCAGGTGTACAACATGGCACAATTCAGTGACTGGCAGGTTATCCATACCCCTTTAAGTAACAGGTCAGTATATGTAAGCTCTTTCAATAACTTTATTGAATAGCCAAATCGATAAGTTAGCACAGTTCAAACAATTATTTGCATGGGTTACAAATGACTTTTTTACAGGAATAAAACAGTGAAAATTACAAACTGTAAAAAGGAAGACAAATCTTGTCTCTAATATTTAAGAGAAGCAAGATTTAACACAGCACATTGAAGATCAATACATATTTGAATTTGAGAACAAGAATTTAATGTTACAATATTATACACTACTTTACAAAATTAAAATTTCTATATAAGGATTATATTTGAAATAGTTAACAAAATCTTGAAATCACATTTGATGGTCCCTTAGATAATAGCTGTTATGCATCTTTGATTAGAAGAAATAAATCTTTTGTTCTAATTATCATAAAACAGTCTGATAGACTTAATACATTACATTAAATTAAAAAATGAAGTATATGCAAACTAAAATGGTATACAGCTTGAGTGAATATTAATGTCGGATGTACAGAAATGTTATTTTAAAAATCCTAGAAATTAGAAAAATAGAGTACTTTTTATGGTAGAATTGCCATGCTCAGATTTAAATACCAAGATTGCCCTTGTCTGTTACTTTAGTAGTTGCAGATCTGTAGAAAATTTAAGGATCGTTCATAATTTACAACTACAATAAAAAAAAATATGGCATAGTGTAAATATTAGTTGCTTTACGTCAAAAAGTAATACAAGATGAGATAGCAGGTAGTGCCCTACAGCAAAAAAAAACACCTAAACTAAACTAAACACATTCAGTATTGCAAAAAATAATTGCTTAATATCATTATCTCCAAAAGGTTCATACATTCCCTCATTAACCAGAGAACAAATATTATGAATCTTAACTAAAGTTGTTTTTTATGACCTGCCTATTACAAAATTATTCTGGATTGCACATGTTACACACTATCTAAAATAATTTTTAAGGTGAAATTTTTAAAGTAAATTTGTGAAATATACTAACAAAGCATGTGACAATAACAAGAGTCATATTCACTTAGGGATGAAGTGAGGCACAAGGAATATTTCTGTCCCTAGAAGCACAAACTTTTCCCTCTGGAAGGTTCTTCACTACTATTAAGAAAGGACCTACAAATATCAACATTGACAGTTCACATTAAGAAGAGAATTTTAGTTATTTTAAGAAACATCAGTGCACAAGGATGACTCTGTTTCTTTAAAAGAGGGCAAAATACAAATTTATTTTAATTTGCTACAACTTGAAAATAGTTTCCTAATAATAATGAAGCAGATTTCAAGAAAATTTCCAGTTAATGTGCCACTTGCATCCTGAAGATAAACCTTAACACTGCTTAAGGGAGATGATATTCCTATAAAATTCAAACAATTAGTCTGACCCAGCAGGTAAGCAGTAGTGTATATAATGGGACCTGCTTCTTCCCTATCCCCAAACAACTCAGTTAAAATCAGCTCATACTGATGTAAACCTGAAAGTTACTATTTCATTGGTGATCATATAAGACCAAGATTGTAAACACATTTTTCTAACCCATTAAAACAAAGAAACAAAAATATTTTCATCAAGTATTATACACGAACAACTTTTATGTTAAGAAGTTCATATAAGACAAGGTGAATCTGTGAAAAATGGGCCAAACTCTTTAAAGATATCCTATCACAGCACTTTAAATATATAAATGTATAATTTACCTATTTGTAAACAAAATTCACTCAATGGTTTTGACTATAATATTTCTCTGGCTCAATCAAAAAAACAGTCTCTTGAGCATGTTCAGAAATCAAGCTTCTACCATAACTTCAATATATTGGATTTGCCTAATCTTAATATCCACCAAATCAAACAGCAGCATTCATGCTTTAATAAGTTTTAATATCCAAGAATAAATATCTAATGAGCGGCTTCCAATTATTCAACTTTTTAGAAAAATGTTACTGATGCATTTGAGACAGAATTTTAAAAACCTTTAATTTCTTTAATTCATCAATTCACCAATATAACACTTTTATTATATATCACAGAGCAGAAATGAACCAAACAAAGCCCACTTCAAGGATCTAGATAACCAAAGTCTCTCATCTCCCTATTACCATTGCCAGTTTCAATGTATTTATGAAGGCAGCTGATTCTTTTCACTGCAGAATATGATACTGGCTCCAACCAAGTCTTCTGCAGTCAAATCAGAAAACCACTTAATTAGTTTTCACTTCAAATCAAAGTGACTTTGTTCTTCAAGTATAGAGAATACTGACAGATTTTAAAGCTTGACTGTATTATTTCAAATTCTTCTCAAACTAGACTAGAGTTAGTTTACTCCAGTTTTAGTTAACATGATGATCCTTTTTCTTCCTTTAAAAAAAAAAGGACAGGTGTGGGAGATGGGGTCTCGCTTTTCTACATATATTTACTTCTGAAATTTTTTTGATCTTAAAAAGATCATTATCAATGGATTTGTAACATCCCTGCGACACTCAATCTCGTGAGGTTGTAAATGTAGCAGCCAAAATTTCAGGAAAAAAGGAGAAATATACATTTGAAACACAGAAGTCTTTATTTTACAAAAATTACTTTGCCTCTGCAATATTGTCTCATCCTATTTCAATCCATAACAACTCAAACATTATTGGCAGCAAAGGAAAAAAAGTATCCAGTCAAATGTATGTAGATATATTTTGATTTGAAAAATACAGTATTTCAGAGTTTCATGTTTGATTCTCTGCTGTGGTCCTTTATTTGCTATAGTTTGTTGAAATCACAGTGAGAACATATAATCATCCCATTAGTCCACAAACCTAATAGAAAAGGAAAGTATTACACATTCTCAGATGTTCCACATTATCATGACGTTAAGTCAAATATCTTCATTTGTTCATTTGTTCACTTGCTGTTGAATATGCAAGAGGAATTCATAATATGATAATGCAGATTCTGTTCTGTCTTCTACCATGTTTTGAAGGAAGTTTGCTTTCATTGGACTCTCATCCCTGAGGAATAAAAGATAAAAATATATACATTAGATACAATGTAATAGTAAAATAAAGTGGATTTGTCATGAGGCTTTTAACATACTCTTTACTAATAACTGGATATAAAGAATAAATGAGTAATATCTATTGAAAATCCTTTTTTTTTTTTCTGAAGGGTTTGCCTAAGCATTAGGTCACATATGACTCAAAATAGGTCCTTGTAAAGCTGAACAATTATAAACCTTGTAAAGCTGCTATTTCACGATTAGCAAATGAAAAATTCAACTTACCTTATTACATAAAGTATGGGGAAAAATGGTCTCTGCTCTCTAAGCCAAGAGATGAATGCTATTATTCTGGCAGATTCTGGTGTATCAAGTTCTGGAAGGTCTGTCTGTTAAATAAAACCCAGCAATATCCAACTTACTTGAGTCACACATCTAAAGCATCATTTACAGTGCTTCTCAAACTTTATCATGTATATGAATCCCCTGGAGATCTTAACCAACTGAGCCATCCAGGCACCCCTAATTCTAACTTTAAAATTTAAAATTATCCAAACAAATGCTATAAAGCTTAACAAATGCTTTCTCATGGATCATTTCAGTTATTCCTCCATAAGCAAGAACACTCTTAATTTACAAATGAGGCTGTTAGTGACTTGTCTATGATTACAGAGCTGGTGACAAAGTTTATTATTACTTTCTTCAATAATATATATTAATCCAACTGACACTAATCACAAATCATTAGCTTATTTGGCAATTAGATCAGTTCTTACTCCAAATCAGTGGTTAAAAGGACCCTGTCATAGACCAATGAAATGGTCTTGTGAGTCTACCACAATCACAATCAAGATAAAACAGTCTTACCATAATCTGTGGAATTAATGCATAGTTTTGAACTCCTAGAACCTGGCTGAGAAAATTTTGTCCACAATTTTTTCCAACCCAAAGCATCAGTACCTGGGAATAGGAAAAAAATCATTTTGAGACGTGTGTAACAGTGAACTGCTGACTCACCTTTACCACTGAGTATGTTCTAAAAGATCAAAATGATGAGTACGTTTAGTGAGATTATATAGTCTTCAACTGAATAATTTTCCATGATGAGACATTTATGCTTATCATGAAAAGAGGCTATGGAGGGAGAAGGTGGCTCATACAAAAATGTATAGATTAAATAGCACATAATCTGTTCAGAAAGATATTAAAGGGAATGAAGATACAGCAGTATGCAGAGGCAAGGATCCAGATTAGTCAGACTACTCACAGAGCCTGCATCCATGAGGAAAGCTCCATCCCTGCTCAACTTCTCCACAGAAAGCTGAAGAATAGGTGGCTGAGGTATGGTGTGATCATTGACATTGAGTGCTCCCTGAGGAATTAAGCAAAAAAATTAAAGGTTTTAGACTTTATTTATTTGAGAGAGAGAAGAGGGGCAGAGGGAAAGGGAGAGAGAATCTCAAGCAGACTCTCCATTCAGCACGGAGTCCGATGTGGGACTCGATCCCACAACCATGAGATCATGACCCAGGCCAAAATCAAGAGTCAGAGGCTTAACTCGGTTAGACTGAGCTACCCAGATGCCCCAAAAAAGTTAGAGCTTTTCAATACAACTTAAGAACAAAATACCCCAATAATTAGACAGCAACAGCTGACAAGATGGGTTCCCTCATGTCAAGGGAAAAAAAACTAAACTTTTTATCAGACCAAATGCCCACGGGGAACAAAACCAGACAACATGGCTTGAGGTAGCAAGCACACACAAAATTCAGCAAAATTTGCAGACCCCCGCCACACACCTTATCAGGCTGTTGCCAGATCCTGAAGCTGCTATGAGAAGTATGAAAATGTATCCAGCTTGTCACTCTGCTCCTAAAGTTGCAATTTGGGACCTCAGGCTGACCAGCCCTTAATAAGGACACAGAACTTGTGCCTTTTCAAACCTTCAACTTCAGAGCAGACTTCTGGCTTGTAAACTCTACAGCACTAAAGCTTTCCCTTGTCTCTGACCAAATCTTTGCATTCCAAGAATTTTTGTTGACATGGTAATATGCAATCACAATTAAAAAAAATTTTTTTAATGTTACTTCCGAGACTTTGAAACTTAGCTAAATCACAGTTATTCATATTTAAATATAAAGAAGATGAAGAAATATTTATTGCTCATCTAAACAAACCCATTTTGAATCCCAATAAATCCAAATTAACTTCTGATCTTAACTATTATTAAAAAATATATAATAAATGCAACCAATACCTATGTATCCTGAACAGAAAAATGACTTCAGTGAGAACCAAATGAAGTCTGGAATTTAGTTAATAAATAACGGCTAACTGTGTGACTTAGGTTATGTGTACATGTGCGGGAGGAATAAAAGCGTAATGCAAATAAGATTTTCATAGTTCTATTAAGTTTGACATTAATTTATTAAGGCCAGAAATGGAAATTTCTCATTTATAATGGATACTACTATTCTCTGAAAAAACACACACACACACCTTTAAATATTCATAACTATTAATTTTTGACCAAAAAAACTTTGAGTACTTAAACTAAGGTGCTTGATTAAACCTTACCTAAAGGAAGAAGTAAATAAAATACTGATCTATCAAGGGGTATGCCCCGTCCAGCTTAAGGATTTAGCTTTGAAGAGGGAGTATTAATCACATTACCTTAAGGCAGGTAGGAACCACCACAAAGAATATGCAGACTCAAGAGAGCCATTCAGAAATTTCCCCTAAAGGCTTGTTTGTTTTTTTTAAAGACTTTATTTATTTATTTGACAGAGAGACAGAGACAGAACACAAGTAAGCAGAGCCATAGGCAGGGGGAGAGAGAGAAGCAGGCCCTCCACGGAGCAGGGAGCCCGATGCGGGGCTCGATCGCAGAACCCTGGAATCGTGACCTGAGCAGAAGGCAGGCGCTCAATGAACTGAGCCACCCAGGAACCCTCCCTAAAGGCTTTCTAATGTGAAAGAAAAAAAGAATCTTGTCTTTCTCTGGTGGGAAAGAAGATAAGTGATCAGTGGCTCTGTTTTCTAGTCTCCTAGCAAAGACCCATAAGAAAGAATGAAGCTAAAAAAGGGGCAAATACTATTACAATTTAAATATTTTTTCTTGGGCGCCTGGGTGGCTCAGTGGGTTAAGCCGCTGCCTTCAGCTCAGGTCGTGATCTCAGGGTCCTGGGATCGAGTCCCACATCGGGCTCTCTGCTCAGCAGGGAGCCTGCTTCCCTCCCTCTCTCTGCCTGCCTCTCTGTCTACTTGTGATATCTCTCTGTCAAATAAATAAATAAAATCTTAAAAAAAATAAATAAAAATAAATATTTTTTCTTTGGGGCACCTGGGTGACTCAGTTTTTAAGCGGCTACCTTTGGCTCAGGTCATGATTCTGGGAGTTCTGGGATCAAGCCCCATGTCTGGCTTCCTGCTCAGCAGGGAGTCTGCTTCTTGCTCTGCCCTTCCCCACTATAACCCCCCATGCATGCTCTCTGTAAAATGAATAAGTAAATCTTTAGAAAACAACAACAACAACAAAACTTTCCTCATTTCTACAACGGACTCAGAATAATTAGGTCTTTAAAACTGCAAGAAATAGCCACTTAAAAAGTAATCAATCTTACCTCATCTGAGAGATTGTCAACTCTATACAAACTGGGATGAGTTGTGAGCATAAGGTAAACCAAGGGCTGATTTTTCACCTGACACATGGCAAAAATGCGTTCATCTAGACGTGCATTTGTCCCAGTCTGAAATGATTTCTGTAACAAAACACCACCCCCCATTAAAAAAAGGGAGGGATTTAATAATAAATATAAACAAAGCTTTGCAAATATCAGATGTTAAAAGAATATCTTCAGACAGAATTAGCAAAGTTTTTGTTAATTATTCTTTTAATGGATTCTGTTAAGTATCTTTTAAAAAGTCACACATCTATTAAATTATGGCTACACTGCCACCTGAAAGAAAGTAATTACATGACCACAGCAAAATCATTAGGTCTCTCTGGTGTTTCCTAATCACTGAACTAGATCTAAATATTCTATCTGCCATAGAGGGATAGTGATATAGAAATCTAAATAATACCATGAGAAGAATAAAGTTAAACTGCAGATGATAAAATAAAAACATACATGAAGGACTAAAGATCTGTGTTTCGTAAATGTTAGGAGATGACTAATGGTGGTTAACTATCCTTGTTTCTCCCATAGTTAGAGAAATTAAACAACACAATAAAGGTTAAAAATCAACCAGAAAAATAGTAATAGAAATGAGGATGTTAATTAGCAGAATAAAAGTAGTAAACAGTAAGTTTTACTGATATTTAAGTACTGAGTTTTACAGATATATTAGCTTTGTGGAGAGTATTAGAAGTTTTGGGGTAGGGTTTTAAGCATTCCTGGGGCTCCTGGCTGGCTCAGAGGTAGGGCATGCAACTCTCGATTATGAGGTTTTGAGTTCCAGCCCCACAGTGGATGCAGAGATTACCTAAAAAAAATTAAATCTTTTAAAAAAATTTGTAAACATTCCTACTGATGGAAAGTTGTAGAAACAGGCAAAGAGCTAGCAGCAATGAGATGATATATTAAAACAAGTGAAAGTGCTATAAATAAAGAAAGATTGGAAAAGGCTCTTAAGTTTTTTATTTGTTTTAATAATCTCTACTTCCAAAATGGGGCTTGAACGGATAACCTGGCATGCTCTATCGAAGGAGCCAGAATGAGGCCCCAAGGCTCTTAAGATTTCTTTTTAAGTAAGCTCTGCACTCAACATGGGGCTCAAACCCATGACCCTGAGATCAAGAGTTGCATGCTCTACCAACTAAGCCAGCCAAGTGCCCCAAGATCTTTTAAATTAGTATGTTAATAGTCATTAAGAAAGAAGAAAGAATATTATGAGAAATGGAAGAAGGAAAGTTTATTTATTCATTCAATAACTATTTACTGATAGTTCATTATGTACTAAGAATTGTTCTTCTAGGTGATGGGACAATGTGGTAATTTTCCAAAAAAGATAAAAATCCTTGCCCTCACGGACAAAAAAATCCTAGTAAGGGAAAAGTAAATAATAAATAAGCAAAATATTGATATGTCAGTGTTAAAAACTATGAAGAAAAGGGAGAGAAGAGAAGTAAAGAATGTAGGTTAGGTATATTAGGTAAAGAAGTAAAGAATATAGGTTAGAACATTGCATACTAAATGGGGAGATCAGGAAAGGCAGGCCTCAGTAAAAGGACAACATTTAACGTAAGACCTAAGGAGAGAAAAGCTCAGATTTTTAAGTATTAAAATTTAAGCATTTATGTAATTTCTGTGCATTTATATTATATTCAGAAGTAGAAATACATAATTTGAGCTACGGAAGCTAGAAGTTGATCCAAAAGCCATTCTATTAGGATGACTGGGTTGCCCTTCTTCCCTAGAAGAGATGACATACACCAGACAAGTCAATCCTGGAGTTCAGAAAAATATACAAATTGACAATTTTTGTAGTTTCCATTAATTTTGGAATCTGGGATGCTCTCCCAGGTGATTTATTAACATGAGCTTTTTGATAAAATTTAATTGATATATTTAAAAATTTGTTAAAATATATTTAAAATTAATAAACTTTACACCCTAAGAATACAAGCTTGGACATTTTATTTTGGATACTGGAAAAATAAGCCTCCTCTACCTACCAGCAGTAGGGGCAAAGGGCAGGCAGAGAAGACAAGTAATTAATATCAAATAAAAAACTCTACAAGACCATAGAAGGAAAGGCAACTGCCAGAAAGGTAACATTTAAACTTAAACACAGGAATAGGAAAGTATAATGCAGGTCATGGAAATAGGTGCACATGTATGAGAGGGAAAATCTAAGATTAAGTAGTAGTATGTGGGTGAAATACTGGACAGAGCAGGAAAAAGCCAGAAGAGTTTTATGTTATGTGTGACTTCTTACATGAGCAATAAAACATATAGCTCTTGTTCTGGAAAACTGAAAAACTGATCATTGACATCTCTGATAATGTCAATGACTTGGTGAACATCTCTTACAAATACGACACATACTTTAAATCAGTATCTTATGAATTTATTAGGTTACAGATTCTTTCAAGGTTCAAGTAAGAGTCAAAGTCACTGTCCTCAGAAAACTTAAATGGCTTAAAGTAATACATACAGTGTTTAGTGGTTCACAGGATAAAAATTTGGGCTATTGACATTTTCACTGTTTTAGTTTCTGGTTTTGATTCTCTTACCTGTTTAAGGAGAGCCAACACAAAGAGTGGGAAAAGCCGCAAAGAAAAAGGAACCATGAGTCCAGGCTGCTGGTTACTTAGGACTGAAGAACGATAAGCTGATAGAGAGTCTATGACAGCATTCACTAGGGCATCCCGAGCATCACTCAGACTGGCAGTCACAGACCTGTCAACAGCTAACAGAGACAGAGGTAGGGACAAACAAGAGAAAAGTGAGAAATTTAGCTACCCCATTGTTAAGGATAAAAGAGATGTAATTTTTTTTATTATACAAATTCTCTCTCTAACTTATTACACAGATAAGCAGCCAAGGAAAGCATTTAAAAGCACATAGTTTGAAAAATAAAACCAAACTCCCCTGAAATGAGTCTCTATTTCCTAGCTGTATGACAATATGGCAAGGAATCTAACCTTCATGAGCTTATCTATAAAATGGGAAAACGGTATCTTGCTGGATCTAAGATGTTATTAATTATAATCCACCATCTTATGTTATATACCACAGAGAAAGAAAAAACTCTGTAACTAAACATACATGCTCTCTTCACAGAGAATTTTATATTTATTGAAAGAGCTCTCAGGGAGCTACTTAGATGATTCTTATCATCGGTGATGCCACTGTTCATATGCATTTCTGCATACTTGAAAAAAATGTTTCCAAAAAATTTTTTTAAATACTAAAAGAACTATTATTGTTTTGAAGACTTCTCAAACTAGAACTCAATTCATGTGGTCTCAAAAATACAATCAATAAAGTAATGATATTAACTGCTATAACCAAATTTGTACATAGCCAAGAAAGAAGACCACTGTTACCTGGTCAACAGCAACTTTTTTTTTTTTTTTAAGTGGGCTCCACACCCAGTTTGGAGTTCAACAAGGGGCTTGAACTCATGACCCTGTGATCAAGACCTGTGCTGAGACCAAGAGAAGGATGCTTGACAGACTGACCTCACCCAGGTGCCCCAAGAGTAACTCTTAAGACTTCAATTGAAGACTTCTTGATTTAAGATTTTGATAAAATGTGAAAAAAATGTGCATACTGGGAGAAAGGAAATTTAGTAATAAAATTAATATTTGTGAAGCAAATTGTGAAAATTTTTTAAATCTACAAATACTGCCTGAATTATAGTTCTTGTTGATGATAATAAAGATAATAAGAATGACCATATGATTACTAAAAAGTATTAGTTCAACAAAATATAAAGGTAGTGATCCTCATATTCTTAGGTCAAGATCTTTAACCTTCAACAGCATGTGAGACTAAAACAGGGTTGGATTCCTTATCAGGCTTCATTAAAGAAAAAAATTTCCCAATAGGAAATATTTCCCAATTTTAGGAAATGAGTAATTATTCCTAATATTGACAAATCTGAGTGTGAAGCAAATGGATGCAATGGCATCTTTCCTGAAGGAGAAAAAAATTAAGAATCAAAATGATGTTAAGCTCTATGTATTTGAAAAAGACCAAAAAAGGCAACTGTATCTGATATGGAAGTAAAGAAGTGAAGGTATCAGTAAAGTTTCTTCTAGCTCATGTGATCTGGCCAAGGCTGCAAACTTATCTGTGAGAGTAAACTGGTTTTTAATTCTGAATTCCAAGACTCCAAGACTAAAGATCTTTACAGTTCAAAGTCTCTTGTAATCCAGGTTACAGAACTCATTAAAAAGCTATTAACCACTAGTAAATTTGAATATTAACTAAAATATGATATTTAAGCCCATTGTAGGCAGATTATGAGATAGAAAGCAGTTTAGTAGCTGCCTAAAACCAATGAGGGAAGGAGGAAGGAGTAGTGGGCAGTAACTACTGATGGGCATGAGGTTCTTTTTGGGGTGATAAAATGTTCTAAAATCAGGTTGAGATGAGGGCCACGCCATTCTGTAAACATACTATAAACAGTGGGGTTGTATTAGGTAAAATGGGTTATGTGAAGTGGTATATAAATTATATCCCAATAAAGCTCTTAAAATTTTTTAAAAAATAAGGTTACCTGCAACAGATCCTTTCATTCAAGTATTTACCTAGGAAGCATACAGATGTTCCAAAACCCTGAAACCTTTAAAGGTACTCACTTAAAGGAAAAAAAACTAAGCAGATTTTTCTAATGTTATTATATTTGTGAAATATTTACAATAGCCGATAACGATTCTTACCCATATTGGCCAATAACCCTGAAATTGCTTGAACATCAGCTCCAAGAAAGACTTCATTCAGAGTTGAAACCACAGGCAAACACAATGTATGAACACGAATTCTTCTTTCACCTTTGCAGAAAAGACAAAAGTGATAGTAACGCCACAACTATATTAAAAAATTTGTATTTTCTTGGAATCACTTCTTTTTAATTTAGAACCAAAAAGGGTTATTCAGTATGCACAAATAGTATCAAAACTTTAAAAATAAACAAAAAGAAACAAACTTCAGAGTTTTATTCATTAAAGATTTTCTTTATTTGAGAGAGAGAGAGAAAGAGGGATCACGAGCAGTGGGGGTGGGGAAGGGCAGAGGAAGAAGCAGACTCCCCATTTATCAGGGAGCCTGATGCAGGACTCAATCCTAGGACCCTGGGATCATGACCTGAGCCAAAGGCAGATGCTTAACTGACTGAGCCACTGAGGTGCCCTCTTATTTTTTCACTACAAAATTCTTTTTGTTTGGGACATCTCACTGGCTCAATCGGTTAAACATCTGCCCTGAGATAATAAGGCTCAGGGTCATGATCCTGGCCTGGGATCAAGCCCTGGTTCAGGTTTCCTGCTCAGTGGGGAGTCTGCTTCTCCATCTCCCTCTGCCCCTCCCCTCTACTTGTGCTCCCTCTCTCTCAATTCCCTTTCAAATAAATAAAATTTTTTAAAAAATTCTTTTTGTTCAAGTTACAATTGAAAAGGGATCATAATCAAGTGATGGTAAAATGCTAGCTTAAAAATCTCTTTTCTGAATCTTTTGGTTATTTTATCTTTTTTATTAATATAAATTTTGAATTACATACATTGTATATATGAATTATATACACACATGAATACATACATAATGACAACACTACTTCCACACGTGTTCTAGAGTCTGTTTTGACATTTAAAGTCCAAAGAAATTTTATACTTTCCTCTTTAATCACAGAAAAGACTTTTTATTTTATTTTTTCAGTGTTCCAAGATTCATTATTCACCACACCCAGCAGGAAAAACTTTTTTAAAAAATCAATTAATATAATTATTTTCTCTTTAGTAATTACCCACAATAAAAAATCAATTCAGAAAAATGAAAACTTTTTGATAACCATCAAATATCAGATATTATGTCAACCTTTTAAAAATTTCTAACCAGTAAAACCTTGAACACTAATGAAAAAGAACAAGTCAAAAAACTAGAGATGATATTCATACTACAACCTGTACTGATACATGAAGAGTGATGAAAATGTACATATGAGGAGCTCATTAAATTACTTTTTTTTTTTTTTTAAGATTTTATTTATTTGTCAGAGAGAGAGGGAGAGAGAGCAAGCACAGGCAGACAGAATGGCAGGCAGAGGCAGAGGGAGAAGCAGGCTCCTACTGAGCAAGGAGCCCGATGCGGGACTCGATCCCAGGACGCTGGAATCATGACCTGAGCCGAAGGCAGCTGCTTAACCAACTGAGCCACCCAGGTGTCCCAAATTAAATTACTTTTAAAAAGGAAAAATAATATCTGCAAAAAAGGGTAACACTGTTTAGAGTTTCTATTCTAGCCAAAAACAGAGCTAAAAGAAAACAGTTACAATAATTAGTCTATCAACAACAACAAATAAACATACAGAGAGACATGCAGAGACATACACACACACAAAATCAGAGGCTGAAATGAAAGGGCACTTGATGGGACCATGAACTGGTGAAATCGTTCTGAAAAACAATCTGACAATACTAAGATGTTTCTGAACAGTCAGCCTGACACTAAGTAGATTCTCAGTAAATATCTGTTAAAAACAATGGCTAAGGAAAATAAATACAACACATCTTAGCTTTACCAGGAATAGCAACAAAGCTCTTAAGATGAGAAATACTCTTCTGGCTTAATAGAAGTGAGTATGTCCAAAGGAGAGGGCATTCATTATAAGGCAAAGAATCCATGACCAAATAAAAAAAATTACCTTTGCCACAACACAATGGATTTATAGTTAACTACACTGGATTGTAATCTTAAAAATCTGTTAAAAGTGTAGATCTCATGTTATATGTCTTTGCCACAATAAAAAACAAACA
Source organism: Lutra lutra (assembly GCF_902655055.1). Classification (NCBI taxonomy): domain Eukaryota; kingdom Metazoa; phylum Chordata; class Mammalia; order Carnivora; family Mustelidae; genus Lutra; species Lutra lutra. The sequence continues at coordinate 74,018,950 of NC_062282.1, read as the reverse complement.
AACAAAACCAATTTACCTTTGCTGGACGTATACAAGAGTGCAGACTGAAAGGAAACCAACTGAGTGTCAGTAAGACTCTCTTCCACAGACATCTGTACTGCATATCCAGCATCTGGGTTTACATTAGGCAAAGACAGTAAGTCTGTTGACCGAACAAAGAAGTTCCCATGGAAAGTATGAATGGAAAGACCTAGAAGAGAAAATTTTATCAAGATGATTTACATAAGGCAATATATAGATACTTTTTATCTTTGTCACCTATCAGACTGACAGAGTAAATTTAAAAGTTTAGTTGTGGAGCTGTGGAGCGGGGGAGAAAGTTTAGTTTTGGGCGCCTGGTTGGCTCAGTTGGTTAATGGTCTGCCTTCCGCTAGGATGATGATCTCATGGTCCTGGGATCCAGCCCAGTGTTGGATTCCCTGTTCAGCAGGAAGTCTGTTTCTCCCTCTCCCTCTCTGAATGTTATCTCTCTCACTCTTGCTCTCTCTCAAATAAATAAATAAAATCTTTTTTTTAAGATTTTATTTATTTATTTGACAGACAGAGATCACAAGTAGGCAGAGAGGCAGGCAGAGAGGGGGAAGGGAAGCAGGCTCCCTGCAGAGCAGAGAGCCCGATGCGGGGCTTGATCCCAGGACCCTGGAATCATGACCTGAGCTGAAAGCAGAGGCTTTAACCCACTGAGCCACCCAGGTGCCCCAATAAATAAAATCTTAAAAAAAAAAAAAGGGGTGGGGGGAAGTTTAGACGTGAGGGGTGCCTGGGTGGCTCAGTCAGTTAAGTATCCAACTCTTAATCTCAGCTCAGCTCTTGATCTGAGAGTTGTGAGTTCAAGCCCCTCACTGGGCCCTATGCTGGGTGTACAGCCTACTTAAAAAAAAAAGTTTGCATGTAATATTGTGATTTATAATAAGAAATAGGTACTTTATCTTCACTCATTGCCAGCACAGAACTCCTAAACTCTTAGGACGATCTAAGTGATGAAATTCACAAAGGTATCTTCTGCTATGTTGACGGAGTGATCTTTGATAAGCACCTATGTAACCAAAGGATGGGGGTTGGTTACCAGAGGACCCAACCATGTAATCAGAAGGTTGGAAATTACAGTCCAACCTGTCCCCCACCAACAACCTTTGGGGAGGGGAGAGGAACTGGAGGTGGAGTCAGTCATCAATGGCCAATAACTTAATCAGCCACAACTATGTAAAACCCAGTAGGAGAGGTCCTTTGGAAAGCTTCCAGATTGGTGAACCCACAGAAATTTGGGGAGAGTGGAGTGCTCAGAGAGAACATGGAAGCTACAGAAGCTCCACGCCCTTTCCCTTTATCTATACCTTCCCTATACATCTTTTCCATCTGACTGTTCCTGAGTTACATCCTTCTATAATAAACCAGTAATCTAGAAAGTAAAATATTTCTTTGATTTCTGTAAGCTTCTCTGGCAAATTAATTGAACCCAAAGAGGGGGTAGCAGGAACCTCCAATCTATAGCCAGCCAATCAGAGCACAAGAACCAGAAACAGAAAGCTAGTTGGTAACTAACTGGTGACGAGTGACATTACTACCTGAGTTGTTTGGAGATGTGGCGACCTTATAGAAGTATTTGATATCTTACATATTACAAAGGCTTTATTGTCAGCTGTTTTACTCAACCGTTTTTTCTTTTTATTACAGTGACAGATAATAGAGAACTTTGACACATGGTGTGATGGAAAGATTTCAACATCTATTTAGTGGACAGGTCCATGGATCCTTATATATTGATATATTTTGGGTTTTTTTGCTATTTCATATAATCTTTCCACTTTCAAAAATTATTGCTTCATATCTCTTAAAGAACATTATTTTATTTATATATTTTTAAAGATTTTATTTATTTATTTGTCAGAGAGAGAGAGCACAAACAGCAGGAACAGCAGGCAGAAGGAGAAGAAACAGGCACCTGATAGGAACAATTTCCTAGGACCCTGGCATCATGACCTGGGCCGAAGATAGACGCTTATCTGAGCCACCCAGGCATCCCAGAACAACATTATTTTAAAATCTGAATAAAGGGGCGCCTGGGTGGCTTAGTGGGTTAAAGCCTCTGCCTTCGGCTCAGGTCATGATCCCAGGGTCCTGGGATTAAGCCCTGCACTGGGCTCACTGCTTAGTGGGGAGTCTGCTTCTCCCTCTCCTGCTCCCTTGCTTGTGCACGCTGTCAAATAAATAAATAAAATCTTTTTTTAAAATTATTTATTTATTTATTTAACAGACAGAGATCACAAGTAGGCAGAGAGGCAGAGAGAAAGAGAGGAAGTGAAGCAGGCTCCCCACTGAGCAAACAGCCTGATGTGGGGCTCAATCCCAGGACCCTGGGATCATGACCTGAGCCAAAGGCAGAGGCTTTAACCCACTGAGCCACCCAGGTGCCCCCAATTTTTTAAAAATGAGAGATATAATTCACATAACTTAAAAATCACACATACATGTACAATTCAGTGGCTTTCAGAACATTCAAAATAGTTTCTATTTTCTGGGGCACCTGGGTGGCTCAGTGGGTTAAGTCTCTGCCTTCAGCTCATATCATGATCCCAGGGTCCTGGGATCGAGCCCTGCACTGGGCTCACTGCTTAGTGGGGAGCCTGCTTCTCCCTCTCCTGCTCCCTTGCTTGTGCGCTGTCAAATAAATAAAAAAAAATTTAAAAAAAAAAGCTTCTATTTTCTTTTATAATGTTTCTTCCGATTCTTTTTTTTTTTTAAGTAGGCTCCACGCCCAATGTGGGACTTGAACTCACAACCCTGAGATCAAGAGTTGCATGCTCTAGCAACTGAGCCAGCCAGGTACCTCTCTTCCCTATTCTTAATTTCATATTCCATTAGTTTAAGTAAAACCTCTTATAAAATGAACTCTTTTTTTTTTTTTTAAGATGTATGTATTTATTTATATATTTATTTGACAGAGAGAGAGAGAGAGAGATCACAAGCTGGCAGAGAGGCAGGCAGAGAGAGGGGCGAAGCAGGCTTCCTGCTGAGCAGAGAGCCCAATGCGGGGCTTGATCCCAGGACCCTGAGACCATGACCTGAGTCACTGAGCCACCCAGGCACCCCAAAATAAACTCTTATGAAGCAAACCTTATGAAATAACGTTAGCTAAAAATGTTTATTTACTGATATCAAAAGCAACACATCTATGTAAGTGTGAAAAAAGTGCCCCCACCTTTCGTACACCGAATCCTCATGACTGCCTCAAAGCCAATCTTTCGAGTGAGGTATCTCTGTAGTTCCTTCTGTAATTTCTGTACTTGTACTGGGTTCTGCTGATGGTGGTAAGAAGGATAGTAATAGACACTACCTGCTGAATACCGAGAAATACAACCTGGAAAAAAACACATACTTTTTAAAAATTCTGAAATTAACTATTACTGCATGAAAAAACTACTGGTGTTTGAATCAATCTTGCCTCAGCCTCCCAAAGTATTATCAAAAAAAGAGTATTTCATCCTTTTAAATAGCAGTATAAAATGTCTCTATTATAAACTTTCAGAAATACATAAATGTTTAGAAGACCAAAGGTTTATAACAGAATGATTAACTCTCTAAAAGGAATAAAAATTCCTTCACTTTGTCCTTTATTTATAGTATCATCATATAAATGTCATTTTCACATTCACTTGAGAAAAATAATCATGAGGAAGAACTCACCCAGAGAAGCCAAGTCAGAATACTGTCCACTGAGAAGGAATAAGTCCACGGCTACCTGCTGACCAGAACAATCTAAGGCTAATTTCTTGTAAAAGTCAGTGGATGGTGTCAAGTGAATCTCCTGTTAATAATAAATTACAAGAAAGAAAAAATTTTTAATTATTAAATTGTCATAAAATTTTAAAACCGCTCTCTTGGTATATATATATAAATATATATATATATATATATATTTATATATATATAAAACCTATCTCTTGGTGTGTGTGTGTGTGTGTGTGTGTGTGTGTGTGTATGTATATATATATACATACACACACACACCAAGATGTTAACAATTATCCTTGGGCATGCTAAAAATACTTTCTTTTCAGTTCTTCATTTTCTCAGCGAAAAACACGTACAGCTTAAGGATTTTTTATTTTCTACTTTTAAAAAGAAACACATCTATTATGCTAATTTCAATAATCTATTAAATGCTTAGAATGCTGGAAAGTGTTCTAAACAATTCATGTGTAATATCTATGTAGACCTTTGAGCTATTATAAGAAGCAAGTACTATAATTATTTTTACTTTATAAATAAACATAAGGAGGGGCGCCTGGGTGGCTCAGTGGATAAAGCCTCTGCCTTCAGCTCAGGTCATGATCCCAGTGTCCTGGGATCAAGCCCCGTATCGGGCTCTCTGCTCAGTGGGGAGCCTGCTTCCTCCTCTCTCTCTCTGCCTTCCTCTCTGCCTACCTGTGATCTCTGTCAAATAAATAAATAAAATCTTTTAAAATAAATAAATAAACAAATAAACAAATAAATAAATAAATAAATAAATAAATAAAAGGAAACAGAAGGGCAAAGAAATTAATTCTTCAAGCTCGTACATCTAAAAAGCAGTTGAGGGATGCCTGGGTGGCTCAGTCGATTAAGCATCTGTCTTTGGTTCAGGTCATGATCCCAAGGTCCTGGGATCAAGCCCCACATCGGGCTCCCTACACAGCAGAGAGCCTGTTTCTCCTTCTGCCTGCTGCTCCCCCTGCTTGTGCTCTCTATTACAAATAAATAAAATCTTTAAAAAAATAGTAGTAGGGGCGTCTGGGTGGCTCAGTTGGTTGGGTGACTGCCTTCGGCTCGGGTCATGATCCTGGAGTCCTAGGATCGAGTCCCACATCGGACTCCCTGCTCAGTGGGGAGTCTGCTTCTCCTGCTGATCTCTCTCCTCTCATGCTCTCGCTCTCTCTCAAATAAATAAAATCATTTAAAAAAATAGTAGTGGGGCGCCTGGGTGGCTCAGTGGGTTAGGCCGCTGCCTTCGGCTCGGGTCATGATCTCAGGGTCCTGGGATCGAGCCCCGCGTCGGGCTCTCTGCTCGGCGGGGAGCCTGCTTCCTCCTCTCTCTCTGCCTGCCTCTCTGCCTACTTGTGATTTCTCTGTCGGATAAATAAATAAAATCTTTAAAAAAAAAATAGTAGTAAAAATGATAAAACAAAAAAGCAGAATTTAGACAGACTGACCCTAGGACTGACACAATCATCGTTATAGTATACAGCAACTCTCATCATCTTTTGAACAATACACACCTCAAACCAAGTTTATATACACAAAGTGCTCAAAAGCAATCCATGGTAGTCAATAAGGCAGACTACTTTTTAGCACTCACCCACATTCTACTTTGTTCCTAAAAGGTATATTCTTAGACTGCCAGACTTTCTTATTAAAGGCAGGCTGCACGGCTAGCGGCCTAGTAAAGATCCAAAAATTAAGGTAAGAGTGAATCAGGTGGTAAGTGTAACAAAATAGAAATTTCGACATAAAAGAGAAATGCTTTGTCTCTTTCCTTATACTCCCTCCTCTCCACAACTGAAAAATAAATGAACAGGCTTTGTGGTCAAGGGACAGAGCAGAGTCCCAGAATATATGGTAACATACATTTGATGACTTTCTAACCTTAGCAGATGACCTTTGGTTGGGCTCCTCCCGTGGTCTCAGGGCTCCCACTCCAAGAGTAGGAAGTTGTGTTTGAAAGACAGACATTCGACCACCAGTTGGGGACATCAGCTTAAAGGCAGCCTGAAGTGCAGGACCCAAGGCACTCTGGGTTTCCAGGGTCTTGGTGAACATTTGTGGCAAAGTTTTCAGTAAATCTTGAACAAGCTTGTAAAATAAAGCAAGAAAACTCAAAGATGTTAACAATTAAAAACTTCTTCCACAAGTCAATAACTAATACAGTAGACAAGACACTGAGTCATGATGATGGTCAGAGAATCTACAGACAGTACAGTAAACAATGAAGTTGGCCAAATGACAAGAAAGCCATTTTAAGTCAACATTAGAAATTGGCAAGCAAGACAAATCAAAATTGGGGCCTTACAGTTCTTGCACATGCAGTAGTCCAGCAAGACTATAAGTCCAAAATGTATCCAAAAGAACCATCACAGTTTAGATTTGATTTCTTTTAATGCCATCAAACACGGCCTTCTCAATCACCTCTACACACTTTATTCTTTTCAGTTCCAAAGCGATTTAACTCTTCCCTATTGAAAAGTCTAAGATAGCCAGTAAATTTTCCAACTAGTAATACCACTACAAAAGAAAAACAAAATGAAAAACTACTACCTATTCAGGTTAGGTTGTACAAATAAAGAGAGTTAAAGGGAAAAAAAGTACTTCACACTATGGTGAAGTCACTGTTGCCAACAGCTGAGACCATAGACTTGCTAGTTAAAATGTTACCCCTACGGCATATATGCATGTACAGGGTAGACAACATCCCCCCTTCAGACACATTCTGTTCACCTCTCACTGTATTATGTCATGGCAATTTCCAGGCAGGGAATAAGTTTCTTCTGAACTGACCCCAATGACACTCTGTGAATCAGAAAAGCAAAGGGCACTGAAAGCAGCCTAGCTAAAGTGCTTCTATGTAGTGACCAGAAGCTTATCTGAGCAACCCTCCCAATTTCCCAAATGGTGGCAAGGCAGGTTTCCTTCAGGTTTTCCTTTACAAAATAGGCTTATCTTCTACCCTATTACGAAGTATCTTGCTACGTTAGACTTAAGAGCCATCAGTTCAAGGGTAAACTCAAGATCTCTTCATCTGATGAATTTTAACTAACAGCAAATATAAAATGTTACACATCTTAGAAATGCCTCAGAAAGAAAAAAAACTACTTAAAGTTCATTTTGAAAATACATTCCTTCAATATTTCAAAAAAATGTGTCAGATAAGAAAATGTAACTTACCTCTTTACTTTCATTTAAATTTACTAATAAGTTCTCTGGCATAGGTATAAAAACATCTGAAAAAATAAATAAATATTTCTTTCAAACAAAACTTAATTATTAAAGATGTTCCAAACATTTAATACTGATATAATTAACCACCCCCAGGGATGCCTGGGTGGCTCAGTCCGTTAAGCATCTGCCTTTGTCTCAGGTCACAATCCTAGGGTCCTGGGATAGAGTCTGGTGTCTGGCTCCTTGCTCAGCAGGGAGCCTGCTTCTCCCTCTGTCTGCTGCTCCCCCTGCTTGTGCTCTCTCTCTGACAAATAAAATCTTAAAAAAAAAAAAATAAACCACCCTCATAATTTAAAGAAAAGTGACCTCCTCTATTATATAAGCACTGTCTACCTATATTCAAAAAGCCACCAAAGGAGCATTGATTTAGGTATTTATTATAACTTATGTTATCATATAAAAGGTAAATAGGCTCCTAATTAGAAAATATTGATCTGTAAACACTCAGTACAGGTTTGCACAAGTGCTCTGCTTCTTAAGTTAGAGACAAGAGTTTAGAATCCTACTTTACATTCTTATTAGCCCATGAAACTAGCAGTCTTGGCATTAAAAGAAAAATGTTGACTAAGATGACACACAAGAATGCTAGGTCTTTACAAAGAAGTAATGGAACCCAACAACAGCTCTGTCATTCAAAAAGCACATACTGTCTCATAAAGAAGGTCCCAACTACAGCCAATACTTATGAGACTATAAAATCAGGTAAATCAGATGGTATGCTAATTGACCACTTCAGATGAGCTCCTCAGGATTCAAATTCATTCTTTTTTTTTTTTAAGAATTTTTTTTTTTTTAATTTGACAGACAGATCACAAGTAGGCAAAGAGGCAGGCAGAGAGAAAGAGGAGGAGGAGGCAGGCTCCCTGCTGAGCAGAGAGCCCAATGCGGGACTCGATCCGAGGACCCTGAGATCATGACCTGAGCTGAAGGCAGAGGCTTTAACCACTGAGCCACCCAGGCGCCCCTCAAATTCATTCTTACTTAGGAATTAAATTCTCTTCCTTTAAAAGGAAGCAAACTGTGGGTGGTAGTGAAGAATTATAAGAAGTCTTACTCTCGACATATTGATACTATTTGCTTTTTTTTTTTTAAAGGCTCATTATAATGTTCATAAAAAATAATACTAAAATACTATTTGTAACATTAAATATTTATTTTAGCTGCCACACAAAAATTCTACAGTCGGGGCACCTGGGTGGCTCAGTTGGTCAAGCATCTGCCTTCGGCTTGGGTTATGATCTCTGGGTCCTGGGACTGAGCTCCGCATCAGGCTTCCTGCTCAGCAGGGAGTCTGCTTCTATCTCTCTCCTTCTCTCCCTTTCCCCCTCCGCATCTCTCTTTCTCTCAAATAAGTTAGAAAAATCTTTTGAAAAAATTCTCATTGACAGTTGACTATTTAGATTTTTTTCTTTAAAGAACGTTTTGAGGCGCCCAGAAGCACAGTCAGGCCATCCAAGTTTGATTCTTGTTTTCTGCTCACGTCGTGATCTCAAGCTCCATGTTGGGTTCCACGCTTCACATGTAGGCTGCCTAAGGCTCTCTCCCTCTGCCAGTCCCCCGACACACTCTCTAGCTCTCTCTCAAATAAATCAATCGTAAAAATTTAAAAAAATGTTTAATAAGTTTAATTGAGATATAATTCCTGTATCATAGAATTCACCCTTATAGAAGATAACAATTCAGTGATGTTTTTATATATTCACAGAATTGCAAATCATCACCACTAATTCCAGATCCTTCTCATTATCCCAAAAGGAAACACCATGTGAACTCTTCATGTCCCTGCCAACTCCCAGAGAGCTAGGAAGCCACCAGTCTGTCTGTGGATGTGCCTATCCTGGACATTTCATATTTTTAAAAATATTTATTTATTTTAGAGAGAATGCCTATGATAGGGGTAAGTGGCAGAGGGAGAGGCAGAGAATCCCAAGCAGACTCCATGCCCAGCATGATCCAAGACGAAACCAATAGTCCAATGCCTAACTAACTCTTGATTTCAGTTCAGAATATGGTCCCAGGGTCATGATCTCGGGGTTGTGAGATCAAGCCCTACGTCAGACTCTGCACCCACAGGGGAGTCTGCTTGGAATTCTCTCTCCTTCTGCTCCTCCCTCACGTCCCATTCCCCCACACCACAAGTGCGAGCGCGCGCACACATGCACACGTGCACACACACGCTTTCTAAAACAGATAGATAAAATTTTAAAATAAAAAGAGTCACACACAAAAGAGTCACAGTATGAGGTACTTTATGACTGGCTTCTGACATTCAGCATAATGTTTTCAAGGTTCACTATGTTGCAGCATCTATCAGTACTTTATTCTTTTTTACTGACAAATAGTATTTCATGGTATGGATATACTTTTTATTTATCCATTCATCAAATAAGGGGCATTAGGGTTGTTTCTACTTTTTGGCTATGTTGCTATGAACATCCACCTGCACATTTTCCTACTTTCCTTGAGTATATATATATATATATATATATAGACTAGAATTGCTCGGTCATATGATAACTCTATGTTTATAAACTTTTGGAGCAAGTGGTAGACTGTTCCATAATGGCTGCAGTATTTTCCATTCCAACCAGCAGTGTCTGAGAGTTCCACTTTCTCCACGTTCTTGCAAATACTTTACTTGTTCCTATCTTTTTTTTAATCCCTGCTATATGACATCCAGCAAGGGACACTCCATCCATCAGCTTATGTATAAAACTGAGAGACTGGACCTTATCAGTGAATTCACAATTTGGCCCATCATCAGAATCACCTATTCAGCGATTTTATTTCATGCAAAATAATTATCTGGTTAGGGAATGAATGAATAACCGGGCTGGTTTGTTGTGAGATTAAAAACAACCAAGACAGGGGCGCCTGGGTGGCTCAGTGGGTTAAAGCCTCTGCCTTCCGCTCAGGTCATGATCCCAGGGTCTTGGGATCGACCCCCGCATCGGGCTCTCCGCTCAGCGGGGAGCCTGCTTCCTCCTCTCTCTCTTCCTGCCTCTCTGCCTACTTGTGATCTCTCTCTCTGTCAAATAAATCAATAAAATCTTAAAAAAAAAAAAACAAAAAACAAAAACAACCAAGACAGAAACAGGGGCTCTCTTAAACTACTGCCCTTTAAAGATGTATAGTGAGTCCTCACTATTTATGGATTCTGTATTTGCCAATTTGCCTACTACAATTTTTTTTGAAGATTTTATTTGACAGAGAGTGAGAGAGAGAAAGAAAGAGCACAAACAGGGGGAGTGGGAGAAGGAGAAGCAGGCTCCCTCAGAGCAAGACCCATAACCAACTGAGCTCACCCAGGTACCCCTACTCACTAATATTTATTTGTAACCCCAAAACCAATACTCATGCTGCTTCTATGGACATTCATAGACATGCTCAGAGCAGCAAAACAATTTGAATTCTGAATCTGAGATTTTCTAACTAGTCTCATCGTGGTTTTCATTTGTATTTCCCTGATAACTTATGATACAGAGCATCTTTTCAAGAGCTTATCAGCCAACTGTTTATAGAAAATATTGAACACTGTGTATAGAATAGAGACATGTCTATTCAAATCATTTACCCACTTTATTTTTTTTAAAGATTTTATTTATTTATTTGACACAGAGAGAGAGAGATCACAAGTAGGCAGAGAGGCAGACAGAGAGAGAGGGAGGAAGCAGGCTCCCTGCTGAGCAGAGAGCCTGATGTGGGGCTCGATCCCAGGACCCTGGAATCATGACCTGAGCCAAAGGAAGTTCAAATGACTGACCCACCCCAGGTGCCCCTAGATATAAATTCCTGATCAGATATATGATTTGCAATATTTTCTCATTCTGTGGGTTGCCTTTTTACATTCTTGACTGTGAAACACAAAAGTTCTTAATTTGGAGGGTACCTGGGTGGTTCACTTGGTTAAACGGCCAACTCTTGATTTACGTACATGTCATGATCTCAGGGTTGGGAACTTGAGCCCCACATAGGGCTTCTGTCCCTGTCCTCTGACCCTCCCCCTTTTTGTGTACTTGCTCTCTAAATAAATAAATAAATCTTTTTAAAACTTAATTTTTAATTTTGAAGAAGCCAAATTATCTATTTTCCTTTTCCTTTTTTTTCTCTAAGATTTTATTTATTTATTTGACAGAGATCTCAAGTAGGCAGAGAGGCAGGCAGAGAGAGAGAGAGGAGGAAGCAGGCTCCCCGCCGAGCAGAAAGTCTGATGTGGGACTCGATCCCAGGACCCTAAGATCATGACCTGAGCCGAAGACAGAGGCCCAACCCACTGAGCCACCCAGGCACCCCTTCCTTTTTCTTTTTATCTAAAGTAATCTCTACACCCAACATGGGGCTCAAATTCATGACCTGAGATCAAGTGTCAGATGCTCTACCAAGTGAGCCAGCCATTTTTTATTTTGTTGTTTGTACTTCTGGTGTCATATCTAAGAAATCACACCCTAATCCAAGGTCACAAAGATTTACTTCTGTTTTCTACTATCAGTTTTAATCTCACACTCTAGTCTATGATCCATTTTGAGTTATTAATTTTTCTTAACTGTGGTAAAAGTATACATAATACAGAAAATTTATCACCATAGCCATTTATTTTTTTAGTTTGTTTATTTAAGTAAGCTCTATGCCCAATGTGGGGCCTGAGCCCCACAGGCCTCCCCCACCTTCTTTTTAAGATTTTTTCCAAAAACACGTATTTATTTATTAGAGAGAGAGAGAGAAAGAGCAAGCAAGCATGGGCAGGGGGAGGCAGAGAGAGAAGCAGACTCCCTGCTTAGCAGGGGACCCATTGTGGAGCTCCATCCCAAGACCCCAGGACCAGGACCTGAGCCGAAGACAGACACTCAACCAAATGATCCACCCAGGCTCCCCTTCCTCCTCTTTAATATGATTTAAGGTAAAGGTCCAACTTCATTCTTTTAAATGTTTACTTTTCCCAGAACCATGTGTTGAAAAGACTGTCTTCTCCCCACTGAATAATCTTGGTATGCCTGTCAAAAATCAATTCAGGGGGTGCCTGGGTGGCTCAGTGGGTTGAAGCCTCTGCCTTCGGCTCTGGTCGTGGTCCCAGGGTCCTGGGATCGAGCCCCGCGTCAGGCTCTCTCCTCAGTGGGGACCCTGCTTCCTCCTTTCTCTCTCTCTGCCTACCTCTCTGCCTACTTGTGATCTCTGTCTGTCAAATAAATGAATAAAATATTTAAAAAAAAAATCTTAAAAAAAAAATCAATTCAGGATAGGGACTCTTGGGTGGCTCAGTTGGTTAAGTGTCCAACTCTTGCTTTCAACTTAGGTCTTGATCTCAGGTCATGGGATCGAGCCCCATGTCGGGCCTGCACTGGGCGTGGAGACTGCTTGGGATTCTCTCTCTCCCTCTCTCTCTCTCTCCCTCTCTCCCTCTGTCCTCCCCCCACCTCTGGACTTGTGCCCACATGCTCCCTCCCTCCCTTTCTCAACAAAAATAAATAAATAAATCAGGGTTGCCTGGGAGGCTCAGTCTGGTAAAAGACCCTTCAACTCTCTCAGGTCAGGGTCATGATCCTGTGATCCTGGGATCAAGCCCCACATCAGACTCTGCTCAGCAGGAAACCTGCTTTTCCCTCTCCCTCCTGCTGTACCTACTTGTACTCCCTCTGTCAAATAAATAAGTAAATTCTTTAAAGATTTTTTTTTTTTTTTTTGACAGAGAGAGAGATCACAAGTAGGCAGAGAGGCAAGCAGAGAGATGGGGGGAAGCAGGCTTCCCATAAATAAGTAAATTCTTTAAAAAAAAAATCAATTCAGGGGCACCTGAGTGGCTTAGTGGGTTAAAGCTTCTGCCTTCGGCTCAGGCATGATCCCAGGGTCCTGGGATCGAGCCCCGCATCAGGCTCTCTGCTCAGCACGGAGCCTGCTTCCTCCTCTCTCTCTGCCCGTCTTTCTGCCTACTTGTGATCTCTGTCAAATAAATAAATAAAATCTTTAAAAAAAAAATCAGTTCAGCATATATGTGAGGGTTTATTCCTGGAATAAACCTATTCTGTCCCATTACTTTTATATGTCTCTCTTCAAATACTTTTTCAATGAATGAATAAGAAGGGAAAAAGAAACTTATGTTTAATTTGTTTGAACATTAACTTGTTTTTGTTGCCTCAAAATTCACTTTACCTCTGTTACTGTTTTCTCTTCTATAAAATGAGGGATTGGACTAAAGGACTCTTACAATTCCAATAAGCTTATGACTTTATACTCAAGCTCTTAGTCATATCATATACACCATACACACATACATAATGTCAAATATTCATGATATATTTATAAAACTGAAAATTCCTAAGGCGTTTCAATAATTTTAAGTATATATACCTTCAATATCTGAAACGATTAGCATCTGAGGTTGAGAGAGACCTTCTTGAAGACTGTAGAAGTGGATTGTACTATCAAATGTAATGAAGCCAATTTTTGTCCTGGTGTTCCCAGGAAGCCTACAACAAACAAATTCAAAAGAGTATTGAATCAAGTTTTTCCATATACATACATATATAAAAATATCTGTGAAGAGTTAACATATAACATATATCATACAAAATACTTTTGTATTATGGAAATTGTCCCAAAATAAATAATTAATCCACCCAATGTTGAACTAGTAAAGTTAAACCTACTCAAAGTAGTAGAACCTACTCAAAGTGAAAACATTACATGTAAGCCAAACAATCAGTAAAACCCTGCAATAATACAGCAATCCAAAACTCACTATACCTATATAAAGTTAAATAAATTACAAAGGAAATGGTATATTAAAAAAATACTTGAATGTATATATAAACCTTTTCATGTTCTTATAGTGAACTTTGTAGATGATTTTAATTTAACAAAAAGTTTTAATTTAACAAAAAATTACCATTTAGCAACTGTAAAATATAACATATCCATGTGTCTATGTGTATATAATATATATATGTATGTGTGTGTATGCTAGGCATGGAGCCCACCAAAGGGCTTGAACTTCAGACCCTGAGATCAACACCTGAGCTGAGATCAAGAGTTTGACACTTAACCAATGATCCACCCATGCACCCCTAAAATACAATATAAATTAACGTATTGCATATCTTTTAAAAAATTTACCCAAATCTCTTATATTGTGCACCTTAAGAGCACCAAGAGTATCTGTCTTAAAGAACTTAAATATGTGGACCTTCAGTTTCTTAAGGAGAGAGACAAACTAGTTTTCACTCTTGTTGATTAAAAATACAGGGGCACCTGGGTGGCTCAGTGAGTTAAGCCTTTAGCTCCCGTAGTGATTCCAGGGTCCTGGAACCAAGCCCTGCAGTGAGAAGGGAGCCTGCTCTGCCTTCCCCTCCCCCTGCTCATGGTCTCTCTTTCTCAAATAAATAAGTAAAATCTTAAAAAAATAAATAAAAATTTAGGGGCACCTGGGTGGCTCAGTGGGTTAAGCCTCTGCCTTCGCCTAGGTCATGATCTCAGGGTCCAGGGATCGAGCCCCGCACCAGCAGCGGGGAGTCTGCTTCCCCCTCTCTCTCTGCCTGCCTCTCTGCCTACTTGTGATCTCTCTCTCTCTCTGCCAAATAAAAAAAATCTTTTTAAAATAAATAAATTAATTAAAATTAAAATAAAAAGGAAACACAAATGCTGGCAAGAATAAGGAGGCTCCTTTCACCCAAGTGAGGGACTTAGTCCATTTCTGATAAGATATGATCCTTCACATTCTTCTATACCACGTAAGAGCACTATATTTCACAATAGTGAAAAGTCATACTAGCTTTTATAGGTTACAATAAATATCTAAGAACCATTTATAGTACAGATATTTTAAGAGACTTAACAGATATGACAACTAAATGCAACATGTATACACTGTTTGGATTCTTATTTCAACAAACCTACAATAAGGGCATTTATGACATAACCAAAAATTGAACTAGGTATTAAATCATATTACGGAGTTACTGTTAATTTTGTTTGCGGTGATACTTGTATCTTAGGGTTAAAAAATAATTGCAATTATTTATAGGTAAGAAGATATGCTGGCTGAGATTTGAATGAAAATACTCATGTGGAAAGTGTTGGTGTATGGGAGGGATTAGATGAAACAAGAACAAATGAACATAAAAATGTTGAAGTTGAGGGATGGTACCTGGAAGTTCACTACATTCTATTTACTAGTTGTTTGAAATTTTTCCATAATGAAAAGTTAAAATAAATTTATGTTTCTCAGGGGGCCTGGGTGGCTCAGTGGGTTGAGCCTCTGCCTTCAGCTCAGGTCATGATCTCAGGGTCCTGGGATCGAGCCCCGCATTGGGCTCTCTGCTCAGAGGGGAGCCTGCTTCCCCCGCCCCCCGTCAAATAAATAAATAATATCTTAAAAAAACAATTTATGTTTCTCAGAGAGAATGAGGTCTGAAATTAACAAACCAATTTAAATGGACATTTAGAACATAATTATATATAGCATTTTTTGTATTTTGAAACTATTAATTCATTTTGCAAACAGTAGTTTCAAATTTAAGCTGAATTAGGATACTTACAAATCCAGATTGTCCAACAAACTCTGGCAAACTGAATTCAAGTATCCAGTTTCAACTGCATTGTGAGATACATCAAATACAAAGAGGTACACTGGAGGTTGAGGTGGTCGTAACTGAAGAAAAGAAAGATCTCATTAAAGACCTTTAATAGGATTAAATCTAAACTTACCATCTGTAGGTTAAATGGAGACACTAATAAACAATAATGGATTAAGAAAATAACATAGAAATAACAGGAGTTCTAAAAATAGACAAACTATATTATACTGTTTTCAGATGTGGAGTTAGAAAAAGAAAAATGAAGATGTGATTGCCCTAAGTCAGAAGAGTTTTTCTTTAGGGACAAGGAGAGAAAATATAGTCAGAGGGCTTCTGGGAGTACAGCAATGTTCAATTTCTGACCTGCATGGTACTAATAACACAGGTGTTTACAGTTACTTGGTAACCTACACATTTGTTTTATAAACTTTTCCATGTATACACTATATTTCACAATTTAGGGAAATTAAAACTGTGTAAGTGACAAAACAAGTTAGCCTGAGCTGGTTTCTTAACCAACGCATTTTAGTCGAGATCCATAAAAATGTACAACTATATTTTAAAATTCTAAACTCAAAGATTTGTTCTCAAGTCAATAAAAAAGCATCAAATAACCACAATGAGAACTGGGCATGTAGTATACTAACTTTTTTTTTAGAGTGTACTAACTTTTGTATTTTTTTGTAGACCACTTGCCGGATTCATAGCATCTGTCACCTAAAGATAAATGGAGAAGGTGCAAAACATCTTGCAATAGGCGAATTTACAAATTTAAAGGAAGTCAGTTTTCCAAACCCTGGGAGATAAAAGACACCTCAGGCAACCAATACAAAAGAACAGATGCATCTTCTGATTTTTTGGTTTTAATTCAACAAAGAGACAGCTATACTAGGGAAAACTATTACCAACCATTTAAGTGTCACAAGACTTTCTTCTACAATGAACTTTTCTGTGGTGAAAAAAAAAAAAATGAACCCTCATAATTTCTATTTCCCATTGCCCAGAGATTACCCCACAAAAACATAACAAGGTAAAATAAAACAAAAAATTGGGGCGCCTGGGTGGCTCAGTGGGTTAAGCCTCTGCCTTCCGCTCAGGTCATGATCTCAGGGTCCTGGGATTGAGCCCCAAATTCGACTCTCTGCTCAGGGGGAGCCTGTTTCCTCCCCCTCTCTCTCTGCCTGCCTCTCTGTCTACTTGTGATCTCTCTCTCTCTCTCTGTGAAATAAATAAAATCTTTAAAAAAAAAACCCATAAAAAATTGATGTGAAGTCTTATCTTCATATTCACTTTATTTAGAGGCAATTATGGCATGGTGAAAGCATAAGCAAATCAAAAGGCATGGACTTTTATACAAGGTCTCCCACTTACTTAAAGGATATTTAGCAAGTCACTTAATCTGTGTTCGCATCTATAAAGCAGGATTAACAGCATTGACCTAGCTTAAATCGGATGGTTGTTTGTGATGATCAAAAATATGTTAAGTGCTTAATAAAATATAAAGTGCTAACAAAACATTAGGCCTAATTATTATTTTAAAAATGCAAGACCTCAGATACTCATACAAGTGCCTAATAATAGTACTTGCAAGAGAACATTTATCACAACATTATTAGAAAAAAATTGGAAGTGACCTAAAAGTAAATATGATCCTGGTATTATATTTCACATTTCTGGATTGATACACAAAAAATATAGGTGAAATTTTACGTATACTTTTACTTTTCAAATTTACCCTTATATAATAAATTACATTTATAATGAACAAATATAAGATTTAAAAACATAAAATTTTGTTACAGGATGCTACAATGTTTTATTTAAAGCCCAGTGTTAAATAAATACGCTACATAAAAATGAAAGCTTACCATGTATTCTGAAGGAGCCATAAATTCAATAGTAGCATTCTGAACTTCAGGTCTTCTGTGAGGTTCTCCATAAACTCTAGTCAAAGGGTTGTACATGAATTCCTCAGGAACTATAAGTCAACAACATTCAATGATAAAACTGAAAGGATTAAGTTTGATGTATCTTGCATTCAGTCGTTTTCTTATTTTCAGGTTTTATAGATAAGCCAATATAGACTAAATATTAAAGGACAAATACACTGTTTTTGAGTTCAAGTTTCCCCCACACTCAATAGCACCAAGTATGTCTTGCTTTTACAGCCACAATAACGGTAATTTTTCTCTTCCTACCTTCTAATATACTCTTTGTCTTAATTCTTATTAAAACTGCTTTCCTAAATCAGCTTGAAAGGATGATAAAAATTCATTAAATACCAATTATTATCTTAAATGTGAGACTAAATTTTGTCTTAAATTTCATAATGGTACACAAATATTAACATTTGACACAATATGTACAGACTCTGGCTGCCCCACAAATCTACAGTAAAAATACAAGCTAAAGCTAAAGCCTAACAGTTCTGTGACTTCCATTAATTAAGGAGGCCTTTATGGAATATTAGTTACCTACCACTTATAATATACTAGTGCTCAAAGAATATTTTCTAAATTATCATTGCCCCTGTCTTCCCATTAACTGTTTAGAAATTCAAATCCTTTTGAAGGGTAAGCCATAGTTTATGAAATGGTCTGGGCTGCATACGAAAATGACTCCTACCTTTATTATAATTTTATTTCACATTCTAACGCACCTATACATAAGATTTCAAAGGCATACCAAACCCTATACATACATTTTCTAAATTATTAGAGAGTAAAAATTATGTTCTTATTCTATGCTCACTTTACTCCTAAAAAACATAAGAATGGTCTTTAAAAAATCTCTTAAATTCCCCATTTCCCAATGCTTAATGAAATTTCCTTTCAAACAGAGACCCAGTTTTCTTTTTTATTTTAATTTTTTTTTTTTTTTTTTTTTTTTAAGTAAGCTCTACACCCAATGTAGGGCTTGAACTCACTACCCAAAAGCAAGAGTCACATGCCCCACCGAATGAGCCAGCCAGGTACCCTGGAGACCTAAGTTTCAATATGGTTATCAACATACCCTTTTTCCTCTCTAATCCTAATAAAGTGTTACTGGTTAGCTGATATTTCTTAAACATTGACTGTAAGCAGCTTCTGAAAGAGATCTCCTCTTCCTCAATTACTGAAAAAACTACATTCAACTAACCTCCTAGCACTGCCCACCTCCCTTCATACAGCAGTGAATGAAGCTAATGGCAGCTATTCTGTGGACTTATTTTCTTTCACCCTAGAGAAAAGGCATGGGACAATTTCTAAATAAAAATATTTCTTAAATTATAGGCTTAAATAATACCATGAAATATGCCATTTATTATATATCCAATATAATAAATGTAAAAAAGAGGTATCAGAATAATATCACATTTTTGCTCAAAAAGTACATAATTATTCATATATGTACACATATGCACATATACGTATGTATGTATAAATGTGTAGAAAGAAGTTAACAAAAGTTATCTTAGTGTGGAAGGATTACAAGTAAGACAGGTTATTGGTGTTTTTTTTATTTCATATTATCTGCTTTCTCTACAACATGAACTGAAATTTGTAAATGTTATTAAAAAAACATACCATCATTGACTCGATAACATAAGTTACACTTCCATCTCCTTTGATCCAGAAAGCTGACAAAAGGGTTGATATATGTCCTGCAGGAGCGGCATCTCACAATTGTACTGGAGGTAACCACAGGCAATTGCTAAAAAAACAGAACTGATTTTTTAAAGGCAGTGATCATCACATCTAAAGGCCAAATACTAATCCATACCTTTCAAGTAACTTCAGGGATACTGTAATTTTGGAGAAAAAAACCAAGGGTAAAAGATGCGTCCAAACTGTCACACAACAAAATTATGTAGCTAAAATGTATTGATTTTAAAAACTATTTTTCTCCAGGAACATTCTCATTAAATCCTGCCTTTTTAAAAGTATTTATTTTCTAATTAAACATTTATATTATGAAATAAACATGGTAAATACCCAATGTATTTTTGAGATAGATGGTAAATGGCCAATGAAATGACCAAGTAAGTTACTAGGAATTTTCTTCATGTTGTATTAAGAGGCTTTACTAAATTCTCATGAAAGAACTGTCATAAAGTAAGGTAAGGGTGAATTATTAAGTATTCAATTAAACTCTGCAATTATGCTCCTATTTAAAGTTTATCCTACATACTAGAAGTTCTAAAGTCTTAATATAAATTTGTTTTGGAATAGTCACCTCACTTATGTACTGATCCTCCCGAGAGTATGTCAAAGTCTCCAAGCCTTATGATAAAAGTGGAAGGGCTTCTTTATTCTTCCCGTAAGCAGAGGGAACAGCTTCCTAAAGCAATAAATTTACTCCAAGAATGGCAGGACTGGGAGACTGGGTAAAGCATTTTAAATAGGCAAATAATTTACAACTTTTTAAAATAGCATGGTTCATTTATTTATTTTCTCTGAGTACCTCTTGGATTTTTCAGAAATAGGCTTATTTTACCTCATTTTGAAGTGTTTGGTAATAAAAATGATGGCTGAATTACAAATAAAGGAACCTGTCAATGGTCAAATTCCTAAAGAAAGCACAGATAAATTCCACATGTGATTCTTTACTACTGTAGAAAATTCCTTACCACCAAGATAATTTTCCATTAGACATTTACGTTCATTAATGAAACATACCACTAGGTCTTTGAAAGGATGAAGCAGCAGTCCCAAAGGAAGTTTGGCTTTATTCAGTAAGGTCTGAGTCTGAGGAATGCTAGTCAGCGTGCATCGAAATAACCTGTATCAAAGTAAAAACCATGTATCATTAAAAAAAAGAATCATTGTCAGCTGTCACTATGATTATTTTTGGACAAAAAAAAATATGAAAGGTACATATTTTAACAGTGGATCAAATTACAAAGAAACTTTTCAATAGGCCCTCTCAAATTTTATCCCATTAAATATTTAAGTCCTATTCAGAAAGAGAGGCTGGATAGTTACAACCCAGTATTATGTAACTAAAATACAGTCTCTTCTTGGCTTGGCTTGTGCATAAGACAGCCCAGACTAATAAATGACTTCTTCTTTATATAAATCTTGATTACACTGGAATTAAAAGGTGATGACAGGGGCGCCTGGGTGGCTCAGTGGGTTAAAGCCTCTGCCTTCGGCTCAGGTCATGATCCCAGGGTCCTGGGATCGAGCCCCGCATCAGGCTCTCTGCTCAGCGGGGAGCCTGCTTCCTCCTCTCTCTCTGCCTGCTTCTCTGCCTACTTGTGATCTCTATCTGTCAAATAAATAAATAAAATCTTTAAAAAATAAAAATAAAAAAATAAAAGGTGATGACACAAATGTACAAATGCAAGCTTAAGTTTATTAATGAAAAGATCAGTTTTGTTGAAGGTTCTAAAAAAACCATTTAAAAAATAACAAAATTTGATTTTGTTATCACTACAAAGTCATCACCACACACATTTTAAACTAATGATCCATTTTAAGGGATAGAAGGGTATTAAGTTTGTTATGAAAAATAATTTAAAATGAGAGCAAATAAAGAATTATGTAGAATCAAATCCCATATGTTGGACTTTAAAAAAATAATAATTTATTTACCACAATGATAAAGAGTGTCATAGTTTCATTAGGGCTGGTAAGAGCAGTCATCAGCTTAGAAGTTACAACCCTATCTGAGTTAGAATATTTCAAATATCAAGTAAGCAATTAACAAAGATCTATTTTCCTGTATGCAAAACTATTTTAATAAATTAATGGTTGTACTGCTTGTTCATAAAACATGTAGCGCCAAAAACAAAATCCAAAACTTCTAGAATAAAATGTCATGTGGAATAAGAAACACTATTTGAAACCTTACTCTGGGTTACAATTGAGTTTCTGGATATCTTCATGCAAATTTGGAACAGGAGGCCGCAAAGGTGTTGCTGGAAGCATGTTTCTTTCTTGAAGAAGATTGATAACTCTTAGCCCCTCTGGATGTAGACTTAATCCACTCATGCTTGCAGCTAAATGATTAGCACCTAAGGGAGTCTAAAGATAAATAATTTCAAAGTAAGTAGCCTTTATAACGTTTTCAGTTGAAAACAGAAGTATATAAGGACTTAGTTACTTAATTTTGCTCTAAATAACAAAACTAATCTAGATTTTTCTGGTCAATTTTGTTTGGTTCTGGGGATATGTAATAAAACAGGTCTTATGAAATTCCATTATTTTAATTGATTAAAAGTATTCATTACAGCTTCCCAAAACTTTTATGCCTCCACAGTTTAAATCAAAAGATGGAAAGCTGGTTAAAAAAGAAAAAAAAAAGTTTACCTGAGTAAAGCCCTGTGGCCCACTTGAGTAATTCAAGGAAGAGGGTGGCATTCCAGTTGTACTAGGTGGTCCTGTGTTCTGATAACCAGGTGGTAAGGAGGGATATGAATACCCAACACTTCGGCTCATTGTGGGATTCTTGTTAGTATGCTGTGGTGTTGCTAGAAACAAGGTAACTTTTAAGTTCTATTTTATACTCTAGAATACTTCAAATAAACACATACATCCATTGAATTATAACTCTAAAATCCCTTGGGTAATTTAATACCTTCATTTATCAAATTTGCAATATAAGACAAACACTACTGACAAAATAATAGCAATGATCAAAATCTAGTTAATGTAGACTATAACCAAAAACACATAAAAATAAGCTTATATGAAAAAAATAAGCTTGGTATGGTTGATTTACTTTTGTATCATTTACTAAACTTTATATTTAGACTAAAATTCTAATTCAAAACATCAATGAAAGCATATTAATGTACAACTGGTTTAATATATTGAAATAGATTTAATTCATAAAAATACTCTATAGCCAGAACATAATAATAAAGCCCATGATCCCAATTCTTTTTTTTTTTTTAAGATTTTATTTATTTATTTGACAGACAGAGATCACAAGTAGGCAGAGAGGCAGGCAGAGAGAGAGGGGGAAGCAGGCTCCCTGCCAAGCAGAGAGTCCGATGCGGGGCTCGATCCCAGGACGCCGGGACCCAAGCCGAAGGCAGAGGCTTTAACCCACTGAGCCACCCAGGTGCCCCCATGATCCCAATTCTTAAAGGAAAAAAAAACTAATAAAAAAAATCTAAAGGTATAGAAATAAAAAATGCTACCATGAGGTATTGCTGTGTGATAAGATTATGAAGTTTTCTTCACTGTTTCGTATAATGAACACATACTAAAACAAAACAAACATACACATACACAAAAAACAAAAATCATCTTTTATAGCATCTCACCCAAGAAGCCACCGCCTTCAATTTCATCATAACTATTGTGAACCACCATAGATCCATTATTGGTATTTGATGCAATACCTAAAAAAGAAGTTTATTACAATATTTAAACTAGAAAAATTGTTACAATTTCTGAAAAATTTGAGCGCTAATGTCTAAAATTTAAGATAACTTTCCAAATATTTTAGCCCACAACCCAGGAAAAATGTCAAATCTTGAAATAAAAATTTCAAATAATGCACATTCTTTTTTAAAAAGATTTTATTTATTTATTTGACAGACAGAGATCACAAGTAGGCAGAGGCAGGCAGAGAGAGAGGAGGAAGCAGGCGCCCTGCTGAGCAGAGAGCCTAATGTGGGGCTTGATCCCAGAACCCTGGGATCATGACCCAAGATGAAGGCAAAGGCTTAACCCACTGAGCCACCCAGGCGCCCCTGCACATTTTTAAGTATACAAAATATATAAAAGTTGTGGTTTTTTTTTTTAAGATTTTATGTATTTATTTGACAGACAGAGATCACAAGTAGGCAGAGAGGCAGGCAGAGAGAGAGGGAGAAGCAGGCTCCCTACTGAGCAGAGAGCCCAATGTGGGGGTCGATCCCAGGACCTTGGGATCATGACCTGAGCCGAAGGCAGAGGCTTTAACCCACTGAGCCACCCAGGCGCCCCCAAAATATATAAAAGTTTTAAATAATTTTACGAACTTCTAAAACTGATAGTCCTTCGTGCAGTTAGTAAAATTATATATTATCTGAAAGATTTCAGCAGTTGAGAGCATTAAAAACCTCTAAAGAACAGTACACACTGGAAAAAAAAAGTCACCAAAATCAATACTATTTAAAGAGAAAATAAATTATGAAGATAAAAATACTTTTTGGGGGCGCCTGGGTGGCTCAGTGGGTTAAGCCGCTGCCTTCGGCTCAGATCATGATCTCGGGGTCCTGGGATCGAGTCCCGCATCGGGCTCTCTGCTCAGCAGGGAGCCTGCTTCCCTCTCTCTCTCTGCCTGCCTCTCTGCCTGCCTCTCTGTCTACTCATGATCTCTCTCTGTCAAATAAATAAATAAAATCTTTAAAAAAAAAAATACTTTTTGGGGGGAGGCACGTAGGTGGCTCAGTCGATTGAGTGGCTGCCTTTGGCTCGGGTTGTGATCCCAGGGTCCTGGGATCGAACCCAACGTCAGGCTCCCTGCTCAGCTGAGAGCCTGCTTCTCCCTCTTCCTCTGCTGGCCTCTCTGCCTACTTGTGTTCTATCTGTCAAATAAATAAAATCTTAAAAAAAAAAAAAAAAAAAGTTTTTTTTTTTTCCAAACTAAGGAACAGAATGGAATCTAGAATTAATCTGAAGATGATATAAGTTAATGTAATGATTGCTTTATTCTAGAGAGCAGCTACTAAAATAAAAATCTTAACTTCCTTTCCCTCCAATTTAAAGATTTAAAGATAAATGCCAGGAACACCTGCTTATAAAGAATTGAAATCTAGGGGCGCCTGGGTGGCTCAGTGGGTTAAAGCCTCTGCCTTCGGCTCGGGTCATGATCCCAGGGTCCTGGGATCAAGCCCCACACTGGGCTCTTTGCTCAGCAGGGAGCCTGCTTCCCCCTCTCTCTGCCTGCTTCTCTGCCTACTTGTGATCTCTATCTGTCAAATAAATAAATAAAATCTTTAAAAAAAGAAGAAGAAGAATTGAAATCTATTTCAAGGTACCTCTACTATTTATGAGCTCTAAGTCAGGTATAGAAGAAACTAAAATTAGTAAATAGAATCAACCTCTAGCTTCTAAGTACAAAGGTGCTAACTTTAACAGTCATTTTAACACCAAACAGTTAAGTTTAATAGTTGATAGAATCAGTTAATTCTTTTCTAGCTCTCAAGACCACCATGACTTTAACCATGAGTTGATATGAAAACCTTAGTAAAACTGTTTGTAAAAGTAAATGAAAACACTGGGCATATTTTTAGTTGGTTAAAAATGCAAATATTTGGGGCGCCTGGGTGGCTCAGTGGGTTAAAGCCTCTGCCTTCAGCTCAGGTCATGATCCCAGGGTCCTGGGATCGAGCCCCACATCAGGCTCTCTGCTCAGCAGGGAGCCTGCTTCCTCCTCTCTCTCTGTCTGCCTCTCTGCCTACTTGTGATCTCTGTCTGTCAAGTAAATAAATAAAATCTTTAAAAAAAATGCAAATATTTATTGTAGCTTGATTTTCAAAATTATAATGTGGCAAACAGTGGGACATTTTCATTTTGTTACTCATTGTTAACACCATTCTTTTCAAAATATTCACAGGTTGCTCTTTTCCCTACTTATATAATACTAAAAAAAGGAAATGTTAGAAGAAAAAACAAAAATAATATTCATCATATTCAGAAGTAGGATATGGACAGTGGTTTTTCCCTCCTCTGTTTTCCTATTTTCATATTTTGTTGCATTGGTTAGGTTATTGCTAAAATCAATTTCTTACTTGATAAAATATATTGTTTAAACTAATATATTGTTTATATTGTTTATATATTGTTTATATTGTTTAAACTTGTATTTTAAAGTTATATCTGAAGACAATGCTTTAAAACATTTTACTGTTTACATACAACTTCAAAATGCTTGTATATTTTCCTTTTTATTTAGGTTGATGAATATTTGTTAACATTTACAATAACAGCAAAAAAAAAAAAACAAACCACTGCTTTCATGGAAAAGAGCCAATGTAGTAAAAGGACAGTTCTAACACCATGCCCAGAAAAACAGAAATTCTCACCTTCCTCTGCCAAAAGGCATCTAACTTTAGAGCCATGATTGTTAAAATCTGCCCAGCAAAAAAAAAAAAGTAACAATAGTTCCTAAATGCTAGGCCCGATACAGGGTAGTGGAATACTAAGGAACTTTTTTAAACTCTAAATTCCTGAAGTCCTTCCTAACTGAAAACAACTAAATTTTCTGGAAAAAATATTACCTGAATGCAAAAAATTCAAATAATATTGATCCTTCCACCCCCCCCAGTCAAAACATTAGGATTTGACTTGGTTTTGCCTTGCTTACCTTCTTGGTTGACAGCTGAATTGAATGAGGGCTGGGGCGTAGCTCTATGTGATGGTTTCTGAAGAGTGACTGCCCTCACTGGAGGTGGTCCTCCAGTTGGAGGGGGCCCAAGAGGAGCTCCTGGTTGGAAAGTGGTAGGCAGAGATGGGTTCACTAAGGCGGGTGCAGAACCTACAGAAACATCAGTTTTTTACAAGTCACTTAAGAACTAAGAAAAACAGCCTTTTACCAAATATGTGTTAACTTCCAGATTTACATTTTAATTAAAATCACTAACAAATTACCAGAAATATGTTACCTGCTCAGGTTCATAACTTCCTAATTTATATGCATGCTTTACACATTTTCAAGTCTCTTTTACATGCTTCTTATTTGTCAATTATTAAAGGAGCATCAAATCACTTATAGGGTAGATTCAATGCCCTGTTTATTGATTAATTTTAATTAACTAGTCACAGAGGTTCAACAAGGCCATGTCAAATATTCCAACAGAAATTAACATGAATAAAATATTACTAATGACCTATTAATGTAGTCCATTCAATTAACATTAATTAGGTTGACAGCTTTCTAAAGCTACAAACTAGGGGTGCCTCGGTGGCTCAGTCAGTTGAGGATGGACTCTTGATTTCGGCTTGGGTCATAATCTCAGGGTCATGGAATCGAGCCCCATGTGGGGGTCTCTGCTGAGCTTTGGAGCCTGCTTAAAGTTCTCTTTGTCCCTCTTACTCTATTCCTCTCCCCTGCTCACAAGTACTCTCTCTCAAAGAAAAAAAAAAAAAAAAAAAAAAAGGAAGGAAGGAAGGAAGGGAGGGAGGGAGGGAGGGGAAGGGAAGGGAAGGGAAAAGGAAAGGAAAGAAGAAAGGAAGAAAAGAAAACAAAGGAACACTCCCTAGGCTTAAAAAATCAGGAAATGATACAAAAGTTAAAGTATATACTTTATAAAACACTGATATCTGAGAAGTTTAACACTACTCACAAAACTAAACTAGGAATGACATGGTATTTTTCTTTATATCTACCAGTATCTTGCTGCCTTGATTTCACGAGTTTTCTTTTCTTTTTTTTTTAAGATTTTTAAAATTTATTTGACAGAAAGAGAGAAATCACAAGTAGGCAGAGAGGCAGGCAGAGAGAGGGGGAAGCAGGCTCCCTGCTGAGCAGAGAGCCCATATGGTGCTCCATCCTAGGACCCTGAGATCATGACCTAAGCAGAAGGCAGAGGCTTAAACTGAGCCACCCACATGCCCCATTCCAGGATTTTTTTTTTTTTTTTGAAGATTTTATTTATTTGTCAGAGAGAGAGGAGAGCGAGCGAGCACAGGCAGACAGAATGGCAGGCAGAGGCAGAGGGAGAAGCAGGCTCCCCGCCAAGCAAGGAGCCCGATGTGGGACTCGATCCCAGGATGCTGGGATCATGACCTGAGCCGAAGGCAGCTGCTTAACCAACTGAGCCACCCAGGCGTCTCCCATTCCAGGACTTTTTAAATCCTCTGAATTTGTAAGTGAAATAGATAATAAATGAATTTTACTGATATTCTACCTATATTTGTAAAACCTTGTGATTTTTTTTTATTAAAGATTTTATTTATTTATTTGACAGAGAGAGATCACAAGTAGACAGAGAGGCAGGCAGAGAGAGAGAGAGAGGGAAGCAGGCTCCCCGCTGAGCAGAGAGCCCAATGCGGGCCTCGATCCCAGGACCCTGAGATCATGACCTGAGCCGAAGGCAGTGGCTTAACCCACTGAGCCACCCAGGCGCCCAACCTTGTGATTTTTTTAAAGTAAGGGGATAAAGATACCCAGATACGAAAATTTTCAATGTTTCTTCAATACTGTTCAATTCTCCAGGGTCAAAATGAAACATGATCGTTATTACTGAACCTTATAGCTCCGAACAAGACAAATCAGTGCCCTGTTAACAACTGAAGACAAAGATTACTGCCATATAACTCCATTATCAAGGAAGCACTGACATATATCCATGGCAACACAGACAAGTCGAAAGAACAAAAGGTCAAGGTACACTACCAACTCAACACGAGCAAAAATGTATGATACATCTGGCCACAAAGGTGTAACAACCTAATGTTTAATAAAATACAAGTGAGCTTATAGAGATTTTTCACAGGCTTAAGAAAAAAAAATTGAAACCACAACATGCTACATTTCATAAAGTAGACTTTTTTAAAAAATATTTTATTTTTATTTATTTATTTGACAGAGAAAGAGAGAGAGATTGCAAGTAAGTAGAGAGTCAGGCAGAGAGAGAAGGGGAAGCGGGCTTCCACTGAGCAGAGAGCTCGATGTAGGGCCTGATCCCAGGACCCTGAGATCATGACCTGAGTCGAAGGCAAAGGCTTACACTGAACCACCAGGTGCCCCTAAAGTAGACAGTTTTTCAAGCTGAATAATTTTTTCTTTTTTAAGTAGGTCACAAGCCCAGTGTGAAGTCCAACAGAGCTTGAAATCATGACTGTGAGATCAAGACCTGAGCTGAGACCAAGAGTCAGGCACTTAATCAACTGAGCCACCCAGGTACCCCTCAAGTTGAATAATTCTTTTTTTTTTTTTAAGATTTTATTTATTCATTTGACAGACAGAGATCCCAAGTAGGCAGAGAGGCAAGCAGAGAGACGGAGAAGCAGGCTCTCCACTGAGCAGAGCCTGATGTGGGACTCTATCCCAGGACCCTGGGATCATGACCTGAGCAGAAGGCAGAGGCTTTAACCCACTGACCCACCCAGGTGCCCTCAATTTGAATAATTCTTTTTTCTTTTTTAAGAGCTTTTTTTTTTTTTTTAAAGATTTTATTTATTTATTTGACAGAGAGAGGTCACAAGTACGCAGAGAGGCAGGCAGAGAGAAAGGAGGAAGCAGGCTCCCTGCTGAGCAGAGATTCCCAGGACCCCGGGATCACGACCCGAGCCGAAGGCAGAGGCCCTAATCCACTGAGCCACCCAGGCGCCCCAAGCTGAATAATTCTTATATATAACATTAGTAGCTAGAGTTTTAGAACCTGCCCTCTTGAGACCCCTAAAGCCAATGTAAGGATGTTAAAAGATGGCTTATGAGGTAAAAGCAAAGTCAGAGCAGGTGCCTGGGTGGCTCAGTCGGTTAAGTGTCTGCCTTCAGCTCAGGTCAAGATACCAGTGTCCTGGGATGGAGTCCCACATTGGGCTCCTTGCTCAGCGGGGAGCCCGCTTCTCTCCCTGCCTGCTGCTCCTGCTGCTTGTGTTCTCTTTCTCCGCTGACAAATAGACAAACAAACAAATAAATAAATAAATAGAAATCTTAAAAGAAAAAAAAAAAGAAGAGTCTGCCTTCAGCTCAGGTCCTAATCCCAGGATCCTGGGATTGAGCCCCAGCAACTGCTCTCTGATCAGTGGAGAGTCTCCTCCTCCCTCAGACGCCCTCTCCCATTGTTCATATTTCCAT
Source organism: Lutra lutra (assembly GCF_902655055.1). Classification (NCBI taxonomy): domain Eukaryota; kingdom Metazoa; phylum Chordata; class Mammalia; order Carnivora; family Mustelidae; genus Lutra; species Lutra lutra. The sequence goes on along the minus strand of NC_062282.1, from coordinate 73,989,686 downwards.
GCTCTTTCTCTGAAATAAATAAATAAAATCTTAAAAAAAGGAAAAAAAAGTCAGAGAAATTTAATGATGTAGACTCGAAACTTGGCATAAACTAGATCCAATTTTGAGATCAGATAATCAGGCACCTACTACCAATTAAGTGTTAAATTTTTTTTTTTTAAGATTTATTTATTTATTTGACAGACAGAAATCACAAGGAGGCAGAGAGGCAGGCAGAGAGAGAGGAGGAAGCAGGCTCCCCGCGGAGCAGAGAGCCCGATGTGGGGCTCGATCCCAGGACCCTGAGATCATGACCTGAGCCGAAGGCAGAGGCTTCCAGGCGCCCCCCAATTAAGTGTTAAAAGAATGAGGAATTTTTTTAGAAGTATCTAAGAAAAAAGAAGGATAATCATATATTTATTTAAGGTTCATTTTCTCAGTAAATGTATCTTTCTTCCCCCTTCTTTTATATAAGAAACTTCCTAAGTTCTGTCATTCGCTTTTGTCTTCACCATATCTGTGATGTAGCTCTCTACCTGAGGGCTTGTAATAACCGAAAAAATTTCAGATTATTAATGATGTGCTTTTTAATAAGAAGCTACACCTACTCTTAAATAGTTTTTATTTTTTTTTAAAGATTTTATTTATTTATTTGACAGAGATCACAAGTAGGTAGAGAGGCAGGCAGAGAGAGAGGAGGAAGCAGGCTCCCCACCGAGCAGAGAGCCCGATGTGGGGCTCGATCCCAGGACCCTGGGATCATGACCTGAGCCAAAGGCAGAGGCTTTAACCCACTGAGCCACCCTCAGTGGCTCCTTCAGGTGCCCCTAAATAGTTTTTTAATAGTAGCTTTTCCCAAACTATTCTCTTGTGGCTTTGGGCCAAGTATTCAAACCTCATTTCTTATCTGTAAAAGAAGACACTGTCATGAAGATTAATTAAGATACCACATATAGAAGTTTGGCAAAGTGCTGGAAAATAAAAACATTCAATAAATGTTACTTATAATTATCAATAATGAGATGAAAATTCATTAATTTCAAATGACTGATGCTCACTCATGGTGTCAAACGAGTAAGAATAAAAGTAACCAGACGATTTCAGTTTGAACAATTGCAAATCAGAAGATTTCTACACAGAAACCAATTTTCAGTTTCAATTGGTTAAGTGTCTGCCTTCAGTGCAGGTCATGATCCTAGGGTACTGGAATCAAGTCCTTCATCGGGCTCCCTGCTCAGTGGGGAGCCTGCTTGTCCCTCTCCCTTTGCCTGCCGCTCCCCCTGCCTGTGCTTGCTCACTCTCTCACTCTGTCTCTGACAAGTAAATAAATATTAAAAAAAAAAAAAAAGAAACCAATTTTCTAGAAGCAACTTTAACCTTTATAGGCCAAACTACAAAATGTATTCACCAGAGCTAATGACTGATCAGAGGCCAAGAAAAACAGTTTCAGCAGTTCAAATATATGTAGTATACAGGAATACATACACTAGGTAACTATTGATATTACTATTTCATTTGGAAGCTTTTACTAGTTCATTTCCTTGAGGATGTCGGCTCAACAGAATCAACCTGCAGATCTCCATACAGAATTTTAAAAGTTTTTTAAAGATTTTATTTATTTATTTGACAGAGAGATCACAAGTAGGCAGAGAGGCAGGCAGAGAGAGAGAGGAGGAAGCAGGCTCCCTGCCGAGCAGAGAGCCCAATGCGGGGCTCGATCCCAGGACTCTGAGATCATGACCCGAGCCGAAGGCAGCGGCTTAACCCACTGAGCCACCCAGGCGCCCCTTAAAAGCTTTTTAAAGTAACACTATTAATTTTGTTAAGTGTACAAGACACTAATTTTAAGAACTAAATAGGAACAGTGAAATGGTTAAATGAACTTACTTGTGAACCAGATACAACCAAATTTTGATATACAAACTGATGTACACACAATCCCAATCAAAACTGCAAATTGAGGGGCGCCTGGGTGGTTCAGCAGGTTAAGCTGCTGCCTTCGGCTCAGGTCATGATCCCAGAGTCCTGGGATCAAGCCCCATATAGAGCTCTCTGCTCAGCGGGGAGCCTGCTTCCTCTTCCTCCTCTCTCTCTCTCTCTCTCTCTCTGCCTGCCTCTCTGCCTACTTGTGATCTCTGTCAAATAAATAAATAAAATCTTAAAAAAAAAAAAACAACTGCAAATTGACAAGCTAATCCTAAAATTCTTATGAAAATGCCAACGGATGCAGAATAGCCACAACAAACTTGAAAAAAAAAAACAAAGTTGGAGGGGTGCTTGAGTGGCTCAGTCTGCTAAGCATCTGACTTCAGCTCAGGTCATGATCTTGGGGTCCTAGGATGAGCCCTGCGTGGGGCTCCCCACTCAGTGGGGAGTCTGCTTCTCCCTCTTCCTCTGCCCCTCCCCCTGCTCGTGCTCTCTCTCTCAAATAAATAAATAAAATCTTAAAAAAAAAAAAAAAAAAAAGAAAAGAGAAAAGAAGAAAGTTGGAGGAGTCATACTTCCCAAATTCAAGGCTTACTACAAACCTACAGCAATCAAGTTGTTTGGTACTGGTATAAAGATAGTTACAGATCAGAGTCCCTTACATTTATGATCAATTGATTTTCAATAAGGGTGCCAACACCATTCAATGAAACAAAGAACAGTCTTACCATCCAACAGTCCTGGGATAAATGTATACTCACACGCACAAGAATGAAGCAAAACCCCTACCTCACACTACTGACAAAAATTAACTCCAGATTGATCAAAGACTGAAATATGAGAGCTAAAACTATAAAACAAGAAAAAATAAATATAAATCTCTGCCCACTGCTTTCTGACTGCAATTCTGGTAATTAACACTTCTCACTACAAAAGTTATTGTCAGGATCCTACACCTTCTGGGGACCAAAACTGTCTAAGCCTTAACAAAACGATAACCCAAGCCTCAGATCAAGACAACAAAAAAGAGACCGAGCTTCTTAATATGGAACTGAGCTTCTTAATATGGAACCCAGTTAAAAAAAGTAATGGCAAACCCATAAGGAAGTGGATCTACATGCATACCTGATTCCCTGAAGTATCATGGGTGACTCAAAGAAACACAGAGGATACCTTCAAAGGTAAGCAGCAAACCCATGATTTTAAGCTAACTCAAGGTTAGAGAAGTAACTTATTTAAAGGTTAACAATGACTGAGAAAACTAAGAGTCCTCCATTTGGTTTTAAGTCTTGAAATATAAATTATAACATCTCAACTCACAAAATTTTCTCATTTCTACAGAGGAAGTACTCCTAATAAGAACTCTACCTGATTTTATGAAGTTGTTTTGAAATGAAGGATCTCCAGAAGAGACATACTGATGACTTGTCAAATTTGTATTCCCAGATATAGTTGGTTGGGATGATGCAGGAGGACAATGGTTTGTCTGTGATCCTGTGGATGGAGAGTTATACTGCCAATTCAAAGGTGGATGTACGTTGGCTCCAGGAAGAAAGCTACCAGAAGGCATTGGTGTAGCAGCTGGGTTGTGAGAAGTAGGTAGTGGCATTCGGGGAACAGGAGCACTGTGAAGTGAAGGTGTCACTGGATTAGAAGCCACAGGTGGTCTGTAAAGAGTCTGCCCAGGTCCATGATAATTACTTAACGGAGAAACAGTCTGAGAACCACCATAGTTAGACTGTCCAGAGACTGGATTCAATGTCTTTGCTGGTATTAGATGAGGACAGGATCCTGGAAGCTGAGAATTATATCCTTGATTCACTGATACTTGTGAAGACATCAGTGCATTTTGGACAGGACCTTTCAATAAGAGGAGGAAAAATTAGTCTTGCAAACAAAGCAATAAAAATACTTTAAGAAATACAGTAATACATATGGTACTCTTATAATTAAACAATAAAAAGACAGCCCAATTTAAAAATGAACAAAAGATTCAGACATTCAAATATATTTCCAAAGAGACATGCAAACGGTCAATACGCACATGCAAAAACACTCAAAATTATTAGTCATTAGAGAAATACAAATCAAAACCACAGTGAGATGGTACTCACACCAATCTGGATGACTGAAATGAAGAAGTCAGTAAACATTTTAGTGTTAACAAGAACCTGGAGAAAGTACTGAGCCCTGCATCAGGCTCCCGTTTCTCCCTCTCTCACTCCCCGCTTGTGTTCCCTCTCTTGCTGTGTCTCTCTCTGTCAAATGAATAAATGAAATCTTTACAGGACACCTGGGTGTCTCAGTTGGTTAAGCGTCTGCCTTTGGCTCAAGTCATGATCCCAGGGTTATTGGATCCAGTCCTGCATTGGGCTTCTTGCTCAGTGGGCAGCCTGCTTCTCCCTCTGCCCCTGCCTGCCATTACCCCTGCTTACGCACTCTCTCCTGGTCTCTGACAAATAAATAAATAAATAAACAAATAAATAAATAAATAAATCTATCTTTTAAAAAAATGTGGAGAAACTGGAACCCTCACACAATGCTAACAGAAGTGTAAAATGGTGCAACTACAGTAGAAAATAGTCTGGCAGTTCCTCAAAGTATTAAACGTAGTTATCATATAATCCAGCAATTCCACTCTTACCCTGCATAAAAACTCATGCACAAATGTTCATAACATCATTATTCATAATTGCAAAAAAGTACAAACAACCCAAATGTCCATCAACCGATGAACAGATACACAAAAGGGTACATCTATACAATGGGATATCATAAAAAGGAATGCAATATTGACTACATTTTACAACACAGATAAACCTCGACAACATTATGCTGAGTGAAAGATGCTGGCCATTAAGAGCATACATTGTATGATTCATTTATATGAAATGTGCTGAACAGCAAAATCCAGTTGTATTTGCTGGACTGCAGGGGCTGGGAGATTATAGGGGCTGGGAGGAGGAGGGACTGGGGAGTAACTGCCAGTAAGAATAGGGTTTCTTTTGGGGATTATAAAAATATTATAAAACTGATAGTAGTGATGGTTGCAGGAAGCCTGCTGCTCCCCCTGCTTGTGCTCTCTCTGTCTCTCTCTCTCACAAATGAATAAATTTTTTTTTTTTTAAAGATTTTATTTATTTGTCAGAGAGAGAGGGAGAGAGAGCAAGCACAGGCAGACAGAATGGCAGGCAGAGGCAGAGGGAGAAGCAGGCTCCTGCTGAGCAAGGAGCCCGATGCGGGACTCGATCCCAGGACGCTGGAATCATGACCCGAGCCGAAGGCAGCCGCTCAACCAACTGAGCCACCCAGGTGTCCCACAAATGAATAAATTTTAAAAAATCTTTAAAAAATTATAAAATTGATAGTAGTAATGGTTGCAAAACTCTGTGAATACACTAAAGATCAATGAATTATAAAATTTAAAGCTATTATGGGGTGCCTGGGTGGCTCAGTGGGTTAAAGCCTCTGCCTTCAGCTCAGATCCTGATCTTAGGGTCCTGGGATCAAGCCCCAAGTCAGGCTCTCTGCTCAGCGGGGAGCCTGCCTCCCCCCGCCGCCTACTTGTGATCTCTGTCAAATAAATAAAAATCTCTTAAAAATTAAAAAGATTAAAATTAATTAAAAAATAAAGCTGTTATAAAGAAAAATCCCTAGAACTACCACTTCTACTCAGGAATATACTGTTATTTCTGTTGCTAAAATTAGACAATAAAAGGAAATAAACACTTTTTTTAAAGATTTTATTTGAGAGCATGCAAGTATGAGCACAAGCGGGACAGGAGGAGTAGAGGGTGGAGAACCAGACTCCCCACTTAGCAGGGACCCCCAATGTGGAGCTCAAGCCCAGGACCCTGAGATCATAATCTGAGACAAAGGCAAATGCTTAACAGACTGCACCAGGCAGGCGACCCAAGATAAATACTTTTTAAAAAGATAGCACTCAGAGTGCACCTGGGTGGCTCAGTCAGTAGAGTGTGCAACTCTTTTTTTTTTTTTTTTTTAATTTATTTATTTATCTGAAAGAGAGAGAGAGAGAACAAGGAGGACCAGAGGGAGAGGGATGAACACATTCTGTGTTGAGCCTGGAGTTGTATTTGGGCCAGAACTCATGACTCTGGGATAATGACCTGAGCAGAAATCAAGACTTGGATGCTTAACTGATTAAGCCACCTAGATGCCCCAGCTCCTCTTTAAATATTTATGTATAATGAAGACCCTCATCTTTGAGTTTAATATATGCATATGGTAAAGTCACTGTCAACTGACATGTTACTTCATTTAAAGGCGAAAGACCTTCATAAACAAGCTATTCAATTTCCTCCTCCTTTTCCTCTGCTCAGCTCCAGTCCCACCCACCTGAATGTTTCTTCAACAAGCTTAAAATGCTCCTACCATAGGGTTCTTCACTTTTTAACTCTGCCAAGAATGCTCTTCCCCAAGATAATCTCATTCAGTGTCTTTACTCGGGTCTCTTTTTGAATAATCTCCTCAAAGAAGCACCACCTGAACACCATAATTCAAATAGCACCTCTTTTCATTCTCTTCACCTCTGACCCTGCTTTATTTTTCCTTCTAGTGTTAAAATGACACACGTTTATTTATTTATTTATAGTCTCTCCACCTCACTATAACATACGGTCCAGGAAGATAGGGACTTTATTTGGAGAAATGTGAGAATCAACTGTAATAAAGGCTAGTTTCAAATGCTACAGTATGCACCTGATGGGATCTCTTTTTTTTTATTCCTAAAGATTTTATTTATTTATCTGGCAAGCAGAGAGAGAGAGGAGGAAGCAGGCTCCCTGCTGAGCAGAGAGCCTGATGCTGGGCTTGATCCCAGGACCCTGAGATCATGACCTGAGCCAAAGGCAGAGGCTTCAACCCACTGAGCCACCCAGGCGCCCCGCTGATGGGATCTCTTAAAGGTAAAAAAATTATTCCATGATATGGCACCATGCTGGATATTCTTATAAGCATGACTTTTTTTTTTTTTTAAAGATTTTATTTATTTATTTATTTGACAGAGAGAGATCACAAGCAGGCAGAGAGGCAGGCAGAGAGAGAGGAGGAAGCAGGCTCCCTGCCGAGCAGAGAGCCCGATGCGGGCCTCGATCCCAGGACCCTGAGATCATGACCTGAGCCGAAGGCAGCGGCTTAACCCACTGAGCCACCCAGGCGCCCTAAGCATGACTTTTAAATAAATTAAGGATACCTGGGTAGCTCAGTCAGTTAAGCAGTCCGCTTTTGATTTTGGCTCAGGTCATGACCTCAGGGTCATCAGAACGAGCCCCACAAGAGGATCCACAATGACCATGGAGCCTGCTTAAGATTCTCTCTCTCCTTCTGCCCCTCCTTTCACTCGCACTCTAAATAAATTAATAAATAAAATCTAAATAAATAGTCTAAAAAGCAAAATAGTCCCTTTCCTGAAAAATTCAGTGCTAAAGACATGGGGTTGGAGAAGAGGTATAAGCATCCACACCGGAGGGAAGGTAGAATAGAATGAGAGGGCAGCACCAGCAATGGGAGAATGGTTACACACAGGAGAACTGACCAATTAAATACATACAGGATAATGGAAACAAGGTCTCTCACTCTCTGAGAAGGGAGTCACAAATATGGAAAGGGCCAAACTAGAATGAATGAACCTAATGATGGTGGGTCTGCACTGGGAGTTACAACTAAAACTCATGGATTTCAATATAGATAGATAGATAGATAGATAGATAGGTAGGTAGTTTCCTTAATTCTGTCTGCTGAGACTGGTAGCAGAGACATTCTAATTGCTTTGATTACATCTAGTACAAGATCTTGGTTTCTAAATATTTTTCTCTCCACTAAAAGGAATCATGGCTAGCAAAAATATAAAAGAAAAAACAAAAACAAAAAACAAAACAAAACAAAAACCAATAAACAAAAAAGCAATCTTAGGGGCGCCTGGGTGGCTCAGTGGGTTAAAGCCTCTGCCTTCAGCTCGGGTCATGATCTCAGGGTTCTGGGATAGAGCCACGTGTCAGGCTCTCTGCTCAGTGGAGAGCCTGCTTCCCCCCTCTCTCTCTCTGCCTGCCTCTCTGCCTACTTGTGATCGCTGTCTGTCAAATAAATAAATAAAATCTTAAAAAAAAAAAAAAAGGAATCTTAGAAAGTACAAGAGCCTATAATATCTTACTGTGCCAGAAGTCAAAGTGCCCAGGAACGATATATACAAGAAAACAGAGCAGACAGCTTGAAGGGCACCCAAAGGCCATCTGAGATAACCTAAAATCAAAATAAGTAATAATAATAACAGTGGATTATAATCCACTGAATAAACAGTCTAAACCAATAAATAAATGAATAAATTCATAGTCTAACAAGGAATGAAATATTTATATAATCTCTATCAGTGATTTTTTTAAGTAGGCTCCATGCTCAGTGCAGAGACCAACATAGTGCTCAAACGCACAACCCTGAGATTAAGACCTGAGATCAAGAGTAGGATGCCTGGGGCGCCTGAGCGGCTCAGTTGGTTAAATTTCTGTCTTCAGCTCAGGTCATGATCCCAGTGCTCTGGGATCAAGCCCCATATCAGACTCCCTGTCAGCGGGGAGTCTGCTTATCCCTCTCCCTACCCCACCTGTGCTCTCTCTCTCACAAATAAATAAATAAAATCTTTTTTTTTAAAGATTTTATTTATTTGACAGAGAGCGAAAGAGAGAGATAGAGCGAGAGAGGGAATACAAGCAGGCAGAGTGAGAGAGGGAGAAGCAGGCTTCCTGGCAAGCAGGGAGCCCAGCATGGGGCTCAGTCCTAGGACCCCAGGATCATGACCTGAGCCGAAGGCAGATGCTCAATGACTGAGCTACCCCGGTGCCCCTAAATAAATAAAATCTTAAGGGGGAAAAAAAAAAAGGGCACCAGGGTGGCTCTGTGGGTTAAAGCCTCTGCCTTCTGCTCAGGTCATGATCCCAGAGTCCTGGGATCAAGCCCCGCATGGGCTCTCCGCTCAGCAGGGAGCCTGCTTCCTCCTCTCTCTCTCTCTCTCTCTGCCTGCCTCTCGGCCTACTTGTGATCTCATCTGTCAAATAAATAAATAAAATCTTAAAAAAAATTATTCCTTGCTAATTGAAGCTCTCAAAGTTAAGTTTTGTCCTGTCAATTTCTCACAGATTCACTGTCTAAAAAGTATTAAAAGTAGCTGCCTTAGTCATTTCTTTAGGTCTCAATTTCATTATTGGGCCTCCCTGCACATGTAATATTAATCTGTCTCATGTATTTAATTCTTAGTCCATCTAGAAAACCTCAGAAGAGGAAAATTTCTACCCCCCCCCCACCCCAGGGACAAATGGAGAGTGACCTAATGGGTTTAAGGTTGGGAGGGAGGTGATGAAAATTGATTGTGGGGGTGCCTGGGTAGCTCAGCCGGTTAGGGGTCCAACTGTTTTGTAGGTTGTTTTTTTTTTTTTAAGATTTTATTTATTTATTTGACATACATAGAGACAAAAAGCTGGGGAGTGATAAGCAGAGGGAGAGGGAGAAACAGGCTCCTGCTGAGCAAGGAGCCTGATGCTGGGCTTGATTCCAGGACCCTGAGATCATGACCTGAGTTGAAGGCAGAAGTTTAACCCACTGAACCACCCAGGTGCCCATAGGCATCCAACTCTTGATCTCAGCTCAGGTCTTGATCTGAGGATTGTGAGTTCAAACCCTCCCATAGGGCTCCAGAGTTGGCAGGGAGCTCACTTAAAAATAAATCAAACCAAATCAAAGCAGGTGTGATGATGAATATACTGAAAACTACTTACTTGTATACTTTAAATAGGTGAATTGTATAGTATGTGAATTATTATATCTCAGTAAACCTGTTTTTAAAAGTGGCTTTGGGGCACCTGGGTGGCTCAGATGATTAAGCATCTGCCTTCGGCTCAGGTCATAATCCCAGGGTCCTCAGATCGAGCCCCACGTTGGGCTCCTTGCTTAGCAGAAAGCTTGCTTCTCCTTCTCCCACTCCCCCTCTGTTGTGTTCCCTCTCTTGCTGTCAAATAAGTAAGTAAAATCTTAAAAAAAAAAAAACAAAAAACGAGATTTATATGGAACACTTACAGTGGTATTTCTCATAGTACTCAATAAATGTTTGCTGTCTTCATCTAAGAAACATGTATTTGTGCCCTTAACAATGTAGCCCTCCCCTATCAGTAAACCAAATAATTTCATCTGAACTAATCTTTTTTCCTAGTCTTTCTTTTAGTTAAAGACTAATCCTGTATTTAACCTAATTATTCATTTTATTCCAGATGGTTAAGAACATTCTATTCATTCCTTCCTTAAAACACACATTTACCAAATATCATTGGAATAAACAAAGGTGAATAAGGTCCACTTCAACACTGCCTTCAAGTAGCTCATAGTCCAGATTGGAAGGCAAAGAACCAGGCAAGGACAATAGAGAGTGATGTGACAGTGGCAACTCAGGGCACTATGAGAGCACCAAGGAAGTAACACTTGGTCTAAAGAGAAGGCAGAAAGGTAGCAAAGATGGTTTCCTGAGAAAGGGAAGTTTCAACTAAGATCTTCAGAGATAATCAGAGTTAGTTCCAGGAAAATGAGTATCAAGACTGTTTCCAGAAAGGGGAGCAACATGCACAACAGCCTGTGGTCATACAAAGGCACTGTGAAAAAAGTTCAGTATAACAGACAAAAGCCAAGTGACTGAGAAAATCTCTGCAGTGCAACACAAGTTCAGAATGTTTCCCTTAATGAGTCTGGATTTCAAGGGCGCCTGGGTGGCTCAGTCACTTAAGCATCCCACTCTTGATTCTGGCTTGGGTTGTGATCTCAAGGTCATGGGATGGTGCCCTGAGTCCAGCTACACGTTCAGCACAGTCTCCTTGTTCTTCAACCCCTGCTCTGCCCCAATTGTGTGCTCTCACTCTCTCTCCCTCTCTTTCTCTATCTCCTAAATAAATAAAATCTTAAAAAAAAAAAAAAAAAAAAAAAGCCTGGATCTCATCCTAAGAGCAATGGGAGGCTTGGAAAAGCTACCTGTGAGACATTTTAAATTTGCATGTAAGAGAACCTCTTAGGGATTAGAGAAGAGATCAGAGACTGAAAGGAGTCTACAGCTGTAGTCCAGACAAGAAACCACTGACTAAATAAAAAGCAGCAGTGGGAATACAGAGATGTTTGAATCACTAAGAACATTTGTCAAAAATAATTAAATATGGGCACCTGGATGGCTCAGCGGGTTAAGCCGCTGCCTTCCGCTCAGGTCATGATCTCAAGGTCCTGGGATCGAGTCCCGCATCTGGCTCTCTGCTCAGCAGGGAGCCTGCTTCCCTCTCTCACACTCTCTCTGCCTACCTGTGATCTCTCTGTGTCAAATAAATAAATAAAATCTTTTAAAAATAAATAAGTAAATATGAAGAAGTAAAAACATTTGTCAAAAGTTAATTCATTAAGCATATTGTGGGTCTTATGGGTAAAAACAGATATTTCACAGCCTAATCTTATCACAAGATTTCATGGTTCACTTTGTATTTTCATTTACTGTTTTATCATAGGCTAAACGCAAAAAAGGCCTTCAAGCCAGGTCCAGCCACATGAAAGCCAAGCATCATCAAAATGCACAGATGGGCGATGCAGTAGGTTGAGAGTTGAGAGTCCAACTCTGTTTCTGCTCAGGTCATGATCTCAGGGTCCTGGGACTGAGCCCTACATGGGGCTCCATGCTCAGCACAAAGTCTGCTTAAGATTCTCTCTCTCCCTCTCTCTCCCCCTCTCCAACACGCGCTCTGTCAACTAAATAAAATCCTTTTTAAAAATGCACAAAATAAGGCAGCACCTGGCTGGCTGCCAGCAGAGCATATGACTTTAAGAAAAAAAAATTTTTATTTACTTATTTGAGAGAGAAAGAGAGCCAGTGTGTGCACAAGGGGGGTGGGGCAGCGGAAGAGGGAGAGACTCCCCAATGAGTGGGGAGCCCAACATGGGGCTCAATCCCAGGACCCTGAGATCATGACCTGAGCTGAATGAAGTCTGACACTTAACCAACTGAGCATGTGACTCTTGATTTCAGGATCATGAGTTCAAGCCCCATGCTGGGCTTAGAGCTTACTTAAAATGATTTTAATGTTTTTTTATTCTGAAGTCATTAGTAAAGTAAGTAGTCCATCAAAATTAGAGATCAGAGATTATGAATGGGTCCAGAACACAGCATTGTGATATACAAGTTATTCTGAGCACAGGGCATAAGTTCCTTAAATCTCTTAGTCAACCAAAAGCAGAGCCTCCCAAAAGAATGCCAAAAAACTCAATTATCATAAATCTCCAGCCCAGGAACAACCAGAGATAACTGACTCCTATCGCCTGAAATGAGAAGTCTCCACACCACACCTAAACATATTGCCACAGAACTATCAAATCTCCCATCTATTAAGGGCCCCATTTTTCCTAAAAATCATTTTGTTTTACCCTAAGTGCCGTTCTCTCTCTCCCCTTCCGCTATTAAGATGGCACCTAAGGGGTGGTTGACAGCTCAGTCAGTTAAGTGTCTGCCTTTGGCTCAGGTCATGATCCCAGGGTCCTGGAATTGAGCCCTACATCAGCTTCCTGCTCAGTGGGGACCTGCTTCTCCCTCTCCCGTTCCCCGTCTGTGCTCTCCTTCTCTGTCAAATAAATAAATAAAATCCAGGAAAAAAAAAAAAAAAGGATGGTACCTAAATTCCAAATTCTATCTGCCTCCTTGAGTCACATTTTTGTAAACTCTCATACTATATAAAAAAAATTGTATCTTCTCTCTTACTGATCTCTGTCTCTTGCCAGTTTAATTCACAAGCCCCTAAACACCAAATCTAACAGTGTAGAAAAAGTTCTTCCCCAACAACTGAAAACAAGTTTCATCTTTATTTTTTCAATTTCTGAAGATTTTATTTATTTATTTGAGAAAGATGGTCAAAGAGAGAGAGAGAAAGAAGAATGAGTGGAAATGAGGCAGAGGGAGAGAGAGAAGCTGACTCCCATGGAGTGCGGAGCCCAATGGAGGGCTCTATCCCAGGATCCCAAGATCACAACTTGAGCCAAAGTCAAACACTTTACCAACTGAGGTAAAGCCCCAGGTGCCCCGCATTTTTTTAAGTAGGATCCATGAGCAGCATGGAGCCCAAGGTGGTCCTCACACTCACATTCCTGAGATCAAGACCTGAAGTGAGATCGAGTCAGATGCTCAACCCCCTCAGCCACCCAGGCAACACTTGACTTTAAAAAGAAAAGAAGACTGACCATGATAATTCCCCAAATGATGTTCCAACACGTACAAAGTTAAAACAATCCAATCAGTTTTGGCTTCAACCCAACATAATCCATCACATTATTTAATATGTTAACTTTGAACTGTACTGCTTTTACAGATGTTTTTATTTTAACTTTTACATTGTACAGAACCTATAAACATATGAAGTTTAAGCCTAGCTTTGTGTTTGCATACCTTTTTATTTAAAAAAAATTTAACAAACAAATATTTAACACGCATACGTTAGTTTAAAAAACTGACCGAAGAAATACAACTGATGGGACTTGATGTGGAATTGAATATGTGAGTTCATGTGAAGAAAGTGAATAGAGGAAGCAATCAGGGATAACTCCCCGGATTCCAAACTGAACAACTCAGTGGACAGCAATGCCATTCACTGGAGAGAAGAAGAAAAGAATTGGGGAAGATACAGAACAGCAAAAGGAGGAGGGAACAAAGAATTATTTTAAATATACTTTCAGATGTCACCAAGAAATCCAAGTACAGATGTACAACAGAAAGACATCTATCTGCAGCCAAAGAGATGGATTTCAGCTTATGATATAACTTTGGCAATCACTGGCACATACACAACATTTGATACTATGGGGATTAATGACATCCAGAAGTATATATAGAATAAGGAAAGAAGAAACCTAGCCACAGAAATCATGTGAAAAAATATTTTTTGGGTTTTCTTTTTAATTTTTTAAAGTTTTTTTGGCTTTTTTTTTTTTTTTAAAGTATAATCTCTATAGCCAACTTGGAGCTCAAACTCACAAGAGCCCATACTCTACTAACTGAGCCAGCCAGGAAAGATTTTAAGTAATCTCTACACCCAACATGGGGCTGAAACTCACAACCCTTAGACCAAGAGTCACATGCTATACTGACTGAACCAGCTAAGCACCCCTATTATTATTTTTTTTTTTTAAAGAAAGAAAGAAAAAGAAGAGACCAGGTCAGAACCTGAGAAACACCAAAACTTAAGAAAGAGAGAAAAGAAGGGACGTCTGGGTGGCTCAGTCAGTTAAGTATCTGCCTTCAGGATCCCAGGGTGCTGGGACTGAGTCCCGCATCAGGCTCCCTGCTCAGTGGGGAGCCTGTTTCTCCCTCTCCCTCTGCCACTTGTTCCTGATCATTAAATAAATTTTTAAAAAGAGAGAGAAGAAAAAAGGCAATCAAAAAACGAAGAAAAATTAAGAATACTGCTGTTGAGAAAAAAAAAAAACAAAAACAAATCAGAAGGGTCTTAAACCAAAACAAGTAGTGGTGAAGAACATCAGATGCTGCTTGAAAAATATGAGAAATGAAAAATATTTTTTGTATTTAATAACTAAAAAGTCATCTGTGGCCTTATTTAGAGCTGTTTTGGGGGATGTGTGGAAATAGAAGCCAAATTTAGAGAAGGTAAAGAGGAAAAGATGCAAACAAGAGATTAAAAGCAGATGGCAACACTTGGGTGGTTCAGTAGGTTGAGCATCTGACCTGATTTTGGCTCAGGTCTGTCTTGGGGTTTTAAGATCAAGCCCTGCGGAGGGCTCTGCACTCTGCTTCTTCCTCTCCCTCTGCTCCTCCCCCTACTCTTTCTCAAAATAAATAAATAAATAAAATCTTTAAAAGTAAATGATTGCTACTCGATTACCCAAACAACAGCTTCAGAATCAAAGAGATACAAGTTCCACCTTTGTAAATTCCATTTCCTTTTTTTTTTTTCCCAAAGATTTTACTTATTTACTTGACACACAGAGAGAGATCACAAGCAGGCAGAGAGAGAGAGGGGGAAGCAGGCTCCCCGCCAAGCTGAAAGCCCGATGTGGGGCTCAGTCCCAGGACACTGAGACCAGGACCCAAGCCGAAGGCAGAGGCCTTAACCCACTGAGCCACCCAGGCGCACCTGTAAATTCCATTTCTATTGCTCTCAATGGGATCCCAGAATCCCCATTAGTAAAAATGTCATGTCCTAGGGGTTCTCATGTACATCAGAAGAAACTTTATGAAGAAACCACTGATGTGCCAAAATGCCTTGATATATGATTACTAATGAAATTTAGAATGCAAAAATTAAAAAAAAACTTCAGTATACTATTCCAATGAATAAAAAATAAATTTTATTTTATTTTATTTTTAAGATTTTATTTATTTATTTGACAGAGATCACAAGTAGGCAGAGAGGCAGGCAGAGAGAGAGAGGAGAAAGCAGGCTCCCTGCTGAGCAGAGAGCCCGATGCAGAGCTCGGTCCCAGAGCCGAAGGCAGAGGCTTTAACCCACTGAGCCACCCAGGCACCCCAAATAAATTTTATTTTTTAAAAATATTTTATTTATTTATTTGAGAGAGGGAGAAACAGAGAGAGCACAGGCAAGGGGAGAGGCAGAGGGATAGGGAGAAGCTCCGCTGAGCTGGGACCCTGCCAGGCTTGATCCCAGGACCTGGAGATCATGACCTGAGCTGAAGGCAGACACTTAACCATCTAAGCCACCCAGGTGCCCCCAAAATAAATTTTAATTTTACAAGTTTCTTCAAGAAAGCCTACTGAACAGTCAAAAAAGCACAATCCATAAACTATCCCTTTCATGCAAATTTAATACTAAAGGGAAAAGATGGCGCCGAGAATGGTCTTCCCTAAAATTTGAAGCAAAAAGACCAGCGCTCTTTGTATTCTTTTTTTTTTTTTTAAAGATTTTATTTATTTGACAGAGAGAGAGAGATCACAAGTAGGCAGAGAGGCAGGCAGAGAGAGAGAGAGGGAAGCAGGCTCCCCGCTGAGCAGAGAGCCCGACGCGGGGCTCGATCCCAGGACCCTGAGATCATGACCTGAGCCAAAGGCAGAGGCCTTAACCCACTGAGCCACCCAGGCACCCCCGCTCTTTGTATTCTTAAGCAATTCATTCATTAATCCATTCAGTAAATACATACTATTTGCCAGGGACAGTTTACATTTTCCATCTATCATACATGAATCCAACTGAATGACCAATTTAAATTAATTCAAGGCTCTCCAGAGTATGTTTCTATTAATTATGGTGTCATACACGGAAGTATAAGTAAAAGTCAGAGAAAAATGAACAAGTATTCAAAAATACCACATTTGTGGGACGCCTGGGTGGCTCAGTTGGTGGGATGCCTGGGTGGCTCAGTTGGTTAAGCAACTGCCTTCAGCTCAGGTCATGATCCCAGCATCCTGGGATCGAGTCCCACATCGGGCTCCTTGCTTGTCGGGGAGCCTGCTTCTCCCTCTGCCTCTGCCTGCTATTCTGTCTGCCTGTGCTCGCTCTCTCTCACTCTCTCTCTGACAAATAAATAAAAAAATCTTAAAAAAAAAAATACCACATTTGAGAGAGCAATATGTTCCTTAAACCTTGACAAGTTCCTTCTTTTTGTGTATTTTTTTTAAAGATTTTATTTATTTATTTGACAGAGATCACAAGTAGGCAGAGAGGCAGGCAGAGAGAAAGGAAGGGAAGCAGACTCCCTGCTGAGCAGAGAGCCCGATGTGGGGCTCAATCCCAGAACCCTGGGATCATGACCTGAGCGAAAGGCAGAGGCTTTAACCCACTGAGCCACCCAGGCGCCCCTTTGTGTAGGTATTTTTAAATACAACAGGTTTGAATGATAAATTAAATATTGGGAAAGAATCTGATTCAGCACCTCACCCCACCCATTAAATATATTCTGATCACTAAGAGAGCTGACCAAATGAAACTTAAAGTGCAACAAATGGATGCCACCATGTGAGTACAACTTGTGGGTCAGTCACTACAAAATAATAGCACTTGGAAAGCAATGGAAAGAGAATGCAAATGCAAGGAATCTAAGTGGGGTAGGAGCAATTACAGGATCTGGAAGATATTTATGAAATGTGATGTTGAAATAGCAAAGAAACTGACTATATACTAAAAAAAGTGAAGGTCAGGTCATATAATAATTATAATCCAAAGGAGAATAAGCTACGTGGCAGTTTTGAAAAATGTAAACTTACTATAATCATATGCATCCACCTACACAAAGAAACCAAAGAGAAGTTTCTGATCCTTGATTCAGGCTCTAATTCCAGGTGCTAGGTCCTGAGATTCAGATATAACAATCAGATAAACTGAATAACAGTGGTTAACTAAGACTGCCTAGGCTTGAAATCTAGTTTCCACAATTTATTAACTGTGTGACCTTAAACTAGTTCCTTGTCCACCCATCACAGTTTCCTTTTTTTTAAGATTTTATTTATTTATTCGAGAGAGCATGCAAGTGAGAGAGAGAGAGAGAGAGAGAGAATGCGCATGTGCATGAGCACAGGGGGAGGGGCAGAGGGAGAAACAGATGCAGGACTCTGTCCCAGAACCCCTGGACCACCACCGGAGCCTAAGGCAGACACACATCCCACTGAGCCACCCAGGCATCCCGCATCACAGTTTCCTTATCAGTACTTAACAGTTCTCACCCCACAGTGCAGTTGTGAGGATTAAATGAGATAATGGGTATAATGTAACCTAGCACTGGGTTTGGAATATGTAAACAATAAATGTTAGTTCTTATGGTTACTATATCTGTCTTTCAGGAACTTCCAGTCTATCAGCAGAGACAAACACGAAGCTCAACACCAAAAGTTCTCGCAGACATACACAAAAAGTTTTGGAAGTCCAAAGTTACTGCCCCTACTGAAAACATGAAAAGGCCACAACAATCATAGACCACATGCCAATTTTATTTGTAGCATGCTTTGATCATAACTAGAGATTTTCTATATCAAATACACAATCATAAACATGATTTACATCATAGTGAAACTAAAAAAGACCTACATTTCTGTCATGCCTACAGCAGATGGCACGACTCTAGCATTTAAACTGATGACCAAATAACAACCCCCAACATATTCTATTGTCTTAGTTAATACTGTAAAAAAAAAAAAAATGCTAAAAATACATCAGAAAAAAAGGAGTTGGAAATGAGCTCTAATTTTCTATTACGTGAATACACATTTAGTGACTTAAATTCCAAAACACCTAATTCTAAAACTTCCATTCAATGAAACTGGTAATTCCTAAAATGTGCTAGATACCATGTGGAAAGTTGGAGAGAGGATGATGTGCAAAAGCAGATACCCTTGCTTGTATAGGTTTTATAGTCTAGAGGGCAGAAAGGTATTATTTTACAAAATTACATACATTAGAGGCACTTCAGTGGCTCAGCTGGTTAAGTGCCTGCCTTCGGTTCAGGTCACGATCCCAAAGTCCTGGGATCAAGCTCCACATCGGTCTCCCTGCTCAGCGAGGAGTCTGCTTCTCCTCTCTCTGCCTCTCCACCTGCTTGTGTGCTTGCTTGCTCTCTCTCTCAAACAAATAAACTCTTCAAAAAATTAAAAAATTACATACATTAAACCAGGGAAATCTGGGTGGTACAAATGATGACAAATATCCTTTGAGACCTCTACTATATTTGGGAGAAAGTGAACATTACATAAATACTACCAAAAATAAAATTAGTAAAACTACAGTTTCTAACTGCCTTGGCAAATTGATCCAAATAGTCAAAAAATCCAACTAATTAAAAGTGAGAGTCATGGGATACCTGGGTGACTCATCTGGTTAAACAGCCAACTTTGGACTTTGGCTCAGATCATGATCTCACATTTGTGAAATGGAGTCCCATGTTGGGCTCTGCACTCAGTGTGTAGGATGCTTGTCCCTCTCCCTCTCTGCCCCCTCCCTCAGAGTATGCATGCACTCGCTCTCTCTTCCTCTGTCTCAAATCAAAAAAAAAAAAAAAAAAAGGAAAAAAAAGTGGGAGTCATGAGGAGCACCTGGCTAGCTCAGTCAGTAAAGCATGGGATTCATACTTGGGGTTGTGAGTTCGAGCCACATAGGTACAGAGATCACTTAAAAAAAAAAAAAAATTAAACCTTTAACAAAAAAGAGTGGGAGTTATTATTTGCCTTTAGCCTTATTACATATTAATGAGATGAACATATGCCAGTTTATATAGCCTTACAGTTTCACTGTCAATTTTTGCAAAGAAAATATGTGTACACAAATCTCTACAGACTTAGAAAAACCTGTCTAGACAACCTTTAGATTGCAATGCAACAATCTACCACAGGAAAAAAAAAGTCCTGGTGTGTCAGGAATTACATATAATGACACTATAAAATACCATAATAAGTTACAGAAAAATGGAAAAGGTAACTATTCAGTCTTTTGATTTTCTAAAAAGTATCTGAATATTCAACTGAACTGTAATATGCAATTTAAAAAAGCTACATTGGCAGGTACAAACTTCCAGCTATGCAATGAGTAAATCATGGGGATGAGAGGTACAGCCTAGGAAATATAGTCAATTGTATTTGTAATAGGGTTGTACGGTGACAGATGGTAGCTACACTTGTAGTAAGCACAGCACATAGAAAAGTCCAATCAGTAATGTTATATATCCAAAATTAATTTAACATTATGTATCAACTATAATTTTAAAAAGCTACATTAATAGGTGCCTGGGTTTCTCAGTCAGTTAAGCATCTGACTCTTGATTTCAGCTCTGATCATGATCTCAGGGTCGTGAGATGGAGCCCCTCCTGGTAGTCTGTGCTCACCAGGGAGTCTGCTGAAGATTCTACCCCTCTTCCCCTGCCATTCCCCTGGCTCACCCTCAGGTGCACTCACGCTTGCACACTCTCTCTCTCTCTCCCTCCCTAAAAACAAATAAATAAATCTTTTTTTAAAAGATTTTATTTATTTATTTGATAGAGAGAGAGATCACAAGTAGGAAGAGAGGCAGGCGGTGGAAACAGCTCACTGCTGAGCAGAGAGCCCAATGCAGGGCTCGATCCTAGGACCCTGAGATCATGACCTGAGCAGAAGGCAGAAGCTTAACCCACTGAGCCACCCAGGTGCCCCAATAAATAAATCTTTAAAAAAATAAAAAGCTACATTAAATCTACGGTATGAGTATTCAGGGGCGCCTAGGTGGCCCAGTCGTTAAGTGCCTTTAGCTCAGGTCATGATCCCAGGTACTGAGATCGAGCCCTGTGTCAGGCTCCTTGCTTGGCAGGGAGCTTGCTTTTCCCTCTCCAACTCCCCCTGCTTGTGTTCCCTCTCTCTCAGTCAAACAAATAAATAAAATACATATTTTTTAAATCTACAGTACGAGTATTCAAAAGATACTTTAGGGCCAATAACTGCCCTGAAAGAGTTAACCAATAAAATTGGATTTCAACACTGAACTCTTTTTTCCACCTTCTAGAGAAATACCCTCTCCAATTGTTCACTGCATCCCTACTATCTTTATTATTAGCAGGATGAACAACAAAGAAACCCAGCACAGGCCATTAGCCATTTTACTGAAAATAATTCTACAAAAACTTTAGAAATGGGGATAATAAAGACTTTCAAAATTATATCTTCAAAATGCTATTTGTAGTCTAAGGATTTCCTTTTCTAAATGAATTCTCAATTGGCCCTGGGCAATGTGTGCACAGGGACTGTTTTCTTGTTTTCTTTTACATTCCCAAGGATAGAACTTAGAAAGTGTGCAACAAATGTCTGTTGGACAGGATTAAGTCAACAGAGGTGACACAATCTTTTATACTACATGTTGCAGTGGCTAACTTCCTTCAGTATCACACTAAAATTATCACACTACACTTAAATAAAAACTGACAAGTGTATTTGCAGGATTTGCTCATGTAAAACTGCAATTTATAGATTATAAGAAAAAGCCATAGCCATATGACTTTTTTTTTTTAAGGATATAGAAGTTTATTGAATACACTGCAAGAAAGCAGCAGGAAGGACAGGAGGAAAGGCTGTCTGCAATCATATGACATGTTCAGTTTTTCTGCCTCAAAGTGAAAGTCTTAAAATGATTTCATCCTCAGTGTAAATGTTACTAAATAGCCTAGAATCAAACGCAGTTTACTTAATCTGTTACCACAAGTATGAGAAGGAACAATTCATTCAACTTAATACCATTACAGTGCTTACACTTATTCTTGCTTCTGCCTACATACCTGCCTACTCAAGACATTTTAAAAAGTCTTTTAGAGCATTCTTTGTAAAGAAGCACTAGTCTTCTCTAAACACAATGTAAATTGGGTATTTTAGTCACTGGCTATTTTCCGGAACTTCACAAAAATCTTAGATTACAATGGGCATTTTATTTTTTTTTTAAAGATTTTATTTATTTATTTGACAGAGAGAGATCACAAGCAGATGGAGAGGCAGGCAGAGAAAGAGAGAGAGGGAAGCAGGCTCCCCGCTGAGCAGAGAGCCCGATGCGGGCCTCGATCCCAGGACCCTGAGATCATGACCCGAGCCGAAGGCAGCGGCTTAACCCACTGAGCCACCCAGGCGCCCTACAATGGGCATTTTAAATATATTAGTTTTATTCTAAGTTTTGTTTCGATGAGCTAAAGATTTATTGGTAAATCAGTAACTTGGAAAGATATTGGCAAAAAATCTTTCTTTCTCTAATATAACAATTATGGTAAGTTTAGCCAATCACAATGTAGGACAATTTAAAGAGTCCTAGAAGAGGCATAAAACTAACTCTCACACCAAGTGAAAAAGTGCAGTGCCACATGTACACTCTCGAGAGAGGTTCAGAGGTGTTTCCGACCACTTTTCCAAGTGAGTAAAAACCTCTGGAAATCAAACAGGAGATCATCCCCTATTATTTGGTTCTTCCAAAGCTGAAAAACTTAACAAGTGGCCTAAGTACATTCGCCTATGGTTCTGGAAGACACCAGCAGGCCTTAAAGGGGCCTGCCAAAAGCACATTCATTTACCTCCATAAATTCAGACGTCCCCCACCCCCACCCCACCGCAGGCCCTGTGGAACTGAAATGAAATCAATCAGTCCCGGAGCTGTGCTGTCTGGAAGACAGGGTGAAGTGGCAAGGAAGGGGAAAGCACATAAACAGGCACTACGAGTCTTGCATGCGAGTACTGAGGTATGCACCGAATCTGTATCTTTCACCCACGTATACCCAGCGTGTTATATTCAGCAAGCACTCATTAATTGTTCACTGAACGCATGAATAAATAAATATGAAACACTTAAGACGAGTCCGGGATTGAGGCTGGATATTCACGGCGGTCTCCTTGGCCCAGGCGCCCATCACCACCCGCTCATTTGCCGGGCCGGGAGGTCACCCTCTCCTGTCGCCATAGGCAGCTGCAGTAACCAAAGGTCAGCTCGAGCCCAGGCCGCGTCAGCCGCCCGCCCCCCGGGCAGTACTTACCGTTGCTGTAGAGAGACCCCGACGCCGAGGCGGCCCCGTTCTGGGCCTGGAGGCCGGTTGGGGCGCCGCCGGAGGCCGGTATCCCCGGCTGGGACATGACGACCGTGCGCGTCGGGGTTGGCAGGGGATGGTCGGGGTCTGCGACAGCGCCACACTAAGAGCTGAAAGACGACTGCTGGAAGCGGAGGGAAGGAACCACCAACTCAGGACTGAGGCGAGGAGAGAGGGCGGCGCATCATGTCCTAGGCCTGGCGCTGCATTCTTCCCAGCCCGCGAGCGGCCACGGGTTGGCCTGGGAGCTGACGCCTGGGAGTCAGACAGGTGGGGCCGAGAACGCCGGGCTGGAAGGCGGCAGCCTACCGAAAGAGGAGAGAGGCCCCGGCCGGAAGTGCCTGTCAGCCGCTGGCCGCGCAGGCGCAATGGGGACACGTGGCACTTCCGGCTCCGGGCTCGGTCGAGGTCGCCGCCGCGGTCGGTACGCTCTTTTTCCCCCTTGGGGCTTCCCAGAGGCCGCCTGACAGCTCCGGGTGTCCCAGCCCGAAGGACCGTGCTCGACCTCGCCTGCCACGTCACTGAGTCGCACCGCCGGCCGGAAGTGGCGTGTGTCACTGCTACGGAAATCCCCGCCGTAGTGAACGTCATCCCGCGGGCAGGGCTAGAATCTGAGGGCAGGCCTGTCTTCGGGAGCCACTTTCGAGGGGTGGGACTGACAGTTCCTCTCCTGGCGTTTATGAAGATAACCTGAGACGACAGACGTCATCGTCCTCTCTCAAAACTATGCCTCTGGTAGCTGAACTGATGAATATTTGTCGCAGTATTTCATTTCACATTTCATTATATTCCAAGTGTAAATCATAAGGGTTTTTGGGGGGGGGTTTGTTTGTTTGCTTGTTTTAAGGGGGGGTAATTATGTACGTGGGTTAAAAGTAATCAAATCGAGGAGCAACTCTTTTTTCACTGGACGACTCAACTAATTTTAATTTTGAAACTCGCTGATTCATAGCATAGTCACGCGAAAGTTCATTAACATCATCACATTGAACAGGTTTAAATGGCAGTTTTAGTTCCTCTTCTAAGAAGTTACAGTAAGGTAGAACATTCAAACTTCCTTTCTGGGCAAACAGACTTTTTTTTTTTATATACTTTTAGGGAGGTGGGATAATACAGTTAATTGATGATCTCCTTAACCATTTTACCTATCTTCATTCTACTTGGGTTTTTCCTGCCCTGAGCTGATGACAAAGCTCTTCTTTAATCTACAGATTTGTTCTGTTGATTAAAGTGTCCTACCAAGGGCGCTTGGGTGGCTCAGTTGGTTGAGAGTGTGCTTTCAGCTCAGGTCATGATTCCAAGGTCCTGGTATGGAGTCCTGCATTGGGTTCCTTGCTCAGGGGGGAATCTACTTCTCCCTCTTCCTCTGCCCTTCCTCCCTACTTGGGTTCTCTCCAGTAAATAAATAAACCTTAAAAAAAAAAAAAAGGCACACCAAGGATTTTGTAAATGCCTGCTATGAAATACTGTATTTATATTGTATAATGTTATGGTATATAATCATTAGAGCAAGAATTAAACCATTGTGTCAGACCTGAAAAGCAAACAGTAAGAATTCAAATAATTAAGGGTTAAATTTTATCCTAATCCTGTTTTTATCATTTGCCTCAGAACCTCACTAAAAATGTATTTGCCTTGTGTGGAGTTAAACAATTAAACTCCTTTGCACAAGATACAAGTATGAAGGTTTCTTTAGAATGAAGATGATACTTTTAGTCAAACTGTTTCCCTACAACAAAATCCCAAATCATATATCCCAAGATCACTCAAAAATATGAGCAACACAAGCCTCTCAATGTTAAAAAAAGAAAACAGATCTCAGAGAGACTGTACCTTCCTGAGGTCAGAGAGAAAGTCCGTCATTCTTCACAGGGACAAATGCTTAGACCTGGTATCAAACTTGCAGTAGTTTAATTTTTTTTTTCTTTTTTAATGCAACTCCTTAATTGGTTTATTGACTTTGGCACCGGAGTTTCATTTGGTTAAATCAAGCCTTCTTTGGACTTTATTCTGTTTAAGCAATATCTGTGTGCTCAGAGGGAAAAAAAAAACACCTCAAAGATTAGACATTTTGAAACATAAATCATGGTTGGTTAAACAAACCAATGGCTGGCTAAACAAACCAACCACGGTTGGTTAAAAAAAAAAACCATAATATGCGAGTAAATACTCCTTTTTCTAAAATTTGTCCCCCTTCCTCGTGTTGTTTTTATTCCCCCAAAAAACTATGGCTAAGTGATAGTTTTAAAATACTTAGGAGATGCTGGGGGGAGTGGGGGTAGGACTAGGGTGGTTGGGTTATGGACATTGGGGAGGATATGGGCTACAGTGAGTGCTGTGAAATATGTAATGCCTGATGATTCACAGACCTATACCCCTGGGGTAAATAATACATTATATGTTAATAAAAATAATTTTAATAAAAAACAAAAAGCTAAATTTACAATAAAAAAATAAAATACTGAGGAGAAAAGAAGCATTTGTCATCTGCCCACTCTCAGGGACAATAGGAAGTTAAGTTTAAGGAATTGAGGTGAGACAACATAGTTAAAAAGGTAATTTTCTTTCTTTCTTAAAAATATTTTATTTATTTATTTGACAGAGAGAGACACAGCGAGAGAGGGAACACAAGCAGGGGGAATGGGAGAGGGAGAAGCAGGCCTCCCCTGGAGCAGGGAGCCCAATATGGGGCTCAATGTGGGGCTCAATCTCAGGACTCCAGGATCACTATCAGAGCCAAAAGCGGACGCCTAATGACTGAGCCATCCAGGCTCCCCAACAGTAATTTTCTTTTTAAATGTCATCCATACATTGTCAAACCCTTCTCTGACTTCTTAAAGTGTGACTATATAAATACCAAGGAAAAATTATTAGTGCTATTACGAGTTGCTAAGGGTATGATTTTTTTTAGTTAACTATGTGAATCTATCCTCCAGTACCATACATTTTTCTAAACTGATGTCAGTAATATATTCTACCTTTTTATCCTTGTTTTCCAGAACAAGAGGACCTTATGCCATAGATACACCCTTCATATGTATATGTATCTGATTTTCTGCGCATTATTTTCAAAGCCTTCAACCCTACTAAAGATGATAAACAAACAAAAAAATAGGTGATACTTCAGAGTCTCAGCAGGAGACAGCACTATACAAAGAATATTCCATTAAAGGTGATTATTTATTTTAGACCAAAGAGGTAGACAAGCATTCCTAATAAAATTCGCTGACAGGGGCGCCTGGGTGGCTCAGTGGGTTAAAGCCTCTGTCATGATCTCAGGGTCCTGGGATCGAGCCCCGCATCGGGCTCTCTGCTTGCTGGGGAGCCTGCTTCCCCATCTCTCTCTGCCTGCTTCTCTGCCTACTTGTGGTCTCTATCTGTCAAATAAATAAATAAAATCTTTTTAAAAAATAAATAAAAATTCGCTGACATACAGAAGTGAACCAGGCTCATACAGGAGGGCCCCTTTGCCTGCCTGTTCCTCACTGTTGAATTGTCAACTGATAAATGGAAACAATTCTGTTTACTTTTCAGAATAGGGGAGTTAATTTAGGTCCTTTATTTATTTAAATATGTGTCCTATTTCAAACAAACAGACAAACAAAAGGTTTCAGTCACAAACAACAGGTTCTGAAATTCTTGTGACTCCATTTTAAGAACAGTTCCCTTGGCCTCATTTGCCTCTGTCAGGACATCTGTTTGTATCTAAAGTCAGTAGCTCAGAAGCTACACCGCAAGAGCACTCATCTCACACCAAGCCAGTAAATCCCATTGTTCTCTTTGAAAACTTTTCATCTTTATGTAGTTTCTTGCCATTCTCACCACCCACTGGTTAATTGTCATCATTTTGCACTGGAGCTCCAGGGATAGCCTTTCTGGTTTGCTTCTCTCCAATCCATCTTACATGTTTAACTGAGTTCCTAAATACTGATTCTGTCTTTATTCTGTCTTTTCCTTTACCCCAATACCTATAATTGCTCCCCTTGCCTGTTCCATCAAGTTTCTCTGCATGGCTTTTCTCATCTTGTGCAGAGTAAAACACAAATCCCTACTCAACCTTCTAAGTCCCACATGGCCTGGCCCTGATACCTCTCTGTCTTCATCTTCCACACTCTCTCACTCACTCCACTGTACACATACTTGCTGTTTCTCTACCTACCCAACCACAAGCCTGCCTTTTACACTTAACTTCTTTTTTTTTTTTATTTGACAGAGAGAGAGATCACAAGTAGGCAGAGAGGCAGGCAGAGAGAGAGGGAGGAAGCAGGCTCCCTGCTGAGCAGAGAGCCTGATTGGGGGGGGGGGGGGGGGGGGGGCTCAGTCCCAGGACCCTGAGATCATGACCTGAGCCGAAGGCAGAGGCTTTAACCCACTTAGCCACCCAGGCACCCCTACACTTAACTTCTTAACCCTCAATGCTCTTCTGCAAGATACACCTATGGCTCAATCTCTCACCACTTCAGGCTTTATTCACGATAACTTATTGTTTACCCCTTCTCTGAATACCCCTACAATAGCATACCTTCCCTGCTCATTCTAACCCTCTTATCTTGCTTATTGTGTTTTTTTTTTTCATAACACTTCTCATTGTTAAATGCTTGAGGCTATGTTTACCTTTCTTCGTGGAATAAAATTCTATACATATCCTCCCCATTCTAAGGTAATTTTTTTTATTTCATATGTGTCTTGTTTTTAGATCCTCAGAGAGTAGAAACCAAGGATGTGTCCTTTTCACATCTATATTCTCGGCAATTGGCTTAGGGCCTCCCCTTTAACAGGTGTTCACTAAATGTTTTCAAGTGAATGAATTTAAAGTGTCATCTTTTCCCATCTTCTGACTATTTTGCCCCTCAACAATTCACTACTACAAGTTCATATTTCAAGTATAGTCTAAACCACATTACTAGTACTTATTTCTAAATTATGTTGTCTTTCATTCTTTCAGGTTCTTTTTTTAAAAGATTTTTTGTTGGGGCTCCTGGGTGGCTCAGTGGGTTAAAGCCTCTGTCTTCGTCTCACGTCATGGTCCCGGGGTCCTGGGATCGAGCCCCGCATCGGGCTCTCTGCTCAGCAGGGAGCCTGCTTCCTCCTCTCTTTCTCTCTGCCTGCCTCTCTGCCTACTTGTGATCTCTGTCTGTCAAATAAATAAATAAAAATCTTTTAAAAAAAGATTTTTTGTTTATTTTATTTAAAGTTTTATATATTTATTTGACAGAGAGAGATCACAAGTAGGCAGAGCAGCAGGCAGAGAGAAAGAGAGGAGGAAGCAGGCTCCCTGCTGAGCAGAGAGCCCGATGCGGGGCTCGATCCCAGGACCCCGGGACCATGACGTGAGACGAAGACAGAGGCTTTAACCCACTGAGCCACCCAGGAGCCCATAAATACATTATTTTTAAATTTAAATTTTGGTCAGTGGTGTTGAAGTATTGGTACTGAGACAACGAATAACAAGTAGGAAACTGGTTTGGTTAGGAAGGTCAGGACAAGAGGCGACATTTAAGGTGTGATCCAAAGGATGAGAGAGGTAGCTATACAAAGAGAGAAAATGGGAAGAAGAAAGGCTCTGGTCAAAGGGAACACCACCTACAAAATGCAGAGGCAGGAATGAGTTGCTATGGTGAGCAAGGCAGAAATGGCAAGAGGTAAGATTGGAGAAGTAGATGGGGCAGAGCAATACCTCTTGTAAGGCATTGTAAAAAGTTTATAGGCCTTGGGAAGCAGTTGAAGAGTTGTAAAGAGGGGAGTAATTTGATCCAAGTCATGCTTTAAGATGAATGCAATTTTATTTTATTTCTTAAAAAGATTTTAGTTATTCATTGGAGAAAGATACAGAGACAGAGGCGGAGAAAGAGAGAGCACAAGTAGGGGGAGAGGCAGAGGGAGAGGGAGAAGCAGACTCCCTGATGAGCTAGGAACCCGACCTGAGGCTCCATGCCAGGACCTGGAGATCATAACCTGAGCCAAAAGATGCTTAACCATCTGAGCCACCCAGGCACCCCTGAATGCATTTTTAAAAAATCAGGAGGGAAGGCACCTAGGTGGCTCAGATGGTTGAGCATCTGCCTTTGGCTCAGCTCCTGATCCCAGAGGCTCCCTGCTCAGCGGGGAGTCTGCTTCTCTCTTCCTCTGCCTCTTCCCTATCTTGTGCGCACTTTTGCTCTCTCTCTCTCTCTCCCTCACTCGCTCCCTTTCAAATAAATAAATAAAATCTTCAAAGAAACTAAAAATAAAAAAATCTGGGGTGCGTGGCCGTCTCAATGGGTGGAGCATGTAAATCTTGTTCTTGGGGTCATGACTTTAAACACCACATTGGGCCTAAAGCTTACTTTAAAAAACTCCAACAGCTCTGATGATAATTGACTGCAGGGAGAAGAATGGAGTTGTTGCATTAAACTAGGCCAGGGATACCTGTAATCTGCGGTGAGGTTTCTATTGTGGGAATTTAAGTAATACAAGTTAAAATTCTGGTCTTTGATAACTCCTTTATTTTAGCTAATAATATGCTATCAATCATGACATCTTACAGGTTTGTTCAAGGGTTTATAGATTCTCACACACAACTCCATATTTCTTTGTTCTCACAGACCCAACCTAGGCCTGTGTTACCACTCACCTGCATGATTGGACCAACCTCATTCCTGAGCTCGGTTTTCAGTCAAGCTGTTCCAATACAACCCATGCTAGTTGCTGCTAGAACAAACTAACTTTCTTTCTTCCTTAAAAAATTATTTATTTATTTATTTATTTATTTGGCAGAGAGATGGTGAGAGAGGGAACACAAGCAGGGGGAGTGGGAGAGGGAGAAGCAGACTCTCCACCAAGCAGGGAGCTCAATGCTGGGCTCTATGTGGGGCTTGAATCCAGGACCCTGGGATCATGACCTGAGCCCAAGGCAGAAACTTAACGACTGAGCCACCCAGACACCCCTAGAGCAAACTTTCAAAAACAACACTGAACACGTTTCTGCTCTACTCAAATTATATTTATATATTATAGTGATATATATAGATATCATATCACTATTATATATATATATATAATAGAGCTCAAGAGGCTCTATAATATGGGAGCCTAGGTCCCTGATAGTCCAGCCCAAATCTACCCAGTCAAATCATAATACCTGCCTGGTGCTTTTTCCATCTCTCCCCCCCCCCTTTTTTTTTTTTTTTAAAGATTTTATTTATTTATTTGACAGAGATCACAAGTAGACGGAGAGAAAGGCAGAGAGAGAGAGAGAAGGAAGCAGGCTTCCTGCTGAGCAGAGAGCCCGATGCGGGACTCGATCCCAGGACCCTGAGATCATGACCTGAGCCGAAGGCAGCGGCTTAACCCACTGAGCCACCCAGGCGCCCCTCTCCCCCTTTTTGTATGTTATTTTCTCTTATATCATCCCTTCTGGATATTAATCCCCATTTTACCTACACGGGAACTCTAAGTGGCTAGTTTTGTTAGAAGCATAGTCTGTGGCTAGATGTTGTGCTCTTATCTTTTATATTCTATTAAAAATGTATCCATTAAAATTCAGAATTTAGAATCATTAATTACATGGTAAAGTGTCTATAATAAATGTTTTGAATTTTAAATATTTTATAAAACCGTGTATAGTATGATTATAATCTAATAAGAGTGGTTTAATCTGTGAGGTGAGACTGGGGGTGATTTTTGTTTCCATGAGGTATTTTTCTGGATTTTCTAAACTTTTTCTTTTCTTTTTTTTTTTGACAGAGAGATAGAGGGCAGACGTAGGCAGAGCAGCAGATAGAGGAAGAGGAAAAGGTAGATTCTCCACTGAGCAGGGCGCCCGACCTGGGGCTTAATCCCAGGACCCTGGGTTCATGACCTGAGCCAAAGGCAGCTTCTTAACTGACTGAGCCACCGAGGCACCCCAAACTTTTTATAATTAATATGTATTACTTTTATAACAACAATCACCAAAAAGAATGGGGGGAAATATGTTATGTAGCCTTTAAGATTGTCTCAAACACTGGCATCACTGGCTTCTTCACTCCCTCATCACCATCACCATTTTCTACATTATCCTCTCTCCCCCCATCTTTTTTTTTTTTAAAGATTTTATTTATTTATTTGACAGAGAGAGATCACAAGTAGATGGAGAGGCAGGCAGAGAGAGAGAGGGAAGCAGGATTTCTGCTGAGCAGAGAACCCGATGCAGGACTCGATTCCAGGACCCTGAGATCATGACCTGAGCCGAAGGCAGCGGCTTAACCCACTGAGCCACCCAGGCGCCCTCCCCACATCTTTTTTGAAAGTCAGGTGTGACTTAACACATTTTCCTGCCAAACTGGGAGGTCCTTGAGTAAAGACACTATGTCTTGCCTATTGTCACAACTCTCCATTCCTAGCCATTTTACAATTTCTTGCTGAAGCCAGGAGTTTAGATTTTTTAAGGCTGAATAAAATGCCAGCAATATCAGGAAAGAAAGGCTATCAAGGTAAGAGCTATAATTTTGAGGAGTCCAGTGAACTAGTCCTTTAACTACTTAGAAGCATTTGTTAAACCTGTTAACCTTAAGCGGCACCTGGGTGGTTCAGTGGGTTGAGCATCAGACTCTTGATTTCTGCTCAGGTCCTGATTTCAGGGTTATGGGATTGAGCTCCATGTTGGGGGTGTCATCCTGAGCATGGAGCCCGCTTGGAATTCTCTCTCTCCTTCTCCCTTCGCCTGTTCCCAGCTTACGTGCTCTCTTTGTCTTTCTACAACTGAAATAAAACAAAACAAAAAAATCTGTTAAAAATTAAACTGTCAGTTATCTTACTGGGAACAAAAAGTTTATTCTGAAATAGCAGAGAATTGCATTTCCAGACACACAGGCTAGGGCTTTGCAAGTCTAGAGAACATGGGAGAGGACTACTCTTTACAGAGGAATGGCTAAGTTGAGAGGCCTTTGTTATAAACAAAACACCTCTCAGAATAAACTGGGAGCTCTAAGTGTAGTGGCTTTTCATTGGCTCAGTTGTGACAGTCTCTCATTGGCTGGGCTGTTGCTGGACAAAGAAATTCTTTCCTCCTGCTACAGAGGTAAATACAGTCTTTTTCACATGGGGAATGCAATGGAGGGGTCTGCAATAGAGGAAGAGTGGTATAAGAGCTTCTATGTCTGGTTCCTGACTCCACTGTGTGTGTGTGTGTGTAATACACACACACACACACACACACACACACACATATATATATATATAAATAATTTTAAGATTGATTAAAATTTATTTTTTAAAGATTTTTAAGATTAAGATTATTTTTTAAGATTTTATTAAGATTTATTTATTTAATATGTGTGTGTGTTTTAGGATTTATTTTTTTTTATTTTTTTTTTAAGATTTTACTTATTTATTTGACAGAGAGAGATTACAAGTAGGCAGAGAAGCAGGCAGAGAGAGAGAGAGAGGGAAGCAGGTCCCTGCTGAGCAGAGAGCCAGATGCAGGGCTCGATCCCAGGACCCTGGGATCATGACCTGAGCTGAAGGCAGAGGCTTTAACCCACTGAGCCACCCAGGTGCCCCGAGGATTTATTTATTTAAGTGATTTCTATACCCAACATTGGGCTCCAACTCATGATCTCAAGACAGAGTCCCATCCTCCACTGACTGAGCCAGCCAGGCACCCCTCCTGACTCCATTTTAAATGAGATTTCCTTTTATTAATTTTAAAGAAATCAAACAGGATTCAAGAGTAGGTAAGTGGAAAGGAGAGTAGAGGGGAACCTAGACTGGAAAAACAAGTTCCTCTAACTCAGATCAATGGACTTTAGGGAAATTCTTCAATCCCTTGAAGACAAAAATGTACCTAGGAGGGATGCCTGGGTGGCTCAGCCAGTTAAGCGACTGCCTTCCGCACAGGTCATGATCCCAGGGTCCTGGGATTGAGCCCTGCATTGGGACACCCTGTTTGTGTTCTCTTGCTCCTTGTCAAATAAATAAAATCTTTTTTTAATTTTTTTAAAAGATTTTATTTATTTGACAGAAAAAGAGAGATCACAAGTAGGCAGAGAGAGGGTGAAGCAGGCTCCCCGCTGAGCAGAGAGCCCGATGTGGGCCTCCATCCCTGGACCCTGAGATCATGACCGGAGCCCCAGGCAGAGGCTTAACCCAATGAGCCACCCATAAAACGCTTTTTAAAAAGTACGTAGGAGACCTTCATTTATGAATGGATCACTTGCTCATATGTATTGAGCACCTATTATATGCCAAGCACTGAAAACAGGTTCAAGAGAGGAAAAGGTAGATATGGTTCCTGACCTTAGGAAGCTTACAGAAGGTCTATTGTGAGAGACTCTACACAAACAATCACGTATTTACTTGGACAATTATAAGGTAACTTGAATGGTAATAGGCTAATTATACAGTTGCTGGGGAAACCAATTTTGGGAGGGAGTTTTGTTTTATTTTTTGTTTTGATTTTTAAGATTTTATTTGATTAGGAGCTCCTGGGTGGTTCAGTTTTTAAGTGTCTGCCTTCCACTGGGGTTATGATCCTAGGGTCCTAGGATTGAGCCCCCCACATCATACTCCCTGCTCATGGGGAAAGTTGTTTTCCCTCTCCCACTCTCCCTGCTCATATTCCTGCTCTTGCGGTTTCTTTCTCTGTCAAATACATAAATCACACCAAAATTTATTTATTTATTTATATATTTATTTGAGAGAGAGGGAGACCTGGGGGTGGGCAGGAGGAGTAGAGGGGTAAAGGGAGAGAGAGAATCTCAAGCAGACTCCCCAGTAAGCACGGAACCATATGTGGGACTGGATCTCAAACCCTGAGATTATGACCTGAGCTGAAATCAAGGGTGAGAAGCTTAATTGAAAGAGCCACCCAAGCACCCCTGGGAAGGAGATTTTGATGAGAGGTCTCTGTGCTGAGACCTGAAGAGTATAGATGACATAGGGAGGTAGAGAGGAGAGGTTTAGAAAATTTGTTCTAGCAGAAGAAATGGCAAATGTGAAGGGAAGACACATGGGCTAAGGCATTTTCTGAGGCTGCAACAGAAAGGGGGAGATCCAGCAGAGGAACTCATAGAATTTTCTTCTATTAAATAACCCATTCTTTAACCCCAAACAGCTCCTTCTTCTGTCCCTATGGCCTCGAAACCAGGCTTGCAAGCAATCTTGAGAGCCTGACACTTCCATTCAAGGCACTCAAATATTCTTATTTAAACACATTTAAGGAAGATACCGTTAATCCACCAGTAAAGAACAGCAGAGACAGGACAGTCTTGTTTAAAGCTCAAAACCTAGCATCCAACACATTATCTGGCACATAATTACGTTTTGTAAAATTACTTGTGAATTCAAGAAACAGGTGTACTTTAAAAAATATATTTTTAAAAAATGTATTTTTAAAAACGGATGGAATGTATAATTTTCCCAAGCTACAGACTCGCGTTTGCTTCTCTGCCTAGGCCCTCGGACCTCTGAAGCCCTTTCTTACCAGCATGGGGAGGCGAGGTTGGCTCTAGCCCTCAGGCGCGCTCAGCCTAGGTGTTGGCGGCGGAACCGCGAGGAGGCGGAACTTTGGGCTCGTGGAACGCTGGCCCTGCGGACCATCGGGAGGGAAGCACCGCACCCCTCCCAACCCTGGCCCGGAAGGAGCTGACGGGAGCTGGGACCTCGGCAGCCATCGCGCTTTGCAGTTCGAACTAGAAGGTTGTGGGGCGGACTCCAGGTGGGGAATTGCGATCTCTCCATTCGCAGGTGAGTGGCGGTCTCTTCCCCCGGTAGAACCGGCAGGCGGCAGCTGTGGATCGCAGGGAAAGTGCACTTTTCGGGCCTGAGCCCACCGGGGCCCCCGGTTGTGGCCAAGAGAGAAAGGGGTCCCTGTTTTCCTCTCCGGAGTCAGGCAGCACTAAGGGGAACGGGTTCTTTTCCTGCTCTGCGGTGGTCGCTGTTAGAGTCCTCTGGATAGTGCACCTGCTGCTGTCAAACGGTGTCATCTGAGGAAAGAACGAGCTGACTGTAAGGCGCAGATAAGCCCTTCCTTCCCCTCAGCCTCAGTTTCCTCACCTGATGAGGTGAAGGCGGCCAGGATCACTGACAGCTCCGGACCCTGTGACGCGGTGTTTTCAGCTCTCCCAGTTAGTGTGCTGGCAAAGTGAGCTTCTTTACTAGTAGAAGTTAACGTTTGGCCATAGCCCAAGTCCCAGGTGAGTGGGAGAAAAGATAAACTGGTTGGGGGAAAACTAATGATTTATAAATTGTTCCCAGATTTTTGAACAGCATAGAGATTTGTTTTGACAACAGCTGAAACTCTGACCTCACTGGCCCAAAAACCAAACTCATTAGGTACTTAAGGTTTTTGGTACACTCGGGCAAAACGAGGTGAGGGAATCCTTTTAACTTGAAAAATTAAAAGTAGTATTATTTGCATATTTATCTGTCAAGCTCAGTATTACCACGGGTCTTACTCTGAAGAATATCCTAGGTTCAGTGTTAAAATACCAGTTTAGAGGATGAAAGAAGGGGCGACTGGGTGGTTCATTCCGTTAAGCGTCTGCTCATGATCTCAAGGTCCTGGGGTCAAGTAGGGCGTGGGCTCCTTGCTCAGCGGGGAGTCTGCTTCTCCCTCTGCTTCTCCCCCTGGCTTGGGCGCACCCTCTCTCTTTCTACCTCAATAAAATAAAACTTAAAAAAAAAAAGTATGAAAGAAAATGAAACATTTACTGTCTCCTATGTGTGAGGTGCTAGCCATTCACACAATTCATTAAGGACGGTAATGATATCATCTCCATTTTACAGATGAGGAATAAGGGAAAATTAATAATTTGTCAATAATTGTGGTGCTGACATAGTAAAGCAATGTATATCTAATACTTTCTTTTAAGATTTTATTTATGTATTTGACAGACAGAGATCACAGGCAGGCAGAGAGGCAGGCAGAGAGAGGAAGGGAAGCAGGCTCCCCGCTGAGCAGAGAGCCGGACTCGGGGCTCGATCCCAGGACCCTGGGATCATGACCGGAGCCGAAGGCAGAGGCTTTAACCCACTGAGCCACCCAGGCGCCCCTCTAATACTGTTTTGAGGATTTAAACATTCATTACCAAGATATTTGGAACTTAGCCAATCTTATAGTTCAGTGGCATTTTCTTTTTTTTCTTTCCTTTTTTCTTTTTCTTTCTTTTTTTTTTTTTTAATTTATTTGACACACAGAGATCACAAGTAGGCAGAGAGGCAGGCAGAGAGAGAGAGAGAGAGGGAAGTAGGCTCCCTGCTAAGCAGAGAGCCTAATTCGGGACTCGATCCCAGGACCCTGAGATCATGACCTGAGCCGAAGGCAGAGGCTTAACCCACTGAGCCAGCCAGGCGCCCCAGAAAAGGAATGTTTTGACTTTATTTTAGAAATGTTAGAGAAGCATTGTTAATAATTACAAAGATAAGTAGTTGAAAAAAGTACATTTTAACCACCCTTTCCTTGCACTTCAAGCAGGAACTAAGACAAAAGATTAGGCTGTCAGGAATGAAAATCACTGGCACATTGAAGTTTATAAGTCAGAATTCTATAGTAATGATAATTTCTCCACCCTCTTTGAGTGTACTTGGCTGATACTCATTTAAATGATTTCTCTGCAAAACATTACTAAGCAAAAACCTTTAAAATTACATGTTTGAAATATTTCTTTTGTAAGTGATGAACCACTGAATTCTCCTGAAATCAATATGCACTGCATGTTACTCACTAGAATTTAAATAAAAATTTGAGGAAAAAGAAAAAATTTTATTTTTCTTGTATATAGCTTTTGAACAATTTCAATTAAGCGTATTTTAAGGGGGCGCCTGGCTGGCTCAGTCAGTGGGGCATGCTACTCTTGATCTTGGGGTCGTGAGTCGTGAGTTCAAGCCCCATGCTGGGCCTGGAGGTTTTTTGTTGTTGTTGTTGTTTTAAAGATTTTTTTTTAAAATTTTTATTTTATTTTATTTATTTGACAGAGAGAGAGAGATCACAAGTAGGCAGAGAGGCAGGCAGAGAGAGGAGGAAGCAGGCTCAATGCTGAGCAGAGAGCCCGATGCGGGGCTCGATCCCAGGACCCTGAGACCATGACCTGAGCCGAAGGCAGAGGCCCAATCCACTGAGCCACCCAGGTGCCCTGTTTTAAAGATTTTATTTATTTATTTGACAGACAGAGATCTCAAGTAGGCAGAGAGGCAGGCAGAGAGAGAGAGGAGGAAGCAGGCTCCTTGCTGAGGAGAGAGCCCGACGAGGGGCTCGATCCCAGGACCCTGGGATCATGACCTGAGCTGAAGGCAGAGGCCTTAATCCACTGAGCCACCCAGATGCCCCTGAAGGCAGAGGCTTTAACCCACTGAGCCACCCAGGCGCCCTTGGCCTAGAGGTTTTTAAAAAAAGTATTTTAAGGTTTGAATTTGTCACTGCTTATATTGATTTTCATTTTCTTAATTCAGTATAGGCAAGTGCAGTACTCAAGATTCACAACTTTTCATAACAAAGCATTTTTCCCCCTTCTCTCACTCTTAAAAAAAAATCCTATTTATATTTGTCACAGATTTAACCTTCCAGTTGAGTGTCACTTTTCCCCAAAGGAGACTTGAGTTTGTATTTTTTGTTGATTACGTGAATGCAAAGGTCTAATTCCATTACTATGATTGCTATGCATTCAGTCATAAAATGTTTTCTTGAGTTTTGTATTTGCATCACTGTTTCAAAACTTTAAAGGCTATAGAGAGAAAAATCTTAAGAATTTTAGGGGAGAGGGGATGCCTGGGTGGCTCAGTCGGTTAGGCGGCTGCCTTCGGCTCGGGTCATGATCTCAGGGTCCTGGGATCGAGTCCCACATCGGGCTCCTTGCTCCGCGGGGAGCCTGCTTCTCCCTCTGCCTCTGATTGCCACTCTGCCTGCCTGTACTCTCTCTATCTCTCTGACAAATAAATAAATAAAACATAAAAAAAAAAAAGAATTTTAGGGGAGAATATTTATAAGGGCAGCACTGTCTCGAAACATTTAACATTATTACTTTTCATCCTTGGTAATGCACAGGGCCTTACTGAAATTCTATAAAACATGGTCAAGCAGAGTTTGGGCTCATATTTCTAGTCCTATTTGAATTTGAAAGAGAATTGTGCATAATTTCTGAATTAGCTTACAGGTAGTTTACTGATCTTATGGAATTTATGCACATTTTCATCATAAACCCGATGAAGTTGGATAGAAAATTATGATTAATCTTTTCTAGTAAATATCTTCACCTAGAGTTGAAGGAAATTACTCTAGTACCTTCTCTGGTGACCGTGACAATGTTGTTAATATTTAAAGTTAAGTTATTCATGAAAAGTATCATTAAAAACTTCTTCAGGGGCGCCTGGGTGGCTCAGTCGGTTAAAGCCTCTGCCTTCGGCTCGGGTCATGATCCCAGGGTCCTGGGATCAAGCCCCGAGTCCGGCTCTCTGCTCAGCGGGGAGCCTGCTTCCCTTCCTCTCTCTGCCTGCCTCTCTGCCTGCCTGTGATCTCTGTCTGTCAAATACATAAATAAAATCTTTAAAAAAAACAAAAACAAAAAAACTTCTTCATATCGGGGCACCTGGGGGGCTCAGTCGGGTAAGCATCTGACTCTTGATTTCTGCTCAGGTGATGATCTCAGGGTTGTGAGAGGGAGCCCCGAGTCAGGCTTAGCTCTGGGCATGGAGCCTGCTTAAGATTCTACCCCCCCCTTCCTCCTCCCACCTTTTTTCTCTCTAAAACATTTTTTTCATTTTAAAATACTGAAGTTTTTCCATATTCTTGTTAATGTTGAAATTAACTTGAAAATTGGCATTTAGAGTTTATGCTTTTGAGGAGGCACCTGGTTCAGTTTATAGAGTGTACAACTTTTTATCTTAGGGTTATGAGTTCAAACTCCATGCTGGGTGTAGAGATTACTTAAAAAAAATCGTTAAAAAATTTGTTTTGAATTTCAGTTAATTTAGTCAGAATGAGTTAATGCCACTTTACATTGTGTAGTATTCAAAATATTTTTCAGGTACATTATCATAATTAATTATTCTTAAAACTCTGTGAGGCAGATAATATTCCTATTATAGGTAAGAAAAAACTGGAGCTCAGAAAGATTGCCTTTCCCAGAAGAAAATAATAGTATTTCAAAAGATGCATATTAAATCCAGATTTTTAAAATTCTAGGATAGGAACTCACTTGCACCATAGCTTTACCATCCTTTGCTTCCCAAAATTAATAATGTATTGTTTCTGTAATGTTACTCTGGTGTTATATTTGCCTTTTTAGATCATTGGCGCTTTTATTTTTATTTCTGTTTTTTAAAATTATTTTTATTGACATATAATGTATTATTTGCCCCGGGGTACAGGTCTGTGAATCATCAGTCTTATACATTTCACAGAACTCACTATAGCACATACCCCCCCAGTGTCCATAACCCAGCCACCCTATCCCTTCCCCCTACTCCCCCAGCAACCCTCAGTCTTTATTTTTTAATAATAGCTTTATTGATAGTTCATATACCATAAAATTTATCCTCTTAAAGTATACAATTAAAAAAAAAAGTATGCAATTCAGTGTTTTTAGTATATTCACAGTGTTATGTAACCATCACCACCATCTATTCCAGAACATTTTCATCACCCAAAAAGAAATCCACTACCTATTAGCAGTCACTCCCTATTTCCCCTTACCTCCCTTGTCTGACAACCACTAACTTAGTCTGAGAACTTACATGTTCAGGACATTTCATGTAAGTGTAATCATTCATTTAAGTTTAATGGGAGAAGGCTTTAAGCAGTTATTTGTAATTTGAGAGCTTCTGCTCGATTCTACTCTTAAGTGCTGATTTTCGTGTTACTGGAGTAGATCATTTTTCTAATCTGTATAGGCACTTTCCTGTTTGTTGTTCATGCAATAAATAAATCTGCTGACGTGTATATGTTTCCTTATTCTTGACCTTTGCTCTTCACATGTCTAATAGTGTATTCATGGTGTTGTGTAACCTCTTCTCAGGGCTCAGGTATCTGTGGCTAAGTAACTTTATTCTTAGTTGGGCATTTTTATTTCTACTTTGAAATGACTAATGCTTGCTACCTTGTTTTAAGGTCCTTAGAAACCACAACTTTATAGAAATATTAGTATCTCATTATCTTCTAAAGCAGAGTTTCCCCATATGTGTTAATAAATTATTTCTCTAGGGGCAAATTTTACAACAGTAAATTTGGACCATCTTTATGCAAAGTCATTTTTCTTTCAAGGTTTACACTATTCCACTCTCTGTCAGTCTCATAGCTTTCACCTACTAACAGTCATCTTCAGTGAGGAATTCCTTTTTTAGTAAATTCTGCTCTCAACATGGGGTTCAAACTTAGGACCCCGAGATCAAGAGTCACATGCTACACTGACTGAACCAGCCAGGCACCCTTTCAAGGACTTTGTCACTTGATTCACAATCTTGCTCTCTCTAGCTCTCCGTTCTTCCAGGTGATTTTGTTGTCAGTGTGGACAGTATACCATGTGTCCTGGCTTCCCCTTTCTTTCACTCCAGTTTTCTTCATCTGTCTGTGCCAGAGCCAGGCCTTGGAACTTGCCACCACCCAGACCTGATGCTCTTGAATTTCTGAACGTGGCATTCTTCTCCAGTTTGCTGACACAGTTCTGCACCATCTTTCACTTTTCTCGCCCTTTTTACTATGACTATCTCTACAGTTGCTTTTTGATCAGATTTCCCCCCCTGTTCTCTTAGTTCTCTTCTGTGAGAAGCCTGCCTTTGCTCCCAAGTTTATCCCTATATGCTAGCTGCCTTTATACCTTTACTCACACAGCCTGAACTTTTGATCATACCACTTCAGCCTCTCACTAGTACTCTCAAATTCCTGTTCCCTTGTCTTTTTTCAGGTCCTAATCCCTGTTCACTCCATGTTCTGTAAAGCTGATCCTCGCTGGGAGGTGAGGGCAGCAGGGGAGGTTGGAAATCCATGCAGATGGGCAGAGCGGTGAATGTTTTTCAGCCCCAATCAAGCACTTGTCTCTTTTTAGCAGTCCTTTAACTTGATCTTTTCCCCACAGTAGTTATTCGAATCTTCACTCTGCTCCTCAGAAAAGTCTCTGTACCCGTTCTTCACTTTTGTTGTTGGATTCCTGCAACCTCCTCTGTACGTTCCTGGCTCTCCTTCCTTCTACTCTTAGAGCAGACGTGCTCTCAGCCCTGGCTTTTCTTGAGACTTTGCCCTTTTGCTTAATTCCTTCCTTCCCTTTCTCTCTCATCTTTAACCTCTCCCTTTCTGCTAGCTCCTTATCAACATACTTAACCCTTCTTTAAGAAGAAAATCCCACTCTCATTCATTTCAAACTCTTCGAAAGAGGAATCTTTCCTTACTGCCTCTAACTATTGACCTTCTGTCCTACTCTCTCCATAATAACAGCAGCCAGGTATTAAGTACTTATTTTGTGGGTTTTATTTTACTTGATCTTCACAACACCCTGCAAGAGTTGGCAAAAGAAACTGTAGCTTGTTCTAAGGTCACACAGTTAATTACTTCTGGAGACCTGGCTCTGCTGTGCTTTAAGTACTGGCCTTGGGTCTCCAGGACTTCTGCTCTGCTGTGGGCTGCTTATGCTCTCAGCGGTTGTCACCTTGTCATGAAGAAAGCTGTGACATCTCTGCAGTGGTACTTCGTGGGGCTAACTTCTTTCCGCTTTTGCCACCATCTCTTCTTGTTTTTTTGTTTTTTTTTTTTGTTTTTTTTGATTTTGTTTATCTGAGAGAGTGAACGAAAGAGAACACAAGCAGATAGAAGGGCAGAGAGAGGGAGAAGCTGACTCCCCTCTGAGCAGGAAGCCTGACTCCGGGCTCAATCCCAGGACCCCACAATAATGACCTGAGCTGAAGGCAGATGCTTAACTGACTGAGCCACCCAGGTGCCCCTCTTCTAGTTCTATCCTTGCAGGGTTCTTTTGGTTCTTCCACTCCTCTGTCCCTTAAGACCATCTCAAGTGAAAAGTCATTTCTTCCATAGCATTTGGCTGGTGCTTGAGGCAGGAGGCCTTTAGGCAGAATAGGTGGGAGAAATTCATTTGTTGGTTGGGAAGGAGAATGGGTAGAGGTTTTAAGGTGGTAAATTATAGGTCACCAGCAGTGAATGGCAAGTGGTTCACTTTGACCCAGGGAAAGCTAGAAATAGAGAAGATTTAAGCTTGTAAAGGTGACCAAAAGATAGTGGAAGTTCTGAATTACAGGATGAGGAGTTTGAATCATTTCTTAGCCCACAAACCTCCGGTGGCTCTCTATCCAAAGGTATAGGATGGCCATATAATTTCATATCTAATCAGGATGTTTCTGAGAGTGAAAGGAAGCACTATTAATAATTGTACTGGAGCACCTGGGTGGCTCAGTGGGTTAAGCCTCTGCCTTTGGCTCAGGTCATGATCTCAGGGTCCTGGGATCGAGCCCCGCATCAGGCTCTCTGCTCTGCAGGGAGACTGCTTCCCCCTTTCCCTCTGCCTGCCTCTCTGCCTACTTGTGATCTCTCTGTCAAATAAATAAGTAAAATATTTATTTGTTTATTTATTTTTTAATATTTTATTTGACAGCGAGATCACAAGTAGGCAGAGAGGCAGGCAGAGAGAGAGAGAGAGAGAAGCAGGCTCCCCGCCAAGCAGAAAGCCCAATGTGGGGCTCCATCCCAGGATCCCGGGACCATGACCCGAGCTGAAGGCAGGGGCTTTAACCCACTGAGCCACCCAGGCGCCCCTAAGTAAAATATTTAAAAAAAATAATTGTACTGAGCTAACTTTGCGGAGACTGTCCCCAGCAAGCTGGGAGTTATAGTCACCCTGATCATGCAACAAGTCAAGTCTAAGATGACATTTTGATGAAGCCATTCTGGAGGGTGTGTACAAACTGGTACAAACAGAATTTGAGGTTAAGATGACAGTTTGGGAATGTGATTTAAGGTTCTTCACTTACTGGTGCCTGTATGAATCAAATAAGCTTGAGACTACAAAAACTGATAGAGCTGGGATATAACTAACTGGATGTGGGATGTAAGGGAGGAGGAATTACACATCAGAGTTATAAGCTGGAGTGATTTTTAAAAATGGTACATAACCATTTTTAAAAAATTAAGCCTTGGGGTGCCTGGGTGGCTTAGTCTTTAAGAAGATGTCTGCCTTCGGCTCAGGTCGTGATCCCAGGGTCCTAGGATCCAACCCCGAATTGGGCTCCCTACTCAGCAGGAAGCCTGCTTCACCCTCTCCCACTCCCCCTGCTTGTATTCCCTCTCTTGCTGTCTCTATCTCTGTCAAATAAATAAAATCTTAAATATATATATATATATCTCTTTAAAAGAAAATCTAGGCCTTGGAATGCCTGGGTAGCTCAGTCGGTTAAGCCTCAGCCTTCAGCTCAGGTCATGATCTCAGGGTCCTGGCATTGAGTCCCACATCGGGCTCCATGCTCAGCAGGGAGTCTGCTTCTCCCTCCCCCTCTCCCTCAGCCGGCCACTTCCCCTGCTAGTTCTCTCTTTCTCTCTCTCTCTCTCTCTGTCAGATAAATAAGATTTTTTTTTTTTTGACAGACAGATCACCAGTAGGCAGAGAGGCAGGCAGAGGGGGGGGGGGAAGCAGGCTCCCCGCAGAGCAGAGAGCCGGATGCGGGGCTCGATCCCAGGACCCTAGGATCACGACCTGAGCCAAAGGCAGAAGCTTTAACCCACTGAGCCACCCAGGCGCCCCTCTGTGTCAAATAAATAAATAAAAATCTTAAAAAAAAAAAAAGAAAAGAAAATCTAAACCTTTAAAACTGTCATAAAGCCACTGCAATGTAAGAGAAAGGGAATGGACCTGGAAATCAGAAAGACCCATGTTTGGAACTTCAATGTGACAATCCCTAATACTTGAAATTTAGTTATTGTAACTTCAGTTTCTTCTTCTGTAAAATGGAACAGTAATGTATTTACTTTGGGACCCAGTCAGTAGAGCATGTGACTCTTCATCTTGGGGTCCTGAGTTCAAGCCTCACATTGGGCATGGAGCTTACTTAAAAATAAAAATAATATAATATTTACTTTGAAAGGTTGTTGGGGTATTTAGTGGTGACATCCACAAAGTGCCTGGTCCTGTGTCCACATGGTAGGAGAAATAGAGCAGCTAACGCTGAATGCTTCTTCCATGCCAGCTGCTAAGTGCTTTGTGTGTAGTAATGGATTTAATCTTCACAGCCATCTCAGGTAGCTATTACTGTCCCCAGTTTACAGGTAAGGAAATTGAAATAACTTGTCTAAGGTTAGTGGTAAAGTCCTGGCTCTGTAGCTCTTGTTTTTTTTTTTTTTAAAGATTTTATTTATTTTATTTGACAGACAGAGATCACAAGTATAGCCATCTCAGGTAGCTATTACTGTCCCCAGTTTACAGGTAAGGAAATTGAAATAACTTGTCTAAGGTTAGTGGTAAAGTCCTG
The DNA here is from genome assembly GCF_902655055.1 of Lutra lutra. Taxonomy (NCBI): domain Eukaryota; kingdom Metazoa; phylum Chordata; class Mammalia; order Carnivora; family Mustelidae; genus Lutra; species Lutra lutra. The sequence goes on along the minus strand of NC_062282.1, from coordinate 73,945,810 downwards.
GCTCTGTAGCTCTTGTTTTTTTTTGTTTTTTTTTGTTTTTAAGATTTTATTTATTTTATTTGACAGACAGAGATCACAAGTAGGCAGAGAGGCAGGCAGAGAGAGAGAAGGAAGCAGGCTCCCCACTGAGCAGAGAGCCCAATGTGGGGCTCGATCCCAGGACCCTGGGATCATGACCTGAGCCGAAGGCAGAGGCTTTAACCGACTGAGCCACCCAGGTGCCCCTGTAGCTCTTGTTTTTAACCTTTCAGCAAATCATAATGCTTACAGGGGTAGCTGCTACTTCTTGTGAGCTTTGCTTTGTTAAATTGAAAGAATGATTCAATATTGTTTCTTAGGTCCAAATGTTTCAAGTAGGAAGCATGAGACCAAACACCTAAATTTAGTCTCAGATATCTTTGTTCCTCATTCTGACTTATGCCTCACTTGTGACCATCTGTTGACTAACGCTGTTTGCAGCCCCCTAACCTGTCCCATCACAGTACCTGAGTTTTTGCTGTCCTCACTTCGTTTCACACTTCTGCACATAGTATAACAACCAATAACCACTTAGCAAACTCTTATTTAATCTTCAAGATTCAGGCTGAACATCATCCAAGAAACCTTTCCTTAGCTACAACTTGCCTTTGTAGAACTGGGGAAATAGGACTGTGGATGTAGAGACAAGGAGGACTGGTTTTCTCTTTTTCTATACAGAACATAAAGTCATTTGTGAGCATACCATACCCCTTCTTACTGCATTACTTCTTTTATTCTGATTTTCCACTGTTAGGATTATTAATCCACTTATAGCTTAAGATTTTCAGTATGGTCAGTTTTTTTTTTCTTTGTGTTTGTATAAATTTTGAAATTCTATAGGGTAAGTTGTTACCATCCTAGATAATATCCTATTCAGTTTTAACATTTTTTAGTTGAATTACATTTGTGTAGCTAACTTACCTCTCTAGACTATAACCTTTTCAAGAGAGTCATGTTTATTATCATATTTGTATCCTGTATGGTGTCTAGCTCAGGATCTTGGACATAATATGAATTTGGTAATCATTAGAATTAAATAAAATGTCTTAATATACCACTGCTTAATTTGATTCCCTGCAGTAAAAATTATGATTCTATTTGAAAAATAAACATCTTACCTAAAAATCTTCAGGAAAGATAAGTCCCTTATATATATTTTCTGTGACTACAAGTTTTAAATTTCTACATGACCTAGAAGAATAATAAAGAATGAGATATAATTTTCAACTTGAGTAAAATAAGAATTTCTAAGGTACTGGATTTTTTTTTTTTTAAGATTTATTTATTTAGAGCAAGCGAGCGGTGGTGAGGGTCAGAAGGAGAGAGTTTTGGGATTTAAGATTTATTATGTCAGAGAGAGAGACTGCATGTGTGCACAAGCAGGGGGCTCAGCAGGCAGAGGGAGAAGCAGGCTCCCTGCTGAGCAAGGAGCCAGATATGGGACCCGATCCCAGGATGCTGAGATCGTGACCTGAGCCAAAGGCAGGTGCTTAACCAACTGAACCACCCGTGCATCCCTGGATTTTTGTATATATTTGTGGCTCTTCTAGTTCTCATTCTTGTGCTACCGACACATGAAACTTCATAATTTGTGAGTCACTCTCAGTCAGGAATGGACTGATTGCAAGAACAAAATTTTGCTCTTGCGAGTTAAAGGCGATGGAAGAGGGGAGAGGCTATTGCCTGGATCCAGGGAATATCCTAGTAAATACTGCTAGGACTCCTAAACTGGAGGTAGGTGTCTCTTTTGTCTCTCACTTTCAATGCAATGTAATCTCCTAATACCTTATCATCTAGCAATCTTTGAGTTTGGTGGGCCTGCCTGGATCAAGGTTGGCAGCCCACTGACGGAAATGGTTAAAGAAAGCAGTGTTGTGGAACACCTGGGTGGCTCAGTAGTTAAGCATCTGCCAACAGCTCAGGTCAGCTCAGGTCATGATCGCAGGGTCCTGGGATCAAGTCCTGCATGGGGCTCCCTGCTCAGTGGGAAGCCTGCTTCTCTCTCTCCCACTCCCCCTGCTTGTGTTCCCTCTCATGCTGTGCTTCTGACTGTCATATAAATAAATAAAATCTTAAGAAAAAGAAGTGTTGTGTGTCACACTTGTCTAAAGAATGTCAAAGATAGCAGAACTTTTCACATTGGTAGGACTTGGCCCAAATTTGGGCCTGGGTTTTGTTTAGCTCTAGAAAATGAACTTTGGGGGCGCCTGGGTGTCTCAGTGTGTTAAAGCCTCTGCCTTCGGCTCAGGTCATGGTGTCAGGGTCCTGGGATTGAGCCCCGCATCCGGCTCTCTGCTTAGTGGGGAACCTTCTTCCCCGTCTCTCTCTGCCTGCCTCTCTGCCTACTTGTGATCTCTCTCTGTCAAATAAATAAAATCTTTAAAAAAAAGATTAAAAAAAAAAAGAAAATGAACTTTGTTGTCTGAAAATGTATTTTTGTGTATGTGATCTTTCATTTCTCCAGGATTTTTTCCCTTTTCTTTCCATATTAGCTTTATTAGTTATCAGGCCATGTCAAGTTAATGCTAAACGAAACTATGCTCTGCATTTTCTACTGTGATTTAAGAAAATGTTTTTTTAATATTTAGTAATATGATTAAAATTTGAAAAATGCAGAAAGATGATAGACCCCCAAATTTGCCACCATCTGCTATAAAAGACCAAAAGTAACAGAAAGTGGGTTTTTACTCCACTTAGGTATAATCAGACTTGGAAAACTTACTTAATTATCATAAATTTCCTTGTTTCATCTCTTTCTCTTTGCTCTTCCTTCCCCCACTCTAAGGTTTTGGTACGTATTTCATAGACCATATATACTTCATTTAAATTACTATTGAATATAGATTATTTCCAAAATTTTTCTTACATAATGCTTTGATGCACATCTTTTATACATAAAGATTGTCTGTATTTAGGACAATTTCTAAAAGTAGAATTCTTGGGGAGATTTCTGGGGGGTCGGTTGATTAAGCATCCTACTCTTCATCTCAAGCTCAGGTCTTGATCTCAGGGTTGTGAGATAAAGCCTATCTTTTATATAAATAAGTAAATAAATAAATAAACGAATAAGAATTCTTGGGTCAAGCAGTATAACATTTATTACTGCTGAATTAGTTGTTAAAAAGATTTGTACCAATTTATACTGCCACTAACTGCCTCTCTTACCACATTTTTTCCAGTTCTGGCTGTTACACTTCATTTTCGTGTTTACCACTCTGATTGGCAAGTAATGGTCTCTAGTTGTTGTTGTTTCTTTTTTTTTAGTCACTTTCTTTTGGTGGGTTTTTTAAAAATGGAAAGAGCTTTTACTTTTTCTTTCTTTCTCTTTTTTTTTAAGATTTTTTGTATTCGTCAGAGAGAGAGAGAGAGAGAGAGAGGGAGAACAAGCAGGGGGAGAAGCAGGCTCTCTGAGGAGCAAGGAGCTCGGTGAGGGACTCCATCCCAGGACCCTGGGATCATGATGCAAACCAAAGGCAGACACTTAACGATATCCATCCCCCCAACCTCCTTTTTTTTTTTTTTTAAAGTAAGCTCTACAGCCCGCGTGGGGCTTGAATTCAGGATCCTGAGATTAAGAGTCAAATGTTCTACCAATTAAGCCAGGCAGGCACCCCACTAGTTTGTATTTTAATGGCCTTTTTTTTTTTTTTTTTTAAATGCATCAGTATATATCAGATTAGACCATCCCGGATACAGGCACCTAGGTGGCTCAGTGGGTTGAGCTTCTGCCTTTGGCTCAGGTCATGATCTCAGCATCCTGGGATTGAAGCCGGCATCAGGCTCTCTCCTCTGCTTACTTGTGATTTCTCTCTCTCTCTCTCTCTCTGTCAAATAAATAAAATCTTAAAAAAAAAAAAAAAAAAAAAAGACCACCCTGGATACGAGTGGCTGACTCCTTATAGTAAGGTTCTTGTAGGATTATTTACTCAGAGTTCATGTTTAATGTTGTTAAATGGTGACTACTGAATTCAAACACTTTCTTTTCCAGACCCAGTAAGATTTCAATATGTCCTTCATATTTGACTGGATTTACAGTGGTTTCAGCAGTGTGCTACAGTTTTTAGGTATGTTGGCTCTTTGTTCTTTATTGTTATCCATTTAATCCTACTTAAATAAAAGTGCTTATTTGTCTAGAGCCTCTTTATACTATAACCCAGTAGTTGTGAATGTGAGCTTAGAAATCATACAAATGTAGTTACTCATTGTGTCACTTGTAAATTATGTAGTCTTGGGCAAATTACTTTTTCCACCTTAACCTTAGTTTCCTTATCTGTAAAATAAAAATAATTCCTACCCCTTAAGGTTATTGATAGGAATATTATTTACAGAAGTAGCTACCTTTGATTAGCCACTTTATCCAAGTGCTTTAGATACTTTATCTCATTTAATACTCACAGGAATTCTCTGCTTTATTTTTGTTACTATAAAATGCACGTTCTATAAAGTACCTTGTATATCATAACTGGCAGCATATAATCTGCTAAATAAGACTTGTATACCCAGCAAATCTGACTAGTGATTTTCCTCTCGTCTAGATTTTAAAGAGGAAAAATTTTAGCATCTCATTCTCTTATTTACACTCTCAACTTCTCACATTTTCCAGTGAAACAAGCTTTCGATTAACTTTTATGTTCTGATGCATACAGTTTTATTATTGTAGTAATTAATGAAGATATTTCTGGTCTTTTATTTTCAAATCATGCCCTAAGTTTAGTCTCCATGTAATCATCATCTTGAACTGGAACAAAGAGACGTACTTCATGTAATTACAGAGTTGTCAACATAATTCCTCACTGGCCACAACCATACTTATGAATTATCATCTTCTATGTAAATGGCTCTTTTTCCATAAACATAATTTTAACAAAGGAAATAAATTTTGTTTGGAAAATACACATTTTGTTTGATTACTGTGTATTAAAAGGACAAAAATGTAAGATCAAATTTTGTCAGTCTATTTTTATTTCTTATTTAGACCTCAATGCACATTTTTTAAAATCAAGGTTTGGGGTTTTTTTTTTCCTTTTTAAAATAAAATTCCTCACATTTTATAATGTCACTCTACTACAGGTCAAATATCCGATCTCTCTACATTACCTCCTCAAGAGCTCTTAAATATTTTTATCAGATTGAAATATTTTTTTTACATATTTGCAACAGCTGGGTCAGAAATAAACATTTTAAACTTCATTATACTGGGATAACCCAGGTTGTAACAGGTTGGTATCTATATCTCAGTTTATAGAAAAATTAATGTCTGCTGAACTATGTTGAAAAAGCAAAATAAATTGCCTAATACGCAGGAGCAAGAGGTTAATAGGGCTAACAGTGGGAGGCAGTGTAGAGAAATGAAATGAACCAAAGCTTTGGCATCAGGGGTGATTTCAAATCTTACATCTAACTTCAGCATTTGAGCAACTTAACTTTAAGCCTTTGTTCCCTTCTGTAAAAAAGAGGATAATAGTATTTACTTAAAAGAGTTATTTTGAGGATTACATAATGTGTAACAGCTTGCTTAATAGTGCCTGTCACAAGATAAGGATTTAGTCCAACCCACTTTAAAGATTAAAGTTGAAACGTTGTAGGTGTTCCCTTTTGGAATCTTACCCAGTGCACTTCTACTACTTAAAAAGATGGTAAGATTGATTGTGATTGCACTGGTTAGAAACAATCTGTTTAGAAACATTTTAAGAAATAGAAATGTCAGGGTGCCTAGGTGGTTCAGTTTGTTAAGTGTCTGCCTTTGGCTCAGGTCATGATCCCAGGGTCCTAGGATGGTGTCCCACATCAGGCTCCTTGCTCAGTGGGGAGTCTGCTTCTCCCTCTCCCTCTGCTTTTGCTCTCTCTAATAAATAAATAAAATCTTAGAAAAAAAAAAAGAAATACAAATGTATAAAAAAGTATTAGTCACAATTCATGATTAAATAAGAAATGTAGTATCCCAGCTCAAGTAAATATGGAAGACAGTCTTCCCCTTAGGATCAGAACTCTTGGTCACTGGGTTGTCAAAAGATTAGGACTTTAAAAAAAAAAAAAAAAGATTAGGACTTTAAACAATTTACTTCTTAAGCTTCAATGTGGATAAAGAATTGGGTATTATTTTGGCATGAACTTATTTAAATGGGTAACCTGAATTACAATGCCTTATGTCTTTAAAAGTTCATTTACTGGCTGAATGAATATTTTTGGAATTGCTACTATGTCCCCAGTGCTCATGTAATTCCATGGGTGTGAGACAATTAAACACATGAAACATAAAGTTCAATATTACTACATACCCCATTAGAATGTTCAAAAGTTGGACATTAACAATAACAGATGCTGACAAGTATGTGGATCAGTAAGAACTTTCATTCACTGCTGGGACTGCAAAATGGTACAGACACTTTGGAAGACTGGGTGATTTCTTACAACACTAGACATACTCTTACCATACAGTCTAGCAGTTGTGCTCCTTGGTATTTACCCAGAGGAGTTTAGAGCTTAGATCCACATGTGAACCTGCACACTGATGTTTTATAGCAGCTTCATTTGTAATTGCCAAAACTTGAAGCAACCAAGGTATCCTACAGTAGTTGAACAGAGAACTAAACTGGTTCGTCTAGACAATGGAGTATTATTCAGCACCAAAAAGAAATGAGCTATCAAGTCATGAAAAGACATGGAGGAAGCTGAAATGCATATTACTAAGTAAAAGAAACCAATCTCAAAAGGCTACATACTGGGCGCTTGGGTGGCTCAGTGGGTTAAGCCGCTGCCTTCGGCTCAGGTCATGATCTCAGGGTCCTGGGATCGAGTCCTGCGTCGGGCTCTCTGCTCATCAGGGAGCCTGCTTCCCTTCCTCTCTCTCTGCCTGCCTCTCTGCCTACTTGTGATCTCTGTCTGTCAAATAAATAAATAAAATCTTAAAAAAAAAAAAAAAGGCTACATACTGTTTGATTTCAACTATATGACATTCTGGCAAGGCAAAAAGGCAGAAATATGGAGACTAAAAAGATGAGTGGTTGCCAGGCAGTGGGGGAAGGGTGGGATGAATGAGCAGAACATACAGGATTTTTAGGGCAGTGAAAATACTTTGTATGATATTATAATGATGGATGTATGTTCTTATATGTCTATCAAAACACAGAATATACAAACTAAGAATGAGCCGAGCCCTAAGGTAACTCTGGGTGATTATGATGTATCAGTATAGGTTCATCATTGGTTAAAAATGTACCATTTTTACGGGGCGCCTGGGTGGCTCAGTGGGTTAAGCCTCTGCCTTCAGCTCAGGTCATGGTCCCAGGGTCCTGGGATCGAGCCCCACATCGGGTTCTCTGCTCGGCAGGGAGCCTGCTTCCTCCTCTCTCTCTGCCTGCCTCTCTGCCTCCTTGTGATCTCTCTCTCTGTCAAGTAAATAAATAAAATCTTAAAAAAAAAAAAAGTACCATTTTGGTGAGTGATACTGGAAATATCTGTACTGTCCTATCAGTTTTGTTGTAAACCTAAAACTCCTCTGGGAAAAAAAACCTTTAAAAAAAAATAATAAAGCTCAATTTTGAATTTCACAGTAAATGCCAATCTCTTATAAATTGGTCAATGCTCTTTTTCCTGTCACTTCCTCTATCAGTATTGGTTGATACATCTAAATTACGTGCTTGGTTTTTTTTGTTATTGCTTTAGTTTTCGGCAGTTCTGTGAATAGTTTAACCATATTCTCAGGGAAATTTGACAGTGAACTAAACTTTTTTTTTTTTAAAGATTTTATTTATTTGACACAGAGAGAGATCAGAAGTAGTCAGAGAGGCAGGCAGAGAGAGAGGAGGAAGCAGGCTCCCCGCTGAGCAGAGAGCCCGATGCGGGGCTCGATCCCAGGACTCCAAGATCATGACCTGAGCCGAAGGCAGCGGCTTAACCCACTGAGCCACCCAGGCGCCCCGTGAACTAAACTTTTTATTGAAAAAACTCACTATGATTTTTATGTCATAAGTGCTTAATTTTTTATCCACCATGAAAATTCCTTTAATTTTCCTTTTGGTCCAGCTTCATAAATACATGATGTCAAGTATGTTACGAGTATTTCTCTAATAGAGAACATTGCTATTTATCCCTAACTGGTCAAGGGAATCAGCATTGTGGTATTGAGACAGGTTTAGGTAACACATTCAATGACTGGGACAAAGTTTAGTTTTGAAATGATTTGAGGGGTGCCTGGGAGGCTCAGTCCATTGAGCATCTGCCTTCAGCTCAGGTCATGAGCCTGTGATCACAGTCAGATCCCTGTGCCTACTGCTCCCCCTGCTTGTGCTATCTCTAGCTCTCTCTGTCTCTCTGTCAAATGAATGAATAAAAATCTTTAAAAAAAAAAAAATGACCTGAACTTGCAAATCATGACAGATTTAGAATAGCTCTTCAAAACAAAAAATAGACTAGAAATTCAAGCATATTCAAGCCAATTTATAAAATCTTACAAGTTCAAAATATATTTTTCTTATGTAAATGTTATACTATACTTTTATTTGAAGTCTTTTGCTTGGATAATCTATGTCAGAGAGAATTTTGACTAATCATAGCTCTTACTCTGCAGGATTATATAAGAAAACCGGTAAATTGGTATTTCTTGGATTGGATAATGCAGGAAAAACAACATTGCTACACATGCTAAAAGATGACAGACTTGGACAACATGTCCCAACATTACATCCCAGTAAGTATATTCCCATGTACAACATGTTACTTTATCAATGATACCAGTTCATACGCACTAACAAAAAATTTTTTGTCTTTTGGTGTTTTTTGGTGTATTATGATCAGGTGATATGACCTATTCTTAAAATAGTATAATAAATCATAGCTAACCCACTCCACTTCCAAGAAGTACATTTAGATCTTAAAATAATACACATAGGTTTTTTTCAGTTAGTATACCCTTCTTCAGCTAGAGGAATTAAAGTTACTGTCTCAGGGATTTTAACATGATTGAGGTCTTTCCAACCAGATATTGCTTAGGCTATAAATAGTCACCGTTACCTTGTTTAGATAACCTAAATTTCTTTCAAGTTTTAAAACTACTTCTAATCATTATTCAGCGGACAGATTATAGTTTTACACTTTGCTAGTGACTCTCAATTTATTAACCAGTCAATTCTCTACTCTGAGAAACCTCAACAAAGTATCTGTTATAAAGACCATAGAATTATTCCAAAAAACAGGGCACATACAGATACATTTATAGAAAGTTTTAGAACAATTTGAAAAATAATTTACTGTGGTTTCTTTAAGAAAGACTGCCTGAATGACATTAACAATGACTCTATAAATCACTTAATACATACCATCCAGTAAGTATATAAGGTTATATCATGGTACTATTTGAGAAAGTAAAGTTCATGTTAAAGTGACAAAATTATTAGAATAGAAGACTAATTTAAATACCTCTGACCTTCTATCACTTGAAAAGACTGAGTCAAGTAGACATAAAGTTTTGTTTTTTCATTTTTTTAAAGATTTTATTTATTTATTTTGACAGAGATCACAAGTAGGCAGAGAAGCAGGCAGAGAGAGAGGAAGGGAAGCAGGCTCCCCGCTGAGCAGAAAACCCAATGTGGGGCTCGATCTCAGGACCCTGTGATCATGCCCTGAGCCACTCAGTGCCTCTAATTTTATTTTTTTAAACATCTAGTTCAAAAACAAGCTAATCACAGATTAATTATGAAATAATGAGTGTAGATTTAAATAATCAGCATAAAATTGAGCACTGGACCAGAAAGTAGATAATAATATGATAGTTATTTAATTCAGTAAATATACAGAGAACAAGGAAGAAGAATAACAAAAACAAAGTACTATTTTATCGATAAAACTCTTAATTGGAAAAGGAAGATTTCATAAAACTGATACATCTTTTTTTTATATTAGGATAAGAGTGGAGCTTGGCAAATAAGATTCTGATACAAGAACAATACTATTAAAGAAAAAAATGATAATTGTGAAATTGAGTATATAAATTGTATGCAAAAACAGTTGGAAGAGGGGCGCCTGTGTGGCTCAGTGGGTTAAGCCGCTGCCTTCGGCTCAGGTCATGATCCCAGGTCCTGGGTTCGAGCCCCACATCGGGCTTTCTGCTCAGCGGGGAGCCTGCTTCCTCCTCTCTCTCTGCCTGCCTCTCTGCCTACTTGTGATTTCTCTCTGTCAAATAAATAAATAAAATCTTTAAAAAAAAAAAAAAAACAGTTGGAAGAGACTACAGAGTGGTGTGGTATTATATTAGGTATAAGTCAGTTAAAAAAATGTTTTAAAGATTTTAAGTAATCTGTACACCCAACATGGGGCTTCAGTGTATAACCCTGAGAACAAGAGTTGCAATGCTCTATGAAGTGAGCCGGCCAGGCACCCCCATTTTTATATTTTTGATGTTGCTCTCCTTTATTCATCAAATATTTACTGATACCTATTTTATGTCACACATTGTTCAAAGTACAAGGAGTGAAAGCAGTGGCACAAAACAGTTGCCATCTCAACTTTCCTGCCATTCTTGTTCATTTTATCTTAACATTTTTCATTAATCAAGAACATAAAAAAAAAAAAAAAAAGAACATATATGATAAAGGTAATATGTATCTACCTTATGATCTGACAGTTCCATTGCTAAGTATTTATCAAGAAGAAATGAAAATATATATTCGCCAAAATCCTTGTACAAGAATGTTTATATCAGCTTTCTTTGTTATAGCCCCAAACTGGAAACAGCGCAGATACCCATCCCCACCAAAAGAATAAATGATGAAATTCTATTCAATAAGAAATAGGGATAACTGTTATATACAGTATATATTATGATGCTTGGAAGAAGATGATCACAAAAGTTACATACTGTATGGTATCATTTATATGAAATTCTAGAACAGGTGCAACAAACCTGTGATGATAGAATTCAGATTACTCCTGGGAGTGGACAGTGAGTGGGAAAGGGCAAACTCCCTGGGATATTAAAAGTTTTCTGTGTCTTACTCAAACTGGGACATTTTATAAAGTAGGGAGTGTATTAGTGTATTAGGGATTGTAACCATAAAGGTAATTTCCCAAGTAAATATAATTCAAGCATTATATTTACCTTATGGAAAGGAACACACTTTGAACACGAATTGTATTGGTTTATTCAGTTGGGAGGCTACATAAAGAATTTTTAATAAAATACTCTAGGGCCTCAGCAATATAATGGATAGTTAAAATTATACTGAACCTTTCATTATTATTGTAGGGGACTTCTGCTTTTGTTCTGGGGCAGTAAGAGCATCTGGAATTATCACACTGTAAGCAGCTAGAAAACTGGACAAACATATATACTACAACTGTTTTCAGAACTGGACAATATCTAACACAGGACTATGATTCCTGAGAGAAGGAAAACAAACCTTTCTTTATTCAAGTTTTACCACAGAGATAATCTTCAGACCATGGTGCAGGGAGAAGAAATCCAAACATAACCCAGTAGCCTTGCTGAGTTGAGACAGAGACTGAGGTGACGAGAATTTGCTTGGCATAATACCAGAGAGGAAGGAGCTCTACAGACAAAGAACTGCAGAAAGGTTCATGGCTAAATACCAATCCATGTGCATAGGGTAAAAGTCCCCTTGTCCAATCAAAAAACAATTTCTGGAGAAAGAATAATTGTAGCAGAGCTGTTAACCAAATAATTCTCAGAGTTCACATGCGCCCAGGAACCATTCATATTCCCACCAGCCGCAAAGGAGAGACCTGGCATTCACTAGAGACTCCAGAAGGGCCATACCTTAGTAATGGGACAGAAGTACTGGTAAAGTAAAGACAACTGTAACCTAGCAAAACTTAAAAACTGATCTGCAAGCAGTATAACTGTCTGCCAGCACAAAGTCCACCTCACTTCAAAGGAATACAGTGAAATCCAGCATCGAATAAAAAATGACTAGACATGCAAAGAAGCAGTAAAGTGTGACCCAAAACCAGGAGAAAAATCAATCAGTAGTGATAGACCCAGAAGTGACTAAGATCATGGAATTAGTAGATGAGGATGCCAAAAGAGCTGTGATGAATGTGCTCATGGACTGAAGGAAAACATGAAAAGAATGAGGAAAGAAATGGAAGATACAAGACAGAACCAAGTGGAAACGTCTACAAATGAAAAAATAACAGTAACTGAAGTGAAATTTTCACTCCATAGGATTAACAACAAAATAATGCCAGTACTGCAGAAGCAAGGACCAGTGAACTTAAGTCAACATAATAGAAAGTGTATAAAATGAAGCATAGAGAAAAGTGAAATGAAAAGATACTCAGTGACTTGCGGGAAAATAGGAAGCAGTTTAGGGCATCTGGGTGGCTCAGTGTGTTAAAGCCTCTGCCTTTGGCTCAGGTCATGATCCCAGGGTCCTGGAATCAGCCCGCTTCAGGCTCTCTTGTCAGCGAGGGGCCTGCTTCCCTCTTTCTCTCTGCCTGCCTATCTGCCTACTTGTGATCTCTGTCCATCAAGTAGATGAATAAAATCTTAAAACCAAAAACAAAGCAGTCTAGCCAACCTATACTTGAAGTCCTAGGAGAGGAAGGGAGGGAGGGAGCAGAAAAAAATTTGAAGACATAGCAAAAATTTTTATTGCAACCATGTTTATCATTAAAGACTGTCATCACTTGGTAATATGACAGCCATGAGAGAAAATTTCCCTGGTATCATCTAAGAAGAATTATAGAAAAAATTATTAGGTTGGAGCAGTTACTTGAATTCACAGCAAATAATTATCTGAATAGTTAATATTTTCAGCAGGAGAGAGAAGGAAAAAAAGTGTTGGATTTGTGGAGGTTAGTGAATACTAGAATATTATCACGACTTGTGTTATGTTGTCAGTATAAATTGAAGTATATCTAATTTTAACAAATTCTTGTATTAGTGCCTAAATGTTTGATTTGAACTTATTTCCAGTTAATCAAACATTAAGTAGCAATATATACCATGAATGGATATCTGATTTTCTTGTTGTAAGAATATATGATTTTCTTGTCATATTATTCAGCTTCAGAAGAACTAACCATTGCTGGCATGACCTTTACAACTTTTGATTTGGGTGGACATGTGCAAGGTAAGATTCTGTTACTCTTATAGTTGCTCTGTTTTAGTTTAATAAAAATGTGGCCATTAGTTTCCAGTTCATGAAATGTTGTTCTGTTCAAGGAAGGCAGAGTACACTTAAAATTTAAGAATTGTTACCACAAGATAAGCTTTTTTTTTTTAATCTTTTTTTTTTTTAAGATTTTTATTTATTTATTTATTTGACAGACAGAGATCACAAGTAGGCAGAGAGGCAGGCAGAGAGAGAGGAGGAAGCAGGTTCCCCGCTGAGCAGAGAGCCTGACGTGGGGCTCGATCCCAGAACCCTGAGACCATGACCTGAGCTGAAGGCAGAGGCTTAACCCACTGAGCCACCCAGGCGTCCCACCAAGAGATAAGCTTTAAACCAAAGTGATTTTCATGATACTCTTGGTCAGTTTAAGTCTTAATTGCTTTTGGTATAAAGCATGTAACCTAAATTTAGCCTCTGTCCTCTGCTCTAATCCACATTTCACCGATTGTCATAATCATGTTATGATGTTACTGCTCTGTATTAAAAATTTTCAATGGCTGACCTACAAAATGGAAGCCAAACTCATTGACCTGGCATTTGAGATCTCTATAATCTGATCCCAGTTTATTTTTTGAGTCTTTGTTTTCCCCTGTTCCCTTTTCTATTCTCTGTTCTCCAACCAAACAAAACCCTCTTGGTATTCTTCCTCTCTGTGCTTTTGCACATGCCATCCCCATCTGCACACAAGTAACCCACCTTCAGGGCCCAGTGTACGTGTGGCTACCTCCCATTCTCACCTGGGAATGCTCTCAATTATATTTCCATGGTGCTTAGTGCATTTGTGTAAATGTCTACAAGTTTGGAAAAGACTGTGTTACCTCCTCTACTAAACTTTCAGGAACTCAAGTGTATTTCGTATGTCCCCCAAAAGACATGACAGTACCCAGCACATGGTAATTCATAAATAGTGAATATTATAAAGTTGGTGGGCATTCTAAAGCTCCTGTGACAAATAGTTGAAAAGATTTTGGTGGTTGTGGCTAGTGAATGCACATTTGAGACATTATAATTATTTGAAATATATATGAAATACTCCAGAATACAATGGTTAGAGAGAATTGGAACCTAATGGAGTCTGAGACTTAATTTCTGTGTTGCTTTTAAGATATAAAACTGAAGTCAGTAAAAAGTTGCTTACCCCTAAGGCACTCCTAAAACTTCTCTAAAAATAATGTCATAGAAAAATTACCCTAGGGCGCCTGGGTGGCTCAGTGGATTGGGCCTCTGCCTTCGGCTCAGGTCATGATCTCAGGGTCCTGGGATCGAGGCCCGCATCGGGCTCTCTGCTCAGCGGGGAGCCTGCTTTCTCCTCTCTCTCTCTATGCCTGCCTCTCTGCATACTTGTGATCTCTCTCTCTGTTTCAAATAAATAAATAAAATCTTAAAAAAAAAAAAAAAAGAAAGAAAAATTACCCTAAAGGTTTTGTTGACTTCAGTTAATTTCTGTTGTAACAGTTTATTATTTTAACTTAACAAATCTGTACCCACTAATTTCCTCCTTTCACTGACTCCAAATTTATCAGTAGCAAAATAACTGCTAAACTTGAAATGTCAGAAAATGAATATTGCATTAAAATAGTGGCAGTCATCCAGTGAACTTAATGTGCATCATTGTCCATTAGTAGCAAATAATAATTCCACTTCTAACTTGGGAGAACTGGAGCAGAGTAAAATATTTGACTTGCTCACATCAAGGAAAGCCTTCCTTGGTCCTCTGGAAAAATTTGGCAACCCTGGGTTAAAGATGAATTTGAATATATAGTGAAGTGGTAGCAGCTAAGGGATAATTAAACTTGGTTTCTTGTTGGACTCTTCCATCAAACCATCTGCTAGGTTTGACCGGCAAATAAAATCTAACTCCTGATTGTTTTTGTTAGCTCGAAGAGTGTGGAAAAACTACCTTCCTGCTATCAATGGCATTGTATTTCTGGTGGATTGTGCAGACCATGAAAGGCTGTTAGAATCAAAAGAAGAACTTGATGTAAGTTAACTAAAACTAAACGTAGCTGAATCACTCTGGTAAGCTTGAAGAAATAGGTTGGAGATCTAAGTATCGGAGTGCAGATTTTCTGTAGTCTCTGATACAACTCCTGGCAATTTATGGAGCTCAGTGGTTAACTCTGCTTAGAACACAGAAACAGTAGCTTGGAGTAATTGTAGCTATTGAGGAGATAATAGCACAGACTTTCTTCCTGAAGACCTAAGCTCACTCTGTGCCGCGTACCTTTGTAGTATATTTCATGTCTGTGGCATACCTGGAGTGCCTTGGTCTTGAGTCCCTGGTCATCCTAGATGCCATTTTCTTCAGGAGTTGGCCGGAACCTGGAAATGGTATAACATGCTATCTTAGTCACCACTTCTACGAGTGAGTGGAGGCATGTGTAGGCACTACTTTTCCCCCTCTCCCAGGTCAGATGCTTCATAAAGTGGCTCAGGATCAGCCAGGAAGGCCAGGGCTTGATCTGGGACCACAGAGGAAGCAGTGATTTGACCTGACTGTGCCTCTGCCCAGAGCAGGCAAATAATTGTTCATGTGGCAAAGTCCAGGTAGGTTCTGTGGTCATGGAACAGGGTCAGGGATTTCCTGACCTACTTTGTGCCAGGCACGTGTATATTATATCATTTAATTCCCAGATCAACTCCATAAGGTAGGTGCTACTATTCCAAATTCGCTTTGAGCTTCATTGAGGCTTATTTGTCCAAGATCTCACAGTTCATAAGCAGTAGAACTAGAATTGAAACCAGGTCTGCTCAGCTTCAAGGTGTTTGTTTTAGAGTCCCTTAGTGATTCACAGAGCAAGCAGCAGAGTTGAGCATTTACACAAGGAGCTTACAGTTTCTTTGAGCTCACTTTTTTGTGTGTTTAAGTTTTTTTTGTTTTTTGTTTTTAACTCCTCTTTCCACCCAGCTTGGAGCTAAAACTCACAAGGCTCAGATTAGGAATTGCAGGTTCTACTGACTGAGACAGCCAAGCACCCCAGATCTTACTTTCAAATGTACAAAAAGTTTGTCAATGAAATTTGGCAGAACTGACATGCTATGGTAGAGAATGAGTCCTTGATACTCATTGGTATCTTGTCATAAGGCGCTCTTCAGATAATTTCATATCAACATCTTATCTTTCATTTTGTTTTGTTTCAGTCACTAATGACAGATGAAACCATTGCTAATGTGCCTATACTGATTCTTGGGAATAAGATTGACAGACCTGAAGCCATCAGTGAAGAGAGGTTACGAGAGATGTTTGGTTTATATGGTCAGACAACAGGAAAGGTAAATAAAACAGGTTTTTTTTTGACTAGTGTGAATATTTCATTTGACGGTGTAAAGGTCTTTCAGTTCAATGTCTTACTTATTTTTATCTTCTGAAATAGTTTAATTCCAATATTAGCACTAACAGTAATCATGGTGATTAGTCCAACTGGCAGTCTGCCTTTTTTTTTTTTTTGAGGTATAACTGATATATAATGTTAGTTTCAAGTATACAACAAAATGTCTTTTTAAATTACTGTTGTCCAACTACATATGCCCATTATTATTATTTTTTTCATAAAAACTCATTTGTACATTTGGGTCTTTAAATGTCTTTATGTGTTTTCTTTCTACCACTGAATGAAACCTTTTCTTGGGGATAACAAGAATGTCAAAAATCATGCTTGTGGGAAACCAAATGAAAACTTTCAAAGTTTTATTTGTCATAGATTTTCAGAATTAGCCCCCAAATAATATACTTAAATGTTTAAGCATTCCAATAGTGTATTGACCCTGAGTTCATCAGAGATAAAAATAAAATGTAAATTTGAACATAGGAGTGTTGGGGGATTTTTTGAACATAATACTTTTTTTTTTTTTTTAAAGATTTTATTTATAGGAGAGAAGGAGAGTGAGCATGAGGGGGTGGGGGAGGGAGAGGGAGAAGCAGACTCCCTGCTGAACAGGGAGCCCCGTGCTGGGCTGAATCCCAGAACCTGAGATCATGACCTGAGCAGAAGGCAGACCCTTAACCAACTGAGCCACCTAGGCGCCCCTGAACATAATACTTTATAATAAGCTTCAAAATGCGTTATTTTTGTAGTCAATTTTTACAGTCAATTTGTATGAGGGAGAGACCTTGGTATAGAAAAATCTCAGAATATACAAACAAAATGTCCTTGGTTTATATGTATTTCTTTCAGAGTAGAGAAATATTGCACTGTTTTGAAGGAGACTCTGGTGTTAGGGTAGACTTTAGTCTGTTTTCGGTGTCTTCTTTTCAGTAAGTCAACTCCCCATTTTTAGTAAATGCCTTGTTTAGTCATAAACCTACTCAGAAAGGTTTGTCTTTAATATTAGTGAAGCCGGCTTGGGTAACTTAAATTTTTCCAAGTCAAAGACTGTTTTCATTTTTATGTGCCTCACAAACTCCCCTCTTTCCCACTGAGTGAGAGGAGGAGGTTTCTTGTGTCTAAGGCACTTGTCTGCCCAACACCCGAGGCTTAAGCACAGTCACCCTTTGTTCTGAGATGTAGAAGCTGCAATTCAGCTGTAAAGTGGAGCTTTTATTTCATAAAGAGGTCATCCATCATAATATAATGTCTGTCTTCCCTTCTAGGGCAGTGTATCTCTAAAAGAACTGAATGCCCGACCCTTAGAAGTTTTCATGTGCAGCGTGCTCAAAAGACAAGGTTACGGAGAAGGTTTCCGTTGGATGGCACAGTACATTGATTAACAACCACTTGCATCGGTTCCAGGTCTCACCATTCAGGCCTACTCAGAGATTTGATCCATTCAACATGCATAACTTGAATTCAATAGACTTTTGTTGGTTAGAAAACAGATTTTTTTAGATTATTAATATTATATCAACTTAATTTGAGTGCAAATTGAAAACTGATTCAAGTTTGAGTATCACAATGTTAGCTTTCTAATTCCATAAAAATAGTTTATACAGTTTATAATCTGACATTATCCCCAGTGCCATTTATAAAGAACAACTTTCCAGCAGTACATTTGAAGCACTTTTTAACAACGTGAAGCTACGAATACAAACCATGTTTAAAAGCTCATCATGTTAAATTTTTATGTACTATTTTGGAACTAATTTTTAAATTTTAGATTATATGTCCACCTATCTTAAGTGTACAGTTAATAATTAGGTTATTGATGACTGCATGATGCCTTACAGTTTTCAATAATATTTTTTCTTATGCAAACGTCATGCAATAAAACACATCCTGATGTTTGGCATCTTTGTTGGGCAGGTGTTTCATTTTAATGTGTCTTATCTAGCTAGTATGTTCTGACATTTTGAGTATTTAATAACATACGTATGAGGGGGTTGTGGGGCAAGGAGACCACTTCAGAATTTTTAGGATAATGTGTAAATCTCTAGAAGCTTTTGCATTTACCAGAAGATACACTGTGTTTGGTTCCACCTTACACCACATTTCTCTCTGCATCGCGTGTATTTGTCACAGTAATGCTACCATGATTAATGCTAATGGGATCCACCTCCTAGTTTCTGTGGGATCGGTCTTTTGAAGAAAAGCACATCTTCTGGTACAACACAGGGTTAATTTGGGGTTTGACAGGGCTATAGCTCCATTCCAGTTGTCTGATTCTGAAGTATTCCAACTTACCGGTGCCCAGTTTGGTCATTTGTGCCTTTTCACCAAAAATAGTGACGGGCACCAGTGTCCCCACATTTAGAGGTACTCCCCACTCCCTTTTACATAATGATGCAGGTAGCACAGGTAGCACAGCACCTTGTGCGTAGTTTCATTGTGGAGGCCTGTGTGAGGAGAAAGGAACTGCCGTCTGAACTGCGTGGGGATTCTGATCCTGTCCTATAGCTCTTTTGCATTGTTTGGCATATTTTATTTCTCAGTAGAAATAAATGAATGCTTGTGTTCGATTTTCTTTTTTCTTAATTGCTGTCAGCTCTTACTTTATATTTATAGCACAAAGTCTTTTTTGTTTTTACAAGTAATGCCTGCTGTGTGATAGCATCTGCAAGCCTCACTGATAGATTAATGTTTTAGGTAGCTTTTAGAGCACTTTAATTTTCTAAGAAATTGAGTAATTCTTTTTTCCATGAGCTTCTGAGATTCCCATAATTACTAAAATAAGCTGAAAGTAAGTGCCAAATACGTATTTTTAAAGACTCAAACTTAAGAGAGTTAGTTCTCTCTTGGTTATAAACCAGGATTTTATAGTATATTTAACTAGTTCCATTGAGAATAGATTGCTCCATTCCATCAAGAATAATTTTAATATCAGAATTAGTGTTTTCTTTAGCTCTTTTCCAAATCAGTTACTCTAGTTCTATCATTAATAATGGAACATCTGAGACAGATTAAGGATTAAGGGATATGACTGGAAGGAATCACCAGTTAGCTAAATCAACAAGGTCATTTCAACATGACCTCTGGTTTTAGTAATATGGCTCTTCTGTTTCTTTCAAATGAAAATAAGAGCTTCTTCTCTGCTTAGAATCATCACTAGCATCATGGGAAAAGGAGGAGATGACATATCAACCTGTTGGTTTATTTTGCCACGTGTAATTCAAGTACTCACTTTGAGGGGCACCTGACTGGCTCATTTTATGGAGCATGTGACTTGACCTTGGGGATGTGAGTTCAAGCCCCACACTGGATGTAAAGATTACTTAAACGAATGAAAAATAAATCAAGTACTTCTAATATCCTGACTAAACAGAACTAGGCCTTATTAAAAGTAACTGTCTCTTGTTGGTATCTATCTTGAGCACCTAGAAGGACATTGCATTTTCTTCAAGTATTTCCTTATATTGTGATTTTGTGAAATCAATTACTTGTGTCATAAATTGGTATAAAGGGAAAAAAACCCTCCTAATTTCTCTGAAGTGGAGAAATGCTTTCTGGTACAAAATATATCATTCCAGAATTCTCATTCTAGTTCTGACACTGGGATCATAGAATTAAAGTCAGTTGTGGACCACAACTAAACTGTGGCTATTTTCCCAATGATGAGAAATTCTTATGGCCTGAATGTTCAGAAATGAAGCTGCACATAGCAGCAAGTGGCTTTCATCCCAGCTCTGGGGAGATGGGCCCTAGTCATTGGGCTTACCATCTCGCTCTTCCAGCTCCTCTGAACACATCCATTGAGTCACTGCTCCCCTTCAAGAGAAGCATATTAAGAGAAGTGCAAGAAAAAGTGAAAGCACATGGGGAAAACATGTACTCTCTACGTGCTTGTGCAAGTATGTGCGCCTGTTCAGTATTTTGGGGGTAAACTGTAGCATTGGGGACATAGATTAATTTTGTACCTTTTACCATAAGTTGTGAAAATGTATACAAGATTGGATTCCATATAAAACAGGCACTGCTCAAAAGATACATTAAAATCTTTAGTCTACAGCTCTAAAAAACAAGATCTCAGCCTACATTTCTCATTTTAATGAAACCCTCAACCCCATACCTCTTTCAAGGATTGCTGTTAATTGTATTTTCGGGTAACTTTTTAAACTGATTCCAGTTTGTCTTTAGCTCAGTGAATTTTTTTTTTTTTAAGATTTTATTTATTTATTTGACAGATAGAGATCACAAGTAGGCAGAGAGGCAGGCAGAGAGAGAGAGGAGGAAGCAGGCTCCCTGCTGAGCAGAGAGCCCCACGTGGGGCTCGATCCCAGGACCCTGGGACCATGACCCAAGCCGAAGGCAGAGGCTTTAACCCACTGAGCCACCCAGGCGCCCCTAGCTCAGTGAATTTTTAGAATGGAGAGAGCATAGCATTTTTTAAAATTGGGGCAAGACATTTTCTGAAATATATGAAAAAAAAATCTTCACCATTGGCTTAGTTGACCCAGTATCTTTGAATGCCAAAGATGTATGAATCCAGATACTGCCTGCATAGATGTCAGTTTTAGTTTTGTATGCTTATATGTAACACACATTTACTGTGGTTTACAATGTTGTTTCTTTTCCTGAGTTTTGAACCAGCTCACACTTCTTCCTAGTACTTTCCAGCACATAAACTTGCAAAAGGTAATAGCTGTGATAATACTGCTTCTTGCCTTCTGCAAAATGATTTGATCAGTCACATTCAAAACACCTCATTTTCACAAGTTCCATCATTAAAAACAGTGATGTAATTCTAGCTGACATGATTTGAGAGTTGCAGGAGAAGGGTTTACATGTTGTGAAACTGTATTGGTTGTGACTCAGTATGGCATTTCAGTCTTGATAGTTATGTGATTCAAGTTTGCAAGGATTTATTGCCAAATTTTCACCAGACTACAATGAGAATAACTAATATGAAGGGAATGCTCTCAAAATATCTTGTGTTCCTTTTACTTAGAATATATTGTTTGGATCAATTTAAACCTATGTAAAAGTTGGTGAAGGTTCCAAAAATTTCCAAGAAAGCATGAAAAAAATAGAGTTGAGCAAATAAAAATTCCTTAATGCAAAATTAATGGTGCATTAAAGGTTTTCTATGAACCATTACTATTTTTTGCTATAAATCTAAGCGTTCAGAAAACAGTATATCTTCAATGAAGGTCTAAATTCTCAAAGCTATACGGTATGCTTCTGATGGCTTCCATCGCTGGTCTTTTGAAATGCAAATTAGTGCTTTTTTAACCCCCCCTCCCCCAAAAAAGGAAGGAAAGAACAGGTATTGGATTATGGGACTGTGTCTCTGTGCAAAGTGATTGGGATTTTGTTAAAACCATGTATCTACTCTTGGTCCCTAGAACCATCCCTCCCTCACACTCCCATACCACACCTGGATAAAAAGTATGAAGGGGGGCACCCCGGTGGCTCAGTGGGTTAAGCGACTGCCTTCGGCTCAGGTTATGATCTTGGAATCCCAGGATGGAGTCCCACATTGGGCTCCCTGCTCAGGAGGGAGTCTGCTTCTCCTGCTGACCTATCTCCTCTCATGCTCTCTCTCTCATTCTAATAAATAAGAAAAATATTTTTTAAAGTATGAAGGGAATCTACAGAGTCACTGAAGAGTCATATTGAAGATGTAGCTCTGAACCAACAAATTTTTGTTCTCATAATTTAGAACATTAAGTAATTAATGCATTTAATACCACTGATTGAATGTTCAGGGCTTTGACTACATTTTTTTTAAGTTTTTTTTTTTTTTTAAAGATTTTATTTATTTATTTGTCAAAGAGAGAGGAGCGAGAGTGAGCACAGGCAGACAGAGTGGCAGGCAGAGGCAGAGGGAGAAGCAGGCTCCCTGCCAAGCAAGGAGCCCAATGTGGGACTCGATCCCAGGATACCGGGATCATGACCGGAGCTGAAGGCAGCTGCTTAACCAACTGAGCCACCCAGGCGTCCCTGACTACAGTTTTTAAAAGAATAAAAAATAATCACACTAAGCAAATTTATCCAAAGTAAAACTTATGGAGCACCTGGGTGGCTCAGTCAAGTGTCTGCCTTCTGCTCAGGTCATGATCCCAGGGTCCTGGGATAGAGACCCGTATTGGGCTCCCTGCTCAGTGGGAAGCCTGCTTCTCCCTCTCCCACTCCCCCCTGCCTGTGTTCCCTTTCTTGCTGTGTCTCTGTCAAATAAATAAAATCTTTAAAAAATTAAAAAGTAAACTTTGTTGAAGGAGCATCCTTGCCCCAAATAGATTTTAGGGCAGAAATGGAAAAGCCTTTTGAGTGATTTCACGCCAAGTTATTTTTGGAAAAGCTTCACTGAAGTGGATGAATTCTTCTTTAAGGGAAGGAGAATTTGAATTAATTTCAATTTTAAATATTTTGGGGGAAAGGGGGTGATAGTTCTACAGCTTTTGACATACAAGTGGTCTTTGGAATTGTTTTCATTATCAAGTATAGAGATTCACATCAGAATGGCCAACTTCACATGGGTTTCTTTGTTCCCTGGTGCCACTCCTAACCTGAACTCATCATCATACAGTTGCCATACTGAGGTGAGAGCACTCAGGGTGAATGTAGTCACATTACTTTGAAAGTGATCAAAGTGTTTTCTGTAATGAGGACTTCAGTATTTGACTGAATATAGAGTATGTTGAATGGTAGGTCAGTCTAAGTTCTTTTTATCATTAACCTTGTTTGCACTTTTGTATACCACTGCTTGCACTAGCATCTCAGTGTGGATTTTAACAATGTTTCACAGTGTATACAGATTGTTAAGCATAATTTATATAAAGATGTTTCTGTTTACCTTTATGTATTTTATAAAGAACAGCTACGACTGATGGTTAAATGTTCTTGAATTGAATTGTGTTTGTATGTTATTTTGATTTTGTTCAATTATCATTCACCCCCTATGAATTTGAGTGTCAGGAATAGAAAAATAAAATGCTAACATGGTCTTTAAAAAACTCTAGTGTCAAGTTCTGTTTTTATCATCCAACTTTAATTTTCATTTTGCTCACTGGAAATTTCTTGGACTTTGAAATTATGAATAGAACTTTCCCTTTGTACAAAGATTCTTAAGAAACTTTGCTTAAGTACCAAGGCCTAACTTGCCTGAAAACAGCTTAAGGGCAAACTGAAGTTGAACTGACACAATGTTCACTTTGCTGAAATATAAAAAAATAAAGCAACCAGTGGTTTTATCTACATCAAAGTTCTCTAGCGTTAGTATGCTTCAGAATTTCCTGGGAAGGGGCGCCTGGGTGGCTCAGAGGGTTAAGCCTCTGCCTTCGGCTCAGGTCACGATCTCAGGGTCCTAGGATCGAGCCCTACATCGGGCTCTCTGCTCAGCAGGGAGCCTGCTTCTCCCTCTCTCTGCCTACTTGTGATTTCTGTCAAGTAAATAAATAAAATCTTAAAAAAAAAAAAAAAAAAGAATCTCCTGGGAAGATTTTATTTTATCTGTTTATTTTTTAATGTAAACTCTTTGCCCAATGTGGGGATCTAACTCACAACTCCTGAGATTAAGAGTCCCGTACTCTACTGACTGAGCCAGCCAGGCACCTTGGGAAGATCTTTTTAAAAAGCACAAAAGAAAAAAATCCAACCAAAGGTTGTGATTTAGTAGATCTGGAGTGGGGGTGGAGGGCAGGAATCTGAATCATTCACAAGCTTCTCAGGTTTTTCTGATACCAGAGTACATGAATTTTTCATTTAGCAGGAACAGAGATGTAACAATAGTAAATACTAATAACACTAAACGATTACTGGTTCATCAGTGAAGAAGAACATTAATCATTTTG
Organism: Lutra lutra; assembly: GCF_902655055.1. NCBI lineage: Eukaryota > Metazoa > Chordata > Mammalia > Carnivora > Mustelidae > Lutra > Lutra lutra. Next base: position 73,921,495 of record NC_062282.1, on the reverse strand, counting down.
GTAAGGATTATTGAGTTACTTTTAAGACTTAAACACTTCCTACCTTTAACCTTTCCCACAACAGTGTACAGAAGGACAACAACCTTTGGGCTAGCTTTTTTAACATAAGCAATCACGATTCTATTACAGTTGTGTCCATCAAATAGATCTACCTCTGGACTCAAATTATTTGTTGAGTTGAAACTAACAGGAAGATAGAGTGCAATGAAAGGACAAATAATGTGAAATAATGTCCAGTTTATTTAGCTCATTTTCTTGAATTTAGCTATATCTTTTTTTTTTTTTTTAAGATTTTATTTATTTGAGGGGCACCTGGGTGGCTCAGTGGGTTAACCCTCTGCCTTCAGCTCAGGTCATGATCTCAGGGTCCTGGGATCGAGCCCCGCATCGGGCTCTCTGCTCAGCGGTGAGCCTGCTTCTCCCTCTCTCTGCCTGCCTCTCTGCCTACTTGTGATCTCTCTCTCTCTCTCTGTCAGGTGAATGAATAAAATCTTTAAAAAAAAAAAAAGATTTTATTTATTTGAGAGGGAGAGAAAGCATGAGACAGAAGAGGTCAGAGGGAGAAGCAGACTTCTGCCAAGCTGGGAGCCCGATGTGGGACTCAATCCCAGGACTCCAGGACCATGACCAGGGTGGAAGGCAGTCGCTTAACCAAATGAGCCACCCAGGCTCTATCTTTTTCAAAGGTACAAGTAATGCAACGGTCAGAGACTTCTGCAGAATGTGAAAGACACCTTGCTCGGAATAGGGAACTTTCTAAAAAACAACATAAATGTAAATGAAGCCCTTTGGGTGGTGGCCACTCTCCTATTGAAAGGTAAGACATTGGGGCACCTGGGTGGCTCAGTGGGTTAAATAAAGTCTCTGCCTTCAGCTCAGGTCATGATCCCAGGGTGCTGGGATTGAGCCCCGCATCGGGCTCTCTGCTTGGCAGGGAGCCTGCTTCCTTCTCTCTCTCTGCCTGCCTCTCTGCCTACTTGTGATCTCTGTCTGTCAAATAAATAAATAAAATCTTAAAAAAAAAAAAAACCAGAAAGGTAAGACACTGCTTAAAAACTTGTTAACTATAAAGTCCTAAAACAAAACGAAGGTCCTAAAAAAAGGCATTGTATCTGTGGCATCCCTTATACAGGGTTCAGCTAGGGATGCAGTTCACTGACAAAAGTCAGGACCTCTATTTACAAAGCCTCTTAACCTTGATTTATTTAAAAATTAGACATTAAAGGGGTGCCTGGGTGGCTTAGAAGAGCATGCAACTCTAGATCTTGGGGGTCGTGAGTTCAAGCCTCATGTTGGGTAGACGTTACTTAGATAAACTTAAAAAAATAAATAAAAGTTAGGGGTGCCTCGGTGGCCCAGTCAGGTAAACATCTTACTTCCGCTCAAGTCATGATGTCAGGATCCTGGGATGGAGCCCCGAGTTAGACTCCACACTCAGCATTGAGTCAGCTTCTGCCTTTCACTCTCCCTCTGCCCACACACCCAGCCTCCCAGCCCACCATGTGCTTTCTCACAAATAAATAAAAATCTTTAAATAAATGAATAAAGGGGCGCCTGGGTGGCTCAGTGGGTTAAGCCTCTGCCTTCGGGTCAGGTCATGATCTCAGGGTCCTGGGATCGAGCCCTACATCCGGCTCTCTGCTCAGCGGGGAGCCTGCTTCCTCCTCTCTCTCTCTCTCTCTGCCTCTCTGCCTACTTGTGACCTCTCTGTCGAATAAATAAATAAAAATTTAAAATAAATAAATAAATAAATAAAAATTTAAAAATAAAATTCGACATCAAGGCTCAATAATTTTCTGGCTATTACGTAGTATATAAAGTAAGCTTTGCTTTGGAACGTGGGTTTTGATTTGGGACGTTATAACAAGTAATTTAAGATGTTTACTAAAGTCACTAACTTCAGGGACGCCTGGGTGGCTCAGTTGGTTAAGCAGCTGCCTTCGGCTCAAGCCATGATCCCAGCGTTCCGGGATTGAGTCCCACATCGGGCTCCTTGCTCATCAGGGAGCCTGCTTCTCCCTCTGCCTCTGCCTGCCATTCTGTCTGCCTGTGCTTGCTCTCTCTCCCTCTCTCTGACAAATAAATAAATAAAATCTTTAAAAAAATAAAAATAAAAAAATAAAGTCACTAACTTCAGTGATGGCAATATGCCACTACAAACAAGTTCTTTATGTTGCAAAAATTAACTCAAGACCTTTCTTCCTTGATTGTATTGAAAGGGCTTGGGTTAATAGGTAACACATTACTGCAGTCAAAAGGTTTTCTACCTAACAGGTTTCAAGGCTGTTTAAAAGTAAAGAAGGAGAAGAAATAATTGGAGGAGAGGTACAGGTGGACAGGGGTCAAAATGGAGATTTTTGTTCACTGCTTTTTTTTTTTTAAGATTTTATTTATTTATTTGACAGACAGAGATCACAAGTAGGCAGAGAGAGAGGAAGGGAAGCAGGCTTCCTGCTGAGAAGAGAGCCCGACGCAGGGCTCCATCCCAGGACCCTGGGATCATGACCCGAGCCAGAGGATTTAACCCACTGAGCCACCCAGGCATCCCATAAAAGTGACTTTAAATGAAAAGAGAATACACCTGAACGGTTAGGGCCTAAGGGGCCAGAAACTTTGGATACCTTTTCTTCTTTTCTGTAGTTGTCTCTTTTTCTCTAACTTAAGCAACTAGAGATGAAGAATGGGGTGTCTGGAGTCAGACCTTACCTGAGCTCAAATCCCAGCTCTCTCTTATCAGCTTTGGTGCCCCTGTTCACTGCTTTCTTGAGCAAAAAGTAACTAAATGTGGGGCACCTGGGTGGCTCAGTTGGTTAAGCAACTGCCTACAGCTCAGGTCATGATTCTGGGGTCTCTGAATCGAATTCCACATCCTGCTCCCCCTGCTCAGAGGGGAGCTTGCTTCTCCCTCTCTTTCTGCCTGCTACACCCCCTGCTTGTGGTCTCTCTGTCAAATAAATAAAATCTTAAAAAATAAAAGGGCGGGGCCCCTGGGTGGCTCAGTGGGTTAAAGCCTATGCCTTCGGCTCAGGTCATGATCCCAGCATCCTGGGATCCAGCCCCGAATCAGGCTCTCTACTTGGCAGGAAGCCTGCTTCCTCCTCTCTCTCTGCCTCCCTCTCTGCCTACTTGTGATCTCTGTCAAATAAATAAATAAAATCTTAAAAAAAAAGAAAAAAAAGCAACTGAAGGTGAAATTCAGTATTGGAATTGTAGTCCCATTTGATCTAGGATTAGCAAAATTTCACAAACTAGAGAGATTAGAAATATTACCAAGTTACAGCACCACTTTTATGGTTCTCCTACCACTTGGGTTTGGGTTCAAGTCTGTCTAGACCTGTATCTGGACTGGGAAGCCCATACCAGGCTGAATGCAGTCTGGAGGAAATCAAGATGACTTTTGTCTATTCTAGGGTCATCACTTAAAAAAAAAAAAAAAGTTGGGGTGCCTAGGTGGCTCAGTTGGTGAAGAAACCGACTCTTGTTTTTGGCTCAGGTCATGATCTCAGGGTCATGAACTGGAGCCCAACACAGGGCCTGGCAATCCACAGGGTGTGTGCTTCAGGATTCTCTCTCCCTCCCTCCACTCTTCCCCCTGCTTGCACACGCACATGTCCTTTCTCTAAAGTAGATAAATATAAATAAATGAATAAATAAAATTTAAAGAATTATTTATTTATTTATTAAAGATTTTATTTATTTATTTGACAGACAGAGATCACAAGTAGGCAGAGAGGCAGGCAGAGAGAGAGGAAGGGAAGCAGGCTCCCCGCCAAGCAGAGAGCCCGATGTGGGGCTCGATCCCAGGACCCTGGGATCACGACCTGAGCCGAAGGCAGAGGCTTTAACCCACTGAGCCACCCAGGCGCCCCTAAAGAATTTTTTAAAGTGAAGTATAGTTGACATACCTAATATAATGATGTATTATATTAGTTTCAGGTATACAGCATACTGATAGGACAATTCTATACTTAATGCTCACCACAGTAAGTGTCGTCACTATCTGCCACCATACAATGTTATTACAGTATTATTAACTATCTTCCCTATGCTATACTTTTCATCTCTGTGACTTATTTATTTTATAACTGGAAGTTTGTACCTCCTAATTCACTTTATGTCCTGCACCTGGCCCACAACAAGAGCCCTCTTGCACACCTTTCTCTCACCTGGAATGCCCCAATTGCCTCATCCAAATTCTTCACCTTCAAGGTCCAAATCAAGTTCTGCCACCTCTGAGACACATCTGTGACACCTCTGTAAAAACAAATTACTAGACTCAGAAGGCAATGCCTCTAGCCAACTGTTTTGCTGTAAAAATGCTCTAGACTAAGTAAATTAGTATAATTTCCAGGAAAACAGAAAACATTTAACTTTAGCAGCAGCATCATTTTGTTACGACAGTTTAGCACAGGAAGGGGTTTGGCCATCACAATGGAGTAACAGGACCATTTAAACTACACTAGTGCCTTACTTATGAATATAACTACATGACTGGGGCGCTTGGGTAGCCCAGCTGGTGAAGCCTCTGACTCTTGGTTTTGACTCTGGTCATGATCTCACCGTCATGGGATGCTGAGCATGGATCAGGCTCTGCCCTCAGCACGGAGCTCGCTTCTCTCTCCCTTGCCTTCTCCCTCTGCCTCTGTCCCATGCCCCCGCTCTCTCTTGCACAATAAATAAAATATGTGACTAAAATAAATAAAATATTGGGATGCCTGGGTGGCTCCCTCAGTTAAGCGTCTGCCTCCAGCTCAGCACGAGATCCTTGGGTCCTGGGATTGACTCCCCCCCTGAGCAAGGAGTACGATTCTCCCTCTGCCCGCCCCTCCCCCTGCTTCTGCCCTCTCTCTGACAAGTAAAATCTTTAAAAAAATAATAAAATCCCTTAAAAAATAAAAAAATAAAATAACAGCATGATGAACCACATTTAGCTTTGGGAGTGGGTCCTATTCTTCAAATTGATTAAGTATAGTTGATGCACAATGTTACATTAGTTTCAAGTGTACAACACACTGGTTCAACAACTATATACCCAAAATTATAGCTACCATCTGCTTTCTTTAGTCTCTTAGAAAAAAATTTTTTTAAAAGATTTTATTTAGGGGCGCCTGGGTGGCTCAGTGGGTTAAGGCCGCTGCCTTCGGCTCAGGTCATGATCCCGGGGTCCTAGGATCGAGCCCCGCGTCGGGCTCTCTGCTCAGCGGGGAGCCTGCTTCCCTTCCTCTCTCTCTCTGCCTGCCTCTCTGCCTACTTGTGATCTCTGTCAAATAAATAAATAAAATCTTTAAAAAAAAAAAAGATTTTCTCTAAAAAAAAAAGATTTTATTTATTTGTCAGAGAGAGAGAGAGAGAGAGAGAGTGAGCACAGGCAGACAGAGTGGCAGAGGGAGAAGCAGGTTCCCTGCAGAGCAAGGAGCCGGATGCGGGACTCGATCCCAGGACGCTGGGATCATGACCTGAGCTGAAGGCAGCCGCTCAACCAACTGAGCCAGGCAGGCGTCCCTCTTAGAAAATTTTTTAAAAAATTTTATTTATTTATTTGAGAGAGAGATCACAAGAAGGTGGGAAAGTGGGGCGGAACAGGAGCAGAGAGCCCGTTGTGGGGCTTGATCCCAGGACCTGAGATCATAATCTGAGCCGAAGGCAGAGGCTTAACCCATTGAGCCACCCAGGCGCCCCTTTCTTCGGTCGTATAGCAGCAGAAAAAGTGGTCAAACACTGGTTCTCTCTGAATTTGTGAGGAATAAATAAAGGCCTAAATTTTATTTGTGGAATCTGGCTTTTAACTCCTTTAGCCCTTTTTTCAGCGGTAACAAATGACCTAAGCATTGTAAACCTAGGTGGAGATTAGAATCCCTACCTCCAAGGAATTGTTGAAAGGATAAAATAAGAAAATACACTGCAAAAATGTACTAACCACTCAACAAATGGTAGTCATATATATATGTATATATACATAAAACAATGTACATTTATGTACAAAATATGTACATAAATGTACGTATGTGCACTTATGTACAAAAAACACTGCAAAAATATACTAAGCACTCAACAAATGGTAGTCATATATATATGTGTGTATATATAAAACGATGTACATTTATGTACAAAATATAGCCCCTGGTTTGTGTCCAAATAGGCAGAAGTACTGGGGGCAGGCTAAGTCTTAACATGGGCTCCCTGACTTGTCAGAACGTCCTGAACCTCTTAAAATTTGAGGCAGAACTTCATCCTCAGTCGTGTTGGTATAGTCTACTGCAAAAACGATTCAGTCTGCATCAGTCTCAAGTAAGTTCGTGAAGCAAAATAAGGCGGGGAACCAGTAGGGCAGTGAAGGTTTTGATTCAAGGACAAGGAATTGGGGGTGACCTAAGGAAACGCCTCGGGTCACCTGAGGGGAAGTAAAAATCAGCAGTGCGGGTCTCGCCCTGCTGCCCTTCTTCCTGGAGGTCTCACTAGGTGACAGGCCCACCCTTGCGTCTCTTTTCTCTGCCCCTTGACTCCGGCGAGGGCTCCACATCTCCCTCCACTTACCCCCAGAACCTCGCGCTGAGGTAGGAAACGCTTGGAGCCTCAGCGGTCAGCACGAAGCAACATTTGCCCACGCGGCCGCGACGACGCTTCAAATTGGGCGCGGGGGCGGGGCAAGGTGCGGGGTGGGGCGGCAAGGTAGAGCTCCAGCCTATGAGAGAGCGGCGTTCGGGTGACGGGGGCGGGGCGACGGGGAGCGCGCCGTACCCGGGGACATCACTTTAGAGAACGTCAGCTAGTGGGACTGGGTCTGAAGTGGAGTTGAAGAGTTCTAGCGCTGGAGAAGCTAAGTAGGTGGGAGCTCGTGTGTAACTAAGGGCTCCATTGCCCAGGAACACAGCTCTGACAGCTCCTGAAGGAAACACTTAAATGCTGCCTTCTTTCCTGACTGCCTGACCGCTGATGGCAAGGGCTCGAAGCCATTTAGAGAACAACCTGAGTTTTTCTCCACCCCAGCTTCTATATAGGGCCAGGCTGAGAATCATCAGTCCTCTGGTAGTTGAGTAGCAGTGGGGTCCCTCTTGGACTCTCTGGGGCTTCATTCTGCCTTCCTCCTCAGAGAAGCAGTGCTCCGACTGTTCTATGAGATGATTGGACAAAAGCCTTTGCCTACCACCCGATGTGTCAGTGCTGGGCTGGGCAAAATAGGGAGGAACCCCACTAGGGTTCTCGCTTTTTTTCCCCCTCTCTCACACACAAAGCTTTACATATGGGGAACTATTATTTATCACCAGGCACTTGGCAAGTATTGTGCTGCCGTTAGATTTAGTTCTGGGTGCGTGGCCTCACTTTCGGTCTGCTTTTCCTTTAGTCTGTAGGCATTTCCTGAACACCTGCTGGCAACTGGCATCACATACTTAAAAATGGGTAAAGATCTGGGGTGCCTGGGTGGCTCCGTGGGTTAAAGCCTCTGCCTTGGGCTCAGGTCATGATCCCAGGGTCCTGGGATCGAGCCCCACATCGGGCTCTCTGCTCTGCAGGGAGCCTGCTTCCTCCTCTCTCTCTCTCTCTCTCTGCCTGCCTCTCTGCCTACTTGTGATCTCTGTCAAATAAATAAATAAAATCTTAAATAAAAAAAAAAGGGTAAAGATCTGCCCAGGAAACCATGGGAGGCAAAAGGAAAAGGTACCCAAACATTAACAAGGAGGCTTTTAGAAAGCATGCACCAAAAGGAGTACAAATTGGTTAGGTGGAGAGGTGAGAGAGGATGTGCTAATTAGGTAACCCATAAAAGACAAAGTCATCACAATAAAAGCCATGTTGTAATTTGGGGACTGATAGAGCTCAGTGCCTTTAGAGGACTATGGGGAGAATGTTCTAGGAAAAAGGCAAGAGTGGAGGGAAAGACTGAAGAGCATGAAGCCTGACCTGAGGAGGAAGCAGGAGAAGAGCCCCAGGTTTTTCCCATCCTGTTTCTTACCTGTAATGATATGTACATTTTTTAAAAAAGATTATTTATTTAACAGAGAGAGAGCGCAAGAGAGGGAACACAAGCAGGGGAAGTAGGAGAGGGAGAAGCTCAGGACCCTGGGACCATGACCTGAGCTGAAGGCAGATGCTTAATGACTGAGACACCCAGGCACCCCTATGTACATTATTTCTGACACTGGTTCCGAAATCAGCATTGTATGAGGTATGACCATGTTTAGCAATCCACAGTAGGAGCTAGTGATCCACCAGGATATTCTGCTCTTGGGACCATCAGATCAGGATCCGGACATGCTATTTGAAGTTGGGACCCTCTGGATAGACCTGTCCTTCCTAAAATGCCACATTGACTGTTGAGCATGTACACCGGAATGTGTGGTGCTGACAGTGGGGAAGATGCTGATTTGAGGTAAAACTAAAAGACAAGCATGAAGCTGTTGAAACAGCGGGGATTGTCAACCTATAAAACGCCTGGCCAAGCCCTGGGGTCAATAACAGGTGGGTGCTCTCTGAGGATACTGCCGGGAGAGTGGGGAACTGAGACAGCATCAGTTCCATCTGACCCCTCTCTCTGCAAGCCTGTGACGTGGGACTGGCTTTACCTGAAAAGTGTGGGGATCTGCTGGTTCCACCATCAAACGATGCAAGTGTAATTGTAGGAGTAAGGGGAGGGGCATACCTATCTGCATTCTAATCCCCTAAGAAAGTACCCAACTTGAAGAGTCAGATGGTCTTAACTCATCAAATAGCCTAAGGGCTGTCCAATGAACACTGGACTGTCCATGATCTCTGGCTCTAGGGCTCAGGAGGACCTGTGAATAGAAACAAGCTTCAAGGAGACAATTATAGTTGAATTTAAAGAAGATTTTTTTTTTTTTTAGCACAGATGACTTAGCACTGGATTGTCTTTAAAATGACAGTCTCTCTGTCATTAAAATTCAGAGGCTCTTCTCAAGAAGTTGGTTTGTAAAACTGAATAAGGGACATGTGGGAGGGCTAGTAACCAGGCTCACAGAAATCCCAGATGTGGAGAAGTGTTACAGACAAGATATTACCCAGATAGAAGGGACCATAACAGACCCACCTTGTTTGTCCTAAATGTTACAGATGACGTATTTACCGAGTTCCCTGGTCAGTTTTCTATAAGGCAGCGGGTAAAAGCCCTTAATGGCAACCATTCCCGACCCCTCTCACTCTACAGAGGTTTTTTCCCTTTCCTTTCTGTTCTTGCCTTCACTTAATAAATTTTCACCTCACTTCACCTTTTTGTCCGTGAGATTCATTCTTCAACTCTGTGAGACAAGAACCCTGCAACAAGATGAGCTTTCGCTTTCCCCTACCCCCCAAATTCGAGTCCTCTCACCCAGATGCAGCTCCAAAGATGAGGGACAAGCAGGAACCAGGATTAATGGTGCAAACTGGTGCCAGTCCCATACCCTTTCTTGACTAGAAGGAAGTGCTCCTATTTTGGGGGGTGGAGGTGGGGTTTCTCTGAGATTTGATCATCCCTTCTGATTTCTGGTGCCTCTTCAGGGCACATTGCTCTTCCTTTGACATTAACCCATTATCAAGTCTTAACAGTGGATAAGGCAGCGATTAGGCCCACCTGACCTCCTTCCCAAGCTTCCTTCTGGAAACTAATGGGCATGAATGTTATGGCTAGCATGTGGGAAGCCAGGCTATGAAACTAAGCACCTGTGACCAGAAGCAGGCCCCCAAATGGGAATTTGGAACTTCAACAGGTGAAGGTTTATTTTGCTGAGTCACTTTCTGTCTTGGCTTCTCTTGTAAACCCCCACTGCTCTTGTGAGTTTCATGTTGCTCACAACATTCAGTTCTTAGCAATGGAACATTCCACCCCTTCTTTGCAAAGAGGGATGGGAGGTGGGGGATAGGAGGGATGTTCTATTCAGCTACATTCTAGCTCGGGTTACAAGGTTTCAAGTGTACAGGACTGCCACCAGAGAGCTCAGCTGGTAGGCTGGGGGTTTCTCAGGCCCAGGCAGCTGACTGTTACAGGTATCACAATGAGCTGCTCCCTGACACCCCTCAGAGGTGTACAACCAGCCCCTATTTCAGCCCCTACCCAGGGAGCAGACAGGCCCTCATCCCAGACCACAGTTGTCCTGGATGGGGGTAGGGAGGCCCTTGAGAACTTGTAAACAACCAGGCTCTGCCAGCTCAGTTTCCAGGAAATGAGTTAGTAAACAAATCCCTCTGGCCTCCTCACCTCTGGTTAGTCCACCAGCCCAGAGCTGTTCTCTGCCCAAACCTCCTCTTCCCCTCCTCTTCCACCTTGGCGGAGTCCTCATTTTGCCTACCTCTTGTCTGTGTCCCCTTAATACCTCCCAGCTGCCCTGCATGGGGGCTCAGCAGGAACTGTCATTCTCATTTAACAAATGAAGGAATTGAGGCCCAGAAGGACCAAAATACCAGCCCTTAATTCTCCATTACCCCCAAATCCCCCAGATTCCATTTCTGCCGCAAGAAGCCTTGAGTTTAAGCTTTGAGTTGGGGGACCTACAGGAGTCGGGTGCCCCAGGGAAGGCAGAGGCCCCAATATCAACTTTTTTTTTTTTTAGAATGGTTTCTTTTTGCTTAACATTTTGTTTGTTGTTGCAGTAAAGCAACAACCTTATTGAATGTACCTTATTGAATGTAGCAGGGATTTCACCCCTGACCCATAGTATTTTTTTTTTTAAACTGGAGTGAAAAAACACATAGTATAAAATACACATAGCAACTTCTTTTATGTATGTATGTATCTATGTATTAGGGAGTGTGAGGAAAGGGACGGAGGAGGAGAAGCAGGCTCCGGAGCAGGGAGCCTAACAACGTGGGGCTGGATCCCAGGACCCTGGGATCATGACCTCAGCCAAAGGCAGCTGCTCAACTGAATGAGCCATCCAGGCACTCCCACATCACTTCTAAGTGTAAAGTACAGTGCTGTTAACCATATGCACACTGCTGAGCACCAGATCCCCAGAATGCCCTATCCTGCCTCTACACCAGCAACTGAACTCAAGGGGTTTGCTGCTTGGGGTGCATCAAATTGAACACCACCCAAGGAAGTGTTGGAAGCAAAGAGTGTTTATTACTTGTAAGTAAGGAGACAGGGAGATAGCTCTCGAAACACTGCCTCCTCTTAGGGTTAATACAGGGGAGTTTATTCAGTACGCTTCCTTAAGTGTTACTTAAGCACTTCGGATCAATTGCGCATGCTCAGTTCAGCATGTCAAGGCGCTGTGCAAACACGGTGTTGTTAAAAAATGGCTGAAACCCCCCCCCCCCCCCCCCCCCCCCCGGCCTCCTGCCCAGGAGATCTTAGAATTATAATGAGCTAAAGGTAACTTCAGGGCAACTTAGGGGGCTTCTCTTGAAGGCCTCAGCAACAGTCCAGCTCCAACTGGCTCATGCCGCTGGTTATCCAGTGGAACACCTGGCCCTAATCTCCTTGGTGGGAGCTGCTTGTTCTCCAAAACAGACACATTCTTTCCCTGCTGTCGTCCCTTTCCCCTCCTCCTTTCTGTTGAGAGCTTGAAGCCCTCTGATCCAAGTTAACTCCTCTTTCCATCCTAGCTCATGCACCTGCTGAACAGCTCCCACTTCCTCTGCCCCTAGCCCCTGGCACCCTACTTCCTTTTTCTACCAGTCCAACTACTTAGATACCTCATATAAGACCGATGGTGTAGGATGTGTCTTTTTTGTGATTGCTTACTTCACTTACTTAGCAACATGTGTTCAGTGTTCATATGTCAGAATTTGCTTTCAATTCAAGACCAGGTAACACTCCATTGCATGGATCTGACACCATTTCCTTATCCATTCATCCACTGATGGACATGTGGGTTGCTTCCACCTCTTGGCTATTAGTACTGTAGCCAACAGAAGCGTTTTAGACACTCACCTGCATCAGTAATAAATGGCCAGTGGGCCTCAAACAGCTCTAGGGAGAAGGGTTCCTTCCAGGATGGAGTTCCATTTAGCCTTAGGTTGGGATGTGAGATGAAATGGGGGCAGGCCCATCTTGGGTTCTGTGTGTCCTGGCTACTGGCTGCAGCCCCCTTTCCATTGCTCTTGAACTTCAGGGGTGAGCATTTTGGAGTTGTGGAGACAGTCTGGGACCTGCTCCAGTCTTATACACCATGGAAAATCACTCGCCAGTGCCGCCCCTCTGCCCGGGCCATGATATAGTGGAGAACATGAGGCTCCTGCTATGATTGCCAGGGAAAATCCAGGATGTAATATTTGGTACATAGTTGTACTAAAGAATTATTCAGTATTTATTGAAATTCTAATTTCACTGTGGCTCCAGTACTGTTATTTGCTATATCTGGCAACCTTACCTCCAAACCCACTGAGGATTTCCCTCACAAGCCAGTACCAGGACCTTTGCCTCCCGACCCAGCTTCCCCAAGAATAGATGATGTGGATGCTTCTGAACTCCAGGCTTGGATTGGAGCACAGGGTGTCAAGCCCAATCCTGGTTCACTAAGCTTGCCCCTAAGTCACCTGCTTGACTGAGCCCCCATCCTTGCCTCGCTCTCTTTGACTCTAGGCAGTGAGTCTGCCTGAAGCCCAGAAAGCTGCCCTAAAATCCATATTTCAGGATTTCTTCTTTTATCAGGCAACCCCCAAATGGTGATCATGAAACCCCATGTCCTGCCTGTGCTTCTCATCAGGGGAATGAAGAGTGGGTGGCTGAGGCAGACGCATAGGGGTGCAGTGAGAGGGACCAAAGCCATCTCTGGGACTGTGGAGCCCTCCCTCTCCAACCCATTGATTGCCTCCCTTGCTTTAGGAGTTATGAGATAGCAGGGCCTGGAAATCCTCAGTCCACCCACCCTACCCAGTGTGGGAACCCCATAGGCTAAACCAATGCCTTAGCTTCTCGGGAGCCCTCTGGTCCCTTATCCGAAGGCTGATAAAGAAGATCCTTCTCCGTGCTGGCTCATGAAGGGCCATGGATGGGGGCATGGGTGTCTGGGGGAGGAGGTCTGGACTCCTGAGACTAGGGACTGCATGGTTGCGCCTGTTCCTGGGGTCCTTGAGACTCGTTGCTGGAGGCATCTGTGCTTGGGCCCGACAGGCAGCAGATGGCGCCCCATACCCTACCCTTGCAGAAATTTGGTGAGAACAAGGGAGGTTCTCACAGGATGGTCTTAGTGAGTAATGGACACTGCTCTGGGATCACATGATTAAGGTGTGTCTCCCACACTGGCCTGGTCTCTTCCTACAGGCATATGGTCATCCTAACGTCCTCAGGGCCCAGTAGCAGGTGTTCAGCGAGTATGGAATCGGTGCAGGCAAGATAGAAGGGTGGATGAATGCCACACCCCTCCTGGGAGATACTGGGAGAGAACTGGCCCTCCACAAGGGAGCTGGGAACAGCTCAGTCCACACTCGTCCTGTCCTGTTCTCGGGGACAGAGACAGCAGAGGCAGCCGCAGGGGCAAAGGCCTAGGAGCCCCAGCCAGCTGTGAGACCCTTGCCGTGAAGCAGTCATGTGGACTTGAGTGGGTGCAGAAAGGGACCCCAGAGGGATTTGGCTGGGAACTAGGGCCAGGTCTACTCCTCTGCCTTCCCCTGTGGAAGGGGGCCAAGGATTCCCAATGGCTGCCTGTCTGTCCCTCACTCCCCACAAGCCTGGGTCAATCCAAAGCAATCCAGGAGGCAGCCGATGGCCTCTAGGCCTATAATGCCCCAAAAAGAATAGGTACTAGCCACATGGCCATTGAGCTCGAAAGGTGGCTTGTCTACCAAACTGAGGTGTGCTGTAAATGCAGAAAACACACTGGCCTGCAGAAGAATGTAAAATATCTCATTAGCAATTGTTTTATATAATCTACATGTTTAAGTGCTTATATTTGGATGATAGGTTAAATAAAATTATTATAATTCCATCTTACGTGTTTGTTTTCACTTTTAAAAATGTGCGGCTACCGGAATTACATGTGTGCTTGCACTTGATGTCTACCAAACACTGCTGCTTTAGACCCACAGGTGTCTTGGCCTCTCTGGCCCGTGTAGCAGCTGGGTCAGCTTTGAGGTGTGGGTCTGGCAGTCTGGCAGCAGGGCCCCTGCGTCACTCTTCTGGACCAAGGTGGCCAAGTGGGCGTGGCATGGTGCCAGTGGAGGGAGAACCGAGAGGATGGGGTGCTGGGGTGCGAGCCCAGGGCAGCTGGCCCCTGTGACAGATGGGCTGGCTAATCAGAAGCCCCAGGTTCACTTCCCATGCCTTCTGTGCGGTGGCCACAGTCCTTGGATCTGGAGGTAGCCTTGGGGGCTACTGTCTATTGCACCAGTGACACAATGGGGCAATTCTTGCTGGCAGGAAACGGAGTCGGTGGCTGCAGAAGCTAGGTTCCTTGAGTCTCAATTCTACCCCTTCCTGCCCACCTAGGGCTCTCAGAGGAGGTTCAAGATCCCTTCCTACTCTGCATAGTTTGATGCATCTTTGCACATGCCCGAGCCTGTTGGCCCTTCCTTCTACCCCGCTGCCCTTGACCGAGCAACCATTTATTCTTCAGGTCTCCACTGGAAATTCTAGGATGGCAGGCTCCTGGTGATGTTTGGTATCCAACCCAGCATGCCGGCAGAATGACAAGATTCATTGGTGAAGGAGTGATTGGTATCCCTTCTTCAGAGAAACCTGTCCTGAACTCCTCCCATCCCCCAATCGGCCCAGGCCTCTGTAACTCCCTGTCCACTCATCATCTGTGTCCCTGCTGGACAGTGAGCTGCCGTGGAGCAGGGATTGTGGCTACGCTCCTAACACCTTCTAGAGCCCGGCACCGAGCAGGTGCTCAGGCAATCAGGAATGAGAACAAACCTGGGCCCACACCTTCCCTGATGGAGGGACAGGTGCCCGAGGTGCTCTGCAAACCTTCCCAGTGTTGGTTTGCCCACAGCGTCGGTGGCCCACAGCAGGGTGGGACAAGTGCGGGAATCCTGCCAGTGATGTGGAATTCTGCCTCCCATCACAGCTGTGGCTCTGGGAACCTCCCTCACCCGAATCCCGGTGGATGCGGATAGTGAGGAGCAAACACTGCCCTTGAGCACGGCCCCAGATGCGGTCGGAGCATCACTACAGGACTCCTGAGCACTTGCTGGGTCACCAAGCCTCTGCTGGCTGTGGGGTGTGCACCCCTCGCCCCCTCGGTGCAACAGAGCCTCACACCAGCCGGCACAGAAAACATTGCTTTATTAACTGCGTTTGCCAACACACGAGGAGTGCAAAGGGCTCCTTGAGACACTGGCCCTGGTGGGAGCCCGGGTCCAGAGAGCCCCATGAGTGAGCAGGACAGGATGGGAGTGGGAGCTACGCAGCAGCGGCAACACGGAATCATGCAGGGCACGCGGGCACTGGCCGCGGCGAGGCGGCCATACATTCTATTGCTCGTTAAGGGGAGCGAACGTGGACAATGTACAAAAAGGAGAAATAGGTCTTTGCGTTAATGAAAAATACATTTTTTCTCTACAAAGGAATCTTTTCTAATACAAGAAAATAAATATTGCAACATAAGCCAAAAATAATTTAAAATTGCTCTTTTCAATATATTTTCAATATTTCTCTTGTATATTAACAAATGGCACATCACTTTCTTTGAAACAAGGACAGAAGGTGTCGCCTCCTGTGACATTCATATCATCCCCCCACCCCGAGTCGTTTGCGGAGCACAGAGTGTTTTGTGTGTCTGAGGGACAAGGTGGCAGGAAGTGCCTTAAAGAACAACCAAAAGTCCCAGACTCCAGCCCTGGCTCTTTGGCCAATGTGGCCAGCTGGGCCAGGGGTGTGGGAAGTGGCCTCCCCAAGGGCCTTGTGACAGGCATCCGGACCATTCTGCAGAGCTCTGGGCATGGGCAGAGGCTGGCCACATCTGGCCATGAGCAAGGAAATGCCAAGTCCGGCTGCTGCCAACGTCTGTTAGTAGCACACAGGTGATTCTCTAGAAATTGCCCCAGCCAGTCCCACAACGTGCCCATACATGACACACAAACACGCATGCACAAGGACACAGGAGATGTGCCCTGGCACAGACGCACACACCTATAGCCCGGCACCCACGTGTGGAAACCTCGGGGGCTTCTCGAAGGAAATCGAGACCCTCATATTACAAACGCTCACACACTGTCACAAAGTCAGAGAGCTCATTTAATAAAATAAAGCCTTCTACCTTTCTTCTCCTTAGCCACTTTAAAATACATTTATGATCCATAAAAATACTTTCCTTGCAACTTATCCTTTTCTCACTGTGAAAAGGGGGAAAGTGGAGCTGTGCAGCCTGGACTGGGAAAATGGGGAATGACAGAACGAGTAACAGAGCAGCTTCTCCCTCCCAGAAGAGGGCCAGTGAGTGGGGACAGTCAAGCATGGGCTCTGCCTCGGCCTATGGCCTGCAAAAGGCCTCCTGCTTTCTTCCCTGCTTCCGAGCTCAACACCAGGGGTGGCAAAGCTGTCCACACAGTGAGCAGTAGACCAGAGAGAGAGTGAAGGGGCTGTGGCTAATGGAGGAAATGACAGTGGTGGGGACCAGCATCCTTGACCTCTGCGTAGTCTTGCTGGGTGCCCTAAAGGTGGACAGCTGCCCGGCAAGAATAGCTCTAAGGCCTGGCCTGGGAGTGAAGCCCCTACTTCCCTCAGCAGCTGGCCGAACAGATAGATCCCTGTGCAGGACATGGCCCCAGGAAGAGTCCAGTCCAAAGTCAAAAGCCAACACAGAAGAAAATCAAGAGGCCAACCTGGGCAGAGGCCCCCCAAAGAGAGCTGGCTGCCCCCTGCCTGGCCTACCCAGACCAGACCCTGGCCAGCCACGCTGCATTCTCTGCCCAGTTCTCTCCTGCCCCCAGGGAGCCCAGATTCTGCCTTGGAACACATGAATGGGTGAGGGGGCAAGTGCTGAGTCTGCTGGGCCTGAGCCATTCCTGACACCCCACCCCCACCCCCGGCAGAGTTTGGTTGTTCTTTAAGCTCGTCCTCTGGCTTCCTGCGAGGTCAGACAGGGCAATCCAGTACAGACAAGACTGTGACCCAAAGCACGGGGAAGGAGGGCTGTTCAAAGGCAGTAAACAGAGAACAGGGATTGGAGCGCCGGTGCGGACACTGCACTGGCCGTGACTGCCAAGGAGGCAGGCCGACTCAACTCTACATGGTACCTTGTGCCACCCCAACGCCCAGAATCCTGGAAGCCCGTCCTGAATCCATTCCACCTGGACCAATTTGCCTGATCTTCTGAACGGAGTCCTATCTTTGCTTCCTATTTTGCTAAAATTCCCATGAAACTGAGTGTCGATGACAATGCCACTGTCGTACCTTGAAAGTTCCGGAGTCAGGGGTGGGTGGTCAAGCTGCTCCCCATCCCGCTGATTTGCAGGTTGTGTATCCGTGTCAGGGGAACCACATGGTAAAGACTTTTACCATGCTGGTTTTGTGGTCAGGATTCTTCGCCCCCTCTGTGAGTCTGAGTTCGGGAAAGCTCACGGTGGACCCAGCCCCGGACCTGAAATCCAATGCTAGGTCCCGCTTCCCAATTTGAACAGTTGAGCAGCAGCAGAACAGCATCCTTTTCCAAGAGCTCAGGCTCGTCTCCTTGGGTGTGTGCAGTGAACACATCTCTACACTTTGTTGCTAAAGAACTCCATTAAAAAAAAAAAAAGTCCAAGTGACAAGTTGTCAGGTCCAGGCTGTGCTGTGTTATGGTCAAAATATTCTTTGGCATCCATAGAATGATTCGACTGATTCACTGGACTTTTGCAAGGTTCTTGTTGGAGAAGTTCTAGCTTCACCAGTGGCGGAAGTGACCCAGGAGTAATTCATGAAAGAAAAAAAGCCATGTTTTCACTGAATTCCTTGTTTGTTTGTTCCCTGAGCTATCACCCTGGGGCCTCTCCACTGAAACTCTTCAGAGCAACTACCTGGGACCTAGAGGGTGGAACGGAAAAGGTGGCAGGCGGGTCGGTGGTGGGGAGGGAAGGCATAGCCAGGAGAGGGGGTCACGGCTCATAGGAATAGAGGAACCAGGAACATTCAGCAAGACTTGAACCCTATCCCAGGCCCCGGGATCCCACTGCTTGTTGGAAGGAGGAGTTTCCAAAAGGAAACTGAGGAAGAAGCTCGTCTCTTAGCTGGACTGGAAAATTTGAAAAGGCAAATGGTCTGGTCTGGTCAGGTCAGTTGTCTGGGAGTGACCAGACTTGGGCCGAGACTGGCCCCGAAGGAAGGAAGGAAGTTGGAGCCCCAGAGCAATTCTCTAAGTGGGGGAGTCTGAGCCCCACACCCCTGTCTGGGCACTGGCCCTCCCTTGCAGCCCTCCACCGGCACTGGCGGCTGGCTGTTTGGGAGTCCCCTGAGTAAATGGCACAGCTCAGGAAGAGTTCCAGGAACCCTTTCTCCGAGCCGCCGGGCTGGGCACTGGCAGGGGTGGAGCAGCAAGGGAGTGGAGGTCGCGGGGTGGGCGGGCAGGCCTCAGATGATGTGGGTTGATCAGGAACAGCTGTGGTTCCTCTGGAACCAGCGGGCCCTCTGCGCCCCCTCAGTGCTTTCTTGTATAAGCTCGTTGTGCTTGTGACAGTGAGTAGACTCTGGCTGGGTATCACTTATTAGACTTCCTCGGGGATCAGTGGAGTGCAGCAGGACCCCCCAAATGGACCCCAGTAGGATTTGGGGGCAAGGCGGGGCAGGCCCTGGGCTGGCCCATCTGCCATGAAATAATGCCCAAACGACGGTCTGTGTCACCCAGTGGCAGCGGGCTGGAGTCCTGGGCTCTTCCCCACCTTGCCTATATCTAGCCAGGAGCCCGGCGAGGCCGTGCGGGCCAGGGTGGGGCGCTGCCAAGGCAGGGACAGTGCCCAGGACCTGCGATGGTCCTTGCGGCCAGAGCCGTGGAAGGAATCCTACTGTCCTAGGCCAGCACAGAGGAAAGACAACAGTGTGGAATTCAAAACTCTATATTAAAAATAAAACCACAACAGAGTGGCAGTCTCAAGGGTCTGAGACACTCAGCAGAGATAGGAAATGGCAGTTGTGACTGGGCTGAGGCCTCATGGGAGGACCAGGGCAGGGCCCGGGATGGGGTAGGGGTGACTTAGGAGGCCAGTACCCCCATGCGGACCACCTCCTCAGCCCCTGCTTCCCGGGGAGCCTGCTGCACCCCACTGTCCTCAGCTTCCACATCTGAGTCGCTCATCTCCCCATCAGAGAAGTAGCCATCAGTCTCAGTGTCAAAGTGTAGGCTGACCTTGGGCCTCTCGGCCACAGCAGAGGGCGGTCCTGTCCCAGCATCAGGCCTGGCGCCTGGCGATCTCCGGGTTCCCTTGTTTTCGCGGGGCAGCCGGAGCCGGCCCAAGGGCTTGGGGCTCACTGGAGGGCCAGGCACTTGGACATTCGAGTCAGCAGCCATTGGGACTGCCTCGTCCGGGGTCTCGGGGGCCGGAGGGGGGCTCTCGGGGGCTGCTGGGATGGGACAGTCCCCAGCTGCAGGGCTAGATGGCAGGTGGGAAGGCGTTCGCCGTGTTGCTTTCCGGGCCACTGGCCCTTGCCCCCCCTTGCCGGAACCTGCATCCTGGCCCCAGGGCTTCTTGGGGGATTTGTCTGGAATCGTCCGTGAGCCAGGCCCATCCTGTGGTGGCTTCTTCTTGGCAGGCAGGCGGGTGCGGCCCCGGGCTTTCCTGGCAGGGTCCCCAGGGCGCAGTGATGGGTCCCGCATGAAGCTCAGCAGTGTCTCCTCGTCTTGCAGCAGCTCCTCTGACAGCAGCCCCGGAGCGGGGTCTTCACGGTGCCCGTGGTTCAGTGACCACTCACTCATGGCCATGTTCTCCGCCGTGATCTGTACTGACTGAGCCAGCCAGCTGTTGAAGAAGGTGCCATCGATGGGGAAAGAGGTGGACAGGCCTGGCCAAGGGGAAAGAGGAGGCAAGTGAGACGCTCGCAGGTGTGGGTCGTACCCTCTCTCAGGAAGCCCTCTCAGATCCTCCCCAGCAGGCCACCTGCCTCCCTCCCTCACTCTGTGCCAGACCACACTGAGCTGTCTGGATTTGCAGATCCCTCCCGCCAACACCACCGAAGAGGAGAGGCCACAGTATATACCCCTCTCCACCAGATCAACCTACTCCCAGAACTGGCTTCATGATTTGTGGTGCAGAATGCAAAGGGAAAATGCGGGCTCCCTGTTCAAAAATTATTAAGATATTTCAAGGCGACAACAGCAGAACATTAAGCCAAGCAAGAGCCCTTTGAGAATGCACAAATACACACCTGTGAAGCCAGCTCTGCCCACCACCCCCATCCCCAGGGAAGCAGGAGATGGAGGAATGAAGGGAAACGCCCTCAAGCCACCAGGGGGCGCTGGGTTTCATAAGAGCTCCTTCCAAAGCAGAGAAGCTGGATCAGTATGTCAGGCGTGAATAGGGTAGCCAAGTGCTTCTGGGTCGAAATTCCCTCTTGGGGGTCTGGGGCGGCAGGTGGTCCTGGGCCTTCCTTTTGATACCTAAGTGGTCCCCTTCTTGAGACTGATGGAAAGACAAGATGACCTGAGGCCTCCCTGCTGGAGGTGAGGTCTGGAAGATGCCATAGCCATCCCTAAAAAGTGTTCTGGGGAAGCATAGGACACCCCGGGAGACAGAGCCCAGAGCCGGGGGACATTCAAGAGCTGTTCTGCTTAATGCAGCTGCAGTAAGGAGTCTGTGAGTGTCGATGGGCTGGGCCAGTACCTGTGGCATCTCCTTTGGGTCTCTCTGGGTGGCTCCAGGAAGGCTCCCTGGTGCTGGAGGGAGGGCTCATTGGAGAAATTCCAGCAGAGTGGGACCAGGATGGAGAATTCTGTCAGACCCTCATCTCCCAGCATAGGGCTGCATTCTGGAAGGGCCTAGATGGCCTACCGGATCCCTTGAGGGCCTCCAGAAAAATCTGGCATCCAAGACTGGCAAGTAGAATGTGCGTGTGAGCGCCTGAGCCCCCGGCCTAGTCTTCAGGTCTACAAAAGGGGAATTTCTTGGGATGCCAGGCAGGACTCTGAGACCCTACCTGGTTTCCCTTATGGCTAAAAGGTGTGAGCCCCTGAGTATGGAAGGGCCTGGTTAGCCCTCTGGCCTTCCTACTTGGTGCAACAGAGGTGCTGGGAGATCCTGCTGGCCTTAGGTTGGGGGCTACAAATGGAGTGATGGTGTAAGCCTGGCCATGTCTGCCAGGCCAGTGTGGCCACTCACTCACCCAGCTGCCCCAGGACTGAGTCAGGCCCCGCTTTCACTTTCTCTTTCTTCTCAGGGCTGCCCTTTGGGCCCTCGCGGCCTTTCCTTTTCGAGTCGCTCTTCTTGCCCTTTGCTCTCCTCCCAGACCCCTCTGTGCCAGGGAAAGAAAGAGCAGGAGGGAAGTGGTTACCCGGAGCAGCTCAGTCAAAACCGTCCTAGGAGTCCTCGCTCACCTGAGCCTCACTCACCTTCCAGGTCACCTTGCCCTGCTGATGGGCCCCGGGCTCAGAGCCATGGGCGCCTAGGGTAAGTGGGGCTCCAGTGAGTCAGGGACAGCTGGTGGGAAAGAGAGGGGTCACTGCCTACTCCTGCCCTTGAGCAGCTTGGGGAGGGCCCAAGGACCACGAAGAGGGTGGAGGACACCCTGGAGGACCTGGAATTCAAGCTGACCTACAGGCCTATAGATGTGGAGGGAGTCCTGGTCAGTGCGGGAAGAAGTTGAACAGCCAGGACAGGCAGGAAGGCCAAGTTGAGTGGCCAGGACAGGGCCTTCAAGGCCAGGCCGAGGAGCCAGGCAAGATGGGGTGGAGGAACTAAGGAGTTGAGAGACATGGGTTCTAGTCAGGCCCTTGAGCAAGTCTCCTCCCTGGTTTCCTGATCTGCTCTTGAGGTCACTCAATAGATGGCAGACTAGGGGTGCACATCTGGCCCTCATATCCTTTTGATACCTGACCACACAGGTCTAGGGAGCCCCTGAGAATACTGGAACAGGGGAGGACATCTGTAGGGAGAGGCCCAGTTGCCAGAAATCTCCTAGCTTTTTAGCCAGAGGCTGGCGCGGTTTCCAGATAAAGCTTCACAATGAGGTTGAGGGATATGCAGTCTTCCCAGCTGTTGCTAATTGCCGGCGCAACATCTAGCTGGGCCTCAAAAGCCTCATCTCTGAGGTGGGACCTGTGCCGGCATAATTTGGAGACTTTGAAGCTTCCCTCGGGAAAGTCTGAGATCTTTGAGACCACAAGACTTTGCATTTCTGACCCCATCAACCCCCAAACCTCATTTGAGATATCGTCCTTTTGTCCCAGTGGCTGCTAGGCCAGCCTCCTTCCAGTTTCTCTAAAAAGGCAGGCTTTGGCTTCTAGGATTCCAAACCGTCCTGCCCTCCACCCGGTTCAGCTTACGGCATAAACGCCACTACTGTGGGAAGCCTTCTCCAGCCGTTTGGCCAGACAGGCCTCAACAATCTGCTGGTGGTAGCCATGTTCTGTCCCAGGGGCCGAATGTCAAAACCCCGGGGGCATCAGTCAGGTAGGGGCAAACCTGTCTCCCTCCAAATGGCCTGCTCTGAACAAAGGGCTGCTTGCTGCCGCCGCTCAGGTCTAGGAGCTATAAAAGTGCCCAGACTCAACACAGGGACAGGACCCTGGCTCTTGACCAGGTTTCTGGAACTAGAATCCTGTACCTGAGGCTACTACATGCCCTGCCACTTTCTGTCGCCCTGATGGTGGGGCTCTCCATCTGCAGCCAAATGCATGGCTGCAGTGAGATCCCAGGAAGCCTGATGTGTTTCCAGAATCACCACTGCTGTGAAGCCATCCCTGATACTCTGTCTCTGCACTGGTGCCAGCTGCAGCCCCTCGGGCACCACTCTCCTTTACCTTTCCAGATGAGAGGCTCCACAAGGACAGGGACTCTATCCATTCAGTCCATGGCAATGTGCCCCACGGTGCCCAGCACAGAGCCTGGCATACTGTCTACACTCAGTTCATGCTTGCTGCAAAAAATCAACAGATAAGAGGGAGCCTGGAAAGCTCGGGCTGCCAGGAAGCTGCCAGTCCTGGGGAAGCACAGTAAGGTCTGACCTCTGTGTGCACTCGACCCAGCCTGAACCAGGACTTGTATTTGGCAGGGTTAAGGTTTCTTAGGCCCGAGTGGGTCGTGATCCCAAAGGACATAGCAGGCAGCTTGGCTGGGGTGAGGACGGGGCAGTACCAGGAGTTTGCTCTGAGGGTGGCCCAGCAGCGGCAGCTCCTGGCTCAAAATCTCTCTCCACCTGGCTACATGTTTTCCAACATTAAAGAGCCCTTTTTTGAGTAAAGCATTGCCCTCCTTAAGATGCACACACTATGGGAAGGGCCCTGTGTCTGGCAGTATCCACACAACTGGCAAGTGGAATGTGGAAGAGACAGCAGCAATGTTGAAGCTTCTTTGGCCTTGATTTCCAGATCTGTTGAGCGCATGTCACAGCAACAGTTGAAGAAAATAAAGAAAAAACCCTGCTGGTACAGTGTCTAAATTCTATCAGATGAGGTCAGAGGGTAAGAACACACAGGTTCTCTTCCATCTCTGGAGCAGCTGCCTGATTCAGGATCCACACGGAGGCACACGGGTTCAGGGAAGCTCACTAGCTTCCGCCCATCCTGCCCCAACACCAGCCTACAGCCACTGTTGACATGCCGTCCACTCCAGAACCATGATGGCCCTGGAAGTACTTAGGTGTTCCCAGTGGACCAGAAAGCTCCCTGGCCCGAAGCCTACATTCCCAGCTCTGGCTCCTTGTCAGTCAACACACAAGAGGGCCCTGGGCAGTCCCATCTCGGTCTACTAGTTGGTTATGGACAGTCCATGTACGGGCCCGCAGCCCCGGGCTCCTTGTACATACCCCTGTACATGTACAGGCCCTGAACACACACCCTCCCTGGGCTGTGGCCCCCTGATAGTGTGCACACTGAGCAGGGGCTGGCAGATGGCACGGAAGGCACCCACCTCGACACAGGTCCTGTTCAATCAGTTTCATCTGCAGGTGGAATATCTGCTCCTGGAGTTTGCAGATGGCGTGCTTCGTCCTTTCGCGCCTCGTCACCATGTAGCACAGATTTCTAACCTGAGGAGACAAGAGAGAGGTTTGCCACTTTACTCACGGGTGGTCACCCCTGACCTCCCTGCTCTGGGGGGCCACCGCTGCCTACTCTGCCCAGGACATCTGGGAATCAGTTCCCAAGCCCCGAGTGTGTCCTCGGCCCTGAGCCACAGTTCTCTGGTCCAAAACACAGGTGGAGCGGAGCCTTGATCCTGTGGCCCCCACTGAGCCAGAGTCAGGAAGGGACGCAGGGAGATCATCTGGTGACTCCCCCATCTCCTCCTGGCCACCATTTCCTGGCCCAGTCTGCCAAGCTGCCCCTCAAGGCCTTTCCAGTGTGGCTGCCCTCTCCTATTTACACAGTGCCCCAAGGCTCACTGGGACCTGGCAAGGTCACCAGGTCCATCCCTCTGCCTCCTGTCCAAGGCCTCTTTTTCCAAGACATTCCTCAGCCATAAGTCCCATCACAAACCCAACTCCTGTCCTAGGACACAGAGCAGTGACACCTCCAGCAGAACAGCTTCTGACCCAGCAGGGTTCTGCTGTGGCCAAGCCATGTCCACTTGCTGCACTAGGACCCAAGCCAAGCTCACACCTGCTCTGGCCAAGGCCCCTAGTCCACATGGATATGTCCTCAGGAGGGAGGATAGGGGCCTCTCCGACTCCCTTCGGTCAGCTAGGAAGAGTGTTGAGTGCCTGGGAGACCAGTTTGCTTAGCTCATGGGACACAGACCCACTTCTGCAGCTGTTCTGAAAGCACCTGAAGCCTGGGCCATGTTGTTCCCTGTCCACCTGGCACCCTTCTCCAGCATGCCATCCCCTCATTGCTGCTCTCAGAATGGAGCGCACTTCTGGGGCCAAAACCAGGCCCCCTCCGTCAAGACATTTCCTTGTTCCAGCATCATGTTCAGCTCAGGGTGGAGCCTCAAAGCAGGGATAGCTGTCTAGAGGCTGTGAGCTGGAATTCTGGGTCCCACCAGGATAGTCTCTCTGTCTGTGGCTGGGTTCTGCCTTCAAAGCCGAGTTCAGGCTTCATGTCCTTGAGCTGCCTAGGGGTGACCTGTGGGTTCGAGAGTCCTTGCTTTTGTCATGACCTGCATTTCTTCTGGCCTGGGGGACAGCTGTGATCACACCCCTCTGCAGACATGGCATCCTCCCCTTTCTTCCTGAAGCTAGCAGTGGAAGAGATCCCAGAAATGCCAGGCTCTGCAGGAACTCCAAAGAGCACTCCATACTGCTAAGTGCACCTAGCCTAGACCCTGGACACAGGCCATCCATGGCCCATACCTCCCTAAGGGGCAGCCACCTGGCCCTGCCTAAGAGCCCTTGCTTCCTCTCAAATCCTGGACTTCCTCAGGACCTCCTCGTAGCCACATATCCCTGAACAACAGCTGTGGCTCTGGGAACTCAGGGC
Source organism: Lutra lutra (assembly GCF_902655055.1). Classification (NCBI taxonomy): domain Eukaryota; kingdom Metazoa; phylum Chordata; class Mammalia; order Carnivora; family Mustelidae; genus Lutra; species Lutra lutra. The sequence goes on along the minus strand of NC_062282.1, from coordinate 73,896,077 downwards.
CCTGGGCTCAGCGGTGCACAGTGCCATTGGGGAGATCCCTTTCTTCTGAGGGCTTCCTGCCTAGCAGGGCAGAGAGATGTAGAGCAAGTATTGACAGGACAAGGCAACCCTGATCCAGACCTGGGGTTGTGAGAAGGCTTCTTGCACAAAGGGGAAGCCAGGCCAAGTGAGAGATGATCATGCACAAGGGCACACAAGGCCAGACAGGGGAGAGGCAGGGTGAGACCTTGTGGCTAGCGTGCCAGGCTTTACCCGACTGAACCAGGCTGAGGGGATCTGAGGAGGGACTTTGCTGGGGCTGGGGGGATGGGGTGTAAGTGTTGAGACCCTGGAGTCATCCTTCAGGACCTAGCTCCTCCTTACCTGCCCCCAGAGCCAGTCCATCAGCACGCCCCATTAGTCCCTAGTGAACCTCATTCCTATTAGCTCCCTCCACTTCTGGTCACCATATCAACTCCACCAGGACAGGCAGGCATCCTGACCTTCAGCTATCTCAGACCGTCTTCTTGAAATGTAAAATCCCCCTCCCCTTAACACCCCCACTGGTTTTCCTACCAGGATGAACAGTGCCCCTTGCCAAATTTTACGTTCACGTGGAATCTCAGATATGATCAGCTAAGATGAGGTCATACCGGATATGAATAAACCCTAAATCTAGTGACTGGTATTCCTATAAAAGGCCACGTGAAGACCATGTGAAGAAGTATAGAAAGCATGCCACGTGACAACATAGGGAGAGATGGAATCAGGGGTCTACAATTCAAGAAATGCTAAGCATTGCTGGGAATCAAAAGCCAGGAGAGAGGCCTGGAACAGATCCTCCCTCAGAGCCTCTAGACAGAATCAACCTTGACAACACCCTGATCCTGGACTTGGAGTCTTTAGAACTATAAGAAAACACATTTCTGTTAAGGCTTCAAGTTTGTAATGCTCTGTTATAGAAGGCCTAGGAAATGAACACAGCTTCCTATGACACTTAAGAAAAAAAAAAAAAAAATCAGAACCCAGTCCAAAGCCTTGCCCAATCTGACCTCCCCCAGGCACCTCACAGCCCATGTCCCACAGCCCTCCAGTCTTGTCCTTTCTGTGTCCAACCCCTTTCTTCCTTGGGGCCTTTGTATATATTTGAGGCTCTTTCCAAGGCTGGACCTTGTCCTTCAGGTCCTGGCTCAAATGTCACCTCCAAAAGACCTTCCTTGTCCACTGCATCCAAGCAAACCAACATTATTCTCCCTGTATCCTAGTCCGTTTTCCTCCTGGCAGTCGCACGGCCTAGTGTGCATGGGGACATTGGGGATGAAGAAAGGTAGACAGATTCATGGATACTTTGGAGGCCTGAAAACAAACCAGTCAACACGTTCAACCTAAAACAGATCAGTCAAGGTATGGCTTTAAAAAAATTTACCAAATATGTCATTCTCAAACTTTACTCTAACACTAACTTCTAAAGATGACCTGAGGCTCGGAACTGCAGATGTCCCTCTCAAAGAAACCAACACTTAAGAACTTCCTATTAAAATACAGACTTTTTTGGGTCTTTTATCTTTTACAAAAGGGTTTCTTAAGGCAAACCCAAATGAATTACCAGCATCAAGATCTCTTGGGTAGCTGGTTAAAAACACGGATTCCCAAGGCACCTGTGTGGCTCAGTTGGTTAAGTGTCTGCCTTCAGCTCAGGCTGTGATCCCAGGGTCCTGAGACTAAGTCCCACATCAGGATCCCAGCTACGCCAGGAGTCTGCTTCTCCCTCTGCTTCTGCCTGCAGCCTCCCCTGCTCGTGCTTTCTCTCTCTTTCTGTCAAGTGGATAAATAAAATATTAAAAGCAAAAACAAAAAAACCCCCACGGATTCCTAGTGGGGAGCCTGGGTGGCCTCAGTCATTTAAGTATCTGACTTGATCTCAGCTCAGGTGTTGGTCTTGGGGTTGTGAGTTCAAGCCCCGTGTTGGGTTCTACACTGGGTGTGCAGCATACTTATACAAACAAACAAACAAAAACCCACACAGATTCCCAGGCTTGGGAGAATAGCAAAGTCTCTGGGGGTTGGGTCCTCTAATACACATTTTATATAGCACTACCTAATCTGAAAATTACTACCCTCAGCCAAGCGCCTCCAAGTGAGCTGCACAGGCTACTGAGTTAGTTCATCACAGAATAGGAAAAAGACATTAAAATATCTACTGGTGTGAGTGTGTGTGTGTGTGTGTGTATGTGTGTGTATGTTTTTTTAAGATTTTATTTTTTTTTTAATTTTTTTTTTTTTAAAGATTTTATTTGACAGAGAGAGAGAAATCACAAGTAGGCAGAGAGGCAGGCAGAGAGAGAGGGGGGAGGAAGCAGGCTCCCCACGGAGCAGAGAGCCCAACCTGGGGCTCGATCCCAGGACCCCGGGATCATGACCCGAGCCGAAGGCAGAGGCTTTAACCCACTGAGCCACCCAGGCGCCCCAAGATTTTATTTTTAAGTGACCTCCATACCCAGCGTGGGGCTGAAACTCCCAACCCTGAGTCGCACACTCTACCGATGGAGCCAGCCAAGAGTCCCTACCAGAGTATTTCTGATCCTGTGAGAAATTCTGATTATGTCTGCTTCTTAATATACAGTGGTAGATATGAACGAGACATGAAAAAGTATAATATATTGTAGGTAAATACTGAGTTTTTCTCTTGATAAGGTACACTACACAATCAGTGATACCTGGAGGCTCTCGCTGTAGAAGACAGGAATACTTCTTCCTGTGAGAATCTCAACAATGCCTACACACTGGTCGGGATGGGACTCCCTGCTGCCCCCTCACCCTGGAATCACCAACTAATTCTCTAATTTCTCTCAAGACTGTTGGTTAAAAACAAACAAACGAACAAACAAACAAAAAAACCCGTTTGTTGGTTCCATACTTAATTTTACCGAATGGAGCATTCCTCTTCTGTGACGGCTTTTGGGGACCAAATATTGATACCGTAGAAGCTCATCCGACCTATCAAGTTCCTTACACTGTCATTACTGGTTTTTTTTTTTTTATTATAAACATAAAAAGTTCTCTTAGAAAAAAGTGGGAGTGAGGGGTGCTTAGGTGGCTCAATCTGGTTAAGTGTCTGATGTTAGATCAGGTTATCATCTCAGGGTCCTGGGATTGAGCCCCACATGGAGCTCCTTGATCAGCAGGGAGCCTGCTTCTCCCTTTCCCTCTCCCCATCCTCAGCTATTCTCCAACCCCCAAATAAATAAATAAAATCTTTAAAAAAAATCAGAGGGGTGCCTGGGTGGCTCAGTGGGTTAAAGCCTCTGCCTTAGGCTCAGGTCATGATCTCAGGGTCCTGGGATCGAGCCCTGCATTGGGCTCTCTGCTCAGCTGGGAGCCTCCTTCCCCCCCACCCCACCTGCCTCTCTGCCTACTTGTGGTCTCTGTCAAATAAATAAATAAAATCTTAAAAAAAAAATCAGAATGAAAAAAATCAATCAAGTAGCAAAGTCCCCCCAAACTAGGGATTGGTCATAAAAACAGCCTTTCTATTTTGATGAAATTGTTGCAGTTATCAGCAAATTTTACAGAGTGAACCTGAGTACGGGTGAGGAGAGGGGAGGGGCAGGGAAGGCTCCTGGCCAGTTATATTGAGCTAGACTAGACTAGTGCTGAGGCATCTGTGGAGACTAGGGAGGTTGTGGGGGAAGCAGGCTTGGACCTGGGTGTGCTGGGCATGAGATGCTGGAACCCAGAAGGGAGGTGTGGGCTGGACCAGCCTCCTGAGGGGGGAGCAGAGCCATGGAGCAGAGCACTGAGAAGTCCCCCCTGGGTGTGGTGAACTGATGATCCCTGGGGCCAAGGAGTATTCACAGGAAGCAGGAGAATAAGGGTATTAAGGGAAGATGTGGTCAGAGTATCTAAAAGAAACATATTTTAAGACCAAAGGTATGTCTGACAGTGGCTACCATGGCTGAGAATGCTGGAGGATGAGGATGGTGTAGAGGCCATGAGAAGATGGAAGGTGGAAGCTATTGGTGGCCTTGGTGGATAGTTATGGAATATGGTGGTGGCAGGAGCCTGGCCAGAGTGGGAAGCAAGGAAAGGAATTAAGAGCAGTGAGGGAAGACAGAAAAGGGAGGATGAGGATGGGGGTCCCAGGACTAGAGGGACAATGGGGAGGGAGGATGTGTTTTCAGAGATGGGAGAAGGTGAAACAGACTCAAATCCTGGAGACTGAGTGAGCCTAAAGAAAAGGACGACTCCTGTGCTGCAGGGTGCGCACTGTGGGAAGGGGGGATAAGGAGAAAGGGGAGAGAACCGACAGAGGGCTCCACGGGCCAAAAGTTGGAAGGCTGCTTCTTGTCTGAGGCACAGGAAGTGAGGTTGAGGGCTGAGAAGGGGGAGCCCGGAGTAAGATGAAATAGGGGTGCAGACGAGGAGTGTTTGGGCTGGGGAGCCCAGAACATCACAGAACAAGGCTGGCTGACACGAACCTCGGTGAGGCTTACCTGTTGCTCAGCACAATGGGATTGCTAATAGGTGGGCCTCTGCCAGGTATGTGGCCTTCACAGTGGCAAGGGCATGAGCAGCAAGCCAAATGGGGTGGGGCTAAAGAAAACGGGGGACAGCCAAGGGGGTGCTGCAGAACGGAGCAGGGAGACAGGAGGCTGTGGGCAAGTAGGGGGATTCGAGGTTGCAGGGTTACTGATGGGGCAGCGGGGTGAGGGGGTGACCAGGTTTCAGTGGTGAGGACATGAGTGGGTTGGCAATGTGCTAGAGATGGGCGATAGAGGGGTTGAGGGGCTATAGTTCTGGGGCACAAGGCAGGCTTTGGTGGGAGGCCAACGAGAACAAGTCCGGGTACTGAGGACAGAGGAGATGGGGTATGACTGACCTGACAAGGAAGTGGGTGGGTGGCGAGTGTGGGAGAGTAACAGAAGTGTGGCCTTGGGGAGATCCCACAGGTCTTTCCTCAGGGAGGGGGGCATGTGTCTGAGAGCTCTCCCCTCTTTCCCAAGCCAGGTCATGTTCTTAAGCAAACTCCTGGTAACCAGACCCAGAGCCACAGGCATGGAGCCCCATGCAGCCCAAGCCACTGGCATGGTTGCTAGGGGACACCAGGCGGCGTTGACAGGCTGCTCATCAGCGCTGCGATTTTTGTGTCAGCTGTGAATAACTCCGGGAGCCCACAGCGGCCGTGCCTTCCTGAGCAGCCTGCTGGGGCCACGGCCTGCGGCTGAGATTTTAGGAACACACATCTTCCAAGCCAACCATAAAATGGGACTTCAGGCTAGTGGCGGCCCTGGCTTCTGCTTCTCTCAGCAAAACCCCTGCCTGGCCCTGGGGGACACGGCGATCAGGGAGTATGCTCTGTGATTCCTCCCCAGGTCCTTGCACCGGGCCTGTGTGCTCAGTCCTCCACGGGGCTCCTCTCCAAGCAGCCCACTCTTCTAAGAGCCAGACAGCAACTATAACCATGGTGGACAGCAGAGGTCACTGTGCTCCCACCTTCGCTGTGACACCAAGGTCAGTTGGCTCCTTATTCCCATTTTACAGAAAGGAAACTGAAACTCAGAAGACACACAGCTGGGAAATGCCGGAACTGGATGCAAACCCAGGCTGCCCAAGGCTTCCGTCTCAACCCCAACCCTGGTCCCTGATGCACTGGCCCCCAAGCTGGCCTGGTGCCCAGTCAGAGGCTGGCTCCTTTCGGCCATTGGCAATGGGCCATGGCCAGGCCACCAACAGTCATGGGTCTCCACAAAAAGCGTCCCCCCCCCGTGGCAGAGCTCTCAGCCCTGCTCACTCACACAAGCCACCAATGCATGGCTGTGAAAGGCCCCAAGGCTAGACCCGGAGGGGTCAGTCTGGCAGTCTCTCCTTGGCCGGCCAAGACTGTGCACTCCCTCACTTTGTTCTCAGCTGGTGCCCGCCAGTTCAGCTCGGGGGTTGCTGGACAAGCATTTTGATGGGGGCCCTCCCAAGCCCTGAAAAGTCAGCCCTGCCCCCTCTTCCTGAAGGAAGAGTAAGCAGATTCACACCTGACTTTGGAGGGCTCTGTCCCTTTCCCAAAGGTGTCTGCATGGCAGCTCTGGTTGCCTGGGAACCTTCTGGCATCCTAGCCCTTGACCTTGGCTCCTGGCCACAGCTGTACCAGCTGACAGGTCCAGAGGTTGGGGGGATTGATAAAAGGATGCTTTTGGGGGCGCCTGGGTGGCTCAGTGGGTTAAAGCCTCTGCCTTCGGCTCAGGTCATGATCCCAGGGTCCTTGGATTGAGCCCCACATGGGGCTCTCTGCTCAGCAGGGAGCCTGCTTCCTCCTTTCTCTCTCTCTGCCTGTCTCTCTGCCTACTTGTGATCTCTGTCTGTCAAATAAATTAATAGAATCTTAAAAAAAAAAAAAAGGATGCTTTTGCTCAGGAAGTGTAGAGAACAGGAGGTTAAGGCAACAGCTCTCCTTACAACAAACCTCCCACCCCTCCCCCCAATTCAGGTCCAAATTCAAGTCATACCCTAGAAAACACACTTTCCTCAAAGGCTCCCTGTCATTCATCTTCCAGACCCTTCCAGACCCTTAGCTTTCTCATCTGCTCATTAGGGCCAGCAGGAATTACTTTGTCTCTTTTTCCAGGATGATGATTAAATAAGTTACCCGCCTCCTGGCTTCTCCTACACTGCCCAGCTGGAGCCAGACCGTGGGCTGACCAGTACAGACCCTAGGGAGGTCAGACCTGAGGGGTCATCTGGGAAACAGCAGGAGTAAAAGCAAGGTGTGAGCGCTGGAGCCCTGGAGGGTGCGGACTCAGGGGTGGCCCGAGGACAACTCTGGAGGCAGCCGTGGTCTCTGAAAGTACTCCATGTCCTCATATACTTGATGCCACTGCCACATGAGGCAGGACACTGGGCTGCTCAGGAAGTGGCGGCTACAATGTAGATGGCCTTGCCCTCTGGCCTGGCTGGAGCCAGGGACATCTGCTGTCCCCACTCTCCACCTGCCTTTTCTGCCAGGCCAGCTACCAGGCAGTAAGCCCCCTCCCAGGTCAGCGGGTCATTTCCCCTTGACTGGAGCTCCGGGGAGAGGATGAGGCTGATGGAGATAGGGCAAACTGGGCCCAGTTTCAGCATCTCCATCTCACGTTTTCCCCAATATAGCAGAACACCTGCCAAGTTGTTCTACCCATTTTATAGACTTGCCAACAGAGATGGACCTAAGATAAGCAGCTGCCTCAGGTCACACAAAGCCCCCTGAACGTGTCCACACAGGGCTGTCTCCTAACAAGACCTGGGGCAAGGATAGGCATGTGTCTCTGTGCCACACACGGAAGACACTGTGACATGGTCTCACGTGCTCTGGAACCCTCGGACTGAATGTCCCAAAGACGAGGGGCTGGAACAGCACCAGGATGGTTCAGAGACCATCCTGTTTCATCCTTGGGTTGCCTCCAACCTGGTGGTAGCACTGGAGGTAACACAGTGGGAAAGAAGAGTCGAGTTCGAGGGCTTCCCCAAAGAAGGTGGAAACTCCTCACCTCTTTTCTGGGGGAGTAGAAGGGAATTGAAGCTTTGGGGGGCCTCCACTGCTCCAGGAAAGCAATTCTCACTACCCTTCAACCACCACAGCTCACCCAGAAGCCATGTGTCTCCTCATGTGGCTCAGCTCCCAGGACTACCACCTTGCACCATGCCCAGACGCCCTGTCTCCCAGCACACAGCTGGGGGGTTTGGGCCACCCATCTGCTGCAGGCCCCACAATTCCTTCACCAGGGTGAGCGTTTGGAAGTTGCAGCCAGAGAGGGACAGTCCCTGCTTAAAACATTCTGCAGTTTCCACACACATCATGGCCCATCCACTGAGCTCCCTTCTTCTCTCCACACAGGCCACTATGTCTCGGCCCACCTGCACGGCCCTGCACCCCGCATTAACACCTGTCTTCCCTGCCCTGGCCCAGCACGTGTTTGTCGGGTTGATCCAAACTGCTATGACTCCCAGTTCCTCCCTGGCCTCGGATCCCAAGCAGAAGCTCACGTGCTGGGAATAGGCATGGCTCACAGAGGCCACAAATGGGGACAGAGGCCAGCAGAAGCTGGAAGCCTGGGCTATGGCCCAGCTCTGATGCCCTCTAGCTGCAGGACCCTGGCAGGGCCCCCAACCCTTCACCTATAAAAAGGTAGGGACAAGAGGGGCTCAGAGACCCAAGGGCCAGATGCTCCCCTCTTCTGCCCCGCAGCAGACAGCCCCGCCCTGTTACAGAACCAGAGGCCCTCAGTCCCTTGGCCAGAGTGCACCGTCTGAGTCCTGGAGAGCCGTGGCTGCTGCAAGGCAGAGTGCACGGGGTGGAAAGGCTCCCAGGACATTCCCTGGGTAGGCAGGCTGGCCAGGGGGCCAGAGCCGGGGCCACTCACCCTCTCCAAGTCCTGCCGCAGGTGTGTGAAGAGCTTGAGGCGGCGGTAGAGGACATCCTGCTCCTGCTGGGCCAGGTTGTCCACCTCGTCGGTCTTGGGGGTCAGTAGTGGCTGGTTGGCATTGGCTTTCCTCTTCAGCTTCCAGTACTGGTAGATGAAGTCCACCAGTGCCTCAGCCAGCTCCAGCCGCTCAGCCACCTCGGCCGGCTCCACCAGCTCGTAGAAGTCTTCCTCCAGTTGCTGCAGCCGCTGTTTGCGCACAGTCACCTTCTCCAGGTCCTCGCCAGCCGGGCTGGGCTCCGCGGGGTCGGAAGTGGGCTCCCCCCTGGGGCCCCCGTCACTGTGCTCCTGGCAGAACGACTTGAATTTGACCTCGTCGTTGTCTGCTAAGATAGTCCGCATTTCCAGGCCATGGTCAAAGGCGCATGTGACATGGAACGCTGTGACGCAGGAAGGCATGGAACACTGGAGGGAGAGGAGGGGAAGTGTCAGGCACAAGGGGAGCCCTGAGAGGAGGGAAGAGGTTCCTGAGAATCCAGGTTCCTGGTGAGATCCGACCTAAAGTGGCACGGACGCCCAACATCCTGTGGATATGGAAGGAGCTCTGGTAAATGGGAAGGGGGAGTTCTAGGGGAGCCTGAAATGGGGTTCAGCACCATACATATTCTAGGGAAATGAACAGTCAGGTGATTTGACAACCCTTGAGGATAAGCTGCATGACTGTGTGGGTAAAATGACTTTGGAACAAGAAGAATTAGAATAAAGAGGCTGGTGATGGTCGGTCATGGCCTCCCTTCCACAGCATGAACTAAAATGGGGAGTTGTGCGTCTCCTTTGTCCTCTGGGAAGAGGGGCTGGAAGTGGACCCCTTCCTTCTCTTGCCCAGGCAGCTGGGGCCAACTCAGGGTCTGCTACTCTCCCCTAGCCTTGGAAGATGGCTGTGGGCCGCACATAAACATTTTAGCAATACCCCACCCAACTATTAATGAACCTTTATGTTGCACGCACAAGTCATTTTGAAAGTCTTAAAAATGGGTGGAAGTACATCCAGTGTCTGCAATGACAACTGTTGCTAGGAAAATGAGGACAAAAAAATGAACCCCCATTTTCCAACCCCAAAACCAGCAGCATCACATTATCTGGGAACTTGCTGGAAAAGCAAATTCTCAGCCCATTCCAGATCTACTGAATCAGGACCCCGGGGGATAGGCCCAGCAATTCTGTCTTAACAAGCCCCCCAGATAATACTGCTGCATGCCAGAATTTGGGACCCCCTGCTATGGACAGACTGCCATAGCCTGGCCCTGCATGGGGAGAGCCTGTTAGCTCAGCTGGAAGAGGAGGGTTTCCTGCCCCTCCCACGTGTTACGTTTGATGTCAGAAGTCCCTGGACAGCCTCGGGGTGAAGGACCTCGTACCTGGATGCAGGTGCCCGTGCACTCCTTGCAAAGGTTGCAGGACAGAGCCCAGCGGCTGGCGGGGATATGCGAGATCTTGGTGATGGGCTCCATCTTCTCTGGACACCCAATGCTGACCTGGGCAGGAGACAGGGAGCTGCATCAGGCCTCTCCTCCCCAGCTTGCCTCTAGTGATCCCCCAGAAGGGAGATATCTGCCAAAACCAGGCAGTGGGCACACAGGGCAGTGCGACAGCCCGAATCCCAAGCTGACCAGGAAGTAAGTAAACTAGTGTTTGCTCACCTGTGACTAGTCTTAAGTTGTTTGTGACTATGTACGAAAGTGCACATCAGTCCGTGTAGCTGAGTGTGTGTATGTGCCCGTGGCGGTGTGGGCCTTGAGGCAGGGAGGCTGCAGAATGTGTGTGTGTGCGCGCACGCATGTGCGTGCATTGAGACGCACACACAGGTGAGTATATACAGCATCCCCCTGGCTTCTGTATGTCACCTCTTCCGTACTAGCACCTTTGGAGTTCTTATTAGAACATGTGTTTATTTAGGTTACATTTCTGGGCAGCAACTAAGGCCTCAAGGCAGCATCTCTTCTCCTCCAGGGCTTGCCTGGGAACTGGGGATGTGCCTTTGTTTAGTCCTGCCTGTCCCTCCTACGTGGACAAGCCAACAACCATTATTTAACTCTCCTGGGCACAGCCCACCCCTCAGCCCCAGGGAATCCATCTGCCTCCCCACTGTCCATGCCTAAGATGGCAGAAAGGCTCCTGCCCTGAACCACAGGGCCCCCATGGTGAGGAAGAGCTCTTGCTAGTTCTGTCTCTGTAGTGCCCAGCCCAGGGCCCACTCAGAGGTAGTCCCAGCTTTGAAGAGCTGCTCTGGGAGCAAGATACCACTGTCAACACAACCACAATCACCACAGAAGCCGACAGTGGGGGTCCCTGTAAGAGCCTTCAGACTGAAGCCCAAGAAGGGGCTGAAAGGGCCACCTGGCTTGCTTGCAGGCACAGGCAGCAATGGAGGGGGGCCATATTCCGAGTTGGGGCACACAGCAGGGCTGGGGGAGAAACTCTGGTGAATGTCAGCATTTCCTATTTCAAATAAAACAAGATGACCTTCCAGGGGCTCAGTGCTCTGGTGACTCACTAAGTCACAGTGGGCCTGGCCTGTCACCCATGGTCCCCCACCACCTAGACTCAGACCCAGGCCAACTCCTCCATCCGAGCCACAGCCGTGGTAGCAGGCCCACCATCCACTTCTAATTAGCTCTCTGCCAGACTGTCTGATCTCCTTTTAGGTCAGCTGGCTTATTTTTGTTTTAAGCAAGGAGCCTGATGTTGGCTGGAACCACTGCCTGGATTTTGAGGGACCCACAACACACTTTCCCCTCTGCTCTGCTGCCTGACTTCTGCTCGGCTCTCAGACCTACTCCCTGGGTCCCCCAGGCCCACAATCCCACCTACCCATGGAAACCACCACCTGAGCTCTACCCAAGTCCAAAGGCAAAGCTCTCTACGGGTTGCTGCCCCAGTTCCTCTCAGGTGCCACATGAGACACCCCTTTTTTTTTACAGAAGCCTGCTTCTTTCTCAGTGCTCTGCTCCCTGAGTTCTACGCTCCACTTCCCCAGGGCCGCCCCCTGCCCCGATCTGCCCACCTCAGGAATCCACAGCGCGCAGCTGACGTGCACCCACTTGGTCCCGCTTCTGGTGGGCTTCAAGGCTCCTCCTCGCTTGGGGCAGAGCAGGCACTTTGGCTGGACACCCAGGGCACATGTCCGGCACAGCCAGCTGCCCGTGGGCACCTTGAGGATCCCGTAGCATGCCTGGGGAGAGAGCAGGGTGGTCACCATCTACATCTGGTGGGGAGTCAGCTGCAAACAGCCCCCGGCCAGCCCATGTGAGGAGCTACAGAACCCCACTGCTAGCAGGCTCTGGCAAGGAGGCCTCTGGACGGATTCTAAGGCCAAGACTCCAGTCCTCTGCAGAAGGGCTCAGCTCTGCCCTCTGCTGGGAGGAAAGTCATCTTGGTCAGAGGTTCCTAGTAAGTGTTGGACTTCAGAAGTGTCCATGAGCTCCTAGAAGTTGGACACAAATTTGGGTTTGTATGCTGCCTGAGGACAAGGCCCTGAGCATTCTTCTTTGTTCAGAGATTTGTGAAGGGGGCTCCTTCTAGTATGCCTAGGGCTTATGAACCTATGAGCTACTATGTATAAGGGACATGAATGAATGAGGGGTCCACTGCCTCTGAGCTCCCCAGGAGCTCTTCCAGCAGCAATGGCTAAGGAGTAGTGTGTGTTCAAGTCAGGGCTAGTGTGGGCCCACTAGGTTCCAGTCAAGTCTTCTGCAAGTAAGGCCCAGAGATGCCTAAAACCTGGGAGGTTTGGGTTCAAGATGAAGAGGGAGAGCATGTCTGGCAACACACCTGGTTTGTAAGATCAGCAGTGGTAAATACTTATAGCCTGTACTATACTGTTCTAAGCAAAGAACTCCTAGGAATAAATGAATCCTCCCAATGACTTATTTTTATTTAGAGTTCAGGAAGCAGTGCTCGCTTCGGCAGCACATATACTAAAATTAGAGTTCAGGAAGCAGAGGCCCGGAGAGATTAAGATATTACCCAAGGTCACAGAGATTGTAAAGGGCAAGGCCACAATTTGCAATCAGGCAGCCTAGCTCCAGGCTTTGCTTTCTATCACGGCATTGTGAAGCCTCTTCCTCAGTTCAGGCCGGAGGGGAGGAGGAGCAGGGGGTTAGGGAGTTCAGGGCGGAGAGTTGGAGCAAGGCCCCCAGGAAAAGGATGGAAAGACCACCCAATGGGCATTTACTCAAGTCTGGGGACAGCGCTGAGCCCTGGGGCACTCAATCCATTCCCTTCCTCCTCCCTTGTCCTGCTTTCTGGGAGCCTGCAGCCATGGGTCTCTGGCGTCCCTCCAGCAAGGACCAGGATGACCAGCTGCTGGCAGCAGGCGAGGATGGAGGCGGGGCAGAAGGGCTGCCCACCTGGTGCACGCAGACGTTGCATTTGTCACAGAAGACCATCTCGTTGCCATCTTCGCCCTCGGGAGAGCGGCACACGTCACAGACAACGTCCTCATCATACTCGATGCCCAGCCCCTCCTGAGTCTCGATGGCCCGTACCATATTCTGGTGGCACAGGGTCTCCAGCTCCTCTAGCACACGCTCCAGCGTCAGCTCGTCCAGCTCTGGCCTCTCTGTGAGAACAACAGGGGACGGTGTTAAGAGCCTGGGTTGTCAGGACAGGTGTATGGAGGGGGCTCCACTTGTCCACTGTATGACCTGGGAAAACGCATCCACTGTCATGGGCCTCAGCGCCATCATCTGGAAATGGGATGGGCTGGACCGTTCAATATCGGTCCTGGGGGCTGGTCCTGCTCTTCTGACTTTAGACAGCCTGCTTGTGACCACACATGTGTGTACACGTGGACAACATGGAAGGATCTCTGGGATGCAGCTGCATGCATGGGCAATCCACTGCCTGAGCTGCATATATGGGGGGGGGACCATCCTAGGACATGTTGGTAGGCTCCAGCCAGGAGGCCCCTACTAACTGACCCCACACCCCATCTATCATCCTAGCCTCACTTATGTGCTCACTTAATCTCTGTGTAACAGGCTTACCGATAATATCCTCAAGAACTCTGCAAATGACAGGCCATTATTGTTCCCACCTGACAGCTACAGCACATGAGGAACAGAGACCACAAACAAGTTCTCTGATCAGTAATGTGGTAGGGACTTTCTCTCATATCCATGCAGTGCCAAAGCCTCGTAGTAGGCACTGCCCTTCTGAGGGTGAGAATCCTTCTGAGGGTGAGAATGCTGCCATTTGGAAGAAAACTCTGCCTGGCCTGCCCCAATCCCGCTCTCAGCCTGGCAGGTCACCTACCCATCTCCTTGAGCTCCGAGTTGATGAGCTCCAGCCAGTAGGCATCAATCTCGTCCAGGTCATAGCGGCTGCCCCCAGGCCAATCAGACTGGGAGCCCTCGCCAAGTTCAGAGCAGCTAGGGGACACCTGGGTAGGGGGGCCTTCCAGCGGCGGGAGGATCCTAGGAAATCAAGAGAGGGTAACATGAGGGGAGGGACCCTCAGCCTGCCACCCTCACTGGGTCTGGGGACCTCCAGTGAGTTGGCCAGCCCAGCTGAGGAGCTGGTGGGCAAGTGAAGTTCGAGACTTTGAGGTCACCTCCTAATACTACCTTGTCCTGCCTGCCCACCTGCAGAGACTCTAAGGACTATGGGTAAGCAGGAGAGGAGACCAAAGGACCGAATGTGGATTGGGAGTGGGTGCTGACCCACTGTCCTGCACATCCCGTAAACATCCATCCTGCCCATAGCACACCTCTCCTGATCCTCTCATGAGGGCATCTGGGCTCAGCTAGATCTGCCCTGCCTGGGGCTATCCAACAGGCAATCCATGTGCTCTCCTGGGCAATGCTCTATGCCAGGCACTTTGGGAGAAGTGGGGTAGAGTCAGTAAGGCTTCAGGTCCTTTAGCATATACCCCTCAAGGCTGGGTGGGAGGCCAAGGATTGTCCCCACATCTCCACAAGGGGACGACGTGAGGCTAGGCCTCCTCTAGAGTGAGAAGGTGCCTTACCTGGGGGGTACAGTATTGCAGTGCAGGATGGCCCTCTCCACAGAAAAGGTCTCCCTCCCCAGATACAATATAACCTGAGCCGTCAGTCTCTCACAGTGGTGCCCCCACCCTCAGTGCAAGATGGAGGCCTCCTCCCCTGGACAGAAAGATATGCCTACTACATTCCCAGGACCACACTCCAATGCGGCCCTCCCTTGGGCCACGTCTCTCCCTGAGGCAGCTGGGAAGGGTCCTAGCTGCAGAATGTGGACTCAAAGTCCTGATCCGCTATTTTCTTTTAAGTAAACCCTAGCCCCAATGTGGGGCTCGACCTTGCGACCCCAAGATAAGAGTCACATGCTCTACCGACTGAGCCTGCCAGGCACCCCCTGACCTACCACTCAGTGTGCGATCTGGGCAAGCTGCTTAACTTCTCTAGGCCCAGTGACCTCATCCAAAAAAGTAACCTAGCAGTAACAGTACTTACCTTCTATGGCTGGCAGGGGTTAAATGGACGGATATGTGTAAAGCTCTGAGAACAGTGCCTGGCACACAGCAAGCCCTACAGGTGCTTGAGTGCGTATTTTAAGTCCTCTGGATATCACTTTCCTCCTTCTGAAATGGAATAGGAGGGCTTTTTGCCTTGGGAGGGCCCAGTTTCCCCTCTTGGCTCAGCTGTGTGCTGCCCCTGAGTTCCCGATGCCAGTTCAAAATGCCAGCTCTTCCCACCCCCCACCGGTTGCCATGGTTATCGCTGCGGAGCCTGGTTTCCATCTGGCCATCCCTACCAGGGCTGAGAGGCCCCTCACTTGCCCGAGAGGCCTCCTGGGGTCGAAGGCAGGGCTGCCAGGGGCTGGGACTCAGTGCAGACTGGGGAGGGGAAGGCACGGTGGCACAGAGACGTGGCTGAGCTGTGGGGAGGACTCCTGGACTCCAGGAGTTGGCACGTGTCAGCCAGAGGTGCAAGAAGGATGGAGGAGAAAGGGAAGCAAAAACGGCTTGCAGACCAGGAGGGGAGGGTCGGAGGAGGTTGAAGGGCGCAAGGAGCAAGGGAAAGTGCTTGGCTCCACCCTGTCCCACGTGGGAGGCCCAGATGAAGGAAGCCTCAGGTAACCACTAATGGTGTGACTTCCCCAATCCTCCTGAAAAACAGATCATTCCAAATGGATGCAGTACTGATACTCTCAGTCCTACAAAGTCCCCTGAGGGTCTTATTGCTATTAATATATTCTTTTAAAAACATAGATTACTTTTGTCTTGACTCTGCTTTGTTTGTGCCCCCAGAGCAGACTCAATCAGGTTTTGGATCTAAGCTTTGCCTCATGACCTACTCGCCTCACGCTACACCTGTGTGGTCACTCAGCTGCCACCTGGCCAGACCCCTTGGAGCCAAGATCACGTTCCTTTCTTTCTCGAAGAATCTAGGGTTCAGGGGCTCATGTCAAAGAAGGCATTTTCTGTGCTTCCTGGGGCCCTCAGCTTCCTCCGTGACGCCTCTTTGGCTCTGGCAGAAGGTCTCTTCCCAGGCGTGGGCTTATCTGACTCCAGGCTAAGGATACCGTCTCAGCTGTAGCTGGCAGGGCAGAGGTCAGCTGCAGGAAGTGGATGGCTGGGCTGGGACCTGGGGGAGGGTGTCTACTCCAAAAAGATGACACCTGTACCAGAGGCTGGCTTTGCCCTGGGTTGAGTCTTCTGGCCACAGAGAGGGAGCAGCAGAGGCCATCATTCAGTTCGCCATCAGGGGGTGAGACGGGTTCTCATTACCCAGAGAAATTTCAGACCATGAGGTAGGCAGACCTGCCCCAGGGCCAGGAAAGACTGGATGAAAAGGGGGAGCTGGAACGCGCTGGGGTAGCAGCGGGGGGAAAGCAGCCAGAGCCAGTATGCCAGTGTGATTGGGGCACAGGCTCTCTCTGGGCCTCACAGGGGCAACCCGGGGCTTGTGATTTCCTGGCCCAGCCCCTGAGGCCCTGGCGGTCACGCAGGGAATTCCCCAGAATTTCCCAGCTTCCTCATCTATCAAATCAGGGCAGTAAGATGTACTTTTAGGGCTGGTATTATAATTAACTGAGAAGATGAACGTAATAGGCTCAGCCCAGCAGATTCTCAAGAAGATCGGCTGTAACAATTCTGCCTGTGCTGGCAGCTGCAGTGGCTTCCAGATAAGGGCCTTTCAGTGGGAGGTCCCCAGGAAGACAGAGGGACTGGGCTGGAGGGAGACAGGGGAGTCTTCTCCTTGAGAACAGCCTGCCCTGCCTCCAGTCTGTCCTCTTCAGAGAGCACGGACAGGCCAGGGACGCCTGGCTCCTGTCAGCTTAGAGGCGCCGTGCATACCCAGGGAATGCACCTCGAGCCAGAGCTGCCCGAACACGTGCTCTGTTCTTGTTGTCAACAGATAAGGCACTGAGCTGGCAGGCAGAAGCCACGCTACTGGTGTGGAAGCATTTGCAATTAATTACCCAGGCCACTGGATGTTTCTGGAACCACCTGACACTGACGTCAAGGAGGGAGGACAGACAGCTGGGCCAAGCCTCATCAGGAAGCACCTCTCTCCCCAGCTGCTGGCCTGCCCCACCCCTTTGCTGCCTGGGTTCCTGCCATGTGTATTCTCCTGTAGTCCCCAACATACCATCAGGCAGCTACTATTATTAGCCCCATTTTACAGAGGAGGAAACTGGCTCAAATAGGTTAATAACAGTTCCTTAGTCTGGTGAAATGAAGGTGTGAAACTGGCTAGGAGCTTAAACCCTGTTTCTGGCCCTAGGTAGGGGATGTGGAGAATCCACTCCCTCTACAAACTTCCCATGTTCTCCCTTCTAGAAAAGCCTAGAGCTCCCCTGATTCTCAGAGAGCCTGACACCAAGCGCTGGCAGGCACTCAGACCTCAGAAGCCATAGCACGAGCTCTGCCCAGCACCCAGTCCTCACAATGCACCTAGGCAGAGTACAGAGTCTGATTTGTCCCTGTAATCCTATGCCCAGCACAGACCTGGCACCAGCTGGGCCCTGAGGGTCTTTGAGCCACTCTAGGTGTGGCTGCCAGCAAGCAATGGTGCCAATGTCAAGGGTGATGAAGGCTGCACTCTTTGCCTCAGACCTGGTCAAATGGGCCTAAGTGAGAGCCACCGGGCTGCTAGTGTGCTGGTGGGCCAGGGAGGCCAGGGCATCAGGTCCCTTGGCCCAGAGACAAGATTTAGGGGGTTTTCCAGGGTGCAGAAAGCAGCACTTGTCTGTCTTCTGTCACTGGAGGAAGGGCCACGGCCAAGACACACCAGGGGTCTCTCTGATCCACAAGACCAGAATCTACAAAGCCTAGAGAGGATACCCACTGACCCAGCCCTGACCCAGCGCTGTTGGGGAATCCTCGAGGATGGTCATAGCCAGAGCTTCCTGAGCATCTGCTGTGTGCCAGCATTCAACTCCCTCCCACTCACAACTCCTTAAAAAGGTTTAAGAAGTCAATAGCACAGCTTAGCCCTGTCTGAGAGACTATTTAGACGCCTGGAAACTTCCCTGATGAGATCCGCTCATGGGACTCAACTTGGATTGACATCAAGCTAATGCATGGCCAGTTTCTACCCAGCACTGGTATGTGCCAGGCCCTGGGCCAAGTGTCTCCCATGTGTCGCTGTCCTGTCATCCCGACCACCATACAAAGTAAGTGGTATTATTACTGCTCCCATTTCACAGACAAGGAAACCAAGGCCCAGGGAGATTACATTTCTGGCCCAAGGTCACAGTGAATGGAAATGGCAATCTGAACCCAAGCTATCTGGCTCCAGAGCTGAGCCCAAGCCCAGGCCCTTGCCTTAAAGGTAGACTACCAGTATTTCTGGAATTTTTCAGTGGTTGAGGGGACCAAAGTATCTAAGACAGACTAGAGACAGGTCACAAAGGTCGCTTGCCTCAGCCTCCTCTGTCTAGGGCCCCCTGGCCTGGGCTGTCTGGCTTACCTCACTACAGGCTCTGGAATGGCCTCTGCCCCAGCGGGCACCTGCACACCCTTCTCCCATTCCTGTCGCCATGGGTCCGCTAGGATGTAGTAGTCATCCGGGCTGAGCTGGCAGGAGTCTGGGATCTTCATGGCTGTGATCAAGTCTGTCCGGAAGACCTGTCAGGAGGAGGGGAGGAAAGAGTGCCTCAGGGGGGTCTGCTCCGAAGCCAGGGCAGGAAGAGGCAAAGGCGACTTAGGTGGGCTTTCTGCCCGCTTACTTCAGAGTAAGAAGCCAACACGAAGGCAATCATGACAATGACACATCTTCTCTGAACTCAGCCCAGGGCTCTGCACACAGGAGATGTTTGGTAAATGTCGAACTGAATTCACCTGTGTTCTGATGTGTTAAAGGACAGAGTTTGAATGACGGCTGGCAGTGGACCTCAGAGGGAAGGGGAAACACTTAAGGGCAAAACCAGACAGTAGAAAGGCTTCTGTGAAGGCATTACTGCCATTAAGGGACTGCCTGCTGGGGGCCTTTCTATAGAAGGTTTAGAATTATGTTCCTATTGCCAACAGAGACTCGAGGGGAGGTGTGAAGGAGTGCAGGGCACCAACGCCAGGCAAGGGAAAGGCCAGGACCTTATGTCGACAGCTGAGGGAGAGGCCAGCCCCTGGCAGAGCTTACAGATGGGTCAGGGTCTCCAGTGTCCCTTAGGAACAAGGACAGCATGTTCCCTGCTCAGCCGGGGCAAGACAGGGCCATGCTCTATGTGTGAAGAGTCAGAGGTGGATAGGGCTGCATTTTTTCTGAGTCAAGCCCATCCAGATCTTCTCAGAGCCAGGCCATGAATGTCTGCACCCTCCTGCTCGGTGTTCTTCCAGGCAACAGCTCATTCAAGAGGAAGTTGCTCTTCCCAGTGTTGTCTGTCCCCAACCATCCCCTCCGCCTTCCTACCCCAGAACAATCTGCAAGCCCAACCCAACTGCCACCAGTGTCCCTCTCTCCCCACTGCCTGACCTCACTGTGGCCTCTACAAAGGGCTGCCTCAGGTCTCGGTGACGGCTCCAGATCACCCAACAAGAAGGACTAGTTAAGAAACCACTTCCAAGGGGTGTTGGTGGCTCAGTGGGTTAAAGCCTCTGCCTTCGGCTCAGGTCATGATCCCAGGGTCCTCTGCTCAGCAGGGAGCCTGCTTTCCTTCCTCTCTGCCTGCCTCTCTGCCTACTTGTGATCTCTGTCAAATAAATAAATAAAATCTTTAAAAAAAAAAAAAGAAAGAAAAAAAAAAAAGAAACCACTTCCAAGAGCACTGCAGGCCTCAGACCAAACTTCAACAAATCTCCCGTCCCCAGAAAAACCAGCTTCACTGGCCTTCCAGAGGCTCATGACCAAGCCGTTCCATGCTAACCTCTGCCCGCCAGGGGCCCAACTCACTGGTTGTGGGTGTCTGCCTCCTTTGAATCAAGGGCCACGACACAAGGAGAAAACAACCAAAATGGGCGCACCAAGGGGACTCAAGGCAGCATCTTGCAGAAATCTAATTAACATTTGCATCTGGCTAGAGAGGGCCCTGGCTTGGAAAAGGTCAAGTTTCCTGAAGACTCTATTTGCCAATATAATTTAATTGTTAAGACTAACACCCTAACATTTAATTAGGGTGCCAGTGTGAAAAAATTAAAATGAGATTACGATTAAATACTAATTAAGCAGAAGATGAAATGCGGCGAAGATCTCACAGCCCTGATAATTTGCATATCTTATTAGCAAGCAGTGAAGACAGCTGATACAAGAACACAAACTCAGGCAGTGGGTGCTTCCGTGCTGTTCTTCCCAAGTCCCCATCTCCTGGCTTGGGCCTTCCCTAGCTGACGCCTCTGCCGAGCCTGGCAGGACTGGGGCTGGGTTATTTCCTTCTGGAGCCAGGATGGGGCCTGGTGGGGTGAACTGAACCCACAGGGGACACATCACAGCCTTCAAGTTCTCCGATCCTGGTAAACCAAGTGGGGTCCAGGCCAAAACCTTGTCGCTCTGATGCCACAGGGAGCCTCCTACCTGGGACAGCTCATCTCAGGCCCAGAAATCAACCCTTCACTACTGTCACTAAGCACTCCTCCAGAGACTCACGGGTAAGTCTAAAAGCTATTGTTCTTCCCTCATCCTGGCTGTCATATAAGCACCATCTCCTTTAGGATTCCTTTCCTGATCACCCTGACTCAGGGAGTGAGTGCCCAGTGTCCCACAGAGCCACTTTCACTCTGTCAACCTACCTTGCTTCCCAGCACTTACACCCCAACAATTAACTGGTATTCTCCTGTTGTTATTTATTTACTTATTTTTTGCCACCTCCCCCGACCTCCCTTACAGCAATCCTGCTGTCTGCTACGTCCTCAGTGCTTGGCATGATGATTGCCACATAGTAGGTGCTCAGAAAATAGTGGCTGAGTAAGGGAATGAATGAATGAAAGGGCCTCTCTGGTAAATTACCCGAGGGGGTCTGAGGCCCTCAGTTGGCTCCTCCACGGTGCTTTCTGAAACCCCATCAACAAGGTAAGGTACCTCAAGGATATACGCAGAGATGAAGTCCCCAAGCAAGGGGACCTAACTAGAGCAATTCTCAGCCTCTGGTCTGCAGGGTCAAAGCCCAAGGACCAGTGCCCTACCCAAGCTGGAGTCTTAAAGACCAGAATGCCAAGCCTAAAAGCAGGGGACAGGTGGCCCTGAGCTAGGAACAGGCATGACGTTGAGAACTCAGCAGGAGAGAAGGGATCCCAGGCTCAACTGGATCAGAGAGATTCAGGAAGGAGAGGGAAGGAGAGAGGGGGAGAGGCAGGGAGGGAGGGAAGAAAAGGAGGTGAGGAAGACAAGGGGAGAGGAAGACAGAGGGAAAGAGGGAAGGAGGGAGGGAGAGGTAGAGAAAAAGAGAGAGAGAGAGTCTAGCCCCAAGAGAGGTGCATGTTTCATCCTGGTCACTCAGGGATCAGGTGGCAGACTGGACACAGGTGGCCCTTTTGGGCAGGGAACTGATGAAGTGCAGGAAGGGGAGCATTGTCATAATGGCAGCAGCCAACAGGTAAAGAGCACTGTGGGATATGGTAGCAGTGTAAGGGATATTCTGGAATTAATTTAATAGCAGTCCCTACACCACCTCTGTGAGGCCAATGCTGCCATCCATCATGCCTATTCTGGGACTCTAACCTGAGATTAGTTAAATAACCTATACCAGGTCCTACATGGTAGAAGTGGCAAAGGATCCCCGGCCACAAACTCTGGAGCCAGCCAGCATTCCCCCACAAGCCCCCTGGCCCCCTTTGGCCACATGCTCAATGCCCGTAAGAAGCCAAATCAGCTTCCCCAAAGGCTGAAAAATGCAAATCAGATGGTGGCTTTTGCAAATTCCACACCCTGCCCTTGGGTGGCTTTCCACTGTCTTCCCTCAGGCTGAGCTGCAGGGCTGACCAGCCCCTGTGGCCACACAGATACACATAGTCTATGGAGCACTTTTTCCCCTTGGCACAGAGGAGCAACCTGCTGGGATGCTCTTCTCTCTTGCCAAAGTGGTGCCAGCCTATTTTATCTTGGAGGGCTCGGTCCCACCCACATCTGCTCTGGGAAACCTTCCCTGATCCCAGGCTGGGTTCTGGGCTTCTTCTGACCTCCCACAGCCCCTGTATTGGAATCGCCTGGTTTCTTACCATGTAGCCCCCACAAGAAGTTGGTGAGCTCAATGAGGTCTGGCCGGGCCACAGGCTGGAACCCAACAGTGTACATGGGGGCCTAGCCCCTGGGAGGTGCTAAACAAAGGCTGAATGGCTCAAGAGCTTTCCACGGACCGGAAGCCACCTTCTTGGGTTGCTGCCCGAGATTACCTACAGCTGGGCAGTTGGGTCCCCTGCACCTTCCAAAGGAGCCTCTGTACATTTATACACAACCTGTCCACAAATACAGCAACCCAACCGCCACCCAAACATCCTTTTTGTTCCAAATGGCCAGAGGTTAAGCTTGAAAAAGGCTCAATTATTCTCCCCAAACGCCTCTGAATTATTTATGAAAACTAAATAAAGAATAAAACAGACACTGATGAACCAGAGGCCTTGCCAGGGCCAGAAAGTTGGAAGGTGGAAAACAAGTAATTTTTCCAAGAACGTGAATGTTTACTATTTTTTCTCTCTTATGGCAGAAAATGACAAATTGTCTTTAAAGGTCTGCTGCCTAGCAACCACGTTCTGCTGGGCTGCTTGGGAGATGTTAATTGTAGCTTCTTCAAACAGTATGAAGAACATCTAAAAGGTCTAAAACTCAAAGGTAATAACCAATCTGAGTGCTGGGGAGCCAGAGCAGCTCCGGAGGGAGTGCTCGACCCTGCTCTGCCCAGACCCAGGGATACACGCATGGCCCTGACCTCCAGTTCCTCTTCCTGATACTGAAGATGACAACCACGAACAGTCTGGTTTTCCACACCTATTTCCCCAGGAAGAACCCAGAATAGGCTCTGCCAGAAACTAAAAGTGGAGGCTGACATGACCTCTAAAAGCAAAGACAACCACCACAGGCAACTTTCCCTGGGCCGTGCACAGAGTTCCTGTACATGAACACGAGATTAGTGGATGTCATTTGAATATCTCATCCTGGGACCTTGGTCTCTGCTTCCTTTTCTCAAGGGTCAATTACTTTATCAGGGTGTATTTCAGATCGAGAGACACCAAGAGGAAGTTCAGTTACATAAGGGATGGTTCTGCCCCTTATCATTAATTACAAAGTAGGATTATTTGTGTAATTATTTGTTGGATGTCCATCTCCTCCAGTAATTCAGCTGAGAGAAGCAGAGGCTGCGTGTGTCCTGATTATCACTGGACCTGTCTGTGGCACCATTCCCGCCATGCAGCAGGTGTTCAAGAAATGCTGAGCAGCGAATGAATGAATAAACCCCAGGATTTGTCTAAAGTGGGACTAAACTCTGAAACTTCCTCTCCTGCCTGGTATGCAGGAGACTGGCCCCAAAGATTATTCCAGGTGACTTTAGGAACTGGTCTTGGTCACTGTCCCAAAGTCAATGAAAATAGCTTTGGCCAAGATGGCCTCTCCTTGACCATTGTCCACACTAGGAGTCCCAACATAAAGCCAGGAGTGGACCTTCCCCCAAATCCTCCAAAGGATGTTTGGGGGTCTGTCCTGAAAGAGCCAAATGAAATTACTACTGAATACCTCATTTTAAATCCCAATTGCTTTTTTCTGAGCACTTCATCTCATTAGAAACAACAGCTAAGGGGCACCTGGGTGCCTCAGTGGGTTAAGTCCTTTCCTTTGGCTCAGGTCATGATTTCACAGTCCTGGGATAGAGTCCCATTGGGCTCTCTGCTCAGCAGGGAGCCTACTTCCCCCTCTCTATCTGCCTGCCTCTCTGCCTACTTGTGATCTCTCTCTCTGTCAAATAAATAAATAAAATCTTTCTTTTTAAAATAAATAAAATCTTTTATAAAAAAACCAGCTAATTTTGAAAAGTAATTGTCCTATTAAATCAGGTGCCATGCTAAATGTTTTAAGTATATATAATATACATGTATCTCTACATATAACGCCAACTAATCCATATTACCTCCATTTTACAGATAGAGAAACTGAGACTTGAAGTAAACCACTATTTGAGGTTTGCACTATATTTTAACCACTGCAATATTATTGCCTGGGAGCCAGCCAGGTATTTCTTCTTTTAAGAGGTCTCTCCTGGGGGAGGGGCGTGTGGGTGGCTCAGTCGGTAAGCCTCTGCCTTCTTCTCAGGTCATGATCCCAGGGTCCTGGGACTGAGGTCTAAGTCAGGCTCCCTGCCCTGGGGGGAGCCTGCTTCTTCCTCTCCCTCTGTCCCTCTCCTACTCATGCACATGCACACACGGGGCTCTCTCTCAAATAAATAAATAAAATCTTAAAAACAAAACAAAAAAAACCTCCTGGGCTGGAATCTGATAAAGAGTATCTCAGCCAGGGGTGCCTGGGTGGCGCAGTCAGCTAAGCTTCCAACGACTGGTTTCACCTCAGGTCATGATCTCAGGGTTATGAGATCAAGCCCTGTATTGGGCTCTGCTCAGCACTGAGCCTGCTTAGGATTCTCTCTTCCTCTCCTCTCCCCTCCACCCACCCCTGCTGGCTCTCTCAAATAAATAAATAAATCTTAGAAAGAAAAAAAAAAAAAAAGAGTATCTCAGCCAAGAGCAAACTTACTTTAAATTAGTCATAAAACACCAGAGAAGGACTCTGAACACAGCCACCCTCTGCCCAGCCCCATTCAAGCTACCACTAGGCTAATCTGGTCAGACTTCTCCATCTCTCAAACACATACCCTCTTTCTCTTTCACAAGGATAACAGCACTTCCTGCTCTTTAAAAGAATTTATTACACACATTTCTTTCGCAAGACAAGCCCCAGAGGTCAGGAGGACCTTCCAGCTGGCGAGAGCAGCACCGGTTCTAACTATACTGGAAGTGGATTCTGCCCCCTACCCCAGAGGAAGGCAGCAGGAGTCTAAGAAAGCAGGCACTTGGCCCAGTGGAAGGGCTCCCCCTCACCGCCTGCCTGCCTGCCCCACGGGGCGGCAGAGGAACTGTTGACTAGAAACATGGCTTGAAACCACAGGGCAAGCATAAAACCTTCCTGGATTTCTCGTATTTTATCTTTAAAGTTTGTCAGCATTTTGCCTTTTACTATAACATATGCCATCACTGTTTTAATACAAAATGTTATTTCAAACATCTGGATAGCACCTGTACTTCTCTAGGAAGGCATCTTCTTTACCCTGTGGTTTTGCACCCCAACACATTCTGGCCACCCATGCCGGTACCCAGGGTAGAAGGATCCCATTTTTTAAAAGCAACAGATCAAGCCAATAAGCTGCATCCTTGCTACCTTTTCTAGTGGGGGGAACTTAGATAGGAACTTTCATGGACCCTGAGTCTGGGGGACACTCCAGTGGTGACAGACAATGCGCATTCACAAGGATCATCTTTTTCTCTGAGGCCCTGTCCCCAAGGGCAAGAAGCTGAGTATGGTAAAGGGTCCCTGTGGAAACTGCAGAGAGACCTACTCTCTCGTCTAGGGGTTTACCAATTTGTCACGGCCTACAAAGGAAAAGGACAGATGCATCCCAACTCCTATCCCACCCATCAAGACTTCGATCCCAGGGAGGCCAGTCTGCACCTCCACTCACTTCCTCCACCTTTGGGCTCCACAAGCCTCAGGGAAGGACAGTCACTTCAACTGAACAGAGAGGCCAGGGCAGGACTCTACAGATGATGACCTGGAGGCTCAGGGACAGACAGTCAGAGTTCCTCAGTGGCAAAGCTGGCCACACCTCTCCTAACGGATGCTTTCCTGTGTAGCACCTGCATCTTACTACCAAAGGACCAGCTCCCTGGAGACAGGGCCTGCGTTTTCTGCGTCTCCCCCATCCTCTCCCCCTTGGCATCCAGCTGGGCCTGTCAGGTGCCCTCACATGCTTGCTGAGCTTAATCACGATCAGTAGCTCTTGGGTCCTGAAGACCAGGGTCCCTGCCCATTGGCTGATTTCTGGGGATTCAGACTTTCTGAAAACCCTGCCCAGGGGAAACCCCCACTGCTCGGCCTGTCCTTCCGTCTGCCTCTCTACACCAGGCCTGAGAAAGACACAGCCTCAAACAGCAGCTTCCAACCCACGAGGCCAGCCTCAGGTTTCCTCCTGAACTGTCCTTCATACCCAGGCCAGGCCAATGGGTTGGCAGAAAACTGTCAGTCCCTTGGCCACTGTTGGGGGGGGAGGGATCAGCTGGTGTACCCCACTCACCCACATTCCCTGCCTTTGCTTAGGTCACTGAACCAGGCTGGAAGGCCTCCTCTTTTTCCTTCGACCTCAGGGTCCTTCCAGGGAGGATCAAGCCAGGAATTCCCATCTTAGCAAATTAAGGAGAAAGGTCTGTGGCAGTAGTTCTCAAACCTGGTTTCCAACAAAAGGGCTTCGAAAAAAGTACAGGGACCTGGGGCCCCCACTCCAGACCATTTAAGTCAGAATTTCTGGGGGTGAGGTAGGATGGGGGCCTGGTATTAGTATTTAAAAGAATAGCCTTCGTGATTCCATTAGATTCGCAGAGATAGGACCCGCGAAGTGGTGCTTACCACTAAGCACCAATACTAGTTATACGATCTGGTCGGACAAGCCAGGCCAGAAACCCAAGGCCACAGCATGGTTTATATACTAGTACCCCCTTCCCAGGACAGGCTAAGACCTTCCCTTCCTTCAGGGCTGGCCTGCTGATTTAAGCCCTAAGGGACACATCTCAGCTTTGTTGGGATCCCGCAGGCAGGCAGAGCAGAGGAAGGGAGCAGCCTGTGTCCTTGGGGTCAACTGTACCTTTCTCCTCTACTGCCAAAGGGGATCCTGCAGCCTACTTCAGACTTGGTACACTTCCACCGAAAATCATTTTCCCAGGAACCCCTGGGCCTGTCCCTTCAGCTCCATTACTGAGGCCTGTATTACCCCACCCCTTTTTTCACTCTGGCCAAGGGAGACCACTGACTGTTTAAAGGCCAGAAGGGAAGCTGGGCCTCCAGGCCTCAGCCCTGTCCAGGGTCCTGACTGCTGGTCAGAGCACTTTTTTCCAGCCCTGCAGCACCTCACTCTGGTATAGAGGGAACCCCTAGATTTATACCTTCAGGAGCACTGAGAAGGGCGGCCCCTGGCAGGTCATCACAGGGGCAGCCGCCGGTCTGGCGTAGACCCAAGCCCAGCCCTTACTGTGGCTTTTGGCTTCACTATGTGCTGGTGCTGCTGCTAAGCTAAGAACTCCTGGTTATCAAATCCCCCATGCCATCACTGTCCACACTGAGAAATGAAGAGACAAAGGGAACCATGGGCTCCCCAGCAGGGACGGGACTGCACCATGCACATCAATTTACAAGCATTCTGGCTGGGATCTTGGGTCAGACTGGAAACATACTGTATGACCCGCCTGAGAGCCACCCCACAGATATATTACTGCAGGGGACTGGACAGATGGGACTCACAAATCCCCTTCCACCAAGGTGACCAAAGCTCTCTGCCCTTAGGCCCTATTGACTATAAAGGGCCTCCTCTTTAATCCCTCACAGAGAGAGAGGGGAATAGCCCGGCAAGGAGATTTAGTGCAAACATCATCTGCCGCCAAATCCTTGCTTTTCATCTCCGCCTTCTCATGAGCCAAATAATTTGGAAGCTTTCATTGATGGTTTCCTCTCAGCCCCACGATCACTTGGAATTTATGCCGGCTATGGTTCAGCCTCCTCACTTAGGGGACGAGGGAAACCTCACAGGCTGCACTCCAGCCTGCTGTGGGAGGAAAAACTTGTCCTTGGCGACAGTTCAAGGCAGGGAGGGCTTCCTCAGCCCTCCAGGAGCCCAGGACTTGAGGGCAGATGTCTTCAGTCAGGCCTCAGAGCTGCCTGCAGAGGCCCCGGGGCTCAAACCAGGGCTACACTAAACCAATCCCTAGCAGAGCTGGGCATCGGCACCCCTACAAAGATGTGATTCTATTTTTAGGTGGAGAAAGGTTCAAAGGCTCTGTGCTGGAAAACCCAAGAGGGAGGGGAATTTTTAGCCTCATGCAAATCACTCTTTCCCCTCAGCCTTCACTGACACCTGTTTCCTCCCAGCCCCTGGCCTATCCAGGGTACAGGTGGCAGCCCTGCCCTTGGGATTGCTACCTTGAGAAACGGCCCCACCTCCTCCTGGTGCTTGGAGAAAGCAGGGCAGGCAGAGTTGGGGGAACCAGCCATCCCCAGCAGCTCCCCAGAACTACCCACTCTTCTCCAACCTGAATAGCCACAGTGGGCAGGGGCAGGTTGAATTCTGAGGCAGGTTCCTCATCTCCAAAAAGGGCAGAGAATTCCTGCCTCCTAGGTACAGGAAAGGAACAAAAAACTGGCTATTCTTTTACTAATGCAACTATAGTAACTGGGGAGCCCTAGTGGCTCTATGTTGGGGGTAAGAGGGCAAGAGGGGAGTGAGGGTACAAGAGAAGAGAGGCGGTCCCAGAGGCTCCCAGAGTCCTACAGCACACTCTGCCCCCTGCATCCCAGTGCCCCTGAGCACATCCATCTACCCACTAAGCAGGGCTGATACAAGAGGGCGCTAAGAACTTCAAAAGAGCATCCCCCATGCCCACCTAATTCTCTGCTTTCATCCCAGTCCTTACTGCATTCCCAGAGGCATCTCTTTCCATCTTTACCCCTCTCCCATGGGGCCAAAGGAGGACACTAGGTTGGGGGATGGGGATGGGAGGCATCAGGTCCCAACCCCCACCCTACACACACAAAAAAGAGAGTCCTAGGGTAGGCCAGCTCGAGGAGTTTTTTTCCAAATGCAAGGTTCTAAAAGGAAGATGCCCCCACTATCCCCAAGGGACAGGTTCACTACTACTGCTCAGGACCGCCCCCGAAGCCATGATTGCTTCTGCGGTTAGTGGGCAGCGGGGCTCCAGGCTCAGAACAAAGACACCCTCCCCGACTCCACTTCAAGGGCTATGCACCAAGACTCTGGGCCTTCCCACCCTTGGCAATGTTGGCTTCAAGAGCTTCAGGTCTTGGCTATACAACCCTGGGATTCTCAATTTCCTCATTGTAACAGATAGACTGAGAAGGATTAAAAAAGTGAAATGTCTAGCCCAGCTTCTGGCTATGCTGCAGGGCCAGATTCAAACTCCCTATTCTTGGGGGGCTCAATGCTCTTGCGACTGCATCTGTGCAAAGGGCCTCTTCTGTGCCCAGTGCAATGCACTGAGGACCTGAGAGAGTGTGACGTGGTCCTAGGATGGGATTTTTCAGGGGCCACAGGAAGCAGGATCATGATGTCCATTCATGTCCAACACTACCCACCCCCGGTGCTCTTTTCCACAGCTTGAGAAGGCATGCATACCTACCTCTACCTGCCATAAGAAACATCCCAGGCCCAAGTACGGAAGGCTTAGGATGCAGATACATGGGACACGGGCAGAAGGAGCAGATGACTTAATTGGATGATCCTGAGGACCCCAGCCCTCATCCCCATATCAGCACCTCCTGGTGCCCTTGGCTTATCCTCTGGAACATTCCAAATCTGACTGCTTCCTCTTCTACTGCCACTACTTGGCTGTCAGCCACCATGGCTTCTCTCCTGGACAACTGCAGGAAAAGTCCTCCCGGCTCCCACCCCGACCACATTTTCCTTTCTCCTCACAGCAGCCAGTGGGGCCTTTTGTGAACACGTCAGACTCTGTCATTACCCTGCTTATGATCCTTGAAAGGCCTCTACTCTCACTCAGCTCAACTGGAACATCTTTACAACAACCTACACGGCTACTGCTGGCACACGCACCCCCTTCTCCCATTCATGGCACTTAGCCACACTGGCCTGGCTCTGCAGGGCCTGTTCTCTCTGGGGGGGGGAAGGCTCCCCCCAACCCCACGCATCTGCAGCATTCCCTCCCTCACTCTCCACAGCTGTCCGCTCCTGTCACTTCCTCACCACCGATTCCTCTTTGTCCAGACACTCATCACTACCCACCTCTGAAGGCTTCTTTTCGTTCTGCCGGGGCCAGCCCGACTTGGTGCTGCTGGGCAGTTTGGAGCATCGTGAAGCAGATGTAGTGTGACCTGCAGAGAGAGCACAGCCCATTAGGAGCCCCTGGAAGGCCAGGGACACCACCCACCTACCCACCCCTGACCAGGGACAGGAAGCCTGTAAGGAAGGCTCTGACTTGCATGTTCAGGAGGTGGAAACCTCTGTGAGCCCCTGTCCCTGCTCTGGACCTCTCCAAGGATGCGTGGGGACGTGAGTGCTTCCGCCGCTCACCAAGCCCAGCGGCTTAGGAAATAAAAGGCAGTGACCTAGACTCACGATTAGCTTACTCTGTGATCCTTTACAGGTCCCTTGCCCTCTCTGATCCTCTGCTTATTCCTTGGGGAAGGAGGCCATCTGTGGCCACACTTCATTCCTGCCCTGGGTGGGGATAGCTGGAGACACCATCCTATCTGGGATGATGCCCAGTCGATACGCAGAGGCACGAAAGGACAGTAGGAAGAATGCTGCTCTAAATTAAACCCATGCGGCGCCTGGGTGGCTCAGTGGGTTAAAGCCTCTGCCTTCGGCTCGGGTCATGATTCCAGGGTCCTGGGACTGAGCCCCGCATTGGGCTCTCTGCTCAGGAGGGAGCCTGCTTCCTCCTCTCTCTCTGCCTGCCTCTCTGCCTACTTGTGATCTCTGTCAAATAAAATAAAATCTTAAAATAAATAAATAAATAAAAATAAAGTAAACCCATTTGCTAGCTTGTCACCCTGGGCAAATGACTTAACCTCACCGGGGCAAAAAGCTATGAGAATTCAGTGATGCCATGCCTCTTAAGGCTTAGCAGAGTCCCCTGCCCAGAGCATGGCTCGATAAACATGAGCTATTACCACTAGAGTCCGAGGCCCTTCCTTACTGAACCGCAGGACTACAGCCTTTATCCCGTGGGTCCAAGGGGCAGCAGCCACGAGTGGGTACAGGGTACAGGGGTGGGGGCTGGTGGGAAGGGACTAAGCCACAATCCAGCCCAACTCTACTGCAGCTGCCCAGACCCCCACTCCTGCAGGTGCCTGGCCCTCAGGGGTTCCCGTGCCTGACTGAAGTTAGAAGCAAAGGATGCGGTTCTTCTTGGCTCTGCTGAGACAAGCCACAGGCAATGTGGTTGCGGCCACAGAGGGCGGGACGCTGTGATCTCCTGCCACAGGGAGGAAGGGCTGGCCAGGTTAGACACCAGAGCTGAGCTGAGCAAACAGACTCTAAAGGGCAGTGAATGAGACCTGGAGGTAGGGAAGGGGCTGGGACTGACTGGCCGTCTTGGTGTCTGTCCTCAGGATCGTGGGGGGCTATCCCCAGCTGCTCAGCACATTCGTGAACAAACTGAGGTGCAGAGCTGCAGGGCTCCAGGCCCAACCTCCCTGGCAATGAGTTCAGCCTCTTCCTCCGTGTGGGTTCCCACGAGGCTGCAGGGAGTTGGCAGTGTACCTCTCCTACACAGGGCACAACAGAACTCCTTACTAGACCAGCTCACGCAGGGCAGGTTCCTGAGGCATCTGGGAAGAGCTGCCTTCTGGTATTAGAGAAAAGCTCCCACCTTCCGCAAACCTCCCTTATCTCCCCCCACATTTGAGAAGGGGCTCCCTAAGCCTCTTTTCTCCTTGACCATCCCTGTGACCCCCAAGTCATTCAGCTGCCACACAGCCCATACACAAGTCTACCTCTCAGATTCTCCTGCCAAGATCCCTTGTTAATTCCATTGACAAACATTTACTGAATACCTATTATGTACCTGCTCTAACTGGGGACACAGCAATGAGCCAGACATGACCCCTCTTATCAAGGAGCTTACCGCTAATTAAGAAATGATACTTCTATCAGGTAATTATAATAAAACTTAACAGGTTTTCTGTCTGTTGAGCAGAGACTTTCAACAGGGTCCTGATCTAACATTAAGGGCCAGAGGGAGAGGGATGTGCTCCTAGCAGCCAGGAACAGCAAATGCAAAGAAATAGAGGGGAGATGATCTTTTCCAACCAGAGCAAAACACGTGGGATTGAGACCTAGGGGGTAGAGGGGAGTAGGGTGAAGAAGACAGCAAGGGTCTAGAGGCCACACATGTGTGCGACTTTCTCAGGAGTAAGTACAAGGACCTGGCCTGATTAACGCTTTCATCAGAATACTGAGACCATGGGGCAGCCTCCCCCCATTTGGGCCTGTGGGCCTGATAATTACTCAAATGCTTTCCTTGTAGGAGCCCCAAATGGAAGGCCTTACTGTCAGTGGTGTCAGAGTTGTCGCTGCTGATGGAGTATTTTCGCCTCTTCTCTTCCATCTGCAACAAAAGGCAGGCTCCATTACACTTATAGGCTTGGGAAATCCTCAGTCTCTCAGAAAACTGCCCAATAACCTACCTCCCCATACTCACCCTGCTGCAGTTAAGAACAAGAACAAGGCCCTCTTGCCCTAGCCTTCTCCCAGCCAGCCTCACCCTCTCTCCCAAGCCACCCACAGGAGCCCTGGGAGTGGGACAGAGGGCTGCATCTCCCACCTCCTGAATCCAGAACCCCAAGATGAGCAGGAGTCCAGCCAAAGATGACAGAAGGAGGGCAAGGGAGTCAGTGGCCCCAGAACAATGATTAGGGCCTGCTCAGCCCTAGCTTCCGCTCAAGGCAACTCAGGTCGTCCAGAGAATCCACTCCCACCCTAGAGGAGATGCAGAAAGGGGAAACAAGACTGATTCTTCCAGAGGGACCATGCCACCTGAGTTTAGAGACAAGCCAGCTCAGATAGCACTGAAGGCACATTCGGAGGGTGGTGGCAAGAGGGGTGTGGAAAGGACATAGGAGGGACGCTCCAAGCTGGGTTCCTGAGACACGCCTGGCCCAGGGGGACTAGTCCTAGGCTGGGCTGCCCTCCTTCAAGCCATGTCCTTCTCCAGATAATAACATTAACCACCTTTATCTCAACTACAGGATTTTATTTCAAGGTAGGATGAGCAGCTCCCCATACCGAACTCCTTCCTCTAACAACACTGGCTCTGCTCATGATCCTAACACCCCCGGAAGCTCCGAGCCATTGGCTTCCCTGACTACCGAGGCACAGGGCCTTATCCGACTCCAACTGGCTGAACTGGGATTTGAATCCATGTGGTCTTAATGCCTGAGCCCACACTGAGCTGCCTTTGTGCCAGGGTCAACTCTTGCCTGTGGGGAGTGCTTTCCCACCCACTATTTCCTTGGATCCCACAGAGTCCAGGGTGGCAGGGCTTGCTTTTGTCTCTTCTTGGAGGGGAGCACCCCAAGGGGCTTGTTCACCGCCCTGCATCTCACAGCTAGTCAGTAGCTGAGTTCTAATTCGAGAACAGATCTGGGATTCAGGACCCATAGCATTTTCCAATCACTTCCCTGTTTGTCTGGAACCTGGGCCACCTCACTGCCCGAAGCAAAGGGTAAGGAGCCAGTGTCAGTCAAGAGAAGTCCTGCTGCTCAGTCCAGCTGCTGGCCAACCAGGGTCCCCACCTCTGCTTGGGATCCCACGGGGCGCCTGTCACTGCCACCCACTCCAACAAGTCTGTTTGCGCCGAGCCCTGGGTTTCCCCTTATATCCCGGTGACCCTGCAGAGACAAGGGAACATCAGCTCTTTAAGGTGGGGCATGACCATCCAGACCTCTGGGCCAACCAGGACCCTCCGGCCTCAGACCTGACCTCAGCCAAGACATTCTCCCCACTCCAGTGTCCCCTAACAGCAGGATTACGATGATGGAAAGATTCCCTTGGGCTGCTCACTGTCAGCTCCACGGGGGCAGGCAGAGCCTGAGGCAACCAGCGACGTGAGTGCCAGGGATGTAAATTGCTAAACACTGTGGCAGAAAGAGGAGGATGCCTTGGTACACAGGGACCTCATGAAACCCTCACAGCAGCCCCTCTATGCCAGTGGGCATGATGGCTGCTTCCCTTTTGCAGATGAGGAAGAGGAAGCACAGAGGTTAAATGACTTGCTCAAGATCACAGTGCTTATAAGAAGTTTATCTGGTTCAGGAGCACATGCTCTTGACCTTCAGACTTCTCTGCCTCTGCCCAACAGAGTACAAGCAGTCCCATGGCCCAGGTTGTGGATTGAATGGAACAATAATGCTCTGCTACCCACAGCTTCCATCCTTGCTCTCCTCCAGCATCTGAGTGTGACAAAGATGACTTTGACAGGGCCCTGAGCCTAGCTAGCCTGCCTCTTACCAGCCCAGCACTCTCACAGGTGGGGGCAGCAGCAGATGTGCTGTAACTGCATCCACTTGTTCTTTCCTGCAATCCTGCCCGTAGATCCCAGGTGCCTCCACTTCTGGGCCCACATCTCCCAAAGAAGAAAAGAAACTCTGGATTTGGGTTGTCAAGTTCAAATTCTAACTCTACTCCTTTACAGACCTGGGATCTTGGGAAAGATGTACCTCCCAGACGACAAGGATTCGATCTGGATTTTCACATAAGTCTCCTGAACTTCCAATGTTGGCAACTGCCTCAGAATTTAAAAAACACTTTGAGAGGGCCAAACTAAACACATCCATGGGCCAGAATCGGCTGGTGAGAATAAACGAGAGCAGCGTTGAGCCCTGAGCGTGGTGGCTGGCTCTCCACATAGGTGCTAGTCATTCTGTGATAATCTGGGGCCAGGTGAGGAGTCCTCCTAGCCACACCCCCTCACCCAGGGGCGCCTACACTGTGAGACCACCTGGGACAGGACCCTCTGACAGCCAATGCCCTTCTGGTAATGTTGTTTCCTGCTGCCCAGGGACCTATCACAGTGACTTGCAGCGTGCAGACCTGTACCCCACCCTCAGCCAGCTCCCTGTCCAACCTGTCCTCTGTGAAAACACCCCAGAGTTCTCCTGGATAGGGTGTTATTAAGGGAGCAGATTGTGTGTGGCTTAATTGGAATAATAACCAGGCTTCAGAGGGAAGCTACTGTTTTGTGAGTGAAGCTTCTTTCCTTTGAACCAGGTCTGTTCCAAAGGCCTCCCTGCCTCAGGTGAGCCTCCACTGTCAGTGGCTAATGAAGTGCCAAAGGAGGCCTGGGCTCTCCTGTGGGACAGCCCTTTGTCCCCGGAACCCCCATTCCAACACAGCTAGGAGACAGGGAGGACTCCTTCACCAAAGCCAAAATCCAGGCCGGGGAGTGGGTGCTGACACTTGGGTCTTGGCCTCTAGTTTCCTCTCTCCACTGGCCCCTCCAATCTCTCCCAAAGCAAGGTCTGCTCTGGGAGAACACCCCAGTGTCCTAAGGCACTTACTTGTGAGGGTAGAAATGCTTTTGAAGCCCTACCTATAAAGGAGAGTCTAGGAGAGCAAGGGTCCCGTTTTCCTCCCCTTGGCACCTCCCACACCATCCCCAGCACAGAGACACAGAGACGCAGCTCTACTCTGAGCATGGTGTCCTGGGGTCCTTCAGTGCAGCAGCCCCACGGCCTCTCTGTGCAATCTCTGCCCCACAGCCAACCCCTGACAAGTCCAGTGGGCTCTCCCTCCAGAACTTACGCTGAATGCATCCATTTGTCCCTGCCTGTCTACTGCTACCACCCTGGCCCAAACCAGTCCCATCTCTTGCCTGGACTTCGCATTCATCTCCCAGCTCCCGCTATCGCTCCTCCCCTATCTAGAATCCACAGAGCAGCCAGAGTGACCTTTAAAAAAACATAAATCAGATCATGTCATACCCCCTTTTTAAAATCTTTCAAAGGCTTCCTGCTGATCAAAGGACAAAACTCAAACTCTTGACCACAATATCCTACATGATCCGGCCCCTCCCTACCTCGGCAAATTCACAGGGCCCACTATCCCCTTCCTCACGGCTTCTAGCTACACTGGTCTCCTTTCATCTCCGGAAAGAAGCCACATATTACATGCTTTGGGACCTATGCACAGATGTGCTCTCTGCCTGGAAGGTTCTATGTAGTGCGTACATGTCTGATGTTTTATCCTTCACATTTCAGCTTAAATGTCAAGGAGGTCTACGCCCGCTACCTTACGCAGAGAGAGCCCACAACGCCGTTAGTCAACATCTTCAGAGCCTCCACCACAATCGCAGTCTGGTGATCTACTTGTTGAATGCCTTCCTCCTTGGAGAGGAGAGTGAGGAGCACCATCTGTCTGGATCTCCGCGGGAGCCCCGATGGCCCCTTATGTTATTCCCAGTGCACAACACGGGCTTGGTACCCAGGGAGTGTGGAGTATGTTCTTGTCCCCTCCCTCTAGAAGTGTGGGGAGCACAGAGCCCAGCTGGCCGGCCTGCAGCCTGCAGGAACAAACACCCCAGGCCAAGATTTTGTCCTGTTTTCACAGCCTGCCTTCCCCATCTTAACCTCACACATTTTCCAGGAGGCTTTATTTGGTTGGGCTCCTGGCTAATGATCAATGTCAACTCAGTAACAGGGCACCAACTTGGTGGCAGATGTTTTCTTGGCAGTACTAGCCGCTGGTCTAAGTGGGGGCCTTGGGTCTGGACTTGAAACACTAATGCCCAATGCCAGCCCCCTTTAAAGACCTCTCCGCAAATAAACTCAAACACCCTGGGCCTCCATTAACGCTCTTCCAGCTGACCCTGGGAACAGTGGGCCTTTCAGCTCCACTAGTGCAGCAGCTCCCTGGGCAGTTAAAACACCCCAACCTGGCCTCCGGCCTCTCCTCCCCGGGGGGCCACCAGGCCTGCCCTGCCCGCCACCACACACAGCAGGACTCCGTCTTCCTCCTTAAAAAAGGTAAAGGGGGGGGGAATGGCTTTCAAGCAGGCAATTTACCATTCCAGACACAATCTTTCAAAGAGAAACAAAAACTCTCCCTGTCTGAGGCAGACCGCTTAGGCGTGTGTGTAATAAGATGCTAATACAATTTAATGATATTTCGGCTGGAAAACCTGTCCTCAGAGCCTCCTTGTGTCGGGAAGGCCAGACATTCAGAAAACAAGAACTGCCTGCTCTTAAACTGCTTTAAGCGGGGGTCAGAGCCCCGCTCTTTCCTATCTCTCATTAACTTTAATACCTTCTCGGGGACAGTAATTGCTATTACAGAAAAGATTTTGTACACACAGATCCTCAAACTTGCTTCTCTGAGCATAGGGGCGCCTTAGCCCTCCTCCAACACTCATCATGGCCCACCTGCAATTCCAAGTGTCCCAGAGGGTACCCAGCTCCCTTGAAACATGCTGCCCACACTCACCCCCCAAACCCAGTTCTGGGGACATACCTAGGGGATCCTGGAAGAATGAAAGGGGCTTTGTCTACTTTGTCCTTCTGCACCTTCTCACCCTACCCTCCACCTTAGAGAGGGCAAAGCTCAGTCCGCTCGCTCCCACAGACGGCTGCCCATTGGCCACTGCAGGGTCCTTCGGAGCCCTTCTTCAGGGAAGGGAGCTGGCTCTCTGGCCTAGCCTAAAGGGGAGAGATCAAAGGTCAAAGCTATATCTGGGCCCTCTCCAGATCATTAATAATAGTAAAAATGGCCAATACTAATCAAGTGCTTACCACATGCCTGGCTTTGGGTTTAATCTTCTTTATGCAATATATTGCTCAATCATGGGGTAGGGACTGTTATTAACCCCACTTGCAGATGAAGAAAGTGAGGAACAAAGCAACTGTCACAGCTGGTGACTGCAAAGCTATAGCATTCAAATACAGGTTATCTGACTGCCAGGTGGTGTACCCTGCCCCCCACCCCGCCCCACCACCTCCCGCTGGTACTCAGGTCTGTTGAAGCCCAGAGTGTGGCTGGGGTACCCCAGATTCCTATGGGTTATCTGAGAACCTTTCTGGGTTCCTAAACTTTGAGCCACACAGTCAGGGTCCTATGTGGATGGAAGACAAAGCAGGCCAGGGGTAACTCCTCCCCACAATCCTGACCTTGCCCTGGAGCACCTAAAGGTAGAATTAACTGTGAGGTCTGCGAAGAGCTTGCTGGATGAGTTGTTAAGAATTTGGACTGGAAGTCACTGAACCGGGTCTTGGGTATAAGATAACCTCCTCCCTGTCACCAGCAACTCCAGTTAGCCAGAACACCCAGCTCGCACCCCCCTACCAGTGCTACCTCAAAGATGTGGTAGTCAGTGTCAAAGGCCTACTCTCAAAATTCTGGGGTGCACCTTGGGGGCTGGGACCAGCAGTCCCACCTCACCTGCCAATGAAAGCCAAGTGGAAGCTCTCTTGGATTAGTGTTACTGGCCATTTAGCCGAGCAATTTAGGCAAAGGAAAAGCATGCTGGATGGGAAATATTATGGAAACATTGCTGCATCCCAAGTCCAAACAACTCTGTCCTTAAACACTTCATCTCCAAAAGTGCTGGAGAGACCTTTGGCCAAACAGTTTCAAAACTAACATTCAGTGCAAGGCTTGCTGCCTGGGGCAAGGACTTCCCTCTCTGAGGGATTTGCTGTAGAACCAAATGCTTTTCCACTCCAAACACCCAACAGCACTTGGGACAACGCTGAGGACTCCAGATCAAACAAACATCCCCTTTTTTCCCCTACCATGCAAACTTTCTCAATAAATTATTCGCCCACTTCGGATCAAAGCCTGTTTTGCAGCCTGTGACCTAAAAAGCAAATAGCGTCTCTTAAACATGAAAGCCCTCCTCCCTGCCTGGGTCGACTTTATTACTCATTCCTTCCCCTTACAGTTATTCTGTTGTTATTTTCCTCCTCTGCTTGTTAGATCGCTTTGCAAGTCCCAACCCGCCTGAGGAAGAAGAGACGGGTGGGATGGTTCGTTCACTTGGGGCCCTAAGGTGAGAGAGGAAGTCAGGGTAGGGGAGAAGCCAGCACCCTGGGAACCCAGGAAACAGGGCCAGGCCCGGTTGGCAGCTCCTTGCACGGCCCCTTTGCCAAATGTCCTACTGGGAATTTTACCAGTAAAGGGAGGGAGTTAATGCCACTGTGGGAGGAGGGGCCAGGCAGCCGTACCACCACCTGGGCCCCTGATTGTTTGCAAACAGAAACGTTAAGGGGACATCCTGACGGCCAGTCTAGGCTCAAAACTCAGGGCTCCTCCCCTTTCCAACAAAGGCAAGGCGGCTGGCCAGTCCTGCCCTTATCAGCCCCTCCCCAATCCTCTTTAGCGCCGCTGTGAGTGCAGACAAGGAGCCTCCCTATAACCCCCTACAAAACTCAGCCTCAGGGTAAAACTTTATGTTCCGCAATGGATGAGCGAGGGGTGCTAAGCGCGGGAGCAAAGTCTGGAAATCTGCAGAGACCAGAGTCGCCCGGCGCAGCATGCCCTTGGCTCAGGGCACAGGGAAACACGGTCCCTCCCGCCCCCAACAGCCCCTGGCACAAGAGACCTGCAGCCAAGGTGGTTAAAAAAAAGCGTCCCGGGCCGCGGTTGAGGCTAAGGGGATTGGGAGGAGGGGTGGCGCGTGCCTCCAGCCTGCCCCTGGAGGCAGTCCGCGGGACCGCAGGCTGAAGGCGCGCCGGCGTGATTCCGACCGCGGGAGCCGGGAGGAGGAGCCGGAGGTGGCTGCGGGGGGCTCCGGCCCAGGCGAAGGAAGGGCAAGAGGCGGTTCGGGCCGGGGGCGGCGGACCTGACGCCTGGGGCGTGGGGAGGGCTTTAGGTGAAGCCGGTAAGAGGAGCCGAACCTCTAGGGAAGTGGGCAGCTACGTGTGGCGGGGGACTGGTTGTGTGTGGGGTGTCCTGGGCCTCTGGAAGCCACAGCGAAGCCTTCCTGTCTAGCAGACATCCCCACCTTCTGATATAACAGCTACGAGTCGCCAAGCTGACCCCTTCTCATCCCTTGGCCTGGGGACTAGAGTGTCTTAAGCTCAGGGATAGGCGGGAAGGGACCGGAGGGAGCCACAAGTCTGCAGCCAGGCGGGGAGGAAGCGGGCGGGTGCCGCTCCGCAGGCGCAGGCGAGTGGGTGGGAAGGAGGGAGGGAGAGAGGGAGGAAGGAGGTGAGGCCGGGAAGATGCCACTGCCGGGGGCGGGGCGCGGTCGGGGATCCGGGAGAGGGACTGCAGCGGTGCTTGGTGGGGGCTGGGGCTGCAGTGTCACTTATTTGAGGGTCAGGTGTGTATGTCCCGGGCTGAGACTGCCACTTGCCTACATCTTCCCGGTACCACCCACGGGGCAGAGACGGAGGCGGAGGGCAGAGGACTGCAGTACCGTCCCCGAAGCGGGACGCGAACCGGCAGAGTTGGGAGAAGGTAAACAAGGGCCACGCCCCCTGCCGTCGCCCCGCGGGCGCGCACCCGCCGCTCCGGCCGCAGCCGGTACATTTCCACTCTCCTAGCGCTTCTCCCCCGCCGGTCTCCCGCGCAGCCCCGAAGTGGGGGGGGCTGCCCCCAACCCAGCCCCCGCCCGGTACGTCGGGGCTGCACACCCGGCATACTCACCTGGAAAGGGTGTCCCCCGCCCCTCCAAAACACTGTGTTTAATTTGTGCAGAGCCTCCGCGCCCGGGAGCTAAGCATGCTGCCCCCGCGTGCAGCGCCCGCGTGCACCCAACCCAGAGAGGGGGCGACAGGGCGGAGGCGGTAGCCCCCGGAAGGTGTCTGGGACCGGACCGGCTGCACGTGAGCCCAGCGCGGAGTCATGTGCACCCGCTCAGCCCGGTTCGGCGGCCGGACGTGCTGCGTATCAACAAAATGAAACTCAGGGCGACAGGAGGGCAGATAGCTCCAGGTCCTCTGAACGCCCATCCCCGGCGGAACGACCTCCCCACCACTGCTGTCTCCCGCCGCAGACCCTCCGCGCGGCCAGAGCCCGCGGGGCAAGTTGCAGCCCTGGCGCGCCCCCGCCCGCCCGCGCCCCCTCACCGGCCCGGGGGCGCTTTGCCGCAGTCATTAATAAAGAAGGTCGCCAAGCTCACCCTTCCAAAAGTTGTTGTTGCATGCGCCCCTCTCAGCCTCCCCGCAATGTACTCTTTAAAACACGACTGACCAACATGCGCAATCTCTCTCCCCTGTGCTGTGCATCTCCCGCCCCCCCCCCCCCCCGCGCCCTGGCTTCCTAGAACAGGCAGCCAGCAGGAGAGAGAGGGAGCGAGCGAGCAAGAGAGAGAGAGAGAGAGCGAGGGAGCGAGGAGCGCTGGCAGATCTGTTGCAAAAACACAAAATAACGCCGTGGAGATGCGCAGGGCCCATCGCTGGGGGCTGGATCTTACCTTCCTCCACGGTGCCCTTCCGAGGGGCGCTGCCCTGGACTACGCGCCGCGGCGGGGGCCGGCGCGGGAAGGATGCTCCCGAAACCCCGAGCTCCTGGGGCCGGCGCGGGCGGGCGGGGGGCGCGCATCCATCCGGGGTCGCGGTGAGGGAGGTGGCCGGGCCAGCGGCGTTCCCGGCCCCGCACCCTTGCTGGGGACGGTCAGCCCTCTGGACCTAAACCCTTGCCGCTAGGAATGGGCGCAAAGTAACTCCATGGACGCTACTCACCCCCCCCCCCCAAAATAGCCTCCAACTGCGATGGCCGCGGTCGGCACCATTCACCAATCCCCCTGTGTATGTTTCTGTTTCTTTTTAAACCAAGACTTCCTTGTGATCTCTTTAGAAAAAAAAAAAAAATGTGTTGGGGTGGGGGTGGGGTGGGGGCGGGCGGGAGGAGCGAGGGAGGGGGAGTAGCCACTTTTTTCTTATTCACTCGGATCTCCACTCCTGACACCCCCAGCCGCCCGCCCCACCCCCCGCCCAGTTGTTTGGCTTCGGAAGCGGGTCCAGGTAGCGTTGCCGGCCTCATGGGGGAGGGTGTTCTGCCGGGCTGCCCGTCTGCCTGCACCTCGGGCCCAGACTCCCCATGGGCTCTGGGGCGCCCCCAGCCCGCCCTGTCCCCAGGGCCGGGCCCGAGCGGCGGCTGCGCCCGTGCAAGTCCCATCAGGTCTGCTCACACTTCACACACTCACACACATACCCCGCCCCTCCACTCTCTCACTCACACTTTCTGCTCACACTCCGCCCCCTTCGCGCCCCAGACCCGGGCGGCGCCCCCCGCAACCTTTAAAAAAAAAAAAAGCAAGCTTATACTTAAAAAAATCTTTTGGCGCCATATTAATGACGTACTTAAAATTTGCCATTTCTCCCTGCGTCAAAAAGACGTTTCTTTGCAAATAACAGCCTGAAGGCGACACTCGCGGAGGGAACAAGGTTTGCACTGAGCACCCCGCCTCCCGGGGCTCCAACGCTAGAAGACCCTCGCCCTAGGCCCTGCTCCTGAATCGCTGGTTTAAAAATGCGAATCGAATAAATCGCGTGGCGCTTTGCAGCGCCAGAAGTGAGCAGAAAGTGCTGGCAGGAGCGGAGGGGAGGGGCGCGCGCGCGAGTCTGGGGGAGGGGGCGCGGCCCTCCTCCCCCACCCACGGCAGATGGAAACTAACAACCCGGGCGGGGGGAACTTGAAATTGTGGGCGACCTCCAGAAAGAGGGGCGGTCCGTAGAGAGGGTCCTCTCGGGTTCGTCGCCCCCTCCCCCGCCCGGGTGCCTCCGGGCTCCCAGCTCTGCCCCGCATTTCCGGGGGTTGGGGAACGCAATGATGGGTGGGTGGGTAGCTGCTCGCCCCAGTCCCAGTAGGAGTTTGCCCCACGGTGTCCCCTTCCCCCAACCCCCAGCTCGTCCTTCCCATTACCCCTAAAGGGTTAAAAATCGAGGGGGCAACTTCCAAAGGCTGGCACTGGGCGAGGAAGCGGGGCGCCCCTTTCCCCACCCTTCGCCTCCTCGCCCCTCCTCCTCCGGCTCCACTTCCCGACTTGACCTTGTGGTGCACAAACAGAGCGCTCGGATCCTCGCAGTTTCTGGAAGCAGCGCTTGCGCTCGCCAGGCAGGCGGGCTGTCGGGCGGCTCGCGGGCGGTGGCGGGGCCTTGGGTCGGTTCCCGGAGCCACGGGCCACACCCACCCAACCCGCTGCGCCCGCCGCGCTCACCTTCTCTCGAGGAAGGAGCTGGGCTGGCCTCCTGGGTGGGGTGGGGTGGGGGGCAGCTGCAGCCTTCTCCGGATGCTCCCAGCTGGGGAGGGGGTAGTCTGGTCTCAGGCTGGGTTTGGTGGGGGAGACCTGGGTGCCTGGGTCAACATCCCCAAAGCATCGTTGCCAACTTTCTTTTCCTCTCCCTTTTGGCTGCCCCTCAGAGATAATACAATCATTTTTTTCAACTCACCTTTGGCTTTGACGGCACGTGGGTGAGTTGTGAACGGGATCAGGAACCGCCTTCCCTCTCCAAGACTGAAGGTTGTTTATTCTTTCCTTCTTTCCCTTCTACCCCCCTTCAGTGGAAAGATAAATATTCAATTTACATAAGATGACATTTATGTGACAATTAAAAAGATCCCCCGATGGAATGTTGTGAACACATTTGCTTATAGGAGAAATAAATCTAATAATAAACAAACTCATAATAACAGCACAAATCCTCTGACAGGGTAAATTGTCTACACAACAAAGAGGGAGATGATGAATGCAGAAATAAGCACTTTTTGCAACAAGAAAGAAATAGGCGCTCAAAGGGAGGCACTGCAACATTTTCTTCCTTGGCCTTCATTCACAAAGTTTGGGGAGGCTTGTCTGGCAAGATTGAGGAACTGGGGTACCACCTCCTGGTTAGACCTGACTCCAGCTCTGAGTGGTCAGTTGTTAGGATTTTCTCAAACCCAAGCTCCATGGCAGAAAACGACGCAGGCTGTTCGCATGTAACAAAATGGTTAACTACCTGAATTCTAATCCTAGGTTTGCAGTTGAGAAGCTACTTGATGTGGACAAGTGCATTCATTTCTCTGGGTCTCTTTCCTCTTCCGTAGAATAAGATGGCTGGAGGGGTCCTGAAGCAGTGTGTCTGTATATATGCTGTTTGTGAAAACACAAACACTCCTGGCTCAGAGTGCACATCACACACGAGCATTTTCTCTGGTGCCTAAGTTTTGTAAGGGTGAATGTGCTCCCTGAAAGTTCTTAACACTGAAAAACTGCAGAACAATGATTTCTGTCTTGCTCTCCATGAGAACATAGATAAGATCTCCTAGTTAGGGCAAAAAGAAAGGCCAGGAGAAAAAACTGGGGTACATGGTGGGCTTCATGGTCAAGGTCAAGATAGCAGTCTCAACCACACATCTGAAGTGGGAATGGAGGCACCCGTTGACACTGGCACAGCCTAAAGAAACTGCTCTGATCAGGTCTAGTTGCAGAGGGCTAATGTGCACCAAAAGGCTGGACAGGCTCCTCCTCTTAGCAGTCGGGATCCTGTGACCTTGGCAAGTAGTTATAAAATGACCTAGAGAGATAGAAGAGGGAGAAGATGACCGTTTATAGAGTACTTGCTTTGTGCTGTGCACTATGCAACTCATTCCATTTTGTCCTCACAAAAATCTCATTTTACCTATTCAGAAAGGTTTAGTGACTTACCAACAGTCACACAAGCTAGCAAGTGGTTATATAGAATTGGCACCTAGCAAACGATCTCAAAGACTGCCTTTTTTCCATTTTACCATACTGCCAGAAATAAAAAGTATTAGCGTTATTGGTTTCATTGAGGATGGGGGCCTGATTGTCATAATAGCAAGAAAGAATTTTGTGAGTGGCATTTTGCCTCTAAGGTGGTTCACTGACTTTGGGGGAAAGCCAGGTCCCCGAAGGAGTCCTTGGAAGGCACTTCTTGTTTAGGACTGGAAGCTCCATCAGAATTCTTGGATTTCCACTGCTCTCTGCTACTGTTTAAGGTTAACCTTGAAAATGTTAACAGAATAATAGCAATGGAGCTAATTATAACTCCTTAGTCTTTAGTAAAAGTCTCACAAATCAGGGGCGCCTGGGTGGCTCAGTGGGTTGGGCTGCTGCCTTCGGCTCGGGTCATGATCTCAGGGTCCTGGGATCGAGCCCCGCATGGGGGGGGGGTCTCTGCTCAGCAGGGAGCCTGCTTCCTCCTCTCTCTCTGCCTGCCTCTCTGCCTGCTTGTGAT
The DNA here is from genome assembly GCF_902655055.1 of Lutra lutra. Classification (NCBI taxonomy): domain Eukaryota; kingdom Metazoa; phylum Chordata; class Mammalia; order Carnivora; family Mustelidae; genus Lutra; species Lutra lutra. Next base: position 73,851,331 of record NC_062282.1, on the reverse strand, counting down.
CTCTGTCTGTCAAATAAATAAATAAATAAAATCTTAAAAAAAAAAAAAAAAGCCTCACAAATCATTAACTTACTACAGAAAAAAAAAAGAAGAAACAAAGTTCTTGGAGATGTAATCATTCACTTTTGTCAACAAATATTTATTGAGTGCCTCCTGTATACCATGCGTCATGCTAGAGGCTAAGGACACAGCACAAAAATGACGCCCTCTCACAGAACTCACTTTCTAGTAGAAAGAAATACACAATTAAAAAAATAAAATATTATATTTAGGGGCATTTGGGTGGCTCAGTCGGGTAAGCGTCTGCCTTCAGTTCAGGTCATGATTCCAGAGTCCTGGGACTGAGCCCTGCATGGGGCTCCCTGCTCAGCGGGAAGCCTGCTTCTCCCTCACCCACTCACCCACTCCCCCTGCTTGTGTTCCCTCTCCCGCTGTCTCTCTCTGTCAAATAAATAAAAAATAAAATCTTAAAAAAAATATTATATTTGAAGGTGAGTAAATGCTATTCTGAAAAAATTAAGTAGGAAAGGGGGATAGGGAATGTGGTCTTGCAATTTAAATACAGTCCTCAGGGAAGAACTGCCTGAGAATGTGGCTTCTGAATAAAAGGAAATGAAGGAATGAGCTGGGAGGGCTTATGGGAGAAGAGGGAACATTCTAAGCTGGGGCTTCTTTGGCATGGAGTCCACAAGGTCACCGGCCCCCTCCAGAGATCTGTGGATAGAAATCCAGGGGGTCCTGACTTTAGATGGGATAAAAATTATACCTTTATTTTCACTAATTAACATTTAGCATGTTCTTCAACTATGAATGCAGACAGCAAATTACAGTATTATTAGCAGCACCTGTGACACCTGTTGCTTGTAGCAATCACAGATATTTTCATATCACACTATAGTTGTTACAACTATCTTAAAATATCATGACAGTTATCACTACTTCGTAATTGTGCTGCTAGCTCTTATGATTTAATGAATTAATAAGGAACACATATATTACTATATTACACATTTTAAAAATATTTTGAGAGTTGTATTTCAATATAATTCATTTTCCTTATAATTCATGAAACTCATTTTATGGATTTAAAGATATCATTCTGAGAAGGAATCCATAGGCATCACAGACTGCCAAAGGGATCCATGGTACAAAGTAAAAGGAACCACTGTCTCCACAGAGAGACCAGCAAATGCAAAGGTCCTGAGGCAGCAATGCTTACTATGTAAATGTATAAGAAAGAGATTATATAGGGCATTATTAGGAACTTGGCTTTTGCTAGGCAAAATAAAGATGGTTTTGAGCAGAGGAGTGACATGATCTGACACTGGATTTTACAGGGTAGTTTGCTGCCAGATGGAGAACAGCCTGAAAGCAGAAAGTCTGAAGCTGGAGGACAGGTTAGAAGGTAATAGGTAGCAGTGGAAGTGGTCAAATTCCATATTATGAAGATAGCTCTGCCGTTTCTTGATGGGGTATGAGAAAACAAGAAGTCAAGAATGACAAAAAAATTTTCTCTTGAGCCAGTGGAAAAACAGAATTGCCATTAACTGAGACGTGGAGACTAGGGAAGGAGTAGATTTGGAGGAGGATAAGGAGTTCAGTGTTACACGTGGTAAGGTTAACATACCTCCTAGACGTCCAAAAGCAGTCATCCCGTAGGCAGCTAGAAATGGTAGCCTCACCTCAGGAGCATGTTCTGGGCTGAAGCTATCTTTTGAAAGGTGTCTGCAGGCGGCTGGTATTTAAAGCTATATAAGGTTGTTTGAGATCACTCAGGAAGTGAGTGTAGAAAAAAAAGAGGTCCAAGGATGGTGCCCTTGGCCACTGCAAGGTTAAGAGGTCTGGAAGATGAAGAGGAATCAGCCAAGATATTGTGAAAAGGAATTATTCAGACATTTCTCCAAAGAAAAAATACAAATGGCCAATAAGCACATGAAAAGATGCTCAAGGTTGCTAATCATTAGGCAAGTGCAGATCAAAGCAGCAGATACCACCTCATGCCCAATAGGATGACTACTATTTTATTATGTTTCTTTTCTTTTTTCTTTTTTTTAAATTTTAAAGAAGATTTTATTTATTTATTTGAGAGAGAGAGAGAGCGAGCACGAGCTGGGGAGGGACAAAGAGAGAGGGAGAGAGAGAATCTCAAGCAGACTCCGTGCTGAGGGTGGAGCCCTTCCCGGGGCTCAGTCTCACAACCCTGAGATCATGACCTGAGCCAAAATCAAGTCTGATGCTTAACCGAGTGAGCCACCCAAGTGCCCCTTTACATTTTATTTTAAAGTAGGCTCCACACCCAACATGGAGTTTGAACTCAGAGCCCCGAGATCAAGAGTCGAGTATTCTACCAACTGAGCCAGTCAGGTGCCCCAAGATAGCTATTTTTAGAAAACAGAAAATAACACGTGCTGACAAGGATGTGGAGAAATTAGGACCCTTGTGCTCCATCAGTGAGAATGTAAAATAGTACCACTACTGTGGAAAACAGTGTGTCCATTCCTCAGTAAATTAAAAATAGAATTACCATATGATCCAGCAATTCCATTTCTGGGTATATACTCAGAAGAATTAAAAACAGGGTCTTGAAGAGATATTTGTATACTTGTGTTCACAGCAGCATTATTCACAATAACTAAACTGGAAGCAACCCAAGGGTCTGTTAATGGATGAATGGATGAATGGGTAAACAAAATGCAGTATAGACATCTAATGGAATATTATTCAGCCTTAAAAAGGAAGGAGACTGACACATGCTACAACATGGATATGAAGTTTTAGGTCCTTATGCTAAGTGAAATAAGCCAGTCACAAAAAGACAGATACTGTAGATGTCTAGGCTGGTGCAATTCATAGAGACAGAAAGAGGAATGGTGTTTGCCAGGGGCTGGGATAGGGAGGGGAGATGGGGACTCATCATTTAATGGGTACAGTTTCAGTTTTGCAAGATGAAAGATTTCCAGAGATGAATGGTGGTGATGGTTGCACAACAGTGTGAAAGTACTTAATATCCCTGAACTGTACACTTAAAATGATTAAGATAGTAAAATTTATGTAATGGGTATCTCACCACAATTTTTAAAAAAATGGGAGGGTCACCTGCCTGGTTCATTCAAGAGTCAAGAACATGTGACTCCTGATCTCAGGGTTGTGAGTTTGAGTCCCATGTTAGGTGTAGAGGTGACTTAGAAATAAAATCTTCAAAAGTAGTAGTGATAATTTTGTAAAAATTGGGAGAGGGAAGAGAGTTAAAAGGAAGCAGTGGTATCCAGAGAGATAGGAGGAATGTCCTGGAAACGAAGGTAAGAGAGTTTCAGGAGGGAGGAAAACTCTATGTCCAAAGCTACCAAGGGGAATAAGGTGAGATATGGAGTGACAACTGATGGTTAGTTTCAGCCATGTTGAGGTCACTGGTAATGTTGATAAAAGCCATGTCAACAGAGTGGCATGGACAAAAGTCTGATTAAGTGGGTTTAAGAGAGAGTGGGAAAATTTATAGTTGTTACAGCTTGTTCCAAGATTCTACCTGAAAATGAGAAGTTCTCTGTATATGTATGTTTACGGACATGGATGGTCACATATCTGTAGAAATTCTTTCTGTTGGTCATTCAGTTAGTGTTTCCTGGCTGCCTACTCTGTGCCAAGTCTTCTGCAAAGTGCATAATTTGGCACTCAGGAGAGGACAAATCCAGCAGCTCTGCCTCCCAGGCTCCAGGCAGGAGCTGCAGGTGGGGTCTGGGACAGATAGAAAAGCTGCCCGGGGCTGCATCTGTGGCTTAAGACGCTGTCCTGGTGAGATCCAGCTTGGCCACTTTCTGTGGTGCTACAGATGCATGCCTGGAAGAAGCACCCCTCTGGAGCCTTCACCAGCTGGTTTAGGGACGGTACTGACCAGCTCTAGGAGATGTCTGGATGACGTGCCAGCCAGGCCACCTGTCTCTTCTCAGACTCTCAGACCCAGTCCAGTGGCCACAGATGGCAGAAGGCAAAGAAGATCCCTGGGGCCTCTAAACACTTCCCCAGAAACTGGCAGCAGGCAGTACCTCTGGCCAAGTCAGGGGCCAGTTTGACCAGACACTCATCAACGTGTGAGACGCCCCAAGTGGAGCTGAAGGGCCTGGTTCAGTCCAAAAACCACTGAGAACCAAACGCACTGGCTCCAAGTCAAGTTGAACAGTGTAAGCAAAACTTTGGCTTTCCCCCAGAGTTTCTGAAAAATTGAAGCAAATATCCCCTCATCTGGCAGTCTTACAAAGAGAGACCCTTCCCATGCATTTACTGATGAATTCATAGCCGTGCTGGAGGTAATTCAGTCTTATTAGAAAGAATATGCGTTTATTAGAAAGAACAAGCACCTATGGAAACAAGGCTTTGTCTTATGACAGTGAGTTCCAGGTCCAGATCCTACCTTCGGGGGATTTTGGCCCATTGAGGAAGACATGTCCTTAAGCATATGTAGAATGGTCAAGGTAAAACAAGCAGTCTTGGGAGTCTGTGGTGTGGAATGGTCCAGAGAATCTGAGAAGGGTCTGGAGATGGACCAGCATATAGATAGCAGTTTAGATGAGATGAGAGGGGGAAGGATCACCCAGAGAGATGAGGAGTGTCTGTCTGGTTCACAGCAGTGCAATGGGCCACAGAACATGATGCTAATAGCTGACCCGAGGGTTCTTCCTGCAGCACTTTGTACAGGAAAATATACTTATAAGCTGTGTGTGGATGAAAGGTGAGAACCTGCAGTTGCCCCAAGCTGGAACGAAGAGTTGAAAACCTGCAGTCCACTTCTAGGAATCCACCCCAGGGAGACCCTCTGATGTGGGCCAAAGAAGATCTGTTTAAGAATGTCATTGCAGGGGTGCCTGGCTGGCTCAGTCGGCAGAGCACGAGACTCCTCTTGATCTTAGGGTCATAAGTTCAAGCCCCATGTTGTGTGTACAGGTTACTTAAAAAAATAAAATCATTAAAAAAGGAAAACTGGAAATAGCTTGAATGTCCATCACCAAAGCACTGGCTAAATAAACCAGAGTTTATTAAACAGAAGGCAGCAAGGGAAGAGACATTGTACGGTTTTGCGTCTCACATGTAGAAAGAGCCCTAATAAAAGTGTTAAGTGAAAAGCAGGTTTCGGGATTTGCAAGTATTAAAACATTATGCTGTACACCTGAAAACAAAATGCAAGTTTCAGGGTACAATGTGCAATATGACCTCATGTTAAAAAAATTAAAAGCCTAAGAAATACCTAAAAAATCAAAAAATACCTTAAGAAGCCTACATTTTTTTTTTTTTGAACACAGACACACAGATATATGTAATTTCATAGAAAAAACAAAGCATCTGGAAAGAGACTCATCAGATCAGTGACTGGTTGCCTGTGTTGTAGTGTAGGAAGTGAAGCTGGGAAGGGTTGGGGTAGGAATTGTGGGGATGAAGAGATGGAGTTGACCCTGTGGTTTTTGAGGGAGCCCTAAGAAGCTCTTTGCATTTGGGTAGTGTTGCTTGCCCCACAGATACTTAGAATTCTCCAGGGATCGAAGCATCATGGGGGTGGTCGGTCATGTTTCCATAGCCCACTGATGGGCTACAGTGTGGTCCTGGAGGGCAGGGACAGGAAGCCTGCCCTCTAGTCTAGGCCCACTGCTGACTCCCGTGTGGCCTGGGTCCTATTTGGCCTTCTCTGGTTCCCAGCATCAGGGTCTTTCTGGGCTTCTCCAGCTGGCCCAGCCTGGGATTCCAAGTCCATTCCAAAGTCTTCCCATGGAGTTTGAACAGCAGCAGGGGCATAGAAAAGCTCCACTTGGCCTTTAGCCTACTGGGACTTGAACATGGGCCAGGCTGGGACTGGGAACCTGTGTGAGAAGGGAAGTTTCAGAGCAGCCTGGCCTCCTGGAGGAGCTCCCTCCTCTGACAGGTGGAGTATCATTGCTTCCCAGAACATCTGGCTTGAGGATACCTGGCCCAGCCTGGCCCCTCCTCAGGAAACAAATGTGGGGATAATTCATTACCTGTTGGACTCTAAACAGTTCATGAAACCCACTGAGTGAGGGTTCTGGGCTATGAGGCAGATGTGGAGACTGCTTGAGACCAGGACTTGGGCCCCCTAGGTGTGCAGGATGTTGGTGCAAACTGTGCACAGGGACAGATCTGTTCTGCATACAGTTCCTGTGGTTGGTCTGAGCTGGCTTCAGGTTACAGAGATGTTAGATGTTGGATGTTAGATGTTAGATGAGGATACCACAGGATGGGGGAGGGGCATAAACTGGATTTGGATGGGATCAAGTACGTGCATGGAATCAAGCCTCACTGTGGAACAGGAAGCAGCACTGGCAGCTGGCCCTGAGAGGCCTCACTGCAGTCAAGGCTTTGTTAATGGTGTCCTGGCCTTAACCAGCCTCCCAGTACTGGAAAATGCTCCAGGGTACAAGGTGGCTGCCTTGGGAGCCTCCTGCAGCCACTAGCAAGGTAGCTGCTCCTCCCTTAGGGCTGTGGATAAAGGGACTTGTAGGCCTGGGTTGGCCTTGGACACCATAACTGGTGGGCATCCAGGACCTGCAGCTCTAGCAGGTGGTAACCTGCTTCCAACTGTTCTGGATCTCCAGCCAGGGCCCTCGGGAGAGGCTTGGACAGGAATTGGGGCTGGATGCCTGTGCAACAGAGATGCTTGGAAACAAGGGATTTCTTGTCAAACTGATCCCCAGCTAGGCCAGCTCCAGGCAGATGATCCACCTAACACAGTTCCTCCAGGAAGAGTTCTACAGAGGAAGGAAAGCCTGCATTACCCTGGCATCCGGCTGAAGCAAGAGAGGCAGAATGAGAGGGAGTGGAGGGGACTGTGTTGGGCGGTGGTGGCTTTCCTGGGGAAACTTTGCCATTGGGCATCTAGCTCCTTAGCTGCCCTCAGAGTTCAAGGAAAGGGAAGCAGCTCTTAAGTGTCTCGTCCTCTGGCTGACCAGGCTGGAAGGGCCTACCCGAGGAAGAGCAGGCACCACCTTGCCCTAGAGGACCTCACAGTTTAGGTGGGGATGTGAGATTCCTCTACTGGAAACAAGATGAGGTAGGGCATGAGTCAGCGCTGAAGTGTCCACTTCAGCCGTGTGTGCACACACACACACAAGAGTATGAATGAGCCAGGAAGGAGTCACTAAGTGGGGGCAGAGCAAAGAGAGATTGTTTGTAGGTGTGCATTTGTGTATGCCCATGTGCATGTGCGTGTGTGTATTGTGTGTCTGCATGGGCCCAAACACTGCCTGATGCACGGTCTCTGGAGTCGCTCTCCTCTGTGCTATTTGCCCAGACAACCTAAAAATAATTTCCATTAACTTTAGGATTTGTTGTTTGATGCATAAGATGCTTGCCTAGCAGATAGAGTTTTCTACCTACACTTTACCTAAGATCAAGTTAAAATGAGTCTGCATTATTTATGCACAGGATGGCTAGTAAGCAAAAGGCAGAATGATCCCACACTGGAGAGTGTGCATGGATTGACGGTGACGATGACGATGATGAGGAAGGGCCCACCGTGGCTACTGGGAGGTGTCATCAACTTGCTATCTCACCCATGCATGACTTAGAATTGGGCCCATGACAAGCAGTCGTGAATATTTATTGAATTTATTTGTAGACATTGAGAAAGAATATCCCCATGTGTGATGCATGTGCAAATATGGAGCTAGATGACTGATAACTCATCATGGACAGAAGAGAATTAAATGATAGATTGAGTTTAAAAATCAGTTTATTAGACCGATGGCTGAAGGATGATGCAGTTATCAGACTGAAAGATGAAAGCCTTGGAAGAATGAGAGATCGATAAATAACTTGTTGATACTTGATAAAAGGGTAGGAGAGATGAATTGTGGCCAGGTGACAAGGTTAGTAGATCCATGGTCAGATCCAAATAGGTAGATGGGGAGGTAAAGAGAAATGCAGCAAAGGAGTGAGAAAGGCGGGTAAGAGGATGAGAGAGATACTGCAGTGGGTAGATGTTTGTGTTGTGCTCCTCAGAACCTGGAATATGTTATCTTACATGGCAAAGGAGACTTTGCAGACATGATTAAATTAAGGACCTCAAGATGGAGAGATGATCCTGGATTAACCAGGTGTACTCAGTCTTATCACATGTCCTACCAATGACCTCCTTTTCAGCATAGCCCAACTTCCTCTGCCTTCTTTTCAGTTCCTGATCGGGCCAAGCTCATTCCTACCTCAGGGCCTTTGAACTCATTGCTTCCTCTGTCTGCTTTTGTCACCCAGATCTTTGTTCAAGTGAGTGTTGCCTCCCTGCTTCCAGATTTTTGCCCTGAAGTCTTGAGCACACTCCGTTCTTGGGGATGGGGCTGGTGCAATGGGATGTCCCAGCTCCTAGCCTGCCCTGGCTGGCACTATCCCCAGTCCTGGGTTCCGCCCAAGGCTGCGGGATGGAGCAGGGTGCATGAGTCATCGAGCCACAGACACAGTCCCCTTGTTGGAGGGACCTGAGCAGTTATATTGGGCAAACTCCTAGAGCCAATGGCTAGGCTGAAAGGGAAGGTTAGGAATTTCCCCAAGTTATTCAGGCTCGCGCGGGGCCAGGTGGGAGCTGGCCAGTGGAGGAGCTAGGTATGGCCTGTGGCATGATGCTCTAACCTCTCTGTGGACGCCCCTGTGTCCATCCAAGCTAAAACTGGTTGTGGAAGAGTAGATGGCATGTCCCGCTCCGAGAGGGTCTCATTACCCCTCAGCTACATCTTCATTCACCTCACATGGACTTAGCAACCACGGTGTACCAGGAACCATGCTGCCTTACTACAGGTCAGGCCCTGCCCTGCAGGAGCTTACAGTCTAGTTGAGGAGGCAGGCTGGCTGCAGACCTTCCTGATCTCCTGGAGGGCTCTGCATCAGGGCTCACAGAGAAGCCACACCTGACCACCCGAGTGACAGCAGTGACAGGATGAGCTTGAAGGCATCCCAGGCAGCAGAACTGACCTGCTCTGTTAGTTTCCCAGGGCTGCCACAACTAAGTACCACAAGCTGAGGGGCTCAACACAGCAGAGAACTCTTCTTTCATAGCTTTGGGGACTAGAAGTTCAAAATCAGGGTGTCGACAGGGCTAGACTCTTTCTGAACCCTCAAGGGGAGGATCCTTCATTGCCTCTTGTAGCTTCTGGTAGCTCCAGGTGTTCCTCAGCTTGTGGTTGTGATGTTCCAATCTCTGCCTTCATCTTTTCATGCTCTCTTCCTTTGTGTCTGTGTGTCTTCAAATGGCATTCTCCATGTGTGCCAGCGACTATGTCCAAATTCCCCTCTTTTAAGGATGTCAGTCATATCGGATTAGGGCCCACCCTAATGATTCTTCTTAACTGGATTACATCTGCAAATATCCTATTTTGAAATAAGGTCACACTCACAGGTCCTGGGGGGTTAGGGCTTTTTTGGTGGGACACAATTCAACCTGTAACAGTGGGTGAAGACTTGGAAGGGCCTGGAGCTCAGGCCTGGAGTGCTCTGCCACCCACCATCTCATCACCCACAGACTCTGTACATATTTCCCCCAGGGCAGCTCACTGGTCCATACACCTGTTGGCATGTTCCTACCTCCACACTTGCTCCCAGCTCCCCTGTCTTGACAGCTTTTCCATTTCACTCAGCAAGCCCACCTCTTCAGAAGGTCTTCCTCTGATTTCTGAGATGCTCAGACTGTGGGCTCATAGTCTGTCCCCTTCAGCCTCCTCCTCACCCCATGCCAAGTCCAGAGTCAGGGAGCCAGAGGCCTTGAGTTTAGCCCTTCAGCTATCTCTGTATTCCCTCAACACCATCCCTGCCCAAGCTTCTTACTCAGCCGGGGTATCTCCATGAAGGGGGAGGCAGAGCCCTGACTTCTGAATAAATGGCCCCTACTGCCAGATCGTCTCCCTTGCTCTGACCACACTGCATTTGCTAGGAGCTCCCCGAGAGTTCTGAGGTCCCCCCATTTCCATCACATGGAACCCCATGGAATCCATTTGCCTCCCCCTCTTCAGTGACCAGGGATGCAGTGGAACACTACCCAGCTGGGGCAATTTAAGGGGCTCACAAAGGGCTCCCAGACCCAAAGATTTCTTTTACCTACCTGCCCTGGGTCAGAAATTCCACTGTGAGCAAGTCTGATAGCATCCACCCCTGATGAGGGCAAATGCCCCAGAGGGGAGACTCTGCCAGGAGCCGCTTGGGTAGAGACTTGCCTTGGGAGCCTGGCAGCCTGGCGATATTTCACTCAAGTCCTACAAGAGATTGGCCATCCAGGAGCAGGAGGGGCTGAAGAACTTGGGCCATTATGCAGAGCTTTGTCCAGAGGCTACAGGCTGCAAACTGCGGGTAGCTGAGCCCCAGGCCCAGCCTGGCCCAGGCAGAAACTCACTCAGGCCTCAGGATATGCACTAAGCCCAGCCTCTTCCTTCTCTCCTGCCTGTCCTGCTTTCCTTTGTCCTGCACCTCCCTGCCTGAGGACCCGGCCCCTTGGACATACTTGCAGCCACTGGTCTGTTAGTGGCCTTTGGACTGGGGAAGGACTGGGGCCTCTCTCCTGGGCCCCAGACCCATGCTGGCAATCATCAGGAGCAGGGAGAGGCCCAGAACTGTCACTCCCTGGGCACAGTCCCACAGTGTCCTCAACCGGCCAGTCCTGTTCTACCCTTTCTCCAGTGGGGAGGAGTTGGGGGCAGGGAAGACGGGAGGGCCCAGACCTGGCCGGAGGCATTGTGCTGCCAGGGGCCTACAGCCCCACATGCGCCGTGGAGCCCACACTCTGCATGGAGGCCCTGGGTGAGGCTGGGCTTCCTGGGCTTCTCCTTTCCTGCCAGAGGGACTGGAGGGTAGGATTGGGGGGTGGCTGTGGTGTGCTCACCATCAGACCCCAGGGGTTCCAAAAAGGTTCCTTTGGAAGGCGGAGCCAGACACGTCCAATGGGCTATTTCAGTTCCGCCATAATCAAGTCTAGCTTCCAGCTGTCTGAAATAGGAGATATCAAAGCCAAATGTCTGCAAGGATGGTTTGGCTCCTGAGGCCTGCGGTCCAGTGCACACCCAGGTGGGGGTCAGGAGGGTAGCCTCAACCTCTGCACCCAGATTCCAGGCCCCAACCTTGATGCCAAGGCACTAGTCCAGGCCTAGCCCCTATCAGGTCCTCAGGCTAACGAATCCTTTCAAATGCCCACTCTTGCCTATCCAGCTGGTGCCCACGTAGCAGGCATTAATAAGTCCCCTTTTGGGTTAAGAGCTGTGGGGAGAATTCATGGTGTCCCAGAGAGGGTAAAGAATGATCAGGGGTTTAGATAAGCCTCACTCTGAACCTGCTGCTCATCGGAGAGAAGGTATCTCTGGGCCTTGCCCGAGTCTATACCGGGGTCCAGTCAGTAGCTTGAGGAGCTGGGGTGGCCTCTTCGCTGGGTTACTGAGGACAACTAAAGTGGGGGCTGCCTCCTGCCCTGGGAAGCACTCCCTGGCCTCACTTGGGCTTGCTCTTCTGCTAAGCATGGTTAGACCTGCCAAATTCTTAGTCCCCTGTCTCATAGAGGAAGTGGGAGACCAAGCAGTGTGTGGCATGGGTCTTGCAGCCCACGCTCTGAACCCTGAGCGTAGCAGCCATGCCATGGTGAAGAACAGCATACAGAGACCCCCAGGGGTCACCTAGGGAGCCGAGCCTGCCGCCTTAGCTCAGAAAGTAAATGCTCAGCTCCTTCTCTGCAGTAAAATCCTCCTGTGTGTCCTACTTCCTCACCTCTCAGAGACCAACTGGGGAATCTGCGGGAGCATGATCTGCCTCCTCCAGGGGTACAGTCCCTAAGGTCAGCAGCCACCAGACTTCTCCCCAATCTTGGGGTCTTTGTGCAGCCGCAGGAAGAACATTTTCTCCCTCCCTGGACCCTTGACTTCTCTGGGAAGCTAATCCCTCCCCCATTCCCCATGAGGCTTCCTGAGCCCCAGAAACTCAAAGGTACAGCCTAAAACTGTGGTTAATGGCTGCCCCACCACTTGGTAGCTGTTTGACTGTGAGAAAGATACTTAACCTCTCTGAGCTTCACTAGCCTCACTTATAAAGCAGAAATAATGACAGCCCTTATCCTGAAGAGTCACTGTGAGGATCAAACATATTGTCCAAGGGCTGGCACATAGAGAGTGCTTAATAAACAAGTGGTATGATTATCATCATTATCTGTGGGTATCCATCTTTAACCTGCTTTTCCTCTTTTGCCCCTCTCCTCTAGACCCCTGAATTCAGAATTGTCACCTTCCTAAGGCTTCAGCAGTCTAAATGGCGGTAAATGGGGGTAGCTGGTCAGGTCATCCTCCCAGGTAAGTGGAGACAGGGATGTGTGTCTGAGCATTCTGGCTGTAGAGCCTAGAATGAGCCATCACAGACCCAGAATGCGCTCATTTAAGTCACCATTCAAGGGGATTTCAAGAATCAGTATTTCTGTGGTAGAAGGAAGGAGTCATTGAAGGCCAGAGAAAGGCAAGCTTAGGCCAGAGTTGGCCAAGAGCCCCAGTGGACCTGCCATCTAGATCTTCTCACTGCCTGACTCAACAGCTCTCATTTCTCCAGAAGCTTCACTGGAAACCTCACTCCAGAGCTTTCCTATTCAGAGAAAGCTGCAAACAAAGTGTAGAGCCAGCCCCCTGGGCCTAGAGCCCTGAGCTCCCCGGGCAGACCCACAGGCTGACGGAGAGACGTTACTGGAGCCGATGATTCAACTTCCTGCCTTTTGAGAGCGCCCAGACCACAGAGGTTTTCTTGCTTGGAGGAGGGGGGCATCTCCCTGCCTTGGGCCAGGCAGAGCGGGTCAAGTCTCCACCACAAACCACAGGGACTAGGCAGTGCGTGGGGACAGGCCATAGGGGGCCATGCTAGAACCCTGACTGGTGCCTCCTGAAGCCTGTCTCCTCTTTGGGTTAATGATTACCACCTAGGGTGACCAACTCTTCTTTTTTCCTTGAATCCGTCCTGGGTGTTAGCACCCAAAAACCCCATCCCAGGAAACCCTTCAGCCCTGGGCAAACCAGAACAGTTGGTCACTCTATTACCACCCATATTTCAGTAGGACGTGACTTATCACCTCACTGACTTTGGGAGGATGGGCCCAGGGACAGCACATTCTAGAATAGGGAATTAGCAAACTATGACCTGAGGGCCTATTCTGGCCCTGTACCTATTTTTGTAAAGCCCATGAGCTAAGAACAGTTTTTACGTTGTTTTTTTTTTTAAGATTTTATTTATTTGATAGACAGAGATCACAAGTAGGCAGAGAGGCAGACAGAGAGAGAGGAAGGGAAGTAGGCTCCCCACTGAGCAGAGAGCCCGACGTGGGGCTCGATCCCAGGAACCTGGGATCATGACCTGAGCCGAAGGCAGAGGCTTTAACCCACTGAGCCACCCAGGCGCCCCTAGTTTTTACGTTTTTTAATGGTTGAAAACAAAATTAAAGAAGAATAATATTCGATGACACATGGAAATTACAAGAAATTCGAATTTCAGCATTCATAAACCAAGGAGCACGGCCCTGCCTGTTCGTTCACTTACTTACATGTAACCTTTGGCTGCTTTCACATCACAAGGCAGAGTTGGGGAGCTGTGACAGAGACTGCATAGACCCATTGACTGCAAAGTCTCAAGTGTCTACTACTTGGCCCGTCACGCAGTCTGCGGACCCCTGTTCTGGAGGCAGGCAGGGTAGGGATAAACACACTAGAAACCTCATAAGTGCCAGGTCATGTACTATGTGCTGCTGAGCTGAGGCACTGGGCAGCTGACGGTCTGGGAAAGCTTGAACAATGTGGAAAGACTCTAGTAAAATTGGACTCAATGCCAAGTCTAAAGTGGGCCCTAACTTGGCCCCTCTGCCACTTCCCTATCTCAGCCGTACAAGATGTGCTCCCTTTCTTCTTTCAGAGGCCTGGGGACAGAGTTTATTTGAGTAGCACAGGCTCTTAAAAGGCTGGTGGGGGCTGACCTCAGTGTGGTCCTTCAGGAGCCCCAGCTCAGCACCCGCAGGGGTCTGTCTGGTCTGCTCATACAAGGCTAGGGCAAGTCCTCTGGAGGCCTGTGTGCCCTCGAAGCCCCTCCACTCCCTCCCGGGCACAGTTGTCCCACTAGGCAGCCTTCCTCTTTGCCCATGTCCTCGAAGCTTAGATATTTGAGAACCCAAATATCTAAGGATCAGTGGAGGGTACCGCAGAAAGAGATGCTCAATTTCCAGGTTTTCTGAAATTTCTGCTTGGGATAGACTGGGTCTGAGGGGTTACTTATCTTTTTAAACAAACGTTGTAAATGAAGTCTAAAATACATGGAGAAAAGTGCACAGCTCAGAAGTATATAGCTCCCGTGAACAAGCCTATGTAATTATCACCTGTGTGACCTAAAACAGAGCATCGCCAACCCTCAAAGCCCCCTCGTGCCCCCTGTAAGTGACTGCCCCCAGGGTTAACCACTATGGAAGCCTCTGTCATCACAGATTAGTTTTGCCTGTTTTTGAAAACTATGTAAATGGGATCAGAGAGTACATACATTTTTCTGTCTGGTTTCTCTTGTGCAGTGAGATTTGCCCATATTACTGGCTATGAGATAGTTTGCTCAGTTTCTTTGCCATTCTCTGTTTTATGAATATACCACCACTGATTTATTGATAGTATTGCTAATGGAAATTTGGGTTGTTTCCAACCTTGGCTATTACAAATAGTGCATGTCTTTTGGGACATGTATGTATCCTTTCTGCTGGTGTATGTACTTGGGAGTGGAATTGTTGGGCTCTCAGACATGCCTATGTTTAGCTTGAAAATATACTTTTTACTAACAGTTTTCATGTGATTTTTTCAAAGCTCAGGCTGAAACTGTGGATGAATGTTTCTAGAACTACTTATGTCGCTGGTGAAAGGTAATGTCTCGACATTTCTCAGGCTGCAAATACTTGCCAGCCAAATTCCAAAAATGGTTCAGAAATGATGCGCATAGGCCCACAGGCCCTACCCCCAGCCTGCTAACAATTGTGCTGAGCCTTGGCTTATGGGGGGCACTGGGACATGCAGTACCAGATCCTTGGCCTAGAGGCCAGAGAGTCCTGCTGAGACATAAGTGGGGCCTAACGTTTCAGGACCCTGAATCAGAACATGGGGTCTGACAACTGGATAGCATATTCGAAGCTGGGACCATCTTATGAAACCTGCTTTCCTGACCTTGGGCAAGAAGAGTGCAGCTCCACGTGGGATTGGGCAGCCCAAGATTGTCCCACAGTGCCATAAATACAGCAGAGGCCCTGTGTACCTCAGCAGGTCTCTTTGCTTGCACCAGGGCCCATCCATCTGTGTAACTGATGGAGCAGCTCTAGTCTGCTGGAGCTCTGGCAGGCCATTCCCAGAGCCTGCGAGGAAAGGGCCCCATCTGATTCCTTTCTGAGCAGCTTCTAGTTCATGGGACCCTGATTCCTTGCCATCGGCAAGACTTGCAAGCAGGGTTTCTCACAGGTGGATTCTGCCCTCATGTTGCTCTCCCTGGCCCAGATCTTCAAACCCTAGAATGGACAGAGCTGACCACATCTCTATAAAAAACCCTGCTGGTATCTTACTAGGGAAGGCGGGTGGCTTCCTTAAAGTTTGAGTGATGCTTTCCATCACTTTGAGGGACTGGTCACTGAGAGCAAATACCATGGTTAGCTTACTGCTCATTGTGGGAAGTGATGAAGTTTCACCAGTACTCATGGCCCTCTTGTGGAGGGCAGGTTGTGGGGGTGTGTGTGAGAGAGAGCCCTTGAGATGTCTCAGAGAAGACCTGGGCCAGTTTAATTATTACCTTGCTGCCAGGAAGAATTCTGTCACAGGCCTAGGCTAGGTTCTTCAGCTCTACATAGACAATGTGTGTGCTTGACTCAATATCTTACCAACCATTCCATCAGCCACATGATCAGGATGTTTTAGGCCATACATCCCCAGCCTGGCTTCTGTGGACTTACTGCTGAGATGTGGAGAGCTTGGGGGGTCCCCTCATCCAGAGACCTGGCTTTTAGGTCCATGCTGAGTACCCCAGGCTATTGCTCTGTTGTCTCTCCATGTTCCCGTCTATAAAATGGGATGACTGTGGGAGACTTGCCTTACCGTGGGGCAATGAAGAACTGTCCCAGAAAGAAGACCCTCTGATGACTTCACTGTGGACATTCCCAAGGAGTTGGTTCTAGGTTGATGCTTTGGTAGGGTGTATGAGGGAGAGTCAATTAGAATTCTTTTAGCTTCAAGTGATATGAAACTTACCCAAAGTGGCTTAAGCAAAAGAAAACTATGTATTGGTTTGTTTGGTTGTTTACATAATGGAAAAAGTTCAGGGGCTTCAGGCACAACTTGATCCAGGAGCTCAACTATGTCATCAGGACCAAGCCATTTTCATTTCTGCTTTGTTAAGATTGGGCTTGTTCTTTTTTTTTTTTTTTTTTTTTAAAGATTTTATTTATTTATTTGACAGACAGAGATCACAAGTAGGCAGAGAGACAGGCAGAGAGAGCGGGGAAGCAGGCTCCCTGCCGAGCAGAGAGCCCAATGCGGGGCTCGATCTCAGGACCCCGGGACCCTGGGACCATGACCCCAGCCGAAGGCAGAGGCTTTAACCCACTGAGCCACCCAGGCGCCCCATGGATTGGGCCTATTCTTACACTGTGGTGACAGGACAGCTGTCAGTGCTCCAGGCTGACACCCTCACACCTCCAAGTCCAAAGGAAAGGACAACATCTTTTTCTAGGATACTCAAATACTTAGTACTGGCTCTGATCAGACTTGACTTACATCACACGCCCATCCCTAAACCAACCATTGCATGAGTTTGCACAATGCATAATGTGCTCTGCGACTCTGACTGTCCAGGCCTGGCTGACATGAGACTCTCAAGCCTGGGCATTACTGCACCTGAAGCCTCTGAGCTGCAAAATTATAAGAGGATGAAAATTGGGGTGCTATTCCCAGAAGAGAAGGGATGGTTACTAAGCAGGGAAACCATAACAGTTTTCAATAGGGAACTCCCCTGACTAGAAAAGGAGTCATCTGGCCCGTGCCTGCTTGCTCCCTGGTTGTCCTGTGCCTTGAGGGCAGGCATCACAACTTGCTCTCCTCTGTATCTGCAGAGATATTAATAGAATGAATACTCATCTTTGGCTGGTGTGTTGAGCTTGATACCCTTTCAAACCTCTTTTAACACCTACAGTCTTATTTGATTCTTTGTTCTTCTTTTTGGCAACCCAGGATCTGAACCCTCTTCCTGTGATGGGGAATTCCCCTCATTCTGAGGCAGAGCCTACTTCCCACTACAAAGGCTGAAAGTACCATGTGCATCTATTTCCCAGCCCCCTCCCCCACCCTTGGCTGGGCAATGGCCCATGACCAAGGCTCTGACAATCAGACACACAGGCCCCAGACTGACACAGGAGCTAGTGGCCCAAAGAAGCAGGGATCACAGAGCATTCTCCTCAGTGGTTACTATGGGTGCAGCATGTCAGTGTCGCTAGGGGGGTGGAGATGGGGACAGCACAAAGCATGGGCGTAAGGCACCAGCCCTGCCTGCAGAGCATGGCACATGATGGTGGTGGTGACAGGAAGGGCAGGGAGGTCCTGATGAAGCCAGTTTGCAGGATGATCTGGGGCCCTGTTCATAGCTGTGTCGTCAGAGCTGCTGCCTTTCTGCTCTGTCCAGAGATTCTCTGAGCTCCTCAAATTATTATTTTTCTGCTTAAGTCAATTTAGCTTAAGTCAATTAAGTCAATTAATGCCTAAGAGTCGATTTCTGTTGCTTGCAGCTAGAAACTCTGATTGTCATAATCCTGGAGACAAAGCCACCAGGTAATTCCCCTTTTTCCCGGTGGATAAATTAAGGCTTAGAGGCTGGAACAAGTTCATGCAGTTATGACAGTTGCTCAGTCAAGAGCAGAACCTTGGGCCAGGGGAACAATCCTATAACTGGCAGGTGGGAGCCCAGGCAAGGGAGAAGCTCCTCACAAGTAGTGCTGCCTTACCAGCGAGCAAGTCCCCCATTACTGGAGGCGTGCAAGTAGATTTCTAGAGATTTAAGGGAGAGGCTGAGCGAGGGAACTCCAGTTCCCTTCTTCCTTGTGGATTGCACATGTTATCATCTGCCCAGCTGAGAGTACTCTGTGTGCACACAAAAGTATTAAGGCGAAAACATGGCTCCTGGTCCTGCAGCTCCAAGTCCCCACCCTCTCCAACGAGCCAGCCTCTCCCTGGCCCAAAACACAACTGCTGCTTGTCCTATGTCTCAGAGCAAAGTCATGGAGTTTACTGGCCTCCGTCACTTTAATGAAAAGCCCCTACACCAAACAAATACAAGCACAGACATTTGCAACTAATTATGGTAGTGCTGATCAGTCAAATTTCATTGCAAATTGCATGTTGAAATTGATAGTGGGCGAGTCAAGAATAAACTGGTTGTCTGGAAAAGTGACACGGGCACACAGGACTGGATTAATAATTCAATTTAGACTCAGACACTGTGAAGAAGAGGAAAAAGCAGATTAGCATTGCCCCAAGATTGCTTGTTTATCCAGTACATCTTGCCAATGTGCCTGGCTTCTAAGGGAAGCTGATTCTCCTTTAGGGTCCTCCCACTTTGGGAGACCACAGGGCGTTGAGTATTCCAGCCTTTAATTCCTGGTTTGCAAAATTGCAGCCTTGAGTGGTGTGGGGAGGGGAAAACTGCCCTTCATCCCAGCTGCTGCTGAGAAGCCTACTCAGGAGGCTTCTCAGAAGACAGGCACCTCCTGCTTCAGTGAACCACACTCAGCCTCCCATTTCTGGGTATTGGGCTCAAGGGATGTAATCTACTTTGAAAGCCCAGGTGGGTTCCCAGGTTAGGTATGGCTCTGGGGGAATAAGCCCCAAGAAAGTGGGAAAGGAGCCAGAAGGGCCAGTCGGCCCCAACTGGCCTGGTCCCCAAGGAGTCTCAGGGAGCTATGAAGGCCAGTGGAGACATAATCCCAGCTTGCATGGAGGCCACAGATGAATGGGAAATGTCCTCAGGATTGGGCCTTTCGGGAAGGTCACTGTGTCCTTGTACCTGGGGAGGAAGGCAGGAAGGAGACACAGGGCAGGCTGAGCGTACAGGTGTCGGTGGGGTAGGGGCAAGTACCTGTATGCCCATGAGATGCACTCCCAGTGGCCACCTTGAGCTAGCCAGGAGTGCTCCACACTGAGCTGCTCAGTCAGCCTAAAGCAGACAAGGGAAGCAGACTTCGATGTGCACAGAGCCACCGGCTCCTACTCCAACTGCCCTGCTCCACAGGCTTGTGCAAAGGGAAAGTCTTAAATCTTTCATCCTCTAGACTTAGGTTCAAAACCCAAAGTCTCCAAGAGAAGTGGGCCAGCTATGGATGGGGATAGAGCTGGTGAGCTTGAACTTGACTGGTGGGGGGAAGGGAGGCAGTCATGATTCGCTTCAGGAATCTGCCTGGAGACAATATAGGTTGGAATTCAGAAAAAGGCTTAGGATAGGGATATAAATTTGTAAGTTGTCAGCAACACAATGTTATTTAAAACCAGGACACTGGAGGAGATTATCAAGGGAGTGAGAGAAGTTAAGGGATTAAAAGAGGTCCAAAGGGGGAGACTTGGATGTAGGTGCTAGCAAAGGAGACAGAGAAGGAGCAACCAAAGAGGTAGGAGGGAGACCAGGAGAGGTTGTGATGATCCCGGTGCTGAGCACGGAGAGATGAACTCTTACATGTTATTGAGAAGCAAGGAAGATGTAGTCTGATATTTGAGAACACGGAGAGTCCTTGACAAATGCAGTCTTGCTCTAGTGGTGGGAGAAAGGAAGCAGGGAGAGGACTTGAGGCAAGAAGAAAGGACAATTCCTTCTAGGAGTTAGGCTGTAAAGAGGAGCAGAGAAATTGGGTGACAGTTTGAGGGGCATATAAGGCTAAGAGGAGGTTTTTCTGTAAGATGGAAAAACCACAGTATTTTTGTGTGCTGATGGGGATAATCCTGGAGAGAGGGAAATTTTGATGATGTAGATGAGAAAGAGGATAAATGTTGGAGTGAAGTCCTTGAGTAGACAGGTAGGGATGGCATCTGGTGTATAAAAAAGGGGCCTGTCTTTAATAGGAGCATGGACAGTTCACCCATATTAACAAGATGAAAGCCAGAGTTGATGAGCACAGATGCAAGTGGGTAGGGTAAATAGTGGTGGAGCCCGTGGAACTTCTCTGGTGAGGGCTTCTGTTTTCTTAGCAAACTAGGAACAGGTTGTCAGCTGAGAGTGAGATGGAAGAAGGGGTGTGAGGCAGTCGGCTGGGAGAGAGGGTGTAAGTGCCCTTGGGGGTATAGTATGACTGCTGGGCAGCCTGTAGGTCCCACGGAGTGAGGCTTGGGCTCATTAATTCAAAGTGAGACTGGGAAGCCCATATTGTGGGCTTTTCTTTAGTCTCAGGCGGCCTGTGGATGCAGGTGTAGAGACTGAGTTGAACCAGGGCTATGGTTTTGCCAGGTTCTGCAGTGAGGGGTGAGGGAGAGGTGATAACATTGGACCATGGACTCTGAGCTGGGTAAGGAGGGATGGGACCTGAGGGGGCGAGAGACCATGAACAGTTGTTCAGATCAGCAGGCTCCATGAAGAGCAATGGGAATTGGGACACTAGAAGGAGTGAGCTGGAGAGAGAGGCAGTGTTTACTGAGAGGGGACACAGGACACCAATCAATGAAGGGACTGCACTGACAGACAATGACTCTTTGGAAGTCTGGCTTTGGGAGCTAGAGGCTGAGGTTGTGAAGAAGCCAAGGTTGTGAAGAGGAGGCCAAGGGGCTGAGGAGCCTGTTCATCTACAAGAATGTGAACATTAAAAACTAAGGCAGAAGTGCCCACTGGAGAGGGGGACTGTGGGCCAGGAGATAAAATCTTCAAGGAATGAGGGGGTAGAAACTAGGGGTCTATCAATGGCTGCCAAAAGCGAGGGAACAGGTGGTCTTGTCTGATGACATGGCTTCCAGATGTGGGTGTTTCCAAGGAGAAGGGCCAACTGTGACACTGAGGAGCAACACAGGTACTCCCCACCCCAAACTCAGGAACACAAATACCACAGGAAGGAGAAGAGCCACCCCTTGAGAGGCTGAAGGCAAGGCAGAGTTCTTATAGGACAGGTAGTTTCCCATTAGAACAAGAAAACAAGGGACATTCTGAAATGAGGTTGAGGATAGGGAAGTTTACTGATGACAGACCATGAGTTGTAGAGACCAGTGAAAGGATTTCTAGACATAGGGTGGGGTAGGCAATGAGGTCAGAAAAGGGTAATATAGAACCACATGGGGCTGAGACTTCTGGGGTGAGGGATGCTCTGAAAATTTTGGACATCTTGTGGGACTGGTATGAATAGGGATGAAGGGACTGGTAAGAGCGGTCCTGAGGGGCCAAGAAAGAGGGTGGTTGGCCAGGCAGGGTTTGTTGGGAGGTGGGAGGAGAAAGCACCTGCCAGGAGCCCCCTTCACTCCTGCTGATGGTGGTCAGGAGGGCTGAGGAGGAGCAGTCTTCCCAGAGCAGGTGGAGCCCTGGACACCCTCTTTACTCCTAGGTAAGAATATTAATCAAAACACTCATCATAGAACTGATACTAAAACTACAGACACGTCAATGAAAGAGAATTACCCAGGGGTAATTCAGTCAGTTGAGGAACCGACTATTTATTTCAGCTCAGGTCATGATCTCAGGGTCGTGAGATCAAGTCCTCATTGCTCAGCAGGGAGTCCGCTTGAGATTTTCTCTCTTCCTCTCCTTCTGCCCCGCCCCAGCTCACGAACACACGCTCTCTCTCTCTCAAATAAATAAAATCTTTAAGCAAAAAGAGAAAGAGAATTACCCAAAAATAGACCCTTATATATTGCATAATAAATCTGTATCTAATAAAGTTTTCTCTCAAAACAGTTGAGATAAAATGCATGATATCCCCCCATCCCGGAACAATTCATTAACTATTTGAGAAAAAATAAATCCAGCTCTTTACCTTAAATCTTATATTAAATGCATTCAAATGATCCAAAAAATAGTGTAAAAAATGTGGTATTAGTGGGACGCCTGGGTGGCTCACTGGGTTGGGCCTCTGCCTTTGACTCAGGTCATGATCTCAGGGTCCTGGGATCAAGCCCCACATCGGGCTCTCTGCTCGGCAGGGAGCCTTTTCCCCCCGCCCCACCTGCTGCTTTGCCTACTTGTGATCTCTCTCTGTCAAATACATAAAATAAAAATAAAATCTTTTTTAAAAATGTGGTATTAGTGTAAAGATAGAAATAGACGCACACACACGATCGATTGATGTTTAACTAACGGTACCAAGGCAATTCAATGGGGGAGAAAACAATCTTTCCAACAAATGGTGCTGGAACTATTGGATAGCCGTATGTAAAACTTATACCACATGCATATACCATTTGTACCGTATACAAAAATTAACTTGATATGGATTATAGGCCTATAGTTATGAGCCATACCCAAAATTACATATACGTATGTTATACAAAAATGATCTACAACCCAGGGGTGCCTGGGTGGCTCAAGTCAATTAAGCGTCTGCCTTCGGTTCAGGTTATGATCCCAGAATCCTGGGATCAAACCCCCACGTGAGGCTCCTTGCTCAGTGGGAGTCTGTTTTTCCTACTTCCTCTGCCCTTCCCCCCACTCATACTCTCTCTCTCTCTCTCAAATAAATAAATAAAATCTTTTAAAAAATGACAGACAACCCAATGTAAAAACAGGCAAATGATTTGAATCGAAGAAGACTTCACTGAAGAAGATATTGAGATAACAAACACATGAGAAGGTGCTCACCATCCTTTGTCCTTAGGGAAATAAAAAGAGATTAAAACTACACACCTGCTAGAAGGACCGGAATTTAACAGGACTGACTGAATCAAGTACTGGCGAGGATGGGGTCGGTGGTTGCCCTGGGACGACGGATGGTTCACAAAAATGCACGATGAAACACCGGGAAATTATGGGCATGTTGTATGAACAAGGCAGAGTTTAACCTTCAGTTAAACCTTCTGTTCTTCAGTTGATAGACATTTCAGTTGTTGCCAGTTTGGGCTTGTGGCTGACGCAGAGATGTGTCACCCAGATCCTTCCTCAAGGAAGGATTTGCTGTCCAGTTGCAGGGAGTGTGATAAGCAGAAACCTACAGCTGATAGTTTATTCAGGGTCTGCTTAAGCTGCAGAGGGCTGCCTTGCCCCTTCCCAGAGCAGCTTGCATCCAGTGACTGAACAAAGCAGGGATAGAGAGGCTGGGCCATTTTAATCCAATCTGGGACAATCCAGATGCACAATATTTGCTCCAGAGTTTGCTGCCAACTTGGCTTAGACGTCCATGAACCTGCATCACAGTTTGACTTCTGCTCAATCCTGCTTCCTCTCCCTTCCTTTCATAGATGTTGATCCCTATTGTCCCTCATAAATATCTTGTGCTCCAAACTCCATTTCAGCATCTGTTTCCTGGGAACCAGATTTATGACAGAGCTATGACAAACCGAGTTCCTATGACCATTCTTGTCCATGTTTCCTGTCCTATTAACACTCTTTTCTTTAGGATATTTGTCTAGGAATGGAATTGCTGGCTCAAGGAGTATGTTATTTTCAGCTCACTTGAATAATGCTCAACTGTTTTCCAAAATGGTTGTACATGTTTATGTAAATTTATATAGATGAAAGTTTTTGCTACTACTTGGTATTGTGACTTTTAAATTTTAGTCAATTTGAGGGGTGCCTGGGTAGCCAGGGGGTTAAGCCTCTCCCTTCTGCTCTGGTCATGATTTCAGGGTCCTGAGATCGAACCCCCCACATCAGGTTCTCTACTCAGCAGAGAGCCTGCTTCCCTCTCTCTCTCTGCCTGCCTCTCTGCCTACTTGTGATCTCTGTCTCTGTCAAATAAAATCTTAAAAAAATAAAAATAAATAAATACATTTTAGTCAATTTGGTAAGTGTATAGTAATATCTTACTATGATTTTTTTTTAAAGATTTTATTTATTTATTTGACAGACAGAGATCACAAGTAGACAGAGAGGCAGGCAGAGAGAGAGAGGAGGAAGCAGGCTCCCTGCTGAGCAGAGAGCCCGATGCGGGACTCGATCCCAGGACCCTGAGATCATGACCTGAGCCGAAGGCAGCGGCTTAACCCACTGAGCCACCCAGGCGCCCTCTTACTATGATTTTAATTGACATTTCCCAGATTACTGAAAAAGCTGAACAATGTTTTATGTTATTGGCCTTTGTTGGTTTCTTTGTTCTAGAGAGGCAGGGGCAGAGGGAGAGAAAGAGAGAGAATCTTAAGCAAGCTCCATGCCCAGTGCAGACCCCAATGTAGTGCTCTATCTCACAACCCTGAGATCATGACCTGGGTTTCTTTTTCAAAGTACCTGTCTTTTGCCCGTTTTTCTTTTTCCCAAGTTATTTTATTTTTTATTATTTACTTATTTATTTAAAACCATTCTATTATGGTATGATTGACATACAAAAAGCTGTACATATTTAAAGCATACAACTTGATGAGTTTGGATTACACATCCTTCTTCAGGTTGTTTTTTGTTATTAATTCTTTTTTTTTAAATTTATTTATTTGACACAGAGAGAGACAGAGATCACAAGTAGGCAGAGAGGCAGGCAGAGAGAGAGGGGCACGCAGGCTCCCCACTGAGCAGAGAGCCTGATTTGGGGCTTGATCCCAGGACTCTGGGACCATGACCTGAGCCGAAAGCAGAGGCTTAACACACTGAGCCACCCAGGCACCCTTATTAATTCTTACGTGTCCTATATATATTCTGGATAAAAGCTTTTTGATAGTTTTATCTGTTACTATTATCTTCTGCTACTCTATAGGTTGACTTTTCACCCTCTTAATGTTGCCTTTTTTTTTTTTTAAGATTTTATTTATTTATTTATTTGACAGAGGGAGAAATCACAAGTAGGCAGGGGCGGGGGAAGCAGGCTCCCTGCTGAGCAGAGAGCCTGATGCGGGGCTTGATCCCAGGACCCTGAGATCATGACCTGAGCTGAAGGCAGAGGCTTAACCCACTGAGCCACCCAGGTGCCCCTTAATGTTGTCTTTTGATGAATACAAAATCTTCATTTTATCCATCTTTCCTTTGTGGTATTGCTTTTTGTGCTTTATTTAAGAAAATTTTTCTTACCCAAGATTATGAAGATATCCTTCTACATTATTATTGCTTTTTCTATGTTATTATTTTAAAACTTTACAATTTTGCCTTTTTTATTCAGGTCCAGACATACCTGGAGTTGATTTTGGTGTATGGTGTGAGGTAGGGGTCCAATTTCATTCTTCTTCCATATAGATCCCCAGTTGTTCCAGCCAAGTTTATTAAGAGTCTGTCTTTTTGGCAATACTATACCATGCCATATCTGTCACAAATCAAGCATCTAGATGTGTGCAGGTCTGTTTCTGTAATCTCATCTTTATTCCATTGAACTTTCTATTTCCAAATCCATGCCACACTCTCTTAATTACTATAGCTTTATAGTAATCTGGTATAGTAATGTCAATTCCTCTCATCTCATTCTTCCTCTAAAGTGGCTTATCTATTCTTGGCCTTCTGGATGTCCACATAAATTTAAGAATCCTCTTGTAGTCCACAAAAAATCCTCATGAGTTCTCATAGAAATAAAATTGACTCTATAGATCACTTTGGGAAGAACTAACATTTTCGTAATATTTAGTCTTCCAATCCATGAAAAACATAGCTCCATTTATTAAGATCTTTAATTTCTTTCAATAATGCTTTAAATTTTCCTGCATTGGAGACCCAATCAAGTTTTATTAGCTTTATGCCTAGTGATTTGGTATTTTAAAATGATATTACAAATCCTATCCTTTTAAAATATAGTTTTCGGGGCGCCTGGGTGGCTCAGTGGGTTAAGCCGCTGCCTTCGGCTCAGGTCATGATCTCAGAGTCCTGGGATCGAGCCCCGCATCGGGCTCTCTGCTCAGCAGGGAGCCTGCTTCCTCCTCTCTCTGCCTGCTTGTGATCTCTCTGTCAAATAAATAAATAAAATCTTTAAAAAAAATATATATATATAGTTTTCTCAGGGCACCTGGGTGGCTCAGTTGGTTAAGCATCTGCCTTTGGCTCAGGTCATGATACCAGGGTCCTGGGGTCGAATCCTGTATCAGGTTCCCTGCTCAGTGGGGACTCTGCTTCTCCCCTTCCCTCTACTCCTACCCCCTACTTGTGCTCTCTCTCTCTCTCTTGCTCATTCTGTCTCAAATAAATAAAGTCTTTAAAAAAAAATATATATATATATATATATATAATTTTCTCTTTGTTGCTGTTAAATACACTGATTTTTACATATTTACTTTTTTTTAAGTCCAAGAAAATTGTTGAACTCTCTTAATAATTCTAATTATCTGTAGAACATTTTAAAAATTTCCTCTGTACACTATCATATCATCTATAAATAATGGCAGTTTTGTTTCTTCATTTTCCAATGCTAATTCCTTTTCTTTCTTCACCACACTGGCTAGGCTCTCCAGTATAATGTTAAATATTGGTGGTAAAGGGTGGGGGGTGCCTGAGTGGCTTAGCTGGTTAAGTGTCTGACTCTTGATAGCAGCTCAGGTCATGATCTCATGGTCATGATATCAAGATGGAGCTGGGCTCCACTCTTAGCAGGGAGCCTGCTTGAGATTCTCTCTCTCCCTCTCTCTCTGACTCTTCCCCTCCTGCCCTCCTGACCTCATGCATGTGTGCTCTTTCTCTCTTTCTAAAATAAATAAATAAATCTTTTCTAAAAAGTGGTGGTAATGGATATCTTTGTTTTGTTCCAATTTTCAAAGGGAAAATTTCCAATGTTTAACCACTAAGTATGATGTTTGCATTAGTTATTTTTTTTTAAAGACAGCCTTTATAAAACTAAGGAAGTTTCTTTCCAGTTCCAATTTGATTCAAGCTTTTTTCCCCCACCCCCATTATTTACCCATTTAATTCAATGGGTGTTGAATTTTACCAAATGCTTTTTCTGCATCCATTGAGGTAATCATAAAATTTTTCTTCTTTAATCTGTTAATGTGATAAATTACATTAACTGTTTTTTGAAAGTTGAATAAAGCTTAAATTTCTAGGATTAATTAAAACTTGGTCAGATGCACTCTCTTTCTTATGTGATGATAAATTTTGTTTAGTGATATTTTGTTTAGAGTTTTTCTATGTTTATAAACAAGATCAGCCTTCAAATTTCCTATATTGATCCTGTCAGATTTGGGGGTCATTGTCATATTAGTTCCATGAAATGAGTTGAGGAGGATTACTAGTTTTTTGGAAGCAGAAACTTGTAAACTGGTAGAAGTGTGTATATGAATGGAATTTTCTTTTCCTTGAATCTTGAGTATAATTCACAGGTAAAGCTATCTGGATTTGGAATTTTCTTTGTGGAAAGATTTTATTTTATTTATTTATTTATTTATTTTTAAGATTTTATTTATTTATTTGACAGAGAGAGATCACAAGTAGACAGAAAGGCAGGCAGAGAGAGAGAGAGAGAGAGAGAGAGGGAAGCAGGCTCCCTGCTGAGCAGAGAGCCCGATGCGGAACTCGATCCCAGGACCCTGAGATCATGACCTGAGCCGAAGGCAGCGGCTTAACCCACTGAGCCACCCAGGCGCCCTGGAAAGATTTTAAATTATTGATAGAATCTCTTTAATAGTTATGGACTTTTCAGGTTTTCCATTTCTTCATGAGTCACCTTCAGTAAGTTATTATCTCTAAGAATGTTCCCATTTCATCCAAACTTGTTACATCAATTGACAATAAGTTGTTCATAATATCTTCTTAGTATCTTTTAGATGTATATGGGATCTCTAGTAATGTTCCCTTCTTCATTCTTACTATTTTTTGTTCATTGTCTTTTTTCTCTTTGTTGTTCTCACCAGAGTTTTATTGTTTCGTTATAGTTTTAAGATTTTATCTACTTATTTATTTACTTGGGAGAGGGAGAGAGCATGAGTAGGGGGAGGAGCAGAGGAAGAGGGACAAGCAGACTTCCCAGTGAGCATGGAGCTGGGTGTGGGCCATGATTCCATGACCCAGAGATCACGACAGGAGGTGAAATCAAGAATCTGCCATTCAAGTGACTGAGCCACCCAGGCACCCCTTCATTATCCTTTTTGAAGAACAAAGTTCCAAGCCAGAAAGAAAAAGCAAAACTTATTTACAGATGACATGATCTTGTATATAGAAAAATCTAAGGAATCCATTAAACAACTATTAGAACTAATAAATAAGTTCAGCAAGCTTGCAGAATATAAGCTCAATATACAACAAATCAGTTATATTTCTATATATTAGCAATATATTCTTAAAATGAATTAAGAAAATAATTCACAAAGAGTAAAATACTTGGGAATAAATTTAATCAAGGTAGTACAAGTGCAATATACTGAAAAATTTTTTTAATTTTTTAAATTTTTTGTAAAGATTTTATTTATTTATTTGACAGACAGTGATCACAAGTAGGCAGAGAGGCAGGCAGAGAGAGAGAGGAGGGGAAGCAGGCTCCCTGCTGAGCAGAGAGCCCGATGCGGGGCTCGATCCCAGGACCCTGGGATCATGACCTAAGCTGAAGGCAGATGCTTAACCAACTGAGCCACCCAGGTGCCCCAATATACTGAAAATTATAATGCATTTTTGAAAGGAATTAAATAAGACTTAAATAAATAGAAAAGATATCCTATGTTCATAGATCAGAAGACAATATTTTTGAGATGGTAATCTGCAAATCCAATGCAATCCCCATCAGATTCCAATGGGCTTCTTTGCAGAAACTGACAAGCTGATCCTAAATCATGAGGGAAATGCAAGGGACCCAGAACAACCAAACATTCTTGGTGAAAAACAAGAAGTTGGAGGACTCACATGTCCTGCTTTCAAAACTTATTACAAGCTACAGAAATCACGCTATGTGATACTGGCATAAGGAATAAACATATAGATCAATAGAATAAAAGTGAAAATTCTGAAATAAACTCTTGCATTTAAGGTCAACTGATTTTTGACAAGGACATCAAGACAACTCAATGGGAGAAAATAAAAATCTTCAACAAGTAGTACTGGAACAATTGAATATTCATGTGCAGAAGAATGAAGCTGGACCCCTACCTCACACCATATGTAAAAAAATAACTCAAGGGCACCTGGGTGGCTCAGAGGGTTAAAGCCTCTGCCTTCGGCTCAGGTCAGGATCCCAGGGTCCTGGGATCAAGCCCTGCATCGGGCTCTCTGCTGAGCAGAGAGCCCGCTTCCCCCCTCTCTCTGCCTGCCCCTCTGCCTACTTGTGATCTCTCTCTGTCAAATAAATAAATAAAATATTAAAAAAAATAACTCAAAACAGATCAAAGCGCTAAATGTAAGAAGTAAAACTCTAACCCTCTTAAAAGAAAACATAGGTGTAAATATTTGTTATTTGGATCAGGCAATCATTTCTTAGCTATGACACCAAAAGTACAAGAAACCAGAGAAAAAATAGATAAATTGGTCTTCCTCAAAATTAAAAAGTTTGGGTTACAGAGAATATCATCAAGAAAGTATAAAGACAACCTAGATGATGTTAGAACATTTTTACAGATCATATATCTGACAAGGGACTTTTTTTTTTTAAATATTTTATTTATTTATTATTCAGAGAGAGAGAGAGAGAACACAAAGCAGATGGAACGGCCGGCAGAGGGAGAAGCAAGCTCCCTGACAAGCAAGGAGCCTGATGCAGGACTCGATCCTAGCACCGGGAATCATGACCTGAGCTGAAGGCAGGCGCTTAACCGACTGAGCCACCCAAGTGTCTCTGACAAGGGACTTTTGTCTAGATAAGTAAGGAACTCTTACACTCAATAGTAGAGGGGTGCCTGGGTGGTTCAGTAATTAAGTGTCTGCCTTCAGCTCAGGTCATGATCCCAGAGTGCTGGGATGGAGCCCCACATCAAGCCCCACATCGGGGTCCCTGTCAGCAGGAATCCTGCTTCTCCCTCTTCCACTCTCCCTGCTTGTGTTCCCTCTCTTGCTTTCTCTCTATATATACCAAATAAATAAATAAAAATCTTTAAAAAAATAAACTCAATAGTAGAAAGACAAATGCTCACTTAAAAAATGGGCAAAGGATCTTAATATACATTTCTCCAAAGAACATATATAAATGGCCAATAAGCACATGAAAAATACTCATCATCATTAGCCATCAGGGAAAAGCAAATGAAACCATAATATGATACTACATTATACCACTAGAATGGCTATAATTAAAAGAACAGATAATAACAAATGTTGACAAGGATGTGGAGAAATTGGAGCCGTCATACACTGCTGATAGAAATGTGAAGGGGTGCCTGGGTGGCTCAGTCACTTAAGCATCAGACTTCAGCTCAGGTCATGATCTTAGGGTTCTGGGGGCAAGCTCTATACTGGGCTCCCCACTCTGTGGAGACTCTGCTTGTCCCTCTTTTTCCCTCTGCCCCTCCTCCCACTTGTGATCACTCTCTAAAATAAATAAATAAAATCTTAAAAAAAAAAAAAAAGGAAACATGAAATAGTAAAACTGCTTTGGAAACCAACCTGACAGTTCCCTAAAGATTAAATATATAGGTACCATATGATCCAGAATTTCTACTCCTAGGATAACCCAAGGGAAATGAAAACTTACGTGTATATAAAAACTTGTACATGAATGCCCATAGCAGCATTATTCATAATACCCCAAAAGCAGAAACAACCGAAGTGCCCATGAAGCGATACATGCAATAAAGTATATAAACATGCAATAAAACGATAAACCAATGAAGTATATCTGTACCGTGGAATATTATCCAGCCACAAAAAGGAAAGAAGTTCTAATACATGCTACAACATGGATAAAACCTGAAAACAAAATGTAAGTGGAATAAGCTAATGACAAAAGACCACATACTGTGTGATTCCACTTAAATGAAGTATCCAAAACAGACAAATCCACAAAGACAGAGAGTAGGGGTGCCTGGCGGGTTCAGTTGGTGGAACATGTGACTCTTGATCTTGGGGCCATGAGTTCAAGCCCCATGTTGGGCACAGAGCTTACTTAAAAAAAAAAAAAAAAAAAAAGACAGAAAGCAGATTAGTGGTTACCTAGGACTGGAAGTGGGGCTTGGGGGTCAAAGTGATATGACTCCTAATGAATATGATTTTTGAGAAGGGGGGTTGATGAAATTGTTCTAAAACTGATTGCAGTGATTGCTGCACATTTCTGTGAATATGCTAAAAACCACTGAATTCTTTTTTTTTTTTTAAGATTTTTTTTTTTTCATTTATTTGACAGAGAGAGATCACAAGCAGGCAGAGAGGCAGGCAGAGAGAGAGGAGGAAGCAGGCTCCCCGCTGAGCAGAGAGAGCCCGATGCGGGGCTCGATCCCAGGACCCTGAGATCATGACCTGAGCCGAAGGCAGCGGCTTAACCCACTGAGCCACCCAGGCGCCCAAAACCACTGAATTCTATACCTTAAGTAGAAGAACTGTACAGTATGTGAATTATTTCCTAATCAAGTTATTTATTTATTTATTTATTTATTTAAGATTTTATTTATTTTTTTGACAGACAGAGATCACAAGTAGGCAGAGAGGCAAGCAGGGAGAGAGAGAGAGAGAGGAGGAAGCAGGCTCCCTGCTGAGCAGACAGCCCTATGAGGGGCTCAATCCCAGGCCCCTGGGATCACAACCTGAGCCGAAGGCAGAGGCTTTAACCCACTGAGCCACCCAGGTGCCCCTCAAGTTATTTATTTAAAAAAAAATTTCAGGGGCTCCTGGCTGGCCCAGTCGGAGGGGTTTGTGACTCTTGTTCTTGGGGTGGTGTGTTCGAGCCCCAGGTTGGGTATAGAGATTATTTAAATAAAAAATAAATAAGTAAATAATAAATTTCAATGGATCTGACCATCAGGAGGACTCTGGTGACCCCAGCCAACCAAAAGCATTTCAGTGCTATAGTGGGGTGTTGGAAAGTGGCAGGATGGGGAGTGATGTGAGCAAGGAAGAAAGGAAAATACAATGTGAGCAAGGAAGAAAGGAAAAGACTTGGGAGGCTCATCTGGCCATGAAGGCAGAAGTGAAACCTGATGGAAGTGAGGGCTTGGGGGCATGTATTCTGTAGGCTCATGTAAGACACATCACATTCGGGTTGCCTGGATGGCTCACTTGGTTAAGCATCTGCCTTCGGCTCAGGCCATGATCCAGGAGTCCTGAGATCAAACCCTGCATCCAGCTTTCTGCTCAGTGGGGAGTCTGCTTCTCCTGCCCCTAACCCTCCTTGCCACTTGTTTTCTCTCTCAAATAAACAAATAAAATCTTAAAAAAAAAAAAAAAAAAAGGACACATCTCATTCCTCAGCCTGAGATCCAGCTCCTCAAAGAAGCTGGTGAAGCTGATCCTCTGGGTCTCTCCAGCATTCTCTCCCGACGCTGGCCAGACCGGCCAGGCCTGTCCTGTCTTCCTATACCACTAAAACTTAGCCACCTGGAAAGTCTTACCACACCCTGCCTCATCCCAGAGCTCTCTCCTGGAGGTGCCAGCTCCCACTGACATCTCCCTTCTCAGCCTACTTTCATATTGCATACATGATAATATCACTATACATGATCAGGTATTCTAGATTCACTAATGCTATGCTGGGGACCTGATATGGGGAGTAGGACATTGCCTAGAGCCTGGGACCCAGAACCTTGAGCCTGGCAAACTCAAGCCTAAAGCCTTCTATGGGCTGGTCTCCCTTTGAGGAGATGGTCATTGAGTCTGGGTTTCTAAGAAAATCATGCTTTCCTTAGTGGCCCATTCCACATGGGCCAGGACCAGCAAGAAAGACATACTTATTAAACCTTGGACCCCACTGTTTTCAGAAGAGCATAATTCCCATGAGGCTGGGTAAAGGTGTGAGGGGACCTTCTCCATATCCTCCCCACTCTTGGAAAACAAAAGATGCTTTTTAATAAGCATATGAAATAAAGGCTCTGATAAAGTCCAGTAAGTGGTGTTGAGCTTTTTTGAACACAGTGTTTCCCAAATATATTTGTCCTTGGGATCTTTTGTCCACCCCACTCACAATCATCCAGGGATGTATCATCCCGACAATAAAGTCCAGAACCTGCAACAGGTACTTGTGGCCTGGCCTACAAATCTCAACGGCCAGCCTCTCTTCTCCTCCAGCAGGACTCTTCTCCCTCCCTGCCTTACACAATCTCCTCCAAGGCTGAGCCCACAGCTCTCTCCACCTGCTGGGATGCCAGTATCTCTGAGCCAGTTATTCCCTTAAACACCCAAAGACCCCTCTCCCTACCTCATACCCACAGCTGCCTACTGCTTCTAACATTGAGTATCTTTCAGTATGCCTGTCCCTTCTCCATCCTCCTTTCCAGGTCATTCCTTGCTGCTCTCTGGATAAGGTGAGGTCATGGGCATGAGAAGCCACACTTGGCAACAAGCCGAGGGGGCAGTCGTGCACCTTGAAGGGTTCTCAGAACCTGAGCCACTTCTCTCAGCTTCTCTACCCCATAGGGATTCTGCCTCAGGCAGCAGAAAAGCCAGGTATGGACAGGATCAGAGATGGAAGTGGGCATGGGGCCACAACCCAGTACCAGCTTCTCCCATGGGCAGGAACCAGAGGGCTGTCCCCATGCCTCAGCCTGGCACCTGGTGAATGAAGGATCCATGACAGTTCTTAAAAGCCCCCACTCCCCCAGACCCCAGTCTGGTGCACATTCCACATGAGGGAACTGGACACTGCCCAAAACTCAAAACACATCCTGGCTGGAGCCGGCTGTGGGCCGGGCACCCCCGGGCCAGCCGGGCAGGGCGGGGTGTCCTGGAGAGCCGCGGATGGGCCTCACACCCAGGCTGGGCCAGGACACCCCGTCCTTGGCCGAGGCCCAAACAGAATCTCTGTTTACAGAATCTGTCAGCTCTGTTCCCCCTCCCCCACCAGACACTTCCCCTAGAATCCTGGGGGCTGGGAGAGGGGCAGGCGGGGCCTGAGGGAGGCTAGGAGGCAGCCAAATTGTAGGCCGGCCCCTCGGCCCTCCTCCCCTTCTTGGCGCCTACAGTCTATCCGCTCCTTCTCCAGTCTTCTGGTTTCCCCTTCAAAGCATTGGGTGGGAATAAGCATTTTATAAAAGAGAAATCTGCAGAAGACAACGCTTAGTCTCAAGGAAAGCGTAGCTAATAGTGGCAAGATAGGCACTGAGCCATAAGGAACAGGGAGAGTTTTCTGGCAAGGGGTTCCTGGATACCCCCAGACAGCCCCGAAGGAGGCTCCCTCTTTCCTCGGGACCCCAAAACTCCTGGGCCCCCGGGAATTTTTCTAGGACTGCCGGAGGGATTTGAAGCAAATTAGATGTAGCAGGGCAGACTGAGGGCTTTCGGGGGTAGCGACGTGTAGAGATAAGGCCAACGGCCTGTCCGGCCGCAGTGACTCAGCTCCCTCGGGCTGCAGGGAAGCTCCGCGGGCCCCCCAGGAGCCGGACGGGGGAGGCGGGGCCTGGCCTGCGACGCCCCGCCCTGCCCCGCCCCCCGGCTCCGGGAAAGCCGGCCCACCACCCCCAGCTTCCCAGAGGCGCCCGGATTTCCCACGGGTTTCCCCACCTGCTGCAAATAGTAACAAAGGCTGGCACTTTCAGAGCGCTCACACTGTGCTAGGTACTTAGCAGGAGTCATGTCTTTTGTTACCTCCAACAAGGCTCTGAAGCGGTCACCACTATTTCTATTAGAGACAAGGAAACTGAGGCCCTGAGAGGCCAAACTAGTTGCTTAAGGTAACAGGGCTACTGAGTAGTGGGGACCAGAGTTTACAAAACCCCGATACCCCTTAACCCCTTGTGAGTGCCACGTCCTGCCTTCCCAGGGAACAAGGACATCCCAGGGAACAAGGACATCCCCTGGCTTGGCGGCTAACACAATACAAATATTTATCATCTTGGGGTAAATCCAGTGGTATTGATTATGTTTCTCCTGAACTCCATCTCCCCCACCCCCCACCCCCCCACCCTCCCGGCCCCGGATTTCACGTGGTGGCAAAATTCCCCAGCCCCGAGTTTCCCTTTGACCTTCACTTGGAGGGAAACTCCTTGCACAGGGCTGGGCCCCCAGGGAACACTACCACGCCAACATTCAGCCCTGCCTTCTGGAGAGATGCAATTCTCTAGAAAGCCCCTATTTGCTTACAGATTAGCCCCCTACGCTGGGGCCTTGCCAAGTGAGAAGCAGCAGGCACACATCACCCACTGCCACTGGCTGACCCTGCCCAGATGGGGTCAGGGACAGGACAGTGCCACAGAAAGCCGAGTCTGAGCCTAGAAGAGGTCAAGGAGCAGAGTGCAACCTGTACCCTAGGGCTGTCCTGGGAAGTAGTGAGCTCCATGTTATCTGGGGTGGAGGAGCACCTGTGGAAGAGATGATTCAAAAAGACGGTGGGATGAGATGACCTTTTAAACCCCAGATTCCTCTCTCCTATGAGTCAGGCAGTATCTAAGGGAATGGCTTGTTCTGAGAGCCACTTAAATAGAAACTGTCCCAGACTCTCCCACTTCCTTCCCCTTTCACCTCTTTCTTTTGGGCTCATGATCTTTCTCCTGGAGACTCAAAGAATATTGGGAAGAAGATCACTCCCACATATCTCTGCCTCAGTTTGCAACTCTGTCTCAGTGGCCACTACATGGGTTCTGGGAGGCTCTGACTCGTGGGAAGTAAAGAAGGAAGCAAAGAAACACATACAAAGAGAGGGAGAAATCTGGAGACCGGAGACTGCTTCTGTGGTTGAGTTGGTTTGACCTTTGGCCCTATCCCAGTTCCATCCTCCTCCCCCAGATACGTGATCTTAAGCAATGCCACTTTACCTCCCAGGGCCTCTGCAAAATGAGAGAACCCTAATATCAACCACTTTCTTGGGAGGGTTATTGGTAGCAACAATGAGTGACCACTGTGGGTAAGGTTATCCCAAACATGATTCTGTGATGTGCCCAATGGTCAGCCCAGTTTCATAGACAAACGCCACTCTTTATGGTTCTGTCTGAGAGAGCAAGTCCCCCAAAGGCAGGCAAGTTTGGGTGAGAGAGGAGGGAGAGAGAAAGGGCCCTGACTGGGGGCTGCTGGAATGGGTTTCCTGCAGTGGGAAGGGCTGTGGTCTGGGGTCAGTGGACCTGTGTCCTAAAGATACCAAATACTGCCTCTATGGGCCAGCATGGTGCTAGGTGCTTCCCAAACAGCATCACATTTAGTTCTATCTACAAGGCAGACATTGTTATCACCCCATTTTACATTTAACAAAAAGCAAAGCTTAGAGAGGTTTGGTGAGCTGTCAGTGGAGGAGTCAGAAGGCACAGCCAGGCAAGCTGACTCTGGAGCCCTGTCCTACACAAATCCTGACTCAGGTCCCTTGTTCCTGCCGCCACAGTTCTCTTGGAGGCTGGTACTCAGTGGCCAGGCAGAATGTGCCCAGTTCCCCAAGATCTCTGCTCTAGCCTGGCACTCTCTCTCTGCCAGCTGCCCTGTCCAGCCAGAGCAGCTCTGGCCACCCAGAAATAGTGTGGCATCATGGCTGTGTTGGACCTTGAACAGAGAGACAAGGACTAGGATCAAAGCTCCAAATGACAGGAGATAGGATATGGGGGAGGGGTCTTGCCTGGTGCTCCCCTTTGCACAGCAAAGAAGAAAGTAAGACTGGGAGGCAGGATACCACCCCCACCCACCTGAATTCAGAATTAAAAATGACCCTAGGCACCCTGATACCTGAGACTAGCTCTGGTTCCATAAGGGTTGGCGAAGGTTTTATTTTAATTAATTAATTAATTAATTAGAGAGAGCGAGAGAGCAAGTGATCCGGGGTGAGGGGGAGAGGTAGAGCAAAAGTGAGAAAGAGAATCCCAAGCCTACTCTGCGCTGAGTGCAGAGCCCCACCCGGACTCCATCCCATGGCCCTGAAATCATGACCTGAGCTGAAATCAAAAGTTGGGTGCTTAACCAACTAAGCCACCCAGGTGCCCTGGGGAAGGTTTTAGACAGTCACTGGGGCAGTTGTAAGACTGGGGCTACCCCAAGTACAAGGTGATATTGGAGGGCCCCAAGCCCCCCACACCATATTTTCCCGTCAGAATCATAGCCTAGCCTGGGGCATTCTCTGATCAAAGCCCTGTATTGTAGACCTCCTGGCTGTCTTGGAAAACCTCTGTCCAGTGGCTCTGGGCTCCAAATGGGTCCCCTGCCTTTAGCTATAAGAGCCCCCCTCCTTGTCCTCTCACCTCCACTCCCAGCGAACTCTTCATCTTCCCCTGGAAACAAATTGCTCCCAACTTCAAAGCATCATAATCCCCCCCAAAGAGCAATCTTGAGAATGTCAAGGGGAAATTATTGAATTATCCTGGTTGGCAGAAAAATTTAATTTATAGCAAAGCATTTCTCTTGAAGTTTTAATAGATTTTTTTTCCTCCGATGGATTTTAATGCGCAATTGTTTTCTGGGCTTGGAAATTTAGTTTGAAGCACTAACATTGCTTTTCAGTTCTTGATTTATTGCCAGCTCCCTGCTTTTGAGCCTGATAGCAAACCCAACATACTATTTTTCCTTAAACTGGGAGACAGTGCTCTCTGGTTAGCCTGAGAGTACTGTTAGCCTGGACCAGACATCCAATGGCACTATCGTCTCATTAAGGGTGTGAGGGGGCCTGGCAACCTGGCTGAACCTTCCATGCCCTCCGTACCTGGTTCCCAGGGACAAGTCCCCTCTTTGAGGATTTTGCTAGATGGAACCTTAGTGCTATGTCAATGAGGATACCACTGGTCTGTGGAGACCACTGGGGGCAGTGGCATGGCTAACCTTCCACTCTGCCCACTCCCTGATTCTCAGTCTATGAAGGTGCCTGGCACAAAATAAGGGCTCAGCCAATAGGTCCTGGTTCAAAGAGGGTGGGGAAAGAGGGTGGCGTGGCTGAATGTCAGAGTCCTGTCTGGGCCAATGACAGCTTAGGCTCCCATTAGCAAAGGAATGTTGTGTTGACATCTTTGCCCAAGCTCCAGTCCATTGCCTCAGAATCATCTGGGCATAGCATAGGGGCAGTAGGCAAGGGTTTCATCTAGAGATTTTAATTTATGGGACATGGCCAGTGTGGGAGAGGGGCTGGAGGGCACAATGGCATCAAAAGAATGCATACCCCCACAAAGATGAGAAGCTTAGTGTGCCCCACCTTTCAAGGGTATCTGTCTAGGGCAATGCTTAATCAAAACTCACTAAGGAGAGTGGGTTTTCGGAATGAACAACAGACAGAGAAGGGAGATATTAGGAATAAAATAGACTTATTTTGAACCCTTGGATGATGATACCCATTTTACAGATACAGAAAGTGAGGCTCAGAAAGGGGCAGAAACTCTCAAAGCTTTGGCGAATGGACAAAGTGACACCGAGACCCAGTAGGAGCAGACTCCCCGAGGACTCTTTTCATAGCTATGTGGGAGGCTGTAAGGGCTTTTGTTAGCCTGACCTTGTAGGACTCCGCAAAGGTCAGGCTCCTCAGAAGGGTGGAGGTCTCTCAAGTCCCTAAGGGAGGTTTCCCACCATTTAGTTTTAGAAAGGGCTGATTAGGCCCATGGGGATTCCTTCTTAGGTCACCACTGTTTTCTGGGAGTTTCTTCTACCAATCCTGTCATCCCTGACCCCATGTACCCAAATACTCAGAGCCCCCAGAGATTTCAGTCTCTTTCTTCCCAGAGATCCTGCTGCTGTGCCAAGTGAGAGGATCATTTGCCAGAGAACGGTGTGAACAAGGGGCAAGGGGGAAAGGGTCTGCACACTTCCACTTACTCCTTCTCTCCATATTGTGTCCTTCCCCATCTCTCCCCGGCTGCCTGATCTTCTATGCTCAGGAAATTTGGGTTTCCTAACACAGGGCAGTACCAGAAACAGGGTCAAAAGTCCTGAGCTCTGGGAAGCCTTGAGGAGCACTCTGGGGGTGGAGGGCTCACCCTGGCCAGAGTCCCTATCTGGACATGGAATTTGGGGAGGGGGGCTCTACATTCCCAGGGGCTGAAGTAGACCTTGCATGAGGCCACTCCCACCCTGTCCAGCCCTCTGGAGCAAATCCAGGAGCTCAGCCAGGAGAGGGTGGTTTGGGGGAGTTCACAGAATTGTAAGGAGGGTGAATTGTGGAAGTTGTTTCTGTTTGACTTCAGGGCAGAACCAGGCCTGGCTCTGAGAATCTTAGAGACTCCACTCCTATAAGGAAGGTGTCCTTACCACTCAAGCTACAAAAGCACAGGGTGGGAGGTGTCATGGGGACAGAACACACTGTCACAGTACTATTCCTTAAGGCCTGCCTCTCAAGGTTCCACCAGATGCTTCTGCTCAGGAGCGAGGGAGAGCTACTACTCTCATTAATCAACCCTGCCCCTCCACATTGAATGACTTCCAAAATGCTACCCTTGCTGGGATATCTCCCTGGCTCTGTCCCAGCAGCTGGAACCCAGATCACTTGACTCCTTTCCTGGTGCTCGTCTCCTTACTCTCTGGCAGGGCTGTGACTGCACCAGGCATGCATGTAAGCCAGGCCCAGGAGAGCTGAGTGGCAGGTGGGGAACAGGAGAAAGAACCGTGGGCAAGCTGGTTATGCAATCCCAACTCCTAGGGATGAGGACCTCATGGGAGGACAAGCCTGGGATGCTTTCCTGAGGGTGTTGGGGGGAAGGCTTCCAGAAGGACAAAATGGAGATCAAGGATGAGGAAGCTGCTGGTGAGATCCCAAATACATGTCAAGTCAATCTTCAGTAGCTCTAGGGGCTTTTGGGGGTCCCAACTGGTCAGCTAGAGGGGCAGGACCAAGGTGAGCTCAGCATGTGGTTCCTGACTTCCCCACCTGCGGTTTGGTAAGATGAGGTGTAAGGCAGCCCAGCTCTGGAAGGAGATGTGCCTGGGCAGGGCTCTGGCCCTATCCCTGAAAGCTCCCAATGCCATAGCCCCTGATGACCAGCAATTCTCATTAGACTGTGGTGCAGGGCCCCTTGCCTGGGTTTTTGAAACTTTGCCCTCTGGTGAGTAATTTCTTAGCATTTGTGTCTGGCATCAAGATCAGAGGTTTTGCTCTCCACCTCCTACCTCTGAACGAATCACGAAGAAGGACTTTCTTGAGGGCCCTGGGGGTTGCTTCTGATCTGAGAGGTCTCCAGAGGCAGGATGAGGAGCATGTATGGACCTGAAACACTTGGGGCAGGAGGCTTCTGTACCAGGTCCTCCAGCCCACACACCCTGGCACAGGCTCTCTGGGTCTGAGTCTGACGGGCACCAGAGGTTGGCAAGCTTGATGGTGGTCATGCAAGAGGCATGTCCACCACCCAAGCCCTTGGCCCCCAGCCCATGCCTCAGTCCCACTGCCTCTCAGCACCAAGTGGACTCACCAAGGGCAGTACAGAATGGCCTGAGCTCACATTACAGCTGGAAGGTCAGGGCTAGACTCAAAGAACCTTCTGAAGATAAGAACTGTGATGGGTGAGAGAAAATGTACTAATCACTCAACTCTCAATAACACATGACAGCCTTGTCCCTTCAACCTGTTTTTCCACTGGTCAGATCTCAGGAAATGGCATTACCATCCATGTATCCACTCAAGCCCCCTGGGCAGTGAGCCTCTGAGCCCCATGGTCAATCCAGCATCTCTTCTTCTGAAACATGTCCAGAAACTGTCCCTAGCCCTCTACCTCCACTGCTATCAACCAGGCCAATCAACCATCACTTCTCTTGTAGATGCCTGCAGCAGCCTCTCCCCGTCTGCCTGCTCCCATCCATGCCCCCTGCTGTCCGTTCTCCACCCAGCAGCCAGAGTGAGCTCGGAATTTAAGCCAAGTGGGTCCGTCTCCTGCTGCACACCCTCCAGGGGGCTGTGATCCCCTTAGGTAAAGGTCCTGCCCAGACTTGCTCCAGGCTCTCTCTTGCTACCTAGCCTGCAACATTCAGCTACAGTGACCTCATTCTGCATGCCTAGAGCTTCACTATGATTCTCCTATCTTCCTGGCCTCCAGACTGTCACTTACTCATCTTTTGAGACCAGGAATACTTACTGATCTGCCAAACCCATCCAAGGCTCTAAGAATCCCTGCCAAACTGGAATCTATCTCCCCAACACCTATCAACTGATTGTCATTTTTTTTTTTACTCTTCAGTCTACCTACTTGAGAGTGGCAGTCATAATCAAGACAACACACAGAACAAACATGTGAAATAACCACAGCCCATCATTAAGGTCATCATCATCATCACTGCGAACTGTTTACTGAGTACATTTTATGTGCCTGACACTGTTATAAGTGTTCTACATGGATCAAGTTGTTTAACCTTCATGACAATCCTATGAAGTCAGGTTGCCCTTCATTTCCAAGATGCCCTGTGGGGAGTCCAGGGAACTTGAGATGGACCAGAAGACTCTGTGTTGGAAGCAAGAGTGCAGCTGGGTCTCAAGGGATGAGGAGCAAATGGTAGACAGGCTCAGGGGAAGTTCTCCAGGCCAGTATGAAGAATACTCCTAGTAGTGATAATATATTGGACCCTTCACTGTGCTTAAGAGCTTTACATTTATTATTTATTTTATTATTACATTTGTTGGATGTTTACAACAACCTTGAGAGGCAGATACCCAGAGTCCCATTTTGCAGACAAAGATACTGAGTTCTACTGGTGGCCTCCCACAGCCTGGGAGGGAGAGAAGCTGCTGCAGTCACAGACAGGCTTCTGTCCCCTGAGAAAAGAGCCCAGGACAAAGAAAGCAGGACTATTGGGCAGGAGGGAGTGGACGCTCTACTGAGCTCTGAGGGAGAGCAGGGAGGGCTGCAGGCCCCTTCCCAGAGGAAGAGGGAGAGAGCCAGAGCTGGGCTTTGAAGGACAGGCAGGAGTTAAGGAAGCAGAAATAAGGTGAGATTGGTGATGGGGATGGGCACAGCCTCCTTCCTCTGCCCCTGCCCTGGCCATCTCCCCCAATATCTCCCAGGGTCCTGAGTAGGCTCCCAGAGGAGAACACCTACAAATTTAAGTGCCCCATTTCCATGTTACGTTTTCTTTTTTTACTGTTGTAAAATATCCCTAACATAAAATGTGCTACTTGCACTATTCTTAAGTGTACAATTCGGTGCCATTAAGCACAACCATATTGTTGTACAACCATCACCACCATCCATCTCCAGACCCTTTTCATCAACCCCGAACTGAAATTCTATACCCACTGACAACAATTCCCCATTCCTCCCTTCTTTCTGGCCCACAACCACCACTCTACTTTCTGTCTCTATGAACTGACTTCTCTAGGCACCTCATAAAGGGGAGTCATGCAGCATGTATCTTTTTGTGTCTAGTTGATTTCACTTAGCCTAATGTCTTCAAGGTTCATCCTGTCATAGCATGCGATAGAATTTCCTTCCTTTTTAAGGCTGAATAATATTCCATTGTATGTATGTACCACATTTGGTCTATCTGTTCATCCACTGATGAGCCTTTGAATTGTTACCACCTTTTGCCTATTGTGAATAATGCTGTTATGAACTTGGAGTATACAAACATCTGTTCAAGTCCCTGCTTTCAGGT
This sequence comes from Lutra lutra, assembly GCF_902655055.1. Classification (NCBI taxonomy): domain Eukaryota; kingdom Metazoa; phylum Chordata; class Mammalia; order Carnivora; family Mustelidae; genus Lutra; species Lutra lutra. The sequence continues at coordinate 73,808,743 of NC_062282.1, read as the reverse complement.
GGTTTGGCATATGCCCAAAGTGGAATTGCTAGATCATATGGTAATTCTGTGTTTACTGTTTTTTGAGGCATTGGTTTCCACAATAGCTGCACCATTTTACATTCATGCTGGTAATGCACAAGAGTTCCAGTTTCTCCACATCCTTGCCAGCATGTGTAGTGTGTGTTTTGTTTCTTATGAATAGTCCTCTAGATGGGTGTGAAGTGGTATCTCTTAGTGCTTTTGATTTTGATATTCCTAAATTAGTCATGTCCAGCACCTTTCTTGTGTGTTCACTTGCCATCTGTATATCTTCTTTGAAGAAAGTTCTATTCAAGTCCTTTGCCCACTTTTAAATCTGTTTTGTTTTGGTCATTGAGTTATAGGGGTTCTTTATATAGGGGTTCTTTATATAGGGGTTCTTTATATATTCTGCATAATGTGCAGAATATTAGATATATGATTTGCAAATATTGCTTCCATTTCATGGTTTCCTTTTCACTCTGTTGGTAGTGTCCTTTCATGCACAAAGGTTTTTCATTTTGACAAAGCCAATTTATCTATTTTTTTCTTTTGTTACCTGTACTTTTGGTGTCATATCAATTTAATCATTGCCAAATCCAATGTCATGAGGTTTTCCTTTATGTTTTCTTCCATGAGTTTTATAGTTTAGCTCTCACATTTAGGTGTTCGATCTACTTTGCCTTAATATTTGTTTATGCTTGAGGTGAAGATCTGACTTCATCCCTCACGTGCAGGTGCTCAGCATTCCCAGTACCACTTGTTGAAAATACTGTCCCTTCCTCAGTGGATAGTCTTGGCATCCTTGTCAAAGATGATTGGACCATATATGTAAGGATTTACTTCTGGGCAATATATTCTGTTTCATCTCTCTGTGTCTGTTTTTTTTTTTTTTAAAGATTTTATTTATTTATTTGACAGAGATCACAAGCAGATAGAGAGGCAGACAGAGAGAGAGAGAGGAGGAAGCAGGCTCCTTGCCGAGCAGAGAGCCCAATGTGGGGTTCGATCCCAGGACCCTGAGATCATGACCTGAGCTGAAGGCAGAGGCTTAGCCCACTGAGCCACCCAGGGGCCCCTGTTTTTATTTTTATTTTTTTTACGATTATTTATTCATTTGAGAGAGAGAGATAGCAATGTTGGGGAGGGGTAGAGAATCCTCAAGCAGATTTTCTGTTGAGCATGGGTCCTACTCGGCGATTGACCCCAGAAATCCCTGCAATCATGACTTGAGCCAAAATCAGGAGTCAGTCACTGAACCAACTGAGCCACCCAGGTGCCCCTATATGTCTGTCTTTATGCCAATACCACACCATTTTGATTACTGTAGCTTTGAAGCAAGTTTTGCATTCAGGAGGTATGAGACCTTTAACTTCGTTCTTTTTAAAGATTGTTTTGGCTCTTCAGGATTCTGTGAGATTCCATTTGATTTTTGTTTGTTTGAAGTAATCTTTATACTTAACGTGGGACTCTAACTCACAACCCAAAGGTCGAGAGTTGCACACTCTACTGACTGAGCCAATCAGGCACCCCTGTGATATGTCATTGTAACTCTAGGATAGACTTTTTCCCATATCTAAAGAACAACACCACCATCACCAAACACTGTTGGGATTTTGATAGTGATCATATGGACCCTTGAGACTTTAAGGAGGGCCTGGGCCAGCAAGAGTATCCCAAAGTGATCAGGAACTAGCAGTTTGGTGAGGATGAATGGAGATCTGAATTGAAGGGGAGGCACAGATTGGCACATCAAAGAGTGGGGTCAAAGGGCTACCCTTCTTTAGAACAGTGACTACTTTCGCTCTTCCCAGGCCTTCATCAAGAATGGATCCCCATGGGAAGGCGTTCACCCAACTGTATCATGGACATTGCATTCCTAAGCCATTGAAAAGGCTCCTCCACAATCAAAAGCCTCTTCCTTTCCCTCATTGGGGTTTCTCAGCTTTTCCATGTTCTTGTTGATTTGCTAGGAGCTGGTACTCCCTATCCTGGCTCTTAGAACCATTAGTACTATTTTTTATGTGACTGAGACTCTGTCTCACTTCTTCCCCTGGACAGGTCATCCTTCCAGTCCAGTCAGCTATCCCTTCCTGGGGGAGCATGTTTCCTCAAGACCGGAGGGCAACACAAATGAGAAGTTCCTGGCCCTTTGGGAGAGGATGGCTGGGCAGAATCTCTTGTTGAAGATTATAGATATGGTCTCCTCTTCCTGGTGCACATTATACACAGACCCAGATCTCAGTAGGTGAGGTCCACCTGCAGCAGCAGAAGCAAAGGAAGGCATAGGCAGCCTTCCTGTGTAGCCTAGACTCTTGAGAGATGACTCACTGGGCTGTACACCAGACCTCTGCCTCAGAAAAACTCCTGCACTCAGTCCATCACTGAAGATAGACAGATGGACAGACAAGCAGGATAAACACTCTGGGCTCCTCATGGGGCATAATTCCCCATTCTGAGCTGTGACACTCACGGCCTTACCTGCCTGGCCATGGGAACACACAAGAGCCTTTATTGTCTTACCTCTAGGAGGCATGGCTGGGTCTTCTAGAAATGAATCCTGCTCTGGATGGAATATGCCATTTAACTCCAGCTCTGACAATGGGAACTGAGATTTCAGGCAAAGTCTGAATTTCTTTTTTTTTTTTTTTAAATTTATTTATTTCACAGACAGAGATCACAAGTAGGCAGAGAGGCAGGCAGAGAGAGAGGGGGAAGCAGGCTCCCTGCTGAGCAGAGAGCTGGATGTGAGGCTCGATCCCAAGACCCTGAAATCATGACCTGAGCCGAAGGCAGAGGCTTTAACCCACTGAGCCACCCAGGCGCCCCCAAAGTCTGAATTTCTATCCTGAGGTTCATATATATGTGATTGGGTGTCAGAAAATAAGGTTCTTGAGCCAAATGGGAACACTTATCCAAGTTGTTTTTAAAGCATCCCAAATTGTATTAGGCTGACTGGGGTCACGTTAGATATAGAAGAAAAGCAGCAAGCAGGGAACATTCTTCCTATTTCACAGATGGAACAGTAGAGGCCTAGAAAATTATATCAGTGCTGGAGAGGATCTCATCCAATTGAGCCTTCTGATTTACCAGGTGAAAGCTATCCATCTTCCCATCTGCTAATCCATTCATTTGTTCATTAGTTCATTCATTCATTCATTTAGTGCCTACTCCTGGGCAAGTCCCTTGCCAGAGGCTAGGGATACAGCAGTGAGTCAGACAGACAGAACTTCTCTCTCATGGAAGGCACAGCCTGCTGGGGAAGGCAGAAGGTAGCAAACAACAAACAAACAAAAACCACTAATGAAGGGAAAGAAGTAATGAAGAGGGGTCTATGGGAATATTTAACTAAGGAATCTGACCTCAACCAAGAAGTCAGTGAAGTTTCCCTGACAGAACTGAGACCTGAAGGATGAGCCAAACAGAAAAAGAAAGGGAAGGGTACTCCAGGCAGAAGAAACAGCATGTGCAAAGGTCTGGGGGCTGAACGAGGGACAGGCCGAGAGAAGAAAAGTCACCTAGGAAGTTGGAGACCAGAGGCTTTGGGATTCCTACCTATATTCTTCCCACAAAACCAGAGCCCAACACCCTGACACCACAACCTTCATGGCCTCAGACAATACCCCCGTCTCCTCTTGGGCTATTCATTGCACCCTCAGGGACCCAGGAGAGTTCAAAGACAAACTAAAGAGTGCAGAATGTCAGAATTGTACAAAGAACATATAGGGTATGCTCAGCTTTGTGGGAGCTGGTGACATCCCCTGGCTTGAGTTAGGATGAGAGACTAAAGATTGAGTGCTGAGTGGAAAAGTTTTATAGACAAAGAGAGAAACAATTCCAGCAGAGAATCTAGGCTCAGCACTGGAGGGCAGGGAGAAATGGAGTAGGTAATGAATTATCTGTGTTCTGTATTAAAAAAACAAAGTTTCTGAGATTTGGTGATTGACTGGGGGTATTGGGTTGGCTGGAAGTGGTCAACTGTGTACCTGGATTATGGTGTCTAGGGGCCCCTGTGTGTACCTGATATGCCTGCAGTCAAGATCTGGGTGCCCAGTCAGGTCTGTGCTCATTGGCTAGTCCTCTCTAGTCATCTACATGGCTAGACTGGGGTTTATCATTGCCTTCAATTCTTTGTCTATGAAAGGGTGTAGGGATGCCCACGTCCTCACACTCTGATACCAATCCAGTCAACAACTGTTTGCTAAATGCAACTGTTGATCTGGAACCCATGCCCACAGCACCAGGGTTAGAGTCTCCTTTCTGTCCCTCACCCCAATCTGCTGTGTTATAGTCTGCCTCTTTTCATATTCCACTGTGTCTGCCCACGTCCAGGCCAACATTATTGTTTACTCAAAGGTATTCATTTCACCCAAACTTATCACCTCCAGCTCATGATCTGTGTCTAAAATCTTACTCTTCTTCTGAAAACTTTTCTTTGACTCCCCTTAGCCATTGGGACAAAGCCCTGGGGTTTGCACACTAGGCAGTTGTATAGAACCACAGCAGACTTCCAGTTCAGCTCAGCCTGGATTTGTAGTGGGAATAGTACTAGGCCAAGAGGCTTCTCCAGAGGCTTGCATGCCTTTGAACTTGAGTTTCTGGTTCTTGAGTGAACAGAGTGGATATTCCCATACAAACTAGAAATGGTTCCCTGGAGCTCTGTTCTTTGAAAGATATCAAGGGTGACCTTGAAGATTATCTTTCATTGTCAGCCCAAATCGCCACCTCTGAAGACTTAGGTGAGTTCTGCTCATCCCTGCTCCCACCACCCTGACCCTGCCACCATTGTCAAGTGGAAGGCCCCCAAAGGCCCCTCTTCTGCTGGGTAAAGTGGGTACCCAAGTGCCTGCCTGACTATTAACTGGGGACAACCCCAGGGAAAGGAGAGTCAGGATGACACACACTCATTTTACTGTGTATGCGTCTATAATGTGGGAATGTTTTTACAAGCATGTATCACTCCTGTAATTAAAGATGCAACTCTAATAAAAAGCTCCATCCCTTAGGCCATAGGTTCAGAGGGCAGAGGGTGACAAGGAAGACTTGATAGGTGACACAGCACTGGAGTTGTGCCAGGAGGTCACCAGCAACAAGGGGGCATCTGAACCAGATAAAGGCAAGATCCAGGGTTGGGGGTGAGTTAGTACTGTAATGGGTAGGGCCTTGAAAGCCAGACCAAGGAGTTTATAATTAAGGAGTTTCTGAGCCAGGGGGATGTGACCTGAGCTAGGCCTTGGGGTTGGAGCTGGCAAAGGTGAGAGAAAGACCAAGACTGCCAGAAGACTATGTGCATCCCTGTGAGAAGAGCAATAATTGAGGGAAAGGGGCACGTGAATGAATGAGCTGCACAGGGCCCACCCCCTATCTGCACTGCAAAGCCTCCCATAGCCTCACTGGGCACTGGTAGCTCTGTGCCTGAGATTCCTGGTCCACCTGGAGCTGGAGACAGGATAGCATCCCAGCATGGCTCTGTTTCTGTTCTACTTCCTCACCTTGCCCCAGGAAGGAGGTGGTGCCCACTGGACCTCTTGGGGCTTCTATTTCTTTCTGTCTTCATAGAAGAATTGCAGAACAGCTGTGGTTTTGGGTCATGTGGTAACTCTCCTGCATGTCACATTTTCCTGGGTCCTGGAGGAAAAGCTAGCTGGTACACCACAAAATAAGGGATGAGGCTGTACCAACCTGAGCTGGATGAAGTTTTTCATACTTCAGGGCCACCTGCAAGAGGCAGGATGGGTACTTCAGTAATGCTGGGGGATTCCAAAGATCCCAGAGAGACACCTTGACAGACTGGATATGACATCCAGGAGGGGAGACCAGAGTGCCCCACCCAGTGCACCTCCTAGCCCTGCCTCTTGCCTCATCATAGGCTACTAGGGTCAGTCATGCCTAAGGAACCATCGAAGGTCAGTTGGAAACTTAACATGGAAAAGGACGGGGTTTGAGGTAGATTCTCCAAGATCAGAAAAGCATTCTCTCCTTCCTTGTTATGGTACCTCCACTGTCATCATCAGGTACTGAGGACTCAAAGATGAAAGTAGCCAACAACCCCTGAAGAGAGGGAGCATCTTCTCCTATCTTTGTTTCCTTTCAGTGGCTTAGTGGAAGAGATCAAGTCCACACTATACCGTGAAAGGGCCCAGAAACTTCTGAGTATGGTTCACACATCAGGCAAGGGAATTGTCTTCCTCTACTACAGGCGGCTTCAAATTCAGAGCTCTGGGGCCCGCTGTTCCCTCTACCTGGATGCTCTTCCTCACCTGGCCCCACTGTCAGCTGAGGAACTCCAGTTCTTTCTTGCAGGCATCACCTTTTCCGTGAAGCTTTCCTTTACCGCTCTGCTAGCACACTCCCTCCCCCATTATGTCTGTACTTGTACCCATCACCGCACATTGCACCCTCCACTGTTTTGCTTTATTTATGTGTCTGGAGTCTTGGCATATGAATTGTCCTCTGCTCTGTGTCCCTGGTGGTCGGCGGAGGTAGCCTAGTGTCTGCCCCTATTGAGCTCACTAATCACTGGTGCAGCAGAGCCATGATGAACAGTCCCAAATTTCCCAAGCCAATTCAAGTCCACTTTAAGATGCTTTAGCCCCGGGGCGCCTGGGTGGCTCAGTGGGTTAAGCCGCTGCCTTCGGCTCAGGTCATGATCTCAGGGTCCTGGGATCGAGTCCCGCATCGGGCTCTCTGCTCGGCGGGGAGCCTGCTTCCTCCTCTCTCTCTCTGCCTGCCTCTCTGTCTACTTGTGATCTCTCTCTGTCAAATAAATAAATAAAATCTTAAAAAAAAAAAAAGATGCTTTAGCCCCCCTCACCAGCCCACCCTCAGCTTCCAGGGACCTGCCCAAGATTGGAGCCTGATGTTGGCCATTCTTGGAGGTGTCTCTCTTGAAAGGGTCCTCAAACCAGGAGACTGTAAAGGTCTCCCAAGTTCTTGGTGAACCTGGGACTCAGGCCAAAGTGGAGTTAGGAATGCTGGAAGCTTTGCTGATTCCCTCGCTGCTCTGGAAATTGACCCCTGGACAACAGCAATATGGTGATGATAGACAACTCACATGCAATAAGGAGCAAGGGTTGTGGCCCAAGTATGGTGCCTCCCCAGGGTGTCCTGCCAACCTCATTGGGAGATAGCCAGGTAGGGACACGGGACCCAGGTATGTCCTCCAGCTTGGGCCATGGGGAGGGCATGTGAGACCAGTCAGGCAGGTAGGAAACGCCTAGCCACCCCCATGAAGCAAGGACCTCAGAGTCTCAGTCTACCTCTTCCAACCCTCCAGATAAGGATCTGCTCCTCAGGCAGGCTGTGTAGCAAGGAACAAACCAACCCCTGCCAGAAAGGTCTTAGCAGTACCAGTTGTCCTCTTGGATGCTTCAGCCTCAGGCTTCTTGCTTCAGACTTTGCATTCCTTTGGGACAACAGTCCTTCCTGTCACTGGCCATTTGGCCAAGCCAGACCCTTGCCCTACTTCTGCCAGGGCAGCTTTTCTGTGGACCTCTCAGACCTCAGAATTCTCTGGCTGTCTGATGGCTCATCACCCTCCCTACTCCCTCACCCTGTCTTGAGTGAGCACCCAGCTGGCTGCTCAAGCCCTGGTTCTGGTCTCTAAGAGGTCTCCAGGCAAATCTGCAGCTCAGTTTTAAACACGTCTGCATTTGGTCTCTTCGGTTCATTGATCAAGAATCATATGATCTTTTAAAAACACAGCTGGTAGAGTTGCCCATCTGTGCTTCTGCATTTGGATCAGTAAATCGGGCTGCCTAGAATTTACTGAAACCTGTAGGTCTGAGTGCAGAATGAGTCTGCCCTCACGATACCTCCTGTGATACCTCATTTTCTGGATCATCTTCATTCTTAGGACCACCCTTGACTGGGTTTTAGGAATAGTTCTGTTTCTAATGCTCATTTATTTCCTGAGTTCTTCTAAGGACTGTTTTCTTTTTATATTGAGGTTCACTAATTATAGGGTAAAGCATAATCTACGCTCCTCCCCCATGGCTGAAACACACACACACACACACACACACACACACACACACACACACAATTATTTACCAGACAAGATGGGTCATGCATGAGTCCTTAGCTAGGTCAGCAACTCAAGGTAGTGATAGTCTCTATGCTCCCCTCCTCCACCCCCTCCTTTGAAGTACACACAGCAACATTGCTAGTATGGCAGAAATGCCCCCCAATATCTGAGCACATGACCATCAAAAATAAATACTAGGAATGTCTGGCTGGCTCAGTTGGTAGAGCACGAGACTCTTGATTTTGGGGTTGTGAGTTTAAGCCCCCAAGGTGGGCATAGAGCCTACTAAATACATACATACATACATACATACAGATAGACAGATATTAAATTTCCTAGCCTCCTTTCCAGCTACGTAACTAAGTTTTGATTGATGAGATGTAAGTTCATTGGTATATCCAACTTCTGAAAAGTATCCTTAAAGGGAAAAGGCATGCCCTCTTCCTTTGTCCCTTCTTCATGGTAGCTAAAAACACCTTTGGTAATGTGATAGCTGGAGTTAGTGCAGCCATCTTGAAACGGGAAAGTGAAGCCACACTTTCAGGATGGCAGATGCAGAAGCCCAATTTCCAAGGTGGCCCCCAATGACTCTCAACTTCTAGTATTCATGTGCTTGCTTAGTTTTGTTCCATATTAAATAGGGCTGACCTGTGTAACCAATAGCATGTTGCAGAAATGCAGAAATGTGACTTCTGAAACTACATCTTAAAAGACATTGGAGCTTCTGTCTCCTTCTCTCTTTTTTTAATGATTTATTTATTTATTTGAGAGAGAGAAAAAGGATAAGCAGGGGTGGGGTGGGATGGGGCAAAGGGAGAGGGAGAGAGAAACTTTAGCTGACTCTGTGGTCAGTGCTGAATCTGAAAAAGGTTCAATCCCACAATCCCCAGATTACGACCTAAACCGAAACCAAGAGTTGGATGCTTAACCCACTGCACCACACAGGCTCCCCTGTCTTACTTCTTTTTCAGTCACTTGTTCTAGGCGTGTAGAAGCTAGCTGCCATGTTGTAAGCACACTCAAGCAACCCTATGGAGGATGGCTGGTAGTGAGAAACTAAAGGCTTATTGTCAACAGCTGGAACCCACTTGCCAGCAGAATGTTGCTGTCACAGTCAAGCCCTTCAAATGACCAGGGCTCCATCTGACATCCTGACTGCTCTCTCATGAGAGAGCTTAAACCAGAAGCACCCCACTAAGTCACTCCTGAATTCCGACGCATAGAAAGTGTGAGATAATAAATGTTTATTGTTCTTTTAAGCCATTGAGTTTTGAAGTGATTTGTTACGGAACAATAGAGGAGAACAACTAAAGAGAAGGAGCCTTGGCCTCTGAACCTGTGGAGGGCCACAGCAACCCTTGATCGGTGATCTACCTCAGACTTTTTTTTTTTTAAAGATTTTTTTTAATTCATTTATTTGACAGACAGAGATCACAAGTACGCAGAGAGGCAGGCAGAGAGAGAGAAGAGGAAGCAGGCTCCCTGCTGAGCAGAGAGCCCGACGCGGGGCTCGATCCCAGGACGCCGAGATCATGACCCGAGCCAAAGGCAGAGGCTCAACCCACTGAGCCACCCAGGCGCCCCTACCTCAGACTTTTTAAAGATTTATTTGTTTATGAGCGAGACCGTGTGCATGCAGTGGGAGGGGCAAAGGGAGAGAGAGACAAGCACTATCCCAGCTGAGCGGGGAGGCTGCCATGGGGCTCAGACCCAGGACCCTGAGATCATGACCTGAGCCGAAACCAAGAGTCAAATGCTTAACCCACTGAGCCACCCAGGCTCCCCTCAGACTTATTATTTTTTTTTTTTAAGAGAAATAAACTACTCTTATTTTCACGATTATTTTGAGCATTCTGCTGCTCCTATACCTACTCCTGTTCTTGGTCCCATTCATTTAGAAACTCTTCTAAGAGTCTTTGGAGTGTCTTTGGAGACCATCTCAGTCATGCCCGCTGCCAATGGCATGTTGAGGTCTAAATCTGCCTATGATGATGGGCGGTTAATGTCTACGAATGTCTGTAAAAGGAATTTCATAGAACCCCAGGCCAAGAATCAGGAGATCCTGGCTCTACCCCATCTTCCGGGATCTCACTGAACATTTTGGTGACTGGCACAGAGAGATACTATCTTCATATGGGTGTTCCTGGGATGTCCATGAGGTTCAAAAGGAGATGTAAATAAGCACTATGGAGAGTGCCAAGCTGCTCTACCAACTGAAGATAGCACTCTGCTGTAGGTCAGGCTGATTCTGGGTGGAGTAAGCTCACCTCAGCATTTACAGGTGTTCCTTTCATGGACCAGCTTTCAGGTGTGCATCTCAGGTAGCCTAGTGAGCAAATCCTAAGCAGCGACGAGATGCCCTGCTCAGGCCCAGTCAGCCATGGCACAGACTGAGGAATGGCAGTCCTGCTAGTCTTTTCTTTTTACTAAAGCACTCCTTCCTGGTGTCCTGGTGGCAAGAAAACAGCCAGCCCTCTGAGGCTTCCTCTCTACCCCATGTCCTGCTTCATCACTGACTATGACATCCAAGTAGACTAACCAGTCAACACAATTCCTGGCCCCCAGCATCACAATTCCTGGACCTGCTTACTGTTCCTCACCTTCTCCCACTGGGCTCTTGCCGCACAGTGGGATAGATTCTCTCTGAAATCTTAGCCTCCTGAATTCTACCAGAAGCCTTGACCACCTACTTGTTAGATTTTTCCAGTCCATTCTCCACTCCTGCTCTTGGACAAAAACCTTCTATATTGTTTCCCCAGCCTGGCCCCATTAGAACCATCTGAACAACCAGAAATCTTCTTAAGCCCTGTATTAATTAGGGTAATGCTAGACACTATAACAAACAAATCCCAGCTGTACTGGCTCAGACAATATAGTTGATTTCTTGCTCATATTGAACCAAAACAGGTGTTCCTGTTCAGTTGATATCTCTCCTCTAAGTGGCAGGTCAGGGAGAAGGAATCTCCCACCTTGTGGCTCTTGCCACCTCCAACATGTGGTTTCTAAGAGGATCTCAATCTGGAGGCAGGAGAGAAGAAAGTTGGAGAAGGGTATGTCTGCTGCTTAACTCTCCTGGGCTGGAAATGACACATGTCTTTTCTGATCAACATTCTATTGGCAAGACAAGTCAAAGGACTCCTCTCAGATGCAACAGATGTGAGAAGAGGGGTGAATGTTGGGAAATGTAGTCTCTGCTGGGAAACCCCTTCCTACCCTCAATTCTATTTTATAGAAGGGCAGAGGATGACAGTTTTTTGGTGAACAAGTAGCTATCTCTGCTCCATGCCTCTTACTTCTTTCTGCCACAACCTCCTAGCACGACCACAGCCCAGGCACTACAGGCCAGCCTGCCTTCCTGGCTTCTGGGTTCTGTAGAAAATCCCAAGGGGGACAGATCTGTGCCAACGCAGATATATCACCTCCAAAGCCAGTAGGGCCCCTGTGTTGTTGGGCCTGGGTCAGATTCTCTCCTATTTCCCATAAGGATGCTTCCAAATACCCCTTCTTCACCCTTGTTCCCTCATTCCACTCTCCTTCTCAGCAGGAGAGCGTTTGGCACCAAAGGGTGCCCCCTCCACATCTCCTGCTCTCTCCTCCCCACAACACTCTTATAAACCTGTCTAGGTCCGTAGTCACTCCAGCTTCACAGCCCAAAATACTTCCCAGGTTTCAGACCCATGTATTCACCTTCCCTCTGGATGCACATAAGTCTTTCACACTCACGTGTCTCCCACAGTCCTCATCGCCCAGTCCCTCCCCTCCCCTCCCACCAGCTTCTCCTCCTGTGCTTTATTTCTCCCATGATGGCACCACCCTCCCCACACAATCTCCCTTGCTAAAAACCTGAGGGTCCTCATCTTGTTTCTCAGGTTAAATCCTGGCCCAAACACTTTTTGAATCCATTCGCTGTACTCCTTTCCTCAGATCATTGCTCCTTGTTTAGATGCCTGTAACCATCTCCTGATGGGTTCTTATGCCTCTAGTCTGTTTCCCTCCAACCTGTGCTCCATGGAAGCCACAGTGACCATTCTACAGTACACATCTGACCATAAAACTCACCTTCTTAAGCACGGAATTCCCTCTGAGGTCCCCAAGTCCCCATATGACCCACAGCCCCACTGTCCACTTCACCCAGTCCCTCACCTCCCTCAACACTCCAGCAATGCCCAACTTTACTCTATACACACTCTGAAGATCCTTGAAGCCACTGGGATCCTGGGTGGGTGCCCCACATGGGTGCTGCTAGAATATCCTCTGTCTGTGCTTATTAAAGCTTTTTATATGTCTGCTTCCCAGTACCGTAAGGGCAGGAGCTAATTCTGCATCTTACTACCTCAGTGCCTGGGATAGTGCTCAGTATGTGCTCATGAATGAAGATTGTGAGAAGGTATCTGTTGAAGGTATGGAAAACCTTCATTTAGATAAGCTTGATTTACCCTGAATGGACATTTTCTCCTCGAGAGAGCCAAACTGTGCCTGTGTGTGCTTGTGTGCGTGCGTGCATGCATGCGTGTGTGTGTGTGTGTGTGTGTGTGTGTATTTATCTGTGAAATCTGATCCTTTGCCTTAGAGCCTCACCATCAATTAATCATGACTGACCATTTGCGCAAAACCTCTTCTCCTAAAGCACTTTGCACAGAGGGGGCGAGCTCTCCCATCCTGCTGGGGCTGTGGGCTCAGTTCCTGCCACATGACAGGCTTTGGCAGTACATTCATCCCCAAGTGTCTCACTGGAACCCCACAGCAGCCTTGGGAGGCAAGCCAAAAAGGAGCACTGCCCCCCTTTTTAAGATTAAAAAAAAACATGTTCATGGGGTGCTTGGCTGGCTCAGTCAGACTGACTCTTGATCTTGAGGTCATGAGTTGGAGCCCCACATTGGGTGTAGAGATTACTAAATAAATAAATACACATTAAAAAAAGAGAGAGAGAGAGGGAAAGGAAACTTGTTCTTAGGAGGTGAGGTGATGGTCCAAGGGTGCAAAGCGAGTCGGGTTTTTGTTCTTTTCCTCTGTATCATGGACCATTCTTCCCCCTAACCTTTGGGGCTGCTGTAATGCATCATGGTGCCAACACAGACCACAAGCTCTGTAGGAAATTGCCTCAGACAGGGAGGATTGAGACCATACCTTCCCCCACCCCCCGCCATACCAGTCATAACACACCTTGCATGTCAGCTATTCTCTAATGTAGGGAATTACTGGAACAGACACCCACCCAAGCTGACTCGAACATAAAGGAGGACTCTCACAGAATCCAAATGCACAAAGTTATCCTAGGAACTAGATGGTCAGAATGAGACAAGCACTTTGTCTTTTGCGCTGGACCACAGATCTTTTCTCTTTGCATTTCTAATCTGATCCTTTTTCATAAAACCTTAACCATTTTTTAACAAGGCCCAATGTGACTGCCAGCCCTGAGGTGGCCTGGCTTACAACTCCAGGGCCCACAACCACAAAATTAGAGTCAGAGCCTTGGGAGTACTTGGCTGGCTCAGCCCAGGCAAGGGCTGGTTCTCTCAGTTTGGGTTTCCAGTCCTGGCTCATCACCTGGAACATGGACAAAGGGGTTGGGTGAGCTGGTAGTGGGTAGCAGAAGTAGTGGGTAGAAATCCTAAGAGGGATGTAGGGAGGGAGCCAATTACAAGTAGAGGGAACAACTGTGAAAGATGTTGAAACGAGTGGGCATCTTGAGTAACCAACCCACCTAGATGGCTCTCAACTCTAAAGATGGAAGTTAAGTTGCAGAAGCTTGATAGGAATACAAGCGTTTCCTCTTCACAGAAATACAGACTGCCTGGTGGAGTACAACTGACTATTGCCTTGTGGGACTGACCAGTTTCTAAAATCACTTTAGCATTCCTTATCGGACTATCTATGGGGATACGTTGAGTTCTCCTTTGAATTGGTTGTAATATTTTAGTGCTTCTCTCATTAACTGATGAATTAAAATAAATCTTCAATGCATACTAATTTTATATCTGAGGACAGGCATGATTGCATCCTCTTTTAAAATGTATCATGGGCACTTGGGTAGTTCAGTCAGTTAGGCATCTGCCTTTGGGTTGGGTCATGATCTGGAGTCCTGGGATCCAGCTCTGTGTTGGGCTCCCTGCTCAGCGGGGAGTCTGCTTCTCCCACTCTCTCCCTCTGCCCCCTCCAACTCATGCACATCCTCTCTCTCTCTCTCTCGAAAATAAACAAATAAAATCTTAAAAAAAATTAAAACGTATTGTGAAGGGGTGCGTGGCTGGCTCAGTGGGTAGAGCATGTGGCTCTTGATCTTAAGGTTCTGAGTTTCAGCCCCACATTAATAGAATTTTAGTGGAAGTTGTCCAGGGAAAGGTGTAAGGGTCACTTATTTTCTTTTTCTGTACTTTCTATTTTTTTTTAAGATTATTTATTTATTTGAGAGAGAGAGAGAGAGATTGAGCACAAGCAGCAGGAGGGGCAGAGGGAGAGGGAGAAGCAGGCTCCCCGCTGAGCAGAAAGCTTCAGACCCTGAGACCATCTGAACCAAAGTCAGAGGCCTAACCGATGAAGCCACCTGGGCGCCCCTCTGTACTTTTCTTTATATAAAAAAAATAGCATCCACTGTATAATTATTTGCGAAGCTGTACATATGGTTGTTTGGATTTTTCTGACAATGAGAAAACTTTTACAAACCTAATATATATCAAATTTTAAAGCAAAAAGCCAGCTAAGTAGGGCAAAACTACATCTCGGCATATTGCTACAAGCCAGCCATGGGTAGGCAGAGGTGGTTATGACTTGCTGCCTGCCCTCAGGAAAGGGGATGAAGATCAAGCTCCACCCATAGGCTGAAGGGTTCCAGACAATACCCACAGCCACCTTGTGTGAGGAGGTGCCCAGGTGAGGGGACTTCCTCATTGTTCCACACCTGCCAAATCTCCTTCCTCCTGCCCCTTGGCAGCCCAACCTAGGGAACGATGGTGGAAGCTCATGCCAGAATGGGATTTCTTACTTCTGCCTTTCCTCCCCTAACAACCTGAGAGGCATCCTGCCCTCCCTAGCTTGCAGCTGAAATGGAAAGTCACTGCTAAACCTCTGCTTGCACAACAATGCACTTCTGAGAAGGGAACACAAAATTTCTGTCAACTGAATCCTGTTTTCCTTGTGAATTACAGGATGGTCCAGATATGCTCTGGCTTCCATTGCCATGGTCTTCATTAAATCAACCTATAAACTGGCATTGATTTAAGTACCCCCTTTTGTAAAAGTACAACCTTCCTTCTAGGAATCCTTCTATTAATCAAACTTGGACATTTGTCTCTGCTGTTTTCTTTTCTTTCTTTTTTTTTTTTTTTAAGATTTTATTTATTTACTTGACAGAGATCACAACTAGGCAGAGAGGCAGGCAGAGAGAGAGAGAGAGGAGGAAGCAGGCTCCCTGCTGAGCAGAGAGCCCGATGTGGGGCTCGATCCCAGGACCCTGGAATCATGACCCGAGCCGAAGGCAGAGGCTTAACCCACTGAGCCACGCAGGCACCCCAAGTCTCTGCTGTTTTCTAAGTGTGTATGTACAGTAGGGCAGACAATACCCACAGGCAGTGGGACCATCTCTCAGCCCAGGAGGCTCCCCTGACCTCTGGCATAAGTGTCCATAATCCCTTGCATTTACCACAACTGCACACAAGTGCTTCCTTAATAAACTCTGGCCTAGAAGGACCGAGGACAAAGGAAAGCATGGGCCTCCCCTTGCTTGCTGCACATTCAACTGGCTTGACAAGGGCTGGCCTTTCCCACACTTAACCACCAAGCATGAAGTCGCAGACATTCCTGAATCCAGGGGCTGATGTCCAGGTGCTCCAGAAGACTTCCCAAGGAGCATACCACTGTCATAGAGAGGGAGAGTCTTACTGTTGTCACTGCTTGGAGATGTTCACGCTTAGACTCCCAACACCATCTGACTACATCACTTTCTCCCTTAAGTCCTTCCATGGCTCCCTGTTGCTTGCATGATCAAGTCCAAGCTCCACGGCCTGGCCTTCAAGGCCCTTGCTTCCCAATCTGTCCCCAGCTATATCTCTGGCACCATCTCCCTACACCTTGAACCTCACTGTCTAATCCCTCATTCACCCCAGGCACACTAGAGTCCAACTTGCATATAAGTCTCAAGGTGGTTTCCAAGATCTCCTAGCTGCTCAAAATGCCTCAGTTCAATGGCAGTCTCTCTTACTAATTGGTGTCACCAGAATCACATTACTATAGCTGCAGACGGAAATGCCAGTGCCAGTTCTAACACAGGGCCTTACTCTGGTGTTCCCACCACCTCCACGGCTGCACCTGGGTGAACATCACACAGACCACTTTCTAGAACGGCCCTTTCCACAGGAGCAGCTGCAGATTCCTCCCACCTCCTAAAAGCTCACTGCTGTGGAGCAGAGGCAGTTGTATTAGGACACATCACAGCATCTCGCTGCCAAAGTGACAGCTACAATTATGTTTTGGCCGACAGCTGGAGATGAGAGAATGTATAAACAGCCAAAGCCACATGAGCCTTCATGAATCAGCAGTTTGTAATGCGTGTCCAGCTGGTAGGTGGGGTGGGCAACCTGCTGGCTACAGACCTCAGGTTAGTGCCTGGAGCCCTCAGGTGAGGTCTTCCCCCTGGACAGTGATAGTTAATGCCCCCAGGGAACACCCCAGGACCCAGAAGGGCAGGAGTAGGGCAGTCAGGCCCAGGCACGGTCCAACCCCAGGGGACAAGCATCTCATTCCCAGGCAAGGGTGGGGGGCAGGCAACAAAGGGCCAGACTTTACCCAGGGGTGAACTCCATCTCGCTGAGCAGCCTGATGAGGGGTGTATTCATAATGGGTAGAGGGTCCCTGTTGAGACCACCTCCATAAGGAGCCTCAGTGCCATAGGAGTGGTGTCAAGATAGGGGCCAAGACACCAGAGCAAAAACCAGCATGGGGGCAGCAGCAGTTTCTGCCTGCGGAGCCCTTCTACGTGCCAGGCACTATGATGACCCCTTTATGTACGTTTCTTCTTTTCAGCTTCCTCACCATCCAGTGAGGTAAGTCCTGTTATTATCCCCATCTTCCCAGTGAGGAAACTGAGTCTCAGAGGAATTTGATGCAGATTGAGTAACCAGCAATTACAGAGATGGAATTTCAGCTTGAACAATCTGTCTCCAGAGCTTGGCAGGTTTATTATGCCTCATTGTCCCGGTTGGGTCTTTTTTTTTTTTTTTTTTTAAGATTTTATTTATTTATTTGACAGACAGAGATCACAAGTAGGCAGAGAGGAAGGCAGAGAGAGAGAGAGAGAGGAGGAAGCAGGCTCCCTGCTAAGCAGAGAGCCCGATGTGGGGCTTGATCCTAGGACCCTGAGATCATGACCTGAGCCGAATTCAGGCTTAACCCACTGAGCCAACCCAGGCGCCCCTGGTTGGGTCCTTTCAACCCAGTCACGGTTGCAGGAAGCTAAGAGACCCCCAGCACATTCCTTGCATAGGGTGAGTTGAGTTGGGGCCTCCAAGCAGACTTTGCCCTGAAAGCCAAGACGTTACCAAAGGAAAATAAACAACAGGTATTTGAGGTGATAGGTGCTGGGTTATGGAATTGGGGGAGACAAGATAAAAGCTACTAGGATTTCCTCATTGCACATTTTTGCATGTGCAGTAGAATAAGCACCATCAGGAAGCTGCTCCATGACCAGTGTTGCCCCTGGAGACAGAGGGCAGGAGCAGGAACTGTTCTTTCTCTCTGACCTGCATGCTCTCTGGGGCCCAGCACCGTAGGTGGGCTACAGACCCCAGGGCTTGGCTCTTACTTAGCCTGACCTGGGTTCCAGCCAAGGCCTCTGGGAAGGGCGGGCTCAGGCTCTTGGTGTCCTCTGAGAAGTGCTGCTGCCCTTCTCAGGCCCCTGGTTGGAGTGGAACCTGACTACCCTCACTTTCTGTCCAAACGCATGCAGTCAGGGAGGCCACAGACTGGCAACTATGTTCAACAAGCTTCCAAAGAGGGTGTCTGAAAGGTGGGTGGGTGGGGCTGGGGCACAGGAATGTTTGTATTTCAAGTGGCTGCTGCCCATGAATCACCAATTGCATTTTGTGCTCTCAGTTCTGCGAAGGCATCATTTCCAGCAGCCTCATGCCGAGCTGGCCGCCAGAGCCTCTTAGTGTGGCTATAAATAGCAGATCATCAACTCACCTCTTCTGAGCTCAGCACAGTCTCCTCAGTTCACTGTGTCTTTCTGCTGCCTGCGTGTCAACGTCACTCAGATTTCCCAGGTGAGGCCTGGCTGAGAGTCCCAGGGCATGCTTTCGGGGGCTGCACGGTTTAGGTTCCCAGAGCTGTTCAGGGTGCCAGGGAGGGCAATGGCAGACTTTTGAAGAGCTTGACATTTCGGGTGTCATAATTACTATCTCCCATCTCTGAGCTCCTCTCCAGTTAAATGCAGCACCAAGGGACTGTCATTTCTTGAGGAGTCCTAGAAATAAAAGGCAAAGGACTCACCAAAAACACACCGAGAGAACGCCACCTGGAGTGGGTAGCACCAAATGAAAACTTTCATGCCTTCCTACGGACTTGTCCCCTAACACTGAATGAAATAATTTATAGTTCTCCAGCGGCAGGAGTGAGAGACACTGAATGAAAGACTTTACGACTCCCTGGCTTGAGAAGTGAGCTCACGTATTTTAGGATTACTCCCAGCTTCTGTTCACAGAGTGCTCCCTGTGTGCCAGCCTCGGTGCCCACCTGCACAGGCAGCATATCAAGTTAGCCAATGGACAGACTGCTAGCATCAATGGCTTCCTGCAGGAGGAGGCTGTGGCTCCCACAGTCATGCCAACAGGGCTGCTGGCTTCCAGAGTCTAATCTCTGAATGGCTGCACTGACACCTGCAGAAGAGGACCGTTAGAGTGTCCACATACTTGGGTGACCGGTAGGATGTGGACTGTAGTCTCCTTTTTCCAATTCCACACATTCCATGACTGTAAGTAGGAGCCCAGATGCTCAAGGCCCAGGCTCTACTGGCACTTGAATGTCCACTGGCTCCGTTTTCTTCCAAATCTGATCTTCTAGCTGTCGGGGAGGTACCACTTGGCTTTCCAAGCCCAGTTTGATGGTCTTCCTCATCCCTTCATCCCTGAAACAGGGAGGGGTCAGGTGGGACTCTCCACCTACCCTACCCCCTGCCCCGGGGGCAGCCTCCCTCCAATCTGTTTCCTCCTCTGCCTCCCCACTTTGAGGCCTAGTCCCCTTTATTGGTTTGTCACAATAGCTCAATGCTATGCCCAGGGAATGTTTAAGAACACAGATTCTTCATTCCCTCCCTCCCTTGGTTCAGACCCCCTGAAACCAAATCTCTCAGGGTACAGGTCAGGATCTGGATTTTTTTTTTAATTAACATATAATGTATTATTAGCCCTAGGGGTATAGGTCTGTGAATTGTAGCATCTGGATTTTTTAAAAAGTTCTTCCAGTGATCTCTGCAGCCAGGGTTAAGAACTACTTTGTGTAACTGGCCACCTAGACTCCAGCCTCTCTCTGTTCTGAACACTCCCAATCACAGCTCTCAGTTTAATTTTTTTTTTTTAAGATTAATTTTTTTTATTTATTTGACAGACAGATCACAAGTAGGCAGAGAGGCAGGCAGAGAGAGACAGGAGGAGGAGGCAGGCTCCCCGCTGAGCAGAGAGCCCGACGCGGGGCTCGATCCCAGGACCCTGAGATCATGACCCGAGCCGAAGGCAGAGGCTTTTAACCACTGAGCCACCCAGGCGCCCCTCAGTTTAATTTTCTTAAACCATAGTTTATCTCGTGTCACTCTCCTGCTAAAGATCCTCGAGTAGCTCGCCCTGCCTGCAGGAAAGCACAAAGTCCTTAGTGTGGTGTTCAAGGCCCTCTGCATCGTGGTCCATTCATTCTCCTGTTCACCCCATGCTCCAGCTACAGAGCTACCTCTCCCTGCAACGGCCTCCTGGCCCTGCTCTCTCTCCTTTGCTTATCTGGACTTTAAGCGTCAGCTGGCCCTGGCAGAACACACTGAAACCACAGAGATCCCTCCTTAAGACTTTGAGCCCTCCAATAAAAGGAAGAAGGAATTATTGCTAAAATGCCCCTCTTAATTCAAGAGCCACGTGTGCAGCTTTAACTGAAGAGAGTTCTGTGGGGCCTGCAGATGAAAGGAGATCCGCCAGCAGAGACGACGCGATCGCAGTAATGTGTAAACACAGGAGAGCAGGAGTGGTCCGGCTTGTGATTAATTCCAAGGAGATGGTATTTCAGCATTCTCCTTGCTTTTACTCAAGCCAGGGAGACAGAGCAGGTCTGGTAAGCACTGGGGCCAGGGCCAAGTGTCAAAATGCCGCTCATGTTTTTTTGTCTCCCAGTCCTGGGACAAAAGCAGAGGACCACATTTGGATCTTGTCCAAAAGGTCAAGAGTGTTTTACTAATATGATTAAACAGTGTGCGTGTTTGGACTTTGAAACCCTCTTCCCATAAAGAAACACCAACCCCCAAATAAAATATAAAGTGACTGTGTTGACTGACAGCAGGTGTTATTTCAGAATGGGGGCTGTAAATTGTTCCCCTCAAGGGCTTCAGAGTGAAAATGAACCTGAAAGAACTGGGTAAATGTGGCAGAAGAGTCTCTCATGAATCTCCATCTGCTCTCTTCCAAAACTTTACTAAAAACAACTATACAGGAGTAGAAAGAGTTACAGATCCACAAGGTCTATGGGAACAGGAGAGGAGATGGCAGCAGACAAAGGATGGAACACATTTTTGGAAGGTGGGAAGCAGAGGAAGGAGTGGTGAGTCACACGGCAGCATGGGGGAGGCTGAAGGCCTGATTCCTACACAGGTACTCTGGGGGACAGCCAGGGTGGAACTGCAGGTGGGAGGGCTGGTGGAGGCCGTGAGAGCACAGTCCCAGGGGCAGCAGGTTCCCACACCTTGCCCACTCCTGTAGGTCACCTGAGGTGCTCACTGGGGAGGATGGGCATAAAGCACAGAAAATATGGAGAACAGACAGAGATCTAGATGCTGAAAGGTAAAATCCCAGCCCCTTTTCCTTACCCAGCTTTCAGAAAACCTTCAGGCACAACCCTTCCTCCCAGGATGGTGACTACAGGACACTTTTCTGTAGAAGCTGAGTAAACTCAAGGGAAAGACCTACAGATACAGACATGATATGGATACAGATCCTCAATGGAAGACCCAGCTCATGACCAACTCCCCTCTACAGGGAAGTCCACTATTCGACAAGTTCCACCCAAGCATGCTGACCAGCAAATCATTGCCTCAAAGCATAATTCTTTGATATTATCAGACAGCCAAGATCCCATTTAAGAAAAGCATCAGATGTGAGAAATGGGGAGGGGAAGGAGAAGAAGAATGTCTAAGTTCAGGGAGAAGAAAGCTTTAAAAATGCTATAAAAATCCCCAGTGAGAGAAAATAAGGTTTCTATTTCAAGATTCATTACCGACAAAATGTCAGAATACCAGGGATACAGAAAAGACCCTAAAAGGACCCAGACAGAAAAAACAGGTCAATTGAGAGTATCAGGGATCAGAATGGCACCAGACTTCTCAAAGCAACACTGGAAGCTGGGAGATAATGGAGTGAGGCCTTTAGAACTCTGAGAATTTTTTTATAGCTTAGAAATATAAACCCAAACCATTAATTAGGGGAAACAGTAGAATAAGAAATGTTTTCAGACACAAGAGATCACAAATAATGGGCCTCTCATGCTCCCTTTCTCAGGAAGCTCTCCACCCAAACAAAAGAATAATTCAAGGATGAGGGGTGCCTGGGTGGCTCAGTCAGTTGAGCATGATTCTTGATTTGGGCTCAGATCATGATGTCAGGGTCATGGGGTCAAGCCCCACATCAGGATCTGTGCTCCATAGGAAGTCTGTTTATCTTTCTCCCTCTGCTCCTCTCCCTTCTCTCTCTAAAATTAAAAAAAAAAAAAAAAAAAAGACTCCAAAGATGAGGATGACATGCCCAGGAGAGCAAAAGGGACCCAAGGTGATGCTGAAGGAGAGCCCTAATGACAGTAAGGTGGAAAGCCCAGGGGCAAGAGCTCTGCTCTGAGCCAGAGGACAGAGAACCTCAGGTGAGAGATGGTCAGATTACTTGACAGGTATGCCCAGGTAGAAAATTATGTTGAAGGGCTATTAGACAGTTTTAAGAATTAGTAATAAGTTCTTTAAAAAACTGAGTAAATAGGGGCGCCTGGGTGGCTCAGTGGGTTAAAGCCTCTGCCTTCGGCTCAGGTCATGATCCCAGGGTCCTGGGATCGAGCCCCACATCGGGCTCTCTGCTCCGCCGGGAGCCTGCTTCCTCTTCTCTCTCTCTGCCTGCCTCTCTGCCTACTTGTGATCTCTGTCTGTCAAATAAATAAATAAAATATTTTTAAAAAACTGAGTAAATAAAAAACATGAGGCAATTACTACCTACAAAAAGAAAAAGCCTATGACAGATAAACTGTAAAAGAAAATAAACACAACACCACAAAAATTTACATAGCCAAAGTAATGTAAACACAGATTACTGATTTAGCCAAAGATGGTAATAAACAGTGTTGGAAAGCTGGAGGAAAGAGAAGGAGGATGCAGGTGCCCATGGATTAAAGCAAATCCTCATCTCCCATAATTGCAAGAAAACCGATAATGTCTAAAATTGACGAATCAACAAAACAGCACTATAAGCGTATTATCTAGAGAAATGGAAGAGGAAGTTGAAACTGGGAAACAGCTGGAAGAGTTTATTTAACTGGGTACCTTTGGGTTATCAGACTGGGGTTGGGGCTGTGTGGGACAAGGGATTGCTATTTTTCACCCTATGCCTTTGAGTACTGTTCGAATTTTTGTGTGTATACGTTATTGTCATAAAAATAGAAAAATTTTTTAAAGAAAAATAAAAAGAAAATATAAATTGACAAAAACGTGTTAGATATTCATTAATTACATTTGTGATTTCTTTCTGTCTGATTGATCATTCTGTTCGTCTGTGCACTCATTAATTTTTTTTCTTTCAAAGTCTTAAATATGGGTTGGAAAATATGGTGAGGTTGCCAGAGAAAACACATTTGGGATATACTTATACTAAAAAATAATTTGTTGTTTATCTGAAATGCAAATTTAACCAGGTGTCTAGCACTTTCATTTTGTTAAATCGGGCGCTCTAAAATGTGGGCTCTCCTTTTGCTTATTCCACAGCCTAGGCCTTTGGCTAAATTGATAATGGAACCAGAAAGTTCACTGCAGTTATATTTGCAGCGCAGGGGACATATACAGAAACTGAAAAAACTACCTGATCAGAGGCTGAGCAGTGATTTGGGATGTAGTCAAGATGAGGATGGCATGGTGCCAACCAGTCCCTGGACAGTCTCTGCGAGGGTATTAAAGAGGTGCTGTTCTTGCCCTGTGACTGGCAGCTGGTTCCCCCAATGGCCCAACACCTGGAGCTCCACCCTCTATCTGTCCCTGCAGGGCTCAGGACCTGGGCCCAAGACTCCTGTAAATCATCACCATCACTTCTGCCACATTATCTCCCCTAAGAGGGGCAAGGGTAGCAGGACAAGTGACCTTAGTTTACCTAAATTCAGGAGTGAGACTCCACACGGCATCCCTTATTGCTTTCTTTCTTTCTTTTTTTATTTTTTTAAGATTTTATTTTTATTTATTTGACAGAGAGAGAGCGATCACAAGTAGGCAGAGAGGTAGGCAAAGAGAGAGAGGGGGAAGCAGGCTCCCTGCTGAGCAGAGCGCCTGATGTGGCCTCCAACCCAAGACCCTGAGATCATGACCTGAGCCGAAGGCAGAGCTGCCCTCTTATTCCTTTTTTTAAAAACACTATCTCTTGGGGTGCCTGGCTGGCTCAGTCCATACAGCATGTGACTCCTGATCTCGGGGTTGGTAAATTCAAGCCCCAGGTTGGGTAGCAATTATTTAAAGATTAAAAAAAAGGAAAACAAAAACCTATCTCTTCAACAAGTTCTTAGATGCCTAATCTTGTCTACAGTGTGCTTGCTGAAGAGCTTCATTCTCAAAGGAGGATTTTTCCCTTGAACTGTGGGGAGATTGTTTACCACCACTGACTAATGGTAAGGAATGTAATCATTTTCTTCCTTTTGTGCTGGGGAATGTGGTCTTTGGAGTTAGTAGAAGCAACACTAAGGATATGTGAGTCCTCCTGAAGATAAAATCATCTCTGGAATATGCAAATATATAATTTGGAAATACATAAATGTATAAAGAGAATCAGCTATGATCCAGGTATTTTAAAATGAGGAAGGACACAAATATAAAGCATCTTCCTTTTTTTGCTATTATTTATTCCTTATGTGCATAGATGTCGAGGGTGGCCAGGCAAGCAAGGGTTTTCAGAAATCTGACTGGGATTAAGATGGTTAGCTACAGGGTTCTATTCTACCAACTAGTGGTGAGAAGGGTTCGCTTTGCTTAAGCATTCTCAAGGCTTTCTAAAAACAAATAGCTTTGGCCATATTTTTTTAAAATTGTAAAATACTTAATCATTATCTCATTCAGTCATAAATTTATTGTAGATGTAAGGTGACTGGAAGCTCAGTTCAAACCAAATAAGTTATTTTGTATTTTTCAGACAATGATAATTGCTTAAAGTTTTTCTACTGAAAGGTAAAATCTGACTTCATATAGCTCTCAATCTTTGGGGATACGCCTGCCTTGAAAAGCAAAGAAGAATGAGCTATCTTCCACAAAATAGCCCTTCAAAGCTCTGAGACAGTCCTAGGGCCCGTTCAGTTGTGTCCTCTGCTGGCCGGCCACCTCGTCTCCAGCTCCCCTCCTCCAGCTCCTTCCCTGTGAACACTGGTTCATCAACGTGTGCTTTAAATAAGGCACTCAGACGAACTCCTGGTATGGCCCGAGGCGTACAAAATAGGAAGAACTGTAACTTTCTGTGATCTGAATGCTGAACACTCATTTGGTTAGGTAAAAGCGGCCATTAGATTGCTGTTTTAAGAACATCAACTTTATGGTTTCTGGCAGAGAGACTTGTCTCATTCAATAGAAAAAAAAACCTTAAGCTTACATTTACAACCGATTAAAATATTCTTGCATTTGGATACAGAAACACCATCTTATATGAATATAAATAATGGATTAACAGAAAAACTTTTGCACCACAGAAGCTAACCTGATTTTCATCTTACTACCTTGCAGTTACCTTTGCACAGTAACTTCCTGCACTAGGAAGCCTTTGGGGAATGTAATTTCCACTGCCTTCTGATGTTAATTTGAGGCAATTACCATAAGTAGACTAAAAAAAGTTTTGCATATTATTTGTCCTTGTGGGAGCCCTGGGCTGTTGGTGAGTCGGGATACAAGAGAGGCCATAGGACAGGAATATTCAGCATTTAGAAACTTCTTTAATAGCCGTGGATCATAAGGTTTCAAAGATTTTAATGTTTTCCAGCCTTTGGCTGGTAAAACCTTCCTCATCCATGCTGGGAAGCCAGATTGAAGACCTCTGAGAGCTCCCTGCACTTGATATTTTTTAATAAACTTGCATTTTTACGTGTACCAAGGCAGGATGGGCAAGAATAAAACCACTTCTCCAGTCCATTTGGCTATTGAACAGTTCTGTCAGGTATAGAGGGGAATTTTCTCCCCTTGACACTTCCAGGACCACTATGAATTTGGGTTACTTGCTGAGCCTATCTGTGGTGCGAAGAAATAGGAAACCCTGGCATCCATGGTTCAGTGCTCTTATCTGACCATCCTTTAGGAGGCCTCCCTGAGCCATTTCCAGGGGCATCTTCACCTGTTGGCTTGGCCTCCCTTTTTAAGACCAAAACCAGAACAGAAGAGCTTTTGCGTGCTCTTAATAGTAAGCGACTTGCTGTTTTTCCAGACACCTGTCCCTGTGCCAACATATCTAGGCTGGGGGCTTCAGTGCAGCAGTTACAAAGCAGGGAGCTGCACAAACAGAAGGAAGATTTTGCTCAGGAGAGTTTGGGAATTCAAGAACATGACAGCAGTGATTACAATAACTATTCACTAGCTTTATGTATTTATTTCTTTTTAAAGATTTTACCTATCCATTTATTTGAGAGAGAGAAGGGGAGGGGAGGAGCAGAGAGAGGGACAAGCAAACTCCACACTGAGTGTAGAGTCCTATGTGGGGCTCAATCCCAGGCACATGAGATCATGACCTAAGCCAAAATCAGATGTTCAGCGACTGAGCCACCCAGTTGCCCCTATTCGCTAGCTTTAAAGAGGAAGTCTGTGACTGGTACAAAGTAGGAACAAGCTTTCTACAGGGTGCTTTGGCAAAACAGCAAAAGCTTTAAGAGTGTGACTGCTCTTTTAAACCAGGAATGTCACTTCTAGAAGTCTGTCAG
This sequence comes from Lutra lutra, assembly GCF_902655055.1. NCBI lineage: Eukaryota > Metazoa > Chordata > Mammalia > Carnivora > Mustelidae > Lutra > Lutra lutra. The sequence goes on along the minus strand of NC_062282.1, from coordinate 73,782,351 downwards.
AAGGAAATATAAACAAATAAACCTCTTCATGTCCATAGAAGTTCAATTGAAAGGATAAGTGGCATTGATTAAAATTTTTTATCTAACTTAAAAGTAGAAGAACATGGGGCACCTGGGTGGCTCAATTGGTTAAGCGGTTAAGCGATTCCCTTCTGCTCAGGTCATGACCCCAGGGTCCTAGGATTGAGTCCCAAATTGGGCTCCTTGCTCAGTGGGAAGCCTGCTTCTCGTCTCCCTCTGCCTCTCTCCCTGCTTTTGCTCTCTCTCTCTCTAATAAAGAAATAAAATATTTTTTAAAAAAAGAAATACAGGGTCGCCTGGATGGCTCAGTGCGTTAAAGCCTCAGCTCATGATCCCAGCGTCCTGGGATCTAGCCCGACGGGAGCCTGCTTCTCCTCCCTCCTGACTACTTGTGATCTCTGTCTGTCAAATAAATAAATAAAATCTTAAAAAAAAAAAAAAAAAGAAATACAAATGTATAAAAAATTATTAGTCACAATTCATGATTAAGTGAGAAATGTAGTATCCCAGCTAAAGTAAATATGGAAGACAATCTTCCCCTTAGGATCAGAACTGTTGGTGGAGAGTCTGCCTATCCTTCTCCCTCCATCCCTCCCCTTGACACCACCCCTCCCCAGCTCCCGCTCATGCCCTCTCTCTTTCTCAAATAAACAAATAAAATCTTAAAGAAAAAAAAGGAGAACATTCCATTTCAGAAGGAACTCAGAAGCGTTTTGGCTCTGAATTGTCACACTCAACAAGGATAACAACAAACCTGCCAAATACGTATTTGGTGAAAATATGATGTAACTTCCAAAGTGTTGTTAAGAGTTGCCAAAGATGAAAAAAAGCAGAATAGCTGGTGAAAAACCTTGAGGGAGGAAGGGAAATACAGCCTCAGAGAGTTCAGAACTCTCTAGCAATTATTCCCTCTCAGAAGGGGAAGATTCTATGCCAAAAGGGAACTATAAGAACAAGACCTTAATTGAACAAAGCGAGATTGCTGGGGACAGTGGAAAGCTTTGGGAAGCACCAAAGGGTGGGGGGGGACTTTTAAAAGTACTCTTGGAAACAAAGTCTGTAAAAAATTCTGGGAGAAAGATGGACAGAGAAGCTCTCCTCAACCAAACTCTGAAATCCAGAGGGGGTGACTTCTCACAGAAGCCACGTCAGAGGTCCATCACTATGGTAACAGTGTGAGCTCCTCTGGTCCCACCTCTCCACTCCACCACTTTTCTAGGGCAAAAATCACTACCACAAACAGGGAAGCAACACCTGCAAGACGCTCAAAGGAAGGAAAGCATGGGCCAAGAATTTTATCCACCAAACTGATCTTCAAGTATAAAGCTTAAAGACAAATATTTTAAAAACCCGTAAGAAATCAGGGAATATTTTTTCATGAGCCCTTTCCAAAGAACCTCCTAGAACTATAAAACAGCAGTTACAGCACCACTTGGCGAGCCTGATGAAATCAGGGTAAAAGGACCTTCCTTGAGCACTGGAATGTATTTAACTGTAGAAATAAGAGTGAAACAAATATAGAGATCAGGGTGACAGATCAGAATGCAAATATTATATGCCTTAACAATGCAGAAATTTCTCATTACTAATAAAACACTGGTCAGAGAGAAGATAGGAATAAAAATGAGCTTACTAATTGCCTAAAATCAATAGATTCAAAGGATAGCATTTAAAATTTCCAAATCAAGTAGAAGCTTAAGCATATTTAATATAAACACTAAGACTGATAATACTATTGACTCTATGATGGAAGAGGGAAGAGGGGGAAAGGATTAGATTAAAAGATAATTTTATTGTGCTCATAGTAGGGAATCAAAAGATGCCACGCCAGAAGACAGTGGATCAAGGGTATTTTACATAGGTAACTTCTAGAATGAAATTACAGACCTTCCTAAATATCAAAACTACATTAAGAAGAAGGGGAAATACAAAAATACATTATGAAAACACAAGACAAAATAATGACAGAATTGGGAACAAATATATCTGCCATCTCAATAAATATAAATGAATTTAAATACATTTAAATAATTTAAATAAAATACATTTAAATAATTTAAATAAAATTAAACAGTTTTAAACAGTTTTCAAAATGAAATTCAAAGTCCAATCCAACTCTAGACTGTACACATCTAAGACAAAATGATTTAGAAAGGCTAATAATGAAAGGATGGGCAAAGAAATGTGTACCAAAAAATTGTAAACTTTAAAAAACTTAGTATCTGACAACATAAAATTCAGGACCAAAACCTTTAACCAAGATAAAGAGAAGTACTTTTTAATGCTAAAGACTACAATTCATCATGAAACTTAAGTTATGAATATGCACCGAATAACAGAGCAAGAATTCATATAATAGACACTATAGAGATACAAGGAGATTTAGACAGAGACACACTAATTACACAAGACTTTGATTTACCTTTTCCAATCCAAAACAGATCAAGTGGTGAAAAGTAAATGATGATCTAGAAGTCCAAACAACACAATCCAAAAGGGTGGTGTTAGTGATCTGCCTCAAACATTGTGTCCTGAGAATACAGAACATACTTTATTTTCAAGTGCTCTGCAGTATTCATACACACACACTTGCACACACATAAAAGATTATATATTAGGCCACAAACCAAACCTCATTAAATTCCCACAGTAGGGGCGCCTGGGTGGCTCAGTGGGTTAAGCCGCTGCCTTCAGCTCAGGTCATGATCTCAGGGTCCTGGGATCGAGTCCCGCATCGGGCTCTCTGCTCAGCAGGGAGCCTGCTTCCCTCTCTCTCTCTCTCTCTCTCTCTCTCTCTCTGCCTGCCTCTCTGTCGACTTGTTATCTCTCTCTGTCAAATAAATAAATGAAATCTTTAAAAAAAAATTAAAAAAAAAATTCCCACAGTAAAAAATAATACAGACAGCATTTTATAATACCAACACAACAAACATGGACACTTACAACATATTCAGAAAACAAACAAAAATTGTCCTTCTCTTTGGATAGATATATATGGGGAGTCTATATTAAATAACTCCATGATCAAAGGAAAATATAAATTCAAAACTGCAGAATTTCTAGAAAAAAACAATAATGAACATACCATGGGGACGCCTGGGTGGCACAGTTGGTTAAGCGGCTGCCTTCGGCTCAGGTCATGATCCCAGTGTCCTGGGATCGAGTCCCACATCGGGCTCCTTGCTCGGCAGGGAACCTGCTTCTCCCTCTGCCTCTGCCTGCCTCTCTGTCTGCCTGTGCTCGCTCGCTCTCTCTCCTTCTGTCCCTGACAAATAAATAAATAAAATCTTTAAAAAAAAAAAAAAACCATACCATGGAGAAGGAGCTATGAGTTCAGCTAAAGTAGTACTCAAAGAAAAATTCATTACTTTGAAGAATTATATCAACATAAATGAAAGAAAAATAAATGGATTAAATGGGCTCAAAAATATTTTTTTAAAGATTTTATTTATTGGGGCGCCTGGGTGGCTCAGTGGGTTAAAGCCTCTGCTTTCAGCTCGGGTCATGATCCCAGGGTCCTGGGATCTAGCCCCATATCAGGCTCTCTGCTCAGCGGGGAGCCTGCTTTCTCCTCTCTCTCTCTGCCTGCCTCTCTGCCTACTTGTAATCTCTGTCAAATAAATAAATAAAATCTTTAAAAAAAAAAAGATTTTATTTATTTATTTATTTATTTGACAGAGACAGAGAGAAAATGCACAAGCAGGGAGGAGCAGCAGGCAGGGGGAGAAACAGTTTCCTTGCTCAGGAGCCTGATTTGGACTTAAACCCAGGACCCTGGGAGCATGACCTGAGCCGAAGACAGACATTTGACTGACTGAGCCACCTAGCTGAACCATAGAAAAGGATTTTTTAAATAAGCCAAAGGAAAGCAAAAGAAAAATTTAATAAAGATAAATACAGAAATAATTAGTTAATACAACAAAACTATAGTGGAACTTAATAAATATGCTTGTTCTTAGAAAAATTCAATTATGTTAACTAACTGGAATTTAAATAAAAACTTGAAAAAAAGAAAAAAAGACAAAAATTTAATGAATTAGGTAAGCCACAAACTAAATTAATCTTAAAAACAGAGATGCCTGGGTGGCTCAGTTGGTTGAGTATCTGCCTTCGGCTCAGGTCACAATCCTGGAGTCCTGAGATCATGCCCGAATTTGTGCTCCCTGGTCAGCAGGGAATCTGTTTCTCCCTCTGACTCTCCCCACTCTCATACTCTCTCTCTCTCAAATAAATAAAATCTTTAACAAAGAGAGAGAGATAATGTACAAACACCCAAAATAAGAAATTATAAGAGGGAGGGAAATAGTCACACAAACATTAGAAAATAAAAAGCAAAAAGTGGTAAGAGAGGGCATCTGGGCCTCTCAAATGGTTAAACACCTGACTCTTGGTTTCACCTCAGGTCTTGACCCTGATCTCAGGGTCTTGAGATCCCTTGGTCAGGTTCTGCGCTCAGGACAGAATCTGCTTAAGAATGTCTCCCCCTGGGGCACCTGGGTGGCTCAGTTGGTTAAGCGTCTGTCTGCCTTCAGCTCAGATCATGATGGAGGTCCTGGGATGGAGCCCCAAATTGGGCTCCCTGCTCAGCACGGAGTCTGCTTCTCCCTCAGCCCCTCCACCCCTGCCCCCTACTTATGTTCTCTCTCTCTAATGAATAAACAAAAATCTTAAAAAAAAAGTCTCTCCCTTTCCTCTGTCCCAATCCCCATGCTCTTTTTTTTCTCTCTAAAATAAACAAATCTTTTTTTTTTTTTTAAAGATTTTATTTATTTATTTGACAGAGAGAGACACAGTGAGAGGGAACAGAAGCAGGAGTGGGAAAGGAAGAAGCAGGTTTCCTGTGGAACAGGGAGCCCGATGTGGGGCTCAATCCCAGGATCCTGGGATCATGGACTGAGTCAAAGGCAGATGCTTAACAACTGAGCCACCCAGTTGCCCCTGAAATAAACAAATCTTACAAACAACAACAACAACTGTTAAGACACTACCATATAAAATTTTATGCCAATAAATTTTAAAACCTATAAAAATGTGTAATTTTGTCAGAAAACTAAAAGTAGAAAACCAACATAGAATGATGTGCATAAAATACTTTGTTTAAATAATTTGAATAAAAATACTATGCATACGTATATGCAGATATATTACTGTATGAAATATAAATAATAATGTTAACAAATAATCTTGTCAAGGGGCGCCTGGGTGGCTCAGTAGTTAGGTATCTGCCTTAGGCTCAGGTCATGATCCCCGGGTCCTGGGATGGAGCACCACATCGGGCTCCCTGCCCAGTGGGAAGCCTGTTTCTCCCTCTCCCATTCCCCCTGCTTGTGTTTCCTCTCTCGCTGTCTCTCTGTCAAAAAAACACAAAAACTTAAAACCAAAACAAAACCAAAAAACAAAACCTTAAAGGAAAAAAAAATTATGTTGTCAAAATAATTTGTCAAAATAATTTGACAAAATTTGTCAAATGCTTACCCCTCCCTCCCAGAAAATCCCAAAAACTCCAGGACCATTGTTTTACAGGTGAATTCTACAAATCCACTAACATTGAAAGAACAGATGATTCCAGTGATTTTTAAAATGCTCCATAATCTAGGAAAGAATAAGGACTTATAATTTCTTTTCATAAAGCAAATACAAGTAGATTCAAACCAAAATATAATAAGAATAAAGAAAAAATAGGACAATGTCACTTATAAATATCAGTGCAAAAATCCTAAATAAAATTTTAAAATATCATTTATTTATTTATTTATTTATTTTAAGATTTAATCTATTTATTTGACAGAGAGAGTTCACAAGTAGGCAGAGAGGCAGGCAGAGAGAGGGGGAAGCAGGCTCCTGCAGAGCAGAAAGCCTGATGCCAGGCTCGATCTCAGGACCCTGAGATCAGGACCTGAGCCGAAGTCAGAGGCTTAACCCACTGAGCCACCCAGGTGCCCAAATTCTATTTATTTTTAAATAATTATTTATTTATTTGAGAGAAAGAGAGAGAGAGAGAGATCAAGTGGGGCTGGCTGTGGAGGAAAGGGGGAGATGGAGAAGCAGACTCCCTGCTGAGCAGGGAGCCCAATGTATGACTTGATCCCAGAACTCTGGGATCATGACCTGAGCTGAAGGCAGATGCTTAACTGAGCCAACCAGGAATCCCTAAATACAATTTTAGCAAGTAGAATCCAAAAGCACACTGGAAGAATAATAAATTCTGACAATTGTAGTTTATTCTAGAAATGGAAATGAAGTTCAATATTAGAAAATCTAATACAAATCATATTAATAGTTCTAAATATAAAATTATATGGTTGTGTTTATAGATACTAAAAATGCATTTGGTAAAATTAAATACTTATTTTTGGTTAAAAACAAGACGTTCAGCAAAATGAGTATCAATGGATATTTCCTCAAAATGAAAAAGTATGGTTTTTTTTTTTCACATCAGAAAAGCAACAATTTACTTAACAGGGAAATACTAGAGACTCAGATATTTAGGATATGTTAGACGAGTAACCAATGCAATGTAGACACAAGAAATAAATTTGCAGTAAAAGAAACTGAAGAGAGCTCAGTAGAGAGCCTGCTTCTCCCTTTCCCATTCCCCCTGCTTGTGCACGTGCACGTTCTCTCTCTGTCAAAAAAAGAAAAAGAAAAAAAAGGAAGAAACTGAAGAGAAATACTTTAGATCATTTTCTAGAGTATCTTCTAGAAGTCTCTTAAGGTTTTTGGCCACAATCAATAGAACTGGTGAGGAAGCTTCTAGAAGATAATCTGAGGAGAAGAGGGAAAGAAGAGGAGCGAAAGGAGGAGAAAAAGGAAGACGGTGATGAAAGAAGAGGAAAAAAGAAAAGAAAGTATTGGGGTGCCTGGGTGGCTCAGTGGGTTAAGCCTCTGTCTTCAGCTCAGGTCATGATCCCAGGGTCCTGGGATGGAGCTCCACATAGGGCTCTCTCCTCAGCGGGGAGCCTGTTTCCTCCTCTTTCTCTGCCTGCCTCTCTGCCTACTTGTGATCTCTCTCTCTGTCCAATAAATAAATAAAATCTTTAAAAAAAAGAGAAAAAAAAGAAAAGAAAGTATGATGGCTTAAAATATTTATAATATTTCTATTATAAAATAAATATTACAAAATAAATATATTATAAACTAAATATTATTTATATTATATAAATAAATATTCCCAAGTTCTTTGACACTCCATTCAAAAGATGGAGCCTAATTCTCTTGCTTCAGTTGTGTACTGGGCTTAATGACTTACTTCTAATGAACAGAGTAATCACAAGTGATGTTATATAACCTATGAGTCCATGTCATAAAAAATACTGAGGTTTCTTCCTGCCCTGGTCTTTCTTGGTTCACTCACTCTGAAGAGAGACCCCTGCCCTGTGAGGGAGGACACACAGGCGCCCTGTGGGCAGGTCCATGTAGTGAGAACCAAGATCTGTAGCAGATAGCCATCTAGGAGGTTGCTCTTCTAGCCCTAACAAGCCTTCACAAAAATGATGCCTCAACCAACAAGTGTACCGAAACACCATCAGACACCCTGAGCCAGAACAATAATTAGCATGAGAGAGAGAGAGAGTCCACATGTACACATGAGAGGGGCAAGAGTGGGCAGAGGGAGAAGGAGAGAGAAACTTTTTTTTAAAATTTAGCAGTTTTAAAGATTTTATTTATTTATTTGACAGAAAGAGAGAGAGAGAGAGAGATCACAAGTAGGCAGAGAGAGAGGGGGAAGCAGGCTCCCTGCCGAGCAGAGAGCCCAACACAGGGCTCGATCCTAGGGCCCCGATACCATGACCTGAGCCAAAGGCAGAGGCTTAACCCACTGAGCCACCCAGGCATCCCAGGGAGAGAGAAATTTAAGCAGAGTCCTCACTGAGTGCAGAGCCCAGTGTGGGGCTTGACCCCACGACCCTGAGATCATGACTTGAGCCAAAACCAAGAGTCAGATGCTTAACCTAGTGCACCACTGAGGAGTCCCCTGAATTTCTGTTTTATACAAATTGTTAGATAATAAATGTTTATTTTTTTTTAAGACATTAGGTTTCAGAGAAGCTTGTTGTGCAGCCATACAAGCAATACAAAGGGCAAAATAATGTCATTTTCAGACTGACAAAAAGTGAGCTTGTCACCAGCAGACTTGTACTAAGGGAAATGTTAACAAAATATTTCAGGTAGAAGAAAAATGATACCACATGGAAGGTAAGAGATAGAGAAGGAATGAAGAACAAATAAAGTAGTAAATATATGTATGAATCTAATGTTTCATCAGGTCTTAAAATACACAACAACAGTAACACCTAAATAAATGGGGAGATATACCATGTTTATGAATTTGAAGATTCAATATTAATTTTCCCTAAATTAATTTTCCCTAAATTGATCTATAGATTCAATACAACCCCAATTAAAAACCAAGCAGCCTGTTTTTCTAGAAATTGATAAGGTAATGTTAAAATCTGTATTAAAAAGCAATAGACTGGGCGCCTGGGTGGCTCAGTGGGTTAAGCTGCTGCCTTCGGCTCAGGTCATGATCTCAGGGTCCTGGGATCGAGTCCCGCATCGGGCTCTCTGCTTGATGGGGAGCCTGCTTCCCTCTCTCTCTCTGCCTGCCTCTCCGTCTACTTGTGATCTCTCTCTGTCAAATAAATAATAAATAAAATCTTAAAAAAAAAAAAAAAAGCAATAGACTAAAACAGTTAAAGGGGGCTCCTGGTTGGCTTGGTCAGAAGAGCATGTGACTCTTGATCTCGAGGTTCTGAGTTCAAGGCCCATGTTGGGTGTGGAGATTACTTATATAAACAAACAAATAAATTTATTTATAATAATAAAATTAATTAATCAATATATACTTATAATATATATAAAGAAATAAAATAGTCAAATTTGGAAAAGAACACAATTCTTTGTGTTCTGAGGAATGAAACAATTTGATCTTAAGATTTATAAAGCTAGAGGCACGGGTTGGCGCATTATTGTCCATGGGCAAAATCTAGCCTGCGGCCTGTTTTTGTAAGGCCTACAAGATACAAATGTTTTTTACATTTTTAAACAGCTAAAAAAAGAGACAAAGAGGGTGCCTGAGTGGCTCAGTGGGTTAAAGCCTCTGCCTTCGGCTCAGGTCATGGTCCCAGGGTCTTGGGATTGAGCTCCGCATGGGGGCTCTCCACTCAGTAGGGAGCCTGCTTCCTCCTCTCTCTGCCTGCCTCTCTGCCTACTTGTGATCTCTGTCTGTCAAATAAATAAATAAATCTTAAAAAAAAAAAAGAGAGAGAGAGAGAGACAAAGAAAGAAAAAGAAAAGGAAAAAAAGAAACAAAGAAAAATATTCAACAGCTCACCCTTTACAGAAAAGGTTTGCTAACTCCTGAGTCAACCTTATCAAGACAGTATAGCATTGGTAAAAAGACAGACACATAGATCAATGACACAAAATAGAAACCAGAAATAGACTCACACAAATATGGTCAATTGATTTTTTACAAGGATATTAAGATAATTGAATGGAAAAAACCAAATCGTACTGGACCAATTAGACGACCATATGCAAAAAAAAACCCCAAAAAACTGAACTTTTGTTGGAAGACAATTCTCATACTTCTCAGTAGGTCTGTCATGCATCTTCACATCCTAAGAGTTAGACACTAACTGTCCATTTGTTGCAGACTGTCGTTTGAAGGATGTTTGTCCATGAAACAGAGATAGTGTCTACCTTCAGAGTAAAGGGCAAGTTTGTTTACTGTCCAGATTAAAAATGTAATGTATTATTCTAGGCCAAAGGTCGGGCACCTTTGCATGCAGTCCTTTATGAAAAGACTGCTGTTCCCTAAGATTAGTTCCTCAGCTGTGATACAAAACCACTTTGTGAACCTGTTTGTACTTCATCCACCTGACCCTTTAGCATAGCTCCTGTGGAACTTGTGCACAAGGGGAACCAACATAAACCTGAAGTCCATGCTGCTCCCTGTGCTGTGAGTCAGAATGTTCTTTGTCTCTGTGTAGGAGGCTTCTGTCTTTTATCAGCAGCCGTTGAAACTGTGGCACAGTAACTTGTTAGCTTGCAAGTAGGGTAAAGTCTTATATCCTTTATCCCTCTTGACAACCCATACCTTGCATCATATACAAAAATTAACTTGAAATGAGTCATACGTCTAAATGTAAAACCTAAAACTTTCAGAAGAAAACAGAAAACGTTCATGTCATTGGGTTAGGCAAAGGTTTCTTAGACCAAAAAGCGTGACTCAGAAGATATAAATCTGTATTTCATCAAAATTTAAAATTTTTGCTCTTCAAAAGACAGGATTTTTAGGGCAGCAAAACTATTCTGTATATTACTATAATGGTGGATACATGTCCTACACATTCAACAAAATCCATAGGATGTACAACTTCAAGGGTAAACCCTAATGTAAACTATGGACTTTGGATGATAATGATGTGTCAAGGTCACAAATGTAGGGTACTAGATGTTGATAGCTGGAGGGAGGGGAGGTAAGGAGGAGATGGAAACTGTACCTTCTGCTTATTTTTGCTGTAAACCTAAAACTGTTCTTAAAAAATAACATTTGGGTGCCTGGGTGGCTCAGGGGTTTAAAGCCTCTGCCTTCGACTCAGGTCCTGGTCTCAGGGTCCTAAGATCGAGCCCCACGTTGGGCTCTCTGCTCAGCGGGAAGCCTGCTTCCCCAACCCCACCCCCTGCCTGCCTCTCTGCCTACTTGTGATCTCTGTCTGTCAAATAAATAAAATCTTTAAAAAAAAAATAAAAAATAACATTTTTCTTTTTCTTAATGGCAAGGTATCTAAATAGATATTTCTCCAAAGATAGGCAAATGGCCAGTAACCACATGAAAGATGCTCAATATCATTAGTTCTTAGGGAGATATAAAACCACAGTGAGATACAACTCCGTGCCCACTAAAATGACTATAGTAAAAAAAAAGGGTGGGAGGGGAATTAGTAATCGATAGCAAGGACTGGAGAAACTGGAACCCTCATACATTGCTGGTGAATATCTAGAAAGGTGCAGACACTGTGGCAAACAATCTGCTAGTCCTTCAAAAGGTTAAACACAGACCCAGCAACCCACTATATATCTAAGACAATTGAAAACGTATATCCACACAAAATGTGTACATGAATATTCACAGAAATATTATTCATAATAGTCCAAATGTAGCAACAACCCAGATGCCCCTCAAATAATGAATGGATAAACAGAATGAGGCATATCCATATAATGGAGTGTTTTCTGACCACAAAAAGGAATGAAGAACTGACACAAGCTACACCATAGAGGAACCTCAAGAACATGATGGAAGTGAAAGAGCTAGACACAAAAGACCACATGCCATACGGTTCCATTTATATTACATGTCCAGAAGAGGAAACCCATAGAGACAAAAAAATAGATTAGTGGTTGCCAGGTGCTGGAGGGAATGGGAAGGAATTGCTAAAGGGTATGGGGTATCTTTTGGGGGTGATGAAATGTTCTATATTCAGCTTGTGTTGATAGTTGTGCAAATCTGTGAATATACTAAAACCATTGAATTATATACTTTAAATGGGTGACTTTTATGGCATGTGAATTCAATCCCAATAAAGAGTTTTTGTTTGTTTGTTTGTTTATTTGTTTGTTTATGGAGATGAGGTAGGGGCACCTGAGTGGCTCAGTTGGTTAAGCACCGCCTTCGGCTCAGGTCATAATTCTGGGGTCCTGGGATTGAGTCCCACATCATGTTCCCTGCTTAGTGGGAAGCCTACTTCTTCCTCTCCCTCTGCCTGCCACTCCCATTGCTTGTGTTCTCCCTATCTATCAAATAAATACATAAAATCTTTTTTTTTAAAGATTTTATGTATTTATTTGACAGACAGAGATCACAAGTAGGCAGAGAGGTAGGCAGAGAGAGAGGGGGAGGCAGGCTTCCTGCCGAGCAGAGAGCCCAATGTGGGGTTCAATCCCAGGACCCCACGATCATGACCTGAGCTGAAGGCAGAGGCTTTAACCCACTGAGCCACCCACGTACCCCTAAATACATAAAATCTTAAAAAAAAATGAGGTAAAGGGGCACTGGTGTGGCTCAGTTGTTTAAGCCTCTGACTCGATTTTGGCTCACGTCATGATCTCAGGGTCATGAAATGGAGACCCACATGAGGCTCTAGGCTCAGTGAGAAATCTGCTTGAGATTTTCTCTCTCTCTCTCCCTCCCCCTCCCCTGCTGTCTCATGCTTTCTCTAAAATAAATAAATAAATCTTAAAAAGAAAAAAAGTTGAGGTAGGAAAATTGATCCTTGTCTATATATGTACTCCATTCTGAGGAAATCTGAATCATAACAACATGTTAGAAATAATAACCTAGGCAACAACTGGACTTGTGACAGGGCCTTGTAAAATGTTAATACTAACATCTCTAGACAATTTCACATCTTGAAAGAATATGTAACAATATCATATTATTTTTAATAATATCTATTTATGCACTTTTGGGTTCTTATAACTCGCATGCATGTTTGAGTATATTTGCATGTAGGTAAATATATGTATGTGCAGATATCCCATCATTATCCAAATGATGCTAAATAAGCTTATTGCTGGATGACCCCATAGCTTTTTCCCACCCCAGTGGCCAAGTTACCTGTGTGGCTACAGCTGCTGATAACAAAGCCTGGGTTCCTATTTCAGGACCAGCTTCTCACCTGTATAGCAGGTGACCAAGAATTTGGTTCAGAGGAGCCTCATCAATGCCTTTCAAAATTGGGTCAATGGCAGATGCAATCAGTTACCTGGAACCTTGATTCTGAGCATCCAGTGACAGGCCTGGGAATCTGCTATTTCGACAAGTCCCTCAGAGAGTGTGATCTGCACTCAATTTTGACAGCCCCAGCTGTGGGCACCTATTTCTGATTGCTGTGGAGAAGCTGAGACTGTTCATATTCTCCCTGCTTGCCAGGGTGAGAGTGGCATGCCTCCTTATTGCTAACCATAATGGGACTTCACTGAGCCTGGTGCTGGGTCTGCAGGCACAGACTTCTCATTACACCGCCTGGTATTTCCATGGGGTTTCTGCCTGCTGGGGTCCTGACATCCCATCAGAAGCTGCAGAAGCAGCAGACAGCACAGTTGCCTCTGAACCCTGGATCCTACTCACAATATACTGCAGTGGAGACCTGGATCATGAATTCTAGGCCTGGCTCTATACTTTCCCCACAACTAATGAGGGATGAGGGGGCATCCTTTTAGGTCAATAATCTTTCAAGGGTGATGGGGGCTCAAGAGATTTCCCAAGTCCTGTACTTGAATGCTTCCAGGGATGGGAAATTCACCACTTACAAGTAAGCCCTTCTCTCAGTGGACCTGCTACCTGGCCCTTGAACGGACTCCAGAGTTATGCTAGTCTCACCTGCTCACCTCATGTGGACACATCTATTCTGGCTCCTTTCAAGAAACAGGGGTTCTGGGGCGCCTGGGTGGCTCAGTGGGTTCAGCCGCTGCCTTCGGCTCAGGTCATGATCTCAGAGTCCTGGGATCGAGCCCCGCATCGGGCTCTCTGCTCAGCAGGGAGCCTGCTTCCTCCTCTCTCTCTGCCTGCCTCTCTGCCTGCTTGTGATCTCTCTGTCAAATAAATAAATAAAATCTTAAAAGAAACAGGGGTTGTCATTGCTCCGGTTAAAATTCTTCAGAAGCTCGCATTCCTCTTAGGATCCGGACCACAGTCCCTACCATGGCCCACTATCCTTGCTGATCTTTGCAGCCTCCCTCCTCCACTGTCCCCCACTCTAGGACCCTGTTCCACACATCTTGGTGTTCTCTCTTACCAGGCCAGGCCGAGTCTTGCCAGGGCCTACTTCTCTTTACATGTTTAACTCCTAATTCATCCCTCGGCTCTCCAGCAACATTTCTCTCATCTCCAAGTCTGGATCAGGTCCCTTGCTTATTCATGCTGCTAACACTCTGGACCTCTCCTCATGAACATCTGCCAACGCTGAACTTTTTCACTCAAGCAATTATTTCACCAGTGTTTGCCTCCCCCAGCAGACGGCAAAGTTCATTAGCCCAGGGATCGGAGTTAGCTCTTTTGCATCCCCAGCATTTAGCAAAGGGCCTGGCAGCTATTCAACTGGACGAATGGCTCGCTCCAGGAAGACGGGCCACAACCGGAAAGAGTGTTGGGACGACTGAGAATTAATCAAAAGCACACCATAGGAGCTACACAGATAAAGCCCTCAGAACTGAGGGCACCCGTGTGCCGCCGGGTGCCCTGGGAGCCCTCAGGGCAAGGTCACAGCACAGCTCTGTAGGCTGGCACCCAGCTGCCCAATGGGAAAGGGACACTCCGTCTTGGTGCTTGGGGGCCTCAGTTTCCCTACCGGTTCCCCGCGGGGTCGACTGAGAACGGCCCCTGCAGCCCCCAGGTAGACGCACGCCAGGCGCAGGGGGCTGGGGAGGTCTGAGGGGCCAGAGCCGATGAGGCCGCCGCTCCCGGCGAGGGCGCTCCAGGCCTGTCGTCCGGAGCAGTCGCGCGCCGCCGGGGCCCCTCTAGCCGCGGGGAGGTGGCGCGGTGCGAGTCGGGAAGGCGGCGGGTGGGTGCGGCCCTCAGCGGCGGAGGGCGCCATGGTGGGTGGCGAGGCGGCTGCCGCGGTGGAGAAGCTAGTTTCGGGGGTGCGGCAGGCGGCCGACTTCGCGGAGCAGTTCCGCTCTTACTCGGAGAGTGAGAAGCAATGGAAGGCTCGCATGGAATTCATTCTGCGCCACTTGCCCGACTATCGCGACCCGCCCGATGGCGGTGGCCGCCTGGACCAGCTGCTGTCCCTCTCCATGGTGTGGGCCAACCACCTCTTCCTGGGTTGCAGGTGCGGACCCCTGCGGGCTGGCTGACCCTGTCCCCTGCCTTCAGACCCGCAGCCCTCCCGTAGGGCTGACCCCTGCCCAGTGCTGATCCCGCCCCCAACCTCCCGCCTCACTGGCCCGGCCTATGGCTGATTCCCACGCTAGCCAGCTCTTTGGAAGGACATTTAACCTCTCAGAGCCTCAGTTTCCTCATTTGGAAAATGAGTTGTGATGACTACAGTATTAAAGAGGAAAAAAAAAAAAGAAAAAAGCATCTAGCAGGGGCTGCTATTTAGCAAGAGCTCAATCTATGGTGGGCGGTTACTTGTATTAATACTATTGGTTTAGGGGCGCCTGGGTGGCTCAGTGGGTTAAAGCCGCTGCCTTCGGCTCAGGTCATGATCCCAGAGTCCTGGGATCGAGCCCCGCATCGGGCTCTCTGCTCGGCGGGGAGCCTGCTTTCTCCTCTCTCTCTCTGCCTGCCTCTCTGCCTACTTGTGATCTCTGTCTGTCAAATAAATAAATAAATAATATCTTTAAAAAAAAAAATACTATTGGTTTAAACCTTTGAGGAGTACATATTAAATTTCTCCTTCCACCCACGTGCAGACACAGAAACTGAGATCCCCAGTTTACATATGAAAGAGCTGAGAGAGGGCCATAGTGTTGTGGCAGGATTGTGGATTTTACCATTTATGGCAGAATGTACTTTGTGTCCTTTGGCTTTTTCTCCCTACTCCCCACTCTGCTGGACTCTTAGCTAGAGCCAGCCTTTGCCTCTTTGCTTTTCCTGTTATGAAAATAGTATACCTTTAAGGGACTGATTTGAAATGCTCGATAAGGCACCCCTTGTACCACCTCAGTGAAGAAAGTGTCAAATCTTGAAGCTCCCACATCCTTTTATTTTAGTGTCCTGAAATTGTGTTAGGATAGTAAGATGACTTGCGTTAGTCCTGGTTTCTGTGCCCCTTTTGGCTGTCTGATCCTAGTAACCTGCTCCCTCCAGCCCTTTTAACCACTTGGTTTTGTTTTCAGATGTTGGGGTTATTAGAACAGGATTCGGAGAAGCAGTGCCAAAGGCTTTTCCTGTGTTTTCTGGGTGCCCCTGGGAAATCCTGGTTAATGGGCTGCAAGACTAGGAAAATGTCATAAAATTGGACAGATGAACAAATGATGTAATTTACATTAGACCAACATTGCACGTGCTTAAAAAAAACCATTTTGGCCCTCATACTGTGTCCATGAATATGTACTGCCAGATATACAGTGCCTCTATTTTTGTAAATCTTTTTTTTCTTTCCTTTTTTTTTTTGGTAAATCTTGAAATACCTGTTCTGTTGGCATTCCTTACAGCCACTTATGAATCCACAAACCTGAGGAACGGTGTTCTAACCTGATGCTGAGCATGTATCCATTTCCCTGTACTATCACATCAGAAGGCTGAGAGTTGAGCTACTTGCAGTTTCTCATTAGCCCACAGTGACAAGTAATTTCTTCAAGGTTTTTATCTTACTACTTTTTATTGTGCAGTTACAACAAAGACCTTTTAGACAAAGTGATGGAAATGGCTGATGGGATTGAAGTGGAAGACCTGCCACAATTTACTACCAGAAGTGAATTAATGAAAAAGGTAAACAGGATTTCTAAGTGCATTTGAAATGGTATAGAGTTAATGGCCCCTGCTTCTATGTTGATGTGTTAGAATATATTGTTTACTCTCCAAGGATCTAAGCCCTTCATTAAAAAATTTTAAAAATATTGGACACCTGGGTGGCTCAGTCAGTTGAGCATCTGCTGTCGGCTCGGGTTATGATCCCAGGGTCCTGGGATCGAGTTCTGCATCAGGCTCCTTACTCATTGAGGAGCCTGCTTCTCCCTCTGCCTGCTGCCCCCTCTGCTTGTGCGCTTTTTCTGTCAAGTAAATACAATTTTATTTTTTTTTTTTTAAGATTTTACTTCTTTATTTGACAAAGGGAGACACAGTGAGAGAGGGAACACAAGCAGGGGGAGTGGGAGAGGGAGAAGCAGGCTTCCCAAGGAGCGGGGAGCCTGACATGGGGCTCGACCCCAGAGCCTGACATGGGGCTCGACCCCAGGACCCTGGGATCATGACCTGAGCTGAAGGCAGAAGCTTAATGACTTGAGCTACCTAGGTGCCCCAAATAAATAAAATCTTAAATTTTTTTTAAAATTTGTTAATGAAGTATAATTGATCTACATTATCCCATTTGTTTCAGGCATACCTCATAATGTTTTTATACATTATAAAATAATCTCTTAACAGTTACCCATCTTTCACCATGTAAAACTGTTACAGTCTTACTAACTGTATTCTCTGTGCTGTACATCACATCTTCATGACTTAATTTATTTTATAATTGGAAGTTTGTACGTCTTAATCCCCTTCACCTCTGTTGCCCACCGCCCCCATCTGGTAACCAATAGTTCGTTTCCTGTATCTTATGAATCTGTTTTATTTGTTCATTTGTTTTTTTAGATTCCACGTATAAGTGAAATCATACTGTATTTGTCTTCACCTGTCATATTTCACTTAGTGTAATGCATTCTAGGCCCAACCACGTGGCAAATGTCAAGATCTTTTTTTGTTGAGTAGTATTCCATTATGTATATGTATAACAGCACATCATCTTTATCCATTCATTTATCTGTGGACATTAATTTATCAGCTTCCCAGAAAGTACTTCAGTCTCAAAGAGTACACCCTATTTGATTTCAAATAGTTTTCCTGGGGCTCAGCCCTGGGGCAGCTAGATAGTTGCTTGCTGCCTTAGTATGCCTATGCAGGACTAGGATCAGCTTTTACTTCCTAATTGCTTGTGGCAGATTCTTTCCTTGCTTTTTACTCCTAAGAGGTATTTTGCCGTCCTTAAAACTTGTTTTTTCGGGGTGCCTGGGTGGCTCAGTGGGTTAAATAAAGCCTCTGCCTTCGGCTCAGGTCATGATCCCAGGGTCCTGGGATCGAGCCCCACATCGGGCTCTCTGCTCAGCGGGGAGCCTGCTTCCTCCTCTCTCTCTGCCTGCCTCTCTGCCTACTTGTGATCTCTGTCTGTCAAATAAATAAATAAAATCTTTAGAAAAAAAAAAAAACAACACTTGTTTTTTCAAGTAAATTTGGTTATACTTCTTTTTTTTTTTTTAAGATTTTATTTATCTGTGAGAGAAAGAACAAGCAAGAGGGAGAGGCAGAGGGAGAGGCAGAAATAGATTCCCTGCTGAGCTGGGAGCCCAGGGACCCTGAGATAGTGACCTGAGCTGAAGGCAGACGCTTAGCCAACTGAGCCATCCAGGCGCCCCTATACTTCTCTGTCTTAATATGTAGCCATAGTCCTTATAGTTTTTCTGGACTATTAAGAGATCAGAACCCTTTATGGTGTTTGGGTCGCAGACGAAGGGAAACTAAGGAGGTTTTGTAATTGATATGCATGCCGTCAGCCTAGTCATACTCACCTAGCTACCTTGAAGAAGCCTGCGGGGAGCCTCTACTTCTAGAGCACTTTTGCATTATGTGTGTTTTGGCTTCCTTCAAATAAAACTTAAGTTTTCTTAGTAGCCAAGTTTTAGACTATTGATACCAATGAAAATGAAACTCAGTTAATCCTGAGAAGTGAGATCCTTAAAGGGTTTGTAGAGTTTTGCCAGTTTTTAAGACTCTTCTATTTATTTCTATCCTGAGAAGGAATCTTCTCATGTGTGTGCTGTGACAGACTTGTGTGGTATTGAAGGCTGTCCCTTCTCCGTTGAAGCCCACCCTGGAAAGAGTCTTGGGGACTTCCCAGCAGTTCTTCTGTCTCTTGTCTGAAGTTTTTGCATGTGATAGAGGCTGGCAAACATTAAGCAACATTGCCAGCCCACATACCAAAAAAAAAAAAGACCCCTTGATATTTGAGCCATGCACCTGAAAGTGTTTGTCGTAGTTCTGCCTAGAATAGATGCTCCGCTCTAAAATTAGAGTTTAGGTGGGTTTTAAAGCCTGCTCGCAAGTAGAAATGAATCACCTGGCATTGTTGGCATCTTGAGACTGGACAGTGAAGGTAACTTAGGACATAATTTCTTTAAAGTAAGATTTAAGGGGCGCCTTCCTGGCTCAGTCGGTTGAGCATCCACTTTCGGCTCAGGTCATGATCTCAGCGTCCTGGGATGGAGCCCTGTGTTTGGCTCCCTGCTTGTGGGGGCTGCTTCTTTCCCCTCCACCCCTCTCCGAGCCCCTGCTGACTCTCGCGCTTGTTCTCTCTCTCAAATAAATACATAAAATCTTAAAAAAATAGGTTTAAAAGTTTATACATATTCTACAGTTTTGAGGCAAATACATCTCTGTGGTCTATCCAACTCTTATTATTTTTTGGTCTGAGAGAGGAAATGAGCATTGTTCTCTGATAGGTGGTATTTGTCAAACGGTTGCAGTGTATGATTTTTCTTTGGATTCAGTACAAATATATTGAGCAAACAATCTCAGTTACCTGAACAGTCAACCCTAGGCACCTCTACTAGCCGTCTTTGTGGTGGACCAGCTTTACCCACTAGTGAGCAGTAATTAACAAAAGGCAGCAGCTCACTCAGGAAGGCTGTCACTACTAGGACTGTCAGAGTTAATATTTCCAAGCCACTGTCTTATGGAGAAAGAGGAGTGATTAACTAGGAAGCTATCATTATCGGCTCACAGAAAGAATTTGTGAACTTAATTTCTTGGCCCATTTTTCTTGAGAACATTTTTATCCAACAAGGGAAATGGCAGTACGCAAAGTGACTGGATGTGAAATGGGAACAAGGCGGCAGGAAAACAAGCATACTTGCATTTCAAGAAGTGCTTTTCTGTGTATTATGTCCAATTTTGGCAAGCTCTAAGGTAATGGAAAAGCAACTGCCGTGGTGAAAGAAGATGTGATTTTAAAGCGGCAAATAGGGGTGCTTGAGTGTCTCAGTGGGTTGAGCCTCTGCCTTTGGCTTGAGTCATAATCCCAGGGTCCTGGGATAGAGCCCAGGGATAGAGCTGAGCAGGGAGCCTACCTCTCCCTCTCCCCCCAACTTGTGCTCTCTACCTCTCGCTCTCTCTCAATAAATAAGTAAAATTTAAATAAACAAACAAATAAATAAATAAATAAAGTGGCGAGTATTTTGGAGTAATAAAACAAATTCAGCTTGTCGGATTACTGGATCTACCTTTTCCCCTTTATCCACTAGAAAGAGAAAAAGACAGAAAAGCTGATTCTCACCCCATAGGCTAGTCTGTTGCCCCGAGCTCAGGATGAGTAAATCCCATGCCAAGACCTTGTATCAAAGGCCATACTTGCAGCAGCCAGAGCTGTGGCAGCTTCTGTGCTGTCGTAGTCTTGGTCTGTCCTATGGGAAATTTGAAAGATGTCTTAGGGGATTTTCTTTTCCTTTGGAGTAATGATGGTTTCTTTAGGTGATACTGCATTTTCCTAAAAGGGGAAAGACTTCTCATATTTTGCTTTTCCTGAGGAATTTTGCTTTTTTCATTGCTCAAAAAGACTGGAGTGACAGACTTAGCTAGGAAATAGGTCATACCTTGAAAACTCCGATTACTGAAAAGACTCTCAGATTGATTCACTTATACTGCTAAATGTTAAGGAAATCCAAATACAAGGTGACAGCCAACATGATTTCTTCACACCCAGCTTAAAAGTTGTCTAAAGCCAAGTTTAAATTTACCAAAGGTGCTAGAGAGCACCCAGAAAGAATATATCTGCTTCAGTTTGCCACTATTTGAAGACATGCATTTACAGTTTCTAATAGTGTGAAATCCAAAAATATATAACCTTCACATCTCCTAAATATCCTGAGTCAGTGTGAAATCTTGTGAATTACTACCTGGATTCAACTGATTTTAATTTAGAACAGTGTATGTTTATGTGATTCTGCTTTTAGAACACCCTTCACTGAAGAGCATGCCATGAAGAAAGGTATATTTCAGGTATTTCTGTTATCACTTTAAATTCTCAACATTTATAGATCACAGGTGTCTCAAGACAAGAAAATTAGGCTCTAGCTTCCAAATAGATGGTATGTTCAATGTTTTGTTGAATTTTCTGTATGTAGTAAAATAATTTGAGTCTACTTTCCATCTAGGTAGTACATATTCTATCACTGCTTTATTTTGTTTTATTATTTATTTAAAAGATTTTATTATTTATTTGACAGACAGAGATCACAAGTAGGCAGAGGCAGAGAGAGAGAGGAGGAAGCAGGCTCCCTGCTGAGCAGGGAGCCTGATGTGGGACTTGATCCTGGGACTTCAGCACTATGACCTTAATGGAAGGCAGACACTTAACCGACTGAGCCACCAGGCGCCCCTCACTGCTGTATTTTACGTATTTATTGTCTATTTTTTAGATTAACACATAATGTATTATTAGCCCCAGGGGTACAGGTCTGTGAATTGTCAGGCTTACACACTTTACAGCACTCACTATAACACATACTCTCCCCAATGTCCATAACCCACTCTCACTGCTGTATTTTCATTTAAAAGTTTGATTTGCTGGACTACATGGCTAAATAACCTTTTCTTTTTTTTCCCAGCATCAGAGCTGAGGCAGAAGATTCATCACATTTTCACCATCAGCTACAGGCTTAGGAAGGAGGCTGGGATGAATGTGACATGGACCACAGCAGCTCTCTTAAGATTCCTGGTATTTCCAACATGTAGGAAAGAGGCAGTTGGAATGACAGTCTTGTCTAGATTGGAATTTTAAAAGGTCCATTCTTCCAGTAGCTATCATTGTAAAAGTGTGCATGGATATTTATGTATTTATAAATCAGGCTCTTTTTTTCACTTTTTGAATGTCAAATTTTTTGTTAAAAATGCTTTTTTTATGTTGTAATAATTGCAGGTAGTGAGTTTTACAATTTGGACTATTCAATAATGTGTTTTCAAGTCTAATTCTGTTTTACGGTCTTTCCCCACCCTGCACTGAGGCAAACCAGCCCTTATTTCCTTTTTTTTTTTTTTTTTTTTTAAGATTTTATTTATTTGAGGGGCACCTGGGTGGCTCAGTCGATTAAGTGTCTGCCTTCAGTTCAGGTCATGTTCTCAGGGTCCTAGGATCAAGCCCTGCATCGGGCTCCCTGCTTAACAGGGGACCCACTTTCTCCCTCTCTCCTGCTCCCCCTTTGTGCTTTATCACCCTCTCTCTGTCAAATAAATAAAATCTTAAAAAGAGATTTTATTTATTTGAGAGAAAGAGAGCATGAGAAGGGAGGGCAGAAGGAAGAAGGACAAGGAGACTCCAAGCAGGGAGCCTGACTCAGGGCTTGATCCCAGGATCCTGAGATCATGACCTGAGCCTAAGGCAGGCACTTCCACTGACTGAACCACCTAGGCGGCCCTATATCCTTATTTCGTTGTGAAGTTTATGCTATCTTTATGGCCACTGGCCACACACACTCATCTTTTTTTTTTTTTTTTTTTAAAGATGAGTGAGAATTAAATCATAGGTCTCTCAGGTACCCTAGCTCATGGGAAGAGGGCAGTTTATAAAAAGTCACCTGGCCTTATTTTAAAGTGGACACCACATGCCATAGCTTGGTCCAGGCAGCCTAGCTGATCTATACATTTTTTAGAAGGTCTCTCAGGCAGCTGAGTGAAGCCCACATTATTTTTTTCTACAGGGACCCTGAAGGTTTTGGTCTTCTAGACTTAAGCAATTGCCTTGCACATAGTCCCTGAAGAAATATTTGTTTAATGCAATGCTGTCTTGCTCTGAAATTCTCATATCAGTTTTTCCCACTTAGTTAATGTATCTATTCTTTAACCTCTCCCTTTTCTTCTCATTCATTCATTGTTTTTTTTTTAAGATTAAAAAAAAATATTTTTTCAAGATTTTGTTAGAGCACCAGTAAGAGCGGCAGGCAGAGGGAGAAGCAGGCTTCCCTGCTGAGCGAGGAGCCTGATGAGGGATTTGATCCCAGAACCCTGGATTGAGCTGAAGGAAGATGCTTCACTGACTGAGCCACCCAGGTGTCCCTAAGATTTTATGTTTAAGTAATCGCTTCACCTAATTTGGGGCTCAAACTTAAACAACCTTGAGATCAAGAGTTGCATGTACTACCAACTGAGCCAGCCAGAGTCCTCTATTTATTTAATACCTACCATTAAGAACTTTTTTTTAAGATTTTATTTATTTATTTGACAGAGATCACAAGTAGGTAGAGAGGCAGGCAGAGAGAGAGGAAGGGAAGCAGGCTCCCCGCTGAGCAGAGAGCCCGACGCGGGACTCGATCCCAGGACCCTGAGATCACGACCTGAGCTGAAGGCAGCGGCTCAACCCACTGAGCCACCCAGGCGCCCACCATTAAGAACTTAAACCTCCAGGCATAAATACTGAGAGAGGGACTTCATTTGGGGTCAGCAATTAACAGTCACAGCAGAATTCACTCATCACTGGGCTTGGTATTTGGGATAATGGTGAATAAGACAGTGGACCCTGTCTTAGCTGAACATACCGGTAGACCCAGGTAACTAAGAAACCAGGAGTGCTGAAGAGGAGAGCTGGCTGTGGGAGCACGATGCCTAGGAACAGACGAGTGAGATGCCTCTCACCCACTGCTCAAGCCTAAGGACAAGTATCACACCTTGGATGGGCCGCATCTCTGCAGCTTCTGGCTCTAATCTGTAGCAGTCACTAGGGTAGGCCAAATGAGGTCAGGATCTCTGATTTAATCGGGCAAGCCACTTCTTTCCCTAGCCTTACCTGGGAAATGGAGGTCATAGAAATACAGAAGACGAAGGACGAAGATATTGCAGGGATAAGCCAGTGCTCAGTGAGCCTCAGCCTCTTCCTCGAATGTGGCCTAGCCTCTTTCTATTCTGGTTACCTACACAGATTTGTGAGGCTTAAAAACCAAATTTACAAGTTGAGAAATATCAGAGGGGGACTGTTCACTTTTAAAATGCATCTTTCACAGGTTTCTAAAGAACATTTATTTTCTTTTTTTTTAAAAATATTTTATTTATTTATTTGACAGACAGAGATCACAAGTAGGCAGAGAGGCAGGCAGAGAGAGAGGAGGAAGCAGGCTCCCTGTTGAGCAGAGAGCCCGATGCGGGGCTCGATCCCAGAACCCTGGGATCATGACCTGAGCCGAAGGCAGCGGCATTAACCCACTGAACCACCCAGGCACCCCTTTCACAGGTTTCTTATCGCGGATCCTATTTTCTAAGATACAGTGCCCTATTAAAATAGTATCCTGTCAGGAATGTATCCATTGCATAAAGCAAGCTTAAATTGTGCGCTGATTGCATGTTCTCCTCCCCCATTCTTCTTCAGTGTCTCTAGTTAATCAAAAGCAGATTTTCTTTTTTTTTCTTTTTTTTTTTTTTAAAGATTTTATTTATTTATTTGACAGAGAGAGATCACAAGTAGACGGAGAGGCAGGCAGGCAGAGAGAGGGAAGCGGGCTTCTTGCTGAGCAGAGAGCCCGATGTGGGACTCGATCCCAGGACCCTGAGATCATGACCTGAGCCGAAGGCAGCGGCTTAACCCACTGAGCCACCCAGGCACCCAAAAAGCAGATTTTCTGATAACCATTTTCTAATGGGTTTTCTCATCATTTCCTCAGCGTAAGCTTTCTTCTCATCTTTTAAAAAATGTTGTAGCTATCTCATCTATAAAATTAAGCAGTATTTTAAAGTTTCATCCTTTGTTTTTTTGGATAGAAAGTACCATAGAAATCTAAATTTTTGCATTGCAGCAGTCCTTGTAGTGTAGGCAAAATAGCCCACTCTTATGCTGAAGCTGGAGCTCACTGCAAGATAGTGGCCTTGATATATGCAGTGCTGTCCAGCACGGTGTAAGAATCACGAGATCATAGGAGGGGACACGGTAAACTGTTACCTTCAAGTAACAACTACAGAGCATCCTTTCTGTTAATGACTTTAGTCTCAAGACTTTGAGGAGCAAGTACTAACAGTACAGTTTAGGGTGCTCAGTTAACCGTGATACCCTTTTATATTACCCAGAAAATTGCTTTTTACAGTATTCTTTATAGAGTTTATAGCCCACCTGATGAATTGTCTACCGTTGTGGAGGCAAGAATTTTCCAAGATTCATGCAGACCTGAGGCTTACCTATTCCATGGGCACTGGGAGGATTCATTATCACTCCCATCCTCTGAGGCATTGCTATTTGTAGTAAAGGGCACTGAAAATACACATTGTCACATCTGAAATGAAATTTATATTATTCTAAATGTCAGGTAACTTGGTATTTCTCTGTTGCTCAGCTCAAATCTCTGCTGGGTACCTTTTTGTCTGGAGATTCAACTTCTGGAGTCTGAGGACTGTAGTCTAGGTATCATGTTATCTAGTCATGGCTCTTATCCTTGACTAGTTAAGGGACACCTTTTGGTTCTGTAGGAGTAAGACTAAACACAAATCGTAAGAGGCAAGGGTTTTAGAACTCAAGCAGATTGTGGTCATATGGAAACTGCTTCCTTTAACGAATACTGAATGCACACTAAAAAATTTGCCCTCATGGAGATTATATATGTATTTCTATATATAGAAAATAAATAGAAAAATGTATTACATCTATAACATCATATATTTAAAAACTTTATTTTATATATATATATATATATATATATTTTTTTTTTTTTTTTCCCCCCATTCATATTCCTTGGGGAAGAAAAAGAATCTCTCTGGGCTTGCTTTTCATTAAAATAAAGAGCAAGCAAGTGAAAGAGCCTATTTATTCATTTATTTAAGTGAAAAGCCCAATGAGGTTCTGTTTCTTCCCCAAAGTTTACTCTGTTCCTTCCAAGTTAGGACTTTCATGTCCAAGGGTGGCAGTATGTTGGCTGCCTTTCTCATTTTGGTTTAGTTTTTCTCACAATGTCAGCATTAGGGGCAGAGTCCTTTGCATATGTGGTCTTGTCAGGGAGGGAGGTGGGCCTGAAGCCTTGCCCACAGACAGGACCAGCTGAGACAGCAGGGGTAACAAGAATACATCACCTTTGGGAATCAAAATAAGAAAAGTAAAAATTGAGATTATTAAGTTCCCATTAGACAGAGCTATAATTCTTAACATATCTTAGGCATGGACATGTGAACCAGAGTTTTTTCCTTAGTGCTGTCAGGCAGAGGGCTCTTTAGAAATAACCTGGGTGGTCTCAGCCCAAGTTCCATCCTTCTTTCCCAGCCTAGGAAGAGTAGGCAAATGACCCCCAAAAGAACCTTGATTATAGTCTTCCAACCTAGTTGCCTAGGAGAAATGTTGTTAGGGCATCTTGAGGCAGGCCTTGTCTTCCCCTGGTTTAGTGAAAGGGTGATTAACTGTAAGGAGGTCAACCTTGAACTGTTTGGGCCTACTGACTAAAGCCCTTGCTTTGCTATGAATCCTAGCACCAAAATCTCACTGCGGGGACTGCATTTTCCTTTCTCTTTTATATCTTCTTATAGTAAGACTATTTAACTGAACCTAGATGTGCACTGGTAGATAATTCCTTCTTCCTGATTTACTTCACCTCTGTGTAGGGATCTCTAAAGTGGGGGATGATTCTTTGATCTTTATTGGAGAATTTGGTGGAAAAATTTCTCCTTCAGTAACTGGCATTTAGTGAGCTCTCCCTGCTTCACTCCTACTCTACTTTCCCTTTGAGGCCAAGCTGTGAAAAAAAAAAAAAAGTTTCAACTAAAACTTACACAAAAGAAAAATGAGCACCCACAGTCACCCCCACAAGATCAGGCTCTGTCCCCAAGGCTACAGAAGGGCATACCACATCAGTCCCAGTTGTGTGGTAGGGCCAGTCATGAGTTGGCACCCATTAAGTCCTCAGTAGCTATGCTGACAAAATGAATGGCAACAGGCACTGAACAATTCAGCCTTAATCAAATGCCTGGCAGTCCCAGAGAGGGAGGTAGAAGCAAAACCTCCAGGATGGGGGGTGGAGGTCAGCAGGTGGCCAGAGCTTATAGGTACATTGCAGTTCTCCCCTAACACTAGGTGCCTCGGAACTCCTGTACCACTTGCATCTAGGGTCTGGGGCTTGTGAGGGCTGTGGATATGCTCCTCTCCCCATGAACATGGCCTTTGCCCAAGCACTGGCATGGCAGGCTTACCTGAATGTCACCTTCTAAACCGATGAGACTATCACTTGGTGTGAACTGTGGGCTCCAGCCGACTGGGAACTGTTGGGCTTGATCCATCACCTATAGTCCCACTTCCCCTTAAACCACTTGTTTTCAACTTCTCAGGTGGTGAGACAATGACTCATGCTTCCTTCTACCTTTGTGCTTACCAAATTATTTCTTATGACTACATTCTACTTCTGTAACAAAACCGGGAATATGCCCATCAATGTCTCCAAAGGACTTGGAGCTTGAACTCTAGAGGTCCTCTGCTATCCTGCTGGCCTCCTGCCCAGGCCTGTGCATGTAATGCCACAGGGTGTCTGGAAAGGAGGTTCCTAATATTTGGATTTACATTCCAACCTTTGGAACTGTACTTGTATTGTTGCTCTTACAGCCTGATCTGTCAGACTTGGTTTTGAGAAGGTGCCATGGGGAGGGATTGTGCTATTCTCAAGCTGCTGAGTGTAAAAGAATATGCAGCCCATCAAAGAACCAATGTGTAAGGGCTAACAAAAGCCAGGGAGGGGAACTTTCTCCCTGAACAGATGGGTTCATCAGCCTGTCACCGAGCCCTAGTATTGCCCTCACTGATCGTATTGGTTTGCAGAAGAACCCTTGTACCCACCCCTGGGAGAGCTATCATCTTCATTCTAAAGGCAGCCTTCCAACGGTTGTTCTAGAGAGTCTTGACCTGAAACCACAGCCTTACGTACTCGTGCAGGTACAGGTCTATAACCATAACCCACTAAAACACAGCAGGGATTACTAATCCATCTTTTTTTGGAGGTGATATTCCAAGCCTTTGGCCGAAGGTGACATGGGCTGGAATCTCGGATTCTTTTCCTATGCTCTGCTCAGGATGTTATCAGGAAAAGAAGGTTCCAGTTCCTTGTGGTCTCTGTACTCATACTACTGCAGTAACATAAAATCTCCCAACTCAGTTTTGTAAAACAGAGACCAAATTTCTGCAAACCTCTCTGCATTTGATATTCTCTTAGTCAGGAGTGCAGCCAGTCCAATTCAGCTGGGGGCTGTGCTATTCTTGGCAAAAGGTCTTGTTTCTAACAGGGGAAGGGAAAGGGCAACTTACACCTTGAGCTTCAGACAGGAAGCAGCACTAAGAGGTCTGCCTTAAGTCCTCTTAATGTTTGCATTTTGGCAGCCTTCAGGACACCATAGAACCCTTCCGCGTTCCAGGAAGAATGACAACTGAATGGTACAGGTTGATGGAGCCTGAGGAGATCTTTTCATAGATAGGCTCTGATCCCCTCTAGACAAGTACCCAACCCAGTGGCTTTAAGGATCCCAATCTTCCAGGAAAGAATTTAGGTAGCTAACCTCCCCACAAAAGACTATAGAAGCATCATACTTGTTAAGACTGTCACCATACAAAGACCTCTCTAAACAGCTAAAAGGTTATTTCTTGTCACAGGGGCTCTAAAGTCTTCTCATACATATTATTGTACAAGTTACTGATTAAAGTATCACATGGCCAAGCTTTACCACTCAACTCAGTGGCAGTTCCTCAAAGTCAGTCCATGCAGGCTTTTTACCCAAGGCTAAATCCTCCAAAAAAGAGGAAGCTTAGAGTCCCTCCTTCCAGGGTTCTTGATTTCAACCAGAAAGGAGCTAACGTTGCTGAGCTTGAGAAGTCATATACTCAAAAAAGTCTGTAAAAGACACAGCTAATTTGTCTTTCTGGCCCAACCTAAACAAAGCCCTAGTCCATGCTATAAATAGAAATGTAAAAACCTCAAGAAGTTATTAACAAAATTGTTTTAAACCAATACAGCTGGGGTTGGGGAGAGGTGGAGAAATTACTCAAAGAGGAATGGCACGCATTTGTATATTCTTTTTCAAAGGACAGAGAAAAAAGTAAACTCAATAAAACTGTTCCTAATCTCTTTCCTCCATGCCACATACTTGAATAACTAAAGAAAACTAATCTTTATTCCTATCTGACAGCAGTTGTTTTTTCCTAACTAGATGGGAACTGAAGTAACAGAGCTACCATTTTGGCATAAGGCCCTTGCCTTATGGGCAGTTTCATTTGCCTTTAATAGCTTTGCAACGACTGACTTCTATTTACATATAATAATCCCCACATAACTGAGATTCCTCAGGGACTCTGCATTTCGAAATGCAACAGAAAGGAATTGTAATAAATACCACCAAGACCGAAAAAGTTGATCCCTATCTCTTAAAACCTGGGAGAACTGAGAGCCCAAAATACCTCAGACATAACTCTAAATTGTACATTATGAGCCCTAGGGTTCTTTCTCACAAGTACTAAATGAATCAATTAAGTAGACAGGTACTTTGTTTACTGAGCACAAAATGTGGGCACCTTTAATTTTTTTCCCCACTACCTTCACCTACTTACAGGAGTAAGATTTTTTAGGTCAGTTTCAGAAGTTACTCATGGAACTTTCATTGGGGTGTGTGTGTGGGGGGGGCACAGACTCAAGAATATTTCCATGAAGGGGAAAAAAAATTTGGTCTATTGATAAGTCATAAGTTATAGTCCTTTATATCAGAGGCCAGAAGGTGTGCCTATTTTAAAAAAAAAAAGAGAGAGAGATAGAAAATGGTGGTCAAGAAAACTTCTTCACTGTATAGATACCAGTCTCTACACAAAGTCTAAATCAACTAAAGCATTTTTCAAAAATGAGAGAGACATATTTAAGTCTAATAGATTTTCTAAAACTGAACTCAGTATCTTAATATTTCTTGAGGGATAGTCTACTTCTTGGCTAAAAAACCAGACTGCCTAGGTACAAATCCCAGTTCTATCGCTTGCTAGCTGGCTGATCTTCAACAAATCACTTATTTACTCTCTCTGTACCTATATTCCTCATCAATAATATAATGGTACCTACACCTCACAGGATTACTGTAAGTCTGAATTGTGATCACATACGTTAAAGTGCTTCAAATGGTGCTATGCACACAGAGCATTCTATGTCAGAAGTACTGTTACAGAGGAAGTGTATTACAAATGCATTTCAGCTTTAGCATGAATCCAACTTCATACCGAAATAAACAACTTAGTTCTAGCCTCTTGCTATAACAACACATTTATAAAGTTTACCTAGTTTAAAAGTAAACACTTTTTATATGGTATAACCTTGTAAAATTTTAAGGTTTTACATCTAGTACTCAACCAAAGAAACAGGAATCTGTTCCAAGGCTGAAGAAAAAAATTGAGTAATTGGGAGAAGATGAATCCTAACAATTTTCTCCAGTGGGAATGTGGACAAGGTAGGAATTTTATGCATGTGTTGAATTTAGGACTTAGAGCTCAGTGACTCCCTGCAAAGGGAGATGTGACCCCCCCCCCCGTAATTATCAATACTTGAAGTAGTTCACTTTTCAATAGGAAAAGGAAAGCATATTAGGATAAAAAATAGCTTTTGAAGCAGCAACCAAATAGCATTTAATGAAGTAAGAGGGGAGGACTCTCATATCTATTGTATATTTAAGAGTTTGTCACTGGAGTAGATGTCTACAGAAGCTACACTTTGTCTCAGAGCTGAGTATGAAAGCATCACATTTACTATGACCAAAAAGTACCTGTAAGCATCTCTTTTTTTGGCCATTAATTCAGCCAATGGACTCTTATTTGTATGAAAAGCTTCTAAGATCATACACTGACCCAAAATTTTGCCAGGTAATAGCTTTTAAAGGGAAACATCAGCACTTATCCTTCCAGTGTTAAACTTGGCTTAAAAAATAGAAGCTGCAGACACTGCAATCCTCGTCTTCCAATAGAGAAACTGTTAGCTTACTAGTTAAGAATAGGACAAGAAACTATATTGGGATTACTCAAATAGCTGTTTTAACTACTAGAAAGACTACACAGGTGGTTCAACAGAATTTACTTGTATATTTTCCATTTTCTGTACTATTTGAAGGCATAGGATAGCTTTGTATTAGCTTTCTACAATACTGTGTTTTAAATTTATCCAGTAAACTAAGATGCAGTACAACTTTTATACAACTTAGGAGATAAAAAAAAAAAAATCTCCACAAGAGAAAGCAACTCAGCAGGCCCTGGTATTAAAACATTTTTCCAGAATAAACAGATATGCAATTGCATTAAAAGGCAGTTTTCAAATATTTTCAGTTACACCAAGATTCCTTCCAGATATCTGCCTTGCTAAACCAATGCAACTGATTCTTACTCAGTTAATAGTGGGGCATGGATTTTGGTAAATGTTTATGGTTTTACTTTCTTCATTATCAAAAATCTTTTAAAGTGCTATCAAGCAGCAAATAAGTTGCATTAGTTCTCTGCTTCCGGTAGAGGTGCCAATTCCTCATGGTAGAGGTACAAACTGTGAAATTGCGAAAGGTACAGTTTAACAGTAAGTAGTGCATGAAAAACAGTAACACGTGGCCTAAATACAGAGTTGGACAGAATCAAACCAATTATGTCTATAATTGCTCAAGTGAAATGGATATAGTTTCATTCAAACATTTAAAATAAAGTCTAAAATTATAATTGGTGGTTAGAATCAAATTTGAAGAATTTCTTGATAAAATATAAATCTGTTCTTTTGAAATTGGAAATGAAACTATTAATTGATGGAGAGCTAGAGACTTATTAACCCCTCCTACATAGATAAGGAAATAAGTGACAAAGTCTCTTGCACTGAAGTTATGTATTTTAACAGCTTTACATGTAATATTCATATATAAAAAACTTTAAGTGCTTTTCTCCAATTTAAAAATCTAAAGAATTCAAAAATAAGGCATTCAATATTTGAAAAAAGTACAGATTTACAAAATGTGTATTATTCGGTCATGAAAACTCCACACCAACATTATACACTTGGAAAAAAATACAAACAGGATATATTACAAATTTATGTAAGCAATAACTTAGTTCACACCATGCAATAAAAAGTACATTAATCAAGATACACAAGCTTTTGTAGGTTCTAAACTGAAGGACTTTTTTTTTTCTGCAGAATCCTTAAAACCTGTGGCACTTAAAATTTGTTAGCCTTTCTACTGAGAGGTAAATTATACACAACAATGATGAAAAAAATTAACAGACCAGTTGTCTATTATGAATCATTCCAGCTTTGTTCAACAATGGCCGAAACTCTTTTCTCATATTCTCGTTTGTTTTCCTGATAAAGCTGTGCTGCCTGGCTATTGGCTGGACTGTTTGGATTTGGTTCATCCAGCAGAGACTGGAAGGAAAGAGAAAGGAAAAAAGGATCTGTGGAGAGTTATTCTTTACATTAACATAGGTCAGATACCGAGCATACTGGTTGTACAAAAAACCAAATTACTCAGTAAAGAAATGGCAGATATTAGTGTATCTTCTGTATTTTCAGGTCTTAAATACTTTCAGAAATGGCTTGATCAATTCAATAATTTCCTCCTGCTAGAGAACTGAAACTTCCAAAACACATAGTACTCAACTGCCTTAAAACCTCTAATTTCAAAGAAATTAGGAAAGAATATTCTTCAACATACTGAACTATTAGCCAAGAAATAAAAAGCTTGATTTGGTTAATATACAATACCTAGAAATAGCAACTAACATTTTCCGAAGTTAAACTGTTTTTGTGGTTACAAATGTCTGACAGTAAGTTGGACAGAGAATCTTGTTTCATCAAGAAAACATACACATCTAGCAGCAACGGAATGAAATAGGGAAGCTGAAAACAATGTTTATAAAACACGATAGGAAAAGCTTTAAAAAAAGGTCACAAACCAAAATTTTACTTCTGCTCCTCTCACATCCACATAAACTAAAACATCCCTCACTCCACCTCTCCAAAATTGTCATTCAAGGTCAACTCTGAAATAATCTGCCAGTGTTTTTGGCAAATGGTAACACTATCCCTTCTTTTTTAACAGGATTTCTTGGATAGGATAGCATACTTAATGATTCTCTGCACTTCAGTTTCCTGAGGTCCCTATGGTTTTTCTAAGCAATCATCTCTCACTATTTCTAAGAAGTATTTTCCTTTTCCACATCCTGTGGCTATGCTTCATGGGCATAAATACCTAACCTGTGAGAACACTTTATTTACACAAGGATCAGGAAAATGACTGTGGGTTTGATCCACTGTGGTCACTAACAAAAAAGCAGACCAGCTGTCTGAAAATCGTGGGGTTTTATCCAGGCTGTGGCATTGGTTACCTGCTACTGCTCCCGAAGGAGCTGCCTGTATCCCACAGAATCTTGGGGGGAAAAAAAAAATCATGCGACCTAACACACCCTTACCTGAATTGATGTTAAGATAGAAGATACATCATATGTTGGACTCCATCGATTCTGAAGGATATCTAAACATATGCTACCATCAGCATACACTGCAAAGACAACACTAAAATTGGTTACCTATTAACTTTATCATATTTAACAGTTAAAAGAGAAATCTTTACCACAAAGAGAATGCTTGGCCCAGTCAAAAGTTCTGAACACTAGTTACCAAACCCCTCCTGTCTCACGGGAAAACCAGTGTTAAAACTAAGGTCTCTTATTTTGCACCTTTTCATCAGGGAGCTTTGTCAGAGTTAAATTTTTTCAACACCCACCTTATAGCCAATCTGTGTGAACATTCTATTTCTAAACTCTTTAAATAAAGCTCTTGGAAAAAAAAAAAAAACACCTTATTTTTTGACATCATAATTATTCTCCCAGAAATTATTCCTAAAAGAAATAAATGTGGACACGGGAAGTTTTATTTATAGTAAGAGTTCACTATGATACTGTTTATAAGCGTTTATATACTGTTTATATACTGTTTATGGACCTAAAGAGGTGACTGGCTAACAGTACATTTATATAATCAATACCAATGTAGCCAACAGAAAAGATACACATCTACCCTCTGTTAACTGATACAGAAAGACATCCACAATGTAGACCACCTTAATTGTTTTCAAATTTTAGAGGAAAATGACATTTTTTACAAAATATTTAAGTATTTTCATTTGAAGTATAATTGTTTTCATTTGAAGTCTGTGTAGTTACAAAAATATTTGTAAGACTAAATGCCAAAATTTAAGTACTGGCTCTAAGTAATAGGATTCTTGCATTTTATGATTTGTTTTATAATGAGAATGCATTCCTTTCATAATCAAAAAATAAAAATCCAGTGATTAATACGTTTAAATTCTAACATTTGGGAAGTTTTTTCCCCTCTTGAACTGATTATGTGAAAATACAATGAACATAAATTTTTACCCTCTTGTGAGATTCTATGTCTACATGACATATTTCCAAAAGTAGAACTGCTACATTGACAAAGGATAAATGCATTTAATGT
This sequence comes from Lutra lutra, assembly GCF_902655055.1. Taxonomy (NCBI): domain Eukaryota; kingdom Metazoa; phylum Chordata; class Mammalia; order Carnivora; family Mustelidae; genus Lutra; species Lutra lutra. Next base: position 73,748,106 of record NC_062282.1, on the reverse strand, counting down.
TACAGATATTGCCAAACTTTGGAAAGCTTCAGGGAGCAAGCCTGATCACCTTACATAAAGACAAGAATAAGTAAGGCTTTTTGGGGGAGAGGAGGCAAAGTATACTTAAATATTGTCATTTCTCAGGGCTCACTCTATCCTCCATCCTCTTTCTTCTGGCCCAGTATACACCCTCGGGGTGATGTTCTGCACTCTCATGACCTCAGTGACCATCCATGTGCTAGCTACTTACAGTTATTAGTTTTAGAGAAGCCTAAGTGGGATGCCTGGGTGATTCAGTTGGTTAAGCAGCTGCCTTCGGCTCAGGTCATGATCCCGGGGTTCTGGGATCGAGTCCCACAATTTTCAAATATTGATTTCAAGTATTTATGCCACATTAGGCTCCCTGCTTAGCAGGAAGTCCACTTCTCCCTCTGCCTGCTGTTCCCCCTGCATGTGCTCACTCACTCAAATAAATAAAATCTTAAAAAAAAAAAAAAAAAAAAAAGAAAAAAGCACAGCTTAGTGGCTTATTATCTATCCCAGAGGAACATCAAACTTGGTGGGTCTAAAAAACAATTATCACCTCTGTAAGACACATAAAAGTACAAAATGATTTTTAAAGTTTTGAACTAGTAACTATTTCTAAGAAATAATCCAAAAGTAAACCAGAAATCAAGCATCCATCAACTAATGAATGGATAAACAAGATACAGTATATATCCAAATAATGAAATTTCCTTCAGCAATAAAAGGAAAGGGAATAAAATTACAACACAGATGAACCCTGAAAACTATGCTAGCTAAAAGCAGTCAGTCACAAAAGACCACATGTATTACAGGATTTCATTTATAAGAAACGTCCAGTACAGGCAAATCTACAGAGGTAAGAAAATAGGACTATCTAGGGCTAGGGTGCTGGGATAAAGGGGAGTGGTTGCCAATTGTCATGGAATTTTTGGAGGAGAATGAGAAAAATGTTCTAAATATGGTTGATATGGTGATAGTTGTACAACTCAATGTACTAAAAACCCCTGAACTGTAAAATTTAGATGAATGAACAGCACAATATGTGAATTACATTTCAAATAAAGATGTTTAAAAAGTGTATCAGAAAGTTAATAAAAAAGTACCGGTAAAAGAAAAAAAAGGGAAACCAATATTATGAAGGAATGAGAAATAATAAAATACACTGTTTCCCCAAGGATGAAAATACCATACCTCCATACACAGAACCCCTGGCACATTGTACAGTCTTTCCCACCTTCATTTACAGAGCCTTCTTACTACATTGTGGGTCAAATTAGTAATAAGTCTTAGTCAGATTACAGAGGAATAAATATTAAGTGACTCCTTCTGAAAGTAAGTTAACTGATGGGGAAGACCATATTTAAATGAGCAAGGTTACAAAAAGGAAAGCTTAAATATTCTGGGAAGTCTTTTGTACAGTAATTTATAATCCAGGAATATACATGTATTAGAAGTAAATAGGAAGTTATAGAAGAGCAAATTTAATTACAAAGAGTCAGTCAGAAATCATGGAAAACAGGAATAAAAAATTTCTCCAGGGGTGCCTGGGTGGCTCAGTTGGTTAGGCATTTGCCTTGAGCTCAGGTCATGATCCCAGAGTCCTGGGAATGAGACCCACATCAAGCTCCCTGCTCCTCAGGAAGCCTGCTTCTCCCTCTCCCTCTCTGCCTGCTCCTGCTTGTGTTCTCTGTGTCAAATAAATAAATGAAATCTTAAAAAGTTAATAAAATTTATTTCTCCACATAAAAATAGGCATGATAGAAAAAATAAAAAACTGTACTTAAAAAAAGCCTTAAAAACATATGAATCTTTGACCCAGTAATCCCACTTCTAAAAACTTGTTCTATAATATTCATGGTTATTTGGGAAGATTTTCAAGAATTTTCTAAGTGCTATTTAAAATTACAAACAACGTGGGGCACCTGGGTGGGAAATGAATCTTGATTTTGGTTCAGGTCTTGATCTCAGGGTCATGAGATGGAGCCCCGTGATAGGCTCCACCTTGAACATGAAGCCTGCTTAAGATTCTTGATCTTGGGGTGCCTGGGTGGCTTAGTGGGTTAAACCTCTGCCTTCGGCTCTGGTTATGAACTCACGGTCCTGGGATCGAGCCCTGCATCAGGCTCTCTGCTCAGCCAGGAGCCTGCTTCTCCCTCTCACTCTCTGCCTGCCTCTCTGCCTACTTGAGAGATCTCTGTCTGTCAAATAAATAAATAAAATCTTAAAAAAAAAAAAAAATTCTCGCTCTCTCCCTCTTTGCACCCCTCCCCCCGAACTTGCACTCTCTCTCAAAATAAAAAAAATATAATTTTTAAGAAAATTCTATTTGACAGAGATCACAAGGAAGCAGAGAGTCAGAGAGAGAGGGAGAAGCAGGCCTCCCACTGAGCAGAGCCCCACCGAGGCGGGGCTGGATCTCAGGACCCTGAGATCATGACCTAAGCTGAAGGCAGAGGCTTTAACCCACTGAGCCACCCAGGTACCCCTAAAAAATAAAATCTTTAAAAAACCCTGAAAATCTGGGACACCTGGGTAGGTCGGTTGGTTAAGCAGCTGCCTTCAGCTCAGGTCATGATCCCAGCGTCCTGGAATCGAGTCCCATATCGGGCTCCTTGCTCGGCGGGAAGCCTGCTTCTCCCTCTGCCTCTGCTCGCTCACTCTCTCTCCCCCCGTCTGACAAATAAATAAAATCTTTTAAAAAAATAAATAAATAGGGACGCCTGGGTGGCTCAGTTGGTTGAGCAGCTGCCTTCGGCTCGGGTCGTGATCCCAGTGTCCTGGGATCGAGTCCCGCATCGGGCTCCTTGCTCAGCAGGGAGCCTGCTTCTCCCTCTGCCTCTGCCTGCCATTCTGTCTGCCTGTGCTCGCTCTCTCTCCCTCTCTCTCTGACAAATAAATTAAATAAATAAACAAACAAACAAACAAACAAACCAACCCTGAAAATCACCAAAAACTAGACAGATTATGGTAACCTCATAGAACATTTATGCAGCCATTAAGAATGATGCAAAAGAATATTTAATAAGGAAAGATATTCACAGTTCATAAAAATGTTAATTACATACACTATGATCTCAATTTTGTACAAGCATTTATTTATACTTTATTATTTTTAGAGAGATTTTATTTATTTGAGGGGGGAGAGAGGGAAGGGGAAGAGAGCACAAGCAGGAGAGAAAGGTTAAAGGGAGAAGCAGACTCCCTACTGAGCAGGGACCCCAATACAGGACTTGATCCCAGGACTGTGGGATCACGGGGCAAGCCAAAGACAACCAAATGAGCCACCCAGGTGCCCTCTTTATATTTTTTAAAAAGATTTTTATTTTATTTACTTATATTTGACAAAGAGATCACTAGGCAGAGAGAGAGGGAGAAGGAAGCCTCTCACTGAGCAGAGAGCCTGAGGCGGGGCTTGATCTCAGGACCCTGAGATCGTGACCTGAGCTGAAAGCAGAGGCTTAACCCACTAAACCACCCAGGCGCCCCGTATTTTTTAAAAAGCTAAATTTTAAGCAAAAATTTTTTGGTATCCTTCCACTTCTACAAATAAATAGGTTATTATTTTAAAATCAAAAGTATTAAGACAAGACAACTTTACCTGAAATTTGGAACCTTCTAAAGATTCTAGGCTACAAAAACGTAGCTAATACTGACATGGAAGCAACATCTTGAAGTGGCCTGTCGCAGTAAGAATTATGGGGCAAGGCCTAAAAGGAAGGAAAGAACTCTTCCCCCCCCACATCATTTATGAAGTTTAATAAAATGTTACTTACCATTTGGATGAAACATTTTGGATAAAAACCTAACAGTTGGTGGTTTATTTGGATATTCTTCAGAAAATTCTATTACTAGTTTAAAAGTACCTAGATAGAAAAAAAGTCAAAATAATTATGGTAAAGACAAGCATTACTTTTTAAACTCTTCATCAATGAATTCCCAACCCATACTGGTTTTTGCACAACCACATGAAAAGTAATGTCAATTTTGGCTTAGCACATAAAACATATGAAAGATACTTTGATTTACATTAGACTGGTAACACGCAGCACTGGCAAGCACTTGGGAACACACACTTTCATGTGCTATTGGTGGGAATGTTAAACTGCCGTATTTTTGGAAGGCAATTTGGCCCTAGCTACTGAAATTTAAAATGCACATTTGGGAAACTACAGCTAGTTTATTATAGCTTAGAAGGGGGTATGCCAAAGGATTTTAAGAAGGGCTAACTACCACACGACAAAGGACTTCCATCAGAGGCATGGACATAAAGGATTTGCAAGGGGACGTCTCTTCCGTCCCCTTACAAATCCTTTCACTCAAATATGCCAAGAACCAGTAAGTAACTGCCTACTGTGGTCATAGTCCAAAATGGTACACTCTTGTAAAGTGGTATTTTATGGTCAGTACAGACAGGCTTTTAAAAAAATTATGCATTTCTAACAAAGTCAATCTGTTCACAGTGTACGAAGTAGAACTCTCAACTCTAATTCCAAATCAATTTTGCAGAAATAACCATTATTACTGGGTTTTTGTATGTTTTTCTAGATTTCTATCCTGTTTATTCACTATCCAGAGTTCTTTTTTTTTGAGGACATCCACCTGAAGGTTGGAGAGGTGTTCTACCTACAACCCCTTGGACATACTCAGTAAATCGAGACTTATTCCTAATGAAGTCAATAAAAAAGTTTAAACCATTCCAGATGTCTCTAGAAGGTTCATCCCCTGATTTCAACAATGTAGTTTAAAAAAAAAAAAAACAAAAATCCATTCTTGTATTTATTTTATTTGGTATTTTATCTATATATTTGGTATACAACCTCTACCTTTTTACATTTTATTGCTGGTGGAAATTTGGGATTAGGGAAGACAAAGATACACACAAAATCAAAAGTGGTTATCTATTTCATATTCTGAATACATCAGAGGTGTTATGAAAAGTACAGTTAAACAGTAAAGATAGTCTTTATGTATTTTGAAAGTGTGCATTTTAATTTGCTTTAATTAAAAAAACTTACTGTAAAAATTTCAGCCCACACAAATATGAACAGCAATTTTCTCAAGTTTTTTTCTGCCCACTTTATGGGGTCTCAGGACCCCTTTATACTCTTATTCCCAATCATGGCCAAACTTCCAATGGGAAGTCAACTGAAGGTGAAGCTGAAGGGAAGGGACACATATGACAACATACCATTTTACAGATTTCCACCAAAAATGAAAAAAATTTCATTTTTAAATATTGGCTCTTCAATAACTAACTTGCAAAAATTTCCAATTTTTAACAATCTGTTATCATGAATCAGTACAAACTGCCTCCAGCACGCTGCTGAATGTAACTATCAGTATTTCTTACACTAGACATATTTAACTCATGAATTTTTTAAGTAATTTCTATGCTCAGTATGAGGCTCTAACTCATGACCGAGATCAAGAGTCATGTGCTCTACCGACTGGGCCAGCCAGGCACCCTAACCCAGAAAATTTTTCCAAAAATTCATTCATTCATTACTGTAAACTCACTACACATTAACTTAAATGACATTTAATGAAAAATAATGTGTTTCCCCACCAAGTTAGTGAGAAGCTTAGCACTGTCTCACATTTTTGCAATTCTCTTTAATGACTGGCTTAAGAGAAGACAGCTGGACTCTCTCAGCTGCTTCTGCATTTGACCAGTTGCAATATGCTGTTCTGGGATGAGGCTGAAGAAAACAAGGTCTCACAAAAATATGTAAGAGAAAAAAGAGTATTTTCCTACTTTTTTCAGATAACTGTGAATATTCCTTTTTGATTACTACAGTAAGAAAGTGGTAGGTTTTTAAGGGTTAGTTGCAATGTAGAATCTGAATCATACACATTTTTGCATCAGTTACACCAAAATCTGTTACAAGCTGCATAAATGTCTGATTCATCCCTAATTTTCTATTATACACTGGTCATTCAGAAAATACTGGTTCAATGAATGATACAATTTTTGTAAATGTTGGGGCATTTCATTAAATACTATCCAAAACCAAATCACAATTAGGTAATACCACCTACTGATGTTATCAGAGAGGTCTTAAAGTACTGGGAAACGGTTACTTTATCAGTAGCAACAATACTGTCACTTTCCTTGATCTAACAGATCACTTCAATCACTTGTGTACGTCTGCCAAACAGTCGAATCTAAATTATCAGTTTGTCTCTCATTCAAGTAAAAATGTTCCATAAAGAAAAGTTTAAGTTGCAACTCAAACAACTGCAGAAGTGCTTTTCCTCCAGAAAATCATCCCAAAAAGTGTTTTATGCAGGATGCCTGGGTGGCTCAGTCGGTTGGGCCGCTGCCTTCGGCTTGGGTCACGATCCCAGCATCCTGGAATCAAGTCCCCCATCGGGCTCCTTGCTCATCGGGGAGCCTGCTTCTCTCTCTCTGCCCTCTGCCTGCCACTCTGCCTGCTTGTGCGCGCGCGCTCTCGCTCTCTCTCTCTCTGACAAATAAATAAATAAAATCTTTAAAAAAAATTGTTTTATGCATACTTTCCACTTGATCACACAGAATATTTTAAGAATGTATACCCAAGGGTCAGAATGGTAATAATATCTATTCTTCATCAAGAATGTTTCTTTCTTTTTGCAATCAAGACAAAAAAATTTTAAGTGAAAGTGGCAGCTTTTAAAAATGCAAAGAACATGGGGCACCTGGCTGGCTGTTGGTGGAGCATGAGGCTCTTGATCCCAGGGTTGTAGGTTTGAGCCCCACACGTTGGGTGCAGAGATTATTTTCACAAAAAACAAACAAACAAACAAACAAACAAAAAAAAACACAAAAAACCACCTTAAAAAATTTTAAATTTATAAATAAATAAATAAAGTGACTATTAGTACAGTTTAGAGCCACTGTGTTGATCTGGGCCAGGATACTGAACTACATAGGTCGAGTTTTAGCAACTTATGTTTCTGTACCACCAGTACAAATGCTGATACAGTAAAAAGGGCAAATGTCTTAGTGTTGGTGTAAAGACAGTTTTAATTACAAAGAATCCATGGAACAGTCTTAGGGACTTGAAGAAGGGTTTCATGGACTACCCAAGAACCCCCTATATAGTGCAAAAAGCTGAAGTCCTTAAGTACTTCTCTTCCATTCCTTACCTCCAACTAAGCGGTAACCACTTTGAAAAGTGTGGTCACACCACCCTTTAATACACACACACTTGCATCCCTGTATTTGGTAAAAATGTAAATGCAACATGTATCATTCTGAAACTTTGTCTCTTGAGACTTATTTCCAGATCTACCTTATTCTTTATTCCACAATCTAAATACATTATAAATTTGCTTAACCATTTTCCCCTATTAGGCATTCAGGTTATGTCTTTAAAAACAGCACAATCATGGGGCGCCTGGGTGGCACAGTGGGTTAAAGCCTCTGCCTTCAGCTCTAGTCATGATCCCAGGGTCCTGGGATTGAGCCCCGCATCCGTCTCTCTGCTCAGCAGGGAGCCTGCTTCCTCCTCTCTCTCTGCCTGCTTCTCTGCCTACTTGTGATCTCTATCAAATAAATAAATAGAATCTTTAAAAAAAAAATAAAAACAAAAAAACAAAAACTAGCACAATCAGTATCTTTTTTTTTTTTTTTAAGATTTTATTTATTTGACGGAGAAAGAGATCACAAGTAGTCAGGACAGAGCAAGCAGGCAGAGAGAGCAGGGGAAGCAGGCTCCCCACTGAGCAGAGAGCCTGATGTGGGGCTCGATCCCAGGACCCTGAGATCATGACCTGAGCTGAAGGCAGAGGCTCAACCCACTGAGCCACCCAGGCACCCCTACAATTAGTATCTTTGTGTAAATATCTTCAATGGGTTAGTGTTCTGGAGCCATTTTGATCATTAAAAATCTGTTCAACAATTCTTAAAACTTTATGCTATAATTAAGGAAAATCTAAGAACCTGGTTAAAATCAATGATGAAAAGCTCCATTATAAACATGTATCAGAACCAGTTTTCCATTTTTCTGGCTCTTGGTGAAAAAACTAAATTTAAGAGGCAAAAGATTCCACAGAATGCTGACTATTTATGGGTATCAAAAGTAAGCTGTACATGCAGCTAATGGCAGCTATGTTATCTTTTTTTTTTTTTTAAGATTCAAACTTTTTTTTATTTTTAGGTAATCTCTGCACCCAATGTGGGGCTTGACCTTACAACCCTGCAACTGAGTTACACGCTCCACTAACAGCCAGCCAGATGCCCCAGCTATGTATGTTTAAGAACAATTTCAGCTCAACACCTTATCAAGATAGATAACAATGTTAAAAAAGCAGGATTATCCTCCTTTAACCTACCATCTAGCCCTACAGTTCTACAGCCAATTACCAAAATGACACAAAGAGCTGACAATGGAGATGGTCAAGCTGATGTGGAAAGAAAAGACCTTTATGAACTATAAATTCTCAGTAGCGTTACTTAATTTTAATTTGACCTAATAACAACAGAAAATTGTTTTAAGGTAGATATGTTGGTATTTTAATTTCTACTTAAAAGCAGTGTTCTAATACTACAGAAAACATAATTGAGAATGACTTACCATCTTCAAAGGGTGTCCCTTCTGGTCTGAAAACGAGAAGATTTCTGATTAAGAGATGTTTCATTCTGCCTTTTCCTGATTTTTTTTTTTTTCTCTCCTAAAGTAGGCTTCAGGCCCAGTGCTGAGCCCAAAACAGGGCTCAACCCTAAGATCCTGAGATCCAAAATCTGAGCTGAGATCAAGAATCAGCTACCCGACTGAGCCACCCAGGTGCCCCGTTTTCTTGATTTTTAAGAGTGGAAAGGATAAACTCAAACAGAGAAAGAGGGGCTCATTTTTATTGTTTAGTATTATCCTAGCCCTAGATTTTTATAGACGAAGGCATAAAGAATAACTATTTTCTAAGTTTTCATGTTTTGGCACACAATTTTAGCACACAATTCAGTTCATAAATACCAGTCATTTTGTAAATGTGTATTCTTAAGAGAAAAAAAACTCGTATTTTCAATTTACAACAATAAGATAGAAATACCCTTTAAGATAACTGTACCAAACCAAAGTGTCCTGCTTCCCAACAAAGCAACAGCTCTGTTCAAAACAGCTAGACAGAACTGACTGTAACAAAGAAACCCCACTTTCTTTTGCTTTAATCTTTTCCCTGCCTCCACATCCCAATTTCATCTTTCCTAAGCAGCACCATGAAGTTCAATTATTTTTTGCATGTTAGCCTGAATTTAATATTTAATTTAATATAATCTCTTTAGAAGAATAAACTAACTTAATTTTTCACTATTTAACTCATAACTAATTCAATGGCAACTCAGAATTCTGCTTATGAAGGTGTTCCTTCCTTTAAAGTTTTAGTGCAAACCCTAGTTTTGAAAAGCATGAAAGAAAAAAGACCAAGCCCAGAAAAACAGAAAAAAAAGGCATAAGGAAATTTTAAATCAGGAAGCATATACGTGGGGAGCCTAGCATATAATGTGGTTAAGCAGCCAACTCTCGATTTAAACTCAGGTCATGATCCTAGGGCTGTTGAGACTAAGCCCCGTGTAGGGCTTGGCACAAGCTGTGGAGCCTGCTTGAGATCCCCCCCCCCCCCCCCGCCCTTCTGTTCCCACCCCCCAACCTGTTTCTCTTGGAAAAAAGCAAGCAAGCAAGCAATATTCACAATATATATAATGTATTAAACATTTTTTGTTAATTCTTGCCACACTGGAAGCTCTGATAAAAGAATGAAATGCAAGCATAAACATTTGGTACATTTTGTACAAAATAACTTACCCTTTCTTTTCAGTTTCAAATGATATTTTTAATCAGGTAAAACTCAGTAATTATAAAATCATAGGCAGTAACACCAACACAAATTTTACTTAACTGCAAAAACACTTCGCAGAATTTAAAAAAAAATTTTGCAGTTTTTTTAAGAGCCCCTGATTCCACTTCAGCCTCTTTGCCTAATTGACACATTCACTTTTCTTAAAGAATTACTATACCTATCATTTGTTTTATCTTTCTACTCACCCAAATATAACTGCATTCCACTGCATAATATTGTTTTCAGATGGTGCACCACTGACACCCACAGGTGGGTCCTCTTGCAACCTAGAAATCCACAGTAGTAATTTTCAAAGTTGAACATCAAGGTCACTACGCAGGCCAAAGAGAACCGTTATGGACTATTCTACCTACTTTGACACAAACTAAGTCATTTCCTTGTTCTTGTGTTGAGGTGGGCTAAACCATATGACTTAAAAATAAATCAACCACCTATATACTTATTAAATACCTCTCCAAATTGTCTAAATTCCGAACAGCTTTGGACTCAATCCTCTCATTATGAAGGTTAAGATGTATCTTCGGGAAGTGATGCATACAGACTGCCATTAACAACAAAAATTAAAAGCCCCAAGTGCAAAAACCATTTTCACAGACCATCTTTTTTGCTGCTGTAAATATAGAAAGGCGGTCCGTGTGAGTCTAAACCATTGCTACCAATGCAACATGGCCACCAACCCCCCACACCAAGGCAAACATTAAATGGCTGAAAACACTAATATTCAATTTAATTAGCAAACTAGTTTTAAGCAGGAGAGTAGCTTTATCCCATTTGCTTCAATTAGCAACAGCTTTTAAAATAATCAAGCCTCAGTTATGTTTTTCATCTGTCCCTATTTTAAAGATCTGCGCTACAGCTAAATCTACCTCTATCAGGAGACCCGATACAAGGCTACCTTCCAACATCTGTCACAATCAAATTCTCATAACCTGAAAACCCTTGGAAAACTACCAAAGGTGCTCTGTGTTCAACTCAGAATTTAACAGAGATGAGCAGTGAGAAACCAGAGCAACAATGGACATAAACTGGAAGTTTTATTACATGGCTTTCACTCATCGGAGTTAACATGAAATTTGATTTTAAGCTGGAGAAGATAACTTTTGCACCAGAGCATCTCCTTGTAAAGGCTGTCATTTCAATAGAAAAATAAACGAGGGACGCCTGGGTGGCTCAGTTGGTTAAGCAGCTGCCTTCGGCTCAGGTCATGATCCCAGCGTCCTGGGATCGAGTCCCACATCGGGCTCCTTGCTCGTCGGGGAGCCTTCTTCTCCCTCTGCCTCTGCCTGCCATTCTGTCTGCCTATGCTTGCTCTCTCTCCCTCTCTCTCTCTGACAAATAAATAAATAAAAAAAAAGAAAGAAAAATAAACGAGACATTTTATACACATATCTGTATGTAGTGATTGCCACAGGACATGATACTTTGAAATTAGGCTTTTCAAACAGTTTTCAGTCAGGCTCAAACACATCAAGCCACACGACTAGAAAGAAGCCTTTAAAGAATAAGGCTGCTTCTCGCCCACCAAAGATAAACGGCTCATTACGAATACATTCAATGATAAAACCGCCCAAAGCCCAAAAGAACGGCTTCCAAATGCCTCATCTATGCCTTTATAGTGGCGAAGTTGAAAGGTTACTGCCTGAGCAGCTAACCTAAGTTTTTATACTAGATATTTTGTCTCAATCAGGGCAGATCTCTCCAGGAAAACAAAAACAAAAACCACACTCAAAAATGTGCAGTGGATCGTAATGCTAAGTTTTCTCATTTTCCCCCCGTACCTCCAAGCATTCAATCAAAGGTAAACAACTGAAAAAAAGTCACTTCCTCCTCACTAACCCAAGCACCACCTAACAAAACCCTATTTTACAAAAGGAGGCCCAGGGAGTATCGGGTTAGCGCCAGTCCCCAAGAAGGCATTTTTTCCAGACTTTGGAGGCTATAGATAGGGCTTTGAACACCAGGCCACAGAGCTGAGTTCCAGAAGGCACTGGCATTCCGGGCTGCCAGCCCGAGTCCCAGGTCTCTAAGCCAGTTCTCAAGGTCCTTTCGGGCGGGTGAGGGAGACTCGGGTTTCGGAAGATGGGTTAACCACCTCCGGACCTCGCGCTGCAGACCCCACCCTCACTGCAGAAAGAATGGGAGGGGCGCTTTTCGCCCCAACCCTGCCCCTCAGCGAAGACCGCAGGGCTATCCGGGAAAACTGGTGCAGCAAGCAAGAAGAAAGATTCTGCAAGGCTTTGCTTCTGGGGGACAGGGGCGGACACGACAGGATGCAAGGGCGGAGAGATGAGGCCTGAGCTCTAGGGCCAACGTCGGGCAGCTGACCCAAGTGGGCAGCGGGGAATCCTTGGACAGACCACAGCCATCTTTCTACCTCTGGGGGCGGGGAGCGGTAATCGCGAAATTTCTTGCGTCGGAAGAGTGAGCAAACAAGGATGGGGGAGTGCGAATGGGGGCCAGGACTGGGCTTCCGTCGGTACCGCTGGGCCCACGGTCGGCCCTCATCGGGTTATGAGAGGAAAGTGTCCCGGATCCCCGCCCTGCAGGCCCGCAGCTATGGGGAGGAGCCTTCAACCAGGCTAAGGTGAGGGCCCTTACCGCTTGAAATCCCGCATGAGCCTCCTCCGGGCCGGAGTCGACATGCTCCCCAGCTGCCCCGCGGTCAGTCTGAAAGAAAAGAGTCCCGCGCAGCCCCCCCACCCCCCGGCGCGGCGGCCGAATCACTGAGGGTCACCGCCGCCGCCGAGGCTGCACAAACAACCCTGCAATGACGTCTCCCTCCGCCGCCTCCAGATCCCTCCGCCCTCCGCCAGTACCACGGATTGAGGGGTGGGGGAGAAGGGCACGGGACGTATGAGAGCTCGTTACGGGAGCTTTTGCGCAGGGTTCTATCCATTTGGGCCTCCCGATCTAATCGATAAATTAGTGTTCTCTGTTCTCAGTCTGGAGGTTGTGGATTAAGAAATCCCGAAACCGAAACACCATCCTGTGTCTCCCCCTTTCAGTACTTTAAACTCGACCGGGTGGGGACAGAGAGGCTCATCCGGGGCCAGACACATCAGGGAAAGGAGGTGGGATGACGTAAGGTCACGTGACTGCCGGCGGCGTTGTCAACAATCCACCCCTGAGGGGGAGGGGACGAAGTATCTAGAACCACGTGTCCCTCTGACGAGATTAGAACAGATCACGTGGAAGTGTCGTCTGAATCTCAGTCAGGTCTATGGAGCAAATGATTAAATTTATGGGTGTGCGGACGGGGAGAGGTCTTTTCTAGTTTTTCCTCCAGTTTGCTTCATGAACAGGGTCGGCGATCGTGGCGGGAGCAAAAGCCTGTTTTATTTCTTAATTCTTTAAAACAGAGCCAAAAATAATATAGATTTAAAATCTTTTCTTGTTGGTTCAATGGCTTATCAAATCTGGTACATGGGACAGAGAGAGGGAACTTCCATTTTTTTTAATAGTAGGTGCAGCATTGCAATATTAAGGCCCACACCAAGTAAAATTCCCTGAAATGCTCCCATAAGGTCACCAAATAACCTGTATGTGCATTACGCTGGGGTTGCCAGGGTTGGAAATTGAGGACAAAAAAGAATGGTATAGAGATTGTCTTAAGGTTTGTTGACTATCTCTATGGAATTACATTCTAGCAGGAGTCTGCTCTCATTTGAGGATTGGTGTCAAAAATGTGTCAAAATCAATGGATTTGGCTAAGATGAGGGTACATGGAGATGAAATCTCAAAGCATTTAGAAGGGTACTTGGTTGTCAAGAAACCTTACAAATATGACTCGGATGTGGGGAAGAGATTTTGCAGACATGGGTGGGGGTTATGTATCTAACCCGGATAACTCACCTCACTTTTCTACACCAGCAAGTAAGGTGCAAATGAGCCTGAAATGTCACCCACCACCAGGGAGCTCAGAGGTGTTGATGCAGCCTGTGAGGATTTTGACATTTCCTTGAGTTCCCTCCTTCCATTGTCTTTGATTCCTGGCCTTGGGGCTTCAATGGTCTGGAGGACTCAGAGATCTTTACATACTTCTGGGTAATTCTCCAGCCCAAGGCCAAATGGGATCATTGCACCAAGTTGCCCATAGTTTCAGGGAAATTGACGAAGTTAATTTCCCCCCACTTTCTTGCTACCTCCTTTTCCTGAAGTCTTGAATTCTGTATTTTGCTTTTATAACTGCCTTGGTGATCAAGTTAGCCAATCCTAACTCTTGATAGGTTCTGTGATGCATTTACAAATGAGATTCTCCAAATCAAAAGCTGAATATTCTCATTTTTTGCCTTCCTGCCATAGTGATCCTAACTCTCCCCAGGATATAGCTAAAGATGAAGACATACATGTAGGTTCACACGCAGTGAAATGGTAAAGATAATCTTCAAAAAATACCGTATTATGTCACTTACCTAAGAATGTGTAATTGTTACGGAAACTCATAGTTTATGGAGGCTGTCAGATCAGCAGAACCCCATGTCCAGTTCTTAAGCAATAGTTAATGGTCCTCCCTCCCCCCGCTCTGCTGCGCCCTTGTATGTTGGGCCACGTCGGTCTATCTACGGAACCCTTTTACTTGTTTTCCCTAAGAGGGTGTTTTTTAAAAGGTGTTCTACGAGTCGAAAAAAAATTTTTTAAGTATGTAGCAGTAAAAGATGAGTTCAAGAAACATTCTTGATTTGACAAACGTCTTAACCTCGTTTTAAAGATGAATTTCGACAGCTGAGATCGAACTCAGGTCTATGAAATATTAATGTCACTAGGTAACTTAGACGACTATAATTACACAAGACTTCCTTGGAAGACTAGTTTTACAACACGTTTCTACTTAACGACTCCAGCCATCCTTTTAGGACGCTGAACCAGCGGCAGAAGTTCTTTGTCCTGGGGGCATCTAAGACGGAGGTCGGGCAAGCCTCCGCCTCTCTTGCCCCTCCCTAAAAGACACGCAGACCCTCGGTGCAGTAAAATGTGGATTCTCCTCCACCTCTGCTCAAAACCAGCCTTGTGAGTTGTTCTCAACCCATATACTTCCCACCGCAAGCCCAAAAAAGCTTTCACTTGGCACGCCCCGAGAACTCATTTTCACCATATCTCATTTTCTCTTCCGGGTCGTGCCGGATGCGACCGATGTTCCGGCCTTGCGCAGTAGGCCCTGAGCGCGAGGTCAGCGGCAGTGTTGCCATGGTAGCAGGCTCCCTGGAGCTAGCCGGGCTGACAAGTTAAACAGAGTCGGTGTCCATTTGTTCCGCCGGGTGTGCGGCGGAGCCAGGCCGGCGGGACTACGAAATGGGCTGAGACGTCGGCGGCTGACCGGACGAGGTCTGCTGCAGGGCAAGGGGTGCAACACTGGTCCGGGACCCTAA
The DNA here is from genome assembly GCF_902655055.1 of Lutra lutra. NCBI lineage: Eukaryota > Metazoa > Chordata > Mammalia > Carnivora > Mustelidae > Lutra > Lutra lutra. The sequence goes on along the minus strand of NC_062282.1, from coordinate 73,732,894 downwards.
GAGGTCTGGTTTGAGGAACCGGCGGGGCTGAGGTTTTCTTCGGTCCGGGGGTCTAATCTGTGCGCCACGGCACTGTTTCGGGAACCACCATAGTTGAGGGCCATATGACAGGAAGTATGCGGACCCCATTCCTGATGAATTGGTGACAGGTAGTGAGGGAATGACCTAGACAGCAGGAAGCTCCCTAATTTCTGGTGAGCGCTGGAGCCCCACAGGGACACCCTACTGTCTAGTTGGCAGAGTTACCGAGGACAAACAAGCATCTGTGGAAAAGATTAATATTTTCCATGTTTACGTCTTTTAAAATACGGGTGTATTGTGGAAATGCAGTGTCCAGCTTGAATAAATAAAAGTAAAAATGTTTAACTTTTTTTTTCCCTTTATTTTTATGAAGAAGAATCCGGACTTGAAAATGGAGATGTATGAAACCCTCGGAAAAGTGGGAGAGGGAAGTTATGGAACAGTCATGAAGTGTAAACATAAGGATACTGGGCAGATAGTGGCCATTAAGATATTTTATGAAAAACCGGAAAAATCTGTCAACAAAATTGCAACGAGAGAAATAAAGTTTTTAAAGGTTTGCTTCTTTTACCTTAATTGCCATAAATCAAGAGAGGAATTGTTATGGAATAAAAAATTATATAAGGAATCTTTTAGTTAACACATGTATGAAGACATATAGTAGACATAAAAAAGTGTGGTACCTTATTGTCTACATTTTGAAATTTTATAGTGATACAAGATATATATGCTTATATATAATGTAACAAAAATTATGCCAAATATTATTAAATATTTTTCAGAAATAGTAAAAGTATCTGCTTTAAAGTACTTTTATTGTTTAATCCGAAAGATGGAAAGTCACTTGAAAACAATACTGAATATTGTATTGACTCATAATAAATGCCAAGTGATTAACACAAAGTCCAGTTAAGTAGAGAAATTTTTTTGGAGGAAATGGGACATGTATTTGGTCTTAAAGGATGTGCAAAATTTAGGTAGGAGGTAGAAACTATTGTATTCTAGGTTAGGGGAACAACATAAACTCAGATGTCCAAGCAGGAAAAAGAACAGAGAGCAGAGACATTGGTTGGTCTGTAGATTTTTTTGTACAGAGTATCAAGAGGTGAGATTAGAGAAGTAAACTGGAGTTAGGTTCTAAAGTCTTGGCTTAAAAGGACAAACTTTGATTTTGTAAGAGGTGGAAGGTTTTGAATTCAAAATAAAGCAACTATATATAATAATTTAGCACTATTTTTTAGAAAAGTCTGGAAGACAGAGTAAAAATAGGGAGGTCTGTTATAAATTTAATTCAAGAATCCTGGTAAATATTATGAGAATCCTTGCTGGGTTGCAGAAACTTGAATTTAAAGTTAGAAAAGCAAAGTTAAAATAGAATATATTGCAAAAGAAGACATGAAAGAATGTAGAAGGAAACAGAGGGAGGCAGAAGAATTAATGAGGTTCAGTGACTGTTCTCACTGATGGAAATATGAAAGACCCAAATGAGAAATGGACTGGAAACTAGTTCAGTTTTAGAAATGTTGAATTTTTTGTGACAAGAATACATTTAAGTAAAGCTGACTAGTATGGTTTTAGAAATGGGATGGAAAACAGAATTTTGTGTAGGTATGACAGGTCAACCCAAGGGAAAGAACTTAGGACTGTGAAGAAAGGAGCATTAACATTCCTTAGGGATTAGGGTACAAAACTAGTGATTAAAAAAATATTTAGGGGCGCCTGGGTGGCTCAGTGGGTTAAACCACTGCCTTCGGCTCAGGTCATGATCCCAGGTCCTGGGTTCGAGCCCCACATAGGGCTTTCTGCTCAGTGGGGAGCCTGCTTCCTCCTCTCTCTCTGCGTGCCTCTCTGCCCTCTTACTTGTGATTTCTCTCTGTCAAATAAATAAATCTTTAAAAAAAAATAAAAATAAAAAATAAATAAAAAAATATTTAAATCTACATATTTTATTTATTAGAATTTATCTAGATGCTTTAAGGTTTATGACTTTGACAATATAGTCTAGATGTTTTATGTGATGAAGAAAACCGTCTTTCATTTTTATCTGATACAAAAGTAATATTCACCTCTATTTTATAATTGAAGTATAATTAACATACAATGTTATGTTAATTTCAAGTGTACAGTGTAGTGATTTGACATTTCTTTACATTATTGAGTGTTCACCATCAAGTGTAGTCGTCATCTGTCACATACAATGTTATTGACCATATTCCCTGTGCTATACTGTTTGTTTCTGTAATTTTTTTTTAGTTTTATACCCGGAAGCTTGTACCTCTTAATCCCCTTTTATCTATCTCACCCACTCACTTCCCTCTGTCCTCTCTGGCAACCACCAGTTTGTTTTCTGTATTTAAGAGCCTGCTTGATTTTTTTTAAAAAGATTTTTATCCATTTATTTGACAGACAGCGATCGCAAGTAGGCAGAGAGGCAGGCAGAGAGAGAGGAAGGGAAGCAGGCTCCCCACTGAGCAGAGAACCCGATGTGGGCCTTGATCCCAGGACCCTGGGATCATGACCTGAGCTGAAGGCAGAGGCTTTAACCCACTGAGCCACCCAGGTGCCCCTGATTTTTTTTGTTTGTTCATTTGTTTTGTGTTTTTTGGATTCCACATATAAATGAAGTCATATGGTATTTGCCTTTCTTTGTCTGACTTATTTCACTTAGTGTAATACTTTCTAGGTCCATCCATGTTGTTTCAAATGTTAAGATCTCATATTGGGGGGAGGCGCCTGACTGGCTTAGTCAGTAGAGCATGTGACTCTTGATACCAGGTTGTTGAGTTTGAACCCCACATTGGGTGTAGAAATAAATTTTAAAAAAATCTAAAAAAAAAAAATCTTTTTTTTTTTTTATGATTGGGTAATATTCCATTGTATATGCACACCATATCTCTTTTATCCATTCATGTAATGACGGATACTTTGGTTGCTTCCATATCTTGGCATTGTAAATAACACTGCAGTAAACATAGGGGTGCATATATATATATATTTTTAAGATTTATTTATTTATTTGACAGAAATCACAAGTAGGCAGAGAAGCAGGCAGAGAGAGAGAGGGAAGCAGTCTCCCTGCTGAGCAGAGAGCCCAATGCGGGGCTCAATCCCAGGACCCTGGGATCATGACCTGAGCTGAAGGCAGAGGCTTTAACCCACTGAGCCACCCAGGCGCCCCACATATATCTTTTTGAATTAGTGTTTTCACTTTGGGCAAATACCCATTAATGGAATTACTGGATCATGTGTTATTTCAACTTCTAATTTTTTGAGCAACCTCCATACTATTTTCCATAGCAGATTCTTCAATTTATAGTCAGCCCCCACAACAGTGCTTTTCCTCCACATTCTTGCTAATACTTGTTATTTTCTTGTCTTTTTAATGCTAGCCATTCTGATTGGTGTGAGGTGATATCTCATTGTGGTTTGATTTGCATTTCCCTGATGACAAGTGTTGTTGAGCATCTTTTATGAGTCTGTTTGCCACCTGTATATCTCCTTTGGAAAAATGTCTATCCAGGTCCTTTGCTCATTTTTAAATAGTATTGTTTGTCTTTTTTAGTGTCAAGTTGTGTAAGTTCTTTATATATGTTTAATATTAAACCCTTATCCTAGACATCATTTTTAAGTGTCTTCTCCCATTCAGTAGGTTGCCTTTTTGTTTTGTTAATGGTTTCCTTTGCTGTGCAAAGGATTTTTATTTTGGTATAGTCCCAATAGTTTATTTTTGCTTTTGTTTCCCTTGCCTGAGGACACAGATCCATAAACATGTTGCTAAGGGTGATCTCTAAGGGAGTACTGCCTAATGTTTTCTTTTAGGAGTTTTACAGCTTCAGGTCTCACATTTAGGTCTTTAACCCATTTTGAGTTTATTTTTGTGTATGGTGTTATAAAGTGGTGCAGTTTCATTTTTTTGCATGTAGCTGTCCTGTTCCCCCAGTAGTATTTGTTGAAAAGACTGTCTTTTTGTGATTCTCTTGCCTCTGCTGTCAATTAATTGACCATGTAGGTGTGTTCTGTTCTTTTCATTATGCCTCTTCTGTTTATGTGTGTGTTCCATTGAACTCTGTTGATCTATGTGTCTATTTTTGTGTCAGTATCATACTATTTTGATACTGCAGCTTTGTAGTATATCTTGAAATCTGGGCTTGTGATACTTGCAGCTTTGTTCTACTTTCTCCAGATTGCTTTAACTATTCGAGGTCTAAATTTTAGGATTAATTGTTCTAGTTCTATGAAATTCTCCTCTTTCTTTGTAAGTCTATGTTAGATATGATGGATCAATTTGGGTTTTTGCTTGTATTTTTGTTTTTTAAAGATTTTATTTATTTGTCAGAGAGAGAGAGAGTGTGTGCACACGCACAAGCAGGGGGCACACAAGCAGAGGGAGCAGCAGGCAGAGGGAGAAGCAGGCTCCCCACTAAAAAAGGAGCCTAATTCAGGACTCAGTCCCAGGACCCTGGGATCATGACCTGAGCCAAAGGCAGACCCTTAACCAACTGAGCCACCCAGGTGTCCCTCAAATTGTTTAAATAAAATAAATATATTAGGCATCTCTATTTGTGGATTGTTGAGTTACTCTATTTCTAGACAGTGTAAAGAAAAGGTAGAATCAGTGAAGATGTTATGATTTTGTGAGATGCCACTGCTGTTCCTGATGACCTAAAACATTATAATACCGTAAGGCAACTGTTGTATACCATAAGTGAAAATTTGCTTAGATGGAGATCTTCTCCCAGGCAATATCTTTTGCTCTTTCTTCAGCTCTGTTACATTTAAGCTGATTATTTTTTTTCTAGTTTATCATTTTGTAAAAACAACCAATATGTTGCAAGAACACATAAAGCAAATAGAAGATGTAGTTAACGGGGCACCTGGGTGGCTCAGTGTTTAAAGCCTCTGCCTTCTGCTCAGGTCATGATCCCAGGCTCCTTCTCTGCTCAGCGGGGAGCCTGCTTCCTCCTCTCTCTCTGCCTGCCTCTCTGCCTACTTGTGATCTCTGTCAAAAAAATAAAAATAAAATCTTAAAAAAAAAAAAAGAAGATGATGTAGTTAACTATTACAACTATTATACAAACTGTTTGGAAACACCTTAAATATTTATTCTCATTGGCTTGTTTGTTTGGGTGTTTTGTTTGTTTGTTTTATTTTTAAGTAGGCTCCACACTGGGCCTGAGATTTTTTTTTTTTTTAAAGATTTTTTATTTTATTTATTTGAGAGAGAGACAGTGAGAGAGAGCATGAGTGAGGAGAAGGTCAGAGAGAGAAGCAGACTCCCCGTGGAGCTGGGAGCCCGATTCGGGACTCGATCCCGGGACTTCGGGACTCGATCCCGGGACTCCAGGATCATGACCCGAGCCGAAGGCAGTCATCCAACCAACTGAGCCACCCAGGCGTCCCTGGGCCTGAGATTTTTAAATTGATTTTATCTAATTCAACAAGAGAGAGTTCTTGGATTAATTCACATTTTTAGTCTAAAAAGGTTGCCATTATGACTTCATTTGAATTAAATTTTTATCTGCTAGAATTTTATTAAATACAGTTAGAGTAATTAGTGACAATAGCTGTAGAAAAGTTGTCTGGTAATGAAGGAAAACAAAAGTAAACAACTTGAGGAGTAGCAATGGAGAATTTCTAGGAGTTTCATGGTTAATCTGAGAAAAAATTCTTTCCCCTGGTGGATCTTCCATAATGCTTATTGACTCACATTAACTCTTCGTTGCTTTAGCCTTTAAAATAAAGACTAGAGAAGGAATCAGTAATTTTTCTTAGCTGAAGGATTAGTAGTGTAGTGTCCAAAAGCAGTCAGTTGTCTTTGGTGCTACTAGCATGGTGTCACTGCGGCGCTCTGGCATCTTGCCAACCAGGGAAATTGGGAACAAAATAGGAAAGTAATCTGGCATTATATTCTGGCATGTTTTTCTTTTAGTTGTATTTTAAGGACTTTGGACTATGTGTTAGTACAGATAAGTAGAAAAATTTATTATTGTGCTGTTAGAATAAAGACAAATATTTTTCATAACATTTAATTTTCTAATGAATCTAATATTGAAAATATACCTCTCAATTTTTAGCCAAATGAATAAATGCTTTTAGTAATTTGAAAATGTTAAATATTTGAGAACTGGTAATAATTAAGTTAGCATGTTAAAAAATAAGCGGGATAAAATACTGAACCTCATTTGTTTTCTAAGCTGATAAATGCCATTTTTTACCTTCTGAAGTTAACACTGATTGTTACTAGTTTAAGGTGTTTATTTTATTTAGTAGAATGTTACAAACAGTGAACAAAAAGGTATCCATAAATAATTGTATATTTTTGTGAAGTTCCTATGACTGTAAATTGTTATTTTGTGTATCTGTAAAGTTTCTATGTATTTTGATTCTCTTTTGTTCTAGTGTAATTAATTAATTTATACTGTCCACCTGGAACTTATGTTTCACTTTTGAGAGTTGAGGATCAAACTAAGAAAATCATTTCTTTGAAATCATCATGTACTGAGTGGCATTAAAATCCATGCTCATTTGAAAACATAAAATTTTAAATTCCAGATGTTAGACTTAACTATGAACCAAGTTGAGGGATAGAAAGATATATCTTGGGGCACCTGGATGGCTCAGTGGGTTAAGCCTTTGCCTTCGGCTCGGGTCATGATCTAAGGGTCCTGGAATTGAGCCCCACATCGGGCTCTCTGCTCAGCGGGGAGCCTGCGTCCCCTGCCCCCCACCTGCCTCTCTGCCTACTTGTGATCTCTCTCTCTCTCTCAAATAAATAAATAAAATCTTAAAAAAAAAAAAAGAAAGAAAGATATGTCTTAGGGGCACCTGGATGATGCAGTAGGTTGAGTGTCTGACTCTTGATTTCAGCTCAGGTTATGATCTCAGTCTTGTGAAATGGAGCTCCACATCCACTGAGTGCAGAGCCTGTTTGGGATTCTCTCTCTCCGGGTCCTTCTCCCCCACCCATTTGTACACACTCTCACTCTCCCAAATAAAGAAAACTTAAAAAAAAAAAAAAAGGTATGTCTTAGCAGCATACCAACTTGCATTATAGTACATTAACTCTAAATTATTTTAACAAATAATCAAATGCCAACTTGAGGGGCACCTGGGTGGCTCAGTGGGTTGGGGCCTCTGCCTTCAGCTCCGGTCATGATCCCAGGGTCCTGGGATCAAGCCCCGAATCGGGCTCTCCGCTCAGCAGGGAGTCTGCTCTCCTTCCTCTCTCTCTGCCTGCCTCTCTGACTACTTGTGATCTCTGTCTGTCAAAAAAAAAAAAAAAAAATGCCAACTTGAAGTAAGACAGTACATCTCCCCTTGTTCTGTATGTATTAACTATGAAATAGTTCAGCATTTTCTTAGGTTTATTTTTTTTAGTAATCTCTATACCCAACATGGGGCTCAAACTCACCACTGCAAGATCAAGAGTTGCATGCTGTTCTGACTGAGTCTCTCTAAACCAGGAGCCCCTAGCTTAGCATTTTTTAAAAATAAGAATGTAAACAAATAAGTTGAAAATTTCCTATTGACATTCATGGAGTAAAATAGGCTTAGAATAGGGACACCTATGTGGCTCATTCAGTTAAGTGTCTGCCTTTGACTCAGGTCATGATCCCAGGGTACTGGGACGGAGCCCCAAGTTGGGCCCCCTGCTCATCAGGGAGACTGCTTCTCCCTCTTCTCCCTGTTCATGCTTGTTCTCGATCTCTCTCTCTCTCTCAAATAAATAAATAAAGCCTTTAAAAAAATAGGCTGAGAATATTTATGCTTTCAAAAATTATGTAGGTATCTTATATATATGTATAAATTATTATGCATGAAATAATGTATTATAAATCTGTTTCTTCTGTTAATAGCAATTTCATCATGAAAACCTGGTCAATCTGATTGAAGTTTTTAGGCAGAAAAAGAAAATTCATTTGGTGTTTGAATTTATCGACCACACGGTATTAGATGAGCTACAACATTATTGTCACGGACTAGAGAGTAAACGACTTAGAAAATACCTCTTCCAGATCCTTCGAGCAATTGAATATCTTCACAATAATAACGTAAGTGCTTCAGAGTAAGCCAAACTATAGGACGTATATGAATCGTAAATGCTCTTTAATGAAGGTTTTAAAAGTATTTTTCTGTACAATAGTAATTGTTATCCTGAAACTGGGGCCATTACCTATACTTTAGTTGCAGAATTGCCAAATGTGTTAAGTACACAGTAATAAAGTTGTAACTCTAACAATAGGACAGACAAAGGATGGGGTGCTAAAGGAAGTATCAGTAATTTGGTAAGGAGGAACCAGCCATCAAGTGGGACCTTTTATTGGGGAAAGTACATCAAAATGTTGCCAGGCAGGCTCAAATGAAGGAAGGTTTGGAGGTAGGAACTAGAGACTAGGATGGGGAATGGCAAATAAATGTAGATGCCTTTAAGGAAAGAAAGCAGAAAGAAAGTTGCTAAGAGGTACATAGTCTTGCTTAACATGAAAAAATCAAGACCGAAAAGATCAACTGTTCTGAATTTTAGTCAGCTGCCTAGTAAGTGTTTAGTTCAGCAGGTTTTTATGGAGGTATTTCATTCCCAACTTCAGCTCTACTCTCTGGAAATTTAGATATATATTCAGGAAATAACAGGAAGAACCTAAAAAAATTTATTAGTAAATGATATAGACAAAACATCTTATATCCTAAGCTTTTTTGGCTATCTTAATTTCTTTCTTTTTTTTTTTTTAAAGATTTTATTTATTTATTTGACAAACAAGAGATCACAAGTAGGCAGAGAGGCAGGCAGAGAGAGAGGAAGGGAAGCAGGCTCCCTGCTGAGCAGAGAGCCCGATGCAGGGGCTCTATCCCAGGACCCTGAGATCATGACCAGAGGCCTTAACCCACTGAGCCGCCCAGGCTCCCCTGGCTATTTTAATTTCTAATTTTCTGTCTTGCTAATAGTGCATCTCATTTTGTAGCTTTTTTTTTTTTTAAGATTTTATTTATTTTTTACAGAGAGAGAGAGACAGCAAGAGAGGGAACACAAGCAGGGGGAGTGGGAGAGGGAGAAGCAGTCTTCTCAACGAGGAGGGAGCTTTATGGGAGCTTGACTAAGCCACCCGGGCACTCCTCATTTTGTAGTTTTGAAATGTGGTTATAATCACAACTGGAATTGATAGTGTCATTTCCTTGCCAGCTGGATCCGCAGGGAGGCATTAAAATGTAATAGTTAAGAAGAGCACAGTCTGTGGAATCAGTCTATCCTAGATTTTCACCCACCATCTTTTCTCTGGGTATCCACATACCTATGCAGTTCACAGCTCACTGCAGTAGAGTGCAGTGACAGGTGGTAGCCCCATTATGCTCTGGTCCCAGGAAAGTTACCTAACCTCCCTGAGCCTCACTGTCCTCATGGGTAAAATGATGTAGTACCTCACAGTTTTTTTGTAACAGTCAAATAAAATAGTAGGTATAAAGTGTTGAGCATTGTGTCAAGCGTATTTTAAGTGCTTAATAAGTAGTGCTGGTAGGGAGTCAGGAATAGTTGTATTATCTGTATCTCTATTCTGCCTTACTTATATGAAAGTGTTTCTTGAATCAAGGGAGACACCAGTATGGGCTATAATCGGAATAGAGGACTTCAAAGAGGAAGTAAAACTAAAGTAAGTAGAATTTGGAATTGTAGCTAAGATTTCACCAGAATAGAAGAGGAAGTAGATTCAGACGGGGTACTGCTGTGAGAACAGTGGCAGGCCTGAGCAGGGGACTTAAGAGAGTGGTGATGAGTGAGCTCTACAGAGACTAGGTAAAGGGTGATAAGATTGCATGGGTTCCCTGAGGAGAGGTTTCCTGAATCTTGAAATTCGTCCTGAAGAGTTTGGACTTTTTCCTGAGGATACTGGGAGACCACAGAAGGGTTTTGAACCTGGCTATAACAGGATTAAAACAAAACCTAAGCTAGGATGCCTGGGTGGCTCAGTTGATAAAGCGACTGCCTTTGGCTCAGATCTTCATCCTGGTGTCCTGGGATGGAATCCTGCATTGGGCTCCCAACTCCATGGGGAGTCTGATTTCCCTCTGACCTTCTCCCCTCTCATGCTCTCTCTCACTCTCTCTCTCAAGTAAATAAACAAAAAATCTTTAAAACAAACAAACAAAAAACCCTAAGCTTATTTTGGCAAGTGTAGAGGAAAAGTATGGGTAGAAGCAGAACAGATGAGAGGCTATTATGACAGTCCAGATATGAAGTGGTAAGGATTTGAAATAGTAAGCGGAAGGATGGCAAAGGCAGTGGATGGAAAGACTCAAAGGGGAAATGATAGGATGTGGGGTCTAAGTAAATATGAGAGGGATGTGAACAAAGTGAGAAATCAAAGATAATTACAAAATTTTTAATTGAGTACAGGAGAATTATGGTGCCACTGGCAGTAACCAGTTTTACAAGGGAGAATTCCTTTTAGAAACATTGATATATTTTAAGGAACAGTGAAAATTTCTAACTCAGAATAGTGGTTGACCTATTATTTAACATGGGCTTTTTAGGAAGTTGTCAGAACTAGATATCCCGATTTGGGAATCTTCCTCTTAGATATTACAGTTGAAGAAGTAAGGATGGATTATTCTCCAAGGAATAAAAAGGAAAGTAAAATGTAGTCCTCAGCACCAAATATGGAAGAATATCCATGGAATCGTGGGGGCAGCAGAGAAAAAGCCCTAGACCTAGACACCTAAATTCTTTTATTCTCTTGGTCTCACCAAGGACCTAAAGGAAAATTATCCCTGTCACTCACCTCACAGAATATTGTAAAGTTAGTTACTCTGGGGAATTAAGTCAGCCATGAATAAAGTGGCTCATTAGAATATTGTTATGCCTATTATCTGGATATCTGGGTTCTGGCCTTGATGATTTAAGGTTATCTTCATGTTGACAAAAATCAAGAAAGGAAAACTTTATTTCCCTAATATCTCCAAAATTCAGATGAATATTTTTATGTAACTGAAATGTCTGAGATAGTGTCTACCATGATACCCATGTTACTGTTCATAAGAATTTAGGAAGTCAGATATAGTTCAGTACTTGAAAAAGCTTTTTATCTCCAGAAATATTTGTTTACCTTCTTTTATTTAATAATGAAAATATGTTTTCTTTCTTACATTGGCTTTTAGGCAGCTCAAATAAAAATTTACTATTCAGTTTCAGTAACTAGTTAATTATAGGAATTTGGTTAATCTTTTTCACTCTGGTTATTGTTTTAAAATTTAAAATTTTGATCTGGTTAGTAGTATAAATAAGCCTCTTAGACCTCAAACAATGTAACATTGTGTGTCAACTATACTTCAATAAAAAAATTTAAAAATATATTATAAAATATCCAAATTATGTAGCATAAAATTATGTGCTATTTGTTTTGAGGTGCATTGCTGGTCTCCCACTATCAAACACACAAGTGAAAGTTGACTATATGACATCCCGCTTTCACAAGTGGGATGTCATATAATTTCAGCTCATTATTTTAGAGCAAATGGGTCTGACAAATTAAAACTGTGTAAACAGGGCCCTGGCTGGCTCAGTTGGTTAAGCATCTGCCTTTGGTTCAGGTCATGATCCCAGGGTCCTGGGATTGAATCCCACATTGGGTTCCTGCTTGGCAGGGAGCCTCCGTCTTCCTCTCTCTCTGCAGCATCCCCTGCTTGTATTCTCTTGCTCTCTTTCTCTGCCAAATAAATAAATAAAATCTTAAAAAAAATAAAACTGTATAAACAATAAATCTTACCATGCTTTTATTTCATGTAAGTGTTAAAAACTCAAAGTTTTGGAATTCATGTGATAATTCAGACTGCTTATTATTTACTTACAGAGAAAATACCATACATACACAAAGTTGTAAACTTCATACAAATCAAAATAATTCTTCAAAAATAGTCCAAGTCTGTAAGCTTGTGAAGCAATATTAAGTGCTATGTAAAGAGCTCATTAATTCAAAATGAATAATGTTTTGTGAATCCTAAAAAAAATATAAGCCTCTTTGAAACCATTTTGGAAGCAAAGTGTAAATGCAAATATTTGGCTAGTTAAGAGGAAGAAATGGTTAGTCATTCCCTCATTCATTTATCCAATAAATAAATATTCATTGAACATCTTCTGGTAGCAGTCATTGATTGTAGTAGGAGATGAGGATGCAGCCTTGAGTAAAAGACTTTGTTCCTTTCTTTATGGAACTTCTTAAATTTTATTAAATTTTCAATAACTTTTATGAATTATTAGTTATTCTGCTGATACCTAAGCACTGTTGATATTTCTTACCCCCATCCCACCTCCTACTCCACAAAGCCCTTCTTCCCTAAGTAGAGACCACTTGTGCATAGGGTTTTATTTATTTTTATTTTTTAAAAGATTTTTATTTGAGAGAGAGAAGGACAGAGAATGAGCAGTGGGGTGGGACAGAAGGAGAGAAGCAGACTCCCTGCTGAGCCAGAAGCCTGATGAGGACCCCAGTATTAGGACTTGGAAATCATGACCTGAGACGAAGGCAGACCCTTAACCAACTGAGCCACTCAGGTGCTCCTTGCATTTTTTTTTTTTTTAACTCTGCTTTGAATTTTAAACTCATAGTCTTCCAAACAAGGAATTGTTATTATTTGGATAATGTTATTGTTAACATTTTACTATTATTTAATATGTTTTGGGGTGCCTGGATGGCTCAGTCAGTTAAGCGGCCCACTCTTGGTTTCTGCTCAGGTCATGATCTCAGGGTCAGGAGTTTGAGCCCTACATCAGTCCCTGCACTCAGCACAGAGTCTGCCTGAGAGTCCCTCTCCCTTTCACTCTGCTCCTCCTCTGTACCCGCAACTCACTCATGTGCACCTGTGCACTCTCTCAAATAAATAAATAAATCTTAAAAAAAGATTTTACTATATTAATATTTGCTATATGTGCTTCATCTATTTTGTTTTGAGGTATTTTAAATTATAGGTACCCTGACATTTTATCCCTAAATAGGTCACTATGTATCTCCTTATAAAAGCTTATTTTCCACTGGACAGCCCCATGCTGAAGATTGAAACTGGACCATTGTCTTATACCATACGCAAAAATAAACTCAAAATGGATGAAAGACCTAAATGTGAGACAGGAATCCATCAAAATAGTAGAGGAGAACACGGGCAGCAACCTCTTTGATCTGGCTGCAGCAACTTCTTACTAGACACTTCTCCAAAGGCAAAGGAAACAAAAGGCAAACATGAGTTATTGGGACTTCATCGAGATAAAAAGCTTTTGCAAAGCAAAGGAAACAGTCGACAAAACCAAAAGACAGCCTACAGAATGGGAGAGATATTTGCAAATTCCTTATCAGATAAAGTGCCAGTATCTAAAATCTGTAAAGAACTATCAAACTCAACACCCAAAGAACAAATCATTCAAGCAAGCAATGAATAGATGACATGAACAGACATTTCTCCAAAGAAGACATACAAATGGCCAACGGACACATGAAAATAAGTGCAATATCACTCGGCATCAGGGAAATACAAATCAAAACCACAATGAGATACCACCTCATATCAGTCAGAATGGTGTGAGGTGATATCAAAATTAACAAGTTAATCAAAATTAATGAGTCAGGAAACAACAGATGCAGATGTTGGCAAGGATGCAGAGAAAGGGGAACCCTCTTACACTGTTGGTGGAAATGCAAGCTGGTACAGCCACTCTGGAAAACATTATGGAGGTTCCTCAAGAAGTTAATACACTACAACCCAGCAATCACACTACTAGGTATTTAATCCAAAGTGATCTGAAGAGGCACCTACACGCTATTGTTTAGAGCAGCAATATCCACAATAGCCAAACTATGGAAAGAGCCCCATTGTCCTTCGACAGATAAATGAATAAAGATGTGGTATATGTATACAATGGAGTATTATCCATTAAGAAATTGGAATCTTGCCATTTGCAAAGATGTGGATGGAACTAGAGGGTATTATGCTAAGCAAAATAAGTCAATCAGAGAAAGACTTTTATCATATGATTTCACTCATTTGTGGAATTTAAGAAACAGAATAGAGGAGCATAGGGAAAGGGAGGGAAAAATAAAACAAGATGAAATCAGAATGAAAACAAGAGGGAGACAAGCCATAAGAGAGACTCTTTTTTTTTTTTAAGATTTTATTTATTTATTTGACAGACAGAGATCACAAATAGGCAGAGAGAGGAGAGAGGAGGAAGCAGGCAAAGCAGGCTCCCTGCTGAGCAGAGAGCCCGATGTGGGGCTCGATTCCATGTCTCTGAGATCATGACCCCAGCTGAAGGCAGAGGCTTAACCCACTGAGCCACCCAGGCACCCAGCCATAAGAGACTCTTAACCATAGGAAACAAACTGAGGGTTGCTGGAGGGGAAAGGGGTGAGTAGATGGGGAACTAACTGGGTGATGGGCATTAAGGAGGGCATCTGATGTAATGAACACTGGGTGTTATATGTAACTGATGAATCACTAAACTCTACCTCTGAAACTAGTAATACACTATATGTTAATTAATTGAATTTAAATTTGAAAAAACCAGAAGCATTCTCCTATATAACTTCAGAATCATGATTACATCTGCGCAATAAACAATTCCTTAAGGTCATGTAATACCAAACTTATATTAAAATGTACCCAGTTGTTCCTAAAATGTCTTACAAATGATTTATTAAGATCAGGATCCAATCCAATCCAATCCAAGGACTGCATATTCCATTTATTTTTTTACAGCATAAAGGGAATTCCCAGCTTTTTGGTCTGCCTCAAACATCCTTATTCAGCCTCTTTCTAGAAGCTACTTGCTTATTTTCTCATATACACATTAGCGTTTAATTGTATAATTTTCCAACTGGAAATTTTATCAAATTGAAGTTCTAGGTGATTTGTTTATTTATTTTAAGATTTTAATTTATTTATTTGACACAGAGAGAGGGACGGCAAGAGAGGGAACACAAGCAGGTGAGTGTGAGAGGGAGAAGCAGGCTTCCCGCTTAACAGGGATCCTGATGCAGGGCTAGATCCCAGGACTCTGGGATCATGACCTGAGCTGAAGGCAGATGCTTAACTGCTGAACCACCCAGGTGCCCCTGAAGTTCTAGGTGATTTAGAACCAGGTTCTCTGAGGCTGTTAGATGATATGGAAATTTGAGTTCTCCCTTCAGATGAGTGTTTACATTCAAGCATATAGGACTATATAAGCAGAGGTATTATAAAGCAGATTTTTTAAAAAAATTAAGATTTTATTTATTAGAGCGAGAAAGAGAGAGCACAAGCAGGGAACAACAGAGGGAGAGGTAAAAGACGACTCCCCGCTGAGCAGGGACCCTGATTTGGGGCTCGATTCCAGGACCCTAGGATCATGAGCTCAGCTAAAGGCAGACGCTTAACCGACTGAGCCACTTAGGCATCTGATTTTAAAACTTTTCTAAAAAATACTTTTAATTTTCGGGCGCCTGGGTGGCTCAGTGGGTTAAGCCTCTGTCTTCGGCTCAGGTCATGATCCCAGGGTCCTGGGATCGAGCCCTGAATCAGGCTCTCTGCTCAGCAGGGAGCCTGCTTCCCTCTCTCTCTCTGCCTACTTGTGATCTTTCTCTGTCAAATAAATAAATAAATAAAATCTTTTAAAAAATTAAAATAAAAATATTTTTAATTTTTAAAAATTTATTTAAATCCCAGTAAACATACAGTGTAATATTATTTTCAAGTGGTAAATCAGATTTCAACATGGAGTTTTATGTAGTTCTGGAGCATTTACTACAAAGTAAAGAGGAAATAAACTCTTTGAATCCTCGGTCTGATAGTTCACACTATATACAAAAATTAATTCAAAATGGGATGAAAGACCTAAATAAAAGTGCTGAAACTATAAAACTCTTAGAAGAAAATCTGTGTGACAATTTATTAGGTAATTTTTTAAAAAAGATTTTATTTATTTATTTGACAGAGTGAGATATCACAAGCAGGCAGAAAGGCAGGCAGAGAGAGAGGAAAGCAGGCTCCCTGTCGAGCCCAGAGCCCGACTCGAGGCTCTATCCCAGGATCCTGAGATCATGACCTGAGCCGAAGGCAGAGGCCTAACCCACTGAGCCACCCAGGCATCCCTAAGCAATGTTTTTTTTTAAATGGATTTTATTGTTAAGTAATCTCTATGCCCATTGTGGGGCTTGAACCTACAGTAGAGCTGCACACTTCTCTGACTGAGTCAGCCAGGCATCCCTAGGCAATAGTTCTTTAGATATAACATCAAAAGCAAAAGTAATAAAAGAAAAAAGTAGACAAATTGGACTTCATCAAAATTAAAAACTTTTATACATCAAAGGACACTATTAAGAAAGTAAAAAATTCACAGAATGTGAGAAAATATTTGTAAATCATATATCTGGTAAGTATCCAGGATATATAAAATACAACTCAAGAATAAAAAGATGACCCAATTTATTTCTTTGACAGAGACAGATCAGAAGTAGGCAGAGAGGAAGGCAGAGAGAGGAGGAAGCAGGCTCCCTGCTGAGCAGAGATCCTGATGTGGGACTCGATCCCAGGACCCTGAGATCATGACCTGAGCTGAAGGCAGAGGCTTTAACCCACTGAGCCACCCAGGCGCCCAAGATGACCCAATTTAAATATGGGCAAAAGATTTGAATAGACATTTCTCCAAACAAGATATATAAATGGCTGATAGCACATGAAATGATGCTCAATCTCAATCTCATTAGTCATTATGAAAATACAAATCAAAATTACAATGAGAAATCACTTCACACCAGGCTGGCTGGAATTTAAAAAGCAGACAACGAATATTGGCGAAGAAGTAGAGAAATTGGAACATTCATACACTGCTGGTGGTAATGTAAAATGGTGCAGATGGTATGGAAAACAGTTTGGCAGTTCCTCAAAAAGTTAAATATAGAATTACCATATGACCAAGCAATTCTAGTCCTAGGTATCTACACAAGAGAATTGAAAACGTGTTCACATGAAAACTTGCACAAGAATATTCATAGCAGCTTTATTCATAATAGCCAAAAAGTGGAAACAACTCGAATATATATTAGTCTGATGAATGGATAAACAAATGAGGTATATACATAAAATGAAATGTATTTAGCCATAAAAAAGAATGAAGTGGGGCACCTGGGTGGCTCAGTGGGTTAAGCCGCTGCCTTCGGCTCAGGTCATGATCCCAGGTCCTGGGTTCGAGCCCCACATCGGGCTTTCTGCTCAGCGGGGAGCCTGCTTCCTCCTCTCTCTCTGCCTGCTTCTCTGCTTACTTGTGATTTCTCTCTGTCAAATAAATAAATAAAATCTTAAAAATAAAAAAAAATAAAAATAAAAGAATGAAGTACTGATACAGGCTACATCATGAATGAACTTTGAAAACATCATATTAAATTAAGAAATTCACATGTAAAATACCACGCAGTATAAATTCCATTAAAATGAAAACTTTGGGGCTGGCAAATTCATATTTGTATATCTTCTTTGAAGAAATGCCTATTCGAGTCCTTTGCTCATTTTTAAACTGGGTTACTTGTCTTTTTATTGTTGAATTGTACTTTATATATTTTTAGTATTAGATGCTTATCAAATACAGAATTTGCAAATATTTTCTCCTGTAGGTTGCCTTTTTGCATTCTTGATTGTGTTCTTTTGTATTTAGTTCTTTTTCTTTTTATTTATTTATTTTTAAAAATTTTATTTGTCAGAGAGAAACAGAACATGCACAAGCAAGGGGAACAGTAGGCAAAGCAGGCAGAGGGAGAAGCAGGCTTCCTGTTGAGCAAGGTCATGATCCTGGAACCCTGGGATCATGACCTGAGCCAAAGGCAGATGCTTAACTGACTGAGCCACCCAGGCATCCCTATTTAGTTCTTTTAATAATTTCTTTATGCATATTCTTTAATTTTTTAAAAAAAGATTTTATTTATTTTAGAGAGAGTGAGAGCACTAGTGTGGGAAGGGATAGAGGGACAGGGAGAGAGAGAGACTCTTCAGCAGATTCCCGGCTGAGTGCAGAGCCCAGTGTGGGGCTCAGTCACACAACCCTGAGATCATGACTTGAGTTGAAACCAGGAGTCAGATGCTTAACTGACTGAGCCACCCAGGCACCCTGGATATTCCTTATTTGATGAGATGCTCTATTCATATTTTTCTGTTCTTTAGACAATTTTAGACATTGTTTCCTTTAGCTTAGAATGTTTTTTAAAGTTTTATTTATTTTTTTTTTTTTCAGTAATCTCTACATCCAATGTGGGGCTTGAACTCACAGCCCTGAGATCAGGAGTCACACACACTGCTGACTGAGCCAGCCATGCACCCCTAACTTAGAACATATTTAAAATAGTTCATTATTGTCTTCTTTCATTCACTCTTTTTTTTTTAAGATTTATTTATTTTAGAGAGAGTGAGAGTGAGTGAGTGAGGGGAGGGAGAGAATCTGCAAGCAGACTCCCCAGTAAGTATGGAGCCCTATGCGGGGCTCAATACCAAGAACCATGAGATCATAATGAGCTGAAACCGAGAGTCTGATGCTCAACTGACTGACCCACCTAGGCACCCCAAGGAAGATTTCTTATGGACTGCTTTTCTTTCCATAGGTGGGTCATACTTGTTTCTTTGCATACTTTTTTCAGGGAAAATTTTTTGGATATTTATCATTTTTTGTTGAAAATCGGAATTTAAAATAATGTGGAGGGGTGCCTGGGTGGCTCAGTTAGTTAAGCAACTGCCTTCTGCTCAGGGCGTGATCCTGGATTCCCGGAATTAAGCCCTGCATTGGGCTCTCTGCTCGCAGGGAGTCTCCCTCTGACCTCTCCACTCTCACGCCCTCTTGTTCTCATTCCCTCTCTCTCAAATAAGTAAATAAAATCTTTAAAAATAATAAAATAATGTGGAAACTCTGGAAATTAGAGTTTGCCATCTCTCAGAGTTGTCTGTTGTGGTTGTTTAGTTACTTTACTGAACTAACTCTGCAAAGTGTGTATTCTTCCTCACATGTGACTGCCGAAATCGCTGCTCATTTGGTTTAGTGATTAATGATTAGACAGATTTCCTTAAATGCCTGAAACCAAGAAATCTCTCAGCCTTTCTTAACAAGGGGCTCCTCCAGTGTGTTGAGACATGCCTTCAGTGTTCAGGCATGCAATTTGCAACTCTCTCTTAGCCTTACCTTCTTACTTGCTCAGAGCCCCAAACTCATCCACAGGTAAGAGCTATTAGGCTATCTCCAGTCTTTCTTGGGCATGTGCATTGCTTTGCATTTGGCCTTTTGGATTCTCAGGAATATGTTGCAAATTTTCTTTCTTCCCTCCCTCCCTTCCTCCTTCCTTCCCTCCTTCCTCTCTTTCTTCCTTAAGATTTTATTTATTTATTTATTTATTTGACATGGGTGTTGGTGGGGGGAGAGCAAGCATGTGCAGGGGAAGCAGGAGAGGGAGAAGGCTCCTTGCTGAGCAGGGAGCCCAATGCAGGGCTTCATCCCAGGACTCGAGAATCACGACCTGAGCTGAGGCAGACACTTAACCAACTGAGCCACCAGGGCACCCCTGTGCTGAGGCTTTTCAAGCCCTTTATGGACATCTTATTGCCAATCTACCTTTTTAAGTATTTTGGTCAACTTGTTGTTTGTCCTAATTGTTACAGCTTCCTCAGGTGGCTATAATGTTGTAAAGTGGCTGTTAATTATTTCCGACCAAGGCCTCAGGAGAAAGTCTGTTTGCACCAGGCAAGTTCTGCCTTAGGTCAAATAAAGGCAAGGCTTCTAGTGGGATTTTCCAGTGACTTCTCAGGTCAAATACTGATAGTTACCTGGGAATGGGGCTTTTGGAGGAGACATAACCTTTTCTATATTCTCTGGTGGCTGCTAGGCTACTGATTTTCACCATGATTTTGGGGACTGTTGGTTTACAAAGCTCCCAGAAGCTAGAGAGAGGGAAGTAAAATAAGGCAAATTAAGAATACTGTATATGGGGACGGTGGGGAAGCGGGGTGCAGTGCGTGGGTGGCTCAGTCAGTTAAGCATCCAGGCCTTGTTTGCATCTGGAGAGCAAGGTGCCCCACCCCCACCCCATGGTGCTTGGAGCTCAGTGGAGTCTGCTTGAAGATTCTCTCTCTCTGCCTCTCCCCCAACTCTTACACTCCTGCATGTGCACTCTCTCTCAAATAAATAATGAATCTTAAAAAAAAAAAAAAAAAAGAACACTATATGGGTAGGAGTGACTAGCTGGCTCCATCAGTAGAATTTGTGACTCTTGATCTTAGGGTTCATGAGTTCAAGCTGCATGCTAGGTGTAGAGCTTACATTGAAGAAAATACCGTATGGGTCATATGATTTATGTTTTAACTCTTTAAAGAACTACCAAACTGTTTTATAAGTGGCTGTATCATTTTTCATCCCCACTAACGATGCATTCCAGTTTTCCACTTCCTCCCCAATATTTGCTTATTGTCATTTTTGGTTGTGGCCATTCTAGTGGGTATAAAATAATGTCTTTTTTTTTTTCAAGAAGTAAAACTGTATTTATTAACAGATAATATGATCATCTATGTAGAAAAACCTATGGAGGGGTGCCTGGGTGGCTCAGTGGGTTAAAGCTTCTGCCTTTGGCTCAGGTCATGGTCTCAGGGTCCTGGGATTGAGCCCCCATTGGTCTCTCTGCTCAGCGGGGAGCCTGCTTCCTCCTCTCTCTCTGCCTGTCCCTCTGCCTACTTGTGATCTCTGTCTGTCAAATAAATAAATAAAATCTTAAAAAAAAAAAAGAAAAACCTATGGAATCTGCAACAAAATTAACTAATTTGTAAGTTTATCAAAGTTGTGAGATATAAGACCTATATATCAAAATTAATTATATTTTTATATACTAGCAATCAACAATCAGAAATTGAAAACAGGGGTGTCTGAGTGGCTCAATCGGTTAAGCATCTGCCTTCAGCTCAGGTCGTGATCCTGGGGTACTGGGATCAAGCCTCACGTCGGGCTCCCTGCTCAGTGGAGAGACTGTTTCTCCCTCTCCCTCTGTCTTCCCCCTGTTCATGCTCTCTCTCTTTTTCTGTCAAATAAATAAAATCTTTTAAAAAAAGAAACAAATTAAAAATACCATTACACAGGGACACCTGGCTTGCTCAGTCAGTAGAGCATGTGACTCTTTTTTTAAAAAAATATTTTATTTATTTAATTGACAGAGATCACAGGTAGGCAGAGAGGCAGGCAGAGAGAGAGGAAGGGAAGCAGGCTCCCTGCTGAGCAGAGAGCCTGATTCGGGCCTCGATCCCAGGACCCTGGGATCATGACCTGAGCTGAAGGCAGAGGCTTTAACCCACTGAGCCAGCCAGGTGCCCCGAGCATGTGACTCTTGATCTCAGGGTTCTGGGTTCAACCCCCAGCTTGAGTGAAAAGATTGCTTAAAAATAAATTTTTTAGGGATGCCTGGGTGGCTCATTTGGTTAAGTGGCTGCCTTTGGCTCAGGTCATGATCCCAGGGTCCTGGGATCGAGTCCAGCATCAGGCTCCTTGCTCAGCTGGGAGCCGCTTCTCTCTCTCCCTCTGCCTGCCACTCTGCCTGCTTATGTTCTCTCTGTGTGTGTGTGTCAAATAAATAAATAAAATCTTTTAAAAAATAAATTTTTAAAAAAGATTTCTTTATTTTAAAGAGAGAGAGCATGCACTTGGGTGGGGGGGGAGCAAAGGGGAAGGGAGGGAAAGAGCTTGATCCCATGACCCTGAGATCATGACCTGAGCCAAAAACGAGAGTGGGACACTTAACAGACTGAACCACCCAGATGCTGCAAAAATAAAATCTTAAAAAAAAAACACCATTAAACAGCTTTAAATATAAGAAATACTTAGGGAGAATCTGACAAAAGATGTATAACACCTATAAACATTGAGAGAAATTCAAGACCTAAGCAAATAGAAAGAAATCCCTTATTTATGGGGGTCCCAGGTGATAGTGAAAGACCAAGGAGGTTGTAGTCAAACAAGTTTTAAAAGTTAGGATTTGGAAAGTGCTTGGTTCTCAAGGATAACAAAATTCCACATATAGTCATGGTGTTAGTTGTGGAAAAGAATGAAAATATTAGGGTTATCAGCTGGGTGGAGCTTTCTGCCTTGTGTTTAAAGGACTGAGGAGGAAGATGATGGATGTGTGGTACGTAGAATATGTGAAGTGATATCTTGATGTGCTTTTCTGTATCAGTGTTTGCTCATGTTATATCATTAGAACTTGATATAGTGCCTGGCATATAGTAGTCATTCAGTAAAAGTTGTAGAAATAAAGAAGGATTAATACAGTTTTATGGATGTCACACTTAAGGTGCTCATTACCCCAACTTAATTTTTTGGCCATTATGGAGGGAGACTGAGGCAGAAAAAAAAAAGCCCAAAAAAAAAAAAAAAAAAGCCAATCCCAAAGACTTATAGCAATAAATTGCATACACAAGGAAAGATCTTAGATTTCTGTCACTGAGGGTTTTCACTTGTGTGATGACACTTTGTAGGTGATGAGAATATGCTTCATTCATTTCATAAAATTTTTAAATGCTTTCTTTGTTTTAGGCACTGTGGTTACTGGAGATATAGATTGAACAATACAGACATACATCTTGCCCTTGCAGAGCTTCCAGTCTAGTGGGAGTTACAAACAAGTAAACAGGCAGTGATGGCGGAAGTACACAATGATGTGAAACCATATATAGGGAACATCTAATATAAATATCTAAGCTAAGACTTAAGGAGAAAGTACACCAGCAAAGTGTTCTAGGCAGTTGGGACAGCATCAGCAAATGCATGGAGATGATTTAAACCTTGGAAAATTGGGAAATATCCTAAAGTCTAGGGAAGGGAGGTGGCGAAAGTGAGCAAGAACCAAATTCTACAAAGCCTTATGAGCTGTTTTCAGGAGTTTGGAATTTATCCTGTGGGATGGGGAATGCTTGAAGGACGTTAAGCAGAGAAGTGACATGATCACAGATTGATTTTTTTTATGTTTAAAATTTTTTTTAGTGACCAGTACACACAGTGTAAGGCTCAAACCCATGATCCTGAGATCAAGAGTCACATGTTCTTCCAACTGAGCCAGCTAGGTGCCACACACATGTGATTTAAAAATAGTATTGTGACTTCTTTGTTGACAGTGGGTTGGAGAGGATCATAATGAATTCAGGGAGACCAGCTGGCAATGTAGTAATTTTGGTGAGAGAGTTGTGGGGACTTGAACTAGGGACAAAAGTATGTTTGGGAGCTGAAGGAGAAAGGTACCTTGGTTTCTGGTTTGAGCCATGGGGTCAATGTTTGTTGCATCCACTGAGCTAACAGTGTTGAGAACAAGTAGGTTTGGGGAGAAGATACATTCAGTTTTGGATTTGCTAAATTTGAGGGGTGTCTGGGTCAGTGATCAGTATATTGCTACTTACTAAAGCTAGAAGAGTAGATGAGATTGAGAGGTTAGAAGATTGAGAATGAGATTGAGGTTAGAAGAAAGGCAAGAGAGTATGGTTTCCCCATGACAAGTGAAGTAAATGGTAAAAACAAACAAACAAACAAAAAAACCCCAGAAAAAACCAAATGAGTAGATGTGATTGCCCAGGGAGCATGAGCATGAGACCAGAATCCTACTTTTAAGAGACAAATAGGGATAGAGGAAGTGCCACAGAAATAGAAGGGACTGGAAGAATTTTAGATGCCAGAAATCAGGAAGGGAGGAGTAGTTGGCAACATTTTTACACTAAAGTATCAAGTAGGATATGTATTGAGGTGTGTATAATGGTTACAGCAACAATGAAGTTCATGATGACCCTGCTTGGGGCAGTCTAATGGAATGTAAAAGCAAAAGACAGTTTATATTACTTAAAGGGGTGAATGAGTGGTGATAAAGAGAAGATTTAGTAAAGACAATGTCTTCAAGAGGTTTAGCTGTGAAGGAATGAGAGAAAGGGCAGTTAATTATATCTAGAAGATGTGGGGTTAAAGGAAATCACCTATTTTTCATTACATTCTTTTGATTACATTTCTTTTTGGGATCGTGATTTACCTTTTTAGTATTATGTCTGTTTTCTGGCTTCATTTCATTTTTTCAAAAAAGGTTTTATTTGTCTATTTATTTGAGAGGGAGAGAGAGCAAGGGAGAGAGCACGGGGGATGGAGGGCAGAATAGAGGGAGATGACAAGCAGACTCTGTGCTGAGCATGGAGCCCAGTGCAGGGTTTGATCCTACCACCCTGAGGTTGTGACCTGAGCCAAAATCAGAGTTGGAGGCTCAACCAACTGAGCCACCCAGGCGGCCCTGGTTTCATTCATTTTGAGATGATGGATGGGGCAAGAATTGAAACTACATAACTATTTAGCTTTTGCCTTACATAATTAATACTTTGCATGTGGTAGAAAAATATCTTTACTGTCTTAATTAACTAGATTTTCTCTGTATAATTTTTGAGAAATCCTTTAGATAATGAAACCTCATTTTAATCTATTGCATCTTCTGTTTGTTTTTTAGATCATTCATCGTGATATAAAACCTGAGAATATTTTAGTATCCCAGTCAGGAATTACTAAACTCTGTGATTTTGGTTTTGCGCGAACTCTAGCAGCTCCTGGGGACGTTTATACAGATTACGTGGCCACACGCTGGTATAGAGCTCCAGAATTGGTATTAAAAGATACCTCTTATGGAAAGTATGTATATTTGAGGATCCTATCTGGGCTTTCCTGGTCATCTCCTTTTTCCCTTTGTGTATCTTTCACCCCTGCTACTGATAGCCTCTGCCTTCTGCTTATGGGTTAAGGGTAAGAAATGATGCCTTAAAAAAAAAAAAAAAAAAAAAAAAAAAGACCCTCTAGGTACCTGCCCTACTACATAATGATATTGCCGTGCCTCCTCTGTACTGTTGAGGGGCCCTAACTTCAGGTGACCTTTGCGGACATCTTTCAGGCTGTATCCATGCTTGCTTTAAGCTGTGCCCCACCCTTGGCAGAGTTGCCTCCTCTGCTTATCTTTAGTCTCTACATTCTGCAGAGATTTAAAAATCATTTACCTCACTCTGCCAGTGTTACCATAGGAACTGCCAAGTTTCCTATTTTCTGGAATATGGCACCCTCTTTACAAAGTCTGGCAAATAGTTTTTAAACTGTCCTGCTCTAGATGCGTTGAAAAATAGCAATGTCTCAGTCTGTTGTGAAACCGTAGAAATAGTATATGAAACTGCAGTCTAATATACAAATAGCAAATCTGGAAGTACATAAAGGGACCTAGTGGTCCAACTTAACACAAGAAATGGGGGGATGTTGGATAATTCTCACACACTTTTCCTAGAAACCATTATTCTGTTTTTACAATAATATTTAACTTCAGTGAGTATTTGCTTCATGCCAGAAAATGTTCTAAATACTTTACATGCATTACATCATTTAATTTTCACAACAACCCTATGATAAGGTGCTGCTATTATCATCACCCCATTTTATTTTTTTATTTATGAGTGATAATTCAGTTATTTTATTAATTTTATTTGAAAATAGTTGACATACAATATTACATTAGTTTCAGATGTACAACATAACAATTCATCTTTTTTACATTATTCCATGATCACTACAAATGTAGCTACCATTTGACACCTTATAATACTATTACTGTATAATTGGCTATATCCCCTATGTTGTACGTTTTATTCCCATGACTCATTCATTCTGTAACTGAAAGTCTGTATCTCCCATTCCCCTTCACCCATTTTGCCCATTCCCCCATCATCCCTATTTAAAATAAGAGGTTACTAAGGCACAGAAAGGTAAACTCGTTTGCCCCAAGTCACTCCAGAGTACCTTTTCAACTGTACTTACCACTGGTGCCCTACACAGACCATCTCTGTGCTTCTGTTACTTTATCTGTATAATGGAAATAATAATAGGACCAGCTTCATTGGTTTGTTGTGAGAATCAAATAATGTATAGTGAATGAAAAAAATTAGAATATAGTAAATGCTCAATAAATGTAACCTCCATAAGATCTATGTCCCACTTTAACCTTCTCTTCATGATAGAGCTTAAATTCCTTTTCTGATGCTCCCCATATTTCCCAATCCTTGCCCCCAAATCATATCCCCTTCTAAACCCTCTTGTTCATTATTTGTAAATTTTGTGCCAGTTAATATTTAACATGGCCTAGTTTTAGTTCTTTTAAAAAAATACTTCCTGCTGAAGGTATCTGTTCTATGAGAACAGATATAATCTCTTTTAGTCCACAGAGATAAAATTGGTAACTTGTTCATGGTAAATTTGGATTCTATGAGACTTCACATTATGTTTGAAATAAATTTGCTAGAGCATGTTTTTTAAGAAATCCTTTTATTGTAAAACAACACAGAGATACAAAAAAAGCTCACAATGAATGTATAGCTTCACTGCCAGATAAAAAAATAGAATTCTGGGGTGGAGGAATGGCTTAAATAGGTGAAGGAGATTAAGAAACATCAATGATGAGCAATGAGTAGTGCATAGAATCATCGAATCATATTATATGCTTGAAACTAATATAATACTTTACATTAATTATACTTGAATTTAAAAAAATAGAATTTTGCTGCCCCTTCAAAGAGTCTCCATGTGCCCTATTACAGTTACACCTTTTCCCCTTATCCCAAAAGTGACCATGATGTTGACTTTTATTATATTCAGTTCCTTACATTTCTTTATAGTTTTATCTACTTATCTAAGTACATGCACTTAGTTTAATCTAGCCTTTTTAAAATGATAGCTTTTTAAAAAAGATTTTATTTATTTATTTGCCAGACAGAGATCACAAGTAGGCAGAGAGGCAGGCAGAGAGAGAGGAGGAAGCAGGCTCCCTGCTGAGTAGAGAGCCCATTGCGGGCTCCATCCCAGGACCCTGGGACCCTAACCTTAACTGAAGGCAGAGGTTTTAACCCACTGAGCCACCCAGGCGCCCCTAAATAATCGCTTTTTTGAGATATGATCCACATACCATAAAACTCACCCATTTAAATTGTACAATTTAGTGGTTTTTAGTATATTCACAAAGTTGTACAAGCATCACTGCATTCAATTTTAGAACATTTTTGTCACCCCAAAAGAAACCCTGTATCTGTTGGCGGTCACTCTTCCTTTCCTGCCGAGCCTTCCAGGCCTAGCAACCACCAGGCTACTTTCATTCTCTATGGATTTGCCTATTCTGTACATTTCATATAAATGAGATTAAGCAATATCTGTTTTTTTGGGACTGACTTCTCTCACTTTGAATACTGTTTTCAAGGGTCATCCATGTTGTCGCACGTATCAGTACTTCATTTCTTTCTATGGCTGAATAATACCCGTTCTATGGATATAACACATTTTTTTTATCCAGTCTTTAGTTGATAGATATCTTGATTATTTCCATTTTTTTGGCTGTGATGAATAATGTGAACATTTGTGTGCATGTTTCAGTGTGGACCTGTGTCTTCATTTCTTTGGGGTCTAAACCTGGGAGCTGGAATTGTGGGTGGTAACTCTATGTTTGATCCTTTGAGGAACTGCCAGATTGGTTTCCACGGTGTCTGTATTGTTTTACATTCCTGCCAGCAGAATGTAGGGGCTCCAATTTCTTCCTATCCTTGCCGATGCTTATTATTATCATTCTTTATGGCCACCCTAGACTTTTTTTTTTAATTTTTAATTTTTTATTTGACATACAGAGATCACAAGCAGGCAGAGAGGCAGGCAGAGAGAGAGGGGGAAGCAGGCTCCCTGCCGAGCAGAGAGCCCCATGCAGGGCTCCATCCCAGGACACCGAGATCACAACCCGAGCCGAAGGCAGTGGCCTCAACCCACTGAGCCCCAGGCACCCCCCTAGACTTTTTTTTAAAAAATATTTTATTTATTTATTTGACAGAGAGAGACAAAGTGAGAGAGGGAACAGAAGCACGGGGAGTGGGAGAGGGAGAAGCAGGTTTCTCGCCGGCCAGAGAGCCTGATGCGGGACCCTGGGATCATGACCTGAGCCAAAGGCAGCCACTTAATGACTGAGCCACCCAGGCGCCCCCACCCTAGACTTTCTTCTCTATCCCCAGGCATTCTTTTTAAAATTGGCTTCTTAGGGGCACCTGAGTGGCTCAGTCCGTTAAGCATCTGCCTTCGGCTCAGGTCATGATCCCAGGGTCCTGGGATTGAGCCCCACATGGGGCTCTCTGCTCAGTGAAGAGCCGGCTTCTCCCTCTCTCTCTGCCGGCCCCCCACCGACTTATGTGTGCATGTGCTCTTTTTCTGTCTCTCTCTTGAGCTCACTCTCTCTCTCGAGCTCACTCTCTCTCTCAAATAAATAAAATCTTAAAAAAAAATATGCCTTTTATTTTGGAATAATTTTACATTTATAGAAAAGTTGCAGACATAGTAGGAATTCCCATACAGCCCTCACGCAATTTCTGCTTTCCCTAACATCATAATCGTACATTATTGTGGTATATTTGTTAAAACTAGTCTTGCTTTTTTATTTAAATAAGATCTAGGGGTGCCTAGGTGGTTCAGTAGGTTAAAGCCTCTGCCTTTGGCTCAGGTCGTGATCCCAGGGTCCTGGGATTGAGCCCCACATCAGGCTCTCTGCTCAGCAGGGAGCCTGCTTCCTTTCCTCTCTTTCTGCCTGCCTCTCCGCCTACCTGTGATCTCTGTCAAATAAATAAATAAAATATTTTTAAAAAATCTAATATTTATTTATTTATTTATTTTTAGATTTTATTTATTTATTTTTGTGAGAGAGAGCACACGAAAGAGAAAGCAAACACGATCTGGGGTAGGGATAGAGGGAGAAGCAGACTCACCACTGAGCAGGGAGCACAATGCAGGACTCCATCCTAGGACGCCAGGATCATGACCTGAGCTGAAGGTAGACACTTAACCCACTGAGCCACAGGCGCCCCACCCCCTTATATGTTTTTAAAGTCTCTTTTAAACTACAGTAATTTCCTCTACCCCCTTATTTTTCTTAAACCTAATCTGTTGAAGAACCCAGATCACTGAGTTTCTAAATCTGAATTTTGTTGATTTCATACTCACAGTGGAGTTCAACATGTTTCTTTGATCTTTATATTTTGTGCAAATTGTCGCCTGGGTCCCAATAAAATCTTTAAAAAAAAATTATGGTTGGTACAAAGCAAAAAAAATTTTTTTTAATTAAAAATGCAAAATATAAAAATAAAAAAAAATGCTCCCTACTTGTTCTTTAAGAAAAAAAAAGCTTTGTTGTGATAAAATTCATACATAATACAATTCATACTTTTAAAGTATGTAATTCAATGGTTTTTAGTATATTCACAGGTAGGTGCAACATCACCGTAATCTTTGAACATTTTCATCACCTTAAAAAAAACCCTGTATCCTTTAGCTATCACCCTCATATACCCCACCCCTCTTGTTCCAGCCCTAATCAACCACTAATCTACTTTCTGACTTTATAGATTTCCCTATTTTGATTTTCATATGAATGGAATTATATAATATGTGGTCTTTTGTGACTAACTTCTTTATTTAGCATAATGATTTCAAGGTTCATCCAAGTTGTGGCACATATTAGTACTTCCTTTCATTTATTTATTTTTTCTTTAAGATTTTTTTTTTTAAAGATTTTATTTATTTATTTGACAGAGAGAAATCACAAGTAGGCAGAGAGGCAGGCAGAGAGAGAGGAGGAAGCAGGCTCCCCGCCGAGCAGAAAGCCCGATGTGGGGCTCGAACGCAGGACCCGGGACCATGAACTGAGCCGAAGGCAGCGGCTCAACCCACTGAGCCACCCAGGCGCCCCAAGATTTTGTTTTTAAGTAATCTCTACACCCAATGTGGGCCTCGAAATCACAATCCTGAGTCAGATGCTCCTTGGACTGAGCCAGCCAGGTACCCCCTTCCTTTCCTTTTTTATAGCCCAATTATCTCCCCATTATGTGGATAGATCACTTTTGTTTATTCATTTACCCATTGATAGACATTTGAGTTGTATTCATTTTTGGCTATTATGGATAATGCTGCTTTAAATATTTATGTATCAGTTTTTGTGTGGGCATATGTTTTCATTTCCCTTGGAGTAGAATTAATGAATCTTGTGTTAACCTTATGTTCACTCATTTGAGACACTGTCAGACTATTTTTCAAAGTGTCTGCATCATTTTCTTTTAATTAATTAATTATTAATTAATTTAAAAATAACATATAATGTTTTCTTTGCCCCAGGGGTACAGGTCTGTGAATCATCAGGCTTACACATTTCACAGGACTCAGCATAGCACATACCCTCCCCAGTGTCCATAACCCAGTCATCCTCTCCCTACACACACCCCCACCCCCCACAACCCTCAGCATGTTTTGTGAGATTAAGAGTCTTTTATGGTTTGTCTCCCTCCCGATCCCATCTTGTTTCATTTTTCCTTCCCTACTGCACAACCTCCCCACCCTGCCTCTCAAATTTGTCATATCAGAGAGGTCATATGATAATTATCTTTCTCTGTGTCTGCATCATTTTAAAATCCCACCAGCAGAATGTGAGGGTTACAGTTTCTCTAATATCCTTATCAACACTTGTTATTATCTGACTTGGCTTCTAGTTCTCGTAATGGGTATGAAGTGGTATCTCGTTGTGGGTTTGATTTGCATTTCCTTGATGACCAATGATGTTGAGCGTCTTTTCATGTGTTTATTGGTCACTTACAGATCTTCCTTCAAGAAACGTCTATTCAGGGGCGCCTGGGTGGCTCAGTGGGTTAAGCCGCTGCCTTCGGCTCAGGTCATGATCTCGGAGTCCTGGGATCGAGCCCCGCATCAGGCTCTCTGCTCAGCAGGGAGCCTGCTTCCTCCTCTCTCTCTGCCTGCCTCTCTGCCTGCTTGTGATCTCTCTGTCAAATAAATAAATAAAATCTTAAAAAAAAAAAAAAATCTACTCAGATCCTTTGCTCATTTTAAAATTGTATTGGCTTTGGGATGCCTGGGTGGCTCAGTTGGTTGGATGACTGCCTTCGGTTCGGGTCGTGGTCCTGGAGTCCTGGGATCGAGTCCCGCATCGGGCTCCCGGCTCCGCGGGGGGTCCGCTTCTCTCTCTGACCTTCTCCTCGCTCATGCTCTCTCTCACTGTCTCTCTCTCAAATAAATAAATAAAATCTTAAAAAAAATAAATTGTATTGGCTTTTTATTATTGAATTCTTTGTATACTGTAGATTCAATTCCTTATCAGATAATATATTTTTAAATTTTTTCTCTCATTCTGTGGATTGTTTCTTCATTTTCTTGATGGTGTCCTGAGACACACAAAAGTTTAAAAAAAATTTTTTTTTTTTTTTAGGATTTATTTATTTGAGAGGGAGAGAGAGAGAGAGACTGTGGTGGGGGGCAAAGGGAGAGAGAGGATCTTCAGCAGGCTCCCCATTGAGCATGGAACCCCACATGGGGCTGAATCTCATGACCCTGGGATCATGACCTGAGCTGAAAACAGGAGTTGGAGACTTAACCAAATGTACCACCCAAGTGCCTCTACTTTAAGTTAATTTTTTTTTTAACATTTATTTATTTGACAGAGATCACAAGTAGGCAGAGAGGCAGGCAGAGAGAGGAAGGGAAGCAGGGTCCCTGCGGAGCAGAGAGCCCGATGCGGGGCTCGATCCCAGGACCCTGGGATCACGACCTGAGCCGAAGGCAGAGGCTTTAACCCACTGAGCCACCCAGGCTCCCCCTTTAAGTTAATTTTTATATGTGATATAACATAAGGGGTTTCCTCCTTTTGCCTGTGACTATCTGTTTCTCTAAACACCATTTGTTGAAAAGAATGTTTTTCCCTCATTGAATGGTCTTGGCACCCTTGTTGAAAACCACTTGACCCGAAATGGCAAGGTTTATTTCTGGATTTCAGTTCTATTCTGTTGATCTGTATGTTTGTCCTCGTTCCAGAACTACACTGTCTTGATTATCATTGCTTTGTATTGAGTTTGAAGTGGAAAAGTATGAGTCTTCCAACTTTATTTTCCTTTTCAAGATTGTTTTGGCTATTCTGGGTTCCTTGCAGTTTCATATGAATTTTAGGATCAGGTTGTCAATTAAAAAATTTTTTTTTCCAAAAAGACAGCTAGGATTCTGAGGGATTACACTGAATCTGAATCCTTTTGTAGAGTATTGCTATCTAAACAATGTAAAGTCTGCTAATCTGTGAACATAGGACATCTTTTCATTTATCCAGATCTTCAATTTCAACAACGTTTTGCAGTTTTCAGAACATACATTTTGCACTTCTGTTTATTCCTATTTTATTCTTTTTGATGTTATTGCGAATGGAACCATTAATTTCATTTCAGATGTTCAAGTATGAAAAAAGATCCCTGATTTTTTGTATATTAATTTTGTATCCTGCAACCTTGGTGAACATGTTTGTTCTAATAGTTGTTTTTTTGACTTAGGACTTCCTATATACAAGATCATGTCATCTGTGAAGAGAGATAATTTTACTTCTTCTTTTCGGGTCTAGATGCCTTCTGTATTCTTTTCCTCCTAATTTCTCTGGCCAGAACCTCCACTACAATGTTGAAAAGAAGTGGTGAAAGCAGACATCCTTATCTTGTTCCTAATGTCAGGGGAAAAGCATCCAATCTTTTACCATTAAGTTTGTTAGCTGTGGGTTTTTCGTAGATGCCCTCTTTCAGGTTGACAAAATTTCCTTTTATTCTTAGTTTGTTGAGAATTTTTATTATGAAAAGATATTGGTCAAATTCTTTTCCTGTACCTGATGAGAGGATCATTTGCATTTTATTTTTTTAATTTATTGATATGATATATCCCATTAATTAATTTTGCATATTGAACCAACCTATGTTTCTGAAATAAATCCCACCTGATCATGCTGTATAATTCTTTTTTTTCCTTTTGTCTTTGGTACCTGATTCTGTTTGACCTTGCTAAAATATAATGAAATATGCCATTTACAATGCAACATTAGGTACTGAAAGTTATTTCTATTGGAGGTATTGCCTGTTTCATTGGGTCTACAAAAAACACGAACACTCTTAAGTTTAAGGACTAGTGTATTACTCTCTATACCAGAAATGGGTAAATCTGGCCTACTGTCTGTTTTTGTAAATAAAGTTTTATACTATAAATAAATAAAGTAAATAAAAATAAAATAAAAATAAATAAAATAAAAATTAAAAATACATAAAATAAATAAAGTAAATAAAGTTTTATGGTAACAGTCACACCCATTCATTTATTATGATATTCATATCATCTATGGCAGCTTTCACCCTGTTGCAGTTGTTTAAGTAGTTGCACCAGAGACTGTACAGCCTGCAAAGCTTAAAATATTTATTATTTGCTCCTTTAGAGAAAAAATTTATTGGCCTCTGTACAATACCACACCAAGAGTATAGCAACACAGAAGCAAGAGCAAACAATCATATATATATATAATATTTAAAAAATACATATATTTTAATATATATATATATTTTTTAAAGATTTTATTTATTTATTTGACAGACAGATCACAAGTAGGTAGAGAGGCAGGCAGAGAGAGAGGAAGGGAAGCAGGCTCCCTGCTGAGCAGAGAGCCTGATGCGGGACTCGATCCCAGGACCCTGAGATCATGACCTGAGCCGAAGGCAGTGGCTTAACCCACTGAGCCACCCAGGCGCCCCTATTTTAATATATTTTAAATACATATGAATTCACATATTTTATTTATTTGTTTGTTTATTTTTTTTAAAAGATTTTATTTATTTGAGAGAGAGAGAGTGAGGGAGAGCATGAGAGGGGAGAAGGTCAGAGGGAGAAGCAGACTCCCCATGGAGCTGGAAGCCCGATGTGGGACTCGATCCTGGGACTCCAGGATCATGACCTGAGCTGAAGGCAGTTGCTTAACCAACTGAGCCACCCAGGCACCCCGAATTCATATATTTTAAATACATATATTTTAATTGAAGTATTATTGACATAATATTAAAATAGTTTCAGGTATAAAACATAGCGATTTAACAGTTATATACATTATGAAGTGTTCGCCACAGCAAGTATATTACAATATTATTGACTTTGTTCCTTATGCTGTGCTATTCATTTCTGTGAATTATTTATTTCATAACAGGGAGTTTTTACCTCTTTTTTTTTTTTAAAGATTTTATTTATTTATTTGTCAGAAAGAGAGAGAGAGAAAGCACACAAGCAGGCAGAGAGGCAGGCAGAGGCGGAGAGAGGGGCAGGCTCCCTGCTGAGCAAGGAGCCCGATACGGGACTCTATCCCAGGACCCCAGGATCATGACCCGAGCTGAAGGCAGCGGCTTAACCCATTGAGCCACCCAGGCGTCCCATTACTTCTTTTTTTTTTTAAAGTTTGTACCTTTTAATCCCCTTTACCCATTTCACCCATCTCCCTACCCCTTTGACAACTGCCAGTTTGTTCTTTATGGTTCTCAGTTTTTAATTAAATTAAATTAATTAATTAAACTAATCTCTACACCCACCATGGGGCCTGAACTCTCAACTCTGAGATCAAGAATTGAATGCTCTTCCAACTAAGCCAGCCAGGTGCTCTTACTAATTTGTTCTTTATATTTAGGACTCTCTTTCTCTCTGTGTTATTGTTTTCTAGATGCCAGAGTGTGTGTAATTCTTTTTATTTGTTGCTGGACTCAGTTTGTTAGTATTTTGTTGAGAAATTTTTGTCCATATTCATGAGAGATATTGGTAAGAGATGTTGGTCTATAGTTTTCTATTGATTTTTTTACAATGCTTATTTAAATTTCAGTTAGTTAATATATAGTATAAAATTAGTTTCAGGTGTACAATATGGTGATTCAACACTTCCATACAATACCCTGTGCTTATCATAAGTGTGTTCCTTAATACACATCACCTCTTTAAGCCATCCCTGTTCCTACCTCCCTTCTGGTAAATACCAGTTTGTTCTGTGTAGTGTTTCTTCCTCTTCTGTTTTTTGAAAGAGTTTGTAAAGAATTGGTATTAATTTTTCTTTAAATATTTGATGGAATCAACAGTGAAGCCATCTGGACCTGGGGTTTCCTTTGTATGTAGTGTTCTGATTAGGAATTCTAGTTTTTCACTTGTCACAGGTTTATTTAGATTCTCTATTTTTCTTGAGCCAGTTTTAATAGTTTGTGTTTTTCTAGGAAACTGTCCATTTAACCTAAGTTATCTGATTTGTTGGTGTATATTATTCATTTTATTCCTTTATAATCCTTTTGATTTCTGTAAGGTTGGTAGTAATGTTACTTTTTTCATTTCTGATTCTTATAATTTAAGTCTTTTCTCTTTTTTTCTTAGTCATTCTGGTTGAATGTCAACTTTGTTGATCTTTACAGCCAGCTTTAGTTTCAGTGATTTTTTTAAAGATTTTATTTATTTATTTGACAGAGAGAGAAACAGCAAGAGAGAGAACACAAGCAAGGGGAGTGGGAGAGGGGTAATTTTTTTCTTTTTTCAAAAAATTCTTTATTTCATTAATTTTCACTCTTATCTTTATTATTTCCTTCCTTCCACATGCTGTAGTTTTAGTTTGCTTTTCCTTGTCCACTGTCTTAAGATGGAATGATAGGTTATAGATTTAATATTTTTTTCTTTCTAAGTCTTCTTTCTTCCTTTTTTTTTTTTTGAAGATTTTATTTATTTATTTGAGAGAGAGAGCCCAAGTGCATGGGGCAAGTGGAGGGGGGGAAAGGGAGAGCGAGAAGCAGATTCCCTGCTGAGCACAGAGCCCAATGTGGGGCTCAGTCCCAGGACTCTGAGATCGTGACCTGAGCTGAAGTTAGACACTTAACCAACTGAGCCACCCAGGTGCCCTGAAGTCTTCTTTCTTAATACAGGCCATCTGTATGTCTTCTTTGGAAAAGCATCTATTTAGGTCATCTGCCCATTTTTAATTGGATTATTTGTATTTTTGGCGTTGAGTTGTGTAAGTTCTTTATATATTTTGGATATCAATCCACAGCATCTCCTTTTTAAACAGAAATAAAAGCATACTACATATAGTACAGAATCTTCCTTTTTTTTCTCTTTTAATTTTTTTTAATTAGTAGACTTTACTTTCTGAGAGCATTTTTAGGTTTACAGAGAAATTGAGCAGAAAGTAAAGTTCCCCAATACCTACAGCCTCCTTCTTACCCCCTCCACAACTCAGTTTTCCTGTTGTTAACACCTTACATTAGTTTGGCACTTTTTTTTTTTAAGATTTTATTTATTTATTTGACAGAGAGAGATTACCAGTAGGCAGAGAGGCAGGCAGAGAGAGAGAGGAGGAAGCAGGCTTCCTGCTGAGCAGAGAGCCGGATGTGGGGCTTGATCCTAGGACCCTGGGATCATGACCTGAGCCGAAAGCAGAGGTTTTAACCCACTGAGCCACCCAGGTGCCCCAAGTTTGGCACTTTTTAAAAGATTGATAAACCCCTGGGGTGCGTGTCTTGCTCAGTCAGTGGAGCATGCAACTCTTGATATTGGAGTTGTGAGTTTGAGCCCCATATATTGGGTGTAGAGATTATTAAAAAAAATAAATCTTTAGGGGTACCTGGGTGGCTCAGTGGGTTAAAGCCTCTGCCTTCGGCTCGGGTCATGATCCCAGGGTCCTGGGATTGAGCCCTGCACTGGGCTCTCTGTTCAGCAGAGAGCCTGCTTCCCTTCCTCTCTCTGCCTGCCTCTCTGCCTACTTGTAATCTCTGTCTGTCAAATAAATAAATAAAAAAATCTTAAAAAAAATCTTTAAAAAAGATTGATAAAACATTATATATGTATTATTGTTAATTATAATCCATAGTTAATGTAATCCATAGTTTACATTAAAGTTCACTCTTTGTGTTGAATTCCTATGGATTTTGACAACTGCATAAGGTCATTTATCCACTATTACAGTATTATACAGAATATTTCCATGCCCCTAGAAATCCTCTGTGTTCTATCTTTTCATCCTTTCCTCCTCCTCCCTGAACTTCTGGCAACTACTGATCTTTTTACTGTCTCTATACTCTTGTTTTTTCCCCGAATGTCATGTGTTTGGGGTCATATGTTATACTGCATTTTCAGACTGGCTTCTTTTACCTAGCAATGTGTATTTAAGTTTCCTTCATTTTTTGGTTTTGTTTTGCTTTATGTCTCAATAGGTCATTTTTTTAATCACTAAATAGTACTCCATTGTTTATTTGACATTTTGTTTATCCTTTTATCTAATGAAGGGCATTTTGCAGTTATGAATAAAGCTGCTGGAAACATTCATGTGCAGGTTTTTCGGTGGATATAAGTTCTTCATATAACTTCGTATAACTCATCTGGCTAAATATCAATTAGTGCAATAGTTTTTTTTAAGATTATTTATTTATTTATTTGAGAGAGAAAGAGACAGAGAGACAGATAGACAGTGGGGGGCGGGGGGCAAAGGGGCAGAGGGAGAGGAACGAACAGACAAGCAGACTCTACACTGAGTGCAGATCCTGACTAAGGGCTCAATCTCAGGATACTGACATCCTCACTCATGGATGACAGTTGCTCCAGTATCACTTTTTGAAAAGACCTTCGTTCTCTACTGAATTTTCTTTTTTTTTCTTTTTCAAAGTTTAGTTGAATATATTTTGTGAGTCTATTTCTCGACTCTATATTCTGTTCTCTTGATCTGTTTATTTTTTCAATAATACCATACTGTTTTGATTACTGTAGCTTTATAATATGTCTTGAAGTCAGTATCTTTCCTCTGACTTTGTTCTTCAACATTGTGTTGGCTATTCTGGGTCTATTGCTTTTCCATATTGTTAAAAACCAAAATTCAGCTGAGTAAAATTTAAAGATCTTAATACCTTTATTCAATGATTTGTGAATGAGATAGCATTCCATCTAGCAGACAGAAAGAGACACCGAGGGGCTGTACAAAATGGAAAGACTTATATAGGTAGAATGGGGCAGAACAAGGCAGTTACTAGTAAAGAGTAGATTGTTTGTGGTAAGGTCACCTTCCTTTAGGGGATAGCAGGGTTCTGTCAGGCAGGTTACCTCACTAGTGCTGACTATGTAAATCCAGATTGACTGGTTGAAGAGTCCACTTCTGGGAGAAGTTGAAATTAATTAAGTATTTTTAAGAAGATTTTGTTTATTCATTTATTTATTTTAGAGAGAGAAAGAGCACAAGCCAGGGGAGGGGCAGAGAGAGAAAGAGAGAGAGAATTTATTTTCTTTTAAAGAGCTTATTTATTTGAGAAAGAGAGAGCACATGAGCCGGAGGTGAAGCAGAGAATCTCAAGCAGACTCTGCTAAGCCAAGAGCTGGAAGCAGGGCTCCATCCCAGAACCCTGAGATCATGACCTGAGCCAAATTCAAGAGTTGGATGCTGGGGCGCCTGGGTGGCTCAGTGGGTTAAAGCCTCAGCCTTCGGCTCAGGTCATGATCCCAGGGTCCTGGGATCGAGTCCCACATCGGGCTTTCTGCTCAGCAGGGAGCCTGCTTCCTCCTCTCTCTGCCTGCCTCTCTGCCTACTTGTGACCTCTGTCTGTCAAATAAATAAATAAAATATTTTCTTAAAAAAAGTAAAATTTAAAAATCTTTAATACTTTACCATTTACACTTGTTTATCTTTTTTAAATTAATTAATTTACTTAAAGTAGACTCCATGCCTAATTTGAGGCTTAAACTCATAACCGTGAAATCCAGAGTCACATGCTCTACCAACTTTGTCAGCCAGGCACCCATATTTATTTACCTTGTATTATGAGTCACCCATAAATCTAACTTTTTGACACATAATCAGTTTTTTAAAGATAACGTATATCACTAGACTTCTAAAGATTTTATTTTCTTTAAGTAATCTCTACATCCAACATAGAGCTTGAACTTAACAACCCTGAGATCAAGAGTCAAATCCTCCACTGATTGAGTCACCCAGGCACCCACTAGGACCTTTTTTTTCTTTTCAGATTGATTTATTTATTTTAGGGAGGGGAGTGAGGGAATGAGGGGAGTAGGGAAAGAGAGAATGAGAATCTCAAGCAGACTCTGCACTGAGTGGGGAACCGAACATGGAGTTCATTCCCGAACCCTGAGATCACAACATTAGCCAAAACCAAGAGTCAGATGCTCAACTGACTAAGCCATTCAGGCATCCCCCCGCTGACTAGGAATTTTAAATAGATAAAAAGGAGCCAAAAAATCTCACATTCAGAAGAAATATAAATACTACAGTGAGCTGTATCCTTCACTGACCCAACTGATAAAAATTGTAAGGTTCAATAACTGCTATATTGATGAAACCATGGAAAATGAACACTCCTGTGTACCATCCTGGGAGTGTAAACCATACGACTTCTTCAAAGGGAAAATTGACAAAAGTGACCAAAATTAAAAATGTACCTACTTGGGGCGCCTGGGTGGCTCAATGGGTTAAAGCCTCTGCCTTCAGCTCAGGTCATGATCTCAGGGTCCTGGGATTGAGCCCCAAATCAGGCTCGCTGCTCCGCAGGGAGCCTGCTTCCCCATTTCTCTCTGCCTGCCTCTCTGCCTACTTGTGATCTGTCAAATAAGTAAATAAAATCTTTTTAAAAAAATGTACCTACTTTTGACCACTTTTGACCAAACAACTTTATTCCTAGGAATTTAACCAAAGATCTACTCACCCATGTGCACAAAGATAAATTATATGAGAATTCCAGAAGCATTGTTTGGGGTAGAAAAAAATTGGAAACAACCTAAACATCCTTCAATATGAAAACTGCTATGTAATATTTTATACATCCACATTATGAAATATTATTCAGCTATCAAAAAGAAGGAGGTATATGCTAATATAAATTGATCTCCAAGATGAACTCTCAAGCGAAAAAAGCAAAATTCACTGAAGAAATCCAAGAACATGTACATAAATGGAGAGATATTGTGTGTTCACAAAAAGGAAGACTCAATATTGTCAAAACATCAGCTCTTCCAACCTGATCTATAAATTGAATGCAATGCCAGTCAAAATCCAATTTGGATATCAACAAATTGATTCTAAAGTTTATATTGTTAAAAAAGAGACAACTGGCCCCAAATGGAGTCACTTGTGCTAAAGCCCACCTCACCAAACTAAGACTAGGGGCCCCTGGGTGGCTCAGTTCATTAAGTCTCCAACTCCTGATTTCGGCTTTGGTCATGATCTTTGGGTCATGAAATTGAGACCCGTGTCAGGCTCTGTGCTCACTGCAGAGTCTCCTTGTAATCCTCTCTCTCAGGGCGCCTGGGTGGCTCAGGTGGTTAAGCATCCAACTTTTTTTTTTTTTTTTTTAAAGATTTTATTTATTTGACAGAGATCGCAAGTAGGCAGAAAGGCAGGCAGAGAGAGAGGAGGAGGCAGGCTCCCTGCTGAGCAGAGAACCCGATGCGGGGCTCGATCCCAGGACCCTGAGATCATGACCTGAGCTGAAGGCAGAGGCTTTAACCACTGAGCCACCCAGGCGCCCCACAATTTTAGAATTATAGTTACTTTTCATCTGAACTACTACATGGCTTCTCATTTGATTTAAATATATTTAATATATTAATAAAATGTGGCAATGTTTAATATATATCCTAAAGTTGGCATATGATATTAAGATGAAAATTAATTAATGATACTGCCTAATCATTATTTTTTTCTTTGGCTGGAACATTATTTAAAAAAAATTTTAGAAGAGGGGCACCTGGGTGGCTCAGTGGGTTAAGCCTCTGCCTTCGGCTCAGGTCATGATCCCAGAGTCCTGGGATTAAGCCCCACATCGGGCTCTCTGCTCAGCGGAGAGCCTGCTTCTCCCTCTCTCTCTTCCTACTTCTGTCTACTTGTGATCTCTGTCTGTCAAATAAATAAAATCTTTAAAATAAAGAAAATCTTAAAAAAAATTTTTTTAGGAGAGATATTTTAGGGACACCTGGGTGACTCAGTTGGTTGGGCGTCTGCATTTGGTTCAGGTCTTGATCCCAAAGTCCTGGGATCAAGCTAATGTTGGGCTCCCTGCTCAGTGGGGAGTCTGCTTCTCCCTCTGCCCCTCACCCCACTCATGCTCTCTCTCAAATAAATAAAATCATAAAAAAGAGACATTTTATATATTTTTCCATAAAAAATGATTTATTCTTGTTTGTTTCAGACCTGTAGATATCTGGGCTTTGGGTTGTATGATCATTGAGATGGCCACTGGAAACCCCTATCTTCCTAGCAGCTCTGATTTGGATTTACTTCATAAAATTGTTTTAAAAGTAGGTGGGTACTACTGAAATACACTGTTAAATGCTTAAAGTAAATATTGCTTTATCAATTCTGCTTGATTTTCAAATTCAGTTTTTTCTTTAAATGAATGGGGAAGCTACTTTTTGATAGATGGCAGCAGGTGTATGCTTTGGGCTGTTAAGGAAGGTAGAAAATTCTTCTTTGTTTTTGTAAATAGCATTTTCTTTTTTCTTTTTTTTTTTTTTAGAAAATCAAAGGACATTCTTTTTTTTTTTTTAAGATTTTATTTATTTATTTGACAGAGAGAGATCACAAGCAGGCAGAGAGGCAGGTAGAGAGAGAGGAGGAAGCAGGCTCCCTGCCGAGCAGAGAGCCCGATGCGGGGCTCGATCCCAGGACCCTGAGATCATGACCTGAGCCGAAGGCAGCGGCTTAACCACTGAGCCACCCAGGCGCCCCAAATAGCATTTTCTTAGCCAGATTGCAAATAGCTAAGTCATTTGCTAATGGTTGATAGTAAGAAAAATGGTACAGTAGAAACCTACTTTCAATTTGTCTGAAAGTTGTTTTAAAATTTTGACTTGTAGGGGTGCCTGGGTGGTTCAATTTTTTCAACATCTGCCTTCTGCTGAGGTCATGGTCTCAGGGTCCTGGGATCAAGCTTGGCATGGGACTCCCTGCTTAGTGGGGAACCTGCTTCCCCCTCTCCCTCTGCCGTTCCCCCTGCTGTGGTCTCTCACTGTCTCTCTCTGTCAAATAAAAATATAAAATCCTAAAAAAAATTTTTTTTGGCATCTATATATTTTTGCATCTCTCTAAGAGGACTTTTAAATAATAGAGTTGAGGGGCACCTGGGTGGCTCAGTGGGTTAAAACCTCTGCCTTCAGCTCAGGTCATGGTCTCAGGGTCCTGGGATCGAGCCCCACGTTGGGCTCTCTGCTCAGCGGGGAGCCTGCTTCCCTTCCTCTCTCTCTCTGTCTGCCTCTCTGCCTACTTGTGATCTCTGTCTGTCAAATAAATAAATAAAAATCTTAAAAAAAAATAAATAATAAAGTTGATTTAGGTATCTTTTTGAAGCACTTAGAGATGGAAAGTTACTTATCGAGATAACTTTTTTTTAAACCACTGTAGATATCCAGGTAATTAAATAACTTATTCAAAAATACATTTGATGAGCGCTTATACTTTTTAAATGATCTGCTTTGAATGAATACGCAAACATCTTGATGGTTAGTTAGCCTTGCTCATGGAGTTTCAGTGATTTTTTAAAAATGTATTTCTTTTTTTATCATGTTGTATTAGTCACCATACAGTACATCATTAGTTTTTGATGTAGTGTTCCATGATTCATTGTTTGCATATAACACCCAGTGCTCCATGCAATCTGTGCCCTCCTTAATACCCATCACCAAGCCAACCCATTCCCCCACCTCCCTCCCCTCTAAAACCCTCAGTTTGTTTCTTGGAGTCCACAGTCTGTCATGGTTCGTCTCCCCCTCCTCTGATTTCCCTTCCTTCATTTTCTCCTTCCTTCTCCTAATGTCTTCCATGCTATTCTTTATGTTCCACAAGTAAGTGAAACCATATGATAGTTGATTTTCTCTGCTTGACTTATTTCACATAACTTAATCTCCTCCAGTCTCATCCAAGTTGATAAAAAAGTTGGATATTCATCCTTTCTGATGGCTGAGTAATAGTCCTTTGTGTCTATGGACCACATCTTCTTTATCCATTCGTCTGTTGAAGGACATCTCCGTTCTTTCCATGGTTAGGCTATTGTGGACATTGCTACTATGAACATGGGGTGCATATGGCCCTTCTTTTCACTAAATCTATATCTTTGGGGTAAATACCCAGTAGTGCAATTGCTGGGTATGATGCGCTTGAGGAGCTCCTTTTGTGGTAGAGAAGCTATACATAAACATGTAGTTACAGGATCATGAGGAAGGTACTGGAGCAACTATGAAAATCATGAAGTCTGGATAAATATTAACAACAGATACAGTTTGGAGTCTTAAAGCATCACCCTTTTTTGGTCACCTTTAATGTTCTGGTTTTGAGAGTAATGTTAGAAGATGTTAGAGATGATGGGATTAATTCTGTCATTTTACATATAAAGAAACTGAAGCATAGAAAGGGAAGATATTTGCCCAAGGCCACAGAAATAGTTATAACGAAACTGGCGCTGGAACTTAGCTCTCTCCACTCCTGTTTACTGTTCTTTTCATTCTACTGCTACTCTATAGCCTTGTTTCTTTGCAATATTTCTGTTTCTAAATAATTTAGATATTTTAGCTGTTTTGAGTAAGGCTTTGCTGATAACATTTGTTAGGCTATTTAGATACCCATATGGAAATATGTAAAGGTTTGCTTTTCCTGATAGCATTATATATTATGTCTTATATTTTGGGAAATGAAAATGAACCTGGTGGTTTTAAATTTTCTACTGCCTACATGCTATCAACAGATTACTGGGGAAACTTCCAATTTTTGTGCTATATTCAGATAGTTTCTTGTTCAACCTTAAAAAATTAAAAGAACATAATTGTTCTTCTTCTTTTTTAGTAATCTAATGCAGACCACACAGCAATTTGTTTATTTTATTATTTTTTAAGAATTTTATTTATTTTTTTGACAGAGAGAGACACAGTGAAAGAGGGAACACAAGCAGGGCGAGTGGGAGAGGAAGAAGCAGGCTTCCTGCTGAGCAGGAAGCCCAGAAGGCAGATGCTTAATGACTGAGCCCACACAGGCACCCCACAATTTGTTTATTTCGATTGTAGATTAATTTCTCTGTTTTCTTATATTCGTATTTTTTTTCTCTTTTCAGGCAACTTGA
This sequence comes from Lutra lutra, assembly GCF_902655055.1. Lineage (NCBI taxonomy): Eukaryota > Metazoa > Chordata > Mammalia > Carnivora > Mustelidae > Lutra > Lutra lutra. The sequence goes on along the minus strand of NC_062282.1, from coordinate 73,688,863 downwards.
CACCTCACTTACAGAATATCTTTTCCAAGAGTCCCATTTTTGCTGGGCTGGTCCTTCCTCAAGTTCAACACCCCAAAAATGCAAGGAAAAAATACCCAAAGTTAAATGGATTGTTGGCAGATATAGTTCATGTATGTTAAGAATTAAGAACTTATTTCTGGGAAATTTGCGTAAATTGTAATACAGTTTTAAGATATTACTTTAATGAAATTCTGAAAGGATTCATAATGTTATCTGTTAGAAGTTACTATCTTCCTGTCTTTACATCTTTAGTACAGAAAAATTAAAATTAATAGACTGTTAGAACTGAAAACTCCCTAGGATAATCCTGTCCATTATTTTTAGTTTATCCCAATTTTAACGATACTTAGGGGTAAACTGGAAAAATCAGAAGGATTTACCATGGACTGGATTTACCAGGACTTACCATGCTTATCACCACCTTTTAATAGTCAGTCTATCCAAGTTAGGGCTCTGTTCCTTGTACACTGGTATCCTGAGATATCTACTGGGCATTGACAACTGCAGTTTTAGTGTTGTTTGAAGGTATACTAATGCCAAAATTCACTTGGGGTTTGGAGAAAACAAAAGCGTTATACTAGAACATTTTCTAATTATTTTAAAATGTAAATTTCTTTTTAAACTAGGTAGTAAGTTTACCAATATATTTAGAGCAAAATTCAAAAAGTAAGAGAATTTACTGTGGAAAGTAAATCTGCTTCTATTTATTTTCTCTATCTAGTTAATTTCCTTTCCCAGGGTCAACTGAGGTATCTTATTTCTGATGTAAAGCCCTTTTAAAAAATGTAGTTACCTAAATTTCAAAGCAAGTATGGTGTAGTGTTTATAAGACGGGGCTCTGGAATCACATAGACTAAAACTCAGCTCTGTCACTAATTAGCTCTGTAACCTTGGGAAAGTCACTTAATCTTTGTGCCCAGTTTACTGGGCTATAAAGTAACGTTAATGGTCTTTATTTTTCTGGGGCTGGAAGATTAAATGAGGTAATGGTGAAAATGTTCTGAGCACAGGGCTTTGAATAAGTTGTCAACAAACGTGGTTAATTTTAATTGTTGCTGTTGTTACTTAGATAAACTTACTAAACATATGATATATAGCATCAAAAGAGTATTCTTAAAGGAATTCTTAACAGAAAAAATTATTTCACTGGTATCTGGAGAAAACTAGAGTTTATTAAGAATCAGATTCTTTGGAGCGCCTGGGTGGCTCAGTCCGTTGAGTGTCCCAACTCTTGATTTGTCTCAGGTCATGATCTCAGGATTGTGAGATTGAGCCCCATGGTGGGATCCACACTCAGCAAGGAGTCTGCTTAAGATTCTTTCTCTCGGGGCGCCTGGGTGGCTCAGTGGGTTAACCTCGGCCTTCAGCTCAGGTCATGATCCCAGGGTCCTGGGATGGGGCTCTCTCCTCAGCAGGGAGCCTGCTTCCCTTCCTCTCCCTCTGCCTGTCTCTCTGCCTAGTTGTGATCTCTGTCTTTCAAATAAATAAATAAAATCTTTAAAAAAAAAAAAGATTCTTTCTCTCAGGGGGCACCTGGATGGTTCGTCAGTTTAGGCATCTGCCTTTGACTTGGGTCATGATCTCAGGGTCCTGGGATCGAGTCCCTCATTGGGCTCTCTGTTCAGTGGGGAGTCTACTTCTCCATTTTACACTCCCTCTGTGCTCTCTCCCTCTCTTTCTCAAATGAATGAATGAATAAATAAATAAATACATAAATAGATTCTTTAAAAAAAAGAGAGATTCTCTCAAGATGCTTGCATAGCTCAGTTGGTTAAGCCTCTGACTCTTGGTTTCTGTTCAGATCGTGCTCTCATGGTCATGAGATTGAGCCCCACATTAGTCTCTGTGTTCAGTGCAAAGTCTGCTTAAGGTTCTCTTTTCCTCTCCCTCTCCCCTCCCACTCATGCTCACTCTCTTTCTAAAATAAATAAATAAATCTTTAAAAAAAGAATCAGGGGTGCTGGGTGGCTGAGTTGGTTGATCATCTGACTCTTGCTTTTGGTTCAGGTCATGATCTCGGGGTCTTGGGATTGAACCCCACAGTGGGCTCCCACTCAGAATGTAGTCTGCTTGTCCCTCTCCTACCCCCATTCTTGTTCTCTCTCTTTCTTTCTCTCAAAGAAGTAAATAAAATTTCTTTAAAAAAATAAAAGAATTAGATTTGTTTGCTACATTTTCCTTTGAATTTATTTTTTGTGTCATGGGTTTAATTATACAAGGACTACATAATGATTATAGAAAAAGTAGAGAATACATGATAAACAAAAAGAAGAAGTTAAGATTTTCCCAACTCCCAGATTCTGGGAAAAATTAGTGACATTTTGATTTATATACTTCTAGACTTTTGCCAACCAAATATGTGCATAGAAATTTATGCTTTTAAAAGATGACATACTTCACATAGTTTTGTGACCTGTTTGTTATGTAACCCTGACAGTAAATATGGAACCACATCATATTTTTCAATGGTTACATAGTATTTCATTGTAAGATTGTTCTATAGTTTAACTGATCTTACAATTTTGAATATTTGTTTTCAGGTTTTCTCCCTCTTGGTAGATATGATTTTGTGAACATCTTTTAAAATGTCTTTTTGAACTTGCTTTATTATTTGTTTAGGATAAATTCCTAGAATTGTGATTAGTGGGCCACAGGGTTTATACTTTTTCAGAATTTTTAATATATTTTGCTATTTTTCCCTCCAGAAAGGTTTCACTGATTTATACTCCAGTACTTTCAAGTAGCACTGGATATAAAGTCCCACTCTCAATCTAGCAATGGATATTATAGTTTTTAAAATATTTGCCAATTTTTTTTTAGTAATCTCTATACCGTATGTGGAACTCAAACTCATGGCCCCAAGATCAAGAGTTATCATGTTCTACCAACTGAACCAACCAGGCACCCCAAAATATTTGCCAATTTAGTAAGTTTAAAATACCATCTTTTTTTTAGTTGCGCTTATATCATCACAGGAAAGGTTGAACATTTTACTAATACTAATTGACCATTTGTATTTCTTGTTTTAAGAATCATTAAACTAGGGGCGCCTGGGTGGCTCAGTGGGTTAAAACCTCTGCCTTCGGCTCAGGTCATGATCCCAGGGTCCTGGAATAGAGCCCCGCATCGGGCTCTCTGCTCATCAGGGAGCCTGCTTCCTCCTCTCTCTCTCTGCCTGCCTCTCTGCCTACTTGTGATCTCCATCTGTCAAATAAATAAATAAAATCTTAAAAAAAATCATTAAACTATTTGTCAATTGGACTAACCTTTTCCCACATAGATTTGTAAAATAATAGGCATATTAGTCTTTTGTCATATATGTTGTAAATATTATCTTCAACTTGAGTAATCCAGTGACTTGGAGTGCCACATTTATCATAGGCAAAATGCTTACGTGTGCTTGGGTTTGTTTCTATTTCATTGATTTCTTTTTTTTTTTTAAAGATTTTATTTATTTATTTGACAGAGAGAAATCACAAGTAAGCAGAGAGGCAGGCAGAGAGAGAGGAGGAAGCAGGCTCCCCGCTGAGCAGAAAGCCCGATGCGGGGCTCGAACCCAGGACCTGGGATCATGACCCGAGCCGAAGGCAGCGGCCTTAACCCACTGAGCCACCCAGGCGCCCCTCATTGATTTCTTTTTTAATTCTAGTATAAATACCAGTTTGATTGATTATTGTGACTTTAAAATCCATCTTAATATCTGGGTCAGAGCTTATATCATTTTCTAGGTTTAAATTTCCTAAACTTTATCATGATGTAATTATGTATAGTAAACTAAACATACTTAAAATGCATAATTTGATGAGTTTTGATAGATTTTTATACCTATAAAACCACCACCACAATCAAGATATCTATCATTTCCATCAAACTCTAAAATGTCCTCTTATCCTTTTTCAATCCTCTTATGACTCCATTTCTGTTCCCAGACAACCTCTGAGTTGCTTTCTATCACTATAGATTAGTTTACATTTTCTAGGATATATATATGGAATTACATAGTATATACTCTTTGATTCAGCATTAAGGTTTAGAGATTCATTCATGTTTTTGTGGGTATCAGTAGCTGATTCCTTTTTATTACTGAGTAGGACTCCATTATAAGGATATACAACTGTTTTTAGTCTATTCCCCTGTTTTGGGTTGTTTCCTATTTTTGGCTGTTACAAGCAAAATTAATAGGAATGTTCATGTACAAGTCTTTGTAGATGTATATTTTTATTCTTCTGAGTAAATACCTAAGAGTGGAATGGTGGGTTTAAAGTATGTGTATGTTTAATTTTTAAAGAAACTGCCTGTCTGTTTCTCAAAGTATAGTATCTTATATTTTCCAAACTAAGGCATGTATTTAAATTTTCTAGTTATATTATTCAAAGAAGGACTAATTTATCTGCCTATAGTAGGCTATGACTTGGGCAGAATTTTTAACATTTTTTTTTGAATTTATAACATTTTAAAAAAGATTTTACTTATTTATTTTTCCGAGAAAGAGAGACACCATGAGTGTGTTGGGGGGGGGAGGGGCAGAGGGAGAAGCAGGCTCCCCACTGAGCAGGGAGCCCAATGTGGGACTCAATCCCAGAACTCTGGGAACATGACCTGAGCTGACAGCAGACTCTTTTTTTTTTTTTTTTTTAAGATTTTATTTATTTATTTGTCAGGGACAGAGGGAGAGAGAGTGAGCGAGCACAGGCAGAGAGAGAGAGGCAGGCAGAGGCAGAGGGAGAAGCAGGCTCCCTGCTGAGCAAGGAGCGCGATGTGGGACTCCATCCCAGGACGCTGGGATCATGACCTGAGCCGAAGGCAGCCGCTTAACCAACTGAGCCACCCAGGCGTCCCTGAAAGCAGACTCTTAACCAACTGAGACACCCAGGCACTCCAATATGTACTTAACTAAGTTTTATTGATGGATTATTATCATATTCTAAAATAAACACATATTGTTAGCTAGTTGCAGTTTTAAGGGTCTGGGTATTCTCCCATCATAAAATAGATAATGAACTCAATTTTGCTTTGTGAGTCAATATATTTTTATTGTGATAAAAAAACACATAACATTGGGGCGCCTGGGTGGCTCAGTGGGTTGAGCCTCTGCCTTCAGCTCAGGTCATGATCTCAGGGTCCTGGGATCGAGCCCCGCATCCAGCTCTCTGCTTCCCTCCTCTCTCTGCTTCCCTCCTGTTTCCCTCCTCTCTCTGTCTGCCTCTCTGCCTACTTGTGATCTCTGTCAAATAAATAAATAAAATCTTTAAAAAACAAAAAACAAAACAAACAAAAAAAACATGTAACATGAAATCTACCCTCTTACCAAATTTCAAAATGTGTAGAACAGTACCGTCAGCTCTATTCATATTGTTGTATAGCAGATCTTTACAACTTTTTTCATGAATCAATTTAAACATAAAAATTTTGAAATAAACAAAAATGTAACATTATATTCAATTACCTTGAATTTTCTGGATTTTAATTCTACTCTTCTGTTTGTTTGATCTAGACAAATTACTTGATTTCTCTGGGGCTCAGTCTCCTTATCTGTACAATGGGGATAATAATAATAATACCTACCTGTAGGGTTGTTGTTGGCATCAAGTTATAAGAAAAAGCCAGGTAGAGTATTGTGTGGCACACAGTAAACATCAATAAAAGTTACCAATTATTATTATGTTTTGCTTCTTCTTTTCTTTTTTTTTTTTTTAAAGAATTTTTTTAAATTTATTTGACAGACAGATCACAAGTAGGCAGAGAGGCAGGCAGAGAGAGACAGGAGGAGGCAGGCTCCCTGCTGAGCAGAGAGCCTGATGCGGGACTCGATTCCAGGACCCTGAGATCATGACCTGAGCCGAAAGCAGAGGCTTTAACCACTGAGCCAGGTGCCCTATGTTTTGCTTTTTCTTATGTTTTGCCCTATGTTTTGCTTTTTCTTATGTTTTGCCTTCTTCTAAAGGAATAAATGAAAACTATAAGGCAAATGGCTTTTATTCAAATTCTATATTTAATATTTTGGTTAAAAATATCTTCTATTTACAACTAGTTATTTGATTATATATAAATTTATGATGTTCAACTTATTTTGAGAACTCTTCCTTCCATCATCGGTTTTGTTTTGTGGGGTTTTTGTTTGTTTGTTTGTTTCTCTAATTCAGTTGAATGTTCCCAAGATAGGGAAACAAAAAAAGAGCTGTTCTCAGAGTGGATTATTGAAAGATTTGGGGGCTTGAATGTTTGTGAAGTTCTATTATGCCATAAAAAAAGCAATGGAGGTACGCCTGGGTGGCTCAGTTCTTTAAGCGGCTGGCTACCTTTGGCTCAGGTCATGATCCCAGGGTCCTGGAATCAAGTCCCGCATCTGGCTCCTGGCTCAGCAGAAAGTCTGCTTCTCCCTCTTACTTTGCCTGCTGCTCTCTCTGCTTGTGTTCTCTCTCTCTCTCTCTTGAAAATGAATAAATAAAATCTTTAAAAAAAAGAAAAAGAAAAAGCAATGGATTAGGATTCAGACAATATGAGTTAATAATATAGTAAATCACTGTTCTTCTAGTTCGGTAAAATGGAAATAATAATCCATGAACTTTCCACCTTACAGTGCTGATAAGAGGATCAAAATGAACTAATTAATTTCTGCTACTTCCAGCAGAACAGACTGACTTCTGTTTTGGCCAGAATCCTAGAACATATAGCCTATATTAATGCTTTGCAAGTACAAATTTCTTAGGGAAGTAAATGGTCAGAACTCATTGTCAGAAATTCCTAAGCTCTAAATCCATCTTTTCTTTTTTTTTTTTTTAAATTTTTTTATTTTTTTCAGCATAGCAGTATTCATTATTTTTGCACCACACCCAGTGCTCCATGCAATCCGTGCCCTCTACAATACCCACCACCTGGTGCCCCCAACCTCCCACCCCCCACCCCTTCAAAATTCTCAGATCGTTTTTCAGAGTCCATAGTCTCTCATGGTTCACCTCCCCTTCCAATTTCCCTCAACTCCCTTCTCCTCTCCATCTCCCCTTGTCCTCCATGCTATTTGTTATGTTCCACAAATAAGTGAAACCATATGATAATTGACTCTCTCTGCTTGACTTATTTCACTCAGCATAATCTCTTCCAGTCCCGTCCATGTTGCTACAAAACTTAGGGATTCATCCTTTCTTTCTTTTTTTTTCTTTTTTCTTTTTTTTTTTTTTACAGCTTTATAAACATATATTTTTATCCCCAGGGGTACAGGTCTGCGAATCGCCAGGTTTACACACTTCACAACACTCACCATAGCACATACCCTCCTCGATATCCATAACCCCACCCCCTCTCCCAACCCCCTCCCCCCATCAACCCTCAGTTTGTTTTGTGAGATTAAGAGTCACTTATGGTTTGTCTCCCTCCCAATCCCATCTTGTTTCATTTACTCTTCTCCTACCCCCTCGACCCCCCATGTTGCATCTCCTCTCCCTCATATCAGGGAGATCATATGATAGTTGTCTTTCTCCGATTGACTTATTTCGCTAAGCATGATACCCTCTAGTTCCATCCAAGTCGTTGCAAATGGCAAGATTTCATTTCTTTTGATGGCTGCATAGTATTCCATTGTGTATATATACCACATCTTCTTTATCCATTCGTCTGTAGATGGACATCTAGGTTCTTTCCATAGTTTGGCTATTGTAGACATTGCTGCTATAAACATTCGGGTGCATGTGCCCCTTCGGATCACTACGTTTGTATCTTTAGGGTAAATACCCAGCAGTGCAATTGCAGGGTCATAGGGTAGTTCTATTTTCAACATTTTGAGGAACCTCCATGCTGTTTTCCAGAGTGGTTGCACCAGCTTGCATTCCCACCAACAGTGTAGGAGGGTTCCCCTTTCTCCGCATCCTCGCCAGCATCTGTCATTTCCTGACTTGTTAATTTTAGCCATTCTGACTGGTGTGAGGTGATATCTCATGGTGGTTTTGATTTGTATTTCCCTGATGCCGAGTGATATGGAGCACTTTTTCATGTGTCTGTTGGCCATCTGGATGTCTTCTTTGCAGAAATGTCTGTTCATGTCTTCTGCCCATTTCTTGATTGGATTATTTGTTCTTTAGGTGTTGAGTTTGCTAAGTTCTTTATAGATTTTGGACACTAGCCCTTTATCTGATATGTCATTTGCAAATATCTTCTCCCATTCTGTCAGTTGTCTTTTGTTTTTTTTAACTGTTTCCTTTGCTGTGCAAAAGCTTTTGATCTTGATAAAATCCCAAAAGTTCATTTTTGCCCTTGCTTCCCTTGCCTTTGGTGATGTTCCTAGGAAGATGTTGCTGCGGCTGACGTCGAAGAGGTTGCTGCCTGTGTTCTCCTCGAGGATTTTGATGGATTCCTTTCTCACATTGAGATCCTTCATCCATTTTGAGTCTATTTTCGTGTGTGGTGTAAGGAAATGATCCAATTTCATTTTTCTGCATGTGGCTGTCCAATTTTCCCAACACCATTTATTGAAGAGGCTGTCTTTGTTCCATTGGACATTCTTTCCTGCTTTGTCGAAGATGAGTTGACCATAGGGTTGAGGGTCCATTTCTGGGCTCTCTATTCTGTTCCATTGATCTATGTGTCTGTTTTTGTGCCAGTACCATGCTGTCTTGATGATGACAGCTTTGTAATAGGGCTTGAAGTCTGGAATTGTGATGCCACCAACTTTGGCTTTCTTTTTCAATATTCCTTTGGCTATTCGAGGTCTTTTCTGGTTCCATATAAATTTTAGGATTATTTGTTCCATTTCTTTGAAAAAAATGGATGGTACTTTGATAGGAATTGCATTAAATGTGTAGATTGCTTTAGGTAGCATAGACATTTTCACAATATTTATTCTTCCAATCCAGGAGCATGGAACATTTTTCCATTTCTTTGTGTCTTCCTCAATTTCTTTCATGAGTACTTTATAGTTTTCTGAGTATAGATTCTTACTCTCTTTGGTTAGGTTTATTCCTAGGTATCTTATAGTTTTGGGTGCAATTGTAAATGGGATGGACTCCTTAATTTCTCTTTCTTCTGTCTTGTTGTTGGTGTAGAGAAATGCAACTGATTTCTGTGCATTGATTTTATATCCTGACACTTTACTGAATTCCTGTACAAGTTCTAGCAGTTTTGGAGTGGAGTCTTTTGGGTTTTCCACATAGAGTATCATATCATCTGCGAAGAGTGATAGTTTGACTTTTTCTTTGCCGATTTGGATGCCTTTAATTTCCTTTTGTTGTCTGATTGCTGAGGCTAGGACTTCTAGTACTATGTTGAATAGCAGTGGTGATAACGGACATCCCTGCCGTGTTCCTGACCTTAGCGGAAAAGCTTTCAGTTTTTCTCCATTGAGAATGATATTTGTGGTGGGTTTTTCATAGATGGCTTTGATAATATTGAGGTATGTGCCGTCTATCCCTACACTTTGAAGAGTTTTGATCAGGAAGGGATGCTGTACTTTGTCAAATGCTTTTTCAGCATCTATGGAGAGTATCATATGGTTCTTGTTCTTTCTTTTATTAATGTGTTGTATCACATTGATTGATTTGCGGATGTTGAACCAGCCTTGCAGCCCTGGAATAAATCCCACTTGGTCGTGGTGAATAATCCTTTTAACGTACTGTTGAATCCTATTGGCTAGTATTTTGGTGAGAATTTTTGCATCTGTGTTCATCAAGGATATTGGTCTGTAGTTCTCTTTTTTGTTGGGATCCTTGTCTGGTTTTGGGATCAAGGTGATGCTGGCCTCATAAAATGAGTTTGGAAGTTTTCCTTCTATTGCTATTTTTTGGAACAGTTTCAGGAGAATAGGAATTAGTTCTTCTTTAAATGTTTGGTAGAATTCCCCCGGGAAGCCATCTGGCCCTGGGCTTTTGTTTGTTTGGAGATTTTTGATGACTGTTTCAATCTCCTTACTGGTTATGGGTCTGTTCAGGCTTTCTATTTCTTCCTGGTTCAGTTGTGGTAGTTTATATGTCTCTGGGAATGCATCCATTTCTTCCAGATTGTCAAATTTGTTGGCGTAGAGTTGCTCATAGTATGTTCTTATAATTGTCTGTATTTCTTTGGTGTTCGTTGTGATCTCTCCTCTTTCATTCATGATTTTATTTATTTGGGTCCTCTCTCTTTTCTTTTTGATAAGTCTGGCCAGGGGTTTATCAATCTTATTAATTCTTTCAAAGAACCAGCTCCTAGTTTCGTTGATTTGTTCTATTGTTTTTTTGGTTTCTAATTCATTGATTTCTGCTCTGATCTTTATGATTTCTCTTCTCCTGCTGGGTTTAGGGTTTCTTTCTTGTTCTTTCTCCAGCTCCTTTAGGTGTAGGGTTAGGTTGTGTACCTGAGACCTTTCTTGTTTCTTGAGAAAGGCTTGTACCGCTATATATTTTCCTCTCAGGACTGCCTTTGTTGTGTCCCACAGATTCTGAACTGTTGTGTTTTCATTATCATTTGTTTCCATAAATTTTTTCAATTCTTCTTTGATTTCCTGGTTGACCCATTCATTCTTTAGAAGGATGCTGTTTAGTCTCCATGTATTTGGGTTCTTTCCAAATTTCCTCTTGTTATTGAGTTCTAGCTTTAGAGCATTGTGGTCTGAAAATATGCAGGGAATGATCCCAATCTTTTGATACCGGTTGAGACTTGATTTAGGACCAAGAATGTGATCTATTCTGGAGAATGTTCCATGTGCACTAGAGAAGAATGTGTATTCTGTTGCTTTGGGATGAAATGTTCTGAATATATCTGTGATGTCCATCTGGTCTAGTGTGTCATTTAAGGCCTTGATTTCCTTGTTGATCTTTTGCTTGGATGATCTGTCCATTTCAGTGAGGGGAGTGTTAAAGTCCCCTACTATTATTGTATTCTTGTCGATGTGTTTCTTTGATTTTGTTATTAATTCGTTTATATAGTTGGCTGCTCCCACGTTAGGGGCATAGATATTTAAAATTGTTAGATCTTCTTGTTGGACAGTTCCTTTGAGTATGATATAGTGTCCTTCCTCATCTCTTATTATAATCTTTGGCTTAAAATCTAATTGATCTGATATAAGGATTGCCACTCCTGCTTTCTTCTGATGTCCATTAGCATGGTAAATTCTTTTCCACCCCCTCACTTTAAACCTGGAGGTGTCTTCGGGTGTAAGATGAGTTTCTTGTAGGCAACATATAGATGGTTTTTGTTTTTTTATCCATTCTAATACCCTGTGTCTTTTGATTGGGGCATTTAGCCCATTAACATTCAGGGTAAGTATTGAGAGATATGAATTTAGTGCCATTGTATTGCCTGTAAGGTGACTGTTATTGTATATTGTCTCTGTTTCTTTCTGATCTACTACTTTGAGGGTCTCTCTTTGCTTAGAGGACCCCTTTCAATATTTCCTGTAGAGCTGGTTTGGTATTTGCAAATTCTTTCAGTTTTTGTTTGTCCTGGAAGCTTTTAATCTCTCCATCTATTTTCAATGATAGCTTAGCTGGATATAGTATTCTTGGCTGCATGTTTTTCTCATTTAGTACTCTGAATATATCATGCCAGTTCTTTCTGGCCTGCCAGGTCTCTGTGGATAAGTCTGCTGCCAATCTAATATTTTTACCATTGTACGTTACAGACTTCTTTTCCCGGGCTGCTTTCAGGATCTTTTCTTTGTCACTAAGACTTGTCAATTTTACTATTAGGTGACGGGGTGTAGACCTATTCTTATTGATTTTGAGGGGGGTTCTCTGAACCTCCTGGATTTTGATGCTTGTTCCCTTTGCCATATTGGGGAAATTCTCTCCAATAATTCTCTCCAATATACCTTCTGCTCCCCTCTCTGTTTCCTCTTCTTCTGGAATCCCAATTATTCTAATGTTGTTTCGTCTTATGGTGTCACTTATCTCTCGAATTCTCCCCTCGTGGTCTAGTAGCTGTTTGTCCCTCTTTTGCTCAGCTTCTTTATTCTCTGTCATTTGGTCTTCTATATCGGTAATTCTTTCTTCTGCCTCATTTATCCTAGCAGTGAGAGCCTCCATTTTTGATTGCACCTCATTAATAGCTTTTTTGATTTCAACTTGGTTAGATTTTAGTTCTTTTATTTCTCCAGAAAGGGCTTTTATATCTCCCGAGAGGGTTGCTTTAATATCTTCCATGCCTTTTTCAAGCCCGGCTAGAACCTTGAGAATCATCATTCTGAACTCTATATCTGACATATTACCAATGTCTGTATTGATTAGGTCCCTAGCCTTTGGTACTGCCTCTTGTTCTTTTTTTTGTTGTGAATTTTTCCGCCTTGTCATTTTGTCCAGATAAGAGTTTATGAAGGAGCAAGTAAAATACTAAAAGGGTGGCAACAACCCCAGGAAAATATGCTTTAGCCAAATCAGAAGAGATCCCGAATTGTGAGGGGGGAGAAAGGGAATAAAAAGGGGTTCAGAAAGAAAGAAAAAAAAAACTATTAAAAAAAAGAAAGCCGATAAAGAAAAAATATAAAAAGAGGAAAAAATATATATATATTAGATAAACTATTTAAAAAACGTTAAAAAAAGAAAACGGTAAAAGTTAAAAAAAAATTTAGTAGAAGAAGAGAAAAAGAAAAAAAAATTGAAAAAGAAAAAAAAATTAAATTAACTGCAAGGCTAAAAAATCATGGGGAGAAAGCCATGAGTTCCGTGCTTTGCTTTCTTCTCCTCTGGAATTCCGCCGTTCTCCTTGGTAGGTGAACTTGGTCCTGGCTGGGTTTCCCATAGATCTTCTGGGGGAGGGGCCCGTTGTAGTGATTCTCAAGCGTCTTTGCCCCAGGCGGAGTTGCACCGCCCTTACCCGGGGCCGCGCTGAGTCATCCGCTCGGGTTAGCTTTCGGGAGCTTTTGTTCCCTGAGCGCTTTCCGTAGAGTCCGGAGGACGGGAATAAAGATGGCGGCCTCCCGGTCTCCGGCCCGGAGCAGCCGAGAGCCCGGGGCCCCACTTCTCAGTGCGCCCTCAGAGAACAGCGCCAAATGACTCCCGTCACCCTGGCCTCCGGCCGTGCTCCGAGCTGACCGAGCCTGCGACCGGTTCAAGGCAACCCTGAGCTGAGAGTCACTCCTCGGCTCTGTCTCTGCAGCCGGCTTCCCCGTTCTAATACCGGTAAGCTCTGCGACACTGAGACACCCCCGATCCTTCTGCCACCCTGCGGGACCTGAGGCCACGCTTACCCCGCCTGGGCTTCACCCCAGTTAAGCCTCTGGAGCGATGTCCCTCATCGGAACAGACTTTTAAAAGTCCTGATTTTGCTCCGTTGCTCCGCCGCTCGCCGGGAGCCGGCCCCTCCCCCCGCGGTCTATCTTCCCGTCGCTTTGGATTCACTTCTCCGCCAGTCCTACCTTGCAGAAAGTGGTTGATTTTCTGTTTCTGGAATTGCTGTTCTTCTTCTCTTCAATCTCCCATTGGATTTGTAGGTGTTTGCAATCTTTAGATAAGCTATTTAGCTGATCTCCCGCTACCCGAAGTAGTCTCAGCCTGCTACTTCTCCGCCATCTTGACTCCTCCCTAAATCCATCTTTTCAAGAACGGTTTTAGTTCCAGGTAATTATTTACTTCTACATATGTCAAATAAATTTAATTTTTACCTTAGAGAGCTCTGTTAAGACCTTACTTAATGTTAGAATCTTTTTTTCATTTTTTAGGCTTGTTTACAAATTGATCCTGCTGAAAGGACATCATCTACTGATCTTTTGCATCATGAGTACTTTACTAGAGATGGATTTATTGAAAAGTAAGCATGTTGAGTGAGTGTGGACTTCTTAGTGTTTTATATTAGGGAATTTACTAGCATGAGAATTGCTACATAGGTTAATGTTACACACACAAAAATTCAATTTAACAAAGACTTAGTTCCTTTATTAACAAGGTCTATGGTAGACTTACAGGTGTCATGAAGAAAATTCTACCCATAAAAATAATTGTAGTTAACATTCATTACAGTTATGATGTCCTAGGCAGTGTGCTAAGCTCTTTATACATATTTTCAATGGTAATCATAGGCCTGCAGATAGTAAATAAACAATCAGTACTTTTTAGCTTTATTCCCATTTGTACCTTTGACTCAGAATAGTCTGTTTTTTCCTCTTCTGGTAGCATCTCTGACCTATATGTTACAATTGGCATTTATTTCCCAAATGATTTTTTTTCCTCTGCTTTATTTACTTTCTGTTATAGTGTTTGTTGTCATATTCTCCCTACCAAAGTGGAAGTTCCCTGAAGAGAGGGAACATGCCTTTAGCCCTTCTGTATAATGGCAATGTAGATTTATAAGTCAGCTGTATTTCTTTTTTTTTTTTATTATTTTTTATTTAAATTCAACTTAGTTAACATACAGTGTATTATTAGTTTCAGGGGTAGAGTTTAGTGATTCATCAGTTGCGTATAACACCCAGGGCCCATTCCATCCCATGTCCTCCTTATTGCCCATCACCCAGTTACCCCATCCCCCCACTTCCCTTCTAGCAACCCTCAGTTTGTTTCCTATAGTTTCCTATAGTTAGGAGTCTCTTATAGTTTGCCTCCTTCTCTGTTTTCATTTTATTTTGTATTATCTTTTTCTTCCCTTCCCCTATGTTCTTCTGTTTTGTTTCTTAAATTCCACATATGAGTGAAATCATACAGTATTTGTCTTTCTCTGACTGACATTCCACTCAGCATAATACCCTCTTGTTCCATCCATGTCATTGCAAATGGCAAGATTTCATTCTTTTCGATGACTGAATAATAGTCCATAGTGTATATATACCAGAACCTCTTTATCCACTCATTTGTCGATGGACATCTAGGCTTTTTCCATATTTTGGCTAGAATCAGCAGTGTTTCTAAAACAAACAAACAAACAAAACCTCAGCATTTTCTATTTGGGCTTTGAAAGAAACAGAAATTCTTTTTCTTTAATTACAGAGTCATTCAGTTAGCCTTTGGATGTGAGGTCAGAAAAGATGAATGTCACTTTAAAATGTGATGGACTTAAGGTTAGGCATGTTAAAGTCCAGGAATAGCCATTGAAGATAGACTGAACTAGAAAAAGGTGAAAAAAAAAATACTTTAGAGTACTTAGAACTTTAAGCATTTTAAGAATTTTAATATAGGGGTGCCTGGGTGACTCAGTCATTAAGCATTGGCCTTCAGCTCAGGTCATGATCCCAGGGTCCTGGGATCGAGCCCTGCATCAGGCTCCCAGCTCAGTGGGAAGCCTGCTTCTCCCTCTCCCACTCCCCCTGCTTGTGATCCCTCTCTAGCTGTGTCTCTCTTTATCAAATAAATAAATAAATAAAATCTTTAAAAAAAAGAATTTTAATATAGAACAAAACAAGAATTTTGATATAAAACAAAAAAATGAGAAGAAGATATATTCAAAATGCCATTGACGAAGAGAGCGCCCATTACTGAATTTAAAAGTTGCTCATATCAGTTCTACATAGACTACATTGATTTCTCTTTGGTTCTTAGATGCTAAGATTTTAGTATGATGGGTGAAAATTCTTGAATTCCAATGATAGAATCCTCGGAAAATGTTTGGGGAAGTCCCTTTCCTTTGATAAGAGGCCTCTCCCTTTCCCAGAACCTTTGCAGTACAAGGGCGTTTTGACAGAAGTATGACATGTTCTTATTCAGCTAAATGAATCACACTGGTGGTTTTCTTCATCTCTTCACACTACACTTTTCTAGACATGTGTCTTGCACAGCTTTGGCAAGATTGGGCTAAACTGGGGAAGAATTCACTCATGGAATGATATTTTAAAATTTCCACAAACTAAGGGATACCTGGCTGTCTCAGTCAGTATAGCACATGACTCTTGATCTTGGGGTGGTGAGTTTGAACCCCATACTCGGTGTGCAGCTTAATGAAAATTAAATTAAATTAAATTAAATTAAATTTCCCCAAGCTGATGATTATAGTTGCTTCAGGGAGGGGAACTGTGTAACTCAGGGCAGGCTAAGAAGGAGACTTTTCAATATAGCCTTCTGAATTTTGAGCCATATGAATGGATTTTCTAATAAAAAATAGGTAACTTACAAATTCAAACCACAACCAAAACAATCTCCCTTCAATATTAATATATTCTGTTAAATTTTTGTACTAAAAATATTTCTCTAGAATAAGGATTTCAGAAACCAGTTAGTTCATCTTTTAAGATGTAACTTTAAAGAACCACAGAAAGGATTAAATGGCCTGAGTTTTCCTTGAAAGAATAATTTATCAAAATGAAAAATACTGTTATTGAATAAATTTTACATCACAAGAGGAATCTAATTCATATAAACTTATTTTGTAAAATTTTATATAGTAAATTCCCATGAAAAAATTTTTGGAAGATATATCTCTACCAGGAAGCAATTTGTATTAAATATTATACCATCTCTTGGCATTCATTACTGATAGCTTATTTATGCTATAGATATGTAAATTAATTGATTATATGGTCCACTAAAGATAAAATACTTTATCTACATAAATAAAAAGATTATTGGTTGAGGGGCGCTTGGGTGGCTCAGTGGGTTAAAGCCTCTGCCTTTGGCTCAGGTCATGATCCCAGAGTCCTGGGATCGAGCCCCACATTGGGCTCTCTGCTCAGCAGGAAGCCTGCTTCCTCCTCTCTCTCTCTCTCTCTCTGCCTGCCTCTCTGCCTACTTGTGATCTCTGTCAAATAAATAAATAAAATCTTAAAAAAAAAAAAGATTATTGGTTGATATTGCTTGTTTTATCAGATTCATACCAGAACTGAGAGCTAAATTACTACAAGAAGCGAAAGTCAATTCATTCATAAAGCTAAAAGAGAATTCTAAAGAAAGTGACCTTATGAAAGATGAAAGAAAAACAACATACACTAATTCACTGCTTGGTACTCCAGTTTTGGGAAAGGTAAAAGCTGTTTTCTTTTTAGCCGGTATAACTGTATCATATCATATCAAAAATAACTATTCTTCTGACTCAGATGTTGGATGTATCTGTTCCAGGAAATAGAAAAAGAGAAAAAGCCCAGGGAGATCAAAGTCAGAGTTATTAAAGTCAAAGGAGGAAAAGGAGATATCTTAGAACCAAACAAGACAGAGTGTGAAGGTGGACGTTGTCAACAGGATGCTGTTGAAAATGCTCATGCTATGTCTCAAGATACAAAACCTGTCATCAATGAACCACTAAACGCTGTCAATCCCAGCACTAATTCTAATGGCATGAAAGATGATCCACACGCTGGAGGTAGTATGATGATGCCACCCATCAATCTAATGAGCAATAATTTGTTGGCTTCAAATCCCAATTCAAATCTTTCCCATCCCAATTCAAGGTGAGTTTAACAGAAAAGAAAGAGAAGGAAATGGATCTAAGTAACAAAATGCTCCTATATAATGGTATTTCAAAGACTGAAGTTCATGGTGTCTGTTTGTAAACGGAATTTGAAGATATATTGAAATTATAATCATACAATGGGCCATTACTGTTTGTTAAGAATACTATAGAAGAAATCAATTTTTCTTGCTTATATAGATATTTAATTGTTTTGGGATATTTTGGATATTTAGATATTTAATTGTTTTTGGAAAAACCTCATTTAAGAAAGAAAAGACTCTCAGAATAATTTCCTCCCATCTGAAGAGGAAAAAGGTGATGTGATCTAGGGTCTGGTATTGATGTGCCTTAGTATAACATAGTAAGCATTTTGTCTGTGTCATAGCAAATTTTCTAAATGGAGAAAAACTAGTTGAAAATAATCTTTTACAGCGAGTTAGCTTAGGAAGTCAAATATTTGGGGAATAAAACAACATATTGGGCCAGTTGTAGATTTAGCTACTGATACAGATTGTAAGACTGGTACCATGAGTCTGCTTAAGCAAGGGCAGTGTGTTGTTTAGCAAGGGTCTATCTAGCAAGGCATCAGGGCCAGTCCTAAATTTAGGGAAACTACTGTGAATCTACGTGAGGAAGGAGACTACCTTCAGTATCCCAAACCAATACTAGCAGACTGGTTTAGACTGTAAGTTGTGAAGCTGAGGGGTCTGCAGAGGTGGGCAAGTGGACATTTCTGTGTCAATCCAAAGGTACAGCAGACTACAGACTGCAAGAGCCCATTCATTTTTGAGATGATCCCAACACCATGGTTGCAGTAGCCATAGTTGTAACCAGAATGGGACAGCAAACTCAGAAATTCAGAAACCCAGTAGTTAGGAGAGCCAGATTTATGGGCTCCCAGCTGGCTCAGTCTGTAGAGCACATGACTCTTGATCTCAGGGTTGTGAGTTCAAGCCCTGTGTTGGGTGTAGAGCCTACTTAAAGAAAAACAAAAGGGGGGGAGAGCGAGAGAGCTCCAGATTTAAAGTAGATATAAGCGACTAAGTAGGCCAGCTAGAGTAATCCCACAATATGGTTCTTACCACTGATGTTAGCCATAAGCAAGTTGTTCTCTGCTCTGTTTTTACCTGCTTAGAGCAGTTGGCACTTAAACACTCACAATTGCATTTTGGCCACTCACTATTCACACTTTAGACTACCACAATATAACTTCTTCATTATTGAAGCTAAAACAGAAGTATTTCTGGGGAGTTCTAATAACTTTGTATTCATTTTTAAATAATAGGTTGACTGAACGAGCAAAAAAGAGACGTACTTCTTCACAATCTATTGGACAGTTTATGCCTAACAGCAAACAAGAAGATACAGGTCCCACTCAAGTAAGGCAAGAAGTTAGTCATTAAAACATGGCTTCTTTTTTTTGGGGGGGGGGGTTAAGATTTTTATTTATTTATTTGACACAGAGAGAGAGTACACAAAGCAGTGGAAGTGGCAGAGGGAGAGGAAGAAGCAGGTCCCCGCTGAGCGGGGAACCTGATGTGAGGCTCTATCCCACAGATGCTTAACTGAATGAGCCACCCAGGAGCCCCTAAAACATTAGCCTCTTTCAACATTATCCTTGACTCCCTTCCCACCAAATCCTTTTTTTTCTATATTTGGGGCTCTAGCCTGGGTGGCTCAGTTGGTTAAGCGTCCAGCTCTGGATTTCAGCTCAGGTCATGATCTCAGGGTCATAAGATTGAGCCCCACAGTGGGCTCTGCACTGAGTGTGTAGTCTCCTTGATGTTCTCTCTCTCTCTCTCCTTCTGTATTTCCCCACCCGCTCAAATACACACCCTAAAATAAAATTTAAAAAATAATTTTAAAAAATGTGCTTTTAGCTTTTTTTTTTAAAGATTTTATTTATTTGACAGACAGAGATCACAAGTAGGCAGAGAAGGAAGCAGAGAGAGAGGAGGAAGCAGGCTCCCTGATCAGCAGAGCAGAGAGCCTGATGCAGGGCTCGATCCTAGGACCCTGGGATCATGACCTGAGCCGAAGGCAGAGGCTTTTTAATCCACTGAGCCATCCAGGCGCCCGTAGCTTTTTTTTTCTAAGATGAAAATAGGTCATCGTTTCCTTAGTGCTTTCACAATTTTGGTTAATTTCTTAAAATTTGATTTGTGTATTTTATGTGTGACTTGCACAAAAAAAGTTAAGATTTTCACCCTTAAAAGTTACAAGACTTGGGGCACCTATTGGCTCAGTCAGAACAACATACAACTCTTGATCTCAAGGTCATGAGTTTGAGCCCCACATTGGTTGTAGAGATTACTTAAAAAAAAAAAAAAAAAAAGAAAGAGAGGGGCACCTGGGTGGCTCAGTGGGTTAAAGACTCTGCCTTCAGCTCCGGTCATGATCCCGGGGTTCTGGGATTGAGCCCCACATCAGGCTCTCTGCTTGGTGGGGAGTCTGCTTCCCACCCCCACCCCGCTGCCTGCCTCTCTGCCTACTTGTGATCTCTCTCTCTCTGTCAAATAAAAAAAAAAATCTTAAAAAAATTTTTTTAAAAATTAAAAAAAAGAGAGAGAGAAGAAAAAAAGAAAAGAATCTTTTTTTTTTTTTTTAAAGATTTTATTTATTTATTTGACAGAGAGAGATCACAAGTAGATGGAGAGGCAGGCAGAGAGAGAGAGAGGGAAGCAGGATCTCTGCCGAGCAGAGAACCCGATGCGGGACTCGATCCTAGGACCCTGAGATCATGACCTGAGCCGA
Source organism: Lutra lutra (assembly GCF_902655055.1). Classification (NCBI taxonomy): domain Eukaryota; kingdom Metazoa; phylum Chordata; class Mammalia; order Carnivora; family Mustelidae; genus Lutra; species Lutra lutra. The sequence goes on along the minus strand of NC_062282.1, from coordinate 73,668,817 downwards.
AGGCAGCGGCTTAACCCACTGAGCCACCCAGGCGCCCAAAGAAAAGAATCTTAAAAAAAAAAAAAAGTTACAAGACTTTTTGGTCTTTCACTCCCCCAAGAATGTTTTTTTTTTTTGAATGTTTTTAACATTTTATAGATTAAAGGCAATTACCAAATAGATACATCAGACCTTTCACTAGAAAAATGTAATCCGTGTTGTTCATTCCCTCATTTTTTACATAGGGAAGTAGCTGATTGAAGATTGAAGCATAATGTTATTTATAATAATAAAAAATTGAGAGTAACACAAATCTATCTAAGAGCAAGTAACCCAGTAAACATATTAACATATAGCCACACAGTGGAATACTACACATTGCATGGTGGTAGAGTGTTCATTAACTTTGGAGAGTTTTTATCAACTGTTACCAAATGAGCAAAAATAGGTAAAAAAATTAGTTTACCTATTTTTAAAAAATAAAATACAAAGTTTGTTTACTTAAAAATTTTTAAATTTAAAAAAATTTTAAAATATTTTAAATTTAATAATTTAAAATTTAAAAATTTTAACTATTAAAAAATAAAAGCAAACATGTTTTCTAGAATCCTGGGCTCTCCCTGTGTTCAGAGTACATCATTTTGTAAATAGAAAAATAAATTAATAAAATGAGCTAAAATAATTTATCCAAAGTCAGGGTACAATGAAGAGGATTATAAATGAAAAGTTAAGATGGTAGGTCTCCTGATCAACACTATTATTCTTAGAATATCCAGCATATTTTTAAAAGTTTGTTTCATGAAACTTTTATTGGAATTTGATGTTTATGTGTTTAAATGGTATTCTTTTTTTTTTTTTTAGATTTTATTTATTTATTTGAGAGAGAAAGAGATGGAGCACACAATTGGGCAGTGGGGCAGAGGGAAAGGGAGAAACAGACTCCCAGCTGATCAGGGAGCCCTATGTAGGGCTTGATCCCAGGACCTCTGGGATCATAACGTGAGTTGAAGGCAGCTGCTTAACCCAGTGAGCCACCGAAGCACCCTGGAATTCTACTTATTAATTATTAAAATAATTTTGCAAATATAGACATTTTATGCCTATCTTACTTATTACCTTCCAAATGGATGGCAATTTTAGGCTTATCATTCAAAAAACAGTTATACTGGGCACCTGGATGGCTCAGTGGGTTAAAGCCTCTGCCTTCGGCTCAGGTCATGATCCCAGGGTCCTGGGATCAAGCCCCGCATCAAGCTCTCTGCTCAGCGGGGAGCCTGCTTCCCCCCTCTTTCTCTGCCTTCCTCTCTGCCTACTTGTGATCTCTGTCAAATAAATAAATAAAATCTTTAAAAAAAAAAACAGTTATACATCTTTTTTTCAAATTAACTCTTGTTTATTTCCTTGTTTAGAACCAAATGGAGAAGAGTGTATTTAATGAGCGAACAGGTACAAATGACCAAATGGCAAATGGAAACAAAAGAAAGCTGAATTTTTCCAGATCTGACAGGAAGGAATTCCATTTCCCAGAACTACCTTTCACGGTACAGCCCAAGGAGGTGAAAGGAATGGAAGGTACATATTTGTCTCCCAGCTTTAAAAATTTTCAGATGGTATCTTTTATAAGAAGACCTTTTTTTGTAAGATAACTTACATTTATGATGTGATTTAGATAAAAGATAGTAAATTGCTGTGAAAAATATCAGCTGAGGAGAAATTTTTCTCTCATAGTCAAATAAGGGGTAAGACTTGAAGGAGAGAATTTTTAAAGAAGAATTGAAAAAACTTTAAAAGCATATTTTTCCTTGGCTCAATGAAACTTCAGGACAGTATTTGAGGAAGGTGGTTTTGGTTTGGTCTACGACCTAGAGTAAATCAATTTCCTTTGTTTCCCTGTGAATTTTGCCCAGATAATAGTAGGAATGTATGTGCTTCAGGCATTCAAAGATTTAGTAAATTAAGATTTATAACATGTACTGAGCTCTTAAAATGAAACTTTTTTTTTTTTTGCACAGTAAATGTTTTGTTTCTTTGAAGAACAGTGACACCTTGTGAAAAGTAACTATAATAGCAAGAAAATAGCACTTGTACAGTTCAAAAGGAATTATTTGATCCACTTAACAGTTATGGGCAGAATTTTTAAAAAATAAATGTCTTCTTTTAATACCTGGCAGGCTATTCATAAAGTTATAAAACAGATCCTTTATGATTGGCATATTTTACCATTACAACTGATGATTTATTCAGTTCCTTTATAATAAACTGAGAAATTGACTTTAGTAGATATCAGAATTTCTATTTGAAACTCTTAGAAAGGAAAGTAAAATTTAAAGGTAGGAATAACAAGTTGTCATTGTATATATTTCTGCAAAAGTTAAACAGATAAAAGTGCTGAAGAGGGAATCAAAGAAAACAGATTCATCTAAAATACCAACTTTACTTAATGTGGATGAAAATCAAGAAAAACATGAGGTAAAAATTTCTGTTTATAGTTTTAGTATGGAATGTCATTTGGAACCCTTGACTTGGTATGTAAATTTAGTTATTACTATTGGAAAGTTATATAAAAATTCAAAATTATGTAGTCTTTGAACATGAGAAACAGGTCTATATTCTCTTAAATGACATGTTAAATAAAAGTTATTTTGGGGGGTAATTAATACTAGCCCTCATTTGAATGTTGAGTGATTAGAATATATGGTACCCAGGGAAAGTATTATGTATGTTATGTGTATTACATAATATTGGGCAGCTAAACCATGTCAGAGGAAACAAATAATGTTGTGAACATATAGTTATACTAGCCAAAGGCATGTATGTATTTATCATTAGCTCCTCCATTCCTGTTTTCAGTTTATCTTTGCTGTCCACTGTTCTATATAACATTTGTTCTCAGCCAGCTATCAGATAACTGTGTAAAAATGTCCCAATCCCGGGGTGCCTGGGTGGCTCAGTGGGTTGAGTCTCTGCCTTTGGCTTGGGCCCTGATCTCAGGATCCTGGGATCCGCATCAGGCTCTCTGCTCAGCAGGGAGCCGGCTTCCTCCTCTTTCTCTGCCTGTTTCTCTGCCTACTTGTGATCTTTGTCTGTCAAATAAAATCTTCATTAAAAAAAAAAATGTCTGGGGCGCCTGGGTGGCTCACTTGGTTGGGCGACTGCCTTCGGCTCAGGTCATGATTCTGGAGTCCCCAAATTGAGTCCCACATCGGGCTCCCTGCTCAGCAGGGAGTTTGCTTCTCCCTCTGACCTCTCTCCTCTCATGTTCTCTCTATCTCTCTCAAATAAATAAATAAATCTTTAAAAAAAAGTCCCAATCCCTACCCACCAGAGTCTTGAATTTCATTCAGAAATCTTGAAGATCCTCAGTACCCAAATGCATACTCTCTAAAGACACTCTTTAAGGGAGGGGAATTGTGCTCAGCACCGACTTAATTAAATCATGTAGATGGCCTTCTATTCTACACATTTATAAGGTCATCAATTTCATTATATCAGTTTCTTATTTTATAAATAAAATTGATTACATTTTTTATTCATGATAAAGTTAGTGCATAGTTATTAAGGAAATTTGGAGAAATTAGAAAAATAGTGAAACTTCCAAACCATATTAAAAGATATTTTCCCTATGTCTATTCAGTCTCTAAGTCATTTGGATTAAAGAGTTACCAGATAACTGTTCTGTTCATCTTCATATTGATGCTTATGCCTTATTTTTGGCTTAGAACTTAAGAACTCCACAGTCCTCTTTGCAGGAAAGAGATATTTTTTAGACAGAACAAGAAAGTCTTTAATGGTCATCTTTTGGTTCACTATAGGAAGTGATAAGGTGGCTTTAAATTCTTAAACTTGGGTGATTTACTGATGTCCCAGGATGTTGAACAGCACACCCTTTGCACACTTTTTGAATGACTAAAATGAGACTCTCGAGTTTGTGTATTAGGCTCCCAGTAGTGTGCTGCCTGTGTTTATCCTACTGTCCTATGAGAGCCTCTGGAACTAAATTTATATTCCAACACAGGAAGAAAGGAACTCTTCATACAGTTCTTTCATTAAAAAAATACATAAATAAATTGGAAGGGGAAATCTCTCCTTGCTCATGTGGTGTAGAATTGCTTAAAAGTGATCTTTCTAAGAGTGACCTTGAAACAGAGTTATTAGAGTAGTCATCAACAATGGTTGTAGTTTCTTTGTGTTATCTCTTCATTTGCAGTTCTGAGAAGCCAGTGAAATTGCATGTAAGGCTAGTCCAAACACTTTCAATACATTAATGTCAGAGTTGTAGTTTGTTACTTTAAAGATTTTATTTATTTATTTGACAGACAGAGATCACAAGTAGGCAGAGAGGCAGGCAGAGAGGAGGGGAAGCAGGCTCCCCGCTGAGCAGAGAGCCCAATGCAGGGTTCTATCCCAGGACCCTGGGATCATGACCTGAGCCAAAGGCAGAGGCTTTAACCCACTGAGCCACCCAGGCACCCCAGTAGTTTGTTACTTTAAAGCACAAGAGAGTACCACATGTTTTTAGAAGTGCAAGATAGGAAATAGCAACCTTTTTGTTATATTCTTGGTTGTGTCATTGACTTGTTTTTTAATTACCTACTCAGATCCAAGTGTTTCCTAGTTGTATCTTCAGTTCTTTCAGACATCTTAAATGTATACTTAATTAGTATATACATACACTAAATAGATAATATGATCTAAGAGAAAACCTAAATTACTGCTGATGAGTTAGACAAGAGAGGAAAGAGTCCATACAAAGCCACCTTCCATTCTGTCATGATGATCATGAGTAATACTTTGCTAAGTAGTCTCCCTTATAAAACAAACCCCAGTTGCAAAGTACAAGTGCTTATCTATGGCTGTATTTCCTTAGCCAAAGACTCAACATTTCCTCAATTAAGGTACTGTTTTTATTTACTTTTTGGAATACAGGAAATGTATAAACTGAAAGGAGGAAGAACCTGCCATATGTAGAGTAGAAAATGCAGCTGCTGAAAATTCAGGGAATCCCAGAATTGTTGTATCGTTTTAAGTAATCCTTTTTATTAATATTACATATATGAAAAAATACTGACTAGAGAATTCTACAGATATATCATAAATCCTGTGTAGTTATATGTATATTCACCTAAGTTTGTTTTTACATTAATCTTTAAATTATTCATGTTTTCTTAATTTGAACACTAATTTAAACAAATTGTCTGACTGGTACATCCTAATAAAACTGCAACTTACGTTGAATCAAATAATTTTATTTGATCTATTATCTTCGTTATGTATGATTAATGGTCATTCTTAGCTTTGGTTCAGAACTTTATAATTATAGAAGGAAAAGTTTCAAATTGTGTAATGAAGTGAGTCCCAGTGTCTGGGAGCACCAAACATTTCTGAACAATTATACTTGATAAGCATGAAATATGGATTTGGTTCCACACTGAACATTCTAGAACAGCATTTAAACATATCATGAAGTTCATTTAAAAGGGCAGAAGTAGAGGAAAACATTGAAGCAAATCTTTTGGCTTGACCAGCACATTTATCAATTAGTAGTTCACATAGAATATATTGTTAACATATAACTTAATACAGTCAAGGTTTTGGCAGCATATATTTTAGTTCTTATTGCTGGTTCTTACTGGTTTGGTTTCTGATTTTAGGGTGGAGATGGCCATTTTAAGGGGAAGAATTTGAAGAGGAACAGATTTTTTTTCTGGTAGTGTCTTTTCTTTTAAATCTGAAAAATACAAATTGGCAAGTCTTCTCTTATCTTATATACAATAGAAATGCAACATGGGCTGCTAAGACAGCCACACGTCTTACATTAGTATCCTCCAACTTTGTTTTGTCAGCAAGACATTCACTCTTTTCTTATTTCTTTCTTCTAAAATTTCTGTTGGTTTAGAATTATGAAGTCATCTCCCCTCTCTGCCTTCTTCTTTACTTGCCATGATTACTGAGTAAGTAACACATACTGTCATATGACACACCCTGTACTTACGCTGATCTCTGTCCTCTGCTAGTCACAAAACATTTAATGTGTTTTATTTCCTACAAATGCTCAGGCTTCCTCAAGTGAGTTCTTTTTTTTTTTTTTTTTTAAAGATTTTATTTATTTATTTGTCAGAGAGAGAGAGAGGGAGAGAGAGCAAGCACAGGCAGACAGAATGGCAGGCAGAGGCAGAGGGAAAAGCAGGCTCCCCGATGAGCAAGGAGCCCGATGTGGGACTCAATCCCAGGACGCTGGGATCATGACCTGAGCCGAAGGCAGCTGCTTAACCACTGAGCCACCCAGGCGTCCCCTGAAGTGAGTTCTTAATGAAATATCTGACCCATTGTTTTAAAGGCTGTTCTTTCCCTTCCATGGTTAAAAATACATTCTTAGCTGTAAAGGCTTTGTAGCATTTATAAAATACCTGAAAATTATTCAAATGTTAGTTAAATTCTTTACTTCTTTTTCTTTTGTTTTTATTTAAATTCCACTGAGTTGAGAATTCTTTTATTCTTTTAAACAACTCCCAGCACTCTTCCAGTTTCCTAGTTCCATCGATAGTGCCTTTTATGTGGTACAGACTTTTTCTATTCCATAAACCAAATTATATACAACCCATAGATGCACACTAAGAAAATTCATGATTTTACTATTTTTCAAAACACAACAACAACAATGAAAAAGGATTATCTGGTGTTTTACCAGGGATGTACCTGATTTGTATTTACTAAATAGACATGAAAAACAAAGGAAAACATTTCTTTATTACACTATTGTAGTCTCTTTTCATCTCATTTTAAGGTTAATTGGAATTCATACCTGAGATTGTTATACATAAGATACCATTATAACAGAATTCCTGTTACTTTTAGCAACTAATCTCCAGGGAAATTAAAACTTGTTCCCTCTAGTAGGTTCAACAGATACAAGTCTGCCTCTTATCTGTTCCATTTGTATATTTGTTGATCTTACATCAGTATCATTGGATTCAATTTCTACAAAAATGCTTACTTGGATTTTAATTGGGATTGTGTTAAATCTATACATCAATTTGAGGAAAATTGGTATTTTATTTTTTAAGATTTTATTTATTTATTTGACAGAGAGATCACAAGTAGGCAGAGAGAGAGGGGGAAGTAGGCTCCCCGCTGAGCAGAGAGCCTGATGCGGGGCTCAATCCCAGGACCCCGAGATCATGACCTGAGCTGAAGGCAGAGGCTCAACCCACTGAGCCACCCAGGTGCCCTGAAAATTGGTATCTTAATAATATTAAGTCTCGCAATACGTGAGCATGGTATAAACTCTCCATTTATTTAGATCTTTAATTTCTGTCTGTAATATTTTACAGAAATCTTATACATTATTCACTAAATTTATTTCCATATGTTTTGTTTTTTGATGCATTATTAATAGTATTGTTTTTTAATATCATCTTCTAGTTAGTTTTGCTAATATACAGAAGTACAATTTGTTTTTCTATATTGATCTTGTATTCTGAGACTTTACAAAATTCTTTTATTTGCAAAATTCGTTTATCGTTTATTGCAAAATTTGTTTCCTTCCCTCGTTCCTTTATTTGTTCCTTCCTTTCTTCTTTCTTTTTTTTTTGGTCTATTCCTTATGATTTTCCACATAAGTAATCATAACATCTACAGATTAAAAATAATTTTACTTCTTCCTTTCCAATGTATGCTTTTTATTACTTTTTCTCACCTTGTTGTACTGACTAGGACATGTGATAATATTGAACAGAAATAGCGAGAGTGGACATCCATACCTTTTTTTCCTATACCAGAGGAAAAACATTCAGCTTTTTCCCATTAAGTATCATATTAGTTGTAGATTTTATGTAGATGATTTTTATTAATTTTATTACATTAAGGAAGGTTCCTTCCGTTTCTCTTTGCTCAGTGACCTTACCATGAACAGGCATTAAACTTTGTTAAATTCTTCTCCCATGTCAACTGAGATGTTCATATGTTTTCTTCTTTATTCTGTTATTGTGAATTATAATAACTGATATTTGAATGTTAAATCAGCTCTACATTTCCAGGACTAAATTCCACTTGATCCTTTTTATGTTGTTTTGGATTTGATTGGTTAATATTTTATTAAGGATTTTGGCACTTACATTAATGAAGGATTTTAGTCCCTTTTTCCCCTTATATTGTCCTTGTTTAGTTTTGGTATCAGTCTTAATGTTGCTTTATAACTGAGTTGGGAAGTGTTCCCTTTTTCTCTCTTTTCTGAAAGAATTTGTGTAGGATTGATTTTATATTCTCCTTAAATGTTTGTTAGAACTCACCACAGAGGCCAGTGAAGCCTGGAATTTTCTTTGTGGAAGTATTTTAGTATACAAATTCAATTTCCTTAAATTTATTTAATAAATATAGAAATATCCACATCTCTTATTTCTCTTTGTATCAGTTTTTGTAATTTACCTCTTTCAGAGGATTTATTCATTTCATCAAAGTTGCTGATTTTATTGGCATAACATTGATTATCATTTTTCTCTTGTTATTTTAAAGTTGGTAAGATCTATGGTGATGTCCCCTTTATCATTTCTTGTATTGGTGATTTGTGTTTTCTTTTTTCTTGGTAACTCTAGCTACAGGTTAATCAGTTTTAGTAATTTTTTCAGAGAACCAGCTTTTGATTTCATTGATTATTTCTATTTTTTTTTTGCCAATTTTATTGATTTATGATTTATCTTCGTTATTTTTTCCTCCGTTTATTTTGGGTTTGTTCTTTGTGATGTTGTGATATAAGAAATATGTGTATTTGGTCTTCATCTCCTGTTCCTGGCACAGAGTTCCTAAAAACACTTATAATTTTCTAACTAATGGGGATGAGAAGAGCATCTTTTGTTATTCATATTCAATTCCTTACAACCATCCCTGATTTTCATTTATTTACTTATTTATTTTTAAGTAATCTCTACATCCAATATGGGGCTCAAACTTATAACCCCGAGATCAAGAGTCACTTGCTCTACCCACTGAGCCAGCCAGGCACCCCCATACCTAAGTTTATGATAATGAAACTCCTTTCAACCACACCTGAGTTTATGCTAATGAGATGTGACTCAGAGTAAGGGGGCTGGTTCCCAGAGAAACTATCCCTGTGACAAAAGGATTAAAATTTTCAGGTCTGATCTCTAGGAGGAGGAGAAAGGCTAGAGATTGAGCTTATCACCAATTGCCAATGATTTAATTGATGATGTCTATATAATGGAACCTCCATGAAAGCCCTGAACAAAGGGGTTAGGAGAGCTTTCCAGTTGGTCAATACATTGAGGTCTTGGGAGAATGACACACCCAGAGAAAGCATGGAAAATCTGCCCTTCTTCCCACATATTTGGGCCTATGCATCTCTTTCATTTGGCTGTTTCTGAATTCTATCCTATACAAAAACTGATAATAACAAGTAAAGCACTTTCCTGAGTTTTGTGAGCCATTCTAGCAAATTATTAAACCTAAGAAGGAGGTTGTGGGAACTCCTGATATATAGCCAGTGGGTGAGAAATAGAAGAGGCCCAAACTTGTGACTGGAGTCTGGAATGGGGGACAGTCTTGGACTGAACCCATAACCTGCGGGCTAATTCCAGCTAGTGTCAGAAGTGTTATGAGTAGAGGAAGCAGTTTTTTCACTTACTTTTCTTTTCTAGTTCCTGAAGGTGGAGCTGAGATCAATGAAAATCTTTTCTTATTTGATCAGTCAAAGCTTTAAATGTCCCTTTTAACTGCAGGCCACAAATTTAAACGGTATTATTTCAATCAGTTAAAAATATTTCCTAATTTCCCTTAAGATTTCTTTAGAAATGTGTTGTTCAAGGGGTAGCTGGGTGGATCAGTCAGTTGGTTAAGCGTCTGATTTCAGCTCAGGTCATGATCTCAGGGTTCTGGGATGGAGCCCCACATTGGCCTCCATGCTCAGCAGGGTATCTGCTTGTCCCTCTGCCCCTCCCCCTGCTTATGGTCTTTCTCTGTCAAATGACTAAATAAAATCTTTTTTAAAAAGGTGTGAATTGTCCAATTATCAACTATTTAGGTCTGTTTCAAATATCTTAGTGTTTTCATTTTATAATTTAATTCCACTTTAATTTAATTTAATTACATTGTGGTCAGAGAATATGTTATTTCAGCCCTTTTAAATCCATTGAGACTTATTTTATGTCCCAGAATATGGTCTATCTTAGTGAATGTTGAATGATCTTGAAAAGAATGTGTACACTTGAAAAGAATTTTTCTTCTTTTTAAAGTTTTACTTACTCATTTTTAAAGTTTTACTTATTCATTTTAGAGAGAGAGAGAAAGTGGAGGGGAGGGGCAGAGGGAGACAGAGACTCTGTGCAGAGCGCCACATGGGGCTATATCCCATAACCATGAGATCATGACCTGAGCTGAAACCAAGAGTCAGATGCTCAACTGACTCAACTACCCAGGCACCCCTTGAAAAGAATTATTCTTTTTTTTTTTTTTAAAGAAGATTTTATTTATTTATTTGACAGACAGAGATCACAAGTAGGCAGAGAGGCAAGCACAGAGAGAGGAGGAAGCAGTCTCCCTGCTGAGCAGAGAGCCCAAAGTGGGGCTCGATCCCATGACCCTGGGATCATGACCTGAGCTGAAGGCAGAGGCTTCAACCCACTAAGCCACCCAGGCGCCCTGAAAAGAATTATTCTTGAAAACACATGTATTTTGCTGAAGTTGGGTGTAGTGTTCTATAAATGACAATTAGGTCAAGTTGCTTGATAGTGTATTAAGGTCTCATATCTTTACTGATTTTTAGTCTACCTGTCTTATCAGTTGCTGATGGGGGAATACTGAAATCTTTATGTCTGTAGATTTGTCTGTTTCTCCTTTCCATTCTATTAGGAGTTGCTTTATGCATTTTGAAGTTCTATTATTAGGTGCATATATATTTAGGGCCTTTATGTTTCTGATGAAAACAGTTGTTTTACATGTTTTGTCCGGTTTTATTATTGCTTAAGGTAAGACCAATACCTGCTACTCCATCATGACTAGAACTAGAGGTTCAGTTTAAGAGTTTTGGTAGTGGAGGGGTGCCTGGATGACTCAGTTGGTTAAGCATCTGCCTTTGGTTCAGGTCATGATCTCAGGGTTCTGGGATTGAGTCCTGCGTCAAGCTCCCTGCTTAATTCCAGGACACTGAGATCATGACCTGAGCTGAAGGTAGACACTTAAATGACTGAACCACCCAGACATCCCACATATGACCCTGTCTTATAAATATGTGTTATAAAGCATTTTTTAAAAACAAATTGTTGAAATAATGAGTTGCTTATATCAACTGAAAATGTTTCATGGTGGCTAGAACATGATGACATTAAGATGGAGCTTGGAGAATCTTCTTTTTCTTTAAGTTTTTTTTTTTTAAGATTTTATTTATTTATTTGACAGAGAAGGAGCACAAGTGGGCAAAGCGGCAGGCAGAGGAAGAGGGAGAAACAGGCTCCCCACTGAGCAAGGACCTTGATAAGTCATCTTGTAGGACCCTAGGATCAGGACTTGAGCCAAAGGCAGATGCTTAACTGACGGAGCCAACCAGGCACCCCAGAGCTTGGAGAATCTTTGAAAAATGATGTAGTCCTGATTTCTGTGTTTAAGTTATTTCTATTCCATTCCTATGGCTCTTTTATCGACTCTCCCAGAGGAGTTGGATTTCCAAGGCCTGAGTAACAGTAGTTTATAAAGTAGTTTCAGTGCTCACTAAGGCCCCAAATGTGTAGATTGCTGATGCAGAGTTGACATTTTCATCAAACTCATGGTTAAGAAAGTCATACTTTTTAAGTGCATAGTTCTTTAAATAGGAAAATCTGAAGCAAATACATAGGGATGCCAAGGAGAGGACAATTTAGCTTAATACAGAATTGCACAGCTGTCCAAAGTATAAATTGAAGGACCCTAAATGGAAATTGGCCTATGTTAGTGAAACTACCAGCAGAATTGCATAGGGAAATGGTCAAGAAATTTTAGGTGATGTATGAACCATAAATCACAAGATGATACAAAACAACAAGAAAGCATTCTTTTCATTTTAATAAAAAGCAAAAATATAGAAACAAATAAAATATCCTACTATCCCACTGGTCTCCTAACTGCCTACATTCTCCCCGTACAATGTTAGGAAAAGATGATAACTGGTGGCTCTGTAAAAGCAGAGAATTATAATGATTTCTCTTCTTTTCTAAAAAAAGTTATCCTGAAGTCAGATAATGAGAAGTACTTACAATGGGTGAGATGAAAGCCAAACTGAAAGAGAAGAGAACAAAATTAGTTGAAGCTGTGGTGTATTCAGTCTTGTCTAATATATTGTCATTCATCCTAGGATTGCTGAGAAATAGTTGCTATAGATTAGCTATGAGTGATTATTACGGAGACCTCCCAGAAGGCATACAAATGTAGCACCCTTCTTTAAAATGTCATTGGCAAGGGTGCCTGGATGGCTCAGTTGGTTGTGTCTGACTCTTGGTTTTGGTTCAAGTCATGACCTCATGGGTCATGAGATTGAGCCCCACATTGGTCTCCACGCTTAGCTGGGAGTCTGCTTGAAAATTCTCTCCCTCTCCCTCTGCCTCCCCCCCTCACCTCTACTCACTCACTCTCTCTCAAATAAATAAATAAATCTTGAAAAAAAAAAAAAGAAATGTTATTGGGAAAAAGAAAGAGAACAGATTTATTTTCTTTAATTTTGAAATCTGAAGACCTAAGAAAAATCACCAGATGGTTGATTACAGCTATCTGGAGGGATGGTGGACAATAATCATCATGAATTTGTTTTATCTGGTTAGTTTCTCCTAATAATAGCTTAGTGGGCCCTGTAAACAAAGGGAAAGCAAGAGATATAATGGCTTTGTAGTTTAAATAATCAAAAAGCATTTGGACTCAGTTTTTAGACCTTCTCTTTTCTGTTTGTACTCCTGGGTGAACTCATCCAGATTTAAATACAGTCTTAAATACTGTTTACATACTGAGTATTCTCAGTTCTTTCTCTCCAGCCTGGATTTGACCCCTAAGCTCTATACTCACATTTCCAATTGCCCATTCAACTGCTCCACTAAGACATATAATAGGTATCTCCAACTTCACATGTCCAGAATTAAGGTCCTGATCTCTTCCTCACTCCCTCCTAGCTCCTCCATATTTCCCACATCTTAGTTAAGGGTAACTCCATTCTTCCATTGGCTCAGGGGAAATATCTTGAAGTAATCCTTGACTTCTCTTTTTCTCTTATACCCTACACAGCAATACCTTGTAAGAATTTCCAGAATTTGAGTACTTTTTACTCCTCTACTCCTATGCACATTTCTTGCCCATTGTACAGGACAACCTCCTTACTGGTTTTTACTCATATCTAAAGCCATCTCTACTTAAAATTATAACTTTTACCATTCCTATTATCTTTTTAAACTTTTTCATATAGCATTTCTCTACCTTACAAGTTACACAACTTTACTTAATTTGTTTATTAATGGTCTCCCTCCACTAAAATATTCTAGGCACCTTTCTAGACACGGGAAATACAGCAATGAACAAAACACTAGATCTCTGTTCCATGAGTTCCTGATTTCTTTACTTATGTGTATGGGTACACATGGCATTGAAAGAATAAATGATCCTGTGAAATGTATACCTCAAAGGAGTAAATAAAATGAATTTTGCCTTAGATTGACTTTCATACTGATTTTAGGTTAAGGTTCTTTCTCATCACAAGTAGCTTTCATTTAATGGGTAGCACTGCATAGATTGCAGGTGTCCAGTGGTTATTATGTAGTCTGTATGCCCCTAGTCCAAGAGTAAAAACAATTCTCAAGTTCTCTTTGAAATCAGATAGTCCTAACCTCCTCCAGAGGGAGCTCAGGGTCCAGCATTTTCAGTATCTGGCACTAGTCTCAGTCCTGGTTTAACAGAGGACAAGGTGTTCTGTCCTCTGTTCTACTGAACTTCAGTGTGTGAAGATGGGGTACTAATAAAGCAATGTTTTTTGCTCTAAATCAATGTGATTTTTTTGCCCCCCTAGAAGAGGGATGCAATAGAAATGCATACTAGGAATTAGACTGTTTCACATGAATGATTCCAAAATCTATGGACATTTCAAACCAAGCAGTAGATTATTTATATACATTTCAGGCAGCATCTCTTGGGCTTCTCTGACTAATCGCTTTGTGGCTACTAATTATTACAGTGAACAGTATTATTAAAATCTTTAAAGCATATTGGGGCACCTGGGTGGCTCAGTTGATTAAGCATCTGCCTTTGGCTCAGTTCATGATCTTAGGGTCCTGGGATGGAGCCCTGTGTCAGGCTTCATGATGGGCATTGAGCCTGCTTAAGATGCTCTCCCACTCCTTCTGTCTTTCCACCCTCCCACACGTGTGCACTCTCTCTCAAAAAAAAAAAAAATTAAAAAATAATTTAGCTGTTCACAGGGCCTTTGGAGTTTCCTTCAAGGATGCAGAGTTATGCTCTGTAATTTTAGTTCTGTTGTCCAAGTTCTCTGAATTTATCCTGACTTCATTCCCTTTGAAAATATATTTGGTGTAGAGATGCTCTCTATTCTTGTCGCACACTGCCTGTGAACATTCTGAGGGTATTTGTGCCTTGGTCTCCCATTTGTTTAGATAAGTTGGCCATAGAGAAAAATACATCAATTATCTGCTCTTTGAGTATAAAATGTTTCATTAAATATAAGAATAAGCATAGCATTTAGAGCTTTACACTTGATCTTGGCCAAAAGGCAGAGAGCGTTGGCATTTAGAGCTCTAGGAGAATTGTATAATATAGCTCCTTTTGTAGTTAGGAAAAAAAATAATCTCTGCAGATTCATTATCACTTTCTAGAGTTGTGCTATGTTAAATAGGAGTTACTTGTATTGTAGTTCTGTTCCATCCTAGGAAAACCCAGCGTAGATCAGCAGATCCCAACTTTCATCTTTTGAGGCTACATTGGACTTTCTCAAAGTCTTTGTACCTTAGTGGAGCAGGTAAGATGATGTTACAAACATGGCTATGTTAGGGTGTTGAGAGGATGAGTTAGTGGCTAATAGAGGGAGATCCAGGTATGATGGAGCCTGAAGCTTCCACATTTCAGAGCCCTTTTTGGAGAGAAAGAATAAGAAATTGTCATTCAAAAATTGCTAGGGCATTCCTTTTTAAAAAGATTTTATTTATTTATTTGAGAGAGAGAGAAAAAGGAGCATGAGCAGGGAGGCTGGTAGGGGCAGAGGGGGAGGGAGAAGCCCTCCCCTCCACTGAGCATGGAGCCAATGTGGGGCTCTAACCCAGAACCTGGGAATCATGAGCTGAGCTGAAGGCAGACACAGCCAACTGAGCCACCCAGGTACCCTGAGACTAGAATTTTGGACATTTTATTTTCTTAAAATGATCCATTACATATTGAGTCTGGTTTCTGTTTTTACCACATAATAAAACCTTGCTTTTGATGGACACCAATTATTTCCTAATCATCAAATTCAGTGGCTTTCCTTAAGTCCTTATTTTCCCTGATTTTCTGTCATATTTGATACCATGAATCATCTTTTCTTTCTTGAAACGCTCTCATCTTTTTTTATCACATCATTGTTTTCTTCTCACCTGCGAACACTTTTCTACTCTACTAATAATTTATCTTCCTACCTTCTTCTCTGTCACCATTCTCAAGTTCATTTCTTAGGCCTTCCACTCTTCCCTGTTTCCTTGGGGGAAAATGTGCTGCTCTTCTATCTTGACTCTATCTAAATTAATTTCCCCCAAACTAGCTTTCCTTTCCCTCCTGGGTTTACTTTTTTCTAAAAATTGTAGCATGGTCTACCCGGTTGAAACTTGGCATCAGCTTGATTTTTTTTTTTTTTTTGGTTCATTTTCCATGTATCTGATAGCCACTAGGGCATCAAATCTACTTGATTCATTCTTTCTAACTCATTTGGTCCTCCTACATTGTATTAACTTTTCATTCTTAACATAACAAGCCTCTCGTATGATTGGGATTCTATTTTTCCTCTAGACTCCCATTTTTTTATTGCTTATACTATACATAGTATGTCTAAACAAATATTATGTTTCACATCCTGCCTTGTGATGCTAGTTACCCCTTAAATTATATCTTTGTAATTTTATCACTCCACCCCAAGTACCTTTATATAGTTAAATACCTTAATATGTAAATTCAAAACAACCTTCGTAGTTTGGAGACTTGCTGAAGAATCAATGAATGATGTTAAAAATGATCAGTAAGAATCTGAGGCATGGTTGTCTCTGAGCAAGCTTGTGAGAAGAAATATTGGGAGGGGCGTTAGTGGTGTCATGCTGCAGTTCCTCCTTAAAACTTCAGGGCGCACACAACTGTTTGCCTTTAGGAAGGTGTAGTTAATATTTTCTGAAGTTTCAGACTTAGATCAAAAGCAAAGCTACTTTTTCATTTCTGGCAGTATGCTTACCAAGTACCTGACAACATGTATGCTGGATATCCTAAAAAAATTCCAATTATAATACCTCTCATCAAAGGCCAAAATGTATTGGCGGTTTAGAGAATGTTTTAGCAGGTCACTCAGGTGAAATGAGATAAAGTCTGGGCCTAGGCAAGGTGGGAGTTGTATTGGAAACTGCACATAAAGCTGAGTCCTTAAAAAGGGATACACTTAGTAAAGGGTGAATTAGACAAAATTTGTTCCTTAAAGACAAATTGTAGAGAAGTTTGTGTGTCT
Organism: Lutra lutra; assembly: GCF_902655055.1. Taxonomy (NCBI): domain Eukaryota; kingdom Metazoa; phylum Chordata; class Mammalia; order Carnivora; family Mustelidae; genus Lutra; species Lutra lutra. The sequence continues at coordinate 73,652,130 of NC_062282.1, read as the reverse complement.
TGTCCTTGGTTCTGGATGGTGAACAAACAAAGAAACAAACAAACAAAACAGCTTTTCCTTGAGAATTCATAACCATCCTTCATACAGTTTTGGTCTCAGAATTTACACTACATGTGTTACCCCAGAAACCCGAGATTAGAATGTAGCCTAAAGTATTAATGTATGGTGATCAAACCAGGTGGCTGGCAGAACCAAACACAAATCCTCTCTGGAGGAGTGTATTTTAAACTGGGATCTTAAAGAATTTTAACAGATAAATTTCCTGTGAATGTAAGTTCACTATTAAAAATAAAAAAAACACAAAGAAATAAGCTAACATGAATGGGAGTTCACAGAAACAGTAAACAGAATCTGCAAAAACTTTATAAATTAAACTTGTCAGATACTTAACTGACAAAGGTTTAATATATGTAAAGAGATAAGAGACTATTAAATGTAGGATTGAAAATCAAGAGACTATCACAAATAACCAGGCAGGTTTAGAAAAAGAACAAGGTGAAACATCTAGAAATAAAAATATAATCATTAAAATTAGAATCCTGGTAGATAGTCCAATAGTAAGTTAGACAGAACTGAAGAGAGAATTAGTGAACTGAGAAATAGATCTAAAGAAACTACTCAGATTATAGCCTAGGGAATAAGAAGTGGAAAGATAAAGTGGAAGTTAAGAGACATGGATGAAATGTGTGAAAGTCTAATATGCAACTATTAGAATTCTGAAAGGAAGACATACAATGAGAGAAGGCAATATTTAAAGAAATCTTAGCTAATACTTTTCCAGAATTGATAAAAAAAATTCTCAGATTCAGGAATCCCGCTGAATCCTAAGAATAATGAAAATGTAACCTACTCTCAGACACACTGTCCTGAAAGTACACAACACCAATTAGTGAAAAAAAGTTGAAAGCAGTCAGAGGAAAAGACAGAGCACTGTAAATGAATGACAGGTAGAATGGTAACTAAGTTCTCAACAGCATAATGGAAATCAGAAGATGGTTGGAGTAATATCTTCCAAGGACCAAGAGAAAATAGCTGCAACCTCAGAATACTAAGGCAGATTAACCATCATCTCTCAATATATGTCCTTTGCTTTTTCTTTCATAATAAAATTCATGATTTTTAAAAAAGGTTTTACTTATTTATTTGACAGGGAGGGAGAGAGATCACAAGCAGACAGAGAGGCAGGCAGAGAGAGAGAAGAGGGGAAGCAGGTTCCCCGCTGAGCAGAGAGCCCAACACGGGACCTGATCCCAGGACCCTGAGACTGTGACCCAAGCCTAAGGCAGAGGCTCAATCCACTGAGCCACCCAGGCACCCGAAAACTCATGATTTTTAACTGAACCATGAAAGCCTGGAATAAAAACTACTTTTTCTAGCCTTCCTTACAGTTAGCCTTATCAAAGAAGTAGTGAAGGTAGTAATTTATATTAAAGTTTAACAAGTCAAAAGGTTTGCTTTATTGTCTGCAATTGCTAAGATAATGGAAAAAAATATGAAGCAACTATGTTGCTATGATCACACAGGCTTTCTACAGGTTCTGGATCACAACACAGGGAGATAGTGATCCAAGGAGAGCCTGTCAGTTTTGCTGAGTTGGTGAGGTAGGGATGGACATAAATAAGATCAAGAGGGCCAACGTGGCTACAGTCTGCAAGGCAGCATACTAGTGAAGAAAAAGTTATGTAGAGAAGGAACTTAGAAATCTGCATTGGTTCCCTTCCAATCTTTGTCTGAATACTAATCTGTGAATGTGTGGCAGCCATGAAAATGCATCTCTCAGATATCCAACTGCAGAGAGTGTGATTGACTTTACCAAAAGAATTGTAAGAATTAGCTAGCCTCTAGTAGGAACCGGGGAAATACCCCTGGGATTAGATTTTTAGGATATTTGATCAAGGGGAGTAGAATATAAGTCTAGACAAGGAAGAATACGTTAATTTGGGAGTACAATCTCAGAACATGGGATTTAACATCCTAGCAAGAATGTTAGCAAATGTAGCAAAATCAGGCTCTTAGAAGCCTGAAAAAAGCTATGGCCAACAGTCAGGGAAATAGAAATACTGGATTTGCCTTATAGATGGAATAAAGAAGCTAAGTGAAGTGGGTATACTAGAACAAATTATGTAAGATCAGAAGACCACACAGAGAATGATGCTCCATGGGAGGATGCAGGGGGTACATTTTTTCAGTAGGCCCCAGTGAAAGGAGGTAGGAGACCTGTATACTGAAAACTGTAGCAATAGAGACTAATGTTAAGCTCCAGACATTGTTATTTTCTGACAAGACCAACTGGCTACTTCACCAAGTCAAGTATGTCAGAATTTTTCTATTCCTGAAGGAGTAGGGTTTCATTTTCACAGAGAGGGATACCTATTCTGAGTTTGGCTATACTTCCCTACCTGAAGATTCTCAGTAGCCTGGGGCTTTCAGAATACCTGATCCACAAGCATGTAAATACACACAGTGTAGCATCCAACTGCTTCACATTGAAGGAGATGTGGCAGTGGTCCTGTGACCATGGGAGTCGCTAGTAGTATCACATATGGTACCATCTCAAAGCAACCAGTCTCACAGAACACTGGACCAGTCTTTATAAGGTGCAACTCAAGTGGCAGTTCAGAGACAATCTCATAAAAGAATGCTGTGCCACTCCTCGGGAGGTAGAATATATATAAATCAGAAACATTTATAGAGTTCTATATCCCAATAGAAATAATAGGCTGCTATATTTCCGTGGATCTGGTAACCAAGGCGTCGAAGAAGGAGAAGTTCCCATCACTTCCAGTGACCTACTTTGGAAGTTTTTACTTGGGAGTTTTTACTCTCATCCTTACACAATTGGGCTTTGGTGGAATTGGAGTTCCTGGTCTTCAAAAGGGGCCCATTCTTGCTAGAGGCCACAGCAAGAGTGCTACTGAACTAAGTTATAGCTGCTGCTGTTGAATTTTGTGTTCTTTGTGCCCAGAGACTAGTGGTCAAAAAGAAGAATCACCATGTTGGTAATCGGTCTTAATCAGCAGGGGGAGATAGAACTGCTGTTTTGTGAAGAGGTCAGGAATATATGTTAAACCCAGCTATTCATTTGAGCACCTCCTGGTACTTCCTTACATTTTGTAACCACGAATGGACACATGCAGCCACTTCTGACTGAGAAGGGTATGATTACCAAGGTTTCAGACTATCCAGGAACGTAGGTTTGGGTCACACTACCCATGTAAGCCACCAAGACCTGCCAAAATGATAGATACAGGTGAGGAGAATTCAGAAAGAATCATGGAAGAGAAGGAGTACAGTTGCATTCCTGAGATTCATTACAGTTTTGAGGGCTTTAATTTGTTTCATTATTCTCCAACTTCTGAGTTTCCTCTCAGGAATAAAGGATAATAGGAATCATGGAGGAGTCTTTCTCTAAACAGTGAGGTGAAGTATATCTATGTGGTGCAATGAGTGAATCTCTGGTGGCCACAAAAATGTACCTCTTGGATCTCTGACTGTGCAGAGCATAATTGACTAGTGGCTCCAGTTGTTGCACTCTGAAGTTTGGCACCACATACACAAGAAAGCCACACTTCCCATGTGTTAATCCAGCTAATGACTGAGTTCAACAAGGATAGTGGCAGGCCTGTTCCTGAGATATGCAGGACTTCTTTGATGGGGAACTTTGGTGTGAAGATTCTCCATCAGGTTCCCAAACTTCCTTAGAACTGTGGTGCAATCTAACTATCTTCCACTCAACCTTACTTTCATTCTTCTCCTTTTGAAGGTCACATGTGCATTGACTGTCTTAGTTATCCCTGGCTCCCTTCCCATTTTTCCCTATAGGCACTTACTTCAGTAAATTTCAAGTCAAGGGACATGTCAAGTCCCTTCTTGGCATCTACTTCTTGGAATATTCAGACCAACAAGACATATATAGGGTGAAATTTACATGACCAATCAAAGGCTATCTTCAAAGCTATAAGCTGAATAATTCTTAGAGATCACATAGTGCTAGGAAAAGACTCAGGTTTCTGACAGCCATTGTGGAAAGATCTTGTTGGATAGGTGGGGCATTCAGTAGAAATCTCAGAAGGATTATACCTTAGTAGTAGGGTTAAACTAAACTTAGAATAAAGGCCAAGTTAGATCTGCTCTTACAAGTTTAGAAACAAGCTCTTTTGGACCACGCTGATCTTCAAGTAACTCAATTGCCTGTTAAAACAAACTTAAAACTCTTTAAAGACAAATTAACAAAAAATCCTAATAATCTTAAAATGGCCATAATGCCTGCCATTCAAATTAAAATTACTAGATTTGAAAACAACTCAGAAAAGAATTACCCATAATGAAAATTAAAAATCAGTCAATAGAGATAAAGAAATGATGATTATTAGCAGACAAGCACTTTAGGACAGCTGTTATAAAACACTCAAATATTTAAAAGAAAACATGAAAATAATGAAGAAAGAAATGGAATATCAAAAAAAGATCCAAATGGAACTTTTAGAGCTAAAATATACAATATCTGAACTAAAGTGAAAATTCACTGAATTGAATCCAAAATGGATTAGATATTGTAGAAGAAAGTATAAGTGTCCTCAAGACATAACAATAGAAACTATCCAAATGGAAGAATTGAGAAAGTTTGAAATATAATGAAACAAAATTGAAATAAAGCCAGAATGACTGCGGGACAATATTAATCATTCTAACGCATGTGTCTCAGAAATAGAGAAGAAAGGGCAGAAAAAATATTTGAAAAAAGAGTGGCTGAGGTGTTTTTTTTTTTCAAATGTGATAAAGACTATAAACCCTCGGGAGCCTGGGTGGCTCAGTTGGTTAAGCGAATGCCTTCGGCTCAGGTCATGATCCCGGACTTCCGGGATCGAGTCCCGCATCGGGCTCCCAGCTCCCTCGGGAGTCTGCTTCTCCCTCTGACCTTCTCCTCTCTTATGCTCTCTCTCACTCATTCTCTCTCAAATAAATAAATAAAAAATCTTTAAAAAACAAAACAAAACTATAAATCCTCAGATCCAGATAGGTCAATGAACCCTAACCAGGATAAACACAAAGAAAATTCCAGCAAGGCGCATAATAAATTGCTAAAAACCAGGATGTATTAAAACAAAGGCTTACTACTATTGAGGAAGGGTGAGGTCAACAGATCAGGAGGTTGCCTGTGAAAACATTGTTAAATTCATAGATCTCAAGAGAAAGGGATCACTTCATGCCACAGAGGCCCACCTGGGGAAGCAGCAGCTTTGGTCAGGAGGTAGGGGGAATGAGAGGGAAAACCTAGGGAAGAGGTTTTAATTTTGGTTTCTGTGGGAAGGAATATATAGGTCAAGGTAAGCAGTTTTAGGATTGGCTAGTTTCAATAATTTCAGGAGGCTCTGGGATGTAGGGGCTCTCCTTAATTGTCTCATACCTGGACCTGGGGTGATTAAGCCAAGGGAATAGTGGCCTGCCATTTAACAGTCTAATAAATGAGGTAGTTGGGATATTGCATATGAAAAGAGTGCTTACAGGTGAGTTCTTTACAATCTCTAATAATTGGCTGGCCTTAGGAGGGGCAGTCCCTCCAGGGTCAGCAAGATGTCAAGATGCCAAAGCATCAAAAATACAGAAAATATAAAGGTATGATTAATATGCAGGGATATAGAGAAAATTGAAAAGCAGAGGAAAACAACACACAGAATGGCAGACTATATTTGCAAATCACATATGTGATAAGATAGTAGTATCCATGATATATAAAGAACTCTTAAAACTCAGAAATTCAGTAATACAAAGTCAACCCAATTTTTAAAAAAAGATTTTTATTTATTTACTTGGCAGAGAGAGAGATCACAAGTAGGCAGAGAGGCAGGCAGAGAGAGAGGGGGAAGCAGGCTCACTGCTGAGCAGAGAGCCCGACGTGGGGCTTGATCCCAGGACCCTGAGATCATGACCTGAGGTGAAGGTAGAGACTTAACCCACTGAGCCACCCAGGCACCCCGAAGTCAACCCAATTTTTAAAAAGATTTCATTTATTTATTTATTGGAGAGAGAGTGAGAGGGGCGAGCATGGGGAGGTGCAGAGGGAGAGGGAGAAAGAGAATCTTAAGCAGACTCTGCGCTGAGTGCTGAGCCCAACTCTGGACTGGATCCCACTACCCTGAGATCATGATTTGAGCCAAAATCAAGATTCAGATGCTTAATCAAGCCAAGTCAACCTAATTTCTTAGATGGGCAAAGGATCTGCTAAAGACTGAATTGCATTCCCCCACAGAATTCATATGATGAAGTCCTAACACCCACTGTGACTGTATTGGAGATAAGACCTTTAAAGAAATAATTAAGGTTAGTAAGATCATAAAGGTATAGCCATGATCTAATAAACTAGTATCCTTCTAAGAAGAGACACCAGAGATCCTTCTTTCTCTCTCTCCTATTTCTTCCAACCCTCATGTGCATGCCCTGAAGAAAGGCCATGTAAGGGCACAGTGAGAAGGTGGTATCTATAAGCCTAGAAGAGAGACTTCACTACAGCCCAACCATGCTGGCACCCTGATCTTGGACTTCCAGCCTTCAGAACTATGGGAAAATAAATTTCTGTTGTTTAACCCACCGTGTGTATGGTATTTCATTATGGTATTCTGAGCTGACTAAGACAGGATCTGGACAGATATTGTTCCAAGGAACATAGAAAATGACCAATAAGCACTTGAAAATATGCTCAACATCATTAATCATCAGGAATATGCAAATCAAAACCCCAGGGACATACCACTCCATACCTATTAGGATGACTAGAATCCAAAAGTGAGATAATAGCAAATGCTGGTGAGGATACAGAGAAATCGTAACCCTCATACTCTGCCAGTGGAAATATAAAATGGTGCAGTTACTTTGGAAGAATAGTCTGGCAGTTCCTCAAATAACTAAAAACAGAATTACCTTATGACCTAGCAATTCTATTCCTAGAATTGCTAGAATACCCAAGAGAAATGAAAACATATCTATACACACTAAAATTTGTACACAAATGTTTATAATAGCATTATTAACAATAGTCAAAAAGTGAGAACAACCCAAATGTCCATCAACTGATGAATGGATAAACAAAATGTGGCATTTCCATATGGAATGGAATATTTTATGGCCATTAAAAGAATGAAATACCAATGCATGGTACAACATGGGTGAACCTTGAAGATATTTTCTAAGTGAAAGTAGCCAGTCACAAAAGGTCACATACTATATGATTACATTCATATGAAATGTCTGGAACAGAGAAATCTATAGAGACAGAAAATAGGTTATTAAAACCTCATATATCTGATTGCCAAATGATTGCCAAAATCAATATGCTACTATTTTGTTTAGGACTTCCACATCTATGTCATGAGTGAGGCTGAACTATAATTTTCCTTTCTTACAATGTCCTTGTCAGATTTTGGATCAAGTCATGCTGATTTAGTAAAATTAGTTGGAAAGTGTGCTATGTATTGCTATTCAAATATTCACTCCCCTTTTCTCTAAAAAGATTATTCATCTTTGCTTATGTGATTTGTAATGGTGTGATTTGAAGTGGTGCCTGTGAACGAAGTACATTTCCTTTTGACCCACTGAGTAGAGATTGAACAGGTGACTTGCTTTGGCAAACAACATGTAAATCAATAGGCCACACACCATGTCTGAAAGGAGCCATTCTGTCTTTGTGCCAGCTCCCTTGCTCTTTATCTTCTGACTTTAGATGATGAGAACAGTAAGTCCCAAATACGGAGTGTTTCTTCAGCCTGGATCCTGAACAAAAAAGACACAGGGATGAGAGCCACAGCATACCCACAGCTTGGAGAAGAGCTGCAGCAAATTCACATCTGACATGTAACATGAGAAAGAAATTTCTGTTGTTTTGAGTCACTGAGACTTAGGGATCATTTGTTTCCACAACATAAGACAGCAAAATTTGACTCTACTCTGAAACATTTTCTGTAAGTTTAGATTTATTTCTTATTAACACGATAAAATTTATCAGTGAAGCTGTCTGGTCCTAGAGTTCTCTTTGTGGAAGTATCTTCCTAGTCTCCTTCCCTCTGACCTCTCTCCCCTGTCTTTTCTTTTAGTCTTCATGGTTTTGTTTTATAATGAAACATTCATACATCTAAACAAATTGATATCTGGGCTGTGAATTAGCTACTTATTTTTTTGTTGTTGTTATTAAAGAAACTTGTCAGTAGATTTTTTCAAGATTTATTTTTATTCATTCTATTTATTTATTTTTTATTTTTATTCATTTATTTATTAGTTATATTATTTATTGTCTTATTTATTTATTTGAGGTAGAAAGAGAGAGAGCAAGCATGAGTGGGAAGGGCAGACGTAGGGGGAGAGTGAATCCCAAGCAGACTTCAAACTGTGTGCAGAGCCCAACACAGAGAGCTCAATCTCGTGACCCCAAGATCACAACCTGAATCAAAACCAAGGGTCTGACACTTAAGGGACTGCACCACCCAGGCATCCTGTGGTGATTGTGTGTGTGTGTGTGTGTGTGTGTATATATATATATATATATATATATTTTTTTTTTTTTTTTTTTTTTTTTTTTGAGTAGGCTCTGTGCCCAATATGGGGCTTGAACTAACAATCCTGAGATCAAGAGTCTGCACACTCTACCGACTGAGCCAGCTAGGTGCTCCACTTGTCTATAGATATTTTTAAAGTCCATTATGTACTCTTTCTACAAGTTGTTCTGGTATCACACAAACTTATGTCAGGCAAAAAAATATATAATCCAAATATAATATATGACTCTTCAATGGCCATAGCACAGTAGCATCACTGTTACTATAGGCCTACTTATTTGTGCACAATTTTTGAAGTATCTAGGGGACTGTGAATTATTTCAGGAAGAGGAGGGAGGAAGAAATAGTGTAGCCACCTGGCTGAGAGATAGCTGAAATTGTAGAAGACAAACCTGAATGTGTGATTGGTGCAAAGCTAAGCATCAGTATTGTACTTCAATAAAAAGATGGGGTTTATGAGGCACCTGGGTGGCTCAGTCCATTAAGTTTCTGTCTTCAACTCAGGTCATGATCTCAAGGTCTTGAGATTGAGCCCCCTGTGGGCTCCCTGCTTCTCCTTCTCCCTCTGCTTGTGCTTCTCTCTCTTTTTTTTTCTCTTTCAAATAAATAAAATATTAAAAAAAAAAAAAAGCCGGGGTGGGGGGGGTTACATTGCTCTTGAGCTGAGAATGTAGTTTTTGGTACAGGCTAGAGGTCTTGTGCTATGGTACCACGAGTTCATCATTCCCCAGCCACTGCTGTCCTTCTTACATTGTCAAAATGTATCAAATGTCAAAATCTGCATCTAGATGGGTTTGTTGTTATCAAATACCTAATAGTAATTATAGATGAGGCTGGATCCAAACTTTTCTTATACTGCCTTGTCCCTCATTCTGTAGCATCACCTGACTTCATTAGACTCCACGGGGCTGGTATGATGTTGACAACAGCAGCAGTGTGTGGAAAAATTTTAAATGAACTCATTTTATTTGAAAGTTAGAGCCTATTAAGATTTTTTTTGTTGCAGCTGCTGTTTGTTTCTTATATTTTTCTAGGAATTTGTTTTCTAGGAATTTGTCCATTTCACTTAAATTTTTAAATTTGTTGGGATAAAGTTGTTCATAATATTCTCTTATTATCTTACAAAAGTCTGTAATATTTGTAATTAAGTCCCTTTTTCATTATTGATAGTGGTAGTTTCCATATTCTCTTATTTTTCTCTTGCTAAGTTTTGACAATCAGTTTCAAAGTCTTCAATGAAGTTGGTTCTCTCTCTGTTTGCTTTCTATGTCATTAATATCCACTTTTATTGTTATTTTTTCCTTCTACTTTCTTTTTTTTTTTTAAGATTTTATTTATTTATTTGACAGAGAGAAATCACAAGTAGGCAGAGAGGCAGGCAGAGAGAGAGGAGGAAACAGGCTCCCTGCTGAGCAGAAAGCCCGATGTGGGGCTTGAACCCAGGACCTGGGATCATGACCTGAGCTGAAGGCAGTGGCTTAACCCACTGAGCCACCCAGGCGCCCCTCCTTCTACTTTCTTTAGCATAAATTTTGTGTTCATTTTCGGACTTAAGTCATTATCAGCCACTGTTCTTTTTATAATAAGCATTTTATATAAGCTATATATTTACCTCTAAACACAGCTTTAACTTTGTCACACAAGTTTCTATATGTACTATTCATTATTTTTCAGTAAAAGAGATTATCTAATATTTCTTGTGATATCTGCTTTGACCCATGAGTTATTGAAAAATGTAATTCTCAGTTTCCAAACATGTGAGAATCTTTGAAATTGGTACTTAGCTTAATTAGAGTGTGATCAGAGAATACGTCTGTGTTATTTCAGTCCTTTGACTTCTTTTGTGTAGCAGTATGTAATAAATTTTCAACCTTTACTGTGTATTCTCTAGTTGTTGGGTACTATGCTATACAGGCATCAGGTCAAGTGTGTTAATTGTATTATTCAGGTTTTTAAATCTTTTCTGATTCTTTGGCCTGTGCCTATTCTAACAGGTATTGATGGATGTGTGTTAAAATTTCTGACTATGATTATGGAGTTGTCTATTTCTCCTTTTAATTCTATCCATTTTTCTCTTTATGTACATTTAAGGCCGTGTTTAGGTGCATAAAATATAGATTTATTATATTTTCCTGCTGAATTGTACCTTTTTACATTATGAAGTCTCTCTCATCTTTGTTCATTATATAATATTTCTTTTTTTTTTTAAGATTTTATTTATTTGTCAGAGAGAGAGGAGAGCGAGCGAGCACAGGCAGACAGAATGGCAGGCAGAGGCAGAGGGAGAAGCAGGCTCCCCGCCAAGCAAGGAGCCCGATGTGGGACTCGATCCCAGGACGCTGGGATCATGACCTGAGCCGAAGGCAGCTGCTTAACCAAATGAGCCACCCAGGCGTCCCCATTATATAATATTTCTTATCATAAAGTCTACTTTGTCTGTTATCAGTACAACTACACTAGCTTTTTCTGTTTAGAGTTTATATGGTACATGTTTAATTTTCTTTGACTTTGAATATTCCTATAGATTTATATTTCATCTAAATGATTCTTTTTTTAAAAAGATTTTTAAATTATTTATTTATTAGAGAGAAAGAGTAAGCAAGAGAGAGAGAGAGACAGAGAAAGCACCAGCCAGGGGAGGGGCAGAGAAGCAGACTCCCTGCTGAGTAGTGAACCTGAGTGGGACTTGATCCTAGGACTCTGGGATCCTGACCTGAGCTGAAGGCAGACGCTTAACTGAGCCACCCGCCCTAAGTGGTTCTTTTATAAGCAGCATATGTTTGGGTTTAATTGTTTTTAATCCAGTCTGACAATTTATGTCTTTTATTTGAAGCATTTTATTTGGGACCATTTATATTTAATGTAGTTACTGATATGTTTGGTTTTAAATTTATCAGCTTACTATTTACTTTCCATTTGTTCTTTTTATTGTTTTTCTTTTTCTCCCCTTTATTTGCTGCTTTGGATTTATTGAGTGTTTTGTTATTTAATATTTCCCTTTTATTTGTTTGTTAATTATATATTCTTTTACAATTCTCTGTAGATTACTGCACGCATCTTTGACTTATTAGAGTTTAATAAAATTAGAAATTTTACTTGCTTTTGGACAATGAAAGGACCTGAAAATATTTTAACTCCTTTTACTTCTCTCCTGACTTATGTCCCATTTTTGTCATGTACTTTAGTTATGTTTATGTTAGTTGTGTTAGTTCTGCAATACACTTATCATTTTATTTTTCTATTTTTTATTTTTTAAAAGACACTATTTATTTTAGAGAGAGAGAGTGAATGTGACTTGTGGGGAGGGCCAGAGGGAGAGGGAGAGAGAAAATCTCAAGCAGATTCTGTGCTGAGCCCAGAGCCCCAAGGGAGGCTTCATTCAGCATCCCTGAGATCAAGACCTGAGCCGAAAGTAAGAGTCAACCAACTGAGCCAGCCAGGTGTCCCTACACTATTATTGTTTTAGACAGTTAATACTTAACATTTTTGTTGCTGTTCTTCTCCCTGAATCTCCAGGCTTACATCTGGGATCATTTTTCTCTGCTTGAAAACTACCCTTTCACACTTTCTTTAGTGCAGACCTGTTGGTGAAAAACATACACGTTTGTTTTTCTGAAAATGTCTTAATCTTCATTTCAGGGCTTTTTGAATTGATTTTAAGTATTCCCTTGAATGAGTTTTGACAATTGTATTCACCCATGCAGCACTACCTGAAATAAGATCTAGAACATTTCCATCACCCTAGTCCATTTTCCAGGGAATTTTCTGTTCATCTTTAATGCAAACACTTTCTGAGTTCCAACACCATAGATTACTTTTGTCCATTTTTAGGCTTCATGAAATTTGAATCATATAAATGGAATGCAGTATATATACCTTGGTGTGATGTTTTCAAGATTCATCCATGGTTTGCAGGTGTCAGTTATTTGTTACTTTTTAGGGTTATGTAGTGTTCTGTTGTATGGATATAAAACAATTTCTTTATCCATTCTCCTGTTGATGCATATTTGAGTTGTTTTAATTATTATGATTAAGGATGCTATAAACTTTCTTGTATAAGCCTTTTTGTGGATATAAACCTCCATTTTTCTTGGGAAAATGCTTAAAAGTGGAATTCCTGGGTTATAGGGTAGGTATATATTTTAAAATTTTTTAATATATTAAAAATTTTAAGAAACTACCAAACAGGGACATCTGGGTGGCTCTGTCAGTAAATGTATGCCTTCAGCTTAGGTCATGATCCCAGGGTCCTGGGATTGAGTCCCACATCGGGCTCCCTGCTCAGCGGGGAGGGGAGCCTCCTTCTCTCTCTGCCTGCTGTTCCCTCTGCTTGTACTCTCTCTGACAAATTAAAAAAAGAAAGAAAGAAAGAAAGAAACTACCAAACAATTCTCTAAAATGAGAGAACTATTTACATACCCACCAGCAATGGATGAAAGTTACAGTTGTATCTCATCTTTATAAACATTTGATATTATAAGTAATTTTCATTTTATCCATTTTAGTGAATGTATAGTAGTATCTCATTGAGGTTTTAATTTGCATTTCCCTGGTAAATAACGATGTTAAGCATCTTTTCACATGCTTATTGGACATCCTCATATCTTTTTTGTTGATTTTTCAAATACTTTGCACATTTTTTTGTATATTTTAAATTGGAATGTTTGCTTTTTTATTGCTAGTTTTTAGAGGTCCTTGATATATTCTGGATATTAGTCTTTTGCCACAAATACACATCATAAATATTATCTCCCAACGTGTGGTATGTCTATTCATTTTCTTAATGATATCTTCTTTTTGAGGTATAGTTTATGTAAAATAAAATGCACAGATTCTGTTTAGCTTCATTTGTTGTGACAGATTTATGTAACAACCACCCAAAACAGAATATAGAACAATTATATCCCACCTTATCCTTTTTCCATTCAATATCTCCTGCCAGAGGCAACAGCTATCTGACTTCTGTTCCCACAGATTAGTATTATTGTGTTTGAATATTACATAAATGGAATCATATAGTACATATGTAAATGAACCATATAGTAAATATTCTTTTGTACCTAGTTTATTTTTTGCCAGTGTTTTTGAGATTCATCAGTGTTGTACATGTATATTCAATTCATTCCTTTTTTACAACCTTATTGAGAAATGTCTAATGTGTCATAAAAGCTATCCATTTAAAGTAGTTTAGTCTTTTTTAATTGCTGGTAGTAGTCCCTTGTGTGAATGAATATACCACAGTTACTTTTTTTTAAAGTAATCTCTATGCCCAACATGGGGCTCAAACTCATGATCCCAACATCAAAAGTCACACTCTCCTCCAACTAAGCCAGCTAGGCACCCTAAACTATTATTTACTTAAGTAAGCTCTATATCCAACATGAGGCTTGAACTCTGGACCCTGAGTTGAAGAGTCACGGGCTTTACCACCTGATCCAGCCAGACCTTCCAATATGTTTCTTTATCCATTCTCTACATAGATAGTTTCTTGATTCATTCTCCAGGTGATACAATTTGGATTGCTCATAGATTTTTTAAAAAATTTTATTTGAGTATAATTGACACACAATGTTACATTAGTTTCAAGTGTACATCATACTGATTTGACAAGTTTATACATTATGTTTTGCTCAGCACAAGTATAGCTATGGTCTGTCACCATCACTATTATAGTATCATTGACTATACTCCTTATGCTGTGACTTTTATTCCTGTGACTTATTCATTCCATAACTGGAAGCCTGTACTTCCCCTCCCCTTCACCCATTTTTTCCATCCCCTGAGTCTTCTCCCTTCTGGTGATCATATTACAGGTCTGATTCTGCTTTTTGTTTGTTTATTCTTTCTTCTTTTTTTAGATTCCACATATGAGTGAAATCATATGGCATTTGTCTTTTTCAGTCTGACGTATTTTACTTAGTGTAATGCCCTCTAGGTTCATCCATGTTGTTGCAAGTGATACGATCTCATTGTAATATGCATATGAATAATAATAATATGGCTGAGTAATATTCTATTTTATATATATATATATCACATCTTTTTATCCATTCTATGGACTCTGAGGTTGCTTCCATATTTTGACTATTGTAAATAATCTGCAGTAAACATAGGGGTGCAGATATCTTTTTGAATAAGTGTTTTAGTTTTCTTTGGGTAAATACCCAGTAGCAGAATGCTTGAAATACATAGCATTTGTATTTTTAATTTTTCAAGGAAACTCCATACTGTTTTCCATAGTGGCTGTACCAGTTTACACTCCCACCAACAGAGCACAAGTTTTCCTTTGTCTTTGCATCTTTGTCAACACTTGTTATTTCTTGTTATTTTTATTTTAGCCATTCTGACAGGTGTAAGGTGATAACTCATTGTGGTTCTGGTTTGCATTTCCCTGATGACGAGTGATGTTGAGCATCTTTTATGTGAGTGATGTTGAGCATCTTTTATGTGTCTGTTGGCCATCTGTATGTCTTCTTTGGAAAAATGTCTTTTCAGGTCCTCTGACCATTTTTTTTTAAATTTTTATTTTTTATAAACATATATTTTTATCCCCAGGGGTACAGGTCTGTGAATCGCCAGGTTTACACACTTCACAGCACTCACCATAGCACAATCCCTCTCCAATGTCCATAACCCCACCCCCCTCTCCCAACCCCCCTCCCTCCAGCAACCCTTAGTTTGTTTTGTGAGATTAAGAGTCACTTATGGTTTGTCTCCCTCCCAATCCCATCTTGTTTCATTTATTCTTCTCCTACCCCCTTAACCCCCCATGTTGCATCTCCACTTCCTCATATCAGGGAGATCATATGATAGTTGTCTTTCTGCGATTGACTTATTTCGCTAAGCATGATACCCTCTAGTTCCATCCAAGTCGTCGCAAATGGCAAGATTTCATTTCTTTTGATGGCTGCATAGTATTCCATTGTGTATATATACCACATCTTCTTTATCCATTCATCTGTTGATGGACATCTAGGTTCTTTCCATAGTTTGGCTATTGTAGACATTGCTGCTATAAACATTCGGGTGCACGTGCCCCTTTGGATCACTACGTTTGAATCTTTAGGGTAAATACCCAGTAGTGCAATTGCTGGGTCATAGGGTAGTTCTAATTTCAACATTTTGAGGAACCTCCATGCTGTTTTCCAGAGTGGTTGCACCAGCTTGCATTCCCACCAACAGTGTAGGAGGGTTCCCCTTTCTCCACATCCTCGCCAGCATCTGTCATTTCCTGACTTGTTAATTTTAGCCATTCTGACTGGTGTGAGGTGATATCTCATGGTGGTTTTGATTTGTATTTCCCTGATGCCGAGTGATATGGAGCACTTTTTCATGTGTCTGTTGGCCATCTGGATGTCTTCTTTGCAGAAATGTCTGTTCATGTCTTCTGCCCATTTCTTGATTGGATTATTTGTTCTTTGGGTGTTGAGTTTGCTAAGTTCTTTGTAGATTTTGGACACCAGCCCTTTATCTGATATGTCGTTTGCAAATATCTTCTCCCATTCTGTCAGTTGTCTTTTGGTTTTGTTAACTGTTTCCTTTGCTGTGCAAAAGCTTTTGATCTTGATAAAATCCCAAAAGTTCATTTTTGCCCTTGCTTCCCTTGCCTTTGGTGAAGTTCCTAGGAAGATGTTGCTGAGGCTGAGGTCGAAGAGGTTGCTGCCTGTGTTCTCCTCAAGGATTTTGATGGATTCCTTTCTCACATTGAGGTCCTTCATCCATTTTGAGTCTATTTTCGTGTGTGGTGTAAGGAAATGGTCCAATTTCATTTTTCTGCATGTGGCAGTCCAATTTTCCCAACACCATTTATTGAAGAGGCTGTCTTTTTTCCATTGGACGTTCTTTCCTGCTTTGTCGAAGATTAGTTGACCATAGAGTTGAGGGTCTATTTCTAGGCTCTCTATTCTGTTCCATTGATCTATGTGTCTGTTTTTGTGCCAGTACCATGCTGTCTTGATGATGACAGCTTTGTAATAGGGCTTGAAGTCTGGAATTGTGATGCCACCAACTTTGGCTTTCTTTTTCAATATTCCTTTGGCTATTCGAGGTCTTTTCTGGTTCCATATAAATTTTAGGATTATTGGGACGCCTGGGTGGCTCAGTTGGTTAAGCGGCTGCCTTCGGCTCAGATCATGATCCCAGCGTACTGGGATCGAGTCCCACATCGGGCTCCTTGCTCAGCGGGGAGCCTGCTTCTCCCTCTGCCTCTGCCTACCACTCTGTCTGCCTGTGCTCATGCTCTCTCTCTCTCTAACAAATAAATAAATAAAATCTTTAAAAAAATTTTTAGGATTATTTGTTCCATTTCTTTGAAAAAAATGGATGGTACTTTGATAGGAATTGCATTAAATGTGTAGATTGCTTTAGGTAGCATAGACATTTTCACAATATTTATTCTTCCAATCCAGGAGCATGGAACATTTTTCCATTTCTTTGTGTCTTCCTCAATTTCTTTCATGAGTACTTTATAGTTTTCTGAGTATAGATTCTTAGTCTCTTTGGTTAGGTTTATTCCTAGGTATCTTATAGTTTTGGGTGCAATTGTAAATGGGATTGGCTCCTTAATTTCTCTTTCTTCTCTCTTGTTGTTGGTGTAGAGAAATGCAACTGATTTCTGTGCATTGATTTTATATCCTGACACTTTACTGAATTCCTGTACAAGTTCTAGCAGTTTTGGAGTGGAGTCTTTTGGTTTTCCACATAGAGTATCATATCATCTGCGAAGAGTGATAGTTTGACTTCTTCTTTGCCAATTTGGATGCCTTTAATTTCCTTTTGTTGTCTGATTGCTGAGGCTAGGACTTCAGTACTATGTTGAATAGCAGTGGTGATAATGGACATCCCTGCCGTGTTCCTGACCTTAGCGGAAAAGCTTTCAGTTTTTCTCCATTGAGAATGATATTTGTGGTGGGTTTTTCATAAATGGCTTTGATAATATTGAGGTATGTGCCCTCTATCCCTACACTTTGAAGAGTTTTGATCAGGAAGGGATGCTGTACTTTGTCAAATGCTTTTTCAGCATCTATGGAGAGTATCATATGGTTCTTGTTCTTTCTTTTATTAATGTGTTGTATCACATTGATTGATTTGTGGATGTTGAACCAACCTTGCAGCCCTGGAATAAATCCCACTTGGTCGTGGTGAATAATCCTTTTAATGTACTGTTGAATCCTATTGGCTAGTATTTTGGTGAGAATTTTTGCATCTGTGTTCATCAAGGATATTGGTCTGTAGTTCTCTTTTTTGATGGGATCCTTGTCTGGTTTTGGGATCAAGGTGATGCTGGCCTCATAAAATGAGTTTGGAAGTTTTCCTTCCATTTCTATTTTTTGGAACAGTTTCAGGAGAATAGGAATTAGTTCTTCTTTAAATGTTTGGTAGAATTCCCTCGGGAAGCTGTCTGGCCCTGGGCTTTTGTTTGTTTGGAGATTTTTGATGACTGTTTCAATCTCCTTATTGGTTATGGGTCTGTTCAGGCTTTCTATTTCTTCCTGGTTCAGTTGTGGTAGTTTATATGTCTCTAGGAATGCATCCATTTCTTCCAGATTGTCAAATTTGTTGGCATAGAGTTGCTCATAGTATGTTCTTATAATTGTCTGTATTTCTTTGGTGTTAGTTGTGATCTCTCTTCTTTCATTCATGATTTTATTTATTTGGGTCCTTTCTCTTTTCTTTTTGATAAGTCTGGCCAGGGGTTTATCAATCTTATTAATTCTTTCAAAGAACCAGCTCCTAGTTTTGTTGATTCGTTCTATTGGTTTTTTTGGCTTCTATTTCATTGATTTCTGCTCTGATCTTTATGATTTCTCTTCTCCTGCTGGGTTTAGGGTTTCTTTCTTGTTCTTTCTCCAGCTCCTTTAGGTGTAGGGTTAAGTTGTGTACCTGAGACCTTTCTTGTTTCTTGAGAAAGGCTTGTACCGCTATATATTTTCCTCTCAGGACTGCCTTTGTTGTGTCCCACAGATTTTGAACCATTGTGTTTTCATTATCATTTGTTTCCATGAATTTTTTCAATTCTTCTTTAATTTCCTGGTTGACCCATTCATTCTTTAGAAGGATGCTGTTTAGTCTCCATGTATTTGGGTTCTTTCCAAATTTCCTCTTGTGACTGAGTTCTAGCTTCAGAGCATTGTGGTCTGAAAATATGCAGGGAATGATCCCAATCTTTTGATACCAGTTGAGACCTGATTTAGGACCGAGGATGTGATCTATTCTGGAGAATGTTCCATGTGCACTAGAGAAGAATGTGTATTCTGTCACTTTGGGATGAAATGTTCTGAATATATCTGTGATGTCCATCTGGTCCAGTGTGTCATTTAAGGCCTTTATTTCCTTGTTGATCTTTTGCTTGGATGATCTGTCCATTTCAGTGAGGGGAGTGTTAAAGTCCCCTACAATTATTGTATTATTGTTGATGTGTTTCTTTGATTTTGTTATTAATTGGTTTATATAGTTGGCTGCTCCCACGTTAGGGGCATAGATATTTAAAATTGTTAGATCTTCTTGTTGGACAGATCCTTTGAGTATAATATAGTGTCCTTCCTCATCTCTTATTATATTTGTTGGCTTAAATCTAAATGATCTGATATAAGGATTGCCGCTCCTGCTTTCTTCTGATGTCCATTAGCATGGTAAATTCTTTTCCACCCCCTCACTTTAAATCTGGATGTGTCTTCGGGTGTAAAATGAGTTTCTTGTAGGCAACATATAGATGGGTTTTGTTTTTTTTATCCATTCTGATACCCTGAGTCTTTTGATTGGGGCATTTAGCCCATTAACATTCAGGGTAACTATTGAGAGATATGAATTTAGTGCCACTGTATTGCCTGTAAGGTGACTGTTATTGTATATTGTCTCTGTTCCTTTCTGATCTACTACTTTTAGGTTCTCTCTTTGCTTAGAGGACTCCTTTCAATATTTCCTGTAGAGCTGGTTTGGTGTTAGCAAATTTTTTCATTTTTTGTTTGTCCTGGAAGCTTTTAATCTCTCCTCCTATTTTCAATGATAGCCTAGCTGGATATAGTATTCTTGGCTGCATGTTTTTCTCGTTTAGTGCTCTGAATATATTATGCCAGCTCTTTCTGGCCTGCCAGGTCTCTGTGGATAAGTCCGCTACTAATCTAATATTTTTATTGTTGTATATTACAGACTTCTTTTCCTGGGCTGCTTTCAGGATTTTCTCTTTGTCACTAATACTTGTAAATTTTACTATTAGGTGACAGGGTGTGGACCTATTCTTATTGATTTTGAGGGGGGTTCTCTGCACCTCCTGGATTTCGATGCTTGTTCCCTTTGCCATATTGGGGAAATTCTCTCCAATAATTCTCTCCAATATACCTTCTGCTCCCCTCTCTCTTTCTTCTTCTTCTGGAATCCCAATTATTCTAATGTTGTTTCGTCTTATGGTGTCACTTATCTCTTGAATTCTCCCCTTGTGGTCCAGTAGCTGTTTGTCCCTCTTTTGCTCAGCTTCTTTATTCTCTGTCATTTGGTCTTCTATATCGCTAATTCTTTCTTCTGCCTCATTTATCCTAGCAGTGAGAGCCTCCGTTTTTTATTCCACCTCATTAATAGCTTTTTTCATTTCAACTTGGTTAGATTTTAGTTCTTTTATTTCTCCAGAAAGGGCTTTTATATCTCCTGAGAGGGTTTCTCTAATATCTTCCATGCCTTTTTCGAGCCCGGCTAGAACCTTGAGAATTGTCATTCTGAACTCTATATCTGACATATTACCAATGTCTGTATTGATTAGGTCCCTAGCCTTCAGTACTGCCTCTTGTTCTTTTTTTTGTGGTGAATTTTTCCTCCTTGTCATTTTGCATTTCTCTGATGAGTATGCTTTTCTTGGTTGCCCATTCAAGACTTCTATTCATTTTTATTTATTTTTTTTTAAAGATTTTATTTATTTATTTGACAGAGAGAAATCACAAGTAGGCAGAGAGGCAGGCAGAGAGAGAGGAGGAAGCAGGCTCCCCGCTGAGCAGAAAGCCCGATGTGGGGCTCGAACCCAGGACCTGGGATCATGACCTGAGCCGAAGGCAGCGGCTTAACCCACTGAGCCACCCAGGCGCCCCGAGACTTCTATTCATTTTTAATGGGTTGTTTGTGTTTTTCATTGTTGACTTTTGGGGCTTAAAACCTATTCTGAATACAGATAAATATTTGTTGATAGATAAATGGAGAACATTTTTTCCAGTTATATGTCTGCAGCTTGCCTACTCATTTTTCTTTAAAAAAATTTTATTTATTTATTTATTTGAGAGAGAGAGAGCACACGAGAGAGCACATGAGCAGAGGGAGGGGGATCGGGAAGAGCACGACTCTGGGATCATGACCCAAGCCAAAGGCAGTCCCTTAACCAACTGAGCCAGCCACATGGCCTGCCTATTCATCTTTCTTTTCTTTCTTTCTTTCTTTCTTTTTTTAAGATTTTGTTTATTTATTTGACAGAGAGAGACACAGCAAGAGAGGAAATACAAGCAGGGGGGTGGGAGAGGGAGAAGCAGGCTTCCTGCTGAGTAGGGAGCTGGATGCAGGGCTCAATCCCAGGACCCTGAGATCTTGACCTGAGCCAAAGGCAGACACTTAATAACTGAGCCACCCAGGTGCCCCCTATTAATTTTTCTAATGGTATCTTTTGATGAGTAGATATATTTAATTTTGATGAAGTCCAACTATTAATGTTTTCTTTTATGGCTAGTGTTTTCTATGAGCTAAGAAGTTTTTGCGTGCCCCAAAGTTGCAAATATATTCTTCTATGTATTTTTCCAGAAGTTTTATAGTAGTAATGTTTGATTGATTTAGATCTAATCTCAAATTAATTTTTGCATAGGGAGTGTAATAGAGGTTGAGGCTCATTATTTCCTCAAACAGATATCCTAATATTCTATCACCATCACTAAAAATACTTTTCCTTTCGGGGCACCTGGGTGGCTCAGTGGGTTAACCCTCCGCCTTTGTCTCAGGTCATGATCTCCGGTCGCAGGATAGAGTCCTGCATCAGGTTCCCTGCTGAGCAGGGAGCCTGCTTCCCCCTCTCCCTCGGCTGCTCCCCCTGCTTGTGCTCTCTCTCCTTCTCTCACTCTCTGTCAAATTAATAAATTCTTAAAAACAAAAAAAACTTTTCCTTTACCCCATTTAATTGATTTCAAATCAGGGTGTGTGGGGGGGGTGGGACACCCAAAATTGGATACAAATAGTAACAAATGAATAACATAACTACACTGGAGAGGGTAAAGAAGAAAAGAACTAACCTAAATAACTTTAGAAAATTATTTTTGTCTATGTACTGTAAAGCTAAAAAGAGAAAGAACTATACACTACATCTGGTTAGTAAATTCACGTTTTACAGGAGCATACGTTAGCAATTCTGAAACATTTATGTATATTACATATATTCTAGGGTTGAGTAAACAAGTATATCATGAAGTGAACTCATGGTTTTTTGTAAGATAGAGACGTATATATGTGCTTATATATATATACTTTTATATTTTTCTTATTTTTTTCTGCTGACACAGCTCTAGCAATGACTGCACTTAGTGCCTAGATCTTGACTTCCAAATATTATTCTGTAGTAAAAGATGACCGAGCTCCTTGGAGAAATGGCTGATTCCAGGGATGGGTAGGGGAAGTAAATGATGAGCCTGGAATTTCCTGTTGTGCCAGAACGTAAGGAAGTCTTTTAAAAACATTTTGAAAGGTCACAGGCACCAGCTAGAAGGAACTTTTCATGGTCAACTGTGACAATGGGAGCAACAAAACAAATAATCATAACACTGGAGTATAATATAAATAGAGTATGAGTCCATATACATATAAATAAATAATTGAAAAAAATAAGTAAGTGGGGGAGGAAACACAGCTCTTTCTTATAGCAGAATTCCATTTAATAAATGTGAAAGAAATGATGGAAAAAATCATCATTTGCCATCTCACGAGTAATTATTGCATATTAGAGTCATTCATGGATGCTAAAACTAAATAGGATATTTGCAGAGTATCAGTGTGTCTTCCAAAGGTACTTATTTACTAATTACAAAGGGAAAAGAGTAATTTTATAGAGGAGAAACTTGCTAGAAAACACCTTAATAAATTGGTCAAAGTAAACATTCTCAGTTATGGGACAAAGTGACCAAATTTACAACCTGATAGGATGCAGTGAAAATAACAACATTATTTCCCCGATGTCCCTACCAAAAATACATGACCTGAATCTAAACATGAGAAAATTCAGAAAAAATAAAATTTGGAACATTGTACAAAACAATAACTGATCTGTAATATTCAAAAGAGTCAAGGCCTTGAAAGTCAAGAAAAGACTGAAGAAATACTCCATGCTGAAGGAGAAAGATCTGAAAGCCAAATAAAACACGTGATCCCTGACTGGAGTGTTTTGCATGAAACATATTGGGACACTTGGAAGAACCTGAATGAGATGGGTGGATTCGTTGATAGTAATGTATTAATGTTAATTTCCTACTTTTGGTTATTGTATTGGGGTTAAGTAAGATAACACCACTCTTCACAGGAATCACATATAAATTCTAAGCTATTTGGGGCATCATATCAGCAATTTAGTCTCAAATGGTTCAGGAAAAAATATTCTTTGTACTATTTTTGTGACTTTGTTTACAAGTTTGAAATTATTTCAAAAGAAAACAATGTTCACATCCACATTATTTGCATTAACCCCAAACTGGAAACCATACAAATGTTTATCAACAATGAACAATGGATAAATGAATTCTAGTATATTCATATGATAAAATATTATATAAAACAATAAAATGAACAAAATAGCCACAAGGAACAACTTAGATCTCATAAATATAATATCAAGCAAATGAAGATAAATATAAAAAGAATGCATACTACATTATTCTGTTTTCATAAAATTCAAAAACAGGTAAAATTGATCTGTAGTGACAAAGGTCATAATGGTGGTTACCCCAGAAAGCAGGAGACCATAACTGGGAGAGGCACGTGAGGATTCAGGGGTACTAGTAGCGTTCTATTTCTGCATGGGAGTCACATGTGTTCTGCTCACTTTATGATAATTCGCTGAACTCTTATGATTTGTGCATTTTTGTGTTTTGTATTATATAAAAGTTAAAGAAGACTTGTGATATTAAGAAGGAAATGTGTCACTTTGAATATTTCTATCAGAAGAAAATATCTGAAAATTAATGAACTAAACACAGCAGGGAAATGAAAATTAAAATGTCAGATTCCAGTTCTCACTCTCACTCAATAGGCAAAACTAGTTGTCAATACCAAGTGCTGGTGAGGATATAGAGTGCTAGGATCTCTCATAGAATTCTGGTGGGAGGGTACACTGGGGCAACCACTGTGAGAAATCTGGCATTATCTAATAAAGTTGTAGATGGATTTACTCTACGCTGAACTATTCTTCTCCTTGGTGTCTACTGTAGAGAAAGTCTTGCACATGGACTTCAGGAGATGATTATAAGGATGTGCCCAGGAGTGTTGTTTACTATAGCAAAAACTGGAAACAATCCAAAAGACCATCAGCAATAGAACTGGATAAATAAAGAGTAATTTAATACGTACACAGTGAAAAGGAATGAACTACAACACATGCATCAACATCAATGAATCTCATGATATTTCTCAACAAAGAAGCAAGTCAAGGGGCACCTGGGTGGCTCAGTCAGTTAAGCTTTGCTTTTGGCTCAGGTCATGATCTCAGGGACCTGGGATCAAGCCCCACATTAGGCTCCCTGCTCAGCAGAGAGTCTGCTTCTCTCTCTCCATCTGTACCGCCCCTCCCCCAGACTCCCTGCTTATATCTCTCTGTCTCAAATAAATAAGTAAAATCTTAAAAAAAAAAAAAAAAGCAAGTCAAGGTGTGATTCCACATGTACAAGTTAAAAACATGCAAAACTATATCTTAAATAAACAACATATGATTAGATTATAAAGAAAAGCCAGGAATCATAAACTCAAAATTCAGGATATGTGAACAGAGAGAGCACCAAGGAACTAGAGTGGTACTCGTGCTGTCAGATCTCTTGAATCATGGTTCATGGGAGTTTGTTTCATTATTATTATATGAGTATGCTAACTATATTTTTGTCAGTATGATTTTTTTGATACTAAAAAATATTTTAACAGAAAAAGAATCAATTCTTACAAGCTAAGGGTTGGGGTGGCAATGGGTATTCTTAGAAATCAATACAAGAAGTGTAGGACCCTTCTAGAACATCCCCAGGTGATTTTCCATTTTCCATTTCATTTTTTTTTTAAGATTTTATTTATTTACTTGACAGACAGAGATCACAAGGAGGCAGAGAGGCAGGCAGAGAGAGAGGAGGAAGCAGGCCCCCTGCTGAGCAGAGAGCCCGATGCGGGGCTCGATCCCAGGATCCTGAGATCATGTCCTGAGCCGAAGGCAGAGGCTTTAACCCACTAAGTCACCCAGGTGCCCCTCCATTTCATTTTTTAATTTTGATTTTTTTAAAAGATTTTATTTATTTATTTGACAGAGATCACAAGTAGGCAGAGAGCCAGGCAGAGAGAGAGAGGGAAGCAGGCTCCCTGCTGAGCAGAGAGCCTGATGCAGGGCTCGATCCCAGGACCCTGGGACCATGACCTGAGCTGAAAGCAGAGGCTTTAACCCACTGAGCCACCCAGGCGCCCAATTTTGATTTTTGTGTGTCCTTTTATTCCAGAATATTTCACAAGGACAAAAGTGAATAGAGAAAAATATAATAATCACATATGTGTTCATGACCTTATGTAAAACTTCACAAAAATAGTTGAATCCCCCTGTATAACCCTCCCCAATTATATTCCCTTCCTGCACCCCAATAACCATGGTTCTGAAATTTGTATCTGTCATTCCCCTACTTGTCTTCCTAATTTTATGCATGTGCCCTTAAGAGTTTGTTTTGTATTGTTTTATTGTATTGCTTGACATGCTTGGCATTTTATATAAACAGCATCATTCAGGATATATCCTTCTGCAATACTTTTTTTTCCCCAACCTTTTTTTTTTTTTAAAGATTTTATTTATTTATTTGACAGAGAGATCACAAGCAGGCAGAGAGGCAGGCAGAGAGAGAGGAGGAAGCAGGCTCCCTGCTGAGCAGAGAGCCGGACGCGGAGCTCGATCCCAGGACCCTGAGATCATGACCTGAGCTGAAGGCAGCGGCCTAACCCACTGAGCCACCCAGGCGCCCCTCCCCAACCTTTTTAATGTTGATCCATGTTAATATGGCAAGATTCCTTTTTTTTCTTTTTAAGTTTATTTATTCAAGTAATCTCTGTACCCCGTGTGGGTCTCAAACTCATGATCCTGAGATCAGGAGTCACACACACTACTGAATGAGCCAACCAGGCATCTCTGGCAGGATTCCTTATATCCAGTCTTAATTTATGTTTACAGTGCTCCAAAATTTAAAAAACAAAACAAAACAAAACTTTTTGTTATGGAAAGTTTGAAATGTATGCAAGAGTAGGCAGAGTCTTGGGGTACCTGGGTGGCTCAGTGGGTTAAAGCCTCTGCCTTCAGCTCAGGTCATGATCCCAGGCAGGGTCCTGGGATGGAGCCCTGCCCCGCATCACTATCTGGCTCTCTGCTCAGTGGGGAGCCTGCTTCCCTTCCTCTCTCTCTGCCTACCTCTCTGCCTACTTGTGATCTCTGTCTGTCAAATAAACAAATAAAATCTTAAAAAAAAAAAAAGAGTAGGCAGAGTCTCATAATGTTATCCCATGTACTCATCACCCAGATTTAATAGTTATCAACATGTGGTGAGTTTGGTTTCATCTATTTCCCCGCTCATTTCCTCCTCTCTTTTATGATTTTGGAGCAAATCCAAGACATCATGTAATTCTCCCCTAAACATTTCCATATGTATCAACTCTAAGACCTCTTCTTACAAGGACATAATTATAGGTCTTTATAACAGTTATTAACACTTGGTTAATATCAACTATTCAGTCTTCAAATTTCCATATTTCTTATATTTTTATATCCTGTTTGAATCAGATCTCTGTTTTAATTTTTTTAAATTTTTGATGGGCTGCTCTGCACAAGGCATTCAGTGAAGTTCTGTTGAACAGGTGTTGGGCTGAAGAGCTCACTGAGCAGAGGGCAGCTGCTCACTCCACGGATGTGCTGAGAATCTAGACTTCTTCAGGTGGCTTGTGGAACCTGGCAGCCATTTCCACAGATACCTGGTTTGTTCATCACTGGTAATCATTTAACCCTGTGATAATGTTGTTTTTTGGTCAACGTGTAGGCCTAGTGTAAAGAATGCTTGTGACATATCTTTAATTTGTAACACCCCATTAGATGGTTGTGCAGGTACTCAATATTTACCATCAGGTAAGACAGAAATATAAGACTTCTTTGTTTACTAATAATTCCTGCTAAGCAAATGCTGATTTTGTCATCTTACCATTCTGGTTCTTTCCTGAAACTGAAGAAGGGTGTGGGATGAGACAAAAGAGTGAGGTGATGACCGGATGAGGTAATGTACATGCCAGTAGGTTGCAAACCTGTAAGGTGCTATACAAAGGTGGTTTTAATACAACCAGCAGCCCTCATCTCTCACATGTTTTACTTCTGTAGTCACTGTACTTACAGCTTTTCCTTAGTCTATCTGTCCAACATTCAGACTCTCAGGGATCAGTTGAACTAATGCAGACTGGCATCCTCTGCCAGGTCCATCAGACAGTCTTGAAAGTTGTGGTCTCATTGTTGGCACAGGGGTGACCATGTGACAATTTGAATATTTTAGGGGTAAAAATAGAAATTACTGGGTGTGGAAACATAAGGCTACTGATGCTTGTGATTAAAAGCATCACTTTCCTGAATGTAATACTCAAGATGCCAGATGACATATCAGTTGTGAAGAAAAGAAAGGAAGAAGAGCTGCAAATGCTGGAAATAAATTGTTTAATACTATAATTAAAACACAAGATTTAATTAGGGTTTTTTAAATGTTTTTAGCTTTCTCGGAATGAACTGTCCTTAAAACATTTAATCCATTGCTTGACCATATATTTGACATTTGAATCTGTTTTTGGAAACACAAAACTGCCCATGGTGGAGTAGAGCTTCCTCTCTCACAGCTACCCACAGAGCTAGAATTATGGAGATAGACTGAGGAGACCAGCTTAGCTCTGCCACAAGGTTGTACTGCTCAGCCAGCCTGCAGCAGGAGAAAGGGAGTGGTGAGCTCTGTCCAGAAGAATAAGCCACTCCTCTTTCTTTAGCAGCCCAGAGCAATTAATTATTTCATGAGGAGCTATCTTGATGACATATGCCCAGTCATATGGTCGAGCTATGCTGTTCAGCTGCATTGTTTGCTGTTGTAATAGGAGTCACAGGTGTCATCTCCTGGTATTTGGGTGAGGCAGGAACCTGAGCGGTCTCACTTGAAGTCTTGTTGACATTGCGAACTTGGCACTGACTTAGAACATTATTTAGTACAAGGCAGAGGACTTGTTCAGCAATTAGGACTGCTGGTGTTCTGCAGCTGAAACCCAGTTGTAGTCACTGACCTCATGGTCTTGACTATCTATAGGCAGCATTAGACAATCCAAGATATATGTGCAGCCTTCACCATCTCATCTGCCCTTGAATCAGAAATACACCAAGAATGGACATCACAATTGCATCAGCAGGAAAAGGAGGATAGAAGTACTTCTAGCTCTGTGCCATGTTTTAGCTCTAACACTTTGTGTGTTTATTTTGGCAAAAGCTTTGGGAGCAGAGGAAGTCATAGTCTGATTTTATCATCTCAATCTCAAAACAACACTTATAATAGTTTTCCCTTGATAGTGCCCTAAACTCAGCTATGTTCAATTTTTTAAATTATTTTTTTAAGATTTTATTTATTTGACAGAGATCACAAGTAGGCAGAGAGGCAGGCAGAGAGAGAGAGGAGGAAGCAGGCTCCCCGCAGAGCGGAAAGCCCAATGTGGGGCTCGATCCCAGGACCCTGAGATCATGACCTGAGCTGAAGACAGAGGCTTTAACCCACTGAGCCACCCAGGTGCCCCTCAATTTTTTTTTTTTTTACTGCATTTGCTCTCCAAAAGTGAATTCTGTCTATTTTTTTTAAAGATTTTATTTATTTATTTGGGAGAGAGAGGGAGCACAAGCAGGGGGAGTGGCAGAGGGAGAGGGAGAAGTAGGCTCCCCACTGAGCAGGGAGCCCAATGCGGGGCTTGATCCCAGGACCCCAGTATTATGACCTGAGCCGAAGGCAGGTGCCCAACCAACTGAGCTACCCAGGTACCCCATAAATTCTGTTTGCTAGTAGGGGAAATGGTCCCTGTATTAAAATCTAGCTCAGTCTTTGAGATTCTTCTGTAAAAGAAGACCTTAGGGAAACAATATCTTAATAATGCTAATGAACCACAACTTTATTGAACAAACATTGGTGAGTTGTATTTGAGTTGCCGATGTCTGTTTGGTAACTAGATTCTGAGCACTACTTGTATGGCTAAGAGCCAAGCGTTCTTCAGTTTTTATTCCCCATGGCACTTAGTACATGGCAGGAATTCAACAAAATAGAACAAGAAAGATGTGTATCAGAATAATAATAATACAAGGCAGAAAGTAGTGCTGAGAAAGGTATGAATGATCTGTAGGATCCTGGTGGAGAGGTGACTGTCAGCTAGGGGAACTCTAAAGGCTTCAAGGAGTGGTGTTTCTTGATGTTAGATGGACCTCAATAGATTGAAATACCAGCTGTTATCTATTGGATGTTTATTATGTGCCAGGCGCTGTGTTAAGCATTTTGCCTGCTTAATCCAACCAAATCTTGCCAGCAGCTTCATAGGAAAGGTACTTTCATCATTCCCATTTCAGGCTTGAAGAAACTTGTGGCTCATGCAGATTAACTGATTTTTATCAGTCACACAGCTGGTTGGTGACAGAGCTGAGATCCTCCGAACCAGTCTGACATGAAGGTTATGCTCTCGAACACTGGTCTATACTGTCCTTTATTTTAAGAAGTGAATTCAGTGTTTAATTGTTTGATAAAACATAGCCTATGTTCCAAAAACATTTACTGGTTGATGTGGCTAGAGAATAAGACATGTGAAGAGTAGAGAGCCATGAGAACAAGGTTCTAGTAAGTCAGGGACAAACCTCAGAACTCGCAATGCTATCCTAGAGAATTAGGGATTTTTGAAAGGTGATGGAAGCATTAAATGCCTGTAAGTGAAGTGGCAGAACTAGCTAAGTGCTTTAGGAAGACAACTCGGGGAGGAGGAAGAGGAGAGGCATACAAACCAGTTAGGTGGCTATTGGCGGTAGTGGTGCAGGAGCAAAGGCATATGCAGCCCTAAGAATATGTGATTTCCTTCTGCAAGCCTCACTGGAATTGTTTCATGTTAAGAAAATAAAACATTTAAAAAAAAAAAAGAAAAGGAAAGCAAAAAGAAAAAACATTCAGTATCGGGGTGCCTGAGTAGCTCAGCCAGTTAAGGGTCTGCTTTTGGCTCAAGTCATGATCCCAGGGTCCTGGGATTGAGCCCTGTGTAGGTCTCCCTGCTCAACTGGGGAGCCTGCTCTTTCCTCTCCCTTTGCCTCTTCTCCCCACTCATGCCCTCTCTCCCTCTCTCTCTCAAATAAATAAAATCTTCAAGAAAAAAATCTAGTTTCACAAACAACATGAATTAGAGAACATGAATTAGCTTACAATTAGCTTTTCTATTTGAAAACTTTAAAAATAGGATTTGATTTAGAGAATATTTTACACATAAATATTTGGGAACCGCATAAACTAACCTCTGTGTTCATGTAACATTCTTTTTTTTTTTTTTTTTTTTTAATTTTATTCATTTGACAGAGAGAAAGCCAGAGGGAACACAAGCAGGGGGAGTGGGAGAGGGAGAAGCAGGCTTCCCGCAGAGCAGGGAGCCTGACGCAGGGCTCCATCCCACGACCCTGGGATCATGACCTGAGCCGAAGGCAGACGTTTAACAGCTGAGCCACCCAGGTGCCCCTCGTGTAACATTCTTAAAAGAGCATTTGTTGATCAGTACAAAGGAATACAGGGAATATGTATATATCCTTTGCACCGCCCCCTTTGTTACGTGATTTTACTTTCTCTTCTAACCCTTGTGAATGAAACTAAATGTTATCACAGGTCCAATAAATTCCTAAAATATTTCCAAAGAAACAGAAACCAGTAGAATTAGGCATTGGAAAACTCTCATAGACTGTTGCTTCTGGTCTGGCTCTGGATCTACAAGTAATTCCTTCACCCACAGAACCAGCTCACATTCCTGAGTTGTGTGTATAGCTCTGAGGCAACATGTGACACCATGACATTGACTAATTACATGGACTCTCCTCTTGTCCTAAGAAAATTGCTCATTAGGAGGCAGGCTCTCTAATTTTCCTTTTGGGGGGATTCCATCCCCTAATTCCCCACTCTGAAATGCAGAATAGACAAATAATAAATATTAGATTGATTATGAGATTTCATGACCCAATTTCTGATGTTTTATTGGCAAAGCTAGGAATATGTCCCATTTCATCATGCAGTCTGTGGCAATGGCAGTATTTCACACCTCTCCACACTGGTCAACACTTTTTATATGCTGACCAAAACGTGATCACCTGATTATTACAGAATTATTAATTTCAAGTGTGAGAGTGATTCAATTTAAAATGAATTTTTATCTTTTAGATATACATGTTGAATATTTATACATGAAATGATATGATGCCTAGGATTTGCCTCAAACAACACTGGATGGAGGAAGTTGGTGGGAGTGCAGATAAAATGATAATGGATGGGTACAATGGGTAGGAGTTGGTGATTGTTAAAGCTGGATAATGAGTGCATGGGGGACCATTATAATACTACATGAATTAGTGAATAATTATTAGCTTTAAAAAAGGTCTACTTATGTATATGTTTGAAATTATACATAATTTTTAGATGACCACTCTTTAGATTTTGGGCCAAGTACTGCAATGAAAAAGAAATATTAATGAATTGTTTCTAGAAAAACATGCATGCCCAGTCATTTCTCTTCTCAGTACATAGTATACTAGTCAGTCTGTTCCCCATCTCCAAGTCTTCACTAACTCTGTAGAGCTGTGATTATTTTCCTATGCATTTGCCTGTGCTTTTTCTCCTCTGGCTTGTATCTTCAATTTGACTAGTAATCTCTTCGTGGCAGGACTTTCCACATAATCAGCTCTTCATCCACATAGTACTATGATTTCTCAAGGGTGATAAAGTGTTAAAGATAGTAGATCAAACAGTGTAAGCCAGTATTTTTCAAAAGGCTTGCAAAAAGGGTGGTGATTATCTAAATATCAGTTTATGTGTCAGGAACATCTGAATTCAATTCCATCCCAAGAGTGATTCTCCCTAAAACTAGGGGGAATACATCATACTTTTTCTTCTTGTAAATCAGAAATAATCTGGCCTCTGGGTAGGTAGAGAAGAGAAAGGAGGGAAAAAGGAAGGAAACAGATGAGAATGGCAGGCATGTTCTCCAGTGAGCTAGTGGTTATTCCAGAATTCATCCCCAAGGGCTGGATACCACATACCTGTTCTTGGCATGGCTCTACAGGACTCTAATTCTTCTAGGTAGGTGAAATTACCATCAGAAGTCTTCTGCAGTAACTGTAGCCCCTTTTCCTCTTCTAATCTAGAGTTGTAGAAAATCTTATTGCTGGAAAAGGTCAAAGCATCGCTTTATTTTTTTTAAGATTTCATTTATTTATTTGTCAGAGAGAGAGGGAGAGAGAGTGATAGTGAGAGAGGTAGGCAGAGGGAGAAGCACTCCCCACCCAGCAAGGAGCCCAAAGTGGGACTGGATCCCAGGACCCCGGGATTGTGACCTAAACCAAAGGCACCCAACCAAGCATCGCCTTAAAGGTTATCCAAAGGCCCTGAATGTGCATAAATTTCCTCCAAGCTGGGTCCATAGTAGTCACCAAGTCTCCGTACTATTGGCCAACTCCCCACGTTCTGGAGGTTTGTTTTGAAATTGTAGTCTGCCAGGAATCAAGAGATGTGTTGAGTGCCCTGTTTAAGGACTGTAATCTCTAGCTTTGGCTTTCAAAAGAAGTGTAGGGAAGGTGGCTTACCTGCTGAGATGATGGAATGAACCGCTGTGGGGAAGTGGTGACATCTTCAGCCCTTTCTGGCCTCCACACTGAAACCAGACTATACTCTCGGTTAGGAAACAAAGGAGGAAGTGAAGCAGATTTGTCATTGCTTAAGCAGCCTGGTATGCCGACTTAGAATTCTTGATTCTCTAGCTGTTGGTTGAGGCAGCAGAGGGAAAGTTTCTCAGGCACTTGCTGGACCCCCACTGAGAAAGGCCAGGAAACTGCCAGTCATTGGAATGGACCCACACACCTGTGTGCTCTGAGGAGCTCACTGGGAACTGCAGTGATGTCGTGTCTTCCCTGTCTGGCCTTGTTCAAATCCTCCAGGAAGTTTTCTTTAGGAGAAACCTTGTATACTGCTTCTGCATGGATAGCTGCCAAATGTAGCTTTGATACAACAAGTAAGATTTATTTGATTCTTTGAAACTTGTGGCCACTAAATGGACAATAACATTTAGGATTCCCCTTCCCTTGGCCTCTAAAAAGTGGTTAGGAAAATCAGTAGTGAACATATCCATTCTCTAGGGGCTTGGGAGGGCAGACATAGAAGGTTATGTGAGCTCTTGGAATCCTAGACAGGCTCCCAGGACTCCTTTTTCTTCTAGGAATAGGTTCTTGTTCAGTGGTTAGGAATAAAAAATTTCAGCTGGCTAGAGCAACTAGCAACTAGAGCAACACTTCTTCTGAAGTGTTACCAGATGTATAAAGAGCCTTGGCCTTTCCCTGCTTGCAGGCAAGCATGCCTTGAGTCTAGACTATGCAGGTCTCCTGCTGTTCTGTCTCCTCCTGTTCCTTGAAGGGCTAAGGAATGAGATGAACTTCCCATCCTTCTGCCCATGGCCTAATCCAGCCTGAATTTTTCTTTTTCACCAAATACTTCAGGAGCCAACTCAAATCTCCTTTGCCTTAATTTGGGCTCATTTCTTCTTAATTAGTCATCTGGTGACACCATAATTTCTTGATAGTTATTAAGTAGATATTCCTTAAAATTGCTTTAAAAAGTTATTTGTTATTTATTTTTTATTAAGTAATCTTTATGCCCAGTGTGGAGCTCAAACTTTTGCCCCAAGATCAAGATTCACCTGCTCCACCAACTGAGCCAACCAGGCACCCTTCTTAAAAATTTTTTATGAGTTGAGCTTCTCAGAAGAAAGATATTTTTATTTATTTTTTAAAAGTTTTTATTTAAATTCCAGTTAGTTGACATACAGTGTTGTATTAGTTTCAGGTGTACGATATACCCTTCAGCCTTTAACAATACCTCATATTACCTGGAGCTCATCACGACAAATGCACTGCTTAATCTCGATGGCCTGTTTCACCCATTCCCTCACCTAGAAGGAAGATACTTTTAAATTCAATAAACAAGCATGTAAATAAACAAATATAACATACCTTAGACTAGGAATCAAATAGGAGAGAGGGTGGAAAAGGTAGCCTCAGAATCCAAATTCAGTCTGAGATCTTGCAGTGAGCTACAGGAGCCAATTCTGGTCTCTGTCGTTTCTTTCCTCACTTCCTTCTTCCTTCCTTTCCTCCCTCCCTCCCTCTCTTCCTTCCTCCCCTCCCCTCCCTTCCTCCCCTCTCCTCTTTCCTTCTTTCTTTTCCTTTCCCTACCTTCCTTCCTTTTTCAGCATTACTGGGATATAATTGAAATAGAAAATTGTGTAAGTTTTAGGTGTACAATGTGTTATTTGATACACTTCTGTATTGTAAAATGATTACCACCATAGCTTTAGCTAATACCTACATCACAGCACATATTTACCATTTTTCTTTTTTGTGTGAGAACATTTGAAATCTACTTGTGGTCTCCATCATTCTTAATGAAAAAAAGCAGGGGCCTGGGCTGACAAAGCAGGGAGAAATGCTGACTTTTGATTCACATGGTGTAGAGGGCTCCCGAGACTCTTTAAACATCAAGCCAGTGATGTGAGTTAGTGACTCCAGGGTTTCGGGATAGGGATCTAACCAAGAGATACAATGGAAACAGGTAAGCTCCAGGACCCTGATGGGCCATGTATTTCTGGTGTGAGGGATGGAAAAGGATGAAGTAATGCTGGAACCATCTGAGAAGGATAAGTCAGGTCTCCGTGATGGTGGATGCTTTGTCCTACGTGAAGCAGCCAGGCCATTTGTGAATTTGTGAATCTCTGGATCTTTCTTGTCACATGGCAGCATCTCCAAGTGTTAACCTGTGCTCCTCTTTCTGAATGTGAAACTTATGTTTTTTTTCCTGTCATAGGCCCACTTAGTGGTCAATATTTTCCAGTCCCTGGTGTTAATGCATGCAACGGATTTGTACTTTTGTTCTTGGGCATTGTTTCAAAGCCTACCACTTGCTTATTCACAACTGCACACAGTTACAGTAATGTCTGTGGTATTCAGTGTGACTCACATCCTTGCACGACTGACTTGTTATCCAGGCTTCTTCTGAACACTTAAGTGTAGTTCTAAACTGACAAGCATAATCCAGAAATGTAGTGATTCCTTTCTGAAAAATTGTAAATTAAGACTTCTGTCTTCTTCTAGAAGTTCTCATTTTGTTTATCCTCATTTGACAGCTGAGAAAATGTCAGCATAAAAAAAAAACAGCTTTCTATATAACTTAGGTGTTTCATTGACCTCCACACACAGTTATTTTAAGAGGGTTTAGATATATCTCAATGGCCACTAAGAATTTCTGATGGATTTGAAATCTGACCTGTTTAAAGGAGTTGTCGCTGTCCTGTCCAGGTGACCTTGAGTAAGGACCTAAGGACCATCAATTCTTAGTTCTTTAGGCCACAGAATGTTCCCCAAGGGCCAAGAGCAGGATGGCTCAGGGCCAGATATCCACCATTTGTGGCAAAGCCAGTCAGAGCTGCTTCCTTGTGAATATGAGCCTGACCACTTTGCCTGTGTCCTGTGACAACAACATCAAGAGAGAAGATGTTTCTCTGCCATCTCCAAGACAAAATGAGGGAGTGAAGTACTTGGGCCCTTTGCCTTGGCCTCAAGCAGGTATATCTGCACTACCCTCTGTGTACTGTCAGATCGTGTCTGACTCCCTGATTCCCGTGGAGCTCGTACACTAGCCATGGTGCTCCCACAAACTGCGTCAAACCACATATAAAGTGCCCAAGGAATGCAGCCCTGCATGAGCAAATGAAGTAGACAGATTTCATGAGGAGATTTCTGTGCTCGTTGGCACCTTTCCCTTTCGTGTACCAACCAGGAGTGATGTTGCAAACAGTTGAAACCTGCTGGAAGAATCGAGGAATGCTTGTTGTTAGGGCCACCACCTATAGTTGTGCCCTGAACAAGACTCCAACTGAGGGGGTGACGTGGGGCTGAAACCCAGCCTGAGCTCTAGCGTGCCAAGCCTTGCATTTTGCTCTGGGGCACTTTTCTCCAAGAGGAAGGAGGTGTCTTTTCTAATGCACTAAGAACACCTATGGGTGAGATGTTGTCTCACGTGTCCCAAATTGGTCACATATGAGGCTGCTCATGGCAGCATTGTTTTGGATGGTGGAAAGTCAGAGGCCCTAGGGGTGCCCATTACTGGAGTACTCTGCAGCAGCCAGGAAGGATGGACTGGATGTGCACAGAGCAATGTGAGAGGTCTTAAAAACAAAGTGTGGAGTGGAAACAGTAAGACACGGAGGAAGATCTGTAACACACTGCTATCGTGTAAATTAAAATACATGCAGAGCAGACAATAACACACATCCACATGAATGCATAGAAGCCAAAAAATATAAGTAAATGGATTAGAATGTTTGGGAGGAAGGATAGGAGTGAGGAGTGGGAATAGGAGAAAATACAGGCATACGTACTTAAAAGAGAGGCCCTGTATGGACTGACCAAGAGAATGTGTCCTAAACTAAAAAGTGCGGTTAATTTAACACTCCACTCCTGAGGCCTAATAAGTTTTTAAAAAGGTGCCTTGGACCTTGCCATTTGAGGCTTTCCTCAACTCCCCTGTTGACCAGCAGCATGATAAGATCAACTTGATCATAGCTTTTTAATAATCTCATCATTGGAAAGACTTCTATCTGGACTTGTGTGAGCTTCCTTGTAACACACCTGTCCTTATCAAACTCAGGTTGATCTGGTGCTCTCCTGGTCCTTAAAATCCTTGAAAATTAGCTGGCCTTATATACATTATTTTATTTTCCTGATAGTCATAAACAGAAATGAAAGCATTTACTTCCCTGGGGCTTTAGCCAAACTATAAAAGCTATGTTAATGAAGAATGGGACTGCAAAGAAGAGAAGAAAGCCCTGGGTTCTGTTTGGCCTGGTTTCCTGTGCATCCTGTGTTGACTTTTTGCTTTCACTCAAGGCTTTCAGCAGATGGGTCAGATTGGGACACAGTGTCTAAGCTTCTTGCAAGATACATCTGGAACATTCTAGACCAATGCGATCAAAAGGTGCCTGATGGCTAAAAACTTGCACCATTTAACAAATATATGAGTAAATCCAGCACCGTTTTTGAGATATTTCTAAGTCAACTTGGTGCTGCTTAAACAAAACAAAACAAAACAAAACAAAAAAGACATAATATTCTTTAAAGTGGCGTGTGTTCAATAGGTATCTGAGATCTGAGAAGTGTAAGGTGGATGGAATGACCTTTTACTACCCAGGGAAACCTCCTGTCCCTGCAGTATCTTACGTGTATTAGAGTAGGCGCCTCTTCTTCCCGGTGACACAGCCCCAGAGTCAGGCACAGTTACAGCAAGTGGAGTTGGCTCTCAGCCCAGTCACCCCCTTGGTTATTAAGGGTATAATCTACCCAGCTGTAGGACGTGACCCTGCAAACAAATAAGCTCCCCCAACTTTCTCTCTTCCACAGGGGTTCCATGATTTGCAACGTTTCTCTGGTTGATGTTGGAAAGGCAGGCTTGACAGGCCATCCTGTGCTCAAGTAGAGCAACAATAGCTGTCATCCTTCCAGGCTCTTCTGCAGCTTTGCCCCTTCCTTGGTACAGGTGGAGTCTGGTTCTACTCTTTTGGAGTCTGCCTGAGCTTTGGACTGGCTTGCTACCAGCAGAACACAGCAAAAGCAAGAATGTAATTTCTGAGGTTAGGTGATAAAAAGTGATGATCTGGCATCCACCTGCTAGCTGGAATGCTTGGAGTTGGAGCCTTAAGGTGACTATCCTGAGACTCCCAAGCTGGGAGGAAGCCATGCCACATGGTGAGGCTGTGTGTAGGTGCTCTGGTCAGCAGTCCAAGTTTTTGAGTGCTCCAGGCTCAGACACCAGACATGTGAGTAAACAAACCCGAGATGCTTCTAGCTCCCAGTTATGAATTCATCACCAGACTTTGAATCTCCACAGCTGGGGCCCCAGGTAGTTCTGGGGCCCCAGATAGCAGAGAGAAGCTATCCCAACTGTGCACGGACTTTCTGACACCTGGAATCCATAAGCACAATAAATTGGTGTTTATGTTACACAGCAATAGTAACTAAAAGACCCACTATCTTCAGTAACACCAAAAGAAGAGCAGTAAAAAGAAAGAGAGGAAACTGCTATAAATAAAAATTAAAAAATTAAAAACTAAAGAATTATAAGCTGTTTAATTTAAAAATTAAAAAATTAGATATACAGATGAGATATATCAACAAATACAAATGACAGCATTTGACTCCTAATTAGAATAAACCATTAAAGAAAGACATTTAAGAAAACCAGGGTAATTTGACCTCTGACTGGATCCTAGACGGTATTAAAGAATTACTGTTAAAGATGTGATAAAAGGTTATTGAAAAAAGAGCCCTTATTACAGATACATACAGAAGTATTTAAGTATGAAAATATCTGATTTACTTTAAATTGGATTTAAAATGGAGATGAGGGAGGATGGGGTACAGATAAAATAAGATTGCCAAAGTAATTGCTGAAGCCTGGTGATAGGTACGTGGAGGTTTATTATGTCTACTTTTGTGCGTATTTGAAGCTTCCATAAGATAAAGTTTGCCAAAACAAAGATGGAGAGAAATTACTTGTCATCTGTCCTGTTTTAGGCTGTGGTTCTGTGCTAAGCAGTGCCAATGGTTTAAACAGATTGCTCCTCCTATAAGCACAACTTCTGTGTACTCCTGAAGGTTTCTTGACACCCGGGACACTGCAGCAATGTGAGATTTCAGGCAGGGAAAAGGCCTAAGGGGGAAAGCATATTCTTAGGTAAATGTTTTAGGCACTCCTCAAATCAGTATATTTTGGGGTGGCTAGAATTCTCCTTGAAGACAGAATTCTCTCCTCTGACAATACCTATCCCAGCCCTAAGTACACGATTGGATATCCATGAATTCCTGGCAAAATGATATAAGAAATTGTTCAGGATTTACTCATCAGCTTACCCTGAAGATTAGGGATTGTTCAATTTCGAATTTTGAAATAGATCTGTCAGCAGAAAGAAAAGCAAATAGGCTGCCTGTTGATATGCAGATGATGTACTTTAGAAGGTCCTTCTGTTTGCTTGTAGGTTCCCTCCGTTGGAGAAAGACTATTAACTCAGGCTATAGCTTGCTGCTCTCTGGTTGGTTTGGGCTATGTCACTAAGCCCAAAATAGAAAGTTCTTTTACTGCAGAGCTGGGAAAGAGGTTTAAATTTATCAATTCAAGTAACAAAGGGTAGTATTATACTGGCTTTTCTCGGGTGGGGGGTAGGGAAGAGATAATGGCTGCTTCATCAAGGAGAAGGAGTGATCTGACACTGGCAGGGGCTGGGACTAGGAGACAAGCCTCCACTGTGGTGAGTTGGGCTTGTTTCCCATCCTGGCCCCCCTCAGTCCCTCCTTCCAACCATGTCACCTCTTTTAGGACATGGGAAAGCAGCTGAGCTACTGGGGAATCAGTCCCAGAAATGTCACTGAAGTTACCAGACTGGAAACAATGCTCTGAGCCAAACCCCTTCCCTCTTGGCTTTTAGAGGAGTCAGAACCTTACCACAAAGTTACATAGAAGGGGGAGGTATCTTTTCCTTGTCAAATGGTCAAAAATTTTTAATGATCCATAGAGTTGGAAAGAGTTTGCAGAAATTGCTATTCTTATATATTGCTGGAGGGAAGTAGACTGAGCCAGCCCCTTGAACAACAGAGAATGTGGATCCAGAGGCTCTCTTGTTTATAGCTGGTGGGAGTGCAAACTTGTTCCCTCGACAAACTCTTGTACGTATACAATGGGGGACATTTACAGTATAATGTTCATAGCAGCAGTGGGAGCAAGATCTAAATCTTAAAAACGATGTACTTGCCTATCATTGGGAGACTGGATGATATACCTTGTTTCGTCTACACATTTGGTATTTAATACAAGGCAAAATGACTACAGCGGATTACAATGATACGGATGAATTTTAGCAAAGTAAGTGGAAAAAGCAAGTCCCCAAAGATTACATACAGCTTGATGTCATTTTTATAAAGCCAAGGACAGTTCTAAAAAAATTACTCTTTAGGAAGATATACAGATCCAGCAAAATCATATAAAAAGAAAAGGAAATAAACATACAATTTGGAATGGGTTCCCTTGGGTAACAAGCACAAGAAGATGGGGTGGAGAGCCTTATGCTTCAATATTGGTTATTGCTGAGGCCCTAACTTTTGTTTTGGGTTGTGGATTGACAGGTACCAAATACATTATTAAAATTGATGAATTTACTACCTAACAACAAAATCAGGCCATCCATACCAATTTTGAGAGTGTCAGAACAAAGGATTATGGTTAATCCAATTCTATATACCTGCCATTAAAAACAAAACAAAAACAGGTTATAGAGCCTTTGGCACAGTCATCCCACTTTTAAGCATTTATCTTAAGGAATAAATAAAGATGCAGAGAAACATTCATGAACAGGACACTTATTGTGGTATTTATAAATATAAAAATAGGAAATATCAAACTAAGGGATTAGTTACATAATTGTATTACATTGATATACTTGAAAACAAAGTAGTCTTTTAAAAATATTTTCTAAGGATGCCTGAGAGGCTCAGTTGATTAAACACCTGCCTTTGGCTCAGGTCATGATCCCAGGGGTCAGGGATCAAGCCCCGCATTGAGCCCTGCATTGAACCCCATATCACACTCCCTGCTCAGCCCAGAGTCTGCTTCTCCCTCTGACCCTCCCCCATCTCGGGCTCTCTCTCTCTCTCTCTCAAATAAAATTAAAAAAAAAAAAATGTTTTTCTAAGAGTGTTTAACTATATGGGGAAAATGTCATGATAGATCAGTTGAATAAGACAAATTACAG
Source organism: Lutra lutra (assembly GCF_902655055.1). Lineage (NCBI taxonomy): Eukaryota > Metazoa > Chordata > Mammalia > Carnivora > Mustelidae > Lutra > Lutra lutra. Next base: position 73,611,226 of record NC_062282.1, on the reverse strand, counting down.
AACAGTGTGAACTTAGTATGTAAGTGAGAACTTATATTTATTATATATTACATTCATTATATTATATATATTGAATATATATGCATACCAAGAAAAGCTGAGAAGACTATACATCAAAATGATTATAGCCCTTATTTCTGGATGCTGTGATTGTTTCTTCCTAAGCTTGTCAGTAGTTCACAAATTTTCTGCAGTGATCATTAATTTTTTTACAACCAGAAATAATTTTATTATAAAAATAGTTAATAATAATAATAATAGCTAATGTAGGTGGAGTACTTGTTACGTGCTAACAGCATTACATGGATTCATTTATTTAAAGCTTAAAATAAACTTATGAGGATGGTACAATTATGACCCCCATCCTACAGATGAAAATACTGATGGTGAGGGGGTTCAAGAACTTTGCATGAGGACACAGAAACCATAAAAAGTGGTGCCCTGAGTCAGATTTCTAGGAGGCTCTTCAAAGGGTGTGTCCTATGGTAGTGTCTTGGCCTCTGCACCAGAATGATCTCCACTGGGAACTGAACAGCTTGATATGTAACTGAAACCAATACAGGTTGAGGCCTCCAAGGGGTGTCTGAGCCTGAGCCCACACAAGCCAGCCAATCATCAAACATGGGTGTGTGTAGAGGGGCACACATGGGTGGAAGCCAGGTAGCCCACTCCTTGAGGGTTTCTGATGAGCCCCTGTGGCAGATCCCAGTAAGTGCAGCCTGGATTGTAGAACAGAGATTTTACTCATGGCTTTGACGAGCTCTGGTCCTCACCAGCCACTGTAGGATGGCCTCTAGAGCCCTCAGTGGAGAGGAGGAGAGGAGGAGAGGAGGAGGGTGCTCAAGGGATGGGACAGAGCCAGGGACTCAGCTGCAGTCTCTTCTCATCACTCATGCTTTAAATATAAGCTCTGATGTGATCAAGGCACCAGAGATAAAATGCCTTTCTCAAGCTAAGCAGACAGGATCTGGTATCCCATTTGGACAAGAAAGTGGAAAATAGACTCTGGGGGAAACAATTCCTCAGCCTCAACACGAACACACAGGAGTTGAAGAATCTGATACCTTAACATTGTAGAATAAACAAATGGAGGCATAGTTTCCTATGTTTTCTTCAAAACATCTAGAATAGATATGATTTAAGTGGGAGTGATTTTAACAGCTAGTTCTTCTCTTCTCAGCTGAAGAATTCTGGATTTTCCTTCAAGATGTAGCTCGAGCATCGGCATCTGTGGAAATACTTCCCAAGCCGCCTCAAGCAACAAGGCTGTTCCTCTTCCATACATGTTTAATAAATGATTTGTTTATCTGTCATAACGTCTGTCTTCCCCTGCTGGAGCATAAGCTCAGTGAGCTGTGTTTTATGCACCTCTGGGTTTTCCCCACTTTTTCTGCACTTCTTCCCATCACCTGTCCCCCATGTGCCTCCCTAAGCCTGCTATGTGGTAAGTGCTAATTAAATGTTGCTTCTGGAACAGACAGCTGTAACATTTGGGGCATGGTGTCCTAGAATTCTTGGAGCTGGGACTCAAACCCCTTTTTGCATCTATGCTGGGTGAAAGAGTTTTATTATATTTGTGGCAGAATTCCTGGCCACAACATTCTGGCCACATCTATAAAATTCTAATTTCAGGTGAAAGGGCAATGTAAGTTTAATTTTTCTGAAAATCACAAAGAAAAATGGGGATGGATACCAAAATCTTCTGGTAGCTATGCAGGTCCAATAGGCCAGAGCATGGCAGGTTTCTCATGGGCATAGCCATTAAAATGTTCACTAAGTAAGTCTTTATCTTGGAGCTTCTGGGACATAGAAGGCCTTGGTGCAAAGTGTATGTTATCAGATATGGCACCCTTTTCAGAGAAAAGATTCTGGCACAACAGGAACGTAAGACTGACCAACTGTATTAATTCTTGGATTTATTCCTCATTGTTTTTTTCTCTATACAACCGGTCTTCCTGAATGTTTGCATGTTGTCAAGGGAAGAGAGAGGATGTTCTTTTTGTTTCACCTCTACCCTCTTTTCTTGAATCCTCCCACCTGCCCCTCCCATCCTCACTTCATCTGTGTCTATATGATTTATTTTTAAAGATTTTATTTATTTATTTGACAGGCAGAGATCACAGAGAAGCAGGCAGAGAGAGAGGAGGAAGCAGGCTCCCTGCTGAGCAGAGAGCCTGACATGGGACTCGATCCCAGGACCCTGAGATCATGACCTGAGCTGAAGGCAGAGGCTTAAGCCATTGAGCCACCTAGGCACCCTCTATATGATATTTTTGATACAATTATGTTCTGTTTCCAAAGACCACTCTGTATTTCATGGCAGGCACTGAGGTGCTCCAAGTAGCATTAGAGTATATTTAGGATCAGAGACCACTTAGAAGTAATAAGAATACCTAGGGGAGCTTTGGTGGCTCAGGTGGTTAAGCATCTGACTCTTGATTTCAGCTCAGGTCATGATCTCCGGGTCAGGAGGTGGAGCTCCAAGTCAGGCTCTGTGCAGTCTGCTTGGGATTCTTCCTCTTCCTTTGCTCCCCGCCCCCTCCCTCCCTCTAACAAAAAGAAGAGGAAGAAGAAGGGGGAGGAAGAGGAGGAAGGGGAGAAAGGGGTGGGGGAAGGGGGAGGCGGGGAAGGAGAGGGATGAGGAGGAGGAGGAGAAGAAGAAGAGGAAGAGGAGGAGGAAGGATATCTAACACTTTAATACTGGACGTTTATTATATGCTGTGGTGTGTTTTACATTTATAATTTCACTCAATTCTCAGAAGAACCCTAATATTTGGCAATTACGATTATCTCCACTTTATTAATGAGAAAACTGAAACTCAGAGAAGTTAGGTAACTTGCCAAACTTCAGGCAGAACCAGAATTCAAACCAGGCCCATTTGACTCTAGACCCATTTCTTACCTACATGGCTCTGTTTTCTGTCTCAGTAAAGCTTAAAAGTCAGGGAGCTGGAAGGAACAACAACAAAATAAAACTAATGGTAAGGCCAAGAGAATTGCTGACAAAAAGATATAGCTCATTCCTTCTCTATGTTTAATGTCAATTTTTATACTTTGGCTAAGGTATTTATTATAAAGTTCTTTGCTGAAGGTCATCTTCCTTCTACCCTGCCCCCATCATCAGATGATGTTCATTTATAGCTATGTTTAAACATCATAGGCAACACTTAGACTTGCTGTATACTGAGTTTGCCATCTGAGCAAAGATTCTTTCTCAAAGCATATTTGCTTTATTCATTCTCTGGTTTTTGCCAAGAAATTGAGGACTTTTTTTTTTTTTTTTGCTTTTAACTTTTTGTTCCAAGTATTTCTCAGCTCTAGAATTTAAACAGTCAGGTCCAATTAGTCAAGACCAGATTAATCAAACTGACATTTTAGATCCACAGCTAGTTTGAGTTCCACAGAGTAGGAAAATGTTCTAGAATCTTTCTGAAGGAAAAGACATTCTGATTTAGTTCTGTATTGTTTGTAATCACATATGCTTTACTTCATGGCTTGAATGCTAATAAGAGCTTCCTAGAATTCATTCCTTAAGAAGTTAAGTCATGGCATCTAATTATTTGGCAGGATGTTTTAAGTATATATAATTATATCTTCCCTCTAGTTTGTGGTGGTGAGCCAAGTAATCTGCATCAAGAGAAAATAATACCTACATTAGGGCTACCAACCAGGAGCTCACATTACTTTGGAAAAACCCACTCATTTAAAATCTTAACACATAGTAGGTGCTCAATACTGTTTTTTAGGGTGGATAATACCCATTAAGTTTTTATTTTGTTCGCTTTTTTTTAACCACACAACTTCTGACAGTATGGCATTTTCTAAATTTCCTTTTGAAAGGAACTTGTTTCTCATTGGAACTATGGTCCATGGAAGCACTTTGTAAAATGCTGCTGTAGATGCTAAAAATTTTGATGTCCTCAGTACACATTTGCACCCATTCAAGGACTTCTGAAACACTGAATGAATGCAGCCCTTATGGTGCTCAATACTTTTTAATGAACCAAACTAATATCACCCCTACCTTACTAGTTAAGATAACTCAGGCAAAGGGAAATCATATTGACCCTGTTCCATATTTCAGTACTTGGAGGTCAGTTGTATGAGTGTGGCTGAGACCCTGCACTTGGGAGTATAAAGTTTCAAATCCTGATCACTACTTTGGAAGTCCCTTCTCTTTTCTGAGTGCTTGTCTGCTTCTTGCCCTATGAGACAGGACCAGTTCTCACACAGTACAGGGCAACAGTGAACAGCACACTGGGCATGGCTTTATAATCATGAGCACTGAGTGATGATTTTTTCCTCATACATTCTACATGAGCTTAACTCTTACTCCTCTATTATTTGGGGATGATAACTGCAAAACATGCTCAGAATTTGGGCTAAAATAATTTTTTTTCCAAGTCTGGTAAATTATGTCACAAGCCTTTGGGGGAGTAGATCTGAGACACTTTCCTTTAGGCATGCTGCTGGGAGATAGAAGGGAAAGCAGAATTGTCATTTTCAGTCTGGGGAGGCCCAGCCCGTCAGCCTCACTAGGCAGGTTGTTTTGGATGAAGGACAATTTTCAGTCCCATCATCGGCTGATCCAGGCCTCCAGAGCTTTCTTCAGCCTTTTGGTTGGGATGATGCCGTCAGAGATGTAGAGTGAGCAGTTGGGTTCAGCAGAGTCAACTGCTATTGGGGGTAGGAAGTCTAGAAGACCAGTGACCAGGGTCAGCTCTTGCCTTGCGCTTTAAGGTTAAATGTCCTTTGGAAAGTTACATTTGCCAGGTCCTGTGGACATCATCCTCTCTCTTCTATCTGTTCCTCGACTATTGGGAGAATACAAGCTTCCACCAGCGCAGGATATCTTATCTGTCTGGATAACCCTTCTCTCTCCCAAGCGTGGGATGCAGGACATAACTGGAGCTTTACGGAGCCAAACATTTCTGTGAATGCAGGGACATGGGGATGTGAAAACATTTCACAAACTCCAAAGAGATTCATAGCCAGACCGAGATCCGATCCTAAGGTATCTGAGCTTTCTTTAAAGCGCGTGTTGTAGCCGCTTCTAACACCGCCGGGTCGCCGCCCCTCCTTAAAGTAGGCCAGAGAGGGTAGGGGTTGAGGGGGGTGTTGTCTCCTCCTCATTCCCACAAGGAGCCCGAGGGATAGGAAGGCGCACACCTAGGTCGGGAGGCAACAACGGGCGAGGCTGCGTGGGGTTTGTGGAAGCCAGGCGCGCGGTCGGAGGCTCAGGGAAAAGCCCAAGCCTCGGCCGCAGGCATCGCGCCCCACAGTCCACCTTAGGCCCGAGGACAGGTGTGTGCGGGGGGGGTAGTCAGGTGCACCGCGCGGCACTCCCAGGGCAGACACACCCTCCTCCGCCCACGAGTGACCTAATTACAAGGTGCCTGCCGCGCCCAGAGGCGGAGGTGGCCACCCCAACCGGGCTACCACTAGGCGCCCGTTCCTGCCCTCAAAGATTTGGGTATCCCATGCAACTCCAGCGCACCACGGGGTCACAACTCTAGTTTCTGTGACCTGGATGCAAACGCGGGGTGAAGCGCAGAGCCGGCTCACCTTACGGAAAAAGTCTCCGGCAACTAGGTTCTCCCTCAACACCCTCCGACCCCGGGGCGGTGTCTGCGCCACGCCGAAGTCCGCACCGCGGAGTACGCTATGCTCCGGAATTAGCCCGGTTCTGCGCTGTAAGAACGGCGCTCGCCCTGCCTGGGTCTTCCCTTTCTCTCTCGACCCCTCCCTTCTGGGCGACCACGCCCTACCAGCGAAGGTGCCTCAGTTACCAGCCGTCTACGTCGCGCCTGCGCCTTGGCCCCTGGTTCCCGCCCCACCAAGCCGCTCCGGCGGCGGACCGGGGTTGGCTCTGCAGTTGCGCAGCTCTAGTCCCGGCCCTTCCACCCCGCCGCCTCCTGACGCCGGGCGTGATGTCACCACGCCGGCGGCCGCCATTACAGAGAGCCGAGCTCTGGGGCTAGATCGAGCGGAGGAGGGCAGCGGCCGGTGGCCGGGTGCTGCAGGGAGAGTCCGCGGGTTTGCGCTAGCGCCGAGCAGCCGCCAGCAGCCACACAGGTACCCCGGGAGCCGGCGGCGGCGTGTGCGTGTGGCCCGTGTGCGGGCGGCAGCGCGGGAGGAGCGCGGAGCGGCAGCCGGTTCGGGCGGGTGGCATCATGGACGAGAAGGTGTTCACCAAGGAGCTGGACCAGTGGATCGAGCAGCTGAACGAGTGCAAGCAGCTGTCCGAGTCCCAGGTCAAGAGCCTCTGCGAGAAGGTGAGTTTCTCTCCGGCTGCGGGAGGCGGCGCGGGCCGAGCCCCTCGGGGAGGAGGCGGCGGTGGGGAGGGTGCAACATGGCGGAGGCAGCCGGCCTGGGTGTCCCCCCCCCCCCCCCCCCCAGCTTCCCAGACCGGCGCCCGGCGCGGCTCGGCGGCGGCTCCCGGGCGACCCGGCGCCCCCTGCCTCCAGCGCAGGGATTGGTTGTCGCCGCCACCGCCGCCTAAAATGGCGCCGTTCACCCTACTCCGGGGTTTCCGAGCCTCTCCGCCTTGGGGCCGGGCGAGGTGGCTGGGGGCGCGGAGACGCTGTGTGTTCGGGTCGGGGTCGGTTTTGAGGTGCATGTAAGAGGACGTGGGTTCTGCGGCCTGGGATGCGGGTGTAGGACTCTACTGTGAGGCGGATAAGAGGCTTTTTACTTGTGCTCAGGCCTCATTCTTGGTTCCAGTGCTGTCCAGAGGATTCCCCCAAAGGCAAGCTCGTAGGCCGGACCCCAAGACTTGTCTAAAGGTCCCACACACGCATCCCAGGACCTTTAGTCCTACTGCCCCTGGTGGTTTTGTTAAATTCACTGAGCAGTCCTTTCCAGAGACTGACTTAAAAATGTGTGTTAAAAGAATTTAAAAATACTTCTCTAACCTAGTTTCTACGAAGGTCATGGTGGTGCAGGGAGGAGTTACAACTTAGGTTTCAGAGTTGGAAGAAGTGGAGAATTTGGTGAGTCATACCACATAAGGAGCTTTGGGATTGGAAATCAAGTGTTGGTTTAATCTATGAATTCTATGCTGACTCAAACTGGGTACTGTGAAACCCTTCTGTGAGCTGAGCGTACTTGGCATTTTGCCATCTATTTTTAAAAAGGAACAACGTAAACTGCGAGCAGCAGGTTTTGTACACTGGCTCTTTGGTGGGAAAGTTACTTGTTTGTACTTTTGAGGCTGTAAGTATGGATAGTAATAATAGCTGTTGATTGAGCTTTTAATAAGTCCATTTTAAATTACCTGATTCCGTTTTGTTTTTACCTAGGGGTTGGGGAAACAGGTAGCCTATTTAGTTATTGGCTATATTTTTTAAGTTTTATGACTCAGTTTTCTAATATATAGAAAATGCTTATCTCCACTACAGATAGTTTAACTTCTCTTGTCAAAAATAACTTGGTAGTATTTCATTTTAGTGCAGAATTGCGGAATACTATATTTGCATTTCGTGTCAGTGAAGAGCGTTATTAGAGAGCAATTATGCTGACTCGTCTGCGGTTTGATGGGAGAATTAGGTTCATGAGTTTGATGTATATACTCCTAATGCAGGCTTTTTCAGAAACTGTGGTGTGAATAATTGCAATTTAAATGAGTCAAATTCAGATTGATTTATCGTTAGCCTGAACAACTCCTACTAGTTGATGAGGTGGCAAATTACCTATTGGAGCTGAATTTTAATGTTAGCAGTGTCTTCTGTTCCTTCTTTACCCTCATCAGATAAGGATGGTCTTCGTATGAAGGGTTTAGAAAGAGGCTTTTAAAACTTACTTAACGTATACTGTCAAGTCTTAATTTCTAGGTGCTGTAAGTGATGATTTTATGACTTTTAGGGATCAGTACTATATAGACTTTGAGTCAGCGTTTGGTGAGGTGACTAGTCATTTGTGTAGAAAACATTGGAAGAGAGATAATGGTGTAATTGGAAAACCACTGGACTTCCAAATTAAACCTGGGCACTAGTCCTCTTTCTGTTGCAGAACAGTTGTGACTGACCTTGGGACAATCACCTAGTCCACATTTTGCTACTGAAACTAAGAGTTAAAATAGATGTTCCGGGCTCCCTTCTAATCTGAGATTATATAATCCAGTTTAAATTAGTATGTTGTGTTTAAATATTGAACACCTGCTTACTATTCACAATTGCTTACTTTTATGAGAGAAATGAAAAGCAATGAAGTATAATCACATTCAGTCTCAAGGAGCCTGAATCTGGTTGGAAGTAGGTAAGTAGTAGATGAACAAGAGAAGCAGAGGGTTTGTGTTAGAGACTGCAGGAGATAATAGTGGGTGCTTTAGTTTGGGTGTGTGAAGATTTATGCATGTGCTAAATGTGATTGCTTTCCCCATCTTTGTAAAACTAAGATACAGTGAGATTTACCAATGTATACTTATATCTCCATTGTTTTCTACTATGTCCAGATTTCTGTTCTTAGAGCCCAAAAGGTGGAAATAATATTTGAAGTTAGGTTCCCAAGAAATGGGTTCTTTTAGGGGAAATATTATGTAGTCTTCATACTCTTTTTAACTTGTAAGTTTTTGAAATGCGGAGTATATTAACTTCACAAACTAAGTTTTAAGGCAGCTTTTTAGGTATGTGAAATGAGTTAGGATGCATGACTCGAAATGATTTTTTGTACTAGGAAACTACAGCAAAAATTCTCTTTTCACTCTTAATTGAACAGCCAATAGCACATCTAGTGAAAACTATGTATTTTGAAAATCTTGAGGGAACTATTTTTCATTCGTATAATAGATTATCCTTTTAAAGAAAAAATACTTGTTGGAGATAGGTACTTGGTAGTAGTTGATCATTTCTTTAATTTTAAGAAGGAAAAGTAACACAAAAGCCTTCCTTTTATCTACCTGAAGGTGGTAGGTGATCTGACTGAAATATTTAAATGGTAAAGATAGAAGTATACCATGAGAGGTCATGGTGACTAAAAAATTCAGAGACCATTATTATGGTCTCCCATTAGTAGGTGTTCAAAATGCAGAGAATCTAGGTGTGTGTTTATAGACAAAAGTAAATACGGTTTTTTTGCAGTTGACTAGTTAAGCATTTTTTTCCCTTCACAGTGTGATTAAGATTTATATCAAAGCCAAGATGATTGTATGTGGAGTATACTTTGTCATTTTGAGGATCATAATTTTAGTTCATTGTTGAAAATTTGTGGTGAGTGCATACAGTTTTGTCTCAGGTACAGTTCTATAGTCAGTAACATTACTACATTTGTATAATTGGAAGGTATGTTTCCACTTAGAGATTGGAAGAAGTAAATAGTATCAACTACAGTAAATGGTCCAAACTTGTGGAGAATGTTGTTTGATAGCCAGTTTTTTTTTTTTTTCCCCTATCCTCAAAGGAGTTCTTTACCTAGGTATGTTCTTTTCCATTGCTCTGCAAACACTATAAATAAAATGCAGTCACTAAGGCCTCACATTTGTTACATGAGTATGGTAAAAAGCAAACCCTCCTTCTCACTGGATGAACTACAAAATGCTTGACCAAGGTTAAATTTTTGTATTAAGTGGTTAATAAATTTTTGTGAGTCTATATGTGTGCTTAATTTAACCGATTGTTTGGAGGCACCTGGGTGGTGTAGTTGGTTAAGCTTTGGACTCTTGTTTTTGGCTCAGGTCTTGATCTCAGGGTGGTGAGATTGAGCCCCATGTTGAGCTCAACCTGGAGTCTGCTTGAGATTCTTTCTCCCTCTGGCCCTCCTGCTCATGCAGGGAGCACTCCCTTCCCCCATCCCCCTGCTCACCCTCCCTCTTTCCCTCTGGAATGGATAGATAAATCTTAAAAAAAAAAAAAACAAAAAGCCATTTAAAAGGTTGTTTGGCTCATTTCCGTAAAAGTAATTTGAATATTGAGAACAAAGGGAAAGCGTGATGCAGAACGATGTTTGTATCATATTTTCACATACACAGTTCTCTTAAGTTTATGAGACAGTAATCGTCCTCAGTGATAGATCGAAACCAGAGGCTCAGAAAGGTAAAGTGAGGGTGCCTGGGTGGTTCAGTGGGTTCAGCCTCTGCCTTCGGCTCAGGTCATGATTTCAGGGTCCTGGGATTGAGCTCCAGACTCTCTGCTCAATGGGGAGCCTGCTTCCTCCTCCCCCCTCTGCCTGTCTCTCTGCCTGCTTGTGATCTCTCTGTCAAATAAATAAATAAAATCTTAAAAAAAAAAAAAAAAGTAAAGTGACTTGACTTCAGGGGCTAAAGTGAGATGTGCAGCCTTACAGATTCTCCGCCCAGTGTTCTAATGTTGCTCCACAGCTCCCCTCTTTTCTTAGGTGGTGTTAATGAAAAATGGAGGTGAATTGGAGTCAGACTGAATTGTGGAATCAACAGCTCTGTAAAATAAAGCATTTTGTTCATTGCTGGAAAGCTTCCTCTTTATGTCACACTGTGTTGTCTCACTTTGTCTTGGAGGAGGAAACAGTTAATTTTTCAATTTTGAATGTGGCTGGCTGCATTTGCCCCTCAAATAACATTAGTGAGAAGAAAATGCCAGTTCATTTTGTGTGTATCCTTAGTGCAAATCATGGTCTAGAAACAGAACTTTATACCTGGAAAGCAAATCTAACATTTATATTGTTTAGTACAATTTGTAAAATGCCTTTTTATCATGGCTTCCACAGTCAGACCTACCTGTATGTGCCTGTGTGTGTTTCATGATCTCCTGGTCATGAAGCAGTAATGCACTTGGTTTTGGGTTGACTTAATGAGGAAGCATCGAAAGGGTGAACAGCCCTACTATTTGGAAACACAGGTCCCCCGACTCTTCTTTTCTGTGTCAAAGTCAGGAGTTCTGCCTACAAATACTGGCAGGTGAAACTCATGCTACAGAAAGCATGAGAGGCACTGGTGGAGTTTGTGGGTAACATTTGTATCACCTGTCAGGTGTCTCTGCCCCACCCCTCTTTAATGGCCGACGATATTGCTGGTATTATAAGTTATTTGTCAGTTACCTGTGAAGTATTCTTTGTTTAGGTTGGAGGAGGTTGAGCTAGGAAAACCTGGAGATACTAGGTTTGTGTTGAGGTAAGGGTAGGGAGGGTCTTTTTTTTTTAATTATTTTTATTAATATATAATACATTATTTGCCCCAGGGGTACGGGTCTATGAATCATCAGGCTTACACATTTCACAGAGGGAGGGTCTTTTTTGAAGGTGCTCAGAAGAGAGGGAAAGTTTGGTATGGCAGAGAACCCCCCCCTTTTTTTTTTTTACTTTTTTGACCCATCTCTCATTTCCCTTTTTTTTTTCTTTTTCTCATTACCTTCCTTATCTGAAAAAACCTTCAAGCTGTATTTTCCCACACAAGTGAGATAGGAATTGGAAGGGAAAAGATTTTGTTTTTTTGCTTTTTTAAATAGCGTTTCTTTCAGCTTCTGCAGAAGTGGTAGAAGCAGCTGAAATAGGGGTCTGGCTGCCAGTAAATAGCTGGGGATGGATTCTGAAAAAATTGTAAAGCGCAATCTGGGATTAACTGCTTAATTTCTTAACAGTACAGAGTTACAGTTACTGTTACTTAAATATCGGTAGTGTGGTTTGGGCTGGATGAACAAGGCAGTGACCAGAGTTGTGTATATCTGAATCTGTGTATTTTATAAACTGTGTGTGACCAGTTGGCCAGTTACTGTGGTACTCCATGCCCTCACCTCTGCTTCACCTCTGCTTCAGTCATTTAGTTACTACTACAGATAGGAGTATGGATGTTGAGAGGGCTGCAAGAAGATTGTAAACCTTTTTCCATACTGCTCCTGGGAGACAGAGTTCATTTACCTAGCTAGAATTCTATACAAAGTGTAGTTCACAAAGACTATGGAGCGTCAGTGGTGCTATTAACTATGTGACAGTGTATATTTAGTTCTGGAATTTATTCAGTCAAAATTTATTAAGCTATTATTATGTGAATTACTCATTTTCACTGTTAGTTTTGTCTAAATAGCATTATTTTAGGGATTTGTTAATTTGTTGCACTAATAGTAGGGTTTCACATTCATTAGTCAGGAGTTTAAACTTGAAGTAACTCTTTAGAGGGGAAAGGTTTTAAAATATTTGTGCTAATGGTGATCAAGTGCATGTCATTAGTCTGCCACCCATTGTTTGTAAACTGGCAGTAGTGCCCACTACCTTTTTCTGTTGGGTATATATGATTTAGTGAAAAGGCTTTAGTAAAATTTCAGTGGTGAAAGGAACATTAAAGACCATAGGCCAAGTCACTTGGTATAGATGAGGGAGGAAACTGAAACATCCAGAGTGGTCAAATATCATTCATGATGGATTGTTGTGGTGAGAATTTTTAAACTACATATATACCAACATTTCTCTGTTATATATAAATTTTTTCCTCTGTGCCGGAATGGGAATTTTTAATTCCTACACATGTGCATTTGACACGTGTAAGTGGAAGAATATGAACTTAAATATTTTAATTTTTTTTTAAGTTTTTGTTTATTTGTCAGAGAGAGCGTGTGAGTGCACAAAAGCAGGGGGACCAGCAAGGAGAGGGAGAAGAATGCTCCCCACTGAGCAGGGAGCCTGATGTGGGACTCCATCCCAGGACCCTGGGATCATGACCTGAGCCGAAGGCAGATGTTTAACTGAATGAGCCACCCACTTATCTCTTAAGTATTTTCCTTTAATACAATTTTAGAATTATCCATATCCCTGACCTTTTTCTTTTGGTTTGATCCTAACCTTAAAACCAATTAGTAACTACTAGTTGGTATAACATTATATGGAGGATTATAGTACTTTTATAGTATAATCACACAGATAATATACATACAGTGTAATCATACAGAAGACCAAAATATTTCATAAAACGTTAGAGGTATCTGTTTGGTGTAATTAATAAAAAACACCTACTATGAAGAAAGGTTTGATAGTTGAAGATGATTAACTCAAGATTTATTTGCTTCCAGGGCTAGTGGTATGTCTACATTATGTATCACACCAAAGTAAAAATCTAGCTGTATACACTAGTTTGTCATGAACCTTAATTTATTTGCAGAATTAATGAAAATCAAGAAAACCTACCTGTTATTTTTCATAAAAGCATCATGAAGCAAATTCTCTTATGGTATTGAAAAAATTTATTATTGCTTGCAAATTTGCCGTTTTAAAATTTTTTATTTATTTACTTTAGAGAGAGAGAGCTCAAGAAGAAAATCTCAAGTAGACTCCCTGCTGAGCCTGATGCTGGGCCAGATCCCACCACACTTGAGATCATGACCTGAGCCAAAAGCAAGAGTGGATGCTTAAATGAGTGAGCCACCCAGGGACCCCATGAATTTGCTTTTTAAAATAGTTTCCAGGGCGCCTGCCTTCGGCTCAGGTCATGATCCCAGGGTCCTGGGATCAAGCCCCGCCTCGGGCTCTCTGCTTGGGAGGGAGCCTGCTTCCTCCTCCCTGCCTCTCTGCCTACTTGTGACCTCTGTTTGTCAAATAAATAAATAAAAATTTAAAAATAAATAAATAAAATAGTTTCCAAATGTTTGTAATTGTGAAACTAAAAAATAAAATTCAATAATTATTATATTTTTTAAGGTTTGCTTCCCTTACGTCTTTATGGCTATATTGGCAGAAGATATACTCAATTGTGATTAAAGTGTGAAATGTTTAGGGGCGCCTGAGTGGCTCAGTGGGTTAAAGCCTCTGCCTTCGGCTCAGGTCATGGTCCCAGGGTCTTGGGATCGGGCTCTCTGCTTGGCAGGGAGCCTGCTTCCTCCTCTCTCTCTGCCTGCCTCTCTGCCTACTTGTGATCTCTGTCAAATAAATAAAATCTTAAAAAAAAAAAAAAAACTTTTAAAAAAGTGTGAAATGTTTAATTTAGTAAAACAGAGTTCCAGTGAACATTTGAATTAATAATCAGATTTTTAATAGAAAAATATATAAAAGAGCATCAGTTAGCTCTCTGTTGATAGATACTGAAAGAATTTGTGTGGACAATCTGTGTAGGAGGAAGAATACCTGATAGTAAATAAACAGAATAGAAAGTTTGAACTCCAAAATAAAAAGTACCAGTTAAATCAGAGGGCAACATTTTATATTTGAAATAGATGTGAATGAGTGCATTCTAACATTTATTATTGCGTATGTACGTCGGGAATAATTGAACTTTATGGACTGTGTAATCAAAAAACGTTAGCGTTATTTTGCTCTTTATTCCCACAATTGAAAATCTGAAAGGAAGTTAAATAAACAGTACATCTATTAATCTGGGAGGATATTATGCGGCATTTTAAAATGATCGCTATAATGCTATAGGACATTGGCTTCATGTATATGAACTTTAAAGATTTTACTTATTTGAGAGAGAAAGCATGCAGTAAATGAGTGGGGGGGAGGGGCAGTGTTAGAGGAAGCAGCAGAAACAGACTCCCCTCAGAGCAGAGAGCCCAACTTGGGTCTTGATCCCAACTTGATCCCAGCTTGAGCCCAAAGCAGGCCCTTAATCTATTGTGCCACCTAGGTGTCCCCATGAGTATGAACTTTAGGACAGAAATTGAGATATTTACCAATTTTAAGCAAGAGGTCTGTATGTGGGTAAAAGCTGGAAGGGGATACAAAGAAATGAGAGTAGTTTTTGTTGTGGTGGTAGATTTAAGACAGCCATAATCTGGACCAGCTGGGTGGCTCAGTAGGTTAAAGCCTCTGCCTTCAGCTCAGGTCATGATCTCAGGGTCCTGGGATCGAGCCCCGCATGGGGCTCTCTGCTTGGAAGCAGGTTCCTCCTCTCTCCCTCTCTGCCTGCCTCTCTGCCTACTTGTGATCTCTGTCTGTCAAATAAATAAAAATCATTTTAAAAAAAGACAGCCATAATCTACCAACATTTTGGGAACCTGGGTGGCTCAGTCGATTAAGCGGCTGCCTTTGGCCCAGGTCATGATCCCAGTGTGGGATCTAGTCCCACAATGGGCTCCTTTCTAGGCAGAGAACCTGCTTTTCTCTCTCCCTCTGCCTGCTGCTCTACCTACTTGTGCTCACTCTCTGTCAAATAAATAAGATCTTAAAAAAAAAAATCTATCAATATTTTAATGTTCTCCATTGTTTTCATACAAAGAACTTGTACGTAATTGTAATCATTTTGCATTTTAAAATGCTTGGTTTAGTAATAAAAATGCATGAAGATATTGTATGACTTCAATATAAAAATGCATAAATATCTTTTTCTACGGTACACGTAAGGAGAAATTATATTGCTATTGTGTGCCCTTAGGAAGTTAATATATAAATGGTTTGTGAATCTGTTGTAGGTTCCTCACTTTTTCTCTTTTACTTGTCTTCCTTGAAACATCTTGACTTGGATGATTTTAGGAATCTAACTTAAATTTGCTTTTTTGAAATTTCATTTTATTATGGTGGTTAGGAATTGCCCATACCCAGGAAACCTGATGGTAAGTTGAAAATTTTAGGATTTCTGAATCTGAACTCAGAAGGCAGGACATTAATAATAAATTCTAAAGGTTTCTTTTCTTCAAGTGAATCTCCAAATTGTTTGAATTTTAGGACTGTAGAAAAATAACTTTTAGTTAAACTCATTATTGGACTAGCTTATTCCAGTTTCAACCTTGTTCTGTGAAGTTTTATATTACATCTATTAGATCTTTTTTCCTTGAATTCACTGATTTCAGTTCATGCCATTTGAATTTCAGTAGGGTTCCTACTGAAGAATCAATGAAGAAAGAAAAAATCAATTATGGTTGCTGATCACACTGTTTTTAATTATTTTTTTTCCCAAATGTTCATTAGTGGAGACTTTTTGAAACTCTCAAAAAATGTTTTAGGGGAAGCAAAAGTTTCAGATGTGTATCTTTTACTTTTGCTTCTTTGCATAATTCAGGTGACACGAAGCTTTAAATTGGAGGAGTCAGAATACCGGAAAGTGAAAAGGTAGTTATTAAAAGTATAAACCTCTCTAAGGTTTAATTAAGTTGCTTTGGTGAAAAATCTCGTTCTGCCATTTACCTTGAATATTAAGCTGGATAGTTGAAGTTGTATATCTACCTTAGAAACTGATGGTTGGCGAAGGCCTGCAGGTTCTAAAGGTCACTCATTAGATGGATTCTTGCCCTTTTGGCTAAGGTAAACGTAAAGATGATTCATTAGAGGTCCCATTAGGTGACCCTAGGGGGGTTTCGTTAGGTGCTTCTGAGACTTGAAAGGGGCCTGACTCCTGTGATAGCACAGTTTCTCAGACATTTCTTTTTCTGTAATTAGTTTTTCTTGACTGTAAAATAATTTTTTTAAGATTTTATTTATTTATTTGACTGAGAGAGATCACAAGTAGGCAGAGAGGCAGGCAGAAAGGGGGGGGGGAGCAGGCTCCCCGCCAAGCAGAGAGTCTGGTATGGGACTCCATCCCAGGACCCTGAGGTCATGACCTGAGCCAAAGGCAGAGGCTTAACCCACTGAGCCACCCAGGCGCCCCTGTAAAATAATCTTCATTGAGGACATCTGCAACCATTATTGTCCTGGAATAGTGTATTTTGGTGTAGTAATCCTCTGAAAGCTGAGTTGAGACAAAAAAATAGTATACTTAAATTCTATGTAAACGAGCTTTTGTTGTTAAAATATACTTAATAATTGACTTGATGGCATTTGATGCATAATACTGTTTTCTCTAGAATATTATAATTGTTCTGGTCTGAAATTTGGTAGGAAGAGAAGAAAGAGTTTGGGCTTTCCCAGACACAGAAGTTATTTTAGTTTATAAATACAGTGTCTTCCTTTTTGGAGGACAATTTTATAACGTCAACATAAAAAGAAGCTAACTCTTAGATCTGCTAATGGGTCCTCTTCATGGTATCTTCTTTCAGGAAGTGTCTATATACCAGGGAGCAAATACTAGGATATACATCGCAGCATTTTTACCTTTTCATCCTTCCCCTCCCCTTATTATAATCTCAAGGACTATGCTACCTCCAGCACAAGAAATTAATCAGGTCTATATGTGTGCATTATGATCTCCAGTATGGACTGTTGGAGAGAAACAGGCTGATGAATAATACAGTTCCTAGTTTAAAAGTGCAAAAGAAAACAATTATGTTCTTGTAGGCATATAATACATATGTAAAACTTGTAGTAAACAGGGTTTCAAAAGGATGTACATCAGAATACTCTTGGTGGTTACTTTGCCCAAGAGGAATGGGATTGTGGAGAATGGTCAAAAGGGACATTTTGTTTTATCTGCTGCTAATTATTTTTTTTTTTTTCCAAAGGATGTGTCACTATAACTTGCACAGTTTTAAAAGTAAAATTAAAGATCAGAGTGCCTAGCTAGCTCGGTCAGTGGAGCATCTGATTTTTAATCTCAGCTCAAGTCTTGATCTCAGGATTGTGCGTACAAGCCCCGTGTTGGGCTCCACACTGGGAGTGGAGCCTACTTAAGAAATAGAATAGAAGTAAAGGTACAGTGTTTGTCATTAGGATATGTCGAAATTGAAATAGAAGGAACAACTAGCATTTAGGTTTAATTGTCCTTTTATGATTTGAATAGATATTTTGAGTAGATAGTAATAAGAAACTTTGGGCAGTTGTGAATGGCAACTTTTTATCATTTATATAGAGAATAGTCTTGCAGGTAAGCAGGTGTCAAGAGATGTATTTTAGAATTTAACTTCTCATAGAGTTGCAAGATTTATGTGGTTGTGACCATCTGTTTTCTTATGTCATTGCTCTTTTAAAACTTCTGAATAACATACAAATTTCTTTAAAGTGGCACCTATCATGGTATTCATGGCTATTTTCATTACTGTGTGCCAGGTGCTAAAAACACTGGACATGGTATTAATGCCAAACAGTCTTACGGAATATGCCTAGAGAAATTCTGCTTTTTTAGTAATAATAAATCATGGGAAATCGGAATTACACTAGCAAGATGGATTATATATATTTCTTAAGATAAATCACTTTTGAGGCATAGCAGAAATTTTTTCTAAACTTGGAACAAAATAATGACTAATTTTTGGATGTCAGTGATTGGTCAGGGTCTTGAAATAGGCTCCCTAAATATTTCTGAGACTTGAAAATAATGGTTGTTAGAGGGACCTGGGTGGCTCAGTCATTTGGGCGTCTGCCTTCAGCTTAGGTGGTGGTCTTGGGGTTTTGGGATGGAGCCCATAGTGGGCTCCCTGCTTAGCAGGGCGTCTTCTCCCTTACCCTCTGCAAACCCTCCCATCCCCAATCGTGCTTACTTGTGCTCTCTCAGATAAGTAAAATCTTAACACACACACACACACACAGTTGTTAAACTTCACTGCACCTAAGAAAGCACTGGTGTGGAATAAGGAGGGAAGGCTAAAAAACATTATTGATGCTTGGATTCCACTACCAAAGATTCTGGCTTGAGAGAGGAGTAGCCTTAGCATCTATATATAGATATAGATATAGATATATCTATATTTTTTTAAGAGCTTCACAGATGATTTTTAATATATGGCTAAGGTTGCATACCACTGTCTTAAAACCAGTCCTTATGGGGCGCCTGGGTGGCTCAGTAGGTTAAGCCTCTGCCTTCAGCTCAGGTCATGATCTTAGGGTCCTGGGATCGAGTCTGCATCAGGCTCTCTGCTCAGCGGGGAGCCTGCTTCCCCTTCTCTCTGCCTGCTGCTCTGCCTGCTTGTGATCTCTCTATCAAATAAATAAATAAAGTCTTTAAAAAAAAAAAAAAACAGTCCTTGTTACCTTTGGTTGTGGCCTAAAATCTAGTGAGCAAGGCTCATTAGCAACAATTTGCTGTAGCAGTTTCACCTCCATGTTCTAGTGTGTTTCCTTCCCCTGATGCAGTCTCTCACTGTACATTCTAGAACACCATTTCATAATGCTAGCTGCACATAGAAGAAAATGCTCGATAAATGTAGAGTGTATGAAGTAAATACTTTTAAGTAATTTTCAGAACAAATTTCTTTCACCTTGTCGGCTTATCTGAAATCTGACTCTTCCTGAGGAAGTCCTATACTTTCTCTAATAGCCCTCCTAGGTGGATGGATGCTGCCTTCCTCTAGGATAAAATTCCCTGTTTTTTGGGCTTCTTTTATCTACCTAGATATCCAGGCACCTTTCCTTATTACCGTTACCTGTTATTTCTTCATTCTCCAGAGAACTTGGTACCAGATTCCAGGCCTATACTTTGATGTTGTCCTGAGAGACATCCATGGCTTTCCCTGAAGATGATTTAACCAATACCATCATATAAATAAATAAGTTCTAGATTCATTCAGCAAACAGATATTAAACGCCTTTTATATCTAACACATTGCCCTATTGAGGTGTTGTGTATGCGGTGGTGAATTAAAGGAACCTGGTGAACAGTTTTTTAGCTCTTAACTTGGACATTTAGGTGGAAAATAGATAGGAGGCAGGAAGAATGGAAGCAGGGAGTTCAGTATGGAGACTAGCATAGTAATACAGGTGAGGTAGTGGTGGCTTGGACCAGGGTAGTAGCAAAAAAGATAAAAACAGAATGATTTGAGATATGTTTTGGAGGGAGACTAGGCAAGATTTGTTGGTGGATTGGTCACTGAATACTAGTGGCTTTTAAGCTCTACTGTCTCAGATATCCACATGTATAGCCCTACCTCTGAAATCTTAAATTCACTCATCAAGTTTTCCACTAGGGGATCTTTCTTCTAATAGTGCTTTGATTAGACTTGTTCTTCAGTCCATGTCCATGCCCTGTTCTCCTCTTCATTTCCTCCCTGGGGTGACCAGCTATCATTGGTTTACTTGAGCGCAACTGAGATATTTCTTAGGATGCCAGACTTTGAGCGCTAAAACCAGGAGAGCTGGTTCACCCTGAACCTACCCCAGTAGACCCTTTTCTCTACTCTTAAGTGGTATGCTTCAGCCATGTAGACCTTTTCTTCTTCCTGAGAATTTATACTCACACTTTGCATATGTTGCACCTCCTCCCATTTCCTACTGGCATTCCCTTCCTGTAATCGACTCCTACCCATTCTTTGACCTGAGGCAGTTTTCCTAGCTGTCCCAGTTTGTGATCCTGGAGCACTCTGCTTACTCTAGCATGTCTTAGCACTTGACCTGATCATTTTATTGTCTGCTGCTGGTGCTGCACTGTGCTTTTATGGGCTGTCTTGTTTGTTGTGATATCTTATTTAAATGGGTCTCCACCACTTACTTTGTTCCTTTTATCACTTAACGTAGCCTGTACTTTGTTGCTTGGTTTCTTGTTTGTGGTCCCATGTCCCCAGTGACCCATCTTGTATGCTCTGGTCCCCCAGTGGCTAGCACAAGGCCTGGAACATTGTTATCCCTCAGATGATGAGCAAGTGAAAGGTGTTCTCCAGTGCACTTTGGTTTTGGGGGTAAGGTAAATGATCAGTAAATGCATGCTGAATGACTGATAGACTTTTGATTGAGTGAAATGTTATGCTGCCCTTAAAAAGTAATGTTTGAATTTGAGATTATATGAGGGAATGCATATGTTACCAAACAACTTTATAAAAACCATGTATATCGAGTAGTTACAGTTGTGAAACAAAAAGTTTGTATTTTTAGCATTAAAAGTATAAAAATACAGGTGAAATTTTTATGTGTTGTTCCCCTCTACCCCTCCCCCCCCCCAAAAAAAAACAGTTAAGCAGAAATTAGAAACCTTTCTTCGTATCTTGGAATACTGGAGTGCCGGCATATTATAAGTAGAGGTTTAAAGCTAAGAAACTAGGTATCTGAATGTCTTGTACCATTTTCATTATTCTTATATGGCTGCTCATAATGAACTATTTAGCATTTAGTTAGATGGTAACTGATAGGCCTAAAAACTGATAGTGATTAGAGGAATGGAACTATACATCTTGACACATTTTTTTTCTAAGTATCAAGAGTGACATAACCAGTAGATGGAATCTGCCCATATCTTGCTCTCTTTAATGGAACTATCGATGCCTACAATTTCATCTTACACTAAGTCTGCTCTTCAATCTATGTTATGTTTAAGTAAACATCTTTTTTAATGTTGTTTAATGCCAAATGTATTGGTTTATTTTATCTCCATCTGTAGGCTAAAGAAATCCTGACAAAAGAATCCAATGTGCAGGAGGTTCGATGTCCAGTCACCGTCTGTGGAGATGTACATGGGCAATTTCATGATCTCATGGAACTGTTTAGAATTGGTGGCAAATCACCAGATACAAACTACTTGTTTATGGGAGATTATGTTGACAGAGGATATTATTCAGTTGAAACAGTTACTCTGCTTGTAGCTCTTAAGGTAATTTCGATTTTGTTTGGGGTCATTTTGTACTGGGTTTTCTCCCCCCCCCCCCTCCCAGTTTTGATGTCCCTCCCCCCCGCCCCCTGGGTTATTTGTGATTTTTCTCTGAATGTTACGTTTTAGAATAAAATTCCATATTTAGGAATGCAGTATTCAGGTTTGGGACTTAAAAATCATACGCCTGTCTTCATTCTGAATGAAAGTTAAAAGGTTATTCTTATTCAAGTTACTTGAGAAATGTTAGAAGGCTGGTCCAATAAAAATGTTTCTTCATTTAATCAGGGGATGGGGAGGTTGTATAATTACCTTTCTAGGTGCTTTTGAAATAAAAGATACTAAATGTCAGGATGTTTACATCTTAGGTCACAGTAATCCTATAATTAGATTTTTACTGAAGAAGAAATTCAAGAAGAAAGAAGAAAAGAGCTTTATTTGTGTGAAAATATTAATTTCAGCATTATGTTTAATACTAGAAAAAGAATTGATCTAAATATCCAACAAAAGTGAATATCTAAATTATGATTTCTCTCTGGAATAGTTGGTAGCCATTAAAACTTGACAGCCTAGAACAATAGGAATGATAATTAAAGCAAGTTGCTTTATGCCAATCATAGCTGTAGGGATTGTACGAAGATCTGAAAATGAGACACAGTAGTGGTCACTAGTTTTTAGAATGGCAGGCTTCTGCGTTTCCTTGGAAAGAAAGTGATTTTACCTTTGGGGGAGATTTTATTAAAGAATGTTCACAATGATAAATGGGCTGCCAGAAACCTCTAATACTGCAGAAGTGGTAAGATGTGGTTTTGGCAAGAGCTGAATTTCAGGTAATATGTAATGTATATGTTCATGAAGCTACTAATCTGAATCGTGTAATATGCTACAAAACATTTTTGGAGGCAATTCTAAGTTCTGCATCTGCAAACAAAGCAGTTGGATTAAATGATGGAAAGTTTCTCTAGATATTATGAAAACAGCCTTGCAAGCTAATTTGTACTTAAAGTCCAGGATGAATCCCAATGATTAGCAGAAGAATTAATATGCTGCCTTTAAGAATTTATATTTAAAAGTTATGGGGCTGAATTGAGCTACATATACCTCCCCGTATTCATATGTTGAAGTCTTAACCCGCAGTACCTCTAGAATGTGGCTGTATTTGGTGATAGGACCTTTAACAGGTAATTGAGGTAAAATGAAGTAATACGGGTGAGCCCTAATTCCATATGACTAGTGTCCCTATAAGAAGACATTAGGACGCAGGTACAGAGGGAAGATGATAAGAAACATGGAGAAGATGACCTATTAGCCAAGGAGACAAGCCTTCAGAAGAAACTAACCCTGCTCACACTTTGATCTGGACTTCCAGGCTCAAGAACTGTGAGGAAATTAATTTTTGTTGTTTGAACTGCCCATTTGTTCTACTTTATCTGTGGCAGCCCTTACACACTAATAGGGGGGAATTGGGGGAAGGAAACTTCAGTAAGTAGTGCTAGGACGGTTGGATATCCGTATACAAAAAAATGGACTTAGATACCTCATACCATACGAATGGATCAAAATCAGAGGCCTAAATGTAAAAGCTAAAGCTATGAAACTTACAGAATAAAGCATAGGAGAAAATATTTGTAACTCTGGGTTAGGCAGTGATTTCTAAGATATGATATGAAAAGCACAATCCATTAAGAAGATTGTTATATTGGACTTCATCAAAATTAAGACTTTTTGTTTCTCAAAGTATATCACTAAGAAAAAAGTACTTGTGTTCATATAATAAAAACCTATATATAATTCAGTAAGAAGACATTAAAAATGGACAAAATACTTGAAGAGGTATTTCATCCAAGAAGATACATGAATAGTCAATAAGCACATGAAAAGATGCTCAAAATCATTAATTATCATGGAAATGAAAATTAAAGTCACCCATTAGAAAGACTATCCTTAGTAAGGCTGATAATACCAAGT
The DNA here is from genome assembly GCF_902655055.1 of Lutra lutra. NCBI lineage: Eukaryota > Metazoa > Chordata > Mammalia > Carnivora > Mustelidae > Lutra > Lutra lutra. The sequence continues at coordinate 73,587,984 of NC_062282.1, read as the reverse complement.
GTTAGTTTGTGGAGAGATTAAAACATTATACCCATATTTATACCCCGCAGTTATATTGGACTAGGAATATACCCGAGGGAAGTGAAAGTGTATTGTTTGTCTGTACAGAAACTTATAGGCAAGATGACCATAGCAACATATTCATAATACTCAAAACCTGTAAGCCATTCAAATGTTCCTCCTGCTGGTGAATAAAGAAAAAAAATGTGGTATAGCCATTCAACAGGATACTGTGCAGCAATAAAAAGGAACAATAGCAAGGATCCACTGATACACATTCAGATGAGCCCCAGAAATATTCTGCTAAGTGAATAAAGCCGGACACATGAAAAACTGTATCTTGTGCTAATCCATTTATATGAAATTTTACAAAAAGATCTCAAAAGAGGAAATCACGAGGCACGCATCACACAAATATAGAGTTTCTATGATGAGTGTTTAAGGATATATGGAAAAGACAAATAAATGGTTGCTGGGAGTAGGAGTTGGGACAGCCCCCACAGGGGATAGTTTTGGGCTGATGGAAAGGTTCTAAAGTAATTATGATGGTTATTGCATACCTAGACATTTACTCAAAGTCATCTAACTGTAGAAAAAATTTCATGGAGTTCTGTGGCTGATGATTATGCTTAGTGTAAAGTTGGTAGTAGCAAGAGTTTGATTGTAGTTGAAATGGGGTTTGCCAGTTCTCCATGGACAGATGTCTGTAGATGTGGGGTTTCATTTCAGTGTTTGGGGGCATGGGAGTCCCCCCCCCACCACCACCACCAAAATTGGAACTCTGGCTTTTCCTGTAGGAAGTTTGCTGAATTGTCATTTAGTCTTTGAAGGAGTCACGTATTCATATTGTTTTCTGTTTTGTTGTTTCAGGTTCGTTACCGTGAGCGCATCACCATTCTTCGAGGAAATCATGAGAGCAGACAGATCACACAAGTATATGGTTTCTATGATGAGTGTTTAAGGAAATACGGAAATGCAAATGTTTGGAAATATTTTACAGATCTTTTTGACTATCTTCCTCTCACTGCCTTGGTGGATGGGCAGGTATGTAGGCCTTCCTAAAACTTATATTGCTGGTTATTTTCATGAATCTGCTCTCCTAATGTTTAGGTGCCACTCATTTTTCCACCCACACTTCTCTTCTAGACTTCTTTTTTTTTTTTTTTTTTAAAGATTTTTATTTATTTATTTGACAGAGAGAGATCACAAGTAGACGGAGAGGCAGGCAGAGAGAGAGAGGAGGAAACAGGTTCCCTGCTGAGCAGAGAGCCCGATGTGGGACTCGATCCCAGGACCCTGAGATCATGACCTGAGCCGAAGGCAGCGGCTTAACCCACTGAGCCACCCAGGTGCCCCTCTTCTAGACTTCTAAAGTGCCGCCTTTGTATTAAGCACTGAACTGTATGTCGGGACAACAGGGATGGAAGATGTAGCCCATCCATCCTCTCAGGTTGTTTCTGGATGAGTCTTAGAGATGTAATTAGCTATTTACTAGTCCACGTAGAAGAGTGTACAGAAGACATGGCAAGAAAATTCTGTGAGAAAGATGATAGTTTATGCTGAGGTTAAGATGAGAGAAATGTTATCTGGGAGAAAGGGAGTGTATTCACTAGGTTAGAGTTGGTTGGAAGAAAGACAGCCCCTGCCAAGACAAGCCTGGTTCTGGTAGAATACAGAAACACAAGTCACACCAAGTGATGTGGGCTGCTGCTTGCAGCTCAGTCCAGAATGTTTAAAGTTTCTTCTATGTGAGGTTAACATTATAATAAACCACTCTTTCCAGATATTCTGTCTACATGGTGGCCTCTCACCATCCATAGATACACTGGATCACATCAGAGCACTTGATCGCCTACAAGAAGTTCCTCATGAGGTATTGACTTTTATTTGGTAATGAAATCTTCTCAGAAAACCTTTTAGAGGAAAAGATTTTATTGTAACTTTTTTTCTTTTTTAAAGATTTATTTATTCACTTGACAGATCACAAGTAGACAGAGAGGCAGGCAGGGGGTGGGTGGGAAGCAGGCTCCCCGCTGAGCAGAGAGCCCGATGCGGGGCTCGATCCCAGGACCCTGGGATCATGACCTGAGCTGAAAGCAAAGGCTTTAACCCACTGAGCCACCCAGGCGCCCCCATAACTTACTTTCTTATATGTGTTCTCTCCTTTAATGCTCAAAAATGACCCCATGTGGTATGAACACTCTTATCAACAACCTCTTTCTTTAAAAGCTGGTATTAAGAAACTTGTCAAGATCATAACACCTTTGGGACTGGGCCTAGAATCTCTGTTGTTGTCTTCAGAGCCTCTGCCTTAAGTACTCGTCTATATTGTCTGACAATGAATTTTGCATACTATAGGACTTACTGCTCTTGGGGCTAATTGATCTAGGATATATCTTTTTTTTTTTTTTTTTTTTAAGACTTTATTTATTTTACAGAGAGGGAGAGCAGGAGCAGAGTGAGGGGCAGAGGAAGAGACAGACTTCCCACTGAGTTGGGAGCCCGACATGGGGCTTGATCCCAGGATCCCAGGATCATGACTTGAGCCAAAGTCAGCCACTCAACTGACTGAGCCACGATACGCCTTTAAAAACATTTGGAAATAGTTTATTTATTTGACGAGATACTTGACTTTAAAGCAAACCTTAAACTTTGTTTAGCAAATACCACTCAAAGTGTGACTTCATAGGGTGCTCCCTCTGATGAAATACTCAAATCATTTTTGTAAGAGGCACTTTAAAACTTAACTTGCTTTTTAGGGTCCAATGTGTGACTTGCTGTGGTCAGATCCAGATGATCGTGGTGGTTGGGGTATATCTCCTCGAGGAGCTGGTTACACCTTTGGGCAAGACATTTCTGAAACATTTAATCATGCCAATGGCCTCACATTGGTGTCCAGAGCTCACCAGCTGGTGATGGAGGTATGTTCTTATCTCTGAAATCTGATTTGCTTTTTAAATAAATGTAATGAAGGAAGATACTAGGAAGTGTTTTTCTGGTGGGGGGTGCTAATTAATGATATTAATGAGGATTAATTTATCCCTTCCAGTGAATTTCCTGTTGTAGCCTGAGCCTTTACAGTAGGTGCACATTAGAATTAAAATCTCAAGCTTTTGATCATAATGAGTTTCATAGTTGATGTGTTTTTCAGAGAATTCTTAATGACTGGGTAGTGCTTTGGATTTAAGCCTGGGAGAATAAGGTTCAGGGAACAGGGGAGAGGCATTGTAACATTTTTTATCTCAGTTTTGTTTATTTCATGTGTTTAACATGTGTATGTATGGAAGAGAGATTGAGATGAAATACCAGAATGTTTCAGTGGTCCTTTGAATGGTAGGATTATAAGTAATTTTAAAGAAGAAACTGAAAGGGAAATGAGATGTTGATTAGCATACTTGAAAAATTAGGGTCCTACGTAGATTAATACTAATAATTGTGATTATTATAAAAAGTATGACTTTGTTAAAGATAGGAAACAGTATTTGTGTATAGTACTTAAAAAGTAACTCGTGTATTCACATGGACTTAGAATGAGGCTGGAGAGCTAGAGGCCTATTTTCTTGGTACCGAGGCAGTGATTGACTTGGGGACCTTCACCTCTGACTGAGAGAATTAATGTGGTTTTGGTCTTGAGGAGTATTTTATCTGCGTCTGCAAGGAATGCCTGTATACTCATTCTTGGATTATATTCAGGGCCACTGCAGTGGGAAGCTGATGAGATACTGCTATTCACAGAAGGCCAGATGTAAAAGAAGCACTTTATTCTTTGGTGATTGGTGTTTTTTAGTGTCTTTTCTATTTATAATAAGCTAGTTTTGTAATTCAGGAAAAATTCATGGATTTTTTTTAAGTTGTACAGAGTAGAAAATTATTAAAATATCCAGAAACAAAACATTAATAGTTTTGTTTTGTTTTTTTTTTTTAAGATTTTATTTATTTGGGGCTCCTGGGTGGCTCAGTGGGTTAAGCCGCTGCCTTCGGCTCAGGTCATGATCTCGGAGTCCTGGGATCGAGCCCCGCATCGGGCTCTCTGCTCAGCGGGGAGCCTGCTTCCTCCTCTCTCTCTGCCTGCCTCTCTGCCTGCTTCTGATCTCTCTGTCAAATAAATAAATAAAATCTTTTAAAAAAAAGATTTTATTTATTTATTTGACAGAGAGAGATCACAAGTAGATGGAGAGGCAGGCAGAGAGAGAGAGAGAGGGAAGCAGGCACCCTGCTGAGCAGAGAGCCCGATGCGGGACTCGATCCCAGGACCCTGAGATCATGACCTGAGCCGAAGGCAGCGGCTTAATCCACTGAGCCACCCAGGCGCCCCACATTAATAGTTTTTAAGCCTTTTGGAAGGGGCTTTTTTTGAGTCACATTTAGTTGTGTAAATAAGGGAGTAAAACAGGTTTTTATCTCTTTTCTTTTCCTTGTAGGGATATAACTGGTGCCACGACCGAAATGTAGTAACGATTTTCAGTGCTCCAAACTATTGTTATCGTTGTGGTAATCAAGCTGCAATCATGGAACTTGATGATACTCTAAAATACTCTTTGTAAGTATTTACACCTAAGTAGTTGGCTGCTGTTGCAGTTGAGTCACACTGTATAGCTGGAATGGGAAGTTTAAGAGTTGAAGGGCTCATGCTATATCCAGATTCCAGTTTGATTTTTATGTTTCCATGTTGTTGTTTTTAGATTTTTTAGCATGAGTATGGGGAAGGCAGAGGAAGAGGGAGAGAATCTCAGGCAGGCTCCATGCTGAGCACAGAGCCCAGTGTGGGGTTCAGTTTCATGACCCTGAGATCATGATCTAAGCTGAAACCAAGAGTCGGACGCTTAACTGACTGAGCCACCCGGGTGCCCCCGTGTTTCCTTTTGAACAGACTTAGGATATGTTGAAATTCATCAATAAAAACTTGTTCTATATAGGCCCCTGTGTGAATTATTAGGATTTTATCTTCTAAACACATGTTTTTATTGTGGGGTTAATAAAATATATCCTGGGGTTGAGAATACAAGTACATTAGGCTCTTTAAATTTTATTTATTTGGTAGAACGCTTCTTTCAAATAATCTTAGAAGGAATCCTGATGTATAAAATTTCTGTCTTAAAAAATTATCTGAAGTTTGCCTTGGCTCTGAGGAGGCATGCAGCTAGAAGACTGGATGATTAGGCTACAAATAGGATTCTGTTCCATTAAAGGCAAGCTGAAATTGTATAGGCAAAATTGTGTAAAGTTTGAAAGAACAATGTTCTTGGTTGTCAGTACACTGATACATGGAGTATAAACAAAAAATATGTTTTGTGTTTCAGCTTGCAATTCGACCCAGCACCTCGCAGAGGCGAGCCACATGTTACTCGTCGTACCCCAGACTACTTCCTGTAATGAAATTTTAAACTTGTACAGTATTGCCATGAACCATAAATTGACCTAATGGAAATGGGAAGAGCAACAGTAACTCCAAAGTGTCAGAGAATAGTTAACATTCAAAAAAAAAACTTGTTTTCACACGGACCAAAAGATGTGCCATATAAAAATACAAAGCCTCTTGTCATCAACAGCCGTGACCACTTTAGAATGAACCAGTTCATTGCATGCTGAAGCGACATTGTTGGTCAAGAAACCAGTTTCTGGCATAGCGCTATTTGTAGTTACTTTTGCTTTCTCTGAGAGACTGCAGATAATAAGATGTAAACATTAACACCTCGTGAATACAATTTAACTTCCACTTAGCTATAGCTTTACTCAGCATGACTGTAGATAAGGATAGCAGCAAACAATCATTGGAGCTTAATGAACATTTTTAAAAATAAGTACCAAGGCCTCCCCTCTACTCGTGAGTTTTGAAATCGTTTTGTTTATTTTCAGGGATACCGTTTAATTTAATTGTATGATTTGTCTGCACTCAGTTTATTTCCCTTCTCAAATCTCAGCCTCATGTTGTTCTTTGTTATTGTCAGAACCTGGTGAGTTGTTTTGAACAGAACTGTTTTTCCCCCTCCTATAAGACGATGTTACTGCACAAGAGCACTGCAGTGTTTTTCATAATAAACTTGTGAACTAAGAACTGAGAAAGTCAAATTTTAATTGTATTAATGGGCAAGACTGGTGCTGTTTATTTAAAAGATACATCAATTGATAAATTTTAGAATTTATAGAATTCTAGGTAAAGAAAAATAAAATCAAGGTCACTATATAATCTCTCTGGCAACTCCTTGACATTCTTCAGAAGATTTTCAAGACTTATTTGTAATCCAGATAGTACAATTTGTCAGAGAGCCAGCGTGCTCTTTGTGGGGTTCTTCCTGCATATTACCTTGTCTGCAAGAAAGGAAATCTGCAACTTCAGTAAGACTGGACTATAAAACCATAGAACTTGAGATTTAAGTGTTTTGGTTTTTCTTTTAATAAAACATCATGTTTTCAGGTAGAGCTTGAAAAACTAATGTGTCTACTTCTCAGTCAGTGCAGTTTCTGGTTATAAATACCATATTGCTATGTATGTTAGATGGACTCAAAAAAATGATGGACAGATTTTGTATATTGCTTGTCATGTTATCTTAGAGTTAACTTTGTCTCCGATAAAAAAAACTGTTAAAGTATTGTCCTGTATTAAGCTCTTTAAGTGCTACTAGTTAAACCAAATAGAAAACTATTGCTAGATAATGGTTTGGTGTAATATGCATTCACCCAAGGACAAAAATGGCATTTGAAATGAAGTGGCAGTGCTAAGCACTTACTGAGTTTCCTCTCACCCTTTTCTCCTTTGAATAGGATTAGAAAGTTAAAACAGTTCTTCTGTGGAAACTAATATTTGGTAATCTTCAGCTATCAGGGTAAACTTCAGGGCACTTAATCATTACTTGTGTGAATGTAGTAATAAAAGATCCTTTGCTTTGTATTGTGTTGAATTTGGAACTGATAAGGAAGTTTTTTCATATCTAAGATGCTTTAGGAAAATAACTCACGTACACACACTCTTATGTTTAAAAAAAAAAAAAAAGTCTTTTTATCTCTCCTCGGACCTAATTGACAGTATTTTTGGTGGCTTGTGGAGTTGATGGTCCAAAGCAAAAAACACTGTTTTTCTACATGTCTCCATTCCATTTTATTTTATGCTTTCGTAAGAAATATCTATTTGTGTTTCTGCTTTCTCATTTTATGCCCTTCTTTTTGAACAAATACATCGGTGTGAGTAGTTTTAACCCAGGGTCCAAGTGATCTAGATACCAAGCAGCTGTTTTTCAGGTCCTGTGGTAACAGAACTGATTTGAAAATGCCTTTCTTCTAATCAACATGTGGTACTACTATCCTTCAGGTGTACAAATTCTCTAATTCTTGTGGTTAGCAGAAAAGTGTTGTGGCCAAAATGGCTTGGGTTTAGAACAGTTTCCAGAATTTGAACTAAGTTTCTAATTGTACGGAATGACTGAGCTTTAGCCTTCTCAAACTAGAAAGTGTTAATAACCTACCTGATAATGAAGTAAGTATAAAAAAAATGCTTTGGTAAGTATAGTAATTTCCCTTTAAAAGTAGATAATTGCTTTTGCTGATTTCTCAATTAGTAGCAGATTAAAAGATAATTTTTATAATTACTTTTTAAAAAGCTTTTCTTTAAAAAAAAATCAGATATCAACTGAAAATGAAGGCTTTGAGATTTCCATACTGATAACTTGGAGAAGTTGTTTTGGAACTTTGAAGGGTAAAATGAAATGGTAGATGGTGTGCTCATTTCTTAGATGCAATATTCTTAGCAAAAGTAGGTGACTTCTTTCCTTTTCTTAGTTGCAGTAAATGTTTTAAATGCAAGCATAGTTAATATTTTTCAGAAAGACTTAGCTTTAGATTAGTAGGATAAAGCTGGTAATTTCAGTGTTTCTTAGCGTTGATGCCCACAGAGATTCTGATTTAAATTGAAGGCATATCCAGGCATAGGTGTTTTTAAGTTTCCCAAATAATTTTAATTTACATTTAGATTTAAGACTCACTGTTCAGTATACCAGCTACAAATTTAGGAATACTGACCTTTGTGGTAATTGGTGGTGGTTGTAGTTTTTGGTAAATAAAATATACCCTGTGACTCTGTTTCAACAGGGAGTTTTATCCTGTATAATATGTAGTCCCTTAGTTTTCAAAAAGCCGTAATGTGTTCCTAGAAATAGGCCTTAAAGTTTAGTGATGGACTTGTTTGCTTTGTAGTGGATTCTGTTCCCATGAGCTGCAACCTTTTTTTTTTTTTTAAGGCTTCATCTGTTCTCACATTCTTTGATATATTTCTGGGTTTTGTAAACTCTTAACTTGGGTTTTTTAACTTGGGTTTTTTCCCTTCACAGTTGTACGTTTGTTTTATGAAGGTTATGGGTGTATTTGGGCATTCCTGATGATCTCCATTCTTGTTTCAATTTTTGTTTAAGCTTATGTCTTAGGACTATGAGTATATTATATTTCTCCTTTTTATTCTGTATATACAGATACTACCATCTAGACAAAAATGGGGTGTTGCTGAAATGGCACTGTTGCAGTCCTAGTGCTGTCCTATAAATATGTTAGTGTTTCTCAGCTGGTGTATAAATTCAAGGGAAAGAAAATATGGATTATGAGTATTTATAATACAGAAATTTGTTTAAAAGTTGAACTCGCAGAGATCAGTGGTAATGAAGAGTAAGAGGACTGAGCAGAAAACCCTAGATGTGTGATTCCTGTCATAGCTGGACCAGAATCTCTCTCCCAGAGGGTAAAAGAGATAGATAGTAAATGCTGGGGAAGAGGCCATGTCTTCTTTTTCTTTAAGGCAAAACACAAATTCTCATGGCTGAAGGTTTTGTTTTAATTCCAGTATAGTTAACATACAGTGTTGTATTAGTTTCAGGTGTACAATTTAGTGTTTGAGTAGTTCTGTACATTACTCAGTGCTCCTCAGAATAAGTGTACTCTCAGTCGCCTTCACCAATTTTACCAATCTCCCTACCCGACTCCCCTCTGGTACCCATCAGTTCTCTAGATCTCATGGCTGAAGTTTACTTGTTCAAGTAGTTTGTATCCTCAACAGGTTTGGGATGAGTAGATGGGCTGTTGAGTTTTCTTTCCCTGAAAGGGTACTAATAATGCAACATGGGGCTCATTTTGCTACTTAGACCCCTTGGCAGTCCCTCTGGAGATAGCCTTACCCATCCCCAGAGTATTGTCATTGGGAAAGTCCATTTAGGCTTCTATGGACAGTACCAGTTGTGTTCTTCAAAGATGATTAGCGGACATTTCCTAGTGCAACGGTAAGCTGTAGCTGCCAGTAGGTCCAGGGCCCGTTGGTGGAAGTCAAAGACCAGAATTGTGATAGAAATGAGAGTTAAAGAGTGCTTGCTCTGGAGTCACGAAGACCTAAGTGAAAGGTTCAGTGAAAGCCATTGGGAATGCCAGACACCGCTGAGTGCCCTACCTCAAGGCTTAGCATACCTTCGGAGCTATTAGTAGACTCAGTGCTCTAATTTGGTTTACGGTTACACAGTAGATCCAGAACTGCTTCAGCATGGCATAGTACTAGGCCAGGGGCAAAGGCTGGTAGGTAGGTTTTTGTCAGCCTGGTCAAGGGGGAGGCCTCCTGACTCCCAAGGTCAGCTGTGTCCAAATATGTCTCAGGGAAAAAGCCAGGTTATGGGGTACAGTGAAATATAACACCTGTAAAACGTGTAGAAAAAGGCTTTCCTGTGTTGGGTCCAGCTTACCTTTCAAGTACCTTGCCAGCAGTAGTAAGGGTCTGGGAGGTGTTTTGAATGCAGCAGGCCAGAGGAGTTGGAGAAGCTATATAAACTGATTTTGAGCATATGTTTGTTTCCCAGAATCATACAAAAGAAGGGTGATTAATCTCTTCTTTGTTAAACACAAAACTACTGTTTTTATTTTAATCCTTTCAGTGATCCGTGACTAAAAGACCACAAAGACAGACAAACCCCAGCTCACCACTACCTCCCCATAGCCACACGAGTTGGTTGTAAAGGGCTGGCACATTCGAATCAAGATCTTTGGGGCGGCAGTGCAATACCTCTCATAACTTTGAAGAGGTCAAGGTGATAAGAGATCTGATTACACCCTCTTTTTCTGGCGCTGCTATAGCATATTTTGCCCTTAGCTTTGGGTTGTTTTTTTTTAAAGATGTGTCAGAGGGACAAGAGAGCACAGGATGGGGGAGTGGCAGGCAGAGGGAGAAGGAGGCTCCCCAGCTGAGCAGGGAGCCTTACACGGGGTTTGGTCCCAGGACCCTGGCACTGACCTGAACTGAAGATGGATGCTTAACTGACTGAGTCCCCCAGGTGTCCCTGGATATTCTTTAAAACAATCTTGAGGGGCTCTTGGCTGGTTCACATTCAATTTCTGATTTCAGGGCAGGAGTTATGCCCCATGTTCGGTGGAGCACCTGGCTGGCTTAGTGGTTAGAGCATGTGACTTGATCTTGGGGTTGTAAGTTTGAGCCCAAGGTTGAATGTAGAGATTACTTTAAAAAAATCTTGATTGTGTCATAGGCCTTTTGGTGTTTCCAACTTCACGTCACGTCCTAGGAAAAATAACCCTATTTTAGAAATTAGAAACCAGGATTTTATTTTTTTAAGTTTATTTATTTAAGTAATCTTTATACCCCATGTAGGGCTCAAACTCAAAACCCCAAGAGAATGAGTCACATGTTCCAACTGAACTGGCCAGGTGCCCCAGAAGCCAGATTTTTAAAATAGGGCCAGAAATGTGACTAGATGATTTAACGATCTTCACAAGAGTATTTGTTGAAGCCACCTTTTAGAAGCACTTGAACAGGGGCACCTGGGTGGCTCAGCCGGTTGAGCAGCTGCCTTTGGCTCGGGTCATGGTCCCAGGATCCTGGGATCGAGCACCACATCAGGCTCCCTGCTCAGCAGAGAGCCTGCTTCCCCCTCTCCCTCTGCCTACTTGTGATCTCTCTCTCTCTGTGTCAAATAAATAAATAAAATCTTACTTAAAAAAAAAAAAGCACTTGAACATTTCTATCAACCTGAATGGCAGAGAGCCTACATCATTACGTATGTTAGAAGAATGTAGGGTAAGTGATGTTTGGCTTCTGAAATCTATAATCTCATTGTAAAAATCTTATAGTGACAGCTGACATTTTGAACTAGTTTAGGGTTCCGATGTTCTCAGCATCTGTGAATGAGGAGAGTGCTGGAATGACCATTACTTAACGTAAAGACAGTAGTTGAATCCAGATTGACTTGGAAGAATGGTAGGTATTGGACAATCAGACTGAAATGGCAGAAATAGCTAATGATGAATCACGTCTAATATAGCATTTCCTATGTGCCAGGCATTTTACATGGATCATTTTACTGTCTCAACAGTTTATTTTTTTTTTTAAAGATTTTATTTATTTATTTGACAGAGAGAAATCACAAGTAGGCAGAGAGAGAGGAGGAAGCAGGCTCCCTGCTGAGCAGAAAGCCCGATGCGGGGCTCGAACCCAGGACCTGGGATCATGACCTGAGCCGAAGGCAGCAGCTTAACCCACTGAGCCACCCAGGCGCCCCTGTCTCAGCAGTTTAAAACGGTAGAGAAGGTAGAGCTATTCAGGCATCTGCCCCAGAATCCCACACTTAGAGAAAGCATTAGAGTTCTCTTTCTCCTTTGCTGTGAGATAAGTATTTAGCAGCCTTTTGGAAGGGTGGGCAAAACCCTCCACAGCTTTAGGTTCCTGAGAAAATGACTTTTTCTGTGTCTGACCCCTGCTTCTAGAAGCTGAGTGTGTGCCAGGCCCTTTGGGAAGCATGGCGAGGGAGGTTTGCACTCTGACCCTGTTGAGGTTGGCCCAAGTCAAGTATCCTGGTCACTGCATTCCTGGAGCTAATGGAATGACTTCACTTGTGTGTCTCAAGGACATTTATATAAACCACATTTTGAAGTTGCTGAGGCTGATCCAGAATATAATTTTCAACTCGGCACCTCACACTACAGCCTATTCCCGAGAGTAAAAGAATTTTCACATTTGCTTTGGATTGGCAAATGTATTAAAAACGGAAAGGAAGGGGCACCTGGGTGGCTCAGTGGGTTAAGTGTCTGTCTTCTGCTCAGGTCATGATCCCAGGGTTCTGGAATCGAGCCCCGCATCGGGCTCCCTGCTCAGTGGGGGCCTGCTTCTCCCGCTCTCTCTGCCTGTTGCTCCCCCTGCTCATGCTCTCTGTCAAATAAAATCTTAAAAAAAAGGTTTATGGGTAGCTCCACAGGCATATATACTAGCATACAAGCCTACCTGTTTGTAGGTGGTCATCATGCCTCATAATCGTGTAATTTAAATTGCCTCCTTTGGGGCAACTTAGGTTAGCTTTGCGTGTGGGTACTCGTTACCTTTTTGAAACATGGTAGCAAACGCTCTCGCACATCTCTCAGTTTTAACATCTTGAGTAGTGTGACCACCATTATTTTACAAGTAACTAGTAGTGAGTTGGTGCAAAGTATGCTGGGTCCCTGAAGTAATTTAATGTTAAACAGGGAGGCAAAACTAAGGTAACTCGCCAGGCTTTGTGAGTGTGGTCTTAATTGGGCCCAGTTCCAGTACAGGGTGACCACTTGTCTTGGTTTGTCTGGGACTTAAGCAGGACTTTCCATCCTCGAACTGGGACAGGTGGCCACCCCGCTATGTTCTGTGCCTTCATCTTAGAGGCACAGGAAGCCTTTCCCACCCTCACCAGCTTTGCTGGATCAGCTTTGCGGGATCCAGGCTCTGCTTTGGCTCTCCTCTGAGTTCTGGCAGGAGGAAGGGGGAGGTGGTAGCTGGATGAATGACTCACACCTGAGTCCTAAGTCCATTTGTTGTGTGGCCTGGTGTCTTGGGTCAGCAGGAGCCAGTCTTTGCATTTAAAAACCTTAGGACTCTGGGACCTGCTGACTCCTGGCCTTCCAAGCCTTGTGCTATATTGATGGCTCTTGTTTGTGAGAGAATTTCAAGGCTTTCCAAGTCTTGAGGCAAAGGGCAGAAATACTTGTTGAAGGGGGAGATGAGAGGTAGGAATAAATTGACGAAAAGAATATGAAGAAAGGGGGAAAGCGAGAGTGTGGGGGGTGGGGTATGTGATTCTAGCAAGAGGGCTTAGTTATCTGAGCCAGAGTGTAGTAAGGGGCTGCTTCCATGGTGGGGGGGGGGGGGGGGAGCAGAGCAGTGCACCAAGAAAACATGTTGCCTGATGTCTGAGTAATGTCCATGGGTAAGTCAGCCACTGCCAAGCACCAGCTGAACTGCATGGTTGGGGAGAGTGTGGGTAGTGGCTGGTGGTCTGTCACAGGTACCTGGAGTCAGACAAGAGACTAGATGGTCTCCAAGGGCTTAGGAGTCATTTTGACTTTCATTGCAGCAGAGGGCTGTGTCCTGTCTTCATAAACACAGAACGGTATGCGTGTAGGGAAGAGGAAGCGTAGATTGAGGCCCTGATCCCAAGTGTGTGGTCCCGGGTTTCCTCATGAGCACTTCTCCATGTTAGCCAGGAGCCTTTTCAAATATCACAACCTTTAAAAGGGCAAACAGGAGAAAACAGATTTAAAGGTGCCCAACTAATTACTGAGTAGCAGTTACATGCCAGGTGTTAATAGGTACTGGCTATATAAATACAGCCATGTCCAACGCCAAGTGTCTGCCCTTGTGGAGGTTACGTTCCTGGGAGATAAATACAAAAGTCAGATAGGAACAATGTGCTATGACGAGAAATAAAGCAGGGTACGAGGCAAGGAGGTAAAAAGATGTACCCTGTTTTTAAATTTTTCAAAATTTAGATTCTGTTAACGTATAATGTATTCTTGGTGTCTGAGGTAGAGGTCCTGATTCAACAGTCTTAGAGAACATCCAGTGCTTACTCCATCGTGTGCCCTCCTTAATGCCCATCACCTAGTTACCCTCTCCCTCCATCCCTTCCCCTGTACCCATCCCAGGCTTGTTTCCTGTGACGAAAGAGTCTCTTGTGAGAAGTGCCTTTTTACCACACCCTGATGGCATAATACATATTGATGTAGTAGCTTTTAAATGTTTCAGTTTATATAAATTTTATTTAAATTTAACAACATACTGATTGGGCTGGTAAGGAGGCTGGTGTTTTCCGAGGAAGTGACATTGAGCTGAGACCCAAAGGATGAAAAGGAGCTACCCATTTTCACCAGTGTATTAGACACTATTTATCACAAAGTCAGCCTTCTTCTAAAGAGAAAATTAGAGTGTAGTTTGTAGAGCAACACCGACCCTCACAGGATGACATCTCCAGAGATTTCTGCTTTTACCTGCTGAGGGGAGAGGGTTTGGGGCAGCAGGAAGCTACAGGATGGGAACCTTCTGTAGCCCGGGCTAGGATTTTCTGTCCAGAGTCTGACGCCTGCACCTGAGCAGCAGGACCTGGCCAGAAAAATGGACGCAACTGTACTGGCAGGGACTCATTTATCCAAATGCCTAAGTGACTGTAGTTACTGCCAGACAATCCCCTCTGCTTCCAGAGATTCCTTCTCAGGCTTCAGGAGGACTAATTCATGTAGTCTCTTCTCAAATTGCCAGCACCTCCTCTCCCGAACTCCAGAACTCCGATGACCTTGCCAATTTATACTTTCTTCCTCCTGCCACCACCTCCACCAACGTTTCTGCAGCTCAGTCTGTAATGTTGACCTCAATTGGCTTATTCCCAACAGCATACAAGCAGGGCACCAGTATCTTCAATCCTGAAAACAAACTGTTGACCTCACAGCCCCTGTAGGCATCTGTGCCTTCTCTATGCCTCTCTTCTTGGCAAAACTTTGAAAAACTGTTATCTGTTCTCTTGCATTGTCTTCTCGGCCCGTTGCTCCACTTAAATAGGTGCCTTTATCAAGGTTATTATTACATTGCCAAGTGTAGTAAACATTTTTCTGACCATATTAAATTCTAGTTTGGGGACATCTGGGTGGCTTAGTTGGTTAAATGTTTGCCGTCAGCTCAGGTTATGATCCTGGGGTCTGGGGTAGAGCCCTGGTCGGGCTCTCTGGCTCATCAGGGAGTCTGCTTCTCCCTCTTCCTCTGCCTCTCCCCCTCTTGCCACCAATCGTTCTCTCTCTCTCTCTCTCTGGAATAAATAAAATCTTTTCAAAAATTCCAGTTTTTAAGAACACCTGGCTGGCTCAGTTGGTAGAGTATGGGGCTCTTTTTTCTCTTTTTAAAAAAAGATTATTTCAGAGAGCGAAACAGAGAGTGGGGTGGGAGGTTGGGGCAGAGAGAGACAAAGTAGGGTGGAAGGTTGGGGCAGAAAGAGAGAGTGTATCCTAAACAGGTTCCATGCTGAGCACACAGCCTGACACTGGCTCCATCTCACAGCCCTGTGGTCATGATCTGAGCCGCAACCAGGAGCTGGATGCTTAACCACCCAGGTGCCCCACGCATGTGGCTCTTGCTGTCAAGGTCAGCAGTTCAACCCCATGGTGGGCATAAAGGCTACTCTTAAAAAAAAAAAAATGTTTTTTGCATTGGAGGCAATTGACCAAAACAACTTCCTGGAAATTATTTCTTTCCTTGTCTACAATGACGCTCGATGGGCTTGTTTTCCTCCTGTCTTTTTGACTGCTACTTCCCAAGTCTTTTGGTAAATGTTAGTGTCACCCAGTGCTTAGGTTTCTGTCTCTCTTCTACCTAGATGATTTCATCTCATCCCATCTATAGGCTGAAGAGTCCCAAAAGTCTATTTCTAGCCCATGTTCTCCCTTGAGCTCCAGAGTTATAACTCCGACTGTCTCCTTGACATGACTCAGATGTCTAACATGCAGCTCACGCTGAAGTCCTGATCTCCCACCCAAACTCCTGGTGTTTCCTGTCTCTGTAAATAGTACCACCACCATTAATGCAATTATCCTCCACTTGTAATCCATTAGCTATACACCTCCACATAGATCTTTCTCCAACTCCACCGGCCCGGCCTGGTCGAGCCTCCTGAAAGATCTTACTACTTCCCTTCCTCCTACCAACTACATGCTCCACACAGTCACAGAACGATCTTTCTAAACCATCGATCAGATCGGGCTGCTTGCTGCTTACCCTTCGTCCTCTGAGGCGGCTAAATACAAACAATAAAATCCAACCTTCCTGTGCCTTCCCTGACAAGTCTCATGCTTTGGTCCTTGCCTTCATTGCATTTCACTCTCCGCCCATTAAGCTCTGATGATGCTGGCCTTGATGTTCCTGGAACATACCAAGGTCATTCTTAACTCGGAGGCTTTGCACTTGATCTCCTTGAATGGCTGTCCCACTTCTTTCCATGGCTGGTGGCTTCTTCGGCAGGTTTCTGCTTACATGTAGTGCTGCCCCTGCCTTCCCCCACTTCACTTTCTATATCAGCATTTATTTTCCTCACAATACTTAATCTATTTAACATTCTCTTATTTGTGTGTGCTTATCGTATCTTACCCACTAGAAGACAGACCCCCCCCAGCACCAAAGTCCTTTTTCTGTCTTGTTTACCACTTTCTCTTACCAGGTAAATATTTACGAACGGGTTGATTGACACAGAGCACACTGGCAGCTTTCTGGTCATGGGCTGGGCCGGTACTCAAGAGATTCTCCAGAGGACGTCCTTGCCATTCAGTGGCCCCTGGGCAAACAGGCCTTCCTAACTAGGCTTTCAAAATTCACAAACTAGCCCTTGGTTTGTAAGAGATATTAAAGTCATACTTGCTGGGGTGCCTGGGTGGCTCAGTTAAGCATCTGACTCTTGATTTTAGGCCAGGTCGCGATCTCAGGGCTGGGAGATTGAGCCCCACACTGGGCTCTGCCCTGCATGTGGAACCTGCTTAAAATTCTCTCTCTCCCTCTGCCCCTGCTCTCTTTTTCAAAAAATAAAAATATAAAATATAAAAAGCAAGTTATACTTGCCTTCCCCTCATTGGTATCTCCCCAAGTCTGGTTCCTGGAATGTTCAGCATCTCAGGGTCGGGCCTGGAGCTCCATGGGTAGCCAGCTGGCAGGCTGTGCTGTGGACCTCTCAGACAGATTGCCTTCTCTTGTGGTTTTTGCCCATGTGCTGGGCTTCAGATGCCACACTGGGGCTGCTGTTCTGTGGTTCCGCTAGGGAGGATATAGTGGAAGATGGTAGGACATGCCTGTCATGATGCTCTCCTCTACAAAACAGCCCTCGGCGGCCTACACCACCCTGCATTTGACTGAGCATACCTGGCCCCTGTTGACAGGACTTGTGCATGTGACCTTGATTTCACAGAGGGATGCTGTGGCCTACAGGGCTGGAAGCTACTTCCAGGGTCACACTGTGGGTATGTAGTCAAGCTGTACTGGCATTCAGCTTCTGATGGTCACACCAGGGTTCTGGAGAGTAGAGAGGGCAGCTCTGTCCTGGAATAGAGAGTAGGTTCTGTCCTGGAGAGTAAAGAGGGCAGCTTCTGGAGGCATCTCAGTGAGGGGGCTGTTTTGCATGACTCCTGGCCCTCTGGCACCATCTGCTGGCCAGAGCCAATCAGTGCTTGGGGACTGGCCAGGACCAGATCATAGGGCGACCAACCACCTCCCTGTCCTTGCCTTTGCTGGGCACTGTGAAGCCATCTTGGTACCCACGTATCCCCATGGACTTTCTCTCCCGGGGGGAGCTGGAACAGAGGTATCGCATGCTCTTCTGGGAAGCTTTGACTCATCCGTGGTTCAATCCCACCTCCCCACTCTCCTGCTGTGTGGCCTGGGACAGGTTACATACATTAGCCGTCTTAGTTTCACGGGCAAGCCCACTCTGGTTTGATAACCCTTCAGTGCAGCCTGGAACCCACAGGTCTCTGATGGTGTTGGGCACAGATATGGGTCAGGAGGTTTTCTCCTCTTCCATTTAGGTGTGGATGCCACTTTTGCCTAGAGCTTCTATAGCAGCTTCCCGAGGATGGGTCTATAGCCTGCCAGAGGAGGGCCCTGTACTAGAAGCAAGGAAGCTGAGGAGGGGGCACTCTCTGCAGCTTTGTCCAAGGCCTCAGTTGGACTCTTGGGCCCTGGGCAGGTGAGTCCACTCTGCACAGAGGAACCTTGCAACAATCTCCCACCTTCCTTCCCAACATCTTGCATTACTCCTCCAGCCTTGGCTGTGAAGGGTTGGACAACCAGGTGAAAGGAGAGGCTACAGCAGCTCAAAAACTTCTTAATTCCTTGAGAAATTGACACTGGCACCATGCTGAGCATGGAACATACAGTCTCACATTGTATGACTCCCTATTGATAAAAACTTGATATATTACTAGTATGCAGTGCACAAATATGAGTACTGCTCAGTGAATTTTTATATATGGACACACTCATGGCACTATCCCTTGGATCAAGATCAGAGAATTTCTAGCATCCCAGAAGCTTCCCTCCTCTGTGGCAGGTAACTACTATGCTATCTTCTCTACATTAGTTTTTGCCTGTTTTCAATCTTCATTTCAGTGCACTCAGACGGTAAGTACTCCTGCGTCAAGCTTCTTTTGTTCAACATTACGTCTATGAGATTCATCCACACTGTTGTTGGGGCCAGGAGTTTCTTTTTTCTTGCTGTTTACTCTTCCACTGGGTGAATGCATGAGGGTGTTTTTTAATTTACAGTTGATGAATTTGTTATTCCTGGCTTTTTCTATCAAAGTTGCTGTGAACATTCTTAAACATATATTTTTTAAAGATTTTATTTATTTATTTGCAGGGAGAAAGAGTCAGAGAGACAGTGCACAGGCAGGCAGAGTGGGAGGCAGAGGCAGAAGGAGAAGCAGGCTCCCTGTCAAGCAAGGAACCCGATGTGGCACTTGATCCCAGGACACTGGAATCATGACCAGAGCTGAAGGCAGCCGCTTAACCAACTGAACCACCCAGGCATCCCTTAAATATATTTTTTGGTGCACGTTAGAATGTATCCCTGTTGGGTGTTTGTCTGTAATTGAAATGACTGAGCCACTGGGTATATGTATGGTTTAGCTTCCGTAGACACTGGCAGTCTTCTGGTCTACCAGCCCGCACTCCCACCAGCTACCTGGGAGACTTGCAATTGTTCCCCATCCTTACTAAGTACTTGGTGTGGCCAAGCTATTAAGTCGGCTCTCCTAGTGACTCAAATAATTAATTTGCACAAAAATCCCGTGAAGCAGGTACTGCGATAAGCCCCATCCTATAGATAAAAAGTCTGAGGCTACAAAGAGGAAACCACTTGCCCTTCCCGATGACACAAGATGTGGGCAGCAAGCGGGAAGCACTGGGTCTGCAGGATCCTTGTGCACCTGTGACCACACATTATTTTATTTTATAGGTTTTTTAAAAAATTTTATTTGACAGAGAGAGACAGAGAGAGACGGAACACAAGCAGGGGGAGTGAGAGGGAGAAGCAGGCTCCCCACCGAGCAAGGAGCCCGATGCAGGGGTCAATCCCAGGACCCTGGGATCATGACCCAAGCCAAAGGCAGTTGCTTAATGACTGAGCCACCCAGGTGCCCCCATATGTAATTTTAAAGTCAGAAAATATGGGTATGCCAAAATGATAGGTCTTTTATTTTTTAACTTTCTGTTTGTCTGTTATATTGGATGGCAGAAATGCAATGTGCTTAACTTCCTGGCACAGTCAGTCAAGTGAGTGTCTGATCAGACATTGCAGGGGTACACTCAATCACACCGAGGGTTCTTGTCCCTCTTCTCTCTAGTCAGAGCTCCATCCTGCAGAGCTAATGCAGTCATGGCATGGAGTGGGAGGTGAGAGTTGGAAGTTGTCCCATCTTCAGTCATCATCCATCCTCCTGTACTGGCCCCGGGACGCAGGCACACCTCATCCTGGCCCCTTGTGAGCTGTCATCCTTAGTTTCTGCTGTGCCCACAGACAGCTGCATTTGTGTGTGGCTTCTGGCTTGGATGGTGTAGGTTCATCTAGGTCCACCAAGTTCCCTTGATTACATCGCACTAGCCCCTTCTTTGCCATCTATTTCCTCTTTGAGCAACTGCTATGATGTTTTAGGGCTTTAGGACACATTTAGAGGGACTCTGAGATCCTTACATATTAGGTATGAGCCTGAGACACTTTCAGGCCACCTGCCTAGGCACACCCAGCTGTCTTTTCTATTTAACTGATCCCGTATTTTCTCATAATGGAAGACTTTAGACTTTTCTCACAGACTAAGGCATAGATTCTCTCTACTCTCAGAGCCTACAAACCTTTCTGGGGTTCCTAAGCTCTCCCTATCCCTGCACAGAGAGGATGGGGAGAGGGGGTGGGAGAGAGACCTTTCTCAGAGACTGCCCCCCCACCAAGAGCTAACTGCAATGCTCTCTTTGCTGCAATTTTTTTCCCACCCCTATCCTTTTGGAAAATTGGTTCTGGTATCATCATGCCTTCTTTGTCCTAACTCTGCTGTTGCTGGTATACAATTTAAGATCTGAGTCCTTCAGCCTCCTGGGATTTCAGTAGTCCAAAAAATCTTCTTGCTCTAAAAAGTCCATCTATTTTAAGAGTTCATTTTGCAAATCAAGATCCAAGAATTTGACTTTTTTCTTTGCATTCAGCCCTCTCTTTTCTGGAGTATTAAGGTAGTCTGATTTTTATTTATTTTTTTTAAAGATTTTATTTATTTATTTGACAGAGAGAGATCACAAGTAGATGGAGAGGCAGGCAGAGAGAGAGAGAGAGAGAGAGGGAAGCAGGCTCCCTGCTGAACAGAGAGCCCGATGCGGGACTCGATCCCAGGACCCTGAGATCATGACCTGAGCTGAAGGCAGCAACTTAACCCACTGAGCCACCCAGGTGCCCGGTAGTCTGATTTTTAGATGGAAGGCTTAGATTTGGAAAAAGGAAGAAGGAAGGTCAGAGATCTCATGGGGACTGGATTACTTCTTAGCTTATGCAGTCCTATGGGCTGGAACACATCTCCAGAGTTCAGTCTGTCCCATGGGTAGGTGCCTGACAAAGGGAGTGTAAAATGAATTCTGGGTAGCAAAGTCCCATTTCAGACGCACTGAGAGAGCTGGTCCTCATAAGAATTCTCCTGTGAACAACTGACAGCAACCAAACTCAATTTACAAAGGGAGATAATCTCTGGAAATGAATTTACCACAAAAAGCAGATTTTCCCACCTGGACTTGAATGTGAGCACTTTAGCTTCCTTGCAAGTAGGATGCCGGAAACAGTAGTAAATCAGAAAATATTCCTGGCATTTAAGGGCTGTAGCTAAAATTCAGTATGTGGGTTGTTGTCCAGCAGCATAATGGGGCTGAAGCTTGTTCCACAGTGGCTGTGTGACAGTGGGGATGTCCTTTCTCTTTGATTTTATTTCCTCCCTCTGTAGAATAAAGAGCTTTGAGCACATGGTGTGTGGAGTGACAGAAGTTAGGACAAGACCTCGACCTTTGTGGGGCCAGCTTTGAAGCCAGAGGAACCCCCCCTTTCCTTGCACTCTTACTCACCTAGAGGACCTTGTGGTGGGCTGGTCCTTCCTGATCTGGGCTAGTGATTATGAATAAATGAGGGATAACTGGTCACCAGCCTGCACCCAACAGTCCTGTAACAGCCTTGTCCATCCTGAGAGGAGAGTATGAAGGATGGAGAGGGTTGATTCATAAAGTGTGGGGCTAAATGAGTCACCTTTGACAGACACTGGTGGCCCTTTCTTAGCAGTAATTCATCACTGAGACCCTACCTACTTAAACAGGTTTCTCAACTTACCCTGGGCTTAAGAATCTCTTGGAGAATTTGTTTAAAAGGCAGAAAAGCCTACCACCAGGAATTCAGATTCATTAGCTCAAGTGCAGACCCAGGAGTCTGCATTTTTCTTGACTTGATGCCAATTTATTTTTTGAAACTTTTTTTCCAGAAGATTTATTCATTTAACAGAGATAGAGAGCACAAGCAGGGGGAGCAGCAGAGGGAGAGGAGGAAGCAGGCTCCCCACGGAGCAGGGAGCCCGATGCAGGGCTTGATGCAAGGACCCTGGGATCATGACCTGAGCCGAAGGCAGACACTTAACCAACCGAGCCACCCAGAAAGTAAAACATTCTTTGAATATGTAATATATTCATATGGATTGAAATCCAAAAAGTAGAAAGGGATATAAAATGAACAAATCACCCCAACCCCTGTACCCTAGTCCCCTTCCCCATGAGGCAAACAATATCTTATGTGTCTTTCCTGAGATAATCTATGAATATAAGAGCATACATGAATAAATGAAATCTGCATTTTAAAAAGAAGCATCTCTTGGTGATTCTAATATTGGGGGTCCCCAGACATAGTTGGAAAAATATACCTACTTCATGCTGGGTCCTCAGGCTGGGTGTGTGACCCGGAATTGCTCAGTCCTTCCTGCTCAGGATGTTTAACGAGACTTTGCAAGGTGCCACCTTGAATGCCATGGGCGCCGGAGCAAAGGGGCCGCAGTGGGCCTTGCCTAGGGGACCTGAATCCTGAGCTGCAGAGGGCAGGGCTGTGTTGTGGAAAAAAAGTATGAGAGCTTTAGGTCCTTTCATCTCCCTGCCATCAGCGGTGGCACCTGGCAGACACTAGATACCACAGCAGGTAGACAAAGACCTGGTAACCCAAGAAGCCGCTTGGCCTCCCTGCCCAGTCCCATCCCAGAAGAGCTGTAGGCCTCTGATTTCTTTAGGAGGCCCCGTGTGGAAGTGTCTTTTGTCTCCCTGGCGTCAGGAATCCCATCACATGCCTGGTGGTTAGGTGAGACAGGCGCCTCAGTCTCCTAGGGAGGGGTGGCAATGTTCACCCAGCAGCAATGGGGTGGAGTCTCTCAGAAACCCTGACTGGATGGCATGAGGCGGGGTGGGGGGGGAGGGGGGCAGTGTTTTGCCACGAACTCTAACCCCTTTCCTTTAGCGTTGGTTTCATCCTATGGACCCAGGGGACTTCAGGGAGCATCCCATACAAGAGTTCTGTGCACGCTGCACCCTGGCTGCCTGGTTCCCCCCCAGAATCATACAGGACTGCCTCACACACGTTTTCGCTCAGTACCTGACTACTGAGTGAATGGAATTTCGCCGCTAGGGAGGCCTCCTTTCCAGATTTGGGGTTTCGCTGCAGCAAAGGTTCTTGTGGCCTGGAGGCCTCTTTAGAAAACAGCGGTAGGCAACAAGGCTGAAGAGCACTACACTGTGCTGTTCTGGATCTGTTCTAAGGCATAAAGCTGGGAAAGGGGGGCGCCTGGGTGGCTCAGTGGGTTAACGCCTCTGCTTTCGGCTCAGGTCATGATCCCAGAGTCCTGGGATCAAGCCCACACCCCCCCCCCCCCCCGCCCCCAGCTCTCTGCTCAGCGGGGAGCCTGCAGGCCTGCCTCTCTGCCTATTTGTGCGCCCTCTCTCTGTCAAATAAATAAGTAAAATCTTGTTTTTTTTTAAGATTTTATTTATTTATTTGAGAGAGAGACAGTGAGAGAGAGCATGAGCGAGGAGAAGGTCAAAGGGAGAAGCAGACTCCCCATGGAGCCGGGAGCCCGATGTGGGACTCGATCCCAGGACCCCGGGATCATGACCTGAGCCGAAGGCAGTCGTCCAACCAACTGAGCCACCCAGGCGTCCCAATAAGTAAAATCTTTTTATAAAAAAAAAAAGGCTGGGAAAGGGCAACACACTGCCCCTCATGGGTCATTGTGGAGAGTGAGCTATAACGCATGCCAGATCCAAGGGATATCACTGAGACCCTAAGAGGAATCCCAGAGCGGCGACTGCCATCGCCCATCTGCCATTTTTCCTCCGGGTTCCCACACCCCATCACGAAAGGGGAGTCACCCTCCTCAACACGAAGCCCTCCGCGCCACACACCCACTCGCAGTTTCTAGGCTTTTCAGGACTGGGGTCTTTAATTCGGCTTAGGCCAGCCCCTGCCTGAAGGACCTTTGCGGCTGCAGAGTGCCCCAGGCAGCCCCGTGTTCCTGCTTTCAAGAGCGAGCCGCGCTTGCAGGAGTGCCGTGGGGTGGGGCGGGGGTGCGGGGGGCCGTGTGAGAACGAAGCCCCGCCCCCGCGCCGTCGCGCCCGCCGCCTGCCCGCCCCGCCGTCCTCTGCCTGCGTCAGGCGATCTCGGCGGCCAGCCCCACCGCTCTGTGACGCCACGGGCGCCGGGGTCCTCCGCGCCTGCGCCCGCTCTTATAAAGGCCGACGCCGCGCCGCGCCGCCGTAGTGGCCTTGTTCTCCTTTTTTCTCCCCACGTTCTGGAGGCCGCTGTGTTTTTATCAGCCTCCGACCCGCAGTCGGCCTGAGACCGAGCACCGTGAGTGGCCGCCGACCGAGCGGGAAGGGGCGGGGGCGCCGTAGATTGGCGAGCTGGGTGGCCGCAGGGTGAGGCTTGGGCCTGCCGGAGGCGGGAAGCACTGGGCCTGGCCTCTCTAAGGCCCAGTGGAACCCGTCGCCCACCCTGTTCTCGGGAGGTGGCGGCAAGCCCCTCTCCTAGCTGCGCGTCCTCATAGCGCCTCGTGGGCGTAGGGGCTGGCGGGCGAGCGGGAGAAGGTGCGAGAGGGGCCCGGGATTGGTCCTTCCTCGCACGGGGCGAGTGTCCGCCTGCGGGGAGCTCGTCTTCAAGGCCCAGGCGGCGGCCCGGAGCCTTCTTTGGCCGTGAGCCTGCCGGCCTCCGGGACCCAGGGTGGGGGTGGTGGCGGGACTTTGAGTGGAGGCCCCTAGGCTGGCGTGGGCGTGCGTTTGTTGTTTTGGTGTCTGGAAGGAGCGTGGCGGTGGGAGTCTGGGAGCGCTGGATTTTCCGCTCGCGTCCTTTCTCTTCCTTTTATCTGGCGTTACTAGTCACCGGTGCTTGGGCTGCACGTTTGCCCAGCAGACTGCTTGCTCCTTCAGAATATTTTTCTCCATTATTTTGCCATAGCCTGGAGTTGGTGAAACTGTTGAAATAGCAGATGTTCTCATCATAGTGGTGTGACTTTTAGACGGCCCAATTCTTTCAAAGCCAGACACTTTAAGTTTTGCAAGAATTGGAGATTGACTTGGACAAGGGTCTCAGGTTTGGGTTTTGGGGTCGGGTTTGGGTTTTCCATCAGAGCCTCACAATAGAGTGTATCTGTGTTACAGAGCAGTGCATATTTGTCCATTCAGCTTTCAAAAGGTGTCAGAATTCGAGTCACTGAAAACACAGGTGTTTTCTTTACGTTGTTGATAGAATCTACCTCAAGCCATTCACGGAGGGTGATTGATTTTCCAGATAAGGAACTTTAGGAATTGTCTTGCAAGCATGTCAAATCAAGATCTCGTCTGTTATCAATACAGTTTTGAGTTGAATCCTAGCTCTATGACATTAAAAAAAGTTTCTCTTTGAGTGTTAAGTTGGGGATCACAAAATACATTCGATTACAGATTAATCCATTGCTGCCTGCTTATTTAATAAGATCTCAGCTCCCTTAAGAGTAACCTAATACAGAAATTTGACTGTGACTAAGCAGATCTGGTTATTTACCAAGAGTTATTTGAAAGAAATATGAAATGGTTATCGTGCTTAAAATTTTATCAACTGTATTGCCAGACTTGTCTTTCTTCAGTGTTCATTCCAGTACTATGGAATATAAAAAGAGTATAGAATGTTTTGTAATTAAAAGTTGGGTTCACGTTAAAATATTTCTTTGGGGGGTGTCTTTTGTTATTGCCTTGTCACAGGGAAGGTCCTATGCTCTGGGCCCTTCTCTATTGAATAGGACAACTGC
The DNA here is from genome assembly GCF_902655055.1 of Lutra lutra. Classification (NCBI taxonomy): domain Eukaryota; kingdom Metazoa; phylum Chordata; class Mammalia; order Carnivora; family Mustelidae; genus Lutra; species Lutra lutra. The sequence continues at coordinate 73,562,352 of NC_062282.1, read as the reverse complement.
ATTATTGGCAAGCACTAAGCAACATGGAGGAACAGACATATTTGTGAACTGAAAAGTGAAATCTGATTCTCTTCAACCATGGATGAGTGAGAGCAGGATATATCAGTGGCTGATTTTAAAACATAGTTTTACCTTTTTGCTTCCTTTCTCTAACAGCTTATTTGGGAGATGGAAATAATTGTCTAAGAAAAGCCAAATGAATATTTTAACTGATTTAATGGAGGCTTTGATCCTAAAATAGGTGTAGGGAATGTTTTAAATGCCAAATTCTACAGTCTTAATAGTGACATTGCAGGATTATGAATACCTGAGAAGCACGGTCCTTTTAAATTCTGTATTTGATATTTGAAGGGATTATGAAGTAATTATCAGGTATTGCTGCCCTTGTTTCTTCCCTCAAGAATCTGAAAATAGATTGATTGCTTAGAACTTTAAATTGTAAAGAATTGGTTTTTGTTTTGTTTTGTTTTAGTTTTTGCTAGAACTTAAGTCCTTTGTAGTTAATTGCTTAGCTAATTTTTATCTAAGAGGTATCTTTTTCCCAATGATTCACAATTAATCTGAGTTAATAAATACATTTTTGAAGCAAGTAACAGGTAATTTCTATGAGGATTTTAGCAGAAAAACTTGGACACCTGGACAGTCAGTAATGAAAGATAAAAAGGCCTGTTAAATTTAAGTACCTTATTTGGTTTAGCAGATTAGATTTATTCTTAAAGATATTATTATTTTGTATATTTTACATTGATGCAAACATAAAACAAGAATCTCATACTCTCTTTGGATCACAACTCATTTTTTCAATGGTAAGTCTCACTATTGGAAAGTTTGTATTTTATTTGGTAGCTTTGTTTATTTTGGACTGACCACCCTCTGGTTTGCAGGTTGATTGTGGCAGCTAACTATAAAGATGAGAATAGTCCGTATTCAGTGACAGCAGAAAGACAGGCAAAGGGGTCCCTGGGTGATGCAGTCGGTTAAGCCTCCAGGTCTTGGTTTTGGCTCCAGTCCTGATCTCAGGGTGATGGGATTGAGCCCCGTGTGGGGTTCCATGCTCAGCACAGAGTCTGCTTAAGATTCTTGCTTCCTCTGTCCCTCCCTCATGTGGATATGTGCACACATGCATTGTTCCTCTCCTGCTCTCTTTAAAATAAATAAATATTTTTTAAAAGATTTTATTTATTTGACAGAGAGAGATCACAAGTAGACAGAGAGGCAGGCAGAGAGAGAGAGGGAAGCAGGCTCCCTGCTGAACAGAGAGCCCCACGTGGGGCTCGATCCCATGACCCTGAGATCATCACCCGGGCCGAAGGCAGCGGCTTAACCCACTGAGCCACCCAGGCGCCCCGAAAATAAATAAATTTTTTTAAAAATGCAGGCACAGACTAAATAAGTTTATTTTAAATATATTTTGCATTAAAAATATAGAATGTAAAAAAAAATGTAGAATGTAACTCTTAAATTTGTATCAGTAGGAAGTTCAGTAGGGCAAGCCTTAAAAACTTGTGTTCCTAGGAGCTATACTTGGAAAAAATTGATAGCAACACTTCTGTGCTGGCCTGTGAATAACCACTTGCAGTGTTTTACAGGGTTATGTAGATAACTACATGGCCTTAGGATTTTATACATAATTTCTTTTCTTTTTTTTTTTTTAAAGATTTTATTTATTTATTTGACAGAGATCACAAGTAGGCAGAGAGGCAGGCAGAGAGAAAGGGGGAAGCAGGCTCCCTGCCGAGCAGAGAGCCCAACTCAGGGCTCGATCCCAGGACGCTGGGATCATGACCTGAGCCGAAGGCAGAGGCTTTAACCCACTGAACCACCCAGGCGCCTCTTATACATAATTTCTAAAAACAGACTAGTTGATGAAATGTATGAAATAAATCTCTCTTAAATTTCAAATTCAATATAATACTTTTTTTTAGATGCCTTCAATTAAGTTGCAGAGTTCCGATGGAGAGATATTTGAAGTTGATGTTGAAATCGCCAAACAGTCTGTGACTATCAAGACCATGTTGGAAGGTAAGTTTATTAGAAGATTTGGCCAGGGAAAGAGGAAGTAATATTTAGTTGGAGATAACCTGTGAACATTGAATTTATACATGGCTCAATTTGTCATTAAATCCTCAAAAGTATGAAGGAGTCAAGTTTACATTTTTTAAATTAAAGAATTAACTGCATCTTTCTGATACAGGACATCCTTTCTGCATTGTCTGAAATAGTGGATTTTTTTCATCTAGGGAAGACCATAAGCTAATATTGAAGTGATTTCCAAGCATCAGACAATGGCCCAATTCTGTTTCTAGTGAATTTGGATTCACAGTTTCTAATGAGAAAAAAGGCTCTGAAAAAGAGATACCTTCCTGTATGGTATCTAAATACAGTACTTTGTTTCAACAGAGAAGTAAGCTGAGTAGATGGTAAACTGAGATGTCTTTTTTTTTTTTTTTTTAACCAAGTTTTCCATTTTGTCCATTTTGTCATTCCTCTGAAACTGCTACAAAGCATATACACAGCACATTGAAGAGGTAAAGTTAGAAAACAGGTCCTGAAACATTTTGAAACTTTAAAGTTAATATTAACCAGTGGAATGGTAGACATTAATAGTATATGGAGACATTACAATTTGATTTCTAGCATTGGTGGGAAAAAAACTAACTAATAAGACTTCTCTTTAGTATTCAGATATCAAAGGTTTTCATGTAGCTTATGCTTAAGAGAAAAGTTACCTGTGAAGCACTAGCTCTGGGGGTCAAAGGAAGGTAAGTGTGAAATAGTCTTTGTTCTTGAAGAATTTTTAAACTAGAAAGGGAGAAAGACACCAAACAAGACAGGCTGTCACGTGTAATTAGTGTATTAGTGTAGTGTGCCAAGGGGTGCTGGATTCCATCTTGACTGATGTTATTTTTCAAGCTTATGGAGAAACTACAGTGGATAGTACTAGTGAGATGGTACTTTCAAATCTAGTAAAATTAGAATGTTTTGGGAGATTATTTTGAAGTAAAGTAGACAGGCTATGTTAGCGAAAAGGAGAGTTGAGGTTTTTAGTTGGGGTTTATTGGTGTGGAATGAGATTGTGATTCTGTAGTTGGTAAAACTCAAGAATGGGTTTGAGAGAAATGGAAAGTGACTTTGAGGTGACCATGTCAGGTATGTTCCGTCCGCCCTCCCACTTCCCAGAAGATTTTTGTATCAGTCTACTAGGCAGTTGAGTAGTATATGGATCTTGGCCTCTGAGCTGTGGACTTCTGGAGATATATAGACTGTGTGGTGGATTATAGGAGTATTTATGGGAGTAAATGAGGTTGGCAGTCAGCTATATTGGGATGGGAGGCAGGTGTTAAGCAGGTGGAAGTCAGAAGTGGAGAATCAGTGGAGTAAGATTTATGGAAGCCAAGGGTAGAGGGAGGCATTTTGAGGTGATCAGAATGATTATCACATTCATATACTGCACTCTGGTCATTTGGAATTTCATAATAAGACATTTCTTAATTGGCATTTATTAGGTGTGGTAGAGGCAGAAGCTAGATTGCAGAGTGTGTGTCTTCTATTTTCTAAGCTGGTGACTTCTGTTTGCTGATAAAAGCCGAAGGTGTAACTCTTTTGGTAATTAGTACCAATCATATGGTGCTTAGAGTTCTGTATCCTGGTAACTTAAATAAATAGATGACTTCTATTTTGTTGTAAATGCCTTGGTACATCCTTTAGTCACTGTTCATCAAGTACCTGTTGAGTGAAGAACTATGGCATGGTCACTAATAAAGAGTGTGAAAGCAATCCAGATGTCCCTAAAGGCAGGTGAATAAGGCTTTATCTAGAAGATGTAGAAACTAATACCAGAATTGCTGCCTGAATACTTGCTTTGGCAGTGAAAGTGCTCTTTATTTCATCTCGTTGGTGTCTGGCACACTGATCTCTCCTGTGCTGCTTCAAAGAGGCATTTGCCTAGTGTAAGAACATAGGGCTCCTTGAAGGTTTTCCATGCCCCCTTTGATCACTGAAGCAAGTGGAGTGATAGACAGCAACAGTTAAATGATTCTTTTCTTCCATAGCCTTTGGGCATCAAAGGTGATTGGCTTTAAGTACTAGTGGCTTATATAGAATTCTAGCCTGTTCAGGATTGGAGTCAGTTGAATTTGGCATCTGCAGTATCTCTGATTATGAGTTTTTTGTGCCTTAGAAAACAGGAATAAAACCTAATCACAGGATAATCAGAAGTGAAAATCTTGGCATGGGTACATGTGGATTGACTGATTTGTTCAGGTCCAGGATGTGGTATCAAGATAAAGTTGTCTTTCAGAAGTCCTTGAAACTAAATAGCTTAAAGGCATGACTGTTGATACTTGTGCATTCAGTCTAAAAGTAGAAAAGACCTTGTGCATCCTTAGTTTAAATGCTAGAGAAGTGATCCTAAGGCCCTTATTTTTAATACGACTTATAAGCCTTCTTCCAAATAATGTTTGGATCTAAACCAGTTGGTCTTCTGTATTATATTTCCTGTACTATCTTGATTCCCCAAACACAAGTACTTTATATAGTGTAACTTCTTATTCTTTCCTGATTAAGAATAGTTCATACTAGTACAGGAAAAACAAAAGTGGGCTTAGTCCAAATTGATAGTCATTTTTATAGTTTTACTCTAGGTTGAGATGGGATCAGGGAATAACATTGGTAGAAAGGAGGAGACTAAATGAGTGATCCATCTCTCCAACAAAATAAGATAAATTTTGAATCTGCTCTGCTCTTTACCACTCCAGTGAAACTGCTTGCTAAGCTCAGTGGCCTCCATGTTCTCAAGTGCATCATTTTCTGTTTGATTTCTCATCTAGACCAGTTGACCCCATTTGATCATCCCCTTCTACATTCCACTTCCAGGATACTTTACTGAGCTTTTTGTCTTCTCATCTTTATTGCTTGTAGTTCCCGAGGACTGGCTTAATCATTGGACCTTTTCATTATATTTATACTCCTTCATTTCCTTGGTTATCTCACTTAGACTGATAGTGTTATAAGCTATCTATATATCAGTTCCCCAAACTATCCTCTTTTGATTTTTAGATTGGCGTATTTATTTATTTATTTATTTTTAAAAAGATTTTATTTTTTTATTTGTCAGGGACAGGGAGAGAGAGCGAGCGAGCACAGGCAGACAGAGAGGCAGGCAGAGACAGAGGGAGAAGCAGGCTCCCTGCTGAGCAAGCAGCCCTATGTGGGACTCGATCCCAGGACCCTGGGATCATGACCCGAGCCGAAGGCAGCCGCCCAACCAACTGAGCCACCCAGGCGTCCCTAGACTTGGCGTATTTAACTGCTTGGTCTATTTGTATGTCTTTATAGGTACCTCAGACTTAGGAAACTAAGTTCTTAATTCCCAGCCCTTCAAAATAACAGTTCTCTGGTAGCCTTCCCCATATCAGTTAATGGCAACTCCAGTGGCAGTTTCATCCATTGAGTTCCTCATGTCATAAACCTTAGTCTTCCCTTTCTCACATTGTACTTGCCATCTGTTGGCAAATCTTTTTGCCTCTACCATCAAAATGCATAGAGAATTGGATCATTTCTTCTTCCATAGCTGTAAACCTGTATAGGCCACCATCTTGTGGTAGGATTATTGCCAGCCCCATAGTTGATTTCCTTCTTTTCTCTGCTCCTCACTGTCATCTCTTCCCAATACAGTCGCCAAAATGTTCGAGACCCTGTTATCGTCAGGTCTCCTGTCACTGGTCTCATCTAGTTCTTTCACCCTTGCTAACCATGCTCTAGCAACACTAGATTGCTTTAGTGTTAATAGAACATACCAGAATGTCCTCTCAGAAGGCCTTTGTGTTTATGACTTCTACTGCTTAGGTGTTCTCTCTCCTTTAGGATTTTACTACACAGTATCATCTTGTCAGACATCTTGAGCAGTTCTATCTAAAATTGTAACAATTCTTTTCTATCCTTCCATATTCATTGCTGACTCTCCACTGCCTAGGACACCTGTTACCTATCAAAAATTTAAATGGTTTGACTGAACACTGGCCATGTCAGCATAACTGATACTCAGCTATAAGCAGTATAGAGCTGAAGTAACTTTTGGCCTCTAATATTGGTACTTGCTAACTACTAATTAACTGTGGGCAGCTCTTTTTTAAGTCATGTAGAAACTGGAGGACAGACACATTTGGCGTGAAAAAATACTCTTATTTAGAATCTTTACATAATAGGGATTTTAATTTTAAGTTTTTTCTTTGAACTTAACCAATCACTTTGAGAATTTGAAAGTTAGGCTTTTTATCAGAACAACCTGTAGATTCAAAATTATAGATAATATGTATATGATGAATAATGGGTATACATTGAAATTGAATCCCTCAACCCACATTGTTGTTAACTTCCCTACACATAATATTAATAATTTGTTATGTATACTTCTGGAGATATTTTAAATCTAAATATATAAGCGTAGGGGCACCTGGGTGGCTCAGTCAGTTAAATGTCCGCCTTTGCCTCAGGTCATGTTCCCAGGGTCCTGGGATCAAGCCCCATGTACCAGCTCCCTGCTCATCGGGGAGTCTGCTTCCCCCTCTCCTGCTCCCCCTGCTTGTGCATGTGCTCTCTCTGTCAAATAAATGAGATCTTTTAAAAATATATATATATATTTAAATAAATAAATATATACGTCTATACCCATTTTTATTCAGATAACATTTTCTTATACCTGGCTTTTAACAGCTTTAATCCTGAAATCATACCAAGTATGTATGGAGCTGCCTGCCTTATTTTTGTCAGTGGCTGCATGATTTGTTGTGTATGTATATATACATATTTGGGCTTCGGGTTTTAATAGATTGAGATTCCATTACTTGAAATGCTTTTTATTCTGTTTTTCTAAATGCTGCCCATCTAGAGATTTTGGTATAAAAAGTAAGGATAATGGTCTGGATTTGATGCCTCTAGCCCACATGGCTTTCTAGTCATCTCAGTCCCTTTGTTACTTTTCTTCCTCATTAAGGATTCTGTTTATGTAATATTCCTGTGTTTGTCTACTCAAACAACTTTATATAGTTTTGTGTGGTTTATGGACCTCTTATCAGGAACTGCTAGTTTTTAAATGCTCATAAGAAAACTATTTTAAGTAGAATACTTTTCATGTTTGTTACTTGTTTGAGATATCTGGTTGGTGTAAATATTAGAATTGGGAAATAATGATAAGTCTCTTGGTTTTCTTAGATTTGGGAATGGACGATGAAGGAGATGATGATCCAGTTCCTCTACCAAATGTTAATGCAGCAATATTAAAAAAGGTAAAGCAACAAACCGTGTACTTGAATATGCACATTTCTTTTTCATTGAACATCTGGGCGGTCTTCCTATACTGCGGATTAGGACTCTAAATGTCTGTTGTAATTATTTAATCAGGCCCTGTGAATATTTGATTTGTGTAGTTTTTTGTTTTTTTGGTTTTTTTTTTGAGTAGGTTCCATCCCCAGTGCAGAGCCCAATGTGGGGCTTGAACTTAGCACCCTGACATCAAGACCTGAGCTGAGATCAAGAGTCGGACACTTAAACTGACTGCGCCACCCAGTCACCCTGAGTTCTGTAGTCTTTTGTTGTTTTTTGATTAACATATAATGTATTACTTGTTTCAGGGGTAGTTCTGTAGTCTTTTTGATTAACATTTAAATTACTGAAGTATGACACTATGTGCTTAGCAAAAAGGAAAAATTTTTTTGTTTGTCCACTGGATAGCTATAGCCTCAAAGAAGCTTGAGAACAAAGGTATCCTCACCCTTGATCACCTTACCTTGTGTTTTAAGCATAAAAGGCTCTTGACATTGAATAGAATCTTAGTGTTCCAGGGCATATGGCTCCATAACAGAACCAGGTATTTAATGGGATACTCATTTGGAGAAACAGCACCCAGTTTTTACAAGGCAGAGGAAATTAACTAGGCTTAGAAATGGGAATGGTTGGTTCCATTTGGCCCTTTTCTCAGAGATTTTCAAAAGTCATTAGCCATATGCAATTTCATCTTCTACTTTCTCTTGACTCTGGTGTGAGATGCAGCTGTGCTGCATATTTTTCCAATCTTACCACAATTGACTATTATCAGTTCTTTTAATTGCCCTGAACTGGGTTAAAAAGTGATTCTCTAAGCCTGAACATTTTTTACGCATGTTACTGTCCATTTATATTTTCTTCTTTGTTTTCCCTTGCATGTCTTTTTTACGGGCTTTTAAAAAATTGTTATAAATACATAACATAAAAATTACCATTTTTAACTTCCTTACGTGGACAGTTCAGTGGCATTAAATACATTTGCACAGCTGTGCGATCACCATGACTCACTGTCTCCAGAAAATTTTCATCATTGCAAACTGAAACTGTACCCTTTAAACAACTCCTCAATACTCCCTGCCTCCAGCCCCTTGTAACCACTATTCTGTTCTCTGTCTCTATGAATTGGACTGTTGAGGGTACCTTCTAAAGTGGGATTATATAATATTTGTCTTTTTGTTTCTGGTTTATTTTACTTTGCATAATGTTTTCAAGGTTCATCCATTTTGTAGTCTAGTGGGCTTTTTTTTTTAAGATTTTAAATTTAAAAAAATTTTTTTTAAGATTTTATTTATTTATTTGACACACACAGATCACAAGTAGGCAGAGAGGCAGGCAGAGAGAGGGGGGGAAGCAGGCTCCCTGCTGAGCAGAAAGCCCTATGCGGGACTCTATCCCAGGACCCTGAGATCATGACCTGAGTTGAAGGCAGAGGCTTAACCCACTGAGCCACCCAGGTGCCCCTTTAGTGGGCTTTTTATAGGAGTCATTTATATAGCATTTCTCATTTCTATCACTTTGTGTTCTCTTATGTCATTTTACAGTATTTTATGGTTTAGAAGCTTTATATTTTATGTAGTTAGAGCTTCTGGGTTTTGTCTTGCAATTAACATTATATTTTATACTAATGTAAAGTGCATCTAGAAGGACTTATGTTTGCACTCATTCAAGTGCTGGTATTTTTTAGGTGCTGGAGGTATAGCAGTGAACCAGAGACAATCTTTGCCCTTAGGGAATTAACATTCTAAAACTGGGGGAAATGTATAATGTAAGAAATATGTCAGATGGGAAAGCTATGGATTATAAGTGGGTTGATTGGTGGAGAGTTAGCAATTTTTAAAATAAACTGGTCAGGAAATGCCTTACTGAAAAGTTGATCTTTTTTTTTTCTCCCGAAGATTTTATTTATTTGATAGAGATCACAAGTAGGCAGAGAGAGAGAGGAAGAAGCAGGCTCCCTGCTGAGCAGAGAGCCTAATGCACGATGCAGGGCTCGATCCCAGGAGCCTGAGATCATGACCTGAGCCGAAGGCAGAGGCTTAACCCGCTGAGCCACCCAGGCGCCCCAAAAAGTTGATCTTTGAATAAAGAGATGAATATGTGGAGGAAGAGAATTGTGGGCATTGGGAACAAGTGCAGTGACCCCAAGACAAGAGCATGCTCTACCTTTTGAGGAAAGGTGGGGAGGCACGTGTGCTGACTGGAGCATAATGAATAAGCAAGGAGTTAGTACAGAAGGTCAGTTGATGGGCTGGGTGATATAGAGCCTCTTCTGAGAGTAAGTTTTTTTAATCTGTTTGCATTATTAAGTCTTAGGCATATTTAAGCTTATGCATTGAATAATTATCTAAAAACTGTAAAAGTACACAGTAAAATCTCCCATCCTTGTCTCTATCAGACCTGAAACCCCCTCAAGTAAGAATAATCAACATTAATTTCTTAATACTCTTTTAAGAGTTCTTTTTAATGCCTATGTAAACTAATACTAATTGCTGTTTTTTTTTTTTACACAACTGGAATACTTCTTAAAAAGATACTGTTTATTTCATAAAGACTCGTATTTTGGCTTTTTCTTCCAGAAATAGTTCTTTCCTTTTTTTATCTCCTAACAGTATAATTTCTCAGCTCTGCCATTTTTTCAGCATTATTTCATTATTTCTCTAGTATTATGTACTATGAACTAAATTTAATCATACAGAAAAGTGATACTACACAGCAAATACCCTGCCACCCAGATTCCACAACTTAACACTTTTAGTGTTGATTTTGGTCTTTATGATGGCACATGTGGTCTAACCTGCTTCCTGAAACTTGATATATGTTTACCTCTTTGTTCTTTTTTTTTTTTTTTTTACTTTTTTTAAAGATTTTTTTTTTTTAAGATTTTGTTTATTTGACAGAGATCGCAGGCAGAGGGAGAGAGAGGGGGAAGCAGGCTCCCCACCGAGCAGAGAGCCCAATACGGGGCTCGATCCCAGGACCCTGGGATCATGACCTGAGCTGAAGTCAGAGGCTTTAACCCACTGAGCCACCCAGGCACCCCAGGATTTTATTTTTTGTAAGAGAGAGAGAGAGCGCTTCTCGGCCTTTTGGCTAAGATCAAGTGTAACAGAGAGAGATGGCGAGAGAGGGAACACAAGTAGGGGGAGTGAGAGAACCTGGGCAGGGAGCCTGATGCAGGCTCAATCCCAAGACTCTGGGATCATAACCTGAACTGAAGACAGACGCTCAATGACTGAGCCACCCAGGTGCCCCTGTTTACTATTTTGTTCTTATACTCAGTAATCTTATGGTATTTAGAATTGGTTGGTGATAATGTATTCACATCCTCATCTTTACTAGGTAGTTGCTAGATTACTTTTCAAAGGTGTTACACCATTTTACACTTTCCAGTATAAAAGTTCTTGTTGTCCTTACAATATTGCCCGTGATGAGTATCAAAATTTTAATTTGGGGGGGGGGTCATTCTAAAGTAGGACCTGACTGGAGTGTTGATTTTTGTATCTAATGAGACTGAGCATTTTCTCCAGTTTGAGTATTCAGATTTCCTTTGTGAATAGCCTGTTCATATCTGTAGCCCGTTTTTTTTGTAGTGTTTTTTTTTTTTAAGATTTTATTTATTTATTTGACAGAGATAGATCACAAGTAGGCAGAGAGGCAGGCAGAGAGAGAGAGAAGGAAACAGGCTCCCTGCTGAGCAGAGAGCCCAATGTGGGACTCGATCCCAGGACCCTGAGATCATGACCTGAGCCGAAGGCAGAGGCTGTAACCCACTGAGCCACCCAGGTGCCCTGTAGTGGTTTTTTTCCAAGCAACGTGGGGCTCAGACTCACGATCCTGAAATCAAGAGTCACGTGCTCTGCTGCTTTGAGCCAGCCAGGTGCCCACTTTTTAGTGATTTTTAAGATTTATGTTCTAGAGGGTAATCCATTGCTGCTTATTCATATTTTCCACTCATAATTCATGTAAGTTATTATTATATTTTATATATAATATATAATATATATATAATATATGTTATATCATAATTCATATAAAATATTCATATTTTCCACTCATAATCCTGTCTGACTTCATGTATTTTTTTTTTGCGCAGGAGCTTTTTAATGTGGCAAAGTAATCTCTCTGCCTGTTTTTTTTTTTTAAGATCTTTTAGCCTCTAGGGTTGTGAAGATTCCTCACGCTTTGGTTTTGCTTTTCAAGCTCAGCCAGTAATTTGCTTACTCAAGTCAGCTTCTAGCTAGCTCTTAGCCCATTGTAGGAATAACTCTGCCCCAGTAGTGGAACGAGTACCTTGTGACGTAATGCCACAAAGGAATGAACTTTCTTTGTTCCAGGTCATTCAGTGGTGCACCCACCACAAGGATGACCCCCCTCCTCCTGAGGATGATGAGAACAAAGAAAAGCGGACAGATGATATCCCTGTTTGGGACCAAGAATTCCTGAAAGTTGACCAAGGAACACTGTTTGAACTTATTCTGGTATGTTTTTAATGCATTCTTTAAGATATCTCTAGTTCAGAGCCTTATCACTTGTAACGGAGTTTGTTAAATTCATTGTTACTGAACTTTAATTCTCTCTAAACTCAAATGCAGTGATATATTTAAATTCACATATTAACAATCACGTTAAATGCAAGTGGTCTAAACACAACAAGTCAAGGGTACAGATTATCACATTGGATTAAGAAAAAAAAGATTCAGCTATGCTGTCTCCAGAACACCCACTTTAAAGACACACTTAGTTTTACAGGGTGGAAGAGTAAATTACGCTACTACTAATCAAAAGAAAACTGCAGTGACTATTTTAAAGTAGATTTCAGAGCAAAGAATATTACTGAGGTTAAAGAGGGTCATTGCATAATGATAAAGGGATCAGTCCATTATTAAGAGGCTAGTGTAGTCCTAAATGCTAGAAGAATTTCCAAAAAGTGAAACAAAAACTAATAGAACTCAAAGGATAAATAGATAAATCCACTGTCTGCTGTCTCTCCTTAATTGATAAAACAAGTAGAATGAGGAAGGATATAGAAGTTTTGAATAATACTATTGACAAACTTGTTCTGATAGACATTTATAGAACATTAAATCTCTTGACAGCAGAATACATTGTCAGGTGTATACAATTAAGATTGGCATGTTCGAGGTAAAAAACAAGTCTCAAATTTGAAAGGATTCAAGGCATACACCCTATGATTTCCAATCACAGTGAAATTAAATTAGAAGTCCATGAGCAAAAGCTATCTGGAAAAACTTAAGTAACTTCTCAGTAACCTATGAGTCAAAGAAGAAATCGAAAGAAAAATTGGAAGAGAGAATTAGAAATTTTATGCCAGAAAGTATTTTGATCTGAATGGAAATAAAACCCAACTTATGAGAATGTGTGAGATGTAGCAGAAGTAGTATTCAGAGGGAAGTTGGTAGCTGAAACACCTATATTGGAAAAGAAGAAAAGTTTCATTAAAGAAAAAAGGAAAGGAAAAAAAAGTTTCAAATCAGTGATCAAAGTTTTTACCTTAAACTAATCAAAGATGAAATGTAACCCAAAGAAAGGAAATGTTAAAGGTAAGAGCAGAAATCTATATAAACGGAAAACAGAGAAAACCAAAGAATCCAAAAGCTTATTCTATGAGAAGATCAATAAAATGCAATGCTGTTACTGCTTCTGCCTCTTCAAATATTTTTGTCAAGATTTGCCATGTGGTGCTTGTGTGCCCATGAGAACACACGAACACACCCACAAGTAGTGGCCATTCTTCACCATTTAAGGTAGTGTGGTTTGCTTAAGGCAGCAGCAGGACTCCCTATTATAGAAGGTGTAACGAAGGGGATGTATGAAAATACTTCACAGAAGCTGATTTCCCCTTTAATTTCATAAACTTAACTAGTATTTTTAGCTTAATTAGGTATGGATTTACAGTCACTAACCTTGGATTTAGTTTAAAACATCACATATACTTTAATGAAAACAATCACTTCCAGGCTGCGAACTACTTAGACATCAAAGGTTTGCTTGATGTAACATGCAAGACTGTTGCCAATATGATCAAGGGGAAAACTCCTGAGGAGATCCGCAAGACCTTCAATATCAAAAATGACTTTACTGAAGAAGAGGAAGCCCAGGTAGGTTGCTCACGGCTTGTTTCTGATCACGTGCTTTAAAAAAACAAAACTCAAAACTTGCTTGGTGAAGATGTGTCTCTATCAAGGAGATTTGATTTGAAGGATGGTAATAGGTACTTTCTCTGTCATAAAAATACTCTTGTTGAGAGACTGGCCTGTCTTTGAGTCTAACCACTTATATGCTGCTGCTCTTATATAAGCATAAGAACAATTAGTTTTCAACCATAGGGGCTCTTTGGTATTTCCTCCTTCACAGTTCCTGGTTTGGGCACCTGGGACCTTAAAGGTAACCCATAACTGTGTGACTTCAGAATAGCAAACCCTGTGGGTGTTCTGCCAGGATACTTGAAAGCTAAGACTTGTGAATGGGAGAAGAAATGAATCACAGTGTTGACACAGCTACAAACTGAAATAATGTGAATGAAGTATTTGAATTTGCTGTTAGCTCTGGTGTCTGAAACTTTAATTGCCCATTGCCTTTGCTTTTTTGATAATTTCAAGCAGGGCAGAATAAAAACCTAGGGAGGCGAAGAAGGGTAAGGAGGTGTACTCGTAACTGGATATTTTTCTAGTTTTCCATCTGTCCCTCTGTGACCCTCCTCACAGGCTGTTAATGAATCATTAGGTAGTAGTCTTAAGACTACTTAAGGTACTTCCTTATATCTGTCTCTTCTAGGTACGCAAAGAGAACCAGTGGTGTGAAGAGAAGTGAAATGTTATGCCTGACACTGTAACACTGTAAGGATTGTTCCAAATACTAGTTGCACTGCTCTGTTTATAATTGTTAATATTAGACAAACAGTAGACAAATGGCAGCAGCAAATCAGTTGTTTAAGCAGAATATTGTCCTCCTCGCATGTGTAGTTTGAGTACAGATTCCAAACTTATGGCTGAGTTTCTTCTAGTACGATCAAAAGTTTTTTTTCTTTGCTCTAAATAAACCTGAATTGTGAGTTCTCTGTAGAAGGTGGCATTTTGGGCTTTCCCTCTCTTTGTAAAGCGATTTCTGCCTAGTTTATTGTCTAGTTAACTTTAGTTTAATGACCTTTTAAAAGTTGGCATTGTAAATAAAACAAGTTGAAAAAAAGTTTTCTGAAATAGAATTAACAACGTATTATCTTTATTCATGAGTTGGAAACTGGAAAAAGGCTACTTGAGGTAAATGTTTTGAGTGGGATTATTAGGGTGTTTTCCAGCTTCCTGGAGTCAAGGAGTACCACTGGTATTGATTAGCCTGTATGTAGCAGGGCTCCCTTAATTGGATCTAAGGACTTGTTTTTGCATTTTTAATTCTCAGCTTTGAATATGTTGGTTAGAAACCGAGTTACTACTAAATTTGTGGTTCGGGGGGAAATGTAACTAGCCAGTCTGTCAGCTTTTCGATTAAAAAAGACAAATAACCCATGCGGTGTGTCATCTTTTTATAATCAGTGATCCCATGTGGGGGAAACTTCACACTACTTGCATGTAAAAAAAATAATTTAACCTTTAACGTTAAAGTGTCTGGAAAAACCTAGAAAGCATCCATCACGAATGCAAGATACTTTCAATAAAAAATAAGTTATGTAGTAGGTGGCAAATGGTTTGCTTTTTTGTACTTAACTGTGTCTCTTCACTTATAAATGAGTTAAGTATATGTGTGGTCGTGTAGCTGGAGACAGCTTGCAGGAAGTTCATGTCCTAGCTTGCTGGAGGCTGCTGACCTAGCAGCTGGGTTCTGATAGACTCATGTCTCTCCTGATTGTCATGATCTGGTTCACTGGAACCAGTGCTTCAGTTCTTAATTAACTGGTGTGTGTGGCTGTACAGAACTGCACTGTCCCTGTTTACAGTAGAACGAAGTTGTCCTGGTGTTTGAGATGGCTTACAAATTGTTATGTCCCTTTCTTTCCTCCTTGTGTTCCCTTTTTTCTTGCTTTCCCATTTAGCATCATCTGTATTCACATGTAGTCTTACTGCATTCTATTCATGTTTACTGTGAGCTCTTTTGGCTCAGATTATTTGCTGATAGTAGTTTGCCTTTATAGTTCATTTCTCGTTTGCCCCGAATCTGTATCTGACTTAATAAAGTCCCATATGCGGTCTCAGATGAATTCCTATTTGTTATCTTTACCAGAGGTTGCAGATTACAGCCATGTGTGGATGAAATCTAGCCCACAACTTATTTTTGCAGTCTTTGTTTTGGTTTTATGTTTTTAAAGGATTATTAAAAACTCAATATAGGAGACTGAATTTGACCAACAAGCCTAAAATGTTTACTCCCTGGCCTTTGAGAGGAAAAGTTTGCCAGCCCTTATGACTTCTTCTGGATACCTCATTCCATTTATTCTCAGGAATTAAGCTTGTTTTCCGTTGTCCTGGGTTCACTTGGGAAGGTAGCAGAATTCAGTCCTAGTTGGAGTATCTCACCTAGTTGGAGTATCTCACTACCATAAGGGTCAGTTCTCACACAGAGTGTAACCACCCCCAGCAAAATCTCTAGCTAGCATGATGAAAAATATAACTCTTAACTGAAAGTTCAGGATCATTAACACATGACTTGTCTAGTTTGGAAAGGAGACAACGGCTTCCAGGAAACAAAAGCTTATTCTCTATTCTCAATCTGTATAACCCCCAAGGATGGTTGGGATTACAGGACTAAATAATGGCACTACCCATATTTAAAGGACACTGGGATTTTTTTGAATAGGTAAGACTGAGTGGACAGACAATACGGTAGTTAAGATGTTTGTTCCCTTCCTGATTTTCTGTAGACTGTGGCCTTAGGCTTTTAAAAAAACATCCTGATGGGGCGTCTGGGTGGCTCAGTGGGTTAAAGCCTCTGCCTTTGGCTCAGGTCATGATCTCTCATCATCAGGCTCTCTGCTCAGCTGGTAGCCTGCCTCCCCCTCTGCCTACTTGTGATCTCTGTCAAATAAATAAATAAAATCTTTAAAAAAAAAAATCCTGATAATCTTGAACTCTCAGGTTTGGTAAATATCTAACCGCTCACATAAGAAAATAGGCCATTTTTGGGTGTTGTGTGCCCACATCAGTCATAAGTAGGGTGTTCAGGGGCCCTTTAGGCTGGCTGCCACATGCTGCCTGCCCTGTTTGCTCTCGCCTGCTGGTTGCTCAATATTTCTTTAATAAGTCTAGCAAGAGTTTTCTAGGCCCTCACCTTTCCCAGGGAAAACAAGTGGCTTTTTCCCATTATCCGCAGTAGCCAAACCTATCTCCAGAGATACACTCTTTCCTACCCGATCACTTCCCAGCTGTTCTGAACTAAGACTGTGGCATGAAGTCATACTGTGAGGCTGGACTCCTGTTTCTGCCTCTTAGTGCCTACCTGGCCTGTGGTAAGTTGAAATTGGTGGTTATGTGCAGAGCGGTGCTGTTGGTGATGAAGACTCCTGTGTGACTCCTGTCCAAGTTCTTTGGCTTCTCAGCTTTTCATGGACTATGTCACTTATAATTGAGAGGAAACCAAACTCCTTCTGAATACTAGCTTATTAGTCTTTCCCTGACATTGTCATGGATTAAGGATATGCCCCCTCAAACAGATTCTGATAATTGCTACATTGTAGAACCAAGTTATGTCATTTGAATGCTATTATATATTTTATTAGCTTGCCTTTATAAATCTACCTTTAATACACAAGGTGGGTATTGCTTTGCAACTTTTATATTTTTCCAAAGATCCACAAAGTCATCCCAATAAGGTAAAGATTCCTGAGCAGCACTGCAGCTGTGATCTGTTGATTCTGCATCTGTGGGAACATACCAGCTGCTGGAATTAAACGAGCTCTTCACTGTAATTTGGTGGGACGATTAGGACTGCACCCCAGTAACATGAAGTAATGGTGATGCTGAGTTTAGACTGGAGCTAGTTGGAGAAGAAGGAGACTAAGTCCTATGAGCATGTGACTCAGGGCAGGCAGATGTTCCAAACCACATGATCTCTTAGTGTACCTTTTTTTTTTTTTTTTTTTTAAGATTTTACCCATTTATTTGAGGGAGAGAGAGAGCATGAGAGCAGAGTGAGGGGCAGAAGGAGAAGCAAAATCCACATAGGGAGTCCAGCATGGGGCTTGATCCCAGGACTCTGAGCCGAAGATGGACCCTTAACCGACTGAGCCGCACAGACACCCCGATCTCTTAGTTGACTTAAAAATGAGCCAGTTCTAGTTTGCTGATCCAAGGGAAATTAAGAAATTAGATAGGTTTCCTAGACTCTTAACAGGGTGAATTTATACAGGGATAGGAAGTAACTTCCACAAGTTAAGAACTGAGAGAGCAGCAGACCTCTTGATCTGAGAGCATTGTTCACTCTGTCTGTGGCCAAAGAAGCTTTTATATTTGGAAGCTTAACTTCTGCCACCACTTCCCACTTGAAGATGTTTCAGATCTTTTTTTTTTAAAGCTTCCTAAGTGTGTTTGTGTGTGTGTATTTAAAGATTTTATTTATTTGTCAGAGATCACAATTACACAGAGAGGCAGGCAGAGAGAGAGGAAGGGAAGCAGTCTCCCTGCTGAGGAGAGAGCCCAATGTGGGGCTTGATCCCAGGACCCTGGGATCATGACCTGAGCCGAAGGCAGAGGCTTAACCCACTGAGCCACCCAGGCGCCCCTGCATATGCTCTTGTACAGCTTCTCTTACTTGCTTCAAATGCTCTACAGATACTTCTGTCTCACGAAGCTTAGAGGATGGGTGGGAGCAGAGAGCACTACTGTCAAAAACTACATTTAAGAGGAGTTTCCAGAGTGGCCTTTGCTTGCTTGCCTGGTTTCCTTTGTTCCTTTGACCTAATTCCTCCTCTAATTTCTCCCCTTCCTCTACCCATTCCTCCCCTCCTCTGACCATCTCCGCCCCCCCCACCGCCCACCCCAAAATTGACTGCACATGCTTTAAAAGAACAAGCCTTTAGATAGTTATGAACACCTGAATGGAAAAGGAAGATCTGGTCCAAAACCCCAGGTGAACTTGAAAGAAGTATCAGCTTGAACTAGTAACAATTTTCTATATGATTTTTAGCTGATGAAATACCCCTTACCCTGTGTGACTGAACTCCTGAGAACTGCTAAGAGATGAGACATTTCCTACCCCTAGGACAGAATTTGCTTTTTCCAGTTACTTCTCTGCCTAATCACACATTATCCTTACCTTTGAAATCTCTCCTGACCTGACCTGGCTTTTATTCTAGCCTCTGACTATGGGAATATCCCCACCCGCCCTTCTCAGACCCCTCTGGCCCTTTGTGGACAAGGAGGCCAACAAAGGTCCATTAGTTGCTCGGTGCCAGTAGAGAGTCCGAGAGCCTGAAGTAGAGTTTCTGGGACAGAGGTGATTGGAATAGTTGGCATTGATGGAGCCTAGGAGGAACCAGGGTCTGTTTTGGGTGGTCTGCTTTCTTTCAGGGACCGGTGGTGAACTCAAAGCTCTGGGTAGAGCTGAGAAAGTCATGATAAAGCAGCCTTTCTAACGTCAAAGAAAAGGCAGTCAGCAATTTTTTTTTTTTTTTTTTTTTTAAATAAGGAATTGTTCTTGGTCTCAAATCTTCTACTTTGATACATAGGCTTGACAGGTCTTTGTTACCCTTGCCCTTTCTAGGCTGTTTTTCCAGAAATGCGTGGAGGAACCGATTTCATTTCTTCTTTGGAACAATGTAAAGAATCAAGTCTGTTTCCGTGCACTTGTGGCCTTTCTAGCAAGAGTTAGAGTACACTCAGAGCTGGGCAGGAAGGAGTGCTTTCGGGACATTCAAAAGGTAGTTAAAGCCAGAAGAGTCTAGCCACAGGGCTTCCTATATAAAAAGGGAAAACATATTCCAGTTGAGAGACCTGGGCAGGCCTCACCAGCTTGCCACGCTGAGCCCACAGCAGATTCTCTGTGCACAGGTGCAGCAGCTTTGGCAACTGCCGAGCCGGTTTGCCTGTTTTCTGGGAATTTGTAAGGGAAGTTGTGGTATCTTGTCTTGCGAGAGCTCAGAGACGGGGCTCGTTCCTGGCTTGCAGTGAGGTGGGACTGGTGTGCTATTTGAAATTGTATTTAGTCAAGTCACCTGTGGCCTCAGGAATGTGCTGGTGTGATCTGGGAGGATTTGAGTTTCCTCTTTGAAGTTACTTTTTTTTAAGAGGCTGGTTTGATTTTAACCAAGTTGCCAGAGCCTTCCTCTTTCCCCTCACATTCACAAAGGGTGCATTGTTCCTGTACCCAGTGTGCTCTAAATAAGACACTAGATCAGATGCAGCCAACCCAGTCTTGCATAAGCCTTAAAATGTTTTTGAAACAAGCAGGCCAGTAGCCAGAGTGGAATTCTTAAAATGGGACAGATGTCAAGAGGATGGTCTCCTCTTGCACCCTTCCAGAAGAAAAGCAAGTCTGGGATTACAACTTCCAGTGGCCTACTTTAGACAGACAGTACTCTGGAAGATGACTTTATTTATAAATATTTTTAAACATAAAATCTCAAAAATAAAATGCCATGAAAATCACAGTGCATGATGGTGACCCACTGGCTGACTGTTGGGATATTCTTCTTGCCCAGCCTTTTAATCTGATGTTGGAGTGACCTGTTGAAGTGGCTTTTACACCTTTTATGTTCATGATGGGTTTGAGGAGTTAACTGTATTCTTAAACATGATGGAAACTGCTGTTAAAAAGTAGGCTGTAGATTTATCAAACTGGAGAGGTTTTGTATAAAAATAGGAAGATACCTAAAGTACCTAATTAGCTTTTGGGAGGAAAGGGTGCTATTGAAATGCTCTTTCAAGTTTTCTGATACCAGCTTGGAGAGACTCCGGTTTGCCTCAAAATAGGATGTGTGCTCATGGAATGTTGGGTCTTTTCTCTCTGCGGAAGGAAGATGGGAGGGGAAGATGGAGCCTAGTGGTTGTGTGGGTCTGTGGTGGCAGTTCACAGCCCATTCCCATATGCAGGGTGGCCTTTGCTTGCATCACTTGTGAAGTCCGAAGATTGGGGAGTTTACATGTAGAAGCAGCTTATTAGCTCTTGTGGTTGGGGCAGGGCCTGAGCCTCCAGTAGGGGAGGTAAGGAAAGTAATCACTGGTTTCTGTAGATTGAAAGTCTTGAGAATGTGTGTCCCAATAAGCTCCAAGTTTTATGGCTGTGGGTAAAAAAAGTGTGTCATGCTCTATTACTGAAACAGCTTATTCCTTAGTGTCAAGTTTTGAAAGAGAAACCCAGTAAAAAGTATCTTTATTCTCATGTTAAAAAAGTTTTTGTTGGATGATGCATTAACAATACAAAAATATTTTTAACACTACAATAGTCTTTTTCGTTCTCTCAAGACTTCTTGCAACACTATACTAGAATATATGTTCTTTGGATTCTGAGAAGCCAGTGGCTAAACTAGGAACTAAAGGCTTTTGTTGAGGGGTGTACGGGTATAGGAACAGCCCGTTTTCTTTGGAATCAGGCTATGTACAGTGAGGGAAGAGGCAAAAAAAAAAAAGTTAAATTAAAAGTTTTTTTTTTTAAGGCTCAGGGTTGAAGCTTGGCTCAGAAATGGGTTAAAGTAGCCTGTGGTGAAAACCCACTGACTACCACTAGAGGTTCTCTGGACTTCTTGCTTTGATGGTGATGGTCCTTCCTGCAGGACTATTAGGAAACTGAAGCTGACCTGTTTTGTGCTGGAAGGTAGGCACTGACTGTCACGAGGTTTGCCTTCTCTCTCAACTGCCCAAGAGCTGCCTAGACTGACACGGATAAGAAGGAAATGGAGCTGTGACTGAGGGCTTCTAGGAGTAGGGAGGGATGCACACTAGGTTTTGGGCCATAATTTCTTTCAGCTGTTGAGTTCACCCAACCCAAGGCTTGGGACCTTGGTAATCAGAGCTTATGGCGAGGCTGAGTTTCTCTTGGAAACATTTCCAAGTAATTTGAACTAGAGCCAGGTACGTCTCACTGCCCATACTTGCCTGATAAGGTAGTGTCAGGTTATTCCTGCTGCCTGCGGTGATAGGCCTATATTTAACTGTTCCATTCCCTCCTTGTCTTGCAAGCTCTTGAAAACATGGCAGGAGGCTTCCTTCTGGTCCAGCTTAGGAATGATTACTCCTTTTCTGTCAAAAGGGCTTCTCCTGGCCCTTTTGACATAAGTATTGTCCTCTTGAGCACGTGGTTGTGACCATGCTCAGGTGTTGTTTCATAAACCAGCTCATTAGTCCATGAAATAAGTGTCTGGTATGGGGAGGGTGTGGCAGTGGTGGGGCTGGGGAGGTGGACGGTAGGGAAAGCAGCTGGGCTCAGTCCCGAGCATCTAGGACATCTATAGCAAAAAAGCAGACGAGGCAGCAGGGGGCATCTGGCCAGCAAGACAGTGGTAAAAGGGATAGATGCAGGCTGCTATAGGCACAAGGGATGCCCTTAATCAGATGACACAACACAGATCTGACTTCTGCCACTCAGAGCAGTTGGATTGATGGCCCCAGGTTCAGGCAGAAGTTGTGCAGCCTCGGAAGTCTCCTGGGCCTGGTCTGGAGAGGGAGGTAACAGGGCCCCTGGCCAGTTTCCATGTGCTTTGGGGCTCTGTCGCTTCCTCTCAGAGGATGGGCCCCTGGAGGCATCCAGGTGTCCTGTGCATGCTAGGCTGCCTGTCTCTGAGATTCCTCTCGTTGTACCTGTGTACTCTGCAAGGCGCTGGGGAGGGCCTGGGGGGGTCCAGGGGGCTGGGAGGCTGAGAGCGGCCGAGAGCCCTGGTGATGTAGGTGCTGGCTCCGCAGGACTAGCAAGCAGTTCTGTGGGGAGGTGGGGCAGCAGGAGGTATGAGGGCGAGTCCTGGGGGGCTGGGGACCCGGGGCAGCCTACAGCACTGTCATCGGAAGGAACGGGGCTGGGGCAGCGGCCTTCTCCGGGTAAGTACCGAATGCATTTCTTTTTCCTCCTAGGAATAGTGAAGAGAGTTATCTGTAAACAGAGGGTGAATTCATAGTCATACACCACAACCAGAAAATGCTGTCCTTGCACAGGCCTAGCTGACCTCTTGTCCCCTCTCCCCAGGACTTGGGTGATGTGCCTGTGCCTTCAAACCTAGCACTGCAGTTCTGCTGGGCCTGGCCCAAACCTGGAACAGGTGTAGTACCCAGCACAGCCACAGGGTGGCACAGGAACCTCTTGTGGGCTGGCCCTGGGGGCTGCCTTCTGTTTTCCTGGGAAAATTATCTCCTAGTCTGGGCCTTGGAGCTTCTGCTTCACATGTCTGTGGGGTTCAGATCTGCATTAAGGCAAAGGGCTGCACTGCTTGTGGATTCTTGGATGGTGCTCAGACAGAATACCACAGATATACTCCCATTGTGCGTACATACATACATGTCTGTACTACCCGAATTCCTCTTTGCCCTTGGAGAGGGAGCATGGTGGGCACTGTGAGGGACTGGACAGTACTCCTTAGAGTCTGTGAATGTAATGCCTGGAGTAGGTTCAGCACTACCAGACCTGACCTCAGCTTCAACCAGGCAAACTTCAGTCACTTGGTGTAGGTATGTATACCTTCTTTCACATACACATTTCTCTACTATATGGGGAAACACATGGGTTAAGTGCCACAGAGCCTAAGTATGACCCTTTTGCTAGGACAGCCCAGGGATACCCCCTCTTCCCCTCTCCCTACCTCTACAGTCCCCTTATTTCCGGTACAAGGTGAAGTACATGACCACTTGGCATCCAGGCTGTTCTCTACTACAGTCACCTTGGTGTGGTGGGTGTGTGTGTTTTCCCCCAGTTTTTTAGGGTTCAGGAATCCTAACTTGAAGAGGTGAGGGAACTGGTAGACCACGGTGAGTTCTAGGCCTGGTAGCCAGGGGCTCAGGCCACTGATTGGGGCACATGAGATTGGCCTGCTGAGGATCTGCTAACCCTAGTCAGCATTAGGCCATCATTAACCGAAGATCCTGCGCAACAGGCACCAGAACTACCTTCTTGAATCTGCCTGCCTTTTCTAGAACATTCTTTCTCCACCTCATTCTTAGGAGACATGGGTTCCCCAATCTGTGTGTATGCTTTGGGACTGGGCGACCAAAGGAGGGCTACAGGCCCAGCAGAACATGTGCAGAGTCAGGGAAGCAGCTTGAAGCAAAGGGAGGATGGTGGTGGGGACAAACCCACCTGCACGGACCACACCAATCCGTCTGCTGGTTGAGGCCAAAGCGAGCACGGCATTTCTTAGGCGAGCCAAGGTCTGCTCACAGCCATGCCAGAGGGGCAGAGCAGGGCAGAGGGCGAGCAGGCAGGCAGCAGGGCAGAGCAGGGCCCAGAAAGAAGAGGTAACATCAGTGTCAGCCAGTCACAGATACCCCATAGGCCCCATAGGCAGAGGGCCTCTCCATGGCACAGCCAGCCCCCATGGGAGCCCCAGGACCCAGAGCCAGGTTATCAGGAAAGGTGGGCACCTAGCTAGGCAGGAGAGGCAGTGGGAAGAACAGTGGAGGGAGGGAGGGGAATCCTATAGGTTAGCTGCTCTTTCTGGTTGCAGCATGGGAGCTATGGGAGAGGAGACCCGGGGAGGCCCTGAGGGCTGCCCACCCCACACATTTCCCTGCCCACTTTATCCAGTTTTTCTTCCTTTTTGCCAGTGCCCACTCTGCCTAACCCACCCCCCCCCCCCCCGGCCAGGCGTTTAAGCTATAGCTTAAACCAGGTGGACAGTTAAGTCCATACCTCAGAAAAAGGGCTGAGGATTCTACCCTGCCTCAGTCCTAGCCTTGAGCTTCCCTGTGTGGGGCAGCATAGCTTGAGACCGTCGTGGATGTGGAGTCTGAATTCGACTATCAGACTTGGGGCATGAATTCACCCACGGGAAGGAGACTTGAAGCAGTGTGTGGCTTCCTTGAGTCCTCCATACAGAGCACTCTGCACTGTCAAAATAAATGGATCGGGGATGCCTGGGTGGCTCAGTTGGTTGGACGACTGCCTTCGGCTCAGGTCATGATCCTGGAGTCCTGGGATCGAGTCCCGCATCGGGCTCCCGGCTCTGCAGGGAGTCTGCTTCTCTCTCTGACCTTCTCCTCGCTCATGCTCTCTCTCACTGTCTCTCTCAAATAAATAAATAAAATCTTTAAAAATAAATAAATAAATAAATGGATCGGGTAGGAGGGCTGGTGACCAAGTAACAGCCAGGCACCAACCAGCAGGCAGTGGGACTTCTGGGACTAGGCAGGGCTGCACCTCCACCCCCACAGCCTGCGTGCAGGTCACAGCAGAACCACAGGCTGTTTCTGTGGCAGAGGCTAGCTGGGAGCAGGGCTTGCAAAGGCGGGAGGGTGCAGTTGGGCAACACACCAATGTTACACTGTTACAGGGACTTTCTATAGCTGTTCCTCACATGCGGGATCAGACTTGTGAGGAGTGGGCCTTGTTTCCAGAGGGTCTAAAGGTTTGTGGCTGAGTGTTCTGCCCCTCCCTCTGGGCCAGAGCAGGGTGCTCATGGAATGCACACTTGGAGAGCAGTCTCCACTGCTGAGAGAAGGCCTCACCTGTGTTGGATTCCTGGTGCTTTTCCCGAGACCGCCTTTTCTTCTTCCCCTG
Organism: Lutra lutra; assembly: GCF_902655055.1. Lineage (NCBI taxonomy): Eukaryota > Metazoa > Chordata > Mammalia > Carnivora > Mustelidae > Lutra > Lutra lutra. The sequence continues at coordinate 73,537,386 of NC_062282.1, read as the reverse complement.
TAGGGAACAGAGGGATGGATTCTGCTCAGATCTGGGAGGTGGTCCCTTGATAATTCCAATGAGTGAGTGGTTGGGAAACCTGCAGCCCAACCTGGCTGTTGCTGAAATTCTTGGGTACAGAGTTCCCTCCTCCCGAGGTGGCCTGGCATTTCTTGGTGGCAGTTTTTGCCAGGGTACCAAGGCGCAGAGGATGGCACAGAGGCTCCTCCTTCCTTTCCCATGCTGGTCTCCTTTCTGGATGGAGGAGACAACTTACAAGGAAGGCCCCTTCCTCTCCATTTGCCTACATGGCCAAACACTAGGCAAGAGTCCTGTGGGGAGAGTACATCCCAAGGGAAAAGAGGACATGGGCCTACCTTCAGGGGCAGCTTCCCTTGCTTGGCTCTCTTCAGACTAGCCACATGAGGCCTTGGGACCTTTACTCCACCACCTGCCCTCCTTAACTCTGCTTTAGGACAGTGGTCTGGGGCATGGCATTTTGAAGGTTCCCCTCCCCATCCCTCACTGGCCACTCACATAATTGTCCCGCGCTGACCAGCCTGGGTACAGCTGCATGTGCAGCTGCCTCTCCTTTCGGGCCAGCTCATAATACTTGGCTTGCTCTTCCCGAGACAGTGCATGCCACTGCAGTGGGGAAGAAGGGGTAGATGAAGTATCAAGGCGTCAGTCAGGGGCCATCCCTACCAGCCCGCCTGCCCGTGGCCTCACCCTTCGACCCAAGATCTGGTTGATGGCAGCACTCTCCTTGAGTGTGCACTCTGCAATGACCTTGGCTCTCATCTCCTTCATGTACAGCATGAAGGCGTTAAGGGGCTTCTTGATGGTTGGCTTCTTGGCTTCCTTCTCCACCTTGGATTCTGCCTGTGTCTTCCTAAGGAGTATAAGTCCAGATCACTCAGGAGCCCCCCAGTGTCCACCTAATGCTGCTGCCTTTTTCTAGTTTGTGTCCAGTGTGTGTGTAAGTGCATGGAAACTAGGGTTTTGTAAATGGTATCTTTTTCAGCTGCTCCAAAATGGATGATCAGAACTATGTAACTCTTCCTTACAGGAATGCTGCAGCTAAGAGAAACATGTTCAAGGACTTCTCAGCCCCTCCCCTGTGGCTCATATCTTTGTTCCCCACCTTATCCATTCCCTCTTGCTTCTAAGGAGTGTACGACTCTTGCTATTGGGGTTGAGTTCACGCCCCACACTGGGTGAAGAGATTATGTAAATAAATAAACTTAAAAAACCAAAACATTGGTCTTTCAGTGGTGAGAACCACAAGATGGCTTGACCAGAGGCCGCCCCTGACAGCCCCTAGAGCTTCTAGGCAGCAGGTGTAGAATCTGGTGGGAAGAATGTGTCTCTGGCTGATGAATGGATGGGCTCCTGAGTCTGCTCACTTGTTCCCCTCCCTCCACACTGGGCACCTTCTCACTCACAGGCTGCGGTCATACGGCTGCAGTTCCTGCTTCCCTGAGGGAGGTACGATGGCCGGGTGGGGGATGGCTGCAGGGTGACCAGGTACACCAGAGCCCAGCATCAGGGATGGGTGGGTGAACCTAAAGGCAGAAGGAGAGTTAACACCGAGGCAGGAACGTATGGGCCAGACCTTGGACGTCTGGAGGCCCCTGTACAGTACACGAAGATGGGGGCACACCCCACCCCCACTGTCTTGCACACAGGTACACAGATACATACAAACACCTGCTCCCAACAGATCACACAGACACACTGCACAAATCTGCATGCATGTCATTCAGGGGGCTATGAAGTCAGGAATTCAGGAATTCAGTCAGCTATTCAAGAATAGCTTTGGAATCTGTCCCCTTACCTTACACTGTCACCAGTTCAGCCTCCTGAGCCTGTGACTGCCATGGGAGTCCCCTTCCTCTCCTGCTTGAACCCTCCAGGCCTCTCTTCACACAACACCCAGAGGGACTTTTAAAAACACCTGAGTGCTCTTGGCCACTCCTGCTGAAATTCCCCCATAGCCCACAGAATAAAACCCAGGATCCTCCACGGGACCTGCCCCACTCTGCATGAACACCCCCGCTGACAAAATCTCCATCTTTTCCCCACTTTTTTCTTTTTCTTTTTTTAAAGATTTATTTATTTGACAGAGAGAGACATCACAAGTAGGCAGAGAGGCAGGCAGACACAGAGGGAAGCAGGCTCCCTGCTGAGCAGAGAGCCCGATGCGGGACTCGATCCCAGGACCCTGGGATCATGACCTGAGCCGAAGGCAGAGGCTTAACCCACTGAGCCACCCAGGTGCCCATTTTCCCCACTTCATCACTTTACAGCCCTCGCCATCCCCAACCAGTGCTGTTCCCCTTGGCCGCTTTACTCAGGACATGTGACTCTTGAGGAAGCTCTCCCTGTCCATGCCTCTGCCCTGGCTGGGTTCTGATTAGGATTATCCCATCACCCAGAAAGCCCATTTGACTATAAGTGCTCTGTCCATACCTCCCACCCTGGGCTGTGAACTCCAGTAGGGCTGGACATGTCTGCTGAGTTACTTGTTCCGTCCCTGGCTTGGGTCGGTCACTGAAGGAGTGAGTACATTGAAGGGACTCATACATATACACACACCTGTCACTTTGATTTTCTGCTCTTCTGTGGAAACCACAGTACCCTTGCTCCTTTCTCTGAGCAGGGAGCCCCTAAGGGTCCAAGGTTGGAGACACATGGAAAAGGTGGTGCCTCAGCTTGGGCAGAGCTCATGGAATGCCCAGGAGAGTGTGCCTGACCCGCCCTCCAGCAAGGAGGCACAGGAGAGGTGAGTGCACACACACCTGCACTTGGGTGGACTCAGGCACGCACAGAGGCAGGAGCACAAGCACACGTGTGCAGGCACTGTCCCCGGCTGCTCAAGGGCACTTGGCTGCACGGTATGGCCTGGGCTTAAGCGAGAGCCTCTCGCTCTCCCACTGGCTTCATTTTCAGGCACAGAGCAGCAGGGGCTGCAGAATGACAGACGGACGGATGGACAGACAACTAGCACAGGGCAAGCACTGGCCTGGGCATGGCCACGTGTGGGCACTGAAGCCTGGGCAACAGGAAGCAGGAGCCTGGCTGCAGGGTGTGGGACTCACCTGGGGTAGGGGGCGCCAGGGGCTGCAGTGGGGGCAGGGAAGTGCTGTCTATATCCGCAGGAAGGGGACAAGGGGTAGAGAGGAGGGCTGGGCCTGTGGTTGGGAGAGACAGCTGTTAGCAGTCCGGCTACTGGCCAGATGTGGGGACAGACTTCCCCACAGTGCTTGGGTCTGACCCATGGTGGGCAGGGAATAGGTCTCTGCTAGGACTCTTCCAGTGTATGTACTGGGCATCTGCCACCAGAGGGCAACCTGTGCTGCTCCTGTTTTCCTCTACACACACTGGCGCCTAAGGGGCAGAAATGACAGCTTTCTCCCAGGATCCAGCTCAGGAGCCACGCCCCCACCCCCGCCCCCCAGCTCACCTCTAGCCTTATTTCCTGGTCAATACAGGGCTGACATCTGCCTTAGGACTTCTGCATCCACTGTTAAAATGACTGGATTATTTTGGCCCCCTTTGGATTCCTGGTCTCCCTTCAGGCCTTGCTTGGCTATGTGACCTTCTCTCCTGAAAGCCCTTGAAATGCTGAGCTGGATGAGGCACCCCTCTGGGCTCTTACAGCCCCCAGCGAAAGCACTGCTAACAATGCCCTATAATTGTTGGGGGTCTGGCCTGGGTAGCGCACTAGGGTGATCAGGTGCTGAGAGGACAGGGGCCTGAGGTTGGCCAACCCTGCCTGGCCAACTTCAATCCTGGGGTATTCATAGGTGGAGTCCTGATTGGTATTCAGAGTGGAGGACTGTCCGAGGAGAATCTGGAAACGGAGTGAGAGCTGAACATGGGTAAAGAGCACATGGAAGAGGGCAGGCAGGCAGGTGTCAGGTTGGGCCTCCGGCCTTCCCTGTCTTCCTGGGAAACCATGCTTTCCTGCTGTTGGGTGACTGCCCCAGCCCAGAGAGGCTGCAGACCTGTCCGCTTCACACTGTGGTTCGTGAGCAAAGGGCCAACCAGACTGCTGAGACTCAGCTCCAGCTAAAGATGGGCCCTTTGGCCCACAGTTGGGCCTGCTGACTTAAGGTTCAGGCTGGCTTTTGCTGGCCCAGTGCTTCACAGACTCTAAGGCTCTCTAAGCCCCTGGCCAGGGGCTTGGGCTCAAGCAGGCACCAGAGGAGACACAGAGAACTCTGCTCTTCAGGGAGCTCAGCCAAGGGACCAGTTGGCAGGAGGTACTGAGGTAAGTAGAATTGTATCCCTTTGCCCACCACGTGGCTGAAAGGTAAAAGCCTGTCTCATGGCCATTCATATTGTCATTGTCCCCTCCCTGCCCATGCAGGTCTCCCTTTTCTTCCTTACCTATTCTTACAACCCTGGGCAGCTCGGTGTCCCCCACCCCACACCACTCAAGGCAGAGTTGAAGTGTGGCATGACCAAGACCAGAAGTCAAGGGGAGTGCACTGGGCCATCTGGAAAATGGACAGAACTTCTGGCCAGCCCCTGGTACCGACACAGAGCTGGCAGCAGAGTGCTGGTAGAACAGGATGGAGGGAGGTGGTAAATGACAGGGCAAGTATGGGTCTCACCAGCCCAAAGTGCCCTCTTCCCACCGAGCCCACACTCACCAGCTCACAGTGTGGGGGAGTTGTCCCATGCTGCCTGAGGTCAAAGAGTAGAAGCCAGAGAGGTCGGAGGTCTGCAGAGGCCTGTGAACTCCTACAGTGGAGAGGGGCTGCGTGAGTGATCTAGCCTGACCTGGAAGCTACTTCTGCTAGTTACTGCATCCTAGAGCCACCGGTGGGGCCTCTAAGATCTACCTCCATTTGCTACAGGACCAGACATACTGGTTTGTTCAGGACTATGCCAGTGTGATGACAGTGTTCCATTTACAGGGCAGAGAGAGTGGTGACTATCCTTAAGGACACTGGCTGACCAGGGGAAGAGGTGGAGTCTTCAGAAGTGGGAAGGCCAGGCCTCACTGTGCCCCAGTCCACTGCTGGTCTTCACCTGGGGCCTCTCCACTGGGGACTCTGGTCTGGCTTTGTGTGCAGGAGGCAGGCCCCCTGGCCTGGGCAGCCTGGGATCCACCCGCCCCCTCTGCCTCCCCAGGGTTGAGTCAGCACGTTTCCCACAGCCGACAATGGCTGATTTCAGAATGACTTTCCCTGAGGCTGAGGTGAATCAGCCATCACAACCACCACTTTCCATTTTCTCACTGGGGGAGGGAAGGATTCAAGTTTTACTGTCCTGAGCTTTACACAAATGCCTGCTCCCACATCCTGGCATTGGGAGGCCACTCGGGATTAGGCTCCTACCTGAAGTCTTCCAAGTTTGACCTGGCACCACCTGCCCTCAGGCTCCCCATCCATCTTTCTCATGTTTTCTTTGGGCTTTGAGTTTGTCCAGTCCCAGGTCGTACAGTTGTAAACAGGGCCTAGCCCCTGGACTCAGAAGCTGAGGACTTGGCCCCAGGCTCAGGGGCTGTCAGGTCCCTCCCCTTCCCAGATCCGTACCTTGTTTCTGGCTGATGTCTCCTGGTGCAGGTGTAGGGTGTGGGCTGCTGAAATGTTCATAGAGAGGAGAGAGTTGTGGGACGCTGTGGGCTGGCTGACTGGCTTTGTTGTGCTGAAAAATGAGGGGGGGCGCGATGTGAATGTGGGGAGACCCAAAGGACGAAGGCCCAGGGCTGGGGGCATACATATAGACAGAGCCTCTTTTAGCTGTGTGGGTAGCCCAAATGTCAAAGGAAAGTGGGGGTGGTTAAAAGCACAGGCCTCGAGGAGGGGGCACCACTCAAGCCGTGCTATGTCCAGTGGCCCTGCCTACGGCCCCCAGACTTTGCTCAAGCAGCCCTCCCACCTAGAGAGCCTCTTGGTTTCTGCAACTCAGTTCCAGGAGGCACATCTCCCCTCTCCAGGAAATTCTTTCTCCCTCTGTGTCTGAGGCAGTCCTCCCCCATCCCCCAACCACTCCTTCCTCCCCCCGGTTTCTCTGAGGCCCTGTGGCTTGTCTGGGGGCTGCTCATGGCCTCCAGCCCGACATCAGGTAATGGTCTCAAGACCTGGCTTATCCCAGGACAGCCAGGAGTTTTCTTTCTTCCTCCTCCAGCCCCCAGACTCAGGGTTTTGAGTCTGACCCACTATTCCACCTCAGGCTTAACAGGATTTGTGCGCACAAGAAAGGCTCCCATCAACCCTTTAACTCAGAGCAGGTGGGCTAGGTAGAACCAAGGCTCCCTCCAGGGCCAGCCCACCCAGCCCCCACACTTCCTGTTTCCTCAGCAACACAGGACTCTTACTTTTCACACTAGTCACATGGATCTGTCATGAGATGACTCACACTGGGAAGGGGGCTCCCCATGTGAACCCAGCCACAGGGAGGTGCTGCTTGGGGCCAAGGCAAGCTCTGCATCTCCTCAGCGCACACCTGCACAAGCCAGAATCCTGGAAACATCATCTACCACTGAGGCTCAGCTTCCACTTGGAAAGTTCACCCGTGGGGATTCTGCTGGCTAGGAGCACAGACAAGTGACTTTTGACTTATGGCACAGAAGAAACACAGGGACATCTTGGAGCAGGAGAGTAGTGAGAGGTTGTGGCCTGGGCTCCTTCCCACCCTGTGGGTGCGATTTCCCACTGGGTGAATTCAGGCCAGACTCGCCAACACTTCTGGGTTTCAGTTTCCTCTCTTGTGCAATGGATGTTCATGGTCCCTTCATCACCAGGTCTGGGGAAGCTTAGGGGGGCTCATGGAGAGGAGGCCTGGCACAGGTCCCCCCTGCCCCCCAGATTAGCTGTTTGGCGTCCAGGGTGAGGCGAGAGGGGAGGCCAGGTATGAGCTGCACCCTAGCCAAGATGTGAGGCTTCTAGGTAGACACAAGTTCACACACCCACCGGCAGCAGCCCTGGCTGCCCTCTCCTCCACACTCCTGCCTCCAGGGGAGCTTGAAGCTGGGCTCCCAGCTCGGGGCTCGGGGAATGTGCTGACACTGCCACCTCTTTGGTCCCCTGCTCGTTCATCTGCCCACCAGGAAAAGCCTCACATCCCAGGACTCATCAGCCTGCCTTCTGTCCTCAGGCACATGGGTTGATGACCCAATAGCGGTGGCACCACAGCCTCAAGGGAGCACCTCTAACTAGAGCCCTCTCTTGGCTTCCTGGGGCAGATCCGGGAGGGTTCTCCACTGTGAACCTGAGGAGGAGTTGGCTGGCCTGTTCAGATCCTGCTTCTAATGTGTGTGGCCTGCAAGGACTGACCACAGTATCTGAGCATCAGTTTCCTTGGCAAAAGGAGAGGATCACAGGATTGTTGTGAGGGTAAAGCCACATAGTACCCAAGAGCTCAATTCCTCAGGTGCTGTGTCACGAGGAAGGAACATGCAGGAAGCCCCTCACACGCACAAAGGAAATGTTCCTCACTGTCCTTCCCTGGCCCTGCGGTGCTGACCTCTCATGGGCCAGTTTTGGTCTGAATTTGCCAGAAGGGATTTGCCTATGGATGGAAGACCCATCTGACAGCCCACCAGCAACCTCAGCCCTGGAGGCCGAGGACTGGGCCATGATGTCTCCAGGCCTTGGGTGCGGTGACTTTCCCCTTGCTGTTCTAAGGCAAGGCTTTCTGAGCAAGCTGGGAGGCTCATGCCACACTCGGGCTTTCTTTATCTGCAGCACTGACCCTAGACACAACTGAGACAGAGCGCGCATGTAGGAATGAAGCGGAGAATGTAGGCTCCTCAGGCTTGCTGGCAAGGGCTGGCAAGAGAGAGGAAGTGGGCTGGGGCAGCTATGAGCTGTAAGGACACCTGTGGAATCCTTCCTGTACGGAGTGCCCGCCACATGCCAGGCATTGTGCCAAGCTCTCCACAGGCCCAACCGCATTCCCACCAGGGGACCGACGGGCTGCCATTTCTCCTGGCTCTAAGTCCTCCCTCAGCCACCAGCTTAGGTCTTGCTCCCCTTTGCTGCAAAACGCAGCAGAAGCCCTCCCCATCCTTGGCTCCTATTCTTAATTCTCGGGCTCCCTTTCAGCCTAGCCATCCCTTGGCACCGTCACTTCACCAGACAGCTCCTGTCAAGGTCCCCAGCATCTCCCACACTGCTGAACTCAGTGCTCAGTCTTCCTTTTACCTGACCTCTCAGCAGAACTGAACACAACTCATTTCTCCCTCCTCGAAAGTTTCTTCGCTTGGCCTCCAGAATGCCACACTCATCTGATTTGCCTCCAAGCTCATAGGCTGCTTCTCTGTCGGCCTACTTTTTGGCTACTCCTCTTCCTGACCTAACCCAAGATGGGCCCTTGGCTTTCCATTTCCCCCTCATTCCCAGAGTGCTCTCATCCAGGGTCACAGCTTTCCATGTCTTCATCTGATGACTGACATTCCGATCTCAGCCCCTGCTTCCTCTAGGAAACTCCACTCCCCAAATGCCTACTCACCACATCTACCTGGAAATCTGAAATGCTGCCCAAACTCAGTATGTCCAAAGCAGAGCCTCTGGTTTTCTGCCCAAAATGCTGTTCTCCCTCTTCATCATTTAATGGCAACTCCCTCCTTCCAGTTGCTCAGATACCTTAGAGTATATCCTTGACTCTCTCACATCCCATCTCCAATCTGTCAGGCCATACGACTGGCTCTACTTCAAAATAATCTAGAGTCTGCTTCTTCCTCCTCCCTGTCCCCAACTCAGTCCAAGCCATAGTCACTTCTCACCCGGATGACTCCAGTGGCCTCCTGTCCCTCCACCAATCCTCTATCCAGCAACCATGTAAATCAGATCATAGCACTCCTGTGCCTAGAGCTGCCAATGCACTTAGAAAACCTACAAAGCACTGTAGGTGCCCACTCCCTCCCTCTCTTCCCTGCTCACGCCCAGCACTTCCCATGTGCGCTTCAGCCTCCAGCCTCCTCCTCTAGTTGGTCTAGTGATCACTTTCGGGTGTGCCACAAGGTAAAGTGGGCTAGGGAGCCTAGCTCGAAGGTTCTCTGATGTTTATATTAACCTTCTCATTACAGGATCCTGGGGTCAATGTGCCCCTTGAATAACGACAATGAGAAAATCAGTCTCGATTACCTCACTGATCACAGATGCAAAAATTCTGCCTTCAAATTTGGGGGAGCAGTAGCTGAGGGAGGGCCTGGGAAGCTTCCTGGAAGTCTCTGGGGCTTTTTTATCCTGATAGGTCCCCAAGACAGTGGTAGCCAGACATCATCAGCCCTGACCAGGCCTTATGACAGACAGGGCCACAGCTTCAGGGCCCAGTCTCTTAAGAACCTGGGATTCTGGTGGAAGGCATTCCACCATTCGCCACCGAAGGGCACAAATGCCTGGAACCCTGGCCCAGTAGGTGGAATGAACACCCTCCACAGGTCCCTCTGGCCTGGGGGCTTTTGAATGTAAGCTCCCACTTCAAGAAGGCCTTACCATCTAGGCCCGGACTCTGGCTCTTGGGCCCCTCAGAACTGTAAGCTTGGCTGGTGGAGTGGGACCCATGGAAGGAAGTCTTAGAACCAGAGTCCGGGGTCCAAGGTGCCAGCTTCAGGAAAACAGTCTCAGAGTCCCACTTTCCCAGGAAGGAGGTAGGGTGGGTTTGCTCCAAGGGAGGAAGAGGGTGGCCCCACCCCCATCTCTGGGGAGGGCTAGTTTTGGCCAGGAAACCACAGAGAGGTGTCTCACCTGTTGGAGGACCAGAGCTGACTGTCCTAGGCCAGGCTGGCTAAGGCCCAATGTGCAGCACAGCCAGGCCTAGGAAACCCCCAAATCCAGCTCAGCCTACAGCCTGTGGCCTGGGATGCATGTGTGGAACAGGTGTTGAGTTGGGGGTGGGAGGTAGGAGGCATTGCCCGATGGTCAGAGGGCTCATCCTGTCCACCACCCTTCACTGGGAACTGGGGAAAGCCTCTAATTAAACAGGAGTCTGCAGCCAAACCACAGGGGGGCAGGGGTGGGGCAAAGAGCCTGCCATCCACTGGAGGCCGTGGGGTGGTTAGGGCTCTAGAGCAGGGCACTGAGGGCCTGGCCAGTCCTTCCCACGTTGATGCAGGCTGCCCCTCCACCTCATTCCCCAGCCCCCTCATGTCTGTGCTGGTAGCCAGGGGGAACCATCTGGCGTAGGGCCCAGTGCCCCATGCCCCCCTCAGCCAGAGGAACGTCCCGCTCCATGGCCTCAGCACAAGGCTGTCCCAGGGCCAGGCCGCCCAGACAAGGTGGGGTTGCCTGGGGCCTGGGATGTGTATGGGGAGCCCTATGACTGGAGCTGCCCCCTCTCCTCCCTCTGATACTGACTGCCCAACCTCCACAAGAAGGGGGCAGGCCTGGGCGGACTCTCCCCACCAGACCCTGAGTATATGGGAGGGCACAAGCTCACCTCTCTCACCTGCGGGCAGAGCGCCAAGCACGGAGCGGCCCCCTCAGTATTGGCCTTCACAGCATGGTACAGTGCCGACACAAAAGACTCAGCAGCCCAGACATCTTGTTCAGGACTTTGCCTCTGCCAGCACACCCCCACCGCATACTCTCTCACACGCACACACACAATAGGTCCAGGACTCAGAGACCCTGGGGCTGGGAGGCCGGGTCTGCCACAGCCTGAGCAGAAGCCATCCTTCTGCTGGCGCGTGGCTTTTCCTGCTCCGCACCCTTCTGACTCAAAATCCAGTGTCCCAAAGGCGGTCATCATCTCTGGGACACATTCATTAGCCCATGGCTGGAAACTCCTCACTGTGCTGCTTCAGCATCGCTCCTCTTGTTGAGAAGCCTGGAGCTGGGAGGGGGATCCAAAGGCAGGGTGGGACAGGAGGTGGTGGAAATAAGGGACCCCGGGGCAGGTCTCCTCTGCTGAGGTTGAGCTGGGGCCTGGCTGGGCTGCCCTCCCTCACCCCCTCGCCCCCCTACTTCCTGCAGGCTCAGGTGAAAAATAAACACAGTCGGCATTTTCCCTGCAGACCGCAGCGGTCTGCTCACAGGCCGCGTGCACCCTGAGAGCCCTTGCCACCGCCAGCAGAGAAAACTCCCTCGCCTCTGACGGTTGACTCTGAAAACCCCCAAACGCTTGAGCCCCACAACACTTTCCCAGCGAAGAAAGTTGCCGCTTCCTCTGGCCTCATGCATGGGGGTGGGGAGTGCGTGAGGCCTGACCAGGCCTCCCAAGCAGGCCTCCCGAGCTGGCCTCCCTGTGGCAGGGACTGTGCCAGGACACGTGCCCCCCACCCCCTACCCACAGATTCTCTGTTGATCACTACTAGCAAACACGGTCAGTCAGCTCATATCACTGAGCACCTGGGTGCCAGGCCAAACGGATGTTTCGGGCTGAGGGTAAAGCATTTCCTAATGGTAAGTGGGCAGCTACCATGTGGCAGGCAGAGTTCTGAGAGCCCTCCAGAGTGTAACTCCTAATAGGCTCAACAACGGGCATAAATATTCTCTCCATCTGACAGAAGAAGAAACTGAGGCACGCTGAGGCTGTACAGCTTGCCTGAGATCCCACAGTAAGTGGCAGACCTGTGGTGCTGCACACCATACAACAGAGGCCTACCGTTCTCAGGGACAGACCCAGGGGTGCAGGGTAGGGGGCGCCAGCCCACCTGGCTCCCTTCTCCTGGTTGCTTGCTCAGTTATCTGAGCCACTGCTTCCCTGACTCTCAAAATGCGTCGGCGGGTTTTAGGGCCCCTGGAATTATAATTCAGGCCACACCACCTGCCTGCCTGCCTACCTGCCAGGGCTGCTGGCACCATGAGCCCCTCTGATGGCGGGAGCTGGACCCGCCAAGGCCTCACTGCATGGTACCCCCACTCATCCAGGCACAGCCACGCAGGCCTGCCCCTCTCCTGCCCAGGTACCTAGCTCTTCTCTGCCTCTGTGCCTTCGCCCACCTCCTCCTCTGTCCTCTCGTAATTCTCCATGCTTCCTCCTGCTCTCTACATGCGTTGCTGCTCATTCTGACCTCAGTCTAAGGGTCCCTTCCTTGGAAAGGACTGTGACCTGGCTGGGGTCCCCCAAGGTAGCAGGCAGAACTGGCTTGTTAGTCATCTCCGCCTGTCTGGGTTCTGGACTTGGCCCATCCACTAAGACTTGCTGAACAAAAGGCCTCCAGAATCCCTGGTGCCCCTGAACCTCTGCCCGCCCCACACCCCTCATCTGCATGGAGCACACTTCAGCCCCCTTCTTCCCTATGCTCCCAGTGCTGGAGCTAGAGAGACACCTGTGGGGATGAACCCACGGGAGTGGCAGATCCACACCTCGAGCCTCGTGTTCCCTCCAGGGCAGAGGCTGACTAGACAGAGAGGTGGGCTACTGGTCCAGTTACTGTTCTCTCCCAGCAGGTGCATAGAGGGGACCGTGCATACTGGAGATGTCACAGGTGACAAGCTATTCGAGACACCAGGCACGTGAGGCTCTGAGCTTGAGAAGACTGCCCGTTAGCCATGCGGCCCAGTCCTCTATCAGGTCCGTACTGGGGGCCCTTGATGGGCTCTTGGGGTCTTCGGTGATGCCAGATGGCCACACTGTCTCCCCCGCCGCACACCCCCTATGCTCCAGGCATAGGAGCTGCTCATCCGTCTGCCTCAGGAACTCTTCCCTGACTTGGCCTGGCCAATTCCCACCCATCTCACATGCCTCATCACAAATGAGGTTTCCCCAGGAAGCCCTTCCTCCCCTCCCTGTGTGAGCAGGGGTTCCCTGCTGTGGCTCCCGACCACAGCATCGACCCTACTGTGCTGAGGCGACTGTTCACTCGTTTAGCTCCACTGCTTCCCGAGATCGGAGCTAGTACCCTGCACTGTTTCTGTTACCTCAGTTAAAGCTGGGTCCTCAAGGCTGGAGGGGGGCGGTTCTCTAGCGGGGCTGGGGGGGCGGTGTCCCAGCATGAGCCAGTGTTTGGGGAGGATGTGGCAGCACCGGACAGCACCCAGGCTTGAGCTGGGCACAAGATCATAGCAGTACTCGGGAGGCTGGGAAGAGCTGGGGCCACTGCTTGGAGTCAGGGACCTTCTGTCTGACATCTGACACCCCATGCTGCCTCCTACCCCCGCCCCCAATCTCTTCCTGCCTGCAATATTTTGGCAGTCAGAATACCCGGAAAGTCTAAACCAAGGCTGCTGCTAGTTCATATGGAGCCTTTGTGCTAATTAGAAAAAGTACATCTTCCTGTCGACAGACACCTGGGCCCACACGAGGGCATATGGCTCGGGGTGCACGAGTATATGCTGGGCTTCAGCTCCTTGGCCTGTTCCCCTGCAAAGCCCCACACACTGGCCATGCTCAGAAGTCCCCCCGACTTCTCACTTCTCTTCTCTGCCTTGCCAAGAGCCAGGCTCCATCCAGGGCTTGGCCCCAAGCATCCACTGTGGCCTTGGTCAGTTCCTGTTGGCTCCTCTCCCACCTCTAGGGCCCACCAGGGAGTCCCACAGCCCCCCCAGACCCGTGTCTGCAGCTGGCACCCACTGTCCAGCACCAGTGGTTGCCATGGAATCCAGCCAACTGCAGAGTGGGAAGCTCCCCCAAGGCCTGGGGCACTGAGGGTCAATTTCCAAGAAGAAAGCAAGCCACCCAGGCCTTCCAAACGGGACTTGCCCACATATCAATGGGGCCTTGATGTGTGTGGGTCCCGGCAGACCCTACCTCCACAGGCAGACCCTAGCAGGGCCCGTGCCATTTCATCCCCAGCCCCCACTCAGGGCCCTGCTGCCCAGGACATGGTGCTCTCCAGACGACAGCCCTAAAGCTCCCCGCCCACAGCGTGCTGGACACCTTGTGCCAGACACCCACCACAGAGCATGGAGCCGTGGCCATGTGGCTGGCCGAGCTGGAGGACTGGGGGATGGCCGGACCACACCCTTGGGGACCAGGAGGCTTCGGTCCCACCTGCCAGCAGAGTACCGTTGCCATGGTTGCAAAGAGCCCTGCCAGGTACGTGTGGCCAGTCTACCAGCTGCCTGGTCTCAACATCAGATAACGGGGCCCTGCCACAGCAGAGGTGAGGACCAGAGTCCCTGCATGAGGCCTTGGCAAACCACAGGCCTGCTCTAGACCCAGCCTGGCCCCGAGGCTCCCTCTGAGCTAGCTGAACCTCGCTGAGCTGAGTGGCCTGGCCCACAGCCTCCCGTGGTTTCTGTGCATTCGTTCGTTTACTTGTGTTTTCCTTCCTCCTCTTTGAGGTGAACGCCCCTCAGGACAGGATGTTTTTAGAGGAAAGTAGACGCTTCCGGGAGCTGCTGCAGCCGAGCTGCTAGTTGATGCTACTGCCCCACGGTGTGGGGACTGTGCAGCTGCCCTGCCCTCCCCGCCCTCCCTGCCCAGGCAGTCCCCCTGCCAGCGCCTCTCCCACTCCTGGCTGCTCAGGAGCCTGCCACGGGCCGAGCAGGCCAGCACCACCTCAGAGCTCAGCCTGCCTGTGGCCGGAGGGAAAGCAAGGCTCTGCAGTGAGGGACCTGGGGAAGTCCAGAGATTTTGCTCCCCTAGGATTAAAGCCAACAGGCTCTGTAGGAAAGGCAGGAAGAAAAGAGCAGAGACACAGAGTTAGAGACAGCAGCCCCTGCCAGAAACAGCCAGCGCCCGGCAGAGCTCCACCGCCAACCAGCATCTGACTGGTCCGTCCCTCAGCACTTTACGGCATGGGCAGACTTTGCAGACAGGGAACGCGAAGCCCAGAGAGGCTCAACAACTTGCCCAAAGTCTCATGGCACGTAGAGACACATGTGGATTGGAATCCAGCCCCATGGGGTTCCTGGCCAGAGATCGTCGTCACTCCGGGGCAGACCTCACAGACTGGCTGGGAGCAGGGCCAGCATGGAGACCACACATGTGAAACCCGGGGCTCCCAGATTCCCTTTCCCTCACTCTGAGTCTCCCCACTCAGACCTCCAGCCCACCAGGGACCCAGGATCCCTGACGCTACTGGTTAACACCCTGCCGAGAACCTTTCTTAGGTCACTCGCTGACGAGCAGGGTGCCTCTAACCTTCAACTAGCCTGCGTGAAGGGTGCCTTCGCCCTGTCCTGGTCGGAGTGGACTCAGTTTCCCAGCCATCGACAACTAAAGGAAACATGAGAGGTCATTCCTCCCCCAGGGTCTGGCCTCTGCTCACCCCTCCACACAAGAGGAGGGCTACGGACAGCCGCTGGCCACGGCAGTGGCTCTCACAGGGGCCTGTCTAGAAGGGCAAGTGTGCGGCCTAGGACGGAGAGCCCAGAGAGCCCAGGCAGCACCTCAAAAGGCGGGGGGTGGACGGAACCTCCAGGGTGGGTAGGGGAGGAGAGTTGGAGATCTCAGCACTGCGTTCCTGTCCTGATTAATAGGAGCCAGCTTTGCTCTGAGGAGCAAAGACATGACGGGGGTCTCTGGTCTGCTGTCTCTACCAGCCCCAGGAGGACAGTCCTGCCCTGGGGCCATGGCCAGAAAGCTCCCTTGGGTCTCACCCTTGTAGCTCCTGCCATTAGCTTCTGCCACCCTTCGGGCTCTGCCTGGACTGAGCCCAGCAGTTTATGCCAAAGGAAACAAGGGACGGGGCAGAAAGGAGCTGATGCAAGCTTCACGACTCTCACCAAGCCCTTCAGGCTCACTGTCCGCAGACCGAGGAGCGCAGGACTGCTTCAGCTGCCACAGGGGCTCTCTCTTCAGAGAGAGAGCCCCTCACGAGGTTGAGTCAGGGGGTTCCAAAACCGCACAAGACAGCTCTTACAGATAGTCACCTGGTGTAATAGTGTAAAAATACACGGGAGAAGGGGAAATACCAAATTCCTTGGGAGGATGAGGAGTACAGAGGGAGGGGGTAGCGGTAGCCAAGGGGACCTAGCTAGGGCTATAAAACCCTTTTTTTTTCTTCCCAAGAAGGAGTGGATAGGTATGTTGTCTAAGAGGCAAGGAAGCATGGTCGTAGGGCAGGAAACATAGAAGCCTGGGCTCAAATCACTCCCCCAGCACTTAGAAGGTGCAGGTCTCCCCAAGCCTTGGGCTCCCCATCTGCATAATGGTCCTATCTCATGGGGTTGATGTTGGAATTAAATTAACAAAGAACAAAATAAAAGAAAGAAAAAAGACAAAAGCAAGCATGTCCCTAACCCAGGCTTTTCAGGAAAGCTGGACTTTGTGCCAGGCTGGGTCCACTGGCCCTTGATTTCCTTTGGACTTCTGCCTGATTGCTATCAGGCCAGACTGCTGAGCTCTTGACTGGACTTCAGTGACCAGAGCCAGGGGAATGGAGGCAGAAGAAGCCAGAAAAAATTGCTCTCGAAATGCCCCAGCAGGATGTGTCTATGGTGGGACAGGCGGGAGGCAACCCAGTGACAAGTGACAGGACACACCCATGTGCACGGACACCTCAGCTTCCTCAGTCAGGCTACTCCCAGTGACTCAGGGCCTAGGACAACCTCTGGTCCAACCCCACATCACTTGGAGGAAGGCACCTACTCCAGAATGGCCCGACCCTGAGCGCCAAGCTAAGCAAGGACCAGAGCCATAAAGCAAAGTGTCCACGAAAAGACAGTGAATTTCATCCTGCATGCTTTCGTCAGGCATCAGACCTGACTGATCTTAAATGTTATTTGGAAACACTTACCAGGGCAACATTTATTCTGGAAACCCTGGGCTCCTGCTTCCAACCACGAAACACAACCCCTGTGGCCCTAACAACCCTGACTTGTCAGATGTCCAAGGAGGAAAGTACCCTGCCCTGACCCAGGCCCAGGGCCATGAGGTCATGCCTGTGAGGGGCACTGAGGGCCAAGTGTGTCCTTGGAGCCAGAGAACCCAGCTAGACGCAGCTCCCGAGCCCAGCGAGGGGGGTTCCACTCAGTGCTGAGGCCTGCAGTGCCCCCATCTCCACACATTTGAGAACAAAGTGGCAGAGCACTGAGGATTTTACCTGGGGGTAAAAGAGACCCAAATCTAAGCCCCGATTCCTCCAGGTCCCAGCACATCCTTCACCTTTCTCAGGTGAAGCCTCAGCTTCCCCATCTGGAAAATGAGAGAGCAGTAACAGTCACCACTTTCTCAGCTTCCTGTAAGGGTCTCCATACTGGGACCCAAAGTCCTGGGCACTGGCTAGCACTTGGGGAGCTCTTGACACAGGGACTGCTAAAGCTGCCGTTTACCGTGCCGTCAACCACAGTTTGCTGAACACCTGCACTACGCCATGCCCTGTGCGGGGACTGAGAGGCCAGTGGGGGAGAGGACAGATGTGGCCTTGGCCCCGTAGGTCCTCTCCAGCCCTTTCTGACCCAAACCACTATCCCTGGAACCCCACCACCACAGAGCCATCAACCCTCCTGGCCTTGGCAACCACAGCTTCATGTGTCCCTACACCCCGCAGACTATGGTCATCCCCGAGCCCCACCCATGGGGCTGCCCACCACAGCTGGGCGGCTCCCGCCTGCACAATGCTTCAAGCTGGCCAGCAAGCTGTGGGGTGGCTGCTGCAGCCTGGCACACCCCAAGCAGCCGCCCTGCCAGGACCCTGGCTGCACCCAGCAGAGACCTCACTGCTGCTGCCACAAAGCTCTCTACAGGCTGTCTCTCAGCGTCCCTGAGGGCCCACCCACCCTCTGCCTGCCTGGCCACTGGGCCAGCCACAGAGCCATCTGATTTGAATGAAACTTCAAACTTAATGACTTTCATGCTGGTTATTTAAAACGCAATGTAATTTTCTTAAACACCCTATTATTTCCTTTGATAGCTACAAAGCTTCCCCCAATCCCATAAGCATGTTTATTTTTAGGGAAAAGAGTGGTTTACAGTTGGTCACAGAGACCATAGGGAGAGGGAACCCACAGAAAGCAGGGCAAAGAGTCAACTCCAGCAGCCTGGAGATCCACAGCTGCCCTGCCTTCCTGCTGGGCCCGGCCCTCCGCCGACACTATGGGGCCTGGGCCGGCTCCCACCCTTCTCACGCCAGCACATTAGCCAGTGGCTCTCCTGTCCACCACCTGACAGTGGCCAATACTCCCCCCCACACAGGGCCCCCGTGTTCTCATCTGTAAGATGGTACAATGAGTGTCCCACAGACATTCCAGGCATGTACGGAGCTGGGAATGGGGTCCTGGAGCCACCAACACAGTCCCAGCTGCCTCCCTCCTGCTTCCTCCAGACATTCTGCCCTGGGTAAAGCCTTGGGGCCTGAAGCTTTGACCAGCTGGATGAGATCTGTGCCCAGATAAAGTGGCCCCAGGCAGGGGCTGCCCACACTGGGAGGGTGGGTGGGTGTGGCCCTGCCAGTCAGGGCTCCCTGTCAAGGGAGGTGGCCTGCTGGTGGGTGTGCGTGCAGAGGTCAGCTGAGCCCCACCAATTCGGGGCATCCTCTGGGAGTGGCTATTTTTAGATCCTAGGCTTTCATGTGGCCAAATGATGTGGAGTTTACAAAGCATTGGTAATGCGTTTCAGATGGCGGCCCAGCAGACCAGGAGGCTGGGTCTCTACCCTGAGCCAGGTCAGAGTTAGTCAGAATGCCCTCAGCCTGGACTCCCATTACCTGTCCCTCTCCTCCTCCTATCTTCCTTGTCTGATGGGGAAGCTGGCCTGGAGCAGTCCTGGCAAGGCCAGCAAGCACCCCCTGAGGCCCACCTGAGTGGCAGGTGTCTCCAGCCCACACTTCTTTGAACCTCAGAAATCCTTCCTGGCCAGGGAGCCCATTCCCAATTTAGAGAAGGAAACGGAGACCTAGAAAGGTTAACAGATTTGCTTGAGATCACACAGCCAAGAGGGAAGGTGGCCCTGTTCTCTGGCTTCCTGCCCTCAGGGGCAAACTGGGCTTTCTGGGAGGGGGAGATGTGCCAAACCTGGGTAGGCAGCCCACACATGGTGGGGAGGGGCAGCCCTAACTGCCAATCCCCAAAGCCCACTCTTCTTGGGGTGGGCCATGTCCTGCCTACTCGTGCCTTAGCCATGCATTCGTCATTGAGAAGCAGACAGTGTGAGGCCCCAACAACTTTCCTGTCTCTGGAGAGAGAAATAATTGGCTGTCTTAATGGGAGGGGTAGAGGAAGCTTATTTGGCAGAAAGTCTGCTTCCTCTGACCTCCAGGGAGTCCTGGCTGTGGAGTGGGCTATGGCACAAAAGCTCTGTCACCAATCTTCCTCTGGGCTCTAAGACCATGTCTCTGGCAAAGCCCAGGCAGTCAGTCTCCAGGGAACAAGCTCCACTGGCAGCCCCGCCACAGGAAAGAGCCAGACTCACACCCATCTTGGCCCTAGCCCAGGCCATGGCCCCCATCCAGCAGGGACTGACCCTCCATGCATGAGGGGACTGCGCCAAGGGGAGCCCAAGGTTCCAGCAGGACCAGAACAGGCCAAACCCTATGACCAGGACAGACCCATCCAGGACCCACCTGAGAGACTATGCATGCTAAGGCCACATCTTTTCAAGGGAGGCAGTGGTGCCCAGGAGCAAAACCCAAGCATGCTGGATCTGTCAGTGTTGGGACCCCACTGCCTGAAGGAAGAAGCTGTCAATGTTCGGGGTTCTCAGAGACCCTGCCCAGACCAGAGTCCTGCTAAAGGCAGAGCTGAGAAGAGGAGCTCTCTATGCCCTGGCCAAATCACCAGCGGACCAAGGGACCTGACCTCTGGGGTTCAGTTCCTCTCAGTCAACAGGAGGCCAAGACCCTGGGCTAATGACTCTAAAGAGAGAGACTGGGAGTCAAATGAAAATGCAAACGTCCACCTCTGAGGCTCTGTTGCCTTGTGTGTGTCAGCACGCTGGATCTCCCTTGCCCAAAGCCTACCCCCTCCCTTGGCCTTTCGTACTCCTCTTACCAGCTCGGGGCCTCCCAGCATCCACTCTGCCCCAGCAGCTGGCCCTGTCTGCCTCCCCGTCCATGTCCAACTCATACCATTGGCCAAAAGTCACCGCCTGGCCCTTCTTGCTGCCAACACATTGCGTGTGCCCACCAGCCACTCCCGGGCTGTGGGACCATGCTGCCAGCATATCAAGGTCACATGCTGGGCCCTCCCTGCTGGCTCTTCTCCAGCCTCACTCATGCTCCTCATGGACCCCAGGCTTTGCAGTGCCCTTCCAATGACCAAGAACATACTCATTTCTGTTCTTCTCTGCTCAAACTGCCCCGCCCCCAGAGCGTTCTCCCACTCCACGTGCGCAGGGTTCCAGCTTGTCCTCTCAGGAAGCTCTTCTGGCTGCCCGCCAACCAGCCTCTCCTTCCTTGTTGCCTTTCATCCAACTTGGACAGAACCTTGAAGTTAATGGGGAGCCCCCAGGAGAGTCTTTGCCTCAAGAGGACTGAGCTCGGTGGGGCAAAGACTATCGCCCCTCTGTGCTGAGCCAAGGCCAAGCATGCAGGGGCTCAGAACGGCCAGAAAGGGCCTGGAACCAGGATTCTAGATACAGCAGCCACTCTGTCACGGGCGAGCCGAGGCCCTGGCGCCACTATGCCCCATGCCGCCACAGGGGAGCCAGCTGTTGAGCTAAGGGACAGCAGGTGAGGGGGCTGCGTCCTAGCTCAGCTTCAGAAGCACCCCCCGCCACCTAGCACCGCACCCTTTGCAGGAGAGCTCTCCACCCCGTGTTAGTAGCCCGTCCTCCCCCCCGCCCAGTGCTTACACTCGTAGCATTGGCTGCGAACCAGGGACACCACACACACTGCCTCCATCCATGCCCCAGGAACCCAAGGAGGTCAGAACCCTCCTTCTCCTCATTTCTAGATGAGGAAACTCAGGCTTCCAGCAGTTAAGGAACTCACGCAGGGCCTCTCAGACAAGGAGTGGCAGATATGATATTTGAGGAAAAGTCTTCCAGACAATGCCTTCCCTTTCTGTGCCTCTAAGGGGCCTGGGATAGGTCCCTTCCCTAACCTGGCCTCCTGTCCCCACTGGGAGAAGGAAGGTGGTTACCCAAAGATCTGTGCACTATACTGTTGGGGAAGGGGGGCCCTGTGACCTGATAAAACACCTGTTTCCTCCACCAGAGTCTTGTTTGTACACAGCGGCAGGAAGCAGCCAGTCACAAGGCGTGAGGGAGTGTCACTGTATGGCTTCAGGACCTAGGGAGGCGGCAGCACCCCTGCCCCTCCCTGCAGCTGGACCCACCCTCATCCAGCCTGACCTCAGCAGTCATTTGACTTGCAAGCAGGGCCCCCTGAGTCCATTCTCACGGCTCAGCTGAAACTCCTTTGCTGCAGGGGCAAGGGGTGGGCTATGGTCTTAGGAGACTCAGGAGACCCAGGAGGCCATGGGTCGCGAGCAGCCTCAGGGAGGCTGCCATCAAGCCCGTCCCTCTTCTGCCCCACTCACACCTGCATCTCAGAGCACCTGGGGAGGGAGGCAGAACTATGGAAGTTGGCTTAGTAAAACCCTAGGACAACTGGGTGAAGACTACTGGGCCTTGGTGACCAACCCAGGGCTCTGTCGGCCCCGCCAGCCCACCGAGCTAAAGGAGTGGGCAGGGGTCAGTAACTGCAGCCCCTGGGGATGGTGGCGGCAGGGGTCTGCAGGCGGAGCCTCCTTTGTGGTGCTCTCCTGACTCTGAAAGGCAGCAAGATGGCACCCTGAAAGTAAAGTCGCACCCTGGGGGCTGCAGATTTTCCAAATACCACAGCCAATACCACACAGCCTTCCAAGTCAGGAAGGAATGCAAGTCAAAGTAACTTTTAAGTCCCATTTCCCACCATGAACCTATTAAATGAACAACAGAAAAGAAGAAACTCCATGTTGGGACTTTGAGTGATTAGACACTGCAAGGAACCCACAGCAAACTGGCATCAGAGGGGAGCAAAATGCTCTAACTCTTGCTACCATTTTATTTTTAAGATTTTATTCTTTTATGTAATCCCTACCCCCGGTGTGGGGCTCACATGCACGACCCCAAGATCAAGAGTCTCATGCTCTACCCACTGAACCAGATACCCCCGATTTTTCCTGCCTTTTGACCTGGTAATTTTCCTTCAGCGTATTGCTCCAAGAAAATAATCAAAAAGGAAATTAAGGAGTGATTTGTACATAGCATCATTCCCACTGGCAAGGAAGGCAAGCTGTGAGCAAACTAGAAGCTGCCTGAGGGATAACAAAGATGCTGTCGGTGGGCACCATCTGGGGGTGCAAATATGTACCCCCACACCAGGGGAAGAACTGGGGCAAGACATGACAGGGTACAGGCACGGGTGACCGTGTGAGCCAAGGTCTGAGAATGGTCTGGGTAACGTCTTACACAAAGGGCTTCTAGATGGCTGGGGAAGGGGGGCTCCTTTCAGATGAGTCTTTGGGCATGGTAGGAGAGGATCTCAGGATGGACTAAGCAGTGAGGGCTCCCATCCTGGCTCCAAGAACAGTATTTCCCCCTCCCAAGAATTCCTAGGTGAGGTATGGGAGCAAAAAAGGGGCCCATACACAGGGTGCCTGGGTGACTCGGCTGGTTGACTGTCTGAGTCCGGATTTCAGCTCAGGTCACGATCTCAGGGTCTTGGGATCCAGACCCATGTGGGGCTCCCTGCTCAGCAGGGAGTCTTCTTGAGATTCTCTCCTTCTCCCTTTGCTCCTCCCTCCACTCGCTTGCTTACTCTTTCTCTTAGAATAAATAAACCTTAAAGAAAGAAAGAAGGAAAGAAAGAAAGAAAGGAAGAAAGAAAGAAAGAAAGAAAGAAAGAAAGAAAGAAAGAGGCCTATATACCTGTGTCCCTGTCCCAAGCTGGCCCCCAGGGCTCTGACCCCCAGGCCCCTGGGGCCCGAAGTAGAGATACAACCCTCCAGATAAGAGTCTAACCACTAAGCCACCACTAGCCCCAGATGAGCCATGAGAGCAAGGGAAAAGGGATCAATAATGGCCAAACCCTCACCTCCCAAGCCCAGGACATGCAGGCACTGCTGCCTCCACTCTACACTCCAACTCTGGGAGGAGGGCTCACCACTCCCACTGTGTGAATGAGGAAACTAAGGTAGAGAGACACTTTGGACAAATGGGCTGCCTTTGGCCTCAGTACAATGAATGAGTGTATCATAAAGCAAGGCCTCCCACTATGGCCTGGAGAACCAAGGTGGGTGATGCAGCAAAGGCCTGGGGGAATGACAGAGGGCCCCACTTGGTTGTTCACAGGACGTGTTTCTGGGTAAGTCATATTTGATTTCGGCCCTGAATGACAAATGAGAAGGTGGCAGCTATGTGAGAGCTAAGGAAGAGAATTCCTGAGAGAACAAGTGCAAAGGTCCTGAGGTGGAAAGAACAGGATGGGTGTGAAGCAGAGGGAGACAGTGCAGTAGCTGCTATTTAGGGAGAGAGGAAGAATATGGTGCAGACAAGGAGGTGCTGTCCGCAGGGCTGGCCACCCAGGAAGAAGGGATCTTCTCTTGCTGGGCTGCTGTGTGGAGCCTGGGTTGGGGGTTAGAGCAGGGGTTTGGGGGTGGGATGCCAAGGTCAAGGCAGAGGGAGCTTCTGGGTGAGTGACGGCCGAGGCTGGGCTTTAGACGGAGACTAAAGTGGAGAAGCGGGAGATCTGGCATTTTTGGAGGAGAGCCCGGTACTCTTTGTGCTCATGTGCTGGCCAAATCTGCACCTTTAGGAAGTTGCTTGGCGGACCCTCCTCCACAGCCCACAGCCCATGTGGGGGCCAGTTCCACCCAGGATGCCCCAGCAGGGCCTTCTGTGACAGCACCCCGCCAACCAGGGCAGTCTGGTCATCTGTCTCCTCCACTCAGCCAGGCACTCCCAGTGGCAGAGGCTGGTTGTGATCTCTCAGGTGCCTGGCCTGATGCCAGACCCCTTCTAACAAGGTTCACTCCAACCAGGGCTGATGATCAACCCTACTAACTGTCCCCAGCAACACCAGGCTGCTCCCTCTCTCTGAGGTTATGGAGGGCTGGGTGGGTGCATCTCTGCAGAGTTTCCCTGGACATGGTGGCTTGTGTCAGCAGCATTTCCTTCCTCTGCTCAAGTCTTGCTCATACCTGCACCTCCTGCTCCCCACAGGGCTTGTTAGCACAGCCCTCAGCTGACCTCAGACCCTGGAGCCTGGGAATGTGAGCTCAATGGCCTGGAACCCAACCATGGATCCACTGCCTCCTGGGTTCCCCCACATTGGAACTGATGCCCAAGCCCATGGCTTGGGGGGCATGCACACACACCGGGACAGCTGCAGAGGTCAGGCCTGAGGAACGGCCCAAGTCTCTGTAAGAGCCAAAAGGCTCAGCCTTTTCCTTCTTTTCAACTGAGATGTAATTTGCATATCATAAAATTTATTGTTAAAAGTATATAGTTCAGCGGTTTTAGTGTATTCACAAGATTGTGTACGCATCACCACCGTCTAATTCCAGAACACATTCATCACCCCAAAAAGGAACCCCTTACCCATTAGCAATCACCCCCCCCATTCCCGTCTTCGCTCAGCCCCTGGCAACCATTCATCTGTGCCCCATCTCTACAGATTTGCTTATTCTGGACATTTCATCTAAACGGCAAAAGGCTCAGCAGCCTTCCAGGCCATAGACTCCAAGTGGAGACCACAGAAAGGACCTCAAGAGCAACCGGCCTTCATCTTTTTTCTGAGAAGATCTGCGCCAGTCCGGCAGTCTCACCCATCCAAGAGTCTGAGTTTCCTAGGGAGCGATGCCTTATTCATCCCAGAATTTCCTCAAAGTCAGGCCCAGGACAAGCTTACTGGCCCTTCTACTCCCACCCCCAATCTCAGAGCAAAACAGAACAAACAAAACAGAAACAAGGAGCGACTACTGGTTGAGGCCAGGAACAGTCTGCAAGCCCACATTAGATGCCTCACAAACATCAGCCATGAAATAAATTTTGACCTAATTCTCCCTTCCTAAAACTGAGTTCACTAGAAGCCACGTACCAGAAAAGAAGCACCCTTTTAGGAAAAAAAATCTTCCTCTACCCACTGGCAGCTGGCTGTGAGGTGGTCATTTGGTCTGCCGCCCTGGCAAGGTTTGAGTCTGCCCACTTAGAGACATCCAACATGGTAACCACGTGGGCATGCCACCCACAAGTGGGTAGAGGAGGACCCTGGCATGGGCTTTCCCCACTCTGTGGGGAGGTTAAGCGACTGGCCTTAAGAACTTTTCAGCACAACTGTCGACTGCCTGGATTCTCTCAGAGAGGGCAAAGGGGGCCAGGGGCCTAGTTCCCCACGGGCAGGGGCTGGACAGCATGACATCCGTCACCCTAAAGAGGGGTTTAGGAAAGCAGAGCTTGGGAAGAAACCTCCAAAGGCAGTTTTTCCTCAAGGCCCTACAATGGACTCCAGACCCATTATAAGAGTATCTTTTCTGTTACATGTGCTCCCAAAACATGGAGTCAATCAAATTTGCGTTTTAAAACCAACAGTATTTTAAACGTCCACACAACTTTTCAGGTTAATACAAGCAACTACCCCGAATTGCTATTCACTTTTAACTATCAGGTTTGCTTAAAAGAGGCTCCCCCATATTCATGGACATCTTCACCACCCGGTGTCACCCCAACTTAGGCCCTTGACTCTATCCTTGTCCCCAGCCCCACGGAACAGCTGGTTTCAGCACATGGAACGTCAGTTCCAGAGCTTGTACTCCTCCTCCAGTGTTTCCCAGAAGCCAGGCAGTGGGAGGCTGCAGCTGGGTGGGGAGTAGGGCAAGGGAATTTACCTCTATAGGAGACTGTAATATACGGAAAAGCCTCTGCTATAGCTTAAGAAAGATGCCCAAGTTGAAAAAACAAATGACACAGGCCAGGGTAATAGTGATGTGTCTGCTTACCCCCCACCCCAATCCTCACTGTTGGAGTTGGCCATCCGTCCACCTACACTATGACCAATGCGAGCTTAAGGACACCAAATGGTCCCGTTACCACACCCTTAAAGAGAACGAGGCCCTCCCACTCTGGGCACTCTCCCACTGGCCCAGGCCATGAAAGGAACGCAGGAATCCTGCCTCTTCCCTGGACCGCTGTGGAATCACAAGAGCCTGGAGGGGAGCTGCCCCTCCTAGGACTGTTCTAGGGCCTAGGCCTTTCGTCTACTCAAGGCTGTCACGGTGACCCCAGCACCCTGTGCAAGCAACTTACCTGCCAGCAATTTGGCAGCACTGTGTTAGATCAAGTTAGCCCAAAATCTAAGGGTTTAGACGTTCTAAGAAACCCAGGAAGCATCTATGCTGAGCATCCGCTTGAGTAGGGTGGAGGTCTCTGGGGAGAGGCTCTGCATCAGGTGCCAAGGTCAGAGGGCAACCCCTTGCCCCATAGACTTGAAAGAAGTGAGCACCTCAGAGACAGAGCCACCCTGGAGCAGAAGGACCGCTCAACCAACATGCTGCTTCTGCCTATGAGAAAACGTGGAGTCCAAGGGGCAAGGAGCTCATTTCTACAGTCAACGGTTAACCAAGTTTTCCATTCTGGGGTTTCTAGAGAGAAGCCTCAATCTGTCTTCTCATCTCCCAGCAGCTTCAGCATGAAAACAGCTTTCAGAAGCAACCCTCCTCCCTCCCGATCTAAAACAGCCTGGCAGTCATCCTCTTCCCTCGGAGTGACCCCCCAACTAGCCATGGGAGCCTCCTGCACTGGGCCTCCATTTGCAGCCACCAGAGTTCCCCAAACACTTGGTGTACTCCAGGCGCTCTAATCTCACCCTCAACTTAGGCCAGCTGAGGACAGTCTGAACCACTAATCTCAACTTTTTTTAAGTGCAGTTGTACTGCTCCAATGCACTCAGAATAGGCTCTTCACCCTTTAGATCATCTGTACCAATGAGGCAGAAAAGCATGGTTTGTAACAATCACAGAATCTTTTTGAAGCGCTGAAACATATTCAATTAGCAAAATCATTAAACGGGCCCCTTACCCACACCACTGATTTGAAATACCTCTGCTAACCCTTCCCAGAGCTTATGAGAGCAAACCAGTCTCATAAAAGCCTGCTTTCTACACCTAGCGTTCAGGGTCTTTCTCTGGCAAGGGGGTATTCATGACAATAAGGGGAGAGTGAGTACAGCCTGTTTCTCCTGCACAAGGAGGAGCTCTGAAACACACTAGCCTTTCTGCCCATTTCTCCAAACACCCAGGCTTGGGGCTTAGGCTGGGGGAGTAGGCAAACTGCAAACCCCACAGCTAAGATCACCCTACCAACACCATCCTCGGGAAGGGAGGGGATGGTGTCAGCTCAAAAATTCTGGGAAAAGACTCTACCCTGGCATTACCTAGCACCAGGACAAGGGCCTGCACCTGCTTGTGAGCAAGTTAGGAAGACAAAAGCCAACAGCTGGAGAGAAGGGGGTGCCTAGGGTGGTCTCTCTCCTTCCTTCAGCAAAGTTCTGGTTCAGATCCCACTGGGTGTGTATGGGAAAAGGCACCAGAACAGTTCTCATCTATCTTGTTCTAGGCAGAAGTCACTTGTTGCCCATGTCCCACATACCTGGTCAAGGAGGTAACAGGCACAAGGCCTGCCCGGCTGCCGGGGCCACTTACCAGCGGGGGCTGCGGCGGGGGGTGCTGCCCTGCTCCCGAGGGGGGAGGGTAGTGCATGAGCAGATTGAAGGCGGAGTAGACGGTGTCTTTGTACATGCCGCTGGCGCACTCCGGGGCCTTCAGGCCTGGAAAAACCACAGCTGGGTCAGACGTGCCCAACCGGGTGGCTCGGGCCGGAGGCAGTCTGCTCTCCAGAGAAAGAACTGCCGAGGGGTCCCGCTCACGTGTGTGACCGGAGAAGGCACGGGTCCCGGGTGCCTCAGTTCGGACGAAGGACCACGAGTTCAGGCCTCCCCTTGGCGGCCCCTACTTGACCCCCAGCCCGCCCTCTGGCCAAGGAACCTGGGCCAACGCTCTCTCCTGAAGGCTGGGGATTAGGCAGTCACCTGGGCAGGAGGGGAGGCGGAGATGGCGGGGGTCTGTTTACTCCTATAAAGGTCAGGGCACCGGAAGTGACTCGAGCCCGTCGGCGCCCGGGAAACCCGCCCCCCACACCCCCCGCCCTGGCTTTGCCGCCTCCTTGATCCGCCGTGGGGGATGGCCCCCCGGCCCCCCCAACCCCGTCCTCGGAGGCCCCCCTGTCACACCCGGACCCTTAGCGGGTGGAGGGGAGATGGGCCGAAACTCACCGTCCTCCAGAGACTCTGGAAGTTTGTCGGGGAAAAGTCTCTGCGAAGCGTGCTCCCGTCCGAGCGCCTGCGGGGAGATCCAGAGGGGCCGTGAGGGGCGCGGAGGTCGCGGCCCGGGGCAGGAGGGGTCTGAGGGATGGGTACCCCGGGGGCCCGGGAGGGCGGGGCGGGACTGGCCGGGCGCGGGGGACGGCGGGCGCGGGAGAGGCGCGGGGAACGGGCCGGCGCTCACCTCACCCCCGACCTCCGCCTCGCCGCGGGCCCCGGTGCCGGCCCCCGGGACCCCCGCGCCGCCCGCCGCGCCCTCGGACTCATTGACCAGCGATGACTTGAGCTCGGCCAGGTCGCGCTCGGGGCCCGCGGCGCTGTCGCGACTCTTGTCGTCCTGCTCCTCGCCCTCGTCCTGGAAGGCCAGCAGTTCGTCTGGCGCGCCCAGGTCGTCGCCCCCGCCCGCGCCGCCCCCGCCGGAGTCCAGCTGCGGCATGGTGCGCTCCGCCCGCCGGGGTGCGGGGCGCGGGAGTTCGGGGCGCGGAACCGGCCCGGCAGGCGGCGAGCCCGGAGTGCGGACCTCCGAGCCCGAAGCACGGCGGGCGGAGCGCGGGCTGACTCCGCCTGGGCGGGCTGCGGGCGCGGGGCGCGGGCGCCAGGCTGAGCGGCTCCTGGAGCTGGCGGGTCGCAACATCAAAGGCGCCGCGGGCCGAGTGCGGGGGGGCGGGGCGGGAACGCGGGGGGCGGGCCCTATGGGTGGGCGGGGGGGCAAAGTCGCCCCGCCCAGCCCCTCCTCTCCCCGGAGAGGCTGGGACGCGAGCAGCGCGCACGATCTTAAAGGGCTCGCTCTCTCCGGCGTCACTCTGGCGTCCGGACCTTTCTTCCGAAATGTGGGAACTCTAAAGGAGACTCCTCACCCAGCTTCCTCACCTACAATAAGGGATTCCCGCTCTGCACCCAGGTTTCTCCCCCAAGTGCCGAGGGACCGGATCCCCTAGGCCCTGCGGCGGGAGCTGGAACACAAGCCAAGGTGTAATTGCGTCGGCGAGCCGGCCAGTGCGTCCAGGGCTTGAAACTGGGGGCTTCCTGGAGGTTGGAGGCTGTTGGAGACTGCGCGAACCCCGGCTTTCAGGGTTAGGATTCCTCAAATTCCCGTTCTCTGTCCTGTTCTCCAACACTAGGCCGGTCTGGGACTTCCTTCCAGGCAGCCCAGATACAACCCTAACACGAGCATATTCCCCTCGCATATTTATGGAATGCCTGTTGCATGCGGGGCTCGTGCACCACGTATCTGTGACGTGCCTCTCAGCCCTGTGGCATCTCTGAGGCGCGAACAGAGCCCAGAGAACAAGGAGGAAGGATCCCCCAAACCTCGTGAGGATCTTTCAGCCACCCACCCGCTCCTTCCCTCCCTCCCTCCCAATTCAGTTCTAAGCCTGGAACCTGGGGCCCAGGGATGCGAGGCTTTGGGCGGACACTTGGGCCGCGGGATTCCGACGAGGTGTGGGTCATCAAGAGGCAACTCAACACGGGAAGTCGCATTCCCATGGAGCCAATGGACTCGGAGCCTGACGCCCGCGGACTCTCGCAACATCCAGGTTGCGGGCTCCATTAGGGTCAGAGGAGAGCGGGAACATGCGCCAGCTTCCATCATTGTCTACAATGCACCCGGGGCCGTGTCCGCGCAGGCCTCCACAGCACGCTTGGCCTCGGCTCCACCACTGTATCTGCGAAAGACACACGTCCTTTAGAGTCGCGGTGCAGTGAACCACAGCCCCCCAGCTGGTTTCTGAGTTGGATTCAGTGTAGACTTCCCCATCTCTCCCTAGAGCACAGGGACAGAGGGTATTTGAGAAGGAGGGTGTCTTGGACGCCTCTCCTGCTCGGAGGCCCACGGGACCCCTGGCAGCGGCGCAAAGCCGGGCCGGAAGAGGGCCGCGCCGCCCCTCCCGGTCCGGGCCCAGCCTGGCTGGCTGCGGATCAAAGAACCAGGGCCGTCCTTCTCGGAGTTCAGATCCTATCTGCGGCCGCTCAGCGGGGCGGCTGGGCCTCCTACTGCATGGCTGGAGTGCCCACTTTTCCTCCCTTCCGGGGGCTGGGGGTGGGGATTCCCAGTGCTCAGTTCGGCGATGGAGATGTGGAGAAAAGCCTGCCCATTAGGTTCCCCTAGTTTCCTTTTCTGGGTGTGAGCTTGCTGCTGAGTCTCACTTTATCCCCACTGGGGATCCCCAGCAAATCTTAGCCTGGTAGAGAGGGGAAAAGGTATAGGAGGAGGGGCTCATGCCCTCCCCCTCCTCAGCCCTTGAGGTTATAAGATCTAACTGGGCACGAGCCTCCTCTGGGAAAGCTGAATGGGAAGATGGATCTGCCTAACTCAAAGGTTTTGGGGGTCCTCTTGCCTTTCAGGGTGACCCCAGCTTAGCAGGAGCCTCCCCCAGGACAAAGGTCCCCAGACCCATGAGTGGACACAGGACAGTGGCAGCCCATGGAGAAAGGAGAGAAGTCAGGGCAACAGTGAGGTGGTTTGTTCTTCTCAATAAGGCTGAATTTTTTCAGCTTAAAGTATTAGCGTTTAATCAGAGATTATGGATTTTCTGCTTTATTGGTGTAAAAACAGCCTTTCTTTACTAAAATGAAGGTGGAGATTGATTTTTTTAAACATCCTTATTTGGCAGAAGAAAACCTTGTCTCTCTCCCACCCCCAGATCTCCTTGGACATTTTATAGGGTTGTGGAATCCCAAAGTCTGGGAACCACTATGCTACAGGATCATGTCCTACTGGGTAGAACCAGGGGAGGAGGCAGGTGAGCAGGGAGAATAAGGGTGTGAGGAAGGAGAGGTAAGGGAGGGAGAAGCAAGCTGAGTATCAGATATCTATAGCCACACTGAAATCAGCTTGAATGTCTGCTAGGGAGAATCACCTATGTACCTAACCTAGGAATCCGGCTGTGGAGAGAGGGGAGGCAGTGGCAGAGTTCCTGTTCTCTAGAAGGCATTGTCTGCTTGAGAAGCTGAGAAATTATTAGAGCCAAATTTGTTGGTTATTAGTCTATGCAGACCATGGGCAGAAGGAGCTCAGAAGGAGATATGGTGGAATCAATGTGCCTGGAGTGACAGATGAGCTTCCTGGAGGAGGCAGACTTCATCTGGACATGGAAGGCTCTAAAGTTTGGCGAGATACAGAGGAAAAAGAGCTCAGGCTTGTCTACCAAAGGCAGGCGTGGCCCAGCAGCAGCGTTCCATCATGACCTCTTAAATTCCAGAAGGGGGTTCTTACCTGCTTTGTGGTCTCTGCAGACAAATAGTGATGAATGAGCTGTGACTAATAGAGTCCTGACTTTCCGAGTGGTTCATGTTGCTTGGAGGGACCACCAGGAGGATTAGGGAATCTCTCTGGTTGGTTTGTATAGGGTAGCTCAAGCTCTTTGCTACATAGGAGGGCCCAGAGCGTCTCCCTGTAGTCAGACCTCTGTCTGTGCCATCTCTGGGCCCACCCTAGAGAGGTAGACTGGTGCTCTGGGCACCAACTCAGATCCCATACAGTCACAATGGCCCTGGGGTTCCCCACAGGGTGGTGAGTGGGATCTACTGTGACTGCCCCTCCGGATGTGACCCGGCAGTTTCAGGATGAGGGCCAGAATATTCTGCAGGGAGGCCCAGGAGTCTTCTGCACCCATGATGTCCAGGTCAGAGCTAAAGATTTTTTTTTTTTTTTGTAAGATTTGTTTATTTGAGAGAGAGTGGGTGCACACACACGTGGGCACAGGCATATGCAAGTGGGAGGAGGGACAGAGGGAGAGAATCTTCGAGCAGCCTCCCTGCCTAGTGTGGAGCCAGTCAGGACCTCCTGATTCCTGGGGCTCAACCTCATGACCCATGAGATCACGACCTGAGCTAAAACCAAGAGCTGGACCCTTAACTGACTGAGTCACCCAGGTGCCCCCAGGGCTGACGAGTTAATGAGGCTTCATCTTCCTGCATGTGAGCCACCAGCAGACATGTGGTGTCCTTCAAGGCTGGACATGGGACAAAGTCTGAGCTCACAGGGGTGGAGGGTCTGACCAAGGATTGAGCTCCGGCCTTGGATTTAGGCAGACCTATCTGAGTTTGCATCGCTGCCCTACCATTTGCTAGCTGGGGGATTTCAGACAAACCACCCACCCTCTCTGAGCCTCAGCTTTCTCGTGGGTAAGCTGAGTATCACTCCCCAAGACTGCCTGGCGCTGCGGGAGTGATCTGGAGAGGATTTCCATATCCTAGGAAAGAGTTTAGCTCAAGGCCTGGCACATTCCAAGTTCTCTAATAAATGGGTACTCTTGAGCTAGTTTTCCGAAGTTGTTAGGCTAATTGGCTCTTCATGTAACGTCATGTAAGTCATCTAAGTGTTCTCATGGCCTGGGCCCACCTCATCACAGCTAAGGCTGAAAATGTACTTTTCCTTTCCTTTTCTTTCAAGTTCCTTCACATGAAAGGCCTGTGTGAACTCTCTGAACTTTTCGAATGGGGAGACCCTTGAAATGTGGCATTTCCAGAAAACAACTCAAAGGAGCCCCAGATGGGTTTGGTCAATTACAACGGGGAGAGGTTGGGAGCGGCATCTCTTCCTGCCCGCCAGCCTACCTGCATCCTGTCGGGACACGTGGAGCACAGCCTGGAGGCCTGGCTGCCTGCTCTGGGCAGGAACACTTCCCGTGCGAGCCTTCTCTCTCAGGGCAGAGCCTGGTCACACATCCTAGAGGCAGACTGTGGTTTGTTACTAGAAACACAGAGTGCTCTCTGGAAACTGTGTCGTTTCACTGTATGCTCGTGTGTGTGTGTGTGTGTGTGTGTGTGTGTGTGTGTGTGTTTGCTTGTAGGTGGCTGTGGCCTACAGAATGGCAGACACACAATCGTTGTGATGTGACTACTCTAGGTTGGGTACCAGGTAGCTGCCTTCAAAATGAGGCAAAGGAGAGGGCGGGCCTTCCTGGCTCAGTCGGTGGCGCATGCAACTTTTGATCTTGGGGCCTTGAGTTCAAGCCCCATATTGGATGTAGAGATTACTTAGAAAAACAGGTATTTTTTAAAATAAAATGAAGCAAGAAGGGTTTGGGTTCATTTCTTCTTTCGTTATAATCTTCTGTGGGTGCTCCCTTCACCCTATACCCCAGACTTTATGCGATAACCAAGAATTGCTCTTAAAATAAAAATTCAAGGAGGACGCCTGCCTTCGGCTCAGGTGGTGATCCCGGGGTCTGGGGATCAAGTCCCACGTTGGGCTTCCTGCTCTGAGGAGAGCCTACTTCTCCCTCTGCTTCTGCCTCTCTCTCCTTCTGTTTCTCATGAATAAATAAATAAAATCTTTTAAAAAATATAAATAAAAATTTAATGATAAAGTTAGATGTTAGCTATTTCTTTTTTTTTCTTTTAAGATCTTATTTGTGTATTTGACAGAGAGAGATCACAAGTAGGCAGAGAGGCAGGGAGAGGGGGAAGCAGGCTCCCCGCTGAGCAGAGAGCCCGATGCGGGGCTCGATCCCAGGACACTGAAATAATGACCTGAGCTGAAGGCAGAGGCTTAACCCACTGAGCCACACAGGTGCCCCTAGATGTTAGTTATTCCTGATGAAAGCCCAAGGTTGGCTTGCGTGACAGTGGTGGGGAGGCTACAAAGAACTGCTCCTCAGCTTCAGAGGGCTTGTTAGGACAGTTTCCCATGGGCTGATTTCCCCACATCGTGCTCACCACAGTGTCCGGTGAATGGGGCTGGGATTTGCTCACCAGGAATCACCCAGGGTTTCCACAGGAAGGGGTCTGGACTCAGAGACCGACGTGTCAGCAGCATAGGCAGGGTGTGAGTGGCCATCGTGTGCCATGCACCATGCCATCAGAGTGCGTTGGGTTCCAAAAAGCTTGGGAGTGGGAGGCCTGTGTCCTGGTCCCTGCAGTAGCCCTCAATCCGCTGTGCGAGCTCAGGTAAGTCCTCTGCCTCCTCCGGGCTCAGGGCCCCTTACCTAGTCCCAGGATGTAGTGAGGAGCCCACAACAATGAGACTAGAGGGGAGACAAGAAGCAATCACAAATGCAACAGTAAGTGAGGGACACAGACCCAGGGTCCGTGTGGGAGCTGCCTGCTGCTTCACAGAGGAATGTGCCTGTGTTTGGATTGTGGGAGCAGCCCCAGACACGTTGATAGAGGAATATCTTCCCAGGAAAGTACTGCTAGATATCTAATTTTGACATAGGGTTGGAAGGGCTTTGCTCCTTATTACCAGGGCCTGTAATCGAGCTGGCAATGTGCAGTGATCAGAAATTTTTAAAAAATTATTTATTTGTCAGAGAGAGAGAGCACAAGCAGGGGGAAGGGAAGAGGGAGAAGCAGGCTCCTCGCTGATCAAGGAGCTGGACACAGGACTCAATTGCAGGACCCTGGGATCATGACCTGAGCTGAAGGCAGACGCTTAACTGACTGAGCCACCCAGGCGCCCCTTGCTCAGAAGTTTTTAGACTGAATGGATAGATGGATGAATCCGTCACAGCAGTGATCACTTAAAAACTGGGGAGGAAGTACTTGGCCTAGTACCTGCTTTCAAGGAACTCTCATGGGACACATCAGGACTTTCCAGGAGCCAGGGGTTCAGCAACACGGCTGTTGTGTATATGACATGGCACACAACCCAGCAGTCAAGGAGGGCTTCTTGGAGGAAAGATGTCAGCCTAGGAGGCACGTTGGATTAAAGAGAACGGGGCTGGGATGCCCACCTGGCTCAGTTGGTGGAGAGTGGGACTCTTGATCTGAGGATTGTGAATTCAAGCCCCATGCTGGGTGTCGAGCCTACTTAAAAAAAAAAAAAAAGAAAAGAAAAGAAAAGAAAAAAAGAGGACAGAGCTTTGATCATGTGGAGCAGTAGCCATACTCTGGGTTATGGTGGGCTTTGACCCCATAGGGTCTCTGGGGCTTAGGTGAGCCAGGATCCTGGGGGAGAGTTTGGCCATCTGTATTGAGCATTGCCCAGAATGGTGCATCTTCCTATCCCAGATCCACAAGTATCCCTACCCCACCACCAGGGACAATTCCTCTCCTCCCTACATACGGGCTACCCCTGATTGTCCCCTCTCCTAGCTGACTCCTGGGTGCATAATCTACCATCTCCCACTCAGAAAGTGTTCCCTTTTATTCCTAGCAGGTAGCATGTTGCAAGAAGGACCAGTGGGACCTGGTGGGCATGGAACTCTTGAGGAGAATCTGTACCAGACCCTATAGTCGTGGCTGGTCCCCATGTGCACAGCCAGTAAAAGCTCTGAGAAGCTCTGCACCAGAGGTGTCCTGTCCAGCCTTCTTCAGCCAAGTGTCTCCCAAACTTATATGACAATAAAACTATTTTTCCGTGTATGATTTTCCAAAGAACAGAATTCTTCTGGAAAGTCTTTTGGGGAACGCTGGTATTCCCGCTTTCAGAAGGCAGGGAGGCGCACTCCTTATCCAAAACATACTCCAGTTTGTGTCCCTTATAGGGAGGAAATTAGCAATAGTTGAACCCCAAACTGGTCATCAAAGTTCTAACCAGGCTTCACTCCTGCCCTACTGGGTTGTCATCTTCTTGGGATCATGGACCCTTCATCTGTGCCCTTGCTGAGTGCTAACATGGACCAAGCATACTGTGGTGCTTAATAAATGCCTGCTGCCCATGAGGTGGAGCTGTTGTGTATAGGTCCAACCCAACTTTGGTTCCTCAGTCTCTGGGGGGTACGGGGGATGGGGGGTTTGTAAGTTGGGAATTCTTACGGGACCTGGAATGCTTTGTTTTTCAGGGCTCATTTCTGGTCTCTCCCTCATATGGGACACTTTCACACCTGCTCCTGTCTACGAGGGCCTATCTCCCTTCCAGATTCCCATGGCCTTTAGAATTGGAGTCATTCATCTTCTCCTGGGCTTCTCTGTTTCCTGTGAGCGAGTCTCCTGTTTCTCTACTGCTATCCGCTTTGTCACCTGGCTGGGCTTGAGGCTCATAGCCTGTGTGGAAAGTGGGGCTTCTCCACCTACTCGTGGTGGGTGGGAACTGGAGCCAGTCACCTCCCTCTTAGAGCCCTCATTTGATTGCCTGTCCAGTGGGGGCAATAATAACTCTTGTCTCAAACAGGCAGGAAAAAGGGATGCGTTCTTGCTTGTGAAGTGTTTAATACAGTGTAGTCCAGTGAAGAGTACGTGTTTGCTGATGGTGTCCAGTGTCGCTCACCATTACTGCTCCCAGCCAGCTGCGCTGTGCTCGTGACCAGGCCCTGAGAAGAGCCTGTCCCCGAGACCCTACAGTCCTGCTAATCATGGGTGGAACGCAGAACCCAGGTAAGGAAGGCACTAGGAGCCCTGCCTTCTGAGACCAGCCCAAGGCTGCCAAGCATTCAACCTGAGTGGAGGAGTCTCCTCCTGCCAAAAGATGGTCATCTCCAGATGTCTACAGGCTGGAAGGAGCCGCCTGGCCTGTGCGGCCTGAGGGCAGAGACAGGACTAATGGGAGGAAATTACATGGAGAGATTTCATCTCAGCTTGAGGAAACATGTCTACCAGTCAGAGCTGGCCAACCATGGCCTGCCCAGGCAGCCACCAGAAGCAGTGAGCTCCCTGTCACCAGAGATGCGCGAGCAGAGGCTGGGAGTTCCCAAGGGAGGGAAGATGCTGAGGAGGGTTTCCACCCTTGAGGCCCTTCTGAGGCTCTGGGCAGTCTCTGATACTTCCATTCAGCTCTGCTCCTCACTTGGCTTGGTGGAGTTCCCTGCAGGCATGTGGGCTCTAGCAGCCTCTGAGGTGAGTGGGAGAGTCAGGCTTGGACATCTCCCGCTCCAACCAGGGCCTGGAGGCTGGAGGGGAGTGCTGTTCTAAGAGGCTGCTTTCCAGGGAGATTAATGACCAGGTTACCTTTTTGGGGAGGCAACTTAATGCGGTGGCCAGCAGCATGGAACCTGAGCCCAGTCTGTGCCCAGGCACTCCCTAGCCCAGGCCTGCTGGGACTAGGGACGACAGAGCTAGGTGATGGAAGACGGCTTGTTTTTAAATCAGCTTCCCCTCACTTGCTTCAACTTCTCAAAGTGCAGGCTGAAAGGAGAAAGCTGGGAAGAAGCAGGAGAGGAGAGAACCTGGGTTTCGATTTTGGCTCTCCCCTAGCTAACTCTGTGACTCTGGGCAAGCCACTTAACCTCGCTTTTCTTCAGTCTTCTAATCTGTGAGACGGAATAATAATAATACCTATCGGGGCGCCTGGGTGGCTCAGTGGGTTAAGACTCTGCCTTCAGCTCAGGTCATGATCTCAGGATCCTGAGATCGAGCCCCACATCGGGCTCTCTGCTCATCAGGGAGCCTGCTTCCCCCTCTCTCTCTGCCTGCCTCTCTGCCTACTTGTGATCTCTCTCTCTCTCTCTCTCTCTCTCTGTCAAATAAATAAATAAATAAAATCTTTAAAAAATAATAATAATACCTATCTCTCTAGGTTCTTGGAAGAATTAAAAGAGTTATTGTACGTAGAATCCTTGAAATGGTTTGTGGTCCCTATTAAGTGCCATATAAATATTTGTTAAATAGGTAAAAATTAATTGAGCAGCTCATAAAAGCCTAGCCTAGTAAACATACGAGGGGTTTTACAATAATCATCTTGTTTGGTCTTTACAAAACCCTAATGAAGTTGAAAATCCTATTATTAGGGAAAATAAATCCGAGAAGGTCAAGTTCTTTGCCCAAGGTCACACAGCGGGTGAGAGGCAGAGCTAAGATTTAAAGTCAGGATGTTCTGTCTCCTGGACCTGGGCTCTCAACTGCTCAGCCATGTTGCACCAGGAGTTCGCAGCCACTCTAATAAGGGGTGTAAAGTGCCCACAGGAGCAGGACGGCAGATCAGCCGGCAGGAGGGGGTCAGAGAAGCGCCCTCCCTACTCCTTCTC
Source organism: Lutra lutra (assembly GCF_902655055.1). NCBI lineage: Eukaryota > Metazoa > Chordata > Mammalia > Carnivora > Mustelidae > Lutra > Lutra lutra. The sequence continues at coordinate 73,499,472 of NC_062282.1, read as the reverse complement.
AGGCCGGAAGTTCCCTCTCGTTGCTGCTGCCCCAGGGGAGATTTTTAGGACTAATTGGTGGTAACATCACTGGGTGACTCGGATTACAAATTGCAGCCCTGCTTCCTCCAGCTGAGTAATCTCTGCTGTGGGGTCCAGGAAGCAGCTGGAGCTCTGGGCTTGTGGTGTGGGCTTTGGCGGTGACACTGCTGAGGGAGGTAGGCCGCTTGACGCAGCCTCTAGGAACAGGGACAGGAGCCCAGATACCTGGGTTCCCTATACAGTCTCTCTGGGTGTGGGTGAGGCTGCGGGCCTATGGTATCCTGCTCACTTCCATTCTCTCTGCAGTCTCAGCAGGACCCCTTACTCAGGATCCTGTCACCTGGGCTGAGCCAGGGCCTGGCAGAGAGCAAATGTGCAATAAATATGTGTTCGACCCAAGAATGTCTCCAGATACCTGCACTGCCCTTTACTATTTACAAAAGCCTATCCTATCTAATATCTCATCTGATCCTCACAACAGCCCTGAGAGGTCGGTCTCTTAACCCCATTTTACGGATGAGGAAACTGTGGCTCCCAGAGAGGAAATGACTCGCCCAAGGTCACAGAACTCAAACCCCGGTCTTGGTCTCAGAGCTCGAAATCCACTCTAGCTCTGCAGCCCGTGGAGATGTCCTCCCCTTCCTTTCGTGAAGACTGTGAGGGACAGATGGACCCCTAGTTGGTGTTGGCTTCTTCAGAGGCTCCTCAGAAATGAGAGACGGGGTTACTGGCTCCCAGTATGTGGGGAGGGGGTGCTCAGGAAGCTAAGGGTCCTTGATTCATGTACCAAGTTCTTCCTCTGCATCTCCTGGGTCCCAGGATGGGGGGGGGGGGCTAAGGGGGGTCCATGGCCTCAGGCTTTCTATCCAGGAGGTGGGTCAAAGTCACTGTCCCAAAGTGTGGCATCAGAGCTTTGTCTCATTAAGGGGGAACAGTGCTCTGTTTCTTGGAGACAGAGCCCCCCGGAAACCTTTTGGGATTCCTCCTGGGGCTGCTCTAGGACCTGGGGGTGCAAAGCTGGCTCTGCGGAGCCAGCCTCCTTTCTGCAAAGGTGAAAGTGCATCTCTTTAGCTTTGGGTCACTGGTGGGCCTCTGCTGACTGCTGTGGTTTCCCTTGTCAGTTTTGCTGTTTTTACTTTTTGTTCAATGCTCTATTAGTACTGACATCTTAAAGGGTTTCCCCTCTGGTCAAGCTTGGTCTTTGTTTTTATAATTTGAGAACTTCTTTCTTCTCCCTCTTTTCTTTCTCTTCTCAACCCATGATTTTGGAAGGTGCTGAAGCAGGAAGTAGGTGCAGGGTTGGTTTAAAAGCAACTTCTCCTGGGGCGCCTGGGTGGCTCAGTTGGTTAAGCGACTGCCTTCGGCTCAGGTCATGATCCTGGAGTCCTGGGATCGAGTCCCGCATCAGGCTCCCAGCTCCATGGGGAGTCTGCTTCTCCCTCTGACCTTCTCCTCGCTCATGCTCTCTCTCAAATAAATAAATAAAATGTTTAAAAAAAAAAAAAAAGCAACTTCTCCCTCCATCCCGCATCTCCCTGCCCCTGATCACAGCAAGTCTAAGGGCAACCCCCCCACCCCCACCCTGCAACACACACACACTCTGGTAGACCTTACTTTTGGAGCTGGGAATTCTTTTTCCTTTTCTCAGTGGGAGTTTTGGTGCCAATAGCCCCCTTTGTGCCCTGACCCATGCATTCTCTTTTTCTTCAATATTCTTTCCTCTCAGGGCTGTCCTCCCTGCTGGGGGAAGTTTCTGGCACAGCTGAGCCCATTGACCATAAGCACTTCTTGGGGTCTATAGTGCCCTGAGAAAGTGGGCACGTGGCAGAGCCTGACAGAATGAGGGATAGGAAAAGACTTTCATGGGGCCCTTCTCATCCTGATCTAGAGTGGGACTAGACCTGTGACCAAAAACTCCCCTTCTGGCATTCACAGCCCCTCTGTTTTGGGTGGGGGGTTTCTTTAGTAGCAGCACGCTGGGCCTGAGGCAGTGGATTTCCAGCCATAGTCCAGGGGCTGGGACAGACTTTCCATCCTGACTGGGGGGCCAGTGCTTGCCAGTTGGTTTCTAGGAGCCCAGGGCTGCAGATCTGAAGACCACCAGTCTGTTGCTGACTTGGAGCCAGAGAAATGCTCCTTGTTTCCTGTTAAGCCCTGTCTCCAGGACCTCAAACTGGAGAGGAACAGAATTTTTGTTCCAGCTCCTACGTAATACTCAGGGTGGGACATGTCTTGTCCCCGAACTTCTCCAGCTTGTGTGGCTGAACTTGAACATCTCAAAGATAAGATTCAGGTCCGCAGGGGGAAAGCACTTAAATTCCCTTTGGTTGCTGGGACTTGTACAGGAGTCCAACTCATAGCGTGCCTGCACCCCAGCATGGAAACTGGTGTCTTGGCCTTTCCTTTGCATCCACAGAAAGTCCCGAAGGTGCCCTGGGCACCAGATCATGGTGCTAGTTAGGGAGCTGCTCTCGGATGCCAGCGCGGGCGAGGCTAGGCCTGCTTTGTTCACTGCTGGTGCCAGAGCTCCTAGAGAACGCGCAAGTGTCAGGGAGGAGTTCGAAACCACCCCGTATGGAGAAGGGTCTGGTGTGATGAAGCACCCCAGACGGCAGAGTCGAGGTTATGCAGGCCTTTGAGGGACAGGAGAGCAGTGCAGACCACAGTGGTCAGGAGGGTCCCCTGAGGAGGGACCAGAGCTACAAGGTGAAGAGCCAGTGAGATGGGGGCCTTGTGGAGAAAGGTTGGGGGGGGGTGAACCTCTCCTGTCCTACCTTCCCTAGACCAGCCCTGAGCACTGAGGAAAACCAGTCTGCTAGAGCTCAAAGAGATGTAGGAGATGGCCAGTACCCCCAAACATGCACACAGGGGAAATCGAGGCCCAGAGGGGCAGGGACCTGCCTGAGTCTCACAGGCCCCTGGGACTCCCCCTTCCTCTACTTCATAGCCCCCAAAATTTAGGAACCATTTGCCCTAAGCACAGAAAATCTTGAATCATGCAGCAAAACAAAACAAAAATCCAAAGAAGCCAGTGTGTGCGTTGAGCGTGAGTTGCTTTTGTAATTAAAAAATAAACCATTTCATGTTATTTAAAAATGCTGGTGCTAATAAAAATGGCAGGGGGTGGGTGGGGGGTGGGAATTGCTCCTGGCAAGCAGTTCACTAGCTCAGGGTGACTAGGTGACGCCTTCCTCAGCCTCTTGTGCCCTGGACCCCGGGGAGGCAGTGATTCTGCTGGAGAGCACCCCCTGGTGGCAGGGTCTGGAAGAGGCTGTGTCTGAACTGCAGGGATGGGAAGATAGGACGACAGTGTAGGACAGTAACCCTTGGACACTGAGCTCCTGCCTCCCCCCACAGCTGCCACCACTGCATACCAGAGGATGGCACTGGAGTCACTGGCAGAATTCATATCCCTCGTGAAGGAGCTGTGACAGGTTCTCTCCTGGGCTGTGGAGTAGGCCTAGTGGCCTGATATTCTGGTTCACCTGAGCCCCAGAAAGAGGGTGTTTTAGAACAGAGCGCTCACACGGGGCATAAGGTGGGGGGGACACTTCATAATTGCACTCTGCCTTCAGTGTTGGTGACAGAATCGTGTCACACAGCTGGTGAGGCCCCGCAGTGAGGGGTAGAGCGAAGTGTCACTGGGAGTGACAGGGTGTATCGGGGAGGACTGGTTGGGAGGGCTGGCTCTTCCCCGGCTCACTGGCTCAGGCAGGCAGGATGGTGACAAGGATAATGGCAGTGACAGCCTTAGATGATGTTTACTAAGTGCTCCCTGTGGCCAGCACCAGGGAGAGGATTCACAAAGGCTCTGTGAGGCCGGTGGTCTTTTTCTGGTGTGTTGTTAATGGAAAAATCTCAAAGGTATAGAGGATACACCCACGTGTATCCCCTCATCCCAGCTGCACCATTATCAAGATGTTGTCATGCTTGGTTTTGCTCATATTCTTTCTTTGGCTTTCTTTCTCTTTTAGTCTGTTTCTTTTAAATTACATTATTAAAGCAAATCCCAGATATCATGTCATTTCACCCTTGTGTGCGTTAGCATATATTTCTAAAAATAGAGATACTTTCTTATGTAACCACAAAGCCATTATCACATCCCCCCCCAAAATGAATGATAATTCCTTGGTATCATCTAATACTTGACCCGTGACTTGAATATTCTTATTGCCCCCATTTGACAGAGGAGGACAGAGACTCTGAGGGACAGGTGACTTGGTCCAAGGTCACACAGCTATTGTGATGGGGATGGGATTTGGACGCGGGGAGTCTGACTTGGGATCCCACCTCTCAATCACTCTCTGGGTCTCAGTTTCCCTCTCTGTAAAATCCGGGGATAATGAGGACTGCTTTGCTACTTCATGGGATAATGCATGAGTAGACCATGCTGCTCTTGCTTCTAGCAATAACAATGAAAATAATAATGAAAGAAAGCAATCAGAAGAATCATTCAAATGTTGGCATAATTATAAAGGAATACGACTATCAAAGGAAATTGAGTTTTGCTGAGTCCCCACTCCTCTGTCAGCTCTCCGTCATCTCATTGAATCTTTACCACCAATCCTGTTTCTTAATTACCAGCTTCCCTCTACAGGTGAGGGACTCAGGGACTCAGAGGGAGGAAGCGCTGCCCCAAAGTCAGGCCACTGGCGGTGGCCAGGCTGGTCTGTTGGGGGTGGCAGAAAAGCCTGAGTTCTGTCAGAAGCTGAAGGTGGCCTTTGCTAACGGCTTTGGAGCATCCTGCCTTCGTGGAGACTGTGCCAGTTGACACGACTGCTCACGAGCAACACAAATCCCCTTTGGTGGTCTTAGGCAGAATGGCAATCTACTGCAAGGATCTGAGACGGCTCACAGAATGGATTATAAGGAGGAAGCCAGGCTGGCAATCAAGATGAGCCTGGAGCAGCCCTGGGGCTTCGAAGACACAAGTACTCAGAGGGCCCATCTGGGCTCCCCACTGGGAGGACTCCCCTTCTGACTATTTCTCTGCTTTGACGTGCTTTCCAAGACCTAGAGCCTTGGGACAGACTTCAAGGCACCCAGCATGGGTGGCATGGCCCCTTCCCACCGTGGCTGAGAGAGTGTGGCACTTTTCTGGAAGGTTTGAATGCTGGGCCATGCCAGGGTTTTTTAAAGGAGTGAAATGGGGAGGGAGCTCGAGGGGATTCCCCAGAGAAGACGAAGCCAGCTCTGGTTTTCACACGTAATTTTGTTTCTGATCCTGGGAGTGTGAGTCACATGCGAAAGTCTCTTGTTTTGTGAGGCCTGTGTCTGCTGCTGCCACCACCTTTTGGCAGCTGCCCCCTCAAGGCAGGAGGCCCAGGTGATGGGCAGGACTCCCGTGTCTGCCACCGGCTGCTGCAGCGATGGGAGCAAAGCATTAGGGACTGTAACTTTTGGGCCTAATGCCGAGGGGGATTTTCCATCCTATGCATTATGTGAAAATAGAATGCAAATGATATGTAAATGAGCCAGTGCCCTGGAAGCTCTTCTGCTGGGTAAGATGAGAAGGGGCTGGGGCTCAGGCTGGCCTCTACCTTCCAGAAAATGCTCAATTCCCTCCCCCCAGGGAGAGCCACAGCCTCTGGCATATCCACTGCTACCTACTCCTCGTGCTGCAAGAACCCTGCCTATCTATCCCCAGGCTCTGTACCCCTGGCCTCGTAGTACTCACCAGGGATCTCAAACCCTTAGGAGAAGCAGGTGGTACATAAAGTCTAAATGAACAGAAAGAGTCCTGCTCCTTCTGTTTTCTCCATCTGTGGCCCATGCACAGGGCTGGGCACTCAGGGCCTCCCACATTGACCCAGGGCCAGCCAAGAGGCCAGACTGTACCAGCAAGGCCTGGGAGATGAGGGATGGCCCTCTTCCCACTCAGCCTCACTCCCTGGGTCTGGCCCACAAGCTTCTGGTGGGACAAGGAAGGTGGCTGGAAAGGCTGACTCCAGGGAGAGGGTGTGGGGGCTGCGTAGCCGCTGTCGGAGACCCAGCAGACTCCCCAGCCCCCATGTCCTGCTTCACCAAGGCTGTGCCAGGCTATTCAGATGGGAAGGTGAGCCAACAGGAGAAGTGGAGAGGCAGGCGGTGAGAGGGACCCCAAGAGCCCCAGCCTCTTCACCATATATCTGAAGGGAGCCTTCAGGATCCCGTGAATCAGGGAAGTTTGAACCTCTGGGAAGTCAAAAGGCAGGTCCCCTCGAAGGTTAGTTCTGTGGCAACCAGAGGGCAGGGAAGAAGAATCCGTCCCCCAAGCCAGGCCCAGCCAGATGGCTTTTTCCAGTGACCCAAATTATAGTCCTCCCCAAAGCCTTCCTTCTCAGAGTCTGGTCTCAGGGGGAGAGAAGCACACCAGGCTCTGAGCTGGTGAGATGCAGTGAGTTCTGTCTTTCCTGCCTGTCTCTCTAGTCTCCTCCTCCTCCTCTCCCTTCCCCCCACCCACCATCTTCTCTTCATGAGGCTCTGTTTCTCCTCTGTCTCTGTGTCTCCCTCTCCACCCCAACCTCAGGCAGCCCCAGCAGTGCCCGACCTCCTTGTCCATCACGCGGCAGGACCCGAGCCCAGAGTACAGCCTGCTTGCTCGCTGCTCCATCTCAGGCCCTAAAACACAACTTTAAATCCAGGGCAGACCGGCTGGGTTATTATAGACTAAAACTTGGCGCCTTTGGACTTGGCCCCCCTCCCCGGTGCCTCAGTGTCTCTGAGCCTTCAGGGGTGAGGGTAGGCCCCCAGCTGGTCTTGGTTACCCTGACCTTAAACCGCTCCTTGGGCAGGTTGCAGACAGCACCCATGACACTCTCAGGCCAAGCTCATGCAAGAAAGCTTCAGGAGCCTGGAGGCAAGGATCGTCCTGTGATGAAGATGGGGCCGGTAGTCAGGGCCGTGCAGGGTCTCACCATCTGTCCAGAGGCAGAGGGCTGCAGCGTGAGAGGGAAGTGCTGGCAGAGGCTGGCAGAGGATTGGTTGGAGAGAAAGGAATCCCTGGTGTTGGCCGGACCTGTCCTGTTTGGGTCCCTAGGAACCTGGAGCACAGCTGCAGGGAAAATGACTGTGGGTCATGTGGGACTATGGCTGTTGGGCTCATTCTGGACAAACACACACTCCTGCTCCTGTCCTTCCCTCACCCCAAGCCTAGAGGAGCCCCTCCAGGCCCAATCACCAGCCGCCCCCTCCGCTAAAGATGGGTGTGTAGAGAGCTGCAGGGACCGAGCCCCCTCCCCCCAACCCTGCAACCCCCGGACTGGCCTCTCCAGGGTGAACGCAGGGGGCTGCAGGCTTCTAGGAGGAGGTGGCTTCCCTATGCCTGTGCCCGGCCGCAACTGGGAACACACCCTCACCATTTCATCATCCAAAGATTTTTTAAAAAGAGTTTTGTGTTGCGGCTGTTCGGGATGAAGTCTTGGGGATCTGATTTTAAAAGCCTTCCCCCACCCTCTGTGAGTTACCATAGGGCTACTGGAGAGGCAAAGCAGACTTAATGAGCTCTGTGGGGCCTTTTGTGCTCCTGAATGTTTTCCATTTCTGAGCCCTTAACATGTAATTAGAGAGATTATTTAGCACGGACGTTTTCTTTTATTGTAAATTAATTTCAAAACCAAGTTCTGCGGTTAAATAATGACTGTATTTGTTAATCAATCCAACCTGGATTTCCTTCCCAAAGAAAACAGGATGCCATTGTCAGATGTTGGGAACAGGATGTTAGAGAATTTGGGGGTTTCACTGATCCCAGTCATGTTAAGGCTCCTGGCAGTTGGTCCTAATGTGCGGGGACGTCTTTTTATTAGATAGGGATGTGTTCTGGGAAAAGGTGAAACTGGGGATGCTTTTGGAGAAAGGGTCCTGGGGGTCCCGGGACCCTCTGGCGATGGGTGGGACCCCAGGAGATTCAGGGCTTCCAGACAGGGGCCTGCTGGCACCTTGGCCAGGCCTCCGGGTGCCTCCTGGAGAGCCCACAAGGCTCTAACCCAATGCGGTAGGTGGAGAAGGGCTTGCCTCAGGAAGGCCATGGGACAGGCTAAAGCAGCTTGAGGACCTCATGCCTCTCCATCCCTGTTTCCCTGGCAGAGTAAGTTCCACTGTTTTTCTCAGGGTTTTTCAATCTTGCTACAGTTACAGGACTTAGACTGGATCCCGGCAGAAGAGCCAAGAGGCACACAGAGACCTTGGAGGATCAGAGTTTTATTTAACACAATGGGCTCAGAAGAGGCTGTTCTCCAAAGGTCTGAGCCTGATCACACGCAGGAAGGGTAATTTATACACTTTTACTTCCGCATACTTGGTACTTTAGGCGCATGTGTGGTCAAGGGGTAGAAAAGAACCCGGAAGGGCTTTGAGACAGGGACCGGAATTCCTTGCTGGTTTGGTTGGCCATCTTAGAGTACAGTTTTTCCCTTATCACTACCAATGACATGTTTTGGTCGGATAATTCTTTGTTGCGGGGACTGTCCTGTGCGTTGTAGGATGGTCAGCACCACTCCTGACCTCTCCTCAGCGGATGCTGGGAACAGACGCGCACCCCCTCCCTCACGGCTGTGACGCCCCAAAGGACACCAAAGGTACTTCGAGTGTTGTGAGAGGTCCCTCTTGGGACAGATCTACCCCCGCTGCGAGCCACCGAGTTTAAAAAAAAAAATACATATTTATTGTAGGAAATAAGAGAGAAATAATGTGGCATTCCAGGATCCAGAGTGAACCCCTGTTAAGCTTCTTGGTGGACTCCCTTCCAGACCTTCTCTTGCAGGCGTGTATGGGTTTCTGATTTTTCATGAAACGGAGGCCATTGCCAGGGCACGGGCTGTCCCATGGCTTGTTCCCCTCGTCGTCACATCTACCTTGCCGTGCCTTCTTCTCAAGCTCTGTGGGAAGCACCCTTCTTCAGTCATGGCGGGCTGGAGGGCCTGGAAGGGTGGTATGACGTTCAGCAGGATCTCATCAGCAGCTCTTAGGGTCCGGGGACCGCCCGGGGCTGATCTGAGGGGACGGACCCACGCTCACGCTAGCACGCCACTTACGATCAACTCACCCCGGCCCTGTTCCCACCTGGCCCAGAGCCTGGGCTGTGCTCTACGTGGCTTAGTGTTTTAGTGGTCAGGCCTGGCAGAGAGCCCGCCTCGCAAGGAGGTGGGTGCAGGGGCCAAGGCAATCGGGAGCTCTTGGGTGCCAGACAGCAGAGGAAGGAGGGTTCTGCCCAGGTGATGGATTGTGGCCCCTCTGAGGGTCTAACAGAAGCAGGAAACTTCCTCGGGGGAAACACCCACAATTGCCCAGTTCTGCATTCAATTCCATAGACCCCAAGTTAGGAACTTCTGAGGGCAGGGATTTTCCTGGGGACTTGTGGTGACCTAGAATCTTAACCTCTCTGTTCCAGGAATACTTGTCAAGGCCCTGGGAAGGCTCTGACCTCTCATAGAGCAGGGCCTCCCTCCCAGCACAGGCATCATAACAGGCATTGGCTGAGCCTGTCCTAGGGGCTGGACAACTCACCTAATGTGCTCTCTACATCACTCCACCTGATGGAGAGAAAAGTATCATTATCTGAGTGAGTTGCCACTTTACTGAACTGGAAACAGGCTGAGACTTGCCCAAGAACATACAGCTTGGTGAATGAGAAGATGGAATGTCCATGCTCCCAACCCTGAAGCTATACCGCCTCTAAGGAGAGCAGGACAGAGTTGCCTGGGCTGGGAAGGACAGGTGCATACTCTGCCAGGACATCCTGGGACTTCTGACCCCAGGCCTATCTTCCCAGCCAGTAGCAAGAATGCTTCTGGCATAGAAGCCGAATGGAGGAAGCTGGCTGCCAAAGGCTGGAGGGATGTGGAGGATAGTCATTGCAACATTGAGTTTCAATGTTGCAAGATGAAAAAGTACTAGAGATCTGTCATGCAATAATATGAGTATAGGAACACTACTGACCTGCACACTGAAAATGCTTGATATGCTCAATTTTATGTTAGGTGTTTTTTGTACCACAAGAAAAAAAATGTGGAAAAAAACGTTGCTTGTGGAACTCTGAATGCTTCTGGCTTCTGGCCTGGCCTCTTTTTCCAGAAGGTGGGCAACATCCCGCTCACCCCTCCACCTTTCCCCTGCCCTCTCCAGCCAGCGCCCTGGGATGTGTCCAGGCACTGCAGGGAGACTCTGAGCTCCCTGGGCTGTCTCCAAGTCACCAGCAAGGGTCTTCAGGAGCCAGAGATAAAGTTTTCCTGGGGGCAAGAAAACGGGAAATGGGTGGCTCAGGGAGGTTTTCTTATACTTTATTTCATTTCTCTTTTGAAAAGACTACATAGGTAGTGGGACAAATTTCAAAGGGTACAGGAAAAAAGGTACAAACAATTATGCAGTGAAAATTGTTTCCTTTGTACCCCTATCCCCTACCCCACCCCTTTCCTGAGGCAGCTGCTCTTACTACTTTCCTGTGTATCTTTTTGGAGGGAGTTCATGCATCTGCGACCATATATGCTTGCATTGTGCGCATTTTTTCCTGCCACAAATAGTATATTAAGCCTGCTGTCCTGTGCCTTGTGTTTTGTTTTTTGTTTTTTTTTTTCGCTTAACAGTACATCTCGGAGATGACGTCCTATCGGTATACAGAGATGCCTGTCCATCTGCTTTAGAAGTGAGAGAGCATCCATTGTGTCCATAAACCTTCTGTTGATGAATCAGGCCTCTTTAGGTCATTATCTAGGTTGTTTTTGATAGGTGTGGTGATAAGCAATGCTGACGGGGATGGTCGTACCCATTTAGCATTGCACACATGTGCAAGTACATCTATAGGCTAATTCCCTGCTATGGAAGTGCTGGGTCACAGAAACTTTGTGCTTCTAGCTGTGATGGCAATGGTCAAGTTGTCCTCCACAGGGGCGGTTCCCTCTTAGGAAGATCCCTGGTTTACTGCTGCCTCATTCACTTAGTTGTTATTTGTTTGTTTGCAGATTTTATATATTTATTTGAGAGAAAGAGAGGGAGAGAGAGGATAAACGGGGGGGGGGTGGGGAGAGGCAGAGGGAGAGGGAGAAGCAGGCTCCCCGTTGAGCAGGGATCCGTATGCGGGGCTCCATCCCAGGACCCTGGGATCATGACCTGAGCTGAAGGCAGAGGCTTTAACCCATTGAACCACCCAGGCGCCCTGAGAAGGTGTATTTTCAATTATGATTAATTTTAATCAACTTCAGTGTAAACAGCTGCGTGCAGCAAGTGGCTACTGTTCCCAACAGCACAGCCTGGTCTCTGTGCCTCCACAGCCTCCCCCAGCATGCTGGGGCCCTTGGAGAGTGAGAAGGGGATGGCAACACCAGGTATAGACACATGTCCCCCCAGGGATTTCAGTAAACTCCAGTCCTGTGATAAAGTCCATCAAAAAAAGGTCAGAAGCAATCCAGGGAAACAGCTTACCCCGTCTTTAGATTTTTTTTTTTTTTTTAATTTGACAGACAGAGATCACAAGTAGGCAGAGAGGCAGGCAGAGAGAGAGGAGGAAGCAGGCTCCCTGCTGAGCTGAGAGCCCGATGTGGGGCTCGATCCCAGGACCCTGGGATCATGACCTGAGCCGAAGGCAGAGGCTTTAACCCGCTGAGCCACCCAGGTGCCCCCTGTTGTTGTTGGTTTTTTTTTTTTTTTTTTTTTTACTACAGTACATTTTTTTCGTGGCACAGCTATCAGTGTTCTGTGAACACCTTTGAAATGCTGGAGAAGAGGGCAAAACTCCTGAAGGAACTGATGCTTCCAAATGGGATCACTCCTGGTTGCTGCAGCTTGTGTAAAGGAAAGCCAGAGCTCTTGGTCAAAATGGAAGACATTGCCTTGGGTTGCCACAGCCCTTCCCGACCCAGGGAAGGAACCCAGTAGTAGCCTTGGGAGGCCCTATCACTAGGTACTCACCCTGGGCAAGGCAGCGGTGGGGTCTAGAGCGGTTCCCTCCCACTCTGTCCACCGGCCCTAGGGTGTGGGGACAGGGGCCGCTCTGTGGGGAATGCAGAGGCAGTTGCTCTGTTTCACATCTTCTCGGTCCTACTGCGTTGACCGCGGCTATTGGGCTAGGAGAAGCTCTATTGCTCTTCCAGGATCTGACCTGTGGGGCCCTGTTGAGAAAAGAGGAGAGGCGGGCTAGATATATGTTAGTGCTCCCTCCCTTTGCCCACATAGGCATTTTGGAGGTCGAGGCCCAGAACAGGCTGGGACTTGGACCCTTGCATCCCTCTGGAGACTCTAAGAGACTCTAAGAGCTCCTATGCATATGGGTCAGTCTTGTCCCGGCTTACAACTTCTTCACCCTCCTCAGTGCTCCCAATATGTGGAAGCCCCGCCTTATTAAGAAGAGGCAGTGGTCTTACCCACCCCAGAAGGGAACGGCTTCTCCTAGGGTATTGGAAGTGGTTGCATTCACGTTTAACTTTGCAGGACCGTCTCCAGCTCTATCCAGCGAGGTGCACCTGTGCTCCGATGACTCATGCCTACTATCAGGGGGGCCGGGGCGGCTGCCATTCCCAAACACAGCCGATTGCTGGAAGATTTATGACTCAGGGTCAGGAATCCACAAATCACCTTTATTCCCTGGAAGGAGGATTGTGTGTGAGCTTGAAAGAGGCCTCGGCTGCAGGTGGCTTTGGCAAACCTGGGTCAAATCTGTGAACCAGCCGACAGGGAAATTCCGTTGGTTCTGCTGCACCCTGAGAAGAGGCAGGGGCTGCAACCAGAAAAGAAGATTCACATGGACATCTCTGATAACCTGAGGCCTAGAGTGAATTTACTGAGCTGTAGATCTACACTATTGGGACAGTACCTTTACTTCTTCCATGCCGGGGTTGGGGGGAGGGGTGCGGTAGCGGTGAGCGGCTGGGGATCGGTGAGGTGAACAGACCCACGTAGTGAGATCTCGAGTCAATGTTGGAGATCACCCGGAAAGACCTGCACATCTTCTAAATGGGGATCTGGATCCAGAAAGGTCAAGGTATGACCCCAGGTTTGAAAAGCATGTGAGAGGCAAAGCTAGGAACCCAACCTTGGTTTTTTCTAAGCCTGGCCCTTGTGCTGGGGACTTCTACACACAACTCCCTCTCCAAAACAGAGCGAAGCCCAAGACAGTGACTCAGAGGCCCCCTTGGCAGTTTTGCTGATAAATTCTTTGTTTTGAAGAGAGTTTTTTTTACTCCATTTAAAGTCTTTAGGAAATTATAGTGATTTTAACTTCTTCAGACATGTTGGAATTACTCACAGTCTGGAATTCCCGGGCAGGAGGTGAAACCCAGAGAGGCTGCAGAGAAGAGAGGGGCTGGGAATTTGGGGTCAGACGGATCTGTGTTCAAATCCCCATTCTGTCACTTGCTGTGTCAGTTAGCCTCTCTGCACCTCAGCTTCCTTGCCTGGTTTTGTAACTAAATGCTGCACTTACTTCAAAGGCTGGTGGGGGACTAAGCAAAATTACAAGCAGAGAGTGCTTGGCCTCTAGGAGGCGTGAGTAAATGGGTGCTGGGTTCATTCCCTGGGCACCTCAGTGAGCAGGAAGGCCAGGGTCTTGGTCAGCAAGCACAGAATCGGCCAGAATCACCGAGGCCTCAGGCAGAGTCTGCTGGGTCTTATCAACTGGGAGCTGGGCTGCCTGGCTTCAAACCCAGCTCTGTCACTGACCTGGAGCCCAAGGACATTTCCTGTCTGAGGCTGTCCGCCTCAAGGAAAGATAAACGTGATTAACAGCAGTTGAGGTCTGTTGCAAAGACCTGTGTGTTCAGGGCTCAGAATGGGGTCTGGCATACAGTTGGTGCTCATAGATGATCGTTTTTATCACGGTTTTCATTTCATCCTGTGCTTTCGCCTGTACCTGTGCTTTCTTCAGAACAGCAACGGCTCGTGTATCTGTAGAGTCCGCGGAAGAATTTTCATAGCTCCCTTTCAGCCAAATATGGTGTGAATTTTCACTTTGCCTGTTCAGTGTGTGGCTGAGCCTTTGCCCATGCTGTTCCCATTACCAGGAAATCCTTACTTCCCCATCCCCACCTATCAGCCTCCTTCTGAACCCCTGCCTACAAGACTGCGGGTAGAACATTCCTGATCTCTCCAGCCAGAAACATTCCCTAAAAGCCTAACAATTATTTATGGAGCGTCTTCTTCTATCTGAGCACTGTACTAGCACCAGCCTCTCCATCCTTTGTTTTCCAGCCCATTCCGTACTTGAACCCTTATTTATTCCACCCTATTCTAGCATGAACTTTCTCTCTAGATTTTAGACAGTAAAGGGCCTTATAAACATGCATAAGTTTCCATGGCCAGTTTGTGCCCCGGCAGCTCTGTGTCCTGGACTTTTGTCCCTGAGAACAGACCCACCCAGGGGACAGATGTGTTTGTCTCCCATCTGCACACCAAGGGCAGATGGATCTGAGCATGCTCAGAAGGACTACGGGGTACCACCATCCAGCTGGGGGTTCAAAGCCATTGAGAGGTAGCCCCCAAAGGGAGATGAAAGCTATAAACTGTTATTGTAAGTATGTCTTCTCCTCTGTGGGTTGCATGGGGATCAAAGTCTGAAGGAAGTGGAAGGTTGCTCTCTGACAAAAACACCGTATTTTTAGAAGTACTCGGTGGTTTAGGATGTTTGCCCCAGTGCTGGGGCTGGGGGTGGAGGCCCAGGGCTCCCACCTTGTGCTGAGACTTGTTGGGAGTGGGTTTCCTGGCAGAGGACCTGGGGGTAGAGGCCGAGGGTGGGAGGGTAGTCCTTCAACAATCACATAGCTTCCCTGAAGACCAGGGCCCCCAGGCCGTACATTGGGTGGGGGGGCTCCTTCCTTCAGAGATGGGAACACTGGGGTGCAGAGCAGAGGCTTGGCCAGTGTCCGCCCCTGCCCCCACTCCCATCTGGGGATTTGAGACCTGCACACTTGAAACCGTTAGAGAACAATACATGTATTCTGCAATCAGTGCTAATTGGTGTGGTTCAGAGGAGGAGGAGAAGGAAGAGAAGGAGGAGGAGGGATGCCTGGCGTTTGGGAGCAGGACATCAGTGGGTCTCTGAACCAAATGTCCAGCAATGGTCTGCGGAGAATTCGAACAGCTTTGGGGCATGGGAAGGGGTACACTTGGGTAGGTGGGAGGACTGTGTGTGGGTGAAGGCGGGGAGGTAGGAACTGGCTGGGCCTGAATCAGAGTATGAGGGGAGGCATGGCAGGGCAGAAGACAGGAGGTGACCTGTCCCTGCTCCCAGCACCTCAGAGCCTTCCTCGCTAACTCCTACAGAGCCTCGTTTTCAAAGAACCCTGGGAACTGGCTAAACCCCGCACCAAGAGGGAAACAGAGAAATGCATGTTGGGGGGCTGCCCGGCTCTCCCTGCCCTCCCCAGAGTCTCTACCTTATAATCAGGGTGGCCCTTCCTTAATGTTTATGCCAAACTCCCAAACAGCCATGCTGGGATGGTGAGCTATAATTTATATCATTTTTCATATGGGTTCTGGTCTCCAAAGGCTCAGACTCCTTCAAATGGGAACCACATTGGAGAAGGGGTAAACCAAGAGGATGGAATGTTAAGAAATCTGGTCCCAGGAAGACACCTGCTTCTCATTTGGGACGTGCTCGGGTTTATTGTTTGTTTCCAGTGCCCAGCTGGCTTTCAGAGGTGGCAGGGCAGCCATGGATCACTGCCCTTGCCAGGCGCCTGGGCCAAGGTTGGGGCAAACCTTCGTCGTGAGTCCCTGCAGCCTCCAGGGTGCCCCTGGGGGAAGCTCTGCGGAGTAAGCTGGGAGCCCACTGCTCTTGGTCCTGGCCTCCCCCCACAGATCGAGGCCAGCTGGAGACAACGGAGTCTGGGCAAACCCCCACAGCCTGCGGGAGGCTGGCGCCACGGCTCGCTCAAGGGAGTGAGCACTCTGGGCTCCCCCAGGCACTGCTTGTTGCAAACCGAGAGGCCGTGCAGCCAAGCAGGCCGGGAGGTAGGCTGCTGTGACGATGCACAAACCCAAGAGACACACAACCACACGGATGGTCTGAAACACGTGGTGTTGATCGAAAGAAGCCGAAAGAATAGGTATGATCGATTCCCTTCACATCAAGTTCCAAACCAGGCGATACTCCTCTACGGTGTTAGAGGAGGTAAGCTCAGGGGGCAAAACTCGAGCTGGAAGGGATTGCCCTCAAAGCTGGGATAGAGTGGTGACCTGTGGTGAGGAGAGAGGGGAAGGGGTGGGACAGGGAGGGGGCAAGAGACATGCAGACTACCTTCTAGTTCTTGGTCCTAGACGTGCTCTGAGAGCGCTCACTCCAATTCCTCATGCTATACATTCATGCTTTATGTCTTTGTCTGATGATTTATGCTATTTCTTATAATACAAAAGGGTAAAAAAGCAAAAGCAGGAGCAAATGGAATGACCGAGTCAGGCTGATTACCCCTTCTCTCCAATGCACTTTCCTTCAAAGGCCCCTGGGCTCGTGGTCAGCCCCCTCCCAGGTGTCCCACCCAGACTGGCTCAGGCCCAAGCTTTCTTTGGTGCCAATAGGGTCACAGGCCACAGGGGCCTCCCTAACCCCCAGAGAGCCCGGAGGCTCAGGAGTTGTGGGGCTCCTTTCTGTGTGGTCCCCACCCCACTCTGGAACTGCCTGGGCTGAGGAGATGGGCCAGAGGACCTCTGTGGACGGCCCTGGAGTAATCTCTGGCAGCAGGCCTATCCTGCTGGTACCCGTGCTCTGGGGAGGCCCTGGAGTACCTCTCCCGTGAATGAGGGGCCTATCTAATAGAGCGCGCATGCTGTTGCAAAACAAATCTCTGATCTTCAAAGTTCTGTTCGCTCTGTTGATTTTCTTCAAGGAGCACTATTGATAGATGAAGGCAGGTATTGCCTTTCAAAGGTAAAAGGAATCCCTCAGTGTTGATGTTTAAGAAACCATGCAAGAAAATGAATAGTGTGTGTTGAAGGGGGGGGCTATGGAGGGTGGTTCCTAGGAGGGAGGGGTTTGGGCTCTGGGGGCCAGTTCCCCACCTCGTTCCTTGTTTCTGGGGGCAGATGACTCTCCCCCAGGTGCCCAGGCCTCCCGGCTGGTCCCCGAACCTTTCAGGTGAGAAACTTTCCATTGTTGCCTTATCTTGTGGCAGTCCGCCTCGCCTCCTTGCAGCGACCACAGGTGTGCGCAGATCTGAGGCCCTGATCTGTTCCACTCTCTCTGTGCCAAGCAGAGTCGGGGACGCGAACCCCAGCATGAAACGGCGCCCACAACCGCAAGGCCGGGTGTGCGCCCTCTGAAACTGGAGGTAAAGACAATTACCGGCAATTTCCATAGCATGGTTTGTGTTTTGTTCAAAGGCCATGGAGGTATTCTCAGCAGCAGGCCCAAAATATATAGTATTCCCACCGCACACCGCCCTCATGAATGTGCGATAAAAGCTGTGGTCGCTTTGTCCCGGCTCTTCCTTTTAACAGTCAAACCTTCAAGTTTGATGGTGAAACTGCTTTTTTTTCTTCCTCAAATGTTCTTTGATGGCTCAGATAACGCTCCACGATAAGGAGCTGCCTTCAAAACCGCTCACTGTACCTCGTGCTCACCATTAGGATGCGCGTCACAAGGGAAAATCAGGGGCCCGAACTTATGAGAAGTGGGATAGGAAGGTGCTGAGTCTATGACTTCTCTCTGCTGCCTGTACTGGAGATGATGCAGAAAGGAAGAAAGAAGGAAAGGAAAGAAAGAGAAGAAAAGAATCAGGCCCTGATCAGAAGGGGATTTTATGAGAGGAGAGATGGGGGCAAGTCCTAGAAAGAGTTGTTTCCTCTCCACAAAAGTTGCCAAGAATCTGTGCATTCATGCCCATCAATTTTTTTAAGTTGCGAAGATTCCGTGAGACTGCTGTTGAGTGGCCCAGGGGGTTTGGGAACATCTGCGCTTTCCTGGGGAGGTCCCTGGGGACCCGGTTCATCAGCCATGGCATCTCCTGCCAATTGATTTGACCTCTTCTGATAGTTCATCAATACTGGGAATCTACCAAGGGCTGCCCACACCGGGAGTCATTACATCACAATAGAAACAGACCCCTGGGTTGTGTCAGCGTTGGTTGTTTTTTTCAAAGCAATTTCATGTCCCTTATCTCTTCTCCCACCCCACGGAGATGGTCGATATCAGTATGAGGGACAAGGCAAACCCCTGTAAGTGTAGCACTATGCCCATTTTACAGGGGAAGTAAGTGTAATAAGGGCAATGACTGCAGAAAATACCCCAAGGCCAAGGGAAGGGATTTCCAGCGGAGGTCCCATAATTGTGTCTGCAGAGCCAGGCATTTTCAAAGACCTCTAAACTTTGCATGGATTTGGTGGCTCCCCAAGTCTGTTAGGAGGGACCGTCTTGGCTCCCAACTTCATTTTTAGGTTTACCTTGTGCCTAGGGACCCCCAGAAACCACAGAGACCCACTGGCCTGTGAGACAGAGGGATTCAACCTCGCTTGACTCAAACTGAGGCTTGAATCTGGCTTACCAGCTGTGTGACTTTAGGTGAGTTACTTTCCCTCTCTGGGCCTCACTTTCTTGGTCAGAAAAGCACAGGTGTCCCAGGAAGAACTGTCCAGTGTCCTTGCCTGGCATGGCAGTCGATGAGATTCTGCGAGCTGCCCTGGATTTGCATAAGCAGAACATCTTATTGGCCTCAAGGCACTTTCGCATACTTTCAGCAGCTCATTTGATCTCAGCCACAGCTCTGTGTGGTGGGCAGGAGGGCATGCCGTATTTTCATGTCACCATTTGAGAGATGGGGAAGTTGAGGTGCAGAAAGATTAAGCGGCTAGCCATGGGTAGTCTGGCAAGCTGGTGGCTGGCCAGGACCTGAGCGGACGTGTGGGGATTTCTGGACTGTCTCGCAGGCAGTGCTTTGGGAAGGGATCCCTAGAGGGACTGAGATGCTGGCTAGGGCTTCTGGATCCGGTTTAGAGTGTCTGGCCCTCTGAGCCTCCTTGCGGGGGCCCTCAGCCACACACACAACACCTGGCTGCATTTCAGGAGATGCTCTCTGAGGCAGCTGTAAAGGTCTTTCCAAGGCAGAGGCAGAGGAGTCACGGCTCCTGCCGACTCTTCCCACCTCAGTCCCTTTCCAGTGGGTCCACACGCACTGCCTTGGAACAGGTTTCCCCTCTGGGGAGTCCCCTATTCCTCTATCCAGTTGAATGCCTAGCTATCTTTTTTTTTTTTTTTTTTTTTTTAAATTTATTTGACAGAGAAAGAGACAGTAAGAGAGGGAACACAAGCAGGGTGAGTGGGAGAGGGAGAAGCAGGCTTCCTGCTGAGCAAGGGACCTGATGCAGGGCTTGATCCCAGGACCCTGGGATCATGACCTGAACTGAAGGCAGATGCTTAACCACTGAGCCATCCAGGTGCCCCATTTCTAGCTATCCTTAAAGCCCACACCAAAGAGCCCTCTTTTTTTTTTTTAATATTTTATTTACTTATTTGACAGACAGAGATCACAAGTGGGCAGGGAGGCAGGCAGGGGGCAGGGGGGTGGGTAGCAGGCTCCCCGCTGAGCAGAGAGAGTGATTCGGGGCTCAATCACAGGACCCTGAGATCATGACCTGAGCTGAAGGCAGAGGCTTTAACCCACTGAGCCACCCAGGTGCCCCAAAGAGCCCTCTTTTGAGCCAAGCACTCTACCTACATTTCTTATTTAATTCTGTTTATTGATTTGTAAAAGGAATAGAAATATTCACCATCATATCATTAATCCCTCATTTTGTGGGGTGGGGAGGGGGTACCGAGGTTCAGAAGGTTAAGCCACATGTATGCCTGAGGTCAGAGAGCTGGTAAGGGCTGGAAGCAAGAATTGAACTTTGATGACCTAAAACGCCCTGCCGGGACCCTTAGGCACCATAAAGCAATGATTTTACCCTAGTCACAAACTACTTGGGGACCACTGCTGCTCCTTCTGAGCGCTTCCAGCCTCTGCAGAGTGTGGATTCCATGGGTCTCTCTTGACTGCCTCTCTGGGCCCAGAGTCCCACAGGTCACAGGCTGCATCCTGTTCAGCACCTTCCACCCTACACACCTGTGTGGCAGGTGGTTGCTCTTGGCGACCCCTTGCCAGCTGAAGGCTCAGGTAGTGACAACTGCTGTGCAGCAAGATTCCAAGACCAGCTGGGGCCTACACTCGTGGGGGCTGCTTCTCCTTCCAGTAGGTCCCCCACTGAATGTTCCAGGGCTCTGGGGTGGCCCAGTACTTAGAGCATAGTAGTGTAGTGGATGACCCGTTTTGTTTTTCTCACGCTGACCATACATTTGGTCTTGACTCTCCTAACTGGGAAGAATAATGTATTGTTTAAAACCCCGGGGTTAGGGTTAGACACTCTGTCCCCCATCCACTGTGTCTCCCAGGACAAGTGACTTCATGTATTTCATAAATCTAAGACTCCATCTATCATTAGGTGTATCATATTTTATGTCCCTGCCAAGGAAGAAAAATTGCTCTCTGCCAGTTAAACTATATAGTAAGCCATCAACTGTAAGATGTGTCTCAGTTTCTGAGATGTTAAGATTTGTAAAGGCACTTCACAAAAGAAAATATACAAATGGGGCGCCTGGGTGGCTCAGGGGGTTAAGCCTCTGCCTTTGGCTCAGGTCATAGTCTCAGGGTCCTGGGATCGAACCCTGCATCGGGCTCTCTGCTCAGCGGGGAGACTGCTTCCCTTCCTCTCTGCCTGCTGCTCTGCCTACTTGAGATCTCTCTCTCTCAAATAAATAAATAAATAAAATCTTTTAAAAAATTTTTTAAAAAGAAAATATACAAATGGCTGATAAGCACATGAAAATATGCTCAGCATCATTAGTCACCAGGGAAATGCAAATTTATAACCACAGTGAGATACCACTACCATATCCAACAGAACTGAAAAACACACACACACACCCCAAAACTGACCATACTGGGTATTGGTGAGGATGTGAATCTACTGTAGTGTTGATGGGACTGTAAAACCACTTTTAGAAGAGAAATGAAAGAGCAATGAAAACATGCACATAATAACATTCCCAAATGCTTAGAACAATTTATTTTATAATAGCTAGAAACTGGAAACAACCCAAATGTCTACCAGTAAGTAACTGGGTAAATTGTGGTATATCCATATCATGGACTCCTACTCAGCAATATGAAGAGGAGTGAACTATTGATACAGGCAACACAGGCAACAACATGGGTAGATTTCACAACAATTCTGTTGAATGAGAAAACCCAGACAAAAGAGGGTGCATATATCGTATGATTAGATTTATATAAAACTGTAGAAGTGGTGCCTGGGTGGCTCAGTCAGTTAAGCGTCTGACTTTGGCTCAGGTCATGATCTCAGGGTCCTGGGATCGAGCACCACGTCAGAAGCCTCTTAGAAGGGAGCCTGCTTCTCTCTCTCCCTCTGTTCTACCCTCCCCTGCCCCCGCTTGTGCTCTCTCACTCTCTCAAATAAGCAAATAAAATCTCTAAAAATTAAAAAAAAAATACCTGTGGGAAATGTAAAGGAATCTATATTGTCAGCAAGCAGGTCAGGTGGCCCGAGATGGAGGTGGAAGGAGGGAGGAGTGGATTACAAAAAGGTGTGGGAAACTTGAGCAAGATGGGAACGTTCATTATGTTGCTTGTGGTAATGATTGCATGAGTGTAATCACGTCAGAATTTAATTATATACTTTAATTATGTATAGTTTAGTATACTTCAGTTATACCTCAGTAACATTAAAAAATATGTACACTTTAGAACAAAAAGATTTTCCTTGTCTGTGATGCAGAAACGTTGTAAGGCTCCAACGAGATAAGGAACTCACCCAGTGTCTGGGACTTTACCTCTGTAGCTGGCTTGAGGTTTTTATTCCCATATGGGTTCCCTTTCCAGACAGAGGCCTGGGGATGGGAGAGGCCAAGGACCCTTCCCCAGGTCCCACAGGGAGCTGGCTTCGTGCCGGCCAGCATTCCAGGTCCAGAGTAGACCCCGAGCCCCCTATGGCCTCTTGCACAGGTCCGACCTCAAGTGGGGTAAAAGGTGACAATTCCAGCCTCCAGGGGCCTGGGAATGGTCTGGCCACAGGAGCCAAGGGCACTGGGGACCCAGATGTGAGAAGCTCTTAGCATTTGACACTGGGTCCTTCCGGAGGACACGCGATTGCAGCCGGCAGTGCACGCTGATTGCCTCCCTTGTGGCCTGCCTGCGTGGATGCAGCACTCCTTCCACAGGCCTGCCACGGGCCCCAGGTCTCCTGCAAGTGGGTGATTCAAAGCCGCTCTTCACAGCGAGTGTGAGAAGCCCCCACCGCAGACCGCCTTCGGAGCGGGCCAAGATTCGACATTACTCACAACTTCCAGTACCTACCCGAGTTCAAACAGGAAGCCTGGTTTTTCCTCTCGTGTCAACAACAGCCTTTATTTCTCTCTTTCTATCTGGCCTCTGGGCTCTCTTGTGGAGTGGGTTTCTTGGGGTGAAAGTCTGGGGTGTCAGTGGTCCAGGAGGCCCAGCAGCGGATGCCTTGGCCAGAGCCTCCTCACCTGGGAAAGCCTGGAATAAAAACGACCTAGCTCATCTATGGCTTTGTCAACAAAGGGAACATCTAGCCAGGCACACAGTGGGCCTTCCGTATATGTTTGTTTAGCGGATCTAGATCGAGATGGAAGAGGTTCCCAAGCCAGTGCAGCTCCTCCTAGGTTCTTGGCTCAGCAAATACGACCTCCATCTGCTCACCTGGGCCAGACACATTCGAGGCACTTTTCTGGCTTCCTACTCCCTCATTTCCCACCCTGGGTGGACCCCGAGCCCACCTGTCCTTCTTCCTTGGTGTGTCCAAAGTCTGTCTCCTCCTCTTCACCTTCTTTGTGACAGTTTGAATGCAGACCCCTGGCCGCCTTCACTGGATGTTGTCACTCTCTTCTCTGTCTTACCTGGCCCCATTCCAGCCACAGACCACACAGCAGCCAGAGCCGTCCTTCCTAGATGCTTGAAGGACCACATCACAGATGGACTTTCTTTGCTGACTATCATGACCTTGCATGCCCTGTGTGGTAAATCTAAAGTCCTCACTGTGGCCTGTAGTTGCCCAGAGGGACCTCCCATCTCTCCCAGCTCATCTCTGCTCCCTGAGTGATCTCTCTGTGCTGAGAACATGCTGCCATTTCACATGGGGTCCCTAAGCAAGCCCTAAGCTACCTGGCCCCCTGGGCTTTGCATGATGCTCTGAGTAGACCCCTGCCTGCCCTGGACATTCCACCGCAAAAGCTCTTAGCCCTCAGCCAAATGCCCTCCTCCATTTTCCTATTCCCTGTCGCCTTTCCTGAAGGAGAGCCAGTTGATTTCCCTCCTATGCATGTGTGTACAGGTTGGTTTTGCATGAACCACCCATGTAGATCTCCAGCCTCTGAGGCCAGGGCTCCATTTGGGTTCCGTGTCTGCAGGCCAGCCCAGGCCTGTCTCGTCAAGGAGGGTAGAGCACAGAGCAGGGGCTTGGCAGCTGCGTGTCGGACAGCCTTCTCTGTGCCCTTCACATCCTCAGGGAATCGAAGGTCTGGAAACAGCTGGCACGAGACAGCAACTCCCCACCTCCACCTGCTCCCCAGGTTCCCTGATGGCAGCTTGCTTCATAAGGAACACAACCTGTGGCACTGATAATTAGGGGAAAAAGCCAAAGGAGAAGGGTCTCTTTCCAGGGGTATTCCTGTAGACACTGAATGCCTTTTATGTCCTTCTCCAGCTCTAGCTGGACATCTAACGTGTGGCCAAGGCTGGAACACTCAGATAACACACATTCCATTTTTCCCAAACTCTGAAGTATTTCTGGAGGGGCGCCTGGGTGGCTCAGAGGGTTAAGCCTCTGCCTTCGGCTCAGGTCATGATCCCAGGGTCCTGGGATCTAGCCCCTCATCAGGCTCTCCACTTGGCGGGAGGCCTGCTTCCCCCTCTCTCTTCGCCTGCCTGCTTGTGATCTCTCTCTCTGTCAAATAAATAAATAAAATCTTAAAAAAGAAAGAAAGAAAGTATTTCTGGAGCAGCCTGGAGAAACAGCCTACCCCACCACCCCAGTTGGATAGGTGCTGGGAAGGCAAAAGGAAGGCCTTGCTCTTCTCTGTGCCTCAGTTTTCTCCTCTGTAGAATGGAGGAGTACTTGCTTCTTAGGGTTTTGTGTGCATTAAATGTGTGACTATGTGTAAAGCTCTTAACCAGACTTGGATGCGTACACAGTAAGGGTGTTTTGTTATTGCTTGTTATTGTTAGTAAGTGCTATTTGTTATGCTATATGTTAGTCTTGATGATAATGGTGATGATGATGACGATGATGAAGAAGGTCCATGGGTGCTCCAGCGTGATGGGAATATATAGTCACAGTGTGGGGAGACAGGGCAGGGGGCTGTGGCATAGAGCCCTCTCTTGTGAGGAATAAGCCCTGTGAGTGCAGAGGTTACATCTGGCACACGATAGATGCTCAGGAAGGATTTATTGAAAGGATTTAGAGTTTTTGATATTTTGGACCAGGCTGAGGTTTTCCTCCTATCCCAGGGAAAGAAAGCTTTGCCAGGCCAGTGGGAGAGTAAGGAGGTTTAAGGGTGAATGTTTGATCTCTTAAAAGAAGAAACACTTTAGTACACCTGGGTGGCTCAGTCGGTTAAGCATCCAAGTCTTGATTTTTGCTCAGGTCATGCTCTCAGGGTCGTGGGATTGAGCTCTGTGCTGGGCTCTGGGCTCTCTCAGCAGGGAGTCTGCTGGAGATTCTCTCTCTCTCTCTTTCTTTCTCTCTGCCCCTCCCCCTGCTCATGCTTGCACGTGTATTTGCTCTCTCTTTTTCTCTCAAATAAATAAGTAAATCTTAATTAAAAAAAAAAAGAAGGAACACTTTAAGTGCTTTCTTACAAGGGTAGTGCTAATTAGTAGTACTTATTATTTGGCCATTAAGTCAGACCTTCCCCTAGAACTGTTAGGTATCCATATAAGCCCCAATTGTGCTGAGTGAGGAAACTGACATTTCTTTAAGACAACCTGATTCTCTTATTGTCTTTCCTGCCTCTCACTTCTTCAGCCTCTTGTACCTAATGGCCTTGTGTCCTTGGATGAGATGACACCCTAGGGGCCCAGGGCTCAGGGTCCAGTAGGCAAGATGGGGGGAGGGACAAAACACAAATATTAGACACACATAAACATATCATTGTAACATGTGCAACATACGAAGGAGATATCCAAGGCTAGAATGAGAGCTGGGGCACCTGGCTGGCTCAGTCAGTAGAGCATGTGACTCTTGATCTCAGGGTCAGATCAAGCCCCATAATGGGCAGAGAGCTCACAAAAAAAAAAAAAAAAAAAAAAAAGACTAAAATGAGGGCTGACCTCAGCAGGAAATGACCTGGTCTGGGGCATTCAGGAAGGACTTCCCAAGAAGTGACAGTTCAACAGAGATCTGAAGCCGACATTGCAGTTATCTTGGTAAATGGGGGCTTGGGGAGAGAGCACTGCAGGCCAAGGGCACAGTGTGTGAAAGGTCCTGAGGTCTTTTGAAAGGACAGAAGGCTGGAGGACTTGCAGCACTGAGCAGGTTTACAGATGGGCTGGAGAAGAGGGCAAGGACTGGGTCCAGGCTCTGGGGACAGTCTCCATGACACTCATGACTGTTCTGTTTGCTCTGCCTAGGTCTGCATGGAAAACAAGTCTTCCTGGTGGATGTTTTCACAGCTTATGTGAGGATTACCAAATACCAGATCTCTGCTTACCTGCCTGGACCTCCCTCTAAAAGCACATGATTCCTTGCAGGGTGGGGTAAGCGGCCTTCTTCCCTAGTTTCTTTTTTAGACTCCAAGTGCTCTCCAGAAAGGGGAACCAAAGGTCCTCCCACTGCTTGAGTGATGGGGATGGATTTGAGAGAACCAAGAGAGGAAGGGGTAAGGTTGCTACAAACACCTTAGAGGTGAGATTGACTTGGCCTGACCAGCAGCCCCCCCAGGCAACAAAAGCTCCTGTGTTCCACTCCTACTACTCAGCCCTTCTCTCTTCTTGGGATGACCTGGCATTCATGAGCTGGGGCCAGGACTATGGCACCTGACTCCCACCCTGGCTCTGTGCTCGATACCAGGTTGCGAGCCCCTCCACCTCACACCGGAATGCTTGCTGCTTGGCTTGACTTCCTTTTTCTAAGTAGATTTACTTTCAAGTTAAAATTTTTTTTTTTTCTTAAAGTAAGATCTCTGCTCATCCTGGGGCTTGAACTCAGGACCCCGAGATCAAGAATCACATGCTCGGGCGCCTGGGTGGCTCAGTGGGTTAAGCCACTGCCTTCGGCTCAGGTCATGATCTCAGGGTCCTGGGATCGAGGCCCGCATCGGGCTCTCTGCTCAGCAGGGAGCCTGCTTCTCTCTCTCTCTTTCTCTGCCTGCCTCTCCATCTGCTTGTGATCTCTCTCTGTCAAATAAATAAATAAAATCTTAAAAAAAAAAAAAAAAGAATCACATGCTCTACCAGCTGAGCCAACCAGTTGCCCCTCAAAGTTTTTATTTATTCTTTAAAAATGACTTCTGATGATGTAAATCATGCAGACACTGGGGGGAAAACATGGTTAAAGCTAAAGCTCTCCCATCCCAGGACCCTACCTGGCGGTTTTCTTCTGGGTGGGTCTTCTTCCAGTCTGTTCAATACATTTTCATTTCATTTATATGTGTACCGATAAAAGGATAGATTGTTCTGTGAACTTTAGAAAAAAAAACACATAAATCTGAGTTATGTGTATTATTTAGCAACTTCTTTTATCACTTCCTTTATTCCTTTATCAGTTAACAGTACATCTTGAAGATCTGTATCATTGCACATCAATGTATGTAAACCGGCCTCATTCTTTTATAACCACAGCTTAGTATTCCCAAGTGTGCATTCCCATAGGTTACTTGACTATTTTGTGACTGATGAATATTCCTTCACACTGTTTCCAGATTGTTACCATCACAAGCAATACTGTAGCAAACATCCTTGTATGTGCCTCTAAGCCTAGCTCCGCTCAAGGAAAGCTGGCTTGTTTGGTGATGAGATGTCTGTCAGAGGAGGCATTCAAGTAAAAGGTGAAATAATATGCCCTCTTCTTCCCAAAACAGTGATGCTTATAATTTCTTGTACATGAGAATCACCTGGAAAGCTTTTTTTTTTTCCCCAAAGATTTTATTTATTTGACAGAGAGTGAAAGAGACAGTGAGAGGGGGAACTCAAGCAGGAGTGGGAGAGGGAGAAGCAGGCTTTAGAAGATTCCACTTGCTGGGCCAGACCCCTGGTGTTTATGGTTTAGGAGCTGTGGGCTAGGCCTGAGAACATGCATTTCTAACTGGTTTCCAGGTGAGGCTGCTGGGTCAGGAGACTAATTTTGAGAATTACCACCTTCAGGGGGTTGGCTACTCTGCTTTCACTTGCTTAGAGTCATATCACCCTTGGGAGAAAATGTTCAAGGAGAATGCACCCAGGCTTCTCACTCTACTGAGGAGTGAATGTTCTAAGTGGCATCCCTGTGGGAGGCAGGGCTCTTCAGGGTACTAGTAGTGGGTCCAGAGGTCTGGCTAGCAAGGCTGTCCCTGAAGGTGTTCTGGCTGGGTCTGGAAGCCCAGAGCCTCTTATCCCTAGACTCAGCCTACAAGACCAGCCCTTTCTGGGCACCAGCCCTTTCTGAACCCACCTCTAGCTCACCCCATTCTTCCCTCTGGACCCTAATGAAAGGCTGAGGCTGGTAGGGAAGGGCTCTGGGGTTTTTATAACAGAAAGGACAGACACCACATCTCCAGAGAAGGTCTTCTAAAGGTCTTGAGATTTTAGGACCCTAGGGCGCTCTTTGTTCCCTGTTGCATTACAGGAGTTCATACTGGGGTTGGGGGGTGGGGAGGAACATCATTGGTGCGGGGGGGCAGTTGGAGGAACCTGGAGCCTGGACGCTCGGAAGTAATAACATCCCTCTTTCCGGGTGGCTTTGAGAGGGACACTTCTGCCCCTGAGGATGGTCAGTTTGCAGGCTGAGGGTCAGAATACAGACTCCATTTAGCCAGTGCCTCTGCCCAGAGCTGAGTTGGACACCCTGCCACTCACCAGGCTCCTTGTCTTTTGACCCCTGGGGTGTTGTTCATGAACATCTGCAACCTTGATCATCAGGAAGAAGCTTCCTCTGGACTGTTGGCTTCTTTGTTTGTTACAGTTACCAGAAGGCAGGACGGAAGAAGCCTCAACCACCACGCCACAAATCTGGTGGGAGCCAAGGGAAGCTCCTTGGGAGCTCAGGAGAGCTGCTCCAGGCCCCTCTCTGGTGGAGGCAAAGTTTGGATCCAATTCTAATCCAGGGCAGAAATGTTGTCCGAGGTAGGCTTTGTGCCTGTGTGCCTCTCTCTCTTGGGTTATGTGTAAATTTTGAATGTCTTCTTTGAGCTGTTCATAGTTGCCATCCCAGTGCTGAGCACAGACTAAGTACCCAACAGATCATTGAATACGTGAATAATGAACTTAAATACTTAGGTGTCTGCAAGATGGGCTCAGGCTGCTCACTCCCTGCAGATGAAGGCTAGACCCTAGGGCCAGCTATTTAGCTATTGGAGATGAGGCCCTTTTCTGCACCGCTGCAGCTTGTGGGGGTCACCGATCCCCCCTGCCCCCGCAAACTTCGTACAACCTCAGATGAGCAAGCAGCCCTCCCCAAGGGGGGTGGGGTTACCCTGGTACACGCCTTATGGCAGGAAAGTGTGGAAAGGGGGCACTGGTTTCTCCCTCCTCAAAGTGGGGGGCGGGGTGGGGTGGGGTAGGGTGGGGGGAGGGGCGGGGAGTGGGTCTGGAGCGGGAGCCCAGATGGAACTCCAGGCCAGGCTACGCTCTGTCCAGTATCCCTTACCCACTGGCCTTAGCTTGCTAACTGCAGTAATACTGCAACTGGGGGGTAGGGAGGGAGAGAATTGTAATCCTTTCAGACTCAAATCTTGACTTCTCGTTTCTTTCATGATACCCACTCCTAACCCAAAAAGCGAAAGCCGAGGTTGGGGGAATTCTGCACGGTGGAAAAGCTTAGGGTGTTACTTTTGTTCTGGCTTGGGCTGGTCTTTTGCAGCTCTCGTCTCAGATCCGTGGTGCCCCCGACTGAGGGCGCCTAGAGTCTGCAGGTCAGGTTCCTAAGTGGGGCTGAGTCGCAGCCTCGGAGGGTGTCCCCCGAAGCTGGGTGAGGAAGAGGTCCCCACCTGCACAGCCTCTGCACTGTTGGCCTTATGTGCCCCTGGCCTGCTCGGTGGGGAAGGGGCAGCCTTAGGAGGCTTCCCTTTGTGGGCCTCCAAGCCCGGCCCCTTCCTCTGCCCGCCCCAAACCGAGCTCTTTGAAGTGGCCGCACTCGCAGGCCCCCCCCTCCCCAGCGCGGCGCCGCCCCCGCTGCGCCAGCACCTTGGCAGTGGCCGAGCGCTTTGCATGGAAATGGGCCCCTGGCACCCGCTGGGCACTCTTTGTAAATTCATCCCGGGGAGGCCCAGCCGTGGGGCCGCTCCAGGGGGATCCGCCTGCGGGGTCCAAGAGCCGAGGTGCTTAGGGTTAGCCCCTCAAGCCTTTTTCATGATTGAATACCTCCTCCCTTAGGGCCTTAGGGCGGGACTGTCGGAGCCCTCCCAACGGTTCCTCTGGAGGAAATGGGGCGGGCTGTGGGGGGGATGCGGGAACTAGTTTTCAACAGAAAATCCAACAGGTCCTTTTGGCAACATATTTGTACCAGTAGTTAAAAACTGTGCAGAAATAAAAAACAAAACAAAACAAAAACAAAAATCCCCACGCAGACCTTTGATCTAGCAAGTCCATTGCTATGAAAATAACCGTAGATGGGTGCAAAGATGTTGTACATTTCAAGACACTGGAGCTTTGTTTAGACCTGGAAAACCGTGGAAGTACCTAGCAGTAGGGATTGGTTATATTCTCTAATTAATTCCTTTACCACAGGTCACACACCGTTGGAAAAACCCACAACTTCAAATCATTGGCAATGATGATGTAGTATATTTACTATCCCCCAAATGCTCTTGATATTAAATGAAATCAACAATTATATATACCAGTATGGGGGCGCCTGGGTGGCTCGGTGGGTTAAAGCCTCTGCCTTCTGCTCAGGTCATGAATCCGGGGTCCTGGAATCGAGCACCGAATCGGGCTCTTCGCTCAGTGGGGAGCATGCTTCCTCCTCTCTCTCTGCCTGCCTCTCTGCCTACTTGTGATCTCTGTCTGTCAAATGAATAAAATCTTAAAAAAAAAAAAATTATATATACCAGTATGGGAAAAAGACTGGAGAATATAGGAGACCACATTTTGCTGAGATAAAGGATGCTTACTGTTTTTGTAAGATTTTCTGAAATTCTTTGTACTTTATACCATAATCATATATTAGTATTTTATTTTTTTTAAAGATTTTATTTATTTATTTGACAGGGAGAGAGAGAGAGAGATAACAAGTAAGCAGAGAGGCAGGCAGAGAGAGAGGGAGGAAGCAGGCTCTCTGCTGAGCAGAGAGCCTGTTGTGGGGTTCGATCGATTGCAGGACCCTGGAATCATGACCCAAGCAGAAGGCAGAGGCTCCAACCCACTGAGCCACCCAGGCACTCCTATTAGTATTTTTAAAATAAAACTTCAGTTATATGATTATAAAACAGAATCGTACCAGGTTTCTCAGTAATTTCTCATTTGAGTAGCACCCTGCAGGACTCACAACATTAAAAAAAATTTTTTTTTTAAGATTTTATTTATTTATTTGACAGACAGAGATCACAAGTAGGCAGAGAGGCAGGCAGAGAGAGAAGGGAAGCAGGCTCCCTGCTGAGCAGAGAGCCCGAGTCCCCAGGACCCTGGGATCAAGACCTGAGCCGAAGGCAGAGGCTTTAACCCACTGAGCCACCCAGGTGCCATGGACTTACAACATTTTAAACATATTTTTCTCTTTTCAAAACGGGCCTTCAGCCTGTGGGATGGGTAGGCAAAACTACTGTCATCCCTGTTTCACAGAAGGGAAGGCGGAGGCCTTGGGAGGTGGTGGATGGCTCAGTGGGTGTGAGGCAGTGCAGGGCAGATATCGTGCTCTTCCACAGCACAAAGGGCCTTGCAGGTGGCAGAGTGGGAAGAGGTGCAGGCCAGATGTCCCCTTCAGCGTGTGGCCAGAACCCAGGCCTTCTTGGCTTCCCTGCCACGTTCCGCATGCAGACCACCCCACTGCAGCCCAAATCTGCAATAATAGCGAAAGGAGACGTCTCAGAGAATGTTGGAGCACAGGAACAGGGTCCCAGACCACATTCCAGGCTCTCAGGTGACCTGAGTCTCACCTGATGCTACTCAGGGAACCTGGGGTGGTGGAGGGAACTTCTACCAGACTGGGGCTTGTCAGACGTTCAGCTTTCTTCCTAAAAAATCAGCTAGCTATTGGGGTGCCTGGCTGGCTCAGTTAGTAGAGCATATGACTCCTGATCTCTGGGTTTTGAGTTCAAGCTTTTTTAAAAAAAAGCTTGCTTTTTTTTTTTTTTTTTTTAAAGGAGCCTCCTTTAAAAAAAAATTACAGGGCACCTGGGTGGCTCAGTTGGTTAAGCCACTGCCTTCAGCTCGGGTCATGATTCTGGAGTCCTGGAATCAAGTCCTACATTGGGCTCCCTGCTCATCGGGGAGTCTGCTTCTCCCTCTGACCCTCTATCCTCTCATGCGCACGCGCGCTCTCTCTATCAAGTAAATAAATAAAATCTTAAAAAAACAAAACAAAACAAAACAGGGACACCTGGGGGCTCAGTTGTTAAGTGTCTGCCTTCAGCTTGGGTCATGATCCCGGATTCCTGGGATCGAGCCCTGCATCAGGCTCCTGGTTGTGGGGAAGCTTGCTTCTCCCTCTCTCACTCCCCCTGTTTGTGTTCTCTCTCTCACTCTCTCTCTCTCTCTGTCAATTAAATAAATAAATAAAATCTTTAAAAAAAAACCCACAAAAAACAGCTGAAAGAAAAAATTAGCTAGATGTGGGAGAGTCCCTTCACTTCTGTGAAGCTATCTCCCCTATCCCTACCCCCTCATCCATTACGGCTGGTCTCTCTCATCCACGTTAAGAATAGTACTGAATTAGTAAGGGATGGCTGGTAAGACAGAAAGGTGGAGGAGAAATCTCTTATCTTGGGGTGTATTCACAGGGTTTGAGCCCAACTGAAATGGCTACAAGCATGGAAATGGGCCCCTCAGTCTTCATCATAAGGTTTAGAGAACACTAAAAAAATTTCCCTTTTCTCTAGTTAGCTTTGGTGATCTTTTGATGTTCTTGGCAGTTTATAAGTCATTTTATGCTTCTGCGTTCTTTAACATTCATCTTTGTGTTTTTCTGAAAGCACAGTAAAACCTGGTGGGGGGGGGGGTTCTCTGAGGGCGGGAGTTTTTCTGGGGCCCCCAGAGGGTACTGCTACTAAGTAAAATTTGCTTTTACTAAAATACACAGAAATCACCTCTCAGAGAACTTCTTTCTGTTCTAAATTCACTTTAGATGAATGTACCAATTCAGTTTAGAGATTTCCAAAAGATTAGAAATAATGAAGAACAGAAACCAAGACACCTGAGATAGAAGTAGCAGCTCAAACTCAGCCATGAATTTTCCAGAGCAGATGGATACCTGAATTTTTTAGATGAAAGAGGCACAGTGATTTCTGAGCAGAGAAAATAGAATCACTCTATAGTTAGCCACATTGTAGTGAAACTTCACGACACCAGAGACAATGAGAAAATCCTTAAGAAAACCACAGAAAAAAGAAATTTTCCCTACAAAGAAATGATCTTTAGACAGTCTTCTCATCAGCAATGAGAGGCAAGGATGCTATCTTCAAAGTGCTGAGGGAAATCATTGTCCCTAAAATTTTATGCCAGACTGCATGTTATTCAAGAATGAAGGCCCAATAAAGACATTTCAGACAAAACAAGAAAAAAGAAAAAGCTGTTCTCTTCCATGCCCTCGTGGAAGGAACTGCTAACGGATGTTCCTCAGAAAGAAAAAAATTAATCCTGAAGGAAGCAATTGAAGGAAAGAAGCAGCCCTGAGAAGCTAAAAAGTGACAATAAAAATAAAAAATAAAAAAGTGTATCTAAAAAGTGACAATAATTATATTGGCAACTAATTTTGAAGGGTTTAAAAACAAGAAAGGGTAAAGTACTAGGCAATGATAATGTTTAAGATGGAGCAGGGTAGGCATCTGGCTGGCTTGGTCGTGGAGCTTGACCCTCTTGTTTGTGACATCGAGCCCCACGTTGGGTGTAGAGATTACTTAAAAATAAAATATTTAGGAGTGTCTGGGTGGCTCAGTGGGTTAACCTCTGCCTTCACCTCAGATCATGATCTTAGGGTCCTGGGATGGAACCCCACATCAGGCTCTTTGCTCAGCAGGGAGCCTGCTTTTCCCTCTCTCTGCTTGCTTCTCTGCCTATTTGTGATCTCTCTCTCTCTGTCCAGAAAAAAAAATTTTTTTTAAATGGCTGACATTTTGAGTAGTAGGCTTAAAAAAAAAAAAATATATATATATATATATATATATATGTATATATATACACACACATAGGGTACCTGGGTGGCTCAATGGGTTAAGCCTCTGCCTTCAGCTCAGGTCATGATCCCAGGGTCCTGAGATCGAGCCCCAGCATTGGGCTCCCTGCTCAGTGGGGTGCCTGCTTCCCCCTCCTTTCTGTCTGCTTCTCTGCCTACTTGTGACCTCTCTCTCTCTCTCTGTCAAATAAATAAATAATCTTTTTTTTTTTTTAAAGATTTTTTATTTATTTATTTGACAGAGAGAGATCACAAGCAGGCAGAGAGGCAGGCAGAGAGAGAGGAGGAAGCAGGCTCTCCGCCGAGCAGAGAGCCCGATGCGGGGCTCGATCCCAGGACCCTGAGATCATGACCTGAGCCAAAGGCAGCGGCTTAACCCGTTGAGCCACCCAGGCGCCCCATAAATAAATAATCTTAAAATAAAATAAAATAAAATATTTAGGGGCGCCTGTGTGACTCAGTCATTAAGCATCTGCCTTGGGCTCAGGTCATTATCCTGAGGTCCTGGGATTGAGCCCCACATGGGGCTCCCTGCACCCTGCTTGGTGAGCCTGCTTCTCCTTTGCCTTCTGCCTGTTGCTCCCCCTATTTGTGCTCTCTCTCTGTCTGTGTCAAATAAATAAATACAAAATCTTTTAAAAAAAAGAAAAGAAAAGAAAAGAAATTTTAAAAAGCAACAAGTATGGGTGCCTGGGTGGCTCAGTTGTTGAGCGTCTGCCTTTGGCTCCAATGAGGAGCCCAGGGTCCTGGGATCAAGCCCGCATCAGTCTCCCTGCTCAGCGGAAAGCCTGCTTTCTCCCTCTCCCACTCCCCCTGCTTGTAATTCCCTCTCTTGCTGTCTCTCTCTCTCTGCCACAGGAAAGGAAAGAAAATTACCTTCTTTTTCTCTTCTGGTTGGCTGGAACTTTTTTTTTTTTTTTTAAGAGAATATAAGAGTGAATGGGAGGAGCAGAGAGAGACAGAGAATCTTAAGCAGGCTCCGCACTCAGCACAGAGCCCGACAAGACCCGGACATCACGACCTGAGCAGGAATGAAGAGTGCAATGCCCAACCGGCTGAGCCCCCACGCCATAGTTGGCTGTAGTTTAGATGTATCAGCAGGAGCTAGATCGTCTGTCTCTAAAAGAGAATAGGGTGTGTACTGAGGGTGATAGAGCAATAAAGAAAGAGACCGGCCTCTGATAACTCTGTGGGGAGTCATCATACCGGCTAGGACTTCTCCGTGAGAGATAAAAATTTCCCATCTGGTTTAAGCCATTTTAAATTTGATATCTTGGCATAAGAAGCCGAACCTATATCCTAATTGACTAGGTATAAGTACAGATACATTAGCGAGTCCAGTGCACTGAATGGATTAGACTCACCAGCTAAAGGACAATAATGTTCAGGTCAGAATAAAACAAAACTGAAATAAATACTGCTGTGTTTGTTCATTATGGACTGGTTCTGTCTCCTGCTGCAGTGGATTCACACCTTATTGCCAGGGATGGGGAATTGTTATAGAGACGGTACGGGCCTGCAGAGTAAAATGTAATCACTATGTGGCTCTTTACAGAAAAAGTCTGATGACCCCTGAGCTAGGTGACATGGAGGCTGCCTTTTAGGCAACAGGCTCGAGCATTGGAAACCTGTTGGAAGCCAAAGGGCCCACGGCAGCCACAGTGCTGAAGGCAAAAAGACTTGGGATCTGTGGCCGTAGGTCTTAACTAACCAGTGGGATCCTCACAACCAAGAAGAGCTACCAAAAAAAGAGGGGGAAATTCCCTATGTTCCCATACCTACTCACTCTGCCCTCTAACTGTAGCTCCTCCCCACTGCCTCCTCATGGATAGTTTCTCCTTTGTGTTCTGCATGCCACTCCCTTGCTGTGTATTTAATAAACTTCTGTCTCTTTTGTTCTGCATTTGATGAATTCTTTCACTACCTGCACCGCTGGCCTCCACCTGATCAAGCACCCTATGTTTGGTGGCCTCCCATCCCATATGAGCCCCCACAGGTCATAATGCTAATTTTAACACCTAGCAACAAATAATTATTATACTGACTATATTCTCCGAACTTTTTTTTTTTTAAAGATTTTTATTGATCTATTTTATTTTGGAAAAAGAGAGGCAAAGACAGAACAGGGAGAGGGACTGAGGAAGAGAGGGAGAATCTCAAGCAGACTCCATGCTGAGCATGGGGCCCCATATCGAGCTCGATCCTATGACCCTGTGATCATGACCTGAGCCGAAACCAAGGGTCAGATGCCCAACAAGCTGAGCCACCCAGGTGCCCCATATTCTCTGATCTTAATGAGATAAGGGTAGAAGTTAAAATCAAAGAGATAACCCAAATAACCACATTACATTTGGAAGTGAGTCTGAAGGATTCACACGGGAAAAAAAAATCATAAATTACAAAATATTTGGAAGTGGAGGACATGGAAACATCACATAAGAAAACTTGTGAGCATCGGTTAATATAATGATTAGAAAGAAATTTGTATCCTTTAAAAATATATTCCAGGGGTGCCTGGGTGGCTCAGTCAGTTAAGCCTCTGACTCTTGATTTTGGCTCAGGTCCTGGTGTCAGGGTGGTGAGACTGAGGCTAGCCTCAGGCTCTACACTGGGTGTGGAGCCTGCTTGAGATTCTGGCTCTCCCTCTGACCCACCCCTATCCAACCCTGCGAATAGTCTTTCCCTCTCTATCTAAAACAAAACAAACTATATGTGTTTGTATATATATATATATATATATATATATATATATATATATATTCAAAAAAGACAAAAAATTAATAAACTCAGTACTCAGCACAAGAATTAGAAAGAGTAACAGAATAATCTGAAGAAAGTAATGAAAAGGACTCAAGAATGGAAACAAAATAAAAACAAAGAAGCAATAGAGAGATAAACAGAAGCAAAAGTTAGTTCTCTGAAAAGACCAGAACAAACCTCCAACAAGATGGACCAACCAAAAAAAGGAGTAAAGGAACAAGTAATACTACACTAATTAATTTACTAATTGAATTAATTTAAAATAATTAAAACATGATGTAATAAAAGATCCTGTAGACTTTTTTTTTTTTTTTTTTTTTTTAGTTATGAGAGAATACCACAAGCAGTTTTATGCTGACGAACTGGAAATTTCAAAATATAGGGATAATTTCTAGGAACTTGTAAACATCCCAAACAGATTCAACGAGTTATAGAAAAATGGAAGTATCCGGTGTTTATGGCCGAATAACAGGGCTCCCTGAAACAGAATGTCTCAAAACAACCATTTCCTTTGCTCGTGATTCTGTGGGTCAGCATGTAAGCCAGGCATGAGCCGAAGAACAGGCCTTCTGCTGGTCTCTCCTGGAGTGTCTCAGGCAGTGGCAGCACCCGGCAAGTGCCCTGGGTCTGGACGGTCCAGGCTGACCTCCCTCTTCCGCCCTGCAGTTGCTGCTGGCTGTCAGCTGAGTCATGTGTCTCCATCAGGTGATTCCAGGCTTCCCATGCTAGCAGGATTCCCAGTAAGTGCAGAACAGAGTGAGCCCCAGTGCACAAGAGCTCTCCAGCCCTGCTTGGGTCATATTGGCTAGTATTTCACTGGCCAAATAGTATCACATCTTGGCCAAAGCAAGTCACTGAATCATTGTGGCATGGCCTTTATTATTACCATCAGCCAAAACCAAGTCAACATAAAAATCAGCCCTCTCTCTAATGTGGTATTTCACACTGGATGCTGGAATAGAAAAAAGAGATGTTGGTGGAAAAAGTGGTGAAATCCAAATAAAGTCTGGAGTTTAGTTGATGGTAATGTACCTATGTTAGTTTCTTATTTTGACGTGTCAACCTCTATGCTTAGCATGGAGTCTGCTAGTTTCTCTTTCCTTCTCCCTCTGCCCCTCCCTGTGCTTGCTCCCTCTCTCTCTCTAAAATAAATTTTAAAATCTTTAAAAATAAAAATAAAATTAGAAAATCCCAAGTAACTTACCAAATTAACATAGCAAAGAAGAAAAACCATATAATCTTCTAAATAGATACATATTGTTTTAAAAGATTTTATTTATTTATTTGACAGAGAGAGAGAGCACAAGTAGGCAGAGAGGCAAACAGAGAGAGAGGGAGAAGCAGGCTACCCGCCAAGCAGAGAGCCCGATGCAGGGCTTGATCCCAGGACCCTGGGATCATGACCTGGGCTGAAGGCAGAGGCTTAAGCCACTGAGCCACTCAGGTGCCCCGATACATATATTTTTTAAAAGATTTATTTATTTTAGGGGCACCGGTGTGGCTCAGTCAGTTGGGCATCTGCCCTCTCCTTGGGTCATGATCCCAGGGTCCTGGGAGAGCCCTGCATTGGGCTCCCTGCTCAGTGGGGAGTCTGCTTCTCCCTCTGCCCCTTCTCCTGATTATGCTCCATCTCTGTCAAATAAATAAATAAAATCTTAAAAAAAGAGGAGATTTATTTATTTTAGAGAGAGAGGGAGGGAGTGTGTGTGCATGCACACAAGTGGGGGGGTGGGCAGAAGAAGAGGGAAAGAGAGAGTCTGAAGCAGACCCCCTGCTGAGCATGGAGCCTGACTCTAAGCTCTCACAACCCTGAGATCATGACCTGAACCAAAATCAAGAGTGACATGCTTAACCAACTAAGCCACCCAGGTGCCCCACAAAAAAATAGGATTTGATAAAATTTAACATCACTCATTGTAAAAACTCTTGACTATTTCAGAATTGAAGGAAACTTCCTGAACCTCAGACAAGATATCTGTCAAATATCTACAGCAAAATGTGTTCTAAATGGTGAAATTTTAGAGATATTTCCTTTGAAATCAGATACGAAAGAAATCTACACTCTGGTGCTATTAGCATTCAGTGTCTTACTAGATGTTTTAGCTAGCATAGTAAAACAAGAAATGGAAAGAATAAAAATTGTAGTGGAAGGAAAAACTGCAATTTTATGGGCAGATTGTCTACCTAAAATATTCATGGAGATCTACAGGTAAACTGAACTAAGAAGTGTTCAGTTAAGGGGTGCCTGGGTGGCTCAGTGGGTTGAGGCCTCTGCCTTCGGCTCGGGTCATGATCCCATGGTCCTGAGATCGAGCCCTGCGTCGGGCTCTCTGCTCATCGGGGAGCCTCCTTTCTCTGCGTGCCTCTCTGCCTACTTGTCATCTCTGTCTGTCAAATAAATAAAAATAAAATCTTAAAAAAAAAAAAAAAGAAGTGTTCGGTTAAGATGGCTAGATATAAAAAATGTGACATAAAAAAATTGACTTGTTTCCTAGAGGAAACATGAAACAGGGTGAAGGATGGTCTTTAGCCAGATGTATAAAGTTTGTTTCTTAAAAGAAAGATGTGGTGTCTGGGTGGCTCAGTTGGTTAAGTGCCCTACTCTTGATTTCGACTCAGGTTGTGATCTCAGAGTCATGAGATAGAGTTCTGTGTTGGGCTCTGTGCTCAGTAGGGAATCTGCTTGTCCCTCTCCCTCTGCCACTCCCCATGTTCATGCACACTTTCTCTCTCTCAAATAAATAAATATTAAAGAAAGAAAGGAAGGAAGGGAGGGAGAAAGGAAGAAAGAAAGAAGGAAAGGAAGGAAGGAAAGAAGAAAGAAAAGAAAAGAGAAGAGATGGAGGGTCTCCTGGGTGGCTCAGTCCATTAAGTGTCTGCCTTAGGCTGAGATCATGATCTCTGGGTTTGAGGCTCATGTCAGGTTCCCTGCCCAGTGGGGAGCTTTCTTCTCCCTCTCCCTCTGCCTGCTGCTCGCCTTGCTTTGCTTTCTCTCTCGGTCAAATAGATAAAATCTTAAAAAAAAAAAAAATGAAGGAGATCTGAAACAAAGTCTCATTTGTCAAATCTGGATGAGGAGTACAAGTATGTTACACTGCTTTCTTTTTTAAAATGTTTCTATGCAGGGACACTTGCATGGCTCAGTCAGTTAAGCTTCTTACTTCAGCTCAGGCCATGGTCTCAGGGTTGTGAAATTGAGTCCTGAGACGGGTTTAGAGCTTGGTGGGGAGTCTACTTGAGATTCTCTCTCCTGAGAGGGAGCCCTCCCTGGCCCTCCCCTGCTGTCTCTCTCTCTCTCTCTCTCAAATAAATAAACTAAATCTTTAAAAAAAAAAGTAATTTTCTTTTTTAAAAAGATTCTATTGATTTATTTGACACAGAGAAAAAGGTCACAAGTGGCAGAGAGGCAGGCAGAGAGA
The DNA here is from genome assembly GCF_902655055.1 of Lutra lutra. Classification (NCBI taxonomy): domain Eukaryota; kingdom Metazoa; phylum Chordata; class Mammalia; order Carnivora; family Mustelidae; genus Lutra; species Lutra lutra. The sequence goes on along the minus strand of NC_062282.1, from coordinate 73,459,783 downwards.
GAGGGGAAAGCAGGCTCCCCGCTGACCAGAGAACCTGATGCGGGGCTCGATCCCAGGACCCTGAGATCATAACCTGAGCCAAAGGCAGAGGCTAAACCCACTGAGCCACCCAGGCGTCCCCAAAATTAATTTTCAAAAATGGTTCTTCGGAGGGGCACGTGGCTGGCTAGTCGGAATAGCATGTGACTCTTGATCTAGGGGTTGTGAGTTCAAACCCCATGTTGGGTGTAGAGATTACAAACAAACTCACTTAAAAAAAATAGGTTCTTTGGAATGGGTACTGGGAGGAGCTTTCATTTCCTTATCCGTACTACCTCAGTAGTCACTGAACAGTACTTCCTGAGTGAGCACCTCCCTGGTGCTAGGCTTTGTGTCTGTTCTTGGTGATCTGACCGCTAGTGTGGGGTGGGTCGTGGAGCATGGTCTGGGATAATGTGTGTGTGGTGTGTCCACATGGTGGCTGAAGCACGGCTATGCTCAGTATACGGGGACCATGATGATTACGGGCTCCTACGCAATGGCACAAAGCTTCCAGCTGCCAAGATAAAGAGTCAGGCTCTCATCAGTCCTACTCTTGGCTTTTCTTGTGCCCAATACGTGTTCATTAAAGTCTGTATTCGGGGGTGCCTGGGTGGCTTAGTTGATGGGGCATCTGCCTTCGGCTTGGGTCTCCCAGGATCGAGCCCCATGTCGGTTTCCCTGCTGGGTGGAGAGCCTGCTTCTCCCTCTCCCTCTGTTGGCCCCAAATAAATAAAATCTTTATATATATACACATATATTTATATATAACATATATTTATATATACTTATATATAAATAAATACCTTTATATATTTATATATAAATAAATATTTTATTATAAAGATTTTATTCATTTACTTAACAGGGAGAGACACTGCAAGAGAGGGAACACAAGCAGGGGCAGTGGGAGAGGGAGAAGCAGGCTTCTGGCTGAGCAGGGAGCCCAATGCGAGCAAGGTTCGATCCCAGAACCTTGGGATCATGACCTGAGCCAAAGGCAGACGCTCAATTACTGAGCCACCCAGGCACCCCTAAATAAAATGTTAAAAAAAAAGTTAAAAAAAAATAAAGTTTGTATTCAGCCTGTTCCAAGCCTGTTCCACACAGCCCAGCGGGTAAACAAGTCAGCACCAGGGCAAGAGTTGGGTTGCAGAGGCCTGTAGATTTCTGGGATCCAGAGAGGAAGCGGGGAGCCCCAGCAGGGCTGTGATTGATCCTCAAGTAGACACAGAGTCTCCTGGGCCTCTGCCCAGGCCTGGCTGTGGCCCTCAGTTCTTGCTGCTTGTGCCTCTCTGTGTCACCTTCAGCCACATATTCAAACAACTATAACCAAAGAAAAGAAGCAAGACATCACACTTGGGTGGCATTTAGGTTTGCTGTTGCTGAGAAATCTGTTTTTGAACGAAAGGAATTTTGTAGGGGGCCAGATAGGGTGGGGGGTGCCGGGTGTGTCTGACTTCATTGTTCTAGCACAAAAGAATAGCCCTGTTCTTTGAAAATTCTGGAAGACTTTCCACGCTAAAAAGGCTCAAGGATGTGCCAAGGCTCAGGAGGCCTGAGGTGGCAGCTCCCATTGGTGGGGAGCTTTTGAAACAGGCCTCCTGGCACCGTGAGCAAAGCTGCTTGAGGCCCTGGGTGTGGGGCATGTCTTGGAGGGCAGGGGAGTGCCTCTCTGGATCCAAGGCCCGCAGCACCAGGCAGGCGCCCTGGCACCCGGCTTTCCCGGAGTTTCGGTTGGAAGATGCCACCTTTGAAACTCCACTAGGCTCCGATGCCAGCCAGTTTCCTCCTGGGCTGGAGCCGAAGAAGACCTGGGTCCAAGCATGCCCAAGCCTTCTACCTGGCCTTGCACCCCGGAAACTAGGCCCTGGTTCCGTGGCCCGGGAGCCCAACATCCTCACTCTGGCTGGCAGGGATGGAAGGGGTAGGAGCATCCAGTCTGCTGGTCCTACCAGGGCCTTTCTTTTCTTTTCTCTCCCCTCCCCACCTTTCCTCTCCACTCCCCTCCCCTTCTCTTCTCTCTTCTCTCTTCTCTTCTCTTCTCTTCTCTCTCTTCTCTTTCTTCTCTTCTCTTTTCTCCCCTTCCCTTCCTTTCCTTTCCCCTTCCCTTCCCCTCCCTTCTCTTTTCTTTTCCTTTCCTTTCCTTTCTCCTTCCCTTCCCCTCCCTTCTCTCTCTCTCTCTTTTTTTTTTTTTCCTTTTCTTTTCTCTTTAGGACCTCTCTTTCCCCATTGCCCCAAGTCTAGAGCTCTGTAGCTCCCTGCTGGCATCACTGCCTCACTGGCTGGCAAAGCCTGCTCGGACAGAAGGCTGGTAATTTGTGACTCATGGCCTGTCTCTGACCATGGGCAGTGCTGAGTCACTGGGCTTGCCTGTTCTGGCCAGAAGTGCCAGGGGTGGGGCAGCCCTGAGAAGGCGCTGGCAGGGGTGGGAAGAAGCCCACTCTTAAGGGCTCGGGGGAGCTGGCCTCAGCTCATGGGGCAGAGCCTGTTTGCTGGGCCCACAGGCCCTGGAAGAGGGCAGCGGAGTCAGGTCAGGGCCTCTGTGTCAGAGGCGTCTGCCTCAGCAAGTCCTCCCTGCTTTGGTCTCCTCAGCCCCTGGGACTTTGCTCCCCGTCAGACCTGACCAGGAACATACCTTGCATAATGTAGCTGCTACAGGGGGTGGTCTGTCCACGGTCTCTCCGGAGGTCTGAAGATTCTGGGTCCTGGGGGCACCTGGGTGACTCAGTTCATTAAGCGTCTGCCTTTGGCTCAGGTCAAGATTGCAGGGTCAAGCGGCTCACTGCGTCGGGCTCCCCTGCGTCGGGCCCCCCGCGTCGGGCCCCCCTGCGTCGGGCCCCCCCGCGTCGGGCCCCCCCGCGTAGGACCCCCCGCGTCGGGCTCCCCTGCGTCGGGCCCCCCGCGTCGGGCTCCCCTGCGTCGGGCCCCCCTGCGTCGGGCTCCCCTGCGTCGGACCCCCCGCGTCGGGCTCCCCGCGTCGGACCCCCCACGTCGGACCCCCGCGTCGGGCCCCCCCGCGTCAGGCTCCCTGCGTGGGGCCCCCCGCCCCGTGAGGAACCTGCTTCTTTCTCTTCCACAGCTCCTTCCCCAACTCTCTCTCGCTCTCAAATAAATAATCTTAAAAAAAAAAAAAAAGTTAAAAAAAAAAAAAAAAGATTCTGGGCCCTGGGTGAGCCAGGGACAATGAGGCTGCTGACCTGGGTCCTCCAGCCACTCACTTGACCTTTGTCTGTTTTTCACTTAGAAAAGGACAGAAGTGAAAACAGTCAGGAGCACCCTTTTACATTTTCTGCTCATCAGATTGGCAGAACACTTAAAAGGACTAATAATGCCCAGTGTTGAAGAGAATGTAGGGAGACAGGTGCTGTTGTGTGATAGTGGCTGAGCGCGAGGAGGCCCAGCCAGATTTTGGAAGGGCCACTTGGCAGTACCTGCTAACATACATACATACATACATACGTACATTTATTAATTACTTTATTTAGATTCAAACTAGTTAACATATAATATAGTATTTGTTTCAGGAGTAGATATACTTTTTTTCTTTTAAGATTTATTTTATTTGAGAGAGAGCAAGAGAGCACGCCTGAGCGCGTGGAGGGGCAGAGGGAGGAGAGAAATAGATTCTCCTCTGATCACGGAGCCAGAAACGGGGGCGGGGACTTGATCCCAAGACTGAGACTCTGACCTGAGCCAGAATCAAGAGCACAGTGCTCAACTGACTGAGCCACCCCTGCACCCCAAGACACACACATTCGGGACCCTGCCGTAAACTTAGGAGAACATTTCCTATAGAAAATCTTACACAACAATACAGAAACGTTTTGCGATGCCAAGTATCTCTAGGGCTAGGGCAGCCACTCCCATCCAAGACAGCTCGCTTGCTTTTCCTGTGCAGAGTTCCTGACTCCCTATGCTCCGCGGGGAGAGGGCCGGTGGCTATGATATTTCCCAGGTAAATTTAAAGTCTGTCATCAGTTCAGCCGGCCATTGGGAAAGCCTCACAGCCTGAAATGCAATGGCTCCCTTCCTCCAGCCCTGAGAGCCCTGACCGGCCGCCTTCAAGACCTGGGGCCGGCAGCTTGGCCTCACCCTAACCACCAAGTTCGCACGTTCACAAGGCAAATGAAGCATTAAAAACAAGCTAATTAGTACTTTGGGGTAGCTTCATTCACAAAATTACCTCACTGAGGCCGTGTCTCATTTATAACCGACTTAATTAAAAGAAACTTGGTAAATTCCTGTAACAGATGAAGACAGCACTTTCTAGAAACGCCGTAATTGAGGTGTTTTACTGCCTATATCAAATGGTTATTAAATCTTTAATATCATAATTCCTTAAGAATGCCATTGTTAGTGACAAACAGCAACCCTCGCAACAAAGGAGCTAATTGTTCCCTCTTCTTGGCTGGGCAGCCCACAGGAAGTCATAACTTCTCTGTTGTACTGTTTTCTCTGCTTTGTTAATGCGCACGAGCACATGCCAGCTCTGGGAGGAATCCACCATAAAGATTAAGAATGGGGGAAAAAAAATTAAAAAAAAAAAAGATTAAGAATGGGAAGAAGCCCTGTTTCTGACTGGCTGACTTGGGGTCTAGAAAAAAATGCTTCTTTCCCAGGTGTGGTCGTGACAGGCATTGGTTGACTGTCACTGTGGGTGGGCTGTGGCCTCGGGATAGCACAGAGATGCTGAGTGACTCCCCCAGGTTGCCCAGCAAAGTAGAGTTTGGAGAAAGCTCCCCTGTGCAGTGTTGGGTGGCCTGGCTGCGGCTCTCTGGGAATGTGCCCTGAGGCAGGCAGGATAAAGTGTGCATAACCTGATCTGCCCCCCACTTACCCCCCATCCTGGGCTTCCTCCCCACCCAGCTCCTGGGAACTGACTCCATGCAGGGTTCCTCAGCCCTTCTCCCCTGAGTACTTGGCCCTGAAATAGCTGATAGGAGGAGTCTAGAGAGTGGTGGAAGGCGGCCAGTGGGTCCTTGATCCAGAGGAAACTGACAAAATGTGGACCCTCCCGACCTCCAGAGGGGGCATTGAAGGGGCTTATGAATGGAGCAGAAAGGAGATGTTTTTGCTGGCTTTCTGGGTGACTGGCCCAGAGGCACAGCCACTCCTTGCTTCGGTTTCCTTTCCTATGAAAGAGGTGGCAGTGTTATGAGGGCCCTGTGCTCCGAGTCCGGCAGATTGAGTTTGAATCCTGCTTGGTTATGTGTTGTGGGATTTGGGGCCTCTGTCCCTTAACCTTGCAGAATGTCCTCAGGGCACGGAGGGCAGGGCTTCAGTGAGCCAGCTCCTATAGCAGCGAGCACAGTGCCTGGCACATGGGCGGTGCTCAGTAAGATAACTGGTATTCATTGTTCATACTATTTGGTCTGGGTCCAGAGGAAGGGGAAATAGAGGTGGAACAGATGGTACCACGTCCATATGGTAAGCAAAGGGGACACGCTGAATGTATCAAGTTCTTACAGATAATAAGCCACGAAGAGGAGCTGAATGGGAAAGGCAGTGTGAGGAGCTCGGACCCCAAACCAAAATGCAAGTTACTTTGCAACAGTCTCTCGTGGAAAGTGGTGTCGTCCTGGTCTTCCTAACCTGTGCTAGCATGCCGGGCTGTCTTTCTCGCCGCAGCTGAACACACACAATAGCTGTTCATAGTCTCTTAGTATCAGGGCTGGTGGAAACTGAGGCACAGAGTGGGTGATTTGGGTTCCTATCTGGAGGACTTAGCGCCCAGCCTCCTGGCTCCTGGTTCAGTGCTCCTTCTACAGTTCACTGCTGTAGTCCAGACAGCCACTGGCCCCCTTGGCATCTTTGAGAAAATCGCAAGAAGGGGCTCCATCCTCCTAACTGGAGGAACCTGGTTGCATTTTAGCCTCACAGACTCCCTCGACGACATGCCCTTGTGCAGGGCACAACCCAGGGACCATTATGTGGTATGATCTACTGATCACTCTCCCAGCAGCCAGGATTAGACACACCTTTACAGGCCTCTTCCATGGATGGGGGTGCGGGGTGTGTGTGTGTGTGTGTGTGTGTGTGAATTTGCTTCCCTGATCTTCCAGATTCTCCCATGGGTGGGAGGAGGTCTTTATCCATCTGGGTCACAGCCTCCTTCCCCACCCTGACTCTACCACCCACTTGCCCAGAGCCAGTTCGTCAAAACCAATGTACCCAGCAACATCCCCATCCCCAATCTGACTTATTTCTAACACTCTATTGGAAGAATTTTTGCATCCTTTGAGTTCTTCAAAAGGATTCTTAAGCTAGTTCACATTAGGACAGTTCTGCCTTAACTCCAGGTCAGCCAAAGCGCTTTAGAAGTTTCTAAGAAATGGAAGACCTTGAGAGAAAGTCATTCATGTGTAGAAGAAGGGGCAACCATTCCTGGCAATTAGGAAAACAGCCGCTTCTGTATTTCACACTCTCCTTATTGCACATTCTCTTTTATCTCTGACCCTGCCCAGAGGATGGGGGAGGGGAAGCTTGGAAGTGTAAATGGGGGTTTCTCCTCAGTGCAGCCCCCAAAGGAGGCCCTGAAGAACTGAAGGGTTGAATAATTTAAAAGCAAATTGTATGATCCCTAGAAAAATAGATTTATTAACCTGTCTGGAAAGGGAAGGTGTATCAAAGGCGGAAACAGTGGATGACATTATAAAAGAGAAGGTGGCAGATTTAATTCATCTAAATTTCCACATGGAAGACAAAACAAAACAGAAGGAAACCTAATAGACTCAGAAACATGCCTCAAAAGCTTTAAAAATGCATGCACCGTTTGAACCAGTAATTCAACTTATGCTGAGTCTCTGGTAATGAATAACCCTTAAGTACGGAGTTCGGTTATACAGAGAATTGCTAATTGTAGAATTATTTATGACAGCGGGGTTGGCGGGTGGGGGGAGAAAAACAGAAAATAACCTACATAGGCAATGATTGGGGAGCAGCTAAGTCCATTTAAGAGAATATTAGGAAGTCGTTTTATTTTTTAAACATTTTATTTTTAGGGAATCTCTACACCCAATGTGGGGCTCAAACTCACAACCCTAAGATCAAGTGTCCCACACTCTTCTGACTGAGCCATTCACGAGCCCTGAACATTCTAAGAAATAGCATTTAAAATGATTTTAGGGACGCCTGGCTGGCTCAGTCGGTGGAGTGTGCTTGATCTTGGCCTCGTGGGTTTGAGCTGCACATTGGGTGTAGAGATTATAAAAAATAAATCAACTTAAAGATAAATAAATACATAAAAATGTTCACCGAGAGGCAGTGATACACAGCCTTAGTAATATAGGTTTGGAATCAGCCGGACCTGGGTTAGAAATCAGTGCCACCTGTATAAACTTGGAACTTGATGTCTAAGACTCTGTAGAAATGGGGACATCAGGAGTACCTACTTCATAGAGTTATTGCACAAGATGAGATATGTATGTAAAGTACGCAGCACGAAGGATCTCTCGATGGTCACGTGATGATTATTCTTTTTGCAGAACTTAGACAATTATCCATGTTCATTCATTCATTTTGCATGTATTTATTGAGGTCGTAAGGTGCTAAGTACTGCTCTAAATCCTGAAGCTACAACAACAAATACATTAATGCTTAAATGAAAGAAACGAAGGTATGCAGGCAGCTTGAGCACAGATGTATTAAAAATAAAAACAATGCCTGGGGAAAAAAAAGACTAGAAGGAAATAGACCAAGATATTCGCTGTAATTGACTTTGGATAGTGAGGCCATTGGGTGATTGGTCCTTACTAGCCAATTTCCTTTAACGAGTATGAATGTCTTTTATGAGTAGTCATGAAGTTTCTACGTATTGAAAAAGTCAGAGAAAAATGCTGGTGCGTGTTGATTAGCCTTTTATGACCCGGTATCATCCCGTGATGTGGATATTGTGAAAAGCAGAGCACTGTGGTGAAATGTACCTCTGAGAACCGCACCCCCCACTCCCATGTCCTCCTGCACTGTCAAGCCAGCCCTACCATCCCATGTGGGAACAACCCTTGCTTGTGCTGATTTGCTTTGTATATATCCACATTGCACAAAAAGTGTGCAAAATCAAAACAGAGAACAGCAAGGCAAAAAGCCAACAGCCCAGAGGACTGCAGCTGATGGCAGGGTCTGCAGTACCATGAGATGATATAGTACTTCTTGGCCACAGGAGAGCAAGGAGGCAGCACCTGGGGAGCAATCCGGAGGCTCTGCAGCCCCCCGCAGGCCATGAGTTTCCTCCCGTGGGGGCCACCTGGAGACTCTGTGGGAACAGACAGGAAGGCATCTTTTCTGTCTCCTGTGGGAATGGTCCTCGGAGGCAGGCTCCTGCCCCAGCCCTGGAAGCCTTTGTTGTGCCCAGGGGGCTGCTCCTCACCCCATCTCGACCTCCTGTTTGGAGAGACCTTGGCAGTACCTCTGGGGTTGTCCCTTCTTGCAAGCTGGGGGAACACTTACAAATCTCTGTTACCTCTCAGTGGGTCTCATTCCTGGGGCACTGCAGGGACCTCCCTCCTGTGTGTCTGCAGTCACGCAACACTCAGCTCCTTACTAACCAGGCCTCTACCCTGCCCCAGCAGGCGGCTTTGCAGGCAAAAAAGCATCCCTTTGTTCCCTTTCTATGACCTACTTAGGTATCAAAAGCTTCATTCCCTGGGGAATTTCCAGGAAAGCAGCTGCCCCAGTGCTCTGGGGAGGGGCTGGAGAAGGGCTTTAAGGGTCAAGGGCACTATCTTGGTTCCCAGCCCTTCTGGGTACAAGCATGTGTCCTTTCCTTCTCAGGGCACTTCCCTCATTTCCACAGGCGTTGTGTTTTTGTGGGGGAGCGGGGGGAGGTGGCTAAGATCACTGACACAGCCCCGGGGCACCCTCAAATCAGGCTATGTTACTCCTTATCAACAGCCCCATTTCGCAGATCAGAAAACCGAGGTCTGAAACATTACATTGCATGCCCGAGGTCACCCAATAGGCAGGCGGTGGAGTTGGGATGAAAAGCAGAACAGGTGCTCCTGACCAGTCTGCAGAGTGTATTCAAGACCAGTTTGCATTTGTGGGGGAAGCCTCCTTTCCTCTATTTCGAGGTGCTGCTCAAAAGGACACAGAACTGGGGGCCCTTCAGCCCGAGTTCTGGCCTTTACTCAACCCCTTCAGACCAGAACTCAGGCTACAGGCCCCTCAGTTCTGTGTTTTGAGCAGCAAAAGAAATACCCTCGGGTAGGTCCTTTGATTGCTGGCTGTGGAAGGCAGAGTAATGTTCCCCACCATCCTAAAATATCCGTATCTAATCCCTAGAATCTGTGAATATGCTTCCTTACAGGGAAAAGAGACACCACAGGTGTGATGAGTTAAGGATGCACAGTTGGGATTTCCCCTTGGATGATCTAGGTGAGGCCGAGGTAAGCACAAGGCTCCTTCGAAGGGGAGGCAGGAGAGTCCAAGAGATAGGATGAGAAGAGTGAGGACAAGAAAAGAGAGAGAGTCGACGATGCTTCCGTGTTGCCGCCCGCATTAGAGATGGTGGGTGAGGTCACCAGCCAAGGACTGCCGGCAGCTTCTAGAAGCTGGAAAAGGTGAGGAGATTATTCTCTCTTAGAGCCCCCGGAAGAAATGCAGCCCCACTGACACCTGGATTTTAGGACTTCAGACCTTCAGATCTGTAAGATGATAAATTTGTGTTGTTTTGAATCACTACGTTTGTGGTAATTAGTTGCAGCAGCCACAGGAAATGAATAGACTGGGCTTTGGCTGTCCCCTCTGTAAACAAGTGGGGAGACTGGTCAGATGGGCCATGCACACTCTCCTTTTTCCATTGGCAGTGCAAGTCCCAGCCGAGGGCCTGGGGTTGTTTTGACTGATTTTTTGGTCTTTGGGAATCTTGATCGTAGCTGTTCTTTATTCTCGGTGGAAGGAGCTGTTGCTTTGTATCTTGGGACCCGGCGCGGGGCGGTGGGGAAGGGGGCGGTGGTTGGGAGTTAGTCTGTAACCGGGGAGGCCCTAGTACAGCTCTGCAGAGCAGGTCTTGTTGGGGGTTGCTGGATCCTTGCATTGGGCCTTATCTTGAGACGAGCCCCCAAAAGGCCAAAACTGCCCTCTAGCTCCCCTGCAGAATTTGAGCCTCCCTTCCCCCGAATGGCTGGGGTTGAGGGTGCCTCTATGAGAGCTCTGAGTTCCATGGGGTCCCATTGTCTTCTGTGTTCCCAGCACCAGCACAGCGACTCACACAGAGCAGGTGCTCGAGAAACGTGTATTGAATGAATGAATGATTCAGCGACACACACAGCTCTGTGCATCGCACAGTCATTTCTCTACCTACACGCATAGCTAGACGTGACGCTTGTTACAAGCACTCACACAAACACACACTCAGGAATGCACACACAGATGCATAAAGATGTGCACACACGTGGTGCTGAGCCCCATTCCAAAGGAAGACAGGACACTGTCCCCTGGAGGGAGCTGAAATGCCCCTCGATTAGCAGGTCCTTGGAAGTTTTAATCAATCCATGGTCACTGGAGGCTTTCCTCTGGGGCTCAGAGCTCAGGAGGACCCAGACAGGAAGGATGGGGCAGATCCCCCACTGATAGAAGGTGGGTAGCCAGATGTTGGCTGCCGTTGGTGGGTACACACACCTGCATACAGTGGGAGCTAGGGATGAAGAGGGGATGGGGGGCCCTGCACAGATGTCTGAGTTTGCCTCCCTGCATGGGGAGATGAACCCCTGAAGTTTAGGTCCTGAATCACAACCCACCCGGATCCTGGAGGGGGCCCAACTTGGGGGCAGTTATCATAGACTAGAGGAAATGCAAGCTAAAAATCCCACTGATAAAGAGATGGGGGAAGGAGGCAGGTAGTGAGCAGAAAAGATCCCTGGTCTGGGGTGGAATGGCTTGGTCTGAGTCTCAGTCTGTTGCTTACCAGCTGGGTGACCTTGGGCTCATGTTTGGTGTTAACCTCATCATCTCTGAAGTGGACTAATGTCAGGGCTAGAAAGGTCAGGTGAGGGAATGAGAGCCAGGTGCTCAGCTCATTGCCAAGGCAGTAAAAAAATGGTAGTCCGAGAAAACAGAGGCACTCAACCCCTCCTAGATCGGCATAACCAGGGAGGAGGTGAGTCAGTCCCATGGTCTGGAATCCTGCTCTGAGTGGGCTGGCTCTGGGAGACGTATGGCCCATGCTAACCTGGAGAGGCTTGCTGTGTGACCTGAAGTAAATAGCTTTGCTTCTCTGAACCCCAGCTGCCTGGAGAATTGTGAAGCTCAAATGAGACTGTGCATCTGAAACTCTCAGGAGAAGTGAGGAATCCTTCCTCCGCGGGGAGCATCTCTGGTCATCTGGGACATGAGAAAATGATGATACCGCTCTGCCAGGTCAACTGGCTCACCGTCCACCCTGAGTCTCTGACCCCTGTGCCCTAACCACCTCACACAGGCTCAGAGATGTACCAAGGCTCTTGACTGGATCTGGCCACACCAGCTGGGTCTCTGTGGGTCTGCCTTCTGGTGCCCCTGTTCCCTCATCTGAACTCAGAAAATGGCCCCAGCAGAGTTTCTCCCCAAGCATGTCTCTTAGGGCCTACATACACCGGGTGCTGAGAGTGGGGGAGCCCCAGATGCCTGGAGCATCCTGCTATCTGCCTTACAGTGTGTTCTCTGCTGGAAATGGAGGCCTGAGGGAGGCCAGCTTCATTGGGAAGCACAAGTCCAAGGCGATGAGGCAGGGTCTGGCCATTCCCCTCTTGTAGCCCCGAGTGCTGAGTGGGCCCCCACTGTTTCACCTGTTGGGCCAGGAATTCCTACGGGGCAGGGCGCGCTATACTCTATCTGGTCCTGAGCACTCAGCATGGACTTGTGGGCTGAAGGAAAGCTAGGGTGGGGGTAGGCGGGGGCTGTGAGGTTCAGAGTCCCTGGGCTTGGTTTTCATTGCCATGTACTATCTCCTCACCTCTCTCTGTGCTAACAGGGCTGGTCCCTGGCCAAGTCCGCGCCACCCAGGCTGGGTATGGGGTGGCTGTGGCCTTCAGCCCACTTGGGTGGCTATCTGAGCCCAGGTCATGAGCGCTGGGTCATTGGGCGGCCTTTTTTCCGAGCCCGCCACACCCTCTTTGACTCATTCTGAGACAGCATTGCCATAAGGGTTTCTGGCCTCTGAATTCACCTTGGTTTGGTTTCTTCTCAGGCCGCTCAGAGCAGTTTTGTTTTTAAGTACAAACCCACAAAGCTGCTTTCCCCTTTCTCTGATCCCCCAAAACAAACAAAGGATGTTGGTCTCATTTTGGTTTGTTTTGAAGCTGAGAGGAAAGTGAGGGAAATGGGTCACATCAGGAGCTCCGAGGGTGGCCAGGTCGGTCAGGGAATGTGAGAGTGACTGGGGAGGGCTGGCCAATGGCAAGGGTGATGTCTTACTCGCTCGAAGGGAAGGCTGGCTAGCACCCCTGGGTGGGCTCTGCTCCCATGGAGTTCCCCTATCACCAGGAATGCTGGGAGCTGGGGACTTTTCAGGGGGCCAGGAGAAGAACCCCACATTGAAGGGAGGGGGCCTGGGTCAGAGTCCCGGCTCTGAGATCCCTCACTGTGTGACAGTGAGGAAGGCCTGCCCCTCTCTGAACTTCAGCTTCTTCCCTGGTAAATTGAGGCATCAGGCCCTGTCCCACAGTGTTCCACTCTGTGTCTGTCACTTTAGCTGATGGGGAGCAGGGGAGGCACCACTGATTGGGAGACACTCATGACCTTGACTTCCAGGGTCCCCCCTGAGTAGCTAATCCGAGACCTATTGGAAAGCACTTGACATCTGCTGTGACCTCAGCCATTAGAGCTGGTCTCCCCCAGCCCAAGCTCCCCTCCTCCATCTTCCCTCTGGTCTGATAGAGGCCCTGGTCCTCTCTGGGGTCTGTGATCCATAGATGTGCCCTCACTGGGTCTGTGACCCCTCCAGTAAGGTTTGCAGTTTCCTGAAATGGAAAAGATTAGTCTAAGGGATTTTCAAACCCCCATGCAGAGAGGTCTCTTTCCTGATACCCCCCAAGGAAAGAAGTCACCTGAGCAAGATGAGCTCCATCCTGCCTGGAGCCTGTGGGTGGCCAGCGATGTTCAGAAGGAGATCCTGTGCTGGTCAAGTCCATAAACCACCAAAGAAAGATGTTGGCAGTATTTCCCTTTCAGTGGGGCCCATGGCAGTGAGTTGAAAATTGAGCACATTTGTTCCAGAATAAGCTAACTAGATCCTAAGTGTTTTAGGTTTCTTTATTAAAATCTATCCGTTTGGACTGTTTTAATGTTTGGTGTTTTTAATCTTTCTAGGAAAAGCTAAAGATGGGCTTTTTGGGGGAAAAAACATGTACAAAGAATTCTACATCAGATCTAAAGGGGTTCATACCCCTCCATGCTGAGCTTTAAGGAAGTTGAGGTAATTCAGGGAGAAATGACTTGCCCAGTGCCCCATTTCTCATTTGAGGTAACTGGGTTTTTAAAAGAAATTTATTTATTTATTTATTTATTTATTTATTTATTTATTTGAGAGAGAGAGAGAGCATAAGCAGGAGGGGCAGAGGGAGAGGGAGAGAATCCCAAGCAGACTCCCCCATGAGTGAAGAGCCGGATGTGGGGCTTGATCCCATGACCCTGAGATCACGACTTGAGCAAAAAAAACCAAGAGTCAGATGTTCAACCAACTGTGCCACCCAAGCGCCCCAAGGGCTAATTGGATTTTTCTCCAAAGGGCATTTTGGAGAGATGTGGAACCAGTTGCTTTTAAAGTGTGTGGTGCTGGTTGGAAGTCTCTGTTGGTCAAAAGGGGAGGTAACTTTCTTGTGGACCCTGAGGAAGGAGGCCCTGGACTTCTGGACCCCGAGAGGGACCTATTTTGGTGTTCCTGGAGCTCTTTTACCTAAAAGGGAGGTACTGACACCCTCCCACTTTTTTTTTTTTCCTAGTAATTTCTACAGCCAATGTGGGACTCGAGTTCACAACTCCAAGATCAAGATTTGGGTAATCTACCAACTAAACCAGCCAGACACCCCACCCGCTGGTTTTCTTAGTCCACCCGATCACAGGTGTGTGGGAATTTGTTCTGTATATGTTGGGGTACCGTATTTGAACTCCTTGCAATCCCACCAAAGCTCCACCAGCAACAGCTTAGAAATCTAGCAGAAACACTTCTGGGTCGACATCCCACACTCTAAAGGTGAATAAGATCTCAAGTGGCCAGAGGATAGCGTGGACACCTCTAGTTCTGAGGTCTCAGCCTCCCCCAAGGCTCTCACGTTTTGGGAATGGGGCTCTAGCCGCGCACACTTCTTTGGCCCTCTTCTAGCGCCACCTCGTGGCTTGTTCTCTCATAGCAACCGGTTCTCCAGCTGGCCGCAGAGCGTTCCAGCCCCTGAAGGCTGCAGGGGGAAATCACCAGAAGGAGGTTTGCACAACACTCCCATGGAGGGTAGAGGGACAAGAGGCACCCCAGACCAATTAAATCGTCATCTCTGGGGGCGGGAACGGCATCCCTGTTTTTCAGAGCTCTCCAGATGATACCAAAGTCAAGCTAGGGTTAGGAATCCCAGCAAAGGTGGGTGGGGTAGGGGAAAATTCCAGAGGTTTTCTGAAGAGCGTGCCTCACTCCTTCATGTGGGCTGGCTCCAGTTCTCTGAAAATTCAGAGGCATGCAGAAGAGTGAGTTATGATCACCACAGTGGAGAATGTTGCGAATAAAGAACAGGGTCTGTGATCAGGCCTTGACATTAGTGTGTGTGGATATTTCATTGGAGTCCCCAGGTTTTCTGTGAGCATTTGCTCATTTTGTGCCTTATCTCAGGGAAAATATTCAAAAATCAACATGGACATACTTTGCATTACCTGGAGGTCTATTAACTTGACTCTGTCTCCCCAGGTTTTGGTATCCAAGGTTGATTTGGAACTTACTATCAATAAGATAACAAACAGAACTACTTTAGTACTAGTATTACTAGTCGTTGTTCAGTTGTTATGGGCTAATTAGCAAAGGGTAAAAGGACTTAATTGGAGCTGAATGTGTTTAAACCAGATGAAAGCTCAGAGAATATTCCAGAACATTCTACAAATGAAGTTTTTTTTTTTTTTTTAAGATTTTATTTATTTATTTGACAGAGATCTCAAGTAGGCAGAGAGGCAGGCAGAGAGAGAGGAGGAAGCAGGCTCCCTGCTGAGCAGAGAGCCCGATGCAGGGCTCGATTCCAGGACCCTGGGATCAAGACCTGAGCTGAAGGCAGAGGCTTTAACCCACTGAGCCACCCAGGCACCCCCCCCCCCACCCAGTGAAGGTTTTAAAGTAGTGCAAACCAAGAAAAGTCTTGGGAGAATCGAGATATCTTCTCAAAAGTCCTTTCATACTTTCAGAATGATGCTGTAAGTTATTTTGAACTCATGAGCATCTGCCCCATGTTGTCCTATGCATATTCACTTTGTGAGCGGTGTTCGGGATGGAGGAGAGGCGTCACTAGCATTTGAACAAGAAATGAAGTCTCTACTCCTGACCATGGCAGGCAAAACCTTGTAGACTCTGCCTCTACCTTTCTTCCCATCTCCTTCCTCACTACTCCATCCTCACTGGCTTCACTCTAGCCACACTCAATTTTTTTTTTTAAGATTTTATTGATTTATTAGAGAGAGAGAGAGAGAGAGATCACAAGTAGGCAGAGAGGCAGGCAGAGGGAGAGGGGGAAGCAGGCTCCCTGCTGAGCAGAGAGCCTGATGCGGGGCTCCATTGCGGGGCTTGATCCCAGGACCCTGAGACCACGACCCGAGCCAAAGGCAGATGCTCAACCCACTGAGCCACCCAGGAGCCCCCACACTCAACTTTTTGCTGCTTTTCAAGCATGTCAGACTTGTTCCCACCTCAGGGCTTTTGCACTTACTGTTTGCTTTGCTCAGACCACTCTTCCAGATATTTACATGGTGAGCTCTCTGAGTTCTTTCAGGCCTCAGCTCTGGTCTTTCCTGACCATTCTAAGTCAGTGAGGACCCTCACCTAATTCTCCCCATTTTGTGTTCTCCATCATAATCTTCACTATATGAAATATATCATTTATGTGTTTGTTTCCTTTTTATTGTTCTGAACCCCATGCATTGTAACTTCCTGAGGGTAGAGACCATATCTAGCCTACAATGCCTCCAAACTGGCAAAACCCCCAATCACATAGATGTAATTTTTTTTTTTTTTTTTTTTAGGTAAGCTCTGTGCCCATCATGGGGCTTGAACTCATGACCCCCAAGATCCAGAATCCCATGCTTTACCGATTGGGCCCGCCAGGCGTCCCTGTCAAGTGGTGATTTTTTGTTTCCATTATTAACTTATTTTTTGGGATTCTAATGTAAGGAAGAGTTGTCCCTTCACCCCCATGTATTTATTTCATATTCATTTATGTCTATATGGATTCATGGACATTTATTTTATTCTGTGGGTTATAATCCATTAATATCGTTATTTATTTTGTTGGTCAAATTGTCAGTTGGGAGCTATTTCAGGTGGGCTCCAGTAACACCTATCTCCCGCCTTTTTTTTTTTTTTTTTTAAAGGAAAGTTGTCATTTCTGGAACTATAAATCTTGTACTTTCTCTGCCTCAGCCCTGGGCCCTGCCATTTTTTCAAGGAGTCCTGATTGATCTATTGGAGCATAGTGTGTAGAAACCAAGGTCTGGGTCCTCTGGGGATTCACTGTTACTGGAGTGTCATTACTTCTAGGTCCTTTCCATGGACAGAGCTAGGAAATATTCATCCATGTAGACTCGTACACACACATCTCAAGCTTGCTCTTTCTTTATTTTCTTTTAAGATTTTATATATTTATCTGAGACAGAGAGGGAGAGAGAAATAGCATGAGTGGTGGGGAGGGACATAGGGAGAGGGAGAAGCACACTCCCTGCTGAGCAGGGAGCCTGATGCAGGACTCCATCCGAGGACCCTTGGATCATGACCTGAGCTGAAGGCAGATGCTTAACCAACTGAGCCACCCAGGTGCCCCTGAACTTAATTATTGATCAGCATTCACTAAGTGCTGAAATTTAAGTGACTGGCTAGGTCATTCTTTTGTTCCAACACACATTTTAAATTCCAGGTATGACATTGCCGAACCTTCTTCATGTCACTATGATTTTTGCTTCCCTTTTCCATGAAGGGAAAATTAAAAAAAAAAAAAGATTTTATTTATTTGAGAGAGAGACAGAGAGAGGGAAGCAGAAGCAGAGGGAGAGGAATAAGCAGACTTCCTGCTGAGCATGGAGCCTGACCCCGGGCTCCATCTCATGACTCATGAGATCAAAGGACCGGAGCTGAAACCAAGAGTCTGACATTTCACTGCCTGAGTCACCCAGGTGCCCCCCACAGATTTCTTTCGCATTTTTCCTTCTTTCACTTTATATCTCTTGGGAATCGTTTGCATTGGGCTCCTTATTTTTCTTTCTAGCCCCAAGCCACTCCATTATGTAGTCCTATACCTCATTTTATTCAACCACTCTCCTGTGCAGGGATACTTAAGTGGTTTCCAGGATTATGCAATTACATACAATTCTGCGCTGACTCGCCTTGTGAAGGTCTATTTTGTACTGTTGGAGGTGTGTCTACAGAGTAAATTCCTGGAAGTGGGATGCTCCTCCAAGACGTGAGGACAGAATCTGTTTCCTTGCCTTTTCCAATGTCTGGAGCTGCATTCCTTGGCTTTGGACCTCGTCTTCTGTCCACAAAGCCGGAAAGCAGCATTTTATTTCTGCTGCTGAGTGGCCACTGTAAACCACATGGTTCCTCCATAAAGAACCCCTCTCTGGCCCTGTTATAAGGACACCCACAATGGGGTTCAGGATCCATCTGGATAATCCAGGATAATCAATCTCAAGATCCGTAATTGAATCCCTGTGGCTGTATAAAAGGAATCTGTAAAAGGCACAGATGGCGTGGAGGGATTGAGACCTCGATATCTTTGGGGACACTGCAGCTCACTGCAGGTAATGCAGGCTTTTTTGAACTAAGCGACTTTAATCCCTACAGATTTACTTCGAGTCTTCATTTTTGTTATAAAATCTGTACAAGGCAGGGTTAAGAA
The DNA here is from genome assembly GCF_902655055.1 of Lutra lutra. Lineage (NCBI taxonomy): Eukaryota > Metazoa > Chordata > Mammalia > Carnivora > Mustelidae > Lutra > Lutra lutra. Next base: position 73,441,712 of record NC_062282.1, on the reverse strand, counting down.
CTGGATGTCTTTTGGGTTCCTCACCGTTGAAAATCCTATGTCTGGCTTTAATTCTCTCTCTTTCTCTTTCTCTCTCTCTCTCTTTTTTTTCAGACTGCAAACAGTTGGTCCTAAAGCTGAGTTTGTCACACACAGGGTAGCTCTGTAGGGTGAGGTGTTTGTAGTCTGTCTCAGGGGTGACAAGTGATGATAATGGAAGTGGTGGCTGGAGCAACTTCTTTCTTTCTTCTCCTCCTTTTTAAAAAGTTTTATGTATGTATGTATGTATGTAAGTAATCTCGACGCCCAACATGGGGCTCGAACTCAGGACCCTTAGATCAAGAGTTTCATGATCCACCTACTGAACCAGCCAGGTGGCCCTGGAGCATTTTCTGTTGGGTCCCTTGGGATCCCTGGGAAAGAGGCCTTGTTCCAGCAAATCTGGAACTCATTCGTGATTCCAGCACAAATGAAGAGTGGAGGGGAAAACTCTTTTACCCTGAGACCCTCTGGTCTGAGCTTTTTTTTTTTTTTTTTAAAGATTTTATTTATTTACTTGACAGACAGAGATCACAAGTAGGCAGAGAGGCAGGCAGAGAGAGAGAGAGAGAAGCAGGCTCCCTGCCAAGCAGAGAGCCTGATGTGGGACTCGATCCCAGGACCCTGGGATCATGACCTGAGCCGAAGGCAGAGGCTTGAACCACTGAGCCACCCAGGCACCCCTAGTCTGAGCTTTCTTATGATGAGAGCTGCTAAATAGAACCTCGTGGAGCAGTGAATTTCCTGTCAATAGTTCTTTTTTTTTTTTCCTAAGGATTTTATTTATTCGTTTGATGGAAAGAGAGATCACAAGTAGGCAGAGAGAGAGGAAGAAGCAGGCTCCCCACTGAGCAGGGAGACCGATGAGCAGGGAGCCCGATGCAGGGCTCGATCCCGGGACCCTGAGATCATGACCTGAACCGAAGGCAGAGGCTTAACCCACTGAGTCACCCAGCTACCCCTCCTGTCAATAGTTCTGAATGGATGCTAAAGGACCAGAAGATAATGCTGGGGGATCTGGACATTATTTAGGACCTCACCGTCCTTCAGGGTAAGCACTAGCCATATGTGCTGTTTGATGCTTTATGCTTATTTTGTATGTAAATTAAAAAAAACTTTTTATTTTAAAATAACTATAGATTTACAGGTAGCTACAAAAACAGTAGAGAGGTCTCCTGTACCCTTGCCCCAGCTTCCCTCAATGGTTGCATTTTTTTGTGACCATGGCACAATATCAAAATGAGGAAATTCACATTGGTACAATGTGTGAATTGTCTTGTCATTTTCTCACACGTGTGGATTTGTGTAACCACCGTCATAATCAAGATGCAGAACCATATCATCACCACAAAGCTCTCCCACATGCCACCCCTGTGGAGTTACCTACCACTCTCCCCTGCCACCACACTTGGTCCCTGGTAACTGCTTCTGTTTTCCATTTCCATAATGTTATCATTTTGAGAATGTTACATTCATGGAAGCATACACATGTGCTATTTTAGGTTTAATTCCTTAAAATTAAATCAAATTTAAAATTCAGTTCCTCAGGGGCACCTGGCTGGCTCAGTGGGTTAAGCCTCTGCCTTCAGCTCAGGTCATGATCTCAGGGTCCTGGGATCGAATCCCGCATCAGGCTCTCTGCTCAGCAGGGAGCCTGCTTCCTCTTCTCTCTCTCTCTGCCTGCCTCTCTACCTATTTGTGATCTCTCTGCCAAATAAATAAATAAAAAAAAACTTAAAAAAAAATTCAGTTCCTCAGTCATGTCAGTCACATGTCTAATGCTTAGTAGCCACAGATAGCTAGTGACCATCGGTGGACAAGCACGGATATATGACTGTCCCATCACTGCAGAAAGTTCTATTGGAGGACACCTGGGTGGCTCAGTTGGTTGCACATCAGCCCTCGGCTTGGGTCATGGTCCTGGGGTCCTGGGATTGAGTCCCCCCTCAGGCTCCCTGCTCAGTGGGGAGTCTGTTTCTCTCTCTCCTCCCTGCTCTTGCTCTCTCTCACTATCTCTGTCTCTCTCTCAAATAAATGGCGTCTTTGAAAAGAAAAAAATAAAAGTTCTATTAGAAAGTGCTGCTTTGGGGCGCCTGGGTGGCTCAGTGGGTTAAAGCCTCTGCCTTTGGCTCAGGTCATGATCCCAGGGTTCTGTGATCAAGCCCGGTGTCCAGCTCTCTGCTCAGTAAGGAGCCTGCTTCCCTTCCTCTCTCTCTCTGCCTACCTCTCTGCCTACTTGTGATCTCTGTCTGTCAAATAAATAAATAAAATCTTAAAAAAGAAAAAAAAAGAAAGTGCTGCTTTACAGAATAAGACCAGATCCATGGTTCATGAATGCTGATTCATAGACCAAGCCACGAGATAGACTCCTGAGTATATTACTTAACTACTACTGTATAATAAATGATCCCCAAACGTAGTGGCTTAAAACAATCAATTTTTATGATGTCGTACACTTTCGGGAAGTCAGGGCTCAGGAGTGGTTCAGCTGTGTTGCTAAGCTCAGACTCTCTCCTGAAGTAGCTGCAAAATGTTTACTATGGCTATGGTCATTTGAAGGCTGGGCTGGGCTGGTGGACCCGGGTCCCAGGTGGCTCCTTCAGGAGGCTGGCAAATTCGTGCCAACTTTTAGGGTGTTCACTTGTCTCCACTTGCACAGGACTAGCAGAAGAGGTTTCCTGAATTGTGGGACTTTGAGTGTGCACCCTGGGACTATCCTAGACACACAGGAACAGCTGTTGCTGGGAGGTCTCCATGGCTCCCAATGTGGGGCTCTCACAGGGCTGCTGTAGCATCCTTATGACATGGCCGTCAGCTTCTCTCAGGGAGAATAACTCCAGAGAGAGCAAGGTAGAAGCTCCAGTGTCTTTTCAGAAGTCACATGACATCACTCCTGCTGCATCTTGTCATTAGAAACAAGTCATCCAAAACTCTGGTCTATATTCAAGGAGAGGGGAACGAGGATCCACCTTTATGAAGGGAGGAATGGGAAAGGATTAGTGGACTCCCTATAAATCCTCCACACTGCTCTATGGGATCCTGAAGGGATAAATGGGCAGGGCCTAGGAATCCATAGTTTATTCCCTGATGACCCTGATGTGCTGTCACAGACTTGCCTGGCCTCAAGGACCCTTACCCCCAAGATGGTGGTCATCTCACCTACTTCAGTAGACACAGGAGGCAAGTGAAGGAAGAGTGACTTCAAGCCAATGGAATCGGTGAGCTGAGCATGATTCCTGAAGATTTATTCAATTATATGGATGTCCCTTACCGTGGTGTACATGAACAACTGGGGAACCATTTAGAAAATTCTCCATGTAACATTGAGCCTGTTACAAATGATCATCACCAAACCATATAACAAAACCGGGGAAAGATAGGATACAATATACGTTTATATCTCAAGTGTATATCACACACTTGAAGGATGGTTGAAAGGCTGTAGCAAGACATGGAAAAGGCCTGGGAATGCATTTGTTATACAAAAAAGAACAGAGTTGCAGTTATGTAGGTGGGTGGTGAGAGGACTGGGAATACTTCAAAGAAATGCATATTACTGTTGGTTTTCTTGTCTCTACGATAAAAGAGGGCCATTCTTTCTGCAGACCTTAGCTCAGCTGTCACCTTTTCAGAGACCTTTCAGACTTCTTGGTTAAAGCTGGTCTTCTCTGTATTATTCGTTATTTTAGTGCCTTGTTTGTGCCCATATAGCACTTGTCACATTTGCAAATGTCTCTCTCTGCAGCCTGTGGGTTCCTTAAGAGAGGAAGGGACTGTGTCTGTGTTTGTAAGCACAGTGCCTTGGACATGCTTATTGCCCAGGAATTGTTAATTGAGGTATGAATGAGGTGAAGTCTGAAGGAAGGAGGAGGAAGATGCTGTAGGTGCAGGAGGGAGAGTTCGTGGCTGGTTGAGGGAGGGGAGGCTTGGATCAGCCTAGAGCAGTGGGCCCTGATGTTTAAAAGTCCTAGAGATGTCTAAGAGTATAAGACTGCATGGGCCAATGCTTGAGAATCTGATTAAATCAGTGTTTCTCAACCTTGGCATAGTTTATGTTTTGGGTTAGATACTTCTTTGTTGGGGGGGCTGTCCTGTGTAAGATGTTTAGCGGCATCCCTGTCCCTTGGGGGTCAATACCACATCCTCCCCTGTTGTGACAATTAAAAATACCAGATGTTGCCAAATGCCCCCTCTGACTGCCCACGGAGTTGGGTCAGAAAACCAGTCCAGCACCCTAGTGAGTCTGAAATTTTTGCATGAAGATGAACTGGGGATGTAAAAGAGGGACACCAGGGCCTGTCTCACATAGGAACTGCTCTCTTGAGAACGTGTTCTTCACCGGCTGGGCGACAGGTATGGTGTGTGCTGCCACCTGTTGGTGGATGGTTGGGAGTGCACCCATGGCAATCCAGACCGTGGGGACAATGAGGCCACTTGCCTGGCAGGAGGGCTGGCAGCATGGCTCTCCTTAAGGATGGGCCAGGGAAACCCCAAATAAGGCCAGCCAGGGTGTGTAGCAACCAGGGGAGCCAGGGGGAACAGGACATTTTCCTATCAATTTGGTCAAGTGTTTAATGATGTGTGTGTTAAAAAACGTATTTATTTCTCTCTTCCTTTTCCTGCAGACACTATGATCCCTCCTCCTTAGAAATCCTCTGATTTGGGCTTGGTCCTCAAGGGTTTGTATCAGGACAGGGACCCTTTGACATGGGGTCATGCCCACAGCTTCTTGTTCCTCAGCCATTCCGCTTGGCCCGACTGCTGGTGATCCCAGAGGCAGCCCCCTCTCACAGGCTACCCTTGTGGAGGTAAAGGGGGATGGGGGAGTGAGGACTGACAGGGGGGAGGGCAGGAGGTTGGCACCTCCAATGGCCAAACCCAAATTTACCATCTTCTGGTACACCTGCCCCTTCTTTGCGCCCCCAGCTCCATAGTTACACAGCCAGAAACATCACCTCCATCAGTGAGTCCTACAGGCTTTGCTTCTTCTGTGAATCTACTTCTACTTAGTCTACCCTCCCACCTCCACTGCTGTTTTCACCATTGTCTGAGGCTCCCTCATCCCAAGCCTAGGCCAATGCAGTGGCTTTGTTGGACTCTTCTATTCCATGCAGTGTTGCCTGAAGTCAGACACCTGTGGCTGCATTGAGCTGGAAGCTTGGCCAGGGCAGGAATGTTCTAGATGGCTACACTCACATATCTGCTACCTGGGGTTGAGGATGGGGGTGGGGATGTAGCCCGGCATCTCTCTCCTGCAGGGAACATTGAATGTGTCTGGGGGACTGGGGATACAAAAGACAAAGAAGGGAAGTTCCTTGGTCTCTAAAGCCTAGGCTTAGAACTGGCACACTGTTCCTTCCAGGACAGTCTGTTGATAGAGGAGGACCAAGGCCAGCCAAGTTTTTATAGGAGGGGAAGTAGACTCCACCTCTTGGTGAGAGACTCTTGATGGTTGGGAAGAACTGGCTGCCATCTTTGCAGACAACCATTCTCCATTAAAGATTCACTTACTCACTTCATTTCTGCTAAAAATCCTCCTGTCAGGCTTTCCCTGACTGTCCTGAGTAGACCCTCCCTTCATTGCTGCTACCCTTTCACTGCCTTAATTTTCTACTGGACCTTTATCAGCACTTGACATTATAGTTCATACTTAGTGTTAACTTTTAGTCTTGCCCACTGCACAGTAAACCGCAAGAGAGGAAGGACTATGTTTGTTTAGTTCATTGTTAAGTCCTCAATATCTCTAAGAGCACTTGGCCCATTGTAGGAACTCAGTATATATTTGTTGAATGAATGAATGTTCCAGAGAAACTTTCTTCCATAGCACTTACTGAAGTTCATCATTACACGTAGATTTGTATGGTGATTTGAGCAAAGTCTATCTTTTCCACAAAGAAATACCCACCATTATTTTACATTGCTACTTCTTAGGGCAGTGTCTGGAAAATAGGAACCCATGATGAATTTTGGCTGGGTGAATGAACTGTGAGTGGAGGGACAGGCTGCAGGGCAAAAAGTGAGGCATCTTCCTAGGGAATCATCTCAATTTATAACACACAGATGCCAAATCTTGAAGAAGAGGGCTGTAAATAAAGATGTTCTGAGGGGTCTCATTTGGTTTAACAATGGACTATTGATTTCAGCTTGGTCATGTTTTCACAGTCCTGGGATGGAGCCCCATGTCCGGCTCTGTGCTCAGTGAGGAATCTGCTTGTCCCTCTGCCTCTGCTCCTCTCTTGCTCTCTCTCTTTCCCCCTCTCTCCCTCTCTTGCTAATAAATAAATCTTTAAAAAAAATTTTAAAATGTTCTGAATTGCCATTCTAACCCCCCATTTGGAGCAGCCACACGCCGAATTTCTCACTGTGAGGCTATGTAAGGTCACAGCATTTCTCTGAGGACCACCGGGGGTACTTCTGAAAAATGCAGGTGGGGGCCCCATCCCCAAAATATTAATGGAGCACCTTGAGTGGGGAGACCCCACCACCTGCTGTACCAGTTGCCCTCCAGGTAATTCTCATGTGAACCACAGTTTCAGAAACATTGCTTTCCTTTTCTGTGTTCTAAGTTTGTGTTTCTGGGGGCTAGGTTTTCCTGTAAACCACCTGTGTCTATTAAGTCTTTGGTAGGTGTATTTATTTGTTTCTCTCAGAAGGCTTTGTAAACCAGCAGTCTATTCCATAATTTCTGGAAAATAAGGCGTGTTTCCTTCCCTTTTGAGGAACCTGATGCTCAGGGTCATGGAGAGATCATATGGTCCAATCCCCTGTGTTTGGGCAGGACCATGCTTAAACCATAGCAGACACAAAGGAAGCAAAACTGGGTTTCTCCTTCTGCAGATTTACAGGGGTGGAATTAGGAGGTTTGTATCTGGAGCTTAGAGAAAGAAGAGTAGGGTCCTTGGTACAGTTAGTTAATGGGAAGCCAGTATTTCCCCAGGGTTGAGGAGGAACTAGGGAGGGAAAGGAAGGGTGAAAGGGCTTAATCTGCTTATGTAAGAGTCATGGAAGAACTTGTTTTGTAATGCCGTGGCATCAGGGCTGCTAAGTTTAGATTTGAACCTGAAACTTCTGAACCTCGAGAGGCATCTGAGGCTGCTGCTCCCTGTGCTGGCGCTGGCAGGAAGGGCTGTCTATGTCTCTGGCTCCGTGGTCTCCACCTGGGCAGCTAGAGGAGATGGTGGGCATTAGAGGAAGGAGAGACCTAACTAGTTTTAGGAAAGCTATGGCAGGGGCACACAGGTGGCTCAGTCCGTTAAGTGTCTGACTTTGGCTTAGGTCATGGTCCCGGGGTCCTGGGGTTGAGTCCCATGTCGGCTTCCCTGCTTGGTGGAGAGCCTGCTTCTCCCTCTCTCCCTCTGCTGCTCCTCCTGCTTGTGCTCTCTCTCTCTCTGTCAGGTAAATAAATAAAATCTTTACCAAAATAATTTAAAAAGGAAAGCTATGGCATTTGCTAAGAAAACCCTGATGGTCAGCCCAACCCCCACAATGTTTCCTCCAGCAAAGACTACAGTAGGTCATGGGGGGGGGGTCAGGGCACAAGAGACTGGAGGGGGGGTGGTAATGGCAGGAACCTTTTGGCTCAGTAGCCAACCTGGCTGCTGATTTGTTGCCTGCCTACCTGTCAACTACCCCCATCAGCCAGAAGTTCCCACCCACCAGCCAGGACAGAAGGGGAGTAACTGTTGGTGGGGACAGTGAAGAAGTAACTACTCTTTTGGAGCCCCTTGGAGGGCCTTGGGGAAGAAGAACCAGCAGGCACTGTGGTCTCAGCTAGGGCAGATGCTGGGTCTGAGAGAAGACCTTGGTCAGCCAGGAGAAATCAGGAGAAGCCAGTCCTCTTCCCACAGAGTGTATGTGTGTCTGGGTGTTTGTGACTGGGGGTGGGGGTTGGCTTAGGGGAAGGGCTACAAGAGAGGGAGTACAGTCCACAGAACCATTCCCCTGATACCAATTACAAGTTTCAGTGTCTCCAAGATCACCTTTACATGTAATAATGTACTAGAAGGACTTGCAGAACTCACTGAGGGCTTTTATACTCACGGTTATGGTTCTGGAATATTGCCAACTCAGGAAGTGCACTCAAGCCTGGGGGACCAGAGATTTACTGGGGCTCCATTGTCAATTTTCCACGTAGCTGACATCAGCTTCCAGTACCTCTGGAGGTCCAGCTGCTACTGTGTGACTCAAAGCCCCCACCCTAAATCACATTGTTAGCTTATCCTGTGTGGCCAGCCCTCATCCTAAACGAAGATACTCCTATCTGTCATGATCTTGCAAGGGCTCAGATATTATTTTCCAGAAGCTAAGGGCCAGTTCCAGACCTCTCTTAGAATGAGGTGAGGTTACATTCTTTATCACACAGAGAGATTAAACAGCCCCCCCTGCCCACAGCAAGTCTTCGAGGCCATTCTTCCTAGATGATTGACAACCCATGGGCACGATTCCTAGCTGTCTGGCCAGGAGGACTGAGAACAACTGTCCCCAGAGTGTGCCACCTGCCCAGAGGGAGGAGTGAGCCACTCCAGGTGGGTCACCTGTTTTTGCGCTGTGCGCCACTCACTGTCTATTTAGATGTCTTACTGAACACCTGTGATGTGAACAGCATTCTGAGGAGATAGGAGAATCAAGAGCAAACCGACTGTGAAAGAATTTTAAAGTGAGTTCCAAGCTATTAAAGAAACAAAGGGTTGGTCTCAGAGTAAGTACAGAGAGGGGAAAAGAAACTGTTTTAGATTGCACGGCAGGAAAAGGCAGCTTTGAGGAGGTTCCATGTGTTAGTTGAGAACGAGAAAGGAAGCAGCTTCGGGAAAGACAGGGGGAAGAGCGTGCCTGGTGTAGGGCACATGTGCCCCAGCTGCCACGTGATGCCTCCACACAGACTAGGAAAAGGCACTTGGAAGCAGAAACATAATCGTTTCCTTGGGGCTGACACAACTCTGTAAGGACCCAAGGTTTCATGAGCCCCATCTGGATGGGATCTTAGCTCCACCCATCCCCCTGGCCCCGTGCTTGTGGTGTGTGTAAGCCCCAGGACCCAACATGGCAAATTTGGACAGACAGTGTCTGGAAGCAAGCCCCTTTGGGGCAGCCCTACCGGCTTGGTACTGGAAACCAGGCCATTTTAACTCCATCTGACCTTGCCCGCTTTTCAAATAATGTTTTGCTGTTAGCAAAGGCCATGGTGCAGAAATTAGGAAATTCTCCCTTAAGTCCCAGACCTTTGAGCAGTGCATGAAAGTTTCAATGCCACCCAGGTGCCCCCATAAATTGATTTTTTTAGTTTGTTTCTTTATTTATATATTTATTTTTTAGTAATCTCTCTACCCAACGTGGGGCTCAAACTCACGACTCACAGTCAAGAATCACAAAGTCTCGGGGCACCTGGGTGGCTCAGTGGGTTAAAGCCTCTGCCTTCGGCTCAGGTCATGATCCCAGGGTCCTGGGTTCGAGCCCCACATTGGGCTCTCTGCTTGGCAGGGAGCCTGCTTCCCTCTCTCTACCTGCCTCTCTGCCTACTTGTGATCTCTCTCAAATAAATAAATAAAATCTTAAAAAAAAAAAAAGAATCACAAAGTCTCAGAGTGTCTGGGTGGCTCAGTGTGTTAAAGCCTCTGCCTTTGGCTCAGGTCGTGATCCCAGGGTCCTGGGATTGAGCCCTGCATCAGCTCTTTGCTCAGCGCCCTGCCTGACTACTTGTGATCTCTATCTGTCAAATAAATTAAAGAAAAAAAAAAGAATCATAAAGTCCCGTAAATTGAAACACAACTTTCATTATTAATACTGAATAAATTTCCTTCTGGTATTTCTCTCTGTGTGTCTGTATATATAATTTTTTTAAAAACCATGGATATGATGTTGAAACTTCTTGGAACTGCTTTAAACCTAGGAACCTCATGGTTTTGGATATGCAAGAGAAAATTTTTTATTGTGTTTCTCTTGTGATGTTCCCAGGATCTGGTCTCCGTCTCTCTTTCATTGGTTGGCTTCATTCTTAGGGCAAATCTTTATTTTAAAAGCCCCTGGAAGTCTGGATGGGGCATTGGTCCATCCCAGTAGCCGATGGAGTCAGTTCCATCAAAGCTTGAGGACTGATAGAAGGGGGAAAAGGGTCATTCCCTCCAAAGAAAAGGGGTTATACCTGATCTGGGTTTGTTAGTTCATAATTACAAGAGAGGATCTGATTGGCTGGTCTTGAGTTGGGGGCCTGCCCTGGGCCCAAAGCCCTGGTAGACAGAGTGAAGGTGGGGCTGGGGGTGGGGGTGCTAAGCCTGGCAAGTCAGGAGGCCTCATTCAGTTGTTCCCTGGGGGCTCTGGTGGGGATAAGTCAACACTAGGGTCTGAGGATTCCATGTCCCACCAGGGTTCTTCACTGTTTTCTGAGCACTTACTTGCATTTTCTTCCATTTTAAACTTGCCACGGCCCTCTTAAGTTGAAGCTGAGCGGTTAGCCCTGTTGCCCAGGGTCACACAACCAGTGAGTCAAAGGGAACTCACTTGTGATTAATCTGAAAGCAGCACCTAGGGGAGCCCCAGAAGGAACCCAGAGCAGGTAGGGCAGAGGGAACTCTTCCCACGCTCAGGGTCCTGAAAGAGGGTTTGGCAAGGAGTGGTGCAGAGGAGGGAGCCCCTTGGACATTTGGTCTGGGCATCACACCTGCGCTTCACTGGCACAGGGTGAGGAATCTGCTCCTCGCTCATGTGAGGTTTCCAGAGCCCCATGTTCCCGTAGAGCCATCTGGTTCCGTCCTGCCTCCCTGAGGTCCTGTCCTCCCAAAGTCCACTGAACTGCACTCATGGGTGACCAGTGGCTTTCCTTGCCACACTTTCTCCAGGACTGTGCCAGGGCCCCTGTGTGCAAAGTGGGGATAAGGAAGCCCTGAGTCCCCCAGTCAGCCATGGAGCCGCTTATGGGCCTGGGGAGAGTGCGAGCATCCGTCCTCCACGCTCCAGGACCTCAAGAGGTTTAGCTGTGCTTGCTTACAATTCCAATCAGACTTCAGCTCTCTATAGAGCCCAGTAGACCGTGTCACCAACCCCACCCATAACCTAGTGCCCTTCGTCCTCAACATCCCACCCCCACTGGAACCCCAGTTGCCCTTTCCCATTTAAGCTGCCATCTCTTTCCAGAAGTCTGTCCTGACTGGGTCTGCCCACGCCCCACTTGCCTACTCCTTGAATTTGTGCCAGAGCTGGTTGTGAACGAGTGTCCCGATTTCATAACCCGGCGCCTCCTCCACCCGGGCCCCAGACGCCTCAAGCCTTGGAGAACGTTTGTTGGCTGAGGCGAAAGACGCGCGGAATCTTCATTAAGTTACGAAGGGATTCATTCTGGGAACACTAAGTGGTAATTCTTGGTGAAGGAGACCACCCGCTCAGGCCTAGCAGGGAGCCGCCACACTCCACCCGAGCTCAGCGGGAGGCAGGCCCCTGCTGGACGCTGATTTCCTCCCCGGAGGGGCCCTCGGCTGGCCAGAACCTGCATGCCGTCTGCGCGCTGTGAGACTCAGCAGGAGACATTCTGGCGAAACGCAATTTACTCTTTTCACTTCTCAAAATGCTCGGAAAATGGCTACTAGCAGTTTTGTTCCAGGGAAAAAGAGTCTGCTAAACTGGAGTGCGAACTCGGCGCACAGGGGAGTTTTCTCAGCGCTTCGCCCTCGGCCGCCCTAGGTCTCGGAGAGCCTGGGGTCAGAGGCGCGGCAACAATCCTCCGGAGCCGGGAGCGGGGAGCCGCGGAACGACAGCTGTGGCCGCTCCTCCGTATCCCCGCCGCCTCGGGCGCCCAGGTCCCCAGCCGGGCCTGGAACTGCCCCCCAGGAACCCGATTTAACACCGCTTGCGGGCTTTTGCCAGGGTAGGGGTCCCGGGGGTCCCGGAGGCCACCCGGGCTAGACGCTGGTCCAGCATCGCCGCATCATTTCCCGGGGGAGAGCGATTGTCTCCCAGCCCCAAGGTCGGGATGTGGGCCCAGGATCCAGCACATCTCCTTTTGGCACAGGTCCCCCCCTCCGGCCACCGCTTAGCGAACCGGAAGACCCTCCTCCCTCCACGCAGGCTTCAACCCTGCGGAGTTCCAGCGGAGACCCGCCCGCATGGGCGGCCGGGACGCGTGTCCCCGCGCACGCACACATCTTGCGCACGTCAGCCCTCACGCCGCCTCATTCCCGTGCCCGGGCGCACGCAGCTCTCACGCGTGCCCGCATACCCCGTGCGCACACGCATCCGTGGCGGGCACTGAGGGCGCAGCACGGTAAGGGCGCGAGCCCGCAGGGGCTGGGGACCCGGGCCCAGGCCTGGGCGGTGTCCGGGGCGGGCTCAGGGGCGGAGCTCGCCGGTCGGGGCGCGTAGGGTCGGGGCGGGTCCGCGCCGCCGCTGTCCGCGCGGTCCCGCCCTCGGCCCGCTCGCTTCGTTCCTCTCACTGCAGCCCCCACGGTAGCAGCCGCTGAGCCCGCCGCCGCCGCCGTTGAGGTAGGCGCCTCGGAGAGCGGCCGGCGCTTTGCGGGCGCCGGGGGTCGCGGGCCTGGCCCCGGGGAGCTGACGCGGAGGCGGCGGGGGGAGGAGCGGGCGTGGACGAGGGGCCGAGGGCCAGGCCCCAGGGAAGGAGCCGGGGCGCCCGGCGTGGGCCTGGCCGGTCCGCGGCGCGCACAGCAGGCCGCGCGGGCCGGAGGCAAGCGGGCCGGGGAGGGGTAGCGGGAGGCCGGACGTCCAGGGACGCCTTCGGCTGGGACTGGAGCCTGCGGGGACCTGCGGGAACCTGCGGGCGGAAGGGCACGGGCCGCCGCGGGAAGGCCAGGCCGGCTCCAAGTCTAGGTGACCTTTCCCGGCGGCGCCCTCTGGCCCTGGATCCCGCCAGCGCGGGTCGGGAGGGGGACCGCCTTCCACCCACGCTCGCCGGGCTCGGCCCACGGACCTGTGCGGGCCATGCTGTCGCCGCGGGAATGAGTTCCTGTGACGACCGTGGCCCTTCGCTCCGTGTCCGGCGTGTCTGGTCCACGCCCAGAGAAGCTGGCGTCCGGCACTTGTCCGCCGGTGCCAGCTCCTTACCGGGCGGAACCGGAGGCTGAGAGTCGATTTAGGCCGCTGGGGCCTGGGCAGTAGGCTAGGCCTCGGGAGAGGACGCCCGGTGGGGAGCGGTTGTGGCCTGCTTGGCCTTAGGAGGGATTCCTGGTTCGTTTGCTCATTCATTCACCGAGTGCAGCGGTGCTTTCACGAACTGGTTAAGAGCCCTTGCATTTCAGAGCTGCAGTCCTAGTGACTGGTCCAAGGTCACGCGGCTGGGACGATACCAACCCTGGGTTTTCTCATCTGTGGCATAGGAGCAATTATAGCTCTCCTTTGTTGGGTCTTTGGGAAGAATGAAATGAGTTGCTTAGCGCAGAGCCTTAGATAGAAACCTTGACAGCCTTGAGGCTTTTAGGGAGGATTTATCCCATACTCTGCAGACCATTTTAACTCCACGTGGTGTTCTGGAAAGGGTTCAATAAACATAGCCAGCCCCTGTTATTTTAAACATTATTACTAAGCATTTATGTGCCAGGCATTGAGTAACTATCAGGATAATTCATGAAAAATCCTGTAAGTTTATAGACAGACAAGGTCAGGCTGAAGCAGGAAGTTGCATGTGGGTGCAGATCTGAGGGAAGCCTAGCCCTTGACCAGCCTCAATTCTGTGGAGAGAGAGAGAATGGACCCCTCCTTTGCCTAATACTCGGTTGGCAAGGCCAGGGCAAGCTGCCCAGGACTAGCCTTGTTTCTCCACCCCGGCTCTGGACCGAGTTCTCCAGGGTTCGGCTTAAGCCCTATGCAGCTTTGTTTTCAGTGCCTGGGGTGGTGCCACTTGGCGCACAATAGACTTGAGAAGAGTCGATGGGGGTAGATGCACTCTTGAGAGGCAGCTCACCCTTCCTGATAGGAGGATAGTTTTTAGCATTGCAGCACATGGCTTATAGTAGGTGCTCATTAAGTATTTCTGAAATTATTGAACGGGCATATGTCGTGGCTGCAGGCCCCGACCATAGTCTCTTGATCTTGGACAACCTTTCTAAGGGACATGCACATCTCGTTCACTTCTAGAAAATAGCCTTGCTTAGCAGGGTCACTCGTGTTTCAAGAGCTGCAGTGGAATGTACAGCCCTAGAGTGCTGAGAGGTGAAACTGTTTCCTAATTTGAAATAACTGTTTTAAACATGTTACCTTCATTCTGTGACTTTTCATGTCCTGTGGGAAACCTGTAGAACTGGTGTTTCTGAGCCTGCAGGGGAGGGTGACCCAGGTGAATGGGATTCTCCTCTAAGGTTTTGGGCCTGGTTGCTTTGTCCCCTTTCTTTCTTTCTTTAAAAAAAAAAATTTTTTTTAAAGGTTTTATTTATTTGACAGAGCGAGAGATCACAAGTAGGCAGAGAGGCAGGCGGGGGGTGGGGGTGGGGGTGGGGGGAAGCAGGCTCCCTGCTGAGCAGAGAGCCTGATACGGAGCTCCATCCCAGGACCCTGAGATCATGACCTGAGCTGAAGGCAGAGGCTTAACCCACTGAGTCACCCAGGCACCCCGCTTTGCCCCCTTTCTGATGGTGGGTGGGTTGGTAACTTCTGCTGGAGTTGTCCAGAGTAAAATGCTCAACCCTGCTCTCAGTTGGTTACTTAGTTTTATTTCTGTATTCTGTGCTATAAGCAGGAGCTATCTGTAGACAAACACAGTGGCTTCAGGGGACCATATAGTAAGGAGTTGCCTGTGGGCTGCTGGTCCTGATGGGCACTAGGCAGATGTGGGCAGTACCCTTCAAGCTGGTAGTAAGGAGGGACATTGACCCCCCACATTTACCTGTAAGATGCTCCCAAGACACTGCATTTCACTCTGTCCTTGGTGGAATTTCTCATGGCCTGACGTCTTTGTTGGTGGTGACTGAGAGAAGCCTTTGTGTGGTTGAGAGCCACCCCAAGCCTGCAGGTAGCCCCTCAGGACACTCAGAGGGTCTGTGGCCTTGGAGTTCCTCCAGACTCCTCTGGTAGCCACTGAGGAAATGTGACCAGTGGGATCCTCTGCTGGGCCTGGGCACCTTCCTCCTTTTGACTGCCTGCCCTCAGGGGGTGTGGGTGATTGGGTATCCATGCCCTTTACCCAGAACTGTGCTGGAGAGAGGCTTGGAGAGCAGATTGCGTTCACAGCTTGGCTCTGACATGAGCCATGAGCCATTTGATCTAGTACAGGACAGGTCCCTGTCTTATTCCTCAGTTTCTCCACTGTGTCATCATCATCATCAAAACAGTCGTTCTTACTAGAGAGCCTGCTCAGCACCCTCCTAGGGGCTTCACATATGTTCTGTGACATTGAATCCACCATCCTACAAGCTTTGGGAGAGAGGTACCATTGCTTCCTTTTCGTGGGTCAGGAGGCTTGAGCAGAGTTGGGACCAGGGCTGAGGTTGCCACACCAAAGGGCACTGTGATGAGCTAATAGATGTGAAAGGTAGACTCTGCTGTCCAGCAGGGGAGTGTTCTTTCACACTGATCCGAGTGAACCTGTGTATGGCTGGGTGTAGGCTAGCTCGCTGTCAGCGGATTGCAGTCCGTGGAGTCACCCCTCTTTGTTGCAAAGACGATGACCCTGGGCGAATTAGGAGAAAGGTTAGTTTTTCCTGGAATGAGGTAGGAGGCATTCTAGGACTTACGTGGAGAATATTCAGCTAAATAGTACCTCATTGTCATCAGGGAGGACTTTGGACCCTGTGGTTGAGGGTGACCTTTTGATAACTTGCATAGCTCCTGTAATTATACTAGGAAATCTATAAAATGCAAACCTCTAACAAAACACTATCTATGGTTGTTGCATACCTCCCAGGTACCATTTACTGTAGTAAGTGTTTTATGTTAATAATCTAATTCATTTCTCACAGTGATGCTGAGACAGGTACTCCTTCCCCATACTAGAGCTGAAGAAAAGTGAGACTTGTCTTGACCAGGTTACGTATTTAGAGAGTTGTGGAGTGATATTGGGACTCAGGGCTGCTTGACTCCCAAATCTACCTGCCCAAGCACTATTTTTTTTTTTTTTTAAGATCTTATTTATTTATTTGACAGTGAGAGAGATCACAAGTAGGCAGAGAGGCAGAGAGAGAGAGAGAGAGAGGGAAGAAGGCTCCCCGCTGAGCAGAGAGCCCGATGTGGGGCTCAATCCCAGGTCTCTGAGATCATGACCCGAGCTGAAGGCAGAGGCTTAACCCACTGAGCCACCCAAGCGCCCCAGCACTGTCTATTTTAACCCCACTAGGTCAAGCCAGGTAGCAAGGCTCCAGGGAACTTGAGGAGTCTGAGGCCAGGCAGGAGCCCTGGGTGCACCTGGGACTCAGACTTGGCATGTTGCCTGCCAGCTCAGGCCTTTCTTCCCTTGATGGGTGGAGAGGCAAGCAGGGTGTCCCCAAGTCAGTTACATTGTCTTGAAGCTTCTTATGGAAGGCTTTGCTGGGGTGGCCTACCTCCCAGAGTGTTTTAAAATAGAAGCAACTGCCTAGGAAGCTGGGCTGCCCAGTGTGAGACTGTCGTGGAGTGGGAGGGAAGGACAGCTGCACTGGGAACACAGACTTGCTACCCAGAGCGCAGGACGTTGGCTTTGCCAGCCCCCTGTAGACCTAACCAGAGGCTGCCTTTATTGTGAGAAAGTGTGTGTGAGATGCGGGTGTGTGGGGAGGCTTCTGATGGTGTTGGCCCAATATATTGGCTTTCAGAGCTGGGCTGGCCTCCTACTGGGGAACTTGCTTTTCCTGGTCCCCAGACTTAGGGGGAGGTGCTTTTATTGGAATCCCTGGCTGGTCTGATGCTCCTCCTATAAGCTGGCCCAGTTCTGCTCAGACAAACCACCTCTAATGCTGTTAAGAGAAACAGTAGAGCCAAAGGCTTTCCTGCAGTTTTCCTTTTCTGAGGGAAATTCAGGATGGTGATGGTGATGGAGGTGATTGCTGTGTTGGTCAGGGTCCTTGCAGGGATCAGGTGCAAACTTATGTGCAGTAATCAAAGAAAGCATAATGAAGGGATCATTTGCAAAGGTGTGCGGAGGGTGTGGAGCACCTGACAAATGATGTGTGTCCCTCCCACCCCCTACTCTGGGTCCTTTGGAACCTGGACGGGGCCCCTTGGCAGGAGCTGTGGTCTTGGAAAGTAATCCGAGCCCACCTGAGGCCAGTAGGGAGGGAGCTTGGGGAATGAATACCCCAGCCTCTCTCTCCCATCTTCTTCTGGTGCCTCCTGTTGGCGAAAACCAACCATCCTGTGATAGCAGTCCATAATGATCAGCTCTTGAGGCATAGAACAGGATGGAGGTGGAAAGTGGGTCTGGAGGAGCAAACAAAGACTATCCAGAATGGGGACACCTGGGTGGCTCAGTCGGTTAAGTGCATCTGCTTTCAGCTCGGGTCCTGATCCTGGGGTCTTGGGATGGAGTCCTGTATCGGGCTTCTTGCTCAGGAGGGTCTGCTTCTTGCTCTGCCTGCTGTTCTCCCTGCTTGTGCACATGCTCTCTCTCTCTCTGACAAATGAATAAATAAAATATAAAAAAAAAAAGAATATGCAGAATAATGGATTATGATTAGCACTGCTGTTTATGGAGCACTCACTGTGTGCCAGTCATTCCTACATGTCCTGCCTGCCTACTTTACTTCATCTTTGCAGTAATTCTGGTAGAAAGGCACTGTTGTTAGCCCCATTTACAGATGAACAAAATGAGACCCTGGGAATATAAGTTTATCAGAGTCTTGTCCAAAGTTACACAGCTGGTAGAGGCTGGTGCTGGTAGAAGCCCTGCCAGTCTCATAGTTCTTTCTAGCAGTCACTGGACCTTGCTGCCTGGGCACCCAGATGGGTTGGGAAATGCCATGGCAGGGTGGCTCCTGCTGTTTAGGTCCTAGCCCTCTTGTACCCTTGCTCTCGACGATGGTGTCTCTCAACACACTAACCTTGCCCAGAAGACTTTCCTGACTGAGCTGAATGCTACCCTGTTCCCTGTGTCAGCCGCTGCAGTGGTTGTCCCCTCTCCGAGGGTACCTGGATCCTTCTGCCTCTACCGACGAAAGTGCTGTGCTGCCTGTTAAGTTAGGCTAGGAAGGGCGGAGAGGGAGGGAAGAAGGCTTTGGAACAGGTAGCTCAGGCCATTCTCAGGTATGCTAAAGTTAGGGAATTCTGTCTTACTTCTGCCTCCTGATAAGGGTGGCCTGAGCCCCAGGTGGTCACCTGGGAGTAGAATGTGCCCCTGATAGGCCTTGCCTGTTAACCCTGCCATCTCAGTGTGGTTTGAGTCTGTTCTTGGAACCGGGATAGATAACTTTCCACATGGCTTTTCCTTTTGGCACCTGCACTGCAGTTGCCTTTTAGAATGTGGTTTCTTGTAGCATCGTGAAGCCGGCATAGCTCAATTTCACACACGTTGGTTGGAGTTTTTAGTTTCCTGTTCTTAAAAAAATTACCAATATATACCAACAACTTAAATAATGAAGTGGAACAAACATTGAAAATCCCATTTTAACTCCACTCCTTCCTTAAGCCCCTTTTCCTTTCCAAGCAGCTCCCAGGCAGCCGCAACCTACAGATGGGCTTACAGCTTTTCCATCATATGCAAATGTGTGACCATATGAACACGTATGTGAAAGGGTTTTCCTCTAGTAACATGGAATTACACATTGTGACTAATTTTTTTTCATTTAACTACAGCTGGCCCTTGAGCAGCTTGGGGTCAGGGGTGCTTACCCCCCATGCAGTCGAAAATCCTTGTACGACTTTTGACTCCCTCCAGATTTAGCTACTAATAGCTAATAGCTACTGTTGACCAGAAGCCTTACAGGTAATATATAGTCAATTAACACATATTTTGTATGTTATATATATTATATTACAGTAGACTAAGCTAGAGAAAAAATATTAAGAAAACTGTAAGGAAGAAAAAATACACTTACAGTACTACACTGTATTTGTTGAAAAAAAATCCACATAAAAGTAGATTTGTTCAAATCTGTGTTGTGCAAGGGTCAGCTGCGTATAAAACATAGCTTTCTTTGCCACCAAGCATAAACCCATCTCATTCTTTTTGATTACTACGTGATACTCCTTAGTTTGCAAGCCCTCTGATTTTAGTCATTCATTTCCCTATTGGCCATTTACATTGCTTTTGGCTTGTGTGTTGTCAATCATGCTACCGTGAGCACCCTCATGCACCTGTCTTTGGGTGCCTTGGGTGGGTTCCTCATGGTTGAATTGCCACTAGGTTAACGTATGCCCACTTAGGCACTGGCCAGCCCCTGTCTCCAAAGGGACTGTCCTGTACAGAGTACTTAACACTTGGCGTGAGCAGGACTCACCATTTTCCACACCAGCAGTGGATGTTCCCATATACGTTTTTGCCAGTTTGTTGAGTGAGCCTCTCAAACACAGATGTGTCATTCACTTTAAAGCGGCTCCCTGAGGCCATTAGAATAAAGTCCACACCTTGTTTTGAGGTCAGAAGTGGCAGTGATCCCTTCTGAAGGCACTGGGTCTCCTCAGCCCGAGTGGAGCTCCCCTTAGGCCACGGTGGGGGTGGAGGGTGCTGGATGTGGGTCTCTCCACCCCCTCTCCCTGGTCGCCTTGCACCTTCCCTGTAGAGGGAGAGCCTGCTGCCTGGCTACATTGTCATTTACTTAGACCCTCTTGTCGGTTACTAAGTTTCTATTTTTTTTTTCCTCCTACTATAAAAATACTTTCTTGCTCCTTGCACATTTACGCATTAAACAGGCATTTATAGGGCACCTGGGTGGCTCAGTGGGTTAAGCCACTGCCTTCGGCTCAGGTCATGATCTCAGGGTCCTGGGATCGAGTCCCACATCGGGCTCTCTGCTCGGCAGGGAGCCTGCTTCCTCCTCTCTCTCTCTCTGCTTGCCTCTCTGTCTACTTGTGATCTCTCTCTGTCAAATAAATAAATAAAATCTTAAAAAAAAAAACAGGCATTTATATTGAATATCTGCTACGTGCCAGGGCTTGTCATCTTTGACACATAGCTTTTTACATATTTTGGATAAATTTAGGCATGACAGGCTCTGGGATGCTTTGAGTTCAAGGTATGATTTGGGGGTAGGTGTGCATTGTGGGAGTGTTGGGGGTGCTAGGAACAGAGCAGCGTCACTGCCAGGCAACTGATGAGTCAAGGAAGCCGAGTCCCCCCAAGGCAGAGGTTATGTAAGTGTTATGTAGGCCATGCTGGACGATATACTATCTCTACCCTTCCAGCTTCCAGTATGGGCTGGATTTTCATTCCTCAGCTGGAGTGGAGCTTACATAATCCGTTCAAGGTCAGCCAGGGTATGGTTGGGTAGGTAGCCTAGCAGGCAGTGGAGGGTTACCAGGGGCTCCTGTCTCCTGCTGTGACTTACTAGTCTTTCTCAAAGTCATCAGTGACTGGGGATGGGTCTGTTCAGCCCAATCCTGTCCATTCCTTGTGTTCCACATATCCTCGGGAACCAGGCTCCCAGGCTTCCAGGCAGACAGCTGGGTTCCTGCTTTCCCTAGGCAGCTTTCTGGCATCTGGCCAGGGCTGGCTGCCTTCCTATGTCAGAGTGCCCCACTTCGTGCTCAGTCCCCAGAGCCTGGGCTTCTGAAGGCACATGGGGTGGATGCTACAGAGACAGATGGTGAGCGATTTGGAGCTGATCTGGGTGGAGGTAGGGGCTGGGGCCAGGGTTCAGCTTCAGAGTCAGCACAGGCGGGAGGTTACTGAGAAAGCAGGATGCCAAGCTCTCTTCCCTCTGGTCCTGGCCTGAGAAAACATGAATGGGAATTGTAATTTCTACACCAAAATTGTTTTTGCAGTGGGTACTGAGGACTGTGTAAAAATGGGCATATCCTGGGTGCTGTTGGCAGTTGTAAGAAAGCGGAAGCTTGGCCCTTGCCTCAGTCCTCCAATAAATGCAGAAGGAGACTGGGTGGGGAGAGCAGAAGATGGCACCAAAAGCACAGGGAAGCTGCATTTCACAGCACTTGGGGGCTTTCTGTAAGGGGAGTCATCCTCTTGCCTTTTTTGGTGGGTGTGTGCTCAGGTCCAGGAGTGGGTTTGGCTCCCACTCAGCTGGGGGTTGCTCTGCATCTTCCCTGCCAGGGGCTGAGCAGGAGCCACAGGGAGAGCCTGGCCTGATCCACGCTCCCTCTGTGCCCCCAACTCCTTTGTCTTTAGAGGGTAATCTCTTTAATGGCCACAGCCATGTACTTTAGGGTGATATTTGCTGGCAGTGGAGTGGGGTTTTTTTGACAGGTGGCTTTACTTGTTCGGTTTTGGGAATTAGTGATGAGCGAGGGTATTTCGGGAGCATTAAATGATGAGTGATCTGCCTTTTCCCTGAGGGGCAGACCAGTCCAAATATGAAAGCTGTTCCTGTCTGGTGAGGTGGGTCCTAGAGCCAGCAGAGGGTACTTGGGAAGGCCCTGGCACCTGAGGTACAGCGAGGTCTTAGCTCATCTGGAGATATTGCCACTGTACTGTTCTTCCCCTTACCCGGGGCTGAGTTTGTGGCCCAGTTGGGGGAAGGCAGCTCTGAAGAGGGGTGCTCAGTCCACTGATTCCTGTTAGCATTGTTTGGGGTGGAGAATGCTGTGGGCCCTTAGCTGAGATGTTGTGCAGATTTCCTTGGGGCTGCATAACTTCAGCCTAGGACACAGGGTTGTTTCATTCCTTCTCCTTGGAGGAAACCAGGGCAATCTGTGGCCAGAACATATGCCGTATGCTGGCGGTATTCTGTTCTGGAGGACCTGGTGGATGGTTTCCTGCTCTGTCTCAGGGGTGGATGTGTCTGTGAGGTTTGTTTTGGGTGGAAGGGGAACAGGTCAGGAGACAGGAGTCCCCAGACTTGAAACAGCCAATGGGGACAGCCTAAAATGGATCTTCCCCCATGTTCTTTGTGCCTGACCCTAATGTGGACTGAGCTATCCATGGTTCTAGCTTGATCATGTGCAAGAAATAACAAGAGCAACAAAAATAGGATAGCATAAACAGCTCACTGGGCTGCTCCACTCCGCTCTGCTCTGACACAAAAGTGAGGTGAAGCAGAATTAGCAAAACCTCTGAAAAATGTAAAATAGGACTTGGACCACAGTTTTATAATTGTGGTAGTTTGTAGTTGTTTATTTTCTAGTGCACTCATTGCTTCTTGCAGTGTCTTGGAAATTAAGGCTTAGGTCAGCAGTGTGGCTTCATTTGGGTTACTGTCCCCCTGGGGTCACTTGAACCACTTTCATTGGGTTCCCACTTACCGGGAACATGCCATGCAGGTGTTTGTTTGTGTGAATACATACATATGTGATTTCACATGTGGTATATGCAGATTCAGTTTGGCAATTTAGGCATACTGTATTTTAAAAATTAATGGAACCATCTGTGGGTTTATTGGATTTCCACTAATTGAGGCTAATGATTCTGGAAATGGAGAAGATGCATGTGTTGGTTGCTGTCTTGTGGCTTCTCTCCGCCTCTGTGTGTGCTGCCCTGGGTTAGGATTTTAATGCTGTGTATGTACTGCGTCATAGCAAAGCCTCCCAGTGACACAGTGTGATCTTTAGGGCAAGGACTATTTGAACTTCTCACCTTCCTTGAACACTGAGATGTTTAATAAATGCTTGTTGACTGACTTAGGATATACAACAATTTCAAGTAGTACTTTGATAGTTTATTTTATTTTATTTTTTAAAGATTTATTTATTTATTTGATAGACACACACACACACACACACACGCACACACACACACACAGTGAGAGAGGGAACACAAGCTGAGAAATGGGAGAGGGAGAAGCAGGCTTCCCGAGGAGCAGGGAGCCTGATGCGGGGCTCAATCCCAGGACACTGGGATCACGACCTGAGCCAAAGGCAGACACTTAACGACTGAGCCACCCAGGTGCCCTGCTAGTTGGTTTTAAAGATTTATTCATTTATTTTATAAAGAGAAAGAGCATAGGAGAGTGGGGGAGAGGGGAGGGGCTGAGGGAGAGGGAGAGAAGCAGACTCCTCGCTGAGCATAGAGCTCCATCTCAGGACCCTGAGATCATGGCCTGAGCTGAGATCAGGAGTTGGGTGCTCAACTGAGCCACCAAGTGCCCTGATGGTTTTCTTTCTCCCTTCCTCCTTCCCTTCCCTCCTTTCTTTTTAAATATTTTATTTATTTATTTGAGAGAGAGAGAGAGAGTGAGAGAAAGCATGAGCAGGGGAAGGGGCAGAGGGAGAAGCAGGCTCCCTGCTCAGCAAAGGGGCCTGATGTGGGACTTGATCCCAGGACCCTGAGACCATGACCTGAGTGGAAGGCAGAGGCTTAACCCTCTGAGCCACCCAGGCACCCCGATAGTTGATTTTAAAAATAAAGTCCCATTGCAGCTCAATAAATGTTTGCATTTATTTTTCAGGCTTGTGTGTAGTTTTGTTTCCTTCCACGTGGAGAGTTGCCTAATTGTTAGGTTTTGCTTTATTCTGTGTGAAGAATATGATACTCAAAAAATGGGTTTCTCTGAAGTGCAGTTTTTTGAAAAGTTACATTCATTTTGGCACATAGTAGGTACTCTGTATTTTGTTGAATGAATGAAATCAGAACCATTTGGAAAATAAGCTGGCCTGAAAAAGCTCTGATTTCTTTTCATCACATTTAATGTCATAGTAGCCGACATTTTGTAAGAAGATACATTTTATTGGCAAGAGTCCTGCAGTTCACCAAAGTAGCTGGCTCATAGGAATGTGTCATTGACAATTCATTCAGCAAATATTTACTGACTCCTGTTATACTCGGGGCTTATGGTCATCCTGGGGATGCCAAGAAGAGATCTAAAGGCAGGCTGATCTGCTATCAACAAAAACTTGTTAGGTATCTCAACCTCTGGATACAAGGAGAAGCTTGAGATATAAGGCTTCTCTGTGCACATCTGGAACTCTGTGCTGATGATTTTTATTGGTGGTTAATTATAGCTCATAATTTTTATTGATGGAAAACTAATTTCCCTAATTACTGAATTATTTCTTCTGGTGATTCTTTTATTGTAGCAGAAGATGGCCGTGCCTCCCACGTATGCTGATCTTGGCAAATCTGCCAGGGATGTCTTCACTAAGGGTTATGGTGAGTGTTTCAGTTCACAGGCTGGATTGGCATGTTTGGGATTTCACCCATCACATTTTGAGAGACTCGGGTCAGTCGGCTCTTACAACTTTCATGTTAGGGAAAATAAGACAAGCTTTTGATGGCTGGTGAAGTAGTTTTGGTTTGTGCAGCTGGTAGGGGCAGGCTCATGAATTACTACAGGCAAGCAGACGTTCTGAGTTCCTTTCCCATGGGTGGGAGCAGCTCTGTGTATGCCGTTGCAGTGGAGTGTGATTTCTAAATGTGGCCTGTCCTTTGGCATTGCTCATGCTGTCATGCACCTTTTCCTCCCATTCTGCTGGGAGTGCAGGTCGGGCTCTGCGGGGTGCTGTGCCTTTTCTTTCTGCCACTGTTTGGTGCCTCCTGAGCTCCACACGTAGGCAGGCAGCAGCGGAGACAGGCTCCCTACACACTTATGGCATTTTGGAGCAGCAGGAGGGAGGCAGAGATGCTACTCTCAAGTTAGTTATTTAACCTATTAACAGTTACCATCTCCTTTCTTTAGGATTTGGCTTAATAAAACTTGACTTGAAAACAAAATCTGAGAATGGACTGGTAAGTTGTCTGACTGACACGGAGTATGGGTGTTTATTGTAGATCAGTAAGTAACTGCCATGTCCTGGGTGGCAGAGCCAAATGAAAGGCCCTTTTTGGTTGTGGTGGGTTGTGGTTGTCACATTCATTGCAATCTCTATGGGATGGTTGATCCAGGGGAACCCTGCTGACAGATCCCCAATTTAACAGCTTTGTATACTTAATTGACAGGCCTCAGTTTTGTTTTTCCTTGTTTCTTATATTAAAACTGACTTGTTTTCAGGGTGCATTGGTGGCTTAGTTGGTCAGGTGTCTGATTTCAGCTCAGGTCATGATCTCAAGGTCCTGGGATCAAGCCCTGCATCACCTGCTTCCTCTTCCTCTGCCCCTCCCCCAATTGTGCACGCTCTCTCTCTCTTTCTCAAGTAAATAAATAAAAATCTTTAATAAAAAAATTTTACTGGTTTTCAACGCCGCATAATTAGTTTAAAAAAAAGCTTAGTAGTTCCTTTTTTTTTTTTTTTAAAGATTTTATTTATTTATTTGACAGAGAGAGAGAGATCACAAGTAGGCAGAGAGGCAGCCAGAGAGAGAGGGGGAAGCAGGCTCCCCGCCAAGCAGAGAGCCCAATGTGGGACTTGATCTTAGGACCCCGAGATGATGACCCGAGCTGAAGGCAGAGGCCCAACCCACTGAGCCACCCAGGCACCCCTCCCTTTATTTATTTATTTATTTTTAAAGATTTATTTATTTTAGAGAAAGAGTGCATACACAAGCTGGGGAAGGGTAGAGGGAGAGGAAGAGAATCTCAGAGAATCTCAAGTGGACTCCTGCTGAGAGTAGTGGGGCTGGATCTCATAACCCTGAGATCATGACCTGAGCTGAAACCGAGTGTTGGATGCTTAACTGACTGAGCCACCCAGGTGCCCCTTAGCAGTCCCTTATAGATTGTGCTTGTGGCAGTTGTTGGAAGGAGGAAGTTTTGGGGCTATCTACTGCAGTGTCATCTTTAGCTCAGTGCTTTTTCTATTTGGATGGAAGGGGGATTGCCTTCCTGTCTAGACTAAAGCATTACCAGGGAGGAAGGAAGTTGTCTCCTGGTGAAGAATCCCCCCAAAAGAGTCCTTTAATCAACAGACTTCTTTCGCCCCATCTGCATTTAAATATTGAATTATAGGAGTAGCTTTAGCCCCCGCCCTACACATCCTTACATAAGGGGAAGTATGTTCTGTTTATGGTGGCATTGTGCTGGTGTACAGGCTGTGACTCTCTCTCTCCTT
Source organism: Lutra lutra (assembly GCF_902655055.1). NCBI lineage: Eukaryota > Metazoa > Chordata > Mammalia > Carnivora > Mustelidae > Lutra > Lutra lutra. The sequence continues at coordinate 73,415,762 of NC_062282.1, read as the reverse complement.
TAAAGGAATTTACAAGCTCAGGTTCAGCCAACACTGAGACCACCAAAGTGACGGGCAGTCTGGAAACCAAGTACAGATGGACCGAATATGGTCTGACATTTACAGAGAAATGGAACACTGACAACACGCTAGGCACAGAGATCACTGTGGAAGATCAGGTAATGGTCACCCGGGAAGAGACATAGTTTTACTCATTGACATCTGTTGCCCTGCCTTTTGACTAAACCTGGCAAATTTTTTTCCGTTCAGCTTGCACGTGGACTGAAGCTGACCTTTGATTCATCCTTCTCACCAAACACAGGGTAAGAATCTCATGTGGGTTTTTTTTTGTTTGTTTGTTTGTTTTTTAAAGCAAGGACATTTAGCCATGTGTTACAGTAAGATTCTGGGCTGCCCGTTGTGGTTCTCCTGGCTTCATTTGTGGCGGGCTGTAGGACTTGTGGTCCAATAATGCTTTTTCACGTGAGTGAGGCTGCTGCTAATACAAATGGCCAAGGCTGCAGGGCAGTGGCGAGGTTTGGAAGCAGGGACTAAGCGATCACGGTTGCCACCCCAATTTGTAGGCTGGGAGGGTCCTCTCCCCAGCACCAAGTGGCTTCTAACTGTAGGGAGGCTCCTGAGGCTGCTCTTTGTGCCCCATGCCCCCTAGCCTCAATCCAATTAGACTTGACAGTTATTGGGCTCATTAGGAGGCAAGATGGTCTGTTGGTTGCCTCAGGTCCTTGGCTAGAAGGGGTACCCTTTTTTAAAATTTTTAACCACTCAGAGCAGTAGATGTCTTAAACTTGGAGAAGGTTGTTTTACATACTGCTGACAGGTGCAAGGGTATATACTGAATTTCATTTGTTAGTTTTTAAAAATTGTAGTAAAATATACATTAAAATTTAGCATCTCAGCAATCTTTAAGCGTACATATAGTGGCATTATGGATTTCATCTTTTGCCATTCCATATTATTTCTTTTCTTCCCTTCTGATGAATGTGTTTTAGAGGAAGGGTCTACTGAGCTCAGAACCTGTACTGCATGTGGGTAACTGCAAGGGACTGGGCAGGCAGGGCTTCTGTCTCTGGAGGTTAGAGTCTTATTGTAACTTTGTTCTGAATGACATGAAGACCATTGGGCAGGAGCTTCATTTGCTCTTGTTCTCATCCTGTTGTAGTTTCTCCCGCAGGAGCATTGCTTTCTTGCTTGCCTGCTTCCCTCCAGGCACCCTGCCGTGACGGGAGAGGTTACCCAGAGAGATGCTCTGATATCATGGGAGGCAGGGGAATGTGCTCACATGCTTGAATTTGCTGCTTAGGACTTGTCTGCTGCGCTGAGATGGCACACTTAGGAATTTGTAAGGGATTTCCCTCCCATTACATTTGGGAGGTTTGCAGAGAAGTCTCCAGGTCCTGCAGTAATACACATAAGAGGAACATTTTTTTAAATGTAACTTTGTATTTTGAAGTAATTTTGTACTTAACATACACAAAAATGTTGCACAAGTAGTGTGTAGAGTTCCCTTATTTCCTAGACCTGGCTTCTCCTGATATTAACGTCTTACATGACTACAATATGATGATCAGAACCAGGAAATTTATATGGTTTTCGTAGAGTTAACTAGTCAGTTGTCCTATTGATGTCTTATTTCAGGTCCATGATCTAGTTCAGGGTACTAGATCACATTTAGTCGTCAAATCTCTTTTGTCTCCTCTAATCTGAGACATAGTCTTTCTTCGTTTTTCATGACCTTGACAGAGTTAAAGAGGATTGCCCAATTATTTTGTAGAATCCTTCGATTTGGATTTGTCTGATGTTTCTTCATGGTGAAACTCAGGTTACCCATTTTCACAGCCACAGAAGTGATGTTGTGCTGTATCTTTCTTGGTGCGTGATGTCAGGGCATAGATGTCAGTATGCTTGTTACTAGTGACATTAACTTTGATCACTTGATTAAAGTGGTGTTTGTGAGGTTTCTCTATGAAGCTCTTTTTCTCTTTGTAAATAAGTATCTTGGGAGATACTTTGAGACTTTGTAGATAATCTGTTTCTTATCCTTTGACTAAGAAACCTAGTATCCATTGGTGATTCTTGCCTGCAACAATTATGTTTGGCAGATGGTGATTTTCTCTTCCCATCATTCCTTCTGCATTTATTAATTGGGATTCTACTGTAAGGGAGAGCTTGCTCTTCTCCTTCATTTACTTATTTAATCAATTATTTATATCAGTATGGACCCAATGACATTTATTTTATTCTGTGGGTTATAATCCATTACCATAATATATTCTATACTCCTTTGTTTTAGATATGGCTATTGGGCCTCCTTCCAAGTTGACATCCTGTGTTTTATTATCCCTTATCATTTCTTTCGAGCTCTACTTCAGAAGATGTACCAGGCTCATCTTCTGCTTGTTCTCTAGTCCTGCTATCATGCATTTCTCCAAGGAGCTTCAGTTCATTTTATTGAAGAATGGCATTTAGAAACCAAGGTTGTATCCATATTGCTCCTGGGTATTTGAGACAACTTTTGATGGCCTGATGGAGATTGGAAATGAAGGCTGGCTTTCCAAAGCTACTGAGGGGGATAACCTGGGAAAGCATCCTGGCTTCTGTTTGGAGCTGAGCATAGAGCACATTATGGATGAGGCTGCAGATTCATCTATGGACCAGCACCCACGCTGGGTACCCCACCACAGAAAAAAGCCAGTTTGTTAACCAGAAATCAGAGTCATGCCTCACTCAGGCAGTTGTCAAGTTAGCACCAGGAAGTAGCTTAAAAGGAAAAATCCCAGTAATATTTGAAAGAGGGAAAACTCCAAAGGCGTGGAGTGTTACATGAGAGCAGGAACCTGGAGAGGAACCTGAGTCACTGCCCCAGCACTGCCCGTTCTGTGGGGACTTTGTGCTCCTGGCCAGAATTCTTTGAGACAGAGTAGGGGAGGCACTGTGTGAACGGTCTGGCGTGGCTGGTAAACACGGCTGTTTCCACTGGCAGCATACTATGGTCAGCAGCAGCTTTTTTTTTTTTTTTTTTTCCTTTTTAAAAAGATTTTATTTATTTCTTTGGTAGAGATCACAAATAGGCAGAGAGGCAGAAGCAGGTTCCCTGCTGAGTGGAGAGCCCAATGTGGGGCTCGACCCCGGGACCCTGGGATCATGACCTGAGCTGAAGGCAGAGGCTTTAACCCACTGAGCCACCCAGGTGCCCAGCAGCAGCTTTTTACTGGTGGTTATACAATGGCTGGTTTTTACCATTCTTGGTCTCCTTCTCTTTCTAAATGTCAGCCTCTGAGCAGATTTCTTTCATCAATCACCCAGCTAGCATGGTGCCAATTCGATAAGCCAAAACCTAGGCTTCTTTCCCCAAAGAGCAGGAAGTCCAGAATAGGTTTATTTTGAATTTTTCTTGTGGAGAGAGAATTTGTTTGGTTGTTACTCCTTTCTTTCAAAGCTTGAGAAAATGTACCAAAGCCACATGAACAAAAGTTGCAAGCATCACTGTCATTTGTGAATGGTGTTTGCTTTTTTTTCAGCCACAATGTCTGAAATTCTGTCATTGGCAACTTGGAATGTTTAACCTTAATTTTTTAAAAAGACTATTTATTTATTTGACAGAGAGAAAGTGAGAGAGGGAACACAGGCAGGGGGAGTGGGAGAGGGAGAAGCAGGCTTCCTACTGAGCAGGGACCCTGATGCAGGGCTCAGATCATGACCTGAGCTGAAGGCATCTGCTTAACAACTGAGCCATCCAGGTGTCCCTTAAATTTTTTAATATAGAAAATTTCAAACATACAAAAGCAGAGAAAAAAAAAAGCAGAATAGTATGTTAAGCTAAGCTCTCATCATGTTTCTATCACCCAGCTGTAATAATTACCAACCCATAAACCAATTATGTTTTATTTATACATTCATAATCTCTCCCTCAGACTTTTTTGACATAAATCAGTTATCACATAATTTCATCTGTAAGTATTTTAGTATGTATATTTAAGTGATAAGATTCTTTTTTTAAAGTTTTTATTTTAATTCCAGTTAGTGAATGTATAGTCTTACTTTAGTTTCAGGTGTACAATATTGTGATTCAGGAATTCCATACATTACCTGGTGCTCATCACGGCAAGTGCCCTCCCATCCCCTTTCCCCCTCCCCTCTGATAAGCATCAGTTTGCTCCCTAGAGTTAGATATGGAACGCTTCATGCATTTGTATGTCATCTTTGTGCAGGGGCCATGCTCATCTTCTCTGTATCATTTCAATCTTAATATATGTGCCACTGAAGCAAGCATGATATTCCTTTTTTTAAAAAGTATAACTACAGGGTACCTGGGCGGCTCAGTGGGTTAAAGCCTCTGCCTTTGGCTCAGGTCATGATCCCAGGATTCTGGGATCGAGCCCTGCATCACGCTGTCTGCTCAGCAGAGAGCCTGCTTCCCTTCCTCTCTCTCTGCCTGCCTCTCTGTGAAATTGTGATCTCTGTCTGTCAAATAAATAAATAAAATCTTAAAAAAAAAAGTATAACTACAGTATGATTGCATTGTAAAAAAATTAATCATAATTCCTTGATTTTTAAATCTCTAGCCTGATCAGATTTACATGATTTCATTTTTTTTTACAGACTCAAAAATTGTCCATGCAAAATTGCAAATATTGCTTCCTGTGGCTCCTTAAATCTCTTTAAGTTTTAGATTCTTCTCCTCCCTCTCCCCTGCAATTTATTCATTGAAACTAGATCATTTGTCCCGTAAGATTACGTATAGACTAAATTTTGCTGTTTGCATCTCTGTGGTGCCATTTAACTTGTCCTCTGTCCCCCATGTTTACTGTGAATGGGTAAGTCTAGAGGCTTTGTTACATTTAGATTCCTGGTAGGGGTGGTAAAATACAAGTGGTGCTCTATGCTTCCGTGACTTGGATGTAGAAGGCGTGGTTTGTTCTTTGTATGTTAAAGTTGATGCTATTCACAATTCATTCATTAGGGGTTACAAATTGGTGATAATTCTACTTTAATCATTCATTCTTCATGTAGTAGCTAGAATATTTCAATAAAAAGAAACTTCTCATAAACTATGGGTTATCTTGAGATAGAGTTAGGGTAGGAATGGTGGAAAATGTTTGCTTCCTTTTTAATTTATTGTTTTGAAGTAACACTTTGGTTTTCTAGTCTCTGACGATGACTTCTGTGTGTGTTTTAAGTGTCATTATGAATGAATGCATAGGTTTATACATACTTGTCATGTTTCAATCCATTGCTGGTGTTATTCTTAAAGATGAGCTCATTGTTACATGTTTGAAGCCGTTAGGAGTCTCTTCAGGCTAGCTCTGAAGGCATTGTGCACCAATCCCAGTAGTCTTTGGTAGCTTTGATAAATACTTCAAGCTCACCCTGTCCTGATCTGTAGTCTGCTGTTTCTCCAAGGGACACTGGTGCCTTTTAGGAGAGACTGGTATTTAGAGTCCAGAGTCTGGGTGCTGGGAATGAAGTTTTAATCTCACTGTGAATGAGATTGGGGTGGCAAGGCTGTGTAGATCCCGATCTCTGCAGAGAATGCAGCTTGCTGTGGGAGGATGTCCATTTTGTAGTTGAATAACAGAAAATAGTCTAAATTTTATTTGATAGGTGTGGTCTTGTCTCCCATGTTGATAAAGGCAGGGTAATATATTTGCAGGTGACACGAGTCCACCTACCTTTCCTGAGTAGTAGGCACAGGAGGCACCAATCTGGTCATATATGCAGATCTGGGATTAGCAGACAAGACCCACAGACTTGTCCTGTCTTGCAGAGCTCCCTAGCCCCCATGACTGCAGGGCCCCAGGTTGCAGGTCAGTATCCAGGTCTCTGAAATATACTCATTAGGATCTCTTGAATACTGAATTAAAAGCTATCTGTTATATTTACTTAGAAGGGATCTATCTAGTATTTGTTACTTTCTTTACTTACTAAGTGAGCCACAAAGTAAGAAAGCAACCATCTCCTTAAAAGGGGCTGTTTAGATAGCTGCCTTCATGACAGATACACCGTGTCTTTTTCCTAGTCTTAGAGAATAGCAAAGAAACATCTGTTTCATAATTACATGGTGGCATTTTCCCTAATAAATGCCTGTGTAGACCATTACATTAAGCATAGGGAGAGTTTAGTAAAAGAAAATTACTTAGCGCTTTTCCAGCCTCTGTTCTCACTTCATTATTGGGGCATTTCTTTTTTTTTTTTTTTTTTTCTTTTAAAGATTTTATTTATTTGTCAGAGAGAGAGAGAGAGAGAGTGTGTGTGTGCACAGGCAGACAGAATGGCAGGCAGAGGCAGAGGGAGAAGCAGGCTCCCTGCTGAGCAAGGAGCCCAATGTGGGATCCCAGGATGCCGGGATCATGACCTGAGCCCAAGGCAGCCGTTTAACCAACTGAGCCACCCAGGCGTCCCTATTGGGGCATTTCTGAACACTGGATTCTGGTTAGAGAGCTAGTGTTTTGCCGATGGGCCCTAGAGGCTGTGTAAAGGAGAACTGGGCCCTCACTTGGCCTCCTATCCCTGTATGTAAACTGGGATTTAAAACAATGCTTTTTTTGTACTTGTGGGTATGGTTGTTGCAAGGCGAGTTAGCTTGTGATCTTAATACAATTTCTTTTCTTTCAGGAAAAAAAATGCAAAAATCAAGACAGGGTATAAGCGGGAGCACATCAACCTGGGCTGCGATGTGGATTTCGACATTGCCGGTCCTTCAGTCCGGGGCGCTGTGGTGCTGGGCTATGAGGGCTGGCTGGCTGGCTACCAGATGAATTTCGAGACTGCGAAGTCTCGAGTGACCCAGAGCAACTTCGCGGTTGGCTACAAGACTGACGAATTCCAGCTCCACACTAACGTGTAAGTGTATGTGATTGTGGTGTGTGAGTGTGTGCAGAAGGGAGATGGCTTTTCAAGCTCAATTTTTAATCACTTTAGAGTGTGTTGAAATCAGATGAGCCAAATGGCCTGCTGATATTTTTCTGTTTCCCACCTGCCCATTTCCTGAAGTGGCTCAGGTTCTTTGTGTTCTAGAGACTGTCATTGTTGTCACTGGTACACACAGAATGACTGCTCAATTACAGCAGTGGCATGATGTCTGTCCAGAGGAGAGTCCCTTCCCTGCTAGTGTCCTTTTGTGGACATTTAAGCACCTTTCATTTTAGTAACAAAATGGCAGGGAGAGGTGCCACTGTCTTTTTCTCTGTGTGATGCCTGAGGTCAGGTTGCTGTGGTAAATGAAATGCAGATCTGAGAGACAGGTTAGGGAATGGTGATCTCAGTTGCATAGTGTCTTTTCCACATGGCATAGCATGCACAAGTTTATTACCTACCAGACAGTACATGAAGGGGAGAGAAAAGTGCAGATTAGGTTAGAGAGCCCCTTGTAATCAATCTTGGGAGTTAAAATGGAGTGCTGCTGATTTAGGTGAATGGAAATGCACATTTCAGCCCCAAATCCCCTAGGCATGAGAAACTAACCTATGGCACAACTGGGGGACAACTTTACCAATTTTCTTTCTTCCCACTAGAGGTCACTAAAGAAGTGACTTCTTAAAGATCTAATAACATTTCCATTTGCAAACTTTTTTGAAGAATTTTTACCCAGTAGTTCCCCCTTTTCTGCCCTTTTACTTTCCACGATGTCGGTTGACAGTTCCACAGTCAGCCACAGTCTGGAAGTAGATGATCTCCTTCTGATGTATTGTCAGAAGGTCAGTAGTGGCCTGATGCTGTGTCACATGTCTGTGTCATTCACCTCACTTTCATCCCATCGTGTAGGCATTTGTCATTTCACATCATCCCAAGAAGGTTGTATACTGGGCTGCCTGGGTGGCTCAAATGGTTAAGCATCTGATTTCTGATTTCAGGTCATGATCTCAGGGTCGTGAGATTGAGCCCCATGTCGGTGTGGAGCCTGCTTAAGATTCTCTCTCTCTCTTTGCTTCTGCCCCTCCCGCCTCCCAAAAAACAAAACAATATGAAGGTGTATACAATATAATATTTTGAGAGGCCACATTCATATAACTTCTATTACAATAGTTGTTGTATTGTATTGTTATTGTATTGTTACAATAGTTGTATTTTTTTTTTAAAGATTTTATTTATTTATTTGACAGACAGAGATTACAAGTAGACAGAGAAGCAGGCAGAGAGAGGAAGGGAAGCAGGATCCCTGCTGAGCAGAGAGCCCGATAAGGGGCTCGATCCCAGGACCACGGGATCATGACCTGAGCTGAAGGCAGAGGCTTTAACCTACTGAGCCACCCAGGCACCCCACAATAGTTGTATTTTATTAAAATAAAAAATTAGAAGTTATTGTTGCTAATTCCTTACCATGTCTAATTTATATTTTAAATTTAAATTTGTCTCAGAGATGTATGTATAGGAGAAAATATAGTATATACAGGGGTTCGCTACTGTGGTTTCAGGCATCCGCTGGGGGTCTTGGAACATACATCCTGCAGATAAGGGAACACTATTCTAATTAATATAATTGACATAAGAGAATATAATATAACAGATATTAATATAATTTTTGAATTTTTTAAAACTAGGAAATCACAGGAAAACCATAGTGAAGGACAGTCCAGGGTTTCCTGGGCTGGGAGTGGGAGTGTGTGACTACTAAGGGGTGGAATGAGATTTGGGGGTGATGGGATTGTTCAGTATCCTAATTATAGTGGTGGTCACACAAATATTGCACATGTGTTAAAATCCATAGAAGTGTACACCAAAAAAAGTAAAGAAAAAAAATGTAAATTCAAAAAAAGGTAGCATACAAAAGTGTCACAGGAAAAATAGTGCAAGTAATAGAAGGGTTTTTTAAAGTTAGAGTTTTGACTGAAATGGAAAGTTTTTCTTGGTTTGGAATTGGAAATTGGTACCAGTTCTAGGAAGAACAATGGCTATTAGCTGTTTCCCCCACATACCTGAGCCTCATGTACCTGATTTTAAAATAAGTGGACATGGTTTATTTTTAGCTGGTGTAGGAACAGCTGACACGGCTAATCCGGGTTGCCCTGGTGCGCGTGGAGGCCCCGATGTGTAGTAGAGATTCTTTGTGCTTTATATAGTTGGATTTGAACAATGACTTCCCTCTGTTTATGGTTTTGAGAGCTTGCAGTACAGGAAGGCAGTGTTGCCAGTTTTAGAATATATTTTTAAAAAACTGACAGTTTTTTTTGGACAAACATGTGAACCCAAGAAAAACTTCCAATTTCAGTTATACTAAAATCACTCAGAAATCTATTATCTAGGACAAGCTGCTATTTTGTAACATCCTCGGATTTTCTGAAGAATTTAGGATGCCATGTGGATCAGGGGTTGCCTGGGCTAAACCTGTACTTACTGGAAGCACAATGTCTGTATGATTGAATTTCAGGGAAAACTTCAGCATTTAGAATGTATTTATGAGCGTCTACTTCAGGGAGAGTGTAGTGGTGAGGAGCAGAGTTAGCAGTGAATCAGCAAGAATTTGTCCTTGGATTAGTAAGTTCTAAGGCCTTTGCTGAATTCCACAGCACATAGGCTGTGCCTTACCAGTTTCCGGTGACATTTCTACTTGAAACACCCAAAGTGATGAGGCGGAACTTTTTCATGTTAAGAATGTGAAGAAGTGGAGGGGGATATTTCCAGAAGCTGGAGTCAGTATGGTGTGTTTGGAAGAGAGGAAGGAGTTTGTCCCAGTTGGGTTTCATTCTGTTTTTGAAAGAGACATTTTGTAATGCACCAAGTAGCTCCTTTTCATTGCATCAGAACTGCAAATACCGGCAGTTTGGGCCAAGAGTTTCACACAGGTGAACAAGTTGGAATTGCAGTGAAACTCTTATGTCATCACTGTACCCCCAGGAGGCCAGGTCGCTTTTGACTGTGTCTTTGCAGCAAGCAGTGGCTGTAGCTGGGGTGCTAAGGGCTATAACTGCCTTCTGAAAAATATGAGTGGCCCAGCCTTTCTTACCATTTCTGACTGAGTTCTCTTCTCATTTGCTTCTCTTTCCTTACTATTGTTATGATAGACACATTTATAAAAGTAATAACATTAGCAGTAGCAACAGCAAAACCCCCCCCCCCCCCAAGAATCCCAGGGTCTTAGTTGCTGCATTTATTCATTCATTCATTCATTTATAGAAAGTATGAACAGAGGGAGGGGCAGAGGGAGAGAATCCCGAGCAGACTCCCTACTGAGCAGGGGAGCCCGACTCGGGGCTCCATCCCATGACCCTGACATCACGCCCTGAATTGAAATCAAGAGTTGGACGCTCAATTGACTGAGCCACTCAGGTGCCCCGTTGCTGCTTTTATTTTTTTATTTTTAAATTTTTTAAGGTTTTATTTATTTATTTGACAGAGAGAGACAGTGAGAGAGGGAATACAAGCAGGAGAATCGGGAGAGAGAGAAGCAGGCTTCCTGTGGAGCAGGGAGCCTGATGTGGGGCTCCATCCCAGGAGGCTGGGATCATGACCTGAGCTGAAGGCAGATACCCAACGACTGAGCCACCCAAGCGCCCCACTGCTTTTACTTTAAAGAATATTTTGGAAGCCAGCTTCAAGTTCCATGCAGCCTGAGATTCCTGCCTTTGGGTGTTTCTGGCGATGGTTCAGATAGCCTTTCCCTTCCTCTGAACCCTCCCAACTCCAGTGTCTGTTCCATTCCTATCAGACTTTTCCCTAATTGGGTGGGTACCTGTTTTGTGATCACTTTGGTTCATTTACAGCACCCCTGTCCTCTGTTAGACTTGGACAGCTGTGCCCAATTGCAGCCTGCCTTTGGGGGTGGATTAGCATCTATGCTGTGCTTGTTTGCAGAAACGATGGGACAGAGTTTGGTGGCTCCATTTATCAGAAGGTGAACAAGAAGTTAGAGACCGCTGTCAATCTGGCCTGGACAGCAGGAAATAGTAACACTCGCTTTGGAATAGCAGCCAAATATCAGATCGACCCTGACGCCTGCTTCTCGGTGAGTACCTGTGGAATCATGCATTGCCCAGGCGCCACATGATGGTGGGGTTGGAGTCCTTCTGGATTGCTGGGGTTGCATGCTTGGGCTGGAGATTTTCTCACTGGGAGAGAGTTTGAAATGAAAAAGTGCTAGTAGTAATCGTGCTGACCGTGGGTGCCAGGCACTGTGTGCTACCCATTATATGTAGGTTACTGTATTTAATTCTTACACAACCCATTTGAGGTAAGTGCCTTTACAAAAAAATAATCATCCCAACCCTCTGTGCACAAATGGGGAAATTCAGAGAGGTCAGTGGCCAATGGGGCAGACATTTGGTACGTGCTGGGGCCTGGACTTGATGATTTGCTGGGGAGCCTCCTCTTCTAATCATCCCTTGTTCCTGCACACTGTAAAGGGGTTTACTTTGAATCTGAAGGTTTTCTTTTCTTTCTTTTTTTTTTTTTTTGTTTTTAAGATTTTATTTATTTATTTATTTATTTATTTGATGAGAGAGAGAGATCACAAGTAGGCAGAGAGCTAGTCAGAGAGAGATGGGAAGCAGACTCCCTGCTGAGCAGAGAGCCCCATGTGGGGCTTGATCCCAGGACCCTGAGATCATGACCTGAGCCGGAGGCAGAGGCTTAACCCACTGAACCACCCAGGCGCCCCATGAATCTGAAGGTTTAAATGTTCATTTTTCTTCTCATTTCTCATTCTCTTGCCTCCTGTATTGGATATTAAGAAACCAGGCCCTGGCATTTAGCAGTTGACTTGTAATCATGCAGACTCAGTGGCTTTGCTCACGGACCCTTGAGTTGCACGATTTTTGCATTAAATCCTGTTGAACTCATCTCTGTTGTCACAGGGCACTACTAGCTGCATCCCTTTTGGGGTGGAATGAGGAAATCTCGTGTTGCAGGATGGTCTTTATGTAATTTACAAATAGGCCATTTGAAGTCTGAAATGGCAACGAATCTGGCTCCTTTCCAAGCACTTAGAAACAAAGGAAAAGGGGCCTTAATAATTAGATGGGATAAGCAAAAAGGAAGAGCCAGATAGGGCACTGTCTGCTGGAAGATCTTCCTTCCCACTACTTTGTTCTTTCTCATGAGAGTTGTCAGGTCAGAAAACAGCATTCAAGCAGGAAAACATGCACGTTGGCAGCCTCAGCTTTTTCCAGGACTTGGTGTTCTCATGGCTTGAGATCGCTCTGCTCCTGACCTCTTCATATTTCACAAGAAAGAGGCCAGAGAGAGGCCCAGATTTCCCTAAAACTCAGGCAGAAGAACAAGGGCAAAATCATTATTGACCCAACTGCTTTATTCAACTTAATTATTTTTTTAAAGATTTTATTTATTTATTTGAGAGAGAGTGAGCACAAACAGGAGAGGAGAAGCAAACCCCCACTGATCAGGGAGCCTGACGCTGGACTCAGTGCTGGGACTCTTGGACCATGACTTGAGCTGAAGGCAGACTCTTAACTGACTGAGGTACCCAGGTGCCCCTGAACTTAATTATTAATCAGCATTCACTAAGTGCTGAAATTTAAGTGACTGGCTAAGTCATTCTTTTACTCTAATGTTCATTTTATTTTTTTATTTTAAAATTTTATTAATTTATATGACAGAGATCACAAGTAGGTAGAGAGGGAGGCAGAGAGAGAGGGGGGAAGCAGGCTCCCTGTGGAGCAGAGAGCCCGATGAGGGGCTCAATCCCAGGACCCTGGGATCATGACCTGAACCAAAGGCAGAGGCTTTAACCCACTGAGCCGCCCAGGCGCCCCTCTAATGTTCATTTTAAATTCAGGCATGGCATTGCCAAACCTTCTTCATGTCACTATGATTTTTGCTTCCTTTTTTCATGAAGGGAAAACTTTTTTTTTTTTTTTAATATTTTATATATTTGAGAAAGTGAGAGAAAGTGAGGAGCGTGCGTGAGCAGGGGCAGAGGTAGAGAGAGAAGCAGGCTCCCAGCTGAACAGGGAGCCCAATGCCAGGCTCGATCCCAGGACCCTGGGATCATGACCTGAGCTGAAGGCAGGCACTTAACCAACTGAGCCACCTAGTTGCCCCCATGAAGGGAAAATTCTAACAGTGTTATGCCTTTAAAAAAAAAAAAAAAGAGCCTCAATTATTCCATCTGACATTTGCTGTTTTCCCTTATCCTAATAAACAGATTTTGAAAAAGTCTTCCATATAAGAAAGGCTTATATTTCTCTGGCCACAAATGAAAGTCTTTACCTGTTATAACTTAAATATAGATCTCTGCACAGTATAAATGAAATTGGGCATTTATACCTTAAGAAATCAAATTTAAATAATAATTTCCTTTTAATTGACAGTTGTGTTGACTCTTTGAGTTTCTTTTCTGAGACTTAGCTCTCAGATTTGATATATTTCATGTTAAATTTAATGAATCCCATAAACAAAGTGATTAGGAAAAAGAATTTGATCCTGAATTCCAGGGTTGGTTGATTACAGAGTTCTTACTCATTTTGGAGATGGAAACAAGAAGTACTTGAGAATTTCACTCTGTCTTATCTTTCCCTTGACTAGGCTAAAGTGAACAACTCCAGCCTGATAGGTTTAGGATACACTCAGACCCTAAAGCCAGGTATGTATGTGTTGCTTGTACAAATTCATGAAATCAGTTCTTAAAGAAAAATTGGGGTGGTGGTTTGCTGCTTTATGTTACTACTCTTATAATACCTATGTTATACATTATAGATGAGTATATATAAAGTTTTATAATGAAGTGTTTATAAAAGGACATAGAGTCATTATAAAACATTTGGAGACTAGAAGTAGTAAGTAGGAGAGAAAAAGGCCAGGGCTAACATACATTACACTTTTGGTTATTTTTTCCCCTCTGTTTTTCCAGTGTGTTTATAATGCTTGATACTTATTTCCAGCAGGTTCTTAAAACGAGCCCATAGATCATCCTCACTGTATAACTGTTGTGCAGGTTTCTTCTGCACAGTTAGCTAGACCAGTCCATGGTGTCTTAGAGCTACAGAGATGGTACCATTTTGGCATTAGTTTGGCCAAATTGGGTCTTTGAGCTCTAGAAATCTAAGAGTACATGATGGCAGATCAAGCTATTGTAGGGAAAACATCAGTTAGTTGTATGCATGTGTCTGTGTTTGTGTGCATGCTGAGTGTGTGACCGTGGAGTCTGATTCATGGTTAGGTTTCATTCCAAGGCATTTTTGCTGAAGAAGTTTGCTGCCTGGTGCCAGTGGTAGAGAGATTATTGTAGCAGGGGGTGATGAGAGGACAAAGAAAAGTGGACTCCCTAAAGTGGATTTGGGTAGGCTGTGGAATAATAATTAGTGTTTTATAAGCTCATTCCAGGCTACCAATTAATTAGTCCAGTGGTGATCAGTAAGAGGCATTGATGGGTCACGTGGTTTTGCTTTGCTGATCACACACAGTTGAAGCAGGTTCTGAATTCACTGGGGTCTTGCCAGTGTGCTTTGAGATGCCTCGTATATTAACCATTCTTCTGTGTGTTGACCTTTCTTATCTGTTCTCTCCTCCCTCTTCCCTTTCCCTGGGACTCTTCCCCCTGCAGGTATCAAACTGACGCTATCAGCTCTGCTGGATGGCAAGAATGTCAATGCTGGTGGCCACAAGCTTGGTCTAGGACTGGAATTTCAGGCATAAATGAATACTGTACAATCGTTTAATTTTAAACTATTTTGAGCATAGCTACCTTCAGAATTTAGTGTACCTTTTAATGTTGTATGTCTGGGATGCAAGTATTGCTAAATATCATGTTAGACCTCCAGGTTAAAGATGATTCAGCTTTAAGGTGTTACCCTTTCAGAGGTACAGAAGAAACCCAGTTCCAAGAAAAGTCCTTTGAGCTGTAGACTTGGAGGAGCTTGGGGCCCCCTCTATAGAGTTCAGGTTTCTTTTTTATCTAGAAATGGCTGCAAATGGAAGCTGATAATTTGTAGGCACTTTGTTCATTGGTATTGAGTACATGAATGAAATTATGACGTCTTGAGAATTGAACTGGGTTTCCTTTCTGAAGGAAGGAGAGACTCATGGGTGGTAATGTACACATTCATCTGAAAGAGACTTTTTTAGACAGATTTTCCTGACCTGTTTCCACTCCAGTCCATCACCTCTTTTACACCAAAAGTAGTCTGCAGGGTGTGGTAGCTGTTTCTTTTGTGCCATTTTGGGGGTGGAAAAGTTGGATGTGATGAAGCCAATAATTCAGGACTTAATTCCCTCTCATGTTGTGGTTTTCTGCCCTTGCACCAGAGTATGAAATAGCTTCTAAGAGTCCTAGCTCTGAGCTGGGAAGAGTCTCTGTGACTGTAATCGCATTGTGACAACACTCGGAATCGAAATTGGACTTGTTATATTCTCGCCACTCAGTTTATTTTTTAGCCGTTTAATGGGTACATTTTAGAGTCTTCCATTTTGTGTGGAATTAGATCCTCCCATTCAAATGCTGTAATTAACATCACTTAAAGTAAAACTTGAATAAAATATTGAAACCTCATTCTTTTGTTGTCTTTATTAATAAAAGTATAAGTGAACAGGGCATTTGTTTGGCATTTGTGTTTGTACTGTGTGTGTGTGTGTATGTGAGAGAGAGAGAGAGAGATTTTTAGTTTTCTATTGTTGCATAACAAATTAGCCAAATAGTTGCTTAAAACAACACTCATTTATTTCCCAGGCCTGTAGTTCAGAAGTCTAGCATGGTGTGACTGGGTTCTCTGTTAAGATTCTCATGATGCGGAAATTAGGATGTCTGTCGGACTGTGTTCTCTTCTGGAGCTTGGGGTCCTCTTCCAGGCTGACATGGTTGTAAGAGAATTCAACTCCTTTTGGTTGTAGGATAATGGTCCTCATGTCCTTGCTGGCCATCAAGTGGGGTTCCTCTCAGCAAATAGAGGCCAGTGCATTCCTTGCCATATGGTCTCCTCCCATCTTCAAAGCTGGAATGGAAGAATTCCCTTACTGTCAAATCCCTCTCACACTTGAAATCTCTAGGAGGAGCACCAGCCACACCTTACCCCTTTTAAAAATTATATATATATATATATTTATATATTTTATATAATTTTATATATTTTATATATATATTTTAATATAATATATAATATATATATTATATATATATTTTTATATATTTATATATTTTATATATTTATATATATTTTATTATATTTATTATTTATATAATTATTATATAATTATTATTATATTTAATATTATTATATTTATTATATATATATATATATATATATATATATATATATTATATATATATATATATAAAAGATTTACTTATTTGAGAGAGAGTGCATGTGGGGGGAGGAGAATCTCAGTGTGGAGCCCAGTACAGGGGTGGATCGCATGACCCTGAGATCATGACCCCAGCCACAATCGAGAGTTGGACACTTAACTGAGTGTCCAACTGAGCCAGCCAGGTGCCCCTATTTTTTGTTTATTGAGGTAAAATTGACAGAACATATTAGTTTCAGGTGTACAGCATGATTCAATATTTGTATATATTGCAAAATAATCACTACATCTAGTTACATCTGTCACCACACAGTTATAATTTTTTCCCCTTGTGATAAGAACTTCTAAGATCTACTCTCTTAGCAACTCTCAAATACACAATCTAGTATTACTAACTATAGTCACCATGCTGTATGTGGCATTCCCCAGGACTTAAACTCATTTTTTCTAAAAAGATTTTATTTATTCATGAGAGACAGACAGAGGGAGGAACAGCTGAGTAGGGAGCCTGACATGGGACTTGATCACAGGACCCCAAGATCATGACCTGAGCTGAAGGCAGATGCTTAACTGACTGAGCCACCCAGGTGCCCTTTAACTCATTTTGTAACTGCCCCAACCCTTCTAAAGTCTCACCTGATTAGGTGAGGCCCTCTGAGGAAAATCTGCCCTTCTTAAAATCTAATGTGCCCTTTAATAACCTAATCACAGTAATGATATCCCATCATATTCACAGGTCCCTCCTACACTCAAGGGCAGGAGATCATACAAAGGCATGGATCATTGGGGTTTGTTCTAGAAATTCTGTAATGTCTTATTTATTCATTTATTTAAAAAGATTATCTTTTTTTAAAGATCTTATTTTTTTTTAAGATTTTATTTATTTATTTGGCAGGGACAGACAGAGAGAGAGGGAACACAGCAGGGGGAGTGGGAGAAGGAGAAGTAGGCTTCCTGGCAAGCAGGGACCCCAATGTGGGGCTTGATCCCAGGACCCTGGGATCATGACCTGAGCCGAAGCCAGACACTTAACCAACTGAGCCACCCAGGCGCCCCATGTATTATTTATTTTTTTAAAAGATTTTATTTATTTGACAGATGAGTGAGCACAAGCAGAGGGAGCAGCAGAGGAAGAGGGAGAAGCAGGCTCCCCACCAGGGAAGGAACCCAACTCAGGGTTTGATCCCAGGACCCTGGGATCATGAGCTGAGCCAAAGGCAGATGCTTAACTGTCTGAGTCACCCAGGCGCCCTAGAATTCTGCAATTTAGATTTTAAAAAATGACAATGTGTAAATTTCAAACATTTACAAAGTAGAAGAGTAAACTATGTATATATTATCCAGCTTCAGTAAATGTGAACTTATTTTCTATTCAAATATATATATGTATATGTATGTGTGTGTGTGTGTGTGTGTGTGCATATGTGTAATGGATGTTTGGAAGTGACAATGCCAAACAAGATTTACTTAAGCATTTTGTGTCTCCCAAAACTTTTTGGCCTCAGTATTTGTCATACTGTCTTCATTGGTCGGGTTCATGAGTCTCTGTATCTATTTCAAAGTGAACTTGTGAATTTCTCCAGAGATTTTGGCACAAAATGGTTGTTGGGTATATCCAGTCAGATGCCAGTTACAGTACTGGTATTTTGAAATATATGAAGGGCCCTGTGAGTATTGAGAGTATATTTCCCTCCCCACTTACATAAATATCTGCCTGTTGTATGCAGTATGTCAGAATATTGTGCAAAATCCCCCGAGTTCTGGTGTGGGGACAAAAGGAAGAAAGTGGACAAAGAAGAGAAGATTGAAGGTGAGTTTATTAGGGAAAAAGGCTAATGTCTAAAGCTCCCAACAAGCAGAAGCTGGAATTGAGAGTCTTATTCGCTAAACTGAGTGGTGGTTTGTGTACTCAGAGAAGGGAGAGCTCCAAGGGAATTTGGGAAGACTTTGTATCCTGGCTACCGTGAAGGGTTTGGAATAAGGGCGCCATTCAGTCTGTCTAGGCTTGTGGTGGGCTTAGAGAAACGAACATGAATGACCTCTTAGTTTTCTTACCAACACAGAGTTTGTGTGTTTCTGAGCTGTCACTGGGGCCAGATAAATGTTAAGGGAAATCAGATTCAAGAGAAGAGGGGCCCCTCCTTAGAGGGGCAGTTCCGCTATGTCTCTGGAGGATTTTTCTGTGGGAATCATGGAGATCAGAGTGGTGAAGCTATGGGTACAGCAAATGTCTTGCTTCATGCCACAAAGATTTTCCTGCAGATCAATCCAGTGGAACTTCTATGATTTTAAGCCTACAGACATTTATTTAAGAAACATTTGCAGACACTCTGTTTATGACAACTTTTTATAACTAATGGCATTTAGTAAAATCCATTTTTAGAAAAAAAAAATTTGCAGAACAAACAGGCCAAAGCATGTGTCAAGGCTGTGAGGGAATGCTAATCTGCATTTTCATATATTGGGGGTTTTAAGTCACAAAATTTAAAAAGTAACAGAAGCATATTGTAGGAAATGTGGAGGCTGTTTGCACCCTACTTTCTGGCCTGCTTTTCGTGCTTTTTCTCCATTACGCCTTTACCATTGTATAGTGTGTATTTTGCACTATTGTCTTCCTCACAAACTGTACAAAGGGTATGTGGTTTGTTAATTGCTGTATACTGAAATATGAGAAGGTGCTAAATATCTGTTGAAGTAATAAATAATTAGGAGAAAGATAAAAAGTAAAATATTTACCTATAATTCCACCACCTAGATACAGCTGCTGTGAACAGTTGGGTTTCATTTGCCTTTGGGAGAGGAAGGGCAGCTACTTCCCTTTCAACGTTTTTTTAAAAAGATTTTAATTTATTTGAGAGAAAGAGAGAGAGCAGGAGAGGCAGAGGGAGAGAGAATCCGAAGCAGAGTGCCCCCTGAGCATGGAGGTGGAGGTAGGGCTTGATCTCACCGCCCTGAGATGGTGATTTGAGCCAAAATCAAGAGCTGGCCGCTTAAGTCAGTCAGAGAAAGACAATTACCTATGATTTTACTCCTATGTGGAATTTAAGAAACAAAACGGGAGTACGGGGGAAGGGAGGGGAAAATAAAACGAAATGAAATCAGAGAGAGAGACAAACCCTGACATTCTTAATCATAGGAAACAATCTGAGGGTTGTTGGAGGGAAGGGGGAGCGTGGGAGGAGGGGGGGATGGGTAACTGGCTGATGAGCATTAAGGATGGCACCTAATGGAATGAGCACTGGGTGTTATATAACACTGATGAATCACCGAACTCAACCTCTGAAACTGATAATACACTATATGTTAATTAATTGAGTTAAAAAAAAAAAAGTTGGTTGCTTAACCCACTGAGCCACCCAGGTGCCCCTTTCTTCTAACAATGTTTTAGGGGCACCTGGCTGGTTCAGTCCATAAAGCATGTCACACTTGATCTCAAGGTTGTAAGTTCGGGTCCCACTTTGGGTATAGAGATTACTGAAAAATAGTCTTAAAAAAACCAAACAAACCAATGTTTTAAAATACTTCCCTGAACTATAGAGTATCCCGTCACATGGAAGGCAGGGAGGGCCGCGCTCTGACCCTCTCTACGTCTAACACTTTACAGCCTCATGCCGCCAGGGGCTTGCGTGGGGCGGACTGGCTGCAACAGCTCCATACGCTTCCTCCTTGGCGGGTTTCCTGAGAGCCGCGCTGGGTTGCGACGTCATCACGTTGGGACGTAGATGCCTCAGGCCGTGGTGCCTTACGCAGTGTCTGATGTCATGACGTAGAGCCTAGCAACCGCGCAGGCTCCTGGCGGAGTCCGTTATGGCCGCTGCTGCCTTGAGGAGGATGAGGGGAACTGTGCAAAGGAAACTGCGGCCTTCGCCCGGCCTTCAGATCCCCGGAGTATTGGCGTGGCCGCTGGTCCCGGCGCTCCTGCTTGCGTCCGCCACCATGTCCAGTGGTAAAGGGGGCGCGGCGGCAGGGCGGGCGCGGGAAGACGCGGAGGGCCAGCACCGGCGGGGAGTCAGGCCCGGCGGGGGAAATGACGCTTCGGAGTGTCCGGAGCAGATGGCACTGTGTAGACAGGGCAGGGTCTCTAGGGGCGAGGACGGAGGGTAGGGTGTCTGAGGAGGTGGGGTCTCTGAGAAGCCGAGAAATGGGGATGAGAGATGCGGGGATCCAGGGAGCGGGGAGCAGAGTATGTAGATGGGCGTGGAGGGAGGAGTGGTGTTGGTATCTAGGGAGTCTTGAAGAATGGGTTGCTACAGGGTATGGCGGTGGTGGGGTCTCCGAAATTGCTCGCAGTCGTGAGGGGACAGAGGGGACAGATGCTGAGGAGATGACTGCGGTTAGGAGGTGTGGTGTCTAGAGAGGGTCCCAACGCCGGGGGGGGGGGGGCGGGGGAGGCACGCAGGGGTCCAGTAGGGCCAGGGGAGTGTGGGCGGTTTCCAGAACGGTGAGGTAAGTGGTAAAGACCAGGGTGGGCCGGGGCACTGACCAGACTGAGCTGATGGAATAATTTTGGAGAGCAAAAGTGAAGGGGAGAAAGCTGTCTTAGGATACTGGTGCATCTCTGAGATCTGGGAGGTTCTGGTGCTTGGTAAAGAGCCAGAATACTGAGGCTTTGGGCTCCTGAGGGGCTTGGGAGGAGGAGAGGAGGAAGGTGACAAGGGAGATTCTTGGTAAACATGGTTCCTTGTGTCCTGGGTTAGCTGGAAAAGACTGCTTCATTTAAATAGAGTCGTAGGATTTTATTTCATTAAAAAATTTTTATTAAAATTCTTTTTATTATTTATTTAGGTATGATTAGCATATAACATGCTAGATTCAGGTGTACAACATAAATTTGGTATTCGTGTACACCAGGAACTGATCACTTCAGTAAATGTAGTTACAACATATCACATTTTGTAACAGTTACAAAATTTTTTTTCTTATAATAAGAGCTTTTAAGATTTACTCTCTTTGCAGCTTTCAAATATGCATTATTACTCTATTACTGACCATAGTCACCATGCTATTTATTACATCCTCATGACTTATTTTGTAATTGGGAGTTTCTTCCTTTTGGTGCTCCTCTACCATTTCACCAACCTCCAATTCCCTCTTTTCTGGCAACCACCAGTCTCTTCTCTATGAGTTTGGCTTGTTTGCTTGTTTGTTGTTGTTTTGATCCCCCCCCACCCCACCGTATAGAGGTGAAATCATATGGTATTTGTCTTTCTCTGACTTATTTCAATTAGCATAGTGCTTCAAGGTCCATCCATGTTGTCACAAATGCTGTAGTTCATTTTTTGTGAGTGTGTGGCTGAGTATTATTCCATTGTATATACACACCCCATATTTACCTGTTCGTCCATCCATAGGCATTTAGGTTGTTTCGCTATCTTGGCTGTTGTAAATAATGCTACATGATTAAGTATTTCTTTTCTTAGAAATGTTATATTGTGAATGAAGATATTGAAGGCTTTATCAGGAAATAAAGAAGTGTGTAACTTAGGGCCTGAGACTTAGGGGGACAAATCTATTAATAAGAATTTGTAATGATTAAGCAGTATTTTGTTTAGTATTCCCTTTTTTCTTTAGGCAGACATAGCCCTGCTCTTCTTCTTAAATCTTTTTTGAATTTTCAGATGAAAAACTGTGAATGGGATAGTGTTTTCTTATTTGCCAACAGGGGCTGTCTAGCCATACATTCGTCGTCTACAGTGCTGTGGTTACTTCCTTAGGTTTCCCCAGCAGCAGTGAGGGCAGGGCAGCCACCATCCCAGAAGCATTTTAAGTTTGTGGGGCAGGACTGAGATTCATTTTCACAAGGCCCTTTCATCAGGAGTAGAATATAACGAGGATTTCTTTGGTTGATGCAGATAATTCCTTTTCCCAAAGTACTTACGTAGTATGATTGTTTTGGTTATTTAATCATTTAAGACAAAACCTGACATTTAAGCATTTATATTTCTTACTGGAATGATTAAGACATACAGTTTGAGGGATATATAGCTAGTAACTGTAGTTCATAAACAGCTTTTCCCCTGGTTGAAAATTTTGTAGGGAGGGTCAAGCAAGGGGGGAGTGTGGAGTATTAAGGTGTCTTCTTGTTTCTATTTATTAGAGCGCCATAAATATTGCTCCAACTAAACTGGGACATTTTAGATAATCTTTTTTTTTTTTATTAAATCTTTCTGTCAATTTAAAATTCTTTTTTTTTATTTTAAAGATTTTATTTATTTGACAGAGAGAGATCACAAGTAGACGGAGAGGCAGGCAGAGAGAGAGAGAGAGAGAGAGAGGGAAGCAGGCTCCCCGCTGAGCAGAGAGCCCGATGCAGGACTCGATCCCAGGACCCTGAGATCATGACCTGAGCCGAAGGCAGCGGCTTAACCCACTGAGCCACCCAGGCGCCCTCAATTTAAAATTCTTATTCTCTACTAAAAATAATTTGAATGTAAACTAACATATGCTCCTAAGAAGGAAGCAGCTACATTGCAGTGCAGCATGCCATTTGTTAAAATTTGGTAAGAGAAGTGTTTTTTGTAAGCTTACCTTATGATAGAGCAATTTCAAGTAATTTTAAGACTCTTTTGTTTAATTTTTTTTTATTTTAAAGATTTTAAAATTTATTTTGAGAGAACACAAGCAGGGGGAGGAGCAGAGGGAGAGGGAGAAGCAGACTCCCTGCCGAGCAGGGAGCCCAGTTCGTGGCTCAGTCTCAGCTACCCTGGGATCATGACCCAAGCCAAAGACAGACACCTAACAGACTGAACCACCCAGGCACCCCAACGTAATTACTCTTTTAATTAAAAAAATAACAGCCAAATAAGATGTGTTGAGTTCCAAACTTCAACTAAGCATAGAAAGTTAGGAAGTTACTGCATTAGATTTATTTAAACTTGTTTCATATTAGGTTTTTTTTTTTTTAAGATTTTATTTTATTTATTTATTTATTTGACAGATAGAGATCACAAGTAGGCAGAGAGGCAGGCAGAGAGAGAGAGAGAGAGAGAGGAAGGGAAGCAGGCTCCCTGCTGAGCAGAGAGCCCGATGCGGGGCTCTATTCTAGGACCCTGGGATCATGACCTGAGCTGAAGGCAGAGGCTTTAACCCACTGAGCCACCTACTGGGCATTGGTGGTTCGGTGGTAGAATTCTCACCTGCCCACTGAGCCACCTAGGCGCCCCTCATACTAGGTTTCTTAAAATTGCAGTACTTGGTTGTATTCTTGGCAATCTGTAAGGATTTTAAAGTTTTATATTTTTATTTTGACAAAATCTAAAAAAATTAATATAAGCATTGTTTTGGATCACTGGATGATCATCTTATGATTAGGTCTTACCACGTCATTTCAAAAGTGCCTACTTTCTATGTATGCCATCGGATTGCTCCCAAATGATCACCTAAATTTAATGTGTAATATGTTTAATTTTTGAGGCACTGTTGCCTCAGTGCCCATTCTGAATGAATTCTCAGGGTACTCTGCATTCTTGTTTAAGAATTATTGTTGTAATCTATTTTAAGACAGTTTTTTAAAGGGACCCATAAAAAAAAAGAATTTAATGTAGAAAGGAGGAAGCAGGCTCCCTGCTGAGCAGAGAGTCCGATGTGGGGCTCAATCCTAGGACCCTGAGATCATGACCTGAGCTGAAGGCAGAGAGAGGCTTAACCCACTGAGCCACCCAGGCGCCCCTGAATAATACTTATTAATTTTGCTCCTACTTGGTGCTAGGTATTGGAGTTATAATAACAAATGGAGTGATATTGGAGATACCCTTAGAAGAATGAGTGGGGTTTTGCCTGCCTGAAAACTATGGGAAAGGCTTTTTACAGAGTGTGATAGGTGCAAAGATGCTACTTGGGAAGTAGTGTAGGGTTTGTGGTGAGAATTGGGTCAAGAGCGTATTCAGTAAACAGGTATTGCTATCTGTTAAGTAGGCAACAGGGATAGAGTAGTTTGGGAGTTTAGTAAGAGATGAGGTTGAGGTAATGGGTGCCAGATCATTAGGATCTTGTAGGCTATTACAAAGACTTAGAGTTTTACATTTGAGAGAAATGGGGAGCTCCCGGAGGGTTTTAAGCATAATTGAACTTAAGTTTTTACAGGATGACTCTGGCTGCTATGTCAAAAGCAGACAGTAGGAGTTAAAGTAGAAGCAGGCAGAGGGTTTAGAAGGCCTTACTCTTTTTGGAGTGGGAAGTAAAAGTATGTTTCCTTAAACTTTTTATTTTGAAATACTTATAGATTCACTTGCAATTGTAAGAAATAATATAGATTCTGTATACCCTTTACCCATTTCCCCATCTTAAGAAACTGTAGTACCATGTCACATCCACAGTATTAACGTGGATACAGTCAAGATATAAGAGCATTTTCATCAACCTCTTGTGTTGTTTTTTATAGTCACGCCTACTTCCTTCCTATCCCCACTCCATCCTGAAATCCTGACAATCACTAATCTGTTCTTTATTTCTTTAATTTTATCATTTGAAGAATGTGATATAAATGGAATCATATAGTATGTAGCTTTTTGGAATTGGCTTTTTTAAAATTTTTATTTTTTTACCTAGCGTAATTCTTTGGAGATTCATCAAGTTGTTTCATGTGTCAGTAGTTTTTTTTTTTTTTTATTGCTGAGTAATACTCTGATATTATATAGACACACTGCACTTGTTTAACCATTCATCCTTTGAAGGACATCTGGGTTGCTTCCAGTTTTTGGTTTTTATGATTAAAGCTGCTACAGACTTTCATGTATGGATTTTCTGTGTGATTGTAAGTTTTCATTTCTTTGGGATAAATGCCCAGGAGTACAGTAGCTGGGTCATATGGTAGTTACGTATTTAGTTTTTTAAGGAACTGCCAAACTGTTTTCTGGCATAGTTGTCCTATTTTATGTTACCACCAGCAGCATTTAAGTGATCTAGCTTCTCTGCATCTTTGCCAATATTTGGTATTGTCATTACTTTTTATTTTAGTCATTCTGATAGGTATACAGTGATATCTTTATTGTGGTTTTAATTTGCATTTCCCTAGTGGCTAATATCTTTTCCTGTGCTTATTTGTCATCTGTGTATTCTCGTCAGTGAAATGTGCCTCTATGTCTGTTGCCTGTGTTCTAATTGGATGGTTAGGTTTTTCATTTTTGAGTTTTCAGATTTTTTTTTTCTTTAATTTGACAGAGAGAGAGATCATAAGTAGGCAGAGAGGCAGGCAGAGAGAGAGAGAGAGGGGGAAGCAGGCTCCCTGCCAAGCAGAGAGCCCAATGCAGGGCTCGATCCCAGGACCCCGAGGTAATGACTCGAACCGAAAGCAGAGGCCCAACCCACTGAGCCACCCAGGTGCCCCGAGTTTTCAGGTTTTTTTTAATGTATTCTGGATACTAGTCCTTTTTTGCATTGGGTCTCACAAATATTTCTCCTTTATATAACTTATCTTTTAATCCTCACAGGAAAGTCTTTCATGGAGCAAAAGTTTTTCATTTTGATAAATCAAATTTATGGATTTTTTTTTTCTTTTTGTGTACTGTGTTTTTGGTGTCAGGTCTACAAATTTGTGCCTAGTCCTAGATTCTTTTTTTTTTTTTTTAAAGATTTTATTTATTTATTTGACAGAGATCACAAGTAGACAGAGAGGCAGGCAGAGAGAGAGAGAGAGAGAGAGGGAAGCAGACTCCCTGCTGAGCAGAGAGCCCGATGCGGGACTCGATCCCAGGACCCTGAGATCATGACCTGAGCCTAAGGCAGCGGCTTAACCCACTGAGCCACCCAGGCGCCCTAGTCCTAGATTCTAAAGATTTTTTCCCTTTGTCTTTTTCTAAAAGCTTTATGATTTTACATTTATTTTTATTTTTTAAAGATTTATTTGAGAGAGCAAGCATGTGTGTGCACTTCAGAGCAAGGGGAGGAGCCCAGGGGAAGGGAAAGAAAGAAGGAGAGAATTTCAAGCAGAATCTGTGTTGAGTTTGGAGCCTGAGGTGGCCTTGATCTCATGACCCTGAGATCATGACCTCAGCTGAAACCAAGAGTTGGATGCTTAACTGACTGAGCCCCTAGGTATCCCTACATTTTACATTGAAATTTGTGATCCAAGGGTGCCTGGCTGGCTCAGAGGGTTGAACATCTGCCTTTGGCTCAGGTTGTGATCTCCAGGTCTGGGGATCCAGTCCTGCGTTGGATTAACAGCTCAGCAGCAGGGGATAGGGGGTGTCTACTTCTCCTTCTCCCCCTGCTTGTGGTCTCTGTCTCTCTCTCTCTCAAATGAATAAATAAAATCTTTAAAAAAATGTGTGACCCATTTATATTTTTATTGTATTTATTTATTATTGTTATTTTTTAAAGTAATCTTTACACCCAGTGTGGGGCTTGGACTCATGACCCAAGGATCAAGAGTCACATGGTCCTCTGACTGAGGCAGCCAGGTGCTCCTGTGATCTATTTTTAGTTCATTTTTGTATAAGGTGTGAGACTTAGGTCAAGGTTTATTTAACTTGTTAATATGGTAGATTGCATTGATTGATTTTTGAATACTGAATTAGTTTTGCACCCTGGAATAACCTTTGTTCATGGAATATTATTCTTTTTATATATTACTGATTTCTATTTGCTAATATTTTGTTAAGGATTTTTGCAGCTATGTTCATGAAAAATATTAGTGTGTAGTTTTCTTTATCTATAGTGGTTTTGGTTTTGGTATCAAGATAATATTGGCTTCATAAAATAAATTGCACAGTGTTTCCTCATGTTCTCTGGGAGAGATTCTGTAGAGTTGGTGATAGTTCTTTAAACATTTAATTCTCTATAAAACCATTTGGGACTGGAGATTAATTCTTTGGGAGTTTTAAAATTAAAGATTCAATTGTGTTAATAGTTATGGGGCTATTCACATGATGTATTTCATACTGGGTGAGTTGTGGGAGTTTGTGTTAAGTTAAGACTTGGGTCTTAACTTTCTCTTTTGGTTGGCTTTTTATGACCTTGCTCTGGCAGGGGAGGAGGGGTTTGCTGCACAGTACTGTCAGGTAGATGTAGAACTCTAGGGTCTCCACTTGATCTCTGTTGACACCCAAAGGGTGATGGTCTTCTTGTTACTTCTAGACCACGGTGGGAATTCTGTCTCCCCTTATCTAGTGGTGGGGGTGGCCTAGTTACTACTGGATGATGATTAAAGTCTTGACTGTATACTAGGACTCTTCTGACACCATTACACTGTGGAGGGGGAAGAGGCACCTTATTACAGCCAGCAGAAGGTGGCTTCTGCAGTAGGCTTTCTACTTGGCCTTTGCTGGTATGGATGGGAGCAGAGCTACAGTGTGTGTGTGTGTGTGTAAATGTTTGCCTGGAGTAGAGCAGTCATTGTCTAAAGTTTTCTTTCTTGCTAGGCTGCCACTCTCCTAATTTTTTTGGTTAGAGAGAACAGGCTTTTTTTTTTTTTTTTTTTTTTTTTTTTTTTTTTGCAGTGGGACAGGAGAGGGCATGTTTTTGTACATACTCGTTGATGTTTCCATGTTGGTTTCTTCAGCTACAGGTCTAGAATACGCGAGGGAAAAAGAAAATCCAGGGAAGTCACAACTAGGTTGTTCCTCAGGTCCTGAATTCTCTAACCACTCTGCCTTATTCTTTCCACCTTTCAGAGTCTTATGTTATTTTGTATATAATATCCAGGGTTAGTTGTTTTCAGTGGAGGAATAGGGAAAAGTTTGTCTATTCCCATTCTTCTGGAAGCCTAAGTAAGAATTCATTTTGAATATGTTAAAGATTTTATTTATTTATTTGAGAGAGAGACAGTGAGAGAGAGCATGAGCTAGGAGAAGGTCAGAGGGAGAAGCAGACTCCCCATGGAGCTGGGAGCCTGATGTGGGACTCAATCCCGGGATTCCAGGATCATGACCTGAGCCGAAGGCAGTCGTCCAACCAACTGAGCCACCCAGGCGTCCCCATTTTGAATATGTTAATTTGAAAGTCAGACATCCAAGAGGAGATGTCAAGTAGCGGTTGGATTTATTTATTTATTTATTTTTAAAGATTTTATTTATTTATTTGACAGATATCACAAGTAGACAGAGAGGCAGGTAGAGAGAGGGAGGGAAGCAGGCTCCCTGCTGAGCAGAGAGCCCGATGTGGGACTCGATCCCAAGACCCTGAGATCACAACCTGAGCTGAAGGCAGCGGCTCAACCCACTGAGCCACCCAGGCGCCCAAGCGGTTGGATTTATAAGTCTAGAGTTCTGGTAGTTCATGTAAATTTTCTTCTCATGGCTTCCTTTTTCTCAGAGCAGTTAGGAAGTAATGCCATCCGTTGAAAATGAGGACAATAGAGAAGGTGTTTTTGAGAACAGAGGAGCTTGTGAATGGAGTGGTCTCCTAAGGGAGTGGGAGGCTAAATGGACTAGAAATATACAATATAATTGCCAGCAACATTACATGTACACCTGAATCTTTGGCATTGAATTTAAAATGAAATAAAAATGGTGACATGATTGTATATTTATTTCCAGCCGTGTTTAGCTGCTTGGTGTAGATGGGGAGTAGTCAGAGAGTTTGATTGAACTTGGGATGTAGCCTTGCCAAGTGAATGGGACAGCGTGAGCAAGGGGGAAGGGGATTGGTGGTGTACATAGGGGAGGGTTCATGGCTGACTACAAAATTGAATCTTGGTAAAGAGAAAGGACAAGGGTATTGGGCAAGGATGGGATGGTGGTCATGGGGGACTGAAAAGATGGTGGGATCAGAGAATTGTAGGTCCTTTTGGACTATGAAGGCAAGGGAATGAATTAGGATAGGTGGTCATGTCAGCAAGTAGGTTGCATGCAGTTGAGATTATGGAAGAGTTGTGATGATAGTGACCATGGTTTGATAAGTTAAGGTTTGATAAGTTTGATAAGATAAGGGGAAGGTCTGGCTTATCAGAAGAGAGGTCAAGGATTTTGAATTCAAGACAGGAGCACTTGGGTAGAATGAACTGATTTTAGCCAGGAGCTAAAATCATTGAGAATAGGAACTTTGATGGACAAAGGTTATTGGGTTATAGCTGATGATGGGCGAATCAAGGCTGGTGCATTTAAGGGGGGGGGGGGGGATGTGAAAATGGTTTGGAAGGGCCCTCTGCCCCCCCCCCCCGCCCACCCCAGAATACTTTCCCCTCTTCCAAACCCAGTGGTGCGAGGATGTGGGTGAATAAACAAATGTTAATTAAAAGGACTTCAGGGAAATTGTATCTTTAAGGGAGAGCAGTTTTCAGTTATAAAAAGAAAGTAAGGGATAAAAGAAGGGATTTGCTGATATCTCACTGAATTCCAGAGAGCACAGTGGATCCGTTTCTGGACATGGAAAGGGGTGGGAGGTGGGGATAATTACAGTCATTTGCACTCCTATCAGCTTGTGTCCTTTAAATATACATGATTGTTCTATTTTAAAGTATATGTGCTGCTGAAGTGAGCACTATATATGATTATTCTAAAAGTCACATATAGAAAAACAATTTTTTAAAAAGTGAAGGTTAGTTAGTTGGCTCCCAGCTTTAAAAAAAATTAGCTTTTGAGGTGCCTGGGTGGCTCAGTGACTGCCTTTGGCTCAGGTCATGATACTGGAGTCCCGGGATCAAGTCCCGGAGTCTGCTTTTCCATTGACCTTTCTCCACTCATGCTCTCTCTCTCTCTCTCATTCTCTCTGTCTCTCAAATAAATAAATAAAGTCCTTTAAAAAAATTAGCTTTTAAATCATATTTTCCCTAACTTCGACAAGAAAGTTAAATACACCAGAGAAATAGTAATTTGTAAATGCAAATATAAGAAGTCTTTTAAAATTCTTGTTTTCTGACTACTGTACTCAATTGTAGGCCCTCTTTCTTTGTTTTCTTCTAATGGAAAGTTTCAAGGAGCCAACTGTTGAAAATACTTTAAGGCAGTTTTACTAATTTACTAATTTTTTTAACCAATTTACTAATTATTTTTTCTAAGAGATTCCAGTCAGTCTCATTGAAACTAGCCATTTTTTCTATACAAAAGAGTTGTCAACTATGGTACACAAACCAGAGTGTATTCATGTATTTAAGTATTACATGTTTGAACAAAGAGTGGTCTGTTAGGTTGTTGATTTACGTGCATGCACATGTTTGTGAAAGCCCAGGAATGATTTGGTTTAATCTTACCCCTATAAAATATTTTACTTTAATTTGATAGGCTTTAAAATAGTATCTTTGTCTTTTTAGATCTCATGCGACAGCTCATCTTTAAAAAAAAAAAGATTTATATACTTTCAGAGAGAGAGAGAGAGAGCATGAATTGGGGAAGGGCAGAAGGAGAAGGAGAGTCTTAAGTAGACTCTTCTAAATGTGGAGCCCAACACAGGCTTGACCTCACGATGCTGAGATCATGAGCCAAAATCTCAGCTGAGATGCTGAGCCAAAATCAAGTTAGATGCTTGACTGACTACACTACCCAGGTGCCCCAGACAGTTCATTTTTTTTTTTTTTACAAGTATAATGGGTATTCTTGAAGCTTTTCAACAGATACTACATTAGATTGTATATTAGAAACACTGTTAAATTTCAGCAGGGATTCTTCTGAACTTTTGGCGTATAGAGGTACTTCTGTAAATAATTTAAACTACTTTAGTAAACCATACTGAGTGGGTGGGAGCATAGGGAAATAAGAGCTTGTACGTATTTGGTGTCATTCCCATTCTGGATTGCCTTACCCAATCTTTAAAATAGTCTAGTTCAGGGCGCCTGGGTGGCTTAGTGGGTTAAAGCCTCTGCCTTTCCACTCAAGTCATGATCTCAGGGTGCTGGGATCAAGCCCCGCATCGGGCTCTCTGCTCAGCAGAGAGCCTGCTTCCTCCTCTCTCTGCCTGCCTCTCTGCCTACTTATGATCTCTGTCTGTCAAATAAATAAAATCTTAAAAAAAATAAAATAGTCTAGTTCACACTTAGTTTTCAAGTTTCTAATCCAATTTCCATTTCTTCCCCTTGAGTTTTCGCTTTCTTCTTCCTAAGAGTACCTAAAAGAAAGAAAGGAAGGACGAAGGGAAAGTTGGTCTTCAGGTTCTAGTATCCCTTAGAAATGCTGATTACAGCTTGCTTATAGTTCCTCTTAAATTTGTTGTATTGTATTGAAAATATTTAGGTTCACATTTTTTAGAAAGATTTTATTTATTTATTTGAGAGAGAGAGAGAGAGAGAAAGAAAGCACAAGCAGGGCGAGCGTCAGAGGTAGTGGGAGAAGCAGACTCCCTGCTAAGCAGAGAGCCAGACTTAGGGCTTTATCCCCGGACTCTGGGATCATGACCTTAGCCAAAAAGCAGATGCCTGACTGATTGAGCCACCTAGGCACCTGATAGGTTCACATTTTGTATCTAGTTTGTGACCTGCTTGAGCCAGGATCGGCCACCAGTCTTTCTGTTCTGGAGATGGGGGGCAGTCTGCACAAGGGTTATTGAAGTCCAGCCCCTTTTTGAAATGAAAACAGAGGGGATGGATAAGAAAGAGCTTTGTGTGAATTTTACCATTGTGACCCAAAGTTACCCCATCTGTTCTTTCCTTTTTCTTTTGATGACAGGCTGTGTAATGTAGTAGGTCTTTTACAGTGCTAAACTTGTTACTTTCTGGCTAAAGAGTTATTACCTAATGAATAGTTGACTAAGAAGACATGTAACTGATTGCTGGCCATTGAGACTTACTAACAAATTCTCAAGGGAAAGGAATTTGGCAAAGAGAAATGCTTAGTGAAAAATTTAGGTAAATATGCTTGTAGCCTGGTGGAGATGAAGTTGGAGCTTTCAGTTTAATATTCTTTATTCTAGCTCAACCACAAACTGATTTGCCGGGCCACGCTGCACCTCAGCAAGATGTTTCTGCTCCAAATATGAGTGCTTTAACACATGAAAACCAAACCAACCTTTCTGTCTTCCAAATCAGCACCACTCTCCAACCCACAGCTAGTACAGAGAAAGGTGGAGGGGCATCTGTAGCCCCTCATCCCTCACCTACTACTTCTCTGTCTCAAGAGGAAACAGATAACAATGAAGATCCCAGCATAGAGGAGGAGGATCTTCTCACACTCAATAGTTCTCCGTCCACTGCCAAAGACACTCTGGACAATGGAGACTATGGAGAACCAGACTATGACTGGACCACCAGCCCCAGGGATGAGGAGTCGAGTGAGGCTCTGGAAGAAAACAGGAACTACATGGAAATTGAACAGTCAGTGAGATCTTTTAAGACCCCATCCTCAAATATTGAAGAGGAAGATAGCCATTTCTTTTTTCATCTTATTATTTTTGCTTTTTGTATTGCTGTTGTTTACATTACATATCACAACAAAAGGAAGGTATGTTTGGGGTTTTCAGCCCCTCTAATTGCCCTTTATTATCTCAGTCCTATTTCTTATTAATGTTTTGGTAATTCAGATTTTTTTTCTTTTTCAGTCAAGTTTAAATTGATGGTAAAATTTCAAGATGTCTGATCAGTTTATAAACTTGTGGTATATTTTAGCAAATTACAGACAGATTGCTTTACCTTGTGTGCTTCTAAAAAAAGAAGTAGAATTGTTTTTTAATGAGCAAAACCAAAGCCTAGTGGTTTTTGAAAAAGAGATGTTACATCTTAAGTTACCATTTTTACTTCAGTGGGAATATTTATGGAGAAAGGTTTTTTTTTTTTTTTTTTAAAGATTTTATTTATTTATTTGACAGAGACACAGTAAGAGAGGGAACACAAGCAGGGCGAGTGCAAGAGGGAGAATCAGGCTTCCTGCCAAACAGGAAGCCTGACATGGGGCTCGATCCCAGGACCCTGGGATCATGACCTGAGTCGAAGGCAGATGCTTAATGACTGAGTCCCCCAGGTGCTCCAGAAAGATTGTTAATTTAATACTTCTAATTAAGTAAGCATTGAACTTAATAGTATTTAATAATTTTTTCTTCCTGGCTATAAAATCATTACATATTTATTTTAAGTGCCAGTGATACTCTATCCCAGTGTTGAAACATTGGGCCATATCTGTTCTAAACATCTAAGGGACTTTTAAATAGGCAGACTCCTGGGCTCCACTGTGGTTTTCTAATTCATTTCTATAGATAGAATCCAGAATCAGTCTTCAGCAAGCACTCTGTACATTAAAATTTGAGTAGCTCTGTTTTTGTTTACAAGAGGGAAAATAAAGCCCCCTTTTTTTTTTTAAAAGATTATTTATTTATTTATTTATTTGACAGACAAGTAGGCAGAGAGGCAGACAGAGACAGAGAGGAGGAAGCAGGCTCCCTGCTGAGCAGAGAGCCCCATGTGGGGCTTGATCCCAGGACCCTGGGATCATGACCTGAGCCGAAGGCAGAAGGCTTTAACCCACTGAGCCACCCAGGCGCCCCTACAAGAGGGAAAATAAAGCCCTTTTGTTATTGTTTTTTTACTTTTTGAATTTGGGAACCTAGGCTTGTATAAAACCTTTTTATACTTGTTATAATTTTAGCATATCCTCTATTTTCTTTTTGGCATATCTAATTTATTTTATTTTATTTTTTTTCCAGATTTTCCTTCTGGTTCAAAGCAGAAAATGGCGTGATAGTCTTTGTTCCAAAACAGTGGAATATCATCGTCTAGACCAGAATGTTAATGAGGCCATGCCTTCTCTGAA
Organism: Lutra lutra; assembly: GCF_902655055.1. Taxonomy (NCBI): domain Eukaryota; kingdom Metazoa; phylum Chordata; class Mammalia; order Carnivora; family Mustelidae; genus Lutra; species Lutra lutra. The sequence goes on along the minus strand of NC_062282.1, from coordinate 73,381,968 downwards.
GATTACCAATGATTATATTTTTTAAAGCACTGTGATTTGAGTTGGCTTATTATGTAATTTTATTTGCTTGACTTTTTTATATAATATTGTGCAGATGTTTTGCCATAGGCAGTTGGTACTTAAATGAGAGATGGGGGTCTCTCTTTATTTTGCCTTGGTGCTTTGGAAATGAAATGTCACAAACAAGGAGCATATAATTTTTTATCTACACTTTTGGAGGTAAATTTAATCAGGTGTCCAGAATGTGGAGCTAAGCGTTCTCTGTTAGTTTTGTTTTGGATTTCTTTATTGTGCTTCTTCTGGAAGTATTAGTAATGCTAGTTTTAAAAGATCCTAGCCTTCAACTAAATCCTAATGTTATCTGGAACTGCTGGCTCAGATTCTCTTTCTGCCATCCAAGTACTATTTTTTTAGCACACATTTTGTGCTCCCAAACTGTAATCTACAAGGATGTGTGTAATAGTGCTTGGCATATAAGTATCATTTTTTCTTTCAGGAAAATTGATTTGCATATTTTGGATAATTTAAACATAATTTAAGATAATGATATTGCTCAATCTGACCGCAATTTTAGGCAACACATTAATAAATGTTTCTAGAAATTCTGGCAATAGAGAGACTCTGCGGTTTGCAGTGGACATAGATAAAATGTTCCAGAGATACCATATTTGGCTTGAATTACTGAATTAAATTTAGAGGTAGAAATTGTGGCAAAATATTAAATACACATACAATTGCTTTTAGTTAGCAATTGATTGTAGCACAGGTTCCTCCAAGCTTTCAAGTAAGGAGTAGAGTTTGGAATTGTATCAGATTTGTTCACTTTGTTTATTACTTTATAGTAAGTTTGAATAAATCTTAGGGGCCATTATCACTTAACTAATATTGTATCTAAGCCTTTCAATTTAAAATTATACCTGAATGAAGTTGTTTGTATACCTAAAGGATATATGTGTACACTGACTTTTTCTCCCCCGTACTTGTTTTATTTTCTTCTGTTTTGTTTTTCACAGCAACTGGAAATTATTTACTGTATTTCATTTTAGCCTGTCTTTATATAATAAAGAGTTGATCAGTATGTAAATATGTGATTTGAACCATGGTTGACTTACAAATGTCACTGCAACTTTTTAGAAAACATAACCCTTACTATATGTTGAACACTTGTTCAGAAAGCCCAGGCGAGCCAGTGGGCATGTGCTTTGTGTGAAGATGGAAGAAGTAGGGCAGTCCACCATTTCTTTCAGGTGGACATTTTACCGTCCGGGATAAGGAAGGGGAGCACAGTGGAAATACACCTGAACTGTTTTATTGCAGTAATTTTTCATATCTGAAATTGTATTATTTAATATTTTGAATAAGATTTTAAAAATAAATGGCAAAGATATAAATCTATGATATTACAAGTGTGTTTCATTTTAATGATGGCATGGAGTCCTTCCTTTGGGTGGTGACAGGGGTCATGCTTTGTTTGGGAGGAAGCTAAACTGACCAGCTTGTTTTTGTTCCTTTTAGCAGTAGTACGCTGCCTCTTTGAATCCTCTTAGATTTCAAATTCTAGTTTAGGTCCAGTTTTCTGCTTGGTACTGAAGTTTATTGAAAACTGGCAAAGTAGGATTGCAAAGAAAAGTAAAGCAGCTAAATCAGTGTATAGTTTCTGGTGTTCTGGCCTCCTTGTTGTCTCCCTGTTGAAGGTTCCCATCAGGAAGCTCATACCCACTTAGTGGATCTAGGGTTTTTGGGCTTTTCCTGATGGCACAGTCTTTGCATTCCATGCCCCAGTGCTGCAGTCAAGTAGTCTTTGACTTTGAGCATCACATCATCCACTGAGTAAACGTGCTGCCACTGGGATGCCTGACTGGCTCAGTTGGCAGAGCATCCGACTCTTGATTTTGGGGTTGTGAGTTTGAGCCCTGTGTTGGATGTGGAGATTACTTAAAAAACATAAATCTTACTTTTTTTTTTCAAAGATTTTATTTGACAGGGAGAGAGATCACAAGCAGGCAGAGAGGCAGGCAGAGAGGAGGAAGCAGGTTCCGCACTGAGCAGAGAGCCGGATGCGGGACTCGGTCCCAGGACCTGAGATCATGACCTGAGCTGAAGGCAGAGGCCCTAGCCCACTGAGCCAACCAGGTGCCCCATAAATCTTATTTATTTTTTTTTAAAGATTTTATTTATTTATTTGACAGAGAGAAATCACAAGTAAGCAGAGAGGCAGGCAGAGAGAGAAGAGGAAGCAGGCTCTCTGCTGAGCAGAAAGCCCGACGCGGGGCTCGAACCCAGGACCTGGGATCATGACCTGAGCCGAAGGCAGCGGCTTAACCCACTGAGCCACCCAGGCGCCCCCATAAATCTTATTTTTAAAAAAGATTTTATTTAGGGGTGCCTGGGTGGCTCAGTGGGTTAAGCCTCTGCCTTCGACTCAGGTCATGATCTCAGGGTCCTGGGTTCGAGTCCCGCATCGGGCTCTCTGCTCATCGGGGAGCCTGCTTCCCCCCTCTCTCTGCCTGCCTTTCTACCTACTTTTGATCTCTCTCTCTCTGTCAAATTAATAAATAAAATCTTAAAAAAAAAAGAATTTATTTGAGAGAGAGAGCGTACACAGTGGGGGGAGGGAGAGGGAGAGAGAGGATCTCCCGCAGACTCCCTGCTGAGCAGGGAGCTCAATGTGGGGCTCGACTGGAGGATCCTGGCATCATGACCTGAGCTGAAGGCAGATGCTTAACTGACTGAGCCACCCAGGTGCTCCTAAAAAACATAAAAAAAAAAAAAAGCTGCCCAAGTCTTAACAATGGCACCTGTACTTCTGGGTTATAAATACGTATATAATTCAGACAGGTGTAGATTATAATTTTTGGGTGAATTTGATCTCAGAGTTTTGTATCTTGCTTTTTACCTCACAAATAATGAATATTTCCCATATCATTAATATTCCTTAAAAAACATTTAATAGCTACTTTATTTAGCTATTTTCCTGTTGAATATTTAGGTGGTTTCCAATTCTTGGTTCTATTTCTATGTGATGAACATTTCTTTTTGGAATCAGTTGGGTTACAGGAGGCAGAGGAGGCATATGTAGGACTGGATGGCACAAAGGAGACCCATGCTTGAGTCTTCCAGTACCAGTGTCGCCAACATAGGTGTGCTGTGTGCTCCCTTCTCTCAGTGTCACATCCTGGGTAGACGAGGCACACTGCACCAAATGTGGGAACTAGTGGCATAGGAGATTACCCTTTGGTTCTGTTTCTGTACCTTACCTGAAAGGAATGCTTTGAAACTGGTGAGGCAAACACAAACAGACATTTTGAGTTTGTGGAGGCGGGAATGTCTTGACTGGAGTTTTTATTTTAGATGTGATTTCATGAGGGTGAGTGCAGTCTCCTTAGAATGTGTGCAGGGGGTGGCCCTCTATAGCTTGCCCCAGCATGTAAGCTAGAGAAAGGAAGACTGGCTCTGACTCATCTCTGGCCCCATATTCAGCCCTGCCTGGCTCCTACTAGGCCCCTTGAAATTGTTCACTGATGTGTTTGTGAAATTAGGGAGGAAGGAAATCAAGACAAATGACGCTCAGCACCGGCTCACGTCGTTGGCATAGGGTCTAATAATGCTACTGAGACTGGGGACGCAGAACTGCATGCAGTGGGGGAGAACCAAGGTGTGGTGTGTCTGCTTTATCCAAACAGCCCATGGCCTATCCATGTTATCACAAAAGGCAGGGGTTCCTTCGCTCTTACTTTTTCTCTCTCTTCTTTTTATGGTTAAATATATCTCCACTGTGTGTTTATGTGTGTGTGTGTGTGTACCATATTTTCTTCACCCATCTATCAACGATGGATGTCTAGGTTGTTTCTTTGTCTTGGTCACCGTGAGAAAAACTGCAGCAAATCTGGGGTGCAGATATCTCTTCGATCTGGTGATCTCATTTTTTTCAGATACATAACTGAAGTGGAACTGCTAGATCGCATGATAGTTATTCTGTTTTTTTTTTTTTTGTTAAAGATTTTATTTATTTATTTGACAGAGAGAGATCACAAGTAGGCAGGCAGGCAGAGAGAGAGAAGGGAGGAACAGGCTCCCTGCTGAGCATAAAGCCCGATGTGGGACTCGGTCCCAGGACCCTGAGATCATGACCTGAGCTGAAGGCAGAGGCTTAACCCACTGAACCACCCAGGTGCCTGGTAGTTATTCTTTAAGTCTTTTAAGGAGCCTCCACACTGTTCCCCACAGTAGCCGCTCCAGTCTACATTCCTACATTCCTCCTTGCTTTGTCCCAAGCGAACTACTTTCATAGTATTGTGTATAGGATTAATTACACCACACCATATTTTATTTTATTTTTTAAAAGATTTTATTTATTTATTTGTTAGAGAGTGTGTGAGCACAGGCAGACAGAGTGGTAGGCAGAGGCAGAGGGAGAAGCAGGCTCCCTGCCGAGCAAGGAGCCTGATGTGGGACTCGATCCCAGGACGCTGGGATCATGACCTGAGCTGAAGGCAGCCGCTTAACCAACTGAGCCACCCAGGTGTCCTACCACACCATATTTTAATATTTAATTCCCTGTTTCTTTCTCTAATTACACGGAATGACTCGAAGGAAAAAATATCTATTATGTTTCTAATAGTAATTGGCATATACTAGGTTCTTAATAAATGAAAGTTCTTTTGAGGTGCCGGGGTGGCTCAGTTGATTAAGCTTTTGCCTTCTGCTCAGGTCATGATCGCATGGTCCTGGGATCCAGTCCAGCATCCAGCTCCTTGCTCAGCGGGGAGGCTACTTCTCTCTCTGCCACTCCCTCTGCTCATGTACTCTGTCTCTCAGGAAAAAAAGAAAAAAATCTTAAAAAAAAAACAACCAAAAAACGTTCTTTTGAAATCTCCCTTTTCCTTTCCTCCCCTATAGTATATAATTAGCCACCTCTCACAAACCCGGTGCAGCAGCACTTTCTGCCGATGGGTCCTGTCCCCATGCTTTAATAAAACCACCTTTTTGCAGCAAAGACGTCCCAAGAATTTTTTTCTAGGTCATCCTTGGCTCTGGACCTCACCCCACTGAACCTCACCTATGTTCCAAAACCACATCACTGGGACTGCCTTCCCAGCTCCCTTGAGGCATGCAGCTTACCAGCTGGGTTTACCCCAAATCATCCAGGCATCTGCTAGGTGACATTTGGGGCTTCCTTGGAACCTCCAACCCAATTCCCAGTTCTCTATCGTCATCCTTTCCCTGCAATGAGTCCAGAGGATCCTTCCCACACTGCCCTGGCTGTTCCCAAGAACTTTCACCTAGAGGCAGTGGGACCCAGGACCCCAGAGAGCTCAGGGCACTTAGCATGCCTGAGCTAGGACCTACACAGGGCTTAGGGGCCAAGTTTCTCTCTCAGGTGTCCTCTTTCTGCCTTTACCAGAGCATTGGGTTAAAAGCAAAACACCTGAACAGACACTTCTTCAATGAAGACATACAAATGGTTATCAGACACATGAAAAAAATGTTCATCATCATCAAGCCATCAAGGAGATTCAAATTAAAACCACATTGAGATACCACCTTACACCATTTAGAATGGCCAAAATTAACAATACAGGAAACAACATGTGTTGGAGAGGATGTGGAGAAAGGGGAACCCTCTTACACTGTTGGTGGGAATGCAAGTTGGTGCAGCCACTTCAGAGAACAGTGTGGAGATTCCTCAAGAAATTAAAAATAGAGCTTCCCTATGACCCTGCAATTGCACTACTGGGTATTTACCCCAAAGATACAGATGTAGTGAAAAAAAGGGCCATCTGTACCCCAATGTTTATAGCGGAAATGGCCACGGTTGCCAAACTGTGGAAAGAACCAAGATGCCCTTCAACGGACGAATGGATAAGGAAGATGTGGTCCATATACACTATGGAGTATTATGCCTCCATCAGAAAGGATGAACACCCAACTTTTGTAGCAACATGGACGGGACTGGAAGAGATTATGCTGAGTGAAATAAGTCAAGCAGAGAGAGTCAATTATCATATGGTTTCACTTATTTGTGGAGCATAACAAATAACATGGAGGACATGGGGAGATGGAGAGGAGAAGGGAGTTGAGGGAAATTGGAAGGGGAGGTGAACAATGAGAGACTATGGACTCTGAAAAACAACCTGAGGGTTTTGAAGGGGCAGGGGATGGGAGGTTGGGGGATCCAGGTGGTGGGTATTGGAGAGGGCACAGATTGCATGGAGCACTGGGTGTGGTGCAAAAATAATGAATACTGTTATGCCGAAAAGAAATTAAAAAAAAAAAAAAAAAAAAGCAAAACGCCTGGATTCCTCTCAGTTGGGATCCGTTCGCCCCCTGGGGATAACAGTAGGTCAAGACAGGCACGGTCTCTGGCGCCCATTGCCAGGCAGAGAAGAAACAAATTAAGAAAGAGGTGGGGGGGGGTGTGGGAGGTTGGGGGAACCAGGTGGTGGGTATTAGAGAGGGCACAGATTGCATGGAGCACTGGGTGTGGTACAAAAACAATGAATACTGTTATGTTGAAAATAAATAAAAAAAATGATTAAAAAAAAAAAAAGAAATCCCAGTGGAGATCACGGCTTTGTAGTAAAGCTTGAAATCAGGTAACGTGATGCCCCCAGTATTATTTTTGTTTTTCAACATTTCCTTAGCGATTTGGGATCTCTTCTGATTCCTTACAAATTTTAGGATTATTTGCTCCAGCTCTTTGAAAAATACCGGTGGAATTTTGATCGGAATGGCATTAAAAGTATAGATTGCTCTAGGCAGTATAGACATTTTAACAATGTTTATTCTTCTGATCCAAGAGCATGGAATGGTCTTCCATCTTTTTGTGTCTTCTTCAATTTCTTTCATGAGTGTTCTGTAGTTCCTCGAGTACAGTTCCTTTACCTCTTTGGTTAGGTTTATTCCCAAGTATCTTATGGTTCTTGGTGCTATAGTAAATGGAATCGATTCTCTAATTTCCCTTTCTGTATTTTCATTGTTAGTGTATAAGAAAGCCACAAAGCCGTGATCACCAAGACAGCATGGTACTGGCATAAAAACAGACACATAGACCAGTGGAACATAGTAGAGAGCCCAGATATGGACCCTCAGCTCTATGGTCAAATAATCTTCGACAAAGCAGGAAAAAAATATACAGTGGAAAAAAGTCTCTTCAATAAATGGTGCTGGGAAAACTGGACAGCTATATGCAGAAGAATGAAACTCGACCATTCTCTTACACCGTACACAAAGATAAACTCAAAATGGATAAAAGATCTCAGCGTGAGACAGGAATCCATCAGAATCCTAGAGGAGAACATAGGCAGTAACCTCTTTGATATCAGTCACAGCAACTTCTTTCAAGATATGTCTCCAAAGGCAAAGGAAACAAAAGCGAAGATGAACTTTTGGGAGTTCATCAAGATCAAAAGCTTCTACACAGCAAAGGAAACAGTCAAGAAAACAAAGAGGCAACCCATGGAATGGGAGAAGATATTTGCAAATGACAGTACAGACAAAAGGTTGATATCCAGAATCTATAAAGAACTCCTCAAACTCAACACGCACAAAACAGATAATCATATCAAAAAATGGGCAGAAGATATGAACAGACACTTTTCCAATGAAGACATACAAATGGCTATCAGACACATGAAAAAATGTTCATCATCACTAGCCGTCAGGGAGATTCAAATTAAAACCACATTGAGATATCACCTTACACCAGTTAGAATGGCCAAAATTAGCAAGACAGGAAACAACATGTGTTGGAGGGGATGTGGAGAAAGGGGAACCCTCTTACACTGTTGGTGGGAATGCAAATTGGTGCAGCCTCTTCGGAGAACAGTGTGGAGATTCCTCAAGAAATTAAAAATAGAGCTTCCCTATGACCCTGCAATTGCACTACTGGGTATTTATCCCAAAGATACAGATGTAGTGAAAAGAAGGGCCATCTGTACCCCAATGTTTATAGCGGCAATGGCCACGGTTTTCAAACTGTGGAAAGAACCAAGATGCCCTTCAACGGACGAATGGATAAGGAAGATGTGGTCCATATACACTATGGAGTATTATGCCTCCATCAGAAAGGATAAATACCCAACTTTTGTAGCAACATGGACGGGACTGGAAGAGATTATGCTGAGTGAAATAAGTCAAGCAGAGAGTCAATTATCACATGGTTTCACTTATTTGTGGAGCATAAAAAATAACATGGAGGACATGGGGAGTTAGGAGAAGGGAGTTGGGGGAAATTGGAAGGGGAGGTGAACAATGAGAGACTATGGACTCTGAAAAACAAAAACAATCTGAAGGGTTTGAAGAGGTGGGGGGGTGGGAGGTTGGGGGAACCAGGTGGTGGCTTTAGAGAGGCACGGATTGCATGGAGCACTGGGTGTGGTGCAAAAATAATGAATACTGTTACGCTGAAAAAATAAAAAAAAATAAAAAAAAAAAGAAATCCCAGTGGAGTGTTTTATGCCAAAAACTGGATTTTACTTTTGTTTCTTCATGATAGAGGTGATTTACACTTACTACAATAGCAGCAGACACTTTGTGAGGGCTTCTGTTGAGCCAGGTACCAGCCCAATAGTGTAGTCATTATTATTATCCCCATTTCACAGATTAGGAAACAGAAGCCTACAGACTTAAGCGACCTGCCTGAGGTCATAAAGCTGATAAGAGAGAGCTGGGATTTGAGCTCAGGTAAGGTCTGACTCCAGACACCCCGTTCTTCATCTCTAGTTGCTTGTTTAAGTTAGAGAAAAAGAGACAGCTACAGAAAAGAAGAAAAGGTATCCAAAGTTTCTGGTCCCTTAGGCCCTAACTGTTCAGGTATATTCTTTTTTCATTTGAAGTTGCTTTTATGGGATGCCTGGGTGGCTCAGTGGGTTAAAGCCTCTGTTTTCGGCTCAGGTCATGATCCCAGGGTCCTGGGATCGAGCCCTGCATCGGGCTCTCTGCTCAGTGGGGAGCCTGCTTCCTTCCCTCTCTCTCTCTACCTCCCTCTCTGCCTACTTCTGATCTCTGTCTGTCAATAAATAAATAAAATCTTTAAAAAAACCTATTTAAAAATTTTTGCTTTTATTATGAATATAAAATACGCTATAGGAAAATGCATCAAGCAAATGTACAGCTTAATGAATCATTACAAAGCAAATGGTTGCGTAGCTAATTGCCCAGACAGAAACACAGAACTTTGCCAGCCCCCATCTACCCCTTCTCATCACAGTCCTCTTCTTGTCTCCACAGGGAGCTATTATTTTGACCTTTCAGGCAATTACTACCTTGCTGTACTTTTTAGATTTATCTCCTAAGTACATATGTCTGAACACTGTGATTTAGGCAGTTTTGGGCTTTTATATAAATTGAAGCCTACAGTATGCATTGTATATATTCTTTTGTGATTGATTTCTTTCATTCTACATCATGATGGTGAGATTCATCAAGTTAGTGCACTTGTCTTCATACTGTACTATATTTTTCTGGTCTACTCTCGATGGATATGGAGATATTTCCAGTAGCAGACTATTATGGATGACACGGTCAACAACATTCTTATACATAGATATGTCCTTCGTTACTTGCAAGAACGTTTGCATTTCTGATAGTATATACCTGGGAGTTGACTTGCACGTTGAACACGTTCAATTTGAATAGCAAATGCCAATTTTCTCAAGTGATTGAACCACTTCTAGCAGTGTGTGAGACTTTCTGTCGCTCTACATCCTTGCTAGCCCTTGGCGTCGTTAGTGTCCTTAATTTTAACTATTTTAGTGGATCCGTAGAGGTATCTCATTGTAGTTTGACTGCATTTCTCTGATGATTAGCCTTTTTTTTTTTTTTAAGATTTTATTTATTTATTTGAGAGAAGGAGAGAGAGGAAATGAGAGGGGAATGTAGGGGCGGAGGGAGAGGGAGAGGCAAACTGCCTGCTGAGGAGGAATCTCAATGAGGGGCTCAATCCCAGGACCCCAAGTTCGTGACCTGAGGCAAAGGCAGATGCTTACACCAACTGAGTCACCCAGGTGCCCCCTAATAATTAGTCTTATTAATCATTTTTTTCCATTTTTTATTAGAATGTTCTATTTGTGAAGGACTTATCCAAGTATCTTGCTTGTTTTTCTATTGAATTACCTTGCTTTTTCTTTTTTCTTTTCTTTCTTTCTTTCTTTTTTTTTTACGGTTTTTACAAATACTTTGTTTATTTTAATTAAGCTGGTACAGACAATGTCCATTTAAAACCCATATCCCAGGCCAAAAAGTAAAATAAAATAAAAAAGAGCAGTGTTCTGTTGAATACACGTCTGCATGAATAACTTTATTAACTGCTAATGAAAATTAGAACTTTTCTGGGATCTTCTGACAAGACTTTTCTTTTATCTTAAAATGCTTTCTCTTCAGTGAAGCCATCTTTGGAGTTAGTCATTACTCTCACCATCTCTGTCATTTCGACTCCAGCCTGACATTTCTTTTCTTTTGGTCCAGACCCTCAAATTTTAAAAGTAGCTTCAAGTTAAGGAAAGGTCATTTTTCCACAGTTCAGTTCTCTGAAAAACTTCCATCTCCCACTGAAATTCACAGTCCAGGAGTGAAGCAATCATATGCTAGAACTTCAGGGCCAATTGGAAAGTCATCATGAACACTCACATTGGTCGATCTTATTTATCACAAGCCTGAAAATGCACAGTCCTGGAAAAGGTGGCCTCTCTGTGCACACATGTAATTTTTTAAAAAGGAGAGGATAATATGAAGGGGGCTGAGGTTTGATCACCAAAAATCAGCACAATGAAAACAAGTGATAATTAATAATGGGCACTAGAATTCAAATTACCAGATGTTTTAAAGAGATGGGGTGCCAGTTTTCAATTCTGTTTCGAACACCGCATTACAAAAGAACTATTTTTAAAAATAAAAAAGGATTGAGGGTAAAAGAAAAAAAATAAAAAGAATATCTAAATCGTTGAGTGACCCCCTGTTTGTTCCTGATAAACTTCAATCACATCTTCTTTCTCCATTTCCAGTTCTTTTGGAGTGTGATTATCAGCAATTCTCTGACTCAAAGAGAAACCTGAGTGAATTCATTGGAACTCCCTGTCTTTGACAGTATGATTCTTTGAGTTTCTTGAGATGTGTTGTCATTTTCACTTTGAAGTGAATCTCACTGCTATCCTGTCCAATGACTTTGAGTTTAATATATTCTCCTTCCTTCTTATCCCCCAAGTCCTCAGTTGAAGGTTTTGCCTCCCGGTCAGACATGGTGATGGTGGCTTCACCCAGGGCCTCTGCACAGCAGCGGCCTCGGGTAGGCAGAACCTCGCTCCAGGGTTTACAAATCCGTCTCTCTTCCCCACAGCACAACACCGCGGCTCACTTTCTTTCTTTTTTTTTAAAAAAAGATTTTATTTATTTATGACAGAGAGAGACAGCAAGGGAGGGAGCACAAGCAGGGGAAGTGGGAGAGGGAGAAGCAGGCTCCCTGCTGAGCAGGGAGCCCGATGCAGGACTCGATCCCAGGACTCTGGGATCATGACCTGATCTGAAGGCAGATGTTTAATGATTGAGCCACCCAGATGCCCCTCTCGGTCTTTTTCTTACTATTTTTTGAGCATTCTCTATTCTGGATATGACCCCTTAGTTGGTTACTCAAATCCATTTTTTCACTCTATGTCTGGGTTGCTTTGGCACTCTATTGAGGGTGTCTTGATGAATGTAAGTTCTCAAATTTTTTTGTGGAAATTAGAGCTGTTTTATTTGTATACTTTACATGCATAAATTCACAGTTTTTAAATGTTCAGTTTAATCAGTTTTGGCCATTATATGTATGTGTGACTGCCACCCCAGATAACATAAACAGTATTTCCATCACCCCAGAGAGTTCCCTAGTACCTCTTTCCAGACCCTTCTTTACCCATCTTCCAGAGGTAACCACTTTCTGATTTCTATCACTGCAGATTAGTTCTACTTGTTCTAGAATTTCCTATAGATGGAATGAAAAGTATGCATTCTCTTGTGTCTGACTTCTTTTGGTCAATAGTGCTTTTTTTTTTTTTTTGTTGTTGTTTTTAGATTCACCAAAATTATTGCATTATCAGCAGGCTTTTTTTTTTTTTTTTTTAGAGAGAACAAGCAGGGGGAAGGGTAGAGGGAGAGGGAGAGAGAGAACATTAAGCAGGCTCTCTGCCCAGTGTGGTGCCCAACTCGGGGCTCAATCTCATGACCCTGAGATCATGACCTGAGCTGAAATTGAGAGTCAGACACTTAGCCGACTGAGCCACCCAGGTGCCCAGGCAGTTCATTACTTTTTTTTTTTTTTAATCATTTTTAAAAATTTATTTTCAGCATAACAGTATTCATTGTTTTTGTACCACCCCCAGTGCTCCATGCAATCCGTGCCCTCTCTAAAGCCACCACCTGGTTCCCCCAACCTCCCACCCCCCACCTCTTCAAACCCTTCAGATTGTTTTTCAGAGTCCATAGTCTCTCATTGTTCACCTCCCCTTCTAATTTCCCCCAACTCCCTTCTCCTAACTCCCCATGTCCTCCATGCTATTTGTTATGCTCCACAAATAAGTGAAACCATGTGATAATTGACTCTCTCTGCTTGACTTATTTCACTCAGCATAATCTCTTCCAGTCCCGTCCATGTTGCTACAAAAGTTGGGTGTTCATCCTTTCTGATGGAGGCATAATACTCCATAGTGTATATGGACCACATCTTCCTTATCCATTCGTCCGTTGAAGGGCATCTTGGTTCTTTCCACAGTTTGACAACCGTGGCCATTGCCGCTATAAACATTGGGGTACAGATGGCCCTTTTTTTCACTACATCTGTATCTTTGGGGTAAATACCCAGTAGTGCAATTGCAGGGTCATAGGGAAGCTCTATTTTTAATTTCTTGAGGAATCTCCACGCTGTTCTCCGAAGAGGCTGCACCAACTTGCATTCCCACCAACAGTGTAAGAGGGTTCCCCTTTCTCCACATCCCCTCCAACACATGTTGTTTCCTGTCTTGCTAATTTTGGCCATTCTAACTGGTGTAAGGTGATATCTCAATGTGGTTTTAATTTGAATCTCCCTGACGGCTAGTGATGATGAACATTTTTTCATGTGTCTGATAGCCATTTGTATGTCTTCATTGGAGAAGTGTCTGTTCATATCTTCTGCCCATTTTTTGATATGATTATCTGTTTTGTGCGTGTTGAGTTTGAGGAGTTCTTTATAGATTCTGGATATCAACCTTTTGTCTGTACTGTCATTTGCAAATATCTTCTCCCATTCCGTGGGTTGCCTCTTTGTTTTCTTGACCGTTCATTACTTTTTATTGCTGAATAGTATTTATTGAGTGAATAGATCCCAATTTGTTTATTCATTCTATCAATGGACATTTGTATTGTTTCTACATAATATACACATAATTCTCTCTCTGCATTTAATATATATTATACAAATATTAAATATATTAATGTTGCATTTTAATTACTTAATGATATTTAATAATATATTAAATATAGAGTATGAATGTATATGTTAAATTTTAATTTTGAGATAATTGTAGATTAATATGCAACTGTAAGAAATAATATAGAGATCCCATGTATCCTTTACCCAATTTCCCTCAGTGACATTTTGCAAAGCTGTAGTACAATATCACAACTAGGATATGACCTCGATGATGTCAAAATACAGAGCAAGGACTCTACTTGTTCCCCTTTTGTAGGGATTCCCATTTCTCTCGCACTCTGAAACTCTCCTTAATCCTCAGCAACCACTAATCTGTTCTCCATTTCTATTACTTTATCCTTCAAGAGTGTTGTATAGGTGAAATCACATAGTATAAACCTTTTGGGATTGGTTTTTTCACTCAGTATCATCTTCTGGAGATTTACTCAGGTCTTCCCTTCTTTCCTTCCCTCCCACCCTCTGTCCCCTCTTCCTTCCATCCTTTTTCTTTCTTTCTTTCATAGAATTTAGTGATTCATCAGTTGAATGTAACACCCAGTGCTCGTTACATCCCATGCCCTCCTTAATGTCCATCACCCAGTTATCCCATCCCCCACTTACCTCCCCTCTAGCCACTCTGACTTTGTTTCCTAGAGTTCGGTATCTCTTATGGTTTGCCTCCCTCACTGTTTTCACCTTATTTCACTTTTCTTTTCCTTTCCCTATGTTCATCTGTTTTGTTTCTTAAATTCCATATATGAGTGAAATCATATGGTATTTGTCTTTCTCTCAGTGACTTATTTCGCTTAGTATAGTACCCTTTAGTTCCATCCATGTTGCAAATGGCAAGATTTCATTCTTTTTGATGTCCGAGTTTTTTATATATATATATATCATATATATCTATATCTATATCTAGATATATATCTATCTCCTACATCTTTATTCATTCATCTGTTGGTAGACATCTGGCATCTGGGCTCTTTCCATAGTTTGGCTGTTGTGGACATTGCTGCTATAAATATAGGGCTGCAGTTGCCCCTTCGGATCACTATGTTTGTATCTTTTGGATAAATACCTAGTAGTACAATTGCTGGGCTATAGGGTAGTTTTATTTTTATTTTTCTGAGGAACCTCCATACAGTTTTCCAGAGTGGCTGCTCCAGTTTGCATTCCTACCAACAGTGTAAGACGGTTCCCCTTTCTCCACATCCTCTCCAACATCTGTCGCTTCCTGACTTGTTAATTTTAGCCATTCTGACTGGTGTGAGGTGGTATCTCATTGTGGTTTTGATTTGTATTTCCCTGATGCTAAGTGATGTTGAGCACTTTCCCCATGTGTCTGTTTGCCATCTGGATGTCTTCTTTGCACAATTGTCAGTTCATGTCTCCTGTTCATTTCTTGACTGGGTTTTGTTCTGTTTTGTTTTGTTTTGGTCACCCAGGCTCTTTCAAGCATTCAGAGTTCTTTTTTTTTTTTTTTTTATTGCTGAGTTGTATTGCATGTTATGGATGTATCACACACTCTTTAACAACTCACCTATTCAAGGATGTCTGTGTTATTTCTGGTTTTTGACTATTATGAGTAAAGCTGTTATAAACATTTGTTTGCAGATTTTTGCGTGAATATAGGTTTTCATTTCTGTGGAATAAATGCCCAGGACTGCAATTGCTGCATTATATGGTACTTGCATATTTAGTTTTAAAAACTAAAGAAAGTGCTAAAAGGCTTTCCAGAGTGACTGTCCTCTATTTTATATTCTTACCAGCAATACGAGTGACCCCGTTTCTCTGCATCCTCACCAACATTTGGTATTGTCACTGTTTTTTACTTTAGCCATTCTGATAGGTGTGATATCTTATTATGGTTTTAATTAGAATTTCCTTAATAGATAATGATGTTGAATATCTTTTCATGTACTTGTCGTTTGTGTACCTTTTTGGTGAAATGCCTCTTAATGTCTTTTGCCCATGTTGTGAGTGGATTATTTACTTTCTGCTGTTTTTTTATTCTGTTGGTTTAAAAAAATTTATTATGGTAAAACATAAAATTTATAACTTTAACCATTTTAAGTATACAGTTCAGTGGCATTAATTACATTGACACTGTTGTGCAACCATCACCACTAATTGTTTCTAAAACTTTTTCATCACCCCAACAGAAACTCTGTGGTCATTAAGCAATAACTGCCCTCGTCCATCCCCCACCTCTCCCCACCATCCCTGGTAAACTCTAATCTACTTAATGCCTCCATGAATTTGCCTACTCTGGATATTTCACACAAATGGAATCATGCACTCTTTGTTCTTTTGTGTCTGACTTTTTTCACTTAGCATTACATATTCCTGTTGTAGCCCATATCAGAACTTCATTCCTTTTTATGGATGAGTAATATTCCGTTGTATGTCTATACCACATTTTTTTTTAATCCACTCATTTGGTGGTGGACGCTTAGCTTGATTCCACCTTATATCTGTTTTGGATATTGCTGTAATTAACATTGGCATACAAATATCTATTCGAATCCTTGTTTCGCGTTGGTGGTATAGTGGTGAGCATAGCTGCCTTCGGAATCCTTGCTTTCATTTCTTTCGGTATAGACCTAGGAGTGAAATTGCTGTGTCATATGGTAATGTTCTATTTAGCTTTTTGAGGAACTGCCAAACTACCACAGCACCTCTACCATTTGTACATTTCCATTACCAGTGTATGAGGGTTCCAACTCCACATCTTTGTGAACACTCATTATTTTCACTTATTTATTCATTTGTTTATACCTTAATAGATATGAAGTGGTATCTTATTGTGTTTGCCATTTGCATTTCTGTAATGACTAAGAATGTTGAGTATCTTTTCATGAACCGATTGGCTGTTTGTATATTTCCAGAGAAGTGTCTATTCAAATTCTTTGTCCATTTTTTGATAAGGTCTTTGTCTTTTTGCTGTGGAGCTTTAGGTATTCTTTATATATTTCAGATCTTAATTCCTTATCAGATATATGATTTGCAAATATTTTCTCCTGTTCTGTAGATTGTTTTTTCACTTTCTTTATCTGTCCCTTGATGCAAAAAGGTTTTCAATTTTGATAAGGTTCAAGTTACCTGTTTTTCCTTTTCTTGCTTTTGCTTTAAAAAAATTATTTATTTATTTGAGAGAGAGAGAGAGAGAGAGAGAGAGCACAAGGTGGTGGTAGGGGGAAAGGCAGAGGGAGAGTGGGAAGCAGGCTCCCTGCTGAGCAAGGAGCCAAATGAGGGGCTCTATCCCAGGACCCTGAGATCATGACCTGAGCTGAAGGCAGATGCTTAACTGACTGGAAACCCTTAAAAAACTTACTTTATGGGGCTCCTGGGTGGCTCGGTGGGTTAAAGCCTCTGCTTTCGGCTCAGGTCATGATCCCAGGGTCCTGGGATCGAGCCCCACATCGGGCTCTCTGCTCGGCAGGGAGCCTGCTTCCTCCTCTCTCTCTCTCTGCCTGCCTCTCTGCCTACTTGTGATCTCTGTCTGTCAAATGAAATGAATAAAATCTTTAAAAAAAAAACTTACTTTATGATGAAGGATAATTGGAAGGCAGGGAGGCGGGGACAAGAGGCCGCCCCCCACCAACCCTAAGAGGAAACCATCCTTAAAAGGATCTTACACCTCTCTGGAAGGAGCCCTCCACCTTTTCCCATATAATAGGTGACAAATCTGCTTGGATGACAGATGCTGGGAGGGTTAATCAGATTAAGACAGCCTGCCAACAAGCCCATAAAAACCCCTAGACTTAGAAACTCTGGTGGAAACCCTTTCAGGTCTCTCCCTCCTTGGGAGCTTTGTACTATCTCTTTGCTGCCCACCACTGTCTGGTCTACCTCCTCATTTTTCGAAGTGGGTGACCAGGAACCACGGGCACTGACAGAAAGAAATCCTGCAACATTTTAAATTCCAGTATAGTTAACATACAGGGTTATATTAGTTTCAGGTGTGCAATAGAGTGATTCATCAAGCACTTCAAAAAGTGTTTGACAAATGCACTCTTTAATCCCCATCACCTAGTTTACCCATTCCATTCTCTTTTATGGCTGAATAATATTCCATTGTATATATATATCACATCTTCTTTGTCTATTCATCTATCAATGGACACTGGGCACTTCCAAAATTTGGACAGTGTCAATAATGCTGCTATAAACACTGGGGTGACATATCCCTTTGAATTAGTGTTTTTGCATTTTATTTTAATTCCAGTATAGTTAATATACAGTGTTACATTAGTTTCAGTCATACAGTATAGTGATTCCACAATTCCATACATCGCCCCGCGCTCATCATGACAAGTACATTTCTTAATCCCCATCACCTATTTCACCCACCCCTCCATCTACTCTTGCTCTGGTGACCATCAGTTTGCTCTTTATAGTTAAGAGTCTATTTCTTGTCTTGTCTTGTCTCTCTCTCTCTTTTCCCTCTTTGCTTATTTGTTGAAATCATATGGTGTTTCTCTTTCTTTGACTAATTTCACTTAGCATTATACTCCCTACCTCCATCCATATCATTGCAAATGGCAAGATTTTATTCTTTTTAAAGACTGAATAATATTCCATTATATATATAAAACCTATATATAATATATGTGATATATATGTGTGTGTATGTAGATATATATGTATGTATGGTAATATATATGTATGTATGGATATATATATATATATATATCACAACTTTTTTCCCATTCATCTTATGGACATGGGCTGTAACTATAATTTGGCTGTTGCAAATAATGCTGCTATAAACATTGGGGTGCCTGTATCCCTTTGTATTAGTGTTTTATATATACCCAGTAGTGTGATTACTGGATCATAGGATAGTTCTATTTTTTGGTAGTTCTATTTTTAACTTTTGGAGGAACTTTTGGAAAACATACTGTTTTCCAGAGTGGCTGCACCAGTTTGCATTCCCACCAACAGAGTGAAAACGTTCTTTTTTCTCCACATCTTCACCAACATCTGTTATTTTTTTGTGTTTTTGATTTTAGCCTTTCTGACAGGGGTGAGGTCATATCTCAGTGTACTCTTTTTTGGTTGTTTGTTTAAATAGTAACTTTTGGTGTTATCTTTTTTTTTTTTTTATTTACTTTTAAAGTAAACTATACCTGCAACATGGGGCTTGAACTCAGATCAAGAGTCGCATACTATGCCAAATGAGCCAGCCAGGTGCCCCCTTTTGTAGATTTTATTTGCATTTCCCTGATGATGAGTGATGTTGAGCATCTTTTCATGTGTGTTGGCCACCTGGATGTCTTTGGAGAATGTCTGTTAATGTCTTCTGCCCAGTTTTAAATTGAATTATTTGTTCTTTGGGTTTTGAGTTTTATAAGTTCTTTATATATTTTAGACACTAATCCTTTACTCGATTTATCGTTTGCAAATATCTTCTCCCATTCCATAGGTTGCCTTTTAGTTTTACTGATTTTTTTCCTTTGCTGTGCAGAAGCTTTTTATTTTGATGTAATCTCAATAGTTTATTTTTGCTTTTGTTTCCCTTGCCTCAATTGACATATCTAGAAAAACATTGCTAAAGCTTGTGTCAGAGAAATTGCTGCCTGTGCTCTCTTCTAGGATTTTTATGGTTTCAGGTCTCACACTTAGGTCTTTAATCCATTTTGAATTTATTTATGTGTATGGAAAAAAAAATGGTCCAGTTTCATTCTTTTGCATGTTGCTGTCCAGTGTTCCCAACACCATTTGTGTCAGAGTCTTTTCCCCATTTGATATTCTTTTCCGCTTTCTAGAAGATTAACTAACCCTATAATTGTGAATTTATTTATGGGTTTTCTATTCTGTTCTGTTGATCCATGTGTCTGCTTTTGTGCCAGTACTGTACTGTTTTGATCACTACCACTTTGTAATATATCTTGAAGTCTGGAATTGGAATACTGTCAGCTTTGCTTTTCTTTTTCAAAATTGCTTTGCTATTCGGGGTCTTTTGTGGTTCCATATAAATTTTAATACATTTTTGTTCCACTTCTGTGAAAATGCAGTTGGTATTTTGATAGGGATTTGATATTTGATATTGTTGGTATTTGATAGGGATTACATTAAG
This sequence comes from Lutra lutra, assembly GCF_902655055.1. Classification (NCBI taxonomy): domain Eukaryota; kingdom Metazoa; phylum Chordata; class Mammalia; order Carnivora; family Mustelidae; genus Lutra; species Lutra lutra. Next base: position 73,362,463 of record NC_062282.1, on the reverse strand, counting down.
TGAGCAGATTGCTTTGGGTAGTATAAACATTTTCACAATATTTGTTCTTCCAATCCAGGAGCATGGAATTCCTTTCCATTTCTTCATGTTGTCTTCAATTTTTTTCATTAGCGTTTTATAATTTTCAGAGTTCATGTCTTTCACCTCTTTGGTTAGGTTTATTCCTAGGTATCTTATTATTTTGGGGGTAGTTATAAATGGGATTGTTTTCCTAAGTTCTCTCTTTGCTGCTTCATTATTAATGTATAGAAATACAATAGATTTCCACACATTGACTTTGTATCCTCTGACTTTCTTGAATTCATTTATCAGTTCTAGTAATTTTTTGGTGGAATCCTTAGGGTTTTCTATATATAGTATCATGTCATCTGTAAATAGTGAAAGTTTTACTTCTTCCTTACTGATTTGGATACTTTTTTTTTTAAGATTATTTATTTATTTGATGGGGAGACAGAGATCACAAATAGGAGAGAGGCAGGCAGATGGAGAGGGAGGAAGCAGGCTCCCTGCAGAGTACAGTGCCCATGCGGGCCTCGATCCCAGGACCCTGAGACCATGACCTGAGCGGAAGGCAGAGGCTTAACCCACTGAGCCACCCAGGCGCCCTGATTTGGATACTTTTATTTCTTTTTGTTGTTTGAGTGCTGAAGCTGGGACTTCCAGTACTATGTTGAATAAATGTGGTGAGAGTGGACATCTCTGTTGTGTTCCTGACCTTAGGGGAAAAGCTCTCAAGTTTTTCTCAAACACTGAGGATGATGTTGGCTGTGAAGTTTTCATCTATGACCTTTATTATGTTGAGGTATGTTTTCTCTAAACCTACATTGTTGAGGGCTTTTATCATGAATGGATGTCATATTTTGTCAAATGCTTTATCTGCATTCACTGACATGATCATATGGTTTTTTTCTTTTCTCTTATTGATGTGCCATATCATGTTGATTGATTTGCTAATATTGAACCACACTTGCATTCCCAGAATAAATCCCATTTGATTGTGGTGAGAATGATTTTTTTAATGTATTGTTGGATTCTGTTTGCCAGTGTTTTGTTGAGGATTTTTGCATCCGTGTTCATCAGAGATATTGGCCTGTAGTTCTTTTTTGTGGTGTCTTTTAACTGGTTTTGGTATCAGGGTGATACTTCATAGAATGAGTTTGGAAGTTTTTTTTCTTCTAGTTTTTGGAATACTTTGAGTAGACTAGGTATTAACTCTTCTTTAAATGTTTGGTAAAATTCATCTGTGAACTCTGGTTCTGGACTTTTGTTTGTTGGAAGTTTTTTGATTACTAATTCAGTCTCCTTGCTGGTAGTCAGTCTGTTCAAATTTTCTACTTCTTTCTACTTTAGTTTTAGCAGGTTATATATTTCTAGAAATTTATCCATTTCTTCTATGTTGTTTAATTGGTTGGAATCTAGTTTTTCATAATATTCTCTTACTATTGTTTATATTTCTGTGGTGTTGGTTAGTAATTCTCCTCTTTCTTTGGTGATTTTGTTTATTTGAACTCTCTTTGTGTAGGAAATGTAGGGGTTCAGAGCTGATAGCCAAGAAAGAATTCTCGAGATATCTTTGGTGCAAAAAATGTGGTTTTATTAAAGCACAGGAATAGAACACATGGGCTAAAAGGGCTGCACAGGGGTTGTGACAGGTGACCGATGATATAGTTTCTAGCTGGGAGGGGGTTAGGGATAGCCTAAGTCTCTAAGGAATTTTGGAGGCAAGGTTTCCAGGACCTTGAGGGACTAGCTATTGTTAGGAAAAGGACGTGTATTACTATCTACTAAAACCTTAGTCACGAGACCGTTCAGATGTATATCAGTGGGCCATATGCTTGGGGGATGACTGCCAATATACATCTTGGAGGGTAGAGATAAAGGAAGTTTCCAAAGGGATTTTTATATGTTAAAGAAGACTTGCAGGGTCCTAGGGGTGGGTAGGATAGTGATAAGCTAAGATCGCCTTTTGCCCTTGGCAAAGTGTCAACATTGAGGTAGCTGAGTTCCTAGAGGAATGTCATTCTTCCTGTTTCAAGGACTTGTCAATGGGCTGTACACACTAAGGATATTTAATTTGTTTCTTTTGCCTTTGTTTCCCACATAATTCCCCTCTGAATGGTTTTGACCCTTAAGTCTTTAAGTTTGCTGAGGCTTGAAGATCTCATCTTCATAACTTCTTCCTGCTGAATAGGGATGTAGAGATGTCCCTACCTATGGGTCAACACTGGTCAGATGGCAGCTTTTATATAGGAGTTATGAAAGGCAGAGGCAGTTGAATCCAAGGGAGACCACATGTATGGATCTTCCCAAGAGGAAAGGATCATATGTTGGCTTGAAGTTATGGCTGTGAAGGAGTCTTGGTACAAGGTGGAGATACATGGGAAAAAACAGCAAAACATGATTAGAATTACAAAGAAAAAGAAGCCCAAATAGGAGTCCTTTGATAGTTGACAAATATCCTCCTCCAGTCCATCATTAAAGGAAAGAGAAGGGTCTTTTAAAGTTCTGATTTGAGTATTCATCTCAGTTAGAAACCCAGAAATATTTTTGTGGTAATCTGGAACATATATACAGCATCCTGTTTTATGACAGCACAAGTTCCACCTTGTGCAGAAGTTAAAACATCTAATGACATTTTATCTTGTAAAACTGCTTTATGCATTGGTGTTACTTCAGTATTTAGTAGGGAAACACTATTTGGAGGGTTATTTGGGGCTTTGACTTTGTACTTATTAAGAGCTTCCAGGTGCCAAACAATATTTTCCAGTCCCAAAGAGGGAACAGAGATGGATGCTAGATGTTCGTAACAATGAAACACAGACTGTGTCCTCCATTGTTTTAAATTTGGAAGGTTGGCTGGGTTTATAATGGTTTTAATAACGCATCTGTGTATCCAGGCAAAACCTAGAGTACAGTGGTCTATCCAGCCTAGGGGAAGCCATGGCTACAAGTTAGAGCTGCATAGCCATTGGGGCCCATTAGGAGTCGGTCATCTACTTTTGGGCCTCCTTGAACTGCAGTCAGGATATCAAGGGCCTTTTGGTTTTGGAGAGCCACCTTTCAAATTTGTGGGTGACTATGACTTGGGTCTGGTTAAAGATAGCTGTTGTATGCTTGGCTAAAGCCTCTATTTGCAATTTTACATCAATAGAGGTAGTTCCCAGGATAAATGTGATTAAGGAATGAAACCATCAAGAAGCCCTCTTTGTTTGAAGTCTAGCCTTAACAATATCATAGTTATGAAGAATCACTGGCAAGTGGGAGAAGACTTGTCTCAGGAGATAAGGGCATCCCCAAATGCATCATCTAATCCAATCATAGGGAAAGTGGGGCCATCCATTATCTCCATAAGTCCATAGTTACCCCATGGAGAGGGGTATGCTCTGGGTTTTCAGGAACTATTTTGTTATCCTAGCCAGGCAGAAATGGTTAAGGTGATAGTTGAGCTATACAATTGTTGGGAAATCACTCCTATTTTCCAGTTGTTCAAATAATCATATTCCCATGGGGCCCTGTTATCCCCACAGAATAACAGAGTACAAAGATTGTGAGGGATTGTGGCAATTTCAATGAAGTCTACGTTATGTTGTCTCCCTTAGGCAAACAACTTTCAAAGACAATCAGAAATAGAATTTAACATCTGGATAGGTGTGTTAATGAAAGGTAATTTTTCTCTCTAAAATCACCCTTATTTCCAAAGATAGCTAGATTATGGCTAACTCATTTGCAAAACAAGTCCAAGTTTAACAAACTTGGCCTAATTATTTACATATGCTCAGCGAGAATAGTGATTGACTATATAGATCTTTAAAATCTGCTTTGCTGGAACTTTTATAAGGAATCTAGATTGAACTTTTAGTAGCCTCTCAAGGCCAGAAGCCAAGCCAAGTATGTGCCATCAGACATGCCTGCAAAACCTGTAGATGTGGGTGGATTCCTCCTCATGAGGTCCCCAAAGTATCCTGGGGTTCCTACACCTGCTAGGAAATGACAGTCTTTACTCACCTGGTAAGGCTGCTGAGAACTCTCTAAGCAAGGTATCAGGCCAACATTTTTAAGGGGCTTTAGGCTCCATGTTTCATAAAGTCAACCTTAATTCTTTAAAGCTGGTAATATCCAAATCTATGCATGTCTCTCTCAAATAGGGCATTCCAATCAAAGCCTTGGTAAAATAACCCATGTTTCCAATGGTGTCCTCTTACAAGGGGAACAAATGTTTATTGAACTTATGCAAATGACTGATCGCCATGGAAGAAAGATACTTACTGAGATCTTTTGAATGTCAGAAGGTTCAAGTTAGAGAGAAGAGTTAAGTGCTTCAATTTGGTCACAAATGAATACTTTATCACATTTCTGTAAGTCATAGATATCTTAAGACAAAGTTTCCTTAATCTGGAAGAAAAAACATTAGAAAGCCAGCAACATTTCAAACAAGAGTCACAGAACTATCATCGTCTTTTTAAATACATTTAGTCCCATGTTACTAATTCTTGTTCAGTTTGAATGCAGCTTTTTAGTTCTGGAAATTCTATCCATTTTAGTTTTGATTGTAAAGATATCAAATACCTATATTTGTCAAAAGCCCTTTTTATGAATCTCCTTGAAACTCTTGTCAGACCATCAGAACAATTACTATAAATGACAAAAACCCTGAAATGGACATTGTTAGCGACCTGAGAGGTCATTATGATGCAATTAGAAAGGAAATTCAGTTATTTCTGACACATAACACTTCAATAATCAGAATGTCATGTGATAACCTTATACCAGAATGCAACATACCAAATAAACAAGCCTAATTGGTCAGAGAGACATTGTTTATGATTTAAATTTTGGGGAAGTTTGTTAAAACCTTAGAAAGTTTTAAAGCACTTGCCTAAATAGTATTAAAGATCATCAAAGACCTGATAAAGACAAGCACATAAACTGGTTTTTCTGGGCAAAGAGAAGAGAAAACAACTTTGTTTATATTTTCTTATCAAGAGCAGACGAACAATTCAAGAAAACTTGTCTTTTTAACAGAAAGAAAACAGAATACCAGTGTATTTTAAAAATCCATTCATTTCAACCTTAGTCTATCCTGACCACACATACAATTGCTTTCCAAAAATTTCCCTTATTAGTGTCAGTCTTAATTATATTTAGCAGGATTTAAACCTCAGAAACCAGTCTCCAGTGAAAACTAAGTAGTAACCAATTGTGAACTGTCACACCAGAATTTTTTTAAAATTTTAAATTGATTATTTACTTTTTAAAAAAGATTTTATTTATCTGATATATGTAGAGAGAGCACAAGCAGGGGAAGAGGCAGGCAGAGGGAGAAGTGTAAAGTTTTTCTGGCGAGATAAACACAACACCAGGCAAAGTGGGTGCAAGGCAAGATTTATTAAAAGCACTCTCCAGCGAAGTTTCAGGGCTCAGGAGAAGGGGAGCCAGGAATGTTGAGCCGGGAGGAGGTGGGCACCCTCGGGCGAGGTTCCGCGACTCTGGAAAGCAGAGTGGCCGAAGTAGCGCCCAAGGCAGGGAGAAGGGGGCTTTTAAGGGGCCTCGAGGGGAGTTCGGGGGTCTGTTGGCAAGTTTCCCTTATTTGGATAGTTCGCCTGCTCGTTGGGGTCCCATTGGTCCACTGGAGCCCAGGGCGGGGGGGTCTCAGATTCCCGCTTGTCAGGGTCCCATTGGTCCACTGGAGCCCGGGGCGGGGGGTCTCAGATTCCTGCTTGGGCCTTTGTTCTCCTGTCTGAGCTCAGGTCTTGTGGCGGGAACTTTCGCTATCTTAAGTAGCCCTTTCTGCCAGCCCAACAAGAAGCAGACTCAGTGATGAGCAAGGAGCCCGATAAGGGACTCTATCCCAGGATCCTGGGATCATGACATGAGCCAAAGGAAGATGCTTAATAGACTGAGCTACCCAGGTGTCTCCACACCAGAATGCTTTAATGACAAATTTATGAATGGAAATGGAAATGGAAACACGATGGTCCAAAACCACTGGAGTGCAGCAAAAGCTATTCTAAGCTATTCTAAGATGGCAGTTTAGAGCAATACAGGCCTACCTCAAGAAGCAAGAAATTTTTCAAATAAACAACCTAACCTTACACCTAACAGGGCTAGAAAAAGAACAAACAAAACCCAAAACCAGAAGAAGGAAGGAAATAAAAAAGTTTAGAGCAGAGGGGTACCTGGATGGCTCAGTCAGCTGAGTGTCCAGCTCCTGGTTTCAGCTCAGATTGTGATCTCAAGGTGATGGAATCAAGCCCTTAGTTGGGCTCTGTGCTCACCATGGAGTCTGCTTGGATCTCACTCTCCCTTTGCCCCTCCCCCTACTCATGCTCTGTCTAAATAAATAAAAATGAAATCTTTAAAAAAAAAAGAAAGAAAAGAAACCCCCCCAAAAAGGTAGGTTCTTCAAGGCAAGGTAAAATAAGGTATGGCCTTCATAATAAGACCTTCAAGCATGGTATTACTATCCATACAAGTGGCACCTATTTTGCAATCTGGAATGCAGGTGGGGGAAGCAGGGGTTTGCTAGCATCCCTTCGCCAGGGCCTTTAATGACAGGGTGGTGATCATAGCGATTTTGTTTGAGGGACAATTTGAGTCACTTTGACATCAGGAACCTCTGGTATATCCTCAGACATATCCTGTGTGGGACACCATCCAGGAGTCGGGGGTGGGGGTGGCAATGGACCTTCTCTCCAAGGACTCTATTTTGTTTTTATTTTATTATGCTACATTAGTCACCATACAGTACATCATTAATTTTTGATGTAGTGTCCATGATTCATTATTTACATATAACCCCCAGTGCTCCATTCTTTACTCCTCTCCCCTATGTGTTTTAAATATTTGATATCTTTTTTTCTATCCTTCTAGTTTGTGCTTCCTGTTTTTCTTACTCTTACTTATTTATTTTATTTTATTTTTAAAATTATATTTCACTTGCAGAGTCCCCCTTACCATTTCTTGTAGGGCTGGTTTAGTGGTCATGAATTCTTTTAACTTTTGTTTGTCTGGGAAACTACTGTTCCTATTTTGAGTGGTAGGCTTGCTTGGTAAAATATTCTTGGCTGCAATGTTACCTCTTTCAGCATTTTGAATATATCATGACACTCCCTTCAGGCCTACAAAGTTTCTGCTGAAAAATCAGCTGATAGTCCTATGGATTTTCCCTGTATGTAACTATCTTCTTTTCTTTTGCAACCTTTAACATTTTTTTCTTCATCACTGTTTTTTGCTGTTTTAGTTACTCTGTGTTTTGGTGTGGACCTCATTAGTTTGAATTTCTTAGGGGATCTCTTTGCTTCCTGAATCTGGATCTCTGTTTCCCTCAGATTTGGGAAGTTTTCAGGTATTATTTCTTCAAATACATTTTCTGCACCCCCTTCTCTCTCTTCTCTTTCTAGGATCCCCATAATGCAAATGTTATTATGCCTGATGTGTCACTGAGTTCTCTAAGTCTATTCTCATAATGCAGTATTGGTCTCTCACCTGTTCAGCTTGATTGCTTTCTATTACTCTATCCTTCAGATCACTGATACATTCCCCTGCTTCCTGTAGTCTACTATTTATTCCATCTATTATATTTTTTGTTTCATTTATTGAGTTCTTCACTTCTTATATGTGATTTCTTATCTCTTTGTTAAGGGGTTTACTGTTATCTTCCACTCTTTTCCCAAGTCCAGTGAGTATCTTTATGATCATTATTTTAAATTCTTTATCAGGCATATTACTTATGTCTCTTTTGCTTAGGTCTCCTGCTATAAATCTGTCCTCTTATTTCACTTGGGACATATTTTTCTGTCTTTTCATTTTGCCTACTTCTCTGTGTCTGTCTCTGTGTGTTTGGAAATTCAGCTAGGTCTTCTGCTCTTGGAAGTAGTGGCCTTGTGAAGAAGAGGCTGTGTAGTGCCCTGCAGCGCAGTGTGCCTGGTTCACCAAATCTGGCACTTCAGGCAAGTCTTTTATGTGCATTGCTTGCATCTTGCTATTATGTCTGAGTCATTTTTCCTTTCGGTATGGATGTCTGCCCTGACTCTGCCTATTATGGGCTCTGCTTGCTCTGTGTGTTGTTAATGAGACCGATGAAAGCTGCAGTGGTGCAGCACACAGAGGCAGCGGTTGGGTGGAGCAAGTGCAGTGATAACAAAAACTGCTCAGAGCCCAGGGCTGAGGCCAGTAGGCTTGGAGTGAACAAACCTCAGGAGAATTCATGTGCAGGGTCCAGTCCTAGCAGGTTTGGTGTCATGAGTCAGTGCAGTGCCGCCTCCTGCAGGGGGTCTCTGTGTTGATGCTGTAAGGTAGGGGAGGAACAGGGTAACTGCCAGTTCCTTTGTTCTCAGAGAATTATGCCAGCATGCTCCAAAATTAGTATAAACAGATCTCCTTCTTGTTGGGCAAACTGTCGTTTCTCTGTTGCCCCTCCTCAGGCTCATTCAATCTCCTTGTTTTTTTTTTTTTTTTCTTTTTACTTTTTCTAAAATATATATATATATATATATATATATATATATATATATATATATATTTTAACATATATGTATTATTTGCCCCAGAGATACAGGTCTGTGAATCACCAGGCTTACACATTTCATAGCCCTTACCATCGCACGTACCCTCTACAATGTCCATAACCCAACCACCCTATCCCAACACCCCCACCCCCCAGTAACCCTCAGTTTGTTTTGTGAGATTAAGAGTCTCTTATAGTTTGTCTCACTCCCAATCCCATCTTGTTTCATTTTTTTCCTTCCTTACCCCCCATCCCCCACCCTGCCTCTCAAATTCCTCATATCAGAGAGGTCATATGATAATTGTCTTTCTCTGATTGACTTATTTCACTCAGCATGATACCCTCTAGTTCCATCCATGTCGTCACAAATGGCAAGATTTCATTTCTTTTGATGGCTGCATAGTATTCCATTGTATATATATACCACATCTTCTTTATCCATTCATCTGTTGATGGACATCTAGGTTCTTTCCATAGTTTGGCTGTTGTGGACATTGCTGCTATAAACATTCGGGTGCACGTGCCCCTTTGGATCACTACATTTGTATCTTTAGGGTAAATACCCAGTAGTGCAATTGCTGGGTCATAGGGTAGCTCTATTTTCAACTTTTTGAGGAACCTCCATGCTGTTTTCCAGAGTGGTTGCACCAGCTTGCATTCCCACCAACAGTGTAGGAAGGTTTCCCTTTCTCCGTATCCTCATCATTGTCTGTTGTTTCCTGACTTGTTCATTTTAGCCATTGTGACTGGTGTGGGGTGGTATCTCATTGTGGTTTTGATTTGTATTTCCCTGATGCCGAGTGATGTGGAGCACTTTTTCATGTGTCTGTTGGCCATCTAGCTGTCTTCTTTGCAGAAATGTCTGTGTCTTCTGCCCATTTCTTGATTGGATTATTTGTTCTTTGGGTGTTGAGTTTGATAAGTTCTTTATAGATTTTGGATACTAACCCTTTATCTGATATGTCATTTGCAAACATCTTCTCTCATTCTGTCAGGCGTCTTTCAGTTTTGTTGACTGTTTCCTTTGCTATGCAAAAGCTTTTGATCTTTTTAAAAAAAAATCTTTATTTTTTATTAACATATAATGTATTATTAGCCCCAGGTGTACAGGTCTATGAATTGCCAGGTTTACACACTTCACAGCACTCACCATGGCACATACCTTCCCCAATGTCCATAACCCAACCACCCTCTCCCTCCCCCCCTCCCCCCTGAAACCCTGTTTGTTTTGTGAGATTAAGAGTCTCTTATGATTTGTCTCCCTTCCGATCCCATCTTGTTTCATTTATTCCTTTCCTACCCCCCAAGCCCTCCACATTGCCTCTCAACTTCCTCAAATCAGGGAGATCATATGATAATTGTCTTTCTCTGATTGACTTATTTCACTCAGCATAATACCCTCTAGTTCCATCCACGTCGTCACAAATGGCAAGATTTCATTTCTTTTGATGGCTGCATAGTATTCCATTGTATATATATACCACATCTTCTTTATCCATTCATCTGTTGATGGACATCTAGGTTCTTTCCATAGTTTGGCTGTTGTGGACATTGCTGCTATAAACATTCGGGTGCATGTGCCCATTTGGATCACTACATTTGTATCTTTAGGGTAAATTTAGGGTGTGATTTCTGGGTTTTAGTGTAGCTCTATTTTTAACTTTTTGAGGAACTTCCATGCTGTTTTCCAGAGTGGTTGCACCAGTTTCCATTCCCACAACAGTGTAGGAAGGTTCCCCTTTCTCCACATCCTCACCAGCATCTGTAATTCTCTGACTTGTTAATTGTAGCCATTGTGACTCGTGTGAGGTGGTATCTCATTGTGGCTTTGATTTGTATTTCCCTGATTCCAAGTGATGTGGAGCACTTTTTCATGTATCTGTTGGCCATCTGGATGTCTTCTTTGCAGAAATGTCTGTTTATGTCCTCTGCCCATTTCTTGACTGGATTATTTGTTCTTTGGGTATTGAGTTTGATAAGTTCTTTATAGATTTTGGATATTAGCCCTTTATCTGATATGTCATTTGCAAATATCTTCTTCCATTCTGTCAGTTATCTTTTGGTTTTGTAAACTGTTTCCTTTGCTGTGTGAAAGCTTTTGATCTTGATGAAGTCCCAATAGTTCATTTTTGCCCTTGCTTCCCTTGCCTTAGGCGATGTTTCTAGGAAGAAGTTGCTCTGGCTGAGGTTGAAGAGGTTGCTGCTTGTGTTCTCCTCAAGGATTTTAATGGATTCCTATCTCACATTGAGGTCTTTCATCCATTTTGAGTCTATTTTTATGTGTGGTGTATGGAAATGGTCCAGTTTCAATCTTCTGCATGTGGCTACCCAATTTTCCCAAACCATTTGTTGAAGAGACTGTCTTTTTTCCATTGGACATTCTTTCCTGCTTTGTTGAAAATTAGTTGACAATAGAGTTGAGGACCCATTTTTGGGCTCTCTATTCTGTTCCATTGATCTATGTGTCTCTTTTTGTGCCAGTACTATACTGTCTTGATGATTACAGCTTTGTAATAGAGCTTGATGTCTGGAATTGTGGTGACACCAACTTTGGCTTTCTTCTGGCTACTTGGGGTCTTTTCTGGCTCCATATAAATTTTAGGATTATTTGTTCCATTTCTTTGAAAAAAACTTGATGGTATTTTGATAGGGATTGTGTTAAATGTGTAGATTGCTTTAGGTAGCATAGACATTTTCACAATATTTGTTCTTCCAATCCATGAGCATGGAACCTTTTTTCCATTTCTTTGTGTCTTCCTCAATTTCTTTCATGAGTACTTTATAGTTTTCTGAGTACAGAGTCTTTGCCTTTTTGGTTAGGCTTATTCCTAGGCATATTATGGTTTTGGGTGCAATTATAAATGTGATTGACTTCTTGATTTCTCTTTCTTGTGTCTTACTGTTGGTGTATAGAAATGCAACTGATTTCTGAGCATTGGTTTTATATCCTGACACTTTACTGAATTCCTGAATGAGTTCTAGCAGTTTTGAGGTGGAGTCTTTTGGGTTTTCCACAGAAAGTATCATATCATCTGCAAAGAGTGAGAGTTTGACTTCTTCTCTGCTGATTCGGATGCCTTTTATTTCTTTTTGTTGTCTGATTGCTGAAGCTAGGACTTCTAGTACTATGTTGAATAGCAGTGGTGATAGTGGACATCCCTGCCATGTTCCTGACATAGGGGAAAAGCTCTCAGTTTTTCCCTATTGAGAATGATATTTGCTATGGGTTTTTCATACATGGGTTTGATGATATTGAGGTATGTACCCTCTATCCCTACACTTTGAAGAGTTTTGATCAAGAAAGGATGTTGTAGTAGAACGCATCAATGAAACTAGAAGCTGGTTTTTGAAATAATCAATAAGATTGATAAATCATTGGCCAAACTAATCCAAAAGAAAAGAGAGAAGGCCCAAATTAATAAAATTATGAATGAAAAGGGAGAGATCACAACTAACACCAAGGAAATAGAAACAATAATCAGAAATTATTATCAACAGTTATATGCCAATAAGTTAAGCAACCTAGACGAAATGGATGCATTCCTGGAAAACTATAAACTTCCAAAATTGAACCAGGAAGAAATTGACAACCTGAATAGACCAATATCTAGTAACAAGGTTGAAGCAGTGATCAAAAACCTCCCCTAAGGGATGCCTGGGTGGCTCAGTTGGTTGGATGACTGCCTTCGGCTCAGGTCATGATTCTGGAGTCCGAGGATTGAGTCCCGCATCCGGCTCCCAGCTCCATGGGGAGTCCGCTTCTCTCTCTGACCTTCTCCTCGCTCATGCTCTCTCTCACTGTCTCTCTCTCAAATAAATAAATAAAATCTTTAAAAAAACATAAAACAAAAAACAAACAAAAAAAACCCTCCCCCAAAACAAGAGCCCAGGACCTGACGGATTCCCTGGGGAATTCTACCAAACTTTCAAAGAAGAAATAACACCTGTTCTCCTGAAGCTGTTTCAAAAAACTGAAACAGAAGGAAAACCTTCAGACTCTTTTTATGAAGCCAGCATTACTCTGATCCCCAAACCAGGAAAAGAGCCCACCAAAAAGGAGAATTTCAGACCAATATCCCTGATGAATATGGATGCTAAGTTTCTCAACAAGATCCTAGCAAATAGGATCCAATAGTACATTAAAAAGATTATCCACCATGACCAGGTGGGATTCATCCCTGGGTTTCAAGGATGGTTCAACATTCACAAATCAATCAATGTGATAGAACAAATCAATAAGAGAAGAGAGAAGAACCACATGGTCCTCTCAATTGATGCAGACATAGCATTTGACAATATCCAGCACCTGTTCCTGATTAAAACGCTTCAAAGTATAGGCATAGAGGGAACGTTCCTGAGCTTCATAAAATCTATGAGAAACCCACAGCAAATATCATCCTCAATAGGAAAACCTCACAGCTTTCCCGTTGAGATCAGGAACACAACAAGGATGACCACTCTCACCACTCTTGTTCAACATAGTATTAGAAATCCTAGCAACAGCAATCAGACAATGAAGAGAAATAAAAGGTATCCAAATTGGCAATGAAGAAGTCAAACTCTCTCTCTTCGCAGATGACATGATACTTTATATGGAAAACCCAAAAGACTCCACCCCCAAACTACTAGAACTCATACAGCAATTCAGTAATGTGGCAGGATACAAAGTCAATGTACAGAAATCAGTTGCTTTCTTATACACTAGCAATGAAAAAACAGAAAGGGAAATTAGAGAATCGATTCCATTTCCTATAGCACCAAGAACCATAAGATACCTGGGAATAAATCTAACCAAAGAGGTAAAGAATCTGTACTTGAGGAACTATAGAACACTCATGAAAGAAATCGAAGAAGACACAAAAAGATGGAAGACCATTCCATGCTCATGGATCAGAAGAATAAACATTGTTAAAATGTCTATACTGCCTAGAGCAATCTATACTTTTAATGCCATTCCGATCAAAATTCCACGGTATTTTTCAAAGAGCTGGAGCAAACAATTCTAAAATTCGTATGGAATAAGAAGAGACTGAATTGCTAAGGATATGTTGAAAAAGAAAAACAAAACTGGTGGCATCATGTTGCCTGATTTCAAGCTTTACTACAAAGCTGTGATCACCAAGACAGCATGGTACTGGCATAAAAACAGACACATACACCAGTGGAACAGAGTAGAGAGCCCAGATATGGACCCTCAACTCTATGGTCAAATAATCTTCGACAAAGCAGGAAAAAAATATACAGTGGAAAAAAGACAGTCTCTTCAATAAATGGTGCTGGGAAAATTGGACAGCTATATGTAGAAGAATGAAACTCGACCATTCTCTTACACCATACACAAAGATAAACCTGAAATGGATAAAAGACCTCAGCGTGAGACAGGAATCCATCAGAATCCTAGAGGAGAACATAGGCAGTAACCTCTTTGATATCAGCCACAGCAACTTCTTTCAAGATATGTCTCCAAAGGCAAAGGAAACAAAAGTGAAAATGAATTTTTGGGAGTTCATCAAGATCAAAAGCTTCTGCACAGCAAAGGAAACAGCTGAAAAAACAAAGAGGCAACCCATGGAATGGGAGAAGATATTTGCAAATGACAGTACAGACAAAAGGTTGATATCCAGGATCTATAAAGAACTCCTCAAACTCAACACACACAAAACAGATAATTATGTCCAAAAATGGGCAGAAGATATGAACAGACACTTCTCCAATGAAGACATACAAATGGCTATCAGACACATGAAAAAATGTTCATCATCACTAGCCATCAGGGAGATTCAAATTAAAACCACATTGAGGGGCGCCTGGGTGGCTCAGTGGGTTAAAGTCTCTGCCTTCGGCTCAGGTCATGATCTCGGGGTCCTGGGATCGAGCACCACATTGGGCTCTCTGCTGAGCAGGGAGCCTGTTTCCTCCTCTCTCTCTCTGCCTGCCTTTCTGCCTGCTTGTGATTTCTCTCTGTGTGTGTCAGAAAAATAAAAAAACAAAACAAAACAAAACAAAACAAAACAAAAAAAACCACATTGAGATACCACCTTACACCAGTTAGAATGGCCAAAATTAACAATATAGGAAACAATGTGTGTTGGAGGAGATGTGGAGAAAGGGGAATCCTCTTACACTGTTGGTGGGAATGCAAGTTGGTGAAGCCACTTTGGAGAACAGTGTGGAGATTCCTTAAATTAAAAATAGAGCTTCCCTATGACCCTGCAATTGCACTACTGGGTATTTACCCCAAAGATACAGATGTAGTGAAAAGAAGGGCCTTCTGTACCCCAATGTTCATGGCAGGAATGGCCATGGTCGTCAAGCTGTGGAAAGAACCAAGATGCCCTTCAACGGACGAATGGATAAGGAAGATGTGGTCCATATACACTATGGAGTATTATGCCTCCATCAGGAAGGATGAATACCCAACTTTTGTATCAACATGGACGGGACTGGAAGAGATTATGCTGAGTGAGATAAGTCAAGCAGAGAGAGTCAATTATCATATGGTTTCACTTATTTGTGGAGCATAAGAAATAATGCGGAGGACATGGGGAGATGGAGAGGAGAAGGGAGTTGAGGGAAATTGGAAGGGGAGGTGAACCATGAGAGACTATGGACTCTGAAAAACAACCTGAGGGTTTTGAAGGGGTGGGGGGTAGGAAGTTGGGTGATCCTCGTGGTGGGTATTATGGAGGGCATGTATTGCATGGAGCACTGGGTGTGGTGCATAAACAATTAATTCTGGTACACTGAAAAGAAATTTAAAAAATAAAAAATTAAAAAAAAAAGAAAGGATATTGTAGTTTGTCAAATGCTTTTTCAGCATCTATTGAGATTATGATATGGTTCTTTTTCTTTCTTTTATTAATGTATTGTATCACACTGATTGATTTGCAGATGTTGAACCAACCTTGCAGCCCAGGAATAAATCCTACTTGGTTGTGGTGAATAATCCTTTTAATGTACTGTTGGATCCTATTGGATAGTATTTTGGTGAGAATTTTTGCATCCATGTTCTTTAAGGATATTGGTCTGTAATTCTCCTTTTTGATGGGGTTTTTGTCTAGTTTTGGGATAAAGGTAATGCTGGCCTCATAAAATGAGTTTGGAAGTTTTCCTTACATTTCTATTTTCTGGAACAGTTTCAGGAGAATAGGTATTAATTCTTCTTTAAATGTTTGGTAGCATTCCCCTGGGAATGCTGTCTGGCCCTGGGCTCTTGTTTGTTGGGAGATTTTTGATGACTGCTTCAATCTCCTTACTGGTTATGGGTCTGTTCAGGTTTTCTATTTCTTCCTGGTTCCATTGTGGCAGTTTATATGTCTTTAGGAATGCATCCGTTTCTTCCAGATTGTCAAATTTGCTGGTGTACACTTGCTCATAATATTTTCTTATAATTGTTTGTATTTCTTTGGTATTGGTTGTGATCTCTCCTTTCATTTGTGATTTTATTAATTTGGGTCCCTTCTCTTTTCTTTTTGATAAGTCTGGGCAGGGGTTTATCAATCGTAGTAATTCTTTTTTTTTAAAGATTTTATTTATTTATTAGAGAGAGAGAGAGAGAGAGAGAGAGAGAGAGACAGAGAGAGAGAGCACAAGCAGGCAGAGGCAGAGAGAGAAGCAGGCTCCCCACTGAGCAAGGAGCCTGATGTGGGACTCAATCCCATGACCCAGGGCTCATGACCTGAGCCAAGGCAGCAGCTTAACCAACTGAGCCACCCAGGCGCCCCTTAGTAATTCTTTCAAAGAATCAGCTTCTAGTTTTGTTGATTTGTTCTACTGTTCTTTTGGTTTCTATTTCATTGATTTCTGCTCTGGTCTTTATTATTTCTCTTCTCCTGCTGGGTTTAGGCTTTCTTTGCTGTTTTTTTCTCCAACTCCTTTAGGTGTAGGGTTAGGTTATATATTTGAGACGTTTCTTGTTTCTTGAGAAAGGCTTGATCACTATATACTTTCCTCTCAGGACTGCCTTTGCTGCATCCCAAAAATTTTGGACAGTTGTGTTTTCATTTTCATTTGTTTCCATGAATTTTTTCAATCCTTCTTTATTTTCCTCATTGACCATTCATTCTTTAGTACGATGTTCTTTAGCCTCCATGTATTTGAGTTCTTTCCAACTTTCCTCTTGTGATTGAATTCTAGCTTCAGAGTAGAGTGGTCTGAAAATATGCAGGGAATGATCCCAGTCTTTTGGTACCAGTTGAGACCTGATTTGTGACCCAGGATGCGATCTATTCTGGAGAATGTTCCATGTGCACTAGAGAAGAATGTGTATTCTGTTGCTTTGGGATGGAAGGTACTGAATATATCCGTGATGTCCATCTGGTCCAGTGTGTCATTTAAGGCCTTGATTTCCTTGTTGATCTTTTGCTTGGATGATCTGTCCATTTCAGTGAGGAGTGTATTAAAGTTGCCTACTATTATTGTTCATGTGTTTCTTTGATTTTGTTATTAATTGGTTTATATAATGGGTTGCTCCCATGCTAGGGGCATAGATATTTAAAATTGTTAGATCTGGGGCTCCTGGGTGGCTCAGTGGGTTAAAGCCTCTGCCTTTGGCTCAGG
The DNA here is from genome assembly GCF_902655055.1 of Lutra lutra. Taxonomy (NCBI): domain Eukaryota; kingdom Metazoa; phylum Chordata; class Mammalia; order Carnivora; family Mustelidae; genus Lutra; species Lutra lutra. The sequence goes on along the minus strand of NC_062282.1, from coordinate 73,345,398 downwards.
TCATGATCTCAGGGTCCTGGGATTGAGCCCCACATCTGGCTCTCTGCTCAGTGGGGAGCATACTTCCTCCTCTCTCTCTCTGCCTGCTTCTCTGCCTGCTTGTGATCTCTGTATATAAATAAATAAAATCTTTAAAAAATTGTTAGATCTTCTTGATGGACAGACCCTTTAAGTATGATATAGTGTCCATACTTATCTCTTATTATAGTCTTTGGATTAAAATCTGATTTACCTGATATAAGGATTGCTACCTCAGCTTTCTTTTGATGTCCATTAGCATGGTAAATTGTTTTCTACCCCCTCACTTTAAATATGGAGGTGTCTTTGGGTCTGAAATGAGTTTCTTGTAGACAGCATATCAATGGTTCTTGTTTTTTTAAATCCATTTTGAAACCCTGTGTCTTTTTTTTTAAGATTATATTTATTTATTTGACAGACAGAGAGATCACAAGTAGGCAGAGAGGCAGGCAGAGGCAGAGGGGGAAACAGGCTCCCTGTTGAGCAGAGAGCCCAATGCAGGGCTTGATCCCAGGACCCTGGGATCATGACCTGAGCTGAAGGCAGAGGCTTAAACCACTGAGCCACCCAGGCACCCCCCAAACCCTGTGTCTTTTGATTGGGGACATTTAGCCCATTTACATTCAGGGTAACTATTAAAAGATATGAATTAAGTCCATTGTATTGCCTGTAAGGTGACTGTTACTGTATATTGTCTTTCTTCCTTTCTGGTCTATTACTTTTAGGTTCCTTCTTTGCTTAGAGGACCCCTTTCAATATTTTCTGTAGGGCTGGTTTTGTGTTTGCAAATTCTTTTAATTTTTGTTTGTTCTGGAATCTTTTAAATCTCTCCTTCTATTTTCAATGACAGCATAGCTGGATATAGTATTCTTGGCTGCATATTTTTCTTGTTTAGTGCTCTGAATATATCATGCCAGTCCTTTCTGGCCTGCCAGGTCTCTGTGGATAAGTCTGCCACCAATCTAATATTTCTACCATTCTTTGTTTCAGACCTCTTGTCCTGAGCTGCTTTCAGGATTTTTACTTTGTCATTAAGACTTATAAGTTTTACCATTAGATGATAGGGTGTGGACCTATTTTTATTGATTTTGAGGGGGGTCCTCTCTGCTTCCTGGATTTTGATGCTTGTTCCCTTTGCCATATTAGGGAAATTCTGTATTATAATTTGGTATAATATACCTTCTGCTCCCCTCTCCCTTTCTTCTTCTTCTGGGATCCTAATTATTCTAATAATGTTTTGTCTTATGGTATCACTTATCTCTCGAATACTCTCCTCATGGTCCAGTAGTTGTTTGTCTCTCTTTTGCTCAGTTTCTTTATTCTCCATCATTTGGTCTTCTATACACTAACTCTCTCTTCTGTCTCATTTGTCCTTGCAGTAAGAGCCTCCATTTTTGATTGCACACCATTAATAGCTTTTTTGATTTCAACTTGGTTAGATTTTAGTTCTTTTATTCTCCAGACAGGGATTCTCTTATATTTTCCATACTTTTTTCAAGCCCAGCTAGCACCTTCATAATTGTCATTCTGAACTCTAGTTCTGACATATTGCCAATGTATTGATTAGGTCCTTAGCCGTTGGTACTGCCTCTTGTTCTTGTTCTTGTTCTTCTTCTTTTTTTTTTTTTTTTTTGTGGTGATTTTTTCCCACATTGTCATTTTATCCAGGTAAGAGTATATGAACGAGAGAGTAAAATACTAAAAGGGTGGCAATGACCCCAGAAAAATATACACTAACCAATTCAGAAGAGACCCAAAACTGTGGGAGAAGAAAGGTGGGAAAAAGTAAAAACAAAATAAAACAAACAAATATGTATGTGTGTATATATATATATATATACGTATGTGTGTGTGTATATATACACACACACATACGTATATATATATATAAGACTGGTGAATAAAACAGAACCACCCACTCGATTTTGGGTGTATTCTGGTCTCTTAGAAGAACCTACCTCCCAAAATTTTAAAGGAAGAAAAACTTATATATATATACAAAAATAAGGGTAAGCATGATGAAGAGATGGAATATGACTGTAATGATGACAATTTAAAGAGATTCTAGAAAAGGAATTGATAAGATGGTTGAAAAAAGAAAAAAGAGAGAAAAAAAAAAGAGATCAGGCTGGAGCTAGATTTAAGGTATATTTTGATCTATTAGAAGAAATTATATCTCAAAATTTTAAAGAAAAAATCCTATATGTATACAAAAAATAAGGTTAAATACAATAAAGGGATAAAATATGACTACAATGATGAAAATTTAGAAAAATTTTTAAAAAAGGTATTGATAAAATAGTTAAAATATTAAAAGAGGAAAGAGGAAAGTTAAAAAATAGAATAAGAAAAAAATAAAATTAAAAAAATTTAACTTTATAAGACTAAAGGATCATGGGAAAAAAGCCATGAATTCTATGTGTTGCTTTCCCCTAGCTCTGGAGTTCCACAGTTCTCATTGATCAGTGAACTTGGTCTTGGCTGGATGTTCTTGCTGATCTTCTGGGGGAGGGGCCTATTGTAGTGATTTTCAAATGTCTTTGCCCAAGGCAGAATTGCACTGTCCTTGCCAGGGGCCAGGCTAAGTAATCTGTTCAGGTTCGCTCTCGGAGCTTTTGTTTCCTGAACGCTTTCTGCACAGCATTAGAGGATGGGAATGAAAATGGTGGCCTCCCAAGCTTCCGCCTTGGGCCCCACTCCTCAGAGAAAACCAATCAATCCCTCCCGTCTCCCTGGTCTCTGGCCACACTCTGTGCTCACCTGGCCTGTGATTGAGTGTTTCTATTTCTGGCACATGGTCCCATTTGGAGTCTCCAAACCCAACTGACTCCTGCAGCATGCTCCCATACGGCTCCACCCAGAGGAGGAAGTGGGGGTCTCCCTGGATCTGCCACTTGTGGGGTCCTGGCTTAAGGATTGTGGCCCAAATGTGCCTTGGATCACAATTTAAGGTAACCCTGAACTGAGAGCCCCTCCTTGGCTCCATCTCTGTAGCTGGCTTCCCTGTTCCAATACCTGACAGCTCTGCCACACTCAGACACTCCCAGTCTTTCTGTGACCCCGCAGGTCCTGAGGCCACACTGTCCCTATGAGGGCTCCACCTTGGCTTAGCCTCTGGAGCGATGTCCCTCAGCGATGGGACATCCCATGTCTGATTTTGTGCCCCGCTGTTCCATCACTTGCTGGGACCCGGCCCCTCCTACTGCAGTGTATCTTCCCGTTGCTTTGGGTTCACTTCTCCACACATCCTACCTTCCCAAAAGTGGTCAATTTTCTGGCTTCTTCTGGATTTTTATTTCTAGTTTAATTTCATGTTGTTGGAAAGTATACATTTTATAAATTCAGTTTAAAAAACTGATTGAGACTTGTTTTGTGACCTAATACTTGATCTGTCCTGGATAATGTCCATTTAGACTTGAGAAGAATGTGTGTGGTACTGTTTGATAGAGCATTCTATATATGTCTTTTATACCTGATTAGTTTATAATGTTGTTTAAGTCCTATTGGTCTTCTGTCTGGCTGTCTATCCATTTTTAGTATCTATTTCTCTATCTATCTATCTATCTATCTATCTATCATCTATCTATCTATCTTTAAGTCGTCTTTATGCCCAATGAGGGGCTTGAAATGATGACCTCGAGAACAAGGGTCACACACTCTTATGTCTGAGCTGGCCAGGTGTCCCTCTATCCATTACCAAAAGTGGTGAATTAAAGTGTCTGTTATTGAAGAACTGTCTAGTTCTCCTTCCCATTCTATTGTTTGCTGTATATATTTTGAGGCTCTGTTGTTTGATTTATATTTGTTTATAACTGTTATATTTTCTGATGAATTGGCCCTTTTCTCAATATATGATACCTTTATTAAGAGTTTCTTTCAATAATTTTTAACTTGAGTTATTTTGGATGATATCACTATAGCCATCCCAGCTCTCCTGTGGTTACAATTTGCAAGGTATATCCTTTCCTGTCTTTTCACTTTCAACATATTTATATCTTTGGATCTAAAGTGAAACTCTTGTGTGTACAGCATGTATCTGGGTAAAACTTTTTTTTTTTTAAAGATTTTATTTATTTATTTGACAGAGAGATCACAAGCAGGCAGAGAGGCAGGCAGAGAGAGAGGAGGAAGCAGGCTCCCCACTGAGCAGAGAGCCCAATGCGGGGCTCGATCCCAGGACTCTGAGATCATGACCTGAGCCGAAGGCAGTGGCTTAACCCACTGAGCACCCAGGCGCCCCTGGGTAAAACTTTAAAGAAGCCACTCCACCAATCTCTGCCTTTTCACTGGGAAAGTTTGATCCATTTACATTTAAAATAATTGTTGATAAGGAAAGACTTCTGTCATTTTGCTATGTTTTCTATATGTCTTATACTATTCATGTTCCTCATTCTTCCATTACTGCCTTCTTTTGTGTTTAAGTGATTTTTTTGTAGTGAACAGCTTTGATTGTATTTTCATTTACTTTTGTATATATTCTATAGATATTTTCTTTGTGATTACCATCAGGATTATATTTAACATCCTGAATTTGTAACAATCTGTTTTAAAGCTCTTCTCTTATATAGCTATGTCCTCCCTCCTTTATATTGCTGTTATCACAAATAATCATTTTTTTAAAGATTTTATTTATTGAGAGAGAGGGGAGAGTGAACACGAGAGAGAGAGAAAGAGAGAGAGAGTGAGCACCAGTGGGAAGAGAGGCAGATTCCCCGCTGAGCAGGGAGACTGATGTGGGACTCAATCCCAGGACACTAAGCTCATGACCTGAGCCGAAGGATTAACTGACTGAGCCACTCAGGTACCCCACAAATATCATCTTTATATATTGTGTGCCCAATAGCATAGATTTATAATTTATAATTTTTAAAAAAGATTTTATTTATTTATTTGACAGAGATCACAAGCAGGCAGAGAGGCAGGCAGAGAGAGAGGAAGGGAAGCAGACTCCCTGCTGAGCAGAGAGCCTGATGTGGGGCTCAATCCCAGGACCCTGGGATCATGAGCTTAGCCAAAGGCAGAGGCTTTAACCCACTGAGCCACCCAGGCACCCCAATATAATTTATAATTTTTTAAAACATATTTGTCTTTTAAATCCTCTAGGAAATAACAAGTGACTTACAAATGAAAAATATAAAAATAGCTTTTATATTTTTCCATGTATTTAACTTGTCAGTCATCTTTATTTCTTCATATGGTTCCTTGTTACTGTCTAGTGTCCTGTAATTTCAATCTGAAGGGCTCCCCTTGACATTCTTTTAGAGCACGTCTAACAGTACTGAACTCTTTCAGCTCTCATTTACCTGGGAATGTCTTGGTTCTGCCTTTAGTTTTGAAGGACAAGTTTGTTGGGTTTAGAATTATTGGCTGAAAATTTTAAATTTCATCAGTTTAAATATGTCATCCCATCGTCTCTGGCTTCATTGGTCTCTAATGAGAAATTGGCTGTTAATCTTATTGAGGCTCTCTTGTATGTGATAAATTGCTCGTCTCTTGTTATTTTCAAGATTCTGTCTTTGTCTTTTTTGTCCATTTGATTCTAATGTGACTCAGTGTGGGTCTTTTTGAGTTTATCTTACTTGGACGTTTTTTTTGAGCTATGTGGATTTTTGGATTTTTAGGTTCATGTTTTTCATAAGATTGGAGAAGTTTTTAGCTATTATTTCTTCAAATATTTTTTCTGCTCTGTTCTCTCTCTCTTCTCATTCTGAGATCCCCACAATGCATATGTTGCTCTGCTTGATGGTGTTTCACAGGTCTCTTAGATGCTGTTTGTTTCTTTTCTTTTCATTTTTTTTTCTCCCTGATCTCTAGACTTGGTAATATCAGTGGTCCTATCTTCAAGTTTGCTGATTTTATTTCTGCCTGTTGAACTCTTATATTGAATTTTATTTATTTTAGCTCAGAAATTTCTGGATGTCTCAGCCAAGTGCCAGGAGAATTAATGTGATATTAACGTGTGTTAGTGAGATTTTTTTTTCACTTTTGCAGGGCCATAATACCAATTTCCCTTACCACTTTTGCTCTCAGTCCAGTAGCAGCTACTATCTGGCAAGCCACAGATAGTCTCTTCCTATACATGTATAACCTAGCATTTGGTTATAGATTTACAAGGAACCCCTCCATTGACCTATTGGGCTCCATGTCTGCACAGCTCTCTTCTCCAAAGTCCTAACTCTCAGAATGTAGCTACATTAGCTGCTCTAAACTCTGACCCCTGCCTTCTCATCTTACTGGTACTGCCATGCTCTATTTGGACTATAGCTCTATGAAACACAATTGGAAAATTGTCCTCAATCAGAAAGATGGGTGGTTGAGTGTGCAGCGGACCTTATGAGTTTTCCTTCTCTCAGGGATCAGTCTTACACTGCTTGGTGTCTCTGCTTGAATAATTGTCATGTATATATTCCAGTTCTATAATTGTTTATGGTGGGAGGGCTAGAGTGCTATTAGCTACTCCATCATAGTTACAGGCAGAAGTTTTCCTCTTTCCTTCTTGATGAAGTGGATTATGTGTTGTGAAAGATGTTGAGATAGATGACAGGCAGAACAAGCCACTTTCTGTGACTCCTTGCCTTTGTCAGATCTCTATGAACAATAGGGAGATCACTTGTTAGGCTCTGCAAATACATGGATATGATGTCTTACACCCCCAATATCCTTAGAAAACTCCAAATAAAGGGACTTGTACTACATGAGTGCTAATGGCAAGATTCTCTTGGATCCTGAAAGTCATTCCCCTTATTTTTGCTGATGAATAGTAAGTTCATTTCTCATTAAAAATACAGTTTTGCCGGGGCGCCTGGGTGGCTCAGTGGGTTAAGCCGCTGCCTTCGGCTCAGGTCATGATCTCAGGGTCCTGGGATCGAGTCCCACATCGGGCTCTCTGCTCAGCAAGAAGCCTGCTTCCCTCTCTCTCTCTGTCTCTGCCTTCCTCTCCGTCTACTTGTGATCTCTCTCTGTAAAAAAAAAAAAAAAAAAAAAAAAAAAAAAAAAAAAAAATACAGTTTTGCCTGTATTGCTTTTTTGCAGCAAGGAAGTTAAGGTTGCCCTATTGCTTGGTCGAGATTGGATGGGGCCATAACACTTTCAAAGATCTCTTTGGCTTCTTTGCTGCTGTGATTAACACATGGACCAGACTCCTGGCCTTGGGCCTGCAGGCAGAGAGCCATATTGTAATGCACATTCCAGCAGAGGAGGACACACAAGGGGTGTTTTCCCACCCATTAGAAAGGAGGCACAGCCAAGTCAAACACCAAAACAGAGAAGTTACTCTGAGACATGCAACATCTACAAAGGAACATGAAGCTTGGCATCTCACCCAGCTCCAGGAACCCACAGGCAACTCATTCAATGAAGAGACATTTAGTGATGGCCCATATGGAGCCAGGCCCTAGACTGGGTTCTGTATGAACAGGGTAGAGGAAAGATTCTTTAAGGACATGTTGCCAGAGTTGCCTTCTGGGGTCAACTCTTGGTTCCAAGGAAAACTGAGGGAAAAAAATTGCACTGAGCTCATCTTTTCCATATTTCTATTTGAATTCTATTTGAATAAAAGAATAGACAAACTGAATTTATTTGCTGAAAAGGGACCCAGAGATTTCATTTTGGAGGCTGAAGCACTGTTTTGAGGGGAGCTTCTGACCTTATCTAACCTATACATGTACTCTTAGAATAGGGCCCTCTGAAGAGCCCATACCTGGGTGTGTTTCCAAGTCTGAAGACTTGAGTAGGATGTGGCCTTTCTGGGGCACTGAGGACTCTTTCTTTTTCCAAGAAGTAGGTGTCCAAGCTTGAGGTGGCTCACCCCAGATTGTAGGATTTTGTGTGGACCTTTGAACACTTTCCTTGGGTTACTCTTGGGACTGGGCCCTCTTGTATTGCCCTCCTGGCCCCTTCAGTTTGTTGGGGGTAGGGGGCAGTTTCTGGTAGACAGAAAAGGGAAATTTCTATTTTAGTTATATGAACCTCCCTCTGGAGTAGGGACACCGCTGGCTAGGTGGCCAGGGTGAACATTTGCAGGTCTGTATGTCCTTTGGGTAAGTGAACCCACTACCCTCCAGTAAAGTCTTGGTGTTTTCTCTGAAAATTCAGTTTCTGTTAAAGGGAGGTCTCTGTAAGACCTAGTGTCCCAAGACTCCAGAGACTTCCTGGGGTTCCAAAGATGATTTCTAGGTTTTCTTTTTATTAGGTAAAACCTATTTATAGGTTTACACATATATCTCTGGCTTTTTTCTTAGTCATGTTCTTGTGAGCCCTCTGTTTTGGGGGCCTGGAGTCATAGAATAAGGGAGGGCAGACAGGGGTGTCTTGCCTGTGGGGCATCATTTTGGGGCTCTTGTAGCTACATTGGTGGATGAAGCCTCCAGTTCCAGATCATGTGCTTCCACAGTGCCTTTGACCATTCCTTGTCCTGGTCTCCCCCTCCTCTTTCTCTGCCCCTCCCCCTAACTTCTACAGCTCTTTCTATCCTTTTCCATTGTCACTGGCATGATGGTGACGTTCTCCTACACAGTGCCCTTCATGGGCAGGCATAGATTTTTAAAGAAACAGTTTGTTTTAGGGGGCCTGAAGAATATCTATGACATGATGGTCAGAATTAATTATGATGACAATTTATTGATTTAAAAATACAATAAATCAATTCAATCTGGAAAATATGTGGACTGTACGGTATGCTGTTTTGTGGCTGGAATGGGATTGTTAAATCGGGAGGCTGGAGTCTGCCCTGAGAAGCAGAGGAGTCACCATCACTGAAGGTCAGCAGAAACAAGACATTCTGCTGACTGTGGCATTCCTAGGTGATGGGTACACCTCTGCTTTTCCCCTCCCCTCAAGAGAGTGGGTGTGAATGCCAGTAAAGGAAGGGGACCCTGTTCTATCAACCTGCCCATTGTACAAGATAGGTAAACTATTTGGTGATACCAACCAAGGTCCATCCAGAAGTAACGGAACCCAGGCTTAGAAAAGGCACTTGGAACTCTCTAGGAACACACCAGGAGGCGAGGGGAAGTTGGAGAAAGAAGAATTTGCAATTTCTTCTGACTCAAGTGAAAAACAACAACCAACCTCCCCACAGTGTCACACCTCCAGCTCCATAGATAGAGAGAGGAAATATATGAAATGTGAGTCAGTATTGGACAAGTGTATCCAAAGCATTCTGATAGGCCAGCCTTTGAGGAAAGGGTTTTCATGATGCATAAACCACTCTAAGCCCTAATGAGTCTCATTCCTCCTCTCTGGCTCTCCTGGCATAGTGAGAAGAGGCTTTTGTATAATTGGCCCTTGAAACATTATTACAATCACTTTGTGGCCTCCTTCAGCTTATTTTTAATTACAAGGTCTATTGCATTGTTAAATTATTAACTCTGACAATTACTTATCTTGGCATTTTCTTATCTTGATGAAAATGAAAACAGCAAGGTCATGTTAGCTCACTTGAGGTTTTGGTCGGCTACAAGTTTACATTAAGCTGGGTCAGCTCAGCAAATGTTTGCCATGCAGGGATGGGGTGCGTTTGCGGAGTGTCTGCTAGTGGAACCTGGGCAGAGAGGACCCAGTGCTTGTAGGTGCTTGTTCTGGGATGGCTGGGGCAGGCCTTCTTTGGAAGTGGGAGGTGCTTTGCCGGTGATCGGGGCTGAGGGCGGCTTCTGCCCCCCTAACTTTGAGGAGGGACCCTTTGTGCTGGTCTCACACTTTGAGAAGCTATTCTTTCTATAAGAGAGACAACTGGGGGCAGAGTCAAGAAGCAGAGGGTGTCTTCCTGCCTCTCCCAATGCGTCCCTGCTCTGTTCTGGCCACCATTCCCTTTCTGCTTTTCTAAGTCTCCCTCACCAGGGGTCTGTTAGACCTCTTCTTCCCTGACCCCTTTCAACTCACACTGACCTCCTGGTGCTCTCTGTATGGTAACATGTGCAACAATGACAGCAGCTAAAGGACAGTGATGATAACTGCAACATTTAGTGAGTGCTTGCTGTATACCTAGTGTCTTGTCCACAGTAGACTCTAGGCAAATGTCGGAAAGTGCTGGTGGAGGCACTCACTGTCATGCTGCCTTCTGTCCAGCAGGGGGTAGTGCGACCACACTATAAAGGGGGACCACCTCTGTGTTCTCAGGAAAAGTGAAACTTCAGAGCTTCTCTGGGTCCTGGAAGAATGCTTCCGACTCTGACAGGGGGTCCACAGCTCCCACAGACAACAGGGCAAAGTGATGCATAGCTATCATTCCTGCCTGTCACCTTGGCCGGGACACTTGGGGTCCGGCAGTCTCAACCTCAAGTTATTCTGTGTTCAATGCCCAGTTTCCACTGATTCCATGGAGGGCAAAGGGTATGAACTTGGAGAAACAGCTTTGGCTTCAGTGGGCAATGCTGATTCCGTGGCAGGTCCTTGACCCCTTGCTTCCTTAGAGAGACACAGATGATGCCCAGACCAGAGAGCCACTTGGTAGGAATTAGAGTTTGAGGGGTGCACCGATGGCCAGATGTGTTGCATGCTTCAGTGGCTGGGACCACAGTTGAAAGGTTAGTTGGCTATTTGGGCTATTTGGGATAGTTGCTTCAGGAGGTAAATCTGTAGGCTGTCTAGAGTTTCTCAGGCAGAAGCCCTGTGACAAATGCCCGTCTTACCTACAGGCTGGGAGCCAGTTGTAACCGTGGTATCATTCCCAGACAGGAAGGGGTGAGATGACTGTGGAATGTGGCTGGGTTAGCTCTGACCTCTTGTCTGTGGAAGGCCAAGGTGAGAAGCGGAGACATGAGCTGCTCTCACTCTGGGTGGTTTCTGTTGACTCAGCTCTCTCTGCGGTCTTTTGCTTTGGGGAACAGGCAAGAGCTTCCCAGGAATGACTCCACAGACATTTCTGACAATAGCTCAGGAGTCTGCAGGTGGACTTTTTTTTTTTTTTTTTTTAAGATTTTATTTATTCATTTGCCAGAGAGAGCGCAAGCAGGGGGAGCAGCAGGCAGAGGGAGAGGGAGAAGCAGGCTTCCCACTGAGCAGGGAACCTGATGTGGGGCTCCATCCCAGGACCCTGGGATCATGACCTGAGCTTAAGGCAGATGCTTAACCGACTGAGCCACCCAGACACCCAAGAAGGCTGACTTTTTACTTGAGGAGGAATTTTCAGTGTCTGTGCCCAGCAAGGATGGGCTAGGAGATCTCTCTGCTTGACTTCTGTGAGGGTTCGGATCCTGGGTCCCTCCACACAGCCCACATCTAAGGCTCTAGCTCTGAGGGACTTATGGATTGAGGAGGCTCTCCAACTTCTGGGGTGCGGAGGTTCAAAGTGGCGGGAGTTATCTTTGTATCCTCTCCAAATTCCACCCCTATTCTCTAGGTCCCTGTGAAAAGAAAAGAAAATGCTAATCTATCACAGACAACTAACTGCCCCCTCCACTCCCACCCACCCCTGCCATGCCAGCTCTCCACCTACTGGGAGCCAGCAGGAAGAGAGCAGTCAGAGAGAGTGTCAGCCGTCAAATGTCTGCACAGCTAAGGAGATGCCCACATTCTGGATCTTTTGCTCCCCACCACCAGGCCTCACCCCGAACTGGCCTTCCCTGTACAAAGTTCTCAAGTTTGAGGAAGCTGCGTGTCTGTGCGCATGCTCAGCCCAAGTCCATTTTGAGAGATTTGCCATTCACTGCCCAAGTTGCAGCTGAGGAGGACATATGCTCTGATTCCTGACATGGTTGGATGGGTTGGGTTGATGGGTTGGAGCCACTCGCATACTCTGGTTTAAAATAATAATAATAATAATAATAAATAATAATAATAATAACAAAAACAACAACAACGGTAATATTAATGATGATGATGTCTGGCAGTTCTGAGCCCTTTAACACCAGCTACCTGCTTTACGTGGATTACCCACATTAATTTCCGCAGGAAGCCTAGGATGTACCTGCTATATGTAATATATGTAATATTACATATATGTAATGTGTATGTATCATGTACATATAATATATAGCACATGATCTATATATCATCTACTGTATATAATGCCTCCATTATATAAGGTGGAACCCGACATGTGGAGAGTTTCCTGGGAGGTCTTTCAGGGAGAAAGTCGCTGAGCCAAGAGCTGGGGAGGAAGCTGAGAGGCGGCTGGCCGAGGAGCAGGAGACAAACTTCAGATCTCTCGCCACCCCAGCCGCTTACACCCACCTGAGGTGGAACCACATGGGGCTTGGTAATTATAGTACAGCCTAGATCCAGTGGCCAGAAGCCAAGCTGCTGTCCCCACAATGGAGAGCCATGGTCTCTCATGCAGTTTCCCAGGACTAAGCCAGTTCACATTCCCAGAAACCACATGGACGAAGGGGGTTCTTGGTCCTATTAAGGAAAAGTCTCCAACAGTGTGGCAACATATTTAAATGTATACTGTAAGCACACTCCTTCCCCCCGTGGGGTCCGTCGCCATTTACTAGGATGAAAGTAGATGAAGGAAATATACAATCATTTTTGGGGCTACTTGGCATTGAATCTTAATTTTTACTAATTCATGGGGACTCCAAATAAAACTGTAGTCTACCAAAGAAGAGGTTTATGGTAGTCAGGTGATAAGTGGAGTTTTGAACAAACTTCATTTCACATTGGGTCCATGACCTTACTCTTATTCCTTAGTTTCTAAATGCATAATGGGCATAGACACGCTGTGCAATTGGGAGAATCATCACATTAGCTCCCTGACCAGTGGAGTGAGAACTATTTTGAACTTCGCCCTTCCTACAAGGACAGTAAGCAAAAACAATGCTGCATTCTTGGCAGGGGTGGGGGAAGGGGAAGGACGTCAGAGATGAGTCTGGAAAGGTCTTGAAAGCTGGAGAGGTAGTGGTTTCTATCACATATCCACTTAGCTCATCTATTTGGCCTGTGCACAAAGATGGTAGGTCTTAGAAACATGCTCTGGATTATCATAAACCTAAATGAGTTGGCAATTCAAATTATGGCGATTCAAATTTGAATAATAATAAATTATTATTCAAATTATGGCCACTTTTCTAGTTGGGGTAACTTTATCAGCACAAGTCAACACAACTCCTGGCACCTGAGATGCAGGTTTTTAATCTATTACTTCTGCTTTTATGCATCGGATACTCTGTCGATGGGACCTTGATGGTGTTGTCTCAGACTGTGATATAGGCTGTGAGCATCTCGATTATCTTCCCGCACCACAGATCGTAGCACAGACCCACTGCACTGATGAGAACCTGCTGATTGGACCCGATGAGCAGGAAGGCGAACCTTAGAAGGCTAAGGGGTCCCTCCAAGAGATGCCAGAGGATGAGAGACTAACCCCATGAAAATGCTCTGAAGTGTTTTGGAGTCTAGTGGTTTGGAGACTATGGGGCTAGTCCCTCCAGAGTGAAAGAAAAGCTGCTCCAACTTGCATCCCTTACCTTTAAAGAGTCATAATGCTTTGGGGTCTTTCTGGATTTTGGAAGCAATCTGTACTTCATTTAAGGATGCTGTTCTAACCTATTTATTAATTTATAAGGCTTAAAGTTTTGCCTTGAGCCCAGAGTGAGAGAATACTCTGCAGGAGGCCCAGGCAGCAGCACATGAGGCTCTGACACAGGGCTTTAAGACTCAGTGGGTCAAACGATGCTCAAGGTTATCAATGGTCAATAAGGCTGCAGTGTGGAGACTCTACTAAACCCCAGTAGGAGAATCAGGGCATATACTCTTAGGGTTTTGATGAAAAGCTGTGCTGCTTCTTTTTCTTTCTTTCTTTCTTTCTTCCTTTCTTTCTTTCTTTCTTTTTTTTTTTTTAAACTAGACTCCATACCCAATGTGAGGCTTAAACTCATGACCCTGAGATCAAAACCTGAGGAGATCAAAGGTCAGATGCTCAACTGACTGAGCCACCCAGGTACCCACAAAGCTGTGCTTTCATATGCAAATAACTCTTCTCCCTTTGAGAAACTGCTGCTGGCTTCCTAGCCACCCCTGATAGACCAGCCATCTGAATCAGCAACCTGAGCTGCCCGGCATGTCCTGGGTATTCTCTGGCCCCCGCACCCCCAGCTGGGACTTGCACAGCAGCAATCCCTCAAGTCTGGATTCTCCCTCCAAAGAATTAGAGAGTACAAGTAAGTTGCATGAATAAGTAAGGCATGAGTAAGGGAGTACCGCTGTTACTGCATTCCCTCCTTTTCCTCGATCCATACTTGTGGCCAAATGGCAAGCTTCTTACCACTTATAGTCGATGGAGGGGGAAAAAAATCAGGCTTAGTTGACAGAGGGCTCTGGAAGCTATGTTGGTGCATTCTGGAAGAGGATTGCTACGGAAGAAACTATAATAAGGAATATTTCTGAAAGACAGTGGTGAAGAGAAATCATCTAAGAGGTCAGAACTTAAGAACAACCCGTGGATGCCCACTTTCTCTGGACTCACAGGTGGCCAGAAGTGTGGATCTACTCTAATTCATGGGCAATGGCTAATCATTTGGCTGGATGATCAGGGACTTGGAAAGAATGGAATCAGAACTCAGTGGCAGCCTAGATAAGAGGTAAATGCATAGATCTCTCAGGAAGGGCCCAGAGCATGAAGATTTTTGTGTCTCATATGAATGCCTACCAAAGTGCATCTACTGTGAGGAGGCTTTCAGTAATCAGGTGGACATGATGACATGTTCTCTAGAGATAGCCTCTTTCCCCAGTGATCCCAATGTTTGCTCAATGGGCCCATGAAGAAAGAGTCCATGGCAGCAGGAATGGAGATTACACATGGACTCCAAACCTGGACTTCTCTGAGGCTGATCTGAAGTGTTGCTTCACTTGCTGGCAACAGAGACCAAGGCTGAGGCCTGCTGAAGCATCATTCCTTGGAATATTTGGCTCCTTCCGTCATGGTGGAGACAGCGATGGTTCTCTCTGGGACGGATATGTATTCTGGATACGGATTTGCCTCCCCTGCCTTCTGTCGGCACCACCATTCATGGATTCTGGATTTCCTCATGCACTATGAAGGTGCTCCTCCAACATTGCTTCCCAGTAAGGAACTCATTTCACTGTAGAAGAAGCACAGCAGGGGGTGCATGCCCATGGAATTCTGTGGTTTTAGCATATGCCCCATTACCCCAAAGTAGCTGACCTGATAATAGGTTGAACCATGTGAAATTGCCAATGTTCAATTGTTTTTGACTTATGAAATTGGCCATTTAACGATTCAACTCCATATAACAGTGGAATGGCCTTTTGAATATTCATGTATGGCACCAACTGGGAAACAACATCCTGAAAGAATGGGGATCGATCTTATTGGATGGAGTATACGCTTTGAATCAAGGACTGATCCTGGTGCCAGAATACAGGGATCTGGTAGTTAAGAGGGTGAAGGTGGGAGCAGCTCCTTTCACTACTCTACCCAGTAATCCACTGTAATGGTTTTTGCCTCATGGTCCTGC
The DNA here is from genome assembly GCF_902655055.1 of Lutra lutra. NCBI lineage: Eukaryota > Metazoa > Chordata > Mammalia > Carnivora > Mustelidae > Lutra > Lutra lutra. The sequence goes on along the minus strand of NC_062282.1, from coordinate 73,329,964 downwards.
ACTTGGGGCTCAGCTTGATTTCCGAAGGAGGAATGCTTCCACCAGGAAATAAAACAATGACACCGTGGAACTGGAAGCTGGGACTGCCAGCTGGCCACTTTGGGCTTCTCATGACACCAAGCCAACAGGCGAAGACAGAGTTTATTGTACTGGTTGGGAGGACAGATTCCAATTACCAACAAATTCATTGTTTTGCTTAAGTCAGTTCAAGTTGGTTTTTTGTCCTTTGCAACAAAGGTATACCCTAGGAGCTCAATAAGTGCTGAATAACAGATTACTTTCTCTTCTATCTTTTGGGTTGCTCCCTAGTTGGGCCACAGGAGAGCTTCTGGAATTCTTTCTTTTTCTCTCTGTGGGAGCCTTCTCTCTTGAAAGGCAGTGGGATGACACCACCCCCTGGACAGAGCAGCAGAGAAGGAAACCAAACTTTTTTTTTTTTTTAAGATTTTATTTATTTATTTGAGAGAGAGAGAAAGAATGAGAGAGAGCATGAGAGGGGTGAAGGTTAGACAGAGAAGCAGACTCCCTGCAGAGCTGGGAGCCCAATTCGGGACTCGATCCTAGGACTCCAGGATCATGACCTAGGCCCAAGGCAGTGGCTTAACCAACTGAGCCGCCCAGGTGCCCGGAAACCAAACTTCTGGTTGTCATTTAAAATATACAAAATGAGAAAAATGTAGCAATTTCAAACAAACAGCAATTTATGTTTCCTTCCTCTCCCAGAGCGCTCTGGGAGGCGTCCGTAAGCTTCTGCAGTACAGTTTGGAATCGCTTCTTTGCCTCACGCCTTTGACAAGCAAGAGCTTGAGGTCTGAGGCAGGGCTCTAAAGGAAGTTGACATTTTCCCCCTCTTTGCCTTGTTCCAGTGTCCAGCGATGCCTGTTTAATATGCCAGAAATGACGTCCTATGTGTCCGCGTCAGGGCTTTGAGAATCTTACCTGGTGGCACAACTTCTCAAAATTAACGCATTGCGTGTTTAAGGGGATGAATAAACTCATTACGGGAGCTCGCCGACGTCCTCATTGTCACCTAACAGCGTTCACTGTGTGTGTGCTTAGAATAATATCTTTCCTGCAAACCAAATGGGAAAACGCTCTAATGTATTTCCCTGAATTTGGCCTGCCACTGTTGTAAATTACCTTGCTTAATGGACTTTGGGATTCTGTTATCTATTTGGAAACTTCCGAGCTCCTGGAGAACCAAATCAAGTGCGTTAGTCCCCAGGAAGGGAAGGCAGGCTTAGAAGATTTACAACTCCGTGAACATCATTATTGATGTCTGTTGTGTTTTGCGAACAACTTTCCTGTGGAATAAGTGCTTATGATGAGGCCGCAGGCACTTTTTTTTTTTTTGATAAGTCACCCTGAAATAATGACTACCAGGGCCCCTAAATCCCTTCTAGAAACCAACAGGCCAGGAAGGTATCTGGCAATGACCCCACCCCCACCTCCACTCCGGCTGTGTATGGTAAACTTCTGGTCATTGACCAAGAGCAGCTGAAGTGATCACCACTGGTGGTGGCTGCCCACAGCTGTAGAGCACTCTCCAGCTGATGGAGGCCTTTATAGGCCTCCTCTCACCCCATGAGATGTGGGAGCTGAAGTCTGGAGAGGTCAGCCAGGAGTGAGGCAGGAAGCAAGGTGGAAATCGGGCTTCCTGACTTGCTCTGACTGTCTTTGTTCTTTACACTGGCATGGTTACATTTATGTGTCCACTTGACTGGGCCATGGTGTCCAGATCTTGGGTCAAACGTTATTCTGGGTTTCCATGAGGGTACGGGCAAGAGTAACCTTCTTTTTTTTTTTTTTTTAAGATTTTATTTATTTGACAGAGAGAGAAATCACAAAGTAGGCAGAGAGGCAGGCAGAGAGAGAGGAGGAAGCGGGCTCCCTGCTGACAAGAGAGCCCAATATCGGGCTCGATGCCAGGACCCTGGGATCATGACCTGAGCCGAAGGCAGAGGCTTTAACCCACTGAGCACCCAGGCATTCCAAAGAGGAACATTTGAATTGGTAGACTGAGTCAAGCAGAATGCCCTCCCTAATGTCAATGTGCCTTGTCCCATCCTTTGCAGGCCTGATTGGGACAAAGCCCTGTCTTTCCCTGAGTAAGAGAATTCTCCTGCCCAATGACCTTCAAAGCGGAGTGTCAGCTCTACGGATTTTGGATTTGCCAGACTCCATACTCATGTAAGCCAATTCCTTATCATAAACCTCTCTCTTGCTTTCTCTCTCTCTCCCTCTCTCTGTATATATATCTATGTAAAAATCTTCTATTGATTTTGTTTCTCTGGAGCATTCTAATACTACTACTTCTTCCTCATGTAGTGACGTAACATGCCTTGACTGCTGGTCCCTGAGCAGGGGGCACAGGCCTGAGCTTGGGGATACAAAAAGGCTGAAATGGGTTGTGAGAGTAAAGATTTAAAAAAATTATTTTAATTGTGATAAAATGCATATAACATAAAATTTACCATTGTGACCATTTTTAAGTGTACAGTTCAGATGTGTCAAGTGTATTCACACTGTTGTATGAAGTTTGGATTAAAATGGGACTAGATAGGACTTTTTACCACCTGAAGATGAGATCATCCTTATAGTGAGAAGTGACCCCCAAAGTTACGGATTTGCCTGAGAGGGCTCCAAGCGACAGGAAAGAAGAGCCGGTACAGTGTGTGTACAGGCAGGAGTGAGAGAAAAATTAAAAATAAAGCCGCTGCCCATTTGTCTCATAGAGCAGAGGTCTTTCTTTAAGCCAGGAGCAGAGCCAGCTGCTGAGCTGCGATAGCATCAAGGGGAGGAGGGGGCAGAAACAAAGGGGAAGCTTGGAAGAAGCAGGGGGCGTCGGAGCCAAATGTGGAAGGGTGTGGGATTTGAACACTTGGAGATGGGTGGGGATGAGGGGGACTCGAGACAGAAAACAGTGTGACTGAAGGCCAGTTCAGCGTGTACACCTGCTTCCTCGCAGTCAAAATGCTGGTCCTGTGTCCTTGGGCCCCATCCCCCTTGGTGACCGCCATGTTCCCACCGGCCTCTGTGGCCCTGAGCCCAGGCTTCTAGAGACTCTACACTTCTGGAGGAGCATCTCCCCCTCCTCCCCCTGGCTCCCCCCGAGCTTCTCATCCATGCCTGAGAAGCAGCATTTTATAAATAGCCGTGTTGACAAAACTTAAATATAGCACCCCTGGGAGCTTAATTACCCAGTGGCAGAGCTGTAAGTAAGTACCATCTGGGGTGTGACTAGTGGTGCCAGCACTGCAGGGAGGGGCAGAGGGTCTAAAGGGTGGCCTGTCAACCTTGCCTTCAGGTCCTCTGCCCCCCACACCCTAAGCATCTCCCCCAGGACTGGCCTGAAGGACTGGGCTTGGAGTACATGAGGAGCAGGCCTGCCTCGTCCTCCATCCCTCGTCTGATCAGAGAGACACCTTGGGGTTCTCTGTCCTGACTGACTTCCTCTCAGAGACCATGAATCCGCAGAGGCCACAGTGGGGGCCATGTGGGGAGCAGCCAGCTTGCAGGGCCAGGCCTGGGACCTGCCCAGAGGATTCACCCGAGTTGTTCAGTCCCAGGTGGTGGAACGCATCTCAGGTCTGGGGGAGGGGGCCGTGTCTGGCTCTAGCCTCTTCTCAGAGCCCTCACTCCCTACGGTGCTTCCCACACTGTGGCCACAGTTGTCTTCTTTGGGGACCTCACAAGCAACAAGCCCAGGCTCCACACCACGCCCTTCTTCCTGCCCGGAGCCCTCTCCTCTCCTTGGTCCCTCCATGTCCCAACCTAAATTCTCTCGCTGCCCGCTGTACCTCTGCTCTGGCTGACAGCGGGGCTCCTGGTGCCTGCTTGCGGGGCGCTAGGTTTTTCCTGGGTACCTCAGATTCCAGTAGTGGCCAAGTGCTCTGTGTGCTCTCGGCTGAATGTTTGCCACCTGGGCGAGATGGCCAGCTCTGTGCGGACAGGGCAGTGTGGGGCTTGTACCTCCCTGAACCCCCAGCTCCTCACATAGGGTGCAGCACTCGGTGGGTGTGCAGTGAGTGCGCAGTGAATGGAAGATAGAATATCTCCCAAGCTCTTGTTTCTCTAGAACCGGAAGGATCAGCACCCCAATGGCTGAGCCCCCTGTCCTCCTCCCTGGAGACATCTGGCCACCTCACCAGCTGAGTCCCGTGGAAGTAAGTAGAAGGGCCAGCTGGAGCTCACTGAGGCCAGCAAGTGCTGAGGACATAGACCAGGGAGTGCTGGGGGCGGGTCTTGGCCAGTAAAGGGGTGCAGTGGCAGGAGGGGCAGTGGACGCCCCATTGGTTCATGCCATGTGCCTGTTACCCAAGTGGTCCGGAGGGCCCAGGGTGATGGCCCTATCCCTACAAGGCAGGCTGTGTGTGTGTGTCAGCAGTGGGGAGGGGCACCCGTGTGGTGTAGGTTGTCCAGGTTTCGGGAGGGGCTGTGTGACGCCGGGGTGTGTCAGAAGATGTGGAGTTGAGGCCACAGGGGAGACACTGAGATGGACTTCAGTTCTCTCATGTAGAGCCTTTCCTGATGAGGCCAGGCTTTGCTGACCACACCAGCTGCACGGTGACATGGTAGATTGCTAGAGAGCCGGGAATCCGGCACACCTGGGCCACAGCCACGACTCAGCAAGTCCCAGGGGCAAGGAAGATCATTAGCCAGCAGGGAATGGTGGGTCCCCCAGGGCCAGAGGTCTCTGTAGCTTACAGGGCTCTGGCGGCGGAGAAGGACTCCGGGGAGAGGTGCCCTGGCCTCACAGTCACTGGGACAGGCCTGGTCAGGCACACGTGGCTCCGGTGCCACTCCTGGTGAGGCAGAGCCCAGCCAGGCGCCAGGGCAGAGAACCCTCTGGCCTGAGCCTCCCATTCACCATCACCTCTTCACACTCAGACTTCAGGAATTATTCCAAGGGAGGTTTTGATGTTAAAAGCAGTAATTTGTTAAATGTAAGCATTTAAAACATGCCAGGGGTTTTATGGCTCTGTCTTGGCATGTCTTTGGCCTTTCATTTACCAAGGGCCTAGAAAAGTGGAAGTGGTCCAGACCAACCCGCTGGCCTTGGGCAGCCTGGCTGCCAGGGCCCTGGCTGGAGGAGCCCCAGGCCTAGTCCTGCCCTGCACACAGTTGCTTGGTGTCTCCCCCTTGGGAATAGCTCTACCCAGACCACCAGCCTCCCCCATGACAGAACCCAGGATGTTTTCATTGCCTCTTATTCTCTCTATTGGTGAGGGAGAGGTTCCTGCCCTAGGATGATAGCCACACACATAACACCTGACCCTGGACAGCCATTTATCAAGCACAGAGACTCAAAGCCTGGGGAAGCAAGACACAGCACACCCCTCAGAGCCACATGGAGATTGCACGTGAGAACAGAGGATGCAACCAGGGTTTATGGGAGGCAGGCTTTATAATATCAAGGAGATGACCCCCACCCCCAGTCCCATGGGAGGATGTGATTGTCATGTGTAATATTAGGCCTGAGCTCTAGCTTCTGCCTTGAGTGCACGGTGAGGGACTCAGGCCAAGACCGAGCAGACAGCAATGTGTTCGGGGAGCTCAGTGGGAGCCTGGGAGGGGCTTGTGGGAGGCTGCCTGGGCCTAGGAGGTCACCCAGGTATTCACCCAGGGAGACAAATGAAAGTTCTCCTCTTGCTGCCATGTTCCTGTGGGTATTTCTTGAGGCTGCCCCATGCTGGGTTTAAACCATGTCACACTTATTCCCAGTAGAGGATGGTGCCATTTTTCTGGCCTGATGGAGAGCATGTATGTTGGGGTATTCTTGATCAGGGGTCCTAAGGCTAGGAGACCAGCCATGAGGAGGGCGGCTGACCCTGGTAGGTATCGGCTCAGGCCTGAGAGGCAGGAAGCCCCCAGAGTGTCGTCTGCCCCCCTCTGCTTCTCCTGCCCTGAAACTCTCGATCCAGGCTCACAGGATGGCCTTGGGGAGGCCAGGGGTCAGAGGGAGGGATGTGGCCCCACGGTCACACATTCCACATGTCCATGGTTCTGCCCTTGGATCAGGATTGTTGTCTCCACACTTGACTCTGAACAGCAGCTCCTCCCCGTGTGCCCATCACCCTGGCAGCCTCCATGCACCCCACTGTGGGCCTCCCTGCTCACTCATGCCCTCCTCCTGATGCAGAGACTCACCCCTGCCTCCTGGAATGCACACTGAAACTCTGCTGCCTTCCACAGCTGCTGGAGGATCATCCCTGCACTGGCTCATTGTCCCCAGTGTATCTCCCTCAATTGTGTTTTAAAACACATGATGCAGTTTCTGAGGATATGAATCTATTTTGCTCCCACTGAAAAACTTGGGGCACTTTATCTAAACCTGGGGAGGGGTTGGGGGTATGGCTTGCAGGTTTCTCAAGCAGCAGAGACTAGTGCCCCAGGCCTCGGTGCTCCCTAAGAACTGGCAGGACCCCAGGGAGAATGGCTGATTGGCTGGGCAGAAGTCTACCCTTGATGCCAAATTGGAATGATCAGGGAAGACCAAAGATGTTGGGATCCTTCCTGAATATATTTTTTAAAGATTTTATTTATTTGTCAGAGAGAGAGAGAGAGAGAAAGTGAGTGAGAGGGAGAGAGAGCGCACAAGCAGGGGGGAGCAGCAGGCAGAGGGAGAGGCAGGCTCCCCATTGAGCAAGGAGCCCAATGTAGGACTCAATCCCAGGTCCCTGGGATCATGACCTGACCCGAAACCAGGAGTAGGTTGCTCAACCAACTGAGCCATCCAGGTACCCCTCTTCCTGAATATTCTGCTCTGTACAGGACCCAAGAGTATGGCATGACCCAGGAAGAGAAAGAGACCTTCCTAAAACCTAACAGATGTTGGGTTTCTCATCAACTTTGGGGAGGGGCATGCTCATTTTTTAAAAAAGTCATTTGTCTTAGAAAATTTGGAAAACATGGAAAAGCACAAAGACAACCAGGCTCACCCAGATCTGCACTACCCAAAGGAAAGCGCTGTTGCCCTTGTGGTGTCTTTCCTCCCAGTACTTCCTGCGCATTTCGATGTCGGTATGTCCAGTTCCCAGGGCCATCCCATGGGGAGAGTTTTGCTTGCTTCCTTTGATTTAACAGCTGCACGATACTCCACTCTGTGGATCTGTAATCACATCACCACTTCTCCTATTTTGGGTTATTTGGGTTGTTTCCAGTACTTTTGCTATTATTAGTAATGCTGCAGTAAATGTCCCGGCACATGAATCTTTATGTATGTTGCTAATCAATGGATTTATCAAGGGTCACCACGCAAAGACCCCTGTTTGGGAGTAAAGAGGGGTCTCCTGACCTAGAGGTCTAAAGCCAGAAGCACATGCCCATTTCCAGAAGCCTTCCCCATAACTTTTTGTTGTTGTTGTTGTTGTTGTGGCCAAAAGGTTTCCCTTTATGGGGGCTGGTGTGGTAAGCAGGAATCCCCCCTGTCTGGCATTCCTAACCTCTTTTCATCTCACTTCATCCCACCTCCTTTTAGTTCACTAAACTGGAAGCTAGCTATGCCTAAACTAGGCAGAACTCTGGAGACTCTGAAGGGAGAAGGGACAGGAGACAGAAATGGGGGAGGTGAATGGAAAGCCATTCTGGGAGCCTCCCCCAGCCTCCCCCCACAACCTTGGGAGGTGGACACTTCTCTTGCCCCCAGTTGACAGATGAGGAAACTGAGGCACAAAGGCCAATTAATTGTCCAAGGCCACACAGTGAGTAGATGACATTGCTGGAACTTAAAACCAAGACAAACAAAGCATTCCCTACACCCCCGCCCCCACCAGTGTAGTGCAGAGAGGGGCTCTGAGTGAATGCAGATCAGAGGGTCTCTAGCAGGCTAGCTCACACGCCCACCCGGCCGTGCCCACTTCATTTCCTCTGCTGCGTTTGGCACACCCCATCTTTCCGGTGGGTGTTCAGAACGCTCCCATTTCAGGACTGTTGTGCCTGACACTTCCTCTGCCTTCGCTTAGCTCAAAGCTGCTGTCCACCTCCACCTACCACATCTGAAGCTGTGAGAAGGAAACTTGAAAATGCCACTGGAGCGGGCATGTCATGCTTTCCAGTGGGGGACCTGCTGTGACTCACTGTTGGGCTCTGAGCCTCTGGAAAATTCCTCTGGGTGAGGGGGTCACCCCCGCGCTCCCCACCACCAGGCCCCGTCCGAGCTAGTCCCAGAAGCGACAATACCCACCTCCACAGCCTTGTCCACCAGAGGAGAGAGATCCAGACCGCGGGCAGTGCTGGCAACACACCCTGGGTTGTCCCCAAACCCCAGGATCCTAAAAAGCTCCTGGGCCACCTTTTCCAGAGTTTTCTTCCCACCAAAGCCTGAGGCGCTGATGAAGAAAAAGCAGAGTGCAAGGAGAGTATTGCGGGCTGAATTGTGCTCCCCCCAAAGGGTATGTTCAAATCCTGACCCCTGGTCCTTCAGATGTGCTGTTGTTTGGAAATAATCAGCAGATGGAATTAGTTCAGATGAAGTAATACTGGATTTGGGTGGGCCCTGAAGCCAAAGACTGGTGTCCTCATAAGATAGCCACGTGAAGACACACAGAGAAGATGTCCACGTGATGAGGGAGATGGAGGTTGGAGTGGTGTAGCCCTGAACCAAGGAGTGCCAAGGACTGCTGGCAAGCACCAGAAGGGAGGGCGAGGCGATGAAGGCTCATCTCCTAGGACTTTGGACTGAGCATGGCCCTGCCAATGCCTCAATTTTGGACATCTAGCCTCCAGAAGAGTGAGAACAGATTCCTCTTGTTTTAAGCCACCCTGTTTGTGGTCATTGGTCCTGGCAGCTCTAGGACGCTGATACGGAGGGAGTGTTGGGGGTGCTGGCCCCCCTGAGGCACTCCCATTCCTGGAGGCTGGGAAGGTGTCCATGAGACAGGAAGGCAGTGTTTTTAGAGCATGACCCCGGAACTTGCCCTCTTGGCAATCTCACTGCTCCCTCCTGGGGATCTCCCCTTCTCTGCAGACTTTCCGACCCACCTGGGCCTGTGGTGCACATCTGATGTCCAGGGACTGTGATGGGATTAGTAATGAGACTGGACTGTGTATGTCCATACCTGAGAGTATAAAGAAATTTTTTGTAATCACCTTAAAAAGTTTCTGGCTAGAGAGGCGCCTGGTGGCACAGTCAGTTAAAGCGTCTGACTCTTGGTTTTGGTTCAGGTTGTGATCTCAGGGTTGTGATCTTACAGTCGTGGGATTGAGCCCTGCCATCGGGCTCCCCACTCAGGGCAGAGTCTGCTTAAGACTCTCTCTCCCTCTCCTTCTGCCCGTCCATCCTCACACCTGCTCTCTCTCTCTAAAACAAATAAATCTTAAAAAAAAAAAAAGTTTCTGATTAGAATGTTAAGTCTGTTCATTGGTGCAAGGGACTCTGTATCACTCTCCACAGCCCCGCCCCCGCACCGTTTTTGTCTTTTAGCCAGAAAGTAAAAGTAGTTATCCCCAGCTCACAGCTGAACGGGGGAACTCCCCGATTCTCCGGTTCTTTCTTCTCACTCTCTAGGGAACTGCTGGCCAGGGAGGGAAGCTGTGGTTATTTGTACTGACCAGGAAGCAAACCTGGGCTGAGACCAGTTTCTGCCAGAGTGAGTGTTCAAGTGGGGGCAGAACTTTCCCCTCCCCGAAGCCATCCAATAACTGGGGTGATGTGGCACGGGGTAAAATTGTCATCTTGCCCTTCTTTCCTTTGTGATTGGCGGTCATTTGAAAATCCTTCATCCCATTTAGCTTTCAGATGTTATTGGCACCGACCCCCCATGTCCTTACGTGTCTTGTTGTTTAGGATGTCTGGCTACTCCGAACCGCAGGTTCCAGGAGGCCAGGCTGTGTCCCCAGTGCCTAGAACTTGCCGGCACAGAATGGGTCGAACCCATACATTAGAAAAAGATTGTTGCTTTACAGAGATACATATGAACTGTGAGCTCACAGCCATGTGGAAGGGGACGGGGAGGGCACAAACGCTTGTCTTTGAGTGAAAAGAACAAAAATCAATACCGTGTACTTACAGTGCCTTCCACTTCTTCAGAGACCTTCCTAGGCACAGCGTGGGGAGAGAGGGCATCAAGATCACCCTGTTACTGATGGGGAAGTGGAAGTTTGCATGGGAGGGACTGACAGGGTTGGGCAGGCCTGGGGCAGGAACCTGGCTCTCCCTCCCCACATCCGTGCCTGGTTGCTGGGATCAGTGGGGAGTGTTAAAACGTTACTTATTAATTTTGACATTGGAACAGAAAACAGCTGGCTCATCTCGTATATTGCAGAACATGGTCTAAAGAACTTTAGGCCCTCCAGAAGCGTGGTGGATCTGCAGACTCGGGCCTGACTCACAGAGGATGTAAGGGAATATGTCACATGCATCCATCAGAATCTCTGACAAGTCCTGCACTAAGAGGCCCATTTCACCTTGAACGCTGTGCTTCCCTATGATTTGGGGCCAGAGAAGCCTCCCACGCTCCCTCCTCTCTCCTTTCATTTCTAGTAATAAATACACATCCTGCAGTAGACACCTTGCCTACTGTCAATTCTCTAGGTTCCTCCTTATAAAAAGCGTCCTTTTCAGAGGATCCCGGGAAGGGCAGGAGGGCCGCAGACCAGGCCAGTCCTCCTGGGCTCTTGTCTTCAGTGAACCCCTCGGGAAGGGCTGACCCACTCCTCAGGAAGGCGGGTGCCTCCAGCGTAGCTGGGATCGTGGGCAGGAGAGGGAAAGAACCAACTCCCGCGGTGGCAGCTGCCTTCTTGGAGTCTGGTGGTGCAGCTGGTGGTTAATTACTTGCTTCTCCTGAATCGTGCTGTCTCCCCCGACCTGTGGCTCCCTGGGCCCGATTGCAGAACTCCTCTCCATGCAGCCTCATCTCAAACTTGTTTGATGCTTCTCCAAAGAGCTCCATCTGGTTTCCACACCATTTTTGACAGGTGGCTAACACGACTCTCTGAGCCCCCAGAACACCAGGCAGCATCTTCCGCGGAATGGACTTGGATTTTATGTCACATTTTGGTCTCCCTATTGTGTATTTGCCACGACCACAGGCGTTGGTATGAAAATGGAATCCATGAGTGTAAAAGTTCAGCTGCTCAGGCTGCAGGGTGAGGAGGCACTGGGGGGCAGTCTGCCTAGCTCAGCACCCAGCCACGAAGCTCTGTGGCTCCCCATACAAGGCTTCCCGGGCCTCTGAGAGAGGGGCACGCCATCCGGCCGGGATTTATGGCCTGAGCGGGCCTCCCTGGGCCACAGAAGCGTCTGCTTCAATGTGGAAACAACGTCACTCTGTCTCCAAGCATATGTCCAGACCTCGGCCTTGTGGGCTGTGGGCATTGTGCACTGTGGAGTGCTTGGCTGGATGGTGGGGCCAGCCTGTGGGGCTGGGAAGGGCCAGTGAGGAGTCCTGGGGTGGAATGATGATTAGCAGGCTGCTAAGGTTAGAGATGAGCTGGTGACAGCACATAAGGGAGAGTCACAGCCTGGGTGGGAGCCAGCACACACTCTTGCCTGATGGAAGCAAACACTGGGCCCATCTCTTTCACCATCCTTGTGAGCCTGGAGTGTTGGAGTTTTGAAAGCACCTTCACCACCATTTGGTGTTTTCAGGGTGGGTGTTATGGACTGAATGTTTGTGTTTTCCCTAAACTCATAGATTGAAACTCTACCCTGCAGTATGATGGTATTTGGAAGTAGGGCCTTGGGAGGTCATTAGGTTGAGATGAAGCCATGAGGGTGGGGCCCCCACCAGAAGATTCGTGCCCTTATAAGAAGAGAAGAGACAGCAGAGCTCCCTCTATCCATCCTGTGAGGACACAGGGATGAGGAGGCCATTGGTAAACCAGGAAGACAGCCTTCACCAGACCCCAACCATGCTGGCTTCTTGATCTCAGAGTTTTAGCTTCCAGAACAGTGAGAGATGTCTGTTGCTTAAGCTGCCCAGGCTGTGGTATACTGGGGTAGCTGTCTGAGCTGTCCGAGATGACCAGAAGGTGTGGCTAGATGAGGGAGGAGGTCTCTCTGCTCCAGGTCACACAGCCCTGGTTTTCCAGGGAGATGCAGCTCTGATGACATCATTTCTGCCCTGGATCCAGCCATGCCTGAAAACCCTAGAGTTGTAGTTTCCCAGTTTTGCTTAAGTCAGTATGAACCAGACTTCCTGTCATTTGCAACCAAAAGAGTTCCAGCCAAAGCAGAGGTGTGTCCCTATTCTGATACCATCCTCCTGAAGAACCACCCCTCCCCTGCCACTTTTTTTTTTTTAAGATTTCAATTTTTTTTTATTTGACAGACAGAGATCACAAGTAGGCAGAGAGGCAGACAGAGAGAGAGGGAGAAGCAGACGTCCTGCTGAGCAGAGAGCCTGATGCTGGGTTCAATCCCAGAACCCTGGGATCATGGCCTGAGCCAAAGGCAGAGGCTTTAACCCACTGAGCCACCCAGGCGCCCCTCCCCTGCCACTTTGAGGCTCCTCCTCACCCAAGCTGAACGCCTGTTCTATGTGGCATTGCGTCCTCTTTCCATAGGGACATCTTACAGTAGTTACCTGTGTGTGGGGCTGAGCAAAGGGAGACAGGGGAGAAAGCCATGGACAATCACTAAAGAGGATTTTTTGTTTGTTTGGTGGCTTAATATTTGCTTTGTTTTTTAATTATTTAAAAAAATTTATTATTATAGTATTTATTATTGACTCAAGTTTTTATTTTTCATTTTACAATGTTTATTATTATTATTATTATTATTATTTTAAAGATTTTATTTATTTCTTTGACAGAGACAGATCAGAAGTAGGCAGAGAGGAAGGCAGAGAGAGGAGGAAGCAGGCTCCCCGCCGAGCCGAGATCCCGATGTGGGACTCGATCCCAGGACCCTGAGATCATGACCTGAGCTGAAGGCAGAGGCTTTAACCCACTGAGCCACCCAGGCGCCCCTAATGTTTATTATTTTTGATTATTTGTTTATTTCTTTAGTCTTAGACAGGTAGATGACAGGACCTTACCTGTATTTTCCACCCCGAGGGCTGGGGCGGAGATGAACTGGAGGGGCTCCCGGGCAGGAGAACTCCTGAACTCAGGAAGAAGCAGGGTGATGGCTTCAAGAGCCATCTTCAAGAATTGTCACGTATTGGCTCGAAGGGTGAGGGCAGGGGTGGGGGAGACGGAGTCAAGGAGGACTCCTGTTGTTTTGGGTTTTGATTGCAGCACATGGGTGGACAGTGGAGAGCCACTGAGTCAGAGGAAGGGTGGAAAGGGACTAGCTCCTTAGAGGACCCAGTCCAGGCCTGGGCCCTTGAAGCCCCCTTCCTCCCTTCCCTTATTGGTAATCTCTTGCTCTATCTACGTGTTTGCTTTTTTTTTTTCTTTAAGATTTTACTTATTTATTTGAGACAGAGAGAGAGAGAGTGAGCACAAGCAGGGGGTGTGGCAGGCAGAGGGAGAGGGAGATGCAGGCTCCCCGAGGAGCAGGGAGCCCAATGTTGGGCTCGATCCCAGGACCCTGTGATTGTGACCTGAGCTGATGGCAGACACTTAAACGACTGAGCCACCCAGGCGCCCCTATGTGTTTGCTTTTGAAGGACATTTCCCCTCCATGTTTTGGAGCCACTTAATTCATTAATTCTTCATCATTTATGTCCTATTTCATTATGTTATAATCTTCACAATAGTTTTTTTTTTAAGGATTTTATTTATTTATTTGACAGACAGAGATCACAAGTAGGCAGAGAGGCAGGCAGAGAGAGAGGAAGTGAAGCAGGCTCCCTGCTGAGCAGAGAGCCGGATATGGGGCTCGATCCCAGAACCCTAAGATCATGACCTGAGCCGAAGGCAGAGGCTTAGCCTTCTGAGCCACCCAGTTGCCCCAATCTTCACAATTGTTAATTTGCATTTCATTTCCTGAAATGAGAGAAAAACCACAAACTTTACTCATGAAAAATGTTATTGTTGTAAATATTAATATGAGTCACAGATGATTGTCCTCCAGCCCATTGCACATAATTATGGTTCCCTTTGTCTGAGACTGGAAAGATCAGAGTAATTACCAAAAGTAAGAGCTCTGCATGTCCTGAGGGCTGAATGAGGCAGAGCCAGTCATCAGCCCAGAGATAATATTAAAAGAGGGCGAGGAAACAGCCTTTGAGGACAGCCCACTCTCACACCTCTTGTCCCTTCTGGCCCAGACCCCACAGCATCTGCACCTGAGCCTCTCGGAAGCTAAAGAGGGACAGATGGCTGTCTCCACACCTCATGGGTGTGGGAGAGCCTGTGTCCAAGAAGACAGAGGAGAAGAAAAGTGGAGAAGAGGCGAGGTGGCCCCCAGGGAGGAAAGGACAGGGTGGGTGGTGGGGGAGCTGATGCCTGGCTCCAGCCCCGAGCTCCTCAATCTCTTCTTTTCTGGCCCAGAACAGGACTTGTGCTTTCTGCCCTTTTAAGGAAAACCATACTGCAAAGAGCAATTTCTCTCCTTGGAGACCAGAGATAACCAATACTCTTTGCCCCCGCAAGTGAGATGCCTGAGCATGTAGCTCTTAGGGGATACCCGTGACTCCTGAAGGAGTTCTGTGGTCCTGTAAGAAGCCAGCCAGGGGCGGTTGAGTCATGGCTCTACCCACTGGGGCCCAGGCCTGTGCAGGGAATTGAGGGCTATGGGTGTACCCCTGCTTGGGCCCCTGACCCTGTCTCTGCTCCAGAATGTATCTGAGTCCCAGCTCTAATTACGGACTGGCCCCTGCCTCCACCTGACCCCAGGATGCACCCCAGCTCTGATTACAGCCCTATCTGGACTCTACCTCTGATGAAGCCCTTACCCAGGTCCCTTATTCCTGCTCCAGTTACTGGGTCCAGACAGAGTCCCCAGTTCCACTCACTTTTCCCCAATATAGCCTTGGCCTTGGTGGAATGCATGGATCTCCACTGGCACTCACACCAAGCTCACAGGCTGATCAGACAAGGACAGCAGCTGCTGGAAATCCCTCCCCTGGGATCCCTCTCCCCAGTGCTCCCCAGTGCTCCCCTCTTCCTCCACAAAGCCTTCTCCAGTCAGTCCAGCCCTCATGGATTTGTCCCACCATGGGCAACCCGAGGGCTGGTCTCCTGAGACTTTCTGGTTCTGTGTGGTTGTCTTGCTAATATTAACAGCATGAGCCATTGTTAATTAGGACCTAATAGGCACCAGCCACTGTGCTGAATTCTTCTCAGGCCTTAGCCTCTCATCTTCTGCAAGAGCTCAGGAGATTGAGACTATGTCATATGCAATGCACAGAGGGGAAGACAGGCTCAGGGATACAAAGGGAGTTGCTCAAAAATACGCAACAAATAAATCACAAATCTAGGGTTTGAACTAGGTGCTCTAGTGCTTCCTTTTCTTCTAACTCCTCCTCCCCCACTTTTTGGGGAAGGTGTTAACCCCACAGAAAAGCTGGAAGAACTCTGTGCTCCTTTAATAGTTTGCCTTACCCACTCCATTTCACTGCTTCCCCCCCCCCTTCTTTTTCTTTTAAAGATTTTATTTCTTTATTTGAGAGAGAGAGAGAGAGAGCGAGCGAGCAAAAGAGTGGAGAAGGTCAGAGGGAGAAGCAGACTCCCCACGGAGCTGGGAGCCCCATGCAGGACTCGATCCCTGCATTCCGGGATCATGACCTGAGCTGAAGGCAGTTGCTTAACCAGCTGAGCCACCCAGGCACTCCATTTCACTGCTTTTATAAAGATATATAATTTGCTTTCACCAAATCGTCCAGAAAAGGGCTGGGACATTCATGACACTTGACTCCTGGAAGTACGCTGCGAGATTTCTGTAGCTCTCCTCCATGGAGCGCATTCCGAAAGTTGGCTCTCTGCGGAGTCCAGACGGGTGTGGTCTGCATTGGGTCTCACAGGCTGAATTTGTCCGACCACTTCCTTCTGGCTAGATTCAAGCCGGTGTCTCAGGACCATTAACCATGTAGGTACCTTCCACCACCGACAGGCAGGGGGCGCACGCGAGGCGCCGAGCTGCCTCGGGAAAGGCAGCTTCCGGCCTAGGGTGAACTCTCTGTTCTCTCCTTCCATGAAGGGCTCTGGAAGGTGGGTGAGTTTGCATTACCCGGGTACCCCTCCATAGCCTTATTCCCACTAGTGTTAGCTTCTTTTCCTGATTCTTAACTGACCCACATTTCAAGTTCTGTTGTCTCGTCTACACTTACTAGTTGGCATTCTCTAATGAAAGATTTTTCTTGTTTTCTCATCTTCCTTCTCTCCCTGGCCCTCTTTTTGGGAGTTATCACTGTGGACTCATGGTCCCGTCCCCCCCCACCCCCCGCCCCGTCAAATGTGCCAGAATCTCCACCATTATCATTCTTCTTTTCTTTATTCTTTTTTTTTTTTTTTTTTTAGTAATTTCTGTGCCCAGTGTGGGGCTCAAACTCCTGACCCCGAGATCAAGAGTTACATTCTTTACCAACTGAGCCAGTCAGGTGTCCCATCATTATCCTTTTTGATGCTAAATTTGTCCCAAATCTGTCCAGTTGGATCCTTTTTAGATAGGTTCTTGTGTCTTTGAAACATGACCCCATTAAATCTTTGATCAGTCCCTTGTTTTCTGGTCCAAGACCTTCCAGATTCACTTTGTGCTTTACCTGCTCTAGAACTAGAATCAGCTGTTTTTCCAGGAAGTCCTAGTTTTTTCCCCTTTGATTTCCTCACAGGCTGGACATAGAGAATATACCTATTTCTTTTAAGATGGGCCTCTCGGAGAGATCTGTCATGTCATAGTCACTATTTGAAGGTGATATCTGTGGTGATGATGGTTGTGACAGATGGAGGTGACCTTTGGGAAGTAGCAAATCGCCACCAGAATGCTAAGAATGGGCTCAGGTCCCCATAAAGCCAAGGTACTCAGTAGGCTGAGCAGTGCCCCCCAGAAGGTATGTCCATATTCATATTCTTGAACCTATGAACATGACCTTATTTGGGAAACAGGATATTTGCAGAGGAATTAAGTTATGAGGAGAAGCATCTGGACAACCTGGGTCCTAAATCCAATGGCAGTCACCCTTATGAGAGAGAAGAAAGGCTCAGACACAGAGGAGAAGACCGTGTGAAGAGGAGCTCAGAGATTAGTGCCTACAGCTCCAAGACACAGGAGCTGGAAGGGACAAGGAGTTCTCTCCTAGAACCTTCTGAGGGTGGCTCTGTCAACACCTTGATTTTGGACTTCTGGACTCCAGGACTGTGAGAGAACCAACTGCGGTTGTTTTAAACCCTCCAGTTTGTGGTGCTTTGGGAAGGCAGACTCGGGAAGTTCACAGAAACACCAAGAAAGAAATTTGCTTGAAAAATTTCACGGTAGTTAACATGGAGGAAATCAAAACGGTGTTTGACCACCGTACACTTCCAGTATGGTATTGTTTTTAATCTGAAATCACTGCTTGGGTCCTCTAAGGTCTTGACTCCATTCTGACCCCCATGTTCCTGGCCCCTGGTGCGGTGACTGTGACTCTGTGGTGTTTGCCATGGTCTGCAGAATGGCTGACCAGGTGGAGGGGTCACCCACTCTGAGCCCTGAGCCCAGGCATTTGAGGGGTCGCGTCCATCAGGGGGCTGCCACCCTAGAGTGACAGCCCTCCACAGAGCAGAAGGGCCCCTGGTGGCTGACAGCACCCCCCATTTCCTGGTCTGTGCACCCAGGGCCACATGACTGGAGAGGCAACACAGAAGGAAGAAGGCCTGGGGGACAGAGCTAAGGAGACACCAGTGTGCTGGTCTGGAGTTGTCGGGAGCAGCCCCCACAGCACAGGCTTGGGGTCCAAACAGCGAAGCTAGGTGGGGGTGGGTGTGTGGAAGGCGTCTGACAGAAAGCTGGTGTGGTGGAGTGCGGTGGGCTGGAGCACCTGATCTGCTTTGGTGAGGGGGTCTGCTGGGGGGTGTGGCACGAAGCCCATAAACTGGCTTGTGGCCAGCAACCTGGTGACCCTGCTTGGTCTGACTCAGGATCCTGTGAGCACAGGGTTTCTCTCACAAGAGCCAAAGCTATTCTCAGGTTGAGCTGTGTGTGACCTCAGGCTTTGCTGAGTGTTTTTGTCCCCTGAATGATGTGGGGCTTTTGAGTAGGTGGGTCTTCAAAGCTGAATCAGGCCAGGGCACCTACGTGAGGCCTCATGGTCTGGGCCATGGGCGTGAGCGGACTCTGGAGGAGTTTTTTTCTGCAGAAGCCCCCCACCTGCCATCCCTGGGACATGCAGAACCTCGGCCTTCAGACTAGATGAGGGAAGTGGGGAAACGACTTTGGGCCCAAGCCTAAACTTCCGGCCCTGGAACAGTGACACTGCTCTGACCTGCCTGATCTCCACTAAGAGCCAAAGAGAACCATAAATTCCGATTAGGGGAAGACGTTGGTAGGTAATGACATACAAAAAAGTTTGTGATTAGTGAACTGTAAAAGCTAACATGACATGCTCATAATTGGGATGTATTTACTGCACGAAAAACGCCACACTGCCGTTGGGACAAAGTGACTTTGAGGGAACTTGCTAGGGGAGGCTGACACAACTTCCCTCTCTTGCTTACCAAATAGCAGTGACCGTTATTGATGGTGCTTTTCAAACGGCAGCTACAGAGAGAGAGGGGCTGTGATTTCTTGTCAGAATTGCTTTATGGGGTCGTATTTTCTGGGTGTTTAAGAAGACTTGTTCATTTGCAGCATTATCCTGGGTGATTTATGGACCCTCAAAAGCTTACTTCATTTCACTGTTTTAGACATTTTGCTTTTTTACAACAAACCTTCTTCTGATATAATCAATGGAGGTTTCTCCATCTGGCCTGGGAGGGGAGTGCCGTGTGGGTTTATAGCAAAATCAATACGAGGATAAATGGACAGCAAAGAAAGTCCATTGTCAGGGTAGAAAGAGGCTTGTAGGTCTCTGACCCAACACAGAGCCATTAGCCGGGGCTGATCTGGAGGCTGGCCCCGCAGAATGTGGTGGCAAGGTGTTCTCCCCACTGACCAGCCTGGAAGGGTTGGGGACAACAGCCAGGCGGTGGGGAGAGGGCTCAGCCACATTTTAATTAAATAAGTTGGTTTATAAGTAGTCCCTCTGCAAGTCTCATTAATGTTTGATGCTGTTTGAATTTGTGTTTTCTAATTAAAGTAAAAAAATGACTCCCAAGCATATCAGTGTTCGAACATTGGCTTTCTAGGGGATGACAGAGCAGACGAGCAGCTCCTAGCTGGGTCTGATGTCTCCTGAAGGAGACCTCACAGCAGCAGGGCCCCTGGAGGAGCTCCAGACAGGCTTGCTCCCCTTCCCTGCGCCGATCCAGTCCATGCCAGGGAAGTCCTTGTATTTTCTCTGGAGGCTTAGAGGGGTACTGCTGCTTCTGGGAGGGGGGAGCTTAGAGGTGGAGGAATGTGGGGCACCCGGATGGGACCACTGTGAGGTACATGGGTCGTTTAAGGCAAATAAGAGTTTTCTTTTCCTGGAGAAGGAAAACTTACAGGCCTCTTGAGCCCCCTTGGAGGAACACAGTAAATATTGAATTAATGAGCAAACAAAGGATATTGAAGCTGGAAATAAAATCTAGTTCCAGGCAGAATGGACACCCTCTAGGGGCTACCTTTGCTCCTTGGGCAGCCTCATGGTGCAGATAGTTGCTCACTGTCCCACCAGCTGGTCTCACATTTATCCACTCATGCATTCATGCACTGAACACCTGGGATGGGGCAGGGCATTCCCAGAGCCCTGGGGACACGGTGGTGCCTAGGACAGGTAGGCCTTTGCTCTCATGGAGCTCATAGTCTTGGGTAGGAGTGGATTCTGAAGAAGTGAGCACACAAACAAACATATAACTATCAATGAGAAGCACTGTGAAGAGCGCAGTTAGCTCCCCAGTGCCCTCAAGCACTCCCAGCACTATCTGGCCAGAGGGACCACCCCTCTACCTAGCACTTGGTGGATTTGGTTCTGGCCCCTGGCAAGCGATGCTTTCTCAGAGACTTGCTCGTCTCCCTCTGCCTTCTGATTCTGAGGGAGAGCAGTGCCCTTACCAGAGCAGGTTGCAGAAATCACCATAGTGTGCTTATTTATTTTTAAGCTTTATATTACAAAAACATATAGTCAGAAGAGTAGAGGGAATAGTACAATGGACATTTATAGTATAGTGTATATTAGAGCAGTAGAACAGACACCCTTATGCCTACAACCTATCTTTAACTACTGTTTACGTTATGACATATTTGCATCATCTCGTTCTTATTTCTGAAGTGTTTAAAAATAAATTACAGACACCATTACATTTCACCCGTAACTATTTCAGTATGCACCTCCAAAAAATAAGGTGATACTCATACATAATCATAATGCCATTGTATCAGCTAGAGAAGTGGAACCAACAGGATGTATGTAGATACATAGAAAGAGATTGAGTGTAAGGAATTGGCTGAGGCAGTTATGGAGATTGAGAATGCCAAGATTTGCAGTTGGCAAACCCAGGAGAGCTGATGGTATATTTCCAGTCTGAGAGCCAGCAGGCTCAAGACCAAGGAGCAGGCAACATTTCAGTCCAGTGTTTTAGTCAGGCAGGAAGCATTCCCTTTATTAGCAGGAGGGTCAGCCCTTTCAGGGTAGCTGCTCTTCAACTGATCAGACAAGGCCCACCCAATGGGAGAGGGCAATCTGGACAATCTGCTTTACTCTATTCAAGTGTTAATCTCATCTAAAAAAACTGTCACAGACATACTCAGAATAGTATTTGAGCAAATGTCTGAGCACCCTGTGACCCAGTGAAGTTGGCATAAAAAATTAACCATCACAGCCATTATTGTGCCTCACAAAGAGTACCCTGATCTAATACCCTGTCTGTATTCAGATTTCCCCAAACATCCTTCAGATGAGTGTCCGGTCATAGACCAAGCCTCGAATTGGGTTGCTGCCCATGACCTTTTGAAAAGCCCAGCAGCCAGGGTCAATGACTCCTCCAGGTTTGTGGGGGAAGATGTTCGGATGTGGAATTTGGCTGTGGGTCTGAGAAGATAATTGTTTATTACCGAGAACAAGCACAAGTGAAGCATCATAACACTCAGGGCTGTATCCCCAGTAATTTATGGCCTGCAATCATGGAGCATTTATGTCTCTAAGTGCTTTACATCGTTAATTAGACACACCTGGGAATCCCAGCAAGGGCAAGTCAGCATGACCCCGATTACCTCCAGTAAAGTAGGGAAAGCAGAGCTGTCCAGGGAAGGTCACCAGGCAGGTCTGGGCTTGAGTGTGGAGCGCAGGCCCTAAGAAAAGAGTGTTGGGCTCCTCTCTGAGGGTCAAAGCCGAAGTACAGCAGCCAGCCTTAGTCCATCATTCTGAGACCCAGGATGGATTTCTCCTCCTTTCCCAGAGGGAAGGTTGGCAGACTGGAAGCTGCAGGGTCACTCCCAGGGGTACGCATTTGTCCCCATTCCAGATCAGGAGTGGAAACTCCTTCTTGGAATATGTTCCCGCTGTGGCCAGTGGCCCTCTGGCTCTAGAAGGCCCTCAGGCCCCTCTCTGAGAAGCACTTCTGAGTGCTCCTGCTTGGAATTCACGGAGGCTGCCTTTGTTCCCCCTGCCACATTATTTTTCAAAGTGATGACCCGATGAAGCAATTACTATTCCACTCGGAATGAAGATTCCTGCAGCCTGCAGCCAACCATTGCCCCTGCAGCATCTGTTAACTCTCCTCCCTTTCTCAGAGATCGTCTCCATTTCCATGGCTGCTCAGGTCTACAAAGGCTCCGACAGCAAGACCGAGGTCCCCTCTGCATGGACTCTTGCTCAAGAAGCAGCTCCACAGTATCCAAGAGATTTGCGAAGGAGAATTCGGTTCCACCCATGCTATTTGCATTCTGGATGCTTTTCTCCCCTTAGTGAGCAAACTCAATTAAAATTTACATTTTATTTGTAGGCAAATTGCGGCTACAGTCTAGAAAGTTTCACCGTGGAAGAGCAGTTCTGCAATGCTTAGCCAGGCCTCGTTTGTCTCCGACACGACTGCTTGCTCCATCGTACCCTCCAGCACGAACAGTTCTGGAGCGGAAGGAAATCACGCGGAGGAGCCCTCACGTAGCTTCTGCATGCTGAAGGGTGAGGGCCATCCTCTGTGGTGGCGGTGGAGTCCTAGCCTGGAACTTCGGAGGTTGGGGATGTCAGGCTTCCTAGCTGCAGGAAGATGGGACCTTGCCCTTGGAAACCTTGCCCTTGAGGGGCAGGGCCATGGACCTTTCTCACGAGGCTCTCTGCTCTTTCCTCCATCTTCCCCAGAAGCGGCCCTTCAAGGGGCTCAGCTGGTTCTGGCTCAGTCCCTCGTGGGTGCTCCGTGTCTGGGTGGAGGGCCTCGGAACAGCAGCGCCAACTGCCCCGTTCTACTCACAGAAAGGTCGGCTTCCAGAATGCTGTATGCTGCGACTCTGCGGCCTTAGTGGTGTCTGAATGAGTACGGGCCAGCAGGACATGGGACCACAGAGTCCTTGCTCACCCTTGGTTCAGGTATATGTGCAGATATTCTTATAAAGTTATAAATCTGTGTGTCTTCAGGTCGCTTCGCTGGGGAAGGGGGTCCGCGAAGGACCGTTCACTGGCTCCCAACTCGCACTCCTGCGCCGCTCCCCTCCCCATATCTGCCAAGTGGGATGCAGTGGGCACCCAAGCTTACAGGCAAATTCCAAACTCTGCACTTAGGATACTGCTTAACTTCCCCCGCAGGGCCCGGCTTCAGAGCTGTCAAGACAACGAAGTGTTTTTGAGTACAGGGCTCGGTGCTCAGTGTCGCTGCAGGAGGACTCGGAGCTGCGCTCTCCCAAATCAGAAGCAGGAACGGCGTGACTGTCATCACATTTTGTTATTCTCTGACTGCATCTACATAACATTCCTGCAAAGTGCTTTATAATCATTTCATTAGTCATTCATTTGCTTAATTGCATAGCCTTCAATTCAGTTAGAAAATCGGATTTTAAATTCAAGTTTCCAAGACCAACAGTTTTAATTCAGAAAACCTTTTTCTTTTAAGAAAGTGGAGACATTTCCAGGTTTTGAGCCCCATCCCAGCCTCAGTGACTGGTTCTGGAGTATAGAGTGAGATGTTTACAAGGGGCGGCCGAGGTGGCTTGCTTCTAAGATTTAGCTTAGAGTGGCCAAGAGGTACCTGGGTGGCTCAGCTGGTTGAGTGGCTGCCTTTGGCTTGGGTCATGATCCCAGGGTCCTGGGATTGAGTCCCACACCGGGCTCCTTGTTCAGGGTCTGCTTCTCTCTCTCCCTCTGCCCCTCCCTCTGCTTGTGCACTCTCTCTGTGTCAAGTAAATAAATAAAATCTTAAAGAAAAAAAAAAAAAAAGAATGGCCAAGAAACCCTGCCCACCCCCTGGAAACAGCAGGAGCACCAGCTGGACAAGGAATGCAATAGCCAGAAAGAGTTCCATTGCTAAAAAAGGCTCACAGGCCCCACGAGAACCTAATGGCTCCCTGCAGGGCGCGGGTACAACAGGGCAATAGCATTAGGCAGAGGAAACGTATCACAGCCGGAGGCTGCTTTGCAAAGCCGGGCCCCACCGTCTGGAGAGCCCAGGCCTGAGCTCCCGTCCTCTTTGCGAAAGGCCGTTTGTTCTGGGCACACTTTATCTCTTGGACCAGAAATCCTCAGTGTGTGCACAGAGCCCTTCAGAATGGGGAAGCCCGAAGAGGAGCCTTGGCCAGAGCTTCCTAACCCCTGCTGGTCATGTGGGCATTTTTCCTGCGGTGGTACTGGCCTCATGGTGGAGACCTTTGGGGGGCTCGTTAGACCAGGTGCAAATCATCAATCTTGGTGTTATCAATAAATGATGCTGTCAAGTGCGTACAGTGTGCCCCGAAATGCCTCTGACCCGTGGTTGCAAAGCAACGCTATTAATCAGCAAGTTTTCTGTGCTGATGGCGGGGTCAGCACCATGTAGGTATATTTCTTATTTTAGGAACGTAGCCCAGGCCAATTCTAGGCCACTTAGAAGCAAGCCTCCCAGCAGCTCAGGGAGTCTGGGTGACCAAGAGTGGAGAGGGCATAGGACTGATTCCCCTTGCTGGTGTGACCGTGACCCCAGCCTGCAGCCTCTCTCCCCTACCTCCACCCCCTCTCCCCTCCCTCCCAGTCTCCATTTGCCACCAAAACCCCGCTTCGAGCATGCACATTTGCTCATGTCCTTACTCAGATGCCACCCTTTCAGCGAGCCCTTCCATACATGTCCTATTTTAAATTCCACCCCTCCCACAGGCTCCCTGTTCCATATCCCTGCTTTATGTCTTTTCTTTTATGTAGAACTAATAGATCTTGCTTTTTGTCATCTGTCCTACTCAACTGTAGGTGCCATGAAGCAGGGGTTTCTCTGTGTGTTTGCTGTGTCCCTGTGCTAAAGTCAGTGAGTGCCTGGCCTGGCTGCCTGAAACCCATCTTCGCGCCCCCAGTTTTCAGAACCCTAGCCGGACCCTCTCAAGCTGGGCCCATGCTGCCTTTTTTTTTTTTTTTTCCCATTGCTTCTTCCATGCCACCCAGTGCATACTTGCCACTTGCCAACTGCTTCTTGGTCCCATACACCCCTCCACCCCTCACCTCACACCTGCTGTTCCAGTGCCTGGAATTCCTTCCCCTTGTCCCCTTCCCTGCCACCTCTGGTACCAGTGCCCCAACCCCACTCCCCCAGCTCCTATACATCCTTCAAGGCCCAAGTGGAATGTCAGTTCCTCCCAAATGCCCATGCCACCCTGTCTCCCTGGGATGTGCCCACAGTCAGAGTCTTCTGTGCAGGCCCTGCAGCTCAGCCCTGCTCGGGGGCCTGCTCTTCTGTCTATAACCACTTGCCTAGTGGACTGTGAGGCATCGAGGGAAAGGAGGAGTTAGGTTTTGCAGGTACTGGGACGGCCCCCACCATCAGGTGTGTCAGGTGCCGGGTACTGAGCTGAGTGCTTGAGGTGGGTAAGGTCTTTTTGATTTGTCCCTCTCCCCATGAGGTAGCGATGTGACTCTTCCCATTTTATGGAGAAGCACACTGAGGCTCAGGGAGACCAAGAGCCTTACCGAATATCTCATGGCTAGTAAGTAGTGGAGCCAAAAGTCAGAGCCAGGTCTGACTCCAAAACCTGGACTCCTGACCACTCTTCTCCCACACATCACCCCCCCGGCTTGTTTATGTTTTCTGTCGCATGCCGTTGGGGGCAAACACCACCTCTGCCCACCTCTGGTTTTCCCCCGACAGCTTCTGGTCCCTTGCCCCAGCCCTTGCTGTGCCTGGCTGTCAGATCTGGGAGAGGAAGACAGTGTACTTGCACCATCCATTCTCTTGGTCCTGGGAGCCAGGCTGCCCTCAGACAGCACATGCTCCTGTCTCCTCTCAGTGCTGTGGCAGTGTCCCCACCTGACATGCTGAGAAAGCCTCCCTCATTTGGAGGCAGAGTATGAGAAGACCCTTGCCTTCAGATACACGTCATGGGGCTCCATTCAGTCCATCTAGAAATAAAGGTGACCTTTTGGTTTTCCTCTTCATATCTCATACATCAATTGATTCAGGGTTCAAGCAGACAAGGGGGGCAATTACCTACTGGGTCCTTGAATATGGACGTCATTAAATATTTCCCAAATGACCTAAGGTGGGAGAAGAAAGTGTGAGGAGCAGAAGGTGTAGGGGCCAGGGGGCGCTGGGCAGGGGGGGAGGGGGCTTCAACCTCTCTACAAACCTAAGGAGAGAGCCCTGGGATGACGGAGAAGCTGCAGTAAGGTTCTGGGCTTTGATCCTAGAGCCCAGGTGAGCCAGTTCTGGGGCTGAGAGGGTTGTCCTTTCAGAGCAGCATCACACTGCATTCTGAAGACATCCTCATGCCTCTCGCATTGGCCTGGCCTCCATCTGGTCAGCATATTGCTGGTGGCCATGACCAGCCTGCAAGGCACATGAGGCTGTGGCCTTGAGGGTAGGCAGTAGTGCTCTGGGCCCCGCGTGTGCGTGTCTTGCTGCCTTCCAGCTGTCTTGCCAGAGCGGTACTCCTGGCCATTCCAGCCTGAGGGGCAAGATAGCATCTTGGCTTGGGTCCCTCTGGCCTACCCTGAGTGCAGGCTCTCTGGCCCCTCTGGCTGGCTGCACATGGCTGGACTATACTTGGAGGCTTGGAGCCACCTGGAGCCAGGAGCAGGCTGCCTGAGCTGAGGACGCTTCCCTGTGCGGGCAGGGCTGCTCAGAGCTGGGCACTCCAGGGCTGGGTGGCCATCCTCTCTGCCAGGTTTTCCTCCTGAGTCCAGGTGCTCTGTCCCTGGGGCTTTGCAAGTGGAAGAATACAGAGGCTCAGGGTTCCCTGGCTCAGCCAGAGCCTCCAGAACTCCCCCTCTTCCCTCAAAGAGGATCCTCCAACTTTTAGTAATGCTAATTGCAGCACCGATTTAATCCCCCTGAGCCCTCGTTCTCTGATGATGGCTGCGGTCTGAGGTCCACAGGTCCTGGGGTGTCTCTCGCATTGCATGAACCCCTGGCTGACTGTCTGGTCAGTCTGCAGGATCAGGGACCCTGAATGGTGAAGGCTGAGATCAGGCTGGGCTCTGAATGATATACAGGACCCAGGTGAGGGCTTCCACCCGTCATGGCCCCAATACCCTATCGAGTCCAAGCCTGCCTGCCTGAGCTGTCAGAGGAACAGGTAAAGGTCTCCAGAAAAGAGGGAGGGAGGAGGTAGCAGGAGGAGGAAAAGAAGTCAGGTCACAGCTGGGCATGCCCCACAGAAAGGCCGTGGACACCTGGCCCCAAGAATGCCCGGGCCGCCAACGTGCATTATTCATTAGGCCCGGCCTGGCCTTCCGTGGCCGGTCATCCACCTCGAGCCTTCATCTCTTCACTCTGTCCTGTATACTCACCCTCCCGGGGAAGCTTAACACATTAATGGCATTTGATCCAGCACCATTCTCCTCCAGTTAAAAATAAGGCTCATAAATCGAGGCCATGCCCTAGGGGACAGCAGTGTTATAAGCTCCTCACCTGTTGGTGTTCAAACCTAGTTACAAAAATACACAGCACCTCTGCACCAGGGAGGGAGTGACCTACTTTATACCTCGTGGACCGACACCAAATGGATGGGGGCAACATCTAGGCCCTTGTTCTGTTTGGAAATTCCCGATAACCCTTTGGCTCTGGCTAACTGCTTTCCTTAAAGCCAGAAGTCCCTCACCAGTGTGGTCTTCTCTGTTTAATGCCGCAGTGTGTCTGGTTCTGAGTCCACATAGCAAAGGGCTCTAGGCTGCAGGGTCTCTGGGCATCTGAGCAGAATTCTTGGGCTTCTACCTGTCTCTGCCATCAGGGTGTATGTCCCCTGGAGTGAGGAATGAAGCCTTCCCAGGCCTTTGATCCCCTCCCTTCTCCATGCCTGGTGCTGAGGTTCCCGCAGGATGGGGCTCTAGCGTCTGCAGTGAGCTCAGAGACCTCCCGCCTCAGAGCCTCCCCTGGGACCGGAGCCCGAGGATGCACGGAAACATCTGTTGCTTTCTACGTATTCCTTCAACAAGTGTTAAATGTCCTTATCAGCCTGCACAGAGAGACGCAGCGGTAGGGAGTGCGCACACGGCAGTGGTATGGGACGGGAGAGGGAGGCACACACGTGGTAGGCTGCTGGGAGGGACTACAGCATGGAGGTTTGGCCTGGTCACTGAAGTCCAGGCTGACTTCCTGGAGGAAGCGATGAGGTTGCTGAGCGTCATGATGAGGAGTAGCCAGCTGGGATGGGGGTGGGGAGAAGAGTCCGAAAATGGGCTGTGGTCAGCCAGGGAATCCTGCCCTGCAGCCTCCTGACCCTAGCTGCCCGTGGCTCTCCCTGGGCTGGGAAGGGCCCCGGGCCCAGTGTCCCGTCTGCTGCCTCTGCTCCTTCAGCGCCCCCACCTCCAGCAGCCTGGGCCATGCGGAGGGGTGCAGCTTTTGCTGGCTTGAATTGAAGAGGAGGTCATTTGTTTAGTCACCTCAAGTTCTTGAGGTTCACGTTTCTTCCGTGAGGCCACCTGTCCGGTGGAGGTTGGCAAAAGTGGGGGCAAATGCCCAGATCTATTTTTACCCCTCGCATGAAATTCAAATATACTCTTGATATTAATTAAAAAAAAAAAAGACATTTGTTTTCCTGCCAAGAGCAGCATGAGGAGAATGCTGGCTGGCTTCAGGAGTAGGGGTACCGTCCTATTTTGTGTATTTAGAGGTTGGGGCTGAGGCTTTGCATTTCTCCCCTCTGCCTGCGGCCTCCTGTTGGATTTGACTTCTTGCACATCAGTGTCCGGTCAGACGGCTCTGTTGTCCAGGCCATGTCCCATGTACTCGCCATGGCCGGGCCTGGTCTGACACAGCTCCAGGAGCAGGTTGCTGGGCTCGAGGGTATTGCCTCTGGCCAAATCTTGGGGGGCGGTCCTGTACATTATAGATGGGGGACAGTGATAAGGTGAAGTAGTCCACGGCCACACAGAGAACCCAGGTATCCCCCTGCAAGGCCAGCTCTCAGCCCTGGAGGATGTCAGGTGCTGCTCCAGCGTGGACGCCTCTGGCCCTTCCTCATGTCCACGGCCATAGCTGTGCTCCCTAGCGGGCGAGGGGCCTCACCGCCGCACGTTCTGAGGCATCCTGCAGCCTCCCCATGCGGCAGCTGGCCCCACCAGGCCCCCAGCCTGCTTGTGGAAACACCCAGGCTTCCAAACTGGCCTTAGGGAGGCAGCCTTGCTGGAAGGGGAAGCCCTCCCAAATTCTGCCCCTGTAGGACCCTGGAGAACCTAGGAGCTAGAATGGGTCTCTAGCTGTCTAAGGGCTGAAGCAGTGGTGGTTAACGAGACCGTTACTGATAAGTACTGTTACCCTTTGTGGAACAAGTAGAGTCTAATTAGGCACATAAATGAAGTGCATGACGTTGATTTTACCACGTTAAATTTATACTTTCCAAAAACCTTCCTCAGGCTCTTGTTTACTGAAACGGTCCCATATGGCCTAGGATCCTATGGTATCATCGGATACTACGAGAGATAGGGACTAGCATCCCATTAGGCGCAAGAGAAGCAGACCAGAGAGGCTGCCCGGTGAGCCCACATTTTCTTGTCCGCTCCGGGCAGAGCAGTGCTGACCTCCCACTGGCCACTGCCCGCCCCTCGGCCGCTGGTCTGGAGAAGCCGGATCCAGCCCTGGGGAGGTGCTTTCTCCCTTCCCTCCCTGTGTCCGCCTCATCGAGGTGGAAGAGAGACAGGTGGAGCTGCCCCGCTCCAGCAGAACCACTTCAAGATCTCACCTGAGAGGCGGAGTGATTTTTTTTTTTTTTTGAAGATTTTATTTATTTGAGAGGGATAGTCGGGGGAGCAGGACAGGGTTGGGGGGAGGGACAAGCGGACTTCGCATTGAGGGCAGAGCCCGATGTGAGGCTCTGTTTCATCACCCTGAGATCACGACCTGAGTGGAAACCCAGAGTCGGATGCTGAACCGACAGCGCATGCCTCCCCCTTGCCCCGTCCCCCACCCCCAGCCCCCAGGTGCCCCTCGGCGGAGTGATTTTTGAAGTTGAACGTGCCCTGTGGGCTACATACAGACTTCCCTGGACAAGAGAAGGACCAAATTGCCAAGCAGTGAGTACGACACCCTCCCAACCAGACACGCTCCAGCTCTTAGGAGCAGCAGCCAGGTTTCTGTTCATTTATGATCTGGGCAGGACTGAAGGGTCAGGGGGCAGATGGGATGGTCCTGGCCCCGAGTGAAAAGCAAAACATCGGGACACCAGAAGGGGAGCAGGGACCCTGGAGGCTGAAGCTAGACCCTTCCTCAAAGAGGAAACACAGGTATGTCTTAGTGCAGACCCCTGGCGGTGCTTGCTGGGCTGCCGCCTGTCCCTGAAGGGCCGGAGGGAACAGGGCTCCACCATCGGTATGCTCAGACCTCTGTGCTCCTGCTCTCAGCCTGCTCTGCCCGATGCATTATTAATGAGGCAGGCTTCATTTCCAGTTTTTGGGTAGCTAATTTGTTCCTACAATCATGATTTCAAATATCACATGAATAATTCAGAAAATTATTTTACTGTAGTTAGATAAGCCTGTTAGCTGTCACACATCTGAATAAATTAGTCTCTCCATCCCAAGGGGCATGGAGGGCCGTCTCTGCTGGCTGTGCAACAGGGGGCTAGCCCAGTCCAGCATAAGACTTAGAACTTGGTTTCAAGAGGCCAGGTCTGTCTTGGGACCGAGGGGATAATAGGCCTCATAATTTGTCACGGAGAAGCTGCTGAGTGAGAATGGATCACTCACAGATGGCCATCAGTCACCCCTACCACTGTTCGGGTGGGAGATGTGCGTGGTTATTTAACAAGCCTTGTGGGGCCCAGCTCTGGCCTCTCTGGCTCAGAAATGCACAACAGTGTCTGTCTTCCATGTTTGAGGGAGCAGGTCGTCAGACAGACAAATCCCTCCACCGTCATCGTTCAGGAAGGGGGCCCAGAGAGAAATTCACCTGACTTTTTTGTATTCAGATGAGGGGAGTGGCCTGGTTCCATCCCTTATTAAATGTGTTGTATTTGGGAATTTGCTTCCCTTCTCTGAGCCTTCGTTTCTTCATCTGTAAGTTGGGCACGCCCTTTCTAGGACGCCTCCCCCCACTGGGTTTTTGTCAGAGAGGAAAATGAAAGAATGGTGTGCAGAAACTCCGCAAACTACAGAGAACAGCAGGGATGTAAGGGCTACTCTGGGCCTGCCTCCTTCAGGACAAGGACTTCTCCGCACCCCTTCTTACAGACTCAGGAAAAGGCCATTCCAGCCTTCTCCCTGACACACATTCTGCAATCTGAGACCTACCCAGTTCCCTGGTGATGGAGTAACCACTGGCCAAGGGCCGGCACCTGTCTCTGCCCTCTGGCCTTGCACCCCTGGGATGCCATTCTCAGGAACAACTCTGGGTGGGACCAGAGACCCCTGAGGTGGCAAAGCCTCTGGGGACAGAGCCGGCTTTGGTATATCACTTGACTGAGATTCTCTTCTGGTGAAGGCAAAAGAGTAAGATGCCACAGGCCCCATGAGGGAGCTGCTTGAGCAGCTGTGCCTGCTTGAAGCTGTGGCCTGGTGGCACTTCTGTTTGCATGTGGCACGTTGCTGGCTAGAGCAGGGGCTCCCCAAAGGCCTGATGAAACAGCGACAAAGTCCCTCAGCCCCGCTTGGGTCATTTGGGTGCCTTGCACATGTGGGTTCCTTAAACAAGAGGGTGGGGAACAGCGGGCCCCCGGGCCTGGTGGGGGGGCTGGTAGTGAGGTCAGCGGTTGGGGTGACCAGGGCAGCTGGCTGAGGTGAGGTTGAGGTCTGGGGCTCCCTCCCTTGGGGGAGGGGACGAAGGAAGCCGCAGGGAAGGCTGAGATTCTGGATGCATGCAGGGCTGCTGAATAAGCCATTTATCAAGATCTTGGCGACAGGTATTTACAAGGAGAAATATTTGCATGTGCATGTTTTTCAAAATGATTAATATTCAAATTAGCGTTGGAGATCCAAATTGCTAAAGTGTAACTAGGCAGAAAACTTCTCTCACAGCTTGTAATTTTCAGTCCATTCCACTGTCTGCCCCCTACCCACGTCCACCGCCCCCCCACCCCCACCTAGTTCCCCAAAATACGTCTGAGATATTTCTTCTACAGACTTGTCTTGGAGCAGCAGCAGCTCCCTGGGAATTCATTTCCTGACACTTACCATGCTGTGGGCACCTGACGCTCCAGGTGCAAAAAGTGGCTTCCTTGTGACCACCCAGAACCCTTGAAATGGCCACCTCCCGATAGGCTCCCCCATGCCACTCAGGCCTCCCCTGCACACATCACACCCCACAGGGGTCATTCTAAGTCACAGATATAAACATCCCAGCCTCGTTCTAGTGACATCACTGTCACCCTGTTGCTTGGGGGAACAAAGCGTGTGAATTCCTTTTTCTGGAAATCATCATTAGGACCCCAACTAGCCTTACAGACCTCTAACCTCTCTCACCTTGGCTTGTCTGCCCCTGGTGGAAAGTAGTGAGAGTAGCTACTTCTATTTCTTAGGTTTAGAGTAGGCTGGAACCATGCCTGCCGGCTTGGAGACTGTTCCTAATCCTATAAGATATGTGTGGAGGAAGGGCGTTCACTGCAGGCTCGAGGTGATAACCTTTGACAGATCTTAGTTGCCGCCTATGACTGCTCTGGTCTGAGGAGGGTTCACTGAGCCTGGGCCCCATGAACCAGCCTCTGGCCATCTGGGGCTACCAGATGTCACGTGCTCTACCCACTGGCAGTCACGGGAGTCCTTATTCTTGGTTTGTCTTTCCTCTTACATACCGAGCATTCCCTGAGGGCGGGTACGCTTGTCAATTTCCATGTCCCAGCACTTAGCATCCATCCACCCATCCATTCATTCATCCACGAATCCAACTAATATTTATTAAGCCTTTGATGAGTGTTAAGCCCTTTGCCAGGCATTGGGAATAGAGCAGCTATCAACTCAAATCCATTTCTTGCTCTCAAAAAGCTTGTTGAGTGGCCAAGGCGGGAAGACAAGCAAGCAACTACCATACAGGATGTCAGGGGACTGTGGGAAGCTGCAGGAAGTGCAGACCCGGATAGGACGGGGAAGGAGCAGAGAGCCGGGGTCAGAGAAAACCTCCACAACCTGTGATGTGTAGGCCAGAAGAATGGGTGTTTGAGAGAGGGGGACTTGGGGTCAGGCAGCTCTGTATTTAAGTCCCAGTTCTTCAAAGTGAGGAACCATGGACCGGTGAACTAACCTTTCTGAGCCTCTGTCTCCTCATCTGTGAAACGGAGATGATAGTGTCTATCTCATCTGGTTATTGGAGTGATTAAATGAGAAAATACATGTAAAACATTTAGGATTGTGCCTGGCACTTGGTATATGCTCAAATCTCCGCCTATTAAGCTGAGTCTTGAAGGGTGAGTAAGAAATGGCCAAAGGCAGAGTGTCCTAAGCAGCAGGGCCTGCCCCAGTAGCTGGTTGGGCAGAGTGGGAAAGGGTTCAGGAGGGAGAGGCCTAGATCTGACAGTAGGGGATGTCACTTCAGGAGATGGAGGGGGTGCTCTGAAGCCAGTGACTCAGCTTCCTGGGAGTCACTGGAGATGGGTAGGGAGCCAAAGAAGTCCAAATCTTCATCTGGCACTCAGAGCGAGGTTCCCCGACCTCTTTTGTTGACTGACAGATTTGCACTCAGCCACGGGCCTCAGACAGGGAGAGCAGGTGCCCCTTTTGCGTATGTGATGGGGATGAAAGTGTCCAAATCTCTCTTCATCCCCACTTCCTTCCCAGTCCACTTCCAGCCAGAGGACTCAGCCTTTGTATGGTGAAGTCAATACGGAACGTTCCCCTACCAGAGAAGCGCAAGTTGAAAGCAGAGAGACTGGTGTCAGGAGGAGCGGTGGAGGAGGTCAGGGACCAATGGTGTCTGGATGGGAGAATTTTTAGGGGTGGGTACAGCAGCAGGTAGGCAGGCTGCTGATAGAGAAAAAGGTGGGAAAAGAAGATTTTAAGAATTTTTGCTTTGCATTATGAAGGATTCTCCCTTTGGAGATAAAGGTTTAACTTGCTTTGCGATTATATTTAATTTTTGGACTGGTACTTTTTGGAAAGCAAAGTTGCACCCAGACTGGCTCATGAGGCTAACCAACTCTGTGTAGCTTACCTACTAGTGTGGCCAGTCTGAGAGGTGGGGCACATCCATGGTCTCACACATGTTCAGCCAATACTCACACCTGAGCACTCTGAACTTGCCATTTCCCCTAGAACATGCTGGATTGTGGGTGATGTTCCATTTACCATATTCCCAACCATAACACAAGGGGGTTAGAAATACACAAAAAGCAAAAGTGTTAAACCGAATGGCATTTTAAAAAGTTGTCTTTTTTTTGGTTATATTTATTTGACACAGAGAGAGAGCACAAGCAGGGAGGGCAGCAGAGGGAGAAGCAGGCTTCCCACTAAGCAGGGAGCCCAGTGTGGGACTTGATCTCATGACAGTGGGATCATGACCTGAGCCAAAGGCAGACGCTTAATGGACTGAGTCACCCAGGTGCCCCTAGCAAATTTGTCTTAAGGGATGCCTGAATGAACAAGGAGACTCAGAACAAAAATTGGAATAATTTTTTTAAAAAGGCACAAACTGTCAAAACCTATGCTTTGTGGATTTTGGCTGTTGCCAAAACAGTACATTTAGAAAAATTGTATAATTCTAAATCCTTATGTCTCCAGGAAAGATTAAAAAGCAAAACAAAAGCACACACAGAGCGAACTGCATCTCCACATTTCAGATCTTCCAAATGTAAGAAAGAGGCTAAGAAAATTGGGAAAGCAAGCAATAATAACCCTGGTTAAACAAAACTGAAGAAATGAGTATTGATGGACAGAACCAGTAATTAAGGCTTTGAGAAAATCCACAAACCCATTAGTCCAGCTGATGAAAGGAAGAGCAACTATGTAAACAAATAAAGCCAGAAATGAAACATGAGCTGCAACAAATAATATGAAAGAAATCTGTAAGATTTGGGGAGAATACCGATTTTATTTATGTGAATAAATAGGTGGATATGGCTGTGTATGCGCAAGAAGTTCAAGATAGGGCACTAATGCCACCAGCACACTTGCAAAGAAAATGTATCTTTTTTGTCACTGAGTTCTGTTATGGCTTGAATTGAGTTCTCTTCCCTAACCACCCTCCCCGACTATTATGTTGAAGCCCTATGATTCCCAATCTCCCCCCACCCCCATGTGAATTATGACTGTATTTGGAGATAAGGCCTTTGTTCATATAATCAAATGAAGATGACATCATTAGGGTGGTGCTAATCCAATATGACTGATGGCCTTATAAGAAGAGGGGAGATTTGAACACAGGCATGCAGAGGGAGCGCCCTGTGATGATCGGGTCAGAGATTGGAGAGTTGCAGCTGTAAGCCAGGGAACACAGGACTGACAGCCCCATTGGAGGCAAGGGAGAGGTAAGAACGGGTTCCACCCAGAGTCCGAGAGAGAGTATGTTCATGCCAACACCTTGCCTTCAGGTTTGTGGTTTTCAGAACTGTGAGCGAATCAATTTCCTTTGGAAGCCACTCACTTTGTGGTTATTTTGTTAACGGCAGTCCTAGGAATCTAACACAGGTTCCCTCTACCTATCAGCTATTGCATCACGTTTGTCATGTTTCTCAGGTCTCTAATTCATTAGCCTTCTTGATCTGTCACTCAAGACAGTAGAATGTACAGTCGGGGGCATTTCCGTCCATCTTTCTTGTATCTATTTTGTGGCCATGGTGTAGGAGCCCTGTGTTTGTGTTGGGTGGTTATTGTTGATTCATGATTAAATATATACAGTTGTAACTTTGTGTATCTCATAATAGTCTTTGCTACCAAATGTACTGTATCTGTTATAATCTAACTGTTGCTTGTTTTTTTTAATTTTGTTTTTTGAATAGACAATACATATCAGGGCAACATCTTGGCATTTACTATTTAGGGTTAGGGTTCTATAAGTGTTTTGTTAGGATTTCTTTTGGTAGAACTGCATGTTTATTTTGTTTTAGAATTTGTGGATGAACTTTCTCAAGCATGACTTGTCCTGCAGGATTTATGTGCGGGCACAGGATTGGCAGTAGGGCACAGAGATGCTCTTGAATCCCTGGTTTTGCCCTTCCAGACCTCCAAGTTCAAGGAAAGTGATTTCTTTTTGCAAAGAGGTCAGCTCATCTGCATTTCATGTCAGAACTGGTACAGGGATGGAATATTCTGACATTGCCAATAAAAAAACCCACGAGAGCAGGAGAAAGAAAGTGGGGCAAAAGAAAGGGAAGAGCAAAGGAAGGGCTTCAGGCGTTTGAGGATATTTCGAGAAGCCTTGCTTCCTTATAGTCAGAGGCTTAGCAGCAGGTGTCTCTGCTCCTGTCCTGTGCATCAGAAGTAATTTGGCTGGGGCGCCTGGGTGGCTCAGTGGGTTGAGCCTCTGCCTTCCGCTCAGGTCATGCTCTCAGGGTCCTGGGATCGAGCCCCGCACCGGGCTCTCTGCTCAACAGGGAGCCTGCTTCCCCCGCCTCCCCCCCACCCCTGCCGCCTGCCTCTCTGCCTATTTATGATCTCTTTATCAAATAAATACACGACATCTTTAAAAAAAGAAAAGAAGTAATTTGGCTGAGGTGGGATTAGTGCTGTGGGAGAGGTTGCATTCCTCTTTCTAGCATCTTTGCAT
Source organism: Lutra lutra (assembly GCF_902655055.1). Lineage (NCBI taxonomy): Eukaryota > Metazoa > Chordata > Mammalia > Carnivora > Mustelidae > Lutra > Lutra lutra. The sequence goes on along the minus strand of NC_062282.1, from coordinate 73,293,790 downwards.
CTGAAGTCCACTTCTGTCTGATCTGCTGTCTCTGCTGTCTCGTTCAGGGGAACCTGAAAGCCACTCATTTTGTCTTCTGTTCTCAACTCTGCCATGAACCAAATCTCTGAACTCTCCCCTCCTGTCATGACTTGGAATTCCCTGGAAAATTGGGCTCCTCTGGGGTAAGGCACCTGATTTCCATCTTTGGCGAGAGTGCCTTGTGATCTGGTGTCTCTCACACCCCTGCCTTTGAGAAGCCGTGAGCTCCAACAGAATAGAGAGAACTCCACATCTCACCGCCCTTCAGGACCATCAGCTGGCATGGTCTGAGCTGCTCTTGGCTGCCGGTGCCAGGGGCCTGGACAGAAAGGTCCTCTTCTACGAACCCAGCACTGCATATTCAGCCATCACATTGATTTCCAGCTCCCGTCCAGGCGTTAGAGTGAATGCATCCATCACCCCTACAGCTTCTACCCTGGAGCCATCACAATTTAAGAGGTCTTTTGCTGAAATATACTCTATTAATAGAAACCACAGGGTCCGAGTCCTTCCCTGGCATTCTCTGGACTAAAATGTCTAACTTAGCCAAATATATTTATCCTGATCTTCATGGGCCATGAGGGGGTGGCCCTAAGAGCCCATAAACCAGGTAACATAAGGAAAGGGTGAGCAGCTCAGAAATAAATCACCAAGTTGGTGCCTCTGTGCTCTTTCCCTGAGATCTGAGGACTCAGGGTGGGTTCCCCTTGCATAAGTCTTTGAAGCCTTTGAAGTCTTTGAAGACTGGCCAGCTCCCTGCAGAAGCCTGACCTGGCCAGCTCCCTTGATGGTAGGACCAAGCTCTGGGCAGGTTCTAGAAGGAGCACTGTGTGAGTGGATCCTGTTGGACCAGAAAATATGGGCAAAGCAGCAGCCTTCAGCCCAAGAGATGCAGTCTTGTCCCAGGACACAGGTGTCTCTCTCTGAAGCAGCATAAGCAAGCTCGGCCAGCATCCCCATTCTGGCCTTGGGTTTGTTGTCCCCAATGGTGTACTCTGGAAAAGTAGACAGCTTTCCACACAGTATCTCATGGGAGACTCACAGCCACCTTACAAGCCAGATGTTGTTATTCCCGTTCCCAAGATCTCAGAGGGGACGAAGCAGAACTAGGATTTGAACAAGAAGTCTGTGACTGCAGAGTCTGTGCTCTTAAGCAACCACTGTCCTTCATTCTGTGATTGGGGTAGGCATTGTTGGAAGGGAGGCCAAGTCTTAGATCCTTTATGGAGTTTATATTCTTTGATTCCCTTCTACCCACCAGCCAGACCTATTCAGAGGGAAGAGGATGTCTGTCGACTTCATCCAGCTGTCAAGTTTAATAGCCTAATGAATGAAAGGTCTGTAGGACAGAGGTGGAGGCTGGCTCAGTGACATGAACGAGTCCCCCCGTAATCCACCAGCACTTGAATCCCAGTCCCTGCCATCTTCAGAGACCAGAGAGGTGTTCCAAAGGCCGGGATGGGGAGGGGCTTCAGTTTGCCTGTAGTCTGGCCCCCTGAGTGTCCTCCTACACACAGTCCCATAGGGCAGGTGTGTGGCTTCCCTGGTCCTTCCGTCAGCCAAGGACTCTCACCACAGATGATCCGGAACAGTCACTGACCTTGCCACCCCCAACACTGAAGAGTGGCTTTGGGATACACCCAGGATAGCCATTGTTTTTTGTATTTATTTATTTATTTATTTATTTATTTATTTATTTATTTATTAATAGCTGGTGAATACCATGTAAGTTTCCCTTTTCTGAATCTCTGGACACTGATCAAGGCTAGAGAGATGCAGAAACCAGAAGGCAAAGTAAATGTTATCTCAGATAATTCACACTCGGAGAGACAGTGTCTGTGACAGCTCTGAAACATTGGGAAAACTCTGTAAAGCTTAGAACCTTGTACAGAAACGAAATGGGATTCCTGTTATCTAATCCCGGGCTGTCTGTGTTGGTTTCTAAATCTTCATAGTTCGACTTCGACATTTCTGGATCTCCTGAAGCACAAAAACATGATCAACAATGAACCTTGGCTTTTTGGGGCTCCCCTCATCCAACTCTTCATCCTGGGTGCGACACCCAGAGTTTTGGAACTCTTAAATGTATTGAGTATCTGCCTTACTGTTTCCCTAAGGGATCCCTAACCCCTTTGTGGATGTGGGGATGGAGAGGAGGATTTGGATGAGGCTGATGTCTGGTCCCTGAGCTCTCCAGAGAAGATCAGCTAAGAAATTTAAGCTGGGCACCCCTCCCTTGCAACCCGCCCCTCCCCCACAGCAAATGCAGTCCCAGAGCCTACCCACATCAGGAGGGACCTGTACCACCTCTGCTTCTGCTGCTTCCTCCACAGGCGCACACAGCCACAGTCTATACCAAGCAGGGCCTGGAATGCTTGCCATCTTGGAAATAGTCGGAATGCGCTAAAAATGCAGCGACAACAGCATTTGAGGGATATTTTTAAGGGTGATAGGATCTGAGAGTCATTAGTGCCAGAAATGTGGGTCTCATCTTATTTTTAAAAACCCAGTGCCACATCTCCAGATGCTCCAGCCTACACCTCAGGCCACGTCCTCAAACAGTCACACCCCTGGTGTCTGTTGAGTGCCGGGGACATAGTTAGAAATCCTCCTCGTGGAATGCCCGTGTGAGGTTCCAAGTCCTCATTATTCCCACTGGGACAGAGATTTGTGCCTGAAGAGACAGGTCTTCTTATCTAGCCACTTGTCCTCCCAGCTTGGATGCATTTCACATGAGGCTCACTCCAGGGAATGGGGATATTTGAGGCCCTCTGAGCCTGAAGGCCACACACAGAAGAGGGAGTCCCCCATGAAGCAGGCATGGCTGACCCCTGTGGTCAGTACCCAAGGCCCAGGCCACAAGGGACTGAGCTCCATCAGGACACAACTGGCTCAGTGACACGACCCCCTTCAGGCCTGCTCTGCTGTGAGCCCCCCACAATCCACCAGCCCTTGAACCCCAGTCCCTGCCCTCAGAGACCAAACAAATGTTCCAAAGGCCAGGAAGGGGTTTAGTTTGCCTGTAGCCTGGCCCCCCATCCCGAGTATCTGTCTGTACACAGTCCCAGAGAGCAGGGGTGGGAGTGCGGCTTTCCTGTCTCAGGGGAGGACCCAGCCCTTTTGCTTGCTCTGATGCACAGGAAAAAGCAAGGAATTTGGAGCTGCAGAGAAGAGGCTTCCCAACTTGTGGTCAGAACTGCTTCTCAGATGACTGTCTCCTCTAGATAAGCACTGTCCTACACAGATCTAATGTGAGCCACACAGATAATCTAAATATTTCTAGTAGTCACATTTAAAAAAGTAGAAGGGAACAGGTAACATTAATTTGAATAATATATTTTCTTTAACCCCATCTATCCAAAGTGCTATCATTTCGAGATGTGGCTAATACACAAAACTGCTAATGGGATAGCCTGCATTCTTCTTCTTCTTCTTTTTTTTTTTTTTTAAGATTTTATTTATTTATTTGACAGAGATCACAAGTAGGCAGAGAGGCCGGCAGAGGCGGGGTGGAGGAGGGGGAAGCAGGCTCCCTGCCGAGCAGAGAGCCCGAAGTGGGGCTGGATCCCAGGACCCTGGGATCATGACCTGAGTGGAAGGCAGAGGCTTTAACTCACTGAATCACCCAGGTGTCCCTGCATTCTTTTTTTTTTTTTTTTTTTTTTTGCACAAAGCTTCTGAAATCTGCCATGTACCCGTGTACTTTATATCTACGTGTATGGGTTTGAAGTGCTCGATAGCCGAATAGGTGGCTAGTGGTGACCGTGTTGGACAGCGTAGGTCTAGAGCCTGTTCTCGGTGGGTATGTGGGAGGGCAGCAGGAGGGACGGGAATAGGCTCCAGATCTGGAGGGGCAGATAACCCATCATTCCTAGTTGCCATTTCCTACGGGATCCGGGACAGAGGTAGGGGGCTGGTGTTGGGGCCGGTGTTCTGCACAAGCTGTTTTCTCCCTGTATGTACACACTCAGGGGAGGTGCTGGGGCTCCAGTGGTTCCCTACACAGGCTGGAAAGGGTTCAGAGGCAGCCTTAATGGTGGGGTAGGACCTGTGAACAGAGAGTGGCCCTTGTGCCCCTCTTCTCTCTCCCATAATACTGTTTCTCTGTGAGACCAGGAGCAAGGTCATTCCAACAAATACTTCAAAACTCTGGCTGCGTGGGAGGCACTGCTCTAGGATTGGGAATAAACAGAGCAGTTAAAAAAAAAAAAGACAAAAACCCTGCTTTTATGGATTTTACTCTTTAGTTGAGGAGAAGGTGCAGAGAGAGAGAGAGAGAGAGACCATAAACAAATATTTATCAGTGGTGATGAATATTGTCTTAGTCTGTTTGGGCCGCAGTAACAAAATACCACAGACTGGGTGCTTTAAAAACAACAGAAATTTATTTCTCGTGGTTCTGGAGTCTAGGAAGTCTGAGATTAAGGTGCTGATTCTGGGTTGGTGAGGAACTGCTTCCCCAGAGACCGCTGGCCAGCCTTTCACGGCAACCTCATGGGGTGGAAGGGTCGGGGGGAGGGACGCAACCCCACCGACGTCTGGGGAGAGCCTCCCGGCAGAGGGAAGAGCATTTGTGGAGGTCCAGCAGCAGACGTGCACCTGCTGCGTGGGAAGGTGATTATGGAGGAGAGGGGGAGGAGGTGAGGTCTGAGCGCTGAGCAGGGCCCACAGCACGTCCCATGTAAGGATGTTGTTTTTATTCTGGGTCAGATTCAAGGCTGCTGCATGTTTATTTATTTATTTATTTTAAAATTAAAGCAGCTACTTTATTTTGAATGAGCAAGAGGCCTGAGCAACTCAGAGTATTCCCCGACTGGTATGAAAGCTTGGTTTTGGGAGAAAACTATCTTCTCTCTGGCTGGTCCTGTCATCCGCTATGACCGCTTCTAAACAGGCAGGCATGGCGTCCCCCGACATCTGGCCAACCAGATCTGCACGGAGCCGTTTGGCACTTACATTTGGGGAGATGAAAGCCAAACGCATGTGCCAATACTAGGCTGTTGACGGCTGATGCTGAATTAGGTAAAACGAATGTGATTTGCCCGCATTCCCCCAGTTGCTTCCGTGTAAAAGTCACTTTGATGATTAAGTTCCTATCATTAAAACATACTCTGATCAAATAATCTTGCAAAGGCAAGCACCCCCAGCCTCAAGTCTCTAATATAAGGGCAAGGAGAGGGACAGGTTCTCTGCAGTGACCGTGTTCTGGGCATTTGCAAAGGTGAAGGGTGGGCCAGGCCCCGGGAGCGCCGCTGCCTCGCCGTCTGTGCCCCAAATTCCATGTCCCGCCCCTGAGCCTCCAAAGGGTCATCTGGCCAGTTGCATGCTGTCCACACCCGCTTCTCCCACAAACAGCCACGTGGCCTTCACGTGGTTCTTCTCCAGCGTGAAGCCAGATAAATCCCTGCGGGAAGACTTATCACGTCTCCTTTTTCAGGAAGATGTGGACCTCTTCTGCCTCTTGAGCTCTCACATCAAAGTAGCCACTGCCGTCCAAGACAGAGTAGCGGATCTACTCATCCAGGTGCCTGTGCTCCTCGCAGAACGTCTTAATCTTCATAATCTGGTCATTAATCTTTCCTTGTGGTTATTACGTCCATCCCGGAGTAGCTTCTCCCTTTTTGGATCTTTTCTAATTCCGGATCATTCTCACATTTCTCAGCATCCAGCTTCCAGCTAAAGCCGCTGTCCCCTGTGCCCTATGGCCACCCCGGTGCCTCCTGCGCCAGCCCGCCCCCCTCAGCCCCAGCCACCTTCCCCTTCCTCTTTATCAGCCTCCTCTGTCTCCTCCTCCTCCTCTTGCTCCTCCTTCCTGCCCTGGCTGAAGGACACGGTGAAGTGGATTTGGGGGGCAGCCTGTTGCGGGAGTCTGTGTGGGGGTGGCAGGCGGTGGCTGCAAGCTGCCTGGCCCTGGTTGTGGGGGACAGGAGAAGGGACCTGATGCTGTATGCCACTCAGCAATAGGGCAGGGAGACCTGACTGCTGACGTCAGGGAACCCTGGGTACAAAGACTACCTTGAGGGCCTTCTGTGAGTGGAGGGGACCATCTTAGAGGAAGGCCTGCGGCTGTGACCTTCATGGCGCTCTTTTTGTTGGGTTGCGCGGTTAAGTAATGTCATTAAGATGAATGTGTGTTTTGGTAAAGGGTGTAAATATATGAATAGTGTCCTCTCCAGGCCCATACATCACCCTGTGTTTTATTCAGTGCCTGGTGCATAAGCTAGAAGGCATGCATTGCTATTTGGAGCTGTGAGTTTTAAAAGTACATTAAAGGAGTTTACTGAAAACTCTTGGCAAACAGATAAAATACAATTACTCTAATTCCCAAGGCACTGCAGACGGAATGTCCTGAAAACCTGCAGTGTAATAATTCACAGTGAGCTGTGGCAGGCAGCCTGGGAGGCATCAGAAGCACGGCTTTTGTAAACTTCAGAGGCGGCCAAGAGCTGTCCCTTGGGAGACCCTCGTCCTGTATTTTATTAACCTCCCTGTTTCTGGCTGAGAAGCTGCAGGGAGACTCTAGCTGGCAGGGGTGCCTGTTGCCTTCCGGAGCTCTACAAGGGTCACCATGGAGGGGGGAAGTGATGTGACCTCCCGTTTTCTCTGGCTGTGCCCCGCCTGTCCATGTGACCTTGAGCTCGGGCTCTGCTAGTGATCATCTTGCACTATGGAGAATTCTCCCTGTGGCTGGGACTCCTAGCCCCTTCCTGGGAAATGGAGGCTTTGGGTGGGACACCTGGAAGAAGGGTCTTAGTGATTCCATGTGTCAGCTTCCCAGAGAATGAGGTTTGCTTCTAAGCTATATACCAGGGACACCCAAGGACAATTCCTGATGCAAAGGCAGAGATGCTACCCCACAGCTTGGACAAGATTCCACAGGTGCTCTGGTCTGCCTTGCTTTTCCCTACTTGCCAGGGAGATGGGAAATGTCCCCAGAGCTTGTAGACTGTATTTGCCACTGATCAGGGAGCCGTCCTGTGTCTGTGCCCAGTATGGACACCAGGGCTGTTCCCCAGAGCCCAGGGAGAGCCAGAACCCTACTGGGCTGGAGAACTGGTAGACAGCAGGTGACTTAGCTCCTGGGCATTTCCCTGATCACAGGTGGACAACAGACAAGGGTTAGAACTTTGGGAGCTTGGATCCCAGTTTTTTGGAGAGGGGGCAGAGGAAGGGCCTTCCTTGAGCAGGGCTTCTCCCTGGGTTCTGGTCCTAAAGCGAAGGCTGCCCACTATTCAAAAGCTGGGCCCGAGTGTGTTGTGCTGCAGACCATGGGCAGGCTCAGAGCATCAGTGCAGGGAGGGCAGGGGTGTCGAGGAAGTGGTACAAACACTAGGTGTTCCTCATCCCCACACCCAAGCAGCCAAAGCCTAGACAATTGCCCGAGCTGAAATGTTGGGGCACCTGAGGAAGAGTCAGGTGGGATGAAAGTTTAGAGGAGGTGATTTCTGGAATGTGTGTCAGTAGTTCACTGAGAGACTGCCGTCTCCCCTGCATTGGAAGAATATGATAATAATGACTGCCTCCCGCAAGAGCAACAGCTGGGATTTGCAGAGTATATGACTCCAGGGGGCTCTGAGAGCTGGCGAGGGCCCAGAGAGAGGCTGGGACCTGTGGCTGTCTCATGGGCATGTGTCATGCACTCTCTCTCTGGGGGTGGCCCCAGGGCTCCAAGCCGAAGTTTGGCATTGATGTCTCTAAACATGGCTGCCTGTTTTCTTTTTCTGCAAGGCCATACATGAGGCTTCTGGCAGCAAACGTGTATTCCCCGGGCCTGTCTAGTTGGGGATCCTGCTCAGAGCCCAGGCAGGGCTGTGCTGGGTGTGGCACTTGGAAACCCTCCAGGCGGCCCACAGAGACCTCCCTGGGTCCTCATTGGAGGCCGCGGGGGCCTAGGAAATGGACGGCTCTGGCTGAGAGTCACTTGCTCTGGTGGAAGGATATGTAGAATTTCTTGTGGGAGATACAGAAATTAGACCTGCTTAACTCGGCTGACCATAGCCCCTGTCGTAAAGCCTCTTTGCCCACCGCCGGTGAAACTGTGTGAGCCGTGTTGTTTAAAGTAGTTGTTTGATGGGGCTACTTATTAATCTAGCATTAGTTACGGTAGTTAAGCTGTTAGAGATAATGAAATGTAAATGTGCCTCCAGAACATGCCGCGTTCTCTGAAATCAAACACATTCGTGAAGAAAAACGGTTGCGGTAAGATTCTGGAGAATATTAATTGTGTGGATTTACATATGGTACAGATGGCCATGCAGATGCTGGGTCCAGTCAGGGGCCAGCTCCGGCCAGCAGGAAGAGGGACCCGGGGCTTGCTTGGCTCTTCCCTTTGGGGGTACCCCCTGCACTCGTTACAGCTTTCCTGCGGGAGTTTTAAGACAGAGAGGGGTGAAGAAGCCTGTCCAGGGCACCGTCGGGGGCAGAGGTGGAGCTGGGCCTCGGGCATGGGAGGCTGGACGTTGAACTCTGGGGCGTGACCAAGCTGCCCGCAGGTGGGTCCCCTGGCCACCCTGTCCCCCTGGGTCCTGGTGGGGACTCTGCCAGTCACGCCACGTCTATCCTGACGGCCTCTCTCCTCCACAGCCCGCTCCCCTCTAAAGGCAGAAAGAGCCAGCAATGATGATTCTTTAATCAAGTGTTAATTATTGAGTGCCTGTGTCTGCCAGGCTCCACGCCAGGCTTCGAGGCTGTTCTCACTCATGGAGCTGACTTCCAAGCAGTCAGCAGATAACCACCAAGCAGACATGCGGCGACCAACTGTGAGACCGGCTGTGAAGGCACAGCCCAGAAGAGGACGGGGGGTATAAGATGGTGATGATTATAGTGACAGCAGATCCTTTACTATGCGCCCCACGCTCTTCAGAACACTCTAAGTGGGTGACATGCTTTTATTCGCGTCACTACTCTGTGAGCGAGCTCCATTTCACAGATGAAGAAGTGGAGGCACAGAGAAGTGAAGTAACTCGGTCGCAGTCGCAAAGCTCATCAGCGGCAGACCCGGGATTTGAATCAGGAAGTCTGACTCCAAAATTCCCTGCTAACTGCTAAGCTGATGGCTTCTTAAAAAGAGAGAGTAAATTTGGATTACATGGGAGGTAGGGAAGACTTCTCAGAGGAAGCTGTGTTTGAATCGACCCAGAAAAGTGAACTGGCAGGTGGAGAGCCAGAGCCTGGCAAAGCCCTGGGAAAGGGAAGAACTCGAGCCTTCGTGGTGCTGCCAGCATCCCTGGGTGAGGTGGGGAGAGTTCAGTGACAAGTGGCAAGCTGGGAGTTCTTACTGTGAGAGCCACAGGAAGCCAGGGTGTTCAGCAGGGGAGTGGCAAGAATCAATCTTTCTTTCCCTAAATAATTCCCTCAGCAGGGGGGGAAGCCCTTCCTTCCCTGGATGGCAGGTCAGTTTGGCGGGTTGGCTTTCGGTTCATAGGTAGAGCATCTAAGTCAAGGGCAGAGTGGGTACCAAACAGGCATCTGTCCGCTTGGATGGAATCCATTTCCAGACTTTGGAAAGGCAGGGGAGAGCGGGATATACCCTGCTTCAGGTGGCATGGCCACTGGTGTGGCTGGCGGGTGGGAGGCAGTGCGCCCTGGGAGGGCTGTGAGCATGACACCTGCCGAGATAGGATGGTCGGGGAGGGCGTTAGGCACCAGCATGCATGTTATCTGCCAGGGAGCTGAAGCTAGCTGTTGCTTATTTGGAACACATTGCTTCCCTTGAGCTGTGGTTTTGTGAGCCCCAGGACCCCTGCCCCTTAGAGGGAAGTGATTCTATTTGTATCATAGAAGGAAAGGTGTTTCATGTTGAAAATGAAAAGGCTACTGTGCATATCTTGGTGGCTGCCATGCACTAAATGCAGGTAGAGATGGGGATTGAGGAAGCATCTGGTTCTGCCCTAACGTGGCTTCTGTGGGGGGAGGACATTTCTGTTGGTGCATAATTTTGTCAAGCCCAAGGAGAAGGCCAGGGTCTGAGACCATGACCAGAGTAGGTGGAGATCTGGGAATGTATAACATAATTATAAAAAAATTGGAACTACATCTGGGGTCTAGTTGAAGAGGTGAGAGGAAGCGAACTCACCAGGGGTAAGAAGATGGAAGTCTGGGAGTGCTTCCTGGAGGAGGCAGGGCTTCAGCTGGACTCTGTGACTTTCAGGACAGTGATCCTGTTAGCCCTGAAACCCCCAGCAGAGGCCTGGCCCTGGGGAGACATCTTGCTTGTGTAAGATCTTCATGCCATTGCATGAGCCAAGTTCAGATGATAGCCCCTTGGACTAGGTCCAGACTCCTCATTCTGCCTACCAAGGTTTGGGGCAGCAGACCCCATCTCTAGGCTCTGGAGTTCCTGATGGAGAGGCTTGGGGGCAGGGGTCAGTGCAGGCATGGGCCAGAGACTAGCTGTGTTTGCCTGGCTCTTCATGCAAAGGGAAACCTGTCAATGGTGTCACCAAGAGTAGGGGCAGTGATGCGGTTTAGGGGGTCTTAGAGACTCCCCCGGCCACCCCTTGGCTCTGCCACTGATCTCTGGGTCTGCTCTGAACCCACTGCAGGCTGAGGGGTGTTCACTAACACCCTCTCTTCTGTTCCCACATCCAAGGGCACAGACTGGCACAGTTTTCAAGCCACGAAGGATTGTTCTTGACCTAGAACATCCTGAATTCCTGGTCCAAATTCTAACTGATTTGTAGGCCTTTTCCCTAGTGCCTCCCCCTCCACTCAGTATGAGCGCCACAAGTGTGGGGATTCCTGTTTTCATCCCCTGACATGCTCCTAGCTTGTAGAATGGGGTCTGGCATGGACAAGGTGCTCAGGGAATATTTGTGGAATGAATAAATGAAGCTTTCTTATTCCTCCAGCCTTGGGGCTCCCAGGAGGTTTTTATGAAACCCAGTTGGCATTTCTTTTTTTTTTTTTTTTTTCCACTTGGCATTTCTTGAGTTCATGCCTATGATTGATTCTCAGAGCTACAATGGGGACAGTCCTGGGCAAACTGGGACGACTGGTCACCCACCTAGCCAAGGTGCCTGGCACTGGTTGGTACCTGATAGGTGGTGGCAGTTGTGTTCTGTGTGTGGAAAAAGGACACAGGCCTGGTAAAGGTAGTATGTGCAGGGATTTTGTTCAGGATGAGCTGGAGTTGAATAGGAGAGGACTGAGGAATTGGAGCCTCCGTCTCTGGGCAATAGGGATCCATGGTAGGTCTCTGAGAGCTGCGAAGTTTCTTCTGGGGGAGGCTGGGGATTCCTGGGCTGAAATCCCTGTGCACTCGCTTTAGGCCTGCTCTTAGGACTTCTCCCACAATCCGCTGCAGAGTGGATCTCCTGCCCCTGGGTCGTAGCTAGCACCTGCTGGGCCCAGAGAGCTTCTTTCTGAAACCAAGTGCCAGAAAGCCTGGCTTGCCCAGGCACGGTTCCCCCATTTGAATATTCTGAATGGAGCTGATTGCCTAAATTGAAGGTATTATGTTATAATGATTGTTATAATTAAAACTATTACCATCTGAAAGAGACTAGAACATGGGAAACCACTGCAAAGACTCCGAAAGCTTTTAAAGCGTATTTTTGAACCAGATAAAAAGCGCCTTTGTGTGAAGTGTTTGGAAGGGAGGGAGTCTATTTGAGTGGGCTTCTGTGGGCTCTGGCTGTAGTCCGGCCAGGAAGCCTGGTTCTTGGCCAGCTGGGTGGGAGCGGCAGGGGTATTTGGTCAGAAGGGTGGCAGTTGCCCTTGGGCCATGCGGGCGGACGAGGAGTTCTCTTGCAGGCTCAGGCCAGGCTGGGACCTTGCAGAGGAGCCCCAGAAGACGGGGCCTGTTCACACCTTGCATTTCTCCACACTGGGGAAGGGCAGCCCAGTTCCCGAGAAAGAGGGGGCCGTGTCTGGGCTGGAGGATGATGGGGTCTCAGGGTTCCCAGATGGCAGTAGGAGGGGACTGAGACTAGAGGGGCAGACTAGGGAGGGCTTGGGATAGTAGGACTTGGGCCCCCAGCAGGCTATGGACTTGGCAGTCTGGGCTGCCCTGTACTTGGGCGACAGGGCTCTTGGACCCGACCCAGCGAGTGTGCAGCTGGAGATGCAGTCTGAGAGGAGTTGGGGCTCCTCTTGTGAGTCTGGTAACCTCACCTCTGCTCCCCTCCAACCCCACATACAGTGCAGGTGTAGAGACTGAGGTTCCGAGAGTCAGGCATGGACGAGGGTTGCCCAGCTGGGGAGTGGGCGGAGTGGTAGGGCCAGGCTCTGGGACCCAACTCCAGGGTGCTGTCCCCTTCTCCTTGGGCCTCTCTGTGGCCATGCTTGGCCAGCTCTTCCTTCAGTTGCTCCTGTGTGTCCTTCCTCCTGTCTGGTGTAGACATTTTGTTATATTTTTGTCCCACCTTAGTTTTACTTCTTACAGAAAAATTACAAAATGAATACATGAAACATACATTGATTTCTTGTTAAGCAGTCAAATATTATGGATGATAATAGTGAACACACAGCCCTGATCTTAGACATGTGTAGGTTACATTTGTGTACATGTGTATATAATAATACATTTAACCCTCATGCAACCCCATGACGTAGGCATTACTATCCCTAGCTTACAGAACAGAAAATGGGGGGCTTAGAGGGGTTCCACAGCTGGACTTAAAACCAGGCAGCCTGGTCCAGAGCCCGTGTGTTTGTTTCCTGTGCTTATGGAGAAAGTATATGTCCCCCCCGGGGATACTTTTCTCCCACTCCTGAAATAAAGAACAGAGTTACTCTCTGGTGTTTCTTCTTTCAGACATTTCTCATGAATTTGCACATACACAGGATTCTTGTGCGTGTGTTTTTGAACATAAATAGTATCATTTGGTATTTATTGCTTGCTTACAAATTGCTTCCACCATGGAGCAATACCTCTTGGAGATATTTTCATGCCAACATAGGCCACCACCTTATCTCTTTTAAACACTGCAGCGTGTTCCCTAGTTTACTTATTATCAAATACATTCTAGTGCTGTAGACTGAATGTATCTCCCCAAAATTCATATGTTGAAATCTAGTCCCCAAGGTGATGGCATTAGGAGGTGGGGCTCTTGGGAGATGATTAAGTCATGAGGGTGGGGCCCTCAGGAATGGGATTAGTGCCCTTATAAACGAGACCCAGAGAGCTCCCTTGGCCCTTCCACTAGGTAAGGACATGGGCCCGCCATCTATGAATCAGGAAGCAGGCCCTCACCAGACCTACCAGTTCTGCAGGGACCTTGATCTTGGACCTCTAGCATCTAAAACAAGAGAGACATTTCTCTCTCTTGTTTATAAGCCATCCAGTCTGTAGTAATTCTGTTACAGCAGCCCAAACTGAACAAGACGATTCGTAGTTATGAAGATGGAAATGAACAAAATTGAGCTATAGCTTTGTCACTTGGTAGCTTGGCAAATGTGAGAGCAATTGCTATTACCAAGGGTGAGCAGAGTGAGGGAGGATGGCCTACTGCTGGTGGCGGCGTACGCTGGGCAGCCTTCTCTGACGGCCGTTTGGTAATATCTATTAAAATGTAAATGGATACATGGTTGTCCTGGCCCCCCAGCTTCTAGGTCTCTAACCTGGAGACACATGTGCATCTGTGAGCAAGGAGGCATCACGTCCTGTGCTGTCTATATGGCATTGCTAATAATACTGTAACACTGAAACAGCTTGCTGTCTTTCTTGGGCTTGGGTCTTGGCCGGATAGTACATTCCCGAGGTCCGCTGCTGGGTCCTCAGCTGGCATACAGCCTTCCAGAAGTGGGCACAGACCTGTTCAGATGCCAGGAGATCACCAGACAATTGCTGTTTTTTTGCTTTTTAAGCTTTTTTTTTTTTTTTTTGAGAGAGTCAGTGCAAGTAGTGGGGGAGTGGGATGGGGGAGGGGGAGAGAGAATATTAAGGAGGATCCACGTACAGCTTGGGGCTCGATCTCATGACCCTGAGATCATGACCTGAGCCAAAATCCAGAATTGGATGCTTATCTGACTGAGCCCGCTGACCGCCTCTGGCTTTTTGCGCTTTTTATTTTTATTTATTTTTATTTTTATTATTTATTTATTTATTTAAAAAAAAGATTTTATTTATTTAGTTGACAGAGATCACAAGTAGGCAGAGAGGCAGGCAGACGGGTAGGGGAAGCAGGCTCCCTGCTGAGCGGAGAGCCCCATGCCATGCGGGGCTTGATCCCAGGACCCTGGGATCACAACCCGAGCTGAAGGCAAAGGCTTTAACCCACTGAGCCACCCAGGCGCCCCTTTTTGCGCTTTTTAAATCCAGGTTTGGTGTACATGGTTCAGAACCCACATAGAAGTACTGGGCTTACAAAGAATGACGTTAGGGCCCTGCCTACCTGTTCTCTGCACTGGCTCCCAGGAATCAACAGCTTTATGGTTTAGCCAAGTTTTTCTTCTATTTCTTGTATTTTTTCTGTATTTCTATACTAGTTGATCTAACTGCAATGTCTTGTTTTTTTTTTTTTTTTAATTTTAGATATGACCTTATTGACTGTCTTTTGTGCAAGGGGGAATTTGTAATTTTTATACTCTGCATGGTGCCCTCCTCTGCTGCCCCCTGCCCCCCAACTTCCCCTTCTCCCATCCCTCTGACAGTGTTAAATCTTCATTTTGGGTGATGTCAATATTCAATGCTTACATTATTATGACTATGTAGCTGTTATTCACAGGGAGTGATTTATGACATTAAGATGATAACTTCTTGTGCAACTTGATGTTTTCTCAGAATGATTTCCCCCTGTTCCCCCTTTGTTTTGTTTCTATGAACTAATTACAAAGGATTTCCCAAAATCCGTGACAAATGAACACCTCTATTTCCAACCCATCCAGTAATTGACTGGTTTTCTTTTTGTGTGTATTTTTCAGGCAGTCCTTCTGAGCCTCCACCCTGTGCTCTCATCCAGACTGTTCTCTGCACGCTGCACCCAGATTCTTAACCATCTCCTGCTTCTAGACCATCCCCTGCATCCCAGATCCCACTGCATTGTCTTTCTTGGATTTTTGGCTTCTTTTCAGTAACTTCCTGAGAAAGGGTGACTAGGAGCTACGTTGTTAAAGACCTTGGTTATCTGGAAATGTCTTGATTTTAGCCCTATCTTTGATTGATATTGAGGCTGACTCTGGATCGGAAATAATTTCCCTTTAGAATTTTGAAAGCATTGTTCCATTGTCTTCTGGCTTCCATTGTTGTTGAGATGTCAGATAACGTTCAGATCCTCAGGTTTGTTTGTACGTGACCTGCTTCTTTACTTTGGAAGATGTTAGGATTTTTCTCCATTTCTTTGTTCTACCTTTCATGCTGGTGTTCCTTGGAAAGTCTGAAAAAAAAATTTAAACTAATTTTTAAGGTTTAATTCATGGTGTTATATACTTGGAGGATCTGTTAAGTCTTAGAATCCACTTCCTTTAGTTCTGGAGCAGTTATCTTGTATTATGTTTTGTTAATTGCATGTTCTCTGTTAACTGTATTTTGTTTTTTGGTAACTCCTCTTAGCTGAATGATAAACCTGTTAGATTAATCCTTGAATTTTCGTATCTTTCCTGTTTTCTACTTGTTTTCCTTCTTTTTTTAAAATTAAAGTTTATTAAAATTTAATTTCATTAACATAGAGTGTATTATTAGTTTCAGAGGTAGAATTCAGTGATTCATCAGTTGCATGTAACACCCAGTGCTCACTCCATCACGTGCCCTCCTTAATGCCCATCACCCGGTTACTCCATCTTCCCACTTCCTCCCCTCCAGCAACCCTCAGTTTGTTGCCTAGAGTTAAGAGTCTTTTGTGGTTTGTCTCCTTCTCTGTTTTTATCTTATTTTATTGCTATTTTTTTGATGATTTTAAAAAAGTAATCTCTATGCCCACGGGTTCAAGCCCCATAAGCCCGAGGTCAAGAGTCATGTGCTTCTCCAACTGATCCATCCATGTACGCCTTTTACTATTTTTACGGAGATTTTTCTTTTTTTCTATTTCTCAAATATTCTGCTGGTGAAAAAAAATTACTGCTATCCTATTTTAATTTCAAAGAGTTTTTCTCTGAATGCTCATTTTATAGCCCCCTTGTTCTCATTTCATGAAATGCACTATCTAATTTTTCTGTGGCTATGAAAATACATACATTATGTATATTTTTTTCTCTTTCCTGTCATCTCTCTCTTTTCTTTGGAATTCTTTTATTTTCTGTTTGCTCTGATGTGACTTTCAGTTAGAGACTTTTCTGCAATGTCTGGTGCTCTTTGGCTCTCCACACATATCTACAAGTGAGGTATGAGATACCCCCTGGGAAGACCCTGTGCTTGGGGAAGCCTTGATGAGCAGTGGGCCTCAGTATAGGGTGACAAGGTGGGGTGACTTAGCTATTTCCAGAGAGGATTTCCTAGTATCAGTATCTTTAGGTCTTTTCTCTAGGAGTGGCCATTTTCTCAAAAGAGAAATCCTTCTCTTATCTGCTTGGACGAGGGGTATAGGTTTGGCTGAGAAATTCTAAAAGTTCAGTGGGACAAGGTGGCACACATCTTTATCATTCAGTATATAGACTTACCCGTATTCCCTCTGGTCGTTTTTTTTAATTTAAATTTTTGTAAATTTTTCTTTTTTAAAAGATTTTATTTATTCATTTGAGAGAGAGAGAGAGAGAGAGAGAGAGAGAGGCAGAGAGAGCAAGTTCCACAAGCTGGGGGAGAGGGAGAAGCAGACTGCCTGCTGAGCTGGGAGCCTGACGATCCCTGGACCTGGAGATCATGACCTGAGCCAAAGGCAGATGCTTAACTGACTGAGCCACTGAGGTGTTCCCCTTTCTGTTTTTAAGATGGTCCCTCACCCCCATGTTCAGCTGTCTGCCATCCTTGAGTCTTTTTAAAAAATTAACCTGGGGCGCCTGGGTGGCTCAGTGGGTTAAGCCGCTGCCTTCGGCTCAGGTCATGATCTCAGAGTCCTGGGATCGAGCTCCACATCGGGCTCTCTGCTCAGCAGGGAGCCTGCTTCCTCCTCTCTCTGCCTGCCTCTCTGCCTGCTTGTGATCTCTCTGTCAAATAAATAAATAAAATCTTTAAAAAAAAATTAACCTATAATGTATTATTTGCCCCAGGGGTACAGGTCTGTGAATCATCAGTCTTACACAATTCATAGCACTCACCATAGGATACACCCTCCCTAGTGTCCATAACCCAGCCATTCCAACACTCCTACCCTGCTCTCCTCAGCAACCCTGTTTGTTTTGTGAGATTAAGAGTCTCTTATGGTTTGTTTCCCTCCCGATCCCATCTTGTTTCATTTTTTTCCTTCCCTACCCCCAACAATCCCCCCACCCTGCCTCTCAAATTCCTCATATCAGAGAGATCATATGATAATTGTCTTTCTCTGATTGACTTATTTTGTTCAGCAGAATACCCTCTAGTTCCATCCACCTTGTTGCAAATGGCAAGGTTTCATTTCTTTTGATGGCTGCGTAGTATTCCATTGTGTGTGTGTGTGTGTGTGTTTGTGTGTGTGTGTGTGTGTGTGTGTGTACACATACCACCTCTTCTTTATCCATTCATCTGTTGATGGGCATCTAGGTTCTTTCCATAGTTTGGCTATTGTGGACATTGCTGCTATAAACATTTGGGTGCACATACCCCTTTGGATCACTACATTTGTATCTTTAGGGTAAATACCCAGTAGTGCGATTGCTGGGTCATAGGGTAGCTCTATTTTCAACTTTTTGAGTAATCTCCATGCTGTTTTCCAGAGTGGCTGCACCAGCTTGCATTCCCATCAACAGCGTAGGAGAGTTCCCCTTTTTCCACATCCTTGCTAACATCTGTTGTTTCCTGATTGGTTAATTTTAGCCATTCTGACTGGTGTGAGGTAGTATCTCATTGTGGTTTTGATTTGTATTTCCCTGATGCTGAGTGATGTGGAGCACTTTTTCATGTGTCTGTTGGCCATCTGGCTGTCTTCTTTGCAGAAATGTATGTTCATGTCTTCTGTCCATTTCTTGATTGGATTATTTGTTCTTTGGGTGTTGAGTTTGATGAGTTCTTTATAGATTTTGGATACTATCCTTTATCTGATATGTCATTTGCAGATCTCTTCTCCTATTTTGTCAGTTGTCTTTTGGTTTTGTTGACTGTTTCCTTGGCTGTGCACAAGCTTTTGATCTTGATGAAGTCCCAATAGTTCATTTTTGCCCTTGATTCCCTTGCCTTTGGTGATGTGTCTAAGAAGAAGTTGCTGTGGCTGAGGTCAAAGAGGTTGCTGCCTGTGTTCTCCTCAAGGATTTCGATGGATTCCTGTCTCACATTGAGGTCTTTCATCCATTTTGAGTCTATTTTTGTGTGTTGTAAGGAAACGGTCCAGTTTCATTCCTCTGCATGTGGCTATCCAATTTTCCCAACAGCATTTGTTGAAGAGACTGTCTTTTTTCCACTGGACATTCTTTCCTGCTTTGCCAAAGATTAGTTGACCATGGAGTTGAGGGTCTATTTCTGGGCTCTCTATTCTGTTCCATTGATCTATGTGTCTGTTTCTGTGCCAGTACCATACTGTCTTGATGATTACAGCTTTGTAATAGAGCTTGAAGTCCGGAATTGGGATGCCACCAACTGTGGCTTTCTTTTTCAACATTCCTCTGGCTATTTGGGGTCTTTTCTGGTTCCATATAAATTATTTGGGGTCTTTTCTGGTTCCATATAAATTGTAGGGTTATTTGTTGAGAAATAGAGAACTTCTTAAGTTATCCAGATATCCCAGAACATCCCAAATGAAGACAGTATAAGTGGAGATTTTTTTTCTCTGTGATTTAAACATGAAATGATCATTCAATCTGACGCTGAGATTGTTTGACAATTAACAGTAAAATTACATTGCCAGTTAAACACAGTTTGACTCTTACAACAAGCTCTTATTAGGCAAGTAAATGCAAATCACGCTCTGTACCTGAAATGATACCAGAGAGAATCTTAAATTCTGTGGTTTATTTTTTTCTTGGTATCACCTATCTACACAGAGTGGACCAGTGGGTCTGCTTAGATATGGCTTGAATAATATCTTTCTTTTGCTGTGTGTTTGAAGATTTATTTATTTATTTGAGAGAGAGAGAGAGAGTGAGTACATGTTGGTTTGGCTATTGTGGAGATTGCTGCTATAAACATTTGGGTGCACGTGCATCCTTGAGTCTTTGACCCCAAATCTCCATCCAGTTGACCTCCCATGTTTTCTTCATGCTGAGGGTAGCGTGGTTATCTTGCTAGGAGGTAGGAGTAGAATTCCTAGGTCTTATGTAGACTTTCCACGAGTCCTCCTGTGTTTAGCCCCACCTCAGAGGTGCCTCAGAGGTGTCTGGTTCTTCTTCAGTCTTTGGGCCTTTTCCAGGTTCTGAATGGGATTGTTCATCCAAACACAGACTTATGTTTCCATCTTCTCCCATCTGCAAAGCCATTTGGCGCTCGCCCATCTGCTTTTCAGCTTCCTGAAACTGTTGTTGATGTATTTGTCTTCTGTCATCCTCTCTTTTCTTTGTCCTTGCAGGTTTCTGTCACTTTAAACCTTCACTGCTATTTTAGAGGAGTTTTTCGGGGGATGGGAGGCAGAGATAAATGTCTATGTTCAGGCCTCTGTGTTGACCCTGAACATCTCATTTCTTCTTTACAATGGAAGTGGGAGTAGAGGCACAGCTCATCTGTTTGTTATGTGTCCCCACAAGAATGGCCTTGGCCAAGGATGTCTCCTGGCTGGGATACTGGTGTGTTTTAGTAACAGAACACCCAACTCAAATGGCTTATACAGTAAAAGGATGTATCTCATCTGATGAGCAGCTCTGAGGCAGGGCAGCTCCAGGTTTGGTGAATTCAGCAACTCAGCAATATCACTGAATGTTCTTCCTACTTCCCCACTCCATGCTAGTGCCTCTAATGGTCACAAAATGGCTGCTGTGGTTCCACCCACCCTTCAGATCCTTGTGTACAAATGTTTACAGGCAGAAAAGATAGCATCCTTTCATTGGTTTACTCTCTTTTAAAAATGTATGATTGTGTTCTGGTCTCTGCAGGCTGGCATAATGCAATGACATAGATGGGTGACTTATAAATAGCATGTCTTTGTTTCCCATAGCTCCAGAGGCTGGGAAGTCTGGAATCATGGCAGCAGCAGATTCTGTGTTTGGTGAGGGTTTTCTGGTTCACAGATGGCTGTCTTTTTGCTGTTTTCTCACTTGGCTGAAGTGAGTCTCACTTGGCAGGGGACTCTTAGAAGGGCACTAATCCTGGCCTCTGTCCTCATACTCTGATAAACTCCCCAAAGTCCCACTGCCAAGTATCATCACCTTAGGGGTTAGGATTTCAACATATGAATTTGGGTGGGTGGGTGGGACACAAGCATTCAGATTATAGCAAATTGTTTGCATATGTGTTACACAGCTTTGCAAATCTAAAACACTTAAAAGGTATGCAGTGAAAAGTTTTCCTATTCCTCCTCTTCTGTCTGCTCAGTAGTAGGACTTTCTTGTTTTATTCTTCCAGAGTCTTTTTTTTTAAGATTTTATTTTTTATTTTATTTTATTTTTTTTTAAAGATTTATTTATTTATTTGACAGACAGAAATCACAAGGAGGCAGAGAGGCAGGCAGAGAGAGAGAGGAGGAAGCAGGCTCCCCGCTGAGCAGAGAGCCTGATGCTGGGCTCGATCCCAGGACTCTGGGATCATGACCTGAGCTGAAGGAAGAGGCTTTAACCCACTGAGCCACCCAGGCGCCCCTAAGATTTTATTTTTTTAAGTAATCTTTACACCCAATGTGGACTTGAATTTAGAACCCTGAGGTGGAGAGTCACATGCTCTGCTGCCTGAGCCAGCCAGGTGCCCTCTTCTAGAATCTTTTTATATAATGCATATTAAAGCAAATATGAACGTGTAGTTCTATCTACCTCATGCCCATTTTTTTTTTTTTTAAATACAAATGGCAGCATACTCTAAGCATTTTGGGACACTGCTTCTTTTTTTCACCTAGTAAAATATTTTGGTACACAAAGTACATCCTTAATATTTTATAGCTGTATCATATTGTGCTAGATGCCTGCAAACTAATTTGTTGAACCAGTCGTCTCCTGATAGACGTTTCAGTTGTTTCCCATATTTACTATTATAATACATTCTACAGATCTGTTAGTTTTCCTATAAGATGAATTCTCAGAAATACAACTGCTGGGGCAAAAGAGACATGTCTTTGTGACCTTGACAAATGTTGCCCTGTGCCCTTCAGGGGTTTGTACCACTTTTTTCCACCAGCATTGTACAGAGGGTCTGTTTCCCATACACCAACAGACGATGTTCTTAACTTTTTGGATTCTTGCCAATCTAATAGGTGAAAAATGGTCCTTGTATCTCTATTTAAGAGCTAAGAAATCATTCCCAGGGGCTTCTCCAGCAGGCTTGTTCTCCTGAGCAATGTCTCCTTGATCAGAATTTTGTAATATGCCTCATCCAAAGCTTGTCATTGGCAAAAGGAATGAAAGGACTAATTGGTTTAAGGTTAATCCAGATTAACATCCTGTGATGGGGCTGGGATAGTGGCCAGCCTTCCCACTGCCTGGGGGCCTGGATTACACCAGCTTTTGTTAGCGAGGAATTTGGGACTAAAGCCATCGGAAGGCACCCAGCAGGGTCTGGGGTTTTGTTCCTGCTGCACCCTCCTGCTAAAGGCCTGGCTTGACACGTGTGCCTCCAAGGTCAGGCAAGCCTGCTTTTAGGAGTCCTCATTGTCACGTGCTACTTGGCTGTCTAGGATGGGAGGATGCTCTATGATTGTGGAAACCACCTGATCTCTGATCACATCGAAGATACTGGTTGTATAAACCAGGTAAGAGAAGCCTCTAGGCTTTAGAATTGGCATCCCTGGGTTCCAAATTCCCTTTATGAGGCACTGGCCATGTAACCACTTAGCCTCTCTGAGCTTCAGTTTTCTCCATTGTAAAACTGGGCCAGGACTTCTACAATAGTGGCCTTAGGGAGGTTTAGAGGTATGTATATCATGTGCCCAGCCCAGAGCCTGGCCCCCAGGGAAATCTCAGCAGAGGTCTGTCCCGATTCAGGTCTCCACGTCAGGGAAAGAATATTCTACTGGCTGTGGCCTTGGGTCTTGAGCTCAATTGTCCCTCTGTCCCCAGGCTCAGCACATAGCCAGAGCCTCAAAAAAGGTGCTCAATCTATGCTTGTTGAAGGAATCACAGAACAGCAATAAATTACTACAAAAGCCATAGCTACACATCCTAACAGTATTTGGCTTTCTTGGCCGTATTGAGGCACAGTTTCCCTTGATACACGTCTGTATTGATTCATTTACACATGCCCTGCCTCCTGGTGACGTGCACTGTTTATCTACAGCATCAGCTCCCTATTGATTTATCAATGCCCATTTTGCTCTAGAATCAATGGCTTAATTGCATCTCCGCAGACCTGGGGATACAATCTGCGTGCCATGTAGAACACAACCCTGAGTTGAGAACCTGCTGAAGCTTTTGTCTGCTCCTTGTGAGTTTTCCTACATATGGTCCTGCTCTAATGGACAGTTCCCAAGACCCGAGTGACCAGCCATCATTAGTCACTAGCCCTGGCAGAGGTCAGGCCCCCGAGACAGCTGGTGACCCAAGTTGGGTATGTGTGAAGGTATCCAAGCGGATGAAGGAGATTCATCCTTATGGGAAGGGCTGTTGGTGGGGGGGAGGGTGCCTGCAGCTGGTGTGGGCTTTTCTTCTGTGACCCTTCCTGGTGTGTGTGTTCCTCCGTTTAGCCCTACCTCCCTGGACATTTCTCCTGCAGACTGGACACTTCAGAGCAAGGGTATGTTCCGGTTTGTCTGTACCCCCAGGTTCTGCTGTACACATAGTAGGGGCTCGATGAGGTCTGGCTGAGTGCTTGAGGATCAAACGCACCTCTCTCTGGGTCTCCTTGCCTGGGCTTCTAAGTGGTGTGGGAGCTGGGGAGAGAAGGTGCAGGGCTCGGACGGTAGGTGGCGCTCTGCCAAAGTCTGCCATCCCTATCTAGGAGGAAAGACCCTCAGGAGAGCTTCAGAATTCACCCGACTTTGAGCTTCTTCAGCATTTACCCAATTTTAAAATGAAACAGAAAGTGATGATTAGGCGTTTTTTACTTCTTAACTCTTGAAGTGATATTGAAAAGTTTGATGTTATAAATGTTATGGAATTGCAATCAATCAACTCAGATAATGTCCATTTATTAAGCCCCTACTAAGTGCTAGGTACGGTATGAGCATATTAATTCCGAAGGGAGTAGTCCTCTTCTTGTAGCATGTCCCCCAGACTAATCTATCTGTATTACTTACCTTTTAGAGGAATACATTGATGAATTGCCCTATTAAAAGAGAATAAAGGTATTTAAAGTCTTTAATGGGAGAGAAATCGCAAAGGAGTTTTTAAGGCGAACTTAGAATTGTGTAGAACGTTCAGCACATTATGTTAATTTTTTTTTCAGAGGCTGAATGGCTTAGAGGGGGGAAAAAAATCAACCTGTTCTCATCTTGTTGCAGAAGCCGGGTAATCTTTGTCTCATCAATGCTAACAAATAGACCACTAATAGCAGTTTGTGTTTGTAACAGTGAGAAATGTTTCTCTGGAAAATATTATTAGCACTTATATTATCTTACAGATGATGCTCTGGCTCAACAGAGGGTCCTAGTAAAAATATAATAGCAGATTGCTGCTGACGGGCTCTCTATTTTTATGTTCGAGATGTCATTATTTTGCAGAGTTGAAAGAAGTTCTTTGAAAACATAGGCATCACACACATACCATTGCCCGAGCCCAAGTTTGCAAAGGAGCCTGGGGTGGGGAGTAGGCGGGTGGGCCTGTAGCTTGCTGAGGTCCCAGACATCTGGTGGAGTGTGTGAGAGTGGAAGTGGTGTCACTTTCCACGGGACAGAGTGAGGGGTAGCTCTAAGCAGGCTCCCGGCCTGGTCCTGTTTGGTGGCCGTCTTCCTCCCTGGACTGTGGCTGGGTGTCTGGTTCCTGCTACAGCCTCAGGACCAGCCCTATGCTGGGTACACGTAAGGGCTTCTGCCATCCTGGGTGACCCAAGTGTTTAAACTATGGGCAATATGGACAGAGAGGTGTGACTCGACAGGGTGCCACCCCAGGGACCCAGAAAGCAATTTTCTTTGTGCTTGGGCCTCTTCTCGAAGCCATGGGTGGGAAGGAGCCCAGGTTCTGGCTTGTCTGGGGGCAGGACAGAGGAGGGGGAGATCTCCTTGGTCTGAGGAAGCTGGTGACCACTATTGGTGGTGTTAGGGGAAGACATGAAGAGGAGAAGGCAAGCTTTCCAGGCAAGGGGGAGGGCATAAGCAAGAATTTAAGTGCACTTGAGGCTAAGGGTGTATTTTGGCCAAGGGCAGGGTGGGGAGGCACCTAGCTTTGCAGGTCAGCCAGGCTGCCCAACCCTAGGGGCCCCTAGCCCAAGACCCACTTTCCATTCTTTCTGTCCTTGGAAGAGTACTTAGGGTTTTCTCTGCCCATAGACCCCTTTCGAATTCTGAAAGGGCCATTCTCCATCTGCAGTGTGAGGGGTGAAATCAGGGATGTCTCTGGAGTCTGCCATGCCAACGGACAGGAATTCTGGAAGCATGTTTTCCCTGTAGTGCTCCCCTTCTCTGCGTGTGTGCTAGTCAGGCAGGACACTGCCTCCAGAAGCTCACAGTCCAGGTGGGAAATAATCGCCATGGGGGGCAGTGTGGCTCACACCGGAGGCTTGGTGTCCATTTCTATGTGCCCTGGCCAAGTGCAGAGCCTGGGCCACAGCAAGCCCTGATCTTGGTCTGAAGAGTCCTGTGGACATCATGGACCCAGGGTGAAGGCTGGAGCAGGGCCATTTCATACTTCAGGTATGAAGTGGGTTCATCAGTAGGAGGGGAAAGGCCTTGTAGGGGCGCCTGGGTGGCTCAGTGGGTTAAAGCCTCTGCCTTAGGCCCAGGTCATGATCTCAGGGTCCTGGGATCCAGCCCCTCATCGGTCTATCTGCTCAGCTGGGAGCCTGCTTCCTCCTCTCTCTCTCTGCCTGCCTCTCTACTTGTGATCTCTGTCAAATAAATAAAATCTTAAAAAAAAAAAAAAAAAAGAAAGGCCTTGTAGGTGGATATGCAGTGGCAAGTGCTCAAGACTCAGAGGTCAGGGCTGCCCAGGCTGTCCGCAGCATGGGCTGCAGAAGAGGGAGTGATGCCTTTGAGGCCAGATCATGGCCTGGTTGCCGCAGCGAGCTCTCTGTATGCTTCCTCCTCTACGTTTCTGCTTGGGGACCCAAGCACGATGTGCCTAGAGGGGTGACATCCTAAGGGGAGAACTAGAGAGACCCTCCCAAGGTAGCCGCTACCCCTCTTCTGGCTGGCTGGGTGGGCCTAAGAACTTCTTGGGAGACAAAGGGCTCCAGTCTGAGGCTTGAAGCCAGGAAGGGGCCTGGCCTCTTGGCTTGCAGACAGTGAAAGGGACCCCACCTTATTCCGGGAGGAAGAACATGCAAGGTCTAATGTCCCGTCTCCTGCGGGGCCAGGGGCTGCTTGTGGGCTCATCATGCACCCAGCCAGGGATGGAGCTCAGGTTCTCGGGGAGGAGCTCAGGATGTGACGGCCTCTAGGTCCAGGCAGCCCCACGCAGTGCTCAGCCTCTAAAATGTGCTGTATCCACGGGCGTGTTCTCCCTCAGGTTCCACACATGCTCTGGAGTTGGCCCCAGAGGGTGTCCCAGACCCCAAAGCTCCAGGGCTGGTCAGGGCTAGGCCCTGAGAAAGGGCCCTTTGTTGTTGGGAGGAGCAAGTAGGCTCCAGGCCCTGCCCAGCCCACCTCGGAGACAATGTCTAGTGTTCTGAGGGCACAGGTGGGTAGGCGATGAGTGAGCTCAGCTCTTTGTTTATAGACAGGAGCCTGAGGCCCCCCCCCCCCATCTCCTCCGTGTCCCCGCAGGTGATTCCTCTGGGCGCTGAAGTCCTGGAAGTACCCAGGATAGGATGATGTATTCAGGGAGAGAACCAGGAGAAACAACCACCTTTTACTGTGCCAGGGAACAAGGAAGAAGCTCCCTATGAGCAAAGGGGAGAGAGTCATGGTTCGTACTCAGCTTGGGAACCTGAGAACAGAACTGGGAACAGCCATTTTTATCTGAATGATGGCACCTGAAACTCCCCAGGGGGGTCCCCAAGGCCCTTCTGTTTGGCTCTGGCCACTCCTCTCTACTCCTCTCACCCCCAAGTGGCTGCTCTGACTTTCTCAGGCCCCAGGTCTTCCTCGGCCTCCATGGCCCTTCCCTGCCACCAAGGCCGTTGTCAGAAAGTCTGCCCAGGCCCTCCAGAGCAGAGGGGCTCCAACAGTCCCTCCAGGACCCAGAGCTCACCTCATCCCCATGTAGGAGGCTGTTTGCATCTGTCTCCCCGCTTCCTGATTGTTGGGTCTCTGGGGGCTAGGATTATCATATTTTTGTCTCTGTAGCTCCCAGCCTTGCCTGGAGCCTAAGATGATGCTTGCAGAGGATGAGTCTTGATGGTTTTGGGTTGAAAAGTCAGCAGAGGTGCAGTGCAGGAAGCGGGGCTGGGCGGGGGTCCCCAGCACAAGCTGTGAGTGCACCATGGAGAAAGACTAACTCTCTGGAGTTCTGTGGGTCTGCACGGCCTGGTATTTGCAGCTGCTTGACGTTCCCAGCCCTTGTGGTAACACTGGGGTTCTTTGAGGGCACTTGTTTTATTCTCCCCCTCCCTATAGCATCACAGTCCAGTTCAGGATTTTGTAAACAGTTGGCACTCTGTTAATGTTTGCGGACTAGATGAATGACTGATTGAACTTAGAGTGTTGTCGATGTATGCAAGCCCTGTGGTCTGTCTGGGCTTTGGCTTCTCCAGCTGTACAGGGACTGAGTTGGGGGGAATCTTCTGGCTTTGTGGGCTCTCCCCACTGTGACTTGACTCTGATGTGAATTTCTCCATGTCTCGGCCATCCCACCCCTTCTGCCAGGGCGCAGAGAGGATGTGTGGGAGATGTTGGGGCAATGGGGCTAAGTCCCGCGGTGGGGACAGACACTGCAGGCCCCTAAGAATCCCCTCGGATCCTGAGGGTTGAGCCCACAGCTGCAGCCCCTGATGACCCTTGGGGCATCTCTTCTACATCCTTCTTCATCGCCTGCCAGGATCTAGGCACTCAGTTGTTGGAGGGCTGTGCCCTGGAACACAGGGCAGTGGGAGATGGGGCCTTGTGGGTGGGCTGCCACGATTAGCTGGCTTTGAGGTCACCTCCCCCCCCCCCCCCCCATGGCTATGGGGGATTGAAGGAGGCAGGGAACATGGGCAGAGGCTGCTTCTGAGGCTCAGGCTTTCTCACCTTCCTGGGGCGAGGCGAGCAGGAGTGGAGCCCAGACAACGGCTTAGCAAGGAGGGAGAAAACTCCTGGCTGCCGGGACTCTGCCCCCTGTTGCTCTGGCGAAAGGGGAAGTTGGCTGGTGTTCCAGGAGGAGGCAACTGAAATCATAGTCCATGCCTAGGAGCCCTGTAGAGCTGTACCCATGTTGAAGAGAGAGATGGTGAATAGCGTGGTGGAAGAGTGTGTGTGTGTGTGTGTGTGTGTGTGTGTGTGGTGTGCACGGTGTCTGGCAGTGGGCTTCCCTCATGAGCTTTGCAGTGAGGCGTGTGTTAGTTTCCTAAGGAGGCTGCGATGCATGACCACAAACATTTCTGGAGGCCAGAGTCTGAGACCAGGGTGTCGGCAGGGCCGTGTTGCCAGTGCAGTGTCTAGGGGAGGGTCCTTTCCTGCCTCATGCAGCATCTAGGTGTCTGCTGGCAGTCCTTGGCTCGCAGTGGCCCATGATCTCTGTCTTCGCATGGCCATCATCCTTGTGTCTCCGTGGGACCTTTTCTGTCCCTGTAAGTACACTCTCCTTGGATTTAGGGCCCACCTAAATGAGCACAGTGGTCGTCTCTCGATTCTTACCTTAATTACATCTGCAAAGACCCGATTTCCAAACAAGATCCCATTCTGAGGTTCTGGGTGGTTGTGAATTTTGGGAGAACCCATTTATCCCATTGCAAAGAAGGGCCCTTGTTTGTCTATATTTATGTCTCTTTTCCTGACCTGGTAATTATCCTATGGGCCAACTTAGTAGTGTTTTCAGAACCAGGCAGGGGAAGGGGCTGGGATTCTTATCATTTGGTATGTAGACTTCTGCTTCATATATTTGCCTTTTGGGCCCTACACTTGACTGGGCCTGGGGGTGCAGACAGTGGCCCTTCGAGCCCCCAGCCTTCTGCCTCTGTGTGTAGGGCCTTTGCAGCCCCTGCTGCATAAGGCATGGGAGGGTGTTGGGGATCTCATTGCTTTTTACATAGATTTTTCAGGCAGTCCTTCTGGTTTGAGCGCCACCTGCACCCCTACTCTCAGAGGTGCCTGGGTCCTCAGACTCCAGGGCCCCTGCAGGGTTGGGGACGTGCAGATCCGTTGCTTTCCGGCTTTCCCCACTGCTGGCTCTGGCCTGGTGTTCTCTGGTCTGCCGTGTCAGTTACCAT
The DNA here is from genome assembly GCF_902655055.1 of Lutra lutra. Classification (NCBI taxonomy): domain Eukaryota; kingdom Metazoa; phylum Chordata; class Mammalia; order Carnivora; family Mustelidae; genus Lutra; species Lutra lutra. The sequence goes on along the minus strand of NC_062282.1, from coordinate 73,265,256 downwards.
CTGGTTTCCAGCCTTCCAAATGTTGCTATTTGTCTTCTATTCGATTTATACCTTTGTGGGTATTATCCCTTTACTGTCACTCTCCTAAAATCCATCAGTGGACTCTGATCACATTTAAGAAGATGCCCAGATTCTCACCATGGCCAGCCTCCCAGCCTGGGGTTTCTCACACATAGAACGCCAGCCCTCTGGTGTTCTGAGCTGAGCCTTTCTCTTCCCCTTTCCCTAAAAATAATCAGTCTTCAAAATGACCTTCTTAGACTCTTACCCTTCCACCTTTTTATTCTTCTCATGGACAGGACCAGGCTTCTGTGCCAAGGAGTGGGGGTCCCCGTTCAGCTGAGGAAAGCAGACAGATGGCCACGAGCTCCTCGTGGTGTCCCTCTCCTCTTCTTTCTCTCCCCTTCTCTCTCAGGGTCTGGCCAACAGAACCTGGAACTTTCTGGAAGGTTTCTTGGGGAGACTGGGGAATGGAGCCTTCCTCATTGAGGTTTTAAAAGGAGGCCGTCCAACCTCTCCAAGTTCAGGTTTCTATTACACGTGTAGAATGCAGAAGCTGATGATCATCTATGAAAATTCAATAAACCTTGAAAACAGCATCAGGGTTGATATCTGTAATTTAAAATAATGGATACTAAGAAATTGTTTCTCATTTATCTCTACTACTGAGATTGTGGCATGAAAGAGACTTCATTAGGCGTAGTTTTTTTTTTAAGAAAAAAAATAGTGTCATTTATCTCAATCAGTGATGGATGCAGGAGGTAGCTGATGATTGTGGTTAATAAAACCCGGCCAACAAAAGCCTTGATTTTTTTACGCAGTTTGGGACAACTGAAGGGAGCCACAAAAAATTACAGCGGAAAGGGACAGAAATGCAAAGTCTTGTTTTGGTGTAAAAGTACCACTTTTGATTTGTTAACCAGCCCATTTGGCCTGCAGTATTGTTCAGAAATTAGGGGACAAGCAGGGGGCTGAAACATGATTGAGCCCCAGGCCACATATGGTCAGAACCTCCCCTTTCCCCAGTATTCCTCCTTCCCATCCAGAAGCCTTGAACTGAAGCTGGGGGTGCCTGTGAAGGTACCGCCCTCGGCTCTCAGGGTGGGCTGGGCTTGGCTGGAGAGATGCCCGAGGGGTGTGTGTGTGTCCATGCGTGTGTGTATGTGTCTGTGTGGTGTCTAAGAGGCAGCATTCTTATTTTTGTAGTATTTCCATCCAGAAATAAAAAAATCTCAAGAGTCCAGTTCCTGCAAATGACACATTGGTGGAGAGGAAGAACATGTGTGTGAGGGTGATGACTTAACTCCCCTTTTAGGACAAAGAGCATTTATCTACCATCTTAAACTCTTCCCGCTGTCCCCGCTTGGCTAGAGGTGGAGAATAAGTCCTGCTATGGGGTCCACACCCGTGTGGGGATCCGGAAGGGGAGGTGCCGCTGAAGCCCCCACGTTTGAATCGTGTGTTGGTTTGAGCAGATGTTGCTTTTGAGCTGTGTGCCAGGTGTGCTGCTGCCCAGAGCCATGTGGGGGTGATGGTGGTGCTAGATGATGGGGGGGGACACCTAGTGGGCAGGGGTTCCCAGGGCGACGTCCTACCTTGTGACCTCCTGCCCTCCTCCACGTTTCACTCCCACCCCCCGCTGTCTGCAGCGCTGGCTGCTTGGGCTTCTGATGTGTTTTAGATGCAGGTCATGTGTGTGAGCCTCTTTTCCCCTGTGTGCGCGTGCGCAGACACACACACCCACACACACGCACAAACACATCTCGAAAGAGGAAGCTTCCATCCAGCTACAGAGCGAGGGACATCCTACTGTTAGGCCATGGATCAAAGAATGCTAATTGATCAAATATTAAATGCCATTTAAACACCACACTGAATAATTCACCTTTTCTCGTGTGAGCAGCTTTGTGGCAGCTGGAATAAGAAGAAGGGGCTTTCATGCTGATAACAGTGTGAGCAGGGGAGGGGAGGCAATGTTTGTTTTCCTCAAGTGTTGTGAAATGTGTGAGAACCAAAGTTTTCACTTATTAAATTCAGTCCTGGAGGAGTATGGTGTCAAGATTTTCCATCTCGACCTGATTTTTAAAGAATCAGGTGATGGGGACAAAGAGGGCCTTTAGAGGGGGAGGTGATGAAATCCTTGGTGGGAGCAACTGCTGGTGGGGCCAAGGACACTCTGCCCGGAGACGGGGAGCCTCAGAAAATAAGGGGGAACCACACTGCAAGTAGGCTGAAGCAGGTGTCCCCCATCCCCCCAGATGTCCTTGTTCTAATCCCTGGGGCCTGTGAACTCGTTCTCTTACCCGGCAAGGGACTCTGCAAAAGTGATTAAGTTGGTCTAGAGGGAGGGAGTTGTGCATGTATTACCCAGGTGAGCCCCAGGAAGTCACGAGGGTCCTTTAAGAGAGAGGAGGGGTTTCAAATTCAGAGAAGGAGGCCTGATAACAGAAGCAGAGTTTGAGATGACACAGCCATGAGCCAAGGAATGTGGGCAGCCTCCAGAAGCTGGAAAAGGCAAGGGTTGGTTCTCTAGGGCCTCAGAAGGAACACAGTTCTGCAGACACTTTGCTTTTAGCCTCGTATGACCCGTTTTGGGGGTCTGACTAGCTGAACTGTAAGGTAACACATTTGCGTTGTTTGAAGTCACTAGATTGAGGGTCACTTGTTATGGCAGTAATAGGAAGCTAATACGTGCCCCTCTTACTCTGTCTCCCTGCTTGCTGTGTGTCTAAAATAACACCAGCAGACCTACTCCTCTGGGGGCACGTGGGGAGAGCAGGTATTCGTGATTATACTTACTGTTAGTAACATTGGTAAGCACTTCCTGTGTGCCCTGCTCTGTACGAAGAACTCTCCTCACATTAGCCTGTTTAGTCCTCCTGTCAAGCCCATGGTCAGATCCTATCAGCGTCCACAGCATTTTAGCCTTCCATTGCTGCCCAACTGATTACAGTTCAAGAGACCGAACATTTATTACCTCCCAGTTTCTGTGAGTCAGGATTCTAAGAAAAGCTTAGCCTTGTTGTTCTGGCTTGGGATCTGTCATGAACCCTGCCATTCCCTGCCATCAAGTGTCCACGGGGGCTGCAGTCATCGCAAGGCTGGACTGGGGGTGGGTGCACTTCCCAACTCACTCACTTGATGGTTGGCAGCCTCCAAACTTCTTGTGGTTGGCTGGAGGCTCCAGGTCCTTCTCCACAGGGCTGTTCTCAGCGAGGTAGCTTGTCTCTCCCCAGTGTAAGGGACAAGAAAATGGGAGCGAGGGAGAGAGAAGGAAGTGGGGGAAGACAGAGAGGAGAGAGAGGACTCAAGACGGAAGCCATAGGCTTTCTATCACTTAGTCTTAGAGGGGACATTCTATCTCTTCCATCATATTCTATACATTCTTCTACCATATTCTACCCATTCTTCCACCATATTCTATCATTAGAAGCTGGGGAAGAGATTCAGCCACACTCAAGGAGAGGGGACCACACAGGGGTGCGAAGCCAGGAGGTGATCATTGAGGACCCTCTTAGAAACTGCCTACCATGCCCATTTTGCAGATGGGATGATTGAAGTCCAGACAGGTTAGTCTGGTAAAAGCCAGAGCTAGGATTGGAATCTAGGTCTGGGTGTGCTCAGTGCCCACGTTCTTAGCCATCCCGTGGTTGTGCTTCTGTGAAGCCCATGCATGTAAATCCTCCTTCCTGTGTTATTAAACACTCCTGCCACCTTCACAGCTCATATCCATGTCTCTCCTTGGAGTGTCTGCGGCCCTCAGGTATACCTGAGACTGAGCATGGACCCCCATGCACTGCTGTGTTTGGTTGATTGTCTGTCTGTCCTGCTGGGTGGAATGGGGAGTTGAGTGCCAAGGTGGATGACTTTTGGAAAGAAGGAATGAAGTAAAGAAGGAACAGAAGAAAGGCTCAAAGAAAGAAGGTAGTCCCAGCAACATGGGGCTGCAGGGTAGGGTGTTTGCTGTGATGGGGGTTCTGTGCGTGGACTTCTGTTTCTGCTTGGCGGGATCTCTCTGTGAGCTCCCCCTGAGGCCTCACACGCTTGCCCCTGGCAGCTTCCCACACCGGGCTTCCGTGTCTTGACACCAGCTCTGTGGGCGCTGCAGCACGGTGGGAGGAACGGGCAGTGTCTTGGGGTTAAGGGGCCTTGGAGGGCTCGTTCTGGGGAGGAAGAGGTTATGAGTCACCGCAGTGGTATGTGTTATACATCTCAGGTGCATCCTTCCCGCTTCCTTTTGGGGGGCCAGGTGAGAGAGGGACAGAGCTCAGGGGTCCATAGAAGGCCACATCTTCCCACAATAGGGACTTCGTCCTCACGGATTCAACACACTGACGGCTTGGTGCCTTCTTCCTTACTGTCATCTGTTGGGAACTTTTAGGCCAGTGGTTCTCCAAGCGTGGTCCCTGGATCAGCAACAGCATTAGCTGGCACTTGTTAGAAATGGAAATTCTCAGCTGTTCCGTCTCATACCTTCTGGATCAGGAACTTTGGTGGTGGGGCCCAGCAGCCTGTGTCTTAACAAGCTCTCTGGGTTATACTGATGCTTGATAATATGGAAGAAACCTGCACTCGGCCTTTAAACAACCTTTTTTTTTTTTTTTTAAAGATTTTTTTATTCATTTATTTGACAGAGAGAGATCACAAGCAGGCAGAGAGGCAGGCAGAGAGAGGGGAGGAAGCAGGCTCCCTGCTGAGCAGAGAGCCCTATGCGGGGCTCGATCCCAGGACCCTGAGATGATGACCTGAGCCGAAGGCAGCGGCTTAACCCACTGAGACACCCAGGCGCCCCTTTAAACAACCTTTTAAAGCTTCTACATTTCTTAAAATAGGAATTGCCCAAAGTGAAAATCTTCAATATATGAATGTCTTGGAAAATCCAGGTAAGCAACGGGACATCTAAAATTACCCGGAGATTAGTAGATTAGTATTTACTTACTGGTAGGTGTCATTTCATTGTTATAGGATTATGTGTGTATTTATAAATACAATATTTATTTATTTTTAAAGATTTTATTTATTTATTTGTCAGACACACAGAGGGAGAGAGCGTGCACAAGAAGGGGGAGAGTGGGGCAGAGGGAGAAGCAGACTCCCTGCTGAGCAGGGAGCCTGACGGGGGATGCGATCCCAGGACCCTGTGATCAGGACCTGAGCTGAAGGCAGAAGCTTAACCCACTGAGCCACCCAGGCATCCCTAAATAGAACACTTAATAAAGCTGAGATTTTACTATAAATATTGTTTTGTATACTGCTTTTTAAACGTTTCTCCAAGTCCTACACACTTGCCCACAGGCTACCTCCTTCATGCTGCATAGTGTTCCATTGTGGGAATGCATTGTCATTGACCAATCCCTGGGAAAGACGCTGTGAATATCTGCTGTGAACTCTGCTCAGATACACTCACAGCGTAAACAGCTGGTCAGCAGAACAGTGGATTTCTTCATGTCCCTGTTTTTGGAGGGTGGGACTGGGTGGGGAGGCTCATGAGAGTCCAGGGATGGAGGCCTGGACATGGCCATGGCAGTGGAGAGAAAAGGACAGATGAAGGGACAGATGCCACAATTTCAGCGAGTGACCAGAGTGGGTTTTGGGGGAGAGGGGAGCCAGAGATTTGGAGTCTGTGTGAGGGAGAATGTGCTGTGATAGGAACACATCTGATGCTAGTTTTGCTTGGGGAATAAGCCCTCCAAACACAAAACCTTTCTTTATATGCACGGAAAAATGTGTGGAAGACTATAAACCAAAATGTTAATGTAATTTCTGAGCGGTGGTGTTATGAGATATTTTCATTTTCTTCTTATTGCTTATCTATATTTTCTGAATTTTCCATAATGAGCATCCATTGCTTTTGTAATAAAAACATTGAAAAGAAGACAAGGGAAGTCAGGAGGAACAGTTGATGGGGGCGGAAGGTGCTAGAAGATTCTTTTTCGTTGGGCTGGGGTGATGGATCGTGGGTGCTGAGAAGGAGAAGCAGGTCAAGAGTGAAGGAGTGAGTTTGGGAATTTTTCTTCTGTAAATGCCCAGGAGGCCAAGGGCCAGACAGGGCATTCTAAGGCTGGGAGAGGGCCATCGACCTCTTGTCAGTGGATCGAAGCACCCTGGCTGGCTCAGAGAGAGAGTGATGGCAGGGAGGGGCTCTGTGGCCAGTGTAGCGAACTCCCAAGCCTGCCGTGAGTGCATGTGTGCATGTGTGAGTGTGCATAAACGTGTGTGTGTGTGTGTGTGTGTGTGTGTGTGTGCTGAGGGGGGCATAGGGGCCTGTCCTGACTGAGGCTGCGCAGATCCTGGGGAGGCCCTTGGCGGGCAGGAAGGCGTCTGAGCCCAGAATCCTCTTTCCAGACGCGGCTGATCAGGAGGGAGTCAGAACTATTAACCTCTCCCTCGGCTGGCTTTCACTCACCACAATGCCCTGCGGAAGGGACCCTGAAAGACAGCGCTCAAATGAGTTTCAGTGACATCTCATCTGACGCTAAAGGGGCTGTGCTGGGCTTTTATTAAAGTTCATTACTTTCAATTATGAAAGAGGGGGTTTGGCGGGCTTTCGTCTTCAAACCAATTGAACCGTTGGCCCCACACCTCTCCTCAGCATGAAGCAGTCTCACACCCTTTGGTGCAGAAAACAGTACAGAAACTCTTTGTCATTGGAAGGAAACATTTATCCTCGAAGGGTGTGGAGAATTGAAGAACACTTCTGGGCTTGGTTTGGGAGGGGTGTCGGTGGTGGGAAGGAGACTGCAGAGGGCTAACATTCCTGGGCTCCCAAATCCTAGGATGCCTGAGTCCTCCAAGGGGAATGCACGGGCTGCTTTGTTGGCCTGGAACCAGGAGGCTGCTCCACAGGGAAAGCTTTAGAAGGTTGATGGAGGGCCCCCTGGCTGGAGGGACAAGGGATTAGTTCTGAGACAGCAGATCTTTCCCCACTTCCTTCCCCTCCTCCCACTAAGATTTCTGGGTTGGAAAAAAGTGAAGCCGGCTGGAGCTCATCTCTGACAGCAGTCGTGGGGTCTGAGCCTTGTGAGGGTTGCAGGACCAGTGGTGGCTGAGGGGCTGGGGCGTGCGGGGTGGGAGCCAGAAGCCTCGACAGGCTTTTGACACAGACAGCTCAGCCTGCCCTTGCCGTCCTCTGTTTGCTCTGGAATGTTCTTCCTACAGCAGTTCTGCACAAGTCTGATTTCAGGAGCCATGCAATCCAGTGAGTGGCGAGGGGTGGGTTGAGGGAGGGCGGTGCTGGCTTCTCAAGGCCGGTGCTGTGTGGCAGGATCTGCGAGGCTGATGTTCCCACTCCTTGCGAGGGCCCCTTTGCTCCCTCCTTCTGCTGTAAAGAGCTGGTGTGGGTCTTGTGGGACATCTCCCCAGACCAGAGCCCAGGTGGAGGTGGCAAGGCTGGGAGAAGGGATGCTTGGAGGTTTTCTTTACCAAATGGGTTTGGGGTCTTCCATTAGTTTGTTCGCTGCCTTTCATTTGGATGTGAGGGAAGATGGGGAGAAGGGGTGCAGGAGGAAAGGTCTGCTATTTTGGTGTGGTTGATGGAGACAAGGCAGGGATTACTCTGGGGCCCTGTCGCTATCTGTCTGACTCCAGGAGGTGGCTCTTAGGCCCTGCTCATGGCATCTGACCTTGACTCACTGTGACCGGTCTTCCCACCCCTGTCATTTGTCCCTGGTGCCTTTTACCACCCAGGCACTTTGAGATTTGCAGTGGGGTTACAGATGAAGAGACTGTCCCTAATGGCCGGGAGTGGGCTGGTTAGCAAAGAAGATGTCCACGATTAACCCGGCTCCCAGCAGAGGGTTCTGAAGGGTCTCTGGAGAAGGGCTTCTGGATGTGCAGAAACCTGGAAGTCTGAGAGAGCTTGAAGGCTGAGGAAGCACTTCTGGACTTTGTACGATCTGACAAAGGCATCTTCAGAAGGTGTTTGAGGTTGGGGGGCTAGCAAGGGAGAAGGCCTGGAGGTGGTAAGGGGGAGCAGGAGTGGGAGAGAATCACTGCTGGAACCAGGGGAAGTGAATGGCAGAGATGAAGTTGGGGCATCAGAGGGGTACCCTGGAAGGATGGTAGGGAGACCTGAGTGCCAGTCGAAGAAGCTTGGTCATCCTTGGCAGGTTTTTGAGTTTGTGGGTGCCTTAATTAGAGGTAGCCCCAAGATTCAGCTCATTTGATAGCCTGGCCACTGGCTTGGGGGCTGGCAGTGGGGTGGGGGATGGGCAGAGAGAGGAGCCTGGGAAGTTGCTTAGGGAATGGGTGCCTTGAGCATCACCATGGAAGGCATGGCCAATGACAAATCAGCTACCTCTGTCCCTAGTGTCCTGACTTTCTTGTCTGGGGCTTTATCTTGGGAACTGGGGTCCTGGTCCTTAACTCTACTGTTATCTCTGGGTGCTGAGGGACTAAAGCCTCACCCCCAGCCAGAGTGGACACTGCTGCCTCCTCTCCTGTCTTGGACTCAAGGAACATCTTGACTGGTTGCCTGGATAGTGTCCAGATGGCATCCTTCCCAGGGCACAGCTGGGAACTGCTAAAGCCATCCCCCTCCCGCCCGGCCCCTGTCTTCTGCCTCCCCTGCCCAGGGCCCTGAGAGTCAGATGTCAACACCCCAAGAAAACATCTGATGGTCTCAAGACCCTGTCAGAGAGAGTGTTGTCAGTGAGCCCGAGGATGGTGGGGCTGTGGGAGCCCAGGGCTAGCACTTGAAATGTGTCCTTGTTTTATTAAAGTTTAAAATTTAGGGGCGCCTGGGTGGCTCAGTGGGTTAAGCCGCTGCCTTCGGCTCAGGTCATGATCTCAGGGTCCTGGGATCGAGTCCCACATCGGGCTCTCTGCTCAGCAAGAAGCCTGCTTCCCTCTCTCTCTCTCTCTGCCTGCCTCTCCGTCTACTTGTGATCTCTCTCTGTCAAATAAATAAATAAAATCTTAAAAAAAAATAAAGTTTAAAATTTAATAAAACAAAATTTTTGGGAGATGTTCCAGCTTCACATACATCCTTTGGCTTCTTGCTGATGCAGCATGTTGGGGACACAGCTGGGCCTCCCCATCTCTGGACATCAGCAAGGGAAGGCATGGTGGTTAGTGAGGCCTCATGGAGGTGAGGGCAGGCTGGCAGCACGGCCCACACTTGCTAGGGCTGGGAGTGGGCCAGAGCTGGGCCCAGGTCGGGTCGGGCCAGGGGTATGCCTTTGGGGCTCTCGTTGAAGACCTCACACCTCCACTCAGTTCACCTCATGTTTCTGTCTTCACTGAAGCAGCTTGTCCTTGACCATGTGCTGAGGGCACACAGAAACCCTTCAAAGACTCACTGGAGAGGAGGAGAGCAGAGGAATGAAGGGACAGACTGTAGCATCTAAAAGCAGGATCCTAGCTCTGCCAGTTTCTTGCTGTACTGGTTTCTGAACCCTTCTTCATCTGTAAGATGACAATAACAAAAGCTCCTCCCTCATTGGGGTATGGCCAGAGAGCCCCCGTGGGGTGCCAAGCGTGGAGCTTGCACTCAGTAAACACTAAATAAGTGGGTCTTTGTTGTTTTGGTTTGGTTTGGTGGGCTATGCTGGGCTAGATGCTGCTGGGCATCAGGTCACAGCCCCATAGAGCCTTCATCGAACATAAGGAGGCAGGTTCATGGACACTTGAAACACTTGGGACGTATGTTAACTACTGAATGGAACTCATAGCGTGGGTATGTAATCTGGGGAGGCTTCTAGGAGGAGGCGATTTTTGACCTGGTCTTTTAGGGAGCAGGGAGGATTTCATTGCAAAGATCTAGAGAAACCTGAAAAACACCGTATCAGCTAGATGACCAAGGTCACCATCACTGGTGATAAATCATGCTGATGGTGTGTATCTTGCATATGAGAAGGGCAATTTGCCTCCCTAAAACCCATCACTTCAGTCTAACCATGAGAAGAACTTCAGATACATTCCAAAACACTAGTACCCGTCAAAACTGTCAAGGCTGCCAACAACCAGGAAAGTCAAAGAAACTCCCAGCCAAGAGATGAAGGAAATGACTAAATGTAATGTGATATCCTGGATGAGATTCTGGAACAGGAGAAGGTATCAGATGAAAGCTAATGAAATCTGAGTCAAGTATGGACTTCAGTTAAGGGGAAAAAAGTATCTAAGCTCTGAAATCTGAAATACAGCACTTGGGAAAAGCTGAGCATCTGATTTTTTTGGCAGGGGTGGTAGGGATGCAGTGGTGAGGGTAGGGGGTCTTCCCAGAGATTGAAGTCTTTAGCTAAAGCCTGGAATTCCAGCCCTCACTGATGCTAACGCTAATGATGAGGACAATGACAATAATAATATTAGCAACAATGACTAACAAGCAGGGTGTTTGCTGGCTAACGCAGGTGTCTGTTGGCTTGGGCTCTGGCCTCCTTCCTGACCTACCTCTTAAGAGTGTGCTTCTCAGGCTGATAGCCCATCAGTAAGGCTTACTGACAGCTTGCCCAGCACGGGCAGGGCTCCTGACCCCTGGAGGTCACAGGGAGCGTGACAGGGAGACAGGCCTCACAGGCTGTGTTGAGTGTTGTGGAAGGAAGGTGGAGGGGACACCCCTTGGGGCGGGGTCCTGAGGATGAGAGCAGGGAGCATGTGCACAGACCTCCAGAAGAGGGCGCCAGCGTGGGGCACCTGCTCAGAAGCCTCCCCTCCTTGGATGTGGTCCTACCACTTGCAACAGAGCTTAGCCCCTCAAAGCAGCTGGGTGGCAACAGTTTTTTAAAAAAATCAGAGAAATGATTACAGTTTGGCCCAGATTCCCAATGCAGAGAGCACGGCGAGACATTTGCATGAAGCCCTTGGAGGGTCTGGAGCTCTCGGCTGTCATTCGTGGCTTTCCTTTTAATCACTATTTATTTTTAAATATCTGTCTAATGTATGATACAAGCTCAGGCTCTTGAGGCCATCGTCTCCCCTTTTAGCTCTGTTTCTGAAATCCCATTTATGGAGGACAAATAGTTTTTGGGTACAAGAGTCTTTGCCTCTTCAAAGAAGCAGTTAGCGGGCTGTTCTCTCCCGACTGTCAATCTGTAGTTAGGGCAACAAAGTGAGATTATTTTCATTCCATTTAAACTCTCTGGGGGTCTGGCTGTCTAGGGAGGCAGCTGCTGTCTTTGTTGGCTTGTTTTCCTCCTAAGGTAGGTTTCTTGGGGTGCGGTGGGGGAAGGCAAGGCGATGGCACCAGCACTGGTTCTGTCTCTGCCTCTTGGCCCGCATCAAAGGCCTGAGGATCTGGGCCCAGCATTTCTCTGAACTTCAAAGAATCTCTCAGCAGGATCTTTGTGGTAATGACCTAGGAGGATACGTTGCCTGCTGGAGTTAGTGAGTATTTGTGGATGTGAGTGCCCCAGGCCATGTGGCTGGCTGGATTTTTTAAAAAGCACACTTTGTGGAGCACCAACCATGCCAGTCACATGTCATACAGAGACGTCAAGTCACCTCCCAGTGTGGTTGGGTGGTAAATCCTAGGATGGGGGAACCATGGGGTGTGTGGGGGAACTCAGAGGAGAGGCACCTGATCAAGTCAGGGAAGGCTTCCTGGAGGAGATGATATCTAGACAAAGCTCTGAAGGATGCGTAGAGGTTGTCCTGCTGATACTTTCCTCCTTCAGCAGAGAAGCATGGGGCAGAAAGTCTGTCATGGGCTGATCTGCTACCTTGAGAGAAATGTTTTTCTCAAGGGATGGGAACATGTCCAGACCCATGCAGCTTGAAGGACTGTGGAGGTGACAGCGAGAGGCTGCCTGGAGTGATGGGGTTGTCTCATGCTGGGCAGGGGTAGATGGGAGGGTTCCTTATCCTTAGATCCTTGAGACTAATTTAGGGACAAAATAGTTTGGGAACAAATAGTAGGTGTCCCCAGCAAGGAAGACTCAACCAAGAGGTGATGTAGGGGGGCCCCCCAGGGACCTCAAATGGTCTCTCCTGTGATGACCCTCATCTGGGGATCATTGGCTGTGAGGACAGGTCTCAGATCTGTAGCCAGGAGTGGGGAGATGGGGCATGGTCATCGGAACCACCCTCCCTTTCCCCTGGTGCTGATGGTTCTTGCTTTTGTTTAACCTCATGGGGCCCCTTTCAGGGCCTGGGGGCGTTCTTGGTTCCTGGCTGGGGTTTGGAGGATTTCTGGGAGCCTTCTCAGGAACGTGGAGAGTGTGAGGACCCCTGGCCTGGGCTCTGTGGAATGTGACTGAGACAACACAGCCTCCTGGCTCAGTGTCTGGAAGCCACTGGAACACTGGTAGCAAGTTGCTGTACGCTGGAGGGCCAGGCCCTTGAGCTGTGTGCGTGGCTGGGCCAGGCACTACGCCGGGGCTGAGTGGTTGGCTCCCGGGGCTCTGTTTGTGTGGCTGCATCATAGGAACTGGTAGTGGAAAGCCCAGGTCCTGGCTTAGGGGTTTGTTGGGTTACATCGTCAGGTCACCTAGCTTGGCTTTGCCTGTCTATTATTCTTCTTCAGGTTTGTCAACTTAAAATGCGAGTGCCCGAGAGTGTGGCATTCAGTGCTTTGCCAGCGTTGGTTGGTATTTCAAATCTTGTGCCCCCAGTGTCCCCCCGCATTCAGGTCTCCTTGTCTCTCCCAAATCCCTAGTGGGCCTCAGAGATTCAGGAAGCAGAATAGGCACCAGGGCTGGCCTCTGCGGTGACTCTGTGCTTGAAGCCCCAGAAAAGTCAGAGCAAAGGATGTGAAGACGAACCCAGCAGCAAGCGCCTCAGAATAGCTCCTCTGACAGCTTGGGATGGGTGGGCAGCACTAATTTTATCTGCCGGCATTTCTCGATTCACATTGACAACAAAAGGCCCTTCCCCGATAGGGCTGGATCCATCCTGGTGGTTTTGGAGGAGAGGGAGGGCCGCTGCCTGCCTGCTCGCCTGGCCCCCAGACGTTCTGTGCGAGCGTAGACACACCCTGTGAGAGCTCCGTGGAGGGCTCAGGCTGCCAGGTTGGGGCGCTGGGCGTTATCGTCTGAAGAGTCTCAAATTTCTGTTTTGCAGGGAAGTGAAGTAGCTTCAGATGATGTTTCTGTTGATGATGTCGCCGAGTTGTAGAACTGAGGCTCCCAGGAGGGACTTCCATGGCCTGTAGCAGGTGTTTGATAGTCTGTGCCCGCAGTTGGACTGGATGTTGAAGGGGCTGGTTGGGCCGTTGAGCCCGGTAGTGCAGAGGGTGGCACGAGGGGAAGGGTGTTGAGAGAAGGCCACAGCTCAGCTGTATCGGAGTCTGGTGATGACAGAGAGGCCAACATTAGGGTCGGAAGCAGGGTGCAAGAAAGGCCAGCCCTGGGGGTGGTGGCCGTTGGAGCAAGTATCCCAGTCTGAGGGCCGCCAGCCAGTAGGGGGGCTGGGGGTTGTCACACACCTAGACAGACTCCTACCTGGTGGACTTGGCCACTGATAGCTGCCATGACTAGTAGACAAGAATTGATTGGCCAGTAAGTACTGGAGGAAATCTTCGTTCTGCTTCTCAGTGCTCAGGTATTGTTGTCACTGATAATTTCTATAAGATCAGCATATAATGGGAAGAGAAATATGGTGGGACTAAAGCCTGTTTCCTCAGCCCAGGCATAAATAATTCACCCTCCTCTTTATGTGTCTACACAGAGCTTTGCCATATAACCTTGGCCATTATTTAATGGTGGCTTGGTCTTTTCTCTCAGAGCCTGTGTCAAAGATCCCATTCTGTCTCCCTTTGGTGAGGGAGGGACAATGCTCTCCTGAATGCCATGACCCAGACTCCTCAAGCTGGAAGGACCTTGTTGGCCACCCTCCTGCCCTTGCCAGGGACATGGTCTTACCTTGAAACTGTGAGACCCAAGGAGTTGGCAATCCCTGGCCCCATGGACATGCAGGGCAAGGCTGTGTAGCTACTCTTTACGTTTCATAGATGAGGAGGCTGAGGCTCAGAGAAGAAAAGGAACTTGCCTGTCATCACCCAGCTAGTGGGTGATGAAGAAGCATATTGAACTCAAGTGTGTGATTCCAGAGGCTGCACTCTTAACTACTGTGTTATGCAGAACCCTCTAGGAGCACAGGGGAAGGCAGGCAACCCAGCCAAAGGCTGAGTGTGAAGAAGAGGAAGAGGCTGGAAGTTCACTGGAAGTCTCTGATAACTCTGTTCTGGTTATCAGTAACAAACTGCCCACATTCTATGCTGTAAGACCACTGTCATTTTCTATTATCATTTCTCCTGGTTGTGGGGGTTGACTGGGCTTCTTTGTGGGTTCTGGTTCAGGGTCTCTCATGGGGTTGCAGTCGGATGGTGCCTGGGATGGAGTTCATCCCTAAAGCCTTCCTCACTCACCTGGGCAGGTGTTGGAGGCTGGCTACAGGCCAGGACCTCAGCGGGGGCAGTGACAGCCTGTGCCCATAACTGGGGCTGCCCCACGCATGGGTGAGAAGGGTGAGAAGGGTGAGAAGGGTGGCCCTGAGGGGGTCATATGGTGAGAAGGGTGGCCATATGGTGAGAAGGGTGGCCCTGAGGAGGTGAGAAGGGTGAGAAGGGTGGCCCTGAGGGGGTCAGGCTGAGCTGCACTTTTTTTTTTTTTTTTTTTTTTTACAGAAAGAGACACAGCAAGAGAGGGAACATAAGCAGGGGGAGTGGGAGAGGGAGAGGGAGAAGTAGACCTCATGTAGAGCAGGGAGCCCAACATGGGGCTCGATCCCTGGACCCCAGGATCATGGCCTGAACCAAAAGCAGACACTTAATGACTGAGCCACACAGGTGCCCTGCATTGCCTTTTCTGACTTAGCCATGGGAGCAAGTCATTGTCACTCGAGCTGGACTGTCTTCAGTAGGAGTCACTGGGACCAGGGGGAGGGGAATGTCACTCAGCCTCTCCATGGAGGGGTGGGGTCGGGGGGTGTCAGGGAATTTGCAGGTGTGTTCCCACAAACCCAGGATGAGACAATAGATGGAAGGATAAGTAAGAAGATAAGGGCAGCACAGGAGAGAAAGAGGGAAGGTGTCCCAGGCTGAGGGTGCAATGGGAACAAAGGCTTGGGAGGGACGAGGGACGAAGGAACGAGAGACCAAGGATGACGGAGCATGGCAGAGGGGAGAAGACAAGCAGGGTGGAATGCGGTGGGGGGTGAGAGGCGCCTGTGCAGGCCCTGGGAGGATATAGCAGGGGAGGGGGTGTTGGTTGGAAGGGGAGGGGCCCCTTCACAGCTGGCTGCCCTGGTTTAATGCTGATGGGTCTATGTCCATAGAGACCTCACCCTTAAAACCAAAAGCCAATTTGTTGAATTTCTCCCTGGGCCTTGGCCAGCAGCTGGAGGCAAAGCCTGGGCAATGGTTACTTCTGCCTCAGGCCCCTGGGCAGCAGCTCTGGGCTGGGAGATTCACAGAGACAGACCCCGTGCTGAGTCCACTGAGCCCTAGGTGGGGCCCTGGGGTGTGCGTGTTCCCATCATCCACTGGCCTACTCCCACCCATTTCTGATGTCCTCCCCCCGCCTCGCTGCTCCTGGGTGTCCAGAACCAAGATTAGGGAATAACCAGTGGGTAATGGGGTTTGCTTTACCCTGATAATTGGGGGAGGGTAGAAGAAAGGGAGGGGAGCTTTTGAGAAGCTGAAAAACATATGTTTTTGAGGAGTGTGAATCACTGCCCCTCGCTTAACAGTCCGCTTCTGGAAATCCATGTTCCATGCTGGGCTCAACAGTGAGGGGCTGCTCCTGGTCCCCTCCGTCCCTTGCATGTAGCCCAGTGCCCGAGCAGCCGCTGTGTGACCTGCTTCCCCCTTTGGCCAGGAGTGGAGGCTTGGTCTCGGGTGGAGCTGGCAGACCTTTGGGGCTCGTGGGAGGAGAGCAGTGGGGCTCGCCCCATGGTCTCTCCACAAGGGCAGGTGGAGGGCTTTCACACAGAGCCATGATAGCATTCTAAGGGGGCCCGAGACTGCGCCCCCTGGTGTACACACGCTGCATACCATCCTCCCCTTGCGTGGACGTGAGACGACGGGTCAATGCCACCGATAGCCCTCTAGAGATTAGGTTACACTGTGATCGCCTGAAGCCGCGGATTGCAGAGAGAGTCTCCTATGGCCTTTGCGGGAGTCAGCTCCCCTCCCCTGGAGAAGGCCAGGTGGCCGGGGCCTGAGGGCAACCCCAGCACCTGACCCCTCAAGAAAATGGGGACCTCAGGCCCGACACGGAAGCATCTGAATTCTGCGGACAACCCGGCTGAGTCTGGAAATGGATTGGTGCCCAGTAAGGCTCCCAGCTCGAACACAGCCGGGCGGACATCTTGGTCTCCGTCTCGCGAGACCCTGAGCCGAGAACTCGGTGGAGCTGTTGCGAGACTTCTGACCTTCAGAACCGCGAGGTCATGAATAGGGGGTGTTGAAGCTGCGCAGCCTGTGGTCACCTGTTCCTTGGCGCTGGGAAACAATACAACAACAGGCAACACTTAGGTCTGGCTTGCAGGTGGCGTCTGGGCCTGGGGAAGTCGGGGCCCGCGGGGTCTGTGGCTTGGGTGTGGTTTGCTTCCGGCCGCCGGCTCTACACCGCTGGGCCTCGTGGATTACCTCCCACAGAGCCCCCAGCCACATGACAGCCCACTTTTTATGGCCTGGTACAGCCACATTTTATTGTCGAATTAGTAGGAATAACAGCAGCATGTTAGTGGCTGATTGGGAGCCGTATATTAGCCATCGTATTAATAAGTGCACAGTGACAGGAGACCAGTGAGAGTGAGCAAATGAGACATGGTATTTATCCCCAGTGCAAAATCTTTTTTATTATTAAAGACACTGGGTTAACTGAGGATAGATTTAATGCCTGCCAGTAATTTTGTTGGATAATCAGTAGCCCAGGGTCCCCACCGCAGTTGAAGCTCAGGAACCCTCCTCTGGGGCCAGGGGATTCTTTGGAGGAAACCCAGGGCTGGGAAGTTGCACACGTGGGCACTTTCTTGGGATTTCCTCCTGGCCCTGGAGGTGTGCAGGCAGGACATTCCTCTGCCACTGCCTGTGCTCAGATCCTGAGTGGTGCATGTGAGACACGGTGAGTCCCTCACCTCTGTGGAGATGAACATGAGGTCAGTGCAAGTTCTGAGGTTCTGAAGACAGGGATTGCTGGGACGGTGTCAGAACAGGTACAGGCCTACCCTTGACTCCAAAAGGAGCCATCCCGCAGAGGAGGGTCTTGTATTCTGGGGACAGCCAGCCTCTGTGTGTCACCTTGTGCTCTGTCCCTCTGGTGCCTTGCTACGTCTGCTATTAATGGCCCAGCGTGGGAGGGAGGAACTTGGACTGTGGCCACTCCAGCAGATATTTGTGGTGGAGCATGCATTCTGGGAAGGGGACTGCCTTCAAGATCCCTGCAGGCTCTTTGGCCTTGGAACAGTGGAGCGGAGGGTTAGAGGACAGAGTATGAGACAGGAGGGAAAGCCACAGAATAGATAGCTGCCAGTAGCTGGAGTTCCAGCCAGATCTGGTTCCTATAAACATATAAGCCCCCCAGCTCTGCTTTCCTTTAACACCAGTCCTGTCCTCCTCACTGGCTCTCCTCTGAAGACTCAGCCCTTCTTTCCTCCAGGCCTGGTCAGGGACCTTCAACTGACCCTCTTTTTGCACCTTCTACCACCTACCCTTGCCCCTGCCGTAGAAGACACTGGTAAGAAGACTCCTGGTAGCAGGTGAGGGGCTCCTGTGGCACAGGGCATAAGAGAAAGAACATGGGCTTTGAGCACAAATGCCCTAGGTTTATACCCCGCCCTGCACTGTGCTGGCTAGGTGACATTGACCCCAGGGGCGTTGATTCCCCCCAAGTCTTCCTGTCCTCTGCTGCTGGAGACAACAACCACCTCTATCTCCCAGGGGGTGGTTGTGAGGACAAAAAGAAAGAATGGACATCTGTAAAGGGCTTTATAGGCTGTCTGGTACATAATAGGTGCTCAGTATCAAGAACGTTGTGATTTCTAGAAGGACTCAGACTCTTGTATTCCCAGAGGAACTTCCTAACCACTGTTGATGTGAATTTGTTAATTTGTTTATTCTTTCTGCAAGTGTGTGGTTCTGGGTGTTCATGGTTCCATATGTGGCAGGTAGCAGCAGGTAGCAGGTGCTCCATGGCGGTTTATTGAGTAGATAGTTTCAGGGGTTATAGACCGAGTTCCTCCTCTTGGGGAACTCAGTCTGGGATGGGGGAGCTGTGTGATAATACTTGTGAGTGGAGTTATTTTCTGGTTTTCCTCAGGTCTTACTTTGGTGTCCACTGCCAAGGAAGACTTGATGATTGCTTGAAGACTCCATTGCTGTGAGCCAGAGAAATTACCCCATTCCTCTGTTGCCTGACATTCATTTGACAAGAGATTTCAGGGAGAGGTCACTGTGATCGTATGCTGCTTGAAAGAAGAGACCAGAGCCACGTGGCAGGGGATTGGTGGAAGCTTGCAGACACAGACAGCATTGGCTTTGCCTCCTGCTCCTGTCAAGCCCAGAACAGACACCCAGCTGCACAACCAGTGCTCGGCCGAGAGTGGAGAGGTGAGCAGTGGTTTTGGGGAAACCCTCCTGTGCTGCGCTCGAGAACTTGAGCAGGGTTTCTGGGGAGGTGGTGGGGCCCTTCCAGGAAGGTTGGTAGGAACTGATTCACTTACTCTTCTACTTCATTTCCTTTCGGAGTTCAGATCCTCGCCCCCAGATTGTGTCCCCTAATCGTAGCTCCTATGTAGACTGCTGGCTAGGCAGTGTTCTGGCTTGAACAGCCAGGCTTGGAAGTAGTCCATAAAACAAAGGTTGGCCTGCCACCTTCCGCCCTGAAATTGAAGAAAGCAGGTCGGAAAGTGAGTGACTGTAGCTTGCTGGGCCAGTAAGCGCATGGAGGGCATCTCAAGGGTCTAGGAGCTGGCGGCCTATGGGGCCAGGTGACCTTCACATTCAGAGGTTAATAGTGCAGAGACCAGCAAGTGTTTAGGACCCCGTGATGGTTTAGCAGTTCTAGAGCCGAGGACTGGAAAATCTGTGGCATTGTTTATTGCCTCCATTTTTTATTATCAGCAAAACTTTAATTACAGCTCTCACTAAACCTACTACCTTCTGCCAGTATTTACAAGGCAATAAATTTCCCTTTCTCTCCTTACACAATCTAAACCTCCAATAGGGCAGTGCATATGCACTGGAAGATATTGATTCCCCAAAGAAATTATAACAGCATTTGTTCTCAAGTAAACACACAGAGAGGCTATTATAACACTGAGGAAGAGTCGATTGTCTTTGCTTTATTAAACAACTCAGCTCTCAATTGGAAGCACATCTAAATTATCAAGAGATTGGGAGAACAGATAGGCAGCGATGCCTGGAATGAGGCTTTGAGTGGGAGGACTCTCTCTTGCCGAGGTTAGAAAGACAGCTTTGTCCCTTTCTCCTTGCTTCTCACTCCCTCATCAAACCCATTTGCTCCTGCACCCCTCACCCCTGCAGTCCTTTAGCACGGAAGGGGCATTGATCGTGGCTCTCAGCGAGGGAGTGGGCAGCTTACTACAAGCTGGCAGAAATGAAGCCTGCACGAGGCCTGCCAACTGGCTAATGGCCCCATGTGTATTGGCAGACAGTAAACACAAGCCTTTTATAAACTTCTTGTTGTGTTACTGGCAGGTGGAAAAGGTTGATGCATTCATCAGCCTAATTTGGAAAATGGTACACGGCCCATCTTTTTGCTTCTGTACACCCAGAAATGCATCCCACTGAGCAAAAGAGTGATCAGCCATGACCTCGCTTCCACTGGGCAATTTGAGACTATTTTATTATAAACAACTTGGTTCTACAGTCCCACAGGAGCAGAGGTGGAACCACATGTGTGTGGATGTTCTATATGATGTTGGTATGTTCTATATAATATTTATGTGGTGTTAATTGGCATCCTGCTAATAAAAAGATAACTTCCCCCAAATCCATTTTCCACGATTAAATAAATTCACGAGACGAGGGTGAAACAAATATCTTTGCTGCAGGTCTCTTCAGATGCTGAATGTTAATATGCATGAAGACTCTGGAAAGGGGAGGAAAAAAATAATATAGAGCTCTTTGTATCTTTTTTTTTTAAACAATTCACATCATGTAGGGTCAGAGTTTTTACAGAATAGTCTCTGGGAAGTACTGAGCTGAGGAAATAAAGCAAAGGTAGAATAGATCATGGAGAAGCGGTTTGGATTTTCTTTCCTGTGTAGGTTGGAGAAATGAGCCTTTGGAGTGAGTCTGTGTGGGTGGCAGCAGAGTCAGGTTGTATCGGTTAGGGTGGCCAAAGTCTTGCCAAAATGGTGCCTGAACTCTTTCTTACTGGGCCTCTGAGATTTGCCCCAGACCGAATGTGGTAAGTGCTCCCTATCTGGGAGGTGGGTTTAGCCCAACTAAAGGAAGAGCTCCAAATCAAGGTTGTCCTTCACCAAAGCACAGTCATGGCAGTCTTATCTTCATTAAAGACAACTCCAAGTTAACAGAGAAGGGAACTTCTATGCTTGGAAATACTTTCTAGCTTCTTTGAGACCAACCTGCTATCAAGAAGAGCTGGAGAGGTTGTGGTAGATTGTATTTTCCAGAAGACCATATCCACATCTCTTCTGTACTGCATGCTCATGTGTGTTGTATCTGCTTACCAAACGGCATTAACATTCCTGCATTGAGAGGTGGGTTTTATGTTCCTCCCTCTTGACCGTGTATTTACCTTTGTAAAAAGCCTGGATCAAGAGAATGTGGTAGAAGTGAAGCTGCACGAGTTCCGAGACTGTCATAAAAGCTTCTGCCTGCCTTTCCTTTTCTTTCCTGGGGTACACATGCCCTGGGAGCCCTGAGCTGACTTGCAGGAAGTCTCATCTGAAGCCTCTGTGCTGTAGCAGTTCCATGGAGAGATTCCGTGGAGTTAGTGAGAGATGCCCGAGGAGTCAGATGCCCAGCTATTTCAGTCTTTCCAAACTAGGTACCAGGCATGTGAGTGAGGGAGCCTTCGAGATGACCCCAGCCAAAGCTACCATGTCACTAGAGCTGTACGAGAGACCCTAGGCCAGAATCTCGCAGCTGAACTGTTCTGACTACAATCACAGTGAGAGATAATAAGTGACTGTTCTTGTTTGAAACCACTGAGTTTTGGGGAAGTTTGTTATGCAGTCATAATTTCTAGAATACAGCTCCATGGCATTCATACAACATGTCGAAGGCTTTGGAAACCCATCAGAACAATGAAGGCTTGGCTTCAGGGGGCCTATATTCTTGAAAGATGGGAAATGCAAAGAGGAGAGCCAGATCTTTGGTCCCACTTTTACGCTCATGTTGGTAGTGGACTCAGATGCCCCAGCTGAGAGGCAGTGCAGGAAGTGGCTGCCAAATGGCTGGGAAGCTGAGTGCTGCTTTTAGCATTTTCATGGTCTGCGGGGGAACATTGGGGTTCAGGTTCTGCCAAGTAGGACAGGCCCTGGTAAACTCCCCAGACTTTCAGCTGCAACCTCTAATAGTAAAGTCGAACCCAAAATAGACTAGCCCTCAGACAAGCTGAAGCCTGCCTTTTATTTTATTTTTTTTTAAATTTATTTTTTACTATTTTTAAAAGATTTTATTTATATGAGAGAGAGAGCGAGCGTGAGCATGAGTGGGGAGAAGGGCAGTGGGAGAGGAAGAAGCAGACTGAACAGGGAGCTGAGGCAGGGCTAGTTCCAAGGACCCTGAGATCATAACCTGAACCAAAGTCAGACACTTAATTGACTGAGCCATCCAGTGCCCCTGAAGCCTACGTTTTAAATCAGCTCAACCACTGATGGGGTTAAGTTCATCTGTCCCTACTGTGTTTGTCATCGAAAACAAAAATGAATTTTCTTTTGAGGGAGACAGGATCTGGAAACTCATATTATCTCTACACTATCTGGAATTCACTAAAAAATAACTAGGTGTATAAAAAACAAGAATGGTCTAAAAACCAAGGGAAAATGTATGATAGAATAGACTGGAAGGGAGTCTGGCAATTGAAATATCAGAGGTGGACTGTAAACCAGCTGTGATTAACATGCTCAAGTATTTGAATGGCAACATAGAGAATTCCTGCTGAGAATTTGAAACTGTAAAATAATCATGGAAATTTGGAAATTGTGAAACCTATAACTGGGACTTCAACAGACGAATTTAACTGCGTATTAAATACTGTAGAAGAGGGGCGCCTGGGTGGCTCAGTGGGTTAAGCTGCTGCCTTCGGCTCAGGTCATGATCTCAGGGTCCTGGGATCGAGTCCCACATCGGGCTCTCTGCTCAGCAAGAAGCCTGCTTCCCTCTCTCTCTCTCTCTGCCTTCCTCTCCGTCTACTTGTGATCTCTCTCTGTCAAATAAATAAAATCTTTAAAAAAAAATACAGTAGAAGAGCAGATGAGTGAACTGGAAGAAAGATGGGTAGAAAACTTCCAGTTTGAAGAAGAGGAAAAAATGATAGAAAATACAGAAAAGACCCCAAGAAACATGGGATATAATGAAATGGTCTGACATTTGTAATTGGAGTCCCAGAAAGGAGGGAGTAGAAGCAATGTTTGAAAAGATAATGGCCAAGAATTTGCCCACACTGACAAAAACATCAAGCCACAGATTCAAGAAGCATTATGAACCCTAGGTAGAATAGATTAAAAGACATATATGTGGGCACATCACAATGAAACTGCTGGAAGTGAAAAGGAAATCATGAAGAATTCAGAGGCAAAAACAGGCTGCCTGGGTGGCTCAGTGGGTTAAGCCTCTACCTTCAACTCAGGTCATGATCTCAGGGTCCTGGGACCGAGTCCTGCATTGGGCTCTCTGCTAGGCAGGGAGCCTGCTTCCTCCTCTCTCTCTCTCTCTCTCTCTCTCTGCTTGCCTCTCTGCCTACTTGTGATCTCTCTCTATCAAATAAATTAAAAAAAAAAAAAAAGAATTCAGAGGCAAAAAGGACAAAGAACCTAAGAGCAACACTGAACGCGATACTGGTTTCCAGGGGAAGAGTGGAAACTTGAAGGCAGTGAAATGATACCGTTCATGGTGAAAGAAAATTACCTCTGTGTTAGTCAGCTCTGGCTGCCAGAACAAAATACTGCCGACTGGGTAGCTTAAACAACAGACATTTATTTCTCACGGTTCTGGTGGATGGGAAGTCCAAGATCAAGGTGCTGATAGACTCCTCATAGCTTGCAGATGGTTACCTTCTTGTTGTGTCCTAAATGGTGGAAAGAGAATGAGTCCTGGTGTTTTCTTCTCTTCTTAGAAAGACAATAATTATGTCATGGGGGCCACACCCCCATGACCTCCTCTAAACCTGATGACCTCCTAAGATCCCATCTCCAGACACCATCACACTGGATATTTATATCACATTGTAGGTATTAATATCACATGTGTTAAAGATGTGTTCCTGGTCATCATGGAGTCCTGGGCTCCAGAGGTTCCCACCTGCCTTATCCAGGCAGTGTGTTCTTGCAGGGAGCAATGCTATGGACCATGGCAGTGGCTATTTCTTTTTGGAAGGCGGGGCACTGGTCTAGGTGACTTTTATTTAGTACTGAGAGCAAACCTGCTTGAGCCATCTGGATCCTTCTCAATTCATTTCTTTATTTTTTACAAGTTGTCTTTTTATGATTTTACATAAATAATTTGTGTCCAGTACAGAAAAATCAGAAAAACCTGACAAGAAGAAAAAAGATCATTCATAATCCTTCCCTAGAGATAATTTTTGTTGTATGCTTTTGCCTATTTTCCCAGACTCTAACTATATATTATTTAGTGGCTTTCTTTAAAAAATTTTTCTAGTTGTATCAAAAATACTTTGTAAAGTAAATAAATGTAGATTGTACTTATTTATTTTTAGTACCGTTTAATGCTTTTTTCCCTAATTCTGCAACAATATGGAAAATACAATAAAAGGATAATTAAGAGAATGAAAATCTCTAGGGATTACTACTTCCATTTTTGGTGAAAATTTCCAGTGTTTTTTCCATGTATGCACATAATTTTTTTTCCCCTCCCAGACAGAATTAGGCTCATGTTCTGCCTGGCAACATTACTTTTCATGGCTGCATTGTATTCCATTGTATCAAGGTGTCTTCTGTTATTGATATATTTCCTTACTTTTGGTCATTTACTTGTTTTTAATTTTTTCTTTTTTTATTTATTGGAAACAATGCTGCATTAATCAGTTGGGTCATTTATATCTACTATTTGTAGTAGATATTTGGGTATTTACCTAATTTTTTTCTAGAAAAAAATTCTTGATTGCTTGGTCCAAGGGCATGCCTGCATTTGTGTTTTTCAATTTATATTGCCACAATGTCTTTTAGAAAAGCCGTGCTAACTGACAGCCCTATTAGCACAGGTCTCTTTACTCCCTATTCTTGTTATGGGCTGTGATCGTCCTTATGAGCCTTTACAAAATTAGTAGATGGAATATGGCATCTTGATCTTTAAATCTGTATACTTTGATCTCTAGTGATGTTGAACATTTTCTTATATGTTCATTGTCTGTTTGCATTTCTTTCTTTTTTTTTTTTTTTTTGGCAATTTCCTGGACATTGTAGACCAATTCTGCGGGCTTAATATAGGGACATTTGACTTCTTTAGGTTAAATCTTCTATCAAAATTCTAGATTGGGTTGTATTCAAAGTTCTTTTCAGTTTTGTTTGTTAGGTCCAAAAGGACTTGTTTTAAATTGTTTGTTTGAAATTATATCTAGTTTAGATTATCTGAATTGAAAGAGCTCATAGAGGACATTTGTTCCATATCCCAGTTTTCTAGAAACTGAGAAAACTGAGACTCAGAGAGGACAAGGGACATACCAAAAGTCACATGGTGTACCTCTTTGTCTCTTTCTGCCTCTTTCTTTCTCAATCATGTATTATTAAAATGTGATACTTGGAATGATTCATTCTGTCTGGAAATACTGTTATTCTCTACCTGTCACTTGGTCTGTAGATGGAAATCCTGGGTATGAGGCTGAGTCCCAAACTGTCAATTTCACTGAACAGGACATAATAGGAGAAAGTCTAGTTTGAATGTGAATCTCCTTGAAAAGGAGGTGACTCTAAAAATTCATTGTGATTCTGAATAGACTTAGGAGATGTTGTCAAGTTTCAGCATATTTGCGATTTGCTTTAATGAACAGATTAAAATCATTTATGAATAATTTATGACTTTAATAAAAATAGGTACTATAGAGTATGTTTAAAGTATATTTGAAAAATCTTTTTTCTTTTTCTTTTTTTAAAATTTTTTATTTTTTTATAAACATATAATACATTTTTATCCCCAGTGGTACAGGTCTGTGAATCACCAGGTTTACACACTTCACAGCACTCACCATAGCACATACCCTCCCCAATGTCCATAACCCCAACCCCCTCTCCCAACTCCCCTCCCCCCAGCAACCCTCAGTTTGTTTTGTGAGATTAAGAGTCACTTATGGTTTGTCTGCCTCCCAATCCCATCTTGTTACATTTATTCTTCTCCTACCCCCTTAACCCCCCATGTTGCATCTCCACTTCCTCATATCAGGGAGATCATATGATAGTTGTCTTTCTCCGATTGACTTATTTCGCTAAGCATGATACCCTCTAGTTCCATCCACGTCGTCGCAAATGGCAAGATTTCATTTCTTTTGATGGCTGCATAGTATTCCATCGTGTATATATACCACATCTTCTTTATCCATTCGTCTGTTGATGGACATCTAGGTTCTTTCCATAGTTTGGCTATTGTAGACATTGCTGCTATAAACATTCAGGTACACGTGCCCCTTCGGATCACTACGTTTGTATCTTTAGGGTAAATACCCAGCAGTGCAATTGCTGGGTCATAGGGTAGTTCTATTTTCAACATTTTGAGGAACCTCCATGCTGTTTTCCAGAGTGGTTGCACCAGCTTGCATTCCCACCAACAGTGTAGGAGGGTTCCCCTTTCTCCGCATCCTCGCCAGCATCTGTCATTTCCTGACTTGTTAATTTTAGCCATTCTGACTGGTGTGAGGTGATATCTCATTGTGCTTTTGATTTGTATTTCCCTGATGCCGAGTGATGTGGAGCACTTTTTCATGAGTCTGTTGGCCATCTGGATGTCTTCTTTGCAGAATGTCTGTTCATGTCTTCTGTCCATTTCTTGATTGGATTATTTGTTCTTTGGGTGTTGAGTTTGCTAAGTTCTTTATAGATTTTGGACACTAGCCTTTTATCTGATATGTCGTTTGCAAATATCTTCTCCCATTCTGTCAGTTGTCTTTTGGTTTTGTTAACTGTTTCCTTTGCTGTGCAAAAGCTTTTGATCTTGATGAAATCCCAATAGTTTATTTTTGCCCTTGCTTCCCTTGTCTTTGTGATGTTCCTAGGAAGATGTTGCTGCGGCTGAGGTCGAAGAGGTTGCTGCCTGTGTTCTCCTCAAGGATTTTGATGGATTCCTTTCTCACATTGAGGTCCTTCATCCATTTTGAGTCTATTTTCGTGTGTGGTGTAAGGAAATGGTCCAATTTCATTTTTCTGCATGTGGCTGTCCAATTTTCCCAACACCATTTATTGAAGAGGCTGTCTTTTTTCCACTGGACATTCTTTCCTGCTTTGTCGAAGATTAGTTGACCATAGAGTTGAGGGTCTATTTCTGGGCTCTCTATTCTGTTCCATTGATCTATGTGTCTGTTTTTGTGCCAGTACCATGCTGTCTTGATGATGACAGCTTTGTAATAGAGCTTGAAGTCCGGAATTGTGATGCCACCAACTTTGGCTTTCTTTTTCAATATTCCTTTGGCTATTCGAGGTCTTTTCTGGTTCTATATAAATTTTATGATTATTTGTTCCATTTCTTTGAAAAAAATGGATGGTATTTTGATAGGAATTGCATTAAATGTGTAGATTGCTTTAGGTAGCATAGACATTTTCACAATATTTGTTCTTCCAATCCAGGAGCATGGAACATTTTTCCATTTCTTTGTGTCTTCCTCAATTTCTTTCATGAGTACTTTATAGTTTTCTGAGTATAGATTCTTAGCCTCTTTGGTTAGGTTTATTCCTAGGTATCTTATAGTTTTGGGTGCAATTGTAAATGGGATGGACTCCTTAATTTCTCTTTCTTCTGTCTTGTTGTTGGTGTAGAGAAATGCAACTGATTTCTGTGTATTGATTTTATATCCTGACACTTTACTGAATTCCTGTACAAGTTCTAGCAGTTTTGGAGTGGAGTCTTTTGGGTTTTCCACATATACTATCATATCATCTGCGAAGAGTGATAGTTTGACTTCTTCTTTGCCGATTTGGATGCCTTTAATTTCCTTTTGTTGTCTGATTGCTGAGGCTAGGACTTCCAGTACTATGTTGAATAGCAGTGTTGATAACGGACATCCCTGCCGTGTTCCTGACCTTAGGGGAAAAGCTTTCAGTTTTTCTCCATTGAGAATGATATTTGCGGTGGGTTTTTCATAGATGGCTTTGATAATATTGAGGTGTGTGCTCTCTATCCCTACAGTTTGAAGAGTTTTGATCAGGAAGGGATGCTGTACTTTGTCAAATGCTTTTTCAGCATCTATGGAGAGTATCATATGGTTCTTGTTCTTTCTTTTATTAATGTGTTGTAGCACATTGATTGATTTGCGGATGTTGAACCAACCTTGCAGCCCTGGAATAAATCCCACTTGGTCGTGGTGCATAATCCTTTTAATGTACTGTTGAATCCTATTGGCTAGTATTTTGGTGAGAATTTTTGCATCTGTGTTCATCAAGGATATTGGTCTGTAGTTCTCTTTTTTGATGGGATCCTTGTCAGGTTTTGGGATCAAGGTGATGCTGGCCTCATAAAATGAGTTTGGAAGTTTTCCTTCCATTTCTATTTTTTGGAACAGTTTCAGGAGAATAGGAATTAGTTCTTCTTTAAATGTTTGGTAGAATTCCCCCGGGAAGCCGTCTGGCCCTGGGCTTTTGTTTGTTTGGAGATTTTTTTTTATTTTAAAGATTTTATTTATTTATTTGACAGACAGAAATCACAAGTAGGCAGAGAGGCAGGCAGAGAGAGAGGAGGAAGCAGTCTCCCTGCTGAGCAGAGAGTCCGATGCGGGGCTCGATCCCAGGACCCTGGGATCATGACCTGAGCCGAGGCAGAGGCTTTAACCCACTGAGCCACCCAGGTGCCCCTGGAGATTTTTTTTTTTTTTAAGATTTTATTTATTTGTCAGAGAGAGAGAGAGAGCAAGCACAGGCAGACAGAATGGCAGGCAGAGGCAGAGGGAGAAGCAGGCTCCCTGATGAGCAAGGAGCCCGATGTGGGACTCGATCCCAGGACGCTGGAATCATGACCTGAGCCAAAGGCAGCTGCTTAACCAACTGAGCCACCCAGGCGTCCCAACCCCTGGATTTTTGATGACTGTTTCAATCTCCTTACTGGTAATGGGTCTGTTCAGGTTTTCTGTTTCTTCCTGGTTCAGTTGTGGTAGTTTATATGTCTCTAGGAATGCATCCATTTCTTCCAGATTTTCAAATTTGTTTGCGTAGAGTTGCTCATAGTATGTTCTTATCATTGCTTGTATTTCTTTGGTGTTGGTTGTGATCTCTCCTCTTTCATTCATGATTTTTTTTGGGTCCTTTCTCTTCCCTTTTTGATAAGTCTGGCCAGGGGTTTGTCAATCTTATTAATTCTTTCAAAGAACCAGCTCCTAGTTTTGTTGATTTGCTCTATTGTTTTTTTGGTTTCTATTTCATTGATTTCTGCTCTGATCTTTATGATTTCTCTTCTCCTGCTGGGTTTAGGGTTTCTTTCTTGTTCTTTCTCCAGATCCTTTAGGTGTAGGGTTAGGTTGTGTACTTGAGACCTTTCTTATTTCTTGAGAAAGGCTTGTACTGCTATATATTTTCCTCTCAGGACTGCCTTTGCTGTGTCCCACAGATTTTGAACCGTTGTGTTTTCATTATTATTTGTTTCCATGAGTTTTTTCAATTTTTCTTTAATTTCCTGGTTGACCCATTCACTCTTTAAAAGGATGCTGTTTAGTCTCCATGTATTTGGGTTCTTTCCAAATTTCCTCTTGTGATTGAGTTCTAGCTTCAGAGCCTTGTGGTCTGAAAATATGCAGGGAATGATCCCAATCTTTTGATACCGGTTGAGACCTGATTTAGGACCGAGGATGTGATCTATTCTGGAGAATGTTCCATGTGCACTAGAGAAGAATGTGTATTCTGTTGCTTTGGGATGAAATGTTCCGAATATATCTGTGATGTCCATCTGGTCCAGTGTGTCCATCTGGTCCAGTGTGTCATTTAAGGCCTTTATTTCCTTGTTGATCTTTTGCTTGGATGATCTATCCATTTCAGTGAGGGGAGTGTTAAAGTCCCCTACTATTATTGTATGATCATTGATGTGTTTCTTTGATTTTGTTATTAATTGGTTTATATAGTTGGCTGCTCCCACGTTAGGGACATAGATATTTAAAATTGTTAGATCTTCTTGTTGGACAGTTCCTTTGAGTATGATATAGTGTCCTTCCTCATCTCTTATTATAGTCTTTGGCTTAAAATCTAATTAATCTGATATATGGATTGCCACTCCTGCTTTCTTCTGATGTCCATTAGCATGGTAAATTGTTTTCCATCCCCTTACTTTAAATCTGGAGGTGTCTTCGGTTCTGAAATGAGTTTCTTGTAGGCAACATATAGATGGGTTTTGCTTTTTTATCCATTCTCATACCCTGTGTCTTTTGATTGGGGCACTTAGCCCATTAACATTCAGGGTAACTATCGAGAGATATGAATTTAGTGCCATTGTATTGCCTGTAAGGTGACTGTTACTGTATATTGTCTCTGTTCCTTTCTGATCTTCTATTTTTAGGGTCTCTCTTTGCTTAGAGGACCCCTTTCAATATTTCCTGTAGAGCTGGTTTGGTGTTTGCAAATTCTTTCAGTTTTTGTTTGTCCTGGAAGGCTTTAATCTCTCCTTCTATTTTCAATGATAGCCTAGCTGGATATAGTATTCTTGGCTGCATGTTTTTCTCGTTTAGTGCTCTGAATATATCATACCAGCTCTTTCTGGCCTGCAAGGTCTCTGTGGATAAGTCTGCTGCCAATCTAATATTTTTACCATTGTACGTTACAGACTTCTTTTCCCGGGCTGCTTTCAGGATTTTCTCTTTGTCACTAAGACTTGTCAATTTTACCATTAGGTGACGGGGTGTGGACCTATTCTTGTTGATTTTGAGGGGGGTTCTCTGCACCTCCTGGATTTTGATGCTTGTTCCCTTTGCCATATTGGGGAAATTCTCTCCAATAATTCTCTCCAATATACCTTCTGCTCCCCTCTCTGTTTCCTCTTCTTCTGGAATCCCAATTATTCTAATGTTGTTTCATCTTATGGTGTCACTTATCTCTCGAATTCTCCCCTCATGGTCCAGTAGCTGTTTGTCCCTCTTTTGCTCAGCTTCTTTATTCTCTGTCATTTGGTCTTCTATATCGCTAATTCTTTATTCTGCCTCATTTATCCTAGCAGTGAGAGCCTCCATTTTTGATTGCACCTCATTAATAGCTTTTTTGATTTCAACTTGGTTAGATTTTAGTTCTTTTATTTCTCCAGAAAGGGTTTTTATATCTCCCGAGAGGGTTTCTCTAATATCTTCCATGCCTTTTTTGAGCCCGGCTAGAACCTTGAGAATCGTCATTCTGAACTCTATATCTGACATATTACCAATGTCTGTATTGATTAGGTCCCTAGCCTTCGGTACTGCCTCTTGTTCTTTTTTTTTTTTTTTTTTTTTTTTTTTTTTTTGTGGTGAATTTTTCCGCCTTGTCATTTTGTCCAGATAAGAGCATATGAAGGAGCAAGTAAAATACTAAAAGGGTGGCAAAGACCCCAGGTAAATATGCTTTCACCAAATCAGAAGAGATCCCAAATTGTGGAAGGGAGAAAGGGGATAAAAAGAGGTTCACAAAAAGAGAAACAATTAAAAAAAGAAAACAAATAAAGATAAAATATAAAAAAGAAAAAGTAGTTAAAAATGTTAAAAAAGAAAAGGGTAAAAGTTAAAAAAAATTTAGTAGAAGAAGAAAAAAATAAAAAAAAAAATAACTGCAAGACTAAAGTATCTTGGGGAGAAAGCCATGAGTTCCGTGCTTTGCTTTTTCCTCCTCTGGAATTCCGCAGCTCTCCTTGGTATTGAACCTGCACGCCTTGGTAGGTGAACTTGGTCCTGGCAGGATTTCTAGTTGATCTTCTGGGGGAGGGGCCCGTTGTAGTGATTCTGAAGTGTCTTTGCCCCAGGCAGAGTTGCACCGCCCTTACCAGGGCCCGGGCTGAGTAATCCACTCGGGGTTGCTTTCAGGAGCTTTTGTTCCCTGAGCGCTTTCTGTAGAGTTCTGGAGGACGGGAATGAAGATGGCGGCCTCCCAGTCTCTGGCCCGGAGTAGCCGAGAGCTCGGGGCCCCACTCCTCAGTGCACCCTCAGAGAATAGCGCCCAATTACTCCCCTCACCCTGGCCTCCGGTCGTGCTCCGAGCTCACCGAGCCTGCGAGCAGTTCAGAGTAACCCCAAGCTGAGAGCTCACTCCTCGGCTCTGTCTCTGTAGCCGGCTTCCCCGTTCTAATACCTGCAAGCTCTGCGACACTCAGACACCCCCGATCCTTCTGTGACCCTGTGGGACCTGAGGCCACTCTGACCCTGCGTGGGCTTCACCCCGGTTAAGCCTCTGGAGTGATGTCCCTCAGCGGAACAGACTTTTAAAAGTCCTGATTTAGTGCTCCGGTGCTCCGTTGCTCCGCTGCTCGCCGGGAGCCGGCCCCTCCCCCCACGGTCTATCTTCCTGTCGCTTTAGATTCACTTCTCCGCCAGTCCTACCTTTCAGAAAGTGGTTGATTTTCTGTTTCTAGAATTGCTGTTCTTCTTCTCTTCGATCTCCCATTGGATTTGTAGGTGTTTGCAACCTTTAGATAAGCTATCTAGCTGATCTGCTGCTACCTGATGTAGTCTCATCCTGCTCTACTACTCCTCTGCTACTTCTCCGCAATCTTGACTCCTCCATCCCACCTGAAAAGTCTTTTTTCTTTTTTTTTTTTAAAGATTTTATTTATTTATTTGACAGAGAGAGATCACAAGTAGACGGAGAGGCAGGCAGAGAGAGAGAGAGAGGGAAGCAGGCTTCTTGCTGAGCAGAGAGCCCGATGCGGGACTCGATCCCAGGACCCTGAGATCATGACCTGAGCCGAAGGCAGCGGCTTAACCCACTGAGCCACCCAGGCGCCCCAAAAGTCTTTTTTCTTAATAATACTTTCAGATTGCAATTTTGTCTGCTCTACTTATTCAGTTAGAAAAATCCTTTGTACCAGTTTCAGACAGGATTGGCTAGGTTTGCTGCAGTAACAAATACCAAACAATATCAATGGCTTAAACAAGAGTATATTTCCTGTTCACTCTGTATGTCCAGTGGGAACTGATCATAGGCACTCATGGGCCTTGGCTGATAGAGGCTCCATCTCCACACATGTTTCTCTGTTCATCTTTGCAGGGGAAGGAGGTGCAGCAAATCCCTCACTGATTTTCTTAAGGAGGAGTTGGCCAACTATGGCCTCTGGGTCACCCCTGTTTTTTTATATTCTGCAGTGTAGTAATATTTTTAAAAACTTCAGAGTTAAAAAAAGTCAAAAGAAGAAGAATATTTTATGACATACACAAATCATATGAAATTCAAATATTGTCCACAAATATTGGAAATAGCCACACCCATTTGATCACAGAGTATCCACAGCTGCTTTCCTGTTACAACAGCAGAGCTGAGTAGTTATGACAGTTAGCAGATGTTCCACAAAGGCCAAAATCTATATTATTTGGCTTTTTGTGAGAAAAGTTTGCTGACACTTGTTTTAAAGCCCCTACCTGAAATGAATACGTGATATTCACGCTCACATTTCATTGGCCAAAACAAGTCTTGTGGGTTTGCTTGACTGACTTCAGGAGGAGATGAAGAATTGCAAAAGGAGGAGAACTGGAAATATTTGGTGCTTGGCATTAACGACTACCCCACAGACAGAGGGAAGGTAAACTTCTCCCTGGCATCATACTGAGGTCCACCAATTCTTCATTAATTGGATCTTAACTAAAGATAATTTACTCTAAATGTCTGTCCAAAGCCTGACTTGCCCATGTTCGCGCAGACCTGGCCCTCTCTCAGAATGACTGCAATCGATCTGTGATTATTCTCATAACTGCAATTTACAGTTTGGTAATAACAGCTTGAGAAATTTATAAGCAACCCAATGAGCACTTTTAAGAAAAAAAAAATCAATTCTATTTCTCCGGAGTACAAGGGGACATTTAATACTGTAAATTGTCTGAGCTCAGCTAGAAAGAGAGAAAGAAAAGCATTTATTTTCTTATTCACAGCCTACTTTAGAGTAAGCTTTTTGGACCCTTATCTGGGAATGTTGTTTGCCAAACAATACAGGAGGGGAACTCTGCGTGCAGGCACTGCTTCCTAAGACAACTTGTAAGCCCCTCCACCAGCTTCAGATAAGCCCCCATTAAGTCCAGAAATGCTAAGTAAACTATTAAGTAAATGAGAAATGTTGAGTAATTTCAAAAAGCGATCTCAGAGCTTCTGGGTTGAGACACCTCCTTCCCTGCCATGGGTTGCAGACCCAGCTTCGCTTTTCTCCCTGACCCTGCTGTATTTACACCACAAACAGCTAGGTATGCCCTCCCTGGGCCACTTTCTGTCCCTCTGACACAATGGAGAGGGAGGGAGCTCGAGCCCCCTGCCAGGTGGTTCCCGAGCAGCTGATACCACCAAGTTGGCCTCTTTCTTTCTGGCTGCCTGAGATGTTTTCTCCCTGTCCTCCCTCCTACAAATTACAATTCCTTTCTTTTAAAAAATCTCCTCAAAGCTCTTGTGCTTTTGCAAACCACAATTATTCCTAATGAATCATCCCTAGAGGGCACGTCTTCATGAAGTCTTGCCTACTTCCTTATGGTTCTGGCAACTGAGTAATCAGAGGATATAAGAGCCCTTCTTCCCTGCCATAAAATAAGTTTATAGAGATATAATTAGCAATAGTATTATCTTCATCTCGACTTAGCCATGCTAAATGTCTTATAAGAGTTGTTTACGAGGTGATATGAATGGTAATGGTATTAATAACACTATTAGCCAGAAGTATCAATATTTCCCACCACTTACTGCCTCCTAATGAGGTTGCGTGTGGAGTTCTGGGACAGGAATGAGCTGGTAGATTTATAGAAAGTTGTAAGGAAGCACTTAAGAGTCATTAAAAGGAATTTGGTAACTTCAAAGAGTAGGGCTCTCGTTCTTCCTCGAGTTAGCAGCGCAGAGCAGGTCTCTGTGTGCATGGATTCCAGTGGCCCCGGCCCCTGGTGCTCTCTGCTGTCTCCAGGTCTCTGCTGGTGGTCTTCTCCTGTCTGTGATTCCTGCCCTCTGGCCCATCCAGATGCACCCATCGATGGGCCCTGGTTCTTTTGCTACCTCCTGCAGAAGTGCTCAGAGCACTCTCTGGGCTTAAGAATGATGCTACCCTCTGTCATGGGTTCTCTCTTCTGCCTAGCAAGACCGTGGGGTCTTTGAGCTGGGGGCTGTGTTTCCCATTTCAGTATCTCTTAGAGTGCTGGGGAAGAAACGGGTCCTGTCTTTTGAGGTCCCAGACCCATGCCTTTCAGCACTTTGACAGGTCCTGACACCTCCCAGATGTGCCTGGAGTTGTAGGGGTAGGGCTGGGGGGCCCTGAGATGACATTTTCTCTAGCTGGTCATTTTACGTGGGGAAACTGAGGCTCGGAGAAGTGATCTGTTTTGTCAGGGTCCCACAGGGTGACGGGTACTGTGGGGAACAGTTCCATTTCCCAGACCCAGCTTTTGAATGGGTGAAGGGGAGTGGAGAGGAGAGTCCCTGAGGAAGCTCCAGTGTCAGGCCAAGGGTGGCTCAGCCATGTCCCAGCATCCCAAATGTTCACCTAAGGGAGAAGGACTCCCGCAGAGGGTGGCAGAACACTGAGGAGAAGGGAGACCTTGGACTAAAAGCAGGAGGCCAGTGTTAGGTGCCTGCTCTGACCCTTTTAAGCCTCATTTTTCTCCTCAGGGAAATGGGGATGATTTTCTGTGGGGATCGCCCTTGGTGAGAATATGCTTTGTCCTTCTGTGCTCCCCTCCCTCCCTGATAAGGCTGGGTGGGGATAGAGGGGGAGTGTGAGAGCAGAGGGGAGGGTCCCCTTCCCAAGGCCTTGTCTGTCTGGTGGGCAGTCGTGGCCCTCCACTTCCCCCATGTGGCAGCATTCCCAGCCTAGGCCCCTGGCAGGGCCTCTGGAAGCTGCTTCCATTCCTGCCAGGTGGGCACCCTGGGGAACAGAGTGCCATGTGATCAGCTCATCTGAGACTGACTTGGACTCATCCTCCTGATTCATGCTCAAGAAGCCTGCTGGGTCCAGTATTAGCGCATCACTGTGTTGCTCCAGCTCCCCACTCCCTGCCCCCAAGCCTTGACCTCAACTTCAGCATACAGGCCTGAGCATGAAATGAGTACTCTCTGTTGCTATGACCATCTCATCAGCCCCACTGTCCCACAGAAGCAGCCAGGTGCTTTTGATCTTACCACTGGAGCCCCCTTTTGGGGTCATGTTGGGAAATTCTTTGGAGGGTGTCTGGGGTCAGAGCTGGGCCAACCCTCTGTCTCCATTCAGGCAGCCCAGGCTATGACGGTGGACACTGCCCCTCAGAGGGAGTGGGTCTTGTCCAAGGCCTCAATGGGAGCCTTGCGTCAGGGTGGGGTGCTGGACATGCAGACCTAGAGGTTTTTCTCATTACAAAGGTGAACTGATGCCAGTGACAGAGGGACCATGGCTGCGAAGAGGGAAGAAAGATGACGGGGCCCCTCTAGATCAACTCGAGGGCAGGGACTCTGGGAAGGCCTTCTTCCTCTGGTTTGGCAGCAGAGCTCTGGAAATGGCCTCTTAGGGGAGATGAGACTTTGTAGGAAGAGTAACCAGGAGGTTCTTCTATCATTCCCCAGGCTGGGCCTTTGGGAAGCAGCAGTTGGGGCTCCTTTCTATGAATCTGGAGTCAGCAGGGAAAGCAGAAGCACTAGAACCTGTCTCCACTGCCTTTGACAGTACCGAGAAGGGATCTGTCAGCTTGTGAATTCCTGAGCATTGACAACTGTGTCAGAGTCCTCCCCAGACTCACCTTGGTGATATGGTAGGTGCTCAGTACCCAGTAGATGCTGATTAAATGAATGGGTGAGGGTGGCACTCGGAAGAAGGAATTTCGGTTTGGATTGGTCCCAAGGAACGTTTGAGTCTTTTCCTGGAGCAAAGCGAAACCACACCCAGAGTCTCACCCAAGGGGACCGCGCCTTTCTGAGGTCCTGGGTGGGTTGTTTGTGAGGAGAGCGGGCTTGAGAAGCTCTTTTGCCTGCCCCCCCCCCCCCCCCCCCCGGCTGTCAGGGCTGCCTATCCCTTGTATATGGCTCCTCTTAGCCCACTCAGATCTTATTATGCCACCATAAATTGAGTTACAGTATCAAAAGCTCTTTGTTTAGTGAACCAAGCACTTTGTATTAGTTACTACATTTGTCTTGTTATTTTGTGTCATCTTTGCTGGAAGCCTGCATGAGTATCCTCAAGGAGAAAGCCGTATGGACTAAGTGATTTGTGAAATCTTTTGGTTCTTTTGGTTATTCTTAAATGGGACCAACAGCAGTGCTGGGGCTCCAGCATTTGCAGGGGGGAGAATGGAGGGTCCAGTGCCCCCTCCCAGTTGGTCTGGGGGGATCATGGTGCCCCTGGTACCCTGCACACAATTGGCTGAGTTTCCCCCCATAATCTAATTAGGCGCAGTCTGTTACAATTTGTTCTTCCAGAGTGGATGCAGAGATATGAGGATTATTAAAATTGCCAATTCTTCGCATTTGTACAGTTTAAAAAATAGCAGTTTTTCACACTGTAAAAATAATACGATGTACATTATAGAAAATTTGGAAAATACAGACAAAGCACAAGGAAAAACAAACCCCAAATCCTACCACAGAAGGTGAGACACTGACACTTCAGGGTATAGCCTTCTAGAGAAGCTTCCAGCTGTGTATGTGTGTGTGTGTGTGTGTGCCTGCGTGTGTGTGAATCCACACTTCTACATATGTCCTTCTACTTTTTATAAGAACAGGACCCAAAGCATATTTGCCTTTTATCCTCACAGACATGGTGTCTGTGGTTCCCCAGGAAGCTGACTGACCTGTCAGTTCACACAAAGCCTGCCTTCTTCTCGGCCATCGCCCTCCTCTTGACTTTCTGTTCCAGTTAATGTGCATCAGGGGGACTAAAAGCTGACCACGTGTCACCAATACCCAATACTCTGTGCCCACTGGGGAGGTCCACATGGGACCAGGGTTGGCATGGACTACCCTCTGGCTTCCCTTTACGGCTGTCACCCAGGAGATGCCATGCTGTTTCGAGCCTCTTGGGATAGACACTGGGTGGACATTGATGTGCCCCTCTGTAGCTGACCTCTCAGGCTTTGAGGTGAATCCTGATCCTTGAGCCCTGCAGGAACTGCCCCCCTGCCCCCATATCTGTGCTGTCTGCTCTGCCTGCTGCCACCCCTGGATCAGTGTGGACGATCACCTCCTGCTTGAGGACGGCTCCAGGGAACTGTGTGATCAGCCTTGCGTGCAGGGTTCAGAATATGGGGTGGGGTGGTAGAGAAGAAACTCAGGGCTCTGGAGGTCTGTTCATCTCGTGGAAGAAAATAATGCAAGAGGGGTCTCTGCGCTCATTTATCTTCTTCCTGGCTTGAAGAAAAACCTGACTTTCCTTTCACTAGCTGCTCACAAGTGATGTTAAAGAATCTCTCTCTCCGTGCTGATATATAAGAGAGTATTTGCTCAGTGTCCACTTTCCATTTTCCTCAAGAAATCAATCCTCCTTGTCAGAAACACAGAGTTCTGAGGCTATACCCGTGTCAATGTCAGCTGCCCTCGGGGACAGCGCGAGGGAGACAGGCGCTCGCGGGGTAGGGCACCACACTCCCTGTTCAATATGCTCTGACCTCTGAGCTCACCCTGACTCCCTCCGAGCTCACCCAGTCGATTGCCCCCCTGCCGCGAGGAAGGCCTGCCCTTGAACACGGCTGAGCGATTCATTACCTGTCAGAGGCGGTCAGGTGTGCGCGCACAAGGTTGCGCTGGGGGCTTATTTCGTTGGCTTAGTAATTAAAAGCAAACAAAGCTGGGATGGAGACCTATCGGCATTGCTGGGGTCTCTGAGGCAGAAACATGTGGGCAGGCAGCCAGGTACCGGAGTCCAGGAAGATGAGGTGTCGTGAGAGGTGACAGATAGAGTGCTGTGACCTAGGGGTGCAGGAGCAAATGGCTCTGCTCCAGACCATCTTGCAGGACACACGAAGCTCTCACTCCCATCTGGGCCTGGGGTGGGACTGTCACTGAGCATGCCTTTGAGCCTTCTGTGGTGAGAGAGAAGGAGGGCAAGGCCTGTTCGCAGATCACCGCCCTGCTGGGCCCTTTATTGGATTCAAACTGGGTGTTGGTGACATCTTAAGAAAGGATTGGATTTTAGTTATTGAGTGATAGCAGTGGGATTCAGACTCAGAGCTTTGTGATCTCAACGCCATTCTCTTTTGTTTGCTTTTCCATCGGTGCAGTGTGTCATGGGTTGAATGGGTGGCCCCCCAAAGTTCTGTCCATAGATCTGGAACCTGTTAGTGTGGCTTTATTTGGGAAAAAGTTGTCTTTACAGATGTAGTTAAGGATCTTGAGACGGGGTGACTATCCTGCATTATATCGGGTGCCAGTGACAAGTGTCCTTCTAAGGACACTAAAGGCTGAAGGAGAGTTGGGACAGACAAAGGGAAGGAGACACAGATGGGAGAAGAGGAGGCTGTGTGACTACAGAGGCAGAGACAGATGGATGTGGCCCCAAGTCAAGGAACACTAAGCCACCAGCAGCTGGCAGGGGTGAAGAACGGATTCTCTCGTAGAGCCCCCGGAGGCAGTAAGGCCCTGCCAGATCATACACTTCTGGGGTCCAGCCCTGAGAAACGACGTTTCTGTGGTGGGAAGTCACTCAGTTTGTGCTGAATTGTTAGGGTCGGTCCCAGGACCCGAGAGCGGGGTGGCTCAGTTCATGTTAGAGGCCGTGGCTTGTCAGCTCCTTTGCAATTCTAGAGGCATCTTTCTGGTTATCCAGGGCCATCCTGTCCAGGGTGTGGCGTGGGTGTGGAGTCATGTCTCCAGGCCTCCAAGGACACCCACGCCATCACAAGCTGCTACAGTTTCAGTGTCCTTCTCGGGTACCCTGGAGTCCCCAGCTCCACAGCACGGCGAAAGCTGACCTGATGTTGCATGCATGTTTTATGAATGGATTTTGCTCAGCTCCAGGCTGGCTTATTTCTCGCCTGGAGGCAGCAGTGGGAACTTGGTGCTGTTTGGGGCCTTGTGCCCCAGAGTGGCCCACTCCCCCCCAAGCTTCCCTGGCAGGTGACCTCACAGGGAGGTTATAAATAGCAGCTGGGGATGGCTTCCGAGTGCCTCGAAGTGGAAGCCCAATCGCTTGCTGACAGTTCAGCTCAGGGGGAGACAGCGGGAGGCCGGGGGCCATCGCGTCTTCGTGGCTCTGACGATAATCAGAGCAGGCAGATGTCTCCGACAGCTGGGGCTAATGGGCTGTCAGACAGGGCCGGACCAGCCTGGGACATCCTTCGTGCTCCTTGGCATCGGTCCAGTCCAGACTGAGGGAAATCAAGCATGGGCCCGCCGAGGGAGGCTGTGGACCTGCTTCCAGAGGCTCTGCCCCTGCCCCTGCCCGGCAAAGCCTCTCTGGGAGTTGAGGGGTCTGCTCCATCCATCCTGGACAGCTTTATTTTTCATTTGTGGGAAATGATCATTTGAATTATTGATGAGAGATTAAAACTCAGCTAATTCAGTTCAATTTCTCCAATAGGCAAAACTATTTATAATTAACCTAGAAGCAAAGGTCAGTGTGGTAGTAAATGGCTGTGGTGGCAGGAGGAATTCCAATGAGAAGCCGGTTTGTGCTAAGGTGGAATTGATGTAAGGACCAGCTTGAGAAGTGCTTTGAAACGAATTTCCTGATTCAAGACTGAAGAGGGTGGTACTTCCTGGGAGACCTTCTTCTCGGTCTTGGGACATTTCGAGCAAAAGATGGCCTGGTCTTTTTTTGTTCCAATAAGTAGCCCTGAGAAGGGAGCAGGCTGGTGGCTTCTGGGGTGGGCGTCCTCCAAAGCAGCCTGGGAGCTGGGAAGTGGGGAGGCTTGAGGCCCTGGGTGTGCTCATCCTCTCTGTTCATGAAATGGGGAGGTGGGACCAGGGCACAAGGTTCCTCCATCTCTGCCGTCGCTGACCCCTGCTCTGTAGTTGTCATGAGTGATTTAGGGACAAGGGGGTAGGACGGGCTGGTGTCTGGGCTGCTGCTCTGTTCTCAGATGTGCAGGGCCCCTTGAAGCTGGGGATTTGTCTTTGGTGGGGCTCCTGGACTGAGGTGTGATGTACCACTGCAGCCTTTACAGGTGACAGGGCTCTGCAGTCTGGCAGGGAGGATAGGGGTTTGTGCCTTGTCTGTGCCGTCGTCCACCTGTCCCTTGTCTCCAGCATCAGTTTGTGTGCTTCAAGCAGGAGCAGCTGAGCTTGGCTAGTGTGGCAGTGAGCATCTTGGTGAGTGGCTGGCACACAGGCAGAGACTTCTAGCATGTCCTGGGAAGGCACAGGGCCTTCTGTGCCTCAAGACTGTCACTTCTCTGATGGAGCTGAGCCACAGCCACAGATCACTTCTTGTTTAATGCTAGGAAGGTTTTTTTTTAATTTTTTTTTTTTTTTTTTTTTTTAAGAGAGAGAGAACATGTGTGTGAGCAGGGGCAGGCAGGGAGGGGCAAAGGGAGAGGAAGAGGGAGAATCTTAAGCAGACTCTGTACCCAACACAGAGCCCAGTGTGGGGCCCCATCTCATGCCCTTGAGATCATGACCTGAGCCAAAATCAAGAGTCGGACACTCAACCGATTGAGCCACCCAGAGGCCCCCAATGCCCCCGTATGTGAATATTTATCATCAAACTCTGGAAATGGCTTTCAAACATCTGTCTAGCAGTGAAACCATTAAAAAATGAAACCTTATGAGGAAACTTAATAAGTAAGACAAAAAAAGGGACTACTTGGCAGGGGGGAAGCTGTGGTCATACCCTGGAGGCCCTTTCTTCCCCCAGGGGCAGGTTGCCCTCTGAGGGATCAGGAGCACTTCCCCCACCCCAGACCTGGAGGGGCATGCTGACCTTGACCAGAACCCTCCCCCCCCCCAAAGATAAGACCAGCCCCTCACTTTATAGCAGACGGACCTGAGACCCAGAGAGGGAGAGGACTGGCCTGCATGGCCCATGGGCTCCTGGCCAAGCAGGGCTTTCTTGGCCTCTGGTTTGGTGGAGGGAGGCAGGGCTTCTGTTTCTGGCACCACACTGCCTCTGTGGTTGCTCTTCTCAGCCCTGCAGGGCATTGGGTCTGGTTCCTGAGCACCTGGTCTCCAGTTAGATCTCCCAATGGTATAGACGTTTGGCTTTTCTCTGGGAGGGTAATTATTTGTTTTTTTCTTTTATTGGCTTCTTTTTAGATGGAATTAAAGTTTATAGGTCCCCAGAAAGGATACCAATGTAAGCTGAAGGAATTCAAAACTGTTTCTTAAAGATGGGGTGCATATTCTTTTTGAAATCGTGCCTTCCTTGGACTGTAGAGCTGTGTTTCCACGGCAGTCCTTGGAGTCCTGCGGCCTGCGCCCCCCTGCTTTGTGGCAGACCCGTGGAATTCATGCATCTCTCTCCTCACCTCCTTAGGCTTCTGCAGTTTTAAAGTCCACTCTCCCCTCTCCTAATGAGGAAGTAAACACTATGGCTGTTTGTGACCTCCGATTTTAATTGGATTTGAGAGCGATTTTTAACGAATGAATGAAGTTCCTGGGTTCTAAGAACAAACTCTTCTAGTAATGAGCTGAAACTATTACATTAATTTCCTAAGGACCTCTTCCTTCCTTTGCTCAGATTGTTTGCAGACACTAGTCAATGCTGCATATAAATTGAGGTCTCAAAAGGCTAAATTAACAATTAATCGGAAGCATCTCTCAGCCCCTCAAAGTGGAAATAGTCCCTCAGTTGTAAGAGGAAATCTACCTTCGGAGACCTCTTGTTATTGAAGATGTGCATCGTGGACATGCCAGGGGAGTCTGCGGTGAACTCTTATTTATGAGGGTCTAAAGGGGCGAGGAGTATTCATACATCAAAGACATAATTCTTAGCGTTTTGTCACATCAGCTTTTCCCTTTCTTTCTGTTAACGCCAAGTCTGGAAGGGAAGGTGTCTCCATCCCTCAAGGAGAGCAGCAGGTTTGATTCAGAAATGTGCATGGGTGCGCCCCCCGCCCCTGGTCACTTGCCTTCACTCTTGCCTTCTCGCCTGCCCCTCAGACTCCTGTAAGGCGCTTGGTGTCTGACACCCTGCCTTTTGTCGTCCTCTCCTTGCACTACACGCTCCCAAACCCGGGTTCCTGGCTGCTCTCCTTGTCTCCAGTATGTCATGCCCCATCCTTTGTCAGGATGTGGCTGTAACTGTCTTGCTCCAGAGTCCTCACTGGCTCCCCACTGCTCCCAGCAAGGAGGAGGAGCTCTTCCCCGTGGCTTCCAGGCCCCATTGGATGCAGCCTGGCACTTCCTCCACAGCACCCTTTCCCCTCTCCCTAAATGTGCTCAGCTGCCCACTGGGGCACGCTCTTCCTAGCACCCCCCCACCACACCCCCAAATTCTGTTTGCACTATTTCATGGTGGCCCATATTATTCATAGTCCAAACCAGGGTTTTTTTGGATAATTCAAGGGGACACTTAATAATTATGCCAGGACAATGGGCTTAAGTTGGGTGGTCCCAGGAAACCAGGACAGGCTGTTACCCGAGCTATGTCCTCCCCTATTTCTCTTCACTTTTCATTTTCCTTCTCTCCCCCAACCCTCCACTAAGTTCAGCTCAGGTCTTCCCTGTGCTTGATGGCTCACTTCTAGGAAGCTTCTCTTAGTAGTTTGAGTCATAAATATAGGGCTACATGCCAGAAGCCCTTTGTACTCCTGAGCCCTGTGTGGGTTGTCCAAGTTTTTTCCCGGGACATGAGTAGAGGGACCCAGATTAGGAGCGTGGATTTTGTAGAAAGAAGGGTCCTTTCCTTTTAGTGCCAAGGCTTGAGCCACAGGTGTGGGCACAGAATGTCACTCAGGTGTTTTTATATACATATATATGGTGGTCATTTGTCAATCTTTTTGGACTTCTACTCCCTTAACACCCCCCCCGCCTTTTTTTTTTTTTTAAGATTTTATTTATTTGGCAGATAGATCACAAATAGGCAGAGAGTCAGGCAGAGAGAGGAAGGGAAGCAGGCTCCCTGCTGAGCAGAGAGCCCGATGTGGACCTCGATCCCAGGACCCTGGGATCATGACCTGAGCCGAAGGCAGAGGCTTTAACCCACTGAGCCACCCAGGTGCCCCAGGCTGAACCCCCTTTTTTTAGGGGCATTTCTGCTTTGCGAGCAGAGCCTCTCCTGCTATACCCAGTGGAAGATGCCAGGTACTTACTTTTGGTTTCCCTTGCAGCCAGGGTGCAGGAAGAGACCATCTGGATTCCAGTCCGGTGAGACCACAGGCTGTGACAGTAGGTGGTGGTCCTAATGGTGGCAGGGTCTTGTACTGGGCACTGGGGCTGGCTCCAGCAACATGTCTGCACCTGGCACTGGGCCCTCAGTGGTGGATTTTTGGGACCAGTTCTGGAGTAGATGTGAGGACCTGTTCCTGGTAGTGTGCCTCCAAGCCTGGCTCTCTGGTCTTTCTGGGGACTGTGGGAGCTTTTAGCATTCCTTTTTTTTTTTTTTTTTTAAAGATTTTATTTATTTATTTGACAGAGAGATAGAGAGAACCAGAGAGCACAAGCAGGGGGAATGGCAGAGGGAGAGGGAGAAGCAGGTTCCCCACTGAATAGGGAGCCTGATTCAGGGCTTGATCCCAGGACCCCAGGATCATGACCTGAGCCAAAGGCAGACGTTTAACTGAACATTCTTTTTTTTTTTTTTTTAAGATTTTTATTTATTTATTTGAGAGAGAGAGAGGGCATGAGATGGAAGAAGGTCAGAAGGAGAAGCAGACTCCCCGTGGAGCTGGGAGCCCAGTGTGGGACTCGATCCCAGGACTCCAGGATCATGACCTGAGCTGAAGGCAGTTACTTAAC
Organism: Lutra lutra; assembly: GCF_902655055.1. Lineage (NCBI taxonomy): Eukaryota > Metazoa > Chordata > Mammalia > Carnivora > Mustelidae > Lutra > Lutra lutra. Next base: position 73,221,039 of record NC_062282.1, on the reverse strand, counting down.
CAACTGAGCCACCCAGGCACCCCTTAACTGAGCATTCTTAATTATAAAAAATTGTTAACCATAAACAAAAGTTAGAAAAAAAAATCACATAATAGATCTCTACCTACTCACTGGGCAGGTTCAACAATGATTAAACTTTGTCCCTCACCCCTTTTTTTCTATCATTTCTCTCCACTTTATCTTTTTCTACCTAAAGAATTTTAAGAATATCTCATTCCTAATACCTCAGCATGAATTTCTAAAAAATAAGGACTTTTTTTTAGATGTAACTTGACAATTTTCATCTTACCTAGCAAGATGAACAGTAATTCCTCAGTCCCACCTACTATCCAGTCTGTCTTAACCCTGATGGTCTCAAGATGCTTTTTTACAGTTGTGTTTAAGTCCGGATCCACCGCCTGCTCACACTGCATATAGTTTTTCTGTCTCAGAGGTCTCTTTCATTGTAGAATCACGTCACGTCATCGGCTGGTTTTGCCAGAGAAACTGGCCTGCTTGTCCTATGGAAGCTCTTGGCATTCTGGGTTCATATGATGACTTCCTGGTGGTGGTGTCTCTGCGTGTTCCTCTGTCCCCTGCCCTTCCCATAAAGCAGAAATTGCTCTAGAGACTTATTAGATTCAGGTTTAACTGTTTGGGCAAGAATATCTGGACATGATGCCATGTTGTGGGGTTGGTGTCCCTACTTTTAAGGCTCCTGGTTGGATTGGTGGGTTCCTTTGGGGCCAGCCTGAATCCCTTGTTAAAAAATTGGACGTTACTCCTTCCAGCAGCAAGTGATCTATGGATACGAATTTGGCTCCCTTGGAACATGCAGATCCCCTTCGATTGTTCCACTGCTTTAGCATCTGTAGGTCATCATTGTTGATTCAGTGTTTTTCTTTCTTTTTTTTTTTAAGATTTTATTTATTTATTTGACAGAGAGAGAAAGATCACAAGTAGGCAGAGAGGCAGGCAGAGAGAGAAGGGGAAGCAGGCTCCCCGCTGAGCAGAAAGCTCAATGCGGGACTCCATCCCAGGACCCTGGGATCATGACCCGAGCCGAAGTCAGATACTTAACCTACTGAGCCACCCAGGCGCCCCTCGATTCAGTGTTTTAAGATACAGTTCTTTTCTGCTTAAATCCACTAGAATGATTTGCTTGTACATAATAACTCTGATTAGAAATTACATTTTTTTGGTAGAAAAAAATTACAGCACTTGCTGGTTGCTTTACATAAAAGTATGCTATACAACTTGGGGCAGATTTTTGAAGAAATAGACATGTTTCGGTGCCTTCTTGCACATCTGCGGCTGTGACAAATCTCGGCTTGGTCAGACTTGGACTTGGGTAGAATAACTCACTGTGGTCTTGTATTTGTTGTGGCAGTGCTACTGTTAGAAATAATAAACTCACAGATGTCAGTGGCTTTAATCCAGTGGCAGCGTTGTTGTTATTGATGTTCTTGGCTAGCGGGCAGCTTTTCCGCACCTGGGGACTCAGGGGCCCCAGGTTCTGCTCCTCTGAGCTCCCCTGTTCCTGAAGGCTGTGTTGTTTCCAGTGCCCAGCTGGAAGGAAGAGAGAGTGGAGAAGGCACACTCACAGTTTCTTACTCATTTGTGAGAATTGGTCACATGGCCAGTCCTGGACGCAAGCAGGGCTGGGAGTAGATTTTCTCGTGGGGTGGCCACTGCCCAGGGTCGCTTCTGTGCCGTGGCTGAGGGAGAACCATGTTTGCGTGGACAGTTCTGCCCCTGCTTCTTCTTGGTTTCTTGGTTTGCTTTGTCTCCGTTGGAGCCTGGCTTTCTTTTTTTTTTTTTTTAAATATTTTATTTATTTATTTGACAGAGAGAGATCACAAGTAGATGGAGAGGCAGGCAGAGAGAGAGAGAGAGGGAAGCAGGCTTCTTGCTGAGCAGAGAGCCCGATGTGGGACTCGATCCCAGGACCCTGAGATCATGACCTGAGCTGAAGGCAGCGGCTTAACCCACTGAGCCACCCAGGCGCCCCGGAGCCTCGCTTTCATATACGCAATTCCATGTGGAAACTCAGGGTGCTTATATTGCTGTACTCTATCCTTTGTTCCAGCCTTGGAGTGTGGACATCTCATTCTGCCTTGCTCATCTCACCTGCCATCTGATTCTTCCCTTGGTGTCCCCGGGTCCTAGGGAGGGTCTCTTTCCATCTTAGGTGTGGCAGGAACCAGGTGAAAGGCCAAGAGGTCATTGTGCATCCCTCAGGAAGTTCTGTTTCTACTCAGAAGAAAGTTCTTCAAAGAGAGGCTTTCTCCCTTTAATTAGTATTTCCACAATTTTTTCTTTCTTTCCTTCCCTTCCTTGTGGATTCTCCAAAGTCTGACAACAGCCTATAACATAGCTGGTAGTCAGCTTTTAGAGGGAAGCATTAAAACAAGTCTTTAGAAAACAAAGCTTTCAGATAAAACCAGTGGTGTCTCTTCTAGCTTCCTTGCAGATCTTTTTAAAAAAATTATTATTAACATATAATGTATTATTTGTTTCAGGGGTATACGTCTGTGATTCATCAGTCTTACACAACACACAGCACTTACAACAATACATACCCTGCCCAATGTCCATCACCTAGCTACCCATCCCCCACCTTCCTCCCATCCAGCAACGCTGTTTGTTTCCTAAGATTAAGAGACTCTTATGGTTTGTCTCCCTCTCATTTTTTTTTTGTCTTGTTTCATTCTCCCCTCTCTTCCCCTATGATCTCTGCCTTGTTTATTAAATTCCACATATCAGTGAGATGACGTGATAATTGTCTTTCTCTGATTGACTTACTTTGCTTAGCATTAAACCCTCTAGTTCTGTCCATGTCCTTGGAAGTGGCAAAATTTCATTTTTTATGTAATATCCATATACATATATGTAGGTAGATATATATAGATAGATATATCTATCTATCTATCTATATATATATATCTCATCTTCTTTATCTGTTCATCTGTCGATGGATATCTGCATTCTTTCCATAATTTGGCTATTATGGACATCCTTGCAGATCTTAAACTTTACCAACCTTGCCAGACTCTGAACATAGCACCTTTTGGTCAGAATACACTGTTTCTTTGTAATACACATTGCCTTATTCTCTAATAGTTTATATGTCTTTTTCTCTCTAACAAGTTGAGAAGTCCACAGTGAGCAAGAAGGAGATATTATGTGTCTCAGTCTCCCCTTCATCCTGGGCTCCAGGATGACCATGGGGTTGGTGGATTACTCTTCAGTTGCCTGGAAAAGTCAATCATTAAGTCTGAATACTGACTCATTCAAGCTCAGGCTGCACGTGGCTTTTGGTTTGGTGGAGTGTTGTGGTCCCTGTGAATTCCCTCTCCTTCCTCTGTTGGATGGAGGCTGACGGACTGTAAGGTAAGCCTCTCACAGGCTGGGAATGGTTGAAGGCAAAAGAACCTTCACGTTCCATAAGAAACCAATGTCTATCAAGTGGAGGACACGAGGAGCTAACACATGTACCAGACAACTTCTGGTCCTGGGGATGCTTCCTGCCAGAGGGGAAGAGAACCAATGTAGGGGGAACCAGGAGGAATGTTCACTAGCATCTGACAGTGCTCTAATCGCATAAACAATGCCAAGTTCCATAAACATCACAAATGGAGGAATTTGCCTTGAAGTTTCTTCTGGGATCTAATTTGAAGGAACATCCTGGTGAAGCTGAGGTCACGAGGGAGGTGGAAACAAGTGCAGAGAAATGCAGCGTGACAGCTGGGCTCTCCTTGTGGCTTTGTGGGGAAGGGCTCCGGGGGAGGGGACACCTGGTGGGAAGTGATCTAGAGGGGCGGTGGCCTTAGCAACTGCCAGCCTTTTGGCATGCTGACCTGGGTCACGCTGCCGTAGGACTGGAGCTGTGCTGAGCTGGGAAGAGGATGAGGAGTGAGATGATTGGAGTTTGAGTCTTCTGCTGTGTGTGACCTTGAGCAAGTCACCTTGCCTCTGATTTGAATTTTCCTCCTCTGAAAGTGGAGCTGGAAGTGCATGTGGGCTCGGGCTGCTAGGAGGATTGGCTGCAGTCCATTTCCAAGGGCAGGAAGGGGGGCTGTCACACTCAGTTGATCAACAAGGAGGTGCTGGCCAGGGGAGGCTTATATTGGGTCCCCCATTTGGAATATTCTTGTTCAAGGAAGAATATTGTCTTAGCTAGATGCTAAACATCTACAGATTTTTTTTTCCCCCTCAATCTGAGGTGGGAATTGGCTGTTAGAAAACAGGATGTCTCATCCGGAACAATGCGTGTGGGCAGCCCAATTTCATCTTGATCTTTGGATGTACCTTGAATTTCTCAGGTCACGTAAACCTGCCTGCAATTCCAGCGCTGCCTGTCATGAGTTTAGCAAGTAATGAGCACAAAGACACAGACATGTAAATTAGAGCCTGCAGATCTAGGGGCCCCTCAGGGCTGCTCTTCAGTCTGTGGGGCGGGGGGCATGGGTGAGACACCTGGTGTGCATCCCAGGAGGCCAAACAGAGGGTCCTGCCAGCTCAGCAGTGACAACTCAAGCTTCTCAGCCGCTGCTGAGCAGAGAGTGAAGAAGCAGGGTTCTAGCTAAGAGCTCTGGGCATCACTGGGACCTGTTGCCTAAAGACTGTCGGGGGGAAGGTGTCTCCCCAGGGGCCCTGCACCCAGAAACTATTTCTGTTCCCACCCTGGTGTGTCTCCTCTGGGCGGCAGGGCGGTGTTCACTGAGTGAGTGAGATAGGGAAGCAACAGGTAGGGAAAGAGGCATCAAGAAAGGACGGAGGAAGCGGAGTGTGACGGGTGGGCAAATCTACTTGCTTCCAGAAATCCTGTTGATTTTTTCTGGGAATTGTGTGTGTTTTTGTCTTCAGAAGCATCTTTTCTTCGAAATTGTTGCAAAGGAAGGGCTGGTGGGGGGTTGCTCTAAGCTGAGCCCGCTTCTAAGATGAGTGGGGAATTATTTGTGCTCACAGCTGAGGTCTAAATCCTTCTTCCAGAAAAGGAGTCTGGAGAGAGAGGGAATTTGGTGTGGGGCAGGAGAAGGTGTAGGGGTGCATGGACCAGCTCCTGAGGGTGGATGGCATTCAGGGCTGTCCTGGAATCAGGGGAAACTGTCTGCAGACCTCTGCAGCTAGCATGGAATGCTTCACGGGTGGGCCATGGGAGCGGGATTTAAGTTTATGTTCACCGGGAGATTCTGGCAGTGTATTTCCGTGGTGCAGAATCATTATTTACAATGAGGCACTTACACAGAAGTAGTAAAGTTAATGGAGGTTTCCAAGGAATTAGCCTGGTTGCGTTCCCCGGTGTCACAGCCAGTTCCTCCCTCCAGTAGCCTGATCCGCTGTGTGCAGAGCTAGTGGAGTTTGAGGGGTGGATGAAATTGGGAGGCACCCAAAGTGGAGAGCTCCTGGCCCTCAGACACTGGTCTGTGGTTGGGCTCCGCCACAGGGCTCCCTCCCTGGCCAACAGCCCCATGTGGACTTGTGGGCTGATGACTACGAATGCCACTGGCCGTGGTTGGTTCTGGTTGCTGCTGTGGATGGCGAGATGTGAGTCAGCCCCACACTCACATTCCCTGCAGGAGTGACCAGGTCATACCATGGGGATGGTGACTCACCCCAGTTTTCCATATGCCATGAGGTCCTCGGGTCGCAGCTCTTAGGGCAAATTTGTCATGTCTATACTGGTTCCCTGTGTAGCTGGTGTTAGGATGTGGGTTGAAATCTGAATTCTGCTGGACCTTGAGCATGTTGTGTGGCCTCTCAAGTTTCACTTTCTTTAACTCTAAAATAGGGATGGTCCATGCTGTCAGCACACGGGCCTGCTGGGATGATTATGGCAGAAGGTTGGAAAGAACTTGGTACCACGCTGGGCACTGTGGATTTTTTGCTACTTCTCCACTTTCATCTCTCAGCTCAGCTCACCATCTGTATTCCTGGACCCAGAGTCCATGGATAGTTTTTCTGGCTTCCTTTCCAGGTGATCTCCTGCTCAGTTCTGCCCACAGGAGGTCCAGGAAGCGGGAAGGTCAGGGAAGCCCTAGTCTTCCTTACCCTCTTTCTCCTTCTTCCAGTGGTATCTGCCATGTGTGGCAGCTCCCGTGGTGGCCTTCCTCTGTGCCCCCAGCTCCTGGGATTGGAACCTCTCCTCTCACTTCTGGGTGATATCATCTCCTCCCTTTGTGATCCCCAGCTCCTGGAGAGCTACTGGCTTCTTGCATTTCCTACTCTCTGGGTCACTTACCTCACCTTCTCTTGGCTGTCCCAGCCTCCATGTGGGTGATGTGTGGTGTTTAGTTCCTCCGTGTGAAGGATCTAGCCTGGTTTCCCAGTCTCTGACTGGACTCTGCTCAATACAGTGGAACTCCCATTAATTATGACAAGAGCATGGCCATGGAATCACACAAAGCAATGTAAAAAGTTGTGGCTCCAGCCCTTCCCTGAGGTGTGACCCATGTCTTCATGTGTGCCTCCGTAGAGTGGAGAAGATAATAGACTGAAGTTTATGGGGTTATTGGGAAGATTTCATGAGAGAATAATAGAAATATAAGCAGCACATAGTGTGGTAGTGGACAGCAACATGACAAGAGGGTATGTTTCTAGAAGTGTTTGTTGCTTCCTCAGGTTGGCCCAGGGAGTGCTAGAGATGCTGCTGGAAAGGGCATGTGAGGGGTGGGCTTGGGCCTGGGTATCTGTGGGCAGCAGGGAGCTGCATGGGGCCTGGAAGGTCTTAATATCCTCTCCCAGTTTAGCTTAGAGCTTCAGCTAAGCACCAAGGGCCAGGCCCTCCCTGGGGCCCCCCAGAGCACAAGTGGTCTGGCCTTCTCTCTAAATCTCTGGGGCTCAGATAAGTGAGGATGGGTCAGTGCCTCAGTCTGGGCCATTGTTGCTCTCGTGGCTTTTAAAGTCTAGTTAGTCATTTGGGACGCCTGGGTGGCTCAGTTGGTTAAGCGGCTGCCTTCGGCTCAGGTCATGATCCCAGCGTCCTGGGATCGAGTCCCACATCAGGCTCCTTGCTCGGCAGGAAGCCTGCTTCTCCCTCTGCCTCTGCCTACCACTCTGTCTACCTGTGCTTGCTTTCTCCCTCTCTCTCTCTGACAAAAAAAAAAAAACAAACAAACAACAACAAAAAAACAAAACAAAACAAAAAAAACTATAAAGTCTAGTTAGTCATTCATTTTACCTAATTATCCAGTGACCTAACACCAGCCTATAATGTTATTTTCCGCTAGGAATGACACCCTTGGGGTTTGGAGAGCTAGAATATTTTATCGGCTGCTCAGTGGCCGAACTTCCTAGCACTTGCTCACTGAGACCCTCCAGAGGGGAGCGGGGGCCCTGGCCCCATCCTGGGTTATCTGAGAATTGCACGACCTGGGAGCTAATCAATGGGCCATCCTTCAGGCTCTGGTGGAGTGCTGGGTCAGCATTGCCTTTGCAAATGGCTTTTCCTGGGCTCTTTATCTCTAGGAGGGGGGTCATGATAAGCAGTCAGAGACTTGGCAAACCTTGGATCTGAATCAGCAGAGTTGAGACAACTTGCATCCTAAGCACTAACGTGGCCCACCTGACACACTCCTCTGGGCTCTGCCTCTCCCCAGGGTGGTCCCGGAGAGCTGGAGCAGGGACCGTGTGTTCAGAAGGGCTCCAGAGACCCAGAGTGCCAGGTCCTCCCCTACCACCAGCCATCCCCCCTGGGGCCCATCTGCTCTGGAGAACACTTCTCCTTCACATGGGCCAGTTCCAGGGTGTATATTTCTGCCCTCAGCATTTGCCATGCCTCCCACCTTGCTGATGATGCTCTCTCCTTTCCCTGAATGCATATCCCAGTGTTCTCGAAGGCTCTAGGGAAATTTCTCTGGCTGCTTAGAGGCCCACTGACTTCCCTCCTCCCAGCCTCTTCTGAAATGGGTAACAAACCCTTCATTAGGTTTTGTATGACATGATTTTCCAGGCCTTTGCACATGTCAGGCTCTGTTGGCTTCTATGATGCTTGAGATTGCACAACCAGCCCTGCAGGGGTTGGGGCCTTAGGTACAATTCTGGGTGTTCTTTCCAGAAAGGAGTTTTCAGAGTTTTGCAGTGAGGGACAATGAGCTAGGTTTTCCCTACCTGGGGGTAGGAGAGGAGCACTGACCAAAGGTTTCCTAATCTGGCTTTGTGCCAGAAGTACCTGGGAAAATATTTTAAAAATACAATTCCTGGGGTGCCTGGGTGGCTCAGTGGTTTAAGCCTCTGCCTTCGGCTCAGGTCATGATCTCAGGCTCCTGGTATCGAGCCCCGCATCGGGCTCTCTGCTCAGCGGTGAGCCTGCTTCCCCCTCTCTCTGCCTACTTGTGATCTCTCTCTCTCTCTCTGTCAAATAAATAAATAAAATCTTTAAAAAAAATACAATTCCTAAACCTCACTGCTAAACATTCTGTTTTAGTAAATCTGGGGGCAGGGCCTGGGACTGTATGGTTTCAAGTCAGCTGGCCAGATCATCCTGAAGTCCTGCACTGTGGGAAGCCTGGCATAGAACAACACACGGGCTGGGCAATCAGCCCCACGATGATGCCATAATCTGCATTTGGGGGCATACTCTTACTTCAAGTATTCTTGTCCACTGCTCCCGTAAGCCACTGAAACCTGGGTTAGCCCAGGTGAATGTCTCAGTCTACTTTTCAAACATGAATAAGCTAGTAGACGTCCTCCAGGCTTCCAAGACTGAGTTAGGAAATGGGAAGTGGGCACCTTCCCACAGAAATAATTTAATCAGGAAGCACTTGACTTTTAATTCTCTTGGACTCTTAAGATTTAGTCGAGAGTAAATGAAGACTACCCTCCGCCTGCCTGAGTCAGAGCTGGAACCATCCCCGTGGGAGGAGCCCACCATTCTACCATGCCCTTGACCCCACAAGTGGCTGACTTGCTGGACCTTTCTCTGGTCCCAGAGTTGATATTCTCTCTGTCTCTTCAGCCACGGGTCTTATGTGAGTCTCTTCGAGTGGTCGTTTTCTAAAAAGAGTTTATTTGTCAGAGAGAGAGAGAGAGAGATCGAGTGAGCGCACAAGCAGGCAGAGTGGCAGGCGGAGGCAGAGAGAGAAGCAGGCTCCCTGCCGAGCAAGGAGCCTGCTGCGGGACTTGATCCCAGGACCCAGGGATCATGACCTGAGCCGAAGGCAGCGGCTTAACTGACTGAGCCACCCAGGAGTCCCAAGTGGTCATTTTCAACCCTGGCCACATGTTGGCACTGCCTACAGATATCTAGGCCTCTTGCATGGACATTCTGATGGCGGTGGTCTGGGTGAGGCCCTGGCCCCTGTTCTCATGGGCAGCTGGGATTGAGAAGCTCCTGGAACAAGCCATCTCCAACAGGAGATGAATAAGAGGAAAACAGAAGAAAATGCAGTCCCTTAGATATGGTACAGAACTCGCCTTACGACACTCTAGTTATTCCTCATCATGGGTGTACCTTACCTTTTCCAGGTAATTGGAGACTCTGTCATTGTTGCACACCATGTTTCCAGATGACACTGGCAGTGGATGTACCCCTGACCCCTGCTTGCGGACTGCCCTGACTTCTGCTGTTGACCCAGTTCCTTTGGCTACTATTTTCCTGACCTCGACTTTTCACTGAGCTCCTTCTGGCCTCCTCTTTTGATGATGGGAAGCTTCACTTTCTGTGCCTTGAAATGATCTGAGGGTTCTCTCCCTAGAATGTCACAAAGAGAAGAAAGGGGGACGGAAGTCTGTAGCCTTCCTGTGGGTGGCTCACCATTCCCTTCCCAATGACACATGTCCCAGGCTTGCACGTCTCGCTGTCCCCGGTGTGCGAGGGCTCCTGGCATGGAGTAAAGATTGTCTGTTAATCTCCCCCTCCCTCCCCACCGCCAACCCTGCCCAGTTTGGTTTCCAAAAGCAGGATGTGTTCTGTATGCTGAACCCTGGAAAGTTTTGCTTTTTTTCATCCTGTGTGGCTTCCTCACAATCCCCAAGGGAAGGCTGCACATCTTGTCTGGGCTTCCATTTCCTGCTTTCCCGGTTTGAGCCTGGTGCCGAGGCCTCGCCGGCCCCAGAAGTGCTCCCTGTATTAAATCCAGTTGTATTTCTTGCTCTTCCCCACGCTGGGCTCCCTCTCAGGGGCAGGCACGAGGAATATTAGTGTCAGCTTGTGTCTTCTCACTTCAGCAGGCTCTCTGTGTCCTTGTTGATGACACCCATGGTTTCATGGTCCCCGTGGTGTGGAGTTTACCCCAGGACAACAAGCTTGTGGTAGGAGAGGCTGAGGAGGCAGGGGTCGGCTTTGTTCACGGGGAGGTGTGTGGTTCTGGCACACTCTCAGATTTCCCAATCAGCTTCCTCTCTCTTTGCCATGGAATTACCCTCTCCCTTTGCAACGGGTTTATAGGACTCATTAGTTCTGCTATTAGAAACAGATCCCTATTAAAGTCAGTTAATAAACGGTGATAGTCTCTTGGTGGACCAGGAGCTGGGAGGACAGGAGCCTGATAACAACAACGCTGCAGGGGGAAACGCTGCTTCCCTTTTGGGGCGGGGGAGGGCCGCCTCCTACACATGCTGCCAATTCGAGGCCCTGCAAAGGGTTCTGTCACAGAAATTTAGGGAAAAGAAAGAAAAATCAATGCAGACTCTGTGTTTTAATCAAATGCAGGAAAATTGTCTTTGTGTAAAAAGATTCAACACAGGAGAACAAGATGCGTTCTGCATTTGACATAATGTGTTTCTCAGGCTGCCACGGGGAAAGGGCTCAGTGATTCTAAACCTCCACTGTCCACGACAGCGGCCACCGGCCGTGGGGCACTTGAGATTTGGCTAGTCCAAAGTGAGATGTTTTGTGAGTGTAACATCTGTGCTCGAGTTTGAAGACTGGATACAAAGAAAGAAAGTGAAATAACCAATTAAGTTTTTATATTGATTAAAATGATAATATTTTGTTATATTGGGTTAAATAAGCTATACATATATACACACACACACATATATGTGTATATATATATATATATATTTTTTTTTTCCCTTAGAGAGGGAGAGGGAGAGCAGGGGGGAGGGGTGGAGTGAGAGGGAGAGAGAATCCTTGAGCAGACTCCCTGATGAGTGCAGAGCCCCATGTGGGGCTCCATCCCACAAACCGGATATCATGACTTGAGCTGAGATCAAGAGCCCGACGCTTAACCGACTGAGCTATATTATTAAATTTAATTTTCCATGTTTCTTTATTCCTTTTTATTTTCTATTTTATTTTATTATTTTTTAAGATTTTATTTATTTATTTGACAGTGAGAGACACAGTGAGAAAGGGAACACAAGAAAGGGGAGTGGAGAGGGAGAAGTAGGCTTCCCGCCGGGCAGGGAGGCCGATGCGGGGCTCCATCCCATGACTCTAGGATCATGACCTGAGCCAAAGGCAGATGCTTAACGACTGAGCCACCCAGGCGCCCTCTTTTTTCCTTTTTAAAATATGGTCCCTAGACAATTCACAGTTACATCTGTGGCTCCCATTGGTGACTTACATTATGTTTCTGTTGTACAGCATGGAGGTGAGCTATCCCCCTATTGGACAGGGAGATGATGACTTCCCCCAGAGGTAAGGATGGCTCTCTGCTGGAGATGCTCTCTGGCCGTCTTGACCTCTCCTTTTCTCTGGAAGAGTCTGCTCTTCCTGGAAATCCCATCAGCAGAACATTGATGAGATGCCCCATGGGGAGGCATCTCCCATGAACTTGCTTTTGGAAACCCCGGCCCAGCTTATGCTTTCCCTTTGTTCAGACCAGAGGTATAACTTTGCAGAACCCAGCCTAGCGATCACATCACAGAGTTCAGGAAATCTCCACTAGACCTTTATGAAGCACCTCGTAAGTGTGGGGCACTGTCCTAGGCACTGGGATGCAGCAGTGGACACAGTAGATAAGCTCCCGCCCTCCTGGAGCTCGCCCTCCAGTGTTGGGAGCTGACAATAAACAGGTGCCTAAATAAAAGAATAAGATGCCTTGAGGGAGTGAGAGTGGCATGGATGGAGAACAGAGCTGGGACGGCGAGACAGAAAGTGATGTGGGGGCTTGCAGGCAGCTCCTTTAAATTGGGTGATCCAAGGAGATTGCATCCAAGTTGAGATTTGAAGGATGAGAAGGAGCCCGTCCTGTGGAGATGTGAAGGCTGAATGCTCTTCGCAGACAGATCAGCTAGTGGAAGGCCCCCAAGGCTTGACCTAGCTTGGTGTGTTTGAGGAGTGCAAGACTAACCTGGAGCCGTATGATAGGAACTGAGACTGGAGAAGCGTCAAGGACAGATCACATGGGGCCTATGGCCACATTGAGGCATTCCAGGTTTAGTGTAGGAGATTCTGCGAGCCCCTGGAGGGCTTTGAGGAGGGAGTGAAACCATCACTCAGGCTCCTCTTTTGAGGACAGACAACAGAAGAGCCTGGAAGCCAGAAGACCAGAGGCGGTATTTCCAGGCAAGACATGCAAGTGAGTGAGCCACCTGATGCCGTGGAAGTGGAAAGATGTGGTTGGATTCGAGAGGGAGAACTGCCTGGAGTGGCTAATTGCTTGGCTCTGGAAGGTGAGAGAAAGAGAGACATCATGGATGACCCCTGGGTTTTTGTCCTGAGCAGCTGGCTAGAGGAGGGTGGTATCCTTTACTAAGATAGAGAAGCCTCAGGAGGGATGAATTTTGCAAAAGGTGGCAAGTAAGAGAGGATCAAGAATGCAATTCAGACAAGTCAAGCTAAAGATTCCTTTAGATGTTCTGTGTGGACACAAGGAGGAGGGTCTTTGTTCTGTGCCCCCGGGTAGAGCTGGGGGAAAGTTCCACGCCTGTGATGTGGAACGCAGTGCCATGGGCACCTATGTAGCATTTAAAGGTACAGATCTGGACAGGACCTCCAGGGTTCTGGGGTAGCTAGGGAATGGGAGGGTGCTTTCAGGCCTTCCAGCGCATAGAGGTAGAGCAAAGGGGAAGACATACTTGACTGAAGGTGTAGAAGATAAACCTGCAATGTTGGAAGCTCCAAGCCTCAGTTTCTGTGAGCTGTCTCTGACCGTTCAATGAGTGTGTTTGAGGAGCTCCCAGGGAGGCCTCAGGCTGGAGTGGGGAAGAGGCCATGGCTCTGGGGATGTGTCGGGCAGTTCTCCTGCTGTTCCTGGGTTCCTGGGTCCTGCTGTCCCTGGAGTGGGGAAGAGGCCATGGCTCTGGGGATGTGTCGGGCAGTTCTCCTGCTGTTCCTGGCATGCTGTGGGAGCAGGTTTTGTTCAGGATGGGATTTTAGCCTGGTCTCGCCTTATGAGAGCAATATAGGAAAGCTTCATGGAAGAGGCAGGCCCGGAACAAGCTTTGAAGGGCAGGGAATTAAGATGGGAGATGGCCTTCTAGGTAGGAAACCAAATTAGAGACAGGAGTGAACGTGTGTGTGTGTGTGTGTGTGTGTGTGTGTGTGTGTGTATGTGGGTGAGTCCAAGGGATGAGGAGAAAAAGGACTTCTGAAGAGGTCTAATTTAGGTAAATGAGGGAAGTTGGTAAGTACCTCCATCAGAACTCCATAACATCTTGTTTTTGTCTCCCAAAATAGTGGTTTTATGTGGGTGTGTAAGGGAAACATGGCTGGGTAGGCTGGTGCCCCTGTGAAACTAAGTGTAGCACTTTTGAGGCGTGGAATGACGACATCACGGTATGTTTGAGGCTGATTAATCTGGCATGGGGTGATGGGAAAGCATGTTAATTTGTGAAATACGAGCACGATAGCTGTCACATCCAGGAGAGGTATGTAGGGCTGGAGACAGGGCATTGAGCAGCTTGTGCTGGATGACCAGAGGATCTGAGAGCCTTGAGGTTCTGGACCAGCCTCTAGGTGTCCTGTGTGAGAGGGGCAACCCCAAGAATCGAGGCCCAGGTCAGTGTGGTCCCTGGATTCAGATCCTCAGAAACCAGAAGCCCCTCATGGGCAGCTCCATGCAGAGGAAGGCCTCAGGTGTGATTCCCAAGCTCTCTTTGCTCTCAAGGGTTGGCCAAGTCTGTGGAGGGACAGTGGCTACCAAGCACATGGCCCCTCTTAGAGCTTGGAGCACCTGTCCCTATTGTGAGTGCATGGAAACTCGTCGTGTAATTATTTACAAAATGTCTCCATCACCAGCCTGGCCAGACTGCCACAGGGGCAGCCCCAGCCTGCCTTTGTGCATCACGGTGGGCCTCGACCCTAGCTCTGAGCCTGGTGGATAACAGGGGCTCAGTTCATGTCTCTGGACTGAGTGGGAACCAGTGGTGTCCTTTAAGTCGAGACTGACGGGCCTGGGAGGAACCTTATGCAAAGGAGTGAGCCCTACCTTCCATTTTCCAGGTAGCCCCATGTGGGAAGGAAGGGAGAGAAGTTGGGAATGCTCCTCTTACTTAGCCCTTTACCATCACAGAATGCTCACCATGAGCGTGGGCCTCAGGCTCCTTCCCCCGTATCCCTTCTGTGCTGCCACCTGGTCTCATCTGGCCACCTGATCATTTGGGACTTCTTTATAGAGTTTTTTATAAAAATATTTTGGTGTTTCCCCAATTAGGGGTGGACGTTGTTCCTTTGGACTCCTGAAACCCCAGACCAACTTTACTGAAAGCAGAATGCAGACCCGGGAGGGGCTGCTGGAACATGCCAAATGGCACTCGGGGTGAGCAAGAAACACCCCTGTACTCCCTCCCCTCATCCACCCCTGCACTTTCTCCTTTCCTCCCCCAAACACTGTCAGCAGCACCGTGTTGCCCTCCAAGGTGGTTTTTTTTTTTTTTTCAGGTTTTAAAACTTTTTATTGCATATTAAAAAAATTGTGCATTCCAATAATTAAAATCATTTGAACAAAAAAATGGCACTCTGATTAAACTGCGTTTTACAGCCTGCAGGACACCTTGGACCAGCTTGATTTTTTACTCTACATTTCCCTGTCGTCCCACCCAGCTTCTTCCTTCACCAACATGCAAGTTCTTTTCCTTCCCTGCCAGCCAGACAGGCAGATGGGAGAGGCAGGTGCCTTCGTTGTCAGTAGTTCTCCATTCTTTGATGTGAAAAGGGGCAGCCTCATTACGATTCGCCTGCTTGCTTCTCCTGTTCAATCATTTCTTTTGAAGGCAGTGGATTTTTCTCTTGTGTTTCTGTCTTCTTCAATTTCGACTTATCGAATTTCTCAATCTCAGCCATATCGGGTTTGTCAGACATGGTTGCAGAGGAAGCGGAGCGAGGTGCATGAGCGAGGGAAGACCGGTCTGCTCAGTAGCCGCCGCCAAATGCCCCTCCAAGGTGGTTTTAAATACTGATAAGAAATGTCCCTCTTGCCTCTGAGCTTAGTACTTGAGTTGACACCACCCATTCAAAACGATGGTTCTTGAAGTCAGCAGACCGAGGTAGAAGTTACTGTGTATCCTGCAGACCAAACACTTCTGGCAGTTTCACTGAATTCACTTTCCCCCTTCTGTTCTGCAGGTTCTGTTAGGTTTCATTGCATGGGTGGGGCTGCTAAGGAGTGAAGGGCAGGCTTGCCTCTGGGGGTGTTTGAGTTGTCCTGAGGCTCTGGGCTCTCTGTTCCCCCCCCCACCCGCCCCGTGCTACAGCACACAGGGGACAGCTGAGTGAGAGCCAGCTTTTTCCTTGACATCTTCTTTCAATGACTTGGGAGGAGGCATGAGGGAAAAAAATTCCAGAAGACTCTGTTTCATCACCATCAGGCTTTCAAAGTCATCGTGAAGGATACCAGATAAGATAGCACACTTAACTTTCCAGTTTTTTTATTTTATTTTTTTTAATACTGCAAAGTTTATACTGAGGTCTCTTAACATCTGGTCTTCCAGCTGCAGGTGTCCTCCTTGGTTCCCAGCTCCACACTGGCCCTCAAGCCTGGATGGGTTTGAGGACAAGACGGCAAAAGTCATGTCTGGTGGCAGTTAATTGGCTTGTCTCATCGGGACTGGAGACAGCACTTTAACACATGTACCCCAGGGTTGAGTGACATGGCTTCGGTCTGTTTGAGCCTGTTCTGTCATGGAGATGCTCCTCGCTTTTGTCCATTCTCGCTGAATCTCATCCTGAGGTTTCCATGAACCCTCGGCCCCCTGGCTGGTTAGGAAAGCCACATGCTGTGTTATTGAAAATGGGATACATCTTAAAGATGGCCAGATTTCGTGTTCTAGTTGTGAGCGAAAAGATTTAGAGAAGTTTAGAATCTGAGGGAGAAGTTAAATATTTGACTGTGTTAAGAAAGAAAATCTCAGCTGAGGATTTCATATTTCAGGTCTTAAAAATGAAGTTCAATGTGTGACTGGCAAGGCTATATTTGAGGCTGTGTGGCGGGGAAACCCCTCCTTTCAAGGAGTTCATATTGTCTGGTGGGTGGAGAAGCAGGGGTGGGGAGATGAGAGGTGAGAAGACGGTATCTGTAGATGCCGAGTGCAGGAAGTCTGGGGGTGGACCTGGGGGTGGGCAGGCTTCAGGGTGGAGACTGAAAAGTTTCTCCCAAAAAGTGCCATCTGGAGCACGACAAAAAGACACCATCTTACCACCAAGGGACAAGATGGACTCCTACGTGAGCGGGCACTGTCATAGTATGTGACCGGGGCCTCCCTTAGTTTTGTCTGCATTTTGCAGTGAGAGGACGTGACCCTCTGTCCACGGAGGCTTCAAGAGACAACACTATGGTTCTCTTTCCCTCTGTACTTGCTTACCAAAGGCCTCTGATTTCCCGTGTTGCTTCAAGAGCTCATGGGTCTACAGCTCTTTTCTGGTTACTGTGCCTTCTCACTGGCTTTCAGGGGCAACAGTCAGCGGGTGGAAAGAGAGGGAGCAGAGTTCCAAGGGAAAGAGGCAGCATGACCAGCTTCTGTGAATTTTGCACTTTCCCTTGTTTGGTTAAGCGTCTGTTTGCAGAACACCCGCTTTGATTATTGCAATAGTCCTCCATTTAAAGTGTGAGGAGCCCTCTTGACCCCATACAAGCCAGTCATAAAAGAATGTTTTAAGAAAAAGTCTCTGAAGTAGAATTCTATTTACAGAAGTGCAATCTGAACACAGTCTCCATCTGTATAGCAGGGGGTGGTGAGGGCCCTCATGGGGTCATGCTTGCATTTGGAACACAGCAGCTTCCTCTAAAAGGCGCCATGCATTTTAGCTACAGTAATAAATATTAGCCCCATTTTGCTGTCAGGAGGCCAAGAAACAGAGAGGGGAGAAGTGCACATTATTTGCAGCCTCCTCTCCTGACCCACCAGACTGCTTGGTATTAAGAGGCTGTTTAACAACAAAAGGAATCCTGTTCTTGTTGCTAGGTTGATGGGATGCTCATGAATATCCATGACACTTGTGCATATTCATGAAGCAAGAGTGTGATTGACAACCCATACACCTCAACCGTTTCCTGGAGCGCCCTCAAAAGGCCTGTCTCCAGCCTGGGATTTTCCCCCACCTGGATGGGCTCTGTGAGGACTAGACTCCTTCAGGTAACATCTGCCTGGAGGACCACCTGGGGGTACTTGTTCTCATTTATGCACAGAGGATGCCTTCCTTCATCCAGTTTTTTCCAAGCCCTGCTTTGGAAAAATAAACATTTTCTCCCCACGATGACTCCCCCATCTATGGGCAGCATAACTGGTAATGGAAGCCGATACTCCTGGTGTGGCCAACCCAGCCGCCCCAGGAGCCAGTTTCTCTCCAGGTCAGAGGAGAGGAGGAGGTGAGAAGCCTGGTGCTCTGCAGGTGGGCCCCTAGGCTTTCCTCACTTGGTGTTTCATCAAACCTGGGATCCAAACCCAGGCATATGCCTTCCTGGTACCCATGCTTTGGACTCAAGGTAATGCTGTTTGCTTTTATTCCAAGCAGCTCTGAGGCATGAGAATGATAGCAGAGTCTAGAAGCTACTCAGCATCTAGATCCTGCCCCTCATCCCTAGTCAGAGGTGACAGGTGGATGTATGTGTTGAAAATATGGAATGCCTGTTCTCCTTCCTGCATGTTGGTTTCCCCTGCAGCTCCCATTCCCTGTTCCCCCAGGTTTGAAACTTCAGCCCTTTCTGAGTAGGCTCTGAATCTCCCTCACGTCCTGACGTGGTCAGGGTGGGTGGTTTCCACCATACATGCCACAGAATATGCGGAGTTCTGCCACTTGGTATATTGGTCAGTGTTCTCCAGAGAAATAGAACACACACACACACACACACACACACACACACACACACACACACACAGAATATGTTCTTTCTGAGAAAGTTCCTGGGTAAATACAAGAGGAACATAAGCTATCTGGAATACCAGCTTGGCTATCAGAAGGAATGAGAAAAGTCGGCCCCACAGGAAGACATGTTTGAAAAGCCTGCTGAAACATCAGGTAAAGAGGCTTAACATCTGTAAGCAACACAGTAAGTCTTCCATTGTAGTAGGTCCCAGAGCCAGTGACTTAAGAATCTTGATCTTGTTTGACAGAAGACTGCTTTCCTTTTTTATCGGGTGTTCTAGTTCTCATTGTTGTGCATGGAAATAAACCAGGTTTGCAGTAAAAGAAATAAAAATTATGATGTATTATCTAGAAACAGAATATGTATATTTACTCTTACTTATCGATGGATGATAAGACAGATTTTTTTTTTTTATTCCAGGGGCTCTTACAATGGAGCTTTGTATTTGAAGAGAGAGCTTAACTCCCTAGATGTTTACTCTGAGCAATCGGCTCACGTGACTATGGAAGCTGGCGAGGCCAAAATCTGTAGGGTTGGCTGGCAGGCTGCAAGGTCCGAGTCCAAAGGCTTCTTATAGTGGGCAGAATCACCTCTTCTCAGGGGATCTCAGTCTTTTTCTGTTCAGGTCTTCAACTGTTTGGATGAGGCCCACCCACATCATGGAGAGTAATCTGCCTGACCGCGTGTCCCCTCATTGATTGATTTTTTTAAAGTGTGTGTGTGTGTGTGTGTGTGTGTGTGTGTGTCTTTTAAGTAATCTCTACACCCAATATGGGGCTTGAACTTAAAACCCCCAGATCAGGAGTCACATGTTTCAGTGACTGAGCCAGCCAGGTGCCCCGCCACTGCCCCTGATTCCAATGTTCATCTCATCTAAAAAATACCTTCCCAGAAACATCTAGAATAGTGTTTAACCAAATATCTGGGTATTGTGGTGTAGTCAAGTCACATAACATGAACCAAAGCGCTTCCTTGACGCTTGATGTCAGAGATGTGTTCAGACCCTGGTGTGTTCCTCTGTGCTCCTCGTAACTGAGCTTGAAAGATTTTTTCCAGAATGAGCCTCTTGGCATGAATCTTTTAAGTTGTATATCATCCTGGAAGAAAAACCTTCCATGGTTGGAGCCCCAGTTTGAAGCTGAGTTTGTGGGAGAGGTGATGCTCCTGCCCCTTGTTTTCTTCCTGTAGGACACCTTCTTGGAGGCTAGGACCTTGGCTGCAGCATCCTCACGCCTTCAGTACTCAGCCCCAGACCTTGCACAAAGGAAGAGCTTAGTCAGTACTCTGAGCTGACTCTGGCAGAAGCAGCTCGGCGAGAAGTTCTCTTCATGGTCATGGGGTGTTCAGCTGACTGTGCCTCTGGGCGGTGAGCCACGCCTGCTGCTGCCAGGACACTGGTCTCTGTCCTGTGTGGCCACCCTCGGCAGACCATTTGTGGGTTTTGTGGTCCCATTGCTTGGGCTGCCTGCCTCTGATTTGACCACGTTCCTCGGAATCAGGGGTGCTTTCTTTCCCCTCCAGCTAGCCTCGCCCCTCGGACCAGGCCCCTGAACACGGAGTTCAGGAAAGGTTGACTCCCGAAGTTCATCAGAGAGCCAGTCTGGGTTGCATTAATAGGAAAAACATTAGTAAGAGGGGACTGAGAGAGTGAATTAGTCGCAGAGCTTTCTGAGGAGTAGAAGACTAAATAATCAGGATAAAATATACTGTGATAAGGAAGCCTGTCCTTTTGTTTACTGACATGCATCTCTGCTTCAAGCTTTTTAAAAAATGACTATTTCATTGATAAAGTGAATGTGTGGAGGTAATAAAAGAATGAATGGAAATTTACCTGTGAACGTCTCTCTAATTGAGTACCTATCCGTGGGATGAATAGCGGAAGCAAATTATCCATGATGGGCCAACTCTTTGCTTTTCTAGGACTGTGCATTCTGTTTTTCCTTTTCAATAGAGGACATTGTCTCCTCCACCAAATTAGCCAAACATAGATAATGTTGTCAAAGAATTGCTCCATTAGATTTTACAGATGCCTGACACCAATACAAAAGCCTCTACCCTCACCGCATTTCAACTTCAGTTTTTTCCTACATGACTCAAAAAATTTGTTTTGTGGGGTGGAGATGATGGGTTTGACAGGTTTTTAGAACAGAAGATAAAGAGGAGTTAGCAATATTTGTTGGGTGATTCCAGCAAATTCCATTAGGCTGTATATCATTGGGACAGTAGAATGGGTGGGAGCACTGCTCAGAGGGACATTTCTATTCCACCCAGAAAGACCATGTTTCTGACCATGCTGGCAAGGTTTGAGTGGTGTGCTTCCAGAGAATTTACCCCATATAGAAGGAGAAAACAGCTGGAACTTCAGAAAGTGCTCCTGGGCCTAGGAAATGGACGTTGTAGTTCTTCTCTTCAGAGCTTCCTGAGTCTGGGGTATGGAAACACAGAGTCTGCAGGGGAAGGTATATCCCAGGGGCTGGGGAGAGGCACAGGGACTAGACACCACTGAGATTTCTCTTCTATATCACTGTGGCATAGTCATGTCTTATACTCCAGCTGTAATCTTAGGCGCTTGGTATAGAGTTGAAAGAGACAAGTTCATGCATAGGCACAGGGGTCTCTCTTGGGGGCTTCTGAGGATAAAGGCTATATTCATTTGGACTCTTGATTATAGGCAAACCCATTTGAGTCAAAAGGGATGTTTACTAACTCATGTAGTGGAGAAATTTAGGGGGTCTGCATTCAGGCAAGGCTGGATCCAGCAACACAAATAATGCCCTTTCTCTCACTTTCTCCTTCTCTTGGCCCTGCTCACCCCGATGCTCATCCATGTCTGGGTCTCCTATTCTCTTAGTGCAGATAGGCTCACTTCATACAGTCAGGGATGATGTCTGCTAGCAGCTCCAGGCTCACACGACTCCAGCTTGGCAAGTCTGTGGGAAGCAAGCTTCCTTTCCATATAGGACTATATGGACATGGAAATGATTGACCTTCCTGGGTCAAGTGTCCACATAGATCAGTGACATCTAGGGAGATGTGATACTGTAATTGTTTCAGCTTGGCACACCTCTGTAGTCAGAGGCTGGGGCTGGGGCAGTATGATGGATGGCCCCCCAGAACCATCTAGAAAGCAGGGCGAATGGTTCCCCAAAGGAATCACAGTTGCAACGAGAGCAACCCATTTCCAGAACTCAAAACAAAACAAAACAAAACAAAACAAAACAAAACAAAACAAAACAAAAAAACAGGAAGAGGCCTGGGCTGGGAGACTGGTGACCCCAGACAGAGAAGAAATGCCATGTGAGAGCCTTCAGCTTGGTCAGCCTCATCTCACATGTACCCAGGCATCCAGCTGGGCCCTTCCTCAGCTCTGTGAAGGCTGACCGGCATTCAGCAGGTATAATGAGGTGGGAGCACCTAGACGTTTCCCTGGGGGATTACAAAGCTTCTTGCTCCCCTCAGTTATGTTGCATTTGCCATAGACTTATTTTTAAATGCAATATTCTATCTCTCTAGCTTCCTGTGTTTGAGAATAATGAGACTTCTCAGCTGCATGGGTTTTATGGTGAAGTGGACCCCATACAGGAGGAGTCCAAATTCTCTCCCTTTTCCTTTCCTTCTTGAAAAGGAGAGGCTCCTGGCAACCTCCTACCTAGGATTTGCAGAATTATGCATTTATTCTGTCAATATTTACAGAGAACCTGTTGTGGAAAAGACCCCGGGATCAGCCTCAAACAAAACAAGCCCAGGCCTGGCCTCAAAGACCAGCAGGGAGGTCAGATAGTCAATAAAAACAAAACCATCACCCCACTGGTGAATGCATTTCTCGGTGGCCTGGGATATGCACTCCAAAGAGGCAGAAGGGGTGTTAAGACCATTCAGGACTGAGCTGGCTCCTGGGGTGGGGAGGTTTCCTTGAGAAGGGGATGTTGAGCTGAGAGCTGAAGGGCGGCTGACTTTTGGATTTTGAGAAGGCGAAAGGACTGGGGAGAGGGGGAGCAGGTTTGGACGCCAGGGCTCTGTGCAGGGAGATAGGGGCTGCTACCCAGGAGGGGCCGGGGGAATAGGCACCATGTGGTTTGCAGGAAAGCTGTGGGCCTCCTGGATGGAGTCAGAGGAGGTGTGGCAGTGAGGAGAAGGAGAACCAGGGTGATTACAAGGCTGTGGCCCCAGGGAAGGTGGTGCCTTCCGCTGAGGTGCAGGAGGCTGGGAGGAAGCCTCTCTGGAGGAAACAGGCACAGGTGCATCCATTGTCTTGGATATTTTGAGTTGGAGGAGATGCCAGAGAAGCAGCTGGGTATATGGGTCTGGGCCTGGAGCCGCAAGTGCAGAAGCTTTCAGCCCAGAGATGGTGAGGGAGGCTGTGACAGCAGGCACCTGTGTGTGCAGGTGGGGGAGACCAGGCCCTGGGCCCCTAGGAACTGAAGCATTTGGAAGTCAACAAACAGATCAACCTGATTGGGCGACGGGGACGTCCTGCCTGTGATAAATCATGCCAGTGCTGCCCGGGCTGCTGACGTGTGCTCTGAGGACCCCCCAGGGTTCAGGGGCCTGTCGCTGGGTGATGGATGAAAGCTGCTCCCACCCACCCACCTTCTGCTGGTGCAAGCTTCCCGCACTGCCAGGTAGTCCCTTGGGAAGAGAGAAAATAGCTGAGTAGGCTCGTGGTGACAGCCTTTTAAAAAGTGACTTTTAAAACTTCTTAATAATTGTTGATTAAAAGGCCCATTGCTCCGAAGACTCTGTTTGTGGAAGAAAGTCATTTTGGAAGAAATTTCTGGGGAGGTGGAGTGTTCCAGCAAGTTGGCGAGGCGGCATTTGCGGCTCCAGCCTTAGATTTCAAAAGCCACTAAAAGCCCCTCAAGAAGGTGCTGCCACGCAGTCACTTGGAGAAAGGGAACCACTGGTCGGGGAAGGAGAAAGTGCCGGCTTCGAGGTGTGCCGTGGCCAGGGGGAGGGGGAAGCAGGAGGCCCCAGGTCACTCCCTCGGTGGGGCAGGCCTAATCAGGTGGCTCCCCCACCCCCCTGCACTGCCCCTACATGCTCCTGTCTCGCCCTGGCTGCCCCTGCTCTCCTATTTGGAATGACCCCCTTGCAATGCTGGCTTTCCCCTAGCAGGCCATGGTGTGTGCTGAGAGAGAAGGCTGTCAGGGTGTGAGGGGTCAGATGAATGCCACAGAACATCCATGGCTCCTTCTCTCCTTGCTAAATGGTCAGGGTCCTGTCAGGCTGCTGGTCCTTGGTGTGCATCCTGTCTCTGTCCTGGGTTTTGTTACTCCCACGTGGGACTGCCCCAGCAAATGCAGGCAGGGAACATGAATAGCCTGTGTGCATGTGTGTTCTCAGCTTTTCTGCAGTTGTCAAGGTCAGGGAAGCTAGACAAGCTGGCCAGGGGAGGGCTGGCCAGCAGAACCACCTGGGATTGAGATGAGATCATTCAGTTTGCCTCTAGCACACAACCACCTCCAGCTGGGGGCTGTTGGGAGAGGGGAGGGGAGACTTCCTGCTGCCCCAGCCACGGCACCAGGTGTTTCTGGGACCCACTGGAATTCTAGGACCTGCCTCACAGCTCCGTGCTCAGGGTGGACAGGCAGGCTTCTGGGAAGGCCTCTTGCCTGCCAGGAACTCAGGAGAGGTAGAGGGAGACAGTGTCTGTGGACACGAGGGTCCAGACCTGCAATTTCTCTGAGTCCTAGCCCCGAAGCACAGTGGAATGCTTTAGAGACTTGGTGAATTCCCCTTCTCTGCTGAAGGTGGCTTGAATGGCATGGGATCTTGCAGCCAATTTCCAGAGTCTCAGACTAGAGAGAGTCTCAGAAATGGCTCAAACCTGGACTTTGCAAAGGAGCAAGAGGCCCCCGTGTTGGCTCTAGGTGCTGGAATTGTGGGACTGGGGCCCAGGGGGGGTTGGGTAAGTTGCAGTGTCCCAAGACTTGTGTTTGTTTAGTCCTAGCTCCCTTTTGAGGGGGAGAGGGACAAGGGGACCAGGTAAGGCCATGGCTGCCTGGGTTCTCTCCCACCCTTTCTCCCTCTCTTTCCTGTCTGTCCGTGCGTCCATCCATCCATTTTAGCCCTCTAGGCTGGGGATACAATGGCTAAGTTCCATGTGCTTGGGTTGGGGGGCCAGGCAGGAACCAGAGAGCTATGTTGTCTGTGTGAAGAGTGCCATTTTTGGAGAGCATGGGGCTATAGGAGCCCATGGATCTGGAGGGACAAGAGGCTTCCTGGGATCTCGATCATTTCTGGACCTTCCCTGGTATAGCCGGGTACAGCTGTCACAGGCTTTTGTGAAGGTGGCTGGGTGGGAGCTTGGTGAGCACAGCTTGACCGGGAGAGGAGGCAGAGACCTGATTTCTGCCCGGTGTGTACGTTGTCGTTCTGCTTTCCTTGTGTAAATGCAGGTTTGTGAGTTTTCTCTCTAAACCGAGTCTCACTGTTGGGCTGACAGAAAGCCGTGTCCAGGAACCACATACATGGGAATGGTTCATGGGTTCATAATAATGAAATCTGGTATTTTTAGACACTTGCCTTGGCAGACCCCTCCTCCCAGAACCGATTCCCTTCTTTGCACTCTCACTCTCTCTCAGCTCCTCTGGGAAGTGAGGCAGCTGGCTTAGCTGAACTTCAAAGATGATGACATTCTGAACCTCTAGAAAACATTTTTTGGAATCTCAAAGTGCATGAATTAAAATGTTATTTTTACTTCTTTTCAGCCTGTTGAGGAGCAGACTGTGAAGGGGCACACCAGCCCAGGAGAAAGCACGCCAAGTAGCCGTGTGGGGACCGAGCAGATGTCTGCGGGTGAGTGGGGCACAGGGACATCAACCATGAGCTTGATGCTCTTGGGCTGCTCCTTGTGTTGGTCCGGCCACACATGCTGCTGAGTCCTCAAAAGAAGGAAGTGCTTTTAGGCCTTGCAGTCCTCGGATGAGGAGCAAATGGGGAAATCTGGCACATGTGGGCTTCTGTGAGCATGAACTAGGTGCGGGGGGCTGAGTTTCCAGAGCTTTGCCTGGTGTTTATGGCAAGACTGGCTGACCAGAGCTTGTACCTGGAAAGGGAACCCTGCCCGAGGGCTGCGGAGACCTCTGGATCAGGGAGAAGGAGCTGGGGCTGAGGTAGGGGACGTAGCGGGGGGGAGATGGACAAAGGGGACCTCCACCCTGGGAACAGACAGAGTTGCAACTGAACGCTAAGAAGGACTGAGAGGTGGAGGGGTCATGAAGAGGATGAGGAGTCTTGGACTCAACACGGTCTGGTTTTTAACAGAGGTAGGGACAGTCACTGGTCAATTCGAAGCTTTTTGGTTTTGTTAATCTGATAGCATAGATTTGTTTCTCTGTGGTTACAGAGCAGCCTTGTGTGTTTATCTGAGAGACAGCTGTGTCAGGGACACTTTAGAAACTGGTTGGGGTTGAGAAGCCCTGGTAAGTGGAGTAAGAGGAGAGCAGGGAGGAAAGGGGGTGTGTGGGGCAGGGTGCCAGGGGCCCAGGGTATGTCAGCGTCTTCAGTGCTTGGGAGCTGCCGTGAGTCCCCAGAGAGGACTCCAGAGCACCCCCCACTGCGTCCCCCCATGATCTGCCTACATTCACATGCCCCATATCACGTGAATACCAAGCTTGGGCATTACATGTCCCTTTCTCACTGGTGGTGTTTCTGGGTGGGGAATTTGGAGGAGGAGGCATGTTTCCCAAGACCTCATAGGGACTTGGCTCCTGTGAACATCTGTATCTCTCTCCTGAGCTTCCACTAGATCCCATTTCACTCTATTCAGTAGGTCCTACTGGGTGTCAGTCCTGGGAGATGCCCTGTTACAGCTGCCTGTGACCCTCTGAGTGCAGCTGGGAAATCCTGTACCCTGTGCTCACTTCTGGGAGATTCTTTTTTTTTTTTTTTTTTTAAGATTTTATTTATTTATTTGACAGACAGAGATCACAAGTAGGCAGAGAGGCAGGCAGAGAGAGAGGGAAGCAGGCTCCCTGCTGAGCAGAGAGCCCGATGTGGGACTCGATCCCAGGACCCCGAGATCATGACCTGAGCCGAAGGCAGCGGCTTAACCCACTGAGCCACCCAGGCGCCCCACTTCTGGGAGATTCTTAATGACTATCAGTATCTCCCAGGCTCTGGGTGCAAAGTCCTTCTATAAAAAGAAATTTGCTCAACTTTTTTTAACCCTCTATTTCCCAAGCATATCTGATCACAGATCCCTTTGGTTACAGAAAACCAATGAAAACCCTACACCAGTCTCTTCCCCCCACATGCAATCAAGTGTTCCATATTCTTATGCCAACTATGCAATGGACTCAGAAACTCTGAATTTCCTCCCACTGTGGAAATTAGGCAGGGCATTTACCCCCCAGGCCTGCGGTGGCCTCCCCCAAGCTCGGGACAGGCCTGTGAGAGCCAGAGCGCAGACATATCTGTCAGGCATCACGACTTAGCAAGACCCCTGCCATCTTGAGCACGCAGGCTGGTTCCTTCCTGGTTCAGCCTGAGCAGCTGGCACAATGGCCAGTCTGTATGTTCACCTTCATGGCCAGATGAAACTCACCTGGGCCCAGGAAGCTCCACAGAGGACAGGACGTGAGCAGAAACATTCTATCTGTCGAATCTTCTCTCCCCTGCAGCAACACAGGCCCCGGGCTGTTCTAAATGCCTTGTTTTGCATATAGTGATGAAATATTTAAGGAAGTTCTTCTCGCTTTGAAAACCTCTTTGTCAAGGTACCAGGGGCAGCCTGAACATGGGATAGAAATCCCTGCAGCTTGGAGAGAGGAGCAGAGGGACACAGGGAAAGAGAAACCCTTCCAGAGGTTGGGTATTCCTTGACAGGGATCAGGAATGGCTGTGGGGTGGCCATCTCCTGCCATCTTCTCACTGGTGGCTGTGCAAGGTGGGTGCCACCAAGCCTCGGAGGACTTGATTTTGATGAGTGTTGGGTTGGAGTTTTGGACTGGGAGGCTTGTGGTGTGTCCTTGAGAAGTACTTGTCTCTCTGAGATTGGGGTTCTCCACTGATAAGACTACATGGTAGACCAGACGCTCTCTGGGGCTTTTCAAGGTTTAGTTAATAGGACTGGGAAGCTGGTTTGTCTCTTCATGTTGTTTAGTTACCAATGCTTCCTTGATTCCCGGTGGGGTAAATTGAACCCTATGGCTATCCTGGAAGGGAAGGCTGTACCTAGAAGGCCCACCCAAGTGAAGCTTGCTGAGGCTCATACAGACCCAGCTTTCCTGCCCACAGAAATGTCGCTGGAGCTGGGGTGGCCATATTGAAGGGTCAGTGTGGTACACTGACTGCCACATTTCTGAGCCGACCTCCTGGGGATAGCTCTGTGACTTGACTTCTTTTGAGTGTGCATCCCTGTCTGGGTCATGGATGGGCTCTGGTCTGGGCACAGACATAGCAGCAGCTCCTGGGCACTTCTGATACAAAGTGCCAGCCTCTTCAAGGCCTCTCCCTGCCCTCTGTCCTGGCTCTTCACTGCCCTGGCCCCAGCAGCGTGCATGTGACCTGACCTCAGTCGGAGGTGACCCTGGAATGGTCCGAGCAGCTGCAGAGCCCGAGTCTGTGCCTCGCTGGTGATACAGCCTCCATGTTCAAGGGCGCGTGCCTGCCCATCTCCCAGGGAAAAAGTGAGCAGCTCCCCCTCGGATGATTGATTAACATCCTACATTTCCCTTTGCCAAGGAGCCTCAGAAGCATACAGGCAGATGGCTTCTCTGGGAATTCCTCTGGGGAACCAGGCTTCTGCAGATCCACATGTGGAAATCCAATATTCAGATGAGAGAAGAAATTGGGAAAGAAAATATGCTCTTCCCCTCCCTCAGTTAAAACCTGGATACAGAGCTGGAGGGGTCAGAAATAGCTTCAACCCTCTCATGGCTCCCTTCCTTGTCAGAGGAAGAAGAACAGACCTGGGGCTTCTTCTAAGTCTGGCAAAGAGGTGTCCAAAGGGCTCTGAGGAAGCAATTCAGTTGAGTGAGCAATTCAGTTGAACAGGCTTTACTTAAGCAACTGCTATCCAAGGCCTGGGTTTGACACGGTGTGGGGTCAGGTCCCACAGCGTATGGCTTAAAAGGCACAGACTCTTGGCCCAGACTTAGGTTCTAGTTCTGGCTCTGCCATGTACCAGCTGTAAGATCTTGATCCAGGGGCCTAGGCTGTCTGAGCCCCAGGTTCTAAGTCTGTAAAATGGGGGTCATAGTCCTTGTCCCATAGAGCTGTTGAAAGGATCAAAGGAACATGTGCATTTGACATGTGGAGCACGGGCCTGGCTTGGATTGGATATACTCTCCTTAAACACAAGACCCCCAGCCCCTCAGGAGACACAGGGGATGTGCCCCATGTTAGTGGTGACAGAATGGAGGCTGAGGTTGTATGGGTTTTCTCAAAATCACTTGGGCTGTTACTGATAAAGCCGGGCTGGCATTGGGGTCTACAATTTTGCAGTAGGCCAGATGTCTGAGATGGGGGTTGCTGCCCCGGTGTGAGGTGGTCAGGGCTAAAGAAGAGCCTGCTTATGGTAGGGGCTATGCTCTGTTGTCACTGCTTTTTGGCAAATGTTGGGCCATTAAGAACACATTTCTTATTTAAATGTTTTCTTCCTGCTCAAGAAAAGAGTTGCCAGAATGCTGAGGCATTCGAAAATCTACCCAGATCCATCCCCCTAAGTGGGCAAAGGCAGTCCCCCATGGAAGGAGGGTTTGGGACCACTTTCCCCAGAGCCCCGACCTTCCCCATCCTGCTCCGAACCCATGTTTTACGGTGCTGCTTGCTCTCCAGCATTTGGCTTCTCTTGTTCCTTTCCTTGAGGTTTGGTCCCATTAATGTTTATGAGCAAATAAAACTTGGATTGCTGCTTTGGGCCATGGGATCACTGCTGACTTGGGGAGGGACATCTAATTTAACATAATCCTGCTCTTTCGACTTTCCATGACCTCCACTGGCTTCTCCTCTGGGAAGATGAGCAAAAGGAGTGGAAATGTGATTAAAGCAGAGTCTCGCCTCCCTCTTCTAACCTTGGTGCTGTCAGTCCCTTGCTGGGGGTGGGCTGAGAGTCAGGTAGAGTGTTGGACACATGGATGCTGTTGTGTGTTGATGCCTACATGGACAAGGGCATGCAGGGTTGAGCAACCTTTGGGACTCATGAGCTCTGGGGTGTCATGAGTGGTGTATGAGTTGGTTTCCTACAGAAGGAGGTCTTGGCACAGGGATGGTGGCTGTATTTGATCATAGGCATGAGGACACCCCCATTCCTTCTTCGGAGCAAGAAACTGAACAACAGAACTCATTACTTCAAGGGTAAAATCTAGTCAGACTGGTGTGTGGGACCCTATAGACACTTATGTTTGTGCCATATGTATCATTTTTATTTTCCTAGATGTACAGAGTCCTGTATGGGCTTCTTTTCAGTGGGTTCGGAGGGCAGTCTTGGGTGGGAGGGGCGCAGAGGGGGGCACGGTGGCATAGGAGCTACAGGGGGTGAGAGGCTGTACTTGACCACATTCTGGATCGCATCTTGAGGACGGGCAACATATTCCTTCTGGGGCTGTTGATGGGGCTGTGAGCCAGGCAGGAGGAAGTAATTATGTCATTATATGTCACTCTTGTCTCAAGGGGCCAAATTAGCTGACTCTCCAAAACTAGGGTTTACTTTTGACTTTTTAATTTACAGGCTGATGCAGATGCATACTAGTTCACTCCTAAATTTTTCTGGAATAGTTCAGGTGTGCCTGGTATAGTGGGAGAGACTGAGGGTAGCAAACACGGTTCTGACATGAAAGATCTGAGTGGCAGGGACCATGGAACAGAGCACGGCCCATGACAGTGCTCAACAGGATGGGAGGATGGGTAGAGGAAAGGCTTGGAGAAGGTCAAGGGCAGGCACCCTACAATGGATGCACAGGCTCCCTGGGGGTGGGGGAGGGGGAGGTGGACTGGCCCTTGAAGGACAAATTGCATTTCCACAGGTGGAGAGGGGGTGGTCAGGGCTTCAGGGAGCAGTCTGTCCAACACGTAGGAGTACAGATGGAGAGACAAGGGTGATTTGTTGAGAGGTTCTATGGAAGGAAGTCCTGGGGAAGTGCCTGGAAAGGGTGAGACCCTAATGGGCTTTGAAGATGCTCTGTGGATATTTGTTGAAGAAATCTATGTGTGCATTCGTTTTATCTGACACGTATTTACTGAGTGAGTACTGCGTGGTACTCTGCTGGGGGCTGGGTGTGCAGCTGCCAACAGGTAAACGTCACTCTCTTGTGAGTTTACATTCTAGCAGGAGAAGATAGTAAACAAATAAATACAGCATATAAATAATGTATGCAGTACATTAGGGAGAGCTAAATGTAAGGGGAACAGAATGAGTTGCACCATGGAGAGGAATGGGGGCACCAGAGCGGGGTGTACGTGCGTTCGGGTGGGGATTGCAGATTTGACCAGGGTAGCAGAGTCGGCCCTCTGTGACAGGAGGACATCTGAGTGGTTTGAGAAGGAGTTAAGGAATTAGCCAGATGAATACTTGGGGGGAGAGCATTTTAGGCAGAGCAAATAGCAGGTGCTTAAGGGCCTGAAGTAGGAGTGTGCCTGTTCTTCTCAAGGAGCTGCTGGAGGCCCAGGTGGGGGGTGGGGGGGAAGCTGTGGGTTGACCCAGGGGGTAGTGGGAGGAGGCCAGAGCGCCCCCGGGGACCCTGGAGGGCAGCATCAGGTTTGGGCTTCACCCTCGGTGATGTGGGACCCTCTGGGAGACAGACTGGAAGAGATCTGGGGGATCTTCTGTTTTAAAAGGATCTTTCTGTGTGCTTTGTGTAAACCTGGCCATTTTAGGGGCAAGGCCAGAGGCAGAGAGGCCACTTGGGAGGCTGCTGTGGCCCCCAGGCGAGAGGTGATGGTGGGCTTGGCTGGAGAGGTGTTGCGGAGGTGGTGGATAGTGGTTCTGTTCAGGACAGAGGTTTCTCAACAGGCTGAATGTGACTGTGAGAGACCGGTTTCAGCCTCCGCAGCTGGGCCCGGCTTCGGGTGGAGCAGGCTGAAGCTGGATCAGAGATCCTGTGGACTTGACAAGTTGGGGCTCCTTGTTTGCTGTCTGCATGGACATGCATGTATGTGTGTGGGGGGGGTGGTTAGCTGGTTTTTCTCATCCGGAATTCTGGAGAGGTTGGAGCAAGAGTTGTGCATGTAGGGGCCATTGGCCTTTCCATGGTGTTAAAGACACAAGATGGTGTGAGACCACTGAGGGATAGAGAGAGGCTGACTTGTTACTGAGTGTTAAGTACCAGGGGTTCTGTTGGGCACTTCTTGCATCCCTCTCTGTCTCCACCTCAACCCGACCAGGTAGGAGCAGTACAGAAGAGGAACCTAAGGGCCAGAGGGGTTAAATGAATGACCCAAGATCACACAGTGAATAAAGGTCAGACCTAGAATTTACATGTACATCTGTCTGATTACAAGTTCTTTAATTATTGCCCTTACTGATCATCTAAATTATAGACCTGATTCTGGGCTTAGTGGGGGGTTCCACTGAGGTTTTTGAGCACAGAAAGGACTCAGCACTGTAGGTTGGGAAGGGGCCTCTGGGAACCTGGGGGCTCCTGAACGACGTACTGGGGAGGAGAGAGGTAGGGACCAGGTATGGAGAAGGTTTAGACCTCCTGAGGGGGGGTTGGAAATGGGGCCTGGAATTCCTGAACAGGGGAGGCCCAAGTTGTGGCAAACCCGGCGTTATAAATTGAATGTGTGTGTCCCTCGGAAATTCCTGTGTTGAAGCTATGTTTAGAGATGGGGCCTCCAAGAAAGTAACCAAGGTTAGATGAGGTCATGAGGGCAGGGCCCTATCTGGTGGGGTCTGTGTCCTTATAAAAGGGGCACCAGAAAGCTCATGCTCTGTCTGTCTGTGTACATACCCTGAGAAGAGGCCATGTGAGCACCTAGTGAACAGCGGGTCCTGTGCAGGCCAGAAGGAGAGCTCTCACTAGAGTCCCAGTTGGCTAGAACCTTGATTTTGGACCTCCAGGCTCTAGAACTATGAACTGTGAGAAATAAATGTTTATTGGTTAAGCTGTCCGTGGGTGGTATTCTGTTATGGCAATCTGAACAGATGAATACACCCAGATTCTTTGGTGTTCTGGCTTTTTCCAGGGCTGTATGTTCTTGCCAGGCTGCAGGGCCCAACTGTTTGGTAACTGGTTTCTTGAGGACCTCTCCCCCGCCCTCTCCACCCCCACTAAACAATTCAGTGGATTTGAATGGATCAGAAGAGTCACTGAACAATTATCTAGTGATTAGCTTCCTTGTGGAGTCCAGAGAGAATTGTTGGAAGAAAATTGGTAAATTCTTTTCATTCTTAATAAAACCTAACATTATCTTGCTAATGCCTGATATTAAGAGTTCAAAGTCATCTCAGACCATTGATCTTCAAAGGAAGAGATTTCCTAACTTATTTGACAAGGCCTGGAAAAATGTGGGTGAAGCTCCTTTCAGATGGGAATTTTTTTAATCTTTCAAGCATTTTTTTGTACAAAAAGTGGTACAGTTCTTTTTTTTTTTTCATTTGAGAACAGCAGAGTGTGGGGGAGAGATGCAAACAAATAACAAAAAAGATGCTTTTATAACATGATTTTCACTGTTTAGAAAGAAAAAAGTCATTCCAATAGTACAGAGAAGTCCAAAGATGAAATGATTTCATTTTCTTCTCTAAAGGCTATGAAAGACCCTGACTATTGATTCCATCTCTGTGTCCAGTGAACCTGTGTCACTCCACAGTGACCCAGGGATTCAGTACTGTGGAAGGATCAGCCCAGGTTTCTGGGCATAAGGCCTAAACAGAAGGGTGTGAGCATCAGGGGATCAAACCCTCCCCACCCCCGCCCCGCCCCACAGAAATATTGTGGGCAAGAAGGGAGGTTCCTGAGCTAAGAGAAGCAGCATTCTGCATCAGAGGGTGGCAGAGACCTAGATGTCCTACTTCTGCTTCCTTCGCTCTTCCAGAAGATGGGAAAGAAAGTCAAAATGACACGCCTGTGAAGAAGGCGCAATAATGTATGTTTAGAAATACTGTTTGAGGGAACTATCTTAGGAGTAAGAAAAGCCTTGCCAGCTTTTACTACAGATGGGAGAAGAAAGCCATCAGGGAGATCCCACCACAAGGCAAACGCACTTCCCTTTTCTGGAACTCCTGTAGCATAGGAGCCCGGTTTCAATTTCTTGACCCAACAGACTGGGCTTATTGATTAGGCCTTTTGGCTCCATATGGACTGATAAACCATAGGAACATGATCTATGGCCCAGTTCCGTATAAAGTCCCCTCAATACCAATAAATGATGTGAGGGTACCTTCTATCCTGTAACTGAGAAATTTCATAATGTTTCGGATGAGAATTTAGAACAATGAATAAATTTGCAAACATGGGTGAATTCTCCATTACCCTTGCCACCTCCCACTCTTAGCTTCCACTGAATCTGTGCGTTCATTTGGGGCGTGCACCTCTCTGAGCACTCCAAGGCCAGTGAGGGGTGGGAACTTCTTCTGGGGCAGGCTGGCATCCTTGCTTCCATCCCTGGTCTCGCGCTGTTTGATCGAGCCCTTTTTGAAAAAGGTGCAGAGACGCATGCTCAGTGTGGTCAGCTTCTTGGGAAGCGGATGTGTCTGGGATCTTAATAGTTTCTCTCTTTTTCCTGAGAAAACCTTTTCTCAATAAAAATGAGTTGTCAGCTGCTCTTGAGGCCCTATAAATTGATTTTGGCTCTGTCCATTACAGGTAGCTTCTGTGTGAAGAACCTGTATAAATCTTACTCAGTCGGGGAGTGTTTAAAATGGCAAATTTCAGAGTAAAGGTTTAACAAAAACCATAAATAAAACTTCAGAAGTAATGGAAGTGTTTACAAGTGTCTGTGGAATTCCACACTAGAACAATGAACACAGTTCAGGTGCCAAGAGATTGACTGAGGTCTTGTGTTTGCCATGCGTGAGAGAATATCCATCTTTATTTGGCCTCTGCTTGCAGGCCGGACTTGGGAGAAGCATGGCTGCGAGCAGTGCTCTGTGGCTAGGCTCCTGAGGGGAGTTTATCACTGTCAGGGGCGGTGGCAAGTCTGGGTATGGGAGGCTGCCAGGGGAGAGAAACTTTCCAAGGACCCCCGCCTCGAACCCACCATGCTTCCAGGCCTCCTCCCTGTGAGCTCATAATCCCTACAGCCCGCCATGGGGGATTCGGAGCAATGTGTCTGCATCCTGCTTTCCAGCTCAGGAAACTGAAGCAAACAGTGCCCAAGTCCTAGAACAAGGTGTTGTTGGAAGCTGGCAGATAGCTTGTGGTTCGCAGGACCCAGGCCGAGGGCTCCCTGCTACATTTCCTTCTTCCTCATTTAACTCCCCCTCTCCAGTTACTGAATCTGCACCATGCCCGGGGAAGGTTGTGGCAAGATGTGTCAGCATGGCAGGGTTTTACCTGCCCTCCTCTGGGATGCCCTCTGGTCCCTCTGTTGGGACCTGCACACAGAGTAGACAGTGCAGAACAAAGCCACAGTATTGATCACTCATTCATTGATGTATCCACTCATTCAACGAGCATTTAATGAGCACCAGCTATGTTCCAGGTTCTATCTAGGTGCTCAGTAAGTAATAAAATGGGCAGATGTTTGGTGCAAGGGAAGAGTGTGAAGTTTGGCTCAGCCAGGGTGAGATTGGTGGGTGGGCAGGGAGAGATGGGTGCTTCCCTGAGAGATAGGGCTGAGCTGTATGCTCAAGGAAGGTAGGGTTTGAGAGGATGGGCTGCTTCTGGGTAGGAGGGACAGAGCAAATTACTTACCTCTCCAGGCCTTGGTTTTCTCATCTGTGAAGTGGGGGCGGTGATGGTCTCTGCCTCACAAATGAGGAATCAATGAGGTAATGACTGGCAAGTGCTAGGACAGTGTCTGGCACTTTAGAGCCTTGACAGTGACAGGCACCACTACTATGGTTTTTGCTATTTTTGTTGCTGTTGGTGCCACCTCATGGGGTCACAGAGGTGCTCTGTAGCTGCTCCCAGAAAGTAAGTCCTCTGCTCCCTCTGCTCCTTCCTCTCTCCGTTGAGGCTGGCATCTCTGGGAGCCTGCCTACCTTCTCTTGTCCCCTGAGTGTGTTTTCGGAGTGAAACAGGCCTTCATCCCTGCTGGACACAGTCGTGCCTCCATCCAGTGCGGTAAAGTTTCTGCCCACAGATGCGGCTTGGCTAGCAAATCCTTCAGTAGAGTTTATAATGGGACATAGATCATTACAGATGGGACTCAGGTTTTACAAAAGATTTGAGGAGGTAGATAAATTAGATCATGAAAAGTGCATAAGGGACATCAATTATGCAGGAGCCAGAAGAACGATTATAAAGGCATCTGGCCTTAGTTTTGGCCCATGAAACATCGCACTGTGGCCGTAAAAGAAGAAAACATCCCTTGCGTCCTGCTTCAGAAGAGCAGGCTGGTGGGGACCCTGCTTGGCCCAGGGGAGGGTATAGACCATGGGAAAACATCTTTTGCTTGAGGGCGTCCAAGGAGTAAAAGGCCACCTGAGAGAAAGAGAAAACTGGCCCTGGGCTTGCTTAGGTGGAGGAGTCCTGGGGCTCTGGGAACATGGGGTTGGGAGGCAGGGGAGGGCCCCCATGGAGAGGCTCTCTTGGGTTCTTAATCTAGGGGAGAAAGTGCATGCCAGCATTTCATGGTGGAGTTGGTAGACACCTTGACTCCTGAGTCCTCAGAAGTTCCCCAAAGCTGTCATGTTTATCCTTCTTCTTGCCCAGTGGCAGTGAGATCTGTCCCGCAGTGGGCTGCCATCTGATGAAATCTCTGGCCTGGATTATGCTGGTGAACATGGGCATCCAGGGAGAAGGGGCAGATGAACGTGATCTCTGAACAAACTGTCCACGTTGTCTTCCTCCCTGAAGCTTCAGCAACCATGGCTGGTCCCATACCTGGCTTCCATGAGCATCTCTCAGGCCTATCTGGATGGCGTGCTGTGCTTCTAGAAGGCAGGCACCTTCTCTCACCCTGTGGGAATTGGGTTGGGCATGTGGTACCCCAGTGGAGCCTGCTGTGGGGTGATGGTTTATTATTGGCCTAAGGTATCATGGCAAACATTCCCAGGCCGGCTTTCCTATCGTGGCTCACTCTTGGCCCTTTGGTGTCTTCTGGAATCAGGGTATATTTCTACCTAGAGCTGGTCTCTTTGCTTTAGGCCCACCTGTCGCTTGGACCATGGCTGTCAACAGCCATCAGAAGGACGAGGTGACATGGTGGTGGTTGGGGCAGGTGCATCCCCAGCAGCATGCCCTCAGTGGGAGAGTGGAGCGTGGTTCGTTGAGCGAGTATGGAACAGAGTGGAGCACATTGTGAGGGGAGGCAGGGTGGGAGGCGGGTGAGTCCTGTGCTGCCCACTGGTGCCACTCAGCGACCTTCTGTTCCTGCTGGAGACCACAGGAGCGGGACTGTGTTCTCATCAGTCCCATGACCCTGTTCCTGGGGACTTCTGGTCCTTCCTTCCTGAAGGCACTATTTCAGTGAGTTCTGCTAACTTCCACCTTGTTGCTGGGCAAGAACACAAACTTTTCTCCTGGGTTGCAGGAAGCAGTGATAGACATTCCTCATTACAACCCCAGCCTTGGGAGATGGCAGGCCTGCATTGCCACCTGCAGGTTGGGTGGCCTTGGGTAAGTTGATTCCGCTGTCTGTCTCAGTATTCACAACTGCAGAGTGGGGCTACTACGGTGCCCATTGCATATAGTTCATGCAAACTGAATTCTCTGCTGGGTGTTCTTCCAGGAATGGTGTGTCTTCTCCAGGTGGAAAGATGGGTGTGGGCCCTTTGCCCCGCTTGGCCTTTTCGAGGTTGGAGTTGGGTGGTGGGCACTTGGTTCTCCTGGCCTCAGTCTCTGCACCCTTACAGCGTACTTAGTATGTGATCAGATTTGCCATAAATATCAGCAAGTTGCCTTTCCGGATGGGAGGCCATTTCTCACCCGGGTATACCTTACCTGTCTACTTTAAACTTGTATCACTGGGTCATTAACTACTATTACTAAGTACAATAGCTAGCGTTTGTCTAAAGCTTCTTTGCGCTGGGATAAATGCCCTATATGCATTCTTTCATTTAACCTCAGAACTCAGTAGTTGAAGCAGCTGGTCTAGAGGTCATGCCCAAGGTCACAGAACTAGTCCACGGTGAAGGTGGGATTTGAGGGGAATTTCTGCCCCCTCAAGGGCAGAGAAATAATAGGCAGGCCTGCCCCAGGGGAGATTTCCTAAGTGTTGCCTGTGAGTGTACCATTCTAGAAGGGGGCTGACTATGGAGGTGGGGGCAGGAAGGAATTTCTCCTGTTTTCTCCAAACCTAGAAGAAGATGTCCCATGAAGGCAAATTCATTTTCCCTTGGAATCCAACATTGGTCAAGCTGCCATAGCTTGCCTTGAACTAAAGACCAGTCTGGAGAGAGAAATGCTTCCCCAAACCACTGAAGGATACTGGCATGCTGGACAGGACACTGGGGCCCAGCACACGCTCAAGAGAAAGGACACAGGGATGGCCCAGTCATTCTGTGAGCTGATGGCTGAAAAAGAATTTTGGAGTTTGCTCCTAAGGCATTTTGCACAGTGAAGGGAGAATTTAAGAGAGATTGCATAGAGTCCTAACAAGGTGGGAGATGCCACCACGTTGAAGGAAGCAAGAAGATGCATGAGGACATGTGTCTGTGGGGCTGGGGTGGGTTATTTATAGATTTCTGTATGGAGGATGCTAACTTACTGCCTTCAAGGGGGAAGGGTATTATTGATAATTGTGCTGGGATCATAGGCATTAAAGTGGCACTGTCCTTGGGCATGCTTGCAAATTACTACTATTTATTAAAGCAGCCCTCTGGCCTCTGATGAGCAGAACCCCTTTTGTCTGGTTTGAGTTGTGTGTACATTCAGAAGTCATGTGGCCGTTTACTGAACTGTCCTGAGTGGGGCCATTAAAAGACAGAGCGAAGGTGTTTTGGCTGCAGGGCCATGGAGTGTGAGCATGTGGGAGTTCCTGCACTTGGGTTCTTCCATCCAAAGGGAGTTGCTAGAGGTCTGGGATCACTGCTCACTGTAGACTTTGTACTCGTGTGTGTGTGTGTGTGTGTGTGTGTGTGTTGACAACAGTGCCGAGCACTAATGGTACAAAACAGTGATTGGAATTCTCACAGATGGGAGTTGCCCTGCAGCCCTGCGATCTTCTCTGGCTCCCCAGTGGGAATGTTCCCCCAGGGCTCCTCCTCTTGCCCAAACAGCAGAGTGAGGGCCTGATTTCCAGCTCACTCTGGGCTTCTGGGGGGTCCTTTGGGCTGTCTGAAATGAGAAATCAGGCCAGTTACCCTCGTTTCTGAGAGCAACAGGCAGAGCTGGGGGGCCAAGGTTTGGGTGTGTTTTTGCTCTTGTGACAATAGCACTAACCAGCTCTACCTTGAGCTAGGTCTTGGCTTGTGAGAACCCACGTGTCAGCATCATGGCACATTTCCCAGAATATGGTCACTGCTGGTTTTCTTGGCTTGAGTCCTCTAGCTCTGCCTCACCCAGAGAGAGACAGAAGCAGTCCTTTCTGTCCCGGATGGAAATCCCAGAGGGAAGTGTTTTACTGGCCTCTCCCTGATCAAGCACTGGGGGCAGCACTGAGAGCTCCGAGGGGCTCAAATTCTGACCACTTGCAGCAGCTGGAAGGGACAGGAGGACAGAACATGGTAGCTCTTCTTCCTGTCATGACTGTGGAGGGGGGAAGTGGCTCCTTGCCTAAGGGCACCTTTTCCGGAAGAGGGACGAAGGTGGTGGAAGGGGCCGTAGTGGGCAGGACACGCTTAGACCATCAGCGGCAGACCTAGAGTTGGGAGCTTGACTGATTTCATTGAAGAGACGGTGTTTGATTTAAGTGTGTATTTGTTGATTACTAGTGAGGCTAAATATTTTCCCACAATTTTTTTTGGCCATTTGGATTTCTTTTTTTTTTTTTTAATCATTTTTTAAAATTTATTTTCAGCATAACAGTATTCATTGTTTTTGTACCACACCCAGTGCTCCATGCAATCCATGCCCTCTCTAATACCCACTACCTGGTTCCCCCAACCTCCCACCCCCCACCTCTTCAAACCCTTCAGATTGTTTTTCAGAGTCCATAGTCTCTCATTGTTCACCTCCCCTTCCAATTTCCCCCAATGCCTTCTCCTAACTCCCCATGTCCTCCATGCTATTTGTTATGCTCCACAAATAAGTGAAACCATATGATAATTGACTCTCTCTGCTTGACTTATTTCACTCAGCATAATCTCTTCCAGTCCCGTCCATGTTGTTACAAAAGTTGGGTATTCATCCTTTCTGATGGAGGCATAATACTCCATAGTGTATATGGACCACATCTTCCTTATCCATTGGTCCGTTGAAGGGCATCTTGGTTCTTTCCACAGTTTGGCGACCGTGGCCATTGCTGCTATAAACATTGGGGTACAGATGGCCCTTCTTTTCACTACATCTGTATCTTTGGACCAGGTGGGATTCATTCCTGGGCTATAAGAATGGTTCAACATTCGCAAATCAATCAATGTGATAGAACAAATCAATAAGAGAAGAGAGAAGAACCACATGGTCCTCTCAATTGATGCAGAAAAAGCATTTGACAAAATCCAGCATCCGTTCCTGATTAAAACGCTTCAAAGTATAGGGATAGAGGGAATGTTCCTGAACTTCATCAAATCTATCTATGAAAAACCCACAGCAAATATCATCCTCAATGGGAAAAAGCCTGCAGCCTTCCCATTGAGATCAGGAACACGACAAGGATGCCCACTCTCACCACTCTTGTTCAACATAGTATTAGAAGTCCTAGCAACAGCAATCAGACAACAAAGAGAAATAAAAGGTATCCAAATTGGCAATGAAGAAGTCAAACTCTCTCTCTTCGCAGATGACATGATTCTTTATATGAAAAGCCATTTGCATTTCTTTTGTGCATCGCCCATCTGTGCCCTTTGCCCATTTAAAAACAATTTTTTTTTTTTTTTTTTTTTTTTTTGCAGCTGAGGATTTCAGAGGAGTGGGGGTGGTAGATCTGAGTTCGCTATTTCTTGCCGCCTTTGGTGGGTAATTGTGCCAGCTGTATTTACTCCTGCTTAGAAGAAACCCAGCTAAGCCTTCAGGAGACCGATGTGGAAATGCAAGAAAAATACTCTCTTCTTAATCAAATTTCTTGTATCATGAATGCTTATTAAATATTTTATGTGAGAATTGTAATTACTGATTAAGGCCAATATCAATAGCCTCGGATAATCAGTGTTTAACACTAATTAGGAGGTACTGAGCAACCCCCAATGAGTTGTCTCTAACAATTTGGGGATTGCCATAATTGTCGGCAAGCTGAGCTGGGAGGTGGGCATGCTGGCTGGGGCGGGTGCCTGTGTGTCTTGTCAAAGCCTAGCTGATGAGTGGGGTAAATGCAGTGTGGCAGGAATCACTGCTGAGTTGGGGCACCCCCTCAGGTGTGCTGCCTTGCCTGGGGGGAGGCATGGCAGTCCGTATGGTACCCTCCTGTCTCTAGTGATGTGGTATTTGGGTTAATGAGGTTTTACTCTGAATGGTGGGAGGTTTCCAGCCTGAAAAGTGGGACATAGATCATTGCCTCATCTATCTGTGCATGGGCATGTGCCTCCCTTCCCTCTTACACACACACACACACACACACACACACACACACACACACACACACACTCATGCACTCATGCATGCATGCTGCGGCTTAACCATTACTGGCTTTGTTTAGAATGTTTCTTTTGGAGTTCTCTGATTTGTGAACGACCTTTGCAGACTTGGCATAAAGCGTCCGTGTGTTTGGGAGAAGCAGACTCCCTGCTGAGCAGATAGCCCAATCCAGGGCTCAATCCCAGGATCCTAGGATCATGACCTGAGCCGAAGGCCGACACCCAACTGACGGAGCCACTCGGTAATCTCGACACCCGGGAGGAGTCAAGATGGCGGAGAAGTAGCAGGCTGAGACTACTTCGGGTAGCGGGAGATCAGCTAAATAGCTTATCTAAAGATTGCAAACACCTACAAATCCAATGGGAGATTGAAGAGAAGAAGAACAGCAATTCCAGAAACAGAAAATCAACCACTTTCTGCAAGGTAGGACTGGCGGAGAAGTGAATCCAAAGCGACGGGAAGATAGACCGCGGGGGGAGGGGCCGGCTCCCGGCGAGCGGCAGAACAACGGAGCAAAATCAGGACTTTTAAAAGTCTGTTCCGCTGACGGACATCGCTCCAGAGGCTTAACTGGGGTGAAGCCCAGGCGGGGTAAGCGCGGCCTCAGGTCCCGCAGGGTCGCAGAAGGATCGGGGGTGTCTCAGTGTCGCAGAGCTTACCGGTATTAGAACGGGGAAGCCGGCTGCAGAGACAGAGCCGAGGAGTGACTCTCAGCTCAGGGTTGCCTTGAACCGGTCGCAGGCTCGGTCAGCTCGGAGCGCGGCTGGAGGCCAGGATGACGGGAGTCATTTGGCACTGTTCTCTGAGGGCGCACTGAGGAGTGGGGCCCCGGGCTCTTGGCTCCTCCGGGCCGGAGACCGGGAGGCCGCCATCTTTATTCCCGTCCTCCGGACTCTACGGAAAGCTCTCAGGGAACAAAAGCTCCCAAAAGCGAACCCGAGCGGATGACTCAGCGCGGCCCCGGGTAAGGGCAGTGCAACTCCGCCTGGGGCAAAGACGCTTGAGAATCACTACAACGGGCCCCTCCTCCAGAAGATCTACGGGAAACCCAGCCAGGACCAAGTTCACCTACCAAGGAGAACGGCGGAATTCCAGAGGAGAAGAAAGCAAAGCACGGAACTCATGGCTTTCTCCCCATGATTTTTTAGCCTTGCAGTTAATTTAATTTTTTTTTCTTTTTCAATTTTTTTTTCTTTTTCTCTTCTTCTGCTAAATTTTTTTTAACTTTTACCGTTTTCTTTTTTTAACATTTTTTTAAATAGTTTATCTAATATATATATATTTTTTCCTCTTTTTATATTTTTTCTTTATCAGCTTTCTTTTTTTTAATAGTTTTTTTTTTCTTTCTTTCTGAACCCCTTTTTATCCCCTTTCTCCCCCCTCACAATTCAGGATCTCTTCTGATTTGGCTAAAGCATATTTTCCTGGGGTTGTTGCCACCCTTTTAGTATTTTACTTGCTCCTTCATAAACTCTTATCTGGACGAAATGACAAGGCGGAAAAATTCACAACAAAAAAAAGAACAAGAGGCAATACCAAAGGCTAGGGACCTAATCAATACAGACATTGGTAATATGTCAGATATAGAGTTCAGAATGATGATTCTCAAGGTTCTAGCCGGGCTTGAAAAAGGCATGGAAGATATTAAAGCAACCCTCTCGGGAGATATAAAAGCCCTTTCTGGAGAAATAAAAGAACTAAAATCTAACCAAGTTGAAATCAAAAAAGCTATTAATGAGGTGCAATCAAAAATGGAGGCTCTCACTGCTAGGATAAATGAGGCAGAAGAAAGAATTAGCGATATAGAAGACCAAATGACAGAGAATAAAGAAGCTGAGCAAAAGAGGGACAAACAGCTACTGGACCACGAGGGGAGAATTCGAGAGATAAGTGACACCATAAGACGAAACAACATTAGAATAATTGGGATTCCAGAAGAAGAGGAAACAGAGAGGGGAGCAGAAGGTATATTGGAGAGAATTATTGGAGAGAATTTCCCCAATATGGCAAAGGGAACAAGCATCAAAATCCAGGAGGTTCAGAGAACCCCCCTCAAAATCAATAAGAATAGGTCTACACCCCGTCACCTAATAGTGAAATTGACAAGTCTTAGTGACAAAGAAAAGATCCTGAAAGCAGCCCGGGAAAAGAAGTCTGTAACGTACAATGGTAAAAATATTAGATTGGCAGCAGACTTATCCACAGAGACCTGGCAGGCCAGAAAGAGCTGGCATGATATATTCAGAGTACTAAATGAGAAAAACATGCAGCCAAGAATACTATATCCAGCTAGGCTATCATTGAAAATAGAAGGAGAGATTAAAAGCTTCCAGGACAA
The DNA here is from genome assembly GCF_902655055.1 of Lutra lutra. Lineage (NCBI taxonomy): Eukaryota > Metazoa > Chordata > Mammalia > Carnivora > Mustelidae > Lutra > Lutra lutra. Next base: position 73,177,807 of record NC_062282.1, on the reverse strand, counting down.
ACAAAAACTGAAAGAATTTGCAAATACCAAACCAGCTCTACAGGAAATATTGAAAGGGGTCCTCTAAGCAAAGAGAGACCCTCAAAGTAGTAGATCAGAAAGAAACAGAGACAATATACAATAACAGTCACCTTACAGGCAATACAATGGCACTAAATTCATATCTCTCAATACTTACCCTGAATGTTAATGGGCTAAATGCCCCAATCAAAAGACACAGGGTATCAGAATGGATAAAAAAACAAAAACCATCTATATGTTGCCTACAAGAAACTCATCTTACACCCGAAGACACCTCCAGGTTTAAAGTGAGGGGGTGGAAAAGAATTTACCATGCTAATGGACATCAGAAGAAAGCAGGAGTGGCAATCCTTATATCAGATCAATTAGATTTTAAGCCAAAGATTATAATAAGAGATGAGGAAGGACACTATATCATACTCAAAGGAACTGTCCAACAAGAAGATCTAACAATTTTAAATATCTATGCCCCTAACGTGGGAGCAGCCAACTATATAAACCAATTAATAACAAAATCAAAGAAACACATCGACAAGAATACAATCATAGTAGGGGATTTTAACACTCCCCTCACTGAAATGGACAGATCATCCAAGCAAAAGATCAACAAGGAAATCAAGGCCTTAAATGACACACTGGACCAGATGGACATCACAGATATATTCAAAACATTTCATCCCAAAGCAACAGAATACACATTCTTCTCTAGTGCACATGGAACATTCTCCAGAATAGATCACATCCTCGGTCCTAAATCAGGTCTCAACCGGTATCAAAAGATTGGGATCGAGGAGTCAAGATGGCGGAGAAGTAGCAGGCTGAGACTACTTCGGGTAGCGGGAGATCAGCTAAATAGCTTATCTAAAGATTGCAAACACCTACAAATCCAACGGGAGATTGAAGAGAAGAAGAACAGCAATTCCAGAAACAGAAAATCAACCACTTTCTGCAAGGTAGGACTGGCGGAGAAGTGAATCCAAAGCGACGGGAAGATAGACCGCGGGGGGAGGGGCCGGCTCCCGGCGAGCGGCGGAGCAACGGAGCACAAAATCGGGACTTTTAAAAGTCTGTTCCGCTGAGGGACATCGCTCCAGAGGCTTAACTGGGGTGAAGCCCAGGCGGGGTCAGCGCGGCCTCAGCTCCCGCAGGGTCTCAGAAGGATCGGGGGTGTCTGAATGTCGCAGAACTTACCGGTATTAGAACGGGGAAGCCGGCTGCAGAGACAGAGCCGAGGAGTGACTCTCAGCTTGGGGTTGCCTTGGACCGGTCGCAGGCTCGGTCAGCTCGGAGCGCGGCCGGAGGCCAGGGTGGCGGGAGTCATTGGGCGTGTTCTCTGAGGGCGCACTGAGGAGTGGGGCCCCGGGCTCTCGGCTCCTCCGGGCCGGAGACCGGGAGGCCGCCATCTTTATTCCCGTCCTCTGGACTCTACGGAAAGCGCTCAGGGAACAAAAGCTCCCGAAAGCAAACCCAGCAAACCCGAGCGGATTACTCAGCGCGGCCCCGGGTAAGGGCGGTGCAGCTCCGCCTGGGGCAAAGACGCTTGAGAATCACTACAACGGGCCCCTCCCCCAGAAGATCAACGGGAAACCCAGCCAGGACCAAGTTCACCTACCAAGGAGAGCGGCGGAATTCCAGAGGAGAAGAAAGCAAAGCACGGAACTCATGGCTTTCTCCCCATGATTTTTTAGCCTTGCAGTTAATTTAATTTTTTTTTCTTTTTCAATTTTTTTTTCTTTTTCTCTTCTTCTGCTAAATTTTTTTTAACTTTTACCGTTTTCTTTTTTTAACGTTTTTTAAATAGTTTATCTAATATATATTTTATTTTTCCTCTTTTTATATTTTTTCTTTATCGGCTTTCTTTTTTTTAATAGATTAATAGTTTAATAGTTTAATAGTTTTAATAGTTTTTTAATAGTTTTTAATAGTTTTTAATAGTTTTTTTAATAGTTTAATAGTCTTTAATAGTTTTAATAGTTTAATAGTTTAATAGTTTTTTTTTTCTTTCTTTCTGAACCCCTTTTTATCCCCTTTCTCCCCCCTCACAATTCGGGATCTCTTCTGATTTGGCTAAAGCATATTTTCCTGGGGTTGTTGCCACCCTTTTAGTATTTTACTTGCTCCTTCATAAACTCTTATCTGGACAAAATGACAAGGCGGAAAAATTCACAACAAAAAAAAGAACAAGAGGCAGTACCAAAGGCTAGGGACCTAATCAATACAGACATTGGTAATATGTCAGATATAGAGTTCAGAATGATGATTCTCAAGGTTCTAGCCGGGCTTGAAAAAGGCATGGAAGATATTAAAGCAACCCACTCAGGAGATATAAAAGCCCTTTCTGGAGAAATAAAAGAACTAAAATCTAACCAAGTTGAAATCAAAAAAGCTATTAATGAGGTGCAATCAAAAATGGAGGCTCTCACTGCTAGGATAAATGAGGCAGAAGAAAGAATTAGCGATATAGAAGACCAAATGACAGAGAATAAAGAAGCTGAGCAAAAGAGGGACAAACAGCTACTGGACCACGAGGGGAGAATTCGAGAGATAAGTGACACCATAAGACGAAACAACATTAGAATAATTGGGATTCCAGAAGAAGAGGAAACAGAGAGGGGAGCAGAAGGTATATTGGAGAGAATTATTGGAGAGAATTTCCCCAATATGGCAAAGGGAACAAGCATCAAAATCCAGGAGGTTCAGAGAACCCCCCTCAAAATCAATAAGAATAGGTCCACACCCCGTCACCTAATAGTAAAATTTACAAGTCTTAGTGACAAAGAAAAGATCCTGAAAGCAGCCCGGGAAAAGAAGTCTGTAACGTACAATGGTAAAAATATTAGATTGGCAGCAGACTTATCCACAGAGACCTGGCAGGCCAGAAAGAGCTGGCATGATATATTCAGAGTACTAAATGAGAAAAACATGCAGCCAAGAATACTATATCCAGCTAGGCTATCATTGAAAATAGAAGGAGAGATTAAAAGCTTCCAGGACAAACTAAAACTGAAAGAATTTGCAAATACCAAACCAGCTCTACAGGAAATATTGAAAGGGGTCCTCTAAGCAAAGAGAGACCCTAAAAGTAGTAGATCAGAAAGAAACAGAGACAATATACAATAACAGTCACCTTACAGGCAATACAATGGCACTAAATTCATATCTCTCAATACTTACCCTGAATGTTAACGGGCTAAATGCCCCAATCAAAAGACACAGGGTATCAGAATGGATCAAAAAACAAAAACCATCTATATGTTGCCTACAAGAAACTCATCTTAAACCCGAAGACACCTCCAGGTTTAAAGTGAGGGGGTGGAAAAGAATTTACCATGCTAATGGACATCAGAAGAAAGCAGGAGTGGCAATCCTTATATCAGATCAATTAGATTTGAAGCCAAAGACTATAATAAGAGATGAGGAAGGACACTATATCATACTCAAAGGAACTGTCCAACAAGAAGATCTAACAATTTTAAATATCTATGCCCCTAACGTGGGAGCAGCCAACTATATAAACCAATTAATAACAAAATCAAAGAAACACATCGACAAGAATACAATCATAGTAGGGGATTTTAACACTCCCCTCACTGAAATGGACAGATCATCCAAGCAAAAGATCAACAAGGAAATCAAGGCCTTAAATGACACACTGGACCAGATGGACATCACAGATATATTCAGAACATTTCATCCCAAAGCAACAGAATACACATTCTTCTCTAGTGCACATGGAACGTTCTCCAGAATAGATCACATTCTTGGTCCTAAATCAAGTCTCAACCGGTATCAAAAGATTGGGATCATTTCCTGCATATTTTCAGACCACAATGCTTTAAAGCTAGAACTCAATAACAAGAGGAAATTTGGAAAGAACCCAAATACATGGAGACTAAACAGCATCCTTCTAAAGAATGAATGGGTCAACCAGGAAATTAAAGAAGAATTGAAAAAATTTATGGAAACAAATGATAATGAAAACACAACAGTTCAGAATCTGTGGGACACAACAAAGGCAGTCCTGAGAGGAAAATATATAGCGGTACAAGCCTTTCTCAAGAAACAAGAAAGGTCTCAGGTACACAACCTAACCCTACACCTAAAGGAGCTGGAGAAAGAACAAGAAAGAAACCCTAAACCCAGCAGGAGAAGAGAAATCATAAAGATCAGAGCAGAAATCAATGAAATAGAAACTAAAAAAACAATAGAACAAATCAACGAAACTAGGAGCTGGTTCTTTGAAAGAATTAATAAGATTGATAAACCCCTGGCCAGACTTATCAAAAAGAAAAGAGAAAGGACCCAAATAAATAAAATCATGAATGAAAGAGGAGAGATCACAACGAACACCAAAGAAATACAGACAATTATAAGAACATACTATGAGCAACTCTACGCCAACAAATTTGACAATCTGGAAGAAATGGATGCATTCCTAGAGACATATAAACTACCACAACTGAACCAGGAAGAAATAGAAAGCCTGAACAGACCCATAACCAGTAAGGAGATTGAAACAGTCATCAAAAATCTCCAAACAAACAAAAGCCCAGGGCCAGACGGCTTCCCGGGGGAATTCTACCAAACATTTAAAGAAGAACTAATTCCTATTCTCCTGAAACTGTTCCAAAAAATAGCAATAGAAGGAAAACTTCCAAACTCATTTTATGAGGCCAGCATCACCTTGATCCCAAAACCAGACAAGGATCCCAACAAAAAAGAGAACTACAGACCAATATCCTTGATGAACGCAGATGCAAAAATTCTCGCCAAAATACTAGCCAATAGGATTCAACAGTACATTAAAAGGATTATGCACCACGACCAAGTGGGATTTATTCCAGGGCTGCAAGGCTGGTTCAACATCCGCAAATCAATCAATGTGATACAACACATTAATAAAAGAAAGAACAAGAACCATATGATACTCTCCATAGATGCTGAAAAAGCATTTGACAAAGTACAGCATCCCTTCCTGATCAAAACTCTTCAAAGTGTAGGGATAGACGGCACATACCTCAATATTATCAAAGCCATCTATGAAAAACCCACCGCAAATATCATTCTCAATGGAGAAAAACTGAAAGCTTTTCCGCTAAGGTCAGGAACACGGCAGGGATGTCCGTTATCACCACTGCTATTCAACATAGTACTAGAAGTCCTAGCCTCAGCAATCAGACAACAAAAGGAAATTAAAGGCATCCAAATCGGCAAAGAAGAAGTCAAACTATCACTCTTCGCAGATGATATGATACTCTATGTGGAAAACCCAAAAGACTCCACTCCAAAACTGCTAGAACTTGTACAGGAATTCAGTAAAGTGTCAGGATATAAAATCAATGCACAGAAATCAGTTGCATTTCTCTACACCAACAACAAGACAGAAGAAAGAGAAATTAAGGAGTCCATCCCATTTACAATTGCACCCAAAACTATAAGATACCTAGGAATAAACCTAACCAAAGAGACTAAGAATCTATACTCAGAAAACTATAAAGTACTCATGAAAGAAATTGAGGAAGACACAAAGAAATGGAAAAATGTCCCATGCTCCTGGATTGGAAGAATAAATATTGTGAAAATGTCTATGCTACCTAAAGCAATCTACACATTTAATGCAATTCCTATCAAAGTACCATCCATTTTTTTCAAAGAAATGGAACAAATAATCCTCAAATTTATATGGAACCAGAAAAGACCTCGAATAGCCAGCGGAATATTGAAAAAGAAAGCCAAAGTTGGTGGCATCACAATTCCGGACTTCAAGCTCTATTACAAAGCTGTCATCATCAAGACAGCATGGTACTGGCACAAAAACAGACACATAGATCAATGGAACAGAATAGAGAGCCCAGAAATAGACCCTCAACTCTATGGTCAACTCATCTTCGACAAAGCAGGAAAGAATGTCCAATGGAACAAAGACAGCCTCTTCAATAAATGGTGTTGGGAAAATTGGACAGCCACATGCAGAAAAATGAAATTGGATCATTTCCTTACACCACACACGAAAATAGACTCAAAATGGATGAAGGATCTCAATGTGAGAAAGGAATCCATCAAAATCCTCGAGGAGAACACAGGCAGCAACCTCTTCGACCTCAGCCGCAGCAACATCTTCCTAGGAACATCACCAAAGGCAAGGGAAGCAAGGGCAAAAATGAACTTTTGGGATTTTATCAAGATCAAAAGCTTTTGCACAGCAAAGGAAACAGTGAACAAAACCAAAAGACAACTGACAGAATGGGAGAAGATATTTGCAAATGACATATCGGATAAAGGGCTAGTGTCCAAAATCTATAAAGAACTTAGCAAACTCAACACCCAAAGAACAAATAATCCAATCAAGAAATGGGCAGAGGACATGAACAGACATTTCTGCAAAGAAGACATCCAGATGGCCAACAGACACATGAAAAAGTGCTCCATATCACTCGGCATCAGGGAAATACAAATCAAAACCACCATGAGATATCACCTCACACCAGTCAGAATGGCTAAAATTAACAAGTCAGGAAATGACAGATGCTGGCGAGGATGCGGAGAAAGGGGAACCCTCCTACACTGTTGGTGGGAATGCAAGCTGGTGCAACCACTCTGGAAAACAGCATGGAGGTTCCTCAAAATGTTGAAAATAGAACTACCCTATGACCCTGCAATTGCACTGCTGGGTATTTACCCTAAAGATACAAACATAGTGATCCGAAGGGGCACATGCACCCGAATGTTTATAGCAGCAATGTCTACAATAGCCAAACTATGGAAAGAACCTAGATGTCCATCAACAGACGAATGGATAAAGAAGATGTGGTATATATACACAATGGAATACTATGCAGCCATCAAAAGAAATGAAATCTTGCCATTTGCGACAACGTGGATGGAACTAGAGGGTATCATGCTTAGCGAAATAAGTCAATCGGAGAAAGACAACTATCATATGATCTCCCTGATATGAGGGAGAGGAGATGCAACATGGGGGGTCGAGGGGATAGGAGAAGAGTAAATGAAACAAGATGGGATTGGGAGGGAGACAAACCATAAGTGACTCTTAATCTCACAAAACAAACTGAGGGTTGATGGGGGGAGGGGGTTGGGAGAGGGGGTGGGGTTATGGATATCGGGGAGGGTATGTGCTATGGTGAGTGTTGTGAAGTGTGTAAACCTGGCGATTCGCAGACCTGTACCCCTGGGGATAAAAATATATGTTTATAAAGCTGTAAAAAAAAAAAAAAAAGAAAGAAGGAAAGAAAGGATGAATCCCCAAGTTTTGTAGCAACATGGACGGGACTGGAAGAGATTATGCTGAGTGAAATAAGTCAAGCAGAGAGAGTCAATTATCATATGGTTTCACTTATTTGTGGAGCATAACAAATAGCATGGAGGACAAGGGGAGATGGAGAGGAGAAGGGAGTTGAGGGAAATTGGAAGGGGAGGTGAACCATGAGAGACTATGGACTCTGAAAAACGATCTGAGAATTTTGAAGGGGTGGGGGGTGGGAGGTTGGGGGCACCAGGTGGTGGGTATTGTAGAGGGCACGGATTGCATGGAGCACTGGGTGTGGTGCAAAAATAATGAATACTGTTATGCTGAAAAAAATAAAAAAATTATTAAAAAAAAAAAAAGAATGTTTCTTTTGAGAGCTTTGTTCATCCTCTAGGGAAAGGCACTTGAACTTGCTGCAAGGAGGGACACTGGCTACAAAATGTCTGAATCACATTCACATGCCAGGGCTGGCCACCCAGTGGCTTGTATAGTTTGTGGGAGGAGGGAAGGGGCTTTGGCCCTGGGGCCCAGTGTCTCAGCAGGAGTTACTCCTGGGAGACTTCCTTAGCCAGTGGACCTCCGGGTCCTTCCTCTTTGGGGACAGGGCTGGAAACAGTCACCAGGGACCAGTGGTGAAGGGTGAAGAGATGCAGGGCGGAGCCACAGGAGGAGGAGCTCTTCATGTCCCCTTCCTCACCATTGGTGGCTGCTCATGGCGACACCGCTGTGGAGAATGGGCTTGGGGATCAGAATCCCAGCCCCGTTTCCCTCCAGGTCTGAGGCTTCAGAAAAGTTACAGAATCTCTCTGGTAGGTGCCCCGAGGTGGGATAATGATGCTTAGGCTGCAGCAGGTCATTGTAGACCTCTCTGGAACGCTTAGCCGGGCCACCTCCCTGTCAACGCCTCTGCTCCGCCTCGGGACTCCGACCCACTGGCTTAACCTCCAAGCCTCGGCTTCCTAACATGCAAGATGAGCATATGAACAGCATGTACCGCACTGGGTTATCTGGAGGATTAAATGAGTTGTAAGGAATTTAGAGTAGTAGACACCACACCAGTGCTAATTAAATATAAATATGGTAATCCTCCCTCATCTACTGTTTCAGTGACCCGCGGCCAACTGTGGGCTGAAAGACAGATGACCGTCCTTCCGCAAACCGATCAGAAGATCAGCAGTCGCTGACCCTCCATCACGACACCCACGTCATCCCTCTCACTTCACCTCATCGTGCAGGCCTCTCATTCCCTCACATCATCACAAGAAAAAGGGTGAGTACAAGACGATAAGATCTTCTGACAGAGAGAGAGAGGCTACACTCACAGAACTCTTATTACACTGTGTTGTTGTAATCATCCTATTTTGGTGTTAGTTATTGTTGATCTTTTACTGTGCCTGATTTATAAATCAAACCTTATCATCGGTAGGTATGTGTAGGAAAAACAAGTACATGCGGGATTTGGCACTCCTGCCAGGGTCAGGCAGCTCCTGGGGTTCTTGGAACAATCCCCTGTGGCTAAAGGGGTGGCAACTTCTGTTGGTAAGTCACATAAGTTGCCGGAGATGTGCTGGGCGGCACTCACTGAGTGCTCCTAACACTCACTGTGCTTGCTGGTGCTGGGGGCACAAGGCAAGAACAAGCCAGACCTGGTGCCTTCCCTTCCCATCTTGTGGGAGACACAAGGAGACCAGCAGACACAAGGAGACCAGCAGATGTATGAGATAGTCACAGATGGTGGTTTGTGCCACAGAGAAAACGAACACTATGGCAGGGGAAGGTGGCAGCAGGGACGGGTATTTTAGGTAGGTGGAACCATGATGTTTGAGTGGACACTTACTGAAAGGAAGGAGTGAGTCCTGGCAGGAGGCAGAGGAAAAAGCAGTAACAGGGACCTTCTCCTGGTGCTGTGGCTTCTCTGCCCACGTCCCTGTGTGTCCCCTCCCATGGTATACACATTTCTCCTGTATGTTCCCTTCTGATTGCCTGTGCCTGTGGCTCTTTGTTGGCAAAGTGACCTCAGGCTACTTGAACTGCTTTCCTTCCACACTGAGAGCAGAACGTACCTGGACTTGCTCTCCCCCTTAGGGGCAGCCCTTCCTGATGGCTAACAGGAACCAGTTCCCTTGCCCCTGATAGGGTGTGGCCCACCTTCCCACTGGCTTTTTGTGGGACTGCTTCCCTAGTAAATCACTTTCACATGAGCCTCCTCTCGGCTTCCGCTTATGGGGAACCTAAGACAGACCCTGGGTCAGGAGTGAGTGTGACATATTGGATTGGTAGGTGATTGATAAGTAAAATGTTTAGACACACGGATTTTCCTGAAGTCATAGCAAGTCTTAGAGTTCAAAATGAGGACTCTGGGCCTGAGCTGGGCCTGTGCTGGGCCTGTTCTACTTATCCTTCCCCCAACCCCACCACAGACACAAGCAGAGCCCTCTCCTTCTCCTGAGCCCAGAGGCTCTGTTAGAGCCATTCTGCAGCATCACTCTGTACCTTGTCCCAGCTGCTGGGTTGTGGCCTGCCAGGGCTTGAGGAAGGATCGTGTGGGATTGCTTTGGGCGGATATGAGGACTTGGGCAGGTCCTGCCTGTCCCTGGGCCTGTTTCATTGCCTTGGGCAAAAGGGAGTCAGAGGTGGGAGTGCTGAGACTCCTCTGAGGCAATTCAAGGGCTTTGCGAAGGGATGGTTTAGAGAGAGTTTTGCTTGGGATGTGGAAGGCCAAGGGCTTCCTCTTCCACAGTGTCACCTGCCAAGATGCAGCCTCTGTAAGCTGGATGGAGTGGACCCAGCATGCTTCCCAGTCTCCCACAGACTTGGAGTTCCTGTGGCCTTCCTGGGGACACTCCTTTAAAGGCAAGGGCCAGATAAAGCCCACTGGAGCTGAGATTGCTTTGAGTTGGAATCCATTTTGCTTCTTCAAGATACCATTTCCACAGAAAGCGGGACAGTTGTTCTAAGTTCTGTTTCTTCCAGAAATTAAGTATCTGAAGTGTTAAAATACTTAGCTCTGACTTTGAAGCCCCAGGGGACAGTTCTTTAGAAAAACATAAACTGCTTTCTGCAGGAGACATAGAGGTCTGTGGTGAGTTTCCGTGGGAGGTGGGCTGTTTCTGAGAAACCCTTTTCCTTAGGCTATACATCTTTTCATGATCTGAATATAAATAAGATGCTGCAGGTCTATGCTTTGGTCCTTGGGGTGCATCTTGAGGCAGATATGAAAAGTCCGTATTCCCAGCTGCTAGGCAACCCCCAAGTCAGAGACCCTGAGAGCCCAGGGAGGCTAGGACTTCCTGCCTCCAGAGCCTCTAGAGCCCGCTCATCAGCTGACACCCCCAGTTTCCCCAGAAGTAAACAGTGGTATCTATCTATGGGAACTTTTAAAATGAAAATATCCAAACCTCCAACCAGAAATTCTACTTTTTTGTGTCTAGTCTAGAAACATAGTCCTAAGGTCTCAAAGAGTCATTTATGCAACTGTTCAGTATAATTTCTTTTAACGGGACAAAACAGAAACAACCTTAAATGTCCTGAATATTAAATAAACTGTGGCATAGCCACATTAAGACCTATTATTTAAGGTTAAAACTCCTTAAGCTAGATGTGTCTACACTGTTGTGGAAAGACCCCCAAGCTTTATTACTAAGTGGAGAGAGTAATTCACAGAATAAATTTATGTAACATTAATCCCCCCCGCCACGAGAACTTTATTTCTCTGTGTACATAAGAAACCAGCTGAAGGCTGTGATTGTGTTGCGAGGGGACTGAGATTAGAGGTGGCATCCTCATGGGGGACTTTTGTTTTGTACTTCCAGTTAGAGTATTTTAATTTTTTTAATTTTTATTTAAAAAATTTTTAATTTATTTTTTAAATTTCTTTTCAGTGTTCCAGAATTCATTGTTTATGCACCATACCCAGTGCTCCATGCAATACGTGTCCTCCACAATACCCACCACCAGGCTCACCCAACCTCCCACCCCCCTCTCCTCTAAAACTCACAGTTAGTTCCTCAGAGTATTTTTATTTTTTTAAGATTTTATTTGTCAGAGACAGGGAGAAGGAAACAGAGAGCGAGCACGAGCAGTAGGAATGGCAGGCAGAGGGAGAAGAAGGTTCCCTGTGTAGCAAGGAGCCCGATGTGGGACTTAATCCCAAGACCCTGGGATCATGACCTGAGCCGAAGGCAGCCGCTCAGTGGACTGAGCCCCCCAGGCGTCCCAGTTTGAGTGTTTTTAAAATGAGAATATTTTTCAGAATTCCCTGTGTAATTAAGAAGATTATAACAGGATGTAAAGTAATTGATGTCTATTATAAAAAAAATTTAAATACAAAGAAATGTTCTCCTGTGCCCCACCATTGGCATTTTGGTGAATTTCTGTCCAGTCCGTTTTCTCCTTATGCATTTTTACACAGTGTTAAGCATTTGTGTAAACATATATAGTTTTGTACCCTGCCTTTTCCTCTTAATATTTTGTCCTAAACAATTTCTGTGCTGTTTCAAACTCTCTATAAGTACTTTAAATAGCCATGTAATTTTCCTTTGTGCATATTTAGCCATTTCCCATTTGTCCTTCCCATTTTTTTTTTTAAAGATTTTATTTATTTATTTGACAGAGAGAGATCACAAGCAGGCAGAGAGGCAGGCAGAGAGAGGGGAGGAAGCAGGCTCCCTGCTGAGCAGAGAGCCCTATGCGGGGCTCGATCCCAGGACCCTGAGATCATGACCTGAGCCGAAGGCAGCGGCTTAACCCACTGAGCCACCCAGGCTCCCCATGTCCTTCCCATCCCAAAAGTGATGTCCATTTGCCTAGGAAATCTTCCACCAATCCAGAGAGACAACTAAAATCGCTTCTCTTCCCATGGCCAGTCCAGGACTGGGCCATGAAATAAAGTCAGTGAGTGCGGGCATGCGCGTGGATGTGTATGCGTGAACATGCGTGCGTGTGTGTGTGTGTGTGTGTGTGTGTATGTATGTAAGGGTGACAGGAAGCTGAGAGGCAGTCCAAGAGGTGGCTGAGGCATGACTCTCCCAGGGTAATTGAGGCAGAAGGGGCCAGGCCACACATTCTAGCCAAAAGCTGGTGGTTCAGGTCAGTAGCTTTTGGACGCATGAATGCCTTCTCTGAGCTGATTGACTATAGATGGCATGGTGGTATCCTGTAGTGGGGCCCTGGAGTCCTGGGTGGGAGACCTATCTTGGCACCACCTCTATCCCCCTCTCTCAAAAGCTTTTCCTCAGGCTGCGAACCATTTTATGATCTGAATACAGGAAGGGAGGTTTCTGGAGATGTATTCTCTGGATGATCAGTTCCAGGCAGAGCCTTGTCGTTTGCTCCCCAGAGGGAGGCCCAGTGGGCAGGCAAGGAGCAGCTTTGCTCTTCCTTCCTCTAGACCTTAGTTTTCTGCTCTGAGAAGTGAAGTTGCCTATGTCGATTAGGATCTCAGCAGGAAAGGGACAGAAAACCCAGAAAGGCACTGTCAGAGAGGTTAAAGAAGTGACTGTTTACAATGACATGAGCAGCAAGGTGGGGTGATGCACGCAGGGCTCAGAAAGCATTACTACCCTGGGCTTGAAGTGGCTGTGGCGGGGGCTCTGAGGAGCCCAGGGAGAGCTGCAGTCACAGAAGAGAAGCTGCGGGGGAGAATCTGGCTGTAAGCCATGACTGCAAACTGAGATTTGGTATAGAGGGAGCTGTGGGGAATAAACCCCGGCCTCTATTTCCTCCCATTTCCCAGTCTCCTGTTGGTATGCCTGTTGGCAAACCCAACTGAGAGCCAGAGGTGACAAGGGAGCCTGGGTGAGGTAGTCTGCCTGGGCCTGTGACTCAGGGCCCAGAGCAAGGTGGAGAAGGGTGGAGAACAGATCGAGAGGGCACATGGAGACCAGCCAGAACATTCAGTCCCAGTTCTACTCCTTTGTCAGGGGTAACACTGTGGGCCCACCACAATGAACACACAAAGTTGCACTGGCTCTCGGATCTTTGTGTGAGGAGTACAGTTCTGTTATACTCCCACCAGGAGTCTAATGAAAATGTCACTGTCTCACTGTCTCCCGGTGCCCTTTCTATGAGGCAGTGGGAAAAAATAAACCATTAACACAAAACATCAGTGCTGTGGTCTCTCTGCAGCTATTTTGAGGCACAAGATGCTAATCATGGCTTTGGTCACTTACCACCCATTCCATATGTCACCGATCCTCTGCTGACACCTGAGCTGGTCGCCTTCTGTTTTTTTAACTTGGTTGTGTGACCTAAAACCTTTGTTCATACAGGATCAGGGTACTGTTGCGTACATGAATAAGAGCCTTTGTTCCTGTCACCATGGCTACTTTTTACATGGGCCTATTGATCAAGTGTGGGGCGTTTGGAGACATGAGTGACTGGCATACACAGAGAAAGGTCATTTCATCCATCTTATGACCAAGAGCCTTTTGTGCCAAGAATGCCCTTTGGTGAGTATACCTGTGGGACATGGATGTCTTCACACATTCCCTGAACTCACTCTGAGTGGCTCACTCTTTGTCACCAATGTGTCAGTCTTACTCATTCTTTGTTTCTGACCAGCTTTCTACCTGTTAGTGACTGACTAATCAGGACAGGTGGATCAGGCTCTCTCTCCTGCCATGTGATGTGGACCACTGCATGCATTTCCTAAGTGTCTGCCCCCAGGGAGGACTTGCCCTCACCATGGCCTTCCAGGGTCACCCTTGAGTGGGGTGACAGTATATTCTCTATTCACTTCTGACTCGTTTCAGCATACTGTGCAGGCCAATGATACACCAGGCCACACTCACCCCTGCCGCACTCTTCCCTGATGATGGAGCGCTCCCTCTAAACATAGGTGTGGCTTGAGGCAGGCATAGTGAAGTTGTAGGAATAAGAAACATGGGAGTCTGGGCTATCCGCTATGCAATCTGCTCTTACTTCTGGACCTGCTTGATCTTATAGACACCATTTCCTTTTGACAATAGGATTCTCCTGTGCACTTCTATGGTTATGATTCAGTAGATCATAAAGCACTCAGTGCATGAAGGGTGGTTGGTGACATACAGTCACTTGGTGTCCCATGGTCTGGTGTTGAGTCTTTTCCATGGCTTCCATAGGAAGCCAGAAGCTGCTTCACACACAGAATACTATAATTAGCAGAATTCTTTTTTTATTAAAGATTTTTATTTATTTGTCAGAGAGATAGAGCGAGCAAGAGCGAGCAAGCACAAGCAGGAGGAGCAGTAGGCAGAGGGAGAGGGAGAAGCAGACTCCCCTCTGAGCAGAAAGCCCAATGCGGGGCTTGATCCCAGGACCCTGAGATCATGACCTGAACTGAAGGCAGATGCTTAACCGACTAAGCCACCCCGGTGTCCCTATTATTAGCAGAATTCTTGTTCTAAAACCTTGGGGCCTGTACTCTAATTTTCCTATTAAGGCTTACTAGAAACTCTATCCTCTCTATGACATCTCTGTGTGCCACAGATATTTCTAGTACAATTGAATGTGCTGGGTCACCAAGTAATGGAGCAATAGAGCAGCTTATAGCTAGGACCTTCTGTAGAAACTTCTCTCGATCCAGACTGCTCTCAAAACTGGAAGAATTACCAGTTATCAAGCAAGAAGTCACTGCAAGATGTCCAAATATGTTATATGTTTCCTCCACAATCCAGAGTGACCCACTCAAGTGGTATGTTCTTCTTGTGGCGAATGGCAGAAAGAGAAGCAGCATTTTGTCATTTTAGAGGGGATATACCTAGATGTTCTAGACTGCTGCATCCTTAGAAACTTCATTTAAGTGTCAGGTCCTTAAAATTTTTGTAGAGTTCATCACTTATTTTCTGGCATGTATATGTCTTGCTAAAATATGCATGGTGCTCACTCATCCCTTTTCTACAGTCCAATTAGCATAATTATATTAACATAATAGACTGCTGTGATTTTCTCTTGTATAGCAAGACATAAATTAAGACTAAATTGTGATAGAGAATGGATTCTTTTAACCAAAGGGGAGACACGGCTGAACTTTGGGATGAGGTCGTGAAGGCATGCTGCTATCCCTGCCATGTAAAAGCAAGTGGCTTCTGAGTTTTTGTGTGGACTAGGCTTAGCTACATCCATAACTGCACCCCAGACCTCTGTGCAAGGGAAATCGGGTTCCCTTTGATGAGCATTGGGATCTGCTTCGAACAGTGAGGAAATTTCAAGAGGATCCTAGATTTAGGATCTAGGATCTACAGGTTCAAAATTCTCACCCCCTTAAATGTCCCCATTCCATGTATCAGGATCTCGTGTTTTCTCCACAAGTGCTTTTACCTTAGCACAGTGTTTCACAAATTTAGGACTACTGAGAGTTTGGGCTACAGAATGGGGGGGGGGGTGGTGTGTGTGTGTGTGTGTTTTCTATGCATTGTGGGATGTTTACAGCTTCTGTGGTCTCTTTCCACTAGATACCAGTGTGGCACTGCAGAATGTCTCCAGACACTACCAGATGTTTCCTGGGAGGCAGATTGCTCCCAGGTGAGAACCACTGTCTTAGCATAACCGAGCTGGCAGAGATTTCTATGAATTGGTCCTGAACTCTGTAATACTCGTGCTTAGGTTTTATGCCTGATCCTCAGCCCTATCTGCCTGGCAACGTAGATGATGAGATGCTCATTATAGACCTGCCGTGGAGGCTTCCTGAATGCCTACCCGTTCTTTCACTCAGGGATTCAAGGTTTTCATTGTGTCCTTCTGTGCATGTATTCTCCCTAAGCAGTCAGAAGCAGCTGGCTCCTCCCAAGGTCTTTGCAATCACCACTGTCCCTTAGTGAAAGAGTTTCAGAGATGCCTTTTCCCAGGACTGTCTTCTACCTGCACTCCATCCTGTGTCATCGCAGTGATTTGAATCATTGTAATGGTATTGCTCACCACAGATTATCTCTACCCCTTGGCTTGTCCATGCTCTCATCAAATAGGTGAGTGATGCAATTCCCATATCCCAATTTTAGGGCCTATTTCCTGAGGCCACTTCCAGAACCAAGTAAGAGAAAAATGGCACACTCAGAAAAGCAACTAAAGAGTGATTATTTAAAGGACAGTCTGTAAGGGTGAGAGCAAGATGCAGGATATCAACAAAAAGATGGTGAAGTAGGAGTCTGTAAGATTGGGAGCCATGACCTCCTCTGGGCTGGAAAAGCAGAGGGAAGAGCTGTCCTGGACCCAGCGAAAGCTGCAGGCAAGGGGAGGGTCTCTGCTTACAGCCTTTGGTGAAAATGTGGCTGCTGTAAGATTACCGCCTGAAAGGAGAGGATATGGGAGAATAATGCTCTAATGTCTTTCCCTCCTTCCCTCTTACCTCCTGGTACCTCCTACTGGCTGGACTGGAAGCCAGTAGGGTATGAAACCTTTTGTGCAATTTTGGCAAGTCAGCCTCCCAGGGCACAAAGCAAGAGTAGAGAAGACTGGAAAGGAATATGGAGGAAAAACCAGGAATGTGGCTCAGCAGGATGTTTTGTGTTTTCCATATGAATATTAAAACTTTAAATTTGAGCATAGTTGACACACGTCATGTAAGTTTCAGGTATGCAGCATAGTCATTTCACAAGTTTATATGTTACGCTGTGCTCACCCCAAGTGTAGCTACCATCTGTCCCCATACAACACTAGTGCAATATCACCGATGATATTCCCTATGCTGTAGCTTCTATTCCCATGACTTGTTCATTCTGTAACTAGAAGACTGTGTCTCCTTCCCTTTAGCCCTTTTGCCCATCAATCTGTTCTATCATATGGACATTTTTTTGCAGTAATTTAATCTCTCAGCCCCCAAAAGATTTAAAAAAATTACTTAATCATTTTTCACTGGCATGTTTTAAAGACATAATTTTAACTTAAAAATTGGGACCATTACTTTTAAAGTTTATATCAAGTTTATTCCACAAATAACATTTAATAATATTAATTACATATTAAAGATTTAAACTTTTTACCCATTTAACAACTGATCATAGTTTAATAATAATATAAACAATGGGTAGTGCCTGGGTGGCTCAGTGGGTTAAGCCTCTGCCTTCGGCTCAGGTCATGATCTCAGGGTCCTGGGATTGAGCCCCGCATCGGGCTCTCTGCTCAGCAGGGAGCCTGCTTCTCCCTCTCTCTCTCTCTCTGCCTGCCTCTCTGCCTACTTGTGATCTCTCTCTGTCTGTCAAATAAATAAATAAAATCTTAAAAAAAAACAAAGAAAACAATGGCTAGTATTTATTTTGTGCTCTTTCTGTATCAGGTGCCATTGTAAGTACTTTGCAGGCTTTAATTGATTTAATTTTTAAAATTAGGTCAGAAAAAGTATGCTTTGCCAACAAACAAATTACGACATCTATCATGTTTGTTGGCGACTGAATATATATTGAAGTGCAGATTGAAATTTAACCGTGTGTTTCCACATCCAACAGATGACAGTTGCTTTCTTGACCTGGAATTTGGGATTCTTGTGTTTTGCCCCAAACGAACAAATAAGCCGGTGGTTTATTTGGACAGTGTTTGTGTTTTGTGTTAAATGACAAGAAAGGAGATACAGCATCGTGCTATTGCACATAAGCACTTTGCCACTAATAATGTATTGTGTGTATGGGCAGTCTCTATTCTCAACACATGGAAAGCCAAAGTGGATATAATTGTCAGTACATTTCCTTTTCGAACGTTCACATTTCGAAGTAGCAGAGATAGCTAGATGTACGAGAGGTGATTTCTGATCAGATGGCTGCAGCTTACTTACCTGGCAAAAACCATCACACAGTGATTTTGTAGAATTATTACCATTTTTTACAGTCTTCATTAATTTGTTGTATTTCAACATCCGTGATTCCTATGCTTCCTGACTTGAACCAATGGCCCATTGTGAGTATAATGAAATAACGTATGGCCGAGAATAGGACGTTTAAAAAGAGTATTAACGATCGAACCCACTGTGGCAGTTAGCACTTTTTCAGCTAAGTTACAAATCGATGGAGAAACTGATTTGTTGGCAGGTTCATCTGACCTCCATGATGGGCCATTCTTGCTCCTTGGGGCTCATTAAAGAGTTCTTAAAGTTTTGAAGAATTATTTTATGTAATTATTTTTTTAAAAACGGAAGTGGAAATTCTTGTTTATGAACGTGAACCCTTGCTACCGTCTGTAATCCCCAAAAGGTTTGTCAGTGGCTCCTTGTGTCAGGCAGTGCAAAGGGCCCCTCTGGGCCTGCTCTGCTTTTGCCCCAGTAGGTGCTGTGGGCCACATGAGCTTTGCAGGTGGCAGGGCGGGAGGGATGAGGCTGCCCAGAGTAGGGAGCCAGCTCCCCCGAGGCCAGGTGTCCAGCATATCAGAGCCGGAAGAGGCCTTGGGGTCAGAGGGTCCATCTCGCCTTGACATTCTCTATTGAGGAGGAGGGAGCCCCAGAGGTTTCAGTGTCAGAGCTGGGGTGAGAGCAAGCACTCTCTCTTCTCTCCTTATAGATGACTCCAGAAAATATTTGCTGTACATTTCGCACCTTTCCTGGGGATCATAGATGCTCATTTCCTGGGTCAGGCATGATGTCTGTCCTGGTCAGCGGTGCCACATGGTTTGCTGAGCCTGGGTGGGTGGCAAAGGTAGGCGTTTATCTCTGGAGTCTAGGAGTGATTGCAATTCCTGACCTCTGATATGTACCTGGGGCCGATCAAGTAGAATTAGGTACCTGCGGTTTTCTTGTGGATTTAGACAGCAAACTCAGAGAACCTTCTTGGAAGCCAGGAACTGCTGCAAAGACCAGTAAGCAGACCCTGAGATGAGCAGACTCTGTGTCCTACTTGGAGAAGTAGTGTGGCTCTCAGCTTCGCAATCTTTGTGATCGAGAGGGCAGACCCAGAGAGCCTGGAAAGCAGGCAAGCATGGCTATCTTTCTCCTGCGTGGAGGTGCCCCAGCCATGGAGCTAACTTCCTGGCACTGAAACACTTTCAGAACCTTTTCAACTGGATCTTTATTCTCTTTCCCCTTTTTTCCATAACAGAAGGTTCTCTCCTCTCTGAGGCAGGATTCAGGGTAATCTCTTTGCTGGCGGGTGGCTCTCTGCCTGTCACCTTGCATAGCAGATAAGCCAGGCGGAGGGCGATGGGGCAGGAGCAAAGAACAAACTTTGCACAAGGATGAAACGCTCTCTGCACGTGTGCCTGTAGCGATGGCAGGTCAAGTGTTCAGTTTTGAGGGTTGTGTAGGGAAAATTCCATTCCCATGCATTCAGGGAGGTCTCTGGTCTCCGTCTTGCTCTCTCACCTCAGGTTCAGGCTGAATGTGAGCTTAGGGTGGCTGGTGTTACCCTGGTCACTTAGAGCCATGGTTTCTGTCCTCTGTGGGTTCACAGAGCCCTTGGGGGCATCGCTGAAAGTGATGGAGCGTCTCCTCCACGAAATGTTCATGGCATAGGTGCACTGGGCTCTGTGAGTGCTTTGGTGGTGGGGTCAGTTCTCACAAACTTTCCAGCCATCCACACACTTAGGGTTTGGGAATCTGAGGTTGATGACTTCCACAGTCGTGGGTAGTGCAGGGTTGGACCCCCCTTCCCCTGGAGGTGGGCCGCTACCAGCTGCCTGTGGACGGATGGCTGCTAGGCCGGATGTGGGCCCCATGTGGAGGATTGCCTTCTGTTGGGAAGATTTGGCTGTTATAAATCCTCTACTTGGTGTTTCTTTTTTTGAGCTCCCAACTTTTCTCCTGCTTCACTGACTCATATTCTTCCTCCTCTTTTGTCAACACGAGTATTTTTCTAAGTTCTGGTGGTGGACCTGATCCCTTCTCTCTAAATCCTCTCTCTTTCTCTCTCTTTTTTTTTCTGGTGATTTCTCAGTGAGTTTCTAGTCCTCTCTTCTCTCTTGAGCTCCAGACCATTCCCAATTGCCACAAAGATGCCTCTTGAATTTGCCTGCCTCCCGAGGGCCCACCCCTCTTGCAACCCATCCACCCTGTCCTTTCTGTGTATTGAGGGTCTGCTGGAGCCATGGGGGGCCCCCTGATGCCCTCCTGGGCGGCCCTGAGTCTGTGCATTTGTTCCTCTCTGCCCCACTATCATGGCCTGGTTCCTGTCCCCCTCTCACCCTCTGAAAAGTTACAGAATTCTTTCTTTTTTTTTTTAATTTTTTAAAAAAATTTATTTATTTGACAGAGAGAGATCACAAGTAGACAGAGAGGCAGGCAGAGAGAGGAGGGAAGCAGGCTCCCCGCTGAGCAGAGAGCCCGATGTGGGGTTCGATCCCAGGACCCTGGGATCATGACCTGAGCCGAAGGCAGAGGGTTTAACCTGCTGAGCACCCAGGTGCCCCTGAAAAGTTGCAGAATTCTTCCAGGCACCTCTTAGGTGGCTTGTCCTTTGAATCATATTCTGAATTGCAGTCCTGTACCTCCAGGCTTTGAAACCTAGATTACGCTCCATTCCGTGTAGAGCAGGAGGTCCCCAACAAGGATGCACGAAGAGCTCTCCATGTTCGGGACTCACCTTTGTGGGGGCTGTGGATGCCGTGCTGGTATGCTTTGTGTCTCAGCATCGTCACACAAACCTTCCCCCAGCTGCCAGTGTCCAAGTCTCCGGGTCTCAGGGACCGAGGCATAGCTGTGAGCTAGTGGCTCTGGCAGCCAGAGCCTGTTCCACCAGGGCACGGGGTAGGCTAGAAGCCAGGGAACGAATGCCCCCCTCACCCCCCAGAGCAATCCTCAATAAATACATGGCTGAAGGGAGCTGACGTATAAACACCCCAGGCTTCCTTGTCCCTGAGGTGGGATAACCCTGAGTGTCACAGTCTGCATTGGCTCCCAGAGTCAGTAACAGAGCTAGTAATTTCCAGATGCCTTCAGGACTGGTGTTTCCTGGGAACTTCTAAATACACTCCTTACACTCAAGCTCTTTTTTCAGGGTCTGCTGTGGGACCCAGATGAAGTCGCCAACTGACCTTGTCCTCACTGCCCCCTCACAAAGGCTCTGCCATCCCTGTTCGTGTTTTGGCTTCCTTTGTCTTTGTATCTTTGCTCCAGGCAGGTCCTCCTCCTAGAATGTGTTCCTGCTTCTACCTTCTGGAATCCTGCCACTCTTGAGGTCCACTCAAAAGGTGGTGCCTTCCGGGAAGTCTTCCCAAGGACTCTAGCTTTAGCACTCCCACCGCACTTACTGTGGGCACCCCTCTCTCCATTATACTGTTGTTTATGGGATTGGATGTCTGTCTATCTTTAGGAATGAGGCCTTTACTAAAAGATGTTTTTATTCACCCAGAACCCGGCACTTGGACCTCTGACAAATGCTTGTTGCATTCGACTCCCTCAGCTCCCCCAAATCATTGAGTCCTTACACTTACTTTAGTAAGACATGCATTCCGAACCTCCTTGGTGGGGGTGCTCTGCATGTTTTCTTTGGAGGAGAGTTAAGTCTTCCCTTTTGGACTATCCTCCAAACTGGAGGCGACCAGTACACTCAGACAGTGAACTATGTGGTAGGCGTAGGGGCTGAGGAGATGGGAATCCACAAGGGTGATCCTTCAATTCACAATGCTCACATAAACTCATTAATTCAAGGGTTGGCAGGCTTTCTCTGTAAAGGGTCAGACAGTAAATAGCATGGGCTTTGTGGGACACAAATGGGTCTCTTCTCTCCTCTTACCCCCTCCTCTTCCTTCTTCCTGATGACCGTTCTTAGTTCTCAGGCAGTGCAAAAACAGGCTGTGGGCTGAGCCCCACATAGTTCATTGACTCATCCAGATAGCATTTATTGAGCATCTACTCTGTGCCTGGGCCTGTTTTGGGAAAGTTAGGCCTTCTGACATGTTCCCTTTGAGACATAGCATATACCTGGCAGGAGGGGGAAGAGCCCTGAGAAGCTGACATGAGTTGATCACGGTGCCCCCTGTGCTGAGCTGGGGATGTGGGGAGAATCTCCTTCTCTGCCCTGTCCCTGTTCTTTCTCCACATGGTGACTTTCTAGCAGCATGGCTTGCTATGAGTGCAATTGTCATTTTAGCTAGAGATTGGCTGTCCTCTCATTGCTAAACAGCTGCCCCATCAGACTGAATTTTCGTGTGTTTGTGTCATCCTAATCTCTGCTTTTACTTTAGAGACTCTCTCTGTATTCACTCCCCACCAGTCCCCAGTCCTTTACTTCTTCGTGGCCATATTGGCTATGTGCATGTCTCCTGTTGTGATTGCCTCCCTCCTCCATCATCCTCCACCTTGGGTTTCACCCAGCTCCCCTCCCTTGTTGCCTGTCAGGAGCCCTCCCACCGATGGCCTCTTTGTCTCTCATGCTTAAAGTCATCCTCTTCCACTGCTGGTCCCACTGCTTTGTGGTGTCATAGGCCCTGACATCAGCCTGGGGTCACAGCTGGTCAGGGGCTGATGAGGGGCCCATTTGTTGACTGCCACCCAGTGTGGTTTGGGCCTCAAAGTTCCCTGGATGTCAGAGACCTGGCCTGCCCTGCGCTATTCATCATGGTGGAGGGCTTTGTGATGGATGACATCCCCGGGTGTCCTTGTCCTCTGCACCACAGAAGAGTTAGTCTTGCACTGGTTAATTTGGTTTTTGTAATAGGTAATAAAAGATAACATTTTCTCCAAAAAGCTCTTCTTAGAGGCACAGATGCACGATAAGTGGAAACCTTATGTCTAAAATCCACCCCACCCACTGGCTCTTCTTCACTTTTAGTTACCCATTCTACAGAAATCCATTTGAACAAAGAGGAGAGATGAATTTGCACATTCCAAAGCTTCCCTTGGTTTGCCAGAGAATTCATTGCCAGCTTTTATGAAGTAGTGAGCTCCCTTAGTGCATTTTAAGTGGTTTTATTTGCAAGGTTTTGATTCAGGTATAACTTTTCAGGAGCACAGGGAGTGTATAAAACGTGGCATATTCATGCTCACCTGGAGAAAATTGTTACCCTGTGTGTGTGAGGAAAAGATCATTTGCAAGTCTGATGTGGATGCTCTACCCCAAATCCCACAGGGCAGTTAGCTCACATTCCAGAATGCAGATTTCTCCTACTCTTTTATCTTAAGAAGCTCACCTGTAAGAATCTGTCTTTGGAATGCAGGAAAAGTCAAGATATGAGGCTTCGGGTTGAATGTGATTATGATCCATTGAAGGAATTCAACAGATCACGGTGGTATATGAACAGACCCCTTAGAGAGCTCTACCCACTGAAGAAGAACTTCCATCTGATTTCTCTTTGCTCAGAGGTTCCTAACCTGGTGTTCGCGGACCCCAAGAGTTCTACCTATGGCCTTCAGGGATCCCCCAGCCATCTAACAAAGCATGCAGATTTCAATGCCTCTGTTTCTGTGCATTCTTTTGGGGGAGAGTCTAAGGCTTCCTTGGGGTTTGCAAAAGATTTGGGACCCTAAAAAAACCTCACTGGTGGCATAGTCTCAGGAGAAGAGATGCTCCATGAGGGCAGATCCTTTGGCTTGGTCTCTACAAGGTCCCAGTTCCCGGAACACTGCTTGGTGTATCATTGGTACTCAATACACCATAAGTGTGTTGAGTGATGCAATGAGTAAATGAATAAAATGACAGCACTGGCACATGAACCTGGGCTGCTCTGTGATCCCAGAGCACTCTGCCCTATATCCTCCCAGAGGAAAGGGGCTACTTTGGTTTTCCAGGAAGGCTGGGCTGGCAGCTGGGCACAGAGGAGAAAGGAAAGGCTCTATTAACTGAAGACCCAAAGTGTGAATCAAAGACTCAGACTGCCACAAAAGGAATCTCAAAGCAATAACCAAAGCAAAGACTGCAGGAGGAAAGACAGATTGGATTCTCTGAGGCTCTCTTGCTGAGCAGTTACCCCTGAGCCTGGGGAGAATTTGGGCTTTGGCCAGCCCTGCTGCCGGTGGCTGGAAACCTAGTACAGGGCACTTCTGAGGTGACTAGAGTGGGAGGCAACTGCCTCGGGCTGCTTTGGGTTCTGACTCTGGTGAGAAGAACATGGGCCAGCCTGATGCCATGGGCTTTGTTCCAGAAGTACTGCCAAGGATTACCTTGTGCCCTGATGGAGGCAGTCTGCTGAGCTAGAAGAAGTGCAGAACCAAGGGTCACAGGACCTGGCTTCCAGGTCTGACTCTGGCTCATGGAAAACCTTGGATCATCTGCTCCCCACTCTGGATTTCAGTCTCCCTTCCTGTAGAAGGCTTAGCACTATCTGTTTTTACTCTTCCCATGCTTAGCTGGTGGAGTTGTGACTGGGTTTTATAAACTATAAAATGCAAAACATGGAAGACACTTGGGGAAAGAGGGAACCAGCTAACTGTGCTGGGCATGAGTCCTCCTGTTTGGGGTCTGGGTTACTGTGTTGTTGTAGTCAGCTGGTCAGGAAGATGCTCCTGATGAGCCAGGGCTGCGTGGAAAATGAATGGAGAGCAAAGTTGGCAGGAGTCTGGGAATGCAGCAGGTAAGAGGCTCAGAGGGGATATGCTGGGAAACTCATTGGTTACTCAGGTACATGGAGCTAGTGCTCCATCTGTGCCCACAGCTGATGATCTGGCCCTTTTTAGAGAATAAGAGTTCTTTACTAGAGCTACTTGATTAATTCCAAGATGCTGAGCTGAGCAAGACTGGCTTAGCCCACTCATGATGACAGAGCAGTGCTAACTCCTCTTGAGGGCAAAGATGGCCAGTGGTCCATTCCAGATTTGTGGCCATGTTCCAGTTAATAGAGGGACTTGTGCCCAAAGTAGCTGGAAATTGCCTGACTCACAGCCCTGGATGGGAGATGAGTAATTTTCAGCATTTTTAGGGCTCCTGAGGTTTGGTTTAGAGTGAATGACACTATAAATAGTGCTCCTGAAACCCGAGGCCATTTCCAAGTGGAGGGCAGCACTGTCAAGAATGGGATGAGGTAGGGCACCTGGGTGGCTCAGTGGCTTAAAGCCTTTGCCTTTGGCTCGGGTCATGATCCCAGGGTCCTGGGATCGAGCCCCACATTAAGCTCTCTGCTCAGCAGGGATGCTGCTCCCCCCCCCCCCCGCTCTCTCTGCCTGTCTCTCTATCTACTTGTGATCTCTCTCTCTGTCAAATAAATAAATAAAAATTAAAAAAAAAAAAGAATGGGATGAGGTCCCACTGAGTTGTTTAGTGTTAGATGTTAGATGTTTAGTACCATCCTGCTCAGAAGCAGGAGGAAATGGACATTGGGGCTGCCTTGCCAGCATCCACCCTACCCTCCCCCAGGTCTAGCAGCCTCAGGGGTTGGGTGGCTCTGACTAGTCTAAGTCAGTCAGGGAAGAGTCAGAGTGGGTACTCCCCACCTTGCTGGAGAGATAGATGGAGAAATGGTCCAATCAGAACAAAGCTTAGGGCTTTAGTTCAGTGGCCTGAGAAATGGTACTCTCTTCCCCTCTGAATGTGAAAGGTGAAGCATGGAGTCCTCATTGCTGTTGGCAGCCATTTTGTAATTATGAGGAAAGCTGATCTGAAGACAAAATTAACCCATGAAGGGCAGCAGAGCACAGAGGATCACAAGGAAATGGAGCCGGACTTCCTGGATACATGAATCAATAAAACTTCTTTTTATCATTCAAGTCAATTAGAGTTGGCTTTCCTGACTCTTGACGTCAAGAACTTGTAACTGACATACATGGACATGTTGGTTTATGAGTCTCTTCTCAATCCTAGAAGTCAATAATTTGATTTTATAGTTTAATTTCCTGGGCTCAAGCCCAAAGCAAGTGGAAATGAGCATGTGGGGCTAATGTTCTTCTTGGATGCTGGGGCTCTACAGTGGAGGTTGGAATGCTGGAAGCCAACCGGTGCTGGTACTTCTTTGATCCAGTCATCACAGATACCCTCAAAGACTGGGAGGGAAGCCCTTTATGTTGTTGGGGCACTGAGGTCTCGAGGCTGGTCTAGCCTGTGGTTTGTTGGCAGTTGGCGATGGTCTAGTTCTAGAAGAATCCAACCTGAAAATTTAGATTTTTTCTTTAAATGGTCTGTGGATTGGAAATTACTAGTGAACTGAGAAAATGATTTCTTCTAAGTTGTGTTCTTGCCTTCCGGAGTCAATTATCCGTACGTCTTAGAGCTCACTCTGGTACTTAAAATTGCATAGTTCCTAAGACCGTATGTCAGAGGAAGTGAAACAAACAGGCTTCTGTTTTACAAATCCTCAGACATTTCCACAAAGGCTCCCTTAACTGTCTCTGACAGTAAGAAAATTAATAGATGCAGCTGACAGTGTGTAAAATGATCGTGTGTGTCGAGGTCTCAGAGGATAACATAATGTCTTCACTAGAAACGACTGGTGTGATGTGGGCTAGTAACTCAGGAGATGGATGGGCAGAAAGCCTGTCATGGGTTAAATGCCATCATTACAGCCTCTTTCAATCAGGAAATGCTGGCAAGCACCTGCAGCCTGCCTCATTCTGGGCTGGGGACCCAGAATCCAGGCACGTTGGATAATGTTGAAGGAGGAAAGCATCTCTTGACCTTGAGGGGCTGTCCAGCCAAGCAGGGTAGAGAAGGCACACATACCTAACAGCTAGGGCATGCTTGCAGCTGTATATGTTCTCAGAAATCTGAAGAAGGAAACAATTGTTGAGATCTGGGCTTTCTCAGGGGAAATGGGGTTTGAATTAGACTTCAAAGGAATTGAGCAAATTATTATTTGGACTGGAATTATGTATTATCGAATGAACTTTGAAGCAGCCATTCACTGGCCAGAGCTTGCAGATTTTATTTACTGAGAATGTTGGAATAAAATTTATTATAACAAGAATTGGCCTGCCCTGTATTTGTCCTATATTTAAAACATGTAATTTTTCATAGTAACAGCAGAGAACATGAAATTTAAATGTAGGCTTCTTTATGGAGTCTTGAAAATGACTTTTCTTCCTGGATGGAATTGGACTATTGACTGTGTTAGGTTTGGAGGTGATTGAGCAAATAGTATTTTCTATTTGATCTTATTATATTTTAATCACATTGCAAGAAATGTCAGAATAGTACAAAATGAGAAACTTCACAAGCTCGTATTTCATTATGAGTCAGTTTGTACAGAGCTTTGGAAAGGACCTCACTCCCATTGATTTGCTGCGGTGATCAATTATAGCTCAGCTCTAACAGGCTGAAGCTGGTGTGCAAGGAGCTTCCACCATGCTGAGCCTGAAGGTCACTTCTCCATATCCCGCTGCCTGGAGCTGGCCATGCTCTTCCTTGTTTTATGGGGTGACTTGAATCTGGAGGCCAGTAGATGAAATACCCTCACCATGGCTCTGGTTTACTAACACATCAAGCCATTGTGGCCGAACAATATTGCCTGTGGACTGAGTTTTATTTTGAGATACTCATTTTCCTTGCCCATCTTCCCTTCCTCTCTATCTTCTTCCCACTCAAGAGGTAACAGGCAGGGGCTTCATTGCCTCTGTGGAAGTACATGGCCAGGCTGCATGCCGAAGTTGCCTGCATGACTCATGAGCTTTTCTGTTCCAAAAGTCAAAGCCCAAGGTGCAGGATGGGATTTTAAGAAAAAGGCAGAGTACATGGCGGAAGCAAGAGGCAGAGAGGTTCCCCCCATCACCCTGAACTGGAGATTGCCCTGTCTGGGCCCCTGAGGGCAGGTGACAAGTCCCAGACATGATGTCTCCAGAGGTGGGCTACAGCCTCAGGGTCCCACAGCTCCATGAAATGGCATGGAGGTGGCAGGGAGTGACAACTGTGCCAGCCTGAGGAGGTGACATAGTGCATGGCAGTTAGTGATGCTGGCAGGACTGAGAGAGTAGGAGCTCCAGAACAATCCTGTGGAGTCTGGATGGCCATTGACTCTTGGGCTTCCATTTACCATGGAAGGGATCGTGGCCAAGGCTGGCCATTCTGGTATCCTCCGTCCAAATTTCCTGGGGCCTGGGACCTCCTCAGGAGCATGTCTCTGGAAGTCCCTATAATCTCCAAGACTGATTTTTTAAAATTTTTTATTTATTATTTTAAATTAATTTATTCTTTTTAAAAGATTTTATTTATTTATTTGACAGAGATCACAAGTAGGCAGAGAGGCAGGCAGAGAGAGAAGGGGGAAGCAGGCTCGATCCCAGGACCCTGGGATCATGACCTGAACTGAAGGCAGAGGCTTTAACCCACTGAGCCACCCAGGTGCCCCTCCAGGACTGATTTTTAGAGAGCTCCTGGTAAGTGAGGCTGAGGATGAAGGGGGAGCTGCAGAGAATGTGCTCAGCTTGTCTGGTTCTTCCCCTGTAGCCAAATACTACCTTCATCTTGGCATTTGGGGTCTTTTTCCTGCTGTGCCTGTTAACAAGAGAAGCATAATGGGAAATACAAAAATCACCCCTCCTCTCCTCTGCAGAAGAATGTAGAGTGAGCTGGTGCTGAAACTGTGAACTAGTAGTTCATGTGGCATCCAACAGTGTTAAGGATCATTATGCTTCCCTCAAAAATTAGAGACACCCTGTGTTTCTATCAGTTTTGCTACAGCACCCTGGGGTGCCTTGGTGCCAAGTTTGAGAATCATAAGACTAGGATCCTATTCTATGAGAGTTCTCTATATTGTTTAAATCTTTTTGACTAATTGCATGGTGCTATCTTTGTGCATACCACATATCACTGAACAATCTTGTTGGACTTTGAAGCCATTAATAAGTTTTCTTTATTACAAACATTATTACAATAAATACTTCGTAGGTTAATCCTTGAACCCATTTCTGACTTTCTTGTCAGATAAATTCCTAGAGTGGAGTGCCTAGGTCAACAATAATCACGTGTTTAGGGGTGTTTATGTGAATCATCACATTTCTCTGAAGAGTTTGTGCCAATTTTACTCACACTATGCTTGTACAGGGGGACCTCTTTTCTATACCATCATCTTTGCCAGTCTTATGGCAACAACTTGCTTAATTTATATTTCTTCGGTTATGAAGAGGCTTGAACTTTTTCATATGTGTGTTAGTCTTTCCCGAATTGTCTCTTTGTATCTTTTGCTCATTTTCCTATTAGAGCTTGTCATCATTTTTAAAACATGCCTGCGCATTCTTTGTCATTCTCTTTTCAGAAGGTGGAGCCTGGGTCCCAGGCTCTTGAATGGGGGCTGGACTTAGTGATTCACTGCCAAAGAACAGAATGGTGGAAGTGGCAGAGGTGATGGTATGTGACTTCCAAATCTGGACCAGAAAACATTGCAGTTTTCACTCTCTGAAATGGTTTGCTCCAGGGGCAGTCAGCTGCTGTGGTTGTGAGGACACACCAGCAGCCCTCTGGAGAGGTAGTGACAGCCCTGCGGGGAGGAACTGAGGTCTCCTATCCAAAGAGATCATCAACTTGCCTGACCCGTGAGGCAGCCATCTTGGAGGTGGGTCTTCCAGCCCCAGCCCAGCCTTCAGATGATGGCAGCCCTGGCTGCCACTTGACTACACTGTCATGGGAGAGGAGTTTAGCTAAGGCCCCAAAGGTGGAGAACCAAACCTCAGCTGCCAAGTACCTCCATTTGAAAGCCCGCAGTTAAGACTGCACTGTCTAGTACAATAGCCACCAGCCCCACAGGGCTATTGAGCACTGAATGTGGCCAGTCCAACTGGAGAGACACTGTAAGTATAAAGCGTAAGTGTAAAATGCACACTGGATTCCAGAGATGTAGCATGAGGAAGATGGTTGTAAAATAGCCCATTAATAGATTTTTATATTGCTTGTACATTGTCATGATAATATCGTAGTTACATTGGGTTGAATAAGAGAAGTCTGGCCATAGGGTCCAGTAATATGTGATATTTACAAATGTGGTATATACTCGTTACTTTGTACTTGATTATTGATGATAAGACTACTTTAACAGTAACTAAAAGTGGATGCAATTAGGGATGTACTGATTCTCAGCCTGCCTGGGTCAAATTCTTTGAATCTTAGCAGCCCTGTCTGTAAAAAGCGGGTAATGCCTCAGTGGGTGGGTTATGAGGATGGAATCAGATCATCCAAGTAAAGGGTTCAGTGTAGGGCCTGATCCATGGTGAGCAGGTGTCATAGTATTTACAGCTTTTGTTTTTCTTTGTAATCAAAGGAGGAAATAAAGCCAAACATCACCTTTATTGACTTCCTTGACTCAGAGTAAGCAAACTGTGTGTTAAGAGGATATGCATACAGTACAGCTAATGAGATGTTTTATCAGCTCTGACAGAGCTCCAGGCTGCCCTCATTCCATAGCAGTGAGATTCAACTGCCTTTCTGGCGTGTCAAGCCCTTGGATTTGAAATCCCTTGTATGCTGTACAAATTAGTTAGCTTTATTTTATATTGTACATATGTGGAGTTCCCACCTCTTGACTTCAACATTCAGATTTATGTGAAAATCATGCAAATGATGCTTCCCTGAATCAACCAGAGCCTCGGATGTCTCTGTCTGACATCTTCACTGCCTTGCAGCTGAGCTCTGTGTTTACCCGTTCCTCAGGGAAGGCTTGGGGCATCCTCAACCATCCTCCCTACCCTTCTGAGCACTTCCTGAGGGTGGGGCCTCTGGGCTCAGCACACAGTGGTAGGTTTGTTTTCCTCTTTTCTCAGGGTTTAGTTGAGGCCCCCAGAGGTGGAGAATAAAACCTTAGCACCAGGTACCTCACATTCTGGAACCAGAGATTAGACCCGTGCTGTCCAGTATGGTAGCCATCAATTGCAGGTAGCTCCCAAACACTGAATGCGGTTCATCCACACTGATGGGCCTGGTGAGTCCACACTGGATTCTGGAGACTTAGTCTGAAAAAAAAAATTGTCATAAAATATCCCATTAGTAAACTGATTATACATTGAAATGTTATTGAAGCTATATTCAGCTAAATAAAATAAATTAGTAAAATTCGTTTCACATGTTTCTTTTGACATTTTAATGGGGCTATGAGAAAATTTAAAATTATATGTAAGGCTCACCTTATAATTCTTGTCACCAGCACTGGGTTAGACCATCTGTGCAGGATTTACCAAAGACCGGGTTGCATGGAGAAGGGGCTGGAGATTCTGGCATTTGTTGGGCTAAGTTGCCCATAATAAGAAGGGAGGCAGATGGGGGCAGCTTGAGAGGGTCCCATGCAAGAGCATTGTCTGGGAGGGGAGACCTGAATCCTAGCACCATGGGTAGACTCCCAGAAACTGCCTGCTGGGGAAGAGGTTGGAAGTGGACAGCAGGAGGAGACATTGGCTGTACCCAGGACTACAGGTGGCAGATCCCTTCTGCCTCCAGTGATAGGCAAAGGCATTTTTTTTTTAATTTTATTTTTTATAAACATATAATATATTTTTATCCCCAGGAGTACAGGTCTGTGAATCGCCAGGTTTACACACTTCACAGCACTCACCATAGCACTAGGTTTGCACACTTCACAGCACTCACCATAGCACATACCCTCCCCAATGTCCATAACCCCACCCCCCCCAACTCCCCTTCCCCCATCAACCCTCAGTTTGTTTTGTGAGATTAAGAGTCACTTATGGTTTGTCTCCCTCCCAATCCCATCTTGTTTCATTTATTCTTCTCCTACCCCCTTAACCCCCCATGTTACATCTCCTCTCCCTCATATCAGGGAGATCATATGATAGTTGTCTTTCTCCGATTGACTTATTTCGCTAAGCATGATACCCTCTAGTTCCATCCACGTCGTCGCAAATGGCAAGATTTCATTTCTTTTGATGGCTGCATAGTATTCCATCGTGTATATATACCACATCTTCTTTATCCATTCGTCTGTTGATGGACATCTAGGTTCTTTCCATAGTTTGGCTATTGTAGACATTGCTGCTATAAACATTCGGGTGCACGTGCCCCTTCGGATCACTACGTTTGTATCTTTAGGGTAAATACCCAGCAGTGCAATTGCTGGGTCATAGGGTAGTTCTATTTTCAACATTTTGAGGAACCTCCATGCTGTTTTCCAGAGTGGTTGCACCAGCTTGCATTCCCACCAACAGTGTAGGAGGGTTCCCCTTTCTCCGCATCCTCGCCAGCATCTGTCATTTCCTGACTTGTTCATTTTAGCCATTCTGACTGGTGTGAGGTGATATCTCATTGTGGTTTTGATTTGTATTTCCCTGATGCCGAGTGATGTGGAGCACTTTTTCATGTGTCTGTTGGCCATCTGGATGTCTTCTTTGCAGAATGTCTGTTCATGTCTTCTGCTCATTTCTTGATTGGATTATTTGTTCTTTGGGTGTTGAGTTTGCTAAGTTCTTTATATATTTTGGACACTAGCCCTTTATCTGATATGTCATTTGCAAATATCTTCTCCCATTCTGTCAATTGTCTTTTGGTTTTGTTAACTGTTTCCTTTGCTGTGCAAAAGCTTTTGATCTTGATAAAATCCCAATAGTTCATTTTTGCCCTTGCTTCCCTTGCCTAGCAAAGGCATTTTTGAAGAAGAAAAGTAACTGTACCCTAAGTGTCCCTGCAGGGGAACTCAACATTTAACACTTGCTTTGCCAGACAGCACCAATGACAAGTCACAATCTGCTTTTTTGCCTCTAACCTACACTCCTCTGTCCTACCTTCCAACCTGGAGGGCCTATGTGTTCACTGGGTATGGGAGCGGAGCAGGATGCGGTATGGAAAAGGCCCTGAAACAACCCTTTTCCTATGGTGGACCAGGGCTTGGTGGAGAGGAACCCTTAAACTGGATGAGTTGAGAGTTTTATTATCACACTGTTTTTGTTTGTTTTGTAAACCTGACAAAAGGGCCTATTCAGTTATTACCCTGTGATCTCTTAACTCAGTGACTGGAGTGAACCTGCCAATATGTGGGTTGAGTCAGGTCCTTCCTCTGTTCACAGATGTCCAGAAGCTTCCCTCTCACTCTGAGTAAAGCCACAGTCCTACTACAGTCTGGAGGGCTCAGCAAGAGCTAGCTCCACAACCCTTCTCTGCCATAGTCTGTACTTCCATCTCCTCCAACCCATGGCTGCCACCCAGGCTCCCTGGTGTTCCAGGTAAATGCACAGTCCCATACAGTGCACCTGCTCCTCCCTCTGCCTCAAGTGCTCTTACCCGATGAATCTGCACAACCCACTTCCTTTCTTCCTTCAGGTCTCAACTCAAACATGACTCTCTCAACCCGGCTGAAATGATAGCTCCACTTTCCCAGCAACACGCCCCCCCCACCCCCCCGCTGCCCTGCTCCACTAACTAGCATGCTATTGTTTCACTGTTTATTGCCTTACTGACCCCTAGAAAATAAGGTCTATGAGGGCAGCGAGGTTGTTTTGTTGTGTTTTGTTGCTGGTTCTCTTTGTGGATGCATTGATGCAATGTGGGACATAGCAGGTGTTCAGTCATTATTTGTGAGTGGATGAATGCTAGTGGACAGACAGTGATGAAGTTTGCCAGAGGCTTCCTGGTGAGCCAGGGCAGGAAAGATGAACTGAACACTGAGATGACTGAAGGAAGCAATGCTCCTTGTGGGGTCCAAAGCATCATGGAAAGGGAGCCTGAGCTCTGCAAGTGCTCATAGCCCAGTCAAGAGGTAAAGCAGTAAGAAGTATGACCCAGGCTGGTAAGGGTGCTTTGGGAAGTGATGTGGGGGCTAGATCTTGAAGAAGCAAGCTGAGGAGCATCAGGCAGGAGAAAGGGAGCCCCCATTTCTAGAGGGATGTGTGCTCAGATTTGTGGTGTGCTGTGATGTGGGGTGGGCTCTAGAGTGTGGGGAGGCAGGTGGGCAGAGGAGAAGAGTGCATGGGTCTGGAGGAAGAGGGCTTGTGTTTCACTGCTCTGGGTTCAGGGCTAATACTGAGCCCAAATCGCTGGTGGAGAGGGCAGATTTGCTGCTTCTGCTTGTCTAATGACCAGCTCTTGGTCATTAGAAGGTTTGGAGGAATAAAAGTGAAATTTATAGCCCCTTGGGACAGAGGGGCATGCTAATCTGGTATTGACATTCCATCCCTGGGAAGGAGGATCTATAATCACAGTTCAGCTCCGAGTGGAGGTCTCACTGCTGGCAGGATGTTTTCATTCCCTCAGTGGATGTGTCATGGCTTATGGTGCATTGGCTTATGGTGCCCAAGTAAATGGCAGCCATGACCTCTTACTGGCCCATGCCACAGGTCAGCGGCTCTTGTCCGTATTCAGATTCTCAATGGCGGTAGGCACCTCAACTCTCATTAGCATATTCATTCTGTTCTTAGATGCTAGTACCCTTGTGGTATCTTCTCAATATGGAGGAAGGAAAATGGGGAGGATGGGGGGCTGAGTGTTAGTTAGCTGTTGCCGTAATAAAGGTTTATAACCAAACCCCTGCAGACTCAGTGCTTGGCAAACACTCGAAGTCTCCGAAGTCTTCAGGTTGCATGTGGTTCAGCTTGTGTAGGCTGCATATGGCTGGGCTGGGGTGGGGGCACTCCAGGCAACACACTGGATTCAGGTCTATTCCATGCACACTCCTCCTAGCACCCAAGCTCAAGGGACAGCTGTCACCCCAAGCGGGCTCTTCTAGCAGATTACCAGACTCATGAGCCAGGCTAAGCCACATTCATGTATTTAATTAAGGTCTCTGCTTGGGTCACTTCGGCTCATTTTCTCTTGGGTGAAGCAAGTCATGTGATCAAGTCCAACACCAGTCAGGCAGGGGAGTCTGCTCTGCCCAGTTAGAAGGGGAGGAAGGAAATGGCCAAGTTATCTCAGGCTGCAACCCAGAGAAAAGTATGATGAAATTTTAGATATTCGGGGTCTTGCCTCAGGCATTAGAAGTCTTTCTCAGAGAGTGTGCTAGGCTGAGTGATGGCCTCCTAATGTTGTCCTTGTCCCAGTCCCTGGAACTTGTGAATATGTTGTCATGTGGCAGAGGGGACTTTGCTGATGGGATTAAGATGAGGATCTTGCAATGTGGAGATATTATCCTGAATTATCTCGGTGAGCCTGAAATAACCTCCTTTTTTTTTTTTTTTCATTAATTTTTTTTATTTTTTTCAGCATAACAGTATTCATTATTTTTGCACCACACCCAGTGCTCCATGCAATCCGTGCCCTCTACAATACCCACCACCTGGTGCCCCCAACCTCCCACCCCCCACCCCTTCAAAATTCTCAGATCGTTTTTCAGAGTCCATAGTCTCTCATGGTTCACCTCCCCTTCCAATTTCCCTCAACTCCCTTCTCCTCTCCATCTCCCCTTGTCCTCCATGCTATTTGTTATGCTCCACAAATAAGTGAAACCATATGATAATTGACTCTCTCTGCTTGACTTATTTCACTCAGCATAATCTCTTCCAGTCCCGTCCATGTTGCTACAAAACTTGGGGATTCATCCTTTCTTTCCTTCTTTCTTTTTTTTTTTTTTTTTTACAGCTTTATAAACATATATTTTTATCCCCAGGGGTACAGGTCTGCGAATCGCCAGGTTTACACACTTCACAACACTCACCATAGCACATACCCTCCCCGATATCCATAACCCCACCCCCTCTCCCAACCCCCTCCCCCCATCAACCCTCAGTTTGTTTTGTGAGATTAAGAGTCACTTATGGTTTGTCTCCCTCCCAATCCCATCTTGTTTCATTTACTCTTCTCCTATCCCCTCGACCCCCCATGTTGCATCTCCTCTCCCTCATATCAGGGAGATCATATGATAGTTGTCTTTCTCCGATTGACTTATTTCGCTAAGCATGATACCCTCTAGTTCCATCCACGTCGTCGCAAATGGCAAGATTTCATTTCTTTTGATGGCTGCATAGTATTCCATTGTGTATATATACCACATCTTCTTTATCCATTCGTCTGTTGATGGACATCTAGGTTCTTTCCATAGTTTGGCTATTGTAGACATTGCTGCTATAAACATTCGGGTGCATGTGCCCCTTCGGATCACTATGTTTGTATCTTTAGGGTAAATACCCAGCAGTGCAATTGCAGGGTCATAGGGTAGTTCTATTTTCAACATTTTGAGGAACCTCCATGCTGTTTTCCAGAGTGGTTGCACCAGCTTGCATTCCCACCAACAGTGTAGGAGGGTTCCCCTTTCTCCGCATCCTCGCCAGCATCTGTCATTTCCTGACTTGTTAATTTTAGCCATTCTGACTGGTGTGAGGTGATATCTCATGGTGGTTTTGATTTGTATTTCCCTGATGCCGAGTGATATGGAGCACTTTTTCATGTGTCTGTTGGCCATCTGGATGTCTTCTTTGCAGAAATGTCTGTTCATGTCCTCTGCCCATTTCTTGATTGGATTATTTGTTCTTTGGGTGTTGAGTTTGCTAAGTTCTTTATAGATTTTGGACACTAGCCCTTTATCTGATATGTCATTTGCAAATATCTTCTCCCATTCTGTCAGTTGTCTTTTGGTTTTGTTAACTGTTTCCTTTGCTGTGCAGAAGCTTTTGATCTTGATAAAATCCCAATAGTTCATTTTTGCCCTTGCTTCCCTTGCCTTTGGTGATGTTCCTAGGAAGATGTTGCTGCGGCTGACGTCGAAGAGGTTGCTGCCTGTGTTCTCCTCGAGGATTTTGATGGATTCCTTTCTCACATTGAGATCCTTCATCCATTTTGAGTCTATTTTCGTGTGTGGTGTAAGGAAATGATCCAATTTCATTTTTCTGCATGTGGCTGTCCAATTTTCCCAACACCATTTATTGAAGAGGCTGTCTTTGTTCCATTGGACATTCTTTCCTGCTTTGTCGAAGATGAGTTGACCATAGAGTTGAGGGTCCATTTCTGGGCTCTCTATTCTGTTCCATTGATCTATGTGTCTGTTTTTGTGCCAGTACCATGCTGTCTTGATGATGACAGCTTTGTAATAGAGCTTGAAGTCCAGAATTGTGATGCCACCAACTTTGGCTTTCTTTTTCAATATTCCTTTGGCTATTCGAGGTCTTTTCTGGTTCCATATAAATTTTAGGATTATTTGTTCCATTTCTTTGAAAAAAATGGATGGTACTTTGATAGGAATTGCATTAAATGTGTAGATTGCTTTAGGTAGCATAGACATTTTCACAATATTTATTCTTCCAATCCAGGAGCATGGAACATTTTTCCATTTCTTTGTGTCTTCCTCCATTTCTTTCATGAGTACTTTATAGTTTTCTGAGTATAGATTCTTAGTCTCTTTGGTTAGGTTTATTCCTAGGTATCTTATAGTTTTGGGTGCAATTGTAAATGGGATGGACTCCTTAATTTCTCTTTCTTCTGTCTTGTTGTTGGTGTAGAGAAATGCAACTGATTTCTGTGCATTGATTTTATATCCTGACACTTTACTGAATTCCTGTACAAGTTCTAGCAGTTTTGGAGTGGAGTCTTTTGGGTTTTCCACATATAGTATCATATCATCTGCAAAGAGTGATAGTTTGACTTCTTCTTTGCCGATTTGGATGCCTTTAATTTCCTTTTGTTGTCTGATTGCTGAGGCTAGGACTTCTAGTACTATGTTGAATAGCAGTGGTGATAACGGACATCCCTGCCGTGTTCCTGACCTTAGCGGAAAAGCTTTCAGTTTTTCTCCATTGAGAATGATATTTGCGGTGGGTTTTTCATAGATGGCTTTGATAATATTGAGGAATGTGCCGTCTATCCCTACACTTTGAAGAGTTTTGATCAGGAAGGGATGCTGTACTTTGTCAAATGCTTTTTCAGCATCTATGGAGAGTATCATATGGTTCTTGTTCTTTCTTTTATTAATGTGTTGTATCACATTGATTGATTTGCGGATGTTGAACCAGCCTTGCAGCCCTGGAATAAATCCCACTTGGTCGTGGTGAATAATCCTTTTAATGTACTGTTGAATCCTATTGGCTAGTATTTTGGCGAGAATTTTTGCATCTGTGTTCATCAAGGATATTGGTCTGTAGTTCTCTTTTTTGTTGGGATCCTTGTCTGGTTTTGAGATCAAGGTGATGCTGGCCTCATAAAATGAGTTTGGAAGTTTTCCTTCTATTGCTATTTTTTGGAACAGTTTCAGGAGAATAGGAATTAGTTCTTCTTTAAATGTTTGGTAGAATTCCCCCGGGAAGCCGTCTGGCCCTGGGCTTTTGTTTGTTTGGAGATTTTTGATGACTGTTTCAATCTCCTTACTGGTTATGGGTCTGTTCAGGCTTTCTATTTCTTCCTGGTTCAGTTGTGGTAGTTTATATGTCTCTAGGAATGCATCCATTTCTTCCAGATTGTCAAATTTGTTGGCGTAGAGTTGCTCATAGTATGTTCTTATAATTGTCTGTATTTCTTTGGTGTTCGTTGTGATCTCTCCTCTTTCATTCATGATTTTATTTATTTGGGTCCTTTCTCTTTTCTTTTTGATAAGTCTGGCCAGGGGTTTATCAATCTTATTAATTCTTTCAAAGAACCAGCTCCTAGTTTCGTTGATTTGTTCTATTGTTTTTTTGGTTTCTATTTCATTGATTTCTGCTCTGATCTTTATGATTTCTCTTCTCCTGCTGGGTTTAGGGTTTCTTTCTTGTTCTTTCTCCAGCTCCTTTAGGTGTAGGGTTAGGTTGTGTACCTGAGACCTTTCTTGTTTCTTGAGAAAGGCTTGTACCGCTATATATTTTCCTCTCAGGACTGCCTTTGTTGTGTCCCACAGATTCTGAACTGTTGTGTTTTCATTATCATTTGTTTCCATAATTTTTTTCAATTCTTCTTTGATTTCCTGGTTGACCCATTCATTCTTTAGAAGGATGCTGTTTAGTCTCCATGTATTTGGGTTCTTTCCAAATTTCCTCTTGTTATTGAGTTCTAGCTTTAGAGCATTGTGGTCTGAAAATATGCAGGGAATGATCCCAATCTTTTGATACCGGTTGAGACTTGATTTAGGACCAAGAATGTGATCTATTCTGGAGAATGTTCCATGTGCACTAGAGAAGAATGTGTATTCTGTTGCTTTGGGATGAAATGTTCTGAATATATCTGTGATGTCCATCTGGTCCAGTGTGTCATTTAAGGCCTTGATTTCCTTGTTGATCTTTTGCTTGGATGATCTGTCCATTTCAGTGAGGGGAGTGTTAAAATCCCCTACTATGATTGTATTCTTGTCGATGTGTTTCTTTGATTTTGTTATTAATTGGTTTATATAGTTGGCTGCTCCCATGTTAGGGGCATAGATATTTAAAATTGTTAGATCTTCTTGTTGGACAGTTCCTTTGAGTATGATATAGTGTCCTTCCTCATCTCTTATTATAGTCTTTGGCTTAAAATCTAATTGATCTGATATAAGGATTGCCACTCCTGCTTTCTTCTGATGTCCATTAGCATGGTAAATTCTTTTCCACCCCCTCACTTTAAACCTGGAGGTGTCTTTGGGTGTAAGATGAGTTTCTTGTAGGCAACACATAGATGGGTTTTGTTTTTTTATCCATTCTGATACCCTGTGTCTTTTGATTGGGGCGTTTAGCCCATTAACATTCAGGGTAAGTATTGAGAGATATGAATTTAGTGCCATTGTATTGCCTGTAAGGTGACTGTTATTGTATATTGTCTCTGTTTCTTTCTGATCTACTACTTTTAGGGTCTCTCTTTGCTTAGAGGACCCCTTTCAATATTTCCTGTAGAGCTGGTTTGGTATTTGCAAATTCTTTCAGTTTTTGTTTGTCCTGGAAGCTTTTAATCTCTCCTTCTATTTTCAATGATAGCCTAGCTGGATATAGTATTCTTGGCTGCATGTTTTTCTCATTTAGTACTCTGAATATATCATGCCAGCTCTTTCTGGCCTGCCAGGTCTCTGTGGATAAGTCTGCTGCCAATCTAATATTTTTACCATTGTACGTTACAGACTTCTTTTCCCGGGCTGCTTTCAGGATCTTTTCTTTGTCACTAAGACTTGTCAATTTCACTATTAGGTGACGGGGTGTAGACCTATTCTTATTGATTTTGAGGGGGGTTCTCTGAACCTCCTGGATTTTGATGCTTGTTCCCTTTGCCATATTGGGGAAATTCTCTCCAATAATTCTCTCCAATATACCTTCTGCTCCCCTCTCTGTTTCCTCTTCTTCTGGAATCCCAATTATTCTAATGTTGTTTCGCCTTATGGTGTCACTTATCTCTCGAATTCTCCCCTCGTGGTCCAGTAGCTGTTTGTCCCTCTTCTGCTCAGCTTCTTTATTCTCTGTCATTTGGTCTTCTATATCGCTAATTCTTTCTTCTGCCTCATTTATCCTAGCAGTGAGAGCCTCCATTTTTGATTGCACCTCATTAATAGCTTTTTTGATTTCAACTTGGTTAGATTTTAGTTCTTTTATTTCTCCAGAAAGGGCTTTTATATCTCCTGAGAGGGTTGCTTTAATATCTTCCATGCCTTTTTCAAGCCCGGCTAGAACCTTGAGAATCATCATTCTGAACTCTATATCTGACATATTACCAATGTCTGTATTGATTAGGTCCCTAGCCTTTGGTACTGCCTCTTGTTCTTTTTTTTGTTGTGAATTTTTCCGCCTTGTCATTTTGTCCAGATAAGAGTTTATGAAGGAGCAAGTAAAATACTAAAAGGGTGGCAACAACCCCAGGAAAATATGCTTTAGCCAAATCAGAAGAGATCCTGAATTGTGAGGGGGGAGAAAGGGGATAAAAAGGGGCTCAGAAAGAAAGAAAAAAAAAACTATTAAAAAAAAGAAAGCCGATAAAGAAATAAATATAAAAAGAGGAAAAAATATACATATATTAGATAAATTATTTAAAAAACGTTGAAAAAAAGAAAATGGTAAAAGTTAAAAAAAAATTTAGCAGAAGAAGAGAAAAAGAAAAAAAAAATTGAAAAAGAAAAAAAAATTAAATTAACTGCAAGGCTAAAAAATCATGGGGAGAAAGCCATGAGTTCCGTGCTTTGCTTTCTTCTCCTCTGGAATTCCGCCGTTCTCCTTGGTAGGTGAACTTGGTCCTGGCTGGGTTTCCCGTAGATCTTCTGGGGGAGGGGCCCGTTGTAGTGATTCTCAAGCGTCTTTGCCCCAGGCGGAGTTGCACTGCCCTTACCCCGGGCCGCGCTGAGTAATCCGCTTGGGTTCGCTTTCGGGAGCTTTTGTTCCCTGAGCGCTTTCCGTAGAGTCCGGAGGACGGGAATGAAGATGGCGGCCTCCTGGTCTCCGGCCCGGAGGAGCCGAGAGCCCGGGGCCCCACTCCTCAGTGCGCCCTCAGAGAACAGTGCCAAATGACTCTCGTCACCCTGGCCTCCGGCCGCGCTCCGAGCTGACCGAGCCTGCGACCGGTTCAAGGTTCAACCCTGAGCTGAGAGTCACTCCTCGGCTCTGTCTCTGCAGCCGGCTTCCCCGTTCTAACACCGGTAAGCTCTGCGACACTGAGACACCCCCGATCCTTCTGCGACCCTGCGGGACCTGAGGCCACGCTTACCCCGCCTGGGCTTCACCCCAGTTAAGCCTTTGGAGCGATGTCCCTCAGCAGAACAGACTTTTAAAAGTCCTGATTTTGCTCCGTTGCTCCGCCGCTCGCCTGGAGCCGGCCCCTCCCCCCGCGGTCTATCTTCCCGTCGCTTTGGATTCACTTCTCCGCCAGTCCTACCTTGCAGAAAGTGGTTGATTTTCTGTTTCTGGAATTGCTGTTCTTCTTCTCTTCAATCTCCCGTTGGATTTGTAGGTGTTTGCAATCTTTAGATAAGCTATTTAGCTGATCTCCCGCTACCCGAAGTAGTCTCAGCCTGCTACTTCTCCGCCATCTTGACTCCTCCCCTGAAATAACCTCCTTTATAAAAGGAGGCAGGAGACAGAGAGAAGGTTGGTGAGCCTGAAATAACCTCCTTTATAAAAGGAGGCAGGAGACAGAGAGAAGGTTGTGTGACCACATGGTGATGGAGCAGAGCTGGAAAGAGGAGTAGCCCTGTGCTGGTTTTAAAGATGGAGGAAGGGTCCACCAGCCAAGGAATGCGGGCAGCCCCTGAAGGTGGGCAAGGAAGCGGATTTTCCCTTGGAGCTTCCAGAAGGAACCAATCCTGCCAGCTCAACCAGCCCTTTGACACTTTAGCTCTCTAAGACACATTGCTTTTGACCTTCTGATCTCCCGAACTATTGGGAGAATAAACTTGTATTGTTTCCTTTTTTAAATTTAAAGTTTGTGAATAATTTTTAAAACTTGTGAATTTCAGTAACTTTTAACAGACTCAAATCCTTGAAGAGCCAAACAAAATCCTGAAAATACAGAGACAGTTTGGTTGCGTATTTTGGACTAGGTGCCGGGTTGGGGCCTGGTGTTTTCTCCCAGGTCACATGGCACAGGTGTGCCCTCCTGCTCTCGAGTGCAGTTTCCCTCCTCCTGCTGCAAATGTGGGATCATGTAGTCTGTCCGCTCATCAGTTCTCCTTTGTTTACGATGGGTGATTGGCCATATTTTCCTTCTCCTTGGTGGCATGAGCTTAAAACCTTATTAGCTTATGCACTCTATTGACATTACTATTTTGCCAACTGTACACAAACCTGGAGGTAATGTTGCATGCACTGTCTTATCTATGGTGGAGTATGGATAAAGGAAAGACTCTTTGGGGGTGTGGCTCAAGAGTTGGCCATTTGAGGAAGAGTGCCCCCCCCCGATCACCACCACCATGAATGCTAGAGAATAGAACCTGATCCAGGAAATTATGGAGCCTTTTAACTTCTTCTCTTCCTTCTTCCTTCCATCCACTCCTTACTTCCAGCCCGGGATGACATAATCTGATCTATTTAAAAATCTGGCTAACTGGTGACTCTGTGAGGATGAGGTGGCATAGACCAAGGAGACCAGGAAGGAGGATGGCACCTTAATCTAGTCAAGAGGTGAGGAGAACTCCAAGAAGAGCAGTGACAATCAGGACACATTTTCAAAGTAGAATGATTGGGACCCCAGAAGCTTGGCTTTGGGTCTGCTATGTTTGAGGCATGTGGTGGACACTGCCCAGCTCCCTGCTTCGGGACTGAGGCCCTCATTCCCCCAGCAGAACTGGGTGTAGGTTGATAATAGCCCACAACTGCATCCATCTCTCCGTCTCTCCCTTGGCTCAGAGGAGCTTCAATGCCCAGGGAGTCATGGAAACTTGGAAGAAATGGTTACCAGAAGGATGGGAGTGAGAGTTTCTGTCAGATTTGGCAACACTGAGGTCACCAGTGACTTCAGCAAGAAGAGGATGAGGACAGGCCAGGTGTAGGTTGTAGGGGCACGAAGACCACATAGGAGAAGGAGCTGGACTGAGTCTTGAAGGAAATGTGGGAAGCAGGGCATGGGAATACCTGCCAGGAAGGGGGGATGAAAGTGAAGGAACCTAGGCTGGAGAAGCCACCTGGTAGGACTGGAGGGAAGGGGAAGGGGGGAAGGATGGCTGGAAAAGTGGAAGGTGTCCAAGCATGGCTGTCTTAAATGGTAGACTCTGGAGTTAGAGCAGAATCAGCCAAATTGTCTCCATTCATGTGCATGTTCTCTTGGGTTCAGGGTACTGTTCTCTAGTTGGCATGGCACATTTTGTCCCCAGAGGATGGACCTGGCTGTTCACATGAATGTTTTGACCATGGTCCAAGGACTCCATGATTATGAATGCAGCTGTAACAGATTTTCTGAAGGTAGTTCCATTAAGCTAGTTGAATGCCTTCATCAGTTTCCTATCCTGGCTAGTAAAATTGTTTCTAATTATTTTACATTAAAAATTTTTAATAAAATTATTTTCAAAGAATTTAATCCTATTTTGTGTGAATTATATAGGAAGGATTTAATACAGCTATCAAACTGTATCCATGATAACTTTCTGACATTCTGAATTTTCTTTGTGACCACTGTTTCTAACGAAACCAATTTTCCTGGGCAAATATTTGAAGATCTAAATTTTAACAAGACAATTTGATCTTTATATATATATAATCTCTAACAAATTTTACAATGTGAAATTTTAACTATTATCAGTTCTCATTGGAAGAGATTATTTCTTCTAATACAATTCATTATGACCAGGATAAAAGGTTGATAGTTTATATTTATTTCTTCACTAATTTATTACAAAATTATGCATAGGCCTGTGGGATGTTGCTGGTTTTCTGCCTTGTCCAGGATTGGATGATTGAATTGTAAGTCCCCGGATTTCTTTGTGGGCTGTGTGTAAATCACCTCCTTTGTGGGGCAGGATGGGGAAGTCAGGATGCCCGAGGGCCTACACACACGCACAAGCTGTGGGACCACCTGCCTCAGCTCCACAAAGTGCTCCCACATCGAGCGCTCCCTCTGCGCAGTCTCTGTGCTGACCCTTCACAGACACCTGTCTCTTCTGCTTCTGGACTCTTATCCCATTTTACAGAAGTGCAGACCGCAGCATAGTGAAGTCAAGAGGCATGACTGCAGTTGGATCTGAGGT
Source organism: Lutra lutra (assembly GCF_902655055.1). NCBI lineage: Eukaryota > Metazoa > Chordata > Mammalia > Carnivora > Mustelidae > Lutra > Lutra lutra. The sequence goes on along the minus strand of NC_062282.1, from coordinate 73,133,316 downwards.
TCGTGGAAATGCAAAGTCCATACTTTAAACCCCTGGGTTACAGTGTATCTTACTGTATTGGTGCGCTCGGTGGACACCCACTCACTTCCTGGTGCTGTCTGAGCAGGGGGTTGGGGGTGGGATGTGGTCAGGAAATATCTGGTCCAGATGTTGCTCTTGTTACACACACACACACACACACACACACGCACACATCACTCAGCAGGGAGAAGGGATAGGCCTAAGGTCAAACAGTTACTGGGTGGCTGACTGGCTGTAATGCAGATTTCCAACCCCCATGCCAACTTCTGGGGGTGGATGCTCATGGCTTTGCTCAGTGGTCTGCATGAGTGTCTGAATGTTGTTGCCAGTGTGATGAGGGGGAGGCAGGCAGTGTGAGTAGCTCAAGACTGGGGATTCCTGGATCCCAATTTCCTTTATCGCAGGGAAGCTGGAAGAAAATGCCCCAGTGATGGGGACTCTTAAACCTTTGGCTCATCTTTACTGATGATGTTTGTCTGTTATGTGACCCTCCCAGGTCCTTGGGGCTCTTGGCACAGTCTGGTTTCCTCATTAGAAGGAGCTGCGTGGGACCTCCAGACTGTGTCCCCCATCTGAGGGAGGCTGAGCAGGGAGCAGGGGAGAAGGCTGCCACTTCAGTCTGAGGGCCCAAGGACGTACATGAGTTGTGTATCCCCTCTTCATTGTCAATAATGCACTCAGACCTCTGGTCTTGAAACAATCATGGAGAAGAAGCCTTTTTCTTTATGCCGTTAAAACAGATTTACTTTTTCTGATTATATAATGAATGCTGGTTCATTGTGTTGCAGTTTTCCTATTTCATAAGGACCATCAGAGTTAGAATCATAATACTATGTGAACAAGAAAAGTCTTGTTTTTTCCCCCTCTTTCTCAAAAGCCCACATTCACACAAAGAAAAGAAGTGTGGGGCTCAGAGCACGAGCAGATGATTGCGCACTTGACCTAATTAGATGGAGAGGAAGCTGATCGGCTGCTAACAGGCTGGGGTGGCTTTTCTCTATATGGAATTCTGGGGGACCTGTGCTGGCAGCCCTGAACCTCAGTCCCACCATCCCCCACTACCCCGCAGCTATGACAACTGGTCACATTACATATGCAAGGAAAGAAGGTTTTCAAAACTCTGTATCTCAGATAGTCTCCACTAATGTGAGGAGAGCAAGCCTGTTAGGAGAGAGGTGATGTAGCTGGAAGGTTACTAAGAAAACTTGGGGGGTCAGTCAGTCAGAGGGTCCTTGCTTTTGCTGCCCTTCTCTGTCCCCCAGGAGTCTGGCTAGGGGCCCACACTGATGCTAAGTTAAGCACAAAGTGATAAGTTTACTCTCTAAAGCTGGAGATATTCCTTCTGTTTCCAACATTTCCCCCCAGATGAAGCCCCACATCTGGGGACCCTGTTCTGACAGAATGTTTTTAGTTGGCCAGGCAAAGGCAACCCCAGGCCCTCTTTGCTGGTCTGTCTGCCTTCTTTGTTATCCTTTCTGGGAACAACGTGGACCTTTCCTTAGCATCTCAGGTGGCCAGCTGCCTCAGGAGTGTGCCTGCCGACCGCCCGCCTTCCGGCAGCCTGGGCCACCCCGGAGACCCCAGCCTCCATTAGCAGCAGAGATGCGGAGAAAGTCTGACATCCCTGACCTGCCAGTGAGTCTTCCTTTGTTTGACTCCATTAGCAAATGACCTCCTAGACTTTGCGAGAAAAGATTCCAAAACCCACCTGCGATCCGAACAGCTTTCAGCAGGAACAGTTGGTCTGCGCTCCTCTTGCAGAGAGCTCTGGGCGGAGAAGGAAGAAATTGCCATTGCATCTCCCAGAAGCATTTTGTAAAAGGACTATTTATTCTAGGTACAGTCTATTTTGCCCGACACCTCTCAGACAGTCAATAATTCCAGTTTGTTTATGATTATCCTCGCATCCTCCCCCTCCATCTGCCTCCCGAGCCTGCGCCTCTTGCGGTGGCCGCCCCCCAGAACATGGGAGCATCTGTCTCTCTAATGACCGGCCATGGCAATCTCGACTGTTCAATATGGCTAGATGAAGAAAACATTTAATTTTTACTATATGGGGCACTCCAAAGCCAGATTTGACAACTGTTCCATCGAACACTAGTATTTCACCATTTCCTTCGATAACAAAAAGAAACAGTTTTTACTCCCAGAGGAATAGATTTATAAGATGGAAGGTTGATAACCAGGCCACTAGAATGACAAATGGTTCTAAAATACACTGTGTATTGACATTGATGAACGTGCATTGCCTTCTGAAAGATGGAATTCTTCCAGAGAGTGTCTTGTTCTCAGCCTGAAGGGCTTATGGACGTCTTAGTGAGAAGCAGAGCCTGAGTCCTGTTCTTGGGACCTTCTCGGACTAGAGAAGAGAACTCTTGGGTGAGGGCCTCTGGGTCAGGCATGAATGGTAGGTAAGAGCACCAAGGGAATGTGATCCCCGAAGGCTGGGATGGGGGTGGGGGGAGTTGGGTCAGAGAATCTTCATGTAGTGGTGAAGGATGGGAAGGGCCTTGGTAAAGAGGGAGTTGGAGGGGCAGGGACAGTGAAGACATCCAGATTGTTTCCTACTGTGAAAGTGAAGGGCAGTCAGTTGGGGACCTGGGTAGAGGAGGGGACAGCTCTGTGGGTAGGGAGAGGACTGTGGATGAGTCTCAGAGCTGTAGTCTTCTGCCCTTGGCTGAGATGGCTAAGTCATGGTCATGCATGCAGGGAGAGGGAAGATATGCCTCCTGCTTCAGCTCTGTGGCCGAGGAGGGTGGGATCCCAGAGACAAACAAGACTGTCATTATTGAGCCATGCTTTTGTGCTCCTCACCACCTTCAGGGGGTGTTTTAGCAGAAGACTCACAAAGACCAATTGGCGTCATAGGAGACTGGGATAGGGAGGTGGCCAGGCTTCTCAGAGTCCTCTGGGGGTGGGGTTCTTGCTCCCATTCTAGAGACTTGTTTTCCTTCTTGCTTCTCTTTTCCAATGAGCCAGTGACTGGCCCTGTAATCCAGAGAGACGTAGCTACCCTGCCTGCCCATGACACTCCTGCTCATGCCGACCCCTGCCTGTCCTTCTGGGGCTCCATGTTGGAGGCCTGGGCTGTGGTGGGAGGAAAGGAAGGCGGGAGTCAGGAAATCTTTTCACTGGGCAGACATCCTCAGAGACTAAAGCAGTGAGAAATGGGCCCAGGGAGTGGGCAGTGATTCTCCAAAAAGCACTTTCTTTCCACGAACATTTTGCTTTAATTCTCCACTGCTTAGGGCTTTTCTGAATAATTAATTGGTGGAGCAAACATCTGCCCTGAATTTTTTTAGGTAATTAGTAGGTCAGACACCTACCAGAAAAGAGGATTTCTTGGGCTCCCTCCGGGTCCCGTGTCTTCACAGTACTGCCCCCTCCTGGCATCGGTTTGTGAAAATGCCGTCCGGCTTCAGCTTGCTTCTTGGGTCACGATTGGATTCTGTCTCCACATCCCACACCTCCCAGTAATCTTGGTCAGCTCACCCTATGGTGGAGAGAATCCCTACAGATCTGGATTGGGAACTCCCAGGGAGAATAGGATCGTGTGACCTATTTCCCTCCATAGCACCCGTTTAACTCATGAAGAAGGTAGTGGATTACATAGCCTTTGTTAAGAGATTTTCACCATGTCTCCTGGGCTGTTATAATACCAGCCTTAAATATTTCTATCCTAAACTCCATTCAAGTCATTTCTAAGGCTGAGGGTGATAAGTGATTTAGTGATGCTTTCATTTTTGATACTTGTACCTTGCAACCAAGTGGAGAAGGGTGGCAGGGACTGTGGGAGGGAAGGGCTGGACTGTCATATACACCCTGCAAGCCTGGCTCCCAGTTATGTCCCTTCATCGGTTAAATAGGCCAGTGATTTCTGCTTTATCCTGTCCACAGGAGATAGGGGGTGGGGAGTTTGGAAAGGGCATGATGTGAACATGTTATTAGGTATTAGCATCATGTGGATGGACTTCTGCCCTTTGATTTCGGCCAGTGGCTGTTTTTTCACTTAAGAGCTGGACGCTTGAGCAGGTTGTGCACTGCTCAAAGGTGCATAGCTGAGAGAGCAAATGGGGGCAGAAATCTGGTCTGCACTGTGATATCAACCTGTGTGCCCCTGGGGCTGTGTTTGCCCTGGGAGGGGCACATTTTCTGATTCATACAAAAGAATAGGCTGGTGGTAGCCTAGCCCTGGCTAGGAACCCTTAGGCTGGTCTCAGAGCAGGGCCTGGTCACTCAGAAGTCTTCACCTGGTGAATCCCCCCCCCTCAGGAAAGAGTATTTATGCCTAAACCCATGCACTCTGGTTCTTGTTTGCCCACTGCTGCAAACATTCTGCTTGTCCTCTGGTTCCCAGTTTAAGTCCTCTGAAGTTCATCCTCAGTGCATTCTTGAAGGCCCTGGAGCCAAGCCAATGGCCTCTGCCAGGGAGTGCTGAATGATCAGCATGAGTCCTCTGACCCATTATCTACCCACAGCCAACCTTCTCCCCCAGAGGTTCCTCCTGTCCCAAGGCCTAGTCCTGGCACTTTGAGAAGACTGTGGGTACCTCACAGTCTTATGTTTGCTCTTGACCATGGGCTCCCAAATTTGCTTCTCTAGCTGTATTACAAGAGAGAAGCACTTGGAAATCTCTTACCTGTGTTCTCAACTCTCTCCCCTGCCTCTTTCTGTCTGTTCTGCACATGGCTGAGCTGGCAGGGCCTGGTGTTGCTGTCCCCACCTTTGGAAGGCCTGACTGGGCTGTGATGTCGGGTTTGTTTGTATTTAAGGAGAAACACTTGGCTAACTCTGCTGTCTTTGGCCCAGAGCAAAGGGCCTTTCCATCTGGTCCATCTGCCCAACAACCTGAGCAACTCATAGGGAAGGCAGGCAGATCCCCACTTAGCAATGTAGAAACTTCCTTTGGTATTGCATGCATAAATTTCCCCCAGAGACTCCACTGGGGCAGGGAGTGGTTGGTTGAAGGCAGGGTTTAGGGGCTCAAAACAGACTGGCTCAGCCTTTTAACTGCTCTTGGGGCTTCCCACTCATTACCCACCAAAGTAACCTAAGTCATCCTCCAGCTTCAGCCCAACACCAGCCTCACTCCCAAATTACCCCAGGACCCAGGCAAGGTCTGAGGCCAGGAAGAAGATGGTGGGGTTGGGGTGGGGCAAACATATAGTCAAGGACCTAAGGAAGTTCACCAGCAGCTCTTTAGGTGCTAATAAAAACAAAAAGAAAATTAACCTAGATTTCATTCTCTAATCACTAGTCTTATTAGAGCCTGGTTACATAATCTATCTTGGTTTACATTCTCTCTTAACCTGTTTTTTTAATTGGTGGCAATAGAGCTAAAGAGCCTTGTGTTGGACTCATACATATGCTGGGGTGGGCAGATTGAGGCAATTTATTGTAAGCATAATTCTGGGAGACCCAGAGGTCTCTGTACAAACGAGAGGTTGTTACTAAGAGTGGTTGCTTTGTGTTGTGGGAATTGTGATTAGGAGGGATCGGCAAAGCAATAAAGGACCACTAAATTAGCAAGTGCCACTGCTTGGAGAGAATCACTGGGTTTGGGTTCTCTGGGCTGGTCCTTGAGCTTGTATGGACCTGCCAAAGCTAGCTAGAGAAAGTTGGGGAGGGGAAATCTTGTGTTTATATAGAATAATGGGGGTGGCAGATTCAGTGCACTGGACTACCCCTATGCCTCAGTCTTGTAGGTCTTGCTTTCTCTGCTCCCACTGCAGCAGATGGCAGGAGACCCCAGTCTCCCAGGGACACCTGTGGGAGAAGGCCCAACTTAGGCATGATGAACAATAGGGAGAACAGGACTTGGCTCAGGTATGGCCTCTTCCCATATACATTACAGTCAAAGAGAAGCTTTCCTTCTCACAGCACCTCTGGTGGCCAGGAGGATTTATTGGAGCATTTCCTCCAGCTGTCAGCAGGGGACAGGGACTTTGTGTGTGCTCTGTATTCTCATACCTGCATTAGGCAACATGACGTTGTTATCTTCAATGGCTAATTTGGTCATTGCATCACCTAAGTGTCTATTCAGTTTCTCTCATTTTTTCTTGGTGCAAACAGAACAGAGCTCTTTGCATACTGTCAATGTCTTGCAATCCCAGTCTTCCCTCTCTGCTGGTTTGTGTTCATTTAGCTTAGAATTGGTGTTTCATTTGATCACTGCTCACAGTTTGTCTGGATTTTTGGGCCAGAAATTATTTTTTTTTCTGCCTGGGGTGGGGGGAAAATAGCTATATTTACAAAAGCAATTTCCTGAGATTTGGGGGCCAAACTGATTCTATGATTCAGAAGCTAAATGAAAAAAAAAATTTTTTTTTTTGCTTTGTAAGTTTCTAATTTTCCTTTAGAAGAAATATATGCATAATTGTGTGCATATATGTGTCTGAAAGAAGGACAGAGCCGTGTAGGTTCATGAACTTTCATTTCTTATCTCCAATAGCCTATAAATGAGAGAGATGAGAATCACACATGCACCTAAGGCCTGCTTGCTAACTGTCGCGCTCTCTTCAGGAGGATGTACATGTTGTACACTTCTGAATTTCTGATTTGTAGATCTCAAACCCTTTGAAACAAGGAGTGGTAAAGACAAGCCTCTAGTCCAAAGCATCATTGCAAGTGTTTCAAGGATAATGGGGTTGTCTCAACTGAGTGGAGTCCTTACTATTAATTTCCTTTGCTTTATTTTTTGAGGCGTCAAAAACACTTGCTTTGCTTAATATATTAGCATTCATTTCTAGGCTTTGGAAACTAATCCGACTTTGAAAGGAGAGTTTTAAATTTGAAATATGAGGCCTGTATAGCAGCGCCTTGGAATCATTAACCGTCCCTTCAATATTAATTGCAGGTATATCCATCATGGGGAACTTGTTTGTCATTAACGTGAGGGGGATGCGAAAGCAGAGACTCCTGGAACCCCTCCAGGGATAATGTTGTCACTCAAAACTTTGTTCTGGAATCGATCTGATCTCAGAAATGGGCTGTAACTATTGACAAAATGACAGCTGGTAGTTTTAACAAAGCTGACTAGTGGCAGTTTTAGCAAATGGAATGGGAGTTGGTTTGTGGAGGTATGTGCCAGGCAGCTTGGGCCCTGAGTGGAGTTTTTGTGGATGAGGCTGATGAGCCTGAGGGGTCGAAGGGCAGGGTACCTTGAAATTGATGTGTAATTCTACGTTTCAACCCCAGAGACGGCTTATTAGCAATGCAGCCCAGCTGCCCCAAGCTGGGCCTGCTCAGGGAAGATGGAGTATATATTTGTTCTGGTGTCTGCTGAAAGGAGCATTAATCTGTATGTATACTATATGAGGATCTAAAAATTGTAACCAGGGACGCCTGGCTGGCTCAGTAGGAAGAGCATACAACTCTTTATCTCAGGATTGTGAGTTTGAGCCCCATGTTTGGTGTAAAGATTACTAAAAAATAAATAAAAACTTAAAAATTGTAACCATTTGTCCCATTCCACCAAGAGCCTCCATAGGCTTGTCTTCTCATGCCTTTGTCAATTTGGATATTATTGATTCCCTTTTGGGGCTGGTGATTTTTTTGTTCTTATTCAGCAATGTTGCCTGTTAAATTCTAATCTGGGTCTAAAACGTTTTCCGATAAGGACAAAGCTTGAGGATCATCTAGTTGGACGGGCAACTAGATCCGTAGAGGGTCCTTGGGGGCCTATCCATGGGAAGGGCTTATCCTGCCCCGAGGAGCCAATATCCTTGCTCTGCAAACCTTTCTGGTTATGGCAGAATGGGCCAAAAGGGAGTGTCTCTTTTTAAAACTGAGGTTTATTTTTTTACCTAAACCACCCTGGTTTCTTAAAGAATGCCATTTTCCTGGTATAGACAGAGAAAGAAGGTAGGTCAGAACTGAGTCCTCATGCCTGAGAGCAAAGACACCCGACCCCACAGAGGGTAGAATTTTCCTGCCTCCAACCCCAGACTGTCCCTTTGCTAGGCCAGGGAATTTTCTATGGCAATGCAGTCCAGGTACAGGACTATCTGGTTCACTTTACTCTTCAATAAATTCAATTTAACAAACACTTATTGAGTGCCAGCTCTGTAAAATTACCATGGAAACCCAAGTGGAATCTTTAAAATCCTCTGGGGGGAATTGTTCAGTTCCTACACCCATCCATTCTCCAGTGAGCAGGAAGGGCGCATCTTGGTCCAACCCTTTGCCTGATTGTATGCTTGAGTTCAGCCTGAACAGCAGAAAGGGGAGACAGATGGAAGAAAATGTATAAAGCTAATAATATGGCTTTTTGCCCTCTGTGGTATAATGTTAGGCTCCCAGGGAAGGGGGTGAGGAGCCAGGGCTTTGATTTCTGTTGGAGCAAAGAGCTGAGTTCACTTGCAGCTGCCTCTGCTCCATAGTGTCACCGCCCACATGCTCTGCATCAGGGCAGGACCTACAAAGGGGTGTCTTGGTGCCTGGTGACAGCCTCATCCGTGGGCCCTGCAGCACAGTGGGGGCCATAGGCTTCAGAAGATCAAAGCCTCAATTATGTGAGGTACTTGTCACATAGAGAGAACAGGGCTTGTCTCTGACACAGGGCTAGAAACCACAGAAGCAAGGACCTGACAGGGCTCTTCGAGAAACCAGAAGACATCACACCATGTGTTCTTAAGAAAACAGTAGTTCCAGCCATGCTTAGGAAAGTTCCAATTTAGAAAAGGCAAGATGGGGCTTGACATTTAAGATCATTGTAATGCTTATGGATCTTTGCATTGTAAGTGATTTTTAAAAAGAAGGAAAGAAAGGAGGAAAGGAAAAGAAAGAAAAAGAAAAAAAAGAGAAAACTGAATAGAACAGGCTTAAACCATGAGGAAAATCTGCTGGTTCAGTTAATAAGACAAGTGCAGATGTAATTTCAGGTAAGGATTGATCCAGGAACTTGATAATATCCCAAGGACACAGCTTTTTCCATTTATCTGCACTTCCCTTTGGGTGGCTTCCTAGATGGGCCCAAGCCGGCTGCCAGCGGGTCCCAGGACTTCCTCATCCACATGGAGCAGGAAGTAGGAACATCTTTGCCTCAGCTTTTCTGGCAATTCCTGAGATTTCACCCTGATTGGATTGGTTTGGCTCATGTGACCACTTCTGAACCAATCGTCGGTGGACAGAGGAATCTCACAAGCCCCACTCTTGGTGTTCACAACCAGCTTTTAGTAGAGCCAAAGGGAAATAAAGAACTTTTGAAGGGAGGTAAGTTCAGGAAGGCAAACAATAAATGTTTGCTACAATTTCACAAAGGACATTACTTAAATTGACCCCTACCTTTGCCTGCTAGTATCTGTTTATAGATAATTATAAATAACTTTGATTCACAAATGTCAACAGCTACCATTTGTTTGGGAATTTACTATTAGATCTAAAAGAATTTCATTTATATGAATTGCATCATTTAATCCTTGTACAAAGCCCTCAGACTGTGATCGTGCATTATCATCAATCCTTTTGTACAGGTGGGGAAACGAAGGTATAGACAAGTGAAGGGACTTTCCCAACATTGCAAAGGCAGTAAGTTGTAGAGACAGCATTCAGACTCAAGTCTGAGACTGAGGTCCATGCATTTAAAGGCAAGAGGCCAGAAGCATCATGTCATAAATATCAGAGGGTAAAGATTTCCTAATTACAGAGGATTCGAGTCTTTTCCCGGACCCTGTGCCCTTCCTAGGGAAGTGTTCTCCAGATTGCTGCATTCTGGGACTATTCTTGGCACTCACCTGCCCTGAGACTTGGGTCTCTGCCTTGCCCCGAGCCTGAGCTGCCTCACTTGTGAAAATGAGAGCTTGTACTCTGGTGTCTCAGCCGTTCCTAACTCAGACACCCAAGACTTTCTGAGTCTGACCTATACTGGATTTTTTTTCATTTTTGTTTTTTTAGTTTTGGGTGACAGGAAGGAGTCCTGCCCCCTTACCCCCACCCTGCTGCCCCCCCTCATTCTGGTATAATTCTTCTTAGGAGAGAAGATTCCTTTCATAGGTTCTTGTTTTTTCTCCAAATAAAAGGAATACTCAAATATTTTCTTAGCTAATCTCCTAGAATCTAAAAGCAGCAAACAAATCCTATGCATGTGATGTATCATGTTTCAGCCTGTGGACTTTGATGTCTGCTGGGCACATGCCTGTTGCCAGTTAGACAGCTCTCTGCCTGGACGCCCCGGTTCCCCACTCCAGTGTGCACTTCGTTCCTCCAAGGAGACTGCAGAGCCCACATGGACCTCGAATTCACAGGGTTCCCATGGAAGAGCTATGAGTCCCTGAGGAGGAAACAATTTAATTTCTAGTGGCTCCCTGAAGTTTTCATTGGGTTTTTGCCTTCGTAATGTCCTTGCCACATCTCTGTCTGTCACACCTTAGAGTGCCGAGGGACTCTCATCATCCAGGCATAACATGTGCCCATGCAGCTGGGTCTACTGCTCCTCTGTATGGATGATTTTGCTATCAAAGTGCGCAATAGCAGTTACAGCTGCGATTTCCATGACCCATCACTGTGCAGGTACCTTTGTCATCCACAAAACAGCTTTTGTTTCTTCAGTACCTCATGACCCTTTCTTTTTGGGATATTGACTTTTCCTCTCTTGGGTTGGGGGTGGTTGCACTCAGCCAGTATCGGTGAGCCATCAGGCTTTGGGGAGCTGAGGTTTGGGAGCCAAGATGGCTCTCCTCATGGGGGCTGGGTGTGTGCCATCATGATGTCTGTGTGCTCATTCCACCCCACTGGGTGGTCCTGCTTTTTATTTGGCAGCATGTGGGCCAAGCACAAAATGATGGCTGTATTTGTGTTAGATTAATGAGCTGCTTTCTCACCCCATAGATCTGCCTGAGGTAAGAGGGTGCAGGTGTGCACAGCACTGAGGTAGTGACCCCCATGTGAGAAGGTTATGTGGGCAAAATGCCGTGTTCACCCTTCCCTTCTGCAGGGTCCAGAGGCACCAGTTCATGGAATGTTGTCTGTCCTAATACAGGCTGGTGGTCCTAGAGAAGGGATGCTTCCAGGGGATAGGGAATGTTGGAATCTTCCAAAAATGTCAGAAGCCAACTCTGAGTTGTGAAGCGTGGTGCTGAATGTCTCCTTAAAGACAGACACTTCTCCTAAGCCATGTCTCGCATCCGTCTTCAGTCACATGGGCTCAGAGAGAGGTCGGATGGACTCATTGTGCCCTTCTGGGTTAGCTTTTTAAAGAACCACCCGTAGAAAGAAGAATAATTGAGTTCACCCAACAGAGCAGGGAGTATGGATACTAGAGTGGCTTTGCGACAGACTGAGCATCTCCCTCCGGGGAGGTAGGGCTCTGTGTCTCTCTGGGATTTCTGGCTCTTACAGTGTATGACCTGACATGGCGGTCGCCATTGGTGCCCATCCTGCTTGCCTTTCCCACTGGTGTTCCCGCTCCCTGGCTGCTCTGTGTTGTGATTTCTCTAGGAATTGCCCTCTGCCCAATGGGAGCTACCTTGTCCCAGGAAGTTTTGCCCCCCTGTCTCTTTCCCTGGGGCCAGTGACTGACAGACAAAGGGGTACTAAAGGTCAGCCCACTTGCCTCAGTGTAAGAACCACTTCTTGGGCGCCATTGTGCTTCAGAGCGTGCGGCGGTATCCAGCTGAGGTCAGACCCCAGCTGCAACCACATCTCTACCTTGCCCTGCTCCCTCACTCTTCCCAACACTATTTGTTGAGTCTAATACATATGTCTGAGAATATTTGCTCGGTAGATTGCACGGACCCTATCTTAGTTTGTGTTTCTAGGGAATCTGACCTCTGGTACCTGGTCACCGTTGGCCAGGATTGCGTCATCAGCATAGGATTAATAGGGCACTGTCCTCCGACTATTCCAGTCTTGCCAGCCCCTTCTCCTTCTTTGCTTCCCCAACCCTTCTTCTTTTGCTGTTTTATATGCCTATGTTTATATTCGCCTACCCACCCTTCCACCCAACTGTCTACCTTTCTGCCCATCTGTCTACTTATCCAGCTCTCCAGAGATGGACCTTCAAACTCTCCTGTATGGTGAAAAGAACACAAATCAAGTTCCTCCCAGATGAAGACTGCTTGGGACCACCTACAGCTCCTAGGCTGAGCTTCCTTTCTGTTCCTCTGGAGAAGGAGTAGGGCTGGGAAACGGAAGGACAGGTCCCCTTGCTTCCAGCTGAGAAGCTTCCCCCCATCCACAAGGGGGAACTGGCCTTCTGAAGCCAGCATGACTCACCTTGAGTACATTGTCTACCATTTCATGAGGGTTTTTTTCTTTTTTTGGTAAAGACTCACCTCCTGGCCCTGGGTCAGTGGCAGAAGCATGATAGGGAGTGTTTTTCACTTATACATGGTGTAGGAAAAATCGAGGTGAGTTATCTGGCTGCTGCGTGAGTGCTTTATTGATTAGAGAGCGCCAATCAAATTAGCTGTCAGAGGAGAATGCAGATGGTACCATGTGGAATAGATTTTCTATATCCCCTAATTGCATTATTTCAATCAGTGGGTGAACATTGCATGGCCTGCGGTGGGATCTGGCGGGAGGTGGGGGTGGGAAATGGGGGCAGATTGACACACACTGTCTGGGCCGGGTTGAGGACGTGGGTTTGAATGTCACAAATATTTTAATATCAAGATTGAGGCATTAGCGGAATGGATCTGGATTGCTTTATAGATTAATGCGGGGCAGGGGCAGGACTTCAAGAATGTGCTTACAGGAGAGAATGCCTCTCTTTCTTGGAGACTGGACATGTGTCAGTCCCTAGCATAAGAAGATGGAAACAACGCTCTTCCATCTTTTGAAGGTGGTATTGCTCAGCGCTTAAGAGCTTATGTTCTGACCCACATCTCAGTTCTACTCCTCTACAGTTGAGCGCCCTTTGGCAGTCTATTTACCCTCTCCAGTCCTCAATTTTCTCATTTGGAAAATGGGGCTGATAATTGTACCTTCCTCACAGACTCCATTTGTAAAATGGGGCTGATAATTGTGCCTCCCCACTTAGTGGGGATCAAAGTGAACATGTATGCCAAGTGTTCAGCACAGTGTCTGGCCCATGCTTGGAGCTCTTTCTCCTGAAAGTCATTTATGTTTCCTTTGGGTACTTGGAAATTTATAAGGGCTCCCAGATCACATTGTGGAGTGGCTGGTTTAATAATGATGAAGACCTAAATGCATGATTTCTGCTCTTTTCAGGAATTCTTTTTATCTTTTCATTTAACTTATATCCTTTTATTTATTTATTAATTATTCTTTATTAATTATTCTTCCACTGAGTGGGCAAGATAGACATGTGAGCTCTTCTGAAAGGCCCAGCCTGGCAGAAACTTGACTCTTCTGTTGGTGGGCGTAGAAAAATCATCAGTGTTTTGGTGGCTGTGGTGTGGCCCTCCTGGTGCCTGGCTGGGGCTCTGAGAGGCACAGGTGTCTCTCCAGTGGGATGGTGCTGGTAAAGGCAATTGATCAGTGAACTCCCAACACAGCCAGTCCCATGATAGCAACTTCCCTCTGCACTGAGGCGGCTGCAGCTCCTAGCCGAGGACTCCTGCAAACTTCTGGGCAGACAGACCTGGACCGGAGTGAGAAGAAAGCAGGGATAAGATCTGTGGGGTCTCAGCCTAGGCTCTGGGGCCCCAGAGCATTGATGTCAAAGCTCCATTTATCAGTAGCCTTGGGCCTGGGGTGGCATTCCTGACTCCTGCGTGTTCTGCTTACAAAGATAGCTTTGGCTGTCACGTTGTGGCCACTTTTGTTATTAAAAATTGTTTCTTTCATCTCTCACTGAGACCCTTGTCCTTTCTTGGACAAATGTGTTCCCTCTCCCAGAAGAAGGGAGGTGGCAGATAAGGGATAGCCATAACATGGCATCAGGGCCAAGCTGGCCATTTGGAGAAGCCCGATAAGTTCTTTGACAGTGTCAGTTACTCTCCTCTCCATTGCCATGGCCAAGCACATTGGGGTGGTGCAGGCAGAGGAGGGAGCTGGGAGACTTTCCAGGCCCCCAGAGCTTCATCCATGAGATCCACCCTCAGGCACTAGGGGTACAACTGTGGCCTCGGCCAAACTGTTCATGTCACAGGAGGAGAGAGGAAAGGCTCACACCTCATCCACATCCCATGCCCTTCACAGATGGGGTCCCAGGTCTGCAATGTGAAATGTTCTTTGTCTTGCAAGAAGACCCACAAACAAGCAGACTCCAGGAAGTTCACAGTTCAGAGACTAAACTCTTTAGAGGCAAAACTCCAGGGAAATCTAATTAGGAAGCCTGTAATCCAATAAGTCTTGGTGCTCTGGGACTGCGTATCAAAGAAAGAGAGGGAGGGGGTGGCGGGGGAGAGAGAGAGACGCCAGGAGGCAGAAACCCAGTGACTCTTTCCATTTGGTTTGGCGAGAGCTCTGGGTGTAGCAGCCTGGCTGGGCTGTTGACGGACTGCTGCTAGTCAGTGATCCGTAGGTGGGATGAACACGTCCTAGAGCCGGCTGGTTACTCTGAGGCCTGAGAAAGTTAGACACTGCCTAAGAGCACCCCAGAGGTATCCCCGAACCCTCCTTTCTATGGACAGTGCAACCTCCCCATACATTGTAGGCATATTTCCAGTGTGGGGTGGCTGACTTCTCCCAGAATCATGCGGCACCTTGCTGGATCGCTGCTGCACACCGACAAGGCTGCACTTCATCTGGGATCTGGGAGCCACAGCGCAGGGTGGACCCCAGCAAGGAGCAGAAGCAGCAGAGAGACTGCCCAGCAAGAGCAGGAGGGCCCAAGCTTGCGGCTCTTCTTCCTTAGCTTGCTCAGGTCTGTCCCCTCCTCTCCCTCCCCACCAGCACTTCCCTGGCTTGCACACCAGGCATCTCTTGTCTGCACTGTGATGCTGTGACCCACTCACTGTACATCCAGGTGAATGATGAGAGGGTTACAACTGCAGAAGGTACCGTTACAGAAAGAGTTTGCAGAGTTGCATGTGACCTGTGGTTTCTCTTACCTAGGTCAGAACCTGTGCTCCAGAAATGCGTGCAGACACTGCTGGATTTGAAGTAATAACTGGTGTTCTGGTCTTTAGAACAAGGCCTAGAGGCCTTCTTGCCTTCAGTCTTATCTCTTCTGTTCATCCTCTGCACTGTGGACAGAAAGATTTTTTTCTAGAATGTGACTGAGCATGTCCTCCATGATTTCTTTCCCCAAAGGACAAAGCCCACACTCCCTGGAAGCCTCCTGGACGTGGCCGATGAGACCCTACCTGAGGGATCCCCGTCCTGCCACCTCCAGGCACAGCCCATTTCCATCCTCATGCCCCCTGATAATGTTAGGTTCAAGGGTGGCAGAGTCTGGGTCACGAGCGAGTCCCCCCACGGGCTGTCTTTCTCTGTATTTCCAGCACCAGAGACGAGTGTCCTATCTCACAGAGTCTGAAAATTGGTCGCAGAGAAGTGAATGCTAGCTTTGGTGATTCTGTCGTGATTTAGCTTTATTTTCTCTCTCCCTCTTGTAAGTGAGCGGGAGCACTAGGGCTGGTCTTCCTGAAATACTTCCCTGATGCTTAGTGTCTTACAAAATGAGGGGGAGTAAAAATGAAGTGTAGTCCATTATGAAGATATGGGGTGTGGCCTCAACCTGCAGAGGCCCTGGTTTGCTTGTGACAAAACAGACCTACTCTGGCAAGATGGCAAATTTGCTTTTCTGTTGTTGTGGTTGCAAAGAAAATTTCATACCCTTGTTAACAGACTCTGACCCAGAGGCAGGAAGGCAGCAGCAGAGATGAAAAACGGAGAGGGTTATTTGGGGACAGGTATCTATTTTGGTAAAGGAAAAGACAAACAAGAAATAAAATAATAAAATAAGCCAGCAGGGAATATGCTACGACCTTTCCTTTCTAAACTTGTGTTGCTTGTAGGGAGGAGTCAGGTGGGAGGTGCTTCTCGGGCTTTGCCAGGAGACTCATTGGTGATGGATGATTGTGAAGAGGGACTCTTTAGAGCTGTGAGGGCTGTCAGAGGGAGAGGGAGTTCCTTAAGGGGCCCTTCTTGAGAAGGAGCAACTTTATTTTTTTTAAGGTTTTATTTATTTATTTGACAGAAAGAGATCACAAATAGGCAGAGAGGCAGGCAGAGAGAGAGAGAGGGAGAAGCAGGCTCCCTACTGAGCAGAGAGCCGATACAGAGCTCGATCCCAGATACGGGGCTCGATCCCAGGACCCTGGGATCATGACCTGAGCCAAAAGCAGATGCTTAACCCACTGAGCCACCCAGGGGCCCCAGAGAAGGAGCCACTTTGGACAGCCCCGCAGGGTCCCCCTGTTCTTCGTGGTCCTGCACCACACAGTTCCTGCTCATTGTCACCTTCTCAGGCTGCCTTACCTACGATGGTGATGTGCGTACATACAAGACGCAATGGAATCCTGGGGGAAAGGATGTCAGATATGGAGGGCAGAGGGTGAAGGCCTGACATATGGTTAAGCAGGGCTCTTGAAGAAGAGAGCAGAGCAGCTGAAAAAGGACGAATAAAGATATTCTAGAAGAAAACACCAGGATGAGAGAAGACATGTCTGTGCAAATTGGAATGGCACACCATGCTCCTGGCAACCTAAGTGAAACGGGAGCTATGTCTAACTATAGCTTGGTAGCATTGGAAAACCCATCTTTATAATGAAAAATTTCAAGTATACATAAAAGTAGAGTGTTAATACAATCAATTCCCCTCAGATACCTACCACCCAGATTTTGACAATCACGAAAGTTTTGTCCTGCTTGCTTCTCTTATCCCCTTTTATTTTATTTATTTTTAAAATGATTTATTTCTTTATCTGCGGTGGAGGGGCAGAGAGAATGAGCAGGGGGAGGAGCTGAGGGAGAGGGAGAAGCTGACTCCCTGCTGAGGGCGGAGTCGGGACATGGGACTCAACCCCAGGATCCCAGGAACATGACCTGAGCTGAAGTCAGATGCTTAACTGACTGAGCCACCAGGTTTCCCCCACCCCATTTATCCCCCTTTCAAATACTATTCTTCTTTTTTCTTTTTGTTTATTCTTTTAACTTTTGCTGAAGTATTTTTTTTATTAATTTTTTTTTTATCTATAAACATATATTTTTATCCCCAGGGGTACAGGTCTGCGAATCGCCAGGTTTACACACTTCATAGCACTCACCATAGCACATACCCTCCCCAATATCCATAACCCCACCCCCCCTCTCCCAACCCCCTCCCCCCATCAACCCTCAGTTTGTTTTGTGAGATTAAGAGTCACTTATGGTTTCTCTCCCTCCCAATCCCATCTTGTTTCATTTACTCTTCTACCCCCTTAACCCCCCATGTTGCATCTCCTCTCCCTCATATCAGGGAGATCATATGATAGTTGTCTTTCTCCGATTGACTTATTTCGCTAAGCATGATACCCTCTAGTTTCATCCACGTCGTTGCAAATGGCAAGATTTCATTTCTTTTGATGGCTGCATAGTATTCCATTGTGTATATATGCCACATCTTCTTTATACATTCATCTGTAGATGGACATCTAGGTTCTTTCCATAGTTTGGCTATTGTAGACATTGCTGCTATAAACATTCGGGTGCACGTGCCCCTACGGATCACTACGTTTGTATCTTTAGGGTAAATACCCAGCAGTGCAATTGCTGGGTCATAGGGTAGTTCTATTTTCAACATTTTGAGGAACCTCCATGCTGTTTTCCAGAGTGGTTGCACCAGTTTGCATTCCCACCAACAGTGTAGGAGGGTTCCCCTTTCTCCGCATCCTCGCCAGCATCTGTCATTTCCGGACTTGTTCATTTTAGCCATTGTGACTGGTGTGAGGTGGTATCTCATGGTGGTTTTGATTTGTATTTCCCTGATGCCAAGTGATGTGGAGCACTTTTACATGTGTCTGTTGGCCATCTGGAGGTCTTCTTTGCAGAAATGTCTGTTCATGTCTTCTGCCCATTTCTTGATTGGATTATTTGTTCTTTGGGTGTTGAGTTTGCTAAGTTCTTTATACATTTTGGACACTAGCCCTTTATCTGATATGTCATTTGCAAATATCTTCTCCCATTCTGTCAGTTGTCTTTTGGTTTTGTTAACTGTTTCCTTTGCTGT
Source organism: Lutra lutra (assembly GCF_902655055.1). Lineage (NCBI taxonomy): Eukaryota > Metazoa > Chordata > Mammalia > Carnivora > Mustelidae > Lutra > Lutra lutra. The sequence continues at coordinate 73,115,237 of NC_062282.1, read as the reverse complement.
GCAAAAGCTTTTGATCTTGATAAAATCCCAATAGTTCATTTTTGCCCTTGCTTCCCTTGCCTTTGGCGATGTTCCTAGGAAGATGTTGCTGCGGCTGAGGTCGAAGAGGTTGCTGCCTGTGTTCTCCTCAAGGATTTTGATGGATTCCTTTCTCACGTTGAGATCCTTCATCCATTTTGAGTCTATTTTCGTGTGTGGTGTAAGGAAATGATGCAATTTCATTTTTCTGCATGTGGCTGTCCAATTTTCCCAACACCATTTATTGGAGAGGCTGTGTTTTTTCCATTGGACATTCTTTCCTGCTTTGTCGAAGATGAGTTGACCATAGAGTTGAGGGTCTATTTCTGGGCTCTCTATTCTGTTCCATTGATCAATGTGTCTGTTTTTGTGCCAGTACCATGCAGTCTTGATGATGACAGCTTTGTAATAGAGCTTGAAGTCCGGAATTGTGATGCCACCAACTTTGGCTTTCTTTTTCAATATTGCTTTGGCTATTCGAGGTCTTTTCTGGTTCCATATAAATTTTAGGATTATTTGTTCCATTTCTTTGAAAAAAATGGATGGTACTTTGATAGGAATTGCATTAAATGTGTAGATTGCTTTAGGTAGCATAGACATTTTCACAATATTTGTTCTTCCAATCCAGGAGCATGGAACATTTTTCCATTTCTTTGTGTCTTCCTCCATTTCTTTCATGAGTACTTTATAGTTTTCTGTGTATAGATTCTTAGTCTCTTTGGTTAGGTTTATTCCTAGGTATCTTATAGTTTTGGGTGCAATTGTAAATGGGATGGACTCCTTAATTTCTCTTTCTTCTGTCTTGTTGTTGGTGTAGAGAAATGCAACTGATTTCTGTGCATTGATTTTATATCCTGACACTTTACTGAATTCCTGTACAAGTTCTAGCAGTTTTGGAGTGGAGTCTTTTGGGTTTTCCACATATAGTATCATATCATCTGCAAAGAGTGATAGTTTGACTTCTTCTTTGCCGATTTGGATGCCTTTAATTTCCTTTTGTTGTCTGATTGCTGAGGCTAGGACTTCTAGTACTATGTTGAATAGCAGTGGTGATAACGGACATCCCTGCCGTGTTCCTGACCTTAGCGGAAAAGCTTTCAGTTTTTCTCCATTGAGAATGATATTTGCGGTGGGTTTTTCATAGATGGTTTTGATAATATTGAGGTATGTGCCCTCTATCCCTACACTTTGAAGAGTTTTGATCAGGAAGGGATGCTGTACTTTGTCAAATGCTTTTTCAGCATCTATGGAGAGTATCATATGATTCTTGTTCTTTCTTTTATTAATGTGTTGTATCACATTGATTGATTTGCGGATGTTGAACCAACCTTGCAGCCCTGGAATAAATCCCTCTTGGTCGTGGTGAATAATCCTTTTAATGTACTGTTGAATCCTATTGGCTAGTATTTTGGCGAGAATTTTTGCATCTGTGTTCATCAAGGATATTGGTCTGTAGTTCTCTTTTTTGATGGGATCCTTGTCTGGTTTTGGGATCAAGGTGATGCTGGCCTCATAAAATGAGTTTGGAAGTTTTCCTTCTATTTGTATTTTTTGGAACAGTTTCAGGAGAATAGGAATTAGTTCTTCTTTAAATGTTTGGTAGAATTCCCCCAGGAAGCCGTCTGGCCCTGGGCTTTTGTTTGTTTGGAGATTTTTGATGACTGTTTCAATCTCCTTACTGGTTTTGGGTCTGTTGAGGCTTTCTATCTCTTCCTGGTTCAGTTGTGGTAGTTTATATGTCTCTAAGAATGCATCCATTTCTTCCAGATTGTCACATTTTTTGGCGTAGAGTTGCTCATAGTATGTTCTTATAATTGTCTGTATTTCTATGGTGTTCGTTGTGATCTCTCCTCTTTCATTCATGATTTTATTTATTTGGGTCCTTTCTCTTTTCTTTTTGATAAGTCTGGCCAGGGGTTTATCAATCTTATTAAGTCTTTCAAAGAACCAGCTCCTAGTTTCATTTATTTGTACTATTGTTTTTTTTGTTTTCTATTTCATTGATTTCTGCTCTGATCTTTATGATTTCTCTTCTCCTGCTGGGTTTAGGGTTTCTTTCTTGTTCTTTCTCCAGCTCTTTTAGGTGTAGGGTTAGGTTGTGTACCTGAGACCTTTCTTGTTTCTTGAGAAAGGCTTGTACCGCTATATATTTTCCTCTCAGGACTGCCTTTGTTGTGTCCCACAGATTCTGAACCGTTGTGTTTTCATTATCATTTGTTTCTATAAATTTTTTCAATTCTTCTTTAATTTCCTGGTTGACCCATTCATTCTTTAGAAGGATGCTGTTTAGTCTCCATGTATTTGGGTTCTTTCCAAATTTCCTCTTGTTATTAAGTTCTAGCTTCAGAGCATTGTGGTCTGAAAATATGCAGGGAATGATCCCAATCTTTTGATACCGGTTGAGACTTGATTTAGGACCAAGAATGTGATCTATTCTGGAGAATGTTCCATGTGCACTAGAGAAGAATGTGTATTCTGTTGCTTTGGGATGAAATGTTCTGAATATATCTATGATGTCCATCTGGTCCAGTGTGTCATTTAAGGCCTTTATTTCCTTGTTGATCTTTTGCTTGGATGATCTGTCCATTCCAGTGAGGGGAGTGTTAAAATCCCCTACTATTATTGTATTCTTGTCGATGTGTTTCTTTGATTTTGTTATTAATTGGTTTATATAGTTGGCTGCTCCCACATTAGGGGCATAGATATTTAAAATTGTTAGATCTTCTTGTTGGACAGTTCCTTTGAGTATGATATAGTGTCCTTCCTCATCTCTTATTATAGTCTTTGGCTTAAAATCTAATTGATCTGATATAAGGATTGCCACTCCTGCTTTCTTCTGATGTCCATTAGCATGGTAAATTCTTTTCCACCCCCTCACTTTAAACCTGAAGGTGTCTTCGGGTTTAAGATAGTTTCTTGTAGGCAACATATAGATGGGTTTTGTTTTTTGATCCATTCTGATACCCTGTGTCTTTTGATTGGGGCATTTAGCCCATTAACATTCAGGGTAAGTATTGAGAGATATGAATTTAGTGCCATTGTATTGCCTGTAAGGTGACTGTTATTGTATATTGTCTCTGTTTCTTTCTGATCTACTACTTTTAGGGTCTCTCTTTGCTTAGAGGACCCCTTTCAATATTTCCTGTAGAGCTGGTTTGGTGTTTGCAAATTCTTTCAGTTTTTGTTTGTCCTGGAAGCTTTTAATCTCTCCATCTATTTTCAATGATAGCCTAGCTGGATATAGTATTCTTGGCTGCATGTTTTTCTCGTTTAGTACTCTGAATATATCATGCCAGCTCTTTCTGGCCTGCCAGGTCTCTGTGGATAAGTCTGCTGCCAATCTAATATTTTTACCATTGTACGTTACAGACTTCTTTTCCCGGGCTGCTTTCAGGATCTTCTCTTTGTCACTAAGACTTGTCAATTTTACTATTAGGTGACGGGGTGTGGACCTATTCTTATTGATTTTGAGGGGGGTTCTCTGAACCTCCTGGATTTTGATGCTTGTTCCCTTTGCCATATTGGGGAAATTCTCTCCAATAATTCTCTCCAATATACCTTCTGCTCCCCTCTCTGTTTCCTCTTCTTCTGGAATCCCAATTATTCTAATGTTGTTTCGTCTTATGGTGTCACTTATCTCTCGAATTCTCCCCTCGTGGTCCAGTAGCTGTTTGTCCCTCTTTTTTTCTCTGTCATTTGGTCTTCTATATCGCTAATTCTTTCTTCTGCCTCATTTATCCTAGCAGTGAGAGCCTCCATTTTTGATTGCATCTCATTAATAGCTTTTTTGATTTCAACTTTGTTTGGTTTTAGTTCTTTTATTTCTCCAGAAAGGGCTTTTATATCTCCTGAGAGGGTTGCTTTAATATCTTCCATGCCTTTTTCAAGCCCAGCTATACCTTGAGAATCGTCATTCTGAACTCTAGATCTGACATTTTACCAATGTCTGTATTGATTAGGTCCCTAGCCTTTGGTACTGCTTCTTGTTCTTTTTTTTGTTGTGAATTTTTCCGCCTTGTCATTTTGTCCAGATAAGAGTATATGAAGGATCAGGTAAAATACTAAAAGGGTGGCAACAACCCCAGGAAAATATGCTTTAGCCAAATCAGAAGAGATCCCAAATTGTGAGGGGGGAGAAAGGGGATAAAAAGGGGTTCAGAAAGAAAAAAAAAAAAGAAACTATTAAAAAAAGAAAGCCGATAAAGAAAAATTATAAAAAGAGGAAAAAAATATATATATTAGATAAACTATTTAAAAAACGTTAAAAAAGAAAACGGTAAAAGTTAAAAAAATTTAGCAGAAGAAGAGAAAAAGAAAAAAAATTTAAAAAGAAAAAAAATCAAATTAACTGCAAGGCTAAAAAATCATGGGGAGAAAGCCATGAGTTCCGTGCTTTGCTTTCTTCTCCTCTGGAATTCCGCTGCTCTCCTTGGTATTGAAACTGCACTCCTTGGTAGGTGAACTTGGTCCTGGCTGGGTTTCTCGTTGATCTTCTGGGGGAGGGGCCTGTTGTAGTGATTCTCAAGCGTCTTTGCCCCAGTTGGAGTTGCACCGCCCTTACCCGGGCCGGGCTGAGTAATCCACTCGGGTTTGCTGGGTTTGCTTTCGGGAGCTTTTGTTCCCTGAGCGCTTTCCGTAGAGTTCCGGAGGGTGGGAATGTAGATGGTGGCCTCCCGGTCTCCGGCCCGGAGGAGCCGAGAGCCCGGGGCCCCACTCCTCAGTGCGCCCTCAGAGAACAGTGCCCAATGACTCCCGTCACCCTGGCCTCCGGCCGCGCTCCGAGCTGACCGAGCCTGCGACCGGTTCAAGGCAACCCCGAGCTGAGAGTCACTCCTCAGCTCTGTCTCTGTAGCCGGCTTCCCCATTCTAATACCGGTAAGCTCTGCGACACTCAGACACCCCCGATCCTTCTGCGACCCTGAGGGACCTGAGGCCGCTCTGACCCCGCCTGGGCTTCACCCCAGTTAAGCCTCTGGAGCGATGTCCCTCAGCGGAACAGACTCTTAAAAGTCCCGATTTTGTGCTCCGTTGCTCCGCCGCTCGCCGGGAGCTGGCCCCTCCCCCCTCGATCTATCTTCTAGTCGCTTTGGATTCACTTCTCCGCCAGTCCTACCTTTCAGATAGTGGTTGATTTTTTGTTTCTAGAATTGCTGTTCTTCTTCTCTTCAATCTCCCGTTGGATTTGTAGGTGTTTGCAATCTTTAGATAAGCTATTTAGCTGTTCTCCCGCTACCCGAAGTATTCTCAGCCTGCTACTTCTCTGCCCTCTTGACTCCTGTTGCTGAAGTATTTTTAAACTGAGGGAGAGTTGACATAAAACATTATATGTTTTAGGTGTACAACATAGTGATTTGATATTTGTGTATACAAATTTTTGTGGTGAGAATTCTCACGACAAAAAGTATAAATAACATCCGCCACCCTACATGGTTGCAATTTTTTTTCCTTGTGATGAGAATTTTTAAGATTTATTCTTTCGGCAACTTTCATACATGCGATACATTGCTGAAGGTGTCTAAAGCAAATCTCAGACATCACCTCATGCTCTCTACCTATTTATTATTCATCTCTAAAAATGTGGATATTTTCTCACCTGGCCACAATGAAAAGATCATACCTACTAAAATTAACAATAATCCTTGATGTTATCTCACATCTATCCGTAATAAATTTCCTGGAGTGTTTATAAAATGTCTTTACAGTTGGTTTGTCTTCATCACAATCCAAAACCCAAGTCGTTATGTCATCTTTGTTTGCTACGGTGTTTTTAAGCTATGCCCTCAAATTTTTTTCACACCCCTTTTTTTCAAAAGATGGACACCAATTCCTCTTGCCTGGAGGGTGGGTTGAATTTAGGTGGGTGGGTTTTCTTTTAACAAGGAATGTGGCAGAAGTAATAGTATATGACTTCCAAGGCTGGGCCATACGACACAGTGGATCCTCCACCTCGAGCTCTTTTGGAGGGTTCACTGTGAGGAAGCCATGTGTCATGGCATGAGGGTGCGCAGTAGCCTGTGGAAAGTTCCGTGTGGGGAGGCTCTGATGGCTCCTGCCAACACCAACTGTATACTCACTAGCCATGTGAGCGGGCAGACTCAGAGGGGCATCCTCACTTCTAGCCAGACTTTGCTGTGTGAGCAGCTCCAGCTCCTGTCCTAACTGCAGCCTCAGGCAAGACTTGAGCTCCTACCACCCACCTAATACATGTCCCAGACATTTTGAGGTAATAAATGTTGATCATTGTCTTAAGCCACTCAATTTTGGGGTAATTTGTTATGCAGTGATAGATAACTAGGAATTGTTATGTTTAAAAGTCTGTTTTAGTGGTGCCTGGGTGGTTCAGTTTGTTAAACCTCTGACTCTTGATTTTGGCTCTGGTCATGGTCTCCAGGGTCATGAATTGAGCCCCATGTTGGGCTCCATGGTCCGTGGGGAGTCTGCTTGAGATTCTCTCTCTCCTTCTCCCTCTGCCCTTCCCCCTTGCTCACACACACCCTCTGTCTGCCTCCAGATAAATAAGTAAAATCTTTAAAAAGATAAATAAAAGTTCATTTTAATCTAGAACATGCCCCTTTATTAAAATATTTCTTTTTCATGGTGTAAAACTGAGTCTGTTGTTTTACAGAATGTTCTACCATCTGGATTTGCCTGTTAACATCATCATTTAACTTGTTCTTCTGTCTTCTGTGTTTATTGCAAATGGAAGTTAGATCTAACAGTTTCATTCTGGTTCACTATTCTTGGCAAGAATATTTCATAGGTGGTGGTTTTTGCATGAAATGCTAAGCATTAGCAAGTACCCCGCTAAGGTTATCACACTTAGTAATATTAAGACAGAACCGAGGTTCAGAGGGTCTGGCAACATTTTTGAACTTCAGGGACAAAAGGGAAAAGTCCTGTGTGTGAGCTTGTGGTAAGAAAAACTAGGTTTGCAGCCATGGGCCATAGCTGGGATTTAAGAACTTTATAACCAACCAAGCTGGTGTTTTATGCATGAGTAAAGACTGCAGAATAGATGAATGCAAAAGTTCAGAAATATATACCGACTTGTTGGGGTGAAAATATATCTTGAGGATGTATGTTATTTATTCCTGCATTTATTTGTTAACCCAGCTAATGCTTGAGAACTTCCCATGTGCCTACGTGTGGGCTAGAACTTGAACTGTCCAGGAAGGAAGTTAAGGATTCGAGCCTTAAGGCTTAAATTAAGAATGAGAAGGCTTGCATGGGATGAGGGCTGTGAGTGGTGAGTCTGAGCCAGTGGCCCAAGTGAGACATCCTTGCCATCACCCTCAATGTGCTGCTGTACCCAGCCAGCTCAGGTGGCCTCCTCTTGCAGGAGTTCGTGATTGCGAGCAGGGGGCTGGAGAGCTGGGGAGCCCCTGGGCTGTGAGCATTACTGCCTGAGGGCCCAGGGGGAATAGAAGAGGAAAGACAATCACTGTGGGAAAGCACTGGCGGCCCAGCTGGGCAGGCAGCACGAAGGGAAGAGTTGATCCCTAGTGGGAAGGAAGGGGAGCCCAGGAGGAAGGCTGTGAGGAGGGACGGGCATCGTGCTGGTGTGCTGGCAGTTTCGGCTGAGGCGAGGGTGGGGCACGGAGCCTGCTGATGGCTCATGAGTGGGCCTTCTAGAAGCGTCTAGCCCTGGTTCTGGGTCTGGGCTAGGGATGTGAAAGGGCAATAAAAATGCTGTGGAGCGGACAGGCCGCAGAGATAGGCAGGTAGCAGCAGAGATGGGCCCCCAAAGCCCCCTGTGTCTGCCTCCTGTCTCTTCTGTCTGGAGTTCTAGGCCCCACTGATGCTGGAGTTCAGTGCCTTGGAGCGACGTCTAATACCGTCCCCATATTGCAAGGGTGGGTCATAGGCATAGGTTGCAGCCTCTCTCACAAGTGCCCCCCACCTTCTTACATGACTGAACAGGTCCGGGAGCCACTGGGGATGGGGTGTGAATTGCCTGATTTCCTTCTCTTCCTGCAACTGGCTCTGCGTTGACCTTAGAGTGTTCCTCCACTGGGTCTGAGCCATCAGCCCCAGATGCCCCATGGGGAACATGTGGTTGGTTGTGCATAAATCCCCAGGTCCCCTCTTCAGCGCCAAGTGAGGGGAGCTTATCAGATAATGCCTGAGCAGGGGTCCATGCTGCCCTCTGGGAATGGGACTAGGGAAGCTTTAGAGAAGCCAGAGTTATAGAATGAGGAAGAAGGGGCAATAGCGTAAGAGGTAACCAGAGAGCGCCCTTATTTCTCTGAGAGTATATCTCTGAATGGATGTAGAGGAAGGTGCCGGGACCCTCATTGGTGGTGCTTTTCTGCTTCCTGTCTGCGTGAGCTGCTTCCTGCACTGCTGGGCAATGCTCTGTAACTCCATGGACACTCCAATGCCCCCAGCATTCCTTTTATCCTGCTTTATCTCAGTTTCTTTTTTCTTTATTACTTCTCTCACGAGGTAGCCTAAAAATAACTGTGACCCAAAACTCCCTTTGCTTGGCCTTCCACCCTAGCCCAACTCCAAATCCCCAGCCTGTTGGTGGTGGTGGTGGTTGTTTTTTCCTGCATATGTGCTAACTCGTAGCCTGTCAGCCCTCTGAGAAACATCCCTTCCACTTTCTAGATGCTGTGTGAAATGAGATTAAATGAGGTGTCAGAGTGTTTATGTTTGCTCTGTGGCCTTGTGGTGTCTCTTGACTTCTCTGGTTTCCTGCAATGTTCTCCACTTCAGCTGGCTCTCTCTCCTGTGCTGTGTGCCCTGGTGCTGATGAAGTAGTTTTGAATCTTCTCTAGACTGTGGACGACTTGCTTTGTGTTCATGACTGCTTTCAGGCCAGGGCCCCTCCAGTCCAGCCCAGCCCAGCCCAAAATGTGAATGGACTTTTGTTGGAGGAGCATGGACACAGATGACTTGGGTCTCAACCTGCTTGAGAGAGCTTCCAGTGTGGGCCCCTCTGTCAGGCAAGAAAGGCCACATTGTCCTGTGGCATGCTATTCCTTCAGCCCTTCTCTCTACTGCTTAGGTAGAGGGAAAGTGGGCCAGCTCTTTGCCCTGCTCTCTCGCACAGACTGGCGGGGAGTCCCAAGGCAGATCAGGGGCAGAACAGCCCCTGGAATGAAGATCAGGCCCAGTGTCTGCGTGCCCACTCCTAGGGTCCAATTCCCAGCTCGCTTCTTCTCTGGGCATATCCAAGGCATTAAACCTCTCTTTTGTGGTTGTATTTCCCACCTTTTTTTGTTTGTTTGTTTCATTTTCTGCTTTTTATGTTCTACTCTGTTCGCTAATTATTCCAGAAGCCAGACAGATGGGCTGATTTCTTTAGCCAAAATGAAATTTAAAAATCATCCAAAGTAAATGGGAGCCTCAGATGTTTCAGCTAACTTGCACGCCTCTTCTCAATGGCTAGTTTGCCATCACAAGGACTTCTTGTTTTAATACGCCATCTGGGCCTGACCATACCTCCCTCCAGAAGGCGTCTAGCAGCTTTTCTGGCCTTGGCAAAGGACACTGTTGGCCAGAGATGACCAGCTGGAATGTGAGTTCCTCCAACTTGTGTAGAACTGGGGGTTATTCAGGCTGAGTAAGATATGCCAGATCATTCTGTCCCATGTCACGTGTCCATTGTGTGACCTTCGGACCTGCAGCCTCAGAGGGCAACAAGCTACCCAAGATTCCACAGCTGGGAGGAAAAACTAGGTCTCCTGGCTCTTGGTTTAGCTCCCTTTCATTCCCATCATGGAGGCTGTCACAGAGAAGGGGCTTAAAATAAGATCTTGTTGGAAGAACACATGACTCCAGAAACCAAAACTTATTTATTTATATATTTATTTAAAGATTTTATTTATTTGATAGAGCACAGGTAGGAGGAGCGGCAGGCAGAGGGAGAGGGAGAAGCAGGCTCCCCATTGAGCAGGGAGCCCGATGTGGGACTAGATCCCAGGACCCTGGGATCACGACCTGAGCAGAAGGCAGATGCTTAATCGACTGAGTCACTCAGACACCACAGAAATGAAAATTTAAATTAAGAAAAAAAGGAATGAATGATCTTCATCAAGAGGAATATTAGGAGTGTTGGTGAGGAGAGCATGGTTTAAGGACATGGTCTCTTATGCTCTCTACTTTGGAACGCTCTAGCTACTACCTTAGAAATAAGACATGGATAAAGGTATATCTTCCCACACCACTTTAATAAATAGCTGTTCTTCAGTTGTATGCCCCAGGGCCTCCATTAGCTCATATGAAGGGGAATTAAGTCCTAAAGGAGATTGCTTCATTCAAGCTAACCTCATGCAATCTTCCTCAGGTTTGTACTATGAAAGTCATTTTCCTAGTTCTACATGGACAAGGGGTCTACCAGATGGCCAGGTGGTCTGCTGCTCTGGTGGAGGCTCTTGAAGGCCATGGAACTATTCTCGTCATCAGAAGGTTGTTCAGCAAGCCCAGAATGAGTACCAGGAGTGTTGGGGGTTCTTGGAGATGTTACTACCGAGTTCATTCCCTTGCTCCTAAGATGCCTTCTAATACCCAGGGCCAGGTCATATTGGAATCTGACGTCTGCCCTTTTGGACTGGGGAGAGGGGCAGTATAAAGAACAGAATTATCTCTCTATCCCTTTGGTTTGTCAATCATGTAATCTTGAAATGTTCTTTCTTTTTCTTCTTCCCTTTTCCCATGATGTAGTAAGGTATGTTTGTGGTGGGTATGTTGACTGATTAGTCAGTAGGCTGAGAATATTGAGGTGGGAGAAATGAATGTTGGATGCAGTAACCAGATTGACTCTGGGCTGTTTCCAGTTGAGGATGGGTGAGGTGGTAGGACCATGTTAGATGGGGAGATTTTTTTTGAGTGATGGGAGGAAAACTCTGCAGTGAACGCTTACTGGTCATTTACTGGGTACCAGGCACTGTGTGAAAAGTTCATGTACATTACTTATTGAATCCTCCTAGTGAGCCTTAATAAGAATATTATCCCTGTTTTGTGAATGAGGAAGAAGCCATAGAAAGTTCAAATGTCTCTGCCAATGTCATGCATTGGTCAAGCCAGAATTCAAAGTCTGACAGCCTGGCTCTAGGGCCCAACAGTATATGGCTGTCTGGACAGGTGTGTGTGTGTGTGTGTGTGTGTGTGTGTGCGCACGCACGCATGCATGTGTGCATGTGTGTGTGTACACATGGTCATGAATCTTCATATGCAGGTGTGCACAGGTGAGGTGGACAAGAGGTTGTAGCAGTGGGCTTCTTTTATTTCAGCCGCTTGCATCTTCTTTCCTTGTTCAGTAAGTACCCCTCTGGTCCTTGGCAGACCTTCCTCTACCTGATCTCAGGGCTTGCCACTCATAGCCCTGGGCACAGCGAACACATGGCTGGATTGAGCCTCTCGGATGCTGTTCCCTGGACATAGAATCTGGAGTGGAGTTGTCTGTGCGCTGTGACCTGAGGAGGTGGCATGGGAGCTCCTGCCCCCATGGCACTTAGTCACTGATTGGATTCCTGTCCTTCCTAAGATCTTGGATTCTCTGAGCTTCCCTTTATCCATCTGATAAACTCCTCTTTTTTTTTTTTTTTTATCATTTCTTTTTCCTTTCCTTTCCTTGTCTTTTCTCTTTTTCCTTCTCTTTCCTTCTCTCTTGCTCCCTTCCTTTCTAGCTTGCTCCCTTCTGATATATGTTGCTTAGAGCTGAAGATACTTCAGCGGATACTTTCCCCACTTCTTTTGCTTCATCCTCTTACAGTAGTTCTGTCTGGCCACAGACCGTTCAGTTTCTCAGTCACTTTAAATCCTGTTGTATCTCCTAAGAGAGAAATTACGTCACTGAGGGCAGTTGTGTGTCTCTCCAGCTGCTTCCAGTTCTCTTTCACAAAGTTTTCCTTCAGGACAGTCTTCTATTCCCTCTTTTCAATCCTACCCCTTGCTTTCTAGAGGTGTCTTGCTTCTAGGGGAGCATGATGTGCTGCTTCCAGTGATAAAGGTAGGGATGCCTTACGTGGTACCATGGGTCTCTTCTGGGAAGCTTTCCTGACGGAAGGTACCTCGATTTCCGGGCATGCTCATTGCGCAGACTCTGACTGGGACCCCTGCAGGGCTCTGCTCCTGCATCTAGGAGAATTTTGCTTCTATGGGCTCTCATCCTGAGATACTTGAGCAAAGAGGGCCATTTAGCTATGCTACAGTTGTTTGCTGAACACGCATGGTCTGCTATAAGTGCTAGTGAGAACTCTAGTACCATTGTGTTGAGTGAATGGTGTAGCTCCCTTCACCAGGCCAGAAAGCCCTCTCCTCTGCAGGCCCTCTCCGCACCCAAGCTCAGGCTATGGACAGAATGGCCTAGAGCTGCGGCACCTGCTACCCTCACCTTGACCGTCTTTACCTCTTTGCTCTTTCTTTATGTGCACAAAGGGCCAGCAACACCTGTCTGTGGGTTTCTGATGCTCCTCTTTTCCTCTGCTTTCCCTGCCAGACCCACAGTTCTCGGTGGGGCTTCCATCAGTAGCCCTGTGCTCCCTCAGGCCAGTTCCTGCCCCATCCTCTTGGTTCCTCTAATGCTGTCCCAGAGCCTTCTGAACACGTCAGCCTCTGCCTATTCCCAGCCTCCTTACTATCTCATGGTGCTGTGTTCCAAGGGTTTTGTTGTTTGTTTTTTGTTTTGGTTTGATTTTTGGTGGTAAGAAACAGGATAGCCTCTGCTTTATACTGGAACTGCCCTTTTAAAACCAGTGTGGAATGGGGATTTAGGGAAGAAGTTTATGTCCTGCTTTGGAATTTTCTGGTCCCTGGGCTCTTGAAGAGAGCATCATTTATCACACTGTTCCTCCACAGCTAGCCTTACCCCACAGCCCTTGGTGACTGCTGCCCAGGTCTGCCTGGTCAGAGCCAGGTGCAATGTGAATGACTTTCTCGTAAGGACCATGCGATGCATTTACCGCAAAGGTAGGGCCCCAACAAGAGGGTCGCTTCAGCCATGGACGCGGAGGTCACCGTGGTTTTTGTTAAGTCAAGACTACTGTTCTACTGTTCCGATCTGTCCGCTACAATTCTCAACCCCCTGAGGGGTAGCCATCTCTCTTTCAGCTTCCGCTGGCCATTTAAATGCCTTTTGTTGTTGTCAAGTTTGGCGCCCATTGGAGCTCTTTGATTTCATTTTCTGTCCTTCTGAAAGTTGATGTCTCTCTTGGTCTCCATGTGTCCTCTTTGTCTGGGGCATAATTAGTTCTGGACGTGGGATGTGGTTTGTATAATGTGAAACCATCACTGAGGAGAAAGTGAGGGTTGCCCACCAGCCACCTGGCTTCAGAATGTATAGTTACCACAGCGACGTGCCACTGGTTTCTGTTCGCAGCTCGGTAATCATTCCAACATTAACATAGGAGGCTCCAGACTTTGTAAAAGAAAATGAAACCGATTTTATATGAAACAGTGCTTTATCTTGCATGTGAAGTGGTGATATGCCTTTCTTAATTTCATTCAGCAAGGGATGGGAGTAAGAGAAAGAATTGTTCAAACTGGCTTTATTTCCAATATTTGAAGTCTGATTGGTTTTACAAATTGAATCCCTTCAAACTTTTTTGAAGCCAAAAGTATATTATTCGGCTGGGATCCTCTTCCCGTACCAGGAGCTCCATTTGGAGCTGGCCGCCCTGCCTCTCTTGAGTCTATCCCTTCATTATACCCGGAGCACACAATGCTAAAATATGTTAAACCCCACAACTGAAAGAGATGCCCCTAGAATCACACACACAAAACTGTTTGCTTCTTCTTTTGCCTTATCTATGGGAATAAGGGAAACGGGGATAATTTCCATAGCAGGAACATTTCCTGGGGGAGTGACAATGACTGTGCCATGGGGAGGTAAAGCTCCCCATGAAGGCCATGGATGAGAGGCTGCCCTTCCCTGTGCATGGGGACCCACTAGCTTCAGGACCTCCTTTGTAAAAAGATTGTTTTCAGGCAGTATCAGTTATGTTTTGCTCAAGGGTGGTCTACCAAGAATACCAGTATCCAGAAGGGCTGAGTGCTGCAGGGGTTCTTGTGAGGTCTTGATGAGGGAGTGCTTGGCCCAGTTGGGTCATACAATTCCTTTTTAGCCTGGCTTTCCCCTTATATGTGTGGGTGAGGTGGACTCAGGCCCAGGGGTTGGGCATAGTGATACCAACTAGCTCATGTGGGTGTGAATTCCACACGGGGAGATGACTTTAGCCACGTCCTGATATTTTCTCAGCTAAGAGTGAGTAGACTCTCTCAGTCTTCCAGAGAAGGTTAAAAGCATGAGGATCAGCTGATGATAACATGTATTCATCTGGTTTGATCCGGGTTCTGGACTTGACAAAGTCTAAGGGAGGGAGCTGATGGAGATGGGGGATAATTGTCTTTTAGAATTTTATCTCAATAATGATGCAGCTGCTGAAAGAATTCCTCCTCTAGACCCTGCCCTCTTGTTTTTCTCAGAGTGGGTCTCCCCAGTGCCAACAAATGGAGGTCTCTCTGATACCCGACCAAAGGTGAACTGCCCTTTATCCAGTTTTGGAGTCATGAAGATAGCTTCTGTCCTGCACACCCGGTCACCCTCTCTCGAATATCATGAAGGGTGCTATTAATAACAACTCCTTACAGGGGTGCACAGCATCAACCTTTTCCAAATTTCCACATACATCAGGTGTTTTATTATCACTATTCACACTCCTGTGAGGGCCAGTGTGTGGTCCGGCCAACTCACCCTGAGTTCAGAAGATGCCAGCTGATAACCCCAAGCTGTTAGCTGGGATTTGGTAAAAGGTAGGAGGGAGCCTGAGGCAGGACTTTGAAGGTTGATCGTCTCCACGATTAACAATTTCAAAGCATGGCATGTGTGTCTAAAAGCTATTCCTCTCCTAAACAAAACAAATCACAGATCTGAGGAGTGGGTGGCTCCTGGAGAACACATCTCTGGGTAGAACAGTCATTTACTGACAGACTAATGCTGTGTCTCAGTAATAGGCCATTTTCCCCATCACTGCACAGAACTAACCAACCTCTGAGCTGCATCTCAGTTTTCATCTCTGGATCTAGTTTGAGCTTTTTTTTTTTCCTGGGGAAGTCAACGCTGTGAAACTTTACTTGGAAATACCCTCTAAAGATGGCACTTGAAATTTTCTGTGAACATGGAAATGACCTGGAATGGCTACAATAAGTTAAAAAGAGAAGAACAATGGTGGAGGACGTATACTGCCTGATTGTAGTCTTACCATCAAGTTATAGTATTCAAGGTGGTGTGGTATTGGTGTGACTGTGTAGACACAGAGATCAAGGAATAGAATAGAGGCTGGAAGTAGTCCCTCATATAGGTGGTGAACGCATTTGCAATGAAGATGCCAGGGCAATGTGATGGAGGGATGGTCGTCTGTTCAACCCATGGAGCTGGAGCTCTTAGAGATTCACATGGAAAACAAGATCCTCAACCTTGCTTTATGTACAGATTAACTCCAATAGTGTCACAGACCTAAATACAAATGCTTGAACTACAAAACCTGCAGAAAAAAAAATGAGAGAGATATCTTCATGAGCTCAGGATGGACAAAGCTTGGTAGGTACACAAAGAGCACACAGTTGAGAAGATAAAATTGGTAAGTGTAATTCCATCAAAAGGACAATATTCTGCTCCTTTGAAGACAGTGTTAACAAAATGAAAAGCCAAGCTCCAGACTGAGAGAAAATATTCTGATGTATGTTTCTGATGAAGTTAGAATATCCAGAATGTATAAACAACACCTGTAAGTCAGCAATACAGACAATCTAATTTTTAAAAGGGCAAGAGATTTGAATGGATATCACACACACAGGAATATCAGTGGCCAGTAAACACTTGAAAAGATGTTTCATGTTATTTGTCTCTAGGGAAATGAGAATTAAAATGACAAGGAGCAGGATGCTACCATATATAATTAGAATGGCTACAACAAACAGAAAACCTTAGGGGAGAGGATGAGGAGCAACTGGACCCTTATACCTCATCAAACATCCAATGGTACAACTATCTTGTAAAATACTTGGCAAGTTTCTTATAAAGTCAGGGATACGCTGATAGTGAGACCTACCACTTCCATTCCTAAGTATTTACTGATGTGAATGAAAACATGTTCATCCTAAAACTTGTACATCGAAATTCACAGCAGCTTTATTCATAACAGACACTGGAAACAATCCAAATGTCAAATAGTGAACAGATAAACAAATCGTGGTATATCCACATATACTCAGCAATAAAAGGAATGAATTACTGATACATGTAACAACGTGGGTGGTGCTCAAAAAATGTTACCTTGGGTAAAAGGAGCCAAGATACAAAGAATACACTTGTATGATGTAATGTAATTAAAATTCTAGAAAAGAAAAATCTAATCTATGGTCACAGAAAGCATGTCAATGTTTGCCTAGGGTTGGTGTGATCGACTGGGATGGGGCACTAGGGAACTTTTCACTGTGATGGAAACTTTCTGTGTTTATTTTAGTTGGTGGTTACACAAGTATGCACATTTGTCAAAGTTCATCAAAGTTATGTTGAAAATGGGTGCATTTTATTTCATGTAAGTTATACCTCAGTACAGGTAATTAAAAAAAAAAACAGTATAGTACAAAACACATTTTTCAAAAGATTTCTTTATTTGAGAGAGAAAGGGGGAGAACGAGAGAGAGTAAACATGTGAACAGAGGGAGGAGCAGAGGGAGAGGGACAAGCAGATTCTGTGCTGAGCACAGAGCCCCATGTGGGGCTCGATTCCATAACCCTGAGATCACGACCCAAGCCAAAATCAAGGGTGAGACACTCAAGTGACTGAGCCACCCAGGTTGTCCCAAAGCACAGTAAAAATCAATCAATCAATCAATCAATCAATCAGTCAGAGTATTTCTGTCATTCTATTGCAACAACAGTATTGTCCTGAAGGTGAGAAGGTTTTCTGTTATAGATCTCTCTAGTACTTTTGAAGTCAGAGCCCTAGCAGGACTGTGGTCTGTGATAATAAACCCTTAGGTCTTGCTCTCTGGATGGGAGTCAGAGAAAACCATTTTTAGACCAGAAGGCAGTTGCCAATAGGGTGAGTCTGGCTGAGGACAGATTCTGATTTTCAGGGATCAGTCAGGGATTTGCTAAAGAGCCAACTGGCCAAGTGATAGATGCTTAGACTGGATGAAATACTGGATTGGGGGATCTTATTTCAATTCAGTTATTTAAGAAAATGCTCTAAATTTCTCTTTTTAAAAGAACGAATTAGATTTTGTGATCCCCAACAGTTAATATTTGGGATTGATTTCTATTTGTTTATAGGTCTCACGAGGGAAGAGACTCTCTTGTTTTCAGTTACTACTGTGTTCCCCATGGTGAATGGACTGCCTAGCAAATCAGGGGTCCTTAATAAATATTCTGTAAATGGTTGCCTGAGTATGTGAAGTAAGGATTCAGTAATGAATTAATTTATCCAGTGCATTAGTCAAGATGAAGTAGTTTGTGCTGCAGTAGCAAATACCCCTAAAGCTTGGTGTGATTGAGACAGAAGTTCATCTTTTGCACGAAACTAGTTTTATGGTCCAGCCTGGCTGCAGGGGGCTGGGAAGCATAATTTTCCATGTTCCTGGAAAAGGAGGGATAGAAAAGGAGGTTTGGTGAGCACAGAGCGTTATTACTGCCCTGTTAAGTCCAGACTACGTTACATGTACCCCTTGAGGCCAGCCTTTGCTGATGGCCTGAGGCTTTTTTTGAAAAGTGAGCCTTGCATGAAAAGAAGATAAGTCTTTCTGATGGTCTCTATCAGATGCCAAGCTCACTAGTGCTTTTATACTTTAGCTGGGGCAGTTCCTTCCATATGGAATGCCATCCATTCTCTTGGTGGATGTGCTAAAATTCTGGTCCGTTCTTAGGCACTAACTTAAGAGTAACTCCTTCCAGAGATCCATTCGTGATCCATGGCCATGATTAACTACATGAGGTCCAGCACTTGGTTATAATTAACTAGACGGTTTCTAAGGATTGTCTTCTCAGTCCATAAGCAGCTGGGGAGCTGGCACGATCCTTTCTTGAGCTTGCTCCCTTCTCCATCAGAGGACTCATCTCAAGGTGGCTGCTGAGTAAATTCCCATTCTTGGCAGACATTGGTTGAATGAACCGATGGGAAGCATCCATTCTGAGTTGCTGAACCAGGGGAGCAGCCCGGGTTTAACTGGGGCGGGCTGTGCTTGGGGCTCCTTGCTATTCTTCCGAAACGCTTGGGGCAGATGTCACACACGGCCTTCCGTGATGCGACTTGGAGTGGATATTTATTTATCTGTCATACACCTCCCAGTTCTCACTGAACCAAAACAAACCAGGTGAAGTCTGAAGAATAAAGTGTCTCGTGGGTTGTGGCTGCTTGTCCTCTGAGATGTTTAAGAGCTCTGGCTTCTGGTCCCTTCATTACCATTCTAAGTGACATTCCTCTGCCCCCTGTCCCCTAAGCCTGGGCTGGAGCAGAATGAACAAAAATGCTTAATCGCTCCGGTATCAAGATATTCCTTCCTCTCTGTGCAAATGTTCTTGGGTGTGTAATGTGAACATGCTGCACTCATTTGAAGCCATTGTTCTCTCTAAATGAGAAAATGCAAATGAGGCACTCAGGGTACTGCGCTGTAACTGGCTGCGTGAAATTCTTGACATCAACATGAAGCTACTTAGCATAATTTTCCTGTTAATAAACTGCCAATTTAGTCGTTTAGGTTTCGGCTTCTAAAGAATGCAACAGCATCAGGCAGGACTTTTTTCTCCCCCTCATATATGCCTGAGTTTATTATTTTGATGTTTATGTTAAAACATAGGAAATTGGAGTTTATGCGATTATTGGGAGATCTTCTACTCTAATTTGTTTACTTCCAAAATTCAGGGAATCTTTGCTCATTTGAAAGGCAAAACATAATTTTTCAGAGCATTTTCTTCTATTCAGGACCAAATTTCCATATTTTAAATGTCTGAGAAATCATTTGAGTCAGATGTGACTGAGTCAAGCCTCTGCTGAAGGCATTGAATCCGGGGTCCTGGCTGCCCCGGGCACCATGTGGAGGTCCTGATGGGGACAGGAAGCTTCAGACCTGGAGGGAAGCTTGGACGTGCCTGGGGTTCCCCATTACTGTGGGGATCTTGTTTTTGGAGCACCCATTCCCACCCCACCCCAGGCTCTCTACCTTGCTGGCCATGGTCCAGCCTTGCCCACCTCCTTGCTGGTCATCTGCCTCTTTCTTCCAGGAATATCCACTGTGTGCCTACTGTGTGCCGGTCACAGAGATGATGCTGGGGTACACCCACCCTACTCAACGAGGCATAGGACCACAAATTAAAATGCAAAGCAGGAGAGCAGGGGTGCTCTGGGAGCGTGGAGCAAGGATCTGACTACGTTCCTGTCTTTAGGAGCTCATAGTCAAGAATTACACACATCATCATGGCTTGACAGAAGCTTCACGAAGCTTAAATTATCTGCCAGGTTTTCCCAGTTCTCCAGATTATTGTGAATAACTCGCATAGAGTCACTTGCATCCCACAGAGCTGTTAGGTGTTTTTTGAGCACCAACCTGTGCCCCCCACTGTTCCAGCCTCCAGATATGCAGAGCTCTTTGCCTCCAGGGAGACGGCTGGAGAGTAGCCCGGGCGGCCACTCCAAGCATGGCCTTCCAGGTTAGGAGAGCGTGAATTAGAACTTGGTCTACACCACTTCCCCTCCTCTGTGGTTAATCCCCCCTACTCCCCCCCTGCACTGAATGCATGGCTACTGTGGGGCACTGTGGCAGCTACTCTCTGTGGGTCCCCAGGGTTCTTGCCGGCACGGTGGCTCGGCAGCCAGGCCCCCATCTGTGGGCTGGCCTGGGCGGGTAGCCTGTTGTGTTCCTGCATGGTCCACTACAGTGGAGTAGGAAGGCCACAAATGGCTTCATCCTGCCCACTTCCCTGATGTCGGTGTTGGAAGAAAACAAGCACCCTATTGCTCTTTCTTAGGTCGTTTCTCTTGCCTGCAGTTCTCAGATCTTCCTCAGGCAGAGAGAACAAGGCCTGGACTACCTTCTTCCTCCCACCCTTCGCCCCTCAATCTAGGACCCTGACTGGCCCAAACAGGAGACATCCTAGGAAGATGGATGGGTTCCCAGAAGCTGCCTGGTAGCTAGCTTGAGTGCACAGCTCCTTGATTCAGTGTGTCTGTTCTACTTTCTAGAGAATTCCATGGGCTGTTTGTTGTTTGTTTATTTATTTACTCCTTACTCTCAGGTTCCCTGGGTCAACATTTGTGTGTTTGCTTTTTATAGCACAGAGATAGGATCTTTGGACCTGCCTGGAGGGATAGCCCGGCAGGCTTAGGACAGCCGAAGCCAGCCGAGGGAGGAAGGTCCTGAGCTGTTTCCTTCCCATCAGATCATGCACTTGGCTTTGTTTTGCTTTTTTCTGGGTTTGTCCAAAGCCAGTGTTGGAATGATTATGCAAACCCACAGTTTATTCTTTGGTTGTTCTAATAATTAGCGGAGTTGGAATGATCACACAAATTTACAAAGATAAGCTAAAAATCAATATATCTTTATAGTTTTTAGTTTTAATTTTCAAGATAAAGTCTCAATAAAAGCTTTCTTCACTCTTCACTCTATTTCGTCCCTGTTTTGAGTGGATTCAAAGAGGTCTTTGTCTCCGGTATCTGTTATCCTTGGAGAGCACGGAGCTTCTTGTGGATTGAAATATTGATGTTCAGAGTAGCACATAATTCCAGCTTCCAGTGAGTCTCAGACCCCAGTGCTCACAGGGGCCAGGAGGGTAGAGAGAGGTGGGGCAGCTGTGAGAGGCAGGCATGACCCGTGGGGCCTCCCACAGGCATGTGTCATGATTGCCCATGTAGTCTTTGGGGAAAACCGTGGCCTATGGGGCTAGAAGCTTGGCCGTGCCCCGCTGCTGGGGGCCAGACTTCCACCTGGCTCTCTGGGTACCTGCCCGGCCTTATGAGCATTGGCCTTCCATGTGGCCCTGTTGGAACTGTAGCCCTCGTGCTGGCTGGGCTTCCTGGTTGCAATCTGCCTGGAAGGTCTCCAGGACAAATCCAAGATCAACCTGATGGCTTTTAGGTTCAGCTTATCTTTGTATCAGAGGAAGTGGGTCCCTCCTAAGTGGTCTTCACAGGCCTTTTCTGTAGTTCCTGGGAGCGTAGTTTGACCTCGCAGTGAAGCATTGTTCTCAGGGCTTTTAGCACGACAGCTCATTTGACCCCCATTTTGCAGACACGGACACTGAACCTCAGGGCCCTTCTGAAGTGCCTGCCGGGTCACACAGCTGGAGAGATGGGGGCCTGGTCTCTGGACCCAGTAGCTGGCTCCGGAATCTGTGCTTGCTCAGGGCATCATTCCCACTGGCGGGAGCATCAAGGACAGGCTACACCATTCCCCTTCTGCTTTCCTTTCCAAACCCACAGGCCTACACGATTGCCATATCAATGGTGGGACGACGTCATTGATTTTAGTGATATTTAGATCACGAGAGCCTATTTGGAGCTGTGCCCTGAGATTTATGCTCCCCACATCCATTAGAGCTAATGGGGAGTGTCTGCATAAATCATGAGTGGCAATGGGGAGTTACAGCTCCGAGCTGCCCTCCATGCATTTTTAACTGCTATCTCTGGATCTGCACATTCACTTTCTCTAGTTATGGTGTATCCCCTTGTATCTCAGTTGTTCGTTTTCTTGGAGAGGCCTCGGGTTTGGGGAGAAGAGTGTCCAGACACGGGGCTGGATATTTTGTAGCTGTGTGACCTTGGGTAAGTTCCGTCATCTCTCTGGGCGTCCCGTTTTCCCACCCTAACATGAAGCGAAGGCTTTGGTGTGCTGTTTAGAAAAGAGTGGAAGCCCCGAGCCCAGCAAAATGAACACTCCCTTTTCCTCCACTGATTTTCCTCTCAGTGAGGGGACCCAAGAGAGTTTCTGTGGCTTTTTGGTTCATAGTTTCTCCGGCTGGGAGAAGTGCTGGGTGGACATGCTGACCCAGATCCGGCCAGAGAGGCTGTCCAGCTCAGAAGAGAGCCGGGCTCGGCATCCACACTGTGCAGTTAGAGGCAGGGATTTCTCTGTCCCCTTGCTCGTTTGTGTCTGTATGTATTCACTCACTCATTCATTCATTTTGCAAGTTTTTCTCATTCTCAACAGTATGTGTTTTAAGCTTGGGGACAAAAGTGAGGTAGTAGCATGCCAATGGTGCAGAGACTTAGCGGTTACTCTGCTCTTACTGTCCTGGACGGTCCAGAGCCACTCAACTGTCTTGCAACTGGACCTTAAAGGTTGGTTCTTGGCCTGTTCCCTTGTACATTTTCCATTTTTTGTACAAGCCAGGTACCCAGGTCCAAGTCTTGCTTTTCAGCCAGCTCTCTGAATGCCTCTGCTTGGTTGGTCTGGGGCGTAAGGCTGAGCTGCAGACAGCAGTTGAGAAAGAAGGAGGTGTGGCCACCACCCCAGGAAGCTGTATCTGTGCCCCTTGAGCAGTGCATGACCAGGTCATGAGTCCCTGAAGGGGGCCTGTAAGGGTCCAGGGTGAGAAGATTGAGAGAAGTGGGGCCCATATATCTTATTCAAATGGGGACACTTGAGTGACAGGGGCACTATTTTTTTTTTTTTAAAGATTTTATTTATTTATTTATTTGTCATAGAGAGAGAAGCGAGAGTGAGCACAGGCAGACAGAGGCAGAGGGAGAAGCAGGCTCCCTGCCAAGCAAGGAGCCCGATGTGGGACTCGATCCCAGGATGCCGGGATCATGACCTGAGCTGAAGGCAGCTGCTTAACCAACTGAGCCACCCAGGCGTCCCAGGGGCACTATTAATAAATACTGTGGACAGGAGGTGTAATCCAGAATGAGCTCCCACAAATGGGGACACCTGGTCTCGCCATCGTGTCAGGCTGACAGGTGAGGGAAGGCTTCCTGAGGAGAGGAGGCCGGGTTGAGCCCGATGGAAGGCAGCATTTGGTGTTTAGATTGGAATTTCCCAGGGAGGCGTGGTTTGGGCAGATGAGAACAACTGTCCTAAGGACGAGCATTTGTAGGATCTGCTTTTCTGTTTTTCCAAGGAATAGGCATCTGGGGAGGCTGGTGGCTGATATCTGAGGGGGGCATAAGCACCACCTTGTCGAGCATTGGGTTGGAGCACTTACACGCCCCCCTTCTGCATCCTCCTCTTGGGGCCCCTCCACATCCACCCCAGTTCTGACCCAAGGCCCCGGATGCAGGTCTTCCTGGGCTGCAAAGCGGGACAGGACCAGTCCCCAGGCTCTGCAGGGTTGTCTCTTAAACTCAATGTCTTTCTGGTCCTCCTGCCAAGAGTGCCCTAGGGAGAGCGCATCACTTCCACAAATTTACTGAGATGTGTCACAGCCCCTTCATCTCCAAGTCAATAAAAATAAAATTGATGGCTCACATAAAAGAGACTAGATAGCCATTCTCTCAGATGGGTCCTTCTGATCTGGCTGGGGGCATGAGCATTAAGGATAAGGCTGTTCCATCTGAACCTATTCACAGTGGGGTCTCTGGCCTTCTAGGTGGCTTGAGATGGGGCCTCTGGGCAGTGAGGACAGAGCAGAATGAAGGGATAGCATGATCAGGGCAAGTCACTGTCCCAAGAAGGGGGCCACGGTAGCTTCTGCCTGTTCCCAATGCTCCGGAGTGGCACAAGCCATCACTCAGTGATACCGACTGTGGCTGATGGCCGCATTGCTCTATTTCGCTAGGGAAAATAAACTTCTCTGGAAGTTCCCTTCCTACTGCCGGCCAGGAAAAATATACTGAGGAAAATACACTGAAGGAGCCAGTGTTTTTAGAATAAGCGAAGCCAGTCCTGTGGAGCTCATATCTCAAGCAGAAGTCAAATGTGAAGTTTGTACCCAAGGGAGGGACTGTGGTTTATCGTTATCGGACAAAACTGCCAGCTGGTGTCTTAAGATCGGAGCCGATTCTAGTGAGTCAATGGGCTATTATTTGGGGGAACATTTGGTTCGATCACTGTAAAAATGCTCAGTTCCTCCCCTGTTTCTTAGTTCCTTCTAATGTGATCAGAAGGAGGTTGACATGGGTGGTCTATAATCTGGAAAGATTTCCTTCCCTCCTGCTTGTAATAACTATAATTCACTTCGATATTAGCCATGTGTCTAAAATTTTGTGTATAGAATGATTTGTAGGCTGGATCCCTTTTAATGCTGGGAAGTTTGTTATGGATTGATATTGATATTGATACTGTATTGCATTGATATTGATATTGTAATCAATAATGGCAGGACATATCATAATGATAGGACATATTTATTGAGTGCCAGGGACTGCTGGGGGTGAATATGATGGTGGGCACCACCACCCAGGTCCTTGTTCTCATGGAATTGGTTTTCCACTGAAGCAGAGAACCTTTGCCAACTTTCCTTCTTCGGGAAATTAAGCCTGACTCCAATGGTTCCTGAATCCTATCTCCGGGAAACCCAGAGTAAGGTGAACCCTACCTCTGCCTCCCCACCCCCCAGTTTGGTGGACCAGATGGGTCAGTTCCCAAATTTTGAGAGGTGAGGATAACCCAAGATGATGGTAATATCAGGACACATTGCTGCAGCTCCTTGAGCTGTGTGTTCAGGGAGCCTGAGGCCAGGGTCATGACCAGTCCCTCTCCTGTGCTCCTGTGGCCTCTCCCATGGGCTGTGTAGAGCAAGCAGCCTGAGGAGCAAGGTCCACCACAGCAGGGGAGCAGGGCAGTGCCTGGGCCTGGGAGGGGCAGTGGTCAGGTCTGGGGATCTGGTTCCATGTCACAGTCCAGCAAGGACTTGGCTTTTGGGTCATGGGGCAAATAGTGAAGTACGGGCCACAGAGGATATGGCCCTCCTGTTGCTCCACACACTTAGAAACAGAGTGGAGAGCTACCTACAGGTGGAGGGGTGGCAGAGTGGGGGCAGTGGGGAGTGAAAGGGCATTGCCGGGGGACCTTTCTGGAAGGGTCTGTGACCAGCATGCAAATAAATGCAGACCACCGATTGTGGAGAGCAGGGAGGCCACCTGGACGTCGCCCTCACATTTTCAAGGACCTGAATTTCTTCCTTACCCTCTTCATTCCCTCTTTTCTTTCTACCCCACAGCTCCTTCATGGCATATCGTATAGCAGGCTCTGTTCTGTGCATTGAGGATGCACATTTCCAGCTTTCAGGGAACCCACAGACAGGTCTTTAACCCGACATGCAAACATGCCTTACGGGAGTGCAGACAGGGCAAGCTGTGAACACAGTGCTCCAAGCAGAGATGCCTCCTCGGGGCCTGGACCTACGGGGGTGCTCAAAGGCTGGAACGAGGGGAGGGCCGTGCAGGCAGGGCCTCCTAGGAGGTTGCAAGTGGGGCCCGTTCTGTGACCTGACAGACAGCTGAACATGCAGTGGGAGCTGCTGTGCAAACCCGGACCAGCCCCACCAGGAGAGGCTCCTGCAATGGGTCTGGGACATGGCCTGTGCGCCGAGAGTTTTAAAAGCTCCTCAGGTGAGTCTCATGAGCTGAGGTGAGAGCCTCTGGTCTGAGAAGAGGGCAGCTTTATGTGAGCCTTGGGAGAGACCAGCATTCTGGGGGCAGTCAGCACTCGGACCAGGAGGCCAATAGGGACCGGCAGGTGAGGGCGCTGTGCAAGGAGGAGGGGGTTACCATGAAGAGAAGAGGGTTAGGAAGGAGGTGCTGGGGAAGGTTAGGAGGAGAAGGGGCAGTCGTGGCGAGGATTAGAGGAAGACAGCCAAAGGCTCTGGTGAGCCACAGCCAGACTCTGCAGATCAGTCAGGAGCCCTCAGATTTGGGTCAGGCATAGGGGTGGGGCAGCCTGCAGGGGGAGGCCTGCCCACACCCGGTCTGTTACAGGTTCCCAGGAGGTAGACCACTGTGTGAGGGGTAGGTGCCCAGGCCTTGTTCCTCTCTCAGTAAAAGCCCAGAAGAAAGGGTGGGTTGGCAGGGCCTGTGGTGGTTATATTTCTTTTCTCTTTTTTTAAGGGATTAATATCCTTTTTAAAAATAAAAAAAAAAATTTTTTTTCATTTTATTTTATTTTTTTTCAGTGTTCCAGAATTCATTGCTTATGTACCACACCCAGTGCTCCATGCAATACATGCCCTCCATAATACCCACTGCCGGGCTCACCCAACACCCCACCCACCCTCCCCTCTAAAACCCTCAGTTTGTTTCTCAGAGTCTCTCATGGTTTGTCTCCCTGTCTTATTTTTCCCATCTCACTTCTCCTCTCCATCTCCCCATGTTCTCCCTGTTATTCCTTATGCTTCACAAGCAAGTGAAACCATATGATAATTGACTGTCTCTGCTTGACTTATTCCACTCAGCATAATCTCTTCCAGTCCCGTCCATGTTGATACAAAAGTTATGTATTCATCCTTTCTGATGGAGGTGTAATATTCCATTGTAGATATGGACCATATCTTCTTTATCCATTCATCTGTTGAAGGGCATCTTGATTTTTTCCACAGTTTGGCCACTGTGGCCATTGCTGCTATGAACATTGGGGTACAGATGGCCCTTCTTTTCACTGCATCTGTATCTTTGGGGTAAATACCCAGTAGTACAATAGCAGGGTCATAGGGTAGCTCTATTTTTAATTTCTTAAGGAATCTCCACACTGTTTTCCAAAGTGGCTGCACCAACTTGCATTCCCACCAACAGTGTAAGAGGGTTCCCCTTTCTTCACATCCTCTCCAACACTTGCTTACTGTCTTGTTGATTTTGGCCATTCTAACTGGTGTAAGGTGTTATCTCATTGTGGTTTTGATTTCAATCTCCCTGATGGCTACTGATGATGAACATTTTTTCATGTGTCTGTTAGCCATTTGTATGTCTTCTTTGGAGAAGTGTCTGTTCATGTCTTCTGCCCATTTTTTGATGTGATTATCTGTTTTGTGTGTGTTGAGTTTGAGGGAGTTCTTTATAGATCTTAGATATCAGCCCTTTGTCTGTAGTGTCATTTGCAAATATCTTCTATTCTGTGGGTTGCCTTTTTGTTTTGTTGACTGTTTCCTTTGCTGTGCAGAAGCTTTTGATCTTAATGAAGTCCCAAAAGTTCATTTTCACTTTTTTTCCTTTGCCTTTGGAGACATATCTTGAAAGAAATTGCTGTGGCCGATGTTGAAGAGGTTACTGCCTATGTTCTCCTCTAGGATTTTGATACATTCCTGCCTCACTTTGAGGCCTTTTATCCATTTCAAGTTTATCTTTGTGTATGGTGTAAGAGAATGGTTGAGTTTCATTCTCCTACACAGAGCTGTCCAATTTTCCTAGCACCATTTATTGAAGAGACTGTCTTCTTTCCAATGTATATTTTTTTCCTGCTTTGTCAAGGATTATTTGACCATAGAGTTGAGGGTCCATATCTGGGCTTTCTACTCTGTTCGGCTGGTCTATGTGTCTGTTTTTGTGCCAGTATCACGCTGTCTTGGTGATCACAGCTTTGAAGTAAAGCTTGAAATCAGGCAACGTGATGCCCCCAGTTTTGTTTTTCTTTTTCAACATTTCCTTAGCAATTTGGGGTTTCTTCTGGTTCCATACAAATTTTAGGATTGTTTTTCCAGCTCTTTGAAAAATGCTGATGGAATTTTGATTGGGATGACATTGAAAGTATAGGTTGGTCTAGGCAATAGAGACATCTTAACAATGTATATTCTTCCGATCCATGTGCATGGAATGGTCTTCCATCTTTTTGTGTCTTCTTCAATTGTATTTCCTAACGCAAAAATTCCCAATGCTTTCTGCCACCTGGGAGGCAGAGCTCCTTGGCTCTTAGCTTCATGGAAAATGAGGCATGGTGGCTCCTCCCTTGGTATGAAGTGGTTCCCCACCCCACAGTGAGCTGAGAGCCCCTGAGAGCTGTCCTCAGTGCTGTGGGCTGACTTCTGTGGCATTCCTTCTGGCCTCTCTGGCTTCCTCCCATAGAGAAACTTCTGGTCAGTTCTTACGGTGTGAATCCCAAAGCCTGCTCGCTTCATCCTTGAGGCACGGAGGGAGGAAAGGCTGCCTCTCAGCTAAGACCAGATGTAGAGCTCGAGCCCAGAGATCTCAGCTCTGGGGCCTTCGCCTGGACCAGGCCTGGAAACTTTTCCAAGCCAGCTGTGTGTAGCTTTTCTCCTGTGGGCGCATCATTCATTTTCCCTGAGTGTTTGGCATTATTTGGTTTTATTGTTGCATTTAGGCGCTGGGAGATGATTATGTTCCACGAAGTAGCGTGATTGATTGACCTTTTGAAATGTCAGCGGCGGCTTCCCAGCTCTAGGGAATTTTGTGGGCTTCATTAGCCTTCGCCTCCTGGGCCATATGAGCAAACCTCCCCTGTGACAGGCAAGGCACCTGTGAGAGGGAAGCTTCCAGGAGGCCAGGGAGCGTGGCAGCTGCTCACAGGTAGGATACTGGTGGAGCTGGGGCCCCAGGTCACCCCTGTTATTGAAACAAACCAGGATTGGGTTAGGAAACAGTAGAGCGGTTGGCAAATTGCCCAGGTCCGAGGCCAGATGGGCTCCGATTTAGTCCCGACATCCTTCTTTCCCTGAAGAGGGAAGTACATCTAAGCTTTGGGATGGTCATGGAGGCTTAGCTCCTGCTAGAAGGAACAACAGTGTAGGGTTTATGAGCTAATGATTATGCAGTTCGAGGCTGTGCCTTTCCCTGTCACCTACTCCCAGGCTACCCTGCATCTTCTCACCTGGTTGGGGGACTTGGAGAGCTAGGGTGGGCTGTGGCCTCCAAGGGGCTTGAGGGGAACATGATGGTTGCCAGAGGATCAGGGATTTTTGCTCTTTGGTTGGGAGCCTCTCTGCATCATTTAAAGGTTACTCCTCCATGTCCTCCTTCCCCCGAGCAGCACAGCACGATTTCCAAATTTGAGGGCTGTGTACCCCAAGAGGGAGGGATGGGATTAGATCATCCCATTCCTGCTGTGTTGGTGGCAGGTGGAAGGACCAGGCAGAAGGGGATTGGCTGGAAGTACGTGCTCAGGAGTATTTATGTATGTACGGGTTTGTAACTCAAACAGCGAGGGTTGGATGAAATCTTCTAGCCATCAGAAAGCTCTGTTAGGGGACATTTGTGAAATTTCCCAGTACAAAAGATGGTTGTGATTCTCCATGATGACTGAAAGCCTTAGGAGAGTCTTAAATGTCTTCAGATTCATTAGTTAGTTGGTGGTCTATGCTATTCTATTCCTTGAAAAATTGGCAAGTCTAGTGTGGCAACTCTGGCAACTTTCTGTTAACCAACACTGTTAACCAGGACACTCTTTTCCTGACCATGTTCCATGTTATCAACCTGCCATTACTGATTATAATGATACCCAAGTCATCATAAGCATAACGATAAAGAGCAGTTCTTGAATGTTCATTGTGAACCAGGCCCCATGTGCTAAATACTTTGTATGTATTTTCTTTAATCACCCCAGCAGTCCTACTAAGTAGGTATTGTCATTCCTATTTAGCAGATAGGATTTGGAGAGGCTGAATACCCCATCTCAGATCACACAGCGAGGGTGACTCCAAATTCCATGCTCTTAACTGTTAGACACCCTGCCTTCCTATTACAATGTTCCTGGAAACCTACTGTGCTGGCAGACTTTGTGATCAAAGGGGGCTCAGGCCCTGCCTTCAGGTCACATGGGAAATGGGAGCAAACAGAGGAGAAAGGAAACGCAGACAATGCGCTTGATGTTCCTTGTCGTGTGGATGATGCAAATAGCTGTGAAGCGCTAACCATATCTAGTGTGTGTGCGCACATGCGTGTGTGTGCATGGCATGTGTGAGCCAGGGAGGTTTCTGAAACAGGGGAACCATGGCCTGGACCCTGAAAAATGCAAGGGAGATTGGGTCATGACGTGGGTGAGGGCCCTGGCAGGGTTCGGCGGACTGATAACAGGTGCAGGGAAGACAGAAGATGTTGCTCAGACAGTTGTTGGGTTCTGTGGCTGCCCCTCATCACGTACGCAGCAGGATCCCTGAAGGATCAGAGGAACACACAAGGGGAGCCTGGATGCTGTCAGAAGTACTGGTGGTCCAACTGAGGGAGCTCCAGAAGCAGGAGGAGAGTGGGCCCAGCACAGAAGCCTGGTGGTGGCCTGGACCGGTGGGAGACAGGGTCCCTGTTGGGGAAGGAGGTATATGGAGCCTGTAGGCAGCCTCTCTGTCATTCCTGCAAAAACGACTGGGGTTAATGTGTGACACACACATTCCACTACCCTTCACATCACACCTCAGGCCTCTCGTGCTGTAGTAAATGCCTGTGCTGTTTAGCCCCATAGAATGACTGCAATGCCACCTGAAGGTCTAACTCCCAGGGGGTAAACAGGTGCCTTTTTGTCTTCCCGGATCACAGATAAACTCTGATTCTGTGTGCCTCCCATCTCAGGACAGCAGTGGCTATGCCATTCAGATTCAGCGTTCCATCTGCCTGACCCTGTGCCTGGCCTGGGGTGACTGTGGGCTTGGTGACAGTGTGGGACCGTGCCAGGCTGGGGTGCTTCGCGGAGGAAGGGCATCCCAAGCTGCTATGAATTTGGATCCAGAGATGCCCCTGACTGTATCTGGGGTCCCCCTGCATGCTTCTTGCTATGGATCATGGGCACCCTTGTTCCTGTGGCCCTTTGGGTGGGGACCCAGGGTTCGGGACTGGCATTCTGCATCCCTTGTCCAGCCTTGACTTGTAGGGAGCTGCGGGAGTCATGACATTGGTCTCTTGGTTCCCTGCTTACCTGCTCTAGATCTGTCACTAGGGTTGTGCTCACAGGATCTCAGAATTGCCAGATGACACTGTTGGTTAAATCAATTTCAGCATGGTTTGCCAAAAAATCAAATGCAAAAATGGATGAATAAATGAATGAATGAATGAATGAACACCTTCCAACAAGTTAGTTATGGGACTGAATTCCCGTTTGCCCCTTCCTCATGCAGAGCGAGCTATTTCCTGAGCTCTCCTCAGAGTTCCACTCATGAGCCTCCTCTGTGCGCTTTGACTGGTTTCACCACACTCAGGCGGGGCGGCCCATGTCAGCCCAGGCTTGTTGCTCTTTTCCCACCCCACTGACCAGGGATGGCGGATCCTACAGCTCCGACCTATCACCTGCTTCCCCCCTCTGGCGTGGTGTGCCTGCAAGGGGTCTGGAGAGGCAGAGAGGCCTCTTCCTCAGCTCATCGAGGGCTCTGCTCTGGTGGTGGTGGTGGTGGAGAGTCTCTGCTGTCCCCCCGCTCCACTCTTGCAGTCCCTCACACCTGCCGTAGTCCAGCCCCACATCTGTGTCATAGTCAGTAACTGTCTGCGGGTGTGTTTCGAACACAGTGATCTGCCTTGATCCTTTGTTCCTAAATTGTCTTTCAGTGGAAGAACCAGGAGCCTGAATTGAGTCAGGAGAAAGTCTTGCCCTTCTGCTGGGTATGTGTGCTGAGAAGCAGGGCCTCTGCTGGGACCTAGGTAGCTTCCCTTGCCCCGTCCTGCATCCCTCCCTTTCCAGGGCTGCTTCCTCAGGACATCCACCAGGCTTGCAGCCCATGGACCCACGCCTGTGCTCTCAGTGGCTTCCTGGTCTCCTCTTCCTGCCCTGATCCTGCAGAGCCTCCATCTCAATTCCTGGACCATCAGGCTGTGTTTGAGGGTTTCCTCTGGGGCCGGGACATCTTTCATTAGGGTTTCATCTTTTCTCTGGAGGTTTCTCCAGACCTAGAGGCTTCATCCAGCCTGCTGGTCCCAGTCTTTGGCCAGGACAGACCATGGTCATTTGTGCTCCTTATCAAAGAGAAGTGTCTGGTGAGGAACGATCGGCAGAGCCTGCTCAGTGATGGTAAATGGAAGGGTGTGTGGTGGTGGGGATGGTCCTGGCTGTGGAATCCTGGCTCTTTTCTAAGTGCCAATCCTGGATAGGACAGAGCCCTGGAAGGCCACAGTTGAGCCAGATCACAGCTTTCGTAAATGCCTTTTCCTCCCTGGCACCTCAAAGTTGATGTCTAGGCGGGAGCCCCTTTATAATGATCTAATTGGAATGGTAACGGATGGAACATTCTGCCACAGCTACCAGCAAGATTGGAATTTGAGGAGACGCAGAGACAAATTACCTCTGAATTTTCTTTCAGCCATAAAAGCTTTTACTGTATAGTAATTTTCCATTTCTGCTGCAGGCATATTTGCATATTGCTTAACAATTTATCTCCCGTCATTTGTCAGATATTATCCGTCTCCTGTTAATAAGCTAAGACAGGTCGTATGAAGGCTGGAGGCTGCCTGTGCTCACCGTCAGTTTGGCTCTCCTGCCCACGGGGCCGCTCTGCTGCGGGCACAGGCAGGCGTCCCTGGGCTGCGGCTTGGCCCGTGTCCGTACTCTGTCGGCAGTCCCTTCCACTCCTCTTCCCGCGCACACAGAGGGTGGAGCCGTGGCATGTCGGTTCTCTGTTCTCGGCCTTCAGAGGAAGCTCAGGGAGCCCAGCTCTGCTCGAGTGGGAGCCGAGCTCTAGAGGCTCCCTGTGGCCCGGGCTCCCACTCTCTCAGATTTTTACCTAACTCCATTTTCCTGCTTCGAGAACAAGGGTTCTAGCATGGGGTTCATTACCCATTAAAAAAATTAATAAACGAAAGCACTAGTACCCTTTCTTCCACACTAAGATTTCCGTGGAACCCTAGTACATAGAACAGGCAACTGGTAAGCTGTGTTGGGGGATAAATGGAGAATGAGGTCCTATATTCTGGCATATTTCTATGGAAATAGAAAGGCCCTCTTACTCCCCCCCCCCACATGCCCCTGGGGGAATCTCCTGGCCTCTTGGGGCCCCATGGAACATAGGGAGAAGGTGCATGGTAGAATGTTGTTGGGGCTGCCTTCTGCCCTGATGCTCTGAGGCTCCCATACTATCAACATATGTGCTCTGAACCTGCTGCTGGCGTGCCTCTGTGCTTAGGCTGGACAGTGATTTCATTTTCCAGCTCTCACACTTAAGACACTAGGACTCTGGGGCCCCTGGGGGGCTCAGTTGGTTGCGTGTCTGACTCTTGATGTTGGCTCAGGTCATGATCTCAGGGTTGTGGGATCGAGCCCCATGTTGGGTGGAGGAGCCTCTTGGGATTGTCTTTCTCCCTCTCCCAGTGCTCCTACCCACCTCTAAAGAAAAAAAAAGGGATTCTGGGACTCCACTCCCTCCGAGCCCGGAGTTAGTACTAGTAGGTTCAGCTGGCCATTGGTGGATAGATTTTGAGAGGGAAGAAGAATGGTTTAATGCTGAACCTGTGAATAGATTTGCATAATTTAATTGAAACAGAATTAAAGGGTCAGATATTTACACAATGACGCCTAACATCAGATTGCAGTGATGTGTGCTCCATACTAAAATGGACTCCTGAGGGACATGTGGCTGGCTCTTTCCTAGAATCTCTGCAAGAGCCAGAGAACAGTCTCTGGGAGAGATGGTTTGGGGGATGCCTTTCAAGGGCGGGGAGGGATACTAATGACAGTGGGAGAGTTTACTGAGCATTTCCCAGATGCCAGGCCATATGCTAAGCAGTTTACATACATGTCTTTTTGAATCCTCACAGTGTCTGTGACATAGGTACTTTGATCCTCCCCTTTCGCAGATAAAGAAACTGAGGCTCAGGGTAGTTCAACTAGTAAGAGATGGGGGCAGCCCTTAAACCCAGGCAGCAATGCCCTAGCATCTGTGCTCCTAGCTGTTGTCTGTGGAAGCAAGTGGGATGAGCTCAGGCATTCTGTTGGGGAAAACATGTGGGCATGTTTCACCGTGTGCCCTTGGTGACCAACCCCATGTGTTTGGTGTTTCTGCTATCAGTCCTAGTTATATGTGTGATCCCTGCTGTTATTTTGGTCTGGAAACGAAATGTCAAAATGTGTTTATCAGAGGATGTGTGCAGGGGCACTGATGGGGGGTAATGAAGACTAACAGCTTCCTGTGTCCTGCTGAGTTCGTCCTCTGTTGTGCGGGCTGTGTTCCCCGGTGAGGCAAGCACCACGGGGAGCTTGGGACTGCCCTCTGTAATGGTGTGTGTTTCCCTGACCAGGCTCTCACTTGGCTTTCCCATTCAGCTCAGAATGTCCTCCCTAAACCCAAGCCTTGACAGTTGTCATAAGCATGATGGAGACTTGGACCTTTTTCATCCACACGAAATGTGCCTAAGGATCAGTCTAAACTGTCAAGAGAGGCCTATCCTCCTCACGGTGGCCTTTTTGTCATTCTGACACCATGTCAGGAAGAGAGTCCAAAGCCTGACAAATTTCCGAATGAGTGCTGAGTGACTTCTTCCGCATGTACCCTGGGAGCCTTCACACACACCCTCACTTGGATCCTTACAAAGCCTAGCCATGCAGGTCATGCCATATCCACTGTGCAGATGAGAAAACTGAGGTCCTGAGAGGTAAAGTGCCTTATCAGAGGTTGCAGGGTCATAGTGATAGCAGCTGGTGAGGGGAATGGGCAGCCTGGGTTTGCCTCTTGGGAGCTGTGATAGCAGCTGGAGAGGGGAATGGGCAGCTTGGGTTTGCCTCTTGGGAGCCATGACCACGTCATAGTGATAGCAGCTGGTGAGGGGAATGGGCAGCCTGGGTTTGCCTCTTGGGAGCCGGACGTGGGTCTGAACTTCATGCTGGGACAGAATTACCTGTCTGTGTCCTTTGCATGGGCAGAGTGCACACTCCCCTGACCACATTAGGGATACTGGGTTTGGCCCTTGCCTGGTCGGTGACCAGGATATGAGCAGAAGCTTTCAGGGAGCAACTCTGGTTTGGCTTGCTCTCTTGTGCTGCTGGATCTGTCCTTCGGAAAGGTCGCTGGCGGGATGCTGGTCCTTTGGCTGGGTCACAGAATGAAGACCCATGGGCAGGGGTGAATCTGGCGAGCATTCTGGAGTCCCACCTGGTGCGGCCAAGTCTGGATTAAATGAACCAAATCGTAGCCAACCTGCAGACCGGAAACACCAATCTTGATTCTCTAAGGCCCTGAGCTTTTTGAAGTGATTTGCTATGCATCAGGAGTGACCTGCACGGCGTCCTTGGGCAAGATAACCAACTCTTTGGTGCCTCCATTTCTTTGTGAAGCAAAGAACAGAAGCCCAGTAACACTATGCCTTGCAGGGTAGTGGAGAGGATTAGACAAAAGAAGCACAGTTTCTGACATTGAGTAATCACTCAGAGCCTTGTTTTCTGCAGAGGCTAAGTTCTCCTCAGGGTGGTTTTTGATGCTAACGCTCTTGGTAGCAGAGTGGGGGGATTCCCAGACTTTTGGGTAGAGGCTGATTGCTACAGATTTTGGTCCTCCTCAGCCCCCAGAGAGTCTGGCTTGCTGAAGCAAATGGAATCTAGCATGGAGTCTTCTGGCCTTGCCTGGGACTCTAGTTAGCTTGAGTGACATCATGGTGAATCCAATTCCTTTCCTCTTAGTTTCCCTTAGAGAGGGAAAGCCTGGTCCAGGGGCTGGGCTCTGGGAGCCTGGGTCCCAGGGGGTCCCAGATCTCCAGGACACCACTGGCTACCTTTTCTCCTGGCTGCATTGAGATTCTGTCCTGCGAGGCACTGACCTTGTTGCCATCACCCTGGGAGGAAGAGGTCAGAGCTGTTGATGCCATGGCCATGGGAGTGAGTCTCTCCCTCTGAAGAGAAGGCAGAGCTCTGTGCCTGCACACTATGGATTTGTCTCCTTTGAGGGAGACCCACTAGATCTCACAGAAACGCTGCCTGGCCTCCCTAGGCCTCAGTCTACCTTGTAGGCATTGGTCCCTCCAGCCAAGGAGGGAACTTTGGGCAACTCCTTGAGTAGGTCTAGAGCTTGGAGTTCTCCAGGTTCTCTCAGGACACCCCTGGGACCTTGTGTCCTTTCTAATAGTGAAACGACCTCTCCCATACTGAACGCTGTCTCTGCGGGTGTGTGCCTCATGGGCTTGTGACAGTCACGGCCCTTCCATCATGTAGTACTGTTCTGATGACTGTTTTTGCAAAAGAGGGAGAGGAGGCTAAGAGAAGGAATGTGCCTTGCCCAGGGTCACCTGAATGATACGTGGTAGAGCTGAGATTTGGACCAAGGTTTGTGACTTTACGCTTCGTTCTTCCTTGCCACAGCTATTGTCTCTGTGTGTGTCTGTCTTTCTTTCCTTGGAACCTGTTAGACAAGGTCCAGCCCTTCAGTATGGATGCACTCTGCTGTCTCTGGACATTTCTGACTTCTGGAACAGTGCCCCTTTCATTCCTTGGGGTTCTCCTTAATATTGCCTGAGTAATTTCTGGACGCAGGGTGTAAGTTATAGTAAAGGTATTAAGTGATTGCTTCCTCTCTGTGGCTTTGACTATGACAGTCTGTCTGGGCTCACATACTGCTCTCCCTGTTGAGTTTCTTCCATGGAACCGTGCACAAGTAGGTGCTTGGTAAATCCCCTTTAAGTTGATGGGAAACAAAAGCGACTGCCTTAAAGAAAGTGATGGACCCCCAGCTATTTGGCTGAAGGGAAAGGCTCAGACTTGTCCTTTTTTGAAAACTTCTCTTCCCCTGGTGACAGGGACAGATGCTGGGAGGGTGTGATGAGATACTCATTCTCAAGCAGTGAAGGAGTGGGTGAGAATCTCAGCTTGTCCTGGCGTCTCAGGGACTTTGCAAGGCTCTGCTTGTGGGTGACTCCCTGCGGTCAGGAGCATGGTGACCCCCCCTGGGGCCACAGGCAGCCAGCTCTCCCTTCATCGGGCATCTGAGGGCCTGCAGCGCGAGTGCCGTGGAGAGGAGTGCTGTGTCATGCCGGAGGGGGTCTGCTTCACGTTGAGTTTAGAGATTCAGCCTCTTGAAAAGAAAGAGAATCTGACAAGTGGGGCTTCAGTTTTCACTCCTCATTAGCTGTTGATGTGCCTTGGGTTTTCTTGATAAATTCACTGAACAGAGGAGGGGAGTGGAGATGGTCTTCTCTGTAGCACCAAGGGTGACTGTTAGTCTTCTGGGGGAGAGACATCAGCGTGGTCCAGGGCAGGTGCAAGGCAGTGAGCTGTGAGCTGTGGCTGGCCGGGGGAGCTGCTCTGGGGAGGAGAGGCTAAAGGGGGCAGGCTGGGCTCCCCGAGTCCCTCCTCATGGTGGTGGTTGGGAAGAACAGAGTTCTTGTATGTGGTCCCTCCTGGCTCTTGGCCCACCAGAGACATGGGCTCAGTATGACAGGGAGCACATTCAATGCTTGTGTAATGCCTTTGCTACTCACTGGCAAGGACAGAGAGGAGTGCCGCACAAAAGATGTGCCCACAGTTGCCATGGCAGTTGCTGAGCCCCTCCTCGCTGCCCTCTCCTAATCCCTCCTAATTGTTCTGTGTTGTGAGCTCTGCAGCTGACGTGCCTTGCTCTCCAGCCCCAAGGCCTCACCCTTGGGTGTCGAAGCCCTTTGTCCCAGCGGACCTTCTGAGGCAAGCTTGAGGATAAATTAGGCTTCTGGGGCCCCAGGCTGTGACTCAGAAAGGACTGCCTGTCAGCACATGTGTGCACTCGCACACACGCATACACACATGCACACACACACTCATGCACCTAGTGTGGAAACAGCTGTGGAGGTACTTGTCTCCAGGGGGGCTGCCTAGCTGGGGTCTCCTCCTCCTCCCGCCATGTGTCCCTTCTTGCCTCTTCCAGATGAATTAGAGCCGTGTGGGGAACTT
This sequence comes from Lutra lutra, assembly GCF_902655055.1. Taxonomy (NCBI): domain Eukaryota; kingdom Metazoa; phylum Chordata; class Mammalia; order Carnivora; family Mustelidae; genus Lutra; species Lutra lutra. The sequence goes on along the minus strand of NC_062282.1, from coordinate 73,077,578 downwards.
GTCCATCTGCCCATCTGTTGGCCCTTCCCTGTGTACATAGACACTCAAGAGGTAGTTTCGCTCACCAGATACATTCTGGAGCTGCTCATGTGACAGGCAAGTATACAAGACAGTGGTGGTCCCTGTGGACTTCCTCACAGAGGAGCTGAACATGGGGAACTCAGATGAGCAGCCCAGCATGCCGAAAGGTGAGGGCGCACCAGGAGCTGTGGGATCTAGAGGAGAGGAGTGCCTGCAGGAGGTGGGGAGAGGCGAGGATTCTAGGAGAGGGGCAGGACAGCTCTGGCGTCGGGAGGCTGGGCCTGCTCATGGGCCTGTGAAGGGGCCAGTGGGCAAGCAGACCCTCCGAAAGACATCACTAGGATGGCAGCAGACCCATAAGGCACAGCTCAGAGCTGGACCCCAGTCCTGTCCTCAGAGGGCCCAGACAGCATCAGGACACCCTAAGACCGAAGATGCGCCCTCCCCTACAGCTACCTCACAGAATTTGTGTGCACGAAGATTAGCTTAGATAATACAGACAAAACTCAGGCCACAGACTCGGTCACAGTATTTCGGTGAAGGTGGAGTTGGGCTGAGGCTTTATCTCCAAGGGGAAAAGATAGGAACAGGGACTTGGGGTCAGATCATGATATTGCCATCCAAAGCAAGCACGGGACTCCAGGTTTTATTCTGTAGAAAGGACAAAACCTCCCAAGGCTGACCTCCGTGGAGGCCATGCACAGGCTTGACTTTCACATTGGTCTGAAAGCCAGAGGGAAGATAAGAACGTGCTGGCGAAGCTCCATTGCCAGTGGGTGCTCAGAAGCTGGTGGCTCTGACACTGAAGGTGGTCCTCATGAGGAATCCTCAGGGGGCTGACTGAAGAGGAAGGGGGTTGGTCAAGTGCAGGTCCAGTGCAGCGTCCCGGCTGGGGCGCCATGTTTCCTCCCCACTGCTGATGGCAGGCACCTGGGCATCCTAGCCATCACCTGATGCTAGAGTACAAATGGCTTAAGACGAGACAAATGGTAACAGAGACTGGAAGAGAAGTGGGGCAGGGAGCAAGTGGGGTGCCCTGTGTGCCTCCCGTTCCCAGGGCTCGTGTCTGTATGTTTGTGGGAGAACACAGATTTGCACCTGTCGCCCCGTTGACTGTCAGCTCTCAGAGGGCAGGAGCCAGAGGGTTGCTTGATTCTCTCCTGTGCCCCTGGCACTGAGGGACATGCTTGGTCCACAGCACTTGATGAATTAATGTCTTGGGCATGAATGTAGAGTCAGGGGAAGAGATCAGGGAATTTCCACGAGGTGGGGTGGGGGTGCAGGAGAAATTGCAGGTCATGGAGGCATAGGCAGCCTTAGGTTCTAAGGTGTGTCTGGACATTTGTAGCACTCACAGATGAGACCCACCGTGGGCCTAGAGGACAGTGTGACACAGATGGGACACCCTTTGGAGGGCAGGTTCCGCATTTCCTTTCCATAGACTCCCTCACCCTAGGCACACAGAACAGCAGGCGATGGCTTTCATGGCTTTGCACAGGGTTGCAGGGGGCTCAGATTGGGGATTTAGAATCTTTGGACTTCCATGCACAGCTATAGTAGGGCTCGTGATGTTTGGCCCATGGAGCCTTTATTTACTGCACGGTGGCCATCACAGCCCTTGGGATGACAGAGCCGGGGCAACCAAGTCCATCAGTTAATTTATCAATAAAACATGGATGCTAGCATTAACCCCTGCTACTACCAAACCAGAATCCCCTTCTTCCCCTAGGTAGAAACAGATGCAATTTTCCTCAGGAGACGCGTAGGGTATTGTAATTTGGGAGGACACAACCATTTTTTTTTATAATTCTATAATTTGCATATAATTCCTTTTAATAAACTGTGATGATTATAGTTCTGTTCTCATAAAAGGCTCCCTAATCTTCTGGTTATAAAAGGATGTTTTTGGGGCTCCAGAACGGTCCCTCTTTAAAAGTTTTTATTTTAATATTTACATTTTTTTAAATGAGTGTCAAGCTAGCTAGCATATGCTTTCCAGTGGGTGCAGATCTTCTTGGGAAAAAGGAGATGGTCCTCTCTAGTCTCCAGCCCCATTACCCAGGAGGATGGACCTAGAATGAGAGAACTGTCACAAAATTGGAAATCTTTCCAGATCTGCCAGAAATGCTATCACCTGAAACAAAGTACAAACAAAGTGGCTGACTTTGTTCCATATCCATTAGGCACCTACTGTGTGCCAGGCTCTGTTGTAGCTGTGGTTGAGGTGCACAGTGAAACAAAAGCAGTTGATGGTGGGCCTGACCTAATCAGGAAGGCCAGAGAAGGTCCTTGAGGAAGTGATATGTGAGCTGAGCTATGAAAAATGAGTAGGAGTTAACCGAATGAAGGGTCATGGAAGCCTGTCAAGTTTGGCGAGCAGCATGTGGTGGGAGGGAGTCTGACCTGTTCTCTTCTCACACTCTGTGAGATACCAGTTCTTCCCCTCTCTCCTCCTGTGGCCAGAGCAGCAGAGACCTCCCGTTGAAGCCCATGGAGCTTGTGCCTCTGCTGGAGAGATCAGAGCCCCCATTTAGCCTCTTACGTCAGTATCTTCCCAAAAGGGCCTCTTTCTGTTCCAACTTCCCTGCTTTTTGTGCAGCCATGGCTCCGGGGGCCACATCAGGCTCTTGCTCTGTAAGCCTGGGCCACCATTTCTTACTATGGTGGCTATGGTCACCTTGGATTTGATATCCGCCTCCTCCTGGTCCTGTGCAGCCCAAGGGATCTTCTCGTAGGACAGCCCTGGTCACATCACAGACCTGTTCAAATCTCACAAGGGCCTCGTGCCACCGCTAGATGGAATCCTGCCAGCCTGGGAGCTCCCAAGTCCCGGGGCTTCTGCTCCACATACTCCACATACCCAACTGGTCTCCAGCTGGAGAATGTGCCAGCTCTCCTTCTCCTCCTTGCACGTGCCATATACTCTCCCTGGAACAGTCTCCCCGCTGCAACCCCAGCCACCTGGCAAACTCCTTCCCATCCTTCACATCTTAGCTTCAAGTCATCTGTTCCTGGAGACTTCCCACAATCACCACTGTAGCTCCTCACCAGCTCCTTACTCTGGTTCTCCACTGCCCATTGCTGTAGATGACTGTTTAGCATTGGCTTTTCCCTTCTGGACTCTGACTTCTGTGAAACCGAGCAGATGTCTTGTCTTACAGTATGGTCTGTCTTCAGTGTCCACATACTGCCTGCCATGCAGTAGACACTTAGGAAATGAGGTTGTGGTAGACTTACAGCTCGGGGTGGTTGTGTCCTTCCTCCTCCCCCTCCCTGGGACATACACCCCAGTCCCTCATCCCTGCACAGGCTGTGACTTCCTGTTGGTATCAACCATGGAGCCTCTCTTATGCACCATTTCTTTGCTTGGGGAGTGAGTTGGTCTGTGGGACAGACGGCCCTCCATGCATTGATTGCAGTTTAGCCACACGGGGACGGATGTGAGCAAGTTTCAGTAGCAGACTTGGACGTACAGGGAGGTCACTGGTGGCTCAGCCTCGAATCCCCTATGGGACAGAGGTGAAGGATTCAGAAATAAGGGGGTCCATTCCCCCAGGTTCCCTGCTCTGTCCATCTTAGAAGTTAGATGTGAGTCAGAGCCACTTCCCCAGTCACAGCTGACTCTCGGCAGGACAGTGCCAGCTGGGTGGGCCATTCATCTGGTGGAGGTCTGGCCGGAGTGTTGCCAGCAGTGCAGACCCCTGGGAGACACATCAGAGACACAGTGTTTCTGGAGGCTGCAACAGAGTATATAGCTGGCAATTATGTATTTCTGATCCATTAAAGAATGCTTTGGCATAGGAAATACAGATTAGGCAAGAAATTGTAATATAATCAAATTGCATTTTTATGGAAAGTACTACATTTTTCTCTAAATAAAATTCAGTAACAAAATTTTATTTGCTTCCCCCCAAAATGCCTTTCCAAATTGATTTTTCAGAAAAATTGTGGAAAAACAACACGGTTAAGGGGAAGAAAGGTCTAGATGAGAGGCATCTGAGCCAAGCGTGGCATGGTTATGATGGGTGTGCTCAGGGTAGGTAGGGCTCAGAGCTTACCTGGCACTTCTGGCCACTTAGCTCATCTCTCACAGAGCTCCCTGGAAGATGGCATAAATCCTGAGCTGCCCCTGCTGGGGTGGAGGGAACGTGACAGTAAAGGATGGCTTGTTCTTTCTGAGTCATCCCATAGTAATGGAGCAGCACGCAGGTGTTCAGAGGAAAATTATTAGAAGAAACAGCTATGAGGGTTAGAGTTTGGAAATTGCTGGAGAAGACGATGTGCAAATTACCATCTCTGTGGGCAAAGGTTTGCAAAAAGGATTTGAAGCTGTCCGTGCGTAGCCTTGAAACATTCATATGGAAAGTCAGAAATTCAGTTTGTCTCACTATTGTTTGCCTTGTATCTTTATATTCGGAAACATCTGGATCATCATTAAATTTATCATTCCCCCAGATGCTTTATATTCCCTACGTGTGGCCAGCTGTATGCACACAAGTGGGAATTGAAAATGATTTATTCTTTTTCTAATAACTATAATCAACTACCAGGTTTTCAGTAGCTGTCATCAACCATCGGGTAGTTATTGATCTCCTAGGCTAGGCTTATGCACGGTAAGAGAGACATATGTCATGATCCTTCTTCTCTTAAGACAAGTGACATCTTATTTGAAAGGCAAAATCAGTCAACATGGCATAATTCACATTTGGTCCTTGCTGTTGTCCTAACCGTGGGGTCCTTTCTGGGCATATGATAGAAACCAGGGAAGCCTGGTTTTTTGAAGGAGGAGAACTGACCTTATAAATAGAATTTGAGATGATGAAGGGGAAGAGGGGTCCGTTTGTGTTAGGGGAAGAAGCTGGGCCCATTCACAGCAGGGCCCAGATAGGAAGGGGAGTATGAATGAGTAGGGACAGTAGGGCAGGAGATCCCTGACCTCGCTATGGTTGTGGTTGAATTTGGGAGAATAAGGGATGGGGTGAGGCCAGGTTGAACAGGGACCTGAATCCCTAAAGAAAAACATTTTCCTTTTCTTCAGGGGACTGTGGTTCCCAGTGAGTGGCTCAGAGTTTTTGCTGGGCGGGGGGGGGAGGGAGGTCCTCCCATCCTTAATCACAGCACGGTCTGCCGACGGAATAAATAAGTTTTCACACATGTACTCACACCTGTACTTGAATCCATGGAGACTGTTGTGAAAAGGATGTAATTTTATTGAAAAGATTCATGAAATTGGACTAGCTGTTTGGCACTCTGACTTATCTTAAGCGATGTTTTCCAAACATAATTACTTTCAAGCTGAGGAGGCTGTGTTGTCTCAAGGTAGGGCACTATTGTTTCAGGTGGAGTTAGCATGGAGAGTGTTTGGACAAGGAAGAGGGGCAGTCCAAGAGGGGCTCTAAGGTGCGGTAGTGCTGGAGCTGGGCCCGGGGCAGATGGGAGAGGTGGGAGAGAGAAGACTGGCTGGCCACTCAGGAGACAGCGGCGTAAGAGGGGCTAGAAAGGAGGTTGGAGAGCAGGGAAGACCCAAAGGACCATGGGGAGGGGCAGCTGACAGGGTCATTGGCTCCTGTGCTCTGCTCAGAAGAACAAGCAAGGATGTCAGCACCCTATCTCTTTCTGGGTGGCACCTTCCTCCAGCTGGGACTCCTGTCACCCATGCCAGGAGCTGAAGGACTGAGCCATGCGACGGGCCAATAGGACTTTTTCCCCCAGGTTATCCCATTGGATTCCCCTTTATCCACTTCGTGCATCTCAGCACAGTGTTGGGGGCCCAGCTTGGGGTTCCTGAGGCCCCTTGGGGGACAACCACAGAAAGTCAAGGGAAGTGATCTGCCAAGCAGTTTTCTACGCTGCAGACCGTCAGAACTGGGACCCTGTCATAGTTCTGATCAAAGTCCCATGTTTACTGAGAAAGTCAGAGTAATTGAAGTTCGTAAAAATGAGTACCAAGTCAGACCTATTTATCCCCCTTGAAGGTTAAATCTAGTTGTCTGACTTTTGTATGCGCTCTGTCGACGGAATCTTTGTTCTGTCCTCAGAATGGCAGAGATGAGACAAGTGAACAACCACTGTTGGGAGGTGAATTCATAAAGCATTTTGAAGTCAATGACAAAGCACAGGAATCTTTTTCTTTTCCTTTTCCTTTTTTTTTTTTTTTTTGTTGTTTTGTTTGTTTTGTTTTGTTTTGTTTTCTGGAGAGAGCTAGTTGTCTCCCAACACCCATTCTCCTTATTTCTGGAACCATCGGTTTTCAGCTTGGGCCCATGGCTCCTTTTCCCAGGCTTCGTGCCCACTCTCTTTGGCCATTTGCTAAGTGCTGGCACCTGCAGGTGAGGACAGTGATGTCACTGGCTTCCTTGATGTGGCCTTAAACCATGTGTCTTCTCTTTCCTTCTTCTCTCCTTCCCACTTTGTCTGTAATGCAGGCATGGTAGTTGAGCCACCCAGGGCCAGGGAAGCAGTCACATAGAAGGGGTTGGGCTCCCAGCACTGTGAAGCCACCATGCCAGCCTGGGCTGATTATGTCCAAATTGTTGTTCAAGAGAAAAATAGATGTCTCCCTTACTTATGCTACTGCTGTTTTGGGTCTCTGTTCACAACAACCACAACCAGAGCTTCATTTATAATTCTTTCATTTGAAAGTGGAGTGTGTACAGCTGGAGAGGAAGGAAGGTGTCAACAAACCACCTTAAGGTTTTGGCAGCTCAAAAATGTTTGGATTTTCCATCTGGGGGCATTCCTTCAGGAGAAGGAGGAGTGAAAGGCTTTCTGAAGACCTGCGAGTTTGCAATGAGTTTTGGAAACTCACCATCCTGGCAAGCACGCTTTGGAGGTTTGCTAATTTCACTTCTCCTGTCTGCCTCTGGTGACCACTTCCCTGGCTTATCGTCTCTTGCTGGATTGAAACGTAAACTCCAAGAGCATAGGGCTTTTTGCTTATGGCTTATCTCCCCACTACAGAGAACACCTTGCAGATAATAGATGCTCGATAAATGTTGACTAAATTAGTGTGCATCGAAGTCAGACTTTCTCTCCCAGCCTCTGGGCTCATGGGTGTCTTCATCTGGTCGGGTCTGTGTCTCACTTTTCTTCCTCTTGCTGCCATGCAGATCTTACCAGTGGTCTAGCTCTCACCCCAGTCTGTGATTGGCTCCCTGCAGGATAGAAGCTATGCTCCTTGAGTTGTGATACATGGATTGTAGGTCCTCCTATGTGTTTCCCTGGGCCCTGGGCTCCATCTCCGTGACAGCTCCCAGGCCACGGCACCATTTCCTCCATCCAAGCCTGTGTGGGGCTGGCCTCTCCTTGTGGTGCTGGCACACCTTGTGGTGCTGGCATCTTATCCTCCCAGACTCGGCCTCTTGACTCCCACCACTGTCCTGCAGAGCCGTCCCGCCCTGCCTTGTTGCCCCATAACACAGTCACATTTCCACTGCCAAATTTTCTTCCAGCGAAGTCACTTCTCTGGATTCTGCCCATCTGTCACCACGGCTGCCTGAGAACAGAGCCCTGGTTACGTCCTCCTTAATTCCTGGCCTCTGGGTCCGAGCAGACATCAGTGAAAATAACCTTAAGTAAGTCATTTTCCTCATCCTTCTGGCCTCAGTCTCTTTGTGTGTGTGAAATGGGAATAATAATCGTCCTTGCACCCACCTCATCTGGGCTGTGTAAGCACCAAGGAACACACGTGGCTAAGTGTCATCTCCGGCACGGGCTGGGCGTACACGTCACTGCTCCATGCCGTGTTACCTGGTTGGCTTCGCAGCCACATCCAACATCAGTTCTGACACTGAACCAATGGAATCACCCAGAGGACAGGCTCATGTATTTGTAGAAACTTACCAAGCACTTACTGTGTGCCAGATGCTGGTTAAACATCTTACAGTGATGTCCTGTCATCCTATCTGACCCTCTCAGTGTTCTCCTCTGCCCATTTTCCAGAGGGGCGAAGCTGAGAGGAGGTTGAAAACATAGCTTGAGGCAGAGTTAGTGAGGAGAGGAATGGAGTGTGAACACAAGTGGTCAGGCTGTGTAGTCCTGGCCATTAACCTTTCTACCTCCTACCTTTCCACAGCTTGCCAGGGCCATGGAGCTGGTAGCTGTGCATGACGACGGTGAGGATGGTCACAATAGTGATTTTTATTTGGCGTCGTGGGAGAAAGCAGAAACCCCCAAACAGAGTCCCACATGCTGTCTAGGGTGCTCCCATCGATGTAGCGCTGGGCAACGTCCCAGTAATAAATGCAGACCTCTTAATCAGGTGATCTGACAACTGCGCCGTTTGCCAGGGAAGTTATGCCCCTTTAGAAGTGATTGCGGGAAGAATAAGAAAAATAAATGAGTCGGGAGCATGTCAGAGCTGATAAGCCTCAGGGGCATAGCTGGAACACAGTGAGGATGGGCTTTTTAAAAGCAGCTGCTGGCGGAATCATTGGGACTGGTTTCCCCTAGCATCCGTCACCGCGGAATCGCAGCCGGCTGCCTTGTGCAGGGCTGGTCACGAGCCTGGGGCCTCCCGCTCATACCTGGCTAGTTGTTCCAGACTTTTATTACTGTTATCACTGCCTTAGGTGCCCAATAGGGCTTGGATAATCCTACCGATTGGTCTGTCTGTGCATGAAAGAAAGTACCAGAAAGCAACATGAGCCTTCTTGCTTTGCCGTATGGTAGCAGCAGCAAGATCCCACAGGTCCCCCTTGGGTACAGTGCTTCACCGTTTCCAAGCACATGCACCTCTCTTGCTTCGTCTGCCGCATTCTGCATCTTCGTGTGGACACAACAAGTGCTGGGCCCTTGGTGGCCATTGCTGTTGTCAGAAGTTTCATTCTTTGGGCTTCTGGGTTCAAACTCAGCCAGCCGGACTTGGCCCCAGGCCTAGTTGCTCCTGTCCTTCTGAGGTACCATACTGAAAGCCCACCAACTTTGAACTGAATAGGGAGGGGTTAGGGTGTGTCATCTTGATCAGATTTGTAGTAGAAGGAACAACACTGCCATCCAGAAGACAAGAGGCTCCATCCCAGGAGAGGTGCTGGGTCCCTGGGCAGGTTCCTGCTCCCGGGGAATCTGTTGTCCTTTGACAGTTAGAACTGTGTGTTGCTGTGGGCTCTGCTGGCTGATCTTGCTAGGGCTGGATGCGGCCATGTACGGTTGGTCAAGAGTTCAGTGCTGCCAACTGTTTGTTAGAGGAGAATTTATAGGCTCTTCAGAACAGGTCCTCTGGGTGTAGACTAAAGCAACGTGGCTGCCATTTAAATCTTGTCACAAGTACATCTCTGATCCCTGGAGCTTCTCTTTGGGAAGAAGCAGGATGCTTAATAAAACAATGAATAATAATTTGGGAATGTTCATTATTTACAGCTGCCCCAGGTCATTCGTAAATTATGCAGCCCTCAATTATGCTTGAGTTCTTCCTTCCACGGAGCCGTGTCTCCAGACTGCCGTCACGGTGGGTGGTATCCATGCCCCCACTAATTGTACCATGAGGGCAGTTTCCCATTTCTTAAATGCTTCAAGTCCCTTGGCTGAATGCTTATGTTCCACAAACTCTCCAACTCAGTGATGAGTCCCTGGATAGTTGGGGGCAGAGAGAGAAACGAGGGATTAGTCTCGACAGAGAGAATGCATGCTTCTCTCCGCCAACCATCAATGAAAGGCTTCACTGGAGAGGTGGAGGAGAAACTTTTAAAGGCTCGACTGGAGCCTCCAGTGGGGTGAAGGAGAAGGGCAGCGGCAGGTTACCTCTCTGAGCTTGGGAAGATCAGGGTGGCTGAGAAGCAGCAAGCCGGGGAGGGGCATGGGGCTGAGTCACTTCCCAGAGGCATGCAATCAGTAAGTGGTGTTGGGATGCAGACCTGGCTCCTTGCAGATGCTCTCCTCTCTGCAGACACCCTGGGTGGATGGGGAGGGTGAGGAGGACAGGAGGTGGAGGTGCCGCTGCTGGGCAGCCACTGGCCAGGCAAGGTGAGCACCCCCCTACTGCCTTTTGCTTACCCGTCACTTTCCGCCCTGCGCTTGGCATGTAACTGAAAACAAGACCTTTCCCTAACTCGGAGCTTAATGATCCCTTTAATGCCCGAGCCGTAGCATCACTTCTCACGCGCGCCTGTTCCCTGTCAGCCATGGGGCATTAAACTGGTGATAAAAATGCCTTTTTGGTATGGTCCACAAACTCACCAAGAGGCTCCTGGTAGCAGTATAGCTATCCAGCATGAAATCAAGAGGCAATCACTGCAGACGAGGCGAGATGAGCTATGAGCGGGAGCAATTAGGGGAGCCCACGTCCCAGGTGCCGTCCTTCAACATCTCCTTGTGTGCACCCACCGCCCTGCCGGCGTGGGGAGGGGGGCTCCCACTCTGGAATCCGGCAGCCCAAGTCAGGTCCCCAGGTAGGTGCTGCTCTGTTCCTGTCTGCATTGAGGGCAGTGGAAGTTGCTTTGTCACGTCTTTAATCCAACCCTGTGCAGCGTTCCTGACCCAGGGGGCCCCTGGGAACACACATGTTTTTAATCCAGAAAGTATAAAACACGAAAGAGAATTAAAAAAAAAAAAGGAGAAATGCCCACTTATGAATATGCATTAACAGGATGCTGCCTTTGGAGCTGGAGGCAGGAGCCATTTATTTTAAGCAAATCGGATCTTGATACATGGGCCGTGAACGTGCGGACTCTTCTGTCACACGCACTCGCCGGGCAAGTGTGATTTATACGGTGCGACTGTGAGGTTTTGTTCCCAATTAAAAATGAACTGAGAAAAATCATTAATTTAACTCCTGTATATTAAATTTGCATTAAAACATCCGTTTGTCTATATTTATATGTGAGTTATCGAAAATGTGAGCTCGTGAATTCTAATTTTTGAGATCACGTGCCAAATATTGAAGATAAATTTTATTTATTTCTGCAATTAATTCTATGAGAACAAATAGCTCTAATTTAGAGGATGGCAGATGTAACTGTCCGCTGGTGCCCTCCCTGCATAGCAAACACAACATTCATCTTTTCTCATTAGGACTTTCCCGTGCCTGGTCTCAAGATAGGCAAACCTTGGCTACGTTTCTGCACCCGGCGCTTCCAAACACCCTCGACAGACACGCCTAGAAAATACTTGGGAAGTATGGACCATGTCAAATCTCTTTTTTCTGCTTCTCTCTGATGTGCAAAGACTTCAACTGTATCCCAAAGGCTAAACAAACGTTTCTTCAAGGGCGATCTTGACACATTAGCCACTTGGTTGGAAGAGTTGGTGGCCTCAACATCAGTCCACGGACAGTAGGGAAGGGAGGCTGTCACACAGTCTCTCCACCAGAGCTCCAGTGCTTTGGGGGTAAACCTAGGACTTTGCAGATCCCCCCGTTCTCTTACTACAGGTAGCCACCCCCAGCAACCTGCCTTTCCTGGGCTGGGCTGCACGTGCTGCGTGTAGCAGGCTCTAGGGCAGTCATGGCCGCTCAGAACACCATGCGTCTTGGGGCACAGGAAGCTCAGGGCACCAGGCACATGGCCGTGGTGACCCCTGGCACTCTGGTTGTATTGTTTTCAGGAGCTCTGTCCCTGGGGCAGCTGGCTGCTATTTGCCATTCGCCAGGTGCCTAGAACAGGGCAGCGTTGTTACTATGAAGGCTTTCATTTGGTAGGTGGCTGCACCCCTCGCCAGCCCTGGTGTCTCCTCTGTGAGGATGTTGCCTACCCCCTGGCTTGTACTGGGCCTTATGCTGTTCTGAACGGTTCATGCGAGGCCATCCCTGCCCTCAAAGATCAGAATTCTCAATAACAATGCAGTGTGATGTGCACCAGACTCGGGGAGATGGGAGCAAGAAGGCAGAGGACCCTTGTTCCTACTGGGGAGGCTGCCAGCTGATTGGGGGGCTAGAATGACACCTCTGTCCCAGAAGGGTTTTCTCTGCCTTGAGTTTCGTAGCCCCACTGTGATGATAGTCTTGTCGGTATACGGGCTGGATTGCCCTATGCCCTCATCCCAGACAGAGGGCTATGGGTGGGCCTTCTTTGTGCAGAGCCTGGTGGTTAGGCCAGGAGGAGTATGTGTGTGTGTATATGGGGGGGGGGTCCTTTCGCTATACCACAAAGTACAGAGAGTCTCATGGGCCCAGTCTCTCCTCTACAAGGAAGGTTAAGCCCTCTCTCCCAGGAACCCACTAGCAAAAGGCCACTTTCTCCATTGTTGGGAGCTAATTTCCTGTGCATGACATGCTGATCTCATCCCCTAAGTCTGATTCGAGGGAAGCTCCAGTTGTAGTCCTGGCCTTAGCCTCCACTAGGGCCAAGGGTAGCTCCTAGCCATCTCTTCGGTATGAAACGGACCCAAGGCTGAGTTTGGAATGCTGGTTCCTTCAGAGACCCAGACCACTCTGCAGGGGGTCCTGGAACCTTTGTGAAACAGGCCGTTTTCCAACATAGGAGCCCCCAACAACTGGAAGTCCCCCTGGCCTTGCTCCTCTTTCAGGGAGGCCTAGTCCTTCTTCTGATTAGCAGCATCTCCAAAATTACATTTTGTATTACTCAGCCCCAGGAACACCAAGTCAAGTACATCACATTATCAATGGCAATTGTCATGTCAAGATTTTTTTTTCATTTCCCTCAGTCACGGGGTGATCAGACAGTTTCCCCTTTGATTTCAAAGAGTAGATCACTCTTACGTTGGGCTCTAGTATATATTAACATAGCCAGGAACGATCACAGACTTACTGGGGCCTACAGCTGAGTCCTTTTTATGGCCCCAGGTGGGGAGCCTCTAGCTCAGGGCTACTGTAGTCAGGAAGGGCTGCAACAGACACTTTTTATTCCACTCAGGTTGGACCCTCATTCTTTTTCTTTTCTTTTCTTCTTTTTTTTTTTTTAAGTTCTTATTTATTTATTAGAGATTGAGAGAACAAGTTGGGGGAAGAGCAGGGGGAGAAGGAGAAGCAGACTCCCCCCGAGCAGGGAGCCCAATGTGGGGCTCGATCCCAGGACCCTGAGATCATGACCTGAGCCCAGGGCAGACGGTTCACCGACTGAGCCACCTGGGCACCCCCTCTCCCTATACTCTTTCTGCAGGAGGCTGCCCCCACCAGCAGGGCAAAGGTTGGTCCTGTGTTTGTCATGGCTCCTGGCCCCCATCTTCCTGTCATGTAGGGGCAGCTCTGGAAAGCCAGGGGTGGGCAACCACTGCCACGGCCTGCCTGGGCCCTCCCTGGACAGTTCGACAGCTGGAAACAAAGGCAGAGGGAGGCTGAGGTTGGCACTGCTGTCTGAGCACCTGCCTGCTGCCTGGCCCTCCTGTGTCTGCCCTGCTCTGGGTGACTGGTACTGCATCATGGTGGGGGGCAAATTGTCCAAATGTGAGAATTACCTTATGGGGCTAGCCTGTCACACTCCTTTGAGATGTGCCTGTTCTGAGCTCCCCTCTGCTGCCCTGGCTTTGTCCAGACAGACAGGCCTCAGCAGAGAGGCCACAGCCCACACCGGGAAGGAACCTAGCTTGAGTCCCACACATCTGGGTTCAGGGCTGACTGCCTATGACCAGCTCTGTCACCTCGAACAAGCAATTCCCCTCACTGAGCTTCAGTTTCCCTGGCTTCAAATAGAGGTGATGAGTAGTAGCTCTTATGAGAATAACAAGAAATAATGCGTGTGACATTATCAGCAGCGGTCCTAGAACTCTGGGAGTCTGGGTGGCTCTTGTGATGCCAGTATTTATTCTGACTCTCACCAGATTCCTGCCTTAGTTTGTGCTTGCCCTTGCTGTCAGCCAGAAGGCGGGACAGGGGGCCTGTAAAATGGGGCTTTCTCCTTTGGGCTGATAAGAGGTTTTCCTTTGTTATGTATCGAGGACTCCCTGGGAGTCAAGCTTGCCTATAATCCCCAGTTGTTCCTTGACTTTAATGAGACACCCCCCCCCCATCCCTCCCAACCCGTGAGAAATGGTCAGAGAATGAGATCCAGTAATCAGTTAAGATGTGGGGCCGTGTGTTCTGGGAATCCTGGACAGGCTGTGCTCTCTTAGGTTGAGAGGCTTCCCCAGAAGTCTGCCTGGAAGCAGTGTCATGAGGTAAGGCTGGAAGGATGAGGGCCACCTCCTTGGGGAGGAGCCTGTGTTTGGAGGTGCTCTTCCCGCTCCCATACTCAGGTGTGTAACACTTGGTGCTAATCCTTGTTCCCAGGCAGGGGTCGGGGGAGGACGCTGTGCTGAGTGTCCCTCTCCAGGACACCAAACAAGGCCTCAGAGCAGGCACAATGTTGAAAAAAATGAATGCAAATGTGAGCAAGTGAGTGAATGAATGGATGGATGAGAAGGCATGAAAAAATGTGCCATTTTGTGGAATGCATTCTGGGGATTTATTATGTAGATTTTGGAGAGCCGGCAAAGGTTTTTTGAAATGATCAGACTAGGTGTAACGGAGTCAAAATAAAGGAGGACCCTGACCTGTTATCCTGTCGTCCCAGCTCAATTCCCCATTTTGTCTTTTTTCTGAGTTCTCTTGAGTCTTCTCCATGACCACACACGTATCTTACCTAGGTGTGGTCTCACCAGCGCCGACCCTTGGGAAGGTGGAGGTGGGAAACTACCTGGTTGGGGGTGAGAGAGGAGGGGTGCCCAGGGCAGATGAGAGGCTGTCAGCATTGTCCAGGGAAGCAGGGGCTAGAATCTGGACGGGCTTGGGTCCAGAGAGTGTCAGTGGGGCTGAGGGGCCGGCAGGGGCCTATGTGCACAGAGTTCCTGTGAAGGGCAGCTCCCACCTGCTAAGGACCTGAGCAGACACCTGGTCTGCAAATAAGTGACTGACTGGGGCCTTCCTGTGGTTGCTCTCAGAGTTTACACTTAGGGATTTCCATCTGAGGCCTGGAACTAATCAACCACTTTCTAGATGTCTGGGCCTGTGCCCAAGAGGTCCCTTCCCAGCTGCCCAAGTGACAGGCCCATCATCTGGGGCTTTTCAAGAGCTCAGGGGCCCAGGTTGCTGAGAAATACCTCATGAACAGATTGGAGCCATCAGATGCTCTAGGGACCACAGTTCCCGCTGGAGAAAGGAGTTAGCATGGCAGTCCCGATCCTACTTTCCTTCAAAAGGCTGGCTTGTGTTTTCATGCTTGGCTGGTATCTGGGAACTTGGCTGGTCAGCACTTTACTACATTGATCTGGAACTTCCCCTAAATGTTCAAGGTGGCTCACTGTGGTTTGTGCTGAATACCTGCGTTCCTCTCAGGAGTGTGGAATTTTGGTACAGACTAGACAGAGAGAGCCGTGTGCCCAGTGCCCAGTGAAAACCTTGGTCTTTATGAGATTCCTAGGGCAGAAACACCACACAGGATGCTTGTCTTCCCAAGTGGAGGAGGAGGGAGCTCTGTGTGAGCCCTTGCCGGGAGGGAGAGTACATGAGGAAGTCTGCGTGAGGGTTCCTCCAGACTCTGCGCTCGACTTTTCCCTGGGGGATCCAGCAATGTATCTTTACCTCCCTGTCCTGAGAAATCTTAACTCTGAGCCCAGTTCAGTGCTGAGTGCTCTAGTGAGTCTCTGAACATCCTGGGGACATCTGACTGACCCGCCACCATCAGCTTCTGCTTCTGCCGGGCTGTGTGTGTTTGAGGACAAGGAGCCTGCCCTGAGCTCCTGTCTCGACCTACTTCTCTTCACTTGGGCCCGTTGTGCCTGATGGATGCTGAAGGCCAGTTGGATGGTGCTGTGAGGTGAGGTCAGGCAAAATTTATCTCACAGATAAACATTCTCACAGAACCTGAGGTTTACACATCTGAGAATGAGTCCTACTCAAGTACAGGTATTGGAATCAGTAGCCAGGGCCAAGGTGAAGGCCATTACTGGGGTAAGGCAGATGGGAATGAGTCCCTCCTCCCACTTTCTTGATTCCTCTTAGCATCTCCACTAGCAAAACCGTGTGGGAGTCCAGGTGGCACAGAACCCTGTAGTCTCTGGTCCACACACTGGCCCCACGGAACAGAGTATGGAATAGAGGTTTGGGGGTGAGGGTCCTAGATTATTCCCTGGCATGGTCACCCCTTTGGTAATTCAACATCCATACATAGCCTGCCATGCATGTTTTTGAACTTCTGTACAACGTGTGTGTTCCCCTAACAAGATGCTGTTGTCCTTTGTACAAAGAAAAGGGCTCTGTCCCTATAAAGGGGGGGGGGAGACATAAAAGTTCAACAGTCATTGTATCCATACCTGTCAAAACAAATCATTCTTTTATTCTTTAAGTATTTTTATTTTTTAAATATTTTTATTTTTTAAGTAAATCTTTGTACCCAGTGTAGGGCTTGAACTTATAACCCCAAGACCAAGCATCACATGCTCTACTGACTAAGCCAGCCAGGAGCCCCAAGACTAATTATTCTTTTAATTCAGATATGATTTCATCTATCTATAACATAAAGACCAAATTTTAAAGTTAATTGTCACCAATAATTCCGCATATAAAATATGGGAAAGAAGAGCAAAGAAACATGAAAGTAGTTATTATACACACACATATATATGTATACATACACATGATTGTATATACCTATAAATAGACAGGAGAGAAAACAGGCAAAGCAGCCCGGATTTCTATCACTAGTCACAACTCCACAATTAATGAATACGATTCTTTTCTCTCCCTTGCTTTCAACTAGTTGGGTTTCTTTACTGATGGATATTCCAAACCTCCATTCTGGAGAGCCAAACCCACAAGGGTTCCATCTTTTTTAGACCAGTTTTCCATTAACTTGGGGTGGTCATGGAAGTCCCACGAAGTCCTGCAGAGAATCCTGTGATTGCAGGAAGGACGTCTCCTGCCTTTCTGTGCAGTTGTAACACACTTTCCCGTTGGCAAGCAGGACCAGGAATCCCAGCACACCAGCCCTCTGTTAGCTTGGTTCCAGGGGAGCCTCGTTGGCCAAGGAGCTGCCTCACTGTCCAGTTCAATGGTATCATCATTGTGCCTCCCAGCAGAACTCCCCCCTTGAGTACCAAGACTTCTGAACAGCAGAGATCAAATCTACAAAGGTGGAAAGAAAAATCCTGTGAGTGAATGATTCAGTGTCATGGAAGAGCCACTTTCTTTCCACCCCTTGATTCCAGGCCCATATATTCTGGCTACAGGGGAAACAAAAATGTGTGTTGATTACTGATCTAGAGTATAGACTGCAGTCCGTCAGTCAGAATCCTGGCCTTCCTAGGCATTGTCTTAACAAATGCCATCCCTTTTAGTTTTCTACCTTCTCCACCTAACCTGATCCCAACCTGCCACTTCTTCACCATCTCTTATGTTGGCTCCTTCTCGCTTCGCCAGCCTCTGAATATTGACTCATGTAGGCCTTAATCCCTAGTTCTCTCTTCCTCCATATCTACATTCCGTCCCCAGGTGATCTCATCTAGTCTCGTGCTTTAAATACCTAGAATACGGAGATGGGATTCTCAAATTTACATTTCTAGCCCTGCCTTCTCGCCCCGAAATCCAAACCTACAGATACAGCCACCCTTCTACTCAAGAGCTCCACTTGGGGCGCCTGGGTGGCTCAGTCGGTTAACTGTCTGCCTTCAGCTCCGGTCATGATCCTGGGGCCCTGGGATCGAGCCCTGCATTGCACTCCCTGCTCAGCGGGGAGTCTGCTTCTCCCTCTCCCTCTGATCCTCCCCCGCCCCTGCTCACTCTTTCAAATGAAAACAAAACAAAGAGCTCCACTCACATCTCAGACTTCTCAAAATGAACATGTCCAAAACTGAGCACTTGATCATCTCTGGACACTCCCCCCCCCACCCCCCGCCCCGTGATGATGCACAGCCTTGCCTCTCCCCCAGGTTCCCCCATGTCATTTACTGGTACGGACAGTCATAAGCTTGTGCTCAGATCTATAATCTTGGGATTATCCTTGCTTTCTTTTCTTATACTCCGTCTCCAAGCCCTCAGCAAGTGCTACCATCTTCATCTTCAAAATAAATCCAGAGTCTGACTAGTACTTAGTGCTCTGCTGCTGCCCTCCACCCCCGCAAGGCATCATTTCTTTTGTGTGAATCATTTATTACAACAGCCCTCGAACTGCTGGCCCACCTCTGCCTGTCTGGAGTTTGTGCTTCATACGACAGCCACGGTGATCCTTTAAAAATGTTTCTTCCTTGTACTCGTCCCCACCCAACGTAATTTACATTCATTTGTTTATTGCATTAAAATGTCCCCTTGTGTTAAAACATAAGCTCCACTAGAGTCGGGACTTTATTGCCTTGTTCACTGCTGCCTTCCCAGCATCTAGAATAGTCCCTGCCCCATTGTAGGTTTTCAGTAATTATTTGTTGAATAAATGAATAAACACAACATCTTCCTTATTCCTTGCAATAACCCTTTGAGGACATTAAAACTCACAGTAAGTAAGTCGCTTGATTGAATTCCCTGGGCTCTTAAGTGCCGATTCAGCGTTTCAACTGTCCTTTGAGTCCAAATTTGTAGGTCTTAATGCTCTCCTAGACCCTTTCTTATTTGTGTTTACTTCCCAGGCTGCTTGGGCCCAAAGAGAATATTCCCAGGATCAGAAATGAAGGATGTAAACCTCTATTTATGAAGCTTTACTTTACTCACTGGCAGGATACATTTCACAAGCCTGTGGTTGGTGTCTCCAGTGAGCGGGATCTCCCTCACTCTTTAGCTAATGGTCTTTCCATGCTAGACTTCTCTTTCTGAACAGGCCACTCCCCCTGAGGGCCACAAGCAAGCAGACACCATGGTTATCATTAGTATGCGGTCCTGTGGGAAGCCAGGGTAGAAGGCATTCCTGATTCCATATCCATGTCTGTGCAGGGGTCAAATTGTAGATAAAGCTGCTCAGATCCCAAAGAATTCAGCTAAATGACCTCCAGGCCTCAGATCGTGAGTGTCTAAGATTTGCCTCCCTGGAAAAGCGTCTTAGCTGAAGAATTTTTATTCGAGGGCAAAGTGAATGTTTTATAGATTCAGGCTACCGTGTGTGAGAATGATTCTCTATTTGAGGATTTCAGCTTTTAAACAGAGGCACAATTTGTCAATTTTGGTTTCGGTTTTACAAGCACTATCTTTCCCGAAGACTAAATTTGTGTGAGCACGAATGTACTAATGAAACATGACATTTTCCTCTATGAAATGCACCTTCTCGGGGGAAGGGTTTTAAAAGAGTTCATAAAACTTCTCATGGCATTTGGGAAAGTATATCATTATATCTATAGATGTTTGAGAGCAGGACTAAAGCCCTCGTGGTGGAAAAGTACCCAGAGTAATTTAAACTATTAACATCAGAAGTCTAACCAGAATACAGAATTAGATGGGAGAAGTAAAAGGATACGCATTCTTACCCCTCTTCTGGTTTCTGATAATGGACTAACTTGCCAATGTAAGAAATTTCCATTATGGCAATATGCACAATTTAATTTTCAGGTTGACACACACTTGACTCAGTTTTACCCTAAGCAGCGCAAAAGAACAATCTGTCTTTTAAACATCTGAGCCCGTAGATTTAGTCAAAATCCAAACCTCATGGCATTCTTGCATCTTCCTGTAATAGAAAATTGGCAATATTAATACTAATGTTTTTTGCTGTTAGGCTCCAAATTGCTTATTATCCAACTCTTTCTGAGGCCAAGGAGAAAGCTTTTCTAAAAAAAAGAAAAATGCAGGGAGAACAGTTACATTTCAAAGCATTTTTGAAGAGCTGGAATCTTGAAAGGAGAAACTAATTAATAAAAAAAGTCCTGTTAAAAGCAGGATTACTTTCGGAGAGCTAAGAATACATGCAATTTAAAGTGTTTTTAACAAAAGGTATTGTTACAAGGTTTTTCCATCTGTCTGAAAGTGATTGAAGAGTAACCAGAAAAATCCCAGAGGGAGTGTTAGTCCACAGGGTTATAAGATAGTGAAAAAAAAAAAAAGAAAAAAACCACGTAAATCTCTCTTTTTTTTTTCATACTAATTTCAGTGTTAGAATATTTTTTAGAAATCCCAAGGATAAGATACTTCTTGGAAAACAAATATGATGGTTTCATCCTCTCTCCCACTCTTAACATTTTGCTGTGGTCTCTAAATGCCTTGTACCCTGTGGACAAGTAGAAATTAAACATGCTGGGGGCGCCTGTGTGGCTCAGTTGGTTAAGCATCTGCCTTTGGCTCCGGTCATTATCCGAGGGTCCTGGGATTGAGCCCTGCTTGAGCTCCCCGCTGAGCCCTGCTTCTCCTTCTGCTTCTCCTACTGCCCCTCCCCCTGCTCATGTTCTCTCTCTCTCAAATAAATAAATAAAATCTTAAAAAAAAAAAAAGAAATTAAACATGCTGATTAATCCATTCATACATTTGAGGGATTCCCACTCCCCTGGGGCCTGATCATGGAATCTGGAGTTGGGAGAAGTTGTGTCTGGATGGGGAAATCACCATGGACCAGGTTCAGGAGCGTCCCAGCTGGTCCCAGGGCTTGTCAAACTCCCTGGGGCTGACTCTACAGTCCTGCCAGCCCTGGAGGCCATACAGCAGGGCTCCCCAGCATGGAGGCTGTCAGGAATGAGGGGGGCTCCTTCTTGTCCCTCTGCAGGCACTTGACATGCTCACTGAGATCCGCCTAGTGAGATAAGGAGTCTTTTCTCACCAACCTCCCCACCCCCAATTTTTGTGTGAGGGTGATGGTCTCTTTTGTGAACCAGCCCCTGAGGGCCCAATCTCAGGTCCTAGGACAGATTTGGCAGAAGATTCTCTTTTGGCCCAGTCAAGGAGGTATCTGTGACCCTCTCCTCCCTGACACCAGGCTCTGCACAGTGCTGGGCATTGACAGCAGTGACCTCTCCCGTTGACAGCACATTACCTCACATGCTCCTTAGCAACTCTCCTGTGGGGCAGCTGCATTAGCCGCCTTTAGCTGGCAGTGCGGGACAGAGAGGTGAGTGGCTTTCCTGAGGCCCAGCAGGTTCAGGAGGCACAGCCTGGCCCACATACTATCACCACCCCCTGGGTTACCGTGAATGGGGGGCTTCAGCATGGGTGACTTGTGTTCGCTCCCTCAAGTAGCAGCTGGGAGACATGGGTACAAATAACACTTCTGTGTATGTGCCAATTTAAAAACATACTTCCTCTGTTTTAAATTATTCCATGTTTTCATTCCAAGCTTTTCATTCCAAGCTCTTTCTCACGTTAGAGCCTTTGTGCAAGCTCTTCCTGCCCTAATGCTTTTTCCTTTAGAACTCGTGGGAAGAACCTACTAATCATGACTGTCATTACTCTGAGAGGCCTTCCTGGATGCCTCCCCCTGCACCACCCCCGTCGAACCCATTCCCCCAGACACTATCACATCCCTGTTTGATTTTTTTTCATAGAAGGGATCCCAGCCTGATTTTTAAGTTTGCTGCCTCATTGTCTATGTTACCACCAGAATGCAGTCTCCAGGAAGGCTGGTTCTCCACAGGACCTAGACTAGTACCTGAAACATGCCACAGGCTCAATAAATGTGTATTGAATAGATTTCTTGGCTAAATTAATGAATATGTGATTATAATGAGAAATCCACCAGCTTATGTCAAGAAGAATATTCAATTTTCTACCCTGATGCCTATGAGCAATTTGCCTTTTCTCTCCCCACACAGTGGCTGTGACTGCTCTAATTGTATTCCGTGTGCATTTGTTGAGTACCTACTGTGTGCTGGGCTGGGCATTCTGGTGAACATCATCTCTGATCTCCAGACAGCTCAAGGAGAAAGGCCTCTGCTGTGTCAGAGCCACCTGGTTTTTATTAACTCTCTCTCTCTCTCTCTCTCTCTCTCTCTCTCTCACACACACACACACACACACACACACACACACACACGAGGCTCCTTGGTTTTTTTCTGCTTCCTTCTCTAGGTAATGTGTCAAGGTTTCTCTTGTCTTCATGGGCTCCGAACTAATGAAGTTCTGCTTTCCTGGTATATTACAGTATGTGGAGGGCCTGTTCCTCCCCTGCTTACTCTGTGTGTGTGTGTGGGAGGGGGGGGGTCCTCACGGTTGCCAGTACTAGCCGAAACGGTAATATGACGACCACCTTGTATCTGAAAGCCAGAATTGCTGGGAATTAGAACGACATTAGAAAGACAGCTGGAAGCTTTGAAGTACATGAGGGAAAGTGCCTCCTGGAGGGGCAACGTGATTGTTACGCAGCCAACGTGCATACTTAGTGACAAGGCAGCACGCTCCTGAGCACAGAGCTAGCGTGTGTGTGGTCAGAGGTAGCAGGCACAAAGTAGCAGGCCACGGACCCCCACGGGCAAGCCCTTCACTCACGGAGGGGGACTGAAGGCCCTCGTGGTGTGGCTCCCCCACCCCCGCCCCGGAGCTTTGGGGCAGGCACCACCCTTCCCCTAGTGTGGCCTCTGTTGTTGCTGTATCATTGTCTTGCCCTGTAATTAGTGTTACAGTGATTACAAAAGTTTTATTATGTTCCTAAGACTGTTATGGAGGCAACAGGCAGATTTGCACTGTAGAAAAGTGATAGTAAAAACGCACACAGACAAGAAAGTTTGGGCCCTGAGAGAAACTTGGAGTTTGCATCTTGCCTGCCCTGTTTTCTTATTGCTCCTGTCCCTCTCTCCCAGCCCTTATCAAACTTGGCTTTGAATTATGGCCCCTTTTACTTATATCTTCCTCCCTCACTAGATTGTGAGTCCCTGGAGGCAGAGAGGAGAGAGGATGTTTTATTTATTTCCTGGCCATAGCTCTGTGCCCATAATAGGCCCTAGATAAGCATTTGTTGATTTGCATGGAATTAAAGTTTGGTATCTGGAAAAGTCACTTAAATTGGAGAATTCGGTGTGGAGGTTGATGAGCTGAATCCGAATTCCCCCTTGCTGTTGGACGTTGTGAGATGTCGAATTAAGGACCTGAGTTCGTTAATCGGGGATCTTGGTGACTTTTGAGTCAGAGAGGCTCGAGTGGCTGGAATGCTGAGAAGTTATCTTAATTTTGGAAAAGGAAGGTCCAGCTGTGAGCAGATACCAGGGTGGCTGAGCCAGGAGGAGACACCCCCACTGTGGGAGGGACTACCCCCCACCCCCATGGCCCCAGCCATCTGGCACTTGCTCTACTTCCCTGGGGGGTCTTGCTGGGCCTCCTGAAGCCAGACAGATGGGCTGGAGGCACCATGCCTGAGCTCACAGCGAGGCCTTCAGACGGGAGGCAGAAGCCAGCTCTCTCCTCAGCTCTGCCTCACAGCTCTCGAGGGCTGTGGTAGGAGGAACCACAACTCCATGGGCCTCCCTAGATGCTGTGCCTTCACATTGAAATCTGGATGGGAAATTCGTTCCTCTGACCTCTGCAGACTAAAATGCATCGATTTGTCATCTTTTTACCTTTTTCTCTCCCTTTTCTGTTTCATTTAGCACTGTTGGGCTTGTCCTCTGGACCAAAATCATTTATTCACTCATTCATTCATGAACGAGAAGGATGGGACTTGGAATTTCACAGCTACGAGGCCTAATCCTGTCTCAGCCACTCTATCCGTCAGATTGGGCTAGCTCTGCTGCAGTGATAATCCCCAGTCTCAGAGGCTTAACCCCTGAGAAGGTGTACTTCACTGTCTTGTATGATGTCCACTAGGGCTGAGAGCTCTCCTCCAGATCACAGGACCTCGACTGAGGGATATTCTCCACTTGGTGCATCATTGCGTACTGAGGCAAGAGGGAGGGAATGTGACCATTCACACCTTTCTTTTACGGTCCTTCTCCTGGAAGTGACACACATCACTTCCTCCTGAGTTTTATTGTCCAAGTCAGGTCTCGAGACTGCAGTCCCACCAAGGGCCTGGAAGGAGAACGGGAAAGTTAGCCCAGAGCTCTGATGGCTAAAAAGCCATTTGCAGTATCTGTATGACCTTAGATCATCAGGACCCTTGCTCTCAACCTCAGTTTTATCTGTGTATTGTAGTACTGTCTAAAATAGGGCTAATAACAGCACCTGTCTCTCTGGCTGTTGTAAGGATTTAAAAAGATGATGCCTGGGTATCAGTTACCTAGTGCTGTGTAACAAACAGTGGTGGCTTACACAAGTACTTAATTAGCTCCCTGTTTGACAATTTAGACAGGGTCCCTCTGGACAGTTTTTCTGGGCTTAGCTGGGCTCTCCCCATTTTGTGTGGCTAACTCTAGGTCATCCTGGTGACTGTTTCTGGAGGTTGTCTGACTGTCGTCTGTCTTTCGCGGCATCCTTCATTCTTTAGCATGCTAGCTCAGTCTTAGTCTCATGGTGCAGTGAGGCAACCAAGAAAGAGAGCAAAAGAAGAGGAGGAGTCTCAAAGCCGAGGCTTGGAATTCTCAGAGGATCGTGTCTTCTGCATCCCATCAGTCAGCAAAGAAAGTTCACAAAGTTGACCCAGATTGAAATGGTCTGGAGATAGGTTCTCTATCTTGCTGGAGAGAGGGGTGAAGCCACACTAGAAAGCTTGTGGAGACAGAGTTGGGGCTATTTGGGCAGTTAGGGGACCACAGTCTGCCCTCTGGGCAAAATTATTCACATCCCTTTTACAAGCAAAATATACTCATTGTCTGTGTTATCCAGTGATGTTATAATACAGGGTCTTGTGATCTACATAAAACCCAGAGGTAGCACTTTTGATCTGGAGACCTAATGAGCAAAAAAGACAAGTGATCTGTCTCCCACATACCTAACTTTTGGTGATGAAACAGGGACAGCAAAGCAGGATGATGTAATAGTAGGAATATTCCCATTTGAAACCGACTAGGCTCTACTCCACAATAATCCTGAAATCCTTCTGGGCAGAAATGTGGCCTAGGCTCCCCACTCCAGAGCACGGAGTGTTCCTTGATGAGACCCTGGTTCTGGAAGTACTGTCCCATTCATGGTTTTTCACAGCTCTCGCCTCTACCATCTGGGCCCTTGGCTCTGCGCTCTGAGGCATGTTTTCTTGGCCATCACACCCCACGGTGTGGGAGGAAATGGTCTATACTGGTTCCAGAGTAGTTTTCTCAGCCCGTCCCCTGGCATAGAGGATCAGGGATCCAGACTCCTTTATGCATTCAGAAGAGCCTTGCTTCCTTTTGGCCCCGGCCAACTGTGCTTTACGGCACAACTCATGTTAACAATATCGTGGCATTTCTGTATATTTCGTGATAGCCCCCTTCACGCTCAAAAGCCACACTCACAATTATTTCAGTGTCTCCCTGTCTCTCTAGAGTTACTGCTGTGATGAGATTAGGCTTCTGTAGGGTCTTACCTTTAAGCGTCCTAAAGCCCATTTGTTCATCTGGAAAACTCTGCTGGGAAATGTGCTTATTCTTTCACATGTCATAACAAGAAATCTTAGAGCCACACACTGACTTGAACAACGGCCCCAAGCTTCATTATTTTTCACAGCTTTGATGGGGAGTACTTGACACTCGACAAAGGGCATGTATTTAAAATCTCAGTTTTGACATATGTGTACGCCTGTGACATCATTATCACCATCAAGATAATGAATGTATGCATCATACCCCAAAACCTTTTGGGGGCCTTTTGTATCACTTCCTCTCACCCCCTCCCCATCCTGGGCAAATACTTTCTGCTCTCTGCTGCTGAAGGTTCGTTTGTATCGAGCAAATTGAATAGGGTTGCATTGGCTCAGCTTTCATATAAATGGAATTGTATAGTTTTTATAGTTCTTTGTTTTGCTTAAATTCTTTTGCTTAGCAGATTTATTTTGAGATCATCCCTAGTGCTGCATTTATCAATACTTTATTCCTTTTTATTGCCAAGTAGTATTGTGTTACATAGATGGAGCAACATTTGTTCATCCGGTCACCTATGGCCGCATACTCTGGTTGGGTCAAGTTTGGGGCTGTTACCTATAAAGCTACAGTGGCTATTCATATACAGACTTTTTATTTCTCCTGGTTAAATATCCAGGAGTGGAGTGGCTGGAACACATGAAAGCTATACCGTATTGTTTATAATTTAACATTCCTAACTGTACCCAGAGACTTCCAGTGGGTCTCCATCCTCCGTGACACTCAGTATGGCAGTGTTATAAATTTCAGGCACTCTGCAGGTGTGTAATGTATCTCACGGTGGTTTAGATTTGCATTTCCCTAATGACTAAAGATGTTGAATATTTTTTCAAATGCTTAATTGCCACCCATATATCTTCTTCCAGAAAATGGTCAAATTTTTGCCCATTTTTAAGTGGAACTGTTTGAGAGTTCATATTGAGACTTCTTTATATACTATGGATACAAGTTCTTTGTCAGATAGATGACTTCCGCATGTTTCCTCCCAGTCTGTGGCTTGTCTTTTAATTCTTTTAATAGCGTTTTATTTATTTATTTTTTAAAGATTTTATTTATTTATTTGACAGGCAGAGATCACAAGTAGGCAGAGAGGCAGGCAGAGAGAGAGGAGGAAGCAGGCTTCCTGCTGAGCAGAGAGCTTGATCCCAGGACACTGGGGCTCGATCTCAGGATGTGGGCTCGATCCCAGGACCCTGGGATCATGACCTGAGCAGAAGGCAGAGGCTTTAACCCACTGAGCCACCCAGGCGCCCCGTCTTTTAATAGTGTTTTAGAAGAACAGTAGCACTTAACTTTGATGGAGTTCACTTTGTCAATTTGTCCTTTTAAGGCTCATATGTTTACCATTGTGTCTACAATCTTTACCCAAGGTCAGGGAGATTTTGTGCTATGTTTTCTACTAGAAATTTTGAAGCTTTAAGTTTTACATTTATAGGTCTGTGGTCCACTTGGCTTAAATTTTTTTGCATGATGCAAGATACGGACCAAAGTTGTTTTTATTTTTATTCGCTAAATAATTGCTTGTGGATATCCAGTTGTTCCAGCCCATTCATGGGCAGACTACCCCTCACCCGATGGACTGCCTTCACACTTTCGTCAGAAATCAACTCACTGGCAAGAGCACTTCTTGACAGGGACTTTTGGAAATCTACTCCTCCATAAAAGCAAAGAGAGCGCTGGTCAAAATTGTCAAAATTAACTCTTTCTGAACTCTGGGAAGTAACCAAAAGCTTGCAATGATATGAGGAGGGTTTATGCTTCAATAAATACCAACATTGCTACATTTTTAAAAAAATTTTTAATTTTTTAATTAACATATAATGTATTATTAGCCCCAGGGGTACAGGTCTGTGAATCGCCAGGTTTACACACTTCATAGCACTCACCATAGCACATACCCTCCCCAATGTCCATAACCCAACCACCCTCTCCCTACCCCCCTCCCCACCGGCAACCCTCAGTTTGTTTTGTGAGATTAAGAGTCTTTTAGGGTATGTCTCCCTTCCGATCCCTCTTGTTTCATTTATTCTTTTCCTACCCCCCAAACCCCCCCATGTTGCCTCTCAACTTCCTCATATCAGGGAGATCATATGATAATCGTCTTTCTCTGATTGACTTATTTCACTAAGCATAACATGACTACATTTTAACTCACTTTTCCCCCATCTTCTTCTATTTGCATCCCATCCTTCAGGAGCAGGATATAAGCTGCAGCTCCAGCGAGTAGGGACCTGAGATGGAGAGGGGGTGCCTGGCCCAGGGGAGCATGTAGGCCCTTCCTCCATACATGGGCATCTCAGGAGCTGTGTGTGTAGCTGGAACATAGAGGCCTCATGGGCTGTGATGTGGAGGAGGCCTCAGAATGGACTGGACCCAGGTCTTGTGCAACTAGAAATACCAGGACCGGAAGTTATGCCTTTATCTGGAGGTCAATGGAAAGCTTTTGGTGACTCTTAATTGAGAGCAGAGAAACTCAGCTTAGCACTTTGGAGTCCTTCTGGGTATAACAGGGAGATCAGCCTAGAGTATGGAGTGGGTGGGGCTCTAGTCCTGGAATAACCATGCTTTCTGGACAAAAGCTGGTGAAATCAGATCCTCAGGATTATTGCTTGAGCTGGGGATGATCTCTTCCGGACTTGCTTTAGTATCAAAGTATGAGGGTGGGTATTTGAGATAACATAATAACAAGATCCTTTACATCTTCTAGAGCCTCTGTAGAAGCCTGGCCCAAGGGGGTCCCAGGCCAGAGCTGTCAGGGGGAGCTGCTCAGAGGACAGGACCTGCTCCAGCCCTGCCTGACCCCAGACTATGGCAGAACTATCACACCTTTCTGCCACCCGTTCTGTTGTGAAATCACAAAAGTATAGTCCTCCTGAGTGCTTTCATTTTCAGTAGAAACAGGCCAGGCTGTGAAGAAGTACTCAGGGAGGATGAGACTCTTGGCTGCAAGGTGGCTGCCTGGAGCCTCACTTGTATACTCGGTCTCTGATTTGGGACTTCTTTTGCCCCACCCGCATGCCAGGAAGATCTGGACCTGAATGGCTGACTCCCCTCCCCAGGAATGAGTATTTACAAGAGGAGCCAGGGAAGGGTCTACGGTGCCCAACCCTACAGAGTGACCTTAGGCTGTTGAACAAGCAATTTGGGAAAAGGGATTTTTCTGGTGCTGCTGAAATCCTATCAATCCAATGCCACCTGTATGAGGCTCTAATTATTAAAATATCCTGAATTGTGATGCTAATAGCAAATTTGTTAAATGGGAATGAATTTTTAATGTCATAATTTGCCTTTTGCTTTTCATCTGATTCATTTTCTTTCTAGGTGTCATTTCATAAGAGCAAATGAATGTTAGAAACATTTCTTGCCCTTTCTGTTTGTGACATATTTAGTTAGATTTCATTACATCTTGGAATTTGGGGGGACTTGTCTAAGAGCAGCATGCCCGATGGGATCATGCTTATTTGCTGGAGTGCCAGCTGACATCACCCACCCCCGCCCCAAGAATCACAGCCTCCCCTCCAGCTTGCTGATGCCACAAGGCAGAGCATATGGGACTTGGCCGGAGCTGGAGGTGTCACCCCCAAGGGACCCAAGTGTCCCCAAGCCCAGCCAGTCTGTAGCTGCTCATGAGGTCACGTTAGCAAAACCCAACCATTAGAAGGTCTCTCACACCACTGGCCAATTGGGTTTTTGGCCTTTCCTGCATGATTTAGCAGGTCCCTGGGTGTACCTCTTGGGCTTCTAGATTATATCATGCCTTCACCTTGCCGAGCCTGATGGAGATGGATCTGTGTGGCATCTGTGGCAGAAGAGAGGAGTTGCTTCTGTCTTCTCTGTACACTTGGCAGCAGTTAGTGAAACAAATGGACATTTTGAGTTACAGCCCTCTCCTGGTCAGGCCAAAGGAATTGGGGAAGGTTTGATTTTCATGGTGTCCACACGCCTCTATCCAGAATCACTCCTACCCTCTGACTCGTGCAGCTCTACCTTCCCACGGAATGAGTGGTCTTCCAGCGAGTCCCCCTGTCCCTGGGGGATGGGCTTGTGCTAACCCCTCACCCAGTCTGTAAAGACACTGGCAGTAACTGACCCAGGGTAGTGAGCCCAGCTCAGGAGTAAATTCCAGTATGTAACACACAGCCTGTAAATACATTCAGGTGTTGGAAATCTTCCTTAATGTTAGGTCGATGAGTTAGGACAAGTTTGGCCAGTACTGCCACAAGGAACCTCTTGGCCAGTCGCTGGTTCACTCACCACTAATATGGAAGTGAGAGGAGATGTCAGGCATGGAAGGTGAAGTGAGTCTCTGACTAATCTGGGCATCATGATTCCCAATTAATAGAATTTTGTTTGTTCATTCAACAAATATGTCTTAAGTATCTACGGTGTGACAGGCACCATTCTAAGTGAGTGGACATAGCAGTGAGCTAAACAGATAAAGATCTCTGCTCCCTAGGATTTATATTCTAGTAGGAAAAAAAGGTAAGATACAAGTGCAATGGAAAATATGTCTGGTGAGGATAGGTACTAGAAAGAAAGATGCAGCAGGGAAGGAACCAGGGCTGGGAGCGAGGATGTTAGACCTATAAGTAGTCGGGATGATGCTGGAGCAGAGACTTTGTGAGGTGAGAAAGCCTTGCAGATGGATGGGCAAGAGCACTTCAAGGAGAGGAACAGCTAGTGCAAATGTCCTGGGGTAGAAACAGTCCTGGTATACTTAACTCACTCAACTGGAGCTAAGTCGGGGAGTGTGGTAGGAGATGAAGTTGAAGAGAGTTTTTTGTGCCATGTTAAGGACTTTGCTTTGAGGCTGAGTGATTTGGGAAGACATAGGAGGTTTAGAGCATTAAAGAAACATTACCCTCTTTATTTTTTTAATAGGACCATTCTGGCTGTGGTGTTAAAATGAGACTGTACGCGGACAAGGTCACACTCAGGAAGAAGACCATGACAACAATTTAGGCAGGTTTCGCTTCTTTTCCTTTTGATTAAGATCAAGTTTAAAAATTTAGGCAGCCAATGGTGATGGCTTGGACTAGGGTCATAATGGCAGAAGGGGTAACCGATGGTTGTACTCTGGACATAGCTTGAAGGTGGGGCCAACAGAGCTTAGCTGATGGGTTGGGAGTGGAAGGTGAGAGAAAGAGCAGAGTCAAGGGGATCTGCAAAGGCTTTGCCCCGAGAAACCAGCAGCACGGGGCTGCTCTTTGTTGAGTCAGAGGAGTCAGGGAAGAGCAGGCCTGCATCCGATCAGGAATTGGGTTTTGGACATCCTCAGTTTGCGGTACCTGAGAGATAACCAAGTGCAGATGGCAAATAGGTGCTTGGCTCTGTGAGCTGAGAACTCAGGGGGTAGAGAGAGGAATTTGGGAATCATTAGCCCTGGGAGGGTCTCTATGGCCAGGGGATTATAGTAGATCAGAATTCAAATGCCGGGGAAATACTGCTTTTTTAAACACAACTATAGCCGTGTTTTCAGCAAGGGAAGGACAGCACGAAAGAAATGCTTCTCCGTGCAGCAACAACTTTCTTAAATTCTGTTCAGTTTCTTTGTGCAGTTGTGTGTTTTGATTCTGAATAAAAGGGAAAAAAAGTTTTCACTGTTAAGGAAGGGAGATTAGCATGGAATTGCTTCAAAATCAGATTCAAACTGTGATCCCCACTTGAGGTGTTTCAGAGAGGAGAACAGCCCAGGAGAGCAGAGCATTGCACTAGAAGGTCCTTCTGTGCAGTCATGAAAAGGGAAAATGGTGCTTAGAGCTACCAGGGTTCTGGAAATAGGCTTTTTTTTTTTCTTTTTTAAACAGTGAATGGTTGAGAAGAAGCTTTTAACATTTTAAATATCCCTTAACCATGGATATTTATTTCTGTGAACCGATTTACATATAATTAGAATACCTACAGATTTTAAGGGGGAAATCCATCCTATTCTGAGCTATGGAAATATAATGTCGGAGGCTTTTCAGGGAATAGAGAACAATAAAATAGAAGAAAAATACCAGAGTTCAATTTCTTTTATAATTCAGTATTTTCAAGGCTTTCAAATACATTTTTTTAAAAGTAGTTATGGGGATGTGGTTCTATATTTTCCATCAATTTTCTAATTAAAACAGGATTTGGAAAGAAAGTGTTTTGCTCGCTGATTCTTTACATTGGAGATGCTCTAACATGAGTTTCATAATAGTGTAATATAATATCCGAGCAGCTTGGCTGGTTTACTTGCAGATGAGATTGTGCTGGGTCTTACAAGCTATTCCTTTAGTGATTATCTTTTTTTTTTTTTTAATTGGTGAGAAATACAACATGTAGAATGGTTTGGTGGTTTCTTATAAAACCAAATGTATTTTTTTTAAAGATTTTATTTATTTGTCAGAGAGAGATTGAAAGAGCACAAGTAGGGGGAGTGGCCGGCAGAGGCAGAGGGAGAAGCAGGCTCCCCGCTGAGCAGGGAGCCCAATGCAGGACTCGATCCCAGGACCCCGGGATCATGACCTGAACTGAAGGCAGATACTTAACCAACTGAGCCACCCAGGCATCCCAAACTAAACATATTCTTTCCACACAGTCCAGCTGTCATGATCCTTAGTAGTTACCCAAAGGAGAGGAAGACTTATGTCCACACAAAAACCTGCACACAGATGTCTATAGAAGTTTTATCCATAATTGCAAAAACTTGGAAGCAACCAAGATGTTTTTCAGTAGGTGAATGAATATATAAACTGTGGTCCATTCAGGCAGTAGAATATTATTCAGCACTAAAATGAAATAAGCTATCAAGCCATGAAAAGGCATGAAGGAAACTTAAATGCATATTACTGAAATCTGAAAAGATTATATACTGTATGATCCCAGCTATAAGACAATCCAGAAAAGGCAAAACTATGGAGACAGTAAAAAGAATCAGTGGCTGCCAGGGATTGTGGGGAGGGCATGGAGAGATGAGTAGGTGGAGCATGGAGGACTTTTAGGGCAATGAGAATACTCAGTGTGATAACATAATGATAGGTGCATGTCATGATGCATTTGTCCAAACGCATAGAATCTACAATATCATGAGCGAGCCCCAATGTAAGCTATGGACTGCGTCATTGTGATGTGTCCATGTAGGTTCATCAATTGTAACAAAGGCACCACTCTGATGGGTGACATTGATAATGAGGTAAATTATGCCTGTGTAGGAGGCAGGAGATATATGGGAAATCTGTATCTTCCCTTCAGTTTTGCTGTGAACCAAAACTGCTCTGAAAAAATAAAGTCTTAATGAAAAAGGAAGGAAGGAATGGAGGGTGGAAGGAAGAAGGGAAGAAAGGAAGGAAGGAAAGAGAAAGGAAGAAGGAGGGAAGAGAAGAAGGAAGGAGGAATTCTTTATTCCCTTTCTTCTTCCTGATGTGACAAGATAGAATGGGGTAGGGTTAATGTGTTTTTTTTTTAAAATATTTATTAATTTTATTTTTTATAAACATATATTTTTATCCCCAGGGGTACAGGTCTGTGAATCACCAGGTTTACACACTTCACAGCACTCACCATAGCACATACCCTCCCCAGTATCCATAATCCCACCCCCCTCCGAACCCCCCTCCCACCATCAACCCTCAGTTTGTTTTGTGAGATTAAGAGTCACTTATGGTTTGTCTCCCTCCCAATTCCATCTTGTTTCATTTACTCTTCTCCTACCCCTTAACCCCCCATGTTGCATCTCCTATCCCTCATATCAGGGAGATCATATGATAGTTGTCTTTCTCCGATTGACTTATTTCGCTAAGCATGATACCCTCTAGTTCCATCCACGTCGTCGCAAATGGCAAGATTTCATTTCTTTTGATGGCTGCATAGTATTCCATCGTGTATATATACCACATCTTCTTTATCCATTCGTCTGTTGATGGACATCTAGGTTCTTTCCATAGTTTGGCTATTGTAGACATTGCTGCTATAAACATTCGGGTGCACGTGCCCCTTCGGATCACTACGTTTGTATCTTTAGGGTAAATACCCAGCAGTGCAATTGCTGGGTCCTAGGGTAGTTCTATTTTCAACATTTTGAGGAACCTCCATGCTGTTTTCCAGAGTGGTTGCACCAGCTTGCATTCCCACCAACAGTGTAGGAGGGTTCCCCTTTCTCCGCATCCTCGCCAGCATCTGTCATTTCCTGACTTGTTAATTTTAGCCATTCTGACTGGTGTGAGGTGATATCTCATTGTGGTTTTGATTTGTATTTCCCTGATGCCGAGTGATGTGGAGCACCATCACTGTTGTGTCTGTTGGCCATCTGGATGTCTTCTTTGCAGAAATGTCTGTTCATGTCTTCTGCCCATTTCTTGATTGGATTATTTGTTCTTTGGGTGTTGAGTTTGCTAAGTTCTTTATACATTTTGGACACTACCCTTTATCTGATATGTCATTTGCAAATATCTTCTCCCATTCTGTCAGTTGTCTTTTGGTTTTGTTAACTGTTTCCTTTGCTGTGCAAAAGCTTTTGATCTTGATAAAATCCCAATAGTTCATTTTTGCCCTTGCTTCCCTTGCCTTTGGCGATGTTCCTAGGAAGATGTTGCTGCGGCTGAGGTCGAAGAGGTTGCTGCCTGTGTTCTCCTCAAGGATTTTGATGGATTCCTTTCTCACATTGAGATCCTTCATCCATTTTGAGTCTATTTTCATGTGTGGTGTAAGGAAATGATGCAATTTCATTTTTCTGCATGTGGCTGTTCAATTTTCCCAACACCATTTGTTGAAGAGGCTGTCTTTTTTCCATTGGACATTCTTTCCTGCTTTGTTGAAGATGAGTTGACCATAGAGTTGAGGGTCTATTTCTGGGCTCTCTATTCTGTTCCATTGATCTATGTGTCTGTTTTTGTGCCAGTACCATGCTGTCTTGATGATGACAGCTTTGTAATAGAGCTTGAAGTCCGGAATTGTGATGCCACCAACTTTGGCTTTCTTTTTCAATATTGCTTTGGCTATTCGAGGTCTTTTCTGGTTCCATATAAATTTTAGGATTATTTGTTCCATTTCTTTGAAAAAAAATGGATGGTACTTTGATAGGAATTGCATTAAATGTGTAGATTGCTTTAGGTAGCATAGACATTTTCACAATATTTGTTCTTCCGATCCAGGAGCATGGAACATTTTTCCATTTCTTTGTGTCTTCCTCCATTTCTTTCATGAGTACTTTATAGTTTTCTGTGTATAGATTCTTAGTCTCTTTGGTTAGGTTTATTCCTAGGTATCTTATAGTTTTGGGTGCAATTGTAAATGGGATGGACTCCTTAATTTCTCTTTCTTCTGTCTTGTTGTTGGTGTAGAGAAATGCAACTGATTTCTGTGCATTGATTTTATATCCTGACACTTTACTGAATTCCTGTACAAGTTCTAGCAGTTTTGGAGTGGAGTGTTTAGGGTTTTCCACATATAGTATCATATCATCTGCGAAGAGTGATAGTTTGACTTCCTCTTTGCCGATTTGGATGCCTTTAATTTCCTTTTGTTGTCTGATTGCTGAGGCTAGGACTTCTAGTACTATGTTGAATAGCAGTGGTGATAATGGACATCCCTGCCGTGTTCCTGACCTTAGGGGAAAAGCTTTCAGTTTTTCTCCACTGAGAATGATATTTGCAGTGGGTTTTTCATAGATGGCTTTGATAATATTGAGGTATGTGCCCTCTATCCCTACACTTTGGAGAGTTTTGATCAGGAAGGGATGCTGTACTTTGTCAAATGCTTTTTCAGCATCTATTGAGAGTATCATATGGTTCTTGTTCTTTCTTTTATTAATGTGTTGTATCACATTGATTGATTTGCGGATGTTGAACCAGCCTTGCAGCCCTGGAATAAATCCCACTTGGTCGTGGTGAATAGTCCTTTTAATGTACTGTTGAATCCTATTGGCTAGTATTTTGGCGAGAATTTTTGCATCTGTGTTCATCAAGGATATTGGTCTGTAGTTCTCTTTTTTGATGGGATCCTTGTCTGGTTTTGGGATCAAGGTGATGCTGGCCTCATAAAATGAGTTTGGAAGTTTTCCTTCTATTTGTATTTTTTGGAACAGTTTCAGGAGAATAGGAATTAGTTCTTCTTTAAATGTTTGGTAGAATTCCCCCAGGAAGCCGTCTGGCCCTGGGCTTTTGTTTGTTTGGAGATTTTTGATGACTGTTTCAATCTCCTTACTGCTTATGGGTCTGTTGAGGCTTTCTATTTCTTCCTGGTTCAGTTGTGGTAGTTTATATGTCTCTAGGAATGCATCCATTTCTTCCAGATTCTCAAATTTGTTGGCGTAGAGTTGCTCATAGTATGTTCTTATAATTGTCTGTATTTCTATGGTGTTCGTTGTGATCTCTCCTCTTTCATTCATGATTTTATTTATTTGGGTCCTCTCTCTTTTCTTTTTGATAAGTCTGGCCAGGGGTTTATCAATCTTATTAATTCTTTCAAAGAACCAGCTCCTAGTTTCGTTGATTTGTTCTATTTTTTTTTTTTTTTTGTTTTCTATTTCATTGATTTCTGCTCTAATCTTTATGATTTCTCTTCTCCTGCTGGGTTTAGGGTTTCTTTCTTGTTCTTTCTCCAGCTCCTTTAGGTGTAGGGTTAGGTTGTGTACCTGAGACCTTTCCTGTTTCTTGAGAAAGGCTTGTACCACTATATATTTTCCTCTCAGGACTGCCTTTGTTGTGTCCCACAGATTTTGAACCGTTGTGTTTTCATTATCATTTGTTTCCATGAATTTTTTCAATTCTTCTTTAATTTCCTGGTTGACCCATACATTCTTTAGAAGGATGCTGTTTAGTCTCCATGTATTTGGGTTCTTTCTAAATTTCCTCTTGTGATTGAGTTCTAGCTTCAGAGCATTGTGGTCTGAAAATATGCAGGGAATGATTCCAATCTTTTGATAACGGTTGAGACCTGATTTAGGACCAAGAATGTGATCTATTCTGGAGAATGTTCCATGTGCACTAGAGAAGAATGTGTATTCTGTTGCTTTGGGATGAAAAGTTCTGAATATATCTGTGATGTCCATCTGGTCCAGTGTGTCATTTAAGGCCTTTATTTCCTTGTTGATCTTTTGCTTGGATGATCTGTCCATTTCAGTGAGGGGAGTGTTAAAGTCCCCTACTATTATTGTATTATTGTCGATATGTTTCTTTGATTTTGTTATTAATTGGTTTATATAGTTGGCTGCTCCCACGTTAGGGGCATAGATATTTAAAATTGTTAGATCTTCTTGTTGGACAGTTCCTTTGAGTATGATATAGTGTCCTTCCTCATCTCTTATTATAGTCTTTGGCTTAAAATCTAATTGATCTGATATAAGGATTGCCACTCCTGCTTTCTTCTGATGTCCATTAGCATGGTAAATTCTCCCCCCCCCCTCACTTTAAATCTGGAGGTGTCTTCAGGTTTAAGATGAGTTTCTTGTAGGCAACATATAGATGGGTTTTGTTTTTTTATCCATTCTGATACCCTGTGTCTTTTGATTGGGGCATTTAGCCCATTAACATTCAGGGTAAGTATTGAGAGATATGAATTTAGTGCCATTGTATTGCCTGTAAGGTGACTGTTACTGTATATTGTCTCTGTTTCTTTCTGATCTACTTCTTTTAGGGTCTCTCTTTGCTTAGAGGACCCCTCTCAATATTTCCTGTAGAGCTGGTTTGGTATTTGCAAATTCTCTCAGTTTTTGTTTGTCCTGGAAGCTTTTAATCTCTCCTTCTATTTTCAATGATAGCCTAGCTGGATATAGTATTCTTGGCTGCATGTTTTTCTCGTTTAGTACTCTGAATATATCATGCCAGCTCTTTCTGGCCTGCCAGGTCTCTGTGGATAAGTCTGCTGCCAATCGAATATTTTTACCATTGTACGTTACAGACTTCTTTTCCCGGGCTGCTTTCAGGATCTTCTCTTTGTCACTAAGACTTGTCAATTTTACTATTAGGTGACGGGGTGTGGACCTATTCTTATTGATTTTGAGGGGGGTTCTCTGAACCTCCTGGATTTTGATGCTTGTTCCCTTTGCCATATTGGGGAAATTCTCTCCAATAATTCTCTCCAATATACCTTCTGCTCCCCTCTCTGTTTCCTCTTCTTCTGGAATCCCAATTATTCTAATGTTGTTTCGTCTTATGGTGTCACTTATCTCTCGAATTCTCCCCTCGTGGTCCAGTAGCTGTTTGTCCCTCTTTTGCTCAGCTTCTTTATTCTCTGTCATTTGGTCTTCTATATCGCTAATTCTTTCTTCTGCCTCATTTATCCTAGCAGTGAGAGCCTCCATTTTTGATTGCACCTCATTAATAGCTTTTTTGATTTCAACTTGGTTAGATTTTAGTTCTTTTATTTCTCCAGAAAGGGGTTTTATATCTCCCGAGAGGGTTTCTCTAATATCTTCCATGCCTTTTTCGAGCCCAGCTAGAACCTTGAGAATCGTCATTCTGAACTCTGGATCTGACATATTACCAATGTCTGTATTGATTAGGTCTCTAGCCTTTGGTACTGCCTCTTGTTCTTTTTTTTGTGGTGAATTTTTCCGCCTTGTCATTTTGTCCAGATAAGAGTATATGAAGGAGCAAGTAAAATACTAAAAGGGTGGCAACAACCCCAGGAAAATATGCTTTAGCCAAATCAGAAGAGATCCCAAGTCGTGGGGGGGGGGGGAGAAAGGGGATTATAAAGAGGTTCAGAAAGAAAGAAAAAAAAATTAAAAAAAAAAGAAAACCAATAAAGAAAAAGTATAAAAAGGAAAAAAAAATATATATATATATTAGATAAACTAGTTAAAAAACGTTAAAAAAAGGGTAAAAGTTAAAAAAATTTAGCAGAAGAAGAAAAATAAATTGAAAAAGAAAAAAAAATTAAATTAACTGCAAGGCTAAAGAATCATGGGGAGAAAGCCATGAGTTCCGTGCTTTGCTTTCTCCTCCTCTGGAATTCCGCTGCTCTCCTTGGTATTGAAACTGCACTCCTTGGCAGGTGAACTTGGTCCTGGCTGGGTTTCTCGTTGATCTTCTGGGGGAGGGGCCTGTTGTAGTGATTCTCAAGTGTCTTTGCCCCAGGCGGAGTTGCACCGCCCTTACCCAGGGCCGGGCTGAGTAATCTGTTTGGGTTTGCTTTCGGGAGCTTTTGTTCCCTGAGCGCTTTCCGTAGAGTTCGGAGGGAGGGAATGAAGATGGCGGCCTCCCGGTCTCCGGCCTGGAGGAGCCGAGAGCCTGGGGCCCCACTCCTCAGTGCGCCCTCAGAGAACAGGGCCCAATGACTCCCGCCACCCTGGCCTCCGGCCGCGCTCGGAGCTGACCGAGCCTACGACCGGTTCAAGGTAACCCCGAGCTGAGAGTCACTCCTCAGCTCTGTCTCTGTACCGGCTTCCCTGTTCTAATACCTGTGCGCTCTGCGACACTCGGACACCCCCGATCCTTCTGTGACCCGGCGGGACCTGAGGCCATGCTGACCCCGCGTGGGCTTCACCCCGGTTAAGCCTCTGGAGCTATGTCCCTCAGCGGAACAGACTTTTAAAAGTCCCGATTGTGTGCTCCGTTGCTCCGCCGCTTGCCGGGAGCCGGCCCCTCCTCCCGCGGTCTATCTTCCCATCGCTTTGGATTCACTTCTCCGCCAGTCCTACCTTGCAGAAAGTGGTTGATTTTCTGTTTTTAGCGTTGCTGTTCTTCTTCTCTTTGATCTCCCGTTGGATTTGTAGGTGTTTGTAATCTTTAGATAAGCTATCTAGCTGATCTCCCGCTACCTGAAGTAGTCTCAGCCTGCTACTTCTCTGCCATCTTGACTCCACCCCCGCTTTTTTTTTTTTGAAGAGTTTGTTTATTTATTTGACAGAGAGATATCACAAGTAGGCAGAGAGGCAGGCAGAGAGAGAGGGGAAAGCAGGCTCCCCGCTGAGCAGAGAGCCTGATGCGGGACTTGATCCCAGGACCCTGAGATCATGACCTGAGCTGAAGGCAGAGGCTTAACCCACTGAGCCACACAGGTTTCCAGTAGGGTTGATTTCTAAGTCACCATGAAATATGACCTGTCCTACCTCATTGGAACCCTGATGAGAATAAGAAGTAAACTTTTGCTGGGTTCAGCTACAGAGATTTAAGGGTTGAGGCATTACTGCAACATAGCAGAGCATAGCGTAACTAATAAAATTCCTTTCTCAAAGCCACTATCCCACTTCGTGGACTCTTAGTCCGTAGTGTGGTTTGGGTCCAAAAGGACACATGCCTCAGAAAGGAGCCTCAGTGGAGTCTGTTTGGGGCCATTGCAACACTGTGTGTTGAGGACAAGATTTCCTGAGTGGTGGTTACCAGTGGATGTTGGAGTCAGCCTCTTAGCTCTGGCCAGGTGGATGCATGGCATGCTGATGCAATTCGGTTTTTGTCATTTGCATGAAATTGAGTTGGTCTCAATCCCTAATCAAGGAGACAGGATCTTCTGTAGAAAGAACAACATCTCACATAAAATAGTATGTATTGGGTCATCTTTCATCTACCTTTGAAGTGATTCATGACTCTCTAAGCTAATAAAACACCTTGCTGAAATAAAATGATCCGTCCAAGCAAATAAAAACTCTGACAGAGTTACTGGATGGCATTTCCTAGGGAGCTATAACTATGATAGCTAGTTCATTGAGAACTAAGTAGAAAACCCAAACACTGACAAAGCTGCAAAAGAGAAATGGATCACCATTGAGGGGGAGTCTGTGCCAGGAAGCACTCTGAGGTCATAAAATATATGGGCTCCCAGGGCAAGGGGACTTGAAGCGGGCACCCAGGCTGGCTTTTTGCCTTGGGCATGACATAGCCATCATTCACTAGGCTTCACATGTTTCCAGAGCTTCTCTGTCACCCCCACCCCATGCCAGGCTTCAGGGGGGGTTGCGGGAACAGCAGAACCTGTGTCTCTAAGAGGCCTGAAGTTCTGCTGGGAGACATGAGGAACCCCACAAGAGCTAATGGGCTCAGGGGAGCAGATACATACTAATGGAGTTAAAATATTAAAAAAGAGGGGCCTGGGGCGCCTGGGAGGCTCAGGAGGATCCAGCCCCGTGATGGTGATGGGCTCCACACTCAGCACCATCTGCTTGAGACTCTCTCTCTCCTTCTCCCTCTTCCCCTCCCCCCACTCGCACTCCCTCTCCTTCTTTCTCTCTCTCAAATAAATAAAGCTTAAAAAAAGGAGGGGCAGCACTCCAATGAAAATATTAAGGTCCCCACCTCCAGTGTCCTCATTGTTGGTATCATCTTCTCCGAGTGGGATGGGAGGACATTGATTGGGACTCTTTATACCATTCTTGGCAGATGGTCATTTGATCCATGTTCAGATATCTCCAGGGTTTGGGAACTTATGACCTGTCAAAAGCAGGCGTGGTGGACAATTCTTTATATTGAGTTGAGAACTGCTTTCATCCAGCTTCTACCTACAGATCTAAGACCTGCCCTTGGGATTAATACAGTGTGAGTCAAATCTCTTTCCCAGCGGCCCTGCAGATACCCGCTCCCAGCAACCAGGCCGCGTATCCCCACACAGACACACAGCTCCACACACCTTCTCTGAAGGCTGAGCTCCCAGCATAACTCAGAAACACAGCCTGGCTTCCAGACACCTCACCTCCTGGATGGCCTTCCTGTCTTGTGTCACCTGTTATGGGGGGTACTGGTGAGACCACCTCTGCTTCCGCATTATAATTCTGTCCCTCTGAGAATGCTTTTTCAATGAAATCATATGGTATATAAGCCTTTGAGATTGCCTTTTTCCCCCCACTCCACGTAATGCCCACTGGTATCTTTTGCTTCCATGTACTCATGATCATAAAGAACTGTCTCGTTTTATATTTTTGTTTTGTACAATGCAATAAGACCTTCTCGATGCATACAGTTGAATACATGAGCCATTGAGTTAAGGGGAGGAGAGCAACGCGTGCCCCCATGGCCAGTACATGGAGCATGAGTTGTGACCCCACGAGGCTCTCCCGGCCTGACCTTGTGGAGATCCCCCGGGGATCTCTGGGAGTGTGAGTGCCATAACCCGAGCATTTGCCCCTCTTTCCTGTCTCTATGCTTTAAAACACTAACATTGTTCATAGCCTGAAGATTTTAGTATTTTGAAAAGGCAGGCATAAAAATCAAGAGTAATTAAACCTGTCAACCTATAGGGTTTTTTTCAGGGAAGCATTTTAGCAGGGACAATGGGCTGTCATAGTTCTAACTCCCTCCATGGTACATGTCTTCAAAGGGTGCCTGTGTTCTATAATTGTCTGATCTGGAGAAAAGTTAGACAAATTCAGATTCTAACCTTACTTTGTTCAACTCAGAAGTGATTAGCCACAGAGTGAAAATACCCACAGCGATTTGGCAAATAATAGTATCACTGCTGAGCATTTCTACAATAAATGAAAAAGTAAAGTATGTAAAAAGTAAGGATTAGATGGAAAAGAGAAATGCTCATGGTTTAGGAATATAAATGATTATTTAGTGAGTGTATCTATTTACAGCATTATACTCTGAAAAGAATTTGTTTTTTTTCTCCACCTTTTGAGAAATCTGGGAAGTTTAATGGAATGCGAATTTTCTAAAGCAGTCCTCAAAAAGTACATATTTCTTGGTCTTAGATTCGCTAATGTGTTTCATAGGTGAAGCCCAGTAAAACTCAAGATGTTTTACAGATATAATCAAGCATACATATATGGTTGGATTCTGGTGACATAATTGTTTTTTTAAATTCAACAAATATTTACTGAATGACTGCTTTGTGAAATGCCTCCCTGCTCAGCATCCAATAAATATTTGTTGAATGAATGAATAAACGAATGAGTGTACAAGGACAAGTTAATAAGAATGTGGCCAGATATCTTGGCTTTTTAAATGAAGCAAATGATGCCAATTTCAGGATAACCCAGAAGTCCATAAAGAATCTGTTATTATCCACCTACTTCATTGCAAAGTTGTCTTTGGGAACCAGATCTTCGTATTTTGTTTAAACCCCTTCTAAGATATAATTAATAAAGAGCATGGATGAGGTATTATGCATCCACTGGAAACCACTTTCCATGTTTTCTCAACAGAGAAAATAGTGATGCTCTCTCTTTTGTTAGTACTCCCAAGTTGGGCTGTGAGAGTAATGTTAATGCTAATGCAAGTACTAATGCTAGTT
The DNA here is from genome assembly GCF_902655055.1 of Lutra lutra. Taxonomy (NCBI): domain Eukaryota; kingdom Metazoa; phylum Chordata; class Mammalia; order Carnivora; family Mustelidae; genus Lutra; species Lutra lutra. The sequence continues at coordinate 73,035,176 of NC_062282.1, read as the reverse complement.
GTTATACTCACACTAACAATAAGCAACTACTTTTTTGAGCTCTTGTTAAGTACCAGGCTCTATGCTAAGCATGTGACAAGGAAGGTGTTGTTCTGTCTTCATCCCCACCTTGGGAAGCCAGTGCTAATGTCTTTACAAATGAGGAAATGGAAGCTTAGAGCACTTAGCTTTCTTCTGAAGGTCACAGTAACAGTGAGGGGGTAAAATCCTGGTTTGAACACGGGTGATTGTCTCCAAAGCAGAAGCTTGTAGCCTCCGCTGCCATTTCTGTACTGCTCCATTTCTAGCTGTTAAAGCCAGTGTAGATTGCATGAGAACTGGGCATCTGTGGATTTACTGTAGCTCTTTGGGAACAACAGTAATGGCTTTTTTCCCTTCAAGGATTTCCCCACTTACACGCCTTCTTTGATCCAATGAATTAATGAGAGCAGTTGTGCATAAGAGAAAATTAAAAGAGTGAGCAAATATGTAGGCAGGCGAAGGGGAGAAGTGGGAGGCCCTGGGAACCAGGTGGTCACGTGGACATCAATTTGCGCTCACCCACTGTCAAGGCCTAGGGAGACAGGGCAGGGTGGGGACCGTGTGAATTGTGGGTTTATGAACCGAGAGAAAATGGGCTGTTTATAGACACCTGGGTCCACGCTGATTGCAAGCCCTGTGGCCTTGACCGAATTTTGACACACAGGATGCAGAAGACCAGTGTGAATAGTGTGACAGCCATTAAGGCCAACCTCTGTCCTTGGCATCCACTGGCTGAGGAATTATCACCTTCCAACCTCAGCTTACATATCACTTCACACAGGGCAATTTCTCTTGCTGGATGTTCCTGAGGTGCTCTGTACTTCCCCTGTTCTATAATTTTTACTTAAATTCAATTTAGTTAACATACAGTGTATTATTAGTTTCAGGGGTAGAATTTAGTGACTTCTCAGCTGCGTACAACACCCAGTGCTCATTACATCAAGTGTCCTCCTTCATGCCCGTCACCCAATCACCCCATTCCCCTACCTCCCCTCCCCTCCAGCAACCCTCAGTTTGTTTTCTAGAGTTAAGAGTCTCTTATGGTTTGCCTTGTCATTGCTTTTTAAACTATTTGTCTGGCCTTGAACCCTAAGAGTGCAAGAACATAGTCTACTTTTTCACGGCTTTGAACTCAAGATGAAAAGAAGGTCTAGAACACAGTGATTGCTTAGTAAATAATCATGAACTAATCTCAAATGCTTTCCCAAGCAAGGGAAGAAAGAAATGCTCTGGGGACATTTCATTTGCAAGGAGAAAGAAAACCTAGAGTTTTTCTTCCTTTCTGAATTTGAGCACATTGGGTGTGTAGGACTCCTGGCTTTATTCCCTCAGATGCTCACTCCTTTTGTGGATTTTATCTGTTCTTCTCACTCTTTCTCTTTTTTTTTCTGTTCCTTGCTGACCTCTTGCTCCTTCAATTATTTCTTTCCTTGTCCCTTTCCTTTTCTCCATGTCTTTGGTTTTGTCTGTCTATTTCTCTGAAATTCTTTCTCTGGAGGACAAAAATGTATATTGATAGCTTAAGAAATTGACTACCGTTCTTAATAACTTAGGAACAACTACCAAGACAATAAAAACAATGTATAACTTCCAAACCAGCTGAAGAAAATTCCATCTACCCAGCAGAATATACCAAAGTTGGGGGGGAGGGTGGAGAAGGTATGGAAATTTGGAAGCATAAAAAAGGCAGAAATAAATATTACTATAAAAGGAATTATAATAAATGTAAATAGTTAAAACTTATTAACCAAAGTATAAAGAAAGACTCTCTAATTGAATTAAAAAGATAAAATTAAGCAATGTATTTCCTGTAAGATACATATTAAAACCAAAAATATATAGAAAGGCAAGACAGAAAAAGATTTACCAAAAATAAGCCCTGGTAAAGATTGTAATAGCAAAGAAATAACAATTGAAGACATCACATATTAGAAGGGGAAAATAAAGATGTCATCTATTGGTAAAACAAATAATATATCAAGAAATACAGTGAATATGAACATATATGTCCCATATAATATAAACTCAGAACACATAAGGCAATAACTGACAGATGTATGATGAAAAATAATAAATCAAAAAGCATAGTTGAAGATTTTAACACATCCTCACCAATATGAATAGTTGAAATATATAAAAATAGACAAAGAGAGAAGGTTATTATAATGCAGTTTATCTGTCCCAATCTATCTCCAGGAAGCAAAATATTTTCATATACACATGGAACAGACACAATTTATGTACAAGGCCACAAAAGAAGCTTTAGTAAATGTAAAGGAATCAACATCATTTATACAACACAATGTTGCTGGTCATAATGCAATTAAACTGAAAAATTCTATATGTCTAGACGTATGAAAAATACTACCAAATATCACTGGGCTGTACAAATAATCAAAGAGAAACTTTTAAATACCTAGAGGTGAGTGGCAATGAAAACACCACATATCAAATTTTGTGGATCATATTCAAACTTACTCAGAGGTAAATTTATAGCTTTAAATATTGCAGAAGTTAGGAAAGAATGAAAAAAAGAGAGTTAAGCTTTCAACTTAGAACATTCAAGAGAGAAACAAGGTAAACCTAAAAAAGCAAGAAGTACATAAATGAGAATATAGGCAGAAATAAATAAATCTAGAGAACAAAAACAAATAGGAAATGAACAAAACTGAAACTGTTCTTTAGAAAGACTAATGAAATAAATTCGCCTCTGGCGAGATTGATAGGAGAGGGAAAGGAAGGAGAAAATGTGAATAAACAAAATATAAGTGAAAGAATATATATATAGCTATGTGTCAATAAATTGCAGATGCTCTGATGACTATATAACATTGCAGAAAAATGCAAAAATGCTAAAAGTGATCCAAGATCTTAGAACTGTAACCCTTAAAGAAACTGAAATGCAATCATCGTCACCCTTTTTAAAAAAGCACCAGCTCCAGATAGTTTTACAGCTATGATTCATTTTCCAGGGAAGAGGTAATCCCAATCTTATAAAGTTGCAACCAAAAAACAGGAATAGTGGGAAAACTGTTCACATAACTCTGTCAGATCACTGTGCTCTTGATTCCAAAACTGGATGAAAGCTATTCAGGAAAAGAAAATTATAGGCCCATTTCACTATAAACATCCATGTGAAATCCTAAATATCTTAGCTAATTAGAGTTAATGGTTTATTGTTCTTAAAACACATGCAGTTTAAATGGAATTTATCCAAGGAATTCAAGAAAGTTTAAACTTCAGAAAATCTGTCAATGTGATTTAATATATTAGTGGAATAAAGGAGAAAAATCTCATGACCACTCCAGTAGATGCATTTGATGATGTTCAACCTCTCTTCATTTAGAAAAAATACTCTGAGAAAATCTGAATAAAAGGAAAATTTCCAATCTTCAAGGTTATCTACTAACAGCTTATTTTTCTTTAACTAGATTTCTTGCAGCTTAGTTTGTGAAAGAGTTTGAGGGAGCCCAAGTGTGTCTCTATAGAGTAGATTAGATAATGTAGGGCCTATACATTTGTTTTTAAAAGAACCTACTTCACAGTAATTGGTAAAAATAAACTAGATTTTTATATGGTAATGCAAATAGATCTTAACATGGCATTGAGTAAAGAAGAATGAAGTAACATTTTGAATTATCAAAACAAACATACATAAAACAGTGACCTACTTTTGTTGGACACTCCCATGCCTCGTGGCATTAATAAATATCTTAGAGACAGTTCCTATGTGCAGGGAAGAATAGTATGGGAATAGCAGAGGGGACATAAAAAAAAAAAAAAAAAAAGAAAACCAGAGACAAGCCCTGCATGGACCAGCGAAGGTTGTGTGTATTGAATTGAACAATAGGATTCATTCAACTTTGTGCACTGAGGACCCAAAGAAAAAAGCAAAAAATCTCCTGTCTATGCCATTGAAGATGGTGACCTGGGTGCCCCCCACTATCACTGGGGGCTAACATTTCTCCAGGCCACCCAGGCTCAGAGTTACTGATCTTGCTACATTCCAGCCCCCCACAGTGCTCCTGCATCCACCATCCCTCTTCCAGGGTGGGCCAGCCCTCCGCACCACATACACGTCGACACTGCCCAAGGTGTCCCAGGACAGGCTCTTCTGAAGGCTTGGAGCACTGGAGAGGCAAGGGAAGGTGGTATGGTCACAGCAGAACAGAACCAAATTCTCCATTGAGCTCTAGACTCGTGGATCCAGCAGGCAAGTGACAGACACAACAGACATCTCAACTATTAAATATCCAAAACTGACTTCTGGATTCCCCACCCGCTGCTCTGAGCTTTCGTCTCCCCTAATCTTTCCATCTCAGTAAATGACTCCTCTTTTTTCCATCGTTAATCCTTATCAGCTGTAAATTCAAACTGTAGCCTGAATCCAACCCCAATTAAAATGCCACCCTGTGAGTATAATGCTAAGTGAAATAAGTCAGAGAAGAAAAACACCATATGATTTCACACATATGTGGAATTTAAGAAACAAAATAAATGAGCAAAGGAAAGATTGAGAGTGAGAAACCAAGAAACAGACTCTCAACGATAGGGAACAAGAGGGGAGGTGGGTGTGGGATGGGTGAAATAGGTGATGGGGATTAAGGGGTGTCCTTATAATGAGCACTGGGCAATGTATGGAATGGGTGTATCTAGATTGTAGAGAGAGTGTAATGTAACACTCTATGTTAACTATATTGGAATTAAAATAAAATAAAAAAAGAACAGGTGGCACACACACATACAAATAAAATGCCACTCTAGTCGAAGTCATCATATCTGTCACCTGAACTACTATCCTGGTCTCCTAATTGGTCTTCCTTCTTCTTTTCTTGTCCCCTCAGTCTACTTTCCACCCAGTGACCATAATGATGTCTTAAGGACATGAAGTCACATTCCTGCACTAAAACTTGTGTGGCACCCCCATCATATTTAGATGGAAATGCCAGCTCTGTATAGTGATACACGTGTCCCTACCTGGTCTAGCCTTACGCCTCCTCTGGCTGCTAGTCTCACCACACTGCTTGGATGAATCCTAGACACAGCTCTTTGCTGCTTGAGCCCACAGGCTGCTCCCACCTGTAGCCCTCTCACAGGGATCCTTCTCTGCCTCGAATGCTCTAGCAGCTGTCATTGGTGCCTTCACCGCATCCCCTTGGGCCTCTACATTTCTGTGCTTGCAATCTGACTTCGACCTGCCAGCAGCTACATCTTCTTGCCCAGGTAGTTTCTCTCAGGCTAGTGTCCTCTGCTCGTGCAAATGCAGGTCAGAAGTGCCAGAGAATCAATGCCTGTGAAAGTAGCCCTCTACCCATGAGAGGTGAGTTGGTATATAAATGCCCCAGCTCGTCAGCCCTTTGGATGAGAAGGAGATTTAAAGGCATGTGTTTTATACTGGATCCCAAAGGGCCCAGCAGGATGAGGTTCTGTTGACACACAGGGCTCAGTGGCTTGATGACACACCCATTTGAGGCTGCCCTCCCTTCGCTGTTTCACTTTCCCACTCCCCAACCAGGGCTCCCCAGAATCACCTCTTAAACCACCTGCCTGTGAATCTTTGTCTCAGTTCTTCTTCTGGGAGAACCCAAACCAGCACAGCACCAACTCCACCAGATCTCCTGGAGAAACAGCATAGCACAGTGGGTAGGAGTGTAGATCCTGGAGTCATATTGCCAGGGCTTAAAACCTGTACCCACTGCTCAGTCATTTTTGAACTTGGGCTCTTGTGCTCTATTTTCACATCTGTAGAATGAGAAGTAACCAGAGTACTGAGGCCAAGAGCTCTTTCAGTTGGGGTGTTCAGAGTTTACCAGATAACATTTATTGAGTACTTACTGCATGCCAGTTTATTCTAACTGTAACACATTAATCCTCCTAGTGACATATCACTGTCTGATACTATATTCCATTTGCTTTATTCAACCTTTGCTTACCGTCTCCCTCAATAAGGCCCTTGGTCCAAAAGCAGAAGGACTCATTGTGTATTTGACCACTGTGTGCCTAGCATCTAGAAAATGGCCTAGCTCACAGTAGGTACTCAAGGCACATTTGTTCAGTAAGTGACTCTTAACACCATTCTTAAAAGGCCCTTGAAGAGTCCCCCACTGTGTACCTCTTGCTGGACAACAAAGATGGATGGCATGGTTCGAAAGCATCATGTGTTGGAGGTAAGGGTGGGCATCATGGACTTGGAGCCGGGCAGGGACTTAATTGAGTGTTGCGCTTGACTCTGGCTATATGTGTGGATGGACCCAGGCAGTTAGAGGCTGGAGACAGGATGCCTGCTGGAATTCTGGTTTAGCCTTAGGTAATGAGAGCTGAAGAGACAGGCAGTGCCAAGATCCTGGACACAGGTAGCAGTTGTGGGGAGGAAGGGGTGGGCTTGATCCGTGAGGGAGGAAAGAGGGAGTTTCTGAGGTCTGGAGCCTGGTTCCAGACTAGATGTAGATCAGTAAGAAATGCAGGAGGAAATGGGGGTGGGGAAGAGGTGGTGAATCTAGTTTGAACTATGTTAGGTTTGTAAAGTCTGTGGGTCTCCTGATGGGGACAGAGGTTGGTGGCCAGTTAGAAATACTGCTGTACCCCTTAGGACTGAGTTGAGGCATGGGGGTACAAGTTTGTGCCTATGTTTCCACATGGAAGAGGCTGAAGCAGCCCAAGGGGACGTGATCACCATGTGTCCAGAAAGAAGTTTCCTGGGCTTCTCCCCCTGGAGAGAATTCTAGACAGCCTTGTGAAGCTCTAGATGGGGCCAGGGCAGCCCTGAGGCCTGTGTTCCCCCTGAGCCCTGAACCACAACTTCTCTTTCCTTGCACTTGCACCAGGAACTCTGCCTCAAGGATGTGGGCCATTTATCTTCTCTCTCCTTTGCCTGGAATCCCCATGGCTCTGCCCTCGGCACTGGGAGGACTAAAGGCTACTTGACCAGCATCATCAGCAGAAGTCTAGAAGAAATGACAGCAAGAGACTTCACCCAGAGGCACCAGTGAAATGATCCTTGGAAAGCCTCCAGGAATGCAGGCTGTGACCGTTTGTAATCCCGAGCAGTCCACGGATGGGTCAGACTACCAACTGGACTGGATTCCCAGTATGAAGACTGTCCCCAGTACTTGGGGGCTGGTGAAAAGCATGGGTGCTCAAGTCCAGTCACCTTGGCTTACAATCTCTATTTTGTAGCCCAGTGTCCTCTGGCAAGTTGTGTAACTTCTTTGAGCCTCAGAATTCTAGTATATAAAATGAGCAAACGAACTGTGCTCCAGAGGGCTGTGGCAAGGATTACATGAGCTAAGTGATTTCAAGGACTCCCTATATAATATGCCTGGGTCAATTGTGGCTGTGATGATTTTTAGGAAGCACCTTTTTCTCCACCGGGAAAGTGAGCCTAGAGCAAGGGAACAGGTGCGTAAGGCCTGGGAGGGGCATAGCAGGAGCTGTGTGGAATTGACTCTTCACCTAGAAATGAGTAAACTGAGCCCCCCCCCCCCCACTGGAATCTTCTTCCTGCCCAGCGCAAGACCCTTTTTGGCAAGTATAGAAGCTGCAGAGGAGAGGTCTGATGAGCAAGGGAATGAAGGAAGGAAGGAGTCAACAGGGAATAATGAGCCTTCCATGCTGGCCTATAAGCACTGACCTTTCTCTGATTTCATGCTGCAGCTTGTAGGGGGGACATCCGAAATGCTGTCCCGCGAGGTCTCTCAGCTGCATGTGCACACGTGTGTGCGTGTCTGTGCGTGTGCAAGGGCATGTTGAGATTAACATGAGAATAAGTCATTAAGTGTTTAATCTTCTTGGTCCTTGATGGGCCCGCTCAGCAGACATTATCAAAGGCATAATTTCACATGCACTTGTTTTGGGGTTTCCATCCCTCTCAGCGTGGGCAGGGGTGGACTGCAAAGTGTCTCATGAATTAATAAAGAGACATCCACGTATTCAGCTTGGATGGCTATATTGACTTCATTTTAGGATTTGACCACAATAAATAGGGAAGAACTCATTTCCTGTCCAAGAGACAGAACCACTAATCCTCAGCAGGAGAGAATAGATTCTAGATAGGGATCTGAGATAGAGCAGGGAGGGATCCTTTCCTGAGAAAGAGATTTCCAGAACCAGTGTTCAATCCAGGATGTCACCTTGGAATTCTGAGTTTGGGTCCCGTGGAGGTCTCCAACTTGGCCAGGGTGCCTTGCGGTGTGAGCTTCCCTTCAGAAAGTTTGTCTTCTGAGGAAACAGGGCCACAAGGACAAAACACTGTGTGATTTACAGGAGTCTGTGAGTTAGAACTGATGATGTGTTTGCGCTGGAGGGGATTTTAGAATTCCTGCCCCTGCCTTCACCTTAGTTTCCCACCCACAGAAGGAGGAGGCCAAGCTATATCATTGCTAAAGGCCTTTTTGCACTAGCAACCCACACCTTGACTCAACACTCACGTGCTCTGGGCTATGTGCATGTGTGGGTGTGTGGGTGTGTGTGTCTTGTTTTGTCTAAAGCTTAAGGCGGCATTACTTGACTCACAGGGAGTGAACACGTGTATATGGGGTAATTTCTGGGCAGATGAACCCCACCCCTAGCATGGACTGTGTATAATTTTATAATCAAAATGAAGCACCTAAAGATGGGATGTGGGCAACATGCCCATTGTTGCCATGATAACCATGGGCACGTCTTCTAATTGGTCACGTCTTTGTCACATTTATGTTTAGCTAATACATCTATTGGAATAATGTCTGGATATCAGTGTTCATCAGAGTGAGTGGGGATTTTTTTCCTAATTTTTAAAAGTGAGCACTGAGTCCCTTTCTCCGGGCTGCAATGTTAGCACCCAGCAGACCCTTTGAGGCCCGAAGAAACAAGGGTAATTCGTGTCCTGTGTCTCAGGAGGTGGCCATGCTTAGCTTCTTGCCGGCCTGGTGTTATGCCATTGATCATTGATCAATGCTTCCTTCACTGAGTTCATAGTGACCTTTCTTTTGGGGGAGAAGGGAGGTGTTAGCCTAGAAAGGAATAGTTCACCTTGGAAGAGGTTGGTCCTAACACCTTTCTGCCCAGAAGTTGGGACCACTGATTATTAAACCACAGAGCAACTCCTAGAGTTACTGAACTGAATGGGAATGTTCACCCTGGCACTCCTTGGCCCAGACTTTTCCAATTCTTATTTCTGCTTTTTAACTTCGATTTATCACCTCCTTTATTCTCTTGCTTTTAGTTGCCACTCATTGGCATGTACCTTGTTACTCAAATATGACATCTCAGCATCTTCCTCCTGTCTTTCTCTCATACCCCATATCCATCAATTCTTGTGAGTTCTATCTCCAAAATGTATCTTCAGTCCATCTTCTTCTCCCCATCTCTGAGGGGTCACCACATCCTCATTGCTTGCCTAAAAGACTGCAGATATCTGCTAACTGGGCTCCCTGCTCTCCTGTGATTCCCCCCTCTAAGCTATTTCTCACCAGTAACAGAAAGGATTGACATAACCCCTTCAAGTGTCTCACAGGCTTCCATCCTCACCTGTCAGATGTCTTTTCACTATAGAATAAAATGCCAAGAATTTACTGTGGCCCATAAGTCTGTGTGTCCTGGCAGTCGTTATGTCTCCGACCTCATTCCAATGACAGTGGACTTCTTTGTGTTTCTAGAACAGGCTCGTCTGTTCCCCACCTCTGGGCCTTTGGTTTGTCTCCTCTGCCTGGACGTTCTTCCCTGAGAGCTTCCTGTGACTGGCTACCTCTCATCCTTCAGGTCTAAGCTTGAAGGTCACCTCTCAAAGATGCTTGCCCTGACCACCAATCCAAATAAGACACTCTACAGTTTTCTCTAAGTATCACTGAACTCACCACAGTCTGTAATGATTTATCTTTGTTCACTTTTTCATTATCTGTTTGTTCTCCTAGACCATATATTCTAGAAGGGTAGGGACCGTATATGTCTTAACTACTGTGGTATCCTCAGAACCTAGTATATGAGCAGCCTAAGATGCAATGACAGAGTACTGCAAACGGGCTAGTTTAAAATGGCGGGAATTTGTCCTCAAACAGCTCTGAAGGTCGGAAGTACAAAACCGAGGTGTCGGCAGGACCAGTCTCCTATGCTGGGCTCTAGAGGAGGATCCCTCCTCGCCTCATGCAGCTCGTTGTCTTGTGGCTGAGTTGTTCAGGTTCTGCCCCTGTGGTCATATTGCATTCTCCTCTTCTTTCTATCAAATCTCCCTGTCCCTCACTGTTGTCAGGACACTTGTCATTGGATTTAGGACCCCCCCCCCCAGATCATTCAGGATAAACTCCTCCCCTCAAAATTGTTAGTCACATCTCTTGACTTTTAAGGTTATATTCACAGGTTCTGGGGATTCGGATGTTGACATATCTTTTCGGGGGCCACAAGTCAGCTTGTACTTGGTGAAATGCCTGGTACTTGGTGAAATGCCCGGTACTCCAAAAAAATGTTGAGTGAATGAGTAAATCATCACAGTGAGGGCTTCTGTGATCAGAGAATCTAGGCGGCTTGCCTCATTGACCGTCACCCATGATTAGAAATACTTGCCCTTAGGCGTCCTTTCCAAGTGGGTGCTCACCGTGCTGCATTAGTATTTGCCTGCACACCTGAAGTGTGTGTTTCACCCATCATCCTGGCACCACAGGTGTCTCTTGGGCCTTCTCTTTGTTCGGAGACCCTCTGCATCACCCACTGAGGAGGAAAAAGTGGATTCTCTAAAGCAGAAGAGTGGCAGATATTTCAGTTAGAATCTTGAAAGGAAACAGGTTTCACCCCAGTGGATCAGATGAAGAGGTTTTAATGAGAAGACCATCTATATTGGTGTAGGAAGGGCGAAGGGGACAAACCGGGATGGTGATGTCTCCAGTGGGAAGTTATTACCACCCCTAGGAAAAAAGGGACGGAGGAGGACATAATGTTGACAGAGCCCCGTGAGAGGTAACAATGGAGGGGGGCTGCCTGGCATGAGCTATAGTCATAGAGGGATGATGGAAAAGCAGGAAGTAGAGAAATACCCAGGCTGTCTCTCCTACCCCCTGATCTACTGGTGCTCCCCATGGGCAGAGCCCAACCAGAGCCAGAGGAAAAGAGAGCTGGTAGGTGCTGCCCATGGTCCATAGAGGTCAGTTTCCTGGAGCACAGAGCCAGGAAGAAGACAGGGCATGGGTTTGGGGGAGAGGTACATGGAAAATAACCAACAAAGCAGGTTAACCAGCAGCAAGTCTATTCGAGGGATCAGAGATGCAGGAGGCTGGAGGGGCTGTCACCCTGTCCAATGTAAGTGAGCAGCAAGTAAGAAATGTGGGGTTGATCTCTCCTTTCTTCCTTCCCCTACCATTGCCATCCTATGGAGGCAGGGAGTCCACCTCTGTCATTTTAACAGTGGCAGTACAGCTGTCATCAGTCTGTGCGTGGGGACCAGAAGAAGCTAGCCATGTCTGCAAAGTGTCTGGAGGATTCAGACACCGAGCAACACAGAGGAGGAGTCCTGTGGACAGTAGGGGCTGAAGCTCACCAAGATGGTACCAGCGGGCAGGGAGGGGACCCCAGCGGGAATTTTTTTTTAAAGATTTTACTTATTTATTTGACACAGAGAGAGAGATCACAAGTAGGCAGAGAGGCAGGCAGAGAGAGAGGGGGAAGCAGGCTCCCTGCTGAGCAGAGAGCCTGATGCGGGGCTCTATCCCATGACACTGAAATCATGGCCTGAGCTGAAGGCACCTGAGCTGAGTCACCCAGGTGCCCCTCCAGCAGGAATTTTAATTCCATTCTGGGTTTCATGGGTTCATTCCCTGCCTCTGACTCAGGATTATAAAAACAAAGTGTGGCTTTTTACTTGCCTGTTGGACTAGAGGAGAGGAGAACTAGGATGACCGTTCTCAGCAAGCTTGAACTTGAGTGACCAGAGAGCTGTCCAGCTGAAAGCACAGACTACATGTCTCCCCTGGACAGCCCAGCGTCTGAGCTGAATGCATGCTCCTTCTCCTCACGGAGCATATCCCTGTGGCTTTGGGAATGATGGATTTTACAAAGTACGACACTTTTACCCTTTTCCCACGTTCCTTTCAGTTTGGTAAGTTGAATTTAAGGAATTTAAAAAAATTTACTGGAAGAATAAGATGAAGCATTGGAAATATTAGAAAGGATGAGTTCCCTCGCTGTGAAGCACTGGAGTAGAGAAAGCTTTGTTGTGTCCTCAGGTCTTCTCTGCAGGCTGTTTTGGGTCTTCCTGAGTTGCTGTCAAGCCCTCACCTCCTTCCCTGTGAGCAGGAGGTCATGTTGGCTTCGCTCGGTTTTCTCTCTGATCCTTGTGAGCTCTGTGGCCTCTGCTGCCTCTGAGGCAGAATCTCACTTCATTAAACAGGACAATCAATTAGGCTTGTTCATGCTGTACTACATCATCGAGCAGTTTCTCTCAAGACAGGGCTAGGTTCTTGTATCTATTGACAGCTCTATGGCAGGGGTGCCTTCCAGTGGGCAACCTGCTCTGTCCTGGATTGCAGGCTGAGCCCTGTGTTCATTGTGAGGAAGTCCAGAAGGCTGTGGTGATCATGTGTGCCAAGCCCCTGATTTGGGGAGTCAAGACACCCGGCGCAGAGGGGTGTCCTGTCAGGCACGAAGCCTGAAGGAAGGTCCAAGACGGAACAGAGGTCCCTTGATCAAGACAAAGTGGTCCCAGGTCTTGGAAAGCTGTGAAGAACCATCATCCTTTTTTCTTTATGGTAGAAATACCTTTAAGGTTTTGGTCATTGTATGAGTAAGGAAAACTTCTCATTGCAAGATTTCAAACAATTCAAGTCTGTGTGGAATAGTTGATGAGATTCCTTTACCATCTCAACTCACAGCGTTAACGTTGCTCTGCTCACAGGGGATATTTCCTGATTTTTAAATGTCTACATCACATACACACACGCATGGCTGCTTTAAAGCTGGGGTCAAACCTACACCTACTTTCCTGTATCCTACTTGTTTTATGGTAGAATATATGGGCAGCCTCCTGCTTTTATACAGAATCTGTTTCTGAATGATGTTCGGAAGTGAAATATGCAAAAGGGAATAATCAACGTACATTTTCTCTGGTGATTGCAGTTGTGGAGATCTCAATTATTCTGTCAGCCTGTTCATATGCTCACAATTTGTTCTTCTACTTTGCAGTTGACCACAAAGTCCGTAAGCCTAAGTCTGAGGAGCATCAAATCAGGGCTAAAGACTTTCTCCTTGTAGTGCCCCAGTGATTTGTTTCAATTTTATGAAGCCTCTAAAACCTTGTCTCCTTGTTGTAAATATCAACATTTTAATTTCTCTTCTTCTTAACTCACTTTTATAAGGCAACAAGGATATGACGCAATAAAACATTCAAGAATAATTGGGCAAACCTGCCCAGCCAGGCTCTTTAACCTGGATTGGAGGCTGGCAGTCCCTGCCCCCTGCCCCTACACCTCGGGGGTAGCTCCTTCTGTTGCGTTCTGAAGGTCCAGATCTGACACTTGAGTGGCAGCTTATGAGGTCTCTATGTGTGGTTTTCAGAAGTATGCACTGTTCCCTTGGGGCACCTGGGTGGTTCAGTAGGTTGTGAGTCTGCCTTCGGCTCAGATCATGATCTCAAGGTCCTGGGATTGAGCTCTGCGTTGGGCTCCCTGCTCAGTGGAGTTGGCTTTGCCCTTTCTCTCTGCTCCCCCCAACTTCTGTGCTCTTTCTCTCTTAAATAAATGAATAAAATCCCCCCGAAAAGGGATGGGGAGAAGAAGTATGAGCTATTCTGAAGTTGAAATTATAAAGTCAATGATACCTATATCCTAGATTTCTTTCTGGCAATGTGAGCTAATTCTGCTCTTTAAGAAGGACAGAGCTTACTACAAGCACATCAGGCAGCTCATGGACAGGTTGGGGGCCAAAGAACTGGGTTTGGAGCTCTGCTTTGAGGAACTATAGTCAAACCCACATGGCACAACTGCCCTGATGAGGATACAGCCCCAAGAAGCCTGAGGTGCTGCAGCTGGCTTTGCTGAAATCATCCCTGCCCCCAGCACTTCTGTGTCAGAAACAGCCCAGCAGGTCCTAAAGCAGGCCAGCGGGACCGCGCTCTGCACCAGTGAAATCTGGCCCTCTCTGATCCTGCTTCCTCTCTTCCTTCTTGAAGTGTTGTATGGTGCGGCTCATTGGTGGAACAGGGTACACACCTGTGTCCTGGCTACAAAGGAGGCTGGAAGTGAGACTTCTGCTTCTACTTCGGGGAGAGGGTATCATAAGAGGGTTGATTCCCTGAACATTAGAAAGATGGGAAGCATCTGGGAATGTAGGAAAAAAAAAAACCCACCAAAACCCAACATCTACAAGTAGAAATACTTATAGTGGATGATTTTAAATGCTTCATGGTATTGTATATTATGCATATACTATAATTCATTGAGCAGATTCCTCATCATCATACATTCATATAATTTCCTTTGCTATTAAAAAATTAGAAGCTGTGTTACAATAAACATCTTCGCATATATGCTATACACACACACATACAAACATGCAAATGTATTTGTATACTTGACTTATTTTTATAGGATTAATTCTCAGGATTAGAAGCCCTCAGCACAGGTTGTTTAAAATCTTATATTTTGAATACACCTTGGGTCAGCATAGCCATGGCAGCTCTTGTCCTTTCTGCCTGTGTCTCCCGACTGTCCCTGTGCACCATTGCCCAGGGCCCCATGCTGGCCATGACCCCACGGAGGCTGGGTCAGGGACGGGCATTCCCCAGCCCGCCTCACTGCTTGCACACTTCCGAGTTACACACTTGTGCCGCCGGTTTAATGATGCACCCTCTTTGATGTTAGAGGGAAGCACGGACCATGTTCTTTACAGCTTGAAGCTCTGTGACAAGGTTGACCCAGAGAAGCTCTCAGTAAATTCCCACTTTGCAAAAGACTAGGGCTTAGGCAGTTTGGACCAAGTGGAGATTATCATGGCCGTGGAGGAAAAATTTGGTTTGAGGTCGCTGATACAGATGGGGAGGAGTTAATGCGTCCCCCAAAATTGTAGGTTACATTGCAGAGAAGAAGGGTGTATATGAATAAAATACCAAAGCCCCCTTTACCCCTGAGACAAGAGTCAAAAGATGCTGGTGAGTGTCTGGAAGTGAGAACGTGTTTTGGCATTACTGCTGCCTTTGACAGAGTAATTGTGTTTAGACTTGGATTTAAAACGTCTGTTTTGCCCTTGGAAAAAATGTATAAAACCAAAAAAATCTTATATTTTAATCTATTTTATTTTACTTTAAAGATTTTATTTATTTATTTGACAGAGATAGAGACCGTGAGAGAGGGAATACAAGCAGGGGGAGTGGGAGGGGGAGAAGGAGGCTTCCCGCCAAGCAGGAAGCCCAATGTGTTGCTTGATACCAGGATCCTGGGATCATGACCCAAGCCAAAGGCAGATGATCAAAGACTGAGCCATGCAGGTGCCCCTTTAAAGATTTTATTTTCTTTGTCAGAGAGAGAGAGAGAGCACAAGCAAGGGGAATTGCAAGCAGGGTAGGCACAGGGAGAAGCAGACTCCTCGCTGAGCAAAGAGCCCGAGGTGGCACTTGATCCCAGGACCCTGAAATCATGACCTGACCTGAAGGTCACCCAGGCCTTAACTGACTGAGCCACCGAGGTCTCCCCATTTTAATCTATTTATAACATTGTCTTCATAAAACTTGCTGAAATGGCTCTCAACAAAGATAGATCATGTTTTTGAGGTGTTGCCAAGTTTAGGGAGTTTAAATAATACCTACTTTAACCACTTTAAATAAAGTGATCAACACATGCGTATGTCTGTATGGTAGAAATGAGATATTATTATAATATAATTGTTAATTATTATTATAACCAGAATATCTTGAATAAATGGAATGATCCCTTGCCCTACAGAGCCTGGTAACAGACATCAAACTATACTAGCAATTCAGAGGTCTCTGCATGGATTTTCCGGTCTATCAACATGGTTACTGTGTGGCTAGGTCTCTGTGATCCATTTTTGTCATGCTCCCATAAGCCCTTAAGAATATTGACTCCAAGTGGTTCAAATAACCACAGGGTTGCTGCGTGTCATTGTACAGTAGTGATCCCATCACAGTGTAGCCTGGGGAAATTGTGCCCTTGGAGTGCCGTGTATAACCTGTATTCCAGTACAGATCACCTCTCCCAAGCCAAGCAAAAGGGGTCACTTGGAAGTCCTTCCAGTACTTTGTATGGACATCTAATTCATTTATCTAAGGTAACTGATTATGAAACATTAAGCCTGTTTCCCTTCCAGAGCAGCAAGTCAGCTATGGTGACAGTTCCTAAGTACATAAGAAATGTATCTTGAATTCTGTGACATTTTACATTCCCAGCTTCGCCCAGCAGCCAATGGCTTCTTCTTGCAAGTGACATATTGATTGTACACACATGCAAGGTGACTATATTGTGCTCAGTATTTTGAGCTCATCATCTGTTATCCCATTCTCATTGTCATCCTCGGCCCAGACAGTATCAAATTGGAAGCAGTAGTGTAGAAAATTATGAAGAAATCAGAAAAGACTACAGCTGTAAAATGAATCAGGCCATTGCTCCACGTTTAGCACTTCCCCTGATGTAAACACCCCGCTCATTTCCGTGCCCTGTTAGGAGGTCCCGGAACTGGGAGGGTACTGGGATCATCAGAGCTGAACTCTGACCTTGCTTTGAAGTTAAGTACCAGCTGTCCCTAAGAGCAGCAGATTCTGTTGCTGGAGAAACCATGTCATATCTTGGAGGCCGTAGGGTGGCTCACCAAGGTGTGACAGTGAGGAAGTAGGGATCGACACATGGTGATTTATGTGGCTGTGAGTGGCAATTTCACTCTTAGAGGCCACCAGGGATGGCCTGTTCCCCCAGGTTTTATGAGATTCTCATTAATCACACCTCTCCAGGTGGATTTGTGACCAGAGGGATAATGTTGCTAGTTGGCATAAAGTAGGTGCCGCTCCGTCAGGGTGGATAATTTCATGCATCATCAGAGTGAAAAGCATTAATGAATGGCATGTGGGCAAGGCGCACCGTGGAAACCATGGGCTCCTCTGTCATTGTTCTGTGCCTGTTGTCACTTTTGTGTTTGCTTAACGTACCTGCAGTGGATGTGAATGGGGTGTGCATTTTAATGTTAATTCAAACCAGTGCAGATTCTTTCTTCTTGTTCTAAAAACTCAGTTCTACTCTTTTTTCCCTAGTTCACGGAGTCTAGCCAAGGAGGATAGTGTTAGGGAGTGTCTCTGTTCCAGGTGCTGTGGGAAAGGATAGTGCTAGGGAGTGTCTCTGTCCCAGGTGCTGTGGGAAAGGATAGTGCTAGGGAGTGTCTCTGTCCCAGGTGCTGTGGGAAAGGATAGTGCTAGGGAGTGTCTCTGTCCCAGGTGCTGATCCTTCAGCATCTGTGGGAAAGATCACCTTGGCTGGGGATGGCCTTTTGTCTCCCGCCCATGCTCAGCCCCTGGCTGGTAGCACAGAGGCTGTAGATCAAAGCTTGCTTGTTCTCATTGTTATGGGGCCTCCTGAAGCTGGGGTGTGAGAAGTAATGTAGAGGAGAAGGCATTCCCCTTAAGAAAGGCCTGGCTGGACCCTCCATTCCATGCAGGTTCTTCCTGCACACTGCCCTTCCCTGCTCCCAATGGGTCCCCCTTTCTTCCTGCAGAGATCCTGCCCTGCCTGGAACCCTCCAACTTGCCTTCGAGCTCTGGGTTCGCTTTGGAAGCAGGCAAGCTCTGAGGACAGCTGAGGACCTCTCCCACAGAAAGGGCTAGGACTGTCTGCAAATCCCAACATTCTCCAGGGTTACCCTGTGGACTTCATGCATTTTTTTCTGTTCACTTGGTGTTGGAGAGAACCGGACATGCTATCCACAGACCATCCGCTCTCTGAAACTCATTGTCCCCATTCATGTAAATCATCCAAATGACAAGTGTCTGTGGATCTATTGCCACACTAATGTCAGGATTGAGGACACAGTAGTAAACCAAATAGATAAAAGTCCAGCCCTCAGGGAGCTTCTGTTTCAGTGGGGAGAGATAAACAAACAGCAAAATATAGAGGTTTCTGAAAGAAAATAAGTGTCATGGGAGAGGAATAAAGTAGGGAAAGGGGAAAGGTCATGGTAGGATGGGGAGGAGTGAAAATTTTAGGTAGGCTGGTCAGGAAAAGCCTTACGGGGTGGGGGGCAGAGCTTTGCAGAGGAAATGAGCCCAGTGGGTGCCTGGGAAAGGGCATCCTCAGGCAAGAGTGTGCCTGGAGCATTCAGGAATTACAAGCAGGCCAGTGTGACTATTTCAGAGTGAGCAAGGTGGGGAGAGGAGGACACAAGTCAGAGCAATGCAGAGCCTCATTGTGTAGGGTCATAAAGGCCCCTGTGAGGATTTGGGGTTTTCCTTGGAGTGAAATTAGAAGTCTCCGAGGGAGGGGTCAGGAACAGAAGTGGCATGGTCTAACTGATGTTGGAGAGGACAGCCCTGACATCTGTTCTGAGAATAGTCCTGGGTGGGTGGAGCAGGAGCTCAGTGATATGGCTGGCAAGAGTGGAGGGGTCACTGCAAAGGCAGTGACAAGTTGTCTGCTTTGGGATCTATCAGACAAGAGGAGCTGAGAAGATTGACTGGTAGAGTGGATTGAGATGTGAGGGAAGGGAAGAGCCAAGGATGGCTCTAAGGTTTTGGACTGAGCAAAAGGAAGGATGAAGCTTCCGTTCACTGCATGATCTGAAGAAGATTACATGGCTTAGCTTTGGGGATATAGCCAGGTCAGGAATTTGGGCTTGAGCTCCCTAAGCCCAAGATGCTGAGGATGGTTGGATGCTGCAGCTCAGGAGAGAAGTCCGGGCTGGAGACACAAGTCTGAGCTTTCATCTTACACAGAGTGATGAAGGCCACAGAGTTGGAAGCACTCTCCAACATAGTGAGTGAAGAGATCCCAGGACTAGGAGCCAGAACTCCCCAGCATTTAGAGGAAGGAGACATAAGTGGGAACCAGCATAGCAGACTGAACAAGAATGTTTAGGGTAGTGGGGAGAAAGAAGCCAGAGAGAATGACTTTCCAGAAGGTAAATGGAGGAAATGTTGTTAACACAGGAAGTGATGGGCTGATCACTAGACTGCAAGTTCATGTGCACAGGGGCCTTATTCCTTTTTATTCTATGCTTGATCTCCAGCCCCTGAAGTAGGACCGGACACCTAGCAGCTGCTCAATGAAAGGATATTTTTGAATGAATAAGCAAGTCAGGTAAGATGAGGCCTGGGAATTTTCCCCTGGATGTAACGTAGCCACTTGGAGGTTGTGTGTGACTTTACAAGAGCAGTTTCAGAGGAGGAGTGGGGATGAAAAGACTCTTTGGGGTGAGCTCCCAGGCTGAGGATGTGCTGGCATGGGACAGAGAACTGAGAAATGAGCTTGTAGCTAGAGGAGGTAAGGCACTGAATCCAGTCTGTCCTGTCACATCATTAATGGGGCCACCTTCCAAGAGCTGGCTTTCATCCTGTCATTGCTGTACCTCCACAGCACAAAGCCCAAACTCCCCTGCTGCAATCCAGCCACCATCCATCCTCTAGCCTTTGCTTTTTGCTGTCCTTCTACTCACACTTCCATTCCAGCTGAGCAGTGTAGATCCCAGCTGTCCTCGTTACCAGCTGTGCAACTGTGAGCAAGTCACCCCACCAATCTCAGCCTCTGTTTTGGGATGGTCACGGGATTTTTCTATGCAGCTATTAAGGGAATCAGTGCTAGCATTCAATTGGTCTTCAATAAGTAGCAGTAATGTTTATTCCTGTTTTTGTGCATTTGATTATTGTGTTGGTTTCAATCCCCCCATAGTTTATGGATCACAGTCCTCTCCAAGACCCTATTCAAGGCTGTCCATTCATTTCTGCATAGTGATAATAATAGTAGTAGCAGTCAATATTTACATAGTGCTTGCTCTGCACTAAATGAATGCTTATGTCTGTCGATTCATTTAATTCTTGGAGCAACCCTAAATGGTAGATTCTATTATTGTTCCCATTCTGTGGAAAAGGAAACTGAGACACAGAGTAGTTAGATGCCTTATCTCAGGTTCCATAGCTTATAGGTAGAAGAGTCAGGTTGTTTCATTCTTTTACTGAGTAGCCACTGTGAGCCAGACTCTGCCCTAGATCCTGGGAGATTAGAAATGTAAGACTCTATCTGTGTCCTTAAGGAACTCACAGCCTGGCCTTCCTTAGGGCCAAGGCCTATCTTTTGAACTCCCATAGCTCTTACTACCTGTCCCACTCATGGGGCACTCAGGCTGCTGAACGTTCCCCTGATGTTTTACACTGCAAGCTCCTTGAGCTTGGGTTTCTGTTCTGGGACCTTTGAGTCTTGGAATCTGGATCTTGTCTTGCATATCACCAGAACTCAGTAAATAGCTTATATGAAATGGCTATTTGTCCCAACAGCCTCTCCATGTTGTTTATTCATTCATTCGACACTTATGTATTGAGGGACTGTCATGAGCCAGGTGCTAATGTGGGTCCTGGGGACTCAGTAGTGGAAAAGACAGAGTTTCTGCCCACATGGTACCATGCACTAAGAGTTGGCACTGTGCTTCTGGACTTTACTGCCTCCTTCCCTCATGCACTGTCATTCGTGTCCACAGTAGGGCTTCTCCCCTCACCATGTGAGTTAGATTGGACTCAATTGGATTTTGTTGGGGGAAGAAGAAGGAATGGTGATATTTGCACTGGTTTTGCAAACTCAAGAAGGAGGAGTCTGGGAAAATTTAAGGAGCTGGTAGAGTTCCAGATCCACGCACCTTTCCTATATGAATAACAGGGATTTGTCTTTCCAGATTGGCTGTGGAAGCAATTGGCTTATTTCACTTCAAAACCACCATTATCCAGCATATAAACACAATACTGTCTGCAGGTCACCTTGTCCTCCCTGACCATGGGAGTCCTGTTGAGTTTTAAGTTCACTAACCCCCTTGGGGAATTCTGATCCTCAGAATACCTCATGCATTTGATTCATCATTAAAGCCTCCTAAAAGCAATACATCCTTACTTCCTAACTACCTTCATATGTGAAATAGCAGGGGGCTGTTTTCCATTCCAACTTAGATGTAAAGAACAGATGGGATGGCAGTAAGATGTCTACGGTCTCCTTCCTATGTTTTTTTTAAAAAAGAATAAAATAGGCAAGAGATCAATAAAATGCCAAGTAGAGAAACTATGTATTCCTTTATCCTATACCAAGGAGATCCCATTGTCTGTAGTCTCTTGCTTTTAAAACTGTGTGTGTACACACACACACACACACACACACACACACACACACACACACACACATACACACATATATGTACACACACATATATATAGAAAGAGATTGTATACAAACCATATATATAAACTGTATATATGTATATGTATTTATATATAAACTGTGGGTGGACAAGGCAATTCTCTGTAGCCTGTATTGCCTAGGGAAAATCCATTTTCAAGCTGCTTTCTCTGGAATATGAAAGTCCTCACTGCAGAAAGTCACACAAAAAATGTCAGAGGAACAGGACACGAGGACACCACTGTATAGTTGTTTTCTTAGTAACGTGTCTGACATATCACACATCTCAGCTAATATCATCTGTGTCAGTACCTCTCAAATGGTGGTATTCCAGAGGATCCATATGGCTACTTAAAAAAAAAAAAAAAGTCAATGAGTGGACTTCCATTTCTAGGAAGATAGAGAAGACAGATTTTCCCTTAGTTCTTCCCACTAAGTACAACTTAGTAACCCTGGACATTATATATGAAACAAACATAGGAAGACTATGAAAGGTGAAGAGAAGGCAGACCCATAGGACTTCACGACCCAAGGAACATCACTGTGGTGAGTGCCCTGGGTTTTCTTTTTGCCTCATATGTCCCAGAGTTGGAGCTGAAGAACCCAGAAATCTTGAACTGCCAACAGGTACAGACTAAAAACCCCAGCAAAAGCCTTCTTTCTGTAGCATAGAACCAAGAAAGGGACAACCAAATAAGACAGAAAACTTTTAGACAATAACCATTCTACTCCAGTCAAGGACCATAGAATAAACACTAGCCCCAGCCCTATTCACACCAGTGAAGTTCAAAGAGGTGAATCTAGATTTCCACAAGGTGCCCCAGTCCCCTTCCAGGAATGGTGTCAGAGAAGGCTGAGTAGGGAGCCTGGACTTCTACTCCACCTTGCAGGAACAAGGAACCCCTATTCTTTATTGTCGAGGTGGTATCAGAGGAGGTCTAATGGAGTCAGGACTTAATCACTGCCTCTCCCTTGTTAACCAGGTCACTTTTTCTCCACATCTCCTCACCCCATGCTGTCAATAGAAGTCATGTGGTGGGCTGTAATGTGGTACTCCTGCCCTAGGTTTCAGTGGAAGCCTACGAGGGAAGTCAAATTGCCACCCCCCCAGCAGTAATAGGGAGTCCTCTGCCCCCTTGGGTGTCAGTAGAAGCTGAATAAAGCACCTGGACTTCTGTACCTACTTGGCAGTAATAAGACAACCCCTCCTCTTCTAGCTAAAACAGGTTTCAGTAAGATTGCAAGTGTTGATTAACCTGACTGGTAGTCATTTCACAAAGTATACATATGTCAAATAATCACATTGTACTTAAAAAATATAGTATTCTATTTGTCAGTTACACTTCAATAAAGGTGGGAAACAGAAAAATAAGATCCAGAGTCTCAAAACACAATATTCAGAATGTACAGGCTCCATTCCAAAATCATTCATCATACAAAGAATCAGGAAGATCTCAAACAATGGGAAAAAAATTGATGCCAATACTGATATGATAGAGACATTAGAATTATCCGACAACGGGACGCCTGGGTGGCTCAGTTGGTTGGGCCGCTGCCTTTGGCTCGGGTCATGATCCCAGGGTCCTGGGATCAAGTCCCACATCTGGCTCCTTGCTCAGCAGGGAGTCTGCTTCTCCCTCTGTGTCTGCCTGTCATTCTGCCTACTTGTGCTCTCTCTCTCTCTCCCTCTCTCTCTCTCTCTCTCTCTCTGACAAATAAATAAATAAATAAATATCTTTAAAAAAAAATTATCTGACAAGACTTTAAGAAAACTGTGCTATCAGTGTTTCAGTGAGATATTATGAACATACTTGAGACAAAAGGAAAAACAGAAATTCTCAATAACTAAATAGATGATATAAAAAAGAACCAAATGAAAATTTTAAGACTGAAAAATATAGTGAAATGTAAAATGTAATGGATGGGTTTAATAGCAGAATGGAGGAGGCAAAAGAAATAATGATGAATTTGAAGAAAGAACGAAAGAATCCCCAATTTGAACAACATAAAGAAAATAGACTGAAATTAACAAAGTCACAGTAACCTGTGGAACTATGAGAAAAGGCTCTAACACTTGTGTTATCAGAGTCCTGAAAGGAGAGGAGAAAGAGGGCAAGACAAAAAAAAAAAAAAATGTGAACAGAAATAATGGTAGAAAACAGAGTAGAAGCCTTAATTTCTGGATTCAAGAAGATCAGAAACTGCAAAGAGGATAAATTCAAACAAATCCATACCACCACACATTATAGTCAAACTTCTGAAAACTAAAAACAATAAAAAAATCTTGAAAGCAGCAGGAGATATTACACTTTGTATGTCAAAAACCATTTGAATGACAGAGAACTTCTTACTAGAGACTATAAAGGCCAGAAAGAAGTGGCACAACATTTTTGAATGAATAAAAGAGACCTGTCAACCCAGAATCCTATATCCAGAGAAAATATCTTCAGGAATGAAGGAATATTCAAGACATTCTCGGTAAAAGGAAAAATAATAAAATTATGCTTCCAGAGGAACTATTGTAAAAAACTAAAGAGAGTTTTCTAAAAGTAAAAGAAATAACAACAACAACAAAAAATCTTGGAAGATCAAGAAGGAAGAAAGGATATGTAAGCAAGAACATGGGTAAATACAACAGGTTTTTCTTCTCAAATTTTCTAAATTATGTTTCATGTTTGAAACAAAATTGTTATACTACTTGTAATTCTAAGTGTCTGTAGAGAAAAGATTTAAGACAATTATAAATGAAAATGTAGCGGTATATAAAGGAAGGTAAAGTTCTTATACTTGAATGGGTAAAATTGCTAAATCAGTAAACTGTAGAAGTTATGTATAGATGATGTAATACTTTGGCAGTCACTAAAAATCTATATATAGAGAGGTGCACTCAAAACACTACAGATAAATCAAAATCGGAACTCTTAAAAAATCTTCCTCACAAGAAGGCAGGAAAAAAAGAGAAATGGAAAAAAGAACAGGCAACAACAACAACAAAATGACAGGCTTAAGCATTAACATATCAATTAAATTTTAATGGTCTAACTATACCATTTACAAAACAGAGATTCTCAGAGTTAGTTTAAGCAATGATCTACTATATGCCATTTATAAGAATCTCACTTAAAATATAATTATCTAGGGAGGTTGAGTATAAAAGGATGGAAACATTAATGAAAAGAAAGCCAGACTGGCTGTATTAATAGCAGGAAAGGTAGATTTCAGAGCAAAGAAAATCCTAGAGACAGAATCATCATACAATGATAAGAGGTTTGGTTCACAAAGAACACATAGCAATCTTAAATGTGTATGCAGCAAACAACAGAGGTGTAAAATATGTGAAACAGAAACTGAGAGAACAGAAAGGAAAATAGACAAATTATAGTTGGAGACTTCAACACCCACCCCCCCAACAACTGATGGAACAACTAGATAGAAAATCACCACAGATATAGAAAACTCAACAGCACCATCCACCAACATAATCTAATGAACATTTATAGGACACTCTACCCAACAACAACAGAACACACATTCTTTCCAAGTGTGCATGGAACATATACCAAGATAGACCATATCCTGGGCCAAAAAATAAACCTCAACAAATTTAAAAGAATGGAAACCATACAGGGTGTGTTCTCTAACCACAGTGGAATAATACTAGAAATCCATAACAGAAAGATGACAAGAAAATTTTCAACACTTGGAGACAAAACAATACATTCCTAAACAGCCAAGAGTTAAAGAAGAACTCTCAGGGAAGTAAAAAGTACATTAAACTGAATGAAAATAAAAACATAGCATGTCAAAATTTGTGGGACACAAAGCAGTGATGGGAAGGGAATTTATAGTACTAAATGCATACATTAGGAAAGTCTGAAATAACTAATCTAAGTTTATACCTTGAGAACTCAAAAAAAAAGAGCAAAATAAACCCAAAGCAAGCAGAAGGAAGTAAAAAATAAAGGTAGCAATACAAACTGAGAAACCAATAGAGAAGAGTCAGTGAAAAAAAGAGATTTTTTTTTTTAAAAGATCAATCCACAAAATTGGCAAGACTCTACCAATCTTGAGAAAGAAACAAAGGGAGAAATCACAAATTACCAGCATTAGGAATAAAGTAAGAGATAACCATTACAGATCCTGCAGACATCAAACAGAATAAAGTCGTAGTATAAACAACTCTACATGCCTAAATTTTACAACTTGGAAGAAATGGAGCAATTTTTCAAAAAACACAAACTTCCACAACTCACCTAAAACTAAATTGATAATTGGACTGGTTCTAAACTATTAAGGAAGGTGAATTAATAGTAAAAAATTGCCCCATAGGAAATGTTTAAGGCCAGATGGTTTTACTGGAGAATTATACCAAGAGACTTAGCACCAATTCTATGCAATCTGTTCCAGAAAATAGAAGAGAAGGGAAGGTGTCTTGATTCATTTTACAATGTGACCCTGATACCAGAACCAGACAAAACACCACAGAAAGCTAAAGATCCATTTTCCTCATGAATATAGACACAAAAATCCTAAACAAAGTATTAACAGAACATTCAGCAAAGTATCAGAAGAACTATATACCATGACCAAGTGGGGTTTATTGCAGAGACGTGAAGCTAATTCAGTATTTTAAAACAATCAATGTTATTTACCATATAAATAGCTAAAGAAGAAAAATCACATGATCACATCAATTCAGAAAAAAAAACATTTTACAAAATTCAATCCGTTTATAATAAAAACTTTAAAAAATAAGAATACAGAAGAACTTCAAATCCATAAAGACCATCTACAAAATATCTACTGCTGACCTTGTACACAGTTATGAAAAGGTGCACATTCTCTCTCTAAGATCAGGAACAAAACAGGAGGTCTGCTCTTAAGATTCTCATTCAACATAATGCCAGAAATTTTAGCCCATGTAATAAGGCAAGAAAAGGAAATAAAAGACAAACATGCCACAAAGAAATAAAATGGTCCTTATTTGAAGATGACATGATTATCTGAATAAAAAATTCCAAGAAATAAAAAGTTTGTTCAGGGAAATTATAGGATACAAGATAATCTACTAAAGTCAATGGTATTTCTATATACCTATATATGGTATTTCTATATACCTATATATGGTAATTCTATATACCTAAAATTAACACATGCATACCAAAATTAAAAATATAAAACCATTAACAGTTAACTAAACAGTTAACTAAAAAAATGAAAGAGAAGACTAAAAAATGCTGATAAAAGAGACTAAAGCTGAAAGAAATAAAAGTAGATCTAAATAAATGGAGAGGCATACTCAACATAGCAAAGATGTCAATTCTCTTCATATTTAGAGACAGGTTTAATACAGTTCCTACCAAAATTGAAGTAGCTATTTTTGTAGATATAAATAAGGTCATTATACAATTACCCAATACCTATACCCAGTTTCAAGACTTCTATAGCTATTGTAATCAAGATTATGAAATATTGGTAGAGGAATAGATACATAAGTCAATGGAACAGAATAGGGAACCCAGAAATAGAAAATATGCTTAACCGAATATTTTCTTTTATTTCTAGTGAAGTAAAATTCATTTAACTGAAAACCATTTAAAAAGGAACAAATTAGTGGCATTTAGTACATTTGCAATGTTTTGCAAATAACACCTCTATCTAACTCAAAAACATTTATCATTCCAAAATAAAACCCCTTAACCATTAATAGTTACTCCTCAATCCTCTCTCCAACCACCAATTTTCTTTCTATGATTTACCTATTCTTAGTATTTCATATAAATGGAATCATCCAATACGTGACCTTTTGTGTCTGGATTCTTTTACTTGACCTATTATTTTGAGGTTTATCCATGTTGTCACATGTCTCAGTACTTCATTCCTTTCTATGGTTGAATAAGATTTCATTGTATTTATTTACCACAATTTGTTTATCCATCCATCCACTGATGGACATTTGTGTAGTTTCTACCTTTTGGGTTTTGTCAGTAGTACTGTTATGGACATTTGTATGCAAATCTTTGAGAGCTTGTTTTAAATTTTTTTAAAGCATATAACTAGGACTGGAATTCCTGGGTCATGTGGTCATTCAGTGTTTAACTTTTTGAAGAACAACTACACTGTTTTCCACAGCAGATAAACCTTTTTACATTCCCACCAGCAGTGTATGAGGTTTCCAATTAGCCAGGTCCTTGCCAAAACTTATTATTCTCCTTTTTTCAAAAAATATTTTTATAGCCATTGTAATGGGTATGAAGTGGTATGCCATTGTGTTTGTGATTTGCATTTTCCTAGTGACTAAGAATATTGAACATCTTTTCATGTACTCTTGGGCCACTTGTAATATCTTCTCTGGGGAAATGTCTATTCAAGTCCTTTCACTATTTTTAAAATGAGGTTGTTTGTCTTTTTGTTGTTTGAGTTGTAAGAGTTACTTATATGTTCAGGATATTAATCCCTTCTCAGATATATGATTTTCAAATATTGTCTCCCATTCTCTAGATGGTCTGTCCATTTTCTTGATTATGTTCTTGCATTAAGTGCATAAATATGTTAAATTTTGAAAAAATCCCATTTATTTTTTGTTGTCATGCTTTTGGGATCATATCTGAGTATGCCATTGCCAAAACCAAGGTCATGAAAATTTACACCTGAAAGGTAAACAGGAAAGTTTTCTTCTAAGGTTTTATAGTTTTAATTCTTACATTAGGTTGTGATCAGTTTTGAGTTAATTTTTATAATGGTGTGAGATTGGAATCCACACCCAGTTCTTCCTGTAGTGAATAGTTACGGGTTCTTTCTGCAAATAATTTGGCCATGGAATATATTTCTGGACTCAGTTCTCTTCCATTGGTCTGTATTGTCTATCCTTATACCCATACCACACCGTTTTGATTACTGTAATTTTGTGGTAAATTTTGATATCAGGAAGTATGAGTCTTCAACTTTGCTCTTCTTTTTTAGACAGTTTTGGTTTTTTAGGAACTTTGCAGTTCTTACCTGACTGATTTTTTACAAAGATGCAAAGAATTTCAATGGAGTAAATATAGCCTTTTCAAAAAAAATGATGTGGGACAATTAGACATTCTAAGGAAAAGAGTGAACCTTATTCTAAGTTTCAAACTTTGTACAAAAATTCACTCAGAAGAGGTGACAGATTTAAATGTAAAATGTAAAACTCTTAAGCTTTTATGTGAAAAAAATCTTTGGGATCTTGGATTTAGATTTGACATCAAAAGTAAGATCTGTAAAAAGAAAAATGGATAAATTTGACTGCATGAAAATTAAAAACTTTTGTTCTGGAAAGGACCCTATGGAGAGGATGAAAAGACAAGCGATAGACTGAGGGAAAGTATTTGCAAACCACCTACTCAAAAAGGACTAGTATCTAGAGTGTATATAGAATTATTGAAACTCAACAACAGAAAAAAAAAATGAACATACAAAAAAGAAACCCCAAACAATCCAAATAGATAATGGCCAAAAGACATGAAGAGGCATTTCACCAAAGAGACTATACAGATCAAGAATAAGCACATGAAAAGATGTTCAACAACATTAGCCATTAGGGAAATGCAAATTAAAATCACAACGAGATATCATTACATGCCTATCAGAATGACTGCAATAAAAAGTAGCGATGGCAGCAAATGCAGGCAAGGATGCTGAGAAACAGAAGCAACTCATGCATTGCTGGTGGGAATGTCAGATGGTAAGAACACCCTGAAAAATGATTTGGCTATTCAAAAACTAAACATATGTCCCTCATACAAACCAGCAATTGCACTCATGGGTATTTATCTTAGAGGAAGTGAAAACTTATTTCTTAAAAAAAAAAAAAACCTGTACAGAAATGTTTATAGCACCTTTATTTGTAAGAGCCCCCAGTGGAAACAAGTCAGGTGGTTTAACCAATGAGGTTCTTGCATACCATGGAATCCTACTCGGTACCACAAAGGGAACCACTGACAAGGGAAACAACTGACAAACCACTGACAAGGGAAACAACTCGAACAAGTCTTGAGGTAATTATGTTGAGTGGAAAAAGACCATCCCCCATGACTACATAGTGTATGATCCCCCTTATAGCTTTGTTGAAATGATAACATTACAGAAATGAGAACAGGTTAGCAGTCACCAGGGGTTGGGGATGAGTGGGTAAGAGCAGAGGGAAGGAAGATAGATGGTGGCTATGAAAGGGCTACAGGAGGAGTCGGTGGGGTGAATGAAGGGTTCTGTACCTTGACTACATCAGTGGCAGTATTCTGGTTGTTCTATGACATGATAGTTTGACAAGATGTCGTCACTGGAGGACACTGGGTAAGCAGTACCCATGATTGCTCTGGTATTTCTTACAACTCTATGCGAAGTCTCTAATGATTTCAGAATGGAAGTTTTCATTAAAAAATCAATAAGTGATACATTGTTTAATTTTTCTTTCATGTTTGTAAGAAAAGGCAGCAAGCCTGTCGGTGTGTAACGAGTGAGCACACATGCAGTTAGGTGGAGTTCAAATGAGGACGTTCATGGCTCTATCGCTCCCTTTATTTCTTGGCTACACAGAATGGTTGAGACTGTTATATTTTAAATTGTTTTTCTTCTTAGACATATGTTTGATTTCTGCTCATAATAGATTGTGTTTAAAGACTAGAAACATAAGGAACCTGATAATGAAATACAAGATAATTAGGAGCAAAAAATGGGAAGACTACAATCTTACTTAAAATTACCTTCACCAATCTGTAAATCACATTCATCTGATAAAAACTCTTCTACGGAACATCAAGATGTCTTTGGTACTTCAAAAACAGTGTTAAGGAGAGAAAATAGAGTGACAATTATGTCCAATTTGGCTTTTCATTTATTGAGAATAAAGGCTCTTTCTACACCCACAATGTGCTATTTGCAGAGTAGTTGCAAATAGCGGCCTGAAATCTTTCCCCTCCTGTCATTTATAAACAAAACATGGAAATTATAAAAATAAAACTATCGTTTTTTAAGCATAAAATTCCAGAATTTCAGACATCGATTCTTGGAAACCAGTGTTTGCCTCAACTTGATGCTATATTATGGAGTAAAATCCCAGAGTATTTTTTAGTATACATTCAGTCCCCAAACAAGAGATGACATTTCATTTTTAGCATGTTTATCTGAAAATTATGTTTTCTCTTATATAATTTAATAAAATTAAACACCGTGCCTTCACTGTTAAATGAAAAAAGCAGAATTTTTTGTAATGACTGTGTATTATGTATCTTATGAATAATCGCATTAAAGCAGACTGTAGAATACAATATTTAATACGATATCCTTGTTTAAGATTTCAAGTCACTCACTCATCACAAGGCCACACAAAAATGGCAAAACCCGTTTCAGATTTTTTAGGATGGTTTTAGTGAGAAGTGTCTGCGAGTCACATCTGGGTAGGCAGTGGTGACTGACGCATGTATGTGCACTTATCAGCTTTAACGTGCCCCGTATGTGTCACTTGTTATGTGTCTGCTGCCTTTTATCCATGGCAATTAGAAAATGGAGGGTCCTGCTCAATTAAATGTTCTCTGCAAATGAAGATTCTCTCTATGTGAGCTCTGGATTAGAGTCTGGGGACTTCAACCTTTGACTAGCCTGGGGTCCTTAGACAAATGAAGTGGGATGATGACAGTATTAATCCTTCATGTTGTGTGTCTAAAGGCAAATAATGGATCAGGCTTTTATGTACATTTGCGCTTCTTTCTCATTTGCCATGTTTTCTACTTTAAGTAAGAACAAATCCAAACCCCACTGATTTAAGTCATGAGGAAAATAAGAACCCGAGATAGGGCAGCTTCAGAAGTGGTGATTTCAGCATTTCAATGGTATCCATAAGGTCTTAGCTTCTTTCCCTCTTCTGCCATCTTTCATGGTCAACTTCACTGCTGTTCGGCTCACAAGATGGTGACCGTGGGCCGACTGGACCCTTGTAGTTAATGATAGTATCAAGAAAGAAAAGAATCACCATCTCTTCCCCTGCATCTTTTTTTTTTAAAATTTTTTAACAGATACATTTATTTTAGAGAGAGTGTGTGTGTGAGTGCAAGCACATGCATGCAGGAGTGACAGGAGGAGTGGAGGGAGAGAATCTTCAAGCAGACTCCCAGAATGTGGATCATGGAGCCAGACAGGGGGCTCAGTCCCATGACCCATGAGATCATGACTTGAGCTGAAGCCAAGAGTTGGACACCTAACCTACTGAGCCATGCAGGCACTTCTCCCCGCCCACTCTCCTCCCACATCCCCTCCCCTGTGCATCTTTTTATCCCTCCAACTGACTTTCTCTCACCTGTCCTTGGCCAGACTGGGCTCCTTGCTCTCCTCTTAGCCAGTTCCTGCAAAGAGAACAGGAGCCCAATGATTGGCTTCGACTATGACTATGCTGAACAGAATTGACATTCTGTAGGCAGAGGAGAGAGAAAGACTATGCATTGGGTTTTCAAGGGATCAGGTTGAGGACAATTAAGGAAATACACCAGCAGATTCAGACCAGAAGGTTCTCTAGGCACCTGTTTGTAGGACACATATTTTGAGATACGTATTAGCTGCCATATACATACACTCTGTGTGTAAGTGACACAGCATTGCATAGTTCATAGATTATGAACGCAGACTCAGTCAAATCCCAGCTTTGCCATTTGTGAGACAAACTGTCTTGATAAATTGTGTGACTTCTATGAGCTTCTCTTATCAAATGGGGACCTTATGGTGCTAAGAGAATTTGGTGATGCAATCCATACAAAAGGTTAGGCCCAGTGCCCAATGCACAGTTAGCAATCAATAAACATGAGGAGCTGGTGTGCTGCTGGTGAGGAGAATGAGCTAAACCCAGCTTTACACCTCAACAGCTGAACAGCTGCTGACTGCCCTCACTCCACCAGACCCTTCCCTTTGCCCAGTCTGTTCTCCATACAGCAGCCTGAGCGATGTTCAAAACCTGCATTAGATCATGTTGTTCTCCTGCCCAAAACCCTCCAGTGGCTCCCATTACACATCAAATCAGATCCGAAGTCCTTGTGTATGAGGGGCTTAGCTACCCTAAGTGATCTGGCCCTGGCCACCTCCCTGCCTTCTTCAACAACTGCCCACCTGGTCCCTCCATTTAGCGACATCAGCCTCACTCATGTCCAGTCGGGTCTTCATACCTGGTGTGCCTTCTGCCTGCATGTTCTCCCCACAAGATCTTGTCCTACTTCGTCCCCTCATTTCTTCCTGTCTCTGCTCTCAGCACCTCCTCATCCTCAGAGAGAATTCTCAGCTGCCCTCTTGAAAAGAGTCACCACTCTTCCTTCCTTCCTCTGCATTCTCTAGAAAACAGAGCACCTCAGTGAGGAGGAGTCCAATCCCAGGAAGCAGGAACAAGGAGGAAGAAAGAGCAGATATGGAAGGCCCAGCTCTGTTGTCATGTAGCTCAGGGCTTCGTCTCTGGGGATGTCCTTACACAGGACCCAGGGCACGCTGTTTCTCAGTACAGACCAACCAGTGAAGGAAGGGAGAATTTACCTGCTGGCTTCCTCCTGTAACCAGCTCCTGCTGGTCAAGTCCTCCCCTCCGTCATGACCTTTCCCACCCCTCTATGTTGTGCTCCCGAGGGCAGCCTGTGGGGAAACCAGAGTCCCCAGGGGGCTGGTCTGACCACTGCACAGGCATGGATGGAGGCCAATGACTCCATATTTTAGTGCCACATGTTGGGGGCAAGGAGGGCTTCTTGGTTTGAGATGGTGGCAGTATCAGCAGAGGGATCTGTCTCTGAGGCTGTGGGAACAGCTCCGAGGGGCCAGGAAGCAGGACAAGTGGGGTTGAGGGTAGGGGCAGAGTGGAGGGTGTGGGGGTTGAGGTGGAGTGGTCAGTGTGGCTACTCAGATTTGGGATGCTGTATAAGCTAAGTCTAGTCCCAGCTCACAGATCCTCGTCTGGCTCAGTGCTCTTCAGAATACTCAAGAAGGGCCCCACTATACTGCCTGCGCATCTGAGGGGAACATATATTCACAGGAATGAGGTGTCCATAAGGTAAGCACTCATCTTTTTGAATGATCTATTTTTTTTGATTGGCATGTTATTTATGGCTCCATAAAATTGATTAGTGGGAAAATGGGGTTGTGGCAAAAATTTATGAGTCTGAATAAATCAGGTTGAGTAAGGAGGTTGGCCCCTCTCTTTGCCCCCACCCTTCACCCTATCGTCCCACTTCATCTCTCTCCCCTGTCCCCCGTATAAGAGGTGGTCTTCTGTGGCTTGGAGGCCTGGACTGGTCAGTCCACATTCTCCCTGTGCACACATCCTCCACGAGGGATTCAGCTTCATTTCCTCCTACCTGGGGGCCTCCTCAGGCCGCTGGTACCCTCAGCCTAGGCCCTGGGAGCCGGATGGGACTTCTGTCTCTGGATTAATACCACGGTGAAGGGTTTTATTTTTCATGCTCTCCACTTTTACCCATTCACTCTTCCCTCTCCCTCACTGTGGCTTTTCATTCATCCCAGCTTCTTAATTAAAATCCTCATTCTTCAACGCTTCGTCATTGCCTTGAAAAATTTCCCAAGTCACACTTACCTTTGAAGGAATACCTTACTTAATCTCCATGCTGGCTACTTTTCTCCCTAAATTAAAGTTAAACAATTATTTCTGAGTATGATTTTAGGTCTAGAATTTTTAATTTATTGCCTCCATTCCCTTAATTTCTTGATGACTAAGTGGACCATGGTTTAAGAAAACTTGGAAAAGTCCTTAACATCACAGCTCTTCTTAGATCAGAGTGGTCCTCACTTCTGTAATTCCTAGCAAAATAAAGGCATGGCCTTGCAGAATGGAAAATGGCCTCAGGAACTGACTGAGTATGACTGCCTCCCAGCCCGCCCACCTCCAACTCCCACTTGAGACATGCAGACACTAGGCCTGGAGACGCCCGGCCAGTCAATGTATGGCAGAGGCAAGATGGGGACTGGCCCTCATGCCTTTCTGTCTGGGGCTATCCAGAGAGCCAGACTGGTTCTTCAGTTGACTGCAAAGTTTGGGTTGAAGATTTTACCAGATGTTTTTCAGACAGGCAGCAGAGTGTTCCGTTCAGTTGTGCAAGACCAGGAAGACCCTTTCCTGCCTTTTACCTTCTCACATGCCCTCCGAGTCTGGCTGCCGACAGGTGTTTCTGGGCACTGTCTGACCAGCCCGGGGCGATCTGACCCATAGCTAGTGACAGGGAAACGTGTGGTTGAACCTCGAGGAGGTTCCCTGCTTCTTCCCAATCCCATGGCTCTGAGGTCTCTCTGCGTGACCTGATGTACCGCAGTACGCTAGAATGACCTGTAGGAGATCCACTGTTTGGCTGCAGTATTTGATCATATTGCTGTGTTTTGCGTAAGAATAGAAATAGAAGAAAGTTTTAAAACTGGTTAAGTAAATACCTATAGGAGATTTTTGACCTTCCTGATCTTGCGAAAACACAGCGCTCACTTCCTTTTGCGTGTCTCTGAGTCTGTTTCGGGAAATTGCTCACCAATCCCTTACACTGGGGGTTGGAGGCAGTCATCCAAACTTATTTCCTTCTAACTTCCTCCTTCCAAACTGACTGAATTACATGAATTCAAAACTTACCCCCCCCACCCCCGCCGCTTTTCTAGCCAAGCATCCCAGTTTGCCATTGAGAAGCATCAGTATGCTTGCAAATTCTGAAACAGGGTTGCAAGCAAGTTCTTTGTGTGGAATCTAGCATATTTTCCATGTTGGGGGGAGTATTATTATTTAACCAAGAATTGCCCTGAGAGGTCAAAGCACAGAGCAATTCATAGAGGTGTCAAGGTCTGCTGGCATCTTATGCCACTGCCCGGAAGGTTTGTTTTATTTTGTCATTCACACTTCACCTTTTTTATTCCAAGATGACTTTAATTCCACACACTTTAATTCCACAATAGCTCACTTCAGATGTTAGCTTTCTCTCCAAGGGATATTCTACACATCTGGTTTGTGGCAGCTACATTCCCCACTTCTTGGAGAAGCCAAAGAAGTCTGTGGAAGTCCAGTCCCTGTTTGCTGCACTAAACAGAGATATTTCAGAGCTCGGTCACTCTACAGACCTTGGTTTACATATGACCCAGAGTTACTAAAAAGACACACGCCAAGGCCTGCCTTGGTTATGTAATAGGGCCACTAGGCTGACTCAGGGACTTTGTGCTCAGAGAACTGAAATCTGCTTTTCCAAACACCTCAAAGTGTGGGAGGGGAGCTAAACCCAGTCTCTGAGCTGTGGAGCTCCATCTTGTCCACGGACTTAGAATTAAATTTCAGAAGGAGACATAGCCTATCTCCAAATTCCCCAGCTTCCTTTTATGTCCAGTCCTTCTTCACTCACTCCCAGGATGGAAAGTGCCATCCTTTCCCCAGTCCAGCTATACAGAATCTGGCTTCAAGCCAGCCTTGGGGGTTCAGTCATGGATGGCCTTGGCAAAGATTCATGGTCAAATATGAGAGAGCATCATTCCTGCCAAGGCCCTAGGGCATGGAGGATGGAATGGCCTTTGTCCTTCTGAGCCCACATCATGGTTTCCAAGTGGGAAGTCACAACGATGGACACCTGGAAGTCACCCAGGTCTCATGCACTCCTCATTTTGCTGATGGGGAAACTGATACTTATAGAAGAGATATGACTGGCCTGGGTTATAAGCTGGAAAGTGGTAGGGAGAGAGGTGATCCCAGACAGAAACATGTGTGAGTGGAGGGACCATGCTGGTTCACCCACTGCCATCCTCCCAGCACCTAGCAAGTGTCTGGTACATAGGAGGGGCCCAGTATCTGTTGAAGGAAAGAGCAAATGTAATACCTTTTCTCCTTATTCTTCCTCTTCTCTTGATATTTAACTAAACTTATCCTAGGAGAATCCTCTCTGTCCCCTCATCCAGGCCAGAAGAGATCACAGGGGCATAGACCAGACACTGTCCTACTGCACAACCTGGTGCCCACATAGAGCAAGGGGCAGTCCCCCAGAAAGTCTCCTGCCCATTAGTTGCTACTAGCCTGGCCTAGCTAGGATCATACTCCTAAATCTGATGCCAGACTTGGGCTATAGATAGACCACTGGTTGGGGTGCGTGTGTATGTGCTACTTGTTACAAAAGTGTTTACAGTTTATTTGGGCACCAAGACTGATCTCTAGATGAATTAATGAAAGCAAATGACAACTGGGTTGGGGGTCTCCAAAAGTTCTGGATGGTGAACAGAGATCCAGGCTTGGGGATGAAGTCAGGGCAGTGAAAATGTCTTGTTGGAAGGGAGAATAGGGCACCCTCTTGTCACAGCTTGGCCAGGCCAAGCCCACGTCACCTGGGACTGCCGTTGTATGCCCAGGATTTTGTTAATTCTCCAGTTGGAAGAGGGCAGAGTCAGGAGAGAGAGATAAAAACTTTGCTCTTTCGTAGGTTGTTGGCTCTCAGCGAGGGGGCGTGTCACTTCAGTTAGCCTCCAGGGACTCGTCTAAGGGCAAGGTGTACTGGCCTGACTAGGCTCCACAGCTATGGCGGCTGATTAAGACCACTTGTGCACCTTGAGAGCACAGGCTGGAGAGCTCGGCCCTCGAAAGAGCGGGAGGACAGCAGAGAGGGGTGTGTTGGGAAGTGCAAGGGCCTGCAGATCTCTATGAGAGAGCCAGAGGCTGAAGCGCACCTCCTCAGAGATCGCCCTGGAGCTCTGGGAGTCCTCGCGCCCCGCGTGCGCGCCCGGCTGCTCCGCGCACCTGCGGCGGGCCCCGCGCGGGTCTGAGCGGCGGGCGGGCCGCGCGCACAGGTGGCGGCGATTGGGCAGGCGGGGCCCGGAGGGTGACGTCACGAGCTCCGGTCCCGGCGGCAGAAATAGGGCAGCCGCGGCGGCGGTGGTACGGCGGCGGCGGTTCACGGAGCTGGAGCCGAGACAGCCTCCTGCGCGTCCGGGACCCGCCGACAGCCGGAGAGACCGACCGAAGGACGCGGGGTCGGGTCGCCGCCACCGCCGCCTCAGGCGCTCCTGTCTGACCGCGTCCGGCCACCTGGTCTTCCCTCGGCCGCGGCCACCTCAGGTACGCGGGCGCGGGGAGAGTGCCAAGACGCCGCCGCCAGCAGCCGGTCCCGCTGCGTCCCGCTGGGGTCCCGGCGCCCGCGGCCCCTCGTCTCCCTGCAGGGCCCTGCGCGGACGGACGCTCGCTTGTCCTCACCGCCGGCTCCAGAGAGCCAAGTTTGCCCCCCTGGCGGGCGGCGGACACGGGACCACGGGACTCGGGCTCGCCGGGGCTACCACGGCCCCGGCCAGGACTCCGGGGAAAAGCTGGGGTGCGGAGGCTGGTGGCCCCGGTCTGCAGTAGGTATAGGAGTGACACGGCCGGCGCGCGGAGCAGAACCGAGCCCGCAGCCTTCGCGGGCTCGGAGACCCCGCAGGCGCTGCTCCCGGTACTCGGGCCCCCGAGCAGCTTCGGAGAGCTAGGCGAGCGGCAGCCCCGCGGCTGGGCTCGGTGCCCTTGGCCCCGGGCTGGGGTGCGGAGCGCGCGTACTCGCTGCCTCCTACCTCCAGCTTTGCGGGGGAAACTTGCATGTCCGCGCTGCAGCCCGAAGGGCCCGCTGCGCCCCGCCTGGCTGTCGCTCCCCCGAGGTCCACCGCGTCTGCACGTTGGGGATCGGCGGAGGCTGAGGAGAAGGGACCGGCGCACCACCTCGTTCCGCGAGGCCCGCGGCTCTGGTTCTGTCCAGCGGCTCCAGTTCTGTCCAGCAAGTCTCTGTTACAAGAGAGCGACCAGTGTTCCCTGCTGAGGAGTCGCTGGGGAGCAGTTTGTTTGGGGCACGCTCCGGCAGGGAGCTTGGTCCTAAGAGAGCTTGTGCGGTGGGTGATCTCCGCCCCTCTCTGCACCAGCAAAGGAGACCGGTTTCAAGTTTGGGGGGCACTCAGGCGACGCAGACAGAGCGCTGCGCTTTGGGCGCTTGTCGCCCCGAGTTGGTGGCCGAGCGCTGCGCCGAGCCTTAGCAGTCCCCTTGAGCTGAGGAAGCGGCGCCTTCGGCGCACTGGCCCACGGCCTGCCACCTGAGGACTTCGGCGCCCGCCACTCTGGCAAGGGCAGAAATCCGCTGCAAGCAGCAGGATTTCTCACTGTGGCCGGGACGTGGCGAGCAGCCCGTGCAGTGCGCCCGCGAGCTCAAGTTCCTGGGGCCCCGGGGAGTCGGGCCCTGCCGGGTCCCCGTGTAGCCCCTGCTAGTCGCCCCCTCCCCCTCCGCGCAGTCCAGCCGACCTCGTTCCTGTAATTGTCGCCGACATTGATGAATCGCGCTGCCGCCGCTCTCCTCCGCTCTCCTCTAGGTGTCGCTTCCTCCGAGGTTTCCAGCGAGTGAAAAACAGCGTTAGTAGCTTTGATCCGTTCCCTTCCTAAATTTATTGCAAGCCTGTGCAAGGGGAATTGTGCCCGAGATAGAAACATTCGTACACATTCTGTGGGCCACGCAGAAACAATTTCATCAAGAGGTGGCACGGCAACTCTTAACCAAATGTGCAGAGAGAATGTGCCTCCATCACAGTCTCTGAGGCACAGGGAAGCAATTCAGACATTTATCCAAGGTCTAAAGTTATTTTCCCGCCACCAGGCTTAGGGGAAAGTCAGACATGACTTTTAGCAGTGTCCTGTCTATGCTGGACTGGGTAGGTTCCTGTGCTTGCCCCTTCTGGCTCCCAGGACAGGCTTTGATGTGGATGGTGGTTAGGTAGAGGGCTCAGCTGGGGAGTACATGGTCAAAGGAGAGAGTGATGGGGCTTCTAGGACACCAGAGTTTCAGCAATCCTAAGGCAGTAGCTCAAACCCAAGCCATGAACTGATGCCCCACAGGGCCCATGCCTGCTTCCCATCTTGCTTTTGTGAGAAGAGGCTGCAGCATTACTATAGCATTTCTCTTCAGACACCCTTAGTTGAATTGGTAGCTTTCTTTCCATCCTAGGAAAACAGACCCTCCCTCCCCCAAGACTTTAGACTGAGCCAAACGTCATGCAAGATGATAGCTGACTTCATATATACTGTAATGTGTTAAAGTTGTTCCAGTGGCTTTTTCTAAGACATCTTTTTACCACCCTCAATTTTCCTTAATCTCAGGAAATCGATTTTTATTCCAGAGAGGGGCCAGCCTATTCCCATGGGCCTTGGGAGAACTTTTATCCCTTCTGCTCTGTCCAGGAGGTGGGTATGTGAGAGGTAGTTTGGATTTTTCTACTTTGACCCATCAGTTGCTCGGGATTCTTCTCTTCATCTCAGAGTTGCAGGATTTTTTTTTGTTGTTGTTTTGTTTTGTTTTAAGTGATCTTCATGTTGTGACCTTCTGTTGGATTTAGTACCAAAATCCAGAAACAGGTCATTGAATAGTCACAATTTCCCATATCTTTAATTCCTATTTTACCTTTCTTGGTATGTGTCTGCAAATTCAACCTTCTTATGTTACTTATGTGTGGTCAGTTGTGTGCTTACTAACTTGATGAAATTAGGAAATTATTTCAAGAGCACATATGTCCTTATACTTTCTTTCCCTTAATGCATAACACAAAGGATGGGACTTTGAGGAAAATAGAACTCCTGTTGGGAGAACGTGGTACTTAAGCGGTATAAATGTTGAAATGATGAGGGTTCCTGGAACTCACAGGTGTGTGGGTTAAACTTCTTGGTATATAGGCGTGTCATAGATTGACCTATTGTCCACAGACTAATTTAGGCATTCAATTTATCAAATGTTGGAACGATTAACCAAAGATAAAGAGCAGATAATTAATGGAAAGTGCACTGTAACTTCATTATAGCTTGCTGCAGGGGTGGCCTGATACATTTCCATGCCTAAGTTCCTTGGGTTGGTATTTGAGGGGCTATCTTAGGAAGTTTGAACCCCTTCCTTTTTTCTTAAAACACTTGGATATCAAAACTAGGGTCCTGAGCTTTTCTGAAGAAATTAATTTGTAGCCTTGTGGTGTTAGATTAGGGTCAATATGGCTTTTCTTTTTTTCCTTTTAACATTGGGTAGACATACCAGAGGCTGCAGGATTTTGGTGGTCTCTGGGTGGTTTCCATTTGTGGATTGCCAACATCCCATGTGCAAAATACAATGCCCCTCTAGTAATTGGGTAAACATACACTTGGTTAGTTGGAAAGATTGGAAATTGAGGTGCCTCAGGGTCATAAAACTTACTGTTCTTTTTAAGGCTGGGGTGGTATTGCTTGGTTTTACCAAAGCATCTTCATAATTTCTGGTCTTGGTGGTTACAAAGAGAAGCCCTTTCCATGAGGCTAAATTGTAATATCTAATTCGGTAACATTCCCATATTCTGGGAGAGATGCTGAGAGAGAACTGATGAGTAATGTCTCTGGAAGCTCTCAGGGTCTGAAGTCCCACTGTGCCCAAACAAGGCTGGTTCCCAGAGGAGAAAAGGGAAGTTTGTATTAGAACCACTGCCAGTTTAGTGTCTATGCATCTCCCTGGCCTCTGACCCCATTCAGTACAGACCACTTGCATGCTGGTGTGTGTTCTCGGGTGGGGCAGATTTGGAATCGACCTATTCACGCCTATTTCTCCCTAACCACTTGCCATTCTTATGTCACATTTTTCAGTTTCTTGGAAAAGTGAGTCAGTTTTCTGAATGTCACATCTTACAAATTTGTAGTACCTCTATAATTTTAAATACAAGTAATAGCACACGTAGTGGCTTCTAATTATAAAACCAGAAAAATCCTGTGCTTTGCACACAGAGCAGGTTCTTGATCTAGTAGGGCCCATCCTCCACTAAGAAAAGCAAAATTAGTCTGAGACAGAATGCCAACATTCCATATGTATTTGTGACAATGTAAGAGACAAAGCCATTGCCTTGGGGTCAGGAGGCCTGGTTTCAGTCTAGATCTGTCTCCTGATTTGGCTACCACAAGGGGGGAATTCTTTGGCCTTCCAGGCTTCTGGTGTCCTGTCTGTACCACAGCCAACCTAGCTCCTAATTCTCTTGATCATGGGGGAAAGTGAGGCTTGGGTGGAAAATCTCAGGGGAACCAGGTCTTTAATATCCAGTGATTGTGCTTTATGAGTTGTTTGAAAGAAAATGCAGTCCAGCTCTTTTACGAGAAAGGTCTCCGGTAGATTTATAGCCAGTCTTAGGACTCTGGCATGGATTGAATGAAGCTTATGAACCTAAATTGATCTCAAAAGGAACTCAAGGTTGAAAAAGAGAGTTTGTGATATTATAGATGGTACTTTGCCATTTCTATAATGAGGAGATCCTTGTATTTTCTTCTGTCTGAAGATCAGTCGGGCTCTTTGAAGGTGAGGAGTAATGAATCAACAGATCTCCTTCCCCCGGAGTGACTGTCTTCCTCATGTTGGCGCTCCCCGTCCGTTGAGAGGCATTCTTGCTGCCCGGCATTCTGTGCATCTCCTCATGATTTCTTTCTTTTTTTTTTTCCCTACTACATTTCTTCCTGGCTGATAGAGACAGCAGTTCTGAGAGCTGAGGACCGTGTGCCAAGTGGCCCCGTTCCGGGGAGGGATGCAGAGAGGAGCTCTGTGGTTCTTTCCTCACACTCAGTCCCTCTGGAGTAGTGTGGCTCTTGGCAGCTGTTGGAGGAAAGGAGAGACTCAGAATTTCCTATCTTGCTTGACCTAGGTTTTCCCCATCTTGCTAAGAACAACTGTTGGCTGAAACAAAATACCGCAAAGTATTGAGAGGCAGCAGAGGAAGGCTGTGAAGAGCACAGACGTCTCACCCAATCTACCATGCTGCATGGCTTGGTGTCCCAGCTCTGCCATTTATTTGCCACATGGCTTTGGCAGGGTGCTTAGCCTCTCTGTGGCCTGTCTGCTCTGTCATCTGGCTAGGGGATTCTTAATGCCCTCCTCATGGAGTAGAAGTGAGGCAAGTGAGTTAATACCTGTGAAGAGTTTAGAACAGCGCCTGACACACGTTATTGTTACATAAGTGCTAACCAAAGAAATAGCTTCTATTTGGCTATTACATACATCATCAAAATTGGTTTCGACCCAATATTAATTCTTTTTTTATGAACTGAGCTGTCATAAAACTTGAGTTGTAAATTTTCAGGCTGTTGCTCCTGTAGATAAAATGAGTTGTCAATCACAGTGAGTATGAAATGACATCGGACAGGCATCCACCGTGCAAATGGAGTCCCATCTGGTGGTGGCCAAGCTGAGCGAAATGTTACAAAGAAGCTGGGAATGTTTCAGTCATTGGCCTGGCTCTTGTGTTTCCTTGTCTTTAAATCTAAGGGTAACCTCAGTGTAAACCAGATAAAACCAGACATGAGTCCAGGTGCCATAGGCCTGGAGCCCAGGCTCCCTGAAGCAACAACTCGAAACAACTGGTTTAATACCACAGGTCTGGGTATACCTTCTAAAATAGTTTTGCAGCTTGCCAAATAATAATTGAGGTGAACGGATTTTATTTTGATGCTATCCATTAATAATAAAACATCAAACATAATTGGTCTTGGATTACTAGGCAAATTGAAAACGAAATAGTCAGTTTTGTGGCTTGAATATCTCATAACTCCAGAAATTGACATTTGTATATGGAGTCAGTTTTGATTATTTTGCTGTTTTTGGTTTATTCGGGCTTAAAAACATGATGGGGGAGAAAAGAAGACCTTTTGTACATGTGCTTGCCCCGTGAGTACTGTTTCATAGTGGATAAGTAGGGAATAATTCTCAAAAATAAAGTAGGAAGTAGTGTCTTTCTAGTTCTAGCTTAAGTACTGGTGTTTTTAAAAAATATTTATTTATTTTAGAGAGCGAGCATATGTGCATGAGCGGGAGGGGCAGAGGGAGAGAGAATCTTCAGGAGACTCCAGGCTGAGCATGGAACCTGATACAGGGCTTGATCTCACAGCCCCAAGGTCATGACCTGAGCTGAAAGCAAGATACCTAGGTGCCCCTTAGTATTGGTGTGTTAAAAAAAAAATTCCAAAAATCTAGTAAATGCTTTCTGCAGTTCCAGGCACATGGCTCTGCATTCAGAAGATAATAATTTATGGAGAGTAGGGAGTTGCCCTATTTATTTTCAGAAGAACTGGTTGCAGTTTTTACTTTCTTTAAGGTCTGATTTTGATTTTTCTCCACGCTCCGCAGTCTGTGT
Organism: Lutra lutra; assembly: GCF_902655055.1. Lineage (NCBI taxonomy): Eukaryota > Metazoa > Chordata > Mammalia > Carnivora > Mustelidae > Lutra > Lutra lutra. The sequence goes on along the minus strand of NC_062282.1, from coordinate 72,991,699 downwards.
GAAGAACTCACACACTGTTGCCAGAGCTCTGGATCAGGAGCATGGCTCAGGGACTGCTGGGAATGCTCTACTTCTGTCCCAGGTAGCATTGCATGAGGCATCGTTGCCCTTCGCTCTGCCTTCCTCAGAGTGCGGAGCAGATGCTGACGGTGACAAGACCGTGACCTTCACACTATGTTTATTGCTCACTCAGACTACTGTCTCAGTCACTCCAGCTTTGCCAACAGATGTCAAAGATGAAGAGACAGATAGAGGAATGGAAGCCGGTGGACTATTTGTATGACAAGAGACATGTTTTCTTAAAAGACCGTCATGACTTACAACCTTGCCTTTTCAGAGGCCAGTGTTAGATGCCATAATTTTTAGCCCGCTTTCTCCTTCATGTGGGCATTTTCTGTCTCAAGTGAGGGATATAAAGCATATCTGGAAAGGCAGCCAAAGGAAGCTGGGAATGTGGTAGGAGTGAATTTGTTTGGTGGTCCTGGGATCAGTGCTAGTGATGGTGGGATACCTCCAACCCTTCTTGTTCAAAGTAGGCATCCCCCACAGCTCTCACCATGGGAGTGAGAGGGCATGGACTCCTCCACCAGCCTGTAATGTCTGCCAAGCTGCTCATCATTTCTGTCTGGGATATCTGCCCTGGACCAGTTCAAGGCCAGATCACATGGGGTGCTGGCCTCCGAAGCGCTCTGTGTTTCCATCTTCCCCACCACAATCAGGATGCCGTGTGCACCACATGCAATTAAGCACTAAATTGTGTAATGCTCACAGAAATCAATAAGCCCTCTGGTTTCCTTGAGGACAAGTTGTAAATTCTGCACGATGAGTTCTATCTCCCTGGCTGCGTTTCTTGGACAGAGGTGCTGAATCAGGGTTGGAATTGCAGGGTTGCAGGGTTGCAGTGGAAACCTTTAAAAAAAAAAAAAAAAAGGTAGGGCTGATTGGACACGTTTACTAGCCTGTGTCTTTGTCCCATTAGCACCTCAGCACGTGATAGGGAGTTGAATATCTGTTGTGGCTGATCCTTAGCTTTTTCATTTGTGTAATTCTTTGGTTACTTTGAATTGCCCATTTCTTTTAGGACTTCAGACCTCTTACCCCATGAGCCTCAGGAACCACCTTAAAGGTTATTGAAATCCCATTATCCACTGGGTGCTTGAATTCCTCTACAGGAAGGAACAGTCTTGAAAGGAAGATTTTGAGCCTTATGCCCTTTTGAAGCTCACTGTCTTATAAACTGAGACGTCAGCCACAAACAGGGTGCCTTACATGTAACATAATTCCTCATCAGACTTCACCGATCACTAATTGTGTGCCCAGCCCCAGCGCTTTCTGAAGGGACTGAAGCTTGGCTGTGTAGTTATGGAACAGAAGTGACACAGCTGCTCCCCCCTTGTTGGTTCTTGTCGAGGGAGTGGTAGCTGCCGTGTTGGGTGGCTTTCCACACCATTGCATGCATAGAGTTGTTAACTCTGTGTCTGACACTGACTTCTTTGACCCTCACCACAATCCCATGAAATACATATTATGGAACCCTTTTCAGAGGTGAATAAACTAAGGCTCAGAAGTACTAGAACTTCTCCAAAGTAGGGCAGAAGGGCTGGTGGTAGGATTTAAACTCTGGTGTCTCTGATTCTGGAGTACAAGCTCTACCTACCCACCCTGTGACGTGCTAATGTTTTGCAGGTATTTAATTCTGAACATCTGTCATTTTCTCAACAGACTCCACGAAATGAAACGGGGACACTTATGGCTGCATCTCGTGCTGCTTGGGGCCTCCCTGCCAGCTGCGCTGGGATGGATGGACCCAGGACCCAGCAGAGGCCTGAACATGGGTGTGGGTAACCCACAGATGGAGGTATGGTCACATAACACCTGCTAGGATGCTTGAAACTTGCTGCTTTTCCATGCCAGTGTATCTGATTTCTTCTCTACCTTTGGCTTATATCTGTTAGATTGCAGTGTGAGTTAAAATTGTTCCCCCTTTTTGACAGGGGACAGAAGGACACAGCATGCACTGCTCTGGACAGGAGGTTTTATGTCATGCTGTAAGTGATAGTCTAAAATCTCTGCAATGCTGAAAACGTATTCCAAAACCAGGCTTCAGTTGTATGGTTTGTCTTCCGCAAAGAGCCTCAAGATAATGGCCTTTTTGTATATTTAATAAAACTCTGAAAATGCAGACTCAGTGGTAGAGCACACCCATGTGAATTAATGAAGTCTTTTAATTACAAAATGTGTTTTAAAAGAGAGAGACTCCTTTTCACGTACCCAGATAAAAAACACCAGGCTGAGAAAGAACTGGCAAGTAGGGGTCCTAAGGGAGCCTGTCTTAATGAACAGATAAGAATGATTAATGGCATGTTAGGTATATATAAATGCTTCTAAAGTGCTCGAAAAACTTATTCTCAAATGCCTCCCCAGAGAGTCTCTATACACTGCTAATTGCTCCACGAACTTGTCTTAAGTACCGGAGAGGATTCATAAGCTGTACCCTTGCCCTGATCAGGTAGTAGGCCTGAGGAATTTGGGGCTTGTGAGGGGGTGCAGAAATTGCTTTGTGCGTGCCAGACCCTACCTGGGTCATAAAGAAAATCCCAGCTACTTGGGATTTTCTTTATGACATGGTAAATGCAAATTCTTGCCCAAGAGCTTCTCCGGCCATTTCAGCTCCCATTGCCTTCCTGGTGCACGCCTGCCTCTTTTCCCTGTGCTTGTTTCCCGTCCTGTGGAATGAGAGAGAAAAATTACCTCCCAAAGTCAACATCACCAGAGAGTGAATAATGACACACGGTGTATGGATGGTAGGATTAATGCGTTGTTTGATCAAAAGACACAATGTCTTTCTCATTATTACTTAATCTTAATGCAATCCCAGACCTACAGACCTTAATCTCTGGCGAGCTTCAGAAGTCTTTGAATGCCTACGTTTGCTGCTGAGGTTCACGTGGCTTCCTTTTGTGGTGAGCGGGTGATTGAAGAGCGTCACTCTCTTTCCCATCACAGTCCATGAAGGACACGACTTAATGGTCTTTTGAAAGAGCCTGGAGGCTGACTCGCTAGCCAGCACAGCATTTCCCATATGGGATGGCTTAATCATTACACTCATATCCATACAGAGGGAAAAGGATCCTACAAATATATTGTTGAATATTTAATAGCAAAGCAAACAGGCAAACACACAGATAAGCTTTTTTAGTCTTCTTACTATTGGGGCTCATTGGCCCACTCTTTTAAATTGCCTATTTCAATTAAAGGAGTCAAACCAATTAAGGTAGGATTTAGCTGGAGGTAAAGTGAAGGTAAGTTAATATCAACCTAAGGCATCTTTATCTTGGCTGTTAACAGCCTAACACCAAGAAAGAGTAGATAGTGCTCATTCCGAGGCAGGGAGGCTTTCTGTTGGTTAGTTTTGGGGTGTTGTTTTTCTTGCCGCATCAGGATAGAGCCCAGGAGATGAAGCCCTCTCCCATTTCCAGGCCTTGTGCTGTTTCGGGAAAAGGAAATGATGCCTGTATGGACTCCAAATGCAGGAACAGCTGCTCTATCAATCCAATGTTCGTGGCTGTGCATTGCATTTTTGCAAAGTGTAATAACTTGTACTCGTGGAGTCTGTTTTTATCAATGATGAAATGAGAAGATGGTCATGTGGATGGGCCTAGGATATAGGACAGCCTCAGCAAAGTTCCGATAGAGCAGGACATGGATATGGAACTGATGTGTGCTGATTCTGACCATGCTCCATGCATGGCCTCTCAATGCCATTCCTCACTAGCATCATGTGTTGGATTCTGTCCCTTCATCCCACATACTGACTCCTCTCCTCCAGGGCTTAGCTCTGGTTCTCATCTTTTCTCTGGAACCTTGGAGCACACTTCGGTCAAATTTGATGTCGTGTTCTGAACTAGTCTTTTTTTTTTAAAATCCATATTTTTATGTTAGCAGACGAAGGAAGCCAATTTTATATATGTTTCCCTTCCTTACAATGTCCAATAATTTTCAGAGCACAGTAGAGACTCATTGTGTTTTTGAGCTGATTGGTATTCAACATTCAGTATTAGTGGTGAAGTCACTCTAGTGTTGTCAAACTTTAGTGTGTAGACAGTCAGTAATTTCTGTGCGTGGCAGCCCGACCTGCGCGGCAGGTGCATGTCCAGTGGGGACATGAATGGTCCCCCAGCCAAGCTGTAGGCAGCTTATTGGCCAGGCTTGTCGCTCATCAACATCCAGGTATTTCTCCTTTGGATTGTAGCTACTAATATGTCCATAACTGACTGTCCAGACTATGCTAAACTCCTCTAGGAGTTTCCAGACAGTCTTACTTTCTGGAATAATCATAGCCAACTGAGTTTCCTGAGACTCCATAAATTAATCAGGACCTAAATGGTAAAACATTTCTGTGTGTGTTTTCTTCCTGCTAGTACTACTTGGCAAAAACATTCATTGACTTCAGATTTTTAAAGTACTTGGAAAGCATTAATAAGATTTGGCTTCCCTTTAAAGTTATTACACCAATTACTTGAGCATCCTAAGGGTAAATAAGGATGAAATGACCAGAGCATATGTGCGTTCAGTCATTTGTAAAGCAATGACAGCGTATGTAAGTTTTGTTAAATTATTGTTTTATGTACAAAGACTGCAGTTGAAATAGCTTCAAGGAGTTTATCGTTTTACAAATGTAGATGAAACGAAGTGGAGCTGGGTGGAGTGCCTCTTTAATAAGAACTGAGTGGCAGACTGTGGCCTAGAATACTAATGAAATTCTGAATTCAGAGGAAACAGTTCTGAGAGATACAACTCAACAAAATTCTAAAATAATTAAAATCTCCCCCTTCCCCCTATTCTCTGGCCAAGGTAAATGTAGTACTAAAATCAGTATTGGTAGAATTTTGTATTTGGGGAGAATAGGAAAGTGAGAGAGGTCAGCCCCAGGGCTCCGCCTTCTTCTGAGGGGCAGACATTTGTGGGAGGGTTCCCCCTGCCTTCCAGCCCTCACTGCTGGGTTCCCACTGTTCGCTGGGATCTCGGATTGGATGGTGGCCGTTAACAGCCTTATGTGTCCTTCATATATCCTGCTGTACCTTCTCCACCTTGCTCTGACCCACAGTTATAGTTCTGTACTAAATATGCCTCAGTGCTTACAGACCAGGGAAGGGCTGTGAGGTCAGACACCCAGTGTTTTCAATGTGTGCAAGCTGTGAGAGGGTAGTTTTTGAGGAATAAATGTTTCTGGTGGTCTCAGTAATCAGGGTGGTCACCCACCTCCCTAACCCCAGGAGAGTCAGCCTAAGAAAGCACATACTATCCCTTTGCCCTTCTGCACGTATTAGTCCTAGATGCCACTGACTGCACCCAGGGGTGCCCCCGTCCCTGGGTGGGGGTGTCTCCTAAGGCAGAGACCTGGAGTGCTCCGGCTTCCTTTTACATTTGTTGGGCATTGAGGAAGATGGAGGCTGCTAAGACTGGGCACTAATTTTTTAAAAATAGTTCTTTTCGGGCGCCTGGGTGGCTCAGTGGGTTAAGCCGCTGCCTTCGGCTCAGATCATGATCTCGGGGTCCTGGGATCGAGTCCCGCATCGGGCTCTCTGCTCAGCAGGGAGCCTGCTTCCCTTCCTCTCTCTCTGCCTGCCTCTCTGCCTACTTGTGATCTCTCTCTGTCAAATAAATAAATAAAATCTTAAAAAAATAAATAAATAAAAATAGTTCTTTTCTTGATTTAGTGTTGTTACTGTTATGTAGTTGATTGATTTTAAGACAATGCTCCTCTAGTTATGGTCTCCTCCCACCCCCAACCCATGGTCCACTCTTCTGACTGGTGATGGAGAGAGTAGCTGATCTTCTTGTGGGCTTTGAGGCATCCATTATTCACCTCTCCTTCCTCTTGCCCCTCCATCTGTGGGTGTGGGAACACCACCTCCCTTCTCCCTGCAAACAGTTGGGGTCCGGGCTGGTATTTTCTGAACCTCATCTGTAGACCTATGTGCATGTCTTATGGATGTTTTCTTTGGGGTCCCCATTCCTAGACACTCAATGGTACCAACTCTGACATTTAACTGGCTTGCCACAGTGAGCTTCTAGGTGAGCTCTCCCAGCAAAGGGCCTGAGTGGGCCTTCCCCGGGGCATGGGACTGCGGGCTACAACCCCCTTGGAGGATCCAGGACCTCTGTACATCTGTAGACCTGGCATGGGGAGGGAGGGGAGGGTGGCTTCTTCTCTGATTCTGGAATATTCGGGCATGGCTGCCTACTGACAATTCTCCATCAGACGTGTGGATTTTTAGTTTCTCAGCTCAAGTTGGGAGAACAAAACCTCTCATCTGCTGATGTGCGAGTAAATCCCTAGTATTCTTGGTGAAAGATGGTGGCGAGTACTGCAAGTTCCTAGGGGCATTGGAGGAGCCAGTTCTTACCTTTGGAGTTAGTGTGGGCTGTGCCCTACACCAGCCTCTCTTGAACTTCAGTGTGCTTGCAAAGAGCGGGGGGGGGGGGGGGTCCTGTTAAAATGCCCATGCAGTAGAGCTAGAGGGGATGGTCCTGAGAGTCTGCTTTTCTCGTGAGTCCAGGTGATGCTGATACTTACGGTCCCAGGGGACACTGGACACAAAGGCCATAGAGAGTCCCCTCTACCCTGCCTGCGTACATCCCAGAAGGAGATTCCGTTTGGTGATGAAACCCAGCTTTTTAATTTGTTTTTGTTTTTGTTTTTTAGCTTTTGTCAATGTGACAAGGCTGCCTGTAGTCAGCAAAAGGAGCTGAATGTACAGGGTGCCATCCTGCTGGGAGATAGCTTCACACTGGGCAGGCTTGCAGGCAGGTGGGTGAGGGAAGTAGCCTGGCTTCCAGAGTCTTTTTCACCTATTTTGAAGCAAGCAAGTGGACAGACAAGCTTGGCTCTCTGTGTGTAGGGTTCCTCACTGTTTGGGTGCAGGCGATTTAAATCCTGAGGGTCCGCCCACACTCTCATGCTCCCACCCATCACTGTCTCTCTGTCACTCATACTGGTGTCCTGCCCAGTTCCTTTCCCCAGAGCCCAGCCAGACTTTTCTGGGGATGCATCTGCTGGGCTGTTGTCATGTTTGAAGGTCTTGTTTTTGTGTTTACCCTCAGACAGGGGAAGTTGCTGTCTTTGTCTTCGTGTCGGAGGTTTCTCCTCTCTAACTTCTCCCAGCAAGCTGCCCACCATGTACTGGTTAGTGCACTGCGGGCCCCTGGCGTAGTTTGAGATCGTAGTTAATAGAGTTTTAATTGGCTCTGAAAAGTTCTGTGACCCAGGAAAATGAACATTTATGAGTTCACAGAAAGCCATTATTCTTCTTCCTCTTAATTTAGCATTTACTCATCTACTTTTTTTAAATGCCTCTGCTATTAAAATAATCTATGCTTCTGTAGGAAACTTTCCACCCTTGTAATCAGGACATCAGGCCATGCGTTGTAAATGGGGCTCTGATTTCCATTTTTCGGGGAGTTGGCAGCATCAAATCTGCCAGGCCCCAATCATCTGCTTGATTTATTCTCTATGACTTGTGGGTTATCTCTCTTGTTTACCATTTAGAGAGAAGTAAATGTCATGATGGTGTCAGATGGACTCTAACAGGCTTTGTGTGAGTGGGCTCTGCTCTTCTGTCCTGCCAAGCCAGGGCCGTTGTCCTTCTGCTTCCACCCACTGTGGTTGCTACAGTGAGTCTCCTGGGCCTTGTCTTGTCTGCAGCCACTGGGAAGATGGAGGGCCTTGGTCCCAGAAACGGAGGGGATAGGATAAGATGGGCCCTGTACTCCAAGCAGGTAGCACCTGAGCTGATGGCAGTGACTCAGGTACACTGGTGTGGGGAGGAGGAAGTCTGCCCTTCTGGCCGAGAAGCCACCTGTCCATATGGCCTTTCTTCTCATATACTTGCTTTTTGGCCTTAGGGCTTCCCTTGAGTCCAGAGACATGGGCCAAGAGAAACCTGTCTCTTTCCTCCTGAACCTGGTCCCAAGAAGAGGTTTTTTTAAAAAGTAAAACCTGGGTATTCTCATTTAATACTTGGTCTTGGTCTCCAACCCTGGAGACTAGCAGTTCCTAGCTCCATGCTGTGCTTGGCTGGGGCAAAGACTATCATGAAATTCAGAAAATAAAATTAACTTCACTTTAGTTTAGTTTCAAAGTCTGTTTCCCTGACAGTACTTCTGGGCTTAGCAGGGAGTGGTGATGCTGGACCCAGCTGTGAATGGACCCTTGCAGGGTGGAGAGGGGACGGGAATTCTCATGGCAGCCTGTGGGGAAGGGGCAGCTTGTGATTTAACTGGGGCTTCCTCCTTCTCCTCCCAGGGATGGTGTCATACTGTCATGTTTTGGAGGAAGGAGCTCCTGAGGGAAGGATCTGTCATAGTGAGGTCAGACAGAAGTAGAGGGGGCCAGTGGGGATGGAAGGGGAAGGTGGAGGCAGAGAGCTCTGAAGTACGTACATCCGGTCAGTAAGTGAGTAGAAGTGCCCAGCTCTGGAGCTTGAGAAGGGAGTGACATCTGGCATGTCCCAAATGCTAGTAACCCACCTGTTTCATGGGTCATGTCTCTGCAGTCCGGAGTAAAGCCCATTTGAGTCCTTTGACCCACTTCCAAGACTTGGAAGATGCTCCACTGGGGAGACCGAAGCAGAGCCCCATGAGCCCTATAGAACCCTTCTCACTCAGAAGTGCAGGCTGCCCAAGGCAGCTTACTTCTGGATGAGAACACAGGATCTCATGTGGGTTCTGCATTCCAGGTCCAGCCTGGCACAAACAAGCTCCGGGGACCTGAGACACTCCCTGCTCCTCTCTGGCCTCTGTTTATTCCTATGGAAGGTGAGAGGGTAGCCAGGATGCCACCTCAGATTGCCTTCAGGTTCTCTCCCCAGCTTAATTCTATGGCTGCTGAGTGTGCCCTTTCACACCACGTGGTGAACATTTTAAATGTTATTTCTTCATTCTTCTAAGGCTTTCCAACACATGTGAAATCAGAAGGTTTGGCCCATCCTGTGTGCCTCAAGTCACCTTGCGTGTTCCCCTTTGGAGAGGGATAGCAGGGAGGAGTTCTCTGTCGCTTGACTGGGGATGGGGGTGACCCTTTGGGGTCTATTTGACCACCATTGCTCTCCCATCCTCTGTGCAGACCTTAGTTCAAAGAAGGCTTTACTGGGGCACCTGGTTGGCTCAACCATTAAGCGTCTGCCTTTGGCTCAGGTCATGATCCCAGAGTCCTGGGATTGAGCCCCGCATCGGGCTCCCTGCTCAATGGGGAGCCTGCTTCTCCCTCTCCCACTCCCCCTGCTTGTGCTCTCTCTCTCCCTCTCTGACAAATAAATAAGATCTTTTAAAAAACAAAAAAGCAAAGAAGGCTTTATTGCAGTGTGTGCTGATGACACAGACTCGGGCACCCTGTGGGTGTCCGCAAGAGGAGGAGAAAGTCTTGAGAATACTGGGCTGGAGAGGAGCTTGAATGGGCTGTCCTCTTCATTGTGTAACAGGGACTAAATCTGTGCAGTGTGCTGGGAGTGCACCCGAAGAAGTGGCTCCTGGGCTTTTTGATCTCACAGAGCAGAAAAATGAAATTTTTTTTAAAGATAAAGGTACTACCTTAGAATTCCCGGTACCTCCTTATTTATGTTTTTATTTATTATTATTTTTTTTATTTATGAAAGAAATGAAAGGCCATACTGCCAGAACCAAAGGTGGTGTGTCCCACAAGGGCCGCCCACTGGCACATTCTGCGTTGCCCGTGTGGGTATGCTGTCTGAAGACCTGTCACAGTGCACCTGTGGCTCACAGAAATGTTGATCTAAGACCATGGTGAATGGTGGCCCACAGACGCACATGGTGGTGGCCTGGAACTTTGCAGTGAGCCGGAGTCCAAGCCACAAGTCTGGTGTTGTGCTTTGTGGTATCTGTCTGAATTTCAAGGCTGGAAAGACATAGCTCCAAGCTAGGGAAGATGGGTGCTCCTCCCACAAAGAGGCCATTGTGCCTTCCACGTAGGTGGGGGAGTCCATCTGCACGTGGGTGTTCAGTGTCCCATCCACATACTTCTCTCTGTCGAAGTGACAGGTATATCTGGGTTGTAAAGGAAAAGTGGGGTATGGGTTTCTTGTTCCTGGTTCTTTAAGTTTCTTCAGCTTTTGAAAAATGGCACACCGCTGCTATTTGGTTGATGATGTCTTCTAATAAGAGGCAGTTTTGTTTCACTCTTACTAGAGGTGGACTAGAGAATGGACAATGAGTGGCCTGTGGGGTTCAGTTATTCCCTCAATCAAAGAGTGCACTTCACCTCAACTGCACATAGGGAGGGATAAGGACAAGCTGGTGCTGGTGGGAGGCTGGTGTTGACCAGCAGGGAGCCACCTGAGAGATCATTGTCTTCCCTTCATCTGTAGGATATTCCAAGAAGGTTCCTATGTAATTGTTTAATGGTTCATCTGGAGACCTAGTCCTTGGTTTTCACCTCTCTTCACTGTTCCAAGAAGGTGTTGAGTTCATGTTGAAATCTTTCTGGAGGTTTTAGCTGGAAAACAAAGGTTGTCTCTGTAACTTTTGTTAAAATACTGTACAGTTTAAGTTTTTAGTTATCCTGGGTCTAGGCTCAGAGAGAAAGTGTGTGTGTGTTGTGTGTGTGTGTGCACGCACGCACGTGTGTGTATTTTTCAGAGTTGAGAAGGGCGGCAGTTGGCCCTGTTTCTCACATGAGTCTTTTCCAGAGAACACCACTGATCACCGTGAGCCTCTCATGGAGTCTAGTGGCTTCAGAAACCACTTCTGCTGGCCACCTACTCATCCGTGAGGGTATTGGCAGTCTGGCCCAGCAGCAGACCCACTGCCAACTTAACAGGCCGAGGTTCAGCCCCAGCCAGGGGCCTAGGCCTCTGAGGCATGGCTTGCTTCTCTGACCATACCTCTCTCCCTGCTCAGGCTGAGTCCTCCTCTGAGTTCCTGGTAGCTTGGCTGCCTGTGGGGCGAGCTCCTGCAGCAGGCAGCCCTCTGGGCTCTGAGGAGAAATGGCTGCCATCCTCCCTGCCCAGGAAGGGTATGCTCTACCTTTCCCCTTTCTCCTCTAGCAGAGTTAATGTTCCAAAACCCAATAGTTGGTGTTTTCCTGCTGAGGCTGAATCACTCGCTCCAGCTGGCACCTGGGTGCTCTGCTCCTGAAGTATCTCTGTTCCTACCTTTGCCTCAGGGGTCCCTCACATCAGAGGGCCCAGTGGCTCCAATCTGCTTTTTCCCAGCTCTGTAGCTGAGGAAAGTCACTTAGTCTCCTGGACCTTCAGGTTAGCAGTGAGGAAAATGTAGGCGATAATAGGGCTAGTTTCAGAGTTGTCATGACTGGGGGTACATGTACTATGTGGCATTGAACTTTGGCAGTTAGAGTGATGGTTTGTGTCATACTAAGTACCCATCAGGAGGGTTGTGCACCTCTTCTTCTCTGTGTCCTGCATGTCGCTCTCCGCTGTAGTACCTACCACTCAGACCCTCAAGTCCCCTTGGGTCTTGATCCCTGGGACCCCCAGTGGCCAGGGCAGCCTGGAGCATAGTAGCAGGCTCAGATGTTTTAAGGGAGTGAATGGGTCCGTGATCTCTTACACATTTTGGCATCATATAGGGATTTGGACAAGGTGACTTGACTTTCTAGGACTCCTTACAGAAGAAGCCCCAGCAAAGACCTGACTGTCTTCAGTTTCCATTTAGAGTAGAGTCTCATCCCAATTTCCAGTATCCTCATTGAATCAATAGAAGCTTTAGAGAGTCCTGTGGGTGCCAAGTGTGGGAAGGGGTGAAACGCCTGACTGGCTCGAGGTCCCTTTCCTGCAGTGTTTGCCAGCATCTGCCTGGCCCGAGCTGTCCCTTCTGCCAAGAAGCCAGCATCAGTGTGATAGGCGCAGCACATCCTCGCCCCACATGGGAGCCCAGAGAATGAAATGTAAACTCCAACAAATGCAGGATGTTCTGTTTGTGCTTAGAATTTTCAGGGTTAGCAGAAATCACCTGTGGCTCCAGGGAGGGTTGCTGCCACATGTCCCTACAAAGAGAGGGAGGGATCGAGAGCAGTGGGAATGAGCTTCTCTTTGGAAGTGTCATTAAATAGGTATAAGACTCTAGATGGTTTTTCTTGACACTAGTCTGGACAATTGGAATAAAAACTTGTTTAAGCTGTTGTGTCATTCACATCTTGCTCTCTGAATAAAACAGAGCACTTTTCCTATTTATTTCTAGCCTCCCATTTAAAACATGCTCTTCCTCTATAGGAAGGACCTCAGGCTTCTATGGTTCTGCTGCTGCCGCATTTTGTGTATCCATTGCAGTGAAATAGGCTTTGATGTGGGCACGCTGGGAGGGATCAAATGGGAGAGGCCTGCCAGGTGGATGTTCTAACTGGAGTGCTTCTAGAATATGCCCCATCCTCCTTCTCGTCCTCTACTCTCTTCTGTTTGGTTGTTACATATGCTCTTGGTTTCCTTTTTAGCATTTGTCTGTGAAGAATGGGATTCTCTGCCTCATGCTTGCGTGTCCATCTGCTGCGAGTATAGCTTTGGAGGATGTCTTTGTGTCCCAAAACATGATTTCCCGCTTGAAGGAGCGCTTCTCAGGACACTCTGTAGATACCCAGTGTGGGTCTCTGCGTCCTGGGCTGTCTGGGTCCCCTGGGACATCCGGTGGGTTTAAGTCTCAGGAACCTGGTATTCATTGAGCACCCAGCTGTGGTCAGGTGGCTGAAGAGAGATGGCCTCTGTGAGTCTGAGGGCTGGGGATTGGTGGGGGTCAGAGCCGTTGACTGTTGCTGAACAGGAGCTGCGTCAGCAGGGGGAATTCAACACCTATGTCAGATGCTTGATCTTTTATTACCTGTGTGCGGTGGTTAAGCTAATTTCTCAACTGTAGCCTAAAGGAAATGAGGTACATTTATGGAGTAGTAAAGGAGAAGGTAGCTCCTGCCTTCTTTAGTCCCGTTCCTTCATTCCTGACCCCAGCCAGAGCAGGACACTTGTTCTCAGAGTCCCCTCTCACCTGAGGACGTATGACTGATGGCAGATCTAGTGTCACAGGCACATCCTGGCCCATGACTTGAGGCTCCTGAGCCATCAGAGGGTGGGCTGGAGGCTAGAATCAGCTGGAGTGTCCGTGTCCTCCATGTAGATTGGATGTAGCAGTGACTGTAGTAGCCCCATGGGGTCCAGGGCTCAGAATTTCCACCAGAGCACCCCCAACCCCACAGGGTTTCAGAACTTATTCACCAGAACAAGGCTCTGTATGCTCTCCGAAGATGATGACCGTGTCCTTCTTGTTGGCTCCGTGCCTCCTGGATCCACTGCCCCCCCGCCACCAGAGGATGAGGCTGGCTGCAGGGTGGGCTAGCCCCTCATGGAGCTCGAGGCACCACAGCAGGGGTGTTCCCACCCTGGAGCCTGAACTGTTCTACTGGAAGGCTCCGCTCTAGCATTAGAGCCCTGCCTTGAGCTACATGTCCATCCTTGTCCAACTAGTTGGACCAATTGGTTGATTAATTTTTAGTAATGAAAACCCTTCTGTGGCCATGCAGACTAGAACAAAATTATCTGTGACTTGTTATACATTCTAGATGAATATGTATAACAAAATTTAAACCTAATCTCATTCAAAGTGACTTTTCTTACTTACAAGAAAAGATGGTCATAAGCTGAGTTCTACAGGAAATTCCTCTCCTTGGGCTGATGTCTCACCGTGGGATCTTGAGAAAGGAGAAAGAATAACCACAAAGAGGACTTGAGGAATTCACCTGTGTACTCTCAGTATGCTGAGCATTTAGTACAGAACAAATCCAGCTGCATTAGCAGTGTGGGCCAAACCCTGGGGGACATGGCAGTCATGAGCAGAGGTTGGGAAGGACCTTGTGGAGGTAGAGAGCCTTGGAGAGGCTGCTGGAGATGTGTGTGGGTGGAGTACTTATGTATGTCAGGAGGAGGAATCCTTGAGTATAGATTGGGCCTTAGAATAGGACCCTGTCTGGTGGGAAGGAAGAGAGAAGAGATGTGGGGGTGGATATCCAGGCCCCCATCAGAGTGATTGATCAGGGGCTCTTTGAATACCAGGAGAGGACTCACATTCCACTGTGCTCACGTCCAGTGAAGTTATCCTGGGACCCTCAAGATGTCCTGGAGTGCACCACAGGCTGCCTGTCATCTTGCTACTTCCAACCATATCTTCTCCCTTCTCCCACTTCTGTTTTTCTCTCCCCTCTCTGGCTATGGGTTGGGGGTGGGCTCTGGTCATTCCATGGAGCTGGCCTTTCTGTGGCCCTCACCCTGGAAGCTTAGCCCCAGGGCCCTGGCCCCGCTCCCACACAAACCTCCAGCTCCAGGGCCTGGGACCGCTCAGCCCAGGGCAAGTCTCTGAGAACCTGGTTGTCTCCACTTAGAGAAGCCAGGGGACAAGTGCCCCCCCCCCCATGGAAGGGATATTTGGGGGCTCTGAGCAGGAGTATGGGGGCAGGCCTGGGATGCTCTACTGAAAGAGTGGGAAGGCAGGTTGAAGTGAGGGTAGAAGTGGTGAGGCCGAGGGCCTGCCTCCACCCTCTCAGCACTCTGAGCAATGGGAGCTGAGATTTTCAGAAGTGTAGGGAATTTATGAGTTGAGCTTTCCAATCTTGAATGCCGGAAGGGAAGTACGAAGGCCTGGCACACGGTCTTAATTCTTTGCTCTTATGCTCTCTAACCACTTTGTTCTGTCTGACTCATTGGTACCCTCCCCCCACCCTCGGCACACCAACCTGGTCTGTGCGCTCAAGGTGGCTTGGAAGCCCAGCCTACCCATCTTTAGGTGATCCAAGCTATCAGCCTCTCCAGAAGGCCTGACCACCAACGGTTGACTCACATCTTACCAGTCACCACCCCTACCCTCCTCTCCCTCCCGAGGCCCGTGTCTACACCTTGCCTGCCAGGTTGACTGGACAGAAGTAGGCTTGGATGGGGCTTGGAGGTGGCCCTGTGACTCCAGAGTCACATCCCCTGTGGCTGCAGGAAGCTCCTTTGTACAGGTGCTTTGAGGTTTAGCTGGAATTGTTTTGGGGAAGAAAGGGCTCCATGGGGAGAGAGTCATAACTTTTTAAGAAGTCTCTTCTAAGAGACTCTGCTGCCCTGTGGAATCCTGGGAGCAACATCACAACAGAGCTGTTGTGGAATAATTAGGCCAGTCATCATGGAAGACAAGACTCGATAAGTGATCTTCCCAGCTGTGGGGCTGAGCTTTGCTCCCAGCCAGGTGTGAAGTCTTGTTGCATTAGGAGCTTTTTTTTTTTTTTCAGTGATGTTTGTTTCTATATAACCAAGAATTATGGAATGTTAGGGAATGAGAGACACCTCAGCGGTTGGGGATGACAGAGCAAGGTGGCCTCTGCAAGTCTGAATGACCCTTGTTATCCATCCATTCCTTATAGGAAAAAGGAGATTCTTGGTAGGAATTCTGACTCCTGATATAGAATTTTTTGAATTCCATAGCTGTTAGTGATGATAACATTAATAAACAGCTACCATTTTGTCAAAGCTTTAAGTGGATTACTTCACTGACTTAAAAAGATTCTTTGAGGTCCTATTCACTTGGTTATTTTAAAGATCTGGAAACAGTCTTCAGGATGGTAGGTGAGCTGCTTGAGGTCTTTCGAATATTATACAGCAGAGCTGGGGTTTGCAACTGGCCTTTTGACTGTGCCAGTTGCCCTCTTAACCACAAGCCTGTGTTATTACCACCCCTCCACACATATTTTTGAGGCTAAGAAAAGGACATTTGATGACACTGAGCTCTGAAAGCCGAAGCAGACCCTATCACATCAGATAACGCATCTCCACCTCCCAGAGGATGGCAGAGCTTGAGGTGCCCACTGGGGATTGGACTGTGGGCAGTTTCTTGACGTTCCCTATGGGGAGTGACAGAGCGTGTCCTGTCCCTACTCATTCCCTGTGTCCCCAGCATGTGCACCTGTTTCTTCCCTTCTCCTATGGTGGGAATGGGCCTACAGGGAAGCCATGGAGGCTAATAGAGTGAACATGTCTTTGACTGTTACCTTCCAGTTCCACAAGGGGGTCAGGTGGGACTTTGTAACCGGATGCACACACATAATGTGTCCCTGAGCATCTGCCCCCATGTGGGGCAGGGCCTGAGCAGACCCAAGGCTGGGCTTGTGCTTACAGAGCGGTGGGTGTTTAGACTCTGGGCGGAGACCTCAGCATGATGATGTGTGGTGGTCTCTGTTTCTGCTTCTAAGAATTGGCCTTGGGAGGTTGCCAAGGGTCAAGGAAAACAGTATCCCTTCCAAAAGCTGGGCTCTGGGACCTAAGTGAGGAGGCGGGACTCCCTGCTGTGGTAACCAAAGTGGTTACTCTTAGATAAAGGTTGTGAAGGGTCAGGAGGCCCAGTGGGAAAATGTGGGTGTTGCTGAGTCTTCCACCGGCGCAGGAATAGAGTAACGGGAGTCAGCTCCTGGTTCCAGCCAGAGGCAAGTGCTGTACCTGCTGTGGAGGGGCTGTCACGAAAGAAGACCCTGTTCTTCCCAGAGGTCGGGCAGCCCCAGGCACATGGAGCTTGGTCAAGCTGTGGTGGTGGGCAGTAGTCCTTCAGAGGTATGTCTCCCTCAGCTAGGTGGGTGTGTATACCTTTGGAGCTCACAGCCCCTGCCCTGTGGGACAGCTGTGGTTGGCCAGTGGTCAGGGCTGCCTGGGAGTGAGGAGGGAAGCTCAGCTCTCTAGGCTGGGCAGGTTACATGATGCACACACCAAGGGAAGGAATCCTGGCATTTATTTGTGCTGGGGCCACTGGGCAGCCCAGAGTCTGAGAAAAAGTCCGGCATGACAGCCTGGAGTGGGTCTAAGAAGATGTGGGAGGAGACCACTATGGCCAAGTGCTGATGGTCTACAGGTGACACTATACCAACCCCTCGAGCCCTCCCACCACTCCATCCATCCTCATCATTGCACACCTGCCTGGGTGAACTCCAAGCCTCTCCCCAGCTCCAGGGCCCTAAGAACTTGTCTAACATTCTGGGCACTATATTGAGGGCCGGGGCACAGGGAAACCTGACATACCCAGGCTGCTGTCTGTGGGTGGACACTGGTGAGCTTGGGCAGCCACTGGACATGGAGTGCTCTCGGCTTCCCTCCTCTCTCACTTCGCATCACTGTCTCCTAGCCAACACCCTGAGTTTCCTCTTAAAGCCAAGGAAACTGAGGCTCCCAGAGGCCAGCACCTTATAGCCTCTTGCCTGTGGGCCACGGGTCCTCATGGCTGCACAGAGCCAGCTTATGCCCTCCAGGCAAGCCAGGGCATTCTGTCCTTCTCTGGAGAGGCCACACATTGCCCAGTGCTAAGCCTGCCCTCCTCTACCTGCTACCCAGTGGCTGCTGAGACCTGCTGAGACCTGGGTAGTTAGGTGGCATCACTCCCTGTGGAAACAGGACAACCTGCTTGGGCCATTTTCCTGGTTTTGCTAAGTCTTGCTGGGAAGGAGTAATTGGCGCCACTGTATACATCTGGTGTGCCAGTGACACTGTGTCTCTGGGGAGGCCATGCTAGCACTGAGGAAGCCATGCTGGGCCATCAGACACTGCCCAGCATCACCAAAAGTAGCAGTGATCTGGGAAGTGTCAGCCTAACTGGGGCGAGAGAGTGTATAAGGGATTTAGTGTTTCCAAAACATGTCCACATGTAGGGATCACCTGGATACTTCCCAAAAAATACTGATACCTGTGTCCAAGCCCCAGAGATTGTCCTTGCAGTGGTCCAGGATACAGCCCAGGCTCTGGATTGTGTAAAGATCCCTATTTGGGAACGCCTGGGCTTGCCTGTGGAAGAAAGGCAGACAGAACAACTGCTTCTCCCCTCATTGTCCTCCTAAGCCTCTGTTCTTTAGGGGGAAAGAGGGGGCGAAATCTTTCGTGTGCCTTTGCTCTATGCCAGTGTGAGTACTCAGGCTGGCCTGGCTCCTGGGTTAGTAGACACAGGGCAGGCGTTTCTGCGGCTAAGGAGGGATGAGCAGTGTTGTTGGCTCACCCCTGTTCTGTCCTCCTAAGCATCTCATGGAAACTGCCCTGAATGTCCTCCCACAGCTGAGCAAACTGAAGCTCACAGAGCTGCCCACCTAAGGAGGAGGGTAAGGATGGGGGAGAACACTGGTGGTTTTACCTGGAACTCTCAGACAGGCTACTTACTAGGTGACTGGCAGTCCAGCTCGGCTGACCACGGGTGCCTTCTTCCTTTTTGACTCTGTTATAAAAGAAAATTGAAAAAGATCCTTATTGTGCCTTAAAGGCTTTTTAATTATATATAACTCATTTAATTTAAACTACTCTAAGTTCCATTTTTAATATAAGTTTTATAGTGGTACAGTGAAAGTGCCTTCTAATCAAAGTGTGTTTGGAGATTTATCTCCCTATACAAAAGCAGCTACCCCTGGGAGCCCCAGCCAATTATTTATTCAGACAGCAATCAAAAATCAGCAAGTACTAAGTGGAGGGAATGGTGGTGGAACCTCTTGGGAGTGCGGAGGCATCAGAGAGGCTCTTCCCGGGGGGGTCTCTGAAAGTTGAAGAAGCCAGGTCAGCACACACAGGCTGCCTTTGTGATGCTTGCTCACTGCCATTTCTGGGACAACTGCTTCCACTTCTCACTGTTGATGCTTCAGCTATGGAGAGGGGAGACGATGCAGAGCAGGGCTGGCTTCTTGGTCAGAAGGGATGACTGAGCCATCCTGAGCAGGGAAGGTCAGACTCCGCAGGGACTGGGGCCCTCCCTCACCACGCCTCTAAAGTAACTAGCCCTTTTACCGTCATGATTCGGTGCCCCCCACCCTGTTTTATTTGTGACCATGCTGCTTCTTAACCCTGACATGTTCTGTGAATTTCATTTGCTTGTTGTCGGTCTCTCCACGTCAGATCAGAAGTTTCATGGGGACAGAGACTGTCCCTGTCTTAGTGCTGCTGTATCCCCAGGGCAGTAAATAGTTATGGAATGAATAAATACATGAAGGAATGAAGAGGTGAATAAATGTCAGGAGACCATCAGAAACATTGCCAAGAGCCATGGGTGAGGAGCTGAGTGTCTTGGGGGGACTCATGGTGGTAGGCATAGCAGGATAAGGCTTCCCTTGGAGGCTGGGAATGAGGAAAGAGAGGTGAAAAGAGAGTGCAGATGATGGAGGGTGGAGGGGCCACTGGCCAGGTAGGAGGGTTGGAGGAAAGGGACCTGTTTCTGGGTTGGAAGAGAGATTCTGGTGGGGAAGCTAAGATCGAGGGAGCTTCTCTGTCCCTTTGAAGGCAAGAACTTTGCCCATCCTTAGACATCTGCCACGATCGGGATGTTCAACCTGATTCCCATCTCACGCCACCCAGGCTGGCCTGCAGGCCCCCTTTTCCCCCTTACCCCCTATGTCACCCACCCCCAGCTTTACCGTGGCTCTGGAACACTTTGCACCTTCATGCTAGGTCCTATCTCTGACACCCTTCCCTCCATGCTCCATGTAAAAAAAGGAGAATGAAATAGAGACCTGAGGAATGTGCTGGGGGCACATATATCTTTTTAATTTTTAGACATAGGTTATTTTTTTGTTTTTGTTTTTTAAATAATTTTCACAGTGCAGGTCTTTCACCTTCTTATTAAGTTTATTCCTAGGTATATTTTTATCTTTGATGCAGTTAGATATGGGAGTCTTTTCTTCATTTTACTCTGATGCTTCATTATTAATGTATTGAAATGCAGCTGGTTTCTGTACATTGATTTTGTGTCCTGTGGCCTTACAGAATTCATTTATCAGTTCTAGTAGTTTTTTGTTGGCATCTTTAGGGCTTTCTATATATAGTATCATGTCATGTGCAAATAGTGGAAGTTTTACTTCTTCCTTACTGAGTTAGATTCCTTTTATTTCTTTATCTTGTCTGATTGCTGAGGCTAGGACTTGAGTACTGTGCTGAGTAAAAATGGTGAGAGTAGACATCCTTGTCTCATTTCTAATCTTAGAAGAAAAGCTCTCAACTTTTCACCACTGAGTATGATGTTGGCTGTGGGTTTGTCATATATGACTTTATTATGTTGAGTTATGTTCCCTATTAACTACTTTGGTGGGGGATTTTTTAAAGATTTTATTTATTTATTTGACAGACAGAGATCACAAGCACGCAGAGAGGCAGGCAGAGAGAGAGAGACGGAAGCAGGCTTCCCACTGAGCAGAGAGCCCGATGCGGGGCTCAATCCCAGGACCCTGAGATCATGACCCGAGCTGAAGGCAGAGGCTTTAACCCACTGAGCCACCCAGACGCCCCTTGGTGGGGGTTTTTATCATGAATGGATGTTGTAATGCTTTTTCTGCATCTGTTGAAATTATCGTAGGGTTTTTATCCTTTCTTTTATAGATGTGATGTATCATGCTGATTGATTTGTGAATATTGAATCACCCTTGCATCTCAGGAATAAATCCCATGTGATTGTGGTGAATGATTTTTTAAAAATGTATTGTTGAATTCAGTTTACTAATACTTTGTTGAAAATTTTTGCATCTATGTTCATCAGAGATATTGTCCTGGTATCTTTATCTGGCTTTGCTATCAGGGTACTACTGGCCTCATAAAATGAATTTGGAAGTTTTCCTTCCTTTGAATTTTTTAGAGTAGTTTGAGAAGAATAGGTATTAACTCTTTGTTATATGTTTGATAGAATTCACCTGTGAAGCCATCTGGTCCTGGTCTTAGACTCTTGTTTGTTGGGAGGTTTTGTTTTGTTTTTAAATTACCGATTCAGTTTCATTGCTGATAACTGGTCCATTCCGATTGTATATTTCCTTCTGCTTTGTTTGTTAGGTTATATGTTTCTAAGAATTTATCTGTTTCTTCTAGGTTGTCCAATTTGTTGATATATAATTTTTCATAATATTCTCTCATAATTGTTTCTATTTCTGTGGTATCAGTTATTTCTTCCTTTTATTTCTGATTTTATTTGAGTCCTTTCTCTCTCTCTCTCTCTCTCTTTGATGAGTCTGGGTAAAGGTTTATGAATTTTGTTGATCTTTTCAAAGAACAGCTCCTGGTTTTATTGATCTGTTCTTTTTTTTTAAATTTCTATCTTATTTCTGCTCTAATCTTTATTTTTTTCCTTCCTTCTGATGGTTTGGGGTTTTGTTTGTTGTTCTTTTTCTAGCTCCTTTAGGTATATGATTAGTTTGTTAAGGCATAGGTTATTCTAAACCTCATCTGGGTCTTATAGTTGGCATAGAGGAAAAAAAGGTGGCAGATTTGAATATCATCTTAAACAGGTTGATGCTAAGCTACATCATCTATTGGCTGGTACCTGGAGGGTATAATAAATAATTAAAATGTGAACTTCTGTCCCCTTTCCTCCCAGAGGCCATCTGTCTTCACTACCATCTGTCCTCCCCTGAACAACCACAAAGTGGTCTTGATTTTCTTACAGCATTCAGTCTCCTGGAACCAAGCCAAAGCAGGGGAGATGCTTATTTGGTAGGACAACTAGTGAACATGAAGCCTTTCAGAATGAGGAAGGCACCCTAGGATGTCTCTGTTTCTGTGGAAAGTTATCTGAAAAAGGAAAAGTACAGTAATCAGGCTCCCATGACAACCGATGTTCTTCATGACCCTCATGGAGAACCTCAGTTGCCCCCCATTTCTCACCAGGAGATCTTGAAATAATCTGATTCCATTCTTACAGTAAATGTGTTTAAGGTCTATAATATGCCAGGCTCCATGCTGGGGTGAGAGATGAATGAGTGTGGACCGTCTGGAAGACAGATGCTACTCTAGAAATGGCAGTCCGGCGTGACTGTCGCTTGTGGCGGTTAACTAGCTGTGCACATCAGGGGCTGGGCTTTGTCAAGCAGGCTGGTGTCCCCTGGAGATGACAATAGCTATGAGTCATAGCTCACCCTCAGGTGCCAAGTTAGAGCCCCATGCTACTAGCTGTTAGGGTGGTTTGGCACACCATGATCACTTGTTCTGGGGCAGGTATGTGGATTGTTTTCTAAATCAAAAGGTTAGTTAGTTTTTCATTTGTTAGGTTGTCAGAGAGAAAAAATTGGAAAGTGCCCCTCTTTCCTCCTTGGTCTCGTGATCTTGTGCAGGTGATGTTGAACAAGGTGGACTGATCCATGAGTCATTGACATTTACTCCTTCAGATGTGATTTCGTGTTTACTTGTATTGTCACTTTGGGAGATTTGCCACAGAAGACAGCCTTAAACACAGAGCCGACTTCTCTTTTTTAATTGTACATGCATAACCTTTAAAACATAGCTTTAATACCTAGAATTTAAAATCCCTAAGTCCTCATATAAATTTCTGTTCATGCCTTACTTACAAAAACCAAGAAAACTATCATCCAAGTTATCTTAATTTCTGAAGGCCTGGGAAATATTCGCATACTCGATTTTCTATCTGGTGTCTCATAATTATTATCAATACCTTTTCTCTTCAGAGAAGCACAGCTTTCTCCTGTACTGGTCACTCTCTGCTTCCTATCGGAAAACATTGGGCTGAACTGGCTGTTAGACTCAGCCCATGGTTCTGAGATGTCCCCTAATTGATCTTGGCTGGCCTATTTTCCCATTTTACAGATGGGTAAACGGGAGTGTGAGGGTCTGGATGGCTCCCTCAAAGGCTGCAGCTGGTGGAGCTGTTGCTAATAAAATCAGGTCACTCAGCCCTTCTGCAGGCTGTGAGGCTCTTGTTTCACATTGTCCCTTGTGGACATAATCAAATTCATGTTCTTCATAAGTATGCCACAGAGACACTATTTGCAGGTTCATAATGATGCTTTTTAAAAAAAAAAAAAAAACAAATGCTTTGTACCTTAATTGTACAGAGATGTCTTTGATATTTTTTTTTAGAATCATCCATGCATGGTCTCTTCCTTCTGTTTTTATAAATTCTCTCTTCCTGTGTAAACACCAGTTTCCTTACACTGATCAGTTTTTGTTAGGACACAAAAGGGACCCAGAGCTTGCTAAGGGTATCTCCATGGTTCAGCCCCAGAGTGTTGGAGAAGGTCATCTCCTTTGCCTGTGTGGCCATGCCCAGACCTAGCCTTCCCTTTCTTGGTCTCCTTAGAAGGACAAGTGAGGCCTCCCCTGATAAGGTAGCATGTGGGCAGGGCTGGCTAAAGGTGGGAGGGCCCATGCCCTGTGACCCACCTCCTTAGCTCCTTAAGCATTATTGAGGCCAAGTGCTGCTGGCTGTGCCTCTGCCCCCTTGAACACATCTTGAAGGCATGAAGGCAGTCTACTAGAGAGGACACACATCTTTCTACCCTATAGGGCTCCTGAGCATGTGACTCTGTTCTATGCAATGTTCAGAGATGAGCTCTGACCCTTTGACTAAGTGGTATTTCTCAAGAGCCCACACTTCGTTGTTTGAAGATTTTCTTGAGCACCTGCCACAGGTTCTATATGACTGGAGGAGGCAGCGGATGTTCAGATTATCCCCACCCCGTCCCCGAAAATTCTGTTGTTTGCTGGATAATTCAGCTTGGCTTTCAAAGTAACCCTTGAGTTTAGGGTTAATCCCCTAATCCTCCTGTCATCTGGCTTTGAACACCCAGACATGATGTGCTGGGAAATTTAACAATGCAGCCATTTTCCTCCTGCCTTTAACTGAACCATATAAACGAGATAGTGTGCAAAGTGGTTGGTTTGTGCTCAGTAAATGGGAGCCAGTAACGGCATACATGCTGCATAAGGCGTCACTTCAGTTAGCTGTATTTTGTCAGTCCAAGTGAAGACTTTAATTGCAGAATGGTGTCTTGCTAGCAAAAATGAAAGTGGTTAAAGTTTCTAAAATTCAAGTGCAAAAAAGAAAAACTGTAAGAAAGGTTGTTAAAGAAGCATTAATTTTAAGAGCATCTCAGACATGAAAAACTTCAATTTTAGATGTCAGGATTTCAGGAATGATTAGTGCTGAGTGTTAGCAAAGCTTTGATCTCCACTATACCAAATGGTTTACAAATCGAGCATGTGGACTTCCTTGTGTAGCTTTTTCCAGCATTTGCAGCTGGAGCTCTGACGCAGAGGGCTTCTCCTGTTCCTGTGATGCTGGCCTGAGACACTGTATGTCCTATGCTCACTGTCGGGACATGGGCATGGGCCAGGGCCAGCAGCTGGCCACCTCTGTGGGCCGTGCTGCATCGGCCCCAGATCCGCTTGTGCTTTGTGAGGACCTGGCCATGCTGAGCTCTGCTCAGCTTGGTGCTTCCCTGTCATCGTCTTCTTGGTTGTGGATGTTTTTGATCCCCATCTTTCTAACCCGCAGAGCCAACATTTCCCCAGAAGCCACCAAGTCCCATTCATATTCTGAGTGACAGTCTGAGGCTTTCCCCCTAAGCAAGGATGGCTGGCTAAGTGGCTGAGGAGGGGTGTCTTTGGTCTGTGGCCGTGCTCCACCAGCCTTTCCCTGAGCCCAACGCACAGCCTGAGATCCCTGAGCACGGCCTACGATGGATGTGACAAGGATCCCAGGATGGAATCTGAGGATACTCATTTATGCTCTTGGAGCTGCTCTCAAACTACTTTTTGGGAGCTGAGAATCTGTAATAGATTTCTGGATTATGAAAAATATTACTCAGCACTCACATTATATTGATTCAAAAATAAAGATTATGCAGTTGAACTGCACAGTAAAATACAGCTTTATGGAATGGTAATTTTTTACTTAAGTTCTTCTCCATTATAGTGGAAGATAATGGATTCAGGAAGGGTACAATGAGGAATAAAGCTGTTGTATTGTATTGGTTAAATGACATTTAAAATGATTTGGCTGTCAAATTCACGGAAAGGTTATGAACAGTGAATGAAAAATCTAAAATTAATTCCCTACTTCAAGAAAGTGTGATTTATACCATAATAAAATTAGATTTTTAGTTAAAGAAATGTAGTCATTAAGTAATGCCCAAGCACTAACTCTCATTTATAACCATCTGGTTTGAAGGTTCGGCAGCAAATAATCTCTTCCTTAGGCAATGCATCAGGCCCTGGTGTCATTTATGCCAGGGAATTTTCTGTACTGCTCTGCTATAGTTTTTGGGGGGTTCTTCAAGTACTAGAGAGGCAAGTTGTTACTTAGCCTCAGTAATGGACGGAGCCGTTGAACTCATTTGCCTTCCCAAATGATCCCTTCCCTTCTCACCCTTAGTCCTCTCCATTCGTGCTGATAGCAGTGAGGATCGCCACCCCTGGAGGACGCCTGCATGCCTGGCTAAACATGGTCTGGGCCTATTTTTGCTTGGCCCATTCACCACCTCCACTCTATGAGGAAGGCACCAAGCCCGCCTTTGTTTTACATATGAACACACTGAGGCTTAGGCCAATGGTGTTCACCCAAGGTGGCAGGGGCCGAGCTGGCAGGAGTAAGCCAGGATCCAGCCCACGTACTCTGACTTCAGACTGTCAACTTTTTTCTTCTTCTTTTCTCTCTCTCTCTTAAGTTAACATATAATGTATTATTTGCCCCAGGTGTACAGTCTGTGAATCATCAGGCTTACACATTTCACAGCACTCACCATAGCACATACCCTCCCCAATGTCCATAACCCAACCATCCTCTCCCTACCCCCACCCCAACCCTCAAGCAACCCTCAGTTTGTTTCCTGAGATTAAGAGTCTCTTATGGCTGGTCTCCCTCCTGATCTCATCAGAGTGTCAGCTTTTAATCCCTATCATAGGTCTTTTTTTTTTTTTTAAAGATTTTATTTACTTATTTGACAGATGGAAATCACAGAGAAGCAGGCAGAGAGAGAGGAGAAAGCAGGCTCCCTGCTGAGCAGAGAGCCCGATGCGACCCTGGGATCATGACCTGAGCCGAAGGCAGAGGCTTTAACCCACTGAGCCACCCAGGCGCCCCTTATCATAGGTCTTCTGAGTCCTGGCTGAGCATTTGCTCTGAGGCAGCAGAGTGTGGCGGTAGCATTTCTGAGACTGTCATGTAGCCCTGACTTGGCCCCTTAGCCCTCATGTGATGATGAGCGTGCCGCAGCCTTTCCTTCTGTCGGAACTTCCTTCTCTGCATATCAGGGAGTGGGATGCATGCCCTCTAATAAACATTCTCCTGACTGGTACAGTTGGGTACTTTGTCCTGGTTCATCTTTTAATTTCAATGGAAGCATATCAGATATACAGGCAAGAGTGTGCACCCTACGCATAGAGCTCAATGGATTTTTACACAGTGGACACACCCATGTGACTGCAATCAGGATCACAACTGAGAACATTCCCAGCACCCCAGAAACCATCTTGGTGTCCCCTTAGCCATTGTCCTCTCAAAGGTAACCACCAGTCTGTCACCAGACATTGCTTTTCTTTGTTTCTGCACATTATAAAAACAAAATCCCACAAACTGCACTATTCTGTGTCGCTTTCTCTCCCTTGACATGAAAGCTGAAATCCCATCTGTGAAGCTGACTTCAGTGCCTGCTTCTGTTCCTCGTCACAGCGGTGACGTTTCCCACTGCACGGCCATGCCAGCGCTCATCGACTTGCAGCGGTGGGCATCTGGGTGGTCCCTGTCCCCACGTATTGTGGGCTGTGCTGGGATGGATGGCGCAGACCATCTTCTGCAGGCACTTCCCCAGGAGCGGATGTGCTGAGAAAAAGGAATTCACACTGTTAAAAAAAAAAAAAAAAGAAGAAGAAGAAGAAAGAAAAAGAAAAAAGAATTTAATAGAGGGAATTCATTGAGCAGGTATTAAAGGATTAAACAGGCAAAAAAGGACCCCCTGAGATAAGGATGAGTGCCAGCAGCAGGGAGCCCCATCGAACTGACACTCAGACCAGTGAGGAGAGTCCTGCTGGGGCTGGTTCCTCCAGACTAGGAAATCACAGTTGCTCCATGTCCTTGCATACATTTGATGTTACTGTTGTCGTTGTCTTTTAATTTTTTTTTCCTGTGGTGTATAATAGTATTCCACTGTGGTTTTAACTTGTAAAGTTCTTTTCCAAGTACATGAAGCTCATTTTTCAAGTACGTGATTTCATTTGTTTTTATCTATTTATCTGCACACGTGTTCTCTCTCTGTATTCTGCACAAGTGCTCTGTCAGCTCTGTGTGTTGTAAATACATTCCGCTGACTGCTTGACTCTTCACTGTCTTAATCCTGTCCTCTAATGAAAAGAAGTCTTTGTTTAATAAAGTCCAGCCTATCATTCTTTTCCTTCATAGTGGTACCTTTCCCATCCTATTGAAGAATATTCACTTGCTTAAAGGTCATGAAGATAATCTCTTAAGGTATCTTCTGGGGACATAATTGTTTTACCTTTCACATTTATGTCTGCAGTTCATCTGGAAGTGACTTTTATGTTTTTGCAAGGTAGGAGGTTAAGGTTCAACTTTTTTCCAAAAAAATTTTATCCAATTGATTTAGCACCCTCTATTGAAAAAGCCATCCTTTCCCCATTGTATTGCATTCACGCCTTTGTCATCCACTCAGAAACTGGGTATGTGTGATTTCCGGCTCAATTACAAATTCTGTGTCCTTTCCTTCCTGTCTTCCTTCCTATCTTCTTTTCTTCCAGCCCTCCCCTCTTCAATCCAACATTCCTTCCATCCATTCTTCCTTCCTCCCTTCCTGTCTTTCTTCCCTCCTCCCTCCCTCCCTTTCTTCCTTCCTTCCTTCTTCAGGCTTCTTAGGGATCCATCAAGTTTATTCATCTCTTCAAAGAACCAACTTTTGGCTTTAAATTTTTATGGTATATATCTCCCCCTATTTCATTGATTTCTGCTCCTATCATATTTGTTTCCTACTACTTTTTGAGGGCTTAAATTGTCCTCCTCCTAGCTTTCAGAGACAGATGCTTAGGTCATCGATTTCTAGCCTTTATTGTTTTCTAACATATGCTTTTTAGGTTGTATTTCCCTTGAAGCATTGCTTTATCCACATCCCACAATTTTTTAAATGCTATAATTCACTTGTCCTTCATTCCAAAATACCTTATTTCTTTTGTGATTTTTTTTTTAAATTATGTGATATACTCATATATAAATCCGTGGGTCAAATATTGGGAGATTTTTCTCCATATCCTCCTGTTATTGACTTCTAATTTAATTTCACTGTAGTCACAAAACTGTATTTGTTCTCTATATGATTTTAGTAATTTGCAACTTGCTGCAACTTCTTGATGGCTCAGTATGTGGTCAGTTTTTATAAATGTTGAATGGACAGTTGAGGAGAATGTGTAGTATGCAGTCATTGGTTACTCTTTGATGTACATCTTTGTCCTCAGCCCAGAAACTGGGTATGTGTGTTTTCCTGCTGAATTTCAAATTCTTTGTACATTTTTTTCTTTCTTCCCTTCCCTTCTCTTCCCTTTTCTTCTCCTCCTTTCCCTCCCTGCCTCTCCCCCTTCTTTCCAACCTGCTTCCCTTCTCTCTTTCCTCTCTCCCTTTCAGAGATTGACATAGGTCCAATTTGCTAATGATGAGGTTCAAATTTTGTAGATCGTTACTGATTTATTTCTACTACTTATTTTGTCACTTAGTGACAGGTGTTTCTTTAATTCTTGGACCATTATGGTAGATTTTTCCATTTCTTCTTTGAGTTTTGACTTTTTGATGTTTAAGCTATGCTACTGTTCTTCTACAAGCTTAGGATTGCTATGCATTTCTGTTAAATTGTCTTGTTATTGTTACAAACCATCCCTTTTTGTCACTAGTAATAATTCTTGCTTTGGAGTTTACTTTATCTATACCAGCTTTTTCCTGGTAGGAATTAATGTTTATCCTTTCTATTTTTTTTTTAAGACTTTATTTACATATTTGACAGAGAGACACACAGTGAGAGAGGAAACACAAGCAGGGGGAGTGGGAGAGGGTAAAGCAGGCTTGCCTTTGAGCAGGGAGCCTGATGGAGGGCTCAATCTCAGGACCCTGGGATCATGACCTGAGCCAAAGGCAGACGCTTAATGACTGAGCCACCCAGCCGCCCCATAGCCTTTCTATTTTTACATTCGGCTTTTTTGTATCCTTTTATTTATGGTATGTCTCTTATAAGCAGCATGTTGTTGGATTTTGTTTTATCTATTATGTCAATCTTAGTATTTTGGTTGAATTATTTAGTCTACTTTTATTTAAATGGAATTAAATCTAACACACTATTCTCTCTATTCTTTTTTCTCTTTTTTCCTACCCTTTCTTGTCTTCCTTTGGATCAGTCACGTTTTTTGTTGTCCAACTTTGGCCTCGTAGTACTAATTTTACCACTTTTGAACAGTAAAAAACCATTCTGATACTTCTGTTCCATTTAACTTCCTGACCTTTGTGATCATATTATCATGTATTTTTCTACAAATTTTATTCATTAAAAGGGGATTATTGTACTAAGTAGACAAAAATAGGTTTATCTCTTTTTAACCCTTACTGGTGCTCTTTATTCCTTCTTGCAAAACTATGCATTCATCTGAAAAAATTTCCTTTTGTCCAGAATGTACCCTTGTGTTGCTCTTAGTAGTAATCTGCTGGCAGTATAGTCTTTTTTTGTTTATCTAGATAAATCTGTATTTAGCCCTGTGTATACCCATATTTTCACTGGGGATAGAATTCTAGTTTTCAGAATTGTGAAGATTTCATTCCATTATTTTCATTTCCATTATCAGTTCCATGATTATTTTCTCCTACAAAGTCATCTGTGCTCTTGTTGTTGGTCCTTTGTGGATGATAAGTCGTCTCTATCCCCATCACCCACCCACTGCCTGATTTTGTGGTTTTCTTTTTGTGTTTGAATATTCGACTATTTTTCTTTGAATACCTCACATTAGTTTTCTTTGTGTTTGTCTTACTTGGGTTTTATAGAGATTGCTAAATCTTTGGCTAGATGTTTTCCATAAATTTCAGAAAATCCCCAGTTGACATCTCTTCAAATATTTATTCTGCCTAATTTCCTGTATCCTTTCACTTTGAAACCTAAATTACATGCTTGTGGGATGTTTGCCCCATGTCCTCTAATATCTGTTATACTCTTTTCTTTATTTTTCACTCTTTTATTTTCTCCTTTCAGATCGTCAGTGTGTGTATTTTCTGCTGATCTGGCTTCCAGCTTACAATTCTTCTCTTAATAGTTGTGTTTAATCTTTTGTTAAAGCCATCTGTTGAATTTTTTTTGTTTAACTTTAAGTTCTAGATTTTTCACTTGATTCCTTTCTAGCGGATTGTGATTTTGTGATGAAATTCAATGTCTTTTATTTTCCTGAACAAATTATTCCTCATAATCTAGAGCTTGTGTTTTATAATTCTAAAATCTGGAGAAAGTGTGGGTCTCTCTCTGCTGTATTTTTTTAAATTGGAATTAGTCATTTGATCTCATTTCCTGCCATACCTAGTAATTGTGGATTGGGTGTTAGACATTATGTAGGAAAAATTATAAATCCTGTGGATATTTTTATCTTCCAGAGAGGATTTACTTCTCTTTGTTAGACATAGAATACTGGCAAATCATCTTGCTCTGCTAGGAATTGAAATTCTTGGAGAGTATATGATCTCAACTGAAAGTCACCTGCATTTACCAGGGCCACTTTTTCCTGGGAAGCCTAATTTTTGTCTCTCTAGCACCATGATAAGTACCAAAACCTATGCTTAGGTTTTCAGCTGATTTGAGTCTAATTTTTTTGCTAATTTCTCATCCTCTTGCCCTTTATATGTGGAGCTCAGACATATTTACAAAAATCAAGAGGAAGCTGGGTGCAAATTATTGGGCACACTTCTTTCTGGTTTCCTTTTCCAGGGTTTGAAACCCTCAGGTTCTAGCTGCTTTGGTAGCCCTGACTCTGGTTATCTCTCAACTCAGTGAAACCTCTTTCAGCGTTAGAGCATTACTTTTTTGTTTGAATTCTATGCAAAACAGCCAATGCCCTAAGGGGAAAATTAGCACCTCAGTGGGCTTTTCTGTTCTCTGAATATTGTCTCTTTAAGTTCTGGCTGCATTTTTTTCTCTGATATGCTTTCAAAAAAAATTTTTTTGGGGGTGCCTGGGTGACTCAGTGGGTTAAAACCTCTGCGTTCGGCTCAGATCATGATCCCAGGGTCCTAGGATTGAGCCCCACATCGGGCTCTCTGCTTGGCAGGGAGCCTGCTTCCTCTTCTCTCTCTCTGCCTGCCTCTCCGCCTACTTGTTATCTGTCAAATAAATAAATAAAATCTTTAAAAACATTTTTTTAAAATCAAACTTTTATAGTTGTTTTTAGCAAAAGGATTGGTCTTCTAATGCAAGTTCTTCTCTCATAGCCTGAAGTAGAAGTATCTCTCATCTGATTTCACACTACTCATGAATTAAGTAGAGATCTGCATAAACTTTGTTATGTGTGTTAACTTTGAAATTTAAATCCCAGCTGGCCACTGACCAATATGTGAGAACTTGGACAAGTTTAACCTTCTTTGACCTTTTATTTCCTCACCTTTTAATCAATATGTGAGAAATGAAGTTGAAGAGACCTTTAAAGATCAGTTAAATCCACTTATTTAAACTATTTCAGAGCACAGTAAAAGGAAAACTTCTGAATTCATTATATGACGCTGGTATCATTTTAATTCCTAAATCTGAGAAAAAATGGCACCTAAAAATAATAGAGCAATCTCATTTATGAATATTAATGTAAAAACATATTTAAAATCATTACAAGTAGAATCCATCAATATATTTTTTAAAGATTTTATTTATTTATTTGTTAGAGAGAGAGAGGGAGCAAGCATGAGCACGGGCAGACAGAGTGGTAGGCAGAGGCAGAGGGAGAAGCAGGCTCCCTGCTGAGCAAGGAGCCCGATGTGGGACTCGATCCCAGGACGCTGGGATCATGACCTGAGCCGAAGGCAGCCGCTTAACCAACTGAGCCACCCAGGCGTCCCTCCATCAATATTTTTTAATAAGTGTATCATGATTAAGGAACGCTTATTCCAGAAATACAGAGATAGGTGAATACCATGAATTCTACTAGAGCTAAAGAGAATTCTAATAGATCTAAGGAGAAAAAGAATCATGAAAATCTCCTTAAATTCAGGAAAAGTATTTGATAAAATTCAACACACATTTTTTTATTCATCTAACAAGCATTGAACATCTGCTCTCTTATAGCGTTGAGGATAGCATTGGGGAAACAAGAATGAAAAAGATATTGGTGCCATCCCATCTCACATTCCAGTGGAGGGAAATGGTCAGCAAAGAAACAAGTAAAAGGACAAGCTAGAACATCCATTTATTTGAAAGACTCAGTAAATTGTGCATGGATTTCATTAATATGGTGGACATACCTTGAGCCAGCATTTTGTTTCCCTTAGTAAGGAAACACTAAAGGTTTTCTTCTTAAAGTCAGACACAAGACCAGTATGCCCATGGGCATGCCAAGTTTCCACAACACTTAACATCAGATAGAGGAATTAGCTGAAGCAATAAGACAAGAGAAAGACATGAGAAACCTAAGAAATGGAAGGAAAGAGATAAAATCATAGCTATTTGAAAATTATATAAATACATCGAAGGAAACCCCAAAAGAATCAATGGAATAAGAAATTCAGTCAAGGGGCACCTAGGTGGCTCGGTGGGTTAAAGCCTCTGCCTTCGGCTCAGGTCATGATCCCAGGACCCTGGGATCAAGCACCACATCGGGCTCTCTGCTCAGCAGGAGCCTGCTTCCCTTCCTCTCTCTCTGCCTGCCTCTCTGCCTACTCATGATCTCTGTCTGTCAAATAAATAAATAAAATCTTAAAAAAAAAAAAATTCAGTCAAGTGGCTGGTTAAAAATCCATATATAAAAACCACTCATATGCAGAAATAAAAAGCAGTTAGAAGGTATAATGAAAGAGAAATTCTATTTATGATAACAAAAAATCTACAAAAGAAATATTCAGAATACATACAGGAAAATTATAAAATACTCTTGGAAGAAATAAAAGTAAACTTGAACATATGATGAGAAATACCATGTTGTTAGATAAGAAGATACAATATAATGCAGATGTCAGTTTTTTTTAATTTACAAGTTTTATACAGTTACAGTAAGACATCCCTAAAGTCTTCTTCTTGAGGTATATAAGTTGCCTATGAATTTTCCCTGTTCCAGAAATACTGGTTACTTCCAGGGATGTGGTGCCTGCCCCTGTAGCAGAGAGCTGAGGAGCAGTGTGGGCTTGGCTTTGTGCAGTGATGTGCCTTGTAGCTTGCTTAGCTCTCATAACACTTAGTGCTCTCAGTGGTCCCTCTTCAGGAACCAGCATTCTAGAAGCTCATTTCACTAACTGTGCTGTGCTGATGAGCTGCAGGCCTATAGCATGTGTCTTCCATTGGTTTCCACTTGGGCTTTTGACTCATTACAGAAGTGGCAGTCAGAGAATGTAATTTGGGGCAGGAGAGGGGATACACTTTCAAGTGCCTCCTCAGTTTCACCCCTCATATTACCTCTGCTTCCTGATCCCAAAGGATACTAGACAAGAATGCTGATATTGTGAAAGACACATGCCATTTGCTACAGAAGTGCTGGTGCTGAATGGTCCTCTTTGTCATGATGGCAAGAAGTTGGCCCAAGCTTGTTAGGTACTTTATTCTCTCTTCTTTGGTTTCCAGCATGGATTTTCAACTTTTTCTTGATATTAGACTTTGTATCCTAAACTGGTTATTGATGATGAATTGTAGGTACTTTTGATTAGTTGTGAAACCACAGCATATGTTTCCAGCTTTTCCCTCCTATTACTTCTCACTGGGTCTCTTCCTGCTTCGTGAGCATACCCTGTTCTCTCCCCTTACCCTGCTTTTCTTAAGCATTTCTCTCTTCCTGGTGAACCCTCCTTCCCTTACTCCTGTCTGAAAGCCTGCACATTCTGCAGTGCTATTTCAAAGGCTCTTTAAAGAACCCCTTCCTTTATGTATCCACTTGAATATGAATATACTGGTATTTTTCAAGGTAAAACCACCCCTTTACTTCTCAGTAATTTGTGTTTGTTCTGTAGCCTCCTGTTCAACTAAGAATGTTTCTTTTTTTTTTTTCTTTTTTTCAGCTATGAATGTTTTCAATGCAAGAATTCTGTCTGTTTTGCTTATATAACTTCTCAAACACTTTGCTTATTGCCCTATACAAACGGGAAGGCAGAAATGAATTTAAAAAACAAATACCCAAAGGCTTAATTTAGTCCACTGGCCTGGACTGGCTGTCCAGATTGTAAGATCCCACCCTTTGGAAACTATTGAATTGAGGACAGTCAATCGCTAGATCACGCCAGTGACCCACTCAGGAGCAACGGTGGTCTTCATTATGGCCCCACAAACCATAATCTACTGCAGGTCAGATCATTCTGACTCCTAACTGCTTGTGTTTTTCCCAAGCCCTATAGTACCTGCAGTCTAGGTGGAAGATGTGGTATCAGCCCGGGTCAGGGTCTTCCTTCACACTTGGTACCAGTCCAGATTCCACATAAGGAAGAAGACCATGAGAATTGTCTCTGTTCATTAAAAACTGAATGATTGGGACACCTGGGTGGCACAGTCATTGAAGTGTCTGACTCTTGATTTCGGATCAGGTCATGATCTCAGGATTGTGAGACTGAGTCCTGACATAGGCTCCCTATCAGGCATGGAGCCTGCTTAAGATTCTCTTTCTCCCTTTCCCTCTGGCCTTCCTGTGGCAAAAAAAAAAAAAAAAAAAAAACAAAAAAACAAAAAAACAAAAAACCTTAAATGATTAATAATGTATTTTTTTTATTAAGCCCCCAAACAACAAGTTGTTTACCTTTACTGGAGTGTGTGTGTGTGTGTGTGTGTGTGTGTCTGTGTGTATGTGTGTTGAGAGTTTAGTAGACCCAGCATTGCTGAATGTCATGTTCCTATGAAATTGTTCATCATTTTGTGAATAAATGGCTAGCAGAGGTGAGATTTTTGCAAGTATCTGTACATGTGAATTATTCTTCAAAAACACAAAGCCTTTCTTTTCTTGCAGGAGTCCAGAAGCTTTGAAGTCACAAGAAGAGAAGGTAGGGAAAATGCATTCATACCTATTTCGTTCTCATTGTTGACATTTTGGAAGTAGTTTGTTGAAGCTAACCTGAACTTCAGACTGTAGGCAGCCTGTTCTTTCAGATTTCATGTGGGTGCTGACTATTTGGTACTTGCCTCGAAGGACTGTAAGAATTGAAATCCAGGGCTGCTTGAGAGATCTGTGCCTTCTACTTCGACTATCCGAAGTGGAGGTCTGGGGACCTGGCTTCTTCATGATCATATCTGTGGTCTGGAGAGAAGCCTTATCTTTGAGTGGAGTTTGAAGTAATTGTTTGGTTTCATCCAGCAAAAACAACATCAACAATAAAAAATAGTTTATGATTTGAAGTATTTCAATAACTGGGAGAAGGTGCCACTGTAAAAAATATTTGTAATTAGATTTTTACAGCTTTCGCTAAGCTGAAATAGAAATAACCAATTAATGTCCCTTTTGCAACAATTCCATTATGTTCATTTTCACCGCCGGTTCCTCTAACACGTTTGTTTTTTGGTATCTGACATAAGTAGGCATGGGTGGTGATTTCTGAAACCTTTCCTTAGAAATTGAAGTTTCCCTTCCTTTCAGCAATACCAACTGTCAAATAAGATGTATTTTCTATGGTGTGGGGCATCTTTGCCAATCATCTTTTTATTACAGGGTTAGGAGGAGGAAGTCGGGAATCAAAGTGAGTTCTTGGTCTGGAGTCTTTGGTTTCAGCCTTAATGACAAACTTCTCTGTAGCATTGTCTCCAGAAAGAGTGGTGATCTAAAAGGTGTGAGCAAATTCCACATAGACCTCTAAATGTAATATGTCCTTGGTTCCTGATTAGTTCTTCTTTTA
This sequence comes from Lutra lutra, assembly GCF_902655055.1. Taxonomy (NCBI): domain Eukaryota; kingdom Metazoa; phylum Chordata; class Mammalia; order Carnivora; family Mustelidae; genus Lutra; species Lutra lutra. The sequence continues at coordinate 72,955,900 of NC_062282.1, read as the reverse complement.
AGCCCCACAGTGAAAGACCTAGAATGGCCATGTTATCAAATTATGTTTCTAGAGCTGAGAGACCCAAGCCTTGCATACTCAGTGTATTGGTAAACTAGTCCACCTGGTTGTTTGCTGCTACCCATGGGGCTTGGACCCTGGGTTCAAAGGAGCTGGGTAATCTGGCTCTGGGCTAAACTTTGTGGCTTCCATTCCCATTTGCCATGGTCTCTGGATTTGGTCTCGGTGTCCTGTGAACTGCATCTGTAGGGTAAGCTGCATTGTGTTGATCTCAAAACCAAATGAAATTGGGTGGATATGGTGGAGCCAGGAGGCCATGTTTCTTATTGATGACCATGTAAATGGGAAAGAAATAGCCTTGAGCAGAAAAGTTGGCATGAAATTTGGTTTTGAGTATTATTTAATTCATGTCAGTAGCCCCAAGTATGAATGTTGGGAATTAATTTGCATTATGAAATCACATATCAACCTAACTATTCTGGAATCTTACTTTCCTTATGTTAGAAAGGTCTCTAAATACTAAGGCTGGGGTATGAGAGAATCATGTGTATATTTGCTCAGAGGCCTTAAAAGGCTGGATTGGACCTCTGGCTCCAAGTCCACTGAAAACTGACACCGTTGGAGGATGAGCATAGGTGTGTTTGACTTGTGCTCTACTCATCCATAACCTTCTCGTCTTTGGAATTAGCAGCTCTCACAGCTGGCTGACTGGGAGTGTATGCTTCGAGTTTGTAACAGCAAATTTGTCCTGACAGCACATAAACTTTTTTTCCCCCCATTGTGAACTCATGTCTTTCTTGCTTGTTTCTGTCAAAGTTGAGTGTTGGAGAGTTTCTGAAATAGCTTAGTGCCTTAATGTCAGTGCTTATAACGTGGCAGGAAGGAAAGAAGGAGTGGGACCCTGCAGGTTGGTTCCAGTATTTTCAGGCCTGAGGATTCACTTGCTTGAGTGGTGGGATGGTTTTTCTTCTCCAGAAGAGTGTACAAATATAAAAATTATAGAAATGCTCTAAATATTCCAATAAACAATTATTCCTACAGATGAAAATAAGACATTATTGTCTCTCAACAAACACTTAGGGTTATTTTGCAGTTGGAAAGGAAAGAGGAGCAAATAAGTAACACTGAATTTTTCTGCCCAGTTTATCAGGCCCAGGAGAGTTTGGCAAGGTCTGGAGGAGGAAGCCTCCTGGTCACACAATCCAAGATGTCTTCCCATTTTTTGTTTTCAGACTACATCTGACTGAGGAGTATCTTCTCCATCTCAGGTTCAGTGGCACAAACAATGACCAGCCACAAGCTCATCCTACATGACTTTTGGGAAGTGTTGACTAAGTCTGTGAAGTGAGAAGTGAGAGGGACTCAATTTGGTGGGAATGGAGTCTGGGATAGACCACAGTGGGGTTGGAGTTTGTGGGCTTTATAGTTGCAGCCCTAGGAAAATAATCCACTTGGCCAGTGCTGGACTCAGTATAGAGTTAGTTGTTGAGACTTGTACTGCAGAACTTCTTCAACCTTTAAGATGCTAAGTCTGACTCCCAAAAGGGGGTGTGATATGCTGCATTTCCCAAATTTAGTTTCCCATGGTGTCTTAATCTTATGTATTCGATTGTCTCGGGGCTGGCCTTCCATGCAGAATCCTTTGCAAGGCCTGCTCCAGGGAGTTCAGGCAGAGGGAGTGTGTCCTCAGTGCCCAGGATGAGCCTATGATGTGGGTCCATCCATGGGCTTTGCATGGACAGGATGGTAACGTGGTTGATAATGAGAATAACTTCTCAGTTCTCAAGTTTGCAGAGAGCATTTACCCTTAGCAACACATGACAAGAGGATAGCATCTTCCTTCCTTTCCATGCTAATTTGTAGGAACAAGAACTCCCTCTGGACCAATATCCCTTTCATGCACTGATCCTCTCTTGTGTATGTTCTTCTGCCTGTTCATGCCCACTGCCAAGGCTAGAGAGCTAAGAGGGACTCTTGGAAGCAAACTATCTAGGGGTTATTTGATGACAAGTTATACTAGGGCTGGGGCTCTCAGGGGAACCTAGAGGGAAATATGTCGTACCAGTGAGTGTGGCAGGACTGCAGAACTGGTAGGATGTCTTCTGGGAAGGACACATCCCTGCCCCAGCCACCAAGCCCTTCTTCCTTCAGTCCTTGAGCCCTGGGAGCCACCTGTACTAGCTGCCTGGGGAAGGACAGATGGTTGCATCTTCATCTCCTTTCCTTTGCACGCGTATTTTTACCTCCCTCCAGACACCTTCAATTTAATTTCAACTTTTTCTAAGGCTTCAGCCAAAGGTGCCAACCTCACCTCTCTGAGACACTCCCGTGTCCACTCTGAGGGCTGGTGCTGATTGTGACTGCCAGAATTCATCTGCTCAGACCAGCACTTTTCTCTAACTGATTCCATCACATTGAATTACAGCCCTGAGAGAACACTTGAGTGAGCTGAGCCTAGCGACCAGGATAATTCAGCCCTTGTCAGCCATCTCTTTGGAACATGCAGTGATCTAGACACCATTCCAGATGTCTGCGACTGCGTTATGATTAGAGGCTGTGAATTTTGGGTGGGTACCAGTGTCCTATTGCGTGATCCAGCCTCCCAGGGATGGTTATCTCACAGGTTCTCGTGCAGGCCAGCCTGACCTGGCTTCTGGCAGGATGTGAGGGAGACCTGAGAGCAGGGATGCACTGTCTTCCCGGAAGGAAGAAGACTGAGAGAGGGAGTGACTGTCACACCCCCATGGTGGCTCTGACTCCTTAGCAATGCAAATCTCCTAAATAAACATGACCTGCCTGCACCACCCCCCCTTCCCCTGCTGTGTGACTAGACCCTCCCTTTCTGAAAACCTTTGGAATTAGCCCTTAATTGGCAGCTGCCTCTAATAGCCCCTTTATAGTTCTCTGCATCTGGGTGAACTTCAGCTATCAAGAATTGCATTCTGTTTACCATTAATTCTGATTTTGTCTAGCAGATGTTTTCTGGATCTCTCAGTTGCCTGCATAATCTGTCTTGGTATGATGCGATCTGGCTGACTCTCTTCCATAAAACGGATTAATAAACTCCTAGCTTCTTTTGAGGTAACTTCTTTAATGGCTGCAGATGCAGGGAATTTAGAAGGCAGCCACCCACATGGTGGCAGTGCCTGGGGTAGTAGGTCCTTTTCAAACCAAGACTGCCCTCTGGGCAAAGAGATGAAGTTTCTGTCATCTTTCTACCCTCACTCTCATGTACAGGGGAGCTTGCTGGTGGTTCTCTCCTATAGACCCTGGGCCTCAAAAAGGTAAGAGTGACATCGAACTCTTTCTAATTCTAGCCCCACAGAAATGGGCTCTTTCTGGGTGGCGCCGCCATTTTTCAGCTGCTGGAAAACTATATTGTTCTTGCTTGCCCCAGCTTGAGTGGGAAGTGGGTGGCACAGCTGGCTGGTGTGTTCTGGTTGGACACAACAATCTGACACCCAGTTGTGAGCATGACGCATTGGTAGGCAGTAGACTCCTACCTCTCTACTTACTCACAGGCTGACTTGGGGTATGTTCCTCAGTCTTACTGGAGAAAAGGGCATAGTAATAGTACAGACCATTATTCCCAATCCTGAATCACAGTCAGCAAGCCAGTCTGCCCTGGCTAAAGCCTGAAAGTCTCATGAAACTTGAGAATCCAGGGGTGGCTCCGGCTGCAAGCACCACTGATAAAAGGCTTCTCCGCCTCTTTCCTTCCTTGGCATCCGTGCCTGATGGGGTTGATAGTCTCCATTATGGCTCTTCCTATCTTGCCCGTGTAGATCTGGCCTTAGACCTAGAGTGACAAATGTCTCCAGTCACCAAGCCCATCCCTCTGTCTCCAACCAGACTTGTATATGACCTTGCATGTTGTGGCCTATTGACCGTGAGGAATTATCTGGAACTTCGCCTGTTCCCATCCTCTCTTCTGTCAGAGTCTTGAACTTTTTGCTCGAATTCTTTCATTTCACAGTCAGAAGAAACACGGCTCTCTTCTTGGTGGTGTCTTTAAGAACTTAAGGGCAACACGCATAAAATTTCTCTCCCCAGATTAAGGTTCCCTGGGCACTGGGGTGAGAACTGTCCTTGAGTGTCATAGTTACCATCCCTTCAATTACTCCATCAGAATAAAGCTCAGGGATTGAGGACAAGGGCCTCTGCCAAGGATCATTCATGGCATTAGCCAGAGGAGTCTCAGGCTGTGGGTCACCCCACGCTTCTGTTCCCTGAGCTTCCCTGAGATAATTCTGAGTGCCTGGGCCTAGAAAGATTAGTGGTGGACTGAGATAGCCTGAGTGAGCCCGAGTCCTCATTCCTGCCTCTGCACATGATCTTCCTTGATCAAAGGTCCGCCAGGCTCTGGGTGAGCGGTCATTCCCTCCTAGCCCCTGGGCAGTTTCAGCTGTCCCCAGGGATCTGGAAGCGGCAGGACCTTGCTCACTGCAGCTGAGGGCTGACGATGGCAGCTGCCCATGCTGCTGTTAGAACTGCACGTGTGTGACTCCCTGCGCAGGGTCTCAGCACCACAGGACATGGCACGGGCAGTTATGGCCTGCGCTTAAGGGCCAGCTCTCATCCTGCTGTGTAGGGCGAGCCCTGGGAGGGCAGGGAGCCAGACCCTTCTCTCTGGCCTCCCGGGTGCCTTATACACAGCAAGCCCTGAAGATGGATTAGATGCCTGCTGCATCCCAGGGCCGACCTGGCTTGATGTGACATACCCACTTAACATAAGGCAGAATCACAGGTATGGGGGCTGTCGGCTTGTTTGGCTCTGGGTCCACAGCTCCAGATCCCTCTGTCCTGTCTGCTGTGCTGCTTCTTCTCACCAGCGCTCTTGGAAGGCTCACTCACTTTAACAAAGGTCCTCAGAGAGTGGCTGTGCTCTTTCTGGGGACTTGTGGGTCCCTCTGCTAGCTGGTACTGACAAGCTGCTGGTGCAGGTGAGCTAGATCTCCATGGTAGGGCCTCGGTAGGTCTGGGCAGGGCAGGGAAGCCCTGTGCCCAGGCTTTGCTTTTCACGGAGTCTCCTTGGGGATGTGATTGCACACTTGGAATAAGATCCCTATGTGGAACTTATGGGGGAAGAGCTGGGTAGTCTAAGAAGTCACAACACCCAAAGGGTGCCAACCAGGGCCAATGAGGTGAGCCCTTCACAAGACAGCCCTGCCCTGCAGCACACTGAGCTGGCCCACGGTGATGGCACTCCCTCCCTGCCGAGGCCTGTCCCTGCCCTAGAGGCTTCCCTCTCTTCTCCAAGGCCCCACAGTGAAGGTTGACACTGGCATCTTCGCCCCTTGCCCAGCCCATCAGCAGAAGGAGTCTCTGCTTTTCAGGAAGCCTTGAAATTGTCTTTTCCATATAAACACTGAAGCTCTTTTCAAACTTCCTAAGCCATTCGCCCTAGCAATATTCATGTGCCATCAGCAAGCCTCTGGGGTTAATTATCTGTGACTTAAAAGGCATTTGTTTCTGTCTCTTTTGTCTCATTGCTGCTGAGCAGTCTTTCTTTATTAGGAAATGAGGTACAGAGTCCAACTGACCATTATGTTCTAATTCTCTTCCTGTCATGAGAATTAATTCATCTTTTTAAAACTCTCTTTAAAAAAAAAAAAAAAAAACCTGCCTTCCTATTTTCAGATAGTGTTGTTCTCTTAACAAATGTTTAGTCTCTCCACTTCAGTGGGAACAGAGCCAAAACTAGAAATAATCTGCAAGGTGAGACTTCTCATCAAAATGAGTGAGGCTTGCCAGTGCTCTCTCTTCTGGTCACACTCGCTTTTGGGAGCTCCCTGCTGCCCAGCCATTGGTCTCTTGGTCTCCTGGGGCTGTGGTGAGGGCTTCATGTGCGTTCTCTGGTGACCGTGCTATGCTTGGTGAATGAGCCACAGTATCTGGGGTAGGAAGGGGGTGGTGGGGGGGACAGGGGTGGTGGTGGCGCTTGCACATCAGGCAGGCCAGGTAAGGAGAGCCTATGCATGGCAGCCCACCCCGTGGTTCTCTGTTCCCTCTGTCACTTACCCTTCCCGGCCAAGGCTGCCACTGGATTCCAAGAAACATTTCAGGGTCTGCATGTAGAAAATTTTTTGCAAATTGTTGACTGTTGCATGAGGGAAGCTTATTAGCTTGCCTTGTGCTCACCAGGAAGTCAGAGAACATTTGTCACAGAAATGAGCAGGTTCTGACTGGCCTCTGGTTCCATGGGAGCCAGACAGTAACATGTAGCCTTCAGGGCACAGGTACAGTCAACAGAGGGAGGGTCTGAGTATGGTCAGTGTGGTCGAATGGCGCTGTTGCTGTTCTCCTGGGTGTGTAGGCTGACCACTACCCATCTGTCTTAGTCTCTTGGAGCCCCTGGGGAGTTCCCAGCCTCTCAGCTACCGTGTCACCCCTGCAGTGTTTCTGAAGCAACGTCTGAAGCCTCATTTGGTAATTACTACTTCCCAAGGAGAAATAGCTCCTGTGGAAATTAAGTTCCATTCTTAGGGTTTCTCCAGGGTTTATTGGATGCTAATAGAAGTTTCCTTGGGTGGATTGGAGTTTCCTGGTTGTGCAGTAAGGACAGGGTGTGGTCCTTGCCCTTACAGGGCACACACATCAATGAATGTGTCAGCTGAGGAGATGTACAAGCATCCTTTAAACAGAAAGGCCACCTGGGTGTGTTGGTCCCTGGCCAGGCATCTCACAGATGGGCCGACAACTGAGTGTGAAAGGGTTTGCTCAGTGTAGACCATTATGGGAGAATGTTCTCTTGGTGAGAACAACTCACTGAATGTTTTGGTAGAGGCAAAGTCTGAGGGTCTTTTCTGCAGAGGATGGTTATATTGACAAAAGGTTCCCTTTTGACTCTTAATGGCGTTCCCTGTCAGTGAGGACATGTGGCTGCAAATCACAAATCAGCTACCAGCTCAAACAGTGGATCTTATTGGCTTATATAATTGGATAGTCAGGAAGGGGGCGAGGGGTGAGGGTGCTGGCCTCAGGCACACTTGGTATAGGGCACGAGGACCTGGTTTCTCTTTTCACCCCCTTCTAGTTCATTCCCCTAAATGGTAAGTCCATTCTCCCCATGTATGTCTCCACATCCTATGGAAGAGAAAGCGCCTCTGAGCTGGTATTTCCTGTAGCCGTTCGAAAATCCCCTTGGGTGAGATGGGCTGGGGTCATGTGCCGCCACCTGAATCCATGATAAGCCTGGTGAGCTGCTTTGTGATCCTGGGCTCCACACAGGTCAGGCCAAGCCCCTGCAGTCAAGGTGGCATGAGAGAGAGTGGGCGGGAGGGAGTAGTGGATCCCCAAAGGACAACTGGGCCTCTGCCCAGTTAGGACACATCACGTATAACCAGAGCTCTCGTGCAGGAAGGTAAACAAGGTTCACTCTGTGTATTAGCGTTTACTCGATGATTCCACATCTGAGTGTCTATCCCAGTACCTACTCCCAAAGGATTTGGAGTGCCTTGCAGGTAGGATGAGCTTAGCCAGCGTTCACCCAACATTTCTGGAGAAGGCATGTCTCTTGTCTTCTGGAGAAGGAAACCAAGGCTGAGATATGACCCTGCTGACCAGAAGTCACAGGAGCTTGTGAGGGAGCATGCATCTGTACCCAGATTCCTGGTGACAGGGCACATTTGCCTTCTTTGTTTTTCGCTTCAGCTGCCTCCCACAATGGCTTGTCTTGCTGTTTCCCCACTCCCATGGTGATACATGCCATGACCTGCTGAGGTGCATCAAACCTCCACTGCCACTGTCTGTGGGAGGGTTACTGTTCCTTGAGACCCCCACCATACCCTCCTTTCTTGAGCCCTTCAGCCAGAGGCATCAAAGCTAAGGTTCAGCTTCTCCCCTGAAGGAAACTTCAGTGCTTGCCACCACAAAGCTTCTAACAAGCTTTATTTTCCATTTTTCATTAGAGATCCTGTTCTTTTTTGGGAAGGAGGTTGGGGGGCACATTCACCGTGCTAGCTGCTTGTGATGGCATTGTGGCGGGGCAGGGACCACAGACAGAGATGGGGGAACCTGGACCTCACGTATAACCAGAGCTCTCGTTCAAGAGCTACCTTTTACTAAGGCTTCTCGATTGTCCATATATTAATTTATGGTCAAAGCCTTACTTCACTGCTTTCATACAAATTCCCTAGATTGGAAGAGTTTTTTGTTTTTTTTTTAAGATTTTATTCATTTATTTGATAGACAGGGATCACAAGTAGGCTGAGAGACAGGCAGAGAGAGAGAGGAGGAAGCAGGCTCCCTGCTGAGCAGAGAGCCCAATGCCGGGCTTGATCCCAGGAGCCTGGGATCATGGCCTGAGCCGAAGGCAGAGGCTTTAACCCACTGAGCCACCCAGGTGCCCCAAGATTGGAAGAGTTTTTAATGGACATCTTTTCACTTCCAGTCTTTCCCTTAATTCTCATGAGCACCCTCTGACATAGGCATTGCAATTGTATTTTGTAAATAAATGAAAGATGGGGGAATCCTTTGAACTCAACAGGAAATTGACCAAAGAATTTAAATGGGCTCAACCAAGGTCCATCAGGAAAGCACATTCTCCATGGAAATGCGGCATTGTTTGTCCAATGGTGATTGAACTGTTCATATTCACAAACGTGGAGTCATCATTCTGTAACTGAAATGCCTGCGGGGTCCAGGTGGCTGGACCTTCCTTGTCTGCTGATGCCAGGGAGAAATAGGGACCTCCACGTTCAGAAGAAATACGCCTTAAAGAAAAAAAAAAAAATCACAGGTCTGGAAAATGAGTTGTCAGAGTAAAAATACATTTCAATCTGTTTGTTTTACTAATTTTAGCAGTTATTTGCTCTCTTTTTTTGCTGGAAGCAGCATTCCCATCCAGCTGCTTGGCTGCTGCATTTGAATTTTTATCATTTGTGTGAGTCACTGCCTATTTGGACACAAAATGGGAGTCCTGTGGCTAAGAGGGGACATTTGTCTGATAGGGTCAGATCTAATCTCATGCTTAGAAACTTCAGGTGAAAATAAAATGAGTTGAGTTGGGGTTTTTTTGAACTGTGGTTGTGTAAAGCTGTGCTAGCAAACCGCTTGGCCTTGTATATAGAATTTAGAATAAGAGCATCTTCTATTGCATAGTATAAGCAGGCTGCTTTTTGCTCTCAATGAGCTTTGTCATCTGTCATTTCATGTCCTCAGTCATGAAAACCTTTGAGCTAGGCAGGAGGAGGAGATCAGCATGGGTGTCTGACAGATGAGGAAACCAATCATTGGAGGTGGCCAGGGGCATGTCCCAGGTCCCACAGCCCACTGGGGCAGGGCTGGAGGTGATGACCCTCAGTCAGAGCCCTTCCCTCCCCCCACACTTCCTCTCTTTCTATGTGAGCTTATGGCAGGAGTATTCGAATTAAAACCCAGTGCAGAACTACAGAGTTTTTAGTCCTGTTTTGGTTCTTTTAAAAATAAATCATTATAAAGACAACTTTTCTCATCCGTCAATGTAATGATCCCATACCGTGGGGATTCAGAATATTCAAAATGTATGTGGGGGAAATGGTAAAAGTTAATCGTTTCCACTGTACCTATCTGTGGTGAAGTTTAATTATCACTTGACATGTTTCATGGTTTAAAATGATGACAGTTTAAAATAGAGCCAGGGAAAGCCAGAAAAAACATTCATTACCTTGTGTCGGGGACTGTATTAGAGTGAGCCCCAAATGCAGATGTTCCCCAGACAGACAACTCTGCAGCATTTTCTGTCAGCTAGAGGTCCCGGGAATTGAAATCCAAACTGGGAACTCCATCCTGACCCTGCTGTCTCCACCGGGAGGGAGCTTGGGTGAAAGCTAGCAACGTGGTTGGGTCCTCGCACCCATTCCGGATGCTCACCTCCTCATCGCCCTCCCACATCCCGCTCACTCACGGCCTTCTGCAGTGCTGCTGATGAACAAGATGATTCGTGGCAAAGCAGGCTCTGAGTGAATGAATGAAAGCTACTGTAATATCAAGGGGCACGAGTCTCTTAGGGAATTGCATGCCTTCCCAGGATAGAAGCAGCTTCCGGTTGTGGTTGTGGTTGGGCTGGTTGTTTAGTAAGCTCAGCACTGGCTGTCTGTTTAGGAAATAATTAAATAATTGTTTCTTTCCTGTGAGATTCTGGAAGAGGAGCTGTCCAAGAGCAGACCCGTCTGTCCAGATTTCAAATATCAGTTTGGAGAGTCCCGGGAGAGGGAGCAGATGAAGCCATCTCAGAAATGCAAATGCTGTTTGACGTCTATTAGCTCCATGCTTATCCATGGCTGACAGGCAGATCCATTAGGATGCCGGTGTCGCGGATCAGAGATGGTCACAATAGAGTGAGAGCCGTGCTGCCGCTGGCTGAGCCCCAGTGCGATGATCTGAGAGCTCTTTAGTGCTCCAGCCTGGGCACCGCCCCATCCCGGTCCCTCATTCTCTGGTTTCGAGGGCCAGGCCTCCAGCCGGCCTTCATGGCTGCGTCCCCGCCACTGAGCAGCCTGCCTGAATGCTCTGCCTGGTGGTAGTTGTGCCCTCCGTGTGCAGTCTGGCTCGCTTCTTGGCACTGCCTTTCATGGGATCACCCTAGAGATCCACCTGCAGATCTGGAAGGTCCCTGTGGGATAACTCATTTTCCCAGCTGAGGACACAGTCTTGAGCAGGTGAAGTGACTGGTCTGAAGCCCCCTGGTGAGCAGATAGCAGAGGTGGGGTGTGTGGACCGAGCAGGATTCATAAACCTGGCTCTCCACGGCTGGTTTCTTTGGTACCTTCCCTTTCACCCTATCCTTGGGGCCATGTTTTCCCTTCTCTCAGGGGAGGCACAGTGTCTAGCGTTGTCCTGGGTGCCCAGCCAGTGTGTCCTAGTGATGGATATTCTGGCTGAGTTTTCTAGTTAAATTCTTTGCCTTGACTTTTGTTTAAAATACTTCTCCATATATTGTTTTCCTGTTTGGTGGGGAAGGGACCAAGTAGGAGGGGGCACATAGTGACCAATGTCATCATTAAAGCCCCAGCATGAGCTTTGCTGAGTTAACTTGTTTCAACCCTCTCCATCGTCCAGTGTGGCCAGATATGGGATCTTCTATTATACAGAGGAGGAAGCATGTGCTTTTGAAGGATTAGCAGTCTGGCTGGTGGGGTGCTTCAGCTGGTGGGAAGCCCTTCTAGTGGCCCTCACTGTAATGAAATATTCAGAGTCTTCTCTGTGTCACTGGTGTGACCTCTCTAGGACCCCCGTCTCCAGGATTCTCAGCTATAAGGCAGATCTCTAAGGTCTGTAAACAGTCTGCTCTTAAAGAGCTTGCGAAGAGCAGATGCCCCTGTGGCTGTTTGTGATGGGAGTGGGAGCAGTGGGAAGGACTGATGGAGATGGACAGGGTGCGTCAGATGCCAGATACTGGGAAGCTGTGGCCACGCCTCCCGAACAGAGGTTAGGGTGTGAGTCTCAAACCTAAATACAGACTGTTAGCTACAGGCACAGCGAGGATCTCCCTGTCCCACACTCCTGTGGTGTTCAGAGGGAGAGTATGTTTTGTGGGCCAGGGGATGTGATGGCAGAGACTATGTGATCACTGTGGTTGGGTCCAGGGAATGGTAGGTGTAGGAGACAGTGCCCATAGGCTGCCTCACCCAGCACCCTGTGAGTGCTGGTGGCTCTGAGGCTCTGCTCTGGTGTTGAAGGGGCTGGGCAAGACTTTTTCCCATACCTGCCTCTCCTGCCTGCTGGCTTATGCCTAAACCCACCATTACTGACTGAAACCCTTTTTCCTCATGAGCATCCCCCAAGATCATTTTGGATCCTGAAGGCATCACAGAACTTCCACCGAACCACTTCGTACCCTACCTGGGGAACTCACAAAGCCTGTCAGCCCCTTTGTAGGGCTTCTCCTAAGACCCCTGAACCCAATGTCTCTTCTGTATTGGTTTTTTCTTTTAATAGTGAACATATTTATTCAGTAATCTCTACACCCAACATGGGGCTTGAACTTACGACACCATGATGAAGAGTTGCATGCTCTTTGGACTGAGGCAGCCAGACATTTCTAATATGTGAGACAGATTCTTTTTTTCCCCCAGTGTTCCAAGACTCATTGTTTATGCACCACAGCCAGTGCCCCTTGCAATCTCTGCTCTCCTTAATACCCACCACCAGGCTCACATAACTCCCCACTCCCCTCCCTTCCAAAACCCTCAGTTTGTCTCTCAGAGTCCATAGTCTCTCCTGCTTCTTCTCCCTCTCCAATTGCCCCCATTCCTTTCCTTCTTCTAATGTCTTCCATGTTATTCCTTGTGCTCCACAAGTAAGTGAAACCATATGATAATTGACTCTCTCTGCTTGACTTATTTCACTCAGCATAATCTCCTCCAGTCCCATCCATGTTGATAAAAAAGTTGGGTATTCATCCTTTCTGATGGCTGTGTAATATTCCATTGTGTATATGGACCATATCTTCTTTATCCATTCGTATGTTGAAGGGCATCTTGGCTCTTTCCACAGTCTGGCAATTGTGGCCATTGCTGCTATAAACATTGGGGTACATTGGTCCTTCTTTTCACTATATCTGTATCTTTGGGGTAAATGCCCAGCAGTGTAATTGCAGGGTCATAGGGTAGCTCTATTTTTAATTTTTTGAGGAATCTCCGTACTTTTCCAAAGTGGCTGCACCAACTTGTATTCCCACCAACAGTGTAAGAAGGTTCCCCTTTCTCCACACCTCTCCAACACTTGTTGTTTCCTGTCCTGTTAATCTGTATTGGTTTTGTATGACAAGTCTCAAGCAGGTGGTCCAATGGCCAGATTCAGCTCGTGGTCATGTTTTGTTTGACTTACATAATGTTGGCCTTCATAAGTTTCTTTTTTTCTATTTTAAGTTGAATAATTGGCCAATATTTAAAATGAAGGATGTTGTACATATAGATCCAAGTAGATTACTTTGGAGAGTGAACTGCTTTAGTCACCCTGGGCCCACATGACTTCATGGTAACAGTGGGGGCTGGAGTAAGCAGCTATGTCCTTAGAGAGTGCACATAGTGACCAATGTCATCATTGGTCTGTGCCACAGTCCACACTGCTCCCTAGTGCCTCCTTGATGCTGAGATTGTCAGATACAGTTTTGCAAAGATAAATAAGAACAGGCTGAAATCCCAGAAGAAAAATACTCATTAAATTATCTAGTGGCCTTTGTAGGCATTTGAGTTTTCAGCCCATTTTATACTCAGATATATTATTAATCACAGCACAGTAGAGCTGGATGTGAGCAGGTGGGAAGGGGTCAAAGATAGAGAGGGATTTAGTGTAAAGGTTGAAGTAATCCTTTATACTTAGCACTCCTTGAGAACTCTGGTATCTAGGCATGGGTCCTTGGTTTAGACAGTTAACTGTTCCATTAAAATATCTACTTTTCTGATATTTATGCCTTGATCTGCACACATTCACTTTAGGCTATAATTGTGTAAGTGTGTTTCCAGCTTGGTAATTAATATTTGTGCCTCTTTGTGTAAGTTATGTCTTTAAAAATGGATCAGTTGCTTTAAGTATTTAAAAGACATTCCACATATATTATAAAGTAATTACTTTCCAAGGATATTTCCCACTGATATTTGTTACATCTAAATATACATTTACAGTATTCACTAGACCAGAATAGTTCTGATTTATATATTTTGGTCCACTGAGCTAAAAAAAAAAAAAAAAAGACATTTTTCAAGTATTTTTAATTAGTGTATTTATTCCAAAGATTCTCTTGGCTCCTCTAGAATCAGCCACATAGTATTAGAGAAGTAATAAACATGGTGTGTTCTCTGAGCTGGTTTAGAATTTAATGAGTGATGACATCTCAGCCTGAGAGTGAGCATGGCTAACTTTTAATCTGGGCTCCAAAGTGTCCTAGAACCTGCAGGAGCTTATTAACTCTCTATGTGTCATGTTCATAATGTGCAAAATTCAGATGATAAACAGTTACTGCCCCTGTGTAGGGAGAATTAATCCTTGCTGAATAGCAAGGATTGTTTTAATAAAATAGTCTTAATTGTTTGCTTTGTACATTTTCTGCTTTATTATTTTTATTATTTCTCTTGCCTCTGTAATTGGTAGTTATTGGGTTCTCATTATTTCTTGATTAGTCATTTCATAAAAACTATCTTGTGATTTATCCTCCCTCCCACACTTGCTTTTGCCCACACGTCATCGGCAGAAGCAGGAGGTAGACCCATGTAGCTCACCTCTAATAGAGCCGGCGCTGCAAGCAGCTCCCAGGGCTGGCCCCTGGTCTTCAGGAGCCATGATGCCCAATTCGTTGGCTGCTGTGCTGTGAAAGGGCTGCGTGACACTTAGTGGAAAAACATCATTAGTAACAGTGAGAGGGCAAGATGCACAGGGTCTGCGTGGGGATGGGGGGATGGTGACCTCCCACCTTGTGGGAGAGAAGAGAGGTGCCCATCCAGCGTGGGACAGCCATCGTAAGTGTGCAATGACCACATAACGTGGGGAATTAAAAGGGCAAGAAAAATCCTCACTGTATTGTGCAAAGAATCCCACCATCCATTCTACCTTTAAGTTGGCTGCTCTATAATGTTTCCTGCTGTCATTACCTGGGGACTTGACCCTGCTTGCCTTCCTCACAGACTGTCACAATAGCTATTCTTGAGCTCTCTAATCTCTGTGTGTGGTTTTGCAAATTGAGTTAGCCAGACCTTGTGAGTGTGATCTAACTTAACCAGCTGTGTTAGTCTGGGCACATTACTGAACTTCTGTATCTAGGTTTTCTTACCTTTAAAATGGTAGTAACCATTCTATCCTATATGGCAGTTGTATAGATTAAATACATTTAAAAAAAAAAAAAAAGGCTTAGCAGAGTACTGGCCAGCCTTCTGAGCAGACCCCATGTTACCATCACTGTTAGCTATGATTCAGCCACATGGGGGCTGGGGTTGACTGTGGCTGTGTTCTCAGTAGGTCTGTAGTACTGAGAAGTAGGAGATGTTCAGTGAATGTTGCTGAAATGAATTGGGTTAGAAAGCCTTGGATTTGGTGGACCAAGTTATTTTCTTTCATCAAAACTAAGTAATTAGATTTACCTACAACTTTGGGAAGAGTGGGCAACAATAAGGTGAAAACTAGAGAACAATTTGTGTGGGCTTTTGTTTCTGGCTGTGTGGGAGACCAGTTACCTTAGCTGACTCTTCTCACCTAAAACCATTTAAGATGATGGACAAAACATTGAAATAATCTTTCACCTCAGTGAGAAGGCAGGAAAGTGAAGATTTCCTAAGAGTCCCAATATTCAGTGAAAGGTGACAATCAGGACTCTGAAGCTGCCTTTTGCTTTGAATGTATTTGCCCAATGTAGGTCACCTTGACCTTTGATTCTTAGGACCTTAAGAGGTCCCAAGAGGGACAGGAGACAACCCTAGGACATGTCATTTTGTTAGGAAACCTCCTCCACCTAAACTGAGACCCCCAAAAGCTACACCCTAGTGTAAGCGTGGAATAGAAGTAAATATGCCCTGCCTCCCTTCAGGGAGGAGTGAAGAAAATTACCTCCCTTGAACCTTGGTGCTGGGTAAAGGATCAAAATAACTCCTTTGAGAACTAGAATCATGAGCTGGATTTTCAGCTGAACTCATAAGCAGGCTGGCTGAGAAAACCTCAAACCAATAATTTATTTTTTTTGAAGATTTTATCAATGCAAGGCTCAATCCCAGGACCCTGGGATCATGACCTCAGCCGAAGTCAGATGCTGAACCCACTGAGCCACACAGGTGTCCCAAGAATTCAGTTTAAAGCAGTCCTGGCTGGTAGCACTTTGAGTACTTTGAGCACTTTGAACACATCCTTGAAGAATCCATCTTCAACATATGTCTTAAATGATTTTGACAGGTTACCATCCACAGAACATGAGCTCACAGTCAAAAGTAAAAAATACCTAACAAAATTAAAAAGATATCCAAGTGAAAGCCAGTAGAAGCAGAACCTCCGATATTGGTATTAATAGATACAGAATAAAAAAAAAAAACAATGTATATTGTAAGATGTAAAAACGGGAGTTGAAAATATGAAGAAAGAGTAAGACGGTAATAGATGACATTGATGGTGTGGAAAATAACCAAGTGTCATTTCTTAGGAATAAGAATTGTAATCAGAATTGTCAAAATCAGTGGATAGATTTAAGAGCAAATGAGATGTCACTGAAAGGAGCTAGAAGGAGTGGAGAGAGAAGCCAGAATGCACACAGCACAGGGAGAGTAGCCCTGTCCCTCAAGTGCACAAAGAGAGTTTGAGAAGATTGCCACATACTAAACCATAGGGCAATTCTTGCAAAGTTACTCCCCTTGATGCAGTTAAGTAAACAGTTTTAAAAGGGGGATCAGAAATACTCTCCCATGTTTGAAGATTAAACACTTGTCTAAATAATACATGAGTGGAAGGGAAAAAATGGGAGAATCTAACTGAACAATAACAAACAGTACATATTAAAATTTGTGAGAGGCAGCTAGAGTGGAAATTAGAGGGAAATCCATCATCTTAAGTATTTCCATTAAAATGGAAGAAAGGGCCCAAAGTTAATGAATTAAACATACAACTCACAAAGGTAGGTAAAGAACAGTGGAGTAAACCACAACAAAGCAGAAGAAAGTAAATAATGAAGAACAGCAGTAAAAAAAGTAATGGGTGAAGTTGAAACAAGAAACACCACAGAAAGGGTGAACGATGCTCTTTCTTTGAAAGGACTAATAAAGCTGACAAATCTCTGTAAGAGAATAAAGCTTGAGGGCGCCTGGGTGGCTCAGCGGGTTAAGCCGCTGCCTTCGGCTCGGGTCATGATCTCAGGGTCCTGGGATCGAGTCCCACATCGGGCTCTCTGCTTGGCAGGGATCCTGCTTCCCTCTCTCTCTTTCTCTCTCTGGCTGCCTCTCTGTCTACTTGTGATCTCTCTGTCAAATAAATAAATAAAAAATCAAAAAAAAAAAAAAAAGAATAAAGCTTGAGAGGGGAAGACGGGGAGGAGAGAGAATAAATGCATGATATGAAAAATAAAAAGCTATAATCATTGCAGACATTAAAATAAGAGAATCCTTTTTGCCAATAAAGTTGAAAGGTCTAATGATCCAACTAAAAAAAAAAAAAGAAGGTAAAATAAAACTTGCTAGAACTTAAGTAGAAATTAAAAATCCAAATAGCCGGGGCGCCTGGGTGGCTCAGCGGGTTGGGCCGCTGCCTTCGGCTCGGGTCATGATCTCAGGGTCCTGGGATCGAGCCCCGCATCGGGCTCTCTGCTCGGTGGAGAGCCTGCTTCCTCCTCTCTCTCCGCCTGCCTCTCTGCCTGCTTGTGATCTCTCTCTGTCAAATAAATAAATAAAAAATCTTTAAAAAAAAAAAATCCAAATAGCCTTATTATCATTAAAGAAATAGAATCGACTTTTAACTAGAAATATTCCCACAATGATGATACCAGAGCTGGATATCCATGGGTATTAGCTAACATTCAATGACTTGAATTCAAGTTCCCCCCCGATGAACTATTCCAGGATGTAGAAAAAGGGGATATGTATTTATGAGGCTAGAATATACTTGACACCCAAATGTTGGCAAGAAGGCTATAAAGGAAAGGTAGGTTTTAAAAATAGTTCTTCAGATCCTAAGGCAAAAACTAGCAAACTGAATTTAGTCATGTATTCATAAAAGAGAATGAACCACGGTAATTTGGGATTATCTCAAAATTAGAAATTTGATTGCCACTAGAAATGGCTTGATGTCTTTCATGACAGTAGTGATTTTAAGTAGAAAAGTCATATGATCGTATCCCCAGATATAGGGAAAGCATTTGAAAAATCCGATACTCATTATTTCAGAAAATTATTAGAAAAGGAGGACTAGCATAGAGGGGAACTAATTTAACTTAATAAAGCATGATCTTAAAAACACAGTAGCAGACCTATGAGTCAGTATATTGAATATAATGATAACTCCCTTAGGAAAGGAGGTTACAAATATGAAATGAGGAAGATCTGGGTTATACCGTTCCTTGTTGCTCTGGAGTTGGAAGTATTAGTAAGAACTCAAAGCGTATGTGTCTATTTGTAACATTTTCTAGCATTGTATGCTGAGATGGGCCAGAATCACAACATTCCCAGAGCACTGAGAACTTTCCACTAAAAGGAACTTTCCACTGAAAGGAACTAAGACTTCTTGGTGAAAATGGCTAATTCCACTGCTGGAGCAGAAAAAGTACACAGTAAATCTGGAACATTATTTTGTTCCAGAAAGTAAGGCAGTGCTCAGGCAATCATGGTGACTTGTCAAAAGGATGTAGTAGCCAGCTTGAAAGGGCTCCACATAGCCACATCTGGACAATTTGAGTTTAAAAATGGAAAAAAAGAAGATAATAATGGATTTGTAGCGGATTTTATTTTCCAAAGACAGCCACAGTGTTGTTTCCCATTGTACATATTCTTACTATGTGCCTTGGTCACCGTTCTTGTTGAGAGGTGGAGTTGCTGTTCCTTGTCCTTGACTCTGAGCAGGCTGCTGGGTCTGGAAGTGATGCCATGTGACTGCCAAGGCCACATCATAAAGGCAGGGTAGCTTCTACCTTGCTGACTAGAGCATTCATGCTGGACCTCTGAGCTACCACATAAACCATCTAACTGTCCTGAGGTCACTATGTTATAAGGAAGCCCAAACTAGTCCATGTGGAGGAACCCCATGAAGGGACCCTGTGAACAAAGAAGAATGCTGTACATGCTCCCACCTACTTCAGCTCCCCCTGTTGCAGCTTTGGCCAACATCTGATTACAACTACCTTAGAGCCCCTGACTGAAAACCACCCAGCTGCTCCCTTCCCAAACCTAGAGAAATACTGAGCAGTAATAAAATGCTTGTTGTTATAAGTCACTATGTTTTGTTGTGGTTTGTTGCATAGCAATAGATAATCACAACAGATTCTGGGACCTGGATATGGAATGGAACCATAACCAAAAATCAAAGCATATAGCAATGGTTTGGGGAGGTAGGACGGAGCAGAAAGGGCCTTGAAGAGATTGCTGGTGAAAGCTTGAAGGGTCTCTATGAGTGTTAGCAGAAACCTCAAGGACCTTGAGGAGGCTCTCAGAGCTTGAAGGCATGAAAGGAAAATATTACTAAGAGTTGGGTGGGGGACGCCTGGGTGGCTCAGCCAGTTAAGCCTCTGCCTTTGGCTCAGGTCATGACCCCGGAGTCCTGGGATAGTCACACATCGGGCTTCTTGCTTGGCAGGGAGCCTTCTTCTCTTTCCCCCTCTGCCTACTGCTCTGCCTGCTTTGCGCTCTCTCTCTCTTTCTGACAAATAAATAAATAAAATCTTAAAAAAAAAAAAAAGGAGTTGGGTGGAAGAGGATCCTTGATTGGGACAGTGTATAGGTTGGTAATGTTGTGATCCATCACAATAAAATAGTGGTAAAGAGACCAAATGAATTCAGTGATCCAACTCAACAGATGATTAGGCAGAATATTCAAAGTACCCCCTGGCTGCTTCTTGCCTTGATGAAACACGAGAAGAGAGAGGGGAGGAACAGAGCGAGCTGTTAAATATAAAGGAGTCAGGACTCACCGCCTTTGAAAATAAAATTGTTCCTCATTTGTAGCCTCTCAAAATGGCAAAGAGTGGTCACATTAAGAAAAGATTTCGGGGTAAAGATCAAACCCATGGAGGGACCTATAAGATTCTTTTTTAAAACTTGAAAAAAATTTGAAGTATCATAGGTTTTCCCTCCCAGAAAGAAAAAAAAAGTGTTCTAAAGATCTTATGGGTGTGCCTTTCTGTTGAGCAATAGGACTTGTATTATCTTAAGAGGATTGCCTGGTAACAGCCCCTCAGGGGACCCAAGATCTAGTAAGGTTTACCTTAAAGAGGTTTGTAGGTTTAGCTTTTATCTGAAAAAGTATATGTTACTCTGGCTTCTTTACATCATTAGAGCCAACAGAGTTATGTTTATATTGAAGGAGATCTATCTTAAGGAATTGAATCCCATGGTTAGGGAGTCTAGCAAGTCCAAACTTTGGGTAGGTAGGCTGACTGGCAGGAGACACAGGAAGGAGTTGAAGTTTGAGTTTGCTCACAGAATTCCTTCTTGCTCAGGGGAGATCAATTTTTGTTCTCGTCAGACCTTCAACTGATTGGACAAGGCCCACCCACATTTTATAAGGTAATCTGCTTTTCTCCAAGTCCACCAATTTATATGTCAATCTCATTCAAAAAACACCTTTACAGAAACATCTAGAAGAATTGTGACTAAATACCTGGGCACTATAGCCCAGCCAAGTTGATACACATTAAATCAACCATCCTATAGTATACTATAAGTGGGTATATTAAAAAAACCCACATTTTTTTTAAGATTTTTTTTTTTTAATTTGACAGATAAGAGATCACAGGTAGGCAGCGAGTCAGGCAGAGAGAGAGAGAGGAGGAAGCGGGCTCCCCGCTGAGCAGAGAGCCCGTTGTGGGGCTTGATCCCAGGACCCTGGGATCATGACCTGAGCTGAAGGCAGAGGCTTTAACCCACTGAGCCACCCAGGCGCCCCCCACATTTTTTTTAAAAGAATTACTCAAGTTTGGAACAAAAGGGACAGAGAGTGTACAAAATGAAGAGGCTCCTGAATGCCCTAACTTCTATGTGTAGGAAGCAGGCTGAGAGAACTTTAACTACAAACATAGGGTGGTTTTTGTGGGAAAGATAGCTGGTTCAAAGAGTTGGTGCCAAGAGCTATGGAGAATTATTCCTGTGAAGCAGACCTGAGTCCTAATCAGGGGACTGGGGGCAAATTCCTGTTGGGTTTCACAACTGCTGGAGATCAGTAATTGAAAACATGCCTCACATTGTCTACCTTTTTATTTTTTCAAAAAATTTCTAGATGGAAATATCTATACATGTTATCTTACACCTGTCTCACCATTATAAGTTGGCGTATGGGGTGAGTGGAACATGTGTTTCCTTAGCTTACATGTCTTCAGATTAAGAGGAACAGCACCTGGACTCAAGGCGCTGAACCTAAGGAACCTTGCCATGAGGATCCTTATCTCAACATGGACCTAATTCACATCCTAAGATCCTGCGTTTTGTGCTGCTGCCCTGACAGACTGGGGGATATTAGGGAGAGGATTGCATGTGTACTTACAGAAGGGAGGTGAATACTTGTGGTCAGAGAGCAGAACATAGCGGGTGTTATTTTCCAAAGATGACTGCAGCATTATTGCCCATCTTACGATGGCACTTTGACCTTCCTTCTATCAAGAAATAGGATCTGTTTCCTTTACCTTGAATCTAGGCAGATCTGTGACTATGACAGAAGTCATGCTACCTGGCCTCTAAAGGCTTTGTCATAAAACATGATAAAGCTTCTGCCTCGCTGGCCAGGTCACTCACACTGCTGTGCAAACAGTCTGACTGCCCCGAAGTCACCCTCCTGGGACGGAACCCAAAAGAGCCAATGTAGGAAGACCATGTGCAGCGTCTCCATGACTGCATGGAGAGAGAGAGAGAGAGGCTCAGCAAGCCCTCAGGCTGGCCCCCACCCTACAAGTCTGGCTGCTGTCTTACCTCAACTACCGGAGGGGCCTTAATTCAGAGTCTGTTCTTTCAGACTCTTGGCCCACAGAAACTGAGAGAGATCATAAAATAAGTGTTGTTGCCTCAAGTCACTAGATTTTTGAATGATAGGTTCAGCAGAGAAAGATAATCAGATCAGGATTAGAACACACTGAATAAAATAGGGATCCATGAGTCCAATCTTACATAAATGAATGACTGAAATAATGGGGATAAAGGAAAGCTCTTCTTTATGGTACAATGCCAGATAAGAAAAAAAGAACAAATGATGGTGTTAAAATAGTTATCAGTGGATACTGAAAACCAGTAGTCAAAATTTGATGAGCAAGAGAATATTAACATATTGTGAAAGTACATCTTCAACAGTGAGTTTCTAATTACAAAGGGAAAATACTAACTCTGCTTTGGAGACACTTGCTGGATACCACCTTAACCAACAGATTAAAGTTAGTATCATCAATACCTGGATAAGCCAACATCATGTGCCTCTTGATATGATGTACTGAGAGGGACAAAATGTCACACTCTGTGGTGTTCCTGTGAAAAATTCATAACCTGAATCTTATCTCGAGGAAACATCAGTCAAATCCAGGTTGAGGGATATTCTACAAAATAACCTGGCTGTACTTTTAAAAAATAGCAATGTCAGAAAACACACAGAAAGGCTGAGGAACTCTTTCAGATAAGAGGAGACTAAAGAAACATAGCAACTAAATGCCATCTGTGATCCTAGGTTGGATCTTATACTAGGAAAGAAAAACAGCTATAAAGATCACTATTAGGACAATTGACAAGATTTGAATATGGACTGTGGAATAGATAAGACTACTACAGCAATGGTGATTTTTGCAGTTGTACTATGGAAGGATGTTTTGATCTTGGGAAATACATGCTTTAGGATTAAAGACATGGGGTGCTTTTCATTTGCTCACTAATAGTTCCCAACAAAGCCTGTGTATGTATTGAAAGCATTCCCTTTGAGATGATGAGTAAGATATGGGTGCCTGCCATCTCTCTTATATTGAACATTGTACTGGAGGTCCTAGCAAGTGCATTAAGGTAAGAAAAAGAAATAAACAGTATAAAAATTGGAAAGGAAGAGGCAAAACTCTGATTATTCATAAATGATATGGTTTTACACAAGAGAAGCCAAAAGACTTTGTGAATAAATTACCACGATTAGCTAATACATTTTAATAAGGCCATTAAATACAAAATTAATACACAAAATCCAATTAGATTTGTATGTAACAGCAACAAAGAGAAATTGTAATTTAAAAGATATCAAAATCACTGGAATCAAAAATACAAAGTTTCTAAGAAACAATATAATTAGAGTATGTAAGACATTCCTAGAAAAAAGTCATGACAATTTATTAAGGGCTGAAATTCGTGGATAAGAAGGTTCAGCATTACAAAGAAGTTTTTTCCTTCCCCAAAATGATCATTGCATTAACTCTCTATCAGGTATATGTGTATATGTGTATGTAATTTAACAAGCTATTTCTTAAATATATATAGAAAACAGAGGACCAGAAAGAGTGATGCCCGTTTTGAAGAAAAATAAGGGTTCAGATAACCTACTAGTGAGAATACAGGCGGTATGATTCTTTTCAAGAGCTGTTCGGTCGTATCTGGTATGATTCTTTTCAAGAGCTGTTCGGTCGTATCTGGTGTAGCTGATAATGGTCATACACCAGGACCCAGATTTTCCACTCCCAGGTAAATACTTGCAGAGACTTTCTTGTGCCTTTGTGCTGGGAGACATGAACAAGTTCTAGATTTGTAATAGTTTAAAACTATAATTACAGTTCTACAATTATCATATGGTTTCATGTATATGTGGAACATAAGGAATAACATGGAGGACATTAGGAGAAGGAAGGAGATGAACATGAGGAAATGGGGCGGGGCAGGAAAGCAGAGGTGGGAAGACAAACCATGAGAGACTATGGGCTCTGAGAAACAAACTTAGGGTTTCAGAGGGGAGAGGGTGGGGAGAATGGGAGAGCCCAGTGATGGGTATTAAGAAGGACTTAATGTGCATGGAGCATGGGTGTTAAGCACAAACAATGAATCGTGGGACACTACATCAAAAACTAATGATGTGCTGTATGGTGACTAACATAACATAATAAAAAAGCAATAAAGGTCTCGCAACAGAATAATTTGTAAGTAAATTGCATTACAGCTTGTAGTGATCACCATAGAGTCTGTTGTGATACTATAGGGATGTATTTTCTAGTGATATACAGAAGATACCTAGATGGGTGGGTCGATGGATAGACAGATACATAGATACATAGATATGAAATGGATATAGATATAGTAGATTTTGAATACTGTACCACATGGAAAATGAATGAATTATATCTGCCTATAATAACATTGCTATTACATTCTCAGGAACATGGTAGTGAGCAAAAAGAAGCAAGCTTATATACAAGTAAAAGCTAAATAATTTACATGGATGATCATTTTGTTGTTATGTGCTACATGAATTTTATAAACACTTTGATTCTTTTCAGAAGTTAATTTTAAGTAATTATAATTAAATGTAAAATAGGTATGACAGCATCGGTTATAGTTATAAAATATTTTAAAATAATAAAAAGGAATTAACTAGGGGCACCTAGGTGGCTAAGTCGGTTAAGCAGCTGACTTTTGATTTTGGCTTAGGTCATGATCTCAGGGCTATGAGATTGAGCCCCATGCCGGAACGTGGAACCTGCTGAAGATTCTCTCTCTCTCTCTCCCTCTCTGCCCCTCCTCCTGCTTGTGCACTCTCTAAATAAATGAATAAATGAATGAATGAATAAATAAATAAATAAAATCTTTAAGAAAAAAAAAGGATTTGACTAAAATCCTCATGGTACATTTATGCCGTAACATACTAAGCATCTGTTTAAAACATTGTATGTTTGTTGAAATGGAAAGTGGTTCAAAATATGCTCTTAAGGGGGAAAATAACAGGTTATAAAAAGGATATGTCCTGTTGGATTCTAATTTGCAAAAAAAAAAAAAAAAATGAGATAAATGTAGAAGTATATAAACAAAAAACCAAGAGGTTTATTTCTGAATAGTCGACTTGGGTAATTTTTCTTTGACTATCTGTATTTCCTAGTATCTTCCCAGGATAAACATACAGTCCATGCATGAGGGGGGATGTCTGCTGCCATCCAGAAACTGGTGGGGGAGAACATACTCCACCCTGTGCTCAGGTCTTTCATTCATTCACTTTCTCCTTCCTCATACAGCGTGCATTTACCACACATCTATTGTGTGTGAAGCCCTGTGCTTGGTTCTAGGAAAGAAAGATGAGCCAGGCATGTCCCTGTCCTGGAGGAGTACGGTCTATGTATAAATAGTAACATGGTGTCAGATGAATGATGACAGCACTCATTCATACAAGAGTGTTCCCTGCCTCTGCCCTTCATTCAGTCAACCAAAGAAAGTCCCATCATTTCCAACCCAGTTTCTCCCCTCTCTGCTTTCCTTCCTTGCTCATGAAGGGGTGGGTCGATCCACATAATTTAAAGATTGAAGGGGAGGTGACCTGGAAGAACAGCCAGCGCAGTTGGCACTGAAGAGGTTACGATTCCGGTGGGGAAGAGATGCCTGAGACAGCTGGTGGGGAGAGGGCGAGGAGGCGAAGCAAAAACAGATGTGAGGAAATACTACCATAAACTATGAATTTGTGCCTTAGTAACTGTTTTAGAAAAAAGAAAGAAAAGAAATTGTGTTATTTGTTAAAATTATTTTTGACCCTGGGGCTGTGTTCCTTCAACCACATTCTTCTTCCAACACTGGACCTTATGCGTCTGGGTTTAATGGTTCCCCAAGAACAGTAGTTAGGAGTACACAGAGGGAGGGAGTTCTGCAGAGCTCCATCACTAGGAATAAAAGCAATAGGCCAGGGAGAAGAAATGCACCAGCATATGTGGAACTCGTCACTGTAGTTAAGTGTGTTAGATAAGATCAACATTCCATTTTCCTTGCAACATCTCCCCTACCCCGCCTGGAATGGTCTCAGGACTGAAGTGTAGAAGGCAAAGTAGGACTGGGCTAGAGCAGGTGGCAAAGGGCTTCCTGGCTGACCTTTTCTGCAACTCAGGTGATAGAAAAATAACCAGCGTCCAGGAGTTCAGGATGATAAGTTAACTTTAACATACAGATTCTGTTTCATTGGAGGTTTTAACTTTAAATTTTTGTGTGGGGTTGGTTTCATAAACAACCGGCTTCACTTCCTAGGTGACTTGCTCTGGCCTGTGGTTTCAGTACAGAAATGTGGGTGAGGGGCTGCAGTACGGGCAAGGGGCAGAGCCAGGGGGCAGAGAAAGGTGGAGAGACAGATGGGAGACTCACCCACCCCAGCGGCACACTGACTGAGGTCCTCAGGGGGCGGAGCCTCCTCTCTGATGTGAGTGAAGGTGAGGTGGTGTGTCAGTGGCTCCGCAGGAGGCTTTGGGGGATGTCTGTTCTGCCCTGAGCCAGGTGGACGTCACTGTGTTTGTGCTTATTTCCTATGGCTGTCCGCTGGGTGGCTTAGAACAATAGACAGTTCTTGTTAATGGTTCTGGAAGTCAGAAATCCAACATCAGTTTCGCTGGCCTCAAATGGAAGTGTTGAGCCCCATCGTGACCACATTATTTTTAGTAGTTTAATTCCATGATGAAGACTTCTAAGCTCTCTTGTTTACTGCATTAACTCCTTGGTCCCAAGATACCTGCTAAGCAGGAAGTCCTTTGAACCATGACCTGGACGTTTCACAACAGAGATGGGTCTATAGGATTTGTCCCCATTAAGGGTGGGGGCTGACTGCTCAAGGTGTGTTTGGGCCTCTCACGGCTGGTTTTCTCCAGGAGCTCCTGGCCTCTGACCAAAGGGCAGAATCGGGCTTGGTGCTCTGGGAGGCTGGCTGGCCAGTGCCCCTGGGACCAGCCTCTCTGAGCCAGATGTCTGCAGGTGACATTGCCACCACCAGGGTTGTTAGTGAAGGCTCTGGACTAGGTTCTCCGAGCAAGATCGGCTATGTTTGCTTTGCAGTGTGTATTTTTGTCCTCTTGGGCTGAGAGAATCAGAAGTACATTTGCAGAAGATAAGACTGAATCCCAGAGTCTTGGCTCTGAAGCCTAGGGTCCTATTTATGAGTGGCTCATGGGGTGGGGGTGGGGGTTCTCAGTTCTTTCCAGAAAGGTCTTCCTCGGGAGCTCTTTATTAACTGGAACATTGGGTTAACTAGAACACCTACCTCCCTGGCCATGTTCTAAGGGAGGCTTAGCCATGTCACTGCATGTCCAAAAAGGAGGCTCTTTGTGGCTTAAGATCAGACCTGGAGATTAGATTGCATGTAGTTCTCTATGCTATGAATGTGTAAAACACAAAGTGTGGAGGTGGTAACATGTGGGGTTGTTGTACTGACTACAGATTCCCGGAAGCTGTAATGATTGGTCTGTGTGGCCTAAGTGCAAGACAGGACTTCCTTCTAGCAGCTGTAGGAGCAAATCTATTGCCTTGCATCTTCTAGCTTTTTGAGGCTCTGACCTCTATTTCCCTTGTAATGTCTCCTGCCTCTGCCCCTCCTGCCTCCTCCATGTGAGAACACTGGTGATTATATGGGCCCCACCCAGATGATTGTTCCCACCACCCTTCACTAAGTCACATCTGCAAAGTCCCTTTTGCCATGTAAAGTGAACTTGGACAGAGCCACTCCCTGTTGAGCTCTCTGCCCAGTGTGTTCTTGGTTCTTCCTCCTGTGATAAACGGATGTATGTTATTAATGAGTTATATATGAGAGTGATGGCTGCCAGGAACGAGATCACTAGAATCTTTTTTAATATCATTCATTTGGGAATATGGCTGTGACCAAGGAGTGCGATGATTGCCATTCTTGTTCCCAACCTATGATTTTATAAACTGAAACTTGACTGGCAATTCGAAAAGGACCATCTTTCCCTTTCTATTTTCTCATTTCACACTGATTTGTTTCAGGTCGTAGCTCAAAATCTTAGCAAATATAGTAGTCTCTCCTCTTAACCATGGGGGATATGTTTCCAGGCCCACAATGGATGCCTGAAACTGCAGATAATACCAAACCCCTGTATATACTATGTTTTTCCTATACACACAGCCCTATAATAAAGTTTAATGGATAAATTAGTCACAGAAAGAGATTAACATCACAGGAACAGTAGGAAAATAGAATAATTTTAACAATATACAGTAATCAACGTTGTATGAATGTGGTTTTTCCCTCTCAAAATACCTATCATGTATGTGATGGGAAGGAGCAAGGGATGGACACAGGCACATGATGCAACCTCAGGCCACTACTGACCTTCTGGTCCTGAGTCAGGAGGAGGATCATCTGCTTCCTGATACAGCTGACAGTAGGAACTGAAGCCACGGAAAGCACGACCACAGATAATGGGAGACTTCTGTAAAAGGACATGTTGCTCATTCTGTCACTGCACCTTGCCCAGATTTGAGAGACCTCCTTGGAACACCATCCTTGTAGGGATCTCATCGTCCTGGAAGGGCTGGATTTCTGTTTGTGCAGGGAGAGCTGCACGGCATAGCACTCAGCCCCACTTCTTCCTAGCCGATCGCTAGCAACACGAGCAGGACACTCAAAGCCTTGTGAGTGACTGGAGGAATAAATCTGAAACCCCCAATGTGGGTCCCTCCCTGGCCAGGTGACTGCTGAGGTCTGGGCCCCAGTCACCCACCCCACACCTCTCCTCTTCCCTGCCTCTCTTGGTGACACCAGAGGGCGAGGGGCTACACTTTCTCCCAAAGTGGTGGCTTGTAATAGTTTGCATATGGGAATGTGTATCAACCAGCAGGTTGTTTAGATTTTGATGGAGAAATGTTGAAAGCAACAGTGTGAAGACAAAGTCGCATCAGTGATCCCCAGAGAGACCCTAGGAGGGGGTCAGTCAGGATGGGGGCAGCCCATCCTTTTTGGTATTGGCACTCCTGGTGAAGGGGACTGTCAGTATCCCCCAGGGGCAGTGCTGTCTCGAGGCTGGTGTCCCAGGTCTGGGCACTGGGGACTGAGGAAAACCCTTGGACACAAACCCTTTTGTGTCCTTGCTCTTCTCAGCCCAAGTAAGTATGGCAATTCCAGACCAGAGTTTTGGGTGTTTGTGTTTGAAACACAGACCCCACTTAGTCCTGTTTCAGTCTGCATCTTTGGCACAGTTCATCTTGCCAGATCTCCACACTGGAGTGTGGGCCTGGGTCCAGCTATTAGCAAGGAGTTACTGGGCCTTTGTCTTCCACGATGTTTTGTGCATTTGGGAGCCTAGAAGAGTCACTGTGGTTGGGACAGAGTCTTCTCCGTGATACATCATAGTGTCCCAAACGTTTGTCTTCTCTTCTTGCCCAGACTGCCATCTCCTTGAGGGCAGGGGTGATGTTTTTGCTTACCTTGTGCTTACTTACCTACCTTTCTCTTGAATATACTAGTGCTGGTTCATCAGTACATGTCACGGGACAGGAGGCCCTGAAAACTGCAGTGTGTGCTTTCCTGGAACAGCCAGCCAAGGTCAGGGAGCTGAGGCATTGGCAGGGTGGTGGGGGGGAGCGGGGTCCTGCAAGGTGTTTTTAACCTGCTCTGACCTTGAAATGGAGGGCGAACACTGTCTGCGCTGGGCTGCAGCCCTCGCTGCATCAGGCTGCCGTCTTGGAAGATGCTGATATGCTCGTTTTTTCCCGAGCCTTTTTACTTCGTGAGAGCAGTGATTCCCGCCCCTGGTTTACAGCACCCCAGGGTGCCTCCAGTTGTCTCAAGGGCTGGCACAGAATTCTCAAGCCATTTGCTTTAAACAAAACACAAATATGCAGAACACAGCAGTTTTAGCTGAGTGTGGAGGAGGGGAAGAAGAAAGTGCCACAAAACCCAAACCAGCAAATAGGGTGTCACACTCCAGAGATTGGAGTGTCTGCCTAAGGAAGGAGAGATGGTGACACAAAGCCAGTGTCTCCTTGTAGTAGTTGGGATCCATGTTTGGGGGACTGCTGCACACAAAAGCCATTTTGCTGCTTTCTTTGCCTTTTCTATAGAAAATGAGTGTTATTATAGATGAATAGTGTTCTACAAAAAAACCAACAGAAATCTGAACCAGTACCTCTGAAGAAGTGAATCTCTAGCGAAGCAGAGCATCCCTACTTGCCGAGTTTCTAGGGGTTCAGGAGTGGGTTCAGCTCTGACTGGGTTTTAGGGTTTCCTACTGCCTGACTGGGCACTTAGGGAGGCAGTGGTGCCTCAGTTTCCTCATCTGTACGATGGAGATAATAATAATATCTATCTCCTGAATGTAAGAGAATTAAAGAAAGGCTCATAAAAACCACAGAAGGGACCCCTGCTCAGAGCAAGCCTTCTCGAAGCATGTGCTAGATAACACATTCACAGCCTGCTCTGGACCAGGTGTGGCACTGGGCAGGTCCCCGGGGACTGACGTCTAGTGGAGAAGACTGAGGGGAGACAGCCAAACAAAATACCCTGTACTGAATGCTAGTTCAGCAGAGACTTGGGTGAAGATTTGTAATTAAAACATGGATTCTTGCGGTGCCTGGGTGACTCAGTACGTTGAACGTCCAACTCTAGATCTCAGCTCAGGTCTTGATCTCAGGGTTGTGAGTTCAAAACAAACAGACAAACATGAATTCTGGTTCTGGCATTGGTTGCTAATATTCTGAACAAGTTCTTCATCTTTTCCAAGCCTCAGGGTGTCTATTAGGATATGCTAGGCTACAATAACGAATAGGCCCCAAGATTTCAGGGCCTTCACACAACAGAAGTTTACTTCTTGCTCCAGAAGCCATTCTGGGCAAGTGTTGAGATTGTCAAAGCCATTGTCTTCCATCTGGTCTTTCAGGGGCCCAGGCTGACGGCAGTTTCCAAGACTGCCCTGGGCGTCCATGTCCTAGCCAGTCCCAGGAGCAGCATGGAGACACACCTCGGGGAGGTTTTCACTGGCCTCACTGGGAGGTGGTACTCCCAGAATGTGCACATTCTGACTGAGAGGACTTGTCACCACATGGAATGGCAATGATGGCTGGGAGGTACCTCCTGCTCTGTGTCGAAAGAGAGAGCACAGCTTTTGCTAGACATCTCAGTTTGCTTATTTTTAAAGTGGAAGGTGATGCTCCCTCCTGGGCTGACTTGCACTGGTTGTGGGGTATCACGTCACTGGAGCTAAAAGGTGCCAGGTGGACAAAGGGAACTGTTGCCTGGGGCGTGGTGGCTTGGATTCCCGAGAGCCAGGTGGCAGTTGTTTAGCCCACATCTCAGCACCACCTCTGTGTGGTCCCCTGACCAAATCAAACCACCAAATGTTCACAGAGAGATGTGTGCCAGGCCCTGCCTGGGAGCTGGGGACACCATGGTCACATGCAAAGATCAGATGTGACTTAGAATACACAGGGCATCCAGTTCAGACAAGGAAGTCAAGACCTCTTTCCTAAGGATGGGATGTCTCCTGGAGAACAGAAAGGGTCAGGGGTCAGGGAGGCCAGGGCCAGGTGGAAGAAGGGTGTTGGGAGCAGAGGGAATCCCAAGAGCAAAGCCCCAAGGGAATAAGAGAGCCACCTGACCAGGAGCTGCCACAGTATGGCCAGATCTTGGGTCGGGGAGGAGAAGCTAAGAGACCAGGCCAGTTGGTGGGCCGTACAGAGCCTCACAGGCAGCTCCTCCGCTTGTGGGAAGTGCCTTTTTATTCAAGGTGACATTTCATGGAGCCATAGTGCTCCTCGGGGTGGGGCCGGGGGGAGGAGACCAAGCAAGAGGGAGGCTGTGTGGCAGTGTGGCTAGACCCTGGCCCTCAGGCGTCACAGAGCCTCCTATCCAGCCCAGAGCTGGACGTCCCTTTCAGGGCTGAGAACCCTGCTGGCCCTCCCTTCACCGTCCACTCGGTGTGTTTTTACTCCTGTTTATTCTGCACCTGGATATTTCCAAAGGAGAAAAAATAAGGGGGAAATCAAAATGTGAATCCCTCTTGCTACTCTGAGTCCCCTCAGTATTCAGTTTACAGCCCTTACAGGATCAGTTCTGGCCTACATTTTCAGAGATGATTCCTGCTTGTTTAACTGAAGTGTGTGTCTGGAATGCTCATTGCTTTGGTCAGTGTTGCAGTGAACACACACTTGCATGCACGCACAGAGTCCCCCCCCCACACACACACACAGGGTGGGAGGAGGTGGGCGTTAAAACTGAGAGGGCGGAGGGGACCATGGGCACTGGCTCACCTACCGGGGGTTTTGGGTGAACCTTGCTTTCCATGAGGAATCGAACAGTTTTGATGAGAGTGGTGTGTCTCTATGAGACATCAAGCTACATCAGTCTTCCTGGAACCTTAACTAATTTTTGATTCTCTGGTTCCGTTAGCCAAGCATTAGATGGAGTACAAAAATACACCCTTCAATTTGCAGAGAAGTGGAAGGTATTCAAACACAGAATCAAAATAAAGGATAATTTTTCATCTTCTACTGAAACCTCTCATTTTCCAGCAGTCTAGAAACAAAACAAGAGCCAGTGGGAGCATGCAGTGACTGAGAAGCAGCGCATTAGCAGTCCTGGGAGAGGGCTGCCCGGGCTGGATGGGGTTCTCTGGAGGGTAGGGTGGGCTCCGGTAGGCTCAGGATTCAGCTCTGGTCAGGCCAGTTGTGGCTTCCCAGGCCGATGCAGAGCAGCGGGCTGCCACCTGTCTCTCCGTTGGGCAGGAAGGAGGGGGATGGATAGACACCTCCTCTGAGACCTTTGAAGATGAAGGAAGTCAACAGGAAACTCCACCCATCTGAGCGCAAAACGCCAGCCTGCTCTCAAGCCCCTCTTGGTCCCGCCTCGCCCGGGTCCAGGCTGGCTGCCATGTTGAGCTCTTGCCGCTTCTCCTCAGATTCATCCCTCCTCATCCTGCTGTCCTTACCCGGTTCCCCGCAGAAGCCCCTCTGGCCCCAGCTGGGGGCACCCAGCACCACTCCCCCACTTGTCCACATTGTTTTTCTCACACGTGGCCAGCCTGGTAGAAGGTTGGAGCTTGTGGGAGTAGCTAATTCCCCTGGAGACCTAAATGGCTGCCCCATGTAGCTTGCTGGGAGTCTTGTCTGCTTTTCTGCCCACATGTCGAGGCCATCCTTGGTCTGTCATCCTCTACCTCTCCAATGACAAAGTCCATCCTGCTCTGGCATACTTCCTTTGTTCTGCCTATGCCTTTGGACTTAGTCTCTTGGTGGTGAAGAAATGCTCTTTCCCCCCTAAGATCAGGCTAGAGTCTCCTCTCTCTTGATCACTCTCCCTCCACCTCACACCCACCCCTTCATTGGCCTATGCTGGGTGATGAAGGTACCCCCTTAGTTTCACAAAGTGAAACTATTTCACAGCTATTTGGGGAGAATAAAAATAGATAGGATGTAGTGATTGCTTACCCTGGGCCACAGATTGGGCCAAGCTCTTCTCATATAAATACACCCCATAACTATGTGGCTAATATCGGTGCCTCATTTTAGTTAGTAAATCACGCTGTGAGGAATCACAGCTCTTAACCTGTAAAGGCGGTATTTTTAACCTCAGCCCTCACCAGGTGTGGCATATAATAGGTGCGCAGTAGTCAGTCACTGAAAGAAGAAACAAGCCTTTCCATCTTCCCCAGGACCCTAGTGCCGGGATGGTACAAGAGCACATAATACATACTCAACTTTGACCAACATTTTTTTAAAAAGCATTTTAATTCCAGTTCGTTAATATACAATGTTTTATTAGTTTCAGGGGTAGAGCGTAGTGATTCAGCGATTTCATACATCACCCAGTGCTCATCACTGGACATGTCTGAAGAGGTAAAGAAGGGATTGTTGACAACTCTCATTGGCTGGTGGAGTAACCCAGTGCTCCAGTTGTCAGGCTAGAGACCCAGATTCTAGTCCTGGCACACGGCTAATTAGCAGTGGGATGCTGGGCCCTAACCAGCCTCAGACACCATTTCTTCATCTGTATGACAAGGGGCTATGCTCAGGTCCTATGCACTCTGAAATTCTCGTGCTTTTATTTTCATTCCCTGAAGAGGTTAATTAGGACAAGGAGCTCTTCAGCTGGCAGTTACACAGCTGAGACATAGCTTGTTAGTGAGGACAGCATCATTGCCAAGGCCAGTCTTGCTACTGATGACCATTGGCCAGTCTCAGGAGATCAGCGACCGTGAGGAGATTGCTTAAGATAAATAAAATTTCCCCCATCCACGATCAAATGCGAAAGCTATAGATGCAGGGCTGGGGGATGTTTGTGGGCAGGATGTTTTGAACACTCCCAATTTAGCCAGCTCTAATTCTTCCCTAAGCAGCTAGGCCTTCATTTTGTGACATAAAGGAACTGCCTTTGAGTGGGGGCTCTGCCTTTCCATGAAGCGGAAGCCAGCACAGACCGACCAGACATGCACACAGGCAGTGTAGGGAGAAGGCATCTGGGTCCTAGGGGTCCAGCCTTCATCAAACATCCCACTTGGCCAGCTGGGTTTAGGGTTGGACTCTGAGATGAGCTAATTCACACAGAGATCTCAACGGCTGCCAAGGAGAATTTGCGTTTTTAACCCAAGAGATACATAATTGATGGAAGTCCTCCAGACAGCAAGCGTACTTGGACTTACTGACCGTGGGTGCCTGTTTTGCCAGGACAGCGGGAAGGCTGGAACGCCAGTCTTTTGAGAAGATTCCACACAGCAGGGTTAAAAAGGTGACGTTTCACAGGTCTGTTAGATCCATGAGGTTAGCGTGACATGGGACTGTCAAGAATTCTTTAAAGCATTTGGAGACAAATTAGCAAGATCGGGTGTCTCTGAAGGGCTTTACTGAGTAGAGTAAAGTCAACTTCAGTCCTGAAATCTCTAGTTCCCCAGCGGGTCTGAGTGGGTGGCATCCCTTGTGAGGTGGGCAGTGCCACAGGGAGGCTCTGGAGGGCTTGCGCTGCATGCAACCTTCCTGAGTTCAGCTCTGTATCTGAATCACAGCAGTATCACATAACCCACTTGGTGAGCATTTCTGGAGGGTCTTCCGTGTGCCAGACATTGTGACAATGCTGGTCCAAAGCAGTATGGGTTGGACAAAGCAAGTTATATGGAGCTCTGTCTACACTTGGCTCGTCTAGGCCAGGCGGCTCGCCACTTCCATTTCCCAAGCTATAGCTATGAGGAGACAAGGTGACAAATGGTGTGTGTTCCTCATAAACCCTTTGGGGTTGATACCACTCTGACCCTTCTGTCTTGCACTGCCAGAGGCTGTGACTCTGGTTTTTCACCTTTCAGTCATCATAAAGTCTTGCCCTTTTGTCTTGTCAGACTTTGGAAACCCCAGAATAATGGTAATGATTTATCATCGTAAGACCTCCAATGGCCTCCCATTATGCTGAGGAGAAAATCCAATTTCTTCCCAGAACCTACAAGACCCTGTATGATCTCACTCTGTCTGCCTCTCCCCAGTCCTCTCTCCTGACTTCCCTCCCACTTCCTGTGCTACAGACACAGTGACACGCCTCCTTTCCAACCCTCAAGTAGAACAGACTTGGTTCCACCTCTGGCATTGGCACGTGCTGCTCCCTCTGCAGGAAGGTCTCCCCTCAGGTTTCTCATGGCTGCTGTCTTCTCAACCTTAGGATTCCCCTCAGGGGCTATCTCCCTGGAAACGCCATTACTGGCTTTCTCACCTCAAGAAGGCCCCTCTTTGCTGCACAGCCTTTACAGTATTGAGCTCCTTCACAGCTTTTGTGACTCAAGATGAACTTATTTACAGCTTCCTGTGTGTCCACTAAACTAGAATGTAAGCTCTAAGAGAAAACTGAACTAACGGTTGGTTACCACTGTATTTTAGGTGCTTGGAATACTATGGGATGAGTGAATAATTGAATGATAATTCAATTCCTGGCTATTTACTGAGTACCTATTATGTGTCAGGCTAACAAATTTAATCATCACACCCACCCCAACTGACGGTGTTTGTCCCCTCACTTGATACATGACCAACTGAGATGCCTGTAGGTTAAGTTCATTGTCACTTTTGCAGTAAACACAATAGGGAAGATTCACACCCAGGTCTCTCTGGCCTGGAGATGCATGCACTGTCTATAAAGAACAAGGGAGCAACTTACTGTGTTGTCCACCTGGCAGTCTAGTCCTGGTTCACCTGGCCTTACCTCCTCAAGGGTCCTGTCTCCTAATACAGTCACATCAAGGCTCAGAACTTCCGACACATGAATTGAAGATGGGGGAGGGGGAACAAATCAGTTCCTAGCATGTTCCATGGAAATTTTTTTCCTATTCCTTAGCTATACCCAGCTGATTGCTTCCCAGTAAGTGCCTCAGAACAGAACACTGAAAAAATGTGGTCCCTCCCCTTGAGGAACTTAGAGTTTCAAATGATCAAATAATTGAATTGCGGGCTCTGTTAATGATGATGGGCTTATGGAATGAATTCTGGAAGCCCAGGCCAAAGCCCCCAGCCTGTGAGGGGCTACCGGGGCAGACACATGCTAAGAATGTGTCAATTGGTTAATCGATTAACTGAATTTTAAAAGTGGCAGCTGCTGGAATATTAAATGGGAAAGATGCTGCTGGAAATTATTTAGGCTTCGAGTCACATTGGAGAGATGTTAGCCTCAGCATTACGTCATGCTTTGGCCTCCAACATTTAGGCAGAATGGGAGAGGGTCCAGAAATGAGCAATAAGGGTTTTTCAAGGGACAGAAAGTGATGCTATGAGGGAAAGAGATAAGAGCTGTGGTGTTTTGTTGTTGTTGTTGTTGTTGTTGTTGTTTTAAATCCCAATGTCCAGGAGATGACGGCAAATAAGTAAATTACGGTCTTCCAGCATGGTTAAAGGAGAATGCTGACCAGCTTTTTAAACATTTTCCTGGAAAATTGAGTAGGAGTCATGGGCTCAAGTCCAGCACAGGAAAGGTGGAGGAGGCAGAGAAGTCGTCATTTGGATTTTTAGTGTGATTCAATGTGGGGTTCGATGAGCAGGAGACGTGCACGGGCTGTGGTCCTGCCCAACTGCTGTTTGTCTTGGATGGTTCCTGCACAGGTAAACTTGGGCCTCTGTGGCTGCCCATTAATCATTTCCCCTGCAGCTCTGCGTCCCTGTGGGGAGCCCTGGGCACCTGCACCTGTCTCCCTAGCTCACTTTGTCTGGTGTCTCTTGATATTTTCACATATTTCACAAAGGGAGCTTTACATCACCCAGCTGTGCCTCTTGGCACCTCTCCTCAGTTGCATCACTGTGTCCTTGGGACAACCCTGCAGCGTATAAATCTGTCTACCTGGAGGGAGGAGATAAAACCGAATGACATGTGAGGCCTCTTTGTGACCAAAACATCTAATGATTTTTCTTGCTTAAAACCTAACAGTGGCTGCAGTAGGTGGTTGCCCACTCTGCCTCTCCATGGAGGGGAACTTAATAAAAATTCCCACTAAGAATTAATAGCCATAAAGACTTAATAGGGTCCCTCACGAGGAGTTTCTTTAGAAAGAGTTTATGGGATAATGGGCAACAAAGTGGAAAAGGAAATAATGTTTACTGAGAATCAGTTTTCTGTTAAAAAGAACAGATTTACAAAGGAGATGCTATGGTCTCCACCTGGATCATCCATCCACAGCTCCCACAGGCTTTTCTGAGAGCCGGCTACATGCCAGGCACTCCTGTGGGTGCTGAAGAGAGGGTGGCAGGCAGTGTACAATTCCTCACCCCAAGGGGCTTGCAATTCCTTGTCTATTAGGATTCATGATTGCAAACAACAGGAATCCAACCAATGCTGCCTTAAGCAAGGAGAAAGGGATGTGTCCCTGGCCTTGATCCAGATGTGACAGCAGTTAGGGCTCATTTGGGAAGCAAGAGATGGTCTTTCCCCAGCTAGAGGTGCCTCCTACTGGACCACCTTCGGTCTTGGGCCTGTCCTTGAATAGCCATTATAGAGAGAAGGAAAAATTACACCTAAGTTCAAGTGGAGACCACGGTTCCACTCTGGTGCTAGGGATGAGGTCAGGAACATCCAATGGTTACTCTAAAGCAGGCTCGGGAGGCTTGATGGGGAAAAAAGGAGGGGCAGTTAGTTCCCACTAAACCATCCTCAGAAGAGGAAACAAACTCCAGAAACCTTCTGTGAGCCCCTTGGTCACTGTAAGATGCAGAGTTGTGTGTTGGAGTCACATCTTGCCCAGCCAGCACTGATCTCCTTCAGGAAGCAGCAGGGCAGTACTTCCCCATACTCTCTAGCAGAACAGCCTCCTTCCATCCTGTCTGCTCTCCCGGTGCCGCAGAAAACACCTTCATGCTTTCATCCCGTCAGAACTCATCTTGCCCATGTCTCACCCTCCAGGGCCTAGCTCTTTGTTTTCCAATATGAGTGTGGTTGTGTGCTAGTGTATGTACTAAAGGTATATGTATATAATATACACACACACGAGACTTTTCATAAGAGCAACCCTGCTTTTTATTGATTATTGAGGTATAATTTGCATAGGGTTATATTAGTTTCGGGTGTACTACATATTGATTTGACAGTTTTATGCATCACTCACCACAGTAAGCGCAATCGCCATCTGTCACCACACCATGTTCTTGCAATGTTCCTGACGATACTCCCCATGCTGGACTTCTCAACACCGTGACTTATGTATTTCATAACCAAAAGTTCGTACCTCTTAATCCTCCTCATCTATTTCATCCCACCTTCCACCCCTCTTCCCTTTGGCAACCACCAGTTCTTTGTATTTGAGAGTTGGTGTGGGTTTTTTTTTGTTTTGTTTTATATCCCACATATAAGTGAAATAATACAGAATTTGTCTTTCTCTGATTTATTTCACGTAGCATAATACTGTCTACATCCATGTTGCAAATAGCAAGTTCTTTTTCTTTTTAATGGCTGAGTAATATTCCATTATATATATATCGTGTTATACATGTAATATGTATATGTATAATCTTTTCGTCCCTTCATCTGTGGAAGGACACTTGGGCTGCTTTGGTAGTTCAGCTGTTGTAGATAGTGCTGCAGTAAACATAGGGGTGCATATATCTTTTGGAATTAGCGTTTTTGTTTTCTCTGGGTAAACACCCAGTATTAAAATTACTGGATCATATGGTAACTCTATTTTTAATGTTTTGAGGAACCTCCATACTGTTTTCCACAGTGGCTGCACCAGCTTACGTTCCCCCAACAGTGCACAGGGGTTCCCTTTTTCTTTTCCGTATCCTCATCAACCCTCATTATTTCTTGTCGTCTTGATACTAGCCGTCTGAATTGGTGTGAGGTGTTCTCTCATTGTGGTTTGCATGATTTTCATTTCTCTGATGAATAGTGATGTTGAGCATCTTTTCATGTGTCTGCTGGCCTCCTGTATGTCCTCTGGAAAAATGTCTATTCAAGTCCTCTGCCTCTTTTTAATCGGATTGTTTTTTGGTGTTGAGTTGTATGAGTTCTTTATATAATTTGGATGTTGACTTCTTTTTAAATATATCATTTGCAAATATCTTCTCCCATTCATGAGGTGGCCTTTTCATTTTTTGAAGTTTTCCTTTGCTACCAAAAGCTTTTTGTTTTGGTTTAGTCCCGGTGGTTTAATTTTGAAAAACAACCCTGTTTTTAAAACTACCTCCAGTGAATACTTTGCACCCTCCCCTCCTTCCCGCTGGTGCCTGAACTCAGCCTTACCCTTTCTGTTATACTTTCTAACAGCAGGGACTCAGCAGCTCCAGAGTTCCAGTCCTAGGCACCATGCTGGACACACAGTAAGTACTCAGGACTGTTTTGCTGAGTCCTCCTTGAGTACTATGCTCCTCTTGAGGGTTGTTTGTCCCCTGTGGAAGCTCTCCTTGTCACTTGGTGCCTTGGCATCCACCCATCCCCACTTCTGCCCCCATGCTGACCCTCTCAAGGGGCAGCCCCCAGATTGCCCAGAGTGCCCCCGAGCCCCCTGTGTGGAGTCCACATTCAGTGTGCCTTGGATGACTAGCATTGCTTCCTGGACACCACGCTGTGGTTGTGCAGGATTGCAGGGGTGGGGAGGTGGGGAGGGTGGTAAGAACAGGTCCATCACCACTGCATGGGATTCTCTGTTTTGGTGTCTAGTGACCCTCTCTGAGGTATTCCCAGCCCATCCGCCTTTCTGCTCTCCTCCCCCCTCAAACCCTGTATTTCTGTGGACATAAGTAATTCAACTCATTGCAAGAAGAAAAAGAAGAAGGAGAGAGAAAGGGAGGGAGAGGGCAGAGGGAAAGGAGAAAGCAGAAGAGTAAGAGAGGGAGAAGAAAAATTAAGAAAAGAAATATGGAAACCTTTTCCCTGTTGCCACTTTGGTTTATTTCCTTTCAGGTTCTTTTCATGTGCATCTGTTTTATGTTGTTACTTTTTTAACACAGTGGTGCCCACAGCCTAATTTAGCTGCTTGTTTATCACAAGTAATTTCATGTAATTTTTTTCTATACATAATTTACTCTCCATCTTCTGGAGCTCTCCTGGCTGGGGCGAACACCTACAGCTCCTGCCCAAGTGTTGTAATTAGAGCCAGAATGAATGCCTGTGACTTGTGGGGTCGAAGGCCTTGTGCCCTCTCCCTTGGATCAGAAGATCTTAAACATGACTTATTTTGAGTTCTTGTTCCTGACTGCGCCTGTTAGAGCAGAAGGGATTCTTGCTAAACAACACAATTCTCTGTGAAAGGCAACTTGCTGAGAAAGGAGGGCTAATACCTGGTTGGGAAAGTACGGCTCGTTACTGCGTGAAAACTGCCGGAGGGGTGTGGGCACGGTTATTACCACCCCTGCCTTTCTCTGAAAGGCACATGGCTGCCCAGCTGTCTCCAAATGGCCAGCGGCCACCAGGGCTGTGCTTGGCATTGTGGCTCTGAGGAGGGCAGACGGCAAGGAGCATGCCCCTCAGTGATGGTGCTGTGGGTGCTTTGGGGTGACCCGCACATGCCTCCTGAGGCTGGTGGAGTACCTCGCAGGTGCTGGGTGCTGGGGTAGGGCAGATGGGGCTCAGGGGTGGGCAGCAGTCAGCTGTCTGGGCAGCTGGATCATGGGTCCAGGAAGCCGTGGGCATACGCTGGCTCATGGGAGGGAAGCCCCCCGGGAGAGAGTTTTGGTGGCTTCCCCAACAACCAGAGCAAATGGTAGCCTTTGGAAAGTGCCGTGAAGAACATTAAGCAGGACTAATGATGGGAGAATGGCAGGCTGAGAGGTGGCAGGGACACCCCCTCCTTGCTTGGAGGACTCCGGTCCCCTTCTGACAAGTGAGTTTTCTTCTCTCTGGGTCTCGGTACTTTTCATCTGAAAAGTGGTGCTGATAAGAGTCTTTCTTCTCTGTCTGGTGTGATGAAAGCCTCAAGAGGTCTAACCACATATGAAGATTATTGTTAATTTGGTTCCATGCTGTGGTGATTGGGGAGTAATAGCTTTTGTAATGCAGTTTTGAGAGCGCTTTTTCATTTGTTTTCAGTTCCCAAACTGATATATTTGTATTTTAGTCAATTTGGAAAATATAACACAGCACACAAAAAAATATATTTCGACTACCATGTGGACATTGAACACCATTACTGTTTGCACGTATGTCCCATCCAGGATTTTCCCCTGTGCATGGGTAAGAGTGACCAGCATTTCATATCTTTGCACTTACAGCCTCACCTCTGTATTCTTCATACCTTTCTTAATACTGAGCTTGAGTAGTAAATTTGTTGGGATTTGGAGCAGAACATAGCCAGAGTTTTAGATCTTTAGAAACACAGTATTGAGTTGCCATTTTGAAAGGTTATTTTAATTCACATCTGCACCAGAACTATAAGATCATGCCATTTCCCCTTCATTAGTCCTTTGCTAGATGTTAATAGTCCTTGAAGTCTTTGAGAATTTGTTATTATGAACATGATATTTCCTTGTTTTAAATGTGCTATGGGGCGACTGGGTGGCTCAGTCAGTTAAGTGTCTGCCTTCGGCTCGGGTCATGATCCCAGGATTGGGCTCCCTGCTCAGTGGGGAGTTTGCTTCTCTTTCTGCCTCCCACTTGTGCTTTCTTCTCTCTCTCTGACAAATAAATAAATAAAATCTTAAAAAAACAACAAACAAACAAATGAATAAATATGCCACACTTTGATTATCGGGGACAACAGACACGTTTTCATCTGTGTATTGGGCACTTGTGTTGATTTCTCAGTGGCTTGACTGTTCCTTCACCTTTTTTTTTTTTGATTGGCATATCTCATCTTCTTCTTATGGGTATGTAAAATAACATTTTAATATATGAAAGGCATTCACTTTTCAGCATAGATTTTGCAAATGTTTCCCCAGTTTGTAATTTGCCTTTTAATTTTGTTTGTGATCACTTTAACGTACAGAAGATTTCTTCGATGTTTATTTATCCAACTTTTCCATTTTTTTTCCTTTATAATATCTACATTTGCTGGTAGGCTTAGAATGATATAAATATTTATCTATACTGTCTTCTCATACTCCTCTGGTTATCAGTTTTTACATTTTTTAGTCTATTGAGAATGTAATGTTTGCTGTGAGGCAGACATCTAATTTAATTAACTCCCATGTGCTTAACTAGTTGTCCCAACACCATACATTTAATGACATATCCTTTCTTCTTGGCGTTGAACAGCACCTCTATCATTTGCAAGTATTTCTGCCTGGTTTCTTATTCTGTTGTTTTGATCTGTCTGTTTCTCCTCCCGCACGGGACTATTTCCCTGGTTCTACCACATATTTCCATGTTGGTAAGTCAGCACCCTATATGCCTTTCCCAGACGTTTGTTTGGAAATTGTTTCTACATGAATTGGAATAATATTTGTTATATTCCAAAAAGGAACCTTGTTAGAGATTTATTGGAATTGTATCAATGTTCTAGGTTAATGTAGAGAAAATTGAAATTTTTACAGTCTTGAATGTTCCCGTTCAGAGACATAGAATCCCTCCAGTTAGTCGATTTTCTTATTTTTCTCAATAAACTTGTAATTTTCTTCATATGCATTTTGTACATTTCATAGACATATTA
Source organism: Lutra lutra (assembly GCF_902655055.1). Lineage (NCBI taxonomy): Eukaryota > Metazoa > Chordata > Mammalia > Carnivora > Mustelidae > Lutra > Lutra lutra. The sequence goes on along the minus strand of NC_062282.1, from coordinate 72,913,299 downwards.
TATTTTGGGTTGCTATAGTAAACTAGATTTTTTTTGCCATTTTATCTGCTTTTCTGTTAATAATGTTGTAATTAGTTGCCTTACTAACTGCTTAATAAATTCTAATAGTAATTTTGTAAGTTGTGGCTTTTTTCCCAGGAAAGAGGATTAGCTTTCTCTCCCGCTAAAGTATTTTGACTACTACTTTGTTTTCTCATCTAGTTGTAGTGACTAGACCTTACAGAAAACAAAGTCAGTTATATAGTATGTGAACATCTTTGTCTTAATTCTACAAGTCGAATTAATGCCCCTTACTAAGTGAATCATAGTTTAAAATAATACTGGTTTTTACTTTGAGGTTGATAATATTTATCACGTAAAGCAATCACTGTATTCTTACATTATAGTTTAAGTGTGTTAATTTGATATATTTACATCTTATAAAATAATTATCAATTTAGTATTAGCTAACAGTACTGTCTCACTTTATAGATGCCATTTCTTTTTTTTTTTAAGATTTTATTTATTTATTTGACAGAGAGATCACAAGTAGGCAGAGAGGCAGGCAGAGAGAGGTGGGGAAGCAGGCTCCCTGCCAAGCAGAGAGCCCGACGCGGGGCTCAATCCCAGGACCCCGGGATCATGACCTGAGCCGAAGGCAGAGGCTTAACCCACTGAGCCAACCAGGTGCCCCTATAGTTGCCATTTCTTTTGTGTGGTGAGAACATTTAAGATCTACTCTCTTAGTTACTTTAAGTTACATGACACAGTATTATTAACTGGAATCCCCATGTGATCTCTAGAACTTGTTAACCCTATGACTGGAAGTTTGTACCCTTTGATCAGTATCTCCCCATTTCCCTCACCCCTGATCCCTGGAAACTACCACTCTACTTTCTGTTTTCTGAGTTCAGTTTTTTAGGATATATATTCATCCCATCCCATCCTGCAATGGACGTGAAAGTGCAGATAACTCTATGAGATCCTAATTTCAATCAATTCCCTTGGAGATATACTACCCAGGAGTGGTGGATCATGTATAGTTTGTTTTTAATTTTCTGAGGACCCTCCTTATTGTTGTCCATCGTAGCTGTACCCATTTATGTTCCTGCCAAGAGTGCACAGGGTTCCCTTTTTTCCACAACAGTATGTTCCCTGCCATTAAATCTCCTACAGGTTATTCTTAAATTTCTTGAGGGATTTTTAATCAGTCTATCTCATATTCTCAAGTCCACTGAAACAATGTCTTTTGAATTTGAGTAGTAACTCATTTTAATGAATTTTTAAGCTCCTTTCTGTTTCCAGTTTCTCTTTCCAGGTCTCTACCATTTTTTAGTTTCTATTATTATTCAGGATTTGGAGCCAAATCAATTTTTAAAAATTTTTGAGTCTTACCTTAGAAAAAATAAAGTTGACACTTTTCAGCTTATCAACCAACATAATAGCATTTATTTAGATTTATTTCTTATTTATTTAGTTGCATGACTTATTGAGGATTCTTTCACAGCTTCAAGAAATCTTCTGTTTGGTTGATTATATTAGTATTACATTTTCAAGCCGTGCTTTTGAATGAAGGGTATGTGAGTGTCACATTGTCTGAAATGTTACATCTCCAAGAATATACTCGTTTTATACATGAAAAACAACTTTCCTGGCTGTATTTTTTTTAAGATTTTATTTATTTATTTGACACAGAGAGAGAGAGAGAGATCACAAGTAGACAGAGAGGCAGGCAGAGGGAGAAGGGAAGCAGGCTCCCTGCCAAGCACAGAGCCTGATGTGGGCCTCAATCCCAGGACCCTGGGAATGTAACCTGAGACGAAGGCAGAGGCTTAACCCACTGAACCACCCAAGTGCCCCTTCCTCGCTCTATTTCTTAAATTATTTTCCTTACATCTATATAGACACTGCTCCATCATCTTCTGGTATTTCGTGTTCTAGAATAAAAGTCTGAGGGAGGCCTGATTTTGTTTCTTTGCAGAAAATCTCTGTTATTTTTCTTTTGTTCTTGCCATAATGCTGGTACCACTTGTACTCTTTGTTACTCGACTGTTTGCTATGTATAGGCGTGTGTTTCTTAGTGTTTTTTCTTCTGGAACATGATGAGTACTTCTAATCTCTGCTTTGGTCTTTTTTTTTTAAACATTTATTTATTTATTTGAGTGAGAGAGAGATTACAAGCAGGGGGAGTAGAAGAGGGAGCAGGGAGCCCCATGTGGGGCTTGATCCCAGGACCCTGAGATCATGACCTGAGTTGAAGGCAGATGTTTAACCAACTGAGCCACTTGTGTGAGGTGTCCACTGCCTGCCCTCCACCTCTGTACTTTCTTCTCTGCACTCCGAGAAAGCTCCTCACGCTTGTCTTCTGTTGTGCTGCGGAGTTCTGTGCCATTTCATTTCTGCGCTCTCCTGGCTCCCATACAGATGTTAATTGTGCAGATTCATTTTCTGCCTCTTATAATCTCCCTTTTGCTAAGCCCCTTCACATCTGATATCCTCACGTAGTCCCTTCATCCTCTTCTATTGTGTTTTTGATTTGTTCTCTTGTCTTTTTTATCTTTTCCTCTTTATGGATTTCTGCTTTCTCTCAGAACCATGACTTCTTGAGTTTTATTGAGAAGCAGCCATTTTCTTACATTTTCTTCTGAATCCTAAAATAGATCATTTTCAGATGTTGCTCTTAAGGATGGCAGCCTCTTGAGGGACAGATTCCAGATCCTCATCCCCTGCCATTCCTTTACCCCAGGCCTCCTGTTGGGTTTACGTCTTCCCTCATCCCTGAAAGAGAAGCAGGCTGTTCCCACTTACTGTTTGCCAAGAGACAGAGTGTGTAGACACCCTTATCCTTTTTGGCTGTTTAGACAGGTGGCTGGAGACAGGTGCATTAGAATCCAGTCCCACCAGCAGGTAATGGGAAGAGTTCAGCTCGTGCAGTTCTCTTTCACCACGTGTGTGTTCCTGCCCTTCTGGCTGCTGCTCTGCCATGCTGGAGGTGTGGATGACTGTACGGCGAACTGTCCTCACAGGGGGTCCTGCTGCTGGGGTCTCTCTGCTCCTGCCCACTGTGTCTAGGTGAGTCTGCTGTCTGACTGCTTATATTCACCGTAATCATTCTTCTCTCCAGCCGAATGATGCAAAAACTCTGCAAACATATGATGATGAACAAATGACGTTACTTTATGAAGGGAAACAGTTTTGCCCTGTTGAGAATATATATGATATGAGTGTGTGTATGTATTTATGTATGTGTGTATTTGTGCATGTGTGTACATGCTTTAAGTGTGGGACTCAGCATCGTCAAAGTGTAATGCCCATTACACAATAGGACTCGCAAAGGAGCAGCTCTCTGAAGGGGGTCTCGGAGATTGTAGGGAGTATCATCCAGGGTCTAGGTATCACTTGTTTCATCCTGTCCTCCATCTCTCTTAGCAGCTAAGGTTGCTGTGGCCTCATATGTAAAATCTGTTGCTCTTCTTTCCGAGTATAAATGTATCCAAGTATATACATGTATGTGAGTGTACATATTTATCTTTGTATACCTTGTGATACAGAGTAAAAGGGGTTAAAAACCGCATGCATGCTGCCTAAAGTATTGTAAAAATGTAAAAATAAAATTGAATGATATGTACTATAAAAATCTAATGTGTACAGTTCTCAGAAGAAGTACTCCATTATTTTGTGTCATATCTCTCTGTTAAAAAATAAATTGAAAAACTATGTTGGGTAGTAGCTGATGTGAAGTTCCAAATCACCAACCTGTTTGGGATACAAGTCCTCTTAGGACGACCAGCGATTTTGGGCTATCAGCCTAGTTTGCCGTTCAGCAGCACTTAGGGAGGGCCTGGGGTGGAGACCTGGGAGCCGGGGGGCGGGGTTTACGGTCAGAGTGAAGTGCCAGCTGCTGCTGGGATGGGTGCAGCAGGTGTGGAGGTAAGCTGGATACAGGTAAGGAGCACACAGCTCCAGAGAAAGCCAGCCTTTGGTGGCGGCAGAGCAAGCACCTGGGCTTAGGGCTTTGGACAAGGGCGCAGCACTCTTACAGTGTGGGGCCTCACAATGGGTCTTGTGGCATTTTGGCTCCAAGATCAGAGTCTTTCTTAGTTCACCTTGAAGAATGATACTGCTGTGAGGTTATATGAGGGGAAAGTGGGAGGCAAGGATCTTGCAGAATGCTGAAAACTACCAGCTTGGAAGAGACCCAGAAACGAGCTGTACCTGGAGTGCTGGGCTCCTGGGACCTGTGTAGCTGGACTTCCTCCTCTTCATGCCTTGACCCTACCTTCACTTCTCCTACCCTCTTGCTCTACCCTACCCCTGCCACTGCTCACTGGCCCTGTCCTCCTCCACCGCCCTGTATCTTTGCTGTGCCTTGCGGCTCCTGTCTCCTCACAGCTCAAGTCTGCTCTGGCTCTTCTGGTTCCCAGGCTCCCTCAAGACCTGTCCTGATGCTTTTTCTAAATCTCAAATCTAGGCCAACCTGAATCACTCACTTGGTTTTTTTTTTTTTTTTTTTTCAGTTATACATTTGTAAAACAGAGAATCCAGTGGACTCAGCGCGCTTCTTTGAATACATCACTGAAGGATCTTTGGTCTTGCCACCGTTAGGTCATGTGTGCCTCCAGATCCAATTAGCTGTGGTCATGGGATGTCATGGCATACAAAGCATGGCTGTCTAGAGCTACCCTTCTCACTGGGTCTTTGGTTGAGACAGTTTTCCTTAGAAGAGGCTGTGGGTGTAGTAAGAGCAGTGAGTGACAGGATTGGTGTAATTGAGCTAGCCCCTGGGAGGGAGAGGGCTGTGGCATAAAGGCAATAGTCTACATTCTTGTCTTTAAGGATCTGGATGGAAAGAAAAGATTATCAGTGACTGATGCTGGGCAGCTCAGGCTTTTGGTTATCTTCTCTGCCAGGCCCGTAGACCCTTTGGTGGACCACCCATGCTACAAACAGATATCAGCCTAGGTCGTGGGTGTCCAATGGCCCACAGCTGGCTTGGCTGTCCTTGAGATGTCCTTGAAGGCACACTCTATGACCTTGATGGAACTTAAGAGGGTACATATCAGGTCTAGTAACTGAGTTTACAAAACCTGCTAGAGATGAAGCTGAGGCATGACCAAGCAATAAAAATCTCAGTTGCTACAGAGACATTGTAAGAATAGCTCCTACAAAGGGCACCACACAAGAGCTTTACAGAAACCTTCTTTTTTTTTAAATTTGATTTAATTTTTTTATAAACATATAATGTATTTTTATCCTCAGGGATACAGGTCTGTGAATCACCAGGTTTACACACTTCACAGCACTCACCATAGCACATACCCTCCCCAATGTCCATAACCCCACCACCCTCTCCCGACCCCCCTCCCCCCAGCAACCCTCAGTTTGTTTTGTGAAATTAAGAGTCACTTATGGTTTATCTCCCTCCCAATCCCATCTTGTTTCATTTATTCTTTTCTTAACCCCCAAACCCCCATGTTGCATCTCCACTTCCTCATATCAGGGAGATCATATGATAGTTGTCTTTCTCTGATTGACTTACTTCACTAAGCATGATACCCTCTAGTTCCATCCACGTCGTCGCAAATGGCAAGATTTCATTTCTTTTGATGGCTGCATAGTATTCCACTATGTATCCAGATGGCCAACAGGCACATGAAAAAGTGCTCCACATCACTTGGCATCAGGGAAATACAAATCAAAACCACAATGAGATACCACCTCACACCAGTCAGAATGGCTAAAATTAACAAGTCAGGAAATGACAGATGCTGGCGGAAGATGCGGAAAAAGGGGAACCCTCCTACACTGTTGGTGGGAATGCAAGCTGGTGCAACCACTCTGGAAAACAGCATGGAGGTTCCTCAGAAAGTTGAAAATAGAACTACCCTATGACCCAGCAATTGCACTACTGGGTATTTACCCTAGAGATACAAATGTAGTGATCTGAAGGGGCACATGTGCCTGAATGTTTATTGCAGCAATGTCTACAATAGCCAAACTATGGAAAGAACCTAGATGTCCATCAACAGATGAATGGATAAAGAAGATGTGGTATATATGTACAGAAGCCTTCTTGCTTGGATAGCTGGCTTTCCTGCTGGCATTTCACAGACAGCTCCTGGGGCCAGAGATGTGCTTCAGAACCCTCACATAATGGGATGCAGCTTTGGTTCGGACCCTGCTCTTGGATCCATTCTGTGAGTCACCAGCAGAGGCAGAAAGACAGAGCCCAGAGCTTCCCATCTTCCAGAAAGGTTTCCCTAGGGCTACACGAAAACCGTGCCCTTAGTAACATACACACTAAATTTTGTTCCTTGTTTGCCTTTAAAATGTTTCGTCTTTTCCCAGTTCTCTTGGAACAAGAGATAAAATCTGGGTAGGGAGCTGAGTCTGTGGTTTTTCCTTCTGCTGAGAAAATTGATCTTGCTGAATGCATGTGTGGCCCGTTCTAGGGGACAGCTGGGGACAGCCCTGGGTAGAGACAATAACAAACTCTGGAGTCATGAATTAATCACGGGAAGTTGGCAGGAAGGTACCACCTGGGCAACATGAGCTTGTAGCCCAACCTGGGAATATTCATGCACTGTTGTTGGGGATTGAAAGTTAATTTTTTAAAGAGAATGGGCATAATCTCATTTGACTTCCCACCTGGTCTTTTGGGCTCGGTGGCTTTTGTTAATATATGATGCCCACAATTTGTTCTGTAGAGATCCATTGTGTATGTGATGTTGTTAGAGGCTGTATCTTACTGGTTAGGAGTCCAGCCCTGGGGGTCAGGCAAACTAGGCTCCATAGTCTGGCCAGATCACCTAATAACTCTCTGACCTTAGACAAGTTAGTTAACTACACTGAACCTCACTTCCCCCAGGTGTGAAATGGGATTAATTCTGCTGCCAGCCTCATAGGCTTGTTGTCATGATTAAAGGAGATAACCTATGTAAATATTTTGATGTGGGGCTGGGTATTCACTAGGCATTCAGACATTAGCTACGATTATTAAATATGGGTGAGTGGCCCAGATCTTTTGTCTGCTCTCCATGTATGAACCCTGGCATCTGGGACTTATGCCAGACATCTGTCTCCAGAGCCATGGAGGTATTCGGCATGCATATAGCCTCTGAGGTCCATGCCCAGAGTCAGAGCAAGTGCTGCAAGGTCATGGCCCTTGGCCAGTGGGCCCTGCACAGGGTGGAGGGAGAGACGGGGTGGGTGTACTGACTGCACAGCTCCACAGCTGCCTTTGTGTCTTTTCTTTTTTTCTGGTTGCTTACATATGCTAGCATATTAGGCCCATTATCCATAATGAAACACTCAGAGTGTTTAGCAACCCAGATGCTATTGCATCCTTTGCTGAAGTACTCTGTTGTTATGAAATGAATCATTTCCAGAAGAACACAGTGAAAGCTCAGCCATGTTCCTAGGCTGAGAGCAGTAACCATTTGAATAACGAGAGTGAGCACTCAGTGGTCCCAGCCCCTTAAAATGTTGTTTTGGGATAAATTGGTGTCTGCTGAGGGATTGGCTTCTCTGGGAGGGTACTTAGGGTGCTGGCTATAATGAGTGAGGAGGAGGCAAGCACGGGGCTGGCAAAGGCTCCTCTTTGATAAAGAATTAGAGAAGAGGACATAAGGAAAAGCACAAATCTGGACAGAATGTGGAAATGATGTAATGAGAAGGTTGGCCAAGTCTTTGCCATACTATAGAAAGGAGAAGAAGGCTTTGTCCCACAGAAGTCCAAAAGCTCAGGGAAGATGACAATTGGGGGATGGGAAGCCAGGCAGCCATGGGCATCACTGCAGGAGGAGGACTCCCCTCCCCTGCTGGGGGGTAGCTCCACCTTGGTTTGAAGGAGGCTCACATACCATGATGGGAATGTAAGAGGGTAGCAGGGAAATGCCTACATTTTGAAAACCATTGCCAGATTTTGTGTTCTCTTATGTTGTAGTTACTTTCAAAAGAGGGCCTTAGATCATGGAGCTGGTGAGGGAGGTTTCTGAGCTAATTCCAAAGCAGCCCTCTGGTCAACCCACAGAAATGACCTAATGGACCGGAGCCCTCAGCAGCCTGGGTGGGGAAACGATAAAGAGCTGGTGCCACAGTTGCGTTGTTCATTTTTATCTAAACAAACAAAACAAATTTTCATATCACCTACTTTTTTTTTTAAAGTCTATCCATTTATTATGCTTTACAATTGATATTTCTCTAACAAAATGTGTACTTTAGGCCATCTGTCCTACCTAACCAGGGATTTTTTTTTTAATTTTATTTTTTATAAACATATAATACATTTTTATCCCCAGGGGTACAGGTCTGTGAATCGCCAGGTTTACACACTTCACAGCACTCACCATAGCACCTACGCTCCCCAATGTCCATAACCCCAACCCCCTTCTCCCAACACCCCTCCCCCCATCAACCCTCAGTTTGTTTTGTGAGATTAAGAGTCACTTATAGGGACGCCTGGGTGGCTCAGTTGGTTGGACGACTGCCTTCGGCTCAGGTCATGATCCTGGAGTCCCGGGATCGAGTCCCGCATCGGGCTCCCAGCTCCACGGGGAGTCTGCTTCTCTCTCTGACCTTCTCCTAGCTCATGCTCTCTCTCACTGTCTCTCTCTCAAATAAATAAATAAAATCTTTAAAAAAAAAAAAAAAGAGTCACTTATAGTTTGTCTCCCTCCCAATCCCATCTTGTTTCATTTACTCTTCTCCTACCCCCTTAACCCCCCATGTTGCATCTCCTCTCCCTCATATCAGGGAGATCATATGATAGTTGTCTTTCTCCGACTGACTTATTTCGCTAAGCATGATACCCTCTAGTTCCATCCACGTCATCGAAATGGCAAGATTTCATTTCTTTTGATGGCTGCATAGTATTCCATTGTGTATATATACCACATCTTCTTTATCCATTCGTCTGTTGATGGACATCTAGGTTCTTTCCATAGTTTGGCTATTGTAGACATTGCTGCTATAAACATTCGGGTGCACATGCCCCTTCGGATCACTACGTTTGTATCTTTAGGGTAAATACCCAGCAGTTCAATTGCTGGGTCATAGGGTAGTTCTGTTTTCAACATTTTGAGGAACCTCCATGCTGTTTTCCAGAGTGGTTGCACCAGCTTGCATTCCCACCAACAGTGTAGGAGGGTTCCCCTTTCTCCGCATCCTCGCCAGCATCTGTCATTTCCTGACTTGTTCATTTTAGCCATTCTGACTGGTGTGAGGTGATATCTCATTGTGGTTTTGATTTGTATTTCCCTGATGCCAAGTGATGTGGAGCACCATCACTGTTGTGTCTGTTGGCCATCTGGATGTCTTCTTTGCAGAAATGTCTGTTCATGTCTTCTGCCCATTTCTTGATTGGATTATTTGTTCTTTGGGTGTTGAGTTTGCTAAGTTCTTTATACATTTTGGACACTAGCCCTTTATCTGATATGTCATTTGCAAATATCTTCTCCCATTCTGTCAGTTGTCTTTTGGTTTTGTTAACTGTTTCCTTTGCTGTGCAAAAGCTTTTGATCTTGATAAAATCCCAATAGTTCATTTTTGCCCTTGCTTCCCTTGCCTTTGGCGATGTTCCTAGGAAGATGTTGCTGCGGCTGAGGTCGAAGAGGTTGCTGCCTGTGTTCTCCTCAGGAATTTTGATGGATTCCTTTCTCACATTGAGGTCCTTCATCCATTTTGAGTCTATTTTCGTGTGTGGTGTAAGGAAATGATGCAATTTCATTTTTATGCATGTGGCTGTCCAATTTTCCCAACACCATTTGTTGAAGAGGCTATCTTTTTTCCATTGGACATTCTTTCCTGCTTTGTCGAAGATGAGTTGACCATAGAGTTGAGGGTCTATTTCTGGGCTCTCTATTCTGTTCCATTGATCTATGTGTCTGTTTTTGTGCCAGTACCATGCTGTCTTGATGATAACAGCTTTGTAATAGAGCTTGAAGTCCGGAATTGTGATGCCACCAACTTTGGCTTTCTTTTTCAATATTCCTTTGGCTATTCGAGGTCTTTTCTGGTTCCATATAAATTTTAGGATTATTTGTTCCATTTCTTTGAAAAAAATGGATGGTACTTTGATAGGAATTGCATTAAATGTGTAGATTGCTTTAGGTAGCATAGACATTTTCACAATATTTATTCTTCCAATCCAGGAGCATGGAACATTTTTCCATTTCTTTGTGTCTTCCTCAATTTCTTTCATGAGTACTTTATAGTTTTCTGTGTATAGATTCTTAGTCTCTTTGGTTAGGTTTATTCCTAGGTATCTTATAGTTTTGGGTGCAATTGTAAATGGGATGGACTCCTTAATTTCTCTTTCTTCTGTCTTGTTGTTGGTGTAGAGAAATGCAACTGATTTCTGTGCATTGATTTTATATCCTGACACTTTACTGAATTCCTGTACAAGTTCTAGCAGTTTTGGAGTGGAGTCTTTTGGGTTTTCCACATATAGTATCATATCATCTGTGAAGAGTGATAGTTTGACTTCTTCTTTGCCGATTTGGATGCCTTTAATTTCCTTTTGTTGTCTGATTGCTGAGGCTAGGACTTCTAGTACTATGTTGAATAGCAGTGGTGATAACAGACATCCCTGCCGTGTTCCTGACCTTAGGGGAAAAGCTTTCAGTTTTTCTCCACTGAGAATGATATTTGCAGTGGGTTTTTCATAGATGGCTTTGATAATATTGAGGTATGTGCCCTCTATCCCTACACTTTGAAGAGTTTTGATCAGGAAGGGATGCTGTACTTTGTCAAATGCTTTTTCAGCATCTATGGAGAGTATCATATGGTTCTTGTTCTTTCTTTTATTAATGTGTTGTATCACATTGATTGATTTGCGGATGTTGAACCAACCTTGCAGCCCTGGAATAAATCCCACTTGGTCGTGGTGCATAATCCTTTTAATGTACTGTTGAATCCTATTGGCTAGTATTTTGGTGAGAATTTTTGCATCTGTGTTCATCAAGGATATTGGTCTGTAGTTCTCTTTTTTGATGGGATCCTTGTCTGGTTTTGGGATCAAGGTGATGCTGGCCTCATAAAATGAGTTTGGAAGTTTTCCTTCCATTTCTATTTTTTGGAATGGTTTCAGGAGAATAGGAATTAGTTCTTCTTTAAATGTTTGGTACAATTCCCCCGGGAAGCCGTCTGGCCCTGGGCTTTTGTTTGGAGGTTTTTGATGACTGTTTCAATCTCCTTACTGGTTATGGGTCTGTTCAGGCTTTCTATTTCTTCCTGGTTCAGTTGTGGTAGTTTATATGTCTCTAGGAATGCATCCATTTCTTCCAGATTGTCAAATTTGTTGGCATAGAGTTGCTCATAGTATGTTCTTATAATTGTCTGTATTTCTTTGGTGTTTGTTGTGATCTCTCCTCTTTCATTCATGATTTTTATTTATTTGGGTCCTTTCTCTTTTCTTTTTGATAAGTCTGGCCAGGGGTTTATTGATCTTATTAATTCTTTCAAAGAACCAGCTCCTAGTTTCATTGATTTGTTCTATTGTTTTTTTGGTTTCTATTTCATTGATTTCTGCTCTGATCTTTATGATTTCTCTTCTCCTGCTGGGTTTAGGGTTTCTTTCTTGTTCTTTCTCCAGCTCCTTTAGATGTAGGGTTAGGTTGTGTACCTGAGACCTTTCTTGTTTCTTGAGAAAGGCTTGTACCGCTATATATTTTCCTCTCAGGACTGCCTTTGTTGTGTCCCACAGATTCTGAACCCGTTGTGTTTTCATTATCATTTGTTTCCATGAATTTTTTCAATTCTTCTTTAATTTCCTGGTTGACCCATTCATTCTTTAGAAGGATGCTGTTTAGTCTCCATGTATTTGGGTTCTTTCCAAATTTCCTCTTGTGATTGAGTTCTAGCTTCAGAGCATTGTGGTCTGAAAATATGCAGGGAATGATTCCAATCTTTTGATAATGTTTGAGACCTGATTTAGGACCGAGAATGTTCACCTACTTTTTTAAGACCCAGTCTAATTTGTATCAAAGGAGCCTTGCAGGAATACTTGCTATTTTTTTTCAACCAGCCATTCTCCCAAGAAACATTTATCAATAGATGTTTGTTGAATGACCACATGTTGCTGTTCTGGTCCTGGGGACAGAGACACTATTACTCCATTTTCACCTCTGTGCCCCATGTCCACTCTCAAATCCACGGGTATTTCTGTCATGTCTGCTCTCACAGCCAGGTGAGGCAGGTGACAGCTCCTCAGCACAGGTGAGGAGGCAGACTGACTGATGAGTAGTGATATGAACTACCAAAGGTAAGTGGTATAACAGAAACCAGAATTTTCACTCTTCATCTCCGTTCCTCCTGCCCACCCAGCTGAGTTTTCATTCTTATTTCTTGTCCTACCCCTGGTTCATCTGCTCTTACCTGTCCCTTCTCTTCATTCCTTTAAGGCTGAGCTATCGACTTTTCAGGGTGTCAGACTGACCAAATCACCTCCCCTGTGCCACTGGGTAGGAGGTTAACACTGGCTCCCTGTTACCATTCTATACCTTTGCTCTTACCCTGGCTCAGGAACATCAACTTGTCAAGTAGATCTCTGACCATTGGCTCCCAAAGACTCTTAGGTTTGCTAGAGTCGGAGGGACACCTAGACAAAAGATTATAACTAGACATGAGCCTATTTCTGCCATGTCACAAATCCCTGGGCAGTCAAATGAATTGACACAGCTTTTGGTTCTTTTTTATAAAATAACTGTCAGTATTTTCTCTAAGTGGTGGTTTTGGTCAACAGCTTTGATGATCTTTCATTCAGTGGATACTTCTTGAAGCTAGAGGTCTTCCCTCCAGCTTCAGGGGAACCCCCACCTTGTTAGACTGGCAGGCAGCCCCTTGTCCACTGTTTGGGATCCTGCAGTTGTCTTGTCTTAAATAAACCTACTTGAAGAATCTATTTCCAAGCAGGTGGGATGGGTATTTTTGATGGGGGATCGAGAAGAGATGTAGTTTATTGGATTTTATCTTGCAACTGATTTCTTTCTGCCAGACGTTGATATGCAGCCCTGGTGCTGTGATTTCAGGCCTCGGGAGTATTAACGTTATAAACAACCCTCCATTGCTTCATCTGCTGGTAGAAACCTTAATTTATCACATAGATGTTAGAGTTGCAGTTTTTCATCCCCTCGTAAAAAAAATCAGCAGCTATAAGGAATGCATCCTCTCTTTTAAAAATTCATTCGAAAATATCTTCATCCCAATGGAAATAAGTGCGTTGGTGGTATAGTGGTGAGCATAGCTGCCTTCCAATGGAAATAAGAATCCTACTTAACCACCCAGGAAGCCCCCGCCCTGGGCTTTGATTAAGAAGGAACCGCGAGATGGATGTTTCTTCTCTTACTTTTAGTCTTCTGTGTCAGTCTGACCCTCAGGAAGAATATCTTGTCTTAAGTCCTTGCAGGGGCACGTGTCTTCTGGGATGCAGAGACTGGTCTTTGAGAACCTGCTGTTGGCTGATGGTGGGCTGTGAAGGCATTCAGAAGCTCACTGCCCTGTTGACCCCTGGCAATGGAGGAGAAGGGCCGGAGTGCCTCTGCTCTTGAGCTTCGAGCTTCAGGCATGATGCCCCTTCCGCTCCGTCCTTCGATTCAAAAACAATAGCATTTGTAGGTTTAGATGATTATAAAAACAAAACATGTGCAATGTTTAAAAAAAAAAACCCTGAATATATAAAAATATATGTAGAGGGGAAGGCAAAAATTACTGGTAATCACACCACCCAGAGACAGTCTTGGTTATCATTCTGATTTATACCCAGTCTCTTCTCTCTTAAAGCATTTATGCTGTTTCCACAAAACCAGGACATTCTTCCTATACATTCTATTCTGTAACGTGATTTTTTTTTTCACTCAACACTATATTTTTTCATTTATTCTTATTTAAAAAATACATTCTGTATCTCCACACAAAGACACCAATGTGGTATCATGAGGATCACAGCACTGACTGCATCTACAGGGGCCTTGCCCTCAGAGATGACTCATTCAAGGGCAAAGAGCAAGAATTAAACAAATAATTGGACCAATGATCATTTGATTACAACTATAGTAAGAGCTATGAAGGAGAAGAGTAGGTGATGGTGGGCATCTGACCTGGTCTGGGTATGGGAAGGCTTTCCTGGAGAAGCAGCATGATGGCTGACTGCTGATAGCAGGGCAGTGGTTGTCATCTAAGCAAAGGCCCAGGGAGTGCTGGGAGGAGGACAGGAACTCTGGTGCAGCCAGGAGCAGCCAGCATGGCCCAGAGAGCTGAGAATGGGTGGCATGGGATGGCACAGGAGAGCCAGGCAGGGACACCACTGTTCAGAGCCTCAGTTAAGCATGCTGGCTTTGTCCTAATGGTGGTGGTAAGCTGTCAGTGCTTTTGCTCAGGGTTGTGACCTTGTTAGGAAGGACCATTCTCTTATAAAGCAAGGGATCCTGGAGTAGCTGGGAGAAGTTGAATTAGGAGTTGTAAGAAGCTACAACAATCTAAAAGGGCCCTGCCAGTGATCTGGGATGCCATGTTGGTGGGGACGGAATAAGTGGATGGCCTCTGCCTGTTTTTTCCTATGTTTGAGGAGCCCATTGATCACCTGTGATGACTTGTCAGCTAAGGCAAGTAAGAAAGAAAAAGTCATCAAGGATGCTTCTACATAGAGGCACTGGACAAAGAGATGCAGAACCCTAGGGGAGGACCAGGACTTTGGGGGGTAGCTGCTGGATTCTGGTCTAGTCATGTCATGTTGGTTGTACCCACTGAAGGGGAGGCAGCACACAGGCTCTTTGCCAGGAGAGACTGGGATACAGCAGAGGGCCTGGGGCTGAAGATATGGATCTGGGAGTCATCAGCATGTGGACTGCAGAGAAGCCCTGAGTGGCTGATATTGTCTGGGGTGTGAGGATGGGGTGAAGAGAAGAAGGCCCAGGACAGGGCCTGCAGGCCCGAACCTTTGAGCTCTTTGGTGGCAGGGTGGCTGCGTTAGGCCTGGCCCCTCAGCTCCTTCAGGCCCGGTGTGTCTGTCTTCCAGGTAACTTCTCTTGGTTCTGTTTTGTGAATTCCGTGGAGTGCTGAAGTCAGCTTGTACTGTCTCGTGAAAGCCTTTGTCTCATTTTCAGGAATTCCGTGAGCCAGTTGTTTAAAACTGGCCACCGAGGGGGAGTACTCAGACTGTGGAAACTGGTGAGGGTGACCCATCAGGACTTCTCCCCACGCCCTTCCCAGGAGAACAGGTTGTTAACCATGTACCAGCACTCCGCTGTTTATAACCAGCCTCGTTTATCGTCTCTTCTGCTGGGTGGGGTGTTCCCATTGGAATCTGGAGAAGGAAAGTTATCATGATCACTTTCATATCTCTCTTGGAAGTCCCTGATTTTATTCTCAGTTACCAGCCCCTTCTGCTAAAAGTAAGCACGTTGAGAGCGTGAACTTCCTCCATTGTGTAAATTTTCTCCTGGCAACTTAGCCACTTGAAACAACACAAATGTATTAGCTTGAGGGACTTAGGTTTAGGAGTCCATGTGGGCTTAGTTGGGCTCTCTGCTGAGGGTCTCAGAAGGCCAAAGTCAAAGTATTAACTGGTCTGAGCTCTTGCCTTTGCAGGTTCTCAGAAAAAAAAATCCACTTCCAAGCTCCTTGAGGTTGTTGTCAGGATTCAGTGCCTTGGAAAAATGGGAGAGATCCGTGATTTCCTCATTGCATGCATTTCTTCTCACATGGCCCCTGTATCTTCAGGTTAGCAACAGAGCATTGAGTATTTTTCACAGTTTGAATCTCTGACTTCTCTGCCACCAGCCACAGGAAGTTCTCTGCCTTTAAAGTTTCATGTCATTAGATCCATTCCAGTCAGATAATCTCCATACCGTAAGCTTAACCATCCCTGTCTTAGGTTCCCAGGGTAGCCGTAACAAAGTACCAGAGACTAGGTAGCTTAAAACATTGGGAATTTATTGTTTCACCATTGTAGATGCTAGAAACCCAAAATCAAGGTGTCAGCAGGCACTCTCCCTCTGAAGCCTCTGGGGGAGGATGCTTCCTTGTCTCTTTCTGCTTCTGGCAGTCCTCAGCAGTCCGTGATTGGTAGCAGCATCATTCCTGTCTTTGGCTCCGTGTACACATGACGGTGTTCTCTCTGTGTCTCTGTGTTTTCCTCTGTGTGTGTCCATGTCCAAATCCCTCATGTCTTACAATGGTACCAGTCGGGTCAGATTAGCACCCTGATGATGTCATCTTAACTTGATTGCATCTACAAAGACCCTGTTTCCATGTCAAGTCACATTCACAGGTACCAGGGGTTAGGACTTCAACATTATCTCTTTGAGATAACTCAGCCCCCGTAACAAAACACAGTCACGGAAATGGAATCTTGTCATATTGACAGGTTCCAGAGACTGGGACATGGACCAGTGCGGCGTGTGGAGCACTTGAGCAGTCTGCCTTCCACGTTCCCTGAAGATTCCCTTTAAGGAACCACCTCATCTGCTGACTCACCTAAAGACATATCCCCTGCAATCCAGGGCCCCTCCCTGGATGGCGTCAGTTCACACCTCTTCCTTCCTCCTCCAGCCTTGAATGCTTTGTCTCCCCATCACACAGGACTGTCTCTCCAACCAGTACTGCTCTCTTTCCTGAGGGGCAGGCTCCATAAAACTTCCCACCCAAGCTGATGAAGCTGCCTGGTACAAGACACAGTAATAGGAAGGAATTCTCCCATCCTTCAAACCTGACCAATTTTGTGCTCCAGTAATCAGCAAAGGAAGTTTGCTCTTGTTTCCTATTTTATTTTTTTAAGAACTGTGAAGCATGTAACAAATTGCTCCCCGTTTTCCCTCATGTGGTTTCGGTTGGAGGACGTCTTCCTTTCATGGCCGCCCTCAGCACCCCACCCCGCAGTTCCCTCCGAGGCGCACTGGCACAGGCTGGACTCATCCCCGCGCCTTCCCCTACCCCATTTGAGGTCTGCACTCTCTTTTCATCTTCCCCAGGAGCACATTTCCCACTGTGAGAGATGGCCCAAATTACATAGCACTTCGAGGCTCCCTTTTATCTCCCCCTCCTCTAGATGTCAAGCAAATTCAGAAGTTAAAGCGTGCATTTTTGTGAAACAAACCGGAGTCTCGTCGGTATCTGGGTTTCATGGTGATGTTGAAAGCTGAGCGGCTTCCCACAGCGTGTCCAGTGTTTTCTCTTCTGGGCTATTGCCTCTGGAGAATTTAATTATGCCAACTTGTCATATGATCATGGGCTCCATCCGGAAAGGTTAGAGAGGAGAATTAGTCATTAGGAAATCCTTTTTGGAAATGGGTTTGGTTATTTTATCAGCTTTTATATCTTCAAAGGTTAACGTATTAATCAGTTCAATTTTTTTTTTTCCCTTAACATGGCTGTTTTGTGAACCAGCCTCAGAGCACAAGCCTGAAAAACGAACACCTTTGTGATTTTGTGCTTCTGCCTGCTGGTCCTTGCACCCCAAATGACATGGCACCCCCAGAGTTAGGAGGCTGGGACTTCTTGCTGCTGAGGCAAAGTAGCAGACACATCTCCCACCTAGATCCTTTAGGATGACCCTTCATGGGTTGTTCTGTGAAGACAGGAGGAGGAAAGGCTTCTTTTAGAAGGGAATTGAACCCACAACACTCAGTTCAATGGCGAGTCATGGACTATGATGAGCCAAAGACCAGGGCTCAGTACGTGTGAACCACAGTGTTCACTCCAAGGCTCACTGGTGTAAGAAATGGGGACTAGCCAGCTAACTGCCATGGACATTGCATCTTTCTCTGCAAAGTGAGGGCTCAGATTCTCTTGCACGGACATTGGGAGGGTCGCATGCGTTTGTGGAAGTGAAAGGGTAAACGTGGCAGGGAAGAGAAGGATGGAGACCCTTCCATTTAAAATGGGGTCCATGATGGGCTTTCTGGAAATCCTTTCCTGTTCCCGTAGTGGAACAAAGAGAGACTGAATGTGCTAAGTGTTTATGACGCATCCTGTACATCGGCAGTCTTTTGCTGGCCCATGAGAAGTGATAAAAAGGAAATATGCAGCATGGTTTGCAGCCCCTCTGGTCTAGTTGTAAAGAGAAGCCTTGTACGGAGTAGGCACTAAATACAGATTGGTTGATTGAGTAAATGAACATCAAACAACATGGGAGAAGGCAGAATTTAGGTCCCGCCATATGAATCCCATAATCAGGAATCCCATAATCAAGCTAAAATGTGTGCCGTGGGAGGCAGGGATGGGTAGAGATCATTGCTTCCTTGAGGACTTCAAAGGGATGAAGGAGAGGAGTGGGATGGCATGGCCTTGGCGTGTACCAGAGGCCCCAGATTCCCAACACGGGATTAATCTGTTGAGCCTGTGCTCAGTCACAGGAGGAATTTAAAATCATGTAAGAGTGTGCTTTACTGAAGCAAATATAAGTTGTCACTGTTGTGAAAAGCAAATTTTAAGCCAAACTGAAACCCTGGGAGGTTGTTTTATTCCTGGGTTTGAATTTAGAGGAAGCGGTTGGCAATTACAGTTTGCACAGGCCTTGACTAGAAACTCCAACCCTATAGCCCTGATTGAGGAAATCTAACTTTTTGCTTGGATCCACAATAAAATGAGTCTTCCTTCCACCTGTGTTAGCAAGGAGTCCTACCACACTGCCCAGGCCCTTTGAGGACCCAGTGACAAGTGTAACCATGAGAAGTCTCTATTTAAACAGTTGGATCCCCCCAGAGATTTCGGCAAAAGCTTGGCCTTGGATTAATCTTAGAACTATTTTCCTGGCTTTAAACCAGTCATCATAGGACCAGATTAGACAAGGATGTAATGAGAGTGAGAGCTGCTTAGCAGATATGCTGTGTGTGGTTCTGAAACATGGCCTGGCCATGAGAAAAGCTGACATTTGGCTAGTCTGCAAAACCATTTAGCTGGACTGGGCATTGATGGCTGGGATCCATTCTCACTGGTTACTGTTCATGCCACACTTGTTAAATATTTGGAAAATTATCTGTGGGTACAAGCTGTGTGTGTGTGTGTGTGTGTGTGTGTGTGTGTGATCTTTTGATGCTGAGAACACACTGGGCTTTGGGGATTCGAGGAGTTCCTACATCCCCTGTTAGACATTAGTGTGTCATGATCATAAATATTTCCTCTAAATAAGGAAGACACGTGGGGGCAGAAAATGTGGAAGTGTCTTCGCCTGAACTCAGCCCTCAAAGGCACTGTCATTGAGCTCAGCTCTGAGGTAATCTGCCCATCACAGAATTACACAAGGCCTCCCTGCCCTACTAATGGAGAGCTGTCCCTTGAGGGAACAGGGCTTAGAACTCTGGACTCATATGGAACAGAGTTCTATCCCTCATTCTACCACTTAAGTAGCTGTGTGACCTCGAAGTGATCACTGTCCTTAAGTTCCCTCTCTGAGATGGATAGAATCAACCTAACAAGGGTTTTGGGGGTGAGAATAATAAACGTGAAGCCCTTAGATCAATGCCTGATAGTATGCACTCGACAGATGGTGGCTGTGGGTGCTGATAGTGTTAGTGTTGTTGTTTGCCTGAGGGTGGGAAAGAAGCCTCAGCCTGAGCCCAGGGATTCCCGAGGCATGTTCCTCGTCCTTTCTTTCCTCAGGTATCCAGTACTGGGACACATAGTCCCCTCCATCCAAGGACAAGGCAGGCTGCATCTCTGTCAGACCCCAAATCTGTAGTGTCACATGCCTGGGAAGGCAGGCATACAGGGAGCTGGAGCCCAGAGCCTCTGTCCTGGCATCAGGGGCCTGGGGTCTGCAGCTCATTGACATCTGGCGTCTCTGATAAGCCCAGAACATGATTCAGAGTGAGACACATGGAACTTGCTGCTCCCAGGGGCCTCCCTGGGTCTGCCTGGTCTGTCCCTGATATTTTTCCTTGTTCTTTAAATGGAAGGAAGAATAGAACATGGTCACACCATTTATTTTGCTTTATTTTTTTTTAAAGATTTTATTTATTTCAGACAGAACACAAGCAAGGGGAGCAACAGGCAGACGAAGGGGGAGAAGCAGGCTCCTCACTGAGCAGGAAGCCCCACACAGGGCTCAAACCCAGGACCCTGGGATCATGACCTGAGCTGAAGGCAGACATTTAACCGACTGAGCCTCCTAGGCGCCCCATTTTATTTTTTTAAATAGGACATGCTCCCGAGAAAGCCAGGATTTAGAGAAAGCTTAGAAAAAGGAGGTTTGCTTGAAAGAATTTATCTAGAAGGTGCTTTTGCTAAGTGGAGCCCATGCTAAGTGGTCTGTGTACTGGGCTTGTCCGTGACTTGTTGGATCTGCTTCCAGGCATGGCACCTACTCTACACAATGATGGAACCAAGAAGTGGCTGGGGAAGGGAGGGGAGGCTGCAGCTCTCCCATAATATTCTTCAACAAGTCCCTCAAAAATGGACGTTCAGTCAGAGCTGTGAGCGTGCTGAGCAGCAAGGCTGTCAGATCAGTCCTCAGGAGCCTCCCCCCATGCCCGGGCAAGTGCCCTCTGACTCCCCATCTTTAAAGCTTTCAATATGACTGGGGGTTATCCCGCCTTCTCTCATCTCTTTCTTCAGTGAAGTCATGTTTGCAAAAGCTTTCTGTGCCACACACTCACTCTTTATGATCTTGCTTAGTAGGAATTGCCTCAGAGATTGATACGAGCTCAGATTATTATGGAGTCTGTACTCAAAGTTGTGCTTTTATTTTTTTATTTTTTTATTTTTTTTTATTTTTTTTAAAGCTTTTTTATTTATTTATTTGACAGAGAGAGAGAGCACAAGCAGGCAGAGAGGCAGGCAGAGAGAGAGGAGGAAGCAGGCTCCCTGCTGAGCAGAGAGCCCGATGCGGGGCTCGATCCCAGGACCCTGAGATCATGAACTGAGCCGAAGGCAGCGGCTTAACCCACTGAGCCACCCAGGCACCCCAAAGTTGTGCTTTTAAAAAGTAATATATCATGTCTTTCAAGGCCCTTTCCAACTTTCCAGAGTCTTTTACAGATTCCTCAAATGACTGCTTTTCTTCCTTTCCTGACTCCTTAACCCACGCCATTTAACCTACCTTTTAGTGAGCATCTGCTGGGGCCATCTCATGGGAGATGTTGCTCTGGCAGAACTAGGGACAGGAGTAGGAGCAAATGGAGCTCCTGGCTTCAGGCAGGCTCTTGGGAACCAACTCAGATGTGGAATGGAGCCTGGAAGGAGACAGAGGCTGCAGGAGACGGGTGGCTGAGGTAGTGAGGGCAGGCCCCCTGGAGAAGGAGGTGGGAGCTGGGCCGAGGGACAGGGGAGGAGAGAGGGTTAGGTTAGGGCCCTCCAGCACCAGAAGGTGAGCAGGAGGAGGGTATATAGGAAGCAGCCAGGAAGAGTGAGCGCAGCTGGCACCCAGAGCTCCCTCCGGGCAGAGCGGCTGGGGCGGGGGTGGTCCTGGCTGGTCCCTGGTGGTGGATGGGAGCAAGGCCAGGCCCCGAGCAGGAGCAGGCAGAACAACGCCATGAGCTGGCCGTGAGGGGAGGAGTCTGGCAGTGTGGAGCCCAGTTGCAGGTGGTTTTAGTTTCCTTGGAACCTTCTCCTCCTCTAGAGCAGCACTAATCTGAAGGTCAGGCCGAGGCCAGAAGAGGTGGTTTGGGGCTCTTCCTCTTCCTTGGGCCTGTGTGTGCATTTTGTATCGAGGCCTCCCCATCCCTTCCATCATGGAGCATCAATGTGGATATTGTGGCCAGAGATACCATGTGAGAGAAGATAGGGAGGCTCATTCCTGCATCCTGGGTTACTGCAGCATCTCGCTCAGTAAATGGAGATGTTTGCCTATGACACAGGTCTCAGGGTTCACCAAGATGGCCTTGATCGGAGGGCCACGGGGCCAGGTCTGGAAGAGAAGCTAAATCATACAAAGCTTTTCATCTTCGACTATAGACCTCCATAGACCTGGGCTCTGGAAAGGCTTTACAGGACACCTAGAGCCGTGTCAGACCACAGGGATGGGCAGGTCTTGCTCTCTTTCTAGGTTAACGTCCTCAAAAGCAGTCTGCATTTTACCCACATGATTCCTTTGTTTATTTAAATGTTTGCACACCTGAGGAAAGTGCACTACACCCACACACATTATTTCACATAATTCTATGTATTCTATTTAATTCAATTAAGTAGAGATGGTTTGGAATTTCAGGGCCAATGTTGTATGATAAGAACTTGTATGAAGGTGCAGATTGACAGGGGTGCTTAGGGGGGTAGCATCCCAAGTTAGGTGCTCTGGGTGGCACTGGGCCTTCTGCTCCCAGCCACAGAGCTGCTGCACAGCACAACCAGCCCTGAACTTCAGGGAACCCAGAGTAACCCAGAAGATCCCTGAGCTGCCCGTCCTGAGGCCACTCAGTGCAAATGTTCATGATCACTTGAGAAGAGAGACTTCCCTCAGAGCCTATGACTCCTGCTTTAAACATAATGCTAACCTCCTTGATGAGTTGGTTTCGTAGCCCATGAACAACTAGATGAAGAAGGGAGGCTACCAGAGGCAAATTCTGGCCACAGTGCAGGAGACAGATGGCAACCCAAAAGCAAACTGCAGAAGTGGACAGAAGGTCAGTTGTTTACACAGAGTTGGCTCCAACCTCCCAATAATGCCTCATTAGGCCCTGGGGCGGTACCTGCAGCAGAGCCTGGACTGGTCATCGCTCTTCACTGTGGTGATCTGACTTGTCCATGAAGCCCAGAGGCTGTTCTGCTGTCTCTCTGTGCAAGTGCTGGAAATGGTTAGCACCCCAGAGAAGGGGCTCTGTCCAAAACGATCACACTTAGAATAAAACATGTTTTGCCACGTAAAGGTCCTCAGCTTTGTTATCTGGATTAACAGCCTGTCCCCGTAGAGAGACTCACATGGCCAGGGTGAGGGTTTGATTGATAGCATGGACTTGACAGGATTGCTGTTCATTTGTGTTGTTCCCCTCACTGACCAGAACACGGCTTCTAGACGTGACCACCTCCTGGAGATCCCCGCTCTTGCCTCTGCAGTCATGGAAGAAGAAGCAGCAGAGTTTCTGAGAGCTGAGAATGACCTCTCCCCCCAACATACACCCAGTGGAACCCTTCCCCAGAGGGCCCCAGCCCATCCCTGGCCTTGCTCATTAGTGTGTCTCCCACCTCTCCCCTTGGCTGAAGTCTGTTGGTCCCAGCCCATTTGTAAGCAGCCTAGCACTTCTGCAGCTCTTTCTCATAAATGATTCTGGCTGCTTGTTCCCCAGACTGATTCCCGGCAGGATGCTCTGGGCCGAGGCAGGAATCATCCCATCCGCATTGTTTGTTCAACACGGATATGTTTGGTTTTCTGCCTCAGAATGGAGACAGTTGCTTACAGCCTCACCCGTCAAAATATTTGCTAAAAGTAACCCACAGCTCCAGGACTGAGAGGAGAACAAAACACAGTTTGCTTTCCAGGATGATCAAAGCATTTGCATAAGACCCCCTGGCACACAAGCCCCGGGCCTCCCTGCTTGTGACACCATATTCCCGGGAAAGGCGCGCCAGCCCATTGGCGCCAGGCACAAGTGGCAGGCCTCCTTCCTTTACCTGTGGCAATGGAAATAAATGTGTGCACCAACCAGACGATGCTCTTCAAAGGAGATGAGCATTTCAGTTTTCAGACATGGTTTAGCCCCAAGGAATTCAGACGAAGTTGATCAAAATCTATGCTAGGAATCCCATCAGGTCTAAGGACTCAGTTGTCAAACATTTTATCTTCAAACATCACTACCTCTCTGTGTGTTCTTGTTGTCAGTGTATCCAGAAAAGTCTGTATCTGTATTTTGAGTGTGAGACTCCAGGTGTACAGATGTCTGCTAGGGCATCAGAAAGGGTGCCCTTGATTCTGTGAATTCAGTCCTGTGCAATACCAGACTCAGAACTTTCAAGGAAGTTAAACGACACATTTGTGTGATGCAGTGTTGTGAGAAAGAGATCACGTTCAGTATCATCTTAGGATAACCTGACACAAAGACTTGAGTGGCAGGTAAAAGTTTCAGTGCCATCACATATGAAATCCTCTGTCATCTGAACTCTAGGGAAGTTGAAATATCTTCCTTCTCTCTTTTCTACTCTTGTTTAGAGGTTAAACACATAGCTGCTGTGTTTGTTTTAGCTCTCTGTTGCTCAGTTTCCTTAACCATAAAATGGCTGATAAGACCTACCTCACAAGGCTGTCAGGGAGATAAAATGTCACAGTGTGGCTAATGTGCTTACAATGGTGCCCAGAGCATAGGAGGTCTGCTGTTACTACACATGTTGGAGTTCTGTGCTTCACTGTTGGAGTTTTCTTTCTTTTAATTTTGTATAGTTTGAAGAAACACTTGGCTGGGACTAGTTTTCTTCTGTGGTAAAAACTAGTCCTCAGCCAAGTGTCAACTTGGTTGGAACTGGGGAGTATTACACTGAGTGAAATAAGTCAGTCAGAGAAAGACAATTATCATATGGTTTCACTCATATGTGGAATATAAGAAACCGTGAAGGGATGGAAAACAGAATGGAAAGAAATCAGAAAGGAAGATAAACCATGAGAGATTCTGAACTATAGGAAACAAACTGAAGGTTTCCAGAGGGGAGGTTCATGGGGAGATGGGCAAACTTGGTGATGGAAATTAAGGAAGGCATGAGATGTGATGAGCATTAGTGAATTGTTGAACTCTATATCTGAAACTAATAATGTACTATCTGTTGGGCAATTGAAGTTAAATTTTAAAAAAGGAAAACAAATACTGGATCGAGGGGCTGGAGGATTACATTTCTGAGAGATGAATGATTTGAGTTGACACCAGACCTCTCCACTGTTGCTACTCCAAACACAAAAATGCTAGACAAAATATTGCTGTGAAAAAATTGTTTATCTTCTAAATAGATGGCTAAACCCAAAGGTGAGGGAAATTCCTAGATGTCAAATGAACAAAACACTCTCAAAGGCAGTGATTAGTGAGTAAAAGCCAGTGTCTTGATACCCTGCTGTCTCAGGGGATAATATTAGATCTAGATATTAGATCTAGATAGTATTAGATCTAGATAGTATTAGATCTAGGGTTGGCTTTAATATCCATGCCAGGATGGCACGTGTGGTATGGGTCTGCACAATACAAGGAGCCCCTACATAAGGCCCAAACCTGAGGGACTGCCAATGACTAAGAAAATTTTACTTTCTGGGCCAAGAAAGCAGCATGTAATCTGTGAGCTGCTGGAGTTTGTTCCTCCCATTAATGTGGAAGTCTGAATTTATACAGCTTACATCAAGCTGAAATTCTACACCTAGGAATTAACTGGAAGATAGGTCCCAGATCAGTAAAACCATGAGGGATCCTAGAAGAACATATGCAAATCCATTTTAAAGGAATATCTCCACACCAGAATTTATGGGTTATCCATGGAGAAAAGGAAATCAGGAAATCTGAGTCTAAAGTATAAAATTATAGGGGTACCTGGGTGGCTCAGTCAGTTAAGCATCCAACTCAGGTTTTGGCTCAGTTCCTGAGATCATGGGTCATGAGATCAAGCCTCACATCAGGCTCCACACTCAGCAGGAATCTGCTTGGGTAGTGTCTCCCTCTGCCTCTTCCCCCACTCATGCTCTCTTTCTCTCTCTCAAATAAATAAATAAAATCTTCTTAAAAATTAAATAAAATATACAATTTCAGGTTTTAAGGGAGTAATTTGCCATGAGGAAGAGTTAACAGATTCAGCACACTGGAGGGCCAGCTACCCTAGAATGTTTATGTAATAAAACAATGTAAAAGTGACTATTTAAAAATTCATGTGTGAAATGATTAGAATGGTAAAAAGACTCAGGAGAATTATAAATAAACAATTATAGAGGTAAAAAACAGGTAAATTTAGAAAGGTAGAGTTTCTAGAAATTAAAATTATTAAAATTGATAATGGGTTAAAAAGCATGTTAGACATAACTGAAAAGAGAATTATTGAACTGGAAGGTCACTCTGGGGGAAATTACCCAGATAAGAACTCAGAGAAACACAAAGATTGGAAATATAAAACAGATATTGAGAGAGAATATTAAGACAAGGAGAGGAAACATTGGATGAGATAAAGACTAAGAACTGTTTAGAATTTTAAAAAGATATAAATTCTTAGACTAAGGAAGCACACCAAATTCTGAATAGGATAAATAACATATCACAGTAAAATACAGAATACAAAGTAAAAAGCAAAGAGGAAAAAAAAGATGACCTGCAAAGGAACAATCATTGATTGCAAACTTTTCATCAGGAACAGTGGAGGCCAGAAAGGAACTGAATAATGTCTTTCAGTTATGAGGGAAAATAGTCAACTTAAAATTCCCTTTACTGATTAGGGCAAAGTTATCTCCTGTGGAAGATGTGAGAAGTTCCCATTCATAAACCCTCTGAAAGAACTGATGCAGGATATACTTTAGTATACTTTCCTTTTTGTGGAATACAGAAATCACAGAAAAGAAAGGCCAGTAGGCAAACATAAGGGCAAATATAAGACAGCATTGACTTAGAGAAAAATCAGTAATAGAAAGTAGAAAAATATTTTTTGTAGAAAGATAGCAGTAATAAAGGAGGCAGTTTGAGGGCTTCTCAAATATGAGATATGAGGTGGTAATGATGACCAGTGCTAAAGCATTTCATAATTTTTTGATTATTTGAGAAGATAACAGACCTTAATAAACTTCAGATATGAAGTAAAAATGCATAATAAAAACTTAAGGGTAACCTGTAAAATAATAGAAGTAGAAAATCACTTGGAGTGGAAAGGGGCAGTTGGATAAATAACACTCAACCAATTCAGTGGAAGGCCAGGAAAGTAGACAAAATGAAGCAAAGTAAAAGCATAATAATATAGTGATATATAGTAATAAAATAATATAGAAATAAATACATAAAATATGAGCAAAAATAAGCCTGAATATATCAGTAAAATTATTAATGGATTAGACTTACCAGTTAATCAACCCCAAATCTCAGATTGAATTTTTAAAATCTAGAATGTGTTACCTACCACACAAAATTTGAAATGAAATCAATGGGAAAAGGTATAGTAATGCATGCTAGAGAAAAAAGAAAATGCTTTGTGGTAACATCAGTACAGTCCACCCCTGAATGACTCAGGATTTAGGGGCACCAACACTCCTGCACAGTCAAAAATTCATGTGTAACCTTTGACTTCCCCAAACTTAACTACTAATAGCCTAACTATTGACCAGAAGCCTTATCAATAATATAATCATGTAACAAATATCCTTTTTTTATTCTTTATTCAAGTTCACTTTAGTTAAATTATTAGTTAGCATTATTAGTTTCAGGTGTAGAATTCAGTGATTACCAGTTACATATAACACCCAGTGCTCACTCCAACACTTGCCTTCTTTGATGCCCATCATGCAGTTACCTTGTCCTCCCACCCACCTCTCCTCCAGCCACCCTCAGTTTGTTTCCTATATTTAAGTATATCTCATTGTTAGCCTCCCTCTCTGTTTTTATCTTATTTTATTCTTCCTTCTCTTTCCCTATGTTCATCTGTTCTGTGTCTCAAATTCCACATATGAGTGAAATCATATGGTATTTGTCTTTCTCTGACTGACTTATTTCACTTAGCATAATGCCCTCTAGTTTCATCCACATTGTTGCAAGTGGCAAGTTTTCATTCTTTTTGATGGCTGAGTAATATTCCATTGTAGATATATACCCCATCTTCTTTATCCATTCATCTGTCGATGGACATCTGGGCTCTTTCAAAAATATGAATTATGTTTCATGTATTATATACCATATTCTTATAATAAAGCAAGCTAGATGAAAAAAATGTTAAAATCATATGAGAAATACATATACAGTATTGTACTGTAAAAAATGTGATAAGTAGACCTATGTGGTTCAAAGATCAACTATATACATCAGGTGACAGACACATTTTTGCACACTGACAAACAATTCACTCAGAAGATATGACAACTATGAAGCTCTCAGGTGCTAAGTAGACACAAAATGAAGCCTAGAGACTAATAGGAGAAAATTGACAAAAGCACCACCATGATGGGACTTTTAACATGTACTTTATAAAACAATCCAAGCCATCAGAAATTCATGAAAATATATGTATTTGGAAATTAGAACTAATAATATAATAACAACTATAATTCGGAAATTATAACTAATAAGCTTAATGCAGTCACAGTATGCAAGACTGTGCACCTAGTACACACCCTTCACATGGTCAGTTTAAAACACGAACCACATTCCAGGCCACAAAAAAGCTTCAGCCACTACTATGTAACTAATGAACCATAGTCTTTGACCAATAAACAGTAAAATCATAACAATTAGCAAGAAGCTCACTAGAAATCCATACATTTGGAAACTTAAAGATGTATTTCTCAGTAATAGGAGGGGCAGAGAAGGGGCAGTAATGAAAGCTACCAAATGTTTAGAACTGAAAAATGATGTATCTTCTGTATGTCTAGGATGCCAGGGTGCTGCTAAAGTGGTACTTGGAGGGAAAGTCATAGCCTCTAATGTCACATTATAAAATGAGAGAAGCTGAACATTAAAGAGCCAGGAGTTCAACTGAAGCACTTTAGAAATAAGAAAGATAAGAGCAGAAATGGATAGAAGAACAGGAAATAGTAGTCATGATCCATAACCAAAATCTGACCTCCTGAAAAAAAAAAAAACTTAAAATATATGAAGCTCTGACAAGACTGATAATAATAATACTCCTGTGCCAAAGACTTCTGTGTGCCTTATTTTGAACTACCTTAAAAGTCAGAACAACCAAAGAGGACTAAACTTAGGAATTCACCACACAACTATTGGTGCTCTTGAGACCAGGGCAAAACCCTTCCATTGTAGGACAGTCCTTCAATTTTTTTAAGGCATGATATCAGTTTTTTAAGCCAAAAAACAAAAACGAAGAAAAGACATGAATGAGGCAAAAAGGATAGGAGATGACTTAGGAAATACACATAAACCAGGGCAGGTAAAATGCAGCTTCAAAAGAGAAAAAACAAATTCGACAAGTTGGAGGCTATCTTGTACTGAGAACATAGAATGAGGTGATGGCTTCTGGCAGTCAAGTTTAGCATGGAAAAGGATGTTTTCCTGGAAGAAGGGATGAGCCATAGGAGGTGATGTCATCGGTTACAGCATTCAGGTTAGAGTCTTGGTTTCAGAGCAGAGAGAAGCGTTTGACCTGGCTTATGTGCACCAGCATCTATTCAAATTTCAACAGCAAATGGCTGCTTGTCCTTGGTCATCCACCAGGAAGCGCCTTGGGCCCATGCAGGCAGACTCAGGGAGCCCCCTTGGACAACATGGAGCTGAGGATCTAGGGGTTGTCTTTGGGGTGACATACTGTATATCCACTGCCCGCAGTGTGTGCTCTAAAAGGAAAGTTTTCCCCCCAGAACCAATGCTGGTTCCTAAGCTTGTGCTTGTCTCCTAAGGATGTCTCAGGAGCCTCAGCCTGACATTCTTATGAGGGCCACAGGGATGATGGAGCCTCTGGCTGGGACCTCAGAGACACTCAGTAGTTCCTCACTTAGAGAGTGGAGGCCCTCCCTCCATGCCCCCTGAGGCCATCATGGTGGAAACCCCTTGCATAAACAGCCATGTATATATGATTGCTATTCCATCAGGTTAAGTTCTCCCTCACTCCAGACATGTTTACACTTTCCCAGCACTCACTGCAATCAAAATTTCGGCATAGGAGCCCCTGAGTGGCTCAGTCAGCTAAGCATCTAACTCTTAACTTTGGCTCAGGACATGATCTCAGGGTTGTGAGATCGAGCCCTTTGTTGGGCTCCAAGCTTAGCATGGAGTCTGCCTACAATTTTCTCCCTCTCTCCCACCCCGAAATGCGCACAGACACATGCACATACACACGCTCTGCTCGCTCTTAAAAAAAGAATTTCTGCATAGAAACCAGGTTTCCACGGTGAACTAAGCCACAGAGATGTTCCCCAGAGGTTAGCTACAAATGGGATTCCCCTAAGGGTCCCCCCCCCCCCACCTTATTTCCAAAGTCTGCAGTTTCTCTTTAGAGTGCTGGACACTGGTGGGCTTGATCAGTAGGCCCCAGTGTCAGGATGGGATTCAAAGGGAGGAGGGCTCAGGCTTCCAGTGACACTAGTTGTGTTTATCAAACACCTACTGTAGGCGCCTGCCAGTGCCCTGACGCTCTGGGCAGGGAGGGCTTGGTGAGGTGGTCTAGGGGCAGGTCCCACAGCAGGAGCATCAGTGTTCCCAGGCTTGGGAAATATCAGATGGGCCATCTCCAGAAGGCAGATCAGACACCAGAGGAGCAGGGCCAGGGGTCCAGAAGCAGTGGAAGGAATGAGGTGCCTGGTTTGGAGGTGGGGAACATCCTGAAGCCTATGGGAGCAAGGCAGGGTAGGCTTCTGAGGCCCATCAAGGTCATTCACAGACAAGCACCCAGCCCCAGCCCCCAAGAAAGTTTTTGCTTTAATGTTTTCATTTTCCTTAAGAATGAAATTGGAAACAGTTTGGGAGTTTTTCTTCCAAATTTACATTTTTAATAACATTTCTTACCTAGAGGTAAACACATCATCTCCACCCTAACCATAAAGGGAAATGCTCCATCCTTGGTACCTTTAACTTTCTTATTTAAAAGATAGCCTCCCACAGTGATCATCTCATTTCTCCTGGCCTTTTAAAAAATCCTAAATAATGTAAGATAATTATATCAATAAAATCAAAATTATGAAATACCAGTTTAAAAATTACATATATATGGTCCTAGATACTCTAGCTTCCAGTTGTTTAAAATCCAGTTGTGTGGAAAGAGACCTGAATTTGAACTCTTTAACTGCCCTTGTTTGAGGCATGACCCCTTCCCTTGGGAACATCAGATTTCCCATCTGTAAAAGGATAGTGCAGGACTGGACTGGCTATTGGACCTCACACTCTGCACTGAGTCCTAACGACGGGCAGTCCGAGGCCCACAGCGGTAAGCTTAAAGGCAGACCCGGGGATCCTGGCATTTTCTGGGGCTCAGAGTCAGTCTGAGGTGCTAGCCCTTGTGGGCTCTCTGGAGGGCTCAGCTGAATGATGCACAGGGGCTGGCCAGGGCCAGGGGAATGGCGAGGGAGAATCCTGCCACATGGTGAGGTGCCTGCCGGGGTAGAAGCAGCCCCCCTCCCGTGGTGACTCACCTTTCCCAAGGGAGGACTTGTCATCTCCCAGGCATTCATGCTAAGTGTCGACATCACCAGCTCAGGACACACTGGCAACGACCTGATAAGGAGGGCTTTTACACTAAGTAGTGAAAACTGAAGACTCAGAGGCAGTCACTGACCCAAGGTTATAGAGATAGAGCAACAGCGGAATAGTTCCCTGAGATAGGGACCCTGCCATTGTGTATCTAGGGCCCTTGTGAGTGATGCTTGACCTCAGAGAAGCTCGTGCTCCATCATCTGCAAGGACACATGGTGACAGCTGAGATAGCATGGGGAAGAGAATACCAAACAGGCAGCAGCATGACTCAGAGACACCTGCCCACTGTGTGTGATCTTCCTGGGTCTGGCGGCCCTGGGAGTGGTGGGTGCTACGTGTCAAGTGCAGGGAGATACAAAGGCATGACTTGCACAGAGAGGCCAAGAGTTCTGTGTTAGCCTCCCTGGGCTCACCTGATAAAATGCCCACAGGGGAGCAGCCCCTTGAGCTCACAGGGTGCTTCTGGAAAGCATCAAGAACGTGCATGGTGTGTGTCTACTCTGTGCAGCCTCTGTCCCTTCTTTGTGGTTCGCAGGTGTATTGGGTTCAGAGTCAGCCCCAAATCCCCTGCCACACAGACACAGTTGCTATAAAGGTATTGAAATTCTTGCCAAAGCCCAGTTTTGTCCCCAGGAGGCAGGTGTGGTAGAGGAGTCACAGAACCCCCTCCTACCAGCTACATGACGCCCAGCAAGCCATCAGTCTGGGCCTCCACTTCCACATCAGTCAAGTGGATGCAGAAGCACTGAGGAGCCCCAGTGTGGATATGGTGGCCGAGTGTGGTCCACGCTCCTCCCCCCACCACATGCGGCCCAACTCCAAGGTTCGGTGGTCCTTCCAGTGCCTTCCCTGGCTGTGCCCCTCAGCACCCCCTGCAGGCCAGGAGCCAGGGCAGGGGTTTCTCCAGGCTCCTCAGTTACACGCCAGTCAGCTGAGAAGGGTCATCTGCTTATTCTTGTCTCCTAGTGTGAGCCAGTGAGAGTAACTTGTGTTGGGTGACGGATTCTTC
The DNA here is from genome assembly GCF_902655055.1 of Lutra lutra. Lineage (NCBI taxonomy): Eukaryota > Metazoa > Chordata > Mammalia > Carnivora > Mustelidae > Lutra > Lutra lutra. The sequence continues at coordinate 72,881,091 of NC_062282.1, read as the reverse complement.
CACAGGGAAACACGTTTTCTTCAACTTACCTCTTCAAAAGCATTTTCAGATGTTGTGGGTGGTTGAGCTAGTTTTAAAGAAACTGGAAGAACAGAACAGGGGATGGAATGCTTGCTGGAAGTATGTGCCTTTCTCCTGTTCCCTAGAGGACTCAGGCTCTCCCTCTCCAACTGCCCCCTGCCCCATCTCTCCTGCCTTCTTTCATGTGCTCTATCTCTCTCTCCAGGTTTTCTTAAGGTCTTTCTGCCTCCTTTTCCTCTCTCCCAGTACCCTTTACCTTTCCTCCTTTTTGTGCCTTTCTTGTAACCTTGTGGTCTGTCTCTCCTGCTCTCCATCTCTCTCTTAGGATCCCTGTCTTCTGCCTTTCTGTCCCTCCCTCCCTTCCTCTCTGTGTCCCGCTGTGTCTCTTGGCCCCAATCACGCACACAGGTATGCATCCCTCAGTCTGTCTCTGACCCACGAGCCTGTGTCTTTCTAATGGTAACATGATGCTTATGTGGTCCTGAGTGTGCATGAATCCTGCTGTGATTGACATTTTCCCAGTGGCAACTACTTCCTGCTCACCTTGGCAATGTGCCCATTTACCAACAGGAAGACAGCATAGTTCAGAACTGGAGAAGATAGTCATCTGCCTCTTGAAGGAGAGTCTGTCTTCTGCAAGAAGCCCAATGTGGCCGCTGACTGGTTGGGGTGCTAGGGATACACTCCCTCGGATAACTGTGGTCTGGGACCACCTTGTGCCCATGTACGGGGGACCTCAGCAGTTCAGTCTTCCTCATCCAGAGGATCTGGCAGCTGGCAACTGACTGAGTTTTCCAGGGACAGGGTGTTTGCTGAGAACCTGGGCACTGTCAGCAAGCAGGCCACAGAGCCAGTGTGCGTCCTCACTGGCCGAGCCCCTCAGGATGACAGCTTGTATCCACCCCTGTGGCTCCTGCCCTTTGCGTATTTGCTTGGAATGTGCCGATTGTCCATCACTTACCTCTTCTCGAGTGGGATCAGAGGACCTCTTCAGAGCAGCAAGCCCTGGCCATGCTTTCTAGTTTGAGTTGCTGTAAAACTAAAATTAAATTAGATTTCACTTTCACTGTTCCCAAATTTAGCCGTTGCTACCACAGGCCGGCCATCCTCCCAATTAGCTTCAGTAGGAGAGGTTCGCCTCCATGGGAAGTGGCACCATTACCTGCCCATCAAGTGCTCCCTCCTGCTTTCTCTATGAGTCTCCAGGCAAGTGTTTCTTAGCATCTGTTCCCAAGAGCCGGCTGCGAATGGGAACTCTGCTCCTGCCCTGTTCCAGGGCAGGTGCTGCCAGCCCGGTGTTCCGACAGTGAGGGCGCTGCCGTGGGGCCCTCTCTGCAGCCATCGGGAGGAACTCCTGGTGTGCTACAATGTCTCATAAATACCTTTTTTCCTGGGTAGAGAAATTGTACCACCCAGGACAGTCACATTTCATTTTTAACCCAAAATTCATAGCTACTGTCAAGGGTAATATAAATGTATTGAAATCCTCGACAAAGAGATAAAAACAAGAGAAGAGCTGGAAACATTCTTTGGGTGAGGTTACCCTTCCAATCATGCTCAAATTGAGGGTTAGCCTGAATCGCATCACGCCTTTCTATCAGCTGTCCTAAGAATTGGTACTTAACAAATAAACACAAGGTGTTTACATTTAGATAGCTGTGAGCTGCCACATTCTGATCTCAGTGTATCTTTATGATGACAACCAACGACGCAAGCTAAGAAGGAAGCCATCCCCATTTTACAGAGAGGGAGCCTGAGGTCCTCATGCTGACATCAGCTGCAGGTGTGGGGCTAGGATTTGAAGTGCCCCAAATGCTGACACCAGGCTCTTATCCCTCCATCATGTCGTCCCTTAACAGACAGTAGACAGTGCTGCTCAGCAACATATAGAAAGCACCGCCGCAAAGGGCACGTAAACCAGCGGAGGCTTACAGAGTAGAGGCAATGGTCTCTGTGGTCAGGCGAAAGCAGAATGAGAACTTTCAGACCGGCTATTTTAAACCTTACACAAGAGTATGTTTTCTTAGACGCATAATGGTTCTTATAAATGTAGGAGAGTCTGGTTCTTCTTGCATTCTAACCTCGTGAGTATCCTCTCTTCCGTCTTCGCTAGAAAGAAAACAGGGATTTTAAGTCTTGCTATTTCTTTACAAAAAAAAAAAAAAACTGCCTCCTATCTGTGTAAGTGGTGTTTCTTCTAGTGTCATCTTCAAAGTTCTGTGTGAGAGGGCTTTGAGTGATCCATCGTCCTCACACAGCTTTTTTCTTGCTCCATTTCAGTGTTCTGCAAAGTGGGGGCTCTGCGATAGTGCTAGTACCACTTTCTGCTGCTGCCTTCCATTTGCTTCAAGGGTCTCTGCCTGGGAGGGGAAGAAGTGGCCCAGTCTGCTGTGCAGCAGAGACGATGTTATACCCAGGGGACACAGGAGCTGCACAGACCCTCTTCTGAGCAGAGGCACATCTGGGGGAGGGTAGACAGGGGCAGGGGAGGACAGAACCCAGCTTGGGGGCACTAAAAGGCAGCTGCAGAGCTGGAGCCAGGGCTCGGAGAGTGAGTAGTGATGGTGAGAGGTGGAGTGGGGTGGGAAGAAGTGCACACAGAAAATGGGAGCGTGCCTTCCTCCTGCTGGGGGCCCTGGCAGGCTGCGGGCGGAGCTGGAGGTGGTGGAGACTGCAGCCGGCACCTCCTGTCCAGACCTCTGGAGACACTTGCCTGAGGGGGGGCCAGGGAGGCGGCACATGTGCTGCGTAGCAAGACTGACAGCAAGAGCAGATGTGTCCTTAGCGAGCACCTCTCGGCCTTGCCCAGAGGCTCCCACTTGCCCAGGCCTACTGGTGCCTCCATGCCCCTACCCCACGTGTACCTTGCTAAACTGCAGAAACTGCGAGTGAGGAGCTCTATGAAACAGTGGCCCCAAAAGCAAAGGGCTAGCTGTTGAACCGACCTTGAGCTCCTGGCTGAGCAATGAGGCCGGTCTGAGGCCAGGGTCACAGACTGGTGTGTGGGTGAAAATAGTGCTGGTTGGCTCATTTGTTGAGGACACAAATGGCCTTAGAAAGTCTAAAATCAGTTGGAGTGTCCCATCCAGCCCCATGCAGCATATCTCTGCCCTTTGGCTGGGCTGGATGCTGGGCCTGCAGCGTGCACATGGGTACAAGGGTGTGTACATGAGCAGCACACCCCTTTGCTGGGTGCTTGTACTTTCTCTTGAAGATGGCTCCATCCCTTTTCCAGTGCCCCCATGTGGCCCCTGTGGATTATCCTCTTGGGGCAGAGGGTGGTCATTCCCAGGGGACACAGAGCCCCCTTCAGGCTTGCTCTGAACCTCCCTCCTCTTGTCAAATGGCAGCTGGCCCTGGTACTGGCTGAGGGATCCCCCAAACCTTTGTCCTTCAGAGGCCTTGGGTGCCCCACCCTCATGCACCCCAACATCTTTCGCTTACCTCCGTGCTCTGCAAGTCATGAGCTGCGGTGGGAAAGCCCCCTTGTACCTGCTCACTCTTGTGATAGCTGGGGTCCGTAGGATCTGTGTTCACCCTGGCATGGAGGGCAAGCCGTGAGGCTCTGCTGTGAGTAGCCCCCCCCATTCTCTGACAAGAAGCGATGGATGCCGACCGGCAAGTCTTGGGGTCTGCCTCTGTGAGTCTGGCAGCTTTCTCTGGAAGCAGGCATTTCTTTGGCTTCTTGAGGGTCTTTGACAAGTAGGGTTGAACCTGGACTGACCCCTGGGCAGCGCCCACCTTTGCCAGGAGCACTTCCTAGGAAGCCCATTACCAGTCATTTTCCACAGATCCGAGGTCGTCCTCAGTTGCACGTAGCCAGCGTGCTGTGCTGCGCCAAGGCCAGAATGGGGCCGGCCAGCAGCCTGGCTCTGACTTTGTGTCTCTTGGCTTTGCAGTCTGGCTTCCCTGGTCTTTTTCAAATGAACATGTGCACGGCATTTTCTTCCCTTTTGTATCACCTAGCATTAGTTTTTAGTGCAACCAGGGCTGTGTTTGCAGACAGTTGTCACCTGACTGTGGTCCTGCTTATCCTTCTTGGATGTGTTTCTTTGCCACCTGGAGTCAACTGCCCTCCCTCTCCCCACTCCTCCTCTGGATGCATCATCCCTGAGCACCAAGACCCAGTTCTCCTCAAGTGTTCTCCCAGATTTGCTGCTTGGCAGTGGGGGGTGCTCTCTTAGATGACTCAGGAGCCCCCACAGCCCCCACATTGACCCTGCATTAGGCTGCTGCCTCTGAGAGCAGGACTTCTCCCCCTGACGGTGGGTCAGTTCTTTTCCTCCCTTGTGGGAGGGACTGTGTCCCCATGGTGAGCCTGGACGGTGGTATGGAGCCTGGGCTATCATGGGTCCTCAGTAAACATTTGTTCAGTGAATGGAAGAAGAGAATGTTCTTTGGAGATGTGTGGCTAACCACCTGGGATCTGTTCCTTCCGCAGGAATGATTGGTAGCACATGAATGATTAGGATGAGAAGGAAAACCTGTAGCCCAATCCCCAAGCAAGGGCCCAGCATCTCAAGGCCAGAGACACTTGGACCACCTGCCCACAGCTTGTGCAGGAGTCAGCCTGTGCTTGCTGTCAGCATGTTCTCAGCAAACAGAAAGGTCCCCAGCCCTCCCCGCGGGCTAGCTCATTAGGCTTATTTGGCCACAAGCTGCTGTCCTCCAGCCTGGACTCCAGAGTTGTCTGGAATTGCCAGGAGTGTGTCCATGTCACAGGCTGGCCTGTCGCCCTTCCTCTGACACACGTAGACACATGTAGAGGCCTCCAAGGCTGTGTGCTCGGCCAGCTGCTTGGCTGGGGCTGTTCTCTTCTTGGAAGTGTTGCTGATAGGGGAACACAGACTTCATGGGGCAGAAATCTCATTTAAAGAAAACAGAGACCCGTCAGCTGGTGAAGCGTTTCTTCAGGGTCATGGGGAAGATCATCAGCCAGCAGAGGTTTAATTAGGTACGCAGTTACAAGGGGACTGCAGAGAGGCCTCCCTGGGAACACACAGGGACAGAGGAGCCTCTCAGCCTCTGGTGCTCACACATGCAGGGTCCTGCCACCTGCCTTCCAAGATCCACAGCCATAGGTAGACATGGGCTTAACCTTGACTAAAGCCGGGTGTGTCCAGGGCACCAGGGTGGTTCAGGTCAAATCAGAGGGTACCTCCCAAAGCAAAACCTTGGTGCCTTTGAAAGCTGTGTGCTGTTCCAGCAGCCACTGGTAGCAATGCCTTTCGCCCCTTGTGCAGAAAGGTGAGCATGTGAGCCCTTTGGTGGCATTTTTAGCTCTGCAGATTTAATGAGAAAGTCACATAGTAGAAATGGCAAATATTTATACTGGGTTTACTCCACACCAGACTCAACCTGAGGACGATAAGGTTGATATCAGGGTCCCCATTTGGACGTTGAATACACTGAGGCTCACAGAAAGAAAGTCATTTGCCTAAGGTCATGGGCCAGTCGGTGGCAGAGCTTAGAAGCAAACTGAGGCAGGCGGCTCTAGCATCTAGCATTCAGCGTGCTCTGTGCCTGGTGTGGGGCAGGGGTATGACCCACAGTGTCAACATGCAGTAAGACCCGTGGAAGCTTTTCCCTGTTGCTGTATGTGTTAAATCATGGAGAAGGATGGAATAGCATTACCCTCATTTTTTTTACGTATGCAATTTATTTTGTAATTTATTTTTAAACAATTTCATTGAGCTATAATTCACATACTATATAATGCTTTCTTTTTTTAGTTTATTAGTAAATACAGTTTTTAGCATATTTACAGAACCATACAACTATCACTACCACCTAATTTTAGAAGGTTTCCATCACCCCCAAGAGAGCCCTCATGTCCATTTGCAGGCCTTTCCCGCCCTAGCCCAAAATAACCACAAATTCACTCTCAGTCTCTATGCGTTGCCTCTTGGGACATGTCATGTAAATGGGCTGACATTTCTACTTTTTACCTATTGTATCATCTTCTTCAGATGGAACAAGAAACTAGGTCTCAGAAGAGTCTTTTGCCCTTGCCGCAGTGATGTCATCCCTGGAATCGGGCTAGACTAAGGAAGGACTGCTGGCTCACTCACTGATCCAAGCACTTATATGGTTCCTTCCATGTGCCTGGCCCTGGGCTAAGAGGGCCCTGCCGTCAACAAGACACAGTGGCCCCCACTTCCCTGGGACTCCCATTCTAGTGGAGAAGAGAGCAAGTCAAAAAACTTTGCAGGACTGTGAGCTGGTGACGAGCCCTATGAATGGAATAACCTAATATGAAAGCATGTACAAGGTATTCAGCATGTTTTCAGCATTTCTATTTTAAACTCCTCTAGAATTTTTTTTCCCCTGGAACTTGAAATGTCTATTTTATATAAAGAATTATGCAAATAATATCACTTTACATGGAAAATGTTCACAGATTTGAAAAAGAAGTACTTATTTTTATCTGTATACTTTGGGGACACACCTGTAGGTTCCCTTGTGGGTGAGGTGTGGCTCTTCTCCACACGTGGTGGGGTCCGTGCACAATCCATACCCCTACCGCTGGGTTTCCCCACACTCCACCCTCCCACCCTCTGACAAGGCAGCCTCCTATCTGTTCTGTGGGCTCTATAGTCAGCGTAGCTCAGAGGGTCCTCCACTGAAGCTGCATTAGTGCATGTGAGCAAATTACCCCAGTTATCTGGCCACGTAGAAAGCTACAGTTTTGCTCTTCATGAAAAATTAAAATCTTGTCCTGATTTGATGGAAGGAAACATCTGAGACAGCTTGGTTGAACTCAGGCCCTGTGGATCAGGCAGGCGATCAACGACGCATTTTCTTGACTCGGGGGATCAATGGAGAATCTTACAGAGGACCTCACAGAAGAAATTAGTATTAAATTTGCAAGCTTGTAATATTAGGAATGCATTCTACAACTGCAGCAAAATAATTCTTTCTCCTGAAGATGCATTATTTATCCCCTGCCTGTTACCACAGTTACAGATGCTCCTTCCCGTGGTTTGAACCCGAGTTGGTTTGAGAAGCAGACCAGAGACAGACGACTTGTAGCTCTCCAGTAAAGTTAGAATTTCAGATGAGCAGTCAAGATATTTTTGGAATGTTTGTGTGTACAGCCACACCATAAATCGTGAGGATGAAGGTGGCTGCGTGATTCTAAATCCAATCGGGGCCACAGTGTGGGCTTTCTACAGCATAAATCTTATTAAGGGAAAGAAATTGTGGGATGCGTTGTGCACTTCATTCCCACATATCTTTCATTAGGAATATCTTGAAGGAACATCAAGAGTGGTTTTTGGTTCAAGGAGGACCTTCCATGGAAGAACATAATTTGCTTCCTAATGAAACTCACTCCTATAATCATAGGTACCGAAGGGAGATTCAGAAAGAGAGGGTCATAACCACTGGTGTTGATGGGTTGGCTTCTGCCTCGGATGCCATCGCCATGGAAGTGACACAGGCCAGAGAGTGGGGCCATGTCAGTAGCTGAAGCATGAAGTAATATGAAATGTCCCCAGTAAGAGGTGTACTTCAGTCCCTGCAAACGGTGTTATCAATTATCCGGGCGAGTATCTGTCTGAATTCTCTGGGAAACTGGCACTTCTCAGGAATAAAAGGCGGGGGGAAGGATTTTGAGGAGTTTTAAAGGTAAAGTTTGAAGAAGACACTTGTAGAAAAGTTGTCACCCCAGCCAATTAAAGTTTCAGCAGGTGGTTCTCTCAGAGAAGAGCAGTAGACAAAACTTTAAAGGGTCAGGTCTGTCACCCTGTGTCTTCCTGAAGAGGGAAAGACTGGGAATTGGCTAAGAGCAGAGGTTTGAGAGCCGTATGAAACAGTTTGATTTCCATCTGTGGTTCTCACCAGTTCTGTGACCTTGGGCAAGTGACCTGTGCTCTGCAATCTGTCTCCTCTCCTCCAAGGAGGGTGACATCAGAAGCCCTTACATCCATGGGTTTGCTGGGAGGATTCAAGGAGCGTATGAGAATCATGGAGCAGAGTAACCAGCGTAAAGTCAATGGCCAGCATAATGGCAATCTACTGGAAAAACATGGATGGGATGGAAGTTGTTAGAATAGGAGAAAGAGTAAGGGGGAAATGGTAGAACTGTTCATTGGTTATTATGGGAAGTTTGACTCTATCCCCTGACAAGTCAGAGCAGTATTCTTACAGACCAACTAAGCTACTAGCAGACTTGAGGTATGTGTTTAACACTCTCCCACTCTTCCTTCCTTTCTTCCTTCTTAGATTTCTTTTTTCTCAGTGACAATTAGGATTTTAGTGACAGATATTTTAAACCAAAGGTTCCACACAGTGGGTAAACGCCTGCATATCGGTGGTATTAGTCTTTGGCTCTTTGAGCAGAATGATGAACAGAGCACACAGAAGTCTTCAATAACGAAATGATTTACTAAACACATACTGTGTGCCAGGCACAGCCCCAGGTGTTGAAACCTTTTACCAAAGAGGTCAAGGTCATTGATGTGACCTTCAAGAGGGTCAGTTGGGTTTATGCTCATCTACCTTAAGTATACCATGAGGCAGCCAGGGACTGAGTGTCCCTGTCTCAGGCTTAGCTTGGGCCCTGACCTCATGTAACGATTGCCTGGGATTCACACTGTATCCTGAGAAGGAAACCCATCAGTTTCCCAATGATAATTATAATAAATGTGTGTTAATTTAAAGGTTGCTTCATGGGTGTCCCCTTATATGGGATCAGGGAAGTCCACTCTTCACAGAAAAGGCAACCCGTGGCTCCTGAGGAATTTGATGGCGTGGGGAAAGAGGGCTCTGGAGGACATGGTGGAAACATCCATAGGACATCCATTGGTGAGGAGGGCAACTCTGATATCCAATGCACTTTCTTCTGAGTGAGAGTTTACCAGAGGCTGGGCTATAAAATTTTCACAGAATCGTTTTCTTCACCGCAACTCTCTAGCTAGCTTTCCTATCACTCATGAATATTTATGCCTTGTCTGCTTAAAATGCTTGGAGGGGAAAAAAAAAAACAAAACTTCGTTCTCAGTCTCAAGTTTTTCTGAGAGGTATAAAAGGATTGGTATAAGATAGGAACAGTGTATTGCTAAACCAAGTGCTTAGACCAATACTCATTTAAAACCCACGTCTGCTTTTTATCGACACTGAATTATAATAAAGTTTACACTGGGTAAGGAAATTTCGGGGCCATAGTACAGTGCCCAAGATGTACCCATCACTGGCTATCTGCTTCCTTTATCTTTCTGTAAGAGAGCTTAACATAGTGTGCTTGAAGCTGAGCGGCCAAGCTTCACAGGGTTTTGGAGAGGGATTGCACTGGCTTCAGGTCCTCACAAAGACACTTGTCTGGGTGCTGAGCTCTTTGCTTTCCCCCAGGAGCCTGTCCTTTCCCACCTTCTTGCTGACCTCATGCACCTTCCCTGCTCCGACTCCTGTCCTCTTCTTTCAATCTTCTTCATCCCTGAACTTGGCTTCTGCCTCCCCATGCTGCACCCTCCTGCCGCCTGGGCCCGGTGGGGCAGATCCCGCCTGCTTGCCCAGACTCTTCTTGAGGGTGGATAAGGGGAGGCCCTGCTGCCGCTCCAAGTTCCTGAGTTCCTTGAAAGCAAGAACTCTGCCATGCACGTGCGCAAGAGCTGGGGAGCAGACGCGCTCCCAAATGCAGATTCATTCTCAGGCAAATTTTTGAAGGGAGGGGGAGAGCTGATTATGCAGACCACTCCAAATTCAATCTCCTGCTTTATGTTATCGCTGGAGCCGGTGATGGAAGCACCGCCTGATAATTCAGACTTGCCTATTACTTATTCTTTATCTAGAGGAAATAAAGAGAAACAATTACCTTGGTGTGACATTCGGCCATCTCTACAAAGCCACCTGCACCTGAGACTTCGCCAGCATCAGAAATAACGAGTTAAATGCTAAATATTTCATAGAGAAGAGAGGAGCAGGGCTATTGAAAGTAAATTTAAAATACCTTCATATATTCTGGTCATATATCCCCAGCATAAAACTTCATGAGAGATAAAATAGTTTTCTGACAGGAGGGTTGCGGGTGGGGAAGGGGTGAGACCTCGGGAGGGAGCCTAGGAAAGTAGCCCTGAAAAACCCACGTGGTCTCCCAGCACCAGATTCGGACACCACACTCGATGGCATGTTTGCAGTGACTGAAGTTGGACTATTACTGCAGAGCCTTACTCAATAATGAATTTCAAATTATAAATGACAATGTGCTGCATGTTTTTCTCGTCCACCTGTTGGCTGTTCACTGGGAAAATCCATGAAGTTGTTGTCTAGGCCGCACAGATTTCTCAGGAAGTTAGCCTGATGCTCTTTCCTAAGAATACTCGATCCGTCCCCAACATCAAGTTCTGACAAGGCCAGGTCCCCGAGCAGCCTGAGCTGGACTGGGGGATCCTGGTCTCCCTAAGAGACACGAGCATTCCCTCCCAGTCTCTCGCCCTCCAGGACCTGTTCTGGGAACTGAGTATGAGGATGATTTAGGACCCTGGGATGACGTAGAACTTGGCTGCCCAGGAGACCCTGGGAGGCTGATTTCTTCCAATAGGTGGTGGGAGTGAGTTAGTCCCAGCAATTAAAATGATGGGACTCGTTCAGTGAGACAATTACCCGTCAGAACTACAAAGAAATTGCTGTTTGTTTATTGCCCTTACAGGAAGCCACTAAGACAGAGGACAGATAATTTAAGAGCAATCATCTGAGTGCCAGCCCTTTCCACCGACCCTGGTGTTCAGTTTTCTCTCACTGCATCAACCATTCTTGGCAATTAGGTGTGCTTTCCTTATTAATGCCAGGGTAGGGAAGCAGAAAATGAAGGCCCTTCCGCGTAAATACCTGCTGATTGTTGTACTGCGTGCCTGTCAGTCATGAAGGCCGTGCAGGTTTGCTCATCCCTGGGCGCAGAATGCCCTTGACGACAGCTGCACAATAGACTTGGACAAGCAAATAGACAAGCAAATCCTGGCATTTCCTGCTGGCCTATGCATTTCCCAGACATGGGTGGAGCTAGGCACCCTCTCTCCTGGGCACAATGGTAGAAAGGCCCTGCCCCCAAGAGAGTCTGAGCCTGCCTACAGAGGTGCCCCGTTCTCTCTCTAAGCCCTCACACCTGCTCCTTCTCAGCGAGTACTGCCTTCCTCCTCCTTTCGCCCTTTGTCCCTAGGCAGTGTGCATAGAGCTGCTGACCATGGTGCCGGAGGCAGAAGTAGGGGCACAGAGATGTGTGTGTCCCGTTCCCTAGTTATTAGGTATCACCTGTGTGCAAAATGCTGCCCTAGAAGCTGTGCCCCTCTGCGTGTGTCCTGGTTTCCAGTTGCAACATATAGCACTGAAGAGGGGCCTGGGTCCCCATCAGCCTCCATGAACCTCAACCAAGAAGGTTCAGCAACAAGAACTGAGCTAAGGGTAAACAGGAGCCTGTTCTCTTGTTTGTAGAGTAGATCCTGTCACCTCTGTGGCAAGATTTCTCTGGAAGTTCTCACTCGGTTGTTACTCCTCCCTACATTCCCAAATGTGAAACACGCACTCCGCGGAAGCATATCTAGGTGGCAATGTTGGCAATACCTGGAGGCAGAGGGCTGGCTTAAGTGACCTCATGACCCCTTAGCCTCTGGGACAGCTATCACCTCAGGCTGCCAAAGATGGCCTATCCCCAGGTAGGACTTGTCAGTCCTGACCTGCAAATCACAGAGGACCAGGAGAGATGTGTCACACCCCGCTGGGAGCCACTTTTTCCCGTCCTAACTGGCAGGCCGAGCAGCACACTGCATCACGAGCACTCTGTAGACCAGGGCTGTGGCACTGCCAACCGCCACAAGGCTGACATGCTCAGACGTGTCACCTCTGCAAAGCACACCATTGATTTCTCTTTCTGTTTCTAAATCAGAGCCTCCCCAATAGCATCCAAAGACTATAGGAACCAAGCCCTAGAAGAGAACACATTGGGAGACGCCTGGGTGGCTCAGTTGGTTAAGCAGCTGCCTTCGGCTTAGGTCATGATCCCAGCGTCCTGGGATCGAGTCCCACATCGGGCTTCTTGCTCAGCAGGGAGCCTGCTTCTCCCTCTGCCTCTGCCTGCCTGTGCTCGCTCGCTCTCTCTCTGACAAATAAATAAATAAAATCTTAAAAAAAAAAAAAGAGAACACATTGGACAGGCAAGGTTTTCTGGTCTGGAGAGGAAATCAACTGCCGCCCCAACTGGGAGGAAAAGTGTCCCAAGGAAAGGGCGGGGGAAGTCTTGTTAGCACTGGAGCTGGACTCTGCCAAGCCACAAGTGCCTCTGCTGAGGCAGCAGGGTCGTGGGCAGAAGCTCTGCCTGCCACGGCTTGTTGGTGGTGAATTTGGGCTTGGCGAGTGGTCTGAGGGATGGTCTACAGAAGGATGGGAGGACAGGAGCCACGGCCGTCTTCCTCTGGTCCTTCCACAACCCGAGGGGCCACGGGAGTACCACATGCCTGCGCCCGTTCTGGTGGGTTCATCTTAAAGGCTGGAGTTGGACTCCCTGGCCAAGATGTGTCCCAACCAGGCTAGCATTCAGAGGGCCTCGCCTCACCAGTCTGTAGAATGATGCAGAAAGTTGAAGACAGATGCATCATCTCTCTGTTAGTAGGACCCCGGAGACTGGAGAGTCACACTGTGGGCATCCATTTCATTTTGTTCTTTGTGGTATCCGGCACATTGACTCCGGGTCACTCAGCGAAGATCTTGTTCTGGCGTCGGGTTCAGAGAGAGTCCACCTTTTCACCCTCCAGAAGTTGCCTCTCACATAACCTGGCATTCATTCATATTATCTCTGTTATCATCGGTTTGGTTTTGGGGGTTTGGTTGTTTTGGTTTTTTTTTTTTTTCCCCAGAGTTCTCTTTTCTGGAGCCTCTCTTTCCTGCTCCCATGTAGAGTGTTCTTTTAGGTTGTCCCACTCTTTCTCAGATACCCCGTCTTTGCCATTCTTGGCTCATGCTTTCCTTTTGCTGGAGCGCACCCTCTGTAATTTCCTAAGAAAGCGTGTACGGGGTCTGACTTTCTGTTCCTCACGTGTCTGAAAATGCTTCTAGATCCAGATTAGCTGGATCTAGAATTCCTACCTGGAGATGCTTTATTTTTTTTTATTAACATATAGTATATTATTTGTTTCAGGGATACAGGTCTGTGAATCATCAGTCTTGCACAATTCACAGCACTCACCATAGCACATACTCCCCAATGTCCCATCACCCAGCCACCCCATCCCTCCCCTGCACTCCACTCCAGCAACCCTTAGTTTGTTTCCTGAGATTAAGAGTCTCTTATTGTTTGTCTCCTCTCTGGTTTCATCTTGTTTCATTTTTCCCTCCCTTCCCTTTTGCTCCTCTGTCTTGTTTCTCCAATTCCTCATATCAGTGAGATCATATGATCATTGTCTTTCTCTGATTGACTTATTTCACTCACCATAATACCCTCTAGTTCCATCCACATGGCAAGATTTGGGGGTTTTGATGGCTGCATAATATTCCATTGTATATATATACCAGAGAAGTTTCCCTTCAATTGTTAGCGTAGGGAGCTGAGTATCAGGGGCAGACAGGGCTGATAGTTACTCATGTGGTAGCCCAAGTTTTCCTCTGTCATACTGGGATGTGGGGCTTCTCTGCTCTGCACAATAACTCAAGGGCCTACATAGACTCCTCCTGTACTGTAGCGTCCAAGTTAATGGTGGGTAAGTTGAGAGAGAGAGTTCAGAGAAGGCCCACCAGGTCTTAAGCGGCCCAGCCCAGAAGTGAGAGATGGTTCTACTCATGCCTTCTCCGTGAAAGCTGGTCAGATGGCCCTATCCAGAAGTCAGGCTCTGGGAAGTGTGGTTTATGTTTGCAGGAAAGAAAAACCACATCCTCATACTGTTGTTGTTGTTATTGTTGTTGTTGTTTTAAAGATTTTATTTACTTATTTGTCAGAGAGAGAGAGCACATGAGCAGGGGGAGCAGCAGGCAGAGGGAAAGGGAGAAGCAGACTCCCTACTGAGCAGGGAGCCCAATGCGGGACTTTATCCCTGGACCCTGGGATCATGACCTGAGCCAAAGCAGACGGTTAATGACTGAGCCACGCAGATGCTCCAGATATCCTCATACTGTTAAAGGCATCATCTTCAAGTAAGCAGTGTCTCTGATAAAAGGCCAATACTAGAGTGATTTTTGTTCCTGTGGCTGACCCGTTTTAAACCATCTGGAAACTGTTAGAGTCATCTCTTTATCTCCTTTAGGGTCTATGAGGGTGGGGGCTGTTTCACTAGCTGTGTCGCTCCCGTGTCTCTGTAACCAGGCTGGGATTGGTGGAGGCATGTAGGCCTTTGTCTGCCAACCCAAAAACTCAGCAATCAAGATAAATGATATTTTAATGCAATATATTACAAAGTAAAAGGTATTATAAAAAATCCATGCTGAACAAAATGGTAATATCCTTGATGTTATGAAATTTTGCAATGATGTGCCTGATTTTGCGACGTCTTCTCTGGGCTTTGCAACCTAACGATACATCTCCTCCTCAAGTAAAAGCAAATAAAATTTTTTATCTACTTGTGTAATAATGCCTTCTTTCTAGTTTTTCTGTCCTGTCTTTCTAGAGGTCTTAATTGGACCTTTAACTTCCTGGATCAAGAGTCTCTGTCTTACCTTTTCTCATAGCTTCTGTTTCTCTGTGTTTAATTTTGGAATTCCCTTGGTTTGTCATCCACCCTGAGTATCAAATTTTTATTCCAAGAATCATGCTTTTAATTTCCAGGCATGCCTTCTCATTCCCCAATTTCTAGAAGTAGTATCTTGTTGAAACTGAGGATACTAGTTCATAATTTTTTGGTTTTGTATTTGCTTTTTGCTTTTACTTTTCTTTGTCCTATGGATTGTAGTTGTATGTGGTTTTCTTTCATTGCCCCTTTTTGTTTATCTGTTTCCCATTTACAGTCTTGCTCTATTTTATGTTGCTGGTCTGGTGATTCTTGGTGGACCATCTGAAGGTGAGAGTGAAGGACAATGGTACAAATGTCTGGAGGCACTTGCTCTGGGACAGGGCTTGCCAGCCAGGAGCTTCCACCTGGCCATGAGCAGCCTGTGAGCCATTGTTGTGCGGGGAGCTCAGTCCCCAAGTACCAGGGTAAGGAGGGCACCCGCACCCATGTCAACTGCCATGGTTTTCCTTGGGTGATTTATTCCATTTCTTGGAAGAAGCACCCACTGGGTGTTTTTCATCCTCCGTCCTTTGATTCTATTGTCCCCACCTCAGCCGTGCCTGTGGGGGAGGTGTCCTTCAGCGGTCACCTCTTGCCCACCCATTCTAGGCTGTGGGTTGAGGTGTCCTTTGCCCTATCCACTAGTGAATGTCCTTCCAGAAACGCCTTTAAATCCCTTTCTCACAGAGGGTATCTCTCCCTTTCTCTTCATTTCTGTAATTTCATCTTTTAAGGCCATTTTCCTTGAGGCTCCAGAGGAGAAGGAAATAAAGACATGCACCTTCACTGTCATTCAGAATCATCCTTTTTGTTTCTTACCTGTTTGGAAGATGTGGTCCTTGGGTATTAGCACCGGGCATTTCAAGCTTAACATGCCCAAAGCAGAGCTCTTCCAGCCCCTCTGCTAGCCCCCAGAAGTCTCTGCATCTCCTCAGTCATCCCCACTTTCAGGAACAGCACTAAAATCCACCCCCTTGCTTCAGCTGGAAAACTGAGTCATTGTCTGTCATCCCTCCCTTACTCACCCCCAGTGTCAAGTCCACTTGGCTTGACCTGCTCTATTTGTGTCTCAGATGTGTCCACATCTTCACGCCCCCACAACTTCACCCCCACCAGCCTAGACACACTGTCCCCCGACCCCAAGGACTAATCACCCCTCACTAATCTTCCCATGGCAGAGCAGTGGACCTAATAGCCAATTCTCTCTCCTCTCCCCCATGGCCTTTTCGGCAAAATCCAAACCCCTGCCAGGCCCTTCTTCATTTCCCCTCCCGAGTCTCTGCGTGTCCCAGTGTCCTCTGCCTCTGGGTGCCAGCCGCCTTGGTCTTGTCCCGCAGTGTTGCGCAGCACCCTTTCCTTCTCCCTCACTCCACGCTCTGAGTTTATTCCCTCTCACTTGGCTACCCCCACACCATGATTTGCTTTCCTCGTGCCTATTCATTTTCTTTCTGGCCCTTCTCCCAATACGTGTTTACACGTAAATTGTTTATATCATGATGGGTTTGCTCGCCAGCTTAGTTTTGGGTGGTGCATGGGACCACTGGTACCCAGAGGGCAGGAGTCTTGCTGGATTTCTTCTCAGATATGTGCACTTCCCCTGCCCGGTGCCTGGGGCCACAAGTCTCAGCAAGCCTGATGGGTGCATGGGGGGGGCAGGCAGCTGCCGCTCAGCGTGTTGGGTCACCACCCAGCAACTGGGTCAGGGGCTTCTGGGTTGTTGTCTTCTCCTCGGGTGGATATTTCTGACAGCAGACAGTCTTCAAAACCTGACACATTGTCTGTCCCGACACACGGAGGAGAGCCAAGCTGCCTGGCCTGCCCTTCAGGCTTCTCGTGGTCTGGTCCTGGGCTCTTGCTCCAGCTCACGCCCTCTGCCGTCCTCTGACCTAGGGACAGAACCGGCCACCCTCTAGTCTCCTGCGCCACCTCTCTGCATTTATTCCGCTTGAGATGCCCTTTCTGCCAAACCAGCCTGTCAAAACATGCCCCTTTTAGGACCACTCAGACGGCTCTCTCCTCCTGGAGGCCTCCCCTCAGGGTCTGTGCACTGCAGGGGTGTGCTCATCCTCGGAGCAGTGTCTGTCTCTGTCTGTATGTCTCTCTCTCTCTCTCTCTCTCTCTCTCATATACTCTGGTTGGAGCTCACAGGTCACACTGCCCTGGACTCGGTCTTGGCTGGGAGACTGTGTTTCCCCCACGAAGTTGTGAGATCCAAGAAGCGAGGTTGATCCCAGCTGGCCTGCCCGCTGATAGTGTTGTGGCAGACACAGCTCCTCCAGCACAGACGAGGGAAGTGTGGCAGGTGTTGGCACACTGGGAATGTCGGGGCTGGGACAGGATGGGGGCCCCGAGGTGAGGCAACTAGCTCACCGAGTCCCTGGGCAGGCGTTGTTCTTCAGGTGAGGTGTGGTGGGAGCTGTAGTGGGCAGCAAACCCCAGCTCCCACCCCTCAGCCTCAGCAGGCCACTCTGAGAAGCTGCAGGTGTGCCTGCATGAGGAGGAAGGTGATGGAGCCACGTTCACCCTTGTCCAGCCCTGACTCCTGCTGCCTGTCTGACTCTTATACCTTGTACTGCTTATCACCCAGCTCAGGAGTGAACCCAAACACCAGCAGCCACCATCTGAGTCCAGATGGTCATTCCCAGCTGTCCTGCCCTGCTGGGCCCAGGGGTATGGTCTCCCTCCATAGGATGAGTCACCTGCCATCTGTGGGTGACACCCTGGGTGGTCACACCCCCTTGGCACTGAGACAAGGCCTCCTAGAGGTTGTGTGCCTGCTAGGTAGACCATCACTCCTGGCTCACCTGTGTTGGGAAGGAACCATCTCTTACTTCCATCTTCCCGGCCAGAGGAGCCACTGAGGGGCTGCAAAGCAAGGTGCCTGGCACCCGGCACACTTTCCTCTTGCTGAGACACCTGCTCATGAGAGGACGGGCAGATTGCTCCATAAATGATGAACCTGGAAGGAGTCTGCCAGACTCTTCCTTTGCGGTACAGAGGCTGGTCCCTATGAGTGCCCCATTCTGAAGGCAATTAGTCTAATTGCTTTTGTTATTTCAGAAAACAAATTAAAGCACCCGAGTGTTTCAAGGCAGAAAAACGCCTGCAATGTATAAGAAACGTTTCAGGAGCGTTTAGTTCAGCTCACAGCCAGCAGGGTCTGGACAAATGTCCAGAAAGCAGGCTTAAGGGATGCAGAAGGGATGGGGCACTCCGGAGATGGGATCTTCGTGAGGTGAGCTGCACGCCTCATGGGAATTGGAGTCAGGGCAAGACTCTTCTCCTGGCCATTTCTGAGTGTCCTCGGTGTCCTGTTGAAGCCTGAGACCCACCCTGGCCTCCTGGCCTCCCTCGCCCTGCCCGCTGGGTCTGTGGAGTCTGTGTCCTCCTACTCCTTCCCTTCAACACCATACTTGGCCAGGAGCTCCCCTTCTCCCTCCAGTTGCCCTTCTCACAGCCAACCCAGGGGGCTGCCTGAAACACCAGTAACACAAGTAACACAAATGCCATCCTAGTCTGCTACTTCAAACAGCTTTGTGGTTTCCTGTAAACTAGCAGACAGCCCTTCCCCCCAGGGAGCTAGAGAGACAGGTTCCACCTGCAGGCCCAGCCTGCCTGCATGCAGGCCTTAGAAAACCTAGTTTTCTCATGCTTTCTCTATGTGCTTCATGCCTTTGTCCCAGTGGAGTGTGGTGCACATGTACACACACAGATACTCTGACCCTAGATTGCTGCCCACTCCTCAGCCTTCCGGCCAGCCCTCCTTGCCTTATGAAGCCTTCCCTGCCATGGTGGGAAGAATTGGATACTTCCTCCTTTGTGTGTCCCTAAGCCCAGGACTTCTCTCCCTTTTATGTTCCATTGTATTCATTTGTCTCTCTGTTGCCCTCACCTGACTGTGAGCAACTTAGAGAGGAAGGGCCTGGCTTTGTTCATTGTATGCTCCTAGCCTGTGGCAGAGGACCTGTCACTCAAAGAGAATTCGGTACCTGTTGGATAGATAACTGGATAGATGGGTGCATGGATGGCCACTGAATGGATGAGGAGCCCTGAAGATTGGTGAAGTCTCTTCTACCAAGCAGCCCTTCCACCTGAACTCTGCCCCAAGTCAGGAATGACCCCAGGAAAGAGAGGCAGACTGAGATAGAGTGGTTCAGTCTGGGGCTCTCCTCTCCACCCTGCACCACCCTTTCCTCTGTGGGAAGTAGCTCGTTCAAAGAGTGGGTGAGCAGCTTGATGACAGATGCCTTGCCCTGTTTCCTTCGACTCAGAATCCAGTGAGGTCCACAAGTCAGCCTTTTTCCTGCCCCCCAGCTAGAACAGGTGCTAACCCCAACCCAGTCTCTTCCTTAGAGGCCAGAGCCTGGTTAGAGTAGGGACAGAAACCTGGTCTCTTGAAAAGCTAGTCACCCCCTTCTGTGTCCCCATAGGAAGATTCTAGAACACACAGACATCCATCTATTTAAAGTGTTCCTTGATGATGTGTTGAAAACATAGAGGAGGTGTAGCCAGGAGTTCTGTTCTGTTCTCAGGGCCTACATGGCTCTCAGATCTGGAGCACAAGCCACCTGCACCAGAATTACTGGGAACATTACTTGAAAATCAGCTTCTGGGGCCCCAGCCCAGTCCTGCTGAATCACAATCTCTGGGATGGGATCCAGGCTGGGTATTTTAAATTAGCATCCCTGGAGATTCTTAGGCAAGGGAAGGTTTAGACTCATTGCCTGTGAGAGTGCAGAGCTAGCTGGAGAAGAATTTCAAAGGACCGAAATCCCATACATCCTCCTTCCTCTCCAAGCGCCAGCTCAGGGCTCCTGGAAACCCATCCCGCAGGGTGAGTGGCCTCACCCCCTTCCCTTTGATGCACTCCTCCTGCCTCCACAGAGACCCAGCCTGCTCGCTGCGTTCTCAAAGCTACCTTGCATTTTCAACCATCAATATTAATTACTTGGAAATCTAGTATCCTGGTTAGATTTATGTTAGTCATGCCTGTCTATATGCCACTTTGTCAGGCTCACCATGAAGTCTCTCTTCTTCCCACCTTCAGCAGACAGCGTCTGCTAATTCAGGTTCACGCAGCCACTGTCACCTTTTTCAGCCTGTTTCTCGGGACCTGCACTGAGGCCGGCTGGAGGTGACCTGCCTCTTGAGCAGCTGGGGGGACCATCGTCACCAACCCTGCTGGGACTGGTTCTGTGTCATGTGTGCTTGGGAACTCAGACTCTCCCCCCTTGCTAGGCTGTCTTTCCTCTCAATGTAACACTGTGGGATCAGCACCCTGCGGGGGCTTCAGAGGACATGTGGCATGGGGTGTCCCCTCAGGAAGCTCACTCTCTATTTGGGGAAAATGCAACACGCAGAAAGTAACAGCGAGTAAATCAAAATAGCAGAGGGGGCATGGGGGCGGGGGGCTTCCCTGCTTGTATGAAATAGTCATATGGCCATATAGTCATATGAAATAGTCATATGAGATCACCGTGGGCTAAGCCAGGTAGGAAGGGCTTTTAGAAGAAATCAGCACTTGAGCCTGACTCTGAAGGGCAGGAAGCAGGATGGATGCTTCTCCTGGAGGTCACTGCAGGCCAAGGAGGTAACCAGCATGGCAAAGGCAGAAGCTGGGGGTGGGGGTCAACATGGGACACCTCTCAGGGACCAGCAGTGAGAGGCCAGTGTGTCCCGCAGGCAAATGATCATTTTTCCCAGTGGAGTGGAAATGCCTAGAGGTGTGGTTTGGTTCCCAGGCTATCCAAATTAAGGCAGGTCATAGAAAGGTTTGATTTAGACTACCAGTTCACTCAGCTCTGTTTTGTAGAAAAGGCATAAAATGTGAGAAAATGGCCTCCTCTTCACATAAACTTTGAGAATTTCCCCATCACACTTGGCCATCAGATTAACCTTCTCCCTGGCTCCTGGCCATGGAGTCACCATCCCCAGCCTTCCCACACAGAAGTTTCTCTTCCTCTTTCATGGCTGGTCCATGCGGGGCTGACCCTGCACTGTGGAGACTGCTGGCAGGCGGAAGGGTAGGGAGCGTCCCCGATGCGGGGACACAGCTGTGGAAGGCACCTGCCCCTGCAGGTTCTTCTGCAGATGATCTGTTGTAAAACTAAGACGTGTTTCTTCTCTTCCGTGAAAGAGCAACCACCGTTGAACAACTTGACCTTTTTAAGCCTGGAGTATTGTTCTGTTTAGGGTATTTGGTGGGGGGATTGGGACTGTCTTTCTCATTTTTTTTTAAAGATTTTATTTATTTATTTGACAGATATCACAAGTAGGCAGAGAGGCAGGCATAGAGAGAGGGGGAAGCAGGCTCCCCGCTGAGCAGAGAGCCCGATGCGGGGCTCGATCCCAGGACCCTGGGATCATGACCCGAGCCAGAGGCAGAGGCTTTAACCCACTGAGCCACCCAGGCGCCCCTCTTTCTCATTTTTTAACCCGAAAAACCTGCATACAGAATCAGCAAAGCAGAATGCCTCCGCTGCTGGAGAAACCTCGCTGCCTTTACGTCAGTCCCTTGGGCTCTCCCAGGGCCTCCACCATTGTACCTGGTGTGAGAAGCGCATGCTCACCACGGAGGCGGGCTCTGTGTGGTGGGGGTTTGTGGAGAAGCACAGGGGTGCAGCTCTAGCTCCCAGAGCAGAGCATCTCGGGAGAACATCTGGGAGGCCTTGGAGTCTTGAGGCCACTGCGATGTGTCGGTGAACATGCGCTGCGGGGACAGTGACTATCCTGTCTGGGGGAGGTGGGACCTGAATTCAGAGCGATGAACCCACACAGACCTAGTGGAATTTGGGGTGTGTGAAGGCTTAGGGCAGCCCTGCAGCAAGTGGGTGATGTAGGTAAAGAAGTCACCCTTGACTACCCACCCTCACCTACCTTTTCTGCTCCTTTCTGACCTCTTCCTGCCTTCAGGGGCTCAACTCCTTGACTGATAAAGTCAGTCATGTGTGTAGTCATGTGTGTGTTGTCATTTGTATTTGTTTTCTCTCTCATCATTTCCTGTCAGGAGAGGGAGTCTACCGTCTACACCTCAGGGCATATAAAGTCCCAACACCTCCAGATAGGGTATTTGCACTGTAAGCCTTAATCCTCCTTGTGCTAGAAAGCTCTACCCCCTACGGATGTAAAGATTTTGTACCAGGAAGCTGAGGAGCTAGGACGCAATAAGAGAGGGTGCTTTAGGTAACAGACCTCTTCCCCTACTTCGCAGCCCGGGGCCTGAACCATCAGAAAGAAAAGCAAAGCAAGAATGCCAAGGAGGAATGAATGGCCAGTGTTGAGGAGTAATTATTCTAACACTTGTTAAAAATGGCAAGGAAGACTTGATTAAGACTATTGCAATAGAGAAGAGAGATGGAACTCAACCCCAAGCCAAGAGGGACAAGAGAGGACTGATTTATAGCCAGCAGGACACGTGAGGAGGAGGGTGGAAGATTGCTAAGGGGAACTTGGTTAGGTATCAAGGATATGGAAAAAGAGGAGCTTGATTAAGTGTCAGGGTGGAGGTAGAGAAGCTTGATAGAATATCAGGAGTAGGGGAGATTCTGGATACACTGGCTTAGTAGGATTCTTTGCTGTGAATGGGCTCAGCAGGCCAAGGCCAAGGCCTTAAGGAAAAGAGAGTTCAAAGGAACTTGACTAAAATTAGGTCACATGTTTGTCTCCAGATGTTCCCATGCTAGAGAGTAACCCAGAAGGCCTAGCGCTTTGTGGCTACAGATGCGGGAATGGCTGCTGGCTGTTGTGATTTCTTACAGCTGCCCCATGCATAGGAAATACACTTTAATTTCCAAGGCCTAGAACACACTTCACGTGGTGGTCCTCAGTCAGGCTTTGGAAGCAAGTCAAGACCAGAACCTATGTGGTTGTAAGCTCCAGGTTGAGCAAAGCGTGACTGGAGCATGTCTCCCATCCCCTGGGGTCTCAGGACTTTGCCCAGGGACAGCTCAGCAACTAGGTTTCTTGCCAGGTCATCTCCTCTCTCAGGTTACAAAAGGCCCCACTCAGACTGGCTCAAACAGTATGGCAAGCTATTTCCCTGTTCTGTGTAAAGTCCTTGGGTAGGACAGCCCCAGGCTCAGACCATTGATGATGTCATTGAAGCCCAGGTTCATCTCCCTGCCATCCTCTCAGGGCTGGCTTTCCCCTCTGTCTGGCCCTCTTCGGGGGTCACATGGACACAAAGCAACATCCAGGGAAAGAAGAGACTCTCTCTGCTCTTTCTTCAGTGCCCACAAGACTGCCCCTCACACTCATCTACCAGGGTGGGACATGCACCCCTTTCCAAACCAGTCATTGACATGGAAGTGGATTTGGGGGTGTCCTTCATCTTTTGGGGGAAAGGGAAGTTACGGGGTCTGTGTAGTGCATGGAGTCCCGAGCCACAGCGTGCAGTGTTACAGTTTAGAAGAGAAGTAAGGTATGTGCTACATCTTGGGGTGAGTGAGAGAGAGAGCCCTGGCCCTAGCAGGGTGCAGAGCTTGGCAGTATTTCTTAGGGAGCCTCCAGGGAGATGGAGGGAAGGGAGTGCCAAGGTCCTAGGCCTTGCCCCTCAAGGGGTTGTGTGTGCTTGGCCTGCGAGCGAGGCCCCGGTGAGCCCCTCACCTGGCCAGCTTATTCTTTGAGGTTCCATCTGCTGTCAGAGCCTCACGGGCAGAAGGGGATGTGGTCGAAGCAGATGCCACTGGCTCTTTGCCCCCACGGAGGATGTGGCTGGCCGGGAAGAGCTACGTCTGTGTTTCTGCATGTCCATGGCCCCCTTGTTGGACAATGTCTGTGAATGACTCAGGATGAGGCCAGATGGTTTGTGCAAGTAGATGGCCCACTTGTTGCCTGACATCCTCATTTCCTTCTCACACGGTGGCTGGCAGAGGGGCTTACGCTCTTGGCGGGCTCTTCATTGAAGCCCGCACAGGCCTGGAGCCTGTCTCATCAGACCTTGGAGTTGGAGGCTTCTGAAGTATGGTTATGGGAATGTATGATTATTTTCTTATTTGAACATCCGAGGTCATTTGATCTCTTCTTTTTAAATGTGTTGGGAGGGCAGTGGAGATCCCAAATGAAGGAAATTCATGAGATTTGTTACTCAGGCTGATCCAATGGCATAAGTCATCTAAATAGTATAAAATGCCTAGATGTGAATAGCTTAACAGCAAATAGGGTTGAGCACCCAACCTCTCTCCAAGAGCCCTGGTGCAAAATCCATGAACCTCCAGACTTGTCTGCTCAGGAGCCAGTGAGCTACACAGCCAGTAGCTGTAATAGAATCTTTCCGGAAATTTGGAGTATTTTTGGTTTAGTGGGGGGAGAGTCAAATCTGCATTTGTCCCAAGATGTCTCAAGGACAGATTTGCAGCAATAGACCTCAGTGAGCTAAAACTGGGTGATTACACTGTGACGTTGGGATAGGGAACAGGGAAATTATAAATGCCCCAGTAAACTACTTAGGAATCGAATTAAGTCCCTTGCAAGAGACCAAACTGCTGAGAATGTGTTGTTCCCGAAGAACCACTTCTGGAGGTAATCAGTCTGTTATGACAGGGAAGGATGGATGGCAGGTCCCAATATTGAGACACGGGATTGAAACCCGCACTGGTTATGGCATTTTCCCTTTAGATTGGAAATTTTAATAGCAGAGCAGTGTCGACAGATGGAATTTGAGTAAGTGATTTGTGCAAGTAAGTAGTCCACAATTCACAAGAGGGTTTTGTTTCCGGCAGTCTGACGTCTGTCGTCATGCCGTTGTTTGGACCTTTGGAAACTAAAATGCATTTTCCCCCCACAGGCATATTCCTGGAATGTGGGTTGATTTCTAGACGAATCTCCAAAACTTTATTTAAAATTACACATGTGCGTAATATCAGAAAACTCAGCGTTGTAAGTAAAATTGAAGAGGAAATTGGGTTTTTTTCCTGGGTTAGTGTAACCTGAAGGAAAGTGAGAAGTAAACCTCCTATAGCATGCAAGATTGTGAGGGGTTTGAGCCTGTAGTTGGGGTCAAGCCCATATTTGTCAGATGAAGAAACTTAGATTCAGAGAGGAGCAGTGTTTGCCTAAAGTCACACAACCAGTCAGGTGATTAGAACTGCAGGCTTGCCCTGACCCAGTGAATAACACCTGTGGGAAGTTTCCAGAGAAACTACCAGATAACGTTCAGGGTCTTTTTTTTTTTTTTTTTAAGATTTTATTTATTTATTTGACAGAGATCACAAGTAGGCAGAGAGGCAGGCAGAGAGAAAGGGGAAGCAGGCTCCCTGCTGAGCAGAGAGCCCGATGTGGGGCTCGATCCCAGGACCCTGGGATCATGACCTGAGCCAAAGGCAGAGGCTTAACCCACTGAGCCACCCAGGCGCCCTAATGTTCAGCGTCTTTAAAGTTGTGTTGGGCTCTAGTGGATGTCTTTTTTTCCCTGCTTCACTATAAATGTATCCTGTTCCTTCATTTTAGTGATGGGACATAGCACTACTATTAGGCTTCCCTGGGAATAGATCCCAGGAGTTCACAGACAGAATGGAAAGAGAAGAAATGTGTGTTCCTGTGAAAAGCAACAGTAAGATGACCCTGACCAGGAACAGCAAGAGACCAGGGCCTGAGACTGGAGGAGACTGGTCTCCCCCAGGAAGAGGGGGGTATCGCCTCCAGGGCCAACCTAGGGCCCATGCCTCTCCTCAGCAGGCTGCCCTGTCTGCCCCACACAGCTTTGTTGCTGCCCTTGTTGGAAAGAGCTGTGTGGCATGGGGGATCCATGTGTCTGTGATGGGGAGCAGGAAGGTGTCACATGAGTCCCTGACAAAGGAAAGGGGACATGGTCGTCCAGAAACATACTTCACTAGTCAAGGGTATGTAACCCAGAGCACATTGAAGCTAAAACAAGAAGTAAAAAGCATAGCATTTCATGTCGCCAAACCTAAGCTGGCCTTCATTGGACCACAGCCCATGCATGACCTCCCCATGCCCTCGGTCCTAGAGGCAGCCTTCGATGCCAGGAGCCCACATGTCTCTTTCTTCTCCTTTGTGGCCCATTGCCTCAGACAACACGCTGCTTGAGGACAAGTCCTGTTTTGTCTTGGATTCTCTACAGTCCTCACAAGCAGATGTTTGGTAATCCATTGATTGGATTGACTCATATTTATGGTAGATTTCTGAGAACAAAACAATGTTTTTAAAATTTGTATTTGAAATCTGGGTAAAGATTTCTTTACAATCTAGGATTTAAAGGCCTAACCCTAATCACATTTGGTTGCTCCAACTATTGAGTGACTCCTCTGGTAATAACCCCACCTGCGGTCCCTGGGGGAAGCTGTTGCTGCCAGGTGGCCTCCCTCCCCACCCCTTCCCTGGATCCAAAGCTATGGGGAAAGCCTCTAGCTCAGCTGGTGGGTTTGCCTTGCTCCTTGTTTTCGACTTCAGAATAAGTATATGTGCCCTTTGTGCCTCTAAGGCTGAGGAATCAGGAGAAAATAGTGAAATCCCCTCAATTTCTGGAAGTCTGCTGGATGAAAGGCCCCCAGAGTCAGCCCTATGCACCAGCCCCTTGGAGGCAGTTGGGGCGTCCATAGAGAAAGGAGGAAGTAACAGTGTACCTCTTCTGAGAAAGGCAGAGATCGGAGCTATCTGCCAGCACCAGCCCAATGTTGCAGGCCACAGGAGCTGGGATGTCTCATTTCCCTTGTGTTTCTCCTACCCCTTCTAGAATGTGGCAGTGTGGGAACCTGTCCTCCACCCTCTGCTGGTCTGACACTCCATTCAGATGTTTCATGTCCCTCCCAGGAAGCTGACCAAGGCCTAAGCACATAGCAGGGCCTTCAGGAACAACTTGCTGAAATCACAGATTTCAAAGCATTTGACTTCTCCTTGCCCAGCCTCCTCCTCATGTTTAATGATAATACTCCTACTGATAACACCAGTAGTACCAGCCCCTCCTGTGTGTGAGGCTGCTCACTGGCCAGCAGTTGCCAATCATCTCGGGGCACATCCCTGAGGACTGGTCGTCCCCATTTTAGAGCTGGGGCACAGACTTGGGGACAAATGTCATGCCAACATGGAGGGGCTGGGATTCCAATCCCAGGATACTTCTCTGGAGTTCCCATCAAGGGGAGCCCTTCTCTCCTCATGAAACATGTCAGATGGGGCCCTGCCTTGGCCAGTTCCCAAACTCACTGCAAGCTGTGGTAGAGACAGAACAGAAATGGGAGTGTGGCTGTTTATACCTGACAAGGTTGGGTGGTGGCCTGCAGGTTTCCTCCCAGGGGTACCGGTTCACATTGTAAAACCCAAGGCAGATACTTCAAGGCTTCCATTACTACTTTCTTAAGGACAAAAATCATTCTTTTTTATTTATACATAAATAACTGTTTTCTTGAGCAGGCCCAAAGAAATGAAACACAGATGGCGATAATGTTGAAAATGTTTACCTATTTCCTCTCTGAGGACATCAGATTAGCCCTTTCTGTGGGCGGAATGTGTAATCTGCTGGAAGACAATATCATCCTTTTGATCTTGCAATACATTTTTCATATCTTTGCCACAAAAGCTGATGATTATCGTGACATTTTTAAACAATGACTGTTCACTGTGCAGAATGGGAAGGGAAAGCTCAGCTGAACGTATAGATAGATGGATGCGACTCGAAGGCCAGACGGGCGGAATGAATTTTCCCGGGGTTGCTTTTGCACGGCAACATTGGCATTAACCCCTTCATCCCATCACATGCACTAATTGGAATGTAATGCTCAGCCATACGAACTGGCCTCTTCTTACAGCCAGGAGGGGACGATTGATTAATGGCCTCATCCACTCTTCCCAAGGTCCCTGTGTCCCCTTTTCTTCAGGAAGTTAAAAATCCTTGATTAAATGGAAGAAGCGGATTGAAGCGGGGACATGTGTGAGGAAGGGCTTTTATGAACCATGTGGGGCAATGCAGACTTGGGCTGCCGCTCACTGCTTTGTAGACGGAGCCCTTCAGAGCAGGCGGCGCGGGCGGCCGTGGAGCGCCTGCTTGGCCCTGCAGCCTGGGCTTGCTGACGTGGAAACTGACATTCCTGAAAGGCTCCCTCTCTCTGCTGCTCGTCTGTCTACAGGGCTCTACAGTATTTCAAAGGGAAGGCCATTGGAAAAAGGAGAGACCCATCAGAAGTGGAAAGGACACAGATTTCAAATGTTTTCTGTTCCATTTTGCTCCAGAGAATTGTGTTTGTGTGGAGAACGAGGCGAGTATCTCTGTAAACCAGGTGCACCCATCTGCGTGCCCCAGGGAGCCTGTGATGTCCAGCCCCGTTGCTGGGATCCACCAAATGCCAGGCCAGGTAGCAGCCATGTGAGGGCTGGAAGCAACCAGCAACGGAAGGGTTAAAGTTGCCCCTGCTGTTTGCCGTTTGCAGCTCTGTGGCAAGCTAGCATACTGTCCTGGGTACAGCCAGACCATCTTGCAGCAGAGTCAGAATCCCCTGCAGCCACAGGGAGGGAAGAGATAAATCATGAATGAGCTTGAAATTATATTTCCTTCTCTTAGCTCTGTTTTTTCTTTCTTCCTTCTTCTTTTTTTTTTTTTTTTCTCTCTTTTTGTTCCATCTTTACCTCCCCACCTTGGGAACAATGTTACAGAAAATTGTAGGTTGTAAATCCCACCCAGTGCATTTAGCTGGAGCCTTGCTAAGGGTCTGTGGAATGGAATCTCCCCAGTCATATTTCATGAGGCCCGTCAGCAAGTTCGTGCAGTGCGCAGAGATCTAAAGGGCGAGAACAGGAGGTCACCAGGGTGGCCATGGGCCAGAGGTGGCAAGAGTGTGATCATCTAGGGCATGGGGTGCTCTCCCACCCCCGTGAGCAGACTAGTGCATGTGGGTGCCCCAGGGGCATCTCGACTTAGAACCTCTCGTGTCTCTGGTTGAACACAGTGGGGCCTTGTTTCCATGCTGGCCAAAGCTACTGGGAGGCAGATCTCAGGCTTACATGGCTTGTTGTGTTGGGGGTGTCTTTGTTTATTTTTTTAAAGCGAAACTTTGGGTGATGTTTTTCCTTGAGCATTGACAGGCCTTTCCAGGGAAACAAAAAGGAAAGCTTCCTACTCTGGTGTCCTAACCCCAAGTATTAATGACTGTTGAGTATTATCAGGCCTGAGCAGGGGATGGCAGTACATATGTGGCCTTTTGAGGGTGACCCAAACTCCCTCCCTGCCCAGGGAGTGGGACTAGGCTCAGCTTTTCGCTGAGTGGGACCTCCCTGCCAAGGAGCCCTTGTCCCCCGCCCCTGGGCTCCACGGGCCCCAGGTCGGGAATCTGTTTCCTCGTTCCTCATCACCATGTTCGGCCTTTGCCTGTTCACTTCTTCCCCAAGACCTTGAATACCACCTGCTGTGGAAGCCTCAAACATGGTTTTTCCCTGACATAAAGCTTCCCCTTAGGTGAACCTCCGATCTCCCCTGTAGACTGTTCCATCTTACAGGCCTCCTTCACAGACCCTCTGCCCTCAGCCTCTGCTGGTGAAGTCTGCATTCCTGACCCTTTCCGAAAGGCCACACTTATTTGGAAAGGCAATCAATATAGGTTAATAAATATAATCAGTAAGGTACATGTACATACATGTTTTAAAAACAGATTTCTTCCATCTTCTGCGCTGTTAGCAGTGGGTGCCACAGTGTATCACCTTCAACCACAGCTCACCACATCTGACCTCCTGCCATTTATTCTGGGTTAAGCATTTCCTGCCTCATATTTTCTTGGGAAACAAAAATATCTCTCAAGATAGTATGTCTGCCATTTTAATATGATGAGTTTATTCTTTTTCTTGTAGCGGGAAAATGAGGAAGGCCCAAGGTGAGGAGCCTGTGAAGGTGAAGGAATTAACAGAGGGGAGGCCAGACATGGGGGTTGCCAAAGATTCCCCGGGCACCTTTCTCTCTCCCCTCCCCGCAACCATACTGGAAGCTGCTCAGAGCTCAAGGCAGGGCTTGTCCCTTGATCATCTCCATGCCTTTCCATCCACCGCCCCCCCGACCCTCCTGGGTCTGGAGCCTACCACTGGTGCAGCTAACCAACTCATGGTGAGGGAAGGCTGTTGTGTGCCAAGCACTGTGCCCGGGGCCAGGATACCAAGTCACCTAACACTCAGATTTGCCCCCAAGGTACTCCAGCCAGTGGAAGAAACTGGCCCCAGAGAATATTACAGAACAAAAGGCCATGAGGAGAGTCCAGTGATAGGACAGTGCATGGGGCAGTGTGTCTCAGGGTCTTGGCCCATGCGGGCTCAGGCCGGCTGCTGAGGGGGTCCTCACTGAGCACAGCCTTGGCGCCCCAGCTGGAGCCGGGCCACTGCCATCTGGGCCTCCTAACCATCAATCCCAGGGCCGCAGTGCAGAGAGCTGCTCAGAGCACGACGTGGCGGCCGTCTTGCTGGGGCCTCTCCGTGTCATTCCACAGTGAGAGACATACAGTCCAGCTTTGGGGGCAGAGAGATTTTACTTGCTTGACAAATGGTCTGTTTGGTCCAGGCAAGCGTCTGCCGTCCATATGAGCTTCTTCTGAATCCCAGGGCTGACGGCTTCACACTGCGGTTCAGCACTGAGGCTGGCCTCGCTGAGCTGCGTGTTGGAGAAGGGCTTCTTGCTTGGCGCACACTTAACCATTAAGGAGGAAAAAGAAAATCCAGCACCCTTTCTGATAGAGCATGCCCAGGACTGCCTTGCCAAGCTGCATTTTTAAAACTCTGCAAGTTTACTTAGATGTATTTGTTTTTGCTTTGTAATCAGATTTTTGCCAAACTGATATATCATTAAATCTTTCTTTTTACAATATATGCTTTATTGCAAAACTAATTTCAACAAAGTGGTGCAGTTGCAGTGTAATTTTTATGTCTTTGTTGTTGGTGGTGGTGGTTTTTTTTCTCTCTCTCTCTCTTTTGGTTGCTAGGGTACCAAACACTTCCGAGAAAGTAGCTTGATAGTATCTGTAATATGGTGGTTTTCTGGATAAGAGATTGCATTATTCCCCATGTAATATTTGGGCAGAGTATATCCATCATGGCTCGGCTAGATAAATAAATTAAAACTCGCTGATTGGGGAAGAAATGTGATATTTCTATCATTGAGAATGGTTCGTGCTTCTCCTCTGACAGCCGCTGTGCTGCTGGTGCACTTCGTGCTGACCCAGCTTTGGCATTTCCACTTCAGATGGAAATGCTGCAGTGGCTCTCGGGGCTGTGGGCACCCTCTCTGCAGCCGGCCAGCAGCCACAGTGCCCCCAAGCCAGCAGCACCACATCCCAGTGGCTTGTCCTCATTATCCAGGACATAGCTGCCAGTCCCTGCTAGGCACTCACAATGTACTCCACGTGCTGGCCCTTCTGGGGGTGCTCCCTGGGGGTGTGCTGGGCTTCTCTCCCGCCCCTTCCTCAACTTGGTGCCCTGGGCTGGGCAAGAGTCAGGGCCAGCCCCAGGGGCTGACATAGGTCAGGCGTGCATCCCCTGCTGTCAGGTCTGGGCCTAGGAGGGCCTTGTCTTGAGACAGCCAAGAAGGGTAGGAGCTTGGTCTTCTCTGTGAGGCTTTTCACAGGGTGCTCCTTGGGGTGGGTCCCTGCGCCTAGGAGGGCATTCAAGGCTCCATCTGGTCTCCGCACAAAAATTTGGAAAGCTACGGAGCAGTCCGTGTACACTCACAATATTGTCATACAGAGGCCACAGGGATAGTGAGTGATGGTGGGAGACCACACACTTCAGGACAAGGTGGCACTGACTGGTCTCATCCCACTCCAGGCCCTCCCTCCCATGGGTAGGGTCCTGCAAGGGAGAGAAAGAGTCACATGTCCTCCTCTGCCTTCTCACAGCCTGTGCTGTCAGTGGACATGGAAGGAGAGGAACATGGGGAACACAGGGTAGCACACTGAGCTGACGCCTTGGCCTGGACCCAGATCCGTTCTCATTCATCAGTTCATTCATTCATGTTTGAGTACATCCGTGCTTCAGTTTCTGTCCCTGGCACTGCTGTGCATCCAAGCTGACAAGGCACATCATGGTCCCTCTGTGCCTTGGCTGCACCGTGGGCTTGCTGGGAGGCTAGGACGATGAGTGGGACTTGGTGTGGAGTGAGCCCGCGGTGAAGAAGGATGTTGCCGCTGCCACATCTGTGGTGTTTAGAGGAGGTCCTAGGACAGCAGAGCGTCTGGTGTGTGAGAACCACTAGTACCTTCCCTCCCCACTCCCCACCCAGTTGCCTGGAACTGTCTGTCAGTTCTAACGAAAGACGATTCATCCCTTCCCTCTGTGGCAGAAGGACTCAGAGGGCTCAGAGTGCCAAAACATTTCCTTCCTTCCCTCTTGGAAAAGTCCCTTTTGGAATTCTTTCTGGGATGGACTCCCAAAACTAATTATGTCAAAGTCTATTAAAACAAAGTAGATAAATCCCTCCTCAAACCAGCTGCAAAGGTCCCTAGAATTGTGAGCAGTTCTTATGAAAGTTAATGTAATGCTTTCACTAGACTATTTACCATTCAGGACACACTCAGTTAAGTTGATGGATTCTGGGCTCAGGCTGCCTGGGTTCAAATCCCGGCTCTGCTGCTTTCAGTCTGCGTGACCTTGGGCTAATTGCTTAACCTCTCGGTGCCTCAATTCCCTCGTGTGTAAAGCACACCTAATAAGGGTACATACCTCATAAGGTAGCTGCAAGGATTACGTGAGTTAATACGCACAAGCCTCTTGGAACAGTGCCCGGCACTAGTGAACTCTGAGTGTGTTAGCCGTTGTCGTTTAGTGTCTCAGGAGGGATTTCCACTTAAATGAGAAACCTCTATAGACATTGCCTGCCCAGAAATCTCTTAGCTCAGGAAAATTTCCCCAGCTGTGGATCCCGCTAAGTATTCCTATGTTGTTTTCCTCTCATTGCTCAGTGCGACGCAAATACATTTGCTGTCTTCTAAAAATTCAATTCTTTAGTTTGGTACTTGAGAGATGGGAGCAAAGGATGATACCACAAGAGCAGTCTGGATCTTCTTGGACAAGCTGCTTCCCAGGCGATCGGCCAGGTGGGAGTGGCGTTCAGCAGTTCGCCTGCAGGTGCGTGTTGAGGAGGCTCCAGGCCAAGCCACCCTCCCGTGGACCGCCATCATCTCTGGCTCTCTGCAGCCTCGGTGTGCAGAGGCGATGGCCTCGCAGCTCCTGTGGCTCCTGGAGCCTAGGTCCCGATCCTGGCTCATGGTCCCAGGGCTCTGCCTGCTCGCCAGCTATGTGGGGGCAACAGTCACCTGGTTGTATGCCAGGATCCCAGGAGGGCAGATAGGAGAAGGGTCCGGCACCTGCAACAAGTGCCTCCTTTGACTTCCATGGTCACCAGCCACTCCTCCTCAAAGTCTGGGGGCTCCATCCTCTGTGCTCCTGCAGCCTGGCCCTGGAGCCCACAGCAGCCACAGGCACTCAGCTGGCTTCACTCCCCAGCCAGGTGCGGGCTCCTGGAGGAAGAAGTGTGGGCACTCTTGCATGTGCACCTGCTCCGCCCCCTGATGCAGGGAAAGTTGGGCAGCAGGCAGATAGCAGGACAGATGCGTTTTCATCTCTTGGGCTCTGGCCACCTTGGTGTGGGTAGCTCATAGTGATCCCAGCATTCTCTTTGCTCGGTGAAGAGTCACAGTAATTTCATTGCCAGAAAAATAGAAAAATTTTCTGCTCGACTCTGACAGTTCATCTTCCTTCTGAATTGCCCCAGAGGCCTTGGAGAACTCTCTTCCCTCCTGGGTCTTTTTGTTGCCTGTAACACGAGACTGCCCTGTGCCCAGCACCATGCTCTCAGGTAAAGGGGGTTGGGGGGAGGCTAGTGGCTCTCTCCACCAGTGTGTCTGTGGCTGTGTTTCAGCCCTGGTGGTCTTGTGCTGCTGTTGACATTTTCACACTTGCCCTTTGTATCCACTAACCCCTGAAAATATTTCTTGGTGGGAATGGAAACATGGGCCATTAACCAGTGTAGGTAGACCTTATCACATTCCCTACCTGCCCAGATCAGTTCACTCTGCCCTCCAGGGACTTGGCAAAACTGGGGAAGGACTTCCTTTTTCATGCACTCTCTCTCGCCTTCCAAGGTCCCCTCCCTCCCTTACCTCCTCCTCCCAACATTCTTCTTCCTGCCCCCCACCTTTCTTGCCTATCTCTCCCTTCCTCCCCTGTTCTACCACTTTTTCCTTCCACTCATCCCACGCCTTCCCTGGGGCATGAAGAGCCAGACCACCTAGGAGTACCTGGAGCCAAAGTCTTGTCCAGCATGCACTCAGGGCAGGCACGGTGGACTCCTCTTTTGGTTGGTTTGCAGCCCCTTCTGCTCTCCTCTGTGAATGTCCCAGCCCCGTGATGGATCTGATCTGAAAAGGCACTGGTACGCTCCCTCATCAAGTCAGCTACTTGAGGCACCAAGATGACAGGTGTGATGTTTTCCTGGGGATGCTGAACTGGGAGAAGCACCATCTCCCGTCTTAATGGAGCTAATGGCATCCCACTCAGGACAGCTGCACTTACATCTGGTGTTAAACCACCGTTATTTAAACTTTATGATGCAAGAGGCTGCCAGCTCGTCCACTTGCAGCATATAAATGATGTCCGTTGCTCGTGTACTTTTTTTAACCCTGATTCCCCTGAATTATGAAAGACTGACAAGACTGGTGATGGTTCCCGGGGCTCCCTGGGGTCCCTGAGCTGTGAGCATGCTGAGGGGCCTCTGCTCAGGAGTGTGCACCTGGGGAAGTGGGGGCGGCAGAGGTGGAGCCCAGAGCTTCCCGTACTACGATGGCGCCATCCCGGCAGAGCCCCCGGCTCTTACGACCCCGTCCCGTGGGCTCAGTACGGTTCGCCCTCGGGTGACTGCCTCTGCTCCTGCCTCTTGGGGGGATCCAGATTGTGTGCCATGAAGACCATGGATCCTATAGCTGGCCTACTTGGAAGAGCTTCCCCTGATAGAGAGTGGCTTGGTGGTTGTGGTTTTGAATCCTGGATTTTTCCCCCAGGGTGAAGAAACAGAGGAAAGGCTGGTGTTTGCATTCAGTGACAAAATTGAGCAAGGCTTTAAGCAGAAAGAGCTCTTCTTTCAAAGGGCACTAGTAGGTGGGGGTTCCAGAGCCACTGGCATGGCAGCCGTCAAACTAAGTAAAACCTTCCCGTGACCTACACCCAGCCACGGGAGCCTGGATGGTAACTGAAGCTGGACACCTGACCACATCGTGTCCCCAGGAAAGGCAGAGTAGAACCCTAAGAGTAGAGGGCCCATGGGTTGATTGCTATGGCTCCCTTCACTGGTATTGAAATCCAATTTACCCTCCATTTTCTTTTCCTTGATTTGCGTCTATTTGCCAAGACTTACAAGACCTGCTGGCAAAGTGAATTGCACAGTGACTTTGCCGGGATGGGATGAAAAGAGTGAAATGAGGGGATGAAAAGAGTGTAGCCAGTGGGTAAATCAACCAGCTCAGAAAGCAACGTGGGGATGATTCATGTGGACCTTGAAGTGGGGGTTGGGGGGTGCACCCCTCACCCCAGATGCCACCCTGGGGTGGATGTTTGTGGAACGGTCTCTCTTGACCTCATCCTTTCCAAACTGTTTCCCACGTTTGCTCATTCTTGGTTACTTGATGGGGTTACGAACTCCAAGCTCCCGTCTTCTGACCCCACTGTCCTAAATGAGCCTTAAAACCCACCTAAGGACAAAGCCTATAACTCATTACTGTAAAGAAGGCCACATGGCCTAGGCTATATGGCAGTGTGTTCGCATGGCTTTGCTGTCTTCTTCTGACTCAGAAGGCTTCGTGGAGTGCCTGATTGCATAAGGCTCTGCCAGCTGTGGGGATGCCCCGAGCAAAGCCTCACTCTGCCAAGGCTATTAGGGGCCTGGTAAGTGCTGACCGTCCAGCTGACAGGGCTGGTCTCCAGTGAAGTGCTGAAGCAGGGGAGAGCAAAGCCACAGCCACCTTGCCCTGCAGGACTGCCGTGGGCTCGGGAGAGGTGAAGCCTTGGGTACATGCGCCTGGGCGATCGGAGGACCTGGCTGTCCGGGGATGCCCCCCTCCCCTTCTCAAGACTTGTCTCTATGCCTAGAGGCCACCACTAACCTGTAAATGCTATCTGGAAGGGAAAACCCGTTAAACCATTGTCAGAATTGCCTCCCCAGTATAGATGAGCCTGATTGGCCGTTCAACATCTGGGTGTGAATTAGTCCATCAATTACCTGAAACAGTGGTGGCAGCCATGGTTTAAAAAGAGTTCTCTGGGGGCGCCTGGGTGGCTCAGTGGGTTAGGCCTCTGCCTTCGGCTCAGGTCATGATCCCAGAGTCCTGGGATGGAGCCCCACATGGGGCTCTCTGCTCGACGGGGAGCCTGCTTCCCCTTCTTTCTCTCTCTGCCTGCCTCTCTGCCTACTTGTGATCTCTCTGTCAAATAAATAAATAGGATTTAAAAAAAAAAAAAAGAGTTCTCTGTGAGAACCTGAATGTAAATCCCCATCTTACCAGCTTTAGTGGATGGTAGGCTGTGTCGAGCTCTTGAGGAGTTTGTTCCGGAGAGATGGCATCCAGAGCCGACCCCAACCCAGGATCCCAAGTCCTTATAGCAGGCCGGACCTCCCAGTGGGGAAACCTTGGAAGTAGTCCACAGTCCCTCTCAGTCTCAGTGTCTGCCGCAGAAGCAGGGGTGTTCACGGTCATGGGAGATTTGATGTAGAAGCGGCCCTTCTCTTGTATGTGGCCCCACGGGGGCCCCCGGAGCGGGGAGGACCTGGCACGTACCTTGTGTGCTGTGAGGCCAAGCCCTGTGCTTGTGCTTGTGCTGAGCACAAGCCCTATGGGGATCCGCACAACACCTGAGGGGCCAGCTGCCCACGGCCGTCTATACACCTGCACTCCGCAGTCACACCAGATGGGGTGGGTGCTGGGCCCACATGACCTCCCAGATCACCGCAGAAGGTTGCTGGGCCTGCGGCCAATGGAGGGTGCAGAGAAAAGGCATGAACCACAGCCCCAGTACTGTCATCAGAAACCATCCTGCGGGGCAGCCTCGGGTGGCGGGGAGAGGGGCGCAGGGCAGAGACAGGCATACGACTCAGGCAGGGGCAGATCTGTGCAGGCTGCTCTTCCCACTGCTCCCCGACAGTGCAAGTGTCTCCTCGGCATCTCAGGAGTGAGCACAAACCACACACAGCTACTTCCGTGCTAAAGTAGGACACATATTGTGCTTGCACACTCCAACAAGGGGTGGAAACAATTTCCTCATTGAAGCAATTTGAGATAAAAATCTTGCCATCTGTTCCTAGAAAGAAAGAAAAAAAGGAGAGTTCTGTTGAAAAATTAGGAAGTTTCCACCAGAATAGCGGGATTATGTAGCTCACACTGAAGTGGTATTTTCAAAGTGATAGTCCTGGGGCGCCTGGATGGCTCCATCGGTTCAGCGTCTGCCTTCAGCTCAGGTCATGATCCCAGAGTCGTGGGATTCAGGCTCTTTGCTCGGTGGGGGTCTACTTCTGCCTCTCCCTCTGTGCTCTCTCTCTCTCTCAAGTAAATAAAATCTTTTTAAAATTTTTTTAAAAAATAAAAGTCATAGTCCTGTGCTCCTTGTGATTCCTGGTGTGTTTCTGTGAGCTGTGTTTTCTGAGCTCCGGGAATCTGAGTCTCGATCTTGCCGAGTGCGTTGGCCTTGCCCCTGTGCTAGCCAGGATGCTGTTCTGGAGCATCAGGTTTTGGAAATTTCTGGGAGATGCGGTATACACCGCTGTGATGCATCGAGAGAAGGTCTACCGTGAGAAAAGGCAGAGTAGCACAATGGCTGAGAGGCCCCCCTCAGGTACCAGGTGGCCCTGTATAGCCTCCGCAAGTCCTTCCCTCACTCTGCACCTTGCCTTCCCTAGCCATCACGTGGGCCACTAATGACACCGACCTCAGAGATAAGGCTTGTCACATTTATGCCTAGCATGCACGTCCTTTCATACCTTGGCCATCACCACTCTTCCTGCAAGGTCTGCCCCGGCCCTGCTCTGCTGGCGCCCACAGGACCTGTTGTGACCCCACAGCACGGGCAGCAGAGCCCAGAAAGAACAGTCTCAGTTGGGTCATAAAACATTAAAAAGAAATGACACTTTTGTCATAGGAACCCTCTTTTCTCTCACCCTTCTATGAGCCCCTTGATCATGCCAGTCCCAAGGCTCTAGACCTCAGCTTTCCATCTCCTGCCTCTGGACCCACGTCTGCTGCTCCACAGCCAAACCCCTGGTGGTCTGTGCTCCTGAGGACCTAGGGCCAGGAAGGAGACAAAAAGTGCTGGGCCACAAAGTTAGTGAGGACCAGGCCAGGCCTGGAACCTGAAGCCCCCTAGAGGGAGGACTCCATAGTGAGAAACATGGGTGGGCTGGGCAGCAAGAAGGATGCCTGGGACAGGACCACCTCCAGGACTCCCACCTGCAGAGGGCCATGGGAGAGAGGAGGCCCCACGTAGAGTTTCAGGGTCAGACTCTCCTGATATGGGGAAGCAGGGCAGGAATAGGAATCCTTTAGAAGAATGGAGCAAACTTAGGATGAGAGGGATGTAGGTCTGGGGCTGGGACACACAAATGCCAGCAGGTTCTGGAATAGGAGAGGCTGCAGAGTCTGCTGCAGGTGGCCTGTGGATGAGAGTCTGGGGGCCTCGATGGGACTCAGGTTGCTCTAGGGGCCCCTGGAATTGGGGTGGGTAGGAGGAGAGTCTCCTCGGGAGAAATGAAGGTCATGACTGTTAGCATTTTTATGCCTTACAATCAATCACTCAGGGAAATTGCTAGCCCTTGAGTTTATAAACTTGTAGTATCCATTAAAGAGAACTGCCAGGGGACACATGGTTTGCCTAGAATAGCACCCAGCCTGCCATCTGCTCCCACGTGTAAATTATTTGTTTTATAACCTTTCATGGAAGTTGTTTAAAGAGAGTTGTCTTTTTTTCCCCCTTCAAAACTCAAGCATAAATTCAAAACTCAGTTAAATAATCCCCTCAAGTTTCCCTCTGTTTAAATACTGCCACAGCTCTGGCAGGCACCCACGCCAGTCGGGGGCCTGGGAGGGTCTGTACACTCCAAGGGAAGAAAGCCTGACCTGAAGCACATTCTGGTCTGCATTTGGAAGGATCCGGGGGCCCCAGCTGGTGTCTGAGAGATTTCCCTGGGGCAGAGTGGTGGGGGCCGGAGACTGGCCTCCAGGTGATGCATTTTATCCCCAGGAGTCCCTGGACAGAAGGGCCTGGCTAAGACCATGCCGGGCGTCATGACAGGCAACAGCCCAGCTGCAGGTAACAGGGACCGAGGCTGGACCTGCACTCCATGGCCTGTGCTGCTCCAGGTAGTGATCTAATGGCACGTGCATGTCACATAGGTGGTCATCCCTATGGGACGCCCTCCCCCAGCAAGTCTTCACTGCTGGCAGCTGCTCCTCCCCCTCTCTGGTGCTCCCTGTGCCAGAAGGAAAGTCTTGCTCTTTAACTTGGATGTGGGGACCAAATGGGATGAGAGCCAGGTCTGGACTGCTGCGCCTTCAGTCTAGGCTGTTTGAGAGGGGCTCAGGGTTGGGGCCGAGCCTTTGTTTGCTCACTTTCTGGCCCCAGATCTGGGCTGCCCCTCCTCCTCTGCAGCTGTGCACCAAGGTCCGTGGCCACAGTGGTAGACAGTGGAGGTAAGACAGAGATGGAGGCAGTCAGGCATCATGCCCTCCTCCCTGGGGCCCGGAAACAGAGGCTGGGGAGGAAGATGCCATGGGCTCAGTGGAATTAGGTAAGGGGCTTCTTGAAACCTCATATGGGGACAACCCACCCCATGCCCTGCAGAAGTTCCTTCATCCCTGCCTAGGCCCAAGAGCTCATAGGCTGTATAGAGGGAAGCCAGGGCCTAGGAGCTCTAGCTGGCTGATGGCTGGTCAGGGCCAACACAGGGCAGCAGCAGGGGTCAGAGGATGGACTAGCAAGAGAAAGCAGGGCATGGCAGAGCCTTTCCTAATTGCCCAGGGTGGGGCATAGCATGAATTGAATCTGAGCAAGCGTGGGGACAGGGGACCAGTGTGGTCCCCAAAGAGGGGGAGCTGGCTGCAGTATG
Source organism: Lutra lutra (assembly GCF_902655055.1). Taxonomy (NCBI): domain Eukaryota; kingdom Metazoa; phylum Chordata; class Mammalia; order Carnivora; family Mustelidae; genus Lutra; species Lutra lutra. Next base: position 72,841,320 of record NC_062282.1, on the reverse strand, counting down.
GCTGCAGGTGGGACCAGGTACCAGTGCTCCTTGGCAGGCCTTCATTGGTGGTGGGCCCTGGAGAAGCAGCTGGCCCACCCTTGCTCAGCAGGCTGGCGGGCAAACCCTCCCAGGAGGGCTGTCTTGGTGAGTCAGGGCTGCTATAACAAAATACCACAGGCTAGAGGCTTAGAAACCACAGGTGTTTGGAGGCTCCGGAGGCTGGAAGCCTGAGGTCAGCGTGCCTTCATGGCTGCGTTCTGCTGAGAGCTTTTTTTAGGTTGCAGACTAACAGCTTCTCACCATGTCCTCACATGCGAAGGGGCTAGAGAGCTCCCCCAGGCCTCTTTTATAGGGGTACTAATCCTCATCAACTCCCCAATGCCCCAGCTCCTCAAACCATCAGCTTGGGGCTTCAGGTCCCATATTTAAATTGGGGAGAACACATTCAGACCATAGGAGGGGCTGTGGACAAGTAGTCACCTGCCTATCTGTCCCTCTCTGTTTTTACTTTCCCTTTCTTCCTTTCTGTTGTTGAGTCACTTAACCCACACTGTGAGGAGCTCACCCGCACAGACACGGTTCCCCTCCACAGGCTCTGGTCTGATAGGCACAGCTCAGCACAGGGGCCAGGAGAGAAGTGGTGCTGTAGGCACATGCAGCAGGACCCCCTAATTCCAGAACAAAGACATAGGAGCCATGTCTCAGATGACATGATGTCTAAACTGAAAGCCATCAAGGGCCCAAGGCCAAGGAGTAGGAGGCATGGGTTGGAATGTGTTCTGAGCAGAGAGGATGGGATGTGCAAAAGCTAGGGGCAGAGGGAGCCTGGCCCAGAGTCAGGGAGTTGCTGTAGGCAATATAGTCTGGATTGAATGTAGTGAAAAAGGCAGAGTCTAGGGCCTTCCTATGGGTCTGGAGGGTCCCTATAGGCAGAAATTGACCTCTCAGTGCTAGGGGCCCCCCTCAGAACATCAGGTTGAACTCCCAGCAGAGCTGGCCTTACAGGGTTGGATTCCTTAAGGGAGAAGACCACTCGCAGCGCCACCCCACCCCAGGTGCAGACCCACCCAGGTAGGAGCTGAAAAGCAACTATATCCTGAAGATGCCTAGCATTCCCCCTCTCCAGCAGGGTGGGTCAGCCACACACATGATTTTAAGGAGCGGATACAGAAGCAGAAGGGATTGAAGACCTCCCCAAACCATGGAAGAGTTGCCTCAACACCAGAAAATGAAAGAATTCTCTCTAAGGGTAAATGGTTAGAACATTTGGGCTTTTCCTCTCCTTTCCCAGATGGGAATCCTTAAATGTTGCCATTTCTTCTCTAAGTCCCATTAGAAGAATCAGACTCTCCTTATCACTTTCTTGCACCTGGAAAAAGCTCAGATAGGAACGGTTGGATATTTTTGGACCTCATGTGGATTTGAATTCCACATTTAGACTCCACCACCCATGTTTGACTTCTAATTAGAAAGTCACACTTACCTTATGAACACAAGATGTTGTGCTGAAGGCCTTCTGTAGAGGAGGTTGGGGACGGGTGGAAACAAAGGTGGTACGTATGGTGCAAGAGTATTTCCGCACGTGTGTTAATAGAAGGAACAATTTTCTGATAAATCAGGTCTTCAGAATTTTCTGAAACATCATTGTACACAGCAAGAAAGTGTGCCAGTGTGTACAGCGTGTACACGGTATACAGTGTATACGGTGGTATAATGAGTCTCAGATGGTCAGTGGTTTTCGTCTTCGTGACATGGAAAGCCCAGCTGAGCCTCTCCGACTCAGGAGAGTGTCAGCATGAGTTTTGAGGCCCTGTGATTGTGAGGGTCATGGCACAGATGCCTGTTTCGTTTTTATACTTATTTGCACTAGAGTTCAAGATAATGGACCATTGCATGAGAGTAAAAAAAAAAAAAAAAATCAGTCAAAGAATGGCACCCAAGCAAGCTGTATTGTATTGGTTTTGCTGAACATGCTTTTATTGACTCTGGTTGAAAACAGATGAGGATTTTCCCCCCTTAATCTTGATAAATAGAAGTAGATAAGAAACATTAGCATCAGGTCTCTCAAGAAAAGCTGCAGAAGAGGATGATCGATAAACAAGGACCGGACTCTACAAACGCACAGACTTATTTAGTATCTTTCATTTCAATGACTTAATGGCAAGAGATCACAATTGTATAATTAGCAAGGCAGAGAAATGATGGCGAGTGGAAAGGGACATGTGGGCTGTCATTCTGCAGTCTTGTTGCTTCTTCCTGTAACCAGAGGAAGAGAGATCTAGGCTCTTGCTCCCCTCAGGCCCGACAGATATGTAGCCATCCTTAGCCTGTTAGCTTTGGGCAGGTCATTGATTCCTCAGGTCTTCAAACGAGTCTGGGGCATGGAGATTCCTCCTTATTCTTCATGGGGGATGTTGCATAGCCCTGACTCTAATGTGCATGGCTAGAACACTTGTTGGCATTTTAAATCTAGGGAATGAGACTCCTCTGGGCCCTGCACGACAGATGGAAGCACGTCCTGTCCCTGTCAACCCAGCTTCTCACCGTCAGGGGTACGATGCCAACAGCTCACCAGTTCCCCAGCAGGCTGCCCACACCCCTTCAGGAACCTGATGCTCCATCGCTGAGCATTTCCCAGTCCTGGAACCTGCTGCTGCCCTGGACTGAAATTCATGTGAGAGAGAACCTAACCTCACCTGGTAGACAGACACCTTTACTGACCATGCTGTTGGTGTGTGGGTCAGTATCCACAAGCCAGGCCATACTGGAGCCTGCCTATGGCTGGATTGAGACAAGATCATGCCCTCGGGGTCTGCAGATCTGGGCTCCCTGGTCCTAACGTTCCCATCAGTCATCTCTGTGTCTTGGTACAACTGAGTCAGTTTCCCTGGACCTTTTCCAGGGTCTAGGACTCCTGTCTGTTACAGAGCCTTGTTCCAGGCCTCCCACTCAGCAGTCTGTCCCTTGCCCTGCCCTCTGTGGGCACCTGTGACCCTTCCTTTCTGTAATTGCATGTGTTCACTAAACAGTCCTTGGCCACTCCTGCAGACACCAACAGTGTCCTGCCCTGGACACCTGGCTCTCATGGATCCCTACACACTGATGGCACCTACTGGTGCTCTCTGCCTTTCCCCCGATGCTAGGCATGCTTGGTGTAGTCAGGGGGCAGACCAGAAATGCTGAGGAATTCCTGTCCCTGGGAGCAGCCTGTAGCCAACAGTGGACCCAAGTTGATAGGTAAGCGACAGCTCGGCTACCCGCAGGGGGCGCCCTGAGGCCTGCTCTCCAGCTATTCCTCCAAGTGCCTGCCTGGCTGGTTTGAGCCCCAGTTGCCTGTGGCAATAACCTGCTCATTTCCGTCATCTCTGCCAGCCTTTGTCGCTCCCTTGTTTGGTTTCCCCTTCTCCCAGTGTTTCCTAGGATCACCTCCCATTACACTACTGGCGCTCAAGTCCTTGATTCAGGGACTGCTCCTGGGAACCACACCATGACAGACTCCAGTCACCCACAGCCAGGCTCTGGGCTAAGGCCCTGACACCTGTGACTGTCTTCTTCCTTTTTCTCACCATATCAGGCCAAGAGGAGGGAGTATTCACTGGTACAGAAGCAAAGCCACAAGGACACATGCCTCTCATCTTGGGTACCGTGCTGGGCCTGGCAGAAGTGTGGGCCATGAGCAGTGAGGGCTGGCTGTGTGGGAAACCCGTCCATATTCTGGGCTGCTGGGCCCTCTGATGTCCCGTCCCTACTGTCATTTCATCTCTTCTCCCATCTCTTCCTGGCATCACACAGGTTGTGTCTGTCACTGGTATGACCCAGGCCACCACCCTGATTTTGTGCCTCCAAGAAGGTGACCCTGCTACTTGGAGAACCACTACACCCCCAGGAATGGCCTCCCTTGACCCCACTGCTCTGCAGGCAGTAAGCTGAGGCCAAGGCTGACAGGTTCCCAGATGAAGTTGTTGCGTCAGGGAGCCTGACCTTTCCCTGAGCAGCTTTATCAGCCAAGCAGGTGGAAGTGCTGCGTGTGGCCCCAGGCCACTGTAGGCCGGTTCGTGAGGGCTGCACTCATGCCTGTGGAGCAGATACAGGCAGGCTACCATCCTTACCACATACAGGTGCCTTGAAGTCCAAACCTCTCGCCACCATGGGCTGATGAGACTTCTTACAGGCACCTGTGAGCTGCCCACCACCACCAGAAAGGAAAGAGCTTGTTTCTGTGCCCTCCACCTGGCTCTGGGAGCCCTCCTCCCCCACCAGACCCCAGGAGTTACTCAGTGGGTGCCCTCCTAGATGTACCATGCCCCCATGGCCTCATCTGGTGCTCCAACATTGCCCCTCCTTTCCGTTCTCGTCCCCTCAGCTTGTTCCCCATCTGCAGGGCTCCACTCTCCAGGAAATGTTGGTCCTTAGAGCGAACAAACAAGTCACCTCTACTTAGAACAGATGGGTCAGCATCTAACTGCTACCAAGTGTCTGCACCCGGATAGCAGCAGTCCTTGTGACCAAGGGACTGAATTCCCAGAGTAAGGATCTCTACCACTGACAGCACTGGGCACAGGACTGGGTGGAGGAGGACCACACACATGAACCCCCTTGTCCCCATCCCCCTTCAGCACAGCCCTCCAGGCCTGCCACACTGCCAGGCATAGACCATCCTTGCACAGTGACACTATCTTTGCCATCATCAGTATCAGCGCCAAGGGCTTTGACCAGCTCTCATTCTAAGTCCTGCATCAGAGACCAGGAGTGTAAGAGGAAAGGGTTGTTCCCTATATGTGCCATGACCTGGTACTTGAAGATTCCCAAGGCACTTGAAAACACTTCAGATTCCTGAAGATACTAGTGTCCTAAGCTGTTTGTTTGTTGTGGTGGAAAGGACTGACACCCTCCCCCCAGTAGCAACAGGATGAAAATTCTAACACGTGGTATCAATCCTCATTCCCACCCATGGTCTGAAATAATGTTGTTGCTGATTGAAGGTAGAAAGTCATGGCCCCGAGAGCACCCAAATAGTGACACATCTGAGTGACACAATAGTGACACATCAAGACTTCTTGAAAGAACATCTTTTTCAACAGGTAATAGATTGAAAGGTCTCACAAAGGTCTAGAAAAAGAAAAAAAGCACTTCTAGATCATCTTGCTTTATCTCTCACCCCATGTCACCCCTGGGGGGCCTGAAAGTTCCCGACATTAGTAAAGGCTGGGAAGAGAGTCTGTCTTGGGATCCCTGTCATCACAGGCCACCAGGGAATGGACTCAACCACGGCCTCATCCCATTTTCCTTCTATGCAGGGCTGCTAGCTGGTACAATAAGAGAGACAATGTGACCTCCCAGGTACATGATCTGTGACCCCCAACAACCTCCTCCAGAGTGGACGGGAGGACTCAGAATGGTATATGGGCTTTCAGCGGCCTTTGAGAGTCCAAGCTTAACCTGACCCTTTCATATTTAATATCAGTCATTTCTCACGAAACTGTCTTCTTGGCCTGCAGCCGCAAAGGCGGTGCTAACTAGAACACTTCTGTTCATCCTCCACATCTAATGCATATAATCAGCTTGTGGTTTTTCCTCATCCTGAGGTCGTTCTCCTGAGGTGAAAGCCCCATTCACAGGACGGTCAGGGTGATGGATCTCCAGACCAGCCTCTGCTGAAACCTTTCCTTAGTCAGACTCTCTCTGTGTTCCTCTCTCATCCCATGTCCATGGTCACGTGAGTACAAAGACTCGGCTGTACCCGCCACATCTGCCTCCTTCTCCCACCCCTGTTTCTGTTTCTCCACAGCATTGTAATGACCTGTACATGTGGCTCTGATTCCCAGGATGTCACTGATTCTTTTCTCTTTACAACCCTATCATTATGTTTTTCCTCTAATTTATTCTTCTGATCAATACTGCCCAATCCATAGACGTGTCCTGGAAATGGTTTTGAAGTATGCACATACACCAAAATCTTAGCATCCTAGAAGAAAAATCAAATCAATTAATGGCCTCTTGTCTATAATTATTGAATGCCAAGAGATATTAGAGCAGTCATTAGAGAAGTTTGAGGACCAGAAATTATAATCCAACATTGTTGTGTCCCGCCTAGGTGATACTCATGTGTGAAGGCCAGAGAAAGACATTCTCAGACATAATTGAGCATTCAAATATACATGACGTCTTCCTTTTTTTTTTTATTTTTAAAAAATGTACTTCAGGGCACCTAGGTGGCTCAGTTGGTTAAGCAGCCAGCTCTTGATCTCAGTTCAGGTCTTGATCTCAGATTTGTGAGTTCAAGCCCCATATGGGGTTCCATGCCTTTAAAAATAAAAAAAAAGTGCATGAAGTCACACTTGACCCCATTGATGAATGAGTCAAAACAAATAACTTAGAGAGATTGTGTCATAAAAGAATTGGCCTTGAGATTCAAATTTATTAGTTTCAGAATTAGGTATATGTAATCAGATTAATATATTAAATCATATTAGTAATAGAGAAAGAGAAAGTGGAAAACTTGGCCCATAGAACTGAAGATGAAAAAAAATTAACAAAGGAAAAGGACAAAGCAAGGAAACTAATAATAGAAATAATGAAGGGCATCTAGGTGGCTCAGTCATTGGGCATCTGCCTTCAGCTCAGGTCATGATGCTGGGGTCCTGGGATCAAGCCCCACATCAGGATCCCTGCTCGGCAGGAATCCTGCTTCTCCCTCTCCCATATCCCCTGCTTGTGTTCTCTCTCTCGCCATGTCTCTCTGTCAAATAAATAAAATCTTTTTAAAAATAATAGAAATAATGACAAAAAATGAAAAACTTAAAGGAATAGCTTCCCAATGAAAAGGCAGACTCCCAAAGGGACTAAAAAAAAAAAAAAAAAAAAAAAAAACAATGACCTATTTGCTATTTGTATTGAATGTTGGCTCATAAATGTTCTTCCCTCAAGCACTAATCTTTGACATTGCAACATAGACAGTCTTCTCTTCTGACTCTGTATTCTCAAGTCCCCTCATCTAGGCCACAGCCTCAAGCACCACCCAAGGGCCACGACTCCCATTTATAGCTCCTCCTTAGACCTCCACTCTGATATCAAGGCCCATAGAGTCTGACTTTCTACTCGGTTCCTTCACTCAAGTGTCTTACGGGCAACTCAGACGCATTATGTCCAAACCTAACCTCATGGTCTTTCCCCATCACCAACCCTCCCTGCCAAAACAAAACCAAAACACTCCTCGGCCAACATCTGTATCTCAGTAAATGACCCCACCATCCATCCATTTACACGAGCCAGAAATCTGGGCCTTTGTCATCACCTGTTTCTCCTGTAGTAACCCAATCCAGTATATCACAAGTCTTTTCCATTGTATGTCCATATGTGCCTCAGACCTGTCCATGCCTCTCCATCTTCACTACAGTCACTCTCATTGAAGATACAGTTATTCCTCGGCCAGACTCTCCTCATCACATCATAACCAACCTCCCTGTATCCCTTCTTGCTCTCCCAAACTTCCTTTCCACCCAGATGCCAGAGTGATTTCCTTTCAAAATGCAGTTGGTGGGGTGCCTGGGTGACTTAGTGGGTTAAGCCTCTGCCTTTGGCTCTGTCATGATCTCAGAGTCCTGGGATTGAGCCCCACATCAGGCTCTCTGTTCAGCAGGGAGTGTGCTTCCCCCCCACCATCTCTCTGCCTGCCTCTCTGCCTGCTTATGACCCCTCTATCTCTCTCTCTCTGTCAAATAACTAAATAAAGTCTTCTAAAAAAAAATGCAGTTGGTGATTATGCAAGTAGATGTTTGACAACTGGGTCTCCAGGAGAAAAAGCCCTAATAAGTTGGCATTTGCCACTTGTCATGGTATACATACTACTACCATGAGTGACCTTGAGTGACCAGTTCAGTGATGTCACTCAACACAGTTAGAAAGAGATGTGCTTGCTTTGCCCTTGTGCTAACCAGTCTGTGACCCACCACTCAATAACCCTCTGCTTAAAACCCTCTGTGGATTTTTCATGCTTCTAGAATAAAGGTCCAAATCCTTGAAAGAACACCTAAAAGGTGCTGCACGCCTGGCTCCGTTGAATGTTTCCAGGCTCAACTTGTACTGTATTTTCTTGGTTCTCTGCTCCTCGTCCCCCTTGCTGGCAACAAGTTCCTTCCTGCCACAAGGTCATTTTCTGTCTGGGATGCCCCCAGTGCCTCCCACTACAATCTGATTAACAAATGTATCCTTTAAAGCCGTGCCTAAATGTCTCTTCCTCAAGAAAGCCTTTCCAATGCTCTGCCCCAAACATTCCATTTTACACTTTTGTAGCCCGTAGTAACTCATAATGCCATAAGCTGTAAAGCATCTGTCAACACTCTGACTTTAGGTATACTTAGGAAATTATCAATTACTGTTTGTCTTCACACTGTACTCATTTCTAGGAGAATGAACACTCAGATTGTTCCCCAGCGCCTGACACTTGGCACATAGGTGGACTCAGTATATTTTTGGTGGATGGGAGAATGAAAAGACAGATGTTTAAAAGCAAATGGCTGAAGGAAAAGAGTGGGCAAAGCTCTCTAAGTGAACACAATAAAGAAAGCAGAGGTAGCCACTTTAGGGGCAAAGTAAAATTCAAGGTAAAAACATTAAATGAGAAAAAAAGAGGTGGTTTTGTGGCGATAAGATCCATAAAGAAGATGCAGTGGTCACAGAGTTTTATGTACCAAATAATACCAGCTGTTACTGTTAAAAACAAGGAAAACAGGGGCGCCTGGGTAGCTCAGTGGTTAAAGCCTCTGCCTTTGGCTCGGTCATGATCCCAGGGTCCTGGGATCGAGCCCAGCATCGGGCTCTCTGCTCAGCAGGGAGCCTGCTTCCTCCTCTCTCTCTGCCTGCCTCTCTGCCTATTGTGATCTCTGTCAAATAAATAAATAAAATCTAAAGCAAACAAACAAACAAAGAAACAAGGAAAACGGCACACCTGTAGTGTGAGAACTGGACACATCCATGGACGTGAACAGAAAGGACAGAAGTAAAGCTCAGGACACAGAATCCTAACAGAACTGTGAGAAGGGGGAGATTATTCTCAGATGGTGCTGTGATGAATGATTAGGTGTTTAGAAAAAGTGGGTTTGCACCATGACTCCACTGGGATAAAATGGCTCTTTTCAAGTGCTTGTCCTAAAACACTCTTATTGGACACTGGTAACCATCACAGGAAAAGCGTTCTGTATAGTTAAGAAAGTCTGGGAAACAGTACAGTAAGCCAAGTGGATTTCTTCACTGCAAACATTTAAGAGTCTTTGTTGCTGCTGTCCAGTAGACAACGTTAAGGCAAAAATGTAGTACATGCTATTCCCATAACTACTGGAGTATTTCATAAGACTGATGGTTTATATTCTGCAGAAATCACTTGGGAAATGGTTGCTTCAACCGGAAGTGAGATTCTAAAAGACCCTAAATAAATACACACAGATATTTATATGCTTTTATGCAGATGAGCGTGGCTCTCCTAAGCCAAAGAGAAAAGGAAGACACAATTGGGGAAATGGTTGATATGGTCGATGACATAAAATCTTTTGTCTTCTGAATATCATAAAGCAAATGAAAAACGGGGAGTGGGGAATGTAGTTAGAGTTAGGAATGACTTTACTATATAAAAAGTTCTTAGTAATCAATAATGAAAGATTGCCACGTGAGTAGAAGAGTTGGTAAAGAGCAGGAAAGGAGAGCACACACACACAAACTCACATTCACTTCCATCCACCAAATATGTCTGATCACTAAATAGTAGGAAGATGCATATATCACTAGTAATCAAAATAAGGCACATGTAAACAGTTAGCATGATACATTTTGGGGGCTCTTAAATTGGCCATTTTTAAGGATAAAATTCGGTTTAAGCAAAATAAAGCAAAATGGAAACTATCAAATATAGCCCATAGGAATATAAAATTGTTGTACCTCTCCTGCCATTTCAGCCGCACCTATTTATCAAGTCTCTTTCTAAAACTGCCTTTGATTCCGTAATTCCACTGGAGGCAATTTATCGCAAGGGGAAAAAAAAAATCAGAGCAGCCTCAAGATTTATGTATAGGGATGTTTACTATAGCCTTGTTTCTAGCAGCAGAATTATTGGAAGCCGCCCAAATGTCAGCCAGTGATTGGTTAAAGAAATTATGGTATGCCCTGTATGATGAGCTATTATGTAGTCATTAAAAGTTATGACTCAGAAATAGTCACAAAAAAGAATGTTATGTTTAAAAGCATGATGTAAAGCCATATCCAGATTTGGATTTTTATACAAATACATATGTATGCTTATATAACTGGAAATAGACGATGGCAAAAAAATATTAAAATGTTGAGCTATTCTCTCTGGGAAACATTCTGCTTACTTTATAAGCATCCCACCCACACCTCCACAGGTAATCCATCAACCAGGTCTTATCACCTCCATGTCCAGTCCTGTCAACTTTTTCTCCTTCCCCACTCTGACCCCAGTCAGAACCACCACCATCCCTGACCTTGACAAACACAGAAGCCTCTCATTGGCCTCCCTCCCTCCTCTTTTGCCTTTTTTGGTACAAGGCCAATCTCTGTGCAGTAGCTGGCGTTAACTGTTGCCACTGTAAATCAGATCACATTACCCTCCCGCCCCCCAGGGCCCTAGGCCCCTCAAGATCCCAACCTACCTTTCTCACCTCATCCTAAGCCACGCTCCTCTCCCACCATGCTGTGGCCTTTCTGGGCCCTTCTCCTCACCTGCCCCACCTTGGCTTGCGGCTCTCTCTCCCTCTGCCTGTGATGCTCCCCCCTGCTCTTTACATAGCCGATTCCTTCCTACTGGGTCTCAGCTTAAATGTCACCTCCTCTGAGAGGCCTCCTGATCTCATCAGTGTATTTTAATTCCCCACCTAGCTCCCATTACCATCTGATTTTTTCCTTATGTGTCTATTTCTTGATGTATTGTGTAAACTTCCCCCACTAGAATATAAACTCCATCACAGCTTGCTGCATTCGCTCAGAACCCTGCCTTCCCAGGCAATAAATGCTAACCAAATGCACAAACTAGAAAATGAAACCAAATGTGTTTCATCAAAACTGGAGAAGTCCTTGCAGGCTGCCTGGCCAACAGTCTTCCAAAAATAAAACACTCTGGAAAGTCTGCAGGTTTGGAGGGCTGTCCTGCCCTCATGCGGATGCCCCATTGCCAAAGAGTGGCTAATCCCTTCCCTCCCTCACCTCTGAGACCAGAAAATGACTTTAATGGGGAAGGGTGGGTGGAATGGATTTGCAATGTCCCCTGCTTCAGAAACAAATAGCACTATTAGGCTTTTGCAGGTCTCTGGGGGAACTCCTCCAGGTTTTGGTGAATTCCAATGAGCTCCAGTTTTAAACATGCAAGATTTCAGCTCTGGCCTCTAACTCACTGAAAAAGAGAGCAGCTCAGATCATTTCTTTGCCTTCTAACTCCAGGAATTTCTACCCTCCCCCACCACCGCCCCCGCAAACGTGACAGTCTGAGAAGCCAAAGGTAGAGAGTTGAGTGGGGCTGGGTGCCTTTTAATGAGATAGGCCCAAAGAAGCATTCTGTGCTCTTTGGAAGCCACTCCTTAGTACCGCTTACCCAGAACGGGTCCATGACCCCAGCCCACAGCGCAAGAGTGTACCGCAAAGTTGCCAGATTTAGTGTTTGTGGTTTTGACCGTACTATAAAAGTCCCCAGAGCACACTGATTTGTCATGTTGCTGCAGAATAAATTTGAAGTGAGTGTGAACCAAAGCTGCTGTGTGCAAAGAGCTAGTGAGTGGGCCTAGGCAGCGCCCCAGCATCCCATCTCACAGATACTTCCATTTAACCCTGGAGCGTAAGGTCTGTAGGAGGCAAAGTGTGCTTCCTTTTTTCACTGCTGAATCTCTGGTGCCTAAAATAGGGGAGCACATAATAGATGCTCAGTACTTGTCACGTAAGTTAATAACTGAGCAGGCACTTCGCAGTCACTGTGTGCCCCACCCGGCTCAATTCTCACAGCAACTTCATCTCCTCATCCTTGCCCCACCCCCAGAACGTGAGCTTCACAGAAGAGAGCTTGAGAAGCTGAGGTACTACAAACCATGCGTGCAGCTCGTGTCCACTGGGAAGTCCGAGCGTGCTCCCTCTGTGAGGACGTTTTCTGACCCTCCTGTGTTGAGTGAATCTTGGGGGAGAGGCAGGAATGTCGCGGGCAGGAGGACCTGTCTCTACCAGTTAACGTATGCAGAGAGGCAGAGGGACGTACAGAAAAACCACGGGCCGGGGAGTTGTCAGACCTGGGTTCAAATTTCCTCTCCTTTACTAACCAGTGGGTACCTGCACAAATCACAGCCTCTGTGAGCCTCACTCAGCTTCCTCATCTGCTAAAGAGAGAGAGAGAGAGAGAGATGATAAGTCAACCTCACCCGGCTTACACCAGCATAGTGAGGCACAGATGAAAGAGGAGCCGTGATTGGAAAAGCGTCAGATGCTCTGTTCCGTTGGACTGTTAGTGATCACACACCTGCGTTTGGCCCATCGGTGTTTGGGCCCGTTCTTGGGAGTTTGGTACTCTTGAAAGCTTGGGTTGTGTATAAGTGAGTTATTCCATATAAAGTGTTTTGGAGTGTCTTGCACATAGTAATCACTCAGTGTATTCTAGTATTACTGTTCTATTGTTGTAAAAGCCCCCAGGTGCTCCTGCTGGGCCCAGGACACAGTTTTTTGTCTACACCCAGGGTGGCCAGCGAGTTTCACTCTCATGTTCAGGGTATTTACGGTGGTGTAACTAATTACCCCAGATGCCCGTGGCTTAACACAGCTTTTGTATTCGATCTTACACTCACATAAGGAGTTTGGACTTGGTTCAGCTAGGTGATTTTTCTGCTTTAGGTGGCCTTGATCAGGGTCATTTGGGGTGTTCAGCTAACAACTGGGCTCTAACTGAGGATCCTAGCCAATGTCATTCATGTGTCTGCCACCTTGGCAGGGTCCACTGGACCCCATCTTCTCCCGCATGTCATCTCAGAACATTCCCACACCACCTGTACCGCAGGATACTCTGACCTCTCCCATGAGGGCCCAGGACTCCAAAAGCCAGCCAAGATGCCCTTGTGAGCATGCAAGGCTTCTTAGCCTCAGAAGTCCCAGTTACTTCTGTCAAATTTTACTGGTCAAGCAGGGCCAAACCAGATTCAAGGGGAGGGAAACTGAACCGTGCCTCTCAGAGGCATCAGAGAATTTGTTACCATCGTGAATCTACTATGGATGGTGACTCTGATCTGGGAGTGTCTGCCTGGTGATATGAGAGGCAGTGAGAAACCCACACCTGGGCTCAGTGGGAAAGAGTGCGGGGGTTCCCACTCTGTGCCCTGGAAGTGGGGACATGAGTGTCCCATGTTTGCCATCCCGACTTGGAGCCTTCTCCCACTGTCTTACCCTGTTTTCTTCCCATTAACAATTCACTGTGATTGCATCTAACTATTGTCCCCCAGAGAGTTTTATAGAATATTTTATTGTTCACCCCCACTTCGCAGGATCTGTGCCTGGAGCTGATGTCTTTGTCAAGTGCCCTTTGCCCTGAGCCTTGTCCGTGGAGTCCTCTGTGAACACACTGATTGCCATTCTCTCTAGTTGTGTGAAGTCAGTCAGGCAGGGCCAACTAGGCATATCCAATTATGGGTATGTCCTTCCATAAATAGCAAAAATCACAAGTGATTGTATCACCTCTAACTCTACTAAGTAGACTCATGCTGAAAGGTACCATCAGAAATTTGTGGAAGAAAGGAAGGGAGGGAGGAAGGAAGGGAGCAAGACAATGCGCTTATTATTCTGGAAAGCCACATTTCGCTCTTTGTTCTGTAGAATGAGATTCTGATAGGATGAGTTCGGCTAAAGCCGCACACGCGGTGAGGTAAGGCATGCCTGAACAGTTATTCCTTCGTTTCTTTTGCTGGCTCATGAATGCATCTGTAACCAAACTTGGGAGGGTTCTGACTTGTCCGTTCCTCTCCCATGTCCTGCTGAGATGGCAGTGATGAACTGGAGCATTACATTCATTTCCATGGCAACGAACATCATTGTCCTAGGGCCACTCCCGGAAACCTTTGCAAACTCCGCTTTCCCATTATACCCAAGCCCTGGGAGACAAGAGAGTGTGTGCAGACGCAGCAAGACCCACCCCACAGGCCACTGTGTCTGGAGCAAGCCTAGGCTTCAGCAAAGAATGTCTGGCTCCGTGGACCTACAAACAGCAGGTAGAGTAAAGACAATTAACTAAATTGGGTTTTCTGCAATTGTTTCTTCTCTTGTAAAGTTTGCCCCTAGTGTGAAAAATCTCACTTCCAACTTATTTTCCACACCCAGACACCCTTACATCTAGAGTTTGGAAATTGCCTGAATAAGGGGAGATTGTACCTTGCATTTCCTGAGTGCTTTGTGTGTCTTGTGGCCTTGCAGTCTCTCTCAGTTACTAATTATGAGCATTTATTTACAGCTCATATCTCAAATGCTGATGGTATGCAGTTTGCATCTATAACCAATGACTTGCCATTAATCAATAATCAGAGATCTGAAAATAAGAATTTGTGAGCTGTGGTACAGACCCAATTAACCTGAAATAGGAAGGAAAGGGTTTTCACGGAGTTACACCATGGTGTGGGGTGTGCAGTGGGTTCTAGGAAACAACCAAGGGACCCTGACTTCATGCTGAATGGGGTCACCTCCCAGGGGATGGTTTCCTGAGCTTATCATGCTCCATCCTCTCTCCTACAGCTGACCAGGGAGTACAAAAATCCATAATGCCATGAACACAAGTGCCCGAAACTGTCTTCAAGCTTAGGAACCTGGAGGTCGACCCTCAAAGGACAGGCCTCATTTTGAGCAGGGCGGGTTCTAGAACAAGAAGGAGGTTGGCCTTAGCCCCCATCCTTGATGTTTTCTCTGGGCTTCACTCTAAGAGCTCAGCCCACACCCGCTTTCAGCATCATCACCCTCACTACTGGCTTCCTCGCCAGTGTCTGCCTTGAGGATTAAGGGGGCAGCCTCCCCAGTGTTCAGGCTTGCTGGGAGCAGATCTCCACAGATGTTGGCCACCAAAGGGCAAACCAGTTACACCACAGCCAGGACCCAGGTGAGGCCACTCCAGAGAAGAGATTTTCAGAAGGTTATGTCCAGTGGAATCTTACTTGTTTACTCTTAACCCCCTGTGTGGTTTCCTCAGAAACCCACCTCAAGGCAAGGACACCATGACCAAAATCCCTGCATGTGGACAAGAAGGTGCTCCCTTGTTTCTGGAAACAGCTATGATCCAAGGAGGCTGTGTAGAATGTTTCACACGGTACCAGAGCCGCTGCCTGTCAGTTTACTCTTGTGACAGCATCAAAAGTCCAGAGACAGGGAGAGGCAGGGACAGCTCCTTGTCTTATGCCCACACTGCCTGCCACACCTACCCTGGGAATGTGGAATTAACAGAAGAAAAAAAGAGAAAAACCTTTCTAAGAGTCACGTTAAGGTAAATGGTCGAGGAGAAAGGGGCGGCCAGAGTGGAAAGTCCTGAGCAACACTGGCCTCGCACAGGGTGCAGCTGGGAGCCCCTGCCTGGGGCACACCAGGCCCTGGGTGGTCCCCTCCTGTCTGCGCAGGACTGCCTGGCATGGGGTGAGCCACGGAGTGGCTCAGCATCCTCCATTCGTGTGGCCTCGCTGTGGACGTGGGACCCCATCCTCATTCTTCTGTCCTTCCTGCTCTTTTGTCTCTGGATAGAGTGCTGCCTACTGGCCTCTCCACCAAGGGTCCAGGCCGGCCCCAACTGTGGTCCACTCAGAGGTGGTAGTGGGATGAGGTCAATGAGGTCCTTGCTCAGGGACCCTAGGACAAATCCGAGAGCCACAGATCCCAGCCCGGACAGTGCAGCAGGTCCTTCTGCCATGACTTGGGACAGCTCCCATCGTCTGTCTAGCATACCCAGATACGACATACTGCAAGTCTTGCCTGGTGGCACTTGTGTTGGCTACGATCCCTTTTATGTACACCACAGTCTATCAGGGAGGGCACAGGTGTGTGAGAATGAAATTATGACAGGGATAACTTTCAGCCCACTCAAAAGTCATTATCTTAAAAGTAACTTATTCCCAATCTGGCACATCTCCAGGATTATTACTCACACGGGACTTGCAACCTTACAAACTACTGGAAGTTGACATCTGATTTAGAGGGGGATTCTTCCCCCATTAGGGACTTCAGAAGACTCCTTGAAGTAGCCACTTTCCCAGCTCTATCCTTCACCCTTCGTGCATACATAGCCTTTCCAGAAGGATCCACCAGCTGAAGCAATTGTCCTGCGCATCTCCCCAGGAAGACCTAGGCCTGCACACTCCTCTGGTGCCAGGTGACCAGATGAGGCCTCTGAGAAGGACGTAGGATCCCCTGCCCAACCAGGGCTGCCCCAGGGGAGAGGAGGTGCCTGGATCTGCCAGAACCCAAAGCCTCATCTGTCTTGGCTGCAAGAGCTGGAACCCTGGGGCTTCTCAACATGTGGTCCAGCTTTGTGACAGAAGCTCAGCCAGGAAACTGGTGAAAAAGGCACATTGCCAGGCCCTGATTGTCGAGTCCAGGAATCTGCAGTCATGTTCCTAACTCCCCCTCTCACTCCTGTGCTGTGCATTCATGGCTAGAGGCCCCAAGAAGAGCTCCTGTATACATAGATCCCTTCCCCCAGCACACTCCCATCAAGAGGAGTCCAGTGCCTTCCGGGGCCTAAGGAGGCCTAGAGAAGGTGGTCGCCCTACAGATGGGGAAACACAAGCCCCTGCCAGAAGGGTCTCCATCACTCTTACTTCTGTGTCTAGTCCTCAAGAATAGGGTATAGCTGAAGAACCTGATAAGACAAGGGGCCCTTGACTGAGAACATTGTAGAAGCCCCACATTGTGCTGAAGACTGCATGTGAGCCATCTCTCATCCTTGGATAAGGTGCTAGTTGTTTCCTGTAGCTGTAGACTGAGGACCAGAGAGGTTATGGGATTCATCTAAGGCTACACAGCTGGAAAAAGCAAAAGCAGAGTTGTAACCCTGGGCTGGCTGACTCCTCTGGTGACACTACCAGGATCTTCTGGAGGAGATGCTGAGAGCCGGAGCATGACCAGACATCCAGAGACCGAGACGTTGACATAGAACTTGAAATCTCAGCTTACTATTTCTGAAATTTGTGCTGACTTTTGGAAGCCTGGCTTTGGGGCCCTGCCGTGTGATGGCAGCAGGGTTTGTTAAACTAGAAACGGGACTTAGAGGTTCTGCTGGTGAGCTGTTAAAGCAAAGTGGCGAGTCCTCTGCAGGGGGCTTGGGGAGCAGCTGAGTGGGGCTCACACCTTCTCCAGCACCACCAGGCTACAGCTTGGGCCACCTTTGCCTCCACTCCCCCATCACCCACTGACCAGCCCCTCCAGGAGCGCAAAGCCAGGATTGATCACCCCCTGACCCACAGTGCAGCCCAGTTTCTCTGCTGCTAATTGGCTATGGGAGCTGTGCTCTGAGTAATCTGGATTGCAAGCCTAATGCTGTCTGTCAGGAGACCACCTCAGGATATGCTGAAATTGGGGAACAGCCGAGCCCACAGGGCTGCACGGCTCATCTGCCCAGAGCCCCCCCATGGTGAGCCCCGCACTGGGATGCCCTCGTTATGCAGGACACACAAGTCCATGCTCCCTTCAGGTTGGGAAGCAAGACCTCTCTCTCTCATCCTTAGACTCCCAGCTTCTCTCTGCTCCCAACCTTCCTGGGGGACACATCTCTTTGGTCAAGCATAAAGGACAATGCTTAATCTTTGGTGGGCACAGTCTGGATTTTATGAATTTCTAGCTGAGACAGATGGCTTTTTTTTAAATCAGGGGACCCTCTCAAGAACGTTGGAGCAATGAGGGAAGATGAGAGCTCAGGGGAGGTCAAAAACAGTCCAGTTCTACCTCCTCCTTACAGAAGAGCAGGGGGCCAAGGCCGGGGAGGTGAGGGTCATGCCCAGGAGGGGTCCTTGACACTGGATGGGGAGACTGGAGTCTAACTGAGTTGTTCCTGGTTCCCTTCCCCTCACCCCCTCTTCAGTCTCAGACTTCCTTTCCTATGTGTCTGTTCTGTTTCCGCCAGGGTGCAGCCATGGGCCAGGAAGAGATACCACCACCAGCAGGCTGTGGAAGTGTCAGTGAGACAGTCATTGCCTTGGGACTATGTGTTTGGGTCCATTTCCCCAGCACAATGGCCAGTTCCACAGCCTTTGTGTACATCAGAATAAAAACACCCCCAGTAAGCAAACATAGCCTTGTGGGTTCTTGGATTGGCAAGTACATGACATCTCTGTACAGAGAAAACAATGTCCCTTCCTCCAGGCAAATTCAGGCCCTGTTAGGGTGCATGGCTGGGCAAGCAGTGTGTGGACAGGATTTCATTCCCCATGGAACACGTACTGTGCCCGGACTGCGTGGCTCTATGTAGTAGCTGTGAACTAGACCTTAAGGTTTGAGGGCAGAGTCTATGTTTGTCTTGTCCTCTGCTGTATCCCAGGACCTGCTATTCGGCACAGAGTAGGATCACCAAATTATCCAGGGAGTGTATTAATTAAATAATGTTTCTTCCCTGCCCCCCCAGTGTCCTAAGATTCATTGTTTATGTACCACACCCAAGGCTCCATGCAATATGTGCCCTCCTTAATTAATGTTTCAGTGTAAAGTTCAGTGTAAAGTTCAGATGAGTACTTCTTCGGAGAGTTACCCAGAAAAGCTATTCCAAGAACTGAATCTCCAGCAACAGGGACTTAGCTGTCCCAAGGGCCTGGGGAGGTCATTTAGGCTTTGGATCTTTCCTTGTAGGAGCCTGCTGATTATTTTCCCAGCTTTTCTGCTGAACGTCTGAGCTCACATTGAAAACTACGTTCCCTCCTGTCTCTTTCTTAATATCTCAGCACAGCTTCTGCTGTGGGCAGTCGTTCAGCCTCAGGCCTGGCCATGGAATGGCTTTGCCCCCTAGGAAGGGCCTTGTCTTGTATGGGGGAGGAGTTCAGATGCCTTGCTCTCGGGGCCTCCTGCTCGAGTACGAGACCATGTGGGGACAGGCCATCTGAATAACTTAAGAGTAGCTCCTGGGACAAACTTCGGTTTTTTTGGTCACTTTAATGAGATCTTTACATTTAAAAGATGCACAAACTAAAAACTAAATAGCAAAGTGTTTGTTTAAAAATTGATAACAAAGTCACCCATGAAGATAGTCTACATCAAGCATTGACAGTGTCTGGCACAAAACAAGTACTCAATAAATGAGGGCCCCTAGATCTTTTATATCAATATCCTCTTGAAATAGATTAATTCACAATCTAAGATTTGGACACAGTCTCCTATAGGTGAGAAACTTTGCTATGTAAAAGATCTTTGGTTTTGTTTTTACAGATTTCCTGTTAATTGAATCATCTTTTCATTGGGAAGGGAGGGCAGAGCTGGCATTTTCCTGGGCCCACAGAAGCAGGGACTGCTAGGTGCTCTTATTTATTCCTGTGTGTAGCCCCCCCTCTTGGCTTTAGGGCAAAGTTTATTCTCCAATTTTCCGGTATTGGAGCTCAAGATTATTGGACTCCAGTGTCCTTTCCCTTTCATGGTGTTTACAAGGGAGCCCAGTTAGGGCAGTGCTCTGTAGCCCAACTCTATGCCAGAATACCCCATGGCGACCACATGGTCACTGCCCGCTTCCCCGTGTGGACCAGCCTTCCTTGGGCCTACAGAGAGCAGAGGTGTCCTTCAGAGGACGCCATCACCTAGCCACTAGTAGGTCAGCATCACCAGCAGGGAGGCGGCCTAGGTCTGCAGGCCAAGATGAGTCGCAGGGAGCCCGGGTGCCCCTGAATGTTCTAGATAGAATAGCCCACATGACTGCTGGAAACACTTGTCACCATATGCCATTTCCTTGTCTCTGATGTGTAGGATTAAAAATACCATGTTTCATTCCCCGTTTCCAGTTATGTCAGGCTGTGTGTCCCCTAGGTTCTCAGTGAACACCCAGAATCGTCACCCAGTGCCAGGAGAGTGTTTTCGTTGTTCTGATGTGACCTGCTACAACATCCAGGGATGCCACCTGCCCCAGAGCTGCCGCCTGACTCAGTTCTGAGTGACCCCTGAAATCAGGGATGGATGCTCCCTCTGAGGCTGCCAGACAGCATGCCCTTTCTCCCTGGAGAGCTGTCCTGGCCCCATGAGATGGCCGTAGTCCTTTGCCCAGGGGGACATGTGGTGTTGAGTTGGTTAGCTCTGGACCCCCTGTGCGGCTCCTCACTACCACCCTTGGCTTTAGTCTCTGGGCTCCGTGCCCTGGGGAAGGCTCTCGTGCCAGCCTGCAGATGCCCAGCCTCGGTGTACATAGTCAGTGTTCTTTATGGAAGGTTCCTGCCCAGTCACATCTGTCTTCTTCCTGCTCTGTGCAGGCACACGTGGTCTCTGTCATAACTCACCAGGGTGGCCTCATTCTTCGAGAGGAGGAAAATGGGCTGTGTCTCTAACCCCCTTTCCGTCACCACCACAACCCATCCTTCATCACCATGGGCCACCTCCTTTGCACCTCCACCATCACCGCTGTCACTGCCTCCCCCGCCCCGTCCACCTCTATCTCCTGATTCCATTCCCCATTCACTCTCTCCCTTCACCCACTCCTCTCCCCACCATCACCAGCCTTCTCAGCAAACAACTGTTTGGAAACCCTTGTTTGCATGTGCCTGGGGCCACCTTCCTCGTGTCACAGCAGAATCGGGCAGCACCCCTGCCTCTGAGGTTCTGGGACAGATGTGGGAGCATCTCCTGGGGGGGGGGGGGGGCGGCACACGGTGTGCAGGAACTTGGCACAGGAATGCAGTTAACTGAGGCAGCAGAGCAGGGGACCTCACCCCAGGAAGGAAGCGCATGCTCCAGCTCCTGCAGTGCAAATAGGACAGTCAGCCAGAGGTAGCGCCCAGATGGCTTTAGGACCAGGGTTTCTGCCGCTGTAAATGA
This sequence comes from Lutra lutra, assembly GCF_902655055.1. NCBI lineage: Eukaryota > Metazoa > Chordata > Mammalia > Carnivora > Mustelidae > Lutra > Lutra lutra. The sequence goes on along the minus strand of NC_062282.1, from coordinate 72,820,341 downwards.
ATGCAGGTTTGGGTGGCCACCTCCATCAAGGAGAGCAGTGCTGAGGAGTCTTCAGTGGCCTCGGGGGTGCCGGCCAAGAAACATGCTGCCCATTATTTCATTCAGTCAAGAACAAAGCCAGTGTGCCAGCTCCAACCTGTTGTGACACCACTACCAGGGGACCTCTTCTTTCTTCTCCATTTTCCCCCAAGCAGCAACTGTACAAACCGGAGCAGGGCTGTGGGGGGCCAGTGAACTCCCATCTGTTTGCTGTCCCTCTTGCCGCATGCTTGCAGTGCTGGACACCCCAGACCTCATTCTTTAGAACAGTAACCCTCAGAGTGTCTCGGTCAAGATGGCGGAGAAGTAGCAGGCTGAGACTACTTCAGGTAGCAGGAGATCAGCTAGATAGCTTATCTAAAGATTGCGAACACCTACAAATCCAACGGGAGATCAAAAAGAAGAAGAACAGCAATTCTGGAAACAGAAAATCAACCACTTTCTGAAAGGTAGGACTGGCGGAGAAGTGAATCCAAAGCGACGGGAAGATAGACTGCGGGGGAAGGGGCCAGCTCCCGGCAAGCAGCGGAGCAATGGAGCAAACAATCAGGACTTTTAAAAGTCTGTTCCACTGAGGGACATAGCTCCAGAGGCTTAACCGGGGTGAAGCCCACGCGGGGTCAGCGTGGCCTCAGGTCCCACAGGGTCACAGAAGGATCGGGAGTGTCTGAGTGTCGCAGAGCTTACAGGTATTAGAACGGGGAAGCCGGCTACAGAGACAGAGCCGAGGAGTGAGCTCTCAGCTCGGGGTTACCTTGAACCGGTCGCAGGCTCGGTCAGCTCGGAGCGCGGCCGGAGGCCAGGGTGACGGGAGTAATTGGGCGCTGTTCTCTGAGGGCGCACTGAGGAGTGGGGCCCCGGGCTCTCGGCTCCTCCGGGCCAGAGACCGGGAGGCTGCCATCTTCATTCCCGCCCTCCAGAACTCTACGGTGCTCAGGGGACAAAAGCTCCTGAAAGCAACCCTGAGCGGATTCATCCCGGCCCCTGGTAAGGGCGGTGCAACTCCGCCTGGGGCAAAGAGAATCACTTGAGAATCACTACAACAGGCCCCTCCCCCAAAGATCAACAAGAAACCCAGCCAGGACCAAGTTCACCTACCAAGGAGTGCAGTTTCAATACCAAGGAGAGCATCGGAATTCCAGAGGAGGAGAAAGCAAAGCACGGAACTCATGGCTTTCTCCCCATGATTCTTTAGCCTTGCAGTTAATTTAATTTTTTTTTCTTTTTCAATTTATTTTTCTTCTTCTGCTAAATTTTTTTAACTTTTACCCTTTTTTAACGTTTTTTAACTAGTTTATCTAATATATATGTATTTTTTTCCTTTTTATATTTTTTCTTTATTGGTTTTCTTTTTTTAATTGTTTCTTTTTTTTTTTTTTCTTTCTGAACCTCTTTTTATCCCCCTTTCTCCGCCCTCACGATTTGGGATCTCTTCTGATTTGGTTAAAGCATATTTTCCTGGGGTTGTTGCCACCCTTTTAGTATTTTACTTGCTCCTTCATCTACTCTTATCTGGACAAAATGACAAGGCGGAAAAATTCACCACAAAAAAAAGAACAAGAGGCAGTACCAAAGGCTAGGGACCTAATCAAAACAGACATTGGTAATATGTCAGATCTAGAGTTCAGAATGACAATTCTCAAGGTTCTAGCCGGGCTTGAAAAAGGCATGGAAGATATTAAAGAAACCCTCTTGGGAGATATAAAAGCCCTTTCTGGAGAAATAAAAGAACTAAAATCTAACCAAGTTGAAATCAAAAAAGCTATTAATGAGGTGCAAACAAAAATGGAGGCTCTCACTGCTAGGATAAATGAGGCAGAAGAAAGAATTAGCGATATAGAGGACCAAATGACAGAGAATAAAGAAGCTGAGCAAAAGAGGGACAAACAGCTACTGGACCATGAGGGGAGAATTCGAGAGATAAGTGACACCCTAAGACGAAACAACATTAGAATTGGGATTCCAGAAGAAGAGGAAACAGAGAGGGGAGCAGAAGGTATATTGGAGAGAATTGTTGGAGAGAATTTCCCCAATATGGCAAATGGAACAAGCATCAAAATCCAGGAGGTTCAGAGAACCCCCCTCAAAATCAATAAGAATAGGTCCACACCCCGTCACCTAATAGTAAAATTGACAAGTCTTAGTGACAAAGAGAGATCCTGAAAGCAGCCCGGGAAAAGAAGTCTGTAACGTACAATGGTAAAAATATTAGATTGGCAGCAGACTTATCCACAGAGACCTGGCAGGCCAGAAAGAGCTGGCATGATATATTCAGAGTACTAAACGAGAAAAACATGCAGCCAAGAATATTATATCCAGCTAGGCTATCATTGAAAATAGAAGGAGAGATTAAAAGCTTCCAGGACAAACAAAAACTGAAAGAATTTGCAAATACCAAACCAGCTCTACAGGAAATATTGAAAGGGGTCCTCTAAGCAAAGAGAGACCCTAAAAGTAGTAGATCAGAAACAAACAGAGACAATATACAATAACAGTCACCTTACAGGCAATACAATGGCACTAAATTCATATCTCTCAATAGTTACCCTGAATGTTAATGGGCTAAATGCCCCAATCAAAAGACAGGGTATCAGAATGGATAAAAAAACGAAACCCATCTATATGTTGCCTACAAGAAGCTCATCTTAAACCCGAAGACACCTCGAGATTTAAAGTGAGGGGGTGGAAAAGAATTTACCATGCTAATGGACATCAGAAGAAAGCAGGAGTGGCAATCCTTATATCAGATCAATTAGATTTTAAGCCAAAGACTATAATAAGAGATGAGGAAGGACACTATATCATACTCAAAGGAACTGTCCAACAAGAAGATCTAACAATTTTAAATATCTATGCCCCTAATGTGGGAGCAGCCAACTATATAAACCAATTAATAACAAAATCAAAGAAACACATCGACAATAATACAATAATAGTAGGGGACTTTAACACTCGCCTCACTGAAATGGACAGATCATCCAAGCAGAAGATCAACAAGGAAATAAAGGCCTTAAATGACACACTGGACCAGATGGACATCACAGATATATTCAGAACATTTCATCCCAAAGCAACAGAATACACATTCTTCTCTAGTGCACATGGAACATTCTCCAGAATAGATCACATTCTTGGTCCTAAATCAGGTCTCAACCATTATCAAAAGATTGGAATCATTCCCTGCATATTTTCAGAGCACAATGCTCTGAAGCTAGAACTCAATCACAAGAGGAAATTTGGAAAGAACCCAAATACATGGAGACTAAACAGCATCCTTCTAAAGAATGAATGGGTCAACCAGGAAATTAAAGAAGAATTGAAAAAATTCATGGAAACAAATGATAATGAAAACACAACGGGTTCAGAATCTGTGGGACACAACAAAGGCAGTCCTGAGAGGAAAATATATAGCGGTACAAGCCTTTCTCAAGAAACAAGAAAGGTCTCAGGTACACAACCTAACCCTACATCTAAAGGAGCTGGAGAAAGAACAAGAAAGAAACCCTAAACCCAGCAGGAGAAGAGAAATCATAAAGATCAGAGCAGAAATCAATGAAATAGAAACCAAAAAAACAATAGAACAAATCAATGAAACTAGGAGCTGGTTCTTTGAAAGAATTAATAAGATCGATAAACCCCTGGCCAGACTTATCAAAAAGAAAAGAGAAAGGACCCAAATAAATAAAAATCATGAATGAAAGAGGAGAGATCACAACGAACACCAAAGAAATACAGACAATTATAAGAACATACTATGAGCAACTCTACGCCAACAAATTTGACAATCTGGAAGAAATGGATGCATTCCTAGAGACATATAAACTACCACAACTGAACCAGGAAGAAATAGAAAGCCTGAACAGACCCATTACCAGTAAGGAGATTGAAACAGTCATCAAAAATCTCCAAACAAACAAAAGCCCAGGGCCAGATGGCTTCCCCGGGGAATTGTACCAAACATTTAAAGAAGAACTAATTCCTATTCTCCTGAAACTGTTCCAAAAAATAGAAATGGAAGGAAAACTTCCAAACTCATTTTATGAGGCCAGCATCACCTTGATCCCCAAACCAGACAAGGATCCCATCAAAAAAGAGAACTACAGACCAATATCCTTGATGAACACAGATGCAAAAATTCTCACCAAAATACTAGCCAATAGGATTCAACAGTACATTAAAAGGATTATGCACCACGACCAAGTGGGATTTATTCCAGGGCTGCAAGGTTGGTTCAACACCCGCAAATCAATCAATGTGATACAACACATTAATAAAAGAAAGAACAAGAACCATATGATACTCTCCATAGATGCTGAAAAAGCATTTGACAAAGTACAGCATCCCTTCCTGATCAAAACTCTTCAAAGTGTAGGGATAGAGGGCACATACCTCAATATTATCAAAGCCATCTATGAAAAACCCACCGCAAATATCATTCTCAGTGGAGAAAAACTGAAAGCTTTTCCCCTAAGGTCAGGAACATGGCAGGGATGTCTGCTATTCAACATAGTACTGGAAGTCCTAGCCTCAGCAATCAGACAACAAAAGGAAATTAAAGGCATCCAAATCGGCAAAGAAGAAGTCAAACTATCACTCTTCGCAGATGATATGATACTCTATGTGGAAAACCCAAAAGACTCCACTCCAAAACTGCTAGAACTTGTACAGGAATTCAGTAAAGTGTCAGGATATAAAATCAATACACAGAAATCAGTTGCATTTCTCTACACCAACAACAAGACAGAAGAAAGAGAAATTAAGGAGTCCATCCCATTTACAATTGCACCCAAAACTATAAGATACCTAGGAATAAACCTAACCAAAGAGACTAAGAATCTATACACAGAAAACTATAAAGTACTCATGAAAGAAATTGAGGAAGACACAAAGAAATGGAAAAATGATCCATGCTCCTGGATTGGAAGAATAAATATTGTGAAAATGCCTATGCTACCTAAAGCAATCTACACATTTAATGCAATCCCTACCAAAGTACCATCCGTTTTTTTCAAAGAAATGGAACAAATAATCCTGAAATTATATGGAAACAGAAAAGACCTCGAATAGCCAAAGGAATATTGAAAAAGAAAGCCAAAGTTGGTGGCATCACAATTCCGGACTTCAAGCTCTATTACAAAGCTGTCATCATCAAGACTGCATGGTACTGGCACAAAAACAGACACATAGATCAATGGAACAGAATAGAGAGCCCAGAAATAGACCCTCAACTCTATGGTCAACTCATCTTCGACAAAGCAGGAAAGAATGTCCAATGGAAAAAAGACAGCCTCTTCAATAAATGGTGTTGGGAAAATTGGACAGCCACATGCATAAAAATGAAATTGGATCATTTCCTTACACCACACACGAATATAGACTCAAAATGGATGAAGGACCTCAATGTGAGAAAGGAATCCATCAAAATTCCTGAGGAGAACACAGGCAGCAACCTCTTCGACCTCAGCCGCAGCAACATCTTCCTAGGAACATCGCCAAAGGCAAGGGAAGCAAGGGCAAAAATGAACTATTGGGATTTTATCAAGATCAAAACCTTTTGCACAGCAAAGGAAACAGTTAACAAAACCAAAAGACAACTGACAGAATGGGAGAAGATATTTGCAAATGACATATCAGATAAAGGGCTAGTGTCCAAAATGTATAAAGAACTTAGCAAACTTAACACCCAAAGAACAAATAATCCAATCAAGAAATGGGCAGAAGACATGAACAGACATTTCTGCAAAGAAGATATCCAGATGGCCAACAGACACATGAAAAAGTGCTCCACATCACTCGGCATCAGGGAAATACAAATCAAAACCACAATGAGATATCACCTCACACCAGTCAGAATGGCTAAAATGAACAAGTCAGGAAATGACAGATGCTGGCGAGGATGCGGAGAAAGGGGAACCCTCCTACACTGTTGGTGGGAATGCAAACTGGTGCAACCACTCTGGAAAACAGCATGGAGGTTCCTCAAAATGTTGAAAATAGAACTACCCTATGACCCAGCAATTGCACTGCTGGGTATTTACCCTAAAGATACAAACGTAGTGATCCGAAGGGGCACGTGCACCCGAATGTTTATAGCAGCAATGTCTACAATAGCCAAACTATGGAAAGAACCTAGATGTCCATCAACAGACGAATGGATAAAGAAGATGTGGTATATATACACAATGGAATACTATGCAGCCATCAAAAGAAATGAAATCTTGCCATTTGCGACGACGTGGATGGAACTAGAGGGTATCATGCTTAGCGAAATAAGTCAATCGGAGAAAGACAACTATCATATGATCTCCTGATATGAGGGAGAGGAGATGCAACATGGGGTGTTAAGGGGGTAGGAGAAGATTAAATGAAACAAGATGGGATTGGGAGGGAGACAAACCATAAGTTATTCTTAATCTCACAAAACAAACTGAGGGTTGATGGGGGTAGGGGTGTTGGGAGAAGGGGGGTGGGGTTATGGACATTGGGGAGGGTATGTGCTATGGTGAGTGCTGTGAAGTGTGTAAACCTGGCGATTCACAGACCTGTACCCCTGGGGATAAAAAATATATTATATGTTTATAAAAAATAAAATAAAATAAAATAAAATAAAAAAAGAACAGTAACCCTCAGCCCCAGGAGCTCAGGGTTGCTTGCTAAGCCCTTAGAACTTCAGGCCCGTGAAGGAAAAATAGAATGTTTGGCAAGAGTTTCTTTTAAAGTTAAGCTGAATGACCTAATTAAATACATCATTTTCAAATGAATCGTGGAATTTCTAATGCAGAGTGGAATTGTTAAACTTGACAGATTTCTGCACTTGAGAATTGTCTGAGAATCACTTTTTTAGGATGACACTCCTCTCTTCTTGCTCTCCCTCACACCCCGGGTGACAAATCCCTGCCGCCGGTCCACACCTCTTTCCCAAGCCATAGGCTCACAAAGCCAGCAGATGGCCCTGTCCTGTTCTTCCCTGAAAACACCAAATTCCTCCCTACCAAAGGGACTTGGCACTTGGTCGGTCCTCAGAGCCTCTCCAGTTTGTTCCCTCACCCTATGTGGGTCCCTGCTGAAAAGCCCCCTCCTCCAAGAGGCCTTCCCTGACCACCTTATCCAAAGAGCCCCTCTCACCCTTCACTCCTCGCCCCCTTCCCCACTTCTCTTTTTCTTCACAGCAATGTCACTTGTCTGTCTCCACGTTTCGAATAGAGGCTCCATTAAGGGAGGGATTTTCTGTGCTTGGGTTACTGCTGTCTCTAGCACGTACAAGAAGGCTTAGCATGCAGTAATGCTCAGTATATATTTGAGTGAATGAATGAACAAATGAACAAATGGAAAAGAATAATTCCCACCATTGTTTGCTGCCCCTTCTACCCAGCTCTGTGTCCCCCAAGAGGACCAGAGAGGCTCACTTGGATTCTCCCAAGGACAGCATCTGGGAATCATTTCTGAAGAGTGCTCCTAGGGTGTCAAAAACAGCTCTACTTCTGGGGCCATCTTGCCAGTGTCACCAAGAGGCAGGGTCATGGCCATCTCAGACACTATGCACCAAGAGGGATAAAGAGCTCAGCACACAGGAAGACGAGGCATTCAAACTGCACTGTAGGCCGGGGTCCTCCAGGAGGGAGTGCCCAGAGAACCGGCAGGGGAGTCCAGCTCTAACTGCAGAATTTGTAGGGCCCACTGCAAAACAAAACCGTGGCACCCGGCCTCACAGCCCCATAGGCCCCCTGACTCAGACCACTGCCACAGGCCTCCTGCAAGAGCTTGCCCCTCAGCACCAGGGGCTGTTCAGAGTCTTACCTGAAGGTGAGCAAGAGGCCTCCACTGTTGGTACCATGGTGCTGTCAGCCTGGGGCAGGGACAGCTGCCACCATGGCCCTGCCTGCCGGGGTGCATCCAGGTGATACCCTGCCCACACCTGCACCCCACCCAGGCCCCCACCAAGGTGGGGAGGGCAAGCACAAAACTCAGACTCCCTCCCCCAACATGAGCCCTTCACCACCTTAGGTGGCAACGGAGGTTACCTAGAAGAAGGCCACTCAGCGAATGGGGGCTGAGGAGCCGACAGCAGAGAGCCATCCTGGGGAGGCCAGGAGACAGGATGTGTGAGGAACACATGCACGCTGGGGCCCCAGCTCCTACACAGATCTTCACTCTTCCACTGGACTTTCCTTATGAAACACAAATTTAGAGGTAATTGTTAGGTATTTTAAGACTATAACCTCAAAGCATTTAACACCAAGCACAGGGACCCTCTGAGTGCCGAGCCTGGGTCTTTGCACCCATCCCACACCCATGAAGCCAGCCCTGGCTGTAGGGCTGGAACCGAGGATTAGCCAGGCTGCCCTGTGACCCTCTCCAGCTTTGGAAGCTCCTCTGTGGTGGGAGCAGCTTTGGATAACTGCCAGCCTCTTGTGACTTCCCACTCTTGCTGTGTGGCCACACTGTAGTTTGCAGTCACAGAGTTCTACCAAGGAACTTGCCCAAGAACCCTGCCTGAGGGGACCCATCATCCTCTGAGAGCGGGCCAGAGCCTCTCTATCCCATCTGTATGGGAGGGGGGAGAGTGCTGGATTACTGGGCAAGAATTGGATGGAATGTGAAGATTTCTTAGATTTCCATTTGTGATCATTTAGTCTCAAGTGTTGTCCTGGGGAAAAAAGTATAACCTGAATATGGATTTTTTTAAATTGAAGTATAATTTACATACAAAGAAATGCCTAGAACTTTGTGAATGATTTTTGACACATGTATACACCATCACTCAAATGAAGACATGAAATGTTTCTATCATTCTAGAAAATGATCCAGGTCCCTTTCCAGCCAACCCTTCCATATCCAGAGGCCATCCCTATTCTAGTTCTTACCACCATGGATAAATGAGTTCAGGTATTCCCGAAATTCATGTAAGGAGAACTCTGCAGAAGGGATCTTTTGGTTCTGACTTCCTTCACTCCCCATAACATTTCAGAGTTTTGTCATCATTAGTAAATCAGGTCCTTCTTATTGGTGAGTAGTATTTGCACTGGATGAGTATATCACAGTGTGCAGAGTCATTCTTGCTGATGGACATGACATTGTTTCCATTTGGGGACTATTAAGAATAAAGCTTCTATGAATGTTTGTATTTATGTCCTTTTATGTCCATAGGCTTTCATTCCTCTTGGGTAAATAAATACTTACAGATGGCAAATAAATACATTTAAAGATGATGAACAGGATTAGTCACTGGGAAATGTAGGTTAAAAACACAATGATATACTATTACATAGCTCTTCAAATGGCTAAATCTTAAGACTGGTCATAGCAAGTGTTGACAAGGACCTGGGGGAACCAGAATACTCATAGAGTTCTGGTGGAAATGATTTCTGTTGTGGTGATTTTTTTCTTATCTTTATTTTTTCTTCCTTCTACTTTTTTTAATATTCTTTCTTCTTTCTTCTTGAGCGGGAAGCTTTGTTCATTGTCTTTTGACTTCCATCATCTTTGATGAGAAGTGAAGCATCACTGTTACTATTGTTTTCTTGAAGGTGATGTATCTTTTTCCTTTTGGCTTCCTGTTATGGTTTCTTATTACCTTTGGTTTTTAGGAATTTGATGATGATTTACCTTTGTGGTTTCCTTTGTGTGTTTATTTTATTTGGGGTTCACTTACCTTCTTGGATATTGGATTGATGTCTTTAAGTTTTATAGATTCTTAACAGTATCTTTTCAAATATTCCTTCTGCCTTATTCTTTCTCTCCTCTCCTGGTAAAACTCCAGTACATGTATGTGAGTCCTATCCCACGGTTCACTAATGATCTGTTCAATATCTTTGGCTCCGTGCTTCAGTTAGGCTTTTTCTATTATTGCCTTGTCTTAATTTATTCATCCCATTTCCTGCTGTGTCCAGTCAGCTTATCCTTAATAAACTCTATTTGGTAAATCCTTTATTTCAGATTTTGTGTATTTCAGTTTTATTAAAGACACATTCTTCTTCAATTTCATTCACTTAAACATATATTCCTTCTCTGCTGTCCCATGACTTCAATAAAACTTAAGAATTTAGATCTTCTGGCGTTTCCTGGTTGTTATAATGGGGAAAACCATCTTCTGCAAACTTCTCGATCCAAGACAGAAGTAGAATTCTGTGTATGAAATTTGAGATGTCCTATTTTTCCCCAACATTTTGCATATTACTAGAAAATTACAGGAATAGTACAAAGAATTCTCATATATCCTTCACCCAAAGAGCCCATTCACATTTTGCACACTATCCTAATCATGTTTTTTTCCAGTAAGGGAATTCAAACCAGATTGCTCATGACACTTTGTTGTTATCTGTCCTCAGCCTGTTTGCCTCAATTCAGAACAGCTCTTCAGGCCTTCCTTGCTCTACATATCTTTAATGTTTTTAAACATTTTTAACATCTTAAACATCTTTAATGTTTTTAAAGATTATAGACCAGTCATTTTAATGATGTCCCTCAATTTGATTTTGTCTGATGTTTCCTCTTGAGTACATTGAAGTTATGAATTTGAGGCAGGAATATAACTGAAGGTCTGCTGAGTTCTTCCCCTGTGTCCCATCAAGTAGGAATCAATGACAACTTGTCCCATCACTGCTAATGTTAACTTGGATCACTCAAATGAGGTAATAACTCACAGCTTTCTCCAGTGTAGAGTTGCTCTGTTTTTCCTTTGAAAATAATAAATGTTTAGTAATGAGATATTTTAAACTGTAAATATCCTGTTACTCCCCTTTCACCCATGAGTTTCAGCATTTATTGGCTTCTTTTGGCCTGAATGAAAACTTCCTCATTTTATCATTTCTTCTACATTTATTAATTGAAATTCTATAAGAAAGAATTTTCTCTTTTCCCCATTTGCTTACTTTTTAAAAATCAGGTTGGGTGTGTGAATTTCTCTTTATTCAATAGAATATTATCTGTTTCTATCATTTAATATCAGGCTCAGAAAGTTATAAATTTGGTCAGTGAGAGCTGCTTTGAACTGTCCTCCGTGTTTTTTGATATGCCCATGATTTTTTAAGTGCTTCCCTACATTCTGGCACAAAAAGATACTCAGAGCTCCTCTTAGACATTGCCTGCCTGTTTCCTGGCACAAACGAAAGAGACTTGTTTCCCTTTAGTGGTGAACTGCATTTAGAAATGAGAGTTAAAAGTGCTCCTTACTACTGGGGTTTTGCTGCTCCCAGAAACTCTCAGAGAAGAGACATAGGAAATGTCTTTATGTCCATATTCATCCTGAAAGCCATGATCCATCACATCAATACCTCCCGTGTCAGTCCATCCATAGGGTTCATTCTAGCTTTCCTTTTTCCCATTTTTGCAACCCTCTTCTTCAGTGAAAAACCTAACTCCCACTACCCTCAGTGTGCTTATTCATTGCTAAGTCTCCATATATATAAATTAATCTTTGGACCCCTATCAGACTGCTGTTTCCCTCAGCCATATCCCTGTGTGGACCCTAGTCCCACCCTTGCCACCACCCAGCTGATACACCTACCAGAACCAACTTGGCCACAATTCCTCGGTACCCTGCCTTTTGAGGGCCTGACCCCAACTCGATAACCATGGTACTCTGCTGCCTTTCTGTGAACCACGAATTTTTGTATCATTAGAATTTGCTGTCCTTGGAATGAAAAGTGACAAGTCATTCTGACATGTTTAAAGTTGAGATGATAAGTAATGCTTTTTGTCATGAATGAAAGATAATTTTGTCTTTGTTGATATGACCTGTTTAGAAGGATATTTCAACTTCTAATGCTGTTTAATTCTGTCCCTATAACTAACATTGAGCTGGTACTTACTATGGAATGATGTCTGCACAGGCTTTAGGTAGATATACGTCAGCAGGAACTGAGCCACACTTTGCAAGGCTACTGCCTCAGGAGGGCAGGACCAGTCAAAAACAGGCTTGTTCTGATCAGTATCAACTAGTGATCAGGTGGCCCTGTAGGCTGGAGACCTACACTGTGCTGGGCCTTCCCGAAACAAGGCGTTGCTTACTCAGGTCATTCACACTCAGCTCAGTCTTGCCTGTTTCTTTTATCAGAAGTGGTCCAAAAGGGGTCAGTCAGTGACTGCATGTCTGTCACCAGCCACATCTGCCTATTGCCGAAAGTACTGCCACTCAGAGACTCCTACTCGGGGTTTCCATGCAGAAGACAGGGACGCAGCTTATTGCTGGTATCTGTGTCCTTTCTTTCTCTATGGCACCCCAGCAATAGACTTCTCCTTATTGTTGGAGGTCCTGCTGATGGGAAAGTTTCAGTTTGCTTTCAACATGCAGGTGGACTTGGGAAAACTAAAATCGGCTCTCCGTCAGCAACCCCAGCCTTTCCTGAGTCTCTCCTGCCACAGAAACTCTTCTCCCTGCTCTCCCAAGTACAGACTGATGGTGCGTTGAACAGAATATCTTTGTATTTATTTCCGAGTGTTTTTGAATTGTTGCATTCTCTTTTAAAACTTCATTATCTGACTTTTGCCTCTGGCAACATGGCAGATAAATATTTGTTAAATCCTTTGAAGCACTGATGTACTGGTAAGGAAAGACTTAGAGGTTGAAAAGACAAGTGAAATTAGGAATGCAGAGAACTCGAGTAGCCCTGCAGCTGGCTTTCCCTGGACAGCCCGGCCAAGATAGGTGACCTTGAGCTCTCATTTGCACACCTTACATCATTCAGGGTACCAAGGACACATCCCAGGGGCCTTCCAAGGGGGATGTATTTGGAAAATGTTCCTCACCCCACATACACACGAGGGATGCCAAAGGATTGCATCTGCAGCAGAAGGGCGAATGAGAAAGATACCAAGTGACTGTAAGAAGGTGTGCAGCAATTCCCGGCATGAGGTGAGAGATAGCAAGAGGGCAGAGCAGGACAAAGTGCCTGATAATGTGTAGTCACATGCCGATCTTCACAAGGAATTACAGTGCAAGTGCAAAGCACCCAAACAATCTCAAGCATACATTTAGTGTAACCCTGAACAAGGGAGTCCTTGGGTACCCAGAGCAATCAAGACAAGCCCATCTTCACACCATGCCTTGGGAACTCTTAGAGAGAAACCTTCAGGAAATGTGAGCTCATTAAAAAAAATAACAAAACCTTAAAACCCCGTGGGTTAAGGCAGCACGTTGTAATCAGCATGAAGAACAACGGGATACAGCATATAAAATATGTCTGTTGAATATTTTTTAAAGATTGAAAGTAGGATTAAAAGTGAAGAGGCTATACAAATAACCAGCCACCTCTGTGCAAGATGAAATAAAACCTCTAGAAATAAAAATTTCAAAGCTAAGGACTCTGTGGGAGAGGGTAAGAGTAGATTAGAAAAAGCCGAAGAGGAAATTCAGGAGCTGGAAGATGAATTTGGAAAAATTACACACAGTGCAGCACAGGAAAACTACACATGGGAAATGTGAACAAGATAGAGGAGAGGTTGAGACAGAGGAGAGAGAATTTGCAACACAGGTCTCATCAGAATCCCCAAAGAGAAGAAACAGGAAAGAAGCCATGGAGCAGAGATAATATTTAAAGAGAGATGTCTGAGTTTTCACAAATTGATGAAACACAAGAATCCTCACTTCCAGGAAACCCAGTGAATGACAAGCAGAATAAATGCAGAGAAACCTGCCTGCTTACATCAGAGAGAAGCTGCAGAAAACCAAAGAAATCCTAAAATTACCCATATGGGAATAAAACATTGTCAGCTGACCTCTCAAGAACAACAGAAGTCCAAGAGCAGGGGAATAAAATGTTTATTGAATTGAGGGGAAAAATTGCTAAACATAGAATTAATTACACAGCATTAATTATTCTTTAAAATGAAGACACTAGATATTTTAGACACACATAACTAAGAAAATGTGAGGCATAAAAAGAAATTAAGAGAAATAATGAGCTAAGGTGCTCTTGTCATGTATTTAGGTCACAAAAGGAGTGTTTGGAGTTTATATGTTCTAAGGTTCTTTCTACGGGGGTATTTAATTTTTATCTGAGTCAAAGAAAAAAATGTAAGGTGAAATAAGGAAACAAAAGAGTGAAAGAGAAATATAGAAAAAGGCAATAAACAACCTCGAGTATCTCGAGTAATGAGATAGTTATACAGTGGACGCTGTAAGAGAAAATGAATGAATTCCAGTATGAGGTGCGTGAAGCCACACAGTGTCAGAACAAAGGAATGAAGTCTCAGATAAGTAAATACAGTATGAGTGATTCACTTATGTAAAATAAAATTCAGAAACATTTAGAACAAGCAGCATATTGCATAGAAATACAAAGAGTAAGATCGAACAACAAAGCAAAAGCAAGGCAAGAATAAACACAAAATTGAGGATAATGTTTACCTCTGAGTAGAAATGAGGGGGCTATGGAGAAACTCGGAACAGAGAACACTGTTCTTTTTCTTGAAATGGGTCCATGAGTACATAATTGCTCCCCGTGTTGCAGTCTTTACGCTGTCCATGAAGTATCCTTTCACAGTCATTATTTAATAAAAATAATTTAGCCATTTACAGTTATTTGAATTTGACTTGTATGTGGTGTGAGACAGGGTTCCAGTGTGATAGTTTTCCAGGTGGAGAGCTGGTTGCCCAGCACCATTTGTTAGGTGCCTCTCCTTTCCCCAGGGCAGTGGTCACTCTGGTCATACACCAGACTTTCATGTATATACACTGGGATATATTTCTGGATCCCCTCTCCTATTTTATTGCCGCATCTACAGTCCTTGATTTGTCTCTTCCTCACTCTGTATCACTGGCGCGATCACAGCACTAGCAGCTTTGTGGTTGGATATTCTGATAGCAGAGATAAAGGCACAAATCCCTTCCCTTTTCTTTTTTTATTTTCCTTGGTTATCCAGGGTCACTTACTCTTCCAAATGAGCTCCTTAAGATCATTTCATCCCCTTTCTAAAGGATTGCATTAAATTTGTAAATTTATGGTAATGTATTTCCACCCAAGAATAAGAAATGCTTTTGCATTTGTTCAAATCTTATTTTATGACCTTCAATAAGATTTTATGGTCATTTTGTATTGGTCCTATGGCTTTCTTGTTAAATTTATTCATAAATATTTTATGATTTTTACCATTATTATGAGTGGTCAGTTTTTCCCTTTACCATTTCTAATTATTTATTGCTAATGAAGAGAAGAATGATTAATTTTGGCATATTTATCGTCTATTCAACCACCTCATCATAACTCTCTTGCAGTTTAATATTGTCCCTGGAGTCTCTGTAAGTATACAGATACATGGTCAGCAAAAAGATAGAGTTGTCAGTTACCTTTTCTAAATTTTTACTGATTATTTCATTTTCTTGTCTTTTTATACTTCCTTTTTGAATAAAAATGGTGATGACAGGTGTCCCTGTCTGGCTCCTAATTTTAACTGGAACGGTAGTTGGCCATTTAAGGTACCATGTTTAAGTTTTCCTCTATTTCTTTTTCCTTAGCCAGACAGGGACACCTGAGCCAAAATCAAGAGTCAGACACTTAACTGACTGAGCCTCCCAGGTGCCTCCTTTTTATTTCTATTTTTGCTCTGGGCTTTGAGATATGTCCTGTACTTGATCATGGAGGCCAGTAATTTGAGTCTCCATAGTGACCATTCTGTCCTTAAATTCTTCTGATTTTCTTTTTGGCTCAAAAATCATAGTTCTTTTGAAAACCCTTCTTTGAGCAGTGCTCGGATCTCCTGGCGTTCCAGTACCACATTGTCTCTGTTAAATTGTCATCCTCTTCCTCTGGCTGTTCCAGTTTTGGTCATTCATCTGAGCCCCCTCCTGTAAATGGTTATTTCCCACCGCCTTTCACTGGGTCTCAAGTTCACACAGTGAAGGACCTTAAAGCAGCGGTCTCATCGACAGAGCCTGAGATGGGGTTGGCCAACGCTGGGGGGGTCTCCGTATGGGAGTAGACAGCTTGTAGGGCTCCTGTGGAGAGCTGGAGGAAGCCTCCTACTCTCTGGTCAACATGTGCTCTCCTATACTCAGGGATAGAGCAGACAGTCTACTCATTTAGGCAGGAAAGCCAGCTTCCCATGAGCCTCTGTGCCCACCTGTCAGAGGCCTCAGCAGCTGCTTGGCTCAGACAAGCCCGATGGTGGGTGCTGACAAGAGAAGAAAAGATATTCTTTTTGATCCAGTTACTAAGCTTTGTTTTGATATTATGGCTGCTAATCCCATTGAGAGCAAAGGACAGATCTTTGAGAAGAGAAACTAACACCCTCCTGATTGGAAAATAGTAAATTTTTCTGTGCTAATATTAGATATTTTATTGAGCTCCATTTTAAAAAAAATAAATAGCAGAATAATCAAGGAGACGAGGATGTTATTCTCTCTAGTTGTGAGACACATCTGTGCTAAGTGATCTACAAGGCCAAGTGTCGACCTGAGGGCGGCTCTTATGCAGCTGGTAAAGGGCCCTAGAAGAAAGTAGGGCTCCCTCCGCGCTCGTAAGTCTGGAGTATAAATGTGGGGGAGCACCACAGTGCCTCATGCATGGAGAGTGCCTCATGCTGAGTGTCTGCACGATAATCCTTGAAATAATTGGAAGCAGCCTGTGGTGTCATGGCCTTGAATCATTAGTTGGTGGAGAGGCAGGAAAGAACCCACGTAATGAGGTATCCGCGAGAGAGTGGAGACCCATCAAGAGTGGCAACATCTGGCCCCCTCAGCTCGAAGATGCAGGGAGCCCCGAGGAGCCAGAGAAGGGGAGAGGAGAGCTTGGTACCGGGAGGAAAAATGAGGGGTCTGGTGACAGAGAATAAGACAGATGCAAGCTGAAGAGGATTTAGGCAAAGAACGGGAGCTTGGGGACAGGAATATATTTGGAGGAAGCGCTCTAAAACAAAACCATTTTGCAAAAGAAACTCTCCCAAGGGCAAAAATCCTATTGTGTTTCAAATTTTTATGCAGCTTTTCTTTTTTAGAAGGTCTCTGAAATAACCCTTCACAAGCCAGTTGAGACAGCTGGATAGGGCAGACAGAGGCAAAGAGAAAGAAGAGAGTCTTGTACTTTTATTATAGCCAGAGACATGCAAGTTAAGACATGAGTTTTTGTACACCAAGTTCACAGGCACGAGGCTGTTTTTCACATCTCACCGGATCTCTACAGAAGCCCTTCATGCTCCTGTTCAGGAAGCTTGAGGAGGCTCACACAGGAAGGAGACTTGCTGTGATAGAACCCAGGTCTCAAACTCTCACCCTAAGTTTTCCATACCATTCACTCTGCCCACTACTCACTGTGTCACCGTATCACCTTCCTTAAAACCTCCGACCTCCAGTGACTCAGTTTTGGGTGTCTGCAGTCTCTTAATCAGATCCAGTCTTTTTCCCCCTGGCATTTCCTGCAGCCACTCCATGCCAAGCCCAAAGCCATACTCTGAACATAAGAATTAGAACCTGGCCATCACCCCGAAACCAGAGAGACACCCCATCCTCCTCCCCAAAGCGCTCAGTGACCATGAATTGCAGCTGCTCAGAATCCCGCCGCAGGACCTGCTATTCTATCTGACCTGCTGTTCTTGGCTGAGAGAAGTGCTGAGGTGCCGGCCAGCAGCCTGGAGCCCATCATAGATGGAATATGCCTATGGGAAGCCTCAGGGAGAAAACTCTAGAAATCGTGAGTCAGGCCAGTTCACTGTTGTCACACAAAGTAGAGAGCATGGTGGCATAATAGCACAAAGGGCTCCCAGAAGGAAGAGAGATGCCAGGACCTGCCCGTGGTAAGTGGGTCTGACACCTCTGCAGGCACCAGGGCCCAGGCGGCTTGCTGCCTTTGAACTTGAGCTCCAGGCTTGCCTGGCAGGTTGGAGGCCCTGAGGCGTTGAGGGGAGCCTGCAGAGTTTGAGCTGCAGTTCAGTCCTGGGCCCTGAGAATCGGCCTCCCTCACCTTGGAGGCCAGACTCCCTCACTTTAAAGGCTGGGCAGAGTTAACATGAGTCAAGCCAATCCCCAGCACAAGGAAAATGGTGAAGGGAAGAGTGTCCTTGAGATATTTTGAAGCTTGCTATTTCAAGCCTGCCTTTTAAATCTAGTCGCTGTAGTTTATATATCAGTGTAAATAGGCTTACCTTTTCATGAAGGCAGGCCTCCTGACGATGGTTACCAGCCCACACTCGTGTCCACTTACGTCAGTAAAAGCACGGGGCTTCATAGCTTCCAGTCCTGTTGAACCCATCACTAACTGAGGGTCTAAACTGAGCACTTCCTATGTGCCAGCCTCTATGAATTATGTCATTTAGTCCTCAAAACAATCCTGTCACGCAGTCAACTATTGCTATCTTCATTCTCAAATCAGAGGGAAAAGGTGGTAGGGGACTTGGCAGGGCTGCGACTTGGTAGGGTCGGAGCCCAGGGCTGGGTCCGTGCTGACATTCCATTCAACCCTGTGTCTGGTGACGCAAGCCTACCCCAGCTCACTCTTGCTCTGCTCCATCAGGTGCTCTCCCACGTGACAATTCTCTTCCCACGTGAGCAAAGCTGAGCTCCGTGGTTGGGGGCTTTGTATCCTCCCTTCTGGGGTCTCTCTGCGAGGTTGGACGCTCCAAGAACAGGAGATGTTCAGGATAGGGGGGAGTGGTGAAACACTGTGGCAGCCTTTTCAAATGACATCTATCACTGCAGGCACTTGATGGTATTGGGGAAAATACCCAAAACTTGGGAATAAGACAAAAGGGCGGGTGACACATCCTCTCAGGTCATACTGGCACAGTGTTTAATGGGCTCACCCAGGGTCATTTTGATCTGGACCAGAGGTTGCCCCTCTGCGTGTCTCGCTGTGCACCACTCACTGAAGGCCCTTACTATGCAGTTACCCACTAACTCATAGATTTGCTTCCAGGAAAGATACAAACCGTTTCCACCTGGTGGAGAACACAGCCCCCAAAGTTGTGTCTTCTTGCCCTGTCATTCACCAGCATGTGCCTCGCCTGGCCAGCTCAGTCCCCCTCCTGTCTCCAACACCCATGTACCCCTGAACCAGCTTCTCTCCTGTGGGTCCTCTCATTAATGAGTTAAATAAATCTTCACCTCATCCTCACTTTATATTCTCATGAGAGGCACGCTTTTAAGCTTTTGGAAAGTATGCTTTGGCATTGTGTTCATCTGTAATTGGAAATAGACCCTCCAAAAGTCCTGCCAGAGACATTGGGCGTGCGTGGCAACCAGCCGTCTGTTAGATCCAGACTCCTTGGCCAGAAAGAGCCAGCTGAAGGTTGAAGGTCTTCCTTCCTTCATCTTGTTTCAGGCATTTCTGACTTGGACTTGACAGTTCATTGTTGTTTTTTTAATTAATTTTTTATCTAAACTCAATTGGGTTAACATATACTTTATTATTAGTTTCCAGGGTAGAATTTAACAATTCATCAGTTGCCTGTAACACCCAGTGTTCCTTACATCATATGCCCTCCTTAATGCCCATCAACCAGTTACCCCATCCCCCAACACTCTTCCCTCCAGCAGTTCTTAGTTTGTTTCCTAGAGTTGAGAGTCACTTATGGCTGGTCTGCCTCTGTGATTTCATCTTTTTTTATTTTTCCCTCCCTTCCCCTCTGCTCCCCCATTTTGTTTCTTAAATTCTACATATGAATAAGGTCATACGATATTTGTCTTTCTCCAACTGACTTATTTTGCTTAACATAATACCCTCCATCCACATTGTTGCAAATGGATTTCATTCTTTTTGGTGGCTGAGTAATGTTCCTGTGTGTGTGTGTGTGTGTGTGTGTGTGTGTGAGAAAGAGAGAGAGAGAGAGAGAGAGAGAGTGTCTAGAGATATATATACCACATCTTCCTTATCCATTCATCTGTCGATGGACATTTGGGCTCTTTCCAAATGGTTGGTGTTTGAAGCTAGTTTGTTGGACCTGGGTTTATAATCTCAGAGCAATACACATGACAAGGTGCATTTAGCTTCCAGCAATGGGTAACTGGATATTTCTGTTAAGTGTTTGGACCTAGCAAATTTGGTCATGTCTTTCAGAGCTCGTCAGAATTCTGCTTTAGTGAAGCACACAGTCACCTCAGCTTTGGGTCCACTCTGGGGTCACTGAGAGGAATTCACATCTGCCTAGCAGTCACCTGGACAATTCGCGGGGGAATAAAATCCAGAGAAGGAGGTCAGAAAGGTGTTAATGCTGAGAGGCATCCCATTAGAGGGAGGGGACCACTGGCCACGGGGTCCATGCATGATAAGGAGTGGGTTTGGGTCTGTGATGCTCAGAGACCCCAGCAGGGCTTCCTCCCCTAGCACCGCAGACCTCCGGCCCATAGAGAAAGTGCTGCATGGCCTCCGAGCTGCACACTCTCAGTGTGTGAGTAGCAGAGATCCTGCAGGCCAGGCGTGCTAATGTTTGGGGGTATCCTGATGTCGGAGAAGCTCAAACTGTGGATGTGTGGGCACTCCCAGCATGAGTTCCTTGAGGCAGGAGCATATTGTCCCATGAGCTGAGCAGATTGTCCCATGTCCCATGTCTAAGGGATTTGAGTGAGACTGATTGAAATCTAGGCTCTGCTGCTTCCCACCCCCTTTATCTGAGCACAGGCAAATTACCTCTTGACTGTATTTCCTAATCTGTAGAATGAGACTGTACGTGTGCCACAGACACATTCAGGGTGCGACCTATGCGTGCATCTGCTTCACGGGGCTGTTGCAAGGATTAAAGGAAAAGGAGATGAGCTCCCGTGTTCTAAGTGTAAAGCAGGGCATAAGAGAGTCAACAGTAGCTGCTCTATACACTGCCCTCTCTGGCTGGGTCCTGGAAATGCGAATCTCCCTAGCGGTAACTACAGACCCTCTTCCCATCCACCCCCCCCCCCATGTGAATGAGATTCTCCAGGCACAGGTGGAGCTGGCGCAGCCCCGGCACCCAGGGCACCCATAGGCTGTGTCGGTTCCTACCAAGGTGGCTCATGGTGAGAGCCCAGGGTGACTGCTCCCTCCCCCACCAGCAGCCTGCAGGGTGCCTAGAGCCTTCTGGCCTGTGGGAGTGCTCAAGGGTGAGTCCCTTTCGCCAGGAATGGAGCCATCGTGCTGAACTTCAGGGCGACTAGACCTCTCAACGTTCAGGACTCGGGCTGACAAATGCCTCCAGCGAACCAGAGGCACCCCACTTTCCCAAGGGTCCAGCCGGCAGCCAGCCTCTGCCTGGTAACGCTGTCTTGGAGCAGGGCTTTGCGAGCAAGTGGGCTGCTTCCTGTGAAGCCCAGGCTGTCCCCCTCCCAGGCCCAGGGCTCTGCCCCTCTCTCTCAGGTCTCACGTCAAATCTCTTACCTCAACAAGGCTTCTCTGACTCCAAGAGAGTTGGCCCATGACAGCAACCGGTCTGTTTCCTTCCTAGCGTTGACTACAACCCACAGTGGTTTCTTGTTTGTGTTCTCGCTCCTGTGTGTCTCCCTACATGCAGTGTCCTGCCCTGAGCATCATATCATGGCGTGCCTTGTGTCCCTAGCTCCCAGAGTCAGGTCTGGCACAGAGGAGGTGCTCCAGGACTGTGACCTGGCTGTGTGGGGGAAGCGCCCCACTGTTGCCACCTGTGCTCTGGCGCAAACTCAGGGTCTGCAGCTACGGACAAGGCACTTATACGGTCTCTGTCGTGAGGGAGTCCAAGTTCACGTCACCAGCTCCCATCACCTTGGGCCTGTCTGAGAGGATACATTTTCTTAGGAGGGTCAGGCTGGGGAATCCTGGGACCATGAACTGCGCTCCTGGATTGCACGCCCGCCCCCATCCAGACCCCCCCGTGTGCACAGGGGGCTCCCAACGGCAAGTCGTCAGTCCTGGGTCCTTAAAAAACCTGACCATGACCCAGGCTGTGTGCTGTAGCTCCCTGGTGGGTAGGTATTTTTGCTCAGAAAAGAAGCATTAAATCTATCTGTATGTGCCAACAGGTGGGCACTTAGTGTTCTACGGGAACCTTCCAGCCACCAGTGCCAGAGACCACCGCCATGCCGGCCTGGGGCTCACGGCAGGCGGCAGTGAGGCTGTCGACATGGGGTGCCTGGGATTTGGTGCTGTCCATGCTTTCTGCGGCCATGGCCCACTCTTTTTGGCCTGCTCAAAGCCAAGCCGTCACCTCAATGTGGCTTCGCGGTGAGGTGGGATGTGGTAGTAAGCATTTCAACCCTAGTCCTTTGCTGAATGAGGAGTAGGGACCTCCCGAGGTGGCATCAAGGGGGCTCTTCTCAGTAGTCAAGCCAGGGACAAGATCTTGGAGGGAAGTGCTGCACGGGGCAAGCTTGCCTATGAGGGTTAGCATCCCACAGTAGAAAACCAGCATGTTTTCCCTCATGCGCTGCTCGGCACCATCCCCGAGAGAGAAGACCTCCCTGCTATACTTTGCGCCAAAGCACCGGTTACTGAGACTGAGTCAGAGTTTGGAAACTGCCATGTGGTATGGTCAGTGATGAGAAAACGGGCCCCCTGCAATGGGGGACAAAGGAAGTCCCACCTCCTCTGATCCCTTGACAGGGTCCCACAGACTCAGCTTCCACTGTCATTAAGCTGGGCCACTTCCCCTTGTCTGGGAGGCAATGGCAGCCGAGGTCTATGAGTTCACATCAAGAACCCTGATCTGAGTCACAGAGGGGATCTCTAGCACCCACTGGTACAGATGAATGTGTTTCTCTGGTGCCGTAACTTTCACATAACAATTCCCATTTCTGACTGTGTTCAGTAAATTTAATTAGTGTCAAAAATCCGCTTATTTGGTAAGATGATCAGTTTCTAACCTGGGTAAACGACTTTCTTTATGACTATAAATTAAGCATATTATATCTTTTTCATGCATCATGATCGTCCTCATAAATACTGTAGGCAGTTGCTGGCGGTCTCACTTGGTTACCTTTCCCATTACTGTTTTATCACCATCCTGCTAGGACTGGGGAATTCATTCTATTTTAGTAACAAGGAGGAAGTAGTGACAAGGGGCTAGTTTTTGCAAGGAACCCACAGCTTGGTCCACATTTCTGCAGCCAAGGATGGGATTCCAGGCCCACCCCTGTGCACGGCATTCCCAGCTCAACACCAGGCCTGCTGGCCACAGACTAGGAAAAGCAGATGCATGGCTGTTCAGCTACTTTTGTCTTAATTGCAAATAATTAAGATCAAATATTTGCCAACAACCCATTTCCATGTCAGGCGAACCTGAGTGTTCTTGGCAATGTCAGTGAGCACAGGTTGGCTGGAGTGTTTTCTTAACACTGACTCCTCAGTATACAGCCTATGGGGGAGGCCTCAATCACACCTGTGATCTACTCATACATGGGCACTGGAGGCCTGGTGTCCAGTGCTGTTTTTCAAAGGACCTCACTGCAATCAGAGTGTGTGGTGTTTGAGACGAGAAAGGATAAGATGGCAGGGGTTCTGCCCCCACCCTCTGCCTTGCCAACCACTGTGAGCTGGCTTGGCTATAACTGCGTAGGCTGGTTTAGGTGGACTCTGAAGTCTCTTCCTACTCTGCCACTCCAGATTCCAGTCTCCTTTACCCCACAAGGCTCACCTCCATGGACCTTTGTCTCCCCTTTGTGCCTCTATCCTTCCAGTTTCCCTCTGCCCTCTGCTAGAGGAGACAAGGGGAGATGTCTCCCTTAAAAGGTTCCCCCATGAGGGTATGGTGTTCCCACTACCCTCCTCATCTCTGCTTGTAACCTGAGGTTTGACCAGTGACACCAAGTCAGAGCTGAGGAGGTCAGCTTTTAAAACTACTGTGTTTCCTAAAGTGTCCAAGGCTGTTGTGAGGACAAAGGTCCCATACCTGCAGGGTCTCTCTCATCCAGACATCAGGGCAGACATTCTCGGGAAGGGAATTCAAGCGTCGGGGAGGCTCAGACTCGCCCTGGCAGTGAGCACCTCAGAGAGGCGCTAGACCCCAGGGGGTGAGTGCTTGGAGCTGAGTCAGCTGGAATGTGAGCATAGTCTGGGCAGGGCAAATACCCTGAAGCAGAAACTGAGAGGCCAGACACTCAGAAACTTTGGCTCTGCTTCTTCAAACTGTAGCGATGAGTGGGTGCCCTTGCCATCACAACGGGAAGTTTATTAAAACAGTGATACAGCGACAGTGCTTTGTGTTCTGGCTGTCTTGGGAAAGAAACAAAAGCTGGTATCTTTAGAGCTGTATTAGTTTCTTCTAGTAGCCGCCAGCGCTTTCCAGGGTAACCCATTTTGCAGCACCCAAGAGAGTCATGCTAATCAAACATGCTCTGTGACAAAGCAGCCATCAACACCATGGGTGGAGGAGGCCCTCCAGCCCAGGGCCTCCCACTGCCAGGATCCCTCGGCTCCCCTTCACCTGTCAACCTTGACAGGAAGACGTGTGCAGAGCCAATAAATGCCACCGAGCCTCCACTGTGACATGCAAACATCAGCCAAGTGGATAAAGAAGATTCCCACGCCTGCTTAGGATCTGCACTTCTACACTGCTCAGAGATATTTTGACCTTCTAGTTTATTTTGATTCAAGAAAAAGTCAATATTTCTTAGCTTGCCAAGGCTGGAAGAATTTAAATGAATTATTGAATCAAGCAGTTAATCTATTGATAACTGATTTTTTTCCTTTCAAATCTAGAATGATGAAAAGCAGGCTTAATGGAAAACAGGAAAAAGAAGGTTGTTTTTCCCCCAGACGTTTTAATCCCATGGGATCAGAGCTGGGGCCAAAGGTTCAGTGTTGACCACTGGGGCCATTCTGTCTCGCTTGAAAATTGTGAAGAAGATACAATTAAAACTTAAAAGCAAAGACTTCCGTGGCCGTAAAATCTGCATCCATGATTTAATTATTTGTATTTCGATATCCTTTTCCTATTCTCAACTTGTGTTTGCTGCCATTAATGCTGCATGGCAAACCTCTCATTTTCTGAACTCCTCTGGTGGAATGGAATGTCATTTTGGGGGTGCTTGCTTGGCCTTTCGTGTAAGTGGGCACTTCCAGCAATAAGATGCTCTCCTGGCCTGCCCACATGGGAGTGTGAGCTCTGGGCACCACTGCCTCACACCACTGGACATGTGTGTTGGGTGCAGGGGACACCCAGCAGCATGGCAGCAGCCATTTCCCCGGTCTCAGCCTTCCTGCCACAGCTGTGGCTTCCTGCTTTGTGCTAGAAAGGGTTGGGCGGTAGAGAAAGGCTACTGGTCCCACTGTTGGTGGTGTGTATCCTGGAGAACCACATTCTCACCCAGAGACAAAGGTCAAGCTCAAGCCTCCCTGCCATGGCTGACCCCATCCTGAACATTTAAGAGTATCGCTTTCTCCTTTCTTACTCCACACTGACTCCCTAGACTCTGCCGTTTTTCCCACTGCCTGCCCCACATATCTGACCACACTTGCTCTGCTTGGCACTCTGTGTCTCCTAGAATCACTCCTGGCATGCTTACCCTTCCCATCCTGCCCCTGTACAGAACTCCTTCTCCCATCAGGTCATTCCCTCCAGTACAATTACGAGAGCCATGGCTCAAAAGGCAAGCCATCCTCCTTTCACTTGGCATGGCCCATTGGCTCTTTGCTACCTCCATGTGGTCCCCTGTTTACTCTTCCCTTCCAGGATGGGTGTGCCTGAGATGGTTGGTGTGAGCCATAAAACCTGAACCCTGTACAGCTGGGCACTGCTTTTGGCACCTGTGACTACCTCCTGTTAGTAGGGCAAAGACTCTTTTGGGCACCCCAGACCCCAAGCCCTTGGCTTCACTGGCAAATGGAACCACAAAGGAAGCCCTTGACCACCCTCCCCAAATGCTTGCAGCTGACCCTCTGTGTTTGTGTTCAGCAGGACTTTCTGATGGGCTGCCAGCCTCCTGTGGGAAGAAGTTCTGCAGCCGCGGGAGCAGGTGCATGCTCAGCAGAGAGACCGGGGAGCCCGAATGCCAGTGCCTGGAGGCATGCAGGCCCAGCTACATGCCCGTGTGTGGCTCCGATGGGAGGTTTTATGAGAATCACTGTGAACTCCACCGAGCCGCCTGCCTGCTGGAGAGGAATATTGTCATTGTCCACAGCAAAGACTGTTTCCTTAAAGGTAGGAAGATACCTCCTTGCACCTATGCTTTTGGTTTTGGGGATGGATCTTCTCATGCCAGGGTGCTGAGTCTGCAGGTTGGAGGTGTAAAGGCAGTAGAGGAAGGCAGGAGCCTCAGCAACGTTTCAATGAGGCATGTTCTGTGTATGTCCACCTCCAGAGACCCCCTGCCTTTGGCGGGGGGGCCTTGGAGAGCAGAATCTAGGCAGACCTTTGGGGTAGGACAGGGAGGGGAAAAGAAGGGATGGAACCCACCAAGTGCCTGCAACAGTGATGGAGAGGTGCATCAGAGCTGCCTGGGCCTGGGCACCCAGAGCGGAGGGGCAGGGCTCAGGCTCTCCCTAATGGGACAGGAGCTCATGGTGCTATGGCCGGGATGTCAGGGAGTTCTCCGCAAGGGAGCACAGGTCTATTGGCCCCCTACAGCCGCCCCCCAAGCCACCTGCAGACACATGAAGGGCCGCTTTCCCATCCTGTCTGGGCTGTGGCAGCAGAAGTCGAGGTCAGGGGGAAAGGTGTCCTGGAGAAGGCAAAGCTCTGGCAGGTCGGGCTTCCCCTCTGAGTAGAAGTAGCTTTGGACACGTTCACGGCTGTGCTTCTGAAACTCACGCTGAAGTGCTGCAGGAGTCATGAGGCACATTATGGAAATGAGGCCAAAATGAGCCCAGGAAAAACGTTCCCGGTCTGAAAACCCTGCCCAGCCTCATGCCCACCGAACCCCGGCCCTGTGCGCGCTAAAACACTTGACCAGCTGCTCCAGCTTCATTGGCCGTGTTGAATTTTATAGACTGATGTTCCGTTCTCCAGTTTCCAATATCCCCCAAATTGCATCTTTCTAAAGGTTTTTATTTCTGCTTCAGAGTGCGCCCAGCCTCCCTCACCATCGGTTATTCAAACAGCATTTCTCATTTCATGCAAGGGAAAAACAACCCATGAAAGCTGCCTCGGCAAGGGAGGGTGGGCAAGAGCCAGGGAGGATGGGGGCCGCCGGTGCACGCGGATCAGGGCTTGGTTCTGCTTCATGCTGCTTGAATTCATCCACCAAATCCTTCTGATTCATTGAGGTTTTATACGGATTTTGTGAATGCCCGTGCTGTGGACAGCAGTCCCCACCAGCTCCCAGAGAGGCCTAAGGGTGCCGTCTGGCTCTGCCTCTTCCCAGCTGTGTGACCTTGGGCACATCACTCCACTTCTCTGGGCCTTTTCCTCTGCTGTGAAAGGGGCTATTGGCAGTATGGAGGAAAGTAAATGAGAGGCTACACAGACACCCATGTGCCAGGCACATCACAGTGTGGTGTATTAGTGACCCCTGTCATCCTGTTTTAATCCAGCGTGGCCTCGAGCCTGGAGCAGAGAGGCACAGGTCATGCGGGGAAGGCAGAGGCAGGAACAAGTGCCCTGCCCAGCAGGTGTGGGGCCCACATAGCTTCTAGGTAGGTGGAGTCAGGAATGAAGAAGCTGAGGGTCAGGTCCCCATGCTGAGATGCCCAACAGGAACCAGGGCTCCCGTTTCTGCAGACCCAGCTCCGTGGGTCTGGACGCCATGGAGGAGTCCTCACCATCTCCTGCTCAGATCGGCTCCCGTCCCAGGAAGTGGGAAGGCCTGCCTGCCTCTGTCCTCCAGCATCCCCACCAGGAGTGCCCAGCAAACAGTGAAGCCCTATTCACTGACCGCAGGGGCTTGGCAGGGATGGAGGGTAGGCAGGGGGCTTCGGGTGGGCACCACCCCACCTGCCCCAGAGCCATGGTTCCAATGGGGAACAAGAGGACACAGTAATAGGGGCTGGGGAGCAGAGGTCTTAGAAGGGAAGAGGCAGTAAAGGACAATATTCTACAGCCCCACCCCGAGATAGCAGTAGAGTATTTAATCCCCTCTTCAGCTCCACGGATGGTGGTTTGTCTTTTGTCCCTACTTCCAAGGAGTTATTGATAGAGGAAACTGAAAAATACCTTCTTTTTTTCATGCAAATAGTAATTCTAAATTCATCCATGTTCATTCTCTTTTCCTACCAGACTTTTTCTAAAGAAAAGTTCTGACTTCATTCTCAGGTTTCATTTGTACCCCAGAAGTCACTATGAGGACACACTCCTCACGGGGTCTCGTGTGTAGAGACAGTGGGGGGGACATGGAGGTGGACTCAAGGGGCCGCAGCTCAGAACACCCCCTCTGTGGCTGGGGCCTGGGCTGTCGGCGGAGCAGGGAAGGTGATCTCTGGAGGGCTGCGTGGAGACCACAACCCTCTTGCTCTGCAAGGGAGGAGAGGCGATATTCTAAGCCCCAGTTTCAGGAAAACTTCTGGTATCACATTGCGGTTGCTATGGCAATGGAATTCCTCGTGAATGTGGAATGAAATATAACATCATTTAGGGATTACTAGCATGTGAGTAAAGCAACACTGAACTCAAATCATTGCTTCAGCTCATCTTTGCAGCTTTTGATACCAGCTCTCCTGACATCCCAAGCAGGGTGTCCCCTGCCAAAAATCAGGGGGACAGAGAGATGTAGGATTGTCAGATCTCTTTCTGCCTGTGGCCAAATCAAAGAGTTGTTGTTGTAAAAGTGGTGTTCTCAGCACCAGATACCACCAGAGAATACCAAGACAGTGGGTGGAATTCTCTGTAACTCTAACTTCTCATAGGCTTTGTGTTTGCAAAGTTACCTCATGACATGGGGTTCCTATTTGTATACTGGTTGGCACTTTTAAAATTGTTTTTCTGTCTCCGTTTGGAATTCACGCAGTATCTCCTGCGCTGTTTGAGAAGACAAGCTTGCTTTCAGCCGTCACTCACTACACCGGGCTTGTATTATCCCAGATGATACAGTGTCATAGTTGGGCAGTTTTCCAAACAAACCGTGAAATTATGGAAGAAAGAGGCCTGTTAGGGCTACAGTTCTAAACGGATCTGAAGATTCCTTGTCCTGCATGGTGTTTTTGGGGGGCACTTTGATGCCTCAGAGACAAGTTTCCAGGCTCATGAAATCAGAGGAAATAATTTCCGTTTTTAACCAAAAAATGAAACACACTACAGGCTCACTAACAAACCTTTTTTTTTTAAGTGTTACCACACAGGGAATAAAAACCCAGCCTTTTGAATAAATGAAACAAGGTGGGATCGGGAGGGAGACAAACTATAAGAGACTCTTATTGTCACAAAACAAACTGAGGGTGGCTGGGGGAGGGGAGAGGGGGGTGGGGTTATGGACATTGGGGAGAGTGTGTGATATGGTGAGTGCTGTGAAGTGTATAATCCTGGCTATTCACAGACCTGTACTCCTGGGGCTAATAATACATTATATGTTTATTAAAAATTATATATATATATATATACACACACACACACACACACACACACAAACAGACAAACAGAAAAAAAAACAGCCTTTTGTGGCAAGGCAGAACAGATAGGTCTTGCTGCCAAAGAGGCTTCTTCTATTGTTGTTCCTGATGGTACTTTGAATGTTACTGCTTCAGAACTGAAATTAGGTGTCTCGCCTTCAGGCCATTTCCATACTTCCGCAAGTCTTTCCTGCCCTGCAAGAGAGTGAGTGCTACTCACATCCCCCCGCTGGGGGCCCAGGCTTTGGTTTCCCCCTCGGTCGGTTGGAGCAGGTCCCCACAGCCAGGGAGGTGCTGAGGCCTGAGTGAGCCTTGCAGGCGGGAGTAGGCGGGAGCAGGCCTTGCGAGGGGTGGGGGAGTGGGGGTGGCACAGGCTCAAAGGCACGCCTGAGATCCATCGTGGGCCATACCACACCTCCTTGGTCAGGGCACGTGAGCTCTCTGTGCCTCACTTACCCCATCCATAGAACAGGAATGACAGCAGTGCCTGCCTCACAGCTAGGCTGCCGTGGGCATGAACTGAGCAGCTGCTGGCCCGTGATGAGCTCACTTCTCTAAGCAGGGTCAGCTGCTGCTCAGGACCACGGGGATGCCATTGCAAACACGGTGACATAGCAGAGAGGCAAATTTGAGAGGCAAATGCAAGAGGCAAATGCGAGAGGCCTTAAGATGCCTGCCCCTGGACAGCACTGTGTATGAGCTAAGAACTTGGTGGGGGCCGGGGCGGGTGCGCCTGTGAGCGAAGAGAGAGATGATCACTGGTTCTCCATGTTTATGGAATGAGTGGCTAGAACTGGATCTCCAAATGGGCAAACTAAACTCACCTCTAACTGCCTTGCTGTTTTAAAAAGAGATGTAACAAGTCATTTAGGTTCACCTGACAGGTCAGTAGAGATGCTGAAGGAGTTCCAATAGCCCCTGATTCTGAGTCTAGAGGAAGTTCTGGAATGCATGAAAGCCTCCTGGGAACTGCCAGTTGAGCCTCAGGGAGGGATTCATCTGCCAGAGGCTGAGAAGGGGCATGTCCAGGGAAGAGAGAGTAAGGGGCATCTCCCAGGGTGAGTGAGGGCAGGAGGGTGGTCCTTAGCAAGGCAGGCATGGGGTTCCTGCAGACTCAGAGAAGAGCAAGGGCCTAAAATGCAGATCATGGGGAATGTGGGTTCACACTAGGTAAAGTGGACACTTGGGGAAAGTGAGCTGAGAAAGGCCTGCACACCAGGCTAGGGTGTTTGCGCCCAAGCTGACTGTCCGATGAACCAGTCCAACTTCCTCATTCCCCAGACAGGGACCCTGGGGCCCAGAGAGGGCTGGTACCTAGTCCAGGTTACTCAGGCCCTGCCTCTGCAGCCTGCCCTTGAGAAGCAGCCACGGCTCTGGGGCTGCTCATGCCAGCAAGGCATGTTCATGACAGATGCAGCCACTTTCTTCTTCTCCCCTGGACACCTCTTGGTGCAGAGATGGAAGGCTCAGGAGCCTTGATCAGTGAGAAAGGTCTGGGAGCTCTTCAGTGGGGGCCTGCCCTCTAGGTCAACAAGAAGCCCAGTTGGGAACAACTCCCAAAAACCTGGCTCAGTCGTCCCAAACTGACAGGTCCTCTGGATGTCCCAACACCAGACCACTCTCTCCCCAGTGAGGAAGGAATAGGAACGCAGGTTCACTCAGAGGCCACTGAGCCCCAGGGCAAAGTAGCAGAGCCTCTAAGACCAATCTGAAGGCCCTTCCACCAGGTCTGGCTTTTTATGCCAGCCTCCACTTTCTCTCCAAAACCCCTTTCCTGTTTCCAGTTTCTTCAAATTGCCCTCTACTCCTGGCCCCACCCACATTCTGTCCAGAGACCTTGGCTGCTCTTCCAGCCCTGCCCAGCAATCTGTGTGTACTCAGTGCCCTTCCTGACCTTCACTTTGAACGCCACAGAGGAGAGTGTGGCCATTCTCTGCCAAGTCGCCCAGCTTCACAGGCATTATTGAATGTCCTCCAGATGCCAAGGCTGTGCTGGACCTGAGGACACCCATATGATCAGAACTCTAGGCCTGATCTCCTGGAATAGATAGCCACAAGGAAGGGCCACCTCCATTCCCCAGCACTCCCACTCTCTGGGCCAGCAGAGGGGGCTGCTCTAGCCAGAGACACACCCAAGACCTCAAGGACCAGCAGGGATCTTCATGGACTGTACCGTTTCAGAGACTTCCCCTATAGATTGTTCCCTCACCAGTGCACAAGGAACTGGGGGGACCAAGCAGCAGGTTGACCAGCAGCCCCCAGGGCAGCAGCCCTTGGAGCTCACTCATCCCCTTTCTGGTACCTGCTCCCCCATCAAGAGAAACATGGCATCAGACAAAGGTTTGTTCTTCCGTTATATCCTCTAGGTTTTATGCAAGACAACGTCTTGGTGCGAGCACCTCACAAAAGTGCAAGAATGTTATCAGTGCAGTGCGTGTGATGTGCTTCACAGAATGGCTGTACTTTGGATGAATTAATTACATTCCAGTAATTAAAAATTGCTAATAAGTTACTGAGCTGAGAAAGTCTCACACTGCATTGATTTTGCTTATGTAAACACGCCACAGCCTCTGAGGCCCCCACGTTGTCTTCTGCCCTTTCCTGACACCCCTCCTCCATATGTCCAGCCCCTCCTCAGTCCCCTCGGCCAGCTCCGGGTGTCTCCTAGCCCCTCGAGTCTCCTAGCCCCGCATCCCTCCATGTGTCCTCCCTTCTCTCCCCCAGACTCCAGGCGCCACCCATGCTGGGTGCTTCCTCTGCCCCATCTCTGCCACACTCTGCCCACCAGGGTTCCTTCTGCCTCCCATCCCCAGGGAGATTGGTGTAGCCCCAGTGTCACAGCCAGGTGGCATTTTGCAGGCCTTCTCTTGCTGAACCTGCCCTACCATGGGCAGTCTTTGGGCAGCCCCCACTTGTGCTACTGTGATCCGTGGTGTGGGCCCCTCCTTCCCTACTAGCTTTCTACACATGAGTTCTCCCCAGGCCCCCCTCAGCCCTCCTCTCTTTCCTTTACACCCCCTCACCATTCTTGCCATGCCTCATATGCAAATAAGACCCAGCTGTATCTTCATCCCGACCTCTCGTCCACATTTCAGTCACAGGTCCTGCTCCCCAAAGGCCCACAACCACCTCAGATCCAGTGTGTCCTGAATGAACTCTCCACCTCTCCACTCCCTCTGTCCTTAACACCCTCGTTCCTCACACAATGTCTGTCTCAGTGAGAGCAACCTCTTCATACCCCAGGAGACCGGACCCCAAGAGACTGATGCCTCCTTGCAGCTGAACCCCCTCACCATAAAATCGCACCAGGCTTACTTCCTTTTAAATTCTTACCTCTGC
Organism: Lutra lutra; assembly: GCF_902655055.1. Lineage (NCBI taxonomy): Eukaryota > Metazoa > Chordata > Mammalia > Carnivora > Mustelidae > Lutra > Lutra lutra. Next base: position 72,787,618 of record NC_062282.1, on the reverse strand, counting down.
CCCCTCTTCTGTACCTGTTCGCCCATCCCATCATCATCATTCACCTGCATGGCCGCTGTGACCCCCTAGATGTTCTCCCAGCTCCTGACCAGATACTTCTTCAAACCCACTTTCTATATGGCCTTAAGAGCGAATTTTTCAGGAGGTAACTACTCTGCCTTAACCCTTCCATCCATTCATTCAGCAAATGTGCACCTCCTATGAGTCAGGTCTGTGCCAGGCACTGGGGATAGAGCAGTGCACGAAATGGACATGATTCCTGCCCCGATGGCACATGCAGTCTCTTGTTGTACGTAAGAGATTAAGTGTTTTAGCCAATGACAAGTGCCATGGAGAAGTATGGAGTAGGCACAGGGGTTGGCAAGAGTTACTAATAGGAGAAGAGGCATCTGAGCCAATAGCTGGAGAAGGTTGAGAAGTTAGGGAGTTACCTATTTGACTATCTGGAGGAAGGAGTAGCAGGTTCAAAGACCCTGAGGTGAGAGCCCTCCCGGCTTGTTTAGGAATCAACAAGGAGCCCAGGATAACTGAAGCAGAGTGAGGAAGGCCAGAGAGGTCCGAGCGGTGGTCAAAGGGGCCTTGCTGACCATGGGAAGTCTGAGCTGCTAACTACTATCCCATGTTGCCTTTCTGATTATTCTGCCATGCCCACCAGTGGATGGCCTCGAGGCACCATCCCGTTCATCACCACCCTAGGAAGCTGTCCGGGGTGTGCTATAGCTGGAAAAGACCTGTCCAGGGGCTGTCAAGCATCTCCGGGGTCCTTCTTCACCTGAGTTCAACTCACAGGGCCAGGGGATTTCCTCCTCCTTGTCAGCTTGTCAACCTTCCTATAATACTGGGGGTCACTTTCGAGTAAAGAAATATGATTTATCTTTCAACCCCAACACCCAGAAATGTTCATTCATTTTGGATGAATACACAAATGGATGTTATATATTAAATAGGATATGTGCAAACCTTTCAAGGTCCCCAACTGAGAGCATGGAAAGCCCTAGAGGTGCTCTGTGCCACATGTATCAGAGGGTCCCAGCAAAGGACCAGCAAAGGATGGGTGGGATTTATAAGGAGGACCCTGCTCAAAGACATGTTCTCTGTGACGGGCCGGGGGGTGGTGGGCATTAAGGGTGTTGAGGGAACACAAGGAAAGAATGGGCAGAAGGCGGCAGAGGAGGGGGGGTGACACGGAGCCTCCTGTCCCCCCCACTTCTTGCCAGCAGAGGCTGTTTAACAAGGCCCTACATGGAAAGAAGGGGGCCATTGGCCCCGGCTGCTTCGAACCACCTCCTGGAGACTGTGGCCAATGCTTGGGAGACTTTGGCTGATGATCAGGAGTCAAATGTTTAATTACTGGAGCGAGAAGAAGTTGATTTGGGACTTCTTTAAGGTTCTCCCCTATTGCGCCTTCAATTAAGATCAAGGCCCCGTGCAGCAGCCGCTAAATGATGCCGCATATTGAATCTCTGTGCTCAAGCAGTTTATCTAATTATCTGTGTGACAAACTCAGCAGCTGTCAGCGCGGCCACAGCTCAGATATGGTGACTCTGGGCCCCCGCCTGCTAGTGTTTTCTGCTTCCTCACAGGCTGAGCGAAAGGGCTTCCGTGCTCTTCTGCACATGGGGAATCCCTTTCAAGTTCTCTTGCCGCTGATGGAAGGTGCTAAGGGCACCCACAGCAGGGAGCTGAGCAGAAGCCTGGGGGTCCCCCGCTCCCTGGCTCTCTAGCCCCCTGCCGCACCCTCAGCCCCTGTGGCTGGCATGCATCTCCAGGCTCGCCCTGCTCTTCTGAACAGGGAAGCATTGGCCTGACTTGGGCCATTTTTTTTTTTTCTCCAAGGAGAAGGAGGAGGTCTTACCATTGCATCACATTTACTGAAATAAATTAAGGGAGTTGGGCGGCAGGTGTACACAGTGACCCAGGGAGAGGGAGAGGGAGATGACTGCTCATCTCCAGCAGCAGAGAGTGTATGCGTGGCTATATGTCCCAGAGCAGGCTCACCAGATGTGTGCCCACACCAAAGGATCCAATCCAAGGGATGGAGCTACGGAAAGCTGCAGCCCAGCCCTTGGCAGCATCCTGGGGACTGGGAAAGCGCCCATGGTTCCTAGCGTGGGTGAACTGGTGCCCCGCCCTTTGCCGGTGCCATGGGAGAGCCATGCCTGAACACTAATGAGGGAAACTAATGAGGGAGGGCAGAGCTTCACAATGACCTCAAAATTTGGACCCTTCGTCCTGGCAAGTCCTGTCCTCTGCCTTTCTTCTTCTTGTGTTTACTTCTGCTTTGATGCATTTTGATCACTCATTAATGAAGGTAGCCAGAGTGAAACTACTTTGGAAAAGCTCCTCTAAATGAAACTAGTAAAATTGCTTTCTTGCCAGGAAATTAAAATCATCAGACACAATGAGCTCTGCCCACTTATTAGAAGCAAGGGTCTGAGTGGGGCATTTGTCTTTGTAGCTGAAGGAGGGGTGCATCAGAGCCCCTGGAAGGCACACCTGTTGACTTGTCATTCTGCAAGGACTTCATGTCCTCTTGTCCTTGTCTTTTAGTCCGGCCCCACCCATTTTGATTGCAGGGGTTTGACCTGCAGACCTGGGCTCCAGAGGTCAGCAAGTACCTCTGTGAGCTCAGGTGCGCCCCACTCATTCTGTCAGACTGAGTTCACTGATGTCTCTACCCAGACATCATTCTCTCCCTCCCTCTCTCTCTCCATCCCTCCCTGCCCCCCACTTCCTCCTTCCTCTCTCCCCCATCCATGCTGTGTGGCTCACCAATTAATTTATATTTCCATTGAAATATAACAAACCCAAGGTCTTTCTTGTGGGACTTTGCAGAGAACCCTTTGATCTCCAGCTCTGTGTGGGCCCTCGTAGCTGAGATTTTTAAATTTTCCCCTTCCAAGCTTATCCAGTGTTCCGGGAACTCTAGATGAGAGACACATGAGGGAGGGTATGGTGCGTCTGATAGCCAGATCTTTGCTGATGGGCGGGGGGGGGGGGGGGGGTTCAGGAATAGGGGAGTGAGGAAGAAATCTGTGCAAAGCTGCAAAAGGAAGAATACCCCAGAGTGAGGGAAAGGGTTGAAAGAGGCCATCCAGGGACCCCGGGAGCAGTGGGCACAGTCGCGGGGAGGCTCAGCAACATAGCATCCCCGTTATATACAGAGTGAATTTGTTAGTTTTCCTTTCTACCCAAATATCCAAACTTTCAAGGGTGTCTCTCAACTGTTTAACCACAAGTACTGGTTCCAGGAAAGCTATAACCACCACCTCCTAGCATCCCCACCCCCCTGTCGTGACATTTTGGGGCAGTGACCATGAACAATCTGGACAGTCTTGCCAGGGCTGGGACAAATGTGAATGGAGGTGAGGCTGGACAGACCTGCCTGGACAAGAATTAAAGGGAAGTTGGCTTCTGCCACCCAGGAGAGGAATAGCTCACTCAGGGTGAAGAGAAAGGGGAAAATGATGACTGAAACCAGAAGCCCGGTAGACAGCAACTGTGTTCTCTCAATTAAGAAAACATGCACCCTGAGAGGAGATGAAAAACGGGATTATAAATTGACTAAGCCACAGCCAAAAATGAAATGGAAGCTGGAGGAGGTAAGGCAAGACTTTATGGAATGGGGAGTAGTGTCACCGAAGTGCCTTCTGTGTCTCAAGCAGTGGAGGGCAAGATTAACAACACAGAAATCAAACAAGCATGCCCCCACCGGGAGAACAGACTTAAAAAGCTCTCCCAGAATACATAGAAGAAAAAGAAAGAAAAAGGTAAAGAATAATAATAATGTGAGAGAAGATGATAGATAGAGAAGACGGGGATGAAAGTTTAGCTCTTGGCCATCCGTTATCTTCAAGACCCCAGAGCAAATCAAAGGGACATAGAGAGTGAAGAAAGATTGTTTTTTAAATTGCCCTGTGCGGAAAGATTCCTAAAATAGGTCTGAATGTAACTGCTAAAATTTCAGGATTTCAGAAATTTTTTCAAATATATTTGAAGTGATCAGGCAGAGAAGAAAAACCTGGTCTCCTGTAAAGGAAAAAAGAAAACCCACTGGTGTTTGGATTTCTGCAACATTAAGAAGCAAGAAGGCAGCGAAGACCATCTAGAGAGTTTTGAAGTGGTAATTCTGCACTCCTCAGATGAAAATCCCTGTGTGGAAACAACAGAAAGGATTCTCTGGTGGGCAGGGGCTCAGATCACAGACCACCCATGTATTCTTGGCTGGAAAAAAAAAAAAGATACTGAAAGATGAACCCCCAACAATCTAGGGACACATCAAATTTGGGAAATAAGAAGGTTATGGTACTCACAGCCTGGAGGTGAGCAAGAGATTCCTCCCATGAAAAATTGTCTAAATGATTGTTTTTAAGCATAATTACCCAAAGGGACAAAGAGTAAATGAAGATGTTAAATGCAGCTAATTTCTTTGACTCTCTTGTGAGGGTTTCAACAGATCCTGCATAATTCTTGACTTAGTGTGTTAAAAAGCATATATCTGTTTAGCTAGGCAATTTCCCATTTACTCCATCCTTCCTCCCCAGAACGAACCCAGTGCTGGCCCCAAACAAGTCTCCCAGGCTGCTCCCTGCCACAGTGGGAGGCTTCTCTCCTGCCTTCGCTGGTGTGTCCAGAGACCACGGGTAGGATTGGTCCTTGAGTGAGGTGACCTACCCTAAGGCTGGGCCTCCCGTGCCTTGCTCACAGTGGCTAGAGTGGGCTCCCCCTTCCAGGAGGCTTGCCTGGGCTGGAATGGAAGTAGAACTCCAGCTTGCTCTAGGGTGTCTTCCTGGAGCAGTGACGTCAGTGAGCCAGCGATGTGGCCTGGACTAGTGATTCTCGTGTTCTAATCGAAATAGGTGGTTGATCCACAAGCAAGGAGTGAGTAAGAGCTGAACCATGTTGTGAGAAAAAAAGCCAGGAAAGCAAAAGTCTGGCCTCTTGGGAGGGTAAGGTAGAGATGAGACCCCCTTAGGCCAGCCAGGGCTACCATGGAGGTGGCCCTGCACAGGAGAAAAGGATGGGGTCACCATGATGGTGGCCACCATTCATGGAGTGGCTGCCAGCTTCCCAGCCTCTACCAGATCCGCTGTGGGCATTAACTCATGTCAAATAAAAGCCCAGTTACTGAGCTGCTAAATGAGAACTGGGGCCTGCTTTCCTCTGTCACTATGTGCCAGCAGCTCCTCCACCATGTAGAAGGGCCTCTCCTGGGGGACAGTGGCTCAATGTGACCCTGGCAGGATGCACAGGACTTGACCAACCAGATGTGGGGGAGGGTGGTGGCAGCTGGACATACTTAATGCAGCCTCCCTGCTCCCTGCTGCCTTCCCTCCGCCTCTTCTCAGACTGGCCACAGGCTGCTGATCAGACAACTTGTGCTTAAAAGTGATCTTCCCCTAAAAGCAAATGGGTGGAATGTCACTTTCCCGTGGATATCCAGATTGTCACAGCCAGTCATTTTAATGAAGTGAATCGTGTTCACACGCATCCAGTCTTTCGACCCCAGGGACCGGCACCGTGTGGATTGGTGATGTTACCACCACCATGCACACGTTGCAGACGAAGGGCGTGTCCGCTCCCTGCCAGGGGACAGGCGGGGACAGCTGGCTTCCTCAGCAGAGGAAAGGAGACTGCCACTCTTCCGGGTTGCTCTTCTCTGTGTCTCCACCTCAGCCTCTCTTCCTTCTCGCCCAGTCCCTGCTCTGTCCCTGCCGTATTTCAGCAGCACGAAGACCTTATTTACATGCCAGGCTTGTCTCAATAAACACTCCTAACAATTTTAAAGGAACAAACATTCCATTTTAAAAAGTCTTGTGGATCTCAGGGTACACAGTTGCGGATATCAAGAAGACCTAATGAAGAGAGAGATCTCTGGAAAAGGCAGACAAAGCCCACTGCTGGGAAATGGGGTTTCTCTCCTGTGAGAAATGCCGACAGGAGTGCACATGCTAATTTAGAAAAACAGTGAAGAGGAACCCAGACGCACCCTGGAATATGCCTGTCTAGAAGGCTGGGGAAAGAAATAACCCCAGGAAGAGGCACCTGCCAGCTTTCTTTGGTTACAGCTCCACGGGGACTCAGTGGGCTCTGATTATAATTCAGTGTTTGTGGAGTTTATTGTGATTTTGTGCATCTCACGCTTTTTAAGAGACCGGAGAGCGGATGGGAGCAGAGGGCAGGGTAACGACTCACAGAGAAAGCCCATGCCCCAGGCCAGGCCTGCCCCACTGGGTACCTGTCGACACTTCATCCCATTCAGCCCTACGACAGCCCTTCGGGACAAGGAGTATTACTGTCCCGACTGAGCAGAGGCTGACACTGAGGTCAGAGAGGCTTTGTGACTTGCCCAAGACCAAGGAGGAGAGAGCCGTCACTTAGACTCAGGCCCATTTTATTTAAAATGTGCTCTTTGTTCCTCTCACTCTGCTACCTCTCTTGTATGTGTAATGACTTTTATAGTCAATAAAAGAAAACAAGCCTTGGAAACCATCTAATTCTGAAAGTACCTCGTGATCACTGTCCAGCCACCTGGCAGACTATGTCTGTGTTCGCATAGTTCTGTTCTGAAGACAACTTCTTTGCAGGAGCGGGTGATGGTCACCTTGCTGTGGGCCGCTCTCGCCTCGACAAAAGAGTAATGTTTTTTTCACAACCTTGGTTCTTTCGTTGTCTTTGTTGCTTCCACTGTGCCATGTCTTCTGTCTATGGGATGGTTTTTATAAATCAGAAATGCAGGAGACCTCACACTGAACGGCACCCAGTCTATCCCTTGGTCAGGATTGGCTGGGAACAGTACCTAGCAGAGGAGCCAGTGGACAGGTGGGCTTAGGGCTGACCCACGGACCAGGTTGTGTTCGGGGGGTCTAGGAGCCAGTGGGACAGCCCAAGCTGGCAGCCCTGGAGAAGGGGCTTGGACCTGTATGATTGGAGAAAGGGCCTCTCAAGGAAAAATCACACAGAAACTCAAGAGCAGCACGAAGGGGTGCCTGGAACGTCGCTCCACCTGTTTGTTCACATTTCTAGGCCAAGTGAAGTGGTAGTCCTGTCCTCCACATTTTATGGGTCAAGGTTACGTTTCAGGATTCGTTATAAAAACCTGGGACTCCTATATCTGGGCTGTTAATGGCTTGGTAAATTTTAACAACTGAGTCTTTTGTGGATTCAAGAAATCCTGCTGAGCACCTCCTGAGTGCCAGGCTTGGTTTACAGGCTGGGGACTCAGGAAGACTGTGATGTGGTCCCTGCCCTTGGGAAGCTCATAGCAGAGAAACATGTAAACTGGGGTGATGAGTCTACTATGGAAGGAACCAGGGAGGCCTCTGGAGGGGGTGCCATCCTTGGCTGAGTATTAAGTGGAAAGTAGAAATAGGCTAGGCAAAGAGGAAGGGAAAGGGCCTTCTAGGGCAAGGGTTAGGGTGTATATCTACAATGGGGAACCACGAGCCAATTGATGCTTTCCCCCAGTATGAAGCTTGAGATAGGGAAAAGCAGCAAGAGCTGAGTTTGAGAAAGAATTACAGCCAAACCAGGGCCAAACCTCAAAAGTCAGGTTAGGGAGCCCAGGCTCTCTCCGGTAGGTAGGACTCCTGGGCTTGAAACAGTCTGGCTGGCGTTTAGAAAGACCGCACAGTGTGGGCAAAGTGGGAATGGCCAGTGGTGGAGTGACCCAGAGGCGGGGAGCCCAGAGGCCGGGAGCCTGGTGAGGAGGTGTTCCAGGCATGCAGCCAAGGGGTACAGAAGGCTGCCTTAGGGGAATGGACAAACCTGAGCGCTGTTCAGGAAAAGTCAATGTGACAGGACAAGGGACTGACTGGGAGGGAGGTGAGAGAGAAAGAGGTTGGAGTAGAAGGATGTCCCAGCTCGTGGCCTGGCTGGCTATGAGTGCCTTTCCCACTGCAGTGGAGACGCAGGAGTGGGAGCCTTGGGGGTAGTAGGAAAGTTAGAGTTTGTCCTCAGGTCTGAGGCCCTGTGAGCCATCTGGGGGAGAGGAGTTCAGTTTGTAAAGAGCCTATGCCCCTAGGCCTCAGCCATTCCTGCCTAAGGAGGCTTTCAAATCTTTCCCGTGTGGTAGAGGCAGCCCTGCCTCCTAGCCCTACTGTATTAGTCAGGGTTCTCCAGAGAAACACAACCAGTAGTGTGTGTGTGTGTGTGTGTGTAAAGAAATCTATTAGAAGGCATTGGTTCACATGATAACAAAGGTTGGGAAGACCTAAACCTGCAAGGATAGGCTCACCGCCTAGAGACCCAGAAGGGGCCAGTTTCCTATTGGGAGTCTGAAGGCCATCTACTGGAAAATTCATCTTAGTTGAAGGAGGGCTGGTCTTTTTGTTCTATTCAGGCCTTCAACTGACTGAATGAGGCCCACACACATCCTGGAAGGCAATCTGCTTTATGCAGAGTCCACCAATTTAATTGTTAACCCTATGCAAAATACCATCACATGAACACCCAGAGTCATGGTTGATCGCATCTCTGGGCACGGTGGCCCAACTAAGCTGACTCCTCCTCACCCCAGGATTGTTCTCAATGCCTTGCTCAGTCCTGGCCAGGCCTCAGCTAACCATGGTACAGCCCATTACGGGATAGGCCTGTGTGAGGGCCTCTGATCTGCAGGAGCCAAATGTCTCATCTGGGCTGGGCCCTGAACAGCTCTGTGGATGTGCTGGTGCTTTGTCAGGCATACCCAGTGCCCCCCCTCCACCCCCCAGTAGAGGGCAGGATGCTGAGCCGGAAGGAAAGTGCTTGCATGTTCCATCAGAGGTGTGTGTCCTTCATACTGGGGCCCAGTCTGTGTCCCTGCCCTGGAGGCTGGGAGGACAGCTCTTGAGGTCATTGCACCTGCTTGGCTTGAGTTGCAAACCACCCCCTACCAGGAGCACCCAGGAGTTCCACAGGAAGGTGGGGAACTAACTCGACCCCAGAAATCCCCACCTCCCTCACCCAGCAGCCTGCAAAGGGGCTTCATGCCAATGGCTGTTGGCCCAGTAAAGTTATTTTCTTCCACAGCCTCATAGTTTTAACAGTAAGTGCTTGAAATTATACTGAAACATTCAGATGATGTAAGATGCAACCTGGGGGGGAGGAAGATCAAAGAAGAACCAAGACGTCAGATGTCTCGGGACACGAGAAAGATGCACAAATGGCGGGAGCCAGTGGCAGGGTACAAAGGCTGCTGATCAGATCCTGAGGTGGCTCTGTTCCTAGGATACGTTTGTCTGGAAACCAAACACTTTCAACCATCCAGAGAGATGGAAATCACAGTATTTGATCAGCAGCCTTGGCTGACTGGAGCTTGGGGAAGAGAGAACAGGAGATGTGTAGTTCCTCCTGGAAATCGGTAACAAAGCCTCCAGCAGGAGACCTGCCTCCTGTTAAGGCACCGGCCAATTAACAGAACAAATGTTTGCAGTGTCCCCGCCAAGGGACATGATGTTGGGTCTGCTCCCAGAGCCCCCGGCGCTGGTCATTCAGACAGGCAGGTACATGACTTAAGTTAATCGCAGAAAAATGCCTTCTAGGGAAGTGGGCACTGGCTTGTCATTTAAAGGGACTGAAGTTTGCTTTTTTTTTTTTTTTTTTAAATTTCTGAGGTTTGCTTTTGACAAGTATCTGTCTGACCCGAGAAAGGACATGTCCTTCAGACAGGCTCCCCTCCCCTCTCCTCCTACCACAGAGACTCTGGTTGGGATTTTCCCCCAGAGTACCTCAGAGCCAGAAGGAAAGGCTGGAATCTGAGGACCCAGGAAAGTTTTGGCAGGAGGGGCTGTGCTGGGCAAGCCTAGTCCAGGGTCCAGGAGAAGACAACTCTCCTTCCCATCCCAGTGGTGTCTGCTGAGCCCCCCTAGGAGCCTGCAGGGCCTGGAATCCAAGGCTGACCAGGAAGGAGTACCAGATGTGGGCCACAAGAAGGATTGGGACTGGGGGTCATGGGAAGCTCAGGGTAGGGCTGAGTCAGGAGGGCTGGCCTTACTCCTTTGCCAGGAGGTGGTCAGCCAGCAGTAAAGTTCCTTTCTGAAGGGGCTAAGGAGTAATGTGTCAGCATGGTCTGATGTAGCCAAAGCAGGAGCCTGGGTAGGAGTGCGGGAAGCCAACTACATATCCTGTTGCCAGCCCCTGAGTCTCTCCCCTCCCCCGCTGCCCCTACCCCCGCCCTTCCCCCATGAGGCCTGCCTCCAGTGTGCCCACACATATCTCAAACGGTGGCTGACAAACAGCCTGTTTCTCAGGGAACTGCAAGTATTTGCTGCATGACCCATGCCACTAGTTTTGACTTTTTACCGACCTACCCAGTCTCTCTAACATGAGATTCGGTTGAAATAGTGAGTGTCCTTCCATGCTGCCCTGGATATGGCCCCTGTGTGAGGCCAGGGATAGCACCTGCCCCTCTGATTTCTCAAGGTTGTGTGAAGCCAGTCCACTCTCTGAGCTTGCACGTTTGTCTTGTGTTGGAGGAATCCCCCTCCCCCATGTTTCAGTCACAAGTCTGCATCAGGAATTGCATGACTAACTCACAAACAAAGGAGCTGTTTCTCAGTGTTCTTGCCTCAAGTTCAAAGTGGGAGGATTGGGGGGTGAAGAGAACTAAGAGTCATGCAGGTGGGTAGGTGGAAGCTCCTCCCCCGTCGTGAGGATGAGGCAGAGGCCTCAGGGGAACGTGGGGTCATTCGGCAGTACCAAATGCTCCACACCCCAGGAAGGGCAGACTTGTCCCTCACGCCCCGTCCAGTGGGGGTCTGCAGCCCCTCAGTGCAGCAACTCCCACAGACCCACATCCACCCTTAGACACCGCTTTTCCACCACTGTTGCTGATAGGGTAGGGGCCCTGGTGGGTGAGGACACCCCTGCTGAGCTCCTCCTTGAGGTCCCTACTCACACTTCAGCTACAGTCACACATGAGGTCACATCCACAAACAGACTCGTTTACTTACATTAGAACACCGTCTTCAGTGTGGCCCCTCTCTCGTACTGAGAAAAATTTCTGTGGAGCCTGTAAAAAACACAACAGAAGAGCTAATGAGTTTAAGGCTAAAACTCATTTCTCTGTGTGTTTCAGAAGAAAACAGTCTGCTGACGTATTGTTTTAGGACCTCAAAGATTCCTGTATCTACATTGAGATTTTTGCCCACCAGGTATCCTACTTATGCACACAGCAATGATGACACCCCAAAAAAGAAGCTCCTCTTTGAAAGTTTCCATCAGAGCAATTGGAAATTTTTAGCATAACAAAAGCAGTTACATCAGTCATATGCAAACTACTTCCGAATGACCAAATTTTACATCCTGAAGCTTCCAAGTGTTTAAGAATATCCACAAAATTAATATTTTATAGACAAGACTAGAAGACTTCCCATTGGTTTCCAGTATTTCTGTTCTGGGCTGTGGGTATGGGCCTGGCTTCACAAGTGCGAGTGTACAGACACCCACATTCTCCTCTCCATCCCTGGGCACGAAAGTCATCCGTCATTTGGGAGTTGATACGTAGCATCGTCCCTTCAGTGAACTGTAGGGACCAAACCTGCCTTGCTCACTGCCCTACTGTGGGCCTGCAGTGGAGTAAGAATACAATATGTGGAATTTAAGAAACAAAACAGATGAACATAGGGGAAGGGAAGGAAAAATAAAATAAGATGAAAACAGAGAGGAAGGCAAACCATGAGAGACTCTTAACTCTAGGAAACAAACTGAGGGTTGCTGCAGGGGAACTCGGGGGTTATGGAGTAACTGAATGATGGGCATTAAGGAAAGCACGTGATATAATGAGCATGGGATGGGGGGGTTGGTTTTGGGTTTGTTTTTTTTTTTTAGATTTTATTTATTTCTTTATTTGAGAGAGCACAAGTAGGGAGGAGGGGCAGAAGGAGAGGGAGAAGCAGGCTCCTCACTGAGCAGGGAGCCGGATGCGGGACTCAAACCCAGGACCCTGCGATTATGACCCAAGCTGAAGGCAGGGCCTTAACCTTGACTGAGACACCCAGGTGCCCCAGCACTGGGTTGTTTGTTTGTTTGTTTTAAGATTTTATTTATTCGATGGAGAGCGAGATCACAAGTAGGCAGAGAGGCAGGCAGGGTGGGGGCAGGGGGAGAGGGAAGTAGGCTGAGGATCTCAGGACCCTGAGATCATAACCTGGGCCGAAGTCAGAGGCTTAACCCACGGGGCCACCTAGGAGCCCCAGCACTGGGTTTTATATACAACTGATCAATCACTAAATTCTACCCCTGAAACTAACAATATAGTTAGTATATATTAACTAAATTGAATTCAAATTTAAGAAAAAAAAATTTAAAGAAGACAATAAACACTTGCTCAGAAGTAGGAGAAAGGGCAGGGAAGGGACTGGATGAAAGCAAGTGTGGTTATCCCCTGGGTCAGCACAATGGAAAGCAGCTGATGACAGCCAGGCTGAGAGGGATGGAGCAGACACTAGTGAGCCAGGATTGCCTCTGTTACTCCAGTGGCAGCATCAGCTACCGCAGGGTACGCCCAGGTGGCGTGAAGGCATTTCCAGGCTGGAACCACTCCCACAGGTTCACCCCTTCCTCCAAGATCAGACTCTGAGTCGTATGCCCATATGCCGTCCAGACCTGCAAGCACATTCCAAGGAAGGGGAGCTTCCTGCTGAGAACAGATTCTTTTTCTTTGTTTATTATAAAAGATGACTTACTGGCAGAAGGGGATACAAGATGTATCTATGCAATTAGAAGAATGACCATTAAGAGAAGAGCCATGTTTTAGAAATCAGGTTGTGTCCCTCCTGCCCTGCCCCCACACTCCCTCCCCCCACTTCCCAAAGGTGACCATTGTCTTCTCTGACTGACACCATCATCATCTTCTGGCTTTTCTTTATTGTTGTCTCACTGAAATATGTGTTGAAACATGGTTGGCTTTTTCCTCGGTTTGAAATCCCACAGAAACACGCTTGTAGATATTCTTCTTTGATTTGCTGCCTTCCTATCTGGAAGACTCAGCCACACCGAATATAGCTGCGGCTGCTTGGTTTTTGTTGCTGAAAACCCTCTTGTGTGACTACACCATAATGTATCCGTCCTACCGATGACAGCCACCATCCATTCCCACTTAGGAATCTGTTCCCGTTTGGGGCTGTTCCAAGTGATGCCGCTGGGATCACTCTCATCTGTGTCTTCTGCTGCCCACGTGCAATGGTTTCCCTAGGGTATGTCCCTGGGCAGTGTGCTGCTTTAGCATTAATCGATATTGTCATACTATTTTCCAAAATTATTGGCCAGTTTACCTAGAAAACAGTAGTGTATCAGAGTTCCTGCAGTTCGCATTACTAACTCCTGTGACAGCGAAACATTTTTCATTTGTGCTAGTCTGTTGAGTATGATATGGTAGCTAACTGTGGTTTTAATTGCTATTTTCCTGCTTGCTGAGACTAAATTTATTTCATTGGTTTATAACTATTTTGATTTCCTTCCTCTCTTCAGAAGTATCTGCCCAGGTCTTTTGCACATTTTTCTATTCAATTATTTGTCTTTTTTGTATTGATTTATAGGAGTTCTTTATGTATTCTGGATACTTATTCTTTGTTGATTATATTTATCACATTCTTCCAATGGTGACTTGACTTTTCACCCTCTCTTGGTTTCTTTTTAAGGATGGAAGTTCTTAATTTTTGTATAGTTGGATTTATCAAATGTTTCTTTCGTGTTGCAATATATAAATATCAAGTCAATGTGTTGTACACCTTAAGCTTACAGAACATTCTAGGTCAATTATGTCACAATTAAAAGTTTTTTTTTCTCCCATGGCTAATGGATTTTGCTTCTTTGTAAAAAAAAAAAAAAAAAAAAAAAAGTTCTTCCCTGCTCCCAAAGCCCTACATTATTCTGCATCATCTTCTACTTTACCGTGTTGCTTTTCACATTTTTCAACATAATAGCTTTACTGATATGTAATTCACAGACCATTAAGTTCACCCATTTAAAGTGTACAATTCAAAGTTTTTGGTACATCCAAAGAGTTGTGCCACCAGCTCTAGAAACAATTTTAAAATGTCTTCATTCCCTCCAAACAGCACCCCTGTCCCCATTAACAGACAATTCCTCATTCATTGCCTATCCCCCATCCCCTTCCCATAGCTCTGACAAACACTAATTTACTTTCTCTTCCCATAGATTTGCCTATTCTAGACATTTCAAACAATATGCAATCTTCTGTGATTGGCTCCTTTCATTTAGCATGTTTTCAAGATTCATCCATGTTGTATCATGTACCAGTACCTCATTTATTTCTAAATACATTCTTGCAGGGATATACCAAATTTTATCCATTCATCAGTTGATGGACATTTGGGTCCTTTCCACGTAGGCTATTGTGAATTTGCTGCTATAAACATTTGTGTACAAGTTTTTGTGTGGATATATATTATTTCTCTTAGGTGTTTTTGTAGGAGTAATATTGCTGAGTCATATGTTAACAAATTTTTGGAGGAAGTGCCAGACTGTTTCCCACAGTGGCTGTACCATTTTACATTCCCAGCAGCAGCCTGTGAGGGTTATAGTTTCTCCGTATCTTTGCCAGCAGTTGTTATTATCTGTCTTTTTTTTTTTTTAATTTTTTATTTTTTCAGCATAACAGTATTCATTATTTTTGCACCACACCCAGTGCTCCATGCAATCCGTGCCCTCTACAATACCCACCACCTGGTGCCCACAACCTCCCACCCCCCACCCCTTCAAAATTCTCAGATCGTTTTTCAGAGTCCATAGTCTCTCATGGTTCACCTCCCCTTCCAATTTCCCTCAACTCCCTTCTCTCCATCTCCCCTTGTCCTCCATGCTATTTGTTATGCTCCACAAATAAGTGAAACCATATGATAATTGACTCTCTCTGCTTGACTTATTTCACTCAGCATAATCTCTTCCAGTCCCATCCATGTTGCTACAAAACTTGGGTATTCATCCTTTCTTTTTTCTTTCTTTTTTTTTTTTTACAGCTTTATAAACATATATTTTTATCCCCAGGGGTATAGGTCTGCGAATCGCCAGGTTTACACACTTCACAGCACTCACCATAGTACATACCCTCCCCAATATCCATAACCCCACCCCCCTCTCCCAACCCCCTCCCCCCATCAACCCTCAGTTTGTTTTGTGAGATTAAGAGTCACTTATGGTTTGTCTCCCTCCCAATCCCATCTTGTTTCATTTACTCTTCTCCTACCCCCTCAACCCCCCATGTTGCATCTCCTCTCCCTCATATCAGGGAGATCATATGATAGTTGTCTTTCTCCGATTGACTTATTTCGCTAAGCATGATACCCTCTAGTTCCATCCACGTCGTCGCAAATGGCAAGATTTCATTTCTTTTGATGGCTGCATAGTATTCCATTGTGTATATATACCACATCTTCTTTATCCATTCGTCTGTAGATGGACTATTATCTGTCTTTTTAATTAGTCATCCAAGCAGATGTGAAGTGGTATCTCATGTGGTTTTGATTTGCATTTCCTTGGTGGATAACGATATTGAGTAAGCACCTTTTTTGTGTGATTACTGGTCATTTGTATGTCTTCCTTGGAGAACTGTGTATTCGTCACCTTTATCCATTTTTTAATTGGACAATTTGTCTTTTTCTTATTGAGTTGTAAGAGCTCAGTATATATTCTGAAAACTTCTTATCATATATACACTTGCAAAATTTTTTTTCCATTCTGTGGGTTCGCTTTTTCACTTTATGCTATCCTTTGAAGCACAAAAGTCTTAATTTTGATGGAAAAATATGGAAGAATATGTTTGTGAAGTACAGTGTATCTGCTTTTTCGCTCCTCACTTGTGTCTTTGGTGTCACATTTAAGAAGGTGTTGTCAAACCCAAGGTCATGAAGATTGCTCCGATTTTTTTTCTAAGAATCTTAGAGTTTTAGCATTTACATTTAGATATTACATTCATTTAAATCATCATGACTTAATTTTTGCATATGTTGTGACATAGGGGTCCATTTATTACATGTGCATGTCCACTTGTCCTAGTACCATTTATTTTAAAGACTGCTCTTCCCCTTTGAATTGCTTTGGCACATGTGTTGAAAATGAATTAACCATACTTGCAAAGGTTTATTGCTAGACTCTCAATTCTATTCTATTGATTTCTATGTCTATCCATATGCTGTTACCACAGTTTCTTGATTACTGTAGCATTGTAGTACGTTTTGAATTCAGGAAATGTGAGTCCTCCATCTTTGTGGTTCTTTTGCAGCCCTGTTTCAGCTATTCTGTGTGCTTTACATTTCCATGTAAATTGTTGGATCAGCTTGTTAATTTCTGCAAAGAAGCTGGGCGAGATTCTGAGAAGTATTGCATAAATAGATCCCTCTGAGAAGTGTTACCATCTTAACAGTATTAAGTGTTCCAATTTATGACCATGGCATGACCTTCCATTTATTTTAGACTTCTTTCATTTCTTTCATCATTTTTTTGTAGTTTTGGGAGTATAAATTTTACACTTCTTTGGTTAAAGTCATCCCTAAATATTTTGTCTATATAGGACCTGTTGTAAATGGAATTATTTTCATATTTCCATTTTCAGGATGCTTATTGCCAATGTATAGAAAAACAATTAAATTTTATATATTGAACTTGTACCCTACAACCTTGCCAAACTCATTTATTAGTTCTAACATAGGCTTTTGCATTGGATAGTTTAGGATTAACTATATCAAGCTAATGCCAGTGTAAATAGAGTGAGTTTTACTTGTTTCTTTCTAATCTGGATGCCTTTTATTTCATTTGCTTACCTAACTGCCCTGGCCAGAACCTCCAGAATGGTGATGAAAGCAGACATCCTTGTCTCGTTCCTGATCTCAGGGGAAAGACTTCAGTCTTCCATCATTAAGTATGATGTTAGCTGTGAGTTTTCTATAGATGTCCTTTACCAGGTTGAGAAGTTCCCTTCTATTCCTACTTTGTTTTGTGTTTTTATCAAAAAGGAGTGCTAAATTTTATCAAATACTTTTCCTTCAACTATTGAGATGATTATGTGGTTTTGTTCTTTTTTTCTACTGGTATGGTATATTACATTAATTGGTTTTCATATGCTAAACCACTGTTAAATTCCTTGGTATGTATATGGTCATTGTGTATAATCCTCGTATGTTGCTGGATTTGATCTATTAATACTTTTTGAAGATTTTTTTGTATGTATAATTATAAGAGATACTGATCAGCAATTTTATTTCCTTATGATATCTAGTTTGGGTGTCAGGGTGATGATACTGGTCTCACAGAATGAGTTGGAAAGTGTTTCCGTCTTTTTTATGGTATATGGATGAACTTACAAAGAACTGATATTCATTCTTAAATGTTGGTGGACCTTATCAGTGAATCCACATGGTCCTGTGCATGGCTTTGTAGGAATTTTTTAAATAATTAATTAAATATCTTACATAGGTTTTTTTTCTTTCATTTATTTTCTTTCACTTAAGTCAGTTTCCATAATTTGTGATTTTCTACAAACATATCCAATTCATCAAAATTATCCAATTTGTTGGCATACAAAGTTCATATTATTACCTTATTATCCTTTTTATTTTACAGAGTCAGTACAAATATCCCCTCTTTTATTCCTGTTTTTCGTAATTTGAACCCTCTGTATTGTCCTTACCAGTCTAGCTAAACATTTTGTCAGTTCTTTTGACTGTTTTTTAGGAAACAACTTTTGGTTTTGTTGATTTTTCTATTTTTCCATTCTCCTTTCCACTGATTTCTACTCTCATCTTGACTGTTTTCCTCCACTTCTTGCTTTATGTTTAGCTTACTCTTCTTTGTCCAGTGTGTTGTGGTAGGTTAGGTTATTAATTTCACGTTTGTTTCTCTATTAATGTTGGCTTTTACAGCTAT
The DNA here is from genome assembly GCF_902655055.1 of Lutra lutra. NCBI lineage: Eukaryota > Metazoa > Chordata > Mammalia > Carnivora > Mustelidae > Lutra > Lutra lutra. The sequence goes on along the minus strand of NC_062282.1, from coordinate 72,769,756 downwards.
AAAGTCATTCCCTGTAAGCATTCCATTATCTGCCTCCCATAAGGTTTGTTACATTGTGTCTTCATTTTCATTCATCTCAAAGTATTTTCTAATTTCCCTTGTGATTTCTTCTGTGACCTATTGGTTATTTAGAAGTGTGTTACTTAATTTTTATATATCTGAATTTCTCAAATTTTATTTTTTATACTGATTTCTAATTTCATTCTTTCGTGGTAGGACAACATATGTTATTTTAGTCCTTTTAAATTTATCAAGCCTTTTTGATGGTCTAGCACATGGTCTATCCTAGAATGTCCATATACACTTTAGAAAATATGTATTCTGCTGTTTTGAGATGGAATGTTTTATAGAGCGCTACTGGGTCGAATTGGTTTCCAGTATTGTACAAGTGTTCTGTTTCTTCATGTGTCTTTTGCCTCATGGTTCTTTCCATACTAAACGTGGGTATTGAAGCTGTCAGCTGTTATTGTTGAATTCTCCCTTCAATTCTGTGAGGTTTTGCTTCTTGTATTTTGAGGCTCTATCATTAGTTGCATATGTTTATAACCCTTAAATCTTCTAAATGACTTGATCCTTTTATCATTACAAAATTTGCCTCTTTACCTCTTGTTTTCCTCTTTACATCTTGTTTTAAAGTTTATTTTGTCTGATATTAATGTAGTCCTGTGGCTTTTTTATGGTTTTTTTTTCCCTGGTATAGTTTCTTTTATAGTTTCTTTTTTCTTTCAACTTATTTATATCTTTAATTCTCAAGTATGTCACCAATAGTTAGCATATATTTGAATCTTTTTTTTAACATGTTCTATCTAACAATCTCTGCCTTTGATTGGATTGCTTAATCCATTACATCTAATATTATCATTGATGTAGTTGTGTTTGCATCTGATGTTTTACTTTGTTTTCTGTATGTCTTACATCATTTTCTACCTCTTTTCCTCCTTTACTGCTTTCTTTTGCATTAAGTGAATATACTAGTATAATATCTTAAGTTCTTTAAGGAAATGTTACTATTTCTCTGTAGTTATTTTCTTAGTGTTTGCTGTAGGGCTAATTTTATATATCATAATTTATCTGAAGATACTTCAGGCTCATGTTAAATTCCAGTAAGATACAGAAACAGTATTCCTATGTACCTCTATTTCCCCTTCTGCATTTTCCACTATTATTTTTATACATATTATGACGTCACTATCTTGGAGTTCTTGGGTGGCTCAGTTGGTTAAGCATCTGACTCTTGATTTTGGCTCAGATCATGATCTCAGCATTGTAAGGTCAAGCCCCACATTAGTCTCTGCACTGGGCCTGGAGCATGTTTAAGATTATCCTTCTCCCTCTGCCCCTCCCCTCTTGCTTGCTCACTCTCTCTCTCTTTCTCAAAAATAAATAAACAAATAAACAGGGGTGCCAGAGTGGCTTATTCGGTTAAGTACCTGTCTTTGGCTCAGGTCATGATCGCAGGGTCCTGGGATGGAGCCCCATGTCATGCTCCCTGCTCAGCAAAGAATCTGCTTCTCCCTTCCTCCTGACTCTTCCCCTGATCATCCTCTCTCTCTCTCTCTCAAATAAATAAATAAAATCCTTTTTAAAATAAATTAAAAAAACAAACTGAGACAAGAGAAAAGGAGAGCAAGTATGTATTTAAAGAATTTATTATATAAAACTTTTTATTTCTCATTTCTAGTTCTCTTCATTGTTTCTGTGGATTCAAGTTACCATTTGGTATTCTTTTCTTATTCCAATACATTTTGTACCCACCCACCTTCTTCCCTGTGCTATTATTGTCAAATATATTACATTTCTATATGTCATAGGCCTAACAATATAATTATATACATATTGTTTCATATGATTGATTTTTAAACCAGCTAACACAAGAAAGGAGAAGAAATATACATTTATACTGTGTTGTATGATTACATGATTACTTTCACCATTGCTCTTTGTTTTTTATTGTATTCAAATTACCATTTAGGGTCACTTGCTTTCACCCTGAAGAGCTTCCTTTAGTACATGTTGTAAGGTGGGTTTGCTAGCAACAACTTATCTCACTTTTTGTTTGGCTGGAAATATCCTTATTTTCCCTCCATCTTTGAAAAATAGTTTTCCTGGGTTTAACATTCTTTGTTGACAATTTCTTTTTTCTTTTAGCACTTTGAATATGTCACGCCACTTCTCATCAGAAGCATCCGTTGCTTCTGATGAGAAGTCAGCTGTTAATCATAGTGAGGGTTCATTGTGACTGATGAGTTATTTTTTCTTGGTTCTTTCTAGATTTTTCTCTTTGTCTTTAAACATTTTTACTATGGTGTATCTGAATGTGGATCTCTTTGTGTTTATCCCATTTGAAGTTGGTTGAGTTTCTTGGATGTATCGATTGATGTTTTTCATCCAGTTTGGGAAGTTTACAGTCATTAGTCCTTTTAAGTCTTGTTTCTATTCCTTCTCTGTCTCTTGCTTCTAGGTACTCCCATTATACATATATTGATGTGTTTAGTGGTGTTCCATATTTCTCTGAGGCTGTGTTCATTTTTAGTTTTTTTTTTTCTTCTTTGTTAAACTAGATGGCCTGTCATCTAGCTTGTTGTCTTCATATAACTCTGAGCCTCCTTTAATCATTTATCACAAAAATCTCCATTGTTACAAGAGCACCCTCAGGCAGGCTTGAACTTCCATATTCTGTTCCAAATAAATTCAGTTCCTCTCAGTCAGAGCTCTCTATATTTATGGCCTACCTCTCCCTTGCACAGAATTTCTGAACCACTGCTCCAGAGCCTGGGGCAGGGACAGTGGCCCACTTGTCTTAGAGTGACACCACTGGTTTATGAGTAGAGTACTAGGTAAGGATAGCAGCCTCTGATCTTCTCAGCTTGCCTCTCCCAGACTGAGATCTCTGTCCTGTGAGTAAGCTGAACGAGGGTATTTGAGGTCCCAGTATCTTTGCCCTGCCTTACGAGCAGTAGAGCTTCCATGTTATGAGTAGGCACTGAATATATGCAGAGACCCCCTCATTCTTTAGCTGCCCTTGCTTGGAATGTACCCATACAACATGAACTCATGGCTCAAGTAAAATTCTCAGTATTCTTACTGAGATTTAGTAGATATTCTTGAAAAAGAAAGAAAGAAAGAAAGTTTCTTCATGTGTTGGATGCATTTAGGACACTTTCCAGGCATTCTAAATGCTTGATGTTTGGGTGTGTTAATCATTTTACCAGTTATGGTGGTTTCCCTGGGAAGCATGTCTACAGAGCTCCTTATGCCATCGTTACAGAAGTGGAATCTGTTCATTTCCTTTAGTTTACCCAGAAGTAATTTTTTGGTGAGTGGTATAAAGCACAAGCCTTTTTTTTTTTTTTTTAATGGATCCCAACTTGTCCTAGCATCATTTGTTAAAGGGTTTATCTATTCCCCCAGGGATATACAATAACATCTATGTCCTATAGTGAATTCTCCTATTCTCAGGGGACTATTGTGTAATGCTTTCTTATGTTCATCTGAGCTATTCCTATACCAGTACTCCACTACTTGAGCTTTTTAATAAGTTTTGATATCTCAGAGGGAAAGCCCTTCTTCTTCCTCTTGGAGAGTACTTTGGCTGTCCTTGGCTCTTTGCATGTATCTATAAATTGTAGAATCAGCTTCTCTAGGGTGTGCACACTTGGGTGCATGCCCGCAAGCATGCATGGACACACACTGTTGAAAATTGCATTTGCATTGCCTTGAATTTTGGGGTTAGTTTGGGGTGAACTGGTATCTTTACAAAACTGTATCTTCTCAGGGCCCCACAGGGGCTCTCTCCACTTGTTTAGGTCTGAGTATCACTGATACAAGCAGTATGTGTGTCCCACAGGCCCTGGATTGCTCAGAAACTTGTTAACGCTTACTACTGTCTCTACTCCTTTCTTCCCAGGGTTGATCCCACTTTACATTGTGTTAAAGAGAGAGAAAGCCATTAAGCTTAGAATCTACTAACCAGACAAGACATAAAGCCAGATTTCTGGACAGCCAGATATTTGGGGCAGCTGTTTCTTATGGGTCCACTACCCAACAGGGGCAAGAATAGGAGAAGGTACATTTTTGACCCAAAGGAGCACCTACATGGAAGTTTTTCCACCACTCTATATTAACCAGTTTCCTTTCATGCTTCTAGCAATATTCCAACTATTTTCTGACAATGAGGAAATAGCATGAGGCTTTGCTATTAAAATCAAGGCAGGAAACCCTGATTGGAGTTTCTCATTTCTTGGGTTTTTTTTGTTTTGTTTTTGTTTTTTTTAACTAACAATTATTGCTTTCCTTTTACTGTTGTTTTTCTGATTACAAAGGTATTATGTATTATTTGCAGAAAATTCAAGAAATAAAGAAAAGCAGAAAAGAGAAAAATAAAATTTATTTACTGTAAGAGAGAATCATATATTTTGGGATATAACTTTACAGCTTTTCCTTTGTGTATATGTGCATATGCACACACTACCCACCCCCCAGAACAGTACTTTATAAACTGGTCTCTTCACTAAACAGTAAGCCAAACATCACTTTCTTGGGAAAGGGGCTTGTACCCCTGGCAGGGCAGAGAGTGGGTACACAGGAGGTCATGGCAAGTTGAGTCAGGAGAGAATTCTATCAGGAGAGGTGGAGGTGCTGAAATTGAAACAGCCTCAGAGTTCTGCTTCACAGAAGCATTTCCAAAATCATGTGCTTGGTTAGGTTATGTGTCTGTTCCCTTGTGCAACTTACCCTATTCATTCTTTGATGGTTGGCTTGTGAACTTGGGATTTCCATAGCCCCCAAGTTTCTTCCAAAGCTGAACGGTTGGGCCCCATGCCACCACCCAGCCCCATCATTGGCCTGTGTTGTTGACATGAGGCTCTTTCACTGAGATTTCTACCAGTAACATGATTGGCAAGGTTCCTATCTAGCAGGATGGTGGTGCTTCCACTATTTCCATCTAGAAGGGAAAATATTGGAAGTCCCTTCCTTCTGCACAACCTGCCTATACAGAGGAAGGATGACAATTCAGAGGTTGTCTCTGGTGAAGCATCTGTATGCCCTGGACTCGGACCCCTTGTTTAGACCTCGCCCTCCTCTCTTCAGCTCCACCACTTACACAGACCCTCCTCCAAAGAGAACTGAGTGTGAATAAACCATCGCCTTAATGACAGAATAAGAAAAATTTGCACAACTGTCTCTAATTTCAACACCAAATTCCTTTGTGTGCAGGCCAGCGTGCCTGAGTGTTCAGCAGTTGGGAGAGTGGGGAGGGTGGGCGCGCCTTCCCGGAGCCTAGGAAATACCCTGAGTTCATGCTGATGGTTTGGGGACCAGCTGCTGCTCAGGGGCTGGCCCCCTGCCTCAGTATCCCACCCCAGGGGACCAAGGGCACTGTTCCCATCCTGGATGGCATGGCATAGGCCATGACCAGGTCTTCTCAAGCAGAGAGGTTGGGAGTGGCGCCATCTGCCCCCACAGGGTCACACAACGTGGGGCCAGCCTCCCAGACTCCTGGCCGCCCTGTGTTGGGACCGGTCCACCCTGAGCAAAGTCGTTAAGACCCTGTGGTGTTTGTCTTTGCATCATACTCAGACCACTCAGATACCGCAACTTCTCTATGGAGACACAGCGGGGAGGTCAGAGTGAGCTGCTCCTGGGAAAACTGGCTTGGCCCTAGAAGCAAAATATTCCATCTCACCCCTAATCTCGTTGGTGCCACTACTGGTTCACCCTGGTTCCCTCTCCTGTGCTCACACAGTGGGTCTCTATTCTACAGACAGCTCATTACAGGACCCTCCTTCACGGCCCCATTAACGTGGACATCACAGTATCACTCAAGAGGTGTTTCAAGGAGGAGTTAGCCCCAGGCGCCAACACTCCCAATCCCCATAATGTCCCAAAGCCCAGAAGTTCAGGTGCAGGCAGCCCCTACATGAGCTTGTGAACACAGCAAGGCAGTCACTGGCTTCAGAGCCCCAGCAGCTCTTTCTATAACCTGCGTCCCTTCCTGGAAGGTCAGCCGCACTGTTTCCATAGTGTGGGCAGGGCGAGAATATGAAACCAGGAGCCTCCTTCTGAACACAATTAAAGATAATGCCCTGTTTGTCAGTGTCATGGATCTTCATTTCTCCCCACTGGAAGCCCAGTTTGCCCCATAGTACATCACATTTGAAATGCAGATTCCTGGAACCCTCCAGAGGTCTGGGGAGAGTGCCCTGTCCATTACTGTAAGTGACATTCGTGTTATGATGCCTGATTTTCCTCCTGGCTAGTTTATTATTCCCACTGTTAGTGTTATTTGGAACAGCTCCAAAGTGGAATTTCTGTAATTACCCTCGTTGGATTTTTCCCACCTTTAGAAGTCCCTCTATGGAAGCCTGGAGTCTTGGCTTCCTGCTGGGTCCAGAAGAGGTTATTGGAAGCCCTGGCCAAAGGCAACCGGGCCTAGCAATGACCCATTCCTCACAGGAACCTCAAGGGAGTGGGAGACACCCCACTGAGCAGCAGCTAGGCCTGGCCGAGTCATGTCTAGGGGTATTCTGCCAAGTAGATGGCCTCTGGCAGGGAAGACTAGGGCAGCATGCAGTCTGGAAACTTCTTCCCATGGGGCCATAAAAGCAACACTGTAGATTTTCCCTCATAAGTCCCCAGAACCTCAAGCGTGAAGCGTTGTCTCCCTGGTAGGAAACACAAGGAAACTGTCTCAAAGTGGGATGGGCCTTCACCTGGAACCCTGATGCCGGGCGTCAGGCCCCCACCACGCAGACCTTGAGCCTTTAGGTGGGTGGCAAGAAGGCCCATTCCAAATGCCCTGCTGGTCAGTATTGTGAATCTCAGCTCTTAGTCCTTGGAAGCAGTTTCCACCATAAAATGGAGAGCCTTCCAACAACTGGGACACTTTGTGTGACGGGAATGAATGTCCTAATGCTGGGAAGGCCCGAGTAGAGGGTGCGAGGGTGGGGGGGCGGTTTGCACCAGGACAGGGGCTGCCCGTGTCACCTGGAGCAGCTGCCTGCCCAGAGCCCAGCAATCTGCCCCGACTGGCGCTGTTGGGCCTTCGTGTTTCTCAAGCCCAGATCAGTCCCTTTAAACTGTGCTCCCAGAGAAAACAAAACCTGGTGTCACGTGTGACTATCTTTTCCCATCACACTTCAAAGGGGTCTGATAACAGAGGAAGATGTCGCTCCTTTGTCTTACCCTGATGTTCCTGTGCAGCAGTCAGCTGCCACCTTCTGTGTTGTTTGGCAACTCCTCAAATGCATGGTCCCCAGGGTCTTATTGGGTGGCGCCCACCATGGCAGCCCTGCCGTTAGGACACCTGGGCCGCATCTCACCTCCCACACAGGCCTCAGCCTGCCACCACGAGTCCCACACTCTCCCTCGAACTGAGGCCCTTTTCATTTGTGCTAGGTTTGTGATCATGGGGGCTTTGAGGACACTCAGCAGGCCTGGCTTTAAATCCCATGAGAACATGGGCAGGTTTCTGAGGACAGATGTGCTCGATGCCTGGCGTGCCACCTGCTATGAGGGTAGAGGAAAAGCACAGCCACCTCATGGGGGCCGTGAGAGGCAGGCAGGGGCTCACCTGGCCAGAAGAGGCAGAGCTTCAGGCTTGTAGGCTCATCTCACTAAGTCCCCCAGATCTGGCCTATGTTGGTGGCTTGGGGATGGTGGTCCTCTGAGGGCCTCAGGAGGCTCTCATCACTGCGCCTGTTCCTCCCAGGGTCAAGCTTGCCAGTGTTGCCTGAGGCTCCCCCAAGGAAGTGTCCTGTATGCTGGGCTCCCAGTTTGCACCCAGCCATGTCAGCTGAGCGAGCAGCCTCTTATCACGGGGTTAGCCTCCCCTCAGCCACCTTCATCTGTCCCTCCCTGCCACCATGTGGACCCAGTCACTTAGGTATTAGATGAGTCTTCCTTGGAACTCTGGCATTCTCTCCTCTGCCCATTCTGAGAACCATCACTGCTGTCTCTGAGGACCCAAGCTTGCTTGGAGCCCCTTGCTAGTTCCCTGACTCCGCATGAGCCCCCCTCCAGGCTCTCTGACCTTCCACAGCACTGCCTTGTTTCACATTCCCCCATCTGGAGCTGTTGAAACAACACACTGTCCAAACCCTGATGCTCCCTATAGGCCAGGCTTCCTAGGCCCATAGGACTCTCTCCCCAGCCTGTCCTCTCTTGCCCTGCCTGGAAAGCCAGACCAGGTAGAGCACTGACCGTGCCAGCTTGCCCCGGGCACAGACCTCTCCTGTCTCTGTCCAGGGCTAGGACAGCCCTCTCTTCATTTGGGCATCCTCCAGCAGGCTTCCTATGAGGCCCCTGGCTACTGTTCCAAAAAATGAAAACTCTGTCCCAGGGATAAGCTCCTTAAATCGTTCAGATGATTTATTCCAGTGAGACTGGCCTGGGGTCAGATGCCAAGTAATGGGGCTGTCCTTGGCAAAGCAGCAGGGCTGAGACCATCAGCTTCGGCCCTGTCTGGCTGCCCACTGCCCAGCCTGCCAACCACAGCTGCATTGGCCAAGTTATCTCGTCATTCTCTCAGCCTCAAGCTGAGAACTTTGGGCAGCCACCAGTTTCCACCTCTGCACGAAATGCTCAGTTTCACCAGGGCAGACAGAAATTAAATAGGGCATGATTCAAGATGATGCTTATGAAGAGAGGGCTGTGCGGCTCTGACTGTACATACAGTGAGAGCTCAAAGGAGGAAGAGTGAGCCCTGGGAGGTCCAGGGGAGCTTCCTGGAGGAGGTGGGCTTGGAACCCAGCAGGACAGACTTAGGTTAAGACAGGACCAGGCTCCACAAAGCAGACAGACAAGCAGGTCCTCATTCTCTCCCACCTCTCAAAATGTAGGTGTCCTCTGTCCTCACCACCACGCTCTGCCCTCAGCTCTGAAACTCTCTGGGGGTGAGGGTGGGGAAGAGTGAGCATCTAATGGGTTCACAGTGTCCTGCTAAAGACAGGCCACCCAGTGACTGAGAACTCACCCAGGAAATCTCATGGCCCAAGTACCATTTAACGGTGCCATTTCAGGCCCACTGTGCCAACAGGAGTCTCCAAAACCTTACCCTGCGGGAGTGGGACTCACCTGAGCTGAGGTTTTTGTGGGGAATAAGAAAGTGGACTCTGGGGCACCTGGGTGGCTCAGTGGGTTCAAGCCTCTGCCTTTGGCTGAGGTCATGATCTCAGGGTCCTGGGATTGAGCCCCACATCGGGCTTTCTGCTCAGCCAAGGAGCCTGCTTCCTCCTCTCTCTCTCCCTGCCTGCCTCTCTGCCTAGTTGTGATCTAAAGAAATAAATAAAATCTTAAAAAGAAAAAAAAGAAAGAAAGTGGACTCCAAGCTGGTGGGAATTGCTGGGCTGGGCTGGACCCTGGGCCTTGGTGTTCGAACTTCACAGGGTCGTGATTTAGAACAAACTGTGGCATATGGCATCATTGTCGCCTCTTGGGCCATGAGCAGTTGGCCTGTTTTTATTCACCCACTTCCCACCAGGACACCACATGACCCTGCTGTGAGTGGCATTTGATGTCTCATTGTGGGTTTCGGCCAGGTCCCACTGAGGAGCCCCAGGAGACCAAGCCCTAGGGATCCAGCAGACGGAGGGCTGGTGCTAGCTGCCTTAGCCAGATGCTGCCGTCACATGCAACAACTTGCATTTTTTGGCTTCTTGTTGTATTAAGAGGCGTGATTCTCTTGGAGCTAATCCTCAAATGCCAGGAGAACCCTGTGCTTGGGAAACTAGGATAAGATTAATGTGAACAAGCAAAGGGCAGACCTGGGGAGCTTGGAGGACCATTGTGTTCAGCCAGATCCCCACATGGAGCCTAATTCGGCCTGGTGGTTCAGGATTGCTTTTCCTGCCATGAGAAAAACACCCTTGCTGGAGCACTGTGTGCCAGAAGATCCCCTTCCACAGGAAAAGTCAGTTGGTCCCAGGAAGAATCCCGGCCTGCCAACTGATCTTCGCTCAGTGACATAAAATGATGAGGATGGGCCAGGGTACAAGCCCCAACCGTGTGACCATCATTGGGGCACAAGGACTGGATCTCTGGGACATTGGCTTTGAGGGTCCAGATCCATCTGATGGCAAGGCCCAGCAGAGCCACCCACAGAGCCAGAGTGTAGGACCTCCAGCCTCTGGGTCCTTTCTGGTATGTGTCTGCTTCCTGGCTCCCTAATGTGCATGCCATCCCCTCCCGGTGCAGGGGACCTGACCTGCACATCAGGAGTGCTTGGCTCTCTCCTGACTCTTCCTTCGGCTCTCTGGACCTCAGTTTCTACAGAGCTGGGTAGTTCTCAAGGCCTCCCAAACTACTGATACCAGCTGCAAATTCAGGAGTCTCCACGACCACCCTCATGTTTGATCATTTGCTGCCAGGGCTCCCTGGAGTCAGGAAAGCCATTATGCACACAGTGGTAGGTTATTGCAGCAAAAAGAAGCCGGTGAAAGTCACCAGAGGGAGGAGGCTCACAGGACAGGGTCTAGGAGCATTCCTGCGGCAGAGCTTCTGAGTGTCCTTGTACTGGGCAGGTGTGCACACGGCACTTGCTTCTCCTGCCTGGGATGTGGGGTGACACATGTGCAGCATTGCCACTGGGGACGCTCACCTGAGCCTTTGTATCCCAAGATTTTACTGGTGCTCAGTCACATAGATGTGGTTGACTGCCCACATGGCTGACCCCTGTCTCCAGCCTGTTTAGAAGTTGGACTGATGAGGGTTTGACTCGTGCCTCCTCCCCTCTCCTGCCACACTGTAAATCACTTGTTAGCATGGACTATCTGATGTGGCCCAAAGCTTGCAGGTCCACAGAGACACCCATTAGGGAGGACATTCGACATGGCTTCAAGATCGCCGACTGAGCCGGGGGCAGAGGCCAGATTCTCCTAGGACAAGGTTCATCCTAGGAGCAGTTTCCATCTGCTCAATGAGGGGTTCTGGCAAGATGGTTTCTTGGCTCCTTCAGGGTCTCAGATCTGGGGTCTTGATCCTGCCTGTGGGCCCAGGTGCATCTATAGCAGAGTACAGGGAACACAGTTCAGCCAGCCTGCCAAACGCACCGTGAGACTGGGTCAGGTTTCCATTCAGATACCTCCTGTGTTAGGAACTGTGTTCTATTTGTTCTCTCCCACAGATCAGAGCTGGCAGGTGCTTTAAAACCATTAGCTTTCATGTCCTTTTCTGTTCTTCCTGATCTTAGATTCTAAAGCCCCAGTGTGGCCCACTGCAGAAAACCCACAGTAGCAGGGAATCCGGGTTTCTTGCACTTAGTAATGTCTTTCATCCCGCTGTGAGGGGGAGCTGGGCAGGGAAAGTCAGCTAGCCGCCCGCAGAAATCTGGTCGGGGAGGTGCCCAGAGAGACAAGCCCAGGCCAGGCCTCTGGGCCCTTCCACACAGTGCACCTGCAAACCCAGGTCTGATCACAGTGCAATTAAGACAGTGCAGGCCTTTCTGCAATGCCTTGGTGGCATTCCTAGAAAAAACTTCAAAGAATAAAACAGGCTGTGTGGCTGTGTCTTTGTTTACCCTAGGGTTGAGGGAGACATCCTGGACCAAGAGCTTCCACGTTGTTTCAGAGACAACACTTCCAACCTCACACATTTTTAGGTAGTGTTTAAAAAACAGTCTCACTGCATCCTGTGAGGATGTAGACACGTATCTCAGAGGTTTGGACCTGGCGTCCAAACCTCTGGACCAACTTGGTCGCATGCTGGACCAAGTCTCCACTCACCGCAGAGGGCATAATCCTGGATCTGCTCTTCCCGCATCTGCTCTTCCCGCGCTGCCTTAAGCAGGCAAGCAGGGAGGTCTGCTGGTTCCTCGCCAGCTGGGCACAGATCTCTTCCAGAAAAGAGCAAGGCCTGTGCTCCCCCTGAATCTGTCTAAAGAAACAGTAACCCTCAGGACAGGCGCATGGGGAGGATGGTGAATTCCCAAGCAGTCCCTGTCACCCTCGCTCTGGTTGGCTTCCACATTCTGTTATAATGTTCAACGTATCATTACGTATTATAATGTTCAAATGTATCATTGAACAGCATGAAAATGCCCTGCACCAAAAAATTAAGCCAAGCAAACCCATCGGAATTTTTCAGTGGAGGGAGGGAGATGTCAAGCTAGAGTGTGTCCGTGAAGTAGGCCCAAGTTCAAACTTTGGAACTTGAAAATGGCTTCATTGGTATAAATGCTGCTGCTGCTGCCTTGTGCATGTATAAGAAACTTCTATTTCAGATGAATTGCTTACTGTTACTCTGAATCAGTAACTACAGTGAGTTAAATTCTGGACTCAGGGATTCACAGGGCCTCTGTGTCACAAAAGTATGGCTGTGGGACTTCCCAAGAAGGGGTGAGGAAAGGAGCTTGGGAAAGCAGGCAGGAAATATTTTTCAGTGACCAGTGAGGAATCTGAATGATGGGATTATTTTTTAATGAAGTGCGCTGTTACTGCCATTCTGTTTTAGATCAGGCAGCTCTAACAATTGGCAGAGATAGGTGGCTTAAACAGTATGTATTTCTCATGGTTCTAAAAGCTAAGAAGTCCAAGGTCAAAGTGCCAGCAGATCCTGTCTGGGGAGGGCATGTTCTTGGTTTACAGATGGCCATCTTCTCATTGTATCCTCAAATGGTGAAAAACAGAGAGAGGAAGCAAGTTTTTGTGTCTCTTCTTATAAGGATACAAGTTCCATTCATGAGGACTCTACTTTCATGACCTAATTATCGCCTAAAGGCTTACCTCCAAATTCTATCACACTGGTGTTAGGATTTCAACCTGAATTTGAGGGGGTCACAACCATTCAGTCCATAACAGTCAATGAGCATTTATTAAGGATCTGCTGTATACCTGTGACTGTGCCAAGAACTGGGGGTGCAGTGGTGACCATGAGAGACAGTGTCTTGCCCTTGTGTTGCTTATATTCGAGTAGGGTGAGACAGAGAATACACACATGAACAGACAAACATAGTAGATGATAAAGACTCTTAACACAGGGCAGTGTCTCCATGAGGAGTTTCATGGCTAGGATATCCTGGGAAGGCCTCCGTGAAAAGATGACATTGAGTTAAGAGCTAAATGTTGAGAAGGAGGCAGTCATGCAAAAATCTGGGGAAAGAGAGATCCAAGCCAAGACTCAGCATGTGCAGAGGTCCTGAGACTGGAGGGAGCTTTGCATACTCCAGGACAGAAAGGGCACATGGGAAGTGAAGCAAAGGGGAGAGGAGAGAAAGATGGGGAAGATACCAGGAACCCAGATGGATGAGGCCTTGTAGACCATGGTAGAGAGTCTGGGTTGCCCATGGAATTGGAGTAAGAGTAGGAGGAGCAGTCCCTTTGTGCTAGGATAGGAGAGGATCCAAGGGCTAAACATCATCCACATATCTGGTCACATGGGACTGTGCAGGTTACGAGCTTTGCAGGCTGTAGGATGCTAATACAGATGGTGAATGTTAATACCCACAGCCCTGGTTCGACCTTTTCAGCATTGGGCGTTCTGATTAACTGGCCATTCTCCCTCTTCAGCACATGTAGAAGACACTTTGTTCAGGAGGAAGTCAAAATGGCTAGCCCATTTAATAACAGAATATTGAAAAGGTCACAGCAGTAGTGCTGAGTCCTCCAACCTACAAACCACAGAGAGGGTCCGCTCAGATAACTCATCCTCCTGACAAATCAAGGAGCAAGGGCTGAAGACTGCACAGCTGATTAGGCTCATCGGAAATCGGAGCACCAGGGAGAAATCGATGGGAGAACATCACTGATCTATCCTGGGGGTCAGGGCAGCAGGGTGCGTGTTAGCAAATCAGTAGGGGGGGCATGTTGCCCCCTGGTGGCCATTCACATGACAGCAATGTCTGGAGATGAGCTGGGAGGCCCAGAGGGAGGCTGGTACCTGTCCCACCCCCAGGGAGGGAGGACCTGTCTTGGGGGTCCCACCAGGCCAGTGGTTTAGCTGAAGACCTTCTCTGCTTTGTCACAAAAGTATTACAAAGCACCTTTCCCTAAAACATGCTAAGTAAAATACTTGCCACTAAAATCCCTAAAGTTGGGGCGTCTGGGTGGCTCAGTGGGTTAAAACCTCTGCCTTCAGCTCAGGTCATGATCCCAGGGTCCTGGGATCTCTGCTCAGCAGGGAGCCTGCTTCCTCCTCTCTCTCTGCCTGCTTCTCTGCCTACTTGTGATCTCTGTCAAATTAAAAAAAAAAAACTTTAAAATCCCTAAAGTTCTTTTTTTTTTTCCATGAAGGATTCTTTTTGAAATTAGCTTTAGCCATGGCCGGCCTTTGAAAAAAGAGTAAGCAAGAACACTCAAAACTCAGACTCCTCATAAAAAGAGGACAGGTTTATGGCTTCATTTATTATGGAGTTCCACAAACAACGTGAAAGAAAAATGACCGTCTTAATTAAAGACCGGGCAATTAACCTTCCGTGTGCTAAAACAGAGGGCTTTGTGAGGACTTTGCATGGAAGCATATCTTCATCCTGGAGGCAGTGGCCATGGAGAATCTTAATAAGACCAGTGAAGCCAGACCAAAGTAGAAGGCTCACCTTATAAAGAAATCTGAGAAGATGAAGAGAGGATGAACATCAAAAATGACTCTGATTAGACCATGATAAAGGATGCTAGAAACTAAAAGGAGAGACCGGGTACACAGGATATATTTTTAAAACTATAGGTGCAAAGATTCCATTGGGCTTTGGCGAAAAGGGGGGCTGACAGTTTGAGAATGGTTGATTAAAAGCTTTTTGGCACAAATGCTCATTTTCACTGAGAGTTGAGCACAAAAATCCATGGACTAAATTGAAATTGTAAATGCTAAGAGAAGACTAAAAGATTTACTGCCACAGATTCAATTAAGTGGTTAAAAAAAAGGCCCCATCTCCTTCAGGACTCATTTTAATGCCTTTCTCAAAACTGTACAATTTCCCAAATGCTGTTGGCCAATGTGCATCAGAAGGCATGTGTCCTGCCAGGGGGCCAGGGAGTCTCAGTTACAGGACCTTAAAGCAGGACTCAGCGGGAGCTGGAGGCCCCCAGCACCAGCAACCCCCGCAGAGTCTTCCCTTCGTGGCCCCACCACCTCCTGGACCCACAGGTTTCCTGTCCGCTCGGAGTACTTGTGCTGTTCCCTCTGGGGTCACAGGCCTTGTGACAGTGGACTTCACTAGTGACCAGCACTGGACACCCACCCATCCACTAGGAACCAGCATTAGAGCATCACAGCAGTATGGGGACTTGAACTCTCAGGATAGAGCCTAGCTCAATCAAGACGTACTCTGACCAGGTACCCACAGGGCAGTGCTGGAGTCTTCCACCCCACAAGCACATGTGGTTCCAGTTCCTGAGCTGTCCCTCTGTCTGCTGATGCAGGCACAGGGTGTGTATGGCCTTGGCCTGGCTGCCCTGCTCAGGTAGAAGAGGTTAAAGCTCTGTTCCCAGCAGCCCATGTAAGGCCCGGAGGTGGACTACAATCAGCAGGAGGGCGCAGGAGTGAGTGTCCGGTGGTGAGTGTTCTTTACCATCCTCTGTACCACTGGCTCTGAATTAACCCCGCCCCAAGGAAACGGGGGTCAGCTCAGTGTGGGGTGAAAAGCCAGCACATGGTTGTTAACGTAGATGGAAGGGTGGGTGTAGAGCAGGGGGTGGGCGGCCCTTGTTTTAGGCCACCTTGGCTTGTAAAATTGCAGGGGGGTCCAGCTACTGAGTGGGAGCTCATGCCTGTGGTCCAGGGCCTCCCACTCAGATGCTGTCATCCTCGGCTGTGGTTCCACAAACCGCCTTGCCTTGCCTCTTACGTGGAGGCCAAATGCTATTGCTTTAAAAGCAGAAGGGAGGCGAGTTGAGCAGGCAGGGAATATATTAAAGGCTTGAGTGGTGGGTGGCCGTAGGAAGAGAGAACTGGGATTGTCCCTGCTGCTGGCTGTGGTGCTAGCAGAGACTCCCCTTAGGGGGGTACGTGGTTAGCAGCAGGAAGAAGCAGGAAAGCACCTATAGTGAGGGTTTCCAAAGTTACTGGGGGACAGCAAGGATGGAGGGGGGCTGTGGTCATCACCCCTACTGCCTTAGAGGCCCCAAGAAGCAGGACTAGGGCTGGAGGTCGGAGGTTTCCCAGAATACTCCCCACCCTATATCAAAAGTAGGCATTAAAAGTGGAGCTAGTACTACAAGGTGGTAAAGTTAAAAGCAGGGGATAAGGCCTTTACAATATAAAGTAACTAGAAATAGGGAGATAAGGAAGCAGGTGCAAGTATCAAGATGGGAGAGCACATGAAGGAGGTCCCAGAGCAGGCTGCCAGCCCCCGGGCCCGCCTCCCACGGACAGTCCCCTGCCCCCACCCCATCCTTTGTCCCACAGTTGAGGGGCAGCCCGTTTCAGTTTGGTGGGAGAGGGTTGTCCTTCCATCACACACAAGCACACAACCAGCCCAGAGGCTCCAGCGTCTGGGCCCATCAGAGCAACCCTGAATGCCTCATGAGCACCTCGTCCCCACCTAGAAGGCTTTCAGGCAGTGTGTGCTGGGTGAGTAAGGACCAGCAAACAAATACACAAGCAAATGAACAAACAAAGGCTTCCCCGTGCGCTGTTCTCAACTCTTTCAGATCCAGTGCCCACTTTTTATAGCAGATTATTTGTAATACTCCCTTTATTGCCCTGAAATGGAAATTATAGATAATACCATCCACTTACACATATAATTTCAAAGTAGGATGCCCTAATTGAAATATAAATGAGAAATACAAAGAAAGTAATTGGTTGTAAAATGCTGTGTATTTCAATATGGGGGTGCTCATGCAAGACCACAACAGAATTCATAATGAGGTAGCCAGATGTTGGCTTGAAAGCAACCCTATCAAATGCACCTGATACAGGTGTACTGAACCAGCGACTTGTCATTGGCAATGACATCACAGCAAACAGCCTTTTTTTTTTTTTTTTCAAGTAGGCTCCATGCCCAGCATGGGGCTGAACCCACAGCCCTGAGATAGAGACCTGAGCCGAGACCAAGAGTCAGAGGCTTAACCAACTGAGCCACCCAGGCACCACACAGCGAACAGCTTTTGATGAAGTTCTGAACAAAGCAGTATATATTTTTTCCTTGGTTTTCACAGAAGTGGTATCCAGGAAAATCCCAAGCCTGTGAAAACCATGCACAAGGTACTTTGCATTTGTGTATAATCAGAGTTAAGTTTAGGCTTAAATAATAAGTTTTTACCTACATGAATATCTAATGAGACACTTTCCCAAAAAGGAGACATATGACAATTCATCGTTGTAAAAAACAAACAAACAAACAAACAAAAAAAACCACTATCCTCTGCAGTGCAGAACATCGGGCATCCCTGGTCCTTGTCCACCTGCCTGTCCAGTACCCACAGCAACCTTCACCTTGCCCACCACACCCCCAGGCACCATGAAAGCCCAAAATACTCCAGTAATTTCCAGGACAACCACTAGGAGACAGTTCCGCCCAACCTGTAACTACTGTCTTTGAGGAAAAAACTTAGCTCAACCACTTGCTATCTTAGCTCAACCTCATGTCTATCTGGGTACACACTCCAAGGCTCAGAAATTGCAGAAACCTTTTTTGTGGTGAAGGAGGTCATTTAAGAGCAAAAGCAGGGAACCCCACAGGAGACACCTATGAGATTTGGCCAATGTGAGTAGACCTGAGGCTCTGGGGCACCATGTAGTTTGCTGGGCAGAGAAACAGTGAAGTGAGACTCATAGAGACAGAAAACGGCTGCTGGAAGAGAGAGAAAGTATTTGAACTCAAGCAGGAGCAAAGGACTCACTGGGAGAGCTGGCTGCTGTTGTAGAAAGGAATAGCAGAGGACAGAAAAGAGGATGCTTCTCCATTAGGGTCGTAAATAAATAGCAAGAATTACTGTAATCAACCATAAAATCTCAGGTGACAGATAATGGGTCGGAGGTAAGGGGCTCCCATTCCCAGCATGATTTTCATCTAGACATAATGGTTTTCATCTAGTTATTAGAAAGTCCTGGAAGGAAGCCAGCACTGCACGGCTGGAATCCGAACCCCTCCTTGGAAAATTTATTAGAGCAAGAAGAGGTCAGGAGTTTTGTTTCAGACTCGGTCTCGGTTGGAAGGGCGCAGAAAAAGTTAATCTGATGTTCTTCTTACTCTGAGTCATTTAACTCATTTCTAAAATTGGTTTCTTGCTCGGAGCAGAATTTTGAGGTTTATAAACTCCAAGGAGAGAAAAAAGTTAATACACAATTGTGTTATTGTGATTGAACAGTTTTATTCTCAAAGATTTAATTCCCCAAATTTTGCTTTAGGAAAAAAAAAATGCTACACAAGGTAAGATGGCAATTAAATTTCCTGGTTAGGGAATATTACTCACGGTGATAATTGGGAAGCATGACAGACAATGGGACATGCCATCTCAGAAGAGATGGAGAGTCTTTTCAATTACTCGGGAACTTTATTTATTATGTTTGAAGGGTAAATGCATTGCTGCTCTTAACTGGCTGAAATTAGAGCAGATTTGGAAAACATGTCCTCTTCTTTGAGCTTCTTTTTATTTTTACTGAGCATAATTGGATGATGTAAAGAGAAGTTTACTTTTAAATGTGTCATCTCTTATTTCCCTCAAGCTGTAATCACATCATCGGGGACTTTCCTATTGGGATTTTATTGCCTTGTCTAGTTTCCTTTTCCAACCTATCAAACTTAGTGAGCTTAAAGATTGTTCACAAAGAATGAAAGCTGGTTTATTGCAAAAAGTTTTTATTGCCTGAAAAAACAAACTCTAAGAAACACTAATAGTAATGTTTATGCTTTTTAACTTGAAATCAGAAGTGAGAATATTTTCAGATTTAGATTCTGCGAAATGATCACTGGACCAAAACCCATTTCCATGCATTAAGGTCAGGTCCTGGAGCCAGCTTTGAATTAAACAATGGTTCTTTCTTTCTCACCATAAGACCAGTTTTAAAAGGTCAGGGAATAGCTAGGTGCTCATAGTGGGGAAATCACCCAAAGTTCTCCTTCCTGTTTTGAAAAAGGAGTTAAGAGACCATTTCACTTGGAAGGTATGATATGGGTAAATGATCAGGGATAAAGAGGAGGGGGAGAGTGTGTGGTGCCCCCTAAGCCCTTGGACACGGTAGAAGAGAGGAGTCCTGAGCCTCCATCAATTGAAGGGACTGGTTGCTTCCTGCAAGCCCTGTGGGAAATCTGATCTTGGCACCTGCCTCCTGGGATCTAGAAAGCACAGGGCTCTGGCTGGAGCTCTAGGTGCCTAGCTCTCCATCTGTCGGAGGCAGTTTTGAATCTAAGACCCAGTGGCCGGGAGGGTCAGGGAGAGAGCCTGTACACCTGTCCTGCTCTCTCTAGTTGTTTAGGAGTGCTCCTAGGAGGGACACTGAGGCCACAGTCAGCAGAGGAGCAGAAAGAGAATGAGTCCCAGAGAAGACTTTTAATCAAGACAAAGACCAGTAAAGAAATGCTGGAAAAAGCCAAACAGGACAGAGCAGGGTGCTGGTTATTTGAAATGTGCTCGAAATCTCTAAGAATCAATACTGTTAATAAAGGACTAAATTCAGGCTGTTTTCACACATGCCTCACCCCAGTAAAGCTCCTACCCTAGTCATGACCGAGCGCCTCCAGGTCCTGGACCCACCCTCCAGAGTCCACCCTGTGTCTGTCGCCCTGCCCACCGGGGAAATTACTAATCTGATCTCATAGATACGTGTTGTCTATTCTCCCACCCCTTCTGAGCATAATCACACACTGTGTCCTCTTGCCTGTCTGGCTTCTTTAACTCGGCTGAATTTTTTTTTTTAAAGATTTTATTTATTTATTTGACAGACAGAGATCACAAGTAGGCAGAGAGACAGGCAGAGAGAGAGAGAGAGAGGAGGAATCAGGCTCCCTGCAAAGCAGAGACCCCGATGTGCGGCTCGATCCCAGGACCCTGGGATCATGACCTGAGCCAAAGGCAGAGGCTTTAACCCACTGAGCCACCCAGGCGCCCCTCGGCTGAATATTTTTAAGATTCATCCCACATTTCTTCATCAGTGTGCTGGTCTGTCGGTCATCAAATAGCCACAGTATTTCACACTGTGGACACGCTATGAAACAGAAGGACATGTCCCTGTCTTCTTGGAGTTGACTCCGCACCTTCTGACCCGGCTTCTCCGCGGCCAAGAGTCTGTTCCAAGCCGTCACAGTACCGTTAAAAGACTCAGGGGCGGCACGACTTCTGTCAGTGAGAAAAGCTTATGGAACAGAAGTGCAGACTGAGTATGCCGTGGTAGAAGAAAGGACAGTGTCCCATGGCAATGTGACAGATCATGTTCCAGACAGCAGGGCATCTGGGAACACAAGGAAATGTTGTTAAGAACAGAAGGTTAAGTAGGTTAAGAACAGAAAGGTTACAGAATAGCATGTGTAGGGTGATCCAACCCCCTCCCCCCCCAAAAAAAATTTCCAATTTGTACATGTAGCTGGATGCTCGTTCTGGGTATTGGAAGCATAGGAGATATATTTCCTTTTCGGTGCTTTTCTTTACATTCCGACTTGTCTTCAAGGGGCATGATAGTTTGTAACATCCCATTAGAAAGAATCGTGCCAGGAAAATTCTCTCATCTGAAAAGAAAGGCCTTGAGAGCGTTTGTGAATCTATCACCATGCTGCAGGCTTGTCCTCAGAGAAGGCAGGCCAGGTCAGGCCAAGCCCCGAGAAGGGACACACCCCCAGCTGGGCAGGCTCCATCCCCAGAGTGAGCCCCAGGTGTCTAGGCACTACCTCAGAGGTGGGGGGCAGTGGCAGGGCCCCCAGCACACAGCCCCTCTGACAGAGTTCGGCCCCTGCTATTGTGATCTTTTGGGGAAATGACACGTACAGAATGATTTCTCTAAGCAGCCTTTATGGGTTAATGTTAGAGCTGATGGGTTGACTTGGGCAGCGTGAAGGACAGAATGAGGCCCCTCCCCCAAACCTGTGACTCTTGCGCCTTGCATGCCAAAGGGAAGTTGGCCATGGTCGTTAAGTTAAGGTCTTTGAGGTGGGGAGACTACCCAGGTGGGCCCAGGATCCTCACAAGGGTTCTTCTAAGTGAAAGAGGAAGAGAAAGTGCCAACACCTTAATTGTAGCCCAGGAAGACCCATTTTGGACTCCTGACCTGCAGGTGTGTGAGAAAATAAATTTGCATTGTGTGAAGTCACCTTGTGTGTGTCCGTCTCTTTGGGCCATCACAGGAAATGACTACAGGAGCCACATTGCCCTGAGGAAGGACATGACCCAGGATCTGCAGGGCAAGTTTGTGTCCCCTGGGAGGTGCGGTAGGCCAGGCAGATAGGAGGTGGCTGTGGGTCTGTTGCACGCTGTGCCAAGCCTCCACTATGCCTGGCTGGCCAGTGTGGAGGGAGCTCCAGGCTGAATCGGGGCTGACTGGTCACCCCCAGTGGGAGCTGGCCCATGTGTTGCCTCTGCCCACGCATGGCAGCAGCAGGGAGGGGGCTAGACAGGTGAGGTAGGAGCATCCTCAGGAAGGCCCCAGGGCAAGGTCTGGTCCCAGCACGCTTCCCCTGGGGGACCTCTGTGTGGGCATCTCAGTGCCCAAGAGAGGACAGGTGGGAGGCCCTGTGCCCTGCTCTGCCGTATCCCAAGGGAGCAAGGTGCTAGCAAGTGAGGCTGGAGGAGGCCAGTCTTCAGATAGGAGCCTGGCAGGGAGCCCCAGGATGGCAGCTGAGTCTGGGAGGCCTCTGGGAGGCAATATGAGAGCGCTGTAGTTTGGGGGTCTGGGGGAACAGTTCTTACTTTGGTCACTTGGGAAGGTGAAGTCCAAGGGAAGACTTCCATTTTGCTTAACAAGGGATGATGTCAGACCTTGAAGCCTTAGCTGAAATCAGCACCTTCTAAACTGCGTTTTATAAAATAGCAAAAGGGCAAACACAGCAAGAAATCAGTTTCCTGGCTCCCACCCAGGTCCTCCACGTGCCTTTTGCACTCACTGCCAGTTTGTTGTTTGTCTCATTACCCATTGGCATATCTTGGGAGGAGGCACCAAGGATCCAGCCAGGAGAGGGGAGAGCACCCGGGCCCTCCCCCGGGGGTCCCCAGTCTGGAGGAGACAAGCAGGCAAGGGGTTCTCAGAGGGGAAGGGCCAGGGATCTGAGAGCACAGACCGGAAGGAAGTGAGGAACTGCACAGACCATCCCATTTGCTCTGGCTGGCCCTTCTCTGAGGCTCATAATGCCCATCTCGGGTACTCTCTCTTTCCTCCCAGCGATTCACCGGTGCCTGCCTGTTCCCAGTGCATCCCAGCTCCACACTCGGGCCCACTGGGCTTCCCAGACTCCAGGGCTCATGCAGCAACGACTTCACCCCGCACTGTAAAACAAACCCAAAATGGAAAAGGAGACTAAGTGTCCTTTTTTTCACACAGCTGTGTGTGAGTACACTATAGTATGCACTCCTACAGTGAGCTTGGTGATGTGCCCCCATGGTCTCATTTGCATGCTCTGAGTCCTCATAAAGGTCCCAAAGACTGCATAAGCCCAAGAATGTGTGCAATGTGTCATGGAAGGCGGAGCTAGAGCAGACTACAGCTGCTGCCCCCAGAGTGCGTTCCACTCTCCTGCTGCCTAGTTACCCCCATTGACTCAGCAATGGTTCCCCCATTGGCTTCTCTGGCACCCGTTGCCCCCTGGACATGCTTGGAAAGTCTCCTGAAATGGCCGAGGGCCTCCCACCTGTCCTCTCTGGCCTGGCCTCTCCCCACAGAAAGTGGCTGGCCCTGAAGTCAGGGGCCTGGGTTTGGTCACCAAGACTCTTCAAAACATGTTCTTCCTCTAAATCATAGTTGCACCCTCCGGGTTCCTCCTCTCAGATGGTATCCCCTCCCGAATCCAGGCTCACTGCCCACTGGCATAGACCCATAGCGCACAGGGAGGCCATGGCTGGAGATGACCAGGTTATCCCTGGGCCTGGCACACAGCAGACACTCAGTAAACGTTTGTGATGAACTCTCTGGTCAGTAAGAATTCTTTTGCAAGGTAAATTAATCCTCCCCCTCGTTTCTGCTTTGCAAGACAATCTTTTAGTTGTGAAGCCTTCCTACAGCAGGACTGCCTCAGCTCTTGGCTGCAGAGAAGATTTGGGGAGTGAGTCATCACTGCTCTCCATGACCCCGAAGCCCCTTGAGATGCAGGCCCCTGTGCCTCTGGGACACGCCTTGAACTTCTTCCTCCTCAAAGATAAAATTCACCCCCGTCCTGCGGTGGCTGAAGAGGCCTGGCCATGTGCCCTCATGGAGTCTCAGAGAGTTTCCAGTGCCTCCTCCCACAGACCAGGGCACAGCCATGGCTCTTGGCCTCGTGGTCTTGGGAAAACAAAGGAGATCTCAGACCAGCACACACATATAAAGGAATGTTGGGTCTAAAATAAAGAATTAGAAACCCTTTCTTGGCCATTGAGGCCTGAATAGATGGAGGGTTTCTTTGTGACCCTCTTTACAACGAAATTTGGCTTCACCATTGCTAGTTCTTAGTGTCCACGAGATCTTGGCATGTCTCCGAAGGCCAGTTCGGTCATATTCAATTTAGTTCTGTGCTGAGTACTGCTCATTTGTTCTCTCTCTTCAAAACTCAGTGAGGCGTCCGGACAGATGTGTTAACTAGGGCACCCAGGCATCTAGAGCGCATCCCCTCCGCTGTTCTGGGTACACACCTAGTGGCGGCTGCTGCCACCTGTCCGTGTGTTCTATCTTTCCCCTCTTGCTGCGTGCAGACTCCTCACCAGCAGCTGCTCCAGACCTGAGACTGCTGCTGGCTGGAGGCCTTCCTAAATTCAATTAGCGGTAGACAGAGCCTACGTCAGCTGGACGGGCGCCAGCAGGTACAGGGCAAGCACAAGGCCCATGCCAGCATGAGCGGTGACATTTCCCATACCCGCGCAGGCACACACATCGCTGCTGTCACTTGGTTGCCATCAGACTGTTCACCGTGGCATGGAAAAAACGGGGCTCCTGGGGCTGCAGGGACCTGAGATCTGCATGGGCACAGCCATGGCCTTGGGATGACCAGAATGTCACAGAGCCATCAGCTAGAGGACTCATGCCATGCCCACTTAGGGTACACAGATATCTATACATGGTCACCTTGATTACCTGAGCCGTGCCCAGCCCTTCACTGGCCCACTCCCCTGGGCTCCATCTCAGACCACAGGAGGGAGGAGTCCAGTCTCTGGGCACAGCGCTTTGGTGGGGTCTCCCTGGGAAGGCAAAGCATATCTACACCCACGGTAACAAGCAGGGCCAGCTGCTGGGTGACCACAGGGCTGCTGGGAGCAGAAGACACAGAGACCTCTGCCTGGGTCCCCACTGCTCTCCATGATGTCCTCTCCATTTCAGAACTTCGATGCACACTCTGCCAGGAGGGCCCAGGTGGGAAGCTCACAGGTCTGTCCTACAGAATCCATCCTACTCTGAAAACATTTGTGGGGGCCCCTTGCAGCAACAACTGATCATGTTTCTGTTCAGCTGCAAGGATTTTGCTCCCCTGAGGTCCGGGGCCAAGTTTATGGGTGTGAGGTTCTATCTCCTTCTTCCTTGCTACCCTACTAAGGGCAGTCCACCCAGTCCAGGTACTTCCCATGCTCCCCACACACACCCCCCAGTATCATTTTTCTCATTCCTCAGGATAGTCCTACATAATTCGGGTGGCTTTACAGAAGGATGAATTAAGCCTGGCTCTGAAGGGATGAGAGAGCAGCGTGAGGGCACATAGCAGGAGAGGAGCCCGGACCAGACTCGAGCTCCCGAGCCTGCCCACAGTGCAGGACAGCCCAGACTCCCTGTTCTCCCAAGTCCAATCCTAGGCCTTCTGCCCTGTTGGTCAGTATCTCAGATCCTCAGCAGGGGGATAAATGGGGGCCCCCGCACTACCCAGCATGTTTGGGGTTCCTGCCACTGCTCAGAAGCAGTGAACTCTGGGAGGATTTTGTCCAATCCATGACCCTGCATGAACAGTCTGTGCAGGAAGGCCGCGAGTCTGTAGGAGTGCGTGTGTGTCTGTATATGTGAGTGCCTCTGTGCGAGCATCACCACAGCCTCCACTGTAACTGTCAGGTGGCAGATCTTTCCAGAAAAACTTCCAGAAAGGGTTGATGTCTCAGTTTATGGGTTCAGTTGCCCCCCACTCCACTCCACCAAGCCCTCGTCACTCTAACCTGTGCCCCATGCACACTCCCTCAATACCCCAGAGAGGGGAGAGAAGAGGCTTGCCCCCTTTGGGATGTGGAAGGAACCCAGTGTGTACCCCCTCAGACTGGGCAACCGTCTGGCTCCAGCCCACCTGCAGACCTCAGCTTTCTCCTCTCCAAAGGGGTTGTTTGTCACCAAAAATTATCTCTGGAGTAGAAAAAAAAAGTTCCAGAAAAGTTCCCAATGCTTCTTCCCACAGACCAGAAGGCAAACACTCGGCACTCCATGGCTTGGCTATGAATAGCATTTGTAAAGCCTAGAAACATAAACCCCAAATACGGAGCTAATCCAAATGCACTCTCTTTCTACTAGGCCGGGCTGCAGGGGCAGTGGCTGGAGGGGTAAGGGTAAGGGGTGGTATTTGTTGTGGGGATGGGGAGAGGATTTTGCAAGAAATGGTTGAATTCTTCTCTTCCACACTGGAGAGTTCATCCATAATGCCAAACACCAAAAAAATGGGAAGTAGAATGCTTTTTACGTAAATTCAAAAATAATCAAGTAGAAATAGTGAGAGAGAGTGCCTCCAAGAAACAGAAATGGCAGTAAGGGAGCAAAGGCTTGCTGTTTTTTATTAAAAAAAAAAAATCTTGACTATTTGACTCTTTAAGTTAGGAGCTGATGTAACTTGTTTGAAATAGACCTTTTTAAAGTATATTTAAAATGTAAACATAGAAGAAAGAGTAAAAATCATCCTGAAAGAACTAAATACCCTTAAAAAAAAAAAAAGAGCCAAATAGAAATTACAGGGGAAAAAACCACAGTGGAGAGAACTATACACATTCAAATAAAAGATTGGCAGAGGGCAGGTACTGGTAGTTGCCTTCCAATATCCATCTCTCCGCCACCTTCTTAAGTCACAAAAGCTCTGAGTTACCTGGCCACATTGCCATTCAGGCAAAAGACTGCATCCCCCAGACTTCAGGATTCCTAAGTTGGCCATGCAGATAAGTTCTAGCCAATCAGATGAAGCAGATGTGCTCTGTGAGATTTCCAGAAAGCTGTCGTATGGAAGAGGGGCCGTGTTCTCCTTCTTCCCTTCCGCCATATTGCTGCCTGGAAGGAGAGTGTGTTGGCTGGTGCAGCAGCTCCATCTTGGACCCAGAGGATGGCAGAATGGAGAACTGGGATGAGCCCAGGTCTGTGACAAGTTGGGAGAGACACCATGCCAGCTCTGAATTTCCTCCTTCTAGATTCCTTTACCTAAAAAGATAGCAAAAACTTATCATTTGTTTAAGTCATCCTTTGGGGGCCGCCTGTTATGGCAAAATTAATCTTACCTGATGCTGAAGAGGTTCTGGCTACAGGATCAAAATAGGAACCCAAACCTTGAGAGAAACCTAGAGAAGGAGGAGGTGGGGGAGCATGAAGAGAGGTGCTTGGGCCTGAGAGCCTGGGCTGGAAGGAAGGCTTGCCTGAGTGCGGTATGGACCCAGCCTGCAAGAGCGAGTCCTCTCAGGGCAGGACGCCATGGGAGACACCCCACACACATTCAGAGGGCCCTGCCTCAAAGCCTCTAATAACCATCACCTAGGGAGCTGCATGATACCCTCTCCAAGAGTGAACATAGTGCACCCGTGACACCTCAGGGCTGGCAGAGAGCTGAGCTGTGCCCATAGGTTCTTCAGCACATTGGGCTCATGTCCCTATAGGTCAACGGGTTTTGCACTGTTGGAAGCTCCTCACTGAGCAGGATCTGCAAGGAGGAGGAGGCACACGGACGCACGCGCACACAAAGCTCCCAACACGGGGAGCTGCCTAGCTCTCAATTTTGTATTAATTGGAAGAGCGATGTGTTTCTTTCCCCTTCAATACCACCCACAGCTCCTCTCTGGGTGTGTCGGTCTCACACAGAGGCGGCGCCTGCACCCCAGCCTTCCCTCCGTAAGCCCAGGGAAGTTGTCACAGGATGCGTTTCCTTGTTTTGGCCTGTGGACCTGAGAGAAGTCTTCTAAGATGTTCTGGATTCCCATCACAAACCCCACAAATCCCCCTGCCCTGTCTTTAACTGGCAGTTATTGAAAAGATGGTGATGACTCTGATGGTTTAATTAGCTGGCCTACTGGAGGACCTCGGTTCTGCTCATTTAAGTGAGTTCGTTTCAGAGCCCGCCTGTCGTCACTAGCAGTGATAAGAGCCGCGTTGTTCAGACAGGGTCTCTGTGGCAGGCTCCATGCTAGGGACT
This sequence comes from Lutra lutra, assembly GCF_902655055.1. Classification (NCBI taxonomy): domain Eukaryota; kingdom Metazoa; phylum Chordata; class Mammalia; order Carnivora; family Mustelidae; genus Lutra; species Lutra lutra. Next base: position 72,742,359 of record NC_062282.1, on the reverse strand, counting down.
TCTTGCCATGCATTGTCCCATGTAATCCTCAGGACTGCCATGTGAGCTGAACTCTGGTACCAGCCCTCGTTTTTCAGATGGGGAAACTGAGGCACAGACAAGTATCGAGTCCACAATCCCTCCACAAAGAAGTAGAGGAGGCAGAACGTGGGTGAGTTCTGCTCTGTGGTACTCCAAAGTCCTGGGAAGCCAGGTCGAGGACACACAGCTGAGGCTGTCCTGCTTCTACCACAGACTCACTCTCTGGAAGACTCCACAGCCCTTTCTGCCTTGTGGCTCCCACACTTAAACTCAGGGGCCCTCTAAGCTAGCAGCTTACAGCCCGCCTCCTATGGCACAGGTCTCTGCTCTTCAGGGGTCCTCGCCAACTTTTACAGGGCTTGGATCACCTCTAGGACAAGCAGCCTCAGGCCCTTTTCTGGAAGAGGGTGCCAGTGATAACCTTGACTATTCTCATCCTCTGTTCCTCTCCCCTCACTTCCCAGCCAAGTGACTTGATCTCCTCCTGTGGGGATGGGAGAGGAGGCAGGGAAACAAGCTCTTAAATCCCATCCTTTCCCCCTAACTCCACTGCTGATGCCCTAAAGTTTATGGACTCCATGGCTTTATATCCTGCTATTAAAACCTAAGATTTTAGAGCTTTAGAAATAAGTTATTTTTCAAAAAGCCTGTCTTCTGCAATTTGGAAGCCTTTATTTCCAGAAAATTGTCTCTGCTGTGAGTTTTAACAGCCAAGAATTTTACACCTTTGTGTTCTGTGCACCATACTCTCCCCTGAGGCCCTAACACTCAGCCTCACGTCTAGTTTTAATGGCAGAATTTAGAAGAAAAAATAATCTGCTGAAAATGAAAAACCACCAGCTGTCATTTTGAAATACTCTCATACTCCCCTGGTGATGGCTTTGGATAAGACCGGGCCTTAGAGTCCTTGGCTTTTGAGTTGGGAGTTGACACCACTGTCTCTCAGCACTTACCAGCTGTGGCCACCCATGACTCCAGCATTCCAGCTGGACGTATCTGCAGTCCTTTCAAAATGGACCTGCCTGCCAAAGGGTCTGTCTGTCCTGCAATTTGAGGCAATTTGGGAAATCCAGGATCAGTCCGAGGCTTCCACATCTCATGAACAAGATTGGGCCCAAGATAAATGGCCTGAAATGAGAAGCCGGCCATCTCCATCTGCGAGCATGTAAAATTGGGGTTGTTTGGGGCCTGATTTGTGAACTTGAACGAGGGCTTCTAGAAAGCTATTTGTAGAATTCATTGCTGTCTCTGGCTGCTGCTAACCCATTCCATCTTCCATCTCCTCAGAATTGGGGATTTCACATTCCATGCATTCATAAAATAGAGAGGACGAGAGAGCCAAGTGTGTGACAGCTGGGGGCAGGACAACAGGGTGGGATACAGGGAGGGTGCCACCGGGAGGGACCACGGACACCACACTGGGAACTCGCCACTTGCCTCCCGCCGCCTAGCACCAGGGACCACCCTTGCCTTCCTCGTCCTGGGGAAACCCTCAGAGCGATTTCCTCAGACCTGGGGGCAAGGTGGGGAGGGGTAGCTCCCCATCCACAGAGTTTTAAAAGCAAAGAGAGTTTTGCAGCTGAACCCTGGTCTGCACCTCTGTTTATGTCTGCCTGCCTTGGTGTACCCTCAATGATTAAGCTGGGTCATGGAGGAGGCCTTCTGAAGGGGTCTCTGGGAGATGAATGTGCTGGGAAGATGCCCAGAGCCCTGAGGCAGCTTGGCTCCCAGGCAGTGGTAGGGGTAGGGAAGGCTTGGGGCCAGCACAAAGGAGCTAGAAAGCTTGACCAGCCTCAGCTCAAGCCACAGCACATTTTGAGGGAGCGGAAGGCATCTCAGATCTTTTCCAGACCAAGGCTTTTTCAGGCAAACAGCCTTGGTACTTCTGATGGCACCTAGGGCAACTTTCTGGATCAAAATGTAATTCGAATTTAAAAACCAAAATAGTAAAGAGAATTCATATCCTAAGCTACTCTTTTATGCCCCTGGAAGAATTTGACTAATATTCTCACTTCTGAGCCTCGGTTTTCTTATCTATGAGATGGGGGTAATGCCCCATGCTCTGCTTGCCTCCCAAGGCTGCTGTGATTCTCTGTAAACCCATGCGTGAACTGATTTTAGAGTATCCACAGCAGCAGAGGGAGAAAGGGTCCTACATCGTGACCAGGGGGATTCTTTCTGGTAGCTCTACACCCATGAGAAAGCCCACAAAGCCATCTTTTATTTTCTGCATTAATTCCTGACCTACAAGGTGCTGTTTGTCACTGATCAGAAAGCTCCTGAGACCGTGGGGCTGGCAAGTTTCTCAACAGAGACGGAGTCTACAAGGGTGGGGGCTGACTGCTCAGGGTGTGTTTTGTCCTCTCATGGCTTGTTTTCTCCAGGAGCTCCTGGGCCTTTGACCAAAAGGTAGAATTGGGCTTGGTGCTCTGGGAGGCTGGCTGGCCAGTGCCCCTGAGACCAGCCTCTCTGCGCCAGATGTCTGCAGGTGACATTGCCACTGCCAGGGTTGTTAGTGAAGGTTCTCGACTAGGCTATCAGAGCAAGACCGGCTATGTTTGCTTTGAGTGTGTATTTTTGTCCTCTTGGGTTTAGAGAAGCAGAAGTCCCTATAGGGTAGGTAAGTGCTGATTCTGAAGCCTAGAGTCCTGTTTATGAGTGACCCATGGACACAGTGTCTGTTATTTCTAGTAAGGTCTTCTTTGGAAGCTCTTTACTAACTACAAGAATATTGGGTTGATCAGAACACCCACCTCCCTGGCCACGATACAGGGAGGCTTGTCACAGAGCTACATATTCAGAAAGGAGGCTGTTTCTGCTCCAGATCAGACCTGGTGATTTTACTGCATATCATAATCTATGCTATGAATCTATAAAATGCACAGCTTGGAACTGACAATGTGAGGGGCAGTTTGTGTGACTATAGCTCCTGGGGAGTTCTAACATTTGGCCTGTGTGGCCTCAGACGAATGTGCGGGCCGTGCTGGAAGGAACAGGGCTCTGGGGCTGCCAAGAATGAGATTCTTCTCTCTCTGCCACATCCCATAACTATGAACTTGGGCAGGTGTCTTCCGTTCTGAGTCTGTTTCCTCATCTCTAAAATGGAAAATAGAGCTGTTTGGGGGCATTAAGTAAAATAAATGGAAAGAAAGCCTCTGGAAAGTACCAGGCTCAGAGTAGCCCTCAGTGAACAGTAAGGGTTGTCTGGTTTGTCTTGTGCAAGGTCCTCTCGAGGACTAAGAAGAGGAAAGTGCACGGTGCTGAGCTCGCCTGAAGGAACCTAGAGTCCAGGAGGGTTGTGCAGGGGTGGCCTATGCCCACCCACTCCCTACCTGTGTGTCCTAGGTGGGCCCTGGACTCATGTCTGGAGTTCATGGCCAGCCCTCCCAGGGAAACAGATCTGGCCAGCCACAGAGGGGTCCAGTGCCAGCCGACTGCCAGCCCACCTACTCACATACAGATGGAATGGGCAAACAGAGGTCCTGAGACATTTGGGGGAAACCAAGAGCATCAAAGAGAGGCACCAATGGGGCACCTGGGTGGCTCAGTGGGTTAAAAGCCTCTGTCTTCAACTCAGGTCATGATCCTGGGGTCCTGGGATCCAGCCCCACATCAGGCTCTTTGCTCAGCGGGGAACCTGCTTCCCCTTCTCTCTCTCTGCCTGCCTCTGCCTACTTGTGATCTCTGTCGTTCAAATAAATAAATAAAATCTTTAAAAAAAAAAGAGAGAGAGAGGCTCCAAGGTGAACGAAAGAACTCCCTCCAGGTAACATGGAACAAGAGCAAAATATGTTCACCTAATAAACCCTTAGACATGAGAAGATGATGTTTCCATAAAATAAGAAAGCACTGCTGTGAAAAAGAAGAAAAGAGCAAGAAATAATTTTCAGAAATTAAAAATACAATTGCTAAAATCTAAGAGTCAATAGAAGAAGTCAAAGGAAAAAGCAAAGAAAGTAACACATAATAGAGATCTTAAAAGACACAGAAATGGCGAGAGACAAACAGAGCCCAGGGACAGTCAAGCCAGGAGCATCAGTATCCACCGACTCGGCCAGACTAGTCACAGGGAGACTGGACGGGGGGAAATCAGCCAAGGAACAACAGAAGGAAAGTTCCAGGAGACGAACTAACACGGACCTCAGGCGGAAGGACCCACTGAGAAATGAGCAGGGACATGAAAGAAGATACATAGCTGCATAGCTTCCTTGGAATTCCAGAACATCAAGGATCAAAAGAAGATTCTAAAAGCTTCCAGAGAAAAAAGACATGTCATCCACAGAGTCAGGAACCATTCTTACCCCATAGGCATTGTCACCCTGGGAAACGGTGAAACAATTGCCTTCCAATTTTTGAGGGAAAACATTTTTTCCCTAGAACCCTAAACCAAATAAAGACATTTTCAGACGTGAAAGCCCTCAGAAATTGCCTTCTTTCTGACTGGAAAAAAAAAAAAAAAGCAGAGGGGGCATAAGGCAGTGAAACAGAAAAGTAATCTGTAATCTAAAAAGAAGAGCTGGTCCAAGAAACCATAGAACTAATCCACGTGAGGCAGGAAAGGGAGTCCCAGCAATGTGATGGGTGATGTGGGGGGGCGGGGGGATGCTGTGGCGGTCCTCTAAGTCACCTGGGAAACCCACTCTCTTGTAAGAAGGGGAAGACACAAGGTTCCAAGAATATGGTCCTCAAACCAGAAAGAGGATTTCACAAAAATAAGGGGCTGTAAGGCCTGAGTGATATGATAAAGGAAAAAAAAAATCTTAATACATTCTTTAAGGCAGTTAAAAATTCTGGGAAGATCAAAATGCCAAACAAGAACGATATGGGCAAATATTCAACAAACTCAGGTAGGTCATCATGTTGGGTAATGGGGGGAAGGGGAAGAGAACTGTTTGATTCTGAAGCCTAAAACAGTCTCCTTCAGGCAGCACAGGTGGATCTCCTGGGCTGGGCCAACCCTCCCCCTCAACCCACATCCCTGAGGCATGGGTCCCTGTGTCTTCCTGCAAGGAGGATGGTTATGTCTTTGGAGTGATGGGAATGTTCTTCATTTGCACTTTTAGGTTCAGTGAATAGGAACTTAAGCTTATTACCTACAGTTCCAGAATGTAACAAAGTAAAAATTAATATTATAGTTCGTTTAAGTTAGAAGTAACAGGGAGGGATCCAGGACTGAATGTCTTCCTCGGGAAAGAAGCAGGAAAGACTCCCTAATTAATCTAAAATGGGACGTTTTGCTTTTATGATATGCATAGATTGCTTCTAAGACTTTTTGAAAAGTCATGCCGCATTACACATCTGAAAAATTTCTCTCCAACTAATTTTCACACGCTACCTCATGCCTCTAAGAAGTCACTGCATTCTCTCTTCTGGGCCTTCCACTCTATTTTTATTTATTTGCTGGTCTCCAAAGATGATAATTTTGAATTGCTCGATATGTTTTTCTCAGCTGAAAATGTCTATGTATTTATGTAATAAAAATGCCAAGATGTATGTATATACCTGGAATTAGCATAGAGATGATTAAGGCCATTCCGTGTTGATCAATAATCGTATTTGATTTGGGGTTTTTACTTTGCTCCCTTCAGCCATCTTGTACTTTGATATTTATCACCACCCACTGAGATTCTGGCCTTAACTAAAGAGAAGTCGCTGGAGGAAATCCACAATCCAGCAGTTGAATTCAAGTGGCATTGCTCTCAGAATAACAGTACAGAATTAAGTCTTACAGAGTGAGTAGAAGCCCAGTAAATGGAAAGTGTAGCCTTAATAAAAGTGTCTCTTACTGCCTTGAACACAGCAAAATAAATCTCACCAACCTGCAGTCCCCTGTTGTAAAAACTTTGTATTTCAACTCTGGGGTCAGAGCTGTCCTTCACATGTGCTAAGCAGTTTGACCAAATGTGTATTTTTGACACGTGTGGTTTTAGGAGATCTGAGATTCTCAAACCCCCTGATACAGAAGGACAACGAGGTATTTGAAAAGTTCGCTGTGTTGCACATTCTGTGGGAAGCTGCAGGACTGCTCACACGTTACCCGGACAGAGAGGTGACACTGGGCCGCCTCAGGCGGCCTCCACATCTGTGCTGAGCGCCCAGCCCTCTGTTGGCACAGCTCGTGGCCCAGAGGCAACACATCAGAGCCAGCCTCAACGCTCTCTCTGTCCTCTTCACAGAGGACTCAGAGAACAGACACATCAACTGTCTCTGTTTTTCCAGAGAGCCTGGGAAAATCTGTGCCTGGCTTTGCTTTCTGCTAACTGAAAGAAAACAAATATTTCCAAGACTTGTGGCCTGAGCCTTCGTTATAATGCATAAAGCACATGACAGGAGCAACTTTCATCTTGATGGACTGGCAAGATGCTCCCTGGCCTGGTTCTCCTCAGAAGGAAGGAAGGGCCCCAACAGCCCTCAAAGTCTCTAGAATGATGCTAGCCACTGGGCTTTTCCAGGGAGGGTGGGAAGCAGCTCCCCTTGGAGGGTGAGGATCCCTGAACACCCAGAAACAGGAGTCCTCTGGGGGATGGTTAAAAAGGCCAAATTTGGGGTGCCAGGTGTGCTTTGATTGCTGTAACCCAAAATCATTCCGCTTGAAGACAGGTGACCAAAGGCATAGAGGTGGCCTTGTTGTTCGAGGGCTGAGCCTTACTGAGCATGCATCCTTTTTCCATATTTTCTCAGGATCCTCAAGAAGGGGGAACTTTGAGGGCTACAGCTTAGTTATCTGAATGTAAAAGAAGTTTGCCCAGCACTGTGGGCTCTTCCTAACTCTGCAGCTAAATGAGCCACATGCATTTTGGGGAGGAGACTCAGCCACCCTGTCTGGGTTTGAATCCTTTTCCACCCCCACTCCCAACACGCTCAGCCAAAAACCCATCCAGGCTCATCGAGAAGAGCACTTTTACTTTTTTGTCTCAGACAAGAAGCTCTCCCCCAGGGACACCTTCAGTTCAGTAGGGGGCTGCTATCAAACACGCACAGGTAAGCCTCCAAGGCAAGCATCCAGGAGGTAACAGGTCCACCTGAGGCCCATCAGCAGCCCTGGCCCTGGCCCTGAGCAGCTCTGCCTGATGTCCGATCTATTCTAGCTGCTCCTGGTGTGGCAGCCACAAAAGAACAATCCCACCCCTTCCTGTCCCAACCAGCCTGTGCCCAGGTCTTCTCTCTAGATCACTGCCCTCTTTTCAGTCTGTGTATGTGTGTGGGCATTGTGTGTATGTGTGCATGTGTGTTCTGTGTGTGTGTATGTTTGTGCATGTGTGTGCATGTTGTGTGTACGTGTGCGCACCCATACATGTATGTGCACGTGTGCATGCTGTGGGAGCGCAGAGGCCCCGTGGCACCCCAGCTCTCCAGCAGCGTCCTGTTCGGCGGGGCATGCCCAGCAGGCCTTGCAGAGACCGTTGCAGGCAGCTGTCCATCAAGGTGTGCTGTGCGCCCAGACCCACAGACACAGCCCCTGCCAGAGCCTACAGGCAGGAGCCGATGACAAATGTTGTTCTTTCCTTGGGTGTGTGGAGTGATAATGTAGCACATGAGCAAGTGGACAGTTTGTGTCCCTCCCGTGGTACACAGTGCTGTAAGTGAAAGACGGAGGATGCTCACATGCACAGGGGTGAGCTCTGCAGGATGCCACACTTTTCCCTCCCCTATGCTTTGCTTGGCGACAGCAGTGTTCTGGTGCCTCTGCTTCCGAGCTGTCTTCGCTTGGCCCCTCTCTGACCCTCATGGGCCTCTCCTCACATCCCCGCTCCTGCCAGTTTCTCTGGCTGGGTGAGGGCCCGGTGCCTTCTTCCCTCCTGGTTCCAAGCCCGTGGCTCCCTGAGCTCTGATCGATGTGGTCTCTCTGAGACCTGCCGCCCCTCGGATAATCCCTTCCAGCTGTCCTTCCTGTACACTCACTGTCTAACCCCAGCTGCCTGTCATTCCTGGAATCCTATGGGACCTCCTCTGGGACAGTGCCGTGTAGACAGCTCCGGAGCTGGGGAGGTCACACAGGAAGATGTGGGTGCCCAAGAGGCAGTGCTGGAGCAGCTGCGAGGCCCTCTGTGCACGTGCTGCAGGGACCTGCCCCTCCATGGGCCCAGGGCGGGGGTAGACTGCAGTGTGCTCAGTGTCTCTGGTAGGTCAATAAGAGAGGTACTCCTATGGTACTTGTATCATGGATGGTGTTCAGAGAGGGTAAGCAACTTACCTGAGGTCACACAGCTTGTCAGTGGTTTATCCAGGGTTTGTAGCTAGGTTTTGCTAGAGGAAAAATTCTCCACATTAGGGCTGGAAGGACAGATGGGTTACAGATGAGCAGACAGCAGGGCATGGGGTAACAGGCAGGGGCGGGGTGAGGAGGGGGACAGGATCTGAAGTTGATGCAAAAGTGCTGGGAGGTAGCTGTGTTCCACCTGCAGATGAGAACAGGGGAGAGAAGAAGGAGGTTCCCCATGAAGCTTCTGTGACACTTGTCTCACCCCTCACTCCTCCCCTAGCCACACGCTCTCATGTACACACACACACACACACACACACACACACACACACGCCCTCACACACTGGCTTGGCAGGGTGTCCTGGGAACACGTGCAGGGGAAGGGCTGGCAGAGGCTGGTGGGCCTCCTTTGCTGTGCTCTGAGGTCTGAGAGCAGGGGCCAAGCCTGGCTTTTCTCCCATGGGAAGCTAGCTCATAGTTAAGGACAGTCCTCTTGGCTTTGTCTCAGACTGTGGGTAGTTAATGCAGATGTGGCTGGACTCTTGCACACATCTCTTCTCCTCTAGTCGTGTAGGAGAGGAGATGGCTGAAGGAGCCATTGTGAGAGCCTTTGGTCACCCTTCCCTACGGTGTGCAGGAACATTAGTGACTAGAGGTCCCCCCTGGGCAAGAACTTCTGAGGGCCTTCAGGGGTCATATACATGGACCCTGGCAGTGGTTCTGAAGCCTGACTACACTCCCATCGACCCAGGAGTTTCCCTAAATAGAGGCCGGGGCCCCTCACCAGGGGACCAGTGAGCCTGAGACCCCACCCGTCCTTGCTTCCAGCCGTCTCAGGGGAAGACCCTACATTTTGTTGAGTAATCTGAGTGAATTATTCCATTCTTTCTTTATGTCCTGAGCAAACCCACATCATCATTTTATTAATGTATTTGCAATTACAGTGTAATGATTTCCAGTTTAGTGTGGCCCGTGATATGGGGACACTTAATCAAATATCTGCATGATGGGCCTTTAAGTTCTCTGGGGCCAGAAGCTTTTCCCATCAATTAAGCTTCAAAGAAATGAGTTTTAGGCTCATCTGCAACTGTATTTTTATGTTTCTTTTATGGCTCCCCTGCTTTTCTTCTGGTGTCTTTAGAGATACCGGGAAATGTGGTGTGGGGCTGAAGTATTTATGTGGTATGCAGAGAACAGGTTTATAATGGTCATTATAAAATATCAAAGTGCTTTGAAGTAGGACAATTTATATTTCCATTACAGCCATTTCATGGATGCCCTCCTCCGTGCCGGCAAGGAAGGGGATGTTGCCCTAGAGCTGTCTGCTCTGGAAAGAGGTTGGATTTCTAGAACCTTCTATGGACCTCACCCTTGCCCCACATTCTAGAGGTCTTGGGAATCATACCCATTAAAATGCAGAGGATTTTGCGGCCACGAGGGTGCCCCTCCTCTGTGCCATCCGAGCCATCCGAGCTGCTGACTCCTGTAACAGCTCTGAGGACGGGGATTACCAGCCCCATTGCACAGACGAGGAAATGGGGCACAGGGAGAGAAGGTCTGAGCCCCTCATGCTAGGGCCTTGTGAATTCAGTTCTCTTCTCCTGCCCCCACTTATGCAAAGGAGTTGGGATTGGCTACGGAAGGTTCCAGCTGGAGGCAGAAGGCAGTCCTGTGAGCATGGAGTATCTGTGTTCAGTTAACCCAGAGGTTGTTCTCTGGCTTCCTGGGCTCGGGGCAGAGGGAAACACATATGTCTCACTAGGAGCCATGGTAGACGGACGTTCCATGTGGAACTTTTGGTCATTCCTTCGTTTATTTGTCGTGTGCTTACTGTGCGCTAATCACTTGCTACGGTGCCCCTGGCTCTCGGGCTCTGACAGGAAGGGCAAAGTGGACAAGCAGAAGCAGCGGAGATGAGAAACACTGTGCAGGGCTTGCGTGAGGCGCTCCGGGACACAGACACGTGTGAACCCAGCCGGGAGCTGCAGGAAGGTGACAGGCAGACAGGCGATGTGCCAGCCAAGATGCAGACATGGTTAGGAATTTGCCAAGTGGGGCGAGGGAGGGCTGAGGTGCCATGGCCCAGAGGTGATCCTGGGCCAGTTCGAGACATGGCTCAGGTGTGTGAGCTGGGAGGGGCCACGTGAGGCCGGACAGCTGTAGGCCGAAGGGACTTTGCCCTGAGGCAGTTGGGCTCCCCCAGAGATCCCTCCAGCTGCTGAGTAGAGGGAGATTGGGGGGGACACGACTGGAGTCTGAGCACTAGCCAGGGTAGAGTGGCCATCCAAGCAGTGTTGTGGGTTTCCTTGAGCTGGAACAGAGGTGGTAGGAAACACTCAAGATGCAGAAATAACCTGAGCCACGACTGACTGGCCAGGGATGAGTGGGATTTCAGGGATGGTGTCTGACATGTGGTTTGCACAGGCAAAAACAGCTGTGTCAGGGTGTAAAAGGAGATGCAGTCTTGCTGGCAAATTATGCGTTGACCATGTTGAGTCCAGGTCCCGTGGGACCATGGGAAGATGTCAGGCCAGGAAGGGGAGGGAGGTCTGGAGCTTAGCAGAAGGTCTGGCCTGGGCAGTGCATGGACACCTCTCTGGTATTCCCCTGCTCCTCCCCATGATTGTCTCCCCTTTAACCAAAGAACCTGACCCTCTGAAAGCCAGAAAGGCACTGGCAGGAGGAACATCCAGTACCCTTGTCAACGAGGAGATATGACAGTCCCTGTGGATACCAGGGTGGGAAGATGGGGCATGGCAAAGAGGCCATCCAGGGGACCATGCTCGTGTCCTACCCACAGGAGTCACTTCCCAGAGGGCCCTGGCTTCACTAGGCTGGCACACCCCACCTGGGCCTCCAGAATCAGTGCGATGGGGCACCTACTGGGGACAGAGCCAGTGAGTGACCCCAGTGGCCCCATTCCTGGGCGTTGGCAGTTTTCAGAGTGCACATTGTGGGGCGGGCTGTCTCACCCAGCTCTCATCACGAAATGCCTGCGTCAGGCAGGGCCAACAGTCCCAGGCTCCATTCAACCGGGATCCTTCCCAAGCTCACCTGTCAACCTGACGTCTCCCCATGGGTGACCCAGGAGGCAGACAAGCCCAGGGATTCTGTCTCACCCTCACACACAACCTGCGACACAGACACCCTCTGAATTCCCCTACCAGACACCCTCCACAAGCGCTCTGACCACCCAACACTCTCTAGGGCACACACATGTGAGTGACTTGTAGTGGGATCTCCATTTCTTCAATTCTTATCCCCCACTTAAAAGTCAAATCCACCGATCTAGCCGATCTAGAAAAGGACACCTCTCCAGCTCTCAGGTTTGCTTTCTGATGAACGGGATGATGGTCCTTCAGCATGTGGTGCGTATTTAAAGCTCCGAGAGGCGTTCGATCTCAGCTGTAACACGCAGCCTAAAACCCAGAGACGCGAGCTGGGAGAAGAGTCTCCTAAGGCAGGAGGGGTGACAGCGGTGTGACGGCGGTGTTCCCATGCAGCGGCCCCACTTCCTGCCCAGCAGACCCCCTCACTGTGTATTTGCTTTCAGTCCCACGCTATTTTCTGTGATCCATTAGTTCTTCTGAGCCATTTAAAAGCTATAATCATGGCCGTCTGCTCAGGAAGATTGGATCCTGATAAGTGGATCCAGACCCACTCATTGAATTCACTGTGGGCTTGGATGCAGCTTGAATGTGCCCCAGCTAAAAAAGCAAAAAACGCCTGCCGCCACTTTTCGCTCCTCTCCTTGAAAAACAAGGCCAAGTGCATGCACACATTAGTTCCAGAAGATTCTTGACAGCCCACTTCTTAGTTGGGAAGTGTAAATTTGGCCCTGTCCTAGGGTTCACGGGCCAAGCCCCTGGCGAAGAATGCAAGCACGATTTCCCACAACAGTTGGCTTGGTAAGAGTGCACGGCTGGTCCAAAGGTGGCTACCGGCCTGCCCATCCTAGCCTCACATTCGGGTGAGGGCAGGCTGAGAGACTTACAGGGCCTTACTGGGCCTTACTGGACTTTACTGGGGAGGATGTGTCTGTAGCTACCCCCCCGCACCCAGCACCTCCCTGAGTGCAAGCCCGCCCCAGCTGCAAGGCTGAAGGACGTGGCTGGCCACCAGTGCTCATCTTTCCACGTCCTGGGGCCCAGCCTCCTAGAGATCAGGGCCTGTGCCTTATCCCCGCTGCCCCGATGCCTGGTCCAGGACTCAGTGCATCTACACCCCAAGTGAAATGGGGTGTGAGGACATCTCTGCTGAGTGAGTGGGGACAGGACCTCAGGACTGCTCAAGGCTGGCTGCGCTTATTCACCACTCCTCCCGTCCCCATCTCCTTCCCCAGCTGGATAGCCCATCTTGCTGGAGAAGATGGAATTGGGCTTTCTGGAGCCTCCAGACAATGGGGGCTGCCAGCAAGTGGCTAGGGTTCAGAGTTCTTTGCCCCGTGCCTCTGTGGCATGTGTTCATCCTGAGATCTACAGTTACGCTAAGCCTGGTGGTAATTCACGTGTTCATGAGTTCACAGAGCAGGGTGAGCTCCAGAGTCACTGTCTCTGCCAATCCAGGTGTTCAGACGAGTTATAAATTATCTCCTGCTGTGGAGTAAAGTGCCTTCTGCTCCTTCAGTGTGAATTAGCTGAAAGTCACGTTGCCTAGGATCAACGAGTCTGTCCCCAGCCGGCAAGCCTGAGTCTGGGCATGGGTGTGGTGGAGATGGTAACGGCAGGAAGTGTGCCCATGCTCCCTGTCCCTGACATCCCTGCTCTGACACAGCAGGCCTCAGCTGTTTCGTGGCTGTGCATCACATGCTGGAAAGCAACTTAGCACCAGAGGGCAGTTAATGCTGAAAATCAAGTTCGAGGTCTAGATCCTGATTGCCACAGCAAAGGGGGTAGCTTTCTAGGAGAGGTGAACTGAGCTGTGCCCAGAAGGGTAGTGAGGACACTGCCCAGGAGAGTGCTTCAGAAGGAGGGGACTGGCTGCAAGGCCTGCAGGCCCAACCCTGCCAACGAGCTTGACTGCCCAGACGTCACAGAACTGAGGTGTGGCTGCACAAGGGTCCATCCTGTCCCCTCTGAGCAGGTGACCACCGATGCCCATTTCTGCATCACATAAGCCAAACAGCCAAGGCTGTGGAGGTTGAGTTGCACCTGGGCCTGAACCCTCATTTCAGTCCTCACAACCTTGGGAGCCCAGGAGGGTCAGACTAGGGCAGAACAGGCCAGTGCATGGTCTGTGAGAGGCTCCTCAGGCCTTACTAACTGGCCCTGATCCCTTAGGGCTCCAAGGAGGACTCCTCTGGTGCCTGGGCCCATGGCAAACCCGCATCAAGAACAGAGCACCTGGGCAGGCGCCTCCACACCAATACCTCCTCTCCAAGGGCCACCAACACCCAGCCAGGCCTGTGACGCAGAGCAGTGTTCTATGGGAGGGCCTTTCTGAGCCACACACACAGAGCCTGCCAGGGTACCTTATCTGTGGGGTGAGCATACACCAGATACATCTTGGGAGCTCAGCATGGGGCCATGGAGGATGCCCCAGGGCAGTGGGGACCTCCTGACCCTCAGCTTTCTTCCATTCCTTCCCCTAAGGCTGCTCAGCAAAGCCCGCCCTACACCCATCCTCCTCCCCAGAGAACTAGGCCTGAGCTAAGAAGCAACAGCTCCAGGGAAGATGGACAACATGGGGCCCAGCCAAAGGGATGCCCAGTCCAGGATGATTTATTAACCAGAGAGACCAGAGAAGCGACTGCTGCTCCACGTCGGTGACCCTCTCCTGTGAACCACTCCCAGCCACGCCACTCCCTCCTCTGTGGATGCTAGCCTGGGCCTCGCCAAGGACAAAGCTCCTACCCAAAGCAACAGATAACTTTCAGCTGTTGAGGATTCCAGATTGCCTCTGGTACATAAGCATGTTATTGGGGTGCCTGAGTAGCTCAGTGGGTTAAGCATCTGACTCTTCACTTCTGCTCAAGTCATGATCTCAGGGCCATGAGATCGAGCCCCACATCAGATTCTACTCTGAGCACAGAGTCTGCTTGAGATTCTCTCCCTCTCCCCCTCCTCACTCAGGCTCTAAATAAATGAATAAGCATTTATTCAAGTATAAAACAGAGAGAAAATGAATAAATCCTAAGTGTATAGTTCAACAAATTTTCGGAGAGAACATATCTTGCAGCCAGCTAGGGCACCAAGAAGCACCACCCTCCTGCCCCATTCACATCCCCACACAAATGTAACTGCCGCTCAGGTTGCCTGTTTGAAGAGGAGAGGACGTGACAAATCAGGGAGGTGGCTAAAGCCAACAGTGTCACTTGGAGGAGGCCCCAAGAAGCGGGGGCGGGGGGGAACACCACGGAAGAGAGAGGAGGCCAGAGGGTTCAGAAAAGCTCCAGGTGAGTGCGGAAGAAAATGACCCCATCTACCTGGAAGACACGGGCCGACTGTCATGTGAGCACAGCCCTTGCAATGGAAAACAACTCCCCAAGAGTTGAAGAGTATGGTTGCCATGTCAGCTTGGAACTTGGACCATTCTAGACTCTATGCTGAAAGGAGAAGAAACTTCCAAATGGGAGTGGTAAAAATTATTAGTGGCATAGAAAATAGAGCTCTGTTGGCCCTCAGGCCCCTTTTTGCCCCAGAGGCCAACCAGGGGGCCCTGAAGGCCCCTTGAGCTCAGGCTGGGGTCCAGCCGCTCCCCCCTCCCCAGGAACAGCTGTTCTCTGGTGCTCTGTCTCTGAGGGCCCTGAAGAGCACCCTACAATGAGGATCTTTCTAGATTTTCCTTCCTATCATGCTCAGACACCACCCTCCATTTGACCCCTCTGGGGCACATGGAAATGCCCTCACTGAGTGCGGCTCTGGCCCTCTGAAGGGACACTGGCCGTGGAAAGTGGTTGCCGGTACTCCTCTTATTTGGAGTCCCTAGAAATCCCCATCTTTGTGGAGCCCTGTTTTTCCAGGCACAGGGTGAGAAGGTCAGCCCAAACCCTGGGCTCCTGAGCCTAGACAGCTGGTAGGAAGAGCCCCTCACATCGGGGCACTGATTCCCCCTCTCCTCCTGCTACAGAGCAGCTTGTTCTCTCCGTGATTATGGCTCATGGGGTCTCCTTGCACGCGTGGAGGAGTGGAGGGGAATGGGATCAGGAATAGCAAAGGCCCCAAAGAGCATCCACACAAAATGCCAGGCAGGTGGCAGCCTGGCTCGGGTCTCAGGGCTAAGAGCCTCAAGATGAGGACCACTGGCCTCACCTGTCTGCCCCTGGGCGTGCTCTGAGTGGTACATGTTCTCCTTGGGAGAGACCTGTAGGATCACTGTCACTCCCATCTCCAGCGGGTCCTGAACCCTCTTCAAGCTCCTGAATCCATTTTAGTGCCACACAAGGCAATACCAAGGCCATTCTTGGCATCTGAGAAGTTAAGAACAAGGACAGGGAAAGCCAAGCATCTCCCCACGTGTGCATCTGATGAGAGCCCCTCCCCGGCATCCCATCGGGCTGCTGCCCCCGCTGCAGGGGAGGGAACAGAGCAGCCAGCTGGGGACTGAGCTGTGGCAGGAATAGCTCTGTTTGCTGCAGGAGGAGCGGCCTTCGGAGGAGCCACACCCTGCTCGCCCGCTCAGAGCCCCTGCCCACCCTTCCCTGGCGGCCCCTGGCTCCTCGAATGGCCAGGCTCTGAGTTCTGGATACGGAACCACGGCCGCCGCGGCCTGCTCATCAGCTCAGACACAGCCCACGGGGCCAGCTTCCACAGAGATGAAGCTTCCACAGAGCTTCCCCCCTGTTCCCTCCACAGGGAGCGCCCCAATTGTGACGCATTTGCAGTGTGGCTAATCCCCAGAACAGCAGTGCAGACGCGGGGAACCTTCCACTCGCCTCCCAACAGCTCAAGCACTGGAAATCTTCCCAGCCTCTCCCTCAAAGACCATGGCTTTCCTTCAGAGCTGTTGTGGAGTTTTGTTTTGTTTCGTGTTGACCTGGGATTTACTGTCAGTCATACAATTCGGAGGGGTTCAGATAAATCATCAAACCTCCAAAACTTCTCCGAGTCATTTCAGGTCTCAAAATCTGTTCAGGTCATTCTTCTCTGCAATGCCATTTCCCACCAAGCCCATGTCAAGGCATGAATCCCTGGCTTAGAGCACACCCTGTGTTCTGAGACTGTTCTCAGGCCGTTTCCCTGTAATACCTTTCCTTCTCAAGTCAGTGTCCCCATGAGCCCAGCAAAGCTTCTGCAGGTAGGAATGTGGTGTGTGTTAACATATGAGCAATTCTCTCCTGGAGACCGTTGCTCAGGGGCACTGATTTGCAGTCCACACAACTCTCATTCGGAGCGGGGAGCATCTGTACTTGTTGCCTCTAAAACCAAGTGGCTCTTTGGCTCGGCTCGAAAGCTGAAGATTGCTGTGTCTGAGCAAACACCTCTGAGACAATACCATGGTGAGAAAAACACCACAGGCCACGCCAGGCATACAAGATAGGGGTTCCGAATCCTCCCTGGCCCCAGCCTCCTCTCCTGCTGGCCCAGAGTGCTCATGCCCTCCGCAGAGCCATTCTGGAAGAAGAGATTCAGAAGACAGCCCAGATCTGCAGAAAGGGGATCTTTCTACAGGGAGGCAAGAGGGAAGTGGGTTCTGGCCCTTGCCCCCATGGTGCCTGCGGGAGGCTTCTGTCCTCAGTGGGGTGTGTGCCAAGATGCGGCTGCTGTCCACTGCCAGGCGGGCTCCATGGCCCGGGGTGTGGCTCTGTGCTCTCTACATCCCTGCACTTGGCCTCCACAGGCTGGGGCTATACGCAGGTATGCACATGCACATTGTGCACCCACAGGGCCACGCTCTTCCCCCTTTCTTAACAATCTCAGGACTAGGGAGTGTCAAAAGTGGTAAGACCACCACCCTACCCCGCACTGGGAGGGCCCTTATTAAAAAAAAAAAAAAAAAACAGAAAATACATGTTGACAAGGCTGTGGAAAATTTGGAATCTTTGTGCACTATTGGTGAAAATAGAAGATGGCTCAGCCACATTGGCGAACAGTATGGTGGTTCCTCAAAAAAAAAAAAAAAAAAAAAAAAAAAAAAAAAAAAAAATTAAGACTGAGGCACCGGACTCAGTCGGTTAAGCATCCAACTCGTGATTTCGGCTCAGGTCATGATCTCATGGGTCGTGAGATGGAGCGCTGTGTGGGGCTCTGCGCTCAGCAGGGAGTCTGCTGGAGTTTCTCTTCCCTCGCCTTCTGCCCCTCCTCCACTCATGCGCACATTCTCTCTTGCTCTCAAATAAATAAATCTTTAAAAAAAATTAAAAATAAGGGCGCCTGGGTGGCTCAGTCGGTTAAGCATCAGCCTTCAGCTCAGGTCATGATCTTAGGGTCCTGGGATTGAGTCCTGAATCTGGCTCCCTGCTCAGCGGGGAGCCTGCTTCTCCCTCTTCCTCTGTCCATCATCCCACTCATTCTCTCTCTCTCTGAAATAAATAAAACCCTAAAAAAAAAAAAAAGAATTGCCATATGACCCAGCCCCAAAGAACTGAAAGCAGGGTCTTGAAGAGATATTTAATACAGGCATGTTTACAGCACTGCTACTCATCATAGCTAAAACCTGAGAGCAACTTGTGTCTATCGACTGATGAATGGATAAGCAAAGTGTGGTCTACGCTTAGACTGGATATTATTCAGGCTTACGGAAGAAGGGAATTCTGACATGCAACCACATGGATGAGCCTTGAAGATTCCATGCTAAGTGAAATAAGCCACTGACAAAAAGACAGCTACTGCCTGATTCCACTGGCATGAGATAACCTCAGTCGTCAAACTCACAGAGACAGGAGTAGAATGGGGATGGCCAGCAGCTGGGGAAGGCAGGAATGGGGTCTCTTTTCTTGTGGGTACAGAGTTTCAATTTTACAAGATGGAAAGGATTATGGAGATGGATGAGGTTGGTAGTCACACAAAATTGTGAATATATTTAATGCCACTGAACAGAATACTTAAAAATGGTAAAGTTAGTAAATTTTACATTATATATATTTCATCATGATGGGGAAAAAAAAACTGGTTAAAAAGAAGACCACAGATTCTAGCTATTCACATAGATCACTTTTCTTTAACCCTGTCAGACCCAAAGCCACCTTTTCATTGCAAATATTTTACAGAGCCCCTGTATCATCTTGAAATGAGTATGTGTCTTATTCAAACTGGGATATAAAGGAGAAATATAAGAAAAGCAGTAGAGGGCACCTGGGTGGCTCAGTGAGGTAACTTTTTGACTCTTGATTTTGGTGCAGGTCAATGACTCAGGGTCAGGAGGTTGAGCCCCATGTCTGGCACAAGGGGAGCCTACTTGAGATTCTCTCTCCCTCTCCCTCTGCCTCCCCCTCCCATGCTCGCACATGCTCTCTCTCTCAACCTCTTTAAAAAAAAAGAAAGGTGGTAGGAATAAGACATACTTTTCGGTATCTACATGTCTAGACACCAGGTTCTTCTTCTTTTTTTTAATTTATTTATTTTTAAACATATAATATCTTTTTATCCCCAGGGGTACACGTCTGTGAATCGCTAGGTTTACACATTTCACGGCACTCACCATAGCACATACCCTCCCCAATGTCCATAACCCCACCCCCGCCTCTCCCACCCCCCTCCCCCCATCAACCCTCAGTTTGTTTTGTGAGATTAAGAGTCACTATGGTTTGTCTCCCTCCCAATCCCATCTTGTTTCATTTACTCTTCTTCTACCCCCTTAACCCCCCATGTTGCATCTTCTCTCCCTCATATCAAGGAGATCATATGATAGTTGTCTTTCTCCGATTGACTTATTTCGCTAAGCATGATACCCTCTAGTTCCATCCATGTCGTCGCAAATGGCAAGATTTCATTTCTTTTGATGGCTGCATAGTATTCCATTGTGTATATATACCACATCTTCTTTATCCATTCATCTGTTGATGGACATCTAGGTTCTTTCCATAGTTTGGCTATTGTAGACATTGCTGCTATAAACATTCGGGTGCACGTGCCCCTTCGGATCACTACGTTTGTATCTTTAGGGTAAATACCCAGCAGTGCAATTGCTGGGTCATAGGGTAGTTCTATTTTCAACATTTTGAGGAACCTCCATGCTGTTTTCCAGAGTGGTTGCACCAGCTTGCATTCCCACCAACAGTGTAGGAGGGTTCCCCTTTCTCCGCATCCTCGCCAGCATCTGTCATTTCCTGACTTGTTAATTTTAGCCATTCTGACTGGTGTGAGGTGATATCTCATTGTGGTTTTGATTTGTATTTCCCCGATGCCGAGTGATATGGAGCACTTTTTCATGTGTCTGTTGGCCATCTGGATGTCTTCTTTGCAGAAATGTCTGTTCATGTCCTCTGCCCATTTCTTGATTGGATTATTTGTTCTTTGGGTGTTGAGTTTGCTAAGTTCTTTATAGATTTTAGACACTAGCCCTTTATCTGATATGTCGTTTGCAAATATCTTCTCCCATTCTGTCAGTTGTCTTTTGGTTTTGTTAACTGTTTCCTTTGCTGTGCAAAAGCTTTTGATCTTGATAAAATCCCAATAGTTCATTTTTGCCCTTGCTTCCCTTGCCTTTGGCGATGTTCCTAGGAAGATGTTGCTGCGGCTGAGGTCGAAGAGGTTGCTGCCTGTGTTCTCCTCAAGGATTTTGATGGATTCCTTTCTCACATTGAGATCCTTCATCCATTTTGAGTCTATTTTCGTGTGTGGTGTAAGGAAATGATCCAATTTCATTTTTATGCATGTGGCTGTCCAATTTTCCCAACACCATTTGTTGAAGAAGCTGTCTTTTTTCCATTGGACATTCTTTCCTGCTTTGTCGAAGATGAGTTGACCATAGAGTTGAGGGTCTATTTCTGGGCTCTCTATTCTGTTCCATTGATCTATGTGTCTGTTTTTGTGCCAGTACCATGCTGTCTTGATGATGACAGCTTTGTAATAGAGCTTGAAGTCCGGAATTGTGATGCCACCAACTTTGGCTTTCTTTTTCAATATTCCTTTGGCTATTCGAGGTCTTTTCTGGTTCCATATAAATTTCAGGATTATTTGTTCCATTTCTTTGAAAAAAATGGATGGTACTTTGAAAGGGATTGCACTAAATGTGTAGATTGCTTTAGGTAGCATAGACATTTTCACAATATTTATTCTTCCAATCCAGGAGCATGGAACATTTTTCCATTTCTTTGTGTCTTCCTCAATTTCTTTCATGAGTACTTTATAGTTTTCTGTGTATAGATTCTTAGTCTCTTTGGTTAGGTTTATTCCTAGGTATCTTATAGTTTTGGGTGCAATTGTAAATGGGATGGACTCCTTAATTTCTCTTTCTTCTGTCTTGTTGTTGGTGTAGAGAAATGCAACTGATTTCTGTGCATTGATTTTATATCCTGACACTTTACTGAATTCCTGTACAAGTTCTAGCAGTTTTGGAGTGGAGTCTTTTGGGTTTTCCACATATAGTATCATATCATCTGCGAAGAGTGATAGTTTGACTTCTTCTTTGCCGATTTGGATGCCTTTAATTTCCTTTTGTTGTCTGATTGCTGAGGCTAGGACTTCTAGTACTATGTTGAATAGCAGTGGTGATAACGGACATCCCTGCCGTGTTCCTGACCTTAGGGGAAAAGCTTTCAGTTTTTCTCCACTGAGAATGATATTTGCGGTGGGTTTTTCATAGATGGCTTTGATAATATTGAGGTATGTGCCCTCTATCCCTACACTTTGGAGAGTTTTGATCAGGAAGGGATGCTGTACTTTGTCAAATGCTTTTTCAGCATCTATGGAGAGTATCATATGGTTCTTGTTCTTTCTTTTATTAATGTGTTGTATCACATTGATTGATTTGCGGGTGTTGAACCAACCTTGCAGCCCTGGAATAAATCCCACTTGGTCGTGGTGAATAATCCTTTTAATGTACTGTTGAATCCTATTGGCTAGTATTTTGGTGAGAATTTTTGCATCTGTGTTCATCAAGGATATTGGTCTGTAGTTCTCTTTTTTGATGGGATCCTTGTCTGGTTTGGGGATCAAGGTGATGCTGGCCTCATAAAATGAGTTTGGAAGTTTTCCTTCCATTTCTATTTTTTGGAACAGTTTCAGGAGAATAGGAATTAGTTCTTCTTTAAATGTTTGGTACAATTCCCCGGGGAAGCCATCTGGCCCTGGGCTTTTGTTTGTTTGGAGATTTTTGATGACTGTTTCAATCTCCTTACTGGTAATGGGTCTGTTCAGGCTTTCTATTTCTTCCTGGTTCAGTTGTGGTAGTTTATATGTCTCTAGGAATGCATCCATTTCTTCCAGATTGTCAAATTTGCTGGCGTAGAGTTGCTCATAGTATGTTCTTATAATTGTCTGTATTTCTTTGGTGTTAGTTGTGATCTCTCCTCTTTCATTCATGATTTTATTTATTTGGGTCCTTTCTCTTTTCTTTTTGATAAGTCTGGCCAGGGGTTTATTGATCTTATTAATTCTTTCAAAGAACCACCTTCTAGTTTCGTTGATTTGTTCTATTGTTTTTTTGGTTTCTATTTCATTGATTTCTGCTCTGATCTTTATGATTTCTCGTCTCCTGCTGGGTTTAGGGTTTCTTTCTTGTTCTTTCTCCAGCTCCTTTAGGTGTAGGGTTAGGTTGTGTACCTGAGACCTTTCTTGTTTCTTGAGAAAGGCTTGTACCGCTGTATATTTTCCTCTCAGGACTGCCTTTATTGTGTCCCACAGATTTTGAACCGTTGTGTTTTCATTATCATTTGTTTCCATGAATTTTTTCAATTCTTCTTTAATTTCCTGGTTGACCCATTCATTCTTTAGAAGGATGCTGTTTAGTCTCCATGTATTTGGGTTCTTTCCAAATTTCCTCTTGTGATTGAGTTCTAGCTTCAGAGCATTGTGCTCTGAAAATATGCAGGGAATGATCCCAATCTTTTGATACCGGTTGAGACCTGATTTAGGACTGAGGATGTGATCTATTCTGGAGAATGTTCCATGTGCACTAGAGAAGAATGTGTATTCTGTTGCTTTGGGATGAAATGTTCTGAATATATCTGTGATGTCCATCTGGTCCAGTGTGTCATTTAAGGCCTTGATTTCCTTGTTGATCTTTTGCTTGGATGATCTGTCCATTTCAGTGAGGGGAGTGTTAAAATCCCCTACAATTATTGTATTATTGTCGATGTGTTTCTTTGATTTTGTTATTAACTGGTGTATATAGTTGGCTGCTCCCACATTAGGGGCATAGATATTTAAAATTGTTAGATCTTCTTGTTGGACAGTTCCTTTGAGTATGATATAGTGTCCTTCCTCATCTCCTATTATAGTCTTTGGCTTAAAATCTAATTGATCTGATATAAGGATTGCCACTCCTGCTTTCTTCTGATGTCCATTAGCATGGTAAATTCTTTTCCACCCCCTCACTTTAAATCTCGAGGTGTCTTCGGGTTTAAAATGCGTTTCTTGTAGGCAACATATAGATGGGTTAGTTTTTTTATCCATTCTGATACCCTGTGTCTTTTGATTGGGGCATTTAGCCCATTAACATTCAGGGTAACTATTGAGAGATATGAATTTAGTGCCATTGTATTGCCTGTAAGGTGACTGTTATTATATACTGTCTCTGTTCCTTTCTGATCTACTACTTTTAGGGTCTCTCTTTGCTTAGAGGACCCCTTTCAATATTTCCTGTAGAGCTGTTTGGTGTTTGCAAATTCTTTCAGTTTTTGTTTGTCCTGGAAGCTTTTAATCTCTCCTTCTATTTTCAGTGATAGCCTAGCTGGATATAGTATTCTTGGTTGCATGTTTTTCTCGTTGAGTGCTCTGAATATATCATGCCAGCTCTTTCTGGCCTGCCAGGTCTCTGTGGATAAGTCTGCTGCCAATCTAATATTTTTACCATTGTACGTTACAGACTTCTTTTCCCGGGCTGCTTTCAGGATCTTTTCTTTGTCACTAAGACTTGTCAATTTTACTATTAGGTGACGGGGTGTGGACCTATTCTTATTGATTTTGAGGGGGGTTCTCTGAACCTCCTGGATTTTGATGCTTGTTCCATTTGCCATATTGGGGAAATTCTCTCCAATAATTCTCTCCAACATACCTTCTGCTCCCCTCTCTGTTTTCTCTTCTTCTGGAATCCCAATGATTCTAATGTTGTTTCGTCTTATGGTGTCATTTATCTCTCGAATTCTCCCCTCATGGTCCAGTAGCTGTTTGTCCCTCTTTTGCTCAGCTTCTTTATTCTCTGTCATTTGGTCTTCTATATTGCTAATTCTTTCTTCTGCCTCATTTATCCTAGCAGTGAGAGCCTCCATTTTTTATTGCACCTCATTAATAGCTTTTTTGATTTCAACTTGGTTAGATTTTAGTTCTTTTATTTCTCCAGAAAGGGCTTTTATGTCTCCCAAGAGGGTTTCTCTAATATCTTCCATGCCTTTTTCGAGCCCGGCTAGAACCTTGAGAATCATCATTCTGAACTCTAGATCTGACATATTACCAATGTCTGTATTGATTAGGTCCCTAGCCTTTGGTACTGCCTCTTGTTCTTTTTTTTGTGGTGAATTTTTCCGCCTTGTCATTTTGTCCAGATAAGAGTAGATGAAGGAGCAAGTAAAATACTACAAGGGTGGCAACAACCCCAGGAAAATATGCCTTAACCAATCAGAAGAGATCCCAAATCATGAGGGGGGAGAAAGGGGATAAAAAGAGGTTCAGAAAGAAAAAAAAAATGAAACAATTAAAAGAAGAAAATGAATAAAGAAAGTATATAAAAAGGAAAAAATATATTAGATAAACTAGTTAAAAAACGTTAAAAAAAGAAAAGGGTAAAAGTTTAAAAACTTTAGCAGAAGAAGAGAAAACAATTGAAAAAGAAAAAAAATTAACTGCAAGTCTAAAGAATCATGGGGAGAAAGCCATGAGCTCCGGTTTGCTTTCTCCTCCTCTGTAATTCCGCGGCTCTCCTTGGTATTGAACCTGCACTCCTTGGTAGGTGAACTTGGTCCGGGCTGGGTTTCTTGTTGCTCTTCTGGGGGAGGGGCCTGTTGTAGTGATTCTCAAGTGTCTTTGCCCCAGGCGGAGTTGCACCGCCCTTAACCTGGGGCTGGACTGAGTAATCCGCTCTCGGGGTTGCTTTCGGGAGCTTTTGTTCCCTGAGCGCTTTCTGTAGAGTTCCGGAGGGCGGGAATGAAGATCGTAGCCTCTCAGTCTCCAGCCCGGAGGAGCCGAGAGCCCAGGGCCCCACTCCTCAGTGCGCCCTCAGAGAACAGCGCCCAATTACTCCCATCACCCTGGCCTCCGGCCGTGCTCCGAGCTGACCGAGCCTGCGACCGGTTCAAGGTAACACCGAGCTTAGAGCTCACTCCTCAGCTCTGTCTCTGTAGCTGGCTTCCCCGTTCTAATACTTGTAAGCTCTGAGACACTCAGACACCCCCGATCCTTCTGTGACCCTGCGGGACCTGAGGCCACGCTGACCCCGCGTGGGCTTCACTCCAGTTAAGCCTCTGGAGCGATGTCCCTCAGCGGAACAGACTTTTAAAAGTCCCGATTTTGTGCTCCGTTGCTCCGCCGCTTGCCGGGAGCCGGCTCCTCCCCCCGCGGTCTATCTTCCCGTCGCTTTGGATTCACTTCTCCGCCAGTCCTACCTTTCAGAACGTGGTTGATTTTCTGTTTGTAGAGTTGCTGTTCTTCTTCTCTTCGATCTCCCGTTGGATTTGTAGGTGTTTGCAATCTTTAGATAAGCTATCTAGCTGATCTCCCGCTACCTGAAGTAGTCTCAGCCTGCTACTTCTCCGCCATCTTGACTCCTCCTAGACACCAGGTTCTTATACTGACTCTCAAGTCATCAGATGTCAGCACTTGCTATGGGATTCTGTGAGCACAGCCTCTGCAGAGGGAGCCTGGGATGGGCATGTTGACGTTTGGAGTACTTGCGTGATGCTGCTTTTGGAGGTGTGAGGCTCCAAAATGGGGAACCGCTCTTGATAAGGTTGTAAACAACATTTACAATACACAACATGGTATCTCTTTGGAAAATCCTCGCCAGACCCCGGGGGGCAAAATACTCTGTCGCTAATGTCGTGTTAGACTGCCGGCTCAGAGAGCAGTTATGCGGCCTCACTTCAGTGAGTGTCCACTGGACATTCGAAAACGTGCATGAGATGCTACAATGGCAGGCTCCCAGGGTCCCTGGTCCCACTCATTAAGGGCCACCAAGGCTCCCCAGTCTTTGTGAGAACCGAGATTCTCCCAGGGAGGATCTCCTGGGGACATGCCTCCTAGGGAGATCATTGGCCCTCCAGAGGTGTCTTAGTGAGCTCCCCGCACGGGGCCTGAGGCCACAGGAGAGCAAAGTGCTAACTCTGCGGCCTGCAGCCCAGTCCTGGCCAGTCGGTGAGCCAGAGACTGCCACAGGCCCTGCTGCGTCTTGGGCTGCAGTCCCCCTCAGCTCCCTCACCACTCAAAGACCACAGCAGCTCAGAGCTCAAAGCAGTGACATTCCTGGACACCACTAAACTCCCGAATGCTACAGTTTCACCATCTCAATAGCAGGACCCTTGGGTTAGATGTTTGGGGGGATGGAGTCTCAGGAACAAAATGAATGGAATGGTGGAGGGCAGGGGTGGATCCCTTCACTCTCCTCCGCTGTGGGCTGCAGCTCTCCACCTGGTTGCTGGTAGCTGTCCCCTCATCCCACACTCCTGCTCCTCCTCTTGGTGCATGTGACAGGTGGG
Organism: Lutra lutra; assembly: GCF_902655055.1. Taxonomy (NCBI): domain Eukaryota; kingdom Metazoa; phylum Chordata; class Mammalia; order Carnivora; family Mustelidae; genus Lutra; species Lutra lutra. The sequence continues at coordinate 72,716,407 of NC_062282.1, read as the reverse complement.
GTGGGAGGGCACAGGCGCCGAGCTTGGGACAGGGCTGTGGGAGAGCCAGAGTCTGCAGGGAGTCCGTGTTCTCCTTCCAAAAGGAGTCCGGGACTTAAGTCCCTAGTTGCCTCTGGGTTTCCCACTAACACAGGAGTACAAACTCAGGCTCTTCATGCCAGAAGGGCTTTCACCTTTATTCAAGTTTTCAAACATTACTCTTTCACTCTGGGGCCACCCGATAGATGCGCCAGTCAACCATAAAAAGTGTCTGTGGATCCCCTTCCCAGGAATCCCACCAACTTTGCTTTTTCTAATAGGAGTAGGAGGAGGATTATAAATGTCAGGTGGCAGATTGCACGGCGACACCAACTGAGCACTCATGAGCAGATGTACTATTCATCTCACGGGGGTCTGGGTGGCTTTGTTAATTTCAATTACCTGATACCGAGGTGAACATTGAGATGAGGCTGCATCCGCCTGGCCAGGCCTGCGTGGAGCCGCGTGCCTCCCCATGCACTGGCCCAGCCCGGTCTGCTTGGCCACGGCAGCCATGGAAGGAGCCACGTGGTCTGCGTGCTGGGTAGGTTGGGCCCAGGCAGGGCCGAAGGCCTTGTAGAGTCTTGGTCTTCCTCTATCTGTGGACCCAAAGTGGGCCCTTTGCAGTGGGCTCTGAGGCCGCTGGGAAGACTCCTGGGGACCCAGGGAAAAGAACAGAGGACACTGGCAGATGAGGTAGCCAGCCCTTGGGACCTGAAAGGATGAGGGGCTCCTAATGAGTGTGGGGAGCCTATTGCTTGTTCTGACATTGGGACTCATGGGTGAGGAGGGGCCTCGGGTGGAGCTTGGCGGGACAGCAGGGACAGGCAGCCAGTGGAGCACCTCTGAATGGTGGGCAAGCAGCAGCTTACCAGTGCCTCCTGACCAGTGCCCATGCCCACCACAGGGGGCTGTGGCCTGGTTCTCAGAGAGAGTGAAGACCTCCACTCGGCAGACACAGAAGCACTGGAATGCGATCTAAGGAAGAGACAGGCTGGGGACAAGGTCAAGATGAGAGTGTGGGGCGGGGTGTGGAGCCAACAAACACAGCTTCCTTAGAGGTGAGCTTTGGCGGAAAGGTCAGCTTTAGAGAAAGGGCCTTTCAGGAAGGGGGCGCCTGGGAACAAAGTCTGTGGACCCGCTTCTGGAGGGTAGGGGAGTAGCCAGTAGCTGCAGCTTAGATCACAGTGGGAGGACCTCCCCAGGGTGCTTGAACGTGGCTGAGGGTGGCCCATCGGCTCATCAGTTACAGGCCCCAGGATCTACCAGCACATGGTCACCAGGTGGTGTGACTGAGGGCGCACCTGTTCTTGTTGGGCTTGTGAAGAGACTGCATCATGGATGCTTCACTCTCTCCTAGAATTTTCAGAACTCTGTGGCTTGGTCAGCACCAAAAGCAATACTACATTGTTTTAGCAAAAGACTATCTTTAAGATAAACCCATTGGTTTTGGCATTTATTGTTAATTGAATTTTCTCAGAAATGGCAGCAGAAAGATAGTTAATGTTCATGAATTTACATTGACTTAAACATCTGTTCCTCTTACGCTAAACTCCAGTAAAGTTATGGCGGCTCATAAATTAGATCTGGGAGTAAAATGCTTCTTGCTCTTTGCACAGCTTAGCGATTTCAAAATAGATCTCAAAATGACACATCGCCACCGAGACACATGTACCACAGCCATGCTCAGCCGTGATGTTGCTGCCAGACGACGAAGTCAAGTTTTTGCTTTGGTGATTGCAGCTTTGTTGGGTGTCAGTGACATTACTTAGCAGGCAGGCTGGGGACAGTGTGGGAAGTAGGGCTGCCAATGGGTGGGGTCGGGGGATGGTCTGCCCGTGAGCAGATGCAACAGCAAAGTTACAGGCACGTCCAGTCTCTCCCTTGGGCCCCTCTGGGGGTTCCCACATGAGGATCTCAGGATCCAGGCCTAGGGGCCAGGCCACCCTGCCAGGTCCAGGAGGGGCTAGCATCCAGTGAGGGTGGCTCGAGGGTATGACTGACCACCATGCACTTGGTGAAGGAACGGCCTGGGTGTGGTTCAGGCAGGGAGAGGCCACAGCCCACACACTGGTGTCCCTGAGCACAGTCCATGGCCCTCTCCCCAGCACTCCCTTCCTTCCCATCTCCCTGTCCCTTAGCCCACACCCATCCCCGAAAAGATTGCTGGTTTAGTGGCAGAGTAGTTCCTTCATGTCAAGTCATCTGTCCTGAGCTCCCCTGTCCAGTAAAGTTGGGCTTTATAGGGGACTCCTGAAGTGCAGGGCTGCCCCAGTGAGGGACGGCCATCAAGGGGTGTGGTCTTCACAGTGGCCTTGGATCCCCCACACCGAGACCCCCCCCAACAAGCCACCTGAGAAGAAAGCACAGCGGGGCCCCAGCGTCAGCTCTGTGCTTGCTTACTGGCCAGAACCCTAGGATGGCATTTGACCTTTCCCCAAGCTGTGCCGTGGCAAAATTCTCCCACAAACCTCCCTGTCTGAGCTGCTGTTCCAGGCATGGGTTCCCCGCACCTACCCACTGGGCTTCTTCATAGCACTGTATGGGCCCATCCTGACCGGCAAAGGCAGGATAAGGATGCAGAAACTTACATTAGCCCCCACTCCGGCTCCAGAGGGAGCTGGGTGTGTCCCCCTACCCCGAGGTGACTCGGAGGGGCCCCCTCTGTGCACCCTCATGTCTGGCAGGGCACCAGTCCCCTGTGGCTCCCCACTGCCAGCCTGGCCATGCCAGACTTCATTCTGTGGGGCCACCACTGCGGGCTGGCAGGTGTGGGGGCACGCCAGTGGACGAGAGAGGGTCCACACCCCCTGGCTAGGGCAGGGCAGTTTGGATGTTGGATGCCAATGAGCATGGCTTCACGTACCACTGCTGGAGCTGCCCCTCACCCCCTCCCATAGGCGCTAGGGGGACAGATAACACGGGCTCCAGCCCCTCTACCCGCCAGAGTTCCAGGTCTCAGTCACTCTGGCTAAGGGGGCTAAGATTGTCCTCTCCTCTGGGCAGGGCTGCCGCCGTTTTCTAACCCCACTGGCTCTGCCCATCTACCCAGGGTTCCATGGTCGTCCATGCAACAGGCATTCTGTGAGCACCTTCTGCATGCAGGTGCTGGGGCCGGGTGCTGGGCACGCGCTGCATTAGGACAAGACCCTGGCCTTGAGAGGCTTCCACTCCCGCCGGGCAGCCTAACAGTCAGCCGTGAATGGATAGGAACGGAGAGTGAGGCTGGACAGAGTGTAGCAATAGAGAAATGGGGGCAGCACACGGGGAAGCTCTTCACACAGGGCGGCATGTTGGGGAAAGAGGCCAAAGGATTTGGTGAAGGAATGGTGGGGTGTGAGGGAAGAAGAGAGGCAGCCAAGGCTGGCCCCTACAGCGCCCTCACCACTCTCCCTCCTCCCTGGTGCCAGGTGTCTCCAGCCCACACCCTCACCTGCCTGCAGGTGCCTCCTATGTCTAGGACAGGCTTCCCTCGGGGGCCTTGGCCACACGGCCTGTCCCTCACTTTTCCTTAGAATCTGAGCTCCCCGCTGCCTGGGTGGTGTCTCCCCCCGCCTCCAGCCCGCATCTCACAGACCCGCTTCCCTTGAGTCTTTGGAGCCCCCAGCACTACCCGCACCTGGAAGGGGAAGCTTCACCTGCCTCATAGTGACGATGGTCCCTTTGAGGCCCCAGCCAGCAGGGGCATGGGTGGCTAATGGAATATTCACAATGTCTCCCTTTCTTCCCTTTGTTCTGCACTAGAAAAGTGTTCCTTTGATGGACATTTAATTCCAGAGGCTGCTACCTGCTTCCTATCTCTCTTTGCTCAAAAAATTAAATGCGGATGTGCCCGTGCTCCAGCTATAATAATCTCCCTCGGTGGGGAGGGAGTGTGGCTGGAATGGGAGAACATTAGAATCTTCACAGAGGGACAATTATTGAAGGAACTAGATTAATGAGGTGTCATAACAACTTAGCTAGATCTGTGGCTGACCTTTCTCATGGAGAATGGGCTTGATAAATGTAGTTCATTACCAAGTTCTGACATGAAAATAGGATCACACTCTGGGCTCCTCAGCAGGCTGATCAATATTTTATCAGCCAAAGCAGGCCTGGTCCGGGAGCAGGAGGAGCCCCCAACACCTGAACTGGCAGGAAGCCTGGGGCCAGGGCTCAGGGCCGCCCCAGTGGCCACAACACAAAGAGGGCCCCCAGGTTGGCAGGAAAGTGGCTGGCCTCGGGCTGCTCATCTCTGTCAGGCTGACCAGGACATAAGCTTCCCTCCCTGAGGGGCCCCAGAGCAGGAGTGTCTGTGGTTGGTAGGAAAGGGGGGAGGAAATCTTCTGTCAGTGGCCACCTGTGCCAGGCCCTGGACATTGATGAAGGGGATAGTAACAAATGAGCCTTGCCCCAGCTCCCCTGTGACGTCAGGCCTGCCTCATCCCAAGAACCCCTCAGGCCTGGCTGACTACATGGGCTTTGCAGAGTCCTTTTACGTTTTCTTTCACGTCATGACCATGGATGATAGTGAGAGATTATTACTGCCCCCATTCTGTAGGAGCAAGTGAACATGGGATGGGTGGGGAATGAACACCTTTCCTTGGGTCTCATAGCTAGCCGAGGCAGAACCAGATGGTCTCCTGACTTCCCGTCCTATGCTCTGTCCAGCCTTGTGATGACCATCATTGATGGGGTTGGCATCAGCAGCCTATGATGAAGTCACATGCAAGGTTGTTACAGGGTAGTCCCATCGTCCTGGCTTCCTTACGAGACAGTCTGTCCTGAAGCCATTAAGACTCAGTTGTCACCCATATTCCCTGATTAACTCACTCAACAAGCATTTCACAGCTTAGTGCTGCATGTGTGACTGTCCGGTCCAGTCCCGCCTGCCTGGAACCTACAGGGCCGTGGGGGGGATATGACAGATGCTAACACCCCATCCAGATTCCCTCAGCCAACCCCCGAGGTTGCGTGTGGCTTTGGGGGACAGCTACCCATGATCCTGACCGACAGCATCCAACCTCAGATCCCCACATCTTCATCCTCAGGGCCCCGCAAGCCTCAGGAGTGTGCTCAGTCCTCATGTGGGGAGTTCAGAAGCACTGGATGGGTTGCTGGGTAGTGCGCCTGAAGCAATCCTTGGCCAGCAAGGAACGGATGTTGGCAGAAGAGTGCCCCGCACCCTCACACCTGAGGGGAGCGGCTCGGAGGCCTGTTGGACACAGTCTCTTGAAGGTTCCATGGCACCAAGCTCTAGCTGCCCACAGTGTCATCATCCCACCCCTTGTTGACTTTCCCCCTCTCTGATTTCATTTCCCTCTTCCTCCATGCATTTCTTAGGGTCATCTCTAAGCATACTACTCAGTCTAGGTCCTTGCCCCATGGGCTGCTCTGCAGGAGCCCAGATCCCAACCTAAGAGGACAGGCCTCACAAAAGGCGATCCGCACTGAGCTGAGAGTAGAGAGCCGGAGGTAGGGAGGCCGTCTTGTGTGTTCAAGGGGAGGAGCAAGGCTTCCCCACAGAGGAGGCTGAGCTGGGCCCCGAAGAAAGCAGAAAGAAGGTGGGGGGAGAAAGTCTGCAAGAAGGCCCCAAGACAGGTGTGCCTGGGCTGTGGTCAGAGCTCAGTGAGCTTATGGGTCTAGAGGAGGAGACCTCCCTGGAACTCTCCAAGCCTCATGATGGTCTTAGACCCAGCCAAGGCCACCCTTATTGGTGACACAAACCTCTCTTTACCTGGAAACCACCAAGACTAAGAGGAAATATTTAAGTGACTTTCCCAGCATATGGAGAGAAATGTCTGTGGGCAAACTGTGTCCATCCCACTTGTGCATACAACAGGTCCCCTCCACATCCCAGCTCTGCTGAGCAGGAGCCCTGCTTAGCAGCCCCTGCTGAGCTGGCTCAGGCCCAGACCCCAACATTGCGTGCAAGCATCCTGCTCTCCAGAGTTCTCTCTGGAAGTCCTAGGAGCTGTGGATCGGTTAGTGGGGAAGTTGAATTGTACTCCAGGCTGACCTGCACAGGCAGCAGGAACCGGCCCTCATGCAGGGCTCCCAGGAAGGACTGGCCTTTGCGATTCTCACCATCATCACAGTCAGCACACACAGGGACCTTGGGAGAGGGTTGGGGTCCTCAGGCCTCTGCCATGCCCCCTCCAGGGACCTTCCTTCCAAAGGGCCGAGGGTCTAGAGGGCCAAAGATAAAGCCTGGGCTCTGCCTTACTTCAGAGACAGGTGATCCCTCTCACCCCCTGGGACCCAGGCCCACCCCAAATAGGGGCAGAGATGCTAAAAGCAGTGATGTCTCATCAGGGGCCAGGAGAGTGAAGGGTAAGACCCTTAGAGATTTGGGTGAAGAGCATTCCAGATGGAGGGGGCGTGAACGCCGAGCCATGGGCAGGAGCATGCTCTGGTGGCTGGTCTGTCCTTCCACATGCCCACCTCTTCACATGCCCTGTGTGGGCTTGCTGGGTGGGGGTAAGGGGTGACCCTGCTAAAGATAAGAACCCAACCCTGGAGTATTGACACTCTTTTGTCCAAGCTGAGTAAGGGAAAGAGGAAGATCAGAAAGCAGAGGTTGCCTGGGCCAGGCCTCAGGCCCTGTGAGGCAGATGAGGGCCAGCCGGGGCTCAGCATCCCTGGCGCAGAGGGCTCTGCTCCGGCCCATGCCAAGCACTGGGAGGGCTTTTCTTTCTTTATATTCATCTGTGCTTTCCAAACATTCTTTGATGGACACATAATTCTTTCTATAAGACAACTGTTTCCAACTGGCAGCAGCACGGACAGACTTTAGCTGAAGGCCAGACCTAGCAGATCCACAAATGCCCATGGTTCCCCCTCGAGGAGCCCCTCCCATCTGCTCCCATGGTGACACCAGGGGACGGGAAGGAAAAAACAAACTGGAATTTGGTAAGCTGTCACTCGTAGGGGCCTTGCTAGGCGGCTCTGCACCCTGGAAACCAAGGCCTGCCTCAGGTGGGGAGAGCTTGCCAGAGGACCATCCTTGGTGGAGCTAGAAGCATCAAAGGGTGTCCCAGTGAGAGGGTTGGGACTTCGACTAAAATAGGCAACTCCTTGGTGGCGCCTGGGTGGCTCAGTGGGTTAAAGCCTCTGCCTTCAGCTCAGGTCATGATCCCAGGGTCCTGGGATCGAGCCCCACATCGGGCTCTTTGCTCAGCAGGGAGCCTGTTTCCTCCTCCCTCTCTGCCTGCCTCTCTGCCTACTTGTAACCTCTGTCTGTCAAATAAATAAATAAAATCTTTAAAAAAAAATAAAATAAAATAAAATAAAATAGGCAACTCCATGGGTGCAGAAATGCCACCATTGGATATCTTCCCTCCGGTGTTCGTGGCTCCCCAGAGCCGTAGGGACACTAGAGGACCTAAGGAACCCTGGCCAATGGCTTCATTATTTGAGGCTGAGATTAATGGAACGTGCAACTGCTTCTGGGACAAAGAAGGATTTAGGATTCCCTTCCAGGAGCCCCCTGGTTCATCTCTGGCCCCACGCACTCCAGGCATGGTGAGGGCCTTCAGTAAGGACAAAGGGACAAAGGAAGTACCTGGCATCCCACCTCACCCCACCATTCCCTCCAGCCTTGTCTCATTCCCCCTTCACACCAGCTTTCTCCAGCCACTACGCTGCTTGCTTCTGCAGGTGTTCTCCCTGCTGCGTGGTCTTCCCGCCCTGTCCTTCATCCTTCCGGGCTTATACTGGAAGCCCTCCCCAAGGGAGGCTGCCTCCACCGCAGCCTCCTGAGCTGCCTCTCTGGGGGCACCTCTGACGTCCAGGACGGGAAGCTCCGTGGGTTGTGTCCCAATGTGCCACCGGCACCAGGTACAAATCTGAAAGTAAATGCTGGCAAAAGCACAGCAGGTGTGGGCCTTGGCAGGGGGGTAAGGCCAGGGGCCCAGAGAGCTGGCCCCTCCCCACCCTCTTCCTCCAGGTTGATCTCTAGACATGTGCATACCTTCTCAACCGGGAGCTGTGTGCTGGGCAGTGCCGGTGGTGTGGTGGGGGGGATGGAGCTAGGAGCCTCTGAACTCACAGGGAACTGTAGGGGTGGAAGCTGCGGAGCAGAGCAGAGCCTGGAGAGGTGACAGCAGCCTGCCTGATGGACCCACCTCAGTGCCTTCCCTGGTCTGCCAGTGTAGGAGCCCTGCCTGGGCTGCGGGCCGCTCACGGGAGGTCTGTGCCCCGTCCTGGTCTGAGGAAGGACACGCATCTGCCCATCCTACTAGCCTGCCCCTCCCTCAGGGAGCCCGGCTCTGCACAGTCCCCATGGGCCCTCCCATCGGAACCTCCCTCCCTAGCCATGCTGCTCCTGTATCGCATCCTGGCTTCTGCTGGGGGCTGGGGAAAATACTGGGACAAACTCTTCTTCCCCTTACCCCAAACTGACTTTTATCCGGGCCCCAAGGAAGAAGAAAAAGCCAGCTGGCCACCACATCTCCCCCGGGGCAGGAGTGGGTTTATCATGGGACAAGGTCAGTGTCTTCAACACTGTGCACCTCTATGGACGTGAGAAACGGGTTTGCGCATCGGTGGCCCTGATAGCTCCCAGGAATGGATAACCCTCCAGGCCAAAGAGGGATATCAGCCAGGTTAGGATTATGGGGGAGCCATTCTTCTCAGCATGGAGACTCCCAGAGAGCAAATAAATTTGATTATATTGAACACAACAATTGATTTTTTTCTAAATAAACATGCAGGAGAAAATGGTAACAGACATCTGTTTCTGACGAGAATCAATTGACCCCAAATTAGAAGAAAATCTAGAAACACAAGCACAAGAAAAAGTGGTTGGGCCTCCCAGGCTTGTCTAGGGAGGGAGGGAGGAAGGGAGACAGACAGACAGACTCCCCCACCAGCCTTTCCCTACCAAGTAGCTTCTTTGTTTGTTGTTCCTCAGCAAATGCAGTTTTGGTAACCAGGAAAGAGAAAGTAGCTATGATTTTACAGGCCCTGACACGGTGCCGAGCCAGCGCAGAGCCCTCTCTGTGCGTATCTTATTTAACCCCCGCAAGAGCCCCATGGGGAGGGCCCTGTCGTCCCCAACTCACAGATGAAATCACCAAGGCACCATGTCCAAGGTACACGTTCAGGCTGCAGCAAAGCCAGACTCACACCCCGTAGGCTCCCGGGCCAGTGCTCTCCAGCACTGCTTCCTCTTGACTCCCCAACACTTAGCTATTACCTGGTGCCCTCCAATGGTCTTAGAACGAAGGGGAAGAGCCCCAGACCCACCAGTCCCACCCCAGCCAGCAGCCCAGGGGCCTTCAGTGGGATGGGAGCAAGGAGCCCATGCCCGTGCCCCAGGGCTCAGTGAAGCCGAGAGCCAAAAAGGCTCCCTCCCCCAGGAGGGTAGGGAGAAGGCCCTAGAGGGCCTTCATGTACTGAGCCATGTACTGAGCCCTGGATGGAGTTCACCCCAGTTGGCCCATCAGCAGCAAGGTCAACTACATCATGTCACAGGGCATCATGGGCCGCATTTGCCAAAACCCTGCGTGGTTCTGCGGCCGCCTGGCAAACACGCCTGGGGAGAACACAAAGAGTCCCAGGCTGCAGGCCTCAGTTTTCATTTCTTAAAGCTTCCTTTTTTGTTGTGGTCATAGAATTGTGTACACATGTTTGTTTTGAAGTAATACAGCTCTGGGAACGTACCTAATTAACTTAAGCAGGGCTTATTAGTCCTGTTAACTCAAATTCCCTCATCTCTGAGGCCAAGTGTTCCAAAGCAGCCTTTAAGGTGGGATTAAGGCAAAGACGAGCAATTACAGAATGGAACTGGGGCCAGCTTTCCTAAAGCTACCGCGGGCCACACAGCTCTGGGATGCATTCCCCCAGACCAGCCTCCCCGCTGCACCTGGCGGTTGCCCTGGATCTGGCATATAGTAGGTGCTCAGTAAATACTGCGGGGCAAGCCGACTGGCTGCTCCCAGCTGTGTGGACACACAGCATGTGTTCTGTGTTTAGCAAATATCAGGCAGACGGACAGACAGGCCCCATCTCCTCAGGTGCACCCACACTGCCAACAGTAAACGCCCGAGAACTCCCCACCAGCGGGGTGGAGAACATTCTCTCCCCACCAGTGGAGGAGCCTCAAGGCAGTGACCTCCTCATCTCTTCCAGATGACCCGTGCACCATGGCTGACTATGGCCGCCTGAAGAATGTCCTTCTGGCACTCCAGGCCCACCGGCGGCCACTCCCAGACAGGGACAGCAGACAGGATCCTGCCTCCCAGAAGCGCCTGCTGGTGGAATCTCTGTTCACGGACTTGGATGCCGACGGGGATGGCCGTCTCAACAGCTCTGAGCTGGCGCAGGTGGGTCCAGCATGCGCGGAACACTGAACTGGGGAGCTGTTCCATTCGGTGTGCAGATAAGGAGAACCAGGGAGAGCCGTGTGAGCAGAATCCCTTGTAGCTATCTCTAAAGGATGCTAAGCAGGCCTCCCTCCTGCCGGGCCACCCTTCCCCTGGGAGTCCGAGAACTCATGTTCAGTGCCTCTGAGAGTATCTTACAGACAAACTCATGTCAGTGTCTTCTTCCCAGCAGCCACCTTCAGCCAATATTGACGAACAAGCTTCGATGCCCTCTCTGCTTGCTGGCAAAAGATGTACTTCCGAGGGGCTGGTCTCTGATGTTCTCATTAGGAAATAAGTCTCCTCTTCCTTGAGTCCTCTGCCTGCCTTAGCAGGACGTTGAAAGGAAGCAGGAGCTGAGGGCTATCGCCTGGGCAGCCCCGAGTCCTCTCCTCGAGGACCTGGCCATTCTGTAGGGTCCAGATAGCCAAAGCCCAACACCCAGCCTGCTTGCTGGCAGGAAGCCCTGTGTACCACCCCCCACCCAAGCGCTCTTCCATTTGAGCAGACTTGGGATTAGACCTGGTAGTCTGCCTCCCTCCCCAAGCACAGCACACGTGTCCCCGTCTCCAGCTCAGGGGCGACACTGCAGCAGTGACCCTCTGCAGCAGAAAGTGAAGAAGGAGGAGCCCGGGGCACCAGCCCCCTCCTGCTACAGGGAGGACCTTATTAGGAGGCCGGCAGGCAGGCCAGGGAGGCCAGGGAGGCCTGCCTTCCTGCTCCCACTCTGCTGGTCTCCCCCTTATGGCCTGGAGCCACCCCCCAGACAGGTGCCAGGATATGCAAGGAGGGGGAGGTCAGCTTCCCCAAGTAGGCTGGTGGGATGGGGGCAGCTCTTCCTCAGAGCCCATGGGATACCCACCCAAAGGATAGATACTATGGATGGGTCCCCACCTTTGATGCCACTTTAAAGACATCCTTCCTGGGGCACAGTGACCTGAGCAAAGCTGTGGCCAGGTCAGTAGGAAGGACACGGCTGGCGAGTGCCCTGGCATTTACCGAGCATCCTCTATGTGCGTAGCAATAAACAAGGCCCTTTACTTATGACATAGGAAACAGAAGAGTCCCTTACTGTGTAGTGTAATCACTAAGATCACAGACTTTCTGGTCAAGCTTCCTGAGTTCAAGCCCTGCCTCCGGGGTTGACTAGCTAGTGGGTGCTGGGAGACCCCCTCACCTCGGTGCACCTCCATTTCTTGCCTGTGACTGTCCCAGGGTCAGTGGGCCAATTAAAGGAGCTAAGGCACTTGAGGTGTTCTGCATGGTGCCTGGGATGTGGCACACTCAGGAGGTGGGAATGCTGGGGTCAAGGCCACCATCATTGCCTTTGTTGGTATTTCCCCCTTAACCCTTTCGGCTGTCCTCTGCTGTAGGAGGCACTGCCATTATCCTCAATGCACAAATAATTTTAGGTGAGAAAAAAACTAAAGGCTCCAAGAAAGCACGCAACTTGCCCGAGTTGTGTTCATTGCCAAGAACGTGATGGTGCTCAGACAAGATGCCAGGGGTGACAGGGGTGGGGCAGATACACGGGCACCCACTCTCCTCACAGCAAAGTGGTCTCCCTGGGGGAGAATGGCTCCCACCAGAAGGCTCCACCCTGTCCTCCCAAAGTCTGTGATGCCAGAAAGTACCCACAAGACCTGAGTACAGAGCAGTCACCTGGAGGCCTGGCCACGCAGGGCCCTACTCTCAAAGCCCTCTACTCCAGCCAGCCCAGAGCCTGCTTTCAGAGAGTCTGGGAGCCACAGACTCTCGGGGTCTGCTCATCCACAAGTGGGCTACACATGCCAGTCCATTGAAAGCCTGCCTCCCCAGAGGCCGCTGCCCACAGCCTCCCAGGCATACACCATCCCAGCCCTGGTGGCTACCATGCCACCATCTGGAGGCATACTTGACTCCCAGCTATGGCGAAGACCCCAAGGAGGAGGGCCAGCCACCCACACATGACCCATGCCATTCTGGGAAAAGCCCAGGCCCTGTCAGTTACAGTTACCCGAGAGAAGAACCATCTCACATGTCCCTGCACTAGAGACTATACCGGGAGCACCGAGAACAGGTGACTTTGGCTTGTCTGAGACAGAAGCACCTGTGGGCTCTTGCCACCCAGCTCCATGGGGCTCCCAGGTGGCCAACAGGTAGATCTTTCCTGGGCAAGTTGCTCTAACCTGGTGGGGTTGAGCCCAGAGGCACCTAAAGCCATTAACAAGCATGGTAATTGGGTTATGATTTCCTCTTTAAATTTAATGTATTTGAAGTCCATTTCATAAGCCTGCCAAGCAAAGCCCAGCTAAAAGGGCCTTTCCCTGACACTGAATCAAAGGCATCAAGGAAAAACGTGTCGGTCCTATGAAAAGTTAATCAATTTCCAATGCAGAAATAGACAAGGGGAAATTTCCATCTCCACAAGATTGATTTCCAGCGTTATGGTTGATCTCCCTTTTATTGAACACTTACTTGCTGGGTGAGGGGTCATTTTTTTTAACGTTATCACATTAAATTGCCTTTAACATAGCAGGCCAAACTGAGACTGTTAAATAGAGAGAAAATGTCTCTGTCCCCCTTCCCCACCAAAATGAAATGAAATAATTTCCTTCCTTCTGAGATTTTATTCTGAGCATTTTCCTTGTAAGAATTTAGCCCCAGACACCCAGCCTCTGGCTCCAACTGAGCAAAGGTGCCTGGAATTTCCACATAGGGTCACCTTTTGGCATGTGGCTGCGCGTGCTGGGGAGACCACATCCAGAGAAAAGTTCGCAAGGGTGCACCCATATCACCATACCGGAATCCCATGGGCAGACGTTTATGGCCCTGGCAGATGGGGCCGGCAAAGGCAGGGAACACAGGCCCAGTCAGTAGAAAGGCAGCTGCCCCCTTCCGGCAGGAGGGGCACTACAGTTCCGAGGTGCTGCCCTGAGATCCAGAAGGGCTGGCTAGGGGCATGGGCAGGCATGCACTGATGCAACAGTGACCTTTCCTTGGTTCCCACACTGAGCTCACCAGCTGTTTCTTTGCTGAGTTGATCTAATCAGGCCCCTTCTCTTCTCTGTTTCTGTGTCTGTGGCATGAAGGGGTAGACCAGGGTCTTCAAGGATTGTGCCCAACTGAGAGCATCTGGGGTCTGTCCGCCCAGATAGGGAGAAAACATACCTGAACGCCCATCCTGTCTCTGCCCCAACCACTGTGTGACCTTGGGAAAGTCCCTGCCCTCTCTGAGTTTCATCTCTAGAATGAGAAGGTCAGGACAGAGAAAACCAGAGAGCTTGGGGTCCTCCTCATGGCCCACAGAGCTACCACGGGAGCACTCATCCCTCCCTCATGGGGCCACCACAGGTCCTCTTGGCCTGAGCCATCTCCCAGCCAGGCCCATAGCCCTGCCCTTACTGCCTGCTCTGGCCTCATCCCTTTCCTCCCCCACAGCACGTGCTGAAGGAGCAGGATCTGGCGGACAACTTCCTGGGGTGCTCACCCGGCGACCTCCTCCGATTTGATGACTACAACAGTGATGGCTCCCTGACCCTCCTCGAGCTCTACACAGCCTTCCGTAAGTCACCAGGGCGGGTGCTCTGGAGCCTGTCTGGGTTGTCACCAGCCCTGGTTTCTTTTACTCGTGAAAGCAATTGAATTTGTTTTGCAACAAGCCTGAGCTTTGAGAACAAGGTGGAGGAGCATGGGTGGGAAGAGGGAGCGCTTGCTTCTGCTCTTTTTGGAGAAAGGGTCTTCTGGATGTTGTCAGAGGAACCTAGGACTGTGATATAGGTGCGTTTGGGGCTGGCTGGGGGGAGGGTAACTGCTTCCCAAGCTGGATGGGGAGGGGTCTATGACTGTGCCTGGAGGAAGGGGCTTTTGGGGTTTTTCCAGGCTGCCACCTGGTGCTGAGCGCAGATCCTGCAGGAGGCTTCTGGAGGCTTGGCCAGGCAGGAGCAGAGAGCTTCAGCAGTGACCTTATGTAGTTCAGCAGTGAGGAGAGGGGAGGTCGCTGCCAGACCAAACCTGGGAGAGGAAGCCCCTTTATGTCAGAGAACACCTGCTTAAAGCAGGTGGTAAGTGCATCCTGCCTGGGGCACCCTTGGGCGTTCCTGGCAAGCTCCCCGCTCCTAACAGCAGGCCCTGGGATTTGGGGAGTAAGCGTGAAAGTGCCAGGGTGCACTGAGGACTCCTCGCCACAGCTCCTAACATCCTCTCCCCCAACCCCAAACTTTACATGGACTTCCACTTGCCAGAAAAGCATTCCACTCCACGTTGACATCCCAGGCATGGTGTTACTGCGAACGTTCACCAGACGTGGAAAGGAGGCCTGGTGATTCGCTGGCAGGAGGGGCTCTTGTGGTAGACGGCGGAGGTAGTCCCATGCTGTGAGGAGAGAAAGGAGTATGGTTCTCCCCCGTGGGACGTGTCCGAAAGCTTGACACGGGGGTGTCTTTCCAGTTCCCAGCATCCCTGTGGCCGCGGCTCAAAGTCTAACCCCAATTACGGGGCTCTGCTGGATGCACTGTGACGAGCCGCGGTTCCCCATCATCCTCCCCTCTGCCCGCTCCTGACACTCATATCAACGTGTACTAGTTCATAATGAGGTGTGAATGACTGGTAGGCTTCACTGGCTGGGGGAGGTGTGCGCTTTGTGGATAGAGTCATTTATGCCTTGAAATAAATCTCTGAATTTTAGAATGTGTGGCAGCATCAGCAGCTCCCTAGGCCCAGCTCACGAGAGCCAATTACTAGATTTTTCAGGAATTTTGCCTTTAAACAATTGAGAGCTTTAAACCAGCCATGGTGGGAGTATTTACACCACAGAAATTTATACCACACGAATGCTACAAAAGTGGGGGGAGCGTTTTTCCCCTCTGGGGAGCCAGTTGCTAAGCACTGACCTGCCCATCACTGGACAAGTCCCTCCCTCCTGTCCTTAGCACCCCTCCCACAATATTCTCTCCACCTTCCCCAGACAGAGACCCCCGGATGATCTAATCCCATAGAACAGGACCCAGAGAAGAAGAGAAGCCAGGGAGACAGGCCTCCAGGTCGGGAAAGCAGTAGCTGGTGTCCTGGGGACAGCTCTGAGACATTCCCACCAACGCTTTCTGGGCTCTGGCCCCTCGGCAGAAGATCCTAGGAAAGAAAGGGTCAGTGCATTTTCAGAGCCAGGGGCCAAGGCTTGATGTCAAGGACTTGGAGGTTGCACCAGGCATCAGTTCCTAGATGTCCCAGGATAACGTCACTAAGCAGAGCACGGCGCTGCTTAGCTCCATCCTGGTTCCTAGCACCACAGAAGCCTCTGCTCCATGAGGTCCGCTCCTGGGAATCAGGCAGGGCCAAACAGCAAACTACTGGCTTTACTCTGGAGGAAACGCAAGTGTCCTGGTTGCCCATGATAAGAGAGAAGGCCTCCCTAGGTCCCCTAATGAAGGTCGTTATAAACATGAGCTACCTATGAGAAGGCCTCCCTAGGTCCCCTAATGAAGGTCGTTATAAACATGAGCTACCTACCTATGGAAAAGGAGGGAAGTCATCGCCTCACCTCTGGCTGTGTTCAGCCATGTGGGGTCTATTTCCCTCATTCCTGGATTATTTGAAAATCTTTATAATCATCATTTTATAAAATTAGATTCTGCTATGGCCTTGGACTTGTTTTGAACCAGGCAGCCAAACCATTCATCATAGCCCAACCCCAAAAAATAGATATGCAATAAAATGTAAACTCACAGCCATTAAGGAAGCCACAAAATGAGTTAACCCAGCCATAAAGGCCTGACATGCGGCCACACGGAGCCTGTGGCGTCAGTGGTTTTTCAAAGTCATAGGAACTCAACGTTAAATTCCCCACAGCTCTGGGAATGGATTCATGGTTCAGTGACTGTTAAATAGGTCATTGAAATGAGACATATAGGTACAACTTATTACCCAGACATCAGTGGACATTAAAGAAACCTCACTAAAACCTCGAAAGTAATATCTCACACATTTCGGCAACATTTTGGATTTAATTTTAAAACCTGGGGCTGATGGGCTGGCAAAGGTGAAGACTTGGAAATTATATTTGCTTTTTTTGCCAGTGTCCTTGGGCAGGAAGGACAGGGTCTGTGGGGTGACTCCTGGCAAGACTCGGTCACTCTACTGAAGGATCGGTTCGGAGAACCTTTTCCTGCGAAGTGGGTTGTATTAAGTTTGGGGGGACAGGGGAAAGGGGTGTTCTTAATCAGGTCTTCTCATGCAGCTGGCTTAGCTCAGGCTGAGCCAGTGTTTGCCGCTGTCTGCAGCTGGCTAAGGGCTTTGCCAGGAACCCCAAGCTAGCAGCTGCCGTGCTCGGCTGGGCTGGTTCATGGTGGGGTGCCCCCTCCTCCTCTCTGCAAAACAGGTGACCCCGCCCCAGGGAGGGGTGCAGAGGGCCGGTCCCTCAGCCGTGGGAGTCAGTTCTGATTGTCCGATGGAGCGAAGCCTCCCGATCACCCATCTCTGTACACAGATAGCAGCGACATAGAAGGGTGGCCTCCATCTATCACCTAAACATTCTCTTCAAGTGGCTTTTGGCATTCTAGACCACAGTCTGACCTTGGAACTAAGGGCACATGCCTGCCGCTCTCCCTTCCCCTGCACACACAGGACCCCGCTCCTTGCTGGGAGGCAGAGGCCCAGGCTCCAGAGTACTTGGCGAGCACGTTGTGCACTGGCCCTGTCCGTTCATCACAATAAACTAACCTAAAAGTTGCTCGTTTAAAAAGCTTTTCAATAATGCATGTTGTTGCACCTTTCTGAATGTTTGGGTTGGGATCATGGGGAAAACATGTTTCTTGAGAAAGGATTTTTCTCTCCCTTTAAATTCATCACAAGTTTCTTCTGCTTTTTAGAAAGATACTTGTCCTTTTAATTAATCCTGTGAGAGCGATGTGTTGGATGGGAAGGAAGGGTTGGAGCAGCGAGCTGTGCAGAATGAAGGGCTTCCCGCCTTCATGTGCTAGGATCACAGATGCCTCAAGTCCGCAGGGAGAGCCTGTGGCCGCAGAGCCTCGGGGAGCTGCCTGTGCAGGAGTGGGACACCCTCCCTCCTCCAGCCCAATGGCAAGGAAACAGTGTTTTTTTTCTGCTGATGGCAATACCTCTGTATCCAGGGCAACTGTGAGAAACAGAGGAAACGGTCAGTGGGCGAATTTATAAATGTCTTTCTGCCATCACTGCTACAACACAGAAGGAAGGGGGCGCCTGACCTTCCGCGTCCTTGTTCCCTGGAAAGAGGAAGGCCAGCTACAGGCCAGACACGGCCCCAGACCTGCCATCTCAGACAGTCCTCAAGGCTCCCCGTGCTGAGCACATTGCAAACCTCAACCACACGTAATCTGTCCTACTCCTTAGTTGTGTGAGGTGAGTTCAGACTCCGTTCGATGGTGAGGATGCTGCTTTATCCTCCTCCATTTGGTTCCTGAATGCTTGGTAGCAAATAGCAAAATTTCAGAGTGCGTGGAGACTATCAAAAACTTGATGGCTTACATTCTTGAATTTGGAGAGCAAGTGATCCCTGTGCTTGGGTCCCGGTGCTGGTGAAGGCCAAGACCATTGTTGGCATGACACACTTAACCTCAACGGGAGAGAGACTGGTTGCCTCAGAGGACTTGTAAATCACTTGCCCAAAAATCTAAGTCACTGCCTTGGTCCCTTGTTTACTCAGCGGTATAAAACAGTTAAATGGAAGCAGCCATGGGAGGAAGTGAAAATCGGAAAACAGGAGGTGCTGGGAGTCTCACCACTGCTCCCAAGGACAGAGGTGAGGGTGCTTCCTCCTCACCTCAGGTGTATAAAGAGGGCCTCCAAAGAGGCTTTCATGGGACCTTGCCATGTGCCCCTGAAGCCAAAGTCAGGGTGCCATCTGAATCAGGTTGCTTGTTAACAGGACTTGAGTTAATAGTGGACTCTTAACTATCAATTCCTATAAAACGATACCTAACATTCATCATGTGTCAGCACTGAGTATTATGACCCAATTTTACAGATGAAGAGACAGGAATTCAGGGCACTTAAGTAGCTAACCCACAGTCACACAGCCAGCAGGTAACAGAACCGTGATTGAACCCAAATGCCTAATTCCAGAAGGCTCTCATCCATTTAAACACAGTTTACAACTCATCAGCTCTCTCCAGTAAGGAGAATCTCACTGTCCCCACAGTGGGTTTCCCTAAATTTCAAGTCCCAGCTCAATGGTCTCCTCCTCTAGGAAGTCTTCCTTGATTTCTCATCCTTCTGCAGAGCCCCACATATCTTTCTGTGTGTGCTCACATCCCTGAGTTCATCTCTACACAATAACAAGGCTATTGGTTAAGCATAAAACTGGTTCAAATCCTCATTCTGCCACTTGCTAGCTTTGTGACCTGGTCCAGTTCTTTACCAGAGCTAAAGCCAAGCTTCAAGTTCCTCATCTCTAAAATGGCATGATAACCATCATAGGGGCATACTCAGGATTAAATAAAATAATACAGGTAAGGCTGTCAGAATGCTAAGTTGCCTATGGGAAGTTCTAAGTCACCATGAACCGGGTAGGTCCGTGACAGACTTGAAGATTTTTGCATGTGTTCCCACAGCCCCAAGCTCCCAGCCCCGTCAGCCTGCACC
The DNA here is from genome assembly GCF_902655055.1 of Lutra lutra. Classification (NCBI taxonomy): domain Eukaryota; kingdom Metazoa; phylum Chordata; class Mammalia; order Carnivora; family Mustelidae; genus Lutra; species Lutra lutra. The sequence goes on along the minus strand of NC_062282.1, from coordinate 72,697,445 downwards.
CTGTCATTGTTACCCTGCACCAAATGAGTGCATAGGCCACACGATGCCAGGGGCTATCTGCCTACTGTGTGCTCATGCCTAGAATGGGTCCTCACACCCAGGAAACCCTTGGCACATGTTCATTCAGTGAGGGGAGGAAGTAGAAGGAGAAATAGACATGGCAAGCAGAGGGGTCCAAACACAATGTGACTGTCACCAAAGGTCCCAGAGGGTCTTGGCTCATCTCCAGTGGGGAGCAGAGGAAGTGCTTGTTGGGGTCACACAGCCAGGACTCCTGGTGGGGGAGCACCAGCCAGGGTGGCCCAGGCCAGCGAGGGCACCCCGGTGGCTTCCCTAGCAGTCCAGACACCCTTGATGGCCCAGATGAGTGACCCAGGTGTGAGGTGAGCCCCAACACCCACACAGACCTAATGCTTTCTTAATGAAGACAAAGGCTGCTTGCCGCATGTCGCGCCCCTCCTGCTCCCTGGGCCGCTAACTGACTCTTCAGCCCTCCTCAGGATAGGTGTTCTGTGAGGCTGTTAGGCTACTGGCCTGCTGCTTAATTACCTCTGCGTCTGACACCTGTTTGTGGAGATAAGGGCCCCGGCCTAGTGTGGCTCTGCAGACCCGAGGGGGCACTGCCCGCAGGGAGCTTCCGCGATGTGCTGACAAGCAGATAAACAAAGTAGGAGCTAGGACCAAGAATAACTGGGTACAGGCCTGCCAGGGGGGACTGCTTTCCACTGAGAGGTCAGCAAGGGACTTCTGAGCTGAGGCCTGAACGCCACATCAGAGATCACCAGGCGGAGGGTAAGGAGAGAGGCGAAGGGGAGACAGGAGGGGGCTGACGGGAGGGGGATGGCTGCTGGGGCAGGGCAGGAGCAGACACACGTTGCTTGGATCCATGCAGGCCTCTCCCAGCCTGCACCCAGCCTTTTGGGAGTCTGCAGGTGTGCCAGTCCAGGCAAGTCCCCAGGCAGGGCCCTGAGGGTCAGCTGGAGGGCTGCACTTAGCCTTGGAAGCCCCTGTCCCCACTGGAGCTTTCCAGGCTCCATGGATGATGGTCAGGACAGATCAGCAATCAGGATCGGCATGTAAGGAGCCTGCCCAGCGCCTGAGCTCTGTCCTTCCAGACCCCTCTTTGCAGAGTGCAGAAGGCAGCTGAGGGCAGCTCACACTCCTTCCACCCCAGCTGGTCGGAAAAGCTGTTGGCAGCCCCTGGACTGGGGGTGATGTTCATTGAGTGATTCTCCACTGGGGAGCAGGACCGCTGCAATGGGGACCCCTGTGCACATACAGGGCTCTGGGGTGGGGCCATCCCGCCCCTCACTACTGTGTGCTGGCTGGGTCTGCCTCTTGTCCATCTTCATCCTCAGTGGTTTGCTCTGACCAGCTGCCTGCCGGCGTACAGTTTCCAGCACAGTCTGGAGCTAAGTCTTCAAGCACTTTCCATTTTTAAAGATCCCAGCTGGAAGCTGTCAATGGTCTCAGTGCAGAGCAATTGAATGGTAGAAAATGAACTAATTATAGGTTGTTATTGAAAATCTATTATATACAAATTGCAAAGAAAACTCATTGAAATATGATGCTTTGGTGATTTTTTTTTTTTTAAGCCTTCCACTTGAAGGGAGAGGAAGGGGCAGGATGGCTGAGTAGCTTGTTCCTCCGTGTCCTGGGGTAAGAATGCCCAGCAGGTCTGCAGATCAGGCTCTGGTCTCCTGTCTCAGAGCCCTGCCTGACATGCACTATAAGAAACTTGAGATTTTGCATGGTGCAGAGAGCTCTCTGAATGTTAGTAAATACTCAGAAATGGCTGCAGAGGAAACAAAGAATTTCATTACAAAGATATAAAATGAGAACAATTTAAATGTCAGCTTCTTACCAGGATAGCACCATATTGTCCTCGTAAATCTCTATGTTTCTGCAAAGCTTTTGTGAGGACTTCAAAGGACTTCAACATGCAATTAAGCACGAAGGTCACATTACCCATCTCCAAGCTCGCTCCCTGACACGAGAGGGTTGAAAAGCCTTGAGATGTGAATGGCCAAGGCACCCAGAACCCAGAGCTCAAATGGGCCCCCCGGATGCTGAGAACACTTCCCCAGCCCCAGGCAAGAGCCCAGAGAGAAAGATGAGCCCAATGAAGGGGTGCCTCCTGGGCCCACCGGTCACACCAGAGTCTCTGTGAGGGTTGGCCCCGGAGGCAGGTGTAAGTTCTCGAGCAAGGGTGGGACCCTTACTGTCCTGAGGTGTGGAGAAGGCCCACCTATGTGTTTCTGAGAGGAGAGCTCTTACCAAGGCTGTATGCTCAGAGAACAGATCACTCGTCTTCTGTCTCTGGCCTCGCCTTCTCTCCAGCCACCTGTTTTTAGACTCTGCGGCAGGCTCTATGAGACCCTCTCCCCCCGGCTTGTGGGCTGTGCTGGGGAGCGGAGGGGTGCCAGAGGCCTCCACCCACACGGGTGTGGTGGTGACTGCCTGCGGGAGCAGCCTGTGGGCCACCCTGGGGCCCAAGAGTACTCACAAGCCCAGCACCAGGGTGGCTCCTGGCAGGACACAGCTGGAGAGCTAGGCTCTGGGGACAGGCAGGACCCTAGAGACAGAGAGAGCTGTCTTCTCCTGGGAGGGGAGGGCAGGGCGGTGGCTACTCACAATGCTGTTGCCTGCCTGAGGCAGGCGCTCAGGTGGCACATGAGGGGCTGGCTGGAGACCTCCAACCATGGCCAGTGACACATCCTGGGTGTCCCCTGCCTCAGCAGTACCATCCGCTCGCTGGTCCTCACCTTCTTAATGGGTGTTACTCAGCAACCTCCAGCCCCAGAGGCTGAGGGCGCCTCGCTCCAGCCTAGGACCCAGCCCCTCCCAGACTCTCCCTCCGGCCTGAGTGCTATGAGCAGGGAAGCTGGTAGATGGTAGAAATAGGGGCAGAGCCCACAGGACCAAGAGTGGCCGAAAGAAGATGGCGGCCGAAGGGTCAGGGCAGCCACAAACCCAGGAGGCAGAACGGAGGGAAGGAGAGGAAGGGCTGCCTCTGAGAGAGCCCGGTTATTGCTGTCTGGGGCATTTTGGTCCAGCTGGGCAGCAAGGCAGAAGCTGGAAAGAGAGAAGCCTGGAGCTTTCCAGAAGGTGGATGTTCAACCTGATATATAGTAGGTGCTTGATAAAACTTTGTTCAAAGAATTGAGGACCAGGATGGGGTTTTTTACTGGTAATAAAGGGAAAAGACTTAGACTGGTCATAGCTGTTGAGAAGGAAGAAGAGCGAACCAGGGAAGGAGGTCATCCTACCCCCCATCCCTGGGCAGCTCCACAGGGCACTGGGTTGGCAGGATCGCCGGGTTGGCGGAGACTTGCTGTGTCATCTCCCCCTTGTCCTGGGCATCTCCCACTCATGCTCCTTTCCACTCCCCGCTCTCCTGATGGAACCTGCTTCTCCCCACAATCTAGCCTTCTCCCTGACAGCACAAAGCTACCCTACATCCCCGTATAACACTGGTGTCCGAGAAGCCCTCACCAGACACCTCCCAGAGGCTCCCAGCTTGGACACTGTAAGGAGGCCCAAAGCCAACAGGAGGACTGGGATTTAAATGCTCTTTGCAGCAAATTGGGAACGTAGGAGGTGTTGACCCCTGACAGAGGAGCACACATTCTGATCCTGGGTAGGAGGCAAGCTGACTGACAACACTCTTCTTGAAGCCTTAAGCTCCATTTTAGCTCCCCCAGGATCTGGTAGGATGTTAGGGGCTGCAGACTTCGGCCTCTGCTTAGGAAGGCTGCTACCGTCCTTGGACCCGTGGGGTCCAGGTTGGTAGTGGGACAGGCAAACATGCCTAACTAGTTTGTTGAACATGGGCTGGACTCAGCAGAGGCCTGAGGTTTGTTCCCATCTGTGAGAGACTTTCGGGTGAATCCTGAGGCTTTTCCTGCTGGGGGCGGAGGCAGAGGCCAGGCTGAGCTGAGGACCACCAGCAGGTGTGGCTGCCCCACACAGTGGCCCGCTGTCACGCTTTACTTGGCAGTGGTTGCCGGTGTCGGACTTCAGCCGGTGTTCCAGCCCCTCTGGCACTGTCTGCTTATGGCACTTGTCCCACTCCACATGTGTGTGCGATCTGCCCTGGGAAGGTGGGAAGGAGCCTGGTGTGTGAACCGCCCCAGGCAGCCCATGAGCAGAGCCCTTGGAGAGCCATCCCTCTCCGATGGCTGGGGTGTTTTGTCTTCAGACAGGTGCTTCGGGCGCAACAACTGTTTGTACACTTGTCGGGATTGCAGATCGCATCCAGGTGGGAGTGCAAATGGGGCCCAAAGGACTCTGTCCCCCACACAGGTGGCAGAAGGGGTGGTACAAGCTGGCGGATGGCTCTTCGGAGCAGCTACCCTGGGCTCTCTTGTCTTCCCTCCAGACAGAGCCACTCCCGAGCTGAGGGCTGGCCACATGCCAGACGCTGCTTCAGGCACCTGACAGACCTCCCTCCTCATCCCCTGAGTCCTGATGGTAAGGAAACAGAGGCCCAGGGACAAAGTCCCATGGACTCCAGGGCACCAGCCACACATGTAGCACTGGCTGCACATCCTGCTCTAACCTGGACCTTTTGGAGTCTCCATTTCCTCCCCTAGAGATTCAGTTCCAGAGAGACTGCCGTGGTCTGTGATTGAGAGGTAGGGCACCGTGTGGAATCAGTGAGACCGAACCCTGTGTGACAGCCTTCACCTCATGCAGCTATAGAGGGCCTAGCCTGGCACCTGCATCCTCTGCCTCTGCGTCTCAAGGCCAAGGCCGTGCGCCACAGGTGTCTCGGACACAGTCACCCACGTCCCTTTCAGAGGCCACAGAAAATGCCTCAGGACTGGTGAGCCTCAGCTCTACTGGGAGACAGAGATCCCAAGGAGACCCCAGCACATCGAACAGGCTCCCCATGCTTCCTGAGTGATCACGTCCCCCATGGAGGGCTGTTTTCCTCTTAAACAAAAACCCCAGCAAATATCCCTTCTCAGCTGTCACAAATAAATGCACTTCCAGAGATTCTTCTTTTCAGCCCCGTCCAGCCCTTGTGTTGATTCCAGCTTCAAAAGTCCACCTCCATGCAACGGTGCTGGGAAGCGTGCTGGCACTGGACAGCAGGTTCAAAGTCAGGGAGAGGACAGCTTAGAAACAGGAGTCACGTGGTGCCTTTCATGTGTGTTCAGAGCACCCCTCGCTCGAGAACCCTGCTGACATGCCACTGAAGGCTGATGGCCGAGGAGGCACCAGCAGGAAGCTCCAGTCTGGGCACTGTCCAGGAACCAGCCACGGGGTGGGGCTCACTATCATTCAGCGCACAGATGGGGATCACAGGGCACGGTGGGGGGTGGAGACGTCTACGGCGGCCACCCGTGGCCAGCTCAGACATGACAAATGGGAGTGAGTTGTGAGCTGGGCCCAGAAGATCCAGAGGTCAAGCAAGGGCGTCAGAAATTTCCCAAGCGAACCCCTGACACCTGGAGATGTTGAGGGGACAAGTGGAGCTGGTGATGCTCAGAGTCTCTGTGGAGACGATGGTCATCATGCCTCCTCGGCCATAAGCCCATCCGGGGGGACAGGGGAGATATAGGCCAGATCGAGCATCCCGCCATGCTTTGACCATGCCTGCAGCTGTCCTCCCTCCCAGAGACCCTGGAGGACCGAGGGCGTGGGGCGAGCACGGAATCAGTGGCCTACAGAACAGTGGGCCCTGGTGCTGGCGCTTCCTGGTGGAGCTCAGATGAAAGAAATAGAAAATGGGAATGTTCTATAGCAGGGAGGTTGGCTGCCGGAGAGGTAGAGGTTTGGAAGGAAAGCAGCAGGGGTCGCACCTGACAGAGCTTTGGAGGCACCCAGTACACCCACACTGAAATGTGAAGTCTGCCCTGTGGACATTCTGGTTGTGCCCCGACAGTTCAGCGTTCTGTTCACGTGTCCTGGGGCCTCAGCCTCCCAGCCCCGCTGCGGCAGAGTGCCTCCTTCCCCAGGCTCACAGTCAAGGGTGTGGGTACACATTCCTAGCCAGGTGGAGTCTCGAAGGGACACCACCCGAGTGCTGGCAGTGTGGCCTTCAGGGCAGTGGCAGCATCTGGTGAATGGAGCAGTGGTTGTTAGCTGTGCCTCCTTGGAGGGGTGGGTCAGCATGTGGCCACTTTGGATGTGTTCCTTGCATGCTCCAAGTTAATAGTGAAGGTATGGGCTGAGCAGGGCTTCCGGTCCCCTGGAGTGCGTGCTCCCTTATTCACAGCCTGATTGTCCACTTTGAATTAGTCATGCCCAGACTCCCAGCAGCTTCCCAGCCTCCCTGCCTCCCTGCCTGCCAGCCCCCTCCTGGATGGGATTCAAAAGCAGAGGGGAAGCAGAGACATGAGGAAGGAACGCTCACAACAGCTGCGTATGCTGCTGACGAATGGTCCTGGGCAGTGGCAGTTTTGGAGAGGAGGAGGAACCCAGGGTGAGATGGATATAGAAGGAAGGAGGGCAGACATCTAACTACATGAACCCTGCCTGAGCCTCCCCACCCACGTGCCTATTTCCCTTTGAAGTCAGAGGAGAGAGTGTTGATCTTGGCTGGGGTGGAAGGCATAGATCCAGACCCAGCCCAGGATCTCCTGCCTCCCAAAGGCATGCCCCCAGCCCCTCTGCAGGTGGCCCTGGCTGGGCAGCTGGGCAGATGAAATATTTACAAGCCCAGAGCCTGGGCCGCTCAACTTTGAAAGGCCTGTGTTGGATTAAACTGGCTGCACCAAGCCCAGCCCTTTGAAGAGGAGAGGCTCTGTAATGTCGGCACACAGAATGTCCCAGTAGACACATGGAGCCTCAGACTCAGACCGGCACACAGAACGTCCCAGTAGACATTCTGTGTGCCGGTCTGAGTCTGAGGCTCCATGTGTCCGGGGGGGAGAGGAGGCAGCCTTTATCACAAGAGAGCTGCGCGGTCCTTACGATGGCAGAGCCTCGAAGGCCTCACCCCAGGCCTCAGTCTCTCTGATGTCAAGGGATGGCTTTCTAGACTCCAGCCCCTGTTCCTCATGCTCTGATGGGGATGCTCAGGTGCACAAGTACATCCAGGGTGGGGGGCTGGGCAGGCAGCCGCCCCCACAGTCTCTGTAGAGCAACCCCTCCTGAGCGAACCAAGACACCCCAGCAGGTGTCAGATGTGCCAACGCCAGGGCTTCCTTAACTGGAGGAAGCCTTCAGGTGTGACAACCGTGGTGTTTGAAGTCACAAAACCAACAGGTTAGGAAGCTCTTAGTAATTCGAAGTTGAAGGAAATGCCCCAAACAGATGCAAGAGGCAGATGTTGGCTCTCACGTTGTCGCTCCTGCCTAGTGCACAGTGGGAGCCCAGTGGTGACCCGTGACAGGCCTGGCCCTGCCATCTTGTCTGCAGGTCGCTTACTGAGCAAACAGCTGAGGTCTCCCAGAGGGGCACCCCGCTGTGACATGTGGGCACGATACCCACCATGGGGTGCAGAGGCACCAGCACTCAGGAGGAGAACGTTAGGGGCCCATGACATGTGGCAGAGCTTGCTTCCACAGCCACAGAATTAATCTTGGGTAATAACAGCATTAATAGCCGATACTTACTGAGGCCTGACCATGTGCCATTGTACTGTTCTAAGTGAGCTCATTAATCCTTACAACGCTCGATGACGGATAAACTATCATTAGCCCCTTTTGCAAAAAAGGCCCAAAAGCATCAAGCACCAGAGTAACTCCTACATCTCGGAGCTGGAGAGCTGCAGCCCAGGATCTGGACTTGGCCATTGGGCTGTAGAGCCCCAGCTAAGCCATAGTGCCAATCACGTAACTCTAGCCACTTGTCATCCTTAGCCCGTGCTTCAACAGGACCTGGTGGGATTCAAATTAGGCAGGGTCTTGGTGGTTAGAGAAGGGGGGTGTATCCAGAGAAGGGGGACACTGCTGGTCTACCCCCACCCACCCCATCCCCCAGCCTCCTGGCCCAGAGAGGCCAGCCCATGAGAAACACTCTTGCTTTTAGAGTCTGTGGAGGACTGCCATGGGGCTTCAGGGGACCCTAATGCCAGGGGGACCAGGGGAATCTGAAAAGCACTTTCTGAGGCTCCATGTGTCCAGACCCAGACTTCTGTGGGTCTGAGCGGACAAGGAGCTGGGGCCAGGCACACACTAGTCACACACAGAAGGCAGGCAGCAGGAGGTTGTGGCCAGTGGCTCTGCTATGACATTGGTTATTACTAGTAACATTTATTGAGTGTTGACACTTAAATCAGTATCTATGACAGTGGTCCTAATTAAAAGAATACTATGCATCCCCATTTTAGAGCTAGGGAAACTGAGGGACAGAAAGATTAAATGACTTAACTGGGAGCGGGTAGGTTGGGGAATCAAAACCAGGCACTTAGGCCACAGCCCCTCCCCCAACACATCTCTAACAAAGTCACAGGCAACTGAGTCTAAGCTTGGACTTGAGGACCCATCTGAGCCTCCCACCCAGCTCCTGGCACCCTGAGGTTCCCTGCTCCATCTTTGTGCCCAGTTTAATCCCCAAAACAGAGTTTTCTTTGATCAGGGGACTGATTCCTCCTCTGTCTGGCAGAGATGTTATAAAAATCAATTAATACATTTTGCAAAATGCTCTTGAGATCTGGTACGTGGACTAGGCCACCCTAGTGCAGAGCAGTGTTTGGTGATGCCATCTGGCTTAAGAACTTGTACTCTTGTCTCTTGCCTCGAGCCTTCTTTTCGGAAGGTTTTCCATCAAAGGGTATGATTACTGATTGGAGGGGGCAGGCTGCCGTGGTCGAGACAGGCAGGCTCGTCCCACCCAGGTGGCCTCAGGGGTGCCTCTGCAGAACATACAGCTAAGCCTGTACCACCCCTGGCTCCCAGGGTCAGCGTGCAGGTGATGAAGGCTTAGCACTGGGAGCAGAGCCGTCACACAGCAAATGCTCCCTGGTAGGCACCGTGCCAGGCCGTGCCAATGCCACAGGCTCCAAAATAGACAAAAGTTCTCACTCTCTGAAACCCTCATTCTAGGGAAAAGACATAGACAAACTACAACAGGAACACTGATTAGAACATGAGAAGTGTTTTGAGAACAACAGCTAGAGGAAGACGAAGATGGTGAAGACACCATCAAACAACAGCTAGAGGAAGACATCTGGAAGCTCAGGGAAGGCTTCACCAAGAAGGGGCCTGCTGAGTCAGGTGTCGAGGGGGGCAGGGGCGCGAGCCACAGGGTCACCTCGTGAAGACACATCCAGGGCCCTCAGGTCAGAAAGGCCTGGAGGCTGAAGAAGGAGGTGAGGTCAGAAATCCTGGAAGACCCTAGAAGCCGACGTAAGGACTTGTTTTTACATTGGGTAAAACAGAAAGTCTTTTGAGGGGTTTCACATTGAGAAGTGATGTGATCTAACTTTATATTTTAAAAGAATCCCTCAGACTGTTCTGAGAAAAGACTGTTGTGGGACAAGGATAGACACAAGCAGCCAAGTTAAGGAGGCTGTTTCAACAGTCTGGGGGAGATACATGGAGGCTGGGGTGCAGATGCTGTGCAGCATCGGTGAGAAGTAGCCGGGGTAGAGGTGAGTTGTGTGGAGCAGGTTCCCAAGAGATCGGCGGGTAGCCTGGGTGTGTTATGAGAAAAAAGAGGGCTGGGCATGAGGTCCGGAAGTCAAGGATTGCCATTCACTGAGTGTGAGGTAGGGATAGGCGGGGAAGAGTAGCAGTTCATGTGAGAGCATGCTGAGTTGGGGGTATCCATCAGAAATCCATGGGGCAATGCTGAATAGGGAGTTGGGCTGAGCTTGGTTAAGAGGTTCAGGTTGGAGACGGAAACGGGGCTGTTCTCAGCGTGCTGACTAGGTTTGAGGCCGTGAGGTTGGATGAGGGCCTTGTGTGGGTGAGGGGAGGTGGAGAAGACTATCCAAGATGAAGGGCAGGAGGGGAACCAGGCATGTGTGATGTCCTGGAAGTCAGGATGAGAGTAAATCCCCACTGGGAAGTGAATGCATGTGCAAAGACCAGGCCAAACGGCTGTGAGATGTTTGCCGAAAGAATGCCGTAGAAACTGAGAAGGGGCCAACACCTCTCTTCCCAAAGATGCCTGAAGTCTTTGGAGAAGGATGGCTGGGCTGTCCCAGGGAGATATGGGAGGAGGGAAAGGACATCATAGAGCCAGAGAGAGGGCAAGGCCCCAGGCCAGCTAGCATGGCCAGTGTCTCCACTGTATCACAGACAAGTGAGGGAGAAGTGGAAGAGGACTGGGAGGGAGACTAGAACCAGAGCAACAGAGACCTGTATTTGTCACGGGGGGCTAGATCCCATTGCAAACCACCCCCAAATCTCAACGCTGTAACAGCGCACAGATCTAGTCCCTCTTCCACAGCCCAGAACAGTGCTGGGGTTCAGGCCACAGCCAAACAAGGACACAGGGACACAGGTACCTTCAGTTTTGTGGGTCTCCCATCTCATAGGGCCTCAGGTTCCTTTCCTGGGGGTCCTGGACCTGGCCAGTATAGAGAGCCAGAGAGAGTAGAGGCCAAATTGTGTAGGAATTTGGGGAGAAGGCCCAGCACGGATTTGTGTGCCTTCCTTCTGACTTATTCCACGGGCCAGAACTCAGTCACACGGCCACTCCTGGCTGCGGGAACAGTGGGAAAGTAGCATCTAGCTGTATCTGCAGCAGGGAAAGGAATCAGATTCCGTGAACATCTCAGTTCGTGCCATAGGCCCCCAGGTCCAGGCCACAGGGTTTGAGCTTGCCCTGCAAGTCCTGGGAATTAGGGAAGGAGGGAAGGCCACCATCGAAGCCAGCCGGAGATGCCCACAGGGGAAACTGTGGGCTGAGGGACCTGGAGGCGACAGAGGTCTACAAGGAGGCAGGAGGGGAACAAACAGGGATGCCACCGAGAGGCTCCGGTGACCACTGGCTGGGGTGGGAGTCCACGGTGCGAAGGGGTGACCAGCAGGAGCTCAATCCGGGGCTGCCCGGCAGGGCCACCACAGCTGCCCGCTTCCCTGTCACTGCCACGGGGATACCAAAAGGCAAGTCCTGGCCTTGGGAAGATGAAGTGGCTGCAGGGTACCTGTGACAGTCCTCCCGGACCCACAGCCTGGCATCAGAGAGGAGGGACAAAAGGACCTATTTTAATTTTCTTCTTGGGCCTCCACATGACAAAGGAGAAATATCACCCAACATTATTATCTCTCAGAAAATACTCTCTGGAACCATAAAAAGGGAAATACAGTGAAGCCGGACCACGGCGGCTGCCCCTTAAATCAGGAGCTTTTAAATTATCATGGTGGCACTCTCTAATTCCTCTGGATGAAAACATTAAAGATGACAATGTCCCTTTAAATCAAATGCCCCGGGAGTTGCTGTAAAGAGTCAGCAGGCTTTTTTTTTCCCCCATGAGGATTTTTTTTTTGTCTCTTTTCACCTTGTAATAAAATATAAATCATAACTTGTGGGGGCAGGCTCTACAGAGCAAGCTGTGAACATGGATTCTCTGAAAATGAAGGTGTTTTGTTAATAGGAATCATCTCATCTCAGGAAACGTAAGAGTTTCAATGATGAGTTTGCTACTTAACTTCACACTCGATTTTTTTTCTTTCTCTTCTTTTTTTTTTTTTTTGTCTTGTTTTTCTTTTTTCTGGCTTCGCAGGCTGGGCCCCGGCCTGGCTGTGGCATCACAGTGATGGATCACGATGGCACGTTTAGGCTGCCTGCGGGCTGTTCGGCCCCTCCCAGGACCAGAGACCCCGGAGCCCATGCATGCATTGGTGTGGTACGGGCAGGCACAGTTGCAGGGGGGAGTGCCAAGACACGGGGGAGCAGGGGTCAGGGCAGTGAGCTGAGCTCTCGGGTCCCACAGGGAACCCAGAGGCCAGCATAGCTATGGGAGGAAGGGCTGGGAGCCACAGGTCAGAAAAGCCCGCATGGCGACTAAGTAGCTGTGTCTTCTGGGCCCTGCTATGGAAAAGAGTCAGTGAATGGGTGGGGGACAGACATGGCGAGTGGACGCAGGCACAGGCTGGGGTAGCACAGCCCGCAGGGTTCGACCCAGGTCTGCGTCTCTCCTCCCTCCATGCTCCAGCGCCCATGCCTGCAGGCCACGGTGGAGACGCAAGGCCTGGCAAGGCTGTGTCTGTGACATTGGGCAGTTGTAACCCAGGTAGGAAAGCAGACTTGGGTACCCCAGAGATGTTTTCATGGCTGGGGTCTGAGGTGGAAGGGTTTGCTGGTCGTCCTCCTGCACCCTCCTACCCGCCGGCCCCCTCTCCTCACTGAAACAGCCACGCACCCTGAAGGGTCCTTCTCTCCTCAACGCTGCAGCCTCACTACTGGTGCTCCCTCGCATCCCTTCTGCTCCCCATCCAGCACCCCCACCCACACGCGCCGCTGAGCAAACTGAGGCTGGCGAAGGTCACCGTGACCTACAGTTTTGTCTCCAACGATGTGCCCCAGTCTTCAGCTATTTGAGCTCTCTGCGGCGGCAGGCCCTGCTGACCTCCCCTCTGCGCAGTCACTGGCCTTCCACCCATTCACCCCTCTCCTCTGCCAGCCTCTGAGCGCTTTTCTGTAGAGGCCCGCAGCAGGCTTGTCGGGCTGTGCGGCACACACGGACTCCGTCCCAGCCACGGATGCTGACACTGGCATAGAAGCAGCCACAGACAAACGAGCGTGGCTGTGTGGTCACAAAACTCGCCAGAAACAGGCACAGGGCCAACCTGACATGCTGACCTGTGCTCCTCTCCTCAGCCATGCGGCCCTGGAGGGGTTGCTGGGTCCCGCTGTGGCCTGGGGGCTGCTGTGGCCAACCAACAAGCCATGGTCTTGGCATTTCAGTGGGGTTCCACAGAGTCATGTGGAAAGGAAAAGGAGTCCATGGGTGCATTCGCCAGGCGCAGACAAGCCAGGAGAAGGGCAGGTATAGGGGAGTCGTGGGCACCTCTCACGGCCAGCCCAGCTCCTGGGGTTCCTGTGGCCACTGAGCAGAGGGCAGGCTTGGTTCTCTGAGCCATCTCTGGGTGCTCCGGGCAGGACTTCTGGAAGCCACAGTCCTCCCTTCCTGGGATCTGTGCCTTGCCCCTCCCCAGTAAGCCAGTGTGACTGAGGCCCAGCCATGTCTGCAGATGAACTCAGGAGTTTCAGCAAAGATCCTCGGACCCAGCGAACAGGACAGCTCCTGGAGGGCCCTCCTCTCCAAGGGCTGCTGACTTGCCAGGAAGCAGGGATACTGGACTAAGGGACGATTCGGGCTCGAGGCTTTTCTGTGGTTCCACACAGAGGCAGCTGGCGGGTTTCCCCATGAGCTCTCGGGAGCGCTGCCCTCCAGCTCCATGGCCCAGGCACGGCCTGGTACAGGAGGGGTTAAGCGGCAGGTGTGGGTGTTGCGAGCGCCATGTGATGGATGCCGCCCTAAACATTCAGTTCATTTAGAGCCGCAGAGAGTCTTGCCTGCTTCCCACCCGGTGCCTGCGGAGATAAAATTCTGTTGTATGCCTTCGCCTTCCCCCTCGTGATCCTGGGCCCAGGGATGTGATAATTAATTACCAAGCTGCCTCTACAGGAGACACCGCCAGCCCCGAAGATGGGTCCCTCCCAGCGCCGCGCCAGTGCCCCTGCTAACAGTCTGACTGCGAGGGTTTGCTGCACAGCCTCATTTTTCATCCTGGCTGCTCTCTCTTGGGGCAGGACCGCCGTCTGCACCCCTAAGTATGCGGGCCCCGCTCCTGGTGCACTCGGGAAAGCACTGAAATTTATTTTGCCCATTTGAATACAAATGCAATTGTTCCAGAAGCCATTACTCCATTCCTGTTTCTCATCCAGTGAACTGACGGCCAAGGAGTATAGACACACACCAGCCCATGCCTGGCTGTGCTGGGCAAACCAAGCCCCCACCCCTGATGGCAACACAGGGCAGCCATGTTGCCCTGCCAGCCGAGGGCTGGCGCTGGGCTGGGGGAGGCTCTGGAGACAGAACCCCAGACTATGTCTGTGCCAGGACAGCCTTCTTTTTTTTTTTTTTTAAAGATTTTATTTATTTGTCAGAGAGAGAGAGAGAATGAGCACAGGCAGACAGAATGGCAGGCAGAGGCTGAGGGAGAAGCAGGCTCCCCACTGAGGAAGGAGCCCGATGTGGGACTCGATCCCAGGGCACCGGGATCATGACCTGAGCCAAAGGCAGTTGCTTAACCAACTGAGCCACCCAGGCGTCCCCCAGGACAGCCTTCTTGATGGCCCAGGGGTTGGGAAAGCCGGGAGATGGGTATCCCCAACTATAAGACACTGGCCCCACCACCCTGTCGTCTCTCACTCAAGTCCTGGAGTCTAAAACCCAGTCTCAGAGGGCTTTTCCTTCAGCAGAGATTCTGGGGAAGGGAGACATGCCCAATCATTCATCTGGGAGGGGGAGGAAGCCAGAGCCCAGAGCCCTGCCCTCTGGAGCTCCCGAACCCAGCTAGGGAGAGGAGACCCATGGGCAGAAGAGGTGAGTATGGAATGCAAAACCACAGGGTCTGAATGCTAGACACCATGCAGGTCGGCTAACTTCCAGAAGTAAGATGGGCTTGAGCTGGGCTTGATGAATGGGGATGAGGCAGACGTGAATAGACGGAGAGAAGGAAAGGGCTCTGCCTGGAGGTGAGAGAAGGGTTCGGAAGAGGCATTGGGAGAGAGGGTTGAAGAAGATACATCAGATGTTAAGTGCTTCCTGTGTCACTGACCTGGATGAGGCAGGACTGACGTTGTACAGCTCAGTGGGGGGCAGTGGAGCTGGGCCTCCCAGGCCAGGCTGAGACAGGCAACCTCCAGTGCTATCCTGTCTTACGAGGGGGCTAACGCTGTCTTCCCAGCCGCCGAGGTCATAGAGGTTGTGCTCACCCCGTGGACAGGGAGGAACCTGGGTGTCCCATGCCTGATTGCACTGGGATTTTTGGGACCCTTGAAACATCGGCAGCGTAGCTGGGAGGCCGGTGCACTGAGGTGACCTTGCTCCTGTTGGATGCTCTCTCCAAGAGGGGCAGTTCCTTGAGTGAAGGGCCTCCTTCAGGCCTTGATGTGCTTCCCTGAGCTCAGAAGGGAGGGTGAAGCACCACCTCTCGGGTATGCAGACCAGCCACCGCAGGACCTCACATTTGTCTCTGGAGGGAGGGCCAGGAGCTGTTCCTGTGAACCAGGAACGATTAGCAAGTGACAATGAGACCCAAAGAGGCCAAGTGCCTCTAAGTCCCCAGATGCCCCATTCAGTGCTATCCAGCTGTCTGGCGGGGCTGGCACTTGGGTAGGTCAGCGAAGCCAGGCCACAGTCCTTCCCACAGACACCACCAACCTTCAGTGTGCCTCAGCTCTTCAGGAACAAAGAAGGCTCCAAGAAGGCTCTGTCCCAGCATCTAGGGCCATAGGGCGCTAGGGACAGGCTTGTCAAAAGCCTGGTGCTTTGCTTTGAATTTCTCACTGTAGGGCCCCTTGTGGCCGGGCAGGTGTGGCCGGGCAGGTTCGGCATTTAGTCTCGTGAATACTATGTGGCCATTTCCAGATAAGCAGCCACGTTGCCGTGGAGAGCTCGGTAAAAGGAGTGGGCGGGAGTGGGACCAGGGCAGATCCAGACAGGCCTCTGGGGGGGGGGGGGGGGCAGGAAGCACCTCTCCCTGGCTGTGCCTGTCCCCAGGACTCTAACTTAGGGTCACAGCCTCTGCAAGCCTCCGGCCTCAGACAGGTGAAGTCCCTTTTTCTTGGGCTACCAAGCCAGTAAGAGCTGGAGCTGGGATACTAAAAATAAATCAGTGCTTTTTAGAAAGGGCAATAACTATTCTTTACTGAGCCATTACTCTGGGCCAGGCACTGTACCAAATAGTTTATATGTTTCTTGTTGTTCATTCCTCAGACAGGTACTTTTATTATCCCCATTTCACAGATGAGGCGAGTGCGGTCAGGCAGTAGCAGAGGAGAGCATTAAAACCAAACAGTCCAACTCCAAAATGCAGGGCTTTTCCACTACAGGATTCTGCTTCCCGGGGAGAGAGAGCAGAAGAGGGAGAGACCCAGAGTGCTTGTGGTGTGACAGTCATGGAGGGCTCCTTGGAGGGGGTGGCATTTGGCATATGAATGGCTCCAGAAGATATGTGTGATAGATGTAAATGGCAGGCAGAAGAGGGTGAGCAAAGACAGGGAGGCTAGACTAGCACCCAGCTCATATTCATTGCTGTATCCTGGAGCTCAGTGTGTGGGCCACAGGGGGCCGTGGGAGCCGTAGTGGTCAGGTCAGCCAGAGCCCACAGGGCTCGAGGACCAGGCCTGGGATAGCCATCCAAAGCCCTAGGGAGAAGAGGATGAAGGCGAGGACTGAGCGGGGTGGCCCCCCATGCCTCGTCTGAGAAAAGGAAACGAGCCACACAGCCACCCTCATCATAGGCTGGTCCCAGGCAGAGTCCCCAGACCCATGCCCATTCAAGAAGTTATTTAGAGCTGGGAGTCAGCCACGACCATGCTCCCTCCCTGTGAAATAGCTCCTCGGTGGAGCCTCCACGCCCTTGAGGACTAGCTGCGAAGCAGCCCCGGGGCTTGACCTTGCTTATGTGAAGACACGATTCAGTCCGCGCAGCCTGGCAACGCAGGGGCCGCCCAGAGTGGAGGGATTGTTTTTAAGTGAAAGAGATGGAAAGAAATTTAAAATCAATACTTCTTGAATTAGGTTTTCCTTTTATAGGATTAAAAAATGCTCCACTGAAGCCCAGAGGCTGAATGTGGTCTGTGGGCAGCATCGAGGTGATTAGTGTGTCTTGTAACTTCCAGACGTGCGCAGACACTGGGAGGAAAAACAGAGAGCCCAAACTGTTTCTACAGAGCAGCCAGGAAGGCCCCTCTGCTGGTTAGGACCCCCCGCCCCGTGGCTGTGGGCCGGGTCCAACGTCATCCTCTCCAAGAAGCTGTCCCCTTGCACCCTCCCTCTCGCCCTCTCCCTAGCTCTCACGCAGAGGGGCGCATCCCCAGTGCCGTGACGTGAGTGGGACCACCCTCTCCGAGCTCCAGAGCAGCCGTCTCCAGGCCACGCACAGGGCTGCTCTTGCCTCACACCGGAGCTTC
The DNA here is from genome assembly GCF_902655055.1 of Lutra lutra. NCBI lineage: Eukaryota > Metazoa > Chordata > Mammalia > Carnivora > Mustelidae > Lutra > Lutra lutra. The sequence continues at coordinate 72,680,393 of NC_062282.1, read as the reverse complement.
TCTGAGTTGACTTGTATTCAATAGAAAATACATTTAAAAGCCCTTTCGAATCACCGCCTATGGATGAGAAAGCTTTCTGTCAAGACTACAGAGGTGATGACCTTGTACTGTGCGGCAGTGTATCTAGAATGTGCCCCACAGAAACAAGATCTCTTTGGAAAAAAAACAGACCTCAGTACAGGTGTCTTTATGTACATGCATCTGGAGACCCGGGAAGGTGTCCCTGAGTTCTAGGGTCTCTTGTCCCCCGCTCATGGCCATCCTAGCTAACAGGGGCACACTGTGAGCCGTTCCTAGTCCTCACTGCTGTTCGCATAGTAAGTCCTCCCAAGTCTGTGCCAGATCCTGCTGTGCTTCCCATTTCACAGAAGAGGAAACCAAGGGCCAAAGAGGCAAAGGAATTTGCCCAGGGTCGCACAGTCAGTAAACGGTAGGGCTGGGATAAGAACGTAGGCTCCAGAGGACCGCTTGACCTCACACCCTGGGAAGCTCAGCAGTCACCCTCATTAATGGCCCTGTCACACACCCCCGTGCTGCAGGCTCTGTGTAGGTGGGCCCAGCTGCATTCTGCTGGGCTCTAGCCCCCAGGGAAGGGCTCAGTGCAGAGCTATTGGTACCCAGGGGGATGGAGCCACTGATCCGGCTCCCTTCCCAGGACCCTGTGCTCAGGGCTTGTGGCCAGCCCTGAAAGCACTGAGAGCCCAAACGGCCCATCTTGACAGAGTCTGCTCCTGGACACGGCCAGGCCCAAGGGCCCATCCCGGCCTCTGTGGAAAGCTTGCTGTCTGGTCCTGCTTCTGCTGCCCCTGGGGCACCCCAGCCCCAAGCTGGGTCCAGTGGTGCTGAGCTCCGTCCAGCCAGGCCACAACTGCAAGAGGGAGACTGGGGGGCTTGGAGGATCAGGGCAGGTCCCTGGGGTGATGGCGTGTGCATCCTTGGGCCTGGAGGACACTGGGAAATGATTCTTTGGAGCTGCCGAGGGGAAAAAGGGGAGAGACCAGATCCCACTCCATGGTAGTTCTCAGGCTGAGGTTTCACGGCCTGGGGAGTGGGCAGGTCTCTCCTGCCCAGGTCGGAGAGAGTCCTTAGGGCTAGCAGCAGCCTTGGGGAAAGGGCTGGCAGCTGATATCTGGCAGGACCTTTCTCCAACCTTATTCAGGTCCTCTCATTTTGCCGAGACACTGTGCAAAACTGAACTATTTCTATTATAAGATCTTAACCGAGTGCTATCTTCATCGTGATTACCCCCTGTCTCCTCCTTTCTCTTTCTGCTCATAAATGTTTCTTGCTTTCTCTCTCTCCTTTCAGAGCTCTGCCTATTTATGATCAGAGGGTGTGTGAACTTGTGTAGACCGCCCTGCCCCACCGTGACTAGCTGGCATGGTAGGGGAGCATCAGGGTGCCCCTGCTGATGCAGTGCCAAGCTCTGCCCACTCTCAGGGCTGCCTGGCAGGGCGCCCAAAGCATCACCCATCACCTTGCACTCATCTACAACAGAGCCTTCAATGGCTCCCTATTTCCTGCCTCACTGAGTCTGAACACCTCTGTCTCCTTCTTGGGTCTCATGCCCTAACCAGCCTGGTTCAAGTGCCCTGAGTCTACCCGGCCTATCTCTTCCCATGGGTCAATTTGCATCCTCTCTAGCACCTGCCCCCCCCCCCCCCCGCCAAAAAAAAAGCCACTTTGTTCAGGGAGGCCAGGGACTATGTCTGACTTAGCTGCCTCCCTAGCATCTCATGCTGGAGTGCCTCTCAGATTGTAAATGTTAACGTTAGTTTATAAACAGGAAGTGGGAAGGGGATTGGCGGGTGGGGGGCTCATCCAGGTGTTAGAGGCTAGAGTCTTCTCCAAGAGCATTGGCCAAGGACTTAAGAAAAGATCTTCTGGCCAAAGTGGAGTGTGGATGCAGGATGCAGAGCAGGTGCAGAGCCATACACACTGGGCTGAACAGAGTCTGGTGCTGTGTGTGTACGGGTCAGACGGGGTGGTGGGGGAGTTTGAGTGCCTGGGCAGCTAGGCACGTCTGCGGGGACTTCAGCCACAGACACCAAAGGCAAGTCTGCTCATCTCACCATGACCTCTGTCTACATCCCTCGCCCAGCTTCTGCCCCAAGGGACACATGTCTCAGAATCAAGAAGGAATGTCACACTCCAACAGTAAAGGAATAATGTTTTTAATTACTTAAGTCTGTTCTAATTAAAGGAAACAATGTTTTGATTAGTAGTAGTCCAACCCAGGGGCATGGACTTGGGCGGCTTGCTTGAAGTTCAAGGTGCACAAATGGTGTCCCCCAGGGTGTGAGGGGATCAGGGTAGGACGCTGGCTGGTACTGGGGGCCTCAGCCACCGCCGTGCAGCTCAGACCTCGCACAGACATGCTCAGGCAGTGCTGGTAGCCCACACCCCACTGTCCACGGCCCCACAAGCATCTCCAGCAGTGTTCCCCGGCTCCAGCTGCACCCTTTGGCCAGACATCTCTGAGGCCTGCTTTCATTTCCCTCCCAAGCAACACCTAGAAACTTGCTTGCCTGGTAATCTGCCATCTGGGTCTGTAGGGGGGGAAGCGCCAGACATCTGCCCTGATTTGCAGTGAGCAAGAGGGAAAAGAGGGAAGTTGAGGGCAGACCACCCACCTGGATCTGGGGTTTGCAGTTGTGCCACGGCAACATCTGTTTTATCTTTCATTTCCCAGTGGACACAGCTTTCCATGACAGAGCCCAAGTCACTATCCACCACGGGGACAGCCAAGGGCCAATCCTAGGGCCGGATCCTCAAGGCACAGCGTGGCCCTATTAGAGCCTTGAAGGACTCCCTCATACGTACACACAACCCCACAAGCTGGGCTCAGGGCCCAAAGGCCCCCAGGAAGGGGCTTCTGGAGCACACCTCTGTGGGGGAGGGCAAATGGTTTGCAACACTGAAGTCCTCCTCCAGGATCTGTCCACAGTGAGCGGGCCTCCGAGGCAGGCGGAAGGTGCGAACAATGGCACGTTCGCTTTGACCGGACGTGCCTTGCCCACCCAGGGCTCCAACCTTGTGCTAACAGGCCTTCCCTGCCCTTGAGCTCCTGAATTACTTCTCAGAACTTGATGAGTGTCAGCGGCTGTCTCTCTGAGAAGAGGCAAATGTCACATGGGCCTCATGAGACTATGATGTTTGTTTAAAGAAAATAATCTTCCTGGCAAAGGGGCTGTTTGTTCCGTGTGGTAACTAGATCAGTGCAGACCGTTCCAGAGCAGGACCCAGGGCCCCAGAAGACCTGAGTGGGTGTGACAGATGCCTGGGTCAGTAGGCTGAGCCCAGAGGAGGGGTCAGGGCTGGTCTGCTGACCAGGAAGAATCAGTAGGCTGCACCTATGGGCCAAGAGACCCCGGTGTCTGCTTGGGAGACCCCAGAGCAGTGGTAGCCCTAGGGTATGATGTGGGCATGTCAACAGAAGGCTCTCCTTTTTGCCCTCCAAGAACCACTACTGAGCCTCCCATCTTCTCTCATAAGAGGAGTCACAGGAACAGAAAACAGTCCTGCTGGTAATGGAGTTAAAATACCTTATGAGTTCTCCAATTATATGTTTCAGTTATTCTGTGAATGTTAACTGGAACTCGACCATGCAACCTTGAGCTGACAGAAAATCAAAGAAATGGCAGCTTCTCTCCCAGTGGCTATAGGTTCCCTGCCCTAGGACATGTGACACCATGTGACATCCACATACCAGATGACCCCTCCTGGGCCCTGGAAATGTAAGGAATGACCGCCTTGCCTTAGCACATGGCCTGGTTCTCCTACCACCAGCAGCAAAGCACTGGGCCTTTGCACAAAATGTTTCCTCCGCTTGGATGCCCTCCCCCAGCACCGCTGTCGCCCATTTTCTGGCCAAACTCCTTTAAGACTCAGCTTAATCGTCTCCTGCTCAAGGTGGCCTCATAGCATTTCCTCACTGCCTGAGTCTCTCATGAGAAAAGAGAACCCCTCAGTGTTCAGGGCTATCATGCTCCTCCAATTTTATTCTCCTGTTCCAGTCACTCAGCTCAAACCTCAGGAGGGTGCTGGACCAGGTCTGCCATGGCATCTAGGGAGCTCAGATCGGGAGCCCTGCAGAGCTGGTTTGCCTCTCCTTTCTGAACCTGGCGAGTCAGAAGAGCACGTGCTTGGTAGGGTCGTTCTGGAGGCTCAAGGAAGTGTGTACGAAGGGCTCAGCCGAGGGCAAGGCAGGATGTTTGGGGATATTAGCTTTTACTATTGCTAATGTTGGCCTCCTAAATCCAGCCTATTTGGGAATGTTTTTCTGGAAAGAAGATGCCAGCCGACAGTCAACAGGGGTCTTTCAGGGCCACTGCACTCATCGCCTTCGGTGGCCCTCAGGGCCATTAACACAGCTCACAAATACCAGGCCAACATGAGCATTGGCCGGCTCGAGGCTCTAGATGGGAGCTGGTGGCAGAGGCAGGATACGAGTGATGACCCCCCCATCAGAGCATCCCCAGGGTGTCCTAGACCCAGGGAACTAGTGTTCAGACCTCTCTGCTCCCCCTCTAAGCGTTCACCCAGCCTGTTCCACGTGTCAGGCACAGGCAGGCTTCTGGGATCCAGTGGGGAGCAAACCCATCTGATTCCTGCCCTCCGGGAACTTACAGTCTCAGAGGAGAAAAACAGAAGAACTGTAGAGATGCACTCTAGATGGGAAGGATAATGTAAGAAAAGAGAGCTAAGGGAAGAGAAGGAGCCAGCTGCGAGTCCTGGCAGAGGGCAGGGCAAAGACCCAGAGGCAGGATGAGCTTGCTGTGCTCTGGAGTCTCAGACATGCCGAGGCTGGGGCTGAGCAAGGCTGTCCATGTGGAGGCCAGGGGGCAGATTTGACTCTGCCTCAGGGCCAGTTGCTTACTAAGTGCCCCGATTTGGGAGCACAGGGTGCCTGGCCCTGTGAGACCAGGGCAGAGGTCCCTGCCCTGCGAAGCCTCCCACCTCATAGGGAATGTCTTGGAGCTTTCCTTTGGAGCTGGGGGCTTGGTGTGGCCACATTTCTGGAGTTTTCAGAGCAGGTAGGCAATGACCTCCATGCTTCATTTGCACCACTGGTCTCAGTCCACCTTCTGAGTGTCATGGTCCATGGCTGGGAGCTTGGGGAGCTTTCAGGAATGCGGCTCATGAATATTCATGCCTGAGCTCCAACACGGAGACCTGGGAGCTACCTGCATCTGCAGGTCTGTGGCGCTGAGTGGGCTGCACAGAGTTCAGTGACTGGAGAGTTCAAGGTCTCCTTGCTGGGCTTTCTCCCCAAGCGCACTTGCCTCTTCCCACCTGCACCAGTGTAAGGAATGTGGCCACCTGAGGCCAGGGGCAAGGAAATGATTGGACAGAGGTCAGAGCCAGGGGCTACGTGCAGGCCTAGAAGGTATTTCAGCTTGTTTTGAACCCTGAACTCAACAGAGGCCCCATATAAGTCTCCCGGGATTGCCATACACACTCCTGCGAGGTGGCTGGAGACAATGCGAATTTCCTGTGTCACAGTCTGGAGGCCAGAAGTCAGAGTTCAGGTGCTGGCAGGGTCGTACTCCCTGTGAGGGCTCAGCAAGAGGCCCCCGACCCGGCCTCTCCCAGCTCCTGGTGCTCCCTGGCTCCATGCAGTAGAACTCACCCCTGCCTTCATCTTCACACAGTCTTCTTCCTCGTGTCTCTGTCTCCTCTCATAAGGATGGCATTCTTGGGACCCTAAATCCAAGGTAATGTCGTCTGGAGATCATTAAGTCATTATCTCTCCAGTTTTCAAGGAAGGTCATCTTCTGAGATCCCAGTGGACATGGATTTGGGGAGGACACTGTCTATCCCACTCTGGCCCCAAGGAGGACGGCACTGGCAGGGAGCTGGTATGGGAGCCTGCTGTGTGCCCATTTGGCCCTGATGGACGCCGGCTTGTCCCTCGGCAGCCCCACCACTGACCGCTCCCACGCTCTGTGGCCCCTACCCTGTCACCATGTTCTCACATTCTTTGGGCGCCATTCGAGGGGCCCCCAAACTTCAGGAGAGGAGTGACGTGGCCACCTACCCAGGTTCGACCTGCCCTTCCTCACCAGGCTCCTAGGACCCAAGCATTGGCTACAGTGTAGGATACTAGAAGCCCAGAGAATGCACAGCTCCACAGAAGTTAGCATTCTTCTGCACGGAGCCCAGCATCCCAGGTGCACTTGAATTATACCCGTACTGCATGAGCGGGTTAGCCAGGGCTGGTGAGGGGCGGGGCCCTAGGGGGTATGGGGGTCAGACCCACACACGGCTACATCATCAGGAGATGGTGGCCAGTACCTCCATCCTAGTCTGAGCGCCCCCAGCTCAGCAAGACTGTTGGTGTCCTGTAGACCTGAGGCTCCCTCCTCTGACTCCTCCGTAGGAAGACCAGGGCGCCACGTGGTGTTCAAGGGCACTTCCCTCCCTCCCATCCTAGGTCTAAAACAGAGCTGTGACCTTGACCAGCTCTCAGGGAGTGGCTGGCATTTTCAAGGTGAATGACCTCCAGACCTGTCGGACCCACCCCCCAGGGAGGCCCACGCCTTCACAGCATGCCCCTCTGAGCCCAGTCCCTGGGGCCCAGTCTTCTGCTAAGAACTTCCTTATATGTCTTAAGTCCCCCCAAGGGGCTCCTGAGGCCACCTCCACTGGCTGGCCTCCTAGGACAAGCGAGAGAATAGGTCCTGGCTTCCTTGGACTGTATTGGAGGCAAGATATCATTAAAACACGTCTGAGTTGTGACAAAGCAGGGAGTGTAAGCCTGTGCCAGCCTTGATGGGATGTGGGGAAGAAAGTTCCAGCAGAGGCAGAGTGCCCCTCAAGCACCTGGGAACAGAAAGCCTGCCCATGTGGCTGACAGGCAGGTGGGGTTAGGAGCAAGAACCAAGACTGCCGCCAAAGCATAGCACGAAAGTCCTGGCGGGCCAGGGTGGGCGGGGACCCATGAGAGAGTTACACAAACACACATGAGCTCACAACGAGGAGCTCTAGGGCAGACAGACCTTGGAACAAGGTGTATGCACCTGGCCCTCCTGTGGACTGGCAGACGGAGACCTCTCTGTGCTCTCAGCATCACCGCACAAATGGCAACAGCCCAGCGGCACTTTGGACAGGTTGGGAGACCAGTCCCCACCAATATGCTGGGGATGCCCCAGACTACGCAGATCTCTTAAGTTCCCTGGAAAGAGTTTGCCCATCTGTAAAATAGGCACAGCTTCCTGCTGATGTGGAGGGCCACGTGGTCTAGGCTACGGGGCTGAGCTGGGAGGGCCGCACCGCTCTGGTCCCAGGGACGGGCAAGACGTGATGCCATCTCTCGTCACGCCTGCATCTTCACAAAGGGGGCCCTGCCTTCCCAGGCTGGCTGCCCATCTTCAGCTTTACAGCAGTGCCAAGCGCCCTAGTAACAATTCAGAACAGGTCTTCACTCAGATCCTGGTGGTGGAGGGAACCCAGGGACCCTAGAGGCCCGCAGGGAGTCAGCCATGTTCATGGGCTGCTTTACCTGGAGCTTCAGGGTTCACCCCAGGGGACAAGTCCAGCCTGGAAGGGCCCTGACCTCCATGCAGGCTCCTCTCAGGGCTTCCCCCTTGGGAAGGTAGGTGGCAGCTGATAGACAGTAACAATGTATACTTTTTCTCTTTATATATTTTATTTACTGTTACATATGATAATGTTTCGGTCCCATTTTTTGTTTGTTTGTTTTTCTTTTTTTGTTTATAATTTTTTATTTTTTTATTAACATATAATGTATTATTAGCCCCAGGGGTACTGGTCTGTGAATCGCCAGGTTTACACACTTCACAGCACTCACCATAGCACATACCTTCACGGTCCCATTTTTTAAATTCGTAATTGACATACCATACATAGATCACGCATCAATCCTATGTGTACAAGTTCAAGGAAGTAGCCATGGGCACCCCTGTTAACTACTAAGCCAAGGAACAAATGGAACTTTATAAGGACCCAGACACCCTCTTCCCCCAAGTGCAACTATCATCCTGCCTTTCTAATACCATAGAGTCGTTCTGCCTATTTTCGAACTTTCTGTCAATGGAAGCATATGGTGGGACCCTTTTGTGTCTACTTCCTCAAAACTTTGTGTGTACGACTCCTCCATTGTAATGTCGTCTCTGGCAGAGATTTGTATCCTGTGATTGGCATTAATATTCCACCATAAGAAGATGCCCCAGTTGGCATACCTGGTTGGTTTCGGTTGGGGGCAATTACGCATCAGGCTTCTGTGAACGTTCTTATGTAAGTCTTAGACGCGCCTTGCTTTTGGAAACATACCTTGGCATGAAGTTGCTCGCTGAGAGCATGTGCAGAGTAAAAGAAAATGCTAGTTTGAAGTGTGTTCCTGTTGTGACAGTGGGGACTTCGACATGGGGAGGGTGGCTTTGGCCCAAGGCACCTGTTCAGGGTCTGCAAGAACCCAGCCTGGAAGCCTCGTAACTGTTCCTGTCCTCCCATACACAATGGCCTGCAGCCCCTCGATGCTCCTACAGGCCCCTCCCTGCCTTTGGGTCAGGGTCCCTCCTCTGGAGCCTCATCATAACTGAGGGTTCTCCTGGCCAAGGCAAAGGGACGTAGAGCAGCAGCCAGGAGGCGGGCCCAGCCCAGGAGGAGCAGCAGGGGCCTTCAACTGCCAGCCTTTAGACACCTACCTGCTCCTGGGAGCCATCTGCTCTCCCATCCTTGGAACCCCCACTTCTCTCCCTCCCTGTCCCCTGCAGTCCAGCATCCAACCAAAATGGCCCTTGGCAATAGCAATGGGGCTGAGCTAGGAGTACACTCTGTGCCTCCCACCTTTGGGACAAGAGATGCACTCCCCGGGACGCCTGGGTGGCTCAGGTCATGATCCCAGCGTCCTGGGATCGAGTCCTGCATCGGGCTCCTTGCTCAGCAGGGAGCCTGCTTCTCCCTCTGCCTCTGCCTGCCATTCTGTCTGCCTGTGCTCGCTCTCTCTCCCTCTCTCTCTGACAAATAAATAAAATCTTAAAAAAAAAAAAAGAGAGATGCACTCCCCTCCTTGAATAATGCACAGACCCCACTAACAGGGGAAATGTTGTGATTTCTCTCTGTTGACTTAAATTACATTTAGTATAATGTTAGTTAAATACGTACAAACATAAAACTAGGTATATGTTCCTTATGCGTCGAGCTCTTTTACAACCATAAAGCTGAAACAAATTTATAAATGAAATAAAAATGGACTGCAAAACCAATAAACTTCAAATTAACAACATTAATTTAACAGGACAAATGAAATTGTTTTCCTGAAGCCGCAGCCACCTTCACAGCCTGGTTCTGGCTGCCCTACCCCGGGGTCTTCCACAGCCCCACAGCGCTGGCTAAGGGGCCAGCCTTCCACGCACCACCTCAACACCCGGGTCCCGGTAGTCTCCAAGCCCCTTTGAGCCTCTGTCCGCTCACTGGTAGCCTGGAGACAAGACTAGTGTCTGCTGAGAGGAGTGAGCCAGTCGGAACCCAGACAGAACATAGCCAGGGCCAGCCGCATGAGGCAGGCGACCAAGGCCACCGTGCTCAGAAGGGCAGCAATGGTTTACCACTCTGCTGTCACCACCTTAGTCCCTAGTGCCTTCCTGAACAAGGGCCTGCATCCTCACTCTGTGCCGGACCCCGCAAATTATGTAGCAAGTCCTCTTCGCAGCACAGAACCAGGCACACAGCTGGCCCTCAGGAACTGAAAGCTGCTTGCTATTCCTGGTACCCTGTCCTCGCTACCCAATTCAGCTTTTCTGTGATGTTCTCCTCTGAACCCAGTCTTCTCTTCCCATAATTTAGTAGGGATTGGAGATAGGGGATGTATGACTTTGGCTAATTCTTGGGGTTCCATGCGCACTCTGAGCTGAGGACACAGGGGTGTTGATGGGTGGGAGGAAGGGTTAGCATCTTTGGGCACACGGCCAGGCCCATGCAGAGGCCTCCTTCTCAGAAACAGAGCCCCAGGCTTCACTGACATTCAATCCCTTTTACTATAACTGGTACAAAATGGGGCCAGGTGGCATATTACTATTGTCTTAAAAGCACTTAACATGGGTGGCCAGAGTCTAAGTTAACAGGTTATGGAGTTGAAGACACTTTAATGGATTAGAGGCTCACACCAAGTTGCTAATTTAATTTCCCTTTTTTATTGCTGTTCTCCTAAAAAAAAAAAAAAAAAAGCACACATAGCCCTTTTCTGAGAATGAGATATTAATAATCACAGCATTCTGCAAGAACAGGAAAGGGCACCATATCTCTATTTGTCCCTGACTTCTCAAGGCTCCTCAGCAGGCTCCTCTAGGGGACAGACCCAAGGGATTAACTGCTCAAGGTTCAAGCATGTGGAAATGGCATTTGACTGCTGTCACCAGACTCAAGTAACATCCCGCCTGTCCAGAGCCCTTCTCTGCAAACAACACTCTGTCAGCGCCTGTCCACTGCCCTGGCTGTGAGGAGTCTGCCAAAGAAAAAGGAACACTTATGCCTCCAAGTGCAGGCATTAATATCCTAAGTGTCATCATCATGGAGGACTTATTCCCCAAGGAGAGTAAATCTCTCCTTGTGGGACATAGCTGCCTAAGGACAAAGCTTGCTCCCCGAGCTTGGCCATCAGCCCCTCAGGGCTGGTCTCCTGGTGGAGAGGTGGGGGGAAGGACCTCCCCTGGCAGTGGGCACCCCTTGTGGGCACCCAGGCTCATGCTTGGCCAGGCAGAGGGGCTAAAAAGTGGACGTGGACCCTTTCCTATCAGCGTTCCCCAGGACAGCTTTCCTCTTCCCATCCACAAACCTGGGTGTTCCTCCGGCCACACAAAGGCCCAGGGACACTGTCCCCCATGAAAGTATCTGTACCTCATGCAAAGCATCACCCACTTCTGTGGACAAACCCCAGGGGTGACCCTGAGAGAACCCAAGCATTTCAAGGGGAGCCACAGGTGCGGGCAAGCTCCAGCTGGATTGTGCAGGGCCTAGGCATCAGAGCTCTGGGGCTGTCTTGTCTGAGGCAGGAGCCACTAGGTGTCTGTAGCTACAGAGCCCCTGGAATGAGAGTCGCTGGGAGTGAAATATGCACCCTAGATCTGGAAGCCTTATGTGGAAAAAGAAGATAAAACGTCTCATTAACTACCTTTTATGTTGATTACATGTGGAAATGATATTTTGGATAGACTGAGCTAAAGCATATTATTAGAATTAGTATTACCTGTTTCTTTCCACTTTCTGTGACTGTCAGAAAATTGAAATCAGATATGTGACTTGCATTGCACTGCATTTCAACCGGACCACTGTGCTCCAGAGAGAACAGAGGGAGTTCTCTCAAAAGTCAACCAGAAAAGTCCAGAATTCTGACAAGGAGAGAGAGGACTAGCCTCTCCCCGAGCAGACCCACAGCAGGTGCTTCCCCAAATTGGGATCCACGGAGGCCCCCAGCATCTGCTCGGGGCGAGAGGCATGGGGATAGAAACCCCTGCCAAGAGGCCTCCAGAGAGGGAACTCCAAGGCCATGCTGTTGCAAATATTCCTGCGATCAGAAAGTCAGACCAAGTTTTTGGGGGTCCCCTGAGTACCAACAGATGGCCCCAGAGTTCACATTCTCTCGAGTCTTAGCACAATATCTGGGGAAAGAGCCACAGACCTGCCGCCACCCCAGTGCCCACAGGCGCACCACTCACGGTGTTGCCTCTAGAGCTCATGCAGCACGGTCGTCTGCAGACTCATCCATTGGAAGAGTTATTATGCCTCTAAAATGCAGACATATCTGGGGTATCCGCTTAACGACGCACGTGGAATAAATTACTTTTGGATGACACTTTTTAATTGAATTGAACTAACAGCTTAGTAATATGTTGCAATAAGAAGAATATTAGGATGATTAAAAGATCTGAAAACTCCTGCGAAAATTAAATGATTAAACGTAATGCTGAGTAAATGAACAAGACCGTGTGTATTAATCAGTTGTGGGCCTCAGCAAACGGCCATGTAACTGAATGCACATTACAGCCCTGAACACGCCTGACTTGCCGCTGGTGCCGCACGGGCTCTCCATCACACTCTCCTTACCGCCACGCTGGGCCCGCCGTTTCTTCTGCAGATAAACAGGACGCGGGTAATTGAGTGAGCGTGATGGCTGCAAGAGCTATTGCTTCTTGGCAAACACTCATTCCTTCGGTCGTACGCTTCAAGGAACGGACCTGTAATTAATTTTCAGTGTCTGTTTGTAACCGAAATGAAACTTTAAGGGGCAAAAAATTGATAGAATTCCAGCTTTCGTTCTGATCCTAGGAATCAGCCTTCCTGACGATCTCACCTGTGGGGAGGCGTCTCTCGTTTCTCGTTAACTCTGTCACACTCACTGTTTTGATGTGGTTTCCTGGGACCGTGAGTAGGGCACATAAGTCTTAGGAAGCAGAGGGTAGTAACGTCATGTTGGGAGAAAGAGCTGAGTCCAGAGGCCCCAGGGCCAAAGCTGGCGGTGCGTCCCCAAAGGGTGTCTCCCACCCTGTGACTTTCCCTCCCTCGCTCTGTGACACAACAGCCTGGCCAGCCAGCACGGGGCAGGCGCCTTCTGCATGACCTAGAACTCTGATTAGCTTACCTCCTCTGCTCGTCCCCCGCCTGCCCGGAGATAAAACGCAGGTAATTTCTTTTCTGATCATATAAATCTTTCATGCCCGAGTCGCACTCATAATTAGTTGCATAAAAATTCAGGTTATGACTCGGGCTGTTATTAGGAAACATGAAAACAGTGAAAAGTTTTGTCTCGTTCTCTGATACAAACTCTCAAGGTCTCTGTCTCAGGGAACAGAAGTGACATGGCATCTCATCAAGGTGAAATGCAGTTCAGAGCAGGCTCGCATTTGCTGGACTTGATGCTGAATATATTAAGAACAAAACAAAACCACAAACCCCACGCCACTCAGCAGGGCTGAGTCTTGTGCTCCCTAACACAATGTTGCAAGAATCCCCTGCAGAAGCATCTTCTCAAATGAAAATATATTCCCCAAAGCAAAGTGCTGACCAAACCCGTTTTGCAGCACATCACGTTGGAAAATAATACACTGGAATTCCATTAAGCCGATGGCTCCTAAAGAACAAGTCAGCTTTCTGAAAAGTTCCAGATAAAGCACTGCAATTGTTTCAATGGTTTCGTACAATTGACTATTAGGGGCCCTGGATTCATCTTCCCCAATTTGGCAAATTCAGAGCCATAGAAAAGAATTGCATTTCCATAATTACCCGGGAGACCAGGGGGCTCTTCAAGGCGAATGTTGGCAGGGCTTCCTCCCTCTGCAGCCACTGTCCCTCCATCTGGCCCAGCTCAGGCCTGAAAGTTCATGAAGCAGCACTAAGCAGACTCCAAGTTAGAATTTAAGACACCCCTCAGAGTACTAAGGGTCTGAGCTCCAAGGATGGCAATAAATTTGTCCAGCGGCTACCTGAAGACCCAGGCCTCTTATGCATTATTAAGCTTGACCTTTCCAGATGGCACAGCCCACCACACCTCTGCAATCCTGGATCCAACAATTCAAGAGGTCTGGTCGTTGGGTGATCTGGGGTATCTTAGAGGCTGCCAGGCAGGGGAGCTTGGGGTGGTGGCGGCCTGTGCCTCCCAGAATGCCAACCCCACCCCCATGGTCACCTCCAGTGCCAGCGTCAGACCCTCTCCTCAACAGTTCTCATGCCTTACTTTTCTCCAGGGCAGAAATACTGAAGACATTAATTTGTCAAAACTCTGAAAGCCACAGGCTTGGGCCAACAAGGAGAGAAGCAATCAAGACTTTGTCATCAGAGGAGGCAGACGGCCCGAGTGTCCTATCAAATTTAGTCCAGAATGTATTTCGCCATTATCGTAACTATGCCCTTCAGCCGCTACACGGTTTCAGGAATGGAGCGCTAATACATTCTGGGGCACCGTCTCTTTATGCGGAGGACGAGATCTTGCTGCCCCTTGACAGAGAGAGAAGAATAGCATAATGCAACGGAACATTTTTGAAATGCTAATGCATGCTCCCCGCAACTTAATTTTATTTTATTCTTATTGGCTTTTTATATGACATTTCACAGTCCTGTGGCCTCAGTAGCTGGATCTGCATCGTAAAAATGACAACACGGTGATTTAAGGAGGAGAGTCCATCAGAGCGAAATGGATGGTATGCTTTTAAAGTATCCGTTTAGCACCTCTTACCTGGGGTCAATGTTCATTTTCAATACATCATTAAAGCATCCTGTTAAATCACTCAGAGGGGCCGGCGTGCTTCCTCCCCGCGCCTGTGTGGGACCTCGGAGATAATGAAGCGGAACCCTGCAGGAAGAGCCACGGCAGGCACGCACGCTCCGTTGAGTTGGGGGCTGCCGCGGAAGGCTGACCTGATTTAAAGGCTTGGAGAGGGAAGGAGAGAGAGAAGACCAGGTGTGGGGGCAGTGAGGGTTCCGTGCCTGACTGGTGGCATCAAAGGCAGCCTCCTTTCTCCATCAGCTTTCCAAGCACGGTGTTCACAAAACCAGCGTTTATGAAAGTCCAAGCTGCACTCCCTTCTCTGCAGCCAGCAAGCCAGCAAGACCAGAGAGGACACACCTCTGTGCTGTGGAGACCTCTGCAGACCCGAAAGTCGGCTCATGGGCAAACAGCCCAGCAGGGCGGAGGCCCGGACACTAGGGACGGCTTGGACCAGGGCATCAGGCTGACTGCACATCTCCACCCCCATATGGTGTGGGAGGGCACAGCTATGACTGGCTCTGGGTGTAAGCCCAGTTTTGTGCACCGTACCCTGGTGAGGTCAGAGCTCAGGCCCCAGCAGCTGAAGCTCCCAGGAGCAGTGAATCCAGCCTACATTCTTGGTGAACCAGGGTCATCCTAAGGCCCACTGAGTGGATTTTTCCTGGTTTATCCTTCTGTTCTGATCACCTGATGATCAACACCAATGTCTCTGGCATCTGTTACCAAAATAAACTTTAAAAAGTTGAGCTGTGACCCACTGGGTTTTTCAGGAACTGCCGCATATTGGCTGTGATTCAATTTGAATGCCCTGAACTGATTTGGGCTTTTTTTTTTTTTTTTTTAATCCAAATTTTTTCACTCTCAACTAGAGGGCTGGCAGGAGTGGCAGCAAGTTCCTCCCCACATCGCCGGCAGACACAGCACAGCAGCGATGCTGTTCTTCCACACCGGGCCTGGGTGCAGTCCAGACGCCACCTCAGCACAACCAGTGCCTTCAGTGCACACCTTGAACCACCAGCCATTCCTGCCTCCAACGGCACAGGGGACTGAAAAAGAGGACGGAGGTGAGCGCCTGTGACCCATGGCGCACTGACAAACATGGTCCAGATTTCACAAGACAACTTTTCCACTTAAAAAAAATTGGGGTGTTCTTTTGTTGTTGTTCCGTTAAAAAATAACGTGGAAACCTACTCTGGGGTGGCCACTTTTTCATGTGGCCAAGTAAGGACTGGTAGCTTTTCCTGTTAACAAGACATCAAAGGCGTAAGTTACAAAGGAAATGATTTCAGACTAAAGGAAGGGCTATTGACACACACACACACACACACCCCCCAGCTTCCTGCTATGAGCTATGAGTGCCTGGCTCCGCAGTGGGCCCCAGTCAGTGAGCGATCCAGCAGAGCACTGGCAGCAGGCCGCCGTGGAGCCCGCAGGAGGGCTGGCCGGTGAGTTCAGACAGCCTTCCGTGACCTTTACAACGTTCAGGAGAGCTCCCAGGGCAGACGGGTTGGAGGGAGGCAGGCGCTTTCTGGAGGGTTAGAGCATCGTTTGATTAAGTCCCAGCACTTCGTCTGGTGGTTTGTGACAGTGAGCAAAGGTAGCTTTTGGAAATACAGGGAAAGCTTCCAGAGCCCAGGACCTGAATTAGAAAGACAAATGCCGGTCATCCCTGAATCTGTTTGGAGCCCCGTTTGGGGTTACACAGCCAGGGAACCCCTGCCTCCCAGCGCTGGGGGTAGGCACCGGCAGAAGTGTGGGGCATTTGGACTCCCAAGGTTATTGGTTGTGTCCCAGACCTTCACATTCCAGCCAAGCCGTGAAATCTGGAGGGTGGGAAAGTGCCTCCTGTGTCCAGTCACCTTTTCCTGGAAGCTTCCATTCTGTTCTCTAGACCCCCTCCTAGACACAACCTCACAGCCTCCTGAGGGTTAGTCACTGAGAGCCACAGGAAGCTTTACTTTCCTGGGCCCATGCAGCTGTGAAGGGGGCCTTCAGTGAGCGACTCCAGTATCTGATGGCCAGAGAGCCCTTCCCAAGCACAGACGTTCACCGCCTCGCTGTGGCCCCTGCCGGCCGACGCCTCAGGGAGAGGACCCACCCACTCTAAACCCTTTACCCAGGAGCAACTCACCCCATTTGGCCTCGTTGCTGAGATGGGCACATGCTCCCTGCCCAGCCTCCCCATGGGGCTGATGTGATCGTGGATGTGTAAATGCTTTGTGATGCTAGGCTGTCGTGGGCCACCACCTAAGTAACCACAGCCCCAGGACACCCTCTCAGCAGGCCTGTGGCCCTCCTGAGCCAGGGCTAGGGACAGGCCCTGTTGGCCACCTGCAGCCACATAGCTCTGACGGACACTTGCTCTAAAGCCGCCTCCTCACCCCATCCCCAGAATCCTGTTAGGCTCCAGGGTCCCTGGGCCTGTTCTCCCCCAATCCAGTCTATCTTTCACTCCCTTCCTGCCCCTCCCTGGCAAGACCTGTGAACCAGAATCACCAGGCTTTTTCCTGCTACTACCATCCCTCCTTCCAAGAGAGTGGTCCTGAAATGGGGTGATAGAGACCCCAGGACTAGGGCAACACAAGGCCAAGAACCCACCCTGTCCAGCAGGCAGGTCAGACCCTTCACCTTTGTGACTGTGGCAACCTCTGTACTCTCAGAGGGCACTGGGGGGAGTGGCATGCCTACCCCATTCTGGTTCCTGTGAGGGGAGCAAGGTCATGGACCTCGTCTAACCATTGCTCCAACTGCTGCGGGCTGACCAGGGGAGGGTCCTAGGTCTGCTCTGGAAGGGGACATGCCTAGCTCCCAGGACACCTGTGTCCCCTGCTTGCCAGTCAAGCAGAGGGCGGGGAAAGATGGTGTTCTTCACTTTCCATTGCCAGGGACACCCCCCCCCCCCACTTCTTGGTCAGTGAGGAGCTAGATGGAGGCAGATGTGTGCTCCACTCCGCTTCTCAGGGAAGGACAAAGGAGCTCTGGCCCTTCCGAATTTTCCAGTCTTCACTGACACCATGCTTGGCTCCCTGCCTTGTCTCCGAGAGGAGCCAGTGTGGAGAGCAGCTCTGAGGGAGGGGGTCAATGCCGAGCTGCTCTGTGGACCATGTGCAAGCCAGCCAGGCCCCAGCTCACCAGGAGGCTGCCATGTCTGCCCTTCAGCCAGAGAGGGCCAGGTGTCCCTGTGAACCCCGTACCTGAATGGGCACATTTCACTGGCGATGGCCCCTCGTGTGCAGGAGCTCGGCAGACCAGTGTAGCTGTAGGATCGCACAAAGCCATTCAGCCCACAACACCCAGCCAATCTGCAAAAGGCCCACGACAGAGGAAACTCATTTTCAGTGCCCACAGTCAGGGCATGGAAACCACATTCAGCAGCCACCCTGGCCACAGCGCTATGGTCTGTGAAATCCATGTTGGCATGCAGAAGCCCCCACATCTAGCCACGTGCTCAGAGGGTTCCAGGCAATGCCGGGGGTGGGGGGCACACACAATGTTGGGTTGCTGCACCCAGCTGGGCTAGCCAGGGTGGGCTGAACTGGGCTCCAAGACGGGAATTCCACTCTCTTAGAGCACCGTGGTTTAAGAGAAGGAGCCTATGGCCACTGAGCACTCCCAGTGCTTCTCAAGGACTGCTGTGGTATCCCCCGTGGTCTACAGAGAGACCGTGGTGTGTGTGGAACAGCAGGCAGGTGAAGGCCTCCTGGTGTCAAGGTCATGTCCCCACTTCTGCCCTTCCCAAGATCCCTGCAGATGAGGGTTCTGGCACAGAAAAGTGGCGTAAGACCAGAAACAGCCAGGACCAAGACCCACTGTCAGCTCCTTGGCAGGAATTAATTTTTCCAAACCCTCTGCTTCCTGATGGGCCAAAGGGGAGGAAGGAGGCGAGGCTGTACAGGGCCATCTTGGTGCAGATGAGGTCGCCGTGGGCAGCAAGGACAGTGCCACAGGATGCTCCAGGCGGCCAGACGTCAGTACGAAGCAGGATACCTGAGGGGTTAAACTGGGGCTTCTGGGAATGGAGAACTGGGGACAGGCCAGTGCTGGTCCTGGGGTATCTGGATGGTTTGTTTATGTGTTTGGCATAAGGGATAATAGTCTCAACTCCCTAGAACCCACATGATGATTTTATGCCAAATACTTCTGCTGCCTTTGAACCTGAACCTGAATCTATGTTTACAATGCACAAAAGAGAAGCTGTGCTCAGTCTTGCACAGCTTTGGCTGCAGGTCCCCGACATGGGCCGCATCCCAGGTACAGACTAAACACGTCTGCACACTGGGCTTGCAGGCCTCCTGATGTGGGAGCCATTTGTGAGCATGCTGACTTCTGTTGTACGTGTCCCCTGCCTCAGCCTGGGGCACAGGGACCCCTGCAGTGGCTCTAGTCTGCACAAAACTGTTCAGTTGTGACCGTAAAGTCATTCTGTGGCACAACCACAATCAAAACACAAGTGAGATCGAGATCAAGGGGGCTGTCTGGTTGCTAGAAACAGTCATGCAGGTGCCCAGACCCAGGAGCGACTCCTGCCCACCCCCACACCTCCCCCAACCCCTCCACCCTACCCCCGACCTGGCAGGAGGGCCCTGTAGGAAGTTGCAGAGGTGTCGTGTTTAACTCTTAAGTTGCTTTTCTCAAACTTAGCTGCTTGAGGACAAGATCTAGATTTGTTTCTTGAATTTATCACTGCTCCCCTCTCTCTCCAACCCCAGTGCATTGAAACAGGGTAGCAGGAGGTCAAAGGCAGTGTGCTCAACTGCAGGGTACTGGTCTTGCCACCATCACTCTCTGGGCCTCCATTTTCCTGTCCTGTACACAGGGTTAGCCCTGCCTGTGGCACGCGATCCAGGACCGCCAGGCCCACAGAAATGCTGGGCAGCCTGCCTGCCCCGCCAACAGCCAGCCTCGGAGTCCCCAGGAAGTTGGGGAATGGCTCCCCTGCATTTGGACTGTAGGCCAGCTCTCCAGTATCAACCCACCAAACGATGTTTTTATCGAGATATAGAAGGCAGTTTTTTAACCTTCAGTTTCTTTGCTCTCCTTGTGATTCCTTGTTGGTACTTCTCTGTTTTTGAGGGTGTACATGCAAGGCCTGAGCTGCCTCTGAGGCACTCAGACAGGTCCCTCCTCTGGGTCCAGGCCAGTCCCACACCCATTTCACCCCCAGAGGCCAGAGATGTCATTAAAGCCTAGAGGTTTTCTCCAGATTTTCTGACAGTTTGAGTTGCCATGCAAGCAGACATATTTGCATAGGCCGAGCTGCCCCACGAGGGGGCGCCAACGTGGCCCGTGAGCGTGGGAAAGCAGGACGCACCGTGGGCATATGCATAGGCCGAGCTACCCCACGAGGGGGCGCCAACGTGGCCGGTGAGAGTGGGAATGTGGGAAAGCAGGACTCACGGGGAGAAGGGGAAGGAGTTCCTTTTGGCTGGAGCTCTGGGGGAGCTGTGGGAGAGAAGGTTGAAGGGTGGGGACATCGGCCAAGCAGGTGGGGGAACAAAAGGCCTGCACAGGGGCTGTCCGTGGACACCTTCCCAGGGAAGAGGGTGCTGCTTCCCTGAATCATAAGGTCCTGCCCAGAAGCCATCTCGAAGGAGACAAAGAGGAAGCGGGGGTTTCCGAGGGGTACAGGGGCAGTTTGGCTGCGATCGTGAAGATAAGGAGAGATGGATGAGATTTGGGCTCATTCATCCCTAAAATGGACCGTTCACTCAGGGAGCCTGCAGCCCCGGCGCGTGCCCAGCAAGGCAGGCCCCATATCGGGTGCAGCGAGAAGCAATTTGCCGTGGGTCAAGATGTGGAGATTTCCAAACTGACAGATGGCGGAGGAGTCTTTGGAGGGGAAACTAGAGGCATTTTTCTTACCAAGCTCTGTCCTTGGACAAAGCATATATTATAGGGTTCTCTCTGAAAGATAATTTAAAGAACCTACCCAAGACAAAGAGAGAGATAAATACCCCATACAAGGAAAAGAGATTTCTCACATCCCGATATTTGGGTGCCATGCATCTTGCCTGACACAGGGAAGGTTCCAGCAAAGGCAAATGAGTTGGTGTCTGTGTCACAATGATGATCATAATAGACATTCTTTGGCGGTGTCCCCCTCCCCAGTCACACATCTGCATCCAGACCCCACCGCCGCAGAGAGCAGCAGGTGGATCCAAGGCTGGTGTTGGCAGGAAAGCACAGCAGCTGAGACCCTGGGTAAACTTTGTCCCTGTCAGGGCAGGGTGAGGGAGGAAGGGCTTCCCTGAAACCCATGGTATAACCCCCCAGATGTGGGTGAGTCCAGATAGCGCTGCATCCTCATGGGCCCTGCCCTTCTAGGAAAGGCCAGTGGCAGAATGGGCACCGTCAACAAGTAAAGGATAAGTGTTTGAGGGCCGTGCAAGTCCCCTCATCACTGCTAATCATGGTTATTATTGTACACCCAACTTGCGGTAGTGCCACTCTTAGCATTTGGGATCAGACAATTCTTTGTGGTGGAGACTGTTCTGGGCATTGTAAGATGTTCAGTAGTATCCCTAGCTTATAACCACTAGATGCCTTCAAGAAAGTACTCTGTCCCTCAGTCGTTACAACTGAAAATACCTCGGCGTTACCAAATGTCCTGGGGTGGGGGGAGGGAAGTTGGCAAAATCACCCTCAGGTGAAAACGACTAACCTTCACTCATCCTTCTGCCGTGAGGGGCACTTCCCCTCCTCTCCATCTGCACCCAACTTCTTTCAGAAGCACAAAGTCTCTGCCTTGTCAGGAGCCGGGCCTCCACTTATTCTCTGGGGCTCCCCGCTCTCACCCACTCAGAGGCTTTGCTTCTAAAAGCCCCCTTCTCCCTTCTGCATCATGAAGCTCTCCCTCTCCATTTGTTCATTCCCCTGGGTTCACAAACACAACACCGTGAAAAAATCTTTCCCTGACCTTCCAACCACCACCCATTTCTCTGCTCCCCTTCATGACAGAGCTCTTGTAAAGAGCTCCTGTCAACCTGTTCTCTCTCAGTCGATCCAAAGATGACTTCACTCCCCAGTACTAATGAAACATTAAAGATTCCCAGCATCCAGGTCCCAGAGACCCTTCTGTTAGCAAAGCCCTGGATCATACATCAGTCATGGTCTGACCAGAGCTCCTAGAAGCGCTGGACGCAGGAACCCACAGCGTCCCTCAGAGGCTCCCGCTCAGGCTCTGGGTGACTTCTACTCGTTCTCCTCCTCTAAACTTTGGTGGGTCCCAGGCCTCACCTTTCAGGCCCCTTCCCTCTCATCAGACAGTCCCTAGTGACCTCCCTTGCTCTCATGGGTTTTTTGTTTTGTTTTTAAGATTTTATTTATTTGTTTGTTTGTTTGTTTGTTTATTCATTTGAGAGAGAGCACAAGCCAGGGGAGAGGCAGAGGCAGAGGGAGAAACAGGCTCCCCGTTGAGCTGGGAGCCTGACATAGGGCTCAGTCCCAAGACCCCAGGATCATGACCTGAGCCAAAGGCAGACATTTCACCAACTGAACCTGCCAGGTGCCCTGTCCCATAGTTTTAAATATCATTTAGACATTGATGGATTCCAACATCATATCCCTGGACTGGACTGCTCTTCTGAGCCCCAGACTCATTTAACCAACTCCCTACCCCTCCACCAACCACCATAAAAGAAAACCTGGATTTTACCCAAAATGTCTGTTCTTTCTCTCTCAGCCTATCAGCAAATGAAACCAATGCCCAGTTTTTCAGGCCAAAATCACAGTATTCACCCTTGATCTGTCCCTTTCCCTCAATCTCCCCCACCCCAACCCTCCAATCCAGCAGCAAGTCTGGCCCTGCCTCCAACAGGTGTCCCAAATCCATCTGCCTCTCAGCACTCTCCAGTCACTGCTGTGGCCCAAGCCACCAACCCCTGGGACATAGGCTCCTAGCTGATCTCCTGGCTTCCTCTGCTGCTCGTTCTATCCACTCCCCAGCCCTTCCTGAGCTGGCCCACCTGCTGCCCCAGCCCCGTGCCTCCCCAAGCCAGTCATGGTGGTTCTGGTCAGTGGTTGCTCTAGGGGTGAGCACCAGACTCGAAGCTGACCAATGCAGCTGGAGAGAAGTCAGCGGGGGGCTTCCTTCTTCTCACTGTTTACCCACCAGGAGGAGGCCCGTTCCCCCCCGCCCCGCCATCGTACGAGGCAGTGCCTGCCCTAGATGCCCAGAGCTGTCCAGTATGGCGGCACACTGAGGATGGGAGGCAGAGGGAAGAGAGCCTGAGGGTTCGATGACCTCTGGCACCATGGGATGAACCTACCACAGAAACTCCCACCAGGGCCTCCCCCTTAGGGAAATGACAGCTTTTCCTTACTAGTCAGCCTGTTTCCAGTCAGGGTTAACAGAGGGAAAGATGTCTCAATGGATGCACAGATTGTCTTTAAAAGCGTAAATAAATCAGACCAGTGTAGTCTCCTGCTTAAAATTCTCCAAGGGCCTCTCACATAATAAAACCCCAAGTCCCTAACATCGCTGTGAGGCCCTGCCCACCTGGCCCTAACCACGCGCCTTCAGCTTCACCTCTGACCCCTGCCCCCAGAGGCCTCCTCTCTCCCTGCTGTCCATGCCCTGCCTGTGCCCATAGTATCAGCAGCTGGGGAGGGACGGGCTCCTCCAAATTCCAGCCCCGACCCCCTGCTGCCAAGGCCCAAACCAGGTGACCAGAGGCCAACTCCCCGCACTGACCTCCTTTCCTTCCAACAGAGGGGTTGAGCAGGGCTCCCTACCACATTAATACTCAGTGACCAAAGCCATGGCTGCTTCTCAGGTGGACCCCAAGACCAGAACCCAGGGGGCTTCCCTGGGGGAAGGCAGAGGGACAGAGTCCGAACACAGCACACCGTGGACCAGGAAGTGGGCCCAGGTCCTCGGGAGGCCTGCTCGTCAGGGACAGAGGCTGTGAGCATTGCTTCCTTTAAAAAGAGAAGCTGCCAGGAGCCCCATGGGCCCTGGGGATGGCCGAGCCCTCGGTGGGGCTCAGCAACCCCCACTCAGGAGTTCATCAGAGGCAAGGCACGCTCAGGAAATTGGAATTGAAATAAAACAAATACACTGATGAAAGCTATTCTCCAAAATGTTTTGCTGATGCCTGTTTACAAAATGCAGGCATGACTTAGTGTTCTCAGGAGACTGGATAATTAAGCAGAAAACAAGCTCTACTTAGCAATGCTCTTGCCAGGCCCCGGGGCTCCCCCCGTCCCACGTGTGAAGCTGGGTCCCGGCTCCAAGAGGCCGAGAGGCCATGGCCTGCACCACAGGGCGGAGGGGGGTGAGGTGTGCATCTGGCTTCGCTGCTCGGGCTGCCTGCTGGCCTCTCCCCAGCCCGGAGGGACATGGGGAGAGCAGCCTGGACAATGGAGAATTGCATCTGCCCCTCTTCTTGGGCTGAGGTTTTTTAGTAACAGGAATGCTATAGTTTAGAAGTCCTCTTGAGCCTTGTTCATGGAAGAGTCCAAGAATATGATCATAATCTACTTTCCAGATTGAAGGCCTGAGGGTGGCACATCGAGGCTCCCAGCCTGCCCATCTCAGGACCTGTCACTGTATTATGCAAGAGGTCAAGCAGGGAGCATGGGAGGGAGTCACTCCTGACACCCCTTTTATGGGGCTCCTCATCCCAGCTGCTGAGAAGTCCCACCCCTTCTGCTTCTCCTTCCCCACAGTTCCAGCCTAACTCTCCCTGCAGGATAGCCCCAGTCTCCCACACAGTGTCCCTGCGTCCTCTCCTCTCCCCCAGCAGCCCGTCATTCACACAATGGCCTGAGTGATCCTTCTAGCCTGCAAATCAGATCACGTCCCTCCTTGACTTAAAAATCTTCCAATTACTTTCCATTGCTTTAAATTAATATCGTCAAATCTTCCATTAAGAAGCAGTGGCCTGTACTGCCTGGATGTGTAGCCCCTCTCTGACCACGTGTGTGCCTACATACCTGCATCGTTCCCTGTGCTTCAGACACACTGGCCTTCTTCAGTTCCCAGAGGGCGGTAAGCCCCCATCCTACCTCAGGGCCTTTGCACAAGCTCTTTCTCTAACGAGAATGCCCTTTCTCCTATTCTTGGACTCCCTGGTTTCTCCTCTTAGGGATCTCCACTGAAATATCTCCTGCTCAGAGAGACTTCCACCGCCACCCCAACTTGCGTCTTATTAGGCCTCCCTGCTCTTCTCTCTCTTGGCATCTTGCTCTTCCCCTACACAGTGTGTATTATCCTGGGTCCTTTATTTACACATTCTCTCCCAACCTACCCTGAGACACTCCCTGCCCCCCACTGCCCTCCCTTCTGCAGGGAATTTGGATGTTACCTATTGATGAAAGGAATAGAAACGTCTTTGGGATAAGAGAGTGGGCTCCCTGGACAGGAGGTATTTGGAGGATTGGAACAGAAGTCAGATCTCCTCTTGTCAGAGGATTCTAAGGGTTCCTGACCTTCATGACTTAGCCTCTCAGAGGTCTGTTCCATATCTTATTACACTTTCTTCTGTGGAAATACATTAACTTGAATTTCTTTGTCTCCTAAAAGGGTATATTAGGTAATCAACACCAAATGCTGTAGAAACCCAAAATCTCATAGCACGGTGGAGTAAAGACTAATTCGTTATCCTCACCAGGTCCGATGGGCTCAGGCAGCAACAAGGAGGCTGTGTCCTTTGCTCCCACAAAATGCATGACCATACAGTCTCCACAAGGGGAAACAAGAGGATGTACGTAGTGACTACATGAGTCAGAGCTCTCCAGACAACCAGAACCAATACGAGGCAAGGATGGATGGATGGATGGATGGATGGATGGATGGATGGAGTGAATATTTTAAGGAATTGGCTCCCATCATTGTGGAGGCTAAGGTCCCAGAATCTGCAGTTAGCAAGCTGGAAACCCAAGAGAGCCAATGTTGTGAGTTCTAGGCTGAAAGCCAACACTTGAGACCCAGGAAGAGAAGATGTCTGATTTCAAGTCCAAAGGTAGGAAAGGACCCATGTTCCATCCAGAAGGCAGGCAGGGAGGAGGAGCCCAAAATACTAAGAACACTCAGAATACTAAGTATGAATGCTAGCAATAGTCTACTAATACTAAGAATACTCAGCCTGTTTGTTCTACCCAGGTCTTCTGTGGATTGAATGAGGCCCATGGACATTGGGAAGGGCAATCTGCTTTAGTCTGTCAACTGATTCACATGTTGATTTCCTCCAGAAACAGTCTCACAGACATACCCAGAAGAATGTCTGACCAACTATCCCTACATCCCACGGCCCCGTTGTGTGATAAAATTACCCGTCGCAGTGATGTGGGGGTTGTGTGGTCAAGCATGTTCATCCCTCCAGTTAGAACCAGTCCCATGACTCCACCCTGGTTCCAAGAGAGGCTAGGAAGTCATCTTCATGAGTGCTTAGGAATTGGAAAATGAACCAACATCTGGGAAAACATAGTATGACCCCCTCTTGCTTGCCTAGGTCAAAGCCGTGTGCTCATCTGCACCAAAAGCTTATCCAGGAGATTCTAGGTCCAGCCCCTGATATCTGTATGAATTCTTGCAAATTCTGAGTAACTAGTGTATAATTGTATAAGGTAATATATTATTTTCTTTTCCCTAAACCTACCAAGGGAATAGGCAGTAAAAACACTCCTTTTGCAAATACCCTGAGCAGAAGTGTTTCCGTCATCTTCGGGACTAGGCTTGGCAAGGCTCAGGAGGTGCACGGACTGGCCAGCCTGCCCGAGGCCTCGCCAGGCACAGACCCCAGCCAGGAAGGGAGAGCTGGCCACCAGGCACCCGGCTGACTAGGTGACCCTGGGCTCTCCACCCCCGCACAGACCCCATGCTTCCGACTGCTGTCTCTGCTGTGTGCCACACCCATGGCACCCGAGGGCACCCAGGCCAATGATGTCACAACTCTCAGGCACTGAGCTCAACTCTGACTTCCTGCTCCCTCTACCACAGTACCACTGTGGGTTAGTTTTCCCAAAGCTAGAAGGGTTTAGTGGCCAGAGGATGCAAAACAGAGCTGTGGAGAGGCACCTGGGTGGCTCAGTCATTAAGCGCCTGCCTTCCGCTCAGGTCATGATCCCAGAGTCCTGGGATCAAGCCCCGCATCAGGTTCCCTGCTCAGAAGGAAGCCTGCTTCTCCTTCTCCCACCCCGCCCCCCGTGCTTGTGTTCCCTCTCTTGCTGTGTCTCTGTCAAGTAAATAAATAAAATCTTTAAAACAAAAACAAAAACAGAGCCGTGGAGATCAGAAGAAGCCCAGCTAACCTACCCCTGCACAAGGCCCTCCTACAAACCAGGAGAAGGCCTCATGACACAGGGGCTCCGTGGGAGTGAGACAGGGGTCTGTCTGCTACATCCACCTCTGCAGGGCCCAGCCCTGGGCCCACAGGAAGGACTCTACCAAGAGAGAGCAGTCAGGCTCTGCAGGCGCCAAGGGCTCCCCACGGGGATTCACGGACACGCTTTAGGTGCCTCTTCTCCCCATCCCACATCTGACTCTTGGCCTACCTACCAAACCACAAGCTCCAGGTTAGCAGTATGTGGGCCTGTTCTGCTTGCCAGTACATCCCCACTGTATCATGGCACATAGTAGGTGCTCAATAAGCAATCGTCGACTGAGCACTACCCATTAATAGTGCACTTGCTTAAAACTAGTTATCAAGTCCCTTCTTTGTGCCAGGAATTGTATTAGGTGCTGAGGATCCAAAAGAGACCTTACAGATATGGTCTCTGTCTGCAGCTTTCAAAGGTGTTTGTTGACACCGAAGAGCAGAGCTTAATAACTAAACTGTAAAAAAATGGTTGCAGCAATACCAAGCAACATAAGTCCATTGAAAAAGTAAATTACCCACAGATCTGCAGGTAATTAACAAGTTTATTGCTCTCCCCAAAATGAAGCAAGCAAGAGGGAATAGGACAATGACAGGAAAATTGAATCAGATTATGCCTAGAGAAACGGGAAATTTTGGACACATGCAAGGCTGGCTGGAACAGAGACACCTGTGCAGGCCAGATGTGCCCTAGTGCTCGAAACATGCATGTCAGGATGAAAGGGTCCTAAGACAATCTGTCCCTAGCCCCACAGCCACCAAGGGTCTGTAGATGTGTGCAAAGAGCTCCGGAGTGGCAGGCTCTGGCGGAGGGGGTCACAGGAGGCATGAAGCACCCCCCGCCACCCCATCAAACACCTTCCAGCAGGGCACACCAAACCAGCCCCACCCTGGAAGGGCCAGGTGAAGATACAGGGTCCAGGTGATGTGAGAGGTTGACTGTCCCTTACCTGGTCAGGAGACACAGGGCACACACCCTCCACCTTTGTTTCTGTCCCACTCACCAACTTCATAGTGTGATCCTGGTCTCAGGAATGAGACCAGATCAGTAGAGTTTGTCAAACAGGTGCCACAGCTCCTGGGGTGGGGGGGGTTGGGAGGGGGCTCCCAGGTCATGCTTACCTTATGAGCACAGTATGAGAACAGGCTGCAGCTACAGAGATGGGGCTAAGCGCCCAGCACAGGGTGTCTCCAGATTGTCCTAATTCCCAAGCTGGCTCCTGAACCTGACTTTAGCCTTGGAGGCTCAGTCCGACGTACTGATGTGTGGGCAAGCTGATTGAGCTTTTGACGGAGTCTTTCTACCAAGAGCATCGTTTGAAAAATGGCAAGTGTCCAGGTAGGCATGTGTTCCATTAGTGCATTTCTAACAAAGGAAAACTAACACGAACTTGACAATAATTCGAGAAATTTAATTTCTCTTGCTGTGAAGCACCAGAATCCTGCATGAGAGGCTGCTGATGGTTTTATGAGTGTCTCATCGAGTTCAAGTCAGTGTGAGAAATAGCGCCGGAGATTAAGGAAAAGCTGTAATAGGAACTAAAACCCAATTCTCTCGAGACTGAAATGTTATGGCCATGTGCTTTTCGGGAAGGGTGTTAGTCTGTGTCTGGTGGGTGCATTGATCCCCTGAGACCTCCTCTTCACTGCAGGCTCCCAGGAGCAGGGAGAGCATGGGTGCAAGGAGGAAGCTGAGGTCTGGCGTTGGCAACACCAGTGTCTGGAAAGCAAAGGTGTTTTACTGCTCTAGGCAGAAGGGCCAAGAGAACAAGGCAGGGGTCTCCTGGGAGACTGCTGTCAGCCAGACTTGGCCTACAGCCTACCTGCTGTGTGCCAGGCACTGTGCTAGGCACCAAAGACCCACACACAAACATGCAGGCTAGGAAGAACACTAGTCTCTGTCTTGGGCTAGCCCAGCCTGGCTGATGTGGACAATAGTTTCAATGTGACCTGTGCCTCTTGGCCCCAAGGGAAACAAGGGGACGCCCACGGATATCAGAAGGCCTGGCTTATAGGGAGACAGATGTCCCAAGCTGTGAGGAGCCCCCAGCTCCCTTGCTCTCCTCTGATCTCATACCAGGCAGCCCCTCCAGTGCCAGTTCTTACAGCTGGGTCCTCATCTCTCTGTGGCACCTCTGCCCGGCTGTGGCAGAGAAGCTCCTGCTGGGCCCCTGGGCCCCACCACCCAGCCCTCCCTCCCTGCCCCACGTGCTGTGGGCACGGGGCAGACCTTGTTGCATGGTCCCCAACAAGACTCGACAACCCTCCCAGGGCAGCCCTCAGGGCCACAGATGGTGGGACACCATGGGAGCCACAGAGCCACAGCCAGCAGCAGAAGGCCTCGGTGGTCCTGGGGGTCTTCCCCCTCACAGCAGTCCTGGCCTCACAGAGCAGAGCACAGGTATCAGTAGATCTGAGTCTCCTGCTGGGCACTTGCGCCTGGGGAAGGGGTGGAAATTCCTGCCAGGGCCATCCCCACACACTGCAGGCTGCCTGGCCCTCCTCTCGTGCCCAGCCCAGGGTGAGGAGTCCCCCGTGCTAGGCCACGGCCCCACCACCAACCCAAGCTCCCAAGAGAAGGGCAGCCAGGGGGATGGGCCGCAGAAGCCTAAATCAGCTTTCACGTCTGCCGGTTCTCGCTTCCTTTGAAGTATGGCTCCACTTCGCTTCCCCCTCGTCCCTGTGCCCCATGGCAGGCCTTCCAGGTGTGACTGGGAAGGAGCAGAGGGAAGAGAAGGACCTCTCTGAGTCTCTGTAGCAGTTGTAGGGTTTCAATCCACCCAACACACCCTTTCCGTCGGGACATGTATCCCCACCTCCACTCACCTGGCACGGGGCCCTGTGGTGGCCACAAGTCCCAGGCCGCGAGTGTGGGTCAATCCTGTGACAGCACAGCACTCTGTCCCCCGGCCCCAGGGATGGCTTCGTGGTAGGACACAGGAGGTATGTGTGAAGGTCACAGTTCTGTCCTATGCTTGTTTCCTGGATTCTCAGGGAAGATCGGGTTCCCTTCTCTGGGGTCCCATGCACAGGGATAGTGTGAGCGAGGGGCCATCTTGCAGCCCAGTAGAGCATGCCTTGTGGAGTCCCCCAGACGTCTACAACCTCCTCCACCTTCCTTAGATTTCCTGGTTATGAGCACTTAGACTACCCTCCTTTTTTTAGACCACCCTTAAGGGGGTCCAGTATTTCTGCGTTTCTGTTGCTTAAGCCTGAAAAGGTCCTGTCAAATTCAGCAGGACAGTGTCTTTCGATCTTCAACAGATATCTAAGTGTCCCCTTATGTTCAAATTTCAAGATTCCAGACACCCTCCCTGAGGTCATCTCGAGGGGCTGAGCGAGTGAGAGTCTGAGGATAGATGAATAGGAAGGGGGTTGGTGGGTGCCACAGGAAGTACTGCAGGAGGTCGGGTAGTGGGGGGGTTGGCAGTGGGGACTGTTCTGCATTCTGTGGGTGACAGGAGCTGTGGGTGGCTTTTGTGCAGGGCTCTAACATCCCTGGTGCTCACAGGAACGGGAGCAGTCTGGGGTTAAGCACACAGGAGGCTATTGGTGTCTGGGGTGGAGAGCAAGGATTCTGGGGGTATCCTGAGGGAAGCCCCTGTGGACTTGGCCGCTGCTGCTGCTGCTGCCAGTTGAGGCATCACGGGTGCCACGGTGGGCAAGCGGGCAAAGAGCAGAGGCAGGTGGCCCTGGGTGGCGAGGAAAGGGGCACCCAGTCAGCACCTGGCAGGACTGAAGAGGGTCTGCAGGATTGTCCACTTAGAAACACATCCTTAGAGTTCCAGAGCCCAAAGCAAGGTTGGTCCCCAGAGCCGTCCTCACGCGATCTCTCATTTTACTGATGTCCAAACCAAGGCCAAGCGGCAGGAAGGGACCTGCCAAAGGCCACTTGGTACGTCGCCAGCAGAGCCAGGCCTGGATGGAGGTCAGATGTCCAAAGCCACAGTCCAGAGTCTGCCCCGCTCGCTCCAGCTCCAGCCCATTATGCCATCTCGTTTTTCACTCCAGGAAGTGACCGTGGGAGGCCACTTAGCAGGGAAGGAGGGCCCGCCTGGGGAAGGTGTGCTGAACAGTAAATAACTGGGAGTAAGGGCAGAAGGAGAGCTTTGGTTGCTGTAAATCTCTTCAGAATTTTTAAACCAGTCAGGGAATATTGACATGCATTAAATCCAATAAAACATTCATTTAATTAAACTTTAAGTGATCCAAATATTTGCTGTTTGGTTAATATCTGTGTAGCTGACAGGAGCAGAATTATGATGGTTCTGTCAGTATTCACGCGTTCTAATTTTGCATGAGACTTTCCTACGTGCAAAGTGCACATCTTCAGACATACAAATAAGCACGGCAGCCCTGAGGAAGCAGGCTGGAACCTGCCGTCCCAGCAGCCCTCCCACCTGTCATTTTGCTTCTTTGTTTGGTTGTAGCCTTGTGCTAAACTGTTTGAAATACATGAACTTGGGGTTCCATGGAGGACCCTACATTGCACATAGGTCTTACATCCCAAATGAGACCCCAGCCAACCAGAATACCTCACCTTCCCATCCGTGCCCCCCACCCCCGCACCCTCCGCTTCAATCTACCCAGACATGCCCCTACCATCTTTTAAGGCAGTGGTGGTCAGGGCTCAGGGTACCCTGAGGTGCTTGCTAAAACCAGGATGCCCACCCTGCCACCAGAGTCTTACCAGCCTGAGGTAGAAGGGCAGGAATCTGCATTTCCATCAATTGCCCCCAAGATGGGAGATGTGATGTCCGTGGTGAGGGACCACACCTTGAGAACAGGAGCTCTGTAGCCTAGGGATGTCCTGCCTCCCCCAGGGGCTGCTGCCTGAGGGCTCAATGGCTCTTTTCCCTTGTCCCTGGACTAGAGTTCCAACAGGCAGAGAAAATGTCCTTTCCTTTCGTGACCCGCCAGACTTCTTCACAAGCCCTGCCCACTGGCACTGGGAGGACAAAGTGCGTGAATATTCAGTCCATTGTAAAGCTTAATGGGAGCAGGTCATTCTAACAAGCCTGCATTAAGTAATGCTCTACCTAAGAAAAACACTTCATGCCTCCAGTTCCCACCCAGCATCTCCAGCTGCTCCCCAAACTGGCTTCTGAGTGTGGATAAAACACACAGCGGTCCCCTGCCACCTGCGGTCCACACCACAGACTCCCAGTTACCCTGTCTTGGGTCCTCTCGGTGGAGGTCCTCCCAGGTTCTGCTCTTGATCTGGGGTGCCTCAGCATCTGATGCCCCCCACAGCTTGGCCTCCAGCAGTCCCCACCGGCACTACCACCGGGGAGGGTCCAGGGGTGTTCCCTTAGGGCCTCGGTCCTCAGGCACACAGGTACATAGCACCTCACGGATCTGCCAGTGTGTGGCCAGGAAACTCGGGACTGCTCCATGCCACTCAGGAGCCCAGGGGCCTCTGGCTGTGTGCCATGCCTCATGGGCTCACCCCAGGCGGGAAGGTGGAAGAGGAATTAACTCCCTCCTAGAGCCCCTCTTGCTTCCCCTCACCTCCATGCCATCAGGCACACGCTTCTCACCTGTTCCCTCATCCCCCACAATGCCCTGGGAAGAGCAGGGGAAGAGTCCGATAAGGAAGGCGTATCCCCTCTACACTCGGGGACAGCTCTGAGTCCTAAGGGCCAGCAGAGCACAGAAGAAGCCAGATCCATGTAGCTTGTCCTCCTTTTCCCTCCCTCTATCCCCTGTGAGTCTTCAAAGCCTGGGGTTCGCAATGGAGGATTCGTGCCTTCTCTCTCCCGCCCTGACCAATAATCCTCATGACTCAGAGGTGGGAGGGCAGCAAGTAGGCCATGATTTAAGAGGGAACCTGAAATGCATCACTTTAATGTTTGTAAAATATTATGCTGGGTGCATCGGCATCAATCACTTGGCGCTTATCTTTCCCCTGCGGCTCCTTCACGGGGAGTCACATTTTTCCTGTGCGTGAGTGTCCCCTCTCCATGGGTCTGTTGGCTCCTTTCCTTCCTTATTTCCATTTTCTCCATTTTTCATCCATCCATCCAACAAGCACTGATTAAGCACCTAGTGTATATCTTGTTCATCTTCATGTGCCTGGGGCCGGGCTGCTGACTGACTGTGGTGGGGTAAGAGCTTTGCCGCTCAGCATCTGACCTCACTACACGTGCTGCCACTTCACCTGCTCTGCAGGGCATCCCACCTGCCAGCGTTTGCATTCCGGCCCCTCCCCCACCCACCACCTTCTCCTCCCCACATGTGCTGACAAGAGAGTGTGAGCACAGACATGCTGCCTGGTCACAGTTCACAGGGCTCCCGCCGAGTCCAGGAGGTCAGTTTCTAGCTCTGTGCCTTGCCCCACCCCTGGCAGGGCCTCCAAGTCCCAAAAGAGCAGTGAGAGTGAGGAGGACTCCCGGCATTTTTGCCAGCATCCCAGATAAGCACAGACCCTCAGAGCCAGCCAGCCAGCCTCCCTCAGCTACTACCACCGCAGGCTGATGCCCCAAGTGCTCTCAGTTGTAGATGTGGGGGAGGAGTAGGGAGGAGGCAGTCCCGTAACCGTCACTGAGCTAGTGACTCTCCCTCTAAGCCTGATGGCACGTCGGTATATGAACAGCCTGAGTCCAATTAATTTTCTCATAAATCCCAAATATTTCTAAAAGCCTGTGATTGCAAGCAAATATTTTAGACGCTTCCCATTTGCCTAAAGAATGATCAGTCTTAATGCCAGTCAGCAAATATAAAATGGCAAGGATTAATAATTTGTACAGCCTGAAGCACCCTTCAAAAAAATTAAAGGCTACAGTGCATGGTTGCTGAACAGAAATCCAAATCCAAGTTCAAAGAATCCTCAGACAGAAACAAACCTTCAAAGGTCAGCCAGTTCATTCCCCAAGCTTCAGACAGTGCAACCTTTAAATTGCCCCCAGATGGATGAGAAAGCTGTCAGCTCAGCCAGCAGACCTTGACTGCACTCAGCAAGGCCCAGACTTCATGAGGCCCAGGAGCACAGAGTGGGGCATCCGCCGTACATCTGGCCCCCCCACCGGTCCCTGTGTGATGGCCCACCTTCTGGGCTCAACTCATAAATCCATAGCGCAGATGGTTTCCCTACACTCGCTATGGGTCCTGACTTCTCCGACTCACAGAGATCTTTGAACATTTCCCGTAAGTTGTGGCCTGTCCCCCAGGAGGGAGTGTCCATCAGTGCATTTAGACAGCACGCCGTAATAGTTTGTAGAGAGCCTGAAAGCCCTAGGACGCCTGCCCTGCCGGGAACCCCCGTGGTTGTTTGCTTGTGAGTGGGGACTCCCGATGCTAGTGTGCACCTGAAGATTTTCTCCTTTCCCCCTGCAGAGGTGGTTCAGCTCAGCCTCGCACCCGAGGAGAGGGTCAGCGTGGCCACAGTGACTGTGGGGCTGAGTACCGTGCTGACCTGCGCTATCCGTGGAGAGCTGCGGCCCCCCATCGTCTGGAAGCGCAACGGGCTTGCCCTCAACTTCATGGCCTTGGAAGACATCAATGTAAGTCACTGGGCTCTGACCCTGCATGCAGACCTGCCCCAGTGGAGTAACTGCGAATCTGCCCTGGTGGTGGCAGAGTGAGAGGGTTTCATTTGAACGTCCCACGTTTGATGCCTTTCAAGCCTGTCGTCTGAGAGCTGGAAGTACCAGAAAATCCAAGTCCCACCACATGCAGAGAATAGCCTGGATGTTAGCTGCACGCCCGCCAGCCAGACCCACAGTAGGGAAGGGCACGCTGCCCAGGCAGGCAGGGCGGGCCGGGTGGGAGGTCTCTGTGCAGGCTGCAGCAGCGAAAGCCAAACAGTGGGCATGGGAGTGGAAGGTGAGGGGCTCCGACTGCATGATGGAGCCCACCGTGAAGGAGGCCCACAAGCCCACAGCAAACATGGCCGGACGGGAGGCAGTGGAGCGGGGAGGCCGTCTGGCTGGAAGAACCAAGGGAAACTGCAGAGCCCACACCTGGGGAGGATGGAGACGAGGGGTGAGAAGGAACATGGTTTCCTGTGAGGGCAGGGGTGAACTGCCCAGCATTGGCGGGAGGGCAGGCTCCAGGTGAGGAGGTGGAAGGAAAGTCCAGAGTGGCCTGCCCTGGGGGCCCTGTCGGCTGGGTGTGGGAACGTGTATTTGACATGAGTGGAAGAGAGAGCAGCTGAGTACCCACAACCTGACATGACCAGCAGAAATACTTCTGTACTGGGAGGGCCCGGGCAGCCTGGGCTGGGCTCCCAGTGTCACCCCAAAACCCAGCCTCATGACTTTGAGCAACATCTTAGACTACTCTTCATAGGTATCAGAAAGGGAATGTGAGCAGTCCCTCCCTTTCATGGGGCTTGAAAAATAAAGGGAATCATTCAGGGATATGTGTGGGCCAGATTGAAGTTCATTGAGAAGACAGAGTGACATCACCGATGCAGGGCCCTGCCAGGACAACTGATAGGTCTTAGCCACAGTAGGGGGCATCTCAGTTTCAGGCAGAAGAGGGGGGCATTCTGGTCTTCTTGGCTTAGTCAAGCAAGCTGGCACAGAATGGGATGCTTGGCTCTGAGAAGGAAGACCTGTGGGATGCTTGGTCAGTTCCATGAACATCTCTAAGGTGGTGAGGAAGGAACTAGGGCCGTAGGAGCCAGTCTGGGCTGTGTGACCCCATGAGTTCAACAAGCACACAGGGCCAGGGTGCTCCCCCAAAAGAAACCAGTTTGGACTGCTGAGATAGAACACCATTACATCCATCACAGCATCCCCAAAATGGAGTGAGCCATCACAGGAAGCAGTGAGCTCCCCATTCCTAGAGGAATGCAAGCTCAAGCAGGACCGTGGTCAGCAATGCTACTAGCCACAGGAGGGCAAACTAAATCCTATGACCTTGAAGATTCCTCCCAACTGCAAGATTGCTTTGTGGGGAGAAATCCCAGTACAAAATTCTGTAGAAACCACCAAGTTGGGACTCTACTACTCATTTGCTGCACCCTGGAGATCATGGGGTGAGCAGATGGGGAGAGGCAGACCACCGTGGGGATTCTGTCTTGGGCACAGCTGGGCAAGGAGTCTCCCTCTCCCTGTCACATGGGGCAGGAGTATTTCCTTGCCGTTTCCCCACAGTGCTGAGCACAGCCTGAATCCCACCCGTCTCCGAATGTCAGTGCCAGCACAACCCTGGTGGGGGGTGGATGGACAGAAGCTGAGTGGGCACAGTCCTTTGTCTTCTGAGCCTGAGGTGCCCAGGGCTTGTCTGGGATCTTAGCAAGGAGAGGTAGTGTTCTGTTTGCCATGATTAGAGTCGGCGGAGGTGTTGGGGTGCACAGACTTGTTTGTGCAAGAGCTCTCGGGGTGGGGCACCAGCTTTAAACTGTTTTTGGCCAGTGGTGATTAATTCAAAACTAGGACAGATCTGCCCGTGTCTGTCTGAACTTCCATGTGCATTACTTGATGCTCTATTTAAAGGCACCAGAAATAAAGGCGGAGGCAGAACTCTTAATGCACTTGCCATCGGTTAATTAAATTACTTTGAGTGTTTTTCCCCTCCCTCGAACATGCCTCCAGCATCAACTCAATTGCATTTCCACTTTTCACAGTGAGGTTAGCAATTTGGGTTAATTGTGGGTGCAACTGGAGATTAATGGCCTCTTATTACCTCCCTGGAAACACTTGCTGTTCATGGTCAAGTCAGCAGCCTGCAAACAGGCAGGGCCTTGTACTGCCCAGAAACCCCTACGTGGGGGCACAGGGCAGCACCAGCCCCCCAGGGATGCTCACCAGAAGCCTGCAGGTGTGGGACACACACATACACACACACACACACACACAGAGGCCTCCCTCTGCAGTACAGCCTGCCGGAGCACAGCACAAGCTCTGAAGACAAAAGGATCTGGGTTGAAGCCTCAGCTCTACCACTTCCTAGTTGAGTGAATTTGGAAAGAGTACTTGACTTCTCGAAGGCTTGGGGTCCTCCTCTGTGACATAGACCTAAATAATAACTCCTGCCTCAGAGGGTCAGAGTGAGGACTGAGTGAGAAGACACATGGGATCGTCTTAGCATACAGTGTTCCAGGCAAACTATTATCCCTCTCTTCATCGTTATTACTATTACTTATATTACTATCATCATTATTATTACTACTGCTGCTGCTGCCAAACAACATTCCCGGCCCCTTGCAGCCTGAGTTCCCAAAAGGCAGCCAGCAGTAGCCCCAGGAGGCTCCCCAGGCAGGGAGATGTGACCCTGAGGTATCCACATCAGCCTCGGACACATGGACCAGCCACCTCCAGCAAGCCCAGAGCAGCCCTGCGGAAGGCATTGAATTTCTGTGAGTCTGTGGGGGAACGGGGAGGATAATATCCTCCTTCCACAGGCATTTTCAGGCTGAATGTCTGTGTGAATCACGTAGCCCATGCCCGGCACACACCAGGTGTTCTTACATGGCATTCCCGCTCTGGGGACAGTGACAACAGCGGCCCTAGAAGGAAATCAGCCAAGAGATGAGGAGGGCATGGGGAGTCGGGGAGCATGGTGGGGAGTGGAGGGGGGCAGCCCCAGTGGAATGAAGATGGAGGATTGATGAGTTCTAGAGCCCCTTGCCGACCCCGCCCACTGCAGCACCAGACGGAACAGCACCGCCCGCTGTTAATTAGCGCCAGGCACGGAACGACGCACCTACAAACCCCCAAGGCAGGCGGATGAGAGAGCACTGCGAGGTGTGGGCCTCCTTTCTTTGTCATTTGTACGAGACATCTTGATTGGCAACAAAATATTAATCACTTTTTCACTACTCTCTTAATGAGAAGCTTTCATGGGCAACAAAATATTAATTTGTCTTGTCTTATCTGTTAAGAATTCTGTTAATGAATTCAGTCACAGAGCCATTACAGAATGCCATCCTAATGACACATGTAATTAAACTTTTCTGACTTGCAAACATCAAGGATGCCTCGAGCTTCAGAATCATATTTGATCAGAAAGTAAATGGACCCCTCTAGCCCGGAGCCAAGTGAGAAGGAGCCTCTCGGATTCCCCACTCGCTGTCAGGAGCGCTCCTGAGTCACCCCATATGTGCGTGGCTGTCCAGATGGTGTACAAGGGAAGTCATCCCCTGCATTCGCCAGGGCTGGGGACTCGCAGGCCCTAAGCCAGAGTGTGGAGCAAAGACACTCTCCCCAGCCCCGAGGGTGACCACGTATCCACAAGCACAGAATTACAACACAGTACTACCTGTTGTCTATTAGAAGAGGTGAGGCAGAAGAAGGAGCAGTTCTGGCTTCAGGGCACAGGGATAAGCAAGAGGGAGGTATAGAGTGGCAGGATAGGGCCAGAACCTGACAGGTATTGATTATTAACCTAAAGGATCTTGGCCACTCCCTGTGGGCAGTGGGAGCCTTAGTTTTTTTTGTTTTTGTTTATTAACATATAATGTATTATTTGTTTCAGGGGTACAGGTCTCTGAATCATCAGTCTTACACAATTCACGGCACTCACCATAGCACATACCTTCCCCAGGGTCCATCACCCAGCCACCCTCTCCTTCTCCAACCCCTCCACTCCAGCAACCCTCAGTTTGTTTCCTGAGATTAAGAGTCTCTTATGGTTTGTCTCCCTCTCTGGTTTCATCTTGTTTCCTTTTTCCCTCCCTTCTCCTATGATCCACTGTCTTGTTTCTCAAATTCCTCATATCAGTGAGATCATATGATCATTGTCTTTCTCTGATTGACTTATTTCGCTTAGCATAATACCCTCTAGGTCCATCCACTGTCCATGTCATCCACTGCGAGATTTCAGGGGTATTTATGGCTACATAGTATTCCATTGTATATATATACCACCTCTTCTTTAGCCATTCATTTGTTCTTTCTAGGTTCTTTCCATAGTTTGGCTATTGTAGACATTGCTGCTATAAACATTCGGGTGCACGTTCCCCTTCAGATCACTACATTTGTATCTTTAGGGTAAATACCCAGTAGTGGGATTGCTGGGTCCTAGGGTAGCTCTATTTTCAACTTTCTGAGGAACCTCCATGCTGTTTTGCAGAGTGGTTGCACCAGCTTGCATTCCCACCAACAGTGTAGGAGAGTTTCCCTTTCTCTGCATCCTCGCCAACATCTGTCATTTCCTGACTTGTTAATTTTAGCCATTCTGACTGGCGTGAGGTGGTATCTCATTGTGGTTTTGCTTTGTATTTCCCTGATGCCGAGTGATGTGGAGCACTTTCTCCTGTGTCTGTTGGCCATCTGGAGGTCTTCTTTGGAGAAATGTCTTCATGTCCTCTGCCCATTTCTTGATTGGATTATTTGTTCTTTGGGTGTTGAGTTTGATAAGTTCTTTATAGATTTTAGATACTAGCCCTTTATCTGATATGTCATTTGTGAATATCTTCTCCCATTCTGTCAGTTGTTTTTTGGTTTTGTTGAACTGTTTCCTTTGCTGTGCAAAAGCTTTTGATCTTGATGAAGTCCCAGCTGGGGAGTGACATCGTCAGAAGTTTGTCCTGCGAGAATCCGGAGCCCCTTCTAGCCTAGGACTATATCTACAAACAAGGAGAACCCCGGATACATCAGGCCCAGAAACAAAAGGAGCCTGCTGGTGTGGGGGAGGCGTCCTTCTCCTCGGTAACTTCCCTAGTGGCAGGAGTTCCGACTGGAGCAATGGCCAGACTGGGCAGGGCTCCCTGCTAAGCAGCTAAACACTGTTCCCTCAGTTTCTTAAGGATGCCGGGAGGTTCGGTGTGGAACTGGTGTGCAAGCCACCCCTTTGCAGGAGGTCCAAGCCTCACTGCAGCCCAGGGCCTGAGGGACAGGGCCTCAGCTGCAGCTGGGAAAACAACCCCACCCCCTCCACCCAGGATAGAACAAGGCTGAGAGCAAGAGCGCAGAGCCCCAGAGATGGGCAAAAACCAGCGGCACCAGGAACCCTGCTGCACCTCTAGGCAGGGGGCCCTGGATTAGCCTCCTCCTTCTGTTTGTTTGATGAGGAATCAATAAGACCTGTGCGTTACTTCCTGGCCAACCGCTGTTTATTTACTAGAGCAGTGGTGGGTCCCGGTGCCTTGAGACCTGGCCCCGTGACTTCCCACCTCACCCAAGGCCTATTGCCCCCCTCATAAGCTGAAGGAATGTGGGGGTAAGCAGGCCCAGCAGACCCTCCTGTCCTGGCCTTGGGCCAGAGCTTGAGCTCCAAGCTGCTGTCCAGGAACGTGCCTGTGCTGATGGGACAGGGGACCAGGCCTTGCCCCACAGGCCCTCCCAGCGTGAACCTGTGTTGATGTGGTCAGATGGGGAAGGGCCCTCTATCACTCCCAGGGACCACACCCAGAACCCCTGGGGGAAGCTTATCATCAGGAAGAACTGTGCCTCAGGAGGCAGTAGGATGCTGGCCTGCTGGCCTCCACGGGGACCCAAAACAGAGAGGGGACCAACAAGGTTAACATTTGAGGATTCTCCAAGCCGTGAGGTCATACAGTCCTATGATGGGACAGGGACCTCCGGGACACAGGAATCCCACAGAAATGTGAGGACAGCCGCTGACCCCACCGGGACCCTGGCTTTTTCACCTGGGCCACAGAGCCTCGGCCTTCCCTGGCGAGGTCCCTGCACAGGCCCTGTCTCCTGTGGGCTCACAGCCAGGCTTTGGGGGCCCATCTCAGAGGCAGATCCACGCACCCCTCCCTGTACCCTGACCTCCATACTAAGTACACTGGGGGTTGAGAGGGAAGGCTGACTGCAGAAACTGAACGTGCAAACCCCTTCCAGGCCTTAGCCTTCCGCCCAGATCACGCAGCAACCGCTCAGGGTGAAGAAAGTCCACAAAGCTAGTCCACACCTCCTTCCTCTACAGCATCACCTGCCCTCCCCTCGTGACTGCCTCCCCCATCCCTTATTACCTCAGGGACAGGAGACCTGCCCATGAGGGGAGCAGAAGCAGGGGAGGACATCCCCGGGGTGACAGGACAAAGCTGAGCTGCTAAATCCTTGCTAGAGTTGACACGGGAGTTCTGACCCATGTCCGGGGGCCAAGTGTCATGCCCATCCCTTCACAAGCAGCATGTCATCTACCTCTTGTCACAACTCCATGAAGCAAATGGGGTAGAGTAACTCTGAGACTCTTGCCAAGGCTGCAGCCAGCCTTGCTCTGGGGACATAACACCCCACAACCAGCCTTGCCAAGGCTTCGCTGCAAGGGTGCTGGCCCTGCCTCCCCGCTGTGGTGCCCAGACCCCCTGCAGGACATGGCCACACTGGGTGTGGCCCCATGGGGCCGGGGCTGCAGGGTTTCATGAGCCCATCGGTCTCTGCCCCAGCAGGAGCAGGGGGCAGAAGGCTCTGAGCGCAACAGACGGAACTGCTTGGCCAGGAGAATCTCAGAGAGAGGAAACATTTTTCTATTGTATTCATCTTTTTCAAAAGGGGGTGTGGGGACCCTATAAAAAAACCAGTATCTCTGAAATGATTTGAAAGAGCCCCTCTTTTCTGTTGGGTTTTTTCCTTTGCCAAATCTCGTTAGTAGGGGCTTTCGGATGTCGGGAGGCGGAATACGGTGAAAAACAAAACCCATTAGAAGAAAGTATTTGTGGCAGTGTTTGAAGGATGTGTTAAAAGGTTCACTTTTTTCCCATGCCTAAACGGTGTAAAACCAGGGACAAATAACTCTAATGAAGCATATGCTCTCAGCCAGCTCCGCTTTGGAAGTGAGTTATTAAAAAGACCAGAAGAGAATGATTTAGGAGCTCATGACTCATTTAATTTTTATTGTCTTTATATGAACCAGTCATGAATCCATTGTAAAAAGATGAGAGGCATTTGATTAGCATGGAGAGCTATTTGCAACACGATAGACAGTGGTTGTAGGTTCTGCATTAAAATAATCTCATTAAATGCTTGGATACATTTTGTTTTAAAATCTTGGAAAACACTATACTTGAAGCACTCAAAGGCTTTGGCCAATTCTTTCCGCTTGTGTCAGAAACCCTGGTTGCAAACAAACATCCGGCTCTTTTGAGCTTTGGGTGAGCTCGACCCTCTAGGAGGATGGGCCAGAGCCCCAAGAGGTGGGCCCAGACCCAGGATCCGGCAGCCTGCAGAACTCGCTGTGGGCTCTGCCCCACCAGGTGCCTCTACTGGGCCATTGCTTTCCCAGGGGTCTCTTTGGGGTCACCTCTCTTCCCTCATAGTACTGACTTCAAAGCTTAACTGTGCTCAGTGACCACTTGTGGCCCCAGGTCACAGGGACAAGGTCCCTCAGGGAGGTTCTGATCTACCTTCTAGACCCTGGGTGCAGAGCTCCATGCAGCTGCCCTGTCTCGGCTCTCTGGCCCAGCCCCACTCAAGGGAGCTCTCGCTCAGCCTGTAGACAGGCTTTATTAACTGCAGACAATAGTGCAACCGTGAGCCTCATATGCACCTCTTAGCACACGTGTAAGTAGGTGTATAAGATAAGCTCTTAGAAGTGGAATGATGACGTCCAAGGGTAAGCATGATTTCAGTGCAATGGGTATCACCAAATCTCCCTCCAAAAAGGCCGTACAGTTTATACTCCATCCAACAGTGTCCAGGCGCACCTTGGAGATGCTGAGGGTTCAGTTCCAACCACTGCAACAACATGAACATTCAATAAAGGAAATACCGCCATCAGAGGAGTCAAATGAAGTTTTTGGTCTCCAGTACTTATAAAATCTATGTTTATGCTATACTGGAGTCTCTTAAGTATGCACTAACATATGTCTAAAAAAAGTACATACTTAATTAAAAAAATGCTTTCTTGATGGAAAAATGCAAACCATCCTCTGAGCTTTCAATGAGTAGCAATTTCTGGTCACAGATCACCATAACAAATATAATAATGAAAAAGCTTGAAATAGTGCAATAATTACTAAATGTGACACAGAGACATGAAATGAGCAAATGCTGTTGGGAAAGTGGTGCCAACTGACTCAATCTACACAGAGCTGCCACAAACCTTCAGTCGGTTTAAAAAAAAAAAAAGGAAAAAGAAAAGAAAAGAAAAACCACAAAATCTGTGAAGAGCTTAAAGCACTGTATCAGGAGAAAAATTCCTGATTCCAGGCCTTCTTGGTCCCTAAAATGAGCCATGGAAGGAAATTTTTTTTTAAAGATTTATTTTTTTATTTGAGAGAGAGAGAGAGAGCACAAGCAGAGGGAGCAGCAGGGAGAGGGAGAAGGCGGCTCCCCGCTGAGCAGGGAGCCTGATGCAGGACTCGATCCCAGGACCCTGGGATCATCACCCAAGCTGAAGGCAGACGCTTCACTGACTGAGCCACCCAGGTGTCCCTAATGGATACTCCCTGCAGTGTTTCAAGGACAGCAAGAATGCCAGTGGGTGCAAGGGCTGTGTGTGTGGCTCAGGTTAGAGTTGCTGATAAGGCCTTCTCAGACAGGGATTCATGATGCAGCATCCCCCTGGGAGGGTGGCAGCTCCCCCAGGAGAAGGCAGCAGGTTAGAGGCAGTCTGGAACTTCAAGTGATCGCTGCAGTGCCTTGTGTCACCTGAGGCCCTCGCTGTCCCAGCTGGGCTCACCAGGCTGATCAGCTAAGGATCCACGGCCTACAACTCCCCAGAGGGCCCCATGAGCTGCACTCATCCACGTGATACCCTGGAGTCTTAGAGTCACAAGGTACCTGTCCTCCGGCCTCTGAGGGGGGACACGCTGAGTGCTCAGAACCATGACTCCGACATGAGCTTTCTGGTACAAGTGCCTAGCCCCCTGTGTGCACTGGGACATGCAACTTTGCCCACAGGCCAAACGTGCAGCATCCACACAACTGGGTCAGAATCCCCCTGATAGAACAGTGGAGCTGACCACAAAGTTAGAGAGACAGTCAACCCAAGACCTCCCCCACTCTGGCATCCAGCACGAGTTTGGGGAGTGCACAAAAGTACCTTCCGGTTGAATAATTTGCCAGAAGGACTCAACTCACTGAGAATGCTTAGAAGCGCATTGATGGTTTATTACAGGGGATAAGTGTAGGTTAAAATCAGCCAAGGGGATACATAGGACATTCCCCAAGAGCTCTCCATTCTGGACATTCAGAACCCCAACAGCTCTCAACAGCATGCACATCTCTGGGACCTCCGCTCAGCTCACAGACTAGGCTATATGCTCTGTAAGGCCTCAAATCTCAGCCTGAGCCTCTGGACCGTAGTGTCCATCCATGACTTGAGGGCATCCTGTGAAATTCCCGGGGCTCCTCAAAGCCTGCAAAGCCCCATCCTCTCTGCTACCCTAGCTCTCAAATTCCAGGTACTTCAAAGGCCCTGGATTCTGACCTCTTCTCCATTGCCGTGGTTCTCCGTGCTGTGGTCTGGAAAATGCCCTCTGACAGAGGGCTGGAGTGAGTGTGGACCTCACCTCAAGTTTTCTGTCTCTCAAAGATCAGAGACTGTGCTTAAAAAGGTTGCGTCCTATATTTAATCTATTTTTAGAGTTAGGCTGATGTAAGTCTGATACATGTTTCTCTGTTTTACCCAGAATTTGAACTCTTTTATTCTCTGTACACTCTTGTTTGTGTAGAAACCTCCATCTGTACCAGGTGTGAATGTTTGTATCCCAGCAAAATTCGTATGTGTACACCTAGTCCCCATTGGAAGGGTATCTGGTGGTGGGACTGTGGGGAGGTGATTAGGTCATGAAGGTAGAACCCTCCCGAATGGGATTAGTGCCCTTATAAAAAGGGAGAGTCTGCCCTCGCCCACTGTGCATGGCTATAGCAAAAAGACGGACAGCCTTCCAAGAAACCAGGAAGCAGGCTCTCACCAGACACGGAACCTGCCAACACCTTGGTCTTGGACTTGTAGCCTCCAGAACTATGAGAAATTTCTGTGGTTTATAAGCGAAAAAAAAAAAAAAAAAAAGCCAAGGGAAGAAGCACCATTGGGTAGAATCCAGGGTGATCCAAACACAGAGCCTCCATTGTTCTCTCCTGGTGCAGTGACACATGTAGCCTGTTCCCAGCACTGATGTGTAAGGACGGGTATAACAT
Organism: Lutra lutra; assembly: GCF_902655055.1. Classification (NCBI taxonomy): domain Eukaryota; kingdom Metazoa; phylum Chordata; class Mammalia; order Carnivora; family Mustelidae; genus Lutra; species Lutra lutra. The sequence goes on along the minus strand of NC_062282.1, from coordinate 72,635,868 downwards.
ATTGCCTGCTGGTGAAGCTCACCCAAGCCTGGTGTGCAGAGCTGCTGGTAGAGCTTGGTCATGTCCTGCTCACATGAATGACGTCTAGCTGCTTGGGGAGACACAAATGTCATTGCATGGCGCAGAGCCTCCCTCCATCATAAATCGTGTATCTGGTAGCCTGGTGGCCAAAGCCCCCAGGCAGACAAAGGCCAGACCTCTCTCTGGATGACGTTACTTCTTCACTAGCCTTTCCTTCAGGGCTCCCCGAGAGCCAGCACCCTCGGCTAACATGCCTCCATCTGCTCAGCAAACACCGACTGAGCCACGCACTGGGGACAATATGGTGGTCCGCAGAGGGATGAGGTGCCTCCTCGTGGGCACTCAGAGTCACAGGAAAGACTGATCGTAGAAACCCAGGTCAGCCAGTGATAGTCCCTGCGGTCCGAGGGAAGCCAGGAGCCCTCCCCACAGTGACTTCTCTCACACCTGTGGCTCCCTGGCCTGGGGCCTGGGATGGAGCCAGAGAACAGACCAACCTTGGGGGCTCACAATGCACGTGACCGTCCATAGCAGCTCCCTGCCCAGAGGCTCAGCAGCTACTTAGGGATGGCTTCAAGCTGCAGGGACTTTTCAAGAGAACTCTGAGCAAGTATGTACAGAGTGGCAAGTGTGTCCTTTAAGAGTCTGGAAGGAAGTGACCAGCACCGTGTAGGTCGGGGTGGTCCGCAGGAGAGCCAAGAGGTGGGCAGTGGAGGCGGCATGAGTGTGCACATGCACGCTCATGTGTACTGTGTGTCTTCCATGGGTGTTTGTGTGTGCCCCCCACTCTGGGGTGCCTCTGGTCCCTGCTTGGTTTGGATATCGGCCATGTGAGAGCAGACACCTCTGAGGCCAGCTGTCACCAAGGGGCTGCATGTTCAGTGCTGGGGTCCATTCTGTTAAAGTGTTTGTGCAGGAGGGATGTGAGAGATAGTGGATTCTGGGGGCCAGAATCAAACTAGCATGGAGGAAAGACCCTCTCCTTGACTCCATCCTCCCCAAAGAGAGCCAGGACCGAGGGCTCCTGAGAACATGGCTTCTGAGAAGGGCAGAGCCGGAAAGGCTTGGAATAAATGTGTCTACACCGAGTCCTAACTTGCAGCATTGACAGTACCATTAACCTGAACTCTGAAATCACCCTGGAGTCCTTGTGTTTAGCATTTAGTAACTAAATATTCCACATTGATGGCTCATTTTCATATTACTTAAACCCGAGTCCCATGCATCACTATGACAACGTTCCCCATCTCACCTCTGCTTAAATATTGTTTAATACTTAAGTCTCATTTAATTACTTTCTTTATTAAGGGCAGATACTTACAAAATAGCTTTTTAAAAGACAAAAACTATGCCTTTTAGTAAAATTGTCTCTTTCCCAAAGATGGATGTGTATCAGTACAAAGAATGGTCTAATCTGGCATCTGTTTATTTCTGGAAGGAACCTTGATTTTGCTAATACATTTCTATGCATCAGAACCAAAAAAAAAAAAAAAAAAAAAACCCATCCATAAAAAGACAATTACAGAGATGCAATCAAGCATTGATAGCAGTATTCAGAAACATCTCAAAGAACATTCAGGAGAGAAAGGATTACAGGTTTAGTTTTATGTAGCTTCTTATAAATCAATTTTTAAAGGAATTTCCCCACATCCAATTTGATTTCCTACTGAAATTTGATTTCAGTAGGCAGTATTCATGTTCCAGAAAACCATATGCACTTTGTTCTATAATTATATGATGCCTATTATTTTAGCCCAGAGACATTATTTTATTTATTCCACAGTCAGCTTCTCCCCAGAGCCTAAGTCACAGGCTGGTAATGAGTTCGGTGCTCAGAGGAGAACCGTCATGTATCTAGCATCCCCTTGTGCACTCGAAGAACTGACATGCACCCCCCAGCCCCTGAGCGATCACCCAGGAGTTTCACCTTGTCCACCAGCAGCAATGAGGAGAAACAGACGGAGAGGTTAAATGATGTTGTTAGGGGCTCACCAGAAGTCAGCAACTGAGTTTGAGATGGCTTACGTGGGCTTTTCCCCCTCTGCCTGCTGCTCTTTGTGGAGCCTTCTCTTTGGCCAGTGTCCACATGCCCTGGCCTGAGGAATGCAACGTGGAGAAGGAGACACAGGGTGGGGAAGCAGGGGCACCGTGCTTGGGATCAGTTCTCTGCCTTCCTGCCAGCCACCTCGTTTTGATGCCCCATCACTGGCAACATTCAGGTGGATGGGAAGGCAGGAGGTGGGCGCCTCCATCACCAAACCCAAAGAACCAGAACACAATCCCTGCAGAAGGCCTAGCTCAGCATCTCATGCCATCCATTTACTGAGTATCTACTGAGGGCTCACTTGAGAGCTCACATCCTCATCAGGCAGAGACAGATGCAAATGGTATGCTAAGTGGTAGTAAGTCCAGAAAACGGGAAGTGACAGGTGGGGTGGGGGTTACAGATAGGGCGGGCAGATAACATTTGGGCAGACTTGAAAGAGGGGGGTGCAAGCCAGACTGACAGTCTGGGGGAGGGGGCAGGATGCCTGGCACATAGGCAACAACCAGGGATCACAGTGTCGGAATGGAATGACCAAGGGAGAGTGGAGGAGGTGGGGATGGCAAGTCATCCCAGCAGACCCCCTAGGGCTGACTTGGGGTGAGGGAATAGGGTCTGGCTGCTGTGTAGAGGACAGAGTGGAGGGGCAGAGGTAGAGGTCCCCGCTGTTCCCCCAGATGAGAAGATGGTGCCTTAAACCACTGGTCACAGTGGAGGGGGTAAGAGAAGGTAGACTCTGAATACATTGTGAAAGAGAGCTCTGCTTCCTCACTGTATGAGGACTGGGCTTTGTCTTGTTTTCTGGCTTGGGTTTTTTCCTGAGGATTATACAAGGCTTGAGGGATGTTTGGTCCATGTGACCACATAGCGTCACCCAAGGAGCACCAACAGCAGGGGCCGCCAGAACCCGAGCCCAGCTTCCAGTGCGTCCTGCGAGGACTTGAAGGCTCAGAGAGGCAGACAAGGCAAAGTGCCAGGGGGCCCCAGCGCCAGCCCCCACCAGCAGCTCTGGGATTACGCTTCGGGATGGAGTTTGCCCTGGAACCAAGCCGGTGAGGTATCAAGGGCTTCCCACAGAGAGAGCTGCACCAGCTTCCCTGCCCTATTTTCCAGCTGCCACCTGCCATGGAGCCTCTAAGCAAAATACATTTTCCTCCAGACTTAGGTTTTGACACACAAACAGCTTAGACCAGAAATATGTCAGCCCAGAATTGACTAACCATTAACTTTTCATAAGCAACTCAGGTATGAACCCTTTATGACTCTGTTATGACACAGGACAAATCAGCTATCTGGTGTTTTATTTTTATTATCGAAGCTTCTGCAGAGTGATAGGAATGGGGCTTTTTTAAGCAGAGCAATGCTTCAGAGAGAAAACTCCCAGGGCTCTCACAACAATATTTTACTCCATCGGGATCTTTTTTCTGATCATGAAAGCGGGCTGCATGCATCCACGATCCCCCTTCCCACCCCGTGCCCTCTGCCAGGCTTCCTTCTGGGTCTGCACCCCCCCACCAAGCTAATTAGCCAAAAAGCATCCTTAAAGGACTCAAGATGGTGTCAGTGAGGCCCTCTGGAGTGTGAGCAAGGCAGAGGGTCAGTGGGTCAGCTGCTCTGTGGTTGCCCTCAGACAACCCCTGTGACACAGTGACTGGTGGCCTTCCCTCCCTCCCACGACCACAATGCTTCTGTGGAAAAGGGCACAGGGAATGGCAAGAGGGATGGTTTGGTGTTGGCTCTAGGAGGTCAAGAGGAGTTTTGTAGGTCCTGCTAATAATAAGAAGAAAAGTGGGGCGCCTGGGTGGCTTAGTTGGTTCAGCATCTCCTTTGGCTCAGGTCATGATCTAGGGTCCTGGGATCGAGTCCCGAATCGGGCTCCCTGCTCAGCGGGGAGTCTGCTTCTCCCTCTCTCTCTCTGCCCCTCACCCCTTCCCCCTACTTGTGCATGCTTTCTCTTTTGCTCACTCTGCTCTTTCAAATAAATAAAATCTTTAAAAATAATAATAATAGGGGCAAGGTTGTCGAGAGTTTTCTTACAGAACCCCTGGCATCTGCCCCTCCTGGCTCTCTTTGCTGTCCCTTCTCTTGCTCTTTGTTTGCCCTCATTTTCCTCAGTAATGTTTCCCTTCTTGAGTTATTCAGGTCTCTGCAAGGCACCTAGAACTATTTTGGGACAAAGTGGATCTGACCCATGGTAGGCCATCTATCCCTGCAGGCCAACCTGTCCTACCACCTATTTTTTTTTTTTTTTTTTATAAAATTTCACTGGGGCGCCTGGGTGGCTCAGTCAGTTAAGCGTGTTGACTCGGTTTTGGCTCAGGTCGTGATCTCAGAGTCATGAGATCGACCCCTGCCTCCAGCTCTGTACTCAGCACGGAGCAAGCTTGGGCTTCTCTCTCCCTCTCCCTCTGCCCTCCTCCCCACCCCACTCAGTCATTTGCTCTCTCTAATAAATAAATCTTAAAAATAAATAAAATTTCATTGGAACTTAGAGACGCTCATTAATTTATATATTGTTAATGTTTATCTTCATGCTACAAGGCAGAGTTAAATAGTTCACAGAAACCCTATGGCCCACAAAGCCAAAAATATTTGCTATCTGTCCCTTTAAGAAAAACTTTCTCATTCTTTTTTTTTTAAAGATTTTATTTATTTGACAGAGAGAGATCACAAGTGGGTGGAGAGGCAGGCAGAGAGAGAGAGGAGGAGGAAGCAGGCTCCCTGCAGAGCAGAGAGCCCGATATGGGACTCGATTCCAGGACCCTGAGATCATGACCTGAGCTGAAGGCAGAGGCTTAACTACTGAGCCACCCAGGTGCCCCTCCCGTTCTTGTTTTAATTCTAGTTAGTTAATGCACAGTGCTATATTAGTTTCAGGTGTACAATCTTGTGATCCAGTGCTTTCTCCCACCACCCGGTGGTCATCACAAGAGCTCTCCTTAATCCCCATCCCCTATTTCACCCATCCCCCCACCAGGACCTTCCCCTCTGGCAGCCATCAGTTTGGGTTCTTGGTTTGCCTCTTTCTAATTTTTTTTCTTTGCTTTCTTGTTTTGTTTCTTAAATTCCACGTGTGAGTGTATTCATACAGTATTTGTCTTTCTCTGACTGACTTATTTCACTTAGCATTATACTCTAGCTCTGTCTATAGTCTTGCAAGCAAATGGCAGATATTCTCTTTGATGGCTGAGTAATATCCCATTGTATATATATATAGACCACATCTTCTTTATCCATTCCTCTATCAATGGACACGGGTTGTGTCCTGTTTGGTTATTATAGGTAATGCCGCTATAAACATGGGGGTGCATGTGTCCCTTTCAGTTAGTATTTTTGGATTCTTTGGGTAAATACCTAGCAGTGCAATTGCTGGATCATAGGGTAGTTCGAACTTTAACTTCAGCGAAACCTCCATACTCTTTCCACAGTGGCTGCACCAATTTGCATTCCCACCAACAGGGCAAGAGGGTTCCTTTTTCTCCACGTCCTCATCAACACCTGTTGTTCCTTGAGTTGTTGATTTTAGCCTTTCTGACAGGTGTGAGGTGATAGCTCATTGTGACTTTGATTTGCATTTCCCTGATAAGTGATGAGGAATATCTTTTCATGTGTCTGTTGGCCATCTGTTTATCTTCTTTGGAGAAATGTCTGTTCATGTCTTCTGCCCACTTTTTAATTGGATTATTCTTATTTTATAAGAAAAACTCGCAGAGCTGCTCAGCAGGTGGACAAGAGCCCCCAGGAAACCAGCCAAGCAGGCTGAGGATTAGTAGTAGGAGGGAGCCCAGTTCATGGAAAACAAGAGGAATGAGTGGGAAGGTGTTTCAGCCCAGCCTCACAGAGAGTGTGAATCAGGCCTTAATTGGATAAACAAGGTTCAGGCCAATAACATGGAAGAGAGAGGGTGTTCCTGCAACCCTGGCCGGCCTGGCCCTGCCAGCAGCTCTGGCCAAACACGTGGGTTTGGCCACAGGGTTTTTGTTTTCCTGGAAAAGCAGGAGCCTGGGCTCTCCTTCCCAGCCTACTCACTAGGGAGGCCAACCTGATTGTCTTCCTCACCCTGTACAGGACTTTGGAGAGGACAACTCCCTCTACATCACCAAAGTGACCACCGTCCACATGGGCAACTACACGTGCCACGCCTCCGGCCACGAGGAGCTCTTCCAGACCCACGTCCTGCAGGTGAATGGTTAGTAAATGGCTCCATGCATGTCGTCCCCTCTAAGTGCTCCCCAAACGCTGCTCACAGCAACCGGCCCCACTCCTGTATTCTAAAAGATGTGTCCGAGTCCAAGATAGCCCACCTATCTCATTGTAGTCTCATAAGTAAAGTGGAGCAGTGGTAAAAGGGCAGAGTTGGCCAACAAGTTTGTCAGTCGGCTTCCCCCGGAGACCTCCCCTGAGGAGGTGATGGTGGTGCCAGGGGCGAGTCCCTCAGGCTGATTGCACTCAGCAGCTGAGGCTCCGGCAGACCCTGTAGAAGATGCCAGGCCCTCCCATGGTGATGGCCGGCAGCCGGGCTCTGGGATCCAGGGAGTAGTGGACACTGTCTAAAACACACCACTGCCCTTTCAGGGGCGTGCGCCCATGTCACTTGTCCATGGGGAGACACGACTTCCTCCACGGGGGGCTGGTTCCCATCTCCCTCCTGGAGGGGCTCAGCAATCCACAGCCGGGGCCCAGCCAAGACAGAAACTGAGCAAACTCGGGAGGTTTTCGTTGCTTCTCACGGACCCCCGTGTTGCCAGAACTCCTAGAAACAGGGAATTATTAACCCCTCTTGAGGACACCAACAACAAACTAAAATAGCCAACGATTTCTGAGCACTCACCCTGGCCACTCCCTGCGCTAACACATCCCATAGGCTTTCCCGGTCAGTACAGTCTAACCCATTATGGCTAAATCTCTAGGTAAGGTCCCTTGTCTGCAGTCACACCATGGTGGGAGTCTTCCCAGACCCAGCACTGCGCTTTGATGTCTGTGTCACACTGCTGGCCTGTCCAGCCTGGCCCCTCTGGCCATCAGAACAGACAAGGCGTCCCCGTGCCTTGGCAGACCTGCACCCCACAGAAGTTAGCCGTGTCCAGCCAGACCTAGCAGGGCTTCACTCCTCGTCCTGAGCAGGGTGTTCGTGTGTCGGTGTGGAAACTTCTAGTCAGCCCTAGATCTTTTGCACCAGCTGGTGCTCAGGGCTTCTGCTCTGAGAGAAAAGGAGCAAGGTGTTTAAAATGATTATATAATGAGGCTGAATTTCACTTTCCTCTGGAACCAGGGTAACAAACCATTTAAGGACAACGGGGTGGTGCACTCAGCCCGCATCTACATTTACCCTATAGGATGTTCGAGGGATTTTTATAGCCATACCTGCCTAACCCATATCCTAGTATTTCTCTTGACCGGGGACGTACTGAATTGTTTGGGGCTTTGTAGCTGGGCTTGCTGATCTGAATCCAGGCCTATGATGAATGAAGTCACCAGATTTCTCCAGAAAATAACCCAGGGGTTCCTAGTTACAACAGCCCCTGGGGGAGTTCACCCAGACCAGATTCCAAGGCCATTCCTAAGTGCAGGCAGCTCAGCATGGGCTGCTCAGAGCAGAGCTGGAGCTCTGTAGCAGGAAGCTGGCTTTTCTGTCTGAAACTGGCAAGCGGTGCTCCGCATGGTACAATGTGGGTGACTGTTTGGTTGGGAGGCAGCTCCCTGCAGTTTGCCCCGGGTCCATCGGGTCCTCAGACGAGCCTGGAAAAGGGAAATAAACCATATTCACAGACTGTTCATTCTGCCCTTGGCCTCCTGCCTCCACTTCCCAAGAATAGGGGGCACAGGGAGATGGCTTGAGCTTTGTCCCATTTATTTCCTCCAAACAACTCCCTGAGGAGGGGAGGGAGCCACCTGCCAAGGAACCTGAGTACCTCACAGGTGAGAGCCTATACTCGGGCATCTGGGAGAGACTCTGGGGTCTCAGATACCTTCATAGACTAAGTGCCAAGTCCATGGTGCCTCATGATCCCCCAGAATTCTGAGACTGAGGTCCTGATGGGAATGAGCCTATGTGTCATTCCCAGAACTGAATACAAGAACAAGGCCCAGACCCAGCACCATGAGGGATGGCTGAGTTTCAGGGAGAGAAGAGAGCCCTCCCCACCAGGAGGGAAGTGGGCTTCGTAGCTGGCATTGGAAAGCCCCATTTACACCCTCCCTAGCCACCCACCACCCCCACCCGAAGGCCCCTACAGACCTAGTATCCACTGAAGAAACTGCTTCTGGCCCAGAAGAGTCTACACACAGCAAAACTTCCTGCTGAGAATCAAAAGAGGCCACTTGATTTCCTAACTGAAGACAGATGGAAGGCTTCTCCTGGAGCGGAAGCACCATCAGCAGTCAGAGGGACCATGCTGGGACATTTGTACTTTGTGATCAGTTTCCTATGTCATTAAATTGGCCCCTGGTGCTTGGCTCCTGTGACAGGCAGGTGGGGCAGCTTGGGTGGCCCTAGCTTCGGTAGCCCATGCGGTTCCTGGGCTGGGCTGATTCCCAGACACTTGGGGGAAATGTGTGGGTCCCCTAACCAGCTCCCTCATGGGAGCATCATGCTAACGTTGGCCCAGAGTTGCCTCCCAAGGACACAAGGGCACTGTCGGTTGACCTGGGAATTAGAAGCAAGGCTTTCTGAGTATTGTAAGCTTGCTGTGTTGGACAGAAGGGGGCAAATGTCTTATCTGTATGGGAAGATGCTGAAAATAGGATATGAAAGAGCTGATTATGATAACATTGCGTGAGTACATACTGCGTGCCATCCCTGTTTAACAGATGAGGTCACCAGGGATCCCAGCACCCAGCCCTGCAGTTAGAAACTGCAAAGCCGCTCTTGACTCCAAAGCCCAGACTCCCCACACCTGCCCTGTCCTGCTGGCATCGTGTTATTGCTGTTGGAGAATCTGGATGTTGGATGCGGGTGTGGTCATTCAGCAGCTGTGTTGTGCTGCTGTGGGCTATGCACTCTGGAGGACAGGTCCCAGGAGGGCCGGAGTGTTGTGGAAGTCCCACAGTGGCGTTAGGCTCAGGGAGTTTTGCTAGGCTGCTGCTTGGTGCCAGAGGCTGTCAGGCGGAGCCTGAGGAGGCTGAGAAGACACTTCTGATGCTCAGGACTGAAGGAAGGCTGCCTAGCCTAAGAGTGCCCTGAGGAAGGGGAGAGAAAGCAGCAGCAGATTCATCTGGGGGATTGGTTCCCTTTTGCCATTCATGTCAAGCATGATTGAAAACCATGAAAGCTGTCCCTGAGCTGCCTGGGTAAAACCCAATGTGGTTGCCCAGCACAGCTGTTGGAGGTCTGGTTTGGTCCCCCCTTGGCTGGGCAGATGGCCTGTTGCTTACTGAGCTGAGTCGGCGCCTGGGGCACCCAGTCAAGGAGTGATGTTCTGTGTCTATTCCTTCGCAGAGCTTCTCCTCAACCAGAGGGAAGGGGCTGGGGGTGGGGGGGATGAGAAAGGGCGGGAAGAGGGCCCTGCCCAGTTACCTGCTTCTCGGAAGGCTCCAAGACTTTCTAGGACTTCTCCACCCTAAGCCCCGTGCAGACCCCAGCTAGCAACCCCTGTCCACAGAGTCAAGACATGAACCCTGAGCCAGAGGCGCCTGGGTTCAAGGGCTTGTACTGGTGTTTCCTTGACATACAATGAAGGCAAGTAAGCTCACCTTTAAAATGGGAAGAACAGGGGCGCCTGGGTGGCTCAGTGGGTTAAGCCGCTGCCTTCGGCTCAGGTCATGATCTCAGGGTCCTGGGATCGAGCCCCGTGTCGGGCTCTCTGCTCAGCCAGGGAGCCTGCTTATCCTCCTCTCTCTCTGCCTGCATCTCTGCCTGCTTGTGATCTCTCTCTCTCTGTCAAATAAATAAATAAAAAATCTTTTAAAAAAATAAATAAATAAATAAATAAAATGGGAAGAACAGTAGTACCTCCTGCCTTAAAGGCCTGATGAGATCTGATATTTCTCCAGTGCTTGGAAATCCCTGACGCAGACAGAGTTCACAGTTCAGGGTGGGACAGATATGGGAGAGATTTTGGTTGTCTCAAGCCACATGAAACTGTAGTTGGTGGACATAGATGCTCTGAACAGTGGCCCCTCAGAGAGCATGCAACCCATTATACAGATGGGAAAATCAAGACCCAGTGAAACTAGCCAAGCCAAAAATAAAATACTTCTTTCTGAAGCTACCCCACTCCTTGGCGGCAGGGGCCAGACCCCATCTTCTGGGGGTTTTCCATCCCCAACTCTGCATTGACCCGGTTGGCTAAAGGGAGCCCTTCCAGGCAACTACTTCACTCAAATTATTAGTATAATTTCCTCACAGACCAGGCCTCTCAGAGATGAGGCCCAAACGCTGACATGATTTATAACTTCATGCAAACCTCCCATATTGCCCTCCTAGGAAAGAGCAAGAACTTGAGACATAAATGATTAATCCATTAAAATACAAACCCCTCCAACTCCCCACAGTTCAGACAAGTAACGATTCATTCCCAAATCTGTTGATGACTCTAGCTTGGTCCTTTTGTGAATGTGCCTCTTACTTAGGACATATTTATGCTGTCTTTTACCTTGGAAATGATCCATGTTTCCCAAAGAAAATGGGCCTTTGTGTTACATATTCAAATGTTTTCACTGGAGGGTTTTGCAGATTTAAAAGAAAATGAATGTGTTTACCCAGAATATATTAATTTCAAATGATTTTTAGTGTGTGAATTAATACAAAAGGAGAGGGGATATGCAGGCCAGAGGAAAACAGGTGCATCTTTGTTGCCAGCAGGAAGCTGTGCCCACACCCCAGCCCCTCAGTCTCTCACGGTGAGAATGCCAAGCTTTTCCTAACTGGGCCCCATCCCGGTGGGAACCAGGGCTCCTGGGGTCTTTGACCCCTCCCGGACCCTCCTGTTTTTCTCGGGCTCACCTGTCCCTACGGAAGACTGCATCCTGAGCTCTGGCTCTGCTAGGAGTTAGGAGTCACAGCTTCTGCCCAAAGGAAGCAGGTGTTCCCTCAGAGCCTGGGGCCTGGTCCACACCACGGCAGGATGTGTGGATGTCTCCTCACGTATGAGGACACCTGGGTTCTCAGGGCAGTAAGTCAATCCCACCACACTGAAGGGATAATGCTTTGGTTGTTTTTGTGTTTTTTGGTTTTTGTTTTTTATTTTTTTTTAAAGATTTTATTTATTTATTTGACAGAGATCACAAGTAGGCAGAGAGGCAGACAGATAGAGAGAGAGGGGGAAGCAGGCTCCCTGCAGAGCACAGAGCCCGATGTGGGGCTCGATCCCAGGACACTGGGACCATGACCTGAGCCAAAGGCAGAGGCTTTAACCCACTGAGCCACCCAGGTGCCCCTGGTTTTTGTTTTTTAAACCTTGTCGGGCCAGTCTCCCAGTTAGCAGGTGGTCAGGTCCGGGCATGACGGGCTTCTCAGTGGAACTCCTTGGTGCCTCGTGGGTCGCCTTCCATGTCACAGGCTCCCTTTGTGCAAGGCCTGAAGCCAGGAAGACCCAGGAGGGCCAGGACTGGGTGCAACATCCCTTCGATTGCTGCTGGCCTGGCTGGGCCCCCGTGGTCTCCCCCATGCCAGTTTCTCAGGACAGACAGGATGGGAAGCCTGAGCCACGGGTCCACAGAAGGAGGGACACCAGCCTCATGGCCCCTCCAGCCCACAGTCCCATGTTCACAGTCACATACATGCAGGCTCATTCCTGCCAGCCTTTGTCTTGGCCCCCACCTATCCCCAAATACTCCAGCCAATGAATTTGTGCTGACAATTCCCTCGGCTGAGAATTCTCTCCCGTCCTTTCCTGCCCACCTCTTCCATCAGGGGTCCATGTAACTTGCTTTGACCAGACACATACTGAGTTTCTCCTGCAGGCCACTCCCAGGCCATGCTCTGGAAACCCAGCAGCAAGCAGACCGAAACCTCCGTCCTCACGGAGCACGTCTAAGGGTGAGAAGTACGAAGGAGGAAAATTAAAAAACAAAGGAACAAGGAAAGTCAGATACAAGATAGAAATGGTAGAAGGGATGGCAAGAAGAAGGCCTTACTGAAAAGTTGACATTTCTTTCAACTTGGTGGGAGAGTCACCAATTCTTCAGAAGGCTCTTGGCCTGAACTCCCAGAGGACAGAATGACCATTTTTTGAGATAAGAGGGGGATAGATGAGCAGATTCGGGGAAGAAAGCTCAGAAGCTCATGCAGACATAGTAAATGCCAGGTGCTGTGAAGCCAGTTGGACTTCCAAGTATGAAGTCAAAGGGACAAGTTGGACCAAGGAGGAGTGGTCAGCTGTGCCCAGTGCTGCAGACAGCTCAGGGAGGATGGGGTCAGAGAACTGGGCATTGAGTCAGGTCTGGCATAGGGTGAGAGGTGGGAATCGCTGGAGAAGAGTCATTTCCATGGGGCAGTGGGGAACCTCCGCCTGGAACTGACCCAGGAGGCAACGGGGGAGAGAAATTCGAGCCCCCAAATATGAGCAACTCTTCAGGGTGCTTCCAAGGAGGAAAACGGGGCAGCACTGGGGAGAGAATTTGGGGGAAAGAGAAGTTTGGGAGTTTAAGATGGAAATTAAAAGTTTTCTATAGGCTGATGAGAATGTTCATTAGGAAGAGGGAAAAGGGTGCAGGAGGAGGAGGGAAGTACAGGGAACATCCTAGAGTGGGTGGGAGGAGAAGGGCACCTGCCCCGCCTCACAGTCCACTCCACGGGGAGGTGAGGGAGAGAGCCCCACCCCCTGAAGAGGCTTCAGGAGAAGCAGTGTCTCCAGGCTTCCATTTGGGTAAGAAGGCGAAAAAAAGTTCATACAAGAATTTGAGGATATTGGACATTTTGCTTATGGTTGAACATGATGAGTTCCAGAACGTGACAACCGAAGGTCTGGGGGATAAGGTACACCCCAGAGGCATAGGCATATTATGAAGACTGATGTGACGCTGAATCGAGGACATGAGGGAAAGTGTCCTCACAATCCCCATTTGTGGAATCAGGGCAAGATGGGGAAGAGGGGGACCTGGCAGATTGAACAGGTCTGAGACCCCCTCTATAGACGAGACCCCCTCGTCTGGCAGATCGAGGGACGGAAGTCAGAGGAGGAGTAATCTCAGCCCCCAGGAGGACAGTGGCTCATGGAAACCTAACGGCTAGCAGAGGGGCCTCTCACTGTGAGCCCCCCACCTGGGGGAAGTGTCTTTGTCCGTAAACCTATATTTTTAAGTGAATGACTCATTCCACACCCTTGACTTTCAGTCCACTTTCATTTCGTTCTAGAATAGGGCTGAACATTTCAGTTCCAAGTTAGCCCTGAATTGGTCTTCGAGTGACTGCAAGTCAGAACTGAGTCCGGGGCTCACCCGGAGGCTGATAACTAGAAGCAGATCCTCCAGCCCCAGCCCAGACCTCCGGGATCAGACATTGTGGAGTGGGCACCAGTGCCGTTTTAACAAGCCCCCGAGGGGATGCAGAAACACAGTCTAGTTTGAAAACTTCATGGGTCCACAGATTCTATCAAAGGTCAGGGTTGAGGCAAAGGACAGTCTTCAAGGCTGGTGCTGACCACTGGCCATCTCACTGAAGAGGTCAGTCCACAAACCACGGGTTTAGATTCCCCAGTTCAAGAGACAAAGTTTAAGTAAAGTAGCTCAGTACTTATCTTGTGAGGTAGAGAGTGGATCCTGCTCTCTTCTGGCAATTCTTCCCCCACCCCTGTCCCTGTGCACCAACAGCCCCCCTCTAGTAATAATGCTTATCGCACCTGGAGTTCACTGTTGAACCACCTTCCCCAGACAGTGAGCTCCACGGGGATCAGGGCTGTTCTGCTTGTATTCCCTGCTCTGCCCATAATGCCTGGCACTTGGGTGGTATTTAATAAATGTTGGCTGCACATAATGAATTGACAGAGCTTGCTAAAACCAATCCATGCCATTAGTGTGGTGCCTGACTCAGAGTTGGGGGATTCCTTCAGCCCTCCCTGGCCCTAGCCTCCCCGACCCCTGCTTTGCAACATTTGCTACTGTCATATTTTGTAATATCTGGTAGGAAACAGTGCCCATCATCACCTCGCTTTTCAAAATTTCCTCAGCTGTCCTGGCACATTTTTTTCTTCTGGGTACTTTTAGAATTGTGTTGTCAAGCCCCCACCGACTGATTTTCATTACAATTAGATTAAATGTATGGCTTAATTTGGACTATCTCTTTTCTTAACTGCAGTAAATCTTCCATTCCCAGAACATGACTCTCCAATTATTGAAGTCTTTTTTTTATGTCCTTAGTGAGATTTTAGAGTTTGTTCATTTAGGTCCAGAGTGATTTCTGTTTGATTGCTGCCAGGAAGTAAGCTATTAGTTTTCTAGGTTTTGGTGCTGGGACCCCTCTCTGCACTCACTTATTGAAACTTACTACTTTGGGGTTCATTATCTGGAGCATATCAAGGTAAACTATCATTTTTCTACATCCTTTTAATACTTCTCATTTCTTGCCTTCAATCGACAATCACACCTTGAATCATGTTGAGAGTCTGATATTGCCTTCTTTCTTTTTTACTTGTTTTTTCTGACTGAATGTTTCACAATTCCATAAAGAATGGTGCTATTTCTTCTTTTTATGGAGATATTCCTCACTGTTGGAAACAAATATCATTCTGTTCCTATTTTATTGAGGTTTTTTCCTCTAAGAAATTGATTCTGAATTTTTTTTCAAAAACCCTTTCAGTGTCTAGCAAGAGAATCAAATGATTTTTCTTTTTTGACTGCTTTGGATTTTGGGGGTGATTAATTACAGATTTCCTGATAGTTAGCCATTGAAACATATTATGCTTGGTCACAGTGTGCTCTTTTAACACAGGCTAGTCTTGATTTACTGATATGTCACTTGGGATTTTGGTATATCCAGTCAAAGTGAATTACGTCTGTAGTCCTCTTTTTTGTACCTCTCTTTGACAGGTTGTGGTGCCCAGGTTATAAACTTTGCAACATCTTCTCTGTCTTGTGCTCTAGGAATTATCGATTCCTTAAATGTACAAAATACCCTCTTATGAAACTACTCAGGGTGCCTATGGGTTAGTAGCAATTTTTTATTAACATATAATTATTATTTGTTCCAGGGGTACAAGTCTGTGAAGCATCAGTCTTACACAATTCACAGTGCTCACCATACCACATACCCTCCCAATGTCCATCACCCAGCCACCCTATCCCTCCCCACCCCCTCCACTCCAGCAACCCTCAGTTTGTTTCCTGAGATTAAGAATCTCTTATGGATTGTCACCCTCTCTGGTTTCATCTTATTTCATTTTTCCCTTCCTTCCCTTATGCTCCTCTGTCTTATTTCTCTTATTCCTTGTATCAGTGAGATCATACGATAATTGTCTTTCTCTGATTGACTTATTGTGCTTAGCATAATACCCTCTAGTTCCATCCACCTCATTGCAAATGGCAAGATTTCAGGGGTATTTCTGGCTGCATAATATTCGTGTGTGTGTGTGCATACATACATATACATACCACCTCTTCTTTATCTATTCATCTGTTGATGGACATCTGGGCTCTTTCCATAGTTTGGTTATTATGGACATTGCTGCTATAAACATTCGGGTGCACCTGCCCCTTCAGATCACTATATTTGTAGCTTTGGGGTAAATAATTGGTAGTGATTTCCTGGGTCATAGGGTAGCTCTATTTTCAACTTTTTGAGGAACCCCCATACTGTTTTCCAGAGTGGCTGTACCAGGTTGCACTCCCACCAATAGTGTAGGAGGGTTCCCCTTTCTCTGCATCCTTGTCAATGCCTATCATTTCCTGAGTTGTTAATTTTAGCCATTCTGACTGGTGTGAGGTGGTATCTCATTGTGGTTTTGATTTGTATTTCCCTGATGCCAAGGGATGTGGAATACTTTTTCATGTGTCTGTTGGCCATCTGAATGTCTTCTTTGCATAAATGTCTGCTCATGTCCTCTGCCCATTGCTTGCTTGGATTCTTTGTTCTTTGAGGGTTGAGTTTGATAAGTTCTTTATAGATTTTGGATACTAACCCTTTATCTGATATGTCATTTGCAAATACCTTCTCCCATTCTGTCAGTTGTCTTTTGGTTTTGTTGACTGTTTCCTTTGCTGTGCAAAAGCTTATGATCTTGATGAGGTCCCAACAGTTCATTTTTGCCCTTGCTTCCCTTGCCTTTGGTGATGTTTCTAGGAAGAAGTTGCTGTGGTTGACGTTGAAGAGGTTGCTGCCTGTGTTCTCCTCAAGGATTTTGATGGGTTCCTGTCTCACACTGAGGTCTTTAATCCATTCTGAGTCTCTTCTTGGGTGTGGTATAAAGAAAAGGTCAGTTTCATTCTTCTGCATGTGGCTGTCCAATTTCCCCAACACCATTTGTTGAAGAGACTGTCTTTTTTCCATTGGACATTCTTTCTCACTTTGCCAAAGATTAGTTGACCATAGAGTTGAGGGTCCATTTCTGGGCTCTCTGTTGTGTTCTGTTGATCGATGTGTCTGTTTTTGTGCCAGTACCATACTGTCTTGATGATGACAGCTTTGTAACAGAGCTTGAAGTCTGGAATTGGAATGCCACCAGCTTTGGTTTTCTTTTTCAACATTCCTCTGGCTATTTAGGGTCTTTTTTGGTTCCATACAAATTTTAGGATTATTTGTTCCAGCTCTGTGAAAGAAGTTGATGGTATTTTGATAGAGATTGCAATGAATGTATAGATTGCTCTAGGTAGCATAGACATTTTCACAATATTTGTTCTTCCAGTCCATGAGCATGGAATGTTTTTCCATTTCTTTGTGTCTTTCTCAATTTCTTTCATGAGTACTTTATAGTTTTCTGAGTACAGATTCTTTGCCTCCTTGGTTAGATTTATTCCTATATATCTTATAGTTTTGGGTACAGTTGTAAATGGGATCAACTCCTCAATTTCTCTTTCTTCTGTCTTGTTGGTGTCTAGAAATCCAACTGCTTTCTGAGCATTGATTTTATATCCTGACATTTTACTGAATTCCTGTATGAGTTCTAGCGTTGTTGGGGTGGAGTCTTTTGGGTTTCCACATAAAGTATCCTATCATCTGCAGAGAGTGAGAATTTGACTTCTTCCTTGCTGATTCAGATGCCTTTTATTTCTCTGTTGTCTGATTGCTGAGGCTACAACTTCTATCACTATGTTGAACACCCGTGATGATAGTGGACATCCCTGCTGTGTTCTTGACCTTAGGGGGAAAGTTCTCCATTTTTCCCCATTGAGAATGATATTTGCCGTGTTTTTCATAGATGGCTTTGATGATATTGAGTGATATGTGTACCCTCTATGCCTACACTGTGAAGAGTTTTGATCAAGAAAGGATGCTGTACATTGTCAAATGCTTTTCCTGCATCTATTAAGAGTATCATATGGCTCCTGTGCTTTCTTTTATTAATGTTTTGTATCACATTGATTGATTTGTGGATGTCGAACCAAACTTGTAGCCCAGGAATAAATCCCATTTGGTCGTGGTGAATAATGTACTGTTAATGTACTGTTGGATCCTATTGGCTAGTATTTTGGGGAGAATTTTTGCATCCATATTCATCAGGGATATTGGTCTGTAATTCTCCTTTTTGTGGGGTCTTTGTCTGGTTTGGGGATCAAGGGAATACTGGCCTCCTAAAATGAGTTTGGGAGTTTTCCTTCCATTTCTATTTTTTAGAACAGTTTCAGGAGAACAGATATTAATTCTTCTCTAAGTGTTCTGTAGAATTCCCCTGGGAAGCTGTCTGGCCCTGGGCTCTTGTTTGTTGGGAGATTTTGGATGACTGCTTCAATCTCTGTACTGGTTATGGGTCTGTCCAGGTTTTCTATTTTTTCCTGGTTCAGTTTTGGTTGTTTTTATATCTCTAGGAATGCATCCATTTCTTCCAGATTGTCAAATTTGCTGGTGTATTGTTGCTCATAATATGTTCTTGTAATTGTTTGTATTTCTTTGGTGTTGGTTGTGATCTCTCCTCTTTCATGATTTTATTTATTTGGGTCTTTTCTCTTTTCTTTTTGATAAGTCTGGTCAAGGGTTTATCAATCTTATTATTTCAAAGAACCAGCTCCTACTTTTGTTTATTTAGTCTATGGTTCTTTTGGTTTCTATTTCATTGATTTCTGCTCTGATCTTTATTATTGCTCTCCTGCTAGGTTTAGGCTTTCTTTACTGTTCTTTTTCCAGCTGTTAGGTGTAGGATTAGGTTGTGTACTTGAGACTTTTCTTGTTTCTTGAAAAAGGCTTATATCACTGTATTCTTTCCTATCAGGACTGCCTTTGCTTTGTCCCAAAGATTTTGAACAGTTGTGTTTTATTTTAATTTGTTTCCATGAATTTTTTCAATTCTCCTTTAATTTCCTGGTTGACCCACTCATTCTTTAGTAAGATGCTCTTTAGCCTCCGTGTATTTGAGTTCTTTCCAACTTTCCTCTTGTGATTGAGTTCTAGTTTCAAAGTATTGTGGTCTAAAAATATGCAGGGAATGATCCCAATCTTTTGGTACCAGTTTGAGACTTGATTTGTGACTCAGAATGTGATCTATTCTGGAGAATGTTCCATGTGCACTAGAGAAGAATGTGTATTCTTTTGCTTTAGGATGGAATGTTCTAAATATATCTGTGATATCCTTCTGGTCATGTGTCATTTAAAGCTTTTATTTCCTTGTTGGTCTTTTACTTTGATGATCTGTCCATTTCAGTAAGGGGGTGTTAAAGTCCCATACTATTATTGTATTATTTTTTATGTGCTTCTTGGATTTTGTTATTAATTGGTTTATATAATTGGCTGCTCCCATGTTAGGGGCATAGATATTTAAGATTGTTAGATCTTCTTGTTGGACAGACCCTTTAAGTATGAAAGAGTGTCCTTCCTCATCTCTTATTACAGTCTTTGGTTGAAAATCTAATTTGCCTGATATAAGGATTGCCACCCTAGCTTTTGTTTGATGTCCATTAGCATGGTAAATGGTTTTCCACCCCCTCACTTTATATCTGAGATGTCTTTGGGTCTAAAATGAGTTTCTTGTAGACAGCATATTGATGGATCTCTCTTTTTAAAAAAAAGATTTTTATTTATTTATTTGACAGACAGAGATCACAAGTAGGCAGAGAGAGCAGGCAGAGAGAGGAAGGGAAGCAGGCTCCCCACTGAGCAAAGAGCCCATCGTGGGGCTCGATCCCAGGACCCTGAGATCACGACCCGAGCCAAAGGCAGAGGCTTTAACCCACTGAGCCACCCAGGTGCCCCTCTTTTTCGTTTTGTTTTGTTTTGTTTTTTTATCCATTCTGTTACTCTGTGTCTTTTGATTGGGGCATTTCGCCCATTTACATTCAGGGTAACTCTTGAAAGATATGAATTCAGTGCCATTGTATTGCCTGTAGGGTGACTATTACTGTATATTGTCTCTGTTCCTTTCTGGTCTGTTACTTTGGGCTCTCTTTGCTTAGAGGATCCCTTTCAACATTTCCTGTAGGGCTGGTTTGGTGTTTGCAAATTCTTTTAATTTTTGTTTGTCCTGGAAGCTTTTCCTCTCTCCTATTATCAGTGAGAGCTTAGCTGGATATAGTATTCTTGGCTGCATCATTTGCTCATTTAGTGATCTGAATATATCATGCCAGTCCTTTCTGGCCTGCCAGGTCTGTATGGATTAGTTACCAATCTAATATTTATACCATGTATGTTACAGACCTCTTGTCCTGAGCTGCTTTCAGGATTTTCTCTTTGTCACTGAGACTTGTAAGTTTTACTATTAGATGATGGGGTGTGGACCTATTTTTTTTTTTTTACATTAAATGCTTTTTTATTGAACAAAAAGAGATAAAACATGGAAGTTGAAATCACTGAGCAAAAGCAGCTCCCCAGGGAAGGCTGCTACACTTTGTGCTAAATAACCTTATGAATTGAGAGTATACAGAACACGGATAATATGCAAGTTATCTCAACAGCAAAGGAGAAGGCGTAGATTACAGTTTCGGAAGGAAAAATTTGGTCAAGTGACAAATTTAGTTGCTCAACATTTCTAGCCCTTGTCCACCTAAATTCAGTAGGATTCTCCATGTGCACTACTGAATTCCCATTTTAACGGAAGCTGCTTTTTGGTAGAAATTTAAAAAGATCATTCATGTTTATTTGACGTGCCATTCCATTTTTAAAATTTTGTGTCTGCTCAATGTGAGTGTGTGTATGTATTTATACACACTTTAGAAACCCCGAACTCTTGTTTCTAAGCAGAGGGGTCATGCTGTTTCTTTTTTTATTGTTATTATTATTAATATTGGTGAATTTCAGTTATTATTTCTCCTGTGTGTCTAAGAAACTTCATATGTTTTCAATGCGCCCACGCAGATAGGTGGGTCGACAGATATGTCAAAAATACTTTATGAAAAGAGGGAGGTAGCTCATGCGAGTTGGCAACCTTTTGTCTATTGTTTCCTGTTGGAGCAAGCTGCCTCCCTTCGACATCTCACAGTCAACGATGAAAGGAAAACTTTTTACTTTGAAGCCGAGTTAGCACAGTTGTACACTTACTACAATCCACCTTCGAGTTGGTTCACTGGGCTTTCTAATGTAAAATGACAAATACCTTACACCCAATACACAGCATCGAAAAAGTACTGAAGAAACATTTTATAGACAATATCTTGGGTTGGTTTTTTTTTTGTGTGGTTTTTTTTGTGTGTGTTTTTTTGTGTTTTTTTGTTTTGTTTTGTTTTGTTTTTATATGTTAAACATCAGCTTCAATGGGATACATTTCCAGAATGGTTTTGTTACCACTTTATAAACACTCTAAGCCAAACAAACAGCACAAATAACATCAATGTTGTCTTTTTTTTTTTTTTTCCAATATCTGTATCAATTACTGGAGGCTAATCCTAAGATACACTACTAAAGGGGGTGCAAAAGAAGAGAATTCATGACACGCTGCAAAGATAGGACCACAGCATCTTAGTCGCGGGGCGGGGATGATCTTAAGGTGCAGAAAGGGGGGACTCTCTAGAAGGTGACGGTGTGGTTTCTTCGGGTGGGAACACCGTGAGTGTACAAGCTCGGATGCCACCGAGGGACTCTGGGAGATCAAACACCTTATGCCACTCATCTTTGTCGGGGTCGTATTTCTGCACTATCTCCACCATACAGCGATTATTCCATGAATACCCACCAACCACGTAGATCTTATTTTCAAAGACCGCGACTCCGACATCGCTCTGCCCCCTTAACATGGCGGCAATTGGGGTCCACTGGTCAAGGATAGGTGAGTAGTATTCACAGCTTAGGACGTCATCATAATCACTTGTGCCCCGGAAGTGATTGCCGCCGATGACGTACAGCCTCTCGCCCACCGTACACATGCAGTGCAGGCCTCTGACGGTGGTCATCGGCGCCTTCTGGATCCATTTGTCGGTATCCGGGTCAAAGCACATGAGCTCCTTTTGGAAAGTGTCATGAGTGATTCCTCCTGAAATATACATGACTCCTCCATACACAGTCCTGGCGTGGCCATAGTGGGGTTCACTCATTTTGGCAACATAGGTCCACTCATTTGTTCTTGGATTGTAACACTCCACTGTAGGCAGTTCACCAGCTGCATTTCGCCCACCGACTTCGTACAGATATCCTTTGAGGGCACTTAGGTGGAAAAAGGTGCACTTTTCACTTAAAGATGCGACCTGCATCCATTTATTGTAGCGAGGATCAAATCTGAAGACCGTATCGACTGCCGTTTTTCCTTTTGTGTCATAATTGCTCTGTCCGCCGACGATATAGAGGAAATTTCCAATGACAGCAATGCCATGCTGGTACCGTGGGGCATCCATGGGGGCTAACGATTTCCATTCATGGGCCTTTTCATCATACATGCGCAATTCCTTGCTGACGACCAGCTGCTGCCTCAGAACTCCTCCGAGTGTGACCAAATGAGTGGTGTCAGAGCGAATGGCAGTCCTGTCCGACTGCATCACTGGCTGCATGTATGGCATCATTTGGTAATTGCTGGCTTCCAAAAGGAGATTCACACAGGTATTGTCAGTTCTCATGAAATCCACGGTTTGCACATAATTGATGAGCTCCTGCGGTGTCATCAGTGGAAATCGTATGTTCTTCATTAATTTGGCAGCAAAGTCCATCCGAGGCTCTTCTAGGTGTAGCCAGCGACAGGTAGCCTTAAAGAGCTCAAGTTCAGTGCAGTGCTTAAGGCTATTACTGGAAAGCACAAAGGCAAGACGCTCAAAAGGGAGCTTCAAGAACTCCCCAGTGCTCAGCAATGCAGAAAAATTCTTCAAGACAAAACTGTTGACATATTTATCCACTTCTGTCAGATTGTAGGTGTTGGCAATCCGACCAACTTCGACACAATTGTCTAAAGTGACCCCAGATATGAGAAACACTTTGCAGAAGTCCAAAACCGGCAGAATCTGAAGAAAACTGGCAGCTTCCAGGGTGTCTTGAAGGTTGTCCATGTTAAGAGAAAGCTTTGCAGTATAAATGAAATCAATAATTTTCCTTAAGCCGACTTTGCTCACACCGTGAAGCTTAATGCACATTAAATCTTGTTCTTTCATTCCACCTGTAAACATTGCCTTGAAGTAATCACTAGCAGAGGCCATCATGACTCTATGCACAGGGAAGGCGTCATCTGTGTCACCAGGCATCAGGGTCACATCGCAAAGCAATCCTTCAAGTCGAAGCTGGTCAAAGCCCTGTAACACCACCGAACTGTGGGTATTGCTGGTAAAGATGCGTGTGGTCCCTGCCCTGGAAGACTGCAGATGGGATGAGAGACCCATTTCGCTGCTTCCAAGGGACAATTTCATGTGCTGGTCCTCCTCTTCCACTAGAGATCCTGGAGTTGATTTTTTGAATATATCCTTGAAATCGGCTTGTTTTAAAGACAATTGCCTCCGTCTCCGGTTATGGAGTATTGTAGCAACCGACTCCCCTCTATGAAGATGATCCATCACCTTTGGATAATGACCTTGTTTGCCGCGTCCCCGCGTCCCACCGTCCGTCAGCCCGCTGCCGCACTCCGAGGGCCAAAGAGCGAGTCGCACGGCGCAGCCGGGGCTTCCTCCCGCTTGCGAGACACCGGCCCCCGCACCTCCGCAGCCCCTGGCTCGTCCTGGTCACTTCGCCCTCGCGCAGGCGGAGAGCAGGGACCCTAACCCGGACGCCGCTCCACTTATTTTCCAAAGTCCCCGTTCCCGGCTTCCCCGGAATGGGAGATTCGGGTGTGGACCTAGTTTTATTGATTTTGAGGGGGGTTCTCTGAGCCTCCTGGATTTTGATGCTTGTTCCCTTTGCCAAATTAGGGAAATTCTCTGCTATAATTTGTTCCATTATGCCTTCTTGCCCCCTCTCTCTTTCTTCTTCTTCTGGGAACTCAATTATTCAAATATTGTTTTGTCTTATGGTATCACTTATCTCTTGAATTCTCCCCTCATGGTCCAGCAGTTGTTTGTCAGCTTCTTTTGCTCAGCTTCTTTATTCTCTATCATTTGGTCTTCTATATCACAAATTCTCTCTTCTGTCTCATTTATCCTAGCACTGAGAGCCTCCATTTTTTATTGCATCTCATTAATAGCTTTTTTTATTTCAACGTGGTTAGATCTTAGTTCTTTTATTTCTCCAGAGAGGGCTTCTCTAACATCTTCCATGCTTTTTTCAAGCCCAGCTAGCACCTTGATAATCGTCATTCTAAACTCTAGTTCTGACATATTACTAATGTCTGTATTGATTAAGTCACTAGCCATCAGTACTTCCTCTTGTTCGTTTTTTTGTGGTGAGTTTTTCTGCCTTGTCATTTAATCCAGGTAAGAAAGATGAATGAGAGAACAAAATACTAAAAGGGTAGCAAAATGACCCCAGAAAAATATACACTAACCAAGTCAGGAGAGCCCTGAAACCAGGGGGAGAGAAAAGGGGGAGAAATGGAAAAAAAAATTATATATATACACACACACACACGTATATATTAGACTGGTGAATAGAACAGAGCCACACACTTGATTTTTGGTGTATTTTGGTCTGTTAGAAGAAAGTACCTCCAAAAATTTTAAAGAAAGAAAAAAAACCATGTGTGTGTATATATATATATATATACACACACACTAAAATAAGGGTAAACACTATGAAGGAATAGAATATGACTGTAAAGATGAAAATTTTTAAAAAGTCTAAAATTAGAATAAGAAGTTGGTTAGAAAAAAAATGGGGGGAAATGTGATCAGGCTAGAGACTAGAACAAAGCCATGTGCTAGATTTAGGGTATATTTTGATCTATTAGAAGAAATTGTATACCAAAATTTAAAAAAAAAAACCTATATGTATACAAAAAATAAGGTTAAATACAATGAAGGTAAAAATATGACTATAACAATGAAAATTTTAAAAGATTTTTAAAATGGTATTGATAAGATAAAATAGCTTAAAAACATTAAAATAAGAAAGGGGAAAAATTAAAAAATAGAATAAGAAAATTTTAAAAATTTAACTTTGAAAGACTAAAGGATCATGGGGGGAAAAGCCATGAATTCTATGTCTTGCTTTCCACTAGCTCTGGAGTTCTGCAGTTCTCATTGATCAGTGAACTTGGTCTTGGCTGGATGTTCTTGCTGATCTTCTGGGGGAGGGGCCTGTTGCAGTGATTCTCAAATGTCTTTGCCCAAGGCGAAATTGTACCGCCCTTGCCACAGGACCAGGCTAAGTAATCTGCTCAGGTTTGCTCTTGGAGCTTTTGTTCCCTGAACACTTCCCATAGAGCTCTGGAGGACAGTAATGAAAATGGCAGCCTCCCAATCTCCGGCCCTATAGGAGCTAAGATCTTGGGGCCTCACTCTTCAGTGTGCCCTCAGAGAAAAATGTCAATCCCTCCTGTCTCCCTGGTCTCCAGCCGCACTCCGAGCTCACCCAGCCTATGACTGAGAATTTCTATCTCTGGCACACAGCCCCATTTGGAGTCTCCAAACCCAGCCAATTCCTGCAGCACTCCTATACCACTCCTCCTGGAGGAGGAAGGAGGGGGTCTCCCTGGATCTGCTGCTTGTGGGGTCCTTGCTCAAAGAGCAGTGTCCTGACTATGCCTTCAATTGCAGTTTAAGGTAACCCTGAGTCAAGAGCCTATTTCTCAGCTCCGTCTCTGTTGCTGGCTTCCCACTCCAATACCTGGGAGATCTGCCACACTCGGACACTCCCAGTCTTTTTATGTCTCCATGGGTCTGGAGACCACACTGTCCCTACACGGGCTCCATCCCCTGCTTAGCCTTGGAGCAACATCCCTCAGTGGAGCAGACTTCTAAAACTTCCGATTTTGTGCTCGGCTGCTCTACCACTTGCCATTAGCTGGCCCCTTCCCAACAGTCTATCTTCCTGTCTCTTTGGATTCACTTTTCCGCACATCCTACCTTCTGGAAAGTGGTCGGTTTTCTGTTCCTAGAATTGCTGCTCTTCTCTTCTTTCTCCTAATGAGTTTGTAGCTGTTCAGGATGGTCTGATAACTGTCTAGCTGAACTCCTAGTACCTGATGATAATTTCGGTCTCCTACTCCTCAGCCATCTTGCTCCCTCCCCCTCACCCATGTTCTTCTGATGAGTGGGCCAGGTCACATCCTCAGCCCTGAACTTGGCTGCCAGGGCTCATGGCTGAGCCAAGGAGGGCCCACTTTCCTTTCACCCATGTTGTGGGGGGTGAGAAGTGGGGAAATAACAGTGATTCACAGGAAAATCAAAGGATTTCCCCAGAGTAGTGATGTAATTAGTAGCCTTGCCAGTCATTGACCATAAATGCTTTGTGAAGCACTTCCTGCAAATAATTAAGCCCCTGTCCAATGTCTTTCCAATAACAGAAATAATATATCTGAATTTTATTCATTCAGAAATAAATGTGCAGTGGCTGTTGCTCTTCACATGTGGCAGCTGAACAGCATTCAATATCTGGATGTCTTTCTGATCATATTTAGAATAATGGTGAAAGCCATGAATTACAGGGCACAAAGCCTGACATGTTTATTGCTTACAATTCATTTTATAGTCCTTTCTTTGAGGGCTTGAGCTGTTGAACAGGATGACTATGAGCTAGTTACAAAGAGAACTCCAGAGCTGCATCTTGGTTCACCCTAGGGAGCAGGTGTGGGGCCAGAGCACAGGCCCAAGGCCAGGTTAGGGCCCTGTCTGACCAGCAGCAACTTCATCCACAGTGCCACCAGTCATCCGCGTGTATCCAGAGACCCAGGCACAGGAGCCTGGGGTGGCAGCCAGTCTGAGGTGTCACGCAGAGGGCATTCCTATGCCTAGAATCACTTGGCTGAAAAATGGCATGGATGTCTCAACCCAGATGTCGAAACAGCTTTCCCTATTAGGTAAGAACTGCCCTCGGTGCCTCTCTGCTCTTCCCATCAAGTTCAAGCTGACACTTTCCCCAGTGAAATGAGAGACATGATTTGTTTCTAAGTCAGATGTGTTGGGGGTGAACAAATGTCTCCCCAAATTCTCCTGCTACCTGCAGTCACACAGATCTTGTGGGCTTTTTGAGCTCAAAGATGATAAACTGTCAATCCTGTCCCAAGTCAGCCTCAGTTTAGTTCAGCTGATCGAGCCCTTTCTGGGCGTGTATCACAGATGTTGGTTGCCCTCATCCCTGCCGAGGGCCTGTGTTTTTAACATCACCACGCTGGATAAAGGGGAGATTGGGGGGGGGGGGTCCCAGCTAAGCAGACCATCTTGAGCACTGTCCTTCCTCCAGCCAATGGGAGTGAACTGCACATCGGCAGTGTTCGGTATGAAGACACAGGGGCGTATACCTGCATCGCCAGAAACGAAGTGGGCGTGGACGAGGATATCTCCTCACTTTTCATTGAAGACTCAGCTAGAAAGACCCGTGAGTCCACTCTTGCCTCTGAGCTCCTCATTGCATGGGTTGGGGGGTGTTGGGTGCAAGGGGACCCACTGACCAAGGCTGCACCCACCATCCATGAGCCCCTGAAGACAGGGGTAAACTCCCATATTCTCTTGTGCTCACAGCTGGGGCAGGGGTGCCCAGAGGTAAGCAGACTGGCAATCTCAACAGCACACAGACAGGGAAGTTCCCTGGAAGCAGAGAGTGCCCAAGACCAAAAGAAAGTTTACATATCCTAGCCCCACTTCTGCCTCCTACTTGCTGTATAGACTAGAACCTCTGCCCCTTACCCATAGAAGTTCTCTTTCTCTCCACCCACCAGTCAGTGACACAGATTCCATATATGATAGACTAGATATCCATTCATGATTTTTATCACATGCTGACGTACCACCGTGGCCCAGGAAGTGGCCCAGCCACACATGCACACATAACCTTGACTCCATGGATTATCCCTCACCTGTGTGCCCTCCCAGGTAGCCACCATTCCCCCAAGTGGCTCTGCAGGTGTGATTCCATGGACACGAGTGGTAGCTAGGATCTCTTGCCCTTGTTTAAAGACTCCAAGCTGAGTCTTCATCATCAAAGGAGATCATCAGAATAGTGTCTCAGATGGTCTTCCTTGGAGAATCCTAGCTGAAAATCAGCCTGGCTTTTGGAAGTAATCAGGAACTCTAGGAGAATGGTTCCTTTCTCCCTGTCAACCACAGAAGTGCAGGATCCCATTAGTGGACCTGATTTCAGAGACTATTTAGAAATTGAAAGTGTCCTGAGACCTAGAAACATTTGTCCACATCCAGAGTCCCATCAGAGGGCTGCTGCTTGGCAGTGAGTGGGGCAGACTCCATATACGAGGGATTAGGTAGCCATCCATCCCTGAAAGGAATTACTACAGTAAACTGCTGACATTGCTTTGTTCTTTTTTCCTTCCCTCAATCATGTTTCCGGTCTCCTGATTCTCTGACGCTGTAGTTGCAAACATTCTGTGGCGAGAGGAAGGTACCAAGTTTTATTCTTCTGTGTTGTGCTTGTGATCACCTGTGTTCATGTTTCCATCATGGGCCATATTTCCATGGGCCACCATCAGCTTTCCCAGATAACCATGCAGTCCCCATCAGTGCGGTCCACCTGCCAGATTGGATGGGAGGGCGGAGGTCAATGACCCAAGGGTCACATGCTGAGAAGCAGATTTAAAATGTACTTGTGTCTTTAATAGACACCAGTCCATCAGAACTTAAAAGTGGGAAGTTGCTATCTAAAGCTATTTGAAACCGTCACTGAAGCAGATTACTTGGCAGGGGTCCCTGGTTGGATGAGGCCTTCAACTTTTTTTCAGAAGGTGATATTGGTTCTGGAGTTCTCAAAGTTTAGACATACACTTTGAGGAAATGCTGAAGAAAAAAACCACCATGATTTCTATAAATGTATATATTTTTTTAAGATTTTATTTATTTATTTGACAGAGAGAAATCACAAGTAGGCAGAGAGGCAGGCAGAGAGAGAGGAGGAAGCAGGCTCCCCGCTGAGCAGAAAGCCCAATGTGGGGCTCGAACCCAGGACCTGGGATCATGACCTGAGCCGAAGGCAGCGGCTTAACCCACTGAGCCACCCAGGCACCCCTATAAATGTATATTTTTAAATGAATAGATTTTTTAAAATTTTATTTATCAAACCATCTTTAGATACTAGGTTGGACCCTAAAAAAAAAAAAAATGGCCATTCTTGTATGTCAAAAATGGTCTAATACTAACAATTTCATGTGGTTCAAAAAACAGCAGGCCCATGTGGGAACTGGGTTATAGGGCCTGAGTCACTCTTTGTGGACCCCAGCCCAATGCAGCCCCTCCACCAGAGCAGAGTTCCCATCACCTGGAGGTAACTTACTCTCCAGGATGGGGCTTGATTAGTGGATGGGGGTTTCAGGGAGGAGATGAGAAGCAGAATGCATCCCGTGATTTCGGGGTTACGCACAAAATCTCATCTTTAAAAGCTGGCCTATTTCCTGTCTCATTTTTTTCCTGGTAAACATTTCCTTGTGGCATTTCCTAGAGTCTGGCATATGCATGCATGCACATACTCAGAACAATTTCCTGAATGTCAGGCACTGCTGCTCACAGTAAGTGAGCAGAACCTGAAAAATGAGGAATTAATGCCAGTAGGCGCTAGGATTCCTTGGGAAGACAGGTTGTAGCAACTGCCACTCACCAAGGACAGCCGTCCCGCAATGCTGCCCGACCTAGCGCTAAGCCACAATGCATGTAGAGAGCTTTCCCTCTGGGTCTTTAAGAGGTGGTAATTTTCTAAAATTGTATTCACTACAAAGAGGCTCAAGTTTCAAAAGGTGAGACCAGCAAAGAATGCAGGAGACCCTGGGATGTATGAAACAGAGCACAGAGGCCTCACATTGAGGGCAACTTAAGACCCCCAGCTGCTTTTTGGCTGCGGGGTGACAGGTGCAACAAGTGCCATCCTGCCTGGACAGCCGGCTGCTTGCACCCTTCACAGCTGGAACTAGGAAATACAGGAGCATAACCCACAGGCCAGCAGGCCGCAGGGATCTGTTCCATCTCAACAAGAGAAATGAGATGATTGGGATACGCCACAGCAAAGAAAGTGCCTTTGTGCCCTGTTAGGAGAAGTTCCACTCAGACAGAACCCTCCAGGGGACCGGATCAGGAGGCTGGCTCTGTCTCCTGTGAAGTCAGTTGTTTGGCGAGGCCCGCGTTCCACTGCTGACCGTGAGGGAGTCTGTGCTTCGCCTGCCACGTGGCCACAGCTGCAACCCCACATGGGGTCCCCAAGCTTTCAGGCTTACCTTGGTCCTTGCAGCTGTCCACTTCCTAAGAGACCCTGGGAGGCCAAGGGACCCCAGGGACAGGGACTTTGACTCATAGGTCTGAGCAAAATAAGTTTGCCAGGGTTGCGTGGACAGAGAGAAGGCCCCACGGGGACAGAGCACATATGGACCAGAAGCTGGGGTGTCCTGGGAGCTGAGACGAGGCCCCTTCCTGTAGCTCTTGGGACAGGCTGCCTAGCACCCCCAGGACTCCCCCAGAGAGACCTGTGCAGGGTGCTCCCAGACACTGCTAGCTTCTGAGAGCCTGGGGTCAAGTTGTGCCCAGGCTCTCAGAAGCTAGAGCAGAGCCCTCCTTCCCAGCCCCTCTCTCAGGACAGAACCAGCAACAGCTAAGACTGTGTCCTGGAATCAATAACCTTGGTCCACACTGGGAACCCCAGGCACTGGGGCTTCCCAGGCAGGAAGGGCCTGAGGCCCAGAAAACTGCCTGCAGAGTCACTGGAAGCAGGTGGAATGTTGGCTCCTATTTCGTGTTGTATGGTTTCTAACACTGAAAACCTACTCAGATAGTCAATGAAGTCAGTATGCTGGGTCTCTCAGCGTGCTAGGAAAGAGCATGTTTTTCATAGATTTAATTTTCTTAGCATTTATGGAAATCTGTTGAATATTCCACCTTCACAAGAAATAAAATGAGGGAGAAAGAAAAGGAGAACTCAAACCTTACCAATTTTGTGCCATCTTTATGTTTTATGTTGAGGCACAGTGAGAGCCTGGAGTAGAGGTTTGGGGTCCAGCCCCGGCTCTGGTGTAAATCCAAGTAGCCTCCACCAAGCCCCTTCCCTTCGCTGGGCCTCAGTTTTTTTGTCTTTGTAATAAGGAGGCCAAACTAGATCCTCCCAGGTCCCCTTCTCTGCTACTCTGAGGTTTCTCCCCACATGGCCACACCAGGGTGGTGGTGGGAGCAGGCAAGTGGGCCTGACCAGGCTGGGGCTCCATCGCCTGACCTGGGGCTGCCACAGAGAAAATGGTGAGGCAGAGGTGGGAGCAGCCTGTCTTGAAGGAAGGATTTGCTGGCACCAACAGGCCAGGACGAAACTGGCACAAAGGAGTACCAGCCACAACATTCTTAGGTTCCTAGGAGTGGTGTGGCACATAAATGTGCTGGGGAAAAAAAAAAAGAGGCTTTGCTTTTCTGGCATGATCTGACCCACGTGTTTGACTAGTTGACAACAAACAAAAGACCAAATGTACACTAGAGCCAAGGCTGTCATGTATTTGCTGACTTGTGTCCGTGGCCAGCCCGTGGTGCCCTAGGGCAGAAGCACGTGTCTAGAAGGATAGCCCGGGGTTCACAGAGCCCTCACCTGTGGAGTGATTCACAGGCCTCTGGCACTTTCTCCCTGGGCTGCCCACATACCTCCTGCTTAGCTCATGTCACCTTGACCAGGCCCCCACACTTTGTGCCTGTACCACACGCAGCCAAACCGCAGGGGTGGGTCTGCCCAGCGTGGCACGTGACCCTACTTAGGAGCTGGCCGCTGGGGATGGGGGTGCATAACCATGGCTGTGTTTGCTCCTCCCAGGCCTCAGTGTGGGGAACATGTTCTACGTCTTCTCTGACGATGGCATCATCATCCTGCACCCCGTGGACTGTGAGATCCAGAGGCACCTCCAACCCACCGAGAAGATCTTCATGAGCTTTGTAAGTGTGCCTGAGAGCCAGTCTTCCACCGTGACCACTCCTTGATGTCCCAGGTTCCATTTGCTATATGTGGTGTGGTTCCACGTGTGTTCCAAGGCTCCAGAACATCCATGGGAGGTTAAGAGTTGAAGGGCTCATTCCTTGATTAGGCCTTCTGTGCACAGAGCCCTGGGTGAGGCCCAAGGCTTATGGATGGGTTTCTCTTCTCCATTAGTTCACAGAGAAAGGATGGCCACAGCAGGTGCTGCTTGAAGGAGCTGCAAGGTACACTGGGACACTGAGGGGGTGAGGCCTCTCCAGACCCAGGAAGGACCAAGTCAGAGAAGGCTCTCCAGCAGGGCATCCCTGGGCCCAGTTGTGAAGAACAAGTAGGAACTGGGGATGTGTTTCTAAAGGGAATGTTATGAACATGGCACCTGGTGGCATAAAGTGGCATGTCACATCTGGGGAATTGCAAATACTTGGTTTGAGATTAAGATGACCAGAGGCCAGGGTTAAAGCTGAGGAGTTTTAGTGGCAGATCTTGAAAGTTCTGGGGATGCCTGGAGGACCTCAAATGAATCACGGCCCTGGTGGGGCTACTTTAGAACAAGTGCGAGGCCCCAGTGAGGGTGGCGATGAGTAGGACAGGATTGGAAGCCCAGAAGCAGGTGTACAGGCTGTTGTGAGCATCTGGGTGAGAGAGGGTAGTGACCTAGCCAAGTCAGGGGCAGTGGCAATGGGAATAACTGAGTAGATTTAGTGTTATATCAGCAGGCACCACAAGGGTCATCTGGGATCTTGCAAGGAGGAACAGACTGTCCTTCACTCAGGAGGAGAGGCAGGTTAGGGGTACTGTTCATTCTCTTGTCACTCTAGGAGGCATGTGCCACATTCTCCGTCTCATGCTGGGATTCCAAAAGCAGGGCAGATAAGTTCCTCACCAAAGAGACGAGGGTGGCCTACGATGTGAATTTAAGACACCCATGGGACACAAGCATAGAAACATCCAGAAGATGAGGACAAGGAGGGGATGGGCCATGGTGAGCTAGAGAGCCCGTGACTCCCTGGCAGGCAAAAAAAAAAAAAGTAGCTTTAAGGAAGCCTGGAGAACATGGGTCACAGAACTCAAGGATAGCTAAGGTTACAAAAGGAAGTGATCCTCAACCAGTCACTAGAGGAGGTGAGCTGCGAGAGCCAGGGGAGAGAGCGTGCAAGATGAGAATGCCCCAAGCATCAGAGGTGCTATGAAGTATGAGGCCAAGGGCACAACGGCCATGCCACATGGATGGAGGCCACAGAGATGACTGCCGGTGGCAGGTCCAGGAAAGTCTTTCTAGCCCTCTAGAACCAGCTGTCCACAGGTGTCCCCCAGATAGTGCTTCCCCACCAACCCCATCCCAGGGCTCTGTCCCTCCTGTTGGTTTCTCTCTAGGCCTTATGTTGGTGGTTTCCTACATAAGGTGTACCCTTAGCTACTTGACGGTAGAAGTAGGACATTAACCCAGAAGAGTCATCGGCAGGCCCCTGCAGGCCTCTCCTCAAGGCCCGACGTGAAGGAACCAGTGAGCAGGGACAGGCCTGGAGCTCATGGGGGAAGTGGGCCATGCCTGGGAAGGGTCCTGCCACCTGCTTGTGGCACTGCCGTGCTGGCTTGTGGTGTGTGTCCTGCATTCGAAGCTCCGGCCCAGCTGTTTTCCAGGCTGTTTCATTTGAATTAATCATTTTTTAGATCTGCTACCCCGATGAACTTTCCTTCCACGTAATAGCCGTGAAACCATGCGAGCCTCTGCTAAAAGCACTGAGCCAGCAGGAGGTTGGCACGTCTCCTCTCAGGTGTCTCTGCTGGATGAGGGGGCTACTCTGGGCAGTGGGAAGCAGCACATGTAGGAGGCAAGGGCACAGGCTTCCCAGCCAGGCACACCTGGGTTCACATCCCACCTCTGTCCCTCAGCAGGGCTGAGTGGCTTTAGACCAGTGACCTAACCCCTGCCAGCCTCTGTTTTCTCATGTGTGAATGGGGGTAGTTATGAGAACTGAATGTGATGCTGGGCAGTGGCCAGGGTGTAAGATGACAGCTCTGCCCCAAAGCTATTGCAGTCATTCAGGAAAGACCTGGAAAGTAGATGAACTCAGGGATGGAGGAGGTCGTCTCCGTAGTCTATGGTAACTCACTTGTGGCAGACTGTAGGAGAGAAGGAAGTGGCAAGGGTGATAGGCTTGGTCCTGGCTGGCCAGACCTGGTGAGAGGGGCAGGTATGGTGGAGAGGGTCAGCTCGGGGTGATTGGCTGGGTATGAGGGGCTGTGGGAGAACCAAGCGAGGACTGAAGAGGGCAGTTCTGAGCTAAAGACATAGATCTGGGAGCCGTCTTCATCTGGGCGTTGGCTAAAGCCAGAGCAGTAGACAAGACCACCAAGGGTATGTATGAGTGCTTTGACTTGGGTGCCTGAACAGAACCCTGGGGGCCAGTAGCTACAGGATGGGCAGACCAAGAGGGGGACCACAAGGAGACTGAGACAGAGTTGAGTGAGAGTCATGATAAAAAAAAACACATGAGACTGTGTATCCTGGAAGGTAAGGGAAAAGAAGGTCCCCCTTTTTACTCATTTATTCATTCAACAAATATACTGAGGCACTCATTCTCTGCCAGGCCTTTACTAGGTGCTAAGGATATAGAAGTGAAGCAGACAAAGAGCCCATCACAGAGCATTCTAGTGACAGAAGAGAGCCTAAAAAGATGTAGCCAGATCAGTGCACAACGTCAGGTGGAAATGACAAATGAAGCCAGGTACAGAGGCGAAGTGTGCTGGTGGTGCTAGGCCAATGAAGGGGGCAGGAGGGTGACATGAGGGAAGGAAAGCAAGCACAGAGGGGACAGGAGAGAAAAGCTAAAGATCAGAGGAGTAGCAGGAGCCAAAGGGGACAGGGTCTACTTGACTTCCTGAAAACCTTGGCTCCTCTTCTGAGCCAGAAGGAATGTTAATGAAGTGGAGGGTGTTGAGAAGAGGAGAGGTGTGGGCAGACTCTCAGTGATGCCCTTGGATTCTGTGTTGAGAATGGGGGGCGGGGGGAGGGGTGGTGGAATCAAGGAGTACAACAGGGATGCTACAGCGGTTACTCAGCAGATAGTATGGCCTGAGCCCGGGTGATGGAGGTGGGAGCAGTGAGGCAACGTCAAATTCTGAACGTATTTTGAAGGCAGAGCTGAAATGACTTTTGATGCCCTGATGAGGACTGAGAGGATGAGGAGAAAAAGAGGACTCAAAGATGGCCATAAGGGTTTTGGTCTAAGGAAGGAAAACAGTGGAGCTGCCATTTTATTAAAGGAATGAGCAGGATTGGGAGGTAAAATTGGGAGTTGACTTTGAACTCTCTCAAGTTTGAGGTGTACAGCAAATAGCCAAGTAGAGTGAGGTGGTTGGCTGCGTACATCTGGAGTTCAGAGAAAAGGCTCTAACTAAAGATACAAATTTGGGAGCTGTATGCACGTAGATGGTATTTGATGCCATCAGTTGGGATGAGATGAGCAAAGGGAGTGGTGAAGAGGAAAAATCATTGAGGGACTGACCCCTGTGCATTTTGACATATAGAGACCAAGAGATCAGCAAACTGAGCAGGATCCAGCCAACAGAGAAGGACCAGCCTGTGGGGTGGGGGAGCTGGGGGAAGGAAGCAAAGAATAGGCAGCATGGAGTCAGGTGGTACCCCAAGTTCAAATAAAAAAGGGGAGCAGATTTAATTTAATAAGTGAGAAGTCTGGAGTGCTGAGCTCAGTGCAGACGGGGAAG
The DNA here is from genome assembly GCF_902655055.1 of Lutra lutra. Classification (NCBI taxonomy): domain Eukaryota; kingdom Metazoa; phylum Chordata; class Mammalia; order Carnivora; family Mustelidae; genus Lutra; species Lutra lutra. Next base: position 72,600,622 of record NC_062282.1, on the reverse strand, counting down.
TTCGCACCCAAGAGGGGAAGAAGGCAGGCCTGGCGGCTGCTCATAAAAAACACATGCAAAGGGAGTTCCAGCCTCACAAGTGGGAGGAGGTGGAGGTGAATGTTCAAAACAGGTGATGTGGGAGGGCTGATGTGGCATGTTTGTGGGTTCTAAGAAGGGGACAGAGGGACGGGGCGGTGAGGGAGCAGGACCCACACAGAGCAGGGGACCCAGGGGATTAAGAAGATCCATGGCAGCCTGTCTCCTTTACAGGAAGAAATCTGTCCCCAAGAGGAAGGAAATGCCACCCAGCCATGCCAGTGGGCCTCGGCCGTGAACGTCCGGCACCGGTACATCTACGTGGCCCAGCCAGCACTGAACAGAGTCCTTGTGGTTGACGTGCAAGCCCAGAAAGTCCTACAGGTACATCTCTCTAAGGGAGTGAGGGTGCCACTGGTTCAGGGGCACAGCCTGCCGCATTCCCATCTGGTAGCGGAGGGCGGGTCAGGGGGCTAGAGGACAGTGAGAAGCGGGGAGAGCGGGGAGTGGTGAAGGGGGGGTAAAGCACGGCCCAAGCCACAGAGGGTTTTCATCCGGGCAGTGACCTCATCCCACTTAGACTCTGAAACAGGCAGGCTCTGTTAAGCAATGGCAGAGCAGGGCAGCGTCGTGGCTACTGAAATAATTCAGGCATGAACTGCCACCGGCCATGAAGGTGGCAAGGACTGACCAGATCCTTGATAGATCTTAAGTGTGGAAAGATTTTCTGCTGGGTCGAATGGAAGTTTTAAGAGCGGGAAATCAGGTTGTTGGGGGCTTTTCGTTACTTGGAAGAACAGTAGAATGGTGATGCCATTTACTGTGTGTGGTGGATTGAGTAACGGCCCCAAGATGACGACTTTCTCATGCCCAGAACCTATGAATGTCGCCTTCTCGGGCACAGGGGCCTCTGCAGAGGTGATTAAGGTAAGGATGTGTAAATGGACTATTACCGGGGATGACCTGGGTGAGCCCTTCCTCAATGCGAGTGCAAGTACCAGTATCAGAGGGAGGCAAGGAGAAATTTGACTGTTAAGGGCAGGAGGCACTGGGAGGACTGGAGCACACTGGGGCTCTGCTGGCTTTGAAGATGGGGGAAGGGGCTGCGAGCCAAAGACTGCAGCGCTAGAGGTGGGCAAAGTCAAGGGAACATACTTTCCCCTCCAGCCTCTAGAGAGGGCACTGCCCTGCAGCCATCCTTGTTCAGCCCAAGGAAATTTAATTTTGGACTTTGAACCTCCAGAACTGTAAAAGAATTAAATTGGTGTGGTTCTAAGCCACTAAGTGTGTGGTAATAGGTTATCATAGTAATAGGAAAATAATGCACTCTCTAGAGCAGGTGGTATAGCAGGTGGTATAGGCCATGGAGCAGGAAGACAGAAAAATTAGGAATTTGGGTTTAGACCTGCTAAGTGTTCATTGCTATTATAAATGTTCGTTGGGGCGCCTTGGTGATTTCTTCCGTTGAGTGTATGACTCTTGATTTCGGCTCAGGTCATGATCTCCAGGCTGTGGGTTCAAGCCCCATGTCAGGCTCTGCACTCAGTGAGTGGTCTGCTTCTCCCTCTCCCACTGCCCCTCCCCCCGGCTCATGCTCTCACTCTCTAAAATAAATATTTTTTTAAAAAATAAAAATAAAAATGTAAGTATAGATGTCAAATAAGCAATTGGATGAACAGGTCTGGAGGCCAGCGAGAGCTCTAGGCCAGAGAGGTCAGGGTGGGTAAGGTCACCATACCAAGTGTTACATCCAGAGAAGCATGAAATGACTGGAGGTAGTACAGATGGAGAAGAGGTCAAGCTTGGAGCCCTGACGCACTCCAACACTTAAAGATCAGGAAGGAGAGAAGAAGCCAACAAGGAGACCAAGCAGGAGGAGCTTAAAAGGTAGGAAGAAAATTGGGGGGAGGAAGGGTTTTCCAGAAATGAAGAAAAGGAGTGTTTTAAGAATGGTGTCCAATAGAGCTGAGCATTTTCAAATCACCAAGACTAAGAACCGACCATTGGATTTGGTGTCCCATGGATTACCCTGGAACAGATAGAATGATCATGCAATACAAGCTTGTGGTCATAGAAATACAATCATTGTGAGGGGGTTTGCTGTAAATATGAGTAAAAGGAGTCAAATGAGACAGTAGGTAGAAGAGCATACAGAAGTTTCTTTAGAATAGATGACATTACAGCGTTTTTATGTATATATGTATGAATATAATGCTAAAAAAAAAAAAAAAAACCTTCCCACACATCATCCATTTCTTCTGCATCACTGAAGTAGGCAGGAGTCAGTGGAATCCAGGGCAGAGAAGTAGAGATGCAAGCGTTGGATAAAATCACATTCTTTCATAATAACCGAAGGAAATGGAAAATACTCAGGTACACTTATAAAGAGGTGACAGTTACAACTGGGGGCAGGTGGATGCACATCTCTTGTGGTTGCTTTTATTTTCTCAGTGAAATAAGAAGGAAAATGATCACCCAGCCTGGAGTTTTGAGGAGAGAGGGGAAGGGTGCATTTGAGATTGAACTGACCAGGCCACTGTGCTAGGACTGCTGGGTGACAGCAAAGGCCCACTGAAGGCTTGCGGATCGAGGGAGAAAGTGAGGCCAGTGAGCAGGGCTGTGGTTTGTCTTCCTAGCAATGCCCCTGTGCATGCTCATTGCAGGGGGAATGTGGGTGTGACCTGGGTTGTGGTTTCTCCAGGCTACTTGGGCAGAAGATTTTCTCTTAGTGATTTTTCTGGCCAGTGAACATACTCTGGGTAATTTCAGTCCTTTGACACTCACTGAAGCTTGCTGTATGACCCAGCTTGGAATCAATGTGGATAAAAATGTTCCACATGAACTTTAAAAGAATGTGTGTTCTAACGGTAGGGACAGTATTCTGTATACATGTCAATTATGGCAAGTTTGTTTGTTGCATTGTTCAGATCTTCTAAGTCATTTTCTCCTTTGTCCACTTAGTTTTTCAGCTGCTGAGAGGTGTGTTGAAGTCTCACACTGTGGTTGTAGGTTTATCTAAATTACATCCATTTTTTATAGGATTTAATTTTCTTGTTTAATTTTTCTGAGAAGGAAATACATTCTAGGTGGGACCAACATTGGGGGGAGGGATAACTGAGAAGATGAAAGATCTCCTCAGTGGTGGTCTGTTATGAGCCCTGGACAGGCTCCCGAAGATCTACTTCAATTCAAGTGAAAGGTACATAAAATTGTGTTACAATCCCCAAAAATACTGCCTAGGCATTTATTGAACCAGCATTTATTAAACGTCTTCTCTGTACCCAAAACTGGATACAGAAAAGGGGGAGTAAGATGCAAAATTGATAGAAGATATTGTTGCTGCTGTTTTTAATCATCAAGAAACTTTTTTGAGTTTTTTTTCTTTAAGATTTTATTATTTATTTGACAGAGATTACAAGTAGGCAGAGAGGCAGTCAGAGAGAGGAGGAAGCAGGCTCCCTGCTGAGCAGAGAGCCCGATGCGGGGCTCGATCCCAGGACCCTGGGATCATGACCTGAGCCAAAGGCAGAGGCTTTAACCCACTTAGCCACCCAGGCACCCCTTGAGTTGTTTTTTTTTTTTTTAACATAAAATGTATTACTTCTTTCAGGGGTACAGGTCTGTGATTCATCAGTCTTACACAATTCACAGTGCTCACCATAGCACATACCCTCCCCAGTGTCCATCACCCAGCCACCCCATCTCTCCCACTCCCCTCCACTCCAGCAACCCTGTTTGTTTCCTGAGATTAAGAGTCTCTTATGGTTTCTCTCCCTTTGTGGTTTCATCTTGTTTCATATTTCCCTCCCTTCCCCTATGATCCTATCTTGTTTCTCAAATTCCTCATGTCAGTTAGATCATCTGATAATTGTTTTTCACTGATTGACTTATTTCACTTAGCATAATACCCTCTAATTCCATCCATGTCATTGCAAATGGCAAGATTTGGGGGGTTTTATGGCTACATAATATTCCATTTTGTGTGTGTGTGTGTGTGTGTGTGTGTGTGTGTGTGTGTGTGTGTGTATACACATACCAGAGCTTCTGTATCCATTCATCTGTTGATGGACATCTGGGCTCTTTCCATAGTTTGGCTATTGTGGACATTGCTGCTATAAACATTCGGGTGCACATGCCCCTTTGGATCACTACATTTGTATATTTAGGGTAAATACTCAGTAGTGCAATTGCTGAGTTGTAGGATATCTCTATTTTCAACTATTTGAGGAACCCCCTCAAATGCAAAAACTACTGTTTTCCAGAGTGGCTGCACCAGCTTGCATTCCCACCAACAGTATAGGAGGGTTCCCCTTTCTCCGCATCCTCACCAGCATCTGTCCTTTCCTGACTTGTTAATCTTAGCCATTCTGACTGGTGTGAGGTGGCATCTCACTGTGGTTTTGATTTGTATTTCCGTGATGCCGAGTGATGTTGAGCACTTATTCATGTGTCTGTTGGCCATCTGGATGTCTCCTTTGCAGAAATGTCTGTTCATGTCCTCTGCCCATTTCTTGATTGGATTATTTGTTCTTTGGGTGTTGAATTCGATACATTCTTTATAGATTTTGAATACTAGCTGTTGATCTGTCATTTACAAATCTCTTCTCCCATTCTGTCAGTTGTCTTTTGGTTTTGTTGACTGTTTCCTTGGCTGTGCACAAGCTTTTGATCTTCATGAAGTCCCAATAGTTCACTTTTGCCCCTGCTTCCCTTGCTTTTGGCGATGTTTCTAGAAAGAAGTTGCTGTGGCTGAGATCAAAGAGGTTGCTGCCTGTGTTCTCCTCTAGGACTTTGATGGATTCCTGTCTCGTATTGAGGTCTTTTCTCCATGCTGAGTCTATTTTTGTGTGTGGTATAAGGAAATGGTCCAGGTTCATTCTTCTTCATGTGGCTGTCCAATTTTCCCAACACCATTTGTTGAAGAGACTGTCTTTTTTCCTTTGGACATTCTTTCCCGCTTTGTCAAAGATTAGTTGAGCATAGAGTTGAGGGTCCATTTCTAGGCTGTCTGTTGTGTTCTGTTGATCGATGTGTCTGTTTTTGTGCCAGTACCATACTGTCTTGACGATGGCAGCTTTGTAACAGAGCTTGAAGTCTGGAATTGGAATGCCACCAGCTTTGGTTTTCTTTTTCAACATTCCTCTGGCTATTTGGGGTCTTTTTTGGTTCCATACAGATTTTAGGATTATTTGTTCCAGCTCTGTGAAAGAAGTTGATGGTATTTTGACAGGGATTCCCTTAAACGTGTAGATTGCTCTAGGTAGCATAGACATTTTCATAGCATTTGTTCTTCCAATCCATGAGCATGGAACATTTTTCCATTTCTTTGTGTCTTCCTCAATTTCTTTCATGAGTATTCTATAGTATTCTGAGTACAGATTCTTTGCCTCTTTGGTTAGATTTATTCCTAGGTATCTTACATTTTTGGGTGCAGTTGTAAATGAGATTGACTCCTTAATTTCTCTTCCTTCTGTCTTGTTGTTGGTGTCTAGAAATGCAACTGCTTTCTGAGCATTGATTTTATATCCTGACACTTTACTGAATTCCTGTATGAGTTCTAGCAGTGTTGGGGTGGAGTCTTTTGGGTTTTCCACATAAAGTATCATATCATCTGCAAAGAGTGAGAGTTTGATTTCTTCCTTGCCGACTCGGATGCCTTTTATTTCTTTTTGTCTGATTGCTGAGGCTACAACTTCTAACACTATGTTGAAGAGCAGAGCTGATAGTGGACATCCCTGCCATGTTCCTGACCTTAGGGGAAAAGCTCTCAGTTTTTCCCCCATTGAGAATGATATTCACTGTGGGTTTTTCATAGATGGCTTTTATGATACCGAGTGATATATGTACCCTCTATGCCTATACTGTGAAGAGTTTTGATCAAGAAAGATGCTGTACTTTGTCAGATGCTTTTTCTGCATCTATTGAGAGGATCATGTGGTTCTTGTGCTTTCTTTTATTAATATATTGTATCACATTGACTTTGCAGATGTTGAACCAACATTACAGCCCAGGAATAAATCCCACTTGGTCGTGGTGAATGATCCTTTTAATGTACTGTTGGATCCTACTGGCTAGTATTTTGGGGAGAATTTTTGCACATATGTTCATCAAGGATATTGGTCTATAATTCTTTTTGATGGGGTCTTTGTCCACTTTTGGGATCAAGGTAATGCTGGCCTCCTAAAAATGAGTTTGGAAGTTTTCCTTTCATTTCTATTTTTTTGGAACAGTTTCTGGAAAATAGGTATTAATTCTTCTTTGAGTGTTTGGTACAATTCCCCTAGGAAGCCATCTGGCACTGGACTATTGTTTGTTGGAAGATCTTTGATGACTGCTTCAATTTCCTTACTAGCTATGGGTCTATTCAGGCTTTTTATTTCCTCCTGGTTCAGTTTTGGTAGTTTATACATCTCTAGGAATGCATCTGTTTCTTCCAGATTTTCTAATTTGCTACATATAGTTGCCATAATATGTTCTTATTAATGTTTGTATTTCTTTGGTATTGGTTGTGATCTCTCCTCTTTCATTCATGTTTTTATTTATTTGGGTCCTTTCTCTCTTCTTTTTGATAAGTCTGGCCAAGGGTTTATCAATCTTATTAATTCTGTCAAAGAACCAGCTCCTATTTTCATTGATCTGTTCTACTGTTCTTTTGGTTTCTATTTCATTGATTTCTGCTCTGATCTTTATTTTTTCTCTTCTCCTGCTGGGTTTAGGGTTTCTTTGCTGTTCTTTCTGCAGCTGCTTTAGGTATAGAGTTGGGTTGTGTACTTGAGACCTTATTTCCTGAGAAAGGTCTGTATTGCTATATACTTTCTTCTTAGAACCACCTTTGCTGCATCCCAAAGGTTTTGAACAGTTGTTTTCATTTTCATTTGTTTCCATAATTTTTTTCATTCATCTTCAATTCCCTGGTTGACCCACTCATTCTTTAGTAGGATGCTCATTAGCCTCCATATATCTGGAGTGGAGTTGTAAACTTTCCTCTTGTGATTGAGTTCTAGTTTCAGAGCACTGTGGTCTGAAAATATGAAGGGAATGATCCCACTCTTTTGGTATGGGTTGAGACCTGATTTGTGAACCAGGATGTGATCTATTCTGGAGAATGTTCTATGTGCACTCGAGAAGAATGTGTATTCTGTTGTTTTGGGATGGAATGTTCTGAATCTGTGATGTCCATCTGGTCCAGTGTGTCATTTAAAGCCTTTATTGCCTTGTTGATCTTTTGCTTGGATGATCTGTCCATTTCAGTGAGGGGGGTGTGTTAAAGTCCTGTACTATTATTGTGTTATTGTTGATATGTTTCTTGGATTTTGTTATTAATTGGTTTATATAATTGGCTGCTCCCATGTTAGGGGCATAGATACTTAAAACTATTAGAACTTCTTGTTGGACAGACCTTTTAAGTATGAAAGAGTGTCCTTCCTCACCCCTTATTATAGTCTTTGGTTGAAAATCTAATTTGCCTGATATAGGGGTTGCCACCCCCACTTTCTTTTGAGGTCCATTAGCATGGTAAATCGTTTTCCACCCCCTCACTTTAAATCTGGAGGTGTCTTTGGGTCTAAAATGAATCTCTTGCAGACAGCATATCGCTAGGTCTTGTTGTTTTTTTTTTTTTTTTTTTCCATTCCAATACCCTGGGTCTTTTGATTGGGGCATTTAGCCCATTTACATTCAGGTAACTATTGCAAGATATGAATGTAGTGCCATTGTATTGCCTGTACGGTGACTGTATATTGTCTCTGTTCCTTTCTGGTCTATGTTACTAGTACAGACAGATCAGATTTCTTTTAATTAGTGTTAGCTGTATTTTTCCATCCTGTCACTTTCAACCTTTCTATGTCCATATATTTAAGGTGGTCTTTTATGGCCTGGGCGCCTGGGTGGCTCAGCGGTTAAGGTGGTCTTTTATAAAGCTACGTGTGTTTGGGTTTATCTAGTATTATAATCTTGATCTTTTACTTGGGCCATTTGATCCATCTATATTTTTTTTTTAAATATTTTATTTATTTATTTGAGAGAGAGAGAGAGAGAGAGAGAGGGACAGTGAGAGAGAGCATGAGCGAGGAGAAGGTCAGAGGGAGAAGCAGACTCCCCGTGGAGCTGGGAGCCTGATGCGGGACTCGATCCCAGGACTCCAGGATCATGACCTGAGCTGAAGGCAGTCGCTTAACCAACTGAGCCACCCAGGCACCCCCTGATCCATCTATATTTAAGGCAGTTAATTTTATAGTTAAATCTACCATCTTACTGGTTTTTTACTTGATCTGTTTTTTCTCTTTTTCCTCCATTTTACTTTCTTTTGGATTAGTCAAATATTATTCTGTTATTTTTAGGACTACCACAGAGATTATAATATGCATAGTTGTCTCAATACAGTCTCATAATTTATTATTTCACTTCTCTAACAATAGAACCATGTAACAGTAACTCCTTTAACTCCTCTCCTGCCTTTTCATATGATTGTGGGGATAGACTTTAACTCTATATATAATTGAACCCCACAAGACCTGGCTTAGCATTATTTTGTACACTTTGTAGTCATATATATTCACCCACATATTTACTTTTCTCACTGCTCCTTATTTCTTCCTGAAGTACACAGCTTTGTCTGGGATCATTTTCATTGTGAGGAATGACTTTAAGTAGCTCTTTTAGTGGAGACCTGATAGCAACACACTCTGTTTTTGTTTCTTTGAAAAGAACTGTATTTGCCCTTTAAAGATTATTTCACTGGATATGGAATTCTACCTTAACAATTATACTCACTTGGCATTTTAAGATGTTGCTCCATTGTCTTCTGTTGTTTTGGTAATAGGTCAACTGCAGTCTTTTTGTCACTCTTTGATCTTTAGCAATTTTACTTTGATGTGCCCAGGGATGATGCTCTTTGTATGTATTCCAACTTCGAAGTTTTAGTGGTTTTGAAGTTTTAGTGGTTCTTGAATGTGTAGATTGATAACTTTCATCAGACTGGGATTGTCTCTTACCTCTTTGGAAACTTAAAAGTTAGACATTTCTACTGCATCCCACATGTTCTTATACTCTTCTTTTCCATCCTTTTTTTGTCTCTTCATGCTTCAATTTTCGTATGTTCTATCAACCTATCTTTCCCTAGCCCTGTTTTCTGCTATGCCTAATATGGATTTCACAGAACCTATTTAGTGAGTTCTTAATTTCAGGTATTGCATTTATTTCTACTTAATTTTACTTCTGTATATAAATTTGTAATTATCTTTTTATAAATCATTCATGGGTCTGTTTCTCTTGTATTTTTTAGTAGTCTCTAGCCATATACTCTGTATCTTGTAATGCCTAGTAATTTTTTAAAGGGAAGGGACGGGGGAAAGGGAAAAGGGAAGGGAAGGGAGAAATGGGGAAGGGGAAAAGGGGGAAGGGAAGGGGAAAAGAAAGGGAAAGCTCTGCTGACCTAAGAGTCCAGGGATAAGGGCTAATCTCAAAGTCAGTCTCAGGTGGCTCAGGAGGAAGGGCCAATGCACCAGAATCTCAGCTCAGAACCACCTGGGGAAAGACACAGAGGGTTCTAGAGGCCTAAAAGCCTTCTAGGAGCAGGGACCAGAGTGCCCTGCAGCTGATTCTTGAGTGGAAAATGTAACCCTCTGGTTACATTTAGGCTTTTGCTGAGATGGTCTGGGTCCCCTTTGAGTAAAACATGGAAGAAGTTTTCGAAAAGGTTTCAATTACTGTCAAGAGTTTACTTCTGCCTCTAAAGAACACCCAGAAGGGCAGCTTAAGCCCTGGCCTCCCAAGCCGGCTTTGTGCCAAGGCAGAGAGGTTGGCTTTCCACTCACCTAGGCATGACGGGCATGTACACCAAGTCCAGAAGTGACCACCATGTCAGCTTATAATAATGATGACCCACTTGTATGTATTTTTTTCTCAAGTCCATAGGTGTGGACCCTCTGCCAGCTAAGCTGACCTATGACAAGTCTCATGACCAAGTGTGGGTCCTGAGCTGGGGGGATGTGCACAAATCCCAACCGAGCCTCCAGGTATGTTGAACACATGGAAACTCACACTCACCCCACAGGAACAAAGGATGCTGACCTCCCATACACGTCTCTTGCTTCCCTAGGTAGCTAATCACATTTATCCAAAATCTATCCACCAAGGCTTGAGGAGAGCCAGAGCCCCTCAGAGACCATTACCAAGGCATCATCTGCCAGGCCTACCTTTAAAGACAAGAATCCTGATGATGGCTAAGATTGTAATGTCAGGACAAGTGGAATGTGGCTCCCGGACTCCCCCTCTCCTGAGCAAGGGTGTTCTGCTCCTTGGGCTGAGCAGGCTCGAGAGCAGTGTCCAAGCAAGTACTTGATAAGGAAAGGAAAGTAAGAGCAGCAGTCGTGTCCACACTAGAAGCACATCTATTGAGTGCTTATGGTGCTTTAGGGCACAGGAAAGTTCAGTAACGTACCCATGGTCCAAGCCAGGCCCTGCGGCTCTGCAGCCCAGTGTCAGCCAGTGCACGGTACGGTCTGTTGGAAACAGTCTAGGCCTGAGAGTTCTGTGGGATTCCCCTGTCCACCAACAAGAGACGGTCAACACCACCCCCATGTTAAGAGTGCATGCCTCTGCCTTTCTCATCAGCAGGGATGCATTCGAGGATTAAGCCCTAAGAAAAGAGATCTGAATGCCTGATTTCTCCGAGATGTACACAGAGCCCCTCTAGATAGACAGAAGAGAAGTTAATTCATGCATTGGATGCCTCAGGACATTAGGGCTTTGTTCTCTCTCAGAAGACCAGCTGAGAAGAACTGCAGAGGGAGCCCAGTTCACCCTGTTCTCAAGACCGGGAAGAAGGAAGGGTCATCCTCCAGAAGACTGACCACCTGCCTGCCTGTCTCTGCCCTGCCGGGCCAGGGAGAAGTCTCTGCCACACCTTCTGTAAACAGAGACTACTGTCATTTGAGGGATGCCATGACCGTAGGCCCCAGTGAACTGACAGAAAATCCCCATTAGAGGGTTTAGGAGCCTGAATGAAGGTCATTCAGAGCAGAGTGTAAGCCCAGGGAAATCCTAACTTATTGGTCCCTCTGGCAGCTCCTGGAAAGCCTCTAAAGTAATTCATGGGGAGGGTCCACCAAAACACTTTTTTTCTGAAACCAAAAATGATTTCCTAATTTAACAGCTATGAGCTGAAAAACAGAAAAAAAACATCAGCTTGGTCCTGGATTTCCCACCTGCCACAGCAGCTGGCACATCGTAGATGCTCTAGGACTGAAATCCAAGAGTCCTATTCCTGGCCCAGATAGCCTTCACTGGACAAAAGAGAGCATAGGCGTAAGAATTCAGAGACCGCATCACTCACGGCCCCCTCTGAGGAACAGATCTGTGGAAAGATACCCAACAAACACCAGATGAACCAGATCAGAGTCCTCGAGATAAAGAAAAATAAAGAGGAGACAGTTCTGAACAATGAACCCAGAGAAGAAGAAGGATGAGGACAGCCTCCCTGGAAGGAGGGTGCTAAATAAGTGCTAGTAATCAGTGCTAAATAAGGATGTCTGAATGAGGAGAGACACGCTGAATGAGAAACCCTGCTACCAGACGGTAACTGAAGATAAATTATTTCCATAAAAATAAGCATAGGGAGTGGAGGAAAGAAGAGCGGGTAAAAATACTTAGAAATACCTTACTGGAATAAGAGAAAGTTTGGAGAATGCTGGCGGAATGTAGCAGCTGGGAAGCAACGGTCTCATTATTCCACATCTGACAAACTGATTTCTCTTGAAAGCAGAGATGATCAAACTGGGTTAGGAAGGAAGGAAACTAGAACTTGTTGATGAGAAACACACGTTTCAAAGAGAAGAAAAGGCTGAATTTAAAAGGGCAGACATAGTAAGGACAGGTGACAAGAATGTATCCAGACTGCCACTCACATCAGGCAAGGTGGGGTTTAAGGTCAAAAGCACTAAAAACAGCAAACACAGAGAGACACCATGGGATGAACACCCAAGAGGTATCAAGCTCTTAACAACTAAATGCCTCAAACAAGAGTGATTTAACATAAAGACGAATTTGATTAAAAATGCACTCACATTGTACAAAAAAGACCAAAGAAGAACAGGGGAAACCTGAATAATGACACAACTTGGTTTACTATAAACTTGGCATCTGCAAAACCATTTTTTCTCATGTCCACATCCACACAAGTATATCAGAAACCACAAAGGAACTAAATCCTATAGAAGTAGACACGAGAGGCAACAGTATCTGAAGCCCAACGAGGCCTCCCTTCTCAGCTGGTTCTGTCTACCCGCTGGGAGAGCTGCCCAGCCTTCAGGACCCCGCACTGATGACCAAGTGACATTTCATGGTATCTCGCCACTGATGTACAGCTCCTGAACCAAGCCCAGAGAACCAACAAAACTGAGGGGTTCAAATAACACTTATCTTTTGGGCATGAATGAGGACACGAATGTGCCCAGGCCCTCTGCAGGATGCAAGGCCAAGAAGGAACTCAAGACTCGTTGGAGAAATGAGGCGGGTAGCGCCCATCGGCTCAATGGCCCGTGCTAGTGGGTTTTGATGAGGTAATCTCTCAGTACAGGGTGTCGGTGTGGTGAGGCGTGAATGACCCTGACCGCTGACAGCCTGTGATTTTCCATTTCTGTTAGAAGTGAAAATGACAGGCCTGATATCAAGCAGTGATTGTATGTCTTCTTGGAATTCTCTGGCACTTTCCCTTAGACACTCCCAAGATCCAGTTTCCTCAGGCTGCTATTTTCTTAATGCCCAGTTCGGAGAGGTTTTTTTCTCCATGTGCTTGCCATGGAAGTGTCATTTGGCCATTTTAAAAAAACCACTGCAAAATAACCTAATGCCATGTTACAACTTTGGAGCTGCCCCAAGGCTAAAAATACAAATCACAGGCCTCATCATTCCAATCTGGCGTTCTGCCTGCGTGGGAACCACAATCCAGAAAAGTCTCAAACCTCAACCCTGCCTGAGGAGGCAGGCCAAGTAGTGTTCATTTTCCCATAAAAGAAAGAGCCAGAAGTCAGGCCTATTCTTCGAAGGTAAAAGCCTCCAGAACTCCAACCCTTGTGAGTCACAAAGCTCCAGGAGACACTGTCCTCAGCCTCAGGCTACACAAGTCTAGACCCTTCTTTCTGTAGACATGGCCACAAGATCTAGATCAGGAAAAGTGTCTAAGCTCTGTGTTCAGTCCTAAGCCCCCACTCTCCTGCTCAGAGGGTCTGGGCTTGACCTTGTGGCTCTTCCCCCAAAATGGCCCACCAGGTGGCCAAGCTCCTCCTCTGGCTGCAGGTCGGCCATCTTTCAGAGCACTGGCCTAGCCACTGAGGGCTGATGAGCATGTGCAAAGACAAGGGGGACCCAGGCTGGCTGGCACGATGTCTCTGGCCTAGTCGCACCCAAGAGTAGGGTAGCTGCTGGACAGATGCTCAGCCTGCCCACAGAGGGCTTCCGGGCAGGACCTTCAAACTACTCTGTCATCCCACCTAATCTCCGATAGCATGTGGCTCTCTTCTGCATCGGTGGCATGCTGTTCCCTGACACAGACCCACCAGAGATTTCTGCACCAGACAGTGGCTGCAGCAGCCTCCTGCTGACTCCACAGGGGATCAGGTGTTACCTCCAGGGAAACAGAGGTAGCTGTGCTCGGTCACTCCCATCATGTACAAAATCCAGTGCCTGATTCTTCATTTCTCTCACAAGTCCTTTCCACTACCAGGCCTGAGCCCCAGCATTCTAACTGCAAGCCATCTAAATGGCCAGAGCAGCATCTTTGAATGGCATTTCTGCACAATTCCTGCTTCCTCTGATAAAATTTGGAGTCACAATTCCCAGAGAATGCCTCCGTGAGCAGTATAGGACAGAAATTCCCAACAAACAGGCCCAGGCACCTGACATCAGAGGAAAACAGGGAACCAGTAAATCTTTCCACCATTTAACATTTTAGTGACTTAAAAGCTCTCTCCCTCTTTTCCCAGGGTGACCTGGATGCTTAGATGGTGGGATTCTCAGTTGTGGGGAAGTGTGGTCTCTGAGCATCTGAGCATAGTTACCGTTCTGTTTTAGGGACCCCTCTGGGAAGCTGTGCCCTCAGGGGGCCGACAGGGTCCCATAAGGTCAGGGTTAGGCCTCCCTAAGCAGGAGGGCATGGTTCAGGCATTCCCAAACCATCGCTTCCTCTCCACAGGAGGATGGGTCCCTGCCTCTGACATTCCCAAGCAGCTCCACTCTGCTCCTGGCCCCCTCTCTCTCTGAAGCAGCCTGTCCACTGAGGGTCCCTGCCAGCACATGAACATGTTTCCAGGTTGCCCCCCTCACTCATGTGGACCCTCACAAGGACTCCTGCTCTGTGTTGTAGGTGATCACAGAAGCCAGCACTGCCCAGGGCCAGCACCTTATCCACACACCGTTCTCAGGAGTGGAAGATTTCTTCATTCCCCCGACAAACCTCATCATCAACCACGTCAGGTGAGATGGGGCCACAGGGCCCTCCAGTACCCCCTGTAACCCAGTTCAGCCCTGCCTGTGGCTGCATTTGCCCACCGTGAGACCTGCTCCTTCTCTGTTTCTTTCCCACTCATGCTGAGCTGACCTTGGGCTCCTTCATGAGGGAACAGAGAAATAGACCTATCCCGAGTCCTTAATGGTCATAGTTAAGGAAGGCAGCCAGCTCTCCCACCCTCTGAGGTCCACGGAGGACAAGAGAGGAAAATCAGCAGTGATGACTGGAGCGCACTATACTTACTAGACACACAAAAAACTAGTCAAAGTGGTCTTAACCCCTTCTTACAGATGAGGAAACAGAGGCTCGAAGAAGCTAAGACCCTGGACGGCCAAGTTAACACAGCCAGGAGTCCCCTGAACAGCCATGCAGAGGGCCAGCCAGGAAACAAACCCTCCCAGTTGTCTGGTTTGTCACCATCCAGAAGAACAGCCTAATAAAGGCGTCCTCAGTCTCCACTGCAACCCTCATCCCAGCCGGCCCCTCCCCCTGCCTGTTCACGTCAGAGAACCCCCCCCAGACACCCCCCCGCCCCCCGGAAAGTCAGCACTGCAGCAGACTAAGCCTCCCTCTCATCAAAGCACTGAGACCCAAAGGTCTTGGGGGCACTATTTATGCCTTTCTTTTGTCTGACATCAAACACCTTTCTCCAAGAAGAAATGCCTCGTTTTTGTACACTGAAACTGGGCTTGTAAAACTAGGCCCACCTAGTTTATCCAAGACCGGGAAGAAAACACCCCTTAAGGAACTCCTCCCTGTAGACAGCACCTGGGAAGAGCTTCTAAGATGCCTCTGAAGGGGTAAAATCCCCCAAAGAAGCTGACTTCAGCCAGGAGCCTAACAAACTTACAGGCTCTGCGTTGTCTGTGTGTGGCCTTTAGCATTCAAATTGCTTCTATGAGCAGGCTTCTCTTTCCTGCTTTCTCTGTGCCCTGGCTCTTTAGGAATGCTTTAAAGAAGCTTTAAACTGGCCACCTCCCCACTCTGACGCTCCATTCGTTACTCAGGAGATAAGTGCAGGGGAGACTTTTCTCTTACTCCTGTAGGTGTCCACAGGCACCAAAAGGCCTCCCCGAGCCAGGGATTTGGGCAGAGGCCCCCCGAGTCACAGCCAAGTCCTGCCCGGGGTCAGGTCTCCTTGCAGCTCACAACCCGCCTCCAAAGCAGACTTGTGCCAAGACCAGATGTGAGCAGATGTGAGCAGCGCCCACCTACTGAGCCCTTCCCCTGCAGCTTCCTCTTTGATCCAGTCCTCTGACAACCCTCTCAGAGGGAACTGCCCTCTTTAGAGTCGCAGAGCCTCCAAGAGGCAAGCCACGTGCCCAGCTCTGCTGGGAGAGAGGCAGTGCGCAACACCTTGGCCGTCCGATTGCAAAGGTAAACACTGTCCTCCGCACCCCCTGCCCAGGATGGCTCCCAAAGGCCTCGTAAACAGGACCCAGGAGAGGCTGCCCCACCACGGTCCTTTCCATGGGAAGGAGCACTGACAGCAGGTGTGTCCTATCCTTCCCAGCTGGCGCAAAGCCTCAGGGGTGCTGATCTGAAGGCTTCCCCCAGGGAGGAGCGGCCACGGGCACTTTTATGCTCCTTCTATCCTGGGCGTGTCAGGGGAGCGTCCATCCAGGAGCATTTGCAACTCGACTGCCTCTGGTCTGACATCATCGCTGAATCATGGAAGAAGCTGTGCCCTGTGGGACGGTACATCTCCTTAAGAAACTATCAGATCCCTGAAGGGAGACCACAGAGGGAAGAGAAAAGATGCAATCCCTTACACTTCTGACCTCAGTTCTTCCCTCTGCAGGTTCGGCTTCATCTTCAACAAGTCCGACGCTGCCATCCACAAAGTCGATCTGGAAACACTGGTGCTGCTCAAAACTGTCAGCCTGCGGCAGCACGGCTGCACACCCCAGGCCATGGCCCACACGCACCTGGGCGGCTACTTCTTCGTGCAGTGCCGACAGGACAGCCCCGAGCCCGCCGCCCCCCAGCTGCTGCTCGACAGCGTCACAGACTCGGTGGTCGGCACCAATGGTGACGTGAGCGGCACGCCACACGTGTCCCCCGACGGGCGCTTCGTCGTCAGTGCTGCCCCCACCAGCTCCCAGCTGCACGTGCAGGAGATCACGCTGCAGGGCCGGATCCGGACCCTCTACAGCTTGAAAATCAGCCCGGGCGTCTCAGACGTGGCCTTCCAGCCCTCCTTCACCCAGGGCAACCAGTACTATGTGTACGCCGCGGCGGAGACGGAGCCGGCCCTGCTCTTCCTGGAGCTGTCCACGGGGAAGATGGGCATGCTGGAGAACCTAAAGGAGCCGCCTGCGGGGCCGGGCGGGCCATGGGGAGGGCCCCGCAGGATCGTGAGGGACAGCGGGCTCTTCGGACAGTACCTGCTCACGCCGGCCCAGGAGTCGCTGTTCCTCATCAATGGGAGACAAAACGCACTACGTTGTGAGGTGGCGGGCATCAGGCGGGGGACCACGGCCGTGTGGGTGGATGAGGTATGAAGGGGTCCTCCCCCAGCACCGAGCAGAGCCCCGGGCCACCGAGCTCCGCCTAGTCCTCACTCCGTAGCCCCAAGCAGGCGCCCTGTACATTTTTACAGACAAAAGCAAAACCTGTACTCGCTTTGTGGTTCAACACTGGTCTCCTTGCAAGTTTCCTAGTCTAAGGTATGCGCTGCTAACCAGATTGGGGTTTTTCGTTGGGAAGTATGAGTTATGCCTTGAGCTCCGGTGAGAACCCATGCTGCTGTGTCAAGGAATCATTTCTGCGCCCAGATCCACACCATGTTACCTGGGGACACCGTGGAACCAAGAGCTGCTGCTGTCCAGGCTTACCTTTCCGTCGGTTGCCTTCATGCGCTCATTGTCCCTCACCGCCGGGTCCGGCCAGGCTTCACCCCAACGGAGTGGCCGGAAGCCAGGCCTGCAGACAGGCTCGCTGGGAGCAGGGCTTGCACTCCAGGCCTGAGAGCCACGGCCACCCACCTCCTGGACCTCCTTTTCTCCTGCACAGCTGCTTCGTGCTTTTCTTTCCATGTGACTTGGTATAAGCCTGAGGGAGAGCCCACAAGACTTCTTGCATCTTGGGGATGGGGAAATCACTCAATTTATTTTGGAAATTTTGATTAAAATAATTTTTTATAACCTCAAATGCTCGTAAGCAGAAAGATGCTCTCCGACGTCCAGCTCTATTTCTCCCTGCCTTAGGCCAAGTCTCTGAGCGCCCCCACCCCACGTCCCACAGCCAGAAGGAACAATGGTCATCCAAGAATAATGCCCTCCACACCACGGAAGTCCCACATGCAGCTCTGGCTACCACCTTGGCCAAGACTTTGTTCTGGATTGGGACGCAAAAGACCAGGACAAACCCTGCGTGCCTGCTTTTTACCACTGAAGGGGGAGGTTTTCTTAGCCAGGCCCAGGACCCCAGATTCAGGGTAGACTGGGCTTGCCAGGCAGAGTGGGGGGCGGTAACCTACCGAACAGTGACCTCCAGGCTCCACACAGTAACCCCAAAGACCCGTGTGGGGTCCAAGTGGGTTCTGTAGGCTATCCGTTTTTAAAGTCCCTTTCTTTTTCTGTCTGTGGCCCACACACTCCAGTCCCTGCTTCAACACAGCCCAGACAGCACGTTTCAGGACCTCCTTACACATGGGCCCTTCTCGCCCCAGTAACCCACGCTACAAAACCCACAATCCCAAGGATTCAGGGGCTGGGGAGAAGGATACAGGCTGTCAATGCTGCATGATCCCCAATGTCTCAGACTCTGCCAGGCTAGCGGGGGCAGGGGGGTGCACAAGGAAGTACAACAGCTGGCCCAGGGAAGGGCCCTGTGGGGGAGAATGTCCCCAGTGAAGAAGCTTCCCTGGGCCCCCAGAACCCCCCTTTCTTCTTCATGTCAGTAGTCACAACACACCCATATGCTTTCTGGTTTAAGTGATTGTTTTTCAAGCCACCTAAAGCTGGAAAAGATCCCTTCACAGTCACCTCAGCTCACATAGCCCCCTTCACCTGCCAACGTGGCTGAGCTTTTCCTGTGTGCTGATCACCAGCCCCTCTCAGGAGAAGAAAGACACACCCTGCCTTGCTTTACCTACACACAGCTCCCATTCACACTCATCTGACTGCCCAGCCCACCCAAACCACCCTGTCCGCCCCAATTTCCTGAAATCGGCCTGTCCCTTGGCATCTCCCATGTGTCTCGGTTCACCAAACACTTGTCCACTCCAGCTCCCAAGAGTGTGGCCAGATATGCCCATGCAGACTTGAGGGTTTGTTCCTGGTAAAGGATGGAGCTACAGGTGGAGGGAATGGCCTTCAAAGGCCGCTTTCTCACTTTCACCAGGGCTGGGACGGACAATGCCTCTCACCCTTTCTTTTTATTCCTGTCTCGGTCTCTTGACACCTTCACTTCTATACTCCCACTTCTATAGTGGAAATTCTCCAACTTTCATGAACTTGTCCCTTTGGGAAAATCTTCTACACAGTGGCGGCCCCTGGGAGAGGGAAAAAAAAAAACAGTTGGGATGAGCACTGGGTGTTATACGCAACTAACGTATCATTGAATGCTACGTCAAAAACTAATGACATACTACATGTTGGCTAGCTGAACATGATAAAAAAGTCTCCGAGCCTACCTGAGGAAGAACCTCCCAGCTGCCAGGCCAGAGCAGCAGCCCCCCTGGGTCACAGGGTTCCTAAGTCAAAGACCATTCAATCCCAAAGGCCCTTTTGCACCAGGAGTGACTCCAGCCACCAATCCTTGGCCCCAATCTTCCATCTCTAGGTGTGTCTGAGAAAGTATCTCTGCCTCACGCTGACTCACCGTGTTTAGTGGAGCCCCCGGCTCAGGCCTCAAGGCGCACACTCCACATAGGACAGCAGCCAAGCAGAGCACACAGAGGCCGCAGAGTAGCTGCCTTTTCAGCTGGGCAACCAACAGAACTGCTGGGGTCAGGGGGAGGCAGGGGAAAGGCGGGCCAGGCTGTCCCTGGCCCTTTCCAGCCCCAGAAGTGGCTCCCTGGGACACAGCTGGAAAGTCAGAGATGGTAAGCCTTGCAGCCAGCCCAGCCAGGGATCCTTCTGCCGAACACTCAAGTTCAGCTGACAACAACTATTTCACACTAAAGAAGCATTCATCTTACATTTAAAAAGCTGCTTTCATAATGAACTACTTCAAAATTATTCAATTTTGAAATAAAACTGATTTCACAAAAATTCAACAGTATTTTTTTTTGTAACTCACATATCACCTACACCTTTGCTGATACTAAAGATTTGAAACGGAGGTACATGTGCTCCTTCTGCCCACATGAGCAGAACCCTACATGGGGGCTCTGGGTCCACAAAGCCCACCCAGCCTTGCACAGATGGCTGGTAGGAAGAGGGATTCGTTGGCTTCCAGGCAACTGCGTGGACTCCCCATGCAGAAAGCCTGGGTGTGGAGTACACGCCTTGTAAATGCCACCCTCTCCGCCCCAGCAACCTGCTTGGGGCTGGCCCAGTCTTCTTCCCATGGTCTCCCAGGCATTTAAGGATCCCACTACCTTCCCAGAACTGCTGGAAGAACCTGGAAGTGCCCCATGAAGTCGGGCTGGGGCCAAGCACTAATACCAAGCTACAGGAACCTGAATCTCGAGGCATTGTGAGCAGAGACAGCAGCTCAGTCCCCACCCCGCCCCACCCGACCCCAGCCATTTCCTTTCCTTCCTGCTCCTCTGTGCAGGAAGGGGCTCCCAGTTCCAGGAAGGGCCCCGAGGATAGCTCTCAACCCCAAGGAACACAGGGAGCCTCCTGCTGCCCTAGGCAGTCTAACTGCTGAGACTTCATTTAGGAGAGCAGCCAGAAGTGGGCTTTGTGTGGCCACAACTTCTTTTCTGTTGACCAGTAACCTGTGAACTAAAGGAGAATCCAGAATGGAGACATGCAACAGATCCACTCTGGATATATTTTTCTACCAGGGGCTTATGACGTCACCCATTCATTTCTCACTGTGTGTTTCACTCACATACCACGGACGCTGAACCATCTTCATCACCAATCTCACAACTCTGTCTCGGGTCCTCCTTTCCACTGGGAAGGCTCCAGGTTGCTGATGCCACATCTCACTCCCTCCCATGCACCTACCGGTCTACCTCACCTTCTCCTCCCTGCACCCAGCTCCTCTGGAAGCTGTCCTCCCACCCACCACCCACCCTGAAGACCAACTGTGACATATGCTGACAACCATGCTCTCCTCCCCACCCAGAACCCAGATCCTTCTCCAAGTGCGATCAGAACCCACTGGGACACAGCCCTTTGCTGCCCAGAATCATGACCCCCCGTGCCCTACCTTGCAGCCTTTCCAAGAGAGGTGATCAAGACCAGAGCAAACTCCCAGGTGTCAGGGAAGTGAATTATTGTCAAACAGAAACTGTCGGACAGGAATACAGACGGTGATGACTCACCCAAGCTTTATCCCTTAGAAGACCCGAACTACACCTTCCTCATTTCCAGTTTATTCTCTGCCTTGCTGGATCCCCCTACCCCATGCCTCGGGCCTCCTGTGCATCAGTCGTGCCACAGCTTTTACAATTTGAGGAGCAACTGACCTACTGTCATACCAGCTCCCCCAATGGCCTTTGCCCCATGCTGCTACCTTGCTTTCAAGTCCAAGTAAGAAGTCCCTCACAGGGCCAGATGCTACTATTTGCTCCCAGACTAGCATGTAGGCAGAGCAGTTTTGTTCAACAAAGTCATTAGCTGCCATGTTTTCTCTTCAAAATTGTCAAGATTATAGAACAGAGAGGCTTAGAAGATTCAAAGAAGAAAACAGTGCCTATGCTCGAGGTCTGACCACAGACCCCAAATCCCTGATGGAGTGCAAGCCACTTCCTGCTCTGGTCTACACCAGACTACCTAAGTTACTTGAGAACTTGCGCATCTTCTGGGAGCCTGCAGACTTCAGGCACCAGCCACCCCGCTGACACCAGGAGCCCTGCAAGCACCTTCTCACACCTTCTTTGGAGCTGTGGACAGCAATGGGGATTTACCCAAACACAATGTGTGAAATCACGCAAAGTATGGGGAAAGCAGAGACTGGCTTCCAACACTGACAGCAAGGTTCCTGGAGCCAGCACCAGAGTGTTGACCGTGTACTTTCTGTCACTATTCTTGGACAAACCTACCATTCACACACCCCTCTTTCCAAGCTCGTCTTAACTAATATGGCCCTAGAGAACATGGGCCACACCCCAAAGGGTTCTAGAAGGCTTAGCCTGCACTCCACAAAGCAATAACGATTGACTGGCCCCCACGCCCAGCAGGCGACCTCGCCACACGTCACCACGGCAGGATCGGAGAATGCTGCCCTTTAGGGATATGCTCTTCAAGATCGGAACTCCGTTTTCTTGGCTGATCATGGGGCCTGAGTGCTCTCCAATGAGAAAATTCCCAAAATCTCATCCTTCGTCCACTGCCCAGGGTGACATCTGCCATCAGTTTAAGAGTTGTTGGTCCCCTGCTACTTGAGCTGCTTCAGACAGGTGTGGGATAACAGGTCCATAAGCTGTCACCCCAGACCCCACGGCACACCCAGGCTGGCTCCTGTGGCTGATTAGACCCCCTTCCTGGCCTGGCCCCATCACACCCCACTGTTCTCCCCTCTGCTTGCACTCTCTGAAGGCCATGCGAAATGATCTTGGAACAAAAGTGGGCATGGTGTGTGGCTGGAGTGATCACACACATGCTGTTTCACACTCTAGTGTAGCTGAACAGCCCTCAAGATAGGAAGTCACAGGCACATCCTTTGTCCCGTGAAGATTCTCATCCTCCCCCACCTCAGAAAACTTTCAGATCTCTTATTTCAAGGCAGATACATTATTTTGAGCTGTTGTGTAGACACCAAAATATATTTTCTGTAATCACCAGTATTTCTCAAAAGGCCTCCTGTAATTATTATACATGTGAATTTTTCCTTATTTATAAAATATATATAAATTATTTTTAATACATCAACTTTAGTAGAAATTTGTACCAACACAGTAACTGTATGTGGCATATGAGATAAGTTTGTGTTTACTTTGACGTATTGCACCGTATTAAACACACCGTGTAACCACAGTACCACTTGATATGAAGACGACTCACAGATTATCATGAAGTATTGTCATTGTAAATGCTCTTTTTCTGAGGATTTTACAATAAAACTTGAGAAAACTAACCTTCTGTTTGTGCCAGTCTGTGGGCTGTTAGGGAAGCGAGAAGGTATAAAGGCAGGACCACGCAAGCCCTTCTCCCCATTCTCTATCACCTTGCAGGTTCTCGAAGGGCCAAGGGGAGTGGCCTCTCACTGGCCTGCTCCTAAGGGCTGTGGACAAAGGCAGGCACCTGCACAGAGAAGTCCCTTCCCCCATGTTGAAGTTTCAGCCCCCAACATGTACAACCAAAACGTCTGGTTCTGAACTTCTCTTCACCTGCTCTGGTGGACATTTGCAATTTGCCACAGGCACCAACCCAGGCTGGACTCCAGTCCCTCTTCATTCTGGTCGGGGCGGACTTGCCAGCTAGGACACAGAGTTCACCAAGTGCTCAGTCATCATTATCACCAAGGTACCAGCGTGGAGCTCCTACTGGGTGTGAGCCCTGGGAGAGCTGTGGGGCCTCGAGGGCGGCACGAAGCATAGTGTTTCCCCTTGGTCAGCTTCAGATCCCCTGCACCATGGCTGTCAGGTCAGGTTCAGGAAATAGAACCAATGGGTGTGTGTGTGTGTGTGTGTGTGTGTGTGTGTAGGTGGGGGGAAGAGGGAGAGGGAGATTTATTTTAAGGAATTTGTTCCTGCAATTGTGATAGACGGCAAGTCCCAGATCCACAGGGGAGGCTGGTAGCTGGAGACCCAGGGAAGGGCTGGAGTTGGAGTCCAAAGCCAATTTGTTTGATTATATTCTTCTGAGGAGGTCAGTCTTTTTTTTTTTTTGCCTTAAGGCCTTCCACTGATTTGATGAGGTCCACCCACACCACGGAAGGTATCTTCTTCAGTCCAGGTCTACTGATTTAAGTGTTAATCTCCCTGACAAATTCCTTTCACAGAAGCACCTACAAGAGGTTAACTAAATATCTCTCTGGGCACCACCATCCAGCCAAGTTGACACAGAAAATTAATCATCACACTGACAAAAACAAGAGGTTGCTCCTCTTCTATCTTGGAGGCATGACCGGCTACATGCCAGGCACCGTGATAAACAGGTAGTAAGAACCAGTTTCAAAGCTTAACATCATCCGCACAAGGCAGATGTTGGTATGATCTCCAGTCGAGTGAAGAGGACATGAAAGAGCACCAGAGCCAGATTCAGATTCATGTCTCCACAGCCAAGACACGTGCTCTTAACCATGAAACCACCACGCGCAGTCCCCACACCACCCAAGTTCCAAGCGCGGCTCCAGCCTCACTACCCCCCGCCCCCGCTACACCGCCAGGCGCCACGGTCCCCACACGGGAGGGACTTTGCTCCGCTTTAACTCACACCTTGGGGAAGCAAGGTGCCCAGACTAGCCCTCAAGATCTGGGGTCCGCCTGGTCCCCTCAGACAAGAGGAAATGCACATGATTAAAAGCTCTGTGCAGGGAAAACAAACAAACAAACAAACTCTGGGCAGAGACCAGACAGCAGTGGTCAGCTTCTCCCTGCCCCCAGAGGCCGAGCTCCTCACCGCATACACTCTGGCGACCTCCTTTCAGCTCACAAGCCCCAGGACAGCCACGGTTGGAGTTGGAATGGGGGGTGGGGCACAGGCAGCCAGGAGAAGCCTGCAATAGGACCCACCCCAGGCAGGTGGCAGACGTCTCATCCACCCATTCCCTCCTAAGCGGACTGAAAGGAGGCCACTCAGAGATACACAATGTGTGGGCTGAGCCCCATGCATCCAGGCAGGGGAGGCCTCTGAGGAGGACGGACTCCTCGGCTCTGCCCACAACCAGCTCACCTTCAGGGCCTTCACCTTGCGGTCACTCTCTCATTCAATGACTATTTTCCAAAAACCATCTCTGAACGCTGGGCCTGCACACATGGAGCCCACAGTCTACAGGAACCAAACAGGCCCAAGAAGAACCAGTGGCCCACAGGATCCATGAGGGGGCATGCAAGGGGCATGGTCTGACAAGGCTTTCCAGATGCAGTGAAGTGGGAGGCCAGAGGGAGGAGCAGCGGGCTGAGCATCTGCCTGCGGACAGGAACGGGAACAAAGACCTGACCCGGGAGAGAAGAGCAGGAGTGCCAGCGGCACATGGCGGACAGTCCCATGAAGGGAGGCCGAGGTGAAGGGGCGTCATGCCGGGTCGCTGTGTGGTTATGGAGGTAGAGAGCATCCTTTGGGCAATGGAGACTACCTTGCAACCAGGGCCCTGGGCACTCCAAGCATCCATGCTAAGTGGAAGAGGGAAAGAGAGATGCTGCCCAGCAGTGACCGCACATCTAGGACCCAGATGTCCAAAGCTGGGATCACTCTGCTCCAGGGGAAGGTGTCCACAGGGCGTCACCAAGGGCTATTCGAGCCATGAAAGAGAAGGCAGATCCCCCTAGAGGAGGCAGGCAGTGGCTGACACAGGGCCACGATCCGGATCATTTCCTATGAACACAGAGTGTTAGGATTCTGAGCACCAGAGAGGAGCTCTTGCAAGGGGCGACAGGAGCAAGAGACAAGTGTGGTGTCCAAACAAGACGGGAATGTACAAAGTTGGGGGGGCAAACCTAGAAGAGGCTGGACAATGGGCTTCTGGGAGGAAGGGGAGCATCCCTACGAGAGAGGGATCTGAGAAGTAAGGCATAGTCAGGCCCCAGGGGGGCTGAGAAGGAAGACTAGGGCAGGCTTGGGTCCCCATACCCCAACATGCAGAGGCTGGTGAGCCATGAGAGAAAACTGGAGGCTAGATAGTGGAGCATCCCAGAGCCACAAGCCTCTTAGCCACGCCTGGCTTCACGTGCATCTAAAATTCTTAGCAACGTTGTAAAAGTAAAAATAAACGTTATTTATGCAATAAACAGTACACTGCATTATTAGGTCTAGATGGTTATTGCCTTATGTGCACAAAGTTTTCCTCTAATCTGCCCCAAAAAATGCATTTGTTTCCTTAGCTCCCACTTCTCTAGGGCCACTGGCCACCGGAGCTCACCTTCCCAAGGCAGAGCTTCGTGCCCAAATCAAATGCAGGTTCCAGACAAGAGATGATGGGCATTAGTGAGCAGCCCGGGAAGAAGAGATGCCAAGTAACCACCGACAGGACCCACACTGTGTGCAGCAGGGGAACACCCCCGCCCAGGACCCACAACAGGGAGACTTTCTGCATCCCTGGGGGAAAAAAGAGAGTCTGACTCACAGAGAGCCCAGGGAAACTCCAAATGGAGCCACAGTCCTGTGTTCACACTGATCAAGCTTTCAAAAATCCCCAGGGCGATCTCCATCAGCACCTGTTCACACCTCCAGGGAACCACACTGACACTGCTTGGGGATAGAGGAAAACGCCCGCTGGATACCTGCATTTTTGTAAAAGAAGAGCTAGGGAGGGGAAACAGGTCCGGCGTTCATCCCTGAATTCTGGGATCATAAGCAGACCCGGGTTTTTCTACAGATGGGTTTGTTTGTATTTTCTAAAATGTCTACTTCTGTATTACTTGCGTACAGGTGAGTGCCCCCTTCTGTATGGAGAAGAGTCTCACTGTGACGCCCATACCAGAGGCGAACAGCGGGAGGGAGGGGGCGGCCTCCCCTCCCCTCTCGCTCCTTAGGGGACAGGCCAGGCCTAGGAATACTCATGATCCCGGGACTCCAGGCATGTAAGGGAGACTCTGGTCTCCCAGGAGCCCGCCCACTCCTTCCCATGGGGCAGGAGGACGGAAACAGCACCCTCCCTCCGATGGGGAGGTGATGGCATCACTGAGAAGCGCCTCAGGGACTCCTAGCTCAGAAACAAGGGTCAGCCCTCCCTCCCCGCTTTCGGAGGATCCAAGGACCCCAAACTGTTTGACCATTAGAGGAGAAAAAAAAAAATTTTTTTAAGAGAACACCTTCTTGGGGTGCCTGGGTGGCTCAGTGGGTTAAGCCTATGCCTTCGGCTCAGGTCCTGATCTCAGGGTCCTGGGATAGAGCCCCGCATCAGGCTCTCTGCTCCACAGGGAGCCTGCTTACCCCTCTCTCTCTGCCTGTTGCTCTGCCTACTTGTGATCTCTGTCAAATAAATAAATAAAATCTTAAAAAAAAAGAGAGAGAGAGAGAGAGAGAACACCTTCTTGAACAGCGAAAAGGTGGGAAGAGAGTGAGAAGCCACTGTGGGAGCAGGGCCAGGTGGCCGCCAGCTTTGGGGGATGGGGGAGTGCCTGGGCAGTGCTTGTCTCTCCGGGTCAGGGCCGGCTTTTCAGCCCACAGTCTCGTAGGGGCGTGGGCAGGACCTACTGGAGATGGGGTTCTGACAGAATCCCCACTCCCCACTCCCCCAGGGGGCTGGGGCTTCAAAGAACTACATCCTGGGTGAAGGATGAACTACAAGTCTACTAGCTGACCCCCAACCTCAGGATGCTGGGAGGAAAGCTGCCTTGGGGGAGGGGATGGCTGAGAGCTAGGAATTCCATCTGCAGACCACCCTCAAACCACCCACGTGACTCAGAAAAAACCTTAACCCACCCACCGCCTGTGTGGCTCGTTGGTTAAGGGTCCAACTCCTGATTCCAGCTCAGGTCATAATCTCAGGGTCATGAGATCGAGCCTCTGTGTGGGGCTCTGCGCTCAGCCAGGAGTCTCCGGATTCTCTCTCGCTCTCGCTCTCTCCCTCTCTCCCTCTGCCCCTCCCCCCACTCTCTTTCTCTCATAAGTAATAAATCTTAAAAAAAAAAAAACCTTAAGCCTTAAATTCGGTTTAAAGATGTCTCAGCAATATACAAAACGGGGGACATCATCACAGAAGAAAATGATCAGGCGCCTGGGTGGCTCAGTCAAGCGTCTGCCTTAGGCTCAGGTCTTGATCCCAGGGTCCTGGGATCCAGCGGCACATCCGGCTCCCTGCTCACTGGGAAGCTGGCTTCTCCCTCTGCCTGCTGCTCCTCCTCCCTGCTCGTGCTCGCTCTCTCTCTCAAATAAATAAATCTTTAAAAACAATAGGAAAATGATCATTTCAAGATACTCAGATATTCAGATATTTCGTTTTATTCAGATATACTCAGATACTCAGATATTTCAAGATAACATATGTTGCTCATCCTTAGTAGGAGCAGGTCATACTAAGAGCTAAAAGAATTGCAAAAAAATATTAAGCCTCACTCAATAATTTATTACTAATGATATTTTAGAGTGGTATAGGTACTATATTATAATAATGGTATATTCTTGTTACTAGTATTTGTACGTTATTCTGAAGCTCTCTCATGTATTTAGCAGGATAAAGCTAATAGGAAATGGTACCCATCAGGAAAGGAGATTTTGCTGCAATAGCAATCAACTAATCAACTTCACACCCTCGGTGGCCTCAAACAACAAGATTTACTTATTGCACGTGCCGTACATTCCAAGGAGAGGTTGTCAGAATGCTCTGTTTGTTATAGGTTCCAAAGGACCAAAGCTGATAAAAAAAAAACTCTGTCTCGATACATTTCCACAAATGCTGAGGCTGGGAAAAGAGAACTGATGCCAAAATCATCCATTAAGTAATCTAGTGTGGAAGTGAAAATACACTATTTCTGCTTACAAGTCACTGGTCTGAACTATACCCAAGCACACGGGTCAGGAAGTTCAGTCCCTCACACACCCACGTGCAGCTCAAAGCATAACATCAGGGGGGCACATGGGTGGCTCAGTCGTTGGATCAAGCCCTGCATTGGGCTGCCTGCTCAGCAGGGAGCCTGCTTCTCCTTCGGCCTCCTGCTCCCCCTGCTTGTGCCCTCTCTGTCAGGTAAATACATTAAATCTTTGGGGAAGAAAAAAAAAGCATAATATCAACAAGGGGACCACTGGGTGGCAGAGTCAGTTGGACATTGGACTCTTGGTTTCAGCTCAGATGGAGACCTCAGGGTCATGAGATTCAACCCATGTCGGACTCCACTCAAGGTGGACTCTGTTTGAGATTCTCTCTCCCTCTCCCTCTGTGCTTCCCACTTGTGCTCTCTCTCATTCTAAAATAAATAAATAAATCTTTTTTTTTTAAAGATTCTATTTATTTGACAGAGAGAGACACAGAGAGAGACAGGAAAGCAGAGGGAGTGGGAGAGGGAGAAGCAGGCTTCCCGCTGAGCAGGGAGCCTAACGCAGGGCTTGATCCCAGGACCCTGAGATCATGACCTGAGCTGAAGGCAGACGCTAAATGAATGAGCCACCCAGGTGCCCCAATATATAAATCTTTAAAAAAGAAAAAAGAAGGGATGCCTGGGTGGCTCAGTTGGTTAAGCAGCTGCCTTCGGCTCAGGTCATGATCCCAGCGTCCTGGGATCGAGTCCCACATCGGGCTCCTTGCTTGGCGGGGAGCCTGCTTCTCCCTCTGCCTCTGCCTGCCATTCTGTCTGCCTGTGCTTGCTCTCTCTCCCTCTCTCTCTGACAAATAAATAAAAAACCTTTAAAAAAAAGAAAAAGAAAAAGAAAAAAACAAAAAACCTTCCACAGGATTTATGTTAACACACAAGAAAAGAGATAAACTACTATCTCAAAAAAACTTCACGGAGAACTCTATAATTTAAATACATATTGGAAATGTAAGCACCTATTTAGCCAGAGCAATCCCATCCGGTTAAACAGTGATTTTGTTGTTTATGCAGTAAAACTTAAACTGACCCTACCCCCATACACACGGGGGGCTTACTTAAGAGCAAGTCTGGGAAACCGGTCCCAGGTAACAAAGCCCAAATACAAGGGCAGGTCAGGCCAGGTGGAGACATCCAATCAGTGGGGGGCCCATACTGTCTCCCTAGCTACCAAGGAGTGTGGGCCCCTTTTGGCCCCTTTTGGGTGCCTTTTGGCCGCCAATTCTGACCAAGGTGATAGGCTAGTTCAAGTATCTACTATAGGGTAAATTGTGATTCAATTGGTCATTTATGTGTGACCTAGCATGACTATGCAGCTTTCTCTGTGTGTTGCAATTCATTGGCCCCCTGTGTGTGGCCAGGCCCAACCACATGGCCCTTGCCCCTTAAAAGTTAGTCGGTCAGGCAGGGAGAGGGTCGCCTCTTTGTAAGAGACAGCCCTGACTGGTCTGTTTGATTCTCGATGCTTGGCGTGAAAAAAAGCTTTGCTTGACCTTCACTTTGTATCAGTCTCACTCCTTTGATCACAGACCCATTATTGGGGGACCTAACAGATATATTGATATAAACTCACATTTATGCCTTCAGAGTCTCAGAATTGACAAGAACAAGTGACCAAAGTTCACTTAAGAAGAAATAGGCTACCTGTATAGCTCTACACCTAGTGAAGAAAATTAATTCACAAATTTAAATCTTCTACAAAGAAAATTCTAGGCCAGATGGTCTCATTGGTACATTCTGCCAAATATTTAAGAAATGGTATAAATTCTATAAAACCCTACAAAAATTCTTCCAGAGAAATCGGGGGGAACACTTCCAAGCTGATTCTATGAGATAAGCATTATCTAGATACCAATCAGACAAGAAAATATTACAAAGAAAATACACACACACACACATACACGCATGCACTCATACAATCATCTTTTGAGATCTCCTCAGCAAAATCTTAACAATTCTAATCCAATAATATGCAAATAAAGTAATACATCATGATCAAGTAGGATTTATCCTAAACTGCAAGATTGGATTCACATTTAAAAATCAATGTAGTTTACCATACTAACAAAATAAAAACAGCAAAAGCACGAGGCAGGAGGACAGAAACCGCACCCTCCCACGGATGGGGAGGTAATAGCATTACTGAGAAGCGCCTCAGGGGCTCCTAGCTCAGAAACAAGGGTCAGCCCTCCCTCCCCGCTTATGGCGGATCCGAGGACCCCAAACTGTTTGACCATTAAACAGAGGAGAAAAAAATTTTTTTTAAGAAAACACCTTCTTGGGGTGCCTGGGTGACTCAGTGGGTTAAGCCTCTGCCTTCAGCTCAGGTCATGGTCTCAGGGTCCTGGAATGGAGCCCCCATCAGGCTCTCTACTCAGCAGGGGAGTCTGCTTCTCCATCTCCCTCTGCCTGCCTCTGCCCCTGCTTGCTCCCTTTCTCTGTCAAATAAATAAAATCTTAATTCTGTTACGCTGAAAAGAAATAAAAAAGTTGTACTTTAAATAAGTACAACTTACTGTATGCTATTCATGCCTCAATAAAATTGTTAATTAAAAAATTTTAAAAAAGAATGAAAAGAAGCGATAGCAGGAAAACACTTGCAAACCATCCATCCAACAAAAGACTAGCATCTAGAATACAGACACACCCAAAGTCAATATTAAACTAACAAGCAATGCAATTGGGAAAATGCACAAAGGACATGAATTCTAAAATTCTAACACCTTTCACCAAAGAGGAAATACAGGTAAGAAATAAGCACATGAAAAGATGGGCATCATTAGCCAAAAGGGAAGTACAAATGGAAAACAAAATGAAACATCATGATAGGTCTTTGGGGATCACTAAAATCCCACTCTGCTAAAGTAAGAACTAGAGACAACAAATGGTCCCAGGGCTGTGGCAACACTCGATCACTCACACACCGGAGGGAGATGTCCGGTGGGGAAGCGACTCCAGAAAACAACTGAGCATTTTGGCTTTTTTAAATCAGCATGTGCTACTATAGGACCCAATGATTACACTCCTGGGCATTTATCCCACAGAAATGAAGACTTATCTCACACAAAAACGCATTTACCAAAGCTCATAGCAGCTTTATTCAAAACAGCCCAAAACTGGAAGTAGCTCAGAGGCTCCTAAACAGGTGAACAATTCAACCAACTGTAGTACATTACGTCAACACTGGCAAACTCGGCTCAGCAGCATAGACGAAAACACTACCGACACATGCAGCAACTCTGAATGAGTCTCCAGAGGATTATTATGAGTCTCCTTTGGCTGAGTGCCAAAGGTCAATACCAAAAGATGGCCAACCATCTATATGATTCCACTCATAACATTCCTGAAATGGCAAAATTATAAAAATGGAGAAGAGATAAGCAGTCACAAAGATTGGAAGAGTGTTCAAGGGTGGAAGGAAGCTGGGAGCAGTATTAAAAGGACCACATGCAATCCTTGTGGTGATGGAAATACAGTGTCTTGATTGTATCAGTGTCAGTCCCCTGGTTGTGGTTTTGCACTGTGGTTTTGCAAATATTACATTTGGAGCAAGCTGGACCAAGAGTACACAGACCACTCTATTATTTCGTACAACTCTAAGTGAAACTACCATTACCTCAACATCTTTAAACATTTCAAAACTTCTAGGCCCAGAAGGTGTCGCTAATGAATGCTAACAAACATTGAAGGGCATAAGGAATAACACGGAAGACACTGGGAGATGGAGAGGAGAAGTGAGTTGGGGGAAATCGGAGGGGGAGACGAACCATGAGAGACTGTGGACTCTGAGAAACAAACTGAGGGTTTTGGAGGGGAGGGTGGGTGGGGGGTTGGGAGGGCCTGACGGTAGGTATTAAGGAGGGCATGTATTGCATGGAGCACTGGGTGGTGCATAAACAATGAATTCTGGAACACTGAAAAAAAATAAAATTAAAAAAAAAAAAACACTGAAGGGTGATAGAACACCAATTTACACAAATACATCCAAAGGATACAAAGAAAGCAAAATAATTCCCAACTCATTTTGTGATGCTGGAATAACTCTTTCAAATGAAAACCCAACCAGATCAATTCAAGAAACAGAAAATTATTAGCCTCGTTTACTAACAATATAGGTACCAAAATCCTAAATAAAGTATTAGTTAAATGAATCCAGCAGCTTAAAAAGAGAATAGTGCATTATGATGAAGTAGGATTAATCCTAGAAATGCAAAGCTGATTGAACATTAGGAAAAAATGATTGGTGTAATTTACTACAATATCAGATTAAAGGAGGAAAAACAATAGCATTTCAAGAAATGTAGTGAAAGCACTGAAAAAAAATTCTAAATTCACTCACATTCATGATTTTTTCTTTGCAAAGCAGAAACAGAAACTTTCGTAATTGACATGAAAACCTTCTTCATAGTGAAACACTGCAAATGTTCCCCTTCAGCTCTTTCTCATCTGGTCCAAGGCACTTTAGCAGCCATGGAATTTGGTGCTGAAATGGCCAAGTCCAAGAACCACACCATGCATAACCGGTCATGAAAATGGCCCAGAAATGGCATCAAGAAACCTCAGTCACAAAGATATGGATCTCTTTGGGGGTAGACCCCAAGTTCCTGAGGAACATAAGCTTTGACAAAAAACACAACAAGAAAGGCCTAGAAAGAATGCAGGCCAACAACACCAAGGCCATTAGTGCACATGCCCACACTGTCAAGGGCCTCATCAACCTCAAGGAGGTCAAGCCCAAGATCCCAATGGTCTGCAGTCACAAGCTGAACCGACTTGCCTACATTGCTCACCTAAAGCTCAGGAAATGTGCTCATGCCCACACTGCCAAGGGTCTCAGGCTCTGCTGGACAAATGCCAAGGTCAAAGCTCAAACCAAAGCCCAGGCTGTGGCTTCAAATCCAAGCTCGAGCCCCTCTTTGGTGTGGCTCAGGTTCCCAAAATATCCCAGGCCCCCACAAAGCCTCCAGCATAGAAGCTGCCATCTGCCAATGTGAGGACAGAAAGACTGGTGTAACCCCTTAGCTTCTGTCCGCATGGGGCTGGTGTCCTCCTGTGCTATTTGTACAAATAAGCCCGCGGCAGGAGAAAAAAAAGTATTCCCTTTCAGAAAGGGAAAAAGACAAAGATCCCACTATTGCTGCTTACATTCAGCTCTTACACTATGGTGCTAGCCAGATTAATAGGACAAGAAATTAAATAGATGGTGTAAGGACCTGAAGGAAAGAAACAAGATTTTATGATTATGGAGGGAAAAATTTTAAAGAAATATATAAGATACATTATAAAATTTATGAGGGTTTAGCAAGGTTACTAGATTAAAACAAATAATAAAACAGTTTCAATTATATTTCTACATACCAGCACAAGCAATTTTAAAAAAAGACACCATTTACAATAGTATTTTTTTTCTTTCTTTAAGAGAGAAGAGAGGGTGCATGGGGGTGGGGTAGGGGGCTACAGAGGGAGAGAGAGAGTCTTAAGCAGGCTCCATACCCAGCACGGAGCTAGAGTGGAGCTCAGTCTCATGACCCAAAGACCATGACCTGAGCTGAAACAAGATTCGACACTTAACTGACCAAGCTGCCCAGGAGCCTCTACAAGAGCATCTTTTTTTCTTTTTAATGTTTTAATTTTTTTATAAATATATAATGTATTATTAGCCCCAGGGGTACAGGTTTGTGAGTCGCCAGGTTTACACACTTCACAGCACTCACCATAGCACATACCCTCCCCAATGTCCATAACCCCACCAACCTCTCCCTACCCCCCTCCCCAGCAACCCTCTGTTTGTTTTGTGAGATTAAGAGTCTCTTATCATTTGTCTCCCTCCTGATCCCATCTTGTTTCATTTATTTCTTTTCCTACCCCTCAAACCCCCCATGTTGCATCTCTACTTACTCATACCAGGGAGATCATATGATAGTTGTCTTTCTCTGATTGACTTATTTCGCTAAGCATAATACCCTCTAGTTCCATCCACATCATCGCAAATGGCAAGATTTCATTTCTTTTGATGGCTGCATAGTATTCCATTGTATATATATATATACCACATCTTATTTATCCATTCATCTGTTGATAGACATCTAGGTTCTTTCCATAGTTGGCTATTGTGGATATTGCTGGTATAAACATTTGGGTGCATGTGTCCCTTCAGATCACTACGTTTGTATCTTTTTTTTTTTTTTAAGATTTTATTTATTTGACAGAGAGAGAGGAGGAAGCAGGCTCCCTGCCTAGCAGAGAACCCGATGTGGGGCTCGATCCCAGGACCCTGGGATCATGACCTGAGCTGAAGGCAGAGGCTTTCACCCACTGAGCCACCCAGGCACCCCTACGTTCATATCTTTAAGATAAATACCCAGTAGTGCAATTGCTGGGTCATAGGGTAGCTCTATTTTCAACTTTTTGAGGAACCTCCATGCTGTTTTCCAGAGTGGTTGCACCAGCTTGCATTCCCACCAACAGTGTAGGAGGGTTCCCCTTTTTCCACATCCTTGCCAGCATCTGTCGTTTCCTGATTTGTTAATTTTAGCCATTCTGACTGGTGTGAGGTGGTATCTCACTGTGGTTTTGGTTTGTATTTCCCTGATGCTGAGTGATGTGGAGCACTTTTTCATGTGTCTGTTGGCCATCTGGATGTCTTCTTTGCAGAAATGTCTGTTCATGTCCTCTGCCCATTTCTTGATTGGATTATCTGTTCTTTGGGTGTTGAGTTTGATAAGCTCTTTACAGATTTTGGATACTAGCCCTTTATCTGATATGTCATTTGCGAATATCTTCTCCCATTACAAGAACATCTTTTTTAAAGTATCCAGGGAGACAGGTGCCTGGGTGACTCAGTTAGTTGAGCAACTGCCTTCAGCTCAGGTCATGATCCTGAAGTCCCGGGATCGAGTCCCACATTGGGCACCCTGCTTGGCGGGGAGTCTGTTCCTCCCTCTGACCTGTTCCCTCTCATGCTCTCTCTCTCATTCTCTCTCTCTCTCAAATAAGTAAAGAAATAATCTTTAACCCCAAAAAATAAATAAATAAATGAAGTATCCAGGAAGAAAATCAATAAAATATACAAGTTCTCTTCAGAAAGAGAACTCCAAATGAGAGACAGTAAAGACAGTAAAAGGAGAGAGTGTGTCCATGTTGGTGAACTGAAACACTGAATAATATAATAATGTTAAATTTTCCCTAACTGATTTACTGAATAATTACAATCTCAAATATAATTTCAAGAGGTGAGTGTAACATGCTAATTCTGAAACTTATATAGAATTCTGAAGGGCCACAAATAGCTAAGAAACTCTTGAATCAAAAAAAGCTTGGAGGGACTTGCCCTATCAAATAACAAGACTTAACAGAAAAGTATGGTAATTAAGGCAGTGTGAAATTACACAACATTAGCCAAAGATCATTGGAACTGAATAAAGGAATCAGAAATATATATATGAATATATGGAATTTTTATATATAGCAGAGGTAGTATGGCAGACTGGAGGAGAAAGGATGAGCTTTTTTCAATAAATGTTATGAGGGCAACTGGATATACTTTTTTTCTTTTTAAATCTTTAAAATTCAATTGATTGAATTTTTGTTAATTAACAGATTTGGCAGCAGCAATGGGATTCAAAATGAACTTCCAGAAGCATTTGGGGCAACAAGAAATACAACCATGGCACCCCTGAACCCTTTGAGTTCACTGTGTTTCTCAATATTTCTAAGGGCTGTGGGTGAGTTCCTCTAGGTTCTGAGCTCTGCTCTTTTTGTATTCAATTTCCCGATTTTTTTAACATATAATGTATTATTTGTTTCAGGGATAAAGGTGTGTGATTCAGGGGCGCCTGGGTGGCTCAGTGGGTTAAAGCCTCTACTTTCGGCTCAGGTCATGATCCCAGGGTCCTGGGATCGAGCCCCGCATCGGGCTCTCTGCTCGGCAGGGAGCCTGCTTCCTCCTCTCTCTCTCTGCCTGCCTCTCTGCCTACTTGTGATCTCTGTCTGTCAAATGAAATGAATAAAATCTTTAAAAAAAAAAAAAGTGTGTGATTCATCAGTCTTACATAATTCGCAGCACTCACCATAGCACATACCCTCCCCAATGTCCATCCATCATCCCTCCCACTGCCCACCACTGCAGCAACCCTCAGTTTGTTTCCTGAGATTAAGAGTCTCTTATGGTTCATCTCCCTCTCTGGTTTCATCTTGTTTCATTTTTCCCTCCCTTCCCCTATGTTCCTGTGTCTTCTTTCTCAGATTCCTCATATCAGTGGCAACTGGCTATCCTTAAGGAGAAAAAAAATGGACCCTATCTTGCCCTATACAAAAAAATCATCTCCAGGTAAGTTTTACAAAGTAACATTTAGAAGGAAAAAAAAAAAAAAAAGACTGTCTTTAGGACCTTAAAGTTGAAAGAATTTCTTTAAAAAAAAAAAATACCCAAAAAAGATGAGTACACTTGAATAACAACGTCAAAATGAAAAATCTATGCTGTTTACATAAGAGCATACATAAGAAGACATTTTCTACTCATATAACCAACAAATGACTAAATTCAAAATACACAAACTTCCACAAAACAGTAAGAAAGAGACCGTCCATTAGAAAACCGGGGGGAAACACTTGAAAAAAACACTTCAAAAAAGAGCAAACCCATCACAAATTGACTGTGATACATCACCTCAGTAAGAGTAAGGATAAGAACTATAGGATCATTTCAAGAGACACAGAAAAAACATTTGACAAAAACAACATCCATTCATGATAAAAACCCTCAACAAAGTAGGTTTAGTGGGGACATCCCTCAACATAATAAAGGCCATATATGGCAAACCCACAGCCAACATAATCCTCAATGGGGAAAAACTGAGAACCTTTCCTATAAGGGAAAGTTTCCATCAGGAACAAGACAAGGATGTTCACTCTCACCAATTTTATTCAACACGGTATTGGAAGTCCTAGCTTCAGCAATCAGACAACAAAAGAAAAGACATCCCAATAGGTAAGGAAAAAGTAGAACTTTCACTTTTTGCAGATGACATGATACCATATATAGAAAACCCATAAGACTCCATCTTAAAACTGCTAGAACTGATAAATAAATTCAGTGCAGTCACAGGATACAAAATCAAGGTACAGAAATCTGTTGCATTTCTATACACCAATAATGAAGCAGCAGAAAGAGAAATGAACAAATCGATCACATTTACAACAGCACCTGAAACACTAAGACACCTAGGAATAAACCCCAACAAAGAAGTCAAAGACCTGTGCTCTGAAAACTATGAAACACTGATGAAAGAAAATGAAGAAGAAACAAAGAATTGGAAGGACATTCATGGATTGGAAGGACAAATACTGTTCAACTGTCTGTACTCCCCCAAAGCAATCTACACATTTAATGCAATCCCTATGGAAATACCAACAGCATTCTTCACAGAGCGAGAACAAACAATCCTAAAATTCATATAGAACTACAAAAGACCCCAAATAACCAAAGCAGTCTTGAAAAAGAAAACACAGGAGGCTTCACACTTCTGAACTTCAACTTATACTATAAAGCTGTAGTGATCAAAATAGTATGGTACTGGCACAAAAGAGACACATAGATCAATAGAACAGACTAGAAAACCCAGAAATGAACCTACATCTGTATGTTCAAATAATCTTTGACAAAGCAGAAGAAAATATCCAGTGGGAAAAATAATCTTTGATAAACGGTGTTGGGAAAACTCAACAGGCACCTGCAGAAGAATGAAACTGGACCACTTTCTGACACCATACAAAAATAAACTCAAAATGGATGAAAGACCTAAATGTGAGACCTGAAACCATAAAAATCCTAGAGGAGAACACAGGCAGTAACCTCTTTGACATCAACTGTAGCAACTTCCAACTAGTAACATCTTCTGAGGCCAAGGAAACAAAATAAAAAATAAACTATTAGAATTTCATAAAAATAAAAAGCTTCTGCACAGTGAAGGCAACAATTAATGCAAATAAAAGGTGGCCTATGTGATGGGTGAAGATATTTGCAAACAATATATCTGATAAAGAATATTCAATACAAAACAACACCCAATAGAACAAATAATCCAAGAAATGGGGAGATGACATGAACAGACATTTTTCCAAAGAAGACATCAGATGGCCTACAGACACATGAAAAGATGCTCAACATCACTCGGCATCAGGGAAATACACATCAAAACCACAATGAAGTATCACTTCACACCTGTCAAATGCCTAAAATCAACAACGCAAGAAACAACAGGTGTTGGTGAGGCTGTGGAGAAAGTGAACCCCTCTTGCACTGTTGGTTGGAAAGCAAACTGGTACAGCCACCGTGGAAATTAGTATGGAGGTTCCTCAAAATGTTAAAACCAAAAAAAAAAAAAAAAATTTAAAACTAGAACTACCCGGGGCACCTGGGTGGCTCAGTGGGTTAAGCCTCTGCCTTCGGCTCAGGTCATGATCTCAGGGTCCTGGGATCGAGTCCCGCATCGGGCTCTCCACTCAGTGGAGAACCTGCTTCCTCCTCTATCTCTCTCTGCCTGCCTCTCTGCCTGCTTGTGATCTCTCTCTCTCTGTGAAATAAATAAATAAAATCTTTAAAAAAAAAAAAAAACTAGAACTACCCTACAATCCAGCAATTGCACTACCAGGTATTTACACAAATAAAAATACCAATTCAAAGAGATACATGCCCCTCAATGTTTGCAGCAGCAGTGTCTACAATAGCCAAATTATGGAACTAGCCCAAGTGTCCATCAACTGACAGATGGATAAAGAAGATGTGGTATGTGTGTGTGTGTATACACACACACACACACACACACACAGTGAACATCACTCTGCCATTAAAAAGAATGAAATCTGGGGCACCGGGGTGGCTCAGTGGGTTAAAGCCACTGCCTTCAGCTCAGGTCATGATCCCAGGGTCCTGGGATCGAGCCCCACATCGGGCTCTCTGCTCAGCGGGGAGCCTCCCTCCCCTTCTCTCTCTCTCTGCCTGCCTCTCTGCCTCTCTGCCTACTTTGATCTCTGTCTGTCGAACAAATAAATAAAATTAAAAAAAAAAAAAAAGAATGAAATCTGCTACCAGCAACAACATGGGTGGATCTAGAGAGTACAATGCTAAGTGAAATAAGACAGAGAAAGACAAATACAGTATGATTTCACTCGTGTGGGGAAATTAAGAAACAAAAACAAATGATCAAAAGCAGGCGTGGGAGAGAGGGAGACAAACCAAGAAATAGACTCTTACACAACTAACACCAAGGAAGTAGAAACAATCATCAGAAGTTATTATCAACAGTTATATGCCAATAAGCTAAGCAACCTAGATGAAATGGATGCATTCCTGGAAAACTATAAACTCCCAAAATTGAACCAGGAAGAAATTGACAACCTGAATAGACTGATATCTAAGTAACGAGATTGAAGCAGTGATCAAAAACCTCCCAAAAAACAAGAGCCCAGGACCTGACGGATTCCCTGGGGAATTCTACCAAACTTTCAAAGAAGAAATAACACCTATTCTCCTGAAGTTGTTTCAAAAAACTGAAGCAGAAGGAAAACTTCCAGACTCTTTTTATGAAGCCAGCATTACTCTGATCCCCAAACCAGGCAAAGACCCCTCCAAAAAGGAGAATTTCAGACCAATATCCCTGATGAATATGGATGCTAAGATTCTCAACAAGATCCTAGCAAACAGGATCCAACAGCACATTAAAAAGATTATCCACCATGACCAGGTGGGATTCATCCCTGGGTTACAAGGATGGTTCAACATTCACAACTCAATCAATGTGATAGAACAAATCATTAAGAGAAGAGAGAAGAACCACATGGTCCTCTCAATTGATGCAGAAAGCATTTGACAAAATCCAGCATCCATTCCTGATTAAAACACTTCAAAGTATAGGGATAGAGGGAACATTCCTGAACTTCATAAAATCTATCTATGAAAGACCCACAGCAAATATCATCCTCAATGGGAAAAAGCTCGCAGCCTTCCCGCTGAGATCAGGAACACGACAAGGATGCCCACTCTCACCACTCTTGTTCAACATAGTATTAGAAGTCCTAGCAACAGCAACCAGACAACAAAGAGAAATAAAAGGTATCCAAATTGGCAATGAAGAAGTCAAACTCTCTCTCTTCGCAGATGACATGATTCTTTATATGGAAAACTCTTAACTATAGAGAACAAACTGATGGTTACCAGAGGGGAGGTAGGGGATAGTTGAAGCAGGTGTTGGGATTAAGAAGTCCACTTGTCGGGGCGCCTGGGTGGCTCAGTGGTTTGGGTTGCTGCCTTTGGCTCAGGTCATGATCTCAGAGTCCTGGGATTGAGTCCCGCATGGGGCTCTCTGCTCGGCGGGGAGCCTGCTTCCCTCTCATTCTCTCTGCCTGCCTCTCTGCCTACTTGTGATCTCTGTCAAATAAATAAATAAAATATTTAAAAAAAAAAAAAAGAAGTCCACTTGTCATGAAGAGCCCTGGTGATTAAGATAAAAAGAAGGTTTTTGTTTAAGAGACAGAGAGAGCCAGCTCACAAGCAGGGGGCTGGGTAGTGGGAGAGAGAGAGAGAATTTCAAGCAGGCAACAGGCTGGGTGTGGAGCTGGAACCCACAACACAGAGATCATGACCTGAGCTGAAATCAAGAGCCAGACACTTAACTGACTGAGCCATGCATGCACCCAAAGATAAAATTTTTTTTAAAAGGGCATGTGTGATGGGCCTGGGTGGCCTGGGTGGCTCAGTTGTTAAGTATCTGCCTTTGGCTCAAGTCATGATCCTGGGGTCCTTCAATTGAGCCCTACATCAGGCTCCCTGCTTGGTAGGAAGCCTGTTTCTCCCTCTACCACTCCCTCTGCTTGTGTTCCTGATCTCACTGTCTCTCTCTGTCAAATAAAATAAATAAAATCTTAAAAAAAAAAAAAAGGAAAGAAAAGATGTATTGTGATGAGCACAGGGTGTTATGTGTAACTAATGAATCATTGAACACTACTGCAAAACTAATGATCGGGCTAAATGAACATAATTTTTAAAAAGTTATAGGAGAATATATATATTCTTGCATTTCCAAAAATAGTAACAAAAAGCAAACCCAGATAGCCAACCAACACATAAAAAGATGTTCATTCACATCAGTAATCAAGTCAATGAAGTAAAATTGAGTAATGTAAATGTTTTTCAGATACCAATAAATTCCAATCTGACTGGCAAAAATTAAAGTGACTAATAAAAACAAAGGATGGTGACCAAGTGGAGCAACAGGACTGCTTGCCCGTGGCTGGTAGAGTGTAAACTGGTACGTTCACTTTGGATAACAGGCATTATTTTAAAAAATTGAAGATGTATACTACCTGTGCCCCAGCAATTCTATTCCTAGGTAAATGCGCCATAAAAACTCACACCCACCAGTGCCTGGGTGGCTCAGTCAATTAAGCACCTGCCTTCAGCTCAGGTCAGGATCCCAACATCCTGGGATGGAGCCCCATACCCAGCTCCCTACTCAGCAGGGAGTCTGCTTCTCCCTCTCCATATGCTGCTCCCCCTGTTCGTGCTCTCTCTCTCACACACACATACTCTCTCTCTTGCAAATAAATAATATTTAAATAAAATAAAAAATAAAAAATAATCTGGGGTACCTCTTTCTCTCTCTTGCAAAAGTAAATAAAAATTAAAAAACAAAAACAAAAAACACACCCACATGCATCAGGACACAAGTTCTTCCAAAGTCATGCAGCATTGCTGTAATAGCAAATACCAAAAACAACTCTAACGTCTTTGAGCAGCAGAATGATAAACACATCATAATATATTCATGTAACAGAATATAGCAATGAAAGTGAACAAAATACAACTATACACACAATATTCTATGTCTTGGAAATATAATGTCAAACAAGAGTAAGTCCAAAACCAGTCAAAGCTAAACTGAATTGTACTTTATCAGAGACACAGGTAAATAACAAAACTATGAAGAAAGGCAAATAAAAGAAGATTGTCACAAAAGTCAGAATCGTGAGAGAAGGGAAGAGAATGCTACTGAGAAAAGCAAAAAGTCAATGTCCTATTCCTTGACCTGGTGATGATCGTGATTTTTGATTAATAATTGTACATTTGTTATATGTGCTTTTCTGTATTGTGTTGTCTCCTACATTAAAATATAATCAAGGGGTACCTGGGTAGCTTAGTTGGTTAAGCATCTGACTCTTAATTTCAGCTCTGGTCATGATTTCAGGATTGTGTGATCCAGCCCCTAGTCAGACTCCACACTCAGTGGACAATCTCCTTGAGATTCTCTCTCCTTCTTCCTCAGCCCCTCCCCCACCCCAGGCACCTGCATGTTCATGCTTTCTAAAAGAATAAATCTTTAAAAAAATAAAATATTTTTTAAAGATTTTATTTATTTTTTTGACAGAGAACACATGCACACAAGCAGGGGGAATGGCAGGCAAAGGGAGAGGAGAAGCAGGCTCCCCACAGACCAGAGGCAGCCTGATGTGGGGCTCAATCCCAGGACTCCGGGATCATGACCTGAGCTGAAGGCAGTCACTTAACCAACGAGCCACCCAGGTGCCCCAATAAAATATTTATGAAAAGACTTCTGTTACCAGCAATCTAAGGAGCCATACTACCAAAAAGAATCTATTCCCACCTATAAGGTGGGAGAAAATACAACGAATGCTCAGAAATGGAGAGCTAAAGGTATCAAAATCTACCAAAAAGAGAAAGATAAATCAGAAGATAAATTACAAGCCAACTAGAGCTGGAATTTTGATATATAAATAGGAATAGAAAGAAAACTCTACAGTCAAGCGAGGTGAGGAACTATAAACTAAGATCAGAATGAATAGGAATATTCCAAGGAAAGCTTTCTTAAGGAAAGAGGGTTCTAGAGAAACGTTAACCCACTGGTTCAGAGAAACCAGGAAAAACGTCTGCCTCTGTGTCTGGATGGGAGAATCAACCTCCTGGGAAGATTCGTAACTGTGGCCTTGCTGAACATGTGGATTTGGACTTAAAATTTCTACTACCCTTGTGGCTCAGGAATCTCCAAAGTGAGAAGGATGCTTAACGACGGGTGCTGGGCCAGGGTCCCCAGGGGCGCACTAGCAGAAGCAGGTACAAAACCACTCTCGATGGACAAGCCTTCCATCCAGGCCACGCA
This sequence comes from Lutra lutra, assembly GCF_902655055.1. Lineage (NCBI taxonomy): Eukaryota > Metazoa > Chordata > Mammalia > Carnivora > Mustelidae > Lutra > Lutra lutra. Next base: position 72,557,169 of record NC_062282.1, on the reverse strand, counting down.
GGATTCTCAAAGATAAACTTATGTTTAATACGAGCTTAAAACAAACTAGGCACGAGGAAAAGCCCACCGTGAGCAAGGTTCAACAGACCTAAGAAACAGCAGGATAAACCCCCGCCCAAGAACTTCAGATACTAAAATAGTTTGAGACAAAACATGTATAAAGTGTTTAAAATCAAAAGAAGGAATCGAAAAATCACAAAAGGAAAAAAAAAAAAAAGGCTACCAAAAAAAAAAAAAAAAAAGAATAGGCCGAGATGAAAAAGAGCCAAAGGGAACTTCTATAAATGAGAAACAGAGAAATGCCAAGTTCAATAAATGCCTTCCGCAGCACCATTAGCACTGAGAGGAAGGGCAGCGCAAGTGCTCCCAACATACACGAAGAGATAAAGAGGTAGAAAGTATGAGACAGGAATTAAAAATAGAGTAGACTGGATGAAAATAGCCACACAGATCTAAGAGGCGGTGCAAGTTAAGACCTGGGAGCGTGGACAAAGGCCATATGCAACCTTCCTGCCAGAGAAGGGATGAAATCCATGAGCGGACAAGCCTCAGGAAATGAAGGCTGAGCAGGAAAAGTAAAGGTAAATCCACACTTGGTGCTCATGAAGCCAAGTGTATGCTTCATCCCCTCCACCTACTGCTCCCATCCCCCCATCCAGAGCATCACTGTTTTATACCCCCGAAACTTACCTAACATGGTGGGTTAACTATACTGGAATTTAAGTAAATAAATAACTTAAACCTTTTTTTTTTTTTTCAAAGAGTAAATCCATAGTTGTAGGAAGATAGCAGATCTCCAAGGAAATCTTCAAAGCAACCCACAAAAGAACATAGTCCACTTATGAAAGCATAGCAACCACAAGGACAGATAGAACAGCAATAGGAAATTACAGAAAATAAGGGAATGATGGCCAGCAAAGGTTAGCCTAGAATTGTCACCAGAAAAACTACTCAAGTGTGTCCTTCCAGAAACCTGAAATTATGCTGAGAATGGAAGAAATTTGAGAAACTAATAAGGCTATACCTCTAAATAAGTCAGCCAGTAAGAATTAGCAACATGAGAATTTTTTTTAAAGTCTAAAACATCATAATTTCTGTATTTGCCCAGACTTCGAGCAAGTTTAGATTTTAATTCAGTGCCTAAATTCTGTAGCAACTCACTTTTCCCCAAGGGCACTTCTGGATTCAATTTTTCATGAAGAGTTTTGTTTGTTTTTAAAAAATAAAAATTATCAAGGCAAGCGACAGAAAAGCAAAGTGAAGTTAAAATGCTGGACAACAATTACACAGGCTGGGAGGGGAGTCATCAAAGTTAAATATCCTAAAGCCCTTGTATTGTTCTTTTCACTTTGAAATTGATTTAAGATTTCCAAACCAACAAATGGAATGAAAGGGAATTAATATCACACTTGGGGCACCTGGGTGGCTCTGTCGGTTGAACATACAACTCTTAGTTTTGGCTCAGGTCATGCATGATCTCAGGGTCATGGGATCAAGCCCTGCATCAGTCTCCCTGCTAGGTGTAGAGCCTTCTAGAGATTCTCTCTCTCTTGCCCTCTGCCCCTCCCCTCACCCCCAAATAGATAGACAGATAGAAGGAAAAAATGAGGACACATAATAGCAAAGAAAGAGGGTGGTAAATAGAAATGACAATGTAAGATGCTAAAAGTAAGTCCCCATGGATTTCTTTCAGAAATCACAAAGGAAGTACCTTGCCAGTTAAACGTGATTAGATTACATTTTAGAGATGTAATTTTGTATTAATGCTGTTTATAAGAGAAACTTGGAAGACACAAGCATACACAAAAATTAAAATAATGGATCAATGTCCATCAGCTGAGGAAGGGGTAAACACTATAGAGTATATCCAATGTCCATCAGCTGAGGAAGGGGTAAACACTATAGAGTATATCCACACAACAGAATGTTACCCAATCAGCAAAAGGAACAAAGTATGGATTCATGCTACAAGCTGGATGAACCTTGGAAACATGATGCTAAGTGAAAGAAGCCAGACCCAAAAGGCCACACACTGTGTGACTCCATTTATAGGAAATGCCCAGAAAAAGCAAATCCATAAGATAGAAAATAGATGTGTGGTTGCCAGAGGAAAAGGGAGAGGTAAATGAGGAATGACAGCCAATGGATAATGTTTTTTTTTTGGAGAAGGTAAAAATGTTCTGGAAATACATAGTGGTGATCACTGCACAAATGTGTGAATGTACTACAAGCCACTTAACTGTACATTCTAAAAAGAAGGATTTTGGGATGCCTGGGTGGCTCAGTGGGTTAAGCATCTGCCTTCGACTCAGGTCATGATACCAGGGTTCTGGGGTCATGTCCCATGTCAGGCTCCTTGCTCAGCAGAGAGCTTGCTTCTCCCTCTGCCTGCTGCTTCTCCCTCTGCCTGCAGCTTCTCCTGCCTGTGCTCTCTCTCACTGACAAATTAATGAATTTTTTAAAATCTTTAAACAATAAATAAAATAAAAAGATGGATTATGTGCTCTGCGAATTCCATCTCAATAAAAAAGACATACATTAAAAAAGGTGAAATGATGGGATAGAATATAAGTCAAATACAAATTAAAAAAAAAAAAAAAAAAAAAAAACCTCTTCTGAGGTGGTGCCTGGGTGGCTCAGTGGGTTAATTCTCTGCCTTCGGCTCAGGTTATGATCTCAGGGTCCTGGGATCAAGCCCCACATCGGGCTCTCTGCTCAGCAAGGAGCCTGCTTCCCCCTCTCTCTGCCTGCCTCTCTGCCTACTTGTGATTTCTGTCTGTCAAATCTTCTGGTTCTATTCATTCCTGACAAGAGACTTTAAGGCAGAAAATAAGGATAAAAAGAATTACTGCCTGGTGAGAGTGACCATTCACCAGGCAAATAAAACAAGTTTTAAAAATATAGCTTCAAAACACATAAAGCAAACGTGAGCCTGTTATACGAGGCACTGACAAATACACCATCATTTCAGGAAATTTTAACATAGCTCTCTCAGTAACTCTCTTCAGCAAATACAAATTGATAAAAATATAGAAGACAGAAGCCACACCATATATAAGCTTGATTCATATATACAGAACCCAGCAGTTTGAAAAGAATACAATCTTTTCAAGCTTACAGCAAACTATACTAAAAACTAACCATGTGCTACATACAATGCCACAGAAAAATTTTCAATACCACAGGATCAAAATCACAAAACAAATTCTCTGACCACAATGCAATAAAATAGACATCAGTAACAAAAAAAAACAAAACAAAACAAAACAAAACAACAACAACAACAAAAAAAAAAAAAACCATGACCTAAGAACTTCTACGTATTTGGAGACTTACATGTAAATTTGCAAATAATTCATGCATCAATGAAGAAGTCATAATGGAAATTAGAAAATATTTTAAATTGAGTTATTAGAGTTATACCCACATACACTACTTGGATATAATAAAGACATGTATATATCAGAACTTGTGTGATGCACATACAGCAACAGATAGATAGAAACACATATGTTCAAAAAAAAAAGTCTGTATTAGAAAAGAACAAAAGGCTAGGGACACCTGGTGGCTCAGTCAGTTAAGCATCTGACTCTTGATTTGATTTCAGCACAGGTGATGATCTCAGGGATGTGGGGTCAAGCCCCTTGTCAGGCTCCACACTCAAAAGGGAGTCTGCTTGAGATTCTCTATCTCCCTTTCCCTCTGCCCATCCCCTGACTCTCCTTTGAGGAGAAGGAGAGAGAGAGAGAACAAAAGGAATAATATCATATACCTGAGCATTCGACTCAAAAAAATCACAAAAAGAACAGTAAATGAAGAAAATAGGCAAAAAAGAGCAGAGATTTTTTTTAATAGAAAACAAATGATAAAAATGATTAATAAGACCAAAAGCTAGTTTCTTGCAAAAACCAGTAAAATAGCATCTCCACAGCAACACTGCTCAGGAAAGAGTATAAACAATACAGGAATGAAAAAGAGAGAGTGAGTTACCGCAGATCTAGCATAGATTTTTTTTTTCTTAAACATAATGGATTACTATGAACAACTTTAAGAAATCTGTATGAAGACTGAAATGCAATGGACCATTCCCTAGAAAAATGGTTTGCCAAAACAAACTCAAAAAAGAAATGGAAACCCCAAATAAACCTATAAAAGAAAGCAAATCAATAGTTAATCTGCTCACAGAAACTAAACCAAAACCAAGGGGCCCAGACAGTTTAAAGAGGCAATTCCGTCTTACACAAAATATTTCAGAAAACAGAAGGGTAAGCTCCTCCATTCACTTTATGACTCTAGTAAACTCTTAAAGCAAATGCCAGATGAGAACAGTAAAAAGAAGGAAATTATGGGTCAATCTCACTTATGAACAACAGACAGAAAAATTCTAAATAAAACGCTAGCAAATCAGACTTTAGAAGATGCTACCTCAGGACCAAGAAGAGCATATCCCAGCACACAAGCACAGATAAATTCTTATTCCTGTAATTCACTACATTAACACATTAAAAAAAATCTTTGATCACCTCAGCAGATACAGAAGAAGCACTTGATAAAATTCAATACCCATTCACAAAACAAAAACAAAAACACAAACACCTAGCCATTTAGGAACAGAAGGTGGATCCCTTGGGGAAAATCAGGTTGGAGAATGATCTCCAGTAATGCCTTCTGAGTGCTCTCTCCAGCACTTGAAACGGAGTGAGCAGAGGAACATCCCAGTGCCGCCAGGCAACATTTAATCACTGCAGGGAACCAGGGACAGCGGGCTATCTGCTTTCCCTCCCCTTTTCTGAACAGAAATTCTAACTGGGCTTCATCCTGCTCTTGCTTCACTTCCCGTCACTTACTGGGGGCAGAGAGTCTGGGACATGTCTTTTCAGTTCGTAGAGCTCCAGATGACATCAGGATCTCAAGGAGAGCCTGCACATCACCTGGAGATCTGCTGGAATTCAATCTGCAGGTAGGGACCAGGTGTGATCTGGGATGTGTTCCCTGAAGAGAGGGTACTAGGTTATGTGCCTCTGAGAAGGGCTGAAATAGCTACTCAACGATTTTAGGGGCTGACTGTGGCAGAAACTGCCTGGCTTGGCTGGTCACAAAACTCAGTCCTTCTTCACTCCAGGCACATAGATACACAGAGTCCTGCCTCTGCAGTTACGTGTGGCCAGATGTTAGAGTCACTGCCATTGGAAAGCAAGCCTAGGTAATGTATGACTGTCCATGTTGCTTCTACTTCCAGTGCCCTTGTTGAGCCCCTGTTGGAAAGAACCTGGGTCCCTCATGTGATCTTTTAGAAAAGTGACCACCTATCAGAATTGGTTTGAATTTTAAGGGAGCAAGAGATCACCTTACTTTTTGCTATAGAGGCTGATATTCTGAAACCTGTTATAGCAGTTAATACTATCTTAACTAATAGAGGTAAATAAAATCTACATCATACTCAAAGTGAAATGTTAAACACTCTCAGCAACAAATCAAGGACGTTCAAGGTCTTCACTACCTTTCTGGAGACTCTAGCAAGTATTGTAGTCTGACTGACTGATGGATAACTATGGGTGGGAAGGTGGATGAATAGACCGTGAACAGACATAAGATTGAAAAGGGAAAAACAAAAATATCATTACTTACAGTAGATGTCAATATGCAGAAAAGTCGCAAGTTTATAAAATACAAGAGTTTGGCAAATTTACCAACCAATATGGAAAAATCACTTGTGATCTTCTCTAAGAGCAACAAACAACTGGAAAATACAATTTTTCAAGAATGCATCATTTATAATAGCACACAAAAAATACAAGGTACCAAAGAATAAACCTAACCAAAATGTACTCTGTTTTATAGAAAAAAATTTTGCTTATAAAAGACACCTAGAAGACTTATATAAATGATACTATAAACTATGTTCATGACTAGGAAGGCCAAATATTCTAAAAATAAAATTTTCCCCCACATTTATCTTGAAGTTTCATATAATTCTTTTCTTTGATTGATTGATTGATTGATTGATTTGAGAGAGAGGGAGTGTGAGCTGGGGAGGGAGCAGAGGGAGAGAGACAAGCAGGCTCCATGCTGAGCGCATGGGGTTCCACCCCAGGATGAGAGATCATGACCTGAGCCAAAATCAAGAGCTGGACACTTAACCAACAGAACCACCCACGTACCCCTAAGTTTCATGTAATTCTAATCAAATCTAATCCAATTCCAGTGAGTCCAAGCATAGCCAAGACAATCTGGAAAGTAAGGAATGGCAGGGTTGATCTTAAAATAAGATTTCTTATAAAGCTATAGTAATTACAACAGTCATATGCTTTGGGGATGAATAAACATACCAGGGGAACCGAGTAGAAAGCCCAGAAACAAGCCCACATGTACATGGGAGTCAGATACTTTGCCAAAATAGGCAGCATTGCTAACAAATCAGAGAGAAATTATATGTGATTCAATCAGTGGTCTTAAGACAATTAACTATCCCTATTAAAATAAGATAAAGTTAGAGCCAAACTATAAAATCTTTAGAAGAAAACATAAAATATCTTCAAAACTCTCAGGAAAAAGATTGCTTAAACAAATAAAAAACACAAACCATAAGGAGAAAGATAAATAAATCTGACTACATTTTATACATGGAGGATATATATTTGTACTTGCTTGCATGTGCACAAAGAAATTCAGGAAGGAATTTTGTATAAGGAATGAATAACAGTGCTGAAAAGCTGGACAGATGGGGACAAGAGTAGAGGCAATCATTTTATTTATGCTTACAGTATTGTTAACCATGACTATAACCATAACCCTGATTACACTACCAATTTAAAAAAAAAAGAGATTTTTTAAATGTCTATACTCCAAAAGGTATCATAAGCAAAATGAAAAGACAAGCCCTAATCAGAGGCAAGATGTTTATAGTCATATAATAAAGTATTAGTATCTAGGGGCACCTGGTTGCTCAGTCGGTTGAGCACCCTGCTTTTGAGATTAGCTCAGGTCATGATCTCAAAGTCAACAGATTGAGCCCCACTCCCCCATTAGGTGATGTGCTCAGTACAGAGTCTGCTTGAGATTCTCTCTCTCTTGCTTACTCTCCGCTCCCCCATTTTCATGCTCTCTTTCAAATAAATAAATCTTAAAAAAATACAAAATAGATCAAGAAATTGTTAGTAGTAGGGGGCTCAGTGGGTTAAGCCTATGCCTTTGGCTCAGGTCATGGTCTCGGGGTCCTGGGATCGAGCCCCACATCGGGCTCTCTGCTCGGCAGGGAGCCTGCTTCCTCCTCTCTCTCTCTGCCTGCCTCTCTGCCTACTTGTGATCTCTGTCTGTCAAATAAATAAATAAAATCTTTTAAAAAAAAAAAGAAAGAAACTGTTAGTAGTAAAAAGACAATCCAATTTAAAAAAAGGCGGGGAGCAAAGGTAGGAACAAATAAATTACAGCAGTGAAACCTGCAGGCTGATAAAAAAAGGAAAGTTTTCTCCATTCTGTTAGTAATCAGGAAATGCTATTTAAGTTTACACTGCAATATGGTTTCACCCTCCTCAAAGTGGCAGTAATTAACCAGTCCAATAACACCCAGTGTTGACAAGCTCCAGGGAAAATGGGACCTCTTAGACACTTCGAGGGGAAGTGCAAATTGGCACCACCACTTTGGAGAGCAATTTGGCAAAATCTAATTAAGTTAAAGATGTGTATATCCTGTAATCCAGCAGTTACATGTCCAAGTCTATACCCTAGAAAGACTCTAATACTTATACACAAAGAAACTTTTAAAGAATGTTCTCAGGACTCTTGATAATAAAGAAACCCTGACAATTCATATGACCCTCAGAAAAATAACATATAAATAAACTGTGGTATAATCATAGAACAGAATGAAACATGAATGAATTCAAGCTATGAATATTAATGAGGATAAATCTTAAAAGTGTGAGATTGACTTTAAAAAGCAAATCATCAGGCACAACCTGGGTGGTTCAGTTGATTAAGCATCCAACTCTTGATCTCAGCTCAGGTCTTGATCTCACACTTATGAGTTCAAGCCCTGCAATGGGCTCCACTTAAAAATAAATAAATAAAAGTAAAAAATAAAAATAAAAAGCAAATCACATAAAAATATGCACAGTACTATGTCATTTATATAAACTTTTCAAAATGTGGAAAATATTATACTAGACACTGTCTGCTGATACAATCCTATGTAATGATAGTATAAAAACATGATAAACACAACCCCAAAATCTCTATCAGTGGTTACTTCAGGGGAGGAAGAAGAGAATGGGTGAGGGAAGGGCCTGTTGAAGACCTTACCTGCATATGTACTATTCCATTATTTTTGTAATCTAAGGAAAATAAGTTAGATATAGGCATGATGGGGCAGAGCAGTGGATAATAGAGTACATGAGTGTTTGCTATGTACTTGTCCATACTTTTCTACATAATGAACACATTTTTAAAGTTACACCCAGAATATAAATAATTTGAGAATCTTTTTTATTTTTTTTAATTTTATTTATTTATTTGACAGACAGAGATCACAAGTAGGCAAAGAGGCAGGCAGAGAGAGAGAGGAGGAAGCAGGTTCCCTGCTGAACAGAGAGCTCGATGTGGGGCTCAATCCCAGGGATCATGACCTGAGCCGAAGGCAGAGGCTTTAACCCAATGAGCCACCCAGGTGCCCCATAATTTGAGAATCTTGAGAGATCTGTATTTTATGCTTCACTCTATTTCCCAATTTAAAACAATTAATTCACTGCTATACTTTTTGATAATAAATAATTAAACAAATAAATAAATAAGAAAATAAACAATCAATCAATCAATGAATATATACCTGTAAGTTGTAATAACCTACTCTTTAACACAAATATGGCTCTGGATGGTGGATATCATTTTCTACTCTTTGTTTTCAATCAACAAGAATTCATTTCAAAATTCCATAAAGGCAAGAAAAGAGCAAAAGTAATGAAGCTTCAGTTTCAAGGTGATAAACTAAATCAAGACTACCCTCTTCTCCTCCTGCAACAAATCCAGAAAAATACTGGCAAAGTCTTTAATTTCACACACACACGTGTGTTCAAAACAAGGAAGGAAACTCTAGTTAACCACAAAATATAAGGAATGCCTGAAAGACAAAAAAGAGAGAGAGGGGAAATAAGAACTACAAACTAGAGATGGATGCCACTAGCCAGGATAAAAAACAATTCAGGTGCAAAAAAGGAAAAGGACAGCAGACAGATGTTTCATGCTCCTAGTGGAAGGCCAGAGCCAGAGGGGGCCTGAGTCACTGGTGATGGTTAGGGACACTGTACCAAGAACACAGACAAACCCTGCAGGTGCCCACACCACCCTCAGTGGGCCAATCCTCCACATGAAGGTGTTTGCCTCCAGTGAAGAGCAGTGACTATGGATGCTCAGAAGAGAGAGAGAAGGTAGCATCCCAGGAGATGGCTAGTGGACAAGGAACAGGGATCACCATGTCCATGAGATCGGCCCTCAACATCTCCTTCTCAGGACAAGTGGGAGTGCTGGTCCCACTCATTCCAACAGAAGCACTGTGCAGGGACGCCTGGGTGGCTCAGTTGGTTGAGTGGCTGCCTTCGGCTCAGGTCATGATCCCAGGGTCCTGGGATCGAGTCCCACATCGGGCTCCTTGCTCATCAGGGAACCTGCTTCTCCCTCTGCCTCTGCCTGCCTCTCTGCCTGTGCTCGCTCGCTCTCTCTCCCTCTGTCCCTGACAAATAAATAAAATCTTTAAAAAAAAAAAAGAAGAAGAAGAAGCACTGTGCAGATAGCAGACAGATGCTAAGGAATGCACAACTCAGCATAAGGACATGGTAATAGGAAGACCTCGGTGGCTCAGTCAGTTAACCATCTGTCTTTGACTCAGGTCATGATCTCAGGGTCCTGGGATAAAAGCCCACATGGGGCTCCCTGCTCAGTGGGGAATGGGCTTCTCCCTCTCCCTCTGCCTGATTCCCATTCATGCTCTCTCTCTCTCTCTCTCTCTCTCTCAAATAAATAAATAAATTATTTTTAAAAAAAAAAGAACATGGTAATGGACTGCCAAACATCAAGACCATGAAAGACAGACCAACTTAGCAAGTGGGAGAGCTAATTCAAAGCAAATAGAGTTCATAGAGCTAACAGGCACAAGATTTTTTTACCATGAGAATATTTGATATACTTAAAAAATATGAGAATAGCATCCATTAAATTAAAAGGTTATGTAAAAACACCAATCTTAGTAAAAATTGATGTATCGATATTAAAAAAGACTCCATAAAAGAGCTTAGTCAGTGAGCAGACACATCCAAAGAATGAAACAGCAGCCAGAAACTCTTCCAGAATAGGGCACCAAGGCATAGAAAGAAAAAACACAGGGAAACTTGCAAGGGAAAGGAGAATAAAGAGAAGGAACATTAACCATCTGCCACAATGTGAAGATAAATGTGTGTCTGCAGAAGGAGAGGACCTAAAACAAATAAAATCTAAATGCTAAAATAAATAAATCTCACACACACACCAGCCCTACCAAATATGAAAATACATTATAAAGACTTTTTTATCACAGCAGTGTGGTACTGTCCATGACTAAACACAAGAGAAAATCCAGGAATGTGAAAATTTAGCTTACTATAAGGCAGTGCCCTCAAATCAATGGGGAAAAGATGGGCTTTCAGGGAAAATGGTGTTGGTACACTGGAAAGTTAGAGAGAAGAAGATAAAACTGAATTAGTTCCTTATACCAAAGCCCAGAATAAATTCCAAGCCAGTTCCAGTGAAAGGTCTAAAAGTAGGAGATAGTCCAAGATGGTGGAGAGTAGGAGACCTTAGTTTTACCTGGTCCCAGGAATTCAGCTAGACAGCTATCAAATCATTCTGAACACCTACGAGCTCAACTGGAAATCTAAGAAAAGAATTGCTGCAACTCTACAAATAGAAAAGCGACCACTTCCTGCAAGGTAAGAGGTACAGAGAAGTGAATCTGAGATGACATATGGGAAGATAGGCAGCAGTGGGGAGGGGCCTCCGTCAGCCAGCTCCCAGCAAGTGATAGAGCAGCAGAGCACAAAATCAGAACTTTCAGAAGTCTGCTCCCATGAGCGATGTCCCTGCCTAAAAGGTGCTCAGGTGGCAAAGCAGGCTAGAATCCCAGCTGGGACACTGTGGTTGCAGGATCCTCGGGGTCACAGGAAGACTGGGGGTGCACCCACAGAGGTCTGCAGGGTTTGGAGACTCAAAATGGGGTCATGTGCCTGAGATAGGAATGCTCAGTCATAGACTGGCTCAGCACAGAGTGCAGCAGGAGAGCAGGGAGACAGGAGTGATTGACTGCTTTTCTCTGAGGTGCACTGAGGAATGGGGCCCTGAATGCTGGGCTCCTCCAGGCCGGAGACTGGGAGTTCACCATTTTCATTCTCATTCTCTAAAGCCACAGAGAGCAAACCCAAGCAGATTACTTACCTGGTCCCCTGGCAAGACTGGTGCCATTCTGCCTCAGGCAAAGACACTTGAGAATCACTGCAACAGGCCCTTCCTCCAGAAGATCAGCAAAAACATCTAGCCAAGACCAAATTTACCAATCAGTCAGAATTGCAAAACTCCAGAGTTAGGGAAACAGAGCACATAGAATTCATGGCTTTTTTCCATGATTCTTTAGTCTTTTGATTTTTTTTTTCTCTTTCCCTTCTCAATCAATTCCTATTTTATCAACTCTTGTTTTTAAATCTTTAATTTTCATTTTTCAATTATACATTCTATCCTTTCATTGTATTTATTTTTATTTTTGTACATATATATGTATGTGTGTGTGTATATGTATACACACACACACATACATATATACATACACACATACACTCATACATATCTATATGTGTAAGGTTCTCTTTCTTTAAAATTTTGGGAAGCAATTTCCAGTAACAGACCAAAATACACCCAGAATCTAGTGTATGGCTCTGTTCCCTTCATCTTTCTGATCATATCCTCTTTTTTTTTTATTCTCCTTCTTTTTTTTTGTTTTGTCAAAATCTTTTTTGCTTTTCATCTTTACAGTTACATTCTATCCTTTCAATGTATTTAATTTTATATATATATATGTAAATTTTTCCTTCTTTACAATTTTGAGATACAGTTCCTTCTAACAAACCAACCAAAATACAATCTGGATGTAGTGTATTCCTCTGTTCCATTACCTCTCTGTTTATATTCCTTTTTTTCCCTCTCTCTATTGTCTTTTAATTTTCATTTTTACAATTACATTCTATCTTTTCATTTATTTAATTTTATTTTTATACATATGTAAGTTTTTCTTTTTTTCAAAATTTTGGGATCGAGTTCCAACAAGTGGACAGAAATACAAACGGGATCCAGTGTATTGCTCTATTCTGTTCACCTGTCTGGTTATATTCTCTTTTTTTCTAATTTTTTTTTTGGTTTTGCATCTCTTCTGATTTATTTAGTGTATATTCCTCTGGGGTTGTTGTTACCATTTTAGTATTTTGTTCTCTCTTACATCTATTCTTCTCTGGACAGATTGACATGACAGAAAAACTCGCCTCAAAAAAGACAAGACGCATCACTGACTACCAGGGACCTAATCAGTATGGATGTAAGTAAGATGTCAGAACTAGAAGTCAGAATCATGATTATAAAGATACTAGCTGAGCTTGAAAAATGCATAGAAGACACTAGGCAATCCCTTTCTGGAGAAATAAAAGAACTAAAATCTAATCAAGTCAAAATCAAAAGGCTGTTAATGAGATGTAATCAGAAATAGAGGCTCTAACTGCTAGGATAAATGAGGTAAAAGAGAGAATTCATGATGTAGAAGACAAAATGATGCAGAAAAAGAAGCCTAGCAAAAAAACAACTATTGGATCACAAGGGGAGAATTCAAGAGATAAGTACTACTATAAAGCAAAATAATATTAGAATAACTGGGATCCCAGAGGAAGAGGAAAGAGGGGGACAGAAACTATATTGGAGCAAATTATAGCAGAGAACTTCCCTAATGTGGGGAAGGAAACAGGCGATCAAGTCCAGGAGGCATAGAGAACCCCTCACAAAACCAATAAAAATAGGTCAACACCCCAACATATAATAGTGAAACTTGCAAATATCAGAGACAAAAAGAAAATCCTGAAAGCAGTTTAGGACTAAGAAGTCTGTAACCCATAAAGATAGAAACATTAGATTGCCAGCAGACCTAGCCACAGAGACCTGGCAGGCCAGAAAGAACGGGCATGATATATTTAGGCTGTTAAATGTTAAATATGCAGCCAAGAGTACTTTATCCAGTTAGGTTGTCATTCAAAATAGAAGGAGTGGTAAAAAGCTTCCAGAACAAACAGAAACTAAAAGAATTTGTGATCACCAAACTAGCCCCACAAGAAATATTGAAAGGGGTCATCTAAGCAAAGAGAGAGCCCCAAAGTAACAGACCAGAAAGGAAAAGAGACAATTATATAGTAATAGTCACCTTACAGGTAATACAACAGCACTAAATTCATATCTTGCAAGAGTTACCCTGAATGTAAATGGGCTAAGTACCCCCAGTCAAAAAACACAGTGTATCAGACTGGATAAAAAAGCAAGCCCCATCAATATGCTATCTGCAAGAGACTCATTTTAGACCCAAAGACACCTCCAGATTTAAAGACTAGTTATCATGCTAATGGACATAAAAAAAAAAAAAAACAGGGTGGCAATCCCTGTATCAGATAAATTAGTTTTTTTTTAATGAAAATATTGAATAAAAACATTTTTAATAACTCAAAAACAGTAATAAAACTATTTTACTTAAAAATCAAGAGATCTAGAAACATATAGAATTTGATTAAGGATTGAGAAGCAACAAAAGCAAAGGAAAAATTATAAGAAAAGTCTATCAAGGAAGTAGAAGAGAAAATAAAATATAGGGGTCAAATTAATTTTTAAACCAAAGACTGTAGTAAGAGATGAGGAAAGATACTATACCATAATTAAAGGGTCTATCCCACAAGAAGATCTAACAATTGTAAATATGTATTCCCCTAACATGAGAGCAGCCAATTATATAAGCCAATTAATAACAAAATCCAAGAAACACATTGATAATGATACAGAAATAGTAAGGGACTTTAACACCCCCCTCACTGCAAAGGACGCATCACTTAAGCATAAGATCAACAAGAAAACAAGGGCTTTGAATGACACACTGCACTACATAGACTTTACAGATATATTCAGAACATTCCATCCTAAAAAAGAGAAAACACATTCTTCTTGAGTGCACATGGAACATTCTCCAGAATAGATCACATCCTGGGTCATAAATCAGGTCTCAACTGGTACCCAAAAAGTGGGATCATTCATTCCCTGCATATTTTCAGACCACAATGCTTTGAAACTAGTACTCAACCACAAGAGGAAAGTTGGAAAGACTCAAATACATGGAGGCTAAAGAGCATCCTACTAAAGAATGAATGAGTCAATGAGGGAATTACAGAAGAATTTTAAAAATTCATGGAAACAAATGAAAATGAAAACACAACGATTCAAAACCCTTGGGATGCAGCAAAGGCAGTCCTATGTATGAAGTATATAGTGATACAAGCCTTTCTCAAGAAATAGGGAAGGTCTCAAATATACAACCTAACCCTACACCTAAAGGAACTGGAGCAAGAGGAGCAAAACCTAAATCCAACAGAAAAAGAGAATTAATAAAGATCAGAGCAGAAATCAATGAAATAGAAACCAAAAGAACCATAGAATAGATCAATGAAACTAGGAGCTGGTTCTTTGAAAGACTTAAAAAAGATAAATAAACCCCTGGCCAGACCTATCAAAAAGAAAAGAGAAAGGATCAAATAAGTAAAATCATGAATGAAAGAGGAGAGATCACAACCAACACCAAAAATTACAATTTTAAAATTATATTATGAGGAACCTTGTGCCAACAAATTAGGCAATCTGGAAGAAATGGATGCATTCCTAGAGATGTATAAGCCACCAGAACTGAAAGAGAGAAAAATAGAAAACCTGTACAGACACATAACTGGCAAAGAAATTGAAGAAGTCATCAAAAATCTCCCAACAAACAAGAGTCCAGGGCCAGATGGCTTCCCAGGGGAATTCTACCAAACATTTAAGGAAGAATTAATACCTATTCTTCTGAAGCTGTTTCAAAAAATAGAAATAGAAGGAAAACTTCCAAAATCTTTCTATGAGGCCAGCATTACCTTGATCCCAAAACCAGACAAAGACCCCACCAAAAAGGAGAATTACAGACCAATATTCCTGATGAAAATGGATGTAAAAATTCTTACCAAAATACTAGCCAATAGGATCCAAGAGTACATTAATAGGATTATTCATCACGACCAAGTGGGATTTATTCCTGGGCTGTAAGGGTGGTTCAGTATCTGCCAATCAGTGTGATACAATACATAAATAAAAGAAAGGACAAGAACCATATGATACTCTCAGTAGAGGCAGAAAAAGTGTTTCACAAAGTACAGCATACTTTTTTGGTTAAAACTCTTCACAGTGTAAGGATAGAGGGAACATACTACAACATCATAAAAGCCATCTATGAAAAGCCCACATTGAATATCATTCTCAGTGGGGAAAAACTGAGAGCTTTTCCCCTAGGTCAGGAACATGGCAGGGATGTCCACTGTTGTTCAACATGGTACTAGAAGCCCTGGCCCCAGCAATCAGACAACAAAAAGAAATTAAAGGCATCTGAATTGGCAAGGAAGAAGTCAAATTCTCACTTTTTGCAGATGACAGGACACTCTATGTGGAAAACCCAAAGGACTCCACCCCCAAAATTGCTAGAACTCATATAGGAATTCAGTAAAGTGTCAGGATATTAAAAAAAAAAAATCAATGCACTGAAATCAGTTGAATTTCTAGACACTAACAATTAGACAAAAGAAAGAAAAATTAAGGAGTCAATCCCATTTAAAATTGCACCCAAAACCATAAGATACCTAGGAATAAACCTAACCAAATAGGCAAACAATCTGTACTCAGAGAACCATAGAGCACTCATGAAAGAAATTGAGGAAGACACAAAGAAATGCAAAATGTTCCATGCTCGTGGACTTAAAGAACAAATATTGTGAAAATGTCTATGTTACCTAGAGCTATCTATACATTCAGAGCAATCCCTATCAAAATACCACCAACTTCTTTCACAGAGCTGGAACAAATAATCCTACAATTTGTATGGAACCAGAAGAGACCCCAAATAGCTAGAGGAATGTTGAAAGAGAAAACCAAAGCTGGTGGCATCACAATTCCGGACTTCAAGCTCTGTTACAAAGCTGTCATCTTCAAGACAGTATGGTCCTGGCACAAAAACAGACACATAGGTCAATGGAACAGAGAGAGCCCAGAAATAGACCCTCAACTCTATGGTCAACTAATCTTCGACAAAGCAGGATAGAATGTCCAATGGTAAAAAGACAGTCTCTTCAACAAATGGTGTTGGGGAAATTGGACAACCACATGCAAAAGAATGAAACTGGACTATTTCCTTACATCACACCCAAAAATAGACTCAACGTAGATAAAAGACCTCAATGTGAGATAGGAATCCATCAAAGTCCTAGAGGGGAACATGGGCAGCAACTTCTGTGATCTCACCCACAGCAACTTTTTAATAGACATGTCTCCAAAGGCAAGGGAAACAAAAGCAAAAATGAACTATTGGGACTTCATCAAGATAAAAAGCTTTTGCACAGCAAAGGAAACAATCGACAAAACCAAAAGACAACCCACAAATGAAAAGGTTACTTGCACATGTCTTATCAGATAAAGGGCAGGTATCCAAAATCTGTAAAGAACTTATCAAACTCAACACCCAAAGAATAATCCAATCAAGAAATGGGCAGACAACATAAACAGACATTTCTCCAAAGAAGACATACAAATAGCCAAAAGACACATGAAAAAGTGCTCACCATCACTCAGCATCAGGGAAATACAAATCAAAACCACAATGAGATATCACCTCACACCAGTCCAGTCAGAATGGCTAAAATTAACAACTCGGGAAATGACAGGTTTTGGCAAGGATACAGAGAAAGGGGAACCCTCCTACACTGTTGGTGGGAATGCAAGCTGGTGCAGCCACTCTGGAAAACAGTATGGAGGTTCCTCAAAAAGTTGAAAATAGAGCTGCCCTACTACCCAGCAATCGCACTACTGGATATTCACCCCAAAGATACAAATGTAGTGATCTAAAGAGGCATATGCACCCCAAAGTTTATAGCAGCAAACTCCACAATAGCCAAACTATTGAAAGAAACCCAGATGTCCATAGACAGACGAATGGATAAAGAAAATGTGATGTGCTGTGTGTGCATATGTGTGTGTGTGTGTGTGTATACACACACACACATGCACATACACACAATGGTATACTACTCAGCCATCAAAAACATGAAATCTTGCCATTTGCAACAACATGGATGGAACTAGAGGGTATTATGCTAAGCGAAATAAGTCAATCAGTAAAAGACAATTATCATATGATCTCATTGATATGTAGAATTTAAGAAACAAAATACAGGATCATAGGGGAAGAGAGGAAAAAATAAAACAAGACAAAACCAGAGAGGGAGACAAACCATGAGAGACTCTTAATCATAGGGAAAAAACTGAGGGTTGCTGGATGGGAGGGGAGTGGGGAGATGGGGTAATTGGGTGATGAGCATTAAGGAGGGCACCTGATGTCATGAGCACTGGGTATTATATAAGACTGATGAATCACTGACCTCTACCTCTGAAACTAATAACACATTACATGTTCATTAATTGAATTTAAATTTAAAAAGGTCTAAAAGTAAAAGCTAAACCCATACAAGGATTTAAAAATTCTTTTTAATTAAAGAAAAACCATGGGTGAATATCCAGCATTACTGAAAGTAGGAAAATTTTTCCTTACTATGACTCATAATCCAGAAGCCATTAAAGAAAACAATTTGACTACAACAAAGTCAAACTTCTATAGGACAAAAAATCAAGAGCTCCTGTATACTAGCACTAATCCATCGTAATATACAGAGGGAAAAGAAATATCAGTACCATCATGTATCTTGGGATATATCTAGTAAGAAATGTGCAAGAAACAGTATAACTCTAGAGTTAAATGAAGGATAATAAAAAATGATCTAAGAGAGAGAAACAACTTTTGAGAATGGGAATATTTCTTCTAGCTATCAGTCCTCTTGAATAACCTATAAATTCAGTGCAATCACAATTCTGGTACCAACAATATTTTTCAAGGAATTACATAAGCTAATTCTAAGAGGTTCATGAAAATGTAAATACAAAACTGGGACAGCCACTTTGGAAGAAAGCTTGGTGGTCTCTTACAAAACTAAACATACTCTTATCATATGATTTAGCAATTCTGTTCCATGGTATTTGCCCTTCAGAGTTGAAAACTTAGGTCCCCATGAAAACCTGCCCACGAGTATTTATAGCTTCACTCATAGTTGCCAAAACTTGGAAGCAACCATGAAGTCCTTCAGCCGGGATATAGAGAAATAAACTACAGTACATCCAGATGATGGAATACCATTTAGTGCTAAAAATAAATTAGCTATCAAACTAGGGAAAGACATTAAGGATCCTTAAATGCATATTACTAGGCAGATGAAGCCCATTTGAAAAGGTTAGTTAGTGTCAAATTCCAAACTATGAGACATTCAGGAAAAGGAAAAACTGTAGAGACACTAAAATGACCAGGGGCTGCCAGGGCTAAGCAGGGGAAGGTAGGATAAATCGGGGGAGCACAGAGGATTGTTAGGTGAAACTATTCAGAATGATGCCACAATGATGGAGGTCTATCACTACACATTGGCCCAAACCCACAGAATGCACACCACCAAAAGTGAACCCAAGTACAAACTACAGACTGCAACACATGTCCCACTCTGGTGGGGGATGGTCATAGCGGGGGAGGCTGTGCATGTGTGGGTACAGGTGGTATATGGAAAACCTCTGTGTTTCCCCCTCAATTTTGCTAGAGAATAAAACTACAATCAAAAGTGTTCTCAAAAACAATGGTTTCGGAATGCCTGGATGGCTCAGACGGTTGAGTATCTGTCTTCAGCTCAGGTCATGATCTCCAGGTCCTGGGATTGAGCACCACATCAGGCTTCTAGCTCAGTGGGGAGTCTGCCTCCCTCTACCTCTCCCTATGCTTGTGCTCTTTCTGTGTGTGCGTGTCTCTCACAGATGAGTAAATAGAAATCTTTTAAAAATTAAAAAAAATGTAAATGGTCTCAATATATATTTCTTATTTTAAAAAATTTAAGTATACAAATATAGTAAAAAGTTTAAAAAACAACAAAGGAAGAGCTTACTCTACCAATTACCAAAACACAGACATGTAAAATTGCAGGAATGACTTCTGTTTGTATCAGAGTAAGGACAGGCAAATAGAGCAGAAGAATGTAACTGAGAGTCCAGAAACAGATCTATGCGTGTAAGAGATATTTCAACTCAGAGGTAGGAAATTGGACCTCAATAGTGTATTGAGATAACTGATTCTCCATGTGGGGAAAATAATGTCCCCATACACTGTTTTCAAAAATAAGTTTCAGATTGATCAAAGACCTAAACACTGAAAACAAGAAATAAAAGTCAAAGCTTTAGAAGAAAATGTAAAGTTAGAGAAAGTATTCTTAAATCATAGATATATACACAAATTTAAAATGAGACATTCAACTAAATAAAAATTACAAGTAGGAATATGGCAAAAACAGCAGAAGAACATAAACCATCATGCTGCATACCAGAAAGTACATTTGTCGCTTATCTAACGAAGTATCCAGCCTACATAAAGATCTCCTAGGAAAAAGATAACCCAATACAAAAAAAAAAAAAAAAAAAAAAGGACAGACAGGTAATTGACTGAAAGAAATACCACAGAGACAGTAACCTGAAAATATGTTACCTGTCCCCTGCTTGTTCCAGCTTATGGTTGCTATTGGCATTCCTCGTCTTGTGGCCCGTGGTCCCACTGACTTCCCTCCTGTGTACGAATATCTCCCTCTGTCTCATACACTTTGCAACTGCATTTTGGGGCACAGCCAGATAATCCAGGAAGCTCTCCCCACCTCAAGACCTCTCATTTTATCACGTTGTTTGCCATACAAAGTCATATTCATCCTTATGTCAAAAAGTTAATTGTCACAGCGTCCAGGGATTAGTATATTTAATCATCCTTGAGGGAGGAGGGGGGGCGTAATTCAACCTACCAAGGCCAGTAAACCCCCAGTTCCCTTGGTGTGTAGAGCGAGAATAGCCTTAACTATTCAGGGGGGTTCCGTGATAATTGAATGAGTTAATCCATGTAAAGCATTGAGAACAATGCTCGGCTCAAGAAATAGTACTTCCTACTATTAGTAGTAGCAGTAGTAATACTGAAAGACTTTTTGAAGCAAGACACAAAATACCCAAACTATAAAAAAGGATTCATTTTATAAACTCAACTCCATTAACATTTAAATTATCAATGTGATAAAGAACTCTACAAATAAAATGAAAACATAAACTACAGACTGGAAGAAGATATTTGCAATGCATTAATGAAAGATTAGAATCTACGATGTAGAAAGAATGCTTATAAATCAAGAAGAAAAGGACAATGCTATAAAAAAAAAAAGGCAACAGATAAAAACAGGCAATTCATAGAAAGGAAATGTAAATGGCCAGTAACTATGAAGTGAACTCTAACCTAACTAGTCATCAGGGAAGTGCATTTAAGACTGCAGTGAGATACCATTTCACTTCTATCAGGTTGGTAAAAACCTAACAAAGTCTCACAACGTAGCAATTACTGACAAGGATAGAGAGCAATGGGAAAAGCACAGACCATTACAGCTGATGTGGAGATCAATCCAAGCAGGACATTCATCAGCATTTATACCACATTTCATCAACTCTAAAACACCACTGATTATAAGATGCATCATTATTTTGTATGTCAATAAAAGAAGGACACTGTGAAATAATTGTAAAACCTTGGGGATTACAGAGATGTTAAAATGAGGAAAAAAGGTCTATCTTAGACTGTGAAATAGAATAGTGAAAAAATTGGAAATAAGCTTCATGTTTATTCATCACAAAATGGCTCAACAAAATGCACACTATACATTCATATAATGAAATTCTTATTACAGCTAAAAGGAGATCACAAGAGCTATTGCTGAATAAAAAGATTAAGATGCAGAATCATATACAGTCTAATATTTATACTCACGTGTGTATGTGCACATGTGCATACACACACATGAAATCACACCAAACTTTTTTTAATTACCTTTTGTGGTAGAAGGATTGCATCAATACTCACGTTTTTCTACTTCCCTGAATCCGTGCCCTTTGCAGTGCCTGCCTGGACTGACTTTGGGCTCAGCTACGTGGCTTGGTTTGGCCAATAGGGCAATAGGAAACTTGACACAAGCAAAAGCTTGAATGAATACTTAAGATATTGCCTTACAGAACCTCCCAGCTAGACAAAAGGGAATCTAGGACTCTTGAGAACATTGTCTGACATGCCCAGAGTAAGTAAGCAAGCCTAGAAAAGAGGAAGTGTTTAAAAAATACTGAGTGTGTCTTTTGGCAAATGCAGTTAAATGTCATCAGATGCATTCGAAAACCCACCAAGTTTTTGAGACTGTCATTTTGCCTTCAGTGTCCTCAGGCTGGAAAGAAATTATTCAAAATGTAAGATGGCCTGCTGAGAAGTGAAAGGCTGAGAAATTACACAAAGGGCATATTTCTTCTCAGGCATGACCACAGAGGGTTGTGGAAAAGGAAGAACATCTCAGAGTGGGATGCTCAGGGCTTGGAAGATAAGGAACTAGGAAGTCACTCCAGGTGAGCAGAATTAGACACTAATCAAGGCACACTGACCACCTGTGAAGGAGCAGGTACCTGGAAGTGAAATCCCGACAAAAATAGAGAAACCTAGTTAGGGTGCCTGGGTGGCTCCATCAGTTAAGCATCCAACTCTTGATCTCAGCTCAGGTCTTGATCTCAGGGTTTTGAGCTTGAGCCCCATGGTGGGCGTGAAGCTTACTTTAAAAAAAAAAATGGTAGGGAATGGGGAGAAAAAGAAATAGAGAAACTACCAAAATTCTTCCAGTTTGATTTTAGAAGTGCTATGGACAGGGATGCAAGGCACCTCCCGTTTTTCCCCTTCTAAATGGGAGTGTCCATGGCAGTTATCCTGTTCCTGACTCACCACTGTATTGGGTGGCGGGCAGGAGGAGGGCAGGGGAAGCAGTCACTTGTCTTTTTAGTTCAGAGGTCCCCCCTTCAGGGAGCAACAAACAGATCTTACGTAGATCATGAGATCGTAAACTCCAACATAATGACATGACTGGAAAATCCATTATGGATCCTGGAATGAGGGAGAGCTGCTTTGCACAGGGGATTTGTGTGATTAATTGTGGCAGAAGCATGAACTATGGTAAACTAAGGGCATTCACAGTCCCCATGCTTCATGTCTCCCTGTGTCTGTGCCTTTCGTGATGTCCTTTCACATGGGCGCTGGACTTGGTTTAGTCAAGGAGACAATAGCAAACTGGACCCAAGCAGAGTCCTCAAAAAGGACTTGCATATTTCCATTTCCTTCCTGGGACTCTCACACTGAGAACATGCCCAGAATATCCTCGTGGAAGAGTAAGTGGAGGAGGGCAAAGTCGTTCCAAGCTGGGCCATCCAGATCAAGCAAACCACCACCATCCTGCCAGGTGAACACCAGTTTAGTCCCAATCCCACAAACTAGTGTACAGACCATCTGTGCACTCACAGATAAATGGCAATTGCTACAAACTACTAACTTTTAGGATGTTATGTTAAGGAAGAGAATGATATGCAAAGGATTTGAGCCTTACTTGTAATTTTTCTTTGAAAAAAAAAAATTAATAGGGGCACCTTGGTAGCTCAGTGGGGTAAGTGTCTGCCTTCAGCTTAGGTCATGATCCTAAGGTCCTGGGATCGAGCCCTGCATCCTGCTCCCTGCTCACCAGGAAGCCTGCTTCTCCCTTTCCCACTCCCTCTGCTTGTGTTCACTCTATCGCTGCCCCTCTATCAAATAAATAAACAAAATCTTTTTTAAAAGAAGAGTTGAAATTGTTCATGTCTGAATAGTCTAAGATCAGAAATTTCAACTCTCAGCATCCACTCAGAACCAAAAAGCACGCAAAGATATCTGCCTCCTATCACACCTCCCCACAGACTAATATATAAATTAAAAACATAAAAATAAAAATAGACATGAAGAGACATTCCATCAAAAAGGATATACAGCTATCAAATAAGCACATGAAAAAAATGTTCAACATCATTGGCCATAAGTGAGATACATAAAAAGACCACTATGAGCTCACTACATCTGCTAGAACAGCAACATAAATATTAACATTGCTGACAAGGAGGTGGAGAAATTCTCTCTCTCATAGGTTGCTGGCAGGAGCATGAAAAGGTGGAGACACTCAGGAAAGCAGTTTGGCAGTTACTTTTTATAATCTATAAATATATTAGGGGCATTAGTGGTGAGCATCACAGTTATCAAATCACTATGTTGTATACCTGAAACCAATGTAACATTGTGTGTCAACTACACTTCAATAGTCATATGAGTATATTACTTATTAGAAATACAGTCATCTTATGACTCAACCAATACATCTGACCCAGAAATCCTAGATAAACAAAAAACTTATATCCAAACAACACTTTATACATGATTGCTGATAACCCATTACAAAAGCCAAAAATTGGAACCAACCAAAACCTCCCTTAATAGGTAAATGGTTAAACCATGATACATCCACAGCATATAACACTATTCATCAATGAAAATAAAGCAATTATTGATACACACAAATTCAATGCATCTCAAGGTCACTATGCAGCATGGAAAAGGTCAGTCTCCAAACGTCACTATAAGATATCTAAGATATATAATTATATATAAATGAGATTTTATTTATATTATATTCACAAAATGACAAAACTATAGATATGGAAAACAGATTAGTAATTACCAAGGTTAGGGATAGATGAGGAAAGGGGGATGGGTTTGAGTACAAAGGAGTAGCAAGAGGGAAGCTTTTCAGCAACAGAGTATTTCCATATCCCAAATGCAATGGGAATGACACAGGTCTATACAAGTGATAAAATGACAGAACTATATAAACACACTGGATCAATGTCAGCTTCCTGGTTTTAAAACTGTGCCATAATTATGCATGATGTAACCACTGGGGAAAACTGAGGGAAGGGTCCACAGGACCTCTCTGTAATATCTTAGCAACTTCCTGTGAATCCATAATTATTTCAAAATAAAAAACTTTAAAAATAAAAATAATTTTGGAAATATTAAACCATAGCATTAAAATGACATATATCCTAAAATAGCTTATTTCTAGATTTTCTGATTGCAGAACTAGAGACTGTGTCATCAGAAATGAACTAGCCATTTTTGAAGGTCCCTGATGGGCTGAGTGGTAGTCAGGGCACATGTTCATTCAGGCTTACTACATGATAACCTGCCCAGGCAGCTTCTAGATCAGTGTTTGTTAAAACATAGGTTGAGATCTATTTGTGAACTGAGAATGATGGTGGCTGGCAACTAGCACTGATCTCGAATGAAATGAAAACAGTAGCCTAGAAAACACTAGAATACGACACAGGTAGCAGGGACAAGTATAATTTCTTAAAATTTTCATGTAATGTGCACACTCACTGGGTCACTACATAAAATGTATTTCTTCCTGGGGATTACCAAAGATAATTTTAGAAAACACTCTCTCAGAACAACACCTTCCCATGGGCACAAAGAAATGGATACAAGGAATTCTTGGCTGGACCATGGGTAAGAGAGGAACTTGCAAACTTAAACATCTATCATCAACAAGGGTATAGCTAACTAAATATGGGGTGGTCACAAGAGGAAACACCACTGTATTTTTCTTCTATTGCTGTTGTCAAAGTAAATAAAGAAGAAAACGGAGGTAGGCTGGAATTACCAGAAACTGAGTTTATTCAAGAACAGCAGAGGAATTGCAATTTGGGCAACACATGCTGTAGTAAGCTACAGGCACTCCGCTGAGGGTCTGGGGCAAGTTGTGTTTATGGCAAGGAATGCAGAAGCTGCGGGGCAGGGAGCGGAAAGTACAGCCGAAGCCCACACAGTAAGTTCCTCAGCTCAAGGATGGGGAGGGATTCTTGCCAGATGTTCTTCTGCCAAGCATTTACGGGAATCAGTCTCCCCATTCTTAAGTCCCATTCCGAGGGCGCATGCGTGAAATACTCCATTCCTATTCACTGGTTCTAGATTAAAATCTTTTCACAGTGCCTTAACAAATTACTACAAACTTAGTGACTTAACAACACAAATGCATTCTCTTACAGTATTTTCCAGAAGTCAGAAGTCCAGTAAAGCACCTTTCAGTAGACTGAACCCAAGAGTCTGCAGGCTGCGTTCCCTTCTGGAGGCTCTCGGGGAGAACCCAACCCCGGTTCATTCAGGGTGCCCACAGAATTCTGTTCTCTGCACTTGTTCACAAAGGTTCCTTTTCTTGCTGACTCAAAACTGAGGGATATTCCCAGTTCAGAGAGATCACTGTCTTACTTGGTTCCTGAGCCCCCTTCCTCAGTCTTGAAAGCCAGCAACAGGAGGTCCTTTACACACGAGGTCTCTCTTACCATCCCTGACTTCATCTTCCACCATTGAGGATTGGTGATTCAACTGGGCCCACCCTGCTGATCCAAAATCATCTCCCCACCTCAAGGTCCCAACCCTTAGCCACATCTGCAAAATCCCTTGGCCAGGTAAGGGAACTTATTCATAGGTTCCAGCCATTAGGGTGTGGACATTATGGGATGGACAGACATTATTCTGCCTACCACAACCATGGAGGGCTTTTTTTTTCTATATTTAATTTTTTTATTAAATTTTTTTTATTTTTTATAAACACATAATGTATATTTATCCCCAGGGGTACAGGACTGTGAATCGCCAGGTTTACACAATTCACAGCACTCACCATAGCACATACCCTCCCCATAACCCTACCACCCTCTCCCAACACCCCTCCCCCAGCAACTTTCAGTTTGTTTTGTGAGATTAAGAGTCTCTTATGGTCTGTCTCCCTCCTGATCCCACCTTGTTTCATTTATTCTTTTCCTACCCCCCAAACCCAATGGAGGGGTTTTTTAAATGACATGGACTTAGAGGTGCCTGGGTGGTTCCATTGTTTGTGCATCTGACTCTTGATTTCAGCTCAGGTCATGATCTTAGGGTTGTGAGATTGAGTCCCAAGTAGGGCTCTGTGGTCAGCACAGAGTCTGCTTAAGACATTCTCTCTCTCTGGGGCGCCTGGGTGGCTCAGTTAAGAAGTTAACGCCTCTGCCTTCAGCTCAGGTCATGATCCCAGGGTCCTGGGATGGAGCCCCGCGTCAGGCTCTCTGCTCAGCAGGGAGCCTGCTTCCCTTCCTCTCTGTCTCTGCCTGATTCTCTGCCTGCTTGTGATCTCTGTCAGTCAAATAAATAAACAAAATCTTTAAAAAAAGAAAAAATTTTTTAAAAAAGACATTCTCTCTCTCCCTTTCCCTTTGCCCCTCTTCCCCTCCATAACGTAAAAAGTAAAGTAAAATAAAATAAAATGAGGTGGAACTGTTGGTGAGGACATGGCTAGTTTCCAGAGATATTTTGTTAAGTGAATGTTTGTTAAGCAAGTCATATAGACTGACATATGGTATATTACTTCTTGTGTTTTTATAAATACACAGACACACATTACTACACATAGACCCATACAAATAAAGAGTACAGATTTTCCATGGACACACCTGTATGTATAGAGATAGAATAAAGATCTGGAAGATATGTACCAGATTGAGAACCATAGCAACTTCTAGGAAGGTGGGAATGGAACCGAGATCAGGCTGGTCCAAGGAGGATACAGCTTTTCTTAGTACGGGTTTCCTTTTCAAAAATGAAACTATATGTATGCACATCTTATTGAAGCAATTAAAATGATAATGTGTAAGGAATACAAAAGTCTTTACTCAATTATTCTGAGAAGCCAAGTACAGATTGCCCTTTTCATGCAGAACACAGTAAGAGAATCAGAGTTTTGTACATTTTATTTCATATAAAAAAGACAGAAAGCACCTAAGAAAACAGCTCCAAAAACTTTACATTTGGCCCTCCCCTGTCTGACAGATGTCAGCCAAAGCTAGGTATTGGGTTGCTGCAGTCCTGACACGTCAAGAGGGGGCTTGAATGAGAGCAAGTCCATTGCTATTCGTTGCCAAGATAGAAACTCCTTCCATTTGCAAGGCTGTGCCCCAGTAAGATCCAATCGAGCTGTGTCAAGAGCACCTACAGATCTCTGCCTGGCCGCAGAGCATGCTCCCACCAGAAGAGAGAAGTACACGTGCACCCAGAGGCCCACTGACACCTCCAAGTGGGTCTGAGCCGGGGAACGCCCTGTGCCTCTCCAGAGAGAGAAACCCTCAAGTACAGAACAGACATACGGAGGCGAAGAAAGGAGTTCAAGAGATTCTGAGGACTTGCTGCAGCCCCAGGTCCTCCTAAACACACACACAAACACACACACATACACACACACACACACACACACACACACACACAGAGGGTTAAGAAAAAGCTTCATTTCTTCATTTTCCCCAGGACTTGGACACACAGAAAATGACACCATCTTCAATGCCCATGAGAAGGGAGAGGCCACTCTATCATTGATTCCACAGAACCTGATTCTAGACTGTGGTCCTGAGCATAACCCACAGGTCCCTACCAGGGCAGCTGCACATCAAAGGTCAAGAGCACACTCAGGACCAGATGAGGGCAGTGACTCCAGACCCCAGTGGTAACAGCACAATGTACCTCATTTGCTCCACCCTCCCATCCAAGACCCCAATGCCCCGTTGTCTCTCAGCCTCTCCAACCCAGGCATTTGATTTGGATCATTTGTTCTCAGCCTCACTCACTCATAAGGGAAACCTCACACCTTCCAGACCAAAGGACTTACAGATGAAGCAAAAATTCTTCCTTAAGAGATTTTTCAATGAGAAAGCACACATTAATAGGCCAATGTAGGATCTAGCTTTAAGTCATACCAGGTATTAAGCCCCTATACCCTATACACACACTCTCCTATAATTTTTTCACAAGCAGCTCTGCCCAGCAAGGTTTGTAGGTCATGGAGCCAATCAGAGGCTGAGCAGAATTCTGGCCCTACACTTTTCAAAGTGTGGCACAAAATCCAAATGTTATCATGGAAAAGAAGTGAAAAATTTGACTGCATAAGCATTTATGCAGTCAAATTTTACCTATGCCCTCAAAAAAGAAAGTTGGAAAGCATATATAGCAACATAACCAACAAACAACTAATTTATCAAGACTCACAAAAACCAATGAGAAATACTCAAGAGGAAAAAGAAAAGTAGGTGTGAATAGTTTGTGGAAAATAAAAACCATACAACAGACAATTTCCATGCCTATCTCCTTGTCTGCCTTGGTTTCAACAAGATCATGTCTATCAAAATTAAAAATTTCAGGGTTACCTGGGTGGCTCAGTGGATTAAGCCTCTGCCTCCAGCTCAGGTCATGATCTCAGGGTCCTGGGATCGAGCCCCACATCGGGCTCTCCGCTCAGCGGGGAGCCTGTTTCCCCCTTTCTCTCTGCCTGCTGCTCTGCCTAGTCGTGATCTCTCTCTCTCTCTCTGCATCAAATAAATAAAATCTTTAAAAAAAAATTTCATATTCCCTTGGGGTGCCTGGGTGGCTCAGTGGGTTAAGCCTCTGCCATTGGCTCAGGTCATGATCTCAAGGTCCTGGGATCGAGCCCCACATCAGGCTCTCTGCTCAAAGAGCAACTGCCTATTTCTGGCTACTTGTGATCTCTCTATCTCTCTCTCTCTGTCAAATAAATAAATAAAATAAAAATTTTTCATATTCCCTTTGACCTCGTAGGTCCACCGCTAGGATGTACTCTTTGAACTTATGTGCCAAGGCTCCCCAAGAAATATATATAAAGTCATTACCACATTGTTAAAAAGAACAAAGAAAAAAAAAGAACCAACCAAACTGACCATCAAGGAGATTAATTAGAGAACATTGTAGTTTATTCCAATCAGAACCATTATGCAGCTATGAAAAAGTGATGAGAGAGATCTGTACCTACTGACAAGAAATATCTCCAGGCTAAATTATCTGGAGAGGAAAAAGAGCAAAGTGTAGAAAAACATAATCCTCTTTATGAGTTTAAAGACTACAGATTCACACATAAAACTGAATATGCTGAATTCTTCCCAAAGGGAATTCATGACAAACTTGAACCCCAGTTGTCTATAAGAAGAGGGTTGGGGTTGGGGGGGTGGTTTCAGGGTGTTTTGATGGGGTTTTTTTTTCCCCTTTCTGTAGCTTGAGTTTTCTAACCTTAAAAATATTTCAGGGACCTTGGTGGCTCAGTTGTTAGGCGTCTGCCTTTGGCTCAGGTCATGGTCCCAGGGCCCTGGGATCAAACCCCACATCGGGATCCTTGCTCAGTGGGGAGTCTGCTTCTCCCTCTTCCTAAACCTGCTGCTCTCCCTGCTGTGTGTGCTCTCTCTCTCTCTCACTCAGTCAAATAAATTTTTTTTATTTCTTTTTTTTTTATGATATTGCCAGGATTTTTCTTGATGGGAAGATTGTGGCCTATTGTTTTTCTTCCCAGCAACTCCCTACATTAAAAGAAAAATAACCCAGGGGCACCTGGGTGGCTTAGTCGGTTAAGTGTCTGACTCTTGACTTGGGCTCAGGTCCTGATCTCAGGGTCATGAGATTGAGCCCGTTGAGAGGCTCTGCACTGGGCATGGTGCCTGCTTAGGATTCTCTCTCTCCCTCTCCTCACCCTCTCTGGAAAAGAAAGGAAAGGGAAGGAAAAGGAAAAGAAGGAAGAAAGAGAAGAAGGAAGGGAAGAAGGGAGGGAGGGAAGAAGAGAAGAAGGGAGGGAAGTAGGGAGGAAGGACCCATTTAAGAATACAAATACAGGGATGCCTGGGTGGCTCAGTTGGTTAAGCAGCTGCCTTCGGCTCAGGTCATGATCCCAGCGTCCTGAGATCAAGTCCCGCATGGGGCTCCTTGCTCAGCAGGGAGCCTGCTTCTCCCTCTGCCTCTGCCTGCCATTCTGTCTGCCTGCACTCGCTCTCTCTCCCCCTCTCTCTGACAAATAAATAAAATCTTTAAAAAAAAAAAAAAGAATACAAATACATAACAGGGTGAGGTGTGGAAGGGGGCAATGACCCCAGCAGCACCTTGCCTGCTTCCTGTGCTCTCTGCTGAAATCCCAGGCCATGAGCTCCTATCCAAATCACAGGATTCACATCCTCTTCTCCTTGTGATGCCTCCCAGCCCACTCTCGAGGTTCAGCCCCAGGCAGGACAATCACTGCCTCATACCCATCCTGCCTAAAGGAAAAAAAGGCCCAGAAAGAGCCCTCCCAAACAGTTCTGCCTCAAGTGAAAGCAGCCAAAAGAGAACCTCAGCCCTCACGCAGAGCAGCAGGCTTCCTCCTGGGACTGAGGAACCGGCCTCCCTCCGAGCAGGTGCCTGGTGCTGGGAGCTCAACCATAAAGATGAGCCTTCAGGAACGGCACCCTACACAGGCCCTTCCAGGCAAGGTCAAGGGCCTGGTGCAGGAAGCAATATTTAAGGAGTGCCACAGACATGCGATTTCCTGGGCTCCTTTGCTCCTCTTGGGTAAATGTCAAAATCCATGCCTGAAAGCCCAGTTCCCTTTGAAGACTCCCATCAGCTCCTTAAGCCCCTGTTACACTCCAATTCTACACTCTGATCGTGACACAAATTGATTTTTCTGGACATTACAGGTATTCACCGTATCTCCACACCGCCTCGTTTCACTCCAGGCTGCTGCAGAGCCCTAGCTTGGGAGCTCAGGAGCCTGACCTGGCCGGCCTATGTGTGACACGGGGGTAGACTTTGCATTTGCCACCTCAGACAAGAGCCCCAGAGGACTACACCCTGATTATGTACGCTCCCCTTGTTCTCAGCCTCTGGATCGGTGGGAGAATCTTTCTACTCATTAAAGTTTTACTATCTCTCTTAAGAGAAAAAAAAAAAGTGTCCCTACCCCTCCGATCGTCAAGCATCATCATCTGGACAGCTTCTACTCCTGGCAGCAGGCAGGGACCAGCACACAGGTCCCAGCTTTGAGGGTCAGACTGAGCAGCCAGGAAGAGCTTGCAGTCTGGAGAGGGGTAAGACACAGAGTGGGAGTGAGCTGCCTCGAGGCAGGACTCATTACGCAAGCAGCCAGCGTGACAGAGGAGTAGGGCAGCCCCACCCCAAAACTGTGGCTTGGGTTTAAGAAGACCAAGCCCGTGAGCAACCCTGCTGTGGAAGGTCCATGTCAGGGCTCATGAGCCCCGGACTAGTGTCCCTCTACTCACCAAAACAGGACAAGGACTCTGAGGAAAATGGGGCCTTCCCAGCTAAGCCAAGCTCCCGCCTAAAGCTTGGCCCCACTGCACACAAACACCACACTTGAGGCCCCAGAGAGCCACTGGAAAACACCAATGAGGAAACTAATAGGTCCTGTAGCAGGCCAACTGAGGTAATCGTGATAATGTTTTGAGGCAGAGAAGATGGAAAGAGGCTGACAGAGGCCAATACGGAGCAAGAAAGGATAGAGGGGACACAGAAGAGAAGGGCCAAACCAGTGTGATTATCTTCTTAAGGGAGCCTGGAGAAGGTAATGGCACAGCCCACCCAGGAAGAGGACAGAGCCTTGCTGCCCGTATATGGCTCCTAACCTAAGGTCAGACACAGCTTCTCAGAGAGTGAGGACCAACTGTCTCTGTTCATCCCAAGGCAGGGTAAACTGCCACTCTGGTTTGCCTCGGACTGATGGTTTTTCTAGACTTGAGTCTGTTTCTGTGGCTAAAAAATCAACCAAGTCCAGAGCAAATCTAAAGAGACCCCATGGAGAACCCAGAAACTCAGAGCCACTTTTCAGAGGCAAATTTTTGTCACTTTTCTCTTCTGCTCTTATCATTCCAGAATTTACTCAATCACAGAGCCCAAGTCAAGTGGGCCATAGTGCAGGGCCCCATGAAATGCCTTTGCCCTGGTGGCCAACCCTGCTCCACAAGCTCAGTAGGCCCACCTGACTCTGAGACAGGACGTTGGGTATGACACCAAGCCAAGCTCCCAGGCCCTGTATTGCTTTGGAGCCTCTGCCTTTCTGGACCCAGGTCCCAGCCCTGACCATAGAGGAAGGAACTGAACCATCAATGCCCTCCAGAGCTGGGATCAAAGCTTTACAGATAAAGGGTGTTGACTTAACATCAAACAACATAACAACAAAAAAAGGAGAAAAAAAAAAAAGAAGCAGAGCTCTAAGAAGTCTAACATGATGGGGCACCTGGATAGCTCAGTCAGTTAAGCATCTGCCTTCTACTCAGGTCATGATTCCAGGGACCTGGGATTGAGTCCCGTATCAGGCTCCCCACTGAGTGGGGAGAAGCTTCCTGCTTCTCCCTCTTCCTCCGCCCCTCCCCCCGCCACAACTTGTGCTCTCTCACTCTGTCAAATACATAAAATCTTTAAAAAAAAAAAAAAGAAGTTTAACATGAATGGAAGTTGGTGGGGGTACATTTCTGATGCCCTTACAAACCCCACAAGGGGCGGAGCATCTCCACAGACGGGCTCATGTGAAAAGGCAAAGCCGGTGACTGGGTACACATCTCTCCAAGCCAACAGTGCTTTGAGTTTTGGCACCATGGCCCACACAGAGCCTGCCCTGCTGTGCAAGGCCCCCCGCTCTCACACCAAGGACCCGGACTTGGTTCCTCATAAGGGAAGAGGATTCTGACACAGGGGAATAGAAAGCCAGATGCATCCATCTGCTACCAGCTCCTCGAGTCTCAGGGAGTGCCTGAGGAAGCCGGGGAAGGCTGGGATGGGTGTTACAGATGAGTAGCCATGCTTCTGTTGTGAGTTACTGTGAGGAGCGCTATAGGCCCTGAGGGAGTCCAGAACCAGAATACCATTTGTTAACCAGTCAGGTGTTCCACAGCAAGCGTCCCTGTGGCTACCGGATGATGGGATGTCTTGACCTCCAGTTCCACTTCACCAGAGCGAGTCACACGCCATGTTGACTTGATGTATGAATACATACGGAGTAATGAGATGAACATGGAAATATTCGTCAGCGTAAATAGACTTTTACAGAGCTGAGTAAACTCAATGGAGATCTCATTCTTCAGAACTTTCTCTTGGCTCATTTTCATTATCTTTCTTTCTCTCAGTTGTTCTAAGAAAAGATAGCCTCACTATCGAGGCTTTTGAGAAGAGACACCATTCCAGATGGACGATGAAATAGACAGAAGGAAAAAGAATCCTGTGGCTAACCAGAAAACCAGTTTCCATCATCCTGAGGAAGGAACATATTTGTAGAAATGATGGGCGTTCCAGCTGCAATGGCCAGCCATCCTTCAGACTTCTCCAGAACCTACTATAGACACAACACCAGTGAGAATGCAGCCCCATACTGCATAGGCATGAGGAACACTGCATCTCACCTCCACTGTTGCCCAAGCCCCCAGGAGCTACACCTGGCAGCAGCGTTCTCCCAGCACCTATAACCTGAGCTGTTTCGAAGACGAAGAAGCTTCTGAAGCTTCAAGCACTTTGACCTCAGGCAATTCAGAGCTGCATAGATCACTCCCTCTCCTCCTGAAACCACAGCCTGATCACATCCAGGGCCCGTGAGAACTTCTGGCAACATACAAGCTCAGAGGTAGTAGTGGGGCTGGGGGGCAGGAAAAGGGAGAAGTGACCACACTTAACTTGTAGGCCCAGCTCTCTGCCTCTACCTTCCCGCACCAGGGTCTGGCTCAGGGGCCAGCAGGACTGGGGACAATGGGGAGGATGGGGTCCCTGCTAGGCACATTAAAAAACAGCTTGTGATGGATCCTTGGGCTCAGACAGCAAATTCAGGCCCTGCAAGACTGCTGCCCGCTGGCTTGCCCACCCCGACCTGACCAAGTGTGCTCAGTAGGTGGCAGATGACTATCACCAGTACTCCGGGTTATCTGCCCATTAAATCAGATTGCTTATAAAGAGCTTTTAGTGCACAGTGTGAATCTTTGAGCAGTAATGGTTTACCTCCAGTTTTTGCACTGACTACCCTGTAACGAATCTCTAAACCAAAGAACATCTGTCTCAGCAGCAGCTTTAGTCAACATGAGACAGCTGGGCTAAGCCCAGGTCCCTCTCAAGCACAGAGAAGCCTCCTTTGCCACACACACACACACACACACACACACACACCACATACACAACATAAGCAGCTCTCTCCTTCTGAGGAGCACCCCGTTGACAACACCAGGTCTCCCAGACTTGCCACAAGATGGACCTCCCTCATCAGCCCTGATCACCTAGAGAACACTTTGCCATGCCCAACATCTCTCTTTCATGGCCATGATGTCCCACACTTCGGGAAGGGATACCCCCAAAGAGAAGCAAGGGAGGCACAGAGTTGGCTGGGATGCCCTCCCAGAGTCCTCTGACTGGGCCACAGAGTCAGTTTTTCTTAGCATCAGAATCACTCATGATTCTAGTCCGGGAAGAAGAGAGACAGTAGAAACCAGTCTGTCTGGTACCAAGGGAGACACTACAATCCAAATTCCGCATAAGTCAGGATTCTATGCAGTAACTGAACTAACACCACACCACCCCTATAGTTCAGGTTTTCGAGGGACCAGGCCCGGTGGTGAGCCCTCGCTTTATCTCATTCATTCTCACCTCACCCTAGCAGGCTGGGGTTGCTGTCCCAATTCACAGATGAGAAAACCGAGGCCCAAAGAGGGAAGAGAACTAAGGTCACAGAACTAGTATGTGAAGGAATACGGATTCAAATCTGTCTTCATCAGTAAGTAACTTCTAGCAATCAAAAAATTAGATACACAATCCTGTAAGATGTGCTTTTGTGAGAGAGGATGCATCAGATGAAAACAGATGTGAGGGCCATGACTCTCCTTGGCCATGTGTCCCCGTTACTACCAATAGACACAGTCAGTCACCCTTCTTCCCTGTCAAGTCCCACATGTTTCAGACTTGATCTCTGATCGACCTATATGTCCAGGGCCTCCCACAGGATAACTGGCACTCTCTCTATGCTGTGCGTGGAGTTCCTCACACAAGAACCAAGACTAAAACACAACATTTATCCAATGATATTATCTTGACACAAAGCACCCAGCGAGACAGAAATAGGTTATCTCTGTTTCATCTCCAACGGAAACAACACTTGTGGCTTTTGGAAAATTAAAAATCTGCTTTGCTGACAGCCCAGCAACCACAGCTGGAGGATATAAGCAGGCCAGTGGAGAGCACAGCCCTCGAGTACAGCCAGGATTCCTGTCGAGGAACAAACCGCAGAACACAACAGGGAAACTGAGTCTTGACCTGACTCACTTGAATTCCAGCCAACACCCTTTTGCGTACAACACATCTTCCCCTCGAGGGGTCAGGGTATATTCCCCAAGCAGGGGACCCTGTCACCTGAGGCTGGGCCAGGCTTTTCTGGCTGCTCTAAGATCCTACCCTGTAGTGGCTTTTGCACACACCCTCCACGCACGCCTGTCCCCTGCGGTCTGGAGACAGGGCAGCCCCATGAGTTTAGGAACCGGAGAAACATAGGGCAGATGCCAGTACAAGCAGGCAGACAAGGGGCCACACACTGTGATTCTCCCCAAGGTTGGAAGTTGTGGTGAGGGTTCATCCCCCACTGACTTACCAAGTACCTACACCCAGGGCTAATACTGGGGCTGAAGTTGATTGACCTGGGGCCAAAGCTGATTGACCTGGGGTTGCTCTTACACACCCCACCAGCTGGTATGGCAGATGGGCAAGCATACAGACACAACCCAATGTCATCAGCACTGGGATACAAGACATGCAGAATCCTCTGGAAGGTCACCAGACCCAACAGAGGATGCGAGTCATGGCAGAACCAGGGAAAGCTTCCTGGAGGAATTCCTAAGTGGAGACTAGAAGGATTACAAGTTAGCAGGCCCGCAGCATGTACTCCGTCCTGAGCCCGGCAGGACAGGGAAGGATAAGGGGCAGAGCAGGGAGCTGGCATGGGGCCTCTGCAGGGGGAACAGGTCTCCAAGAGCTCGGCTGCCAACACCCAGACTTCTCTGAGCACACCCTCTTTGTGATGCTCCAAGAGGCCCAGAGGGGTCACCACCCAGCCTGTCCAGCTGTGCATCCTGGAAGGGGTCCTTACTGTGAGGATGGAAAACCTCTTTTTGGTGTTGGGTGTCAAAGAGAGGTGACATCAGCCTTACCAAATGTGGCCAAGGCAAATGCATGGAGACACAAAATAGAATAGAGGTTACCTGGGGCTGGGAGAGGGAGGGATGGAAAGTTACTATTTAATACGTATGGGGTTTCTTTTTATTTTTTTTTAAAGATTTTATTTATTTATTTGACAGAGAGAGATCACAAGAAGACAGAAAGGCAGGCAGAGAGAGAGAGAGAGAGGGAAGCAGGCTTCCTGCTGAGCAGAGAGCCCGATGCGGGACTCGATCCCAGGACCCTGAGATCATGACCTGAGCCGAAGGCAGCGGCTTAACCCACTGAGCCACCCAGGCGCCCTCTTTTTATTTTTTTAAGATTTTATTTATTTACTTGCCAGAGAGAGAGACCACACAAGCAAAGGGAGCTGCAGGCAGAGGGAGAAGCAGGCTCCCCACTGAGCAAGGAGCCTGATGTGGGACTTGATCCCAGGACCTTGGGGTCATGACCTGGGCTGAAGACAGATGTTTCACCAACTGAGCCACCCAGGTGTCCCTGGTATGGAGTTTCTGTTGGGGATGAAAAAGTGCTCAAAATGGCAAGTGGCAATGACTGCAAAACATTACAAATGTATTCAATGTCACTGAGTCGGGTATATAAAAATTGTTAACTCAGCAAGTTTTAAATTACATAATTTTACCATAATTTAATTGGCCAAAGCAGGGATCACCTAAATTGCTAGTCCTTCCTAGCCCTGGAGAACCACCAACGGTCCAGACATGAGTCAAACCAAGAAAGATTCAAGTCCAATATCTGGCACATAGTAGTTGCCCAGTGTATGATGGTTCCCGCTCTCACCATGACCACAGATGCCACATCCCTCGTCCACCTAAGTGATAAGAGAATAAATGTTCCTGAAGTACAGCTAGAGAGTTTCTATGACAATTAAATATTAATTAATTTAACCTTCCCTGGAGAATCCCCGTAATAATCAGCATCATAGGCTTTCACATTCAAGTTCAGCTTACTCCCACCTCCCACAATAAGCTGTTTACCGCTACAATTATTTCAGTTCCAACCACTGTGATCACTGTACTTAAATTTCAATCAGGCTTCTAATTTTAAGCATTTTTTTTGTGTATAGCGCCAACAGTTGACAAGCGTCCTGAATTTAACATCTGTTCCCAGCAGTAAATGGTTTTAAATTTGTGAACTGAAAACACATATAAGGCAATTATGAGCAGCTCTCACACTGTGATTCATGGCTGGGCCCCAGCATCTTCCTCCGTGACAGCAACAGCCTGATAGATGGGCCCACAGCCAGAGGCACTCGCGAAACATGGCGGGGGGGTTTGAACTAGCCACGTGGACACCCCACTGCCACCAGGCTGCCTTTTGACTAAGAGAAAAACAACCTACTGTATACCAGGAAACCAGCTGGACATTTTTATAGGCTCTCTGGCTCTCTCTCTCTCTCTCTCATGTAGTCGTAGAGTAAGAGAGGTTTCCCCAGAACTAGGAGTAAAAATGGGTTTTCTGGGCAACCTCATGAGCTCAGACAGCCCTCTCTGTGAGTCTCACTAATGTCCACAGCCAAGAAACCATGGAAGGTGCCCCCCTGACCCTGCCTTAGCTGTCAATGTTCTGATGTCTGTGCCAAGGCTCTGCTGTTCAGGGGATGGAATTCAGGGGGAATGGAGCTGGAAACTAACCAGCTGGGCTCATGGACTTGGGTCTGAGCTTAGGGAAAGAGGGGTATGCCAACAGAGCCCAAGGTGTTTTTCATTCATGGCCTCGAGGTTATATACCAGCTGAGACAATGATGCCATCATTAAGCCCATAGAAAGAAAGCAGCAATTTCTTTGGCCTTCTGTCAGATGCTAATTATACTTAAATTGGTAAACTACAAAGGGAAATGGGTATAAAATGCTAGAAATATACTATTTCATGAGGAATGTCTGAAATCTTCAATTAGAAATTTTAAAACTCATAGTTCCCTAATATATAGCTCCCCTCACATCCCAAACTTCCACTAGGCCTTCTAGAACTACAGCTCCATAGTTTAGAATTCTCTGGGATCTTCAGCCTCTACTGAAAAACCTTCCTACCTTCTCCGAATCCTCGCCTTCCAAGGAGATACCACTTCCCTACATCCTCAGGGATAGGAGGAGGAGCTCCCTTCTTCTCTCCTGTCATATCAAAATTTCTCCCAGTGATGAGCAACTCATTCATCTAAGACTTAGGCTCATGACACTCATCTTCCTCCCACCCTCAGTGCTTCCGAGCTCCTAGGGAACCAGCGTCCACATGGAAGACCCATCATACACGCTGACCTCCACTTCCTAGACCCCTTCATTCCAGTATCGTCCTCCCTCCATCCCTTCTCGGCCATCCAGAGTCACACCCCAGAACCTTGTCATCTACCAATAGCACTCTTCTCCCAACATCAGTAATTCAAGCATCATCCTCTAACCACACCCTCCTCTTTCCTGCTTGCTTGTCAGATTGCTGCCTCTCCACATCCTTTGACCATGCCAACACTGCCATTCCTTCATCCCTACTCTTTATGCCCAATCCATCAGTGCAGTGCAGGTGCAAAGAGAGACCAACAGAAGGGATGAACAGGTTGGTCCTTTTCCTCATGTAAATTAAAATGTTCCTATTATTTCAGTGATCAGTATAATGCTGCTTTGACTTGGGGCATACCAGTATATGGTTTCTAAAAATCACCTTAAAAAATTATACCAGTCCATCAAGGGGTGGTCAGGGAAGGCCTTGGCTACATTGAGCAACATATTTGAAAGGAAGGAAAAGAGGAAGCCACACAGAAGGACATTGCAAGCAGTACAAACACTAAATTCAAAGTCCCTGAGGCAGGAGCATGTTGTTGAGTCCAAGGCAGTGTGAGGAGGCCCACAGAGCCACCGGGTGAACAAGGCTGAGAACAGCAGGAGATGAAGTCAAAGAAATGGAGAGGGCTGGCAGGAGGAGGGGGACCACAGAGACCTTCCAAGGCTATGTGAGTGTTGCAGCTTTTACTCAGATGGGAGAGTTTTCAGTGGAGAAGTGTTATGACCTAATCAGCCTTGTGAAGGTCACATTCTGGCGGCTGCTGGGTTAAGAAAGACTACAGCACTGGCCAAAGGTGAATGCAGGGATTCCAGGGAGGAAGCTACGACAATAATCCAAGTAAGAGATGGACAGTGAGGTACAAGTGGTCAAAAGGGGTCAGATCAGGGTACCTGGATGGTTCGGTCAGTTAAGCATCCAACTCTTGATTTTGGTTCAGGTCATGATCTTGGGGTCCTGGGATGGAGCCCCGTATCCCACTCCACACTGGGCATGGAGCCTGCTTGAGATTCTCTCCCTCTCCCTTTGCCCCAGCCCATCCCTCTCTCTTTAAAAAAAAAAAAAAAAAGTGGTCAGTTCTATTTTGAGGATAGAAGCAACCAGACAGATAAATGACAAACAGGTGATAGCTGAAGAGCTGGTCGGTGGCAGATCAACAGGATAAAGAAGATACACATGCATACGTGAGCGCGTCGCCGCAGTTTACTACTGAGTAAGAAGCAGATCACAGTGCTGTACACATGATCCTACTTTCACTAAAAATCTATGTATTCATCTGTTCATAAGAAGGTGTTTGGAATGATACACACTCAACTGCTAAGAGGGATTTCCTCTGGTAAAAGAATGAGAAGGGGCATGGGGGCGCGATCATCTTTTCTGTGCACTTTTGGTTTCAACGATGAGCATGTATACTCATCACTCATGTGGAAGGGAACAAGTCATGTGGTGGTGAGCACCCTGTCCACAGGACAAAGCAAACCCTGAGCCAGATGACCTCTTCATAGGTAAGTCCCCAGAGAAAGCCAAACATCAGACAGCATATTGGACCTAAAAATTCTTGCCAGCCTTTGGCTTCCTTCTCAAGATAAACCATCTTGCAGGGTCGCTCTCTTCTTTGAGCTTCCATTTCCTCACAGCTAAGACAGGGGTGACAATACCTGTCCCACTGGAAGGCTGACATACTGTACGCAAATGGTGGGCAAAGCACCTGGGACACACAGGCAGTCAGGCAGCACCAACTTCCTCCCCTCCCCAACAAGGTTTCCAGGGATCAAAATGGGATTCCAGCACCACACTCTCACCCCCAAAAAGGGAGAGGGTCTCCCTTAGAGCTAAGGGCAGAGTTGCTTCACTCAGACCCACTCTGGAGAAGGACAAAGAGTAACGCAGAAATACCCCTTCTTACAACCGCATACAGCTGGACTCCCCAGACATCCAAGTCAAGGTCAGAAGTTCCTGACAAATGGTGCTTTTCTTCTCTTGCTTGAGAGAAGGACATGGGGGGAGGGGAAGAAAAGCTGAATGCTATTTATCTAAAATCACTAAATCTCAAACACTTTTTGAGAAGCTCTAAAACGTGCATACGCTTGCCAAATGGATGTCAAAAGAGCTTTGATCACCATTTTGGCCGGAAATGACCGTTCTCTTCCTAATACAGATATATGGTTTTCATGCCTCAAATCTGCCCAGTCAGATGCACAGCACATTTTTAATTATTCTGAAAAGACTAAAAATGGAGCCATAAATCTATGCTTTGACATGACATGGTGATTTGACCCCCAGACATATCATAATGAGTTATTAACAATGCTTCCCAAATCTATTGAAATTTTTTCCAAAGCCATTCACTAATTAATAGCTGTTCACACAATGATCACTTTTGAGTAATTATGGAACTATGCCACATTATTTTGTGATGAGAACATAATTATGTCCATTAAAATTATTTGTATAGTTTTTAACCTTCTGCCAGAAATAAATGAG
The DNA here is from genome assembly GCF_902655055.1 of Lutra lutra. Lineage (NCBI taxonomy): Eukaryota > Metazoa > Chordata > Mammalia > Carnivora > Mustelidae > Lutra > Lutra lutra. The sequence goes on along the minus strand of NC_062282.1, from coordinate 72,515,987 downwards.
GCTAGTCTAAGGGTAACACAAACTTCGTGACAATACCTAGAGGTTATCTCCCCTGTGACACTTTCTGCCCAAAGCTTATTTTGTAGCCCATATACTTGGGACTCTTTGTTGAGGCCCTGGAAGTAAATGGCATTGAGAAAGTGCCTGGGAAGGAGGGTCTTCCTGATCTTACTGGCTTCACATCTCCCCTTCTGTGGACATCAGGCTGCTCAGCTTCAGCCTCTGTGATCTCCTGGACAGCCCCCTTGTCCACCTTGTCCCTCCAGTCCATCATCCCAACTGAGCCCTTAACATTCAATATAAGCCACTAGCCTGACCAAATTCCTATTTCCTGGGCCCTTACCCCACTTCCTCTGATTGACTGGGACTAGTTGGAAGGCAAGAGCTCATCTCACTCATCCCCATGTCCAGCAGAGTCTGTGAGACTGAACTTGCCTTGTCCAAAAGGCCACTACCGGGCGCCTGGGTGGCTCAGTGGGTTAAAGCCTCTGCCTTCAGCTCAGGACATGATCCCAGGGTCCTGGGATCAAGCCCCACATCAGGCTCTCTGCTCAGCAGGGAGCCTGCTTCCTCCTCTCTCTCTGTCTGCCTCTCTGCCTACTTGTGATCTCTGTCTGTCAAACAAATAAATAAATAAAAATCTTTAAAAGGCCACCACCAAGTGGAAGAAGGTACAGAGAGCTTCTTTAGTTCCCGCTTGCATTTATGCAGCAAGACTAGGTGGGAAATGAGGGGCCCTGCTTTTTCAGGTCTAAAGACATTACTTTTTGCTAGGACTATCTTAGGGTGTGTTTGAGATCAAGGGATGGTGAACCTTATAGCTTTCCCAGGGAGTTGTCCCTCCCAGGTTCTAGGAGCCTCCTGCCTAAGATCTGGGTAACTCGAGAGGCCCCAAATGCATGGAACCAACTTGTACTAAACACAGTATTCATCACTAATCTGAAATCCTACCTTCAAGGGGCACCTGCACTTGATGTGGGAACTCAAGATGGAGATGGAGGCAGGTATCCACCTGCCGAGCACATGCCCAAACAGCCCAGGGGGTCTCTGTCATTCCTAAGGTACAGGCCAGCACAACCATCCCTCCCCATAGCAGCCATGGGTCAAGTGTTCTGGACTCAAGTTCAGAGCTCTGCAAGGACAGTAATGAAACCTTACTATAGGTCTGTTTATCAAAATAACCAAGTCATAGAGCCTCAGCCCCTGTCCATCTGTCCAGGCGACTTGTCTCCTCCCTAGTATTCACCTTCTTCACCTTCCAGCAGACAGGCTTCTCTCCCAAGCATCACACTTCTGCCAGCATCTTGAGCTGGGACTGCAAGAGACCTCACCACCTAGGGTCACAGGCAAGGGTGAAGGGGACACAGCTCAAAAATGGCTATCACATATTCCAAGAAAGAAATTCTTTCATATTGTGTGGGAAGCTGGTTGTGGGTGGGGGAGAAGAAGGAGCAAAAGCTCATGACCGCAGTCAGGCTTGTGACATGTCCCCTCTTGTTCCCTGTGCCCCATGAGGTCTCCCCAGGAGAGGAAGCTTCCAGCAGCTTCCCCATAGCTCCCCAGACTCATTATTTCATTTGGCCAACACGTACGTATTACACCCCTTCTACGCTCCAGGAAATGCTCTAGATGCTTGGGATACATCAGAAAGAAAAGGAACAGATATCCCTGCCTTGCATCATTTACTCATGGAGAACTCCCAAAACTCCAAGATTCAGGAGCAAAACAGTCACAAATCAAAATGGAAACCAAACCTGTGTTAAAAGTAGATAATTACCTGTGTTACCTGTGTTAAAAGTAGGTAATATGGTCTTGGACTGAAAACATTAGATTGTTTCTAGAAAAACAGAGAGGAACCAAAATAATCCAAACACAATACAACAAGAACATTAATAAATACAATGAAGGTGGTTCTTTGGGGAAAATCAGATTCAAATAGTCAAATTTCTGGCAAAGAACCAAAAAGGTAAAATTTTAAATGATAAAGCAGATAGAGGAAAGAATTATAAATTTCAGTTAGCTAATATATTTTGCTAATGAATTTGAAGATCTCAGTGGCATGGAAGATTTTCTAGAGAATATATAAATTATCAAAGTGAACCCTGTAATAATTTCTTAAGACCAATAATCAAGGAAAATATGACCAAATATTTACTTCCACAAAAGGCTCCAGGTCCACACGTTGAATTTAACTTTCAAGACACTACTAACTCTGGGGCGCCTGGGTGGCTCAGTGGGTTAAAGCCTCTGCCTTCGGCTCAGGTCATGATCCCGGGGTCCTGGGATCGAGCCCCACGTCGGGCTCTTTGCTCAGCAGGGAGCCTGCTTCCTCCTCTCTCCCTGTCTGCCTCTCTGCCTACTTATGATCTCTGTCTGTCAAATAAATATATAAAATCTTTAAAAAAAAAAAAATGGGATGCCTGTGTGGCTCAGTTGGTTGGACGATTGCCTTCGGCTCAGGTCATGATCCCGGAGTCCCAGGATCAAGTGCTGCATCGGGCTCCCAGCTCCATGGGGAGTCTGCTTCTCCCTCTGACCTTCTCCTCACTCATGCTCTCTCTCACTGCCTCTCTCTCAAATAAATAAATAAAATCTTTAAAAAAAAGACACTACTAACTCTCATCATATGAACTGTTCAGCAACATGGAAAAAAGCTGAACAGCTGTGTAATTTAAGAAACTATCATAACTCGGAGCACCTGGATGGCTCAGTTGGTTAAGCAACTACCTTCGGCTCAGGCATGTTCCCAGGGTCCTGGGATCGAGCCCAACATCTGGCTCCTTGTTCAGAAGGAAGCTGGCTTCTCCCTTTCCATCTACGTGCTACTCTGCCAGCTTAAGCTCTCACTCTCTCTCTCTCTCTCTCTCTCTGTCAAATAAATAAATAAATAAATATTCTTTTAAAAAAAAAGAAAAGAAAGAAACTATCATAACCCAGGGCCCCTGGGTGGCTCAGTCAGTTAAGCGTCTGCCTTTAGCTCAGATCATGATCTCAGGGTCCTGGGGCCCTGGGATTGAGCCCTGCATTGGGCTCCCTGCTCTGCAAGCTGCTTCTCCCTCTCCTTCTGTGATCTCTCTCACTTTCACGCTCTTAAAATAAATAAAATTAAATTAATTTTTTAAATAAATAAAATCTTTAAAAAAAAAGAAACTATCATAATTTTAACCCAAAGTCTGATAGAAATAGTAACTAGACAAGAACAACAATAACAACAACAACAAACTACACATCATCTTCACTTATGAAAAGAGGTATAATAATCCTAAATAAAATGCCAGGCAAGAAAATTCAACAGAATATTGAAAGGATAATATGTAACAATAAAGTATGGTCTATCCCAGAATTACAAAAATGATTACACATTAGCAAATTAATCATATCATCTCTTGGATCAGGGCATCAATTTCTTAGGGGTACCCTTATGCTTAGACTCTTGTTAAATCCTAAAACTTGGGAACTAAATGATACTTGCTGAACATACTAAAGCATATACTGTATAAAGAACTTCTCTTCCATGAGGATACTGGTTCTATCTAATGATTGTGTATTTCATTATGTGACACTGTCAATGAGAAGAAAATAAATATATGCCTTTCTTGGTTATTATAAGACATGTTTCTTTCACATTGTTGAAATAATGTCTTTCAATCGATGCACAAAGTTATTATTAAATAATTCCTCCCCTCTCTTTCCCACAAAGCATTAAGTTGATGCATCTTAGAACCAGTATCTTAATTTAAGGAAATAAGAAAAATCTCAAATGAACCGCTCCCATCATACTTAGCAGCATGACACTGGAGTTTTGACATTAAAATCAGGACTAAGACAGGGATGCTCATTATCACCACTGAAACCTAAGACTGTTCAGAAGGGTCCCATCAATACAATAAGAAATAGCACTTTTGGGGTGCCTGGGTGGCTCAGTGGGTTAAAGCCTCTGCCTTCGGCTCAGGTCATGGTCCCAGGGTCCTGGGATCGAGCCGCGCATAGGGCTCTCTGCTCGGCAGGGAGCCTGCTTCCTCCTCTCTCTTTGCCTGCCTCTCTGCCTACTTGTGATCTCTATCTGTCAAATAAATAAATAAATAAAATCTTTAAAAAAAAAAGAAATAGCACTTTAAAATATAGCTATGAAAAATGAGATTATACTGTTATTTTCATTCAATCATTCATGATAAGATTGCATTCCTACAAAAGTCAAGACAATTTAATCTAAAAACCTATCAGAACCAGTAAGAAGAGAGTTCCAGATCATGGTTATTAGTAAAGATGGAAAAACTCATGAGGCAGCAAGCATGTAGTGAAGTAAACATCTCCTATGCTGTTCATACGAATTTAAGTTGGTAAATCCCTTTTGGAAACAATTTGGCAATCTGTACCAGAAATCTTAAAATATTCACAGAAAAACAAACTTATGACCTCCTATGGCATATTCTATTGCTTCCTGAAAAACTTCATGTTACTTTCCTATGAAAAGAATCTGAACTTTGGGGAGTGATGTCCTCAGCCCGGATCTAAGGCAACCACGGTACTCCTGTCACCTTCTGCCACTTAATTGATCTAGGACTAGGCATTTGATGTAGACCATGAAAAGGCAAAAGCTGAAGACTTCAATCCTTGGAAAGAAAGAGGTCTTAAGGAGAAATCCCTTTTGCTCCTACCCTTTTCCTTACTCTTTGGGATTCCATCAAACAATGATGTGATGCTTAGAGATGTGGCAGCTATTTTGGGCCATGAGGGGAAACACTGTCACTGAAAGAGAAAACAGCATGGCTCTTGAGAATATCAGCGAGCCATTGCTACAAACTGTGCTGTCTTTTCTCTCTATGTGCATCTGCATACACAGTGGGCATCCATCATTCATGGCTGTTTGACATATTTTTAATAATCACGTGGTATTTTGGTCATTTCAAAACAATCTTACCTACCCATATCAGGAACCCAAAAATCCACTTATCAGACTTCCTTATCACTAGACTGAGGTTATGGGTCCCAGGTTCTACTAATGTGACCCCATCATTGGAACTTGGATGAAGAAGGGAGAGGTGAAATGGATAGCCATGTGCGAGGAGCTCAGCTGTCCAGTAGTGTGTTGTTGATGGCAGCTGGTCCTTCATAATCTGTGGGAGAGTGTATGCAGTTCAAAACTGGAGACATTAGAACAAAGCATCAGGAAGTGTCAAAAATGTTTCACTAGAAAGTTTCACTAGGAAGTTTCACAGTAGGATGGAGCACGGATTCTGCCTACGTTGTTTCTGGCTGTCATATCCAAGCCTACTTCTCTGCATCACCACCCCAATCCCCAGAGCTATTTAATACCCTGTGTAAAGATTCCTTTCTGCTTAACTATCAACAGCATATTCTCTCATTTGCAAGCAAGAACCTGATCCTATAATTCCACGTCAAGCAATCTATCAAAAAAAAAAAAAAAAATGCAGAGTCTTATCCATAAAGATGACTATTGCTGTATTATTTGTAATGGTAAAAAAAATTTAAACAAGTTCAATGTCCCACAATGAGAAAATTATTAAGTTATTTGTCATGAAACTGGTTAGAAGTCCATAAAATGTTAGTAATAACGTGGAAAACTAAGACAATAATGCAATGGTACAAAATCACACACAGATGATCAGAGCCATATGAACAACAATGTGAGTGCCATCATCACTTCCCCGACTTGAGTAAGGGATTTCTGTTATTTGCCCAACAAGTACATCCCAGGGCAAACACCTCGGAGGCCCATGAGTCATCCCATCTTCCCTGAGAATCAATCTTCCCACAGCTCAAGTGTGGATCCTGGCATCCATTCTTGTGCCTCATGACTGCCCTCCCTCCCTGAGCACAGGTGATCAGAACTTTGGAGCCTACTGGCCCCAAGCTAGGTCAGTGAGAATTTCCACAGGTGTTGAACTTAGAAAGTGCATTTCCTCCTGTGACTGCAAGTGAGTGCCAAGTAGGAACTCAAATGATCAGGATGATCTTCTTCTTATTTCCAGAGACAGGAGAAAGGTTGGCCTGCACAGGAAGAGGGGAGAGGAAAGGGAAAGTAGGGGTGCAGGTTGGGGGAGAGTCAGGGGAGAAAAAGAAGGGAGAGAGGTAGGGGAGGGTGGCAAAAGGAGGAGACAGGAAGGAGGAAAATCGAGAGACAAGGAGAGATGGGGAGGAGGGAAATAGGAGAGAGACAGTGCAGGGGAAGAAAGGAGACAGGAGGAGATAGCAGGGGCCTGGAAAAGGAGCAAACAACTTTCTAGGTTTAACTCTCAGGCCGTTCCCGAGTCCCAGCTTCCTTCCTATCCTTGGATTCCGAAAGAAATTCCTATATACTTGTAATAATTTACTGCCATTAACTAGTTTGAGAGGGTTTCTGTTACTCAGAACCAAGGATGATTTTACTGGCACATTTCTCAAGATGAAATCTCTGGACAGACGGGGTGTGTGGGTGGTTCAGTCAGTTAAGTGTCTGCCTTTGGCTCAGGTCATGATCCTCTGGGATTAGGATGTGTCCTAGTCCAGCTCTGTGCTCAGTGGGGAGCCTGCTTCTCCCTCTCCCTCTGCCGCTCCACCTGCCTGTGATCACACACTCTCTCTGTCTCTCTCTCTCTCTCTCTCTCTGTCAAATAAATAAAATCTTCAGAAAGGAAAGGAAGAGGAAAGGAAAAAGAAGAAAGCTCTGCAAAGCATGGGCAATCTGAGGACATAGCACCCTCAACATCCCAGACTTCTTTCCTACCCACCTTCACCTTCTCAGAGGCTGCACCTGGCACCCCCAGCCTGCACAGCCAAGCTGAGGCCCCCTCAAGCAAGTCTGTCCAAAGCAACCTGGAATCACCAAGTTCCTCGCCCCCCTCATTAGACTGGTCAGGGTTGGGAGCCAGAGCAGGAGGAGAATGAGCACAAAAACATAAAGCCATCTCCTAAGAATGGACTTGTCCTTACTGGAAGGAAAACAAACATTTTGGAGCTGGGAGTTGCTTTCAAGTTCTTGGCCAGAGCCAGAAGGAGCAGTGGGGGAAGCAAACTTGTCCCAAGATTAGGCATTTTCAAGACAAAGCAGATGTGAGCAGTGGTTAAAAGCTGAACCCACAAGGACATCAATGAGTTAGAGAGAACATTGAAGAAGTTTGCTGTGTAACTCCTGGTCAACGGTGTCATTAAGAAAACCTTCAGCAAAACTCTTCATTACCCTCGTCAAGGCTGTTGGAACCTCATGTGTTTTTTTAGATGTTTAATTGTACTGACGTTGCCTTCATGAAAGAAGGTCGAAGTTTTTTTCTAATTTCAGAGAGAAAAAAAAAGTCCATGCACTACTCAGAATTTGGAGGGTGGGATGTGGTAGGTGTAAGCCTGAAAATCAGAGGAAAGGTTTGTGCATTGTCTAAAGAAAGTGCTGACGCCACTTCAGAAACAGTTGCTGGGAGCACAGACAGGCCACGGGGAGCAGACAGGTTATCATCCCTCTACACCATTTGCAATGAGACCTCTCCAGGAAGCCTGCTTGACACATAACTGAATTGACAGTAAGAGCTGACTACTGACCACCATGACGGGAGCCTTCACTGATGCAGAAAATCCAGAACCTCAAAATGGTCAGACCTGCCAGGTTTCTCCCAGCCTGACTGCCCCAGGCAGTGACGCAGCATGACCAAGATGGATGGGTCCATGCTCCCCTCCACCCTCTCCGTGCCCCTGTCACTAGAGAGACACAGTGCTTCCCACCCCAGGACCCACTCCTGCCACCTGCTGAGAAAATGGGCTGTCCAATGAAACACTTTCTAGCGGGTCCTCATCTGCTAGTAGAGAGCAGTTACGGCATACCCACCTGGTCAGGAATGTGTCCTAAACAAGAAATCTCTTTCTATCCTCTCTCCCCTCTCCCACAGATTCAGATCTCTTAAAGACACTCTCTCTTCCCTCGGTCGCACTCTTGGTTCCCTGATTATCAGCCAAGTCCTTGTCTATACAAGGTCTGTATAGAAAGAGGATTGACTTGTCCTAACAAATGCCCCCCCACACTGTAACAAATACATCATCTGCACCCACACACACATGTCCCAGCCTGCCCCCCAAAAGATGACAGAGGTGGCCCGCCAGGGAGCTGACAGTTCTAATGAGGGAGAGACTTGATTAGCATAGCCAAAACAATAACAACTCCAGGGAAGGCGATGAAAGCCTGGAGAAGCTCAGACATGTCTGGGCAAAGCCTAAGGAAGAAGGGAAGAAACATGCTACATGCAGACCCTAAGAGGTGATGTCCTCAACATGCCTTTGCCAATGCTTATATTGGGACAAGCCTCTTTGTTCTACCTTTCTTGACCCTCCATCCACCCACCATCTAATTTTCCCTCCTCCTCATCACCCATCTTCCTTCAACCCACTCCATTATTTATGCATTCATCCAACCATCTAGGCAGCCTCCTGCCTGCCTATTCATCCACTGTTTTTTCATCTACCCTTTCATTCACCCACTTTTTCCACCCCAATTTTCATCTATCCATGTCTCTGAGCTCCACCGAACCATTCGTTCCTCTAGTAGCCACGTTTTCAATCTCTTGGATCATTCATGTCCTTAACAAGCCATCCTGGGATGCCTGGGTAGCTCAATCAGTTAAATCTCTACCTTCAGCTAAGGTCATAACCCCAGGGTCCTGGGATTGAGTCCTGCATCAGACTCCCTGTTTGGTGGGGAGCCTTCTACTCCCTCTGCCTGCAGTTCCCCCTGCTTGTGCTCTGACAAGTAAATAAGTAAAAAAATTTTAAGAAAGAAAGAAAAAAAAGAGGGGGGAGAAAGAAACAAACAAAGAAGGAAGGAAGGGAGAGAGAGGGAGAGAGAGAAAGAAAAAAGCAAACAAACCATCCTGCCATGCATCTGTTCACCCATCTGTCTCTCCATCCAACCAGCCTTCTGCGTGCAGGACCTCTGGCCAGGTTCTGTGGCTACAGATACGAATGTTAGCTACTCCCCACCCATAAAGATCCCTTGGTCCACTGGGGTCCAATGAAGAAAGGGTCTTTATGAATGTGTGCTCTGTCTGGGATCCTTAAGAAGCACATCGGCCCAGGAACAGTTTCCTAGCAGGCCCAGAAGACAGAAGAGAGGAGCAACATCCCATGCAGAGCTTCTGAGACATGAGTGTCCACTCCCCAGAATGGTGTCTCCCACGGGCCCAGAGCAGATGGGAGGGAGGACTCTTCAAAGTTGCAAAGGGCCCTTCATCTACCTGGCTTCCTTCCGTTGGCCCCCAGACCAGCACTGTCCAATAGAAATATAGAGCAAGTCACATACTTAAAACTTTCTAGAAGATGGCAGAGGGGTAGCAGGCTGAGATGACATCAGGTAGCCAGAGTTCAGCTAAATAGTTATCAAACCATTCCAAACACCTACAAATCCAACAGGAGATCAAAGAGAAGAGTAGCAATTCTAGGAACAGAAAATCAACCACTTTCTAAAAGATAGGACCTGTGGAGAAGTGAATCAGAACAATAGGAAGATAGACCGAGGGGGGAGGAGGCGGTTCCTAGCAAGCAGCAGAGCAAAAGAGCACAAAATCAGAACTTTTAGAAGTCTGTTCCACTGAGGGACATCACCCAGAGGCTAGGTGGCAGTGAAGCCCTCGTGGGGACAGCATGGTCTCAGGTCCCGCAGGGTCACAGAAGGTTTGGGGGTGTCTGAGTGTCCCAGAGCTTGCAGGTATCAGAGCAGGGAAGCCGGCTACAGAGAAAGAACAGAGGACTGAGCTCTCAGTTGGGGTTACCTTAAACTGTGATCCGTGGCACAGTCAGGCCACTGCTCTTTGAGCAGGGACCTCACAAGTGGCAATTCCAGGGAGACTCCCCTGGAAGAGCAGCAGTGATCTGCTCCGTTTGAAGACTCCAAACAGGGCTGTGTGCCAGAGACAGAAAAGCTTGGTCACAGGCCAGGTGAGCTAGGAGCACGGCTGGAGACCAGGAACATGGGAGTGATTGAGCGCTTTTCTCCAAGGGCACACTGAGGAGCAGGGCCCCGAGATCTCAGCTCCTCTGGGCCAGAGATTAGGAGGCCACCATTTTCCTTCCCATCCTCCAGAACTCTATGGAAAGCGTTCAGGGAATAAAAGCTCCTCGAGAGTGAACTGGAACAGTTTACTTAGCCTGGCCCTTGGCAAGGGCAGTGCAATTCCGCCTCCGGCAAAGACACTTGAGAATCACTGCAACAGGCCCCTCCCCCAGAAGATCAGCAAGAAATCCAGCCAAGACCAAGCTCACTGATCAAGGAGGACAGAAGAATTCCAGAGGAGGAGAAAGCAATGCATGGCATTCATGGCTTTCTCTCTGATTCTTTAGTCCTGCAAAGTTAATTAAATTTTTTTATTTTTACTTTTTTTCTTATTCTAATTCTTTTATATTTACTCTTTCCTCTTTTAAAGTGTTTTAACCGCTTTGGGGCACCTGGGTGGCTCAGTGGGTTAAAACCTCTGCCTTCGACTCAGGTCATGATCTCAGGGTCCTGGGGTTGAGCCCCGAATTGGGCTCTCTGCTCAGCAGGGAGCCTGCTTCCCCTTCTCTCTCTGCCTGCCTCTCTGCCTACTTGTGATCTCTGTCTGTCAAATAAATAAATAAAATATTTTAAAATTTAAAAAATTAATAAATAAAAATAAAAATAAATTTTTAAGTGTTTTAACTGCTTTATCTTAACAATACTTTTCTTAAAAAAATCTTTTTGAACCTTTATTATTATAGTCATATTTTGTCCTTCATGGTATCTAACTTTATCTTTTGTATACACATAGGGTTTTTTCTTCTAAAAAATTTTGGGATACAACTCCTTCTAATAGATCAAAATATACCCTAAATCTAGCACAGGGTTTGTTCCAGTCTCCAGACTGAGCAAGTTCTCTCCACTTTCTTTTTCTTTCTTTTCCCAAACAACTTATCTTATCAACTCCTTTTTTAGAATTTTTTTTAAGTTTTCATCTTTACAGTCATATTCCATCCCTTCAGTGTGTTTACCCTTATTTGTGTGTGTGTGTGTGTGTGTGTGTGTGTGTACATATATATTTTTTTTTCTTTCTTTAAAATTTTGGGAGGTAGTTTCTTCTAAGAGACCAAAATACTCCCAAAATCAAGTGGGTGGCTCTGTTCTATTCACCAGTCTAATATATATATGTTTTCTTTCTTCTTTTTCCTTTTTTTCTTTTTTTTTTAACTTTTCTTACCCCCTTTCTTCTCCCAGTGATTTGAGGTCTCTTCTGATTTGGTTAATGCACACTTTTCTGGGGTCTTTGCCACCCTTTTAGTATTTTATTCTCTCATTCATATATTCTTATCTGGATAAAATGACAAGGTGGAAAAACTCACCACAAAAAAATGAACAAGAGGCAGTACCGAAGGCTAGGGACCTAATCAATACATTGGTAATATGTCAGATCTAGAGTTCAGAATGACAATTCTCAAGGTGCTAGCTGGGCTCAAAAAAGGCATGGAAGATATTAGAGAAATCCTGTCTGGAGAAAAAAAAAAAAAAAGCCCTTCCTGGAGAAATAAAAGAACTAAAATCTAACCAAGCTGAAATTTAAAAAGCTATTAATGAAGTGCAATCAAAAATGGAGGCTCTTGGGTGCCTGGGTGGCTCAGTGGGTTAAGCCGCTGCCTTCGGCTCAGGTCATGATCTCGGAGTCCTAGGATCGAGTCCCGCATTGGGCTCTCTGCTCAGCAGGGAGCCTGCTTCCTCCTCTCTCTCTGCCTGCCTCTCTGCCTGCTTGTGATCTCTCTCTGTCAAATAAATAAATAAAATCTTTAAAAAAAAATGGAGGCTCTTACTGCTAGATAAATGTGGCAGAAGAGAGAATTAGTGATATAGAAGACTAAGTGAGGGAGAATAAAGAAGCTGAGCAAATGAGAGACAAACAACTACTGGACCATGAGGGGAGAATTCGAGAGATAAGTGATACCATAAGATGAAACAATATTAGAATAATTGGGATTCCAGAAGAAGAAGAAAGAGAGAAGGGGCAGAAGGTATATTGGAGCGAATTATTGTAGAGAATTTCCCTAATATGGCAAAGGGAACAAGCATCAAAATCCAGAAGGCGCAGAGAACCCCCTCAAAATCAATAAGAAGAGGTCCACACCCCGTCATCTAATAGTAAAATTTACAAGTCTCAGAGACAAAGAGAAAATCCTGAAAGCAGCTCGGGACAAGAAGTCTGTAACATACAATGGTAAAAATATTAGACTGCAGCAGATTTATCCACAAAGACCTGACAGGCCAGAAAGGACTGGCATGATATATTCAGAGCACTAAATGAGAAAAACATGCAGCCAAGAATACTATATCCAGCTAGGCTATCATTGAAAATAGAAGGAGTAATAAAAATCTTCCAGGACAAACAAAAACTAAAAGAGTTTGTAAACACCAGGGGCGCCTGGGTGGCTCAGTGGGTTGAGGCATCTGCCTTCAGCTCAGGTCATGATCCCAGGGTTCTGGGATCAAGCCCCGCATCGGGCTCTCTGCTCAGCAGGGAGCCTGCTTCCCTCCCTCTCTCTGCCTGCTTCTCTGCCTACTTGTGATCTCTGTCTATCAAATAAATAAATAAAATCTTTAAAAAAAAAAAGGAGTTTGTAAACACCAAACCAGCTCTATAGGAAATATTGAAAAGGGTCCTCTAAGCAAAGAGAGAGCCTAAAAGTAATAGACCAGAAAAGAACAGAGACAATATACAGAAACAGTCACCTTACAGGCAACACAATGACACTAAATTCATCTCTCTCAGTAGTTACCCTGAAGGTAAATGGGCTAAATGCCCCAATCAAAAGACATAGGGTATCAGAATGGATAAAAAAACAAAACCCATCAATATGCTGTCTACAAGAAACTCATTTTAGACCCAAAGACACCTCCAGATTTCAAGTGAGGGGGTGGAAACCATTTACTATGCTAATGAACATCAAAAGAAAGCTGGGGTGTCAATCTTTATATCAGATCAATTAGATTTTAAGCCAAATACTATAAAAAGAGATGATGAAGGACACTATATCATACTCAAAGGGTCTGTCCAACAAGAAGATCTAACAATTTTAAATATCTATGCCCTTAACATGGGAGCAGGCAACTACATAAGACAATTAATAACAAAAGCCAAGAAACACATCAACAATATTACAATAATAGTGGGGGACTTTAACACCTCCCTCACTGAAAAGGACAGATCATCCAAGCAAAAGATCAACAAGGAAATAAAGGCCTTAAATGACACACTGGACAAGATGGACATCACAGATATATTCAGAACATTCCATCCCAATGCAACAGAATACACATTCTTCTCTAGTGCACATGAAACAGTCTCCAGAATAGATCACATCCTGAGTCACAAATCAGGGCTCACCCGGTACCAAAAGACTGGGATCATTCCCTGCGTATTTTCAGTCCACAATGCTCTGAAGCTAGAACTCAATCACAAGAGGAAAGTTGGAAAGAACTCAAATACATGGAGGCTAAAGAGCATCCTACTAATGAATGAATGGGTCAACCAGGAGATTAAAGAAGAATTGAAAAAATTCATGGAAACAAATGAAAATGAAAACACAACTGTCCAAAATCTTTGGGACACAGCAAAGGCAGTCCTGAGAGGAAAGTATATAGTGATACAACCCTTTCTCAAGAAACAAGAAATGTCTCAAATACATAACCTAACCCTACACCTAAAGGAGCTGGAGAAAGAACAACAAAGAAAGCCTAAACCAGCAGGAGAAGAGAAATAATAAAGATCAGAGCAGAAATCAATGAAATAGAAACCAAAAAGTAGAACAAATCAACGAAACTAGGAGCTGGTTCTCTGAAAGAATTAATAAGATTGATAAACCCCTGGCCAGACTTATCAAAAAGAAAAGAGAAAGGACCCAAATCAATAAAATCATGAATGAAAGAGGACAGATCACAACCAGCACCAAAGAAATACAACAATTATAAGAACATATTATGAGCAACTATATGCCAGCAAATTTGACAATCTGGAAGAAATGGATGCATTCCTAGAGACATATAAACTTCCACAACTGAACCAGGATGAAATAGAAAACCTGAACAGACCCATAACCAGTAAGGAGATTGAAGTAGTCATCAAAAATCTCCCAACAGGGACGCCTGGGTGGCTCAGTTGGTTGGACGACTGTCTTCGGCTCAGGTCATGATCCCGGGGTTCCAGGATCGAGTCCTGCATCGGGCTCCCGGCTCCGTGGGGAGTCTGTTTCTCCCTCTGACCTTCTCCTCGCTCATGCTCTCTCTCACTGTCTCTCTCTCAAATAAATAAATAAAATCTTTAAAAAAAAATTTTTTTTAAAAAGAAAAAAATCTCCCAACAAACAAGAGCCCAGGGCCAGACAGCTTCCCAGGGGAATTCTACCAAGCATTTAAAGAAGAATTCATTCCTATTCTCCTGAAACTGTTCCAAAAAATAGAAATGGAAGGAAAACTTCCAAACTCATTTTATGAGGCCAGCATTACCTTGATCCCAAAACCAGACAAAGACCCCATCAAAAAAGAGAATTACAGACCAATATCCTTGATGAACACAGATGCAAAAATTCTCACCAAAATACTGGCCAATAGGATCCAACAGTACATTAAAAGGATTATTCACCATGACCAAGTGGGATTTATTCCTGAGCTACAAGGTTGGTTCAACATCCACAAATCAATCAATGTGATACAATACATTAATAAAAGAAAGAAAAAAAGAACCATATGATACCCTCAATAGATGCTGAAAAAGCATTTGACAATGTATAGCATCATTTCCTGATCAAAATTCAGCAAAGTGTAGGGATAGAGGGCACATACCTCAATATCATCAAAGCCATCTATGAAAAACCCACAGCAAATATCATCCTCAATGGAGAAAAACTGAAAGCTTTTCCGCTAAGGTCAGGAACACGGCAGGGATGTCCATTATCACCACTGCTATTCAACATAGTACTAGAAGTCCTAGCCTCAGCAATCAGCCAACAAAAAGAAATTAAAGGCATGCAAATTGGCAAAGAAGAAGTTAAACTATCACTCTTTGCAGATGATATGATACTTTATGTAGAAAACCCAAAAGACTCCACTCCAAATCTGCTAGAACTTGTACAGGAACTCAGTAAAGCATCAGGATATAAAATCAATGCACAGAAATCAGTTGCATTTCTCTACACTAGCAACAAGACAGAAAAAAGAGAAATTAAGGAGTCAGTCCCATTTACAATTGCACCCAAAACCATAAGATATGAATAAACCTAACCAAAGAGGCAAAGAATCTCTACTCAGAAAACCATAAAGTACTCATGAAAGAAACAGAGGAAGACACAAAGAAATGGAAAAGATGTTTCATGCTCTGGATTGGAAGAACAAATATTGGGAAAATGTCTATGCTACCTAAAGCAATCTACATATTTAATGCAATCCCTACCAAATACCATCCATTTTTTTTCAAAGAAATGGAAAAAATAATCCTAAAATTTATATGGAACCAGAAAAAACCTCAAATAGCCAGAGGAATGATGAAAAAGAAAGCAAAAGTTGATGGCATCAAAATTCCAGATTTCAAGCTCTATTACAAAGCTGTCATCATCAAGACAGTATGGTACTGGCACAAAAACAGACACATAGATCAGTGGAACAGAATAGAGAGCCCAGAAATAGACCCTCAACTCTATGGTCAACTCATCTTCAACAAAGCAGGAAAGAATGTCCAATGGAAAAAAGTCTCTTCAACAAATGGTGTTGGGGAAATTGGACAGCCACATGTGGAAAAATGAACCTGAACCATTTCCTTACACCCCACACGAAAATAGACTCAAAATGGATGAAGGACCTCAATGTGAGAAAGGAATCCATCAAAATCCTTGAGGAGAACACAGGCAGCAACCTTTTCGACCTCAGCCGCAGCAACTTCTTCCTAGAAACATCGCCAAAGGCAAGGGAAGCAAGGGCAAAAATGAACAACTGGGACCTCATCAAGATCATAAGCTTTTGCACAGCAAAGGAAACAGTCAACAAAACCAAAAGACAACTAACAGAATGGGAGAAGATACTTGCAAATGACATATCAGATAAAGGGCTAGTGTCCAAAATCTATAAAGAGCTTATCAAACTCAACCCCCAAAGAACAAATACTCCAATCAAGAAATGGGCAAAGGACATGAACAGACATTTCTGCAAAGAAGACATCCAGATGGCCAACAGACACATGAAAAAGTGCTCCACATCCCTTGGCATCAGGGAAACACAAACCAAAACCACAGTGAGATACCACCTCACACCAGTCAGAATGGCTAAAATTAACAAGTCAGGAAGCAACAGATGCTAGCAAGGATGGGGAGAAAGGGGAACCCTCCTACACTGCTGGTAGGAATGCAAGCTGGTACAGCCACTCTGGAAAACAGTATGGAGGTTCCTCAAAAAGTTGAAAATAGAGCTACCCTACAACCCAGCAATCGCACTGCTGGAAATTTACCCCAAAGATACAAACGTAGTGATCTGAAGGGGCATGTGCACCCGAATGTTTATAGCAGCAATGTCCACAATAGCCAAACTATGGAAAGAACCTAGATGTCCATCAACAGATGAATGGATAAAGAAGAGGTGGTATATATATACAATGGAATACTATCCAGCCATCAAAAGAAATGGAATCTTGCCATTTGCGACGACGTGGATGGAACTAGAGGGTATTATGCTGAGCAAAATAAGTCAATCAGCAAAAGACAATTATCATATGATCTCCCTGATATAAGGAAGTTGAGAGGCAAAGCTTGGGGCTTGGGGGGTGGGGAAGGAAAAAACGAAGCAAGATGGGATCGGGAGAGAGACAAACCATAAAAGACTCTTAATCTCACAAAACAAACTAAGGGTTGCCAGGGGTAGGTGGTTATGAAGAGGGTGGTTGGGTTATGGACACTGGGGAAGATATGTGCTATGGTGAGTGCTGTGAAGTATGTAAACCTGGCGATTCATAGACCTGTACCCCTGAGGCTAATAATACATTATATACTAATAAAAAAATTTTAAAAAACTTTCTAGTGGCCACATTGAAAAAAAAAATTTTTAGTTGAAATTAGGGGTGCCTGGCTGTTTCAGCCTGTGGAGCATGTGACTTTTCATCTTGGGGTTGTAAGTTCGAGTCCTGTGTGGGGTGTAGAGATTACTTTAAAATAAATAAAGTCTTTTTAAAAAGGTGAAATTGGGGCTCCTGAGTGGCTCAGTTAGTTAAGCGGCTGCCTTCTCGTCAGGTTGTTATCTCAGAGTCCAGGGACTAAGTCCCACCTTGGGCTCCTTGCTCAGCAGGAAGCCTGCTTCTCCCTCTGCCCATCCTCCACCCTACTCGTGCTTTCTCTCAAATAAATAAAAACCTTAAAAAAAAGAAAAGGTGAAGTTTTATTTTACTTAACCCAATATATCTAAAATATTATTATTTTAACATGTACCCAGTATAGAAATCATTAATAAGATAATTGATACTTTTTGTATAAAGTCTTCAAAATCCAGCAGGTATTTTACATTTATGGGACATCTCAATTCAGTTTAGCTTTTTCAAACGCTTGAAAAAGCCACAGATGGCAAACACCTACTCTATTGAAGAGCTCAGTTCTAGATCCTACGACCACCATTTTAGGCCAGACTAAAACATGAGGCCATCTGAATAATTTCCTTTTTTAAGATATTTCATTTATTCGACAGAGCAAGACATACCAAGGGAGGAACACAAGCAGGGGAAGTGGGAGAGGGAGAAGCAGGCTCTCTGCTGAACAGGGAGCCCAATGTGGGACTCAAACCCAGGACCCTGGGATCATGACCTGAGCTGAAGGCAGATGCTTAATGACTGAGCCACCCAGGAACCCCAATCTGGGGCTTTTTAAATGGATATTTATTTGCTAAGTGTGTACGAAGCCATCCATGAGAGAACCCACTGAGTCCTGGGACAGGAAGGACAGGAAAACAAAGAGCCCTGCACAACACTCACCCCCCATACACTGCCCCAGACAAGTGAGATCCAGCCCCAAACCTGCTCTTCCTCAGCCAAACCCAGACCCTGCAGTCACCAGACAGCATCCTCCCACAAAAAAAGATGGCTGCCCTGGGTGGTTACTTAACTGGGACCCTTGGAAGTCTGTCCCCACCTCTTAAAGGCCCCTCAAGGTAATTCCTCCCAACCACATACAGGAAGAATTACTGTGACATGGGGTTTTCTCCACCTTCTTGCATGTTTGGGGCCACATAAGCTCCTCTCAGAGATGGGGCTCCAGGACATGGTACAGCCAACCCCCCTCCTCACCAGCTTTAGCACAGCGAAGACTGAATCTTCTTTCTTCCCCAGGCCCACCAGATAAAGCTGGGGAAATACAGACATACTGATCCACAAGACACAGCCCTCCCAATTCCTGCAGACTTGGCCTCTTGTGACTTCACGGAAACTGCCCAGCAACATATGGGGAGGGAAAACAGTCTCATTCTGGACCAGAAGAAAGAGGTTCGAAGGGGCCGAGTAACTTATCCAAAGTTAGAGAGCGTATCAGTAAAAGTGAGCAGCAGACTGGATCCCCAAGCACCCATTGCCACTCTGCTTCCCCCACCCCTTCCCCCCTTACTCAGAGGCAGCCCCTCTAGACATGGAGAGGCTAAGGAGAGGGGTCTCAAAACGTCACCTCTAAGGTCCTGGAGCCATTCCCCTGCCAAGGCAGGCCTGTAAACGACAGCTCTCACTATCTGGTCCTACCTTCCTCATCCTCTCTCCCACAAAGAGGACCCCTCAAAAGCTGTGAGCTGTGTTCAGCAAGCTGCAGGACCTCTCCCCGCCGGCCTCTGCCTCTGTTGCTCCTTCTGCCTGCCCTCCTCTTCCTTCTCTTCTCTTCTCTTCCCTTCTCTGCTGGGAAAAGTCCTCACAGCCTTCAAGCCTCAGCCAGACCTCAGCTCAAGGGAGCCTTCTCTGACAGCCTCAGGCCGGATGACTGCTCCCCGTGCATTTCATCCTATGAACAATCCTTTTGTTGGTATCGTGTCCCGTGCCCTTCCACGCTCTGGGCTCCCCAAGGGACATATGGAACCTGTCACCACAACAGTGCCCAACAAGCAAGTCAGCCAGCACATAGTAGGGACCCAGAAAGCATTTATTAAAGAACCAGATGGGAAGTTCATGGTGCGTGGAGAGCCAGTGTAACCAGTGTGCTGGCGGTCCCGCACCCAGTCTCAGGCCCCTCCCCCTTCTGTGGAACCCCCAGGCCTGGGGCAGCAGCACCACTGAGGTGAAGCCCCTACTGGAGTGACTCTCTGGGGGTCCCACCTTCCAGCTCTAGCTCTCCATCCACTTTGCTACAACATTCAGACCAGCATCGTCCCCTCCCCACCCACACACTCCAAGTGACAGCCCCTTGGCTCTGGATGGGAGGTGTCAAACGTCACAGGTGATTTAGTTTACTCAAGAGCATAATGGGGGATTATTTATCTCTGTTCTCTAGAAAATGAAGGCTGTAGTAGATCTTGCTGATTATATGACCCTACTGAGAGGCAGAAATAATCTTGAAGGTGGCACGTTAAATCACTACTTTGTAATTTACTAAAACAAAACTAATACCCAAAGAAATGTTTTCTCCACCGTTTTATAGCAATTTCACCATTAAACTGTCTTTGATTGCAATTCATAACAATGAATAAAGAAAAGGGAAAAGGATATCTTTAGCCCAGCCAAGAAATTTATTCTTCGAAACACTAATGCTTTTCCCCATAAGCAAAAACACTGGGCATCATTTCCAGCATAGCCACAGCCCACCTAAAATGATGAGTGGGAGTCATCACAGTCACATGGCTTGAGCAAACTGCTTCATCCTCCCTCCTCCCCAGAGAAAGATATCAAGCCTTCCTGCTCACAGTCAGGCTTGGATGGCCCTCACTGGAACAGCCCAGATGAGCCAACATGGCAGTGCTCTTGCGCAGACTGCCAGAGAGCACCCCACACTCTCCCACAGGGAGCCAGCTCCAAGGTAGAGATGGGCTCTGAGAGGGTCTAATTAACACGTCATACACGTCTAGTTACCAAACTGGCCACAGTCACGGAAAGAAGGAGGTAAGACCACTGGCCTTCTTCAGCCACAGCCCCCACATTGAAAGACCTATCTCCCAGTGCCCAGAAAACCCCTACATGTCTAGAGGCCAGTATCTACAGGTCTAGATTCCAGGACCCCAAGGTGAGCAACCCTGCAGAGCCTGGGATGGACAGACAAGAAGGAATCAGGACACTAGGCAACGCCTCTTCACTGGTAGATCCCTCCTCACTTAGACACTCTCCTGGGTCACCTCCTTCACACCTCTGGCTTTTATGACCAAGTGACTCTCAAGTACCTGAGTCCAGCCAGCTCTCTACCCCAAAGGCCAGGCTAAATTAGCCTACCGCCCCCTTGACAGTTACTCTGAGACATTTTAACAACGTTGCCAAGTCATAGACATATAAAACTCAACCATCCTAATCTGGGCTACTGATTTCCTGGGATTCCAGAAAACCCAATGTTCTTTGCGTAAGGATGTGGCTCCTATATCCATCCTGCCACCCCATCCCATCCCACTGGGCGAGCCACACCCCCAGGGCCACACACCTCACCTCTCCTAGTAGCACATGCCCACCCCTTCACCAAATCCAGGAAGTTCTACTTCTTAAATGTCTCTCAGTTAAGTGCGCTTCTCTGCCTGTCCACCTCCACAGCTGTGGCCCACGCTGCCATCCTCTGACCTGGACACCAGAAGGCACCTCCCAGCTGGTTTGCTGCCTTCCATTCTGGCTCCTGGGCACTCTGTTCTCAATCAGGAGCCAGGTAAGTCACTCTCCTTAATACCTTTAACACTGGAACACCTCGGTGGCTCAGTCAGTGAAGCATCCAGCTCTTAGGTTCAGCTCAGGTCCTGATCTCACCAGTATGGGATAGACCCCTGCATGGAGCTCTGTGCTCAGCAGGGAGTCTGCTTGAGATTCTTTGCCTCTACCCCTCCCCTGGTGCAATGCATCTGCCCCTCCCCTGGTGCAATATACCTGTGTGCACACTCTCTCTCCCAAATAAATCTTTAAATGGGGAAAAAACAAAACAAAAAACAAAAAAACCTTCAACACTACCCACTGCTCCTACAATGAAGGCCACATTTCCCCTCCCATGAAGGTTCTGCCGGGTCTGGCTGCAGCCTGCCACCCCCGGCCCCCTCCACTAGATGCCTCTCATCACTGGGCCTGGACCTTCTGTGCCTATCTCACCTGTCTCGATGGTTTTCCCTCAGGTGTCAGCTTGAGCACGCATCCCCAACAGGAGGACAACTTCCCTTCCACACCTATTTTCCTCACAGCTCTCATCACAGTTTAGGGGAACACTTTCACAGGTGAGCTTATTAAATGTCTGGCCCCAGTGGAATCTACACTCCATGAAGGTAGGGACCACAGAGCCTATCCTGCTCCTTAAACCACATCCCCAGTGAGTCATTATTGTATAAATGAGTAAGGACAAGATCAGGGTTTGAATGCCATGGGCCCAGCATCTTTTCTCAAAGGAAGCATACACTCTCCACATGACAGCCCAAATGTCAGCCCCTGTGGCTGCAGACTGACCCTTGACCCCCAGCTGCAAACTGACTCTTGACACCAGCCCTTTATTGCTCCCTTGAGGGAGAAAATACGATGACTTGGGGCCCCTTGTCTCTATGCTCAGAGATAGACACTGCGTCCTTGGGGTCCTTCTGAGGACCACCAGGACAAGAAGCCCCTGTCTGCTCCCACCGCACATACAGCTCCCCTTCTACAATATCCTCAACATTCTTAAGAGAAAAACATCCCCCCTCAGAACCCCCAAGAGAAACCATACATACAGGGAGAGGTGTCAGGCTCAGCCTGGCTGTGCTCAGGACCAGCAAGAGCAACACCCCCAGGTGTCCATCTGCCCAGACACTGAGGCATCTCCCAGGAGAGGACTTGCCCTGAGAGCAAAACAGCCAAGCATGATGAACTTGACCCGGCGACATAGCATGGTGATGTGACCTCCTCCATCCCCAAGCATTTAACCTGAGTGCAGGGGCAAAGTGGGTGATGAATCCAAGCAGAAGGGCCCCTCTCCTACCAATTCCGCAGTGCTGGGGGATATCAGCAGTCAGGGTGCGCTGGCACACAGCTGACAAAAACACAAAAAAGGAACGTGTGCCTTCTTTTTACTTTTGCACAAGCTTGAGGCCACACACACCAACCACAAGTACTCAGAAAGGTGGCTTCAGGGAGAGAGGAGAGCCTCCAGAACCAGATGGAAGGCCTGGTCAGAATCAGATGGGCCCAAGGCCCCACCAGGGCCCCAAAGATGGTTCCGGAGCAAAAGCAAGGAACAGGACCCAGACATAACCATGGTCCCTGACTCCCCTGTTCATGGACTTGGACTTGTAGGGCAATCCCAAAGTATCTGGGGAAATCCTGCTGGGGACCAGTTCCTAGTGAGCCCAGAGTCAAAGGAACAGGTGGGACGATGTGCCAGTCAGGGCAGAACTTAACTCCCCAGCTAGTGTATGGAATTTGTAAAATCAAAATGGTCCCCAGAGACACTGACCTTCCAAATCTAAGTCCAGGGAGACAGGTTTATAGATCATTATTAAACTGCTAAGAAAAGGTATAAACCAGGAGAATATTGGACATAAATCAGACAAATGAGGCTGCGGCCCCATCAGTAATGGGGAGACTCAGACACGGGCTAGCAACATCATGGAGTCTCGCGGACACGTGGTTCCAAGGGAGCAGGGGATGGGCAAGGGCGAAAGCCTGAGCTTCCCTCCACTCAACCCCACCCAGAGCCAGCTCCAACACTCTGCCACTGGGCTTCCAGCTCAGGATGGCAGAAACACAGCCCGGGGCCTGGCAGGTGCTGCGTAAATGCCTGAGGTCAAAGAGATGCTACTTGTAGGCAGTCTTCGTGCCGGCGCGCTCCATCCGAAGCACCCCAGCACGGCCAGGGACGGAGAGAACCAAGCCCCCAGAAGAGCAGGCCCATCTCCCGGGGAGTGGAGTCAATGTTGGGAGATGGAATTTGCCTGCTGGGGAGTCTGGGCTGGCCCCGAATAGAGCAGCTCTGCCCACTTCCTGGGGCATGGCCAAGCAGGCCTTTCACCTATTCGTCCTGACACCCCTCCTGACCAGAGGAGGGAGGCCAGGGGCATTGCAAAGAGGGAATATTCAAAAGGGGTCCCCTCCCAGATGAGGAGGAGAGGGTACTCTGCTCCCAAATCCGTGTGGGAGCTTTGGGGGTGCCCCGATGAGGGATGAAGGAATCTCCAGGAGGGAGACGCCAGCCCTCTAGACTTTTCCTGAACTGAGGACTCACAGGACCCAGTGTCACCACAGGGCTAGAAGTGCCATTGGGGCAGAGGGGAGAGGACAACAGAATCTCGGTGTCCATTTGATACATGGGACAAAGGCTCTCGGAGGGTGCATGAACTATCCAAGATGAGGCGGCCGGTGAGGCTCAGCCCCCCGTCCCACCTTCTACTCAGGGAGCAGGTGCCCATCTCTGCCAGTGCTCGCCCACCTGGAGTGCACATGCCCTGAGGGCATGTCACAGAAGGAAACTGCACACTCCCCTTGCAGGCCCCTGAACCCCAGAGGGGCAAGAGGACTGCCCGTCCCAGCACCACCGCAGGCGTCCTGTCATGAAGGATCACCTCTGTGATGACCCCAGGGTGGGAAAGGACGAGCCTGTCTTCTGCCCCCAGCCCTCACTCTATCTCCACCACTCATGCCCAAGACACCCCTCTGTGGCAACACAGCTGAGGCTAAGCTTAGGCTGACAAGGAAAGATCCCCTTTTATTTTATAAACAACTTTCCTGGGAGAACACAAGAAATGGAAACAGAACAGGAGAGTTAAAATAACTTGAGTAGAGGCCCCTGGGTGGCTCAGTCAACAAAGAGTCATGATCCCAGGGTCCTGGGATCGAGCCCTGCATGGGGCTCCCTGTTCAGCCAGAAGCCTCCTTCTCTCTCTCCCTCTGCCGCCTCCCCCGTCCCCACTCATTCTCTCTCTCGCTAATAAATGAAAAAATCTTTCTTAAAAAGATTATTTTTAAAAAGCTTGAATAATTTTTACCTAGGAACGTCAGTGTGGCGTGAACAAAGATGAGGTGCTGAAATGGTTCTCTCTGCCCTGAGGGCCCAGCTCTGCCAACCCCTGTTTTGGCTTGGGTACAGCCAGGTCATGTGACATGCATTTACTGGGCCCCCATGACACCATGGGTGTGTCACAGGCCCTGGAGTGCAGGCATGATGGAGTGAGACACAATGGCCTTCTGGAGTTTATGGTCTAGGGCCTTACGACACCAAGAAACAAGGTAGGTACAGACTGTGGTAATCATCATCTATGGCCAGCACTGTTCTCAGTATTTAAACTCATTAAGTCATCTAATCCTGTGATGAACATTTTATTATTACCTCCATTTTGCACAGATGCAGAGTTAACCAACTCATTCAAAGTTACCCTGCTAATAAATGGGAGATCAAGAACAACAGCACAGCTGTATCTTGTTCTAAGCCCTCTTTCTCAACCCCCTCACTCTGCACCTCTTGTGATAAGAACTATGAAAGAAACAAAAACTGGACAATGGGAAAGAACAATGGGCAGAAGCCTTTTTTACCTAGGGAAACCAAGGGCAGCCTTTCTCAAGAGGGACAGAGAACAGAAGTAAGCAAGTAAGGGAGCCACAGAGTCATGGGAGCCCCCGAGGAGCAGCCTCCTAGGCAGCAGAAAGTTTGACACAAAGCTCCAGATGCAAAACCAAGCGACAGTGGCATCTGGAAATGCAAGGAAGGCTGGAGCGGTCAAGTCCTGGGCAGAAGGAGGCAGTGGGAATGGAGGAGGCTGGAGAGGAGGCCAGACCCAGATCTCCCTGGCAAAGAGGGAGGGTTTGCACATCTTGGTGAGCACTGCAGAATACAGTCAATTGCTGAACCTCTATATAGTACACACGATTGTAACATAATACTGTATGTTAACTACACTGGAATTTAAAAAAAAAAAAAAAAAGAGGGAGCATCTGATTGAAAGTACACAAAAAACCCTCAGGATGCCCTGAGCCAAAGCACTGAAATGCTCAGATCGATTCTGGTGGGAGGTGGGCAGGGCTGGGACCGTGGACACGGACTCTCCATTTCTTCACCTGCAGGCAGGGCCTTGGCATGTTACAGGGACTTTGGGGAGGTCACATCAGATAAAGCCTTACTGCTGATGGAAAACAAAGTTCTCGTGCACCCCCGGAGGGTACCACACATCTGGAGGTTCACAGGCAGGGTGGGGGATGGGGAAGTCAGAGACCCAACGGCCCAGGAGGGCACCTCTGAATCCAGGGGGCATGCAACCCGGCCCAAGGTCCCTACAAGGCTGCCTCTCCAGCCACTCATTTCCCACTCAGGCAGGAGAAAAAAAAAAAAAGTCTTTTCCCTTCCAGACCAGCCACACACCATAGTTCTGTTTCCTGAGAGCCAAGCTTAGTGGTAAGATGAGAAATACGGAGGCAGGCTCATCTCCGGGAAATGAGTGGTGAAATTTTGTCCTCAGCTCATCCCCACTGGCTGTGCCACACACGGCCAACAATTCTCTCCTCACTCACCCCTCCACAGGCACTGGGGCACTGCGTCCCAAGGGTGGAAGGTAGAAGAGCAGGGCTCAGAAAAAACTTGGCCCCTGGAGTGTGAATAATCATATTAATAACTGTAAAACTGCCATTCACTGAGCCAAGTGATTTACATTCAATATGCACGATCATCCTCATAGGGAGGCAAGGTTCTTTCGCCCATTCCGCGGGTGAGAGAGGAGCCCCAGAGGGGGTAAGTCCCTCCCCAAGGTCACACAGGTGCTAGAGGCAGGATTGTAACCGGTCCCCATCTGACAGCACAGTCTACATTGTTTATGGCTCACCAAAACCAGCTTTTTACCACAGAGAGCTGGCGTGGGGTTGGGGGGTGGGTATCTCACGTTGAATGCCAATACGGCTCATTTAACCTGACGGATCAGAACAGTTAACATTTACTGAGGGCTTGCCAGGTGCCAGGTGCCATGCTAAGCCCTCCACACACACCACCCTGTTTCATCTTTAAGGGGAGATTCTAGAGTTACCGCAATGTCACAAATCAGCAAGCAGAGTTCAGAGAAGCAGGTGATGGGCTCCTGGACTGGGTCACGGAGGAACGGACCTTTGGGCTCAGGGCTGTCTGAGCTACATGATCACTTGTGTTTGTTGTCTGAAGCCCATTACCCTGAGATGCCCTGCAGCAGATGGGAGTCAGGGAGTCCTCATCAACCCCCAAGGGAGACCAGATTGGCATTTTCAGGGAAGATAAGGAAAGCCCATCTCTGGACCAGACTAAAAGCAGCTGACTTGGGGGGAGAGGGGGCGCCTGGGTGGCTCAGCCAGTTAAGCGGCTGCCTTTGGCTCAGGTCATAATCCTAAGGTCCTGGGATCGAGTCCTGCATTGGACTCCTTGCTCAGCGGGGAGCCTGCTTCTCCCACTACCTGCCGCACCCCTGCTTGTGCTCGCTCTCTCTCTAAATAAACAAAAATAAAAGCAGCCGACTTGGGATATGTGCTCCCCAAAGGAACTGCTCTACTTTCAGCTCTTCGAGGCAGGTCAGCCAGATGAGCCAGGCCAAGACCAACAGACCCAAAGGAGAGGCCCCAAGCCAGGGAAGCCCTCCCCCCAAGACCACGTCAAACCCTGGAGTGCAGGCTGCAGATCTGCTGGGTCCCTGTCATCCCTGTGTCCTGGGAATGCCACAGCACATAAACAGAGAGAAGAAGCTCAGCCAGAACCTCCCCCAGGAGAAAAGGGCATCAAAGACCACCCCGTGATAGGTCCTCTTCACCAAAACACAGCCATACATGGTCTTGCTCAACACCTCTGCCCCTCCAGCAATTGAGGCAGGACATGTGGACCAAGAAGCAGATGAAGGGGGTGACCCAAGGACTGGGGGTCCTGGACAGCTGTGTGAGGAGTCATGCAGTCGAGAGACACTGCCCACACTCCTGGGCCCGGGGGCAGCCTGTCATCAGCAATGTCCCCTGTCCTGTGCAGGCCCACAACTGCGGTACAGAGGGAAGCCAGAGAGAGCCACGGACGGCTGAAGCAGCTCTTTCTACCCACCAACGTCAGAGACCTCAAGGGTTCCTGTGGACAGCCACCTGCTCCCGGCGGTTTGCTTCTGCTCTCTCCCTTCCCATCCCTGGTAGGAACAGCCAACTCGTGGGGCCTCCCTGAGTGCCCAGAACAGTACTGGGCCCTCCCATGAATTCTGGTGAGTCCTCATACTCTCGGCCTCTCCAGCAGATAGGATTATCATCATCTCCGTGGAACAGATGAAGAAACAGAGGCACAGAAAACTTCAGGGGCCTTGCCCACATAGTGACCCTGCTCATGGGGGGTGCAGCCAGGACCCAGCCAGGCCTGTTCAGGACCAAAGCTTTCCACCTCCTCCCTCAGCCTCTGGGCTGCACCAAACATCGCTGTACCCCGTCTCTGGAGTACCAGAGCCCTGGGTCCCTCAGGCAGTAGGAGGCCCTCACTGTCTCCTTCCCAGGGAGCTGTGGCTTCCGGCTGCTCTCCCCTCCCTCCTGCCCCGGGGTCTCCTCGAACTGCGGCCTGGGACTCAACCCTGCAGCGGTCCAGGGCACACTGCCAGGCCCCAGCCCAGATGCTTCGAGCTCCCCACTGCAGCGTGGCAGTGTCGGGCTCCCCAAATGTTGTTTACTAACAAATCCCTGAGAATTTATAATAAAGTTGATGGAGCCTAACTGATGGGTCCAGGACAAAGGGGAGCCAATTACCCCACACTCTCTGCTGGGATCTTTCAACAGATGTTCGCATGTGGAAAATTATGGCTCATGGTTGGGAATCACAGATACGATTCCAACCTTCGCTTTTATTGCCCCTCGTAAATGTTAGACACGGCGAGATGTACACTGCAAATTCAGGTGTTGCTGTTGTGTCCCGTGTGCGTGAAGCCAAGGCTCCATTTGGAGTTGGTGATGTGGTCATAACTCTGTGGTTCCAAGAAAAATACACAGAAAAACTGGCACAAAGAGGGGAAGAGGAGGTACTGCCCTGGGCTCCCCGCTGGCCACCCTGGGTCCCGGAGCACAGGCCAAAGGGCGTCACCAGCCCCTGACCTCTGGAGTTTATACTTTGGTTGACTCAAACCTGGACTAGCAGTTTAGGTCCCTCCCACTTGGCCTGACCCTTGGCACATTTCTAATGTCCAAGGAGGAAGGTAGGCTCTTGAACATTTGGGTGGGACTCCCATACAGTGTTCTACCTGGTTCTCTGGAATCACCCTGGGCCACCCACAGCAGCGACGGCCAGGAAGCCGGCCATACCATCAGCTCTGCTCATGTGCCTCCCCTCACAACCATCCATGCAGTAAGTGGGAGGCCTGGTAGCACAACAGATACAGAAAAGTGAGTCTGGGAAGGTGGAACTCCCCTGTCCAGAACTCTCAACAAAGTTTCTTGCTCTCCTTGCTTAAGCCCAGAAGCCCTTCCCAACAGACCAGCCCTTGGGCCTGCTTGCTGGACAAGCCCAGAAACCTTCCGCCAGCCAGCCCTATCTCTGAGCAGGTGTGTTCTGGAAGCCCCTGAGGAACCCACACAAAAAGAGGCCTCTTATGGGTTGAGCTGTGTCCCCTCAAAAAAGGGGCTGCTGGGGTGTGCAGATGGCTCAGAATCCAGCTCTTGGTTTTGGCTCAGGTCATGATCTCAGGGTTGTGAAATTGAGCCCTGCAGAGCAGTCGGCCTGAGAGGCTCCCACTTGCGCTTTCTCTCTCATTCTCTCACTCTCTCTCAAATAAATAAATAAATTTTTAAAAATTCAAGATCTAACCTCTAACCCCTGAGGAGACTTTAGTGGCCAAAAGTGTCTTTACAGTATTAATCAAGGTCCAATGAAGTCATTAGGATGGGCCCTAATCCAATGTAACCGGTGTCCTTATAAAAAGGGGAAAATACACAGAGACAGACACACACAAAGGGCAAGTGATGTGAAGACAAAGGAAGAATCCTGTCCCCAAGCTAAGGAACACTTGTGGCTCACAGAAGCCAGGAGAGGGCCGTTCTCCCTCAGAGCTCTCAGAAGGAACCAACCATGGGAATGCCTTGACTTCAGAGGGCAGGCCTCCCGAACAGAAAGGTGATAAACTCCGCAGTTCAAATGCTGTGTGGTACGGTGTTATGGCAACCCCGGAAAGCAGTTACACCCCCATCCCCAGGACACCATGCTGGATAGGAATACAGCCAGAAATGGGCTATCCACCGTGCTGAGGGGGCAGAGCTCTGCCCTTGGCCCCTCAGATGTCCAGGGCGGAGACAGGCTACCCTCCCCTAAGCCTCCTCCAGGCTCCAGGAAGGACATTAGCAAGGTGTTCATGTAGCCCCATCTTTTTGGTGAAGTTGAGAACTGGGCTATTTTCCAGCAAATAGGGCTGAAAAGCAAAGAACATTTAATCACCACCAAACTGGCTTATGAATTAAGAAGGAAAAACCCCAGAACAACATGAAGGACACATCACCTTAGTATCTTGCCTGCCTGTTCCCCAAGAGCCCAGGGTGAGAAGTAAGGACATCCATCTACATTTTTACCAGGAGGAGAAAATGGGTCCACCAAGGAACAGACAGAGCAGGCCAAGCAGAGGAGACACGATCAAGCGGCCAAAGGCTGCCTGTGTGTCCTCTAACTCAG
The DNA here is from genome assembly GCF_902655055.1 of Lutra lutra. Classification (NCBI taxonomy): domain Eukaryota; kingdom Metazoa; phylum Chordata; class Mammalia; order Carnivora; family Mustelidae; genus Lutra; species Lutra lutra. The sequence goes on along the minus strand of NC_062282.1, from coordinate 72,486,254 downwards.
AACAGCAACCCTGTGTTCTGTGACACCACCACTCTGGACTGCTTTCTTGGCAAGCCAGAACAGGTATGTTCCTCTAGCCCGCTAGCTTGAGAGAAAAACATGAGGTCACTCATTTGTCAGGAAGCCAGGCAATGAGCTTGGTCACTGCAGCTAGGAGTGGGGGCTGGCATGGCCAAAGGAATCTCAGCCAAACCCATTTTTTTTTTAAGATTTTATTTATTTATTTGACAGATTGAGAGAGAGAGAGCAGGATCACAAGCAGGGGAAACCAGAGAGAGAGAACAGGCTCCTCAGAGCAGGGAGCCCCATGTGGGGCTCGATCTTAGGACCCTGGGATTATAAACTGAGCCAAAGGCAGAAACTTAACTGACTGAACTACCCAGGTGCCCCGCCAAACCCATTTTATAGCTGCATGTTAGAAATTATGTAGCCTGGTTGAACAAGGACAAGAAATGGCCAACGTATCTCCAAGTGAGTACTCCCAGAGACCACAGGGCCAGACCCCGACCTGGCCCAACAGTCACACAAATCACAGGCATCTTCACCAAAGTCCCTTCTGCAAACCACCCCCACCCCATCCTTATCCCCCTCACCCTCAACTCCCCCTGTTTTAAGGGAGTTGGAACTATAGAGAAAAGAAACTCCCCAAACAGATTACTCTGCATGTGGCTCAGAGGCTTCTCACTCTGAATATGTGCCTATCTTTTATTTTTTTTAAGATTTTACTTTTTTTTAAGTAATCTCTATATACAGTGTGGGACTTGGACTCACAACCCCAAGATCAAGAGTCTCACACTCTACCACTGAGCCAGCCAGGCGCACTGCCACATTTTTCTTAATATGTGAAACTGTGTTTTTCCTCTGACCACTCTCCTTCACAGCCAACCAACTAGCTCAGGACCCGTCTCCCAGGGCTGCATGCCTCTGCTCTGGACCCACAAATGGCCACAGCTTCATGCCAGCCTCTATGCTGCCAGCCCACCCTCCTCTCCCCTCCACACCAACAGCAGGCTCTCTCCACAATGAAATTCAGACCCAGCCATGTCCCAGCTTGAAATTTTACCAGGGTTTCTCAACACCCTTGGGAGAGGAGCCAAAGCCCTTTTTTCTCTATGAAAGATACAAGGGTTCTAAGCCCAAGCATGCTCTGGGCTAGAACCTCATGCTGCTTGCATGGGTGACCTTCCTGCTGCATCCTGCAGGGGGGTGCCAGACGTGAGCACATGCCCTGAGTACAGGCTGGCAGTTACAGGCAGCCCCCACAGACGTGAGAACCCCCTGCCCCACTGCCCTACATGGCCCTTTGTTGTGCCTATTCAAGCGTGCCACACTCAGGTGTCAGCGACCCCCAGCAGGGGTCCCTGGAGCCAAGGTATTGCAGATCTGGAGACAATCCATCTCTACACACACCCCCAGGCACAGGGGGCAAGGTGAGGAGGCATCCCCCCATCCTCCCCTATCACCAAGCCGGAGTCCAGCACAGCTTATACTCTCGGTGGGGGAGAGGGGGTCCCCATGGGCTTTCCTATAATGTGACCTTGCTCACTACGACCCCATCTCTGATGGTGTTTATCATCGTCAACTGCAAAAGGCCCCAAACCCCTCTATAAAATAAAGAGCACATGGGTTGCCTGGGTGGCTCAGTCAGTTAAGTGTCTGACTCTTGATCTCAGCTCAGGCCTTGATTTCAGTGTCCTGAGTTCAAGCCCCGTGTTGGGCTCCACGTACGGCATGGAGCCTACTTTAAAAAATTAAATAGAATAGGGACCCTGCCTGGCTCAGGTGGTTAAGCGTCCAACTCTTGATTTCAGCCCAGGTCATGAGCTCACGGTTGTGGGATCGAGTCCTCGGTTGGGTTCTGCCCAGGGTGTGGAGTCTGCTTAATATTCTTTCTCTCAATCTTTCTATTTCTCTCTCTCCACCCCCCAGAAAAATAGAATGAAAGGGTGCAAAGAGGGGCAGGGGGACATTTTATGTGACTCTACGCACTGACCCTTGGCCCTTTCTTTCTGCAGATTCTCTGCCCTGAGCTTTGCACCCTGAGCTGTTTGTCAATGCCTGCTCACCCTTGGTCAAACTGGCCCCTCGCTCTCTATTGCTTATCCTTTGTTCATCCTTTCTTCTCTGTTCCTGGCCCACCACAAGGGTCTGCTCCATGGTTCTGTCTGCTCTCACGTCTGTTGTGAATTATCTGCTCATTTGTAGGCCCCACGAGACTAAGAGCCACATAAGGATATCTGTGGGCCCTGCTAAGGTTTGCATCCCCAGGCCAGGGCAGCACCCCATGGCGCTGTACATGAAGGGGAAAATAAGCCAATGAATGCAGTTCTGACTCCCGGAAGTCTGTAAGCTCTGACTCCCCTCCTGTAGTTGCCACGGCTCCCAGGGAGCGCCCTCCAGTGGCCACTGCTGGCCATTCCCGAGAGGTGGGCACATCGTAATGACGCCAGACAGTCAGGGGCCATTTATTTTGTAAACTCAAGTTAACAGGAAGCAATTTCATTAACAGATAGTGCTGCTTGATGAGTTCATTCCCATTCAGGGCTTATTTTTAAAGCATCTTTAAAAGCTGTGCAGAGCAGGCTAAAGAGCTGAGTCTGATATAATGGAAATTGCGTGACACTATGTCTCACCTGGGAAGAGCCATACACCAAAGCCTTTCCCATTAACTGTGAGGCCCTGTCCCCCTCACAGAGCTCCCCCCTGGGGGGAGGGGGTGGGTTGGACAGGGGTGTGCATACGTGAAGCTGGGCTTTGGAGACTGAGGGTCCAGTTAGAGAACGGAACTCAATTCAGCAAATGCTTCTCCACCCTGAAGAAGTGCTCAGCCTGGCCAGGACAGAGACGCATGCAGAGAAAGAGATCACAGACTTACCTACTCCATGAGCCAAGGCTGTGGGATGCACCAAGGAGATGAGTCAAAGATCAGTCGCCTGGAGAAGGAGGGCGTCGTCACACAGGAGGGATGGCAAGTCAGGGCAAATCATTTAACCCAAAGCACTCCCAGGGTCAGTGTAAACCTGAAGTAATATTCAGAGAGACACAAAGTCTGGCCCTCAGAAGAAGCTTCAAAGAAATTTCAAACCTGACTTGGCATTTCTTTTTTTTTTTTTTTTAAAGATTTTATTTATTTATTTGACAGACAGAGATCACAAGTAGACAGAGAGGCAGGCAGAGAGAGAGAGGGAAGCAGGCTCCCCGCCGAGCAGAGAGCCCGATGCGGGACTCGATCCCAGGACCCTGAGATCATGACCTGAGCCGAAGGCAGCGGCTTAACCCACTGAGCCACCCAGGCGCCCCCTGACTTGGCATTTCTTAAGGAAGACTTTGCATTTTCCTCTTACTACTCCCCACGGCCTTACCCGAATCTCTCCCTTTCCCTCTCCTGCCCACAAAGCCTTCACCCCCAGTTGTTTACTTCATCAATCAGCTTCATTTATTTCCCCTTTGCCCATTACCCAGGTTCTCCTTCCTCAGAACAAAGCATTAGCATCACCTAGGAACTGTTAGAAATGCCAGTACGCTGACCGGGGGGCAGATCTGCTGAATCTGAAACTCTGAGCTGGGGCCCAATGACCTGTATTTCACATGCTGCCCAGAAGAGTCAGAGGCACTTTGCAGCTACTGTTTTACCTTAAAGGGGAGCCCAGCCGCTGATCCACAGCAAGGGTCCTCCCCACTCCTCTCTCCCTGGCCGCCTTGATGCAGTCTCTTGCACCCATTCTCCTGATGAGGCATTAGAGAAACCTGGAAAACAAGCTGGGCAACACTCAGACTTGGAGGCTGGGCAACGACAGGAGACAAGCCTCTTTAATGGGATGGAGGTGGAGGAAAATGCTGGGCACGCTCATACAGCCCGGAAGCTCGCGTCTTTCCTACCACTCAGAAGTGGGATCTCTACCACCAGGCAAGAAGAGGAGACTGAATTAGGGGTCCCGGGGCTCACCTTCAGTCCAGTCGCTTTGAATCTGCTGATCACTCCTCTGCCGCAGAGGCCTGGAATTCACATGATCATGCAGGGGCTCCCGGGTAATCTCTGCCCACAGCTCGGGACCCCCCACCCCCTACCAAGGTCTGTGTCCCTCCGTTCTGGGGCCACTCATGGGATCACACAGGAGGAGTGGCTCAAAGCAAAAGGAATGTTGGGACCTCTGGCTCAAGGTAGGAAGGATTCATGTGTCACTGCAGGGACTGGGAGCAAACCCCCCTTCCCCCTCCAGGGGTTAGAGGCCACGCCCCCAGGCGGAGGTCCCGGCCTCTCTCCCTTCCACCTCCCTTCAGCATTGTTCCTCAGTAGCCTGGGTTCCTGGCAGGGAAGGAAGAACAAGAAAGAAGGTTCCTGGGACTGCTTATTCTTTGCACTGACAAGGAGGCTTCCGAAGGCAAATCACGTGCCTGGTGTTTACAATACTTTTATCCCTCTGGTTCGTCGTGAATGTCTTCCCCAGCCACCGTCTCTGTGGTGGATGGGATGGGTGGGATCCCAATTCTACAGGATGAGGTAACTGAGCCTCCCAGAGTTGAAGTCTTTCGGAGTGAGAATGCAGTGTGTGATGGGCACCACCGGGAGAGGGTTAGAATTCCCAGCCCAGCCTCCTGAACCAGAATCTGCCTCGAGCAAGATCCCCAGTCCAGCATGGGAAGCACCGGGCTGGCTCACTCGTGGAGATCTGCAGCCAGTCCCACGTTCTTCTGGAACTAGGGTTATCACAAGTGGAGCGGTAGGAACCTAGAAGGTTACTAGGAAAAGCGTATAAAAGAGCCCCTGTTTTCCAGCCAGGGGCTTGTGAAACCTCACCTAGTCTGCTTTGGGCTGTCTTGAAGGAGGGGAGCTGGCCTTCTGTATTCTCCAAACTCTGAGCCTGCTTCAAGACTGAAGGCTTGAAGGACTCGGACACAAGGCAAAGGAAGAGCGATGCTGCCCTCCTGTGGTGGCCTCCATGCCACTGCTCTTCCGAGGCCACGACAGAACTAGGGGCAGGAGGCCAGGCAATTCCCACATTGCTGCTACCACAATGCCATCGTCTTGGCGATTCATTGTTGGAGGGCAGAAGCCTCATCCTATAGACAAACAACGTTCCAGGAGATTAGCATTCGTCCTAACGGCTGGAACGGGGATTGCCGCTCTGTCATCCAACTGCTCTGTGCCCTTCACCTGTTTAGGTCCCTTGGGCTTGGGATCCGATTTGAAGTAGAGTTCTAATGCTTTGGGGTTGTTATTCATTGAAAACACTGCCCTTGCGTATGCAGGCATTCCCTGAGCGCCTTCTGCATTGCATGCTTCATGCTGGCTGGGGGCCCTTTCGAGCTAGGCAGGGTCTACCCTTCCCATTGTAAGGAAGAAGAATAGACAGGATGAGTTGGAGGAATTACCCCCCTCCCCCGTTCAGCCTGGGGCTCCTCTCACTACTGCAGGGGTCTCTCCAGTTTCTGAGTCTGATCCCACACAGTTCTCCTGGTCCCCACAGCAAACTCTCCTGAGTCGTAATAGTCTCCCCACTCCTGCTGCTCATCCTCAGAAATGCTTCACTGGAATTTACATCTTGGAAGGGGAGCCATTGAGATGGTTTTCCAAGCATTTCCAGTTTTCTCTTTCCCAAGCATTTAGCCAAGTGTTAACTGAATAGATGAGTATATTTTAAAGTTTTGAGTGCAAGCAGAAAAAAACAATGTGGTAGGTCAGGGCCTGCTAACTAGTGGTACAAAAAGTATTTGAAGCGTTCTCTCTTCTTCCATGGATCCAGGACTCCAAATACAACAGTGCACCCGGTCTTTGAAGGAAATACATCCAGACAGAACCTGTGAAAATGGCCCCAACCCAACTCTATTTTTGTTGCTTGTTGTGCTTGATTCTGGGAAATCACACTGAGGAGTTAGAAGTATATATATCCCCCCCACTCTCCCTCTCTGTCCTGAGAGCACGTACCAAAAGTGGAGCGACAGAGTCAGGATGAGCTTGGCACATGCTCATGGCTATTGGACAAATCTGAAAGCAGTCTGTGCCTTGCCCATTCCTCTGTGGGGCTTCCCTGCCCTGAACCCTCAGAATCTATCTATCCTCTTTTCTACCCTCTCTTCTTCTGTAGTGTTGTCCTACCACAACGTGGCCGTGTTTGCATTTTGCCTCCTAGCCTGAATAAGTCCCCTCGTTCATTTCTCCACCTATGACACTACTCCAAGTAGCAGTATCCAGATCACGTAGGACAAGGGCACTGAGGGTCTTGTCCCAGGCTGCTGCAGCCAGAAGCAAGAAAGAAGCACCCAGGGAAGGAATGCATGGTCAACTCCAAGACAGCATGGTGCAGAGGTAAGTGGTGAAAAGAAGCCCCATTATTCAGAAACTTGGGACCCAGGATGCCATGCAATCTCTCTTCTCCCCAAGCTGAGTCGTCATTCCAACTAAGCCACAGTTCTTGCAGCTTCACTGCGAGCCCAAGACCTGGCTCCCACACCCTGAAAGCGCCCCCATAGCCATTGCCACTGTCCCTTCTCAAACTCCCCTGCTCCCTAACCCACCTCATGCATGATGGCTCCTCTCTGGCAGCTCGGTTCCTCCCAAGTTTCCACTTGCTCTTCCTGCCACATCCCAACTCAAGTTTTCAGTTCCTAAACCAGGAAGGCACCCCAACCCCAAAGCTTCTTTCCACACCCACTGTAGCTTTGGGATCTCTCAACTCTATCTTGACTTCCTAATCCTTCCCTCAGGAGACTTACACCAACCTCACACCAGCTTGTCCACGGACTCCTACACACTTGAAGTTCTACTTCTCTATCACTTCTGCTGTGCCAGGTTCAAAAGCTAGGAACCATTCTTTTAAGCAGCTTTTTCAGCATTAGGAAATTTCAAAAGGCTTATTACAGAAACCTTAGAAAATGTCAACAAGCAAACATGGACAAACAGCAGTCACCCACAATTCCACCTTGGAAGGAAACCATTTCATTCTGGAACATCCATCTGATTCTGGTTTTTATGCAAACCTAGTTTCATGTTCCTCCCAAACATGGGAAGCTGTGTGCATATTGTTCCCAACCTAGGTTTCTCACGTAAAAATACAATATTCTTGCTGTTAAAGCCACTTTTAAAAAAAGTATTGAAATGGGGCACCTGGGTGGCTCAGTGGGTTAAGCTTCTGCCTTCAGCTCAGGTCATGATCCCAGGGTTCTGGGATCAAGCCCCACATCGGGCTCTCTGCTCAGCAGGGAGCCTGCCTCCAAGTCTCTCTCTGCCTACTTGTGATCTCTGTCAAATAAATAAATAAAATCTTAAAAAAAAAAAAAAGGATTAAAATACATCAAGTGCACAGAAGCATTATCAAGAGCTGGAGCAACAAAACCTCATCAAGCGGCCGTGTCATGCCACAGCCTAACTACATTCCCAGCTTCAGAGGTTTTTTGTTGTTGTTGTTGTTATTGTTGTTGTTTTTAATTTATTTTGGGGCGCCTGGGTGGCTCAGTCGTTAAGTGTCTGCCTTCGGCTCAGGTCATGATCCCAGCGTCCTGGAATTGAGCCCTCCATCGAGCTCCCTGCTCAGTGGGAAGCAGTGGGGAGCCTGCTTCTCCTTCTGCCCCATCCTCCTGCTTGTTTTCCCTCTCAGCTGTGTTGTCAAATAAAATCTTCAAAAAAAAAAAAAAAAAAAAAAAGATTTCTTTGACAGAGAGCGAGCCCAAAAGCAGGCAAAGCGGCAGGCAGAAGGAGGCTCTGCACTGAGCAGAGAGCCCGACAAGGGGCTGGATCGCAGGACCCTGGGATCATGACCTGAGCAGCAGACACTTAACCTTAACTGACTTGAGCCACCCAAGAGCCCAGGAGAGTTATTATTTTCAAATCTTTCCTGTTTCTTCAGTACCAGGACCTACCATTTCCCCCTGTGTTTGGCTCATTTCCTCAAACATGGATTATTTGTAATGTCCTGCTACCTCTAGCTTCTCCCAGGCCCAACTCATTCTACACACATCACATGGGCATCCCTAAAACACTGTCACTCTCAAGCTAAAACATCTATAGCCCCCAGGGCTCCAACACCAGAACCTTGATGTCTCAGCCCCTCCACTTTCACCAATACCTCTATAAAAGACACTTCAGATGCTTGAAAAAAAAAAAATCTCAATGGCCAACGGTCTAATGCCTCTCCATGAGTCCTCACCAACCCCACTGAGCTCTGAAGCTCTTCACATAAAGCTGAAGCTGCCACACCACAAAAACCTTCACACCAGCCTGGGCTTCACCTCCAACACCTTCCTCTATGACATACAGGGAACTGGCTCCTCTCTTCAGTAAAAAGGACTGTTTCTCTTTCCATGTGATCCCAACACCCCTGTTGTTTTGGATGACTGATAGCTGGTCCCAGGCTGCCCACTTAATTCACCACATGCTCACTCCTTTCCCAAGGTCAGAACCCAAGACAAAGCCAACCTTGCTGCAGACACATTCGTTGAAGGTAGCTGATCCAAGCCCTAATGGTGGGCCCTGCCAGGTCAGCTCCTCCTAACACAGCACCAGGACTATTAAGTGGCAGGACTCTAGGGATTAAAATCCCACACAGTTCCCCATGTAGGCCCTAGGCCTTGTAGTTAGGTCTCTTCTAATGGCTTCATCCCCTTTCAACACTCATTACTATCCCACATTCACACCCGGACAGATTTGTGCACGCACACACACATGCTACACACCCAATGGCGGCAAGTGTTACTAGCATACTCCAGGCCATGGCGTTCTTCAAAGGGGCAGGCATCAATCTTGGCAATGGTCCTCTATGGGGCCATAACCCACCTTCTGCTATTGTCAAAACCCTCAAAAGGATGGACAATACAAGAGATGGATTCCTACATACCAGAGAACTGGGCCAACAGCCAACATGGGAGAATTCTGAGTACAGAAAAAGAACAACTTCTTACCAGCTGTTAACAAGTGACTTTTTTTTTTAAAAAAGATTTTATTTTACAGAGGGAGACAGCAAGAGAAGAAACACCAGCAGGGGGAGTGGGGGAGTGGGAGGAGAAGCAGGCTTCCCACTGAGCAGGGAACCCGATGTGGGGCTCGATCCCAGAATCTCTGACCTACGCTGAAGGCAGATGCTTAATGACTGAGCCACCCAGGGGCCCCAACAAGAGGAATTTAATTAACGGGACTCTGACCTCTAGAGTTTTTGTTGAATGCACACACACTCACACACACACACACAAACACACACCCTTCATTAGGAAATTAAGGAAACCATTCCTGAGTGTAAGACAGGTTTCTTTTATTAATTTTTCCTAAACTCGTCTGTTTATTTAAAGTTTCTCTTGGTGTAAGAATGTGACCTGGAGCTTTAACAAACCAATTTGATAATGCAACCTGGATAAATGCTTGACTGCAAACAAGTCGTCAATTATCACACTCTCTCTGGCCTGGCCTCCAAGTAAATCCAATTGGTCTTAAAGCCTGTCTGAACAGAGACCAAGCAGACCACATCATCTTATTTCTAGTTTAAACTTTAAACTTCCAATTTCACCCCCATCCCAACACCCACACCCTCCCCCACACAAAAAGTTTTCTTAGAAGAAATGGCCATTGCGGACTGAGTCATTTGCATAAGAATTGGCTTAATCCTGCAGCCAGGACACCAAAGTAGCTCCTGGCCTCACTGCAGGCCAGCTGAAACTCAAAGCATGACAGGTACAGAATGGATAGAGCCTCTAAGGACAAGGCCAAGTCCTGGTGCTACAAGGCTTCCATGCGAGCTCACGCACCAACATAAGTACATTTCCACCTTCCTCCTCTGAGTGCTTCTCTATAGCACTTCAGAACCTGGTAACACTCAAATTTTTTAGTGCAGAGATGGACAGAAACTTATTCTAAGTAGGCAAAGATCTTATTTCTAACACAGCCCAAAATTAACAGAGAAGTACTCTGTTACATAGGTAACAATTATTACAAAGATCCAAAATGTAACCAACAAAGCTTTTAACAGTTTCTAAGGCAGGTACCAGCTATGGCCTCTAATACAGGCTTCCCTTGGAGTTTCCAAAATGCTTCCCTCCTATCAACACGGCCATGAAGGGCAGTCACAGGGAATGCTCTGGTGCACCTGACACCAGCCACACAATAAAAATGCGGTGCTGCTCAAGTCAGACACCGTGCTACTTTAACACTAATTTCAGACTCCTCCAGTACAGTCCAGTGTATCTTAGGGTTTGGTTTTTTTAAAATCTGTCAGCTGCTTAACACATAAATTGGCAGGTTCATGGCAGGTATTAACACTTAACATACAAGTGAATGTGAATGAGCTAAAAAGAACTTTTAACTCTTGTCCTAGGACTTCAAGCTATACTTCAAATTTACATATAACATCTCTCACCTGAATGAGCAGGCCAGGATACAAATCTTTACACCATAGTTAACAAGAATCAGGTCCTCCGCTCAATTTACCACACCTATATCCAAAAGCACATCTATCCAATTCTAACTTTCCAAAACAAAAAAGTATTCAGTCTTGATGTTTGGGGTATTTGTGCACACACTTTCAGGAACGTACTATCTCGAAAGAGCTTCCAGGTCCAAAATCCTCTGTTATCAACTTGCTGCAGGTGAAGGGGTCTATTTTCCCAAGAGCAGCACATGGCATTTCTAAGAGGAGCTCCTTCATTGGTGGAGGGTGAGGTAGGGGTGAGAGTCTAAGTGGAGCGGAAGTGCAGTGTGAAGGAGCTCAGCGATCACCCCTCATGTTCTACAATGTTAATCCAGGCCATGCCATGCTCTAGCCCTCAGAAAGAGGGGACCCCAGCCCCATCCCCACACCAGGCAGGGGAGCCTTCATGGCAATCTCCACAACAGACTTCTGAAGCACAATCTCTAGAGTTCCTGCCACATAGGTCACAATGAAAAGTCTGCTTGACAGCTAGTTAAAGCCTTTGCTTATAGCTTAGCTTTCCAAAACAAACTTATCCTTGTGTAAGCATGATTAAACATAAAAGGAGTGAAGCAGAAGCTCGGTAAGTAAGACTAACTGGGCTTCTAAATAGTACCATTATGAAAAAGATACAATGCACTTAATTTCTGTATCTAACATATTTAGAAGTCAAAATGCTCCATACATTACCTATATCCCCTCCCACGAAATCCCCTAAAAACTGACTAAGAAATCTCCAGTACTTGATTGCTCTAGTTGATATTTAGAACAAAGTTGACAACTTAAAGCTTTATAATAGTCTGTTTTAATATAAACAATTGTTGGAATCAATCAATGTCCATTTCAGGAAGCTTCTTGTCTGAATCCAAAGGCACAGATGTGTCTGCACCCTCTTCGGCAGCCTGAGGGCCTGGGCTGTCTCCTTGTCCATCCACTGGTCCATTCTGCTCTCCATTTTTTTGCTCTTCTTTTGGAGGTTCCACTTTGGGTTTGGGCTTTGAAATTACAGGGCTACAGATACTCATCAGCTCCTAGAATGCAGAGGAGAGGAAACTGTGGGTTCTTAAAAATGACAAATTCCACATGACATTCTCAACTTAAACCCAAGTCCAACCCCTCCCAACCAGAAGCCAAAAACTAATGAAGTTCCCTCGTAAGTGTCACTTTAAGGACCATTAATAATAAATAACAAGGCTGACAAGACTATTAAATATCAAAGCCATAAATTACCTTAATTTTAGCTTCAATCTCTTTTGCCTTGACAACTGGATCCATAGTCAGACTCTGCTTGTTCTGCAGATTCAGTTTGTTATTCATCCACTCCATGGCCTCATTCGTGCTTTTTTCCACCTTCACCATGTCAGCAGCATCCAAATGGTCATACTGGTCCTCCTGCAACCAGGAGACAACCAGGCAGGTGTCAAAGGATGATACTCTTCCCACCCAAATATCTAGCTGTTAGGCGTCTTTCAAAAAGGTACAATCTTTCCAAAAATGAAGGAAACTCAGCCTCAACATCCAAATGGAGACTGAATTCCTTCAAAAAAAATTCAACTAAGAAAAAGTAACCCTAGTTTTTAGAACACTCAGGAAATACACTTAAGGGCCAAAAACATACATAAGGGTAGCAGTTAAAAGAAGTGAATGTTATAAAAAGCACATGCCTGACATACAACTTACAAAGGTAATGTCACTAATAGGACATTACAGGTCACAAGATGTGAAAGCAGAGGTTTAGGCAAGCTAGTTAGGAACCAAAACAATAATGAATACAATTTTTTATATTTTTAATATTTTATTTATTTATTTGACAGAGGGATCACAAGTAGGCAGAGCGGCAGGCAGAGCGGCAGGCCAAGAGAGAGAGGGAAGCAGGCTCCCTGCAAAGCAGAGAGCCTGATGCGGGGCTTAACCCCAGGACCCTGAGCTCATGACCTGAGCCGAAGGCAGAGGCTTAACCCACTGAGCAACCCAGTCGCCCCTGAATACAATTTTTTAAAAGAGACCTTCTAGAAAACAAAAACTTTAAAAAAATAAGACCAATTAATCTCTTGTAAGTTTCCTACAATGACTATCCATCAAGAACCTGGAGTAGAGTGGTTAGAAACCCAAAATTTGTAGAGTCAGACCTCAGGCCAAACCCCACCTCTCAATATTAACCTTGGATGTTACTTAAGGACAGTGAGGCTTAAAGACGTTAAAAGTTACCTGTAACTATTACTGACATGATCACCTATGAGGGTACTCTGAGGATTTAGTGAAATAATGTATTTATGCAATGTATATCACACAGTGCTCAAAAAATTGTTAAGTTGTTTTCTATTCACACAGTTCTACATCTGCATAACAAACCAAACCATATGGCCTAATGGTTCTGAGAAAGACCAGGATACAAGCAGGTTAAGTCACTGATAGAAGCATTTCACAGCAAGAAAAGGAAAGAGAATATTGCTCACTTCCAGATTCTCCTATTAAAGAGAGTAGCATATCCCAGGGTTCTTAGTAAAACTGTATGAAATATTCTACACATTACACTAACATCCCAAAAAACAGTATTATTAAGCAACAATTTTAGAAAAGCAAAAGATTGCTATGTAAATGCCTCAAAACTTTACCAAAGTAACAGTAGGAAAAGAAAAAATATACCTTGTTTTTGAAAGAGCTGATTACTTTCATATACTGTTGGATTTGTTTCCCTAGTTCTTCAAATAATTTTGGTCTTTCTTCAGATTCCTGGAATCGCATCTTAATAGGTTGACCTAGATTCTTAACATAAGAAAGAATACTTTAACTATCAGAGTAGTATTGTTTCTACTATTACTGAGATCTACTATGGATTAAAGTACATTTCATCTCCATATCCTTCATGTAAAAAACCCAGTATCTCTTCCCATCCCACTGAAATCTATCATAAGGCTAGATATGAGACTACCTCTATACTACTCCGTGTGGAGCCACTTCAACTTGTCACTGGAGTCCTAGTTCTCAAAACAGAGAAGGAGACAACCCAAAAGGAGGTGCCTCCTGATGTGATATATAGTCCTTAGTAAGAACCATTCCTGCCAAAAAAATTTTTTGAAAACGAAATCTAATGAAGCCTCTAATTCTAACCATCAATTTATCTGATGGTGATAAACAGCACAGAAATGAATTAAATAATAATAAATAGCACAGAATGAAAATCAGCAAAATCCAGACCAGGTAAAAATCTGACCTAGGACATCTAAACTACTTTTTTAAATAAATGAATAAGGGGGCAGAAATGATGGAAGAACTACACAGACTGAAAAGAAAAAGCAGTAAAATTTACAGTCCTTATAGGGATTTTCTTGGTCAAACTAAAAACTAATTTATAAAAACAATTAGGACATGAAAACTGAATGCATGGTGACACCTTCTTAAACATGATAATAGTACAGCTTAAGGTTACAACATTTTCTTTTAAATATATATTGAAATATTTTCAGATTAAATATAACATGAGGGACTTTCTTCAAATAAATGGGAGTGGGAGGGAATAGAAAAGAAACAAAACTGGCCATAAGATGACAACCGTTAAAGCTATTGTTGTACTTAAAAGTGTTTGACATCTCCTATAAAAAGTAAAAGTAAAAAGTAAAGCAAAAGACTTCTTCGGAGACATGGCACTGGAAAGCTCTTATTATCCTTCCGTAATGATAAGAAGACTGCAGGCACCATCCTTGAGCAATTCCATTTCAGAGGTTCATCAAAGTGGACAGTTTGACAAAGTAATCCACAGAAATGTGAAAACTTCTTGTACATTTGCATCCTTTTGCAAACAAAGGCCTCAACCTTAGATCGTTTTTTGTTTTTTGTTTTTTTTAACTTTATTTATTTTGACAGAGAGAGATCACAAGTAGGCAGAGAGGCAGGCAGAGAGAGAAGGGGAAGCAGGCTCCTCATCGAGCAGAGAGCCCGATGCGGGACCCGATCCCAGGACCCTGAGACCATGAAGGCAGAGGCTTTAACCCAATGAGCAACCCAGGCGCCCCTGTATTTTTTTTTTTTAATGTAGTTTTATTAAAACACAATCACTTCATTCACTTACAGCCCCTAACTCAGAGGAAAGCCATAACGGTGGACGTGCACTAAAACATTCTGTGTACCAGGAATGAACCAGAGACCTTTAGATCTGCAGCTTAACACTCTCCCAACTGAGCTATTTCAGCACCCTCATTCTTTTGTACTTTTAACCCTAATGGTCAATGATCAGATTCTTTAAATTTTTTTATAAACATATATTTTTATCCCCAGGGGTACAGGTCTGCGAATCGCCAGTTTTACACACTTCACAGCACTCACCATAGCACATACCCTCCCCAATATCCATAACCCCACCCCCCCTCTCCCAACCCCCCTCCCCCCATCAACCCTCAGTTTGTTTTGTAAGATTAAGAGTCACTTATGGTTTGTCTCCCTCCCAATCCCATCTTGTTTCATTTATTCTTCTCCTACCCCCTTAACCCATGTTGCATCTCCTCTCCCTCATATCAGGGAGATCATATGATAGTTATCTTTCTCCAATTGACTTATTTCGCTAAGCATGATACCCTCTAGTTCCATCCACGTTGTCGCAAATGGCAAGATTTCATTTCTTTTGATGGCTGCATAGTATTCCATTGTGTATATATACCACATCTTCTTTATCCATTCGTCTGTTGATGGACATCTAGATTCTTTCCATAGTTTGGCTATTGTAGACATTGCTGCTATAAACATTCGGGTGCACGTGCCCCTTCGGATCACTACGTTTGTATCTTTAGGGTAAATACCCAGCAGTGCAATTGCTGGGTCATAGGGTAGTTCTATTTTCAACATTTTGAGGAACCTCCATGCTGTTTTCCAGAGTGGTTGCACCAGCTTGCATTCCCACCAACAGTGTAGGAGGGTTCCCCTTTCTCCGCATCCTTGCCAGCATCTGTCATTTCCTGACTTGTTAATTTTAGCCATTCTGACTGGTGTGAGGTGATATCTCATTGTGGTTTTGATTTGTATTTCCCTGATGCCGAGTGATATGGAGCACTTTTTCATGTGTCTGTTGGCCATCTGGATGTCTTCTTTGCAGAAATGTCTGTTCATGTCCTCTGCCCATTTCTTGATTGGATTATTTGTTCTTTGGGTGTTGAGTTTGCTAAGTTCTTTATAGATTTTGGACACTAGCCCTTTATCTGATATGTCATTTGCAAATATCTTCTCCCATTCTGTCAGTTGTCTTTTGGTTTTGTTAACTGTTTCCTTTGCTGTGCAGAAGCTTTTGATCTTGATAAAATCCCAATAGTTCATTTTTGCCCTTGCTTCCCTTGCCTTTGGTGATGTTCCTAGGAAGATGTTGCTGCGGCTGACGTCGAAGAGGTTGCTGCCTGTGTTCTCCTCAAGGATTTTGATGGATTCCTTTCTCACATTGAGATCCTTCATCCATTTTGAGTCTATTTTCGTGTGTGGTGTAAGGAAATGATCCAATTTCATTTTTCTGCATGTGGCTGTCCAATTTTCCCAACACCATTTATTGAAGAGGCTGTCTTTTTTCCATTGGACATTCTTTCCTGCTTTGTCGAAGATGAGTTGACCATAGAGTTGAGGGTCTATTTCTGGGCTATTCTGTTCCATTGATCTATGTGTCTGTTTTTGTGCAAGTACCATGCTGTCTTGATGATGACAGCTTTGTAATAGAGCTTGAAGGCCGTAATTGTGATGCCACCAACTTTGGCTTTTTCAATATTCCTTTGGCTATTTGAGGTCTTTTCTGGTTCCATATAAATTTTAGGATTATTTGTTCCATTTCTTTGAAAAAAAATGGATGGTACTTTGATAGGAATTGCATTAAATGTGTAGACTGCTTTAGGTAGTATAGACATTTTCACAATATTTATTCTTCCAATCCAGGAGCATGGAACATTTTTCCATTTCTTTGTGTCTTCCTCAATTTCTTTCATGAGTACTTTATAGTTTTCTAAGTATAGATTCTTAGTCTCTTTGGTTAGGTTTATTCCTAGGTATCTTATAGTTTTGGGTGCAATTGTAAATGGGATGGACTCCTTAATTTCTCTTTCTTCTGTCTTGTTGTTGGTGTAAATGATCAGATTCTTTAAATACAAAACCAGATACTTTACTTTTACGAAAATTAAAACTATATAAACAACCCCGCCTCAACTGCACCTCAGGTGCCTTTAGGACAGGTCACATCTTTCTAGTCTCAACTGCCATGCCAAGAATGCAATCTCCCTCAGAAAAACATTTTAAATCCAAACTGAATTTTCAGAAAAATAATTTTGTTACTATAAGGTTCTAAAAATAAGAAAATGACCATATGTGATAAAGGGTATAGTTCTTCCATCACTTTCAGCCTGTCTTCATTACTTGATATGAGAATTCCTCCCAATTTTGAGATAAATTCTTTGAAATTACAGCGTGGGTTTGAGTTTCAGAACACTTCTGCTTTCAAGACACACATTTAAAAAAAAAAAAAAAAAAAAAAAACAGAAGGAAATGCTCTCCATCCTCCTGCTTTATTTAATTAAGCTCTAGGCCCAACATCAGGCTTGAATTCACAAATGTAATATCAAGAATCACATAACTCCACCAACCAAGCCAGCCAGGCACCCCCAAGAAGTACTTACTTTTAATTCCGCTAATTTATCGACATAAACTTGCTTTGGCTGGTCTTCTCCATCCTCATACAACCAATTTTCAGTATCTTCTAGTTTCAAGGTAAAACTGTTACGATCCTAAATATGAAGAAAATATTATGATCGGGTCAGTCAAAAATCAGCTGAATGACGAGTGAAGTCACAGGCAAAGACTGCAGTATCTGAATTTGCTTTAAAATACGGGGTGAGAAAGGGGATGTGGGGGGAGGGGACAGACAAGAATGGCAATGTCGTTTTGCTTGATAACTACAGATGGTTTTATTATTCTCTGCTGCAGGGGATAGGTTTAATATTTTGGATTAATACGGTTATCTGAAAATTTCAGAAATAAAAACTGCATTGAAAAATATGTAAGCTGGGGGGCCTGAGTGGCTCAGTCAGTTAAGCATCTGCTTCTTCCTCTCCCTGCCCACTCATGCTCATGCTCTCTTGCGCTCTCTCTCAAATAAATAAAATCTTCTTTAAAAAAATAATAATAACGTAAGCTATAAAAAATAAACCACCAAGGCAGTGGTTCAGTGGGTTAAAGCCTCTGCCCTCGGCTCAGGTCATGATCTCAGAGTCCTGGGATCGAGGCCTGCATCGGGTTCTCTGCTCAGCAGGGAGCCTGCTTCCCCTTCTCTCTCTGCCTGCCTCTGTGAACTTGTGATGTCTATCAAATAAATAAATAAAATCTTAATTAATAAATAAATATTTTTTAAAATGTGAGCTATATAACTAAAACACTGTATTGGCTATTTGAAAGCTGCTAATAATAAACAAGAAAAAAGGGGTGCCTGGGTGGCTCAGTGGGTTAAGCCTCTGCCTTCGGCTCAGGTCATGATCCCAGGGTCCTGGGATCAAGCCCCACATCAGGCTCTCTGCTCAGCGGGGAGTTTGTTTTCCTTCCTCTCTCTCTCTGCCTGCCTCTCTGCCTACTTGTGATCTTTGTCAAATAAATAAAAATCTTTAATTTAAAAAATAATTAATTAAGAAACAAGAAAAAAGAACTTTTTTAACTGTGTATAGTGGGTGACAGATGTTAAACTAGACTTATATGATCATTTCATAATATATACAAATATCATTATATTGTACTCCTGAAACTAATGTTATGTTGTCAATTATACCTCAATTTTTTTAAGTGAATTAAAATACAAAAACATGAGAGAAGGGTGGGCTGACTTAAGGAAAAACACCAGGTAAATAATGGCATGCAAATGTATCAAAAAGTGATGCACAAAAAAGAAAAAAGTGACACATGAAGACAAGACTTTGGGAAACAGTGCATTATAAGAAATACAAAACTTGGAGCCTCTGGGTGGCTCCGTTGTTAACCATCTGCCTTTGGCTCAGGTCATGATCCCAGGGTCCTGGGATTGAGCCCCAAACAGGGCTCCCTGCTCAGTGGGAAGCCTGCTTCTCCCTCTTCTACTCCCCCTGCTTGTGTTCCCCCTCTTGCTGTCTATGTCAAATAAAAAAAATCTTAAAAAAAAATATATAAAACTTTCCCCCCATTAAAAACCCATTTTTAATCATTTGACTGTGTACCTACAGATGTCAGCAAATGTGCCTACCACATTTAAGGCTGCTCCCAGAAGACACCTAGTAGGTAGGCACATACTTACATCTTCACTCACAAACTTCTCGTATTCCCCACTAAGCTTGTCTCTCATCTCGTATACATATTCTTCCACTGCATTCTTGGCATCATTCCTCTCCTTCTCCAGTTTATCCTGCATGATCATCTTACCCTGAGAACAGTATAAATGAGATACTCAGACAACTGAGACAATATCCTCTTAAGTACTAAGTACTGTAATTATAAAAGTGGAGATTCCTTCTTCCCCAAATCCTTTTAGTTCTGCAAATAACCCAAGAAAGGAAAAGTGGAAGTATTAGTCCCCAATAAATTATGAAGATCAACTGTGAGCTCTGTATCTTAGAAAAAAGAGTAATAGAAATATCAAGATTTAGAAACTCAAAAGCAAAAATAAGAACTTAACAAGAACTTTAAGAAACTATTAGTATTAGCTCCATGTCACAAGGTGGTATACTCTGCTGTAGGATTACTATACAATACCAACAAAATCAAATGATTCATAGTATAAATGTTACAGTTCTGTAAAAAAAATCTAAGATCCAAGGGATACATAACAGAAAAACTTCAGAGATAACAATTCATTAATTTGTGCACCAGGTTGCCAAACCTTGCACTACTCACAGTACCAAGAGTTCAACCCTGACTAGCAATAAGGAAAGGAATACACAAAACAGCACTACCACTAATGCTTTGATTTATCCTACTGATCAACATCCATGACCCACCACCTCAAACATCCCAAGCTCTCAAGTGAACAAACACACACACACAAACTTTACCATGACTGATACCACCCCTAAACCAAAGACATAATGTCAAAGATCTCTTAAGAGAGCTTCTAGCTATAGACCCATAAAACCATAAAAGAGTTTTGGTATCACATGGGATTTGCCCTTGAAGTATCCAAAAATCTAAAATTACGGCCTTAAACTCCGAACAATTAAAAATGCATAAAAGGTCATTAGACAAAGCGTTTGAACGCTATGGCCACATTAATCTGTTAGCTTCTTGCTCTAAGAGAACTGAAATAACCACCTCATTTTCAATGTACAAGTTGAGCATCTCCCTGTCTATCTGCCACAATAGCTGATTCTCAATTGGCAGGTCCACAGTACTGGTCTTCACTTTTGCCTTCTTGGCTTGAGGTGGTTGGTCCATCTTTTTGTCTTTTGATCCAGCTTGAGAGGTCTAAAATAACAAGAAATCATTATTAACAAACACATATACAGACTATCTTAAACTTCTAAATGGGTCATGTTTTCAAGAGTGTTTTTTGGTTTTTTATTAGTTTTCTAATGATATAAATAATCTGGGATGATTACTTATAATATCTACTTACAGTAAGTATTATACTACCTTAAAGTAAGTATTATATGAGTAGTCAAATCCACAGAGACAGAAATAACGGTGGGTGCCAAGGGCTAGGGAGAGGGAAAGAGAGGCATTTGAGAGTTGTTTAATGGGCAGAGTATCTATATGGCAAGATGAAAAAGTTCAGAACACTGGCTGCACCACAGCATGAATATAATTACTACTACTACACTGTATGTACGCGCACGCGCGCACACACACACACCCTCCCATAACCCTACAATCAGCACATCATCACTATTATATCTTCTATTTTCTTGTATTTTCTATTTTATGAGTACTTGCACAGCCAAATGGAAGTAACTCAATTTTATTAACTGATGTGAAAATGAGTAACAGACTGAAACCACCTACAAGCTCTGTAAAACTTTTTTTTTTAAAGATTTTATTTATTTATTTGACAGTCAGAGATCACAAGTAGGCAGAGAGGCAGGCAGAGAGAGAGGGGGAAGCAGGCTCCCTGCTGAGCAGAGAGCCTGATGCGGGGCTCGATCCCAGGACCCTGGGACCATGACCCGAGCTGAAGGCAGAGGCTTTAGCCCACTGAGCCACCCAGGCGCCCCTCTGTAAAACTTTTTTAAATACCACAATCAGAAATACCACAAAGTGAGATTATATATTGCAATGTCATAATGTGAGAAAAAAACATGCTTTCAGGGGCGCCTGGGTGGCTCAGCAGGTTAAAGCCTCTGCCTTCGGCTCAAGTCATGATCCCAGGATCCTGGGATCCAGCCCTGCATTGGGCTCTCTGCTCAGCAGGGAGCCTGCTTCCTCCTCTCTCTCTGCCTGCTTCTCTGCCTACATGATCTCAGGGTCCTGGGATAGAGCTCTGCATCAGGCTCTCTGCTCAGCAGGGAGCCTGCTTCCCCCCTCTCTCTCTGCCTGCCTCTCTGCCTACCTGTGATCTCTCTGTCAAATAAATAAATAAAATCTTTAAAAAAAATTTAAAAATTTTTAATTTTTGGTGCCAATACTGGCACCCAACTTAAACATGAAAACATGGAAGTCAGAATTAAAAAACAGGATTGTAAAGGATTCAAAAATGTTACGTAGTCATTTAATTAAATACTTGGGATAAATTTATTATTTACACTATCTACAAAACACATGTAAATAGTTAATTATTTAAAACACTATCTTTTGGGGTGCCTGGGTGGCTCAGTCATTGAGCGTCTGCCTTCGGCTCGAGTCATGGTCTCAAAGTTCTGGGATCAAGCCCCACATCGGGCTCTCTGCTTGGCGGGGGGTCGGTTTCTCCCTCTCCCACTCCCCCTGCTTGTGTTCCCTCTCTCACTATGTCTCTCTCTGTCAAATAAAGAAAATATTAAAAAAAATAAATAAAACACTTTTTATTTGTAAGTGACATATCAGATAAAGGGCTAGTATCCAAAATCTATAAAGAACTTATCAAACTCAACACCCAAAGAACAAACAATCCAATCAAGAAATGGACAGAAGACATGAAGAGACATTTCTGCGAAGTCGACATCCAAATGGCCAACAGACACATGAGAAAGTGCTCAACATCGCTGGGCATCAGGGAAATACAAATCAAAACCACAGTGAGATATCACCTTACAACAGTCAGAATGACTAAAATTAACAAGTCAAGAAATGACAGATGTTAGCTAGGGTACTGAGAAAGGGGAACCCTTCTACAATGTTGGTGGAAACGCAAGCTGGTGCAGGCCACTCTGGCAAACAGTATGGAGGTTCCTCTAAAAGTTGAAAATAGAGCTACCCTACGACCCAGCAATAGCACTACTGGGTATTTACCCCAAAGATACAAATGCAGTGATCCAAAGGGGAACTTGCACCTGAATGTTTATACCAGCAATGTCCTCAATACCCAAACTATGGAAAGAGCTTAGATGTCCATAGACAGATGAATGGATAAAGAAAATGTGAAGTGTGTATACACACAATACACACACAGGGATATTATGTAGCCATTAAAAATGAAATTTTGCAATTTGCAACATGGATGGAACTAGAACTAGAAGGTATTATGCTAACTGAAATAAGTCAATCAGAAAAAGACAACTATCATATCATCTCACTGACATGCGGAATTTGAGAAACGAGGCAGAGGATCACAAGGGAAGACAAAAAAAATGAAACAAGACGAAACTAGAGAGGGAGACAAACCATAAGAGACTTTTAATCTCGGGAAACAAACTGAGGGTTGCTGCAGTGGTGGGTGGTGGGAGGGATGGGGTGACTGGGTGATGGACGGACATTGGGGAGGGTATGTGCTATGGTGAGCACTGTGAACTATGTATATAACTTTTGAGTCTCCAAAAACTTTACTAGTGGCCTATTTTGTTGACCAGAATAACATGACTGATGAATCACAGACCTGTACCCCTGAAATAATGTTAATAAAAAAGTAAAATAAAATAAAATAAATAAAAATAAAACACTATCTTTGGGGCACCTGGGTGGCTCAGTACATTAAGTGTCTGCCTTTGGCTCAGTTTGTGATCCCAGGGCCCTGCATTGGGTTCCATGCCCTTACGAAGTCTGCTTTTCCTTCTACCCTTCTACCACTCATGCTCTCTCTCAAAAAAATAGATAAAATCTCTTTCTAAATAAATACATAAAATAAAAAAACTATCTTTAGACAAAAGACAAGTGTGAGAGAGGTAACAAAATTTGAAAAAATTACATCTCATTTATCAGAAAAGAATAAATTACGGACAGGATGAAAAACAGTAACAGCCATTCAGAAACCAACATGAACCAATCACCAGCCTGGTCAAATTATGGTTTTTGAGTGCATTCTTCCCAAATTCCAAAGGGACTAGAGTTCAAAGTTCTTGCCAAACATACTTTCCAAACTCACTACAAAATCTTACTTAAAAACTTCATATATGTAAAGAATTCCTAATACAGTTGACCCTTAAATAAAACAGGTTTGAACTGCAGAGGTCCATCCACATACAGTTTTGATAAATAACAGTACAGTACTATAAATGTATCTTCTCTGCTTTATGATTTTCTTAGTAAGCTATTCTTTTCTGTAGTCTTACAGTAAGAACACAGTATGTAACACCTATAACATACAGAAGAGGAGTTAATCAACTATTCATGTTATTCTGGTCAACAGAATAGGCCACTAGTAAAGTTTCTGGAGACTCAAAAGTTATATGCAGATTTTTTTACTGCACAAGGGTCAGTACCCCTAATCTGCACACTGTACAAGGGTCAACTGTGTAACTACCTTCTAAGACATAGCATCTCATGTAAAGAGATTACAAATCCTATTCTAAAACACAACTCAAACCTCCATCTCTTCAGACTCTGCCTTATTTTCTGCTGGTGTCTGCTGCTGCTGGTCTTCAGCATGTGGTTCCTCCTGGTCCACCTGCATCTTCTGAAAAACAGGTCACATCGAATCCTCAAACTAGAAAATACTAACAAAAGACTAAGCAACCTTCATGACACACTGGCAAAATACCATGGTATGAATTCCTGATCAATTACAAGCCATCAAGATGCTTAGACTGAAATTCTAGTTACAACACATATGTTTCCTATTAACAGGAAGTTCTCTTCTCTGTTTCTCAGTTAATAAATCTGTACAATGGAGTAAACACTTGCCCTACCCTACCGTATACACACAGGGGTGGCTGTGAAAATGCTTTGTAAACCAAAGCAGTACTCATCTTAATATTTTACACAATATTTCTTAAGAGAGGAGTTTATCCATGCTCCCTCGTGAGTAAATTTCTCTCAAAAGTCTCAACATTTTCAAGCAGTTTTTAAATTAGTCTTTTCATCCTCACAAGTACAACCATTGTGCGCATTAGGGTAGGTGAACACCTTGAGAATTCTGTTAAAAAAGAACAATGCATGGGGGTGCCTGGGTGGCTCAGTCCGTTGAGCTTCCAACTCTTGGTTTCAGCTCAGGTTATCATCTCTTGGGTTGTGGGATTGAGCCTCACATTGGGTTCCCTGCTCAGTGGGGAGCCTACTTGAAGATTCTCTTTCTGCTCCTCCCCCAACTTGCATGCATACATGCATGCTTTCCCTTAATTAAATAAATCTTTGAAAGAGAAAAAAAAAAAAAAAAAAACACAAAGCCTGACAATAGTGACAAAGAAGGGAAAAGTTTGTGGAGACTTGAATGTCTGCAGCTCCTAAAAATGACTCCAGAGGCTTTTATAAATGATACCTGGGCCTTAACCCAGACAAACTCCATATGACCTCTGGAGACTCCATTTGTAGTTTCATAAAGCTTGATTTTGATGCACAGTAAGGATGAGACCCAGGACATGATTCCAATAAATGACTGTAAAATCAACTTATGAAAATAATCAACCAAGACTCAAAGCATTCTTCAGTAATGAGAATCAAAAACAACTCAACTTGAGAAGTACATGGTCTGGAGAGAGAACCCAAACTGTATTTCATTTCTATTGGATAGACCGCACGAAGAGCTTCTGCTAATTCACCTGTGGTGGGATAAGGGGACACAGTGCACTCTCGGCAGCTGTCACAAGGTTCCTCACCTGCCACCCAGTCAATCTTAGAATTTCTAGGTAAGTCACCTTTACACCATCATAAGTTTAAAATGTATAAAATAGCCAGATTACCTCTTCCTCCTTTGCATTCTGATCTGTTTCCATCGGTTCCTCATTTTCCTCAAACTTGAGCACTTCCACTAGAGATGCACTGGACACACTAAAGATGCCATGAACGTTTACTCGAACCTTGACTTTCACTTTTGAACTGGAGCCATCAGACTGAGGAGTGACTTTCTGAACTAAAAACTGAGCTAGGGACATATGAAACAAAAGAGAAGACATAACCTGTGAGGACGAATTCAAACATGAATATATGCCCATACAGCCAAGTTATGCCCATTTCTCAGTGACAGGTCAGTAATATGACACTTCAAATAAACCAAATCATCAGATTTCTCCTCCTCCTCTCATAGTCAAACTCTTAGTACCTTGTCCCAGTTGAGGGCTAACACATCTCCTAACCCTCTGAACACTTTCTTACCTCTTGTCCCTTATTCCAATTCATCTTTATATGCCACTGCCAGGGAAGTTCCTAAACCAATGTCACGTCTCCTCTACTGAAAAAAACCCTAGTGATTCCATACCATTTCTGTCATTTATCAAGAAACTGACATACATCAAGAGTTAGTTATTACACCAAACTTTTACTTGATTTTTAATTCACAAAACATAATTTCTCATTCTTATTCCTGTTTTACAAATGAGGAAAACAGAGTACGTTAACCTTCCCACAGCTTCTAAGTGCCATTCAAGATATTCCTAATACTTTCCTCATGTATTCTAAGTCTGTGATGATCATGTAATTCTAGTCTCTTTCCTCAGCTAGTACAATTTCCATATTTTAAGAGCTTCTAAGGGTCTGTAAAGACTCTAGCCAACATGGTTCCATATCCTAGGGTACCGACATAACAATTTTCTAATGATTTTCTGTGTCCATCATTTAATTCTGTGTTAGGGTCAACACTGAGTTTAACTCCTTTTCAGTATCTACGTATTATCACATTATGTACAAGGTATACCCACTATACGCATTAACCAAGAAATATTGCCCACACAATAGAGATCAAATTAAATAGTAACCATCCTGCTAGTAGTGAACTGGTCACAACTTAGAAGAGATTTTTTTGTGGGATTTTCAATACCAAATTTCAGAATACTTGCTCTCTCCCAATTCTAAGTACATAAATTTTCATTTTTTAAAGTTTCAAATTCTACTTACCTATAGCAGGATCGGGATAGGGCAAATCCTGTGGGGAACTATAATAGGCCTCAAGAGTAAAAGGTTCCTTTCTATAAAATGTGAGTACTTTAGAGAAAGGAGCAGAATGATTTTTTGTAAAGACTTCACAGTCACTAGATGGGAGGAAAAAGACAAAAACACACAAATTTAAGATATTCCTGAACACTTTTACCAATTTACTCTACATCTGTAATTATTGCATGGCTCATGCTCTCTCATCTGTCATCATTTCCGGAATATAAAAGGTTCCAAAAGGGGGGGGGGATGAGGGAACTTACATATATATCCATAGATATATATATATGAAATCAGTTTTAAGAAAAGGAATATAAATATACTGCAGTAAGTATGTAAAAGGCACTAATTACTTCAGCAGGATCAATTATAAAAACTAAGTAAGACACAAAATTTATTCTCAAGACTAAGGCATCACTTTTGATTCATACACTTGTAATGAAATGCTACAAATCTGCAAAAGTTTAAATGGAACTTTTACTCATACTTAGCACTAAGTTAACTTTAAGTATAAAAATAATTAATAAATGTTATTACCTTGACCCTTCTTCAGCTGGAGAATTCCATCTCAGAGATATTGGATACGGTACTACATCAGTTATAGAAAATTCTCTGACTTTGAAAGCAGGCGATAAGATTGCACACTAGAATAATAATTTTTAAAAATTCCATATGACAAGCACAGACATTATGTTATGATGAGGCCTATAAATAAATGACTTCAAAAAACCTCCATCAACGGTTTTTAGGTGTTCACATTAATAATTTAATGATGTGTAAGTGGTTTTAAAAACTTCTATCATTTGTCAAATTGATAGAAGTTTTTAAAATTTGTCAAATTAATTATCTAGCCATTACTTACCATTTTTCCATTAACCCAAACCTTTACTTAACTGATGTTTGATGCTACTTCATATATAGACAATAGATAATGTGCCAAATTCTAGTAATATTTCAGGCTTACCTATGTTTCTAGTAAATTAATTCAGCTTACTACATGTTACAGAGTACAATTCCATTTAACACCACCTTTGATATCCATTATAAAACTAAAATTTCAGGAGCACCTGGGTGGCTCAATTGGTTAAACAACTGCCTTCGGCTCATGCACATCGGGCTCCCAGCTTGGCGGGAAGTCTGCTTCTCCCTCTGATCTCTCCCTTCTCATGCTCTCATTCTCTCTCTCTCTCAAATAAATAAATAAAATATAAAAAATAAAAAATTTTTAAAAATTAAACTAAAATTTCAGAATCTTACACCTAGAGATCATGCTAATAAGCTAACCTCAGATTACTAGCTGGATACAGAAAAGCAATCCCGTCTAGGCACAATGACCTATAAATGGATGGCTCCCTATGAGAGAAAGCTCACCTGCAATGCACAGCCTCGAGTGACAGCTTCATCAGCATTTAGTGTCGTACTAAGTTCTTTACCAAAAAATTTGCTGATCTTCTCTTTTACTGCAGGGATTCGTGTCGCGCCACCAACTATTTCCACTGCATAAATATCTTCTTTCTTTAACTCTATTTTTAAATTATTAGAATAGACATTGAGATGAAAACAACTTTTAAATTAGTATTTTACAACAAAATAAAAGAGCAATGTAACATTTTAACACAACAAAATAACTTACAGATCCCTAACAAAACCCAGCCATTCCTTCTCCCCCTCATCACCACCATACACATACACACAGACATACATACACACACAGCTGCAGCATCTGAAAATAGGTATGTTCTGATACACCAAGGAACAGCGGCACTGTGGCACAATACTGGTACTTCTCGTGAACTCAAGAGGACAGAGGCATGAATACTAAATGCCCTATAGCACAGAGACCCCGTGATCTCTGAAACAGTCCCATGCAAAAAATTGTTAAAACATCAATACTTAAGCTAGCCACAGGGAAAATAAGAGGGCCTTGAAATACTGAGTTACCTCTGACATGGCAAGAAAGGGAGAAAGGGAGAAAGGGAGAAAGGAAGGAAGGAAGGAAGGAAGGAAGGAAGGAAGGAAGGAAAAAAGAAAGAAAGGGAAAGAAATAAAGTATTCAAAGCACACCTAGCCCCATGAGCACTTCATCCAGAGCACAGGCATAGTAGATTATTAACACAGGTACAGCCTCCACCTAAAAGAAGTAAAGGTGCACACCAAAGCTCTTCCCAACACCGCCTGATTTCCTGGTCACATTTTATGTAACAAATAGTGACGATATGTTGAAGGGCTCTTTGAAGAAATGGGCTATCCCAGTATGGAAAGAAAATGCCAGTTTAACATAATCACTCTGATTTAAGAACTGACCTTTGTCAAGATGACAGTACATGTCAACACTGAAATACTTAGCAACCAACACAACAGTGGACTCCAAGGAAAAGTATGCGGAAGGTTTTAAGAAAATTAGTGATACGTTACTAAATCAAACGTCTACTTTTAGCTAGAGATAAAATTAAAGCATCCTGTTAAAATAACTATGTGGTGACATCCTCTCGTGGCTGTATTTCTCAGTCAGCAAAAGATTCAGACAGAAAACCCTGTACAACCACCACAAGCAGCAATGCAAAAGACGATTTTTACCACTATAAAATAAATGCAATGTTTATATCCATCTGAGTCTGAATTAGTTTTTTTTTTTAAATGGGTGAAGTTTTTTTTTTTAAGATTTTATTTATTTATTTGACAGAGAAGACAAGTAGGCAGAGAGGCAGCGGTGGAGGGTGGGGGGGGTGAGGGGGGCCTGGCTCCCCGTGGAGCAGAGAGCCGGATGTGGGGCTCTATCCCAGGATCCCGGGACCATGACCTGAGCCAAAGGCAGAGGCTTTAACCCACTGAGCCACCCAGGCACCCCTGAATTAGCTTTCCTGAGAAAACTATTAGATTTCCCAGGACACCATTATCAAAAGAGGTGGGGGCGGGGGGGGTGATCCAGAGGAAAGACAGACATAGAAAGAAGGTTAATACAGCAATGAAGTAAGTGATATATACAATGAAAATCTGTGTAACTTAAAAAAAAAAAAAAAAGTATAACATTTTTCCAAAGAGCCATGATTATACAAACAATTGAGTCACAGTAATACTTACTGGCTTGTTCCAAAACACTACGAAGTGGTGGCTCCACTCTAGCTAAGAGATCATCGCACATCTCCAGAAATTTGCCCCTATGAAAAAAAAGGCAAGAGGTTTAAAATCACATTCCACTCTTATGTGGGGGAATAAATGGCTATAATCAAAAAGGCAGGTAATAACAAGTATTGGCAAGAATGCGGAGAACATGAATCCCTCATACATTCCTGGTAAGAATATACAATGGAGTGGCCATTTTGGAAAAGAATTGGGCAGTTCTTCGAAATGTTAAACAGTGTTACTATATGACCCAGCAATTTCACTCTAGGTATATAACCAAAAGAACTGAAAACCTATATCCACACAAAAACTTGCACATAAATGTTCTTCACACAGCAGCATTACTCACAACAGCCAAAAAAGTGGAAAAAGAACTAATTTCCATAAAGTAACATTCAGGAATAAAAAGGAATACAGTAAGAGGCTCATAGTTGTTAAAACATGGATAAACCTTCAAAAAATTATGCAAGGTGAAAGAAGCCAATCAAAAAAGAATACTTATCGTATGACTCCATTTATATGAAATGTTCAGAATAGGTAAATCCCCAGACAGAAAGTAGATTAATGGTTCCTAGGGCTGGAAGAACAGATGATGAAAGACGCTGATGGGTACAATTTCTTTTTTTCCTTTTTTTTTCCAACACACCTTTTTTTTTTTTTTTAAAGATCAGTTTTAGGTTTACAGAGAAATAAACAAAAGTACAGAGAATTCTCACATACCATACCCTTCACTGGTCCCCTTGCCCCAGTTCCCCTACTAGCATCTTACATGGCTGTGATCACATTTCTAACAAGTGATGAGCAAATACTAACACATGACAGCATAAATTAGTGCTCTATAGGTTTTGACACATGTATAATAAGTATCCAGCTCGATAGTATCACATGGAATAGTTTCACTGCCCTAAAATCCTGTGCTCCACCTATTTATCCCTCACTTCCGCTGAACCCCTGCAGATCACTGATGTTTCACAGCCTCCATAGTTCTGCCTTTTCCAGAAGATCATAAGTAAAATCAAATAGTATATAATCTTTTCAAACTGGCTTCTTCTGCTTCAATTAATTATGCACTTAGGGTTCCTCTAAGTCTTTTTATACCTCAGTAACTCACTCAGGGTTTTTTTTTATGATGATGAAAATATTCTATAATTGGGTTGTGGGGATGGTTGCCCAATTTTGTGACTATACTAAAAACCACTGATCGGATACTTTAGAAGTGTGATTTTTATGAATTCCATCTCTGAGGTACAAAGTAAATTTACACACATGAATGGCAAAAATTTCAGGCGCCCAGGTGGCTCAGTGGGTTAAGCCTCTGCCTTCAGCTCAGGTCGATCTCAGGGTCCTGGGATCCAGCCAGCATCAGGCTTTCTGCTCAGCAGGAAGCCTGCTTCCCCCTCTCTCTGCCTCTCCGCCTACCTGTGATCTCTGTCTGCCAAGTATGTAAATAAAGTCTTTAAAAAAAAAAAAAAAAAGAATGGTAAAAATTTAAGACCACCTATAGCAATACTGGTGAAGATGTAAACAACTAAAACTCTTACATGTTAGAGTTTAAAATTAGTTTTTTTCCTAATAACAAAAAAACTAGAAAAAGCTAGTGTTCATCAAGAGGAGAAAACCAACCCTCAATGGCACACTAGTCAGCAATACACAAGAAGGAACAAATGATAGATACAACTACTCAATGAATCTCAAATTTTATGCTGAGCAAACCAAGCCTTACACAAGACTACACACTGGATGGCTGCATTTCTAAGAAGTCCTCGAACAGGCAATTTTTATCTCCGACTCCTTAAAATGAAAAGTCCCATCGGCAGCTATCCCTGGAGATGAAGGCCTGAGGAAACATTTCTGGAGATGATGGACTGTCTCCTGAAAAGGGTACTGGTCCGTTGTCAAAACTCAGCAAAAGAACATTTCAAACTTGAGTATGTCATTATATAAAAATAAAACAAGAACTATAAAACAGTGAATTCTGATTAATATACATACATGGGGAAAAGTATACAGATAGATGTCTGCAATTTAGTTTGAGGTGCATCAAAAAGTAAAATTGGTGGATGGATAGAAGGATGGATAGATAAATAGGTACAGTTAATATTTTAAGTAGAAGAACCCAAAAGGCAGGATAGGGATGTTCACTATGAAAGTCTTTGTTTTGTTGCATGTTTAAAAATCTCCATCATAAAAAAATGCAAAGAATCCTGCAGAGAGGAGTCTTAAAAGATGGCAACAGCAGTAGTAGAGCCTTTTTGTTTCTTTTTTAAAATTTGTTTGGAAAACTAATTCCCACAACTCTAAAATTCAACTATTTAAAATGTATAATTATATGGCTTTTAGTATATTCAGAGCTGTGCAACCATCATCACAATCTTATAACACTTCTATCACCATTAACCATTATTCCCCAGACCCCCTCACCTACCCCTCTGCCCTAGGCACCCACTCATGCTGGACAGTCCATGTAGCAGAATGATAAAAAATATAGTCCCTTCCAACTGGCTTCTTTCACCTGACATAAAGTTGTCAAGGTTCATCCATGTTATGGCATATATTTGTATCACATTTTTTAAATTGCCAAACAATATTCCATTGTACTGCTTCCATTTTCTGGCTATTAGTAGTGCTGCTATGACCATTCATGGATGAAATTTTTGTGTGCACGTGTTTTATTACTCTGAATTTATACCAAAGAATGGAACTGCTGAATTATATGGTAACTCTACTTTCGCCACCAGCAGTGTTTAAGTACTTCTCCACAGCCTCTTCAAGGCTTTTGACAACAGCAATCCTGGTGGGTGTGAACTGTTGTCCCACTGTGGTTTTGATTTGCATTTCCCCAAAGGGTTAATGATGTTGACCATCTTTCTCATACCCTTAACTGCCCTTTTTTAATTTTTTTTAAGATTTTATTTATTTATTTGACAGAGAGAGATCACAAGCAGGCAGAGAGGCAGTCAGAGAGAGAGGAGGAAGCAGGCTCCCTGCTGAGCAGAGAGCCCGATGCGGGGCTCGATCCCAGGACCCTGAGATCATGACCTGAGCCGAAGGCAGTGGCTTAACCCACTGAGCCACCCAGGCGCCCCTTAACTGCCCATTTCTGTATGTACTTTGGAGAAATATTTATTCAGGTCCTTTGCCCATTTTTTAATTGGACTGTCATTTTATTATTCATTTGTAATCACCTCTGTGTACTCTGGATACGAACAGTACAGTTTTTTAATCTCTTCATGTCCTGTCAAATAAATACACAGCAACTAGAATAGCAAAACCAAAACCCCATCAACACAACAAAAACAGGTTAACACAGTACTTGCCACAAACCCCAAAATACAAATGGGTAAAGAAAAACCATCAATAATTATACAATTCCTTCGAAGTATCCGTATCTGTGCAAAAGGAAGCAAGAGGAAAACAACAGGACATATAATGGACCTGAAAATATAATAGACCTGAAAAAATAAACCAAAAGTCAGAAGGCCAATTTGAAAACAGCAGGTGAAGTCAAGGAGGGGTTGGCATACTCCAGAACAAGAGAATAAGAGAATATAAAAAAGGTCCTCAATGCGGTACGATAAGAACCATGCGGAATAGGAACCAATAAATGCTCTACAGTAACCAAGTTAAATCCATCCTTCAGGGGTACCTGGGTGGCTCAGTCGTTAAGCTTTTGGCTTCAGCTCAGGTCACAATCCCAGGGGCATCAGGGTCCCTGCTCAGCTTCTCCCTCTCCCACTCCCCCTGCTTGTATTCCCTCTCCCCATCTCTCTGTGTCAAATAAATAAAATCTTAAAAAAAAAAGTTTCTTTCAAGAAAAAAGGCCACAGTGAGGAAGAACTACTACTGATAAAATCCGAAACCAAGAGAATACTGGAGACAAAAGAAGACAGAATAAAGAAAAACATAAGGTTAAGAAGACATTTTAGGGGCGCTTGGGTGGCTCAGTGGGTTAAAGCCTCTGCCTTCGGCTCAGGTCATGATCTCAGAGTCCTGGGAGCCTGCTTCCTCCTCTCTCTCTGCCTGCCTCTCTGCCTACTTGTAATCTTTGTCAAATAAATAAATAAAATCTTTCAAAAAAAAAAAAAAAGACATTTTAAAAACATTTTGTAAAAACAAAAGAGGGCACTATGGAGCAGTGAATTCGGAAAAACTCTTAAATCACACTTCCAGTCTAAAATTTCAGGAATAATAAAAAAACATAAGGGGAAGGGGGCAGGCTGCATAGGTGGCTCAGTCAGTTGACCGTCAGACTCTTAGTTTTAGCGTAGGTCATGATCCAGGGTCATGAGATTGAGACCCACATCAGCTCCACACTCTGTAAGCAGTCTGCCTGAAGATTCTCTCCTCCTCCCTCTGCCTCTCTCCACACTGACACTCTCTCTGACACACTCCCTCTCATAAGTAAAACTTTTTTTTTAAATGGTTCAGCAATATTATAGATTTTACATAAAAAGGAGACTAGACAGGGGACTAGCTAACTCAGTCAGTAGAGCATATGACTCTTGTTCTTGAGGTCATAAGGTTGAGCCCCACTTGGGAGGGTAGTTTACTTTAAAAAACAAAACAAAACCAAAAAACCACGGGTGCCTGGGTGGCTCAGTTGGTTAAGCATCGGCCTAAGGACTCTAGCCATGACCCCTAGGGTCCTGGGATGGAGCCCCACATCGGGCTTTCCTTCTCAGCAGGTAATCTGCTTCTCCCTCTTCCTTTGTCCCTCCCCTAACCTGTCCTCTCTCTCTCTCAAAATAAAATCTTAAATAAATAAAATAAAATAAAATGAGACTGACTATGCAAATCCACTGAGACAGGAAGATTAGTAATTGCTTATGGTTAGTGTGGGAGGAATGGAGATGACTGCTAATGGGTATACGAGGTTTCTCTTCAGCCCGATGAACACATATCAAAATTAGATCATGGCCCTTGTTGTACAACCTTGTGAGTATACTGAAAGCACTGAATTCTTGAAGTTTTACATGTTTTATGGTATATGAATTGCATCTCAACAAAAAAATGATAAATTGAAAGAGCTAAAAGAATTAGAAAAACTAAAAATTAGAAATAAAAGAACAAATGTCAGACATGAAAAATAACCTAGAAATAACACAAGGACAGATAGCCCCAATAGTGGCATAAAGGGATGAATGAAAGAGAATGACAAATACAGACCACAAGCTAAAAAGATCCAACATACTTACATAAGAGCACTGAAAGAATAAAATCAAAGTACAAGAACAGAACAAATACTGAACAATGTAATTCAAGAAAACTTCCTTGGTTTTTAAATAGCTGTGAAACTACATACTGAAAACACACACTGCATACCTGGGGAAAAAAGATCAATAACAACCAGCAACAAAACCCAATTTATCCTGGTAAATTAGACTTTCCAGAAAAGAAAAAAGAAAAAAAATGGGGGCACCTAGCAAAAAGAACAAATAACAAATAACTGAAAAGTACACTGTCACAATTAAACAGGAATGCTATATGCCAAAAGAATATTATTACTCCATTTAAGATAATCAAGTAAAGGGGCACCTGGCTGGCTCAGTCAGGGAAGCATGTGACTCTTGATCTCAGGGTTGTAAGTTTGAGCATCACAGTGGGTACAGAGTTTACTTTAAAAAAAACTTTAGGGACGCCTGGGTGGCTCAGTCAATTAAGCTGCTGCCTTTGGCTCGGGCATAGTCCCAGGGTCCTGGTCCCAGGGTCAGGCTCCTCGCTCAGCAGGGAGGCTGCTTCTCTCTCTGCCTCTGCCTGCCACTCTGCCTGCTTGTGCTCTCTCTGAGACAAATAAATAAATAAAATCTTAAAAAAAAAAAAAAACTTCAAAGAAATAAGATAATCAAGGGAAAAATACAACCTAAGGTCATTTCTATCCAACCAGGTATAAATGTGGAAATGGTCATCAACATGTGAGAACTTTACACAGTTAACGTGTGCCATTTTTTAAAAATCTACTGTTCATTCCAACAATCAAAATGATGAAAATACGTTAATATAAAGCAGTAGTAAATAACAAGCCTCAGGAAAGATGTGGTGAGACTGAAACCCTTATACACTGTTGATCAGAATGTAAAATGGTCCAAATGCGGAGGAAGATAAATTGGCAATTCCTTAAAAACCTAAACACAGAATTAGTGTATGACTCAGCAATTCCACTCCTACATTTATTCCAAAAAGAACTGAAAACAAAAGAGTCAAACAAATACTTATTCATGACTAGTCACAGAAGCACTACTCAAGGCCAAAAGGTAGAAAACAACCCAAAGGTCCATCAGTTGATGCAAGAGTTTAAAAAAAAAAAGTGATGTTTTCCATACAGATTATTTGTCATAAAAAGCAAAAAAGTACTAACACATGCTACAATGTGAATGAAGCTAGGAAACATAATGTTTAAGTGAAAGAGGTCAGAAACAAACGAAGCAAAACACAGTTATAATGCCATTTATATGAAACATCTGGAATAGGTAAATCCATAGAGATTAAGAAAAAAATAGTGGTTGCCAGGTACAAGAGGCAAGGGAACTGCTTAATGGTTATGAGGTTTTACTTTGGAGTGATGGAAACGTTTTGTCACTAGAGGTGGTCACTGCGCAACAACATATATGTATTAAAAAATGCCAATTTGGGGTTTTTTTTTAATGCCAGAGTTTTTCATGTTTTTTTTTAAAGAATTTATTTATTTGTCAGAGATAGAGCGAGAGAAAGGGCACACAAGAAGGGGGAGCAGTAGGCAGAGGGAGAAGCATGTCCCCGCTGAGCAGGGAGCCCGATGCAGGATGATGCAGGACTAGATCCGAGGACCCGGGAATCACAACCTGAGCTGAAGACAGACGCTTAACTGAATCAGCCACCCAGGTGTCCCAGTTTTTCACTTTAAAATGGTATGTGGGGGCTCAGGTCCCTGCTTCTCCCTCTCCCTTGCTCATGCTCTAAGTTAAAAAAAATCCTCAAAAATAACAATCATAAAAATAAAAAATGTAAATTTTACCTCAAAAAAATTAATTAGAAAAAAGGCTACAATGTCAGAAATAATCCAGTTTCATTAGCTAAAAAAAAAAAAAAAAAGACTGCTGGTAAGCATTACAGACTATATGAAGGCTATAAACTAGAGCACAAGATATGACAGCTTTACACTCAGTGTACACAAAGTACAACTGGTAAAAATAACAGCACAGAGGTTGTTTCCAGTTTTTAAAAAGTATAAACTACTTAGAAATGCCTACTTGGCTCTGATTATCACAAAACATTCCACCGACAATTTCTGAGAAACACAATGGTACTCTCCTACCCCCCAGTCTCCTTAACACATACACACACAACTGTTGCTTAATAAAAATGAAAACCCGGGGCACCTGGGTGGCTCAGTGGTTTAAAGCCTCTGCCTTCGGCTCGGGTCATGATCTCAGAGTCCTGGGATAGAGCCCCACATTGGGCTCTCTGCTCAGCAGGGAGCCTGCTTCCTCCTCTCTCTCTGCCTGCCTCTCTGCCTACTTGTGATCTCTGTCAAATAAATAAATAAAATCTTTTTTAAAAAAATAAATAAATAAAAATAAAAAATAAAAATGAAAACCCTCACTTTCAAGTGGAGAGGAAAGGGGACTACAAATGTGGTTACTAGGCACATTAATATAATTCCAATTTCAGGGGCGCCTGGGTGGCTCAGTGGGTTAAGCCTCTGCCTTCGGCTCAGGTCATGGTCTCAGGGTCCTGGGATACAGCCCCGCGTCGAGCTCGAGTCGGGCTCTCTGCTCAGCAGGGAGCCTGCTTCCCTTCCTCTCTCTCTCTGCCTGCCTCTCTGCTACTTGTGATCTCTGTCTGCCAAATAAATAAATAAAATCTTTAAAAAAAAAAAAATTCCAATTTCATCTCAATTTTTTGAGGGTAACTGAGGCCATACTTCCCCAAGCAAGCCATCGATTGTGCCTAAATTTCTACCAGTAGAGTTCACATCCTAAAGAACTTACCACTCTCATCCTGCAAACAACCCAAGAGACAAGAGTAACATTCTGGGTGTTTGAGGATAGAATAGGATGAAATGTCAATTACCCAGAATTCTTGCAGCACTGTACAAAAAAAGAGCTATTGCCCACAAGTGACCCTGAACTACCCAAGAACACCAATTTCTGAATCAACAAATGAATCAAATCCAATACTATTCAGCATTAAAGTACCTCGCCTTGCTTTTTTTATAACTACTAACTCACACGTAATCCATGTACCTGTCAACTTACTGGAATAATCAGAACAAAAAGATCAGTCCATATTATTAGAATAATCAACCCCAACTTCACGTAAAAAGCAGGATCCTGAATACCCAACTTTTGTATCAACATGGATGGGACTGGAAGAGATTATGCTAAGTGTACTAAGTCAAGCAGGGAGAGTCAATTATCATATGGTTTCGCTTATTTGTGAAACTTAAGGAATAACACAGAGGACGTGGTGGGGGTAGAGAAGAGAAGTGAGTTGGGGGAAATCAGAGGGGGAGACAAACCATGAGAGACTGTGGACTCTGAGAAACAAACTGAGGGTTTTGGAGGGGAGGGGGGTGGGGGTTGGGTAAGCCTGGTGGTGGGTAATAAGGAGGGCACATACTGTATGGAGCACTGGTGTGGCACATAAACAATGAATTCTGGAACACTGAAAAGAAATAAAAATAAATTTAAAAAAAAAGCAGGATCCTGAATGGTCTCTAATTTTTACCTATAGAAGTTATCTTATAGCAACCATGATCATTTCAATGTTTAACTAAATAAATGCTAATAGAAGTGCAGAAAAATCACAGTTCAGTTTAACACCAAAATACTGGTCTAGTTACCTATTCATAGTCCCAGATACATCAACATCATTCATAAAACACTCGATGCTTAAAGGGAGGTCTGAAGCATTTGCACTCATCAATTTCTTGAGTTTCTCACACTCTTGAGACAGTCGTAATAATGCACGAATTTTGGACTTTATGTCCAGCTTGTATTTCTTCCCAAATTCTTCACAGAAGTGATTTACTAACACCTCATCAAATTTTCTGCCTCCCAGTGTTGTGTCAAATGCAGTGGCCAGAACCTTAGGGAAAAAGATGATTATTAATTCAAAAATAAACAATTTAAAATATAACTTTAATTTTAATTTTAAAAAAATATATTTAACTAATAAATTATGAGTGGGCACGTTAAAGCTGAAACAAGGAAATGTTCCACCTGTCATTTTATCACTCTGAAAAGAGACACCGTAATCCCCAATTTACAGATGATGCTACAGGCCCAAACAGATCAGATAATCTGCAGGTCCCAAAGCTAGTAAGTGGCAGAAGTGCATTTCAAAACCCAATCCCCTCAATTCCAAAATCCAAGCCCTTACTACTACACCCATCTGACTATAAGCTAAAATTAAATACCCAAGGCAAATGCACTAACATGTCATTACACAGCTCTGGTCTTATTGCGGTCACAAACCTATGAATAATACAAAGCCCTACCTCGATGCAGTTTACTACCAGGAAACATGCTAGAAGCTTAATTCACAGCAACCTGTAAAAGTCTCATTAGCTCTGATTATCCATTACCCAAAAATCCTGAGATCAGACACAAACTATATCTAATCCAATTCAATAATAGAAGGTAGGCTAAATAAAATGATTACATTCTTATGAAAAAATTAAATAAAAAATCTCTTCAAAGATGTTAAATGTCATGGGGAGATTTTAATATACTAAGTGAAGGAAAAAACAGGACACAGAACTGATTACAGTCTAATTTGTTTCAAAAAACTAAAATGAAATACAGCATCCTATTCATAGTACTAACATTGTAAATGCTTTACCACAAAAATGTCCTTCAAGTTTGGGGTGTTTTCATAGTGAGTATTTTTAGAATTAAATTTTAATTATAATTCCAAAACTGACAAATGACAGGAGATAATAAAGGACAATTTTGTTGGGGGTGGGGGAAGGCAAATAATCACAAATATACACCCAAAGCCAAAGCTAATTATGACCAGTAGCTTCTGTTTAAAAAGGTGAGGGATGCTGGATAGCTCAGTTATGTGTCTGCCTTTGGCTCCAGTTGTGATCCCAGGATTCTGGGATATAGCTCCACATGAGGCTCCCTGTTGAGCTTCTCCCTCTCTGGCTCTGGTTCCCTCTGCTTGTGCATGCTCTCTCCCTCCCAAATAGATAAAAGCTTTAACATTAAAAAAAAAAAAAAAAAGGTGAAAGTATACAATGGACTTTAGAAAGAAAGTGATTAGTGATAAATGTTTAAGTATTTACATCTGTAAAAATCATGAACCTGTTAGTTCCAACCATCTCAAAGATTCATTTTCTTTTTATTGGAAAAAGAAAAAAAAATTCTAAAAACAAAATAAATCAGATATAAAGTGAGACCAAGTCTAGTTTTCAAAATAAAAGGACTGTAATAAATAGGGTCTCAAAATGGCATCCAAACCTAACGAATACTTATTGTGAGACAGATAGACCCTCCTTACCAATCCCCAAATTTGAAGGAGAGACAACTGAGGCCTTGGCACAAAGAAACCTGGATCCCCACCCCTAGTAACTGAAGCAAACACTCAAAAACTCACTGGTTCTTAAGCAAATTCTAGATAAAATCAGCAAAAGAACTGATTTTATATCTGATTATGGAGCTGGCATATACCAGCAAATTCAAATGTGACCATGTTAACTCTTCGGCCCTCCTTTCCTTAAACACTGCTAGACTTCTCTGCGTCAAAGTGTTTTCTCCAGAGCTCTAAGATTTCCAAAAATCTAGAATGTCACTCTCAGATGATTTCTTTTTGGGGATTCAAGTTTTAGTCCCCACACTCTTTTCCCAGAACACTCAAAACCTTAAGATCAAGAAAACAATACTTTTGTCTTTAATCCTCAGTATAAAAAAAAAATACACAAAGGGACTACCTGTTAAAGAATCCTAATAAGCCTACAGGGTAAACATTATTTTCCAAAAATCATAGATTAGAAAAATAAGAATCAGAAATCTCAAGAGCTTTTTCTTCAAGGTCTATGCTCTTTGCTTCACACCATGCCAACTCTTGAAAATTACAGCTTCTACCCTACTTCTACATACCTGGCTCTAGTTTAGATGGCTCATGCCAAGTTTCCATTAATGGAACAAAATTTTTAAAGTTATTTTTTCAACTACTCCCATAAATTCCTCATTACCATACACTTGTAATAAAGTTTTCCAGAAATAATATACTTACTTTAAGTTTTCCTTTATTAAACGCACATACAGAAACTTGGTAAGAAGAATGCCCCATGTCTACAAAAACTACATTTCTTGGTTTCTCTTCTAGGGCAGGAAGATCTTGCTTATAGATTCCATAGGCAAGAGCAACTACATAAGAAAAAAATTAAATTCAATGTAACATTATCATTTAAATAGTACATTAAAAATTCACTTTAAGTTAAAAAAAAAAAAAAAACTTAAACAATGAATAGGACTGCATCCCAGGCTATGTTTTACAACGAATCAAATTCTTCAAATGCTTTGCAGAATGTATTCATGAGGAGCAGTTACTTCAAAGAATTAAATGTTGAGGGGCGCCTGGGTGGCTCAGTGGGTTAAGCCTCTGCCTTCGGCTCAGGTCATGATCTCAGGATCCTGGGATGGAGCCCCGCATCGGGCTCTCTGCTCAGCAGGGAGCCTGCTTCCTCCC
Organism: Lutra lutra; assembly: GCF_902655055.1. Classification (NCBI taxonomy): domain Eukaryota; kingdom Metazoa; phylum Chordata; class Mammalia; order Carnivora; family Mustelidae; genus Lutra; species Lutra lutra. The sequence goes on along the minus strand of NC_062282.1, from coordinate 72,445,659 downwards.
CTCTCTCTCTGCCTGCCTCTCTGCCTACTTGTAATCTTTCTCTCTGTCAAATAAATAAATAAAATTTTTAAAAAATTAAAAAAAAAAGAATTAAATGTTGACATTCACTGAGACCTCCTTAACGTTTCCAGTTTCTCATTCCAAAGACTTTGGCAATTTTTCCCAACTACTTCCCTTACTTTTCCAAACATATTTTCCAGGATTTCTTTCTTATACTCTTGCATCATCTCAACATTCCCATGAATCTCTCCCTGAGATGGTGCTTTACAGGTTACAACCCATTAAAGGGCTGGAGGGTGCCTGGGTGGCTCAGTGGGTTAAGCCTCTGCCTTAGGCTCGGGTCACGATCTCAGGGTCCTGGGATGAGTTCTGCATCGGGCTCTCTGCTCAGCAGGGAGCCTGCTTCCTCCTCTCTCCCTCTGCCTGTGTCTCTGTCTACTTGTGATCGCTCTGTCAAATAAATAAATAAAATCTTAAAAAAATAAAAAATAAAGGGCTAGAGAGGGAGCCTGGGTGGCTCCTTTGGTTAAGCGACTGCTTTTGGCTCAGGTCATGATCCTGGAGTCCCGGGATCGAGTCCCGTATCGGGCTCCCAGAGTCTGCTTCTCCCTCTGACCCTCCCACTTTTTTTTTTTTTTTTAAGATTTTATTGATTTATTTTGACAGACAGAGATCACAAATAGGCAGAGAAGCAGAGAGAGAGAGAGAGAGGAGGAAGCAGGCTCTCCGCTGAGCAGAGAGTCCAATGCGGGGCTCGATCCCAGGATCCCAGAATCATGACCTGAGCCGAAGGCAGAGGCTTTAACCCACTGAGCCACCCAGGCGCCCAGTGACCCTCCCACTTCTCATGCTCATTCTCTCTCACACATAAATAAATGTTTTTAAAAATTTCAAATGTTTATAAAGGGCTGGAGAAAAGGCCGATCTATAAACTGACACACTGTGAACACACTGTGAACACACAATAACTGTGTTACTTTCCAAAGGAGGATGTGATTAAGTACTAAAGTAAGTGCTATGTGGATAAAGAAAAAGCACTGGTCAGATAAATTCTTTATGTGTGACACAGTATCCAAAAATACTATGGCACATAAGTATAAGTGCTGCAAGCAAAATAGAAAACAAGAAACCCCAGGGTTTTTAAGATGGCAGAAACTTCAACATTCACCAAGTCACAGATGCTAACAGTCCCTTACCTGCAGTTGTTTCATTCATTAATCGCAGGCAATTAAGGCCAGCAATTTGTGTTGCATCCATCACTGATCGTCTTTCTGCATCAGTATAGAAACAAGGAACCTACAAAAAGATTTGAAAGTTTCTTTTATTAGGGAGTCTTCATTTAAAATACACCTGCTAAAACACAGAAAAATCTAGAAACGCCCTCAAATGTCTAGAGCAATTTATTCCGTATGTGATCAAGAAGTATTTCAAACCAGTAGGGAAAAGTCAGAATATTCAATAAGTAGTGTTGGAACAAATGGATAACCACATATAGAAAAAATCAGGTACCATCCCTACTGCACACCTCATACCAAAATACATTTCAAATCAAAGATTTAACAGTTAAAAAAAAAGATGAGTACCAGAAGGAAAGGGAGTCTTTACCATCAGAGTAGGAAGAAATTCTGTAAACGTAACACAAAATACAGAAGAAAAAAAGGGGAGAAAAGATTAATATATTTGAACAGCAATGTAACAAGACAGATGGTAACTACACTGTGGTGAACACAGTATAATGTATAAACTTGTCAAATCACTAGGATGTACCCTGAAACTAATGTTACATTGTATGTCAACTATAAACAGTTTTTCATGAAGATTAATATATTTGACTCAAAAAAATTAAAAAAAAAAAAATGGGATAAATACTTGCAACTCATAACATAAAATGATAGAGCTAATCTAATATATATGAAGAACCACCAATCAAAAGGTAGACCCATAAACTCAAAATGAGCAAATAGGAATGTTTTACAGGAAAGAAATGCAGAAGGGCTCTTAAATTTAAAAATGTTTTCAACTTCAGCTAAAGAATGAAACATTAAAATGACATACACTTTCATAGCATTATTCACCTATTAGAGAATTTAGCTAACACCCCAATAAGCTGTGCTGGTGAGGCTGTTATCCAAAAAGTCCTCTTATACACTGCAGGAAGAAGCGTGAGTACGAATTCTTTAAAGGGCAATTAAACAACTGTGGTTAAAATTACAAATACATTGGACGCCTGGGCAGCTCAGTTGGTAAAGCCTCTGCTTTCAGCTCAGGTCAGGTTATGATCCCAGGGTTCTGGGACTGAGTCCCACAATGGGCTCCTCCGTCAATGGGGAGCCTGCTTCTCCCTCTGCCTGCCACTCCCCCTGCCTGTACTCTAGTGCTCTCTGACAAATAAATAAACAAATCTTAAAACAAGAATCACAAATACACATACCGTTTGTCCTAGCCTTGTACTTCTAGGAATTTAACCACTAAGTCCTATAAACTTATCACATAAAAGCAAAATCTTACCTGTTAAAGTTTATTCAAAGCAATAGCAATTTTTTTTTAATTCTTTACAATTAAAAAAAAAAAGGAGGGGGCACAGCTGGGTGGCTCAGTCAGTTTACCTTACAACTCTTTATAAGAGTTGTATACTTACAACTCTTATAAACTCTTACTTTTTTGTATACTTACAACTCTTATACTTACAACTCTTATAAACTTATAAACTCGTATACTTACAACTCTTATAAACTCTTACTTTTTTGTATACTTACAACTCTTATAAACTCTTACTTATAAACTGGCTCAGTCAGTTTACCTTACAACTCTTTATAAGAGTTGTATACTTACAACTCTTACAGAGTTGAGTTCTTAAGAGTTGTAAGTAAGAGTTATGAACTCAGGTTTGTGTGCTCAAGCCCCATGCTGGGCTCTGTACTCAGCAGGGAGTCTGCACCCACCCCGCCCAGAGATGGATTCTCTCCCCTCTGCTCCTCCTCCCACTCACATGCATGCTCTCTCAAATAAATCTTTAAAAAAATAAAATATGTTGGGGCCCCTGGGTGGCTCAGTGGGTTAAAGCCTCTGCCTTCGGCTCGGGTCATGATCCCAGGGTTCTGGGATCGAGCCTCGCATCAGGCTCTCTGCTCGGCAGGGAGCCTGCTTCCTCCTCTCTCTCTGCCTGCTTCTCTGTGATCTCAGTCTGTCAAATAAATAAATAAAATCTTAAAAAAAAAAATAAAATAAAATAAAATATGTAAATTAAAAAAAAAAAGGAAGCAACCGCAGGTCCAACAAAAATAGACTAAAGAGGGGCGCCTGGGTGGCTCAGTCATTAAGCAGCTGCCTTCGGCTCAGGTCATGATCCCAGGGTTCTGGGATTGAACCCTGCCATCGGGCTCCCTGCTCTGCGGGAAGCCGCTTCTCCCTTTCTCCCTCCCTCTGCTTGTGTTCCCTCTCTCGCTGTGTCTCTGACAAATAAATAAATAATCTAAAAAAAAAAAAAAAAAAAAAGACTAAAGAGATTTCAGTACATGCATCAACTGGAATACTATACTCTGCAGCCACTGGAAAGAACAAAGCCCTTCTTCACCACTAAGAAAGATATAAAAGATAAAGTGTCTAAAATTGATCAAAAGAGAAATGAAACTAAAAAAGTATATATATACATATTTACTTGGATACACAAAAATATCTGGAAAGATGTGTAACCAAGTAATAAAATTAGTAACATCTGGGAAGAAAAAACTTCCTTCTAGGTAAGCAGAGAGTGCTGAAGCTTCCCATGCATGCATTTTATTTTTGAACACTGAGGGTACTATTACCTTTGCAAAAAATGAAAATTATGTTTTAACAATGATCAATTCATAAATAAAGCAAAATACCCCCAAGCTCTATTTGTATAACAATGAGACATACCATAACAGCCAAGAGCTAGGGTAGTCAATGTGCAGCAGAGTTTGCACAGAGGCCAGAGGCAGCTATCCTTAGAGGCCTGATGAAAAGGTTAGCTCTTTTCCAGCACTGAGGAACTTAAATGATAAACAGGTCACTAAACAGAAAGAAAATTTTCCCTAAAAGACAAGAGAGGCTCACTACACTTAAACTTTTGTACAACATAATTTATGCTACATAGCTACTTTCCTTCTAGGAGTCTAGAATTTTGGTATGGGTTAGGTACAAGGTGCCTAAATGACTGACCTCCAGTTAGAAACCCTGGACTCCTAGGCTCAGGCAGAACTTGTCAGGTATTACTACAACTTGCTACTAGAAGAATTAAGTGCATCCACTATGACTCTCCTGGAAGGGGATTCTTAGAAGTTTGTGCCTAGTTTCCTCCAGAAACTGCCCCTGTACCTTTCCCTTTGTTGATTCTGCTTTGTATCTTCTCACCGTAATAAATCTTAGCTATAGGTATGGCAATATGTTGAGTTCTACAAATTCTCCCTAAAAAGTCACTGAAATTCAGTATAGTCATGAGGACCCCTAACACATGACTTAATACATCACCTTTTGACTTGATCTCAAATGCTGGAAAACCCACCTGGGCATTCTGCCATTGTACGTGAGTTTCACTTCTATACTGAGCATAACTGAGAATCAAAGTTAGGGCACTAGTTGGGGGAAATGAGGACAAACTTGAAAATACAATAGTTAGGGAAAGAAAGAAATGCACCTAAGAAACACAATGCCTGCATTAAATATGAGCTCTTAAGAAAAGTAGCACCTTTATCCTTTGCGTCCCCAGAATATAGCACACAACCATAATCCAAATTCTTCCTAACAAATGTCAGTTCTACTTTACTAGATAACCAAGAACAAAGGAATCTACCTGACAACAGACTGCAGGGTAAAAGTCACTTAACAGCCCTTGCTTTGCCAATGAATACACCAATACAAAGACAAAAAAGACCACGGAACTAAGATATTAACAACTGCAGAACAGGAGATTCCACTGCAAAGCTAGTAAATCCAACCCAAATTTTAACAGCTCCTAAGGATGCCATTTTCCTACAAGCATACAACTATAGAGTCAGGCTTTCATCTTAAAAGGGATATGGAAAAGACAAGGTTTGTCTACTGCTGCCCTGCCTTTAGTTCTAAACACAGGACAAGCAAAAATACAGTGAAATTAAGAAAACGTTTCTAATTGTGAGTATCCAACTAATTCAACAAACAAGTGGCTATCACATGCCAGGCACTAGGCGAGGTACTAAAAGGAATCCAGGGGCAGTGGGTTTTGAGGTAAGCCTTCAAACAGGGAAAACAGAGAAGGGCTGAGTAAAAACTAGGGGGCAGAAAAGAATACTCAAGAAAATGGAAGACTAGTTTGATGAATTCTTAAAATAATCTCTAAAATCGAAGGCAAAAAGCAATTTTATTTGCAACTGACAACATTCTTGTCTCTTATTTCTTAAGTACCCAGTAAAACACAGGGATCAAACTCACCGAAACAACACAGTCCACAACAGGCTTCTTAAGAACACTTTCTGCAGTCTCCTTCAGTTTGGACAAAAGCATAGCAGTCACTTGCTCTGTAGTAAAATTTCGCTCTTCCTCCATATATTTTACCTGCAATAAAACAACAAAAGGATCTAAACTTATTCAAGTTTTTCATGATCTAAATGCCTAAAATGAGCATGTCTAACACATCATCAATGGAACAGTATCTCAACAAAGAACTGAAAAACACTAGTCTGGGAAGCAAAAACAACTTGAATGTCACTTTTAGCATTTTAACATGTTTATCAAACACCAATACCTGAAGATAAGAACCATTACGTAAACAGCATGCTGTGACCACCAACAAAAAAACTGAGATCCCTTGTGCAGAAACAAACTTGTAGAGCTCACCATGGCCCACACTGCACCTCCATAAACAGGTCTGGTGGTGAACACTCTGCCACCTGGCATACTAGATGGGTTTTACTTTGTTTACCGTGTTGACTTTAGGATCATTTCCAAAATTAGGATCCAGTCTAGCCTGAGGTCACAGTTTTTGTCACTTTGTTTACTAATGTAGGCCCAAGACATAGAACAAACCTGACCCAATAAATACTTGAATTAGAGGATAAATGAAAAAAGCTTCAAGATATCCTACCCTGCATAAAAGTATGCAACTTGGAGAAGGGCTACAAACTTTAAATGCTCAAAGTCTGGCTTGGACAAGCCCCATCCCACATGCCCATAGTCCCCAAATATAATCCACACCTGAAAACGTAACTCTCTTCTCTCAGCAGCTACTCCGTGTGAACCTGAACACCACCTTCTCTTAAACTCTTCACTTCTGAGCCCAATCCTAATTTATTCTGATTCAGAATCTAGTAGTCCCTTACTTTACTGTATGATAAAGATGGTAAAGCACCCCTCCCCATAAGCCTCTTCTTCCCTGCTATCTGCTTAATTCTTAGTCTATTCCTCCTCTCTTGTACTCAGATCTACTTGTTCCCCAGATCTTCTCCCTCATCTCTTCCTTCTTTGGCTCTTACAATGCTTTAGACTAAATCTACCAATACCAAATCCTATTTCTTTCCTGCCTGTAAGTATCCTCCATCTACTCACCTCCTTTTTTTCCCCCTTTTTCCTTCTCCTGTACTCCAGATGTATCCATTACTAGCCATTCAAACTGTTCTGAGATCATCCACAGATATTCAGTAAACCCAGTCAGTCATCATTCTCCCGTTATCAGAATACTTCACTTCTAAATTCAATTGAGTACTCAAGAGCACAACCCACTACCTTTTTTCTCACAATTCTCATCATCTCTTGGCTTTTGAGCCTGGTCCCACCATCCTGACTTCTCCAGATGCAGTATCTCAAGCACCAAATCCTCCCTTGTTAATCTCAGTTGCCTCTTTTGTAGGATCAGTTTGCTGCATGCTTCACAAACTCTTCTAGATGTCCCAGAAATAGCAAAGGATAAATTCCATTTTCCCCAAAAGAACACCTCTTTCCAACCTAAGTGCTATTGTCAAGAGTATGACCACACATCTGGTTAGTAACTGTGAAGTGTTAAGTTCTATGCATGGCATCCCAGAAGTCATTCACTAAAATCACATCAGAAAGACTGATCCATCAGTAAACAATACAAGCAGCAATGACAATGTTATCTTCAAACTACCACTACCCTGCTATCCAACCCATTTTAACAGTGCCACCTATTGCTCCCAATCAAAATCCAGATTATTCAAAAAAGGCCAAATGGTCTTTCCTACCCAACCTTCTCCTAAACACTTGTGAACATTTTCACAACTTGAACTCAGAATGGTACAGATATATATTGACCTGATATAATAAAACACTGTATTTTAATTTTAAGGCATCACTCTGAGACTTTACCTTTATCCCTGTTAAACCAGTAGGCAGTTGCACAATATCATATGCAAGGTTAGATTTTTCTGCTTCCACAAATGGATCAGAGAATGCTCGGCCATGGAATCTTTTAAATCCCTGGACTGTGTTCTTTGCATTGGAAATTACCTAAAAATAAAGAACATCAGAATCAGGGTGAAAAGACTAAAAGCAATTAAATTAGGAGGAAAAAAAATTCAACAGCCTCAGATTAAACTAGCAGCATTTTAACTCCACAAGGTTTCCTTCTGAATTTCATTTTCTTTAGCACTACACATTTCTGCATGATGCCTGCTCACGTATGAAGTGAGGAATGACGGACTTGTTCAGACCACAGTGGCAAGGATGGCACTAGAGCCCAGCTTATCCTAATTCTCCATTAAAAACGGGTCACTGTAGGGGCGCCTGGGTGGCTCAGTGGGTTAAGCCGCTGCCTTGGGCTCAGGTCATGATCTCAGGGTCCTGGGATCGAGCCCCGCATCGGGCTCTCTGCTCGGCAGGGAGCCTGCTTCCTCCTCTCTCTCTGCCTGCCTCTCTGCCTGCTTGTGATCTCTCTCTGTCAAATAAATAAATAAAATCTTAAAAAAAAAAAAAAAAACGGGTCACTGTACATGTACGAAGGTATTCTTCTGTTCTTAAACTTCTCATTAACATTTACATAAATGAGTTTTAACTTTTAAAAATTACAGTTTTATCATAATTTGTGATTCAAACTTTCCAGGAGTCAATTTAGCAATACCAATTCAGAAATTCTAGTGGAAGGAACTTTGCAGGAAAAAAGAGACAGTAAGTACATAAAGATAAATGTAAAAAGATAGTGACCAAATGCTATTTACAACAGCAGAAGACTGGAGACAGCCTAGACAGTCAATTAGCAGAAGACTGGGCAAATAAATGATATATCCATATAGTGGGTAGCACTGTTTTAGAAAGTTGGAAGACAAGTTATCTATATGGTAGGATCTCACTTTTGGAGTGGGGGAAGCATTTAAATCCGTAAAAAACAGTACAGAAGGTTATACATTAAGATACTAACAGTGATGTTTGGATAAAGGGAGCACATGTAACTTCCAAAATGAGGTCTGAACTCATGACCCTGAGACCAAGACCTGAGCTAGATCAAGAGTCAGAAGCTTAACTAAGGAAGCCAACCAGGGGCTCCTGCTTATGCTAATGAGCTAATAGCTATACAGCTAATACCTATAAAAAGCTATGTGCTTCTCACTCAAGCACAGGAAACTAGGGATCAGGCCTGTTTCTCAGCTGTTCACCTAGCAACTGTCGTATTAGGCACATAATGGGCACTGAAATAGTTGCTGAAGGGAAAGATGGACAAAGCAGAGAAATAAGTCATTTTAGGAAAGAAAAAACAAAACTCTACCTGGCTTTTAGCTGCTGCTCCAATTGAACGATTCTTAGGACCAAAAGAAATGCAAGCCCTAGGGAGGGGAAAAAAAAACATTTAAGCACCAAACCTTACTGAACCATTACATCCAATAGGACAACATCACCATAGCAAGCATCTGAGCCTTAGCTAAAAAGCCACATATTGTAAAAGCACACAAGAAGTCTATGATTTTGACCTCTCCACTGAGTAAAACTGTCCATGAGAATGCCTAACTGTGGAACCTAAGGCCCCTTACTATCCCAACCCCAACCATACTTTCCACCTGCATCTCAGGCACAACACAACTTAGTCTTCCCATCCTCCTGCTTTGCTCAGACCACTTTTGCCACCTGAATGCTCCAGTCCTTCTATATCTCACTCACTCTCCAGCAGGATTACCCACTTTGTGAGGCCTTCCCAATGGCCCTAAAGTAAAACTCAAATCATTTTTATCTCTTAAAATTTATTAGAATTGGGACGCCTGGGTGGCTCAGTTGGTTAAGCAGCTGCCTTCGGCTCAGGTCATGATCCCAGCGTGCTGGAATCGAGTCCCGCATCCGGCTCCTTGTTCGTCAGGGAACCTGCTTCTCCCTCTGCCTCTGCCTGCCATTCTGTCTGCCTGTGCTCACTCTCTCTCCCTCTCTCTCTCTGACAAATAAATAAATAAAATCTTTAAAAAAAAAAAAATTTATTAGAATTGGATACAGAATACCTCCTTCTCAATATATGTTCTACTGTACAGAGTGGCTCTAGGTAATATTCTCCCTTGAAGTCTGGTAAATCTACATCTGCCATCAACAGTAAAAATTGCTTTGTACATCTTGAAAAGCTAAATAAAAGTTTGTCTCAGTTCAAATTCAACACTGGTTTGAATTGTGGGGGTCCACTTGTAACATGGGTATTTTGTGATATCATACTGTAAATATCGTACTTTCTCTTCCCTATTATAAGAATATAGTATATAATACATATACAAAACGTGTTATTCAATTGTTTCTGTTATCAGTAAGGCTGCCAGTCAACAGTACACTCTTAGCAGTTAAGTTTTTGGTTAGTCAAGTTACATGTAAATTTTCAACTACGCAGGGGACTGTCACTCATAACCCCAAAATTATACAAGAGTCAATTGTATTCATCCTGTTTTGGCTCATACACACACACCGTACAATACCAATTTTACAAAATAATCGACTGCCACTACTGCAATGTCCATCTTCATCACACGATACAACAAACAAGGCCTCAGACAAAGTATTAACTCCTGCAAAGTATGGGGAAAGTCCACGCTTTACACTGTATAAGAAAACATTAATATCCTTTCACTACAAAGCAACTCTCAAATTCTAAAAAAAAAATTCTGTAACAGTAAGCCTATTGCACTGAAGAAAATCCTTAGCTCTTCCACTTTGTCATCGACTATGGATTTGAATACACTGGCAGTCAAGAGTTGACTGCAGAATTAGTATGAATCTGTCCAAATCCTTTCTCTGCCTTTCTAGCAGTGTGAATTTTGTTGCTTAATCTCTCTGAAATCCTATCCGCTCAACTCTAAAATGGGGAAAATTAGGGCATCGGCCTCAGCAGCTGAGGAGAAGGTGGGGAGATGGCTCCCTCTCCTATCAAACACAAAGACCACTCTGAGAGAAGTCCAAGGATCATGCTGAAGAGAAAGGGGCTCCCAAGGAATGGAGTGAGAAGGATGGCGACAGGGATAAAACTTGGAAGAAAAAGAACACCTGCAGGGGTGGCAGCAGCACCAGGTCCCAGTCCAGCCCCATCTCAGGCACCAGCACAGGCCTGAGCAGTGGCTCAAGCTCCTCTTCTGTGCCCAACTGCTGAGGAAGTTCCAGCATGTCCTACAGCTCCAATTCCAGCAGCTCCTCTAGCCCAACCAATACCTCTGGGTACTGGCATGACAACAGGGGGCTTTCCCGCTCCAAATCCAAACCACCCAAAAGAGATGAAAGGAAAGGAAAATGTGGACTTCTTCCCCTAAACCAGCCGAAGTGTATGTCAGGAGGCTCACTAGGAATGTGAGCAGGGACCACATCATGGAGATTTTCCCCACCTCTGGGAAAATTAACAGGACTGACATGCCTGTAAAAGGATGTCTCCCTTCCCCCACCTATCTGTCTAAAAGCTATGCATATGTGGAGTCAGAAGATACAGATGAGGCCGAAAAGGTGCTTAAGGACAAAGATGGAGGATAAATCAATGGCCAGGAGATCACTATCACCACTGTGCTGGCTCCCTGGCCTACACCACAGCCCAGGCAATTCAGCCCTCCAAGGAAAATGCTGCCACCACCCCTCACATGGCACCAGTCATGCCCATGGATGAGAGATTGAGTTCTCAGAGGGGTAGCCTCACTGTGCACGGGGCAATGTCACTCCCCTGGCTGCTGCCACAGTAGCCACTCCAGCTCCAATTCCTCCCAATAAACAGAGCCATGGAAGCTCTGTGTCCTATAACTTCTGTTTCATCCACTTCAGTCTGGTCACTTTTCTGGCCAAAGGAGGATTTGGTAAGAAACAAATTCCTCACTCGGGAAAGCTTTGAAGACCGTAACTGAGATATACTCTCTGAAAGCAAAGTTCCAGCTGCAGGAGTGTTACTGGTTTGGGGTTGAGCCTGTAAAGACGCTCTCCAGTTTTCTGGCTAGAAAGTTCCCACATATTCAGCTTCTTAGAATCAATTTAGTGGCAAAGCCAGCAGGGACACAGGGTAGCAGTGTGGTCCCAGCCTGCAGGTACAGGGTCTAGTCTGGTGGCCTAATCATGGCCTTGCTTGTTGGTATGTAGAGTATCTAAGAAAAAGGAAAAAGTGTCTCAGGAAAATGCAGCTGCTGTTCCTGCTAGCCTGGCCCTGCTCTCCTGGCCCCATCCTCTTCCAACCTCTAAGATTAAACATCCCGTGTTAGTCACCAAAAATGTTCTACTTTTACATGTACTCATGCACACACACCCACATCCCAGGTCTCCCTTTTTCTCTGAAATTGAATGAGCCAGTTGAGATTTCACCTGAGGTGAAATCAAGAGCTGTGCTGGGTCATCCCAGACCCCTCTGTTCCACCTATTCTTCATGGGGGTCTTGCAGGTGACACTGGCAACATAAACACTGCTTTTTTGGCTTTCATTGTACAGTCAATACTATAAATTTTTTGTTTTGAGTCTTATAAACTTCTAGCATTTTAAGCACTGCTGTGTTTACACTTTGTCGTACAGTCTGAAAGGACTGTGTTGAATAAACCAGAGATTTGAATGCAGACCAGGAAAAAAAATAAAAATAAACAAAATGGGGGAAATTACAGCACCTACGTCATATGCCTCCTATAAAAATTAAATGTGTTGATCAACTTCTACTATATATATACATATACTTTTTTAGAGCGGCTTTGGGGCAGAGGGAAAGGGAGAGAAAATCTTAAGCAGGCTCCATGCCCAGCACTGAGCCCAACACAGTAGTAAGAACTGCTCTGAACATCTTGAAGAGCTAAATAAAAGTTTGTCTCAGCTATGACCCAGCAATTGCACTGCTGGGTATTTACCCTAAAGATACAAACGTAGTGATCCGAAGGGGCACGTGCACCCGAATGTTTATAGCAGCAATGTCTACAATAGCCAAACTATGGAAAGAACCTAGATGTCCATCAACAGACGAATGGATAAAGAAGATGTGGTGTATATACACAATGGAATACTATGCAGCCATCAAAAGAAATGAAATCTTGCCATTTGCAACGACGTGGATGGAACTAGAGGGTATCATACTTAGCGAAATAAGTCAATCGGAGAAAGACAACTGTCATATGATCTCCCTGATATGAGGGAGAGGAGATGCAACATGGGGGGTTAAGGGGGTAGGAGAAGAGTAAATGTAACAAGGTGGGATTGGGAGGGAGACAAACCATAAGTGACTCTTAATCTCACAAAACAAACTGAGGGTTGATGGGGGGAAGGGGGTTGGGGGGGTTGTGGACATTGGGGAGGGTATGTGCTATGGTGAGTGCTGGGAAGTGTGTAAACTGGGCAATTCACAGACCTGTACCCCTGGGGATAAAAAATATATTATATGTTTATTAAAAAAATTTAAAAAAAAAAAAAGTTTGTCTCAGTTCAAATTATAGCTCACAGCCCTGAGATTGTGACCTCAGGTGAAATCAAGAGTTAAAAACTTAACTGAGCTACCGAGGTGGCCTATGTTGATCCCCTTTTAAAGGGTTTATATCAGAGACTGGCACATCATAAATAATAAAATAAAATACTAGCCATTATTATTGCGCCACTGAAGCCCTGGTCTGAGTTTCATACAAAAATATACTAACTAGTTTGCCATGAAAGTTCTGCTTCACCTCCCCAAACTATCCATTAAAATCCAGTCTGCCATCTTCAAAATCATCTACCCATGAGGAATAAAGTCCTTTCATTCACAAAGAACAACTGAATGAGGGTCAATATGTCAAACTACACAAATTGAAGGGTTTTTAGAAACAAAAGCTTTACATAAGAAAACCTAAAAATTTAAATGTGAAGAAAGGCCAAAAGATTAAGTCAAATATTAGAGCCCATTTTAGAACCTAGGCCAGTGCTTTCCAGTTAGTATAAGCTCTCTGCAGAAAATTAGAAAACAAAAAATATGACAAAGAAAAGAAACATTATCTGTAATTCCACAACCACCACCCCCCCACCATGGATGGCCACCATAAGCATTTAAGTAAATAGTCCTATGCTATTCTAATAAATATAATAAATCCTTAAAAAAGTAATAATAATGGGGCACCTGGGTGGCTCAGTGGGTTAAAGCCTCTGCCTTCAGCTCAGGTCATGATCCCAGGGTCCTAGGATCCAGCCCCGCATCGGGCTCTCCGCTCCGCAGGGAGCCTGCTTCCTCCCCTCTCTCTCTCTGCCTGCCTCTCTGCCTACTTGTGATCTCTCTCTGTCAAATAAATAAAATCTTAAAAAAAAAAAAAAGTAATAATAAGCTAAATACCCTCAATTCAGTTTGTGTCTCCTCAACATACAATCTGAGGGGTGCCTGCATGGCTCAGTCAGTGTCTGCCTTCAGCTCAGGTCATGATCCCGAGGTCCTGGGATCAAGCCCGGCATCTGGCTCCCTGCCCAGTGGGAGGGCTGCTTCTCCTTCCTCTCCCACTCCCCCTGCTGTGTTCCCTCTCTCACTGTACCTCTGTCAAATAAATAGAACTTTTAAAAAAAAAAAAAAAGAATATGATCAAAAAATCTTCAATGGCTGAATTACTCCACTAGGATTTTTACATGGAACAAGATAATAAAGTAACTTATCTACTACTCCCCACTCACCAGCAACTTTAAAAATGTGCACATAGCCTGCATCCAATCTTTATGGCAGGAAGCCTCTCTTTCAACCAAGCAGGTCAAGCTCCCACACCTTTCATACACCTTTCATATGTCATATGTGCTTAGCAACCTATGTTTGATTTTCCCAAATACTCAGAGATAAGAACTATTATTGTCCAATTTTATAAATGAAGATCTGATTCAAGCCAAGTTAATGCATCCAGAAAAATAACTCGTAAATATAAGCATCCAAGATTCAAAATCAGGACTACCGGACTCCAAATCCCATATATACCTATTTTTTTTTAAAGATTTTATTTATTTATTTGACAGAGAGAGATCACAAGTAGATGGAGAGGCAGGCAGAGAGAGAGAGAGAGAGGGAAGCAGGCTCCCTGCTGAGCAGAGAGCCCGACGTGGGACTCGATCCCAGGACCCTGAGATCATGACCTGAGCCGAAGGCAGCAGCTTAACCCACTGAGCCACCCAGGCGCCTCCCCATATATACCTATTTTTGTACTGCCTAGCAAACCAATTAGATTTATTCCTACTTCTATACCTTCACATAGACCATCCCAAATCTTTCATCCATGTATTTTAATCCTATGTGTTCAAGTCCCACCCCTGCCTTTCCTCATCACTCCCCTCCCCACGGACACTCCTCATCACTCTCCTCCACACTGACACTTTCAGTCTGTACTTAACAACCCTTCCATGACTGTTCTTATTCTATTTGCCACTGCTTTATATCACTCAATTTTCCACCTAGAATGGTTCTATCTCTAGACAGCAGGAATCTTTTTACCTTATACTTCCTCTCTATGCCACACAATTCCAAGTCAATGCTGTTAAAAACAGACACTTGCTACCTGACTGGCATTACTTTCCCTCCACTCCCTAATACAGGTTGGTATTACAGGAAGCTAATTTAAATTAAGTTCAAGGGGCGCCTGAGTGGCTCAGTGGGTTAAAGCCTCTGCCTTTGGCTCAGGTCATGATCCCAGGGTCCTGGGA
Organism: Lutra lutra; assembly: GCF_902655055.1. NCBI lineage: Eukaryota > Metazoa > Chordata > Mammalia > Carnivora > Mustelidae > Lutra > Lutra lutra. The sequence goes on along the minus strand of NC_062282.1, from coordinate 72,430,611 downwards.
TCAAGCCCCACGTCCGGCTCTCTGCTCAGCAGGGAGCCTGCTTCCCCTTCTCTCTGCCTGCCTCTCTGCCTACCTGTGATCTCTGTCAAATAAATAAACAAAATCTTTTATAAATAAATAAATAAATAGATAGATAGATAAAGTTCAAGACTCCCCTGTTGTAATCTGTAAGCCCTAGAAATAATCTTTTTAGGCCAGAGAATAACACTGTTCTCCCTTTCACGGGTAAGAGATACTACTGACCAAATATTTATGCACATTCTAATGGGATGTTATGAACAGCGGCAATCAACACAGATCTTTAAAAGGCACAGCTTCACATTTATAAGAATGTGTAGAACTGCTCTTGGAACATTCAGAACAGCTGCTGCTCTAGTTCTCTTTCTTAACCAATACAAGAAAATGAGTTTATCAGAGAACCCACAAGAATACTGAGACTATCAAATAAAAGATTTAAGCAAAACTGGCATGGAAAAGAATACATCAGTCAGAGTATCCTCTGCATACTTCCTTACCCCTAAGCTAGAAAGTACCCCAGGAAACTAACGTCAAACAGACCAAACAACTCACACTTAATACACAGTTCCTAAAGCACACCAAATTCTCTAATCAATAAGATCTGCATATTAAAAGCTATAAATTATGACCTCTTCAGGCTAATTTCAATAGTTTTCATTTTATTATCCCAACATATAGTCTATTAATGAGGAGGATTAATAAAAAAATACAAAAACGTAGTAACAGCAATATTAGAAAATATGTGGGCAATATATACTGTGTCCAGGTTTTCCTAAACACCTTATATAGTGTTAGCTCATTATAATCTTCACTCTGCCCACTGAATCACTTATCTTCCTGTTAGAAATTAACCCCTTAAATTTGTGTAAAGTACCCTGGCAATAGTACTTTAAGAACATAGAGCTGACCCTTGAACAACACAGGTTTGAGACGTGTGGGTCCACTTATGCATGGATTTTCCAATACAAACAACTGTATAAACGTCTTTATGATTTTAATAACATTCTTTCTCTAGCTTATCCTTAAGAATACAGGATAGATTGGGGTGGGGTTATGGACATTGGGGAGGGTATGTGCTATGGTGAGTGATATGAAGTGTGTAAACCTGGCGATTCACAGACCTGTACCCCAGGGATAAAAATATATTATATGTTTATAAAAAATAAAATTAAAAAAAAAAAGAATACAGGATAGAATACATATACAGAATATGTGTTAATTGACCATTTACACTGTCAGTAAGGCTTCTGGTCAACAGCAGGATACTGGTGGTTCAGTTTTTTGGAATCAAAAGTTTCTATACACAGGTTTCCAACTGCACAGAAGTCAGTGTCCCAAACCCCACAATGATGTACAGGGTCAACTGTATATTCTTTGCCCTAGCAAATTCACGTCGAGCTCTATCCAACAGAAATAAAAATATTAACAAGTAAACCCAACTATAAAAGACTACTGTTCAATTAACAACCTGTAATTACAAAAGTTAGAAATAACCTGTTCGGGGGGGAAAAAAAGTTAACAGCCATAATAAAGAATATTATACATTTAAGAAGGTAGGTTCGTATTTACTTACTCTGAAAGAAGTCTAAAATATATGTAAAGAAAATTTACAAAATACAGTATGTTGGGGCACCTGGGTGGCTCAGTGGGTTAAGCCTCTGCCTTCAGCTCAGGTCATGATCTCAGGATCCTGGGATGAAGCCCCACATCGGGCTCTCTGCCCAGCGGGGAGCCTGCTTCCCCCTCGCTCTCTGCCTGCCTCTCTGACTACTTGTGATCTCTCTCTGTCAAATTAAAAAAAAAAAAAAAAAAGTATGTTCCTGTTTGTTTAAACATACCCACCCACCACCGTATATAGTTGTAGAAGTCTGGAAAAAGGTATACAAGGATACACAACAAACAGCAAAAATGAGAAGGACAAGAAACTTCAGCACTTTAGTGTTTTTTACTGTTACAACAACTAAGTCAAGAAAAAAAATTTTTTTTTTTTAAGATTTTATTTATTTATTTGACAGAGAGAGATCACAAGTAGACAGAGAGGCAGGCAGAGAGAGAGAGGGAAGCAGGCTACCCGCTGAGCAGAGAGCAAGATGCGGGACTCGATCCCAGGACCCTGAGATCATGACCCGAGCTGAAGGCAGCGGCTTAACCCACTGAGCCACCCAGGCGCCCCAAGGAAAAAATGTCTTAATTTAGGAAATCTTATTAAGAACCTAATGACAAAGTTCCTGTCGATTATCACTCTATCAATTTTGCATTCTAGATTGTATTTTAGCTCTTAAATGAGTCTAAGGAACTACTTTCATAACTTCTACAATTAGACATATGAAGGAAAATGGTGTAAGCAATCCAAACTTTAGTCAATAAATCAACTTTCCTTTTCTTTGAATCCAAAAAACTCAAAACCTACTGCTGTACATAGCCCTATACAGCAAGAAAAAATATTTACTTCACAGGAATACTTTTCTTGCACAAGTTAGGTATCAGATGTTAATCTTCCAGGGGCACCTGGGTGGCTCAGTGGGTTAAAGCCTCTGCCTTCGGCTCAGGACATGATCCCAGAGTCCTGGGATCAAGCCCCGAATCGGGCTCTCTGCTCAGTGGGAAGCCTGCCTCCCCCTCTCTCTGCCTGCCTCTCTGCCAACTTGTGATCTCTGTCAAATAAATGGGTAAAATCTTTTTAAAAAATTAAAAATTAAATAAATAAATAAAAGATGTTACTCTTCCAGTTAACCAGAAAGTACATACTTTAAGCTCCTCTCTCAAAGGTAGCTAATAACAGACATGTTCATACCTTCAAATTCCTAATATACTGGGGTTTTTTGTTTTTTAAAGATTTTACTTATTTATTTGACAGAGATCACAAGTAGGCAGAGAAGCAGGCAGAAAGAGGAGGAAGCAGGCTCCCTGCTGAGCAGAGAGCCCAATGCGAGGCTCTGGGCTCCATCCCAGGACTCTGGGATCATGACCTGAGCCAAAGGCAGAGGCTTTAACCCACTGAGCCACCCAGGTGCCCCTCCTAATATACTGTTTTATTAGGAACTAAGTCCATGAAAATAGTAATATAAACAATTCACACACAGAAATTATTTCATAAGTAATTCATTTCTTTTTGGAAAGTAGGGCCCAATCCTTCAGTAATGTTTGGCACTCCATTAACATTTTCATTCCAAAGCTTTAAGGTTGTACCCCTTCTACTATAATAATCCCACTAAATATAAAAATAGGATTCTCATCTGATTCCAAAGCCTATGATCAAATTCATCAACATGGATGTTCCTACTCCAAAGTTTATCTCAGAACCGCCCACACTTCCCTCCCATGCTACTACACTAGTAGAGAACATTAACTCCCCATAGACTAAATACTGCCATAAGCTAAGCAACACCCTACTTCTCTTCCCCTTCTCAGATAAACCCATTCTCCACACACACAAAAAAAAGCCAATTATATTTTAAAAATTTAAACTGGATCAACTCCGATTGCACCTAAATAGAAATCCTTACCATAAATTACAAAGTCCTGCCTAATTCCTCTCCAATCCGCCTCACACCTTTCTTGCAAGTGGCTCAAGAGTAGTTATGATATTCTGTCAGTCAAGCGTGAATGCCTCAGGGTTCCTCACTTGCTGTTCCTTCTGCCTTAATCAGCTCTTCCTTAGACCCACACACCACCTCCACGTAAATTTCTACTCATCCTCCAGGTCTTAACTTAAACGGCACTTCTTTAAGACCACCTTTCATCTCCATCATACATCCAATTTAAATTAGTCCCCCAGTCATCATATTCTGTACATTCCCATCTAGACCTTTACCAGTTAGTAATTACATGTTTGTTTATCATCTGGCCTCTTCTCCAGAACTCATGTACATGATGGCAGGATCTTGTTTATTTGTTCAGAGTACCTCCAGTGCTTAGCACAATGGCTAGCATTCTGGAGGCACTCAGTAGTTGCTAAAATAAAGAAAGCCGGGGTGCCTGGGGGGCTCATCGGGTTAAGCCTCTGCCTTTGGTTCAGGTCATGAACTCAGGGTCCTGGGATCAAGCCCCACGTCGGGCTCTCTGCTCAGCGGGGAGCCCGCTTCCCCCCTCTCTCTGCCTGCCTCTCTGCCTACTTGTGATTTCTGTCAAAATAAATAAGATCTTTAAAAATAATAAAATAAAATAAAGAATGCCTGTTATTTGTGAAAAGTAAGGGTCTCTTCTGGACAGGAGTCAACTGGATTCTCAAAAGCTAAATCCAAATACTGTTACAGGCACAATTTGAAATAAGGTACTTCCATCATAGCCGACCCTCCAGAAACAGAATCTCATTTCCACTATGACACTAAAGCAAACCCACATCATAGTCTCTGTGTATCTGAAACCAAAATCCACTATTTTGAGACCACTACAAAAATCAACCTTTCGGGGCGCCTGGGTGGCTCAGTGGGTTAAGCCGCTGCCTTCGGCTCGGGTCATGATCTCAGGGTCCTGGGATCGAGTCCCGCATCGGGCTCTCTGCTCAGCAGGGAGCCTGCTTCTCTCTCTCTCTCTCTCTCTCTGCCTGCCTCTCTACTTGTGATCTCTCTCTGTCAAATAAATAAATAAAATCTTAAAAAAAAAAAAAAATCAACCTTTCCATTCCTATCTCCTACTTAGGGACTCCAAGAATGAAATTTAAGCTAATCAAAATCATAGTTCAAGAATTACTTCATGTATGGTATCCCTTGAAGTTCTTGGAAAATATAAAATAAGGGAAAACATAAAAAGAAAATCACTTCAAGTATTTCAATGGCACTTTAAAAAAAAAAAGACTATTTATTTATTTGACAGACAGAGATCACAAGCAGGCAGAGAGAGGGGGAAGCAGGTTCCCCACTGAGCAGAGAGCCCAATTCCGGGCTTGATCCCAGAACCTTGGGATCATGACCCGAGCCGAAGGCAGAGGCTTTAACCCACTGAGCCACCCAGGCGCCCCTAAATGGTAGTCTTATCACAACTTCATAATGTATCTAGTCACCCATCACCTAGTTAGTCACTGAGGCAAATTTAATTCCAATTTGGAAAGATTAATTTTTTTAATTGAATTCACGGTAAAACTGATGTAGCTGCTGTTTGTCTTAAAAAGAAAACTGAACAGGGGCGCCTGGGTGGCTCAGGGGGTTAAGCCGCTGCCTTCGGCTCAGGTCATGATCTCAGGGTCCTGGGATCGAGTCCCACGTCGGGCTCTCTGCTCAGCGAGAAGCCTGCTTCCCTCTCTCTCTCTCTCTGCCTTCCTCTCCGTCTACTTGTGATCTCTCTCTGTCAAATAAATAAATAAAATCTTTAAAAAAAAAAAAAAAAGAAAACTGAACATAACAGAAAATAAAGACAACACTGTTAGTTCTAATATTGAGGATTCCCTTCCCTTTCAAATGTAGGAAGGAAAGGATCAAAAAGTTAAATGCCTTACTCAGTGCACCACCCTTTTTGATTTCTTGGTGAAGACAATCTTTACAAATGAAGAAAACTTGAATCTGGAGACGAAGACAGTATCAAATGGAAAATTAATGCTTAAAAAAAATTAATGCTCAAAAACAACCTTCAATGCTTAAAAAAACTCAGTATACTATACCTTCTCTGGAATTACAAATTAGAATATAAAACCCACTCTTAAAAACTATAAATATGGGCGCCTGGGTGGCTCAGTTGGTGAATCAACTGCCTTTGGCTCGGGTCATGATCCTGGAGTCCAGGGATCGAGTCCCCCATAGGGCTCCCAGCTCCACAGGGAGACAGCTTCTCCCTCTGACCTTCTCCCCTCTCCTGCACGCTCTTTCTTTTTTTTTTTTTTTTAAAGATTTAATTTATTTATTTGACAGGCAGAGATCACAAGCAGGCAGAGAGGCAGGCAGAGAGAGAGAGAGGGAAGCAGGCTCCCCGCTGAGCAGAGAGCCTGATTCGGGGCTTGATCCCAGGACCCTGGGATCATGACTTGAGCCGAAGGCAGAGGCTTTAACTCACTGAGCCACCCAGGCGCCCCCTGCACGCTCTTTCAAATAAATCTTAAAAAAAAGGGGGGGGGGTGCCTGGGTGGCTCAGTGGGTTAAAGCCTCTGCCTTCAGCTCGGGTCATGATCTCAGGGTTCTGAGATCAAGCCCCACATTGGGCTCTCTGCTCAGCAGGGGCCTGCCCCCCCCGCCCCCACCTCTCTACCTCCCTCTCTGCCTACTTGTGATCTCTATCAAATAAATAAATAAAAATCTTTTTTTTTTTTTTTTTTTTTTTTTAAAGATTTTATTTATTTATTTGACAGAGAGAGATCACAAGTAGACAGAGAGGCAGGCAGAGAGAGAGAGAGAGAGAGGGAAGCAGGCTCCCTGCTGAGCAGAGAGCCCGATGCGGGCCTCGATCCCAGGACCCTGAGATCATGACCTGAGCCGAAGGCAGCAGCTTAACCCACTGAGCCACCCAGGCGCCCAATAAATAAAAATCTTAAAAAAAAAAAAAAACACTATAAATACGGGGGTGCCTGGGTGGCTCAGTCATTAAGCATCTACCTTCAGCTCAAGTCATGATCCCAGGGTCCTGGGATCCAGCCCCGCATCGGGCTCCCTGTTCAGCAGGAAGCCTGCTTCTCCCTCTCCCACTCCCCCTGCCTGTATTCCCTCTCTCACTGTCTCTCTCTCAAATAAATAAAATCTATAAAAAAGTAAAATAAACTATAAATGTGGGGAAACTGGTATGTAACAGCTAATGAGTACAGGATTTCTTTAGGACTGAGAAAAAGTTTTTAAATTGATTGTGGGACATAGTTGCAGTTTTGTGACTACACTGAAAACAAACTGTACGCTTTAAATGGGTTGACTGTACATTAAGTGAATTCTCTCTCAATAAAACTATAAACTAATTGAGGGGTGCCTGGGTGGCTCAAAGGGTTAAAGCCTCTGCCTTCAGCTCAGGCCATAAGCCCAGGGTCCTGGGATGGAGCCCACTGGGCTCTCCGCTCAGGGGAGAGACTGCTTCCCCCCTCTCTCTACCTGCCTCTCTGCCTATTTGTGATCTCTGTCAAATAAATAAAATCTTAAAAAAAAAAAAACAACCCACTATAAACTAATTGAGAAGGGGACATCAAACCACGTTTTAGTATGGGAGATGAATTTTCAGGGAAGCACCTGGTCCAGGTCTAAATAAGGGGCAGAAATTTTACAAGTGGAAGGAAAATGTTGAGTCTCTGAGCAGCAAGTTCACTGGAGGGAGCAATCTAGTTTAGCTACCCAAGTGCGGGAAGGGTGACCAAAGTTATGGGGGGAAAAAATGGGCCTTTGAACAGAAGCCTTTGGAAGGGCCACGTGGCAAATAAGAGAACCCAGAAAATAAGCTTCCTAAAAGATTTTGCCCCAAGAGGATAATGGATTGAAAAGTACCTCTACAGTCAAAAAAGCATACTCTACCCAAGGAGAGACCTGAGTGAGTCATGATTTTTTAGAGTTGTGTCTATACTAGTCCCTTACCTTACTATAGGTTCTAGAAGTCAAAGTGAGCCCCTGAGTCATTCATTAACAATTGCGGCCAACACCCTGGTTGGAATGTATTAACTGTGAAAGTGGAACGCTGTTAGGTGTGGACGTGCAGAGAATTAAAAGAGAGAATGACACAACATAGCTCAACATACTGAAACGATGTGAAAAACCAACGTGAGCGCAAAAGCATCAGGACGACACTGACTTTATTATTTTTCTGGTAGCTGTGCCTTCCAGGCGGAGCACGAACCTCTCTCCGGTGCTGCGGCTCCCTCTCTTCCGGGTGCTGCCCCGCCCCCACTCACGTGGGATTCTGGCCGCTCCATCTTCAGACCGCCAGCAAACGCCAGAACCCGTTTAATTCAACTAACTTAATAGGCGCCTACTGTGTGCAAAGGTCCGAACTCTGTCGTAGGCTGAAAAAACGGCAGTACGCCCTGGGCCTGGACTCTGCCCTCTAAAACAAGAACTCGGTACACTATATATCCCAGGCCTGCCTTCCCTCCAGCTCCTACCCATGCCCTCTACTGGTACGAGTACCAGCTCAGAGCCCTCACTCAACCCGCAGGCCACCGGGTAAAGGCCTTGCCGCTGGTGCAGACCCTCACGGGGAGTCGCAGCCACTAGTGACCTGACACCCAGCGGGGGGGTCCTACTCACTGGGATCTTGCTCCAAACAGAGGTGACTCCCCGGCTCGTGTTCCCCAAACCGCGAGGGTCGGAAACCAGAGCAAGCGCTACATCCCCACCCCCACCCCGTGCACGCGGCCGGACTGGCCCACACTCACGGCGTGCAGCGGTCGCTGTACTCATTAGCGATCGTCTCGATGCCGCCAGCGCGGGCCACAGCGACGTAGCAGCTCTGGAAGCCCAGGTCTATGCCCACCACCGACATGGCGCCGGCTACAGTTCGGGCTCGAGCCCAGGTCCGGCCGGCGAAACAGGACACGGACCCCGGCGGAGCTGGCGCGCGGAGTGAAGGCCGCGTGGGCCGGGGGGGCCGGGGCTAGCGGAGGACGTGAGGTAGTCCTCGCGGGCTCCTAAGTCCCTGGGAAGGGAGCGGCAGCGGAGAGCGCTGCTCAGGCCGGCTCCGGCTCAGCGGCCGCAGAGGGGGCGCCGGTAGCGGGGGCGGAGAAGATCTCGAAAGATCTCGTCGCGACGAGACTAAAGCAGTAGCGCGAGAACTGAGAAGGAAAGGAATGTTCTCGCGAGACCTCGGCTCAGTCGCTTTTCCTTCTGAGGTTCCGCCCCCAATTACGACAAGCGTACGTCACGCTCAGGCAGGAGAAGCTCGGAAGGGGTTCAGCGGTTGAAAGATGGTTGGGAGGTCAACTGAACCTGCGCACGGAGCCCGCCGCAGCGACTCCCCACGGCGGCAAAAAGCAGTGAGGCGTCTCCCCTTACAGAAGAAAGTGGGAAAGCCAGGTTGAGGCAAAATACTGAAGAGGCGCCATTGACCTACTTCCGCCGTTTCTCTTTATCAAAGAAACTTCCGGTGATAGGAACTCTTGCGCCCCGATTTGTGTTGCGCTCCCAAAATGGCAGCGCAAGCTAGTCTTCAAAGTCCAGAGCGCCCTCCCCTCTGGTCCCTACGGGGTAGGTCCGCTGGTAGAGGACAAGGCCGCCCTTGAAATGTGGTCTAGAGGAGGGCCTTAGGTAGGGGCTCTGTCGAAGTCCAAGACTGCGCCCTCTCCAGCGGAGGGCAGGAATCCTCTCTGTCCCACCGCCGAGGTTTTTTTTCACTCAGCTCTGCCTCACCGTTCTCTAAGACGTTTGCGTCCTTAGAGCCTACGGAGGGGCCAACAATACTTAAACCTTGAAATTCCCAGCACCTTCCAAGCACCTGTCCTGAGGTGAATGCAAGGGATAGAGAGGGATGACAGGCTTCCTAGGTCGGCCCAGACCGGCCAATGACAGGATTACTCGAGGCTAAAGAATCTTGAACTTTAGGGCCCCTCACGAGTGTTCCAGGAGCAAACAGGAAGCCTGCTTGCCTTTGGAAAGCAACTCCTATATAATAAGAATTTCTGATAAACGGGTTGGAGAGGTTTCATTAGGGGAATCTGGATCTCCCAAATCTCCAGTAATTTGCTGTGATTTTTTTTTGTCCTACACATTTATTTTGTGACTTTTTTTTTAAAGATTTTTTTATTTATTTATTTGACAGAGAGATCATAAGTAGGCAGAGAGGCAGGCAGAGAGAGAGAGGGGGAAGCAGGCTCCCCGCCGAGCAGAGAGCCCGATGGCGGCCGGATCCCAGGACCCTGGGATCACGACCCGACGGGAACAGAAGGCAGGGGCCTAATCCACTGAGCCACCCAGGCACCCCTATTTTGTTGACTTTTTTAAGGGTATAGATGTATATGCTTCAATCCCTCAAAACCTGAATCCCACTGGTCACGAGGATAGCTAAAAAACTAAAAGGAATCCCAGTACAAGGTGGCAAGTGTTATGCGCAAAATGGGAGTTAAAGATCTCTATCTTAAGGCTAGAACAATTGGATCGTTTAATGAATGAGCCAAGAAGAAAGTGCATTTTCTCAACTCTGCATTACCTGCCCCACAGCGCCCCACCTCACCCCCCACACACACCTCAGTCTCCTGGAGCAATGCCCAAAGGCCAGATTGTTTGCCTTTACATTTCCAAATTACCACACATTTCTTAATGTTTTGGCTAAACCAGTTGTACTTCGTCTTCAAAACCGAGTAGTCTTCAAAACCAAGTACTGAGTGCTACCTAAGGTAGGAGATTGAGGGAGATGGGTAATAGTGTAGGCAGCAAGAAGAGGCCTTTGGACAAAGAGAACAGGGATGAACAGATACTCTATACCCCTGTTCGTAGCATTATTGACAATAGCCAAAAGGTGAAAACAACCCAAATAATCACTGATGCATGAATGAATTTTTAACATGGTATATGCATGTGATGGAATATTATTCAGCCTTAAAAAGGAACAAAACTTTTAACACCTGTTACAGAATGGATGAACTTTAAAAATATTATGCCAAGTGAAAGAAGTCAGACAGGAAAGGACAAATTTTGTTTGATTCAATTATATGAGGAAACTTTAGAGGACACTTCAGCAACCAATCTGAACTATGGAAACCTGAATAACATAGGAGGGCCTGCAGTGACCCCCAATCCTCTGGCTGATACAAACATGCCCATTAGGTGACCCACCTCAAAATAGCCATAAGCCCTAGCTGAATGATGGGTTACTTAGATCCAGACACAGTTACCAAAAAAGGAAAATTCCATGTGTTCCCATACTCACTCTCCTTCCCTTTTTAACTACAGCCCCCCACCACTGCAGACTGACTCTGTTTTGCTGTCCTGCCCACCACTTCATTGTGTTTTTCAGTAAATTTCTACCTCCCTTGTTCTGCCTTGGGTGAATTCTTTCACCACCAGCCTCCACCTGGTAGGACTGCCCCACATTTAGCGGCCCCCATCCAATTGGCAGAGGCACAGAAATCAGAATAGGCAAATTCATAGAGAAAATAAAATAGTGGCTACCAAGGGCTTGAGAGAAGGGAAATGAAGAGTTACTGTTTTTTGTTTGTTTTTAAGATCTTATTTATTTATTTGACAGAGAGAGAGAGAGATCACAAGTAGGCAGATAAGCAGGCAGAGGGAGAAGGGGAAGCAGGCTCCCTGCTGAGCAGAGAGCCCAATGCAGGGGATGCAGGGCTCAGTCCCAGGACCCTGGGATGGTGACCTAAGCTAAAGGCAGAGGCTTAACCCACTGGGCCACCCACGTGCCCCTGTTTAATGGGCACAAAGTTTCAGTTTAGGACGATGAAAAAGTTCTGGAGATGGATAGTACTAGTGATCACACAACAGTACAAATGTACTTACTGCCACTGATTTGTATACTTCAAGATGGTTAAAATAATAAATTTTGTTCTGTGTATTTTACCACAATAAAAAGGTTAAAAAAAAAATTGACCTTGACCTCTTTCTGCCTTATATTTGTCTCCTACCTAGGATGATATCCATGAATGCCAAGAACAGTATGGGCCTTCATGATGACAGAGAGTCCTGTGTCTATCAGCTCTGCATTACAAACACTGGGCAAACAGAGGCCAGGCTGCTACAGGCTGAAGTGAGTTTACCTAAAATGTCATGAGGTCGGGATGCCTGGGTGGCTCAGTGGGTTAAGGCCTCTGCCTTCAGCTCGGGTCATGATCCCAGGGTCCTGGGATCGAGCCCCACATCGGGCTCTCTGCTCAGCAGGAAGCCTGCTTCCCCTTCTCTCTCTCTCTGCCTGCCTCTCTGCCTGCTTGTGATCTCTATCAAATAAGTAAAATCTTAAAAAAAAAAAAAAAAAAAACTTGAATTAAAAAAAAATGTCACTAGGTCTGGGAGCACCTGGGTGGCTCAGCTGGTTAAGAGTCTGACTTCAGGGGTGCCTGGGTGGCTCAGTGGGTTGGGTCTCTGCCTTTGGCTCAGTTCATGCTCTCAGGGTCCTGGATCGAGCCCCACGTCGGGCTCTCTGCTCAGCAGGGAGCCGGCTTCCCTGTCTCTCTCTCTGCCTGCTTCTCTGCCTACTTGTGATTTCTCTCTCTATCAAGTAAATAAAAAAATAAATAAAAAAAGAGTCTGACTTCAGCTCTCAGGTCACGATCTTGGGGTCATAGGATAGAGCCCCATGTCAGCCTCTCCGCTCAGCAGCAAGTCTGCCTGTCTCTCTTTCTCTGCCCCTCCCCTGACTTGTTCTCTCTCTCTCTTTTTCTCTCTCAGATTAATAAACAATCTTTAAAAATAAAATATCACTAGGTCCGGGTTATGAACTCTGTCTCTGCCTTCCTTCTAGAATGTGGGAGGCCTCCCCAGCCTTTAACTGAACTGGCAAAAAAGTACAACCATATCTTTTTTGTGTTCCACGATCATACCTACCTACCTTATCTGCCTTGGCTCCGCTTTCAGTATAAAATACCATTGGCCCTATCAATCTTTTTAATGATTTATCCTTCTCAAAATAATACATAACATCAGTCATGGAGAGTACTCATCCTGCTATAAATAGTTTCCTGGATCATCAAACTTATAGCTCAAGAGGCTATTCTGGGATACTTAAGTAAATGAAGTCAGAAAAAGCTATTTAAGAATTCTGAAAAACCTAGGGGCACCTGGGTGGCTCAGGGGGTTAAAGCTTCTGCCTTCAGCTCAGGTCATGATCCCAGGGTCCTGGGATCAAGCCCCAGATCAGGCTCGATCTGCTCATCGGGGAGCCTGCTTCTTCCCCCTCTCTCTCTCTGCCTGCCTCTCTGCGTACTTGTGATCTCTGTCAAACAAACAAACAAATAAATAAATAAATAAGAATTCTGAAGAACCTAAAGTGACAAGTTTCCAAGAATCGCAACTGTGAAGCAATGAAGTTGCCAGAACATTTTATGTTGAAGGCATCGTGGTTGCAGCACAACTTCCTTTCATTCAGCAGAGCATCTTGAGAATTTTAGAAGGAGGAAGTTGTTGCATGCCTTTCTCTGGTACAGTGATTAAATTTAGTTCTAAGCAACCAGGAAGGTGTTTGTTTTAAATATGCAGTGTTAACAGACTGCCCTACATGAGACAAAAGATTTTCACTTGGGAATTCGTAATCTTCCCTGCCAAGTGTCCGGTGGAACTAGGTCCTACACTCTGGAGCAGCTTCTGCAATTCTTTGCTTCAAGAGGAAGGTACAAACTCTCATAATGTTGGTTTTGGGCCTTTGTGATATCACACTGAGTGGACTAAGTGCCCTTAACCCAGCCAGTACTCCCTTCTTAAACTCTAAAATTCTAACAACTCAATAATAATTGTAATTACCTCATCTCTAGATTCTACAGCATGTGCCAGACCTTGTGCTGGGTGATTTGGATATCATAATTCAATTAATCTTCATAGCAAAACCAGGCAGGTAGATATTATTTTCCAATTTGATAGATGAGAAAACAGACCTGGTGAGGTTAAGGAACTGGTTCAAGGTTACACAGCTTTTAAAACTCCTGACTTCGACATTGGTCTCCTATAACTAAGCCCCTATTTTCTTTAAGTTCATGTTCTTAGTAAAAGGGTCACTACCCTGAATATGGAAACACAAAAGAGTAACAGGAGTAAAAAAAAAAGAAAAAAGAAGAAGAAGAAGAAGAAGAGGAGGAGGAGGAGAAATAACTCAACCAGTCATTCATTGTTGACATTTTGGAATACATTTCTCCCTTTCACTATTTTTGTTACATAGGATGTTTGAATTGGGTTGCGCTTTTTTGACATTAGGTTAAATCAACCCTTCCCAAACTGTGTTCCATGGGACAGTGTTCCATGAGATAATAATAGATTAATATTGCCATTTTACAGACACTGATAAGTCCTATAGAAAATCTGTTTAATCATAAATAAAAGTATAAACATAAGAAATACTGTTTAAGGAATAGGAGAGCACAATTAAGTCTCCTTTTCTCCTCAAGTATTTTTCTAATCCTAATACTCTTTTGATATAAAAACTATCACTATAATTCACTTGTAAGTCCAAATTGGCTGAAATGTTAGGGTTGTTCCTCATTCTATCAAACTGCTTACATAGTAGCACCATGATCTCATTCCGAAGTCCTTCCCCAAACCCCCACTTTTTTGTCCTTATTTGGTCCGATGACAGTTATTTTATGTCTCCCGGTGCCATTATCAATCCCAGTCCTTTTCCTCTTTCTAATCTTAACACGATGAATGAACTTTGCACAGATTTCTCTAGGCCACACAAGCTGATACCATCATGAAAATGTAACCCCTTTATCTTGATCCCTTAATCAACAACCACTTTTCTGGCCTGACTCACAATGTCCTTACCTACTGGCTGAAGCCTCTCTTCAACCAGCCACAGACTCAACTCGGTCTTCTCCCACTTCTAGTAGCCGACATTCCAGCTCCACCCCAATATCCTGCCTGTGAAATTGGTCCTCTGAGAGCACAAACATGATTCTGACCTGCTCAGTCCAACTTTGCTGGGGTTTGTCCTGTTCCTGAGCATTAGGGGACCCCCCAGGGAAATATTTTGCCATAGGAACAGCTGCCATCTCATTTCTACAAATTATGGAATTTTCTTTAGAAGAGCTTTTTTTTTTTCTTTTAAGATTTTATTCATTTGACAGAGATCACAAGTAGGCGGAGAGGCAGGCAGAGAGAGAGAGAGAGGAGGAAGCAGGCTCCCTGCTGAGCAGAGAGTCGGATATGGGGCTCAATACCAGGACCCTGGGATCATGACCTGAGCTGAAGGCAGAGGCTTTAACCCACTGAGCCACCTAGGCACCCCTTTACAAGAGCTTTCATCTTAACTATCAAATTCATCAGGACTCAGTATATCCTATGCTGGATGGTTTCCCTTCAGCTAAAGACAACTCATTTCTCATGACAGAATGTTCTTTGCTTCTCACTCTAAAACTCAAAAGAAAATGATTTTTAAAGGCCCTGTGACCTCTGATAATAATTTACTCTTTAGGTTTCCTGATTCAAAAGGAATCTGGAGCTTGGATTGTGAATATTTGTAATTTGATTAAGAATCAGTGTTACTATGAACAGTGTTACTATGAACAAGCTCATGTGGCATCCTGTCCGTACATTGCTTCATAACCAGAGGAGGACCATTTATTTTCGTGTTGACATGTAGTTAATGTTCAAATGCAATGTGAGTTCAAAATCTAAATATATCACAGACGATTACAGTTTGCAACTAAATGCCAGCAGTGTAAGCCCTAACTCAGAGGAGAGTGACTAACATGTTTTCTTGGCAATGGCAGAGGAATCCATCCTATGGTCAAAGGCAGCAGCAACAAGCTAAAACAAGAGTGGGAACAATCTGAGCTCACCAGAAGTATCAGAATTTCTTTTCCAGACGAGACAAAGACAAGTCTGAGAAAGGTGACCAGAAGAAGCTTCCATAATGGAGATATGATGAAACAAAAAGCAAGATAAGAACTTTGAGTATTCTTCAAATATTTTGAAAAAATAAGGTACTTAGCAGAGAACAGAATGTGGTTAGTAAGTCATTCTTCAAAACCGGATGACTAGCCCTTTAAGAATATGATTTAGTCTATTAAATATGAATATATTTTGTGACATTTCCACTAAAGTGACATTTTACTTTTAAAGAAAGAGTAGTGGCTTAGGGCTTCTTCTTCAAAAGTTAAATACCTAGGGTGCCTGGGTGGCTTGGTAGGTTAAGCCTCTGCCTTCAGCTCAGCTCATGATCTCAGCTCATGATCTCAGGGTCCTGAGATCAAGCCCCACATTAGGCTCTCTGCTCAGCGGAGAGCCTGCTTCCCCCTCTCTCTGTTCCTGCCTCTCTGCCTACTTATTCTCTCTCTCTCTCTGTCAAATAAATAAACAAAATCTTAAAAAAAAAATAGTGAAATACCCTTCCAAAGTCGGGGGAACACAGTGACAACTTGGCATCTCTATATAAATGAACAGGAAGTATAACCACATAGTGGAGAGGAAGTTCACGAATGGCTCCTCCACTCCCCCCACCTCCCACTTTGGCAAGCCAAAGTCCACCCGCACCTGTGTACACACACACATACATGCAATTCAGCATTTACTTTGATTGCTTAGGTGAGTGTCTTTCCCTTGAATGTTCTGTGGAATTTTCTAAAGCATGCAACCCATTTTCATTGCAATATATGAGAGTTGCCTTGTGAAGCAGGGCTAGCCACTTGCCCCTCCTCTGTGAGGAGTTCTCTTCACTGAAGATGTGGTTGCTGGTGGCAGAACCATACTGTCAAAACTGCAAAAGAGAACACAACATAATGAAGCAGTAATAATAACTGTGATACTTGTACCAGAAAAGACAAAAACAGAAATAAAAGTCTAGAAACAAACCCAAGTATGAGAATTTAGCATATGATACATGGCATTTCAAACGAGTCATGAAGAAGGCGATTTGCAGACACTACCTAACCATCTGGGAAAATAATTTAGATCCCTACCTCAAACCACATACACAAGAATATATTCCCGGTAAGTAAAATAGTGAAAGGTTTATAAGTTAAATTTCAAAAATAAAACCATATAATTACCAGGAAAAAAAGGTGATTACATACATATACATATATATCTATGTAAACACAGACATACAGTGAACTTTTAGAAGCATAACACCAAAAGACAAAAACAGTAAAAGATAGAAAACGGAATGCAAAAATGACCATCAACAAAATTAAGGGCAATAAATACAAAATTAAGAAAGTCTACCCAAAATTTGGAGATAAGGAAAAAAGATTACGACTTGCTCTTTCAGTATCTTATTAAGACATTGTTTATTGAGGGACGCCTGGGTGGCTCAGTTGGTTAAGCGGCTGCCTTTGGCTCAGGTCATGATCCCAGTGTCCTGGGATGGAGTCCCACATCCGGTTCCTTGCTCAGCAAGGAGCCTGCTTCTCCCTCTGCCTCTGCCTGTGCTCACTCTCTCTGACAAATAAATAAAATCTTTAAAAAAAAAAAAGACATTGTTTAATGAACTTACCTAAGGGACCTATGATTCTCTAGGAAAAATGTAACTTTGACTTGCCATTTTCTGTTGATTAGGGCCCAGACTGTAAAATTAGACCTTAACTTTACCAAAGATTGATAAAGTGCAAATGGTGTTTGTATGGGAGAGATGCAAATGATTTCTGTCTGGTGGAAAAGATATTTCCAAAGACTATTCTTTTATTGCCGGGTAGAATAATAAGTTTTGCATTTAATTTAGCATTCTGACTTCAGTATTCTTTCCTTCACTTCAGCCTCTTGAGTTCTTCAATGAATCAGCTTTAAGATCCTGCTGGTCCTCTCATTAATTAGTTACATAAATCACTGACACATGTATGTTTTTACATTTTTAAAAATCATACTTGGGGGACGCCTGGGTGGCTCAGTTGGTTAAGCAGCTGCCTTCGGCTCAGGTCATGATCCCAGCGTCCTGGGATCGAGTCCCACATCGGGCTCCTTGCTCAGCGGGGAGCCTGCTTCTCCCTCTGCCTCTGCCTGCCATTCTGTCTGCCTGTGCTCGCTCTCTCTCCCTCTCTCTCTCTGACAAATAAATAAATAAAATCTTAAAAAAAAAAAAATCATACTTGGAAAAAAATCATATTTTGTCCAGAAAGTTAACCATAGAATTGCCATATAATCCAGCAATTTTACTCCTACTTACACACATAAAGGAATTAAAAGCAAGGACTCAAACAGATATTTGTACAGCAATATTTACAGCAGTATTATTCCAATAACCCAAATGTGGACACAAACCAAGTGTCCATCAACAGGTGAATGGATAAACAAAATATAGGATACACATA
Organism: Lutra lutra; assembly: GCF_902655055.1. Taxonomy (NCBI): domain Eukaryota; kingdom Metazoa; phylum Chordata; class Mammalia; order Carnivora; family Mustelidae; genus Lutra; species Lutra lutra. The sequence continues at coordinate 72,412,802 of NC_062282.1, read as the reverse complement.
TAGTGGAGTATTATTCAGCCATAAAACAGGAATGAAATGCTGATACAGGCTACAATATGAATAAACCTTGAAAACTTTGTGCTAAGTGAAATAAGTCAGACACAAAAGGACAAAGATTGTATGATTCCACATATATGGGGTACATAAACAAATTCACAAAACATAAAATAGAGGCACCCAGGGGATGTGGGGAGGAGCAAATCCAGAATTACTTTTTAATGGGTACAGAGTTTCTGTTTGGGATGGTGAGAAAGTTCCGGAAATCATTAGTGGTGATAGTTACACAACATTCTGAATACACTTAATGTCATCCCCTTGTACACTTAAAACTGGTTAAAATGGTAAGTTTTATGTTACATATATTTTACCACAATAAAAAAATTTATTCTTTTTCAACTTTGGAAAGAAATATTCTTAATATATATGACATCAAAGAGGCAATATTCTGGGGCGCCTGGATGGCTCAGTGGGTTAAGCCTCTGCCTTTGGCTCAGGTCTTGGTCTCAGGGCCCTAGGATAGAGCCCTGCATGGGGTTCTCTGCTCAGCGGGGAGCCTGCTTCACCCCTCTCTCTGCTTACCTTTCTGCCTACTTGTAATCTCTTTCTCTGTCAAATAAATAATCTTTAAAAAAAAAAAAAAAAGAGGGGTGCCTGGGTGGCTCAGTAGGTTAAAGCCTCTGCCTTCAGCTCAGGTCATGGTCTCTGGGTCCTGGGATCAAGCCCCACATTGGGCTCTCTGCTCAGCAGGGAGCCTGCTTCCCTCTCTCTCTGCCTGCCTCTGCCTACTTGTGATCTGTCTGTCAAATAAATAAATAAATAAATAAATAAATAAATCTATTAAAAAAGAAGAAGAAGAAAAGAAAGAAAGAAAATTGCCAGTAGGGGTGCCTGGGTAGCTCAGCGGGTTAAGCCTCTGCCTTCAGCTAAGGTAATGGTCTCAGGGTCCTGGGATGGAGCTCCACGTCGCATCACGCTCTCTGCTCAGCGGGGAGTCTGCCTCTCCTTCTCTCCCTGCCTGCTGCTCTGCCTACTTGTGATCTCTCTCTCTTTCTCTGTCAAATAAATAAATAAATAAAATATTTTAAAAGAAAAAAGAAAATTGCCAGTAACTGGAATCAGCCAACTTCCCCACCAGAGGACACAGAAACAGCCTAGGTATTTCCAGCCTCCTCCCCATTCCAACCACCTCAACCCTCTAGTCTCTGTAGAACAAGTGGGAAGGAGTGAAGTGGAGATGGGGAATTTGCTTTGGGGAGAGTACAGAATTACTTCAAGGTAAAAATGGAAGGTGTGGTCTTCCAAGAAAAGACAAGTAAGAAGGAGACTCTTGTAAAGACTAAAGAGAGGGTGGCATCTGGGTGGTTCAGTTGGTTAAGCATCTGCCTTCAGCTCAGGTCATGATCCCAGGGTCCTGGGATTGAGCCCTGCATCGGGCTCCCTGCTCAGTGAAGAGCCTGCTTCCCCCTCTCTCTCTGCCTGCCTGTCTGCATATTTGTGCTTTCTCTGTCTGTCAAATAAATAAATAAAAATCTTAAAAAAAGAAACAAAGAAAGAAAAAGAAAAAATAAACATTTTATTGGGGGAGCATTTATTATATTGGAGGATGGGTATTTACTATTTCTCACTTTCTGAAGCGTTTTACAAGGTGACATGTAAGGACTGTGGACAGAGGGGTCTTGATTTGAGATGAAATAAGGGAGATTAGTAATTGCCAGAGAGAGATAGGGAGCAGTCACTTCAGCTACATGTGACTACCTTCCACTGAAGCCTGTACACCTTTTGTAAGACACTGGGTATGACAGGATTTCTGGGAGTTACCTGCAAGGGGCATGCAGCTTCAAATATCCCAGTATGACCTGGGGTAGAAACAAAGGGAAGCTTAAGAGGAATCAAACCATCCAATATAGAGTAATCTCTGAATTACCTCAGAGCCTGGATAATGGAGCCAAGTTTATTAAGTTCTCTAAGGGCGCTGAAGCTCTCAGAAACCACAAAGATTTCACCAATAGCTGCCTAATTAAATCACTTGTGACTAAATTAAGTCCAACTAACTATAAAGTGGAATCCTGATCCTTCACAGGATGGGGTTTCTCTGTTTCCCTACCAGCAGTTGGACTGGTAAAATGGAAAGGTGAAGCATTTAAAAACCCTTAAGTGTTCTTTAGACTCTAGGGCTTCCAGTCTGTATTTGCTTCTTTGGGCATCAACTGGTCCAAGGAGTCAGATTTCCCTGGGACGTTGTTATGGGAGGGCTGTTTCCTCCCCATGCGGATTCATAGACCACGAGGCCTTAAAGCTCTTAGGTGGTGGGAGCAGAGAGATCTGTGATTTCCAAATCACAGTAAGCCCAATTTGGCCTTGAAGTAGAATGGGAGAGTGGCAAGTACCTTGAAAAAAATTGTCAAAAAGAATGAGTAGTTTGAAATATTACTAAAGGCTTTTACTATTTGTGGTTTCCATTTTATAGCATTAATTGGAAAGAGGGAGGGGCAATTTTTCTGAGGATGGAAACATCATGTGAGACTCCTCAGACTGTTTCAAGTTCGGGAAAAAGGATTCATGGTAATTTACCAATATTATTACTACAGTGCCATTATTGAATTTTGAACAGAGGTTTGTGTCTTCTTTGGCTTTAAGGAAAAAGTCACACATTTAGCACACTTGGAATTGAACTGTGACCATTTCCCCACTGTAAAACCATTTTCTTTGTCTCCCCACTACCCCTTCTCTTCAGCACTCTAACCGGGGCTGAATCACTCAAAGAACCTCCACCCACTGGGCCACAAAGACTGAACTAGAGATAAGCAGATGAACATGGGACCAAGCACATGGCACTGTTCCAAAAATGTATCTCTTGCAGCTGGTGGGAAACTTCCCTTTTGCCTTCTCCGTGACAATGTTGAACTTTACCTAAGCCCTGTGTTCCTAGAAAATTGAGAAGGTTAAGAAATACCTGTGACCCTTTCATGTTCCAACTTTACTACAAAGAACCACTCTTCCTCATGTGACTTAGATAAGTCCCACTCTTCCTCATGTGACTTAGATAAGTCCCACAGATGACCCCCTTGTTTACCTATGATAAGGCCAGATAGAAACTCTCAGATTTCCCATTCACCTTGACTCATAAATGATTCTGTGAATTGTCTGTCCTAATGAAACCTGCTAGACAGAAACATTTCCTGTTCAGCTCACTGACTGAGACCCTTTGATTACAAAAACAATCATAACTATAAAATCGCCCTACCTGGAAGTTGTCTACTCCTCCCTAGAAAAGTCTCCAGATAAACTACCCTGCTGAAGGTAATGATCTTCAGATCCGGGATGCTCTCCCTATTGTAACACTCTAAATAAAACCAATTTACTTATTGTTTGGTTTTTGTCTTTGACAGGCTGTGGAATTATAAAAATGTGTTATTACCAAGGTTTTAGTGGCCATATTCCCAGACACAGAGAGGGGTCTGAGGGAATGAGGCTATTACTCAGATGAAAAGTAGAGACTAGCTTGTCTTGTAAAAGACACCCCACCCCTGGTTCTGGGCCTAGGTGCCTAGAAATACCCTGCTTTGGCATCTGCAGGTATCTATCCACTAAGTCACATTGTTTGTTTTTGTTTTGTTTTAAAGATTTTACTTGGGGCACCTGGGTGGCTCAGTCATTAGGCCTCTGCCTCCAGTTCGGGTCATGATCCTGGGGTCCTGGGATCGAGCCCTACATCGGGCTCCCTGCCTCAGCGGGGAGCGTGCTTCTCTCTCTCCCTGTATCCCCACTCCTAGCTTGTGCTCTCTCTTGCTATCTCTCAAATAAATAAATAAAATCTTTATGGGGTGCCTGGGTGGCTCAGTGGGTTAAAGCCTCTGCTTTCAACTCAGGTCATGATCCCAGGGTCCTGGGATTGAGCCCTGCATTGGGCTCTCTGCTCAGCAGGGAGCCTGCTTCCTCCTCTCTCTCTGCCTGCCTCTCTGCCTACTTGTGATCTCTGTCTGTCAAATAAATAAATCTTTAAAAAAATAAAGAAGATTTTATTTGTCAGAGAGTGAAAGAGAGTGCACACACACAAGCAATGGGAGCAGCAGGCAGAGGGAGAAGCAGGCTCCTCACTGGGCAGGGACCCCAATGGACGAATCCATCCCAGGACCCTGTGATCATGACCTGAGCTGAAGGCAGACACTTAAGTGACTGAGCTACCCAGGCATCCCTTAAGTCCCATTTTTTACACAGTTATTTTGGTTCTGGTTTCTGTCACCCGCAACATGAGTAGCTCTGACTATTAAATCCACCATATTCAAAATTTACCTTGCAAGCACAGTAAGTATATTCATGTAAAAATACTGGGGATTAAAATAAATACTGGGGGGGGCACCTGGGTGGCTCAGTGGGTTAAGCCTCTGCTTTTGGCTCGGGTCATGATCTCAAGGTCCTGGGATCAAGCCCAGCATCGGGCTCTCTGCTCAGCGGTGAGCCTGCTTCCTCCTCTCTCTGCCTGACTCTCTGCCTACTTGTGATCTCTCTCTCTCTGTCAAATAAATAAATAAAATTAAACAAAAAATCTTTTAAAAAAATAAATAAATAAAAAATAAAATAAATACTGGGGATTAAAATTCACTTTGAAGATTTATTAAGGATAAGAAGCCCTTCACGTGGGGCACCTGGGTGGCTCAGTGGGTTAAAGCCTCTGCCTTCGCTCGGGTCATGATCCCAGGGTCCTGGGATCGAGCCCCGCATCGGGCTCTCTGCTTGGCAGGGAGCCTGCTTCCTCCTCTCTCTCTGCCTGCTTCTCTGCCTACCTCTGATCTCTCTCTTTAAAAAAAAAAAAAAAAAAAGAAGCCCTTCACGTGAATGTTAACTAGACCTATTGCGGTGTTCTTTTTGCAATACACATCTTGCTCAGTTTATCATGGGGTTACATCCCATAAGGTTACGTCCCAATAAACCCATTGCAAGTTAACAATATTACAAGTCAAAAATGCATTTAATACACCTAACCTACAAAACATCATATCATACCCTAGCAGAACTTAAATATGCTCAGGATACTTACATTAACTAATAGTTGGGCAAAATCATCTAATATAAAGCCTCTTTTATAATAAAGCATTGAATGTCTCATGTATTTTATTGAGTACTTCACTAAAAGTGAAAAGCAATGGTTCTATAGATAGGAACTTACAACTGTAAGTCTGTCAGTTGCCTTCACCATCATGTGGCTGACTGGGAGCGATGACTCACTGACACTGCCCAGCATTAAGAGAGAATATCACATCTGGGAAAAGATCAAAATTCAAAATCTGAAGTACAGTTTCTAGGAAATGCATACCTCTTTCACACTATTGTAAAACTGAAAAATTGTAAGTCAAGCCATAGTAAGTTGGACACCATCTGTACAAATATGGAATCATTATGTTGAATACTTGAAAGAAATGTTATATGACAATTATACTCCTCCACTAAAAAAAGCCCTTCATGACATACACTTTTTTTTTAAATATTTTTATTTATTTATTTGACAAACAGATCACAAGTAGGCAGAGAAGCAGGCAGAGAGAGGAGGACGCAGGCTCCCCACTGAGCACAGAGCCCTATGCGGGGCGCCATCCCAGGCCCCTGGGATCATGACCTGAGCCGAAGGCAGAGGCTTTAACCGACTGAGCCACCCAGGTGCCCCATGACATCCACTTTTAAATGGGTTCATGAAACTTCAGTGAAGAAATGGGAAAGGGGGCATCTGGGTGGCTCAGTCGGTTAAGTGTCTGCCTTCGGCTCAGGCGGTGATCCCAGCATCTTGGGATCAATTCCTACGACAGGCTTCTTGCTTAGCCTGGAGTTTGCTTCTCCCTCTCCCTCTGCCTGCCACTCCCCTTACTTATGCTCAGTCTCTCTGTCAAATAAATAAATAAGGTCTTCAATAAAGAAGAGGAAGAAAGAAATGGAAAAGAAACAGTATTTCTTTTTTTTTTTTTAAGATTTTATTTATTTATTTGACAGAGAGAGATCACAAGTAGATGGAGAGGCAGGCAGAGAGAGAGAGAGGGAAGCAGGATCTCTGCCGAGCAGAGAACCCGATGTGGGACTAGATCCCAGGACCCTGAGATCATGACCTGAGCCGAAGGCAGCGGCTTAACCCACTGAGCCACCCAGGCGCCCAAGAAACAGTATTTCTTAAATGCAGAGAAAGATCAATGAATGTCACAAAGATTGTCCTGATCTAACATGTGTTGGATGGAAAGCTATAACACCTGAAGTAGACAAGATTTACAGATGCTAGTAATACTTGGAAATTTGAAGCAAATCTTAACCATCTCCAAAGTTAATTCACATTTTACCAAATTCTCAGAAGACTGATAAAGACTAGATGGTGCAAAAAGAAATCTTTATAGCACACTTACTGACAGCAAGTACAAGAAAGGGATCTGTTGACCACTCCAGAGCCTACCTTGAACCTAAACTGACACTATACAAAATGCTTCTCACAAGAAGGCAAACTTCTCAATATTAAAGAAGGGCTCTTAATGGCAATTGGGTGGTGCAGCTGTTTAAGCATCCAACTTTGCTTTCAGCTCAAGTGGTTGTCTCAAGGTCCTAGGACTGAGCCCTGTGATGGGCTCCACACTCAGCCCATAGTCTGCCTGAGATTCTCTCTCTCCCTCTCCTCCCCACTGCTTTCTTTTCCTCTCTCTCTCTCAAATAAATCTGAAAGAAAGAAAGAGAGAGGAAGGAAGGAAGGAAGAAGGGCTCTTAGACTATATGTTTTTTTGTGGAGAAAAGCCATCTTGCCATTCTTATTCATAAAACAAAGTATAATTACTATTTTATTTCTGCTTTACACACCATATAAACCGAATCTTGATTTGATATTTTTCTGATTAGCACTCCAGTGAAAAATGAGTTAGAGGAATTTATTTGGAAGTACTTTGGAGAGTTTGAGTTCTTTCACTAGTAGCACTGATAACTTGGAAAAAGCCTTTTTCAGTTGTTTTATCAATTACAGAGGAGAACATTTAATTATACAAAATGTTATTTTCTTCACATTTTTAAAAACTTAAGATAAACATTCAAAGACATTGACAAATTTTTATAATTTACAATAAATGTTTTATAAATGTTCAATCCACATACCTAAGGACATATAAGTGTGTGTTTTCCCATATTTTTTTGCATTCACCAAAAGTAAAACTTTTTAAAAGTAGAACACTTAAGAAATAATTTTGTCTAGTGGTACCCGGGTGGCTCAGTGGGCTAAGCATCTACCTTCAGCTCAGGTCATGATCCCAGGGTCCTGGGATAGAGGCCCACATAGGGCTCCCTGCTCAGTGGGAAGTCTGCATTTCACTCTGTCCCAGTACCCCCCAGCTCATGCTCTCTCTCTCTTTCTCACTTGTGCTCTCTCACATAAATAAATAAAATCTTTAAAAAAGGGAAATAATTTTGCGTAGACTGAATAGAGAAAGTAGGCTTATGGGAAATTCAAATTTTCAAAAGTAAATATATTCTTCAGGGAAAGTGACACCTTTTTATGATGCTAATGATTGCTATAAGGCACTCTCAGAATTGTACGCGTAGAAGAGTATCCTCCCACTAACGACAGAGAAATGGGGCTGAGAGCGATGTGGATACTGTGAAATGCAAAAAATGGACACCCTCATTCCATTCCAGGTAGACCACTGTGATGGTAGAACTCTTAATCATGCCTCTTGCTGTGTACTATTGTTTTATGATTTGTAAAATCACTGAGAGAATGTTCTATATCCTGATTTAGGTGGTGGCTGCATCTTTTGTGGTTACATGGGTATGTGTACTTGGTAAAATTCATCAAGCTATGCAGTCCAAAATCTGCCCATTTTATTCTATGTAAATTATACCTCAACTTTTAGAAATATTATCTAAAAGCACAATGTGTGACCCTCAATAAACGGTGTTGCTAAAAAAAAAAAAAAAATCACCAAGAAGCAAATATCTACTAATGCTGCTAAGGACAATTTAAAATTCCCCAGACAGGACACCTGGATGGCTCAGTTGGTTAAGTGGCTGCCTTTGGCTCAGGTCATGATCCTGGTGTCTGGGATCAAGTCCCATATTGGGCTCCTTGCTCGGTAGGGAGCCTGCTTCTCCCTCTGCCTCTGCCTGCCTCTCTGTCTGCCTGTGCTCGCTCACTCTCTCTCCCTCTGTCTCTGACAAATAAATAAAATCTTAAAAAAAATAAATAAATAACATTCCCCAGATATATTGTCTGTGATATTTTATAATGTGTTATAATTAGCTAAGGGTCAGTTATGGATATAGGTAATATCTACATTTCCCAAGAGAGAACTTCTGTTGGGTTCGTAATCAAAGGAGCGAGACTGATACAAAGCGAAGGTCAAGCAAAGCTTTATTTCGTGCCAAGCATCGAGAATCAAACCCACAGTTCCGGGGCATCTCTTGCAAAGTGGCAATCCCTCTCTGCCTTACAGACTAGCTTTTAAGGGCAAAGGCCATGTGATTGGGCCCGGCCATACAAAGGTGGCCAATGAGATTGTAACACACAGAGAAAGCTGCACAGTCATAATAGGTCACACATAAGTGACCAACTGAATTACAATTTACCCTATAGTAGATATTTGAACTAGCCTATCACCTTGGTCAGAATTGGCGCCCAAAAGGCGGGGGGGGGGGGGGGCATACTCCTTGGTAGCTAGGGAGACAGTATGCGCCCCCACTGATTGGATACCTCCACCTGGCCTGATCCACCCATGTATTTGGGCTTTGTTACCTGGGACTAGTTTCTGGGACTTGTTTTTAAGTAAGTCCCCTGGGGGGGAGGGGGGCAGGGACAGTTTAAGTTTTACGGTATAAACAACAAAGTCATTGTTTAACCAGATGGAATAGCTCTGGCTAAATAGGCCCTTAACACTTCAAGCATCTCTTTCTGTAGATCGTAGAAAGTAATATGCATTACTTTTTCTTAATCTCTATTTCCAAGTTTTTCCAGAATAAAAATGGATTACTCATGTTTTTTAAAAGGAGGTGTGGTTGGTTTTTTTTTTTTTTTAAGATTTTATTTATTTATTTGACAGAGAGAGATCACAAGCAGGCAGAGAGGCAGGCAGAGAGAGAGAGAGAGAGGAGGAAGCCGGCTCCCCGCTGAGCAGAGAGCCCCAATGCGGGGCTAGATCCCAGGACTCTGAGATCATGACCTGAGCCAAAGGCAGCAGCTTAACCCACTGAGACACCCAGGCGCCCCAAGGAGGTGTGGTTTTAAGACTATTCATTTAAGGGGCGCCTGGGTGGCTCAGTGGGTTAAGCCGCTGCCTTCGGCTCAGGTCATGATCCCAGGTCCTGGGTTCGAGCCCCACATCGGGCTTTCTGCTCAGCAGGGAGCCTGCTTCCTCCTCTCTCTCTGCCTGCCTCTCTGCCTACTTGTGATTTCTCTCTGTCAAATAAATAAATAAAATCTTTAAAAAAAAAAAAAAAAAAAAAAAGACTATTCATTTAAGACTGGAATAAAGTTATTTTAGCCTTAAGATCCACACTGCTGGGGAAGGTGCAGTGGAGGGGGTGGGAAGCCAAAGCAGTTCGACCATGGGGATACATCTAGAAGAAATAGTAGATGGGGCACCTGGGTGGCTCAGGTGGTTAAGCAACTGCCTTCTGCTGGGGTCATGATCCCAGGGTCCTGGGATCAAGCCCTAAGTCTAGCTCCCTGCTCAGCAGGGAGTTTGCTTCTCCCCCTCTCTCTGCTATTCCCCCTGCTTGTACTCTCTCTCACTCTCTCTCTTTCAGATAAATAAAATCTTAAAAAAAAAAATATTAGAGCACGATTCTGAATTTCATATGAACTTTAAAATAATTTACCACGTATCTGCTTTGGCAATTAAAATGATTGGATTTAGAGCACAGATGTTTATCGTCCTCGCCAGAAAAGGGAGAGAGAAAGAGAGCTACTTTCCTTGGGTTTGCTATATGACATCTCTAAATGTTTGTTCACTGTAGGCCTTCGCAAAACACTGTGACTTCTCCCACTGCATCTAGCTATGAATAACTTACCCAAAACATCTTGTAGAAAGGTCCTGTTACAGGAGATGACGTACATCTTTTGTTTTTTCTGCTCAACATTCATTCCTTAATCTATTCCTCTCTTCTTCCTCCTTCTGGCTGGCTGCTGACTGCAGGATCCCACTCATGGCTAGAGGGATGGACACCTCTCAGTAAGAAACCAGGGAAGCTCTTATGGGGAACTTTACTGCTGACAGGAGGCACACAGGTACTGCAGGGGGTTCCCCACCAGTAAGATCTAGGCTTTTCTGGTTCGAGAACTTCTCAAGGCTGAGTATGCCATTCCTCCTTCTAAACTACGATCTACCAATAAATTCTTGGTTTATTTAGTCAAAGCTGTGTTTTGCTTCAGGCAATTGAATCCTCAGTAATATAAGGGAAGGGTTTCTATATTATTTCAAAATAATCCCAACTGGCTGGAGGGGTGGGGAAGGTATGCAATAGAAAAAGTTCAGGGCCATGGACCTTGGATAAATCACTTAACGAAGAGGCCTGAGCTCAGCACAGTAGCAATATTGTAGCCAGTGAGGTTTATCTGAGGCACAATACTTTCTAATTGAAAACTTTTCCCAATACCAGGCTTTAAGGACTTGAAACAAAGATAAGTCTCTCAGTCCCTTCATTTGTAAAAAAGGAATAAACTCTGGTGATAAAATCAAGGATTCTTTGGCAGCAAGACACAGAAACCCAGCCTGAACCAACTTTTTTTTTTTTTTTTTTTTTAAGTTGGCTCTACAGCCGTTGTGGGACTTGAATTCACAAGCCTAAGATCAAAGGTCACATGCTCTCCTGACTCAGCCAGCCAGGTGCCCCTACCTTGAGCCATCTTCATCACAAAAGGGATTTACTAGGGGGGTGGGAAGTTGGGGGCACCAGGTGGTGGGTATTGTGGAGGGCACAGATTGCATGGAGCACTGGGTGTGGTGCAAAAATTAATGAATACTGTTATGCTGAAAAAATAAAAAAATTAAAAAAAAAAAAAAAAAGGGATTTACTAAAGAGAAGCCAAGATAACCTAAAAGGAAAACAATCAAGGCTAGGCAGGTCAATTGTTCTGTCTCTCCTCTCTGGTCCTCTCAGGATGTCAGCTTCCTTTTCCCCCCACTACTGATACGTTTAATTACAAGAGAGGGAGGATCCTGCATTCACAGTCCCGCAGCGTCAGAAACACCCCGTGAAGCTATGTGTTCCATCCAGGCCCGAAGACCGAGGAGTCCCCGCAGCTCTGTCTGAAGATAAAAGACCGTGACACAACTTTTAATTAGTTTGCTGTCAAGCCATCACAGGAAGTGGAAGCAACTGAGGAAGGCAGCTCTCCCCCAATTCCAAAGATCTTCAAACCTCCATGCCCAAAGGTGGATGGAAAAGCCATCCTCTCTGCATTTGTGGAGTCCCCTTGCATGGCTACTCCTCTTTACAAAACATAGTCTCCCTGCTCTTTTTCTCTCTTATTTAGCTAAATTAGTCAAATTCTCTTATTCAACTGTAAAGAAAAGGGCTCCCTTCTTTGTATTCAAAGGCATATGAAGGGAAAACCCACATTTGTTTTTACCCCAGGATCCAATTTTACAACACTGAGGTTTTTTTGTTTTGTTTTGTTTTTTAAGATTTTATTTATTTATTTGACAGATTGAGATCACAAGTAGACAAAGTGGCAGGCAGAGAGAGGAGGAAGCAGGCTCCCTGCTGAGCAGAGAGCCGGATGTGGGGTTCAATACCAGGACCCTGGGATCAGGACCTGAGCCAAAGGCAAAGGCTTTAACCCACTGAGCCACCCAGGCACCCCAACACTGAGGTGTTTTTTTTTTTGAATAGTTACAACAAGTAGTTGTAAAACATAATGAAAAGGTAACATGGTTTTTTTGTTGTTGTTGTTGTAAAAAAAAAAAAAAAGCCTCCAACCTTGAGGGAGAAGACTGAATCTGAATTCCAGGAAAAGTGGCAAGATAGTGCTCTCCCCTCTTCTGACCCTGGTGAAGCTAGTTCACATTTCACTGTCATCTCAATGTCTTGTGAGACACTTTGACAGACTTCTGGTGTAGACCATTTACATAATTTACAGAGTGCAGTACAAAACTAAAATGTGGGCTCCCTGTACAGCAGTAGCAGAACAATTAAACCAAATATGGGATTTTTCTAAGCACAGGGCCCTGAACTGTACACAGCTTGCCCCTGAAGCAGGCCCTGTTCTGTGCTCTGCTCTCAAACCACAGGTCCTCACTACCCAGCCAGGGTCAGAGCAGGAAACAACCATCTTGTCCCAAAGCATCCCAGGCCAGAGAGATGCAACTTTCTCTCCAACACCTGCCTTTTACATCCATCCCTCCCCTCAGTTCTTTGAGACATCTTATGTAACTGGAAGACACTTAGGTTTTCCTAGAAAAGGAACAGTCTGCTTAAAGACTAGTAAAATGTTTATTCTTGCCAGATAGCAATTAATTGTAGCTTTCACGAGAGTTTTTAATTCCTTCAGCTGCAACCCATTAAGGTCTATAAAACTCAGCATCTGAATTTTGGCCTAAATCCTCTGAATAAAGCTAAGGGTCCCTCAGGCCCATGGGCCTAAATGGGAAACAGCTACACTGGCTTGCTCTTGCCACTGAAAAAGCAAGTTATTATTGTATTTTGTGTATATGTATCTGACCCCCAATGTTGAACTCTCTAGAGGCTTTTAATTAATTCTTGTAGGTTTTCCAGGTACGCAAACAAATCATCACAGATAATGCCATTTGCTTTCTCCTTTTGATTTGTTATAGCTCATTCTGTCTCATCTTTTCATATTTGATATAATGTCATTTCTTTTAAAATTAGCTGACAGATGAATCTTGTTTTGTGGGAAACTTGAAAATTTGAGAATACAGCTTATCCAGGGCAATAAAGTCCTCAGAGCAGTGAATAAAATTGAGGGAAAAGTTAGGAGAAATTACTGTACCAGATATCAAAATATCCTATTGAATCATGGAAATTAAAATAATGACTACATCCTGACAAAAAGAGATCATCAGAAGAAAACAAAATGTTCAAACTAAATTTGTACATATGCAGTGTACAAGAGAGCAGAATTTCAAATCAGTAAAGAAGTGACAGATTAGGGGCGCCTGGGTGGCTCAGTGGGTTAAAGCCTCTGCCTTCAGCTCAGGTCATGATCCCAAGGCCCTGGGATCGAGCCCCGCATCCATCAGGCTTTCTGCTTAGCGGGGAGCCTGCTTCCTCCTCTCTCTCTCTGCCTGCCTCTGCCTACTTGTGATCTCTTTCTGTCAAATAAATAAATAAAATCTTAAAAAAAAAAAAAGTGACAGATTATTTAGTAAGTGGTATTTCAAAAACTAAAAATGAGGATTAAGAATATAAACATAATTGTTTGTTTGTTTTGGTTTCATTTTGTTTTTTCAAAGATTTTATATATTTATTTGACTGAGGCACAGCGAGAGAGGGAACACAGGAGGGGAAGCCTGAGAGGGAGAAGTGGGTTTCCCCACCAAGCAAGGAGACGGATGCGGGGCTCGATCCCAGGACCCTGGATCATGACTTGAGCCGAAGGCAGATGCCTAACGACTGAGCCACCCAGTCACCCCAGAATATAACCATAATTGTAATTAAAGAATTACAGGAGCACCTGGGTGGCTCAGTGGGTTAAGCCTCTGTCTTGGGCTCAGATCATGATCTCAGGGTCATGGGATAAAGCCCCACATCAGGCTCCTTGCTTGGCTGGAAACCTGCTACTCCCTCTTCAGCTTCCCCTGCTTCTGTTCCCTCTCTCGATGTGTCTCTCTCTGTCAAATAAATAAATAAAATCTTCAAAAGTTTCTACAAATCATTATTAAAAAGATAAAAATCCAAGAGAAAAATAAGCAAAGAATTTGACAGACAATTCATGGAAAAAAATAGTCTCCAGTGATCATATCAATAATGTATCAGTTGGCTTGTTAGATATGAAAGAGTTTAAAAGTTTGACCATTCTCAGTTTGGGTGAGGAAACACATTGGGTTAAAACCTAATTAAAGGACAATAGATAGGGGCGCCTGGGTGGCTCAGTGGGTTAAAGCCTCTGCTTTCAGCTCAGGTCATGATCCCAGGGTCCTGGGATCAAGCCCCACATCAGGCTCTCTGCTCAGCAGGGAGCCTGCTTCCCCCTCTCTCTCTGCCTGCCTCTCTGCCTACTTGTGATCTCTCTCTGTCAAATAAATAAATAAAATCTTTAAAAAAAAAAAAAGGACAATAGATAATACCAATAAAAATTAAAAGTATACATATCCTTTGACCCAGCGGTTCTACTTCCCTAAAGTCATATAACAGAAACACAGATGAGTGCTTAAAAATCTATTCATCCTATCTTTGTGATAAATGGTCTAATTGTTCAAAATTGGGTACTAGTTGGATAAATTGTGGAATATCCATGTAACCTATATAACTTAATATAGAAAAAGAATGAATCAAATCTGTATGTGCTCATATGAGAAAAGATGTCTGTAAGTACACTGAGAAATGAACCAAGCAAGCTGAAGAATAGAACAGATAGTAAGATTCCATTTTGTTAAGAACAAAGTATGCTCAAAGGTGAGGGATATCACCTTCTCTAACTCCCAGGGCTAAAACACTTTTTATCCCCAACCCTAAATTTTTTTCTTTTTCTTTTTTTTTTGTAATTTTTTTTAAAGATTTTATTTATTTATTTGACAGACAGAGATCACAAGTAGGCAGAGAAGCAGGCAGAGAGAGAGAGAGGAGGAAGCAGGCTCCCAGCTGAGCAAAGAGCCCGATGCGGGGCTCGATACCAGGACCTTGAGACCATGACCTGAGCCGAAGGCAGAGGCTTTAACCCACTGAGCCACCCGGGCGCCCCACCCTAAATTTTTTTCTTTAGAGTAACTATGCTCATTGGACATTGCCTTTGTCTATTATTTGTAGAAACCTCCACCATGTGTGCAATGACTTTATTTGTTCAATGCCCTAGCCTCACTTTTTTTTTTAAGATTTTGTTTATTTATTTGACAGAGATCACAAGTAGAGAGGCAGAGAGAGAGAGAAGGGGAAGCAGGCTCTCCGCTAAGCAGAGAGCCCCATGCGGGGCTGGATTCCAGGACCCTGAGATCATGACCTGAGCGGAAGGCAGAGGCTTAACCTACTGAGCCACCCACCCATAGCCTCACTTTTTAAAACATTTTAGGTTTTAAATGTTCCATAAATAACAGTTCCATAAATAATAGCTGAAAAAAAATGAGTGGAAGCCCAGATATACAGATATATTTCAAAAATTTATGTATGGTTCAAAGAATGTGGATTTAAGGGAATAAAATTTCCATGATCTGCCACTAAATGCTAAAATATCTTAAAATAGATAATGTTTGTGTAATCTTTTTCCAGTAGACAAAGTAGCTTTAGTTACATCATAGTGTCATTTGGTCCTTATACCATCCCTTCGAAATACATAAATATAGAAATAATTAACATATTTGCAGTAGATGGTTCGCTAAAGTCAGTCTTTTTTTTTTTTTTTAAGATTTTATTTATTTATTTGTCAGAGAGAGAGAGGGAGAGAGAGCAAGCACAGGCAGACAGAATGGCAGGCAGAGGTAGAGGGAGAAGCAGGCTCCCCGATGAGCAAGGAGCCCGATGTGGGACTTGATCCCAGGACGCTGGGATCATGACCTGAGCCGAAGGCAGCTGCTTAACCAACTGAGCCACCCAGGTGTCCCTAAAGTCAGTCTTTTAATTTATGGTCCCAATCTCAATTCATTCCTTTTTACTTTGCTTTCCAGACTACTTCCTGAACACTGCACAGTTTTATTCACGGTTATGTATATATGTACATATATTTCCCTCATTTGAGAATGTTTCTCCCTGCCTCTTCACACTGTATACTTGTACTCATCCTTCAAAAGCCCGCTCATGTGAGACAACCGGCCTCATTCCTCTTTCTTAAACTACAGACACACACAGAAAACAAGACTTACCACCTACCCACTCACTGCTTACCCCAAAAGTTGCCCCAGAAGCCCTCCAGGCCGCACTGGCTCCGCCCAGGCAGGCGGACGCGGGGTTCCAAGTCCCCGCCCCTTCCGAGGAGTTTCCCAAAACCCAGCGCGGCAGTCTTCAGCCGCGCTAAGATGGCGACTCCCATGCATCGGCTCATAGCTCGGAGACAAGCGTAAGTGAGGGCCCAAGTAGGGCCGCGGGGCGGGCTGGGGGCGGGGAGAAACGCGTCAGCCGGCGGGTGAGCTCGGGCGGGGATGCGGAGCAGGTATGGGAATTTCTGTGTGGACGGGCGGAGGGTGGTCTTTTCTCACTTGTTGCTGCTCCAAAGGGGCTCGGCCCGGGTGGTAACTTTGGTGTCCACGGGCTAGTGATTGCGTGGAAGACGACTGCGTAAGGTCCATGGGGCGGGACCTAGGTTATGGGGTGGGAGTTGGGGGGATTCTGAAGAGAGCCTAGAGTTTGCTTTTCTCACAGCGGACGCCCAGAAGTTGGGCACTAAGTGGCGTATGCCCCTTTGCCCACCCAGCCGCCCACCACGGGTGGCCAAGGGAAGCCTGAAGCCCTGATCCGACACCTTCCACTCTCAACGACGTAAGCCTTCAGCTCCCTATGCAGTCTCCAGCGCAGCTGGCTTTTCCGGTCCCCTTCCTATCGCCTTCCCTAGGAACAGCCTGACTATACCACCGACTTTCCTCCCAAGTTTTCTCACTTTCTACCACTCATTCTCTTCAGTAAATAATAATTTATTAACTATCTCGCTCTCTGCCAGAATTTGGGTATAAAGAAAAAGAAGTATTCAAGACAGGAATCCCTGCTTTCAGGAAAATTACATTCCGTTGGTGAAGAGTTGATAAACTAAACATTTTAAGTAAATAGAGTTGGTGTTAAGAGCTTTGAAGGAATTAAGAGGTGATGGAAAGAAAGGCCCAGGTTAGGGCGCCTGGGTGGCTCAGTGGGTTAAGCCGCTGCCTTCGGCTCAGGTCATGATCTCAGGGTCCTGGGATCAAGTCCCGCATCGGGCTCTCTGCTCTACAGGGAGCCTGCTTCCCTCTCTCTCTCTCTCTCCGCCTGCCTGTCTCTCTGTCTACTTGTGATCTCTCTCTGTCAAATAAATAATAAATAAAATCTTAAAAAAAAAAAAAAGAAGAAAAAAAAAAAAGAAAGGCCCAGGTTAGATTGGTTGGACTGGAAAGGCATCTCTGAAGTGGTGGCATTTGAACAGAGATTGAAAGTGTGAGAAAAGAGCCAATCATGAGAGGATTTGGGGAAATTACTTTCAGACCGGAAAAAAACTTTAATTTTGGGGGTTTTTAAAGAGAGGCAGGGGGAGGGGAGGGAAAATCTTAAACAGGCTACAGATTGGAGCCCAAAGTGGGGCTTGGTCCCCGACCCTGAGATAATGACCTGAACTGAAATCCAGTCCTCTGCACGACTGACTGAGCTCCCTAGGCTCCCCAAGATCTTTAGTTTTTTAAAACTGAAAGCTGGCCATTGTGGTTAGTGACCAAGAGAGAGTGGCACAAGAGGTTTACCATGGATGTGTAATGTAGATATCAACCCACATGTCCCTTTCCTGTAAAGCCCTTTTTCTTCTACCAACCTGCACACCTGAACAATCATTCTCTTAGCATATCATGCTGTTACCATTTGCAAGTCCATGATATATGGCTGCTTGCATATATATGTGTATGTTTCTTTTTACATTTCTGTTTTTTATTCTTCTTTGTTGTCTTTCCTTTTCTTCTCTCCATCAGATTCTACCTCTCACACCTAATGAAAAGAGTTCCTTGAGCATCAGGATAAAGACCTAGAGAGTCAGGGTAGTATACCTGGTGGAGGAGAAGAAGTCAAGAAGTCAAGAATGGAGTGAATATAATACATAATAGGTGTGCTAGATTATGTCATCAGAGACTCTTACTCTCAGGTTTGCTCTTTTGGATGTTAGTTCCATATTTGGATAGGTTAGGTTCATTCTGTTGGTCCCAAGATGACTGCACTATATTTTGGCCTTTTATATCCTCTCACCTTCAATTTAATGGTATCTCATTTGTGTAGGTTGAATCATGTCTATGGGATTGTGATGCCCTGATTGTCAGATCGCATTCTTTTTCCAGTACGATCAGATGGATTTCTATAAACCAATGATGAGCTAGATAAGTAGGTTAGATAGATGATAAATACTAGGATGGCAAAAACAAGCAATGTCCACTTAAATATGAAGTGAAAGATATATATATATATATAATATATCTTTGTATCTATGTCTCATTTCAAAAATATCAAAGTTCAACAAATGTTGTTTTTCTTTTTCTTTTTTTTTTAAAGATTTTATTTATTTATTTGACAGAGAACACAAGTAGGCAGAGAGGCAGGCAGAGAGAGGAGGAAGCAGGCTCCCTGCTGAGCAAGTAGGCAGAGAGGCAGGCAGAGAGAGGAGGAAGCAGGCTCCCTGCTGAGCAGAGAGCCTGATGCGGGGCTCGATCCCAGGACCCTGAGATCATGACCTGAGCCGAAGGCAGTGGCTTTAACCCACTGAGCCACCCAGGTGCCCCAAATGTTGTTTTTCTATAGAATGCCTGTATTTGGTACATGAACTACACAGAAGTAAAAGAAATCTTGCTTTAGGAGCTTCTGGTCTTGTTGGCAAGAAAACAAATGGCATATAATAAAAGTAGTCATGGTGGTATTCAGAGCAAATCTTCAGGGAGTTGGAGAAGGAAACTTTCAGAAGTTAGGGGAGTCTCGTAGAGTTTGGGGAATATTTTGGGGTGGGAGAAGCAGAAGAGGAGCCATTACTTTTCATTTTATGTTTATCACAAATTTAGTTTTATTTATAAAAAGCATATGTTACTTCCATAATAAGTTTTAAACTATTTTTAAGTTAGTTATGAGAAGTGAGAAAGTACTGTTATCATTCTTTGTAAGAGTCTTTGGATTAACAGAGGAAAGGGAGGAAATAAAAGAGAAAAAGGAGAGAGAGCCTAAATTTGAAATTCCTATTCAGCCGATCTTTCAGGGAGTTAATTGAAATGAACTTACTTTCTGTTTGTAAATTGTAATTACATCTACTTATATGTGAGTAGATTATAGAATCTTGGCACTGTGTGGGGTCATTTCTTCTGCTAAACCTTCCACTGGATTCCAGTACTGTGTCTTCACCATCCAAGGGAATTATCTAACTTTGGCTTGAGGACCTCCAGGAAAGACATACCTCCTGAAGTAGCCTGTTACATTGTTCATATCTATCAAAAGTTTATGTTGAACTGAAAGGAAAATATTTATGAAGCTTAAGCCCTGCTCACTTCTAACTTCCTAGCTTTGGACCTAAACTGTGATTTCAGTCAATTAAAAATGCTAGGTGTTATCCACTTGAATTACCATCAAATCAAGCTTCCCCTGTCTTGGTACTTGTATTGGTTTTCTGGACTTAAGAGTCAGACTTAATTTTACCCTTGTTAAATTTCATCTTGTTAGATTTGACACTGAGTTCTAGCCTGTCGAGACCTTTTTGGATCCTGATTTGGTTATCCTTTGTATTACTCCTCCCTCTTAGCTTTGTGTCAGCTGCAGGTTGGATAAATAGGCACATCAGTGCCCTCCAAGTCATTTATAAAATGTTGAACAAGTCCACACTGAGGACCAATCATTCAGGTCATCACTGGATTCCTCTCTGTACATTTACTTCAACCCATTAAGCATTCTTTTGTGGGGCACCTGGGTGGCTCAGTTGGCTAAGTAACTGCCTTTGGGTCAGGTCATTATCCCAGGGTCCTGGGATCAAGCCTCAAGTCAGGCTCGCCGCAAAGCAGGGAGCCTGCTTCTCCCTCTCCCTCTGCCTACAGCTCCCCCTGCTTGTGCTGTCTCTCTCTATCAAATAAATAAATGAAGTCTTTAATTAAAAAAAAAAGTAGTCTTTTATCCATGATGTTCAGCTGATCTGTCTAATTGTTCTGTTTTGTTCACAAGGATATTGTAAGACTTTCCAGGATCCCTGATTGAAATACAAATTCCCAAAAGCCAGTAAGGGTATTAGTCTGTGATGATTTGATACTTAGTGATCAGGGCTTTTCTTTCTGAATGGATTTAATAAATCCAGCAAGAATTCTGCCTAGAATGAATGTCAAGTTCACTGGTCTAGTTTGTGGAATCTTCCTTTCCCCCGACTTTGAAAATCAGAACTGCATTTGCCTACTCCTAGTCTTTCAGCACCACTCCTGTTTGCCAGTGTCTCTCAGATTACCAGCAGCAGTATAGTCCGCTCACCTGGAAAATCTCTGGTATATTGTGGAGCAGTCACTTGGGCCATTGTGAGTTAAACACATTCAGAGTGAATAAAAGTACTCTTACTCACCCCTCACTATCTTGGGGTTCAGTTCTACTCTTCTCATTCTGTGTATCATTGTGTTTGAGTGAAGACTAAAGCAAAATAAAAATAATCCTGCTTGTACTCTCAGCCTATAGCTTATAGCCTATAGGCCTATAGCCTAGCACCCCAAATAATGAACCTATCTTGTTTTTGGTTCTTTGTGCTTTAAATGTAACTAAAACGCAAAATAATTTTTGTTTCCTTGATACTTTTCATAAGCCTCAGCTTATTTTGGTAGGGTATTTATTTATATTAGGTTTAAATATTTCTCTTATAGGCCTTTAGCATTCTCGTATATTTCTTAGTTATGTGTTCCTTTGAAAAATATCTTTTACAATTTGTTTTATGATTTCACATGCAGTCCATGTTCATTGTAGGAAAGTTAGAGAATACAGGTAATGAAAAAGTATATTATAACCCTATCCGAAAGGTAATAGTTTTTACATTTTAGTGTATAACCTTTCAGGCTATTTTTATACTTTAAATAGCCTCATAGTGTTCTTTATGGATAAACAATAACTTTTTATTATTGGAAAATGGTAGTGGAAATAACATTTCCTTTGCTGTTGGAGAGTTAGGTCTACTTTTTTTTTTTTTTCCCAGTATAGTTGATACACAATGTTATGTTTCAGTTGCACAGCATAGTGATTCCCCAAGTTTAACATTAAGCTGTGCTCACTGTTAATGTAGCTTCCAGCAGGTTTACTCTTGTAAACCATTTGTATTTCCTATAAGAAATATACAACTAAATTTTTGCATATATCCATTTTTCTGGGTTAACTATATACTTCTTAAAATCAGGTTTACTGATGTTTAATTTACATTTAGCAAAATTCATTGTTTTATGTATTTTTGAGAGAGAGATCACGCGTGCACGAGCAGGGGCAGGGGGGTGCAGAGGGAGAGAGAATTTTTTTTTAAGATTTTGTTTATCAGAGAGGGAGAACGTGGGCACGCTTGCGAGCACACAAGCAGGGAAAGAGGAGAGGGAGGGGACGAAGCGGATTCTCCAATGAGCAGGAAGCCCAATGTGGGGCTCTATCTCATGACCATGGGTTCATGACCTGAGCTAAATCATGAATTGGATGCTTAACCAACTGAGCCACCCTCTTTATTTTTTTTTAAGATTTTCATTTTTTACTTTTAAGTAATCTTTCCACCTAACATGAGGCTTGAATTTACAATCCCAAGATCAAGAGTTGCATACTGGGGCGCCTGGGTGGCTCAGTGGGTTAAGCCGCTGCCTTCGGCTCAGGTCATGATCCCAGGTCCTGGGTTCGAGCCCCACATCGGGCTTTCTGCTCAGCAGGGAGCCTGCTTCCTCCTCTCTCTCTGCCTGCCTCTCTGCCTACTTGTGATTTCTCTCTGTCAAATAAATAAATAAAATCTTAAAAAAAAAAAAAAAAAAGAGTTGCATACTCTACCAAATGAGCCAGCCAAGGGCCCCGAAATGTATTCTTTTTAATGTATAGTTCTATGAATTCTGACAGATACCTGTAGTCATGTAACCACCACCAAAATCAAGATATAGAACAATTTCATCATGAAAAATTTCTTCACGAGCCTTTGTAAGTAAACCCTTTACCCCACCCTCTGAAAACCACTGATTTTTTTCTGTTCCTGTAATTTTACCTTTTCCAGAATGTTGTATGAATAGAATAAATGTGTAAACTTTTGAGTCCAGCATCTTTCACTCAGTTAATTCCTTTGAGATTCACTGCAGTTCTTGTATGTATTAATGGTGCATTCTTTTTTTTTTTTTTTAAAGATTTTATTTATTTATTTGACAGAGAGAGATCACAAGTAGGCAGAAAAACAGGCGGAGAGAGAGGAAGGGAAACAGGCTCCCCGCTGAGCAGAGAGCCCGACGCGGGGCTCGATCCCAGGACCCTGAGATCATGACCCGAGCCCAAGGCAGCGGCTCAACCCACTGAGCCACCCAGGCGCCCCCATTCTTCTTTTTTTAATTATTGCTAACAGTGTCCCATCATATGGCTATACCAGTTTACCCATTTGGCATTTGAAGGACATTTTGATTGTTTCCAGTTTGGAGTTATTTTTAATAAAAGTGGTATAAACATTCATGTATAGTTTGGGGTTTGGTTTTGTTTTGTTTTGAGAGAGACAGCTCATGCTAGAGCATGGGGGGAGGGCAGAGGGAGAGAGAATCTTAACCAGACTCCATGCCCACCCCAAGCCCTACATGGGCTCAGTCTCACAATCCTATGATCATGACTTGAGCTGAAATCAAGAGTCAGGCACTTAATGTGGCTGAGCCACTCAGGGGCCCTGCCCATATGGCTTTCTAAAATCTTTTGTGTAAACTTAAGGTTTCCTTTTTCTTCTTGTTTTTTAAGTATTTTATTTATTTTTGAGAGGAAGAGAGAGGGCTTGAGACCGGGTCGGGGTTGGGGGGTAAGCTGAGAGGGAGAGGGAGAACCAGAACTCCACTGAGCAAGGAGCCCAATACAGGACTCGATCCCAGGACCCTGGGATCATGACTTGAGCTGAAGACAGAGGCTTAAAGCCACCCAGGTGCCTTCAGTTTTCCCTTTTTCTTAGGTAAATAACCTAAGAGTAGATACTAGCAGACTTTTTCGAAGTTTGTCCTTATGCACATTGCAATCTTTTTTTTTCTTTTTTTTTTTTTAAGATTGATTTATTTATTTGGCAAAGATCACAAGTAGGCAGAGAGGCAGGCAGAGAGAGAGAGGGAGGAGGAAGCAGGCTCCCTGCTGAGCAGAGAGCCCGATGTGGGGCTCGATCCCAGGACCCTGGGACCATGACCTGAGCCGAAGGCAGAGGCTTAACCCACTGAGACACCCAGGCGCCCCTGCACATTGCAGTCTAATTGTTCCAGTACCAATAGTTGAAAAGACTACTGAATTTTTCTCTACTGAATTTCTTTTGCACCTTTGTCACAAAACAGCTGTCCGTGTGTGTGGATTCTATTCTGTTTCATTGATCTGTTTATTTATGTGAACACCATATTGTCAGGATAATTGTAGTTTTGTAATAAGTCTTGAAATCAAGTGATGTCTTCCAATTTTATTCTTTTTCACAGTTTTTGCTACTATTTTAAATTATTTGTATTTTTGTATGCATTTTAGAATCAGGTTATCAATTTCCACAAAAGAAACTGCTGAGGTTTCAGTGGGATTGCATTCAATCTCTAGATCGGCTTTTGAAGAATGGACCCTTTAACAGTCTTAACTTTTCTGACCCATGAATGTGTGTGTTAAAATGTACTCATTTTTTAAAGGTTTTTAACTTATCTCCCCGATATTTTATAATTAAGCGTAGAGATGTTGAACAACTTTCACCAGATTTATATCTAAGTATTGTAGTGGCATTTTTTTTTTATTTCAATTGTTCGTTACTAGTATGTGGAAATACAGTTGACTTTTGTATATTGATCTTGTATTGTATGACTTTACTAAATTCATTTATTAGTTCTATTAACTCTGTTTTAGATTTCTAGGGATTTTCCACATAGGTAATCATCATTTATACTGTCTGGGTTGGTGGGGTTTTTTGTTTGTTTGTTTTTGTGTGTGTATGTACATTTTCAAGATTTTTCTTGTAGTTACCAAATGGCCCTTCAGAAAGTGCGACTTATATTCTTAGCAGCAGTTAAGAACATATGCAAAGTGCCTGTTCTGTACCTCTGCCAACGATAGACCATCATTATGGCAGGCATGTCCTACTATTTTAGGTATCAAAGGTGATTTCACTTAAAAAGCCTGTCCCATTAGAACACTTCTTTGGGCCTTAGTTTAGGATATAGAAATGGAATATTGTGAATAGGGTGTCCAAATGGTTAGAAAGAAATGCTAATCTTGTTTATTTTGAAATTATAAGTCTACTTCATTCAGCACTCCCTGTGGAAGATCACTATTTTTAGGGGTGATTAATTAATGGTTAAAACATGTCAATCATAGGGACGCCTGGGTGGCTCAGTTGGTTAAGCAGCTGCCTTCGACTCAGGTCATGATCCCAGCATCCTGGGATCGAGTCCCGCATCGGGCTCCTTGCTCGTCAGGGAGCCTGCTTCTCCCTCTGCCTCTGCCTGCCATTCTGTCTGCCTGTGCTCACTCTCTCTCCCTCTCTCTCTCTGACAAATAAATAAATAAAAAATCTTTAAAACAAAACAAAACATGTCAATCATAAAGGAATTTAGATATTTGTGAATATTCTATTTATAGCTACAGAAAACTCCACAGTGCTGGTGGATAATATTTTTAATTTGTTTATTTATTTGCTTTTATTTATTTATTTATTTTTTTAAAGATTTTATTTATTTATTTGACAGAGAGAGATCACAAGTAGACGGAGAGGCAGGCCGAGAGAGAGAGAGAGAGAGGGAAGCAGGCTCCCTGCTGAGCAGAGAGCCCGATGCGGGCCTCGATCCCAGGACCCTGAGATCATGACCTGAGCCGAAGGCAGCGGCTTAACCCACTGAGCCACCCAGGCGCCCAATTTATTTGCTTTTTAAATTTTAGGGTTTTTTATTTTAATTATTTATTTATCTTAAGTTGTAAGTTTCTTAATATTGGGTTGCCTGGGTGGCTCAGCCATTTGAGCCTCCAACTTTTGATTTCAGCTCAGGTCATGATTCATGGGGTTGTGGGATCAAGCCCCACGTTGGGCTCCACACAAGGTGGGGCACCCACTTAAAAGTTTCTCTCCTGGGGTGCCTGGGTGGCTCAGTGGGTTAAGCTGCTGCCTTTGGCTCAGGTCATGATCCCAGGTCCTGGGTTCGAGCCCTGCATCGGGCTTTCTGCTCAGCGGGGAGCCTGCTTCCTCCTCTCTCTCTGCCTGCCTCTCTGTCTGCTTGTGATTTCTCTCTGTCAAATAAATAAATAAAATCTTAAAAAAAAAAAAAAGTTTCTCTCCCTCTGCCCCTCACCCCCCAACTTGCTCTCATGCTCTCTCTCTCTCGTTTTTTAAAATAAATCTTTAAAAAAATAAAATCGAGGGGCACCTGGGTGGTTCCATGGCTTAAGGCCTCTGCCTTCAGCTCTGGTCATGGTCCCAGGGTCCTGGGATTGAGCCCTGCATCGGGCTCTCTGCTCAGCGGGGACACTGCTTCCTTATCTCTCTCTGCCTGCCTCTCTGCTTACTTGTGATCTCTCTGTCAAATAAATAAATAAAATCTTAAAAAAAATAAAATTAAATAAAATCGATTTAAAAAAATTAAGTTTCTTAATATTGGGGAAACAACCTATGAGTTGGAGAAGACTTTATTTCCTTGATTCTGAGAGGCTTCCCTCCATACCAATCATAGTTTCATTTTTAGGAAATATCGTGAAAGGCTTTGCAATGGATTTCAAAACAAAGATTGCTAGGTATCTTGTTTAATGACTCTTCCTGGCTATGTGACTCTATGAGAGCCTATGCATCATTGTCTCTGAGCTATTTTATAACTGTAAGGTATAGGATACTGGTAGAAAATATTCTTACCCATAAAAACACAGTACAGTTGATTCTTGCAATGTGGCTATTAACTAGTTTTTAGCTATCTGTAAATTCATTTTAGCATGATTACATATATATGTGTGTTCTTTGAATTTTCTTTTGAACCTATTATACCATCTTACTTGTTCCTTTAATTAATGATTAGATTGACCCATGTTCGTTTTATATATATTTGAATGAGAATCATGATTTTACACTTTTATAGGTGTAAAAAACATCTTTGATATTTCTGAATTTATTATTTCTGGGGTGCATTTTACAATTGTGTATAAGTTAAATATGTTAGTGGTTCTTTTTGCCTCAAAAGCTAATATTAAGGCCATAGAGTGTTTTATTATTGATGCCCTTAAAAGTTTTCTCTGACATTACATATTCAGATAAGGTCTGAAATTATAATCATGGCTCTGGGAGTTGCTTGCTGAAATTTAAGAACTATTACTGAACAAAAAGCTGAGTCTTCTTTATTATCTTTTAATACTGTATCTACTGACATAGCCTTAGTTCTTTACTTGTAACATTCTTTCAGATTAGGATTAGTTTAAATTTTGGACAGATACTAAAACTAAATTAATTGTCAGGATTACAGAACCTGTCCCACAATCCAAAATATGTTCTCTTAAACACTTGCGTTTTCCAGCATTCATTGTACAGACATTTACTGAACACCAATTATCTGTTCACTAACGATAAAAAAAGGTGACTGCTGTAGGTCAGCACTAAGAACCCAGCATCTCATTGTGCAACCATGTTATGCAAAAACTTAAAGTGCCATGTATCATTATTCCAGACAATTGATTAGCCTAATATGTAGAATGACAATAATATATACACATCCTCGTCTATAGAATGGGGATAGTGCTTTCAAACTCACTGGGTTGTTATGGAGATTGGATGTGATTATGCATAATTAATACTTAGCTAAATTCCTGGCGGAGTAAATATAAGCCATGGCTATGGTCTCAACTAATTCTCACAGTACCCTAGTAAAGTAGATATTTACTACATCTTTTTTTTTTTTTTTTTTTTTTTTTTTAATTTATTTGACAGAGAAAGAGATCACAAGTAGACGGAGAGGCAGGCAGAGAGAGAGAGAGAGGGAAGCAGGCTTCTGGCTGAGCAGAGAGCCCGATGCGGGACTCGATCCCAGGACCCTGAGATCATGACCTGAGCCGAAGGCAGCGGCTTAACCCACTGAGCCACCCAGGCGCCCCATATTTACTACATCTTTTAGAAGAGAAACTAAGGTTCCCAAATCAGTTTGCTGAAGAGCCTACAGCTATGTAGTGAAAGAGAAGATTTTTTAAAATCTTTATTGTGAAATATAATACATATACAAAAAAAGTTTAAACAACATAACTATGCCACTTAACAAATTATTATAAAGGGAACATTGCATGTGACTTCCCTCAGGTCAAGTAATAAAATGGCCTATATACCAGCAGCCCTTAAGGCCCTTCCCAATCATGACCTCCTCCCTCCTTCTCAAAGGTAACCAGTGACCCAACATTTATGGTAATTGTTCCCTTGCTTCTCTTTGTGCTTTTACCATCTTACTCTGCACTGGAGTTTAATTTTGCGTGTCTTTGAACTTATACAGAATCAGACTCTTTTGCATAATCTGACTTCTTAGATGTAAGATCCATGTAAGTTAAAACTGTAAAGTTTGTGGGGCACCTGGGTGGCTCAGTGGGTTAAGCCGCTGCCTTCGGCTCAGGTCATGGTCTCAGGGTCCTGGGATCGAGTCCCACATCGGGATCTCTGCTCAGCGGGGAGCCTGCTTCCCTCTCTCTCTGCCTGCCTCTCTGTCTACTTGTGATCTCTCTCTGTCAAATAAATAAATAAAATCTTTAAAAAAAAAAACTGTAAAGTTTGTTCATTTTCAGTACTATGAAGTATTTCACTATATTCTGTACCACAAATTATCCATTCTACCTCAGTGTTATTTCTGGTTTTGAGGATATTACAGGTTATGCTGTTACGAATATTCTTACAGTTCTTTCTCTTCCCTTCTTGCATAAGTCATGCCTAAAGCCATTAAGTAGTGTAGAGCAGGGTAGGCTTTCAAGCAAAAGGTTGACTTGGCATTGGAGTATTAGGGCCAAAGTGGCCTTAGAAGGGCATCCACGTAAGTGTGTGAAGTGATCCACAGTGGATGTGTATTCCTCTTGCTGTGTATTCTTGCTAAGGCTGTGGAGGGCATCCACTGCGGGGAAGGGTTAGTGTGGGATGTGAGATCCCAAGCCAGGTGAGAGGAACATGTCCACACAGGAGCAATTTAGTGTAAGTTGTCACCCTAGTGAAGAGAACATCTACGTAGGGGGAGCAACATGTAATTTAATAAGAAGTTTTAGAGCCTAAGTGGAAAGAGGACGTGACTCTAAATATCATCAGGGCTCCATCAGTCTGATTTCAGGCTGGGACAGGTAAAATAGAGAATCTGAAATTTTTTGATGTACCAGAAAGCAAGGAAGTGCCCCCACAATGGAGCCATGTCAGAAGAACACACAATCTAGCTTAAAAGGATTCCTTTCCACTGACCGTATCTAGGACAATTCAAAATAAATGGTAACGGGACTATAACTCATTGAATAAAATTCATGGAGTAAAATAGAAAAATTTGAGTTCATACTGATAGATGAATAAATGAACTAAAAATTTAATGGGCTGGGTATTTATATAATATCAAATACCGACCCACAAAGTAGTTATTGATTGTTATATTAATTTTCACTTAGAGTTGTTTGACAAATCACCCCAAAACTTAGTAGCTTCTAACAATCAACATTATCTCAGTTTCTGTGGGTCAGGCAGGAATCCAGGTGTGCCTTAGCTGAGGGTTCTAACTCATGTTCTCCCTTGTTGTCCTGGTCAGGATGTTGCCAGGGGCTGCAGTCATCTGAAGGCGTCACCAAGACTGGAACATCTTTCTCCAGGATGGCTCATTCACAGGACTGTTGGCAGGAGGCCTCAGTTGTTCACCTCCTGAGCCTCCCTATAGGCTGCTTAAGTGCCTAACATGGCAGCTCCATGACTTAATCTTTGAAGTCACACTCCATCACTCTGCTTTATTCTGTTAAACCAAGACACTAAGTCCAAGCCGCAATCAGGGTAAAGGGAATTAGGGCTCCACCTCTTGAAGTGAAGAGTATCAAAGAAATAATGTGAACGTTAATTTAAAACCACCACAATTACAAAAGACAAAAGTAACTTTACAATGCAAACTCTGGTAGACCTTCCTTAATCAAGGGATATCAAAGTGCATATCAACAGTATTAAGATGAATTACAGTCTTGTGTCACCTGGTAGCAATACAGTGAGAAGGACAGCACATTTCTATTACATTCCTGCCAAAGGTGCATAGCCTGAATCTAATCATGTAGAGATATCAAATGTAGTAGTTGACCTCGAGATGACCCCCAATTATCCTTGCCTCCTGGTATTCAGGCTCTTGTATAGTCTCCTCCCACATTATACTAAGGTTGGTCTGTGCAACCAATAGAATACAGCAAAAGTGATGGTATGTCATTTCCAAAATTTAGGTTATGAAAGACTGATTTCTTAAGTTGTCTTGGTCACTCCCTCTGGGGGAAGTCATGTTGTGAGCAGCCCTATGGAGAGGTCAAGAGGAAGGGAACCGCAGCTCCCTACTGAGAGCCCCCTAAGTGAGCTTGAAAGCAACTCACATTGAAGCACGTTCTACAAAATAACTGGCCTGTAACCTTCAAAATTGCCAAGGTCATAAAAACAAGACTCGACTAAGGAATTCATTAGACAGAAGGAAACTAAA
Organism: Lutra lutra; assembly: GCF_902655055.1. Taxonomy (NCBI): domain Eukaryota; kingdom Metazoa; phylum Chordata; class Mammalia; order Carnivora; family Mustelidae; genus Lutra; species Lutra lutra. The sequence goes on along the minus strand of NC_062282.1, from coordinate 72,383,166 downwards.
GAAACATGACAAATGCAACAGAATGCTGAACTGGGTTTTGCTCTAAAGAACATTATTGGGACATTTGATGAAATAAATGGGATCTGGAGATTGAATAGTAGGAATATATCTATATTAATTTCTTGATTCTGATGGTTACATTGTTATGTAGGAAAATATCCTGGTTTATAGAAAATATACAATGAAATATTGTGAGTTGATGGGTCATCAGGTTGGCAACTTACAAATAGTTCAGGAAAAATGGTGCTTTGAACTGTACTTGCTCATTTTCTATAAGATTATTTCAGGGGCGCCTGGGTGGCTCAGTGGGTTAAGCCTCTGCCTTCGGCTCAGGTCATGATCCCAGGGTCCTGGAATTGAGCCCCGCATTGGGCTCTCTGTTCAGCAGGGAGCCTGCTTCCCTCCTCTCTCTCTGCCTGCCTCTCTGCCTGCTTGTGCTCTCTGTCAAATAAAATAAATAAAATCTTAAAAAAAAAAAAAGATTACAATTATTTCAGAAATTTTAAAAGCTACATAAGGAATAATATTTTTTTTTTGTCCATAACTCCACCCCCCCTCCTAACCCCCCTCCCTCCAAGAATAATATTCTTTAAAAGGGGGGGGGGCGCCTGGGTGGCTCAGTCGGTTAAGTGTCTGCCTTAGGCTCAGGTCAAGAATAATATTCTTACACATGTTATCTGGTATAGCTGTGCATTGATTCTGTTTTAAATTTTTTTTTTTTGTAATGCACACATGATGGGGGCGAGTGGTTTGGGAGGGGCAAAGGGAGGGGGAGAGAGGGAATCTTAAGCAGGCTTCACGCCCAGCTCAGAGCTCACTGGGAGGCTCCATCTCACACCCCTGAGATCATGACCTGAACTGAAATCAAGAGTCGTACACTCAACCAACTAACCCACCTAGGCGGCACTGCATTGATTTCTATTGTATAAATACCTACAAGTGGAATTGCTGAATCATAGAATGTACTTCTCTTCAACTATGGTAAATTTTTTTCAAAATGGTTGTACCAGTTTGTGTTCATCCCCACAGTGGACGTGTGTTCCTCTTGCTGTGTATTCTTGCTAACATTTGCTGTTGCCAGTTTTTAATTTCAGTCTTTCTGGTGTGTGATAGGTAGTATCTTCTGGGTTTTTTGTTTTATTTTGTTTTTTAAATAATGATTTGTTTAGAGAGAGAAAGAAGGAGCATGCATGTAGGAGTGGAAGGGACAGAGTGAGAGGGAGAGAAAGTCTTTTTTTTTTTTTTAAAGATTTTATTTATTTATTAGAGAGAGAGAGAGATCACAAGTAGGCAGAGAAGCAGGCAGAGAGAGAGGGGGAAGCAGGCTCACTGCTGAGCAGAGAGCCCGATGCGGGGCTCGATCCCAGGACCCTGAGATCATGACCTGAGCCGAAGGCAGAGGCTTAACCCACTGAGCCACCCAGGCGCCCCGAGAAAGTCTTAAGCAAACTCCACAGTGAGCTCAGGGATTGACTCCGGGGTTGATCTCATTACTCTGAGATCATGATCTGAGCCAAAATCAAGAGTTGGATGCTTGGTTGATTGAGCCACCCAGATGCCCCTTTCCGGGGGTTTTAATATGCTTTTCTTTGATTAGTAAAGTACAACTTTTTATATGTGTAGTGTTAACTTGTGTTTCCCAGGCCCATTTTTGTCCAGTCTTTCCATTTTCCATTTCATCTTATTTTTTATGATCCATCATGTTCTTACTGATTTGTAAAACCTTCTCCAACCTCTTGGCTTCCCTTCTTACTCTCTTCATAGTGTATTTTGATGAACATAAATTCTTTTTTGCTTTCTTTTTTAAGAGAAGGAGGAAGAGAGAGAGAATCCTAAACAGGCTCCATGCCAAGTGCAGAGCCTGACACAGGGCTTGATCTCAAAACCCTGAGATCATGACCTGAGCTGAAATCAAGAGTCAGATACTTAACCAACCAAACTACCCAGGTGCCTCAATGAAAAGAAATTCCTAATTTTAGCATAGTCTAACTTAACCATCTTTTTTTTAAAGATTTTCTTTTTTTAATTTATTTGACAGACAGATCACAAGTAGGCAGAGAGGCAGGCAGAGAGAGACAGGAGGAGGAGGCAGGCTCCCTGCTGAGCAGAGAGCCCGATGCGGGACCCCATCCCAGGACCCTGAGATCATGACCTGAGCCGAAGGCAGAGGCTTTAACCACTGAGCCACCCAGGCGCCCCCCAACCGTCTTTTTTTTACATGATTATTAGTATTTTGGTTTTGTTTTTTAAGAATTCTTAAGTCAAATATGTCTTTTTTTTTTTTTTAAGATTTTATTTTTAAGCAATCTGTACACTGAGTGTCAGGCTCAAACCCACAGCCCTGAGAACAAGAGTCATATGTCCTACCACCTGAACCAGCCAGGGGCCCCGTCACTGTTTATTTGTAAGTTTATTTATTTATTTATTTATTTATTTATTTATTTTATGGTTTGTTTTGTTTTGTTTTTAGTTTATTTATTTTTAAGTGATGTCTGTACCCAACATGGGGCTGAAACTCACGACTTCAAGATGATGCTCTTCCAGCTGAGTCAGCCAGATACCCCCATGTCACTTGTTTTTAATACCACCATCTAAGACATTTATTACTTGAGCAGTCTGTAATCAGTGTTTGCATATGGTAGAGAGTAGAGGTTTTCTTTTTTTATTTTTTTTAAAAATATTTTATTTATTTATTTGACAGAGAGAGAGATCAGAAGCAGGCAGAGAGGCAGGCAGAGAGAGAGAGGGAAGCAGCCTCCCTGCTGAGCAGAGAGCCCAATGTGGGGCTTGATCCCAGGACCCTGAGATCAGGACCTGAGCCGAAGGCAGGGCTTAACCCACTGAGCCACCCAGGCGCCCCTAGTTTCTTTTTTTAATAAAGAATTTTTTACTTAGTTGAGAGAGACAATACGAGCAGGTGGAGGGACAAAGGGAGATAAAGAATCCTTTTTTTTTTTTTTAAGATTTTTTTATTTATTTATTTGACAGAGAGAGATCACAAGTAGATGGAGAGGCAGGCAGAGAGAGAGAGAGGGAAGCAGGATCTCCGCCGAGCAGAGAACCCGATGCGGGACTCGATCCCAGGACCCTGAGATCATGACCTGAGCCGAAGGCAGTGGCTCAACCCACTGAGCCACCCAGGCGCCCGAGATAAAGAATCCTTAAGCCAACTCTCCACTGAGTATGTAGGCCAATGCAGGATTTGATCACAGGACCCTGAGTTCATGACCTGAGCAGAAATCAAGAACTGGACACTCAACCGGGCCACCCAGGTGCCCCAAGAGTAGAGTTTAGTTGTAATTTTTTCCATATGCAAATCAGTTGTCCCTGCACCATTAATATGTCCTTTCCCCCACTGCTCTCCAGTGCCATAGTGGTCATAAATCATGTGTTCATATATACATTAGTCCATTTCTGGACATTATGTTCTGTTCATTGGTTTGGACACTCAACCGGGCCACCCAGGTGCCCCAAGAGTAGAGTTTAGTTGTAATTTTTTCCATATGCAAATCAGTTGTCCCTGCACCATTAATATGTCCTTTCCCCCACTGCTCTCCAGTGCCATAGTGGTCATAAATCATGTGTTCATATGTACATTAGTCCATTTCTGGACATTATGTTCTGTTCATTGGTTTATGTATCTTTGCTCAAATTTCACATTCTTAGTTGTTACAGCTTTACCATAAGTCATTCAGTGTCTTTTAACCCAACGCTTCCCCACTTGTTCCTTTACTTGGGTATTTTGGCTGTTTGCCTTTTGAATTTCCATATGCATTTTATTTTATTTTATTTTATTTTATTTTTTTTTTTTTTTTAAGATTTTATTTATTTATTTGACAGAGAGATCACAAGCAGGCAGAGAGAGGAGGAAGCAAGCTCCCTGCTGAGCAGAGAGCCCGATGCGGGGCTCGATCTCAGGACTCTGAGATCATGACCTGAGCCGAAGGCAGCGGCTTAACCCACTGAGCCACCCAGGTGCCCCCCATATGCATTTTAGAATAAGTTTTTTTTTTTTTTTTAAAGATTTTATTTATTTATTTGACAGAGAGATCACAAGCAGGCAGAGAGGCAGGCAGAGAGAGAGGAGGAAGCAGGCTCCCCGCCGAGCAGAGAGCCCGATGCAGGGCTTGATCCCAGGACTCCGAGATCATGACCTGAGCCGAAGGCAGCGGCTTAACCCACTGAGCCACCCAGGCACCCCAAGAATAAGTTTGTTAACAGAACAAACAAATAAACAAAAACTTGTTTGGATTTTGATTGGCATTGTGTTGAATCTGTAGATCATAGATGTGTAGATCAGTTTGTGGAGAATGGACATTTTTACAATTATTGTGTTTTCCAGTCTATGAACATGGTATATTTTTCTATGTGGCTACATTCTTAGATGTTTAATTTCTCTTAGTAATTTTATATTGTGCATAGAAGTCTTGTACATATTTTCTTTGATGTGTTTCTAGGTATTTGATATTTTTTTAGGAAATTATAAATATCACTTTTTAAAATTTCATTTTAGATGTTTTCATTATATAGAAATTCTATTGATTTTTATGTGTTTACCTTATATCTAATATAGAGCTCAGCAAACAGTTGTCTACTGAATCCTACTTGATGCTTGTTCTTGTGGGCTTGTGGGTTAAGGATGTTAATTACATGTGTACGTATATGATTAATTTGATAGGAAACATGAACTTTCAACCTCAAATGAGTGGAATATTCTACAAATGAATTGCATCCTTTAAATCTCTTTTCTGTGAGATATTTTTATTAATAAAATATCTGTGGAATTGTGTTTTCTCTCTTGTCATGGAAGTACCTACATAATATCCTCAATTTTGCCTCCTGATCAGCAAAGCCTGAAACTTTTACTATCTGACTCTTTACAGTTTGCCCACCCCAATCTAAAATCTTGCTGAACTTATGAATTCTAATTATTTCAAAATATTTTTGCCTGTAGATTATTTTGGATTTGCATGTACATAATAAGTCATAAGTGAGGAATGACCATTTTGTTTTTTCCTTTCCAATTCTTTCATGTTTGTTTTTACTCATTGCATCTGAGTCCAGTATCAGGGTTGAGGGATTAAGATTTTTTTCTTAGTCTCCTAGATGACTAAAAGCTGGGCTGTATTCTCTATAATTTGATTTGTTCTTAGGGTATGACTCTTCAGAGACCTAATGCTGGATACATAGTTTGTCTCCCTAACTTGTAAGTGAGGTTTACCCTGTTGAGTTGGGCAAACACTCCCAGTGCAAGAATTTACTTTAATACAGAGCTGACTACTCTGGATTTCCATTTTCTTCCATATCTTGGCTTGGTTGTTCTTCACCCCATTGTTAGTTCTTTGATACCTCAAGCAGATTGTTAAAAATGTTTTGACTGTTTTTTTTCTATTTCCAAGCTGAGGAGTTGGTCTTAGTTACCTAGTCTGCCGTTACTGGAATGGAATTAGGAAATAAAGATTTGAACTTAGTTTGGTCTAACTCTCAAGGTCCAAGCTCTTGACTACTATATTACCTTGTGACTAAATCTAACACAGTAAACAATTTAAAGTGTAAAATTATGTTTTTTTTTTTGACCTAAAAATGTTCATATTATTTATGCTTTTCAGGGTAGAAAATGTCAAGTCAAAATTTTAAGGCCTGTATTCTTTTTTTTTCTTTTTGCTCCACAGTGAGGCAAATAAACAACATGTAAGATGTCAGAAATGCTTGGAATTTGGACATTGGACTTATGAATGTACAGGAAAAAGAAAATACCTACATAGGCCATCAAGAACAGCAGAACTAAAGAAAGCTTTAAAAGAAAAAGAAAACAGATTATTATTATTACAACAAAGGTATGTTGACCTGTGATATCCAAAGGAATATTTTTAATGGACAGAATTTATTTTTTTTTAAAGATTTTATTTATTTATTTGACAGACACATATCACAGGTAGGCAGAGAGAGAGGGAGAAGCAGGCTCCCTGCTAAGCAAAGAGCCCGATGCAGGGCTCGATCCCAGGACCCTGAGATCATGACCTGAGCCAAAGGCAGAGGCTTTAACCCACTGAGCCACCCAGGTGCCCCAATTGATAGAATTTATGAAGTGACTAAAGGTATCTTGGTGGTTATCCAGATTTCAGTTATAATATTAGCTAATGTTTAATGAATCCTTCCCATGTGCCAGACACTGTATTAAGCTTTTCACAAGTATTAGCTTAGTTAAGCTTCACCTCTATACCATTAAGGTAGGTACTATTCTCCCCATATTACATGTGAAGAAACTAGGGCCTAGAGAAGTTGAGTTACTCATCAGTGTCACACAGCCAGTAAATGGAGAGATTAAACTGTTGAACCAGCCAATCCATGCTCTTAATCACTTTGCTTTGTTGATTCAGCTACTGGTGAAGTGGCAGCAGAATACCAGGAGGTAGATGATATGAGCTGTCAACCATAAAGATAAAGTGGCCAGTTATTCTACCAGCAAAATGAGTTTATTGGGGAATACCAAGGGAATTGCAATCCTGGACAAGAAAACTGGCAAACTATGGGCAAGTCCAAAGAACAAAGGACAGGGACTTGTTTTTATCGAGGAAAAGAGGAAATTGGGAAGGGCTGTTTGAAACAAAAGTCAGCTGGGGGAGAGTGAGAGTTTAAGCTTCTCATTGGACAACTGGGGCAATTTCTCATGGGCTGTTGTATTGCAAGGCAAGAAGAAAATTTTCCTTCCTCCTGCTGAGATAGTAAAGTAAGCTTCTTCCTGTTGAGAACAAAGTGCTGCTCTCTGTGTGGGGGTCAGCTGCTGATGAGGAGGGGTAGTGTGTGCCAGCTCCCCATTCAGGGTTGCCCAAGTCCATTTTAGATGCTGTTCCCTTTATTTTCTCAGAGCTGATGTGGAAAGATATCCAAGACAAGTGTCCAAGATACTTAAACTAAGGCTATAAACTACATGGAGAACAGTATATATAATATACAATCGTTTATGTTAAAAAAGAAGAAAAGGAATAATGGAATTTTTTTGGAAATAGAAATGATCCGTAACAGTGGCTCCTTTCTAGGAGAACTGGATAGGAGAGTAACTGGAAATTTGTTACATACTCTTTTGTGTCCTTTGAATAAAGCGCCCCCCCCCCGCTTTTTTTAAGATTTTATTTATTTGAGAGAGAGAGTGCACAAGCAGCGGGAGGGAGAAGCAGGCTTCCCACTGAGCAGGGACCCTGATGCGGGACTGGATCCCAGGACCCTGGGATTATGACCTGAGCTGAAGGCAGACGTTTAACTGACTGAGCCACTTAGTTGCCCCATAAATAAAGCTTTTTTTTTTTTTTTTTAAGATTTTATTTATTTATGTGAGAGAGAAAGAGATAGGGAGAGGGAGCAGGAGCTGGGAGGAGAGGGTACAGAAGCAGGCACCCCACTGAAGAGGGATCCCGTTGCAGGGCTTGATCCCAGGATCTCAGGATCATGACCTGAGCTGAAAGCAGATGCCTAACTGACTGAACCACCCAGGTGCCCCTTAAATAAAGCTTTTAAAATTGCTATGAATTAAGTAAGTAAGCATGTTTGAGAAAGTGAAAGAGGAAGATGCCAGTTGTACTCAGTGCTACAGATCAGAAGCAGCATCTTCATAAGGACATTAGCTGTATAATAGTGTCTGAAACAAGGGAACTTGCAAGGCAGTGGTCTCACAATTAGTGGACATGATGGCTCTTCAAAGGTTATTCAGGAATAGATAGGTTATCAATTTCTTTTTTTTTTTTTTTTTAAAGATTTTATTTATTTATTTGACAGAGAGATCACAAGCAGGCAGAGAGGCAGGCAGAGAGAGAGGAGGAAGCAGGCTCCCTGCCGAGCAGAGAGCCCGATGCGGGGCTCGATCCCAGGACTCTGAGATCATGACCTGAGCCGAAGGCAGCGGCTTAACCCACTGAGCCACCCAGGCGCCCCAGGTTATCAATTTCTAAGTCATCAACTTTCATATATAATTTTTCCAAAAATAAATTTGTATAAGAACTTGCCTGCTCATTCTCCTTTTCTACTTCCCCTTTTCTCCTGTGTAGAAACCTAGATGTTCTTCAAAATACTGGTGTTTGTACTAAGAAAGTGGATAGCTCTAATTATTGGGAGCAATTTTTTGTAAGATTTTATTTATTTATTTGTCAGAGAGAGAGAGAGAGAGAACACACAAGTAGGGGAAGTGCAGACAGTGGGAGAAGTAGGCTCCCTGCTGACCAAGAAGTGTGACTCAGGACTCGATCGCAGAACCCTGAGATTATGACCTGAGCTGAAGGCAGACACTTAACTGACTGGGCCACCCAGGTGTTCCAGGAGCAAATTCTTCTTTTTTTTTTTTTCCTAAATATATTTTTTAGAGTTTATTTATTTGACAGATAGGGATCACAAGTAAGCAGAGAGGCAGGCAGAGAGTGAGAGGGAAGCAGGCTCCTTGCTGAGCAGAGAGCAAGATGCAGGGCTCGATCTCAGGACCCCGAGATCCTGACCGGAGCCAAAGGCAGAGGCTTTAACCCACTGAGCCACCTAGGCACCCCAGGAGCAAATTCTTTTGTAATTTTTTTTCCCCAGCAAAATTGAAAAAGGATCTAATTGGGCTACCAATTTAAAAGTATTTTTTAGGGACGACTGGGTGGCTCAGTCAGCCAAGTATCTGGCTCTTGATTTCAGCTAAAGTCATGATCTGAGGGTCATGAGACCGAAACCTGCATTGGGCTCCATACTGGGTATAAAGCCTGCTTAAGATTCTTTCTCTCTGGGGGGCCTGGGTGGCTCAGTGGGTTAAAGCCTCTGCCTTTGACTTGGGTCATGATCCCAGGGTCCTGGGATTAAGCCCTGCATAGGGCTTTCTGCTCCGCAGGGAGCCTGCTTCCTCCTCTCTCTCTGCCTGCTTGTGATCTCTGTCTGTCAAATAAATAAATAAATAAATAAATAATCTTTTAAAAAAAAAAAAAAAAAGATTCTTTCTCTCCCTCCCCCTCCCCCCAAAATAATAATAATAATTAAAAATAAAAATAAATAAAAGTGTTTTTTAATCATATATCTTTGTGACTAGTGGACCCTGTCACTGAAGGTATTCAAACAATGACACTCCTACAACAAAACTCTATTTCAATCTACCTGTTTAGATTAAGAAAGTTTCTTAGGTTAAATCTATAAAAATTAAGTACAGGAATTGAGTTAATACTGAACCTTGTCACAACCTAGCAGTAAGATCCAGGGATACATAAACTAGAAAAACAATATCATTAAGAGATGTGTTACCAGTAAATTTACTTTGATGTGTAGTAATTATTAAAATTTGTACTGTATTTCTATACTGTTTTATTTTATTTTAAAGATTTTATTTATTTGTCAGAAAGGGTTGGGGGAGGGTGCGCACACACAAGCAGGGAGAATGGCAGGCAGAGGGAGTAGCAGGCTCCTTGCTGAGCAGGGAGCCTAATGCGGGACTTGATCCCAGGTCCCTGGAATTTTGACCTGAGCCAAAGGCAGATGCTTAACTAAGCCATCTAAGTGTCCGTCTGTATTGTTTTAATCAATTGTATATTAATACTGGTAATGGTAACTCAGAAGGTTTTTTTAGAGACAGAGTTGGGGGTGCAGGTTATAACAAGAAATGGTGGGCTCTGTACATGTCATGAAAGACAAAGTGTTTCTCCAGTGTAAGACACTTTGGAGGCTCCTGAAGGGTTTGTCTGAGCTGTGTATAATCACTCTATTAACAGGAGTTTTTTCCCCCCTCATATTTATCAGCATTGGAGAAACTAATGTAGAAAGGAAGACTAAGAAAAAAAGGTATGTGTGGCTTTAGGAGTTTTTTATGTATAATAAATAATACTAGTGGGAGGGATGGGAAGAAAAATTTAAAAATAAAAGTGATAGTAATAATAATAATGATAATAATAAAGTAGACCTAAAGTCTCTTGTTTGTAATTCATGATTATTTATCATCCTTATTTCCTGATATGTTCTTCTCTTTACCTAACTGGAACATGCTACCTTCATTTCTCCTTTTTCTCCAACTTCTCAGAGGCTTTATACCTGGAAATAGTAACTAATTTCACTTAAAAATCTCTCTTATTACATTAGAATAAGAAATATTCTTAGACTGGTAAAAAAAAAAAATGTTGACTAGGTCTGTCTGGTTTAGAGTAAAGATTATGAAACATTTACCATGCTGCCTGAGGTTTCAGTAAACCCAGGTGTTACACTGCAACTTTATTCTAACATTATTCGTTCTGGAGCATAATAGAGTAGGAACACTGATCTTGAACTCTGTCCAGGAGAGTTTAATTGCTTAAGTAAAAGACGTTGTGTTTGCCGCGGGACTTCTCCAGTTATGCAGTCCCCAGCACAGCAGATCCAGCGGTCCCACACAACAGAGCTGCAGTGTGTGCATGGAGTTTCCCTGTGCACTTGCTTTTAACTATTCTGTTAAACGTCAGCTTCCTGTGCATCTAACTACTCATTGTCTACTAGGTCTAAGAGTGTAACCAGTTCCAGTAGCAACAGCAGTGACAGTTCAGCCAGTGATTCTTCATCGGAGAGTGAAGAAACGTCTACCTCATCCTCCTCGGAGGACAGTGACACAGATGACAGCTCCTCCAGTTCATCATCTTCATCCTCCTCCACAAGCTCTTCCTCGTCCTCCGATTCAGACTCAGATTCCAGCTCTTCCAGTAGCAGCAGCACCAACACAGAGAGCAGCTCTGAGGATGAGCCACCAAAGAAGAAGAAAAAGAAATAGAATTGCTCCATCCCTATTGGACTGCTGGTCTGCAAACATTAATGTGATTCTCAAAAGGGAATTTAGAATATGTTAAGGCCAAATAGATTAACCGGTCAACATTTCTGGAGTTTAAAAGTTTCTAAGTGTTTTACATCATAAGAGCATAAAGAGTATTAATAATGGATTATACATATATATATAAGACTTTTTTATTTTCAGGGTAAATCTTGTTTTTCTTTTTTATCTTTAATATGTATCTGTAAAACTTAATCAAAGCTGAATCCAGTACATCTTGTTTTGGGGATGAAACTTATCTTTTCTCCCTGTGAAATAAATGCCATATTTTGTTATATGTCAGTGCTATGTATCAGATGTGTTTTCAGGATAATGCATCAGAATATCTGGCAGTGAATTTCTAACGCTTTTGGCTGTGTGTTATATAAGATTTAATACATTGTTACTATAAAATTAGGAGTGTTCCTTTTAATAACTGTGCCCTCTTTCTATGTTTATGTTCGGAAACTTATTCTGAGTTCTTGTCCTAAATGAAAAGCTCAAGGAAACTATTAATATATTTATACCTTTTGGATGGTACAAATGTCAAGTTATTGTGTTATATTATTCATTTTCTTCTGGTTCTTAGAGTTACTCTTTTTTTTTTGTTTGTTTCCAAGTAGGCTCCACACCCAGCGTGGAGCCCAGTGCAGGGCTTGAACTCACAGCCCTGAGTCAAGATCTGTGCTGAGATCAAGAGTCGGAGGAATAAGGCACCAAGGTGTCCTGTAAAGTTACTCTTTTCTGAGAAAATCAATCTGGAGGAACCTAAAAAGGAACCAAAATTCTGAAACTACTTGGAGTCTAATCTTGGTGCCTTTTGATAAATGCTGTGTATCAGAAAAGAGTCATTTGAAAGCCTAAGTTAAGGTAAAAGTGATATAAATATCATTGTGTATTATTATGCTATAAAAGATAGGAGAGGAAAAGAAAGTTAGGAAGAGAGGTAATTTTAACAGAAAATTAGGGTGATGTTGGTTGCCTTTTATTAAGCTTTTCTAAGCTTTCATAAGGATTGCCTTTTATCATTTTTGCAGTCGTGGTATTGATGGTTTACATGGCAACTGGTCATATCTGACACTCTACTACATAAATATGAATGACTTGGATTAATCTGGTGTGTTTACATACCATATACAAAGTTGAAATGTAGCATGTAAGATTAAAGAGAAATACTGCACAATGTTTCTTAAAAGTAAAATACTCTGCTGTGGTGAAATTACTTAGTTTCGCATGACATCATTCTGTGATGTCTTTTAAGCTTTTTGGAAAGAGGTATCATTTGTAGAAAAATCCTGATTTGGGCTAAATATGGGTTTTTAAAAATATGAATGTTGTCCTTTTTTATATTTTTATGAGAAAGTAGTAGAAAATTGCTTTTGAAGATGGGCTTCTATTTAAATGTTGAAATATATGTAATAAATATTCCAAGTTTAAGGAGACTGTAATTCCTTGTATGTTTTTTAGAACCATTTCCTTTCAATGATTGTAAATAAATTCTCAAAACATCATTTCAAAGACTCTATACAGAATGTATCAATTGACAGGTAAATTTAATAATTAATTAGACACATGTTACAATGTTGGTCATCTCCATGAGGATATTTTTAGCAGTAAAAAAAAAATGTGGAACAGAAAAGTGTACATAGACTGCGACACTTGGCAATTAAATAAAACTCATCATTTGTGCTAACAGGCTTAAGCATCTATTATCTCTTTGCTGTCTTAAGATGAGCTCTTATTCCTTTTGAGGGTAAGGACATTTAAGCAAATTCTAATTATTTTTACTATTCTCTTATAAGGTATCCCTGGAGAAGTGCAGGAAGTAGGAATCCTATTCTTTTTTGGTCACACAGTTTAGTTATAACAGAATCAATAGCAAAGAAGAGTCTAACTTCCACAGAGTTTTTCCCTATCCTGCCAAAAAGCAAAAATGTGAAAGTTGAGTTCCTGACAAATATATTAATGTCTTTTTTCTCAACCACAACCATATCAAGGAAAGTCCTTAGATCATAGATTTTCATTCCAAAACATTTCATTAGTATGTTGTCCTGGAATTAAAATATGGTTATAGGCCACACATTAGCCCTGGTAGTAGAAAAAAACGTACAAAGAAGGTATACTTCATGGTGCTATTTATTCTTTTAACTTTCTATTTTGAACTGATAGTAGGTTTGCAGAAACATTGCAAAAATATTACTTTTCCATGTATACCTCAACCAGCTTCCCTTTATGTTAGCATCTTCCATAACCATAGTTCACCAGCTTCCCCATTATTGTCCTTTTTCTGTTCCAGAATATCACCCAGAAAATACAGTTACTTGAGGGTCTACTACTGTCAATAACAGTTCTTTAGTCTTTTCTTGTCGTTCATGCCCTTATCGCTTTGAAAGACTGTTAAATCAGTTGTTTTGTCTGATGTCCCTCAATTTGGGTTTATGTGGTGTTTTTTTGTGATTGAACTGATACTTTCTGGAAGGATAGGACAACAATGAAGCTGTGTCCTCCCTCCACCCTATCACAAGATTCCTAATGTCAATATGTCTTATATATTAGTTGTTATGTTGACATTGATTACTTGCTTAAGGTGGTTTCTGTCCCATTTCTCTATGTTAAAGTTTCCTTTTTACTTAATAGATACTTTGGGGGAGATGCTTTGAGACTATGCAAATTGTTCCTGCATACTCACCCACCAGTTTTAGTGGGTCTTGTCTCCAGTTGTTACTGTGATGTTTTGCAAGTAGTGATTTTCTATTTCCCTCTCTCCTTCTACATTAATTGGAATCCTATAAGGTAGAGCTGTGTCTTCTCCCCCAATTTTAGAAAATTTTGTTTATCTTTATTTATTTTTTAAAGATTTTATTAATTTGAGGGGCGCCTGGGTGGCTCTGTTGGTTAGGGGTCTGCCTTCGGCTCGGGTCATGATCCCAGGGTCCTGGGATCGAATCTCATGTCAGGCTCCTTGCTCAACAGGGAACCTGCTTCTCCCTCTCCCTCTTCCCCTACCCCTGCTTGTGCTCTCTGTCTTTCTCAAATAAATAAATAAATAATTTTATTAATTTGAGAAAAAGAGAGAGTACACGTGCTAGAGAAAGCGTGAGGCGGGGGTTGGGGAGAGGGGGAGCTGGGCCAGAGGGAGAGGGGAAAGCAGATTCCCTGCTAAGCAGGGAACCCGATGTGGGGTTCCATCCCAGGACACTGGGATCATGATCTGAGCTGAAGACATACATTTAACCAACTGAGCCACCCAAGCACCCCTCTTCTCCCTCATTTTTTAATCTTAATTTATTTTATTTTTTTTTTTAAGGAAGAGAGAGGGGTGGGGTATGGGCAGAGGGAGTGGAAGAAAGAATCTTTTTTTTTTTTTTTAAGATTTTATTTATTTATTTGACAGAGAGAGACCACAGGTAGTTACAGAGGCAGGCAGAGAGAGAGAGGAGGAAGCAGGCTCCCTGCCAAGCAGAGAGCCCGATGCGGGGTTTGATCCCAGGACCCTGAGATCATGACCTGAGCCGAAGGCAGAGACTTAACCCACTGAGCCACCCAGGCACCCCTAATCTTAATTTGTTGAAGATGGAATTGGCTTTACTTTATTGTATTTTTTTTGAAGATTTTATTTATTTATTTGACAGAGAGAGACACAGCAAGAGAAGGAACACAAGAAGAGGGAGAGGGAGAGGGAGAAGCAGGTTTCCCACTGAGCAGAGAGCCAGATGCAGCCTCCATCCCAGGATCCTGAGATCATGATCTGAGCTGAATGAAGGCAGACAATCAACTGAGTCACCCAGGTGCTCCACCACTGTTTCTTTTGTTGTTCAAATTGTTCTACCTTTAGTTATGAGGAAAGCACCTTCAGGATGACTCCTTTATTCTTTCTTTTCTTTTCTTTTCTTTTTTTTTTTTTAAGATTTTATTTATTTATTTGACAGAGATCACAAGTAGGTAGAGAGGCAGGCAGAGAGAGAGGAGGAAGCAGGCTCCCTGCTGGGTAGAGAGCCTGATGTGGGGCTCCATCCCAGGACCCTGATACCATGACTGAGCTGAAGGCAGAGGCTTTGACCCACTGAGCCACCCAGGCACCCCACTCCTTTATTCTTTAAACAAATCCTCATCAGTTTTCTTTTGTTTGTTTTCAGTATTTGTTTGTTTGTCTTTAGTATTAAATAAAGGGGGCTCCTATGCAGCTTGGTTGGTTAAGTGCCTGCATTCAGCTCAGATCATGATCTAAAGATCTTGGAATCAAACCCTGCTTTGGGCTCCCTCCTCAGTGGCGAGCCTGCTTCACCCTTTCCCTCTGCTGCTCCCCCTGATTGTTCTCTCTCTCTCTCTTGTGTCAAATAAATAAATAAAATCTTTAAAATAAATAAATAAAAGATGGTTCCTTTTAATATATTTTTTCTTTTTCTTTTTTTTATATGTATTTTATTTATTTATCTGTCAGAGAGAGATCACAAGTAGACAGAGAGGCAGGCAGAGAGAGAAAGAGAGAGGGAAGCAGGCTCCCCGCTGAGCAGAGAGCCTGACGTGGGACTCGATCCCAGGACCCCGAGATCACGACCCGAGCCGAAGGCAGCGGCCCAACCCACTGAGCCACCCAGGCGCCCTAATATATTTTTTCTATTTAGATTTTCTATTTCTTTTATTATATATTTTCTGTTATTACTAGGCATATCCATAATAAAATCTAGGATCACAAAGCACATAAACCAATGTCATCAGATATTTGCACAATCCCAGGTGCCTGGGTGGCTCAGTCCTTAAGCATCTGTCTTTGGCTCAGGTCCTGATCTCAGGGTCCCAGGATCAAACCTCGCATGAGTTCCCTGCTTGGTGGGAAGCCCACATCTCCCTCTCCCACTCCCCTTGCTTCTGTCCCTCTCTTGCTGGTCTCTCTCTGTCAAATAAATAAAATCTTAAAAGAAGAAAAAGAAAGAAAGAAAGAAAAGAAAAGATATTTGCACAATCCCTAACTAGTTGGCTATCTTGAAGGGAATAATGAGTGCGTGGACAAAGGAGAAAACACTCGTTCATGCAAAATTTAACAGCTATCGATAAGTACCTGTCTCTGTCCTCCGAGAATTCCCAGACTATTAATAAACAATTACAGATATTGCTTAAGTGCTACAAAGAATTTGCTGGAGAGCTTAGAGTCTGAAACAATTGCCAGAAAGAGTTTGGATAATAAGCCTTTCACAGGAGGTATGTTTTGACTGAGAAAGAATTGGTGGGAATGGCTGGAAGCCTGTTTGTGTGGGACACCAGCAGAGGTTGAAGCTGCAACGGGGGGATATATTCCCAAGGCTATTCTATGTCAGGGTAAGGAATTTGTATTTTATCTGGGAGACGAGAGGAGAGCCTCACATTCAAAAAAACATTTAAAATCTTTTTAAGAATGTCAAGACTGGAAGTAAAACCAATTGATTGACTTGATCTTAAGAAAAAGCCAAGCCCCAGAACTCCACTAAACCAAACTGTGACCCAAATTCTGTAATCTCAGTTTGTTTGAGATGGTTTAACCTTTTTTTTTTTAAGATTTTATTTTTAAATAATTTCTACACCCAAATTGGGGCTCAAACTTGTGACCCTAAGATTAAGAGTCACATACTCTACCAACTGAGCCAGCCAGGCACCCCTAATTTTACTTTTGATATCATAATATTAATGTAATTCTAGGAACAAATCAAAATATTATTAGGTCCTTCAGAAAATATCAAAAAGAAGAAAAGCATAGCAGTAGAGAAGGGATCAAAAATTAGGAAGACAAAAATTAGTATAGAGATAACAAAGACATTAACAAAATCCATAATGTTAGTGTTGTGTATAAATATATATGTATGTGTGTATGATTAATACTCAATTATATGAAATGCATGGCTTCATTTAATTAATTGGTCATCTTTAACCAACATTTAAATGCTCAAGAAAAATTGTTTCTTCACATGTTATTAGATTTATTGGTTTATTTATTTATTTATTTTTAAATATTTTATTTACTTATTTGTCAGAGAGTGGGAGAGAGAGAGCACAAGCAGGGGGAGGTGCAGGCAGAGGGCTCAGTGGGGAGCCCAACATGGGGCCGAGCTGAAGGGAGTTGCTTACCCAACTGAGCCACATAGGCATCCATAGATTTATTGTTAATACCTTTAACATTAAATTAAAAGAATGAGAGATGTTATTGCAGTTGTCCAGAAGAGAAATGAGGATCACTCCTGGGGACTTTGGTCCTCAGAACCTTGACACATCAACTTGTCCCCACCACTAAGTCCAGAGAGAATTCACCCCTTTATGGTAGAGTTTATATTGTGTGGTTTTTGTGCTCTTTCTTATAATCTGTGCAAACCCAAATATTTATACACACCCAGCACATTAACAATGATAGTGGAGAGTAGGGAAGCCTGGGTGGCTCAGTTGTTAAGCCTTTGGCTCAGGTCATGATCCCAGGGTCCTGGGTCCCACGTCAGGCTCCTTGGTCAGTGGGGAGCCTGCTTCTCCCTCTCCCTCTCCCACTCCCCTGCTTGTGTTCCCTGTCTCACTGTGTCTCCTCTCTCTGGCAAATAAAATCTTAAAAAAAAAATGATAGGGGTGCCTGGGTGGCTCAGTGGGTTAATGCCTCTGCCTTCGGCTCAGGTCATGATCCCAGGGTCCTGGGATCGAGCCCTGTGTCGTGCTCTCTGCTCCGTGGGGTGCCTGCTTCCCTCTCTCTCTGCCTGCCTCTCTGCCTACTTGTGATCTGTCAAATAAGTAAATAAAATCTTAAAAAAAAAAAAAAGATAGTCGAAAGGAGGTGACAAATATTATAGAACTTAGTGATCAGTTGATTACAGTGGAAAGGTATACCTGGAAGTTTCCAGCCACATCTGTTGTTTGGATATATATTGAAACAAAAATATCCATTCTAGTACAATAATAGCAACTATAATCTTCACAAATATAAATTGACCCTAGCAATGGGGGAAAGGTCAAACTATTTTTATTAACATAATGGAATACTACAGTTTTTGAAAAACTTCAGATACTCCTTGGGTTGTTGTCTATAGATTTTTCAGTGACTAAATTGCTAGCAACTTTCATATTTGAGTGGTAAGATGATAGATGACATTTTTTCTTTCCTTTCCAACTTCTCTTTAACACTTCAACATGGATGGAGCTAGAGAGTGTACTGCTAAGCAAAATAAGTCATTCAGAGAAAGACAAATACCATGACTTCACTCATATGTGGAATTTAAGAAACAAAACAAATGAGTAAAGGGGAGAAAGAGAGAGATGAACCAAGAGATAGATTCTTAACTATACAGAACAAACTGATGGTTACCAGAAGGAACAGGAGTGGTGGGATGGGCAAAATAGGTGATGGGGACTAAGGAGCACTCTTATTGGGGCACCGGGGTGGCTCAGTTGTTAAGCGTCGGCCTTTGGCTCAGTTCATGATCCGAGGGTCCTAGGATAAATCCCCGAATCAAACCCCACATCTGGCTCCCTGCCACAGGGAGCCTGCTTCACTCTCTCCCACTCCCCCTGCTTGTGTTCCCTCTTTCTCTGTGTCTCTGTAAAATAAATAAATAAAATCTTTAAAAAATATATTTTTTTAAAGGAGCACTCTTATTGAGATGAGCACTGGTGATTATAATAAAAAAACTTCTAAATAAACTTTACTGAGGTACAGTTGGCAGAATAATCTGTATATATTTAAAGTGTATAATCTGACATATGTGCATACTCATGAAATGAACACCACCAAGATAATTAAACCTCATCCCCAAAGTTCCCTTGTGTCCCTTTGTAATCCTTCCCACCCATTCCTCCCAGTTTACTGACCCCCTTCCCACTTAATAATCCCCAGACAACCACAAATATAATTTCTTTAACTATAGCATAACTTGTGGGGTGCCTGGGTGGCTCAGTTGGTTAAGCATCTGCCTTCGGCTTAGGTCATGATCCCAGGGTCCTGGGATCCAGCCCCATGTAGGGCTCCTTGCTCATCTGGAAGTCTGCTTCTCCCTCTGCCTCAGCTTCTGCCTCTCCCCTTGTCCCTACTTGTGTTCTCTCTCACTCTCTTTCTCAAATAAATAAATAAAAACCTAAAAAAGAAACTATAGCATAGCTTGCATTTTATTATATTTTATGTAAATAGAATAATATAATATGTTTTTGGTATACCTTCTTTCTCTCAGCATAATTATTTTGAAAACCATTCTCTTTTTTTTTTTTTAAAGATTTATTTATTTATTTGACAGACAGAAATCACAAGGAGGCAGAGAGGCAGGCAGAAAGAGAGGAGGAAGCAGGCTCCCTGCGGAGCAGAGAGCCCAATGTGGGGCTCGATCCCAGGACCCTGGGATCATGACCCAAGCCGAAGGCAGAGGCTTTAACCCACTGAGCCAACCAGGCACCCCTTGAAAACCATCCTTATACCCATCGAAGTCCCTTCCTTTTTAGCAATGAATAGTATTCCATTGTATGGGCATATGAAATTTGTTGATCTATTCATATATTAATGGACATTTAGACAGACTGTTTCTTTTTTTTTTTTAAAGATTTTATTTATTTATTTGACAGAGAGAGATCACAAGTAGGTGGAGAGGCAGGCAGAGAGAGAGAGAGAGGAAAGCAGGCTCCCCACTGAGCAGAGAGCCCGATGCAGCCTCGATCCCAGGACCCTGAGATCATGACCTGAGCCGAAGGCAGCGGCTTAACCCACTGAGCCACCCAGGCGCCCTAGACAGACTGTTTCTATTTGGAGGCTATTACAAATAAAGGTGTTATAAACAGGGAGCCTGGGTGGCTCAGTGGGTTAAGCTGCTGCCTTTGGCTCAGGTCATGATCTCAGGGTCCTGGGATAGAGGCCGCATCGGGCTCTCTGCTCAGTGGGGAGCCTGCCTCCTCCTCCTGTCTCTCTCTGCCTGCCTCTCTGTCTACTTGTGATCTCTCTCTCTGTCAAATAAATAAATAAATAAATAAATCTTTTTAAAAAAATAAAATAAAAATAAAGGTGTTATAAACATTCAGGTACAGGTCTTTGCATGGCTATATGTTTTCATTTCTCCTGGCTAAAGTCCTAGGGAGGATAATGAAATATACTATGAACCCTAAAGCAACCAATAAAATGACAAAACAGAGAGCCATACTAATAACCAAACAAAGGAGATAAATGGAATTTAAAAAAAAGTAATTGATAAAAAAAGACAACAAAAATCAAATGGAACAATTGAACAAAAAATAAGATGATAGATTTAAACCTAAACACATCAATACTCTCATTAAATTTGAATGATCTAGGGCACCTGGGTGGCTCAGTGGGTTAAGCCTCTGCCTTCGGCTCAGGTCATGATCTTAGGGTCTTGGGATCGAGTCCCGCATCAAGCTGTCTGCTTGGTGGGGAACCTGCTTCCCTCTCTCTTTCTCTGCCTGCCTCTCTGCCTACTTGTGATCTCTCTCTCTCTCTCTCTCTCTCTGTGTCAAATAAATAAATAAAATCTTTAATAAAAAAATTTTTTTGAATTATCTAAACATTCCAACTAAAAGGTATGGATTATCAGATTGGAAAAAAGAGCAAGACACGCGGCCAACCAGAAATCCACAAATAGATACACCAACGTTAGTAAACAGAAAACTAGAGAGCACGTATTATATAACAGAGTAGAAATCAGAAGAACATATCACCAGGGCTAAAGAAGGTTATTTTGTATGATAATGGGGTCAATTCATCAAGAGGACATAACAATCCTAAGTATTGGTGCACCTTTTACTGGATCTTGAAACTATATCAAGTAAAACTGATAGAAATAAAATGAGAAATAAAAAAATTCATAGAGATTTCAATGTCCATAGTCAATAAGTGATAAAGCAAGTAGATGTAAAATCAGGAAGGATAAACAAACAATACAACCAACCAATTTGATACAATTAGCATTTATAGAACACCGGACAATAGCAGAATACACAGTCTTTTCAAGGTGCACCCAGAACATTTACTAAGGTGTGTTTACCAAGGTTGCCCATATTCCTAATTATAAACCAATTCCTAATAAAAATAGAATTTAAGTCATGCAAGGTATATACAAGGCATATCTGACTACAGCGGAATTAAAGTAGAAATCGGTAACAGAAGCATCTTTAGAAAATCTCCCAGTGTATGGAGATGGAATAATACACTTTTTCTTTTTTAAGATTTTATTTATTTACCTGCGAGAGAGAGAGAGAAAGCATGAGCAGGGGGAATGAACAGAGAGGAGTGGTACCTGCAGATTCCCCCCCTAACAGGGAGCCCAATGCAGGACTCTATCTCCCAGAACACTGAGATCATGACCTGAGCCCAAGTGAGAAGTTTAACCCCTAAGCCATCAAGGCACCCCTGAATAAAACACTTTGATACAACCCATGGATCAAAAAACTGAAAAGGAAAATTAGAAAATATTTTTCTAAGATGAAAGCAAAACATATAAGTATTTGTGAAATGCTCCTAAAGCAGTACTTACAGCAAATTTATAGTGCAAATATTAGGAAGAAAAGAAAGTTCTCAATCCATGACTTTGGCTTGCACCTTAGAAAGCCAGAAAAAGAAAAAAAGAAAGAAAGAAAGAAAGAAAGAAAGAAAGAAAGAAAGAAAGAAAGAAAGAAAATAATGAAGATCACAGCAGAAACCAATGAAATGGAAAATGGTACAAACAACAGAGAAAGTCAATAAATCCAAAAGATGCTTGTACAAGAAGAGCAGTCAAATTGATAAACCACTAGCCAGACTGCTCAGGATAGAACGAAAGAAGGTATAAATTATCAGTATCAGGAATGAGATGACATCACTATAGATTTCCAGATATTAAAAAGACTATAAGGGAATATATAACTTATTCATTTAATAAATTAGTTGAAACAAAAATACTTGAAAGCCAAACTAACAAGTTTCACCTAAGATAAACAGATGACTCGAATACCCAATATTTTTAAAGAAATTAAAATTTCCCACAAACAAAAATCCATACTTAAAGTGTTTTTGTACTTTTTTTTTAAGATTTTATTTATTTATTTGATAGAGAGAGAGAGAGACCTCCGGTAGGCAGAGTGGAAGGGAGAGGGAGAAGCAGGCTCCCAACCGAGGAGGGAGCCTGATGTGGGGCTTGATCCCAGGACCTGAGCTTGATCATCATGACCTGAGCTGAAGACAGCCAAGTGACTGAGCCACCCAGGCGCCCCCGTACTTTTTTTTTTTTTTTGAAGATTTATTCATTTTAGAGAAGAAAGGAGGGTGTGTGAGCAGGGGGCAGGGAGGGGAAAGAAACTCAAGCAGACTCTGGGCTCAATCCCATGACCCTGAGGTCATGCATGAGATGTTTAACCAAGAGAACCACGCAGGCATTCCTGGCCTGAATCCTTTTACACTTACTGAGACTTGTTTTATGATCTGGAGTATGGACTAACTTGGTAAATGTACCTTCATAGTGTACTTTGAAAAGAATGTATATTCTAGCATTGTTGGGTAGTGTTCTATAAATGTGAATTTACACAGGTTATGCATGTGAATAAAGACTAGAAATGAAAATGGACCAATATAAAAAATTGATTTTGGTGTTCATTAATGGGTTTTTTCCCCTCATGAAATGCTTAAAATCACATACGAGAGAAAATGATGGTTTGGATTGGTATAACCAGCCTCTTAGATGGTTTGCAATGATCCACATTTCCTGATATTAATGCCCTGTGTAGTCCCTACCCACAGTGAATCAGGGCTAATCTACGTGACCAGGTGAATAATACAAAAGTGACAGTGTGTGACTTCAGAGGCTAGGTCATAAAAGCATTAACAGCTTCTGCCTTGTCTCTTGTCTCTTGAAACACTCACTCCTTGGTATGAGGATACTCAGGCAGCCTTGTAGAGAGACCTCAGTGGAAAGGAACAGCATCTTCTATATGACAACCAGCAGCAACCTGCAAGCCATGTCTGATGTTCCATCCCCAGTTAAGTCTTCCAATGACTACCACCTCTTCAGAGACCCCGAAGCCAGAGCTGCCTACCAAAGCCATATCTGCATTCCTGATCCACAGAAATTGTGAGAGATAATAAATGGTTACTGCTCTTTTAAGCCACTAAGTTTTGAGCCATTTGTTATGCAGTAATTATGATTTAAAAACCCCAATGCTCATATGTTTTAAAGTAAACATTTATTAAAAGACCATGTTTAAGTTTTTCCTTAATATTCATCTCCTTTGAGAGTTTTTTTCCTGGCCAACCTAGCTAAAATAGTATCTGTAGTCATTCTATCCCTTTTCCCTTTTTCCTCTTTGTATTTATACCTGAGAGTTGATCATATATAAGTGTGTATTTGTGTGTCTGTGTCTTCACTAAAATAGAAGCCCTATTAGAACGAGAACTGTTTTGTTCACTACTGCCTCTACAGTCTAGAATGCTTATAATGCTATCTGGTAGACCATAGGCATTCAGTAGATAATTGTTAAGAGGATGAATAAATAAATGATAAATAAGATTGTTAGTATTCTCATTTGCCTTAATCATTTACTTGGACTTCATTTCTGGGGTGGGGTGGGGGTGATAGGTATATGGAGACTATGAGCCATGAGCAACTTTGTATTAACTACTTACTATTTGCATTAGAATCATTACAACAAAACATGTTTTATGAAATGAAAAATAATGATGACACTTGTGGCTTTTTATTGATTCAGTTAAAAGGGCATTGTGGTAGGCAGCCTCTAAAATGGACTCCAATCACTCTTGACTTTTGATATTCATGTCCTTGTACATCCCTTCCCAGACTGAATAGTCCTGACTTATGCAACGAATAGAATACCACAGCCATTGATGTGACTTCTGAGGCTAAATCATAAAAGGTATTGAAAATTTTAAATGGGGGGTGCCTGGATGGCTCAGTGGGTTAAGCCTCTGCCTTCAGCTCAGCTCTCTGCTCAGCAGGCAGCCTGCTTCCCCCTCTCTCTCTGCCTGCCTCTCTGCCTACTTGTGATCTCTCTCTCTTTCTCTCCCTTTCTCTCTCTCTTTCTCTCTCTCTGCCAAATAAATGAATAAATAATCTGAAAAAAAAAGGGTAATGGAAGTGAAAGGAGTGTCTTTTAAAGATTTTTTTTTTAATTTATTTGACAGAGACAGAGAGATCACAAGTAATCAGAAAGGCAGGCAGAGAGAGAGGAAGAAGCAAGCTCCCCGCTGAGCAGAGAGCCCTATGCGATGCGTGGCTCAATCCCAGGACCCTGGGATCATGTCCTGAGCCGAAGGCAGAGGCTTCAACCCACTGAGCCACCTAGGCGCCCCAGTGAAAGCAGTGTCTTTAAAAAAAAAAAAGGAAATTTTAAATGGGCTATCTCATGACAGCTGAATTTCTTCACAAAAAGAAAAAAAGAAAAGGAGGCTATAACCAGAGTACGTTTTTTTTTTTTTTTATTAAAGATTTTTATTTATTTATTTGACAGAGAGAAATCACAAGTAGGCAGAGAGGCAGGCAGAGAGAGAGGAGGAAGCAGGCTCCCTGCTGAGCAGAAAGCCCGATGCGGGGCTCGAACCCAGGACCTGGGATCACGACCTGAGCCGAAGGCAGCGGCTTAACCCACTGAGCCACCCAGGCACCCCCAGAGTAAGTTTTTTAAGTGAGTCTTTGTCATCCAAGCAAGGAAAGCCATTTACTGATGGCAGGCTCATTAAATCACGTTTGATTGCAGCAAAGAACTGTATCCAGAGAAAATAAACTTATTTAAGATGTTTAGCCTTCCCATTAGAACAGTTGCTCAGAGTAGAAGATATTGAGACCAACATCAATAATCAATTAAGAAAAAAAAATAGACAATTAAGAAACAAGGTAAGCGATGTCAACTGGTTTCCTCTACTCTATTTTTTATAATAGTTGAGATGTAATCCTCATACATACAATTTACTCATTTAAAGTGTAATTCAGGGGCGCCTGGGTGGCTCAGTCGGTTAAGCCGCTGCCTTCAGCTCGGGTCATGATCTCGGAGTTCAGGGATCGAGTCCCGCATCAGGCTCTCTGCTTGGCAGGGAGCCTGCTTCCTCCTCTCTCTCTCTCTCTCTACTCTCTCTCTCTCTGTGCCTACTTGTGATCTCTCTCTGTCAAATAAATAAAATATTAAAAAAAAAAAAGCCTTTTAAAGTGTAATTCAGAGTTGTGCAACCATCACCAGAATAAATTTTAGAATATTTTTATCACTCCAAAAAGAAACCCTGTATCTATTAGCAGTTTTTACTCATTTCTTTCCTAACCACCCAGTCATTGGTAACCACCAATCTCTTTCTGTTTTTAGATTTGCCTTTTGTGGACATTTCATATAAATGGAATTTATATAATATATTGTCCTTTGTGGCTCACTTCATTCAGTTAGCATAATATTGTCAAAGTTCATCTATAGAGTAGCATGCATCAGTATTTCATTTTTGTTATTGCCAAATGATAAATATTCTATTGTTTAGACATACCACATTGTTTAGCCATTCATCCAGTTGGACATTTGGGTTGTTTTCCTTCTTTTGGCTATTATAAGTAATGTTGCTATGAACATTGTATACAAGTTTTTGTGTGGACATATGTTTTGAATTCTCTTGTATATATACCGAGGAATGGAATTTCTGGGACATATGGTAACTTTATGTTTAATCTTTTGAGGAAGTGACAGTTTTCCAAAGCAGCTGTACCATTTTATAATCCCAACAGCAATCTGCGAGTGTTCCAATTTTTCCACATTTTACCAACACTTGTAATTATCTGTCATTTTGATTATAGCCATCCTCATGAGTATAAAGTAGTGTCTTTTGCATTGTGGTTTTTTTTTAAATTTTTTAAATCTTTAAATTTTGTTATTTTCAAAATTTTATTTAAATTCAATTTAGTCACATTGTGTGCTCTTAATTTTATTAATTTGCATTTCCCTAATGGCTTAATGATGTTGAGCATCTTCTCATGTGCTTATTGACCATTTGCATATCTTCTTTAAAGAGATGTTGGGGCACCTGGGCAGCTCAGTGGGTTAAAGCCTTTGCCTTCGGCTCAGCTCATGATCCCAGGGTCCTGGGATCTAGCCCCACATCTGGCTCTCTGCTCCACAGGGGGCCTGCTTCCTCCTCTCTCTCTCTCTGCCTGCCTCTCTGCCTACTTGTGATCTCTGCCTGTCAAATAAATAAATAAAATCTTAAAAAAAAAAAAAAAAGAAATGTTCATTCAGATCCTCTGCCTACTTTTGAAAAACAGGGTATTTGTCTTGTCTTCTTATAAAAAGTTTTTAATGTTGAAGAAGTCTATCTTTTTCTTTCACTGCTTGTCTTTTTGGTGTTGTATTCTTTTAAATTTCCTAGACCCGATTCCAATATGGGAGGGGTTCCCCCACACCAACACCAAACCATTCTGGATACCTGGTGGATGTCCAAGAATTCAGCTCAATTCTGACACTATCTACCCAGAGATAGCATCAGATTCCACACACTCAGGGGCTCAGTCCTACAAGATGCCTTCTATCCCCCACTTCGGATGCTAGACACAAGCCCCAGGCTATAACTTGTGTTTCTGACCAACCAGCTACAGATTGTGGAGGTTCTAAATAACCTCCTCCTTAGCTCCCGGAACTCAGGGAAATAGTTGTGTTTACTGGTCTATTAAAGGATATGATAAAGGATATGACTCAACATGCAGATGAAGAGATATACAGAGCGAGGTATGGGGAAAGTGCACAGAGCTTCCACACCCTCTCCATGTATGTAATTCTCCCCCAGAAGCTCTCAGAACCAGTACCTTTTGGTTTTCATGGAGGCTTCATTGCATAGTCATGATTGATTAAGTAACTGGCCACTGGCTTAGTCAACCTTTTCCCTTCTGGGAGGTTGGGGAGTAAGGGGTTGTGAATGGGACTATAGTTTCAACCTTCTAATCACATAGTTGGTCTTCCTGGTAGTCAGTCTCCATCCTTAGGTGAATCCCAGAAGTCACCTTATTAATAAATAAAAGACGACTTATCACTCTCAGCACTTAGGGAATCCCAAGGGTTTTGGAAGCTGTGAGCCAGAAATTGTGCACAAGCACCAAATATATAAGAAATACATTTGGCCATTCACATATAAATACACATTTAAATTATAAATCACAATATCACACCTTTCTAATAAACTATTGCCTAATCCAAGTCTTAAAACTTATGCCTATGTTTTCTTTAAGAGTTTTACAGTTTTAGCTCTTAAAATTAGATCTTTGATTCATTTTGAGCTAATTTTTGTATATGGCAAAAAGTAGGGGTCCAAATTCATTCTTTGGTATATGGATATGCTGTTGTCCCAGTACTCTTTGTTGAAAAGAGTATTGCTTGCCTATTGTATTACCTCGGAAGCCATGTGGAAAACCAACTGATGATAAGTGTTAGGAATTATTTATAGTTTCTCAATTCTATTAATCCATGTTGTCTTCAACTCTTGATAAGCCCAGGGATGTTATGCCATACTGTCAGGTGTTTATTCAAGGAATCAATGTTTATTTATTTATTTATTTATTTAATTTATTTATTTAAAAATTTTTTTTAAAATTTTTTTTAAGATTTTATTTATCCATTTGACAGACAGAGATCACAAGTAGGCAGAGAGAGAGAGAGAGAGGGAAGCAGGCTCCCCGCTGAGCAGAGAGCCCGATGCGGGGCTCGATCCCAGGACCCTGAGATCATGACCCGACCTGAAGGCTTCAACCCACTGAGCCACCCAGGTGCCCCTATTTATTTATTTTAAACATTTAATTTATTTATTTGACAGAGAGAGAGATCACAAGTAGGCAGAGGCAGGCAGAGAGAGAGGAGAAAGCAGGCTCCCTGCCGAGCAGAGAGCCCGATGTGGAGCTTGATCCCAGGACTCTGGGTCATGACCTGAGCTGAAGGCAGAGGCTTTAACCCACTGAGCCACCCAGGCGCCCCTCAATGTTGATTTGGAAGTGACCAAAGAATTAGCCTCTAAGACTAGTCTGTGAGAATATTTTCTATGTGTGAGAATATTTTCAAAGAAATTGAGGAAACACTAATTCACTACAACTGGAAGTTGAGTGGGATAAGATGTGTTACAATGTACTAATATGTGAGAAGCAGAAAAAATTCGGTTGTACAGATTTATAAAGTTTTTGAAAATGTAAGGTGTCTAAAGCCTTAGGGCAAACATTTGAATTTATCACATGTTATTGAACCAATGGTGTCAACAATGAACTTCATTTGATCCCTTAGATTTAACCATCATGAGTTCCAGGAATTTCTTTCAGAAATAAACCTGGTTATCCTGACTCTGCCACACTAGTTTCATGGCTTAGTAGGGGTTAAAGTATAGTCGTGATTGTTGGAGCTCAGGACATGGATGGAAATTTTTTTAAATGATGGTAAAGTAGTAAAACCTAAAATTTAACATTCTAACCATTTTCAAGTGACCATTTCAGTGGTGTTAAGTACATGCACATTGTTGTGAAACCATCACCACCATCTTCAGTATCCATCTGCAAAACTCATCTCATCATGAGAAACAGAAACTCTATACCCATGAAACAAAGTTCCTATTCTCCCCCTCTTCAATATCCTGGCAACCACCATTCTACCTTTTGTCTTTATGAATTTGACTAGTCTTGGTACTCATAGAACTGGAATACTACAGTATTTGTCTGTTCTGTAGACTGACTTATTTCACTGAGCATAACATCCTCAAGTTTCATCCATGTTATAGCATGTGTCAGAGTTTTCTTCCTTTTAAGGTTGAGTAATAAGCTCTTGTATGAGTATACCACATTTTACTTATCGGTTCATTCATCGATGGACACTTGGGTTGCTTCGTGAATAACATGAGACAGAAGTTTTTATGAATGAGAATTGCCTTCATCTACTGTTGAACACGAAATAATTTGGAAATTAGCTTTTACTGAAGAGTCAGTGTTGCGTCTTAATGAGTTCAACCTGGAATTACAAGGCAAACTGTTCATACGTGAAAACTTTTACCGCAGTGAAGTTATTTCAGCAACAATAACTTTTTTTGAAGACAAGTGATGTAAATTGCTTCACACACTTCCTGTGCTGTCAAAAGTTACAGCGAGAAGTAAAATGTGCATTACCACACAAATTTGCTGCGTATATCTTTTCTGAGTTCAGTGCCTACAGTGTTTTCTGGACTTCACTTCAGATGTAAAGGAAATTTTTATATTTCAAAATCCACCTATTTATACAACTGAGGATCTCCCATTCAATCTTCAATTAGAGGTGATTGCCCTTCAAGGTAATGATTTGTCCTAAGGAATACATCAAGAAAAGAACTTAGTGAAATTCTATACATTTTTTTTCCAAGAAATGAATATGCCTTTTTTTTTAAATATTTTATTTATTAGAAAGAGAGAGTGAGCATGCACTCTGGGATCAGGACCTGCGCCAAAGGCAGATGCTTAACAGACTGAGCCACCCAGGCACCCCAAGACATGCCTATTCTTAATTAATATCACATGCCAACAGATTGATATTAGTATTTGGCACTACCCATCTGTGTGAAAAGATGTTTTCAAAAGTGAAATAGAATTTCATTACAGATCAGCATTAAAAGATCAGTATTTGAAAGCACTTTTTAAAGAATGTAAGCTCTAAACACCAAACATGGGGTTTGAACTCAAGACCCCAAGATCAAGATTCCTATGCTCTACCACCTGAACCAGCCAGGCACCTCTGAATGCACTTCTGGTGACAGGAAACATTAATTCTGAATCCCAATCAAGTGAAATGTTATCTTTACCCCCTGCCAAAAAAGAAAAATTACTATCCTCATTAGTAGACTTGAATTACAAAGCTTAATCAATCACTATATTTTGAATTTTATCAAAAAAATTAATAGGGGCGCCTGGGTGGCTCAGTTGGTTAAGGCTCTGCCTTCGGCTCAGGTCATGATCTCGGGGTCCTGGGATCGAGCCCCGCATCGGGCTCTCTGCTTTGTGGGGAGCCTGCTTCCCCCTGCCTCTCTGCCTACTTGTGATCTCTCTCTCAAATAAATAAATAAAATCTTAAAAAAAAAACTTAAAAAAATTAATGGAAAAAATTAAATCTATTGTTATATACCTACATAAAATACTTGATTTTGCTGCTTGGCCTGCAAAGCCTAAGCTATTTACTATCTTGCCTTTATAGAAAATGTTGGCCATCTCTGGATCTCTCCAGTGAAAGAGCTCAAAACCAAGTCTTAGGGCACTTGTATTCAGAAGTCAGAAAAAGGTAAAGGATCTTCTGCAAATGAGCCTGAAAAGTAGCAGCCAGGGGGTTTAGAGAGAAATTCAAGAGTGGGGCATCTCTAAAAAATACAGAAGTGTTTCAAACCGGGGAAAATGGTCAGCTGTATTAAATGTCAGTAAAGTAAAGACAAAGAATCAACTTTTGAATTTGGCAATGTGGTCATTGTTGGCATTCTTGGTGAGTGTTTTCAGTGTCATGGTGGTAGTGGACAAGACAGAGATGAAAAGGTTGGGAAGATGAAATAACACATTGAAAGTATTTAGCACTGGGGGGCCTCGATGACTCAGTCAGTTGAGCGACTGACTCTTGGTTTCAGCTCAAGTCATGACCTCATGGGTTCAGAGATGGGGCTCCACACTCAATGGAGAGTCTGCTTGAAGATTCTCTCCCTCAGCCCTTCCCCGACTCACATGAGCATGCACACCCACTGTCTCCCTCAAATAAATAAATAAATCTTTAAAAAAAACAACACTTTACTTATTTATTTTATTTATATATTTTAAATTTTATTTTATTCATATATTATAAATATATATTTATATATTTAATTTTACTTATTTATTTGACTGACAGAGATCACAAGTAGGCAGAGAGGCAGGCAGAGAAGGAGGAGGGAAGCAGGTTCCCTGGAGCCTGATGCAGGGCTTGATCCCAGGATGCTGGGATCATGACCTGAGATGAAGGCAGAGGCTTTAATCCACTGAGCCACCCAGGGACCCCTCAAAATCCCATTTAAATGAACATCAGACTGTTCAACTTTTCAGTAGATAACTTCATTTTTTAACTTTTTTTATCTCTTAGTGCTGAATCTTTTCTATTTTTTCAGTAGATGACTTTAAATGACTGTGTACACTGTGGTAAACAAAATAGCAGCCCCCCAAAGTTGTCCATGTACTAATCCCTCGAAGCTTTGAATATGCTGTGTTATAGGACAAAGGGATATAGGGTGGGAGGTAGAATTAAGTTGTTAATTCAGTCGACCTTAAAATAGATCTTTCTGGATTATCTGAGTTGGCCCACAGTAATCACAGGGGTTCTCAAAAGTAGAAGAGGGGGCAGAATAGAAAGTCAGAGTGATGTGATTTAGGAAAGTACTCACCCAGCAATTGCTGACTCCAAAGATGAAAGGGGCTATAAGCCGAAGGATGTGGATAGCCTCTCCAAGCTGGAAAAGGCAAAGAAAGGGATTGTCTCCTAGAGTGTCCGGAAGGATTCAGTCTGCCAACAACTTGGTCTTAACCCAGCAAGATTAGTGTCAGACTTCGGACTTACAAAATTATAAGATGATAAATTTGTGCAATTTTAAGCTCCTAACTTTGTAGTAGTTTGTTAGAGCAGCAATAATAACTAATAGACTCTCCAAGACTCTTAAAACCCCCTTACTTTGCTGTGTCTACTAATCCTAACCTATTATGTCATGATTGTCACCAAATCCTTTTTTTTTTTTTTTAAAGATTTTATTTATTTATTTGACAGAGAGAGATCACAAGTAGGCAGAGAGGCAGGCAGAGAGAGAGAGGGAAGCAGGCTCCCTGCTGAGCAGAGAGCCCGATGCAGGACTCGATCCCAGGACCCTGAGACCACGACCTGAGCCGAAGGCAGCGGCTTAACCCACTGAGCCACCCAGGCGCCCTGTCACCAAATCCTAATAAAACCTCCTGATTGAAGAGCCCCCTTAAACCAGACCCCAAAACCTTCCCTCTTGGAAATGTTACTGAGACTGTCAAAGTACTGATCCCTCTTACCAGTAAACAATAAACAAAGTTTTGCCTTATCACCATATTGTTTGGGTGGTATTTTTTGGGAGGGGAATTTGACAATGGTTTTATCCATGTGCCTAGAATGGTACCTGCTATATACAGATGTTTAATAAATGTCTGATAATGAATAAACTTTAAGCTTCTAAAATAATATGAAATATTTATGTTGAAGTTGTGATGTGGTATTTCCTAAACCTAAATGTGACTCTTAGAAAATAATTTTAGGGACACCTGGCTGGCTCAGTAGAGCATACAACTCTTGATCTTGAGGTTGTGAGTTCAAGCCCCACATTGGGTGTGGAGATTACTTAAAAATGAAATATTTTTTCTAAAAAAAACATTAATTTTAAAAAACCATAAATTTAAAGCCTGAATGAAACTTTGCACATAGATGTTTATATCGGTTTTATTCATAATCACTACAAACTGGAAACTCAAATGTCTTTCAACTAATGAAGGGATGAACAAGCTATGTTAAAGCCATATAATAGATTGCCACTCAGCAATAAAAGGGAATAAATTACCAATACATGCAAAATGACAGTGGATGAATCTCAAAGGCATTATGCTAAGTGAAATAAGAGAGATTTAAAAGGCTACAAATTGTATGATTCTATTTATGTTATAGTCTGGAAATGGTAAAAGAATAGGGGAAGAAAGCATATCAGTGGTTGCCAGGAACTGGGGCTGAGGTGAGGTGTTCACTACAAAGGAGAATGAGGGAATGTTTTAGTGTAATGGAAATGTTATATGTCCTGATTATGGTGGTAGTTACACAACTGTACACATTTGTCTGAACTCATTAAGAAGGATGCATTTTATTGTATGTGAATTATATCTCAAAAAATGACTAAAATAAGCAGAACTCCGGGTGCCTGGGCAGCTCAGTTGATTGTCTGACTCTTGATTTTAGCTCAGGTCATGATCTCAGGGTCGTGAGATGGAGCCCTGAGTTGGGCTCTGCGCTGGGGTTGGAGCCTGCTTAAGATTCTCTCTTCCTTTCCCTCTGCCTCTCCCCTTTCCTTCTCTCTTTGCCCCCCCGACCTTCCCTCTTCCTCTGCCCCTCCCCCCTCTGAAAATTTTTAAAAAATAAAAATCTTAAAACCCAGGGGCGCCTGGGTGGCTCAGTGGGTTGAGCCTCTGCCTTCAGCTCGGGTCATGATCTCTGGGTCCTGGGATCGAGCCCCGTGTTGGACTCTCTGCTCGGCGGGAAGCCTGCTTCCCCTCTCTCTGCCTGCCTCTCTGCCTACTTGTGATCTCTCTCTTTCTCTCTCTGTCAAATAAATAAATAAAATCTTTAAAAAAAAATCTTAAAAACCAGAACTCTACTTGGAACTGCTACAGAACAATATATATTGAATACTTTGTTAAAATCTTGCATGTAAATATAACAATCATCTATTTCTTTGAGGGTTTTTTTCCTTACAGCTCTGGTTGGTATTTTCTACTATTTCTCCATTTTGTGAAGTTGACTTACATTCTGGAACATAAAAATAGAGAAAGTTCACTGTTAAAATGGATGCATCTGGGTGCGCCTGGGTGGCTCAGTGCGTTAAAGCCTCTGCCTTCGCTCAGGTCATGATCCCAGGGTCCTGGGATAGAGCCCCACATCAGGCTCTCTGCTCAGCGGGGATCCTGCTTCCCTTCCTCTCTCTGCCTGCCTCTCTACCTACTTGTGGTCTGTCTGTCAAATAAATAAATAAAATCTTAAAAAAATGGGTGCATCTCATAAAATAAAATGATAAGAGCTTTAAAATGTTATGTATTGAGAAACAATTCTAGGAATTTTTCTTTCACTGCTGGTAGGGAAGAAAATTCTTATTTGCGGAATAATGTCAAGGAAAAGCCTCCATTTTTTATTATTTTTTATTTTTTAAAGATTTTATTTATTTATTTGACAGAGAGAGATCACAAGTAGACGGAGAGGCAGGCAGAGAGAGAGAGAGAGAGGGAAGCAGGCACCCTGCTGAGCAGAGAGCCCGATGCGGGACTCGATCCCAGGACCCTGAGATCATGACCCGAGCCGAAGGCAGCGGCTTAATCCCCTGAGCCACCCAGGCGCCCCAAGCCTCCATTTTTAAAAAAAGATTTTTATTTATGTATTTGAGAGAGAGATTGAGAGAACTAGTGGGAGGAGGGGCAGAGGGAGAAGCATACTCCCCACTGAGCAGGGAGCCAGACATGGGACTCCATCCCAGGACGCTAGGATCATGACCTGAGCCTAAGGTAGACGCTTAATTGACTGAGCCACCCAGGCAC
This sequence comes from Lutra lutra, assembly GCF_902655055.1. Classification (NCBI taxonomy): domain Eukaryota; kingdom Metazoa; phylum Chordata; class Mammalia; order Carnivora; family Mustelidae; genus Lutra; species Lutra lutra. The sequence goes on along the minus strand of NC_062282.1, from coordinate 72,349,125 downwards.
CGAAAAGTCTTCATTTTCTACTCTCAATCCCTCTTTTCTGTTTTTTAAGTAAGTTGCTCACTTTATAGTGAAAGGTTATCATGATCCTTTACAGGACAAAAAGCATCTCATCATTTGGTTAGCCAAACAATTTATTCCAAAATAAGTAAAGGAACCTTCTTGTAAAGTTTAATATCAATTTGCATCTTAATACTTCTTTAATTATGGTATAAAGTGATAATCTTTCTCTTACCCCTTATCATCCCTACTCTCTCCCAATATAGCCTTGTAAATCTTCCCAGGCAAAATTTGAAAGAAAGCAAATAAAATTGGCGCAACTTCTATGGAGAATAACTTTGCAATATCTACCAAAATTAAAAATACCTTTTGATCTAAAGCTTCCAGTCTAAGGATTTATTGGTATAGTTTCCCTTTGTGTGGTGTAATTAGTTATCAGTTGCTGCTTAGTTTGTGATAATATTGGCTTGGCAACAATCTAAATGTCCACCCACAGGCGATTGATTAAATATGATATTTGCATACAATGGAAAATTATACTGCCACTAGGAAGAATGAAGCACTTTTTTATGCAGTGATATGCGATGATGTATAGAAGCAGAAAAATGTTCACCTTTAGCCCAGAGAGGTGACCTATAGCCTCCACAGTTTAGATAAGGATCAAACATGGGCTGATTGTTACATTCTTAAAGGGTCTCATGACTGCCTGTAAAGCTCACTGATAGTAAGTATCAGGCTGAACCATAAGCACCAGAGAAATCTTCCAAAACTAGTTTTACCAGTAGAATTTCGAGGAAGACATTTATAATCTAATACTTGCTGCACATCCCTTCCCCCTTGAGCTCTAAGCAGATAACCACTGGCTTCATTCAGCAGAAGTGCAGCTCCTTCTGCCCACAGCTCCTGTTCTGGTGCTATAATGTAAGCACCTTTTTTTTTTTTTTTTAAAGATTTTATTTATTTATTTGACAGAGATCACATGTAGGCAGAGAGGCAGACAGAGAGAGAGGAGGAAGCAGGCTCCCCGCTGAGCAGAGAGCCCGATGCGGGGCTCGATCCCAGGACCCTGGGATCATGACCGGAGCGGAAGGCAGAGGCTCTAACCCACTGGGCCACCCAGGTGCCCCTGTAAGCACCTTTTTGCACCAAAAATGTCTCAAGAATTCTGGACTGCTTGCTTGTGGCCCCACATCAATAGTGAAGAATATCCAGGCTATTTTAAGAGAAAAAAAGGAAGGAACTTAACAGTATATATAGTACATTATCTTTCCTGTAAAAAGAAGTATAACTATTATCATGTTTATTTGTAACATCTCTTGGGAGGGATACATTAGGAAATGCTAAATGATTGCCTCCAGGACTATGGTAGTTGAAGGGCAAGGACGGGAGCGGGAATTATTTTTCATTCTATTTCATCATAGTCCTTTTTGGATTTTGAATTAACACACTTGTTCATTTTATAGACACATATAGATAAAATCTATACAGATATATACAGTGAAGCTTAAAAAATAATAGGTGGTCAATTCGGAATTTTAAAAAAATTATACTTCTATGGATGCTGGTGAATTACCATTTGTTAGGGCTGATAAAAACATTTTCATACGCACATTCCTTATAATAGTTTATCACAAAGCTCCTCAAAAACCTTGAACCTTATCAAAAGCAATCTTTAAAATGCTTTTTTCTTAAAGTTAGTAGAAAGTAAACAAAACAACGCAGCTTCCTGAGGCTTCTTCACAGAGGAAAAAAAAAACAGGTAAGAGGCGATTATAAAGTGTTTTTCAAATGATGAGCTAGAGGTAGTTTCTCTGAACAGTTACCAGACTGGGTTCTGTGAGACCCTTAGAAAATCCTGCCTGGTCTGTAACCATTATTTTACTCTCAATTAAATTACAGCTTGCCCTGAGTGGCAGGATGTTAAGAGATGAAGGAAAGTGTTGAAAATGATATTCTGAAGAACAGTATTAGTGGCAGAAAACGTTTCGATGACGAACAAAAAAGGGTTGGCGAGGCTTCATGGGAGAAGTTCAAGGGAGGTTCCTAGCATCCTCCCCGCGTGAGTCCTCGGAGACTTCCTTTCTCTGCCGACCTGTTGAGGGCTGCTGGACTCGGGGCATCGACGTCAGCACCGGGAAGCCGGTCTAGGGGGCTCAGGGTTCGGTTAGACCCCGGCCAGGGGAGGACAGCCTGAGCCCCGTCACCTGAGCCCCAGAAGCGGTAGATCCGGCTAGGCCCGTCCCCGCCCTTCCGAACCTCGGTAGCGGCTACGTGCACAGGAGGGTGTGATCTGCAGGCCGGGTCCTGCCTGACTGCCCTGAGCCCCGCGGCCACGGGGCCCAGGAACTCGGGTCTAGGCCACCCGGGCCGGTGCTTCCGCCTGTCCCGGGTCGTCCGACCCGACAGCCGCGCAAGTCACCGCCCCGTGTCGCCTCCCGTCACTGCAGGCCCCGCGGCCCCGCAGCCCCCAGCTTTTCTGGCGCGGAGGGGCGCGGCGTCGCCACGTGACGCCTCGCCCCCGCCCGGCCCTGGTCACATGGGTGGCACGGCCGCTGCGTCAGTCACAGTCCTGGCTGCGGGAGCTGAGTCGCCGTCGCCGCCGCCGCCTCCAGCGGACGGGGCGGGGATCCCGGTGCCAGGTCCTCGTCGGCCCGCCCCTGCCGCCTCAGTCGGCCGTCCCGGGCTGGGCCCGACCGTCATGGAGCGGGGCGGGACCTCCGCCTGTTCCGTCTGAGGCGCGTCGCTGCCGCCCCCGCCTGCTCCTTTCCAGACCTCCCGAACCTTCGCCGCCGCCCGGAGCCCCTCGCCCTTGGCAGCCTGTCGCCGCCCCCCGGGCGGGCTCGAATGCGCGTCCGGTGAAGGTGCAGGCCGGGTGCCGCCGCTGCCGCAGCTGGGAGATGGTTCGGGCCTAGCGGAGCAGGGATTGGAGGTGAGAGGGGCCGACGGAACTGACTGAGGGCCGGGCCTGGTTTGGCCGCCGGGTGGGGGTGGGGAGACGGAGAACCGGTTCCGCCTGGGGGCTCGGGGAGATCTTCCAGGCCCGGGCAGCTCGACCCCGCTTCGCCTCTCTTTTTTCCGTTTCACCGCCCCTCCTCCTCCGCCCTCGGACAAAAAAAAATATAAGGCTAACCCATCCTAACAAATTCCCAGAAATCCCTCTTTTCGCCGTTTCTCCTCTAAGCTTTCGTTTCTTAATCCATTCCTTTCCTCAGAAATTCCAGCGACTGATTTGTTACTTTTTAATACCCTCTTCAATGGGAAGTTATTTCTAGTTAAAGAGAAAATAGGCCCAGATTCTAGCTATCATTACCCAACTAGTTCTCGCTTTCCTTCTCGCGATCCTGCGCACGTCTCCCCCCACCCCCACCTTCTCTGCAAAAAAAAAAAAAAAAAAAAAAAAAAAAAGAAAAAAAATTTTCCACCTTCGTCTAGGGAAGGGGATTGACTAGAAATGGGAATGTGGGGGGTGTAATACTTGAATACCCCCCCATAACTTCGCAATCTGTCTGTTAGCTAGTAATCCCGATAGCCTGTATTTGGATATTGATGTTTAGGCCTTTCCTCCAGCTGCCTGTGCCCGGGGTTAATCTCGTAATTGACGTCAGTGCTTTGTTCCTTCCACTTTGCTGTTCCTTCCACTCTTTGAGGATGGATCATGGGGTATAGGACTTTGAGGAGTATCTTTATTGCTTTTTCTCTCACAATGGATATCATTTATAGGAAGTTGAAAGTACAAATCTGAAATGCTCGTGTATGGAGTTCAAGTGAGACGGAGAGTTCGATTTAGGGTTCTCGCAGTCAGCTGCAATTCAGAATTGTATCATGTCTTTCCTGATGGCCTTATGGAAATTTTAACCTAAGGCCAACCCCTTTTCCAGTGACCGGTATTTGTCTTGACGGCATCTAAGCTCTAAGTGTCTGTGAATAAAATGTTTGTAGATGTGACGTCTAAAATACGTGTTGATTTTTAGGACTCAGGTGTTAAAAGCTCAGAGCTTTGTTTCCATATTGATTCTGCAAAGCTTTGTAAAGTGCTTTTTTTATTTAACTGTACTTCGACTTATCAAAGTTGAAATATTTATGAGAATTTTCTTAATTTGGCATTTGATAAAGAGCCTTTGTGGCCTGAGAATGTGCTTGGAATCATCTTTGGTCCTATGTGCATAAAGAAGTGTTGGCAGGTGGCCACTTGGTTTTTAACAAAGCTGGCTTCTTTAAATTTCTCAGGTTTATTTTCCTTATTCATCACTGTATCCTTAATTTTCTAAATATTAAAAAAAAAACCCTCAAGAGTTATTTTTACTTATCTTTTAGAGTCACTTTACCTGGATGCAATATATATACATATATATTTTTTAATATCAGCAGTTTCATTCAGTTTGTGGTGGCTTGCATGCTGATAACTTTGGCTTTTTTGTTAGCTATGCAGGAACCGTAGGCAAATTCTACTTTAAGTAAAATTTTGAGTCAAGTGGGGACAAGATAGGTCTGTGAATGAACCAACCTTTACTGCCTGGGTAAAAAAAAGAAAAAAAAGAGCTTAACTGTGTTAATTGGAAAGTGCTCAACAGTTTTGGGGTGTAAAGATGATTGTACAGTGCTTTGGTGAAGCTCTGTTATTAAGAATTACTAAAGATAGAATATTTTCATTCGATTCACTTTCTGCTTGTCAGATGACATAGATTATCTGTGTTCTTGAGTTATTGTATGGCTTTTATAACAGTTGGTACGTTCTCCTTTTGTATTGTAATTTTCTCATAGGTTTTTTGTAGTGTGCTTAGAACAAGAACTATATTTATATTTCTCCTGTCCTCCACAGTATTTTACACAACTATTAGATTGAATTTGAAAATGATACCCAACCTAAGATTTCACAAAAGTGTAAAGAAAACTATATGAACAAGTGATCAGTATTTGAAGGGGAAAATGTGTCTGTCAGCTGCAGAAGATGACAGAAGATGAAGCCTTCTAAAAGTTCTTTATCTTACCTTTTTTGAAGAGTTAAGGTAAATATCATGGCTTTATGTGTACCTGAGAGGAACAAAGAAAACAGGTATTTCTTCTTTTGTGGCCATCTACTGGTTTGGAATGAAGTCCAAAATGTATAAGGCCTTCTCTTCAAAGGATTTTTCATAAAATCAAGGAGGTGTTCTTATAGGTATTGAAGACACACCTGAACAATGATCCAGAAGTGCCATGTGTATTATAAAAGTTGAAGTTTTATTTTTTATTTTAGCTCTATGCTCCGGGTAGCTTACTATTAAAACTTTCCTTGTGTCAAATATACTAAAAAAAAAAAATTTTTTTTTTTAACCTTCCTATATAATGTACAGGTTTCCCAGCTTTTGAACTCCCAGTGCTCATGATATTTACTCATTTTCTTTTTCATTTCCTCTGATAAGTTGGAATGATTATGCTTGATTTCTGGGAGGGTGTGTGCCAGTCTCCATTATTGTGAAATAAGCTGTAGTCAGTGATTAAAGACTGTTAAAGGCCAACCTCATTTTGCTACTTTTTCCTTTGCTTTAAGAAAAGCACCTCTAGGGCGCCTGGGTGGCTCAGTGGGTTAAGCCGCTGCCTTCGGCTCAGGTCATGATCCCGGGGTCCTGGGATCGAGTCCCGCATCGTGCTCTCTGCGGGGAGCCTGCTTCCCTTCCTCTCTGCCTCTCTGCCTACTTGTGATCTCTGTCTGTCAAATAAATGAATAAAATCTTAAAAAAAAAAAAGAAAAGAAAAAAAAAAGCACCTCTACTTGTAGTAAGTTTTTATATTCATCTTGATTGTTTGAAGTGATACTCTAGTACATGAGGAGGATGTAATAAACATGACAGTTACTGAGTTTTGGCTGATCACCTGCATTCCTGTTTGTTCTGATGTTCGTTTTCACTGGCATCAGATCTGAAGAATTTTAATGGTATTGGCATACAAAAAATATTAGAACCACTGAATTCATTTCCGAAATATTTCAGAAGCATTTTAACATTGAGACTATTTATTGTTTTCTTTTATAGATTTTATTTATTTATTTGACAGAGCGAGAGATCACAAGTAGACAGGCAGGCAGAGAGAAAGGGGGAAGCAGACTCCCCGCGGAGCAGGGAGCCCAATGTGGGGCTGAATCCCAGGACACTGAGATCATGACCTGAGCTGCAGGCAGAGACTTAACCCGCTGAGCCACCCAGGTGCCCCATTAATTATGTTTTTGAAGGAAAAAAATTAAAGTCTATCTTCTTCATGTGGCTGAAATTCGAAAGTCGAGTGTTGGTGAGGATGTGGAGAAGAATGAACCCTTGTGTGCTATTGGTGGGAATGCCAGCTGGTACAGCCAATTAAAAGTAGAACTATCGGGGCGCCTGGGTGGCTCAGTGGGTTAAAGCCACTGCCTTCAGCTCAGGTCATGATCCCAGGGTCCTGGGATCGAGCCCCGCATCGGGCTCTCTGTTCAGCAGGGAGCCTGCTTCCCTTCCTCTCTCTCTGCCTGCCTCTCTGCCTACTTGTGATCTCTGTCAAATAAATAAATAAAATCTTTAAAAAAAAATTAAATAAAAGTAGAACTATTCCACAATCCAGTAATCACACTACCAGGTATTTACCCAAAGAATATGAAAACACTGATTCAAAGAGATATATATACCCTTTTGTTTATTGCAGCATTATTTGCAATAGCCAAACTATGGAGGCAGCCCAGGTATCCATTGATATTCACACACACACACACACACACAAACACACACAGGAGTATTACTTGGTCATAAAAAGGAATGAAATCTTGTCATTTGCAACATGGATGGAGCTAGAGAGGATAATGCTAAGCGAAATAAGTCAGAAAAAGACAAACACCATCTGATTTCACTCGTATGGAAATTAAGAAACAAAATAAATGAACAAAGGAAAGAAAAACCAAACCAAACCAAAATACAGACTTTTTTTTTTTTTAAAGATTTTATTTATTTATTTGACAGACAGAGATCACAAGTAGGCAGAGAGGCAGGCAGAGAGAGAGAGGAAGGGAAGCAGGCTCCCTGACGAGCAGAGAGCCCGATGCGGGGCTCGATCCCAGGACCCTGGGATCATGACCTGAGCTGAAGGCAGCGACTTTAACCCACTGAGCCACCCAGGCGCCCCCAAAATACAGACTTTTAACTCTGGAGAATAAATAGATGGTTACCAGAGGTGGGTTTCAGGAATGGGTAAAATAGGTGAAGGGGATTAGGAATGCGCTTGTCTTTTTAAAACATTTTTATTTTAATTCCAGTATAGTTAACACATAGTGCACTTGCACAGTGCATGCACTCTGCAAGAGATGTGCACTTGTCTTGATGAACACCTGAGTAATGCATAGAACTGTTTGATCACTTACTGTATACCTGAAACTAATATAACATTGTGTATTAATTGCAGTAGAATTAAAAAAAGGAAAAGAACTAGTTGATACAATAAAAAAATAAAAATGAAATCTACCTGCTTCATCAGTTATACTTTATTTAAAAATCTGTAACCTGAGGAATGTTCTGAGGGAAGGCATTTCATGTAACTTTGTCTGTGTTGGAGTGCCAAATAGATCATGGTGATGGCTTTTAGGCCAGTAGACAAAGCTTATTATTGGGTATAATTTTAAACTAATTTTTTCAATTATTTCCTAGGATGGGTTAAAGAACCTTATGCAGGGCGCCTGGGTGGCTCAGTTGTTAAGTGTCTGCCTTTGGCTCCAGTCATGACCCCAGTGTCCTGGGATCAAGCCCTGCATCCAGCTCCCTGCTCTGAGGGAAGCCTGCTTCTCCCCCTCCCACTTCTCCTGCCTGATCTCCTCTCTCAATGTCTCTCTCTGTCAAATAAATAAATAAAATCTCAAAAAAAAATAAAGAAATTGTGCATTGTTTTTCCAAAGTTATGTGTGTGTGGCAGGAGAAATCAGGGATTGACATGAATAGAGTGTCCTGGAAAGCCACTATGGTTTCGCTACCAGTTACTGTCATGATCTATCCTGGGACTGTGTTCCCTGTGGCTACTTAAGAGCTGAATGGCTATAATCATTTTCTTAAGTTAGAGATGCCTAGTGGGTTATGATTTTTCACTTTGACTTTCCCGTTTCTTGTCATCTTATGGTAGCACCAGTTTTATGGAGTGGTGAGTGCTCTGTATTGACAGGCCTTCCCACCTCTTTGCAGTTGCTTCCATTTCTTCAATCTGGAATATCACTTTTCCTTTCTTGTTCCCTACCTGTTAAAATGTCGCTGTTTTTTAAGGCCTAGTGCAGGTACTATTGCCTTCCTAAAGTTTTGCTTGACTCCTCTTGCTACCCCATTTGGCACCTACCCTCTTTGAATCTCTGCATCACTTTTGTCATCTCTCTTGCTTGTTTTGTTAACTATGGGACTATATAGCCTGCTGGGTGACAGTCAGCACAGTGTCTCAGGGAAAACATCTTAGACTTTTTAATACTACTTCAAAATGTATTTCTAAAGAATAAGGATTAAAATAATAATCCTACCTTTCACTGAAGAGATTTACACTAATTCCTTAGTCTCATCATGTATCTAGTCAGTGTGCAGATTTCCCTGATTACAGTTTTTGTTTTAACAGTTTGTGTGAATTAGGATCCAAATGAGATTGTATCTTCTTGTTCTTATTCTTGTTTCTATTCAGTTTGTTAAAGAAATCACATCTTTGCCCTATGAGAATTCTCACAGTCCAGATTGTGCTGATTGCATCCCTGTGGTTTCATGTAATATGTTCCTCAGTCCCTTTTTTCCTATATATTAGTAGTTACATACAGAAGCTTGATCCGATTGAGGCTTGGATTTTTATTTTTAAGTAAACTCTGTGCCCAACCTGGGGCTTGACTTCACGACCCTGATATCAAGAGTCACATGCGCTACTAACTGAACCAGCCAGGCTTGAATTTTTTTTTAATGGCACGAATACTTCATGGGTAGTGTTGTGTACTTCCTCTATACTCTTAAGCCTTCACCCTGGCTTCTCATCCTGCCAGTGAAGTTGCTTATCAAAGCCACCTGTGACTTCTGTATTTCCAAATTTTATAATCATCGCTTACTCCTTTACCTCTTCTCTACTTGCTTTTGTTTTGTTTTGTTGTAAAGATTTTATTATTTGAGAGAGAGAGAGAGAAAGAGAGGAGAGGGCATGAGTGGGGGGAGGGGCAGAGGGGGCAGAGAGAGAAGCAGCAGGGAGCCCGACGATGACAACGGGCCTGATCCCCCAGAATCCCGGGATCATGACCTGAGCTAAAGGCAGAAGCTTAACTGACTGAGCCATCCAGGGGCCCTCTACTTGCTTTTGTTAACCATTTTCTCCTTGTTACTGTTTTCTTCTTTGACTTTTATGACTCTGTCCCTTTTCTGTCTTTCTGCCTACCAGTTGCCTTTTTACAGACTGTTAAGTCTGCTAATCTCTTGATAGATCTGGCTTTTAGCCTTGGCATTCTTGTTTTCACTCTTGCGGATGATCTCATCCATTTGTATTGCTTCAGGTACCGTCTCTGAGTGTTGTTGTCTTTTTAAAGATTTTATTTATTTATTTGACAGAGATCACAAGTAGGCAGAGAGGCAGGTAGAGAAAGAGAGGGGGAAGCAGGCTCCCTGCGGAGCAGAGAGCCCGATGTGGGGCTCGATCCCAGGACCCTGAGATCATGACCTGAGCCGAAGGCAGAGACTTTAACCCACTGAGCCACCCAGGCGCCCCTATTTAGTATTTTTTTTTTAAGATTTTATTTATTTATTTGACAGACAGAGATCACAAGCAGGCCGAGAGGCAGGCAGAGAGAGAAGGAGAAGCAGGCTCCCCGCTGAGCAGGGAGCCCGATGTAGGGCTCGATCTCAGGACTCCGAGACCATGACCCGAGCCTAAGGCAGAGGCTTTAACCCACTGAGCCACCCAGGTGCCCTAAGTATTTTTAAAACATAGTCTAACGGGGCGCCTGGGTAGCTCAGTTGGTTGAGCGACTGCCTTCGGCTCAGGTCATGATCCCAGACTTCCAGGATCGAGTCCTGCATCGGGCTCCCAGCTCCTTGGGGAGTCTGCTTCTCCCTCTGACCTTCTCTTCTCTCATGCTCTCTCTCACTCATTCTCTCTCAAATAAATAAATAAATAAAATCTTTAAAAAAACAAAACAAAACATAATCTAACTATCTGTATATATTAGCAGATACACCTAACTCTTCGATGGAGACAACCCAAATTCTATTTGGCTAACATGTCCAGAGATCATTGTTCTCTAGGTCCAGATTTGAAAGGTGATGTCCTTTGTTACTTGGTCCTAGATACGATTTGACAGTGGCTGAAAATTATGGGCTAAATACTAAATTTAATCATCCCTGACATAGCTGATACACAGTTGTGGAAGAAACAACAACAGCAGCAACAACAACAAAAGTACAAATCTTTTTTTTTTTTTTTTTTAAGATTTTATTTATTTATTTGACAGAGAGAGATCACAAGTAGACGGAGAGGAAGGCAGAGAGAGAGAGAGAGAGGGAAGCAGGCTTCTTGCTGAGCAGAGAGCCCGATGTGGGACTCGATCCCAGGACCCTGAGATCATGACCTGAGCTGAAGGCAGCGGCTTAACCCACTGAGCCACCCAGGCGCCCCCAAAAGTACAAATCTTAAGAGGGATGGAAGGAGAGAGGAAAGGAAAGTATCATTTTTCTAAAACTTCTACCATATCTTGCTGGGTAGGTACAGTGTAAGGTAAATGATGGCAAAAGCAGCCAGTTAAATGGGCCTTCATTTGTTGACCTACTTCCTTCAAATGGAGTGAGTTCTTTGGTAAGCCAAATGAAGAATTTCAGTTTTGTCAACTAGGATTATTTTCCTTGTGTATTGTCTTAGGTTATAACACTGAGGACATCTGGAAGGAGTTTTTTTGGGAAGGCAGTTCTGTGTTGCCTTAGCATAAGGATTAGTAAACTATGGTTAGTAGGCCCCGTACACCCTTTTGTATGGCCTGTGAGGTGGAAATGGTTTTTACATTTTTAAATGGTGAGAAAAAATCTCCATATTTTGTGGCCTGTGAAAATTACAGGAAAGTCAGATTTCAGTGTCCATAAATAAAGTTTAATTGGGACACAGATTAGATACCCATTTGTTTCTATATTGTTTGTAGTTCCTTTTGTTGCTACCATGACAGAGTGTGGTGACTGTAGGGCCTACAAATATTTATAGTGTCGCTTTAAAAAGGTTTGTCAACTCCTGTTTAAGCAGATTCGTGGTGGATACATGGGTTTGAGGACTGTTTTAGGATTGAACATTTAGTTACACAGTCCTTGTTTACCATGGTGGTAGTTAGGGTTTTTTGATTGTAGAATGTGTGTGTGTGTGAAGAGATACGAATAAATTAAATATATACAGAGGGGTGTCTTGGTGGCTCAGTATATTAAGCATCTAACTCTTGATTTCGGCTCAGGTTGTGATCTCAGGATTAGGGATCGGACTATAGCAGGGAGTGGGGTGTCTGCGTGGGATTCTCTCTCTCTCTCTCCCTATGCCCTTTTCCTCTATCCCATGCACTCTCTCTCTCTCAAATAAATAAATAAATCTTTAAAAAAATATGTGTATCTATATGTATAAAGCAGGTATGGTCTGGGCATTGGCTTAGCTTTAGTTAGGGATTCAGACTTTGTTAAATCCTTAAACTGTACCCTGAAGGTAGGGTAAATGGGGAGCAAGAATTTCCAGAAAAGCTGGGGAAGAGGTAAGGCTAGAAGCCGATCAGGTAGTTTATATACATGTTCGTCATGTACAAATTAACTCTAGTTCTACTATTTCTCAATCCCCTGACCCTCAAATCCACTGCTTTTCCTGCCTTGGGGAACATAGCATTGTCATTGCTTTTTCCAGAAACCTGCAAATTGTCCTTGAATCCTCTGTTTTTTTCTCACATCTGGCTGGCTCCAAGGTTCTACTTCCTTAACATCTTTGAATTTAAACCCTTTCTCTACAGTATCTACATTCCTAGTATTAATACCTTAATCCAGGCTTTCATTTCTTACCAGGATTGATTATTCCAAAAGCCCTCTCGTTTTCTTCCTTACTTCTAGTAAAATAATCTACTCCACCCTGTATCATAGTAGTTTTTCCCTCTAAAATATGAATCTGATTTTGTCACTTGTTTTCTTAAAACTCCTTCGTAGTGTTTGTTTTTCTGTAGTCTTCTTCTAACTAGGGATTCTTCCAACATTAATGAGTTTTATGTAACTTCTGAAGCAGTGCTTTGTAGCCAGCTACTCCCTTAGGAGTTTGTTGCTGTGTTTAGATTTTGTTTATGATTGTGTTTGTGCCAAGGTATAATGCATTGTACTGATGATTTTGCAGTGGCTCAGACAAGAAAAGATGGTAAGTAAAACTGGATCATGTCATAGCAGATTGTTAATACAGGGAGGCCAACCCCAAAAGAACCTTGGCATGTACTTAGCCTCATGTTTTCAGTGTGAAATGTATCTGCTGGATCCCATCTATGTAGTTAACCAATATGAAACAGTCTGTTTCCAGTGTCATGTTTTGTTCCAAACCTCAGCAGTGATCATATTAGACACACACTTAGTGTAGATTTTAATAAGGTACTAAACTACAAAAGGACAAGTTTGCCAGAGTTAACAAGGGAAGCTTCTTTAAAATTGACATTTATGGACTGCAAGCTGGTATGGTAGTATATGGTTTTATTTCCCTAAACTAGGAAATAAACATTTGCAGTTCTTAAATCCATTTAGTATAACATATTTATAAGCGTTTTCTGCACTAGTATTATTGAAGTCATGTTACAGAAGTGGTTTAATAATGTAGAACCAGACTTGAGAAGGCATATTTCTGGGATTGTATCATTGGTCTAGTTTCTGCAAAACAACATAATCTGTTACAGTAACATTATTTTAAATTTATTGTGTATTTAACTTTTAAAGTTTCAGTTTTACAGTTACATAAGAGCTATAAACATAATGAGTTCATACCTAATTTTATATTTTACTATTATTAACAGAATAAAGTCCTCATTCAAGATCTAGAAAAGTGCATTTTCTTTGAAAAAGTATCTTTATAACTTTCAGATCTGAGAAACACACCCCACAGGTCTACTCTGATCCCATGTGTCTCTCCAGTCTTATCTTTTATTTTGCACTCTCCCCACCCTATTTTCCAACTACACTTGATTTGCCTCTTTTCTTTGTGTGTGCAGTGCTCTTTTCTGGCCCGTACACTTGTTCTCTGCTTAGAACCAACCTCCCTCCTTCTATACCCTTCTTCGTACCTTGCCTTCCTTCTTCCCTCTGGCCATTTTTCTCTAGTCAGGCTAGCTGCAACCAAATCTTGGAGATGAGAGTTACTTTAATTTTTTTTATATCCTTGACATTAGCACAGTGTCTGGCACAGTATACACATTGTTAAATAATTGTTGAATGAACTAGAATGTTAACATGTATTTTTATATGTAGCATAGGCCTATACTGAAGAGATAGGTTTTAAAATCAGGATTTTAAAGTTTTCAGAATTCCTTCTGAATTCTGTTTAAATATGTTACAAGTCTAAATTAGAAAATATTTTGAGGGGTGCCTGGGCAGCACAGTCGGTTAAGCATCCAATTGTTGTTTTAAAAATTTTTTCCTGTTTTTTTTTTTTTAATTATTTTTGCTAACATATATTATTTGCTACAGGGGGTACAGGTCTGTGTATCATCAGTCTTACACATTTCACAGCACTTACCATAGCACATACCCTTCCCAGTGTCCATAACCCAGCCACCCCATCCCTACCTCCCAACCTTCCAGCAACCCTCAGTTTGTTTGTGAAATTAAGAGTTTCTTATGGTTTATCTCCCTCCCAGTCCCATCTTGTTTCATTTTTTTCTTTCCCTACCCCCAAGCATCTGACTGTTTTAGTTCAGGTTGTGATCTCAGTGTTGTGAGCTCTCTCTCCCTCTGCCCCTCCCCACTGTGTGCATTCTATGTCTCTCTCCCTGTCTCTTAAATAAGTAAATCTTTATTAAAAAGTAGATTTAGGGACGCCTGGGTGGTTCAGTTGGTTAAGCAGCTGCCTTCGGCTCAGGTCATGATCCCAGCGTCCTGGGATCGAGTCCCACATCGGGCTCCTTGCTCGGCGGGGAGCCTGCTTCTCCCTCTGCCTCTGCCTGCCATTCTGTCTGCCTGTGCTCGCTCTCTCTCACTCTCTCTCTGACAAATAAATTAAAAAAAAAAAAAAAGTAGATTTAAGGGCGACTGGGTGGCTCAGTAGGTCAAAGCTTCTGCCTTCAGCTCCAGCCATGCTCCTAGGGTCCTGGGATTGAGCCCCACATTGGGCTCTCTGCTCAGCAGGGAGCCTGCTTCCTCCTCTCTCTGCTTGCTTGTGATCTCTGTCTGTCAAATAAAAATAAATAAATAAATAAATAAATAAATAAGTAGATTTACTCTTATCACTCACAATTTGATCTTTCAAAGTAAATATTCTTGGTGCCATAATAAATAACTCATAATTTATTAGTTTCTTTTTTTTTTTTTAAAGATTTTATTTATTATTTATTTGACAGAGAGAAATCACAAGTAAGCAGAGAGGCAGGCAGAGAGAGAGGAGGAAGCAGGCTCCCTGCTGAGCAGAAAGCCCGACACGGGGCTCGAACCCAGGACCTGGGATCATGACCTGAGCCGAAGGCAGCGGCTTAACCCACTGAGCCACCCAGGCGCCCCAATTTATGAGTTTCTATTCCAGTGATTAAAGAGCAGTCATTTACTTAAAGGATTAACCCTTAAATGGCCTTAAAGTTCTTAAAGCAATGTTCCTGTGCGTTTTAGTAGAACCTTATTAACAGGATATAGGGTAGTTGGGCCTGGGGCTGATTTATATTCATAAGCCTTGAGTATTTTGCCTTCAACATTTTTTATAGTATTCTGAGGAACTAAATATATTTCAAGAAATCGAGGTACTGGGGCGCCTGGGTGGCTCAGTTGGTTAAGTGACTGCCTTCAGCTCAGCCCCACATTGGGCTCCCTGCTCTTCAGGGAACCTGCTTCTCCCTGTCCCTCACCTGTCACTCCCCCTGCTTGTGCTCTCTCTCTCTCTGTCAAATAAATAAATAAAATATTTAAAAAAAAAAAAAGAAAAGAAAGAAATCCAGGACTTTGTTACCACCTGTCTTTCAGATGTGTGAATAATGATGAAATTATTGAGGTAATTTCTTTTTATTGTAAACTCTAAGGAACCTTTGCTGTATAGTGTTTTTAAATTTTTGTTTAATGTGCTATCTGCATTTTTAAGTAGAAAAAATGCTTTTATTTTGCAGTTTGGACTTGTATTATTTTCTTTTGGCTTCCTCAGGTACTACAAATCTAAGCAGCCTTATAGTGCTCTGTTGAACAATAATTTCTTTCTGGATGTTGTAGACTGAAACATTCAGTTTTTACACCTCAGTTTGCCAAGTATGATTCTGAGATTTTACAGTCTAGCACTTACATTTGGTGAACATTTCAGAGTACAGGGTTTAAGTAAAAATAGAAATTGATCATTTCTGTACATGTGTTTTTTTTCTTGAACATATGTTGTTTTCCTTTTAGATAACTCCTGTAGAAAAATTGCTTTAAAAGGAACAGAATTAAAAAAAAAAAAAAGGAACAGAATTCATTTAGTATGAATATTAATCCTTTTATTGGGTTGATAATATAGTGAATGCGGTAAAAAGAAGACCTACTCTTTTCTTGGTACCAGATATAACCAAAGTCTTAGGGAGGAAATGGGAGACTGACTGTGGGTAGAAAACGAGGGGCAACATCATCTTCTGAAACCACTATTCCCACTGACTGTTTGACTCTTGGGGCAGTAATGCAAGATCACAGTTGTAATCTTTATAAAATTCATCATGTTTTGAGTATCTGTTGTATGCCTTCCACTGTGTAAAGCACTGGAGGGGAAACGGTAAGTCCAGTGATATATAGTTCTTACTCTCTGGAGGCTTATAATAAGGAGGTGACTAGGGAGGGCAGATAGAATAACAAAAACTAATCCTAATGTAAGGCAAGTGTTAAGTGCCAAATGAGATACAAAGAAATGCTTTGGGAAGTACATAACTTTAGTGACAGAGGAATCTTGGAGGGCTTTATTTATTTATTTGACAGGCAAAGATCGCAAGCAGGCAAAGGTGGGCCGGGGGAGGGGGCGGCTTCGGGAGCAGGCTCCCTGCTGAGCAGAGAGCCTGATGTGGGGCTCAATCCTGGGATCCTGGGATCATGACCTGAGCTGAAGGCAGAGGCTTATTAACCCACTGAGTCACCTAGGCGCCCCTTAGAGGGCTTCTTGAAGGAAGTAGGATACGTGGTAGATTTTAAACGGTATATATTTAGAAATGGGGAGAAAGAAGGACATTCTAATTAGAAGGACTAGTTTGAGTAAAGATCTGGATCTGAATGTGTGTATAAGTTATTTTCAGGTTTAGGTAAACCCTGAAGGTTTTATAGAAATGGCTGAGAATTGAACTGTGGATAGTTTTAAATCCTGGGATGAGAACTATGGACTTATATTTTTCATAGAGGTTGGAGTATTGATGACTTCTAAGCAGAAGAATATCTTAAGTAGGTCCGTTTTATGAAGATATAAAATTACCAATGCATACGTTACAGAGGTTTCCAATAAGAGACCTTTGTAGGTTTTAGATATTTGCTTGCTTTTAAAATAAGAAACTGAGTCAAAAGATTGTTTTCTTCTTTATAAAAAGAACTGTAAACTCTCAATTTTAACCATCAATGTATTCATCTTCCAAGATGAAAATAGACTTCTCAATTTATTTATCCATATGCTTTTAGAATTTGTTGTAACAATTTTTTTTAAAGATTTTATTTATTTATTTGACAGAGAGAGAGATCACAAGTAGGCAGAGAGGCAGGCAGAGAGAGAGAGGAGGAAGTAGGCTCCCCACTGAGCAGAGAGCCCGATGCGGGGCTCGATCCCAGGACCCTGAGATCATGACCCTAGCTGAAGGCAGAGGCTTAACCCACTGAGCCATCCAGGCGCCCCTGTGGTAACAATTTTTGAGATAAGTTTAAACTAGTTAAATTTCGTTTACATTTCTCAAATATTAGTAAAAGAACAAGAAGTATATTTGATTTGGTTTTGATTCTGAAATAGCTACATGGCATGTAAAACTGTGCAGGACTACTGGGAGGAGGAGCATTTAGTAGTATTATTTAGAAACATTTTCTAAAGGGAGGCAGTTGTTTACAAGTAATATGAATACTCATATTCTTATGTTTGCCCTTAAGTGTAAGCATATTTGTGTATGTAATAAACATTTATTTTCTTCAATTAAGTCTTAAAGTTGTCTAATATTTTTATTTTAAGTGGGCACCACACCCAACATAGGGCTTAAACCCACAGCCCTGATATTAAGAGTCATAGTCGCTACCAACTGAGCCAGGGAGGTGCCCCTGTCTAGTATTTCAAAAAGAATAAGTTTATTAGTAATTAGTTTAAAAAATACTGTTTCAAATTAGTTGTTGAACAATCGAGTGTCTGCTTAAAGACCTAGTAAACATTGATCATGGTACTGTTTGGTCCCTAAGGTGAGGAAATAAAGTTTTGCTGTATCAGCAAAAGTTTCAAGAGAAATTGAATTGAGTTATAGTTATAAAATCAGGTTGTATAGCTTGATAGATTAGTAAAGAAATGTGGTTCAATTCTGGTTGATCTAAAATAATGCAGATATGTTAAATGTCTGCTGAATTAAAATTTACTGCAGATGGGTCTGATTTTAGTGTGATATGAGTATTGGTTATTCCAATTTTGAAATACTGGTATTTTGTGGTATTAGGTAAAGACTGTTGTGATCTTTAGGTATTATTTTGTAGTAAGTGAGATAACCCTTTCTAACTAGACTGTGAAGTTCATTAGTTTACCTACTGAAGTGATTGTCCATTATGTTATGTTCTAGGTATGCATTGCTGCACAAAACACACATTCCCTGATTTTCATCTAGTGGGAAAGGAAATATTAATGACCATCAAAAGAAGTGTGTAGTTAATTGTGATGAAGTACTATGAAGGAAAAGGGAATTGTCTACGTGATTTTCCTGAGGCTGAAAAGAGCACTACAAGTTCAGAGAAGCCAAAAAAAAAGAAAGAAAAAAGAAAGACCCTTGGTGGGAACTAGGGAAGAAGGGTATTAAGATGTAAAATAAATATGATGGGATAGGTGGGAGTCAAATCAAGTAGGAAGTCAGATTGTTGCTTTGTAGGCCATACCTTATCAAGGACTTGAGGTTTATCCAAAGATAAATGGAAAGCTTATTTAAAAAATTTTTAAGCAGGGGTTGGGTCACAAGATCTGGTTTGTGTTTTAAAAAGATTACTTTGGCTACTGTATGAAATATGGATTAGCGAGATGAAATACGGATTAGCGAGAGGACAGGGGAACCAAGAATCTAATTAGAAGGCTGTAGCCTTTATTCAAGCTGTAGATAAAGAGATGACTTATTTTGAACAGTGGCTGTGGAGAAAGTAATATACATATATTTAGTAAATATATATTTAGTAAAAATATATTTAGGGAGGGGACTCCTGGGTGGCTTAGTTGGTTAAGTGTCTGCCTTTAGCTCAGGTCATGATCCCAGGTCCTGGGATCAAGTCCCACATGGGGCTCCTTGCTCGGTGGGCATTCTGTTTCTCCCTCTGCCTGCCACTCCTCCTGCTTGTGTTCTCTCTCTCTCTCTGGTAAATAAGTAAAATCTTAAAAAAAAATTCATATATGTATTTTTTTTCTGGGGGGGTATGGTTATGGATTGGATGTGGAGAGAGGTTAGAGGGAAGATAGAACAAAAGCAGTTGGCTTATATGGTGAGGATTACTTTACCAAGAGTTGTTGTCAGTAGGAGAAAACAAATGAGGGAATCAATTTGGGATTTATTCAGTTTGAGATCCCTCAAAGAACACGAGCAAAACACGAGTTCTCTATCTCAAAAGAGAAAGTGTGTTATGGTCCATATTTGGGTATTTGTATTAGAGGTATATAGATAGTATTTTAAGTCATGAGATTGTAGGGAAAGAATGTGGACTGAATCAGAATAAGACCCATGGCTAAGCATAGAGAAGTACCAACTTCTAAGAAGTCTGGTGGGTAGAATGGGAGGAGACAGAGGTGATGGGATAACTGGGTGGGCTAGAGTTACAAAAGCCAAGAGTATATGAAGGAGGGAGCCTGGGTGTTTACACCCTGCTTTGATGCTTTGTTGTGGTCCAAGTTGAGTGAGCTTCAGAGGTATCCAGAGGAATTCCAGTGTTTGGTGCACTAACCTCATCAGCCCACCAAGAGGGTGAACATTTGACTTCCACTTGAAGTAAATTGGATTTTTTTTTTTAAGATTTTATTTATTTATTTGTGAGAGAAGGAGTACTAATGGCGGAGGGAGCAAAGTGAGAAGCAGACTCCCCACTGAGCAGGGAGCACAGCGTGGGGCTGCATCCCAGGACCTTGAGATCATGACCTGAGCCAAAGGCAGACTGTTAACCGACTGAGCCACCCAGGCGCCCCAAAGTAAATTGGATTTTATACATAAGGAATTTGCTGTACAAAATTACAGCTGAAGAAATGTATGATATATTTGGGAAATATGGACCTATTCATCACATTGGAGTGGGGAACACACCCAAAACTAGAGGAACCCACCTTATGTAGTCTATAAAGATTTCTTTGATGCCAAGAATGTGTGTGATCACCTTTCAGAATTCAATGTTTGTAACAGATACTTGGTGGATTTGTACTATAATGCCAAGGGCATTTCAGACATATGGACACAAAAAAGAAGGAAGACCAGTTGAAGCTTCTCGAGAAGTATGGCATCAACACAAATCCACCAAATTAAACGTCTCCTGCATTTTCATTTCAGACTAAAACCCCATAAATGACCACTATCACCTTTTTTTTGTTTTTAATTAATACTGAATGTTACGATTTCTTTGAGATTCAGAACAACGTGTGTGATCTTGACAAAGTGGAGTGTGGGAAGTTGAAAACAGAAATGTTGGAAAGTTGGAAAAATAGAATGTTGAATAGTGGTTGGATACATTTTGGAAAGCAGTTTGTCTATATCTGTTATAATTGCAGATGCTCATATCCTGCACCCTAGTAATTCCACTTGTAGGTGTCTACTCTAGAAAAACTCTCACTCATTGGTATAATGAAAAATGCACAAAAAATGATCATTACAGCACTGTAGTGGCAGAAAAAGGGGAAACTAAGCTAAATATCCATCAACTGGAGAGTGGTTCAGTAAGTTGTGTGGATACACGGCAGCGAAAATAAATGAACTATAGCAATAGGTATCAACATGGATGAACCTGGTAACGTAATGCTGGAAATTAAAAAGGCTCAGTCTTGGGGCGCCTGGGTGGCTCAGTGGGCTAAAGCCTCTGCCTTTGGCTCAGGTCATGATCCCAGGGTCCTGGGATTGAGTCCCGCATCGGGCTCTCTGCTCAGTGGGGAGCCAGGTCCTTCCTCCTCTCTCTCTCTCTGCCTGCCCCTCTGCCTACTTGTGATCTCTATCTGTCAAATAAATAAATAAAATCTTAAAAAAAAAAAAGGCTCAGTCTTTAGAATATACCCTTTTGTAAAATAAGCAGAAGAGTTCAGTGCCTTGTTTAAGGATGCATACATAAATTATAAAAATATAAAGGGATTTATGAGAATGATTATTGCCAAAACCAGAAGAGCTGATACCACCATTGAGGTGGAAGGAGCACAGAAGATGTGGTCCAGGGAGCCTTTCCCTATGTTGGCAGTGCTGTATTTCATAAGGTGGTTCATGGGTTACACCAGTGTTGACTGTATTGCTTCAGGTAACTTTTATATGAATTGTTGGAGAGGAAGTAGAGAATCACCAAGAGTCCTTTTGAGAAGCTTGGCCATGAACGAGAACAGAGAACAGTGAGAGTGGTATCTGGAGAGAGATACAGGGTTAGGGAAGTCTTTTTATTTTTATAAAGAGGAATATGCTTTTTTTTTTTTTTTTAAAGAAGAATATGTTTGAACTCTCCTGGAAAGGATTCACTAGAGAAGCAGAAGTTGAAGTTGCTAGACACAAATCAGTAATTGTTAAAAGTCTAGGAGAAGATAGCAAAATGGGCATTCTTGTTCTTTGACAGGAAAGAGGTAAGTTCTCTCTCTCTCTCTTTTTTTTTTTTTTTTAAAGATTTTACTTATTTATTTGAGAGTGAGAGAGAGACAGCATGAGAGGGGAGAGGTCAGAGGGAAAACCAGACTCCCCACTGAGCAGGGAGCCTGATGAGGGACTTGATCCCGGGACTCCAGGATCATGACCTGAGCTGAAGGCAGTAGCTTAACTGAGCTACCCAGGTGCCCCTAAGTTCTCTTTTTTAACCGGAGGAAAGAAGAGAATGGATGCAGATACTGGTAGTTCCAAAGTTGATGGTTGATTGCTGAGAGGATTTCTCTCTCCTTTTTTTTTTTTTCTTTTTTCTTTTTTATGGAGAGAGAAGAGGGGAGGGGCAGATGGAGAGGGAGAGAAAGAAAATCTCAAGCAGACTCCACATTCAGTGTGGAACTTTACGCCAGGCTAAATCCCACAAACCTATCAGAGCATGACCTGAGCCTGTATCAGGAGTCTGACACTTAACCAACTGCACCACCCAGGCATCCTTCTCTCTTTAATCTTTAATATTCTATTTTTAGTCTTTGTCCAGTAGGACATTTGTGGAATGCAAGTAAGGAGAGAGAGTGCTAGGACTCCATGAAAATATTTGTGAGGAATAGAAAAGAGCATCCATCTGCAAAAGATAGTAAAATTTTGGGAAGCTTTGAGGGCCTAGTTGAGAGTGAATTATGAAAAATGATTATGGGAAATTCAGATAATATATAAAGATATGATGAGGAAAGCACAAGTCGTTGGAATTAGCTTTGCTTCCATGTGTTTCCTGACAGTTTTTAAACCCTAAGGCTATGAAAGTCTCACTACCAATTTGGGGGCAAAGGTCCTGCTCTGCAAAATAGTTTTGGGACCTGATATTTTGTTACTAGTGGCTTTGATCTCTGGTGTAGTATCTTTGCTTCCCTGCCTTTTAGGAATTAACCTCTTCAGATTTGTTGTGATCTTAGCTCTAGTCTCATTTAGACTTTTGGAGTTTAAATTATTTGATAATCTGGTAGTGGAATGGCTCTGTTTGTCAGCAATATAGTTGTTCTAAGACAGTAATTTAAAAAAAAAGAAAACATTGTCAGTTCTGAACACCACTTGTAAGAAGAAAGTTAAAAGTCACATTTTACTTTTTAAAATTTTTCAAAATAAGAAAATTTAAAGAATGCCTGGGTGGCTTAGTTGGTTAAGTGTCTGACTCTTAATCTCAGCTCAGGTCTTAATCTCAGGGTTGTGAGCATGGAGGCTACTTAAAAAATTAAATTTGGGGTGCCTGAGTGTCTCAGTGGTTAAGTGGCTGCCTTTGGCTCCGGTGGGATTGAGCCCCGCATTAGGCTCTCTGCTTAGCGAAGAGCCTGCTTCTCCCTCTCTCTCTGCCTGCTGCTCTGCCTACTTGTGCTCTCCCTCTCTGTCAGATAAATAAAATCTTAAAAAAAAAAATTAAATTAAAAGTGCTATAGACTAACACATGTATTTCTTAAGAGATTATAGAAGATGAATTTCTGGTTCATTGGGAATGTGCATTAAAATTTTACTGTGTGCTTACTGTAACTTGTGGTAAAATATACATAACACAAAATTTATTATTTTAATCATTTTAAGTGTACAACTCAGTGACATTAAATATATTCACAGTGTTGTGCAACCATCACCATTGTCTTTTTTTTTTTTAAGGTTTTATATATTTATTTGACAGAGAGAGGGAGAGAGTTCACAGGTAGGCAGAGAGGCAGATAGAGAGAGGGGGGGGAAACAGGCTCCCTGCTGAGCAGAGAGCCCAATGCGGGGCTCGATCCCAGGACCCTGAGACCCTGACCTGAGCCGACGGCAGAGCTTTAACCCACTGAGCCACCCAGGTGCCCCATCACCATTGTCTTTTTACAGAAAATTTTCATCATCCCAAACAGAAACTGTATTCCCATTAAACCTAATTCCCCATTTCTTCTTCTTCTTCTTTTTTTTTTTTTTAAAGATTTTATTTATTTATTTGACAGAGACCACAAGTAGGCAGAGAGGCAGGAAGAGACAGAGAGAGGGGGAAGCAGGCTCCCCGCTGAGCAGAGAGCCTGAAGCAGGGCTCGATCCCAGGACCCTGAGATCATGACCTGAGCCAAAGGCTCAGCCAAAGGTCAAAGGCTGAGGCTTTAACCCACTGAGCCACCCATTTCTTCTTACACCCAGCTCCTGGCAACCACAACTCTACTTTCTCTGAATTTGCCTTTTCTTTTAACCTCATATAAGTGGGATCCTATAGTATTTATCTTTTTCTGACTGGCTCATTTCACTTTGTGTAATATCCTTAAGATTTTCCATGTTGGCAGCATGTCAAAATGTCATTTTTTTTTTTAAAGATTTTATTCATTTATTTGACAGACAGAAATCACAAGTAGGCAGAGAGGCAGTCAGAGAGAGAGAAAGGGAAGCAGGCTCCCTGCTGAACAGAGAGCCAGACGCGGGGCTCAATCCCAGGACCCCGGGATCATGACCTGGGCCAAAGGCAGAGGCTTAACCCACCGAGCCACCCAGGCGCCCCCAAAATGGCATTCTTTTTTTAAGGCTGAATAATGTTCCACATTTTGTTTATCCATTCATCTTTCATTGGGTACTTGGGTTACTTCTACCTATTGACTGTTGCGGATAGTGCTGCTGTGAATATGGGTATACAAATACCTGAGTCCCTGCTTTCAGTTCTTTTGAGTATAGACTTAGGAGTGTGATTGCTGGATCACACGAAATTCTGTGGTATACATTTTGAGTAACCACCAAACTCTTTTTCCACTGCAACTGCACCATTTTACATTCCCACCAGCAATGCACAGGGTTCCAGTTTCTCAACGTTCTTACCAACAGTTGTGATTTTTTTAATTTTAATTTTTGAAAATAGCCATCCTAATGGGGGGTTACATGGTAAACTATAGTGGTTTTGATTTAAGTCCTGTGTCCAGTTTTTTATTATCTTGGCACTCATTATAAATGTATGTTTCTGGACTCTCAGTTCTGTTTATTGACTTGTATGTTTGTAGTACGTTTTGAAATTGAGAAGTGTTTGTCTTCCACCTTGCTCTTGCAGGAGTTGTTTTGTTTTGGCCTTTGAATTCCCATTGAGTTTTAGGATCAGATTGTCAGTTTCTGCAAAGAAGTTGGCTGGGATGATAGTGATTGTGTTGAATCTATAGATGAGTTTAGGAAATATGTCCATCCTAACAGTAAGTAAATCTTCTGTTCCATGAATATGTGATGTCTTTCCAATTATTTAGGTCTTTTATTTCTTCGATTTTATAGTTTTCAGAGTATGGTTTCTTGTTTTTTGTTAAATTTATTTCTGAGTATTCATTCCTTAAGATAATATCGTACTTGAGAAGAATGTATATTCTGTCATAGTAGAGTGTTGTATATGTATCTGTTAAGACTTGTTGATTTATTGTAGTGTGTTCAAGTTTGATATATCAAATCTTGAGAGACTATAATGTTTGTCTTTATTTATATCCTTTATCTCTTGAGTAACACCAGATTTTTTTTTTTTTTAGATTTTATTTATTTATTTGACAGAGAGAGAGAGAGAGAGAGAGGGAGAGCACAAGCAGGGGGAGTGGCAGGGAGAGGGAGAAGCAGGCTCCCTGCTGAGCAAGGAGCCCGATGAGGGGTCTTGATCCCAGGACCCTGGGATCATGATCTGAGCTGAAGGTAGACGCTTATTTGACTGAGCCATCTAGGTGCCCCAACACCAGATTATTTTAATGATATGAGACCTCATTTGTTTCCTATAGGGAGACAGGCAGTTTAAGCAGGAGGTGAGGAGCCTGAATTATTTAAGGAAATGCACTGGTCTTCAGCTCATCAGTAAGGTCTTGAAGATAGAGGAATACTGACAAATGGTAGTAATCAAGAATCCTTTTCAGACTGTTAATATTCTTTTATTCTTTCTTAAAAACAGCTTTTTCATAAAATTTCATAAAATTCACTTGTTTTTAAGTGTACAGTTGAGCGATTTTTTTTTTTTTTTTTTAAAGAGAGAGAGAAAGCACACATGCAGGCAGAGAGGCAGGCAGAGGTGGAGAGAGAGGCGGAGCGAGAGGCAGGCTCCCCGCTGAGCAAGGAGCCTGATGCGGGACTCCATCCGAGGACCTCGGGATCATGACCTGAGCCAAAGGCAGCGGCTTAACCCACTGAGCCACCCAGGTGTCCCCAGTTGAGCGATTTTTAATCAGTTTATTGAGTATGCAGCTATCATCAGAGTTTATTTTTAGGACATTTTCATCACCTCAGAATGATCTTTGTGCTCATTTGCAGTCACCTTTCATTCTTTGTTTTTTAGAATTTTTTAATAGATTTAAAAAAAATATTTATTTGACAGACAGAGATCACAAGTAGGCAGAGAGACAGGCAGAGAGAAGAGGAAGCAGGCTTGCTGCTGAGCAGAAAGCCTGATATGGGGCTTGATCCCAGGACCCTGGGATCATGACCTGAGCTGAAGGCAGAGGCTTTAACACACTGAGCCACCGACATGCCCCCATTCTTTGTTTTAATCCTTTATTCTTGTGTAGTGGTAAATACTCAGATACATTCAAATACTTCTTTCATTTAATCATTATCATCAGAGTAGTGTGGATATTTTATAAAAGACAAAACTGAGATTTAGGGACGTTACTTAACCTGAAACATATATCTAGTACATTATATAACCAGAACTAAAAATCAGGTATCATTACTTGTCCCATTTACTAAATTATCATGCCTCAACTCTTTATAATTCAGTTGAAGTTTGGAATTTATATTACTTTATTAATGTATTTAAGGAGTAAATTAAGAAGTAATTGCCTGGGGGCACCTGGGTGGCTCATTGGGTTAAAGCCTCTGCCTTCTGCTCAGGTCATGATCCCAGGGTCCTGGGATCGAGCCCTGCATCAGGCTCTCCACTCAGCAGGGAGCCTGCTTCCTCCTCTCTCTCTGCCTGCCTCTCTGCCTACTTGTGATCTCTGTCAAATAAATAAATAAAATCTTAAAAAAAAAAAGTAATTGCCTGTGTTGGTTTTTGGTTAGTAGACATTTTATATTTGAGAATATTATTAGCCAGGATATTACTCTACATCTAGATGATCAAATAGTCCTTGCTTATAACTAAACCACCTGAATCACCTATGATTTGAGGTACTACATGTTAGGAAATAAAGGGTCATCTTGAGAATTGATACCTTAGCCCCTTGATGATGATTACAGAGAAATAAGGGAGGACCTCTCTTTTGCCTCCAAATATTCATCCAGTAGGTGGTTACTACACACATATTATATGTTCTGAGTTATTCTTGATACTCTTCTGATGCTATTCTTAATCCCTCTCTCATTGCCTGCCTTTTTCCCCAAGAGGTCCTAAGAATCTTCAGAGAAATATAAATGGCAGAGAAGTGACCTCTTTCTCATTTGCCTGGTTGCTCTAGAATTGGCTGGAGCTGCTAGTAGTGGGTGGATCAGACTTTTGTAATAACTGTAGTGGGTGGCAGGGGCTGCTAATGAAAGCCAGCTGTTTCCTTCCTTCAGTACCCCAATCCCCCAATCCCATGTCGCCCCTAGTAGAACTCACTTTTTTTAACTAAATAACTGAGAATTTAAGATACAGATAGCATACTATCTGTATTATTGGAATTTAAAATTATTCATTTAGATTAATTACAGTTAGCCCACAGAAATAAAGAATGGAAAACTCCAGAGAGGCTGAGCAGTTGCAGATCAAGGTGAAGGAAGGAAGCAGACAGAAGAAGAAGAGTTCTACCGACTTGGAGAGAGTATGAACAAATTTCCCGAACTGCAGTACAGTTTATTTACTGTGAAGGGATTGAGGACAGTTTAGGCAGGGCCTGCCAGTAGAGTTTGGAAATGGTCTTCCAGGAGAAGAGGCAGGCAGAAGACTTGAAAACAGGTAGTCAGAGTTGGGATGCACACTTTAAGATTGAATCCTAACCTGATATTCCTCAGTTAAAATATGTGACAGATTGCAAAAGCATTGTTTCACATAATCAAAAGACTATCTCTTTAACAGAGAAACAGACAAAAGGTATGAAGACGCAGTTCACAAAAGGAGAAATATAG
This sequence comes from Lutra lutra, assembly GCF_902655055.1. NCBI lineage: Eukaryota > Metazoa > Chordata > Mammalia > Carnivora > Mustelidae > Lutra > Lutra lutra. The sequence goes on along the minus strand of NC_062282.1, from coordinate 72,321,914 downwards.
GGACGCCTGGGTGGCTCAGTTGGTTGGACGACTGCCTTCGGCTCAGGTCGTGATCCTGGAGTCCCGGGATCGAGTCCTGCATCCGGCTCCCAGCTCCACGGGGAGTCTGCTTCTCTCTCTGACCTTCTCCTCGCTCATGCTCTCTCTCACTGTTTCTCTCTCAAATAAATAAATAAAATCTTAAAAAAAAAAAAAGAAATATAAGTGGCTAACACACAAAATAGGTGCAATCTAACTATCAGGAAATTCAGTAGAAGGCAGTTGACTGTGAGGGACTATCTACGTGTGATTCTCCATTTTATCCCTAGATCCTAGCATTGTGCCTAGCAATAGTAGATAGGCTCATATATTTGTTGGGTAGATGAAATAAACACATGAAATTAGGTTTTTCCCCTCTTAGATTGGTGGCATAACTTAAAAAGACTTCTAGTGCCTAGGATTGAAAATGGCATTATTAAAGGGCAGTCTTGTATTTTGTTGGTGGGTTGTCTATTGATAGAGTCTTTTTGGAAAGCAGTCTAGTGATACACATTGAAAAGATATAGCATATACCCTTTGACACCACAATTCCACATCTAGGAATTAATGTGAAACTAAAATAGTTATATACAAAAGTTCACTGTAATGTTTGTAATACTAAATTCTGCACATAATATCTACCAGGTACCTTCTGGCTAAATGAATACTGTACAGTCAATAAAAGAAGGAAAATTCATATATATTGATGTAGAATTATGTTCATTGTTTATTAAATGAAATAAGAATATGTGTAATGATTTTTGCATGTTTATGACTATATGTGACTCCTCACAGCATTGTTTATTTCAAGGGAGTGAAATTGCTGGTGACTTCGAATTTCTACTTTATATTAGCCATATTAGAGTTTTTGAGTGATGAGTATTGCTTTTATAGTTGGAAAAACAAAACCATTGAGGTTTATCTCTTTTGAAAAATGCATAGGTGGAAGAATACTCCTAATTCACACTTACAGGAATAGCCAAAACATTTACTGAGGGCCAAGAAAGAAGATAAGCTAAATAGGGAGACATCCTATTTCTCATGTATGAAAACTGCATATTCACATTTCCATTTTCTGGTGTTTAGCTTATGAGAGTTGAGTATTAGTTGTTACATTCCGATGTTAGTTGAGTTAGTTGTATCTAATTCTTATCTATATCCTCAGCACCTCAAACAATTCTACTTCTGAATTTACCCTAAAGAAATAGTTGGGGCTCCTGGGTGGCTCAGTGGTTTAAAGCCTCTGCCTTCGGCTCAGGTCATGATCTCAGGGTCCTGGGATGGAGCCCCGCATTGGGCTCTCTGCTCAGTGGGGAGTCTGCTTCCTCCTCTCTCTCTGCCTGCCTCTCTGCCTACTTGTGATCTCTGTCAAAAAAATAAAATCTTAAAAAAAAAAAAAAGAAATAGTGAAGTGATCAGTCATATTACAAATGTTGTATTCTGTCTACTTACTCTCATGTTACAGCAGTGATGGAAATTCCTCCGAGTTCTTTGGCAAAGATCTACCTCATTTGTTTTAATAGACTATGGCTTTTTTTTTTTAAGACTTTATTTATTTATTTGACAGAGATCACAAGTAGACAGAGAGGCAGGCAGAGAGAGAGGGGGAAGCAGTTTCCCCATCAAGCAGGCAGCCCGATGTGGGGCTCGATCCCAGGACCCTGAGATCATGACCTGAGCCGAAGGCAGAAGCTTAACCCATTGAGCCACCCAGGTGCCCCAATAAACTATGGTGGTTTTTTTGTTTTTGTTTTTGTTTTGTTTTGTTTTTTAATTTTACTTATTTATTTGACAGAGAGAGAGATCACAAGTAGGTAGAGAGGCAGTGGCGGGGGGGGGGGGCCTGCAGGAAGCAGGCTCCCCGCTGAGCAGAGAGCCCAATGCGGGGCTTGGTCCCAGGACCCTGAGATCTTGACCTGAGCCCGAAGGTAGAGACCCAACACACTGAGCCACCCAGGTGCCCCTAAACTATGGTTTTAATAAACTATTAACTCTTTTTTTCTATTCTTGGTCATTTAATTATTTTCAATTATTTTACCACTAACAACAGTTGTCAGTAAACATCTTTGTAACTTATGGAAATGTAAGCCATAAGCTTATAGGGTATAGCCCTGCAAGTAAGCCTGCTGGGTTGAAGGGCTTTTGGACTTTTTCTGAGTTTGAAACACCACTTAACCATTTTAATGACTATGTCATTTTAGAGATTTTATTTATTTGAGAGAGAGAGAGAGCGAACACTCAAGCAGCATGAGGGGCAGAGGGAGAAGCAAAGTCCATGCTGGACATGGAGCCCAGTGCGGGCCTGGATTCTGGGATTCTAGAATCACCACCTGAGCCGAAGGCAGATGCTTAACCAACTGAGCCCCTCAGGCGCCCCAGTGACTCTTTCATTTTAGAAAAATACTTGGTTCTTAACTGTTGTTATTAAATAGAACATTTTATTTTATTTATTTTCAAATTATTTTTATTTATTTTTTAAAGTAATTTCTGTACCCAGTGTGGGGCTCCAGCTCACAACCCTGAGATCAAGAGTTCCCTACTCCACCGACCGAGCCAGCCAGGTACCCTTAGAACTTTTTTTTTTTCTTCAGATTTTATTTGTTTGACAGAGATCACAAGTAGACAGAGAGGCAGGCAGGGAGGGGGAAACAGGCTCCCCGCTGAGCAGTGGGCCCGATGCGGGACTCCATCCCAGGATCCTGGGATCATGAGCTGAGCAGAAGCTTTAACCCACTGAGCCGCCTAGGCACCCCACCCTTAGAACATTTTTAAAAAAAATATTTTAATTTATTTGAGAGAGAGAGAGATCATGAGCACAGGAGGGTTAGAGGGAGAAGCAGACTCCCCACTAAGCAGGGAACCCCTTGCAGAACTGGATCCCAGGACCCTGGGATTATGACCTGAGCTGAAGGCAGACACTTAAAACTAACTGAGCCACCTGGGTGCCCACCTCTGGAACTTTTTATATAAAACATTCTTTCTCATTGAATTTGACTTGTTAACTGTTAAAATCCCATGTATCTTTGATTTATTTCTGGCTTCTAATTTGAAGATCATTTTGTTGATTTCTTGTTGTAGTACCATGCTCTTTGGATAATGATGATGGTTTTATATATTAATATCTGCTATGACAAATTCTTCTTGTTCTCTCTCCAGTACAAAGTATATGATAGGTGCTTATTGCATAGTTGTTAAATTAACAAATAGACTTAATAAATATTAAATATTAAATCTTTCCTTAGTTAAATTTGGCAAGTCTATTTACTTTAGGGAAGCTGAAGCTTGGCGTGTTGCTGGTGTCCCCTGCTAGCTAAGAATGGTATTACACATTTTGAAGTGTAATACACAGTTACATTACATTACATTACATTACACAGAACATTCTTCTGTATAACCAAATAGAATTATCATAGTTCAAAAACTAAACATTTGATACGATTATCTGAAATACCGTTCATATTCAGATGTCCCCAAGTTTCCCTGTCATACCCTTCACAACCAGTTTTTTCTCCCCAGATCCAGTATGTGCATCATGCATTGCCTTTAGTTGTTGTCTCTCCCTAGCCTCTTTTTTGGTTTGTTTTCACGATACTAGCATTTTTTAAGAGTCCAGGCCAATTTTTGCAGACTTGAGGTTGTCCACTTATTCCTGATTAGAGTCATTTAAATTTTTAGCAGAAAGAATACCTAGGTGGTGATATATCTTTAGTGCATCTCATCAGAAGACATCATGTCATTTTATCCCTTATTGGTAATGTTAAGTTTGATTGCTTGATTAAGGGTATTGTTTACTGCTCTTCTCTATTTTAAAGGTTTTTTTCTAATAGTCTGTGGCCTGATACTGAAGATTCCATTCCCCCCAACTTTTTGCCCAGTGGTTTTAGCATTTATTGATGATTTTTTTCTATAGATGATTCTTGTCTCAATTATTACTTTAATGGTCACAAAAAAAATGATTTTCTAATTCTTTTATTTCTTCTGCATTTATTAGTTGACATTCTTCTCTAAAGAAGGACATTTACTCCCTGCTTTTTTTCTCTTTTATTTTTTGCTGTTATCACTCTGAACTCAGGGATTTGTGTTTTTTGGAGCATTTTTATCTGTTTTTTAAGATTGTATTTATTTATTTGAGAGGAAGAAAGAGAGCGTGCACGAGAGAGCGAACATGCGTGTGCACACCAGAGCACAAGAGCAAGGTGAGGGAGAAGCAGACTCCCCGATGAGTAGGGAGCCCCATGCGGGGCTCAATCCCAGGATGCTGTTATCTTAACCTGAGCCAGAGGCGGCTGCTTAACCTACTGAACCACCCAGTTACCCCTGGTTTGTTTTTTTTTTTAACAAGGCTCCACACCCAACATGGTGCTTGAACTCATGACCCTAGATCAAGAGTAGCACGCTCTACTGACTGAGGTAGCCAGGGGCCCCTCAGGGACTTTTTTTACTCATTTGGTTATATTCCATTCTTGTCTTTATTTTGATGTTCATGTTTCCAAATCTGACTGGTGAGAGCACCTTCAGGCTGGTTGGCGTGCCCTTTTGATGCTGTCATCTGTTGTGCATTTTCTTGCTGTTAGAATGTTTTAAGATTTCTTTGTACTTCCTCTGCTGCAGTCTTGGATTGAACTATTTCTCCAAGAAGTCCTATTCCACTTTAGTAGGAAATGATATTAGGAATCAGAATTTGGGTGCTGTGGCTGCTTCCTTCCTATTATGTTGCTGCTCCTAGACTCTTTCATTGTACAGAAATGGAGAGTGTGTCTGTGTCTGCCTGTCTTGATCAGTAGACAGATTGATAGGTAGAGATTTTTTTAAGATATAAGCATGTGTTCATAGTACTACTTCTAGGTCCTAATCCCCAAAGGTTCTTTTTCTCCCTATTTCTTTGTATATTTGTACCTCTCCTCTCTCATAGTAACATACCTGGATCCCCCAGAATCTCAGTATATTTACTCATTTGCTCCTTTTGTAGCAATGAAATTGCTATACCATTATGCTACACCATAGAATGTTCTTAATGTATCAACTTAACATAAGTACTTGATGGGTACTTGAAACAGTTTACTGTAGGTAATTAAAATTTTTAGGTGGAGAACTTTCCTTTCTACTTGTTAATACTCTTTTTTTTTTTTTTAAAGATTTTATTTATTTATTTGACAGATCACAAGTAGGCAGAGAGGCAAGCAGAGAGAGAGGAGGAAGCAGGCTCCCCGCGGAGCAGAGAGCCTGATGCGGGGCTGGATCCCAGGACCCTGAGATCATGACCTGAGCTGAAGGCAGAGGCTTTAACCCTCTGAGCCACCCAGGCGCCCCTGTTAATACTCTTTTAAAAATGATTTTTTTTGGCAGTCCCACGGATTTTGTTTTGATGTAGCAATTAGCTAATTTTAACCAAATTCTTTTTCAGTATTGCAAATGTCCTGAGGGAAATGCTATGAAATAGGTTTGTCTGTACAACAAAGATATACTTCAAACTGGCTTATTTAAATTTTGTGTTAATTTTAGGGGAGCTCAAATTGATTACTGGAATTATTAACTTGGGGGAAACTATTTTTTTTTTAAAGATTTTATTTTTATTTATTTATTTGACAGACAGAGATCACAAGTAGGCAGAGAGGCAGGCAGAGAGAGGGGGGGAAGCAGGCTCCTTGCTGAGCAGAGAGCCCAACTTGGGGCTCGATCCCAGGACCCTGGGACCATGACCTGAGCCGAAGGCAGAGGCTTCAACCCACTGAGCCACCCAGGCGCCCCGGGAAACTTTATCTTAGAGATACTGATGTTTAAAGACACGGGAGAAAAATATGAATCTGATAAATTAGATGTGAAAATAAGGTAGATCAGAAAAAAATTTAGAGAATGAGAGCTACCCACCTGGGAATTAGTTCTTATAAATAGTCATTTAATTTTTTTTTTTAAGATTTAATTTATTTATTTGACAGAGAGAGAGAGAGAGATGGTGAGAGAAGAAACAAGCAGGGGGCATGGGAGAGGGAGAAGCAGGCTTCCCCCTGAGCAGGGAGCCATATGCAGGGCTTGAACCCAGGACCTTGGATTCATGATCTGAGCTGAAGGCAGACGCTTAACTGAGCCACCCAGGCGCCCCAGCGCTCATTTAATTTTTGTTTTTCTTCTTGGCAGTCTTGTTAAAAGGAAATAGTCAGATGACTTTAATTGTTTAAGAAAAGAAAACACTTTTTTATTGGATTATAGGAAGAATTTTATTGTGGGAATCGTATCTATTTCTACAAAAAATGTACAAGTGTTTCTTGCATGATTATTTTAGTGCTTTAATTAAATCATAGTTTAAGGAAGGTGTTTCTTTTTTTAAGGAATTGAATGTAGGAAATGTAAGGAAATTAGTATTTTATATACTCCTTAGACTCTTAGGATACAAATAACATCATATGTAGCAGCACCATATTGTAGAGGTCTATCTGAAACCTGATTGTTACTGATAAACATTTATTAGTTGGTTCAAGTGTACTGGAGGGTTATATAGGTTCTTTGGTTTTACTCTCTGAATACCAAAGTGTAGATATTTTTTTAGTATTTATTAAAGAAGGAATCAATCATACTTTTAAAAAAGATTTATTTATTTATTTTAGTGAGAGAGAGAGCATGAGTGCGCAAGTGGGCATGGGGAGGGGAGAGAGGGGCAGAGAATCCCAAGCATAAGTGCAGGTTTCACGAACCTGAGCTTGGATATCCAACTGACTGAGCCACCCAGGCACCTTGAAAGAATCAAATACTTTTTATGCTTCTTTTAAAAATTTTTATTTATTTATTTATTTATTTGAGAGAGCATGAGAAGGGGGAGGGTCAGAGGGAGAAGCAGAGTCTGCTGAGCAGAGAGCCTGATGCGGGACTCGATCCCAGGACTCCAGGATCATGACCTGAGCCAAAGGCGGTTGCTTAACTAACTGAGCCACCCAGGCGCCCCACTTTCTGTGCTTCTGTATGGTGCTAAGTACCAGGGAGACCAAAGAAAGCACATACTATTTCAGTACCTCAAAATAGCTTGTATTCTTGTCTAAGTTTATTAGAATATTATACAAATAGAAAAATCTGAATATTCATTTGGAACACTTAAGATTTTATTTATTTATTTATTTGACAGAGATCACAAGTAGGCAGAGGGGCAGGCAGAGAGAGAGGAAGGGAAGCAGGCTTCCTGCTGAGCAGAGAACCCAATGCAGGGCTCCATCCCAGAACCCTGAGATCATGACCTGAGCCAAAGGCTGAGGCTTTAACCCACTGAGCCACCCAGGCGCCCCTAGAATATTTTTTAAATACTAAATTGCTTTGATAGTAAATTTTTATTTTTGAATGTTCACTTGTACTGTTCTAACCACATAAAAATTCTCAAGAATATATTGGTTTTGGTGTCCATTTTTTTTTTTTTAAGATTTTATTTATTTGAGAAAGAGAGGGTACATGAATGGGGTAGGGGTTAGCAAAGAGGGTCAGAAGGAGAGGAAGAAACAGACTCCCCACTGACCAGGAAGCCCTTACACGGGCCTCAGTCCCAGGAGTCTGAGTTCAGGACCTGAGCCCAAGGCAGGCCCTTACCTGACTGAGCCACCCACGAGCCCCTGCTATCCATTCTGACTTTACAATTACAATTTCTTTCCAATCTTGATTTATTTTAACTTTCTGAGTAGATTTATGAATCATAAGGCTATAAATGCTCAGCAAGTATAACCTCGTTTTTCCCCTTCGTATCCAACAGAACTCTCTGCATCCCTATTCCCCACACCCGCCTTCCCAAACAAAACCAAGGTAAATGGTTTACTCTCTGCAGGGAAGAATGTTGCTGGAGTCCCTGGCAATCCCTTATCCCAGGGTTCAACAGCCTTTTTCATTATTATCCGTTTAACCATAAGTCCCTGATGCTATAAAGAAACTATCTTCTTTGGTTTGTTCTTAGTGAAAATATGACATGCTGTAATGTTTATAGAAATGACACCCTTATTTTCCCCTCCATTCCAAAAGACTTTCTTTTTCAGTACAATTTCCACTACTATTACTAACCCAAGTTTATTTTAGATTCTATTACTGAAAGCCTCAGTTTTGCCATTTATTGAGGTATTAATTGAAATATTAATGTATTTAGAGCAGAAATGTCGTTTTTTAGGGTATCTAGAGCAACAGCAAATTGCTGCAAACTGCCATAAGGATGGACACCAAGGAAGCTGTGTTTGGGACAAAAAGAAATCAAGATAAGGTAGATGCAAAGTAGAGAAAAAGCACTGGACCCTGGTGGGGGGGTGGGGAGGGAGTGGTAGGTGGGAGTGGGTTTGTGCCCCTCTGATGGCAAAGAATAGTTAGATTTCTGAAGAGGAAGCCATGAAAGGCTTATAGGAAATCTTAAGGATTTGGGTTTAAGTACTACCTTCCATCTATCTGAATGTATAAGTTTTAACTCACTTTTAGCCAGCTGAATACTTTAAAAACTGGTAAGGTTAAATGTTTCAATGGGGTGGATCCTTCCTACTACCGTGGGCTAGTGTTTAGTATCTCAATAGTTGTGCAAGACACTACTGGTATTAGTTGGTAAAACTATTACCGGTACCCAGCTTCAGCACTAATGTCTGTTACTGTCGAAGTCGGAAGGGAATCTCCGAATGAAACATTAAACTCACAAAATGAGTACAGAACGAAGTCGGAAGGGAATCTCCGAATGAAACATTAAACTCACAAAATGAGTACAGAACGAAGTCGGAAGGGAATCTCCGAATGAAACATTAAACTCACAAAATGAGTACAGAACGTTTAATTTTAACTCTCCTTTTTGTGATACAATTATTGTGTTTCTCTTCTTAGCAACATGAACCGTGAAGACCGAAATGTGCTGCGTATGAAAGAACGGGAAAGGCGGAATCAGGAAATTCAGCAGGGCGAAGACGCCTTCCCACCTAGCTCTCCTCTCTTTGCAGAGCCGTACAAAGTTGTAAGTAGTCCTGTGAATGGTTTTTCCCTCAACAGTGTGACATTTTTGCTTTTCAAGTGTTTAAACTTGAATTTTTATAGTAGAAAAGAGTTACTCTCATATATGCGATTTAACATTTTTCCTTTGCTCTAAATAAGAATGTACGTTTTAGGGTAAACTTATCATTAGAGTATAACATACATATAGAAAAGTATACAAAACGTGTGTTTCAGCTGAAAGAATTTTCACAGCATGAACAACCTTATGTAATCAGTTCCCAAATCAAGAAACAGTATTATAAAGCATCCTAAAGTCATCCTCAAATCCAAACTTCCTCCCCTCCCTCTGTTGCTATTTTATATTCTTGAAAATGTAGTCTGAATTAGTTCAGATGTAGATCTCTACATCCCAAGGCTCTACCACTAACCTTGGGTAGGCATTTCACCTTTCTGAATTAAATTAAAATTTTGTAAATGGGTATGCATTGTGTACTGTTTCCTGGGTTCTTTTGGGTATAAAGTCAATCAAAGACAAATATTTTAGAGATTCTTTTGTTTCTCCCTTATTTCTTGCCATTTGCTTTCTTAGTTTACTAAGTATTATCAGTGACTACTACTAACTTTGAATAAAATGTATCTTCAGTATCAGTCTGGTTCCTTTTCTGTTTTATACTAAATTATCTGACTTTCTTTTTACGGGGCTTAATGAACAATATCCAATTAGAGTAAAAACTAGTTGTCAAAGATGTTCAATAAAGTGAACCAATTGCTATTTTTGTAACTGTCATTGTACTTGATTTGGCATTACATAAAACACTGAATGATAACACTTTTGACAACTAACATGGCTGTAGTGGCCACAAGTGTCTCTGATGTTTGATTTGGCTTTGGATCGTTTGATATTCCCTTACATTTTAAAGGCTTGTACTGTGTATAATGGAATTGCAGCAGTAATGGCCATTGTTGGTTTACGGTGTGAGACTGAGAGTGCGTTAGGCTTTTTCTGATAATATAAATATAACAGCATATTCTAAGTTTACCCTTAATAACATTTGGTGTTTATAGAAGCTATTTATGAGATCTGTAAAAGCCATTTAAAAAAATTTTTATTTATTTATTTACTTATTTGAGAGAGAAAGAGAGACAACACAAGTGAAGGGGAGGAGCAGAGGGAGTGGGAGAAGCAGACTCCCCACTGAGGTGGGAGCCCAACATGGGACTTGATCCCAGGACCCTGGGATTAGGACCTGAGCCAAAGGCAGATACTTAACCGACTGAGCCACCCAGGCACCCCTATTAAGGCTATTTTTAAAAGTTTTTAAGGATTTTCATTTAAAGGCAGTTAGTTACACTGACATCATTTATATGCATGTAACACCAATCACACAAACCTGGGGTTTGGGATTAGAGATTAAAGGCATTCCAAAAAAACCCCCAGGAGTTTGATCCAGAATGTTTAAGTCATACTACCATTTATTTTGTAATTACATTGTAATGAATTAGATTTGATTCCTGATCTTGATGTCATCTACCAATTACTATATATTTCCCACTCTTGTTTAATAGGGTCAGACTGATTTTCAGATAATCTAAAGTCATCATCTGTTCATGCCAACCTTGAAATACGTAGTGGTTCTGTCTTGATTTTTTTCTTTAATGCAATTAGTAAGCTTACTCTCTTTCATGTTTGTGAGCATGAAAGAGTCCTAAAGCTTGTAGATGTCTTGGACTTTCTTATTATCCAAGAATGATTTTTTAAACTTATAGTCTGTACCATTAACTTCAAAACTTGGAGTGTTTCTTGGTCAGAGTTAATAGAATGAATATTTAACACTATCAGTGGATTTTCCATTCTTAATTTGTTGTTGACTTTTATTAGCTTAATTAGTCACAGTAACAGAAGGAATTAAAATTTTTTAAAAAGTCATTTGGGTATAACATGTTTCATTAAATTTTTGTTTCTCCTTTTAACTATAACATTGAACTCCAAGAATATGTTTTCCGGGTGCCTGGGTGGCTCAGTGGGTTAAGCCGCTGCCTTCGGCTCAGGTCATGATCTCAGGGTCCTGGGATCGAGTCCCGCATCGGGTTCTCTGCTCGGCGGAGATCCTGCTTCCCCCTCACTCTCTCTCTGCCTGCCTCTCCATCTACTTGTGATCTCTCTCTGTCAAATAAATAAATAAAATCTTTAAAAAAAAAAAAAAAAAAAAAAAGAATATGTTTTCCTGCATTGCCAGAATAATGAGTGTTGGCTAATCTGCTCACCTACAACTTAACTACATAAAGGCATATTACTTTTCCCACTTTTTTTTTTTTTTAAGATTTTATTTATTTATTTGACAGAGAGAAATCACAAGTAGGCAGAGAGGCAGGCAGAGAGAGAGGAGGAAGCAGGCTCCCTGCTGAGCAGAAAGCCCGATGTGGGGCTTGAACCCAGGACCTGGGATCATGACCTGAGCCGAAGGCAGCGGCTTAACCCACTGAGCCACCCAGGCGCCCCACTTTTCCCACTTTTTAAAAGACTTTTTTACTATTGTTTCAAAATATTTATTGGTGAAATTTGTTTTTTTCTCCCCCTTCTGGAATCTTTTGTACATACTTCTCAGTGTCCCATAGGATATTTGTGTTTTTGCATGAATTTTTTCATTTTCAGTGCATTTTTTTCACTATAAAAATTATATTTGGAGTTTGCTTTTGAGATTAACCTTAATATATAAGATGAGGCCTCCCTTTGAAAAGCCCCTTTGCATTTGAAGTTTGGAAAGTCCATTTAGAAGCATCTTTCATTTCTTTTTTTTTTTTTAAATCTTTTATTTCCAGTTCTGCTAATTGTATCATTTTATTTTACAATTTTTTATAGACTAGCAAAGAAGATAAGCTATCAAGTCGTATTCAGAGTATGCTTGGAAACTACGATGAAATGAAGGATTTCATAGGAGACAGATCTATACCAAAGCTTGTTGCAATTCCCAAGCCTACAGTACCACCAACAGCAGATGAAAAATCTAACCCAAATTTCTTTGAACAGAGACATGGGACCTCTCATCAGAGTAGCAAATGGACTCCAGTAGGACCTGCACCCAGTACTTCTCAGTCTCAGAAACGGTCCTCAGGGTTGCAGAGTGGACACAGTAGCCAGCGGACCAGTGCAGGTGGCAGTGGTGGCACCAGTAGTAGTGGCCAGAGGCATGACCGTGACTCATACAGCAGTAGTGGAAGCAGTAGTCGGAAAAAAAGCCAGCATGGATCGGAACACTCCAAATCACGCTCTTCCAGCCCTGGGAAACCACAGGCTGTTTCTTCATTAAGCTCTAGTCATTCCAGGTCTCATGGGAATGATCACCATAGCAAGGAACATCAGCGTTCCAAATCACCTCGGGACCCTGATGCAAACTGGGATTCTCCTTCCCGTGTACCTTTTTCAAGTGGGCAGCATTCAAATCAGTCTTTCCCACCTTCATTGATGTCAAAGTCCAGTTCAATGTTACAGAAACCCACTGCCTATGTGCGGCCCATGGATGGACAAGAGTCCATGGAACCAAAGCTGTCCTCTGAGCACTACAGTAGCCAATCCCATGGCAACAGCATGACTGAACTGAAGCCCAGTAGCAAAGCACATCTCACCAAGCTGAAAATACCTTCCCAACCATTGGATGTAAGTTACACATTTAGAGCCTTTAAAAAAAAATTTATCCATTTATTTTAGATAGCAGGAGGAGGGGCAGGGGGAAGGGGAGAGAGAATCTCCTGCCACCCCAGGATCTGGACCTGAGCCAGAATCAGGAATTGGCTCATAAACTGACTTGAGCCACCCAGGATCCCCTTAGAGCATTTAATATTATGACTCTGTGAAGCAGTTTACTGTGAAATTATAATTGAACTTGAATTTTCTCTGTTTGATAATAAGGTATATATAAGTTTTAAAAAAAGACTTGTCATTGACTCTGAAGTGGATCAGTAGACCTGTTCACTTCCCCTGTTGTGCAATAGAGAACATGTCATTCACTGTTTTGAACTATTCAGATGACAGGTCAGTTATAGAATAAAAGCATGATCTGTGAAATCAATACGTTAGATTTACTCCTTTTGATTTTATGAAGGAATATGTCTTGTGTTCTTTTGTTTAAAAAATTAACTTGTATTCTCATTGTGATACCATGAATGTGATGTGGGCTGTGGTTAATTATAGTAAATATTGGGATTGTGGGGGGGGTCCATCAAGATGGTAAATGTTATATGGTTTGGATGCCATGAGCTTTTTCTCTGTTTACACTTAAAGGTTTGAGACAGCTGCTCTAGATTCATAGTGGTGGTTTGACACTTACAGTATTAATAACTGCATATCAAAGCATCAGAGTAACTAAAGAAATTGAATAGTCGCTGTGAAATAGTTTAAGTTTTATCTTCTAAAATAAAAAAAATTTTAAATGGTGTTTGTAACTGAAAGTCATAGTTCATAGCTTAAAATGGCGGTGGAAGGGATCAAGAATAGGTGAAATGCTATTTTAAGAACATTTAAACATTTTTCCTTTGGCCTTAGAAAACTCATTGTTCGTGGCAGTTGTCATCTAATTACTCCTCTGAGGAGAACAGTGAAATGATTGTTCTTTCTTCAAACAACTTGATCCTTGGAGATAGACTTGAGTTCAAACTCTAGCTCTTCAATTCCTGATTGTGCTTTAGCATAAACAACTTTTCTGTGATTCAAGGAAAGCTGTGTAAAATGTCTACCATATTCCAGACAAGTATTCTTTCAATAATGTTGGTTTTATTCTTTGTTAGTTTATGTGAAACAATGTATTTCAGTATCATGGTATATTTTTCTATCAGTAAACTCAAATTTTTGACAAGTTGCTCCACCTGCAAAATAACGTTTAAAAATTTATTTCTAATCTAAATATAAGAGAGATAAGATTTTTCAAAGCTTTTGATAAATACAAAGTTCTTTAAATCCTTGTATAGTTGGTGACTAAAATTTTTTAGAGCTTGAAAAATTGGCATTTAAGGAAATTTGTCAAAAGATTAATGAATATTGCGGTTTAGAATAGTGAGATCATAATTATGTCTTTAAATTTAATTCATTTTCTAATAGTTTCATTGAATCTGTGCAAGAAATGATAAAAATCTAATAATAAATGACCCCAAATCAAATGTGTGTTTCTTTTCCTCTTAAGGCATCTGCTTCTGGTGATGTGAGCTGTGTGGATGAAATTCTTAAAGTAAGTCATTGTTATTGTTTTAATACTTTCTGTCTTTTTTGTTTATGATGCTCTGGTATCTTCTTGTCCTCTTCCCCCCGATATTTCTCAAAGGATCTAGGGCAGCAGATTGCTTACATGTGAAATGTCATTATGTCTATAAAAAATAATTGACTCTGTTACGCTTATTTTCATATTTAGTTTCTGAGTCATTGGGTTTGTTTACTACCTGCCCTCAAAGAACTGGTTTTGTTTGTTTTTCATTTTTAAGTAAATCAAATTCCAGTCATCATAGTTTGCCTTGAAAAGAGGAAGAAAGCAAATACAACAGTACTTTGTAAGGCTTATTAGTAATTACCAAACAGTTTCATTGAAAATAGCTTGCTTTATAATTCATTTATATCTACTGGTCAGTTCCTACAATGAAAGACCTCCTCTGAATACTACTCATTTTGAGTGTTGGATGGAATATGTTTAAAATCAACACATGACCAAAATGTGTGTTCCTCTTTTGGGAAAAGAGAAAGTTGTCAGTTGTAAAAAGGGAAGGTCTAGTGGATTAGTGAGTGACAGTGACTGCTTTTGGTTCAGTATAGAAAAACCGTCAGTCACGTATTTCTTGTAATTTTTGCCTAAGCTCCTGATTTTTTGTGTCTGTATCTGCATTTCACTGTGGATACTTCTGAAAGACTAATGTGTTGCTACTTCTACTTCATTCTCTCCTTTCTTTCTTCAGCCCAGCACAGTCTCCCATTTTTCTCTGTCATTTTGCTGAAGCTGTTTCGCTAAGCTCATGATCTCCCTTCACTGAGGGCTTCATTGAGTTCTTCACTGAGGGCTTCATTGAGTTCTCAGGCTCTTTCTACTGTTCTCAAGAATTTTTAGTTTTTCCTTCTAGAAACCTTTCTTCCTTCCTTGACTATTATTATGCTTCACTGTTTTTATTTCCATCTACTTTTCTTATCTCTCATTCTCTGCCTTTTGGGAACCTTGGTGTCTTCTCTTTTAAATATGGGTCTTTTTTCTAGCTTCTCTGTTTTTTTCTGCTCTATCTTGATTTTCCTCTATTGTTACAGCTTCACCTGTTAACTCTTAAGTCTTTCTCATCTCTTTGGCCTCCTCTGAGTTGTGGTTTATGTCTCTTCCTTGCTGTGTGTCCATTTGCGTATCTCCCTGCTTCTTTAGACTTAACATATCTAAAGGCAGAATTATCAGACCTTCGTCTCTTAGTAGAACTACCAGTCTTCTGTGCTTCTCACTGTAAAATCCTAAATTTCTCTCATGCTCTGTTTAATCACAAAACTGCATGTACGGTTTGAATTTTCCTTGAAAATACATTCCTTTATTTCCATCTCTGCCACCTTGAGCTTCAAGAATTGCAATCTACAGTCCTTGCTTTGCTCATCTGTCTTTTGCATTGCTGGCAGATTCTTTAATCCACTGTCTTCATAAGTTAATTTCTGTTTTCGAAATTTCAGTGGCTCTCTCTCTGAGCCCCATAGAAAAAATAGTGTCCAAGTTCAACATTCTAGACCTTTCACAGACCGCTTCTACCTCTCTCACTATTAATTCTCCACTTTTGTCAAATTGGTTTCACTAAGCCCTACACTTTCTTGCTCTTGTATCTTTTTAAATAAACTTTCATGAACTATATTTCTCCTTTGTCTTTAGTCATATACAAATTCTGTTTTTTCTTAGAATCCCAATGAAATCTTTCTTTCCTCTATGTCAGACCATCAGATTACAATGATAACTCTTTCTTTTGAATCTCATATAGAATGCATTTTTCAGTTCCCATGTATATAAAAAGTGTAATGGAGCTTTATCTTTTCTCTTTGGATCCTCAGGGATACATGGCATTGTAATACTTGGAAGAATTTTAGGTATTCTCACATTTAATTATTTCTTTGATGGTACTGACCATTTAGTCTTCATTTTATATATACAGGGCTTGGTACATGGCCTTGGGTGTAACAGGTGCTCGGTCATTTAACGATGGAGTTAAATAGATTGTATTGAAAGTACTTTGGTATTTGAGGTGTAAAATGCCAACACTGAAAACCTAGAGTGTCTGAGTTTGTTTCCTTTCCCTGTATGCAGTGCATAAGGAACTGCAGGTCCAAATTGCCTTCATGTTTTCTTGAGATTTGTAGTCATACTGTTTCTAGGAACTCCATCATAAACTTAAAGAAGAAAATTTTAATCTAAAAATGGTAACCATTTATTGTAAAAGAGTAGTTCACAGCCTGCCTGTGTCAAGCTCTTTGGATACAGTGGTGATAATGATAGTGTTGCACCCTTTGAGCTTTCATTCTTGTTGGATATTGGAAATAATCAACTATTTAATATTATTTCAGAAAGCGAAATGCTGTGAAAAAATAAAAGTATTGTAAGTAGATAAAGAGCAGTTACAGTGCAGGTGGCTATTTTACGAAGTCCCCGTAGTAGAGACTGTATCAGGTGCCCAGGTCTCTTTCCCCTTCTGTCGTTCTGTTGTCGAGAGGTAGCTAGAGATTTTTTTCATGCATATTTTTTCATGTAAAGACATTTACTAGGGCATAGACTATGATTTCTGTTTATCACTTTACAGTATATTGTGGACAACATTTCATATCAGTTAAATTTCTCATTTTACTGTCTGCTTGGTGTCCCATTGTATGGCTGTTTGGTAATTTATTAAATTATTTTGTGCTGTTGGATATTTAGGTTGTTTCTGTTTTTTGAATGTAGGCCCCTTGAACATGTATCTTTACGTAGCTGTGTGGGTATAGCTAAAGAGTAAATTCCTAAAAGTTAAACTACTTTTAATTTATTGTATTTTCTCAGTCTACCTAATGGCTTACTTTGAACCAAATGCCAGAAATAAAACACTCCTTCTTTATTCTAAATCTGATATCTCTCTTTCCCCTGCTCCTTTAACATAAACATTGTGATCTTATCCAAATCTCCACTTGAACATAGTTGGCATGTGATTAAAATTCACTAAATATGTGAATGAAATCATACTTACAGCCTTGCTTGTCTGTCTTCCTTCTCATGGGCTTTTGATATCTTTCTTCTGGTTTCCTCCACCTGACTAAAAATTTCTATCAGCCATTGAGCTCTGCAGCCAGACTTCCTGAGATGAAATTTGGTGTCCATTTTGTGTCCACAAATGTTTGGCCTTTAATAAATAACTTCTGTGTTTCAGTTTCATCCTACATAGAGTTAGAATAATAATGGCATTCTACCTCCTAATATCATTATGAGTACTAAATGAGTAACAGGCCTGTAAAACAACACAGTATCTGGCCCATTAAAGGTACACAGTATCAAATAAATAAATAAAATCTTAAAAAAAAGGGGGGGGGCACCTGGGTGGCTCAGTGGGTTAAAGGTACACAGTAAATGTTAGCTCCTTTTCTTACTATTACCTGCCCCTACCGCTCTCACAGCATGCTTTTCTTCAGTAGCATTGTACTGTGTACCTTGTATTTGATTGTAGGCTGATTTCTATGGCGATTAACAGGTTTCATCATCTTAGCTCCACGCTCCTTGAAGCCAGGGAATGTATATTATTTATCTATTTCCTGCCCCATAGTGCCTTGCACACAGTTGTGCTTACTTAATATTTATTGATTAAATATGTATACTTTTGGAGGACCTATCATGAAACCAGCATTTATAATACAAATCTGGTTTTTAGCTATGTAATTTTTATCCTTGAACTGGTTGAAAACAAACTGTAATAATTACATTTCAGGAGATGACGCATTCATGGCCTCCCCCTCTAACGGCTATTCATACACCATGCAAAACAGAACCTTCCAAATTTCCTTTTCCAACTAAGGTAAGTAAATAACATGTGTCTTTGATACTGTTAGAAAACTCTATAAATGGCTTGACTAAAATCACATGAATTCAGAGTTGTCTTGCCATTCTCATTCTAGTGAGAGACAGACAATAAATACATTATTTCAAATAGTGATCATTACTATGAAGAAAATAAAACAAGATAATGGAATCAAGAGCGACTTGGATTAAGAGGTTCTTGAAAAAGTTTTGAAGGCAATTAGGAAGAGAATTTAAAAGTGTCAATGTTTGTTTTGGTGTTCTAGGCTACAGGTGGTAAGGGTTTCTCAAACTCTTATCTGAAGAACCCCTTTCCATTGGACTCAGCCGTCATACTGATGTGTGTGGAAAGAGGTTCCTCAGACAATGGTTCAGGTTCAGCTACAATCAGCAGATGTGCTTTTTTTAAAAAAAAAACATTAATTTATATTTACATGAATAATAGAAGAATATATTCTTCTTGTGGAAGTTTGACCAGGACCCCTAATAATAGCCTTTCCCAGCGTTGTCTCCTCCATCTCAGCTCCATGCATACCTTTGCAAGTCTTTTCACATGCATTTGCAAACACATATGTGATCATTACATGTAAGCACTCTCTCTTTGACTTTATTTCTGCCCAGATGTATTGTTCTGGATTTTTAATCAGCAACAGGTCTTAGAGACTATTCTATAGTTACTCTGTGTCTTTATTATATATAGATAATAGATTACATATAGGCGTATTTAATTTCTTTTATATGCATCCATAGTATAAATGTATTTTAGTTGAATTATTCAATTTCCCTTGGTATTTAAGTTGTTGTCAAGTTTTCATTTCCATAAATATTGCTTGTATGGGTATCTTTTTCATGCCTGTGAGTTTCATCATCATTAGTTTCGTGCATATGAGTTTTTTTTGTGTAAAGTAGGAAGTAGAATGGTTGAGTATTGAGATGGTATATTTAATATATTCTCAAATTCCCTCTTTATTGGTTGTACCAGTCAGTACTCCCACTTGTTTTCCCCCTGATTCCTCACATGCACATCACCATTTGTTATTTGAAGCACCAGTCTTCTGAGTGCAGAATGGCATTTCATTTCTTAGATTGCTAGCTAGCTTTATCATCTTTACACATTCGTCCTCCATGTTACTTCTCTGTAGCTGAGTATGCCTGTTTCCTCTGGTCTTGGGGTTACACCTTTCACCTAATGAGTTTCAGGAGGATTTCTTTTTATGTTCTTTTGTTTGAATTCTGGATTCTATTAATTTCTTCTGCGTGATGTAAACACATCTCCCAGTTAGAGTCCTTTTAAGTATTATGGTCTGGAAGATTTTAATTTTGATGAATAAGTAGATGATTCTCTCCTATGAAGCTACTTTTTAATGTCTTTTAAAGAAGCTTTTCTCGGGGCGCCTGGGTGGCTCAGTGGGTTAAGCCGCTGCCTTCGGCTCAGGTCATGATCCCAGGTCCTGGGTTCGAGCCCCGCATCGGGCTTTCTGCTCAGCAGGGAGCCTGCTTCCTCCTCTCTCTCTGCCTGCCTCTCTGCTTACTTGTGATTTCTCTCTGTCAAATAAATAAATAAAATCTTAAAAAAAAAAAAAAAGAAGCTTTTCCCTTCCCTAGGATCATAAGCATACCCTCTTATTTTTTTTACTTTAATCTAATTACAATTTTGTTTTCTGTGTTTATCTTTAGCCCAGTTTATTTTTGTGAATAATGTGAGGTAGGCATGTAACTTTCTGCCTGTATGTGTGCCATCACACTCTTATACTTTTAAAATCAACCTATGCACACCTAAAAAACATACAGTTGGAATTTGGTAGGTATATATACCTGTGTAACCACCACCCTAATCAAGAATTAGAATATTTCTTGGGCACCTGGGTGGCTCAGTAGGTTAAGCCTCTGCCTTCGGCTCAGGTCATGATCTCAGGGTCCTGGGATCGAGCTCCGCATTGGGCTCTCTGCTGAGTGGGAAGCCTGCTTCCTCCTCTCTCTCTCTGCCTGCCTCTCTGCCTGCTTGTGATCTCTGTCTGTCAAATAAATAAATAAAATATTAAAAAAAAAAAAGAATTAGAATATTTCTGTCACCGCCCAAAAGTCCCCTCGTGGTTCTGTGCAGTCTACCTCACCTCCACCACTGGCCCCTCATAGTTACTAAGTTGTTCTATGTCAGTATAGATAAGTTGTTCTTTTTCTAGAATTTCATGTGAATGGAATCCATACAGTGTGTACTCCATTTGTGTATATGTTTGCCTTCTTTTGCTCAGCATATACTTTTGGAATTCTTCTGTGTTCAGGAATGTATTGGTAATTTGTTCTTTTTTATTCCTGAGTTCCTCTTTATTTGTATTGTATGAAAATATCAACATTTGTGTACCCAGATACCTGTTGATGAACTTTTGGGGTTTTTTCCAGATTTGGGCTAAGAAGAGAGTATCTGTAAATATTCACTAAAAAGCCTTTATGTAAACTTAAGTTTTATTTTTTCAAGGATAAATATTGGGTTATATGGTAAAAAGTAGAATTGCTCAGTCATGCGTTGAGTTCGTACTACACTAAAAACTATTTTCCTGAGCTATTCTGTCCTACTCCTAGTTCGCTCTGCTCCCATCCCTCAGCAGTATATGATAGTTTGATTTGTTCTACATCCTTGTGTACATTTGGTATTACCAGTTTTTTTAGTTTTGGCCATTTTCCTGGGCACATAAGGGTATCTCATACTGCTTTCAGTTTGTGATTCCTTGATGACTAATGACGTTGAACCTCTTCTTATGACCTTATTGATCATTCCTCTTTTTTAATATCTGTTCAAATCTTAGGACTTGTGTGTGGGGGGCATGTGGGGTGGTGGTGGTGGTGGCTCAGGATTAGATGTTACATGTAATTTTCTTGTCTTTGGTTTTGGTATCAGGGTAGCTCTGGCTCTTTAAAAGGAGCAGGGAAATGTTCTCTTCATATATGTTTACTGAACTGGTATGTGGAATTTAGTTTCAATTCTTCCTTGAATGTGTTTGTTGTTGTTGTTGTTGTTTTTTAAGATTTTGTATTTATTTGAGAGAGCGAGGGACAGCAAGACAGAGCGTGAGTTGGTTGGGAGAGGCAGACTCCTTACCAAGCAGGGAGCCTGACACACAGGGCTCCATCTCCAGACTCGGATCATGACCTGAGCCAAAGGCAGATGCTTAACCCACTGAGCCACCCAGGCACCCTTTGAATGTTTTAATATACTTCTCAGTGATGCCATCTGGGCCCGTAATGTTCTTTATTGAAAGTATTTGATTATAAATTCAAGTTTTTCCGTAGGTATAGCTATTCAGATTTTCTGTTCCTTGTGTCAGTCTTGTAATTTGTTCATTTCATCTAAGTAGTCAAGTTCATTGGTATAGAGTTACTTATAAAATAAATACTTATTCTTTTAATGTCTGTAAGATCTCTAGTAAAGTCATTTTCCCCCTGAAATTGGTGATTTGTATTTTCTCTCTTCATTTTCTTTGATTAATCTAACTAGAGTTTTGTCAATTTTATTGATCATTTCCAATAATTACCTTTTAATTTTTTCAGTTTTCTGTTTCCTTGGTTTTTCCTTTATTGTGGTTGTTGCCTTTTTTCTACTTATTGTGGGTTTCATTTACTTTTCTTTTAACTTCTGAGATGGAGGCTTAGGTCATTAATCGTAAACATTTCTTGTTTTCTGTATTTAAAACTATCAGTTTCCCTCTGAGCCCTGCTTTAGGTGTATCTCACAGATTGTGATATATTGTGATTTTATTACCATTTAGTGTATGATATTTTCTTATTACCTGTGTGACTTCTTCCTTGACCCATGGAAGCACGTGGTTTCATTTTCAAATATTTGAGGATTTTCCATTCTATTACTGATTCTAATTTATTATATTTGAGAATATAAGCTGTATAATTGTTTTTAAAAAATTATCTTAATGTTTTATGGCCAGTTTCCATGTATACTAAACAGAATATGTTCTCTTTTTTTTTTTTTAAAGATTTTATTTATTTAATAGAGACAGAGAGAGTGAGTGAGTGAGCACAAGCAGGGAGGAGGGGCAGAGGGAGAGGAAGAAGATCTTGACTGGATCTTTTGTATCTAGCATGATGTTTTAAAGTTTCATTCATGTTATGTTACCAGTATTTTCCATTTTATAGCTAAATATATTCCATTTTATGATTATATCACATTTTGTTTATCTCTTTACCAGTTCATTGACGTTTGGGTTGTTTTCAGTTTGAGGCTATTATGAAAATTGCTGCTGTAACATTAGTATTGAGATGTGTTTTTGGTTCTCTTGGTTATTCCACCTAGGAGTATAATTCTTGGGTCATATAGTAACTGTTGAATCTTTTGAGGAACTGCCTGATGGTTTCCCACAGTGTTTGCTACATTCTGTATTCCCACCAGCAGTGTATTGAGAGCTCCAGTTTCTTCAAATCCTGGCCAAGTTGTTGTTATCCTTCTTTTTGAATAAAGATATTTTAGTGGCTGTGAAGTGGTTTATCATTGTAGTTTTGATATTAATTTCTCTGATGGCTAATGATGTTGACACTATTTTCATGGGTTTATGGGCCTTTGTATATCTTATTTAGAGAGATCTATTTAGATATTTTGCTGATTTTTAAATTGGGTTGTCTTTTTATCATGAAGTTGTAGTGTTTGTATATCTCAGAGTCCCTTATTGATGAACAATTTGCAAAAATTTTCCCCCATACTGTGAGTTGTCTTTTTTGCCTTTTTTTTTTTTTTTTAAAGATTTTATTTATTTGAGAGAGAGTGTGTATGTGCACAAGGCAGGAGAGGGGCAGAGAGAGGGCCAAGCCGACTCCTTGCTGAGCAGGAAGCTGGACATGAGGCTTGATCCTTCTCTCCCTATCCTCACTTGTTCTTTTTTTTTCTCTCTCTCTGTCAAGTAAATAAAATCTTAAATTTTTCTTTTAAAGATTTTATTTATTTATTTGACAGACAGAGATCACAAGTAGGCAGAGGCAAGCAGAGAGAAAGGAAGGGAAGCAGGCTCCCCACTGAGCAGAGAGCCCGATGTCGATGTCGGGATCCCAGGATGCTGGGATCATGACCTTAGCTGAAGGCAGAGGCTTTAACCCACTGAGCCACCCAGGTGCCCCAAATCTTAAATTAAAAAAAAAAATTCCAGTGTAATTAACATAGTGTGCTGTATTAGTTTCAGGTATACAGTATAGGGATTCAGCAGTTCCGTATGTTATTCAGTGCTCGTCTTAAGTGTACATACACTTAAACCCTTTCACCTATTTTACCTATCCCCCCCACCTCCTTTGGTAACCATCTGTTCTCTATATTTCAGAGTCTCGGTTTTTTTATTTGTCCCCTTATTCCTTGTTCATTTGTTTTCTTAAATTCTACATAATGGGTGAAATCATGCAGTACTTTGTCTTTCTCAGACTGACTTAACTTCATTTAGTGTTATACTCTAGATCCATCCATGTTGCAAATGGCAAGATTTTATTTTTTATGGCTGAGTAATATGTGTGTGTGTGTGTGTGTGTGTGTGTGTCTGCGTGTGTGTATCACATCTTATTCTTTCGTTCATCTGTTGATGGACACTTGGGTTGCTTCTGTAATTTGGCTACTGCAAATAATCCGGTAGTACACATAGGGGTGCTTGTATCTTTTTGACCTAGTATTTTCATATTCTTTGGGTGAATACCCAATAGTGCAATTACCAGTACATAGGGTAGTTCTATTATTAATTTTTGGAGGAAACTCCATACTGTTTTCCACAGTGATGGCACCAGCTTATGTTCCCACCAACAGTGTATGAGGGTATTTTTTCTCTGTATCCTCGCCAACACTTGTTGTTTCTTGTGTTTTTTATTTTAGCCATTCTGAGAGGTGTGAGGTTGAGATCTCATTGTGGTTTTGATTTGCATTTCCCCAATGATGAGTGATGTTGAGCATCTTTTCATGTGTCCGTGGGCCAACTGTATGTCTTCTTTGAATAAATGTATGTTCTTGTCTTTCATCCACTTTTTAAATTAGGTTATTTGCTTTTTTGGTGTTATGTTGTATAAGTTTTTTATATATTTTAGATACTAACGCTTGTTGGATATATCATTTGCACTTATCTTCTCCCATTCATTAGGTTGTCTTTTTGTTTTATTGTTTTCTTTGCTGTGCAGAAGCTTTTTATTTTGATACAATCCTCACAGTTTATTTTTACTTTTGTTTTCCTTGCCTAGAGACATTTAGAAAAATGTTGCTGTAGCCAGAGAAATTACTGCCTGTGCTCTTTCTATGATTTTTATGGCTTCAGGTCTCACGTTTAAGGCTTTAATCAATTTTGAGTTTATTTTTGTGTATAAAATGAAACTGGTGTGAAAGTGGTCTATTTCATTCTTTTGCATGTAGTTGTCTAGTTTTCCCAACGCCATTTGTTGGCGAGACTTTTTTCCCATTGCATATTGCATATTCTTTTTTTTTTTTTTTTTTTAAGATTTACTTATTTATTCTAGAGAAAGAAAATGTGTGCAGGAGTAGGGGTAAGGGAAAGCATCTCAAGCAGACTCCCTGCTCAATGCAAAGCCTGATGTGAGACACAGCCTCACAACCCATGAGATCATGACCTGAGCTGAAACCAAGACACACAACTGACAGAGCCCACCCAGGCGCCCCCCTCTCATGCACCCTTTGTTGTAGATTAATTGACCATATAATCATGGGTTTGTTTCTGCATTCTCTCTTCTCTTCCCTTGATCTATATATCTTTTTTTGTGCCAGTGCCAAACTGTTTTGATTACTACAGCTTTATGTAGCATATCTTGAAATCTGGGACTATGATACCTCCAGTTTTGTTCTTTTTTTTTTTTTTAAAGAATTTATTTATTTTTTGACAGACAAAGATCACAAGTAAGCAGAGAGGCAGGCAGAGAGAGGAGGAAGCAGGCTCCCCAAGGAGCAGAGAGCCCGATGCAGAGCTTGATCCCAGGACCCTGGGATCATGACCTGAGCCGAAGGCAGAGGCTTTAACCCACTGAGCCACCCAGGCACCCCAGTATTGTTCTTTTTTAAGATTGCTTTTCAGGACCATTTGTACTTCCATACAATTTTTAGATTATTTGTTTTAGTTCTGTGAAAAATGGGGTTGGTATTTTGATAGGCATTGCATTAAATCTGTAGATTGTTTTTCATAGTATGGACGTTTTAACAATATTTGTTCTCCTAATTCATGAGCATGGAGTTTCTTTTCATTTGTTGGTGCTGTCTTCAGTTTCCTTCATCAGCTTTCAGAGTAGTTTTCAAAGTATAGATCTTTCACTTCCTTGGTTAAATATATTCAGGTATTTTACTATTTTTGGTATAATTATAAAGGGGATTGTTTTCTTAATTTTTCTTTCTGCTACTTCATTTTTAATGTATAGAAATGTAACAGATTTCTGTATCTTAATTTTGTATCTTGCGATCTTACTGAATTCATTTATTAGTCCTAGGTTTTGGTGGAATCTTCTACAATTTTCTATATATGGTATCATGTCATCTGCAAATAGTGAAAGTTTGACTTCTTCCTTACCGATTTGGATATCTTTTTTTTTTTTCTGTCTGATTGCTGTGGCTAGGACTTGTAGTATACTGTGTTGAATAAAAGTGGTAAGAGTAGGGGCGCCTGGGTGGCTCAGTGGGTTAAAGCCGCTGCCTTCGGCTCGGGTCATGATCCCAGCATCCTGGGATTGAGCCCCATGTCAGACTCTCTGCTCAGCAGGGAGCCTGCTTCCCTTCCTCTCTCTCTGCCTGCCTCCCTGCCTACTTGTGATCTCTGTCTGTCAAATAAATAAATAAAATCTTTAAAAAAAAAAAAAAGTGGTAAGAGTAGACATCCTTATCTCGTTCATGATCCTAGGAGGAAAGCTTTAAGTTTTTCCCATTGAGGATGATGTTACTGTGTGTTTTCCATATAGGGCCTTTATTATGTTGAGGTATGTTCCCCCTAAACCTACTTTGTTGAGGATTTTTTTATCATAAATGAATGTTGTAATTTGTCAAATGCTTTTTTTGCATCTTTTGAAATATGTTCATATCGTTTTTATCTTTCCTCTTGTTGATGTACCCCAAATGTTTCCTTATGATCCTTTATAATGTTCTCTTCCTATGGTCTCTGCCCTTCCCATCCCTAGGCAACCACTAATCTGATTTCTGTCACTATATATTAGTTTGCATTTTTGAGAATTGCGTGTAAATAGAATAATACATGTATTCTTTTTGGTTTCTTTCACTTAGCACAATTACTTTTTTTTTTTTTAATATTTTATTTATTGGGGCACCTGGGTGGCTCAGTGGGTTAAGCCTCTGCCTTCGGCTCAGGTTATGATCTTAGGGTTCTGGGATCGAGCCCTTCATTTGGCTCTCTGCTCAGCAGGGAGCCTGCTTTCCCCCCTCTCTTTCTGCCTGCCTCTCTGCCTACTTGTGATCTCTCTGTCAAATAAGTAAATAAAATATTAAAAAAAAAAAAGATTTTTAAAAAATTTATTTGAGAAAGCGAGCATGAGCTATGGGGAGGGGCGAAGGGAGAGGGGAAGCAGACTCCCTCCTGAGCACGGAACCCCACATGGGGTTAGATCCCAGGACCCTGAGGTCATGATCTGAGCCGAAGGCAGATGCTCAGCCAACTGAGCCACACGGGCGCCTCTCACTCAGCACAATTATTTTGAGATTCATCTACATTGTCAAATGTATAAATCATTCTTTCTTATTGCTAAGTAGTATTCAATTTCATAGTTATAGCACAGTTTATTTAGCCATTCACCTACTGATGAACATTTGGGCTCTTTCTGGTTTTTAGTTAAATAAGGCTGCTATGAATTTTTGTGTACAAGACGGGGTACCTGGGTAGCTCAGTGGGTTAAAGCCTCTGCCTTCGGCTCAGGTCATGGTCCCCGGGGTCCTGGAGTCGAGCCCTGCATCCGGCTCTCTGCAAAGCAGGGATCCTCCTTCCCTTCCTCTCTCTGCCTACCTCTCTGCCTACTTGTGATCTCTGTCTGTCAAATAAATAAATAAAATCTTTAAAAAAATAAATTTCTAAATATTTGTGTACAAGTCTTTGTATGGGCACATGCTTTTATTTCTCGTAAGTAAATACCTTCAAGCATAGGGTGGATATACATTTAACTTCTAGGAAAATCTCATACTGTTTTCTAAAATGATTGAACCATTATATATTCCTATGATAGATGAGATTTTCAGTTGCTCCACATACTTATTAGAGTTTGGCATGGTCAGTCTTATTTATTTATTTATTTATCTTAAAAAGATTTTATGTATTTATTTGACAGAGATCGCAAGTAGGCAGAGAGGCAGGCAGGGGGGTGGGGAAGCAGGCTCCCTACTGAGCAGGGAGCCCGATGCGGGGCTCAATCCCATGACCCTGGGATCATGACCTGAGCCGAAGGCAGAGGCTTTAATGCACTGAGCCACCCCAGCGTCCATGGTCAGTCTTTTTAAATTTTAGACCTTTCATCAGTTGTGTAGGAGTGCTCCATTTGTTTTTTTTGTTGTTGTTGTTTTTTTTTAAAGATTTTATTTATTTATTTGTCATAGAGAAGCGAGAGTGAGCACAGGCAGACAGAGTGGCAGGCAGAGGCAGATGGAGAAGCAGGCTCGCTGCCAAGCAAGGAGCCTGATGTGGGACTCGATCCCAGGACGCTGGGATCATGACCTGAGCTGAAGGCAGCTGCTTAACCAACTGAGCCACCCAGGCGTCCCGCTCCATTTGTTTTTAATTGACATTTCTCTATGACAGTTGATGTTGAAAACCTTTTCATGTACTTGGCATTTGTGTATCTTCTTTGGTGCACTATTTAAATCTTTTGCCCATCTCTTACCGGATTATTGCCGTCTCCATTTTTTAAAAAAAGATTTTCTTTATTTGAGAGAGTACAAGGAGAGGGAGTAGCAGAGGGAAAAGGAGAAGCAGCAGGCTCCCCACCGAGCAGGGCGCCCAACATGGGGCTCGATCCCAAGACCCCAGAATCATGACCAGAGCCAAAGGCAGATGCTCAACTGACTGAGCCACCCAGGCTCCCCTATTGTCCTCTTCTTATTGAGTTTGAGAATTTATATTTTCAGGATGCAGGTCCATTATCAGATATAAGATTGGCACATTTTCCCCCTAGTAAGTAGCTTCCCTTTTATTATCTCAACTATCTTTTGAAGATGAGAATTTGCTAATATTGATGAAAACTAATTCATTAGGGGTTTTTTTTGTTTACAGATCATGTTTTTGGTATCTGAAAAATTTTGCCCTACCAATGTTCTCCTCTTTTTTTTTTTTAAGATTTTATTTATTCATTTTACAGACAGAGATCACAAGTAGGCAGAGAGGCAGGCAGAGAGAGAGAGGAGGAAGCAGGCCCCCCGCTGAGCAGAGAGCCCGACGTGGGGCTCGATCCCAGGACCCTGGGACCATGACCCGAGCCGAAGGCAGAGGCTTTAACCCACTGAGCCACCCAGGCGCCCCTCTTTTTTTTTTTTTTTTTAAAGACTTTTTATAGTTTTAGGCTTTACATTTAGATCTATGATCCATTTCAAGGTAATTTTTGTATATGGTAACAAGATATGGATCACAGTTTATTTTTTGTATAGAGATATCCATTTCCATCATCATTTGTTTAAAAAGCTTATCTCTGGGGGCTCCTGAGTGGCCCACTCACTAAAGTGTCTGACTCTTGATTTTTTTTTTTTAAAGATTTTATTTATTTATTTGACAGAGAGAGATCACAAGCAGGCAGAGAGGCAGGCAGAGAGAGAGGAGGAAGCAGGCTCCCTGCTGAGCAGAGAGCCTGATGCGGGGCTCGATCCCAGGACCCTGAGACCATGACCCGAGCCGAAGGCAGCGGCTTAACCCACTGAGCCACCCAGGCGCCCCTGACTCTTGATTTTTGACTCAGGTCATTAACTCAGGGCCTTGAGATCAAACCCTGCCTCTCGGGGGGCGCCTGGGTGGCTCAGTGGGTTAAAGCCTCTGCCTTCAGCTCAGGTCATGATCTCATCTCAGGGTCCTGGGATTGAGCCCCATATTGAGCTCTCTGCTTAGCAGGGAGCCTACTTCCCCCTCTCTCTCTGCCTGCCTCTCTACCTACTTGTGATCTCTCCCTCTGTCAAATAAATAA
Source organism: Lutra lutra (assembly GCF_902655055.1). Taxonomy (NCBI): domain Eukaryota; kingdom Metazoa; phylum Chordata; class Mammalia; order Carnivora; family Mustelidae; genus Lutra; species Lutra lutra. The sequence continues at coordinate 72,292,812 of NC_062282.1, read as the reverse complement.
AATTAAAAAAAAAAAAGAAAATTTTATTTGAAAGAGAGAGAGAGCCAGAGAGAGAAGGTGTGAGGGGAGGGGAGGGACAGGGCAGAGGGAGAAGCAGACTCTTCACTGAGCAGAGAACGGATGTGGAGCTTGACCCCAGGACTCTGGGATCATGACCTGAGCTGAAGGCAGAGGCTTAACCAATTGATCCACCCAGGTGCCCTTAAAAAAAATTTTTTTTTTTCGAAGAGGAGGCTAAGGTCATTGATTTGAGATTTTTCTTACTTTCTCATATAGGCTGTTAGTGCTATAAACAATTAAGTAATATTTTATTTGCATTTATTTGCATTCCATAAATTCTGAAATGTGTTGTGTTTACTGACAATACACTTTAGTTAGAAAGCTGAGGGCAAAAGAATGATTACAGGGCACATGGGTGGCTCAGTTGGTTGGACAACGGTCTTTGGCTTGGATTGTGATCCCGGAGTCCTGGGATCACATCAGGCTGCTTCTGCTGTGCAAGGAGTCTGCTTCCCCCTCTCCCTCTGCCTGCCACTCCCCCTGCTGGTGTACACAGTCGCCTGCTCTCTGTCAAATAAACAAATAAAATCTTCAAAAAAAAAAAATGTATATATAAAGAATGATTACAGAGGCACAAAACACTGGAGACAGTGAGCATGTAAAAGAGGATTTTCTGTTGAGGCATTATGTGTTAAAAGGAACAGAGAAATGTGATGGTGCCAAGAAGGGTATAGTGATGTTTCAGGTGAGTATTTTTATAAGATGAGAATATTTTATCATATATATATATATATATATATATATATATATATATTTAATTAATTTATTTAAATATAATTATACTTTCACTTATGTATTTATTTGTTACATAGTATGTATATCGTGTGTATGTGTGTGTGTGTGTGTGTATATATATATATATATATATATATATATACTGATCATAATGTTTTAATAAGAAGGAAAAGTGTATGCTGCCTGGGAAAGACAGAGGGTTCCCTTAGGAAATCTCCTCAGGAGAGCTTGAGATTCAGTGCTCAAGTACAGGATATTGACTTTATTAGCTCATTTCTTATCATAGGAGGGAAAGCAGATGAGGTGGGTATAGTTGGAGGTAGGCTAGTAGATTTTCTAGTGATAGTTTGAAGCATACTAAAGCTTTTGACTGCCCTTGAACATAATTCAGTGTATATTTGCAACAACTCCTGGCAGTGTTCTAGGTGCTTCAGAGGTATGACACTGAATCATTTGCATGTTACCCTGTTCTGAGATTGGTATTTAAAAAAGCAATTAGAATAATCGGTGCCAGTGCCTAGAATAGTTCCTGGCACCTATGGCTGTTCAGTAAATGTTTGTTTATTGAATTTGGATATAAATACTTGGGTAATGTGTTTAGATTTTTGGTTTTTCTGAAACACTTTAGTTAGCTACTTAGTGATCATTGATTTGGTTGGGCTGCTTTTCAAGTTAGGTTTTGGTTTTTTATAGCTCATCTCATTCTCTGTCTTTTCATTGAGTACACCTTCATGTGTAATATAGTTTAAAGCTTTATACGAAGCTTTAATAGGTATTTATTCTCTTTGTGTGCTAACCATATGAACTAGGTCCCCTGAGAGGACAGAGAAGGAAGAAAATTTTGATACTTAGGGAATTTGGAGATGACATCCTAAAGATGATGACAGTAACTGGGCTTAGAAGGAGGAATAAAGCAGTGCCAGAAGCACAAGGGAAGGTAAAGAGCCCAATAGGAAGGATTTCACACTCATTAGCAAGTCTGAAACACAGTTCACATGTGGCTCGTAGTGGATGAGAAGTTGAGTTTAGGAATATGTTTGGAGAGCTGGTTTAGTGAATCCATATCATTGGCCTAAACATCCTTGATCTGACCCATTTAAAAACAACACAATACATACATATATACAACAAGGGAAGTCCCTCTGTTCCATGTGATTCTCCGCCAGTCCTCCTCCTTAGAGTTGAACTTCCTTAGAGTGGTTCATATTTGAGATCTGTTCTTCTTTCCTCAGGTACTCCTCATGCTAGTCTGATTGATCTTGCTTCACATGATACCTCACCAAAACCATTTTCATTATGACCACTATTGGCCCATTTTGTAGATCCAGTTTACAAAATCTAGAGTTACCTTGCTTCTCTGACGTCCTTTTCTCTTCTATCTTTGCCTCTACCAATTAATGTGAGTTTTCCAGGCATTGTGCTCGGTGCTATAAAAGAATACAAATGAAGAAATATGTTTTGCCTCAGTCTGCCCAATGTTTGGTTGTGGAAATAAAATAATACAAAAGAATGAAAAAAATTACATATTAGTGTTTACATGGATGCGTATTTCCACATACCATGCTTAGACCTAGAATTGTCTTCTCTTTATATCCTGTTCCTCTTTACATAGGTGTTCTACAAATTTTTCTCTTAATAAAAATGTTTATCTTAATTCCAGATACATACATCCAGCTGCATAGTTGACACTTCTTAGATAATGAGTTTTAGGTACTTTGAGACATCTTCCAGGGAGAACTTGTGATTCTCTGTGCTAGTTCCCAACCAAAAAGCAAGAAAAAACAAGCATGATCCTCTTTTACTGTTTCCTGTCTTAATGAATCCAGAAAAACTTTTTTGGAATTATCTTTGGTACCTCCCTCTCTGTCATACCCAATAAACTGTCACCAAGTCCTAATGATTTTTACCTCCTGTAATGTGTTTTAATTCCATTCCTTTATCTCCATCTTTATTCTTACCTTTATGGGAAGTCATTAGTCTCCAAAGTGGAAAGCATATGTATACTCCAGTGTTGTGTATTCTCCAGAAGGAGAATTGAGTGAAGATTAGAGCCAGAAGAGTATTGGAGATCGGGGGTGGGGGGAGAAACGGGATGAAAACTTTATTCTTATTTTTTAGTTTGAAAAATTCTCCATTCTTATGTCTAAGAAAACAAAATCAGTGTAGTATTGCTTCTCTTGATCTGAATGGCAGATGATCACAATTTATTTCTATGGTATTCCAGGAGAAGTTTAGGTCTTTTCATTATGGAAAAGTTGGAAGAATTGCTCTTATTCATTTGCTCTTAGTGGCTCTAGCATATTACAGTTTTAAATTGGCTCAGTTAAGAAGATTTACAGATTATATTAACTGGTTTTAATTCAACTAATCTTCACTACTGGACAAGCAGCTTAAAAGATACACCTGCCATGAAACTACTGAGTGAAAATAATACTAAAATGAGTTTTTGAGCAAATAAGAAAATGACAGAGCTGAGATTTTTCCTCTTTTGGTATGAGCTCTTAACTGTCACTGTACAAAGTAGAAACAAGGGTGACCTAAAATAAAAAAAGAAGAAAACATTCAGAATATCAATGGTAGTTTGAATATGCATTTATGTCATTAATCTTGCTTTTAGTTTAAAATGTATCTTGAGATACTAACTAATGAAACTATGACAGTGTCATGCTTCATACTCTTTGATATTTTGAGTTGTGTGATAATTCAATCCAGTCCTTAAATATACAGACTTAGTAAATTGTATTAAAAATATGTTTTGAGAATTCTCCCAGTGTTCTATACCTTTGTCCAGAAACTTGGTCTTTCTGCTCTATTTAAAAATTAGTAAAATCCAGTAAACAGAGAATATACTAAAATTCATTTCTTTGTCGGGAAACACTTTTGAGGCAGGGTTAGAAAACACAGCTGAAGATTCAAAAAACAAATATTAGAATAAATCATTCATTGTACAAAATTAGCTATATTGAGGTGGACGAAAGTACAGGTGCTTTAGTTATCTCAATTTATGATTTTTTAAAAGGATTTATTTATTTATTTTGGGGGGCGCGGGTGCACAGTAGGAGGGGAGGAGAGAGAGAGAATTTCAAGCAGACTCTGCACTGAGCGCTTGGAGCCTGAAGTGGGGCTGAATGCCAGGATCCTGAGATCATGACCTGAGCCAAAGGCAGAGGCTTAACCAGCTGAGCCACCCAGGCACCCCGTAATATATTATTTTTGTTAGAAGTTCACATTTTTACATTAACTTGGAACTTCACTGTTTGTTTCGTGACATGTTATCTCATGTAAAAATGAATTATACCCCCTCCCCAACCTCTTTCTTCTCTGTCGCTCCCACAAATCTCAAATTTTACTAAACAGATGTGGTTGTATATGTGAGTTCTTTAATAAAACCTATAAAGTCTGCATGCTTTATGATCCACCTTTTGAGGTCTTGGGTCTCATTTCTCACCACCCTTCCTTCTGTACCTTTTGTGCTCATGAACTGCCTTTAAAACCTTCATACTAAACGTTCTCCTGTCTTTCCTGCCTTTACGCATGTTGTTCTCTGTACCCTGAACACTGACCTTTCCCACTTTACTTGCTACCTACATTTTAGGTCTTAACCTGAATGGCGCTTGCTCTGGGAAGTCTTTGCTCATCTTCCTGGCTAGATCTGTCCGTCTTTCTCCCTCTCTCCCCCTCTTACTCCCTCTCTCACTTTCACTAATTCACCATTCACTCACATGCTCATGCACACACAATTGTAAGCTCTTATATAATATTGTGTGTGTATTTGCCTTTCGTTGTACTTATCACAGTTAACCATTTTACCTTTATGTGCATGAACAGTTGCAGAGATAGTCATTGACATTATACAGATGAGTGTTAAGTTCTATGAATATAAGCTCCTTGTTTTTATTTATCATTCTGTTTTTCCAGTACTTAGGTATATGAGTGGATATCATGTCAGGGAGTTTGGCTTTCATTCCTAGGAAAAACAAAGAGCCATTGAAGGCTCCATAAAAGTAGTAGTAATGACTCATACTAGAATTTGGGCTTTAGGAAGATTATCTCAAGACTGTAGTTGAGTGAAGGAGAATTGAGTGAAGATTAGAGCCAGAAAGATCCATTAGATGACCTTTATAAATTGAAAAATGTGAGGACCTAAAAAAAAAAAGAAAAATGTGAGGACCTGAAGTCTTTGCAGTGTAGATGGAGAAGAGATGTTGCATTTAGTAAATGTTTTAGAGACAGAATCCACTAGCATTTGGAGACCAGCAGACTGACTATTGTCAGAGGTGAGGACAAGGAGAGATGACTTAAAGTTCAGGCTATTAACTTTTAGGTCATTTACCAGGTAAATAAGTATAAGATAATTGGCAGTTCAAGGGGGTGAAGGATTATTTGCATCTTAAAACAATTCACAGGCATGACCTTGACCACTGCTCTATAGTTTTTTTAATAGCTTTATTGAAATACAGTGCACATACCATGCCTTCCACCCATTTCAAGTGTATAATTACATGGTTTTGAGTATATTTATAGACATGTGCAACTGTCACAACAGTGAATTTTAGAGGATTTTTATCACCTCAAAGAGAAACTCCCTGTTCTTCATCTATTACCCACTTTCCCTCTCCGTCCCAGCTATTTAAAACCACTCACCTTGGGACGCCTGGGTGGCTCAGTGGGTTAAAGCCTCTGCCTTCGGCTCAGGTCATGATCTCAGGGTCTTCGATTGAGCCCCGCATCGGGCTCTCTGCTCAGCAGGGAGCCTGCTTCCCCCTCTCTCTCTGCCTGCCTCTCTGCCTACTTGTGATCTGTCAAATAAATAAAAAAGAATAAAAATAATAAATAAATAAAACCACTCACCTGTTCTTTTTCTCTGTATATTTCCTTTTCTGGACATTTTATGTAAATTGAATCTTACCATATATGGCCTTTTGTAACTGTATTCTTTCACTTAGCATAATGTTTCCAAGATTATTCCAAGTTGTAGCAGTATCAGGACTTCATTTCTTTTGTGGCCAAATAATATTCCATTGTATGGATATATATCACATTTTCTTTATACATTTATCAGCTAATGGACATTCAAGTTGTTTTGAGCTTTGGGCTATTTTGAAGTAATGCTCCTATAAACATTTGTGTACAAGTTCTTGTGTGGACATAATGTTTTTGTTTCACCTGGTTATGTACCTATGAGTAGAATTGCAAGGTGATACAGTAACTGTGTTTAATCATTTGAGGAACTTCAGAATGTTTTCCAAAGCTAGTTATACCACTCTACGCTCCTGCTGGGCTTTGATTTTCTGTGCATCCCTGTCAACACTTGCTGTTATCTGTGTTTTTTATCCTAGTCATCCTAGTAGGTGTGAAGTGGTGTCTCATTGTGGGTTTGATTTGCATTTTCCTCATAACAAATGATGTGGAACAACATCTTTTCATGTGCTTATTGACCATTTGTATATCTTCCTTGTAGAAATATCTCCTCAGACCCTTTGCTCATTTTTTCATTGCTTGTCTTTTTATCACTGAGTTGTAAGAGCTCTTTATGTATTGTAGATAGCCATCTCTTAAAAGATCCATGATTTGCAGATAAATTTTCCCATTCTTTGGGTTGTCTTTTCACTTTTTGATGGTGTCCTTTGAAGCACAGAAGTTCTTAATTCTGCTCAAGTCCATTTTATCTATCTGTTTCTTTTGTGTTTTATGCTTTTGGTGTCATATGTAAGAATTCTTTGCCAAATCCAAGATCATTAAAGTTTGACTGTAAGTTTTCTTCTAAGAGTTTTGTAGTTTTAGCTCTTACATTTGGTCTTTGATCCATTTTGAGTTATTTTTTTAATACTGTCTGAGGTAAGGATCCAGTTTCATTCTTTTGCATATGGCAGTTCAGTTGTCCCAGCACCATTTGTTAAGAAGCACATTCTTTCCTTGTTGGGTGCTCTTGGCACTCTTGTTGAAATCATTTGACCACAGATGTTTTTTACTGTGTTTTGGGGTTTTTTTTTAAAGATTTTATTAATTTATTTGACAGAGACAGACACAGCAAGAAAGGGAACACAAGCAGGGGGAGCGCAAGTGGGAAAAGCAGATTTCCTGCTAAGCAGGGAGCCCAATATGGGGCTTGATACAAGGCTCAATCCCAGAACCCTGGGATGATGATCTGAGCCCAAGGCAGATGCTCAACGACTGAGCCACCCAGGCGCCCGTACAGTGTTTTTTTAAACAGTGAAACTGGGGGCGCCTGGGTGGCTCAGTGGGTTAAGCCGCTGCCTTCGGCTCAGGTCATGATCCCAGGGTCCTGGGATTGAGTCCTGCATCGGGCTTTCTGCTCGGCGGGGAGCCTGCTTCCCTTCCTCTCTCTCTGCCTGCCTCTCTGCCTACTTGTGATCTCTCTCTGTCAAATAAATAAATAAAATCTTTAAAAAAAAAAAAATAAACAGTGAAACTGTATTTTAAAAAATTCGTACTATGTGGATTTCTCTTTCACAGATGTTTCTGTCATTAAAGATTGTGCTTATTTTTTTTTTAAGATTTTATTTATTTGTCAGAGAGAGAGAGAGAGAGAGAGAGGGTGCACAAGCAAGGAAGCTGCAGGCAGAGACAGAGGAAGAAGCAGACTCACTGCTGATCAGGGAGCCCAATGTGGGGCTTGGCCTCAGGACCCTGGGATTGTGACCTGAGCTGAAGGCATATGCTTAACTGATAGCCACCCAGGCTCCCAGATGGTGTTTGTTTTTAAGTAGGCTTTTAGGGATGTTTGTATAATTTTAATGCTATACTGTATACTACAGACTCAACCTAGAAAAATGCATAATTTGCACATGTGAAACGGGTTGTGATCATGAAAGATGAGTTTAGAAAGCCATGTTTCTTTCCCTGAGAGTGACATTTTGGCTTCTTTTTTTTTTTTTTAAGATTTTATTTATTTATTTGACAGAGAGAGATCACAAGTAGACGGAGAGGCAGGCAGAGAGAGAGAGAGAGGGAAGCAGGCTCCCCGCTGAGCAGAGAGCCCGATGTGGGACTCGATCCAGGACCCTGAGATCATGACCTGAGCCGAAGGCAGCGGCTTAACCCACTGAGCCACCCAGGCGCCCCATTGGCTTCTTTTTTTTACTGGTACCTCCTGAGTGCTAGACACTGGACTCTAGTGTACAGCTTACAGCTTAAAAAGAGTATATGACAGGGGCGCCTGGGTGGCTCAGTGGGTTAAGCCGCTGCCTTCGGCTCAGGTCATGATCTCAGGGTCCTGGGATCGAGCCCCACATCGGGCTCTCTGCTCAGCGGGGAGCCTGCTTCCCTCTCTCTCTCTCTCTGCCTGCCTCTCCGTCTACTTGTGATCTCTCTGTCAAATAAATAAAATCTTTAAAAAAAAAAAAAAGAGTATATGACAGTCTTTTCCTCAACTTGCTAATTGTAAGATATTGGGAACGGGCAAAGGAAGGTAATAAAATGATGTGTGAATACCATGTGAGGTTTTTAGTTCATAAAGGTGGTATCTTTTGAGTCCATATAGGTTGTACAGCTTTTTTTACTCTAGTATAGGTTGTTGGTTTGTTTGTTTGTTTGTTTTAGAGAGAGAGCATGAGCCTCAAGCTGGACGTAGGACCCCTCCCCCCACCCCCAAGGGGAGGGAGAGAATCTTAATAAGGCTCCACATCCAGTACAGAGCCTGACACAGGGCTCCATCTCACAACCCTGAGATCAGAACCTCAGCCGAAATCGAGAGTCAACACTTAACCAGCTGAGCTTCCCAGGTGCCCCTAGTATTAGTATTATTTGTTGTTGTTGTTGTTAAACATTTTCTTAAGATCAAGAATCTTAAATTGAAGTCATTTGCTTTCCCAGGGCTCTAAATTAGAATATGAGTACCATGGATGCTGCTGAAAAGAAATGAATAATAAAGAGGAGCTATTAGGTAGCTTGATGCTTTTTGTAGTGAGTTTTGGGGAAGTTCATTATTGACCACATGATTAATGAGGCCCATCATATGTGATCATTAAATTCTTTCAGTGTTTTTTTCTTTTCTGTATTCCTAGGAACTCAACAGATCTTTCATTGAATTAGCTGGAGTTGAATAGTTTAATTTGAAGCATTTGTCACTACGAACCTTTCTCTTTAATGCCAGTATATAATTTTCTGTCCCCTTTTTCTTAGGAATCTCAGCAGTCCAGTTTTGGCCCCGGAGAACAAAGTGAGTATTTCTTTTCCTCTTAGTTCTCAAGTTAAGCTTTTTATTGAGCATTCATTTCTCATGGTCTTATTGTACATTGCTTTTACAATTCCTTCACATGTCTTATCCTAGTTTTTATTATCTGTTGATTAGTAATGAGTTAAACCAAATCTTGGTTTAAATTAAATTAAAAAATGAAGAATTATAGATTGATGGTGATCAAAATTAACTATTTTTAATAGTTAATAGTTCAAATATTTGAAGTTCAGAGTTCATGAATTCAGTTTGATGGGTACCTCATAAACCCAAGAACCATTCTTCTATCTTCCTGTCTCCTTTGTAAAGGTAATTGGTTCTGTGAGAGTTAAATTATAAGCAGGAAGGGGTTGTAGCTTACTGTAGCTCTTCTCTTTCTGTGTCTATATGTAGTTATTCTTTTTTTTTTACTGTGTTAAGTTAGTCACCATACAGTACATCATTAGTTTTTGAAGTAGTGTTCCATGATCGTTGTTTGCATATAACACCACCTAGTGCTCCATGCAGTCCATGTCCTCCTTAATACTCATCACCAGGCTTACCCATCTCCCCACCTCTCTCCCTTCTAAAACCCTAAGTTTGTTTCCAGGAGTCCATTGTCCCTCGTGGTTCGTCTCTCACTCCCATTTCTCCCCCTTCATTTTTCCCTTCTCCTCATGTCCTCCCTGCTATTTCTTATGTTCCACAAATAAGTGAAACCATGTGATAATTGACTTTCTCTGTTTTACTTACTTGCCTCAGCATAATCTCCTCCAGTCCCATCCATGTTGGTGCAGAAGTTGGGTATTCATCCTTTCTGATGGCTAACAGACACATGAAAAAGTGTTCGTCATTAGCCATCAGGGAAATTCAAATCAAAACCACATTGAGATACCACCTTATACCAGTTAGAATGGCAAAAATCGATAAGGCAAGAAACAACAAATGTTAGGATGTGGAGGAAGGGGAGCCCTATTACACTGTTGGTGGAAATCCAAATTGGTGCAGCCACTATGAAAAACAGTGTGGAGGTTCCTCAAAAAATTAAAAATAGAGCTACTGTATGACCCAGCAATTGCACTACTGGGTATTTATCCCAAAGATACAGATATAGTGAAAAGAAGGGCCATATGCACCCCAGTGTTCATAGCAGCAATGTCCACAATAGCCAAAATGTGGAAGGAGCTAAGATGCCCTTCAACAGACAAACGGATAAAGAAGATGTGGTCCATGTGTTCATATTATTTTATTTATTTGACAGAGAGAAATCACTAGGCAGAGAAATCTCTAGGCAGAGAGGAAGGCAGAGAGAGAGGAGGAAGCAGGCTCCCTGCGGAGCAGAGAGCCTGATGCGGGGCTCGATTCCAGGACCCTGAGATCATGACCTGAGCCGAAGGCAGAGGCTTTAACCCACGGAGCCACCCAGGCGCCCCAATGTGTTTATTTTTGCTGGGTCTTTAGGTCTGGGAAGAAAGTCTGCCATTGTTGTAGAACCCCCTTTCACCCCCTGTCTTAGTTTCTGAGAAGAACTTGAGGGAATAATAGCCTTAGGGAATTTTTTTTTTAAGATTTTATTTATTTTAGGGGTGTCTGAGTGGCTCAGTGGGTTAAGCTTCTGCCTTTGGCTCAGGTCATGATCTCAGGGTCCTGGGATTGAGCCCCATGTCAGACTCTCTGCTCAGCAGGGAGCCTGCTTCTCCCTTTCTCTCTGCCTGCCTCTCTTGCCTACTTGTGATCTCTATCTGTCAAATAAATAAAATCTTCTAAAAAAAGATTTTATTTATTTTGCAGAGAGAGGGCACAAGCAGGGGGGAGTGGAGGGCAGAGGGAGAGGGAGAAGCAGGCTTTCCATGGAGCAGGGCGCCTGAGGTCGGGCTCCATCCCAGGACCCTGGGGGATCATGACCTGAGCCATCCAAGCACCCCAGCCTTAGGGAATTTAAGTCTGGTCCCAAGAGACGTTGGCTTTCCAACGTGAATTGATAGTGATAAGGTCAGGAACCTTGGAAATATCTAGGCTTCCCCATATAGCTCTACAACAAAATAAATGGTCTTTTTGCCAAGAACAACTAACTAACTTAACTTCTTTAGTAAATAGATCTACACTGGTTCTGCCCTAAAGCTATAGTTGTAGGAAAAAGGGACCCACCATTGTTGATATGTAGAAAATAGCTATAGGCCAGAAAGTTTTGTTTTGTTTTGTTTTGTTTAAGATTTTATTTATTTATTTGACAGACAGAGATCACAAGTAGGCAGAGAGGCAGGCAGAGAGTGGAGGAAGTAGGCTCCCCGTTGAGCAGAGAGCCCGATGTAGGGCTCGATCCCAGTCTGGGATCATGACCTGAGCTGAAGGCAGAGGCTTTAACCCACTGAGCCACCCAGGTGCCCCCAAAAGTTTACATTTTCTATCTGAAAATCTTCTAAGAATGTCTCATCTTGGGGCGCCTAGGTGGCTCAGTTGTTAAGTATCTGCCTTCCACTCAGGTCATGATCCCAGCATCCTGAGATCGAGCCCTGTGTAGGGCTTCCTGCTCTGCAGGGAGTCTGCTTCTCCCTCTCCCACTCCTCTGCTTGTGTTCCCTCTCATGCTCTCTCTCTCTCTCTCTCTCTCTCTCTCTGTCAAATAAATAAATAAAATCTTTAAAAAAAAAAGAATGTCTCCTCTTTAGTTCTGTCCTCCTCCCCCCATAACTAACTATTGGCAAATGGGATCATAAGCTTCTCCTACTCTTTATTACTGTGTTTTTCACTTAACTATGTCTGTATTAGTGTAAAAATTCTAGCTCATTCTTTTTAACATGAAAATTGTGTTATATTGTATGAATGTACCATAATTTGTTTAAGTAGATCCCTCTTGATAGACATTTGTTTCTAGTTTTTGCTGTTACAAATCATACTATGATAAACATCTGTGTGTGAGTGTGTGTTTAATTTTTTTTATCATAATTGCTACATCAGTGGATACGTGCATTTCCAGTATCAGTAAGATAATATTACCAGATTGCCTGCCAAAGAGATTGTATGAATTTATAATCCTACAGACAGCTTCTGAGCATGCCTATTTCCACCAGTATCTTGTATTTATTGGACTTTGAATTGTTGCCAATTTGATGGAGGGACAGATTCCATCTTGTGTTGATTTACATTTCTTTGAAGATATACTAATATATATTTTATGATCTAAATGGCCATACTGTAGTTGTTAATTTCTGCATTCTTTCTTTTGTTCTAGAAAGATACAATCCTTCTTCTAAAACTTCAAATGGACACCAGTCTAAATCGTAAGTTTATTGCTTAATGTTTGTCTGTTTTGTTAAGAGTCTGTCTGTAGTGTGTATATATTAACCCAACACTTAAATATGTGTATTTAATCTTTTAAGGAAGGAGTAAGCAAACTTATGTAAAAGGCCAGACAGTGAAATAATTTAGGCCTTAGGGGCTTAGATGGTTTTTGTCCCAACTAGGCAGGCAGCTCTTCCGTTGTGGTATGAAAGCAAATATAGACTGTGGGTGCGGTTGTGTTCCAGTAAAACTTTAACTTTTTAACTTGCCTTATTTTGCTTACACCTCCTCTGAGATTACAGTTTTTCTCATCTCTTAGAGTGTTTGTGGGTAGGTTGATACTTCGTTTTTAATAAAGAAGAATGAACAATACAGGATTCTTAGTAAGCCCTCCATTTAACTGCTTTGTGTAGAATATTAAGTCAGCGTAGTTTGTACTGTCTTTAAGTTTTCCTCCTTCTGTAGGTAAAACCAGGAGTATATATCAAAATGTAATCAGGCTAATATGTTGGATGATAATAAATTCCAGCTCAAGAAATGGACTTCTCAATTCCTAAGACAAGTTAACTCAGTGATTAAAACAAAATTCTGAAGAAGCTATGGCCACAGTGCTGGCTTTCAAAGCTATAACCTGTAACCTGTACTGAAACCTCAGCCTCTTACGCTGAACAAAGGAAAAACTGAGAATGAAGTTATGTGAATGCAAGAAATCCCCCCCCGCTACAGAATTGAAATTATATTCATATTTATCATATTTATTTGTATGCAAAGAACTGGTAAAAGCCTACCATATATGTGCGAATCACTTTGGTTGCTGAGGGAACAAAAACATGCCGGACCTTGAGCAGTCTGGTAAAAGCTTTGACATCTCCATGTGTGTGAACAGGTTCATTGAGCTGCCATTATTAAATCATAAGGGCTGAGAGAATTCAGAGTAAGTACATTTCCTTGCAGGATATCAGTCATAGAGATGCACTAAGCCCTTGTCCAAAAGAAAACTCTTTTTTTCTGTCCTGCTTAACTGGGCCAGCCTTAAAACACTATTCATAGTTCTGTAATCATCTGGTTACTTTGTTTCAGGGGATAATCTGAATTTGACACTCAGGGTAAGCTTTGAGGGGAAGTATCAGTAGTTATTGGAGTGAAAGAAGATTTCCTTTCCACTGATTGGAGACTGTCATGAGATTTTAAGAAGAAAGGTAATAGAACTATTAGTAATGAGAAATTAAGCATTTTTCTAGTGGTTTTCCCTAAGCTTTGTATTAATTTTTGTTCTCTTGTAAAAAGGCAAGGAATATTTTATGGGTCATTACTCAGATTCTTTATTTTAATGTTGATTTTATGACCTTAAGGGAAATTTAAATCTGTAATTTTACTTTGAAAAATGAATTTCAGAAACTATCAGTTTACGGAATTTATTTGTGTGTTTTTTTTTTTTTTAAATTTATCTGAACTTTAATCAAGGAAGATTTAGAACCTGGAGTTTATTTTTAGTTCATACGTGGTCATTTCTATTTTATAGCTAAGTTTCTTACCCCAGATTGTTACTTCTCCAGAGAACAGTCGTCTTTCATACCAAGGCGTTTATGAACTAGTGCTTGGATTTTGTGTTCTGGTTTTCACAATTACGAAGTTGTATGAATCTCTTCGTGGAATATGAGGGACAATGAAAGAGAATTGCTGATACTTTCATTTTATCTTCCTTCTTTTTAGGAGTTTTATCTCTAGTGGACTGTTGGGTATGAGTATGATCATTTGTTTTAATATGAATGAGTGGGTGTGGATGCAGTTAGAAAAATAGAGATAACAACTGAGTTATAAGAGTTTGTAGAAGGTGGCTTATTTAATTAGAAAAGAAGGTTACATGTTTTACTTATGGAAAAGTAAGAGCTTTTGAAATGTACACTTCCTCCTTTCTCAGTTTTTACCCTGGCTGTGAAGCACACCAGGGTAAGACTTACTGGTTCTTTTCTTTTCTTTTCTTTTTTTTAATTAAATCTTTGTCTACCACCATGATTATTTCTAGAATGATTCGTAGCTATTTAATACTCTGGTGTGCCATAGTCCACTGTTAGAAAATTACTAACTCTTTCTGCCTTTTCCCTCTAGCATGTTAAAAGATGACTTAAAACTAAGCAGCAGTGAAGACAGCGATGGGGAGCAGGTGTGTCTACTGCTTTATGAATTTCCAGTTTCATACAGTATTGGTTTGCATTGTATTTTTTTTTAAGATTTTATCCATTTATTTGACAGAGAGATCACAAGTAGGCAGAGCCACAGGCAAAAGAGAGAGGGGAAAGCAGGCTCCCCACCAAGCAGAGAGCCCGATGCTCGGCTCTATCCCAGGACCCTGAGATCATGACCTGAGTTGAAGACAGAGGCTTAACCTCATGAGCCACCCAGGCACCCCCTGCATTGTATTTTATAAATATTAGAATCCAATGATACATACATGATTCATTTATTTAAAATAAGTTCCTTACTGCTTTCTGACAATAGAATGTTGTTATGTTCTGCTCTGTCTTTAAACCTTTTTTTATTTTTATTTTATTTTTTTTTATTTATTTATTTTTTTTTTTTTTAAGATTTTATTTATTTATTTGTCATAGAGAGAGAAGCGAGAGTGAGCACAGGCAGAGGCAGAGGGAGAAGCAGGCTCCCTGCCAAGCAAGGAGCCCGATGTGGGACTCGATCCCAGGACGCTGGGATCATGACCTGAGCCGAAGGCAGCTGCTTAACCAACTGAGCCACCCAGGCGTCCCCCTTTTTTTATTTTTAAATTGGCTTTTCCTTACTACTTAATCATGGATCAGAATATTCTCATGACACGTGAGATTGTTGGCAAGAAGAACTTTTAACACAGCTTTTCATCTTAGCTTGGCAGTTAGTTATTCTTTAGGTAACAACAGTGTGTCCTAAGTGTTATAGGTAAACATTGAGGCTACATTAGAGCTACTAGTGTTCTATTAAGAATTCAGATATTGGGTGCCTGGGTGGCTCAGTGGGTTAAGCCTCTGCCTTCGATTGAGGTCATGATCTCAGAGTCCTGGGATCGAGTCTGCATCAGGCTCTCTGCTCAGCAGGGAGCCTGCTTCCCTTGCTTTCTCTCTGCCTGCTTATGATCTCTGTCAAATAAAATAAAATCTTAAAAAAAATTAATAAAAAGAATTCAAATATTTTCACATTAAGCAGATAGAGTGCTATTTATTCATTTGCATTCCCTCTCATGTTTTACTTTTAGGATTGTGATAAGACAATGCCAAGAAGTACACCAGGAAGGTATGCATCCTTTTATTTCTTGTTTTACTTGGAGGGGTGGGTATCACCTGATAGCATTATAGTAATATTATAATCGACCTTATAAAGTAAATATTATTGTAGTAGCGATTGTACAACCTTGTAAATTAACTAAAAATCATTGAATTGTACACTTAACATGGGTGAATTCTGTGGTATATAAATTATACCTCAGTAGAAATCTTTTTAAAAGGTAAGAGCTAATGGCTGAGCAGCATATTAGTAACTTTTTAAGAAAGTATTTCATTTATAAATGACATTCTGGATTCATAGACCTGTAACAGCATAACAAACAGTAAACATTTTAAATAAAGTTGGTTGTCAGATTTGGGTGTTTTCCTGCTGTCACTGTAAAAAAAAAAAACAAAAAAACAAAAAAAAAAAAACTTCTGGTCATTTATGTTTTATCTCTTTTTAGTAACTCTGAACCTTCACACCATAATAGTGAAGGCGCTGATAACTCCAGAGATGATTCTAGCAGCCACAGTGGATCTGAAAGCAGCTCTGGATCTGACTCAGAGAGTGAAAGTAGCTCCAGTGACAGTGAGGCAAATGAGCCATCCCAGAGTGCGTCTCCTGAGGTGAGAGGGAGGCAGGGTGTCTTCTGTAGGCCTCCCATGGCCCCTGGTGATGGCCACTTAAGACCTATTCCAAATACAAAAGGTGAAGGGAAAGAAGATTAAGAAATTGAACTGGGTATCTTAGAGGAAGCTTAGACACTTAGTTTCATTGTTATTTGAACAAACATTCAGTCTAGATTAGGAATTACTTGAGGTCATATTTCGGGTCCCTAAAATATTGGATTGGTTTACTTTGGGCTTTCTTTTTATATCTCAGCATGGAAATTCATGTTATGTAGTTATTGTGAATAAAAGGAGTCTTATATTTTATAATTTTACTATAGGTTGATAAAATAAGGTTAAAAATCTCTATCAGTACCTACATCATTTGTTTACTTTTTGGAATTAAGTATATCCTGTGGTCATTTGTAATTTTACCTTTGAAGTTAGGTTCCTAATAGGAATCTTTAATGTATGTCTGTGTGTTTGTTTATTTATTTGTTTATTTATTAAGATTTATTTATTTATTTGACAGACAGAGATCACAAGTAGGCAGAGGCAGGCAGAGAGTGAGGGGGGAAGCAGGCTCCCCACTGAGCAGAGAGCCCGACACGGGGCTCGATCCCAGGACCCTGAGATCATGACCCGAGCCGAAGGCACCTAGACACCACCTGTTTGTTTATTTTTAAAGATTTTATTTATTTGTTTGGCAGAGAGAGACACAGCAAGAGAGGGAACACAAGCAGGGGGAGTGGGAGGGAGAGAAGCAGGCTTCCCGCCAAGCAGGGAGCCGGATGCAGGGCCTGATCCCAGGACCCTGGGATCATGACCTGAGCCAAACGTAGATGCTTAATGACTGAGCCACCCAGGTGCCCCATCTTTAATGTTTAAGGACTCTATGTAATATCAGGCTTACCTTCTCATTCAAGTGATGAGAGCTCTGACAGTCAATATTCAGCCCTTTGCTTTAGTTCAGTCAGAACTGTGAATAGCAAATACCTTTGTGGTCTTAGATGTGCTTTTTCCTCTTCCTTGAGATCGTTGAGGAGGGGAAAAGCTTCATTATTGACAAAAGCATATTTATTTCTCTGTTTTTCAGCCTGAACCACCACCAACAAACAAATGGCAACTTGATAATTGGTTGAATAAGGTGAATCCACATAAAGTGTCACCAGCTTCTTCTGTGGATAGTAACATCCCATCATCTCAAGGCTATAAAAAGGAAGGCCGAGAACAGGGCACTGGGAATAGCTACCCTGATCCGAGTGGACCTAAAGAGACGAGTTCTGCTACTCCTGGACGAGACTCCAAAACTGTACAAAAGGGATCAGAAAGTGGGCGAGGGAGGCAGAAGTCCCCTGCACAGAGTGACAGCACAACACAGAGGAGAACTGTAGGCAAAAAACAACCCAAAAAGGCTGAGAAGGCAGCTGCTGAAGAGCCCCGGGGAGGCCTGAAGATAGAAAGTGAAACCCCTGTAGACATGGCTACCAGCATGCCCTCCAGCAGACATAAAGCAGCCACCAAAGGCTCAAGGAAACCCAATATTAAAAAGGAATCCAAATCTTCCCCTCGACCTTCTGCAGAGAAAAAGAAATACAAGTCAACGAGTAAATCTTCCCAGAAATCAAGGGAAATCATAGAAACAGATACCTCATCCTCAGATTCAGATGAAAGTGAGAGCCTTCCTCCTTCTTCACAAACTCCTAAGTACCCTGAGAGTAACAGGACTCCTGTGAAACCCTCCTCAGTGGAGGAAGAAGATAGTTTTTTTCGGCAACGAATGTTCTCTCCTATGGAAGAGAAGGAACTTCTTTCACCCCTTAGTGAGCCTGATGACAGGTATCCACTTATTGTGAAGATTGACCTGAATCTCTTGACCAGAATACCAGGAAAGCCTTATAAAGAAACAGAGCCACCCAAGGGGGAAAAGAAAAATGTGCCAGAAAAGCACACAAGAGAGGCTCAGAAACAAGCCTCAGAAAAAGTTTCCAACAAAGGCAAGAGGAAACATAAGGTTTGTAAAGAGTTTTTGTTGTTTTGTTTTTAAACATCAGAATCTGAAATGCAGTGGAAATCTCAGTAAGCCAGAAAATACCTGGTTGAGTCCTAGCTAGGAGAGAAAATAGAGGTTGAGCCCGAGACCCTGGGAAGGCTGCAGACCGAACCGTCTCTTGAGAACCAGTGAGCCTCTGCGTGTCTCCTTTAGTTTCTCATCCAGTAAGAAATGAGCCAGTGCTTCTGTTTAGCGCATGTGCTGGCCGGGGTAGAGGTGAGAGTAAAGCAGGGCTGCACACCGGCCTTCACCACGTTCTTACCCTTTTGTTTATTTATTTATTTATTTATTTATTTATTTATTTGACAGAGAGAGAGAGATCACAAGTAGACAGAGAAGCAGGCAGAGAGAGAGAGGGAAGCAGGCTCCCTGCTGAGCAGAGAACCCGATGCGGGACTCGATCCCAGGACCCTGAGATCATGACCTGAGCCGAAGGCAGCGGCTTAACCCACTGAGCCACCCAGGCGCCCACCCTTTTGGTTTTAAATGTCTTTAGTTGGGATATACATTTGCCAAGTTGTGACAACCTTTAACATTCCCTTCTCTTCTGTGCCCAGACCAAGTAACACCTTTTAAACTACTAATTCCAGCTTCCAGATTGATTCACCAATTTGGACACCTCCTTAGGAACTTACCAGTTCTCTGTACATATCTGTGCTCCAGCTTATTTCCCTTTGCGAACACCCATGTCTACAGGTTCACGACTAAATACATTTGCTCGCACACGGCCAGCTCCTGTCCTACATTTACCTGGGGTAATTTGGATTTAGAGGTGAAGCTTGGTATATGTTGAAGGTCAGCCTTTTTAGACCTAGGAGCTGTGAAAACCCACAGATGTCTATGATTGGAAGATAAGAGATGTGTAATGAAAAGAGCTGAACGACTTTCATGTATAGACAGGGATTCTTTGGGAAAAAGAGTTTGATCTTTCAGCTCTAGTGAGAAATTTTTAGAGGAAAGTAATTTTAATGATTTATATTGAAGAATAGTGTGATTTCTCCTGATACGTATGTGTGAATATGATCATATAATACCAAAGAGGTGAGCAGGTGGACAGATAGGTACCAGAATAGTTGTACCAGGTAGACTCAGAGCAAAACCCCAATCCCAGCTGACCTGAGAGTCTCACATGAGAGGATAGAAATAATAAAGCATTTTCTTAAAATGAAGTGAGCTGGAGGTCTTTCCTCTTTTTCTTAAGACCACAGTATATTGTGCAGATGATGAAGTATATTTAAACAAACTAGAATAATACCCTTTTTTCTTAGACTCTTCAAAAATTGAAGATATTTAAAAATTTGGATTTATAGAAAACAAGCTTACTACTTTGGGTGATATACCTAATGAGTTTCCATTATTGTAGTATAGGGAAGCTTTTTCGGCTGGTGAGTTTAGGCTGCTGGCCCCTCTAGAGCTACAACCTCAAGTTGCTGGACATTGTTGCAGGATTTAATTCATAGACTTACATGAAGTAAGAGTTTATAAACGATGGACTATGCTCTTTAGAAAACTAAGGAGCTTAGTGGAATTAAGAATTGGTCCTCTGGTGCTTGAAAAGTATTACATATTCTTTATAAGATTTTATAAAATATAAATAAGGTCTTTAAAAAAGATTTTATAAAATATAGAAATACAATATAGAATGCCCTTTTAATTCTTTTGTTTAAAATTCTATAGTATATAACTTAAAATGGAAAATCCCCTTCTAAAAGAATTGCTCATACTCTTTCCCTTCCCCACATCTCATTGGCATGTTTTATTCCTCCCATCCTTTTTATGTCAACACCTGTAAGTTGGATTTTGATTTTATAAAATCAGGATCAAGTCTGGAAACTTGGTAATGATTTTTGAGATTTATGGGCTTTGGTAAAATTGTCAGGGACAGTTCTTGAAGATAAAGCAGATGGTACTGAGAGAGGAATCTCAGCCAACGGTAATAAAGGATGTAGATTCTTTTGTATCATGTTTTTATGTGTCCACTTTCAATCATTGGTGTAGAGAACAGATTCTTTTGTTATGGCAGAATGTTTTGGATTCTTGAGGTCTGATATTTAAAGCAATAGGAAAACTTAGACTCAGTCAGGAAGGTAGCTTTGGCAGTTATACATGGTCTCACAGCTTTTGTTTCAGCAAAAAGAATTTTTCACAATCATTAGGCTTGGCTATAATAAAAAATAATGGACAGTAACAAGTATTGGCGAAGATGTGGAGGAGTTAGAATTTTCATACAGTGCTGTGGGAATATAAAATGATAGGTAGCCGCTTTGGAACAGTTTTGGCAGTCTTTAAAAAGTTAAATACAGGGACGCCTGGGTGGCTCAGTTGGTTGAGCAGCTGCCTTTGGCTTGGGTCATGATCCCAGCGTCCTGGGATCGAGTCCCACATCGGGCTCCTTGCTCGGCAGGGAGCCTGCTTCTCTCTCTGTCTCTGCCAGCCACTCTGTCTGCCTGTGCTCGCTTGCTCTCTCTCTGACAAATAAATAAATAAAATCTTTAAAAAAAAAAAAAAAAAAAGTTAAACACAATGTTAATTTATGACCCAGCAATTCCACTCCATTCCACTTAGGTACATACCCGAGAGAAGTGAAAATACGTCTACACAAAGACTTACACTTGTATGTTCACAGCAGTATTACTTATATTAGCCAAAAGTGGAGACAGCCCATATGGTGATTAACTGATAAATGGATAAAAAAGTGTGATACATGATAAAATGGAATATATACAGGTATAACCACAAATGAAATCCTGATACATGCTACAGCATCAGTGAACATGAAAAATATTCTACTAAGTGAAAGGAACCAGACACAAAAGGCCGCAAATGTGATTCCATTTATATGAACTGTCTAGAATAGGCAGTACCATAAAGACAAATATATAGGTTAGTGATTACTAGAGTCTGGGGTCGAGGGAATGGGGGGAATGCCTGCTGAAGGGCACAGGTTGTCTATTAGATGATGAGAATGTTCTAGAATTGTTTGCAGTAATGTTTGTACACCTCTGTGAATATACTAAAAGTCATTGAATTGTGAACTTTTATTTTTTTTTAATCTTTTTTTTTTTTCTTAAAGATTTTATTTATTTATTTGTCAGAGAGAGGGAGAGAAAGCAAGCACAGGCAGACAGAATGGCAGGCAGAGGCAAAGGGAGAAGCAGGCTCCCTGTTGAGCAAGGAGCCCGATGTGGGACTCGATCCCAGGACGCTGGGATCATGACCTGAGCCGAAGGCAGCTGCTTAACCAACTGAGCCACCCAGGCGTCCCGAATTGTGAACTTTTAAAGGGTGGATTTTATGGTATATGAATTATATCTTAATTATAATTTTACACACACACACACACACACACACATACACACACCCAAATCATTAGGATGAAAAGATGTCACTTAAAAGACTGTAGGAAATGTTTCAGTGTTTGGGCTCTGTTTATCTAAAATAGACTTCTTCCCAGCCTTGAAATTGAGTTTACTGAGCCTTATTTAAATGAATTCTTTTATTTCATATTTATCTTCTTTCTGGAACTTATTAGGGATAAATTATTTGAAGGTGACTCCTGCTGGAAACTCAAATTAGATGAATAAAAATCAAATACAGTAGTTGCTTTTCTCTGTTTTTCATTTAGAATGAAGATGATACCCGAGCCAATGACAGCAAGAAACCCAAAACAGAGGACAAGAATTTGGCAGGTCACAAGCCATCCAGCAACAGAGAGTACGTCCCCAAAACATGTCACGTGTGTTAATATGTGTATGTCATTTGCCGTTGGGTACTTTGTAATGTGCTCTATATGTCATGTCCATGTAGATGTTGTACATATACCAACCAGTAGTAGAGGAGGGAGCTGTTAGCTAATTGCTGTTAGCTAATTGCAATGGAAAGTTTTTTTAAGATTCAGTCTCTTCTTCCTTTCTTCTTTCTGTAGTGGAGTAAGGTTGAGTACAGGATAAGAATTAAAGTTTTACCACTTTCTGGCTAGATGATAAGCTTATCTGGATCTGTCAAGAGACCAGTTTCTAACTTAGGAACTTCGTATCTTCATCATTCATCTTCTCATTTATGTAACCAGTATTTATTGAATACTTGTGTGGCAGGCCAACATTAAGGTACTGGGTATACATACAGCCAGGGGGTGGAAAACAGGTAAGATGCCTGTCCTCATGAAATGTACACTCTTACTTTGTTTTGTAGAAATCATATGTCCTAATACTTAAATAGGGAGAAATAAATTTGTCTTGAAAGCAGGCAGAGAGAAATAGAAAAAAATCCATCACCCCCATATGATGGTGTTAGAGAAATGAAGGCTTTTGTTTGATTTGGCAGGTCATCTAAACAAAGTTCTGCAAAAGAAAAGGATTTGTTGCCCTCTCCCACGGGGCCTATTCCCTCAAAAGATCCAAAAACAGAGCATGGCTCTCGGAAGAGGACTATTAGTCAGTCATCTTCTTTAAAGTCAAGTAATAATAGCAACAAGGAGAATAGTGGCAGCAGCAAAAACAGTTCCTCCACATCAAAGCAGAAGAAGACTGAAGGGAAGACTTCCAGTAGCTCTAAGGAGGTCAAGGTAAGGCATTGGGAGTGTGAGCCTTTTGAAAAGCAATCTCATTGCCTTAGGAATTCTCTGAGGTGGCATTGTGCTTTGATGATCTTGTAAATCTCTCATTAAATTTATAGGCCTGTGGGGCACCTGGGTGGCTCAGTGGGTTAAAGCCTCTGCCTTCGGCTCAGGTCATGATCCCAGAGTCCTGGGATCAAGCCCCTCGTCTGGCTTTCTGCTCCGCAGGGAGCCTGCTTCCTCCCCTCTCTCTCTGCCTGCCTCTCTACCTACTTGTGACCTCTCTCTCTCTCTGTGTCAAATAAATAAAATCTTAAAAAAAAAAAAAAATTATAGGCCTGTGCATTTTTACTCTCAAAATGTCATAATCTTGATACTAACGTATGCAGTTGACCTGAGTCTGTGAAAGCAGTACTTCACCTGGCCACGTGCATATTAAGACAGAAACCCATAATTGGAAAAGTTGATTTTGGAAGAAAGTAGTCGGTTATGATCTAATTATAAAGGGCTCCACTTCTTATGGTTGAGTTGTCTGTGATTTGAAGTTGGCTTTGGATTTTTTAGAATTAGATTTTATAAGCAAGTGTATTACATAAAGTGATAAAGCAGCCAATCTGGCTTTGATTCATGGAGAGAAAATTCTTCAGCTGAGCTAGTACTGGAACTATTCCTGGAGCATGATCTTAATATAGGGGACTGTTCTTCATGTTTTATGGGGGAGAAGTGGATCATAGACGTTCTTTCAAGGCTGTACTTTATTAGACTTTCACCCTCACTTTATCTACCAGTTTATTTACATTATTTTCTGAACTGATCAGGAGCAAACTCTGACAAAATTAAGAAAACACCTAGATTTTTAAGGATATAATTTACTGGATTGTTATTTGTGACTTGAGTAAGCAAAGGTTTAAGAGTTGAAAAAATTCACCATTAAAGATAGTTACTCATGCTTATTAAATGTGGCAGTTTAATGAAGTCTTTAAAACTGAGGTGATTTTAACTGTGAACAACTGCTCAAATTGAGATATACAGATGGCTTTTTCTCCACATGGACACCCTTACGTAGTAGTTTAGAGGGTTAGTCCTAGTGTCCTTAAGGACCCTGAGTGTCCTCTTGGCCTCCTTCACCGTCCCAGTTCTGTGTCTACCTGCTAACTGGCTCTTTCTCCATTTTCCATATTTCACCTATGGGATTTGAGGCCTGAATGCTTATTTCTTAAAATTTCATACCATTCTCTCTCTGTCTTTTTTTTTTTTTTTTTTTAAGATTTTTATTTATTTGACAGAGCACAAGTAGGCAGAGAGGCAGGCAGAGAGAGAGAGGAGGAAGAGGCAGGCTCCCTGCCGAGCAGAGAGCCCGATGTGCGGCTCGATCCCAGGACCCTGGGATCATGACCTGAGCCGAAGGCAGAGGCTTTAACCATTGAGCCACCCAAGCGCCCCTCTCTTTGTCTTTTTTAAAGATTGATTTATTTGTGGGCATCTGGGTGACTCAGATGGTTAAGCACCTGCCTCAGCTCAGGTCATAATCCCAGGGTTCTGGGATTAAGCCCCTTATCAGGCTCCCTGCTCAGCGGGGGGCCTGCTTCTCCCTCTGCCTCTCCTCTGCCTGCCAGTCCCCAGACTTGCATGCTCTCTCTCTCTATCAAATAAATAAAATCTTTTAAAAATATATATTTATTTGAGACAGAGGGAGTGTGTGCCCGAGTTGGGCCAGGGGAGAATTTTAGGCAAACTCCCTGTTGAGCACAGAGCCCAATGTGGGGCTGAATCCAACGACCCCAGGATCATGACCTGAGCTAAAATCAAGAGTCAGAGGCCTAACTGAGCCACCCATGTGTAACCCCCTTCTCTCTTTAAATACATTCTTTAAGTGAGCTCACCTGTTTGTTTGGGTTTTTGCTCTCATAGGTAAAACTGTGTCTCCTCTTTATTGGTTTGTCAGGTCCTTGAAAGCAGGGATTTGTATCTTGTTTTGTGTTTTCTCCATTGCTGCTTAGCTTACTGGGTAATCAGGAAATATTTGTTGGATCAAATGTAGTTATTTGGTACTCTGTTGTTACTGAGAGAATATAAAATATAATCCCTGACCACTTTGATTTCAAGATCTTAGGGCTTTTAACAATTACTAAAATCATTAATGTTAGTCTTGGCAATTTCCAGTTTAGGCAATTATAAATGGGTTTATTAAAGAGAATCTGTAATTTAGTTGGAAGATATGCTTTTTCTTATTTTAGCTAAAGGAAAATTACATATAATGGAAAACCAAAATTACATATAATTTTTATTTTGTTTTTTTCTGCATATTTGCTCATATTATCAGATATCTGAAATATGGTTCCATAAAGTTGTTTGTTACAGTCTCTTACTATGCTTTTGGTATCTCTAATATCTCCACTTAGGTTCCCCTTTTGTTCTTAATATTAGTTCTCTGTGCCATTTCCCTTTTTCCTTGATCAGTCTCATCAGAGGCTTATTAGTTTTACTTGTCTTTTCAGAAAATAGCCTCTGTTTTACATGTTGATTCTTTGAAGTTTATTTTTGTTTTCTATTTCATTAACTTACAATCTTTATGATTTCCTTTCTTTTTTTTTTAAGATTTTATTTTTATTTATTTGACAGAGATCACAAGTAGGCAGAGAGGCAGGCAGAGAGGCGGGGGGGGGGGGGGGGGAGGGGAAGCAGGCTCCTTGTTGAGCAGAGAGCCCGATGTGGGGCTCCATCCCAGAACCCTGGGATCATAACCTGAGCCAAAGGCAGAGGCTTTAACCCACTGAGCCACCCAGGCGCCCCTATGATTTCCTTTCTTACTCTTTCTTTTTGCTTTGCTATTCTATTTACTGACTTTTAAAAATGGATACTTAGCTCATTAATCTTTAAATTAGTTTTAAGCCTTTTTTTCTTTCTCTAATATAAGCAGTTAGGCTAAATTATTTCCTCTATATACTACTAACATGCCTCCTACAAGAATAACTCCGTTTAAAATCTTTTCTAATTTCCAGGGTGATTTTATCTTTGACCCATGGGTTATTAAAAGCATGTTAGTAAAAACAAAAACAAAAACAAAAACAACATATTAGTCAATTTCCAAAAATACTGAGATTTGCTAGTAGTCTTCTGATTCATGTTGCTACCTTAATTGCATTGGGGCTTGAAAGTAATCTTCATAGTAACAGTCTTGAAATTTGTTAATAAGATTTGCTTTATGAGAGTATGGTATATGGTAGATTTTTGTAATGTTTTGTTAGCAAAGAATGTGTATTCTGCATATATTGCAGACACAGAATCTATGTAATTCAGTTAGATTAATCATCTTTCAAACCTTCTTTATGCTGCTGTTTTTGATGACTTTGTCCTTTTGTTCATTTTTCCACAAACATACAAGATTTGTCTTTTTTTTCCCCTCTTTCTTCTGCCAGTTCTTTTTAACTGAGATACATTTGATACATAACACATTAGTTTCAGGTGCACACTATGATCCAATATATGATATATTGTGAAATGCCCACTACGGTAATTTTAGTTAACCTCCTTAACCACACAGTGATTTTACAAATCCCATGCATATAATTTTTATATAAGAAAAGTGTGTTAATTTAGAGATTTTCCCAATATTTAAATTTTGTTTCCTGAAGTAAACTCAACTTACTCAAGGAATTTTGTTATTTATTGTACATATATCATTGGATTTGATCAGGTAATATTTGTTTTGGATTGTTGCATCTGTGTTAATGAATAAAACAAGTCTGATGTTTTAAAAAAAAGAAAAAAGAAAAGTGTGTTAAAATACGTAGACAATTTCTGAATGTAATTTTAGTAATTTCAGTTTTCCTTCAGCATAATTAGGCAATTGTAGAAGTACTTAGAAAACATAGGGGGAAAACTGGCCTAGTAATGTTACATTCCATCATAATATGCTGGAAGCCATTTCAGAAACATGGGAACTTGACTGTAGAGAGCATAGTATTTTCTCAAATCCCAAGGCTTTTATTTTCATTCCTTGATTGGGTAGAACTGAAAAGCTGTTATCATTTAAGAAAAGAAATGGTTTATGGTTCCTTTTCAGTAGATTTTTGAGCACAAGCAGTGAAATTATATATTAATTGGGTTTTTTAATGTTGAAACATGCATTCATAGGATACATTCTGCTTACTTGTGTTTTGTTGTGGAAAATGTATGTAGGGAAACAGTTGAAAAGACAGGCTCTCAGTCCCCACATAAAGGGCTATGTTGATAGGAGGTGTAATAAAGTTTAAGAAAGTGTCTAACCTTTTAAAATGTGACAGATCTGGATTTAAAGTCCAAATTCCAGGAATGCCACTTAAAAGCTGTTCGAATTTGGGTGAGTTACCCTCCTTGACATTGCTTTTTATTTTGTCCGCAAAGCAGTATACCTTCCAATAAGGTTGTGGAAGGATTAATGACTTTGCTAAGTACCTAGTTAACTTAGTGCCTGGTAAGTAGTAAGCACATAGTAAGCGTTAGATCTTATTATTGCTGTTTTCATTGACCAGTAATTATCGGTAAATTTTGTCTTAAGCAGTACTCCTGTTCTCAGAGTAGGTTGTATCTTCCTTAGGTTTTACCTAGTGTCTAGTTCATTTTCTGGTACATAGTAGACCTCTGCTATTAGAATGAATATTTTTGGTTATATAAAATGGACCTGTTCTGTAAAAAGGGTTTTTATATTCTGAAATTTAAAAATTTTGGAACAAGGAAATTAATTACTAAAGGCAGTGGAATTTTGTTCCCTTTCTACTAGTGGCTCAAAAAATATTTTCAGTTTCGTTTTAATCACCTCAGAATTTTCAACATGCATACTTTTCCAACATTATGTACTTTCAACATTATATATTTTTTTGGTCAGGAAAAGGCTCCAAATAGCTCCTCTAACTGTCCTTCATCTACACCAACTCCTGATGCTTCTAAGCCTCGGAGAACAAAGCTTGCCTTTGATGACAGGTGAGAGAAATGTTTTTTTTATGCATTGGAGAAATCATTCCAGTCAGCATATAAGAAACTGGTATAAATTCCTGTCAGTGACCAGAAGAATTCATACTTGTGGTGTGCTCCATAGAACATTCAGATTTTAATTTGAAAGGCACTCTACTAGTCCAGGTACAATTCCTTTTAACTGAGCTCTATGACTCCTAGGGGATGCGAGTAAGGTGCCTTCAAGTAGAACCTGACTGCTGCTGGTACCCTGTTTAACATGGCGGCTTTCTTAAATAAGTAGAGGAGTGTTGGGGTTTTTCGTCCATTTTGTTAAAAGGTTATTTCTCTTACCCACACATTGCTTCTATTCCAAATCTTTCAAACAACTTGGGAAAATTAGCATTTAATACTAAGGAGCTTGATCTCTATTTTCCTAAGTAGAAAATTTGTCATGAGTTGGCCAACACAAATTATGCTCTTAACCCAATAAAAACATTTGTCAGAAAACCTGGAACTGAATGTTTAGTAATGGGTCATTTTTTTTACTTGAAGACATGAAAACTGAGGGATGCTAGAGAGGAAAATGGACAAGTAATATCTTATGAAAACATTTACTGTTTTATTTACTATAAAAATTTACATTGCAGAAATTATTCAGCAGACCATTATTTACAAGAAGCAAAAAAGCTGAAGCACAATGCCGATGCATTGGTATGTAAACATTCTGACATTTATTTATTTAATCAAATTGACTTAAATTTTCATTTATTGTTTGTTCTCATAGTACCTCAGTGTATCTCTCATTACCCTTATTCTCCTTTCTTCAGTCTGATAGGTTTGAGAAAGCTGTATACTATCTTGATGCTGTGGTATCTTTCATTGAATGTGGGAATGCATTAGAGAAAAATGCTCAGGAATCCAAATCCCCATTCCCTATGTATTCAGAGACAGTGGAGCTCATCAAGTAAGTGGGAAAACTTGGCTGCTATATCATTGGCACTATTACTTCTTTGGCTCATCTAGGAAGGGGCTGATACAGCTGTATACAGTAAAGCTGTGAAGGATCTTAATCCTTTATTGTCCTGGGATAAGGAGAATTAGATATTTCAAGGGGTATTTATATAAGCCTTTGTTTAGGTTGGGTTCTAATGTTCTGAGGACTAAGGAAGTCCTAAGATCAAGGTGAAGTACTATGTTTTGTGTAATTTGTTTGTTGCTTTAACTCACAGATACACTATGAAGCTAAAGAATTACTTAGCCCCTGATGCTACAGCTGCAGATAAAAGGCTCACGGTACTTTGGTAAGTGTTGTGTTCCAGCCTCTGCTAGATGATAGGCTGTTCCCTAAGAAATTAGGCTGTTTATGCCCTTCTGAATGTTATCCTTGATTCGGCCTTTCATAACCCAGACATAAATCTATTCTTGATGGGTAAAGTAGAAAATAAGTCAAAATTCCTACTGAAAGACTTTTAGTTGTTGTCAGTCTCTGATCCATCGTACTCATGGCAAAAGCCTTGGTAGGGTAGGACTGACGATAGAACTCCCCCATGTCTCACATGGTCCCTTTTTCAGGCTCTTCTTTCAGTATCCTCTCTCGTTATTCACATATCCTATACCGTCCCTTAGGGAGCACATGTTTAGCTTATTAAGAGTAACGAATGTGGCTTGTTGGCTTAGTTCCAGGGCAATATTATCAGATCGTTTTTTGAAAGTATTTACTTTACCTGGCACTGGCTTTAACAGCTAGGAATGTAGCTGTGGATAAACTGACAGGGTCTTTTTGTCATAGAGTCTAGTATCTAGTGTGAGGAGACACAAATTAATCAAATCGTCACTCACACAAGTATATGCATTCAGCACTTTGAAAGAAAAGTATAATAACTATAAAATTTTGAGTAGAGTATAGAGACACCTGGTCTTCAAATAGAGGGGATATGTGCAAGGGCTGGATGGTGGAAAGAAACTGGCAACTATCAAGGAACTAAAGGAACTACACATAAAGACCAAGGAGAAGTGAAAGTGACTGGAGAGGTAGGCAGTGGTGAACGTGCAAAGCGTTTGCAAGCCATTGTAAGGTTCCCATATGTTGCCTCAGATGCATAGTTGAGTTCCCTAGTTTTTGTCGTTGAATTTCAGTTATTTATAATTTGATCTAGAGATTCTGCTCCTCAGTGATTTCTTTGAATGCATATGTTATAATGACATGTTGGTGTCTTGTGGGTGAGGTTTTGATTTTTGATGGTCAGCAAATAGGAGACTAGTCCTAAGGCTCTTCCCCTTCTTTTGGTATGTACCATAATCAGAACACAGCCTCCAATTTTGCCTGAGAATTAGTGTCATTGACCTTATGCCATGGTCTGTTCACATGAGCCAGTCCTGTGCTCTTGGACAATACAGAAGTTGTCTATGCATATGTGGTCAGAGTCCACTGTGCTGGTAAATAAGCTACCCTTTTCCATTGGCTAGCCTGCGATGCCAGTCTTTGCTGTACCTGAGGCTGTTCAAACTGAAGAAGGAAAATGCTCTGAAGTACTCAAAGACACTGACGGAGCATCTGAAGGTAAGTGTAGAAACAAGGAAGGTCCCTGTCCTAGGGGACAAGATTTGTTGGTGAACTTGAAAATAGGTTTGAAACTTCTTGGAAAGTTTTTAAATGTACATATATCTGATTGTAGAATCTTTGTAGCCATACGCAGTAGCTCTTCCTGGCATTTCTTTCTTTTTTTTTTTTTTTTTTTTTAAGATTTTATTTATTTGTCAGAGAGAGAGCACGCGAGCACAGGCGGACAGAGTGGCAGGCAGAGACAGAGAGAGAAGCAGGCTCCCTGCTGAGCAAGGAGCCTGATGTGGGACTCGATCCCAGGACGCTGGAATCATGACCTGAGCCGAAGGCAGCCGCTTAACCAACTGAGCCACCCAGGCATCCCTCTTCCTAGTATTTCAATGGATGGACCTCTTTCTGTCATGAGACCTAGTTTCTAATTCGCAGATGGCCTTCTGTTTTCACTACCACGCTTCCTCAGACTGTTCAGTTAGTTTCCTAAAATGTCTATGTGTTTTCCTCACACCCCCACATCAGTCTTCTTAAAATCCTGCCCTGGTTCTGAGTTCAGACTCTTCAGTAGCTTACTGTTGTTTGCCAGGTCAGGTCTGAGCTTCTTACCCGGACCTCAAGTCGTTGAGGTCTCTTTCTCCTGTTCGTTACCTAAACCTCTGCTCCTGGGAAACTATGGGTCACATCCATCCACAGCCTTTGCACAAAGTATGACTCACCTCTTGTCTGTCTGTTAACTCATTCTCTGTCTTCCAGAACCCCTAGCTCTCACCTAAATAAGGTCTTTCTGTTGCACATTTACACACACACACATTTTCTTGCTCTCGTGCTTATATTTTGGGTTCTTAAATTTGTAAAGCATCTTAAGGAGCAATTCTGGCCCAGTGTGCTCTTGAATATATTTAATACTTCAGAAGTAGTATTTTTTTAATTACGTACATCTTATTTTTTCCACAGAATTCTTATAATAATTCTCAAGCACCATCACCTGGCTTGGGAAGGTAGGTAAATTTTAGTCTATAAAATATTTTTTGTGACAAAATGGATTTATTTTTGTGTAAAAGCAGGATGGGTGGGGTCCAATTTCTAGAAATGAAAAGATGACAATTAAAAAAAATTAAAACCATCTCTAATAAAGTATTTTTTAAAGTCTTCATTTTTCCTCTTTATTTTTTACTAAGTTGAAAATACAATGAACACAGGAGTAAGCAGGGGACATTTCACCTGTAGAAAACAGTTTTTTGACAGCACCTCAGTCCTTCTCAGAGTTTAATTTATACAACTAGTTGGGTTTTTATCATTGAGCTTATCTTTATTTTACTCAGGTCTCGATACTGACAGAAATAAGTAACAGTGGCATGATTGTGGTTTCTCCTCCATCCCCAATCATCCCCCAAAAGGAGGACAATTACCACGACAGCTTTTGTTTTGTAATTTTTTTCTGTTCAGTTATTATTTTTATGTTAAATGACTTTCTGTCTTTGCTCTTATGTATTTTCTGAACCAAATTTATAGTGCTGAAAGAGAAGATAAAAAAATATTCACAATAAATCACTTTTGTTCCCCCAACTTTTGTTTCATTTTCTTTTTTTTTATGGTCTTGGGCACTTCCACAAATTTTAGTACTGCTGAAATGAACTTCCCTGTTTCTTAGGACACACCAATCAGGTGTGTCCTAAGAAATATTTAATGGACAGGAAGACTGAGATAATTGCAGTTGAATGAAAAAGCTGAACCTCTTTGTCAGCTTTGAATAACTTGGTTAAACTAGGAAATTACCAGAAATAATGGAGTTCAAAATAAGACATCCCTGTCTACTACCACAATTTTCTTGTGTTAAAATGCAAATTCCTCCCAACTTTCTACAAAACAACTTGAAAAGTACCTACTTACCTGCCAGAATAGATGGAAAGTGTGTCCAGTTAGGAGTGAGGTGAACTGCTGCTCTCAAGGTGTGTGACTTCCTCAGTTCTTTGCTGTCTTTTGTTCTGTTGCCATTCATTAAAACAAAGAGTCCAGATACAATGATTCACCATGGGCTTTAGTGAGCTAAATACTTAGAAGAGATTGTACTTCTGTGCAGGCTCTTCTAGTTTAAAAAAGTCTTTAAATTTTAAAAGCCTTCATGGATGAAGAGCCAGTAGAACATGGGTTTCATCATGTTCACCACATTCACATGAATAAGTTTCCTGTTTCTCTCTGTGTAGCAAAGCTGTTGGGATGCCTTCCCCTGTTTCTCCAAAGCTGTCGCCCGGCAATTCCGGAAATTACTCTTCTGGGGCCAGTAGTGCTACAGCAAGTGGTTCTTCTGTGACCATTCCACAGAGGATCCACCAGATGGCAGCCAGCTATGTTCAAGTTACGTCCAACTTCCTCTATGCCACTGAAATTTGGGACCAAGCTGAGCAGCTTTCCAAAGAGCAAAAAGGTAGGAAGTTCTCTAGAGAAACTTTGAAGGATGAAATTGTTGGAAGAGCTTTTATGATCTAATTAAGTGTCTGATCTGCATTTAGTTTATTAGGTAGTCTAGAGTTGACAGTAAAGCATTTCCTAATCACCATTGCTTACCAGTCATACCGAATGTATGGAGTTTGGTAGAAATGCCTCTCACTGTACCAGTGATGCACACAAAACTAAAAACAGCTTTTGCTCTAGGACATATGTGCCTTTGTTCTCGGCACATTAAGTGCAGCTTCAATTATAAAAATAATAAAATACCCATTCTATTTTAGGGTGGTTAACAGCCCTTGGCTTAGGCATACAATTACATGCAGACATCTTGTACATATGAGATGTCTAATATATAAGAAATCACATTCAGGGGCACCTGGCTGGCTCAGTTGCAGGAACATGTGACTCTTGGTCTTGGGGTCATGAGTTTGAGTCCCATGCTAGGTGTAGAGATTACTTTAAAAAAAAAAAAAAATTCATGCTGGAAAATTGGAAAACTTGTGTGATAAAGGAGACAACAAAATAAATCAGTTTCTAGCATTCTTCAATATTAGGTTATGTGACGCTTTTGTACCTTAAGTTTGTTATCTCCCAAACTAAGAACACTGATAATTATAAAGTATTTAAAGGTCCCAGAGAAGAATCACTATATTGTACACTGAAATAAATGGTAACACCATGTTACCTATACTGGATTTTATTTTATTTATTTTTGTAAAGAGCGTGCACGCATGTGAAGCGTCTCGGGGAGGGGGAGAGAGGCAGAGGGAGAAGGAGAAAGAGAATTCCAAGCAGGCTCCACACCCAGTGTGGAGCCCCAAGTGGGGCTTAAACTCATGACCCTGAGATCATGACCTGAGCCAAAAATCAAGAGTCAGACACTTGACCGACTGAGTCACCAGAGCGCCCCAACTATAGTAGATTTTATTTTATTATTATTTTTAAGATTTTATTTATCTGTTAGAGAGAGAGAGGCAGTGAGAAAGGGAATATAGGCACAGAGAGTTGGGGGGGTGGGGAGAAGCAGGCTTCCCTCTGAGCAGGAAGCCCGATGTGGGGCTCCATCCCAGGACCCTGGGATCATGACATGAGCCAAAGGCAGATGCTTAACTGACTAAGCCACCCAGGCACCCCTATATTGGGACTTTAAATTTAAAAATAAGTAAATAAAGGATCCTAGGGAAAAGTACTAGATAAACACCATCTTATTTTCATAGTTGTTATTAGCGAATGTGTGTGTGTGGCAGCTGTTCAGATAGACCCTTTGTAGAGAAACACTACGCTGGTCCATCAGGTGTCCTTTTTTCACAGAGTGTATTTAAATATGTGTAATATAAACAGGTAATGAGATGAAGATGAAGATTCTTATCCCTAAGGAATGATAATGGTGAGAGAGAGGTAGAAGAGGAACCTCGGCATCTAACATAAAATTGTCCTGAAAACCTAATTCTTTCCTAAAATTTTAAATATTGTCACTATTGCTCAGGAAAGGTTACAAAAGCAGGAATTCTTACTAAATCACTCCTGCTTTACTTTCCATTTTTCTTCCCGATGCCAGTTTTCTAGCCTTGTTTTTCTTTGTCCTTTCATTCTCTTTGTCCTTTCACTTTTACTTTTTGTGTGGTACTTTATAATGTTAACTAAAGGAAAGATAATGGCATAATGATCCCTGAGCATCTTTCATTCAATACATTTTCCTAATCTTGTTTCACCTCACCCTCTCTCTGAATCATACTTTTCTTGCCCCA
This sequence comes from Lutra lutra, assembly GCF_902655055.1. Classification (NCBI taxonomy): domain Eukaryota; kingdom Metazoa; phylum Chordata; class Mammalia; order Carnivora; family Mustelidae; genus Lutra; species Lutra lutra. The sequence goes on along the minus strand of NC_062282.1, from coordinate 72,258,404 downwards.
CCAGAGTATTTAAAGCATTTCCCCTGAACATACTTAGGTGTATGCATCGTTGGGTGATACGGATTTTTCAAGGACATGATCATCATGCCTTTTTTTTTTTTTTTTAAGATTTTATTTATTTATTTGACAGACAAAGATCACAAGTAGGCAGAGAGGCAGGCAGAGAGGTGGTGGGGAAGCAGACTCCCTGCTGAGCAGAGAGCCTGATGCGGGGCTGGATCCCAGGACCCTGGGATTGACCTGAGCCAAAGGCAGAGGCTTTAACCCATTGAGCCACCCAAGCTCCCCATCGTCATGCCTTTAACACAGCCACCAAAATTAACAGAAATTCCTTTCTATCACCTAATACCTAGTCTATCATCCAATTTTCCTGTTATTGCAAATATGTCTTTTTTTTTTTTTTTTTTTTCTTTACTGTTTGTTTTTAACAGGATCCAAACATTCCTTCATCAGTGCCTGAAGTCTGTCTCCTTCTTCCAGGTCTTGGTGTTTGGGGGAATGGGGCACTGTGCCATTTATGTTGAGGAGGAAATGAGTCCTATTATGGATTTGACTGATTGCTTCCTCTTGGTATCGTTTAGCTTGCTCCTCTGCCCCCCTTATTTCCTTCATACTGATAGTTACATTTTGAGACTTAATTAGATTCAGGTTTTTAACATTTTATAGGCGCTGCTCTAGATCTCCTATTATTGATATTATTGAGGCATTCAATTATTGGTTGTCTCTTGTTTAGTGATACTTGGATTTGGCCATTGACACAATCCAGGTGGTTTCAGCCTGACCCAGTTTGATGTAAGATTCCCTATTAAACTTTAACTTAGGTTATTACTTACATCCATTATTTACATCCATTATTGCACTAGGAAATAGGAATTTTCAGGGCACCTGGGTGGCTCAGTCGATTAAGTGTCTGGCTCTCAATCTCAGCTCAGGTCATGATCTCAGGGTCATGAGTCCAGGTCCCACATTGGATTCTACTTTAAAAACAAACAAACAAGGGGTGCCTGGGTGGCTCAGTGGGTTAAGCCGCTGCCTTCGGCTCAGGTCATGATCTCAGGGTCCTGGGATCGAGTCCCACATCGGGCTCTCTGCTCAGCAGGAAGCCTGCTTCCCTCTCTCTCTCTCTCTCTGCCTTCCTCTCCGTCTACTTGTGATCTCTCTCTGTCAAATAAATAAATAAAAAAATCTAAAACAAACAAACAAAAAGGAAACAGGAATTTTCTATTCTGCTATTGCACCTGCACTTATTTTCTGGAATTCTATAAAAAAGACCCTTTTCGGGGCGCCTGGGTGGCTCTGGGTTAAAGCCTCTGCCTTCGGCTCAGGTCATGATCCCAGGGTCCTGGGATCGAGCCCCGCATTGGGCTCTCTGCTGAGTGGGGAGCCTGCTTCCCTTCCTTTCTCTCTGCTTGCCTCCCTGCCTACTTGTGATCTCTGTCAAATAAATAAAATCTTTAAAAAAAAGACCCTTTTCTCCTCCTCTTTGATTGCTTCTATTTGAGTAGGCCCAGGTGTTTATCATGAGAATGATCCCTTTTTCTCTGCATGTATAAAAACTCTTCTTTCTGAGTCCTACATCCCTCTCTTTTCTCCCAAAATTGCATCGGGATCAAATGTTAGGATACTGTCCTTCCTTCCTCTTCTTTGCACCCATGTCACATGCAGATCAGCCTTTATTTGGTCACACAGGAAGAATCCTTCCATGTCCGTCCTTTGCATTTTTTAACTATACTATCTAAAACATGGGATAATTTATCAGTGTTGCATGGCATATGATTACAGCAAAAAGTTTGTCATAAATGTCTAATCTCACAGGAGCTCTTACGGGGAACAGTTCAAAGAACTTTTTGTATCACTTGCTTCCTACACAAAAACAGTACATACTGTTTCCAGTAATAGTACAATGTAGTACATTGTCTCCATTTTAGTAATGTGTGCTCCATATTAGCAGTCGATAATTTCCATCAGTGGAATTCTGCTTTTATGTATAACACTTAATTCCTAACCATACAGTCTGTTGGAAAAGTTTCATGACTTAGGCAAAATACTGGAACTTGAAAGACAGACTGTGGGTTGGTTTGTTCTAAAACAGGGGCGGTCATCATTGTAGTGCAGGAGGGAGTGTTTTTTTTTACTTCATTTGACTACTGTTTTAGAATCTAGCCTAAACTTTTAAAGCAGCATTTTAGGAGACTGTGTACATCATTTAATGACTGGTTTTGGTTTTCTAGAATTCTTTGCTGAACTGGATAAAGCGATGGGCCCTCTCATCTTTAATGCGAGCATCATGACAGACCTCGTTCGATACACCCGCCAGGGACTGCACTGGCTTCGCCAGGATGCTAAGCTGATATCTTGAACTGAGCACATTCTCGTTGCCTCTGATTTTCTCCACAACACTGTGTCACATCACAAAGGAAAACTGCCATAACATGCCACCTAGTCGACACTAAGAATGAGGAATGGTTTTCTCCTCCCTGGTTCATGTGTTGTTGTTATTTATAACCCAAAGCCACGATGTCAGTTGACCCCTTTAATATTCCCAATATGAAAAGTTACTTAAATGTTTTTAAATCTGCAGCACATTGATAAGATGGTGTCAGTGATCTGTAATAAGATTGAAATTCCAATTGCAATTCATAACTAATCAATTGAAATTCTATTTATTTTATTTTTTTAAGTTCCCAGATTGGGGCTAGTATAAAACTTAGTTATTTCTGCCTATAAATATACTTTGTTGAACATTAAGTGTAAATTTAAGGTAGGCATTTTTTATTTATATACTTGGGGAGCTTTGTTACCTAATGTCTTTTTGTGGTAGCTCTTCTCAGAGTAAGAGTTGGTTCATCTAAAATATGGACATGTTCTTTCTGTACCTACTACCTGATATTATTTTAAATCTTAACTACAGTTTTATTGCAGAATTTATGCTTAGTATTAAGGATATTCTACACATGAAAAATCATTTAAATATGAGAAGATGGCATTCTACAGATAGAAGATGAAATGCGTCTGAGTTGGTATGCATTATGTCAAGAACTGTGAATGTGTTAATAACACTATAGCAATCACAAGGTGACTATAGGTTGCATTTAATGCATTACAAAAGAGGGCAGGCAAACTTTCTAGGAGAAGGATATCATGTGAAGGGTTTCATAAAAGGACAATCTTGAACTTCATGGATTGTATTAAAATCGTGTGTTCTTTTTTATTGCTAATAATTTGACAGTTAATTGAAAAAGCGTAAGTTACTTTGGAACAAAGGATGATTCCCCCTCCTGAGGGTTGCTGCTTACGTCTCTTTCAGTGATGATGTTTGAAGGGTTGACTCTCTCTTCAGAATTCTTATTTGTAAACTGTTTTTGCCACACTAGATCATGATGCTCTTAAGGGAGCATGCAGTGACTGATGCAGGAGTGGGCTGGAGCTTTGCTACGTGTGCTTTTGCTATACAATTTAAGGTATAATGCCTGAGCTAGAGATGAAGTTCTCCTTTTAAACTTGTCTTGTACTGACTCCCTTTGTATTATGAAGGCCCTCACCTATGATTTATATTTCTGATGGGATGAGAAAATTCACACTAGAAAAGTTCCTAATTTGGTTCAGTGTTAGCTCTCTTGGGAAGGGAAGGGGAGGGGAGCAAGGGTAGCGCTTAAGCCAGCTCTGTAAGAGTTGTATATCAAAGTACCTTTCCCTGTAAGGTGCATATCGGAGTCAAAGGTGAGAAATGTACCCTCTGTCATGCCCCTGTCATGTGCCCCTATCATGTCTGGTGTGCCTTAAATCTTACCTTTGAATGAAAACTCTATGGATTGTTTACAGATATTTTACACTAGGACCAGATCACCCAGTATGGTTGGTCTTTGGCAGTAGTAATGTTCAGTTCTCTTTCTTTATTAATCTTCCTTTAGGGTCACATAAAGATGAATTAGTTTAGAAAAGCTAATGCTTTGGTACATGACTTAGTCTAATTGGGTAATGGCTGCTCCAAAAAAATTGTTTGTCTTTCTCCCCATTCCAAAAATGAATTCATCCAATCAGAAAAGAAGATTGCCCTGCTGTTTATAGATGATTGCTAAGGTTTGAAGTGGGAAAGAAAGGATAGAATATCTCCCAAGCAAGTGGTGCGGTGAATCCTCTGTATAGGAGTCTTTTTTTACATTTATTTCTGAAGCTAATGAACCTTCGTTGTCCTGTGGCTTCATATTTACAGAACTTTTTAACTGCCCTGTACCTCAGGTGATTTTTGCATGTCACTGGGGATTAGAATCCAGAAATTATGCTGAAATTAATCTTTTTCTCTTGGAGACATTGCCTCTGAAATCTTGCTCTAACTTATGTATGTTTTAGGAACAGTTTTCCTTAAGAGGACAACTTCTCAGTGATTAGGGTAGTTATTCGATGAGAGACTTGACCCTGTTGATCAAGTAGCTGTATGTCCTGTCCTCTGATTGCTCTTACTCTGATTCCTTACTTTGCAGTGAGGTCTTAGAAGTGGATAAAGCTTTCAGCCACAGCAGCGAGCAGGGCACCTCTGAGTTCCAGTGTATTCTAATCTCTTGTGTGTCCTGAAAGGCAGCAGGAGTGTTTCTGGGGTCACACTGATATTTTGTTAAAACATAGTTTCCTGCATGTTTTATGGTGCTGTTCTAAGTTAATTTTCTCTCTGGAACTGTGTTAAGTCTTTGGGAATAAATTTTTCAAGCTTTTCATTGTGGAGGGATTTTCCCACCAGGTGGTAATGGGCAGTGGATCAAAATCCTGTCCTAAATAATTGAATTTTCAATGTCATAGTCTATGGAAACACCACTCCCTTTCCTCTGTGTCCATCTCCTCAAAAGTTTTCTGTGTCTTCCATCTGCTCCAGTGCATACTTTGGACTCCCTTTGTAGGCCACCATTCCTCCTTCCTCAATAGGTGTCTTCACTGTTCTCTGACCATTTAAAACTGAATTTGAAAGTGGCTAAAAACTTAACTTCGTCTGAGACTTGTACTTAATATATAGTTAATTATAGAAATAGCAGCTATTTAAAAAATCACTCTGTTGACTGCTTTTTAAGACCACACTTGTATGCCAGGAGGCAGCAGCCTACGCCCCTGGACTCTTCACAGGCAGCCAGTGAACAGTGGATGAAGTCACGTGGTAATACCACCCAGCCTGGGCTGGGCTGTAGGGAGCACTCCCCTCCAGGTGATCCACCCGCCACAGCCCAGCCTGGGTCCAGTCTTGCTGGGAGCGTTCAGCCTGTTTCTTGCTTCAGTGCCACCTTTTCCTGGGCAGGTAGCCAAGAACTAACTTTAAAAGCGATGAGTATTCCAGATAAATCTTCAGCTATAGTTGCTGAAGAGTGGAGAAGGTTGACCATCTCCTGATTTAATTCTACAGTGAAAAGGTGGTGTAGAGTAATGTGTGCATGTGCCCAACATGCCTGTGCTCTGGCTAGCTCTCCCACTGGCAGGTCCATAGGCATCTGGGCCTCACTTTGCATTCACTTGTGGCTTTATTAGATTCACTGTTGTTGTTGTTGTTGTTTTTAATTGTTGTTCGTTTCTTTTTATTAAAGAAAGGCTAATCAGCTAAATCAGACAAGCATCATTTTGTATTTAATGACAGAAACTTTGGGAACTTACTTCATTGAGTGAGCTTGCATTGTGAAGCAAGAGCCTACGGAAGGCACCTGTTCTAAATGAAAGTTCTGGTTCTGGAGGCTGGCAGCACCCTGGAGTTTCAGAGCAGCCAGTGGTCGCTTCAGTCAGTGATGCCTGATTGTGCAGAGGAGAGGTACACTGTGCACTCTTCTAGGTGTGAGGGTATGCAGCTTTGGATTTTAAAATTATGTACACATACACACTTTATATATATGTATGTATGTATGAAAACATGAAATTAGTTTGTCAACAATGTGTGTGTTTAGTATTTTAGCTTAGTGCAACTATTTCCACATTATTTATTAAATTGATCTAAGACACTTTCTTGTTGACACCTTGAATATTAATGTTCAGGGGTGCAATGTGTATTCCTTTTAGATTGTTAAAGCTTAATTACTATGATTTGTAGTAAATTAACTTTTAAAATATATTTGAGCCCTTCTGTAGTATAATAGGGCTCTTACAGGGTGGGAAGGATTTTAATTTTCCAGTTGCTAATTGAATAAAATGGCCTCATTATGTATTTTGAATTTTAGGAGTTTGCCTCTGGGTCCCAGGAACATCTAATGGGAATGACAGTTTTAGGCAGATTGTGATGATTTTTTTCTTTAAGTAAGTTGGGAAGCAAAGCATTTCACATCCATGTAGACTCCTATCACGCATATTTCCTAATTATGTGGAGCACAGATTTCATTTTGATTTTACATATTAATGTGTTGAGAGAGGCAGACGTTTTTCCAGAAACAAATAATACTGCACTTCTAAGGTTGCTATTCAGTAAAATAAAGAGAAAATTGTCAAATGATTTGGAATATGTAGAGGAAGAGGCCACATTGGTCATGTCTTTTGCGTGCTTATCTTTCACATACTCCGTGATGGAGAAATTCAGTTTAGACTTCTAGACCTTAGAATCAAGCTGGCAAGTGACCAGAAGTAAGTTATTACTAGTAGGTAAAGCACATGCTGATTCTCTTCATTTGAACCGCATGGTTAGTTAAAAAGTCACTTTCTCTAGAAAAGCAATGGAAAAATCTCTCCACCTCTTCCTTTTGATGGAATCTGGTCACAGAATAAGGCATTATAGTTAAGTCTAAACTGAGTCTTCTCGATGTTTAAGTATCCTGAAATAGCAGCCTAAAAGCAATCATTATGTAATGAAACTGACTTTAGGAATGTCAGCATTGACCTCTCTGTGCCACCATTGCTCAGCTAAGCATAAATTGCCATCCTTAAAAAAAGAAACAAAAAAGCTCTCTAAATGTGCATGGGGAAGAAAAACTCCCACCCAGAAATTCTAGTAATCTGCAGTTTTGACCTGTTACCGCTTACACGTGGGGTTTCTTTTCAGCTTTTAACCACTGGAATTTTCTACCTGCTATGTTCCTCCCTGGAAAATATGTTTGGAAATGATGCCTTTCACATCTCTGCCATGGTTATCCATACTGTTGAGTTTGTTGTTGCTGTTCAAAAAGTGTCCCCATTTTATAACTTTATGCACACACCTGGCAAATCATTGACATGAGCATTCAACAGTACTGGGGTTAGGGTGAAGCGGGGCGGGGCTTGCCACCAGAGCTGGCCCAATTGGCAATGCCTGAAAAGGCACTACTTTGGAGGACCAGATGTGAGGTTGGTTAGCACGGTTAGCACGGTTATGAAAATTTCTATCTAGCCTCCGTTTTGAATGGTTTTACGAAATTTTGTATATGGAGGATGGAAATGCTTATATATTTATTGAATCCTTTTATTTGAAATTAAAATTATTTGCTGAATAACGGTTTGATATTTGGGGAGGGTTTTGGAGGGGAAGTAATGCCACTGATAAATTAAAAGCCTTGTTGATTTTGCAGAAAGGTACTGTTAGTGTCTGATAGGATGCCTTTGTTTTTGTACATGATCCAAATCTTTGTTTTACATTTCTTTTATCCAAAATATTTAGGCATCTGACATTTTCAACCAAAATTTCAATTATATACTGTGATTTTTATTTGTTGCAATACATTAAAATTTCAGAGGTACTTTGGGGCTCAAAAGCTAGGATTTCTAAGTATGTGCATTTCACATAATAAAGCTGTTAATGGTGAGCAAAGTATTATATACTAATTAGATTTTTCCACATCTGTATAGTATATTATATGTATTTTGTGGTATTGAGATTATAGAAAGTTTAGAGTGTCAAACATGCGTTTAATGTGTATTTTTAAACAAATTTATGGCAATTAAAATATTTGGAGACAAGGGTATCACATTTCAATTTGTAAAGATCTTTTTAACTCTACTGTGTCATTAAGATGCTTTGTATAATGCCAAACCATAGCTGGAGAAACTAAGTTTAATAAATATCAAATAGATTTTCTGTATTAAAGTTTATAAACACTGTGCTCTTTAAACTTCTTCAACTCTTACTTTGCCTTTTCAATGTAATTTCTGTTTTGTACCTTAGTGTCCACTGCTACTCTGCCTGAAAAATCTGGACCCCCAGTCCAGCTCTCATTTCCTGATTACAGAAATTCTGCACTTGATGGCCATGCATCCTTTTGCATAGACCAGGTTGCCCTCCTCCAGCAGAAATCCAAAAAAGTCTTTTCTGCTGTTCTTGGGGGCTTGGGTTTTTATTGTTTTATTAAACTAGATTCTTCTTCCAGTTCTGCCTTCAGTTAAGTCCTAGACAAATGTGGGCACATCATCAGGTCACAAATGCCAGTCCATCTCTGACAACTCACTGAAGAGTTCTGACACGGAGTGAAGGACTAGGATCAGGGCCAGGGCCACAGCATGTGAACTTGCCAAGGCTAAACACGTGGCTATTAGGAAACTTGTCTTTCAGCCTCTCATCGTGTTCTTTGTTTCTTTGGAGGTTCTAGCAGGGGAGCGCAGCTACTCGTATACCCTTGACCGAAGAACGGTCCTCTCCTCTATCGGGGAAGGTCGTCCTCTTCGACCGAGCGCGCAAATTCGGGAGGGCCGCACATGGAGCGGTGAGGGAGGAAGGGGACACCCGCCTAGCCAGCCAGATCAGCCGAATCAACCCTGGCGATCAATGGGGTGACAGATGTCGCAGCCAGATCGCCCTCACATCCGTGTTCTTTGTTTCTTAAATGTTCACTTTCACTGTGCTTTTACAGACTGCGAAGTCTGCTCTTAGGCAATGCTGGTTTTTTGTTTTTGTTTTTGTTTTTGTTTTCTGTAGCATACAAAGTGAACTCTTTTCAAACCCTCAAAAGTTTGAATTCCAGACTGCAAAAATTTTGAGACATTTAATAGTATACATAGAAAAATAAACTCTAAATTGACAAGTTTAGTAATGCTTATCTACATAACATTCTAAGAAGAAACGGAGACCAGTTTAAAGCGTACATCTGTCTTTAAATATTAAGAATACAAGACTGCTTCACTTAAGTGTCTCCAGCCAAAATGCAGTTAATCAATATTCCATAGAACGGAGCATTGTTGTAGGTGAGCGCTGTCCTCTTTTCCCCTGGTTTGTACATCATTCCTGGACCACACTTAGGGAACAGCGTCTTTTTCTAAAGGAAAAGAAAGGGTGGTTTTTAAGACAAAGGTCTAGCAGTGCCCAGAGCCAGTCACATCTTCGCATTTCCTTGCTCTGCTTGCTCTAGCCAACCTCGGGGTAAACTGCAGAAAGCAAAGGTACCACTCTCTAGTGGTACCTGTGTGGAGCTGTTCTTGGTTCTTGAATCCCGAGGGATTCACCAGGGAGCTCCAGGCTACAACCCAGGCAATCGCCTGTTCCACTTTTATTCTTAGGTAAGTGTGTGTGCTGATCCTTCCTCGGCCTGCGCTCAAGTTTGTGGAATACCTGCATAGCCTTGTGATACACTCGGAATCGTCCCGGCAAGAGGATCCAATGGGCCTGAGGGAGACCCCTCTCCAAAACGGGGTCATTCTCCGTGACCTTCTCTTTGTTGAACTCAGTTCCAGTACCGGGGAGCCATCTGCCTGTAGGGCAAAGACAAATTAACCTCAGGTATGGAAGCGCTGACACCCATCTGCACACCTTGGGCGAATGATGCTGTAGACTCCAGAGCAGAGGGACCCTTCCTCAGGGCTGAGTCCCGTTCTCAAGGTCTGCTTACAATTTCCCCACCAGCACAGTCCCTGCACGTCCACTTCCTACCTGGTTCAACAGCAGCAAGCAGATCGTGAGCACTGCAAAGAGCTTGAGGTGCCGCATCTTGCCGGAGGGAGGTTGTTGGAGCCCGGAATCCAGCAACAGTTCCCACTTGCTTTTATAGACTGAAATTCATCTCTTTTATGGTTGCCAGGTGAGATGGGGGCAAAGTTTATATTTGCAGTCAGGGTCGATTTAATAAGTTAATGTCTACCAGAGGAATGTGCTCAGGGCCTTCCTTTCAGGCACGTTGTATTTACTGATCCCTCATCTGGACTTTGAGTGATTATGTTGCTGGCTTGGACCCTTTTACCAAAAGTCAGCACCAACCCCTCCTTCCCTTTGAAAGCCACGTGAAGCTACTGAGGGAAACCAGGCACCTAGCCACATTTTGATTCCAAAATAGCTCAATGAGATCACTGTAATCAAAATAGAAGTCTCATAGTGAGGTCTTCGTGTTGACGCCTTTCAACCTTGTCTGGGAAAGAAGCAACAATCTCGTGTTACAGGCAACTGGATAAGGCCCTTACCTCCCTTCTGTGGGAAGTTGCTTCAGCAAGTGTGACCCAACAGTGCCCCAGATCCCCCTTCTTCATAGATGATTTGTCCTAGTTTCCTGCTCCAGATCATCTCCCTAGAAGAATGGACCAAGCTGTGGCAAGTTCAAAGTCTAGCCTACCTGCCTTCTCCCAGGGCAAAGGCAATCGATACTGATGCAGGACTTGAACTGTGGTTGAATAGAATGGAATATAGGTTTTTCTGTTTTGTTTTTAAATGTGTGAATGAAGTGTTAGCAGGGGCTCCTAAGCCAGTGGGATTGCCTGACGGTGGTGACAAATCACACTGCAATCTTTGAATTAATGGGTTTTCCTCACAGTAGTTGACTAGGTCCTTCTGCAGAGCATAGCCTTCCAGCAGCTTCAGGGGAACAGACCAAGCACGGAGATGTAGCTAGAGCCCAAAACATCCATCAACTTAAGTAGGAACTATTTCAGATCACTAGAACAAGAAAGGGCATGTGCCTAAGTTGTGAGGTATTGTGGGTAATCATTAAATGACCTGGGCATTTTCATAAATTTGGGGGAATAGTGTAACTTTTGAGTATGAATTATAGGACTTAAGAGCTTCCTATGACTGGAAGGATGAGCCAATAAGATGAAGGTAACAAGATTATTTCTCTGACTGGTGTCTCTGTAAAAAAGTGACTGATACCTCTTCCCAAGGCCTGTATCATTTTCAGGGGTTGGATATTTGGTTTGAGCCTGCCTGTTCCACAAGTTAGAGTGGAGGAGATGAGGCTCAGCTGAAGGTGGAACAGGATGGTCACCAATCCTCTTGTCAAGGGAGAAGAGAGTGGTAAGGTGAACCTCAGAACTGGAACAGGGGAAGATGGGGGTGTGACTCCACAGATCTGTCTGTCCTGGTTCTGGTCAATTAAGCACCATGGAGCCAAGCCCAGAGGGAGACATCACTGCTTGCACTTGAGGAACATGGAGAAGCAGACTAGTCAGCTGCTCCTTCCCTTTACCCCTGTGCTTGGATGTTGAATCACCCTATGTAGGGGCTTAACTAGGAACCTCTGTGGGGTGGGGAAGAAGCTATGTGATGACCTAGTGAACATTGGGTAAGAACACAAACCTGATTAGATAAGCAAGAGACTGAACAACGTGATGTCCTAGAGACAGTTGGGTCTGGTGTGGCCTCGGTGCCAGCCTGTTCTTAAGAGAGGGATATGCCAAATGGGATTTGGAAACTGCTAGTTCCAAACATGGGTACTTTCTCCTAATCCTCCATTTCTGCCTCCCGCTACCGCAAGCAAAATCAAATTAGCCTTTTGTGTTAATTTATTACACAGCCAGTACCCCAGCCAAGGAAAGGGCCTGAGGCTCCAGTGTGCATAGGGGAAAAGAATAAACCATTCATCAACATGAATGTGACAACACTGCAGAAGCCTTTAGGGTTTGAGCCTCTAATTTTGTATGCCACTTCTCCTCCCTAAAGAAAAAAGCCCATCAGTTACTGCCCATGGAAGGGACTACTGCTAGGAAAAATATTTCTTTTTTGTTGTTGCTGTTGTTAGATACAGAGAGAGAGCAAGCAGGAGGAGCGGCAGGCAGAGGGAGAAGCAGGCTCCCTGCTCAGCAGGGAGCGGGACGCAGAGCTCAATCCCAGGACCCTGAGACCACGACCTGAGCCGAAGGCAGATGCTTCACCGACTGAACCCCCCCCACCCAGGCATCTCAGGAAAAGTATTTCAACGTATGTCTACATTACCTCTGTCACTGTTTTAAATCAGCCATGGATGGAGCAAAAAATCAGCTTTGAAAGCGAAGTGGCATCCAGACAATTGTCCACAGCCATCCCACAGTCCTTGAATAGTTGTGAAATCCTACTCCTGAAATTAATAATTTTTAAAAATTCATGGGCTCTCTACAGTCAAGTATTTCGCTGAATGAATAAACACACAACTCCATATTCCTTCTTCCAGCAAAAAAGTCTAAGCAGCATTTACTAATTTTAGCCATAGAGAGAACACTTGGCTGGGAGGCAGGAGCGGGGGTTCTACATTAACTAACCACACGCCAACCCTTTCTCTTAGAGCTTTATTCTTTTGTTCTCCCAATGAGATGGCTGAGGGCTCTCAGCCACTGACATTTGGGGGTTCAAATGATTAATTTACAGGAAGAAAATGAGAAGCATGTTTGATAGTGATTGCTTGGTAACAACTCCCAGGGATTTTCTACCGCTGAGGTTAAGTGCGGAGGATGAAATGGGAGAAAATGGGTGTAGCTCCGTGAGCAGTTTGAAATACATTCCAGGGGGAGAGGAGACCATGAAGGCTCGGCAGTAACTGGAGACTTTTCTGCTGTCCCTGAGTAGGATGTGCCTAATAAAAAATGAAAGACTCTGAAATGGAGAAACTTCCAGGTAAAACTGCAAGGGTCAAAGTGTATTTGCTTTTCTGGGGCTGGACCTGGCACAGACTTCACAGCCTACACTAGATAGGCCTACATCTCTGGGACTTGGTTGGCAACCTGGAGTCCACTTTGCCACATTGTACAGCGCAGAGATAAAAGCCCTGGTGGGGGTAGGGCCCCGCTGAGGACAGCAGAGTGAAATGAGTGGCTGTGCCCTGGAAGCAGAGGAAGGCGCCACACCCAGGGCTGGAGGCTCCATGTGGATGGTTACCGGCATTGCGGCCCACAGCAGTGGTCCCTTTCTTCCTTGAGAGATTTCACTCATGTTTTCCTTTTCTTTGTAGATATCGGCAGACAGAATGGTCCCTAAAATCATCCCAGATCCGGGGCACCTGGGTGGCTCAGTGGGTTAAAGCCTCTGCCTTTGGCCCAGGTCATGATCCCAGGGTCCTGGGATCAAGCCCCACATCGGGCTCTCTGCTCAGAGGGAGCCTGCTTCCTCCTCTCTCTCTGTCTGCCTCTCTGCCTACTTGTGATCTCTATCAAATAAATAAATAAAATCTTAAAAAAAAAATCATCCCAGATCCCATGGCACATACAGGAGCACTGAGTTATACAACTCACCACGTTCCAGCCTCCCCATCTACCTCAGCACCCTGCTACACAGGGCTCTGTGCCCCCCAGCATAGAGAAGTAAGCCCTTTGGGGAGAGACAGGCTTACAGCAGACTTTCAGAATTTTCTTCAAAGGCAGCTCAGCAGGTAACCGGGCTTACAGCAGGGTCTTCTCAGAGCGCTCCTGGGATAGAAAGGATTCAGACCCATACTTGGTGCCTGGTCACCTGACCTGAGCTGAGAAAGGGTACATTTGCTTTTCAGCTGTTATATCCAAATGAGTCAAGGAACAGAAAGAAATAAAGTCTTGTGGTAAAATGAAGCCAAGAAGATGGGAGAGGGTAGCCATCTCCTCAAAGCTCGGGGCTAGCCAGAGGGAGAAAGACAGATGAAAGGCCTGTCAAGGAAGTAGCTTTCGCTGGTGCTGTTCAAACTATGTAGTTGGTTAAATGCCTGGCTTTGACTCAGGACATGATCCGAGTCCCAGGACAGAGTCCCATGTCAGATTCCCTGCTCAGCGAGAAGTGTGCTTCTCCCTCTGATCCTCGCCACTGGGCACCAGCCCCCTACCCTGTACTCTCCCTCTCAAATAAGTAAAATCTTAAAAACAAAAACAAAAACTATGTAGAATGAAGGATGGGTGGTGCATTTACGTCTTCAGGTCCACAGCTTCATCGGATCCTCAACAGTCTATGACCCAAACATGTAACAAACCCTGAGAACAAATACAGAGAGCCCAGGAAAACTGGACCATGTTGGGTGAAGCAGGAGTTTTTTTTTTTTAAGATTTTATTTATTTGACAGAGATCACAAGTAGGCAGAGAGGCAGGCAGAGAGAGAGGAGGAAGCAGTCTCCCTCTGAGCAGAGAGCCCGATGTGGGGCTCGATCCCAGGACTCTGGGATCATGACCTGGGCGGAAGGCAGAGGCTTTAACCCACTGAGCCACCCAGGCGCCCCGAGGCAGTTTTCATGGTAGTTGTTCTCTGTTAAGCCTGCCAGACTCCTACAGATCACTCATTCCACCATTACCACACCCTATGGCTTTGTATTAATACATCGTCTTACAACAAAAAGGTCAAAGCTCAGGAACACACGTTTCTTTCTTGTATCATACAATTGAAGAAGCACAGGTTAAGGGTGTGGGCCTAAATTCACCAGACTCAGGTTCTTTATGCTGCCTCCCAATCAATGCAATTTATATTACTTTTTGTTTGTTTTGAAGTATTTAACTTCAGTTCCTAACAGATGAGAATAATCATTAGAATAAGAAAAAAATTACAGCCAGAAGCTGAACTACACTGTAAAAGTTACTGCTCTGGACAAGCAACAAGTATCCTTAGAAGTGAGGAAATTTCTGAAAATGGAGCAGAGAACCAGAAGCATAAAACTACCAACACCTACCTCTACCATCTCCAGGTGGAGGAAGGGTAGCTTTCTACTAAAAAGATAATTTAAAGGCTTTAAAACAGGGATAAACTTTTTCAGTAAAGGGCCAGAGTAAACATTTTTAGCATTATGGCCCACTATTACCACCCTGGTACAAACAGGCAGTTTAGCTCTAGAGGCCAAGGGGTGACCTCACCCCCTCTTTTTTTTTTTTTTAAGTTTTTATTTATTTGACAGATCACAAGTAGGCAGAGAGAGGGGAAGGGAAGCAGACTCCCCTCTGAGCAGAGAGCCCGACGTAGGGCTCCATCCCAGGACCCTGGGATCATGACCTGAGCCGAAGGCAGAGACCTTAACCCACTGAACCACCCAGGTGCCCCTCACCCCCTCCTCTTATAGCTGACTTCCTTCCCCTCGGGCTAAGGCAAGCTTGTCTTAGCAGGAAAGGCAGTCTAGTATAGCTTTAAGAGCAAAAACTTTAGTGCCAGACTCCACCATTGATTAGCTGAGTCATTTTAGTCAAATTATTTACTCTCACTGCGCTCCCGGGTCCTCATGTGCAAAACGACTGCAATAACGATACCTAATTCAAAGGTAGTTGTGAAGTTTACAAGTACTTATTTGTGTAAAGAGCTAAGTACCTGAAACATAGTAATTATAGTTACCAAAATCTTATCGTTATTATGGGAGGAGACCACTGGGAACCAACCCCACAGTTCATCCCACACACAAGTGAAAAGCTGCAGGAGTAGATGCCGCTAATTTCTTGTAGATTATAGAACAAACACGGAGTCCAGATCCTTTACCAGACTCGCAGACCAGCCAAACTGTTCAGGACTCAGGCTAGGAAGGGGAGGTCATGAACTTAAGCATCAGCAGTCACACCAGGGACTTGCTCACAAAAATGCAAAATCACAACAGTGCAGTCCATAAGTAGTTTATTACGTCTTCAAGACACTACAGTGTAGCCTCCTCTCCCAAAGAAGGGTCCCTCATACACCGGTAATCACTATTCAGATGAATGGCTCACTTGTCGTTTTCATAGGCAGCTGGATTCTTCCTCTTGGATTTCTCAAACTCCTGGGTCCCCCAAGTGTAGACAAGATAAAACCCTACAAACGCTTTAAAAATAAAAAGTGAGAGTAAGTAGCAAGCCCATGGAAGACACCAGGGTCCTCAGTCTTCTTTTCTGACTCACTGCAGGCTCCGCCCTACTGTCTTTAGTTTCCAAAAAGCCACTTTTAAGCCAGATGATCAAGGTTACACCACACTCCCATTTTACAGGTGACCAAAAGGACGGCCCGTTCCAGGAAAATCCATCACCAAAACTTCCCTCTCTCTCCCCAGATGCACATTTAAAAAGTTAGTGAGATAGATGAGATGTAATGCACGTAACATATACTTCGCTCTTTAACACGCCAGTGCACACTTCTTTGGGGTTCTGGGGGGTTTTTGGCCAATTCACAATGCTCTGTTACTATCATCACTATCTGCTACCCATTTCACACAGAACAGTTCATCGCTACGAAGTGGGTAAAGATGACCTCAGAGGGAGACGCTGGAATCACACAAGTGACCTTGGGCCCGCTGTTCGTGACTCGGTTTGCTCCTCTGTGAGATGAGGAGGATACACTTGTGCAAGGGCTTTCAGGAACACTGAAATAATGGAAAACGTGTGTGTGGCAAGCAGAGGGAGCTCAATGAGGGGCCCGCTGTCACTCAGTGTCTAACCGGAGTCCAGCCCCCCGACCCGGCCAAAGCACTCACGGGGCACGACGCGAAGGGCGCACGCCCGCGTGCGGCGGAGCACGTTGGGGATGCCCTTGCTGAAGTAGTGCGGGAAGGCGCGCTGCTCGAAGGGCGACAAGCTGTAGGTGATCACATGCCGCATGCGGGTCAGATTCCCAAACGTGCGGCCCATGGTCGCGGCGGCGTCTGCAAGACCGAGGGTGGACGGGCGCTTGCCTCAGTCCCGGGACACGCCGTCCTGGACCCAAGACGCCCTCTCCAGAGCTGCTCACCCTTCCCCGCCCAGGCGGCGCTCCCACCCTTCCACGGACTCCCACTACCGCGCGCCCGGACCTCACTCCCGCGCGGGGGTCACCTCGCCCTCCACAGCCACGGGAACCAGCAGCCTCCGTCCGCCACTTCCGCTAGGTTTGGAAGCCGCTCCAGGAAGCCGTGAAGTCACTTCCGGGGAGTACCATTTTCCAGGCGTCTCCAGGGGGAGGCGCCGTTGCTGCCCCTTCTGCAGGGAAGTGCCCCAGCTGGACGTGGTGGCCCGGGAGGGGGCGGGGCCCAACCTGAGGCTTGGAGTACGCAATGGGATTTGCTGCCTCGGGCTGCCGCGGGAGGCTCTCCTGCTTCCTTTCAGCCTCCTTCCCGGCTGTGGAGCCGCAGGAAGCGGCCGGGGCTGGGAGGCACAGAGAGGTGGAGAGAGAGGGGCCAGCCGGCGTCGAGGGCGCGTTGTCCCGGCCAGGCCCTGAGGGCCAGCGAGCCCAGCGCCTGTGGAGAGCACCCTGAGGCCGAAGGAGGGGCCGCCGCTCGCAGCCTTCTGCGCTCTGGTCCAAGCGCTAAAGGGGTCGGTTCTTTTCAGAACATCAGCGACCCAGTACCAGGATCAGGGACGTGCATCTGGGGCGTCTCTCGGCCGCCGCGATCCGAGAATCCACTGGCGGGTCTCAGACTTTCCCCGGATAGAATAAAAGCGTTTCCTCAAGTTGCGCCCCAGGAAGAGTTCCCAAGGAAAGGGCAAACATATGATAACCGGCCGTGGGTGGCGGTAGGAGAAACGAGGCGACCTCCATCTTCGCCTGCTTGCCACCACCTCCCACCCAGGTCTAGCCGGGGGCAGGCTGCAGTGCCGGCTCGGACGTGTCTGCCGCCCACGCTTCACTGCCGCGGGGGCGTTCTCGGCGTTTCCAAAAGTACTTTCTTTCTACGGAAGGATGCTGCGGGCCTGGCCTTTCTGCCTGACGCAGAGCGTCTGTAAATGTTTTTGTTCATGGAATTGCCAGCCATATGTGATGTTGGAGTAAGCTGTCATTCAACAGTCTGCGTGTGTTTTATGGAACCCTGCCTCCTAGCCTGGGGCCAGAGAGTCTTGGCAAGCAGTGAGCTTAAAATGTGCAGAACGTCCCTCAGTTTCATCAACGTAGGTACTGCACTGACTGCTTCTGAATCTTGTACCATGAGTGTGGGTTGACTTCCTTCCAGCATGGTCTCCTCACGGGTGCACTGGATATGACCTCATTTCAGTCTTTCATGGTGCACCTCGTTTTCCTAAAACATCATCTCTAGCTTTGTCTCAGCTCCAAGAACATAAGTCCTATACCAAGGACAAGAACACCCTAGCGAATTAAATTAATTTTTAAAAAACTGTGAAACCCTGCAAACATCTCTAAACCTTTCAGCCAAAATATATACAGATAAATGTGCAGACCAAAGCAAAGGATCAAGATATTATATTTAAACATGAGTCAAGGTTCAAGGCAATGTCCTTTTTAAAGAATATTCCAGTATTCCAAGTACATATTCTATAGGAAGCTCCCTGAGAACTGGGCAACCCAACAGTTGTCTGCTCCCTGGAATTTCAATGCCAATTGTGACTTTTTCTCACTCTCCAAATAAGCATGCAACAAGTAATTATTCTAAGCACCTGGAAGCCAGAGAGGTGAGGAGGATGAAAGAAGAGGAAGAGTGAATCCAAAACACTGCATATCAACAGATCTTCCTATTATCATGAATAGCTTTCCCATTTGCTTTGGAAGTTTCAGCAAGTGCCTAAGGAACATTTTAAGAATCTTAATCTCAAAAAATGGGTGATTTTGAGATCATTTCTCAATTCTCTTGACCTTTTGGCTTGCATAACCAGTCCATTGGTGTAACAATAACTTAAAGAGTTTTAAATAAATCCCTCTTTAAAGGGGGGTGGTGGTTGCCTGGGTGGCTCAGTGGGTTAAAGCCTCTGCCTTCGGCTCAGGTCATGGTCCAGGGTCCTGGGATCGAGCCCCACATCGGGCTCTCTGCTCAGCAGGAAGCCTGCCTCCCTCTCTCTCTCTGCCTGCCTTTCTGCCTACTTGTGATCTCTGTCAAATAAATAAATAAAACCTTTAAAAATAAAATAAAAGGGGGGGGGAGAAGAAAGAGAAATAACCAGAATGCATCCATATCTAATGAGGACAAATTGGATAAATAAGACGTTAATCAGCAGTTAGATGCACAGCTGACAAAAATTATCTTCAGCTAGGCATCCTTGAGGTCTGATTACAGAAGTGACCCTAGCCTACCTACACACCTAAAATTTATTTAAAAGACTGACCTAGGCCCTTCCTGGCTTTTTAGCAAGAAGACTGGTAGGGGGAAATGTATCCCTTGCTAGTTCTTCTAGGCCATGGCACTTCTCAGCAACTTCTTCCTTTGGTTTTTCTGCTTTTCCTGGCTGTTTTTTCCTACTAGGCTTGGTTCTCAGGCTTCTAGAGGAGAAACTCAGATTGCAGCTGGTGCTGAGTTGAAGTCTGAGGCTGAGCCTTGGTCCTTGCTGCGGCGTCTAGATGAAGGAGACAGATCTGACTTCCTTTCTCCTGTTTTCAAGGTTCTGTATGATGGGCAAGGTGGCACCCCTAAGCTGCAGCCAGACTCCAGAGCTTTGCGCTACATGAAGAGCCTCTATAAGGCATATGCAACTAAGGAGGGAATCCCTAAATCCAACAGAAGTCCTTTCTACAACACTGTTCGGCTCTTCACATCCTGTGCCCAGCGCAAGCAGGCTCCTGGGGACCAGGCAACAGGTATGTAGAAGCAGATTCGTTAATGGGTGGTGGGAAGATGATACAGTTGTCTGTATTTCAGTTATAGAATGGAGCTGGGCCTTGCTCCTTGAATTACTTCTTATTTTGCATGATTACTTTTTATTTTGCATGAATACTTTTTATTTTGCGTGATACTCAGTATCCACACTGAAACAAATCTGGTAGTTGACCTTACTGTTTCTTTTTCATGCCCTCATGGATTAATGTGGGCTCATATGGTAGAAGTTTATCTTTTTTTGATATTTTATGTATTTGAGAGAAGGGGAGAGAGAGAGAGAGAACATGACAGGGGAGAGAGTCAGAGGGAGAAGCAGGCTCCCCACTGAGGGACTTGATCCTGACACTCCTGGATCATGACCTGAGCTGAAGGCAGGCGCTTAACCAACTGAGCCACACAGGCGCCCCCATATGGTAGAACTTTAGAGCTAGAAGAGACTTACTGGCTCTAAAGACTGAGCAGAGTATTGCTGGAGGTCAGCATCTTCTCCAAGGTCACAAAATCAAGACTGGAAACCAGGTATTTTAACTTCTGTTTTCTTATTCTCATTCTATCCATGCTGACCTGGAAATATGTCTAAAACGTCTCCTAGCTACTGGTATATTGTGTTAAATAGGATGTTTCCCCCTTGTTTGTTGCTTTCTGTGTGAGGAAAGCGGAAGACCGCATTTGTAACAGTAGGTCCTCCCAAGAACAAAATGTTAGTCATCAATCTGACCCAGCACCTTGAAGTCCTGTGTGTGTGAGAGAAAGGAGCGGTGCTTTAAAACAAACAAACCTGGATTCACTAGCTCATGACCAAAACCATTCTAACTCAGTGGGTCAACTGTGGCTGTTTAAAGCCTTCCCATCTTCCTTGAGGTCTTATTCTACTAGAGTGGTTTTAAAGCTTCCATTTGTTGTTAATCTCAAGTGTTCCAAATTAGACCATTAAGTTCTTCATTGACACTGTTAATTAGGTCTTAGAAAGTTTTCTTAACAAGGCTGGTAAATGTGTTTATTACAGTTACCTCTCTAGAGACTCTCCAAGAGAAAAATAGAATTTACTAGCTGTTTGGAGCCAATGGCTGAGCTTGGGAAACCAGAGATTGGGAAATGTAATGATTCTCCATTGTTTTTGTTTACCACCAAAACTGTTGTGAATTTCTGGTGATAAAATAGCCAGTCATACTCTCTGGCAGTTAGTTATGATGTCTGTGCCCTGTATTTTCTCTAAAACTGACCCCCGCCCCCGCCAACTCCCTTTCTTAAGGCTGGAGGAAGTGGGGAAAGAGAAGGGAGAAAAAGCATGATGAAGGACACATGCCTTGATATGACTTGCTGTCTGGTTTTTGTATTAAAGCACTGCTAGTGGGTTGTTTTTCTTCTCAGGATCCGTTCCATCATTGGATCTGCTGTTTAACCTGGATCGTGTTACTGCCGTTGAAAACTTACTGAAGTCAGTCTTGCTCTATACTTTCAGCGACTCCATTTCTTTTCCCTCTGCTGTTAAATGTGTGTGCAACCTGGTGATCAAAGAGCCAGAGTTTTCTAGCAGGACCCCCCGTAGAGCTCAGTCCTCATTTAACTTCAACTTACAGTTTGAAATTAAAAAGAAATACAGATGGTTTGAAGTTGATGTGACCACTCCTCTTCGGCCTCTAGTGGCCTCCAACAAGAGAAGTATTCACATGTCTGTCAATTTAACCTGCGAGAGAGGCCAGCGGCAGGATTCTTCAGCCTGGGACAAGCCATTTAACGTGACTCTTCTGGTGCCCCCCTCACTGCTTTTATATCTGAATGACACAAGTGCTCAGGCTTATCACGGGTGGTATTCCCTTCGCTACCAACGGAGGCCTTCACAGCGTGCTGACCAGAACGGTGGTCTGTCTGTCTGCTCCAAGGGAGAAGGGTCGGCAGAGGGTGTAAGATCTTCCCATCACCGGAGAGGTCGGGAAACTGTCAGCTTGGCATTGAACAAGCCTCTGGTTCCAGCTTCTTTGAATCTGAGTGAGTACTTTAAACAGTTTCTTTTTCCCCAACACGAGTGCGAGCTCCATGACTTCAGGCTTAGCTTCAGCCAGCTGAAGTGGGACAACTGGATCGTGGCCCCGCACAGATACAACCCTCGATACTGCAAAGGGGAGTGTCCCAGGGCAGTTGGATATCGGTATGGCTCACCAGTTCACACCATGGTGCAAAACATCATCCATGAGAAGCTCGACTCCTCAGTGCCAAGACCGTCATGTGTTCCTGCTAAATACAACCCTCTCAGTGTTCTGACCATTGAGCCAGATGGCTCAATCGCTTACAAAGAATATGAAGACATGATAGCCACTCAGTGCACCTGTCGTTAACATACGGTTCTGTAAGCTAAAACCTTGAGCCTCTTCTGCAAAGGACACACTGTGTGCCTCTCTGTGCCTTCGAGGGAGAGCGCTGTGTCAAATGGCTATAACCCGCTCTGTGAGGTGTAAGGCTGTTGTAAGCACATCCTGGGGCCTCCATCAATGTACAGTAGTAACATCTGCCTTTATTTTCAAATGTAAAAGAACTTTCTTTGGAGGGCTTTAAATTTTTGTTCCTGAGCGATTTTTTTTTTCCTTTGCATTGGAGTCTTGTTTTTGATATAAGAAAAAAAATCTTAATGTAAATCTTGGTTGGAATTGCGGCTCTAAATGAACAGTTCAGAGGGCTATTGTTTTATTTAATGGAAGAATAAATCCCTCTCAGTGGCATTAATTGACCATGTGTGTGCTTTTTTTTTTTCCTTTTTAAAGATTGCTTTTAATTGGTGTTTGGGAGGGAGAAGTATAATCTGTAAACTAGACTTGGCATAACTTTTTAGCTAAGAGAGGTTAGCTTTTCTACCTAAAACCTGGTGAAGGACATTTACTGGGACTGGAAGCAGGTAACCTATTGTATTAGTGTGATAGGCTAATTCAGCTCTTCAGGTGGTATGTAGAAATAGCTCGGCTCACATCAAACAAAGTAACATTTGTCCCATTTATTTAATAGAAATTGCCTGGCAGATTCTTACAAGAAGATTTTTTGAATATTTTCTCCTTTATGTATTTAAAACCTCTGACCCTACGGAAGGAAGTCAGGAAACATTTTTTTCCTCTTTTCATTTTTGTTTGTTTTTGCAGATTTCCCTCAGCTCCCATCACTCCGCCCCCACAAATTTTTTCCAGGTGGATTTGGGAGTGTTGCCATTAAAGGAACCTGGCAGTGATTAGGTTACATTACAGAACAGGCCTGGTTTGTATATCAGGGCTTACATGCGAGTTTTCAATAAATCCTACCTTGGGAGAGTCTTAGAGGCCAGAGTTAGGACTAATGCAGTGTTGTTTGTTACAGGTTCCTAACACCCTAATCTATAAAGTAACTCCTAAATGCAAGATGTACTGTTAATTTTTTTTAAGGTTTTTTTTACTTGAGTAGCCTCTTAGCCTAACCTGGGGCTTGAACTCAGAACTGTAAGATCGAGTCACTCGCTCTTCCAAATGAGCCAACCAGGCAGTCCATACTCTTCATTTTTTTTTTTTCTTTCAAAGATTTTCTTTATGTGACACAGAGAAAAAGAGCACACAAGCAGGGAGAGCTGGGAGGGAGAGGGAGAAGCAGCGAGTCTGATGCAGGGCTCAATCCCAGGACCCTGGGATCATGACCTGAGCCTGAAGGTAGATGCTTAACCAACTGAGCCCCCAGGTGCCCCTTCTCATTCTTGTAAATCATCTTTTCTTAGTGGTTAGTGCTTACAGTCTGAGGAAGCCAGCTGGGACTTTGATCAGGATTGTTTTGAATCTGTAGATAAATTTGGGAAGTATTGGCATTTTAACAATGTTAAATCTTGTTAAATCAATTGTTAAATCATGAGCATGGAAGTTTTTCCCTAGACTGAGGTCGTCTTTGATTGCTCCCAACAATGTTCTGTACTTTTCGAGTATCAGTTTTGCACTTTTTATTATTAAATTCTAAGTATTTTATTCTTGATGTGACTGAGAATAGAATTCTTAATTTCCTTTTCAGTTGTTTCCTGGTGTGGTGCTAACTTACGTACAGGTCACAAGCCTGCCCATACTGACAAAAATGCTTTTTAGCTGCTCAAAAATATTTTTAAGAAAAATTAGCCTTGGGAGGCACCTGGGTGGCTCAGTGGTTAAGCCGCTGCCTTCGGCTCGGGTCATGATCTCAGGGTCCTGGGATCAAGCCCCGCATCGGGCTCTCTGCTCTGCGGGGAGCCTGCTTCCTCCCCTCTCTCTGCCTGCCTCTCTGCCTGCTTGTGATCTCTCTCTCTCTGTCTCTGTCAAATAAATAAATAAAATCTTTAAAAAAAAAAAAAAAGAAAAATTAGCCTTGGGCATCTGGGTGGCTCAGTGGGTTAAGCCGCTGCCTTAGGCTCAGGTCATGATCTCAGGGTCCTGGGATCGAGGCCCGAATCGAGCTCTCTGCTCAGCAGGGAGCCTGCTTCCCTCTCTCTCTCTCTCTCTGCCTGCCTCTCTGCCTACTTGTGATCTATCTCTGTCAAATAAATAAATTCTTAAAAATATATATATATATTAAAAAGAAAAATTAGCCTGGAGGTGTCTAGGTGGCTCAGTCGGTTAAGCATCTGCCTTCATCTCAGGTCAGGGTCCAGGGTCCTGCGATGGAGCCCCACATCAGGCTCCCTGCTCAGCAGGGAGTCTGCTTCTCTTTCTCCCCTTTCTCTGCTTCTCTGCTTTCTCGGCTTCTCTTTCTCCCTTTTTCTGGCCACCCCCCACCACTTGTGCTCACGCTCATGTTTGCTCTCTCTTGCTCTCAACATCTTTTCTTTTTTTAAATTCCTTTTTTCATGTTAAGTCTTCAAGATCTAGAATGTCTTTTTTTTTTTTTTAATTTTCTTTATTGGGGTGGCTGAGTGGCTCAATCAGTTAAGCCTCTGCCTCAAGCTCAGGTCATGATCCTGGAGTCTCTGGATTGCGCCCCCTGTCAGGATCCCTGCTTCTCCCTCTGCCCTTCCCTCCTCTCTTGCTCTCTCTCTCTCACTCAAATAAATAAAATCCTTTTTTTTTTTAATATTTTATTTATTTGACAGATCACAAGTAGCAGAAAGGCAGGCAGAGAGAGAGGGGAAAGCAGGCTCCCCGTTGAGCAGAGAGCCCAATGCAGGGCTCGATTCCAGGACCCTGAGAACATGACCTGAGCTGAAGGCAGCGGCTTAACCCACTGAGCCACCCAGGCACCCCAAATAAATCTGTTAAAAAAATTTATTGATTAGAGCACAAGCAGGGGGATGGGCAGAAGGAAAGGGAGAAGCAGGCTCCCCACTGAGCTGGGGCTCTGGGCATGGAGTTCCATTCCACAACCTTGAGATCTTGACTTAAGTGAAAGGCAGAAACTTAAACATTGGAGCCACCCAGGCACCCTTCAAAATCTTAAAAACCATTAATAAAGGTAGTTTTAGATGGCCCAGTTTCCAAGTAACTTTGCCATCTTGTTGTTTAACCTGAAGGAGTCTATTCTGTTGTGAATGAGGCTGCCAGTTGAAGAGATGGTGTTTCAAGGGTTTTTGTCTCCTCTTCTGTCATTCTTCAGGGTAAAAAATAACTGGCCTGGAAAGGGCATGAGTAACAGTGGTGATGTGCAATTGAACTTACTTGAAGGTAAGTCTCCCTTAAAGACGACTGTTTTCATGGTGCCTGAGTGACACAGTCATTAGGCAGCTGCCTACAGCTCAGGTCATAATCCCAGAGTCCTAGGTTGAAACCTTGCATCAGGCTTCCTGCTCAGCAGGGGATACTAATCCCTTTGTAATCTGCAAATATGTTCTATGATGGCTTCCCTGAACTTCTCCACTTCATCCTTGAGGTGACCATCAGGTCAGTTTAGTTAAGGAAAGTAGACCTACTACTTTTTTTTTTTTTTTTTAAATTCTTTAAAAATTTTTTTTTAGCAGACCTACTTTTTTTTTTTTTTTTTAAGATTTTATTTATTTGTCAGAGAGAGAAAGGGAGAGAGAGCAAGCACAGGCAGACAGAATGGCAGGCAGAGGCAGAGGGAGAAGCAGGTTCCCTGACGAGCAAGGAGCCCAATGTGGGACTCGATCCCAGGACGCTGGGATCATGACCTGAGCCGAAAGCAGCCGCTTAACCAACTGAGCCACCCAGGCATCCCAAGCAGACCTACTTCTAAGGTAGGAGAACATCCACTATTATGATGGCATGCCGTATTTAAGATGAAAAAAAAACCAAAAACCTCATTAGATCGTATTAAATAAAGCCCAGCTTACTTGCCAATAGGCAGTTGGAAGTTTTGCCTCAATGTAGAAAAGCTGAGTTCAGTTGTACCTTTAAAAAGGGGAAAACGGGGTGCCTGGGTATCTCAGTCGTAAAGCATCTGCCTTAAGTTCAGGTCATGATCCCAGGATTCTGGGATCGAGCCCGCATTAGGAAGCCTGCTTCTCCCTCTCCCTCTCCCACTCCCCCTGCTTGTGTTCCCTCTCTCGCTGTGTATCTCTCTGTCAAATAAATAAAATCTTAAAAAAGAAAAAAGCTGTTTTCAAATGGACCACATGAAATACATATTAAGTTAAAGTATTCCTTGTAATTCCACTAAACTGAAAGTTTTCTCCCCCAAAACAGGAGTTTGTTTTACTTTTTTTCATGGCCTAGTTCTGGTTGAGTATGGATATGGTCTGTAGTCTGAAGGTTTAGAAAAGAAGAAAAGGAGTTGTTCGGATGGAAGTTAAGTATTAGGGTCAATGCCAAAATTAGAGGCAGAAGGAGAGTTCATCTTTACAGGTAATTTCTAAAGTTGACTTGTGACTAGTACTGAGAGCCTATAGTTGTGCAGTGATAACATGAAGAACTGTTAAGTTTGGCTTCCCTGTTATTTTGGTAGGGTTTTTTTTTTTTTTTTTCCCTCTTTAAGCTTTACTTGTTAATCTAGTTTCTTCATTCATAGGATAGTGTTAATGTTAAGAGATTATATACTTGCTAAATATAAACTCCAGAGATTCTTTTCTGCACAACAGAGGAGGCTATACGAGTCTCCCAACTGCCTCCTCCAAATGAAACCTGTTTTTCTTTGGTGACTCTTAGAAATGCTGCCACTTTAGAAAAGAAATGAGAAAGAACAATGGTGATACAAATCTGGAAATTCAAGGATGAGGCTACAGGTGCCTTAAAGAGATGCATTCAGCTTTGGTATTTAGTTCAGATGAGATAGGAGGTCAGCTAATGGGATGACCATTTAGTATGCCAAGGAACAATGGGGCACATCAAGAGCTGGTTTTACCTTCAGCTCTGAGTTTCCTCCTCGTCTGTTTAAATCAACTCTTTTGTTAAATTGAATACTTGGTATTCAGTTGAACTCACCAGGTTCAAGGACAGCAGCCCCTGGACTTGGTTTAGATCTCAGTTTGGACGGTCTGTGGGGAAACATGAGGTAAAGGAGGAAGTGTTCATGGTTACATAAGTGATCAAAGAAAAATGCTCAGAGCCTGATATAAGTCACCAATTTTAATTTATAACTTTAGGATTGTAAGTGATAAAATGATAAGTCAAAATACTTTAGATACTCTTTTAGAGGATGTTTGTCCCTCAAACGTTTCTTAATATGTCATTGGCAAGGGATTGATAAAATAGAAAAGCATTCTGTTTTATCCATCAACTGTTCTCTAATAGAAGGAAAAAAATCATCACAACCAGGAGATTGACACTTCATCCTTGACCAGAATTGATAAGTAGGTACTCTTTGTGTAATTACTTCTTGATGCAGTTGTCCTTCCCAAACCACAAATTAACTAGTTAATGTTTGGAAAGGGTCCTAATATGTTAGATCAGGGCTATTTCAGTAATTAAAGAATAGGATTTTTTAAGTGGTCTAACAGTATTTCTTTGTCTTACTTTTTTTTTTTTTTTTAAGATTTTATTTATTTGACAGAGAGAGATCACAAGTAGGCAGAGAGGCAGGCAGAGAGAGGGGGAAGTAGGCTTCCTGCAGAGCAGAGAGCCCAACGCAGGGCTCAATCCCAGGACCCCGAGATCATGACCTGAGCTGAAGGCAGAGGCTCAATCCACTGAGACACCCAGCCGCCCCTCTTTGTCCTACTTTAGTGTGTAGTGCAATTTGTAGGGAACAATTGAGTAATATATGTGGGTAAGGGTCAACTGTGCATTTTGGGCATTTTGTTGCTTAAGCATAGTGTTATGTGAACAGTTTAGAGTTGGTGTCTTTTGCTGTTGGAATGCTGTGACAGGCAGTGTTAGGAGTTCACAGCCTGTGCCTTGGTCATTTTGGCTTTCCCAGAAATAATTAGCTCACTGAATAAATATTTATTGAACACCGACTATGGACCAGGTGCTATGTGTGTTTAAGAACGGAGTCTGATGTCCTGAGCTGCAAGAAAAATAGATCACGTATCAGAAACAGAGACTTCCTTTATTACTCTAAATTCTAAGAGTGAGCTTTTATCACCAGAAAATATTCATCAGATGAATACATTTTGGGGTGGTACTACAGAAGCAGGCTGAATGAATAGTATCTTTAGATTAGAATTTTTAAAAATAAACTTTATTTTAGGGTAGCTGTAGATTAATATGAAATAGTAAGAAATACCAGAGAGATCATATTTATCTTCTGTCCAGTTTTTGCAATGATAATACCTTGCAAACCTGTAGCATACTATCATAATTAGGATACTGTCATTGATAGAATAGCTTTTGTTTTTGTTTTTGTTTTACATTGAAACCTCCTTGGTCAAGGGAAATGTTAATCCTAACATCAATAAAGTTTTGCTAGGGGCGCCTGGGTGGCTCAGTGGGTTAAAGCCTCTGCCTTCAGCTCAGGTCATGATCCCAGGGTCCTGGGATGGAGCCCTGCATTGGGCTCTCTGCTCTGCAGGGAGCCTGCTTCCTCCTCTCTCTCTGCCTGCCTCTCTGCCTACTTGTGATCTCTGTCTCTCACATAAATAAATAAATAAAATCTTTATTTTTTTTTAAAGTTTTGCTAGATCCTGGTGCTTTGATAAATTAATATTTTGATATTATTTAATGGTTTAATTTTTTTTTCATCTTCTGCCATTTCACCCCTACCCTTAAAACTTTGAGGCCTTTACGCTATAGTTTTATTAATTCAGCAAGTACCTCTTGGGCATATACCACACATTAGATACTCTTGTAAGTGGTGTAACAGCAGTAAATAAGAGAAACATGGTACTTGTTCTCATGGGACTTTGTATCCGTGAGGGGAGACGGACAATATACAAATACCATGAGCAGCCAAATCCAGGAGCCTCTAGGCAGAACAGAGGTGAGAATGAACCTGTGTTCTAAGAACAGAAAGAACTGGGTGTGATTGGCAAGTAGGAAACAAGGAGGAGGGGGTGGAGTGTCAAGTGGAGTAGGAGGACAAGAGCTGGAAGAAGCGGACAGACCAAGACAGATGGTAAAAGACCTTGTTAGGCTAGCACAAGGGGATTGGCTAAGAAGCCATGGAGAATGTTAAATCAGGGATTGGAAATGGTTGGATTTATTTTTTTCTTAAATATCTCTCTAAATATTACATGTAGAGTTATTTGGCAGAAATTAGTCTGGGGGCGCCTGGGTGGCTCAGTTCGTTAAGTGTCTGCCTTCTGCTCAGGTCATGATCCCAAGATTGAGCCCTGTGTTGGGCTTCCTGCTCAGCAGGGAGTCTGCTCCCCCGCCACCCCACCCCACCCCACCCCCTTCCCTCCCTCAGTCTCCCTCTTCCCCTCCCTACTGCTCCTGGGAGCATTTGCTCTCTCTCTCTCTTTTTCTCTCACTCTCTCAAATAAGTCTAAAGCCTGAAGACCCTCTGGATTCTAGGGGGCTGTTGTCAGGGTCCAAGGGAAAGATGCTGACTTGGATTATGTCAGTGGAGATGGGGATGCGGAGAGATGAAGAACTTGGCATGTATTTTCATGGGTTCTTGGTTTTGTTACTCAGCAGATCTCTGAGGTTGTAGGATGGCAACCTTTCAGACAGAGTAGAAACTCTGGTCCACATGAACTGCCCCTGAATTAGTTTTTCTTTGTTCTGTTTGTTTTCTTCTTGAAAATTTCCTAGGAGTTTAATTTGTGTGGGGGGGCCTGTGTGGCTAAGTTGATTAAAAGTCTGCCTTCTGCTCAGGTCATGATCTCGGGGTCTTGGCATGGAGCCCCAGTCCGGCTCCCTGCTCTGTGGGGAGTCTGCCGACCTTCTCCCTCTGCCTCTCCCCCACTACTCAGGCATATGTACACTCTCTCTCTCAAATAAAATCTTTTTTTTTTTCTTAAAGATTTTA
This sequence comes from Lutra lutra, assembly GCF_902655055.1. Classification (NCBI taxonomy): domain Eukaryota; kingdom Metazoa; phylum Chordata; class Mammalia; order Carnivora; family Mustelidae; genus Lutra; species Lutra lutra. The sequence continues at coordinate 72,228,626 of NC_062282.1, read as the reverse complement.
TTTATTTATTTGACAGAGACCGTGAGAGAGGGAACACAAGCAGGGGAATTGGGAGAGGGAGAAGCAGGCCTCCCACTGAGCGGGGAGCCCGATGTAGGCCTAGATCCTAGGACCCTAGGATCATGACCTGAGCGGAAGGCAGACGCTTAATGACTAAGACACCCATGCTACCCTCAAATAAAATCTTTAAAAAGAAAAAAGTTTTTTAAAAGTTCAGTTTTGGTCTTTGTCTTTTATGTTAGAGGCATTTCAAAAAAAAAAAAATCTTCTGTTGTGCATCTGTAAGTGTATGGTCCTAGAAAACGGAGACAATGACTTCTGCGTGAGCGGGCCAGAGGTGTTAATAGGTTCTTGGGTTTGAGGCTTCTTCTTTTTAAAATTTTTTTTAATTATTTATTTGACAGAGAGAGATCACAAATAGGCAGAGAGCAGGCAGAGAGAGGGGGAAGCAGGCTCCCCGCCGAGCAGAGAGCCCGATATGGGACTCCATCCCAGGACCCTGAGATCATGACCCGAGCTGAAGGCAGAGGTTTTAACCCACTGAGCCACCCAGGCACCAGGGTTTGAGGCTTCTAACAGATGCTACAGGTTTCTGCACAGAACAATTACTGTTATCTTTTTTTTTTTTAAGATTTTATTTATTTATTTGACACAGAGAGACACAGCGAGAGAGGGAACACAAGTAGGGTGAGTCGGAGTGGGAGAAGCAGGCTCCCTGCTGAGCAGGGAGACCAATATGGGCCTCGATCCCAGGACCGTGGGATCATGACCTGAGCCAAAGGCAGACTCTTAAGGACTGAGCCACCCAGGTGCCTAATTATTGTATCTTTTGGTGGGAGGAAGAGGGAACAAAATACAGACTTAGCAGCTGGTGGTTTTAGACCCCAGTAATGCAAGAGGCTATGAGCTTTCACCAAATCTTGTTATCCCAATATATCGGCGGCTTCCAATCTCCACCACACCTGCAACTGAGTGCTCTGGAGCCTCTTTGATTCTGTACTTCCACAGATTTTGCTTGCCCTCCTTCTCTATTGGGGCAGAGTTGGTCACCTAGCTGTTTGGGATGGGGACAGTGTACATGGGGTCTAATTATTGTATCTACAGACTCTGTCAATACCCACTTAAGATCCTAGGGGACACCATTGCCTTCCATGGTACATGGACTCTTCATTTCCTGAGGTTTTCCTGGCTTCTGTGTGCTCCTCAGGTAGCTTCTTGTTGATAAGCTCACCTATAGCGGCTTTAGGTTTCCTTTTTCAGAGCTCTGCTCACACTTGAGGCCAGTTTCCACCTCCCCAAAATTTGTTCACACTCATCTGCTAAACTCTCCTCACCTACTCTTTGCCTTTAGGTGGTGTATTTGATAATCACTTGTTTTAATGGCAGTGGGAGGAAGTAGAGATGAAGGCATGTGTTCAATGCCCCACATCAAGAAGAGGTACTTCTTTAATGTGTACATCTTCTTGCTTTTAGATATTAACACTTAAAATATCAGAGTGGTTGGAGTGCTTGGAGGTTATCTCTTGTTCTGTATATGAAGACCTTGGGCGGGCAAGAATTGGCAGTGTCAGCAACTGTTAACTTTGTGTGTGTGTATGTGTATATCCATACATACACATACAGAGAAAAGTTCACAGGCCATAAAATTCAGCATTACAAACTGTATATTTAGTGATTTTTAGTCTGCTCACAAGGTTATGTAACTATCACCACTATCTAATTCCAGAATGTTTCCATCATTTTCCCCAAAAACTTCATACCAAATAATACTCACTTCCCATCCCTCCTCCTCCCAACCTCTAGCAACCTACTAATCTGCTTTCTGTCTCTGTGAATTTGCCTATTCTGGACATTTCCTATAAATAGAATCACAATATGTTGTGTTTTTGTCTGGCTTTTTCCATTTGACATAATCTTGTCAAGGTTCATTCATGTTGTAGCATGTATCAGTACTTAATTTCTTTTTATGGCTGAATAATAATCCATAGTCTGGAAATACAACATTGTTTATACATCTCTTGAAGGCCATTTGGGTTCTTGGTACTTTTTGGTTATTATGAATGATGCTGTTATAACCATGTGCAAGTTTCCATACGAACCTCTTTTCAGTTCTGTTGGTTATATACCTAAGAGTAGGCTTGCTGAGAGTCACAGGGTAACTGTTTAATTGTTGAATAAACTGTTTCCAAAGCAGCTGCACCATTTTACATTCCCACCAGCAGTGCGTGAAGATTCAGATTTCTCTATGTTCTTGCCAACATTTGATGAACATCTTTTTGATTCTAGTCATCTTAGTGGGTGCTAGGTGGTACTTCATTGTGGTTTTGATTTGTATTTGATATTGAGCCTCTTTTCATGTGCTTATTGGCCCTTATATATCTTCTTGGGAGAAATGTCTATGCAAATCCCTTGCCCATTAACAAAAAAGTTGGATTATTTGTCTTATTATTGACTTGCAAGCCGTTAAGCATATTAAGGTAAACGTAATTTAGATAAAGCACTCAGTGCTCCAGGAAGACCAGATGGCTGGGGTTTGGCTTTATTTTTAATTCTTTGAAGACACGTGTTAAGTTTTTGAAAACACTATTGTTTTGAGGTTTTCTTCTTCTTTTTTTTTTTTTTTTTTAAGATTTTTATTGTGTATTTGAGAAAGAGCACACACTCACATGCTCATTACTGCATCCTGGAGGCCAAGGCCATACTTGGGACAGGGAGGGAGAAGCAAACTCCCTGCTGAGCTCAGAGCCCAATGCAGGGACCCTGAGATCATGACCCGAGCCGAAGTTAGATGATTAACCAACTGAGCCACCCAGACACCTAAAAACAACCCTTGTATAGAGACTATCTGTGAAATAACACCTACAGCCATCAGTAATAAAGATTATTAATTTAATCCCAAGAACCAACGCAAAGCCTTTGGAAATGCTATTGAACACTCTTGGAAATCCTTGATTCCATCCTTGGCAGCAACTCTCCAGACTTCTTTTGGTTGTGGCCAAGCAAGAAACTGAAGCAACTCCTCTGAAAAGACAGTAGTCCCTTCTAGTATGGTAAGTCACATCTTTTTGTTTAAAACTATCAAAAGAAGAAAGTGAGGCAATAATGGTAGAGACCTGAAGGAAGTGACCAGTCCAGGATCACATGTTGCTTTAAAGTTTGTTCCCCCAGAGAGCAGAGAGATGATACAAGACCTTGTTGGCCAGCCCAAGGGGAATGGCTAGGAGTCCAACCCTCACTGGACACTCCCTCACACCTCCCCGCAAAGCACACACACACTCACATGCTCATTACTGCATCCTGCAGGTCAAGGCCATACTTGGGATGTTGCTGCTAGCTGTGAACTCCCAGAATAGAGGAATGGCACAGCTGTTTACCCAGGATCAGGTCTCCCAGAGGCATTCATTCAACAAGCACTGGTCATAGTTCTGAATCTGGTAGGCCAGACATCCTTTGTTTCAAGAGCTCAAAGTCTGTATGATGGGGCAGACAAATAAATGACTATTCTACAATGTAACATTAGATGGGGCAGGGAACAATGAACTCTGCCTAGATTTTTTTTTTTTTTTTTTTTTTTTTGGACAGACAGAGACCACAAGTAGGCAGAGAGGCAGGCAGAGAGAAGAGGAAGCAGGCTCCCTGCTGAGCAGGGAGCCCAACTCGGGGCTCCATCCCAGGACCCTGAGATCATGACCGAAGGCAGAGGCTTCAAACCGCTGAGCCACCCAGGCGCCCCTGAACTCTGCCTAGAGATACCAGAGAAGCTTCACCGAGGAGAGGATGCTTGGCTCAGTGGCTGTTTAACTCACTGTCAAGATGGGTCCTTACTGGGTCATTCGCTAGTGGGGGAGGGAGAAAAAGCAGAAACTTCAGCATATGCCCAGCCCTCTGTAGGAGGTAGCTATGTGATGGGAGCCTATGCTTCTGGGTCTCAAGACAGGCCCACCTTGGCCTGACATCTGCTTTGACCTTTGGTCCATGCTGGTGTGAAGAAACAGGTGGAATTCAGGTCAATCCTCCTTAGTGCAGGAATAGGAAAAAGAAACTGATTGCGATTTTCCTGTCTTTGATTTTATGTTTGTTAAGGGAAATCTTGTTTGCATTTTTATAGCAAATGTTTGTGACTTTGAACCAGGAACTTGACTGCCTTGTGTTTCTCTTGCGCTGCTTTATCTTGCTTCCTGAGTTGGTAGTTTTGAGGTTATGTAAGACCTGCTCAAGGGTCTCCAGCCACATCAAAGGGATGGGACAGCAGCCCCTTAACCCCAGGGCAGCTGTGTGAGATCTCTCTCTTGCTCTTGTGCCTAGTAGTTAATTCTTCCAGGGATAGAGTAGATTCCAATACCCAAGTCTGGCTAGATTTCTTCCTGGCTGATGTTGGAATTCCAGTGTTGAAGAGGTCTTGGCTCTATATCAGAAACTTGTTAATTTCAAGCAACAGCAACCAGTGATGCTTGACTTGCTCAACAAAAGGAATGTATTGGAAGGAAGTACAGTAGTTCATAGAATTGACTAGAAAGCAGGAGGACCAGACTATGAAAATAGACAAAAACCAGAAAAGACTGGGCGGCAAGAGCAGGAGACAGGTGGTTCTGACCTCCACTGTTCACTGTACCCCCCAGACTTTTGGTAGTTTCTCTCCTGTCCTTGTGTCTTTCTGTCACTCACATGAGAGTCTTGGCAGGGGCATCAGATTGGTCAAGCCTGAGTCTCAGACCTAATCTGTGGCTGTTTGGCTTTCAGAGTGGGAGGAGGGTCCCTGCCTCTCTAACACAACATGAGATTCCTCCCAAGAAGAAAGTGTTTGGAGGTCCACAGCAGCCCTGTTTGGGGGCATAGTAAGCAAGGTTGAGTAGTAAGCTACCGACAGCATGACTGCCACCCATAAGAAATCTCTGGTGTATAAACCAACCCTTAGAGATAAAATTTGAGGCTGGGAGGGATGCCTGGGTGTCTCAGTTGGTTAAACGTCTGCCTTCGGCTCAGGTCATGATCCCAGAGTCCTGGGATGGAGCCCCATCTCAGACTCCCTGCTCAGCGGGGAGCCTGCTTCTTCCCTCTGCCTGCTGTACTGTCCCCTTTCCTCCCTCTCTGACAAATAAATAAATGAATAATAAAATCTTTTAAAAAACTGAGGGTAGGGAGTGGGTGGTTGGGTTATGGACGTTGGGGAAGGTATGTGCTATGGTGAATGCTATGAAGTATGTAAAACTGGCGATTCACAGACCTGTACCCCTGGGGCTAATAATACATATATGTTAATAAAAGTTAAAAAGAAAATTGAGGGAGCGCCTGGGTGGCTCAGTGGTTAAAGCCTCTGCCTTTGGCTCGGGTCATGATCCCAGGGTCCTGGGATCGAGCCTCACATCGGGCTCTCTGCTCAACAGGGAGCCTGCCTCCTCCTCCTCTCTCTCTGCCTGCCTCTCTGCTTACTTGTGATCTGTCTGTCAAATAAATAAAAATCTTAAAAAAAAAAAAGAAAATTCAGGCTGGGATTTAGGGGAGATTGTACTCTCCACAAGGGAGGCTGAAGTGAGGAATAATAGTCTGCCATGGAATATGTGTGATGAAATCTCATGTCCTCTCTACCTGGCAAATCCATTGTCCTTTCCCAGTTCTACAGATGAGGAAATTGAAGTCCAGGAAGGTTGGGGTTTCTCCGGGGTCCTACCATGACTGGCGTTCACACATACTCTGCCAGGCTGTGAACTCATGCTCTTTTTCCCACTGCATTGCTTTTCCTATACCTGGGACACGGGAATTGGAGAACACATCCCTATTCTGTGGTGAGAAGTCATAGGGTGGCCATAGGCCTGTCTCTGAATCCACATCTGCTTCCTCTAGGCAATTACTGTTGTTATTGAACCCCAGAATTCCTTTGGTGTCACCCAGTAAATAGGTAACTTCCCCCTTGATCTTGTTAGCTGATTGGATAGGAAAGTCAAAATTAAATTCTGTACCTTGGTTATTCTTTCCTTTTCTCTATTTTTTTCCTAACTTGATCCTTCTCTGGAAGCACAGAGAGCAACCAACTAGAGAGTATGTGTTACAGTCACCCCTGGCAGGGTCCTGAAAATGCAGGGACTGTGATGGATGCTGGACATGGGCACCCACAAGTTTTAGGGTGAAGTCTCCTTTGTTTGAGTAACTGAGATACATCAGTTAAAATCCATATTTCCTATCTGAATGTCAAGTAGCTGCATGATTTGCTTTCAGAGCCAACCACCGCCACAATTCACCCCACATGCACATAGCATGCTCTGACCCGGTCCTGCCCCCAGGCCAGCACGCTGCTTTTGTGTGCAGTTCTGGGCCCAGAGCTCTAGAATTGGATTGCTCTCCCCTTAAAAATGCTGACCAGGTGACTTCTTGGCAAGCAGAGACCTGGGAGATTGAGCTCACACAGAAGGCACTTTTAGGAGAGGCCTTTTGGAGAGATCTTGTTACTCTGTTAGGGCCCAAGCACAGAAGAGGCAGTTTGGCCATTCCTGGGCTTGAACCAGCTGTCACCCTTTCTGGGCAATGACTTTGGGGGTCTTATTCAGAGTCTGAATTTATATTCTTGAAAACCAACATGAAGCTTAGCTGACAATTTTCATCTAGGTTCCTAAGGCCAGAAGAGCAAAAGAGAAATTCTCACTTCACCATCACTTACCTCTCCTGGGTCCCTGGGGTAGAAAAAGAAGACAGGCTTCTGTCCATCTATCTCATTTAACCTCTCTTGTCCAAGGATATGTAGGTAACAGCTGAACGAAGGTAGACTAGGAAGATGGAATGGTCCCAGGCCTGAGACTTGGGACCAGGCTAGAGGAGAAAAGCTGAATTATTTTGGTTATAGCAAACAGAGGTTGAGCTATCACCCACTGTCTGTAGGGAAAAGGTGATATACGTGTATTCGATAGGAATGTGACAGCCCAACATTCCTTCCCAAGGACTGCTGATCTGAAAGGGAACTTTTGTTTCATCCCATGACAGCCAGTCCCTACCCAGCCTTGTCCAGGGCCTTACCTGTCAGAAGTCCCTGCAGGAGGGAGTGAACTCCATTCTCTATTCGCTTGATTCTCATGGCTGTCTTCCTGTGAAGTCCAATCTTTAAACAAGTGTGGAGAATTCCAGTGCAGAATTAGAAAGCAAACAAATTGCTTAACTTAAGTAGAGATTTGTTTATAAGCAATGACTCTTATTTTGTTGGATTTCTAAAAATAGACAACATGATTTTGTTGAAAGCTTTCTAGCCTCTACTACTCTATGACTATCTCTGAATTATTATGACAGCTATGTAGCTGCTGTCTAAAAGAAAGATAAATCTTTTGATTCAGCTAGGGATTATAGATTTATTGCCACCACAAATTCAAAAGACACAACCTTGGGAAAGTATTTGCCACACATAAGAAAAAAAAGTTAATTGCCTTAATATATAAAGAGATCTTAAAAATCAGTAAGAAAAGACCAATAATCAATAGTAAAATGGGCAAAGGGAATTGACAGGTTGCCAAAGTGAATACATATGGCTTTTAAATGGACAAAATGATGTGCAATTTCATTTATTAAAAATGTAAATTAGGGGCATCTGGGTCGCTTGGTGGGTTGAGCCTCTGCCTTTGGCTTGGGTCATGATGTCGGGATCCTGGGATCAAGCCCTGCATCGCATCGGGCTCCTGCTCAGTGGGGAGCCTGCTTCCCCCTCATTCTCTCTACCTGTCTCTCTGCCTGCTTGTGATCTCTGTCTGTCAAATAAATAAAATCTTTAAAAAAAATGTAAATTAAAGCTGTGAGATACTATTCTTGCCTTTTAGATTGCAGGCATCAAATTTTGATAATACTCTGTATTAGTGAGGATGTAGGAAAACGGTCACTTTCCTACATTGATAGAAATGTAAATTGGTACAACCTCTTGGTAAGAAATTTAACAGTATCAACCAAAATTGAAGACTTACATACTTTGTTAAATTTATCTATTATGGTGTAACAAACTACTCCAAAACATAATGACTTCATTCATAATTATTTTGCTTGTGTGGTTTTGAGGGTCAGAAATTGAGGAAAGTCTAGGTTGGGTGGTTCTATTCTGATCTGTCAGGTGTCAGCTGGGGTGGCTGGGAGGATCCACTTCCAATTCATCTTTTAGGAATTTATCCTAGAAACAAATGTAAGCAAAGATATATGAACAAGGGTATTCATTATAAAATTACAAATAGTAAAATGCAAGATTAACCTAAATGTCTACCAATAACCCAATTTATTTATGCCCATGTAACAAATAACTGCATCTATTAAAAAGAATGATGATACAGCTCTATGTACAGAAAGAGCTCCAAGATATAACTTCAAATTAAAAAATCAAATTGCAGGGGCACCTGGGTGGCTCAGTGGGTTAAAGCCTCTGCCTTCTGCTCAGGTCATGATCTCAGGGTCCTGGGATCGAGCCCCACATCGGGCTCTCTGCTCAGCGGGGAGCCTGCTTCCCCCTCTCCCTCTGTCTGCCTCTGCCTACTCTCTGTCAAATAAATAAATAAAATATTTAAAAAAAATCAAATTGCAGGGGTGCCTGGGTGTATCAGTAGGTTAAGCATCAGACTCTTGATTTCAGATCAGGTCCTGATCTCAGGGTTGTGAGATTGAGTAACCTATTGGCTCCACTCTAGGTGTGGAGTCTGATTAAGATTCTTTCTCTCCTTCTCCCCCTCTACCAATACCACCCTTCTCTCTTTCTTTAAAAAAAAAAATCAAGTTGCACAACACCTTAGAAATGTACCTCTGGAAAGAAAAGTTTTTTTTTTTTTTTAAGATTTTATTTATTTGAGAGAGATAGACAGTGAGAGAGAGCATGAGCGAGGAGCGAGGAGAAGGTCAGAGGGAGAAGCAGACTCCCCATGGAGCTGGGAGCCCGATGCGGGACTCGATCCCGGGACTCCGGGATCATGACCTGAGCCGAAGGCAGTCATCCAACCAACTGAGCCACCCAGGCGTCCAAGGAAAGAAAAGTTTTTGTATTTTTTTTTTAAAGATTTTATTTATTATTTATTTGACAGAGAGAGATCACAAGTAGACAGAGAGGCAGGCAGGCGGAGAGAGAGAGAGAGAGGGAAGCAGGCTCCCTGTCAAGCAGAGAACCCGATGCGGGACTCGATCCCAGGACCCTGAGATCATGACCTGAGCCGAAGGCAGCGGCTTAACCCACTGAGCCACCCAGGCGCCCGGAAAGAAAAGTTTTTATAAGCTCTTTACAATAAACCCATGGAAACCATATGTGAAACTTAGTCCAGGTGCATGTTAGCCTGTTGAGGACACAGAAAGAAGAAATTTCTGATTGAGGTTATTGCTGCTACTTATTTCTCACCTTCCCCATTTACTTTCTAGTCCTGCTCAGTCTGTAATTCTGCTCTCCTGTATGGGCCCAAAGGCTGCATGGACATCCACGTCTTGCAATTCTTTTCACTGGTTATGTGAAAATGGCTTTTGAAACTAACCATCATGGGGTTATATTTTGTCTCTACTTATGAGCTACTTGACCTTGACAAGATACTTAATCTCCCCAAGCCTCAGTTTTCTCACCTGTAAAATGGGGGTATAATGATACCTACTTCTCAGGAATAACAGGATTAAAAATTTAAGTAGCAGATTTACCACAGTGCCTGGCAGCAAAGACATAGTCTTTAGTATTTATACTATTGTCACATAACACCCAATCCAACAGTGGGGGGCTGGTGGATCAAAGCAAGAAACCACGGAGAATTATGAGGTGGGCAGTGACTTAGGTATATTTCAACAGTTCAGATTACAAGTGCTAAGCCACGTGGAGTAAGGCTCACCACCTTCCCACCCATCAGTTCCTTGAGATCAGGCCTGGCCCTGCACAGTGAGGTCTGTGGCTGCAACCTTGGCTCAGACCAGTCACAGAGGAGGCTCTTTAAAAAAGACTTCTCCCAAGCCTGGGAAAATATTGAGATCCTGAGGGACACAGGCATCTGTTTTTTTATGTTGTAGAAAAATGTGATCAGTATGTGCATGTCTCCACCTTCTTCAGGGCCCCTGCTCTCCTGCTCTCCACCCACCACCACTAAAGGTGAACTTGAACTTGGCAGTTTTTTCTCCTCCCCTCTGCCCCAAGATTCTTGGAGGTTTTTGTTTTTTTAAAGATATTATTTATTTGTTTGTTTATGAGAGAGAGAGAGTGCACATGCACACTGGAGCAGGGGCAGAGGGGGAAGGGGAGGGACAAGCAGACCTCCTTCGGAGCTTGGCGCTCTGTCCCACCACCCTGAGATCAAGCCCTGATCTTGAACTGAAACCAAGAGTTGTCCACTTAGCTTAACTGACTGAGCCACCCAGGTGCCCCTTCTTTTTGCTTTTATAATAAAGAGCTAGGAGGTTTTGTTTGTTTGTTTAACATAACACCATTCGTATTAAGCATGCACAGCAAGAAAGCAACAACACACACCTTAGAATAAATGTAAGACAATACATGCTGAATACATCAGAAGTGTTGCCTGTTGCAGGGAAAGGAATGGTGTAAAGAGGCATTTCTGTATCTCAGCACTATTGACATTTGGGACTGTGTAATTCTTTTTGTGGGGGAACTGTCCTGTGCATTGTAGGATGTTTAAGCAGTGTCCCTGGTCTCTTCCCTAGCTCTCTTCCCTAGATGAGAGCTAGGAAATCTTAATGCTCTCCAGTCAAAGACCACCAGGAACAAACCTATAGTTGGACAAAGTGGGTGTATTGATTGCTGCAGTGAGGGAGGAACACAGAGCACGAGGAACCACTGGGCATGTCAGCAAGAGGGCATTAGAAAGGACTTACAGAAGTTGGTCTTGTGTTAGTGACTTTGGAGAGCATTAAACAATATTTTGCTCAGTGTTTGATGCCATTGGGAAGGGGGAGTAATTCCATTATGAGGCATATCAATAAACTTATCCGGAAAGAGGAATAATGAGAATAAAGCTAAAGGCACAGTTGGGAAAGAAACGGGAGTCATTTATATCAGCCAGGACAGAAAGATGTTTAGTCATTTTTATGATGTGGACAATGTTCATAGATTGTCTGTGCCCAGACAGGATTACAGAATGGTTACAGATGGCCTTGTCTAATGTTGATGTCCTGTGAAATCGATTATGTGCTACAGAAGAAGACCAAGGCCCTGGCTGTGAATGTCAGCTCAGCTCCTAGCAACATGTCAACTTCCAGATGTCAGGGGACTGCTTTTCTCTTCTTTAGAAGACAGGAGGCAAGAAGAGAAGTGGGTAGACCGGATTTCAGATTTCTGGGAGTTAGGGAGAGCTTCTATAGAGTGTGTAAGAGAAGTAAGGGAACAGGAAGGTTGAATGGGTTTGTAAGAATTGCTGTGGAAACTGTGTCCACATTGTGGTTTTCAAGATACTTTTTTCAATAAAAAATGGAAAATATAAAAACATGGGCAATTTTGGATTAGCTTTTGGTTGCTGAGTTGTGTTCCCTCTATTGTGATATTACTCTGAGCCCAACCAGTTCAGAAACTTCAAAGAGGCAGGTTTTCAAAGCCAAGAGGTTCTACTCTACTGTCTTAGAGGCCAGGGCTCCAGCTCCACCTGAAGCTGATGCCTGGGTGGGCATGTTGTGTAAAGAAGAAGAAGAGGGCACCAATCAAAGATCAAAGGCCAGGTTCAGGTGCCTGCTGTCTCCATCTCCTAGAAGACCCAAGCAGACATAGTTCCCCAGACTCCCAGTGCCCCCAGATAGTGGTAGCTTTGATCCCTGGTCTGGGTTCTGGGTCCCTGTTATTGCCACCAACAAAATTTGTCACCCAGTATGCCAGGATGGGGGGACCCAGTCCCCACCCTCTGGCATGGTGATTCTGTGGGAGATCAAGGGATGCCCACACCAGTAGCAGAGGAACTGGAGAACTGAAAGGGCTCAGCAGAGGGCCCCATAATCCCTTCTGGGGATGGAGCATTTCTTGGTGGAGCCAGTACTCGATGATAGAGGTTTGGAAAACCTCAGCCGGGAAGGCTGAGGACGTGGGGGGGAGGAAAACACAGTGCCACATGAATTTAGAGCATTATCTGAAGTCTAAAAGAGAACCCCGCAGGCAAAGCCCTTGAGAGCTAGACTCCCAGGCTGGTATGAACCCTATCCAAGCCACAGGGGATGTGCATACATGCGGCACCTAACGGTCCCGCCAAAGGCAGCAGGAGTGGATACACAATGCGCCCGCTGTGGTTCAGGGGGCTGGCCAGAAGGGCCTAGACGATGCGGGATAGTGGGAGAAATGGAGAAAAGGGGGCAAAAATGGGAGATAAGAGCCCCCGGTAGGAGTCAAAGAGCTGGGAGAGTTTTGGGAATGGAGGATCTGGAGGGAGAGTCGGTGACTTCCATCTAAACTGTACTCAGAGGGACGGGACCAGAGGCACGAGCCGTAGGCGCCTCTGTTCACTTGGCCAAACTTGAAAGGAATTGTGGCCGTCTGGAGCCCTTGGGGCCCGGCCAGGGCTTCCCCACCGAGGGGGCTGTCGAGTCCCCTAGGGCCCCGAGCCCGCGCTCCGCGGGTGCTGAAGACACGCCGGGTCACAGGCGGCGCTGGAGACGGGCGGGCGAGTGCCGCGGTCGCCCTTTCTCCTCCTCCTCTCCCGCTTCTCCCGCCGGGAGGGGGAGGCTAGTGTCCGGCGGGAGAACGAGTGTCCACCCCCTGGGTCCCGGGCTAAGGCCGGAGAGCAGCCACCACGGGGCTGGGGGGTGGGGCGTGGGCGATTCCCCGGGCAGCGCCACCACTCCGATCTCCCGCCCCCTGGCCGGACGTGGCAGCTCCCCTGCGGCGGCCGGGGCCGGGAGGTGGGGTCGGGAGCCCCAGCACCGGGCTCTGATGTCACCGCGCGGCGGTCGGCGCCCAGAAGCTCGTCTGGGCCAGGAGTTCAGGTATGCTGCAGGGCCAGGTGGTGGGGCGGGCGGGGGCGGGGGCAGGGCGACCCGGAGGGGGGCACAGCGAGCACCGCGGCCAGGAGAGGTGGGGGGGTGGGGCACCGGGGAGTGCAGGCGCGTCATTCCTCTGGGTGTTCCGCCCAAGCCTCCGCGGGTCGAGTCGGGCCCTTGCGTGCGGGAACTCTTCGCGGGGCGGCGGGGCAACCAAACCCACCGAGTGGCGGGGGCTATCGGGGGAGGTGCTGTGTGGCCAGCGCACTCAGTGGGATCTCTCTCCGCGACCCAACACCCCCACTCCCCCGCCCCGCTTCTACCCTGCGCCCGCCCAATCGCGGGAGAATCCATGCGGGGCGGGCCCCCACCCAAGCTCGCGCTTTCCCTGCATGGGTCTGAATCCTCCTTCTCTGACCGTGAACCCAACAGGAAAGGCCCCGAAACGCACCGGCCAGCGGCCATGGGCCCCCCTGGCATCCCCAGAGTCCCGCTGTCGCGCCACACCGCGTAACTCTGCCGCCCCCTGCGGTCGCCAGGCTAGTGCCTCTCTCCCGCCTCGACTTCCAAGAGCCTGAAGCCCCAGGTATGTGGTCCGCCCACGACCGCGGCCTCCTGTCCCCGGGTGCAGCTAGCACCCCGCCTTTTCTGCTCGCCGGGCTCGGCATGGAGCTCCCGTCTCTGGGGACTACATCTGGGCTAGAGCGAGAGTGGAGGCTGCGCGGGCTGCACTGTCGCCGTGGAGGGACTGGGACAAAGGGCCATGCAACTTCCCGGCATGCCTGCCCAGCCAGACTCTTCTGGGGTGCTGGCATTGAAGACAGAGCCCAGGACCCCGAAGCTCTGTGTGGCAGGGACAGGCAGCACCCCCACAGTGAGTGCTACTGAGGGAAGTCCATCCGGGAGTGGTGGCCTGAACAGGTTCTTCAGAGGTCGGATGTGAGGTGGCCTTGGGGGAGAGTATGCTTTAATTCCTAGTCACTGTGGATCATTTGAGGTTGTCTGCCTTTCTGGTCACCTCACCTGGATCTGCTCCCAGTGTCTAGGTGTGGTTTTACCAGCCGGAAGCTGTCTTTATTGATTTCCCCAACATCCCCTAAAAATCTGAGTCAGCCTGCTTGCCTAGTCCAAACTTTCTGCTGAGGTCTAGACCCACATCCCACCTTCACAGATTTGCCACAGGCACTGCAGAGCCTATCAGCCCCAGACTGAATGAGCACTGGATCCTGGGCCAGTCCCCATAGCAGCTTCCTCCTTCCTGAGACTGACACCTCTACCTCCCTGGCCTCCAGCTCTGAACACTGAAGTCATCTTTGTCTCCTTTTCCTTTCTTGTTGCTCTTTCATTCAGGGGACAAGTATATGTGGCCTCCCCTCACCCTAATCTGGAGCTTTTCCAGCAGGGATTTCAAGCTGCCCCCTCTGCTCTGGCGAGGCGTGGCCAAAGGCCTGAAGAGCTCCTTGGGCTCCAGCCTCTGGACTCCAGTTCTTTGTAGGCCCTGGCTCTGCAGCCCAGCCCACGGCTGACACCAGTGCTGAGGCTACGGCTCCAGGAGTTCCACTACCGCCAGCCACAGTGGCTGGCTGGACTTCAACAGGCTTCTGCAGCCAGACAAGTATGCAGTCTCCTTGCTCTTTGTGTCGAGGCCCCAAAACACCCTGGAGGAGCTAGCTGCCCCCTCTGGGTGTAGCAGGTTCTGCAAAAGGCACAGAGTGAGTATCTGTGTGGTTATCGGCCTACTGGGGCCACCACTGCAAAAGTATCCTCAAGACAAGTTAGGGGCAAACAGCAAACATGCAAACACACAGTTTTATTATCTGTTAAGTTGTTTTTAGGTGCTGAGCTCAGAAGCCTTGGCGAACACAGTAACTCACAAGATAAAATTTTTGAGTAAACTTCTTTGTACGTGGATAGTTGCTGGTGTCTGTAGATGCAGGAAGCCAGCAATGGGCAGGCATGGGTGGAGTGTGCCAGGGAAAACAAGCCTCCCAAACTGGGCTCAGACTAGGAAGAGAGAGGGCTAGTGCCTGGGTGCCTGGGGCGGCTTTCCTAAAGGAGGTGACTGTCCTCCCAGGAGTTGCTACTCAGAGTGGCTGCTCATCTTCCTCAAGTCCAGAGAGTGGAAACACTCTGCGGAAGAGGTCCCCAAACCTGAGTGTGAGGACCAACATGCAGGGCCGGTGTTAGTGGGCATAAAGATACCTCCAAGTAGGCACTGGCAAGATGTTCTGGGTCCAGATCACCTGAGAGCCCCTCCTGAGGATACGGTGGATAGTGCCTTTCCTTTTTAGGAAACATCCTATCCTCACACCACTAACCTCCCTTCCCTCTCCTGACCTGCACTCTGTAGCATCTCTGGCCTTGGGGAAGCGGGTGGAGGGTGACCCCGGTTTCCAAATAGTATTCAGGAGGCTCAAATGAACCTGCTTTTCGGTTCCCACCCCAGCTGCTGTTCACCCTCCTCTGCACCCCTCCCGGAAAGCAAGCCCTCCTACCTCCCCAAAGTCCCCATACCCCATTAGGAGCCCCAGCTTCCTAAGACTCACAGCTGCTCTCACCCTTGACCCATGCACACCCTACCCAACTCCTCCTGTCACTCACATTGCTCCCCTCTTGGCTCTGGGGAGGTACTGATTTTTGGCCTGTCCTGCTCCACCTGTGCTTGCCCACTCTTTTGTTTCCTAATAATGCATGAGTAACCTGGACGGAGTCCGTGGTGTCAGCTGCCTCATTCATTCTGTCCCCCTCACCAGAAAAGACCAATAGGGAGAAAAGAGTGGGCAGAAGCCAAAGAGCCCTCTTCCTTCTCCAAGAAAGCCACCCCCTATACACTTGTTGCAAGTTTTGCTCTTTTCCTTGCCATTCTACAAGTATTTCTTTAACATTGACTTTGTGCCAGGTACTGAGGGTACAGAGATTCCTTAGTACTGGGCCTGTTCTCAGGAAGTTCATGGGTGGGAATGGGAAGAGGGAATCACAAGCAAGCCAACAGTTGCGCTGTATGCAGGGTGATGAGTACTGTGTGGGGTGTGAGTTTGAGGTGGGGGAGCTCAGGACACAGTGTAGGGGGTCCCAAAAGGTCAGAAGACCTCTAACCTGGGCCCAGTAGGAGGAGCAAGAGTAGCAGAACAAAGCTGGGGGTTTGAGGCTGCAAAGCAGAGACCATATTGTTGTGGTATCTGCTAGTATTTTGCAAGCAGGTGGGAGTGACTTTCCCAGAGCTGAGTTTAGGCTTTATTGGAGGCTTCTGGCAGTTGGGGGGGGGGGGGGCGGTGGTGAAGGTAAACTGGTTTTCAGCAGGGTTGGCTTCTAGGAAATTGATTCTGGCTGCAGTAAGCTTGGAGGCAGGACCAGATGCCAGACAGGGTTCTGCTTCTTAGCAGCTATGTGCCCCTGGGCAAGTCATTTCCCCTCTGAAAACCCCAGAGTCCTCATCTGTAAAATGCAGATAGCAGTTGTAGAGGATCAAGATATTTATATGAAGCACCTGGACACGGGGGGGGGGGAGGGGGGCTGTGAGGCTGCCTCTGACCTAGGTCTTGCCCCCTCCTTTCTTGGCTCCCCTGTGATCTCAGAACGTTCTTGGCCGTTGTTTATTAGGGAAAGATCACATGGAGCAGCTAACAAAGCCGTCAGGAAGCCGCCAGGGCGGGACTGGGTTGGGGAGGGCAGGAGTATGGTACATTCTTGGTGCTTCTGGAAGTGCTAGGGAGAGGCGGGGGCTGCCAGCCAGGAGAACCTCAGCGGGGAGTGGGCTAGTCTTCAACTCCTTCCCCTGATCTAAGGGGAGTAGCTAACGCCCTCGAACTCCAGAGTTGCTCCCAGGGACTGGCCCTACCCATGTCATCCCCGGCACGGGAGGTGGCAGCGCTAAAGGCCGTGTGACCCGGGAAGGGATGTTCTGTAAGCACCTGGCTGCCCGAGTTGGAGGGGCTAGCCTGACCCGGGGCTCCTTCGCGACCACGCCGTCTGTGTCCTTCCAGGCCCCGCGGAGCTGGCCTCAGCACTCACCTGCGCAGTCATGGAGGCCCCGGGGCCGGGGGGCGACCGCGCCTCCCCAGCCTCGTCCACTCGCAGCCTGGACCTGCGGCGGCTGTCCGCGCGCGCGGACTCAGCCTACAGCTCTTTCTCCGCGGCCTCCGGGGCTCCTGAGCCGCGCACGCCGTCGCCTGGGACCGATCTCCTCCCTTACCTGGACTGGGACTACGTGCGTGTGGTGTGGGGCGGCCCGGCCCCCGCCAGCAGCCTTCGCGCCTCCCCGCAGCCCCCGCCCGCGGCCACCGCGCATAGTGGGCTGCGGCCCCCGGAGGCCCGGGGGATGCCGGGGCCGCTCAGCCGGCAGGCCACTCCGCTGCTGTTTGCGCTGGCGGCCGAGGCGGAGGCGGAGGCGCGGGCCGCGGAGCCGCCCAGCCCACCCGCTTCACGGGCAGCCTACCGCCAGCGGTTGCAAGGCGCCCAGCGGCGCGTGCTCCGGGAGACGTCCTTCCAGCGCAAGGAGCTCCGCATGAGCCTGCCCGCCCGCCTGCGCCCCTCTGCCCCCGTGCGGCCCCCCGCGGCGCACCCGCGCTCGGCCTCGCTCAGCCACCCCGGCGGTAGGGAAGCGGAGCCGATGCGCTCCGGAGCTCCCTCGAGGGGAACCGTTGGCCGGGGCCGCCTAGCCATCCAGCAGCAGAAGTGGTGTTTCTCCGAGCCGGGGAAGCTAGACTGCGTGGGTCGGGGCGGTGGATCCGTAGGGGAATGCTCGAGGGAGGCTGGCTCCAGTTCTGGGGTCGTCAGGCCCGACCCCCAGGAGCATAAGGTGCCCGCAGAAATCGAAGGTCACCGGAACAGATGGCTGCCTGAGACCCAGCCCCAAGGCATGGAGGACCCAGAACCTCGGTACAGGAAGCTCTGTGACACCTATAGGCCTTCCAGTCGGAGTCGGAGCGCTTCAGGGGAAGTCTTGGCTCTTTGGGGAGGCCCAGGAGGGGTCATGCCCATTGTCCAGGTGTGGAAGATAGGGGCTGCAGGCTTGGGGTGGAGGACAGCTGGGAGACTGAAAACTTGAGCTACATTTCAAGCAACTGTTTGCCTTTCCAGACTGTTCTCCAAGGAGCAGAAACCCCCAGACCATTGCTTCAGACCAAACTTGCCAGGTGAGAGACATGGACCACTGGGGCACTGCAAGTTGGAGAAAAGCAGTTTTCATAGCTCTTGCCCAAGAAAGAGAGGGCCCCTCACCCACCCTCAGTTTGAGCCTTTTTTTTTTTTTTTTTAAAGATTTTATTTATTTATTTGACAGAGAGAGATCACAAGCAGGCAGAGAGGCAGGCAGAGAGAGAGGAGGAAGCAGGCTCCCCGCTGAGCAGAGAGCCCGATGCGGGGCTCGATTTCAGGACTCTGAGATCATGACCTGAGCCGAAGGCAGCGGCTTAACCCACTGAGCCACCCAGGCGCCCCAGTTTGAGCCTTCTGATTCTGTCTTTTGCAAACCACATCCCGGAGGGTCCCCCTGCACACCCACCCCACCCCACCCCACTGTGTCTCTGGTGCAGCACCCAGAGCTTCTTTCCTGGTCACTGTGGTCAGTGTGGGGTCCCTTCCTCCAGGTTCCTGACCCAGAAGGAAGCTGCAGTGGTGTGTCCTGCAGAGTATCCCCAGAGCAGTCCCGCTGATTGGGAACAGAGGGTCTCAGAGACATGTAAGGGGTCTGCCCGGCTCCCATCCCTTCCAGATGATGAGGTTTTCCTGGAGGAAGTCCCCCTGGTCAGAAGGAGATCACCTCCAGACACCCATGCACCCCCGGGAAACCCAACTAGGTGAGTTGCCTCTTGCTGCCAAACAGAGTGAGACATTCCCTTCCCACACATATCAACAAAATGCTAGAGAGATGGGGAGCCCTCTCCTAGCTGGAGCCTGGGAGCCTGGCTGGTGTGGATGGGGACAGGTGGCCCTTGGAGGCCACTGCTTGTCTCTGGACAGAGTTTTTTCTGATTCAATGTCTCTTCCACTTCTAGTGTCCATGTCTCTGAGCAGCAGTATGGAACTGGCTCAGGCCAGAGTGCTGATCAGGCTACAGTCCCCCCGGAGCACCCCCTCCATGAGCACCCAGGGACTGCAGGGGCAGATGACTGCTGGCAGAGGATAAATGGTTCTATGGGGGTCTCTAAGACCATAAACTATAGCCCTCCCGGGATTGCAAATGGTGACATTGCAACCTTTGACCCCAATGGACTGCTGACCATTGACTCACTTGCAGCTGCAGAGAGTGACCCTCTCAAACCTCTTCCAGTTGATGCCCCAGGACCTCCAAGCAACAATACCCCAGGTGCTCCTGGCCATAATGCCCTGGCTTGGGGCACTGGCCAGCCTGGTTCCAGGCCAACATGGCCCAGTCCTCGCCTTGAGGAGCTGGTTCAGGAGCTGGCCAGACTGGATCCGTCCATGAGTGACACTCTCACTTCCTGTCCCAGCCCAGAGCCACCCCTGGACCTGCTAGATGGGCTGATTCCTTTAGCAGAGGTCTGGGCTGCAATGAGGCCACTATGTGAGGAAGCTGGAAAGGAGGCTGGTTGTGGTGCTGAGCCAGGGTGAGTGAAGGGCACCAGGGACGCAGGGGATTCTAAGTCCCTGCAATGTGGGGCAGGACAACCCAGGGAGCTCTGGCTTTGTCCCCAGGTTCTATCTATTTAGCTCCAGCCAGCTCCTGCCAACTTCTCTGGAGGAGAAAACGAGGTTTGAAAACCACACCACCCACCCTGTGCCTGACCAGGCCTGTGGCCAGGGTCTCCCTCATCCAAATAACAGCATCCAAGCCAAGAAAGTGAGTGCGGAGGTTCTGGTGGAGATGGGGTGTGGCAAGAGCCCAAAATATGGGCTGAGGCGTGGGTGTCTGGCCTCACCCTTAAGTACCTGCGCCTTTCCTGCAGATGGAGCTAGCCAACCTCCTCCAAAAGATGCTGTGGAACCTTGAGGCTGAGCAGGAGCAGCTGCACGGGGCCGCCCAGGCTTGGGCCAGGCGCAGGGCCGCTCTGGAGGCCGTGGTGGGCCAGTCCTGTTCTCCCCGAGACCTAGAGCGGTTCAGCAGGTTCATGGCCGACCTAGAGCGCGTACTTGGCCTGTTGCTGCTGCTGGGTAGTCGCTTGGCTCGCGTGCGGCGCGCCCTGGCCCGGGCGGGCGTAGACAGCGACCCAGACGAGCAGGTGACAGAGGTTGGGGCTGGGGAGAGCGGGGCAGCGAGGGGTCTGCCGGCTTGGGCTGGGACGGTCCCGGCAACGGAGGCCCCCTCTCCCCGCTCATGGCACGCTCTCCCTGTGGCTGCAGGCCTCTCTGCTGCAGCGACTCGGGCTCCTGCAGCGGCAGCAGGAGGACGCCAAGGAGCTGAAGGAGCATGTGGCGCGGCGCGAGCGGGCCCTGCGCGAGGTGCTGGTGCGGGCCCTGCCCACCGAGGAGCTGAGCGCCTATCGCGCCCTACTGGCGGGCAAGGCCGCGGTCCTGGCCCAGCAGCGCAGCCTGGAGGAGCGGGTCCGGCTCCTTCAGGACCAACTGGACGCCGTCAGGAGCGACCTTGGCTGTTGTCCTCTGACTCCCAGTCTGGCCTGGCCCCCAGAGACCCATCTTCCAGATACCCCGCCCTTCCTTCCGCCTCTCCTCTAATTACAGGTGGTGGCATGGGGGTGGAGGGGACACCGCCTCTGCCCCTTATCCACATCACTCCGGATGGGGTGACGCTGGTTGATTCGGTGCTTTTCCCTTGCGGGGAGAGGGAAGACCTAGGCCGGGTCTTCCCGGGATCCTTCTAAGTGTTTTCTTGTAGCCTTACCCAAGTATTGTGGGTTATTTGTTAATTAATTTATGGATTTTTAAAACTGCAGTATCCCTCCCCTTTTTGTGAGGAGAGAGGCTCTGTCTGGGTTGGTGGGAGGGAGAGGAGACAAATCAGAGGAGCATTTCTACTTAATATGCAAAATTGTCTTTTTTCCTTCTCTTTCTTAATAATAATTGATGTGAGAAGTGTGTGTGTCTCCTGGAACCTGGCTTGGGGGAGAAATCTTGTTTACAGACAAAGTACACCAGCCTTACCCGACTAGAGCAGAAGAGGAATTTGCTGGAGGACCTCAGTCAGGTCTGGGAATCCCTGGGAAGACTGGGATACAGGCTTGAAACCTGGAGAGACCAAGGGGATGCCAGGCCTTGTGATTCTACTGCCACCAGTAATCCCTACAGTTCTGGTAACTCCATCACTACCACAAAGGCCTAGGCCTGACTGTCGACCCCCAGGTCTCCTTTGCTGGTTTTCACCCAAGCCTCCACCCTCAAAAGTACAAGTGAGGGTAACAGCTTCCCTTCAGGACTCAAGGGATAGGGAATTTCCTCATATACATAATAGGTTCAGTTGCTTTGCTGCCTAAAAACCTTGATGAATTCAAGGATAATTATTCCAAGTCTCAGCAAGAAATATATTGTCAAAAGTGAGTTTATTAAGAGACCCCATGGGATCCACCATGCTTGAGGAGGACTGTTGGGCATGGGAGCTGAAGGGAGGAGTCATGGTCTGGAGACCTTAGAATGGGGGGCTGAGGACCTGGAGAGACTGCTCTGCTTGTGTGCTAGAGGAGATAAGCTGGGGGTGAGCTGGGGTTGGGAGTGGGAAGTTAGGTGCTGGTGTGGAATGAAATGGAGGAGACACACACTCCCTTCTGTTTGGGCATCAGCCTCGTGTGCACAGAGTCAATGTTAAGTTCTCAAATATACATGTGAAAATGTGCTTTAGTATTTGCAGCTGCACACGCCAGGGCCAAGAATATTGTTGATGCAAACGCTGAGTGTATTTTTGGAAGTTGGGCACATTTAAAGTCATGTGTATGTGTATTTAAAGCCAACTGACCCCAAAGTGAGAAATCTCTGCTTCTGGGCTTGTTTTCTGATGCCTATTGTCACTAAGTGCAACTGGCTGGGAATTTTAAATGGTCGTATTCATACCAAAAGCATTAGTTTTAACAGTCGGGCCATTGAGCGCAGAACAATGCTAACATTGTGCCTCTTTATGAAAAACATATGGGGCTCCTGCTGAGGCAGTTGCGGGTTCTAACATTATGCTTTGATTCTCTCCTTTGAACGCTGTGGGCGGGGCCTCCACTCCAAAGTCCTCATCCTAGCAGGGCAGCTGGCTTATAGTCTGGATGAAATAAATTTATTTCTGCCTTTTACCCTGTACAGCACCCCCTGCATTCTCCCATTGTGCTATTCTTAGAAAAACACTTAACATTCACTAGTTAGGCCAATGGAAATTGTGTGCTGCTCAGACAAAGCACTTCCAGCCCAAGATGGACTTGAGGATCAGTGCCTGCTGTGGTCCCGTTGTGGTCCCAAAGTGCGATTTGGTTCTGTGCTGGGTTTTCCCATGGGGAATTATGAGGCTCCTGTGCTTGTCCTTACCAGATGGGGAGTAGGGTCACACCTCCTGCACCCATCTTTTCATCTTGCCTGTATGTTCTTCCTGCCCCATTTTATGTCCCTTTCACACTGTTTTTCTGTCAGAGTGCAAGAATGAGCACCATAGGTGTTCAGTATTGGCATCACACTTTTTTTTTTTAAAAAGATTTATTTGATAAAGATCATCAAAAGAGACCATAGGGAAGGACAGAGGGAGAGGAAGTAGCAGACTCCCCCCTGAGTGGGGAGCCTCACAAGGGGCTGGGTCCCAGGATCCTGAGATCATGACCTGAGCCGATGGCAGACCTTAACCCTCTGAGCCACCTAGGTGCCCCCAAACTAAGAATTTTTTTTTTAAAGATTTTATTTATTTATTTTTCAGACAGAGATCACAAGTAGGCAGAGAGGCAGGAGGAAGCAGACTCCCTGCAGAGCAGAGAGCCCGATGCGGGGCTGGATCCGAGGATCCTGAGATCATGATCTGAGCCAAAGGCAGAAGCTTTAGCCCACTGAGCTACCCAGGTGCCTGCGGGCTCGATCCGAGGATCCTGAGATCATGATCTGAGCCAAAGGCGGAGGCTTTAGCCCACTGAGCCACCCAGGTGCGCCTCCAGACTAAGACTTTTTTTTTTTTTTTTTTAGAGTTTATTTATTTGTCAGAGAGAGAGTGAGAGAGAGCGAGCACAGGCAGACAGAATGGCAGGCAGAGGCAGAGGGAGAAGCAGGCTCCCTGCCGAGCAAGGAGCCCGATGTGGGACTCGATCCCAGGACGCTGCGATCATGACCTGAGCTGAAGGCAGCTGCTTGACCAACTGAGCCACCCAGGCGTCCCCAGACTAAGACTTTTGATGGTGGTGTGTGGGCCGGTGCTTGAGGCCCAGTGAATTCCACCGTCAGGACGCTACCAGCAGAGGGCACTGTTCGCCCTGTGATGACGGCTACCTACACCACCGTAGCCTCCTCCCCAGGCAGTAGGCCCTCTGAGCTAAGCGCAGGGGCTTGGCCTTCCTCGCAGAGCAGTACTTGTTAAGCCTGAAGGCTGGATCTGAACCTTTTTGCTTCTGTCGGGAAGAAATTCTGGCCGGCCAGCCACGGGAAAGCTGGCTTGCTTTTCTTTTGCTACCAGGCGTTGATTGAAATGTTGTTGGTTAATGAGAAGTGGGGAGGAGGGAAGCCGGGGGTGTTGATCTCGAGTATCAGTATCAAAAAGAGCCTTATTTAATCTCCCGGGGTAGAAAAGAGGGTTTCGTGGGTCTCTTTTGGGGTTTCTGCCCCCACCTTCTCAAGCCGCCAGAGCCCTTGCAGGTCGGTTCTGCCCCCAGCCCCGCAGCCTGCGGCGCGGTCCTTGGCTTTTTGCAGAGAGCAGACTTCGGCTGGCGTTGTTGCTAGGCAACAGACAGCCCCGCAGCCGCCTCCCCCGCTCGCCTCATCCCGCCCCCGCCGCTCCTCCTATTATGGATTTAATTAGTGTACTTTTTACCTTCAGACTGTAGATTGCAAGCGGAACAGGAAAGCGGTGTTCCGCGGCGCCCCAAAGCCGCGCGCATTCTGTCTGGAACAGCCTGCTCCGCACACCGCGTACCTCCGCTAGTGGCGGCTGTAGACCTCAGGGATCCTCGCAGAACAGATCGTGGTGCTGTTCATTCACATGTAAATCGGAAGCTTGGGTGGAAATTTAGGTCAAATGTGCTTGAGCACCGCAGAGAGAAGAGGCGAAAGAGCAACGTGGGGGCAGGAGGAGGAGGTGGGGCAGCTGCTATAAAGCAATCTTCTCCAAGACCCCCGCAGTGTTACGGTCACAGCCTAGCTACAGGTTACACCCGCAGGGTAGGTGTTTACCTGTTGTTGAAACTTAAATCAGCACCACCTTACCCCTAGGAAACCCCCCCACCCACCCACCCAGGAGATGTCTGGACGTATCCCCACCCTCACTCCCACCACACCCTCGCGCCTTGTTTCTCCGTCTCTTCCTTTTTCCCACTTCCCTGCAGAAACACCTGAGGCCTCCGGTGCTTCACTAGTTCAAGTTCAGAGTTGTGGCTGTTCTGGTAGGGTTAGGCCAGGGCGAAAGATTCAAGGCAAAAAGCTATCTGGAGAGCAATAAAAAGTCTGTTTATCAAACTATTTTAAAAGGCCAAATAATTTCTAACAGGAAAGGGTCAAAAAAGGCAGAGAATATGGGTTCTGAGTGAGCCCAGCTTTAGAACTGTGTTGAGGAGTGCTTTCAGTCCAGCTGGCTGGATGACATTAGGTCTGGAAGACAGGGCTAAGGATGGTAAGGGAGTGTGCATTAAGAAAGACATCGTGATGGGACGCCTGGGTGGCTCAGTTGGTTAAGCAGCTGCCTTCGGCTCAGGTCATGATCCCGGCGTCCTGGGATCGAGTCCCACATCGGGCTCCTTGCTCAGCAGGGAGCCTGCTTCTCCCTCTGCCTCTGCCTGCCACTCTGTCTGCCTGTGCTCACTCTCTCTCCCTCTCTCTCTCTGACAAATAAATAAAATCTTTAAAAAAAAAAAAAGAAAGACATCGTGGTGTCTATTTTTAACATTCTGTATGATATCATAGAGAATGTGAGATAATCTCCCTTTGGTGGGAATACATTTTTCCCAGCAGAGTCCATTGTTATTTATTTACACATACTAACATAGTTAAAAAATGGTGATCTGGTAAAGCAAAGCCACAAATGAGAGCTATTTGGTTTTGGAATGTAGCCAGATACCCTGTGGGACCAACTGGGCACCCCTAGTAATCTTTCAAGATGGTGTTGCAGTTCCCAAGGAGCTCTACCTACTCCTTCCCTAGGGTCCACTCTCCTCGAAGCCTGTGGGATAGATACTGCCAGTCTTACAGCCCCAAGGAGGGAGATAGTGCTTGGAGAACTGGGTGACTTGTTTAAGGTCTCTAGATGAGTAAGGGTTGAGATGAGACCACTTGCTTTTCTGCAGCAGGACACTGATGGAAAAGAGCACCAGGAGGCCATCCCGCAGCTCTGACAGTTATAGCTGTGAAGCTGGGACAAGCTATTTACAGTTTCTTGAGGCTTCAATTTCCTCACCTTAAATTCAAGAGATACTAACAGAACTTACCTTGTAATGTTGAGGTTAATACCTGCACAGGGGTTAAAACCGTGCCTGGTACTTAATAAACACAGGCTGTATGTGCATCACGCATATCCTGGTCTCCATTAGTTAAGTGAGACACGTTCTAGAACAACTTCCAACCTCCTTTAAAGGAAGTATAAACCTTTATTTAAAAGCTTGCACTGGGTGACTCATACATATCTATATAACAATTAACTTCTCCCCCATTAAAAGGAGTGATTCTCCTCCCCATGACAATTCTAGCCAGCTAAATTGCCATAACTTATAAGCAACTTTTTTTTTTTTTTTTTTGGTCACTTGTTGAAATTAACCCTCATAGGTCTACCTTGTGCTGGGCAATATATGGTTCTTGAAAACTTTCCATATGCATATCAAAGTATAATTTCCTACTGACATAGTTTCAGAAAGTCTTGATCTGCAAGGAATAAACAGTGGTTTCTAACACTTTTTGTTTTAGGCTTATTGATCCTAAATTCTTGCCAAATGTTTTATTTCACTTGGAAGCGTTGCAGCATGCCTTTCTGAAACACAAAGATTCTTCTGGGAGTTTAAGTAACCCTCCTCTGATTTAAGAGTGTAATAGACATTAGTTATTATTATTACTACTTTGGTGGTTTAGATTTTGTCTTTCTCAAGGCAGGTCATACCTGTGTTTGTGATCTTTGTTATCCTGTCTCAGTCAAGCCTCTCTTTTACCATGGAAAATCTAATATTTTATTCTGTCCTCTAGACCTTCAGCAACTGAGATTGCTGTAATTATTGCCTCCCACAATTTTCCTGCAGAGACAGAGTTAATTTGCATTTTAAAATAATTTATGCCGCTTAGCTAGAGTTCCAGGCAAGGAAGGTGGGAAGGTCAGATCAGGGCCTGCATTCATTTGTTTGTTTGTTTTTCATATCCATGTGTGGATGCAACCTGCATTTAGCTGATCAATCCAAACTCTTTCAATAATAGAATGCCTGGAAGGGGCAGAAGAAGATGAGGAGAAACTGAAGAAGTAAGTAGATAAAAAGACAAGAAAAATACGGTAGCAGGAGCTGGAGAAAGTTTAAGGGAAGTACATTATCACACAAGCAGGAACAAAATGGGAAACTTGTTTATTTCATTGCTTAAATCAAAACATTCCATTAAGGACGGCCTTAAATTATGTCAGAGACCTCACTGATAAATATATATGGAGGGGAGAAGCCACACTCCCCTGTGTCACAAAAACTATTTGCTATAGCTAATGACATGCAAACATAATTTGCAAAAGCAGAGCATTACCACAGTATGATATTTTAAAAAGGCTGGTTGAGTAAATAGAGTCCCCATCTTTAAAATAGGAAAAGAGACATTATAGTTACAGTGTGTTGAACCTGGGACCTCCTGGTAAATAGCTACAAACCTTCTCAATTACAGATAGGAATAAAGGTCTAGAGAAGTTAAGCCATCCCTCTAAGGTCACTGAGCAAAGAATTCAGCATTTCCTATTTTGGAATAAGTTGTTTGCTTTCAGATGGCTTTTAAAGGTGGATATAACATAGTTTTTGCTTCTATAGAATTTTCATATAAAATGGTTGCTGTTTAAGTATCCCTACTTAACCAGTTATTTTTCTGGTGTAATGCTATGACATATTTTTCTTTGAATATCCACCTACTGCATTGAAAGGCTCAGCCAGAATGGAAAACCAGATTCAGACACATGGCACAATGGTGCATTCACAGATAAATCACACTTAAAATATTAAATGTTCATGCCAAATCAAAATAACCACCCACCAGTGCCGAAGAGGCTGTTTATATTTCATCATAAAGACAACCAGAAATTGAAAGTATTTGCCAAAATGTCTCTTTTCTCTCACTGTTAAGTCATTCTCACTCCCAAGATGCTCGTTTTCTAATATTGAGCATTCACAGTACAACTGAAATTAATTACATTCACAATGGTCACATTCTGTGTTCAAGTCTCTCTAGAATCTTGAGCGTCTAAAATGAGGTAGATAAACGTTTAAGGGTTTTGTTGTTGGGACTAATTTCCTTTAGATCCTGATCATTTTTTTTTTTTTAGGTAGAATTCCAAAATACTTAGCAAAAGATTGAAAATGAGCATTTTGCCTAAAAATTGAAAAATATAATTTCAAAAGGTTATTATGAAAGTTGTTTTACCTCATTTTAACTTAAAAACAGGATAAAAGCATCAAATTACAAAACCACTAGTATCTTAAAGCTGACAATCCAGCAGCACACTACATTTATTTTTTTATTTTTTTAAAAAGATTTTATTTATTTATTTGACAGAGATCACAAGTAGACGGAGAGGCAGGCAGATAGAGAGAGAGAGAGAGAGAGAGGGAAGCAGGCTCACTGCTGAGCAGAGAGCCCGATGCGGGACTCGATCCCAGGACCCTGAGATCATAACCTGAGCCTAAGGCAGTGGCTCAACCCACTGAGCCACCCAGGCGCCCAGCACACTACATTTAAAGAGACCCTTGCTCTAGTTCTGGTTTGGGAGCGTGTAGATGGCGGAAGTATTGGGTTAACTCATTCAGGGCACTTAACTCTGATCCTAAAATCTGAGCCTCCAATGTTCAAGCCTGATGTCTGGAGTTCTTTATAGAAGGTTCTCACTGAGATCTTGACTACCATTTCAGAGACAGGTCAAGCTTCAGGGAGAAGCTAGAGGTGTTCGCCCACGGGGGTAAAATAGGCTTCAGTGGACAAAGCTGGAAACAGGATGGAGCCACAGGTGCTGAGCCGCTGTTTTGGCCAGGCTTAGACTGCGAGGGGCAGGCCGGGTTACATCAACCAAGCTGAGCTTCACGGACCCTCAGGATGTGGGGGGTAGGCCGGGCACTAGACCAGCCAAGGGTCCTGGAGTAGATCGACGAGAGATTTCTGAAAAAGCCGGCAGGCTACTGCGGGCCTTACTCTTTTTACGTGGAGCCATGGGCGAGGCACCCAAGAACTTGCTAAAGGAGCCCGACTTCCTCATGCCTCGAGCCAGGTCTTGGAGCATCAGATCATCGGCGAGGACACCCAGAAACGCGCTGGTGGTGGAACTGAGGATGGTGGCGGCCACTTGCACTGGGCGCCGGGCCGCAAAAGTGCCACCACCAGCACTGGTGACGTCTGCCTCGGTAGAGCCTCGAAGGCAGGGGTCGCCTAGGAGGCGGCGAAGCGCGTACGAGGCACCGGGCTGCAGGTACTGGTAGGCGCGCCGTCCGCTGTGGTCACGCACGTGCACCTGCGCACCCAGGCGCACCACCAGCGTCACAGCGGCGTCCTCGTGGCCATGCAGAGCCGCCAGGTGCAGCGGCGTGTAGCCGCCATGCGAGCGCGCGTTCACGTCCACCGGCGCGCCCCCGCGTCGCGCGACCTCCACCAGCTGCAGCGCCATCTCGCGGTCGCCGCTCTTGGCGGCCCAATGCAGGGCCGTGAAGCCAGATATGAAGTCGCGCTTGGCCGCCAGGCCGCTGTCTCGCAACAGCAGCCCGTGCAGCTGGTGGGTCCAGCAGCCCCCAGACGCCCGCACTAGCCACTCGTGCTCGGTCGGCTCCAGGGGCACAGCAGACGGTGGCGGCGCGGCGGGCGCTTCGTCCGCGTCCGGACTCAGCAGGCGCGGGCCTGCGCGCGACAGGCGCCTCAGGTGCGGGGAGCGGCCCGGGCCCAGGCTGAGGCCCAGGCCAGACTCTTCCACTGACAGCCGCCGCAGCAGCAGCGGGGAGCTCCGCGGGCTCGGCTCTTCCGACAGCTGCCGGCGCAGGCTCGGCTCCTCGGCCCGGATCCGGAGCGCGGCGGGGCCTGGGACGCAGCGCACAGGCAGCATGCAGGGCTTCGGAGGCGGCTGCGCGTGCCGACCGGGTGCTGGCTCTTCTTTCGTCGCCCCACGCCCAGGTTCCGGGGCCCGCGCCTCTGCGTGGGGCAAGGCCTCCACCGACCGCGACCTAGACGGCGGGGCCACGTCTGTAGGGAGCCCCTTGGGGGGCAGGGCCAGCTCAAAGCCTGAAATCTGGGCGTCTGAGGGCGCCCCTGACTGCTGAGCCGGACCTAACAACACCTCCCCGGCCGGCTGAGTGGGCTCTGAGGCCGGAGCCCCCGGCGTGTCCTGTGGCTCTACCGGCGGGGCCAGGTCCTCAGGTGGTTCCACCGCCTGCTGCGCCGCGGCCGGGGATGGAGCCCCCGGGTCAGCCGGTTCCCACTGTGAGACGGAAGTGATCTTCGAAGGCAGGGCTGGTGCCCCGAGCGTGCCGGGGACGCACGAGGGCAGGGGCTCCGGGGCCCCTCCGGGCCGCAGCTTCTTCTTCAGCACCACGAACTTGACGCCGTCGAGCTCCTTCACCACAGCCACGTCGTTGACAAATTGCTTGAAGCGGTCCCTGCGGGCGGCGCGGCCGTGGGGGTCGCCTGCATCCAGCAGGGGCTTGAAGCGGCTCAGCAGATCGGAGTTGCGCACCTTGCCTCCATGCTCCAGCAGGAAGCCCAGCACAGCCGCCTGGCTCACCCCGGCGGCGGCGGCCGCGGCCGCGGCGGCTAGCGCCATGGTCCAGTCCAGCCCCGCAGGGGAGCCGAGGCCGCCCCTTCCCACGCGCCCTCGGTACCCCGCTGCCGGGGCAGGTGCACGTCTCCGCGCCCTCTGGGACGAGCGGGAGCAGGGGTTCCGGGAGCGAGGTCTTCCTTTGCCAGGCTCACCTGATCGTTTCACCGAGGCGGGACGGGAGTGTCCCTGAAGCTGGACCTTGGTCACGCCCGCGTCGTGGGGCCCGGGTGTCTCCCGGAGGAAGGCGCGGGGGGCCGCATTGCGAGTCCACCGCCTCCAGCTCGCCGGGCCCCCAGCCTTCGGGGTAGGTTTCTGCCTTTGTATTGTGTCCAATAGGCGCCAGGTTCCATCCCCCGTGCTCGTCGCTCGCCTTACAGGTGACAGCTGCCACCGGGGCCGTGGAGGGGGTGGAGGAGCGGAAATTATCCGCCGCCCTCCTCCCCTACCCGGAGTTAAAGGCGCAGTGTCACACTTCAGCTGACTCCCGGTTGCTAGGTGGGTGTGTTCTCCAGGCATGCCGCGGTCGACCGGGAGAGGCAGAAATTTTTATTTCTCTAAGGAATAGTTCACCACCACAAAATATTGGGAGATGATTTAAGAACAATAATTTATTTAAAGACCATCAATACCTTTCCCCTTGTGGACTGCGTTACACAAGAAAGAGGGCTTCTTGTATTTGCAGCAATGACAACTCGCTGCGCATGGCAAGGTAAGTTACCCGAGATTTAGAAGAAATGTTTTAAAAGCAATTATGACATGGTAAAATAGTACATTTTCACATGAAAATTTGAAAATAGAACCACAAAGAACAAGGAGACATATCACTTGGAGTCACCATTAACATTTTGAAATATTTTCTTCTCCCCCATATACATGTGTATACTTGTTTTTGTCTTAAAATGAGAAAGCGAAAATCATGCTGTATTTTATTTTATTTTATTTAAAGATTTTATTTATTTATTTGACACACAGAGAGAGATCACAAGTAGGCAGAGAGGCAGGCAGAGAGAGAGGGGAAAGCAGGCTCCCCGAGGAACAGAGAGCCCAATACGGGCCCCAATCCCAGGACCCTGAGACCATGACCTGAGCTGAAGGCAGAGGCCCAACCCTCTGAGCCACCCAGGCGCCCCTCATGGTGTATTTTTAAAGCTTTATTTAATCCATAAATATTTGTTGAACACCTGGTTTGTGCCAGTACCTTTCCAGGCTGTAATATCCCAGTTAGCAAGACAGATAAAAACTCCTAACCTAGTGGAGATCACATGGCTGGGGGGAGGGGGACAGAAATAATATGGTGAATCTGAAAATTGTATAATATGCTAGATCAACACTTGGAGAAAATAAAGCAGAGTAAAAAAGAGGAGGGGCAGATTGCAATTTTGCATCCTGTTTTCAGTGTTCGACTCATTTGTAGGTCCTAATTATACAAGGATTTAAAGAGATCAAGTACTTATGCAGCTAGGTAGGAGAAGAAGCTTTTGGGGTGAGTAAACCACCAGGGCAAAAAAGTGGGATCAGGTTCTTTATTTACAAACACCATACTACAAGGGGTACCATTTCTTTGTAGTTAAAGAGAACAAGCCTGGAGTCAAAATTGTGCCTCTGAATCATAGCTCTACCTTGGACTACTTGATTGACCTCCCTGTTCCTCAGTTTTCTTAACTGTAAAGTGGGGATGATAATAGTGCTTACCTCATCGGGTTGTTGGGAGGATTAAATGAGAAAATAAACACAAGAGACTTAAAACGATGTTTGGTCCACAGTAAACATTCACATTATTATTGGTTGTATAGCAACTGCTATACCATTATTACTGACCCAAAGAAAAAGAAGAACAGTAAAATGAGAAAGGCTATCCTTCTTTCCCCAATCCCATTTCCCAAGGCTGTCTTCAGTCTTGTTTCCAGAATGCATACAATTAAATCTTTTTTCTCCCACGTTGTATTATATTGTGAGCATTTTCCTCAATGATGATATCCTTTAAAAATATGTGATTTTTACTATAGCATCAAATAAATGTAGTAGTATTACACTTGTTTTTTTACAGTTGGTAGTTTATAGTTTCCAGCTTTTAGTTCTTAGGAATGGTGGTGCTCATATATAAAACTTTGTGTACATTGTTGATTAATTCCTTGGGATAGAATCCTTCAAGTATAATTACTAGGTTCAAGGGATTTATTTTCAAAACTCTTGAAACTTATTTCTAAATTGTTTTCCAGAAAAGTTACAGCCCCATGAAAGTACTTTGTCTTTCCCCCAATGATATTGAGTAGCATCTTTTAATTTGTCAGTTTGGAAGGTGAAAAGTTGTAGCCCACACTAGTTTCCATTTATTTTATTACTAATGATCTTAAACTTTCCTCTGATTATATATTGTCCATTTGAATTTGTTCTTTTATGAATTGCCTTTTTCCCCCTTTACCCATTAATAGTTTCTTGTTGATATGTAGTTATTAACCTTCTATTATATATGTTGTCAAGATTTTCCCAGTTTGCCATTTGACTTTTACTTTTTTATTAACGACAACTAGTTTGTAATTGTAAATATTGTATCCTTGTAGCTTAAGAATGGTAGTGCAAAATAAGAAGGTACATCTCCCTTTTAAAGGAGAACTTTTAGGATCAATTTACTCTGTAATATTAAGCAGTCTACATTAGAATGCCAACAATGCCCTTGAGGAAGTCCTTGTATTTTTAACATACAATGGTAACTGGAATAAGCTATCGCTTCTATCTAAATATTACCTCTTCTTCAAACCCAGTTCAAATCCTACTCCTGTAAAGTCTTCTGCAGCTAACTGCCCCAGGGGCATCCTCCTCCTTGCATTGATCATCTATTTCAGCACTTATTGATTATCTTTGGGTACCAAGCAGTGAGCCCGGTTCTCAGGGGACAAGGTGCAATGTGCCTTTGGAGAGCTCACTGCTTGGTGGAATAGAGAAAAACACAATTAATTATGTTACATGTCCAGATGAAATCAATGTTCTGTGTGCTTACCAGTGGGTAGGTTCTAAAAGGCACTTGAGGAAGTCTTCAGGAGGCAGGCTGTACGCACAACATGGGCAAGGACTTGCCAAGTCGGGTGGGGAAGACTGAATCCAGGGTAAACAATCTAGTGTGTTTTCCGTTTAGGGTACGTGCCAGAGGTACATAAGATAATGTCGGGGAAGTAATCTGGGGTCATGGATAGAGGACCTTAAATTCTAGTTTGGACTTTATCCTGTTTGCTGTGTTCAGTTCAAGATATCAGCTTGGCATCCTGGCGAAGTCAGTGCAGTCCCTGTTTGCTGTAGATTCTCATGGAATGCTTGCTTCAATTCTTTCCTTCCTTCCTTCCTTCCTCTCTTTCTTTCTTTCTTTCTTTCTTTCTTTCTTTTGTTCTCCAAAAATGGTGGGTTTATTTTTTTAAAGTTTTTAATTCCTGTTAGTTAACATACAGTGTTGTATAAGTTTCAGGTATACAATGTAGTGATTCAACACTTCCATACATCACTCAGTGCTCATCAGGACTAGTGCGCTTCTTAATCCCCAGGGCCTGTTTCACTCCCTCATCATCTCCCCTGTGGTAACCATCGGTTTGTTCTCTACATGCTTACTTGTTTTCTGATTATAAAATTAATCATTATGTTTTCCCAGTTTTCAGTGATGTCCAAAATATAAAAGGAACAGATCACATGTTAGAGAACCATTCTTAATATTTGTTGGTTTTTTTCTGTGAAGCTGTCTATATACATCCCTAGATATAAACATAGCCACAGACACGTTCTCTGCCAATGGCATTAGACCACACATTTTCTCGTAACCCACGCTGCTTTACAGCCTGCTCAAACCCACGGGGATGTGGGGAGGGGATGGAGGAGCGCTGCTACTAGGGGTGGTGGCAAGTCCCTGGCCGAGATGGTGCAGGACACCAAGCTAGGGCAGGAGGGCAGGAAGACAGGGATGGAGGCCAAAGCTGTTTCAGAAGCGGAGTTTGCATTCTACTGCCTGT
This sequence comes from Lutra lutra, assembly GCF_902655055.1. Classification (NCBI taxonomy): domain Eukaryota; kingdom Metazoa; phylum Chordata; class Mammalia; order Carnivora; family Mustelidae; genus Lutra; species Lutra lutra. The sequence goes on along the minus strand of NC_062282.1, from coordinate 72,194,717 downwards.
TTTCATTTTTAGTCACATTCTCTCCGTTGTGATTTTCATTTCCATAGCTCCTTTTCATATGACAAATTGCTGGGTGCCTTGGAAAAATCATTCTATGATCTCATAGGAAGTGGAGCCTCCACCAAGTTGGCCTTTTGTTACTGCTCCCTCTTTCCAAGACGGGGGCGGAGAAGAACCCCCTGTTAAAGATCATAATTGATTTCTGTGGTTTGAACTCATTCTGTGATCACTAAGAGATGAGGGATTACATACTGATTGAAAAGGAGTTGCTGGCACTAGCAGAGTTTATTGACGATGTTTAACAGACTTCAGGCTCTGAGGGATACAAAGCAACGTGCCCAGGGTCACAGCTTGTTATTGGCTGACCCCAATACTAATTTGTACTCATTTGCCACTTCAAATTAGATCAACAATTACTTAAAAACAATGTTCTGAATGTTTAATAAGTAAAGGGGGAAATCCCACATAAAAATGTAGCTTCAACCTTTACACTAGTGCATCTGGACATACCCAGCTTTAATGTTTTAAGTGATTTGTTTATAATTTGGGCAAACATTAGGGTGAGAATGCCAATGACATCCAGTTCCCCAGGCTGCTTTTATTTATTTTTTTTTTTTATTTTTTATTTTTTTAAGATTTTATTTATTTGTCAGAGAGAGAGGAGAGCAAGCGAGCACAGGTAGACAGAATGGCAGGCAGAGGCAGAGGGAGAAGCAGGCTCCCCGCCAAGCAAGGAGCCCGATGTGGGACTCGATCCCAGGACGCTGGGATCATGACCCGAGCCGAAGGCCGCTGCTCAACCAACTGAGCCACCCAGGCGTCCCCCCAGGCTGCTTTTAAATTTTGGTGCCCTGCTGACAGGCCACTGAATCAATTCTTTCAGTGACCCAGTAGTTTGCTCGTAAGTATTAGGAAAATGAAATATAAAATGTACATTTATAGCAAGGGTCCAATTTTATAATGTGTCTTGAACATGGGAGAAAGCAATAGAAATTTGTTTTCTGTCTCAGTTTTCTCATTTCTTTTATCTCTCAAAAGTTTGTTTCTATCTCAGTTTCTCAAATTTGAAGGTGAGGATAGAAGGCCCTTTGTATTTTTTAAAGTTACCTTTAAAAATATATGTAAAATTTAGGTGCCTGGGTGGCTCAGTAGGTTAAGCTGCTGCCTTCGGCTCAGGTCCTGATCTCAGGGTCCTGGGATCGAGCCCCACATTGGGGCTTTCTGCTCAGCAGGGAGCCTGCTTCCCTCCCTCTCTCTCTGCCTGCCTCTCTGCCTACTTGTGATCTCTCTCTGTCAAATAAATAAATAAAATCTTTAAAAATAAATAAATAAAAATATATGTAAAATTTAAAATCCCCCATGCCCTCTGTTGTATCACGTTGTGTTACATTGTTTCATGATGTATTGCCTGTAACACACAGTATCCTTTGAGTCCTATGTCTGGGCTCCCCAGATACCCAGAATGGCTGTTTCATGTTTCTGACTGTCTTGTCCTGTCATGGATTCTGTCAGGCTTCATCCACCACAGCCTGGCTCCTCTGCCTCCTGGTGCCTCACCAAGGCATCATCCTCAGTAAAGAAGTATATCTGGGGCCCCAGTCCGTGGGAGCTCCAAAGATATGAGAGGGATGGGCTGTGTGCCTATAAAGGGACTTTGCCCAGAAAGCAAGTTTTGCAGTCATGACTTCCGGAACAAATCATGTTTTGTTCTTGCTTACCAGCCCAGCAGGAGCAAAAGGGCCTCCTTCTCATGCCTGTGACTTGGGAAGCACCCTCTTCTTTGAGATAGAGGAACTTCTCTTTATTTCTAAATCTTAGTGATGAGTGTCAGATCCCTCGTTCTAAACTGAGGTTTTGTTTCTGTGATTCATTTTTCAGGATGCTTATCAGATTCCACAGACTTGTTCGGTTGGACAGTACGGCACCTATAGGCCTAGTCAGTGGAGACTTGGAAAACTGTCCTGGCTAGGTGAATTCTGAGCTGATGTGATCCTTTGCTGCCTTTAGTCATTCCTTCTTGCCCTGCTTTATTCTCACAAATGAGTTTTGACTCAAAAATGTTTACCCAGGGGCACCTGGGTGGCTCAGTGGGTTAAAACCTCTGCCTTAGGCTCAGGTCATGATCCCAGGGTCCTGGGATCGAGCCCCGCATTGGGCTCTCTGCTCGGCAGGAAGCCTGCTTCCCTCTCTCTCTCTCTGCCTGCCTCTCTGCCTACTTGTGATCTCTGTCTGTCAAATAAATAAATAAAATCTTTAAAAAAACATGTTTACCCACCCAAGGAATATTTTGGGGCACCTTTTTATTTTCAAGGGAATCAGTGTCTAAATTAGGAGAGCTTAGTTTGAGAGGCTGCATAGTGCCGTTTTAACTGTTTCCTGAATCGTAAAGTGGAGTGCCTGCTTGGGTCAGGGTGAACCAAGCAGCAACCCAGAGGCCATTCCACTATGGACTCCCCATCACATGGGCTTAGAGAAGACAATGCCAAGTGTATGGACATGTGAAATCCACTGGCAGCGTCCAGCTTTAAAGATGGATAGGTAACAACTGTTCAAATCTTCTCTGAACTCAAATACTATGTATACTACTGATGTATATGTATACTACTCACATAGTATATAGTATATGTGTTTAACTTGCTTTCCATGTAGCAAGGATTCTTAGATGCCAACTTCCCACCTTCCCACTCAGGTGTTCAAGAACTCATTAGCAGGGGCACCTGGGTGGCTCAGTGGTTAAGCCTCTGCCTTCAGCTCAGGTCATGATCTCAGGGTCCTGGGATCGAGTCCCGCATCGGGTTCTCTGCTCTGCAGGGAGCCTGCCTCCTCCTCTCTCTCTCTCTGCTTGCCTCTCTGACCACTTGTGCTCTCTCTCTGTCAAATAAATAAAAATCTTTAAAAAAAAAAATTTCAGCCTTTCTTCTTTAAAAAAAAAAAAAGAACTCATTAGCAGAGGGCTCCAAATAAACTAATTTGAAGTAAGTTATACAAAGCCCAAAAGCTACTCATTGACTGAGACCCTCCCTTCTAGAGGGGTTATGTTGGTGGGGGGGGCGGTCAAGCTGAGGTGTGAGGTTGGGGAGTGGTGGGATGGAAGTGGGAAGTGGGAGGTGGGAAGGGCAGACAGCCACAGGGCTAGTTCCAGGTCCTCAGACAGATCTGCTTGCTTTCTGCTCCAAGACTATCAGCTAAGTAAATATGGGACAGTTTTTTTTTTTTTTTTAACACCCCTCAGAGTAATAATTGGTGACGCTGAACAATAGGAAGAAACAGGAAGATGAACCCTGCCTCTGAGGCTGTGTAGTCTGGAGAAGAGGTCATTAACAGGATGGGTTTTACTTACTGACTGAGCATCAGTGAAACACAAGATGTGCTAAATGGGAACAAGGATAACACAGGTCCTTTCCCTATATTATTTCCTATATTCCTACTCCTGAGGTGGCTCAGGCTCCCTGGAGAGAGATGCCGTGTCTCACCAGTTGGGATGTAACTCTAAATGTCCCATAAATATTGACAATGATGGAATGGCAACAATCTGTCACTGCTTGATTTTTCTGTTTCAGAGTGGGGTCAGAGTGGGGTCACACTGTCCTTGATAACTATTCAGTGGTTATTCCATGTGTTCAATAACTATTGATAATGGTGAAATAGTAGCAGCTTGTCACATGACAGTGACTCTCATCACTTTGATTGTGCCTTTCCAAAATGGGGCAGAGGTACTGTCCACAGAGCTGACTCTCACTGGGGGATGACCCACGTGGACATGTTATGGTGGGTTTCCTTGGTTCAAGAGGCCCCTTATTGCTAAAGTGAGGCGTGAGGCCGGGAGAGGTCTGCTCTTTTTGGACTTTTTTGAATAGAAACTTTTGGTTATCTTCTCAGATATGGATTGAACAGAGGTGAGCCTAGCTAGGCTAGGAACACAAGCCACACTAACCCTGCAGGCCTCGGTTCCAGATGGAATGGCTGCAGCAAGAGCAAGCGACGAAAATACAGAAGCGCTGGATGGCAATTGGCAGGAGGAAAGGTTCCTCTTTGCCATCCAGTCTCGAAAGCACAGATGAGTGAGCGTTTCTCTCGGAAAGAGGCTGAAGGCTGCAGAGCTCAGTGCTGTGTTCCTTCCTCTCTCCTTCCTTTCCCGATCTTTTTCTTCTTTAGCAATGATGATAGAATTTCCTGGGCGAAATAATCCTTTCTTTTTAAACTGGAACTTTTTGGCAGAATGTCACAATGTTCTACTGTCCTCAGAGCTCAACATACTGGGCCTTAGAAACTTTCCAGGGGAGAGACAATAAGGCCACAGTCTGCACAGAGCCTTCTGTGTGGCTGTGACAGTGAGGACAAAAACAATCATGTTAATGTTGTTGATTAGCATTGGGCTTTTTTTTTTTTTTGCTGCTTCTTTGTCATAGTTTTTCACTATCCTATCTACATTTTTATTTATTTATTTTTATTTATTTATTTATTTTTTTAAGATTTTATTTATTTATTTGACAGACAGAGATCACAAGTAGGCAGAGAGGCAGGCAGAGAGAGAGAGGAAGGGAAGCAGGCTCCCTGCTGAGCAGAGAGCCCGATGCGGGACTCGATCCCAGGACCTGGGATCATGACCTGAGCCGAAGGCAGTGGCTTAACCCACTGAGCCACCCAGGCGCCCCAGAAAACTAGAAGAGTCTGCATTGGCCGGGAATCGAACCCGGGCCTCCTATCTACATTTTTAAAGAACCCTATGTATGTCCCCATTAAGAGAAATTTTTTTTTTAAGATTTTTATTTATTCGATAGACAGAGATTGCAAGTAGGCAGAGAGGCAGGCAGAGAGAAAGGGGGAAGCAGGCTCCCCGCTGAGCAGAGAGCCGATGCAGAACTCCATCCCAGGACCTTGAGATCATGACCTGAACCAAAGGCAGAGGCTTAACCCACTGAGCCACCCAGGCGCCCCAGAAATTGTTATTGTTATGTCTCAAAGTCAACAAATCCTGTGTCTTTTTTTTTTTTAAGGTTTTATTTATTTATTTATTTGACAGACAGAGATCACAAGTAGGCAGAGAGGCAGGCAGAGGGAGAAGAGGAAGCAAGCTCCCCACGGAGCAGGACCCTGGGATCATGACCTGAGCTGAAGGCAGAGGCTTTAACCCACTGAGCCACCCAGGCGCCCCAACAAATCCTGTGTCTTATTGGTCGTTTTCCATTTAGAAGGTGTAGGGGGTTGAATGGTGACCCTCCCCGCAAAAATATGTCTATGTCCCAGAACCTGTAAAAGTGACCATATTTGGAGAAAGGGTTATCACAGACATAATTAAACTAAGGGTCTCAAGTGAGAGCTTGCTGGATATTATCCATTGGGTACTAAATGCAATGTCACATGTCCTTGTAAGAGACAGAAGAGAAGACAGAGGAAAGGAGAAGGCCATGTGAAGACAGAGCCAGAGATGAGAACAAGGAAGTCAGGGAAGATTACTGCCTGGAGCCAGTAGAAGCTGGAAGAGGCAAGGAATGACTCTCCCCTGGTGATTTAATGGCTTAATCTTAAATTTCTGGTCTCCAGAACTGTGAGTAAACAAGTTTCTATTTTAAGCCACCCTATTTGTGATAATTTATTATGGCAGCTACAGGAAACTAATATAGACGTTTATTTTTATTTTTTAAATTTTATTTATTTATTTGACAGAGAAGGAACACAAGCAGACAGAGGGAGAGGGAGAAGCAGGCTCCCAACTGAGCAAGGAGCCTGATGCAGGGCTTGATCCCAGGACCCTGGCATCAGGGCCTGAGCCGAAGGCAGATGCTTAATGACTGAGCCACCCAGGTGCCCCAGGAAACTAATATAGAAGTTTAGAAAAAAAATGGGGGATTTATCCAAATCTTGCTGGACTGGAGGATTCCATCCTGAAAAGTCTTTCTTCAGGAGTGTAGGGCTCAGATGATCCAGGGCTGTGAAGAGATCTGGTCCAGGCTTGTCTCAACTAAAATCCATGGTGTGGCTGGATGTTGGAGAGTCATGGTGTGTGCGGGTCAGATGTTGGGAGCAAAAATTTCCTGATAGTGTAAAGGTAACCAGACCCCAAGGCAGGCCCCTCAGTCTGTGAGGTGTTTTAAATGATGAGATGGAAGACAAGAAGATGCTTTTTACTCCACTTGGGAAGGGTGTTTTGTTTTTGTTTTTGTTTTTACATTTTGTTTATTTTATTTAGAGAGAAAGAGTAGGGGAGGGGCAGTGGGGGTGGGAGAGAGAGAATCTCAAGCAGACCCACCACTAAGCATGAAGTCTGATGTGGGGCTCAATCCCACAACCCTGAGATTGTGACCTGAGCCAAAATCAAGAGCCAGACACTTAACCCTCTGAGCCACCCAAGCAACCTGGGAGGTATGTTTCTTGATAGTTCATTCACTGAACTCGTGGTCCCTCCCTGTTCTTCCTCCACCCATGACAGACTTCCACTTTCCCAACCCCACTATGACCTTGCACTGACCTTGCATCTATCCAGAATCATCTACAATGTGGCATTCTGGGTAGTCATCACCAAGCTGAGAGAGTTGACAAACTAGATAAAGTATCTTCCTACTTTAAGCATGAAGGAGCATTGGTGACAGTTCCTATCCTCTATAAAACAATTGCCTGGTAGGGAAAGTGGACATATAAAAAGAGATCTATGGGAGGATGTGCTCAGAGCTAGACAGAGATCTGTTAGCAAACCGGGGCACCCACAGAATTGAGCACTTCTTGGGAGAGTCTGAAAGCTTTCTGAGAAGACCGGAGATTGCAGCTGAGTAATGACCAGATACTCTGAAGGCTGAGAAGGGAGAGGGGAGGCATTCTCAGCAGAAGCATCAGCAGAAGCAAAGACATATAATATGCTTGTAGAAAAGCAAGAAGCTCAGTGTGACAAGACAATAGAGGTAAGCGTGGCAGGGGGTTGGTGAGTGAGTACAGAAACAGGTTGGAGAAGGTGGTTGGTGCCAGACTATTAAAGGCCTCACACATCCTTGATGACTCAAACTGAACTTGTCCAAACTCAACTGGTTATCTTCCTCTCGAACCCTCCTGTCCCGCCCCAGGGTTCTCCAGCTCATAAAAGAGACCATCCCTCACTCTGCTGCAGGGACCTGGGCATCAGACATGATTCTTCCAAATGTCTTCAGCACCTCTTGAATCTATCCAACTCTCTCCTTTCCTATGCCAGGCCATCACTGGCCTGGACATCTGCAGCTGTCCCCCTGCCCTACCCTGCTCCACCCCCACCCCTTCCCAACCCACCCCCACCTTCTCACTCCCATTCTGGCTGGCCTCCATTCCATTCTCTGCCAGCAGCAGCCAGAGCGATCCATCTAGAACACAGATCTAATCATATCACCTGGTTGTCTATGTAAAACTCTAAACTCCTTCGAATGGCTCACGAGACCCTCTATCCTAGTGCTACGGATCAAAGCAATACAGGCTCAGAGGAGCTGCTCATGGAAAGCAGTTGTGCTCCAACACAGACTTCCCCCTCCTTCCTACAGAAATTTTCAGCAGTTCTGGGTCTTATAAATCTGGTGGTTATCCCCACATCCCCAAGTAGTATGCTCATACTGAAGTTTCTTGATTTATCAATCTTGAATATCCTAGCGTATTAGGGATATAGTAAGGTTTTGTTGATTTCTGTTACCTTTGTCTCTCTTCTCCATCACCAGACTATTGGTAGTTCCTCCTCAGGCTTGTTTTGAAACCTCAAAAAGTTTACTTAAATCTCCACTTCTTGTTTCATCCATCTTGAACAGGTTTACCACTAACTTAGCCCTTTGTAAGATGGGAACATTAGCGCTCCCAGCCTACTGTCCCCCTTCCCTGCCCCAACCATTCTGTACTTTATGCATTATGCATTCGTATGATTTTTTCCATTTAACCACAGTGAAATCTTTTTTTTTTTTTAAGATTTTGTTTACTTATTTGACACAGAGAGAGAGAGAGATCACAAGTAGGCAGAGAGGCAGGCAGAGTGAGAGGGGGAAGGAGGCTCCCCGCTGAGCAGAGAGCCCGATGCTGGGCTCAATCCCAGGACCCTGAGATCATGACCTGAGCTGGAGGCAGAGGCTCAACACACTGAGCCATCCAGGTGCCCCACCATAGTGAAATCTTCCATAAGTTCTTTCCAAGTTGATTCTAAAAAGCCAAAAAAAAAAAAAAAAAAGGGGGTACCTGGGTGGCTCATTCAGTTGAGAAACTGTCTTGGGCTAGGGTCGTGATCCCAGGGTTCTGAGATCGAGTCCAATGTCTGGCTCCCCACTCGGTGGGGAGCCTGCCTCTTCCTTTGCCCCTCCCCACTTGTGTTCTCTCTCTCAAATTAATAAACACAATCTTCAAAAATAAATAAATAAATAAACAAACAAATAAATAAATAAATAGCAAAAAAATGTGTCTATAATAACCATAGAAAACTGTTCAGTGCTGCTCATGTCTATGCTATGTTTCAGTTTGCTTCATACTTGACTCTGCCTTATTTTTTTTTTTAAGATTTTATTTATTTATTTGAGAGAGAGCGAGCAAGAGAGAGCATGAGTCATGGGCAGAGGGAGAGGGAGAAGCAGGCTCCCTGCTAAGCAGGAAGGTGGATGAGGGGCTCCATCCCAGGACCCTGAGATCATGGCCTGAGCTGAAGGTGGATACTTAAATGACTGACCCACCCAGGCGCCCCTTGACTCTGCCTTTCTTGTCTACTTTTTTGTTTTTCTGGATATGCCATTGTCTTTTCTTTCTGTTCTGTGAATTTCCCAAGCCATTGATCATACTCCCTATTCTGATGAATCCCCCTTCCCAAACACCAACCCCCCACCCCATCTCTGTTCCAGCCACCTGGCCACACAGCTCTGGGCTCTCTTCCTGGGACTTCCCTTAACTGCTCCCCACCATCAGATGCATCGTTTCTGAGTGTTGCTGTATTTTTCTCTCAGTAACTGCTGAAGCTTGCTATCACTATGGAGTTACTTCCTAACAAATAATGCTCAGTGGATGTTTTGTCTTTGTATTTGTTTTATTTTTTTACCTTTTTGTTATGGGAAACTGCAAGCATAAGTAAAAGGAGGGAAAAAATACAATGAACCCTTATATACATGTCAACTCCCTCCAGTAGTTATCATTCATGGCCAACCCTATATCACCTATATTCCTAGCTACTTTTCACCACCCCCAGATTATTATTATTATTTTTAAAGATTTTATTTATTTATTTGAGAGACAAAGAGAGAGAGGAGAGAGCTTGAGCGGAGGGGAGGGGGAGGGAGAAGCAGGCTCCCCTCTGAGCCAGGGCTTGATGAGAGGACCCTGGGATCATGAACTGAGCTGAAGGCAGATGCTTAACCATCTGAGCCACCCAGGCACTACCCCCCACTTCGCCTACTCCCCAGCTTGTTTTCAAACAAATCAAATTCAAGATATCATATCACCAGTATATATTTAAGAATATATCTTGATAAGGGCTCTCTCTCTCTCTCTCTCTTTTTTTTTTTAAGAGAGGGAGAGAGGGTGGTGCAAGAGGGGCAGAGAGAGGGAGAGAGAATCTGAAGCAGGCTCCATGCCCAGCACGGAGCCCAATGTAGGGCTCGATGTCACAACTCTGAGATCATGACCTGAGCTGAAATCAAGAGCCAGATGCTTAACCAACTGAGCCACGCACCTGCCCTGGTATGGGCTTTTTTAAAAAACATAATGACTATACTATTAACACATCTAAAAAATAGCTATAATTTCTGAGTATCATCAAATAACCAGTCAGTGTTCAGATTTCCCTGATGTGTATAAATGTTGGCTTGTTTGAATTGGATCCAATTGCTGTTGTTTGATGTGTCTCTTGAGTGTCTTTTACTCAATAGTTCCCTCCTCTCTTTTTTTCCGTCTCATTTATTTGTTGAAAAAGGAATTATTTTTTGCTTTTGTTTTTCTTGTAAACTTTCCCACAATCCAAATTTTGCTGATTGCATTCCTGTTGTGACTTTTGACATGGTCTTTTATCTCTTGTACTTCCTATGAATTAGTATTTAAGTCTAGGTTCTTAATCAGATTCAAGTTTGATTACTTGAGGGGCACTTTCATAGGTGGCATCGTGACATTCCCAAAAGTAGGCACATCGTGTCTACTTGTCTCTCCATTACCACGTGAGCAACCACTGGTGATCCTTGCCTACATGCATTATTTTATTGTAGGTTGCAACATGGCGATATTCTGTCCCTCCTTCACCTACTAACTGGAAGAGTTTCGTCCTAGACAGAAGTTTCCCCTCATTTACTATTTAGTTACTCTGAAGTTCCTATGGGAAGGTCGGATACATTCCTTTCATTTACCATTTTTCAAAACAGTGAGTCCCTAGTATCTTCCCAAGGCAACCTGTCAACTTTAAAAAATTTTTGTCCTGGACTTAAGTATGTTTGATGAGTTTCAATTCATTCCAGTTGTCACTACTGATGCTCTCATCATTCCTTCTTTGGCCACTGCGAAGTTTTTTCAGTTGGCCCCTGAGATTCTTACCTTTTTTCTTCTTTGGCAGCTGGAATGATAGATGTTTGAGTTTCATCTTATATATTCCCTGTTCTAGGAATGAACTATTTCTCATTGTTCCTGGGTTGGTCATCATATTTCTAGGCCTTTTCAGTAGATAGAGCTAGAAATGCATTTTTATTTTTTTTAAGATTTTATTTATTTATTTATTTATTTATTTATTTTAAAGATTTTATTTATTTATTTGACAGACAGAGATCACAAGTAGGCAGAGAGGCAGGCAGAGAGAGAGAGGAGGAAGCAGGCTCCCTGCTGAGCAGAGAGCCCAATGTGGGGCTCGATCCCAGGACCCTGAGACCATGACCTGAGCCAGAAGCAGAGGCTTTAACCCACTGAGCCACCCAGGCGCCCTGTGGATTTTATTTATCTATTTGAGAGAGAGAGAAAGAACAAGAGAGAGCAAGAAAAAGTAAGAAAGAGCACGAGCAGAGGGGCTAGAAAGTGGCAGAGGGAGAGGGATGAGCAGGCTTCCCAGTGAGCAGGGAGCCTGACCAGGCTCAATCCCAGGGTCCTGACCTGAGCCGAACACAGACACTTAACCAACTGAGCCACACAGGCACCCAGAGAAATGCATTTTTAGAAAGAAAAAATACATCATGACTTAACACTGAAATTTCTAAATCCAATTGAAGACTAAGGATTTTGACTGAACTTCGTGAATCTTATATCTCTTTTTTCCCCACACCCACTATGAAGTAAGCCTTTTTACCTTTTGAAATGTCTAAACATTTCTTTTCTTTTCTTTTTTTAAAGATTTTATTTATTTATTTGACAGACAGAGATCGCAAGTAGGCAGAGAGGCAGGCGGGTGGTGGGGGAAGCAGACTCCCTGCTGAGCAGAGAGCCTGATTTGGGGCTCCATCCCAGGACCCTGGGATCATGACCTGAGCCGAAGGCAGAGGCTTAACCCACTGAGCCACCCAGGCGCCCCTGAACATTTCTTTATTGTCCTTTATGCTGAATTGACAGGTTCGCTTGGTATGGTAGTCTGGGTTGAAAATAGTTTTCCATGAAAACTTTGAAAACATGCTCCATTTTTGTCCGAGCAAAAAGTGTTGCTATTGAGAAGTCTAGTGACATTCTGACATTTTCTTGTCAGAATGGGGCCTTATTTTTTTTTCTTTCATTTAAGGGAACTTTTGGTATCTTTTCTTAATCCATAAGCTCTGACATATCACTAGGTTGTTGTCTAGGTATGGGTCCTTTAAAATTAACCCAGATCCACACTTGGGGAGGTGGGCCAGGAAAAGTATACAATATGCAGGTGGCCAGTTAACCTCTGGCTTTTAGCTCCTCTTCTGGTGCTTTCTGTGACTTCAGCAGTCTCTGAGGACAGAGGCTGGGAGGCTGTGTGAGCCGGTGGGTACAGCCCCCTCTGGAAGGGTTCTGGTCTTCCCCCACTCTGCTTCATCCCCGAGCACGCATTCTTCCACCTGCTGCCTTATAGAAATGTGCTGAAATCTTGCAGATATCTCCTCCTCTTCTTTCCTGCACTGACGGAGAAAAGACTATACTTTAAAATTTTTACTTACAGTTATTACCCTGGGCTCTTAGAAAGTGCAGAGATGGAAATGAACTGGGAGTCTTGGCTTGGCCTCAGCATTCTTCCCTGACCTCTGGCTCTTGTCTGTCCTGCAAGGGGTCTTGCTTTCTCTGAATCTATTCCTTCACCCCAGACTATTTCTCTTTCCCCACCTGCCCCCCGCACGGACTTTGTTATAGCCTGGTCACTCCTGACCATCTTCTACTCTGTGTCCGTTCCTCAAGGTGATCCCCTTGCCCCTTTGGTAGGTCTGCCCCCCCCAACTTGTGCTACCCTCACATTCTCTGCTTTCCCCACTGTCACACATTTCCATCTACTTTCATTACGTGCCTAGTGGCTGTCTTCTGACTCTGAGCTCCTTAAAGGCAGGATCTCATCTGCCTTCTCATGCAGGATTATACTCCTGCTTCAAAAATGTTCTCTGTGGGTAGCCTGGAACACATGTGTGGCCAGAGTGCTTTTGAGGATGCTATCAGGTGGTATGTGGGGAATGAGCCGGAGGGAGTCTTGACTGGGAGCTGATTGGGAGCTGGAAAAGCCCTGGATGAAGGCAGAGGCAGGAGGGATAGAGAAGAGAGTCTGGCCGTGGAGAAGTTTCTGAGGATGCAGGTTTTGGTGGCACTTCTTGCAGAGGTGAGGGAACGGGAACATTCAAAGGTGACTCCACTGTTACTGTCTTGTGAGAAGAGGGAAACAGTGTTGCCATTTCCTGAGACCAGAAAGATTAAAGAAGGGGAAGGTGCAAATTAAGTTTGGACAAGCTGAACTTTTATGTTAAGGGGTGTTTGGGGTCACCTGGGAAGTAGCTGCAAACAAGGACCTGGAACTCAAGAGAGGCATCTGGGCTGGAGCTATGGGAGTCCTGAGCTTCTAGATGATGCCTGACTTGAGGGTGTTGGTGAGCCCCTCCAGGGAGAAGGCGTGGAAGAGTGGGAGGGAGCAGTGTAGATCCTTGGGAAATCTCAGTCCTGCAAAGGGTGGGTGAAGGAACAGCTCATGCAGGGGAAGAGGAAGGAATGGACACAGAATTAGGAGGAGAGTCATAAAAGCCAAAGGAGCAAAGAGTTTTCAAGAGATAAGGACAAAGGGAAATGACTAAATGGTGGCATGGCCATCTCCTTGGAACATGAAGAAAGAAGAGCTGTATATACTGTTGAGGCGTCAAGAGCATGTGTGATTTTTGCTAAATGAACCCAGTGATTTCATCCAACCAATATTTGTTGTGGCCCGACTGAGCGTCCAGGCCCTGGAGATTCATGAGTGAGCAAAACAGCTCCAAATCTCTATCCTCAGGGGGCTCGAGATAGCAGGGAAGACAAGACAAATGAGAAAAATGAAATACACAGTATGTTAGAGGCAAATGCTAGCATAGCAAGCATAATTGGCAAGGGCTTGGGAAAAAATAAAGCAGGGAAGAATAGGAAATGTAGGGAGTGTTATGTTGTCAATATGGTGGCTAGGGAGGGCCACCTCACTGAGAAGGTGATTTTTGGGAAAAAGCTCAGAGATTGAGGGAGGAGCTGTGTGGATATCTGGGGAAGAACATACCAGGTAGAGGAAGGGAGTGCTCCAGGGGCTAGGGTGGAAAGAACAAGAGAAGGGCTCAGAAGAGCAGTGGGGGCTTATATAGTGTGCCCCCTTGCCAGTCGTGATAAAGACCGAGGCTTTACTGTGAAGGAGGTGGGAGCCATTGCAGGTTTAGGAGTGTGGAAGTAACAGGATCTAACTTGTGCTTCAGCAGAATCTCTCATTTAGCAAGAGAACTGGGACTGAAAGTTCATGCTAGGAAGCCCCAAGGCAACAGTACGTAGAGTGCAGAAAGAGAAAATTCAAATTTGGACGTGCACTCAAGTAAGATAAACATTTCTGTGGACCAGAAACAGATCATCACTCCAGAGACTCGAGCCACAGTCCTGATAGACTCTCAGTCCAGATGTAGCAGAGATGTCCAGGAGCATGGCCCCTGTGAGGTGCCGGGGCTAAGTGTATTCCCCACAAGACTTGTTGCCAGAAATCAGGTGCTGGGGTGGAGATTGTACAAGGGGATGTATAGTTTTTTGTGTTTTTTAAAAATTTTATTTATTTTAAAATATTTTATTTATTTGTTGGGGAGGGGCACGGTTGGGGGAGGGGCAGGCAGAGGGAGAGGGAGAAGCAGGCTCCCTGCTGAGCAAGGAACCCAATGCAGGACTTGATCCCAGGATCATGACCTGAGCCAAAGGCAGATGCTTAATGGAATGAGAGCCACTGGTCATCCCTCTTTTTTTAAAAAAAGATTTTATTTATTTATTATTATTTTTTTTAAGATTATTTATTTATTTATTTGACAGACAGAAATCACAAGTAGGCAGAGAGGCAGGCAGAGAGAGAGGAGGAAGCAGGCTCCCCACTGAGCAGAGAGCCCGATGTGGGGCTCGATCCCAGGACCCTGGGATCATGACCTGAGCCGAAGGCAGAGGCTTTAACCCACTGAGCCACCCAGGTGCCCCTTGTTTATTTATTTGAGAGAGAGAGAGAGACTGAGCATGAGAGGAAAGAGGTCAGCGGAAGAAGCAGACTCCGTGCTGATCAGGGAGCCTGATGCTGGGCTCGATCCCAGGGCTCCAGGATCATGACCTGGGCCAAAGGCAGTCGCTTAACCAAAAGAGCCACCCAGGCACCCTGTTTTGTTTTGTTTTTAATCTAAACTCTTAATCCAGGATGTAAATCCCACTTTTGTTTGCGTGTGGACAAATACCTGGCTGGGACAGGGGTCTTCCCAGTCTTTCCTTTTTCTAAACTTTGGATGTGTTTGGCTCTTCTGCTGGGTGAGTATGTATACCACAACAGAGAAAGCAACGGGAGCCTAGTGTGGCGTGGGCAGAGTAGGACCAGAACTGAAAAGAGACCACTGGGTTTGGCCAGTAAGAGGTTATCAGTGGCCTCAACAAGAACAGTTTCCTTGATTTGTGGAGACAAAGGACAGACTGATGACAGACACAGACACATGAGTTGAAAAGTAGACTGCTCTTTCAAGAGGTTGGGTAGGAAAGGTAAGGAGAGAACTAGAAAGGGCCATGAGGGGGCAGGGGGCGCAGACCAGGCTTGCTGCCTTCAAGGAGCCTCCATGAGAGGGTAAAAGGAGGAGGGGAATGAGAGATCTAAACTGTGGGGAAAGGAAGGAACAATGGACATGCTAACAGGGAATGCCCAGAGGAAGAGCTGGGACATGATGCCGGACACCAGTGTTGAGCTGGGTGACTGGTGGTGAGTGCAGCGAGGGCTCAGGGCTCTTGAAGCTGGCTCCTTCCTAGCCTCTTCAGTTACAACACAGCCTGTTGGTCTCTGCACCTTGCCTGTCTGGATTTCCATCTGTATTTCTCTGACTCTCCTGTGAAGGCAAGAACCACTCCTGCTTTATCCTGTGGCTCGAGCACACAGTACGCCCTTAGTAGATGTTTGTTGACTGAATAAATGGATTTTCTTTGTAAGAAAGAGGTCAAGTCCTCATCTGAGCTTGGAGGGAATGGAGACGGGTGAGAATGACTAATATTTGGAGCATTGGCATGGGAAATGGGCCAGGGCAGTGGCTAGGAGCAAGCCTCGAATTTCTAAGCAACTCTGGGAGGTCTGCTGAGCATGGAAACGTTGGGAGGGGGTGCTGTCACACAGCATGGCTATGACACTATTTTTTTACTCTCCTGCAACTCCAGGCAGGGCAGGAGCATGCCGAGCAAGCAGATGGGTTTTTTGTAATGTGAGTTAACCTGCTGTCATTCTCTCAGCGGAGGCCTGGAAGAGTTAATGTCACTCCCCGAGGCCCTGGCTTCATTCCTAGAGAGTGTTTCTGCCTTGGGTGGGCTTGTCCTTTGTGTTTGTAGCCACTGTGACCAGAGCAAATTAGTGTGTAAGCCTCAGCCCAAATGTAATCCCTCGGGGAAGCCTTCTCCTTCCCTCTCCCTCCTTGCCTCCTCCTCCTCCAGGTTTCCTGGGTACTGTGAATCCCCCTAGGAAGCCTGGGCTGGGCTGTGTCAGCCAGGGTGGGGCCCACATTGGGAGGGTGAGAGGCGGGTTGGGCATCAGGGATCCTCCAGCAGGCTTTCAGCAGGATCGCTGAGCCACGGAGAGAAGGAAACGTAGTGTTAGCTGGGACCTAGAACCCCAAGGTTCTGGAAGCCAGCAGAGATCCAAACACAGGCAGGTGAGGAGAGTGAGACAGCCCTCAGGGGACAAGGTGGAGGGTGGCAGGGAAAGACCACAGCAGGCTGCTGGCACAAGGTGCCTCAGTATTTGGGCTTAGCAATGCTGCTATTGTGCCTTTTTATTTGGCTCCCAACACATTTTGCTTTGCTAAGGGCAGATTCTTTTTTTTTTTTTTTAAGATTTTATTTATTTATTTGACAGAGATCACAAGCAGGCAGAGAGGCAGGCAGAGAGAGAAGAAGGGAAGCAGGTTCCCTGCTGAGCAGAGAGCCTGATGCGGGGCTCGATACCAGGACCCTGGGATCACGACCAGAGCCGAAGGCAGAGGCTTTAACCCACTGAGTCACCCAGGCGCCCCTGAGGGCAGATTCTTATGGGGTGCCCAGGTTCAGCCATATGTTGTTATAATTAATAATGTTTATGTTTGCATGTTCAGTAACCATGCCTTATCCTCATGCCCCCAGCATATAGTATGTGCTTGGTAAGTCTTTGTTTTGCGAATGACTAAGTGAACCTCAGTCAGTCCCAAACCTTCTATAATCATACTCGCATAGGCCATCAGGACCCCGAGAAGCCAGCCAGTCCATACCCTTCACATCAGGAAGGACAAATTCTAAAGGCCCCGTATCTGCAAGTTATCAGAAAAATGAACTCTTCTATCTCAAATGAACTCTGTCTGGCCTGGAGTCAGAACAGACTACTTTATTTTTTTCAGTCAAGTGTCACTGATAACACAAGGTTACATTAGTGTGCAACATAGTGACCTGACAGCTCGGGGCATTATGCGGTGCTCACCGCAAGTGTGACTACCATCGGTTACCATACAATGTCATTTCAGTACCATTGACTCTCTTCCCTATGCTGTGCCTTTGTAACCAGGAGCCTCTACCTTCCACTACCCTTCAGCCATGTTTTACCCTCCACACCCTGCCCCTGCCCCTCTGGTAACCATCAGTTTAGACAGACTCACTCTTGTGACTCCAGGCACCTCCCCAATAGCCATTCTCCCCTTCTTTCTGACAGGATTCCAATTTTGTTCAGATAGCAATGCTTCCAGCCCTCAGGGACAAATCATTAGGGTTTGTCATGTGGGAAATTATCCTGATGTGATGCAGCTTCTAAGGACTCCACCAGGCAAGCTCTTCAGAGGTCATGAACAGAAGGACTTAGAGACCGATTTAAGATGGTTGAATCACTCAGTTTAAGGATTCAAATTAAGGCTTGCAGGGAGAAGCAAGGGGAAAGAGCTGAACAGGGGAACCCACTTCGGGTAAAATGTAAGTGCAGTGGAAGGAGCCCACTGTCGGACTCCTGTGTTCCCTCATGTTCATATTCTCCACCTATTGCTCTCTCCCTCCCACCATCTTTCCTTACTGACAGTGTGGTCATAAGAACCAGAGTTGAGGTTGAACAGAGGGGCTCAGCAAATGGAAGGTTCCTGGAGCCAACATAGGCTCTATCAAAGAAACATGGGGCAAGTGCCCTTGGCTACAACCGTAGTATGTGGATGACCCCATGGGCAGCTAGGGAAGAGCACACAAGGAAGGGGCCAGAATGGGATTGTAATGAGCATCACTGAGGGGGTGGGAGGGCATCCCCACCTGGGGATGACAGCTGTCAATCTGGAATTAGCATGATCCTAACCTTATAGCTTGGTTTTTCCGATCCTTTCTGTGTACAAGTAACATCTTTATGTTCTTGTATCTTTTAAATCTATGTTCAACGTCCATATGTTTCATTTATTCTATGTCTAGCACGTCTTGCAAGTTACCAACTACTATCTATACTTAACACATTTTATGAATTTTGCCTGTCTTTTATTTTTATTGCCTTCTACAGCAGACTTCAATATTCCCAGTAATACAGCCAACACACATTATATTCATCTGAGCCAACCTTTGGCAACCCCAGAACTTCTGAGGGGGCATGTGGCTCATCTCTGGTCAGTGAGATTCCAGGAGGAATTTTAGGGGGCATCTGGGAAAAATTTTCTTCCCTGACAAAAAGCAAAAGCAATGTAGGGAAGAAATCCTTTGTCCTCTTTCCTCCCTCCATGTGCTGCAGCAATGAAATCATGGCTGGCACATAGTAGACACTCAACAAATGGTTGAATGGGTGAACGAATAGCGCCAGTGCCCAGCCTTCATTTCTATGACTCTGAAGTCATGCTTTGTCTTCTGATCAAGCCTCATTCCTAAATCCAGGGTTGGGAAGGTGGAAGCAGGGTAATGAAAATATATCTTCTGATGATAATTTAATAATAATAATAATAATAATAATAATAATAAATTAACTGCAGCTTACATTTATTGAAAGTTTACTGGGTCAGGAACAGTTCTAAGCACACAATAACCACACAAGGCAGAAACGACTACTACCCTGTTTTGCCCATTAAGACGCAGAGTCACAGAATGTAAAGCAAGTTCCCTGAGCTCACTCAGCAGGCTGGTGGTGGCCTTGGAAGTGGGATCTAGACACCTTGATCTCAGAGTGCACACACTTAGACACAACGCCATCTGTATAAGTTTCCCACTGCTTCTGAAAATCACAACAATGGGGCTTTACGTGATGCAAATTTGCTGTCATGCAGTTGGGGAGTTCAGCAGCCCAGCACAGTCTTCCCGGGCTAACTTTAAGGTGTTGACAGGGCTGCCTGTGGTCCTTTTGCAGGCTGCAGGGTAGAGCACCTCTCCCTGCCTTTTCTAACTCTAGGCGTGGTCTGAAATCCTTGCCTTGGGGCTACATCATTCTGAGCTCTGCTTCATCTTGTTACATCTCCTTCTCTGATGCTCCTGATTCTCTCTTGCAAGACTCATCCTTACATTGGGCCCATCTGGATAATCCTGGAAAATTTCTTTGTCTCGAGGTCCTTAACCACATTTACAAAAACCCTTTTGCCTTGTAGGGGAACATATTCACAGGTTGTGGGGTTAGGACAGGGAAGTCTTTGGGCGGTCATTATTCTGCTTACTCCACCATACTGCCCATGCAGGACCTGGACTGATGGGCCCCGAGTCCTGCGGCAGAAGTTCTGTCACACACCAAGGAATGGAGAAGGGTGCCCTCAAATCTTTGTCTGCTTTCTCAAGACCTTTCCCAAGCAGGGGAGGAATACTTGGTGAAGCAGTAATATGAACCATGCAGGGGAGTCCTGGGGCCTAGGCTTCTTGTCCATCAGCTCATCTAGATTGTGTTCTGCACGTTGACTAGGTCCTTAGTTCTGCTTCATTCCTCAGTTGGCTGGCCTCATCTTTGTGTGTGTGCGTGTGTATATGTGTGTGTGTGTGTTCCTTATTGCTAATTTGTTTCTATTTCTATTTCAAATTCAAGTTGGAGTAATTTCTTTGAGGTCCCTTGAATTCATTCCTCCAGTCTCCCTGGCGAACCCTTTGGTTCCAGGGAAAACCTTACCTCTCAGCTATCTTGACACAGACTCACTGGTTTCTTTGGATTCCTTCCAGTCACAGCCATTTCCAGACCCAGTTTGTGTGAATGGATTCCCCCCACCGCTGTGACTTTCAAGCTTATTTTCCATTGCAGAGGAAGCCTCCCTTGAAGGGAAAGCCCACTGTATGAGGCCAATGGAATGGAGCTGTCTTCGGGGGGGAGGGGTGTCTAGCTCCTCTAACTGGACCTCTTCCCCTCTGCCCGCTTCTGCATGTCCCCTCTGGGCCCAGGTTGAAAACCATCCTTCTGCAGGCTGATTTGCTTCTCCCCAGTTAACTATCTCACTTCCTCATGGCTTGCTTACTTGAGTCCCTTGGCCAGCAGGAAGCTTTTGTCTTCTCTCCACGTCCCTCATGTTCTTTGAAGGTCACATTTTCCCAAACAAGCCCAACTTCTCAGATGGGTCCGGAGGTGGGGCTGCTTCTCACCTGCTTGCCTCTCACCTGTTCAGCCTTCAGGGAGGGAGGCCATGCTGAAAAGGGCAGGCCAGCTAGCTGCACATCAGCTGGTCTCTCCTGCGTGTGAATGTTTTACATCCTTCATGTCCTCAAGCCGTATTTTGCAAGGAGGAGCAGAAATGTTCCAAGGAGCTCTTTGGAGGAGCGGAAATGCTTCCATCTCAGGGAGGCTGGGGTCCACGGGGCTGTTAGGAGATGAGGGTAGGGGCAGAGCTGTGAGCAGGATCTTCTGACAAGTCTCTGAAGCTCTTTGTAAAGTTGGTATCGAGCCCTGTCCTCGGGCCCTCCAAGTCAGGTTTGGAGTGGGCCGTCCTCCCCAGCGGGCAGCTCTGGACCACAGGGACTGCTTTAGGAATCCCTAGCGACTGGGACAGGGGACCTGTGGGTGTCCCTGTGGCCCATTTACTGAGGGCATCCTGGACCTCCTGAAACACACAAAACTTAACTTTCCAGGCCTCTCACTCACGTGGGTCTTTTCCAAGTTCCGTTCCTTTCTCATTCTAAATAAATAATTACTTCCATGCCTAATCTTGTATTTATAATTGTGTATTCTCTTTCTCACAGAAAGCCTTCCAAATTCTAGAAGCTTCAGACCCCCTAAAACCTGGATGTGTCCCTGCAAACCACAGTCTCAGGGCTCTCCCAGGACACCCAGGGACCCAAGCTCTCGGGGATCCCTAGGGGAGGCAAAGATGCTCATCTCCAAGGCTTTCCAAGGCATTTGGAGTACTTTGTGTACAGGACATCTATGACAGATGTTCTGGAAGAAGGCAGGGAGGCCTAAGTTCTGAAATGCTTCTTGTCCTGTCTGCAGCATGCAGGTCCCACTGTGGAAACCCAGGACACGGGGGAAGGCCTACTTTCTGCTGGGTGCTTGCCCTTGGGCCACACGGCTCCTACATCCCACTTTGGACAGTCTTTCTGGTAGGAGGAGTCAACATTGTCCCTTCTCTCCAGGATGGCTTTTCCATCAGGCCAGGACTCCTGGTCTAGGCTCCAACCTGGCAGTACTGGTACCTGACTTCAATTCCTAAATCTATCTCTAAGAGTCATGTCTTACAAAATGGGTGAGTTTGCCTGTCTGGGACATCTCAGGAGTTGGGAACTCAGCGCCTAGGACCCAGTCGGCTTTGCATTGTTTCATAGTCATTGACTCAAGTCAGATCTACAAAGCAACTGATAGCTAACACCGTTTTATGGTTTCATTTTAAAGATTTATTTTGGAGAGAGAGAAAGAGAGAGAGAGAGCGCACAAACAAGGAGGGGCAGAGGATGAGAGAGAGAGAGAGAAAATCCCAAGCAAACTTCTCACTGAACATGGAGCCCAGACGCACGGCTCAATGTCACAACTCTGAGATCATGACCTGAGGAAATCAAGAGTCAGATGCTTAACTGACTGAGCCACCCAGGCACTCCAGCAAACACAGTTTTAAAAATGTATATGGACACTTCTAGAAATAGATAGTGGATTAAAGCTTCCTCATAGAATTTTTCTTTCTCAATCCCTAACAAAAGAAAGTAGACAAAACCACAGGGGAAATTTACTATCAGTAACCAATACAATAAACTTCAAATTTGGCATCCAGGGAAAGATACAAAAGATGACACTGAGTGGCATAGAACATTTCTGCTCCCTCCCCTGTCCTGAATGCCTAGAAATGGACATAATCCTGAACATTCTCCCTAGTGCTCCTGAATCTGGAAGGAAACAGATGTGAGTCATGCCCTCATATTCTTCCTCTTCTGAATGAACCATATTAAAAAGTGTGCCGGGGAGAAATAGGGGAAGCAGGGAGCATGACCCATGGAGCTGACTCAGTTGACGGAAAGAAAACCCCTTAGAACAACACTCCAACTTGAGAAATTGACACAAACCTGGGTTTCCCCTTTCCTTATAAAAAGTATATAGGATCCCCCTCTCGGTCCCCAATCAAATGGCCTGAGCCTTGCGCAGGACATTAGCCAGAACCTCAGGACAGGCGCACATGCACGCATTCCCACAGGGCTGCCCTCTGCTTCAGCTGAGTTTTCCTCTTTCCCCTCCTCCACTTCTGACTACCAAAAAGTGTACAAAATCCAAACACTCTGCCTCTCACTTAGCTCAGCGGGAAAAACAGACTGATCTCAAAGAGTGAGGACATAGTCAATGAGCTCTTCTCTCCTGCCATCATGTTACAGCATCAGAAGGTAGGTCTGGACGGAGCCACCAAATCAAGATGAAAAGAAATGGAGGCAAACACATGGCAGCTCATAATTAATAAGTAGAGGGAAAACAGTAAGCAAAAGGCAAAGTCTCCTCAACACCCCCGCCACCCCACCCTGCCCTGACCAAAGGAAATTGCTTTCAATTGCTTCACACAGAAAACAATAAGAACATGAATTTAATAACTGAAGCTCAAAGATAGGATGATAAAATGAGAATCGATAGCAAGGAAACAAATTGAGGACAAAAACAGCATCACGTTAGAACAGATAACTTAGAACGAACAAGAGAGGCAATTAGCCACACCGAAACTCACATTACTGAATTGGGGCAGCTAAATAGAGGTAAAGAGATTTAAGAAATTGGAATTAATAGAAATGGAGTACATACAAAGATGATCCAGTATAAGGATTTATTGGTATCCTTGAAGGAGGAAAATAAAAAAAAAAAAAAAAAACAGAGCCAAAGGAGAGTGTTTAATGCAGGAAAAATGTAAATTGCAGATTGAAAGACCCATTATTTCCAGAAAAGCTTGATTCAGAATGTTTAATACTAAGACATGTCTTAGTTAAACTGTTGAACTAAAAAAAATGATGGAAAGTGACTTCTTTAGGCATACAAGCAGGAAAAAGAGGTCACCAACAAGGAGGAAAATTCAGACTTGTCTCAGATTTCTTACAGAGAAAAAAAGTGCAACACCTACCATATTCTATGGGAAAGAAGGGGAGACCTGAGAACATTACAACCAGCCAAGATCTGGTTCCAGTGTAAAGGCAACAGGCAGACATTCTTAAACATCCAAAACCCTTCTTAATGAAATAAGGTAACGATGAAACTCAGTCCACGAAGAGATAAATTGAAATAAAGAGCTTGCAAATGGAGAAGCCTTGATAAAAAGCTTGAAATTAATTTAAATCTAGACTCTATACCAAGTAACTATGCAATTATGTTTGTTTGGTTTTTTTTGCAATTATGTTTTTATAGAACAGATACATTTCTCATAAACCTGGACGATATAATGACTACAATATAAGTAACAAAAGTAGAAAGCAGGGTCAAGGGAGATGGAAAAATGGAAAGAATCACAAGAGCTAAAAGCCCTTTGCGTGCTGACATGTGAAATTGTTATTTTTTAAAAAAATGACTGAATATCTTAATGTTTTTCACCATTTTTGTTTACCCTCAGAGGTACCCTTCAACAAGTAATGTCTCTTGTGGTCAAGAAACATTACTTGAAGGTTCACTCTTCCTTCAGTTTCAAGTAGAATTAAATGTAATACTTTGAATTCAAATAGCATCTGTACTATGGTCCAGTTCTTACGAAGTAGCTCTGTGAACTTCCCTCCTATCTTTACGCACAGAAAGCTTTCTGGAATGATGTGATGTTATGGTTATTTCTATGGTTGATTCTGAAAGGTCGTATACACTTGATTATTTTCTTGCTTGTCACTTTTTAATATTTTAATTTTCTGATACATCTATGAATACAAAAATTTTAAATATTAGAAGCAAAATGTTCTCAGGCTCCTCACTGAAAGAAAATAAATAGTAAAACAAAACAAAACAAACAAACAAAACAAACAACTTGGCAGAGGGATGCTATTTCCCAGTGTCTACTCTCTTCACATTTTATAGACTTTTTAGCATATACTTGATGGTCAGTATATAGACCCTGTTTCCCAACTGGGGTTCTGGCTGATAGGATGTAGGCATACATACCATGCGGCAGCTTTCGGCTCATTGGAGAGTACCTGCTCATTTTCTCTTTATTCACCTTCATTCCTTCCTGCTGCCTGGAATGCAGATATCACTAAACGGGACCATGAGGTCAAGACCTTTCCAAGCAAAGGGACACAGAAGGTGCGTAGAATGTCACATCACCTAGACTGCCTCTGTGGATAGCATGAAGAAGAAACTTCTATCTTGGGATGCCTGGATGGCTCGGTTGGTGAAGCTTCTGCCTCCGGCTCAAGTCATGGGTCCCAGGGTCCTAGAATTGAGTCTCACATTGGGCCCCCTCCTTAGCTGAGAGTCCACTTCTCCCTCTGCCTGCTGCTTCCCCTGCTTGTGCACTCTCTCTCTCTCCCTCACAAACAAATAAGTAAGTAAGTAAATAAGTAAATAAATAAATATATATTTTTAAAGAAACTTCTATCTTGAGGAAGAATGGAACCAAATTCTAACTGACTCACAGACCTACCCATACACATATAGAAATCTAGGCTGTGATGCTATTTGCACTGTACATCAGTGGGGAAAGACAAAGCAATTGGCTTGGCACGTGGATAAACAAATCACTGATGCATCTAAATGTGACAAAAATTTTAAAAACACTTTTAAAAAAAAAAAAGATTTTGTTTATTTATTTGAGAGAGAGCACAAGCAAGGTGAAGGGCAGAGGGAGAAGCCGACTCCCTGCTGAGCAGGGATCCTGATATGGGACTCAATCCCAGGACTCCAGGACCATGACCTAAGCTGAAGGCAGACGCCCAAATGACCAAGCCACCCAGGTGCCCTAAAAATGCTTTATAAGAAAATACAAAGGGAGTATCTTTATGAATTTCAGAGAGGGAAGTATTTTTTAAAAAGAGGTTTTATGGTGAAAATCATAAAGGAAACAATAGGTAAATTTTACAATGCCAACTTTTTAAACTTTTTGTACGACACAGGAAACTACAAAACAAATGTAAAAGATAAGCAACAGTGAAGTCTGACATGTTCAAGTTCAGTGTGGTGCTGGATGCATATGGGGTGTGGGAGCAGAGGGGTGGTCAACTAAATTTGAGGAGAGCTGCATATTCATTCCCTTTACCTCTTACATAGTGACAATGTATATTAGCTTATCAAAAGATCTGAGAACTTCTACAGAAATCACTTTTTTTTTCCTGTGTGGAACTCAGCATTCATACATGCAGTTATTTATTTAACTGTGGGGTCACTGTGTGTGTGTGTAGTATCTATGAACTTCTCTTGCATGTATCGGGAACACATGAAAATGTTGCCATAAGAAATAACACGTCGCTTTTTGTGTGAGAAAGGATTGTTGCATTCACCTTTGTGTCCCCACAGGAACCTCTTTTTTTTTTTTTTAAGATTTTATTTATCTGACAGAGAGAGACACAGCAAGAGAGGGAGGGAACACAAGCAAGGGGAGTGGGAGAGGGAAAGCAGGCTTCCAGCACAGTAGGGATCCCAGGACTCTGGGATCATGACCTGAGCCAGAGCCAGGGCTCCGTCAGACCTGAGCCAAGGCAGACACTTAACAACTGAGCCACTCAGGCGCTGCTGCCACCCGTCCCCACCCCCCCAACAGGTAACTCTCACTCCTTCAGTAGTTTTGACCAGTATTAGCATTGGAGGGAAGGGGAAGGAAGTGGAGAGGGTGGAGAGGGAGGATGAGGAGGAGAGGAAGAGAGAAGAGGAAGAAGATGAAGAAGGGGAAGGGGAAGAAGAAGAAGAAGAAGAAGAAAGAAAAAGAAATTTAGGGTTTGGGAGTAGGTATAAATTCCCCTAGTAAAGTAACATATCCCAAGAGAAGGAAGTCAGCTGTAATTTGGGTTGTACCTTCTCACAGCCATCAGCTGGGACTACTAGAAGCAGACATTATGAAACATGCCCAACTAGGGGAAAAAAGATCATTTTAAAGATAATTTAGGGAACTCCTGGGTGGCTCAGTCGGTTCAGTGTCTGCCTTAGGCTCAGCTCATGATCTCCCCGTCCTGGAATCAAGCCCTGCAACCAGGCTTCCTGCTCAGCTGAAGTCTGCTTCTTTCTCTCTCTGCCTCTCCCTACAGCTCCTTCTCTCTCTCTCTCTCTCAAATAAATAAATAAATGATCTTTTAAGAAAAAAAAATTTAGGGCTGATTTCAGAGAGTTGTAATGCAGAAAATGGCATTTGTGACAGATCTCCTGCCAGTTATGGAGGAAAAAAGGAAAGAGCAAATATGGTCTAGCATGGTCAATTCAACATTGATCTCGGTCTCTTTCTCTCTCTGTGTGTCTGTCTGTCTCTACTCTGACATTAAGGCCTTTATAGTCTTTCTATTTTTTTAAGATTTCATTTGATTTTTATTCTATTTTTTTTTTAAGATTTTATTTATTTATTTGACAGAGATCACAAGCAGGCAGAGAGGCAGGCAGAGAGAGAGAGAGGAGGAAGCAGGCTCCCTGCGGAGCAGAGAGCCGGATGCGGGGCTCGATCCCAGGATCCTGGGATCATGACCTGAGCCGAAGGCAGAGGCTTTAACCCACTGAGCCACCCAGGCGCCCCTCATTTGATTTTTAAAAAGATTTTATTTATTTATTTGACAGAGAGAGAGAGAGCGCAAGTAGGGGGAGTGGCAGGCAGAGGGAGAAGCAGGCTTCCCTCTGAGCAGGGAGCCCGATGTGGGGCTCAATCCCAGGACCTTGGGATCATGACCTGAGCTGAAGGCAGGTGCTTAACCAACTGAGCCACCACCGAGGGACCCCTAAGGTTTTATTTCTAACTAATCTCTACCTGTAATGTGGAACTCAAACTCACAACCCAGAGATCAGGAACTTCGGTCTCCACCGACTGATCCAGCCAGGCACCCCAAAGCCTTTATAGTCTAGAGAGAGAGATTTTATTAAGCATTTTATTTCAAGTATAGTTTAAAGCCCTTTACTTATTTTGTCTCATTTAATCCTTTAAGAGAGGTACTCTACTTCTTATTTTTAGGATGAGGAAAAAGACGAACAGTTAATTGTGTAAAGTTAAAAAGTTATCAAGGGATTGGAGGCAGAATTCCAACACAGGAGGTTTGCCATTGATCCAACTCACTTTACCACTGCTTTGCCTATTTCTTGTAGATAACTACTATATAGCATATGAAACACCATGATAGAGAGGAACAAAGTGAATACATTGAGTCCAAAAGGACCAGTGGAGCCAGTTCAGTTCAGTGACAAGCTACCATTTGTCTAGAAGAGAAGAGAAGAGAAGAGAAAGCCATTTCAGGGTAAGAAGGTCACCTACCTACTGACAAGCCAGTGGAAGGCCAGGAAAGGGGCTCCTTTTAAATCCAGATGTGCCAAGTCCAGATATGGTTTTTGGGTACTTTGAGCCAGCACAAGTTTCTGAGCAGGAGGGAGAGGCCAGGTTTTTTCTCAGAAAGATATTAGGAGTGATGAGGGGAAGGTATGGAGGGTGGACAGACGGAGATGAGGCCAGTGGAGGAGCAGGAGGCAAACCCTGCCTTATTTCCAAAGAGAAAGAAAGGCAGAGGGAAGGGTAAGAAAAAAGGACAGTTTTAGATTTGGAGGTGGATGTTGTATTGCTAGTCAGGGAAAAGGACCAGAGCTTCCTGAAGCCATTGGCTTTGGCAGAAGTGGAGTTTTTCTGAGATTTGTGCACATTTTGAGGAGCGAGGTTAGCAGAGAGAATGTGCATGCATTGGGATCTGTTATTCTCTTTGCACAGGGCCCAGATTCCATTAGGACGTCTCCCCCAAATCCCTAGAGCAAGCCGGGTGATGACAACTTGCAATCTGGTGCCTTGCCCGTGGAGGTGAAATGAGCATCCTGCGCATTCCTTGCGCAAGAAGTCAACTTGCAGGAGCTGAAGGCTGGTCTCTTCCCGGGAAGGCCGCCAGGCCGGACTCGCGGGTCCCGCCCCGGGTCCCGCCCTGGCTCCGATCAGAGCATCAGGTGGGGCCCAGGGCACGGGCACACGAGGCTCAGGCGGCCTCTCCTGTCCCCGATGGGCAGCAAGTAGCCCGTCGACACTCTGGCCGGTGGTCCCAGCGCATTTGCAGGCTCCGACGGGGTGGAGGCGCCTTGGTGGGGGACCCCTAGGCGCTCGCAGTGCCCCATTCTCTTCGCCATGGAAGTGGCTTCCTAGCGAGTGGGGCCCTGTCACGACCATCCGGGCTTGGCCCCAGCTTCCCAGAGAGACGCGCACTGGCCCTTGGCCCCCCAGGCACTGCCCTCCCGGCCCCCAACTCGCGGACTACAAGTCCCAGCAGGCCCCGCAGCTTGCACCTCCCGCCTCGCAGCGGAGACCCCCGGCCGTCCAAGCCGGGCTCTGGCTGCGCTCGTGGCGGGGCCGGGCGGGGAGGCCGGTCCCGCGGGCGGGGGCGGGGGCGGCTCCGCGACTTCTCCCGCCGCCGCCGCCAAGGGGAGTTTCCAGGAAGTGGCCATATTGGATCCATTCAGCCGCAGCCGCCCGGGCGGAGCGCGTCCCGCAGCCGGCTGGTCCCCGTCGCGGCCCGGGTGCTCGCCCCGGCTCGCCCGCCCGGTGCGGAGCTCGCCATGGCGGCCACTGACCTGGAACACTTCTCGGTGAGGGCCCTGCTGTGCCGCGGCGCGCGCGGGAGACGCGGGGCGCGGGGCGCGGGGAGGGGGCCGCCCTGCAGCTGGCCGGGGGCGCCAGGCGGGCTGTCAGCTCCAAGCGGCCGGGCCTCGACGCCGGGCTGGCTTGGGGACACCCGAGCCGGCTCTTCGCAGCGCTAGCCTGGGGTCCCGGGGCGTCGGGTGGGGGCGCCTTCTTTGGGCGCGCGAGAGGTAGACCCCCTTCGCGGGAAGGAGCAAATAAATACCTGCCTGGTTCAGGCCAGGTGCTAGGACAGACTGTGGGGCCTCAGGAGCCGGAGCGGGGGGGGTGGGATCCCGGATCCTCCGGACCCCCACATCTCCCTGGGTGTTTCTGCACTGCTGGGGAGAGTCCTAGCCGCGCAGGTGCTGTTGGATGGGCACAGCCTGGAGGATGAAGCCCAAAAGGATCCGAGGGAGTCCTTTAGATGAGCCCCGAGTAGTTGCAGACTTGGATCCTGAAGACCTTGGGCCTGCTTTTTGCCTTTTTTCAACGCTCGTCTCCCATCCCCACTCCCCACCTAAGCGCCCAGATCCTGGGGGCGATTCCACGCAGGTCCCGCCTCAGTGATCCGGTCTGAAGCAGCCATTCCCCCCGGGAACGAGCGATTCTAGATTCAGCCAAGTGGATGTTTGTTTGGGCCTCAGTCTGGGTTTGCCTTCTGCAGGGCTACCGGCTCGGGTGGTTCCTGCGGGGGGTCTCTGTGGGGCCGAGCCCACCAATAGCAACTTCCTGAAGATGTTTATAATTCACCTGGGGGAGGGGAGCCCTTTGGGGATTGTGTCTGCCTGTCCCCTGGTGTCTGAGGCTGGATCTGGGTGTGTCTGGGAGGCCGGGCTGTGACAGTGAAGGGAGCTGTGTCCTCTTGCCAGCATGTGAGGCCCTGGTCGGGCAGGAAGGGGGGAGGGAGGGCCCGGGGCTGTTAGGGGGGCAGGGGGGAAATGTTGAATATGTGACTGATAAGAAATTGGTTCTGGGGCTAAATTAAGGAGCTAGGACTTATGTAATTAATGCTATAAATACTATCATCTGAATTTATGTATGTAAATTTACCCTTTAATCTGAAAATACATTTGTTGGTCTACTTTGGAAATATGCATAACTGAATCAGGAGCTTTTGGTTTCATAATTTCTAGACTGAGGTGTTTTATTCCCATTGAGGAGGGGGCTCTGTGTCAGTCAAGTAAGTTTAAATACAGGAGGAGCTGAATTAGGTTTACTTCACACCTGCACTGTAAATTGGAGTTTATGTACCCAAGGAGGGCAGTCACTGAATCCTAAGAGACCTGCTGATTAGCTGAGGCCAAGAGATCAGTGAATGTTTGCGCATCTATGCATGCGTGTCTGTGTACATTTTCTGCGCCTAGCTGACCAGAAAGTTATGTCTGAGTCTTGTCTGTGGCCGGAGGTTGCTCTAACAGTTGGTCTTGCTGGTGGGAACGGTATGTAGAGTAACCAGAATCAGACTGCCCCATATGAATCCTAGACTACTACTTATTGGGCATGTGACCTTGAGCACGTTAGTTAACCCCTCAGTGTTCTTCTCTGTGTATTGGGATAAAAATAATACCTTCCTCCGAGGCTTATTGGATGGATTCAATAGGAGAATCCAGATGAGGTACTGGAGCAGTGTCTGGCATGTGGTAAGGATTCAATAAATGATGCAAGATACCTAGTGCCTGAGTGAATGCGGACACTGGCCCTCTGTGTAAGAAGGCAGGGCAAGAGGAGTTACACAATATGCTCCCTGGGGCTCCCATCACTGCATGCCCAGAGATAGTTCTCAGACCCTGAGCCTTGTCACTGCATGCCCAGAGATGGTCCTCAGACCCTGAGCTGAGAGGCCTGATGGCACTGCCAGGAGGTGGGGTGGCAAGGCCCTTATCCTCAGATTCCTGTGTTGGCATTTCTGTGAGGATCTGGGGTATTACTTCCTTGGTGGGGCAAGGCACAGAGAGGGGACTGACTCAGGTATGGTCATATGGCCTGAGCTCAGGGCCTTTCGTTACGGTGCCAGGTTAAGCTGGTTAGAGGGACGCCTTCCACAGCCTCCACGCTCTGAGCCATCAGCCTCCTTGGGAGGATTTGCATAGGGTTGAATTTGGGTGGAGACCTTGGGTGGAGTTTGGCCTGAATTTAGAAGTCTGGACTCCATTCTTCTCTCCTGGCTTGTCATCCTGGGAAAGTCATTTCTTTTTCTATCTTGCTATAAAATGGGCCCAACCATACTAATATTCTTCAAAGAGTTTGTGGAAGGTTAATTGCAGTCTACGGCATGTTTAGAGATATGGTTAGGTGTCTCTCCAGCCTCAGGGTTGACTTTGGTGTTAAGCATTGGCCATGAGGCTATGATTTGATGGAGCTTTGGCAGGTCTACACTCCCTGCACGCCCCCCTCCACTCCACCCCCCAGGCTTGCTTGGTGGTCAGGCAGCTGGCCTAAAAACTGCCCCACCCTGGAGCTTAGATGAGTATACAGAGTTGTACCTCGAGGTCAGTATGTGCTGGGTTCCTATTCCCCACATAGCATGATGTAAATAGGCTTGGCAGTCTTTACATCTGGACTAGGCTCCGCTCAACCTTACATCAGTCGTGGGGTTCGGGTTGACATCTCCTGGATGTGCATGTCTGGGACAGCCCTCTGAGGAGTTTCTGGTGCTTTTTGTCTTCCTTGAGCAGCCAGACTCCTGTGCACTCTTGCTGTCCTCTTCTACCCCCTACCAACTCCTTCGTGGGTCCCAGAGTTTCCTGCCCCCCAGGGCCATCTCCTGTGTTTCTTCTGTCAGAATCTCATGGGGCAGGGTTCAAACTCCAAGGTGAGGGAGGCTTTAGAGCCAGGAGAAAGTGCAGCTGTGAGGGGGAGAGGGAAGAAGCGTGCAGCATGGCAGCGTCACGCCTGGCATTCCTCCCAGCCAGTCACCCCCCCCCCCCCCCCCGCTGCCATCTCCGCTTTATCCCCAGCACCATCTGTCACTTCCGTTGTCACCCCTGTAATCTTGACACTTCCCCAAGAAGCAGGCTATCCAGGGAGTGCCTGTTCCCTCCCTAAAGCAAAAACTGGTGGTAGGAAGGGGTGTGTGGGAGGCAACTCTCGTGCAACAGGGCTCTGTCATGGAGTGGTATCTCCCTGTCCTGTAAAAATGGCCAGGAACCGTCTTCCGGAGGCTTTTTGAGAGAGAGAGACAAGAGCTGAGCAAGGACATCTGTGAAGCTGTCAGTGCCTGCTGGTGTTGAGAGGTCGTAAGTGAGCACCACCTGCCAGGCTGCAGCTCTGTCCCGCCTCCCTCATGGGCATCGTGCCTTGCTATGGCTGCCAGCTTTAGGGAGGTCTGCCTAGGATCTTGTTTGCAATGGGTCAGAGTGGGGAGGCTGGTGGGAAGGTGCTGGTGATCCAAGGGAACACGTGATAAGGGACTGACTAGGGTAGGAAAAGAGAAGGTGGCAAGAAGGAGCCTAATTACAGTGCCGATAAGATGGGAGAATGTATGGAGGCCAGGACCCCAGGCCTGACTGGATGTCAGGGAGGACTCTGGATGTTTTGTGCCCATCAGATTGTTGATGCCAGTAGCTTGCATTTGGGTGAGACTGCAGACGCTGGTCATTGGTAAGTTTAGGCCTGAGGAGCAACCCTTGAGATGAGAAAGGGGGTGAAGCCCTCTGAGTTTTGGGCCCTAAGATGGGTGAGGTGGAGGTATGTATTTGGGGCATTAACTACCATGAATGTCTCTGTGGCTTGGGTCCAGCTACCAGAAGAAAGCAGCTGCAGGATGACAGAGCAAAGGGCCTGAGGGCTGGCTGGCCTCTGTGTCTCCCCTGCAGCCTCTCCAGCCTTTCTGCCCCGGCATTGCCAGCACAGGTCTTGGGATCCCCAGGCACAGCCCCCAAGGCACAAGCTTTCCCAGAGAGCCAGAGTGGAACTGTGAAGGCAGGAGGGAGACACATCTGGCTGGGGAGGGGATATTTTCCAAGGGCAGCATGCCATCACACTAGAGTCAGAATTCTTTGCTGGAACCATCTGTATCCTCAGGACTTACATGAGGAACCATGGCTGGGAAGAGGGGGTGGAAGATAGGGCAAGGGGCATCTCGGTTGTATCTTTACTTTAATGGCCCTTTGTGGTCTTAGGGGAAATTAGATATTCTCCTCCTCAGGACATGTGGCTTCTAGGCAATTCTTGGTCCCTATCCTAGAAGCCATGTTAGAGGGGTAGAGCCAGGGGAGGAGGGAATAAGGATCTGTTTCAGATTGCTGGTGCCAGCTACTCTTTGGGGGGCCTCATGGGCTTGGGCCATCTGGGGCCCAGGATTCCAGAGAGGCTTTGGGTATGAATCCAAGTCCACATCCCAGACCTGGCTGTGGGGCAGTGTGTGAATCTGATACTTTGCCTGGGGTTGGGCTGAATGGGGCAAGCAGCAGAATTACAGTACCGCAGCCCTGAGCCTTCACTGGCCCATGCTGGTGCCCCTGCATTTTTCCAACCCTTCCCAGCGCCGGCATCCATCCTGGGACTGGAGAGGGGGAGGGTCACCTTCACTGCCCTCCTCTCCCCAGTCTAGGGTAGAGTCTCATTCACTGTGGAACACACTCTGTTTCCTTGAGTGATGTCCAGACCTGCTGCAAAGCAGTGGGGACTGTAGCCGGAGTGCCTAAGCCAAGTGGGAAAGTATGAACACATGGGTTTCCAGTGTCTTCTGAGGCCCAGAGCGTCTTTCTCATCTGCTATATGGTGGAAGGACTGCTCCTTCTCAGACAGCACCACAAAGCCCAAGAAAGTGTTGTGTCCTAGGCGTGGGGTGAGCTGCTTGGACCTAGAGACCAGTAACTGTGCTTGGCTTCTTAAAAACTTTGTTTTGACAGGAGAAGTGTGAAACAAACTATCCTATATTGCTAAATGGCAGTCCTGGTTTTCAGTGTGCATGAAAAGGGAGGAAAGTGCCCGGTGGTAAGATAGGGAAGCAGAGAGAATGGGGTATAGGGGAAGGGGCGTGGGGTGGCCTTAGGCTCCTTTGGGTAGTTTTGCTCCTTAAGTCCCTTCACTTCCCAGGAGGGAGGAAAGGATGGTGGCCTTCTCCTGGGGCCTAGCTGCCATGGTGCCATCATGGTCACCGCACTGGTATACCATGCAGGTTGATCCCTGCTCGTGTCTTCTCCCCAGGTTTTTGGGTTTTTTGTTGCTGTGTTAGGAGAGAGACACTTTTGTTCACAGGTTCTTTCTTGATTATGGATAGGTGAATCCTGCCTCTGTCCTTCCCTCCTGGCCCGGGAGAGCAACATTCTCCCCCGCTCCCTCCCGCACACATCCCTTTGGTTATTTCCCGTAACCTTTGACCTGGGCTTTGAGACTTGCTGTAGATTCCTGGGATGTGAGCCTAAGCCTTTCCTGGGAAAATTCCTAGGATTCCTCTCAGACTGAAGGACAGTTGCGCTATGACCACGGGTTCTGGCCAGCGGCCTCTGCTCTGGCTATTTAAGGCCCAGGCTGCTTAGAGCAGCTAGAGCTGGGAGTAGGGTGGTTTGTGCTAGGAACATGGGTGAAGAAGGCTCCCAGAGGGGCAATGACTACAGGGTCAAGAGCTCAGCATTAATAGAGCTTCCCTAGGGCTGGGCCTCTTCTGAGGAGTGGGCTTCCTATTTGCCTGGCAGGTGTTCATACCAATGGATTCCAGGCCTGGGAGCATGGTGGAGAAGAGTTGTCTGAAGAACAAGGCCCTGGAGAACTCTTTGGAAGGCCTAGAGTGGGGAGTTGCTCTTTGTCCAGGATTCAGGAGCCAAACACCCATACATTCGGGTACCATTTCTCTTTCCATCCTGATGACCAATGTCGTTCGGGACGTTTGACTTACCCACACCTCCTTTGGCTCTGTTGGTTCAGACATTCAGTAGATTTCTAATTTCTAAAGGATAAAACCATGTTTTTGTGTGGCTGAGCTATCAGTCATGGTATCTCCCCTAAACCCACCTCTCGTCTTGGTGAAAGGAGTAGCTTCTTTTGACTGGCAATAGGGGCTGGTCCAAAAGCTCAGACAGAGCATTTCCTGGTTAGGAAAATGACGTCCTAGTTATCCACTGGGCTGCATAACAGAATGCCATTCTCTACTTTGTTCTGGATGGCGGGCCTGAGCAGTTGTTATTTTTGTTGTTGACTTTGATGTGCCAAAGAAATGATGACACAGAAGCTTGGGGCCTGGCTCAGGAGCCAAAAGCTTGTTAGTGATTAGAAAGGGGATAATGGCTCTGTGGAGTTGGCCATTGTGTGTGCAGAGCTCAGAGCTGCCAACTCTCTGATCTGGAGCTTTGAGGACAGTTAGACCCCCTGAGCCAGCACCCTAGGGACCAGAAGCTGGGCCTGCTCCTCAGCAGGGTCTGAGCTGAGCTGTCTAGCTGAAGGCTTCTTCTGTGGAGCTCTGTCCTGCTGGACTCTGAGCCCCAAGAGAGGAGACATGGGTGTGCTGTCTTTCCAGCTCACTCTCCTCTACCAGACGCGGTGTTGGGGATTGTCAGGACACGGACCGGGTACAACCGGGTACAAACCCGGGTTGTGTTGGGCCCCATGGCATTCTCAATTTGTATTGGTGGCCAACCTTTTAAAAATTAGGGGATTGGGGCGCCTGGGTGGCTCAGTTGGTTAAGCAACTGCCTTCAGCTCAGGTCATGATCCAGGAGTCCCGGGATCAAGTCCCACATCAGGCTCCCAGCCCCACGGGGAGTCTTCTTCTCCCTCTGACCTTCTCCTTACTCATGCTTTCTCTCACTGTCTCTCTCTTCTCTCAAATAAATAAATAAAATGTTTAAAAAAAATATTAGGGGATTGCATGTAAAAAATCAAGATTTGTGGATTCTCTTGAAAAGTTCTTGGATTCAGCAGCATTGGGCCCTCATTCCCACAGTTGGCTGGAGTTGCAGCACCACAGTGGTTGTGGACCGAGCACAGGCTCTGCAGTTCCCCGGTGTTCCCACTTTTCCCTAGGGGACCCCACACTCAGCCAGGTCAGCAGGTCTTACAGCAGGCTGAGGAGTGATGTGGCTGGAAGCGGGGCCTTTGCTGTCATCCTGTCTCTGTTCAGATCCTGGCTTCACCCTTTTGAGCAGTTTGGTCGTGGGTAAGTTACTAAATCTCTGGGATCCTCAGTTGTCTCATCTGTTTGATGGAGGTGAGACAGTGGGCCTACTTCACAGGGCTGATGCATGGACAAAATGACACTCAGCCGTATGTGGTAAGCTTGTGATAGCAGTCGGCTAGTGTTGTCCTTGTTATGACTCTACTTTTTCCTCTTCACCCGTTGACATTACCTGCCTGGACTCTCTAGCCCTTTGAATTTAAACTGTGTTCTACTGAGCCCCTGAGGTCTGGGATCCGGTGTCCTCATTTTTTCCTTGGCAGCCATCCCAGTGCCCGGCACATGCAGCAGCTGGGCCCCGTGCGCGTGTGCCGAGTGACTGAATGACAGGGTATGGAGCCTTGGGAGAACGGAGGAGGCAGTGTGGCCAGGGGTTTGGGGCCAGGGCTTGGCTACTCTCAATTCCTGGCTCTGCCCGATTTGTTCTCTAAGCATCCATGCACCTCATTTTCCTTACCTGTAAAATGGGGATAGTGATGGTGTCTGCCACACAGGGTGGGAGGGACTATGTGGGAGCCTGTAAGCCACTTGGCTTAGTTCACACAGAGTGGACCAGGAGGTGTTGGGTCATCATTTGACATCTCTTTCTATCTTTCTTTTTTTTTTTAATTAAAGATTTTTATTTATTTATTTGACAGACAGAGATCACAAGTAGGCAGAGCAGCAGTTAGAGAGAGAGGGAAGCAGGCTCCCCGCTGAGCAGAAAGCGCGATGCGGGCTTGATCCCAGGACCCTGAGATCATGACCTAAGCCGAAGGCAGCAGCTTAACCCACTGAGCCACGCAGGTGCCCGACATCTCTTCCTTTCTTTGGCTGTAAACACTGAGATGTTTTACTTTGCACACGCTTTCCTTCCTGTCCTTACTTTTCCTTGCTTTCTCTGTTCCTCGGCGAGTATCACTCTGGAAACCCTAGCAGTCAGGATGTTCTCATTTGCGAGTATGGGATAAGTCCACTCAGCCAGCTGAGGCAGTAAAGGGCAGGTGTGGCCAGGGATCCAGGGAAAAGCCCGGAGGGGGGGCGGAAACTAGCTTTTTCTCTTCTGTGGTTTTCCTGGCACCGCCATCCTGAGCAGGCTGCAGCCTGATGCTGGCTCCCCTCATGGTTGTAAGGGGGTCACGCAGGTTTAGTCTGGGTCACTTGCTTATCCCTGAGTCAGTCATGGGATCGTGCTGATTGGCTCAGGCTATTAGGACCCACCCTTAGACGGGGAGCTGAGGTCTTACCTGCACATCGCAGGGCTTTCCACAGGGTCGGCAGGCAGCTGTTGGGAGATCTGAAGTTTCTTTCAGAGTTGTGTTAGCTGAGACATGCTGGTGATACTTTGGGGACTTTTGCCTCCTCCGAGGCTGGGTCAGCAGAGACACCCCGTTCAGGCACCTTGGAGTGAGCGGTGCGCCTTGGATCCCATGTTGTTGATGCCAAATAAGAGAGGTTGGCATTAGTGAGAGTCACAGCACAGTAGAGCTAGGAAGTCAGATCAGTCTCCCAAGGCCAGAGAACACTAGTCTGTCCTCCTCAGGACCAGTGGCCCTTCTACTGTGTTTGTGCATGTGTGTGTGCACGCATGCCCTCGAGATGACCCTCCCATGGGCCCTGAGGCTCCTGAGCAGGCATTGAGTGCCCCAGGTCTGTGGTCCCTGGAGTGACAGAGTGCAGCCTGGGCAACAATCTGGCGACAAGCACCTCCTCAGACTCCACACACTTTTCCAGAGAGAGCTGGGAGTTGTGTGGGCGAAGGCAGCCGGGGCTAGCCGAGCAAGGATAGGTGGGCTTATGTGAGACCGCCCCCCCCCCTCGTGCTGCTCTTAGCCTTAGGAGCCTGGACCTGTGAGAGAGTGGGGAAACTCAGAAATGGGATGGCTTCTGTTCCCGTGCAGGCCCTCTGTGGCCGAGTGCGCATGCGCGGTTTCCAGATGCCGCAGGCTGGGTGGGTTTTGGCGGCAGGCTACAGGATGTTGGATTGCATCCTGATTGTGTCACCCTTGGAAGAAGAGGATGAATAAACACAGAGCCTTCTCTGCAAGCACAGCACGCCTGAAATTTTGGAGATTTTCAATCTCGCCTGAAAAGAAAAACACTCTAGACTAACCGTTCTGTCCTCCATTTGATCCTGAAGCTGCGATGAGCAGGTGGAACTGGGACTGCACAATGCAGCTCTGTGTGAGGTGCACAGATGCCCCCCGATGCCTCTGAAGGCAGCGTTCAGTGGCTTATAAATGGCGGCGTTGTGCGGCATGTTGGGCATGCTGGTGGGAGGGTGTGAAGAGCAGAGAGCCTGGCCTCCTCCAGCCTGCAGCCAGCCTTGAGGAACTCACGGAAGAGTTGGAGAACCAGGATGCATAAAGAAAGGACAACGCATAGTGGAAGGAAACAAGGTCACAGCCAAGGGAGGGGTGTGGGATGTAAGTATGGGCTTGGTTGGAGCAGATGACGGGGAAAGGGAGAAAGAACTGTGGAGCTCGGAGAAAGGGGTGGTTTGGAAGAATAAATTCAGAGTTAAACTGGCTGAGTCTGTGAGGAAGGCCTCAGACTATGAAGGGCCTCGAATGTCATACTGGGGGTTTTGGACCTGACCCAGGACATCCTATGCTCTCTTTATTGTTTCTGATGTCGGCGCCAGTGAGAGGAAGCTGCCTTTGGGGCCTCTCTGTTGGGTTATGTTTGCAGTCCTTGGGGGGAGCCTAGGCTTGAGTGGGGAGGTGGTAACATGATCCCCTGGGGATGGAGGAGATGGAGAAAGGAAAGGTCAGCTGTAAGAACAGAGGCTCTGTGGAGAGAGGGTTATCAGAGAGCAGGTGTTGGGGTAACCCTGACTTGTTGGAAGAGATTATACAAGTGCCCAGAGGGTGCACTTGGAGTCTAGGCTGCCAGCACACACACCTGGCGGTCAGCAGTGAAAGGCTGCAGGGACTGAGCCAGGGTGTGGGGGGAGGGGACAGGGACGGACATCATTAGTCAAGGAGGGCTGATTGAGTGTTTGTGCCAGAGGGTTGTGGTTGGGAGGAGAGAATGGCCAGAGGGGTTCAGGCTGAGGCAACAGGCTGTGGCTACTTAGAAGTCAGGGCGGGCTCAGGAGCTGAGCAGATCCCTCTGTCGGAGGGCAGGCAGCCAGGGTCCACTGTCTGGTGTCCACATCAGCATGAGAGCTGCCACCGTCCTGCTGATCAGTAGCTCCCGGGGCTGCCTTCATTTGGGCCCATTTCCTCCCCTTTGGAGCTGTGGGATGGAACTCACACCCTTTGCCTTTCCCTGGCCGTGGTCTTTCTACTGGGCAGCCAGGCCTGAGGGGGTCAGGAATAGAGCAGATCTGTTTCTGCCCAACATGGAACCGTCTGAGGCCTGCCCTCACGAGGGCTAACACTGGAAAGGCTGAGCCTGGGAACCTTCTCTTGGAAGACAGCATTCTGTCCCCATTCCCAGGGAAGTGGAGAAGTCATCTGCACAAATTGGAATCTGACTTTGACCCTCTGCTTCGGGTCCTGGTGGTTTCTTTTTATAGTGCTGTGGGCCAGCTCCAGTAGCCCCAGCTCACTCAGGACCCGCTGTCTATCTCTCTCCTGAGGCTGGGCCTCCATATTCTCATTCAGAATCCTCTGTCTAAACTACCAGGGCTGGAGTGGGGGTGGGAGGGTGGCATGAGCCAGAGCCTGGGAGTCCCTAGAGAGCACCACTGAGGCAGGAGGGGTGAGGCCTCAGTCACAGTGCCTCAGAGCCTAGCCCTGAGACCCTGAGGATGTGAGGGAGCACTGGCACTGTTAACAGGGACCATTTCTGCACTTGTTGCTTGGGTGCGTGGGGAGCAAGGGGTGCACGTAGAGAACCGTGAGCCCGGCCCATTGGTTGGGGGAGGGGGCCCTCTGACAGAGAACTAGTGTGAAGGGATCAGGCCAGGCCTGTCTCTGACTGAGTCCTGCTTTTCAGTCAGTGTGTCTGAGGTCTGGGAGGGAGCTGCGGGAACATACACGCTCTCTAGTCTTGGCCTCTTGAAATCTTTATTTAAGATCTGGGGACTGTCTGGGGCCTCCTCTTGGGCAGGAGGACAGGATAACCCTCAGGGGTTGCAACTAGGGTAGATGGTTCCCTGGGCCCTCCATGCTAGAAGATGCCCCAGGCCCAGGCATTGCTTGCCAGCCCAGGCAGAAAGGAGGCAGGTGTGAAAGCCCTTTCCTGGGGTGGAATTGGGCATCCTGGGGGGCACTGGGCTTCCTCTCTGGAAGCTCCTTCTGGAGTTGGAGCTCTGGTGCACTCACACAGTGTACTGAGATTTGCTGAGAATTCAGATAGGGGGGTGTCGCTGGGGTTTGGCCTCTCCCCACGTGGCCCCTTTTCCCCAGTGGGCTCACTGCCTTGCTCTGTTTCTCTGTTGGCAGAATGCAGAGCCAGAGCCTCGGAGCCTCTCCCTTGGGGGCCATGTGGGCTTCGACAGCCTCCCGGACCAGCTGGTCAGCAAGTCGGTCACACAGGGCTTCAGCTTTAACATCCTTTGTGTGGGTATGTGTCATGGTCTGGCCGGGGATGGCCTCAGATGGTGGGGGGGACAGGAGCCATCCAGGAGATGGGATGCTGCTGCCCTGTCCATCTGTGGAGCTACCACGGACCTCCCAGGCAGAGAGACTCTCTGGGGTCAGGGTGAGGCTTTGACTGGTGTCTTTGCCAGGGTCAAGGACAGGACTTGGGGGCCTGACTCACTTGAAGAGTAAACAAAATTAGACATGTGAATGTGCTTTGTAAACTCAGACTGTTTATCACAGTGGTGTAGATTTGTGTATATGTGTTAAAAACATTTGCTGTCCGTTCCTACTGTGTGTCAAGGACACTGAGGTAAATGAGACTCCCCTTCTATTACACTATAATGCGGTAAGAGCTCCAGCACACATCTGAACAAATAGAGCCCTGAATGGGGAGGCTCCGGGAGGTTCCTTGAGCGTCAAGACCTTGGGCTACCAGTAGGCACAAAGAGCTCTGCCAGACCCTCCACAGGTGCCTACGCCCTGGCATCTGCTAGGCTGTTGGTGTGCCTCAGGGAGCAGCCTGTCCTGAGCCAGATAAAGCTAGGTGGATCAGGAGGCCCCTGCTGGCTTCACACCCCAGCCCTGCTAGGCCCATGACCAGCCCGGGCCCAGGAAGGATGGTGTGCAAAGCAGGTGACTGGGTCCACTGAGGCCAGCAGAGCTACTGTCCAGTGGCTCTTATAGCTACCCTCATAGCCATAGCTTATGACTGAGTCAGCCTTCTGGCCCTTGCGTCCACACGTTATATTTGAGGTCACCTAGAAGGGACGACAGTTCCTGGGGGTGGGGACAGTGAGGCGTGGAGTTAGAGGCCTGCCCCCCTCTCTTGTGTGGAGGCTGAGGATGCCTGAGCCCCACCATCCTAGCCAACAGCCAGGGGTAGCCCCAGCTCCAGCCTTTGACACCCCCTCTCCTCCACTCCTTGCTCCCCAGGGGAGACTGGCATTGGCAAGTCCACATTGATGAACACGCTCTTCAACACGACCTTCGAGACTGAGGAAGCCAGTCATCATGAGGAGTGTGTGCGCCTGCGGCCCCAGACCTATGACCTCCAAGAAAGCAATGTGCACCTCAAGCTGACTATTGTGGACGCTGTGGGCTTCGGGGATCAGATCAATAAGGATGAGAGGCAAGAGGCGGGAAAGGCGGCCCGCCTAGGCTTTCCCCCTCCCCCCCCCACCGCCATGGCAGCCTTGGTTCTAACACTCTGCCCCAGAGCTCTTCATTCCAAGCTGCCCCCATGTAAATCAGCCAGCCTCACAGCTCATGGGGGCCGGAGGAAGGCCTCTCCGGGAATACCTGAGGTCCTGAGGACCCCTTTGGAGGTTAGGAGACAGGGTTGGCCAGCTGTCCCCAGACAGGGACCCTCAGGCAGAAGCCACTTGTCCTCACGGAGGGAAGGCTGGTGGGCAGCCCCACGCCCTGTAGCTCAGAGCCTGCCTCCTGGGTGATGGAGCTGTCTGTAGTTACAGGCCCATAGTCGACTACATCGATGCGCAGTTTGAAAACTACCTACAGGAGGAGCTGAAGATCCGCCGCTCCCTCTTCGACTACCATGACACGAGGATCCACGTCTGCCTCTACTTCATCACGCCCACAGGGCACTCCCTCAAGTCCCTGGATCTGGTGACCATGAAGAAGCTAGACAGCAAGGTATGCACCTTCCCACCCCAGACTTGTTCCCTGGGCTTCATGGTCCTCCCCGGAGTTGGGGGCTGTGGTGTGACTGCCCACTATGTTCCTGTCAGGGGCTCTGGTGCTTAGGGGCCTACAGATAGGCCCATGGGTTGGTCGTCTTTCTATCTTCTCTTGCATTTGTCCCTTCTGCTCCAGTGGGCTCCCCTCACTCCGATCTTTCTCTAGAGCTCTGTCTCCTGGGCCTGAGCCCCTTCCTCTTAGCTGAATTGATTTTTATTCTCAGGTCAAAGCTGAGTTTGCCCAGAGGACTGATTTTGGGGCTGAATGGTGGTTTGGGGGAACCACCATAAGAAGGAGCATAGGTGATTGTTACCGCTCATTAGAAAGCCCCCAGTGGCTGGGTTCAGGCTGGGACTACCCATGGGAGCAGCTCCATCATCTCTCTGGCCTCCTGCCCTTCTGCCCAGGGATGGGGCCTGGGCAGGGCTGTCCACAGTCAGGGAGAACTAACCTGCTGCCCCTCTCCGCTGATCCTGACAGGTGAACATTATTCCCATCATTGCCAAGGCTGACACCATTTCCAAGAGTGAGCTCCACAAGTTCAAGATCAAGATCATGGGCGAGCTGGTCAGCAATGGGGTTCAGATCTACCAGTTTCCCACTGATGACGAGGCCGTTGCCGAGATTAACGCAGTCATGAATGTGAGCATTGGGCACTGGCTTCAGGACCAGAGGGCT
Source organism: Lutra lutra (assembly GCF_902655055.1). NCBI lineage: Eukaryota > Metazoa > Chordata > Mammalia > Carnivora > Mustelidae > Lutra > Lutra lutra. The sequence goes on along the minus strand of NC_062282.1, from coordinate 72,152,019 downwards.
TGGAGCCAGCACAGATCTGTGACACACAGCCCCAGAGACTCTGGTTTCCCAGGATTCCAGCCTTAGCTTCTCCAGGAAAGACGGATGGGCATCTGGGACCCAGCAGGCCCTACATCCTGTGGCCAGGAGATGGGAGGAATTGGGTATTGGGCTGGTGCTGAGCCTTCCCTGAGTTTAAGTTTCACAAGATAAGGATTCTGGGCAGGAGTAGAAACCTGGAGGAATAAGCAGAACAGATGCCAGGGCTTGGAAGCTTGGAAGAAAGCCAGATTTTCAGGTCCTGTGAGGGAGCCTCTGTTGGCCCCTGGGGAGCCCAAGGGCTGAAAGAACCCCTCGAACATGAGAAGCGGGGTGCAGGTTCAGGCTACTCCCCTATTTGGAGGCTCTAGGATACTTCTCCAAAAGAGAACCAGGAAGTGAGCCCTGGCCAGGCCTTGTTTAGGTCTGGCCACCCCTCCCTAGGGCCCAGGACAGGGTCTGTCCACTAGTCTCTCAGCCCAGTGCTGAGCCATCCTTGGGCTCCTTTCCAGGCACACTTGCCCTTTGCCGTGGTGGGCAGCACCGAGGAGGTGAAGGTGGGGAACAAGCTGGTCCGAGCACGGCAGTACCCTTGGGGTGTGGTGCAGGGTAAGTGTGGTGGGGAGAGCACATCTGCTTTCGGGGGCCCAGATGTAGTGCCCTGTCCTTCCTGCCCGCAGCCTCTGTCCCGTGTCCTCCCTAGGACTATCTCTTGCCCGTCCTGCCTCTGGAGTCTGCCTGTAACACTTTGACCACTGTGTGTCCTTTCCTCCCGGTGGCTGTCTGCATGCCCACCTGATGGCCCACATGCCCTGTGCTTTCAGTGGAGAATGAGAATCACTGTGATTTTGTGAAGCTGAGGGAGATGCTGATCAGAGTGAACATGGAGGACCTCCGAGAGCAGACCCACAGTCGGCACTATGAGCTCTACCGGCGCTGCAAGCTGGAAGAGATGGGTTTCCAGGACAGCGATGGTGACAGCCAGCCCTTCAGGTGACAGCCTGATCCAGGAGGGAGCCTGTCTCCACAGCCATGCTGGCATCTATGCCTGGGGTCTCGTGAGCCAGGGAGAGAGGCTATGGGGTCCCAGCATTGCCATCACCCCTTGCCCCATGCCCACACAATCCCCCTTCTCTGGCTCTGCCCTACCCCAGCCTGCTGCTGTCCCACCCTTGGCCTCCTCTCTTCGGGTTTCTGCAGCCTGCAAGAGACCTACGAGGCCAAGCGCAAGGAGTTCCTGAGTGAGCTGCAGAGGAAGGAGGAAGAGATGAGGCAGATGTTTGTCAACAAAGTGAAGGAGACAGAGCTGGAGCTGAAGGAGAAGGAGAGGGAGGTGTGTGCGGGCTCGGGTTTGTGGTGAGCCAGGTGAGGGAGGGCAGGGACTGGCAGGGGCCCCATGAAGCCCGAGCTCCCCCACTTCTGCTCCCAGCTCCACGAGAAGTTTGAGCACCTCAAGCGGGTCCACCAGGAGGAGAAGCGCAAGGTGGAGGAAAAGCGGCGGGAACTGGAGGAGGAGACCAACGCCTTCAACCGCAGGAAGGCCGCAGTGGAGGCCCTGCAATCCCAGGCCTTGCATGCCACCTCCCAGCAGCCTCTGAGGAAGGACAAGGACAAGAAGAAGTAGGTGGTGGGCCCCTTGTCCCCCGGGTTCTTTTTCCCTCTGGGTGCCCACTCCATCCTACTCTTGGCGCCTTCGGTTGACTTTCGTTCTCGCCCATGCTCGCCTGTTCACTGCTTAGCTCTCATTCCCCTCTGTGTTCCCACCTCATTCTTGCCTACCTTCCTTTCCTTCTCACTGGTGAGCTAGAGATCTCAGGATACCAGGTATCTGTGCACTCTGTCTTGTACAAGTGACCCCTTGCTACCCCCCTCTTCTCTCTCTTTCTCTTCTCTCTCTCTCTCTTTCTCCCTCTCTCTCCCCTTCTGCAGCCCCTTCAGAGCTGGGCTGGTGAAGACTGAGCCAAATGGGCAGGGTGTGGCCCCTGAGAGGGAGTAGAGGTCTCAGGGAAGGTCTTTCCAGCCCGGAGAGGGGCAGGGCCTGGGAATGTCAGCATTTCCAGATTCCAGAAGCTCCTGTGGTTTCTGCTTGGGCAGCTGTGGTGCATTCCCCCTCAGTCTCTGAGACAGTGGATATGGGACCTGCGTGGGCTGGTAGGTGCTGACGGAGGGCAGCAGACACTTGAGTCCCAGCAGCACTGACCCCTTGGGCAGTATGCTCACTGCCTGGTGGAAGGAAGGACAGCAGCTCCCTGGAGGGGCTCTGGGGATCCTGTGCCATAGACGGGCTGCCCTTCAAGTTAGATTTGGTGAGAAAAGGACTGGGGAGGGCAAGGAGGCTTTTCCCAGCCTCCAGGAGTGCAGTCAAGTTCTTGGCCAGGTGGGGGCAATTCTGAGTCATTTCTCCTTGGCTTTTTTTGGAGGCTCTTTCCACACTCTGAGCTAGAGTTTAGATGCCCTGGCTCCTGGGGATCTCCCTCCTCTACCTCAGTTCATTCAGCATCCCGCACCACATCACACTGTGGAATCTCATCCATCCCTGCTTCCCCATGTCCCTGGCCTGTGTCAGGTACCCTCTCTCTTGTCAAGTGAGGAACGAAGCAAGTGATTCCATTTTTATCATCCTTGGGCTCCTTGGACCCCCATTTCTTCTTGGAATGTTTGGGAACATGTGTGTCCAGGCCCTCCTTTCCTTGCCCTGTGGTTAAGGCCGTGCAGCGCATAGGAAGCTGTTGGCTCTGCGATGCTGCCTTGTGGCCTTGGCACTCTCCCCACCTCTAACACTGTACTCCCCTTCCCAGCATGCACCCACCCACCCACACCCCCACACCCACACCCACAGGGTCTGTCTTACTGTCACTCCAGCCCCATCACATGCACAGACTCAGGCATGTATCTACCAACACACACAGCCCCTAGGACACACAAGCACAGAGGCATAGACACATCTAAGGAAAAGAAACTTCTGACCTCCCTGGGGGAGGCCAGGGGGGACAAAGCCAGACATTTGGGAATTGAATGCTAGTTCTTATGCCTAAGGCCTGTCCTCTGCTTTGGGATAGACCCTCCTCCTTTCTGTAGTCTCCCTCATCTTGCTCATTGGTGCCCTCCCCACCCCATCTGCAGGTACTCCTGCCAGAGATGGTCCCCTGCCTGTCCCCAGGGAGGACACTAGCCCACATTCCCCTCTGCTCTGTGAATTTGCTCCCTGATTTGCATTTGTTTCCAGCCTCGGCCCTATGTCCAGCCCTTGGCTTGGTGTGGCTGGGGACTGTGAATTGGAATCCATGTGGGTTTTAAACGAGCGCCTCAGAAATCTGGTTTCTCCTAGAAAGGGGTGTGTGGGTCTGTGTCCCAGGTGTTGGCACCTAACAAGACTTTGTCCTGCTCCCCGCCTCCAGGGCCCAGGCCATCTGGTTTCAGAAAAGGCAGGTGGAGTCCACTAGGAAATAAGTTATGGAAAATCCCCTCAGAACAGAAGACAAGGACCTGTGGCCAGGTCAGAGCCAGGGGGAGGAGTGTAGGCTGGCTGCACTTTGCATTAGCAGAGCCCTCAGGGTGGGCATCCATCCCCATGTCAGGTCTGGGAGACAGGTGTTCTCTGCTTGCTGGACATGCCAGAAAGCTTCAGTCAGTTTGGCCCCTGGGAGAGACCCTGTGCTCCCATGCTGGCCTTGCACGGGCCAGGAGTAGTCTAGGTAAGATGGCTAGGAGCGCTCCTTCCTCCTGTCCTGGTCAGGGAAAGGGGGTCGGCACAAAGTGCATTGGAGGTGGTGGTGGGGGTTGTTTGTCATGGCCATTTAGTTGAATTGCTTTGATGGGTTATGTGTGGTCTTCAAATTTTAATCCGTTTTTGCAAAATTACTTCCCAATCAGATCTTGACCCTCAGCCTGGGATGCCACAAACTGAAGCGAATTCTCTGCTTTGCTCGTCACAAATGCCAAACTGACTGCCCTTTCCCAGCGTCCAACTTGCTGTCTTTTGTTTCTGTTTGATTTGGTCGTCTGCGTAGCTTTTAATGTGTCTGTTTTTGTTTTGTTTGTTTTATTTTTATTTTTCAGTTAACGCACGCACAGACTTACATGTCAAGAGCGGACTTTAGACTTTCATGTGTTAAGTTGCTTGAGTTACACCTTGTGACCCTTCTTCTCCCATAACATGGTGTGAGGACGGACTGGGAGCTGGTACAGACTCCAGTGTTTACAGCCTTGCTTTGTCCCTTGCCCCCACCTGCTGGCTGCCCTGGGCCTGGCGGGCCACCCCTCTCTATGCAAACACGTCAAAGCCATGAATGCTGGAATCCAAAACTGACAAGGTTTATTTTTTTCAGAGCCAGTGGCTGGTCTTCCATTTACAGTGTCACTATTCCTTGACGGAGCACTTAAGGGCCACTCTCGTGAAGGCCCGAGCCGGCGATGCTTGGCCTAATTGTTCAGCGTCAAGATGGCAGCTCACGCGGCGCCCTAGGTGTGGCCGTGTGGTCTGGTATACGTGCTGCAAAATTCACCCGATTCCCCTCATTTTAATTTTTCTAACCTAGAGCTTCATTTCAATAATAACTTTTAGAATACTTCTAAATTTTTATTTTGGCACAAGCGTAAAGACAGATAATACCCTCTCCCATTATTTTCATAAGTAACCCAGATTCCCTGATTTTTAAGAACTAAAAATATCTCTAAACCTTTCTTATGTATACAGCATCCCTATAATATTTAGGGAGAGGTGGGCAATAAACGTCCTGTAATGACAGTGTTTGGAATTTCTTTATGGCTGGAAGTGGATCATGAACAAGACCACGTCCAGTGTTTTTAACGCGAATGTAAATGGAACAGCAGCCCAAGCCGCTGTCTGTGTGCTCCAGAGGTGCTACCTGGAAACAGGGACCAACTCCACGTGTGTGTTAAGTGTTTGACTCCAGCTAAGACCCGCCCCCCCGCCCCAACCAATCCTGAATGTTCCCAATGCAGAGGACTCAGCTGGGAAAAGGTTTTTAATCTCAAGGTCATTGTTTTCTGTTTTCCTGGCTGAGTCACAAGGAAAGAGATGAAGGTGTCTGATGTGTGTGAACAATTTCAGAAAATGCTACCAGCAAGGGAGCACTCCCCTCTCCACTGCATTCTTCAGGGGATCATTTTAAGAAAGTACTAGCAACATTGATTCTACTCTGTTCCTGTTGGTTTGTGAGCCAGTGGGAGTGTCAGGGCTGGGAATATGGTGTGATGAAATAGGAGATGAAAAATGAGTAGCTCAAAGATCTCATTCATTGTTAATGGGCCACTGTGCTGGGCACAGCCTCCCCGGAGTAACCCACATCCCTACCCTCAAGGGGCTCACAGTCGAGAACACTCCCTAGTCGGAAGCCTTGGGAAGTTGTGCTAATTTATTGTTGGATTGGTTGGTTGTTTTCCCTTCCTGTCACTGTTTCCCCCTTTCTGCCTTGGCCCTCTTTATTGATTTCCAGGACCAAGTCCTGGCTTCATGCTGTGCTTCTGAGATGGGGCTCCATTCAGAGTGGGGAGGAGGGGTGAGCTCTGTGTGTCCATAGAGGCCCAGCAGGAAAAAGGAAGCCCTTTCCTCCTCACCAGGAGCAGAGCAGGTTTATGGACGCCTGGAGTGAAACTCTCCCAAGTGTCCTGCCATGACTAGGGGTGGATCCAGATTTTGAGGGGCTTCAGTGTGGCCATTCAAAAGACAAATTGGCCTGTACCTAAGGCCCATGTGGGCTGCAAGTGACTTGGCTTTAGGAGGATTGTATGCCTGAGAGGTCTTCAGTTGGGTTGAAGTGTGACCTTTAAGATAGCCTCCTTCAGCTAACACATTTCTGAAGATGAGGCTCAGTGACCCAGCGGATTCACTGGGTATATAAGAAATGGAGACTCCTGGTTTGTGGGGCAATCTGGGGACGCTGAGTGGACATTTCTGCCACCCATCTACCACAGTCTGTGGGCTGCACCCCAGGCACACTGGAATGCCAGGATTGTGGCTGGTTACTGGCCTGCGGGTACGGGGCTTCCCAGCATCTCTGGGGAGACCTGTCATTGTTAAATATTCTGGGGTCTGAGATGCTCCCACAGGTCCCATTGGCTTTAGGGAGCCTGACTGCCCATCTCTCTCTTTGCTGCTTGTGTTTGGAACTTTATCATCTTTAGCTGAGACCAAATTAGTCCTGGAAGCACAAGGTGAGCTTAAAACGTGCTATCATTTAACAAGCTCCCCAGCCCGGGATGTGAGCCCTGTCTGTGGGATCTGACGTGCCACTCCTTTTCAGAATCCTCTTTTAGCATTATTGGGGCTGTCAGCGGGCTTACGCTGGCATTTACTATCATGTCTTTCATAAGCCAAGTTGATTTGGGGGTAGAATCATGTAATTTATTGTCCAAACTGAGACTTTGCAGAGTAAAAGGAGGTCCTGTTAATAATTATGCCAGATCGACAGGTGTAAGCTGGAATGGCCTAAGACACACCAGGCTGTACGGTGACCCCGGTGATGGGTAACCTGAGCCTAGGTGGTTCGTAACTGTGCAGACTGACAGCATATATGTTTCTGTATGTCTGTGTGTGGATGCTCATTAAGTGGGGCTTCTATTGCTGGGTAAGAGGCCCCAGAGAGGTGTAGCTTGCTCCTTTGTTATGTTAACAAGCTTTTCTAAAACTGCTTCACTTGTTAATTCATTTATTCCTTCATACATTGACTGTTTTTGTTCTTTTCCATTCACTTTGTACTCTTTTTTTTTTCCCATTAAATTTTGCATTTATTTTGAGTTTTTGTGGTGTCTTTTTTGGGCAATAGCTTTTCTGATTTAACACATTTCCTAGCCTATTAATCTGCTACAACTCTGGTAAAATACAGCTTGTCTTTTCTGTGAACTTTGTGGGGTTGATCAGCTTCTATAGGAGCTGTTTTAATAGCGACTCCTGCTCTGGGCATCTGTGAAAGGCTCTGGAAGGGGTATGGGATAGAGGAAAAAGTTAGGGAGGAGAAGACACAGCCTGTGGTCCAGGCATCTTCGATGGGCAATTGGGTGTAGGACCAGGAGAGTACAAACACTGCCTTTTCAGAGTTTATATCCTTGTGCAGTAAGCTTGACGCAGGACAACTAACATTTGAGTTCTTGTGGTATATCAGCCATTGCTCTAAGTTGCATTATGTGCATTAATTCTTTTCATCCTCATAATAATCCTATGATGAAGTATTGTTTTCCCCATTTCATAGGTAAGGCACAGAGAGGTAAAGTAACTACCCAAGGTCACACAGCTAATAACTAGGGGAATTGGGATTTGAATGTTGGTAGTCTATATCCTTAATTCTGGAGCTATAACTCCTCCGTGGCAACCCAGTGGGATGACAGAAGAACAGTGAAAATGTAGCCAAAATTCAAGTGTGCAGTTTGGCAGGGTGGGTTGGTGGACTTGAATCAGTTTTGTCGAGGTGGGATGCCCTTTCTGGGTGACTATTTGGTTGAGGAAGGGCAGACTGGTGGTTGAGGGAAGTGATGACATCTTGTAGATCCACTTGTTGAGGAGCTTTCTCTGTTGGGCACTAGATACATCTCAGGGAAGACCAAAATGAGGAGAGGGAGACTAAGAGCAGGGAGCTGACAGCCCAGCAGGGAGACTTGTGTGCAGACATTGCTAATGAAAGTCCCGCTCAACTCTGCCTGCAGGGAGGCAGGTAGCAGGGAAGCAAAGTGTTTACCGAGCTTTGAAGAATAGAGATTCTCCGGAAACCAGGGGAGAGAAAGGCCTCATTGGTGGAGGGAACAGCACTGCACAGCTCACCCATCTGGGGGAAGTACTATTTGGACAAGAATTTAAAAGGCGCATGCTGCTCACCTACCCTGCTCTCAGCCCATCTGCCCAAGTCTCCACACAGCTCCATTTTCTGCATCCACAGTCCCTCACCAGCCCCTGCCCTTCTGGAGATGGGGACAAGAGCGAGACAAATTGTGTGCATATTTCTCCCACCACAATGATCCCCAATCTCAGATCCGAGGTGGGAAAGGAGTTCCTGAAGGAAAAAAGGGGAGAGTAGGATGGGACCTGGAGTCCCAAGCATGCTTGAACAGCGTAACAACTTTTCTTAAACTCACAAGTGCACTTTGCTTTCCGGAAGAGGAATATGGCTTCCTGGGAGGTGGAGCTGTAGCGCTTATCCCAGTCCAGGGCTCACAGGTTGGCCTTCTCATTTTTCTCATTTGCTCTGATTGAAAGATTAGCCCTGAGGACCCAGTTTACACCCAGAGCTATCCAATTAAGAGACTCTGCAGTTCCTCCAAGTCAGAGACAGCCTGAGTGGGGTGAGCCCACAGGGTGAACCTGTATTTCCCCAGCCGGTGCCAATCCCAGTGCAAGGAAGGAGGCGGAGGAGGTCATGGCCCCAGTGGGAGTTGCCCTGAGCAGCGTGCTGCCCCCAACGCCACCCCCCCATCACTGCCAGACTGTAGCAGGTTGTTGCCAGGACCCAGGAGATGATGTTCCAGGTATACTGGACTCTTAAGTCCACATCCATGCTATCAGATCCACTGAAAATAAGATTCTGACGAGGTTGAAAGGAATTCAAGTTTATTTTTACAAAAGCTCCAACAAGCAAATCTGTGTGGAGAAAAGGTAGAGATTTGCACAGACACTAGTACAGTTTATCTGGTCTCTGGCCACTCTGCACCTACGAGCAGTCCCCGTGGCTTAGTGCATTTACAAAAAACTGCTCAGGGTGGAAAGACTTCACAAATGACTGGTAAATACGTGGTTCAGTCACTCCTATCCTCCACACTACTGACAGGGCTCCAGCTGGCAGAGATGGCTGTCTAGGGAACGGCTCTGTGGTGTCACTGTGTCAGACAGCAGTGGGCCTCTCCCTCTCAGCTGTGCTGGGAAGCTCCTCCCAGCAGCACCATGGCTGAGCAGACGCAGCCTCAGAAGCTGCTCATCTGAACCCAAAGCTCTCTGAGCTGTGTTCCCCCTTTGGGGGTCGGTGGCTGAGATCATTCTTTCACACAAAATTCCTCTAATTAAGCTAATAGACTACTTTCAGAGTAACAGGAAAAAATATATTTTAAGCTTGATCAAATTACTGTACATTAAACAAAGCATCCTTTATGATCTAGTTTTTGTAAGAGAATATCTAAGTCAGGGCCAAGTCAGAGGAAATGCACCTGGAGAGATGGTCCCATTTTTGCAATGATGGGCAGGGTCACTGGGACTTGAACTGCTAGGTTTGTGCTTGGTACAAACCTGGGGAGCTGGAAGAACCTGGCCAGCTCTGGCTGGTAGAGCAGCGAGAACTGGTCAGTAAGAACCAGCCCCACTCTTCAGACCCAAGCAAGGCCCACCACTGTCTTGACTCCAGCTCCCTGAGGGACCCATACTAGCCCTTGCTGCAGAAGGAAAACCGAGTGGCACTATGATTCTTCATTCCTAAAACCAAGCAGTGGCTTGGTTTTTTAGACTACCCTTCCCACCAGTGACCGTGACCTGCCTTTTTTCTCTTTATTGCCTCTAAAGACTCAGGAACTTTTTCTCAGTTGCTTTCAGTGTCTTCTTCCTGCCTTGTCACACGATCCATAAAGCCTAGAAGTCAGAAGAGTCCCAGCAAGAAGGGGTTGCCATTAGGCTCTAAAGGATACTAGGGTTAGGGGCACAGAGGCTGGCAAGCGGAACAGAAGGTATCTGAGCTGGACTACACACTTCCCAGATGCTGCTTTACCAGTCCTTTGCAGGGGCTCAACTGCTCAGTACTGACCTATAATTAAAATAGAGTCTTCATCTTTGAAACAGAACCATTTTACATTCTAAGTCAAATTTTGAGTGCTAAAATATTAGCATAGAGCAATTTCAGGAAGGTCTAACCACTCAACTTAAGGGCACCACCATCTCAGGGACATCCACCTCCACCTTAGTAAAGTTGTCGTTAGTCTAACTGTACATTCCATCTTACCCTGTCCATCCTCAGGGATTCTAACCCTTCCATGCCTGCCTCATGGAACCCCCATACCCGGTCCCATATAGTCCTATAAAGGGTGGGGGTTTGAAATTTAACCTCTCCCATATTAAGCTCAGGGTGGCCTCCTCCTGAGCTGTGCATGTCCCCCTGACCTCACCCCATCCCCTTAACCTCAAGGGCTGCCACTGAGACGAAGCTCTTCTTACTGTCAGAGAAACCCACTATCTGGTCCAGTAAAGGAAACATATCCCATATTCGTCCAGAGTGCATACTAAGTGTGCAAAGCCTAGGCCTTAGGGAGACTCTTCATAGAGTCACTACGGCCAGAGCATCTTCTGGAGCCCACAGGGGCCAAGAAGAGTGATGCTACCATTTTGGGGGCAGAGTGCGTCAGCTACATGGGCAAAGTGGAAAGCCTGGTCTGGGGCAAAGTTGATGTCTACCTGTGCTTTCTTTAGCAGATCAGATATAGGAGTACACCAGTCGGGCATGAGCCTCTCCAGCTCTAAGGTGATGATGACCAAGGCGAGTGTGGAACCCTTGAACTGCAGCAGCTGGTGGCCCGCCATACAGTGCTGCAGCTGCCTGGTCAGGGACGCGACGTGGAGGGAAGGATTCCTCTGAGGCAGCAGCTCCACCACGTGGGGCCAGCCCACGACCACCAGGGTGTGGAACTAGAGACCGTGGTTTTTAATGTTAGAACATAAAACCCCTGACCTTTCATAGATAAATGACCAAAAGTGCAAACAATGTCAATTTCCATCAGGGAACATCAAATGTTGCCCCACCCTTTTCATTCCCATCCAGGGCCCCCCAAAGGACTTGAGGCTTAATGCTCATTTTGTGACCAAGCTCAGCTTCACCCTTGGAGAGAAAAGACAATCTGCTTCGTTACATGGTCATTATGAGTTTCAAGTACTTAGATGACAATGTTTCCATTCTGAAAAACAGAAGCATACTATTCAAGATTAAGGTAGCAGGAAAGTTACTTGTATCTGTTTGACATGAGAAGAAACTGCAACTTGGCAACCTTGGCCAGTTTTCATAATGAAACAGCCCTTAGTGATTTAATCTTCATGCTTCATAACAGACCAAACCCCATGACATTTCCACATCGCATAATTTTGCCTTACTAACAGAATCATATCCTTAAGGATAACCATTATTCCCGAACTAAAAAAATACCAACTAATATGACATTTTTTAAGTGCCAGATCAATATGGTCTAAAGCCTCAATAAGGATTGTGTGTAGGTGAATAAAGACAGCTAAGTGAATGTGTGTAAAGTGTAGCAAAACCAGACAGCTTTTTATGTACAGTATTCATAGAATGGAAAGCTCAATATTTTTGCAGTGTGTATTTAAAAGAGAAACGCACCACAAAGGTGCCGTCTAAAAATCTTTATAAAGTTAATTTAATGTCTTCTACAAGTGGGAGTCTGGTGGAACTGTGTTGGATTTAAGATACATTTTCACTCTTGCATATGTCGTGAGCCTTGTGGGTCACCTCCCCGTGGTGCATGCGCAAGGGCGTGTGCCCGCCTCTGCTTGGCCGTCCTACGTTGTGAACAGCTGTTCCAAAGGTACAGATGAGTCTAGGCTGGACTCAGCCAACATCTGGTACTCACTGTGGTCAAGAAGTCCCGTAGCGTCACAATACAGAGGTCCCAGTGCAGTTTGTCCAAGATAGCCAGCTCTGTCCTCAGCAGCTCATTCGGGGTATAGCGAGAGCCCTAGTGCTTTAAAGAAGTCTTTTCCTTGTGGAAGTAACTGTAAAAAGAAAATAAAGAGGCCAAAGCCCTGTATCATGTCATGGTAACTTGTTTTCTTATCTGTGGGAGCTGGGCCCTAGTGGACCCTAGTGGAGTTGTCTTTTGGTGACCTGCCACAGAAAACGCCACAGGAAAACCAAGTCAGATCTTGGCCATGTGTCCCCAGGTGGTTATGACAACAGGCCGTGAGTGTCACATGCTTGCCCTCTGGTAGTAGGTTTTTTATTTTCATTCCAGTGGAGTTAACATACCGTGTTATGTTAATCTCAGGTGTACAGTATAGTGCTTTAATGCCAACAGGTCTTGATCCCCAAATGTGCTCCAGCTCATACCCAAAGGTGCTTTTGAGGGTGGGGCTATTCAGCCGCAGCAACCTACCCACGGTTTTCGTTCCTGTCATTCCTGTGTCTGATTCCTACCATGATTACTTGTCCTAGAGAGGAAAAGTATGTCTTTGAGCTTCCTGGTCTACACCAGACAGGCTCATTCACAAAACCTCCCATGGTTTTGGCAACCCATAGGTGCAACCACATTTCCTTCAACCTTGATTTAAGGCAGTTCTTTTCTGGAAAAATGATGACTTTTTCCCAGAAGGACTAGTAAGCCTTGTCCATGAGTCCATTCAAGTACAGGTGCTCCAAAGACTATTTTCCTTTTTTAGGTAAACAAAGTATTACCATAGCTTCCACAAATGCTTCTTTTAAGGGTCATTTACTTGAATTTTAGTTGGACAGAAGCAACTTTGGGGGAGCACAATTATATTCTAAAGGACAGGGGTTCAAGGCATTTTTATAGAAGGTTTGGAAATGGATACACATGTGATTATTTTTTTTTCTGACCCTTCAGACCCTGAGCTCAGCCAGGGGGGACCCTGTGGAAATGACAGAGACTTCATTATCCCCAAAGGGGAACAGGTTATAGAGAGGGAAGGGGGACCTCTGGGAAGAATTTTGGCAGAGAATCTTCTGAACAGAAACCACAGTGAAACTGCAAAGTCCAAGCAAGCCTGAAGCACTTGTAGGGGGCATCTCCTCTACCCCCCCCACACACACACATGGCCCTCCTGCCCCTCTCAGAGAAGACCCCAGAGTCCCTGAGGGCCAGCTTCATTGACACAGACAAGTCCTTAAGTCTCAAACAGATTTCTTCGATGTACTTTCTAGGGGTGGACATGAGGCCACATGGTTTGGGAAGCCTTTTTCTTAGGTCAACAGCAGCTGCTTCTGCTCAGTGGGAGGCAGAATCGGACATCAACCAAGAAGGTAAGGTCCATTTGCTAGGAGGTCAGGCCTCTGGGTCTATTGGATGAGGAGAATTCAGCTAAGTGCCCATTTGTGGGGTCCTGGGGTGCAATAAGGCTAAAGAAGGGGCACCAGAGATCCTGGGAAGTTAATGAATTTTCCAACATGCCCAACATTCCTAAGGACACAGACTTTTCAGGAAGTCTGGGTGCTCCTGTGTTACACTCCTCTACCTCAAAAGCTGCTCAGAGCAGACTGCCACGAATGCCTACCTCCTCTTCTTCGTTAACTTTGGCAGCAAGTCTCAAGGAAGTAATCATGGCATTTTAGAGTATTCACCCTCTTATCTGCAGTTTGGAACAAACACATTTGAGCAGATCATGAATGCCAGACACAAAGGGTAAAGCATTGGTGGGTGTTTGTTTGTTTGTTTGTTTTTGTTTTTGTTTTTTTAGGAAATTACATTTTTTCCTTCATTCAAAAAGATTGATTGTATTCCTCCACAAGTTAGTGCCAGTTTTAGATTTGAACCGTGAATATGCTCCTGATTTCAGAACCGGGAGGGACTAGTCAATAGTCCTTTGTCAGGGGAATGAATAATGGTGGGAAATATAGCACCATCTCGGGGAATACACAGGCCCATCCTGGCCTCAGGCTGCACTGGACCGGTGCACACAAGCACACCCTATCTCATCTCGGAAGGCCTCCCGGCTCTGAGCCAGACGGGCAGGGGAGAGCGATGTAAAGAGATTACTATTACAGTTCTACCATTTCGAGCAAGCCCCTTAGCTTACAAGCCTCTGAGCATCTGGGATAGCAGAGGTCAGTTTCCTCTCCCACCCCATTTACCATCCTCACAAGCCTCCCTACCTTTAATGAAACCAGGAGGCGGCCGAATTAGTGAGAGCCAGGTTAAAAGTGGTCTGGGAGAAGTAAAAAATGTTAAGCTCCAGGAGCCACAGCACGAGGGCCCGGACCTTGTGGCAGATCTCGGGCTGCCAGAAAGAGTGGGTAGGAGAGGGCCGAGAGGGTCGTGGGTGGCCAGTCTCAGTCTGCATGTGGTGCAGATTGGCCGAAGGTGACCGGAGGGGCTTCGAGGAGAACCTGCACCTTAAGTTGCGGTGGGCCTAAGTGCTTCTCGGTCGCCCAGCGGCTCAGGGATTAGGATGGCTCTTCCGCTCGAAGACAGGGGCCCGGCGGCAGGGGCCCGCGATTCCAGCCTCGTGCCTCGCGTCCCACCCGCACCTGGGGCAGGTCCCGGCACCCCGGGTGCGGCTCATTCGGGCGCGGGAGCAGGTGGAACCCGGCTGCGCCCCGTGTGCGCGCTGGGAAGGGGGCGAACGTGCTCCCGGGAGGTCCCCGCCGGGGGGCGCGCTATCTGGGGTTGGCCCCCCGCCACAGGCGCGCCTTGCGACCCAGGGCCAGTTGCAGGTGGGAGACCAAAGGGCCTCCCCTGTCCCACGGCACCGCCCAGGGCGCGGGCCCAAGGGGTGCTGCAGGGACAACGGACTCGGAGCGGCGCTCAGGGCGGGAGCTGCAGCTCGGAACAGCCCTCCTGAAGCCATAGCGAGCGCCCAGTCCCAGGTGTGAGACCCGCCATAGCCGGCTATTATAAGCCGGCCGTCCGGGACTTGCTGCGACTTGCTGCGGGGGCCTAGCGGGAGCGGCGCGGGGCGGGGCAGGCTCTCCCGATCCCGCCCAGTCCTGGCCCGCAGCTGCCCCTCCCAGCCGGCGGGGCTTTGGCCCGGGCTCCTGGGACGCGGCGCCCAAAGCGCGCACAGGCGGGCGAAGGATCCCCTGTCCCCGCGCTCCCCGCCCCCGCCGCCCAGGTGAGCTTCTTCCCTGGCCAAAGCCCGCGCCCCACGACCAGAGTCCCGCATACGGGACCGGGCAGCTGGTGACCACGCTGGCCCTGGAGAAGGACGCCCGGCCGCGGACCCTGCGTCTTACCTCAAAGTACGTCTTCTGGGGCACACAGCACCCGGTAGAGAAGCGTCACGAGCTCTCCTCAGTTAGACAAGCTTGAGATGGGATTCTGACTCTGTGTGGTCTCCTGTATGTGACTTGAGCTCTGTCTCGGTTACTTCGTCTCTTACAAAGCGACAGTATCTTCCTCACGAAGTAGTTTCTTCATGCGTACATTTTTTCCCCATCAGTAGTTACTCAGTGAAGGCCTACAATGTTTTAGGGCATGACAGTGAATAAAATAGACTTGGAATTTACATTCTAGGAAAGACAGATACTAAACATGAGTAGAATCCCAGCGATTTCTCTTCGAAGTATAGGCTCAACAGAAATTCATATATGTGCACCAAAAAGACACCTGCATCATGTTCAGGGCCGCGGTATTTGTAGTTGCCCCAAATGTCCATCAGTAATTGAACGGGATAAACAAATTGTATGTTCACACAATGGAATACGACACCACACTGAAAAAGAACGGACGTATGCTGTACCGAACAAGAAAGAATTTCACAAAGATAATACTGAATGTAGAGGGACAGGTACAAAAGACGTCATAGTGGATGATTCCATTAATATAAAGTATAAGAACAAGAAAAAAAATCTATGACGTTAAGAGTTAAAATAGTGACTACCGTTAGGGGGCAGTGGATAGTAACCAGAAAGGATCACAGGACCTTCTAGGAGGCTGGTAATGTTCTGTTTCTTGATTTAGATGCTGATTACACACAACTCTGAAAATTGACCAAGCTGTGCATTTATGATTTGTGCACTTGTCTTAAGATGTACTTCATTAAAAATATACATTATATTAAATTACATGAAAATATATGGGAATGTCAGAAGGAGAAGAAAGAGGAAAAGGAACAGAAGAAATATTTCAAGTGGTCATGACTGATAATTTCCCCAGGTAATATCAGACACCAAACCACAGAACCAGGAAGCTTAGAGAACACCGAGCAGGATAAATGCCCAAAAATGATACTCAGGCATATCATATTCAAACTACAGAAAATAAAAGATAAAAAATTTTGAAAGAAGCCAGAGTGGGGGGAAAGAAACTTACCTATAAAAGAGCAAAGATGAGAATTAACATTGTACTTCTCCTCAGAGATCATGCAAGCAAGAAGAAAGTGTATTGAAATATTTAAAGTGTGGAGAGAAAAAAAAACTATCAACCTGGAATTCTGTATCTAGTGAAATTATCTTTCAAAAGTGTTGAAGATTAGAGAGGGCACAGATTGCATGGAGCACTGGGTGTGGTGCAAAAACAATGAATACTGTTATGCTGAAAATAAATTAAAAATAAATAAATAAATAATTAATAAATAAATAAAATCTTTTTAAAAAAAGTGTTGAAGAAACAAAGATCTTGTATATAGAGGATCCTATGGAAACCACTAAAAAACTCTTAGAAGTAATAAACAAATTCATTAAATTTCAGAGTACAAGGTCCATGTATTAGAAAAAAATAATTTTATTTCTATATAACAATGAACAATGTGAAAATAAAATTAAGAAAATAATTCTGGGGTGCCTGGGTGGCTCAGTGGGTTAAGCCGCTGCCTTCGGCTCAGGTCATGATCCCAGGTCCTGGGTTCAAGCCCCGCATGGGGCTTTCTGCTCAGCAGGGAGCCTGCTTCCTCCTCTCTCTCTGCCTGCCTCTCTGCCTGCTTGTGATTTCTCTCTGTCAAATAAATAAATAAAATCTTAAAAAAAAAAAAAAAGCTTCTATCTTAGGCTCAGGTCATGATCTCAGGGTCCTGGGATCGAGCCCCAAGTCCGGCTCTCTGCTTGATGGAGAGCCTGCTTCCTCCTCTGTCTCTCTCTGCCTGCCTCTCTGCCTACTTGTGATCTCTGCCTGTCAAGTAAATAAATAAAATCTTTAAAAAAAGAAAATAATTCCATTCAGTATCATTAAAAAGAATAAAATATTTAAGAATATAGCAAAAAAAAAGCACAACATTTATACACTGAAACCTACAAAACATCACTGAAAGAAATTAAAGGAGACCTAAAGAGATGGAAAGACATTCCATGTCCATAGGTTAAAAGACTTACATTGTTAAAGTGGCAGTACTTTCCAAATTGAGCTGTAGGTTCAACATAATCTATTAAGTTTCCAGCTGACTTTTTGTGGAAATTTACAAGGTCCTTCTAAAACTTCTGTGGAAATGCAAGGGTGTCAGACTAGCCACAACAGTCTTGAAAAAGCAGAGCAAAGATGGAGGCCTCAAACTATATAACTTCAAAACTTACTGCAAACCTATTGCAATCGAGATGGTATAGCACTGGCATTAGGTTAGTCATTTAGACCAATGGAATTGAATTGAGATTCTAGGAATCTCAATGTGACTCAACAGTCACATTCATGATCAAGTGATTTTTGACAAGGGTACCACAGTAGTTCAGTGGAGGGAAGAAAAGACTTTTCAGCAAATGTGATGGGACAGCAGGATATTCATAAACAGAAAAATGAGGCTGAATCCCTCTATCATACAATATACAAAAATGATTCAAAAATATATCATAGAGCCAAATATAAAAGCTAAAACTACAAAATTCTTACAGAAATAAGTCTTTATGACCTTGGGTTTGGAAATGGTTTATTAAATATGCACCAAAAGTACAATGAAAGAAATGAAAAAAAGAATACATAAATTGGATTTTATCTAAATTTAAAACTTTTGAGCTTCAAAGAACACACTCCAGAAATTAAAAAGATAACCCACAGAATGGGAGAAAAATTTATGCACATTATATATCTGAAAAGAGACTTGTATTTAGGATTTAAAAGAACTCTTGCAACTTAATAATGAAAAGGCAAATAAAATGGGCACAAAAACTTACAGCAGCAGTGTTCATAGTGGCCAAAAAATAGAAACAACTGAAATATCTGCCAACTGACAAATGTATAAGAATGTGGTATATCCACACAATGGAATATTACTCAGCTATTAAAAGTAAATAATTATTCATATATGCCACAATAGCGTTGAGCTTGAAAGCATTACTCTAAGTGATAGAAATCATTTTAAAAAGGCCACATATTACCTAATTCAATTTAGTATATGTGCTGCCAAAGAGAGCACTATCTAATTCAACTTATATGAAATGTCCCAAATAGGCAAGAGAGACAGAAGTTACCTAGGGCTGGGATGTTGATGAAGAGGGGGTGGAGGGTGAGTGGGAGTGACTGCTATGAGTATAGTTTCTTTTTAGGGTGATAAAAATGTTTCAAATTGATTGTGATTATGGTCTGTGTATATAATAAAAATCATTTAAGTTTACAATTTAAATTGGTGAATTGTGTGTCTGATGATATCTCAATAAGGCAGTGTATATGTATACACATAATGTATATATCATATACACAGCATATCAGATGGTGATAAGTACCAAGGAGAAATATGAAATATGGAGAAGAGCTAAGAAGACTGGGGCTAAAAGTTGAAATTTTAAGTAGAGAGATCATGGCAGGGCTCATTGAGAAGGTGATGTGTAATCAAAGACATTCTGAAGTGGGTGAGGGAGTCAGGTGGATATCTAGGGAGAAAGATTTCCAGGATCTAGGTTGGGTCTGGGCTTTGTCACTGCCCATATATCTGACCTTGGACAAGTAATGGCTCTGTGCCCGAGTTTCTTTATCTGTAAAATAGTTGTTCCTATTTTGTAGTAAAATGACTACTATACCTATTTCAGAAGGTTATTATATGGATTAAATTAATAATAAAAAGGAAAGTAAAGCACTTAGTACATTGGCACCAAGTCAAATGCTCTATAGTTGTTTTTATTAGCTCCTACTGCAAGTGCAAAAGCCCTTGCCTTCTAAGATGGAACCATGCCCAAAATGTCTGTTGAATCAAGGAGACCAAGTCGAGCTGGTGCAGACTAATGAGCAAGAGGGAAGATTGTAGGAAATGGGGAGAGGGCCTGTGACTTTTAGTCTGTGAGATAGATAATCATTGGCAGGTTTTGAATACAGAAAAAAAAAACAAACACTATCTGATTCATGTTTTAACACCATCACTCTGGCTCCTATGTTGAAAACATACTAAAAGGGGCAAGGATGTACAGAGGAAACCAGCTTTGAGCTATTGTAATATAGATGCGAGGTGGTGGTGGTAGTGAGAAGTGGTCAGATTCTGGTTCTACTTTAAAGATAGAAAGAAGGTCTACTGAAAGATTGGACATTGGGTATGAGAGAAAGAGACAATGCTTTGATCTGAACAATTGTCAGAACTTAGCTTCATTTATTATGCCGAGGGAAGTATGAGAGGGCGCATTTTTTTTTTTTTTAACATGGGGGAGGTGGGGCAGGGATGGACAGTAGTATAGTGAGTAATATAGTGTGTGTGGGCGGGGGGGGGGAATCAATCCTTCAGTTTTGGACATAATAATTTGGAAATGTCTATTGTACATCCAAGCGCAGCAGAGCAGAGATTTGGACAGGAAAGAGGAGAGATCATTGGTTCTTTCACAAATACTTATTGAAAATCTGTCCTGTGCTAGGTCCTATTCTAAGTCCTATTCTAGGCTCTGGAGATACTTGTGAGAATACAGACAAAGCTCCTCCTCACTTCATCTGTAATAGAGATACGCGTTTTATAAACAAGTCAGCAATCAAGCGCATTAATGTGCGCGAAGCCTCTAGCTCTCTAGATGGACATAGTGTACAATTGCTTTTATTTTTTTATTTTTAACTTTTTTTGCTATGGTTGTTTTCAATATCTGGAGTACTGCATGAGCCAGGAGACTAGCAGTGCGACCTAGGAGGACCCCCCCCCCCCCCGCCCCGCCCCGCCCCGCCCCGCCCGCGCGCATCTCGCGACCAGCCGCAGCCAGGTATTCCCGCCCCAATGCAGGCTAGATTTCCAAGCTCAGCTGACCGGCACCATTGCGCAGGCGCGGCTTCAGTCTGGCGTCCTAGGAGACCGACTCGGAAAGCCTCAGCGCAGGCGTAATTCAAGAGGCCGAGGAAGCGTGTGCCCCGGGGATGGGGCGGGGCGAGCCCGGAGTGCGCTTGCGCACTGCCTGCTCTCGCCCGAGGAACCGCAGTCTCGAGAGCGCCAAGGCGGTGTTTCGGTAGTCTCTGGCAAACCTCTCCCGCGAACCCGGCGCCGTTGGACTGCGCCCAGGGCGGCGACCTCCGCCGGGCACAGGAGGGAGCCACGATGCCGGTGAGGGGAGTCGCTCAGCCGCTGGGGTACCTCATCCCAGCGGCCTGGCACGGGGGCGCGGCTGTTGCCAAGGAGGCGCGGATCAGGCAGGCGGCCGGGGTGGGGTGGGGCAGGGTCCGGCTCGGCGGGGCCGAGCGTTTGGAGAGTCTGGTGGGTGGGCTCGGGGCGGGCGGGGTTCCAGTGGGTCCTGGGAGGGGCCCCGGACAGGCCCTGCCGCCTCGGTCAGTGCTGCAGCCCGCAGGGCCTGCGCTGCTTGACATAAAGGCACAGCGCCAGAGGATGCGCTCTCGCTCCCAGCCCTGCCCCTGAGTGGGGAGTCTGGGAGCGGCCGCGGGGGGTGGGCTTTGGATGCTCCGCACCTGGTGGGCTCTGTACACAGCGGAGCAGATTCTTGGAAGGTAGCGAACCGAGAGCTGCTTGCTTTTACTCCAGCCTTTGACTCGAGCTGTCATTTCTTTCGTGGTGCTTTAGCTTACAGGGCGGAATGTAACCCGTGGGTGTCTTTGTGTGTGAGGGTGGGTGGGTGGTGGTATGTTTGTCTTGTCGGATTTCACAGTGCTACCGTCCACTTAACAGGGGGCGTCCTAAGTCCAGTATAGGGTCATGGAGAACACGTGAGCTTTTTGGTCGGTTTTCTACTGGTTGCGAGGCCTGGGACACTTACTTCATCTTTCTGGGTCCTTAGTTCCCACATAATTAAACTGTTTCTCATGGGATTTTATCAGGATGAAATAAGGTAATGCACAGCGGAATTGAAGGACAGTGCTTGACATTTAGCCTTAAATGCTCAGTATTTGTTCCGTATTGTTTGCTTTCAGGTTATTAGTTCATTCAGCAGATACCAGGCATATACCCCAGGTTAGGGTCTGGAGGCAAAACATTGAGCATAACCATCCAGTTTCTTGAACTTGACAAGACAGAAGCTTCCCTTCGTGGGCAGAGGTGAAAGTCTTGGTAGAGACAAGATGCTTACCATTCATGAAGTGAATGGATGGCATGTAATAAAAAGTAGATTATGGTGAATTGGAAAGTGTTCCCGTTTAGGAATGCTGGCCTACAGATGTCAGATCATCTTTTTTTTTTCCCCCCAAGAGAATCTAGAAGTTGTTATTTTTGTGGAATTTCTCTTTTTAAAAAATTTTAGCAACTAATTAAAAAATATTGTTAAATGCTGTGAACCAAACAAAAGATATTGTGGGCTCAATTCAGCCCCTTGACTACTAGTTGGCAACCTCTGGTGTAGACAGATAGGACATATTAATCAAATAAGGAGCAAGCAAAAGTAGTATTGAAACCAGTTGTAGATGATGGAGGGAGAAGGGTGCTCTCAGGACCTTTACCAGGATTTGACCTAGTTAAGGAAGTCTTCACAGGTGAAGTGGCTGTTCTGCTGAGATCTGAGAATAAGTGAAGGGGAGAATGAGGAATGTTCTAGGCAGGAGGAACAGCACCTGTGATGAGAAAGTATGGTGACAAGAAAAGGCTTAAGAAAAGCTAATGTGGCTGTGGCTGGGAAAGCCAAGCAAGGTAGCTTGTGAAATAAGGCTGGACAAGTAGACATGGGCCAGAGTCAGGTCTTAGAGACCACCTTCAGGACTGCGGTATTTATCCTGAGATCTGTGGGAAACCATTGAGTTTTAAGTAAGGGAGCAACATGATTAACTTTGTGTTGCAGCTGACTGCCCTATAGAGAACAGACCATAGGAGAACCTAACTAGATGCCGTTATTCAATTTAGGGTGGGATCATGGTGACCCAGCCTTAGGTGGTGAAAGTAGAGATGGGGAGAAGTATGTTGTATTGATACTATTCAACTAAACTATTGGACTTCACTTCAAAATAGGATTGTATTACTTTAATTGAGGTATAATTGACATATAACACAATGTTACCTGTACAATGTCATTTGTTATTTGTGTGCCTTGTGAGGTAATCCCCACAGTAAGTCTTGTGACCACCCATCACCATAAACAGCTACAAAATTCTTTTCTGATGTTGAACAATTTCAAGATACACTCCTTTAGCAACTTTCAGATATACAGTGGTGTACTTTTGACTAGTCACCATTCTATATATTATTTATACATGACTTATTTTATAATTGGAAATTTGTACCTTTGATCTCTTTGACCATTTTGTCCACGTCTGTACCCCACTGCCCTCTCTGGCAACCACCAATCTATTCTCTGTGAGTTTTGCTTTTTAGTTTGTTCCTCTGTTTTGTTTTTTAGATTCCACATGTAAGTGAAATCATACTGTATGTGTCTTTGCTTAGGGTTTTATTTTAACATAGGTGGTTAATCATAAAATTTCAAAAAATGAAACTTTACATATATAAATATTCATAAGGTTAGAGGGATACTGAAACATTTCTCTCTGCCATTGGACTTTGTTTGCTATGTTTCATTTCATGTTGTCTTCTATAGAGAAGATAGACTACATATGTTATATGGTAAAAAAAGTTTTACTGATGCATTATAGAAAATAAAATTTAAAGTCTCAGGGGAACACAGGACCTACTACTATATTCTTTTTTTTTTTTTTTTTAAAGATGTTATTTATTTATTTGTCAGGGACAGAGGGAGAGAGAGCGAGTGAGCACAGGCAGACAGAGAGGCAGGCAGAGGCAGAGGGAGAAGCAGGCTCCCTGCCGAGCAAGGAGCCCGATGCGGGACCCGATCCCAGGACACTGGGATCATGACCTGAGCCGAAGGCAGCCGCTTAACCAACTGAGCCACCCAGGCGTCCCTACTACTATATTCTTTTTTTTTTTTTTTTAAAGATTTTTATTTATTTATTTGACAGAAATCACAAGTAGGCAGAGAGGCAGGCAGAGAGAGAGGAGGAAGCAGGCTCCCTGCTGAGCAGAAAGCCCGACGCGGGGCTCGAACCCAGGACCTGGGATCATGACCTGAGCCGAAGGCAGCGGCTCAACCCACTGAGCCACCCAGGCGCCCCCTACTACTATATTCTTGATTAAAGTTGTTAACCATGTTCACTTGTGTTTTCCTTCAGGCAGTAAACTCAGAGGCTAAGTCAGGGACTTTTGTGGAGACAGTCAATATAGTGATTCATTTTCTGCTTAAATAGCACTTATTTACTATAAATGTAAATTAGGCTTTCTTTCTCCTCATATGTATATTGTATTGTATCATATTGTAAAAGAAACTGTCTTTTTATATCTTTTAATAAGCTTTTTCTGTATATCTGTGAGATCTTTAATTGCATTTAACAAATATTTGTGGAGTGCTTAATATGTGCAAGACCCTGGGATGGCACAGTAGCCTTTTTCAAATTTGAAATTTGCTGAAGGTAAAAGTAAATGTTCTTTTCATTATTTGTGAATATTTTCTCCACCAGATCAATAAATCAGAGAAGCCTGAAAGCTGTGATAATGTGAAGGTGGTTGTTAGGTGCCGGCCCCTCAACGAGAGAGAGAAATCAATGTGCTATAAACAGGCTGTCAGTGTGGATGAGATGAGGGGAACTATTACTGTACATAAGACTGATTCTTCCAATGAACCTCCAAAGACATTTACTTTTGATACTGTTTTTGGACCAGAGAGTAAACAACTTGATGTTTATAACTTAACTGCAAGACCTATTATTGATTCTGTTCTTGAAGGCTACAATGGTGAGTATATTGTTCACTTTCTCTTAACTCTATCAAGATATTGATACCTTATAAATTCATCCATTATAATTGTACTGTTTGATGGGTTGTAGTAAATACCTACAGCTGTGAAACTGTTACCACAATCCAGTTTTATGACCTCTGCCCCCAAAATTCCTGTATGTCCCTTTGCAGTCCCACCTCCAGGCATCCATTGACCTGCTTTTGCCCATAGTTCTGTCTTTGCTGGAAATTTCATATAAATCAACTCATATCCTATCTCATCTTTCTTACCTGTTTTCTTTTCAGTTGTGTAATGTTGTTAAAGGTCATCCACGTTGTTGTATGGATCAGCAATTTGTTCCTTTTTAATGCTGAATTGTATGAATATACCACCTTTTATGATCTTCAGTGGAAATCTGGATTGTTCTAATTTTGGGGCGATTATATATAGTGCTGCTGTGAACGTTTTTTGGTAGAAAGTTCTTTGTGCAGATAAGTTTTAAAGTTTGTCTTGGGTAGATACCTAGAAGTAGAATTGGTGGGTCATATGGTTAGTGTATATTTATCTTTTGAAGAAATTGCCAAACTGTTTTCCAAAGTGGTGACTCTTAATTTTTTTTCCCCACCAGTGTGTTATGAGAGTTCTTTTAGTTTCTTCACATTCTCACCAACATTTAGATTATTGGCCTTTTTAATTATAGCTGTTCTAGAGGATCTATAGTGGTATCTCATTGTTTTAACTTATTTTTCTATAACTAACAATGTTGAGTCTCTAATCATGTACATATTAGCCCTTTGTATGTCTTTTAAAATATTTTACCCACTTTACAGTTTCATTGCTCATGTTCTTATGGAGTCATGCTTTTTCTACATTCTGGACTCAAATCTTTTGATCAGATAAGTGATTGGAACATATTTTCTTCCAGCACGTGGCTTGTATTTTCATCTTTTTAATGGTGTCTTTTGAAGAGAGAAGATTTTTAGTTTTGATTGAGTCCAGTTGATCATTTTTCTTTAATCATCATGCTTTCATTGACCTACCCAAGAAATATTTGCTGAATCCAACACCAAAAAGATTTTCTCTTATGTTTTTATCCGGAAGTTGTAAACATTGTATGTCTTACATTAAGGTCTGTTATTCATTTTGAGTTAATTTTTATATACAGTGTGAGGTAAGGGTGTACGTTCTTTGCCTCCCCCCCATCTATGGATATCCAGTTGTTGGAGCACCATTTATTAAGACTCTTCTTTCCTTATTGAATTAATTTGGTGCTTTTGTCAAAAATCAACAGACTGCAGTTGCATGGGTTTATTTCTGGATTGTCTCTTCTGTTCCAAGTATCCTGTTTTTATTACTATAGGTTTTTGTGTTGAAATTAGGTAGTGTATGTTTTCTAGCTTTATTATTATTTTTCAAAATTGTTTTGGCTTTTCTGGATCCTTTGCATTTTCACATAAATTTTAGGATTGCCTTTTCAATTTCCACAAAAAAACCCACAAAAAAACCTACTGGGATTTTGGTAAGGATTGTGTTGAGTTGTTATTCTGACAATATTGAGCCTTCTAATCCAGAACATGGTATCTCTCTTCATTTATTTATATTTTGTTTAATTTCTCTCAGCATTTTGTTATAGTTTCTAATGTGCAGGTCTTATACTTATTTTCATGAGTTTATTCCTAAGTATTTTTTTTTTTACCTGTTTCCTTTTTTTAAGATTTTTATTTATTTGTTAGAAAGAGAGTGTGCCAACACACACAAACAGGGGGAGGGGCAGAAGGAGAGGGAGAAGCAGACTTCCCTGCTGAGCAGGGAGGTGGGGGAGGGGGGAGAGCTTGATCCCTGGGTCCCCCCCCCATAATGATAATGACTTGAGCCAAAGGTAGACACTTAACAGACTGAGCCACTCAGGTGTCCTACCTCTTTATTTTTAAAATTTAAGTTCTAGTTAACATACCGTGTATTCCTAAGTATTTTTGATGCTTTTGTGAATACAAAATACACAGAATTGATATTTTAGTATTTTTTTTTAATTAACATAAAATTCAAATAACAGAATTCACTGTTTTAATCATTTTACAGTATACAAGTCAGGGGTTTAATACATTGACAGTGTTGTGTAACTATCACTGTTATCTGTTTCCAGAACATTTCCATCACCCCCAAAAGAAACTATGTATCTATTAGCAGATACTCCCACTTTTGCTCCCTCTTACCCTAGCAACTATGTATTTACTTTCTATGTGTATGAGTTTGCCTCTTCTGGACATTTCATATAAATAGAATCATACACATTATAGTCTTTTATGTATGGTTTCTTTGACTTGGTATAATGTTTTCAGTGTTCCACATTATAGTATGTATCAGGACTGCATTTTTTTTTAAGATTTTATTTGAGAGCGAGCACAAGCATGGGGTGGTGGGGGGAGGAGCAGAGGGAGAGGGAGAAGCAGATACCCTGCTCAGCAGGGAACCCCATGTGGGGCTTGATCCCAGGACTCCAGGATCATGACCCCAGCTGAAGGCAGGTGCTGAACCGACTGAGCCACCCAGGTGCCCAGGACTGCATTTTTTAAAGGTCAATTAATACTCCATCGAATGAATATGCTGTATTTTATTTATCCATTTATCCACTTATGAATATTTGGGTTGTTGCCTTTTCTTTCTTTTTTTTTTTTTTTTTGCTATTATAAATAATGTTGCTGTGAATATTCTTGTGCTTTTCTTCGTGTAAATGTATGTTTTCCCTTTGCTTAGGTAAATATGGAGTGGAATTTCTGGGTCAAAAGGTTAACTGCCAGATTACTTTCCATCACAGCTGTGCCGTTTTTACATTCCCACTAGCAATGTATGAAGTTTCCAGTTTCTTCACATCTTTGCCAAAATGTGTTGTTGTCTTTTTGGTTACAGCCTTCGTTGTGGTTATGAAGTGATACTGTGTTTTGCAGTTGATTTTTGTATATTGACCTTGTACCCTGCAACCTTATTAAACTTGCTTATTATTTCTGGTAGGCTTTTATTTATTTATTGGTAACTTCCCTAGGATTTTTTTTTAAAGATTTTATTTATTTATTTATTTATTTGACAGACAGAGATCACAAGTAGGCAGAGAGGCAGGCATAGAGAGAGGGGGAAGCAGGCTCCTCACTGAGCCGAGAGCCTGATGCAGGGCTTGATCCCAGGACCCTGGGATCATGACCTGAGCTGAAGGCAGAAGCTTCAATCCACTGAACCACCCAGGTGCCCCTTCCCTACGATTTTTTATAGACATGAGCATGTTACCGTCAAATACAGGTAGTACAATTTCTTTCTTTCCCATCTTTTAGTTACCCAAATTGCCCTGGCTAGAACCTCAAGTACAGTGTTGAATATGAGTGGTGAGAGTGGACATTTTTGTTTTGTTCCAGATCTTAGGGAGAAAGCATTCACTGTTTTACCAGTAAGTATGATGTTATCTATAGATTTTTGTCTGATTAAGTTCCCCTCTGTTCTTTTGTCCCCACCCCGGGAATGGATTTTGGGTCCTGCCAAATGAATTTTTTTCTGCACCTATTGAAATCATCTTTTTTTAAAAAAAATTTGTTAGTATATTCAGTTACATTGATTTTTAAATGTGAAACCAGGAGCACCTGGGTGGTTCAGTGGATTAAGCCTCTGCTGTAGGCTTAGGTCATGGACTCAGGGTCCTGGGATCCAGCCCCGCACTGGGCTCTCTGCTCAGCAGGGAGCCTGCTTCCAGCCCCCCCCTCTCTGCCTGCTACTCTTCCTGCTTGTGATCTCTCTCCCTGTCAAATGAATAAATAAAATCTTTAAAAAAAATGTGAAACCAGTCATGCCATTTGGTCATGGTATATTACCCTTTTGTATGTTGTTAGATTTGATATGCTAAAATTTTGTGTAAACTTTTTTGTTTATGTTCAGGAGGGATATAGTAGTTTTCTTGCAATGTCTTTATCTAGTTTTGCTATCAGGATAATGCTAATTTCATAGAATGAGTTGGAAAGTATTCCCTCCTTTTTAATCATATGGAAAAAATATGTCTAGAATTAGTATTATATCTTCCCTAAGCATTTGGTAGAATTTACCAGGGAAGCCAACTGGGCCTGGAGTATTTTTTTGTGGAAAGGTTTTTAAAGATTCAGTGTCTTTAATAATATAAGGCTTTTTGAGTTACCTGTTTTTCTTTTAGTGAGCTCTGGAAGTTTATCTTTCATGGAATTTGTCTCTGTCATCTAGGTTGTTGAATTTATTGGCAAAAAGTTGTTTATATTCTCTATTCTTGTGTTAGAATGTGGTGGTGTAATCTTTCTCTGATATTGGTATATGGTGCATGATATATGGTAATTTGTGTCATCTCTTGTGATGGATGTGATAGGAGTGGTTTCTCCTCCTTTATTCCTCTTTTTCTACTTTTGGTGGAAGCTGAGGTCATAGTTTTGAGTCCTTTGTAACTTTCTAATATGGAGATTTATGCTATGAATTACCCTCTAAGTACTGCTTTAGTGGTGGTACAGATTTTGACATACTGTGTTTTCATTTTCATGCAGTGCAGGGTACTTTCTCATTTTCCTCTTGATTTCTTCTTTGATCCTTGGGTTATTTAGAAATGTGTTAGTTTCCAGATAATTTGGGGTTTTCCAGAGATATTTCTATTACTTAATGTCTAGTTTAATCCCGTTTTAGTCAGAGAATGTGCTATGTAAAACTTGAACCTTTTGAAATTAGAGACTTGTTACATGACCCAGAATAAATTTATTATAAAATGTTTGTATATTCTTCAAAACAATGTGTATTTTGCTGTTGTTGGATGGAGCATTCGATACATGTTCATTACATCAATTTGCTTATAGTTTCGTTCAGATTTTCTATCTACTTATTTTCTACTTGGTCTGTCAATTACTGAGACAGGTATTAAATTCTCTTACTGTGTTGTATTTGCCTTTTCCTTTCAGGTCTGTCACTTGTT
This sequence comes from Lutra lutra, assembly GCF_902655055.1. NCBI lineage: Eukaryota > Metazoa > Chordata > Mammalia > Carnivora > Mustelidae > Lutra > Lutra lutra. The sequence continues at coordinate 72,123,330 of NC_062282.1, read as the reverse complement.
ACTTGATGTATTTTGAAACCCTGTGAGTAGGTGCATAAATGCTTAGGTGTTTCAAGTCCTCTTCATGCATTAACCTCATTGTCATTATGAAATTACTCTTTATCCGTAGTAATGTTCTTTACTCTGAAACCTACTTTGATATTAATACAGACATTTTAACTTTGTTTTGATTTAATGTTAACATGGTATGTGTTCATCTTTTTAACTTTTAACACATTTGTGTTTTTATATTGAAAGTACATTTCTAGTGTGTATTATACTAGAGGTCACTAAGATTATACCAGGTTCAGAGGTTGGTAGGAGAAGTCAAGAGAGTCGGGTTATAATTGTACTTAGAGCTTTGGTTTATTAGAACAAAAAAGATACCAAAAAAAAAAAAAAAACCACAACAACAACAAACAGCAAGGGGAAAAGGTGCATGGGGTAAAGTGTGGAGGAAACCAGGTACAAACTTCTAAGAGTCATTTCCTAGTGGGCACACAGAATGTGCTTAATTCTTCTATCACTGAATGTGACAATACTTGTCAGATCTTGGCTGGCAGAGAAGCTTTGTAAGAGACACAGTGTCCCAGGTTTTTGTTGGAACCTGCTCATGTGGATACCCTCAGCCTCGCTCTTGTCAAGATCCCACACTCACAGAAGGAAAACAGGTGTTTAGCATAAACCACCTTGTTTATACAAACAGTTTAGGCATAATGAGCCACTCTGTGTTAGGGAATGGAATGGCAAGAACCCTCCCTAAATCCAAATTCCCAGATGTTAGTCAAAGGCCAAACTTGAAAGCAGGCCTCTCAAAGAATAGTAGCCCCAGATCTGTTGCTAGTTCTCTTATGCATTGCATTGTATAGTTGGTAGTGTTTTTTTTTTTTTTTTCTTCAAAGATTCCACTTATTTATCTATTTGACAGACAGAAATCACAAGTAGGCAGAGAGGCAGGCAGAGAGAGAGAGGGAGAAGCAGGCTCCCCGCTGAGCAGAGAGCCCGACTCGGGGCTCGATCCCAGGACCCTGGGATCATGACCTGAGCCGAAGGCAGAGGCTTTAACCCACTGAGCCACCCAGGCGCCCCTGTTGTTGTTGTTTTTTAAATCCAGTCTTGCGGTCTTTGCTTTTTAATTGGGTTATCAAAACCATTTATGTTCTGCTGTTGGTTTTCTCTTTATACTCTTATCCTTTGTATTATTTGTATTATTCCATTCTGTCTTCTCTGTTGGCTTATAGTGATACAACTTTGTTTTATTTTAGTGGTTGCTTTAAGGTTTATAATATAACTCTTTAATATATCACACTTCACTGTCAAGTGTTGTTATGCTATTTTTTGTGTAGTAAAACATTTTTTTTATTTTTTATTTTATTTTTATTTTTTTTTAAATTTTATTTATTTATTTGACAGAGATCACAAGTAGGCAGAGAGGCAGGCAGAGATAGAGGAGGAAGCAGGCTCCCCGCCGAGCAGAGGGCCCGATGCGAAGGCAGAGGCCCAACCCACTGAGCCACCCAGGCGCCTGTAAAAAAAAATTTTTTAAACTATACTTCTAGTTGTCTCCTCCCAAGTTTTGTGGTGGTGGTGGTGGCGGTGGTTTGTTTTATTGTTTTTTTTTTTTTTTAATTTTATTTATTTGTCAGATGGAGAGAGAGAGAGAGCGAGCGAGCGAGAGAGCGCACAAGCTGGGGAACTGCAGGCAGAGGGAGAAACAGGCTCCCTGCTGAGCAAGGAGCCTGATGTGGGGCTCTGTGCCAGGACCTTCAGAGTATAACCTTAATCAAAGGGAGATGCTTGACTGATTGGGCCACTGAGGCATCCCTGTGGTGGTGGTGTTGTACATTTACTTCTATGTGTTATAAACTCCAAACCACATTGCCTTTATTTTTGTTTAAACCATCAGTTGTTTTTAGGGAGATTTAAGTAATAGGAAAAAACTTTCATATTTTCTTACTTATGTACTCACCATATTTGGTACTCTTTATTCCCTCATGTAAGAATCCGTAGTTTTATCTAGTACCATTGTTTCTGCATTGGATAACTTCCTTAAATGTTTCTTTGAGTACAAATCTGTGGGTGATGAATTCTTTCAGCTTTTGTAGTCCAGAAAGTATTTATTTTGTCTTTGTTTTTGAAAGAAATATTCACCAGATGTAGGGTTCTAGGTTGATAGTTTTTTCTTTTAATACTTGAAGGATAGTCCTTTACTGTCATTTGCATTTTGTTCTACTGGAATTCTTTATTTGGTTCTTCTTTACATAACATATCTTTCTCTGGTTACTTTTTAGATTTTCTTTTATTATCACTGGTTTTGAGCTTTTTGACTATGATGTGCCATGGTTTATTTCTCTTTATGTTTCTGTGCTTACAGTTCATTAAGCTTTTTGGATCTGTGAGTTTGTAGTTTTCATCAAATTTGGAAAATTTTTAGCCATATTTCTTTAAATATTTTTCCGGTCCCCACTCTCTGCTTCAGGGCCTGCAATCACATGTATATTAAGCTGCTTAAAATTGTCCCACAGCTCACTGATGCTGTTTTTCTTTTTTGTATTTTTTTCTCTGTATTTTTTTTATTGTTTCTGTTGTTATGTGTTGAAGTTTACTGATCTTTTATTCTGCAGTGTCTAATCTACCATTAATCTTATCTATCATATTTTTCATCTCACACGTTATAGTATTCATCCCTAGAAGTTTGATTTGGGTCTTTGTTGTATCTTCCATCCAAGTTCTTCCAAACTTCCATCCGAAGTTTCCAGTTAACTTTTTAACATAGAGAATATAGTTTTTATCTGTTTTAAAGTCCTCTGTGCTATTTATAATATTGTGTCAGTTCTGAATTGGTTTTGACTGATTGATGCATTTCTTTATTATGAGTTGTATCTTTTTGCTTTTTTGCAAGCTTGGCAAATTTGGTGGCGCCAAACACTCTGAATTTTACCTTAGCTCTTTGATTTTTTTTTTAATTCATTTAAGCTTTCAGGAGCTGTGTTCTCAGTGGCAGTTATTTGAAAATGGTTTGCTTCTTTCACATCTTTTTTTATTTTTTTAGTTGCAAACATAGAATTTAGTGATTCACCGTTGTGTATAATACCCAATGCTCATTACTTGAAGTGCCCTTCTTAATGCCCATCACCCAGTTGCCCCATCCCATCTCCCCTCTAGCAACCTTCAGTTTGCTTTCTAGAGTTAAGCGTCTCTTATGTATGGTTTGCCACCTTCACAAATTTCATCCTATTTTTCCTTCTCTTTCCCTATGTTCATCTGTTTTGTTTAATAAATTCCACATATGAGTGAAATTATGTGGTATTTGTCTTTCTCTGACTCTTTCTGATCTTTTAAAGGTCTTTAGTTAGGACCGGAGCAGTGTTCAGTCTAAGGTTATTCCCCTGATTCTGAGGCAAGACCTTTTTGTTTGGTGTACCTGATGTCCTGTGCATCATGAGGTTTTCCAATCTGGCTGGTTTAAACAGATACAGTTTCTGGCCTTTGTGAGCATTGAGGACTCTCCCTTCCAAATGATTCCCCTCCCCCCATATTTAGATAGTTTCCTCACACTCTGGAGATGCTTGGTGCTCCACTAAATCATGGAAGAAGACCTGCAGACCTCTGGAATCTGCAGTTTTCTGCACAGTGTTATTCTTTCCGCTACTGTGTCCTACAAATTCTAGCCGTGTTGCTCTCTCTGGATTCTGGACTTCTTCTTTGCTCAAGGAATCTGCTCATCACTCCTTGGATTTCCCCTCCTGCTCTGTGGTTGATTCTCTCACAAGGCAGGTAGTTGGGAAGTCATAGGACCTGCCTATCTGTTAGCCAACTTATGGGCGTCACAGGCCTTTGTTGACTGAGGTCCATTGTCTTGAAAACTATTGCTTCATATATTTAGTCTGCTTTCCTTTCAGTCAAGAGGGTAAATCTGGTCCTTACTACTCCATCCTTGTTGGAAGCAGTAGTGTCACTCAGTTTTGAAATAACAGAATTGTGTATTATAAAAAACAAATGTTGTACAGAGTAATATATAAACGTCAAGGGACTTTTCACCTATTTTCTACCTATTATGCTGACTGAAAATTGTTGATAGTAGCATAGAACAATATATTTAAAAAGGACAAAAATCAGGAATGTTGTAACATAGAGTGTAGTTTCCTTGGCATTATTCAAATGTGCAATGGCAAGTACATAATCCTTCCACTGTTTAAAACTTTTTTTTTTCAATTAATAAACTTTGTTCTTTAGAACAGCTTTGGGAAAATTAAGTACAGAGATTTCCTGTATATCCCTTGTCTCCAAACATACACAAAGTTCCCCACTGTCAATATCCTGCACCACAGTGGTACATTGGTTGCAAATGATGAACATACATTGACACATCAGCATCATCCAAAGTTCATAGTTTACATTAGGGTTCACTCTTAGGGCTGTACATCCTATGGACTTTGACAAAAACATAATGATGTGTATCCACTGTTATAATATAAAGAATAGTTTCACTTCTGCGCTGCTAGTTTATCCTTCCTTCCCCGGCTAAACCTAGCAACCACTAATCTTTTTACTGTCTGCATAGTTTCACCTTTCCTAGAATGTCATGCAGTTAGAATTGTACAGTATGTAACCTTTCAGTTTGGCTTCTTTCACTTAGTAATGTGCACTGAAGTTTTCTCCATGTCTCTTCATGGTTTGATACCTTTTATCTTTTTTTTCTTTGTGCTGATAATATTCTGTTGTCTGGATGTACCAAAGTTTATTTACCAATTCACTTACCTACAGCAGGACATCTTGGTTGCCTCTAAATTTTGGCAGTTATGAATATACACGGCTGCAAACATCCGTATGCAGATTTTTTGTAGGCCTCCTACCATTTTTAAGATGTAGTCTTGAAATGGGTAGGTTGGGTAAGATTTTTAGGTCATTTCTAGTTTTTAATAAGTAAAGTTTTTTTTTAAAGATTTTATTTATTGGGGTGCCTGGATGGCTCACTTGTTAATAAGCATCTGCCTTTGGCTCAGGTCCTGGTCCCTGGGTCCTGGGATTGGGCTCCCTGCTCAGCAGGAGGTCTGCTTCTCTCCCTCTCCCACTCTCCCTGCTTGTGTTCCCTTCTTGCTGTGTCTGTCTCTCTCAAATAAATATATAAATAAAATCTTAAAGATAAAGGCTTTATTTATTTGTTAGAGAACAAGAGAAAGAGAGCACATGCAGGGAGAACAGCAGGTGGAGGCAGAAGCAGGCTCCCTGCTGAGCAAGGAGCTGGATGTGGGAATCATCCTAGGACCCTGGGATCATGACCTGAGTCAAAGGCAGATGCTTAACTACTGAGCCACCCAGGTGTCCCTTAAGAGGTAAAGTTTTAAGAGAAGTTCATATTGAAGGAAATGCTAGCATTAGCTTTGTTAGATTGGACATAACAAAAACTAGAAATTTGGAATCTCATCTCTGAAAATGAGATGACATTCTTTTATTCTAGGGGATTCCTGGTCCTCATTTCTCAGCTTTAAAATTATAGATCAGGGTGCCTGGGTGGCTCAGTGGGTTAAGCCGCTGCCTTCGGCTCAGGTCATGATCTCAGGGTCCTGGGATCAAGTCCCACATCGGTCTCTCTGCTCAGCGGGGAGCCTGCTTCCCTTCCTCTCTCTCTGCCTGTCTCTCTGCCTACTTGTGATCTCTCTCTGTCAAATAAATAAATAAAATCTTTAAAAAAAATTATAGATCAATATCCTTTTTGAATCCATAGTCTTTATATAATTAATAGATTCATAGAAATTGTATTAGGAATTAATTTTGAATTAAAAATTTGGCCATTACATACTTTTAAAAAATAAGGGCTCTAGAGCCAAATGGACTTTGTTCACATCTTATTTCTACTACTAACTATGACATCGAACAAGTAACTCAACCTCTATAAGCCTTTGTTTCCTCAGCTAAAGTATGGGGATATAAATAGTTCTTTGCTCTTAGGACTGGGGTGAAAACTCAGTGAGGATGCATGGCCTAGCACATGGCACATGCTCCGTAAATGATAGCTGTTGTGTCAGCTCTCACAGGTGGTCTGTGAGCTCATATTTTCAGCTCTTTTTTTTTTTTTTTAAGATTTTTTATTTTATATTCAACAGACAGAGATCACAAGTAGGCAGAGAGGCAGAGAGAGAGAGGGAAGCAGGCTCCCGGCTGAGCAGAAAGCCCAATGCGGGGCTCGATCCCAGGACCCTGGGATCATGACCTGAGCTGAAGGCAGAGGCTTTAACCCACTGAGCCACTCAGGCGCCCCATATTTTCAGCTCTTTTGAAGGCAGTACGTTACATTCTTAATGGCATAGTTTGAAATGTTTAGTGAGTTAGGAAAAAATCAAGATTTTTTTATTCCCATGTGTAAAAAATGGCTTTTGTTGTGATTAAGTATTGTGATGATTGTCACAGAAAGTCTGAAATTGATAGTGACATAAGAGGTTACTTGCATGGGGTGGAAGTAGTTGAAAAGCCATGTTGTTTGTGTGGTCTTCTCACACTGTGCTATCTCCTGCAGAAATTGCACCCATTCCCAGGGCTCTAGTGCAGAAATACATCTCATCCCTCCACCTGCCTGCTTGACACATGCATTTGGGTGTGTCATGGGCACTTAGAGCTCAATATGCCTTCACCTGAATTCATGGTCTTTCCCTACAAATGATCATTTCTTCTGGTGATGTTCACCATCTCAGTATATGGCATAGCCATACATCCCTTGTTCAAGCTAGAAGTTGAAAGGCATCTTGGATTCTTCCTTTTCCCTGGTCCCCTGGCTAGTTATTTCCTTGGTGCTGTTGCTTCTGTTTCATATATCTGAAATTCTGCTACCTTTCTCTTTCCCTTCTGTTAACCACTCCAGCTTTTTTTTTTTTTTTTTTTTAACAGCTCAAATGCCTCACCTCACATTTATTACCAAACCAACCGACTGGTGCAGAGCTATAGTAACAGAAAAATCTTTCGCTGATAAGTGGTATCTATTGGCCAGGCAGAAAGGTGTTTACAGGGTGATGGAATAGAACACATGATCTTCAAGTAGCTTAATTAAATACGTGGTGCCCATTAGGTGTGACATCGCGTGATGTGGGACGCCTTAGAGACCCAGCTTGGTTCTCCTCCAGTGCCTCCTCTTGGAGTTGTACCTGATTTTATTACCAGTTTTCATCCGAATCCACTGGGGAATGGGACGATTCTGCTTTTGTTTCTTGGCCAGGAATCGCTTGATTCTGAAAGTCTTGCGAGAAGACATGGTCAATTAACAGCGAGCGGCACACAACAGGATGGCGGCGAAAAGGAGAAAGCCCACTCCAGCTTTTTAACTGGTTTCTTCACATCTCCCCTTTCTTCCAGTTCTTTGTACACAGTGTAGCCATAGGGATCCTGCTGTCACTCCTAACTAGCCTCACTTTCCTTTTAGGATACGTTCTTAAAATCTTAGTATGCCTTCATGGCGGTGTGCAATTAGGCCCCTGCTGGTGTCTTTACCTCTGTGTCCATCACCTTCATTTTCCATCTCTGTTTCTTCCATTCTGATCTTGTTTCATTTCCTCAGAACCTCTGTTTTCTTTCTTCTTGCTATCCACTCTGTTGCTATCTAACTCTTAATCATATTTCAGATTGTATCTTAAACCTTACCTTTTCTGGAAGGCCTTTCTTGACCTCCCTCTACTTTCTTCTTGTGCTGTTTCCCCTGCCTAGATTACATCCCTTTACTCTCAGCTAGAACTCCATTTCTTATTCCAAACATTCATCCTGCTTGTAAATATTTGACCAGTATCTCCTTCTAAGATGATGCACACCATACGATTAAGGATTGTTTGTCTTGTTTGTCACTGTGTCCCTAGTGCCTGGCTAGCATAGTGCTTACTCAGGTGTGTGCTAAGTAGTTGCTGAATGAATGAATGTAGGTATTTAGAAAGTTTAAATTGTATCTGTAATTACCTATAATAATTGTATTGTCACATTTTTTAACTCCCCCATTCCTTACAGCTTTTACTTAAAAAATACGTATTTTTAGGGGCCTGGCTCAGTCATTAAACATCTGCCTTTGGCTCAGGTCATGATCCCAGGGTCCTGGGATCGAGCCCCACATCAGGGTCCCAGCTCAGTGGGAAACCTGCTTCTCCCCCTCCCATTCCTCCTGCTTGTATTCCCTCTCTCACTGTCTCTCTCTCTCTCTCTTAAATAAATAAAAATCTTTAAAAAAATACATATTTTTGAAATGAATTTTAGGATTAAGAATTAAAAAACCCCTGCCATTTACTTGTACTCTACTAGGTATCATTCTGGTTGTGTGCAGTAAATTGTCTCATTTGGTTCTTAGTGTTCATGTCAGGTAGTTATTCTTGTCCTCATTTTAGCACTGAGGAGACAGTCTCTGGGTACATTCTTATCTAAGCTCAGGTGGCTAAAAAGTTAACACTGCGGTCCTTCCATTCTAAACCTGTATTCCTTTGTTGCTGCAATTATACTACTTTCTCCGATTTAATGTCCACATTAAGTAATTAACATACACATTATAGTAAATATAATTTGCCATAATGTAAAATTTTGCTTTTAGGGCTTGGGATACTTTTTATGAATAATTAGGACTGTTTCATTGACTTGATAACATTAACCATGCTTGATTTGTGGTACAGAGTGTATATTGTTGATAATAAAAGTGACGTTTGTACTTGAATAAATTTTAAATCCAGGGAAGAAATTGCATCACAGTGTCAAAGGAATTACTTATAAGAGCTGTTGTTCTGTAGCATTAGACTCTAAAAAGTGATTGATTCTCTTCATCATTTTCAGGGACTATTTTCGCATATGGACAAACTGGAACAGGCAAAACTTTTACCATGGAAGGCGTTCGAGCTGTTCCTGAACTTAGAGGAATCATTCCAAATTCATTTGCCCACATATTTGGTCATATTGCAAAAGCAGAGGGTGATACAAGGTAAAAGAGAATTCTTTTATTTTCTAATATTGAGAAGTACAAACATAAGAAAGACATATAGGTATAAAATTTATAAACACATTTGAAAACTGCTCTTCTAAAACTTTTTCTGCTGTTTATGCTTTATGAAATGATGTTTTATTTATAGATTTTTGGTTCGAGTGTCTTATTTGGAAATATATAATGAAGAAGTCCGTGACCTTTTGGGCAAGGATCAGACACAGAGGTTAGAGGTAAGGATAACTGAAATTGAGGTACTTTCCAAAGTAGTAGAATGCTAAATTAAGTTTCTTTTTATCCAAAGATATTTTTAATATTTTACTTATTTTTTGATGGTAATATGATCATGATTCAAAATTTAAAATATTGTGAAAATTAATGCTTTGAAAAGTGGTTCCTACCCCATTTGCCCACTTTTCCCCAACCTAAGATAACCACTTTTAGTATTCCTTCATTGTTCCTTTATGTAAGTATCACCAAATAAAATTTTACTTCTACTCCATGAGTAGTTATACATGAACATTAATTTGTACTTTTTAAAAATTAAAATTCTTATTAAAATTCTTAAGAAAGAATGGGGAGAGATTACCCTTGACATAGATGTACCTTTTACACAGTTTTCCCCAGTGGTAACATTTTACAGAGCTGTAGTAGAGTATCACAACCGTGATACTGTTGTTGGTACTGTCTACAGATTTGGCTCACAGTGCTGCAGTTTTCTTCGTACTCTTTGTGTTTAGATTGATAGATCCACTACCATGTTAAGGTACGAAACAGTCATATCACAAGGATGCCTCCTGTTGCCATTTTATGACCACATCCACCACTAGCCAGACTACATTGCTCTGTCACAGTTCTTAACCCCTAACAATCCCTAATCTGCTTTCCAGTTCTAAAATTCTGTCTTTTCAAAAATGGTACATAAATAGAACCATACAATATGTAACCTTTTGGGATTGGCCTTTTTCACTTGGCATAAGCCCTGTGAGATTGATCCAAGTTGTTGAATAGCTCATTACTTTTTATTGCTGAGTGGCACTGCATGGTGCTTACATGTAAAGCTCAACAGTTCACCTGTGGAGGGACATTTGGGCAGTTTATAGTTTTGGGCTATTATGAATCAAGCATCTATGAACATTTGCATACAGATTTTTATGTGAGTGTAAGTTTTCTTTTTCTGGTATTAATGCCAGGAATACTCCGGAATTGATTTTAAGTTAGAAATTGTTAAGGTGTCAAAAATAAAGCTACTAAGACCCATCATGAATATAGAAATTCAATGAGGAAATTTTTTTTGTACACTACTGAGTAACAGATGGGCACGAAAGACTATTTTTATCATGCATTTCAGAAAAGGGAAATGTGAAATTATATGCATATATACTAGAGAATTATAAAATTTGTGAATAAATATATTATGTTTTTAACTTAAAAGCTTAGCTGATTTTCATTCATTGTTTTTTTAAGTAGAGGTCTAATTCACAGAGGATAATAGTTATCCTTTTAAAGTATATAATTTAGCAGTTCTTAGTATCTTCACAAAATTATACAACCATCACTGTCTATATTCTGGAACATTTTCATTACCCCTAAAAGAAATTCCATGCCCATTAGGAGTCACTCTCCATTCCCCTGCTCTCACCTTCTGGTAATCATAACTTACTTTTTGTGCCAATGAATTTGCCTATTCTAGATAGTTCATATAAATGGAATCCTATCAAATGTGGTCTTCTGTTTCTTGCTTCTTTCATTAATATAGTGTTTTTAAGGTTCATCAATGTACTTCATTTCCTTTTTTATTGAGCTATAAGTCATATACCATACAGTTTACTCCTTTAAAGCGTGCGTCTCAGTGGTTTTTGTTATGTTCATAGAGTTGTACCTCTGTTACCACAATCAATTTTGGAACATTTTCCTTACCCCAAAGAAACGCGATGCCTCTTAAATGTCACTCTCAACCCAATCCTAGGCAACCACTCATCTACTTTTTGTCTCTATAGGTTTGCCTATTTTGGATACATAATGTAAAGGAATAATGTAATATGTGGTGTTCGATGACTAGCTTCTTTGATTAAGAATAATTTTTCATGGCTCATCATGCTGTAGAATGTGTCAGTACTTAATTTTTTTGTTACTATTGAAGAATAATCCATTGTATGGATACACCACGTTTTATTGATTGCATCAGGTGAACATTGGGGTTGTTTCTACTTTCCATCATGAATAATGCTGTTATGAACTTACACTTGTACAGGTTTTGTGTAAATATGTGTTTTTGGTTCTCCTGGTTGTATACCTGAGTGTAATTGCTGGATCCTGGGGTAACTGTATACTTCAGCATCTGAGGAACTGCCAGACTCTTTTCCTCAGCGGCTGTACCATTTTACATTCTCCTCAACAGTGAATGAGGTTTCTGATTTGTCCACATCCTGGTCAGTGCTTGTTAGCATCCCTCTACTATTTAGCCATTTTAGTCAGTGTCGAGTGGTATCTCTGTGGGCTCGATTTCCATCTTTGATGGCCAGTTATATTGAACATCTTTTCCCATGCTTATTAGCCGTTTGAATACCTTCTTTAGAGAAATGTTAGTTTCAATCCTTTGCCCGTTTTTAATTGGGTTATTTGATTTTTGTTACTAAGTTGTAATACTTATTTATATATTCTAGATAGAAGTCCCTTAACAGGTATATGATTTACACAACATTTCCCCATTTATGGGTTTTTTCACTTTCATGATGGTTTCCTTTGAAGCACAAAAATTTTAAATTTTGACCATGTCTGATTTATCTATGTTTAGTTATGTTGCTTGTGCTTTTGGCGTTACAGCTAAGAAACCATCGTTTTATCCGAGGTCATAAAGGTTTATGCTTTTGTTTTATTCTAAGAGTTTTATAGTTGTCACTTTTACATTTAGATCTTTGATCCATTTTGAGTTAATTTTTGTATATGGTTGAGGTTCAGGACCAACTTCATTATTGTGCATGTGGATATCCAGTTGTCATAGCACCATTTGAAAAGACTGTTTTTATCCCCCATTGCACTTTCCTTTTTTGACTGAATATGGATTGTGGCATTCTTTGCATATCAGTACAGAGAAAGCCTCCTCAATCTTGTTTTTTCTATTGTCCTTTTAAAAAGCTTGCATCCTGTCTTTTTTATGGACATAATTAAAATGTATTTAGCCAGCCCTCTCTTGATGAACACCTGGGTTGTTTCTAATCTTTTGCTGTTACAAACAATTCTGTAGTAAGCTAGTGTTGTACATACATGATTTCATACATGTGCAGGCATATCTGAGGATAGATTCCTGAAGCCAGATTGCTGGGCCAGGTGGTAAGCAATTGGTAAATATTACCAAAATTTTTAGGATACGAGACAGAAAAGATTAGTCTTTAAAATATTAATACTGAAATTTTGTTTAGAATTGCACTGTCAGTAAAATAATTAAAGCATAATGTGCATATAGTAGTTGAAGAGAATATAGAATAACAGTAGCCGCCTTTGTAGAATGGTGTAGAATACATATAGAATGATAGCAGCTACTATTATTAGGCTCTTATAATGTGATAATAGGTATTCAGTGTAGTAAATTGTGGTAGTAGTACATAGTTTATTTCATTTAATCTTTTCTAGCAGTTCAGTTTTGTTAATGTGAAAACCAAAGCCTGTAGGGGTTTCCTGACAGTCATGTAGCGGGTGAATGGTGGTATCATCTAGAATTATAGGGGTGGTTTTTGGAGTCCTTCCATCAGAGCTTGAGTTCTGGCTCTGATATCTTGAGCAAGTTACTTAATCTTTATGAGCCTTAGTTTGCCATTTTAATTGTTTTTGGGGTGCCACAAACCATGCCCAAATAAAATAGTAAACTTAATAAATCTGTGTGTTCTGACTGCTCCACCGACTGGCATTTCCTATTTCTCTTTCTCTCCTTGGGAGGCTCTATTCCCGGATAGACAGCAATACTGAAATTAGGCCAATTAACTGTACAGTGGCCATTAAGTGTTCAAGTGAAAGGTAGAGTCACACGTCTCTTTAAATCAAAAGCTAGAAATGATTAAGCATATTGAGGAAGGCATGTTGAAAGCCAGGATAAGCTGAAAGGCCTCCTCCACCAAACAGCAGCTTTTGATGGTAAAGGAGAAGTTGCTGAAGGAGATTAAAAGTGCTATTCTAGTGTACACACACGTGATAAGGAAGCAAATAGACTTATTACTGATGTAGAGAAAGTTTTAGTGGTTTAGACAAAAAACCATACTAGCCACAACATTCTCCTAAGCCAGAGCCTAATCCAGGGCGAGGCCGTAACTCTTTTTAGTTCTGTGAAGGCTAAGAGAGGTAAGGAGGCTGCAGAAGAAAAGTTTGAAACTGGCAAGGTTTGGCTCATGAGGTTTAAGGAAGCCATCTCCAGAACATGAAAGTGCAAGATGAAGTAGCACATGCTGTTGTAGGAGCTGTACAAGTTAACCAGGAGATCCAACTAAGATAATTCAGGAGGGCGGCTACATTAAACAGCTGATTTGCAATGTAAATGACACCGCTTTCTATTGGAAGAAGATGCCGTCTAGGACTTCAGTAACTAGAGAAGTGAAGTCAGTGCCTGGCTTCAATTTTAAGACAACCTCTCTCTCTCTCTTTTTTTTTTTTTTAAAGATTTTATTTATTTATTAGACAGAGATCACCAGTAGGCAGAGAGGCAGGCAGAGAGAGACAGAGAAGCAGGCTCCCTGCTGAGCAGATCGTGCGGGGCGGGGGGGGGGGGGGGGGGGGGGGGGGAAGGGGGGCGCCCTCGATCCCAGGACCTTGAGATCATGACCTGAGCCGAAGGCAGAGGCTTTAACCCAGATGCCCCAACCTGACTCTTATTACAGGCTAATGCAACTGGTGACTTTAAGTTGAGGCCAGTGCTCATTTAACATTCTGAAAACTCCTACTGCCCTTAAGAATGATGCTAAGTATACTTTCTTTCATCTATAAATGGCACAAGGCCTGGATGACAGCACATCTGTCTACAACATGAATTGTTGAATATTTTTAAGTCTACTCTTGAGACCTCAGAAAAAAAAAATTTCTGTCAAAATATTACTGCTTATTGGGGTGCCTGGGTGGCTCAGTGGGTTAAAGCCTCTGCCTTCAGCTCAGGTCATGATCCCAGGGTCCTGGGATCGACCCTGCATTGGGCTTTCTGCTCAGCAGGGAGCCTGCTTCCTCCTCTCTTTCTGCCTGCTTCTCTGCCTACTTGTGATCTCTGTCAAATAAATAAAACCTTTAAAAAATATATTACTGTTTATTCACTCTGCACCTGGTCACCTAGGAGCACGATGAATGAATGTTGTTTTTATGCCTGCTAACACAGTATCCAGTCAGGGGCCTGTGGATCAAATCTTGTTATTGAAGAACTACATTTCCTAAGGCTAGAGCTGCCATAGAGAGTTACTCCTCTAAAGAATCTGGGCAAAGTAAATTGAAAATCTTCTGGAAAGAATTCATACTTCTAGATGTCATTAAGAACATTCGTGATTCATGAGAAGAAACCATGATGTCAGCATTAACAAGAGTTTGGAAAAAGTTAATTCCAACCTTCATGGATGACTTTGAGGAGCTTGAGACTTGATGTGATGGAAACAGTAAGAGAACTAGGATTAGAAGTAGAGCCTGAAGATATGGCTGAATTGCTCCAATCTCATGATAAAACCTAATGGATGAGGAGTTACTTTTCATGGATGAACAAAGAAAGTGGTTTTTTGAGACGTCATCTACTCCTGGTGAAGATGCTGTGAAGACTTGAAATGGCAACAAAGAATTTAGAGTATTTCAGAAACTTTGTTGATAGAGCAAGTGGCAGGGTTTGAGAGGATTGATTCCAATTTTGAAAGAAGTTCTGCTGTGGGTAAAATGCTAGCAAACAACATCACGTTCTGTGGAGAAATCATTCTTGAAAAGAAGAGTAAATCACTGCAGCAAACCTTGTTGTCTTATTTTAGGAAACTAACTGCCACAGCTTCCCCAGGCTCCAGCAACCCCCACCCTGACTGACCATCAGCAGCCATCAGCCTTGAGACAGTATCCTCCATCAGCATTGAGACAGTATCCTCCACCAGCAAAAAGATGTTGACTGGCTGAAAGCTCAGATGATGGTTAGCATTTTTAGCAATAAAATGTTTCTTAATTAAGGTGTATATTACTGTTTTTTAGACATAATGCTATCACACACTTAATAGATTACAACATAATATAAACATAATTTTATATAGAGTGGGAAAGGAAGAAGCTCATTTGACATGGTTTGAGTATTCACTTGATTGTGGTCGTCTGCAGCCCAACCTACAGTAGCTCCCAGGATACCTGTATTTTGTTGACATGTAGCAGTGACTTCTAGGGCCTTCCAAAGTGAATTTTAGTTTCTAACACTGTATTTTAAGTAAATCTTTCCTAAATATATCCTTTATACTTGGTAAATAAGGTTACTCAGAGAAAGGTAACATTTTATATACAGATATCATAGATCTGATTATTTCACTCATTTGTTTGAAATCCTCCAGTGTCTTCAAGTTGTTAAGATAAAGACCAATAACCATGCTTAGTCATTTTTTTTTTTTTAAGGATTTTATTTATTTATTTGAGAGAGATCACAAGCAGAGGTAGTGGGAGGGGGAGAAGCAGGCTCCCCACTAAGCAGGAAGCCCAATGCTGAACTTGATCCCAGGACCCTGGGTTCATTACCTAAGCTGAAGGCAGATGCTTAACTAACTGAGCCACCCAGGCACCCCTGACTATGCTTAGTCTTATCTCTTGGCTACCTCTGTAGCCAGATATCCCACCTATTTTACCTGTGCTTCCTACTTTTTCCAGCCAATCTGGCTTTTTTGTTTGCTTTTTCCTTATTCTAAGTGCCTAGTTTTGGCCCATTTCAGGATCCTAGCACATACTCTGTTCCTTCTACCCGAATCCAGGTTGGCAACCTCGTATTTCATCAAGTCTTAGCTTAAATGTCATCTTGGGGGATGTCGTCCTCCCTTTGCCTCTCCCCCTGCTTGTACTTGTGCTTGTGCTTATTCTCTCTCTCTTTCAAAAATGAATGAATGGAATCTTAAAAACTAAATAAACATCATCTCGAGGAAGCTATACGTCTCTGCTTTACTAGCTTAGTCTCTTTGTATTGTATTCTCCTACTGTTGAGTATTTTTTTTCTTCATGACATTATCCCAATTGAAATAATTAGTGTATGGTGTTACTCATTTGTACATTCTTGCCATAAGTTGTCACCTGCACAGGTGTAGAAATTGTGTCTATTTTGTCCATCACTGTATCTTCACTTTTTTAGCTGAGTACCCAACACATAGTAGATGTTTGATAAATAACTGTGGTGGAGTTATGATATGTGTATAAAATCTTAAGGCCATTTTTTTCTTTTTTAGGTTAAAGAAAGACCTGATGTGGGAGTTTATATCAAAGATTTATCAGCTTATGTGGTAAATAATGCTGATGATATGGATAGAATTATGACACTAGGCCACAAAAATCGTAAGTGTAGTACATTACTGTGATTGAATATTTGTGTGTTGAGTAGGCTTTTAGAAACAAAATTGATGGGCTTCTGGGTGGCTCAGTTGATTAAACGACTGCCTTAGGCTCAGTTCATGACCCCAGAGTCCTGGGATCCAGCCCTGAGTTGGGTTCCCTGGTTTGCAGGAAGCCTGCTTCTCCCTCTCCCACTCCCCCTGCTTGTATTCCCTCTTTTGCTGTCTCTCTCTGTCAAATAAACAAATAAAATCTTTAAAAAAAAAAAAAAAAGCAAAACTGGTATGGCACTTTGCCCCACAGACTCTGGATTTTTAAAGTTTCTTGACAGCCCTCTCTCCTTGGTTATTTACTATGTAGAGAACGTATATGAATGAAAGAGATCACACATTGCCTTGTTTGCCAACCAAAATTTTGTGTCTTGGTACTACTGCTATATATTTGGAACTCTCATATAGCTCATATAGTCTCTTTTTAGCTATAATTATATTGGTTACATTTATTGAACACTTACTGTGTGGTAAGGACTTATGCTAAGTGCTTTCTTTATAAGAAGGGTCTTTTTAAAATCCTCAAACTGTACCATGAATATACTAAATTCCTGCTCAAGACTTAGTCTAAGTAACTTGTCCAAGGTTATGTACTACTTAGTGGCGGAGTGAGTATCTGAACCTAGGCCGTTGATCATCATTAACCAAGCACTTTACTGCCTTTCTTTTGTTGACAAGAAAAGCAAACCAAAATTAAATGACATTCTTTTTTTTTTTTTTTAAAGATTTTATTTATTTTTTTGACAGAGAGGGTTCACAAGGAGGCAGAGAGGCAGGCAGAGAGAGAGAGGGGGGAAGCAGGCTCCATGCTGAGCAGAGACCCCGATGCGGGGCTCCATCCCAGGACTCTGAGATCATGACCTGAGCCGAAGGCAAAGGCTTTAACCCACTGAGCCACCCAGGCGCCCCTAAATGACATTCTTTTTAATAAGAGTTTTAAGTTTTTCAAAAGACTAAAAAACTGTAACACTATTTAATACACAGGATGCCCCAGGCCTAGTACTAGTGATGTTGCTAGCAGCAATTAGAGATCAGAGGTAAAAAACAAGAACATAGCAAGTAAACATCTTTTTAAAAGTGTTTTTTGGCTAGACTGTAAATCTAGCAAACTCAAGGATACTAAAAAAATTTTAAAAATCAGTTGCATTCTAATAAGCCAAGTAGCAGAGAAAGGTCAAATTGTAACAGAAAAATGAGCAAAAGATACACATGAATATGTTATTCCCAGAAGAACTATACATAGCAACAAGCATACCACAGGGTGTCCAGCTTGGCAGGTAGTTGGGAAAATGGGTACTAAAACAACAGTGGGACTTATTTTACCTGTTTTGGATGGAGGGATATCCAGGTTTGTGAAGCTCTGAAGAGATGGGCACTGGTGATGGGAATGCCAGGGGCTCTAACCTTTTTGAAAGGGAGTGTAACCGTAACTGCTGAAATTTTTAAAATACTTTTCTCTTGACCCAGTGTTTCTAATTTTAATATATATCCAGATACATTGATATATCTACATTGATAAATATCTCAAAAAGTTTAGACCTAAAAAATGCCTTATTGCAACATTATTTGTAATAGAAAGTTTGATGCAGTCTATCAGTAAAATATTGGTTATATAAATATGGCACAGAAATACTATGGACCATATGAAGCTATTAAAAACACGAGTTAAATCTACATGTAGAGATTTGAAAGATTTTCAAGATATATCATTAAGTGAAAAGAAAGCAAGTTACAGAATAGTATGTACTGCATCATCTCATTTATAGATGTAGAAAGAAGCCAAATTGTTAAACAGCTGTGTATTTGGGCAAGTGTGTGTGTGTGTGTGTGTGTGTGTGTGTGTGTGTGTGTGTGTGTGTGTATCAACTTGTGTGTTTGTTAAATACTAATGAAAGAACATTTAATAGTGGTTACCTTTAGGTAAGGGGAAGTAATATTGGAGAACAGGGTTATATGGAGCTTTTACTTTGTTTTTTTATGTCTATTTCTGGATTTTTTTTTTTTAAATATGAGGAGTATGTTCATGTATCGCTTATTCAAAAAAAATTTTTTTGAGTTACGATTCCATTCACAGTAGTGATTAAAACCACCCCTTAAAAACAAAGCAAAACAGGGGCGCCTGGGTGGCCCAGTGGGTTAAAGCCTCTGCCTTTGGCTCAGGTCATGATCCCAGGGTCCTGGGATCGAGCCCCACATCGGGCTCTCTGCTTAGCAGGGAGCCTGCCTCCCCACCTGTCTCTGCTTGCCTCTCTGCCTACTTGTGATCTCTGTCTGTCAAATAAATAAATGAAATCTTAAAAAAAAAGAGAAATTAGGCCCTTCATTCCATGAACAAATACATGACCTGCTTAGCTAATTAAAATGCAAATTTAAAATAGTCCCATTCGCATTGTAGGCACCATTGTAAATTGGCTAATATTTCTGTAGAGCAAGGTTTTTCAGCCATTAAACCATGATCATTTTTTTTTTAAATTTCTTTCTGAATAGGTAATCCATACACATGTTGTACAATTCAAAAGTCTTTCTCCTGCCCTTGGGTCTCAGTCGCCTAGTTCCCACACCTGGTGGTAACTCAATAATTATTTTGTCATGTTCTCTTCCTGATATAGTCTATGAGTGCCCAAGCATGTATTTTTAGAGAGTGCTTGTCCTTTCCTCAGATAATAGTATACTTTATTCACTTAATGATATTTGGAAATCATTTCACAGTAACACATGGTAGGCATTTTAAAGTAACTATATAGTGTTTCACTGGATGGATCTATGTAATGTATTTATGCAGTCTTTTCTTCATAGGCTTTTGTGTTTTTACTCATGCTGTTACTGACCAATACTGTAGTAAATATTCTTATATGTATGAGTTTATACACATGCAGTCATATTTACAGGGTAAGTTTTTCCATAGCATCTTGAAAAACATGAAAAATTTAGTTTTTGTTCTCCAAAATAAATATATATTTTTAAAAATGTATTTATTTGACAGAGATCACAAGGAGGCAGAGAGGCAGGCAGAGAGAGAGGAAGAGAAGCAGGCTACCTGCTGAGCAGAGAGCCCGATGCGGGGCTCGATCCCAGGACCTTGGGATCATGACCTGAGCCGAAGGCAGAGGCTTTAACCCACTGAGCCACCCAGGTGCCCCTAAATATTTCTTTTTAAAGATTTTATTTATTTGACACAGAGAGGGAGAGAAGATCCCAGGGTCCTGGGATCACAACTTGAGCTGAAGGCAGATGCTTAACCAACTGAGCCACCCAGGTGCCCCCAAAATAAATATTTTGACAAAAATTAAAGCTATGGGGGCGCCTGGGTGACTCAGTGGGTTAAGCCTCTGCCTTTGGCTCAGGTCATGATCTCAGGGTCCTGGGATCAAGCCCCGCATCGGGCTCTCTGCTCGGCAGTGAGCCTGCTTCCTCCTCTCTCTGCCTGCCTCTCTGCCTACTTGTGATCTCTCTCTGTCAAATAAATAAATAAAATCTTAGAAAAAAAAAATTAAAGCTATGGAAGTTTTTTTTTTTTAAAATTTCCATTTTATGATGTATCAGTAGGTTGGAGCATTGAATAAGCTTGACTGCTGCAAGCGGTTCTCTCCTTAAGGATTGTAATGTTCAGTGTACTATGTCTGTTGCTTTGATTTCATAACCGGAAATAAAGAAAAATCAGTCATAAATAACATGCTGTACTTACATTGCAAAAATAATAGGTATGAGAATAGTTAATAGGATTTTTTTTTGTATCTTTTTTTTTTTTTTTTAAGATTTTTTTATTTATTTACTTGGCAGACAGAGATCACAAGTAGGCAGAGAGGCAGGCAGAGAGAGAGGAGGAAGCAGGTTCCCCACTGAGCAGAGAGCCCGATGCGGGGCTCGATCCCAGGACACTGGGATCATGACCTGAGCCGAAGGCAGAGGCATTAACCCACTGAGCCACCCAGGCGCCCCTAGTTAATAGGATTTT
Organism: Lutra lutra; assembly: GCF_902655055.1. Lineage (NCBI taxonomy): Eukaryota > Metazoa > Chordata > Mammalia > Carnivora > Mustelidae > Lutra > Lutra lutra. The sequence continues at coordinate 72,102,890 of NC_062282.1, read as the reverse complement.
TTTAAATTACATGTTCTATCCTACTCCAAATTGAAAAACACTGGTGCATTGTGCTTTGATAATCACATAGCTATAAAACTATGCCTGCCCTTTGATCTGGTAATTCCGGTTTGGAAAATACATCCCATGGGCATAATCCTAAAGAGAAAGAATGATGTTCGCTCAAAGATGTTCCTATTAGTGTTTAATATGAGGACCTAAAATTGGGAAACAATCCCAAATATCTCTCAGGGAGCAGCAAAATCAATTTTAGTAAAATTTACAAATTGTTTTTTTACATGAAAATATAGGATATAATGTTAAATGGAAAAGCCAGAGGATGAAACAATACTCAGTATGTTTATCACTGCTGATCGAAGTTATAAAGTGTTAGATTTTATTTTTTTAAAGATTTTTTTTAAAGTAATCTCTGCACCCAACGTGGGGCTCAAACTTAAAACCTGAGAACTACCAGTTGAGCAAGGCAGCTGCCCATGGATTTATTTTTTAAGTATTTTTGGAAAAAATACCTAAGTTTATAATATGATTTAAAAGAAAATTTGTGTGGAGTCACAAATCCTTGTATTTTCTTTCACTAATTTTTCTTATATCTTCTTCCATTGAGCTTTGCTTTCCTTTATAACTGCAGTTTACATTCTAATTATCTGACTTCTAATGTAACCATATGCTTATTAAAAGAATACTCAGTCTTCAAATTATACAGTCAGCTTGCCTTGAAAGTTCTGCATGAATATGTAATAGGAAGATAATTTTGACATTGGCTAAAATTTATAGAATGCTTTTCAAATACTTGGCAATTAAAAAAACGAATACATGCCTATTATAAAAAAACAGACCTTTTTCTTTACATAATATATTTATGTAAAATATTTATACTTACGTAGATGCTTGGTATATTTTGAACGGATGCTTTTGTTTAATAGAAATAGGATTGTACTATATATTCCTTTCTTTCTCCCCCCCCCCTTTTTTTAAATTCATATGTTGTGGGTATCTTTCCATGTCATACATACAGATCTGTGTTTTTAAAGGACTGTTTAGTAGTCCATAGTATGACTATTTTTCTTAAGATTTTATTTGTTTAGAGAGAGTATGTAAGTGGTGGGAGAGGGAGAGGGGAGAGGGAGAGGGAAGGTTCAATCTCATAACCTGAGCCAAAATCAAGAGTCAGATGCTTAACTGACTAAGCCGCCCAGGTTCCCCATGACTGTTCTATAATAGGTTGACCATTGCCTTTTGGTTGTTTCTGAGCTCTTGATATTGCAAACAGTGCTGTACTGAATATCCTGTATCTATCTAATGCATATATGCAAGTATTTCTGTGTCTTAGGTGCTTGGAACATAATGCTTTTTAGATATAGCTTAAACAGCAATAATTTTTTGAATTATTTAACTTTGTGGGGTTTTTTTTTTTAACCTAAGTTTGTTATTTTTTTTAGTCAGTAATACTTGGGATTGAAATTAAGTATTTTGTCCTAAAATTGCCTCTGTAGTATGAGAAACATTACAAATTTCTTTTTTTTTTTTTTTAAGATTTTTAAAAATTTACTTACTTGACAGAGAGAGAAAGAGAGCACACGTAGGCAGAGAGAGCAACAAGCGTAGGGAGAGGAAGAAGCAGGCTCCCTGCTGAGCAGAGAGCCTGATGCTGGGCTCAGTCCCAGGACCCTGAGATCATGACCTGAGCCAAAGTCATAGCTTAACCGACTGAGCCACCCAGGCACCCCTGCAAATTCTTTTGTTATAAACATAAATTGTCAGAAATTTCTAATGTTAAATAAACCTATGCTTTTCTGGTTTAGCCATGCTCTCTGGCTCTTTGCTGTGATGAAATTAAGTATTTTAAACCATTCTGGATATTTAATTATTCTAAAAAATACTCCCTCTTGTTATACTTTTTAAGAATTTCCTTCCATTCTTCAAGGTTCTGTTGGTGCAACTAACATGAATGAACATAGTTCCCGTTCCCATGCCATCTTTACAATTACTATAGAATGCAGTGAAAAAGGCGTTGATGGTAACATGCACGTCAGAATGGGGAAGCTCCATCTTGTAGATCTTGCTGTGAGTAACAGGACACTACTGAAGGAATAACCCTTGTGATTTTTTGCATTTTAAAAGTGAATAAAAATTCACTTATAAAAATTGAAATGTGTGATTTACATGGAATTTTTAAGTTGTTTACTTATGTATGTGTTTTTAACTTATTATTTATTATGGAATACTTCCAACATCTACAAAAGTACTAAGAATAGTATGGTCTCCCATGTACCCGTGACCCAACTTCAGTCTGTTCATGCCAGGCCCATTTCATCTCTACCATCAGCCACTTTTTCCCTTCCTATATTATTTTGAAGCAAATTCCAGATACTATAGCAGATTTTTTAGTGTCACATTTTGTTTTAAACTTTCAGAGGAGTATTCTGTATTTTTCATTTTAGCTTTATTTCTGTCTTTATTTATTGCTAGGGTTCAGAAAGACAAGCAAAAACTGGAGCTACTGGACAGCGCCTAAAGGAAGCCACAAAAATCAATCTTTCGCTTTCTACCCTTGGTAATGTAATTTCTGCTTTGGTTGACGGAAAAAGCACTCATGTTCCTTATCGCAACTCTAAACTGACTCGTCTTCTTCAGGATTCCTTGGGAGGAAATTCAAAAACCATGATGGTAAGACTTAATTGTAGAATAGTTATCATTTAGGAAAATTTCATATTCCTGTTTATGCTAATAAATGATATGCATAACATTTTTAAAACTATTGATTATTTCACTTTTTTTTTTTTTTTTTTTTGTGGTTATTCTTCTTCAAGTACACTGTGCTAATCCATATAATGGTGTTTGGAAATCCATGTCATTGACGTTTTCTTGTTCAAGAAGGCCAGAGGAAAGCTAACTATGTTTCAAAAATTCTTTTTGATATAGTCATAGTGGTCGTATTAATTTTAACTGCCTCAAGTGTAAAATGTTTTGTATTCCTAATTCAACAGTGTGCAAATATTGGGCCAGCAGATTACAATTATGATGAAACTATCAGTACATTACGGTATGCTAACCGTGCTAAGAATATTAAAAATAAAGCTAGAATTAATGAAGACCCAAAGGATGCTTTGCTTCGCCAGTTTCAGAAAGAAATAGAGGAACTGAAAAAAAAGCTTGAAGAAGGTAACTTTTCTCAAAATATTAATGTGAGTGTTGGCTAAAAATGTCGCTTAACCACTAAGTGCTCTAATTTAAAAAACTTACTAAAATTCTTTGAGCATCTAACTTTGATACTTAAAGCAATATTTCTGTAAGGTAACTTGATATACACTTCAGCATTTTTGTATTACGTTTGAGAATGATTATGTATTATTTGTGTATGTGATTTTCAACAATTCATTTAATTTAAACCTCCATCTCAATCATATCAGTTCCCATAACCTTTTTTAGATTTCATTTGACCACTTATGAAATAATGAATTTTTTTGTCTTTGTATAAGAGCAAGTTTTACCATATATGTATTTAAGTGAAAATGACCCAGAGTTCTTTGTGAAAGATTTCAGTCACTATTATTCAAAGCAAAGAAACCTATCAGAGTCATGGGTAAACAGAATTTACCATAAGTAAAAATTCATTGAATTTTTTTTGAAAAGCATATTTGAAAATATGCTTTCATGCTTGAATTTGAACGTGAGATTATGTTTAAGGAATCCTTTTCTAACAAGATGTTAGAAGGTTAGAAAGTTTGCAGACCTTGTTCATGAGGATGAGAAATTTACAGACTATCATTAAGTATTTGGTGACTCTCTACACTTTCATGCTAAGAACTGATTGGCATAGGGCTCCTTTTCATTCCAGGTAAACAAATGGCTTTAGAAAAGGTTTTTTGTTTGTTTGTTTGTTTTTACAGTTTATGGGGAAACTGGATAAAACAGATGTGAATTGCAGAGATGCCACCGTCACAGATGTTTGGAAAGGGTACTTACTCAATAAACTTGAGTAAGATTAGTGAGGAAAAGCAGTAATTGGGCTGCCGCTTAGATAATGAAATTTGGTATTTTAAGTGTGACCACTAGGTGGTATTTATAGTCAGTATGTTTTAAAGATTTAAAATTTCTTAGATTTGTTAATGTTCAATTCATACCTTTATTTTGCTGCCTTTATTTGTTTACATTTTTTCAATGTGACAAAATAAACATTATGTAAAATTTACCATTTTAACTATTGTTCTGTGGCATTAAGTATGTTAACATTGTTTGGAACTATTACCATCATCCATCCCTAAAACTTTTTAATCATCCTCAGATGAAATTCTGTACCCATTAAACATCCAACTCTCCATCCCCCTCTCTGCCTCACCTCTGGTAACCACTATTCTGTCTCTGAATTTGACTATTTTAGATAACTCATGAGTAGAATCATATAATATGTGTGCTTTTGTGTCTCACTTATTTTACCTAGCATAATGTCTTCAAGGTTCATCCGTATCATAGCATGTGTCAGGATTTCCTTCCTTTTTAAGGTTGAGTAATATCCCATTGTTTGTATATACCATGTTTTGTTCATCTGTGCATCTTTTGGTGGACATGTGTGTTGTTTCTGCCTTTTGACTACTGTAAATAATCTGGCTATGAATGTGGGTATATAGATATGTGTTGCAGTATGCAGCAAATTTTATGCATAAGATTTTAAAATTTTATTCTAAAAAATGTAAAATTTTATGCAGTAAAATTTTCAAAAATTATTCTTTTGTTTTTGCCTGATTTTTACTGTTTATATGATCAACTGTACTTACCATATTATAATACTCTGTTAACTGGATTATAAAAACAAATGTCATAAGCATCAGTGAAATCAAATGTCTTAAGAATAAAGTCAGCATTACGACATGATCAATCAATTCCACTTCTGGGTATATACTGAAAGGAATTGAAAGCAAGAACTCATTTTTGAAAATTTTTATTGACTTCTAGAAAACTTGGAGATATACTGAGTTCCTATGTACTCATCACCTTGCTTCCCCTTATGTTGACATCTTATATGACTGGTACATCTTACAGTTATTAGAACCAGGAATTTTGTATTGATTCAGACTTACTAGCTAACCTATCAGTCTTACTCAGATGTTGAGTTTGCCCTCTAATGCCCTTTCTCTCCAGTCCAGGATGCAGTCTAGCATCACATACTACATTTAGTTGTCTCCTCCAGTTTCCAGTTCCTGATGTTTCTCTTTCTTTCATGGTCACGACACTGTAAAAATCACATATTTGTAGAATGTCCCTCAATTTGGGTGGTCTATACTTCTCTTATAATTATTCTACAAGATTTCTTCACTCTAAATTCTGTAATTTTACATTTTCCTGTAACTCAAGGTGTGTCTTGTGGGGAGATACTTTTGAAACTACTAAAAGGTACTGTTTCTGATCATACTTTTTCCCCACCAGTTTGAGGATCCATTAAGGGTTCTTGCCAGCAACAGTAATTCTGTTGCTTCTTGATGACTTTGTCTTCTCAGCATTCCTTCTTATGTTTAATGTTAGAATTCTGTTGTAAGGGGGAGTAGTCCCTCCTCCCCTACTTGTTTATTTAGTTATGTTAGTATTATTTTAGTCTGTGCATTATAATATAGTAATATTATTTGTTTTATTGCTCAGATTGTTTGAGCTTTTGCCATAGAAGCTCCTGAATTCAGGGTAGTTGCTATACCTTTCAGCATGCTTCCATCAGTTTTTTGGTGATTTTTTTTTTTAAAGATTTTATTTATGGGAGAGAGAGAGAGAGAAAACACAAGCAGGGGGAGTGGGAGACAGAGAAGCAGGTGCCCCGCTGAGCAGGCAGCCCAATTCGGGGCTCGATCCCAGGACCCCGGGAACATAACCTGAGCTGAAGGCAGACGCTTAACGACTGAGCCACCCAGGCGCCCCTGATTTTTGGTTTTGAGTGCTGCTTTATTTCTGGCACCACAGATGTTTTGGGCTCATTTTATATGTTCCCTACCCTGGTATTAAACCACATATTTCTCCCTAGCTCCTTTCAGTGGAGAATGGTATTTAGAAACCAAGACTTTGGGCATTAGGTGCACTCATTGCTACCAGGGTGTCACTGTTACAAGGACTGAAGAAAATATTTTTAATGAATTCTCTCTCCCAATATCCTTCTCTTCCTATCTGTTATTTACTGGTTCAGATATTATTGTTTGTGATTAGTGTATATTTATTTTTTCCCAAATACCTGGTTTTTTAGACATTTCATACATGGACAGTGGTTTTTTTTTTAAGATTTTATTTATTTGACAGGTCATAAGTAGGCAGAGAAGCAGGCAGAGAGAGGTGGGGAGGCAGGCTCCCTGCTGAGCGGAGAGCCCAATCCGGGCTCGATCCCAGGACCCCGGGATCATGACCTGAACTGAAGGCAGAGGCTTTAACCCACTGAGCCACCCAGGCACCCCAAGAATATTTTAAAAATAAAATCTGACGCAGAAAACTGAGGAGAAAATACTTCCCCAAAGTGATCACTTTTTAAGAAAACTGAAATAATGACTTTAACTTGAAATTTTTATATATACGTAGAACTTTTTTTAAACTAATAATTTGAAATTTTAAGTAGATCAGAATTTTTTTTTTTTTTGAAGATTTGTTTGAGAGAGTGAGAGAGGGAGCACAAGCGGTGGGGGGTGCACGGAGAGCGTGAGTGGGGACAGGGGAGCACGAGCAGGTGGGTGCAGTGGCTCTCAGGGCTCCATCCCAGGACCCCAGGATCATGATCTGAGCTGAAGGCAGACGCTTAACCGACCAAACCACCCAGGCGCCCCTTAAGTTGATCAGAATTTAACTTCTCTTTAGGAACTTTAAAATAAAACCTCTGTGTACATTATATCTTTTCTTTAAGTTAGCATGTGATACACTGTTTAGGAATATTAAAGTAAGCTTTGTTTAAGGCAACAAACTTAAGAAAATTGATGCAGAATATAATCTGGTATAGAATATAAATTGTTCTGTAAAATTTCTGTTCAAGGGGAAGAAATATCAGGCTCTGATATCAGTGGGTCGGAGGAGGAGGAGGATGAAGAAGGCGAGGTTGGAGAAGATGGAGAAAAAAGGAAAAAAAGAAGGGGTAAGTTCTTTTTAGTGTTCTAGAAATTAACTGGGATCGCTGCAGTAAATATGGCTTAACCTTCATCTGAGTGCATGCCTTTTGCTGTTTTTAGTTATGGTAGCAATTCACACAGTGGAAATATGGCACATACTTGATTAACTTTGCCTTATTTTTTTCTCCAATGCTGATCTCCTACTTACAGTTGAATCATAATACCATAAGTTCTGTCTTTTACAGTTTAGAATTGTAAAAAATCTGTGATAAAGGTTATACCATATAAAGATTTCATTCAGGATTTTAATTTTATGGGGGGACTTTGATTTGTGTTGGGAACCTAAAATTTTTTTTAGGAAATCAAGATAATGTGGAGTTTTTCCTCAAGCATGGTTAGGCTTTAGAAGTCACTGAATTTTTAAATAATGAATTTATATAAGGATTCTATTTTTTAAATTTAATACTTTGCTTTATAAAATGTACTTTCATTCTTACCCTTTTATGGGGCATTTGTTGCCAAGTGTGAAATAAGTTTGTATTTATTGCGATAAAGATACACATACAAGTACACAGGCAAGAGGGAGATCTATTATATAATAATGGCCCACTTTTCAAACATTTTTGCTCTTAATGTTTGTTTCAGAACTCTCTTCCATTAATGTGGATCATTAATGTGTGGATCATTGTTTTCAAGCTGGTGCATATTTTGCTTGTCTTATTAAAATGATCTTGCTGAAAATAAACCCAGGAGTTCCAAATTTTAAACCAAAGGTCTGTAATTTCAGAAGACAGGAAGAGCATGATTTAGAGCAAGAGCTGGCCAGCTGTGGTCTACTGGCCAAATCTGGCCCACCACCTGTTTTTATAAATAAAATTTTATTAAACATCCATGCTTATTTGTTTGCATATGGTGTTCAGCTGCTTTCAGATGAGACTGTATGGCCCACAAAGCTTAAAGCACTTATTATTTGTCCCTTAACAGAAAATGCTTGCGTGTCCAGCTATTTAGATAAATGGCTTTGTGTTCATCCCTATTTTTACACACACTATTCATAGCTAAAGCAGATCATAGATTTGTTTAAAATAAAATTTAAAATAGGAAAAAAATGCCATTGCTTAATATGTTAAAGTATTTATTAATAGGATAACTACCTTCTAGACTTGGAGATTTGAAGATTTTTAGTGAGTGAGCCTTTCACAGTTCTGCCATGAAACCTGAAACATACATAATTATATCCAGTTGTTTGATGTTTTGGTGGAGTGTGAAATTGGAGATAAACCAAGCTGTCGAGATGATGAAGGGCAATTCATCATTCCTATAGTTTTAATGGTGCATAACTTTAAATTCTAAAACTCACTTCCTGTAACTTACCAGGTAAATAGTTTAAGTAGACTTAAATGTCACCAAATGCCTTATTTTTTATTCGTGTCGTTTCAGCCCTCTGAATTATTATGTTGTAACTGGGTAGTGGGATTTGCCCACAGTAGATGCTTAAAGTAGATGCTTAAAGGAGTCCGGTTTGCCCTGTCTAGCTTTGTAACTAGAGAATATTGGGTAGTCTAACAAGACTGGTATTAAGGGAAAGTACATTTTGATTCGTTAATGCAAAGTTTGATTGTTCTTTAAAATTCTCTCTCTGGCACTGAATTTTCCTCTGTGTGTGTGTTCATTTTCTTGTTTCCTCTTTCTTTGGTTCCTGTCGGGCTCACTTCTTTGTCTTCCAGGCAGTAGCAGCAGCAGTAGTTCAGACTCTACATGTTCTGTCATAGAGAAACCTCGGGATAAGTCCTTGCCTAGTGAGTGGTAGCTCTTAAATTCTCTCACAGAGCTTTGGCTTTTCCATAACCCATGGGCTTCATTGGAGAAATGCTGCACTGCTCCCTGTCATTACTTCAAGAATACATGTTGGACTTCTCAGTAGGACAAAGCATGTGATGATTTCCCCCTTCTTCATCGCTTCCAGTTAACTGTAATTGTTAAAACGTGTGCTTAAGCTTATGTTTGAGACAATGGAAGAGAGATTCATGCTTTTGCAATTGAGATAATGTAAAGAGAGCTTGTAAGCTGTATAAAAGAATAATTCTTATGGTTCCTTTTTATGTTTCAGGATAAACTTCCAATCCTAGTCAGTATAAGGGACATGCAGTAATGGATCCTGAATTTCTAAAAGTATAAATTACATTTGGCAATACACCAATGCCCATTATAACATGTCTTAAGTTATAAAGATTTGATGCTGCGGTATGCCATTCTTAGGGGTAGCTTAAGATTGAAAGTTCCCAAATGAAGAAAAACATAAAGTTTGAAGCAAGTAAAGATATATTGGATAATAATTTTATTTCAGATGGCCCACTTTTCTCTTTCTCAACTACCTGATTGATTTTAAGGAACTCTACTCTGTGATTAGAGAATTCAGATCCACAAGAAGTTGTTTATGCAGGATCTGTCTAGACATATTTCAGTCACAAAGTTTCTTTCTTAAACCTTAAATCAGTTGAAAAGTATTGCTAATTTTAGTTATAATTTTAGGAGAAAAGGGAAGTGATTTTTTTTTTCCCCTAGATTGCAGCTTACTGCCTTTTAAAGCATTATCTGTGTACTTAATTTTCTAAAACTAATAACAAGCACATTTGGTTATTCTTAATGCATTTAGCTGTCTAAAGGAAGAATTGCAAGAATATTAGGAATCGTTTTCTCTCTTGACAACTCTTATATTTTACCAAAACAATTAATTGTATAGGACAATTTAGAAAATAAATTTCTTTAGAAACCATATAGAGTTATTATTTTGTACTGTAAACTGTCAGATATGAGAAAATACCTGAGTGGCATTATAATTTAAGTTTCTGTTTTTAAAATTTACCTTAATCTTTAAAGTAGTAGTTATGTGAAAATATGTTATGAAATGAGTTCAGTTCATGCAGTTTTAGTCACTGTTTGTGTACCTAGCTCATAACATTGAGTTCTTCTGTTGTGATGTGGGCGTGTTGGTGAAGTGGAAAAATAGTTTTCCTAGCATGTGGTTGCTGTGTGTAACGTGTATGTACCTTCCCTTTTAAAAATACGAATGGCTTTTTTTTTTAAGGTGTTCTTTGCTTGAATCATCAGTTGATCATTTACCTCTATGGAATCGTAATTACCCTTAACAATCTACTAATAGATTGAATGCAAGTTCGTTGTTATACAGGTGTACTTCACTTTATGCAGTTAATTTTTTTTTCTGAAAAAATTGCTTATAAATCAAATTGGAAAATCAAATCTTTTGGGAGAACTTGCTGTCCTTAATGTTTCTTCATTGTCCTTTTGTTAATCAAATTATCACTGCAAACTACTATAATCCAGTTATCTCTTTAGTTGATTAAGGTTTTTGTGTGGATTTTCTTAAAGGGGAGGCACACCTGTATGGGATCTTTATATTAGAACATTGAATTGGGAAATTCTATAAATTGAGGGTGCAAATTTTGCTACTTTTAACTTACTAATTTTTTAAATTGGCATAATTTCCTGTTTTGTCCTTTTAGATTACTTCCCAGATCTTAGCAGGTTCCCAATTCCATGTGTACCATTAGTATAACCACTTGGGGCTGAACTATTATATTTGCAGGAGTCTGGGAGTCATTGTGAGCTCTTGAGATTGATTTAAATTGTAAATCTTAGTCTCAATCTTATTTGCTTAAATTACATCTCTGATTGTGTTGAATTTGCTTTTCTTTTTACATAAAGCTCCTCTTTTTCAGTTTTGATAATGATTTGATTTATTTCTATATTTATACTATGAATAAATGCTGTTAAACATTTTTCTTTGTTTTACAAAGGAAATAATGTTTTTTTTTTCCTCTTCATCTCTGTGCATATGCTTCCTGTCTACGATTTGCTTACTACTCTTACTGAAAGATCAAGCAGGTTGGTGTGATTGATTTGCACTCCACATGGTACAAATTATTTAAACTATAAAGAACTTTAATTGTGCTACATTTTTTAAATTTAATTTTTTTCAAGGTAAGTATCTGTCTTTTGTATTTAAAAATATCTTTCAACAGTAGCTTTTTTTAAAAAACCTTTTCTCCTAAATTAAAAAAAAAATTCATTTCAATTTTTGTTTAGGAAGATATTAGGAACATTCTTTTTTTTTAAGATTTTATTTATTTATTTCAGACATTGTGAGTAGGCAGAGAGGCTGGCAGAGAAAGAGAGGGGAGGGGGAAGCAGGCTTCCCGCTGAGCAGAGAGCCCGAAGCAGGGCTCGATCCCAGGACCCTGGGACCATGATCTGAGCTGAAGGCAGAGGCTTTAACCCACTGAGCCATCCAGGCACCCCTAGGAACATTCTTTTTCCAAATGATCTTTTTAGACGAACAATTCAGAAGTGTTTGAGTGACAGTGACAACTACACTGGATTCTGTAGACCTAATTGACAAAATAGACAAATATAACACCAGAAGCAGATGACATGATCTTTTTTCCTAAATTTTTAAAGACCCATTAAGCCAAATTTTGGTAATACAAATATAAATGATTTTCACTTTCAAGCATTTTTTTTTTTTAAAGCAAGGAATCAAATGCGTGGTTACTTATGCCCATGAGTGCTCATGTAATGAAAATAAAATTCAGTTTAAGTCTTCCTGAAATTCTTCCCTTTAACCTTATCTTGCCAAAGTTCATTTTGACAGTTTTGGTTGGAACACATGGCAAAGGCAACTAAAAGTATTACTACTCCTGTTTGGCTTAATTAAATACTATATAACATCACCATTTTTTTTTTTTTTAGATTTATTTACCTGAAATTTTGTGTTGAATTGTGTCATGCAGTATTAAAAGAAGGGGTTTTGGGTGGTTTGTTTAAGATTTTTAGAAAATCTTTAAGAGAAAACCAAAACAATCTGAAAGTGACTTTTAGTGATGTCATGATTAAAGTGCCTGGTTAGGAAAGTTGGAATATATTCACATTTAGCCTAATATATTATTTGGAGAGAAATACAATGATTTATCTGAATAATACTGACTAGAAATTCTGTTACTTAAAATATTAGACTTTTGAAACTGAACCTAGCTATAAATGCATGGTATTCTTTATGAGAATGTTGTAGGAGCACAATAAGATTTTTGCTGCTAAAGCATCAGTGGGAAAATACTACCTGAATGGTTTTGAATAACTAATTCAGTTCAGGCCTGGTAGTAATTCATCAAAAGGTTGTACTTTTGTATTTCTACATGTAATATTTTTTTATTTTACTGTCTCTTAATGGGGTTGGAGACTGCAGGTTGTTAACTGTTAACCAAACAATTGGAACTCTACAAGCCTAAAAATTAATGTGCATATATTTATCAGATCATTTCGACTATATTGTTAGTGTGTGTATCCGTGTCTTCACACAGAGGTTTTTTTTGTCTTAACATACTTGCGATTTAAAAAAAAAAAAATTTGTAATTCTGAGGTAGAAAGTAAGTTATGATTTTAAAATGCAGGCACTTTATTCATTTATTTATTTATTTTTAAAGATTTTATTTTTACCTAGTCTCTATACCCACCGTGGGGTTTGAACTCACAACCCCAAGATCGAATGTCTCATGCTCTGCCAGCTTATCAGCCAGGCACTGTCTGCATGCATTTAACTTTACACTGGAATTTTCACTTTTCTCACTCAAATTTCTTAGAAATAGTACTGCTGATCAGAAATCCTTTCTAGGAGTTCATGGGAACAGGAATTAATTACTTTAAAAAAAATTTTTTTTTTTTTTAAAGATTTTATTTATTTATTTGACAGAGAGAAATCACAAGTAAGCAGAGAGGCAGGCAGAGAGAGAGGAGGAAGCAGGCTCCCTGCTGAGCAGAAAGCCCGATGTGGGGCTCGAACCCAGGACCTGGGATCATGACCTGAGCCGAAGGCAGCGGCTTAACCCACTGAGCCACCCAGGCGCCCCCCCCAAAATTTTTTTTTTAACAGCATAAATCATGACATTCAATACAGGTGACTGCCAAAGAAGCCAACACATTCAGGTCTACATTCTGACTTTTGGAATGCAATGAATCACACCACACCAAAGCATGAATTTGGATCAGTGCTCTTATTTACTCTTTTATTGAACTGACTTGTTTTGTAGCTTAAGTTTGCTTTAGACCTTTATTTCTATAGAAATGAAGGGTATATATTTTAAAACCTTGGGTTTGTTTGTTTTTTTAATATAATTATATCCTAAAGATTTAAAGTCTATGAATAATTCTTTGTCTCATGGTTCCTGAAAGTAGATATTCAGATATATACCTGCACCCACATTATCTTTCAGTTTTCTTTCCTTGTTAGCAGTAGGGGCTAGCTTTTGGGTGGAGACATTAACGATTTATAGACTCCTCAGGTTTATATTCTTCTGTGGTCCTTTGGGAAGGAAGTTAAGAATGACAGAAAGCTTTCAGGAGAGCCTCATACCAATTCTACGAAAAGTTTGATTGTTTTTCTAAGGAAAGTATGTTTCAAAGAAATTGTATTACCAGAAATGAATTATATCTGACTCAGTTTCATAACCAGTTTAATAACCTATTTTTTAATTTTCTCTTTTTGGTTTTTCATTTTAATTTCATGATTTTCAAATTCATTCAGTTAGCTTTTACTGAACATCTGTTGTGTGTATATGAAACACTCTGCTAGGCACTATCATCAAAATAATCAGTTGGAAGCCATATTTCCAGCTTTATTATTTGGTAGTATTTCTACTTATATTTGATGTTTAGCATATTTAAAATGGCTTAGGTTTAGGATCCTGAGTTTGACATAGTAACAAGCTGTTTTAGTTGCTCATTTAAGATAGATGATAGATTATGGTAGCTCAGCAACTTTAAAATGCCTGGTTAATTATAACATAGCCATTATATAATTAGTATAGAACTTCGTCCTTTAAGGTATACTATGAGATGAAATGCTTCCAAATAATTTTATTAGACATACATTTTAGGAAAACTCTGAAGATATATATTAGGAACTTGTTGCTATAAATTTGGCCTTGACACTCTTGTCTGTGCAATTTTTGCCTATATGTAACTTCGGTTTGTTCCATTTATTTTAATAAATTTTGGGGGGGCATTTTGGGAAGCCACTTGATTTTGTACCTACCTAGTTATCATAAAAAATTAATCTTACTGCTTTTTTGAACATATATCTTTTTTGGGGACCCATAGATCTTTGGCTTTTTAAATTTCTTTGGCCTTTTATTAACCTTTCTCTTTCTTTTCCTCTACCTGTTTTGCTTCCCTTTCACATACTTTTGTTCTTAGTTATCATTGCACAGCTATACAACATCAAATATTTATTTGATTTCCTTAAAATGTTGATATTTTGTATTATTGAGGAATATATCTTATATAATTGAAGATAATTTATACAAATCTGAAAAATTGGCTTTAAAGTGATTGTTGGAATTAAATGACTCATATAGGTAAAAAGAAAGTGTCCCCAGATAAGATGGTTGAAATGCAGGCAAAAATTGATGAGGAGAGAAAAGCACTTGAAACAAAGCTTGATATGGAAGAAGAAGAAAGAAACAAGGCTAGAGCTGAATTAGAGAAACGGGAGAAAGATCTTCTTAAGGCCCAGTGAGTATTACTTAATTGAGTTGGATTCGTGATTTAAATTTCCGGTATTTTGCATAGGATATATGAGAGAGAATTGAATACTAATTAAAAGCTTGATTTTTGTCTCCAGAATAGCTTTTTTGGATAGAGAGTTTTGTTGTATGTGTTCTATTTCCAAAAATTACATCTGTTTTATTATTTCATCTCTATGTAGGAAGAAAATTATCAGTGAATTTGGATGTTATAGATTAAATCATAAGTTAATTTATACTACCCCTGTGATATAATCTGATAGAGTTGTTACATAATTACATCTCAGTTTTGAAATTTCGCATCCAAATACCTATAAAGTTTTGGGAAATGATATTGGTAGAATAGTGAATAATCGATGGTGGTTCTCATTTTTAATCAACAGACAAGAACATCAGTCTTTGCTAGAGAAATTATCTGCACTGGAGAAGAAGGTAATTGTGGGTGGTGTTGATTTGTTGGCAAAAGCTGAGGAACAAGAGAAACTTCTTGAAGAATCGAATATGGAACTGGAAGAACGGAGGAAAAGAGCAGAGCAACTTCGCAGAGAACTTGAGGAAAAAGAGGTAATGTGACTTTCTGGTTTTAGTTGACACTTTTTCCTTAAGTATTTAACTCCTCTAGTGAAAAGCTTTATATCTATCGTCTTTAAGTATAGTGGACATGCAGTGTTACTCTAGTTTCAGATGTACAACTTCAGATGTAGAATGATTAAACTTCTCTATATGTTATTCTGTGCTCACCACAAGTGTAATTGTCATCTGTTACCATATAATCCTATTACAGTATTATGGACTGTATTCCCTGTGCTGTACCTTTCATTCCCACAACTTATTCTGTACCTCCACTCCCCTTCACTCATTTTCCTTTCTCCCCCCAGGCCCAGGCATCAGTTTTTTTTCTATAGTGCTGGGTCTGTTTCTGCTTTTTGTTTGTCTCTTTGTTCATTTGTTTGGTTTTTTAGATTGTACATATAAGTGAAATCATATGGTATTTGTCTTGTATCTATAATCTTAGTAAAATTTTAAAGCAGATCTGTGAATTGTTTTGAAAAATATTAGTTGCCCAAGATTTTTATCATTTGTTAAAGAATTTTTTTTTTTAAGATTTTTATTTATTTATTTATTTGACAGAGATCATAAGTAGGCAGAGTGGCAGGCAGAGAGAGAGGAAGGGAAGCAGGCTCCCTGCCGAGCAGAGATCCCAATGCGGGCTCGATCCCAGGACCCTGGGATCATGACCTGAGCCGAAGGCAGAGGCCTTAACCCACTGAGCCACCCAGGCGCCCCTCATTTGTTAAATAATTAAATTTTCAATTTAATGAAGAAAATTCTGAAGTCTGGGTTTTTTTGTTGTAGCAAGAACGCTTGGATATTGAAGAAAAATATACCAGCTTGCAAGAGGAAGCACAGGGAAAAACCAAGAAATTAAAGAAAGTTTGGACTATGCTGATGGCTGCCAAATCAGAGGTTGGTTTCCTAGAAATTACCTATAAATGTAGCTCTGAATTAAAAAAAACTTTTTTCTTTGAGTAAGTATGATTAAAAATCTTTAAGAGATCTTAACGTATGCTTACAATCTTAAAGAAAAAAACATTTTTATAGCTAAAATTTTAGCTATTAAGCTATAGTGTCTATTTCCAACCTTAAAAACACGGGAATAGACAGTAATGGGTAGTGTCATTCTGTCCATTGTTTGTGAAGGAACTGAGTAAGCTCTTACAGGGTTTCTTAGGCCAGTGCCTATATCAGTTGGAACTGTCTTATATTTAGAATCTTGTTTGCCCTTAATATTTCATTGGTTTTCTGGTAGATGGCTGATCTCCAACAGGAGCATCAGAGGGAAATTGAAGGCTTACTGGAGAATATTCGACAACTTAGCCGGGAGCTCCGACTTCAGATGCTTATTATTGATAACTTCATACCTCAAGATTATCAGGTAAGAGGGAAGTTCTCTGTTTTAGATATTACATCACTGGCTGGGGTGAAGAAATAAGGAATGTAAATTCTAATTTAATTGATGATAAGTATTTACATTTCAGTTGTTGATAGTAAAATTTTCTTGAACTAATGCCATCACATTTCTGCTGTTAATACATAATTCTCTGAGTATATAAGTAAGAATTTCTCAGCCCTTTGGAAGAACCTAGATTTATGTAATTGCATTCAGAATCAAGGTATAGGTCCTATTTTTACATTCAATATAATTAATCCTATAAATAGAATAAACAAAACTCCTTTGCTAATTTTTCTCCCTGCTTATGGATACCAAGTGTGTGTGTGTGCGTCTATGTAGTGTGGTGTATATGATAAAATAAACATGACATAAAATTTACCTCCCTTACCTCCCCGGCCCAGCCCCCTAAAATTTGCCTTTTTAAACTATTTTTAAGAATACGGTTCAGGGGTACCTGGGTGGCTCAGTCAGTTAAGCGTCTGACTCTTGATTTCAGCTCAGGTCATGATCTCAGAGTTGTGAGATTGAGCCCTCCGTCCGGCTCTATGCTCAGCGGGGAGTGTGCTTGATATTCTCTTTCTCCCTCTGCCCTTCCCTCCTCTGTCTTTCTCTATCTCCCTCTCTCTCTCCAAAATAAATAAATCTTGAAAGAGAAAAAAAATAGAATACAGTTCAGTGACATTAAGTATATTCAGTGTTTTGCGATCATTACTGCCATCCATCTCCAGGTGGATGCTGATTCTTAATTCTAGTATAATTTTAAAATCTCAGCCTTTCTTTTTCTTTACTCAAAATTTCCATTTTTCTAGTACATTTTAGTAAACCTTAACATACTGATTTTTCAAAAAATTGAGACTCTATATAGCTTAAAGATTTTTTTCTGAAAATAAGCCTTAATATTTTTTTCCTCTGGATCTCAGGTCCACAGAATTAATTATTGGTTAATGGTGCATTCTCCTTATTGGTCTTTGAGTGACCTGGTTTTATTTAGTTCGTTAGTTTTTGTCTGTATGTTTGTTTTGGTTATTTTGTAGTGAACTTGTCATGAATAACAAAAGCAAATACCATGACAGTGTCCTACTTCTAACCAAATGGTTTCCCTCTTCTGTCTTCCATCCCTTTGCCTCTTCCAACTCAAGGTAACCATCATCCTGAATCCCATGTTCTTCATGTTCTTTCCTTGCTTTTTGTGTAAGAACATAGTTTACTAGCATTTACATGTATTCTTTCAAAGTCTGTACTTTTAAATGTATAAAAAAAGTTATAATGCCATATATAATGTTTTAAGGCATCTTTTTTAACTTAATATATTAATATTTTAGTTTTGTGAATATTTTCCAGTATTTTAATTGTTATTAAATATTAAAAGTAGACCATCTTTGACTCTTAAAAGGAAATGATTGAAAACTACGTCCATTGGAATGAAGACATAGGGGAATGGCAGCTAGTGAGTATTACCTTCTTCCTTTCATGAAATCCTTACGGACTGTTGCCTATGGACTGGATCTGTGCCGGTTACAGGGGCAGAAAGATGGTTCCAAGAATGAATCACATGAGACTCCACAGGAGTGGATAAGATGTTTTCTTAATTAACTATATTGTAACACACAAATTTTTCAGGGGAAATGGTATAGTTTAGGGCTTCATAGGACTGTATGACCTGTAAATCCCGTTCTTTTCCAGCCTTCAAATTTTGAGCACATTTTATGACCGTAACATCAGTATATCTCAAAATAATTTGCCTTATATATAGTGTTAACTGCTAATTAAGACATTTTTCCTTCCTCCCCTTTTTCTTCTTTTTTGAGAAATGTGTTGCCTACACAGGAAATAACATGAGAAAACAGACTCCAGCTCCTGATAAAAAAGAGAAAGATGTAAGAATGCTTTTTTTTTGTTTAAATATAACTACAGTTCCTTTATTAGGAATGTGGGTCACTAAATTGTGTTATCAATATGATATAAATTAATCAGCTCTGCTGAAAAATAGGCAGATCTCCTGGGAAGAGAAGCCCCAGAAGGGTGATAGAAGACGTTTCTGCTCCCCTCAGTCACGAGGGCAGGCTTATGCTTTGTATGACACAAGGGGCATAGCAGCTTCAGAGCAACTCTTCACCACCTCTCCAGGCTGTGGGGGGAATAGTTAGAGACCAGAATGGGTCTGTACTTCTCCAAGCTAGTCCTTGACTTGAATCAGTAAGAGCAGCAGCTATAGGGAAAACAGCAGCAGTTTCCTACAAAGGAATTTATAGTGTGTCGGGGTTTCTTCTTTACCACCCCTTGGTGAATACATTTGAGACAAATGACATTAGCAGAAGATATCCTTAGACATTTCTTTGGTCTTTTGTTCTGCAGGTTTTTTCTAGGAGTTTGTTCGATATTTTACATCTTCCTGCCACGTCTGGTTTTAATCAGTCCTATAAGAGTGTTTTGTGTTTGTTCCTTTACTTAGCCCTTTGAAGTGGACCTTTCCCATGTGTATCTTGCCTACACAGAGGAGAGCCTCCGTCAGTCCTTGATGAAATTAGAGAGGCCACGTACTTCGAAGGGGAAAGCAAGGCCAAAGACAGGGCGAAGGTAAGGATGGCCTTTCAGCACTAGGAAATAGAGGCAGCGGGATATTCAAAGTAGCACATTTAGAGGAAATTTAGTTACGAACTTTGAAGGGGAAAGCAAGGCCAAAGACAGGGCGAAGGTAAGGATGGCCTTTCAGCACTAGGAAATAGAGGCAGCAGGATATTCAAAGTAGCACATTTAGAGGAAATTTAGTTAATGTAATATTTTAGCTCTATTTGCTACATTTTAGATGTATTTAAATAAATATTAGAGTCCTTATGTAGTTATGATTTGAGTAAGTAAAAACTAAAGAATTAAGTCTTCCAACTCCTTTAGCCCTCCTCAGTAGTAGTTTATTTTTAATTTTCTTTGTTATATCCAAATATATTAGAAGTCATCTATTATCTTAATCCCGTAATTCTTTTTTTTTTTTTTTAATATTTTTATTTATTTATTTGACAGACAGAGAACACAAGTAGGCAGAGAGGCAGGCAGAGAGAGAGGAGGAAGCAGGCTCCCCGCTGAGCAGAGAGCCCGATGCGGGACTCGATCCCAGGACCCTGGGATCAAGACCTGAGCCAAAGGCAGAGGCTTTAATCCACTGAGCCACCCAGGCGCCCCTTTATCCCGTAATTCTTAATAGTAATTCTTCCAGTGAGATGCTGATTGATTTGCCTGGTCGACTCCCAAGGTCTTGTACTTGCTGTCTTGCTTTTCTATCAGAAACATTGCCCCAAGAACCTTGACCTTCTCGGTCATCAGTTAAAGAAAATTTCTCTGCCCATCTTTCCCTGTCCTTTGAGTGCCAGTTTTGACTGTTGAGTAGTCTCTATGTATTATAACAAGCCTAGGGAAATCAGGGCTGGAGCTTATTTCTTCTCTCCCTTCCCTATATCAGGTACTATTATGCTTATTTAAACTGATTGTAATAGTTGGGTCTCCTGAAATGATAGGAAACAATAAGCTTATTTATCCCCCTGCCTTTGAGTATAGAAACTTCTGAGTTACATGTAAGATGAAGTTGTATGGTTTTAATACTTTTGTGTTATATCATATCATAGGTATAACCTAACATTTATAAATTTGGTATAGTCAAACTCAGGAGGAATCAGCATTTTAAAAGTGTACAAGGTTTTACCTTTTTTAGCATTTAGGTGCCAGTTGTTAAAAACTTTTCATATGTCAGTGGAAGCCAGGTGTGTAATATTTAGTGAATGAAGAAATCAGAGAAACAGAAATCCCATTAGGTCTTTTTATTTCCTCCATTTTTTATAAAGATATTTTTCTATTAACTCTGTGGTTAACAAGAAAAATTACAGTGCAAGGGTGATGATAAGCGGTAAGGCGGTTGGCCTTGGCATAGGAGAGAAATAGGCAGTGGCTGGGACTGGGGCAAAGTGGAGAGTGGTCTGTCTGAAGTAAGTGGCTACTACCCTGTTCCTAGTTAGTTTGGGGAATAAAGGGCCTGTTGTTTCTGGATCTTCTTGTTTCAAAGGAGGAGCCAGAAATCCAGATTATTTACATATTTCATAGTTTTTAGTCACTCTTTTTTTTAACCACAAGGACCTAAAACAAACAATTTGATAAGCATTCAGAATGCTCACTTAAAAATATTTATTTTGTGGTTTTACATAAAAAAATTCACCTACATTAATGAGCCACATTTATTCTCTGCATACCAGAATTAGCCTTCTGTATTACGAAAACAATAGATCGCCGTAAACATAGGTAAATATACATAACATAAGGCTTATTGGTATTGCATTACTTTACCTGATAATGTTCAATGGGATATCCTCATTAGAAAAGCACAGTTCAGTGTGCCAAGCAAAACTCCAGTGAACACAGAACATTCATGTGCACATCATCTGTAAGGTGTTACTTCAGATGATTTCTGTCTCTTTTTTTCACTGAATGAATCTGTACCTTCAGCGTGCCGCATAACAGATAATCAAGGGATTTGGGTCTGACAAGCATGCAGCCCACTTGGCTTGGCCTGTCTAGTCCAGTTTTAGAAGTTTTCATCCACTCAATCCCTTACATGCTGGTTGAGAGTGTGAAGTGCCGTGCTCCTGCTCCTACTTTAGGCTACTTCCCCTGGCCTAAAAAGGTGGGCTTTAATTGATCTCTTAACATAGTCAGACATGGCAAACTTTGGCCTGTTTTTAGACCTTATGGCCACCCTGTATTACCTGCTACCTAATGTAAAGTGTTTGCATTCAGTCTTTTAGGAAGGCATTCATGTTTTCTTTTTCTCTCCTCCAAACAGAAAGCGTTCTGCAAAGCCTGAAACTGTAATTGACTCTTTACTTCAGTAAATGTTACAGACTTAAAGTCACAATAAAAATTAGTGATAGTCTTATGCCTGGACAAAATCTTAAAACCCTGAAGACTATTCTGTAATTTCAAATAATGGAAGCTGTAAGTCATGGAGTAAGACTGGAACTAATGAATTGCCTAGTAAGTCTTAGTATACATATTAATGTCATATTAAAATTGTACAACTGGTAATTCTTCAAATTGTCATATTGTGCTCCAGTTTGTACTGTGCCGGCAAGTTGGGGGAGGAGCTCATACTACAGAGAGTTGCAGTTTAAATATATACATAAATCTGCTAGTGATTTATTCAACTGCTGTAATAGGTAACTAGATAGTCAAAATAGAAGAAAAACGTAAGCCCTGTTTTGCATACAGAAAGTAGCAGATCTCATTGTCCTGTGTTGTGCTGTCATATATGAATGTGTGGGCTACATATCTAAGACATTATTTGATCCTAATACCCGCCTGGCCTGTTCAAAAATGTTCTAATTTTTATACTAATATCCATTTTGTTTTAAGTATAAGATAACTCCTCTTACTGATCTTTAGAAAATTTTATAATTCAGCAGTCACTCTTTAGAAGTATACATGTTTAAAATACAAAAGCTGGAAATATGTTTCTTCTGGACCTCTTGACCTTTTTTGCCTCTTCATGTCAAATGCACCTTTTTTGTTCTGGTTTTATGTTTTCTTGAAGCATTGAATTTGTATGTAGATAGGAGTCAGAATTGCAGAAAATTAAGCTAATATTGGTCACTGATCTTTGCCCATATGTGTATATTTTCTAAAATTCACTTTGAAGTGTGACTAATGGATGCTTGCTTTCTTGTGTCTGAGTTTTAAATTGTGTTGGAAATTGCTTTGTATCTCCCAACTGAGAAAGGTCTCCATTTTTCACAAAATGCAACCAAAGCAGAAAATATATATGTCTTTTAATTCTTTGGCTTTAAAACAATTTGTTTTGTTTTTATTCCTATTTTATAAAAAAGAAAATATTTTTCCCTGAATTTCTTTTATTGACAACTCCCAGTTAGAGTATATTCCTCTAAAAATAAGAAATTTTATTTTATAGTAAATAAGTTGTAATAGAATTGTTCTTGTGTTAGCTGCTTACAAAATGTTAAATTTTTTGTAAGTTTAGCTACTCTTAAACCACTTAATATTATATCTTTTATGGGTTTTAAAATTATGTAATCAGCCCTGAAGTCCATTGGTTGCAAGTTTGAGACTTCAAGTAAGTATTTACTAAGTGAACAGTATTTTAGTAAGTTTGGTTAAATTTTGGTTTGTAGTCACAAAGCTGTGTACAGAGTGCGGGTGAGCAAAGGTGGCGTACTTGTGAGGTGGTGGTAAAAATATGTCACTAAATTTAAAGTGCATCCCAAAGGTGGTGTACTAAATGTCCTGCGTATAGTGAATATTTTCTAGGTAGTAAGAATTGCATTTAACTGGATATTTTCTAGGTAGTAAGAATTGCATTTAACTGGCAGCATTTTCTTTGTAATGTGTAAGATAGAAGTTTATGACTTCCTTGGGACATTGTTTAAGTACTGTGAAAACTAGAGGTAAATTTGTGTCTTGTAAAACTTTGTGTGCACAGAGTATCTTGGCAATTGTAGATGCACATTGAACTATTAGTAATTGCTCTAAAGAAATCTTAATTTTGCCAGTAGAAAAAACAGATGCCAACTTCTTTTTAAAAGTCTTTATTTCTAGCCTTTAACCATCCAGTTAATAGGAAAGGAATGACTTTGTTTTTATTTGAGTTGACATCGTGTTAAATTAGTTTCAGGTGGGCAACATAGTGATTCACCTGCTCTGTTATGCTGTGCTCACCACAAGCGTAACTCCCATCTGTCACCACACAGCGCTCTTAAAATATATTTGATTGTATTTCCTTTGCTGTGGGATAGGGGTAACTTTTGCTTTAAGCTTATTTAAAACATAGGACATTCAAGCCAGTATGTTAGATTTATTTTTCTGTACCACTTCTGCTGCAGTAACAAAAAGAAACCTGTAAAAAGTCAAAGCCTTGAGGAATTTACAAAACAGGCCGCTTTATTTATTTACTTTTTAAACATTTACATTAGAACTGATTATACCTGATGTATTTTACATATTCATTTTATGAAATACCAAAACAAGATATTCAAGTCAGGCTTGAATATCCATATGAAAACGTGGGATACTGACTTTAGAGCTATTTGTTTAGCTTTAATCATAGCAATTCTGTTTCTTCATGTGTGCTGTGTCTCTGTCCATAAAATGAAATATTTTGTAACTTCAGTGTTAATTTAACGAAAGGATATGAAGATAAAGAAACCTCATTATTTGAAATAAATAGGCAAATTTTAAATGAGTGTCACATATAAATAGGTTGTTGAGTGCGTATTTTCTCTTTAATTTAAAAAAGTAAGTTTATTTATTAAAAGGAGCCTTGGTAGAATGTGAATTGTGACATGTTCTTTAATAAACCCTGTTTTAAAACCTCAATTATATATACTAATAATTAGAATATCAAAATATAGTAGTACCCCCCATTCTTATTTAGATTCTTCTAAAATAAAAGCTTAATCAAGGTATGGGGGTGGGGCTTGCATCTTGTGTTTATCTGGCAAGTAGAGTCCATTTGCCAAGGTAGGTCTTCTTTTTTCTGGAAAAAGGGGACCTTTTTTGCAGCAAGAAATTTAAGATTACCTTGGGGGAGGGAGGCAGTGCTGCTTTATCTGTAACATGTTTTTAAAAGTTATGATTATGGATTTTGGGTTGTTGTTTTCAGTCTTTTAAAAATATCTTTCCCTTTAGCTCTTATATTAAGGGAAATCCCTCTCTTTCTTACAGAGCTGTGAATTAAGGAATGGGTAGAGTTTACACTTAAGCACGCTAGTGTCTGCCCAGTTCTTAGTGTATACATTTGTTTTTCTTTTTAGTGATTCTTTGTTCTTAAAATGCTACTAGAAAACATAGATCTTCCTAGTGCCTTTCAACTTATACTGTAGTTTGATTTAAATCATTAATAACTTCAGTAGGATTACTATAATACTGTATACTGGCCAAACTTGTAAATCTTATAATGAGTTCGTTGCATTAATTTCAAAAGCCACAGCTTCATTGTATTTTATGTATAAATTGTATTTGTTCAAGTTGTATATATTGATATTGTATGTATACATGCAGCATGGTTAAGTTAGAAATAAAAATCTTTACCTAATACCTGTAGTGGTGGTCTGCTTCTTTCCTGAACTGTCTTGTGTTTATGTCCATCCTGCTATTAGTAGGTATGGTCTTTGTGCTTGGTATCTGAATTTTGTATAGCTGAGAGATCCCTATGTCATTTTATACCCCAAGCATTTCATGTTGTGAGTCTTGAAACAGAAATCATTATGAAACACAAACCTGGGAGAAAGGTTTTAAACTGTGCTTCTTCTGGGGCACCTGGGTGGGTCAGTTGGTTAAATGTCAGCCTTCAACTCAGGTCAGGATCCCAGGGTCCTGGGCTCCCTGCTCAGTGGGGAGTCTGCTTCTTCCTCTCCCTCTGCTCTCCATTTGTGCTTGCAGTCTCTCTCTCTCTCTCTCTCTCTCTAGTGTTCTCTCAAACAAATAAAATCTTTTTTAAAAAAGTAAAATGTGCTTCTAATTTACAGCATTTATTTTTGGGGTGCCTGAGTAGCTCATTCATTTAAGCGTCCCACTCTTGATTTTCGCTCATGTCATGATCTCAAGGTCATGTGATGGAGCCCTGTGTTGGGCTCTCTGCTGGGCATAGAGCTTGCTTAAAATTCTCTTTCCTTCTCCTTCTGCCCCCCCACCCACACTGCATTCTTTCTCTCTTAAAAAACAACAACAACTTATTTTACCAAAAATATTTTTATCCAAATCTTGTTATCCTTTTCACTTAGTATTTGAGAACAGAAACTTAAAGAGGCGTGTATATAAAATATATCTGACTAAAAGGTAAAAGGAGACATTTCTTAGTGCTAAGATACCGTGATCTCTTTCAGAAATTTTGAATGAGCTTAATCTGCAAAACAAAACATTGCTTGAATTGTTAATTATGTATTCTTGTAACAGATGTTTATTAATTAGCAGGCTCCATCCTGGGTGGCCTTAAGAGAGTCACGGCAGACACTGAGAAGTTTTGATTCGTCAGCAAGTCTCAGAGGACTTAAATGTGCTTTTTGCATAGGAGACTCCTCTGGCCCTTTTGGGGCTTGCTCTCTTCCTCTTCCCAACTGCTAACTTAGGTCACACTCCTACAGTGTGTGGAACATGAAAACGAGATGAAAGGCCTGCCATGGCCTAAGCAAGAGAATAAATAGTGCCGCCTTCGCATCCTCTGCCCATCCTCCCCAGCCGAGTTTTGGAGCTCCGACACTTTCACCAAGCCGTACCACTAAGGTGCGCCCGCAGGAAACCCGTGTGGTCAGGATGCTGCTGAGGACACTGTCTCCCAGGGAAGACCCTGGAGAAATCTCTCTTAAAAAATCAAGTACAAGAACAAAACAAAGCAAAAAAGTTAGCCGAGGACCAGCCTAGGGGACCACAGTTAGCCAGGGCTTGCCAGAACTGTCCTGAAGCCACAGCCTAAACTTAAAGTGTGTTGGAGGAGCCTCTAAACACATTTGTTACAACAGTAGCTGAATGTCTCACACTTAGGCTGTTTCATTTGCAAAGCAAATCAGGTCTTCAGTCCTCCTTCAGAAGTTGAACAAATGTGTGGGAAAATGATTATGAAGAGGCTACTTCAAAAAGAACCTGTTTCCTCTCAGCATTTATCTTGGGCTTCCTGTGACCCAATCTTCAAGTTACTTTTATCAACGTTATCAGAACATCACTTTGTCTTACCCAAACACGTTTATGGCTCTGACTAAAGAATATGACAGATCACACATTCTTCCACACCTGCTCCCCTCCCCCACTCCTTTTCAGAGGGCTGGGGAAATTTTAGTTTTTAATCAAAGGCTTTATTTCTCCAGTGGTACAAAGGAATTTAACTGGGACTTTACAACTGCATAAAATACTTCTCGGAGTTGATGCTAATCTTAGTGAGAGGATATTGCCCAACCCAACCTAAAAGTACCAGAGTCATTACAGAAATATTATGTTGGCCTTGATTTCTACTCCATCACGAATTGTGCCACTCCGTCACTGGAGTCTTCTGTGTTCACTGTGTGCCTACGCGGTACTAGGTGCCCACACGGTACTGGGTAGAAGGTTTCTGCAATGCTCACAGCCTCCCTCAGGAGGGAGAAGTGACCCTGGAAATGAGAATGCCAACGCAGCACATTGAGGGCTGTTGTTCAGGTGTGGGAATGGTGAGCTGCCAGACCCAGTGTTCTTCCCAAGCAGCTAAGATGGTATCTTGCACATATCTACCTGACCACAAGGTCAGAAGAGGCTTCTTCCCAGGGGAAGTGCTTTTGGAGATGTTGCAACAAATTGGGTAAAGCATGCTGGGCAGCAGGAGTAACATGAATTTGGCTTGCTGAGGGCATAGGTAGGATGTTGGACATAGGGCAGAAGGCCATCGGGACAGATGAGCTTGAAAAGGAAAGTGATAGGCCAGGACCCTACTGTGAAAGAGTTTTCCGTAGGGAATGGAAAGCCACAGAGGGATTTGAAGTGGGTCCCTCACATCATTTGTGTTGTAGAGAAATAGCTTGTGGAAAGGCTGTGAAGGAATAGCTAGATGGAGGCTGGGACAATGGTGATGTGCATACCTGGGCCCTGGAGGCTCGCTTGGTCCTGAGCCAGAGGAGCCCAGTGCCGTCTTCTCAGCTGGCTCCCTCGCTATCTTTACTCAGGTTGCCTAGCAGGTACCCAGATATGCCTCCAGCCCACAAAACATCATGTGTTAGGTTTAGCACTGGCCAGTAAGAAATAGGGAACAGAGGGTTAAGTGCCTAAAGTGCAGCTAGGAGAAGCTAACTGGAAGGCTGGATGAGAAGCACTGCACTGTGGAGAGCTGAGGAGAAAATGAGTATTGGGGCAAACCCAGTTAAGAAAATGCTGGGCATGATCGCGAACTAGGGTTTAGTTCTCCACCTGGAAGCGGAATTCCAGCTGGAGCTGATGAATTGAACTCAGGAATCCACTCCAGGAGCAGAGAAGATATGTGCCTTGCTCTCCATGGAAGCTGGTAGGAACTGAGGGTCTCGCCTTGTGTGCTGTTAGGCTGGAGGTACTGTGCTATGTGAGAAAGGTGCTCACTGCCCTCTGCCCTGAAGTTCCCCATTCTCAGATGATTTGGGCACCCTGAGAGGCTCACCAAGATAACATGTGGGGGAGGGTCACTGGCGTGGACCAACCAGGAGCAACAAGAGTCGTACCCCCCCCCATGCATTCCCAACTGTGGTCCAAGAATGTTCAATAAAAGACATTCAACCATAGATTTGAGTGAAACATGTTTTCTTCGTTCATTTATTCAGTAAGTGCTTTTTTAGCTACTAATGCCAGAGATATATTCATCGGCAAAAGGTGTAGATGGCTGATGGCAGGGAGGGAGTGGTTCAGACGTTGTTGTGTGTCACTAGGCCAGGCAGAGACATGTCTATCCCCTTCCCCCTGAAACATTGGCTGCTGCCCAGCTTCCTAAATGAATGTGCTTAAATGACGATTGTCTCAGTTTTCACTTAATCCCCGTTTCTTTACTTATTCTTTTTATGTGTGTCTTCGGTTCATGTACTCTCGCTCTCTGGGTGCGCTCAGGGGCTTATTATTGGGTGTTTCCATACAGAGCCCAGAACCACCCGTCCGGAAGTAAATAGAACTGTTAGTTGCATCGTAACCATCGAAACTAAGCTTATGACAGACCTGCCTGGAGCCCGCCTGTCCTTCCGATGGCCCTTTGTAAATCTTCCTTCCCAACAATCTTTCCTCTTACCATCCTGGCCTAGTACACAAATATAACCCACAACTCATATCCTGTGGCAGACTACAGCTCACATTAGCCATTGTATGCAAATGAGTATCAATCAAAGAAGAAAGGAAACTAAAGTACTCAGCTTGGCCTTAGAAGGCTCCATGACTCTTAGTTACTTGCTGCCCTTGGCATGCTGGTATTTTATGTGGGCAGGGTGAAACTGGCTGTGGTCAGGGTGAGAATTTAAGCTTTTGATTTGTTCCCTTATTTTGAAAGGGTTAAAAAGATGTTACATGTTTTGGTATAATTTTAGTACTAGTATTAATTTTTGTCACATACGTGTAAGCGAGGATGAAACGCGAGCGCTCATTCACTGTTACTAGATCCATATTCTTGCAGAGAGCATGGCTTCAAAAGGCAAGTTTCAACAACTTGCCACTGTCTGTGTTTACCCTCTTTTTTTTTTTTTTAAAGATTTTATTTATTTGACAGAGATCACAAGTAGAGAGGCAGGCGGGCGGGGGAGCAGACTCCCTGCAAAGCAGGGAGCCTGATGTGGGGCTCGATCCCAGGACCCTGAGATCATGACCTGAGCCGAAGGCAGAGGCTTAACCCACTGAGCCACCCAGGCGCCCCTTGTGTTTACCCTCTTAATTAAAAAAAATAACAGCTTTATTAAGTTATGTACTATAAGTATACTCATATACTATCAGATTCATCTTTCTCAAGTATACAACTCTGGATTTTCATATATCCACAGAGTTACACAGCTGTCACCACTATCTATGATGAGAACATTTTCCTCTCCCAAAAGAAGCCCTGTGTCCATTAGGAGTCGCTCCCTATTCCTCCATCCCCCCCAAGCCCCTGGCAACCAGTATTCTACTTTTTACCTCTATTGTTTTTTCTCCAAATTTTTATTTAAATTCCAGTTAACATATAGTGTAATATTGGTTCCAGACATACAGTTTAGTGATTCATCACTTAAAATGTGCAGTTCTCATCACAACAACTGCCTTCCTTTTTTTTTTTTTTTAAATTTATTTGACAGAGATCACAAGTAGGCAGAGAGGCAGGCAGAGAGAGAGGAGGAAGCAGGCTCCCCACTGAGCAGAGAGTCCGATGTGGGGCTTGATCCCAAGACCCTGAGATCATGACCTGAGCCGAAGGCAGACACTTAACCCTCTGAGCCACCCAGGCGCCCCAACAGGTGCCTTCCTTAATGCCCATCACCCATCTGGTCCACTCCCCACTCCCAGCCCCTCCATCAACCCTCAGGTTGTTCTCTGTAGTTAAGAGTCTCTTAAGGGTTGCTTCTCTCTTTTTTTCTCCTCCCCGTGTTCATCTGTTTTGTTGAAAATGGCAAGATTCCATTCTTTTTGATGGCTGAGTAATATTCCATTATGTATCATTTGTGTGTGTGTGTGTGTGTGTGTGTAAAATCTTTTACAGCCTAGTGTTTGCAAGACTCATCCATATTACAGTGTGTATCGGTACTTCATTTCTTTTTATTGCCAAGTAGTATTTTGTTGCATAGGAATACCACACTTTGTTTATTCTTTGATCAGTTGATTGTCTTTTGGGTTGTTTCTACTCTTTTGCTATTATGGATAACGTTGTGATGAACATCAGTGTAGAGTATTTTGTGCGGATATAAGTTTTTAGTTTTCTTGGGTAGATACCTAGGATTAAATTTGCTAGGTCGTATAGTAACTCTGTTTAACCTTTTGAGAAACTGTCAAACTGTTTTCTGAAGGGGCTGTACCATTTCCCTATCACACCAGCAGTATATGAGGGGTCCAACTTTTCTACATCTTCGCCAATACTTGTTAACATCTGTCTTTTTAAGTTTAGTTCTTTAATTTTTAAAAACATTTTCTCATTTATGCACATGGTCACAGACTTAACATGGAAAGCCAACAGTCTTCTGTCTTGCTTTCACCAATCCTTATTCCAAGTCTTATTCTCAACAAACCATCTTCCCTTTTTTGTTTGTAGTTTTTATGGTGGCTACTAGCCTAATTCCAAAGCTAAGATTTCTCAATTCACTTACTGTGGGTTTCTCCCCCCCAACACTTTTTGTCATGAAAACTTAAAAATGTGCATAAAAGCAGAGGGTAGAACAATTAGCTCCCATGTACCCATCCCCAGCTACCACAGCCATCATCTAATGACCACTCTTTCCAACTATTTTTTGATTTTCCAACGTTAGATATTATGTGTTTAAATTTACCTATTGAAAAGTGAGGGTTTATCTCATTTATCCTACCCCTTCCAAATTTTTTATACTAAATTATTTTTAGGCCTTGTATTACCTGTAGAGTTTTGAATACTTAAATCGCTTGTTCTTACTCCATCACCCTTAGACAGTGTTGTTCAACTAATCCCTTTCCCAAGTGAGCTGGGGGTATTAGTGCCCTAACTTTCTTTTCTTCTGCTTTTACCTGTCAACCTTTTTCAGCTGTACATTTTTTTTTGTAGAGCCTTTTGATTTTTTTATTACTCAAAAAAGCTTTATTTTTTTTTATTTAGCTTTCTGACTCTGTGCTCATGCTTTCAACACTTTGACAACGATTTTCTGTGCCTCGATAATTAAAGCACGCTTGATCCTGTCATGAACACATTTAGCACACATGGAACCACCATAGGCCCTGCTGACGTGTTTTTTCGTTTTTTTGTTTTAAAGATTTTATTTATTTATTTGACAGACGGAGATCACAGGTAGGCAGAGAGGCAGGCAGAGAGAGAGAGAAAAGGAAGCAGGACCCCCACTGAGCAGAGAGCCCAATGTGGGGCTCGATCCCAAGACCCTGGGATCATGACCTGAGCCGAAGGCAGAGGCTTTAACCCACCCAGGTGCCCCTGTTTTTTTGCTTTATACAATCTCATAAGGACTTTAATTTCTCTCTGCTTGAACTCCTCAAAGTCAGTCTGGGCCCACACCACATACAGATTTGGTGCTTTCCCAACTTTCTTGGTCTAAAGGTAAACAATTCTATTACCAGAGGTTTGGGACAGCCCAGTTTTGGTAGAGACGGTATTGTAGGACAACCTACGATGACCTGTCAAACGCTGGACCGGTCTGAATGCCTACAGATGCTGTCCCCGGAAGAGGCAGCTGGACCTTCTATAGGATCAGGTTGATAGCATTCACAGTCTTCTATAATTACAGCAGGTTGTCTGTGCTTTGTCTAGTTGTTGGTTCTAAGACTTGAAAATCAAGGGAATTTACATTATCAGGACTTTAAATCTTGTTCAGTGCAGAGCCATGTAGTGTGCTGGAGTTCCATTCCCCACTGCACAGACTCAGTGTGACAGCTATGGGCCAGTGGGGGAGGATTGTTCTAGGCATCTAGTTAACAGCTTTTTTTTTATTCAGCATTAGTGGGTAGTTAGTGGTACTCATGGACCCAGTGTGCATGCTCTCCTATCATGTATGTCCTGTGTGACCTCATATTCTCTAATCACTTTGTGCATAACATCCCCATCTGGAAGGGGAACTCCTTGAGAGGGGAACAGTCTTTCTTCTTTTACTTCTATACCAATTTTAGTCTCCTAGTAAATTAAATTGGTTTCCCCAAAAGTTGTCCAGTAAATAGAGCCAATGCCATTGAAGTGACATCCATGCTGTTAGATTCTGCATATACTTTATTTTATAATTTATAAATACATAAATATTTTAAAAATAAAGCTATTAAAAACTCATAAATTAAAATATTCAGCTTCAGTGCCTGTAGTATTTTTGTTGCATGATCACTTTTAGCCTTTCCAAGAAGTCTTTCAGTGTACTCTTCTTGACTTCATTCACCGAACAGGTCTGCAAAGGAAACATTTCATTAGCTTTCATTGCTAAGTCACTGAGTCTGTCTTTCATGGCTGTCCACTTGAGTCAGGTCTTCTCTGACACTTGCCACCCAGACCGTTCTTTCAAACAAGCAGGGCCTCCGGTCTAGTCTGATTGGGAGTCTGTCTCTGCAATGAGGCCAGCACGGTTTGCTCGTCTTCTATGCGTGCTAATAAACCCCTAGAAATGGTCACTAACTGTGTACCTTTGGGGGTGCCGTGGACTGGAGAGGTGTGCCACAGCTAGCTTCTGCCTAGGGATCTAACATGAGGGGGAGGCTCAGACCTGCCTGCTGCCATACTAGGCCTTCTGCGTGGCCACCTGGACTGCGGAGAGAGAGATTCATTCCATTAGCCCTCCTGCCCATAAAGAGCAATCCTCCAGCTTGACAGCACCTTGGGTAAAAAGGATTCCAGCTACCTACCCCAGGTCACTGCTTTAGTCTGGACCTCAGCTCTGTCAGTTTATTAATTACATTGCTTAGGATGAACTACTTCATTTATAAAAGCTTCACTTTCCTCTCTTGGTAAAAGGGGACAATTGTGCCTACTTTATAGGATAATTAAAAGAATTAAACAGAACAAGTGCAGTGTCAGATCCCTATTCCTTTACCTTCCCTTAGAAATCGGGTGACAGGCTCAGCAAGGGGATGAATTTTCCCAGTTCTTCCACTTGGCACTAGATAACATCTATTCTGGGCTCTTCTTCTTTCCTACACTATCAATTGTCCCCTCCCTACTGGACCATTCCCCGGTGTATTAACATGCTGGATACATGCCCCACCTCAAAAGAACTTCCTTATTCACTCCTGTTCTTCGTCTCTTGTTCTGTTTCTCTGCAGTCTAATAGCAAAACACCTCAAAAGAGTTTTCTGTACTCACTGCCCCTTTCTTTTCACTCCCCACTGGTATTCTCTGTGGAACGTGTTCCAGTCAGGCTATCATTCCAGATCCTTTGGCCATTCTCATCTTCATCTGACCTGACCTTCCAATAACCTGTGACACACTGGATCTCTCCTTACTAAGAGCTTCTTCACTTGCTATCTGGGGCACTACACACCCTTTAGTTTCCTCCTACCTCACTGGCTACTTCTCAGTCTCTTTTACTGGACCTCTTCTTCCTAACCCCTGTGAGAGTGCTTCTGGGCTCAGTCCTCAGTCCTTGAATTGCTCTATGTCATTCAGATCTAGGACTTTAAATAACGTCTTTCTGAGGACTCTTGATTTTATATCACAAGTTCTGACCTCTCCCCAAAGGCTCAGACTTTTCCTACGATCTCAGCATCTCCCCTTGGCTATCCAAGAGGTACCTCAAACTTAGCATTGATAAATTGAACTCATGATCTTGTGCTCAGCCTCCAGCTCTGCTTTGCGCCCAGTTTTCTAGGCACCAACCATCTCCCAAAAGACTCAGGCTAGGAACCAAGAGGCCACCTTTTACTCATTCCCTCACCCCTCACAGTGGGTCTTCTGGCTCTATGTATAGTTACATCCCAAATCTAATGTTTATTGCTCCCAGTCTGTTGAAATCACTATTACCTCCAACCTGGATTACTGTGATGGCCTCCCAGTAGGGTAGCTTGCTTCTATGCTTAGCACTAGTCAATTTACCACACAGCAGCCAGAGTGATCATTTTAAATTACATAAATCAGACTGTAGTCTCTGTTCTGCTCAAACCCTGTGGGTGAATCCTGCCACACTTAGGGTAGAAACCAGAGACCATGTGTGATCTACTAAAATCCCCGTTGTTCAATCTGATACAGCCACCCTGGCTTTCCTACTGATCTTTGAACATGTGAACTTCATTTCTACCTCAGGGCCTTCACACAGCAATTTCCTCTGCCTGGAATGTTCTTTTTCCAGTTAGTCATGTAGCCTGCTCCTTCACTTAATTCAAATATTTGCTCAGATAATGTCACCAACTGTCAGCCCTCTCCCTCATGACCCCTATATTCTTTATTCCTTTATTTTTCTTCATAGCACTTATCACTACTGGACATAATACTACATGCTTGTTTGCTTTTCTAACTCCCCCACTAGAACATTCTGTGAGAGTAGGCACTGTATCCCTAGTGTCTAGAACAGCACCTCGCACTCGTTGCCAAGGCAACGAGTGGGTTAATTAATCAAGGGTATTAAGACTCTTAAGGAGGACCGGTTAGAAGTTAGGCTGCTGTCTGTCAGGAACCAAGTGGTTGGCATGATTGAGCTTACCGTGTTTGCCATGTTCCTGAGGTTCCTGTGAAGTCCTCTGAGCAATCTGTTGGAGCAATTGTGTGTAGAGAGCTGCTGAAGCACAGTTGCAGCTCTGCAGAAGATTTCCTTCTCACTTGTGTTCTAGAAAGAGAAATGCCACAGTTAGCTATATGCCAGCTCTATCTGGGACATGACTGTTTTCCCTGTGATTGCTTCTTTTCAGGAGGGCAAGTAGAGAAAGTGAGTTTTCTCACTGTGGATCAGGTATTCAGATATTCCCTTCATGTGAATGAAGGCTGCTGGCCTCAGTAAACCACCCCTTCCCATTACCTACAAATGCAGCAAACTTCTCTTTTCCCTTAGATGGTTATGCTGAAAGGCTACCTGAGTAAAGGCACTCAGCTTAGTAAATGACAGAGTGGGGGGTTTAAGTCCAGAAACATCCATCTCTGCCCATGATCTAGGTCTGTTTCTCTCTACCAGACAAGCCTATATTAGCTTGCCATCAGATTGTGCTCTGTCTCATTGCTGTAAGGTTTTAAAGTCCAGGTTTCCGTGGAAATCCTACATGCTTATTGAATAAATGAGTGCCCATCCTGTGGCCTGGATGTTGGTGCTTTGAGCCGTGCTCTCCATTTAGCCTACCCCATGGTGGGAGATGGCAGCGTGTGCAAAGCTCAGAGTCCATGTAAGGAGAGGAGACATCTGCACATAGAGCTGGAGAGGTGTGCCAAGATTAGGGCTAGGTGCAAGATCAGAGGAAACTTCTGGGAAAGGGTGCGATTGAGCTGGACTATGGACACAGCTTCTGGAAGAGGCCTTTGACCTAGGAAGTGCAATGGCAGAACCTCTATGGAATGGAGCTGCCAGCCCAGATATGTGTTTGGCCACATGGCTCTTCCTCTCTTAGAAGAGGGAATGTACAGGTGGGAAAACAGCTCTTTTGGGAAACTGGGAGAGGTATTGTGACTCAGTCTGAATCAGGCCTGGTGTGTCCTCTCACTTTGCACTGAAGAACAAAGTCATGGAGTGTGGAGAGTGGTCTTAGCTTGAGCCTGATCCAGCTCAGATCAAGCTGTCTCCAGCCTCTGTGAGGACATGCTTTAGTCCCTTGCCACCCAAAGTGTGGTCCAGGAAGCAGCAGCACGGACATCATCTGGGAGCTTGTTAGAAATGCAGAATCACATGCCTGCCCCCTAGACCCCCTGAGTCACAATGTACATTAACATAAACCAACAGGGGATTTAGATGAGAAGTACTGTCGGGGCAATTTTTAAAGTTCTTGCATATTTTTTTTCTGATTGTTAAAGTAATATATGTTTACTGCAAAGATAATATGTATTCAGCAAAAATGCATTCTCTCAATCCCAACAACCAGAGATAAATGTTGGTATCTTGATAAATATCTTCTCATTTTAAAAATACTTCTTTAAAAAAATGAGGACCAACTGTTGATCTGTTTTTTTAGCCTTTTAACACAATACATAGTACAAGCGTTAAGTCATTGAGTAGTATATAAGAACACGGGATTGAGAGCTGCATGGGAGCCCACGTGGCATATTTGTACCACAATTGGGTAGTAAAGTAAAGTGGCAGTGAGTCATTTGTGTAAATCTTTGTGTTCATCTCTAATTTCTTTAGGCTAAATTCTAGAAGTGCATTTTATATTTTAGGGGTTTTTCCAGGAAGATCTAGACCTAGACTGAGGTACTAGAACCCTAGGCTACAAAAACTTCCCTGTTCCCTTGTGGGCCTTGATGGCCCATTGGCAAGGCCTTTGGAAGGACATGCACTTAATGAACCAGCTAAGAGCTCTCCTGGGCTCTGATTGTAGTTGGAAGTTTAAGAGCAACACCAGTGTCTCGGCTGTGAGAGTCAAGAAACCCCATCAGTCTCCATATCTTTGGAGCTTAATGGGTGAGCAGAAGTGGTGAAGCCAAGCGGGAAGGCAGACACTAGCTGGCTGTGCACATCTAGGCAGATAACTGTGCTGCTGGAGAGAGAACAATGAGGTTCAAGAAGACCAAGAAGAGCCCCTTTGCTTATTTTTTCATCAAAATCTCATGCGACTTTTCTGAAACTTTGGCTTGGAGCCTAGAAATTAAACTGCCTCAGTTTTGAGTATATGGCCTTATAATACAGGAAAACACCCTCTAGACAGATTCTTCTAAGGTGTTTCTAAAGGCAATTAGGATAAAATAGGAATTGAAAAGAGTTTAAATCAAATGGAAAAAAACTTTAAAAGAACCAACTCTCCAGGCAGTTTTTGTGAAGAACTTAAAGTTTTAGTTCCATTGGAATTGCAGCTACAGGGTCCTGCACCGTACTGATGGCTGCCAGTCTGCTCGTCCAGCCTTCACTGCGCGAGGGTGTCCTTGCTCGGGCGCACACTCTGATGGCCTAGCGGACCTTTCAGTTAAGGGTTGAAAAGGGGAACTTAGGCTTATGCTAGAAAGAAGCCCATTTATCAAGGTAACATTGGCAAAGGGTAGAACAGCACCTAGGGCTTCTCCTGTGGCAGAGACGCTGTTAGATTTCTAACATGGTTCTTGACTAGCTTCACTTAGGGCCATAAACATCTAGTCCTCATCATCTTGTACTCATTATCCCCACCTCGGCCCAAATTTAGTGAGCCAGTGCTATACATGAGAAAGTCTTTTACTTCTACTTAGGAAAAAAAAAAAAAAAAAAAGAATTTGAGGGTTGGCAAAGAACTCTGAGGGATCATGATTCGAGCTCTCTTTATGAAAGGTAGAAATACCTCCCACTAATGGTCCACCCAAGAAATCCGTCATGGACCGGCCAGCTTGCTTGTTTTCCACTTTGCTCTTTCTTAGACCACCTTAGTTTCAGAGATACTGGGCAAGCATTGCCTGTGAAGTCCAGGACTCAGATCCTCACTGTCTCCAGCAACTGCCAAGAACAGGATCCCACCTGACTTGGAGGTAATAGAATTCTTGATCCCCCCAAAGAAAGAAAATTGATACATTGGATTTTGGAAAGGTGTCCTTCTTTGGGAACACAAGGAAGTAACTTTTCCTGCCACATAACCTCCTTGGTGGGTTTTGAAAATAACAGCCTTTCCTTTTTCTGTAACATCTGTAATATTCCTTATACTGTAATATCTTTCTTTATTCTGTAATATCTTGGAGGGAAAGAAAGAATGGAAGGAGATTGGTAATTCAGGAGGAATAGAAGCAGTTTGAGGAAGGCCAGTGAGACAGGAGGAGAGAAGGACTGCGAGGACTTGCTTCAGCAGATGCCTACCCATGCAGTGAGAGCCGATGTGATAACTGATGAAGAGGATGGCCAGGAACAATAGAAAGGGGGTGCGGCCTGGCCTGCACCTTGGTGAGGATGAGTCTTCTAGAACTGGCCCAGACTGGAGTCACAGAGAGTTGGATCCTTTCTAGCCACCGGTCCCTTCTTAGAATTACTGCTCCTCTATAACCAGTTTTTGCCTTTAACCAAGAGTTATATCATTTTACAGTAACACTTTCCACTAACTCAAGAACTGGATTCCAACAACTTTCAAAATCACTTTCATATCTTCATATTTGGAAACTGAGGCACAAGGAGATACAGAGACTGGCCAAAGGCCACATAGCTAGTTAATGGCATAACTGTGGCTAAAGCCACAAACTATGTCACTTCAAGACACTTTTCACTTTGGGGCCCAGCCCTTGGCTTTGATAGAGCCCTCTCAGCAGCATGGTGCCATCTGGAGAAGCCAGGGCACAGCCCAGTGGACTCCTGGCTGTTTGCTATGTATATAAAATGTTAATAGATTATATTTATATATTATATAATTCTATGTGTATATATAATCTCCAAATCCTTCCAGCCTCCTGATGGACAGAGTCTGAAACAGGATGAGATTCTAAAGGATAAAATTATGTAATATGTATTATTAAAGAATATGGTACATTATGTATTAATATTACATAATATATATGATTGTATTATGATATTACATAGTATTATCTATAGGATTCCTGGACTCATCTTTAATGAGATGGTCCAGACAAAGCCCAAGGAACAGTTTTCCTCACAAAGTAGGACGGATGTGTTCTGTGGCCCCGGTGCTGGGATGTGGCTGTGCTAACCTGCGCAGCTGCCCCCTGGCCACCCCGTCCCCGCTGTCCGTGTGGAAAGCAGGCGGTTAGAAGACCACTGGCAAATTGAAGCTTTGGGTTTTTCATTCTCAGTCTTGTGTTTCCATGAAAACAGGAACTGATGTGCACAAACCTATTGACATGGCTGTAGTCATATGTTTGTCAGAGAAAATGCACTATCAGCTGTCAAATCTGTCTCCTCCCACTAAAGATAGAGGGGCGGGGGTGAGACGGTGCAAGAGGCGGAAGGGCGAGATGCCCAAGCAGCCAGGGCCAGGGGTGTGTGGGACCCCACATGGTAGGGCAGTTCCGGACCAAGCTGGAAAGGGCTTGGCAGGACATTGCAGCCGAGGGTCTCTGGAGAGCCGCCCCCCAAGCTAGTGGGTTGTTAGGTGACCAGGCTGCGGAAAAGGAGGGGCTCTGGCGATACCTTCTCTGTTGCCATAGGAAGTCTCTTAGACAAAATGAAAGCTCCCTCGACCTGTAATCTCCATATCTCTTTTTGTGACACCATTTGGTTTTTCAGAAATGTGCGGGCCAGAAAAACTTTCCTTCAACAAGCATTTATTGAGCACCTCCTGTATTCCAGGTACTAGGCTGGGATATAGGAGGAAAAGAGGTCCTGTTCCTTGACCAGGATTTGAATTAGGATCACAAAAATCCAAGCTTTCCATTACATATCTTCTAAATCAAGTGAAACCAGAAACACTAAAACATGCTTGGGAGTAAAGATCAGAATTCTCATTCTTAAAAACATCTAACACCCTGTAGTTAGTTTGGGTCTGTTCACTTTCTGTTAAAAAAAAGTTTCTTGTTTGAACACCTGTGGATGGCTTTCCTCTCCCAAGCCACTCACATGCCAAAGCAGACCCCGGAACAGCTCTTACCTTTGGGGCAGTGAAGGCTTCGGTGACGGTCAGCTCCATGCACGAGTCCTGGCCCAGAACGAGAGGGCAAGAGACAGAGTCACTTCCAACTGTGTAGGGACATCCTGGCCGGGCGGCCCTCCTTCCTCGAACCAAGCCAACTTCCTACCATCCCTCAGGACAAAAAAGCTCCTGCAGAGAAATCTCCACTCTGCTCCCTGGCTGTCACCAACCACCAACCACCAACTTCTCTGGACGCTGTGGTGCTCTTCTCATAGTCTAAGAAGTACCCACGGCATCTCCAGAACATCTGGAGAGATGGTGCCTGATAGCTTACTCACGTTTCTCGCTGTGAGGATGTTCAATGTTTTGATGATCTCCTTAATGGCAATACTGAAGTTATGTCCGTGGATGAAAGTGCCGGTGAGTGCTAGTAAGCAGACCAGAGTTGGAATCAGTTGGGAGGTGAGACCCATTAATAGATCTCTGTTTGCAATGACAATATGAGACAAATCAGTTTACTAGGAGAGGCTCACAATGCAATTCTGACAAAGATATCTCTATATATAGATTTAAAATTGCTGAAACTGAGGGAAAATGAGGGAAATTGGAAATTTTCGTTACACCAGGTTGTCAGTCATTTGGGGCCAATCAGCACCTCTCTTCCAGGAGAAAAAATACCTCACAGAAACAGGTAAAATGTTCCTGTGAAATCATACCAATAGGAAAATGAAACCTTTTTTTTTAAATTAACTACAAAGTATCAGCATAGGAAATTACACCATAATTTGTTCTTTAGATTAATCTTATCAGCTTGGGGTTGCTGCTGGCTTTTTGTTTGCATAGAAGGAAGAGGCCACAGGTGTCCGAATTTGTTTTAGTGCAGTCCTCCTGGGGAAAGATAGAGTAATAACAAGAAAGTTTGACTTGAATAGTGTTTCAGCTTGGCTTCTTCCAAGTATGGGTGGCATCTTGGAAACTCTCCTCTTGTGGAAAAGTTGACCTGGGGTTCTTTCTATAGGTAGAAGGAGAGTAATTGGCACAGACTCTCTCCTATCCCAGCACTCAGGCATGCCATTACTTCAGGACTTTGGCAAAAGACTGATGCCATCACGCGGGACTTAGTCTGGGTCACATCGGACCCACAGGTCCTCAGCAACACAGGGGCCCTCGGCAAAGCCTGTCTATCTCAACGTGTCAGGAATGACCACTTTGTAAATGGAATTTAAATCCATCCTCAGCTAATTGGAAAAAGAACCATAATCTTCCTGGTTTACAAATTAGTTGTCTTTGTCAACAGCCCACAACCAGCCCTGCTGCCTTAGTCTAATTCCTGTGGCCCCTGCTGCTCTCTCAGGTGGAGCAGGATTCCTGTGGCCCAGCATCACTCAGCTTTATTCCTCTCTATCCCGTCCACTCCCTTCCCCTGCTTTCTGACCTTCCTCTCCCTACTGATTTCCTCAGGTCACATAGAAAAGATTACTGCTAAGTGGTTCCTGAACTTTGGATCTTTTACAGTGCCTTGCGCTCTGTGAAGGACAGGATCCAGGTAAGTGTATGAGGAAGGCCCTGTGACTATATTTTGGATCCTTCTGCTGGACTGTGGCTCGAGTTTGCCAAACTCAGTGCTATGACTTCTAACGCTGACTATTCGGAATTGGGTTATACTTAAGGTTAAGTGCATGGCCTCCACGAGACGGCCCTCACTTAGGACATGAGCTGCAAATTTCAAGGGTTCCCAGTCTGACCTCACTTTTGGCCTGTTGGCTACAAATTCTAAAGTTTATCCTACTTTTTCAGGTTCTGTAATTCGCTGGAGTGACCCACAGAACTCAGGAAACCACTAGACATAGGGTTAAAGCTGTGTTACAACAAAAAGATACCAGTACCACCAAGCCAACAGAACAGACAGAGGGTGAGGGCTAGGAGGGTCCCAAACATGAAGCTTCCTCTGTTTTCTCCCCATCGAGTCAGAATGTGCCACCTCCCTGGCACCTGATGTGTGATGACTCTCAGAGGACTCCCAAGCAGGGCAGCTCACCTGAACTTGGATGTCCAGAGTTTCACCGGTGTGTTGTCCTGTAGGTGTGATTGACTGGGTTACTGGCCCTGCAGTTGACAACACTGTGGACTACTGGTGATGCTGGTCCCCACCCTGAGTTGCCTAATTAACATAAACTCTCAGGGCCAGACACTCTTATGACTTGGGAAGTCCCAAGGATTTTGGGCTCCTTCCCAGGAACTGGTAACAAAGGCCAACCAAATTCTTTATTCTAGGGGTTTAGAAGTGCTGGGACGAAGGCCAGATCTCTCTGGGTAAGTTTTTTGTTTTGTTTTGAGAGAGCATGTGGTGGAGGGAGGGGTACGGAGACAGGGAGAGAGAGAATCTTAAGTGCACTCCTTACTCAGTGCAGAGCCCAACGTGGGGCTCTATCTCATGACCCTGGAATCAAGAGTTGGACACTTAATCAACTGAGCCACCCAGGTGCCCATAAGTTCTCTCTCTCTCTCTCTCTCTTTCTTTTTTTTTTTTTAGATTTTTAATTTACTTGTTTGAGATAGGGAGAAAGAGAGAGATCATGAGCAGGGGAGAGATGCAGAGGGAGAGGGAGAAGCAGACTCACTGAGCCGGGAGCCCAACCTGAGCCGAAGGCAGATGTTTTACCATCTGAGCCACCTAGGCACCCCAGTGTTTTGTTTTGTTTTGTTTTTAATTTGTGAATAGGTATTTCTTTTTTTCTCAGTTTTATTGAGATATTATTGACATATAACACTTATGGGTCTAAGGTGTACAGCATAACGATTTAACTTACATATATCGTGAAATGTTTACCGTATAGTAAGTTTAGTTAACATCCATCATCTCATTTATATACAACCAAAAAAAGGAAAATGTTTTTTCTTGTGATGCGAAGTCTTAGGATTTACTCTTACAATTTTCAAATATGCCATACAGCAGTGTTAATTACAGATGTTGTACATTACATCCCCTGTACTTATTCATCTTATAACTGGAAGTTTGTACCTCTCGACCACTGTCGTCCCATTCCCCCTTCCTCTACCCTCTGTGGTGACCACAAATCTCATCTCTTTTTCTATGAATTTGGTTTTGTGTGTGTGTTTTAGATTCCACATATAAATAAGATCAGACAGTATGGTCTTTCTCTAACATTTTACTTAGGATAATGCCTTTAGGATTTATTCCTGTTGTCACACATGGCAGGATTTCCTTCTTTTTATGGCCAAATAATATTTCTCTGGGTGTGTGCATGTGTGTCTGTGTGTATATATATACACACACACACATATATATATGAGATATACAAATCACAAATTGTCTATTCATTCATCCATCAGTGGGCACTTAGGATGTTTCCATGTCTTGATGTATTATAAATAAGCTTGCTATGAACATAGGAGTTCATACCTATCTTCGATGGAATGTTTTCATTTCCTTTGGATGTATTTCCAGAAATAGAATTATTGTATCATGTGGCATTTGTATTTATATTTTTAATTTTTTGAGGACTTTTCATATTGTCTTCCACAGTGGCTGCACTAGTTTGCATCCCCACCAACAGTGCAAGAGGGTTCCTTTTTCTCCAGGTCTTCATCAACACTTGTTGTTTCTTGCATTTTTGATAATAATCATCTAAGAGGGGTGAAGTGATACCTAATTGTGGTTTTGACTTGCATTTCCCTGATGATTAGTGATGATGAGCATCTTTTCATGTGTCTGTTGGCCATTCACATATCTTTGGAAAAATAGCCATTTGGCTCCTTTGCTCATTTTTTACTTGGGTTATTTTTTTCTTTGCTAGGGTAAGTGAGGTCTTCACTACAGAGATGGGGAGACAGAGTTCCTTCCAGGATAGGTGGAGACTTCAAATCCACATTAACTATTATTTGGAGTAAATAGTGCATACTCTGTTTTTGAGGGAAGGTCCAAGTTCTTGAGGAATTTAAAACCTTGAAGTGGGGGCACCTGGGTGGCTCAGTGGGTTAAAGCCTCTGCCTTCGGCTCAGGTCATGATCCCAGGGTCCTGGGATCGAGCCCCACATCGGGCTCTCTGCTCAGCGGGGAGCCTGCTTCCTCCTCTCTCTCTGCCTACCTCTCTGCCTCCTTGTGATCTCTCTCTCTCTCTCTCTGTCAAATAAATAAAATCTTTAAAAAACAAAAACAAAAACAAAAACAAAAACACCTTGAAGTGTAGGGGCACCTGGATGGCTCAGTGGGTTAAGCCTCTTCCTTTGGCTCAGGTCATGATCTCAGGGTCCTGGGATCAAGCCCCGCATTGGGCTCTCTGCTCAGCAGGGAGCCTGTTTCCCCCTCTCTCTCTGCCTACTTTTGATCTCTATCAAATAAATAAATAAATAAATAAATAAATAAATAAATAAAATAAATATTTAAAAAGAAAACCTTGAAGTGCACACATCCCAGAGGGAAGTCCAGGGTGCAGAGCACATGTCTCAGAGCTTTGGGGCTGAGGGAGAGCTGGAGACGAGGGGAGGTCAGCAGGATTCAAAGCTGTCCATGTATTCAGTAGTTGTTTTTCTGAGTGCATGTCTTCGCTGAGGGCTACACCCCAGGTTTAATGTTGTGGGGGCAGAGATGTAAATCAGAAGAGTGTGTAATACAAAAGGAAGTAGCTCAAAAGCAGAATAAAGCTTCTTTGTTTTGTTTTGTTTCAGTGGTTGGATAAGGGCAGGGAAAGAATGGTAAACTTTCCAGAACATCAAAGAGTGACCTGAAGGTCTCCTTAAAGGATAGGAGAAAAGGACCTGTCATCCCTGCAATGTGGCCCCATGGAAGCTGTGCCTGTGGCTGGCTGGACAGAGGCCTGGGAGATGGGGCCTTCTTATCAGGGACGAGGATAGCCAACCCCCACGTCTCCCAGCCTTCAGGGGTTATGGGTGGTGATTGTACAAGGCAGGCGGGCCAGCACCAAAGCTCAGGGAGAAGCTGACAGCTCTGCTGGGTTCTGACTGTGTCTGTCATAGACGCCCTTCCCTTCAGCCTGTGTGAGCACTGAGAACCAGCCCTGGCTCCTGGGTGGACGCTTTCTCTTCAGACCTTAGAACATAGCAGTTTTGAACACTGGGTTTTCGAGTCCAGCAAATAAAACTCTTGTCAACTCTCTGATCATGAGCAAATCACTAATTCTCTCTGGGTCTCAGTTTCCTCGACTGTGCCGTGGGAACAATGTGGCTCCTCCTAGATTCCTGTGGAGTGCGTGAGGGGTTCCTTGCAAAGTGCTTGGCACTCATCACTCCCCAAGGTGTGGCTGCTGCTGGAGGCTACCTCAGCACAGGCTGGCTCCTCACCTTTCCCAGCCTCCTCCGTAAAGTGGGGGTCATAGCGGTACCTGCTTCATGTGTTTGTTGTGAGGAACAAATAAGTTAATGT
Source organism: Lutra lutra (assembly GCF_902655055.1). Taxonomy (NCBI): domain Eukaryota; kingdom Metazoa; phylum Chordata; class Mammalia; order Carnivora; family Mustelidae; genus Lutra; species Lutra lutra. The sequence goes on along the minus strand of NC_062282.1, from coordinate 72,058,106 downwards.
TTTTAAGTTGTCAGAATAGTGCCTGGCACTATAGTGAGTGCTCTGTCAGTGACGCATTGCTATTATTATTATTTTTATTATTAGTCATATTTTTGGTTGGTCATGTGACTGTGGTACTTAATCTCAGCAAAGCTGATCTGGACAGGGCCAGTGGAGGTTTTGCCACTGGACACTACCCCACACATGTCCCTCCTGGATGTGTCTCTCTTTTTTTTTTTTTTTTTTTTTAAGATTTATTTATTTATTTATTTGACAGAGAGAGAGATCACAAGTAGGCAGAGAGGCAGGCAGAGAGAGAAGAGAGGAGGAAGCAGGCTCCCTGCTGAGCAGAGAGCCCGATGCGGGACTCGATCCCAGGACCCTGAGATCATGACCTGAGCCGAAGGCAGCGGCTTAACCCACTGAGCCACCCAGGCTCCCTGGGTGTGTCTCTTTCTTAGTCGTTGAGGCCTTCTTGTTTGGAAGAGTCACCATGAGTGCTGCATGGTGGCCCTCAGACTTAGGTCTCTGGAGTTATTGCAGGAGATAGGTAACCCTGGGTATCTTATGCAGAGAGTACTCGGTGCAGAAAAGTAGGTGTTTATGAAAATGTTGGGAGCGTGGAGGAGCAGGCTGGGCCCAGGACCCTAAAGAAATAACCCACAGGAAGGGCTGCTGTCCCTGGGGCTGCCACTGCTCATGTGGAGTTCAAGAGCATACCGCTGAGGCTGCAGTCCAGGGGTCTCAGAGGTCCTGTTTCAGCTGTGTCCAGACACCCCCAGCACTGCTCCAGGAGGAAACCTCAGGTCCCACTCCCAGCCCAAGGACACAAGAAGGGGGCATCCGCTGCCTCCCGCCTTCCACAGCTCCCTAGAGAATAGGGACCGGTGGGGGTTGAGCAGAGCAGCTGGGTTTCCTGGCCATGGCTGCAGAGTCTTGCCAAACCAGCCATCCCCATGGCCCCATCCAGCCCTAAGCTCTGCACTTGTCCTCTTCCATCAGCTGAGTGGGACAACATGCAAAAGAGCCCTTTCCAGCTCCTCCCAGGCTTATTCATGACAGAAAGTAAGGCTCCTCCAAAGGAGGCGTATTTCGTAGAGACCGAATAAGTAGACCTTAGCAGAGGGCCGGTGGGGCAGGGAGGTAGTTCATGGAAGGCTAGAAGGACTTCTCTGGGGCCTGGAGAAACTGAGCAAGCCAGCAGCCTGGGAGGGGAACCTTCTGGAGGACTGCACTCACCACTCAGTATGAGCTCAGAGCCGGCGCTGGCAGGGATCGCAGGGCGAGGATCATGGATCTTGGATTGCATGGGGCACTGGGAGCCGTGGGTCCGAGAGTGACTCCCGGCAGTGCCTTGTCCCTGAAGAACACACATCCTGCAGTCAGTGTGGCCTGCTATGAGTCCCAGCTCTGCCACTTGGTCTTGGGGTGACCTTGGGGAAGTGTGCCTTCCCGGACTTCTCTGGCAAACTGGGCTAATAATAGGGGTGTGGGATGATTATATGAGGCAATAAGTATAGTGTCTGGTGTGTTGTTTGGCATGTAGGAAGCTTGCATTTGTCAACCATCATCATCATCGTCGCACTTGGGATAAGTTGAATATGGGGGTGAGGAAGAGTGAACAGCCCCAGAGGGCCCCAGGTTTCTGGCTTGGGAGCTGAAGTTTCGGAGGGAAGGTAGAGGGACCATGAGCTGAGGGTTGTAGACACAGAGGGTGAGGAAGCCAAGGGGAAGGATGGTACCAGCCCAGGGGCTCTGGAAGAGAGGGAGTAGGAGATAACTGTGGCATTCCAGTGCTGCTGGGAGAGAGGAAGAAGGGAGAGGAGGCAGGCAGCCAGAGGGTCTAAGAGGGAACCCAGGCACGAGAGTCTTGGAGGAGAAGCAAGTGGTCATTGGTGTCTGATGTTCTTCAGGGGCGGGTGTGATAAGGCAGAAGGGTTTCCACTGGATTTACTGATAGGAGATAATTAGTGACATCACTGAGATCACTTCTGGAGTTCGGTGTGGGTGGGTGCCCGGTGGGAAGGCAGGCTCTGCTGGGGTGTGCTTTGAGGGGGTGGGGGTTTCTGTGTGATCAGTAGTTTTTCAACGGGGACAAACTTGAGCCCAGTCCTCCCTGGCTCGGTAAATTATGGCAGCTCCGTCCTTCAGAGTGCTCACACCATGGTACATGCTTCCCATGCCCACATCCAGTCCAGCACCAAAGCCTCTGCCTTGGAACTGTGTCTACACTGAAGGGTGTGCTGGTTTGGATGGGTGAATCGGGGCAGGGCAGCAGGGATTGGCAGAGGGTTGGGGGGCAGAGACAGAACTGAATTGGCCATGAGTTGCTAACTTAAATTTGGGCCATGGATACTAGGGAGTTACTATGTATGTATTTAAAATTTCCCATGATAAAGGAGTTTTAAGACTTACATGGGTAGAAAAGTTATATATTTAACATTTATATATTACATAATATATATCTATTCATGATCTCATTTATGATATCATCCGTATTTATGTAAATGATGTACAAGTATGTGTCTTTATAGATCACAAATCTCCAGAATTTGATCACATCTGCTCTTCGCCTGTCCTATCCCACCTGGGTTCCCTAAGAGTGTCCTCATTGGTCGTCCTGCTGCCATCCTTGTCCCCACGTTCTGTTGTTCACACAGCAGCCCGAGTGCTTCCGTTGAATGGAAGCCAGATTGTGTCACCCCATCCCACCAGACCAAAGCCTTCCTGCCATCAGAGCCCTGACCGTCTGTCCCGCTTGCCCCTGCCCTTGGCCTCTGCTCTCTGCGTCCTAATGCTCACTCAAGACTTAAGCACTTGCTGTCCCCTGTCGCTGGATGTTTTCTTCAATTAATGCCTTTATCCCTCCCTTACTCCATCCAGATCTCTTTTCTGTCTGACCTCATCAGGGAGGATTTCTCTGACCTACCCTCACAGTACCACCCCCACAACCAAACCACTGCCTCAGTGCCCTCCAAAGCCCTCACCACCACCTGTACTGTCTGTGTTCTCTTGTCTGTGGAGTCTGTGCCCCCATCAGTAACCTTATTTTTGTTCATCATGGGCCTTAGCACCTAGAACACCTAGTAAAGGCCTCAATGGATATTTACTGAATGAATGAATGAATGAATGAAGCTCCATTTCCCAGAGAGGGCAACTGAGACTTGGCCTGAGTAACCACAAGGGAAGTTAGAGGCGTGGGTGGGACTTGTTTGGATCTTGTAGTCTTTGCCCCAGCCCCTGGTGAGGACAGGGAGAATGGGATTCTGAGTACAGATGCAAGGAGGACCCTTCAGAGGGAGTAAACAAGGTGGGCAGGAGGGAGCCAAGGCGGGCCTAGCTGTGGACTCTGGCTTCTCTGCGTGGAGGCAAAGTAGCTCCATAGGCTGCCAGCTTCTCTTTTCTTTGAGCAGCAGATGGAAGGTCCTTCTGAGAGAGAGAAGCCAGCTGGGGAGTCTGCAGCACCGCTCCATCTGTCCCTGGGGGATCAACATCACCTCAGCCTCAGAGCTGGACTGGTGGCCCACCCTTTCCCATCTCACTCCCTTTCATCCAGTCTGGCAGACCAGGGCTGGGCAAGGACCCCCAAGAATGGTGTGTCTTCCTCTCTCTTTGGCAACACAGGATCTGCTTGGCCCTTGGGAGGAGTGGTGCTGGACCTCCTGCCTCCCAGACTCCTCCTGGTGCCCAGGTCTGCTCCCAGGGGGTGCTTAGAACTGAGCTCAGGGTCCTGGCTAACCTGTCCTGCAAGTGCTGCAGGCCCCTTCCTGACGTTCATGGACCAGTCCCCAGTTTCGTTTTAGTTTATTTTTAACTACATTTGTCTGTATCCCCCAGTGGGAAATGAATATATGCTCATTATAGAAAATGTGGGAAAACAGAGATGAGTAGAAAGAGGAGACACTAAATGAGAAATTGCCTTTCTAATGTGGTGTCCCTGAGACTCCTCGGGCTCAGGGCCCCAGGCTCAGCAGGGGGCATGGACCCTCTGGCCTGCAGGGGCCTCTATAGCAGTCTGGCTTTCAGGAATTGCCCTCGCCACTGGCTCCCTAGCTTGTCCGTGTGATGCAGTGAGCGGAACTGACGCGAGTCGCTATATTTAATGTTGGTGTCTGCGTCACCAGTGACCACACAGCAGCGTCTGCCCAAGTGGTGCACCGGCTGGGGGCGTTTCTGAGGGACGCTCTGAGACAATCACTTTCCACAAGAGAAGGCATTGTGCAGGGGCAGGGAGAGAGCGCAACAGAAAGTGAGATCGTAGGTAGAAAATTGCTTCTGGGATTTCAAATGGCTTTGTCATGGGGCCCTCCCTAGCTGCCGAGAAATCAGTTGATCTGGGAAAGTTCGTTGCAAACCCTTTTCTGTGCTGCTATTGGGTGGAGCTGAGAAACGAAGGAAGATAATGAGGCTTTATGACTTTTATTTGGCAGTGTAGGAGTTGGGCAGCAGAGTGGGGGTGATGACCATGGGTAGGGCCACCAGCTCTGACCCCCATCTTGGGCCTGGAGAGGCCCAGATGACTAGCCAGTGGGTCTGGGACCAGACAGTCAGCCTAGAACATAGTCAGCCTGGGCTCAGCAGGGCCTGCTTGGAAGGGAGTCGGCTAAAGGGAGGAAGGGTTTTTGGGTTTGCTCAAACTGACCAGCTAAATTAAGATACTAAGCAGAAGGCGCTTTCCTGTTGATGATAATGAAAAAGCCACGAGCCGATGAATTTGATAAACCCCAGCCTTCAAGCTGCTAGGTCACAAGGAAACAAGAGGCAAGTCCTTGTCCTCCTGAGTCCTGAGCTCTTCAGAGGGCCAGCCTCAGATAATCCCCAGCAGTGACTTGCAGTGTTCTCTGACACCTCATCTGAGCAGCAAACAGAGCTGTTTAGTGCCGAGTTCACCGGAAACTCAAGTGTGTCTCACTTCTCACTCTAGCCCTGGCCCCTCTTCCAGTGAAACCTCTGGGGCCTGGGGTTCCTGGGGTGCAGAGGGGCTCCCCACCCTGGGCCTCATGACCAGCATCTCCCTCCCACTCAGCAAGCACCCGTCTCTTCCCAACCGCCCTTCTGTCTGGGCCCTGCTCAAGGTTTGCCTTTCCGCATGGAAGAAGTGAGACCACGTGGTTAGAGAAACTCCCAGCAAATACCCCAGGCCTCAGTCCCCAGAAAGTGATGCTCCCAGCCACAGTAGCTGACACGTACCCTTTTTTCCTGTTTCATCTGTCTCTTTCTCTCATTCCTGGCCAGGCCCTCCTCTCTGCCACCCACACTGGCATGGTTCTGTGGCTCTGTGAGGTCCACTGTTCCTGGAAGGGCCCGAGCCCCCACTAGCTGACTGCACACCTCGGTGAACACAGGTTCCTTGTCTTGGGGACAGTCTCAGAGCGGCAGGCGGGACCTATGGGTAGCTGGGATTGTGATGCGCTGTGGACCCCTAGTGGTGTGGCCTCGGCGGCCCAGTTAGTGCCATACACCTTCCTGCCTACCATTGGGATACATTCTTAGGAAATCCTAAGAGACCCTGCCCACACCAATCTCAGTTCCAGTCTTTATTCTTGAGAGATTCACATGGAATTTCACCCAGAGACATTCATCTTCCTTCAGACAGACAGGCCAGTGCTCTGGTTGGGCAGAGGATGTGAAAGTTGATGTTACCAGAGAGTGGATGGCTAAGTTTTGTATAAAAATAACATTAATATTGGGCGCCTGGGTGGCTCAGTGGGTTAAAGCCTCTGCCTTCAGCTCGGGTCATGATCCCAGGGTCCTGGGATTGAGTCCCGCATCGGGCTCTCTGCTCAGTGGGGAGCCTGCTTCCCTTCCTCTCTCTCCGCCTGCCTCTCTGCCTACTTGTGATCTCCGTCTGTCAAATAAATAAATAAAATCTTAAAAAAAAATTAATCTTCCCTAAATATCCTCTAGCCTTAAAAGTCTTGAAACTCTGGATGGAGAGTTGTTGCAGAAACCTTGCCTACTGCATAGGCTTGCCTACTACCTGACTTTTCTGCCTACCTAGTAAAGCATCCCTTTCAGAACCCGCCATTGTTCAGACTTCTTTCTGGTGCTAACCCTTGAGTGTGTATGGTGTCTTGGTCATTGTTAGCTCTGAGGGCTGGAGGACTGTGGGCCACAGGCAGGCCGCCACAAATGAAGTGGGACTGAACAGGTTCTGAGACCTCCTGGGATCACAGAGACGGTCCAGTGCCTGCCCTCGACAGCCCATGGGACACTCAGTTCATATGCCCCCTCTCGAGGTCTCCCCTAGCTTCTGCCTGGGTGCAAGGGGTCCGCTGTCTCTGAGTGGTTCCCGGAGCTGCCCGCCATGGTCCCCTGCCCCGGACAGGTCCTGCCATGGTGTCTTTCCTCTCACGGGTCCCGGGGTGGCTGCCTCTGCTGGCTTCTGAGGATTGCTGTGGATGTTCCCACAGGGCTTGGGGCTTCCCAGGGGAGGTAACTGCCTGCCACTCTGTGTTTGACACTGGTCTCTGATGACCCACAACCTGCTGCAGAGGCATCGCATCCTTCTAGGCACCTCTCAGGGATTCTCTGAAAACCCTCCTGATGGGCAAGAGCATTATTAGCTGTAGCTTGCTGAGGGCTGCTGCTTCTGGCACTCGTGGTGCTGGCCTGGGCCAGGGGAGAAGCAAAAAGACCTGGTTGGGGTGGCAGTCTGACCACGGCCCTGTGACCTTCGGTCTCCACTCGTCATTCTATAGTACAGGAACCATAAGTCAGTTGGTGCCTCTTCGTTCACAGAGGTGATGAGTGTGCACTACACTCATGATGGGATGTGTCCAGGGACTGACTAGGCTGTCCCTAGAAAGGAATTCGTGAGCTTCCTATCATGGGAGGTGTCCAACAGGTTGATGACCATGTTATAGAAGTTGTGGGGCTCCTGGGTGTCTCAGTTGGTTGAATGTCCACCTCTTGATCTCAGATCTTGATCTCAAGGTGGTGAATTCAAGCCCCGCCATCTGGACATGGAGCCTACTTTAAAAAAAGTCATGCCTTTAGGCTAGATGACATTTGGACAGAGGAAGGCAGAGTGGTTAAGTGTATGGGCTTTGGAGTTGGAGTGAATTCTGGGTTCTAACCCTGGCTTTGCTCCTTACCAGATGTTGAACTTTGGGCATGCTGCCACCTCTTCCCCGAGCATCAGAGAGGTCGTGAGGGAGACACCAGAGGGTGTGTGGGTGGTACCAGACATAGGCGGGCCACTCATCGAAATCTCTGATCATGACTTCTGAAGTCACTACCTGTTTTACGTGTCCTCCTTGAACCCAGAAATCCTGGCCCCAGCTGCTTCTCCCTGCGAGTAGAGTGTGAGGGGATGTCCTTCAGGCCAGCTGGCCTCTTGCTGGGCTTGCTTACTTCCATTCAGCCCAGGTCCTCTCCCTTAATCCTCCCACACTCCTTCTTAGGCCCCCTCCTCGACCTCCCCTGCCTCCCAAAGAACTCCTCAGTGTCTCAGGGTCCCCACAGGCCAAAGTAAAACCATTATCAGGTCTTGTCACTGTCTTTATTTCTGGCTTCCAGTTTGATAAGTCAGTGAAAGAACACATTCAGTGACCCTTTCCCCCAGGCCACACACACCCAATGCAACCTTCTAGGCTGTGCTTCTATATATTATTAACTCTTTGATAACATATTTTATTTCTTAATTTTAAATACAAGGAAAAACAATAAATTACTCTTTGGCTGAGGGCCAGCTGCTGCCTGGCAGACAAGAGCAGCTTCTCTGGCCCTCTCTCCCGTCCTGTGTCAGCCCCAGGACCCCAGTGAGGTAGCAGAATTTTACACACAGTGCTTATTCCCAGGGACTCCTAACACCCACATGGTCGGGCCCCCAGCTCCAGGTTCTGGAGGCAACAGTCCCTCCCTGTCCCCAGCACAGACGAACACACTTGTTTAAATAACACACAATAATAAATAAGACTAAGAAGAAATGTGCCTGGGATGCTGCTGTCTGCCTTAGCCATGCCTGTGAACAGCAAGGCCCCCTCCAAGGCGGCTCCCATTGTAATGCAGAGGTTTGGTCTCAGAAGGGGGCAGTCCTGCCAAGCAGTGTTTCCCTCTTGTCCACGGAGTGTAGAGCCACTGGCTGGGCTCAGCTTGGTGGAGGCAGGTGGCACAGGCTGAGGTCCAAGCTAAGGAAATCGTGTCTCCCTCCCTCCCTGCACCCTATCCCAACAAGAAATCTGTGACATCTGGAAGAAAAAATGAATCTGTAACTTAAAAGGTCAGGTCTGCCTCTGTGAATAAGAATGCTAGGTTTTCATGCTTCATGGGAAATTTCCATGGCGAAAAACACCCCGTGCATAGGTGAGCAGGTTTTTCACCAACTGGATCACTTCAATTTTGGTGTCCTGGCTGCGCTCACTGGGGATCTGCTGCAGGACAAAGAGACGGGCCTGTTAGTAGGATGCCAGAGTGAAGGTGACCAGCTCTTACCAGGGGCTTTCCAGGAACCGGCTTCTTTAAGCTTCACAAAAGCCCCCATGAAGAGGGTACTGTTATTACCCGCATTTCATGGATGTGGAAACTGAAGCTCAGGTAAGAGTCAGGAGCCCATGAGCCCGGATCCTGGAAATCCCAAAGGCTGTGTTGCTGCAGCCACAGTGGACCCACCCCAGAGTGGACGCTTGCCTTCTGACGCTCACCCAGGTTCCCCTAGAGCTCCCAGGGCTGGCAGGAGTGGATGCAGGGCTGGGGGTACAGGGCAAAGGGCCTTACCCCTGCCGAGGTATCCTGAGCACACAGTGATTTCAGCAACCTCTGGGTCCTGTGGATGGCGCTGCAGTTGGAGACACTGATCAGAGATTCCAGAGCTGCACAGTACTGCAGGGAGAAGAGCACGGGGATGTTAGGCCCTGCCGGCTGCCCCCCCACCCCCACACTTTCACTGAATCTACAGAAGAAAGAGGCGGAGAGCCCTGCTAGAGGTGGTGGGAAGGCTCCAAACTGTGAGCAGCTTGCTTTTATTTATTTATTTATTTATTTATTTATTTATTTATTTATTTATTTATTTATTTATTTGACAGATAGAGATCACAAGTAGGCAGGCAGGCAGAGAGAGAGGGGGGGAAGCAGGCTCCCCACTGAGCAGAGAGCCCGATGCAGGGCTCGATCCCAGAACCCTGAGATCATGACCTGAGCCAAAGGCAGAGGCTTAACCCACTGAGCCACCCAGGCGCCCCAACTGTGAGCAGCTTTTGAAGCTCGCTAGGAACCCCCAAGGCACGTGAGCGCCGCTCAGAGAACACCAGCACAGGACCTACAGCCTCAGCTCCGTCCCCGACAGTGTCCAGGGGGTCCTTACCATGCTGGCGGTCCGGTTGACGCTCCATACCATGCTGCCATTGCAGAGGGATGCCTGAGGGAGCAAAAAGGCAGTAAGCCCAGGCCATGTCTCCACAGGGATCCGCCCCCACAGGCATCCCTGCCTTAGCACAGAGCCAGGCCTGGGAGCCCCCAGTGTTCCTGAGCTTCACTTCCTGCTCTGCATAGTCGGTGAGACCATTGCCCAGGGCGCTGGGGCTGAGAGAGAAAAATCTGAGGGACACAACCAGTAAGGGACAAGCCTTGTGTGAAGCTTTCTGCAGCCAGGGCCGCAGCAGAGAAAACATCTGACCGGTTAGTTAGGACATCTCCAGGGAAGAGTCAGGATGGCGTTGGGGGAGGAAGGAAGGGGTGGCCAGCTCAGTCAGATGGGGAAGGGTGGAGGCTAGTATATAAGACCCTGTCTTCTGAGCTGGGGAACACTGCAGTTTGGAGCATGGGTGCTGGGTATCAGCCAGGCCTGATCTGAATCTGGTTTTAACCTTAACGAGGCTTAGTCAGTCAAATAGGGTCATCACACCTGCCTTTGGAGGTAGTTGGCAGTGATGGAATGAAATGAAAAGCACCCAGCAGTAGGCTTGGTGCACAGTTATTGCCCAGAAAGTATGAGCCATCACCACTAGGGACAGGAGCTGACTACCAATGAATCCTTCTACAAGAATAGGCTTAACCAAAATGCTGTGATTAGTGGCCCCATTATTCCATTCAAACCAGATGGGAAATGCTAAATTGTCCTAGAAGAGTGCTGGTGCCTCTCTGCTTTCCTCTTCTTGAATGATTGAGTAGGAGCTGGCCATAGCAGACGGGGCCAGGCCAGGTGAAGAGATGGTCCTTGGGGACTCCACCAAACCCCTTTATGGGTCCATCCATACCGATGCCCCCCGCCCCTGGCTCTTGTCCTTCATGGCTGGGCGCATCCTGGTCCATGGGGCTTCTTACCCCTGGGCCCAGCCTTCATGGCCTGAGCCATGACCAGTAACCTCCAACACCCTCAGAGCTAGGGCCCTGGCCAGAGGGTACTCACCTGATTCTGGGTGATGTTGGCCAGTTCCTCAATGAGCTCCTTGGTGGTTGTTAAGTTACGCACAGGACCTGGGGAGGCAAGGCCACTAAGGCAGGTGAAAGCAATGACCACAGTCAACCAGAGCGCCATGGGGCTGAAAGCCAACACAGGAGGAGCGAGGAGCAGACTCGTAGGCTGGCCTAAGCTGAGTGGCTTGTGGCCTTGGCCTCTTGCAGCAGCTTTTATAGGCCAAAGTGATGACGCCTCCAACCCTGATCTCCGCTTTGTCAAGTGCTATCTAGAAACCACATCTTTACTCATCTTGATTTTAGTTTGTGGAAAATCCAGCGTCGCACAAAGGAAAGAGTTTGATTTCTTGTGGACTTATGATTGAGAGGGGTCTAGAGCTCTTCCCAAGATATGGATGCGCTTACCAGGGGTGGGTGAGAGGGCCCTCAGGGCAGCTTGGTGTCAGCCATGCCAGTCCGAACTGCGGTGGTTTTGCTTGGTAGCTACCCGGCGTATCTGCCCAGCTCCTGTCCTTAGACCCTTTTGGTTTACAGAAGTGTTTGGGAACAGAAGTGTTCGGTTGACAGGGCTATGACTACAGTCTACCAGATGTGTGAATTTGGGGGTTTTGTTTTTCAATGAACTGGTCTCTCATACTTGATTTGGATACAAAACTCGTTCTTTTTCTTCCACCCTATTCCCTGTTGGCTCCACTGTGGGAAGGATTATAAGAGGATCAGATTCTCAGGTCTCCAACGAAAGATCCAGTCAGTCAGGGGTCCTTCTGTGACCTCTTTTTTTCCCCCCTAAGATTTTATTTATTTGAGAGAGCATGGCATGAATAGGGGGAGAGGGAGAAGCAGACTCTCTGCTGAACAGGGAGCCTTTCGTGGGACTCTATTCCAGGACCCTGGGATCATGACCTGAGCCAAAGGCAGACACTTAATGACTGAGACAGCCAGGCGTTCTGGGAACTTTTCTTTTTAAAGTTGCTTTGGAGTGCCTGGGTGGCTCAGTGGGTTAAAGCCTCTGCCTTTGGCTCAGGTCATGATCTCAGGGTCTTGGGATCGAGTCCCACATTGGGATCTCTGCTCAGTGGGGAGTCTGCTTCCCCCCTCTCTTTCTCTGCCTGCCTCTCTGCCTATCTCTGTCAAGTAAAATCTTAAAAAAAAAAAAAGGTTTTAAAGTTGCTTTGATGATAATTTTTAGCATGGGGAGCCTAAACACACAGCCCCCAACTCAGGCCTTCAGCGTGGGCCCATCCTGATGGGAAGCTCTTAACCAGCTAGGCTGGTAGGAGGCAGGACTAGCTTTAGCCCAGGTTGGAAAGTGTAACTGTTCCCAGTGCCACTGAGACCTGGGGCAACTGCCTCTGCCCACCAGTGTCTGTGGGACAAAGCTGTCATCCCTGCGGGACCCAGGTTTATGCAGACTGAAGGCTGTGGAGGGCAGCCTGCCCCCACTCCATGGTTCCCCTGAACAGCCCGCCTCTGCGGGGATACTGCAGATAGCCATTTGCCTGCTTCTCCCTCCTTTCTCTAGAGTCCTCCAGAAGCCCCTGCAACAGACACTGCATCATTTGCCTATTGAGTACTGATGTCAGGGTGTCTCCCTCACCCACTTCCTCCCCTAAACCAGTACCTCCCCCTCCAGGCCCCTTCTCTGCCCTCTCAGGCTCCCTTTGTCCTACTCCTGGTGAGGCTGAACCTCCTCACAGAGGGCTCGCAAGTGGTGCTTCTGCTCCTGCTCCCAAGCTTCTCAGCCTTGCCCACTCTCTCCTCCCACCCTCTCTTTTGGCCAATTCCCAAGCTTCCCAGCCCACTTGTAGGTCCTAACACCCAGAAGCCAGCCCCTGCCCCTGGCGGGCGGCCCAGTGGCTGGAGCACTGTTACTTGGCTGTATGACACCTCTGTGGACCCGGTTCCTCATCTGTAGAATGGGGTCTCCGTGTTGAGGGAAGGAGCAGGGAACTGCCGTGGGATGCAGAAGTCCCAAAGCTCTGCACCAAGATGAGTCAACGTCCCCCAATCCCCAGGACCAGCCAGACCGATGCGGGGAGCGGTGGGCAGGCGCGCCCCCGCGCGTGGGAGAAGACAAGCTGGCTGGGCGGTCGCAGCGATGGCCCGCGGAGATAGGGGCCCAGCCTTATGTAATGGGAGATGGGGCTGATAAACGGGATCCGCACCGCTTGGCCCTCCTCCGCGGTCGCTGGCGGTGGCGTTGCCCGGGGGAGGGTGAGAGCCTACAGCCGACTTCGCCAAGCTAAGCACCCGCTCCCGCCGCTGGTGAGCTAAAGTCCCAGGCCGGGCGAGGAAGTGGCCAAGGCGGGATCGATGGCACCCAGCGCCAGGCAGGACGTGGGCCAGCTGCACACGCCGGACCTCCAGCGCTCCAAGCACCTGCGCGCACGCGCGAGGGGGGCGCGAGGCCAGCCGCCTGTACCTGGCTGGGCGGGGTGGGGTGGGGGTGGGGATCTGCTGACGCTGAGGAATCAGCCCACCCTTTGTCCCAACCTGCCACCAAAGGCATCGGGGCCGCGTCATCCGAGCGGGACTCGGGTGACCCGTTCTGGTCTTCGGCCTCGAGATAAGACCCCCCCTGGCTACATCCTCCTTCTCTGTTCGGATTTCTTGACTTTCAGGGGACTCCATTCACACCTCGGATAACTGTAAACAACACAAATTATGAACGGGCTGCTCCACGCCCTTGACACGCGTGGATGCTTGTAACTGTCCTACAGGCGTGGCGCCAGATCCCGGCCTCTCAGGCGCCGAACCCGCGCTCATGGGGGTGGGGGAACCAGCCTGGGAGGCACCTGCGCAGGGAAGGGCGGGGTTGGCGGCCTCAGGGCCTTGCTCTACGTTTGGGTCTGATCCGTTGAGGTTGAGACCGCCCCGCCTCCGGACGAGCCCGCTCTGCACGAAGTTCCACGAAACATCCTTTCCCAATTTTCGCCTTTGGAGAGAAAAGATCCCCAGTCCGTGGGAGTAAAGATTAGGCGGGTTGTTTTTAATAATTTAAAATACCTAACTTAGTAGATTTTTATATTTATGAAGTTTATACGTGTGTGTGCATTTAAAAGAAAAATTCAGGGAGGTTGACTGTAAAAAACAAAACAAACAAACAAAAAACCACTGGCTGTTTTGAGTATGAGTTCCCCGTGGGTCTGTTGCATTTCTGTATGACTTGTGACTGAGGCACTAAGTGCCCTTCTTTATTCCTCAGTATCTTTTTAAGGATGTTTGTATAAGGAACAGCCTTGGACACAGCAGCATAGAATCTTCCTCACCAACAAAAGGCAGGCAGACTTACTGTCCATTGTTAAAACTTCATTTTTCCTAAGCTCAGGCTTCTTTTCCTGCAGTGCAACCCACTGGGTACTCAGGTGTCCGCTGGCTTCCTGGGTACCACACTGTGAGAACTGGGGTTCTGGAGGACAAAAATAAAACAATAATACTGTCCTTGTACATAATAACTTCTGAGTCTCTGTTCTCCAGATGTTGTGTCTTCTGCCAGCATTCATGAACTTGTTAACTTGTTACCATGCAAGTTAGATAAAATCTCAGAGCCTTCAGCTGCTGACAAACAGCCTCCTGCCACCCAATTAGGTAATTCTCTAGAGGAACCATGATTTAAACTGTTTCTTTTGGTATTTACCCCCTCCCTGTTTCTAAATTTCTTGGTTTTCATGTGTAGGCATTTTCTGTAGTTTATGATGAATATTTAATTCTCTTTCCTCCTTGCTATCCTTTTTCCATTTGCATCCTTCCCTTTTTCTCATCCTACTAGTACAGTAGATGAGAATTTAGCTCAACCAGAACCCTTGTCCTCCATTTGCATAATAATACCAGTGTATGCAAAGCTGGAACATGTCGTTAGCTATGATTGATTGCTTTTATTTCCCCTCAAATCTCTTTTCCTCTGGAGCCGGTAATAGGTTTTTCCTATTTGCTTCGTTTTTTTTTCTTCTGTTTCTCTGTGATTTGACCCTAAATTCCTGTCTGCTTTTATAAATCTCTTCTCAGCAGATTTGGGTAAATGAGTTATTCTCAGAATCTTATCTTCCTGGGACAGTGTGCCCTAGAGCCTGCGGACCTGCTCTGGCTGCCCTGGACAGCGCCCTCTGAGAGCCGGTGAAGGCTGTCATCCTGCGGTCTCCTGTTATCCCTGCCTGGGACTTCCCTTCACCTCTCCCCTGTGCAACCCTCCTGATCCTTGCATCCCAGATCTTCCTCTTTTTTGGGAAACACATCCTAATAAACACAGAATTTCAGACAGGAAATAATTTTCTTTCAGAAATGCAAATGCCTTTGCTTTTGCATTCTGTCTCTCAACATTGCCATTCAGAAATCCAAAAGCATTTGAATCCAGATCTTTTCTAACTGTCTCTCTGGAAATTTGTTGGAAATTTTCTGGGCTCCCATGCTCCAGCCGTTATGGTGATGCATCTCTGGGTAGTTTTGTTTTCATCTACAATGCCAGATGCACAGGGGACCCTTTTAAACTGAAAACATATTAAGTTTTGGGTAATCTGCTTTCTTGTGAAAAAATTTAAAACTCCTATTATTTTATTTTATTAAAAAATGGTACGTAAAGTCATTGTTTAAAAAAAAAATCTTTTTTTTTTTTTTTTAAGAGCAGCTTTAGATTCACAGCAAAATTGAGCAGGAAGTCAGTCCAGAGTTACCATACAGCCCTGGCTGCACACATACACGGCCTCCCCTGTTACCCACATTCCTTGCCAAAGTGGTACATAAGTCTATAGTAACACATCATTATCACCCAGAATCCATAGCTTACATCAGTATTCACTCTTGGTGTACATTCTGAGTTGTAACAAATGTATAATGGCACGCATCCACTGTAATAATGTCATACGGAATATTTTCACTGCCTGCAAAATCCTCCTTTGTGCTCGAGGAGCTGTTCCACCTGTTTGTCCTTCTTTCCCTCCTACCCCTGGCACCACCGATCCTTTACTGTCTCCGTCTTACATTTTCCAGAATGTCATATAGTTGGAATCATACAATGTTCAATATTTTCAGATTGGCTTCTTACATTTATTAATATGTATTTAAGAGTTCCTTCATGTCTTCTCATGGCTTGATGACTCACTTCTTTTTAGAGCTGAATAATATTCTGTGATCTGGATGTACCAAGTTTATTGACACATTAGCCTACTGAAGGATATCTTCGTTGCTTCCAAGTTTTGGCAATTATGAATAAGGCTACTGTAAACATTGTGTACAGGTTTTTGTGTGGGTCTAATGTTTCAATTCATTTGTACAAGTACCAAGGAATGTGATTACTAGGTCATATTGTAGGAGTATGTTTAGTTTTGTATCTGCCAAGTGTCTTCCAAAGTGGCTGTACCAATTTGCATTCTCATCGGCTCCTGTCACTCAACAAAGGGCTTGATCTCAGCACCCTGAGATCATGACCTGAGTTGAAATCAAGAGTGGAACTCTTAACCAACTGGGCCACCCAGGTGCCCCAACTTATCATTTCTTTCTTTTGTGGATTATGCCTCTGGTGTTGCACGTAGAAAGTCATCACCAAAACCAAAGTCATGTACATTTTCTCCTATATTATCTTCTAGAAGTTTGATAGTTTGTGTTTTATATTTAGGTCTGTGATCCATTTTGAGTTAATTTTTGTTAGAATGTGTAAGATCTGTTTGTTTCATTTTTGTTTTTGGCATGTGATTATCGAGTTCCTGTATTATTCATTAAAGATTATCTTTGCTCCAATGAATTACTCTGTTCCTTTGACAAAGATCAGTTGAATCTATTTATGGGGTCTCTTTATTCTGTTCCTTTGACCTATATGTCTAGTCTTTTCCCAGTGCCACACTGTCCTGATAACCATAGCTTTATAGTAAGCTATGATATAATGATGTGACTTTGGGTAATACCAGTTCTCCAGCTTTGTTCTTCTCCCTCAATATTGTGTTGTCTATTCCAGGTGTTGTGGCTCTCCATCTAAACTGCATAATCACTTTCTTGATATCTTCAAAATAACTTGTTGGGATTTTGATTGGGATTGATTAACTCTATAAATTGAGTTGGGAAGAACTGACATCCTGACAATATTGAATTTTTCCTGTCCATAAACTTAGACTATTTCTCCAATTACTTATTTCTTTGGCTTATTTCATCAGGATTTTGTAGTTTTTGGGCACCTGGGTAGCTCAGTAGATTAAGCATCGGCCTTTGGCTCAGGTCATGATCCCAGGGTCCTGAGATCAGGTCCCATATTAGGCTTCCTGCTTAGCCGGGAGCCTGCTTCTCCTTCTTCCTCTACCTACCACTCTGCCTATTTGTGCTCTCTCTGTCTGTCAAGTAAATAAATAAGTCTTTTAAAAAAAAGGATTTTGTAGTTTTCCTTATATAGATATTATATATATATTTGTTAGATTATGTATATTTCATTTGGGGGTTGCTAATGTAAATAGTATTGTGTTTTTAATTTCAAATTCCATTTGTTTATTGCTAGGATATAGGGAAGTGATCAGCTTTTGTGTATTTTGTGTATCCTACATCACCACTATAATTGCTTTTTAGTTCTAGGTTTTTTTAATTGATTCTTTTGAATTTTATACTTAGATAATCATGTCATCTTTGAACAAAGACAGTTTCACTTCTTCCTAATCTGTATACCTTTTCTTTTTTTTTTTTTTTTTGATCTTATTTCATTAGCTAAGAATTCCAATACAGTGTTGAAAGCAGTGGTAAGAGGGGGATATCCTTGCCTTGTTCCTGATCTTTGTGGAAAAACTCTGAGTTTCTTGCCATGAAATATGATACAGGCTGCAGGTTTTTGTAGCCTTTTATTTTTTTAAAGCAAGTTGAGGAGCTCTCCTCTATTCTTAGTTTCTTTAGAGTTTTTTATCATGACTTTGTCAAATAGATTTTGTCAAATCCCTTTTCTGTGTCTATTAATGTGATCATGTGGTTTTTCTTCTTTAGTCTGTTGACATGATAGATTATATTAATTTATTTTTGAATATTTAACCAGCTTTGCCTATCTGGGATAAATCTCACTTGGCTGTGATGTACAATTCCTTTTATACATTGTTGGATTTAATTCACTAATATTTTGTTGAGAATTTTTACAACTATCTTCATAAAAGATATTGGTGTATAGTTTCCTTGTAATGTTTTTGTCCATTTTGGTATTAGGGTAATGCTGGCTTTATGGAGTGAATTAGGAAGTATTAACTCTACTTCCATTATCTGAAAGAGATTGTAGAATATTGATATAAGTTTTCCTTAAATGTTTGGAGAATTCACCAGTGAACCCATCTGGGCCTGCTGCTTTCTGTTTTGAAAGGTTACTCAATTAGTATTCAATTTCTTTAATAGTTATAAGCCTATTCAGATTGCCTCTTCTTGTGTGAGTTTTGGCAGATTGTATCTTTGAAGGAATTGGTCTATTTCATCTAGGTTATTAAATTTGTGGGCAGAGAATTGTTCATTGTATTGCACTGTATTATCCTTTTCATGTCCATGAGGTCTGTTAGGATATCCCTCTTTCACTTATTGGTAATTAATGTCCTCTCTTTTTTCTCTTAGTTAGCAAGGCTAGACAATTATTGACTATATTGATCTTTTCAGAGAACCAGGTTTTGGTTTTAGTGATTTTCTCTATTGATTTCTCATCTCTGATTTCATTGATTTCTACTCTAATTCTCATTATTTTGGGATGCCTGGGTGGCTCAGTTGGTTATGCATCTGCCTTCAGCTCTGGTCATTATCCTGGGTCCTGGGATGGAGTTCTGCATTGGGGTCCTTGCTCAGTAGGGAGCCTGCTTCTCCCCCACTGCCTGCTGCTCCCCCTGCTTATGCTAACTCACTCACTCTCTCTGACAAATAAATAAAATCATTAATTCTCATTATTTCTTTTCTTCTGCTTACTTTGGATTTAATTGGCTCTTCTTTTTTTCTAGTTTCCTAAGGTAGAAGCTTGGATGTTTAATTTGGATCTCTCTTTTTTTCTAATATACGCATTTAATGCTGTAAATTTCCCTCTATGCTCTACTTTCACCGCATCCTACAAATTCTGATAAGTTGCATTTTCATTTTCCTATAGTTCAAAATATTCCTTAATTTCCCTTGAGATTACTTCTTTGACCCATGTGTTACTTAGGAATGTTTTGTTTAATCTCCACATATCTTGGGATTTTTTAACTTTCTGTTACTGATTTCTGATTTAATCCTACGAGGTAGGCATTGTATGATTTCTATAGATGGTGTCCAACTTACAGTGGCATGTATGACTTACGATTTTTGACTTTATGATGGTGTGAAAATGATACACATCCAGTAGAAACCACATGTCAAATTTTCAATTTTGACCTTTCCCCAGCCTATCAATATGTGGTGTGAGGCAGTCTTGTGACGCTGAGCAGTGACAGCTGTATCTCCTAGTCAACCACACAATCACAATCATAATCGACAGATACACTTCAAACCATTCTGCACCCATACGACCATTCTAGTTTTTATTTTCAGGATAGTATCCAATAAATTACACGCTATGTTTAACAGTTTATTATAAAATAGGCTTTGTATTAGATGGTTTTGGCCAAACGTAGGCTAGTGTGTTTGAGCACATTTAAGGTAGGTGAAGCTGAGCTCTGTTGTTCTGTTAGGTGTATTAAATGCATTTTTGATTTACAGTGTTTTCCACTTACAATGGGTTTATCAGGATGTAACCCCATTGCAAGGTGAGGAAGATCTTTATTCTTGTAAATTTTATTGAGGTGTGTTTCATGGCTCAAAATGGTGCTCTATCTTAGTGAGCTTTTTATGTGAGCTTAAGAAGTATGTGTATCGGGGTGCCTGGGTGGCTCAGTGGGTTAAAGCCTCTGCCTTCGGCTTGGGTCATGATCACAGGGTCCTGGAATCAAGCCCTGCATCGGGCTCTCCGCTCAGCGGGGAGCCTGCTTCCTTCTCTCTCTGCCTGCCTCTCTGCCTACTTGTGATCTCTGTCAAATAAATAAATAAAATCTTAAAAAAAAATGTGTATCCTGTTGCTAGATGACATAGTCTACGGGTGTCCATTAGTGCAGTTGATTGATGGTGCTCATGAATTCAACTATATCCTTACTCATCTCTGCTTGCTAGATTTATCTATTTCTGATAGAGAGGTGTCAAAATCTTCAGCTATAATAGTGTATTCATCTGTTACTCTATAGTGGTATCAGTTTTTGCCTCCTGCACTTTGAAACTCTGTTGTTTAGAGGCACACATATTAAGGATTGTTATAGCTTCTTGGAGAATTAACCCCTTTATCATTACATAATGCCCTTTTTTATTCCTGATAACTCTTCTTGGTCTGAAGTCTGTTTTGTGTGAAATTATTATATTATTAATATTAATACAGCTACTCTTGCTTTTTAAAATTAACATTATCATGGTATATCTTCCTCTATCCATTAACTTTATTTTAGATTTGTTTTTATATTTAAAATCAATTTATAATTGGCTCTTGTTTCTTGACTCACTCTGACAGTCTGTAAATAATTGGTGCATTTAGGCCATTGGTGTTCAAAGTGATTATTGATACAGTTGAATTCATATCTACCATATCTATCTATTGTTTTCTATTGTTGCCCTTATTCTTTGTTCTTCTTTCTTTTAAGATTTATTTATTTTAGAGAGAAAAAGGGAAAGAGCATGAGTGGGGGGAGGGGCAGAAGGAGAGGAAGAGAATTTCCAGCAGACTCCCGCTGAGTACAGAGTGTGACTCAGGGCTCAGTCCCACATGGCCTGGGCCGAAGGCAGATGCTTAACCAACTGAGCCATCCAGGCACCCCCCCTCCCAACTTTGTTTTTATTTTTGTCCAGCACTCTTTTCCTCCCTTTTGTGATTTTACTGGAGCACTTCATATTATTCATTTTTTTCTCCTTTATTAGTATATTAGTTATACTTCTTTTTTACTTTTTTTAGTGATTGCTGTGTAGTTGGCAATATATGTTTACAACTAATCCAAGTACATTTTTAAAATAACACTGTCCTGCTGGGGTGCCTGGGTGGCTCAGTGGGTTAAAGCCTCTGCCTTTGACTCAGGTCATGTTCCCAGGGTCCTGATATCGAGCCCTGCATCAGGTGCTCAGCTCAGTGGGGAGCCTGCTTCCCCTTCTCTCTCTGCCTGCTTCTATGCCCACTTGTGATCTGTCAAAAAATAAATAAAATCTTTGAAAAAAAAATAACACTGTCCTGCTTAAAGGGTAGTGTGAGTACCTTATAACAAAATAATCCTGATTTTCTCCCTTCCTTCCCTTGTCTCATTGTTGGCATTCACTTAACTCGTATATAAGTATGTATGCTTATGTATGTATATATGTATAGTGTATGTATATATGTATATATTTATGCTTATGTATGTATACTTATATATACATACATATAAATATAAGTAATCAATGCATTTTTGCTGTTACTTCAAACAGATTGTTATATTACATTAAGAATAAGAAAAATGAATGTTTTTATCTGGCCCTCACCATTTCCTCTCCAGTGTTCTTCCTTTCTTTATATAGATCTGAATTTTGTCATTTTTCTTCTCTTTAAAGAATTTTTTCCTTAATTAACATTCCTTGCATGGCAGGTCTACTGGAAACAGATTGCCTCAAATTTTGTCTGAGGAAGTCTTTATTTCTCCTTCAGTTTTGAAGGATAATTTTACAGGGGACAGAATTTTAGGTTCATGGAGTTTTTTTCCTTTCAAAATTTAAAATATTTAACTTTGCTCTCTTCTTGCTTGCCTGGTTTTTTTAAGAAAATTAGGCATAATTCATACCTTTGTTCTTCTACAAGTGAGGTTGGTTGGTTTGTTTGTTTCTGGCTTCTTTTTTTTTTTTTGAAGATTTTATTTATTTATTTGACAGAGAGAGATCACAAGTAGAGAGGCAGGCAGAGAGAGAGAGAGAGAGAGGGAAGCAGGCTCCCTGCTGAGCAGAAAGCCTGATGCGGGCCTCGATCCCAGGACCCTGAGATCATGACCTGAGCCGAAGGCAACGGCTTAACCCACTGAGCCACCCAGGCGCCCTATTTTCTGTAGTTTGAAAATGGTATATATGTGTATTGGGGTGGGGGCATTTTTCCTGCTGGGTGGTCTCTGAGCTTCCTGGATCTGTGCTTTGGTGTCAGACATTAATTTGGGAAGTTTCTCAGTCATCATTGTTTCAAATGTTTCTTCTCTTCCCCTCTTTCTCTTCCTTCTGGAATTTTGGTTATGCTTACATTAAACCTTTGGTATTCGTCCCACAGTTCTTAGATATTTTCCTTTTGTTTTTTCCCCAGTCTTTTATTCTCGTAGCTTTTTAGTTTTGGTCATTTCCATTGAGAAGTCCTCAAGCTCAGAGGTTCTTTCCTCTGCTGTGTGCTGTCAGTAAGCCGGTTAAAGTCAAAGACATTCTTTTTTGTTACATTGTTTTTGAGCTCTAGCATTTCTTTTATTGTTCCTTCTTAGAATCTTCATCTCTCTGTTTATGTTGCCTATCCATTACTGCATGCTGTCTACTTTGTCTGTTAGAACTCTTAGCATCTTTTTTTTTTTTTCTTAAGATTTTATCTATTTATTTGACAGAGAGAGAAAGAGCAGTAGCACGGGGAGTGGCAGGCAGAAGGAAAAGCAGGCTCCCTTCTGAGTAAGGAGCCTGATGTGGGCCTCCATCCCAGGACCCTGGGATCATGACCTGAGCCGAAGGCAGGTGCTTAACCAACTGAGCCACCGAGATGTCCCTAGGACCTTTAGCATCTTAATCATAGCTGTTTTGAACTCCTAGTTTGATAATCTCAATGTCATGGCCATATCTGAATCTGGTTTTCATGCTTGCTGTCTCTAGCTGTGTTTTAGTCTTCTTAGGATGTCTTATCATGTTTTTCTTTTTTCTTTTTTTTTTTTTTAAGATTTTTATTTATTTATTTGACAGAGAGAGATCACAAGTAGGCAGAGAGGCAGGCAGAGAGAGAGGAAGGGAAGCAGGCTCCCCACCGAGCAGAGAGCCCGATGCGGGGCTCGATCCCAGGACCCTGGGATCATGACCTGAGCCGAAGGCAGAGGCTCAACCCACTGAGCCACCCAGGCGCCCCTTATCATGTTTTTCTCGATGGCCAGACATATGTTTGGTAAAAAGAACTGCTATGCATAGGCCTTTAGTAATGTGGCAGGAAGGTGTGTTGGGAAGGGGAGTGTTTGACAGGCCTATGAGTAGCAGGATTTACTCCTAGTGAGCCTGTGAACTTCACTCATGCTTCTCAGTCCCCCTGGGCCTTGCGGGGCACAGGATGGCTAGAGTGGGCTGGAATTAGGTTTTTTCCTTTCCCCACCTGGAACTGGGCATTTCTCTTCTTCCAGGTCAGTTAGGTTAGGCTTTGATTAAATAGATTATCCTGAAGGCAGACCTTATTGACAAGAAACAGGATGCTCTGACGTATTTCAAAATGTTTCATTTCCCTTCCCCTTGCTGGAAGCACAAGGGGATACTTTTCTCACAATCACTGAGAGAATATGGTGAGAGCTCCTGGAAGCAAGACTCAGAAAAGAATGGAGGCCCCCTGATGACTGAGCCTCTTGGATTTGTGTCTCTCCGCCCTGTCTGTAATGAGCCTCCAGTAATTCTTCAGCAAGAGTGCCAGTTTCCCTACCTCAACACTGGTTCCTGCAGAGTACTTTTATTTTTATTTCTAACTTCTAAGTTCCAATCACATGGCTCAAAAATCAAAACTGTATATGTGGAAAAAATTCAGTAGAATGCCTCAACCGCCCCTCCCCCCGCCAATAAATAATTACTTTTATTAGATTTCTGGTGTATCCTTTCTGAGTTTATGTAAGTATCAGAAAATGTTAACATAGGGTTTGATTTTGCTCTCCTTCCTGCATACGATGTAAGGTCCTCTACACCTTTTGCATCTTGCTTTTTCTCATGTATCTTTATAAGAGGATCTTACTATATTCACACTTAAAGATCTTAGAACATTTTTTTAACCCACTGAGCCACTCAGGCACCCCTTGGAACAGTTTTTTGAATTATTTTTTATGACTATTTTGTCTACATTCCTTCTGTCTTATTGGGACTACCATGTTTTGATTATATTATATACCTCCTGGAGCCCTCTTATTATATTTTTTCCCCTTATTTTCCATCTAAAAATTTTCTCTGGGATATTTCTGTAAGATTATCTCCCACCCCCAAGGTATTATACTCTTCTCTGACTATGTCTGTGTGTCTAATAGCACCATATTTTTGTTTCACTGGTGGGATATCTTAGTAATCTGAGGATTTTTACTGATAGTTTTTTTTTTTTTTGTTTTTTAAGTGTCTCTCTTCCTAGGAAGTCTTTATTTCCTTCAAGTTTTTTCTTTTTAATTTAATTTGATCTATTTCTTTCAGGTTTTTCCTGGATCAGGTAATCCTGGATTCAGTGCTCATATTTAAGAGTGGGGAATTAATAGCAGATTGGAAGCTAGAGAGAGAATGTGTGGTAGGGGTGGGGAAGTTCACTCTAAGGCTACTGGATTTTTTCACTGGGGAACTTCCCATGCAGCTTCTTCGGATCATTTTTCAGCAGGCTGGGCAGATTCCTAGAGAAAAATCTCCCTGTGTCCAGCCTGACTAACAGCATTTTGGCCAGTGGCAGGTCGAACGCTGGGCGTGGGGGATCTCAGCATCTACTAATTGTTCATTTGGTGCCCTGATCTCAGCATAAGTAGGCCACCTTCGGCTGTGCCTAGTGCTTCTTGCTCCAGATAGCCTCTTTAGAGGAAAAACACTTCCGTCTTCTGCTGGAGTGGAGACCTTCAACTTTGAGGAATGGAAATGGGGATGGAATTGCTTTTTAAACCATGTTTCAACCTATTTCCACCACTCCTCATCCAGAGGTGCTTGGTCTTCTGCCAGCTCCTGAGCATGCGGGGGCATCTCTCCGTCAGCACGGCTCCAGCTCTCTGTAGCTGCTCTGGATTCCCTTCTCTTAGTCTGGCCAGACTATCTGCCTGCGGTCAGTCTGCTTCCCACCGTTCAGAATGCTGTTGCTCCTATCTTTTTCTCCTATTTTTGTGGAATTAAACCTTTTAAAAAATTAGGTTCCTGTCATTTTACCAGACCATCAGGCCAGAAATTACATGTCCGTTCATGTAATTTGAATTGACTTGACTTGAAATATATGCTTTCAGCATGGAGAATTTGCTGAAGGGACAAGCACTGAGAAGCAAACACTAATCTTTGCACCCCTGGCACTGATGACCCCTTAGTATGTAGTCACAGGCCTTTCTAAATGCACATTATTATTTTGTGACAAACATGGGATAATACATGATGTAATTTCACCACCTTTTTTCACTTAAAATATCTGAAGAACATTTTCCCATGTCGGTATTCTCCCCTTTAAAAAATTACACAAAAATGTTTTGTGTGAAGCACAGATATGCAAAGAAAGGAAAATACCCAAACACCAGCACCCAGAAATAATTATCACTGTAATGTTAAGTACTTTCTCCCTGATCTAAAAGTGCAACCTTGGGGCGCCTGGGTGGCTCAGACAGTTAAGAGTCTGCTTTCAGCTGAGGTCATGATCCCAGGGTTGTGAGATAGAGCCCTGTGTCGGGCTCTGTGCTGGGTCGTTAAGAGTCTCACCCTCCCTCTGTCCTTACCCCCTCAATAAAAAGGAGAGACAAGTGTTGGCAAGAATGTGGAGAAAAGGAAATCTTTGTGCACTGTTGGTAGACATGTAAATTGGTGCTGCCACTATGTAAACAATATGGACGTTCCTTAAAGAATTAAAAAGAGAGCTACCATACGATTCAGCAATTCTACTTCAGGGCATTTATCTGAAGAAAATTAAAATACTAACTCAAAAAGATATATGTGCCCCAATGTTCACTGCAGCATTATTAATAATAGCAAAACCTGGAAGCAGCCTAAACATCCACTGATAGATGAACTTTTTAAAAAGATTATACTTTTCAGAGAGAGAGAGGACAAGCAGGGTTAGCTGCAGGCAGAGGGAGAAGCAGGCTCCCTGTTGAGCAGGGACCCCAATGAGGGACCCGATCCCTGGACCCCAGGATCATGACCTGAGCCAAAGCCAGATGCTTAACCGACTGAGCCACCCAGGTGTCCTGATGGAAGAATTTTTAAAAACATATCATACATGCACCAGCACACATACACACATGATGGAATATTATATTATTCAGCCATAAGTAAGTAGGAAATCTTGCCATTTGAGACAATATGAATAGACTGAGGTCATTAAGCTAAACGAAATAAGTCAGAGAATGACAAATATTATATGATCTCACTTAAATGTGGAATTTAAAAAATAAAAACAAAACCAAAACTGAGGTCAGATTCCAGAGGTGGGGGTTGGATGAGTGGTAAAGTGGGTGAAGGTGACCAACATCTTTACAAGTGAAATCTTTGCTTTTAAGTATTCAACCTCCTATGGGAGACATATTTTAAACAAATAATTACAGATACTTCACACAACAATTATAAGTTCATTCATTCATTAAGTAAATGTTTATTGTGTGTTTACTATGTATATGCCAGGCACAAAACAAAACAACACAGTCCTCACCTTAGAGATAGATTCTAATAGGTGGAGACAGATACACAGATACTATGTCATGTAGTGATGAGTGCAATGGAAATGAAAAAAGGCAGGGGACAGAAGAAAGGATACTTTATGCTATTCTATATGGGATGGTGAGCTTGGAGCAGAGACCTAAAGGAAGGAAGGTTGTGACCATGCAGATAGCTGGAGGAAGAGGTTTCCACACTAAGGAAGAGCAAGTTCCAACTGCCTGTGGCCGGAGAGTGCCCACTGTGTGTGGATTCAGATTTGCAGGGAAGCTGGTGGAGCTGGAAGGCCTTAGCGGGGAGCAGGGTGAGAGACTGTCAGAGAGGTGGGTAGGACCAGAGCTTATGGAGCCTCGCAAGCCCTTGTGAGGACAGGGGCTTTCAGATAGGAAAACTAGAGGGCCAAGGAGGTTTTGAGCAGAGGAGTTACATGACTTGATTTGTACTTTTTTCTTTTTCAGAAGAATTTTTTATTTTGAACTAGTTTTAGATGTATAGAAAAGTTGCAAACATAGTACATGTAGAGAATGTCCTTATTCCCCCATAGCCAGCCTCCTCTAATGATAAAATCTTACCCACACATAGAGCAATTACCAAAGACCGAAAAGTTGATGTCGGCTTATTAGTAGTAGTAGTATTTTAAAGATTTTATTTGAGAGAGAGAAGAGAGAGAGAGCATGTGCGCAAGCAGGGGAAGGATCCGAGGGAGAAGCAGTTTCTCTGCTGAGCAGCTAGTCCAGTGCAGGGACTCCATCTCAGGACCCAGGATCATGACCTGAGCTGAAGGCAGATGCTTAACTGACTGAGCCACCCAGCTGCCCCTGGTTTATTATTATTAAGTAAATTGCAGACCTAATTTATGATTTCCACATTGTTTCCACTAATGTCCCTTTCCTCTTCCAGGATCTAACCCAGGACCCTTTATTGCTTTTGGTCATTAGTTCGCTTTGGTCTCCCCCAGTTCCTCAACCTTGCGTTTCATCACCTGACATTTGTCCAGAGTAGTGACCAGTTATGCTGTCACAGTTTCCTCAGTTGTGACCTTCCTCAGTTTTCTCATAGCTGGAGTTACACATTTTTGGTGAGAATCTCATGGGAATGACATTGCATCCTTTTCTCAGTGCACCTCATGGGATTCATGATGCCAACATGTCTTACTAGGGTGATGTCAGCTCTGACCACTTGAATAAATTGGTTTCTACCAGTTTTCAACCCTGTAGAGTTACTGTCTTTCCTTTTTATTTCATAGATGGGCTGAGGAGGCAGTTTGAGAATATATAATTTCTGTGTCTCCCCAAATGTGTACCCCCTCATACTTGCACCTGTCAGTGGCTCTTGCCTGGAAGAGTTTTTACTGTGGTGTTTGCCTGATGGTGACTTTTCAATATCCTTATTTTATTCCACATTCATAATTTGTAATTTTACTATAGACAAAAGTTGCCTTTGTCCCTCTTTATCTACTTAAGTACTTAAGTACTTATTTATATCAGTATGACCTTGTGACCCCAGTTCTTTCAAATCTAGAGCCTGAAGTGGAATTGTCAGATCTTGTGGGTGACTCCCTTTTGAATTCCTTGAGGAATTGCCACAGCAGCTCTATCATCTTACGTTCCCACTCTCAGGGCGCAAAGATTTTGGTTTTTCCACATCTTTGTCAATATACTTTCTGGGTTTTTTTTTTTTTAAGATTTTATTTATTTATTTGACAGAGAGACAACGAGAGAGGGAACACAAGCAAGGGGAGTAGGAGAGGGAGAAGCAGGCCTCCTGCTGAGCAGGGAACCCCGATGTGGAACCTGATCCCAGGACCCTGGGATCTTGACCCAAATCTAAAGTGTGTCTGATGAATCACTGACCTCTACCTCTGAATCCACTAATACATTATATGTTAATTAATTGAATTTAAATAAGAAAATAAAGTGTATCTATTGATTTGAGATATTGTATTGATAATGATAGTGTATAGTTGGGTTAGGCCTTTTTAAAAAATTCATTCTTCTAACTTCTGTTTTCTGATTGGAATGTTCAATCCGTTTACATTTACTGCAATTATAGATAATATGGGATATACTTCTGTCATTTTTCTATTTGATTTCTGTCAGTCTCATGCATTTCTGTGTTTCTTAGTACTCCATTATCACTTTCTTTTGTCTTAGACATTGTGTTAAATGTTTTCTAGTACACCATTTTAATTACTTTGTTTCTTTTGCTATATATTTTTGCGGGGGTTATTTTCATACTTGTTCCCCTGGGGATTATAAATTACCATATTAACTTAGATGAATATCAACCTAATTTATATTTCAAAAGCTCCTTTATAGTTCTGTCCTTTCCCCTTTATATTATTATTATCACATAAATTACATCTTAAATTATAAGCCCAACAATACATTGTTTAAATTATTTTATAAGACAATTATCTTTTTTTAAATTGACATTTGAAACAATAATGTATTACTTGTTTCAGGGGTAGAGGTCTGTGATTCATCAGTCTTACACAATTCACAGTGTGCACCATAGCACATACCCTCCCCAATGTCCATCACCCAGCCACCCCATCCCTCCCCACCAACTCCAGCAATCCTCAGTTTGTTTCCTGAGATTAAGAGTCTCTTATGGTTTGTCTCCATCTCAGGTTCCATCTTGTTTCATTTTTTCCCTCCCTTCCCCTATGATCCTCTATCTTGTTTCTCAAATTCCTCATATCAGTGAGATCATGTGATAATTGTCTTTCTCTGAGTTATTCTCTTCAGCATAATACACTCTAGTTCCAGCCATGTCGTTACAAACGGCAAGATTTCCTTTTTGATGGCTGCATAATATTCCTGTGTGTGTGTGTGTACCACATCTTCTTCAGCCATTCATCTGTCTATGGACATTTAGGCTCTTTCCATTGTTTGGCTATTGTGGACATTGCTGCTGTGAACATTGGGGTGCAGGTGCCCCTTGGGATCACTACATTTGTATCTTTGGGGTAAATACCCAGTAGTGCAATTGCTGGGTCATAGGGTAGCTCAATTTTCAACTTTCTGAGGAACCTCCATACTGTTTTCAGAGTGGGTACATCAGCTTGCATTCCCACCAACAGTGTAGGAGTGTTCCCCTTTCTCCACATCCTCACCAACACCTGTCATTTCCTGACTTGTTAATTTTAGCCATTCTGATTGGTGTGAGGTGGCATCTCATTGAGGTTTTGATTTGTATTTCCCTGATGCCGAGTGATACTGAGCACTTTTTCATGTGTCTGTTGGCCATTTGGATGTCTTCTTTGGAGAAGTGTCTGTTCATGTCTTCTGCCCATTACTTGATTGGATTATTTGTTCTTTGGCTATTGAATTTGATAAGTTCTTTATAGATTTTGGATACTAGCCCTTTACCTGATATGTCATTTGCAAGTAATCTTCTCCCGTTCTGTTGGTTGTCTTTTTGTTTTGTTAACTATTTCCTTTGCTGTGCAAAAGCCTTTTATCTTGATGATGTCCCAAATAGTTCATTTTTGGTCTTGGTTCCCTTGCCTTTGGTGATTTGTCTAGGAAGATGTTGCAGCAGCAGAGGTCGAAGAGGTTGCTGCCTGTGTTCTCTTCAAGGATTTTGATGGATTCCTGTCTCACATTTAAGTCTTTTATCCATTTTGAGTCTACTTTTGTGTGTGATGTAAGGAAATGGTCCAGTTTCATTCTTTTGCATGTGGCTGTCCAATTTTCCCAACACCATTTGTTGAAGAGACTGTCTTTTTTCCATTGGACATTTTTTCTGCCTTGTTGAACATTAGTTGACCATAGTGTTGAGGGTCCATTTTTGGGCTCTCTATTCAATTCCATTGATCTATGTGTCTGTTTTTGTGCCAGTACCATACTGTCTTGATGATTACAGCTTTGTAATACAGCTTGGAGTCTGGAATTGTGATGCCACAAGCTTTGGTTTTCTCTTTCAACATTCCTGTGGCTATTCGGGTCTTTTCTGGTTCCATATATATTGTAGGATTATTTGTTCTATTTCTTTGAAAAAAAGTTGATGGTATTTTGATAGAGATTGCATTGAATGTGTAGATTGCTCTAAGTAGCATAGACATTTTCACAATATTTTTTCTTCCAATCCATGAGCATGGAACATTTTTCCATTTCTTTGTGTCTTCCTCAATTTCTTTCATGTGTATTCTATAGTTTCCTGAGTACAGATTCTTTGCCTCTTTGGTTAGGTTTATTCCTAGGTATCTTATGGTTTTGGGTGTGATTGTAAATGGGATTGGCTCCTTAATTTCTCTTTCTAATGTCTTGTTGGTGGTGTCTAGAAATGCACCTATTTTCTGAGCATTGATTTTATATCCTGACCCTTTACTGAATTCCTGTATGAGTTCTAGCAATGTTGGGGTGGAGTCTTTCAGGTTTTCCACATCAAGTATCATATCATCTGCAAAGAGTGAGAGTTTGAGTTCTTCCTTGCTGATTCAGATGCCTTTTATTTCTTTTTGTTGTCTGATTGCTAAGGCTACAACTTCTAGCACTATGATGAACACCCGTGATGATAGTGGACATCCCTGCTGTGTTCCTGACCTTAGCGGAAAAGCTCTCAGTTTTTCTCCATTGAGAATGATATTCATTGTAGATTTTTCATAGATGACTTTTATGATATTGAGGTATGTACCCTCAGACAGTACCCTCTATCCCTACACTGTGAAGAGTTTTTTTTTTTTTTTGGAAGACTTTTTTATGACAGAGAGATAGCGAGAGAGGGAACACAAGCACGGGGAGCTGGAGAGGGAGAAGCAGGCTCCCTGCTGAGCAGGGAGCCCATAAGGGGCTCAATCCCAGGACCCTGGGATCATGACCTGAGCTGAAGACAGATTCTTAACTGACTGAGCCACCTGTGCCCCCACTGTGAAGAGTTTTGATCAAGAATGGATGTTGTACTTTGCCAAATGCTTTTTCTGCATTTATTGAGAGGATCATATGGTTCTTCTTCTTTCTTTTTTAAAAAGATTTTATTTATTTATTTGACAGACAGAGATCACAAGTAGGCAGAGAGGCAGGCAGAGAGAGAGGAGGAAGCAGGCTCCCTGCTGAGCAGAGAGCCCGATGCAGGGTTCGATCCCGGGATCCTGGGATCATGACCTGAGCTGAAGGCAGAGGCCTTAACCCACTGAGCCACCCAGGCGCCCCTTGTTCTTTCTTTTATTAATGTATTGTATCACATTGATTTGCGGATGTTGAACCAACCTTGCAGCTCAGGAATAAATCCCACTTGGTTATGGTGAATAATCCTTTTAATGTACTGTTGGCTCCTATTGGATAGTATTTTGGTGAGAATTTTTGCATCTGTGCTCATTAAGGTCTGTAATTCTCCTTTTTGATGGGGTCTTTGTCTGGTTTTGGGATCAAGGTAATGCTGGCTTGGTAGAATGAGTTTGGCAGTTTTCTTTCCATTTCTATTTTTTGGAACAGTTTCAGGAGAATAGGTATTAATTCTTCTTTAAATGTTTGGTAGCATTCCCCTGGGAAGCTGTCTGGCCCTGGGCTCTTGTTTGTTGGGAGATTTTTGATGACTGCTTCAATTTCCTTACTGGTTATGGGTCTATTCAGATTTCTATTTCTTCCTGATTCAGTTTTGGTAGTTTATACATCTCTAGGAATGCATCCATTTCTTCCAGATTGTCTAATTTGCTGGCATATAGTTGCTCCTAATATGTTCTCATAATTATTTATATTTCTTTAGTTTTGGTTGTGATCTTTCCTCTTTCATTCATGATTGTATTAATTTGGGTTCTTTCTCTTTTCTTTTTGATAAGTCTGGCCAGGGGTTTATCAATCTTATTAATTCTTTCCAAGAACCAGCTTCTAGTTTCGTTGATCTGTTCTACTGCTCTTTTGGTTTCTATTTCATTGATTTCTGCTCTGATCTTTATTATTTCTCTTCTCCTGCTGGGTTTAGGATTTATTTGCTGTTTTTTCTCCAGCTCCTTTAGGTGTAGGGTTGGGTTATGCATTTGAGGCCCTTCTTGTTTATTTGTTTGTTTGTTTCTTACTTTTTAAAATTTTTATCCTTCTTGTTTCTTGAGGAAGGCTTGTATTGCTATATACGTTCCTCTTAGGATCACCTTTGCTGCATCCCACAGATTTTGAATAGTTGTGCTTTTTTTTTTTTTTAAGATTTTATTTATTTATTTGACAGCCAGAGATCACAAGCAGGCAGAGAGGCAGGCAGAGAGAGAGAGAGAGGAGAAAGCAGGCCTCCCGCCAAGCAGAGAGCCCGATGCGGGACTCGATCCCAGGACCCCGAGATCATGACCCGAGCCGAAGGCAGAGGCTTAACCCACTGAGCCACCCAGGCGTCCCTGAATAGTTGTGTTTTCATTTGTTTCCATGAATTTTTAAAATTCTTCTTTAATTTCCTGGTTGACCCATTCATTCTTTAGTACGATGTTCTTTAGCCTCCAGGTATTTGCGATCTTTCCAACTTTCCTCTTGTGATTGAGTTCTAGTTTCAAAGCGTGGTCCAAAAATATTCAAGGTCCAAAAATATTGGTCCACATACTAATTTGGTACCAGTTGAGTCCTGATTTGTGACCCAGGATGTGATCTCTTCTGGAGAAAGTGCACTTTCTTAAAAAAGTGCATGGGCACTTGAAAAAAATGTGTATCCTGTTGCTTTGGGATGGAATATTCTGAATATATTTGTGAAGTCCATCTTATCCGGTGCATCATTTAAAGCCTTTATTTCCTTGTTGGTCTTTTGCTTAGATGATCTATTTCAGTGAGGGGGGGTGTTAAAGTCCCCTACTATTATTGTATTATTGTTGTTGTGTTTCTTTGATTTTATTATTAGTTGGGTTATATAATGGGCTGCTCCTGTTTTAGGGACATAGATATTTAAAGTTGTTTGATCTTCCTGTTGGATAGACCCTTATAAGTATGATAAGGTGTCCTTCTTTATCTCTTATTATATTCTTTGGTTTAAAATCTAATTTGTCTGACATAAGGATTGCCACTGAAGCTTTCTTTTGATGTCCATTAGCATGGTAAATGGCACCCCGTCACTTTAAATCTGGAGGTGTCTTTGGGTCTAAAATGGGTCTCTTGCAGACAGCATATTGATTGGTCTTATTTTTTTTTATCCATTCTGATACCGTGTGTCTTTTGATTGGGGCTTTAAGCTCATTTACATTTGAGGTAACTATTAAAAGATATTAATTTAATGCCATTGGATTGCCTGTAATGTGACTGTTACTGTATTACTGTCTCTGCTCCTTTCTGGTCTATGTTACTTTTAGGCTCTCTTTTTGCTTAGAATACCCCTTTCAGTATTTCCTGTAGGACTGGTTCGGTGTTTGCAAATTCCTTTAATTTTTGTTTGTTCTGGAAGCTTTTTATCTCTCCTTCTATTTTCAATGACAGCCTAGCTGCATATAGTAATCTTGGCTGCATATTTTTCTCATTTAGTGCTCTGACTATATCATGCCAGTCTTTTCTGGCCTGCTAAGGTCTCTGTGGATAGGTCTGCTGTCAATCTGATATTCTACTTTTGTAAGTTACAAAAGTATTAGTAAAAAGTAAATTAGTAAAAAATTAGTAAAATTAGTAACTAGTAAAAAAATTAGTAAAAAAAAAGTAAATTAGTAAAAAGATTAGTACACTCTAATATTTCTAATATTAGAGTACACTCTAATAACCTACTTTTGTAGGTTGTCCTAAGCTGCTTTCAGGATTTTCTCTTTGTCTCTGAGACTTGTAATTTTTACTATTAGATGACGGGGGTGTTGACCTATTTTTATTGATTTTGAGGGGGTTTCTTTGTGCATCCTGGATTTTGATGCCTGTTTCCTTCTCCCAGATTAGGGAAGTTCTCTGGTTTAATTTGTCTGATATACTTCCTGCCCCTCTCTTTCTTCTTCTTTTGGGATCCTAATTATTCTAATATTTTTTTGTCTTGTGGTATCACTTGTCTCTTGAATTCTCCCCTTGTGATCCAGTAGTTGTTTATGTCTCTTTTTCTCAGCTTCTTTATTCTCTATCATTTGGTCTTCTATATCACTAATTCTCTCTTCTGCCTCATTTATCCTAGCAGTAACAGCCTCCATGTTTGATTGCACCTCATTAATAGTTTTTTTTTTTATTTCAACTTGGTTAGATTTTAGTTCTTTTATTTCTGCAGAAAGGGATTTTATTTCTCCAGAAAGGGATTCTCTAGTATCTTCTACGCTTTTTTCAAGCCCAGCTAGCCTCTTTATAATCATCATTCTGAACTCTAGTTCCAACACCTTACTAATGCCTGTATTGATTATGTCCCTGGCATTCAGTACTGCCTTTTGTTCTTTTTTTTGAGGAGAATTTTTCCATTTTGTCATTTTGTCCAGAGAATAGATGAACAAGAGAACAAAATGCTAAAAGGGTAAAAACAACCCTAGAAAAATACACACTAAACAAATCAGAAGAGACCTAAAACTGGGGGGAGGGGGAGGAAGAAAGGGAAAAAAAAAAAAAGAGAAAAAGAGTATGACCATGCTGGTGAATAGAACAGAGCCACACCCTAGATTTTGGGTGTATTTTGGTCTGTTAGAAGAAACTGCCTCCTAAAATTTTAAAGAAAGAAAAAAATATATATATGGGTGAATATGATGAAGTGATGGAATATGACTGTAAAGATGAAAATTAAAAAGGATTTTAAAAAGGAACTGATAAGAAGTGTGTTGAAAAAAGAGAAAACAAAAGTTAAAAAAAATGGGGTGGGGAGAGAAAGTGATCAGGCGGGAGACTAGAACAAAGCCATAACACTAGATTTGGGGTATATTTTGGTTTATTAGATAAAACTGTATCCCAAAATTTAAAGGAATGAAAAACTTATATATGTACGATGAAGGGATAGAATATGACTGCAAAAATGAAAATTAAAAAATATTTTTAAAAAGGAATTGATAAGATGTTGGTTGAAAAAGGAAAGAAGAAAAATTAAAAAAAAAAAAAGGAAAACATAAAGAAAATAAAAAAAATAACTCTGAAAGACTACAGAATCATGGGGAAAAAGCCATGAATTCTATGTGCTGTTTTCTCCTACCACTGGAGTTTTGCATTTCTCATTGATTGGTGAACTTGGTCTTGGCTGGGTGTTCTTGCTAGTCTTCTGGGGGAGGGGCCTGTTGCAGTGATTCTCAAGTTGTCTTTGCCTGAGGCGGAATTGCACGCCCTTGCCAGGGGCCAGGCTAAGTAACCTGCTGGGGTTCGCAGCGGGAGCTTTTGTTCCCTAAATGCTTTCCGTAGAGTTCTGGAGGACGGGAATGAAAATGGCGGCCTCCCAATCTCCAGCCCCATAGGAGCTGAGAGCTGGGGACCCCGCTCCTCAGTGCACCCTCAGAGAAAAGCAGTCAGTCCCTCCCATTTCCCTGGTCTCTGGCTGCACTCCGAGCTCACCTGGCCTGTGACCGACTGTCCCTCGGATCTCGGTTTAAGGTAAGCCCAAGCTGGGAGCCCTCTCCTTGGCTCTGTCTTTGCAGCTGGCTTCCCTGCTTCAATACTTGGAAGCTCTGCCACACTCAGGCACCCACAGTCTTTCTGTGACCTTGAGGGTCCTGAAACACTGTCCCAGCAAGGGTTCCACCCACTGCTTAGCCACTGGAGCAACATCCCTCTGTGGAGCAGACTTGTAAAAGTTCCAACCTGTGCTTTGGTGCTCTCTTACTTCCCAGGAGCTGCCCCCCCCACCGCGTCTGTCTTTCCATATATCACCTCAGATTCCCTTCTCTGCACATCCTGCCTTCCAAAAAGTGGTCCTTTTCCATTCATAGAGTTGCTGCTATTCTTCCATCTCCTATGGAGTTCCTAGGTGTTCAGAATGGTTTGAAAACTATTGGTTTAATGGTCTGAAAACTGTTTAGTTGAATTCCTGGGATCAGAGGGAATTTAGGTCTCTTTCTCCTCTCCCATCTTGCTCCTCTGTGAGCTCTAATGCAGTTATCTTTTAAATCAGATAGGAAAACAGACCAAAATACATTTATACTTTTATGTTACCTATATGTTTACCTTTACTGGAGATATTTATTTCTTCATGTGGATTTAAGTTTTGTTTCCTTTCATTTCAACCTAAAAGATTCTTTTAGTATTACAGGACATGTCTACTTGATACAGATTATCTATTTTTGTTGATCTGGGAATGTCTTAGTTTCTCTTGTTTTTGAAGAATAGTTTTATTGGATATTGAATTCTTGGTTGCAGTCTTTTAACTTTTAGTTAATAACTTTTAGTTAACTTCCAGTTAATAATTACTTTTAGTTTATTATCCCACTGCCTCTGGCCTCCACTGTTCTTAAGGAGAAATCAGCTATTCATTTCACTGAGGCTGTTTTGCTCCTTTCTCTTGCCACTTCCAATGACACTTTGTGCAAATCTCTTTGAGCTAGCTTTCTTTCTTTCTTTCCTTCCTTCTTGCAGGAGAGGGATAGCGGGGGGTGCAGAGGGAGAGGGAAAGAGACAATCTCAAGCAGGCTCCCTGACCAGTTTGGAGTCCAATATGGAGCTCAGTCTCACAACCTTAAGGTCACAACCTGAGCTGAAATCAGGAGTCGGCCATTTAACTGAGCCACCCAGGTGCCTTTGAGTTTTTAAAAAATTGAGATATATAATTGACATATATGTGTTTAGTTTCAGGTATATGACATAATAATTCACATTTGCATATATCACAAAAGGATCACCACAGTCTAGTTAACATCAACCACTATAAATAGTTTAAAAATTTTTTTCTTGGGGTACCTGGGTGGCTCAGTGGGTTGGGCCTCTGCCTTTGGCTCGGGTCATGATCTTGGGGTCCTGGGATCCAGCCCTGCATCAGGCTCTCTGATTGGCAGGGAGCCTGCTTTCCCCCTCTCTGTCTGCCTCTCTGCCTCCTTGTAAGCTCTCTCTCTGTCAAATAAATAAATACAACCTTTAAAAAAGAATTTTTTTTCTTGTGATGAGAAATTTTTTTTTTAATTTTATTTTTTATAAACATATATTTTTATCCCCAGGGGTACAGGTCTGTGAATCGGCAAGTTTGCATACTTCACAGCACTCACCATAGCACATACCCTCCCCAATGTCCATAACCCCACCCCCCCAGCCCCCCTCCCCGCATCAACCCTCAGTTTGTTTTGTGAGATTGAGAGTCATTTATGGTTTGTCTCCCGCCGAATCCCATCTTGTTTCATTTACTCTTCTCCTACCCCCTTAACCCCCCCATGTTGCATCTCCTCTCCCTCATATCAGGGAGATCATATGATAGTTGTCTTTCTCCGATTGACTTATTTCACTAAGCATGATACCCTCTAGTTCCATCCATGTCATTGCAAATGGCAAGATTTCATTTCTTTTGATGGCTGCATAGTAGTCCATTGTGTATGTATACCACATCTTCTTTATCCATTCGTCTGTTGATGGACATCTAGGTTCTTTCCATAGTTTGGCTATTGTAGACATTGCTGCTATAAACATTCGGGTGCACGTGCCCCTTCGGATCACTGCGTTTGTATCTTTAGGGTAAATACCCAGCAGTGCAATTGCAGGGTCATAGGGTAGTTCTATTTTCAACATTTTGAGGAACCTCCATGCTGTTTTCCAGAGTGGTTGCACCAGCTTGCATTCCCACCAACAGTGTAGGAGGGTTCCCCTTTCTCCGCATCCTCGCCAGCATCTGTCATTTCCTGACTTGTTAATTTTAGCCATTCTGACTGGTGTGAGGTGATATCTCATTGTGGTTTTGATTTGTATTTCCCTGATGCCGAGTGATGTGGAGCACTTTTTCATATGTCTGTTGGCCATCTGGATCTTCTTTGCAGAAATGTCTGTTCATGTCCTCTGCCCATTTCTTGATTGGATTATTTGTTCTTTGGGTGTTGAGTTTGCTAAGTTCTTTATTGATTTTGGCCACTAGCCCTTTATCTGATATGTCATTTGCAAATATCTTCTCCCATTCTGTTAGTTGTCTTTTGGTTTTGTTAACTGTCTCCTTTGCTGTGCAAAAGCTTTTGATCTTGATAAAATCCCAATAGTTCATTTTTGCCCTTGCTTCCCTTGCCTTTGGCGATGTTCCTAGGAAGATGTTGCTGCGGCTGAGGTCGAAGAGGTTGCTGCCTGTGTTCTCCTCAAGGATTTTGATGGATTCCTTTCTTCATTGAGATCCTTCATCCATTTTGAGTCTATTTTTGTGTGTGGTGTAAGGAAATGATCCAATTTCATTTTTCTGCATGTGGCTGTCCAATTTTCCCAACACCATTTATTGAAGAGGCTGTCTTTTTTCCATTGGACATTCTTTCCTGCTTTGTTGAAGATTAGTTGACCATAGAGTTGAGGGTCTATTTCTGGGCTCTCTATTCTGTTCCATTGATCTATGTGTCTCTTTTTGTGCCAGTACCATGCAGTCTTGATGATGACAGCTTTGTAATAGAGCTTGAAGTCCAGAATTGTGATGCCACCAACTTTGGCTTTCTTTTTCAATATTCCTTTGGCTATTCGAGGTCTTTTCTGGTTCCATATAAATTTTAGGATTATTTGTTCCATTTCTTTGAAAAAAATGGATGGTACTTTGATAGGAATTGCATTAAATGTGTAGATTGCTTTAGGTAGCATAGACATTTTCACAATATTTATTCTTCCAATCCAGGAGCATGGAACATTTTTCCATTTCTCTGTGTCTTCCTCAATTTCTTTCATGAGTACTTTATAGTTTTCTGTGTATAGATTCTTAGTCTCTTTGGTTAGGTTTATTCCTAGGTATCTTATAGTTTTGGGTGCAATTGTAAATGGGATTGACTCCTTAATTTCTCTTTCTTCTGTCTTGTTGTTGGTGTAGAGAAATGCAACTGATTTCTGTGCATTGATTTTATATCCTGACACTTTACTGAATTCCTGTACCGGTTCTAGCAGTTTTGGAGTGGAGTCTTTTGGGTTTTCCACATATAGTATCATATCATCTGCGAAGAGTGATAGTTTGACTTCTTTGCCAACTTGGATGCCTTTAATTTCCTTTTGTTGTCTGATTGCAGAGGCTAGGACTTCTAGTACTATGTTGAATAGCAGTGGTGATAACGGACATCCCTGCCGTGTTCCTGACCTTAGCAGAAAAGCTTTCAGTTTTTCTCCATTGAGAATGATATTTGTGGTGGGTTTTTCATAGATGGCTTTGATGATATTGAGGTATGTGCCCTCTATCCCTACACTTTGAAGAGTTTTGATCAGGAAGGGATGCTGTACTTTGTCAAATGCTTTTTCAGCATCTATGGAGAGTATCATATGGTTCTTGTTCTTTCTTTTCTTTTCTTTTCTTTTTTAAGATTTTATTTATTTATTTGTCAGAGAGAGAGAGGGAGAGAGAGCAAGCACAGGCAGACAGAATGGCAGGCAGAGGCAGAGAGAGAAGCAGGTTCCCAGACGAGCAAGGAGCCCGATGTGGGACTCGATCCCAGGACGCTGGGATCATGACCTGAGCCGAAGGCAGCTGCTTAACCAACTGAGCCACCCAGGCATCCCTGTTCTTTCTTTTATTAATGTGTTGTATCACATTGATTGATTTGCAGATGTTGAACCAACCTTGCAGCCCTGGAATAAATCCCACTTGGTCGTGGTGAATAATCCTTTTAAGGTACTGTTGAATCCTATTGGCTAGTATTTTGGTGAGAATTTTTGCATCTGTGTTCATCAAGGATATTGGTCTGTAATTCTCTTTTTTGATGGGATCCTTGTCTGGTTTTGGGATCAAGGTGATGCTGGCCTCATAAAATGAGTTTGGAAGTTTTCCTTCCATTTTTATTTTTTGGAACAGTTTCAGGAGAATAGGAATTAGTTCTTCTTTAAATGTTTGGTAGAATTCCCCCGGGAAGCCATCTGGCCCTGGGCTTTTGTTTGTTTGGAGATTTTTGATGACTGTTTCAATCTCCTTACTGGTTATGGGTCTGTTCAGGCTTTCTATTTCTTCCTGGTTCAGTTGTGGTAGTTCATATGTCTCTAGGAATGCATCCATTTCTTCCAGATTGTCAAATTTGTTTGCATAGAGTTGCTCGTAGTATGTTCTTATAATTGTCTGTATTTCTTTGGTGTTAGTTGTGATTTCTCCTCTTTTATTCATGATTTTATTTATTTGGGTCCTTTCTCTTTTCTTTTTGATAAGTCTGGCTAGGGGTTTATTGATCTTATTAATTCTTTCAAAGAAACAGCTCCTAGTTTCGTTGATTTGTTCTATTGTTTTTTTGGTTTCTATTTCATTGATTTCTGCTCTGATCTTTATGATTTCTCTTCTCCTGCTGGGTTTAGGCTTTCTTTCTTGTTCTTTCTCCAGCTCTTTTAGGTGTAGGATTAGGTTGTGTATTTGAGACCTTTCTTGTTTCTTGAGAAAGGCTTGTACTGCTATATATTTTCCTCTCAGGACTGCCTTTGTTGTGTCCCACAGATTTTGAACCGTTGTGTTTTCATTATCATTTGTTTCCATGAATTTTTTCAATTCTTCTTTAATTTCCTGGTTGACCCATTCATTCTTTAGAAGGATGCTGTTTAGTCTCCATGTATTTGGGTTCTTTCCAAATTTCCTCTTGTGATTGAGTTCTAGCTTCAGAGCATTGTGGTTTGAAAATATGCGGGGAATGATTCCAATCTTTTGATAATGGTTGAGACCTGATTTAGGACCAAGAATGTGATCTATTCTGGAGAATGTTCCATGTACACTAGAGAAGAATGTGTATTCTGTTGCTTTGGGATGAAATGTTCTGAATATATCTGTGATGTCCATCTAGTCCAGTGTGTCATTTAAGGCCTTTATTTCCTTGTTGATCTTTTGCTTGGATGATCTGTCCATTTCAGTGAGGGGAGTGTTAAAGTCCCCTACTATTATTGTATTATTGTCGATGTGTTTCTTTGATTTTGTTATTAATTGGTTTATATAGTTGGCTGCTCCCATGTTAGGGGCATAGATATTTAAAGTTGTTAGATCTTCTTGTTGGACAGTTCCTTTGAGTATGTTATAGTGTCCTTCCTCATCTCTTATTATAGTCTTTGGCTTAAAATCTAATTGATCTGATATAAGGATTGCCACTCCTGCTTTCTTCTGATGTCCATTAGCATGGTAAATTCTTTTCCACCCCCTCACTTTAAATCTGGAGGTGTCTTCGGGTTTAAGATGAGTTTCTTGTAGGCAACATCTAGATGGGTTTTGTTTTTTTATCCATTCTGATAACCTGTGTCTTTTGATTGGGGCATTTAGCCCATTAACATTCAGGGTAAGTATTGAGAGATATGAATTTAGTGCCATTGTATTGCCTGTAAGGTGACTGTTATTGTATATTGTCTCTGTTTCTTTCTGATCTACTACTTTTAGGGTCTCTCTTTGCTTTGAGGACCCCTTTCAATATTTCCTATAGAGCTGGTTTGGTATTTGCAAATTCTTTTAGTTTTTGTTTGTCCTGGAAGCTTTTAATCTCTCCTTCTATTTTCAATGATAGCCTAGCTGGATATAGTATTCTTGGCTGCATGTTTTTCTCGTTTAATACTCTGAATATATCATGCCAGCTCTTTCTGGACTGCCAGGTCTCTGTGGATAAGTCTGCTGCCAATCTAATATTTTTACCATTGTACATTACAGACTTCTTTTCCCGGGCTGCTTTCAGGATCTTCTCTTTGTCACTAAGACTTGTAAATTTTACTATTAGGTGACGGGGTGTGGACCTATTCTTATTGATTTTGAGGGGGGTTCTCTGAACCTCCTGGATTTTGATGCTTGTTCCCTTTGCCATATTGGGGAAATTCTCTCCAATAATTCTCTCCAATATACCTTCTGCTCCCCTCTCTGTTTCCTCTTCTTCTGGAATCCCAATTATTCTAATGTTGTTTCATCTTATGATGTCACTTATCTCTCGAATTGTCCCCTCGTGGTCCAGTAGCTGTTTGTCCCTGTTTTGCTCAGCTTCTTTATTCTCTGTCATTTGGTCCTCTATATCGCTAATTCTTTCTTCTGCCTCATTTATCCTAGCAGTGAGAGCCTCCATTTTTGATTGCACCTCATTAATAGATTTTTTTATTTCAACTTGGTTAGATTTTAGTTCTTTTATTTCTCCAGAAAGGGCTTTTATATCTCCCGAGAGGGTTTCTCTAATATCTTCCATGCCTTTTTCGAGCCCTGCTAGAACTTTGAGAATCGTCATTCTGAACTCTAGATCTGACATATTACCAATGTCTGTATTGATTAGGTCCCTAGCCTTCGGTACTGCCTCTTGTTCTTTTTTTTGTAGTGAATTTTTCCGCCTTGTCATTTTGTCCAGATAAGAGTATATGAAGGAGCAAGTAAAATACTATAAGGGTGGCAACAACCCCAGGAAAATATGCTTTAGCCAAATCAGAAGAGATCCCAAATCGTGAGGGGGGAGAAAGGGGATAAAAAGAGGTTCAGAAAGCAAAAAAAAAAAAAAAAAAAAAAAAAAAAAAAAAAGAAAGAAACAATTAAAAAAAGAAAACCAATAAAGAAAAAATATAAAAAGGAAAAAATATATATATATATTTTAGATAAACTAGTTAAAAAACGTTAAAAAAGAAAAGGGTAAAAGTTAAAAAAATTTAGCAGAAGAAGAAAAAAAATTGAAAAAGAAAAAAAAATTAAATTAACTGCAAGGCTAAAGAATCATGGGGAGAAAGCCATGAGTTCCATGCTTTGCTTTCTCCTCCTCTGGAATTCCGCTGCTCTCCTTGGTATTGAAACTGCACTCCTTGGTAGGTGAACTTGGTCCTGGCTGGGTTTCTTGTTGATCTTCTGGCAGAGGGGCCTGTTGTAGTGATTCTCAAGTGTCTTTGCCCCAGGCGGAGTTGCACCGCCCTTACCCCTTACCCGGGACCGGGCTGAGTAATCCGCTAGGGTTTGCTTTCGGGAGCTTTTGTTCCCTGAGTGCTTTCCGTAGAGTTCCGGAGGGCGGGAATGAAGATGGCGGCCTCCCAGTCTCCGGCCTGGAGGAGCCGAGCCTGGGGCCCCACTCCTCAGTGCGCCCTCAGAGAACAGCGCCCAATTACTCCCGTCACCCTGCCTCTGGCCGCGCTCCGAGCTGACCGAGCCTGCGACCGGTTCAAGGTAACCCCGAGCTTAGAGCTCACTACTCGGCTCTGTCTCTGTAGCCGGCTTCCCCGTTCTAATACCTGTGAGCTCTGCGACACTCAGCCACCCCCGATCCTTCTGTGACCCTGTGGGACCTGAGGCCGCGCTGACCCCGCCTGAGCTTCACCCCGGTTAAGCCTCTGGAGCGATGTCCCTCAGCGGAACAGACTTTTAAAAGTCCTGATTTTGTGCTCCGTTGCTCCGTTGCTCCGCCGCTTGCCGGGAGCCGGCCCCTCCCCCCGTGGTCTATCTTCCCGTCGCTTTGGATTCACTTTTCCGCCAGTCCTACCTTTCAGAACGTGGTTGATTTTCTGTTTCTAGAGTTGCTGTTCTTCTTCTCTTCGATCTCCCATTGGATTTGTAGGTGTTTGCAATCTTTAAATAAGCTATCTAGCTGATCTCCTGCTACCTGAAGTAGTCTCAGCCTGCTACTTCTCCGCCATCTTGACTCCTCCCCGCTCCGTGATGAGAAATTTTAAGATCTACTCTCTCAGCATCTTTCACATATGAAACATAGTATTATTAACTATAGTTACCAAATTGTACTTTATATCCCCATGGCTTATTTATTTTACAACTGGAGGTTTCTCTTTTTAAAGATTTTATTTTTATTATTTTTTAAATTTAATTAAAAAAAAAAAAGTAGGCTTCATGCCCAGTGGGACCCCAACATAGGGCTTGAACTCACAACCCTGAGATCAGGAGTCAGACCTCTGGGGTGCCTTGGTGGCTGAGACTCCTGATTTCAGTTGGTTTAAGTTTTGAGTTCAAGTTCCCAGGACCCCAGGATCATGACCCAGGCCAAAAGCAGACACTTAACCAGGGAGCCATCCTCGTTTATATCCAGGCAGCCCTCTGTGAATCCCTTTAAATACTTTTTAAGATATAACTGATTTTACTCCTTTTGCCTTTTACCCTTCATACTGACCTTTATAGGGGTGCCTATCTAGCTCAGTCAGTCAAGTGTATGACTCTTGATCTCAGGGTGTGTGTTCAGGCCCCATGTTGGACATGGAGCCTACTT
Organism: Lutra lutra; assembly: GCF_902655055.1. Lineage (NCBI taxonomy): Eukaryota > Metazoa > Chordata > Mammalia > Carnivora > Mustelidae > Lutra > Lutra lutra. The sequence goes on along the minus strand of NC_062282.1, from coordinate 72,014,086 downwards.
AAAGAATAAAATAAAATACTATTTATAAGTGACTGTTTCACTACCTTTACTGTACATTTGCTTTTATTCATGAAATATTTCCTTTCCTAGTTTTCTTCTAATTATGGCCTTTCTTTTCCACTTATAGGAGCCTCCCTAACATTTCTCATAAGGCCACTTTAGCAGTAATAAATTCCTTTAACTTTTATTTAGGAAACACTTTCTCTTTCAATTCCAATTGATAACATTGTAAGGTACAGTATTTTTAATTGTGGGTTTTTTTCCCCCCAGTACCTTGAATATATCATGCCACTCCTAGCCTTCAAAGTATCTGGTGAAAAATCAGCTGATAGCCTTGTAGGGTTTCCCTTGTACATACCAGTTGCTTCTCTCTTACTGATTTATCTATTTATCTTTGAGATTTTAATTATCATATGTCATGATGTGCACCTCTGTGGGTTCATTTTGTTTGGAATTCTCTCTGCTTACTGAACCTTGATGTCTGTTTCCTTCCCCAGGTTAGGGAAGTTTTCAGATGCTTTTTCTTCAAATAAGTTTTCTGCCCCTTTCTCTCTCCTCTTTCTGGAACCCCTACAATGCAAATTTTTGTTCACTGGATGTTCTCCAAGAGATCCCTTAACCTATCCTCTCAAAAACATTTTTCTTTTTGCTGTTCACCTTGACTGCATTTCATAACCCTGTCTTCCAGATTGGTGATTCATTCTTCTGCATCCTTTAATATACTGCTGATTTTCTCTAGTGTAATTTTCATTTTTGTTATTATATTCTTCAACCCTTCTTTCCCCCTCTTTGTTGAAGTTCTCACTAAGTTCATTTACTATTTACTGCTGTCTAGTGAGCTTCTTTAATGACCATTACTTTGAACTCTTTATCTGGTAGATTGGTTATTTCCATTTCATTTGGTTCTTTTTCTGAGGTATTATCTTTTTCTTTCATTTGGATTATGTTTCTCTAATTTGCTTGACTTTTTGTGTTTTTTCTGTCAGCCACGTGGAACAGCTACTTCTTCTATACTTGAAGGAATGGTCTTATGTATGGTCATCCCTTGTATAGACTGTGTGAGCCTGGCAATTTTGGCTGGCTGGAGCTGTGGCTGGCATGGGCTGAGGTTTCCAGGCACTTCATGGTTCTGAGGACCTCCACATAGAGGGTACCCTGACAGGAGAGCTGAAGCTGAGGTGGGTGTTTTTTGTTTAGTTTTTTAAAAGACTTTATTTGAGAGAGGTAGAGAGAGAGCACAAGTAGGCAGAGCAGCAGGCAGAGGGAGAGGAAGAAGCAGGCTCCCTGCTGAGCCCAGGACTCTGAGATCATGACCTGAGCTGAAGGCAGACGCTTAACTGACTACGCCACCCAGGCGCCCCCTGAGGTGGGTTTAAGCTGGGGGTTTCCCTGGGCTCTACATGCAGAGGGTTCCTTGACAGGATAGCTGAAGTTGATGTGGGTACAAGCCAGGGTGTCCTGCCTGGGTGGCTGGAGCTGTAGTGGGTGCAGGCTGGATGGTCGTCCACACGGGTTGTCATAGGAGGTCATCTGTAGCCAAAGCAGTGTGGGTTTGGAGTGTTTCTGGGTGCCCTGCAGCTGTGTCACCTTGGCATGATGGCTGGAACTATAATGAGTGCTCACCAGGGGTGTCCTGGTGTGTGCCACACTGGGGCCTTCTTGGTGGGATAGTTTGAGCTGGTGTGGGGTAAAGGCTCAGGACTCACGGAGGAAGGAGACTGGGAATGGTGCCCAGAGCCTGCTCCCATCCACCTTCTCAAGGTGGAAGGGGGACGTAAACCTTGGTGTTCGCCAGGCTCTCTGAGCCAGACAGAGTTGCAGCAACTCCCCTACCATCTGGCAGAGTTCTGGACCTCGATCTTTTATATTCTACTTGCTCTTTTAAGCCAAGTTGCTCTTTTTTGTTTTGTTTTTGTTTTCTTTTCTGTACCCAGACAGCTGAATCTGTTTCTGGTCTCTCAGTACTGTCCCTCCCCCTGCTACTTACAGGGTCAGGGTTAAGATTCGTTTCAGTACCATGTCTATGTCTTGCCATTCTCTATGTGATCTCCCTGTTTTTGTGCAAAAGTGGTTCATTCAGCCCTCAGCTCTTCAGGAGGAATGGTTCTATAAGTACGTATGAACTTGGGGTGTCCGTGAAGGAGGTGAGTTCAGGGTCTTCCTACAATCATCATCATCCAGGACCTGAAGCCTCCTTTCCTTGACTAATTTTGTAAATCTGTATTCTTTGTTATGTGTGGTCACTGAATTCTCAGCTTAGTGATCGTTAATGATTGGACAGAGATTTCATTTAATGTCTTGAACTAAGTTTCCAAGCATTTGTTGAAGGGCTGTATCTGGGTACGTGTCTGTGTGAGGGAGATAATTTGTTCCGTCACATCCTCAGTGCTTCCACAGGCAATTGGCAGCTATGCCTTCACCTTCACTGATTGCATGAATAGTTTCAAGGTCAGAGCTTAGGGTCTTTTCAGGGCCTTCCTGAGTATGCACAAAAATGTGACACACACATGAACATCTAGATTCCCAGGAATATGTGGTAGCTTGTCAAAGCCACCACAGATATCTCCTCTAATTTTTTCTTTCAGGTTTGTTGGTTACCTTGCTGTTGGCTCCAGTTCGTAATGCTGTCTCAGACAGCTGCAGTTTTAGCCAAGGACCACTGATTGCCTACAGCAGTTAGGGCTGTTTGCAGAGTGAGCTTGAATCAGGTCAAATAAAGACCAGCCCCAAGGATGGAGATTTTCAGTGAGCTGCCAGACAGGTCAAATAGGGGCGGTTCTCTGCAGCTGAAGATTTTGGGGAGCTCCAGTCCATTCTGGTCTTTCTAGTCTCTGCAGGTTTTCACAGGTTCTGTAGCTATGGGGCTTCTGGTTTTCAAAGCTACCACAGAGACAGGGAGTGGGGCAAAGCCACTGGCTTTCCTGAGATTGTTTTCCTGGAACAAACACTCCTTGGCTTATTGCAAGCCTTTAGTTAATTTCCAAAGTTCTGAAGAAGTTTACCAGCTTTTGCCATTGTTCTCATTGCCTTTATGGACGACTGATTTTTGTCAGTCTTGACTATTCCCTACCTACTCCCTCACCCCCCTTATTTCCTTCCTTTACTTCCCTAAAGGAAGTAGACACTCTTTATATACTAAAGCTGTAAATTTACACTGACAATTTGGATTCAGTCCAATATTTCAGGGTTCTTTGTAGAGTCTTTTCCCTTTCCTGATATAGATGTAATTCTCTAACAGTGAGAAACTTGGTCCTTATTATCTACAATATACATGTGTGTTTGATTTTCATGTATAAAGTGGTTTCAGAATTACTAACCCACACCCCTGTGAGAAACACATCGAGATGGTTTACTCTTACGAAGATGACTGACAGCTGTGTTGAGAACAGAGGGCCGGGGGCAGGACCCGCCAGTCAGAGTAGTTAGGTATCTCCTCAGATTATTCAGGTTTGAGATGGTGATGACTTGGGCCAGAACAGTGGCAGTTGAGAAGGTAAGACACGGTCAGATTCTGGATACATTCTGAAAGTTGAACCCAGGGTATTAAACTGAGGCATTGGATTTGGGACATTAGATAAAATCTGAAGGATGATGCCAAGTTTTTTCCTGAGCAATTGAAAGAGTGGAGTTGCCATTAACTGAAAGCCTATGGGAGGTGTAGGTTCTGGGGGAAAGATTGATTATGGTCATTTTAAGTTTCAGATGTCTGTTAGATATTCAAGTGCAACTAGATGTCCAGTAGGCAGCTGATTCTGAGTCAGGAGTTTAGACAAGATCTGGACTGAAGACACATCTGAGGAGTCAGCATCTAGGGGCCTGGGGAAAGCGCTGTCAGTGCCCTGCCTCTATCAAAAGAACTTCCGGTGTATTCCTGCCCACTTTTGTCTGTTGCTGTTAACTGTATCTTTGTCAAAAGATTTTCTTTTAGTATTTGTTTTTACTTTTTAAGTGTGAAAGGCAGCTCTGTGGAAGGTGCACATGGCATGTCAGTAGGCTGACCTGTCCCGCAATGGCCCTTAGTGGCTCTTGGGAGGTGGCATGTAATACCACAGCCCTCCTGCCCCTTATGTGGGAAAGAGCTGAGGCATGTATTTGCCACATTTCCCTGAGTGTTCCTGTGGGATTAGACTACAGTTGCCAACTGTGGTAACTGGCTTAAGAACACACTCTATGTTGGCTGTTCGCTCTTTACAAAATTCCTAGTCTCCGGTTTCCTTTCACTGGAATCATTTCAGGTTCTACTCTGAGGAGAACCCTAAGATAATTTTAAAGCTGGATGGATGAAATCCCCAAACAAGTGAGTGCAGAGAAGCCAAAAGGAGCAGACTGAGCACCAGAGGGCTGCCCCTTCAGTAGGCCAGGGAAACTGCATGTGCAGGGAGAAGCGGCTTCTCTTTCAGCAGTGTTGGGGGTTGGCAGGAGTCTGAGGACAGAGCCTGGGCAAGACAGTCGAGCGTCTGTGCCAGACAGTGATAGAGTGATGGGCCACGGAGTCTAAGCTGTAGAAGGAGAGAAAAAGGTATGAGGGAGGCGAGGATCTGAAACCTTGCGGGACTCAAAGAATTACTAGGGTTGGAATCCCCAAGAGTGAACTGTGAATGTATCAGGCGCTTTTTGGAGAGCGAGGTGCTTAACAGTGAGATTATGGAGAGCTGCAATTTTTGTTACTGAAAGGACTGGACTCTGGAGTAAGACTATGGAGTGTCTTTTCAGTGCAGGAAGGGAGCAGAGAGGCCAGGGTTATGTTATATTATCATTTGAATGCTGAAATCACTGTGATTATGAAATTAGACCTGGGGAATGACTGCAAACAGGGGTCTAAATTTGTCAGTGAATAAGGGGTTGAGCAGGCTGGGCACAGAAGAACAGAAACAGGAAAGAGTAAACTAAAGACAGGTTTTTCTTGAACAGCCACGGGGTACTTATGTGCAGTCTATAGTCTTTTAATCCTCATTAACAATCTCCAGTATTAACAATCCTCCAGCTGTTTTACCTATGTGAAAGGTATGGAAATGGACGTAAAAGGGAATAAATGACTTGCCCAGGGTCCCAGAGCCAGGGAGTGGTGGTGTTCGGGTTTAGCTTATGACTTTGCCTTCTATTCTTCATCTCCACACTGTGATGCCTGCTCACCCCTCATGTGAAGCAGGGGTGTTGAATGAGAGTGATCTAGAAGCAGAAATGAACAGAAGGGCATCTACCCCACTTTCATGGCACAGGTACAAGGGGAATGGGAAGGGAGCCACTCTCAGAAGGGCTATAAGAGAAGCTCCATCTGGGAATGGTAAGTCTTTCAATTTGTAAATAACTATTTCATTGCCTGCATTTATCTTGTATTGCCCTTATTGTCATTCCATGTTGTAATTGACTAGCACTTTCAGAAACCTGTTGATGGAAGATCTCATGTCTTTTATCTAATGGGAAATGCTTCCTCTTTTGCTATTAAGATGACTTTGATTTATGACAAATAATAAGACAAGACAAATAATAAGATGACAAAAAATAAGAAAATATTTTGGGGGTGCCTGGTTGTCTCAATCGGTTAAACCTCAGACTCTTTGATTTCTGCTCAGGTGAGGGTTGTGAGAGCAAGCCTCCATCAGGCTCTGTGCTTGTGGGAGTTTGCTTGAGATTCTCTCCTCCCTCTGCCCCTCCCCTCACTTGCTTTCTAATAAAATCTTGAAAGTCTGCAAAATTTTTAGTTTTGCTAAAGCTAGGAGATACTGAATTTTATTAAAAAAATGTGCGTAACAGTATTCATTGTTTTTGCACTGTTACGCTGAAAATAAAAATTTAAAAAACTGCATTGCAAAACAAAAAAACAAAGTATTGCACCAAAAAAAAAAAAAAGTTTGTGGTGTCTATCAGAATTTTTTCCTCTTTGGCTTTATTATGGTGATGATTTATGAACAGAATTATCACATTTTGAAATATTCTTGAATTCCTGAACTATTGGTTATTGTGTATGTTTAATGTATGGATGGAATTGAAGTGCTTCTAGTTAATTTACAAATTCTTGGATCTTTGCTCTGAGACTGGTACCTTTGTGGATATCATGCTAGTTTGGTAAATAGGGTAATTTTTGTTTTTCAAAGCAAATTAGGATGGCTGAAACTTGTAAGTCTGTGGACAGGAAGTAGATGGTAGGAGTGGTGGCTGTGCTGCTTGGCCCTTTGATCCAAGGATTGGGTGAGAATCTGGACCAGGCTTTTTCAACCAGGGTTCTTCATGTGAGTAACAGAACACAGAAAATGATTCAAGTAACTCTTTTTTAAGTTCTCTCACAGATAGTATGTAACTATAGTTGCCCTTGAACAATGAACCCCAGGAGCTAGAGGCACCAACCCCTCAGTGCAGTCAAAAACCCATGTGTAACTTTTGACTACCCCAAAACTTTATTAATACTGTACTACTGAGGCCTAACTGATGATATCAGCAGTTGACAAAACACATATTCTCTATATTATACGTATTACATACTGTATTGTTAGCATGAAGTGAAACTAGAGAAAAAAAAAATTCTAAGTAAATCATAATGAAAAGGAAATACATTTACAATATTGTACTTCACTGGGGGAAAAAAACCCCAGTATATGTAGAGTTCAAACCTATGTTGTGCAAGGATCAACTGAGATCACATTAGATGCACAGAAACTGATTATATACAATGGATACAGTATGAGTTTCCTACTGCTGCTGTAACAAAGTAGTCCACACTAAGCAGCTTAAAACACCATAAACCAATTCTCTCACACAATTTGGGAGATCAGAACTCCCAAATCAGGGCTCTTCCTTTTGGAGGCTCTGAGGGGAGAGCATTCCTTTTTCAGCCTCTCCTGGTTGCCTGTAGAGCATGGCACATAGCCCTTCCTCCTCCTTCCAAGCACAGCCCTGTGGCCTCAGTTAGCATGCCACTTTCTCCGGCAACACACATGCTCTGTCTGAATGAGGCTAGTCACCATTACATTTAGCGCCCACCAGGACAATCCTGACTCAAGCTCCTTACCTTTAATCAAATCTGCCAAGTCCCCTTTACCACACGAGGGAACATTCACAAGCTCTAGGGATGAGGACTTCGCTGAGGGCCACAGGGCTTGATTCTTTGCACACCCTGGTTGAGAAGGCCTGTCTGTACCACTTGCTCAGGAGAGTTACAGGTGGCACAAAATGTTGTGCCACATGACTGAGATTCAGAAAGATAACACTCCAAGGTCCAATTCAGCAGTGTGTGACTTGGTAGCATTCTGAGCGTCATACTTGGGAAAAGCTTCCCATTATCAGCTGGCAATTCCAGGAAAAAGGTGTGACTAGATTTTTGTTAGAAATGACATCTGTAATGAGAATGAGTCCTACTTTTCCGGGTCTGGTTGGACCCCACTAGGAGGAGGCTAGGATCTGGTGAGTCTTGTTTGCTCTGCACACTGTAATGCACACTGGATGAACAATCAAGCATTGTTCATGAACCGGAGATGATACACAGGACAGATGTAGAGAGGAACAGACTTCTTCATGATGGCAGATCATGCCCCAAGCCAAGGGAGGCCTGATCTTGATCAGAGCTTTCCAAAGGTAGATGTGCACAGTGGAGAACTTCATCTGCCTAGACTGAGCCCCAAGTTTGGATGGCTCCCTGACAGGAGCATGTGGGGAGGGAAGACGGGACAAACTGAGTTACAGGATTATTTAAGGGTCCTTGAAACACTAATGCCCCCATGTGAATACTTTGAATTTTACTTGGGGAAACTGACAGCCAGTAAGGGAGGTCAAGGTCACTTCCTGGATTTATAAAATTAAGAGCAGACTGAAATACTAAAACCTCTTCATTTCTGGTCATCTTCAGATATGAATGCTCAGTTGTAATTCACATTATCCAGACAGTGAGAATCTACTTCTCCCAAAGTCGACTGAAAAGTGGAAGCTGAGTGAATTAAGCTCAGGTACCGGGAAGCAGGGGAGCAGAATCCAACTGTGTTGCTACTGACCCCTCCCCCCCACCAAGGCATATCAGGGGCTGCCTGCAGGGAGCTGAAGTTCAGGAAATCAGTCCAAATTTCACTTGAAACAATTTTAATGATGGTAGAACTTCTCATTCAAAATCCTAGATGCAAAGCTCCTCTGAGAGGCCAGATTTTCCTACTGACTCAGTTGATACCAGAAATAAGCAGTTGCCTGAGGACTTGTGTTTCTAAGGCAAAAATCGTGACTATTTTTAATGAACATAAGAACCCAGGGAGCTAACACTACATTTCACAATCTCTGAGCACTGATCAATGTTCTTCTTAATCCTGTAGAATTTATCCACATATTCAGAGCGGCCTAAGAGCTCCACAAAATCTTCATCATGCGTGATGACCAGAAGCTGGAAGTTGCGCTGCTGCGAGCGACTCTTGATTATCCTGAAACAGTGTATTTGGAACATTTTATTACTGGAGAGCACAAATAATCCTTCCCTTTAGGTAAAAAGCCACTGAGAACTTCGTCAGACACATGACACAATGTGATGACCAGGGCCTCTGCCAGTCCTATAGGAATTGGAGAGGGCTGGGCTGGACCCAGGCCTTCAAACCCTCCAGGTAGGAGTCCCATCTCCTCTCCAGACAGCACACGTGCCTGAAGTGATTCTTCACCTAGGTCTGACATAGGCACTGATAAGAATATATGATGTAGTTTCTTCCAGAACATAAAGTTCTTCTTACTAAAGCAGGTAGAAATGTTTTACTTAATTTTCCTTAGTATCTGTGCTGTTCAACTTTAGGAGTCTGGCTTATTCCTTTGTCTGGGGTTTTTGTGACCTGTTACTAATTCTCTCTGGGAGAAAAGAAAAAAAAAAAGACCAACTACAGGCAAGGGAAATTACATTTGCAAGCCCCACTGCCTTCTTAGGAGCTGGGTCTACTTAGAATTCTGCCACCACCAGTCACTAGATGCATCATTGGTATGACACACAGGAGGCCTGAGTGGGTGTATTGGGAACATTTTTGCTCATTATCTATATGCTGAGGTACCTAGCTATGAGACTGAAATCAGACTTTTTCTTTTAACTAATCATTTCTTTCTCCTTTGCCTGAAGCTGGATGCACGTGGCTTCCTAAAGTAGTAGCCCTCATGCACTGGCCACATTAGACTACTGAGAGATGGCTGAGAAAAGGGTCCCCTCCCTATCAGTTCTGCCAAAAAGAATGTATCTGGAGCCAGAGTACCCAAAATAGCTTCTTCAGGAAGGAGAAAGTGCCTTTCCTCTGCCAGCACAGTTTTTCAGCAATGGGTGCCTATCCCTGGAGCCTGTACCAAGGGCATGTGAATGTGGCAAAGGTGTGTACGATTTTACTTTCTAGTTTCTACTTAACCACTACTACACTTTTTGAGTAAGAGTTAGCATTCTTCACAGGACTGGGGAGATGGGCCAAAATCCACTGTCAGCACCTACAAAAGTTTTAGCAGGGCATGGTAAGTCCTCTACGTGACACGTGGGCACTGCTGGGTGGGGGGGTGGTTTACAGAAAAACCAAACCAAACCAGGAAACCCTTCAGTTTCCCTATGAACACACTCGGGGAGATGCAGGATGTGTCTGGGACTGCTGTTCCCCACCTAGTTCTTTTTTTAAGCATCTGAAGAATTACTATCAAAGGTAAAGCTTAAGGTCTGCCACCAACCAGCTTCCCCAAGGAAGACACATCCAGACAGGGTTTTCACTATAGTTTTTAAAGTAAGACAAAGAGTTCTATCATAACCTGCCCCCAGGTTAGGAGATACTTACTCAACAAGAGCATGTGCAAGAGACTCAATGTTTTCTCGGTCAAGATTTGTTGTTGGCTCATCCAAGGCAAGGATGCCACAGTTCAAGCAGAACGTTTCAGCCAAGGCCAGGCGAATGATGAGGGAGGCTAACACCTGGTATAAAGCATAAGAGCTGAGCTGTAGTGCACAGACCTTTTCCTCATTCACTTTTAGGAAAGTAGGCAGACCTGGCCTAATATCTTGGTCAGGGAAAGGGAGCAATGTAATGGGCTCACTGACCTTAGGTAAATCACTGCTCTTTTATCTGAGAGAGCATGGCACTGTGACCAGATGTTTAAACGCTTCCAGAAGGTGAGCCATCAGGTACTTATCTCAGCCTGTCATTGGCAGTGAAATAAAATGCTAAAACCAATGGTGATCTCACTACCTCAAATACACACAAATCTTGTCAGCTACAATGAAACTTGAAGGCCCAGGTTTGAATCTGAAATGCATCACCCTTTATCTCTAACTAGTAATTTGAGTAACAGTTTAACAATGTTAAAAATCCAAGACCTGGGGTGCCTGGGTGGCTCAGTGGGTTAAAGCCTCTGCCTTCGGCTCAGATCATGATCTCAGGGTCCTGGGATCGAGCCCCGCATAGAACTCTCTGCTCAGCAGGGAGCCTGCTTCCTCCTCCCTCTCTCTCTGCCTGCCTCTCTGACTACTTGTGATCTCTGCCTGTCAAATAAATAAATAAAATCTTAAAAAAAAAAAAAAAATCCAAGATCTGGATATTTTATTTTCCTGATAATAAGGTTAGTTAGGAAACGTGGACACATGACATCTTCCAGAGTCCCCCACACACATCTTATCTCTGAGTTATCTTGCTATCTCTATGTTCCATGGTGTGAAAGGGGCACCGGATACTGTGACCTTACCTACACTTAAATGTCTACGTGCATAAGTTTGAGCAAGCCAACAGAGAGAGAAATAATATTCCTGGGTCAGTGTATAAGAAGTACAGAAGTATGGTTTTATTTAAGCCATCCAAGGAACTGACACTTGGAGGCACTTCTTGGTTAACAGAAACCCAACACTTAAACCCTCAGATGCGGCTGAAGCCATCTGAGGGCATAAGGGACACAGAACTAAGAGTGACAGAACAGTCTAGTAAGTATAAACCACTTGTGTGTGAGCTGTCAATACCCCATCCCCTGAACCTGTGAGCAAAAGGAGCACCAGTGAGGGACAGAACAGTTTACAGCTTCTCTCTGCTGCCCAGGGCAGGCTGGGAGACTGCAGAGGTCAGGATCAGAGCTGGGCCCTTTGGGGAAGACACTTCCTTCCTGTATTTGAACCCCACTGTGGCTGCCACTTCCACCACCATGTACTTAGGGTAGAGTCTAAATGAAGTTCCTGGCCCACCTCTACCAAACTATTAGTCTGTCTTCTTCCCCAACACCAAGGAAGCAATTACTGCTAATTTTTGTAATTTTAGAGTATCTTTGGGAAATCTACATTGTTCAAATAATTTCCAAAGTATTCTTAACCCAAAGGGAAGGGTTTCAAACTGTTTTTTCTTATTCATAACTACTAAAAATCACCAAAGCAATACTGATTATAGATCACAAATTTGTCATTTTTGCAAACTATGATTAAGATAATAATCTGCATGTGCCTTAAATTGGTATCTGCTGTCTGGGCTGACAACAAAATACATACATGCAGGACTCTTAAAGCAAAAACTGAAAACTGTGAAATACCTCAGATAATGTGAGCAGCCATTTCAAGAATTTTAAGATTTTGTTAAGAAAACTGGGGGTCCAGAAGTGTTCTGAAATATAATCTGCTTCTAATCTCAAAGGAGGAAGCTCAAGAATCCAGACCGTCTTGGTTACAGACTTGTGCACAAGGAACCCAGCCTTGTTCCCAAGGATGCAGGTCCAATTTTCCTGACTCTCTAAAGCTTTATTCCTCTTTCTGATTTGCTCTGTGCTCCCTATCCAACATAGCATATTCTGCCAGAGCCACATGTGGAGCTAAGTGCCTGGCCCAGCTGCTGAGGGTGTCATGAATTCTGGTCTAGCAAACCCTTCTTTTAACATTTTTAAGCAATCTCTACACCCAACATGGGGCTCAAACTCACAACCCCAAGATCAAAGGTGCATGGTCTACTGAGCCAGCCAGATGTCCCTAGCAGACCTTCCTTTTAGAGGATCTACAGGCCCAAAGGCTAGGCTGAGGGAGGAGAGGGGTGGGGACTCAGTCCTGTGATGGGGCTGCTTTCTCAATGAGAGTTTTATATTTTAATGCCTCATCTGGCTCAACCTAGGATCTCGTTTGGTGATACTACAGGTCATTGTTTGTAACATCCTTCCCCACCTTTGATCACTCGAAATCAGGACGCACTCTTGCAATTACGGTTCCATTCTTTTTCTTTCTTGGTGGCACATAAAATAGTGTTATGTCTTACAACTGATGATATAGTAACTTTGTTCCCATAAGGAGTATAATGAAACAAGGGTTGTTAGCTGCTTGTTCTACATAAGGCCTATCACAAGAGAATGTTTCAGACCCTTCTCTTAAAAGACCACCTAATGGTGCAGGAAATGCTGGTTAGAACTGGAAGAGTGGAACGGGATAGGTGAGTCTGATCAACCTTATATGGCACAAAGAGTGCTTCGAGGAGCTTCTCACCATTCCTGGGCAGCCCTGGGTGCTTTCATGGCACCAACAGTACTCTCTCCCTGTCAATTCTCTGTGTATAGGTGGCTCCCGGGGCTCTCGAGATACCTGCCTTTTGTCCAGCACTGCATCGTCCTCGCATATCCAAGGCTGTGTCTCCTTTTAGCATTACCACGCGGTAGTTGTAATTCCGCCTTTTATCAGAGGCTGATACATTTTCATCGGCATCAGATCGAATTTCTATGTATTCAATATCTGACACAAAAATAAGATGATTTCAGAGGAACCTACACTCCACAGCCGTTTGTCATTTGCAAATATTAAGTAAGCCTTTGAAATAACATGTGAGCTGACATTACCATTCAAACTGGCTGAGAAGGTTCAGGACACAAAAGCAACCCAGATGCCCCAACCCTCAGTCTCAGCTCTGCCTTTCTTAGTTCCCCTATTAAGAGTTTCCTCCTGCTGGTTTTCTTCTTATCGTCTTTTCAGTTTATCCCTATCTACACTTCAACAGAATCTATTAGGTCATCAGTTAAATGTAATATGTATATAGCCAAATATGTAAGTCCTGTAGGCTCTGGAATAGAAAACTTTGCATTTTCTTTTTCTTGCTACATGATGTTGTCAAGATAAGAATTCTTAGAAAATCTCAAAGAGATATTCAGAAAGGGTCCAGGCGATAATGCTGGCATGATGAGAGATCCTATGTGGCAAGAGCTAGGGACATGGCTTTGGAAAAACCATTCCCGACAAACCATGTCAATTACCTTGTCCACGATAGGTATTTCGCCAAAGGTCACGAATAATTTTGTTGATTTCTTCCATTTTCATACTGTGAAATTTCATGATTGCTCTGGAAAAAGAAGTCATTGGTACTTAAAATAATGTAATGGTAAAATTATATGTAATAGTATATTTTAAAAATATATGACATATAATGCATATCAAAAAGTAACATCTTAAAAATCTCATGAAATCATGGGTACTTCTAATGGTAAAAACAGAATACAGTGAAGAACTAGAAACAATAACCGGAACCACAACACTGCTACAGGGCTACTAATGAATACAGCCAGGCATGTACCCAGGGCCCGAGTCCTGGCCCTGCTCCATGGTCACTCTGTGACAGGACAAATACCCCCTCTTGAAGAAGTATTTAAATACTGTAAAAATCTCAAAATGTGTGGACAACTTTTCTTAGGCTCGCTGGAAAGACTAGCTACTGAGGCCTACCGGCTACAGGAGGACGGCAGTGAGTAAACGCCGGGAGGTGTACAAGGTTCCCTAGTCTATCGGATGTACATGCAACTCTGAACTGTGGCCTTTTCACTTCTGTTACTAGTACGGTTTACCGAAAGTCAGCCTCTTCAGGGGCTTTAACTCCTCAGATGCATGAGCTTTTCTCCAACCAGAAGGTATGGTTGAAAGAACAATTTATAGGCTTAAGCTGAGATGAACCTCGAAACTTCTATTTTCCCTTCCTAGTTGAAGACTAAGAAATCCTAACTCCAAATATATGCATTCATTTCCACTTGGCCTGTCAGCCTCCCCACCCTCACTTCGCAACACACTTCAGAAACTAGTACTTTCTAAACACTACAAAGAAGGAAAGAAACGTTTATAAAAACAAAAGCAGCCTATTAAAAACTAACTTCATTCTTCCTATAGTCACCTTTCATCAAAAAGTCCTTAGGTTCTTTGGAAGTGGGTTTATGAACTAATGTTGCATCAGTGACAAAAAGGCAAACATCACTGCCATGACTATACAGAGGATGTGAGGTGGCCCTACTTCCATTTGCAAGTCTCTTATCTGATATATACAAAAAAAGAAACTGAACGTAATGCTACTGGCTCTGCAGAATCATTTCATGATCTTTTGGTTCGCCAGTAAGAGAGAAAGAAATGACTCAACATAAATACATTTTAAATATCAGATGAGGGATTTTGAAGTAATAAGACTGGAAAAAACCGTATTGTGCTTGCTGGTGAGAATGCTGCAAGCCTCCATTTTCTAATTCATACATCTAGTTTATCCCAGCCTGACATTTTACACTCCTGTCAAAAGGACTGATACCAGACTCCTAAGTATTTGCCAAATAAGCAACAAAACCCCTAGAGAATGTTCTTGGGATCAGTCACTTAATCCACAGCTCTTCATATATTACAATCCTGATTTTTCAAATAATTTTTTAAAAAGGTCATCTTTCCATTCAACTTTAAGATCTTTCATTAACTAACCTAAATAATCATACCCAAGGTGGAGAACAAACTCCACATGTCCAAGGTGCGCACACACAGCCCCTGCCATGGGTTCCTTGTACAACAGAGGTGGTGCCTCCTCACCTGTGTAAGAGAGCATTGCACATAGCAGCTCTAGTCCTGAGGGAGATCCGGACTCCCAAAGGGGTGTGTCACACTGAGTTGATGCCTACTGCTGTTGGCCAGACCATAAGCTACTCTTTGTATCATCTCTCTCCAGTATGGAGTTTACCACCCAACTTGCAACAGCAGGGGATAATGAAGATAACCACATGACATCCACTTGAGGGATAACAGTAACATCAGTTGTTACTACTAATGACCATTTAAATCTGTGAAGCATAATTACAGTAAGCAATTACATCATTTAATCCTTACAACAATACTGGGAGTTAGCTTTAGTTATCCCCATTTTACCATTAAGAAAACTGATACTTTACGAATTTTCTGGAAAGGAAACTGATGCCCTTATAATAGCATCAAAACCAATAAAATACTTAGGTACAAATCTAACCAAGGAGGTCAAAGATCTCTACTCTGAAAACTAAGACACTGATGAAAGAAATTCAAAGACACATATAAGTGAGAAAGATCTCATGTCCATCAATTGGAAGAATATTGTTAAAATACCAAAAGCCAGCTACAGATTCAGCCCAATTCCTATTAAGAGCCCACTGGCATTTTTTACAGAAATAGAGAAAACACTCCTAAAATTTATATGGTACCACAAAATACCCCGAAGAGCCAAAGAAATCCTGAGAAAGAAGAACAAAAAGCAGGAGGCATCACACTTTGATTTCAAGCTATAGTCTTGAAAACATTATGGCACTGGCATAAAAATAGACAAATAGATCAGGAGAAAAGAATCTAGAGACCAGAAACAAACCCAAATATAAACAGTCCAACTAAAATGTGCCAAGGGTGCCAATACTCAATACTCTAATATATGATGGTGGGATAAGTGGAAATTCACATGTAGAAGCACAAAACTGGACCCCTAAGTTATAGCACTCACAAAAATTAACTTGAAATGGATTAAAGGCCTAAGTTTAAGACCTAAAACCATGAAACTCCTAGAAGAAAACATGGGGAGTAAGTTCTTCGACATGATTTTTTGGAAATCATACCTGAAGCAAAAGTAAACAAAAAATAGGGGCACCTGAAGGGCTCAGTTGAGAGTCTGACTCTATAGATTTTTGCTCAGGTCATGATCTCAGGGTCATAGAATTGA
The DNA here is from genome assembly GCF_902655055.1 of Lutra lutra. Classification (NCBI taxonomy): domain Eukaryota; kingdom Metazoa; phylum Chordata; class Mammalia; order Carnivora; family Mustelidae; genus Lutra; species Lutra lutra. Next base: position 71,998,187 of record NC_062282.1, on the reverse strand, counting down.
GTCTCACACTGGCACTCAGCAGGGTGTCTGTTATTCTCCCTCTTGCTCTTTCCTTGCTCTGCTCTCATTCTCTCTCAAATAATTGTTTATTTAAAAAAATGAACAAGTGGGACTACATCAAACTGAAAAGCTTCTGCATGGCAAAAAGAAATCATAAATCAGGGGCACCTGGGTGGCTCAGTGGGTTAGAGCCTCTGCCTTCGGCTCAGGTCATGATCCCAGCGTCCTGGGATCGAGCCCCGCATCGGGCTCTCGGCTTAGCAGGGAACCTGCTTCCTCCTCTCCCTCCTGCCTGCCTCTCTGACTACTTGTGATCTCTATCAAATTAAAAAAAAAAAAAAAAAAAAAAAAAAAAAAGAAGATTCTCTCTCCCTTTCTCTCTGCCCCCTGCCTGTTCTTAAAAAAAGAAAAAAAAAAATCATAAATCAAATGAAAGGTCAGTCTAGAGAATGGGCAAAAATATTCACAAACCATGTATCTGATAGAGGGGGTTAATATCTAAAATATACAAAGAACTTAGGGGCGCCTGGGTGGCTCAGTTGTGTCCCAGGGTCCTGGGATGGAGCCCCAAGTCAGGCTCCCTGTTCAGCAGGTAGTCTGCTTTTCCTTTTCCCTCTGTTCCTATCTCCTGCTCGTGTCCGCTTGCTCTCACTCTCTCTCAAGTAAATAATCTTAAAAAAAAAAAAAAAAAGTATATATACACACACAAAGAACTCCTATAATTTAATGGCAAAAAAAGTTGACTCTTGAGTAACATGGAGGTTAGCGGTACCAAGTACCACACAGTCAAAATTCATGTGTAACTCTGGCCTAAAATCTACTAATAGCCTAGTGTTGACTGCAAGAAGCCTTACCCATAACAAACAGTTGATTAACATGTATTTTATATGTTATACATATTACATACTAGTGTCTTACAATAAAATAAGCTAGAGCAAAGAGAATGTTAAGAAAATTCCAAGAGAAAATACATTTATGGAACTGTACCTTATTTACTGAAAAACATACAAAATTTAAGTGAACACACACAGTTCAAACCCATGTTATTCAAGGGTAACCTATAACCCAATTAAAAAATGGGCACAGGACCTGAACTGACATTTTTCCTAAGAAGATACATAGATGGCCAATAAAATACAAAAAAATACTTTTTATGATTTTACATCATAGAAAGATGTGTCACTAGTTGTTAGGGAAATACATATTAAAACCACAATGAGATAATACTTCATATGTGTTAGAATAGCCATCATCAAAAAGACAAGAGATAATAAGAGGTGGCTTGGATATGGAGAAAAGGGAACCCTTGTGCACTGTTGGTGGGACTGTAAACAAGCATAGCCATTATGAAAAGCATTATGGAGGTTCCTAAAAAAAATTAAAAATAGAACTACCATTTGACCTAGCAATTTCCACTTCTGGGAATATATTCAAAGGAGATGAAAACACTATGTCAAAGAGATATATGCACTCCTATGTTCACAGCTGCATTATTTACAACAGCCACGACACGGAAACAACCTAAGTGTCCATGGGTGAATAAAGATGTGTATATATTCAATGGATAATTATTATTCAGCCATTAAAAAAACGAGGAAATCTTATTATCTGGGACAATACGGAAGTACTGGAAGGCATTACCTAAGTGAAATAAGTCAGAGAAAGACAACATTGTATGATCTCATTTCTATGTGGAATCTAAACAAAACAAAAACACCAACCTCACAGAAAAAAGGGATTAGATCTGTGGTCACCAGAAGTGGAGGATGGGAGGAGGGAGAATTGGAGGAAGGTAGTCAAAAGGTACAAATTTCCAGTTAGAAGTAAGCACTAGGGATGTAACGTACATCATCCAACCAACTGAGCCACTCAGGCGTCCCATGATGTAACTAATGTCCATCGTAATGACTATGGCTAACACTGCCATATGATCTACAGGAAAATTGTTAAGGGAATACATCCTTACAGCTGTCATCACAAGGAGAATTTTTTTTCCTTTTCTTTTTATTGTATCTATACAAGAAAATGCATGTTAGCTGAACCCATTGTGCTCATCATTTTGCAGTGTATGTAAAACAAACCATCATCCTGTACATCTTCAGACAGCGAGGTATGTCAATTATTTCTCAATAACAGTGAAAAAAAACCCTGAGGTCTCATGAAATTAACAACTTGGTCACAATTAGAGAGAAGTGCTCAGGATGTTAACAGCCCTTGAATATCGTAATTAAAATTAAAAAGTAGTCAAAATGTCATCTTCAAAGACACCAGACTCAGATAGTTTTATGAATCAATGTTAGCTCTAAAGTATATAAAGTATTACACAGCAAGAAGAAATAGAAGAAAAAAAAGGAAAAAAAAAGTACAGGCCCAATTATTTTGCTTATGAATATAGATACAAATATTCTAAATAAAATCAAATTTAGTGGTAAGGCATTAAAAAGACCAAGTAATATCATGGTATCCAGTGGTATCATGACCAAGTAGCATTTAATCCAAGGAAGCAAGACTAGTACAACAGGAAAAATAATTTAAGATAACTCACTGCATTAACAGATTAAAGAAAAAAAATGCTTATCTCAGCAATTGTCAATTTGATATAAACACTGAGTTTTGATAAAATATTCAGAAAGTGAAAAACAGAAGAATTTTTAAAAATTTGACAAAATGACTATCAAATATCCATAGCAAGCATCAAATTTAATATATTTAATATATTTCTATTTTAATGTTAAAATAGAAAGGAGTGGGGCACCTGAGTGGCTCAGTGGGTTAAAGCCTCTGTCTTCAGCTCAGGTCATGGTCTCAGGGTCCTGGGATCCAGCCCCCTGAGCGCTATCTGCTCAGCAGGGAGCCTGCTTCCTCCTCTCTCTCTGCCTGCCTCTCTGCCTACTTGTGGTCTCTGTCAAATAAATAAATAAAATCTTAAAAAAAAAAAAAGAAAGGAGTACTTCTTTCTAAAGAACAAGAGAAAGATGCCTCTTCTTATGTCTACTCTACAATAATATCCTAGAGATCCCTAACAATTCAGTAAGACAAGAAAAATAAAGAATGAGGGGAAAACAACTTGTCATTGTTTCTGCAGATAATATAGTTGTAGCTTAGAAAATCTAAGAAATCAACTGAAAAACTATTAAGACTAATAAAGTGGTCAGAAATAAACATAAAAAATTGGTATTATTATGTAGTAAACAAAATCCAATAGGAAACCTAATAGAAAAGAGGATCCTATTCACAGTGGCAATAAAAAATTATGAAATACCTAGGAAGAAATCTAACAAAACGGTACAGGATCTAGAGGGAAAGGCTATAAAATCTTACAAAAGAACAACTTTTACAACAGAACAAAAAGAACTAAGTAGGAGAAACTTACATTTGAGTGCAAAATGGGAGATTTAATATGGCAAAGAAGTCCATTCTCCCCAAGTAATCCATTAAGTTAAATACAGTCCATATAGAACTCCCAAAGAGATTAAAAAAAAATTAATGACGTCCACAAGGTGACTTTAAAGTTAGTATCTAAGACATAGGTGAAAGAATAAATCAAAGTACTGGTACAGGAATCAAGATGAAATAAATTCCCCCTCACCCCTAAAACAGAGGACTTTTAGTCTTTAACTGATATTTCATCAGTGGGAAAAGTTTCAATAGTGTTGTAAAGAGGGAAAAATTACATCTATCTTTATTCTTATTTTAACTTCATATTTTTTTAAAGACTCATCTGTATTAGCCAGAGAGTTAAAGAGCATGCGCTCATGCGAGAGAGCATGAGCACATGCGCGTGCGTGCACACATATAAAAACACGAAAGCAGGGGGAGAGGCAGAGGGAGAGGAACTCAAGGTTTCAGGCTGAGCATGGAGCCCAACAGGGTGCTTGATCTCAGGACCCTGAGATTATGACCTGAGCTGAAATCAAGAGTCAGATGCTCAACCCAATGAGCTACCCACGTACCCCATCCATCATCTTTATTATAAACCTCAAAATCCAAATTGAATTAAAGGATTAAAAGTCAAAACTATCAGAATAAATTAATTATAAAGAAATAAAAAATAAATAAAACTATCAGTTTTATAATCTTAGGAATGGAAAGCCTTTCTAAGGGAGAAGCCATAAATACGACTTAAAGATTTGCCTACCAAAAAATTAAAAGTCCCCCAAAATACCATAAAGTTAAAGGTCAAATGACAAACTAGGAATAACTATTTGCAAGGTATGAGAAAAGGATTACCATAGAAAATCTATTTTTAAAAAAAGTGGTACAACTCACTATGAAAAAGATAACCTAACAAAAACTGGTAAAGAGATATGAACAATAATTCTCAGAGGAGAAATACAAATAGCCAACATATGAAATTATATTTAACCTCACTAGTAAACAAGGAAATATAATCCAAGTGAGAACATTTTCTGTGCAATGGACTGGCAAAAATTAAAAAGGTTGATAATATGAAATGCAGTCATGGAGAAATGGGTATTCTCACACACACTGGTGGAAACACAAATTTTTGTCTTAGGAAGCCATTTTGGCACTAACAAGTTAAAAATGCTCATACCCTCTGTCCTAGTAACTCTGTTTCTAAGAAGCTATCTATTGGTCTATCTGCCCAAGCATGCAAAGACTTTCGTTGTAGCATTATCTATAGCATCAAACATTTAAAAACTTTCTAATATGTCCATTGGTGGTTAAATCAAGCAGGTTACATCCATTTCACAGAATATTACGTAGCCATTAAAAATAATGACAAACTTACATACATAAAAAGATTTTCATCACATGTTCAGGGACAAAACAAAAATACCTATAGTGTGATACTATTCACATAAAACAAAGACCTATTTGTGTGTACATAACATCCAAAAAGTACTGTGAGGGAAATGACAATGTCATCACCCTAATATTAAGTGTTCAATAAGTTCTAGCCATTCTCATGGAAATGAACCCAAGTCTAATATGAACAGTGTTCTATAATTTACACAGAAATGGAAAACAGGAAAGCATAAATGAAATACAAGGCTAAGTGGTACAAGTAGTACAAATATCATGAAGGAAGGAAAAATGACATCATTTGGAAAGGGCTTCATCAAGGTAACATTCCACAGGGGGAGAAGGATCACAGGAAAATATGAGGTGTCTTAAGGGAACAAAATGAGAAAGACCAGATGTGGAGAGTGTTTCTTAGTATCAGAAGTGAATAGGGACTACCACCTTTAGGAAAATAAACCTGGTACAATTATACTGGGTGGGAAGGGACCTTTTGTGCGGAACCCTGGGTGAGCTGACAGAGGTCCAAAAATTAACTTCACAACACACCTTGAAGCCCTTGGACTTTATAGATAATGAATATTTAAGAATGACCTTGAAAATCCATGACGTGTAGTAACTATCCTTCTGCTCAAAGACGAAATACAGATGATGATCTTACGGACTGGAAACTGTTGCGGCTCAGTGGTCATCTGAGTAGTTGCATCAGCCCCACCATGTGCCTGAAGTGTGTATGTCACTCAGTTATGTTTATTCTCACTCTTGTGAAAAGTGACTCCCAGAAGAAAGTGAAAATGTCCAAGATCTAAGACAGCAGTGGTTTATAAAATTTAGTCTTATATTTAAATACTCTTTTGCATGTAGAAAGAGTTCCTTAAAAATTTCAATAATAGGGGCGCCTGGGTGGCTCCGTGGGTTAAAGCCTCTGCCTTCAGCTTGGGTCATGGTCCCAGGGTCCTGGAATCGAGCCCTGCATCGGGCTCTCTTCTCTGCGGGGAGCCTGCTTCCTCCCCTCTCTCTCTGCCAGCCTCTCTGCCTACTTGTGATCTCTGTCAAATAAATAAATAAAATAAATAAATAAATAAATAAATAAATAAATAAATAAAATCTTTAAAAAAGATAAATAAAATAGTGTATTAAAAAGAGAGAGAGAAAGAGATCTATGCAAGCAGAGCACATGGGCTGTTTCCATCCATGTCTCTCATCCTTTACACGCCAGGCTGACTGTACTGTCCTTCAGCAACTCTTTGCACCATGGCTTCTGCCCCAACAAGGAGATAATTTTCCATTTTGTTCTAAGTTGTCCAACTGACTCCTATACTTGCCCCCTACTCTTGGACCTTTAATAAAAAGCTTCTGCAAGCCTCTGAGTTACTGTCTTCCTAAGTATACATGGGTTCCACCTTGATGTCACAAATGAAGCTTGTCAGGCCTCCCCAGGACAGTAGTTCAGGGTTTTTGCTGCTTCTCTGAGTCCTGTTTTTATTTTTATTTTATTTTATTTTTTTTTAAGATTTTATTTATTTGACAGAGAGAGATCACAAATAGACAGAGAGGCAGGCAGAGAGAGAGAGAGGGAAGCAGGCTCCCTGCTGAGCAGAGAGCCCGATGTGGGACTCGATCCCAGGACCCTGAGATCATGACCTGAGCCGAAGGCAGCGGCTTAACCCACTGAGCCACCCAGGCGCCCTGAGTCCTGTTTTTAAATGATTCTGGGACTCAGCCATTAGCAGAGAACTGAACACCTGAAAGGTAGTCATTTCAGAGCAGGTACCTAAGGGGTTGGAAAAATATCACCTAAATAGACCAAAACCTTGCTGTCAGGAAAATGCCTTCCCTGCCTTCGTTATTTAAACCATAAACAGGACTCAAATACTGAGATAGAAAACCACCACTCTGCAAAATTTGAAGTGATGCTCAAAATCCAAGGAGCACATAAAATAGCAAGTGTAAGTGGGTTTTCCCTCCTATTCTCAGCTATTTCACTAAATAAAACATTAAGTCAAAGGGTCAAATACATTGAGTCTTATTAATAAAAAAAATTAGTTCATAATTATGGTAAAAACTACTAAGTTAGTGAAAACTTACCAAGTTGGAAAAAAAAGCATTAAGAAAGATTATACTCGCAAAAGACATTTCCCAACATTCGCCTCATCCTTGTATTTAAAGATTTTTTTTTTAAATTTATTTATTTGAGAGAGAGCATGAGTGAGGAGAAGGTCACAGAGAGAAGCAGACTCCCCGTGGAGCCGGGAGCCCGATGCGGGACTCGATCCCGGGACTCCAGGATCATGACCTGAGCCGAAGGCAGTCGTCCAACCAACTGAGCCACCCAGGCGTCCCTCATCCTTGTATTTTTTTTTTTTAAAGATTTTATTTATTTATTTATTTGACAGAGAGAGAGATCACAAGCAGGCAGAGAGGCAGGCAGAGAGAGAGGAGGAAGCAGGCTCCCTGCTGAGCAGAGAGCCCGATGCGGGGCTCGATCCCAGGACCCTGAGATCATGACCTGAGCTGAAGGCAGCGGCTTAACCCACTGAGCCACTCAGGCGCCCCCCTCATCCTTGTATTTAAAAGTGTGCATTCTCATGGAAATTTTCAGATATATAAATTGCTTAAAAAAAAAAAAAAGCAAAACAAAAAACTGGCTAGGACCACAGCTATTTGTGATCACAGTGGATACTCTTCCCTACTGCTCTAGTACTTACTGCTATGACAACTTTCTGTCTCCCTATATTTAGGTCAACGGAAGCACTCTTCTACAAGGGAATGATGAGTGTCACGTTCTACTGAGTATCACGCTCCAAACTAACAGGGACTTTCACTACTTAGCAAAACTCAAAATCCATCATTTACCAAACTGAAGTCATACATTTAATAGAAAAATGATCGCTTTTTCTAGATGCAACCCTTAAAGACTATTAAACTCATTTCCCAAAATGCTTAAAACTATTGGCCACACTCTTAAATATCAGCTTTTAAAATTCAGGCAGTGGTTAAACTACTGTTCAAAGACATTTGGTTAAAGAACACTGCAGTGAGTGAGAAATGAGAAACCAGCTATCTTTTGGTTTTGCTTGATGCTAGTGAGGCTGCTGATGTGGAACTGTACTGTATTCATGGTGAGGGCAAGAATGGTGGCTGGGAGATGAGCCCTGGATCAATCCCTCATCCCTAAGCTCTCCTCCAGTACAAGGACCCAGACTCTGGACAGATTCACAGAGCTGGCTGCCTTGGCTGCAAAACTGTGTTATGTGTTTTCACTGAGTTTTAGAAGAAGTGTGACTTAACATGCAACATTCTGTTCTTGGGGGGAAAGGACAGGGGAAAACTTGGGGCATAGGATAGAACACTGTACTCTTGAGTGATACATTCCAAAAATCACGGGACACTGGGTGGCTCAGTTGGTTAAGCATCTGCCTTTGGCTCAGATCACGATCCTGGGGTGGAGCCCTGCACTGGGCTCCCTGCTCAGCAGGGAATCTGCTTCTCCCTTTCTCTTCCCCTGCTCAAGCCCCTCCTTCTCCCAAATAAATAAAATCTTAAAAAAAATCATTTAATTGAAGCCTTCTTTTTAGAGGAGCAAGGGGTTTACCATATTCTAAATGGTATAGTTTTCTTCCCTTCTCATCTAGTATGAGTGTCTCTGACCACTGGCAAGCTTATAATCAGTGATGTTTTTGATGATTACTAATAACAGATGGTATCGGCTTTTCTTGAAAATGCACTGCTAGTTTCCTGTGTTACCCTAAATAGATAGCTGAATGCAACAATTACACTGATTGCATGCTTCATTCTAAGAGGTGAAACAATGAGGGAAATTTTGGACCTTTCTTCTAGGTGAGAAGGCAAATTTAAGGCTCACAATATCAACCTTAAGAAGGCCACCATTTGCTAGCACAAGCCCACAAAGACTCAATTTTGGGGAAATCTGTACCACTTCTTTTTTTCTCATTTAGAAGAATCCATCTGATTACTAGATAACAGAACTCAGTAAACAGCCTGGCTTTGTTCCTTAGGCAAGCTTAAATTGCTGGAAAGCACCTCTGCACCTCCCCGCCCCCACAAACTCCTCCTGACTGGCCCCATCAAGCCCCCTCACACCCCCTCACTCTGCTCAGTATGATGGCTCTGACACTGAGGTATTTTTTCTCTACTGAAGTGCCCTTTGTTTCTTATTCAAGACCAAGGTCAAATACAGACTATGGAATACCTACCATGGGCTCCCCTACTGAACCATTAGCAGTTTATAGTAGGGACAGGGTATGATATTCCTGTCTTCCCAGAGCCCGACAAGAAAACACTAACAGGGCTTTTTGAATGAACATGTGCCTAATAGAGGGAATTTCTCTTCTTCCTGCTGTCAAGGCGTCTTGGGGTATGCAGGGATAGCTGGAGGGGTCCTAGATGTAGTTTTCTATTCAGTTAACACATATGAAACCCCAAGTCTGCAGATCAATGTACTATGAGGAGGAGTTACCTTGTAGCAGAATACATGCAAGTAAAATTTTTTAAAAGACCAACCTACCTACCTTGGCCCCACAGTCCCCTCTGCCTATCACCCCACTTTTCACTCCCCTTCATAGAACTTAAGAATTATCTCTACTCACTGTCTCCACTTCTTAGCCCCATTCTCTCCTCATCCAACTCCAAAGCTTCAGTTTAAACCATGCCATTGAGATTGCTCATTAAAATCATTAATGCCTCCATCTGGCAAATTCAAGGGTCACTTCAGAGTCCTCATCTCATCTGACCTCTCAATAACACTAGATTCTTGAAATAACTTGTTTCATTCAGTTTTCAAGATACCATAACATTTACATGTTTTTCCTACTTCATCAGCTATCTACAGTTGTGTCACACAACCTCTCTCTGCGGCTTTAAATACTATATATATGCTGATGATCCCCAAATTTATCTTCTCAATTCTAGATTACACACCTAACTGCTTGAAATGCCTAGAGGTGCCTTACATTTAAACTGTCTAAAACAAAACTCTAGATTTCCCCCTCCCAAATCCTGCCATTTCAGGGAATGGCGATTTGCTCCCCCAACATCCTGTTGCTCAAGTAAAAGTATGTAGGAACAATCTCTGATTTTGTTCTTTCCTCTTCCTCACCTATATTCAATTCAGAAAGAAGGCCAGTCAACTCCATATGCAAAACAAATCCTGAGTCCATCCACTTCTCTCCATTTCCACTGCTACCTCCCTAGTCCAGTCAATCACCATTTCTTGGATTTTGAAAACAGCTTCCTATCTCCTTGTTTCTACCTTTGCCCCTCTACAATCCATTCTCCAAACAGGAACCAGTGCAGTTTCTTCAAACTATGAATCAGATTATATCACTTCCTTGCTTCAAACACTTGGGACTTTCTATCAAACACAGAATAGTATCAAATTGTTTACCAAGGCCACAAGGGCACCCACATACTCTGGAACCACCTGTTTCTGACCTCATTCCCTTGCTCACTATATTCTAGCTATGCTACCCTTCTTAGTCCTTGAAACCCTTCTGTTCGAATTGGTCTTGGGGCCTATGCATTGCTGGTCTATCCACCTGGAAGGCTTGCATCTCTGCTTTCTGTGAGTATGTTGCTCCCTCTCAACAATCAGGTCTCAGTATAAATGACACATTCTCAGAGAAGATCCTGACTTAGAAAAAAGCTTAATAAAGTAGCCCCTCAATTACTCCCATCACCAAAGTTAATTTTCCCTGGATAATCCTAGACAGCCTTCTTAACCTTTTTGATAAATACTTGACCTTTACAAGGTAGATGCAAGAATTCAATTAGATTATGGGTAACAAACAATAAGTATTCAATCAATATTAACATCCTCTCTGTACAGCTCCCACCCTTTAAAATAGTCTCAAAGAATGTTTATTTTTTATTTTATTTTTAAATTTACTTATTTGTCAGAGAGAGTGAACACAAGCAGACAGAGTGGCAGGCAGAGGCAGAGGGAGAAGCAGGCTCCCAGATGAACAAGGAGCCCAATGCGGGACTCGATCCCAGGACCCCGGGATCATAACCTGAGCCGAAGGCAGCCGCTTACCCAACTGAGCCACCCAGGCGTCCCTCAAAGAATGTTTAAATAAAAACAAACTTGCATTTTCTCATTAGTAAAGTTCCTTAGTACTAGTAAGGAATAGAGAGTTTAAGAATTTATATTAAAGAATGGAACATGACAAAGAAAGCTGGACTAAATGGCCTCTGAGTTTCCCTTACAACTTTGGCTCAATGGTGACTATAATTGACTTAAAAAAAAAAAAAAAAAAAAAAAAAAAAAGAAAGAAAAAGAAAGCTTTCCAGGGCACCTGGGTGGCTCAGTTGTTAGGCGTCTGCCTTTGGCTCAGGTCATTATCCCAGGGTTCTGGGACTGAGCCCCACATTGGGCTCCCTGCTCAGCAGGAAGCCTGCTTCTCCCTCTCCCACCTTCCCTGCTTCTGTTCCCTCTCTTGCTGTGTCTCTGTCAAACAAATAAATAAAATATTAAAAAAAAAAAAAAGATTTCCATTTTATAGAAAAGGAACTGAATCCCAGGGCATTTAAACAATTTGCTAGCTGTCAACAATGATATTTGAATTGAAATACTCTCCAGAGAAAATACTTTTAACCGCGCATTATGGATTTTTGAGGCTTCAAAAAGTAGAACTTACCAACTTTTACAAAAACATTTCCCACTTTGTAAGAATTCATTTTTCATAACAACCAAGGTAAGTTATTCTTCTCTATACAGTAAGTTTTTAATGACAGAATCCCTTTTGATTCTTGTCTCTTAAGATAAACTTGCCTTGGGGCGCCTGGGTGGCTCAGTGGGTTAAGCCGCTGCCTTCGGCTCAGGTCATGATCCCAGGTCCTGGGTTCAAGCCCCACATCGGGCTTTCTGCTCAGCAGGGAGCCTGCTTCCTCCTCTCTCTCTGCCTGCCTCTCTGCCTACTTGTGATTTCTGTCAAATAAATAAATAAAATCTTTAAAAAAAAAAAAAAAGATAAACTTGCCTTACTAGAAGTGGGTCTCCTATTCCTTAGTGCTTAAAAAAGTTTGCTAAGTTTATTGGGTACACAACATCTATTGCTGAAGAACTAAAAAAATAAAGCCTCCTAAAGGCATCTATGAGATAGCTGGAAGGACTAAAAAGAATTATGAAAGGCAAAAAGGGGAGGAAAGAAAGACAATATCTGTACATAGAGTCTACTGGGTAAGGATTTTTAAATAATGTCTTGCTAATGTTGTTTCAAAACCTTAAATTTCAACACTTTAAACTGTTGGGTCTAAAACTTTGTGGGTTTCAACATTCACAAAGGTTAAAAAATAAGAGTTTCTTACTTGGTGCATGCATAGATTTCTATGAGCCAGGAAGCTGCATAATGTTAACTTATTCACTCACTAAGAAACAGGATAGAAGATGTATCCATGGAATAACCCCCTAACAGTCATTCTGGAACTCTAACTTAATCCAAAATCTTAGCAGTATTAATTTTAAAAAATGACTAACATAATGGGCTCATTCAGTTTTCAGAGTAAATGAATCCAACTTGTCTTAAAATATGAGCTTTCCCAAACTTGTATATTCCAAAGTTATGACTAGGTGATTCTGGGGCCACCTGTATTTTCATCATTAACTAAAATAATCCTCATAGTGAAAGCAGGGTCTTCCTGCCTTCCTGAGCCCTGTGATCTGAATGCCATTGCTTAAGGCTGGTCGGTTGAGTACGTACTTCCTGACCAGAAAACAACTTAAAAGAGAACCTGTCTATGAGGAGGACATTTTCCTTTTCAGAAAACAAAAACAAACAAAACCTCAGGTAACTGGTAAATCTCCTGCCACAAACGCCTAGGAACATGATAAAGATTTTTAACAAAAAGTATTTTACATTCACAGTTGCATTCGTAAGAAATAAAGGAAAATCCCTATGTGATGGAAATAAAAGACTGAAAACCAGCACGGTCAGTGTGTGATCTGATACTGCAGCTGAATTTGGTTATTATTTTCATAAACTTAAAATTGGGTACTATCAACCAGGACAGAACATGAGGCACAGGAACCAAGTGAGGCACAGAGTTAGAACTGACTCCCAACACAAAGGCTGAGACTCTTTAAGAGCTGTATCATCAACCTTCAGTGAAAAAAATGGAAAAGTAGTAAGTTGAATATTCCAACTCCTGGGCAAATGACTTACATGGATGGGTTTAAGGTTCAGTGTTTTATTACTGGTATACGTCAGACTGAACTGAAAAATTAACATAAAAACTGGACCCAGAGCAGTGTATCCCTGGAGCTCCTAGCAGATCAGTATCAAAACTGTTATGTGGAAGGACATTCACACAAAAAGGTTACAAGAGTCTCACAGAAAAGCAAAAAAAGCACCAGGAAAGATAAAGTTACAATTAAGCGTTACATAAAACAAAAAATAATTCAATAGGGATTAGAATTAGCACAAACAATAGCAAGAAATAGACTCCTGTGAAATAAAAAAATGGTAACGTAAGAGCATAAAATATGAATATTTGAATACAGACATAAAAGAAATTGAAATCCTAAGGACAAAATAGGAAAAAACAATTTATGAAAAAAGAAAAAATAGAACTTACAGAAATGAGAAGTTAAAAAACAACAAAAAAAGGCAACTGTTAATAGGCAGGATGAACAGCAGCTAAAGACCTGGAAAATATTTATGAGGAAGCCAACTAGTTTATTACCAGTATGTGCATGCCTATGGAGGAAGGAATGAAAAGGCTTATTTATGTCTGATGAGAAATGAAGGGAGGAGAATAAAGAGAATTAAGGAAAGGACAATATCTGAAAAGATAATATAAGAGAATTTCCTAATAGTGATGAAAGCTATCAATCCTCAGATCAATGAACAGTACCTGAACAAAAGAACTGGAAAACAGACCTATCTCTAGACGCACCCACAAAAAATGCAGGATGATGAAGATAAAGAAAAATCTTAGGAGAACCAGAAAACAAAGGCATATTACTCTAAAGGAATAATTAGAATGATTTTTCAGCAGCAACAGGAGTCAGGAGAAAATGGACTATTTTCAAAGTGCTAAAAGGAAAAAAAAACCCTCTCGATCTAGAACTCTTGTGCCTAGCTAAACTACAAGATTGAGAGCAAAGACTTTTCTATGACTGAAAGAGACTTCACTACTAATAATTCTACACTAAAAAAATTAGTAAGGCTGTAAGGGGAGCGGGGAAGGGAAACAAAACCTAAGGAAACAAAGAGTACGATTTTTTAAAAAACTGGTAAACAGGAGGGTTTATCCAAATAGCACCAAGGATGAAACCAGTGTAGTAATTATGACTAATTTGAGATGGTATAAAAACACTGAGAAACTAAAGTACTAGACAACAGAAACACAGCAGACAAGATTATTTGTATTCAGGAAGAAGACCAAACAATTCACAGTAGAACCATGATTTTAAAACTGACATTCATCAGAATCACCAAGAAGTTTTTTTTTTAATTTTAAAAGATTATTTATTTATTTATTTGACAGAGATCACAAGTAGGCGGAGAGGCAAGCAGAGAGAGAGAGGAGGAAGCAGGCTCCCCGCCAAGCAGAGAGCCCGATGCGGGGCTCCATCCCAGGACCCTGAGACCATGACCGGAGCCGAAGGCAGAGGCCTTAAACCACTGAGCCACCAGAGCGCCCCCACCAAGAAGTTTTGTTAGAACACTGCCTGCTGGGCCTTGTCCCTCAACATTTCTGATCCAACAGTCTGAAGGTAGGCTAAGAATTTGCATTTCAAACAAGTTACAAGGTGATGCTGATAACGTTGCTCTAGGACCTCTTTAAGAATCAACACATTTGATTTTAAGTCAAATACACGAATTAAAAATTTAAAGCGGGGGTGGGGAGTGAGGGGGGTGGTAATCTGAATGGCTCAGTTGGTTAAGTGGCCACCTCTTGATTTTAGTTCAGGCCATGGTCTCAGGGTTGTGAGACTGAGCCCCATGTCTGGCTCTACGCCTGGCAAGCCTGCTTGAGATTCCCTCCCCCTCCCTCTCCCCACCCCTCCCTTACTCTCTCTCTTAACAAAAACAGCAAAAAAAGGTAAATAACCAAATAACTAAAGGAGACTACATCATTTATAACCCAAAGAAGGGGAAGAGGAATAAACAACAATAAATCAACCCCAGAGAAGACAGGTAAGTTGAGAAAAAGGAAACAGAACTAAATACCACTCTATTATCAATTAAAATGAATTAAAAGGGCAGCTTTTTTTTTTTTTAAGATTTTGTTTATTTATTTGACATACAGAGATCACAAGTAGGCAGAGAGGCAGGCAGAGACAGAGAGAGGGGGAAGCAGGCTCCCCATCGAGTCGAGAGCCTGATGTGGGGCTCGATCCCAGGACTCTGGGATCATGACCTGAGCCGAAGGCAGAGGCTTTAACCCACTGAGCCACCCAGGTACCCTAAAAGGGCAGTTTTAAAAATCAAAGATGATCAGACCGAATAAAAAACAAAATTCTGCTTTGTTCAATATATCGTAAGATTGTAATAATTAAGAACAGTCTCAGAAATGGCAGTTAGACAAAGTGACTAGTGACATAGAACAGAAAATCTAGAACCAACTTGTACACAAAGGGAATTCTGATATATAACAGAAATAACACTGCAGATTATTAAGAAAAGGATTAGCTACTCAAGAACGAGAGCCAGGATGGCTGGTTATCCAGGGAAAAATGAAACTGGATTCCCACCTCACAATGTATGTAGAATTCAATTTAGGATTTTGGATTAAATACTTGTATGTACTTAAATGTAAAAAGCAAAGCTAAAACTTTTAGAAGAAAAAACAGCAGAAGAGGGGCGCCTGGGTGGCTCAGTCGGTTAAGCATCTGCCTTCAGCTCAGGTCATGATCCCCGAGTCCTGGGATTGAGCCCTGCATAGGACTCCCAGCTCCGCGGGAAGCCTGCATCTCCCTCTCCTACTCCCCTTGCTTGTGTTCCCTCTCACTGTGTCTCTCTCTGTCAAGTAAATAAAATCTTAAAAAAAAAAACCAAAAAAACAAAAAAACGGCAGTAGAAAAGGATTTCTTAAGACACGAAAGCTAATTAGATAAGATTTGTAAATTCAACTACCTTAAAATCACATCTGCTCAATAAAAGACTAACAAAGTGGAAAGAAACATAAAATGCTTGAGAAGATACTTATAATACATGTAACTAAAAAAGAATTAGGATGCAGAAGAGATAAAGAACACAGGCAGAGCAGTACCACCACCAATAAGACATTAAAAATGGATGAAAGACACCAATGCTTCAAGGAAGAAAAACAAGATTAAATATGAAAAGATGTTTATAGCATCATTGGAAATCAGGGGACTACCGATGAAGACAACAATGGTTTACTACTGTACACCCACCAGATTCACAAAAATTAAGAATATGAGGAATCTGAAAGGCAGGGCTGGGGGTAGTGGGATAGGGAGGGGAAAAAAAATGAAAAGATGGGATTGGGAGGGAGACAAACCATAAGAAACTCTTAATCTCAGGAAACAAACCGAGGGTTGCTGGGGGGTAAGGGGGTAGGGATAGGGTGGCTGGGTTATGGACATTGGGGAGGGTATGTACTATGGTAAATGCTGTGAATTGTGTAAGACTGATGATTCACAGACCCGTACCCCTGGGGCAAATAATACATTACATGATAATTAAAAAAAAAGAGAGAGAGAGAGAGAGAAACTGACAAAATCAGTGTCAGAGGATACATGAGAAAAAATCTTTACATTCTGCTAGCAGTGCAGATTAGTAAGACTACCTTGGAAGACAATTTAATATTACTTTGTAAAATTGAGTGCAAAAGGTTTTACTTATACATACAACCTAGAGAATCTCTTACACCTTTGCTCCAGAAGACCTCACAAGAATATTCCTAGCAGCAAAGATTGTATTAGTAAAGACCATATACCATGCAGTATGGTATATTCCCATGACAGAATTCTGTACATCAGTGAAAATTAATGAACTAAAGCTCTAAGCAACATGAGTATATAAAAACAAAACAAGAAAGGCAATTCCTAGGAGAGTACACAGAATACTGTTTTTAAGAGCTCAAAAAAACAAAACAAAACCCTACATATGATTTTTTCCCCCCAAAGCATAGAAAGCAAAAATCTGTGTCAGTGATTATAGGGAGTAGGGGATGACAGCAGAGATAAGGAGGAAGAGCATCTAAGTAGATCCTAGTGACAACGGAAGAGTTCTTGGAATAGCTCTATGCAGGGTGGTATCAAGAGTACTCCTTAAGGGTGTCTGGGTGGCTGAGTGGTTAAAGCCTTTGCCTTCGGCTCAGGTCATGATCTCAGGGTCCTCGGATCGAGTCCCGCATCAGGCTCTCTGCTCAACAGGGAGCCTGCCTCCTCCTCCTGTCTCTCTCTGCCTGCCTCTCTGCCTACTTGTGATCTGTCAAATAAATAAAAAAAAAAATAAAATAAAATAAAAAAAAATCTTAAAAAAAAAAGAGTACTCCTTAAGATTAAGATGCTGTAAAACTTAACTTCATAATTTAAGTAAGCATACATGTGTGTTTTCCCATTCTTTAATATGTATTAACTATATATTTTTTTAATTTTTTTTTAAAGATTTTATTTATTTATTTGACAGACAGAGATCACAAGTAGGCAGAGAGGCAGGCAGAGAGAGAGGAAGGGAAGCAGGCTCCCCGCTGAGCAGAGAGCCCGATGTGGGGCTCCATCCCAGGACCCTGGGATCATGACCTGAGCCGAAGGCAGAGGCTTTAACCCACTGAGCCACCCAGGTGCCCCTATTAACTATATTTAAAGAGTCAAAAAAAAAAAAAAGAGGAAAATATTACTAAAATATGCTAGTTGATACTGATTACAGTGGGAACCAAATCCCCAGTCCAGTACTTACTGATCAAGGGTCTTATAATAAATGTCCAGATCCTTGTTCACGAGCTCTGTTGTTCTCATAACAATCAGCATTTCCCTGTACTTTTCCTCTGCATCCCGAAATTGAGGTTCTCGAAGTTCTCTCTTAAAATGAATAATTTCTTCCTCATAACCTTTTTGTCGCCCTACTGCCAAACTGTGATTTCTTTTTATATTGTCTATTTTTTCTTCCAACTTCTGATGTTCACTATAAAAGGTAAACATGACAATTAAGGACCATTTTTAGCTTTTAGCAGCCTGATGTGGAAAAGCCCGATCTCTCTAGATGTGTAAGTCTCTCCTTGCTTTTTATTTAAGACTTTTGTACTAAAGAAAAATTTCTTAAATCTCTGAAGCGTCTGTGTTTCTGAACAGCTGAGTTCTGTGTCCTGAACAAGGAACTCTCATAACACATGAACACTGAGCAAGGTCCTCACTTTTAGACACTAACCTAAAAAAAGTACTCTAGGTGATTAAATTACAAATTCACAAAATTCTGATTGTGAACGGAGAATGCACAATTACCAACGCTGAGACGTCACTGAGTAATAGATGTCATCATCCTGTTCACACTACATCAAAGACGAAATACAATTTCATCTCAAACTATTAGTTTCTGTGGTAATACTCAGTAAAGGTTTGTACTCTATGAGAACAAAATTTCACTTGCACAAGTGCAAGCCTAAAAAAAAGTAAAATACCCAAACTTTTCTGGTAACTAGGAAGATAATACAGATTTGTGTGCATTAAAAATCTTATTCCTTTAACGATTACTTATTAAGGAACTTCTTACTAAGTACTGCTCCCCAGTTTATGGACATCCTTATAGAACTGGCCATATTATCTGTTTTGTTGACACTTCTGTTACATTCTAGTTGAAGACAGATTTGAAAAAGAGCAGTTGTACTTAGTAGTCTGAAAGAATATTAAAAAAAAATCAGTTATGTGCCAAACATGAAGAAATTTTAAAAATATCTGGTTTTAGTCTTCAGTAGCAAAGAATAAGTTGTTTCAACTCTAACTATCTTCTAAAAGCTTCACTCTTCCCACTGAGAGCTCTAACATTTCAATGTTAAAGAGCTGAGGCTTAGGAGCTAGGATATTTGTCTAGCTTTTATCATAACTTCCTGTGGATTTTTTTTCTGAATTTCAAAATGTTCTAATGCTTTAGAAATGAGAATGAAGATGAAGATTATATCTTCAGTTATAAAGTCTGTTATAAAATCAGTTATAAAGTCTGATTTCTTTAATGTATAAAAGAGATTTTAAACAGCTAAACAAAGAGTACTTACAATAACATAAGGGTAAACCATTTGTAGGTTTTATCAAGTAAATTAAAATTTCATTAAAATACCATTTAGAAAAACTTACGCATTCTTTGATTCAGATTTAAAGTCAAGAAAACAAACGAAAATCGTAAGGGAGGGCTGAATAAATGGCCTGTATTTAGCTAAGGTAGTTAAGAAATCTGTTTGGCTCTAGTGCCTTAGCATCAACCAGTTCCTTAGATAATTCCTAAGGCAACTCTAAGGCACACAAGGCAAAAACAACATCATTTTTGCTGTAGCAGAAAGGTAGCAACTAAAGAAGTATCAATACAAGATGAAAGAAGTAACAGCCTAATCATTAAAAAAACAAAAAACAAAAAACAAAAAACAAGCAGCTCTGGCTGGCATGCAATTACAACTGGAACCATCTAGAATGGGTCTCCAATGACAAATCACTTTGGCAATAAGTCCACTGGCAGTATTAGACACTGTATAAGCTGTGACCCAGGCATGGTCCACAGGCCATATGTGCTCTTTACACTTGAAACCATTATCTTGTGAAGTAAGCTAGCAGAAATCTGGGACTCTGCATATTTAAACCTGCCAAACAGTGCAGTAGGACTACAAATTCTGTATCACTTCTTCAGTAATTCAATTTGTAAAGCCATGACATATGGTGGTATAAAAACCCTGTCCACCTTCCTGTAAGTCTCAAGGGACATATATGATAAAATTCTCTTTTAAAAAATATGTATTGAGTATTCTTCACATTTCAATAAAAAGACCTTTATTTAAAGACTCCTTTTAAAAACATACTTCTTCATTTGTAAAACCTGCATTTGACCCATTTCCTTCAAATGCTGTTTTCTTTCTTCTTCAACTTCTTTTAGTTCCTCATTTCTTTTTCTTAAAGTAAGGTTATCCTGTAGCCATCTCTCTTGTATCTAAATAATATCAAATTGGTTAACAAAAATAATCAGGTTACCAACATGTGATTCATGATAACATAATTGCTGACAGACAGTACTAATTGTGCCTTCACTTAGAACCAGGTTAAACTCAAACAAAAGAGGGAGAAGCCGGAGTGAGGGGATCTTGAGACTTAGAATAATATGGACAGCCCACAAATACACAAAACAGATATTTAAATGATGAAATAGAAGAATGTAACTACATGTTTTAATATATATTTTTTAAGATTTTATTTATTTACTTGACAGATCACAAGTAGGCAGAGAGGCAGGCAGAGAGAGGGGGGTGGGAAGCAGGCTCCCCGCTGAGTGGAGAGTCTGATGCTGGACTCAATCCCAGGACCCTGAGATCATGACCTGAACTGAACGCAGAAGCTTAACCCACTGAGCCACCCAGGTGCCCCGTCATGTTTTAATATTTTATACCTATACCCCATTGGGATCATTTTGCATGGGAACCCCACAATAAAGCTTACTGATGTAAAAGATCACAAAAGGGCAATATACTATCAAAGTCTCACCTCACTTTTTTTTCCTAGTTGTGTTTATCTCTTAACATATGCTAAGGCTGAGATACTGTTGGGCATGTCAGATAACATCTTTACCTTCAGGTTGACAAGTGACAGTCACAAGGCAGTCAGAAGTTTCACAAAGATCGTACCTATCTGCATACCTGATGGCACTTTCCCAGTTGAAAATACAAGAAGTTGCCTAGTTCTGAGTAGTTCTTTCCTTAAAAAGAGACCCACCATGCAGCAGCAGCAACACCAACAGAATTATTTCAGTAACCTTCCTGGTGATTATGAACTATGTTGTCAAGAGCCAAACAGGAAACAGTTTATAAGTTGATTATTTGGAATGCAGGGAAAAAAACTGCCTGCAGGACTAGATTTGGCTCATAAAAGTCTGAATATAGAAAACTCATCCCAAGATCAGAGTCCAGACTTCTCAAATGGGAGACTAGGACCCTCCTGCATTAACCCTTCCAACCGAAATAAACCCAGTGTTGTGGGAAGTGGGAGGGAGGGGCAAATATTTGGTAGAATCTTGTTGCCAACAGTAATTGCACAGGAATTACTAAGGAGTAAGGATTTGGGAGGTGGGCCAGAAGGGAAGCCAAGGACTTCTGTAACATGCTTAACCTTGCAATCTATGAATCACTATTCTGAGGTGGGCTTTTTTTTTAAACTGTCATTAAGGTCACCTTCAGTATTCTTGCAAATAGTAATACAAATCCATACACATCTATTAAGGGCATTATTATAGGCAGTTAAGTAACTAAAATGATATGGTTGTAAATATCCTTTTGTTGCCAGGCAACCTCACGTACCACTGCAGTTGCTGTGACTCTCAAAAATTCGTCCCTAGGAGACTACACTTGGACTTCTTATTAGGAACAGAAAACTAGGAGTTTCTTTCTTTTTTCTTTTAGGTCAGCTTATAGTTGCTCTCAATGATCATTTTGAAAGACAGTATACAGCACAGAAGTTAAACAGCACAAGTTTTTAAGTTAGATACACTTGGCTCAAAACTCAGCATTACAGCTGATGATTTGATGACTTTGAGCAAATGAGCTTGAATTCTGAGCCTCAGTTTACTTAACATGTGTAACCTGGTGGTAATAATACCACTTGTCATATAATGCCGATGTGAAGATTAAATGAATGGACATATATATAAAATAATCAACACACAGCCTAGGCTCAGTAATTGATAGTGAAATGCTTTTTGGGTCAAATCTATCCTTGTACTTTAAGCAGTGAGAATTCCAATTCAGTCTACAAAATATAAAGTATCAGAGAAAGAAGAAAGCCAGATGCAGTTAAAATACAACAGAATTGTTTCTCTGTATGTAATACTAGCAATGTGGCAATGCTGGGTCAAGTTCTACTTCTGTTACTACTTTTGTGACCTCAGGCAAGGCAGGTCACCTCCAGTTCCTTTCATCTAAAAAATGAGGAAGGCAGATTATTTGACTTCCAAATTTCTTAGTCTGTGGACTGAATTTCATGGAGCATAAGCATGTAAATAAAGTTCTGTTAGGCTCAAAATATAAATCCCAGTTATTTAGCCCTGATGACAGTTAATGTACGAAGTGGGGTACCTAAAGCAAGCCTAAAAATTAGCTGCATCCTAGGTAACTGTAATGGAGCAGCACACTGAATTGACTGCAGTTCAAGTTCTACCAAGTCTGGCTGGGAAAAATGCCATTAATTACAGAGAATGGCCTGAAAGTTCTGCAGTGCTTTAGGTCAGTGACCAATACATCAGAACCCCTGGAGAACTTTAACAAGGCATAGTTGCTTCTGCCCGGGCCCCAAAGATTGGCCTATAATGGAGACACAGACATGTATTTTTTTTTTTTAAAGATTTTATTTATTTATTTGACAGAGAGAGATCACAACTAGGCAGAGAGGCAGGCAGAGAGAGAGAGAGGAGAAAGCAGGCTCCCTGCTGAGCACAGAGCCCGATGTGGGGCTCAATCCCAGGACCCTGGGATCATGACCTGAGCCGAAGGCAGAGGCTTTAACCCAATGAGCCACCTAGGCGCCACTAGACATGTATGTTTTTATTTTATTACTTATTTATTTTAAGATTATTTATTTATTTATTTGACAGACAAAGATGACAAGTAGGCAGAGAGGCAGGCAGAGAGAGAGGGGGAAGCAGGCTCCCCGCCGAGCAGAGAGCCCGACGTAGGGCTCGATCCCAGGACTCCAGGACCATGACCCAGGCCAAAGGCAGAGGCTTTAACCCACTGAGCCACCCAGGCGCCCCTGACATGTATGTTTTTAATAACCCAGGTGATTTTTTTTTTAAAATTGAGATGTCGGGTACCTGGGTGGCTCAGTGGGTTAAAGCCTCTGCCTTTGGCTCAGGTTGTGATCTCAGGGTCCTGGGATTGAGCCCCACATCGGGCTCTCTGCTCAGCAGGGAGCCTGTTTCCTTCTCTCGCCTGCCTCTCTGCCTACTTGTGATATCTGTCAAATAAATAAAATCTTTAAAAAAAAATTGAGATGTAATTGATACATCATAAAGTTCACGATTTTGAAGTGTGTAAATCAGAGGTTGGTATACGCACATGTTGTGCAACCATGACCACTAATTCCAGAACATTTATTACCCCCAAAAGAAACCAAGTACAAATTACCAGTCAATGTATTTCCTTTCTCTCTCTTTCCCCTAATCCCTGGTAACACTAATTTGCTTTTTGTCCCTTTGGATGTTCACATTTCATATAAAAAGAATCACATAATATGTGGTCATTTGTGATTGGATTCTTTCATCACGTAGCATAATGTTTTCAAGGTTTATTCATGCTGTAGCATATATCACCATTTCACTCCTTTTCATGGCTGAATATTATACAGCCATCACATATATTATGATGTGAATGGTTAATGTTACATGTCAACTTGGATGGGCCAAGGTATGCTCAGACATTTGGTTGAACATTATTCTGAGTGTATCTTGGAGGGTATTTCTGAATAAAATTAACATCTGAGTTGGGAGACTAAAACAGGCTGTCCTCCCTAACGTGGGTGAGCCTCATATCAATTAACAACCTGAATAGAACAAAAACACCAAGTAAGAGGTACCTGCTCCTGCCTGAATGTATGAACTGAAAGAGTGGTCTTTTCCTGCCTTTGGACTTGAACTGAAACCTTGGATCTCAGACCTTGACATTCAGTCTAGAAATATACCATCAGGTCCCCTGAGTCTCCATCTTGCCAACTACAGATCTGGGGAATGCTCAGCCCCCACAATCATGTGAGCCAATTCCTTATAATAAACTTTATAAAAATTTGTGTGCACATATATATCCTGTTGGGTTCTGTTGCTCTAGAGAACCTAATACATATGGACATACCGCACTGATCCATTCATCGGTTGATGACCATCTGGGTTGTTTCCGTATTTTAACTAATGTTAACAATGCTGCTATGAATACTCTTGTACAAGTTTTTATGTGAACAAGTTAAAATTTTTCTTGGTTGTACATCTAGGAGTGGTAAACCCAGGTGATTCTGATGGGTGTCTCTAGCTAACCTTTGCTCCCTAGAACACTCCAACATTTATTTTAGGCTTCAATCACACAGTATGCTAAAGAACCTCATTAATGGAAGATTAGAAAAGATGCTGAAACACACTGTGGGGGAAAAATAAAAAAGGAAGGAAGACAAAAAAAAAGAAAAAGAAAAAAAGCCTCAAGAGGTTTGTTAAAGACTTGGTGTTATTAATCTACACAGTGTCCTCCTTTCCATGAATGTTTCCAGGAAACATTTTTCCAGAGGAAAAAAAAAAATTTTTTTTAATATGGGAACTGGATTCCTTTCAGCTCTGAAACAATGTAAATCTTAACTAATTGTGACTTGTGACTTCCTATCCTATTCTATTCCTATCCTATTCCCATCCTATACTATTCCTATCCTCATGTGATTATTAGAATCTTTAGCAAGCATATCACATTTCATGGGCTACACTTTATATACTTCTCTCCTTGTTTTACATTCTTGTCCTCATTTCCACATTGTCTCATTTTTCCACTAAATTAAAATGTTATTTGGCATTGCTCTATGTATATAACTTATTAAATCATTTCTAGAACAAAGCAGATTACAAGTCAACTAATATAGTCAGATCCATGAAGTTTAGACCATCAACTTAAAAAGGGTCACAGGTGGGTAAATCTTAGTATCTCTGTATACATTTATACATGGAGAGATACTACTCATTTGTAGACTGTGATTTTTATTTAATTTTTTAAAACAACTTTAAATTTCTTTTGTTTATTTGACAGAGAGAGAGAGAGATCTCAAGTAGGCAGAGGCAGGCAGAGAGAGTAGGGGAAGCAGGCTCCCTGCTGAGCAGAGAGCCCAATGTGGGGCTCGGTCCCAGGACCCTGGGATCATGACCTGAGCTGAAGGCAGAGGCTTTAACCCACTGAGCAACCCAGGCACCCCATAGACTGTGATTTTTAAACTGACAACCAATATATAAGTGAGGAATAACTAAGTATCTCGTTACACATGCCATCATAAATTTATAGTTACTTACCATTCATTAGATGGCAGAGGTTTTTTTTTTAAGATTTTATTTTTGAGGGGCACCTGGCTGGCTCAGTTGGTGGAACTGATCTAGGGATTATGAGTTTGAGCTCTATGTTGGGTGTAGAGATTACTTAAAAATAAATAAAAACTTGGGTACCTGGGTAGCACAGTAGGTTAAGCGTCCGACTCATGATTTCGGCTCAGGTCAAACATGACCTTAGGGTGGTGAGACTGAGTCCGGTAGTGGCTCTGTGCTTTCTGTGGAGTCTGCTTGACATCCTCTCTCCCTCTGCCCTCCCATTCATGTGTTCTCTCTCTCTCTCTCTCTCACATAAATAAATCTTAAAAAAATAAAAAATTTTAAAAAATTATGGGACTTGAACTTACCACCCTGAGCTCAGGACCTGCATGCTTCACCAACTGACCCAGCCAGGCACATCTAGATGGCAGAAATTTACTTTTGACTAATATTTATGTATTTGAAACCTGGCACTATGGTCAGGGGCCCTGCAGACAGCTGATACGGCTAATCTTCAAACAGATTTTAAACCAGCATTTGTAACTAAATGATTAAAGCGTTCATATAGCAAATTTTGTTAATACAGCAGGAATACAGAAATGGTGTAAAGACATTAACTATCATGCTTACAAAAGGAATGCTGAAAATAATTTCTCAGTGATTTATACTGGCAGAAATTAATTTCCTTAATAGGGAAAATGATATAGGAATCAACTGAAAAAATGACTGGAAATATACAGATATTTTACTTACAACTTCTGGGATTATTTTACCACCATCCTTGTTCTGTGTGATTTTATCTCACATTAAGTAAGAAAAGAAAGTGAGAAAAAATAGAGATACATATGTAGGATATTCATTGCCACCATCTGCAGTAAGAAAAAAGTGATCAATTTCTGGCACACCCACAAAGCAGAGTATTTCATGATCATTAAGTGGGGCGCCTGGGTGGCTCACTCAGTTAAGCACCTGCCTTTGGCTCAGGTCATGATCCCAGGGTCCTGGGATGGAGCCCTGCATTGGGCTCCCTACTCAGTGAAAAGCTGCTTCTCCCTCCCCTTCTGGTGCTCCCCCTGCTTGTGCTATTTCTCTGGCAAATAAATAATCTTTAAAAAGTCATGAACTCTTAATGTAAGTATACAAAATTATTAAAAAAAAAAAAAAAAAAAAAGAGGGTCGCCTGGGTGGCTCAGTGGATTGAGCCTCTGCCTTTGGCTCGGGTTGTGATCTCAGGGTCCTGGGATCGAGTTCCGCATCTGGCTCTCTGCTCGGCGGGGAGCCTGCTTCCCTCTCAATCTCTCTGTCTACTTGTGATCTGTCTCTGTCAAATAAATAAAATCTTTAAAAAAAAAAAAGAATGTGGTAGATCTGTGAGTTGACTTGATATATAAGATCAAACTGCATTAAGTGAAAAAAGCAAGGTGCAGAATATGAATGGTATGATCTCATACATTTCACTAAATATACATATACACAAGATATATTACTGATCTCTCTACCTGCTGATAAGAGTAAGAAATTTCTTTTTAAGATTTTATTTGACAGAGAGAAACAGCAAGAGAGGGAACACAAGCAGGGAGAGTGGGAGAGGGAGAAGCAGGTCTTTCTCTAAGCAGGACCCTAGGATCAAGACCTGAGCCAAAGCCAGACACTTAATGACTGAACCTCCCAGGTGCCCCAAGAAACTTCTTTGAAAACAAACAAAAAACTGTTAATGTAATGACATCTAGGAGTGAGCTGAGACAAGGCAGAAAGGAAGGGAGAATTTTAATTTAAACTTTTTATGTTTAAATATTTATATTTAAAATTAGCTTTGGGGCACTTGGGTGGCTCAGTCAGTTAAGCATCTGACTCTTGGTTTTGGCTCAGGTCATTATCTCATGCACATGAGCTCAAGGCCTGCACTGAGCTCCATGCTGGACATGGAGCCTGCTTAAGATTCTCCCCCCTCACCCCAGTTCCTCCTCCAGCCTGCTCACGCTCTCTCTAAACTAAGTAAATAAATAAAAACTTCTATGTTTAAACTGTTACTAAATGGGTCTTTTATTTAAAAAAAAATAGGAAAAAAGGAAGAAAAGATTATGTTATTAGAATTGCTTTTCTCTACTGTATGCATTTCTACTTAATGGAACTATTGAAAACAAAAGTAGAAATTAAAACATAAATAGAAGAATGTTATTGATCTAAGTGATATCATAAGCAACTAGCAAAAAAGACCTACCTTCTGTGTATCAATATCTTGTCTCATGATTCCCATGTCTTTATTTATATTTTCTTTGTGTTTCTCATATTCATTTAGTTGAGCTATTACTTTATTAAGTTCATTTTCTTTTTGCTACAAAAAAGAAAATTCTTTAAGCACAAGAAATAAAAGTATAAACAAATAATAATTTTAAGTTTTAAATTACCTTCTTATAGTCATCTTTCCCATCTTGAATATAATTCTCAATGTCTTTCATATAACCATGAATATTTTTAACCTTTTCTTTGATATCATTCATCTGTGGAAAAATATTTTAGTATTTATTTAATTCTTATGTTTATACACTGGTTGGGACCAGGGCATATAAGAAGATTTATTGCCAAGGAAAAATACATATTCAGGTAACAAAAACTTAACAGGCAAGCACAGTGGAACAGTGGCTTGGAAGCTGGAGCTTTGGGTTCCACTTTCTATCACCATCAAATTTTATAATCTGAGACAATTCCCTTTATCATCTATGGGACTGGATTAAATAGTCTCTCTTCTCAACTTCTATTTTAGATTAAGAAGCAAAATAATTTGAATCTTTATTCTTTTTAAATTAATTTTTAAATTAACATGATATATTATTTGTTTCAGGGGTATAAGTGATTCATCAGTCTTACACAATTCACAGTGCTCACCATAGCACATACCTCCCCAGTGCCCATCATTCAGCCACCCCATCCCTCCCAGCCCCTCTATTCCAGCAACCCTCAGTTTGTTTCCTGAGGTTAAGAGTCTCTTATGGTTTGTCTCTCTGTTTCTTATGATTTCATCTTTTCCTCTCTTCCCCTATGATCCTCTGCCATGTTTCTCAAATTCCATATATCAGTGAGATCATATGATAACTGTCTTTCTCTGATTGAGTTATTCTGCTCAGCATAATACCCTCTAGTTCCATCCACATTGTTGCAATTAATCTTTAGCCTAACAAGAATTTTTAATGTCGATTATGTCACAAATCTGAAAATACTATTTACCTTACCATGTTTTTAATTTCATATGAAATGCTACTGTCCAACATGTTCTCTGAACATTAAGCTTAATATATGTATTTGATAATAAAAATATGAATGAAATCTTACTTTATCCTGGGCTATTTTGTTACTTTTATTTTTTTTGTTGATTAATTCTTCTTTTTCCTGCTGGAATTTCTCCATTGTTGTTTCCAAAGGGCTTAACTGCTCTTTAGCATCCTAAAAATACAAAACATAGTATCTTATATTCCATTATCTTATTTCAGGTATCAGACTTTACAGTCATAACAAAAGCACTTTCTATGTGTCAGGCTTGAAAGATAAACTCATCTGCTTTTTCCAACAATCCTATGAAGAGCCCTACCATTATTTTCATCCCATATTTCAGATCCGTAAACAGGCACAGAATGATTTGTTTGGGGTCACAAAAGCAAGTAAATGAAGGATCCAGTATCCATATCCTGTCCAATTCCAGAATCTTTCTTTTTTTTTTTTTTTTTTCCAGAGTCTTTCTTGTAATGACTATGCTATACTGCTTCACCACTAATCTGATTCCTAATCCAGGCATGTGCTCCCAAGCATATGAGCAGGTGGCTTCAGGTGTAAGTTTTTAATAGTTTGTAGGGGCACATGTCAGCTCTGTGTGACCAAAGAAGAGATTCAGTTCAGGCCTCTCTTTTACAGATGGAAATATGACTATATAGGACACTTATGTCCTTAAACTTAGTTTGCGAAGGGCTAAGTAGATATTTTATGGTATAAAAACATATTGGGGGCGCCTGGGTGGCTCAGTGGGTTAGGCCGCTGCCTTCAGCTCAGGTCATGATCTCAGGGTCCTGGGATCGAGGCCCGCATCGGGCTCTCTGCTCAGTGGGGAGCCTGCTTCCCTCTCTCTCTCTCTCTCTTTTTTAAAATCTTAAAAAAAAAAACAAAAAACATATTGGTACATTGATGTTGGTATGTCCACTCCTATTTGGGAAGGAAAGGGACTTTAGAGTGACCAACTATTTTACTAATCAGGAGTCTACATTGTTCAGCCTTGTAACAGCTCTACAGTATACTTACCACTGTAGAAAACAATGATACTCAAGCTAAGATAATGAATATCTAATGAACCCATAAAAGAAGAAACAATCCCTTAGCATTACTTTAGTGTAGGTGTATTTTTTGTATTTTATCATATTGAGAAGAGGTACAGTGTGGTAGGAAGTCAAATGTAACAGACATTGAAGAGCCACCTGAAAATAAACCCTGCCTCCTACTAGCTGCATGACCTTGGCTGAGACATGAAGCATCTGGAAGTCTCAATCTCTTCTTTATAAAAAGGGGACTAAGCCATATACCTCAACAGGGTTACTGAGATGCTGAACTGTTTAATTTCAAAGGGCTTTATAAAGAGTAAAAAAATTAAACAAATGTAAGATGTTACTATTTCATATCATACTCTAAGACTCTGATAATTTGTAATTTGAAAATACTTCTGAAACATTTATAGTAATTAATGAGACTCAGTAATATATTTAGTACTCACTGAATATTTATAATTATGAAAAGCTGGGTAAGATTGTTATTTCTAAAACTGTTCAAAAATTTGATTTGGTCTTAGATGTGATTAATCTAGATGAGGGATGCTGAATGGTTTCCATTCCATGCAGTAACTCAAAGCCTGCTCACTATAATGGGAAGGATTCTGAGATTACACCTGGAATCAACAGAAAAAGCGCTATGACTGAGAGGCAGTATCTGCCATGGATATAGGATTGGTAGGTAAGACAAATATCCCATACATTCAGGACTCTGTATGTGTAGTTAACCAGCCATCTGACCAGCCCCAGTAACAGGAAGTTCACTAATTAACTAAGCAGCCAATTCTTCCTTATTATAGCCAAAATCTTCCCTGACACCTTTACCTATTAGTACAAATTTTGTCAACAAAGGAGCCACAAAAAGAATTATACTATTTTTTATTTAATCCTCCCAATAACCATAGTTTTAGTCACTACACCAATAAAGAGCATTTCACATATCTGAACTAACTTAAAAAAAAGATACGTGGGGCACACCTGGCTGGCTCAGTCAGTAGACCATGAGACAACTGATCTCAGGGTTGTGAGTTCAAGCCCATGTTCGGCATAGAGCCCATTTAATTAAAAAAAAAAAAGAAAAGAAAAAAAAAGTTTTGTATGAATTTTCTTACCTTTATCTCTCTGAATAAGGACTGAACTTCAGTGGATAATTCCACAGTCTGCTCCTCTAGTTGCTGACGACGTTGTAAATTAGTAGATATATGAAGTTTCTCTGATTTAAGTTCATTTGTTGTACTTTTAAGGTGTTGGATCTGTTCCTGCTGGTCCTGTATAAGCTTACGATTCAATTCCATCTTACTGGAAACTACACAAAAACATACACAGCGACTAAAGTAAGGATACAGAAAATACTACAAACAGCTAGCTTCCATTTTTAGAGTTCTATGGAATTCACAAAGGCTCAGCTTCCATGGGTCTCAACCACTGCAAGAAAAGTGCTATGGAACCCCCTTCTGGCCACCCATGGGTGAGGACCACAGGGTAAATAAGACTAAGAAAAGAGCAGAACTCATCAGATATCCATCATTCAAAACCTCCCATCATTCTAAATCTGTTGTGCAAAGCAAGGAAACAAGTGAGGCTTTGAGAAAAGACAGTGAATATAGGGTGAACTGCGAGAAAGACAGTTCCTTGTCCACATAACATATAAAATTTGTGATAAAAAGCATATGCCGGGATGTTGAGGTATTTATGGGTATATGAAGAAACAGACTGTATTACCTGTATCTAATTTGTGTTGCTTTTCTTGTTTTTCCTGGTTTACTTGTTGAACAGTTCTATCCAAGTCTAGTCCTTGCAGCTTAGCTGCTTGTTGTGCAATTTTTCTTTCAACATCTTTAAGTTCCATCTTAATAAAACAAAGTTATTTCCTTTAACAAACTTATTACATTATCATTATTCAGTATCTTTAAAAACTGTATTTTAGGGGCGCCTGGGTGGCTCAGTGGGTTAAGCCTCAGCCTTCAGTGCAGGTCATGACCTCAGGGTCCTGCGATCGATGGAGCCCCGCATTGGGCTCTCTGCTCAGCAGGGAGCCTGCTTCCCCCTCTCTCTCTGCCTGCCTCTCTGCCTACTTGTGACCTCTGTCAAATAAATAATATCTTTAAAAAAAAAACAAAAAACCCCCAAAACCATGTATTTTAAAATCTGAATTTTTAACTGATTTCAGATTAAATTTTAATAAGGTTTAATAGGATAAAATGAATTTTAATAATTTAAATATATATAAACAAAAGGAAACCAACTAAATATGAAAACAAACAGGACATTTCTTAATTCTCATGTTTATGAATAAAGAATTCAAACCCAGGAATGTAAACTAAGCAGTACTCCCATCAGAGTATCTGCAGTTCAGGACAGGGAACTCTAAACTCAACCTATACCTGAATACTACCTGTTTGTTTTTACCACTCTCACATTTCACATTCAAACCCCCAAGAAACAGGTTTTATTTGGCCTTCAGCTGCAATAAATTTACCTGGAACCTCTCCATAATTGTAACATCTGTCAGGCAGACTTTAGCACTTTCTTCTTCAGGCATTATTGTGCCCAAGAGTGTATCCTGTTCCTCTATGTCATTCTTTAAGCGCTGTATGTCCCTATTGACATTCTGCAGTTTGTTTCTTAATTCTGGTATTTCCTTCTCCTTCAAATCAATTATGCTTTGCCTAAACAGAGAACACACAATTAAAAATTACCTAATGTTTTCTTATAATAAAATGGAGGTTATGCATTTTTGGCAAAAATATCGTAAGAAGTGATTGTATCCTCGGGGCATCATATCAGTGGACACATGACATCATTATACTTTATTACTGGAGATGTTAATCTTATTCATACTTGGTTAACATAGTGTCAGCCAGTTTTGCCCACTATAAATTTACTATTTTTGTCTTTGTAATTAATAACGATCTTATGAGAAATATATTGGGACTATGTCAAAATCTTGCTTCTCCTCAAACTTTTGCCCACTGACTTCAGTATCCAATGGCAGATCCTGCTCACAACAATTACAACAGTCTCCCTGAAGCCACGCAGATCCCCACGGTATACACTCCAAGACGCCCAGTAGATGCCTGAAATCATGGATAGTACCAAACCTTATATATACACCTTTTTTCCCTATAGTCATATCTGTGATAGAATTTATAAATAAGGTACGGAGATTAATAATACTAATAATTAAACAATTATAATAGACTGTAATAAAATAAAAAATATACTGTAAAAAAAGTTAAGTGAATATGGTCTCTCTCAAAATATCTTACTGCATAGGGGCACGTGAGTGGCACGTGAGTTGGTGCAGTGTCTGACTGGTGATTTCGGCTCAGGTCATGATCTCATGGGTCATGGGATCGAATCCTGAGTCAGGGTCTGCATCAGTGGAAGTCTGTTTTTTGAGATTCTCTCCCTCTGCCCCTCCCCCCATTCAAGTGTGTGCTCTCTCTCTCAAATAAATAAAAATTAAAAAAATCTTATTGTACTACACCCTCACTCCCTAAGATGATTATACGATAAAATGCCTGTGTGATGATATGAAGAATTTAGCAGTCTTTCCATTAATGTTTTTCTGTTTTAGGGCCTAGCCCAGGATCCCACATGGCAACTAGACGCTATTTCTCCTTAGGTTCCTACAGCCTTCAACAGTTCTTCAGTCTTTGTCTTTCATGATCTTGACACTTTCGATCAGTATAGTCAGTTAATTTACAGAAAATCTCTCAGTTTGGCAAACATTACAGTAATACAGTAGTCCTCTTATCTGCACTTTCCCTCTCCACTGTTTCTGTTACCTGAGGTCAGCTGTGGTTCAAAAGCAGATGATCCTCCTGACCTGTCATTATGTTAACAGTAGCCCAACTTGAAGTTACAAGGTCTGTATCATTCTCCTCACTTCATATCATCACACAGGCATTTTATCATGAAGTGTTAACTGAGCAGAACCAACTTCCCTACATTTCACAATCTCCTCCTATTATGTTCTCAAAATCTTATTCTCATTCTGTAGTCCACTGGCTTCTCTCCTCTTAACTAATATACC
This sequence comes from Lutra lutra, assembly GCF_902655055.1. Lineage (NCBI taxonomy): Eukaryota > Metazoa > Chordata > Mammalia > Carnivora > Mustelidae > Lutra > Lutra lutra. The sequence continues at coordinate 71,964,855 of NC_062282.1, read as the reverse complement.
TGTCTGAACCAATTAAGAACTTTATTAAGCCCAGCTTTCTAAATATTCAATTCTGAGAGCTTGTCTCCTTAGACCATCAGCTCCTTAAAGATTATGGCATACTGGTCTTTGTGACCAGCTTTATGATCTACATTGTGGGAAACCCCAAGGCATCATCACATACTTTCTGACTTGATTTTTATAAATAGGCCATTATTTGAATTTCTTGAGTAACTGAGGGAAAATGAACAGATATCATGATGATTCATTCTTTTTGAAAGGAGAAAAGACATAAAAATATAGTTTAAAATTGGTCTGTTGGGGGAGGTTTTCAGTACTTTAATTCTCCTGCTGAATTTAGAGAGATCAGCAAACAGTTCTCATTCTGTCAAAATTTCTGCCCTCAAGCCAAGACTCAGAAACACACGCACGCACACACACACACACACACACACACACACCACACAAAAAGAAAATAGTAAAGATTATAATAACTGCCCTGTGACTAGTTTAAGAAGTTTGTTTACTTTTAAGTAATTTTTAAAAAAAGACTTTTATTTACTTAGCAAAAACACAAGCAGTGGAAAGGGTCAGAAGAAGAAGGAAGCTCAGATTCCCTGCTGAGCAGGGAGTCTGACATTGGGACTCCATTTCAGGACCCTGAGATCAGGACCTGAGTCAAAGGCAGACACCTAACTGACTGAGTCATAGAGGCACCTCAATAATTGCTTTGTCTTATAAATAACACAAGATGGGGCACACTGGGTCAGAATCTTGACTTGAACTTTTATTCATTCAATCCATTACTAAACACCTACCCTATGCCAGGGACTGGATGGGCATCTTTTATAAGTGCTGCTATTCATATGCAGTAATAGTAAATCCCTATTCTTACCTCATGGGGACAAGTCCCAGCATTTCGTCACGCCGTTTTTCTTTTTTCTTTAGTTCTGATTCTGTTGACTTCAGTTTATCTGGAGCAAGCCGCAGCTTAGACTGCAAATCACTGATGACTTCCTGTAATTCAGCTTCTGTCTGAAAAACCCTCTGACAGACAGGGCAACATGACTGGTTTTCATCTGTTAGCTGAGTAATGAACTGGGAGTAAACTGCTGTGGCTCCAGCCAGCATGGCTATTTTAAGAAAATAAATATATTACCAATGAGAAGAATATAAAATATAGTTTTGTTATTATGGTTCTATTCTTTTTCATATATACAGGATCATTCTTCATTTATAGACATATTATGAAAGAAATAAAAATCCTCTCATATTTATATTCTTTTTTGAATGGGCACAATACATTCAGATTTGTATTAATTACTTTCTGGTAACACACAAAAAGTGTAACAAAATTTTGGAGCATACTGTGTACCAGAAATTGTTCTAAGTGCTTTATACCTATTTCTCATTTAGTCTTAACACCATACTTGGTAGGTAATTATGTCAGATGAATCTGAAGTAAAGGAATCATTTGATAATTTGTCCAAAGTCACAAAACCATTTAACCTTAACCTGAAACTTAACCCCTTTGGCGCCAGAAACAAATTTTTAAATCTCCCATCCTTTTTTCTTTTAAATTTTTTAATTTATTTTCAGCGTAACAGTATTCATTGTTTTTGTACCACACCCAGTGCTCCATGCAATCCGTGCCCTCTCCAATACCCACCACCTGGTTCTCCCAACCTCCCACCCCCCCACCCCTTCAAAACCCTCAGATTGTTTTTCAGAGTCCATAGTCTCTCATGGTTCACCTCCCCTTCCAATTTCCCTCAACTCCCTTCTCTCTAACTCCCCTTGTCTTCCATGCTATTTGTTATGCTCCACAAATAAGTGAAACCATATGATAATTGACTCTCTCTGCTTGACTTATTTCACTCAGCATCATCTCTTCCAGTCCCGTCCATGTTGCTACAAAAGTTGGGTATTCATCCTTTCTGATGGGGGCATTATACTCCATAGTGTATATGGACCACATCTTCCTTATCCATTCGTCCGTTGAAGGGCATCTTGGTTCTTTCCACAGTTTGGTAACCGTGGCCATTGCTGCTATAAACATTGGGGTACAGACGGCCCTTCTTTTCACTCCAACTGTATCTTTGGGGTAAATACCCAGTAGTGCAATTGCAGGGTCATAGGGAAGCTCTATTTTTAATTTCTTGAGGAATCTCCACACTGTTGTCCAAAGTGGCTGCACCAACTTGCATTCCCACCAACAGTGTAAGAGGGTTCCCCTTTCTCCACAACCTCTCCAACCCATGTTGTTTCCTGTCTTGCTAATTTTGGCCATTCTAATTGGTGTAAGGTGGTATCTCAATGTGGTTTTAATTTGAATCTCCCTGATGGCTAGTGATGATGAACATTTTTTTTCCATCCTTAATAGCTAGCAGTGAGTGAAAATTCAAGTGTCAAAGCACCTTGATAATATAAAGAAGGTAACTTACCTCGTTGTTTTGAGGATTTTTCAATTTCTTCTTTAAGTCTGTCTAAATCACTTTCAAAATCCTGGCTACCACAAACATCAAACAGCTTGTCTTCATAACTGGACAACCGTTCTTCTTTCCCTTTTAGTTCATTATTTATATGACTTTTATTTTGCTCAGATGAAGCTAGTTCTTTGCTAAAATAAGAATACAGATTACAATTTTACAACAAATGAAGTTTGAAAAATCTGAGTAGGTAAATACAAATTCTGCCAAGAAATATTACAAAGGTTTGCTGTGACTAAGTACTTTTTTTAGAAGTCAAGGCAACAGTCCTCTTCTGCCTGAACTCCACCCTGGACACTGATCACTTTCCAAACCTGCTCATGGGCCTGCACCCAGACATATGTGTATAGGCAAAACTGTGTGATTCCTTGGGGTTCATGGTCTTTGAGCTCAGATGAGGAAGCTCAGCAAGAATATGTTTGCAGGACATACTGGAGAGCGAGAGAAAAGAACATTCTCCTGATTCCCTTTGGACCCTTTCAGGATCACTTCTCTTCACTTCTGTAAGAACTTCTTTATCCCTTCCTTGTTGCTGTCATCTACTTACATCATCATCCATTCTCTCTCATTCATCAAAGACTTTGCTCACTAAGACAATTCATCTCTACTTCAACTCTTAAATATCATCCTAGCCAACCGTCATACCAACATAGATTAGGGTTTACAGGTTATAATTCACTGGGCAAGTCATGTAATCAATATAATGTATTGTATTCATAATCTTAAAAAAATGAAGCAGAATAAAATACACTGCAACAGATTGAGCATTGTTTGAACACATACTCTTTTGAGAAACTTGTTTCAGATGAATGTGTATGAGTGCATGTGTGCTACATTTTGATACTTCCCATTTTGAGTCACAGTAAAAATAAGGCAAAAAGAAGTAACTAATATAGATGATGCTTTGACCATCCTAGCCATGGAGCCACATTCATCAACATCATTATCTTAACACCCAGCACTGCTGACCCCTCACTGAAGGTCTATTTACTCAAGGTCTCAAGAAGTACTCCGGTCTGGCTCTCTCACCAGCTACCTGAATTCTAATTTCCTTCACTTGCTCCTCTTCCTTTGCTTACCAACAGTAACTATACTGCTGTTTCCCAGGCATCTGACTATAACCTTTTCTCCTCTCTTTGCATAACCCTTTTAAGGTGATATGGCCTATACAAATGACTCCAATTATTACTTAGAAAGCAACAACTTCCAAACTCTTGAACTTCAAACTCCAATATTCTATTCCCTAAGACCCATTTCCATAAGAAACAAATTAAACATGGCCAAAGCAAAATCCACTATCTTCCTCAAATATCTGTACAGAATTTTTGACTCTTCTATCCAACCACCACTCAAAGCAACATTAAAAAAAGTGACCACTTCTTTATTGTGGTAAAAAACACACATTATATAAAATTCACCATCCTAACCATTTTTTAAGTGTAAAATGCAATAGTATTAACTATATACACACTGTTGTCCAACATCTCTAAAACTTTTACATCTTATAAAACTGAAACTCCATAACCCTTTAACAATGATTCTCCTTCCCCCCTCTCCCACTTCCTGGCAACCATCACTCTACTTTTCTGTTTTCAAGAGTTTGACTACTTTGGATACCTCAGGTGAGTAGAATCTCACAGTATTTGTCCCTTTGTAACTAGCTTATTTCACTTAGCAATAATATCCCCAAGGTTCATCCAAGTTGTAGCAGGACAGGATTACTTGCCCGCCCCCACCCCTGGCACCCTGCCAACCCTGGGTAAGCTTTACACTCAATGGAGGCTTGAACTCACAACCTGGGGAGCAACAGTCACATGCTTGACTGACTGAACCATCCCCCAGGATTTCCTTCTTTTTTAAAGCTGAGTAATCAGAAACACACATTATACACATACACATTGAATCTTTATCATTTATCTGACTACCAAGAATAATGCTGTAATGAACATGGATTTGCAAAAATCTCTTCAAGATCATGTTTTCAATACTTTTGAATATACTCAGAAATGGAATTGCTGGATCATCTGGTAATTCTTTTTTTTTTTTTTTTTTTTTTTGAAGAACCTCCATTTTCTCTATCAGCGGTACTATTTCATATTCCCACAAACAGTGTACAAAGGTTCCAGTTTCTCAATATCCTCACCAATAATTTGTTATTTTCTGATTTTTTTGTTTTGGGTTTTGTTTTGTTTTGGTAGTAGCCATGCTAAACTGGTGTGAAGTGATCTATCATTGTGGTTTTCATTTGCATCTCCCTGATGAATTAGGTACTTTTTCATTTGCTCAATGGCCATTTATATATGGCCTCTGGAGAAATGTCTATTCAAATTCTTTGCCCATTTTTAAGTCCAATTATTTATTTTTGTGTTGTTAATTACAGGAGTTGTTTACATATTCTAGATAATAACCACTTATTAGATAAGTGGTTTGAATATTTTCTCCCATTTCGTTGGTTGCCTTTTCCTGGTTGTTTCCTTGCTGTGTAGAAGTTCTTAAGTTTGATGTAGTCCCATTTATCTACTTTTGCTTTTGCTGCCTGTGCTTTTGGTGTCAGGTCCAAGAAAGCATTTGTCAACTTCAATATAATGAAGCCTTCCCCCTAAATTTTCTTCTCTGAATTTTATAGTGTTAGGCCTCTTTTTTATAAAGGAGAATTTTAATCCTCTAAGTTCTGCAAACTTTCAAGGAACAACAGGCCCATATTAATGTCATCATTTTACTTGATTGATAAATACAGCAGAACTAAAGTCGACTAACATAAAACATTCCATTTTATAACAATAAGTAGAATATTTCAAACAATGAAAAATAAAAAGCATGAAATAAAAGCTCTGTAGTACATCTCCAAATGTTAAAACTACTTACTTCAATTTGGCAAGCCTGTCCCTGGTCTGATTAATTTCTTTTGATTTACTATGAAGCCAGTCTTCAAGCTGTTTTTTGTTGGGAAAATATCCTAACAATGAAGTTAATTCATCACTGTGTCGAGATTTTATTTTCCTGATTTGTTCATCTTTGTCAGCCTATAGAAAAAATTTTCTTTATTTTTATTTTAATTTTTTAAAAAGATTTTATTTATTTATTTGATAGAGAGAGACACAGCGAGAGAGGGAACACAAGCAGGGGGAGTGAGAGGCAGAAGCAGGCTTCCACTGAGCAGGGAGCCCGATGTAGGGCTCGATCCCAGGACTCTGGGATCATGACCTGAGCCGAAGGCAGACACTTAACAACCACCCAGGTGCCCCATAAAAATTTAAAAAAAAAAAAAAAAAAAAAAAAAAAAAGTCCAAGATCTCTACATTGTATCAAGAACAAAATTAAATTCTAATTTACAACTCTGAGATCAAGAGTTACATACTCTACCAACTGACCCAGCTAGGTGGCTCAGAACAAAAATAAATTCTAGACTAAAATTCTAGGCTTAAAAAATAAAACAATGAACATGAAAGAAGAAAATGCAAAATTCTTAAAGTCTCACAGTGGGAATTGCCCTTCCATGCCATAAGAGAAAAAAGTAACAAGTCTGACAATGGTAAAAATTAACACTTCTATATGACATGTGATAAATATTAATAGCAATGGGCATGTGTATATATACTTCAGTATACTTCAGTATTATTTTTTGGAATTAGAAAATAGTTTTCCTAAGCTCCACAGTCTTATTTTATAGAATATTAAGCTTACTTAACTCCTAGAATACAATACCAACACCACCTAAGTATTTTGTAGTAAGTAGTTTGTAAGGGATCTTACAAACGTAAATTTTTTTAATACCAGAAGTATAATTAGAACAAAAAGAAAGATCATACTTTGTCTCTGGTCAGCATCTCCATCTGGGTACGTGTTGTTGTATGATAGTTTAACTGTTCCATCTCCTGGTCCAATTTACGCAGGGTCCTGTCTAGGTCTGCTTTCTCATTTTGAAGGTTTATTACTTCTGTTTTTAGAGCTTCTACATTGCTGTTTTTCTCAGCCTTGCTTAGCTCACGTTCCTTATTAATAATTCAAACACAAAAGTTTATATGTTTTGTGTTAAAATAATGATAAAATGTATTAGAAATCAACTATTCCTCAGAATGATCAAGATATTACTGTTTACTTTTATCCTAGAAGAGAAAAAGCACGGATTTTTAAGGAAAGTCTTAAAATGTTATCTTAGTTATAATGGTAGAGAAAACTGAGAAAAATACATCCAAATGTACAGTTTAGTAACTCTTTGGTTGGTAAGTATTTATCAGGTACCCACGTAAACATACTACATTGCCTGGCATTTAGAGAACATGTAATAGTGTGATGTGGTCTCTAACGAGTGCTTTACCATCACAAGGCATGTGATGAGAAACTGTGACAAACTGCTAAACTGACAAAAATGTATGCTAGATGCTAAGTTACAGAGCAAACTGAAATGTTTACTTAAATTATCAAGATGGGTTCTGGGAGGGAAATCTACCGAGCTTTAGGATGCCTACTTTGGTGGCAGACATGTGAAGGAAGGGGACATATCAGAAACAAGGAAGAGAATTTGGATACTTGTAAAAGGAAATGGTCTAGGAAAATTTCTACCACATATAAAGTGGTAACATGGCAAGAATCACGTAAAATCTACAGTGTTTGGAACCTAGAGCAAAAATCCTTTTTTTTTTTTTTTTTTTAAAACTTAGGTAAGTGGTTCTTAACCAAGGTACTCCTAACAATCACCTGGTTTTGTTTGGAACATACATTTCTAGTCCCCACTCTAGAGAGAACATGAAGGAGTAGGGTGAGGGCAAAGGGAGAAGCAGACACCCCACTGAGCAGGGAGCCCAATGCAGGGCCTGATCCCAGAACTCCGGAAACATGACCTGATCTGAAGGCAGATGCTTAACCGACTGAGCCACCCAAGCCCAAGTCTTTTTTAAAAGCTTCTTATGTAATTCTAATTTTCAATCCACCCACTTCCAGAATCAAAGAGTTGGTATGATTATAATATTCAGATGTTTTCATTTTGTATGACATTCATAGACAAGGTTGATGTTTTTATTGAAATGCCATAATCTTAAGATTAGCAACAGATAATATACTTCAGAATATAAGATTATAAACATTTTACACATTAAAGTTATTAGATTACTCAAATAATATCTTACAGCTTTTGAGAGCTCCTGGTCTAGTTCAAGAATCCTGTCTGAAGATCCTTCCAACTGCTGTAATTCATGCTTCACATTTCTCAGCTCATTCTGCTTCTTAGTTAGGATTTCTGATTTTAGCTCAATTATTCTTCCCAGTCCAGTTTTCTTGTCCCTTATTTCATCTATCTGTTTTTGTTTCAGAGTTTCTTTTTCTGCAAAGTCATTCTACATATAAGAAGAATGAGCATTAACAATTTTTTTCACTGAACCATTTAATAAAGTTTCTTGAATACAAAGTTAACACCTGCACACTAAGAAAAATAGAGCAAAGTACAAAAAAGTGCAATAACCATCACCCAAAGATAATCATTATTAACCATGAGCAAACTTTTTTTTTTTGATTACCTTTAAAAAGAAACTTTGGAAGACAAACACTATATGCTCTCACTTACATTGTGGAACCTAAAAACAAAACAAACCCCGAAAATAAACAAACTCAAATAAAAGAGAACAGACTTGTGGTCACAGAGGTGGAAGGAGGGAGGAGGGAGAGTTGAAGGAAGGTGGTCAAAGGTTCAAATTTCTAGTTATAAGTACTATAGATATAATGTGTATCATGATGACTACCACTAACACTACCATATGATATATAGGAAGTTAAGGAAGTACATTCTAATAGTTCTCATCACAAGGTAAATATGTATTCTTTTCTTTTATTGTATCTACATGAGGAAATGGGTTTTAGCTTAACCCACTGTGGTAATCATTTCACAATATATGTAAACCAGTCCATCGTGCCATAAGCCTTAAACGTTGAGTGGTACCTGTTAATTATCTCAGTAAAACTGGAAGAAAAAAAAAAAAAAAGAAAGGTAACAAAATCAAATTTATTTTATTTTTTTTTTAAAAGACTTTATTTATTTATTTGACAGATAGAGATCACAGTAGGCAGAGAGAGAGAGAGGAGGAAGCAGGCTCCCTGCCGAGCAGAGAGCCTGATGCGGGGCTCGATCCCAGAACCCTGAGATCATGACCTATAGCTGAAGGCAGAGGCTTAACCCACTGAGCCACCCAGGTGCCCCACAAAATCAAATTTAAAATGTAGTCTGTATTTTCTTCATATTTTTATCCTTAAAAATTTTAGAAATTTGCTTCCATAAGGGTTTTTTCTTTTTCTTTTTTTTTTTTTTTTAAAGATTTTATTTATTTATTTGACAGAGAGAGATCACAAGTAGACAGAGAGGCAGGCAGAGAGAGAGAGAGAGAGAGGGAAGCAGGCTCCCCGCTGAGCAGAGAGCCCGATGTGGGCCTCGATCCCAGGACCCTGAGATCATGACCTGAGCCGAAGGCAGCGGCTTAACCCACTGAGCCACCCAGGCGCCCCATAAGGGTTTTTTCTATATCAAAAAGATTCTAGCCTAACACTAACCTGAAAATTTGACAATATGAGGTCCACCCCCAAATTAAAATGGTATAACTAGAGAATCTGATACAAACAAAAGAATATAGCAATATTTACCATCAGCTGGCTGGCAATTTCTGCTTCCCTTTCTTGTCTCTCTCTCACAAGTTTGTGAAAATTTTTAATATGTCTTTCATTGAATGGTCCACGCTCAAAGCCATCCAATTCTAGCTGCGTTGCCAAAGACTGAATTAATGAATCTCTAGCTTGGATATGTTCTTGATGGCGATCCGCCTGTAGCTGCAAACGACCTTTAAAACACACAACCGTAATGATTCAATTTTCAAGTGTTTTTTTTTTTTAATTAAAAGAACTGTACATTCATAAGCAGTTATTTAAAAAAAAAAAAAAAAACCACAAAACACAGCAGAATCTCCTATAAACTTTGCCCAGTTTACCCTGGTAACTGGTTTTGCGACATAATAAAAAATATGTATTTGGTTTTTGTCCTTGGTTCCTGGCACAAACCACCTAAAACTCTTAGAATTCCTGAGTGATATAGGTGAAAGGAGCATCTTTTGTTACTCATTCTTAGTCCTTTTCAGCATACTGGAGTTTATTCTAATGCAGTGACCCTTACGACGATGGGAGCTGGTGCTCAAATGAACCAACAATGTGATTAGAGAGTAGGAACTTTCAGTACCCACCTCCTCAACTCTATGGAGCAGCTGAAGATTGAGTTCAATCACCAATGGTTAATTATTTATTCAACCATGCCTATATAATGGAACTTCCATTAGAACGCTGAACAACAGCATTCAGAGACCTTACAGGTTGGTAAATACATCAAGGTGCTGGTTCATGTGTGAGTGACGCACACGGAGAGGGTATGGAAGCTGAAGACCCTTCTGCATACCTTGCACTAAGTATCTTTTCCATTTGACTGTTCCTGAATGGTATCCTTTATAATAAGCACAAAAAGTTTCCCTAAGTTCTATGAATGATTATAGCAAATTACTGAGTCTCAGAAAGGGTTTGTGGGGACTCCTGATTTACAGCCAATTGATCAGAAGTGTAGGTGACAGAAAACTTGGGACTTGCAACTGGAATCTGAACTGGGTAGGCAGTTTTGTCAGACTACACAGGTAAAGCACTGACTCCAGATAATTAGTGTCAGAACGGAATTCTCTCTGCCCAAAACTGGAGGATTGCCTGGTGTGGAAAAACCCACACACCTGGCGTCAGAACTGTTGTGAGAAAAGACAGTGCTTCCTTTAGTAATACTCTGCAATACTATAGTATAATTTCACAGTCAGGATACTAACAGGATACAATCCACCAGTTTTATTCAGATTTCCCCAGTGTTACTTTTTATCTATTTGTGTATATTAAGTTCTACATAATATAATCAACTGTTAGTTCATTATCTCCACCATGACAGTGAACATTAATGAACAGTTCAAATACCACAATAAGCTTCTGTATCCATAATCTTTTTTTTTTTTTTTGAAGATTTTATTTATTTATTTGACAGAGAGAGAGATCACAAAGAGGAAGAGAGAGAGAGAGGGGGAAGCAGGCTCCCCGCTAAGCAGAGAGCCCAATGTGGGGCTCGATTCCAGGACCCTGGGATCATGACCTGAGCCAAAGGCAGAGGCTTTACCCCACTGAGCCACCCAGGCACCCCTCCATAAATTTTTATAACCATACTTATGTGGGGTTTTTGCTCTTGTTGCTTTTTACAACCATAAACATACTAATCTTCCTCCTGTTCCTCCTCCTGCTCAATAACCCTGGCAACCACTAATCTGTTCTGACATTTCAGAAATGTTATATAAATGGAAGCATACCATATATTATCTTTTTAGGTTGGCTTTTTTCACTCTATATAATTTCCTGGAGATTCATTATTTGTGCAGAAAAAGCATAATATAATAGGAAAAAAGACCAAGTTAACGTTTTGTCCTACCCTGCTCAACAAGCAGTTCTGATTTTTCCTGATTGAGAAGCCTTGATTCTTTATTTAACTTTTCCAGTTCACGCTGACAGTCTACCAGTCTCCTTTCTTTCTCCCTTACTGTTCTCTGGTGATTATGATATAAATCATTTAGTTGCTCATCAGTCCCTTGAAACACCTGTGCAGAGAACCAAAATAGCAGCTTTAATGAATAAATAAAAGTTATCACTCTGAAGTACAAAATATGAACCAAAGCTTATTCAATATCCTTCCCTTTAACATATACATGGAAATAACACAAACACTAAGATTTGTATTTTTTTTTTTGAAATACGAGTGGCAAAATGGATTCAAATGAGGTTCATTTTAATAATCTCAAAATTTTGAAAAATGAAATTCTACCACCACAAACCTTTTCCATTTTCTGTTCCAGTTCACTATTATCTTTCTCCATTTGCTTCTTCCGGCTATCCAAGGCTTTAATTTCATTGTCAAGTCTCATTATTTTAGAGAGGTTTTGTTCAATTTCTTTTAGACGATTCTGAAAATAAACCAATACTGTACATAAACTTCATTACAGTTTATACTGCAAATGAATGAAAACAAGTAAGATGTCCTGGCTAGGTACTTAGTAAAAGTGATCTCTCTCACTTAATGCTAACAATGCTATAAATTATAGGAGGCATAGAGAGACCGAGGATGAGACATTAAAAAATCTGCACAGCTCCTAAGAGTTACTAAGGAAAAAAAATAATTAAATCCCACTACTAACTTCAAAAGCCCACATCTTGTGCTTACACCTCCCACAAAAGTCATTCATTCATTGGGTAGAATCACATTATGTAAAGTACCACATTATAAAAACTTAAATCTTTAATAGGCTATTTTTAAAAAATAGTACTGTGTGAGCTAGAAACTTATCCTGAGTCATGACTACATTCTGAGGCTGAAGGCAAAATTTACATGAAAAACTGTATTTTGATTCAAAGGCTGCTCAAGCACAGAGAACTCTGAACATATGAAGTGTGACAAATGATTTCACTGGCTGGCTTCTAGGGAAAGCTAGTGGCTTAATCTCCTAGAAATATGTGCAACCAGATTCAATGTTCTCTCCCTGGAGTGGCACTGACGATATTCTTCTAATGTTTGCCTCTATAATTCCAAGGCTGACCAATTCCTCTTCGGAGATAATTTCAGAACCTAATTTATTAAACTACCACACTAGTAGAGTGCTTAGGTATCAACTGTAAGGTTTCACTGCTGCACCATAATGCACCCTTAATTTTAATGTCATTTAATAAAATTATAGTAATAGCCTATCTTGTGATTTGTATATTAACAAGTAGCATGTAATCACCCTAAAAACAGGAACTTTGTTCACTAACATATCCCCCCACACATGCAACTGATCCTCACTATGTTAGCTAAATGGAAGAATGAGCAATTTCACCAATAATAATTCTTAACTGTCATTGACTGAATGCCTACTATATTGAAGACACTGTGTGAAATGCTGCTACACATCCACTCTAACCCTTATGAGATTACTTGCTTAAGCAGGAGACTTGGAGGACTCAACATGTCTAAAGTCACATTCTTAATGATAAGAGCTAAGATTGGAATGGTTACGGCTCTGAGTGCTGTAACAAGGTAAATCTCAACTTTACCTTGCACCATAATAAAAAGTAACCTGAAACGAAGCATATACATAAAATGTTAGAACATAAACTATAAAACTTCAAGAAGAAAACAGAAGAAAATCTCTGTGATTTTGGGTCAGGCAAAGATTTCCTAATTAGGAAAACAAACAAACTACAAGAAAAACATGATAAACTGGATTTCAACAAAATTAAAAACTGCTGCCCTTGGAAAAGTAGTAAACAAAATACAGTATTTGCAAAACGCTTAGATGATTAGGGCTTGCATCCACAATAAAAAGAAATCTCACAGCCACATAATAAGACAAAAATTCCATTCAAAATAAGGAAATATCTGAATAGAAACTTAGCAAAAGAAGATATGGTAAACACATAAAGATTCTTAACATCCATAAGTATTAGAAAAATGAAACTACAATGAAAAAAACTACAATAAAAAAAACCACTCAGAGATACTATCATGCACCTACTACGATGGCTAAAATAAAAAAGACTGACAATACTAAGTAGTGACAGGATATAGAGCAACTATACTCTTAGATGTTGTTGGCAGGACTACAAAACGGTATAGCCACTTTCAAAGGTAGTTTGGCAGCTCATAAAGTTAAACATATACTTCCATATAACCTAGCAACCCACCACAAGGAAGTTACTCAAGAGACAGGAAAAGATACCTCTAAAAGCCAAGTTTATAGCCGTTTTATTCTAATAGCTAGAAGCTGGAAAGAGCCTAATATCCATCAACTAGGGAATGTATGAATGAATTATAATATATCCACACAATTTACCCCCAGTAAAAAAATAAATTAACTACTCATACACGCAACAATACAGGTTAAGTTAAAAAGGTCAAGCTAAGAACCAGAAACAAAATGCTACCTAAAATATGATTCCATTTATGTGACATTCTGGAAAAGGCAAAACTATGACCTAACAAATCAGTGGTTACCAAGAGCTGGGAGTAGAGGGAAGGACTACAGACAAACTTGAGAGAACTTCTTGGGGTAAGGCGGGAGATGTTCTGTATCTTAACTACAGTAATGCTGTAGTTAAGCTACTGTATGCATTTGCCCAAACTCATCAAACTACATACTTTACAATAGGTAGATTTTACTATATGTAAATTATAGTTCAATAAATCTATCTAAAAAAAAAAAAAAAAACCGGGCTTGGGATTCAGAGAGGTCTGGACTCAAATCATGGTTCTACACTATACTTTTTTTTTTTTTTTTTTTTTCTCTACACTATACTTGTAATGTGAACACCTGAGCTCAGTTTTCTTGCCTATGAAACATCACAGGGTTACTACAGGGCTTACATAATGCATTTTAAAGCATTCTTATCAGTGACTAGCATACAGTAGACAATCAATAAATGAGACCATTCATACCACTTGTGAAAAAAATCCTGTGTTCTGAAAATACCTTTTGAGCAGTTTAACAAAGAGACCAGATTGATTCTTATAAGCCCTGGATGCTAACACCTCAGTTATGGTACTACACTCAGAAACTTCTCGGCTTCTATCACTGCTTCTCGCCAGTATTAACTTTATCTGGTCTTGGATCTATTGTGATACCTCTTCATTCTTTAAATCTAGCCAGTCCACCAGATCCTGAATATTCCTTCTTTGAAATCTGATTTGTCTTAAATTTATTTTAATTCCACTGTCGTTCACATATAGTCCTATAAAAATCTGTTCAGTCCCCACAGCACAAACCCCAGGTTCTATTCTCAGAGCACACCACTAGTAAAAGAAGCCAGGACAAATAGAAAAGACAACAAAAAATATAGCAGAGAATTTAAAGCTTAAGTGTCAGTGTGAAATGAGACAATGAAGAAGTTGGGTTATCAGCCATACAAGAACCATGAACTTCTGTGTGGAAGAAATAAGTGTGCCAGAAGGTGTTTTCTGATTTCAAAAACAAGTTTCTCAAGCAATTTCCACTGAAGACAAAACAAAGCCAAAGTCAGGATAGAATGTGGTGGGATGAAAATAAAGTCGTTTATGACAGAATTCCTAAAGACAAAGAATCTATAAAAATGAGAAAGCATGAGTGCAGTATTTGAAATGAAGTGGTCTCTAGATGGCTCCTGTGTGGGTTATTTGACTCAAACCTTATGTTTAGTTCCATGGAGGGAAGAAACCTAACTTTGTATATCAGAGCTAAAACAAAACAAAGCAAAACAAACCTTTGAAATCATGCAGTTAATAAATATTTACTGAACCTCCTGCAATGTGCCAGGCACTGGGCTAATAAACTATGAGGACACAGAGAATAAAAGAATTTTTTTTTCAGAGAATAAAATTAAACTCATGGAGAACTAGTCAAAACTAAACACAAATAAAGAAATAATGTATATATGTGATGAATCACTAAATTCTATTCCTGAAACCAGTATTACACTACATGTTAATTAACTAGAATCTGAATAAAAACTTGAAGGGAAAAAAAAAAAAGAAACAAGACCTCACTATTTGTTATAGCTTTAGTTAGAATCCTGGCATCGCTCAATAAATATTAGTTATAATCTTTTTGCCATACCTACACATTCTTTCCAAATGTTCCATTTCAACTATATGGATTTCCTTGATACTGTTCAAGAACAGCTTGCTTTTCACTGTCCCTATATCTTTAATTACCTACCTATTTATGATCAACAAAGTCATATCCCCAATTCATTCCAATGTAATCCTCTCTGGCCATCTCAGACAGAAATTCTCTTTCTTATTCCTCCTTACGCCTCTTGTCTTTTTCTACCTTATGTGTGCCTGTCATCTTTTTAACCAGGCTGCTCCTAAAAAAGATAAAATGTGTTCCAATGTCTTGGTTATTACCAAATAGCTATACACAGTAATCATGATAACTCATCCTAACATTTATCATAGTTTATCATTCTTTTGTCTATTAAACTAAATTCTAAACCTACTGGTTTAGAGAACTACTGGTTCTCTATAATCTGAATGCAATTCTTTTTCACTCATTTTCCCCTGGGTTACTTAACCTAGGCACTTCCTCACATGATTCTGTTTTGATAAGTCACATGTGTGAAAACAGACATATAAAAATGTGGATGTAAATACATTTATATTGTATATATACGAAAAAAGAGAAACTGCTGATAGGCTGTATCTGGAACGTCAGAAATGAGGAGCTGGAAGAGTACCTCTTACTTTTAAACTCATTTTTCTGTCATTTTATTTTCACTGTGAGCACATACTACCTTTTTTTTTTTTTTAAGATTTATTTATTTATTTATTTGACAGAGAGAGAGAGAGAGAGAGAGAGAGAGATCACAAGTAGGCAGAAAGGCAGGCAGAGAGAGAGGAAGGGAAGCAGGCTCCCTGCCGAGCAGAGAGCCCAATGCGGGACTCGATCCCAGGACCCTGAGATCATGACCTGAGCCGAAGGCAGCAGCTTAACCCACTGAGCCACCCAGGCGCCCTGAGCACATACTACTTTTAAAAAATAAAAACACAAACATACATAAAACGCCTTCTACTCTGTTGAGTTTGATTTTTTTCCCCATCCTTTAAAGCCCAGTTCAGCCATCCCTCTTTCCTTTAAGGCTTGGGACAGATTTCTCTTTAAGACCATCCCCCCCTTTTTAGTAGCTTTTACTGAGAGATTTCACACACCACATAATCCACCTGTTTGTGTTTGTGTGTGTAAGATTTTACTTATTAGACAGAGAGACAGAGCACAAGCAGGGGGTATGGCAAGTAGGAGAGGGGGAAGCAGGGTCCCCTCTGAGCAGAGAGCCCAATGTGGGCCTTGATCCCAGTATCCCGGGATCATGACCTTAGCCAAAGGCAGATGCTCGACTGACTGGGCCACCCAGGCTCCCATAATTCACAATTTAACACTATTTAGTATATTCATAGAGTCGTGCAACCATAACCTAATCTTAGGGTATTTCAATTTCTAAAAAGGGAGCTATGCCAATTAGCAGCACTGTTCATTCCTCTCTACTGCCTACCCTATACAATCATTAATATATTTTCTGTCTCTATAGATTTGCCTAATTTGGACATTTCAAATAAATGGAATTGTACAATATGTGGTCTTTTGTCATTGACTCCTTTCACTTAATGTGTTTTCGAGGTTCTTGCCTGTTGTAGCATATATCAGAACTTCATTACTTTTTATGGCTGAATAATATTCCAATGGAAGAATATGCCACATTTTACTTAGCAGTTCATGGACAATTGAGTTGTTTCCAACTTTGACTATTATGAATAATGCTGCTATGAACGTCCCTATACAAGTTTTTGTGTAGGTATATTTTTAAATTTCTCTTGGGTGTAAGAAATTTAAGAAGTAAAATTGCTGGATCATATGTTAATTCTATGTTTAACATTTCAAGAAATTGCTAAACTGTTTTCCAATGTCAGATGGACCATTTTACATTCCAACAAGCACATAGGATGGTTCCAATTTCTCCCTATCCTATAATAATAATTATATGTCTTTTTGATTTACAGATACTCTGGTGGGTGTGAGGTGGTATCTCACTGTGATTTTCATTTGTGTGTTCCCGATGAATAATGATGTCAAACATCTTTTCATTTGTTTTTGGACACAGAGAGACCTTCTTTAGAGAAATATCTATTTAGATCCTTTGCACATTTTCATTTTTTTTTTTTTTTTTAATTACTGAGTTCTAAGAGTTTGTTACATATTCTGGAATATATATATATATATATATATGACTGGCAATTATTTTCTCTCTTTTTGTGGGTTGCCTTTTTGCTTCTCGATGATGTAGTTTGCAAAACAAGTTTTTTATTCTGAGGAGGTCTACTTTTGTCCATTTTTTCTTTCCTCACTTGTGCTACAGCTACCACCTTCAGCTCCTAAAAAAACCTATATTTTAAACTTTATTATTCACATAGCTTTTCAAATTACTCCTTTGTGATCCTATCTTTTCAAAAAGTTTCCTTGTTTCTCCTAATAGATTTTAAGTTCTTTAAAAGAAAGGCCGAAGTTTTGGGCTTCATCATTCCCAAGAGCACCTGGCACAGTGCTATACAAAAAACCAATATTCACTAAAAAAATGTAATCATGTCAATGGGTACTGGAACAGACACAAAACCAAAGATTTTCTAGTTTACAATTCAAAAATCTATACCAGGAAATTAGAAGATGGCAATGGAATAGGAGGACCCTAGGCTCGCCCCATCCCACAAATACAAGTAGATAACTATCAAATCATCCTAAATACCCCAGAAATCTATCTGAAGTCTGGCAGAACAAACTCCACAACTGAAGGCAGAGAAGAAGTCACAGTAAGAAAGACAGGAAGTGTAGAGATGTGGTTTGGGAGAGAAAGGGATTATGGCCCCTGGGGTGGGGAAGGAACAGCAGTTACAGAGAAGGGCGAGAAGATAGACTAACATGCAGGGAAGCACACAGAGAAAACAAATCCCCATAGCAATTGGCTTGAAAAGCGAGAGAGTCTGAATTTTCTGAGTTCTTCCAACCAACAGAGCTTAAGGCCTGGAATTTCAAAGGTCAATGTGTTTGGCTCTGGGAAAGCTCAGAGGGCACTGGGGCTGTTCTTGTTTTATGTGGGGCAAACAGGCAGTGGACATCCACCATGGAAACAGCAACTTGAAGAGTGCCTGGGGCACACAGTGCAGAGGTTGGTTAGTTGCTCCTCTCAGAGCATGTCCTCGAGAGGCAACATTCATTCAGAGACCGCTCTGGGAACAAAGGAACTGGCGGGCACCATTTCCCCCACCATCCCTCAGCATAAGCAGAGAGCTTATGTTAGGTAGCTGGGCTGCCCAGGGCTGACACCTGCTATCTAACTCACTTACACCAAGCCATGCCCCCCACACCCCAGTGGAACCTCTGCTCCCAGTCACCCTCATCTCAGTCCCAGTGCAGCAGACCCTCTCCCCCAGAAGACTGGCCCAAATCCCTGTCAACATTGCATCTCCCAACCCAGGGGTTTTCAGAGCCTCGGTTCCAGTGGCAGTGGTGACAGACCTCATTTCACAAGCAGAACAGAGTACACCTAGTTAAAATGTGCCACAATCAGGCCACGGACCCAACAATGCCCACAACAGGTAGAGATAGCCTCTGCAAATGATTGATTTGAAGGATAAAGTGAATACAAAAGCTGAGCACATGAAGCACACATAGGAGATGCTCCCAGAAGCACCAGGCCCGAGACTACATTGCAGGAAACATAGGACCTCTTCCTCATAAAGGCATTACCCTCAAAAATAGGAAACAAAGGGGTGCCTGGGTGGCTCAGTGGGTTAAGACTCTGCCTTCAGCTCAGATCATGGTCTCAGGGTCCTGGGATCGAGCTCCGCACCGGGCTCTCTGCTCAGCAGGGAGCCTGCTTCCCCTCTCCCTCTGCCTACCTCCCTGCCTATTTGTACTCTCTCTCTGTCAAATAAAAATCTTAATAAAGAAAAAAAAAAAAGGGGGGGGAAACATAGCTGACTTTCCTGACACACAGTAACAGGCATAGAGACTTAGATAAAATGAGGAGACATAAGTATTTGTCCCAAATCTAAGAACAGGAAAGGCCACAGCTAGGGATCTAAGTGAAACAGAAATAAGTAACATTCCTGTTGGGAGAATTTAAAGCAATGATGATAAGGATACTCACTGGACTTTAGAAAAGAGGGGAAGACATGAGTGAGACCATTAACACAGAGATAATGAAATACACAGAGATAAAGGGCTCAATAAATGAAATGAGACACTTTTGATAGAATGAACAGCAGGCTGGTAGAAGCAGAAGAAAGATAATAGTGACCCATAGAGACTAATGGAAAGTCATAAAACTAAATGAAAGGGAGAAGGGGGCCTGGGTGGCCCAGTTGGTTAAGCAACTCCCTTTGGCTCAAGTCATGATCCCAGGGTCCTGGGATCGAGCCCCATGTCAGGCTCCATACTCAGCAAGGAGCCTGTTTCTCCCTCTGCCTGCTACTTTGCCTGCTTGTGCACGCTCTCTCTCTCTGTGTGTGTCAAATAAATAAATAAATAAAATAAAAACTAAATAAAAGGGAGAAAAAAAAGAATTATGCAAAATGAGAACAGACAGGGATGCCTGTGTGGCTCAGTCCATCAAGCATCTGCCTTTGGCTCAGGTCATGTTTCCAGGGTCCTGGGATCAAGTTCCACATTGGGCTCCTTGCTCAGCAGGGAGCCTGCTTTTCCCCCTGCATGTAGCACCGCCTACTTCTGGTCGCTCTGACAAATAAATAAAATCTTTAAAAAAAAAAAAAAAAGAGAGAGAGAACAGATTTTGGGAAATCAGTGACTTCACCAAACATAGTAACATTTGTATTACAGGAATCCCAGAAGAAGAAGAGAGAGAAAATGGGGCAGAGAATTTATTTGAAGAAATAACAGCTGAAAACTTTCTTAATCCAGGGAAGGAAAGAAATGCCAGATTCAGGAGGCACAGAAATCCCCCCAACAAAAACAATAAAAGCAGAGTCACACCATGATATATTGTAACTTAAAAAGCAAAATACTGATAAAGAAAAATAAATATTTAAAGCAGCAAGATGAAAGAAGACACTCACATGAAAAGGAAACTGTAAGGCTACCATCTGATTTTTGAGCAGAAACTTTCTAAGCCAAAAAGGAGTGGTATGATATTTTCAAAGTGCTGAATGGGAAAAATCTATAGTGAGGAATACTCTAACCAGAAATGCTATCATTCAGAATAGAAAAAGAAACAGAGTTTCCTAGACAAGCAAAAACTGAAGGAGTTTATGATCACTAATTCAGCCTTGCAATAGATATTAAAGGTACTCTATGTGTGAAAAGACAAAAAAATGACAGTATGAAGATAGGAAACACAAAAGCAGGAAAAATAACTATTTCTGTAAAAAATAATCAGTCAAGAAATACACAAAATAAAAGAACTATAAGATTATGACACCATATACCTAAAATGTGGGGAGAAGACGACTAAAGAATGAGTTGAAACTTAAATGACCATCAACTTAATACAGGCTGCTGTATGTAGAAAAGATTATATACAAACCTAATGGTAACCTGATGGTAACAAATGAAAAATCACTAATAAATACTGGAAGAATAAAGAGAAAGAAATCCACATATATCACTAAAGAAAGCCAGTAAACATGAAAGAGAGAAAAATAAGGATCAGAGAAAATCTTCAGAAACAACCACAAGACAATAAAATGGCAATAAATACATATTTATCAATAATTATCTTGAATGTAAATGGACTAAATGCTCTAATCAAAAAACACAGGGCTACAGAATGGATAAACAAAAACAAGACCCATCTATGTAACTGCCTACCAAAGACTCATTTGAGATCTAAAGGCATCTGCAGATTGAAAGTGAGGGGATAGAGAAACACTTACCATGCAAATGAACCTCAAACGAAAGCTAGGGTAGCAGTACTGATACTGGACAAAAAAGACTTTAAAACAAAGACTGTAATAAGAGACAAAGACACCATAAAATATAATAAAAGGGTCAATCCAACAAGAAGATGCAAAAATTGTAAATATTTATACTCCCAACACGGGAGCACCCAAATACATCAAATAGTTGATAACAAACATAAAGGAGCTAATTGATAATAATACAGTAATAGTGGGGACTTTAATACCCCACTTACATCAATGGACAGATCATCTAAACAGAAAATGAACAAGCAAACAATGTCTTTGAATGACACACCGAAACAGATTTAACATACTCAGAATATTTCATCCTAACAGAATACAGAGTTTTTTCAAGTGCACATGGAACATTCTCCAGAATAGATCATCTCCACAAAACAGATCTCAAAAACTTCAGAAAGATCAAAATCATACATCTTGGGGCGCCTGGGTGGCTCAGTGGGTTAAAGCCTCTGCCTTCAGCTCAGGTCATGATCCCAGGGTCCTGGGATCGAGCCCCGCATCAGGCTCTCTGCTCAGCAGGGAGCCTGTTTCCCCCCTCTCTCTCTGCCTGCCTCTCTGCCTACTTGTGATCTCTCTCTCTCTCTCTCTGTTAAATAAATAAATAAAATCTTAAAAAAAAAAAAATCATACATCTTTTCTGACCCCAACACTGTGAAGCTAGACATCAACTACAAGAAAAAATGTGGAAAGAGCACTAAATACATGTGGGTTAAATAACATTCTACTAAAGAAGAATGGGTCAACCAGAAAATAAAAGAAGAAACAAAGAAGTACACAGAGGGCTGCATGGCAGGCTCGGCTGGAGGAACTTGCCACTCCTGATCTCAGGGTTGTAAATTCAAGTCCCATGCTAGGTGAAAAGATATGTAAACAAACAAACAAACAAACTTTAAAAAAAGGTACATGGAAACAAATGAAAATGAAACACAATAGTTCAAAATCATTGGGACATAGCACAAGTTGTTCTAAGAGGGAAGTTTATAGCAATAGAGACCTACCTAAGAAGCAACAGCTCAAATAAACAACCTAATCTTACACCTAAAGGAGCAAGAAAAAGAAGAGCAAATAAAACCCAAACAACCCCCCTCCCTTCTGCTCTTGATCTCCTTTTCTCCAACAAATAAATAAAACCTTACAAGAACAAAAAACCTCCCAATAAACAAAACTCCAGGACCACATGGCTTTACAAATAAATTCTACCAAACATTTAAGGAATCATTAATACCGATTCTTCTCAAACCATTCCAAAAAATTCAAAGGAAGGAAAACCCAAATTCATTCTATGACGTCAGCATTACCCTAACACCAAAACCAGATAAAGATACTATAAAAAAAAGAGAACTAAAGGCTAATATCTCTGATGAACATACACACAAAAATCCTCAACAAAATACTAGCAAACTGAATCCAACAATACATTAAAAAATCAGGGCACCTGGGGAGGGTTCAGTCGATTAAGCATCTGACTTCTGTCTCCCTCAGCCTCCTCCACACAGCTCATGCTTTGTCTTCCTTCTCAAGTAAATAAATAAAATCTTAAAAAAAAAAAAAAAAAAAAAAAAAAAGAGCCATTCACCACAATCAAGTAGTATTTATTTCTGGGTTGCAAGGGTGGTTCAATATTTGCAAATCAATCAGTGTGATGCATCACCATCATTAAGATAAAGAACCTTATGATCATTTCAACAGATGCAGAAAAGGCATTTGACAAATATTCAATTTATGATAAAAACCCACAACAAAGTAGGTTTAGAGGGGACATACCTCAAAATAACAAAGCCCATCTACAAAAAACACACAGCTAACATCATTCTCAATTGTATTTCTATACACCAAAAATGAAGCAGCAAAAAAAGAAACTAAGAAAACAATCCCATTTACAACTACACCAAAATAAGACACCCAGGAGTAAACCTAACCAAAGAGATGAAAGACCTGTACTCTGAAAAACATAGAATACTGAAGAAAGAAAATGAAAATGACACAAAAAACTGGGAAGACATTCCATGCCCATGGATTGGAAGAACAAATACTGTTGAAATGTCTACACCACCCAAAGCAATCTACAGATTTAATGCAATCCCTATCAAAATACCTACAGCATTTTCACAGAACTAGAATAAACAATCTAAAAATTTGTGTGGAACCACAAAAGACCTCAAAGAGCCACAGCAATCTTGAAAAAAAGCAAAACTGGAGACATCGCAATTCCAGACTTCAAGTTATGCTACAAAACTGAAGTAATCAAGACAATATGGTACTGGCACAAAAATAAACACAGAGATCAACAGAAGAGAACAGAAATCCAGAAATAAACTCCAATAATGTGGTCAATCAATCTTGGACAAAGCAAAGAATATCCAAGGGGAAAAAGACTGTTCAACAAATAGTGTTGGGAAAACTAGTCAGCTACATGTGAAAGAATTACACTGGACCACTTTTTTTTTTTACACCATACACAAAAATAAAATGGATTGAAGACCTAAATGTGAGACTTTAAACCATAAAAGTCCTAAAAGAGAGCACAGGCAGTAATTTCTCCGACACAGGAAACAGTGCCTTTTCTCTACACAGGTCCCTTCAGTGAAGGCAAACAAAAGCAAAAATAAACACTGGGATTACATTGAAATAAAGAGCTTCTGCACAGTGAAAAGAAGCCATCAAAACTAAAAGGTAACTTATGGAACGGGAGAAGATATTTACAATAACATATCTGATAAAGGGTTAGTATTCAGAACATATAAAAAAAACTGATACAACACCTGAAAAACAAATAATTCAACTAAAAAATAGGCATAATACATGAACAGACATTTCTCCAAAAAGACATCGAGATGGCAAACAGACACATGAAAGATGCTCAACATCACTGATCATCAGGGAAATGCAAATGAAAACTACAATGAGATACCATCTCACACTTGTGAGACTGAGTAAAAATCACAAGATCCTCTTCAGGATGTGGAGAAAAGGAACACTTGCGCACTACTGGTGGGAATGCAAACTGGGGCAGCCACTCTGGAAAATAGTATGGAGTTACCTCAAAGTTAAAAATAGTACTACTGGGGCGCCTGGGTGGCTCAGTGGGTTGAGCCGCTGCCTTCGGCTCAGGTCGTGATCTCGGGGTCCTGGGATCGAGTCCCGCATCGGGCTCTCTGCTCGGCAGGAAGCCTGCTTCCCTCTCTCTCTCTGCCTGCCTCTCCGTCTACTTGTGATCTCTCTCTGTCAAATAAATAAATAACATCTTTAAAAAAAAAAAAAATAGTACTACTACCTTATGATCCAGCAACTGCACTACTGGGTATTACCCAAAGTGTACAAGAACACTAATTCAAAGGGATACATGACCCCTATGTTTATAGCAGAATTATTTACAATGCTGAGATATGGAAGCAGCCCAAGTGTCCATCAACTGGTGAATGGATAAAGATGTGATATATAGAGACAATGGACTGTAATTCAGCCATAAAAAGGAAAGAAATCTTGCCATTTGCAACAACATGGATGGAATTAGTATAACGTTTAGTGAAACAAGTCGGAGAAAGACTAATTTCACTCATACATGGACTTTTTAAAAGATTTTTTAAATTTATTTGAGAGAGAGAGAGAGAGATCACAAGTAGGCAGAGAGGCAGGCAAAGACAAAGGGGGAAGCAGGCTCCCTGCTGAGCAGAGTCTGATGCGGGTCTCCATCCCAGGACCCTGAGATCATGACCTGAGCCGAAGGCAGAGGCTTAACCCACTGAACCACCCAGGCACCCCCATACATGGAATTTAAGAAACAAAACAAATGAAAACAAAACAAATGAGCAAAGGCAAAAAAAAAAAAAAAAAGAGAGAGAGAGACATAAACTAAGAAACAGACTTTTAAAAAAAGATTTATTTATTTATTTGACAGATATCACAAGTAGGCAGAGAGGTAGGCAGAGAGAGGAAGAAGCAGGCTCCCTGCTGAGCAGAGAGCCCGATGCGGGGCTCGATCCCAGGACCCTGGGATCATGACCCAAGCTGAAGGCAGAGGCTTTAACCCACTGAGCCACCCAGGCACCCCCAGACTCTTTCTTTTTAAAAAAGATTTTATTTGACAGAGAAAGAGAGAGAAAGAGCAACACAAGCAGGGGTAGCTGCAGAGGGAGAGGGATATACAGGCTCCCTACTGAGAAGGGAGCCGAATGTGGGGCTTGATCTCTCAGGACCCTGAGATCATGACCTGAGCAAAAGGCAGAGGCTTAACTGACTGAGCAACCCACATGCTCCAAGAAACAGCCTCTTTACTACTGAGAGAACACGCTGATGATTACCAGAAGGGAAGTAGGTGGGAGGATAGGTGAAACAGATGATGGGGATTAAGGAATACCTTTGTCGTGATGATCAACAGATGATTAAAACAAAAACCTTTTAAAATCAATGAATGAATCTATAATTACTAAAAAAAATCTATACCAGTACTTAGAGATCAGTTAACTTCTAAATAACTTGACAATTCTACTATTTGAAACCTAAAAAATAGCCATTTTCAAGCATGCTCTTACTGCTCTTACTTATTTAGGCTAGGAACACTTTAAGAGCAAGGACATCACTGTAGTACTCCTTGTACCCGTAGACCCAAGCACAGTATACACTGTATACCCCTCACACACAGGAAACACTCAATAAATGTTTAGGAAGTGAACATTTTTATTTACAGTCTTTATGGCCCTTCCTATAAACCACAAGAGTTTAGAGAACTGTCAAATATATCAACATGTTATGTATCAGTTCCAAATTTTATGCAATGTCAAGAATGTCCTGCAAATTAAAAAAAAAATTTCCTGGAAAGATGTGTTAATCAAAAAAAAATCTCCTTAAGAATACAGTAATGTGTAAAGTTGGGTTATTATTTAACAATCAAAGATCTACATCAGTAACTTGGTATCATGGTATGAATTTGTTTACTCTCAAATCCAAGCTCTTTGTGCAATTCTAAGACAAACCATCCAATAGAGAACTAAGATATTAACCATAACATTATAGAGTATCTGATACTTTAAGAAATATACATAACATACAAATTTATATAAAAATAAGGTGCTTCGGGGGTGCTACTGGGATAAAAGGTGACCTTCTTATTATAAAAGAAATCAAATTACCTTCAATGGATCAAGTTCGTTCTCATAGGATTTGACAATTTCCTTTGATGATGTTAACTGAGCTTCCTTACTAGTAATCTGGTCATGTATCTCACAAGCTTTTTCCTTATTTTGCTTCAAATATTTTAGTTCTGTTTGACATTCTTTTACCTTCTGACCTTGTGTCTGACGTACCTGCCGAAGTGTTTCCAAGGCTTTAATGTACCTTTGGAGACATTAAATAAAAATCAAACTTCTGTCCAAGGGAATTACAGTAGATTCAAACAAGGGAATATTACAGAGTTGTTAAGATGACATTTACGAAGTTATTAGTAACTTAGAAAATGCTTATGATATAATGGTAAATGAAAAACTTACATATAAATTATCAACCCAGTCAATAAAGAAGTACAGAATGAAAACTGAAAGGAAACATGCCCAGTGGTTGCTACTCGATGACAGGTAGTAACTTTTTTTTTTTTTTTAACTTTTAAAACATTTTCTCTTTTAAAAAAGAAGCATCCAAATTGCAACCACAGCTCAATAACTTAATGGGTTATCAAGTCTCACTAAAGGTTACAAACCTTGTTGCTGAAAAAATCTCATCAAATTTTTGCTTCAGAGCCTTCCCTTCACTTAGAGGCCAATTAGAGTCTTCTTGGTGACAAAAAATGACATTATTTAGCACAGACTTGGAAACCCCAAGAGAACTTATCATCTCTCGGTCAATTTCTGCACACTTAGAGCTGAGACTGACCTTCTCACCATGCCTACAGAAAACAAAAAATGAGAATTTATGTAAACAAAAAAAACAAAAACACCCTCCATTTGTACCTATTTAATCATTCCTTTACACTGTACTTGTAAAAAAAAAAAAAAAAAAAAAGAAGAAGAAGAAGAAGAAGGGAAAAAAGAGAGACCCTCATCCCTCCCACTACAGTAAGTTCCTCATGGTAAAAACTTTAACTCTTAAATGATTCAGCAATTCAATGATGGAAAGTGTGTAAAACAGGGCAGGACAGGAAATGATGCCAGAATTAAATTTTTTATGTCTGGACTTCGAAATACAATAATTTAAAATATTTACAGACAATAAACAGAAGAAACTATCTTCCATCCCCAGAATTTAAAAATAAGACAATAAGAGACTTTTAAAAAAATAAAACAGGATGAACCACACCAAACAGGCAACAGTGTCTTAAAGACCTCTAAAGACGGCATTGTTTAGATAGTGACTGCTCAGTAATAAACTGTGTTTATTATAAACACTGTAAAAAGAGAACAAAGGCAAACTTTAGTGATGCTCACCTAAGCAAACCCAAGGAGTATTCTTTTTTTTTTTAAAGATTTTATTTATTGGGACGCCTGGGTGGCTCAGTTGGTTAAGCCGCTGCCTTTGGCTCAGGTCATGATCCCAGCATCCTGGGATCGAGTCCCACATCGGGCTCCTTGTTCTATGGGGAGCCTGCTTCTCCCTCTGCCTGCCACTCTGTCTGCCTGTGCTCGCTCTCTCTCTCTCTCTGACAAATAAATAAAATCTTAAAAAAAAAAAAAAGATTTTATTTATTTACTTGACAGAGAGAGAGCACAAGTAGGCAGAGAGGCAGGCAGAAGGAGAGGGAGAAGCAGGCTCTCCACTGAGCAGGAAGACTCAGGTGGGGCTAGATCCGAGGACCCTGGTATCATGACCCAGGCCAAAAGCAGCCACTTAACTGACTGAGCCACCCAGGCACCCCATCAAGGAGTATTCTTAATCAGCAGACTTCAACTTTTAAGGCCACACTGACAAAGCAATCCAACAGAGAGAAGTGTCTTAGGGTCTTTTAAAAGGTAAGTTCCCCCCAAAAATAGAAATAAAAAATAAATAAAAGATGAGTTCCCTACATCATTATACCTACAGCCAGGATCATTCCTGCCCTTGGATTCCAAGAGATCTCTTAGTATATTTCAGAAGAAGAACATACTCAAAATTTTCTTTCCTTCTTCTGCGCAGTATCTGTTAATAACCAGATTAGGTGGACAGAGGTAGTGTCTGTATTTACTGTCATTTATATCTTCCAATATGTGTTTTGAAAATATTACACCACGTACAGTGAGAATATTTTGTAGGGGGACAGGATGGACAGAGACCAGGAGGTTATCACATTAGACCAGTAAAAGATGATGGTAGCTTGAATTAGAATGGTCACTGCACAGATGGACTCACCAGACATTTAGGTTAAATCCATAGGACCTGGTAATGAAATGAATATACAGGGCAAGGAGGTGTCAGATAGAGGTATTGGTTTGTGTCAGGTGGATGGACTGGAGTGCCATTCACTGCAATGAGGAGTACTGCAAGAATATTAGCTTGTGGGAGGTTTTTTTTAGGAGGCAAGGAAAAAGACCCATGAGCTTGGTGTTGAACATATTGAATCTGTGGTGTCTTTGAAAGACCTGGTAGAATCGCTTCTCGGCCTTTTGGCTAAGATCAAGTGAAAGACCTGGTAGAACATGAGAAAGGCAGCTGGGTACATGGGTCTAGAAATAAAGGTCTGGAGACCTAAATATCTGAGTCACCTATGAATATATAGTAATTTGAGTAATGAAAATGAATGAGATTAACTAGGAAGAGAATATAGAGCAAAAACAGGAGAGGATCTAGAAGCCTGTCGAACTCCTACCTTTACTGGCTGGGTAGGATATGGCTGTGAAGAAGAGAAAGGGAACAGTGTCATGTCACAGGAGACTATTAAAGATTTTCAAGAAGTTATTAACAGCTACCATTTACTGAATTACAGTGGACAGAACAATGGCCCTTCAAAGATACTTATATTCTAATCCTTGCAATTTGTGAATCTGTTGGGTTATATGGCAGAATAATGATTATAGATGGAGTTAAGGTTGCTCATCATCTGGACCCTAAATACAGGGATTACCCTAGATTATTCTGTGGGTCAACAGAATCATAATGGTCCTTAAGTGGGAGAAGGAGGCAGAAGAGTTCAGAGTGATGTACTGTGAGAACTCTGCCCACTATTGCTGGCTTTGGAGGCGAAGGAGGGCCATAAGTCAAGGATTGTGGGTGGACTGTAAAAGGCAGAAAGGGCACGGAAAGATATCTTTCCTGGAGTCTCCAGAAAGGAACATAGCTCTGCCAACATCCTGATTTTAAACAGTGAGATACAACTGAGACTCATAAATTACAGAACCGTAAGATAATAAATGTGTATTGTTTTAAATAATTAAGTTTGTGGTTTGTTTTATAGTCATGGAAAACTAATATATGAGCTCTTACTACCTATTTAGTGTTTTATATGCATTAGCTCAATCCTTAAAATATTTTTTAAAGACATTAATAGGAATAATGAATCCCTATTACAAATGAAAAAAACACAGGCTTGCTATGAGATCTATTTTGTAAAGCAATAGCATTACCCTAATTAAGAGAGGGTACCTGTGACCTTAGTTGGAGCTGTTTCAGTAAAAGAATGGGGCTGGAGGAGGAGTGAGAAGGAGACATTATCAATAACTCTTCTTGAGAAGACTGGCTGGAAAGGGAAAGATGAAGACAGACAGTAACTGGCATGGAATGAAATCCAAGGGGTGTGGTAGAGACCTGAGTGTGTTTAAATGTCAAGGAAAAACCTGCTTGAGAAGCCAGTAGCTAAAATATTGCCCCCAGCAAATAATAGGTGCTAAACATTATTAACTAAAAGAATTATTTCATTAGTTGAATAAATACATAACAAGTAAAAGGGAAGGGTAAGGGGGCAGTTAAGTAATGTGCTCAACAAGGATAAAACCTCGAAGCCAGGGCAAGCTAATTCCAAAATCCATGCCCATTACAAGACAATACCTGCCTCTAACAAAGGTAACAGTTCAAAGGGACAAATTATCTCTTTCCTATCTGTATACTTCTCATCTCACTCCTACACATGATATTAGCATTTTCCATTCATTCAATCTATATTTGAGTGATTGTGCACCTTCAAATGAGCAACTGTTCACAAATTACTTAAAGGAATGTCGCATTATCACTAACTCTTTAATGGGATCATTCCTTTTAACTGATAAATTGATCAAACAATAAATGTTCATAGTGGGTGAAGCTATACAAGTGCAGCGGCAGGGAGTACACAGGAACTCTACTTTCTGCTTGGTTTTGCTGAGAACCTAAAGCTGCTCTAAAAAATAAAGTCTGTTTAAAAAAATTAATATGCTCCACTAAAATAAGGTAATGGGAAAAAACCCATTAGGTTCTGATGAACATAAATGACTGAAAATGAACAGATATTCAAATATAAATAAACACCTACCTTGTTCTAGTAATGACTCCTTCCAGGGTTTTAAACTCTGTCTTTTTGCTTTTCTGAGTACACACCATAGATCTCTGTACAGCTATAACTTCTCCATTGACATCACGAAACTGCAGACGAATCTGGGCTCTAACATCTGTTTCTTGAGCAACCTTTGAAGATAAATGGAGAAAAATTATGCTACCTTAGTAAGTATTAGAACATTCATTCTAAAAGACAAGACACATGCAATCTTACCAAAAATGAGAAAAAGAACTTAAATATCCAAAATGAGTGATAAGTTCTGCATGCTACCAATATATATGAGGAAAAGAATACTCTTTAATTGATTTACTGGAATTATTTATTTTCTGTTATTCAGTATCATTAGATCAGGTAAGTCAATTTTCCAAATAAGTTTTACTTTAAGTATCAAATATATCAAAAACAAAGCAAAAAAGTATCAAAAACAGATTTTTAAAAAAATACACAAGTGTACAGAAAAGTAAAAATACAGTATATAAAACTTTTCTCCCATGAACCAATTGAGATTAAGTTGCTGATTTGATGTCCCATCAATATTTCCTACAAAACAGGGACACTGTCGAACATAAAAATCAGGATATTTAGAGTGATGTATTACTACCACATGGTCCCCAGATTCCATTCAAGTTTGGTTGATTGTTCCAGTACACCCTTTACAACAGAAGAATTATACAGTGTATTACAGGTCAGAATTATATGTATTACACCCTGTTTATTATATGTATTATACACTGTTTAGAATTACATATTGTTGTCATGCCTCTAGCTTCAGTCTGGGACAGTCCCTCAGATTTTACTTGACTTTCATGACTGGTAATTTACAAACCATTATTTCACAGACTATTTCCCAAAATTTGGGTCTGTCTAGTATCTCCTCATGACTAGAATCAGATTATGTACCTTTGGCAGGAATATTACAGAAGTGACGTGTGTTCCTTTCATTGCATCTTGTCAAATGGGACATGGTTTCAATTTATCCCACTATGGGGGTAATGGTATCTGTCACGCTTCTCTACCATGAAGTTATTTTTTATACTTTGCTAATAACAAATATTTGGGATATACATTGAGATGATGTTAATATCTCATACCTTATCAAACCTTCTTCCACTAGTTTTAGCACCTATTAATGTTTCTTACCTGAATGAGCTATTTCTATTATAGCTATCAAATAGTAATTTTCTAGTTCTATTATTTCTCCTACATTTATTTGTTAAGATTCTACTATAAGGGGAGGAGGAGCAAGATGGCAGAGAAGCAGGAGACCTTGTTTCAACTAGTCCCCTAAAGTGAACTAAGTATCTACCAGAGCACTCTGAACACCCATGAAATCACCCTGAGAAGTAAGATTATACACTTCTGGATCTCAACCTGGGCAGAGGATCATCAGTGGAGAGGTAAAGTGGAGTGGGAACACTTGGGACTGATATCAGAAGATAAACAGAAGGGGGAGAGGCACCAGAAGCAACCCACTGGAAAGTAATACCAATACGAAAAGTGCCCTGTGACTGGGGACCAGCATTAATTTGGAGTCTGGTTAAAATCACTCAAAAACAACAAAAGATCTTAAGGGGCAACTGGTGCAACTGGGCGGTCATGGGCACGGGCCTAAGCCCACGATGCCAGAACGGTCACCTCCAGTGACCACCCATGCCAGAGAGAGCCTGGTGGGGGCTCCAGTCCATGGTCCCTGAGCCTACAGCTTTCCGCTGCTTTCACCACTGCTTGGGCCAGGCGTCCTCCCGCCTGTGCCTGAGAGAGCCTGGTGTGGGCACCAGCCAGGGTCTCTGGGCCCTCAGCCTTTTACAACCTACGCGACCGCGGGGTCTGCACACACCCAGCCTGCACCTGAGAGGACCTGGCGCAGACCCTGACTTGGCCTGTAGCCTTCTGCAACCAGTGCCGCTGCCTGAGTGCACCCGGCGTGGGCATGGACCCAAGACAGCAGTCCTGGCAAGGGCAGCCACCCAGGTTTGGGCTCCCCCAGACCAGTATCACTTGTGGTTTTAGTGGCACAGGGGTACAGAGACAAGCGGGGACCTTGGATGACCACTGAGATGGTGGCTGGGGTGTGCACCACCTGTGGAGGTTGTGGTGTTCAGCAGAGTTTGCAGAGGGGGAGCCTGTGTCTTCTGGACCACCCAGAGGGGAGCAAACTGAGGCTTCTCTGAGGCGGAGGTCTGGATGCAGACAGTTTACTTTCCACCAACCCTCCGAAAAGCCACAGAAGGCTGCCTAAGAACAAAAACCTTCAGAGAACAAAAGCCAGAAAACCCAGTTTCTACAGAGCCCAGCACCTTAATAAGGGGCAGAACAACTCAGCCAAAGCAAGATCGACTGGCAAACAATGTGGCAGTCCCCTCCCACAGAAGAGAAGCCAAAAGAACAAGAGGACAACCACCACAGAGTCCCCATAAAACTGTAAAACCCCAACATCAGGGGAAAACAATATATTAAGCTCCCAGTATTACACCAAAACCTATATATTACATAGATACAACTTTTTTTCTTTTTTTTTAAATTCATTCTCACGATTCTTATTCTTTTAATTTTTTTAACCTACTTACCATTACAACTAGAGGGTTAATGCAACATATTCCATAATAACTTTTTAACTTCAACTTTTTTCATACATATACCTGTGTTTCTTTTATTTTTTTTTAATATACATATAGATACAAGCTTCAAGGTAATCCTTTTTCCCTATTCAATACTACCCCTATATATAAACCAGTTTTAATTTCCCTGTATCTCTGGAAAGTTGAGTCTTTTAACAAAGGTAACAAGATACACCCAGGAAGAACTGAAATAACCCTCCTCGCCCACACTGAAGATTTATAAACACCTTCCCATCTTATCCTTCTGTCAGTGTTTCTGTGTACTTGCTTTTGTTTTTGTACTATATAAATCTTATTCTTGGGGTTCATTTTGGCTATTTTTTTTCTTTTGTCGGTCTTTTTGTTTGTTTTTGTCTTTGTACTTTATAATTTTACTTTGGGGGCCCATTTTGGCAGTTTTTTTTCTTTTTTTCTCTCTTTTCCTTCTTTCTTTTTGGTGGTGACTTTTTTTTTTTTTTTAAGATTTTTTTTTTTTTAATTTATTTGACAGAGAGAGAGAGAGATCACAAGTAGGCAGAGAGGCAGGCAGAGAGAGAGAGAGGAGGAAGCAGGCTCCCCGCCGAGCAGAGAGCCCGATGCGGGGCTCGATCCCAGGACCTGGGATCATGACCTAGCTGAAGGCAGAGGCCCCAACCCACTGAGCCACCCAGGCGCCCCTTTGGTGGTGACTTCCGATTGCTCCAAAACTTTTCAAGGTGCAACTTGCCAAGAACATGTATTCAGCTATACATCCCCTCAACCAACTCTCACTAAAATGACTGGGAGGAGGAACACCCAACAGAAGAAAAATTCAGAAGACTGTGACAACAGAACTATTGGATATGGACATAATATTCTGGAAAGGGAATTCAGGGTAACAATTATCCAGGCAATGGCTAGGTTGGAGAAGACCATTAGAGACAACATAGAATCTCTAAGGGTGGAGGGGAGAGCTGATCTGGAAGAAGTTAAAAATGCTACCAATGAGATTCAGTCTAATCTAAATACTGTAAGAGCTAGGGTAACCAAGACAGAAGACAGAATCGGTGATCTAGAAGACAAACTGATAGAAAAGAAGGATCAGGAGAAGGCCTGGAACAAACAGCTTAGAAGTCATGAAAACAGAATTAGGGAAATAAATGATGCCATGAAACATCCCAATGTCAGAATTATTGGGATCCCTGAGGGGGTGGAGAGAGAGAGAAGACTAGAAGATATAGATGAACAAATCCTGGATGAAAATTTTCTCAATATGGGGAACGGAACAAGTGTTCATGTCCCAGAGGCAGAGTCAACCCCCCCCTGCCCCAAGATCAACAAGGCCAGAAAGACATCCAGACACATAACTGTGAAATTCACAAATCACAGTTTCAGAGACTATGTCCTAAGGGCAGCTAGAGGGAAGAGATCCCTTACATACAGAGGGAGGACCATCAGAATAATGTCAGACCTGTCCACAGAAACCTGGCAAGCTAGAAAGGGCTGGTAAGACAAATTCAGGGTACTAAATGAAAAGAACATGCAGCCAAGAATACTTTAGCCAGCAAGGCTGACATTCAAAATGGATGGAAAGATAAAGAACTTTCAAGACTGGCAAGGTTTAAAAGATTACATGACCACCAAGCAGGCACTACTAAAATATTGGGGGTTCTATAAAAGAAGAAAGAACCCAAACCAAGACTGACATAGAACAGAAATCTACAGAGATAATCTATAAAAATAAGGACTTCACAGGCAACATGATGTCAATAAAAACTTACCTTTCAATAATCACTCTCAACATGAACGGCTTAAATGCTCCCATAAAATGGCACAGGGCTGCAGATTGGATAAAACGACAGGACCCCTCCATATGCTGTCTACAAGAGACACATTTTGAACCTAAAGATACATCCAGACTGAAAGTGAAGGGATGGAGAATCATCTTTCATGCCAACGGGCCTCAAAAGAGAGCTGGGGTAGCAATTCTCTTATCAGATAAATTAGATTTTAAGCTAAAGACTGTGGTCAGAGATACAGAAGGACACTATATCATTCTTAAAGGGTCTATCCAGCAAGAAGATCTAACAATTGTAAATATTTATGCTCCCAACATGGGAGCAGCCAACTGTTAGTCAAAATAAAGAGTCCTATTGATATGAATACATTAATTGTAGGGGACCTTAACATGCAAATCTCAGTAATAGATCATCCAAGCAGAAAATCAACAAAGAGACAAGAGCTTTAAATGACACACTGGACCAGATGGACCTCATAGATATACACAGAACATTCCATCCGAAAACAACAGAATACTCATTCTTCTGGAGCGCACATGGAGCTTTCTACAGAACATCCACATACTGGGTCACAAATCAGGGCTCAACTGATATCAAAAGATTGAGATTATTCCCTGCACATTCTCAGACCACAATGCTTTGAAACTGGAACTCAACCACAAGAAAAAGTTTGAAAGGAATTCAAACACTTGGAAGCTAAAGAACATCCTGCTCAAGAATGTTTGGATCAACCAGGAAATCAGGGAAGAACTTAAACAATTCATGGAAACCAATGAGAATGAAGACACATCAGTCCAAAATCTATGGGATATGGCAAAGGCAGTCCTAAGAGGGAAATAAATAGCCATCCAAACCTCTCAAAGAAATTGAAAAATCCCGAATACACCAACTCTCTTTACACCTTAAGGAACTGGAAAATCAACAACAAATTAAGCCAACCCCATGCACAAGAAGGGAAATTAATATTAGTGCAGAGATCAATGAGTTAGAAACTAGAGATAAGTAAAACACATCAATGAGGGCGCCTGGGTGGCTCAGTGGGTTAAAGCCTCTGCCTACAGCTCAGGTCACGATCCTAGGGTCCTGGGATTGAGCCCCACATCGGGCTCTCTGCTCCCTGGGGAGCCTGCTTCCCCGCCCCCCACCTCCCTCTCTGCCTACTGGTGATCTCTGTCTGTCAAATAAATAAATAAAATCTTTTAAAAAAAAATCAATGAAACTAGAAGCTGGTTCTTTGAAAGAATTAATAAGATCAATAAACCACTGGCCAAACTAATCCAAAAGAAAACAGACAGGACCCAAATTAATAAAAATATGAATGAAAGGGGAGAGATCACGACTAACACCAAGGAAACAGAAACAATCATCAGAAATTATTATCAACAGCTATATGTCAATAAGTTAAGCAACCTAGAAGAAATGGATGCATTCCTGGAAACCTATAAACTTCCAAGACTGAAACAGGAAGAAACTGACAACCTGAATAGACCAATATCTAGTAACAAGACTGATGCAGTGATCAAAAAATCTCCCAAAGGGAGGAGTCAAGATGGTGGAGAAGTAGCAGGCTGAGACAACATCAGGTAAGAGGAGATCAGCTATATAACTTATCAAACCATTCTGAACACCTACAAATCCAACAGAATATCAAAGAGAAGAAGAGCAGAAATTCTAGAAACAGAAAATCAACCACTTTCTGAAAGGTAGGACTGGCAGAGAAGTGAATCCAAAGAGACGGGAAGATAGACCGCGGGGGGAGGGGCTGATTCCGGGCAAGAAGCAGAGCAATGGAGCACAAAATCAGAACTTTTAAAAGTCTGCTCCAATGAGGGACAATGCTCCAGAGGCTAAGCCGGGGTGAAGCCCACGTGGGGACAGCATGTTCTCAGGTCCCACGGGATCACAGAAGGATCGGGGGTGTCTGAGTGTCGCAGAGCTCACAGGTATTAGAGCAGGGAAGCCGGTTACAGAGACTGAGCCAAGGAGTGAGCTCTCAACTCGGCGTTACCTTAAATTGTGGTCAGTGGCACAGGCCGCTGCTCTGTGAGGAGAGACCCCACAAGATCCAGGGAGACCCGCCCTGGAAGAACACAGGGATCTGCAGGGTTTGGAGACTCCAGGCGGGACTGGGTGCCAGATTGGTCACAGGCTGGGTGACCTTGGGAGTGCAGCCGAAGGCCAGGGAGACGGGAGTGACTGAGCGCTTTTCTCCGAGGGCACACTGAGGAGTGGAGCCCCAAGCTCTCGGCTCATTTGGGTCGGAGACCCGGAGGCTGCCATCTTCATTCCCATCCTCCAGAGCTCTACGGAAAGCGGAAAGCGTTTCAGGGAACAAAAGCTCCCGAAAGTGAAGCTGAGCAGATTACTTAACCTGGGGCCCTGGTAAAGGCAGTGCAATTCTGCCTCTGGCAAAGACACTTGAAAATCACTACAACAGGCCCCTCCCCAGAAGATCAGCAAGAAATCCAGTCAAGACCAAGTTCACTTACCAAGGAGAACAGCGGAATTCCAGAGGAGGAGAAAGCAAAGCATGGAATTCATGGCTTTCTCCCCATGATTCTTTAGTCTTGCAAAGTTAATTTTTTAATTTTTTTTTTCTTTTGCTAAATTTTTTTTAACTTTTACCCTTTCCTCTTTTAACATTTTTTAACTAGTTTATCTAATACCTTTCATTAAAAAAACTTTTTTGAAACTTCATTAGTATAGTCATATTTTATCCTTCATTGTATCTAACTTTATTTTTTGAATACACATAGGGTTTTTTCTTCTGAAAAAATTTGGGATACAACTTCTAAGAGATCAAAATATACCCTAAATCTAGCACAGGGCTTTATTCTAGTCACCAGCCTAAGCAAATTCTCTCCACTTTATTTTCCTTTATTCTTCCAACCAACTTACCTTATCAACTCCTTTTTTAGAAATTTAAAAAAAAATTTTTTTTTCATCTTTATACTCATATTCCATCCCTTCATTGTGTTTACCCTTTTATATGTTTTGTTCTTTAAAATTTTGGGAGGTAGTTTGTTCTAAGAGACCAAAATACTCCCAAAATTAAGCGGGTGACCTGTTCTATTCACCAGTCTAATATATATCTTTTTTCTTTTTTATATTTTCCCTTTATTTTTGTTTTTAATTTTTTTTCTGAACTTCTTTTTACCCCCTTTCTTCCCCCCATGATTTGGGGTCTCTTCTGATTTGGTTAAAGCACATTTTACTGGGGGTAAATTGCCATTCTTTTAGTATTTTATTCGCTCCTTCATATATTCTTATCTGTATAAAATGACAAGGCGGAAAAACTCACCACAAAAAAAAAGAACAAGAAGCAGTACTGAAGGCTAGGGACTTAATCAATACGGACATTGGTACTATGTCAAATCCAGAGTTCAGAATGATGATTCTCAAGGTGCTAGCCGGGCTCAAAGAAGGCATGCAAGATATTAGAGAAACACTGTCTGGAGAAATAAAAGCCCTTTCTGGAGAAATAAAAGAACTAAAATCTAACCAAGTTGAAATCAAAAAAGCTATTAATGAGGTGCAATAAAAAATGGAGGCTCTTACTGCTAGGATAAATGAGGCAGAAGAGAGAATTAGTGATATAGAAGACCAAATGACAGAAAATAAAGAAGCTGAGCAGAAGAGAGACAACCAACCACTGAACCACGAGGGGAGAATTCGAGAGATAAGTGATACCATAAGATGAAACAACATTAGAATAATTGGGATTCCAGAAGAAGAAGAGAGAGAGAGGGGAGCAAAAGGTATATTGGAGAGAATTACACTAATATGGCAAAGGGAACAAGCATCAAAATCCAAGAGGTACAGAGAATCCCCCTCAAAATCAATAATAGGTCCATACCCCATCATCTAATAGTAAAATTAACAAGTCTTAGCAACAGACAGAAAATCCTGAAAGCAGCCCGGGACAAGAAGTCTGTAACATACAATGGTAAAAATATTAGATTGGCAGGAGACTTATCCACAGTGACCTGGCAGGCCAGAAAGAACTGGCAAGATATATTCAGAGCACTAAACAAGAAAAACATGCAGACAAGAATACTATATCCAGCTAGGCTATCATTGAAAATAGAAGGAGAGAAAAAAATTTTCCAGGACAAACAAAAACTAAAAGAATTTGCAAACACCAAACCAGCTCTACAGGAAATATTGAAAGGGGTCCTCTAAGCAAAGAGAGAGCCTAAAGTAGTAGATCAGAAAGGAACAGAGACAATATATAGTAACAGTCAACTTACAGGCAATACAATGGCACTAAATTCATATCTCTCAATAGTTACCCTGAATGTAAATGGGCTAAATACCCCAATCAAAAGACACAGGGTATCAGAATGGATAAAAAAACAAAACCCATAAAATGCTGTCTACAAGAAACTCATTTTAGACCCAAAGACACCTCTGGATTTAAAATGAGGGGGTGGAAAACAATTTTGCATGCTACTGGACCTCAAAAGAAAGCTGAGGTGGCAATCCTTCTATCAGATCAATTAGATTTTGAGTCAAAGACTATAATAAGAATAAGAGATGAGGAAGGACACTATATCATACTCAAAGGAACTGTCCAACAAGAAGATCTAACAACTTTAAATATCTATGCCCCTAACATGGGAGCAGCCAACTATATAAACCAATTAATAACAAAATCAAAGAAATAAATCGACAATAATAGTAAGGGACTTTAACACTCCCTTCACTGAAATGAACAAATCATCCAAATCATCAAAGCAAAAGATCAACAAGGAAATCAAGGCCTTAAATGACACACTGTACCAGATGGACATCACAAATATATTCAGAACATTCCATCCCAAAGCAACAGAATACACATTCTTCTCTAGAGCACATGGAAGGTTCTCTAGAATAGATCACACCCTGGGTCTGAAATCAGGTCTCAACCAGTATCAAAAGACTGGGATCATTCCCTGCATATTCTCAGACCACAAATGCTCTGAAGCTAGAACCCAATCACAAGAGGAACTCTGGAAAGAACCCAAATACATGGAGACTAAAGAGCATCCTTCTAAAGAATGAATGGGTCAACCAGAAAATTAAAGAACTGAAAAAATTCATGGAAACAAATAATGAAAACACAATGGTTCAAAATCTGTGGGACACAGCAAAGGCAGTCCTGAGAGGAAAATATATAGCGATACAAGCCTTTCTCAAGAAACAAGAAAGGTCTCAAATACACAACCTAATCCTACACCTAAAAAAGCTGGAGAAAGAACAACAAAGACATCCTAAACCCAGCAGGAGAAGAGAAATAATAAAGAACAGAGCAGAAATCAATGAAATAGAAACCAAAAAACCAACAGAATAAATCAACGAAACTAGGAGCTGGTTCTTTGAAAGAATTAATAAGATTGATAAATCCCTGACCAGACTTATCAAAAAGAAAAGAGAAAGGACCCAAATAAATAAAATCATGAATAAAAGAGGAGAAATCACAACCAACACCAAAGAAATACAATTATAAGAACATATTATGAACAACTATATGCCAGCAAATTTGACAATCTGGAAGAAATGGATGCATTCCTAAAGACATATAAACTGCCACAACTGAACCAGGAAGAAAAAGAAAACCTGAACAGACCCATAACCAGTAAGGAGATTGAAGAAGTCATCAAAAGTCTCCAAACAAGAGCCCAGGGCAGGCGGCTTCCCAGGGGAATTCAACCAAACATTTAAAGAAGAATTAATTCCTATTCTCCTGAAACTGGTCCAAAAAATAGAAATGGAAGGAAAACTTCCAAACTCATTTTATGAGGCCAGCATTACCTTGATCCCAAAACCAGACAAGGATCCCATCAAAAAAGAATTACAATATCCTTGATGAACACAGATGTGAAAATTCTCACCAAAATACTAGCTAATAGGATCCAACAGTATGTTAAAAGGATTACTCACCACGACCAAGTGGGATTTATTCCAGGGCTGCAAGGCTGATTCAACATCCGCAAATCCATCAATACACGTGATACAATACATTAATAAAAGAAAGAACAAGAACCATATGATACTCTCAATAGATGCTGAAAAAGCATTTGACAAAGTACAGCATCCCTTTCTGATCAAAACTCTTCAAACTGTAGGGATAGAGGGCACATACCTCAATATCATCAAAGCCATTATGAAAAACCCACAGTGAATATCATTCTCAATGGAGAAAAACTGAGAGCTTTTCCTCTAAGGTCAGGAACACGGCAGGGATGTCCATTCTCACCACTGCTATTCAACATAGTACTAGAAGTCCTAGCCTCAGCAATCAGACAACAAAAAGAAATTAAAGGCATTCAAATTGGCAAAGAAGAAGTTAAACTATCACTCTTTGCAGATGATATAATACTTTATGTGGAAAACCCAAAAGACTCCACTCCAAATCTGCTAGAACTTGTACAGGAATTCAGTAAAGTATCAGGATATGAAATCAATGCACAGAAATCAGTTGCATTTCTATATACCAACAACGAGAGAGAAGAAAGAGAAATTAAGGAGTCAATCCCATTTACAATTGTACCCAAAACCATCAGATACCTAGGAATAAACCTAACCAAAGAGGCAAAGAATCTATACTCAGAAAACTATAAAGTACTCATGAAAAAAATTGAGAAAGACAAAAAGAAATGGAAAAACGTTCCATGCGCATGGATTGGAAGAATAAATATCGTGAAAATGTCTAAGCTACCTAAAGCAATCTTCACATTTAATGCAATCCCTATCAAAGTCCCATCCGTTTTTTTCAAAGAAATGGAACAAATAATCCTAAAATTTATTTGGAAACAGAAAAAACCTCGAATAGCCAGAGGAATGATGTAAAAGAAAGCCAAAGTTGGTGGCATCACAATTCCAGACTTCAAGCTCTATTACAAAGCTGTCATCATCAAGACAGTATGGTACTGACACAAAAACAGACACATAGATCAATGGAACAGAACAGAGATCCCAGAAATAGACCCTCAACTCTATGGTCAACTAATCTTCAACAAAGCAGGAAAGAATGTCCAATGGAAAAAAGACAATCTCTTCAACAAATGGTGTTGGGAAAATTGGACATTCACATGCACAAAAATGAAACTGGACCATTTCCTTACACACACACAAAAATAGACTCAAAATGGATGAAGGACCTCAATGTGAGAAAGGAATCCATCAAAATCCTTGAGGAGAACACAGGCAGCAACCTCTTTGACCTCAGCCGCAGCAACTTCCTCCTAGGAACATCGCCAAAGGCAAGGGAAGCAAGGGCAAAAATGAACTATTGGGACTTCATCAAGATCAAAAGCTTTTGTACAGCAAAGGAAACAGTTAACAAAACCAAAAGACAACTGACAGAATGGGAGAAGATATTTGCAAACGACATATCAGATAAAGGGCTAGTATCCAAAATCTATAAAGAGCTTATCAAACTCAACCCCCAAAGAAAAATAATCCAATCAAGAAATGGGCAGAGGACATGAACAGACATTTCTGCAAAGAAAACATTCAGATGGCCAACAGACACATGAAAAAATGCTCCACATCACTTGGCATCAGGGAAATACAAATCAAAACCACAACGAGATACCACCCCACACCAGTCAGAATGGCTAAAATTAACAAGCCAGGAAATGACAGATGCTGGCGAGGATGCAGAGAAAGGGGAACCCTCTTATACTGTTGGTGGGAATGCAAGCTTGTGCAACCACTCTGGAAAACAGCATGGAGGTTCCTGAAAAAGTCGAAAATAGAGCTACCCTATGACCCAGCAATCTCA
The DNA here is from genome assembly GCF_902655055.1 of Lutra lutra. Taxonomy (NCBI): domain Eukaryota; kingdom Metazoa; phylum Chordata; class Mammalia; order Carnivora; family Mustelidae; genus Lutra; species Lutra lutra. Next base: position 71,922,273 of record NC_062282.1, on the reverse strand, counting down.
TTGCTAGGTATTTACCCTACAGATACAAATGTAGTGATCTGAAAGGGCATGTGCACGCAAATGTTTATAGCAACAATGTCCACGATAGCCAAACAATGGAAAGAACCTAGATGTCCATCAACAGATGAAAGTATAAAGAAGATGTGGTTTATATGTACAATGAAATACTATGCAACCATCAAAAGAAATGAAATCTTGCCATTTGCGATGACATGGATGGAAGTAGAGGGTATTATGCTTAGCGAAGTAAGTCAATCAGAAAAAGACAACTATCATATGATCTCCCTGATATGAGGAAGGGGAGATGCAAGGTGGAGGGGTTGGGGGTAGGAAAAGAATAAATGAAACAAGATGGGATTGGGAGGGAGACAAACCATAAGAGACTCTTAATCTCACAAAACAAACTGAGGGCTGCCAGAGGCCGGGGGTAGGGAGATGGTGGTGGGGTTATGGACTTTGGGAAGCGTATGTGCTATGGTGAGTGCTGTGAAGTGTGTAAACCTGGCGATTCACAGACCTGTACCCCTGGGGCTAATAATATATTGTAAGTTAATAAAAAAAATTTAAAAATTTAATTAAAAAAAAAATCCCCAAAAAGAGCCCTGGACCTGATGGATTCCCTGGGTCTACCAAACATTCCAAGAAGAAATAATACCTATTCTCCTGAAGAGTTTCAAAAAATAGAAACAGAAGGAAAACTTCCAGACCCTATTTGATATCCTTGATATTTCTAATATCAAGCATTACCTTGATCCCCAAATGAGGCAAAGACCCCATCAAAAAGGAGAATTTCAGACCAATATCCCTAATGAATATGGATGCCAAAATTCTCAACAAGATACTAGCTAATAGGATCCAACAATACATTAAAAAGATTATCTACCATGACCAGGTGGGATTTATCCCTGGGATGCAAGGGAGGCTCAACATTTGCAAATCAATCAATGTGATAGAACAAATCAATAAGAGAAAAGAACAATATGGTCCTCTCAATTGATGCAGAAAAAGCATTTGAGAGAATACAGTATCTGTTCCTGATTAAAACTCTTTAAAGTATAGGGACAGAGGGAACATTCCTCAACTTCATAAAATCTATCTATGAAAAACCAACAGCGAATATCATTCTTAATGGGGAAAGCTGACAGCCTTCCCAATGGATCAGAACACAACAAAGATGCCTACTCTCACCACTCTTGATCAACATAGGATTAGAAGTCTTAGCAACAGCAATCAGACAACAAAAAGAAATAAAAGGTATTCAAATTGGCAAAGAAGAAATCAAACTCTCGCTCTTCACAGATGACTTGATGCTTTATATGGAAAACTCAAGGACTCCACTCCCAAACTACTAGAACTCATATAGCAATTCAGTAATGTGGCAGGCTACAAAATCAGTGCACAGAAATCACTGCTTTCTTACACACTAACAATGAAAATATATAAAGGAAATTAGAGAATCAAGAATCAAGTCCATTAACACCAAGAACCATAAGATACCTTGGAATAAACCTAACCAAAGAGGTGAAGGATTTGTACTCGAGGAACTACAGAACACTCATGAAAGAAATTGAAGAAGACACAAAAAGATGGAAAAGCATTCCATGCTCATGGATTGGAAGAATAAACATTGTTAAAATGTCTATACTGCCTAGAGCAATCTATACTTTCAATGCCATCTCAATCAAAATTCCACCGGCATTTTTCAAAGTGCTGGAACAAACAATCCTAAAATTTGTATGGAACCAGAAATATCCCAAATTGCTAAGGAAATGTTGAAAAAGAAAAACCTGGGGGCTCCATGTTGCCTGATTTCAAGCTTTACTACAAAGCTGTGATCACCAAGACAGCATGCATGGTACTGACACAAAAATAGACACACAGACCAATGGAACAGAGTAGAGTCCAGATATGGACCCTCAATTCTATGGCCAAATAATCTTCAACAAAGCAGGGAAAAATATTCAGTGGAAAAAAGACAGTCTCTTCAATAAATGGGGCTGGGAAAATTGGATAGCTATATATAGAAGAAAGAAACTCGACCATTCTTACACTGTTCACAATGATAAACTCGAAATGGATAAAAGACCTCAACGTGAAGCAGGAATCTATCAAAATCCTAGAGAACATAGGCAGTAACCTCTTTGACACTGAACACAGCAACTTCTTTCAAGACATGTCTCCAAAGGCAAAGGAAACAAAAGTGAAAATGAACTTTTGGGGCTTCATCCAGATGAAAAGCTTCTGCACAGCAAAGGAAACAATCAACAAAACAAAGAGGTAGCCCACAGCATGGGAGAAGATATTCGAAAATTACACTACAGACAGAGGGCTGATATCCAAGATCTATAAAGAACTCCTCAAACCCAACACCCCAAAAAACAGATAATCATGTCAAAAATGGGCAGAAGACAAGAACAGACTCTCCAAAGAAGACATACAAATGATTAACAGACACATGAAAAAATGGTTCATCATCATTAGCCATCAGGGAAATTGAAATCAAAACATCACTGAGATACTACCTTACACCAGTTAGAATGGCCAAAATTATCAGGACAGGAAACAACAAGTGTTGAAGAGGATGTGGAGAAAGGGGAACCCTCTTACACTGTTGGTGGGAATGCACGTTGGTGCAGACACTTTGGAAAACAGTGTGGAGATTCCTTAAGAAATTAAAAATAGAGCTACCCTATGACCCTGCAATTGCACTACTGGGTATTTACCCCAAAGATACAAATGTAGTGAAAAGAAAGGCCATATGTACCCCAATGTTCATAGCAGCAATGGCCAAAATCGCCAAACTGTGGAAAGAGCCAAGACACCCCTCAACAGACCAATGGATAAAGAAGATATGGTCCATATCTACAATGGAGTATTATGCCTCCATCAGTAAGGACGAATACCCAACTCTTGTATCAACATGGACGGGACTGGAGATCCAGATTATGATGAGTGAAGTAAGTCAAGGAGAGAAAGTCCATTATAACATGGTTTCACTTACTTGTGGAGCATAAGGAATAACATGGAGGACATTAGGAGACGGAAAGGAAAAGTGAATGGGGGAAATCAGAGGGGGAGACAAAGCATAAGAGACTATGGACTCTGAGAAACAAACTGAGGGTTTGGGAAGGGAGGGGGATGGGTTAGCCTGGTGGTGGGTATTACATGGAGCACTGGGTGTGGTGCATAAACAATGAATCTTGGAACACTGAAAAAAAAAAAAAGATTCTACTATAAGGAAGGGTTTTGTCTTTTCCCATTATTTATTTTCATTTAAAAAATATCACCATAGGATGGATGGATGGATATATATATATATATATATATATATATATATATATATATATATATCACTACAGACTCCTACAGTCCTCACTTGGACTCCCAATCCCCAACCGGGATGCCACAGTTAGGTTCTGCCTTCGTCCCACAGCTTCACCAACTGGCTTTTGTACTGAATTAATTAGGGATGAAGGAAGGTGCAGAGTTTTTACCATGAATACTGAATTTATTTTATTTTGTTTTTAAATGACTTATTTGAGAGAGTGAGCTCAAGCACAAGCGGATGGAGAAGAGGAAGAGAATCTTCAAGCAGACACCCCGCTGAGCAGGGAGCCCACTGTGGAGTTAGGTCTCATGACTCATGAGATCATGACCTGAGCAGAAACCAAGAGTCAGATGCTTAATGGACTTAGCCATGCGGGCACTTCATGAATTTAAGTATTTTTGTACTTATTGATGCTCCTATGATTTTTCTCCTTTATTCTATTATCAGTGGCAAACTACACTGATCAATTTTCAAATATTAAACCTTGCATTCCTGAGATAAGCCTAACTTATTCACAGTATATTATTTCTATCTGCATATTAATGAATTTGATTGGTTACAATTTTCCTATGGAGTTTTGCATTTTTGTTCATCAGAGCTAACTGTCTGTAGTTCTTCTGTATTGTCTTTGTCTGGTTTGGGTATCAGGGTAATATTAGCCTCATAAAATGAGTTGGGACATAATTCCTCTGCCTCTCTTTTCTGAAAGAGTTTGTAGAACTGAAATTATTTCTTCCTAAAATGTTTGGTAGAATTCAGGGAAATCATCATAAGGGCCTGAAGTTCTCATCATGAGGGTTTTGTTTTGTTTTGCTTTGTTTTTTCAAGATTTTATTTATTTGACAGAAAGAGAGATCACAAGTAGACTGAGAGGCAGGCAGAGAGAGAGGGAAGCAGGCTCCCTGCCAAGCAGAGTCTGATGTGGGGCTCGATCCCAGGACCCTGAGATCATGACCTGAGCTGAAGGCAGAGGCTTAACCCACTGAGCAACCCAGGCGCCCCTCATCATGAGGTTTTAAACCATTAATTTCTTCAACAGATGCATTTTTTTCTTGGGTGACCTTTAGTAGCTGGCATCCTTAACAGAATTTGACCATGTCATCTAAGTTGAATTACTGGCATAAAATCGCTAACAATCGTTTTTTTAAAAAACAATATTGTCTTATAACCTATATAAGGCTTATAGGATATGCAGTGATGTTGACTGTTTTACTGTGAATATTGATAATTTCTCTTCTTTTTCTTGATGTTGCTTATTAATGTTTTGTTTTGCTTTTTTTAGAACTAGCTTCTGGTTTCACTGGTTTTCTCTGTTGTCTTTGTATTCTATTTCACTTATTTTTGCTCTCATTTTTATTTACTTTCTCCCCTTTGCATATTTTGAATTTAATTACCTTGTCTTTTTCAAGCTTCTTAAGATGGAAGCTCTCAGGTCATTAATTTTAGATAATTTTTCTTTTCTAACACTTGATTCTATAAATTTCTAAGCATTATTTAAATATACCCCATAAATTCTTCTGTTATACTTTTATTTGAAGTATTTTCTAATTTCCCTGTGCTTTAATCCGTGGGTTATTTAGAAGTGTGCTAGTTAATTTGTAAACATTAGAGATTTTCCAGTTGGTTTGTTACTGATTTCTAGTTTAATTCTAGTGTACTCAGAGAACACACTCTGTAGGACTTCAATTCTTATAACTTATATATACCTGTTTATGGTCCAGAATATTTGTGAATGTTCTATGAGTGTGCTTGAAAACAATGTATATTCTGTTGTTCATTGGTGGAATGTCCTATAAATGTCAATTAAGGCTAATTTGGTTAATAGTGTTAAAATTTTCCATATCCTTACTGATTTTTTGCCTCCTTTTCCTGTTTTTCTACCCAGGAGGGTGTTGAGATCTACAGCTATAGTTGTGTATTTGTTTATTTCTCCTTCTGGTTCCATAGATTTTTGTATCTCCTATATTGAAGCTTTACACAGAACTGTTATATCTTCTTGGTGAACTGATCCCTTTATGATCATAAAATGTCTCTTTTTACCCAACATTGCTGGTTCTGAGTATACTGTCTGATATTAATACAGCTACTTCATATAATGTACCACTTCAGTTGGCATATTTTAGGGTTTTTTTCCCTCATCTGTTTACTTTTAACCTATCTGTATTGTATTTAAAAACACTGCTACTCCTTTTATCTGGGTCTTTTGTTTTATTTTGCATTTTTCTCATTATACTTATGTTTTCCTTTACAACTTCCTATACACTTATAAAATTGGTAATAATGTTTTAAGGCTGTCTGCTAATTCTATCATCTCTTTCATTTTTGATCAGATTCTGTGACTGAATTTTCTACTGGCTATGGGTTCGCTGCTTCTTTGCATGGTTGGTAATTTTTTACTGTGAATTTTACATTGTTGAATAAAGACTTTTGTTTTATTCCTTTAATGAGTATTGAACTTTGTGCAGGCATGCAGTTGAGTTTCTCAACATTTAATCCTTATGACCCTTTTTTTTTTTTTAAAGACTGTAAAGGGGGAGATAGAGCAACCTTTACTCTAAGACTAATTTAGTATCATTTCCCCTTAACCTCAAGAAACTCCTTTAACATTTCTTGTGACACAAGTGTGCTGATGAACAAGTAATTGTCATTTCCTTAAAAAAAAAAAAAAACAAACTAAAAATGTACTCCATTTCATCTTTATTTTTTGAAGGTATTTCTGCTGGATACAGAATTTTAAACTGACTTTTATTCTCCAGCACTTTGAGGATATCACCTTATTAACTCCTGGCTTTGATGGTTTTTTATGACAAGTCAGTCAGTATTTCTCTCCTATGCATAATGTTTTACTTTTTCCTCAGTCTGCTAAAATCTTCTTTTTATCTTTGGTTTTCAGTAGTTTGAATATAATACACAACATAAATGTGTTTACGCTATTTGTGATGTGTTGAGCTTCTTGGGTCTTTTTTCATTTTCTCTGTTGAGATTGTTCTCTACACATAAGACCATGTTTCCCTTTAAATTGTTGAACTTATGTATCCTTGTCTGCTAATTCCAAAATCTATTACCTCTAGATCTCCTTCTATGCATTTTTTCCCTCCCAGGTATGGATCACATTTGCTTCTTCATATATCCACTGATTTTTTTTTACTACATCTTAGACTCTCAGACACTGTAGATGCTACACCGAGAGTCTGGACTGTGTTGACTTCCCTTAAAAAGTGCTGAGTTTCGTTTTAGCAAGCAGTTAATTTACTGGAAACACACCTTGATTCTGTCAAAGCTTATTTTAGATTTGCTAAGAAGGTCCTTCTGAGGTCTCAGAAGAATGCTAGGGTTCCAGAAGGCTTTCCTACTCTGGCATATCAAAACTCAAATGTCACCCAGCAGTGTGTAACCTCTACAATATCCATTCAGCTCACTGTCCCACTCCTCCACCTCAGTAGTTGATCTCTGTTAGCCCTCACTGAATCCTATCCTGGACACACACAGCTTAGTATCTAGCCAAAGATTCAACAGTCCCTTACACTGATTTCTGGTGCCCATCTCTGCAAAGCAATCCCACTCCTGTATCTTTCCCACAATCTTCAGCCACTTCAGTAAACCCACACTTCTACCTACCTTTGTCTCATCTACCTAGCAATACCACTATTCTCTGCTGGGTTCTAATCCCATGTGTAGAAAGCTAGAATGAATGCACAGTCACATCATGTATTTCTCTTTTCTCAAGATCACAGCCCTGCAGCATTTACTGCCCAATACCTAAAAACAGTTGCTTCAGTTATATGTTCCAGTTTTACAGTTGTTTATCTTGGAGCAAATCCTGAATTTTTTTTTTTTTTTAATCACAGACCATCTTTTGTTGGCCTTTTAATAACTTTCAGGCATGAATCTAACTTTGAGATTAATTCATCAAATCATTCAAAAAATGATTAAGCACTGGGGCGCCTGGGTGGCTCAGTGGGTTAAGCCGCTGCCTTCGGCTCAGGTCATGATCCCAGGTCCTGGGTTCGAGCCCCACATCGGGCTTTCTGCTCAGCAGGGAGCCTGCTTCCTCCTCTCTCTGCCTGCCTCTCTGCTTAGTTGTGATTTCTCTCTATCAAATAAATAAATAAAATCTTTAAAAAAAATGATTAAGCACAAATTTATTAAGAACTTGTAACTTTCATGTATTGTTTTGGTTCAAAAACGAATGACATTTTTTCCTTTAAAGTATGGAAGACAGATTAAATAGAAGAGTAGAAAAAGGTGTGTCAAATATTATCTTAAGAGACATGCAGGATCCTTTGGGAACACAAAGGAGGAGCATCTAATCTACCTTGGAGAGTTCTGGGAAGGTTTTCTAAAGGAAGTCAATGTTTCAACCGAGAACTGCCAGATGGGCAGGAGTTAGCCAGATGAAAAAATTTGAGTCACTGAACAGTTAAAGTAATTTCAGAAAGTATGGTGCAGAAAGTAGGGAAAAGTTGAGTAAAGACAGGAAATGACTAGTAATTAAGAGCCTTCTAGGGGCGCCTGGGTGGCTCAGCGGATTAAAGTCTTTGGCTTCGGCTCAGGTCATGATCCCAGGGTCCTGGGATCAAGCCCTGCATCGGGCTCTCTGCTCAGCAGGGAGCCTGTTTCCCTTCCTCTCTCTCTGCCTGCCTCTCTGCCTACCTGTGATCTCTGTCTGTCAAATAAATATATAAAATCTTAAAAAAAAAAAAAAGAGCCTTCTAAAACATGTTAAGGGCTTTGGACTTAAGGCAATGGAAAGTCACTGAGGGGTTTAATCAAGGGTAAATGCATGTTGCAAATATGCATTTTAGACGAGTCACTTTGCCTTCAGGATAAACAAACTGCACTGAGGCAAGACAGGAGGTAGGGAGTATTCCAGGAGGAACAGTAAGTATTCCAGGAAGACAGCCTGCATAAGAGCTTCAGCACTGAGGATGGAGTTAAGGAGGGAGAAGTCACTGTCCTGGCTGCTCAAAAGTTGCAGGATTCAAAATTAATACACAGAAATCCACTGCATTTCTATACATTAATAACAAAGTAGCAGAAAGAAAAATTAAGAAAACAATTCTATTTACAATTACACCAAAAAGAATAAAATGCCCAGGAATAAGTTTAACCAAGGAGGAAAAAGACCTATACTCTAAAAACTGTAAAACAATAATGAAAGAAACTGAGGATGACACAAACAAATGGAAAGATATGCCATGCTCATGGACTGGAAGAATACTATTAAAATGTCCACACTACCCAAAGCAATCTAAATATTCAATGTAATCCCTATCAAAATACCAACAGCATTTTTCACACAACTAGAACAAGTAGTCCTAAAATCTGTATGGAATCACACACAGAAGACCCTGAAAAGCCAAAGCAATCTCTGAAAGAACAAAGTTGGCAGTATCACAATACCAAATTTCAAGAAATACTACAAAGCTGTATTAATCAAACAGGATGGTACTGGCACAAAGATAGACACACAGATCAACAGAACAGAATAGAAAGCCCAGAAATAAACCCATGCTTATATGGCCAATTACAACAATCTATAACAAAGGAAACAGGAATATACAATATGGAAAAAACAGTTTCATCAATAAATGGTGCTAGCAAAACTGGACAGTTACATGTAAAGCAATGAAACTGGACCACTTACTTAATCCATACACAAAAATAAACTCAAAATTGACTAAAGACCTAAATGTGAGATGTGAAACCATAAAACCCCTAAAAGAAAACATAGTAATCTTGAGGACATCAGCCTCAGCAACATATTTATGAATATGTCTCTCTTCAGGTAAAGGAAAGAAAAGCAAAAATAAGCAAAATGGAATCATATCAAAATAAAAAGCTTTTGTACAGCAAGCAAACCATCAAAAGAACAAAAAGGCAACCTAATGAATGGGACACAATATTTCCAAATGATATATTGTACAAGGGGTTAGTATCCAAAAACTCATACAACTCAACACCAAAAAAATGAAATAACTGGATTAAGATATTTTCCCAAAGACACAGAGATGCCAAAAGACACATGAAAAAATGCTCCGCATTATTATCAGAGATATGCAAATCAAAACCACAAAGAGACACCACTTCACTCCAGTCTGAATGGCTAGTATCAAAAGGCAAAAAATATTAAGTGTTGGTGAGGATGTGGAGAAGGTGAACCTTTGCGCACTGTTTGGGAGAAATGTAAATTGGTACAACCATTGTGGAAAACAGTATGGAGGCTCCTTAAATACTAAAAACAGAAATATTATATGATGTAGTAATTCCATTAGTGGGTATTTACCCCCCCAAATGAAAACATAATTTGACAAGATAAAAATGCACAGCTATGTTTTGCAACATTATTTACAATAGCCAAGATTTAAAAGCAATCGAAGTGTACATCTATAGACAAACGGATAAAGATACCCACTGGGAGGAATAGGGAGGTGGTCTAGCATGGGAGGCCAAAGCAGGATGGGAAACCATCCACGTGAGGGGACCAACATGAGGAGTTGGAGCCCAAGCAAGGTGAGGAGGGCATTCACATGGGGTAGTATCAGTCCAGCATGAGGTGTTGGGAGCCCTACTACAGTGATGGGAAATTCGGTACAAACACCAGGATTGATCAAATAAGTAAATACGTTAACAATATAGTCAATTCCTTGCTTCTGTTTTCACTCTATTTACCAGGCAATGGATTAAATCTACTTTCCAATTTACTCAGCCCTTGATGAAATCCAACTTTCCAACTTGCTCAGTGCTTACCATTGAGCTGCTAAACCAGACAGAAGAAACACAACTATGATGACTGGTCTTCCTACAAACTTTTACCCTCAAACCTCAAGTGACCCAGTGACACCATCATGTAACTCTGTAACACTTCCCTAACCAACTTAGCTCTGAGCTAAAAACTACCTTACAGGGGCACCTGGGTGGCTCAGTGGGTTAAGCCTCTACCTTCAGATCAGGTCATGATCCCTGGGTCCTCTGCTCAGCAGGGAGCCCGCTTCTCCCTCTCTCTCTGCCTGCCTCTCTGCCTACTTGTGATCTCTGTCAGATAAATAAAATCGTTAAAAAAAAAAAAAACTACCTCACACTTTTTCAAGCCTCTATAAACCCCTTCTCCCACACTCAGCCAACAATTTAACTTTTTTTCCACTGAGAACACAGAAACAATCCAAAGACAACTGACTTATTCTCTCACCTCTAAACTTAACAATTATGTACTGTGCCTGCCATCCTCTTAAAACCGATAAACACCTTATACTCCTATTAACTCCTTCAGTCAAATCATGGATCCCATTTCTTCTTGCCTACTCCAGGATTTAACTCTGCAATTACCCCTTCTGCATCAATTTGTTTCCTCTGTCCAAGGTCATTTCTATCAGCCTAGAAATGCTCTATCCCAAGTATATATGCTTTAACCCATATTCATCCCACATGGGTTAAATCCTATAGTGTTTAAAAACACAAATATGGGAGCAATATGTGATAAAGAAACACCTGCAGAAATAAGCATCTGGTTAATTTATAGTTATCAACCAGAAGGGAAACAAAGCTGATGAGATGCAGACAACAGAGTTGAGATGTAAATGAGGTCAGAGAATGAATGGGAAGCACTGAGGTAGTCAAAAGAAGTAGACTGAGGTAGTTTGAAAGAAGTAGAGGAGAAATGGAGCAACATGAAAATCAAAATTCCTGAGAAAAACAAATGAAGACAGGTAAGAAAGACTGGTGAGGAGCAGCCAAAAAACTCAGGTGTTTAAGACAACGTAAACAGTATTAGGTGCAGGGACAAATTAAAGCAAGGAAAAGAAAAGACGAGAGAAGCTGAATATGTAAGAGGAGATGAAATGGTAAGAAGAACATAGTCGGATGGGGAAATTGAGGGGATGTAGGCAATTCAGGTGAGGGGAATGACTCCCTCCATAACAAGTATAAATGACTCAGGAGAGAAGAGCTGATGAACAACAGTGTGGGTGGGAGCTCAGAACTGGGAATGAGAGCAGCTGAAAAGCGGGTAATAAGTGAGGAAAGCTAAACGACCAAGGCCAGAAGAATGAGAGGGAGAACATGAGCAGACAGCTGAGAAAAACAGCTCTAGAAAGATAAAGCATTTGCAAGGGGAATGCGTGATAGAGTGAGATTGTCAAAGATGCTAGAGCATCAGTCAACATAGAAACATCCAGAAAAACAACAAAAATATACAAGACAAAACAAAACCAGAATAGTCAACAAAACTCTTTTTTTTTTTTTTTAAAGATTTTATTTATTTATTTGTCAGAGAGAATGAGCACAGGCAGAGGCAAAGGGAGAAGCAGGCTCCCCACTGAGCAAGGAGCCCAATGTGGGACTTGATTCCAGGACGCTGGGATCCTGACCTGAGCCGAAGTCAGCTGCTTAACCAACTGAGCCACCCAGGCGTTCCAACAAAACTTTTTTTTTTTTTTTAAAGATTTTATTTATTTATTTGACAGAGAGAAATCACAAGTAGGCAAAGAGGCAGGCAGAGAGAGAGGAGGAAGCGGGCTTTCTGCTCAGCAGAAAGCCCGATGTGGGGCTCGAACCCAGGACCTGGGATCATGACCTGAGCCGAAGGCAGCGGCTTAACCCACTGAGCCACACAGGCGCCCCCCAACAAAACTCTTCTTGATTGTGCAAACATTTTCATCTATTTCCTTCCACTCAAAGCAAATTCATAAAACAATTGTTTCGCTCTCTTATCTCCTGTTTTCCCACATTACCGAAACGGGTTTTGTCAAGATGACCAATGGCCTCCACGTAGCCTAACCTTCCTGACTTGAGCTATCTACATTATTTGACACAGCTGACATCCCTTTCTTTCGTGATAACACTTCATCTTCTTGTCTTCCAAGATCCCACCCTCCCAGTTTTCCCTACTTTACCACTTATCTTTTAGCATCTTTTGCAGATGCCTCCTCCTTGTCCCTATTTCTACAAGTTAATGTGCTCTAGGTTAAGATTTTTCTATCTTGGGACACCTTGGTGGCTTAGTCGGTGAAGCATCTGCCTTTGGCTCAGGTCATGATCCGGGAGTCCTGGGACAGAGCCCTGAATCAGGCTCCCTGCTCAATAGGGAGCCAGCTTTTCCTTCTGCCTGCTTCTCCCATCCTTGTGCTCTCTCTCAAATAAGTAACACCTTAAAACAAAATCTTCCGGAGCACCTGGGTGGCTCAGTGGGTTAAAACCTCTGCCTTTGGCTCAGGCCATGATTCCAGGGTCCTGGGATCGAACCCCACATCAGGTTCTCTGCTCAGCAGGGAGCCTGTTTCCTCCTCCTCTCTCTCTCTCTCTGCCTGCCTCTCTGCCTACTTGTGATCTCTATCTGTCAAATAAATAAATAAAACCTTTAAAAAATCTTCCATCTCTTCTCTACAGTCACTCCTTATGTGATCCTATCAGGCTTTAAAGCTAATTACAGATAACTGACTATATACATCAGTGATTCCTAATTTTCTTTCTCTAGCTTGAAACTCTCTCCTGGACATAACTTCTATTTGTCTACCGCACATTTTAGATATCTAACACATTTCTCAAATTCACATGTTTAAACCAGAGCCACCCAAACTTCCTTCTCCAGAGTTTCCTCATTGTGATAAACAGCGACACTACTTTATCTGGTTTTTCAAGTCAAAAAACTTGAAGTTATGTTTGATGCTTCTTCTCTTATACACCATTATCCAAATCATCAACTCATCTGTTGGTACTACCTTTAAAATGCATCCCAAATCCAACCATTTCTCAGCATTTCTACCATTACCACCTTAATCAAAACACCAATATATCTCACCTGAATTATCTCAAAATCTCCTTTATTGTCTCTACCCTTCTACCCTAACCACCTGCAAATAGTTTTCTCGCAGCTGCCAGACTGATTGCTTTAAAATACACACCATGCCCTTCTCCTGCATTATTTCTTCCAAAAGATTCCTATTTAAATGAGAACAGAACCCAAGGGCTTGCAGAAACTAGTCATATCTCTCTGATTTAATTTTCTACCAGTCATCTCCTCGCCATTTTGCTCCTCCATGTGATTCCTTGAACACATCAAGGATGCACCTACTTCTGGGACTTTGCACTTAGTATCAACACTAACTAGAATGTTACTCCCAGACTGTGAATGACACATTTTCTCTAGAATGAATATTTAAAAGAGAACTCTGGTTGCTGGGGGGCGTGGGGGACTTCAAAAGAATGTGGGCAGGAAAACCAGTTTGGAGACTACTGGAAAAACTCAAAGGGAAGACGAAGGTAGCTTAGACTGGGAAACGAGCAGTGAAGATGGAAAAAAGGGACAAATATTAGACATCTTAGCGCAATGGATGAACCTTACCTGGGAGAACCATCTTCATGGTCATGGTATCTCCCCTGCCAGGTAAATATCCATGGATATTTGAAAAAACTAATGAAGAACTGCTTATCAACTGGCAACAGGGGGAGATGAAGGAATCAATCAAAGGATGACACACCAGGTTTTGGCATGAGCAAATGTGTGAATTGTGGTATGATTAAACCAGGTATGGAGGTAGTACCAAACTTGAGAATGTGAGAGGAATGGGAACCATGGGTTCTGTTTTGAACATGTTAAAAAGATGCCTATTAAAATTTCCAAACAAACAGATGGACATAGATATCTAGGGTTTAGGAAAGAAGTTTGGGCTAAATATATAAATCAAGAATAATACGCACATAACCAGTACTTAAAGCCATGAGAATGAATAAGATCAACCATGAAGAGTAAGGCAAAGACAGACTCAGTAAATGAGACTAAAATATGGCCAGTAAAAAAGGAGGTATGAGATAATGGTACTATGGAAGCCAAGAGCAATGTTTTTTAAAAAGGGAGTAAGAAGCTGTATCAAATCTTCTGAGAAGTTACTGAGAATTAGAAAATGACCATTTTATCTGGCAATATGAAGATTACTGGCAGCCTTATAACAGCAATGTTAGCAAGGGAGGGGTGGGAAAGAAAACCTGAACAGAGCAGGCAGGGGACAAAATGAGAAGGAATAAAATGAAGACGATGAGTACATACAACTCTTGTGAACTGAGCTGTAAGACTAAATGGCGGTAGTAGCCAGATGGTGATCTGGAGTAAAGGGAGAGGTTTTTGTTTGTAGACTAGAGCTACTACAGCATGCTTATATGAATGATCCTATGAAGAGGGAGAAAGTGCTAATATAGAAGAAAGGAAACGAAAAGGAAAACACTTCCACTGACAAAAGGGACTGACTGGTTCCAGCCTCCAAGAATAGTTGGCTGCTTCTGGATAAAACAGTAAACAATTTACCTTTAATACAAGAGAAAAAAACAGTACCAGTACAAACGAAGCACAGTTTGAAAGACTTGAAGACTGGAAAACAAGGTACTTTTTATCCAATTCCTAATTTTTCAATAAATTACAAGGCAAGATCAACAACTGAGCAGAGTAGATTTCAGGTTTAAGGAAAGAGAAGGTGTGAAACAGTCATTGCAGAGGGGGCTCTGTCAATGTACTAAATGATTTTACTATCTCTAAGAGAAAAGTTTAAAAATATTTTCAATTACAGTTACCTTCAGTCATATAAAAGTGGGAACACCTTAAATGACCATCAATAGGGGGTCAAATGATAAAATATAAATTCAGTGGATTAATTTCAGTAATTAAAACCAATGAAATAAAAGTGTGCATATATATATATACATATAGCATGGCACTAAAAATTTGATTCACACAATAATATAAAATGCTACCACTGTTTTGAAATATTTACATTTGAGCGTATTTAAATCCACCCACAAGTATGTCACACAAAAAAGCCTGAGAAATATACAATAAACTATTAAGGGGGACTGGCAGGTAGCTGAGAGAGGCGTATGAAATCACTGCATATATAAAACAAGAAAAACCTGTAAGCAAAAGTATGTAGTATAAAAAAATCTATGTCCTTTACACTCGATAATGGTATAAACACTGTAATTCAAAGATCTGCACACAAAGACTTAAACTATGGCACATTTTAATGAAAAACTAAAAGCAATCTAAATTTAAGAAAATTATGCAACTATTAAAAATGTTCATAATAGGTTACATGTTTAAAGAAGGAAATATTTCAGATATACAAGAAGTATAAAAGATAAAATCTAGCCAAACACCTAGATTAAGAATTTATTTGATGACATGGGACCTTATGATAATGTTAAGTGGGGAAAAAACACAAGAATGCAAAATTGGGATATGACTTTAGCTATGTAAGATTGTATGTAAAACAGAATAAAAAAAAAACCATGAAAATGTTAACAGTGGTTGTCACTGGGTGCCAAGACTGTGTGGACTTTCCTATCTTTTCATACTCTTCCATTGCCAGGTTTTCTAAATAAGCCTTATCACTTTTATAATTGCAAACATTATATTTTGGAAAAAAAAGAAAAGAAAAGAAAATACTTAAGTTCAGGGCACCTGCGTGGCTCAGTTGGTTAACAATCTGCCTTCAGCTCAGGTGATGATCTCTAGGCCCTGGGATTGAGCCCCACGTTGGGATTCCTGCTCAGCCTCTCCCTCTGCCCTTCCCCACTGCTCATTTTCTCTCCCTCAAATAAATAAATAAAATCTTAAAAAACAAACAAAAACTCCCAAAACTTAAGTTCACTAGCACTATTACCTTGGGATCATGAACAAATGTATTTCCTTTGGTTCCAGGAGGAAAATCTCCAGTACAAATATATTTGAGACATTCAATGATGGTCTAAAAAAATAGAAAATTTTATTACTTAGTAATAAGAGAACCACAGAAGTTTATTATAAAATGTTAACTTGTTATAAAAATATTATCTACCATAAGAACTATAAAGATATAAGATAAAATTTGATACTATAAAACCTGTAGGGGCACCTGGGTGGCTCAGTGGGTTAAGCTGCGGCCTTCGGCTCGGGTCATGATCCCAGGGTCCTGGGATCGAGCCCCGCATCAGGCTCTCTGCTCAGCAGGGAGCCTGCTTCCTCCCCCCCCTCTGCCTGCCTCTCTGCCTACTATGTGATCTCTATCAATTAAATAAATAAAATCTTAAAAAAAAAAAAACAAACCTGTAACATAGATATGATTAGATGTTAAAGGATAACTGCATGAAAAACTACTAATTAAAAAGGTATATTAAAATAAAATAAATTATTACTTTTAAAAAAGTCCTCTATTTCCAATTAAAACTTTTC
Source organism: Lutra lutra (assembly GCF_902655055.1). Classification (NCBI taxonomy): domain Eukaryota; kingdom Metazoa; phylum Chordata; class Mammalia; order Carnivora; family Mustelidae; genus Lutra; species Lutra lutra. The sequence goes on along the minus strand of NC_062282.1, from coordinate 71,905,750 downwards.
AAACTAATTTAATAACAATGGTTAATGTAAAATATGGTTACCATAGTTGATGACACCGTTTTGTAGAAATGAAATTAGCTGAGGGTAAAACTTAAAATATTCTTACAAAAAAAAAAGGTGATAGACGTATTAACTAGATAGGTGGGATCCTTTTACAATGTACAGTACATTAAATCATCCCGATATATTCTTTAAATATCCTACAATATTATATATGAAATGTAAAATTTCACACCCCAATAAAGCCAAAATTTTTTAAAGTTAAATTTTAAAAAATGGCTAATAGCTATACATGACTATGTGCCACCTATTTCACTAACCACCTACCTTTACATACATTAACTGCTTAATTTTCACATTCATCTTAAGTTGTAGAAAACTTTTTTAATCTTCATATGAGAAAATTAAAGCACAATGCATTTGACTCACTCTTGCCCAGTCACACAGCTAATTAAGGTGAAGCAAATTATATGTATTTGCACAGCTAGTGTTCATAGTGTTCTCCTTCCAGGAGAGCGCTTAACAGAATTCTAGGTACACAACAGGCATTCAATAACTTTTTCACATAAGCACAAGTAGACAAGAGTGTAGCATTCAATGCTCAACTCGAAACCTCTCTTTCTGTACCTTTTTTGTTTCGTTTGGTCTTCGTTATACAAACAAAGCCCTGCTTTTTCTCAAACCACCTTAAAGAGTAGCCAGTCTCTTGGCTACCTTCTTCCCGTAACTGAATGCCACTCCAGGGTCCAACTCAAATTTCTAAACATTCCCTGGGCCTTAAGAAGTCAAAGTAAATAAGCTGTTCTCCAACTTTCTATTATGACTCAGTAAGAGTCCTAAACTCTTCTCAGAAGTTCCTATTTTTATCATATTTTATAACTTTTTAAGTAATTCCTATAATGGGACAACTGCCAGGAAGTGAATGCTGTGTTTTGGGAGCAAGTGTTTAACAAAAAACAACAGTGCAGACTAAAAGGCTTCCTACAAGAATATAAGCTCGCTGAGTGCGCGCGCGAGATTCTCAAGCAAACCTTGTCAACCCAACAAGCTTGGATACCCTAACAAAGCTGGTCGCGTCCTAATGACACAGGGGTCCGCAGGCCACACCGGGCCACGCCCAGGGGCCGGGCCCCACCCACTTCCTGGAGCCCCAAAAGCTGAGCCATAGGAACGCCTCACCTCTCGACCTTATCACTATTCTGGGCTGCCCAAACATTTCACCCTCCAGTTCCCAAGACATGACGTCCCGTAAACTGAACGGGGGCTACTGAGGACTTACCGTCTTCCCCGCCCCATTGGGTCCAACCAAAATTGTGAGGGGGCTGAAAAAAGTGATAATTTGCTTATCTTTGTCCTCTATTCCAAAACTCCGCACGCCCAAAATGCTCATCTTTTCGATCCGGGACATGTTTGCAAATGTTTCTTTTCTCAACACCAGGGGCCTAGAGCCCCCGCCCACCAAGACTTAGCGGTGCCTCCGGAGCAGGGCGAGCGCGCGCTGTGAGGGCCCGCGAGACTCCAAGTTGGGAGGCTCGAAGGAGTAGCGAAGGCTCTGGCTGGAACTCTTCCTCCCACACCGGCTTCCTTCTGGCCTGACGAGCGAGAGCGGGGGTGAGGGCCTGTCCGGGACTGCCCGCAATAGACGCGAAACGCAAAGCCAAGGACCACGCAAAACGGTACACTCACAGGTTCGCGCCGCGGCCGCCCCGCGGGTCACGTGGGTCGCTACGACCAGCGTGCATTTACGCCGCACGCCAGGAGCACGCCGGGAAGTCGTAGGTTCGCGGTGCGCGCGCATCTCTGGCTTCCGGGAGCAGTTCGGACCGGCTGGGTCTTTTGCTGATGGCCTCGCAGTCAGCTTGCTTGGTGGGGTGCGGCGGGGCAACCTTAAGAGCACTGACTCTGCGGAAGGCAGGCGCGTGTGACAAACAGTGGTTACTTAAGTGTGATCCTGGGATGCCTGGAATGGAAGGGAGTGCGGTGTGAACTAATCTCAAAAACTATTTTCTAACAATAGAAAGACGTCACTCCATTTTTCATTCTCTTTCGCTAATGTACGCACATGACGTATGGTGACGCCATCGCAATGATGGCCAATAGAATGTGCGCTTGTATATTTCTTGTGCTAAAAAAACAATTTTAATTTCCAATTGAGTAAATATTGATAGTTATAACTCACATCAAAGCTCCTTGGGGTCTGCAGTGATTTTTTTTTTAAGTGTGTAGGTGTTTAAGATCAAAAGTTGGGGAACTCTATTGTAGACCAAAAGCCAAATGCTGTTACAAAACTATAAAACGTTACGCAAATAGAATGTGAAAGAAATCCATTCCTCCAAGTACCACCACAAAAATAGACACCTTTAAAATAAGAGATTGTATACTATATTGGGTACTTAAAACTTTGCTGAGAGGGCAGATCTTGTGGTAGTATTCTTATCACGCACATAAAAAGTTAAAAATAAGGAGGGTGGGAGCAAACTTTTGGAAGTAACGGACATACCAATGGCATTGACAATAGTGATGATTTCCCTGGTGGTTTATACTTACCTTTGAAGCCATCAAATTGTATATATTAAGTACGGACCGCTTTTTGTATTTAAAAAAAAAATTAGTGTTTGTGTGATAAATGTTAAGTAAAGTAAGAGAAACAGTAACTAAAAAATGACTGAATATTGCTTTCTGGAACCCAATTTATGGAGGGCTATCACATGCAAGACCTATAAGAAAAATGACAAATTACAAAACAATAGTGGAAGAAATTAAAATCAAAACAAAAACTTAGGATTATTGATCCAGAAAAATGTAGGAAATCCCCACCAATCACATAATCCCCAATCATTTACAGAACTCAATACATAAACTAAAATATTCATGTCAAAGGATGCAAGTGGGGAAAGCCAGTGAGTACTCTCTTGCTGTACCAAGGAAAAGGAACATGAAAGCACCAGTTATCGTATTACACATTTTAAGTTACTAATGAAACACAGCAGATTGAAACTATACAGTAATGCTCTATGTAACAAACTAAATGTAATCTTAAAAATAGGCAAGGACTAGAACCCATTTTTAAATTTTTTAAAAAAGATTTATTAGAGAGCAGGAGAGAGAGAAAGAGCGCCCCGGCAGAAGCACGAGCAGGGAGGAGGGGCAGAGGAAGAGGGAGAAGCCAACTCTCCACTGAGCAGGGAGCCCAATGAGGAACTCTGTCCCAGGACCGTGGGATCACAACCTACGCCAAAGGCAGATGCGTAGCCAACTGAGCGACCCAGGCACCCCTAGAGACCACTTTTTTTTTTTTTAAGATTTTATTTATTTATTTGACAGAGAGAGAACACAAGCAGGCATAGTGGCAGGCAGAGGGAAAGGGAGAAGCAAGCTCCCCGCAGAGCGGGGAGTCTGATGCACGTGAGTTTCAGGTGTATAACATGCTGATTCAATAAATTTGTACTATATGCTATGCTTACCCAAAGTGTAGCTACCATCTGTCACCATACAACCTATTACAATACCATTGACTATATTCTTCCACTATAATCTTACCATGAAGTACCCAATATTATTTCTTATGTGTTTGGTATTTAAAAATTAACTTGAATCTAATCATACTTTTATACTTGGCCTCCAGTTCACAGGAATTAGGATTAGGTTAATAATACCACAAGGATGGAAAAGGTTAATCTCGAAGGTGGAATGTGTTATAAGACACTGGCCCAGGCTCTCAGATCAGTGTCATTAAAACAAGGGCTGCTATAGATTCTAAAAGACTTTAAAAAAGATTTATTCATTTTAGAGAGAGAGGGCGAGAGCAGGGGGAGAGGAAGAGGGAGAGGAAGTTAGAGTATTAAGCAGGCTCTGCGCTGAGCACAGAGCCCAACTTGCGGCTTGATCTCACAACCCTGAGATCATGATCTGAGCCGCCCCTAAAAGACTTTACTTTTAAAAAAGATACAACACATGGTCCCGGGTTGGATCTTTGTTTGCACATAGAGATGTGAAAGGAATTTGGGGGATACACAGTAGAAATCACATGCTAAAAAATTATTATTGTTAATTTCATTATATTTGATGTGACAGTATCTTGATACGTAAGAAAATGATTCTTTTTTTGAGATACATATGATGTGTCAATGATGGAGCATCATGCTTTTCTGTAATTTACTTTAAAATACTTCAAGAAAAAACAGCAAACTGAAGAAAAAAATTGACGTGACAAAATAAATTCCATGACAAAAAAATTCAACTTTATGACAGTTTTATAGGAAACTATAAGACTAAGAGAACAACCCTAGAAAGGAGGGTAGAAATGAACTGCAATAAAAATGATTAATCCCTAAAATAAAAAGAACTGAAAAAGCAAACTAGTCAAGTTCCTGTTTCTCAGTAAACTATTACTAGAAAATGTTTTATTTTGCTTATACCATAATTAATGAAATGAAAAATAAAACTACTATGAGATACTATTTTATACTTATTAGTGAATCTCTTTTTCCTTACAGTACTTTCTGACACAAATTCTTGTATTAATATTGATACATAAGCTTTCTTTTGATTATTATTTATCCAGTATATTTTTCCATCCCTTGATTTTCAAGCTTTTAGTGTCATTTTGCATTAAGTATATCTCTTGAAAATAACTGAGAAATGATTTTTGGTAGAATTTTACAGTATCTGCCTTTTAATAGATGAGTTTAATCTGTTTTCATTACTGTAATTTATGATAAATTTAGATGTATTTCTCATATCTCTTTCTGTGATTTTTCTTTGCTTCTTTTTCTCCTTTCCTGGTTTCTGGTTTGGGCTTTTTTAAAAAAAAAAAGATTTTTAAAATTTATTTATTTGAGAGAGAGACAGTGAGAGAGAGCATGGGAGAGGAGAAGGTCAGAGGGAGAAGGAGATTCCCCATGGAGCTGGGAACCTGATGGGGAACTCGATCCCAGGACTACAGGATCATGACCTGAGCAGAAGGTAGTTGCTCAACCGACTGAGCCACCCAGGCGCCCTGATTGAGCTTTTTTTATGCCCTTGTTTTATTCTACTGGCTTGAAAGTTGTACATTCTATCCCTGTTCTTTTAGTGGGTCCTCTTAAATTTTTCACATGCCTATTTTGAAATCTAGAGTTAATACCTTTTTTTTTTTCATTGAGTGATAGGAAAGTTTATTGAGGGATAGTACAAAGTTCCCAAAGAGAGAGGGGACCAGAGAGGGTTGCCCTAAAGTTAATATCTTTAGGAAATTTCTAAACAGTACAAGAACAATAAAATGCACCAACTCTGATCACTGTATCTCCCACATTATCATTGTTTAGTATTTTTTGTTCCTCGTTGTCTTGAAATCCTCTAAATAAATTATTTTCTAATCAGCATTATATAGGTTTACCTATATATTCACCCATCTCTTTGACTACCACAGCTTCTTGCATCACATCTTTCATGTGAATTCATCTTGCTCATTATATCAGCAAAACTATTAAACTAAATTTCAAGGAAAGAAATCTATCCCAAGTGCTGATAGCAGGATTAAACAAAGCTATGTTTGTGAAAGCGCTTTGTAATTTGTAAAACACTGACATGCAAGGGATTTATTTTTTGTCCGTTTCATATTTTCAGAGGGGTGATCTGGTAAAATGTAATGAGAGCTGTAAAAATGACGGCACATGTTCCTTGGGATAAGGAAATATTTTTAGAAATTATACAAAGAGCTTTCTAACAGCATTGTTTATAGTTACGGAAGACTAGAAGCAATCCAAATGGTCAAGTAAGCTATAGATACCAATTTATCTAATACCAGGTAACCTTTAAAATAATAAGTAGATACATGAAAGAGAGGTATTTATAAGCAAAAAGATAAACACAGTGTCATATTCATTGATTACAACCCTATGAAGCTATCTATGTATTAGTAAGGATTGGAAGAAGTCATAAAAAAAACTAACAGTTGCTATGCCGAGGGGAGGAAGTTCTGTTTCTCTTCCTATAATATTATTTATTCAATAAAAAGAATTATTTTAAAGATATGCTTGGGGATTGAAAGCATCTAGGTTAGAATAGGGTCAAAACAAAAAAAAGAAAGGAAGGAAAAAAAGTGATGCTATCATTTTACATTTAGTCACCACACAAAAAAAATCTGTGGCATCTTGCCCAGTTGATTGATTAGAATCAGTTCATAGAAAAGTCATTTGACCTTAAATGACTACACAGTTAGTAAAAACCACACTTATCAGTTTTTAAAAAAAACATGTTGCCAATTTGGAAGCCACTAGTAAAGATAAAAATTTGGGGGCAAAAGTTTGGATATTACCCACAAATACAACTTTTCAATACTCTTTGAAACTCTTTTACATATTTACTAGTAGTTCTTAAAAATTCCAAGTACTGATTGCTAATTTTCTGTTCTCCTAAAATAATGTGGGTTTTTTAAAATGCCATAATAGTTCACATTGACTTGGTCTCTAGAGCTGAGGCTTAAAGTTTTGCTTTATCTTTTTTTTTTTTTTCAAGGAGTCTGTCATAGCTTTTTCTATTACTTGAGGCTCCCAGCCTCAGGGAATAGATTCCTTGAGTTTCCACAGTATTCACATTAATTTTTCAACTAACACAACCATGTACCTGCTTATTCATTCAGTTTTGTTTTTTTTTTTTTCAACAAACAGTACCTACAATAATAGGCTAGCCCTTGAGGACAAAAAGGTTAATTAAATAAAATCTTTCTGCTCAAGTAGTTCACAGTCTAGTGAAAAGGTCCTGAGTGCAAGACATTTACAGGATGCAACGTCTTTTTAATAATGAAAGTAAAAACCATTAACTTTTCTCAACTTGCAATGCTTTAAAAAAAAGATTTTATTTATTTATTTGAGACAGAGAGTGAGAGAGAGAGTACAAGCAGGGTTGGGAGGCCACAGAGGGGTGGAGAAGAAGCAGACTCCCTGCTGAGCATGGAGTCTGATGAGGGTCTCGATGTGAGGACCCTCAGATCATGACCTGAGCCAAAGGCAAACGCTTAACAGACTGAGTCACCCAGCAACCTTGCAATGTTATTTTTTTCAAAGATGTTATTTATTTATTTGACAGATATCACAAGTAGGGAGAGAGGCAGGCAGAGAGGGAGGAGGAAGCAGGCTCCCTGCTGAGCAGAGAGCCCGATTCGGGGCTCGATCCCAGGACCCTGAGATCATGACCTGAGCAGAAGGCAGAGGCTTTAACCCACTGAGCCACCCAGGTGCCCTTGCAATGTTATTTTTAACAAACTTTAATTTTAAATAGTTTTAGAGTTGCATAAGTTGCAACAATTTTATAGAGTTCCTATATGTCCTGCACCCAGTTTCCTATAGTACATTTGACACAACTGAGGAACCAACAGTGGCACATTACTAGACTCCATTGCTTTTTTTGGAATTTCCTTAGTTTTATCTACCATCCTTTTTCTGTTCCTGGATTTCACCCATGATACCACATCACATTTAGTCACCATGCTTGGACTTCCTGCACGGTGATAGTTTCTTAGACATTGCTTCTTTTTGGTGACCTTGACAGTTTTAAGGAGTGTTGACCAGGTATTTCTCCCTCAATTTGGATATATATGATGTTTTTCTCCTGGTTAGATAGAGGTTATCGGGTTTGCCAAGGAAGATCACAGATAAAATGCCATTCTCATTACATCATGTTAAGAGTAGTTGCGATTAATGTAACTTAATTCATGCTAAATTGGTCACCTGATTGAGGTTTGCTAGGTTTCTCCATTGCAAAGTTCGTCTTCTTATAATCTCCTTCCCATACTATATTCTTTACTTTTTATAAAAGAGTTTATTTATTTATTTGAGAGTGAGAGAGAGAGCATGAGCAGGCAAAGGGGCAGAGGGAGAGGGACAAGTAGATTCCCCTCTGAGCAGGAGGCCCACACGAGGCTTGACCCCTGGACCATGACCTGAGCGAACGTAGACGCTTAGCTGACTGAGCCAGTCAGGTGCCCACCACACCATATTCTTTAAAATGAAGTCGCTGTGTATCCCTTGCTTCAGGGGGATGACGCCGCACTTCAGAGGGTGGGATAGCAACAAAAGTTACTTGAAGTTCTCCTTCTGCACAGGAGATTAAAATAATTAACTTTTGTATGGAGTTTTACATTAATAAAGCTCTTTTAAATACATTATTTTATGGTCTTTGCTATGAAAGAGTTTGAAGTCAGGTTTGGGAGATCAGTCCCACAGAGGAAAAGTTAATGAATTAGGACAACATTTTAAGAAATCTAATTTTGTACACTCATGCTCATAGCAGCATTATTCACAATAGCCGAAAGATGCAAGCAACCCAAATGTCCACTGACAGGTGAATGAAGAAGCAAAATGTGGTATATGATACAATGGAATATTGTTCTGCCTTAAAAAGGAAAGGAAAGAAAGTTCTGTCCAATGCTACAATGTAGATGAATCTTGAAGATCTTTTCAGTGAAATAAGTCAGTCACAAAAAGACAAGTGCCATATGATTCCACTTATATGAGTTACCTAGAAGAGTCACATTCATAGAGACACAAAGTAGAAGCATGATTATCAGGGGCTGGGGAGAGGGGAAATAGCTGTTGTTTAATGGATGTGGAGTTTCAGTTTTGCAAGATGGAGTGTATAACATTGTGAGTGTACACTTTAAGTGTACATTTTAAGTACACTTAAAAATGGCTGAGATATTATATTTTATGGTATGTGTATTTTACCATAATAAAATATTACTAAAAATATTATTTTGAATAGAAGGGTTTTTTTTAAAATAACTAGCCCCCCTGCTTGACCCACAGTTATACTGTAAATCAGGGGCTGTACAGTGGTACCCTATATCATTTTTTTTAAAATATGAATTGCCAGCATTTAAAAATCAGGAAGTTATACATAATAAGCAAGCTTTTGAATTCTTTAAAAAATGGGATGATCTAGCAACAGAAGTCCAAGGGTGTCACATGGCAACAATCAGCTGAAGCTAAGTAGCAGTCCAAGACTTTAGACAGGTCATTCAACATTTGCTATGTTACACCTTGTACATTCCATTGATCTGCACAGCCAGTGAGCACCTTGGGTGGGGTGAAGCTTGCTTCCCACTACAGGGAAAGCTAGTCAGTATAACGCATATCCCAGCCACTGTTCAAGGGTGAACATGAGGTCCTTTGTCACAAGGAAGCTGAATTCTAGGACTTGTGATTGAGCAAACAGAAAAGCACAATTTGCTTTCTCCTGCCACCCAGGAACAGGATACATAAAGATCCAAGAGATTTGACATCATCTTGGGACCACAGTGGGAGACCTGGCCGACAAGAAAGCCAAGGAAGAATCACCAAGACAAGCAAGATATAAAGGAGCCCCTACCCTGGATCATTTGGATCTAATAATTCCCTGTTTGGCTTCAACCAGCTGGGGTTGGGTTTTTGGTCACTGGTAACAGGAAGGATCCTAACATAGTTGCCAGTGAACTTGACCCTGCTAAATTTTGATGGTCTCTGCTCTAACCACCATCTTTCTGCAAGTATTTTAAATTCCTTTTAAGGAATGCCGGTGTGGCTCAGTCAGTTGAGCCACAGCCTTTGACTCAGGTCATGATCCTAGGGTTGTGGGATAGAGTCCCGCATTGGGCTCCTTGCTCAATGGGGAGCCTGTTTCTCTCTCTGCCTCTGCCTGCCACTCTGTCTGCTTGTGCTCTTTCTCTCTGACAAATAAATACACAAATAAATAAAATCTTAAAAAAATAAATTTCTTTTAAGACAGATCGGTCTAGGGGTGCCTGGATGGCTTAGTTGGTTAAGGGTCTGCCTTTGGCTCAGGCCATGATCCTGGAGTCCTAGGATGGAGTCGCACCTTGGGCTCCCTGCTAAGCATGGAGTCTTCATCTCCATCTGACATCCTCCTTCTCATGCTCATTCGATTTCTCTCAAATAAATAAATAAAATCTTTAAACACACACACACACACACACACACACACACAGGGGTGCCTGGGTGGCTCAGTGGGTTAAAGCCTCTGCCTTCAGCTCAGGTCATGATCCCAGTGTCCTGAGATTGAGTCCTGCATCGGTCTCTCTGCTCAGCAGGGAGTCTGCTTCCTCCTCTTTCTCTCTCTCTGCCTGCCTCTCTGCCTACTTGTGATCACTGTCAAATAAATAAATAAAATCTTAAAAAAAAAAACAACAGACAGATTGGTCTAGTAACAATAGTGATAGAATTTAGTTAACCTGAAAAAGACTTTCCCAATATTTATACATTCTGGTATAAAATCTAATGGTGTGCATTATACCTCTCCTTTTTGTACACATCTTTAAAGAGGAAATTCAATCTTCCAATTTTAAGAAATGCAAATGTGAGGCAATAATTCATCAACCCAAGGATTTTCTTTGTAATAGAAAATGTTTTTAAAGGGGGAGAAGTAGGGATTTTTATAATTATTAAAAGATAAAAAGCAAAATTATTTTTTAAGCTATAAGGCATTGGAAACATTTCGTATTACGATATGCCATTATTAAGCATCCTCTATCTGATTGTTAGAAATTATTCATTTCCTCAAAGATAGAGAATAAATTGGTTGGGGATGCAATCTTGTCGTATGCACTTTCTTTGCTCAAGGCAAACACTGAGCATTTGAGAGCTATGAGACTGCTTCTGCATTTGAGTTTGCTAGCTCTTGGGGCTGCCTATGTTTCTGTCACTGCTGTAGAAAGTCCCATGAACAGACTGGTGGCAGAGACCTTGACACTGCTCTCCACTCATCGAACTCTGCTGATAGGTGACGGGGTAATTTTCTTTTTGATTCCTGCAGTCTTTAAAAAACATGGGTAATCATTGGCAGTGGCTAATTTTTAAAGATCTGTTATTAATAATGAAATTATGAGTGTTAGTAATATATAACGCATAGCCATGTTACTAGGAAATGTTATATTAAAGTTATGAATCTTAAAATACATTAAAAATGAATGTATTTCTTTTCCTTTTCAGAACCTGATGATTCCTACTCCTGAAAATAAAAATGTAAGTTAAATTGTTATTTGACAAAATGATTGCATGAATCAGTTTTGTATTTTAAGCTACAAAGCATTAGTTAACATTGGGATGATTTAATTTGACCTATTTTGTTTTTATGTGTGCGGATGTGAATGTATGTGCTTTTGAATATTAGGAATGGTGTTAGGAATGACTCTACCATATTAAGTAGAATCCATCAGGCAAGTGCATCAGGCCCTTTTCTGATGTTGTCAGTTCTACATCTCAAAGAGCCTCATGTCAAGCGTTCTTTCCAGAAAAATTCCACATTGGGTGAGAGGTGCCTCCTAGTCTCCATTCACCTCTATCTATGGCTTTCCTCACTTTGAAGTCTTTCTGTAAGTACCAGCAACTTAGGGTTATATTTTTAGAATTATGGTCAGTAGACATTAAAATATACAGTGAAGTCTCATATTAATAGTCATTTCTTTTTTTTTTAAATCTTTTTTTTTAAGATTTTTTTTTATTTATTTATTTGAGAGAGAGACAGTGAAAGAGAGCATGAGCAAGGAGAAGGTCAGAGGGAGAAGCAGACTCCCCATGGAGCTGGGAGCCCGATGTGGGACTCGATCCCAGGACTCCAGGATCATGACCTGAGCCGAAGGCAGTCGTCCAACCAACTGAGCCACCCAGGCGTCCCTTAATAGTCATTTCTTAAATGATTTTAACTCTAATGGAAATATATACCTTTGGAGTATGTCATGGTCATTTTAAAATGTAAAAGATGTGATATCATTAGTTTAAATAGAATAAAATTACCACTTAGAACTGTCAGAGGAAACTCTGATATGAGGTAAATCAGTAATGTAGTTGCATTATACTTCTTAAACACTTTATTTCTCATTAAACATTTAATTTATATCATTTGTCAAACTCCTCAATAATTATATAAATGTCATTTACTTACTGAAATTATAGCTCAGGGCGCCTGGGTGGCTCAGTTGTTTAATCAGCTGCCTTCGGCTCAGGACATGATCTCAAGGTCCTGGGATCAAGCCCCACATCGTGGTCCCTGATCAGGAAGGAGTCTGCTTCTCCCTCTCTCTCGACCCCCACCCCACTTGTGCTCTTTCTCTGTCTCTCAAATAAATAAATAATTTTTTTTTTTTTAAAGGAAGAAATCATAGGTCAGTATGAGGTGGTTTCCCACCTGGAAAAGAAACAAGGAAAATACTCTTGGGAGAAAGGAACTTGTGTAAACTCCACAAAACAAAGTCCAACTTTTTGCACCAAATTTTTATAGCTTGTTTTATTTATATTTTTAAAAATTTTCTTCATTTAGCACCAACTGTGCATCGAAGAAGTCTTTCAGGGTATAGACATATTAAAGAACCAAACTGCACAAGCAGCGGCTGTGGATAAACTATTCCGAAATTTGTCTTTCATAAAAGCACATATAGACAGCCAAAAAGTAAGTTAAAGATATTTGGTGGAAACTTAAGTATATTTTTCTAGCTGGGGCTGTTTTGACAAGAACTGACAGTTTTCCTACAATACCTCTTGTCTGCTCTTTTCACAGAAAAAATGTGGAGGAGAAAGATGGAGAGTAAAAAAGTTCCTAGACTACCTGCAAGTGTTTCTTGGTGTCATAAACACTGAGTGGACAACAGAAAGTTGAGACAAAACTGACTTATTTTAGTGAAAGATTTTGGAGGAGAAGAAAAATGTTTTCTTTTGGAATGAGAATGAGGGCCAAGCAACTGTTGGGGGGGGTGCTTAACGATCGGTCGTAGACTTAAACTTCAGAGGCAAAGTAGATATTTCGGGCAACCTACTACTTCACCTCCTCACACAAGCAGAAGGCATAAAAATAAAATGTTAGAGACATATTTCAGATATCCGATCATGGAAGTATTTTCCTCCAGTTTGCTCCAGGCAAAATAAATATGTACTTTAACCTTATTTAACACAACATTCTGTAAAATGTCTGTTAACTTAATATTTATTTATGAAACAATTAAGAATTTGATAAATTAATATTTATATCAGATCATGCTATGTTCCAATAAAACAAAAATAAACAACTCTGATTCAGTTTGTTGCTGGTCTCTGTCCTACTCTCTTTTTTTTTTTTAAGATTTATGTATTTATTTGAGACAGAGCATGAGCTGGGGAAGGACAGGGAGACAGAACATCCAAGTAGACTCCAGCTGAGCCCAGAGCCCGACACAGGGCTTGATCTCACTACCCACGAGATCAGGACATGGGCCGAAACCAAGTCTAGCACTTAACTAACTAAGCCACCCAGCCATCTCTGTCTTACTCTTGAAGTGAGCACAGTCTGGGTGAAAACACACTGAGTTTGGAGGGAGAGTCTGCATCTGTGCTGGCTGAGCATTCCTGTCTCCCTGGTGACAGAGGTCGCAGGTTTGCTAGGCAAACCACAGGCGGAAGTGATCCAGTAGGCCTTAGTGTGGATGTGGGCAGCAGGGGCTGAGCATGGTTTCCTCGACACAGTGTACCAGAACCTGGGAGGATGCGTGTTAAATGGTAGGTGACAAATGAATGAATGAAACTTCCAGGACTGGCTGGAGAATTAAAATGACTTTCAAGGATCTTCCTGGGAGGAGGAGAGTGTAAAAGTCTGTAACTAGGTCTCTTCCTGGCCAGTGAGAAGAATTTGGCAGACCAATCCCACTGCTGGTTCAGGGAGGGAGGCAGGAACCCTCTTGGTGGAGCCCAGAGCACGATGGCCTGGGAGAGTTCTTCCTCATCTCACTGAAAAGCTGGTAGGCAGTTATATTCAGAAGACTGGGTTCTAGAGGATTCCATCATCCTGTATTCCCAGTCATAGAGCAGCAGCAGTTCAGTCTGCCTGCCTATGACAATCAGTACCATAACCGAAGGTTCTTCTGCTTGAGGAAATTTCTCAAGGATCCAGAAAGTACGTTCTTTAAAATAGATTTTTAAACTGAGATAAAACTGGAGGAGAGATCCAATAAGAATATTCAACTATGCCATTGACTCCTTCATTCATTTACTGATCACAGGGTCTACACTGCGTGCTGGGATACAGTTGCAGGTGTAGGCTGGAGGTTCTTACCGATGGGTGCCATTACCCCATGCATTATCTGCATGGATTGTATGGGTCACACCTGTTTGTTTGTGTTAAACAACCACTCTGCTGTGTCTGGGCACAGGACAGGAGGCAGAGTAGTCAGACATAGAGTCTCAGGTCAGAGAATACAAGACCTTCCGTGAAAGAAGACAAGTTTTCCTTCTAGCACAAACCAGGCATGGTGGTTAACGCTCTGTCATGGCCCAAACCCCCAACTGTGCGTCCACCAAGCCCTGAGAGTTGGAGCCAAGCCGAGGAAGATGGGTCAGCACAGTACTGTGCTGACTGCTCTAGAAACTGACAGGAAACAGGAAACTCGATTTGTAAAGAGACTGAATGTCAACTTAATTCCATTCAGCAAATATTTATTGAGCTCCCAACTGGTCCAGGACTGTTTTAGGGACTAGGGTCTATCATGAATAAAGCAGACAACATTCCCTGCCCTTGTAGACTTATATTCTCTCTCAAAAAAAAGTTATTTTTCCACTTCTTTATGAAAGTCCAATACAGTGCAGGTGGATTTAAGACTGGAATAGCCTGTCTGAAATCCCACTCATAAACTCTTACCAATCTACCAGGGCTCAGAGAAGCTAAAAGCAATCTGCACTGTATACAATCAACCCAAATGCGACTTCTTAGATGTACCAAGGGTTTTATTTTTTTTTTTAAAGATTTTATTTATTTATTTGACAGAGAGAGATCACAAGTAGACAGAGAGGCAGGCACAGAGAGAGAGAGAGAGGGAAGCAGACTCCTTGCAGAGCAGAGAGCCCGATGCGGGACTCGATCCCAGGACCCTGAGATCATGACCTGAGTCGAAGGCAGCGGCTTAACCCACTGAGCCACCCAGGCGCCCCACGTACCAAGGGTTTTAAAGGCAGAAACTATGATCCTCAAACTGATTCTACTTTCCCTGTAGAGGGAAAAACATCCAGATGGCCTCTGGCAGATCACATCCACTGCACCCTCACCCAAACCTACTGATCGTGGGGTTCCAGAACCCAGGGTATCGGGGGTGAGGAATGCAGCCTCCAGGTAATAGGACTACCTTTCTAAGCCTTATTTTTCCTCTCAAAAGCTTATCCCAACAACAGGACAGCCACTCACTCTATCTTGGGGATGTCACTGTGACCCCAGGTAGAGGAGCCAGTGTGAGTGAATAGGCTGAGTTTTGGAGGGACACAGAGGACCCTTCCCAAAGAACATCTCAAAGTAATGGGTCCAAGGGGCGCCTGGGTGGCTCAGTGGGTTAAAGCCTCTGCCTTAGGCTCAGGTCATGATCCCGGGGTCCTGGGATCGGGCCCCGCATTGGGCTCTCTGCTCAGTGGAGAGCCTGCTTCACCTTCTCCCTCTTCTGCTCCCCGTGCTTGTGCTCTCTCTGCCAAATAAATAAATAAATAAATTATTTTAAAAATTAAAAATTTTTTTAAAAAACCACACCAAAAAAAAATCCAAGAATATGTATTTCTGAGCCCCACACTGGATCTATGTCTGGCTCTGTGCTCAGTGTGGAATCTGCTGGAGATTCTCTCCCTCCCCCTCTGTTCTTCCCCCACTCTACCTCTGTCACACACATGCACCTGCACACTCTCTCTCATAAATAAATAAATAAATAAATAAATAAAATGTGTTTGCTTTTTTTTTTTTAAGAGAAAAGTCTGAGTATGTCCTTTACCAGTGCATGGTTATTCTGATGAATGGTCTAGGGCCCTTTGGTAAAGGATTGAAGAAAGAAAGCTTACTCCATGAAGTAGGATTCTAGGATCCCTCCCATTTAATGAATGGTTACTGGAATCTGGGAAATGGATGAAAGGTCTGATTTTCCATTGTGATGGCTCTTGCACACCTCAACCATAAGCTTTTGATTGTATCTAACTACCCATACACTGAATAGCATGTTGATCAATTATCCACCTCTCTTGCCTCTTGAAATGCTTTACTATATTAGCCACCACTATAAATCCAAAGGTCAAAGGGACTTTATATAGGCTGACTGCTCGTTGTAGTAATTATGACCACTTTGGCCTCTGCCTTTCCAGGGATTCCATCTTGCCAACTGATTATCGGGGAGCCCATGTCAATGGCAGCATCCCCCACCTTCAACCCAGCTTATGGAGAACTTCTACTACCAACCTTTGCAATGATGCCTGTTTCTCCTCACTAAGGCATCTTGTGCTATGGTAGCGAAAGGAGTGTTTTCTGTGACCTACAGAGAACATGGCCAGAGTGGGTACTCAGACCATATACAATACATCTATCTAGTATTCCTACTTCCTGAGCAATCTGCCCTCATCTTCAACACGATGGAAAGGAAGTTCTGGCATCTCCATTTCATCTTCTGTAGGCTTCTAAGAGACATTCCAGTAAACTGTTAGGATAAGCTCTCGGTGTTCTTGACAAAACATTAAATCCTGCATCATAGTGAGTAGCCCCCCATCAATGAATTCAACTCTATCTACTCAATTCTTTATTCCTCTGGACTAACAGGATCCACTTGGCATTGGATTCTGACAGTACATATCTGTAAGCTCCCACACACCTGAATGTCAGCTGGGAAGCTAATGCCTCTCACCTTCAAACACACCTTCTATACTCTAGTAGAACTGGGACCCTGTGAACAAGGTTCTCTTTTGTCAGCTGATTCTCTGTTAGTATCTGTCAGTAGGGGGCGCTTAGACTAGGAGGCTGGAGGAAGAAGGGACTTGCTCATTCCTGTTTGCCTACTATTCCTTGTTTTCCCCTTTGATTCCTGTCATTTACATTCCTAATCCTAATCTTAGTGCTACCCTGGCAGCAGCAGTTCACTCCAGTAGGAGCAATCGGTTACAGTTTGTAGTTTTGCCAACATTCATTCAAAAACCTTAGAGTATTTCATCCCCCCTCCAAGACCCCGGCACCACTCAACCAGCACTTTTCCCCCCAGAGATCTGGATCCTATTACCATCTGCCCCTTTTCTGAGCTCAGAAACACCACCAGCTGCCGATCTTTGATCTTCAGGTCTGGGAGTTCCTTCCCTTAAGGTTGTATGTTTTAATAATTCTAACCTCTTCCCTTTGATCTCCAGGAATAGGGGCAATAGTGGCTTCCCACAAATCACCACCTTCATAATACCTTATTGCTCCCTTTCTGCCTCTCCAGTCATCCAATACTTGCTTAACAATTATTTATATTCAATTCTCTCTATTGAAATAGCTGGCATAGCTTCTGTCTTCTGATTGGGCCCTAATTGATACAAACATTCTGAGCTCTAAATCTGATTGCTGACCTGCAGATAGTGGGGAGTGTGAAGAGGAGAAAAAATATCATCTTGGGAGGCACCTGTATCAAGAGAAATAATTTTTCTCTCTTTAAGCAAGGAGGAAATAGTCCACTTTGGCAAGGGGGAAAGGGCTGCTACTTCCATTTAAGGAGAACTCAGAAGAATTTGGGGTTTCAAGAGTCTCAGGTTTTCTCACCCATGTGTTCCTTTCCCAGGTCTCATGGTCCCACACTCTTGCTATAAGGTCCTACGCTTTGTCAGAGGAATGCCAAAGGTGCACAACTATTCTCCTTTGAAGCTCTACTAAGACCTACAAATGATCAGACCCTGAGCATAATTCTCAGCTCAGTCTGCCCTGTGGCTGCAAGAGATAAAGTTCTCCATTTCTTAAAGTTTATTTATTTGGTAATTCCTACACCCAATGTGGTGTAATTTCATGACTCCAAGATTGAGAGTCGCATGCTCTTCTGACTGAGCCACTCAAGTGCACAAGGGGTCTCTTTTAGAGTTGCCATGGAAGTCTGCTAGCATTCAGAGTGCACTTTAAATCGGAATTAGATTTTTCTGAGCCTAACACTCTTTTTTGGTAAGGTCTCCAGGGCTATCAGAAGAGTCATTGTGCTTTGCAGTTGCAATTGGATTGCAATTAACATAGCTCCCATATATCTCACCCACTTCGTCTTCCATTGCTTTGCTCCCCATCTGCACCTTATCCAAATTAATCAATTAAAAGCTTTAAAAAAAAAAACCCTCCAAAGCCACTGCATGCTATAAGCCAGTCTGCATAGCATCAGCAATAGGTTCCTATTATTTCAGAGAAGTGAGCAATTAAACTTCAAAATTTCATTTCAAGGGTTTGTTACATCTGATACCAACTGTCCATAGCCGGGGATTCCTCAGAAAGCAGAGCCTGAAGCAAGCATTAAAGAATGAACACTTAATTTGGGAGTTATAAGCTTATATTGGTTAGGTTGAGGGAAAGAGGGAGGTGAGGCAAGAAAGACATGCAGCAGTATGGTGTGATACATTAGGGTACTGGCCCCAACTTCACACCAAGGTGTGAGCAAGCATAGCAAATCTCTCTGCAGGTACATGTGCTTATCCCAGGGAATTTCTGCAGGAGTGCTGAAAGAAGGCAGAACAGCACAGAGAAAGGGCAAAGGAGAAGGGAATTCATATGCCAGGCTCCCTTTTGTCTGCCACATCCTATTAGTCAAATTCACCTCTGTTGCATTATTGGCAATGTCATTAATAGCCACTTGGGAGTCAACCTTCATTCCACATAGTGTGGCATTTCAACTGTGCCTGGAAGCATAAGGGTGACTTGGTGTGAGTGAGATGCTGACCAAGAGAGAGGAAAGAGAAAGTGGAGGAAATCTGAGAAGGCACACAAACATGTGCCCCATGCAAATTTAAATTCTAAAAACTGATGCAAGAATACAAAGGGTTCTATAACCATTACGATAATTGAATTAATCATTTAAAATATTCCCACAAAGAATACACAAAGCCTAGATAGTTTTATGGGTGAGTCCTTCCAAACTTTCAAATTAGATGTAATTCGAAACATGTAAACTCATACAGAAAATAAACAAAACACAGTATTTTCCAACTCATTTTGAGAGGCTAATACATATTAGTAAAACCAGAGGGAGGCATCACCAAAAAAAAAAGAAAATTATGATGCTATAGTCACTCATGAACATGGATGTAAAAAATGTAAAGAAAATGTTATCGATCCAAATTCAGAATGTATAAGAAGATATATATAACATGCGGGATGCCTGGCTGGTTCAGTCAGCTAAGTGGTGACTCTTGAGGTTGTGGGATCGAGCCCTGCATCAGGCTCTGCACTGGGCATGGAGCCTGCTTGAGATTCTCTCTTGCCCTCTCCCTCTGCCCCTCCCATAAATAAACAGATAAACAAATAAATAAAGCCAGGAACCAATGCAAGAATGTGCAGGACCACTGTATGTGCACAGCACACTCCCAGGGAGCACATTTTACATCATAGACATTGTGGATTTGAATATGTATCATGATAATTTCCTACCAGATGGAAGTAAAGGGTATTGAGGAAGAAGCTTCTTTTTCCAATTTGCACAGTCTTTATAGGGGTTACTGGTGACCGTGGATAATGTTAACTCCATTTTGTTTAAAAACTGTGACTGCAGGTACTAGCCTTTGCAACAAGAGTATAATTATACAAATATATATAAGGATTGTAACAGAAAAAACAAAATTCACATACAGACACAAATGTTTGTGTGTATATATATATTTGTGTATATACACAAACATTTGTGTGTGCATATATATACACATACATATGTATATATATATATATATATATATATATATGCATATATATATACAGATGATGCAAAATGACAAAAATAAAACCCAAAAGGACATAGGGGTAGTAAATGATTATAAGTAATAAGAGATTATCAAACTAGGGGCTCCTGGGTGGCTCAGTCCTTCTGTGTCTGCCTTTGGCTCAGGTCATGATCCCACGGTCCTGGGACTGAGCCCCACATCAGGCGCCCTGCTCAGTGGAGAGTCTGCTTCTCCTTCTCCCCCTCCCCCTGCTTGTACTCCCTCTCTCACCGTCTCTCTTGCTATCAGATAAATAAATAAAATCTTAAAAAAATAATTTATCAAATGCTTGATCAATATACAGAATTGATTACATTGTTACACATCACGAACAAATAGAAATAAATCTTAAAGAAGATATCATTTATAACACTTAGAAAACTATAAGGTGCCAAAGAATAAATTTAACAAAATGTGAAAAACTTTACTGAAAGTTGATTTAAAGCTTTATTGAAATAATTTTAAAAGGACCTCAACAAACACAGACACCCACCATGATCATGGATACAAAAAGTCAATACAATAATTTGGAACCTGATCTATAAATTCAATACAAAACCTATCAAAATCCCAACAGTTTTTTTCATGGTACTTACAAAGCTGATTCTACAATGTACATGGGGGGGCGCCTGGGTGGCTCAGCGGGTTAAGCCTCTGCCTTCGGCTCAGGTCATGATCTCAGGGTCCTGGGATTGAGCCCTGCATCAGGCTCTCTGCTTGGAGGGGAGCCTGCTTCCCCCTCTCTCTCTGCCTGCCTCTCAGCCTACTTGTGATCTCTTTCTCTCTGTCAAATAAATAAATAAAAATCTTAAAAAAAATGTACATGGAAGAATTAGGGTCCAAGAATAGCTAACACAATCCTAAAGAAGGAGATCAGAGTGGGTGATCTTGCCCCCATGAGATATCAAACTTTATTAAGTCAACAAGATCTTTACATAGGGTAGAGCAGTGGTTCTTAACAAAGAGCAATCCCCCCCCAACCCTTCCCATTCCTGGGAGAACATTTGGCAATTTTTGGTTGTCACAGCTAGAGAGAAAAAAGAGGCGACTGCCATGATCTCATGGGCAGAGGCCAGGAATTCTACTAAACATCCTACATTGCACAGAACAGCCCCTACAGCAAAGAATTATCTCGTATAAAGTGTCAGTAGTGTCAAGGGCAAGAGAGAGAGTGTCAAGGACAGCTAGAGAGAGAGACCAATAGATAATTTTTTTTTTAAAGATGGGATGGGGCGCCTGGGTGGCTCATTTGGTTTGGTGTCCAGCCCTTGATTTCAGCTCAGGACATGATCTTGGGGTCATGAGATGGAGTTCCATGCCAGGCTCCATGTTCAGCAAGGAGTCTGCTTCTCTCTTTCTCTCTCTCTCTCTCTCTCTGCCCCTCCTCCTGATCATGTATGCTTTCTCTCTCTCGAATAAATAAGTAAGTTTTGAGGAAGAAGAAGAAGAAGAAGAAGAAGAAGAAGAAGAAGAAGAAGAAGAGGAGGAGGAGGAGGAGGAGGAGGAGGAGGAGGAGGAGGAGGAGGAAGGAGAAGAAAGGAGGAAGGAGAAGAAGAAGAAGAAGGGCACCATGATTCTTGGTCTTGGGGTCATGAGTTCAAACCCCACACTGGGCATGGAGTTTACTCCAAAAATAAATACATAAATAAGTGAATAAAGAAATAAAGTAAAATAAAAATATGACCTTGGGGTGAACATATCTATCAGGAAACAACTGGAATAATTCTAGAAAACTGTGTAATTTGAGGAAATGTTATTTACTATTTGGGCCATTTTAACAGTGAGAACAGGATGTAGGGAAACCAGGAGGGAAAACGCAATCCTCTAGGCCTAATAACAGGAGCTGTAACAGGAGAGGGATAGTTGGTCAAACTCCAAGACAGAGAGGGCTGTGGGGAAAGGGCCACCGGTAGGAGCTGGGATCTTCAATCAGGGACACAGCTAACTTGCAGCAGCCTTACCAGGAGAGATTTGGGAAGACAAACACCTTGACTTCATTTAGTTCCCACCCTTAGTTTGCCTGTCCAGGATCCTCAAGATCAAACTCACAGGGGAATCCAGGAGAGAAGAAGTCATTACTGTAGTCCAGACAAGTCTGCCCCCCACCCAGGGCCACAGAAAAGTGCAAAGACGTAGATCTAAAGGAGCAAACAAGAGCTCTCCAGAATGAATAGAAGGATTTCATAAATAAAGCCCTCAAAGCACAGATCAGTAAGGAAAAGATAAATATACTCAGCATTCAACAAATCTACTGAGTAAAAGAAAAGTTGTAAGTTAGGACATATATTTGTGTTACGTATAAATGACAAAGGATTCGTTTTCAGAATGAGTAACAAAGTCCTCTTAATAAGAAAAAGATAAGCCCTCAATAAGAAAAAGATAAATAACCCACCAGAAAAAAAAAAAAGGTAAATGACATGAGTGAGCATATTCTCAGAACAGGAAGCACAGATGGCCAATAAACACAAAGAGATGTTCAAAGTTGTTAGTAATCAAGGAAATACAAAATTAAACCACAATGAGATAGCATCTCACACCCACCAGACCGGCAAAAATTTAAAAAGTCCAGATATCACAAGTTTTGCCCAGGATGTGAAGTAAAAGGAATTCTTACACATTGTGTGTGGGACAGTAAAAATTGGTACTCTCGAAATGCAGAGCTAAGGACGTTGAAGACATGTGTACTCTGTGACCCAGAATTTCAACCTGGTATACATTCTAAAGAAATTCTTGCACATGGATATTGAGAGATTTAAGAAAGTCTGCTCATAACAGCACTGGGTTTTCTTTTATCTTTTTTTTTTTTTTTAAGATTTTATTTATTTGAGAGAGAGTGTATGCCAAGTTGGGGGAGGGGCAAAAGGAAAAGCAGGGAGACTGATGCAGGGCTTGATCCTAGGACCCTGGGATCATGACCTGAGCTGAAGGTAGATCCTTAACAGATTGAGCCATTCAGGTGCCCCACCATTGAGTTTTCCTTAACAAATTTTTAAATTAAATTAAACTAAATTTAATTTTTAAGTAATCTCTACATCCAGCATGGGACTTGAACTCACAATTTCAAGATCAAGAGCTAGACACTTTACTGACTGAGCCAGCCAGGTGCCCCATCACATTTTTATTTTATTTATTTATTTTTTTAAAAAGTATTTATTTATTTATGCTCTTTAAAAAATAAATTTTTAAAACTTTAAAAAATAAATTTATTTTGAGAGAGAGTGAGAGAGCACAAGCAAGGGGGGAGCACCAGAGGGAGAGGGAGAAGCAGGTTCCTTGCCAAACAGGGAGCCTGACATGGGGCTCGATCGCAGGACCCTGGGATCATGACCTAAGATGCCCAACTGACTGAGTCATCCAGGCGCTCCCAAATTTTTTTATTTTAAAATAATTTTAGATTTACAGAAAAATTGTGAAGAGAGTGCAAAGTTCCCATGTACTCCACATCCAATTTCCCCTACTATGAGAACCTTACAACTGGATGGTACATTTGTCACATTAATGAACCAATACTGATATGTTATTGTTAATTAAAGTCTATACTTTATTCAGATTTTATTAGCATTTACCTAACATCCTTTTAGCATCACTGTTTTTAATAGCTAAAACTGGGGAAAAAAAGGAAATGCCTGTCAGTATAAAATAGATAATTCTAATTTAGTTATTCATTGGGTTTGCAGTAAAGTAAATGAATGTATAGCTATTTGGGTCCAGACAGATGAGTCCGAAAACATTTTGTTGAACAGTAAATGCAAGTCTTAAATATACTCCTCTAAAGATTCCATTTATAAAAGGGTAAAAAATGGGGCACCTGGGTGGCTTGTTGTGTTAAGTGTCTGACTTTTGGTTTCAGCTCAGGTCCTGATCTCAGGGTTGTGAGATTGAGCCCCATGTAAGACTCCAAACTGAGTACAGAATCTGCTTGAGACTCTCTTCCTCACCCTCTGCCCCTCCCCTACTCTCTCTAAAATAAATGAATAAATATATTTTTTAAAAGGCCAAAAATGGGCAAAATAAAATCATATATAATTTAAAGTTATTTACATATGTGATAAAATCATAAAGAATAGCAAAGAAATGATTAACCAAAGAAATCAAGATAGTGGCTGCCTCTGGTGGGGAGGGAGTGGGATATTATGAGAAAGTCACCTCAAGGGATGGGATGATGGACACATGGATTTTTAAAGTTTTGTTATGTTTTAAACTGTACATTTTTGTACATATAATGTTTCATAACAATATTTTAAAAGCTCTTATCCCCTTATTCTTCTCCCCCATAAAACATATTTCCCACATAGTCCTCATCCTCCAGAATTCTGGCTAAAGGGAAAAGGTAATGGGTTCATGTCAGAGCAAACAGGAACCCCAGTCCTCCATGCTCAAACCGAAGAAATGTGATTATGTCTCTTATCATCCTTTCAAACCCCACCACACATCACAGTGCTTCCTGTTTCTCAGAAGCTGAAAAGGTGCTGACATAACGTAATGAGTGGAAAAGAAGACGTTTCCACAGATCCACCCAGAACCCTGGTATCACCCCAGTGGACAGGCAGGACTCTTAGCTACGGTCAGGAGCAAGGCCAAACCCAGGCCCCGCATCAGGGAAGACCCC
The DNA here is from genome assembly GCF_902655055.1 of Lutra lutra. Lineage (NCBI taxonomy): Eukaryota > Metazoa > Chordata > Mammalia > Carnivora > Mustelidae > Lutra > Lutra lutra. The sequence continues at coordinate 71,881,435 of NC_062282.1, read as the reverse complement.
CAAGTTTGAAGATTTGAAGAATAGGTGACAGTCCCTTGCTATAAAAGTGAGCAAGCCTGCCATCATTCGCCCCAAAAGATGCCTTCTGCAAAAGCAAGAGGCAACTTCTTGGCGGGTTCTGGGCACCGCTGGGCCAGTGCCTGGGAAAGTCCCCTCCTGCTAGCACGCTCATGTTCCTCAGAGCCACCCCTCACTTGTCTGCTCACTGGGTGTTTATCCACTCACCCAGCTAACACGGAGTGCTTACAAGGGGCCAGGCACTGTTCTCAGCATTGGCAACACTGTAGGGGGCAGGACGCTGTCCTATTCTAGCAGCATGACACCAACAGAGGGGTCAGACAACAAACAAGCAAAACAACAATAGATTCCAGTAAGTGCTAGCCAGGAAAGAACAGACAAAGGTCGAGATAAACTAATCCAAGGTCAACCATTAGCACAAAAGTCAGGATGCCTGAGTTCAAATTCTGCTTCTATTGCCTACACTTGGGAAGAATTAAAGTCACCTTGGAAGTCATCACTAAACCTACCAAACAGAGTTGGTAGAACATTTATTCTTTCAAAAATCATTTCCTGATCACCTCTAGGTGCCAGGTACTAAGGATGAGTAGTGAAGTTGCCAGGCAAGCTCTTGCCCTCGGGGTGTTTTATCATAGTGGAGAGGGAGTCACTGGATGGCAAGCAAAGGCCATTCCAGATAGTGAGGAGGGCTAGGGACTGGTGTGATAGAGGGAGATTCGGCAGGGACTGGGGAGTAACCTTATGTGTCGGAGAAGGCCTGAGAAGGTAACATTTGAGAGCTAACTGACAAAAAGAAGCCATACATGTGGAAGTCTGGGGTGGGGGAAGGGACAGCTAAACAAAAGGGTGAAAGTCCCAAAGTGGGAATGAACTTGGTGCAGTTGAGAAAGAGTAGGAAGACAGAGGTGGCTGGAACACATGGGCTGTGTGGCAGATGAGGCTAGGGAGGGAAGGGATGGCCTGTGCAGGCCATAGAGATGACTCTGCATTTCTCCTAGTAATGGGAAGTTGCTGATGGTTTAAAGCAGAGAAGGGTCATTACCTGGCCTTACTTCTTAAAAGAACTCTGTGTCTGTGTGGAAAGAGATGAGGTGTTCGTGTTTAATCAGGGAAATAAGTTAGGAAGCTACTGTTCTAGGGGTTGGTGGCTTGAACTTGGGTCTCTGTGTAATATGCGGTGGTGTGGGAAGAGCTGGAGGAGGCAGGACCCAGTCATGCAAGGCTTGTAGTGGATGCCTGATCTGTCTTCTCTCACCCCTGCAGCTCCTTCTGTTTCTTTAGGATCCATACCTCAGCTGCACTTTCTGCAGGAAAAGCCCTCTTAGAATTCTGTTCTCTCTGCAGGTGGTAGGGGCTCTCTGGACCTTGGCTCTCCCAACACCTTCCGCATCATGGCCCTGGAGCCCTCTTGTGTAACACAGAGGTAAGCTGGGCTCTCCCAGGCTCCTGAGACCTGAATGAGTAGGCTCAAACTCATCTTTGCCCACATGCAAGTCCAAAGCCTTTGCCCAGGTGGCTATACATCCCCAAAGGCTTTGCTTTGCATGACAACTGCTGGGGCCCTGCTCCCACTGTGTGGTTCAAACTGACATTCTACCAGCGCTGATCTGATCCTGCATGCCCAAAGAATGCAGCCCTTCCATGGACTCCTGACCACACAACAAAGCTGACCAGCTACACAGATCTCTCTGCAGCAGAAGCCACATCAAACTAAACACTAGTGTTCCTGTTCTTTCAATACCTGTGGTCACCCCACCGTGGGGGATTTTCCTCTTCACTCCACTTCGCATTCCCCTTCTCTCCAGCCTTGTGCCATCTTGACAGCTCCTCCTTCCTCCTCACCCAGTTCCAGTTCATTTCTAATACAGAACAATTTCTGGAACCCCTTTGCGACCTCTCAGTTCGTTGCTCACCTAGGGACTCACGTTCTTAGCTCTCCACCCCCCTCTACTGGCTATTCCAGGTATTCCCCCAAGGATTCCTACTAACGCGGAATTCTGGAATTGGCTGCAAGGCTGCCATTGAAGCCCTAGTACACACAGCAGTTCTTTGAGTTTAACGTGCTTAAAACATACCAGAAAAAAACAAATGAAGCCTGGGTGATGGAAGTCAAGGTCTATTTACTGTCCCCTGGCTGAGGCACGGTTTTCTGGGGTTTTGAGATGCCCCAACACCGCCCTCTGGTGGCTGACAGAAGTTAAGAACTAACTGTCGGACCTCAAAGGCGAAATCACCAGGCTTCCCAAACTTACCCTCCCAGCAGGCCATCCACCAGGTGAGGACAGAGTCAAGTCTTTGGACTTAGTTCTGTCTTCGACAAAGAAGTCGTTAATTTCTGGGTGTCTATCCAGTTGACTCTCGGGAGTGGCCTGAGTCCAGTCAAGGAGAGAAGTCAGGTGGGACCCTGAGCTGGGAAGGTGTGGAGGATCTAGAGAGCATCCACCCTTGGTCTCAAGTCCTTCTCTTGACCATTCAGTGCCTCACAGTTTCTTCCTTCCCATGCTAAACATTTTCCCAATGGGCAGCAAGAACAAACCCAGGGGATGAGGGTGACTCTGGCCAATGTTTGGGGACCAAATGGATAACAGAATTAGAATTGTGCCAAAATGCTGTTTTTTATCTCCTCGTCCCTCCTGCCTATATCAGCGTTAGCTCTGGGGGAGAGGGGCCATCTTACTCATCCCTCATACCCTAGCATGGCACTGCCAAATCGTAAATAACGGAAGAATGAATGAGTGTAATCACTGTGGCTCGTTCATGCCCTCCTGCCTTCTCCCCCTGCTCCCGGACCACAGCAGGCCATGGCTCTGAAAATAGCTTCCCTATCAACTACCTCTTTCATTCTCCCACTTCCAGCCCCCAGGTTACAGTTTCTGTGGGTCCTGTCTGGCCCTGGTCCCAGATATCTGCTCTTGTTGTCAGAGCACTGGGCTAGGAGTCAGGAGTTCCAGCTCTGTCATCAATGAGCTCTTTGAGTCTCTCATGGCCCCATCTGTGAACTGAGATGGGGGTTCTGTCTTGGCCCCAGGAAGTAAGTGTGATGGGAAAGAATCTAACCTTACCTAGGATATAGTGTCCTGACCCCGAGTTGCAGTTCTCTCTCACTCTCTTTTTGATATCAAAAGTGTTACATGTATGATGTAATACATATCTATATATATGATATAAGACAAAATCCTCCCAGAAGTATCATCTGTCAGATGGGGACATGTTGTTAATTTATAGCCTTGATGTCATTCAGTCCTCACACCAACCCTGCCAGGTGGGGCACTTTTATTGTCTGTGTTTCATCGATGCTCAGAACGGTGAGGATTAGAGAGGCCATGGAACTTGCTCAAGGTCACAGAATTTGTGAATGGTAGGTTGGGTGGGATACACCATGAGGACAAAAGATTCAGTGCTGGGAGAGCACTGGGGAAAGAATGGAAAGTTCCTTCAAATGTTCAGTCTTATCATGAGATAGCTGGCTGTGTGTTTTCTGTGATGCTGGTTGTGCCTACAAAAGGTAAAGAGTGCTAAATGTAACCAGCCATAGGAGGATTTCTCAGCTGGGTGAAGGGAGTTCCAGCTTTGGATCTCACGGCTACCATTCACATAACTCTGGGTTACAAAACTGCCCATTTCTTTGTCCCTGGATCCTATGCTCCTCAAGGGTAGCTTTACTGAGATATAATTAACATAGGAGAAACTGGACCCAAGGTGTACAATTTATTACGTTTAGAATATGTATGCATCCATGAAATCATCACCATGACCAAGATAGTGAACAGATCAATTAGCTCTCCTCACCCTCAGGCAATCACTGATTGGTTTTCTGTTACTATGGATTAGTTTACATTTTCTAGAATTTTATAAAAGTGGGATGATACTCAGCCTGATTTCTTTGACACAGTGGAATTATCTTGAGATTGATCCATATTGTTGCCATGTATCAATAGTTTATTCCTTATGTGACCTATTTTATTTTTAAATTAACCAACAGTGAAAATAAGAACTTTGATGAACAGTTCTATGCTTATAATGCACGTATAGGTTTGTGGAACCACCAAACACAATCAGGATACAGAATAAAAACTCTCGAGTGCTATCCACTGGGAGCTGTACTTCTGTCCACCCCGGGGCCCCTGGGAGCTACTGATCTAATCTCCATCAACATAGTTTTGTCTTTCTGAGAGTGTCACATTGATGGAATCAGGCAGTAGGTAGGTAGCCTTTTGAAACTGGCTGCTTTTGCTCAGCATAATGACTTAGAAATTCATTCAGATTGTGTTGTGCTCCTTTTTTTTTCTGAGTAGTTTTCATTGCTTGGATGTGTACGTCTGTTTATTCATTCACTCACTGAATATCTGAGCTGCTGCTAATATTTGACAATTATCAATAGAGCTGCTATAAATATTCATTTAATATACATCTTCAGCTCTCCAGGACAAATACCTAGGAGTAGGTTTACTGCACCCTATAGTAAGTGGGTGTTTGACTATAAAAAACTGCCAAATTGTTTTCCAAAGTGGTGTATAGTTTTGTATTTCTATCCACTGTGTCTGAGAATTGCAGTTGCTTTATCTCCCCACCAGAACTTCGTTTTGCCAATATTTTCTATCTTATCCATTCTATTAGACATGGAGTGGTATCTCATCACAGTACATTTGCACTTACCTAATGGCTAATGATACCAAAACATTTGCATTTGGTGTAATTATTAATATATTATGGCTTAGGTCTGCCATTTCACTTTTTGTTCTCTGTTTATTCTCTCTCATTTCTTTGTTTTCTGTTTTCAGCCTTCTGAGTTCTTTATATATTTTAGATATGTCCTTTATCCAATATAGCATTTTAAAAAAATATTTTATTTATTTATTCGTTTGAGAGGGAGAAAGAGAGAGCACCAGCAGGGGGCGAGTCAGAGGCAGAGGGAGAAGCCAACTCCCCCACTGAGCAGGGAGCCCAAAGTGGACTCGATCCCATGAACCCGGGCCCAGGAACCCAGGATGGTGACCCGAGCAGAAGGCAGATGCTTAACCTGAGCCACCCAGGTGTCCCTATCCAATATAGGATTTGCAAATACTTTGAAGTCTATGGCTTGACTATCCATTTTCTTGATGATGTCTCTTCTGAAAAGCAGTTTTACATTTTGAAGCCTAGTTTTTTTTTTTTTCCTCAGAACTTTTCTGCAGTGCTTGACAGCACTGATCACCTTTTTTTTTTTTTAAGATTATTTATTTATTTATTTCACAGGCAGAGATCACCAGTAGGCAGAGAGGCAGGCAGAGAGAGAGAGAGAGGAGGAAGCAGGCTCCCTGTGGAGCAGAGAGCCCGACGCAGGGCTCAATCCCGGAACCCTGAGATCATGACCTGAGCTGAAGGCAGAGGCTTTAACCCACTGCGCCATCCAGGTGCCCCTTTTGAAGCCTAGTTTAACTTTTCATTTATGGATTGTGCTTTTGCGTCGTAACTCAGAATGCTTCGCTTAGCTCAAGGTTACAAAGATACCCTTCTATGTTTGCTTCTAAACATTTTACAGCTTCAGCTCTTACATTTATGTCTTTTATCCATTTTGAGTTAATTTTTGTGTGTGATGTGAGGCAAGTGTATAGATTCTTCATTTTGCATGAGGATATTCCCAGCACCATTTGTAGAAAATACAACTGAATTGCCTTGGCATCTTGATTGAATATGAATTGACTATTGGGGTGCCTGCGTGGTGCAGTTGTTTAGGCATCCAACTCTTGGTTTTGGCTCTGGTCCTGATCTCAGGGTCATGAGATCGAGCCCCAAGTTGGGCTCCATGCTCAGACTCTCAGACAGCTGTGCTTCAGACTCCCTCTCCCTTTGCTCCTCCACCCCCACACTCTCACTCTTCCTCTCAAATAAATAAATCAATCTTAAAAAAGAAAAAAGAAAATGAATTGACTCTGAATGTAAGGGTTTATTATGGTACACTCAATTCTAATATGTATGTGTATATGGCAGTACCATACTGTTTTGATTATTGCAGCAGTAGGGTAAGTTTTTATTTTTATTTTCTTATTTTCAAATTTTTTATTGAGTTATATTTGCAATATAACATTGTGTAAGCTTAAGGTATATATAAGTCCAATACATTTACTGTATTGCAATATGATTGTTGTAACAGTATTAGCCAGCACTTCTCTCTATCAATGTTTGTAATACCGTTTTCCTATCTATAACCACTGTACTGTGTAATAGGTCTCCAGGACTTATGTATGTACTAGCTGCAAATCTGTAACTTAAACAATACCTCTCCCATTTCCCTATGTTCCAACCCCTAGTAACCACCACATCACTCTACGCTTTTACACTTTCAGTTGTTTTGGATTCCACATGTAAGAGATATCATACAGTATTTGTCTTTTTTTGACATACTTAGCATAATGTCCTCAAGGTCCACCCATGTTATTGTAAATGGAAGAATTTCCCTTTTTTCTCATGGCTAAATAGGACTCCTTTGTATAAATACACTATATCTTCTTTATCCATTCAACTGTTGACAGACACTTAGGTTGTTTCTGTGAATAATGGCTACTGTGAATAATGCTGCAATGAACATGGGGGTGCAGATATCTTTTCGATATTCTATGTTTATTCCCTTTGGGTATATATGCAAAAGTGGGATTCCTAGATCACATGGTAGTTCTATTTTTAGTTTTTTAAGGAACTTCCATACTGTTCTCAATAGCAGCTGAGCCAGCTTAAAATCCCATCAACAATGCACAAGGGTTCCCTTTTCTCTATGTCCTCCTGGACACTTGTTCTTTGTCTTCTTGACAATCACCATTTTGACAGGTGTGACTTGATATCTCATCATGATTCTCTTTTGCATTTCCCAGGTGATTAGTGATGTTGAACACCTTTTCATGTACCTGTTGGCCATTTAAATGTCATCTTTGGGAAAATGTTTATTTAGTTCCTCTGCCCGTTTTTTAATTGAATTTTTTCTTATTATTGAATTCTATGTTCTTTAGTAAATTTTGGATATTAACCCCTTATCCAATATGTAGTATGCAAAAATTTTCTCCCATTCTCTAGGATGCCTTGTCGTTTCATTGATTTTTTCTCTTGCTGTGCAGATTTAAGTTTGATGTATTCCCACATGGTGGTGTTGTTTTTTTTTTTTCTTTTGTTGTTTGTGCTTTTGGTGTCACATCCAAAGAAACACTGCCAAGGCCAATGTTCAGGAAATTGTTTCCTATGCTTTCTTCTAGTTTTATGGGCTTGTGTCTTATGTTTGAGTCTTTGACCCACATTGAGTTAAATTTTGTGAGTGGCGTCAGGTAGGAATCCAGTTTCGTTTTTCTGCATGTGGTTGTCCGGTTTGTCATTAGCATTTGTTGAAGAGACTATCCTTTCCCTACTGGATGTTCCTGGCTCCCTTATCAAATATTAGTTGACTGTAGATGTAGATGTTTAATTCTGGGCTTTCTATTCTGTTCTGTTGATCTATGTGTCTATTTTTATGCCAGTACCATACTGTTTTCATTACTGTAGACTTGCAGTATAGTTTGAAATTGGGAAATGTGATGCCTCCACTCTGGGGAATTTTATTCTTCTTTCTCACAATTGCTTGTCTACTTAGGGTCTTTTGTGGTTCCATATGGGTTTTAGGATTTTTTTTTTTCTACTTTTGTGAAAATGTCATTGGAATTTTTAAAAGTTATTTTTATTAACATATAATGTACCACTGGTCTTGTCATATATGGCCTTGTGTTTAGGTGTGGTCCTCCTATGTACCCAATATGTACTCTATTGAGAATTTTCATCATGAAAGTATATTGCATTTTGTCAAGCAACTTTTCTGCAACTATTGATCTGATCATATGATTTTTATCTTTCATTCTACTAATGTGGTGTATCACATTTATTCATGTGTGTATGTTGGACCATCCTTGCATCTCAGGGACAAATCCCACTTGGTCAAGGTATATAATCCTTTTAACAAATTCTTTAATTCAGTTTGCTGATATTCTGTTGAGAATTTTTACATATATTTTCATCAGGGATATTGGTCTACAGTTTTCCTTCCTTGCGTGTTCTTATCTGGGTCTGGGATCAGGGTAATGCTGGCCTCCTAGGATGAGTTTGGGAGTATTCCCTCCTCTTTAATTTTTTTGAAAAGTTTGAGGATTGGCATTAATTTTTCTTTAAAGGTTTGGTAGAATTTGCCCATGAAACCATCTAGTCTTGGCATTTTCTGTGTTGGAAGGTTTATTTTTGATTACTAATTCAACCGCCTCACTCACTGTCAGTTTGTTCAGACCTGCTATTTCTTCCTGGTTCAGTCTTTTTTTTTTTTTTTTTAAGATTTTTTTTTTTTTTTAAATTTGACACACAGATCACAAGTAGGCAGAGAGGCAGGCAGAGAGAGACAGGAGGAGGCAGGCTCCCTGCTGAGCAGAGAGCCCGATGTGGGACTCGATCCCAGGACCCCGAGATCATGACCTGAGCCGAAGGCAGAGGCTTTAACCACTGAGCCACCCAGGCGCCCCCCTGGTTCAGTCTTGATAGGTTTTATGATTCTAGGAAATTACCCATTTCTTCTCGGTTATCTAATTTGTTGGCATATAATTGTTCAAAGTAGTCTCCTGTGATGCCCTGTATTTCTGTGGTGTCAATTATTATTTCTCCTCTTTCATTTCTGATTATATGGATTTAAGTGTTCTCTTTTTTTTTCCCTCATTCTTGCTAGGGGGTTGTCACTTGTGTTTACCTTTTCATAAAACCAGCTTTTTGCTTTATTGATAACTGCTGTTGTTCTCCTGATCTCTATTTCATTTATTTTCACCCTGACCTTTATTATTTCCTTTCTTCTACTAACTTCGGGCTTAATTTGCTCTTCTTTTCCTAGTTCCTTGAGGTGTGAAGGTAGGTTTTTAAAGTTCTATCTTTTTAATCTTTGTGATCTCTCTAATTCCTTCTTATGTGAATTTATGGCTCTACATGTCCTTCTCAGAACTGTTTTTACAATGGGGCACCTGGGTGGCTTAGTCGGTTGAGTATTGACTCTTGGTTGCAGCTCAGATCATGGTCTCAGGGTCATGAGATCAGCCCTGCATTGGGGTCTGCACTCAGCCAGAAGTCTGCTCGGGATTCTCTCCCTCTCCCTCTGCCTCTCCCACCTCTCTAAAACAAATAAATAAATCTTAAAAGAAACTAAAAGAAAAGAATAAACTGCTTGTACAGCATGTAAAATGTAAAATGTTTCTATTTTCATTTGCTTTGAGATATTCTTGGACTTCCTTTTTTATTTCTTCTTTGACCCACTGGTTATTCAGAAGCATGTTATTTAGCTTTAACGTATTGTATAGATTTTCCTGCTTTCCTCCTATTGTTGATTTCTAGTGTCATACCACTGCAGTCAGAAAAGATCCTTGGTATAACTTCAATTTCTTATATTTGCTAAGACTTATCTTGTGTTCTATCATATGATCTATCCTTGAGGATGTTCCGTGTATTTGAGAGGACAGGTCAAAACAACCACAATTCCTTTAGTTAGGCCCATTCTGCTCCCTTTTGTACTAAGAACCTACACTGGGAATGCAAGCTGTTGCCTTTAAGGCTCTCACCAAACTGGAGCGAGGGAAATGTGGCTTGGGTAAGTTAAAACACCACAAAGTCCTACCAAAATTCAGGTAGCGTTTTTTTTTTCCCTTGATTAAACATTTCCCTGGTGTTGTTATAAACTTTTAATCAGTTTCTAGAGTTATAATAAAGCTGATTCTGACAGTTTTTGCCACTATATTTCCTGATTTGTAAAGGGATGGGCTTTTGGAATTCCCAACTTCACCATTTTTGCTGACAGTACTCCTAGACCATTTACATTTTACATAATTATTGATGTGACTGAATTTATGTCCACTATTTTATTATTTGTTTCTCTGTTCACCCTCCCTCCATTTTCTCTTTTCTGCATGTTTGGGTTATTTGAACATTTTTTTTTTTTTAGTATTCCATTTAAATGCATCTATTTTGTTTATAACTATCTTTTTTTAAGTGGCTGCTCTACGGATTATAATATAATTATTTACCTTTTCAGATCTGCTTAGGATAGACATTTTTTCCTTTCCTTTTATTTTATTTTTAAAGATTTTATTTATTTATTTATTTGTCAGAGAGAAAGAGAGAGAGCACACACAATCAGGCAGTGGCAGAGAGACAAGCAGGCTCCCCATGGAGCAACAAGCTCGCGGGGACCCTGGGATCATGGCCTGAGCCAAAGGCAGCGGCTTAACCAACTGAGCCACCCAGGTGTCCTGATGTTTTATCATTTTAAGTGGAATGTAAAACTTTACCATCATACAGGTTCCTTTATTCTCCTTTCTTTATGTTGTAGTTTCATTATTATAGAAATATACATGGCAAACCCCATCAGAAAATGTTATGATTTTTTTCAACCATAAAACATATTTTAAAGAATCCAAGAGCATGTCAAATAATAAATAATAAAATGTTAAAGTAACCCAGATTTTACCATTTCTACTGAACTTCCTTCATTCCTGATATTTCTTTCTTTCTTTCTTTCTTTTTTTTTTTTTAAGTTGGCTCCCCACTGAACTGGGAGCCCAGCAGGGGACTTGATACCAGGACCCTGGGATCATGACCTAAGCTGAAGGCAGATGCCCAAATGACTGAGCCACCATTCCTGATATTTCAAGTTAAGTTCTGGTATCATTTCCCCTCTGCCTGGAGAACTTCCTTTAGCAATTATTTTTGAACAGGTCTACTGTCAAGGAATTCTTTTAATCTTCCTTCATCTGAGAATGTCTTTCTTTACACCTTCACTCCTGAACAATATTTTTATTGGCTACAGAACTTTGGATCTATGGGTTTTGTTTTGTTTTGTTTTGTTTCTCCTCCAGAACCTGAAAGATGTGATTCCACTTCCTTCTGGTCTCAACAGTGAGACTTCCTTCTCTCCTTCTGACGATAAATCTGAAGTAATTTAAATGTATTACCCAATACAGGATTATTTGTTTTTTGGGGTATTGAGTTTAATAAGCTCTTTTATAGATTTTGGAAACTAACCCTTTATTAGATATGTCATTTGCAAATACCTTTTCCCATTCCGTAGGCCATCTTTTAGTTTTGTTGATTGTTTCCTTTGCTGTACAGAAGATTTTTATCTTGATGAAGTCCTCACAGATCATTTTTGCTTTTGTTTCCCTTGCCTCCGGCGACATGTCTAGAAAGAAATTGCTACAGCTGAGCTCAAAGAGGTTGCTGCCTGTGTTCTCCTCTAGGATTTTGATGTTTCCTGTCTCATATTTAGGTCTTTCATCCATTTTGAATTTATCTTTGTGTATGGTGTAAGAAAGTGGTCCAATTTCATTCTTCTGCATGTGGCTGTCCAGTTTTCCCAGCACCATTTATTGGAGACTGTCTTTTTTCCATTGGGTATTCTTTCCTGCTTTGTTAAAGATTAGTTAACCATATAGCTGTGGGTTGATTTCTGGGCTCTCTATTCTGTTCCATTGACCTACGTGTCTGTTTTTGTGCCAATACCATACTGTCTTGATGATTACAGCTTTGTCATATAGCTTGAAGTCCAGAATTGTGATGCCTCCAGCTTTTCTTTTCTTTTTCAGGACTGCTTTGGTTACTTGGGGTCTTTTGTGGTACCAGGATCATGACCTGAGCTGAAGGCAGTCGCTTAACCAACTGAGCCACCCAGGCTCCCCATAGAAATGCAGCAGATTTCTGTATGTTGATTTTAAATCCTGTGACTTTCCTGAATTCATGCATTAGTTTTAGCAATTTTTTGGTGGAGTCTTTCAGGTTTTCTACGTAGAGTATCATGTCATCTGCAAATAGTGAAATAGAGCTAGAGGGTATTGTGCTAAGCAAAGTCAGTCCGTCAGAGAAAGACAAATACCACATGATTTCACGCATATATGGAATTTAAGAAACAAAACAGATGATCATATTGGAAGGGGGAAAAGAAAAAGAAGGAGAGAGGGAAATAAGCCGTAAGTGACTCTTAACAATAGAGAACAAACTGAGAGTTGATGAAGGGAGGTGGGTGGCGGCTGGGCTAGATGGGGGTGGGTGTTAAGGAAGGCACTTGTTATAATGAGCACTGGTGTTGTAGGTAAGTGATGAGTCTGAATTCTACTCCCAAAACCAATATAGCACTGTATGTTAACTAACTAGAATTTAAATAAAAATTTAAAGGGAAAAAATTGTACTTCCCTATAAATAACATGTCTCTTTTTCTGCAATATATATTATTTATCTATTAGCTATAACATATTTTATACTGCATATATATTATTATATATCATAATTATATGCCATTTTTCTTCTTGCGATGATGTGAGATGTAAGCAATGTAACATAGCTTTAAGTTACCACTGACCTTCAGATGATATATCAGAAGCACAACCATCTGCTTCTGGACCACACTAGATCACAGGTACCTGAAAACACAGAAAGCGAAACTGTAGATAAGAGGTGACCTCTATATTCTATATGTAAGTGCATTTTTAGATATATGTTCAATATATAATTTGCAAATATTTTCTCCTATTTTGTAGCCATCATATTTCATTCATCTCTGTTTGGCTCCCCCTCCAAACTCTGCCTGGTTCCATCCCCTGTTCTTTCCACTGATACCACCCCACCCTGGCTCATCTCCCCCTGGATTATCCCCCTATTCTGGCCTGCCCCATGTTCTTGCTTCACTTGTAGGAAGACTTAGACTTAACAGCAGCCAGTAAGCATTTAAAAAGGCACATTGGATCATTTCCCCATCCTTCAAAGGTACTCCATTCCTTTCACATTCATTTCCCCCTCGTTGGGGGGCCCAAGATGCCCCACATCCTCTGAACCCTGTTGATCTTACTGGTCCCTTCTTCTACTGTTGTCCTCCTTACCCATCATGCTGTAGCCACAGTGATCTTTCCCCTCAAAACACTGAGCTTGGGCTTGTCCCAAGGCCTTCACATTAGCTCCTACCTCTGCCTCGAGGGCTCTTTGCCCTGTTCTGCACTTTGCTGCCCCTTCCATCATTTACAAAGTTAAAATGTCACTGCTTTAGGGGTGCCTGGGTAGTGCAGTCGGTTAAGTGTCCGACTCTTGATTTTGAGCAGGTCGTGATCTCAGGGTCATGGGATCAAGCCCCGCATGGGGCTCCACACTCAGCATGGAGTCTGTTTGGGATTCTCTCTCTCCCTATGCCCTTCCTGCTCATGCTCTCTCTCTCTCTCTCTCTTTCTCTGAAATAACTAAATCTTTAAAAGAAAATGTCACTGCTTTAGACAGACATACCTTGAACACCAAATCTGAAGTACCCACTTCCATAATCTCTGTGACACCATGCTATTTTAGTACTCGGCAGAACAGGTATTACCATATGCTATTTCCCCCATTATTAGCCCACCTTTACTAGAATATGAGTTTCATGATAGCAGAAAATTTGTCTTGTTCGCTTCTATATCCCAGTGTCTAGACTTGTGCCTAGCACATCCTATAGGCTCAATGCATTCTCACTGAAATCCTGCACCACAGCATCTACCTCTGTCCCACACAGCTGGCCGTATTGTAAATGTTTGCCATCTGAATTTGTCAAGTAATCCATCCCCATGGCACCCAAGGTCCAAAAGCATCCCTGAGCTAGAAGAGGGAGAGAGAAAAGATACACAGGCAGGAAAATGACAAGAGAAAGTTTGCAGAGAAACCTTAAAGAAAAGACCAATTCCTCTAGAAGTGTTTTGGGAACTCTGTGGCAGAGTTTGCGTTTCCAGCTCTGGCGTGGGCTCCCACCTGAGAACAAGCCTTACCTTGGTTGCAGGGGCTGTTAGGCCCACCCGGAAGGCTCACGAGGCAATGGTGCAGTGGTAGGCCAGCCTGAAAGCCTCACAAGGCCTGCTTATCAGAGAAATTAAACTCTGACTTCAGCTGTGCTACTCTGAACCTGTCTTCCTGGTGTCTACAACTTGATTTTCCCATTCCACAATCCTTAGGCTGGTGGGTCAGCTGTCCCACAACCAGCGACAGCTCTTTGCTCCAAGCCTCTCTTGGACCACAAGGCACCAGGCCTGCTGGCTGAGCATGTCACCTAGGGGACATGGGCGGTTTTAACACACAGCACCACCAGTTTTTCTCTCCCTGAGAGAGGGAGAGAAGTCTCTTCTCCCCGAGACAGTCCTGGCCTCACCTCTCCCTGAGAACCTGGTAGGTGAGTGGTCTGAGGAGTTTCTGTGAAGAGCTGACACTGTTCTGGTGAATCAAGATGGCTGCTAAGGCCACCCCCCGGGGCACAGTGAGGAGCTGCTTTCCTGAGCACTGGGCCCCGCTTGAGTCCCAAGAGAAGATCAGCCACCCACCCTGTCCTGGCCTGGCAGAGAAGTTCCCCTGGGGTCAACACCCCTGCCTGGACTCCCAGGAGCCAGGTGAAGAAGCCTCAGACTTGGGGCGCCTGAGTGGCTCAGTGGGTTAAGCCGCTGCCTTCGGCTCAGGTCATGATCTCAGGGTCCTGGGATCGAGCCCCGCATCGGGCTCTCTGCTCAGCAGGGAGCCTGCTTCCTCCTCTCTCTCTGCCTGCCTCTCTGCCTGCTTGTGATCTCTCTCTGTCAAATAAATAAATAAATAAAATCTTAAAAAAAAAAAAAAAAGCCTCAGACTTCTGTGCAACCAAGAGTCATGATGTAAACAAATTTCCATTAGCTACTTATCTGAGATGGGGACTCCAGGTGCTAGGGCCATGGGTGGGCAGGGATCACTAGAGAAAGCCACCCTCTTTTTTTTTTGTGGCAGTAACTTCTGGGCAGTGGCATGGCCTTGTGTGTGGACTTTCCAGCTCAGAGGCAATACAGGGTTCTTCCACTCTTCTGTCTACTGGGCATCTCACCCAGCATTCCAACCTTGTCCCTATGTTCTGAGGCCCTGGCCTGGAGCTCAGGAGGGAGTGAGCCCAGAGGCAGCTGAATCAGAGCAGCCATGCAGCTGCTCTCGGGCTCTCTGATTTTGTTCTGTTGACGTGTCACCTACCTCCATTCCAGCCTGGACTGGAGAGCTGAGGCAGGAATTCTGTCAGGGGATAACTCTTCCTCTTTTTACAGAGCCCAGGGCACTGCCCCCTCACAGGCCTATCCTGGACCCTCAGTTCTGGGACAAATCCTCTGTGGGGCCCAGGGGTTTTTTTCTGGGGGAATCCAAGGGACTGCCAGGGCTCACCTGGGGAGACATGCTCAGTACAGGATGTGGGCTTTCCTGGGCCATGATGCCAGGATGGAGTGCAGAGGGTGGCTAAATGACAGGGTCCTTGATCTCTGGCCTCCCTCAGTAGTCGTCTTAGAAAATGCCATCTCCGTCTTTGCTTGGGTCCCTGCTGGCGGGCACCTGTTCAAAGGCAACTGACCAGGAAGCAGGTGCTTTGTTTACCAGGTGGCACTCGCCTATCTGCCTTAGCCAAAGTCCATCCTCAATTTCTGAGCCCGCCCTTTAAACCTGCACTGACCCTGCACCCTTTTTTCTCCCCTGGGCCCCTCCACCCCCTTTTCCAAAAGCAGAAGGGGGAATCTCTCTGTTAGCCAGCAGGGGGCACTGCTGCCACAGGGTCAGAGCTCCCCAGGGCGGGGGACTAGGGAGTGGAACCACTAATCCCCTGGGAAAACAGGTGGCCCTGAGGGTGGATTCTGGTCCTGTTGGACAACAGAAGGAGAGAAGGATGACGGTTTGATAGATACACCTTTTTGATAATTATACCCCATCCAGCAGTGGAGGCACCATTATCCAGGCTTCCCCACGTGTTGAGCCCACACACCCAGTGTCCAAAGGGCAGGGCCCAGGAGTCTTGAGGTACTACTATTTCAGCTTCTAGCTATGGTCAGTGGTGACTGGGCATTCCTGGGGCAGGCTGTGACCTTTCTAATCTCCTGCGCTACTCATTTTAGCTCAACACCTTCAGATCCCCAGAATCATAATCTAGACAAAGCTAAGGCCCAGGGTCTGGCCTTGGCCCCAGATGCAGGCATACAAATCGTGTTAGCAGAGTGGAGACCTCACTATATTTTTCCCAGAATGGGGAATTATGGAGGGCATCAAAAGGGTCATGCTTTAGGGTGCCTGGGTGGCTCAGTTGGTTAAGCATCTATCGTGGGCTCAGGTCATGATCCCAGGGTCCTGGGATGGAGCCCCCACTGCAGGCTTCCTGCTCAGCAGGAAGTCTGCTTCTCCCTCTCCCTCTGCCCCTCTCCCTGCTCATGCCTGTTCTGCTCACTCGCGCGCTCTCTCTCTCAAATAAATAAAATCTTAAAAAAGAAAAGAAAAGGAGAGGAAAGGAAAGGAAAGAAAAATAAAAGGAAAGAAGGGCCTTGCTTCAACCGGTTCCACATCCTGGCCATCCCCAAATCCTGTCCTCTGATTCTGCTCTCAAGTAGGCCTACTTCTCTCTATGGCCATACACCTAATCCACCCAGATCAACTGAGCTGTGTCTTGTCCACTGCCCTGCCTCCCGTACAGTCGGCTCCCAGACTAGTGTGAAGCAAGTAGGTGCCTAGGGTGCCAAAAGTCAGGAGGCACTCACTCTCACAGTCGTGCGAGTACAGAGTTGGCTCCTGAGAGTGACTGCCTCCCTATGTTTTGTTTGCCACACCCAAGTCCCCCCCTGGTGTGCCCACGGTTCATCCATCCCGGCAGCCACGGAAGTCTTCTAAAGCATTGGTCACTCCCGGTTACCCTCCCGGGGCCTGCCCTAGAATTCACTTCAACAAACATTTGGTGACAGACCCTGGTTCTCTAGGAGAGGAACCACAGGTCCTGCCCTGAGGATCCCCTGTCTGCCAAGATAAAGTCCAGACTATTGACTATGACCTTTGAGCTTCTTCCCAGAGTGGCCCCCATCGCTGGTTCGGGCTCAGCACCTGGGACGGCCACATAAAGCCATACTTGCAAGCAGGATCTGTCCTGTACTTCTGGGCCTCCACACTTTTCCTTGGGCTATTCCCACATTCTGGAATGCCCTCTCCTGTGGCTGGCCTATTAAACTGTGACTCATCCTTCAAGGCCCTCATGAATGCCACCTCCTCAGAGTAGCCATCTGTGGACCCTGCTGAGATCAACCGTTCCCATCTCAATATCCCAGCATCTCTGCCCCTTTGTCTAATACTCCAGGTATTACACACATCTGTCATTCTGCAATCAGCTGTGCACTTACTAAGTACCTACTGTCTGTGAGGACTCTGTGGAGTGCTAGAAAGGTTGCTCTGACTGCTAACATCTGCATCCTCTGCCCCAGGAGAACACCCAGAAGACCCATGGTCTTCAGGCTATTAGTGGTGGGAACCACAGCTGCTCACTTCTCAATCCCCACAAGGCCAGCACAGGCACAGGGCTGAGCAACATTCCATGACTTTCAGATGCCCCTAAGTCTTCAGCCTTCTGGAATTACTGCTTCACTAGAAGCAAAGTATGACATGTACCCTCCAGCCCCTGTGGAAAGCCATCTCCAACATTCATAATGGTTTTCCAGGAAGGAAGAATGGCTTTTGTTTCCTGGGGTGCCCAGACCTCCTTCTCCCAGCACAGTCTGGTCCATTTTATCCCCCAGTACAGATCCAGTCCTCTCAAATACTACCAGAGCAACATTTCATGTTGGCTATCTGACACAGTGACACACTCATTGTGATTTGTCATGGGCAAAGCTGGATAGCAGACAGTCATGCTTTCTCCTGGACCATCCAGGTGGGTGGCTCTCTGCTGACTCTTCACTCCCCCTACCAGTCAGCTGGATGGTCAGTCAACACATGCTTTCCTGAGGACAAATTCATTCAGAGAAAGCACTGCAACCTTTCACGCATGACTAAGGTCCTACCTAAATTGAGCTCCTTTGTGGACCTTCCTTCTTTTAAAGATTTTATTTATTTATTTTAGAGAGAACGCGGGCACACACACGTGGGGTGAGGAGGAGAGGGACAACCAGATTCCATGCCAAGCACGCAGAGCCAAACTGCAGGGCTTGATGACACGATCATAGTGTGAGCTGAAATGAAGAACGGGACATTAAACTGATCGACCCGCCCAGGTGCCCTGTGGACCTACCTTCTTAGAGAGGAAAGAGCACCCACCTGCTGTTAGCTGCCCCTTCCTCTTATTCTGTGTCTGGCTGGCCCTTGTCACTGTACTGTCCCAGTCTCTCTGCAGGGTTTAGAGGGCACACAAGGGAACAGGGCAATGGCAAAGGGAGCAGAGGTCTCCTTGGAGAGACAGAACCGGGCAGAAATGACCACAGTGCTGCTCGGGGAAGCCACAACCCTCCATCCTTCCTCCCTTTGGGTGATCCAAGACTTTCTGTAGAAACTGTCTTGTTGCCAAGACGACCTCAGCGAAAGCGTGCAAGCTACTGAGGCAATGTGAATACATTCATCCATTCATCCATCACCCATCCTTGGGACACTGGTTCACAGGGCACCTGCTATGCTCAGCCAATGCCGGATCCTGGTACCACAGCAGTGAACAAGAGAGAGTACCCACCAGACCACCCACCTTGCCTCATCCCTGCTTTCCTTGTGTGGATATAACTATAACTCAGCACTTGCTGTGTCCAAACTACAAAGACACATTTGTGTTATCTTCTAGCTTGAGGTATACCTACTGTTTCTAAAATGTGACCTCGAACGGAGCCCAACACAGACACTCTGAAAACCAGGTCCTCTCCTACATCAAATTTATTGGCGAGGATGAGGGTTTGGCTCCCTGCCTCGAAGATATTATTTGGACTAGGCAAAGGACCAGCACAGGCTCCAGTCTTGGGAAACAGGGAGGAGACAATAACCTACTGGTCTAGGGCTTCACTAAACTGCTATCATGGTTGCCTGTCCCCTTGGGGACACCCCCCTCTCTGTCCTAAACCTTATTCCTAGGGCAGCCCCTGGAGTTGGGATTCCCAGTATGAGTCACCAGGTCACCAGGGGCTGTGCTCAGAGCACAAGCTCTACTCTTGCAGCATTTGGAGTTTCCCTGGCTCTCTCCCAGGCCAGCCACCCTGATCCTTAGCCTGTGCCAGAAGAAGGGAGTGATGGCCCGGACAAGGGATGCTAGAGGGTCTATCTGCCTGTCCCTCCAATGGCTGACTAGCTGCTTCCTCTTGGCCCCGTGGCACCTGCCCCACCCCCAACTCATTTGAACCTAGAGAGCTCCACTTGTTTCTTTTCATGAGTCATGGTCTTCGAGCTATTGGAAAGGAGATCCCTGTCACAGACTTGGGGTCTCAAAAGCAAGAATCTAGATGACCCTGCCCACCCAGACTCCAGGCATTGCTTTGGTCTGAAGAGGCCAGGACTCTTCTCACCATTCCAAGCTCCCATCCTTCCTGGCTCAGATCCAGGCCCAACCCACAATCATGCCTGGCCTGAGCTGCAAGCCCTGGGGAGAGAAGGAAGTGGCCGACCCCCACAGCCAGCATTCCTCTGTGGTGACTATAGTCTGCTCACTGCCCAACCACCCCATCTGGAGGGCAGTTCTCAGGGAGCTACAGGGGACTCCCCCCTACAGGGGATGACCCCCCTTAGGCCTCTTCTACTGGGGGGGGGGTGTCTTTGTTAGCTGGGGCCATCAGGACTTGACTGGGGTAGGGAGACAGGAGAGCTGGGCCCAGAGGTCTCCTGGAAGCAAGTCAGAGGGTCACAAGGCCTGCCCTCAATGCTTCTCACTCCATTTCTTTACTAATTCAGTTAATATGGAGACCCTCTTGTGGTTAAGGCCCTTCTGTTCTAGGCCCTAGTGGGATAGGGCTGCACACTTCAGGAGCTCCAAGTCATAGAGGGAGGAATCGTCCAATAAATAAATAAATAAAGACATAGAGGGGATCATTTCAGCAATGATATGAGCTATGGAGGCAATAAAACGAGATGTGACATACACTCAGTGGTACAACTGGAGAGCTCATCCGTTTGAGGGGCCTCCCGATTTCTCAGACTCTACCTGCCCATGCACAGCCCCCTCACACACTCCCACAGCGCCCCTTCTGTTTGGGGGCTGGGGCAGGTGCATTCAGGTGGGGCTTTTCCGGGACCGGTTTTCCCCAGCTCCTCTTGGAACTTCCAGAGGGCCACTGGCCCTCGACACTGGACAGCCGCCCGTCACCCGCTGCTACCGCGCGAACCTCAGCGATCCCGGCGCGGTTCCCGGAAATTCCTCGGTTTCCCTGTGGCAGCCGCGTTAGCAAGAAACCGAAACTCAGGCCCCGCCCCTTCGGCGCGGCTTCGCAGTACCCGGAGTGGGGGCTGGGGCCTGCGCAGGTGGGCTGGTCGCTTCTGGCCGTCCTGGCCGGCCCCTCCCCCACCTGAGGAGCCCGGCTGGCAGCGACCACCCAGCGGCTCAGCACACCCACGCCTCCCACAGGATAGCTTAGAGTCCAGCCCGAGTCGCCGGGGCTGCAGCGGACTGCGGAGTGCCCCAGGCTGGGCACGCAACGCGGCCTTCCGCTGCAGCAGTCCAGAGGTGGGCGCCATTTGTGGGCGCCCTACTGTGTGCCCGCCACCCAGTGGGGAGAGAAGGAATGGCAGGGGCATTTACAAAGAGCTCTGCACCCGGAGTGTTGCTAGCTTCATCACGCGGAAGGGGTGGGGGTGATAATGGCATAAATAACAGTTCAGCAGCTTGCCTAAGCTCACGCAGCCTGGAACTGCGGAGCAGGCTGAAAACGCTTAGCCCGCCCCGGGAGGTTCGGAGGGGTGGAGAAGGAAGTGCCCTGGGCTGCGGGCAGGTGAGCTGCCTGGCACGGGCTGGGCAGCCAGCTGGGGAGGGGGAGGGGCGGTCCCAGGCAGCCACCAGGGCGGCACGGCTGGGAGGCTTTGCTTTTCTCCGCCCTCCCTCCCTTTCCAGGAAGCCGGCCGGTTACCCGGGCTCACCCCCAGCCAGGCCGAGCAGGAATGTGGAAGTTAGCCTGAAAGGCTTGTGCCCCCTCCCCTACACACACACACACACACGCACACGCACACACACACACACACGCCCCTCCCCTACACACACACACACACACACACACACACACACACGCTCAGATCAGGTTGGGGCAGCGCGAGCGTGGGTCACCTGGAGGCGAGGGGCTCCAGATCAGGACTCGGGTTCCCCAGGGCGAAGTAAGGGTGCTGCTGCCCCCAGGAAAGCCTAGAATTCTGCCAAGAGCTCTAGGCGAACGACAGTGGGCGCAGGCGCTACCGAACCACCCATTCGTGTGGTGGGCGGGGAGGATGGTGCTTCCAGGCGAAGTCACTCCGGGACTTGGCCTCCAGGCCTGGCCCCGGAGCACCCCCCGCCCCCGGCCCCGGGCCCCACGGGGCGGATGGAGAGCTGAGGCCTCTTTCCTCCCAACCCAGTGTTTATAAGAAATGAAACTGCACAGGGCATCAGCAGCAGCCCACACTGACACCCGCTCCCCCTCCGAAGTTCCGGAACAGTCCACAGCGCTGGAGCGATTCCTGGCCCACTCTTCCATCGCAGGACCCCTTAGGTGCAGCCAGCTGCAGCCTCCCACTCTGCATTTAGGATTTTTGTAAGAGCACAACGCTTATTTTGCTGTGTCATACAGCATTTTTGCCAGAGTTGTGAGAGGGGAGGGGCTCCTCTTGAGCCAAACCCGGAGCTGACCCAGAGCAGGACTGCGATTCATATTTGTTGAATGAATTAAGAAACGACTTTCGTTCTTCCAACTAGGTTCCTTTCAGGCAGGGTGATGAAGGCTGGATTCTCCAAGCTTTTGGGTGCTTTCGGACGATTTATGCCTGACTTGTGCTCTGCACTTCACAGTTTAGGACTGCCTGCCTCCAGGTTTGCTGTCAAAATAGAAATGATGGCTGGAAGGAATTTTGAGGATCTTAGGAAGCCCTCCCTTCGGAGCTGGAAGGCTAGAAGGCATGCTGTGGGTTCATCTGCTTTGGGGACCATGGCTTTCTCTCTGGGTAGCCTGCTCCATAGGGACTCAGTGCCCTCCTACTTTCAAAAACCTGGTGAAAGCCTGGCTGAGTTTTGCACTTCAGAACTAACTGGAGCCCCACCGCCCCAGGGGGGGAACACTGTGTTCTGAGAGCCCAAGGGAGGGAGCTACGGACTGGAATGGTCATGGGGAAGACTCCTATAGGGGTGATCTTGACCCCTGCATCCCTATTGCAGAAATCACCTCAAAGAAGGCTCTGCCAACCTAGAAAACTCCAGGGCCTAATACAGTGCAAATTATCTTTATTAAGTAATGGTATGGAGGGAGGCATGCTGTGAGTGAGACCAGAGCTAACCCCAGCTAACTCCACCTGCAAATGTGAGGAACCTACTCAGGTAGGTCTCTTGCAGAAAAATGCAGACTTTGTTCTCTAGAAGTTCACCACCCAGGTGATAAGTGCAGAAAAGGAAGCATGAAAGTTAAGAACCAGGGGTTTAGAAGGCAGGGAAGGAATTTGGTCTGGCAGCTTTGGGGGTTCTTCCTAGAGGACCACTAATTTCCTCTGGGCCCAGAAATGGAGACTGACACTTTGTGTGTTGGGTGGGGAGAGGAAGGGGGGGAATGAGACTGAGAGGGGTGTGTGTGTGAGTGTTGCCAAACACCAGAGGAAGATAGGGATGAGGAGCAAATAGAAGGAGCAAAGACATGAAGGGAAAGATAGTGTGTTCAAAGACAGAAATGCAGTGAGAGGTTTACGCACTATTGTTAATACATGTCATTTTGCTCACATTTTACCATTTAGAAAGTTTGATAGCCTGTCCAATTTCATCTTCATAATAATTAGGAGAGATGGGCAGACTGTCTCTTTTACAGAGAACACAGAGGCCCAGAGAGGAACGGTAACTTGCCCAGGGCCACATGGCAAGTGGCAAAAGCACATGAACCCAGGCTTTCAGACCCAAATCCTGTGTTCTTTCCACTGCTCTCTAGTTTCTGCCAGGGGTAGGGGAGCTGGGGGAGATCAGGTTGGTGTAGCACCTGGGAAATCAGAGTGAGCAGCGACCTGAATGTGGGGCTAAGGAGTCTGGGGAAAACTCAGAAGCTCCTGGCAGACCCGAATTTTTAGGGGATCAAACAGAGTTAGGCAGATCATCCTAGTGCAGAGGTATCTAGAGGGGCAGGCCCACCCTGGAGGGAGGGAGGCCTGAGGATAGGCTGTAGCAGTAACAGTCTGGTCCTGGTATGTGAAAACACAAGGATGCAGGGAAGAAAGATCTGGAGGACCAGGTGAGGCAAAGAAGGGAGAAGGATAGGAAAAGACTTTAACCAGGAAGGAGCTGGAATTAGGATGAGAGAAAGCTGTAGAAAGTGTAGAAAGGGGAGGGAGGCGAAGAGTTTTGCTTGTGTGTCTGTGAATCTGTGGATAGGGCTATAGTGTAGTGTCCAAAAGGCAACCAGAGCTTGTGTTTGGAGGCTAACTGTCCGCAGGGGATGGCTGAAATGACAGAAGATGAGTATTTTGAGTCAGAGAGGACTAAAGGCCTGGCCCTGAATTACTAAGAAAAAACCTAGGGAAGGCTCTGTTTTGCTTAGCATCATAGGGAATGTGTGATACATTTAAGAATGGATTCAAGAGCTGTTACAACAAAAATTTGGGACACTTAACCGGGGTGTAGTTCTATTTCATTGACTGGTAGTGTAGCACCCTTGATCATGATAAGCAGATTCTTATAGGCTTCAATATCAAAAAAGAATCCCTAGACTTAGAAGTTAAAAAGAAAAAAAAGGTCAAACACCCCTTCAAAGATGTAAATGACATTTTCATCAGTAAATTCTAACATTGGGGAATTTCTCCTAAGCAAAAAAATTGACATGGGCAAGATTTAGCTACACAGCGTTGTCTGTATTAGGAAAATATGGAAATAACCTAAATATCCTACAACAGGAGATTAATCAGTAAGTTTTTATTTATCCTTATTAGAGAATAAAATATACCATTACAAATTGTATTGTAGAAGTACACTTCATGACATCGAAAGATAAACAGATACAGATGATTATCTGTGAATTAAAATAAAGTCCTTGTTTTAAAGCACTTTTTACAGGCTCCTATTGCCTTTAAAGTGTCATTCTGATCAATTTCTGAGACACATGAGGTGCAAACTTCCTTTCCCTGATCTCATTTTGAATATTCCAGTCTCTATATCAGGTTCTTAGAGACAGGACAAGCATCCATTTGCTGCATAGAGAACAGACTTCACAACTCAGGAGCCACCTGCTTTCTGCTCTTCTGGCTCCGAAGGTCTTGATTTCTGTAGTGGGTTACCACTCCGTCTGCCATTTAAAGCACCCCAACCCTTCTATGCCTTCCTGGGCTTCTGGATCTTCCATTTTTCTTAACAGCCAGCTAGGCTCCTTCCTTGCAGTTCCTCCTGCCTTTTTGCCTCTCTGACTGCACCCACCACACTCTGGGAAACAGCTCTGACCCATTCTTGCTGGGCTCTTGGGAACCAAGCTTCGTGTTATCACAGCATCAAATTCTAGTGCACCAGAATTGGATTAACCCATCCATTTCCTCTGTGGGAGGGAGTCAGTAGAGTGACTGACAGGTGGAATGCTGCATCAACCAGTCTATTTATAGCCTGCACCATTGCAACTGGGTGCTGCTGCTGTGAAGGGAGAGCTGGGTGAGGGGAATGACACGGCCAGTCCAGCCTGGGGGAGCAATTGACTTCTGAGTCAGCAACTTTGGGGAAGGTGAGGAAAGAACCTGCTGGGCCAGAGTTCTGGATGGAAAATGAACACTCAGTCCAGTCTCTAGGAGTACAAGTGGGGCAAGGTCTATTTTAAAGCACAAGAGTTAAGTAGCTGCCCTTCCCAAGAGCCTGGGACCTGGGTTCCTCAACCCTTTGGCCACATCCATGGCCTTGGCCATCCCTAAGCAATTTCCCCCATGCTGCCCAGAATCTCTCTGCTGAGGACCCCAGGCAATACCAATGCAGCTACGAAGGAGCTCCCAATGCAAGGGCCATGTGAGGCTGTGTAGGTGGCCTAAGGCTGGAGTGCTAGCAGGAACAAGGCTACCCAAGCCCTACCCCAACTCAACAATCGGGGCTTCTCTGAAATCCTTCCTTTCCCTAAGGTCAGCTGAATGGCAGTTCCAAGGATGTAGACCCACAAGAGGGGGAGGTGCCTCTCTGCCATTGTTAGTCTCTGGGCAGGAACCTCAAAAGCCACGAGCACCTGCTGTCCCCAAGTGCGGCAGGGTGTTTTACAGACATAATTTCTCCGTCGCTGTAAACCAGAGAGATGGGGCTTCTTATTTTATAGTTGAGGAGACTGACGTTCCCAGTCCCATGTCAGGTGCACCTACAGCGACCAAACCGGGATTTCCTCTCCTCCGGCAGCCCCAAGCAGCACCCCAGGCAGATTAGACTTTCCTTTACTTCGTCAAGGGAGGTGAGTGCCCTGGAGGTGGGTCACCGCTCGAGAAGGGGGGAGTATAAGGGCCCAGGCCCTTCTTTCTCGGCACACCATGAGCAGGCTTGAGGAACCAGGCTAGTTTAGGGGATTCAATCCCGGTATGTTCATCCTGAAGAGGACGGCAGGTGCCCGGGTAACCACCTCACCTGCGCTCAGAAGACAGAAGTCCCCCACCCCCAGGAGAGGAGGATGAAGAGTTGGCCACAGGATCAAGCAGGTTGGGAGAATACGGAGTGAGGGGAGTAACTGCGGGCCGGGGGCCTTCGGCTTTCCAGGACAGCTTTCTCCGGGGCTAGCTGGTGTGGGGGTGGAGTGGGAGCGGACGGGGCGGGCCCGCGGTGGCCCCAGGGCGGCGGCGCCGGGCCGGAGGGGGTGGGGAGGAGCAGCCGCCCTGTACTTCCCCTTCGCCGCTAGCTCTACAACAGCCTGATTTCCCCGAAATGATGGGGCGGCACCGACCAATAGGCGCCCTCGCGGCTCTTTAGGAGGCGGGGCCCGGCCTGGGTTGGGGGAATCCCGCTAAGTGTTTAGATTTCTCGCCGGCGCCGCTGCCCCGGCAGAGCGCGCCACTCCTTCGTCGAGGCAGGACGTGCGCCTAAACCCGGTCGAGCAGAGGCCAGCCAGAGCTGTGCCAAGCCAAGGCCAGCCGTGCCCAACGGCCCCTCGACCCGGGCATCCTCTGCCTTCCCGCGCTACCTCCCGGAACTGCGCTCCCGGCGCGGACACAGCTGCCCCCAGCCGCGCCAGGACCTTCGGGCGCCGCGGCTGGATCGCGCCCGCTGCAGAGGTGAGCCCGCCTTCGCTGCGGGGGGGACCGGTGGCGTCGAACAAAGGCGCGCAGGGCACCAGGAAGTGGGGGCCGACAACCCCAGCGGGGAGAGTCGCGGGCGCGCGGCGTTGCCTGGGCCCCCGCGCGGTCTTGGGAGGGCGCTGGAGGAGCGGCGAGCGGCAGCGCGGGGAGGGCGGGCCGCGCGGCGTGGACCGCCCACGAGCCGAGGTTGCCGGCGCCGGGCCGCTGTCGCAGATCTTTGTGCGCGGAGCCACCCGGCCTTCTGGGTGGCTCGGTAGGTTTGTCGCGCGCATCCGTGAGCGGTGCCGGGAACTCGAGTGTACGTCCGCGCGTGGGCGCCCCGTGCTCCTCGCGCGGGCTTTCGGCGGTCCCAGCTCTTCGCCCAGGCCTTAGGTTTCAGGCCGTATGTGCAGGTGTTGGGGGCTGGGGCTTGATGCCCTGGATGGCTGGCGGACCTGCTGGGGCTTTGGAAGAGGCGCCACAGGTGTTCCTTCGGCTACCAAGCGGAGGAAGGGAGCGGGGCCCGAGGGTACCTTGTCTGGAGCAGCGTAGATTAGATGGGGGTGGGGTGGGGGTGAGGGTAGAGTACGGGGTGACTGCCTGCCACTAGGGAAGATGCACAGCTAGTGGTAGTGGCAGAAACTCAAGTAGGGGAATTTATTGGCATCAACCAAAAGAAGCCTCTCCCTTCCCAATGGATTTGAATTTGGGAGGAAAGTTCTGGTATTAAGATATCTGTGTATTTTATCTGTTTTTCCTGCACATAAATCCTGAAACTATCACTTGCATTCCTGTCTCCTCCCAAGAGTGTTTAGAGGAGTGTGGGGGAAGGGGCTTAAGTGTTTTTGCCCAAGATGTTGAAAATATTTGGAGGGCAGTTTTATAACAGTGAAAGCCCCTTCCCCCATGCTTGTAGTACTTGGTACTTGGTGGAAGGCATAGGAAAATAACTGAATGACCTTGGAGGGGTGGGGGGAGGGGTGGTGATAGGTGGCCGGCAAGTAGTGCCTAAGGGGCTGCTCTACAGACTCCAAACCAGAGCCTCTGTTTTCTCTTTACAGCCAACATGCCCATCACTCGGATGCGCATGAGACCCTGGCTAGAGATGCAGATTAATTCCAACCAGATCCCAGGGCTGATCTGGATCAATAAAGTGAGTATAACCTTTTGGGTTTTTCTGCTGCTATTTTAACACATGTTCTTTGGGGGACCAAGAGTTCAGATACAGCTCAAAAAGGGAAGTGATGGGGAGGAGGCAGATGTGCTTCCCAGTGGGTCCTGCGTGCAGGGGGGATGCAAGACCCAGCCTTGGACTGCACTTAGCCAACTTCTGCCTTCCTTTTTCAGAGTGGAGGGGGCACTCACCTGAGGGCACTGACAGTTTCTAGCAGCAGGACCCTCCCAGCATCTGCAGAGCCAGAAGTTCTGATCTCTTCTGAGGGAGACTACAAACACACAGCATCCTACAGGGTTCCCGTCAGCTAGGAGACAGAGAAGTGGGCACTAGTGACAAGAAGTATGGCTGGTTCGGCAGCAGACCCAAAAATTAACCTTGCACCGTTGGCCCAGGCCCAGGAAACCTCATGCTGGTGCACAAATGGCAACACAGACCCTGCAGACTTAGTAGTAATAATAATATTAATAATGATAGCTGATGCTTAGCGTACACTCCCTACAAGCGAGTGTGACACTGTGCTAAGTTTTTTACTTATATTGCATTACTGAGTCCTCACAGTAGCCCTGTGATGTAGATCCTATTAATATCTCCATTTTCAGATAAGGGAACTGAGGCACTGAAAGGTAAACAGTGAGTTCACAGAAGAAGTGATAAATCCAAGATTTGAACCTGAATAGTCAGACTCAAAAATCCATAGCATTAACCACCAGTCATGACAAAAGTGAGGCTTAGTCTTTATATTTGTCACTGTGATTTCTCGTTTCACAGAGACCAGTGAGGGACCAGGAGGTATAGTGACAGTGCCAGTGTCACACAGGTAGTCAGCATCCAAGACTGGCAGAGGGCTCCCTCAGGTATATGGCCAGGACCCCCTGTGTAGGAGCCAGTGGTCCCAGGTGTCCTAAGCAGCCCTATATGATGGATGGAGTCCTCCCTTCCATGTTGGTGCTGAAAGCCAGAGAGCATCCCAATGTGCTCTGTGTGGGTCCCACACATCTGTAACAGGCAGAGGGAGACCTTTGCTGAGCTGATGTTGCCATAGCTCTTCAGAACCCAGAGCCCCTACTGAGAGATTGAGAGCTATACAGTTGTCTGTTTAAGCCATTCTCAGGATGGGTCAACCCAAGCCAGATGTCAGGGTAAAAAGGGGAAGTCATACTTTTCCCAGACTTGGGGGGCTGGGCAGACTCATGCAAAAAGCCTGTGGCCTCTGAGATAACACAGCCTTGTGTGTGTGTGTGTGTGTGTGTGTGTGTGTGTGTGTGTGTGCCGTTCAGGAGGAGATGATATTCCAGATTCCATGGAAGCACGCTGCCAAACATGGCTGGGACATTAACAAGGATGCCTGTCTGTTCCGAAGCTGGGCCATTCACACAGGTGTGTGCCCTGGTCTCCAGCCCTGAAGGGTCCAGGGAAGAGCAAGGGGAGTCACTTCTGTTAACACAGAGGTTCTTTGTTGGGGTCTCTGAGTTCCTGAGACTGTGACAGAATTGGGGGTGAGGAGGGGGCAGACTTATATTTCTGGGGGAAGAGGTCCATCATTTCACCAAGTTCTTAAAGGAACTTGTGAAGTCAGTATCTTAGAAAGCATGATTTCAAGGAGTTCGTGGCTGGTTGAAAGCTCCCCCTGGCACAAACACTTGTGAGCCGGGATACTGAAAGAGACCCAGGTCTTTCATTTTCTTGATGATCACCAAGGTCCTGGCCCAAGGCCCATAGAGTTAGCAGCCTCCTTTTATCCTTGAGGGTTGGGGCTCTTGGTCCATCTCAGATCAGTCAGCACGCCTATCAGTAACTGTTCTTTGATGCCTACTCTTTGTCCACTCCTGTGTTTGGAAATATCAGATAAACCCTAGTCCCTACTTGCTCTCTGACTGCTGACAGCCCAAGCAGGGAGACTGGTCATGGTATAGCACCAATACAGCTCTTTAGGACATATGGGCCCTCTAGTGCTTCCGGCTGGGCCCTTCGGAGAGGCCTGCTGAATGTGTCTGAGCCGAGCCTGGGCATTTGAGAATTCCTGAGGCCTGCAGATGGTCACTCAGGAATACTGGCTGTTTGGCCAGTGTGGGTCTCTGGTAGCATGACAGCTCAGGGCTACTCTTGTCTTCCTCCTCCCAGGCCAGGGGGCAGCTGAAGATCCCCACCTATGGCCCTGACAGTCCTCTTCCCTCTTCTGCCCACTAGGCCGATACAAAGCAGGGGAAAAGGAGCCAGATCCCAAGACGTGGAAGGCCAACTTTCGCTGTGCCATGAACTCCCTGCCAGACATTGAGGAAGTGAAGGACCAGAGTAGGAACAAGGGCAGCTCAGCCGTGCGGGTCTACCGAATGCTCCCGCCCCTCACCAAGAACCAGAGGAAAGGTAGCCAAGAGCTCTGGGTCTTTAGGTAGCAATTGGTTGGGGGGTAGGGAGAGGTGAGAAGGGCTGCTGGGGCTGATGTGCCTGTCCCAAGACTGACTGCCTATCTGCTTCACAGAGAGGAAGTCCAAGTCCAGCCGAGATGCTAAGAGCAAGGCCAAGAGGAAGGTGAGTGTGGTCCTAAGCTGCTAGTCTTTGGTCTCCTGGGAGTCAGCGTGGGCAGGGGAAGAAATGCCACAGCAAGCCTGGGCCTGAGCACCTCCCTCCTGTTGCAGCCATGTGGAGACTCCAGTCCTGATACCTTCTCCGATGCGCTCAGCAGCTCTACCTTGCCGGATGACCACAGCAGCTACACCGCCCAGGGCTACATAGGGCAGGATTTGGAGGTTGAGCGGGACCTAACTCCAGGTGAGCTGGGCCGGGTCTGGCATGAGAGCACCTAGGTCACGGGGATGGCTCCTTCTCTTGGGTCTAGGGAGCACTGTGCTTGAGGACAGTAGCCATTTGGAGCAGGCAGCAGGGCCAGGGCTGCTGGGTGTCCTGCAAACTGAGAAAGCCCACAGTTCTGACCTGCGGTTTCTCCTGTCCTTCAGCACTGTCCCCATGTGCCGTTACTAGTACGCTTCCTGACTGGCACATCCCAGTGGAAATTTTGCCTGATAGCACCAGTGAGCTCTACAACTTACAGGTGTCACCCATGCCCTCCACTTCAGAAGGTATGTGCTTTTGAGGACTGCCTGCCTGCCTCTTGTTTGGGCCCTGGGAAGGGTTCCCTGAGGGAGAGAGGATGGATGCGCAGAACTCCACCAGGCACTGACGGAGGTCACTGTGCTGGAGAAAAGAGAGAGGTAGCCGGGGGCTGCACCTTGGTCTCTGATGGCTAGTTTTCCTGGCTCCTCTGCAGCCCAGTCTCTGAGGGTGAGGAAGGAAGCAGGGCGGTGGGAAGAGGTGTGGCTTCGGGGTTCTGGAGGCTGAGTCACTAGGACTGTGTCCTGTTCTGGCATCTCTGTGGTCACAGATGTCTGCTGGGAGGCCAGTGTGTGTGTGTGCATGAAAGGTGACGGCACTGGTGGTGCCCGAGCTGCAGAGCTGAGCCAATCTCTCTGCTCTTCCCACCCACAGCCACAACTGATGAGGATGAAGAAGGGAAATTAACTGAGGACATCATGAAGGTAAAGCCCATTCCAACCTGGGCACTCGTTCAAAGTGGCTGCTTAGGAGAAAGAAAGCCACTCAGCCTACAAATCAGAGGGTGTAAGCAGCGGCTCCTGTGACTGGACTGCTTGCATAGTTCTACAGGTGTCACACCTATGGTGCCCTCCTTGGCTACTGGGAGAGACACCGTGGAAGTGAGGATAGGAGGGAGGCCTGCTCTCTGACCAGCTGCCCAGGAGCAAAGCTCCAGAGCCTGAAACAGTGCTGAGTCAGCCACTCTCTGCACCGGGTCCCTGGCCTGCGTCCTCTGCCCCAGCACGCCCTAGGCCTGTTGCCCCACTGGCCTGGGCAGTGCACGTTAGGTTTTCATAATCAGCCTTTGGGATCTTTAATCTGATGGGGTTTATTCCCTTTTTTTTTTCTTTTTTTTTTAAAGCAAATTATTCTCCAGGTTTTTTTTTTCTTTTCTTTTTTTTTTTTTTTTTGCTTCAGTTTTAAAAGTGAATATAAAAACATTTTTGCAGTAGTTGTACCCAGGCTCTGTTTCATTAGCTTAGAAAACTTGAAACATAGCTGTAGCTCTTTATCTCCAGGTTTTCTAGACATCTTTTCTTGAGTCATGATGCTACCCATTGCATTAAGCCACATTCCCAGTTGGTATGTCCTCCTCCCCTAGCTGAGGGGGAAAGTCTTGGAGATTCTGTGCCAGAGGGTAAATGTGGGAGTGGAAGTCCAGGGCAGACCCTCCCTTCCCAGGCCTCTTCCTAGCCTCATTCCACAACTACATCCACTTGAGAATGTGCAAAGGGCCAAGGGTATGAGGCTGGCAGGGAAGCTTTGGCTCACTGAACGCAGGGCCAGAGGATGAGTCTGCACTGGAAGTAAGCTGATGGCTTCTTGTTCCTCTGTCCACAGCTCTTGGAGCAGACAGGGTGGCAGCCAACAAACGTGGATGGGAAGGGGTACCTGCTCAATGAACCCGGGGCCCAGCCCACCCCTCTCTATGGAGACTTCAACTGCAAGGAGGAGCCAGAAGTTGACAGCCCTGGAGGTAAGAAGTCCCTGGAGCTAAGGATTTCTCCCACAAGGGAGAAGCTTGCAGGGGGTGGGAAAGGGGTGGGGACTGGGCCAGGGAGCAGCAGAGGCAAACCACCTTTCTTAAACACTTCTTGTGAATTGGCTGCTGCTCCCAAGTACTTAGGTTTGCCTAAAGATGAGGGGGGCTTACTGCTTCGGGTGGGCAGTAGAGGCAGCTGTGTCTGTGGCTGGGATAGGCTGAGGGGGTGGGAGAACACACCTGTCTTCATCCTCCATCCTCATACAACCTTCTTCACATCTTCTAGGGTATATTGGACTGATATCTTCAGATCTGAAGACCATGGACCCCAACTGGCTGGAGGGCCTGTTGCCCCCAGTCAGACTGCCCTCTATCCAGGCCATTCCTTGTGCGCCATAGCTGCACCCCAGCCCCCTTTAACTCCCCTAGGCAAGCAGGACCTGGCATCACGGTAGCTGTGATGCAGAGAAACAGGACTCCTGTGGGCTCCTTGACATGGCAGAGTGTTACTCCACTGCTGAGCAGGGATGGGGCCTCCCTCCTTAGGATAGTAACCTCTTGCAGTCAGTCAGGCCATGGTCTGGGCTTATCTTGCGGGGTAAAGCTGGCCCTGGCTCCTGGGAAGATGGGGTTCTGAGAAGGACGTGTCAGGTGGAGGTCTCAGAGAGGAGTCGGCCTCCAGCTTTTCCCTCTAAGCCCAGCTGTTGAGAGAGGGTCTCACTGTCACTGAGGTGGCCCAAGGGAACAGACCAGTGACCTCAGAAAAACACAGCACTGACCCCAGGGCTGGCTCTGCACTAAGAGACGATTGCACTAAGTGAATCCTGTTCCCAAGGAACCCCCTCCCTTCCCACCTGAGCCCTGGGGACTGTTCCAAAGCCAGCAAAATGTGAAGGAAAATGGGGCCCTGCAGGACAGTGCTCCCTCAGCCTCAGAGGAGCTCTGTCCTGCTCGGGCTGAGGGGCTTGGGAAAAAAAATGGCACTTTTTCTGGTGGACCTTGCCACTTTCCTGATCAAGGTGTACACTAACGAACCCCCAAGCTCTCAGCCTTGCATTTATTTATATTGTGCCTTGCCCTGCGCCCACCTGCCCCACTCAGGCAGGCCCCGGCAGCCCTCAGCAGGCCCTGGGAGGGAAGTGTGAGCGCCTTGGTATGATTTTTAAAATTGGAAATGTCATCTAATCACTAAATCATGTGTGACCACATACATACATGTGTGTAAATATGTACATTTGTCTTTTTATAAAAAGTTAATTGTTTATAAAGGGTGTGGCTTTTTATTTAGAGATAAACTGCAGATGGTTTTCCTTTTGATAGAGACATTCTGATGAACTCATTCTGGGCATCCTGCCTGCACTTGACTGGGGGTGAGCAGTGACATGCACCTATCGCAGAAGCCTTGAGTTATGTTCACGGAGAAGGTGACAGGAAGAGGGGACAATCCTAGCACACAGACATGCTCATATAGATGCAGTCTATAGATGCAGTCACTTGCCCTTGACATTATAGCCAGGCTGTGAGTTGAACTGGGGCTCCAAAGCCTGAGGAGTGTTAGGTTTTGAGTTCTGAGTACCTTGCCATGAACTTTATGTCCTGCTAAACTCAAATCCAAGTGTAATCAGATGCTACTTCAAAAAAGTTAACACCTGGTACTGGCCTGGTCATGGACAGCCACCACAGACACCAGCCCAAAACCGGTTCCGGAGGCCCGTTGTGCTAGGCATTACCTGTCTAGTTCTGATGGACATGTCCTTTTTCTACACTGTCCACTATAGTAGGCAGTGGTAAAGTCACATGTGTCAACTGAGTGCTTGAAATGTGGCTGGTGCAATGGAGCAAGTGAATTCTTAGTTAAAATGCAAATAGCGCCAGGTGCACAATGGCTATAACATTGGACAGTACAGATAGATACTGGATTGGGGACAGATCTGAGAGGCAGAGGCTGGGGCGGCTGGTGGACACTAGGGACAGACTTGGGGCTATTTACCTGCCAATTCAAGAGTATTTTGCTATTTTCATGGCCCGCAATAGCTACATTGGTGCTGAATACGAGCCCTACAGTGTACTATATGACAGGTCCATGCACAAAAGTGTTAGGAAAACCTTGGATAACCTCACATGAAGCAGGTTTCCTTCGTTTCTTCTCAGGGTTCTGGCTGAGTTTAGGCACACAAAATCTCTGTGAAGGAGTATGTTTCTGAAAACCACAGGTTGAGAACCACCACCATATGGCAGTACTCCCCTCAGATAAGGCCTAGTTAAAAGAATGACTGAGGGCGAGTTCTGGATATGGGCTTTTTTCATGTCTCCCCACCCCTGGTCCCTGGCCCTGAGGCATAAACAGTACCCAGCAGCAGGCAGGCTGGCCAAGGGAAATCCGCTGATAGCACTAGCATCATCTAGGGAGTGAGGTCATGGCAATAAGGGGGTTACTCAGGGAATCTAAGCCCTGTGGACACTTCTCCCCAGTCTTAGTCTCAGAAATTGCTTGGACTTAGATGCCCTTCCTGGGCCCAGCCCTCTGGAAGGAGTATGGACCCCTGGTGGGGAAGGAAAGGCTGAGTGAGAAAATGATGAAAAACCTAGAAAATGGGCAAGGATCAGTCTGACATATTCTGCCAAGCTCAGAAAGTATTGTTTCTTGATCTTGTCATGCCCTGTAAGTAGCAGGTGGCCTCCAGTCTCCAAAGCCAAGGCGAAATCCTGACATTTTCTAGCTCTTATCTGCAGAGTCCTAAAAAGTTGAGAACTCCCTGATATGTCTAGGGAGGAACTCCCAAACACTACTTGCTCCCCATCACAAGGCAGCTGGGCTCTGGGGACCAGGCCTGGAGAAGCAGTGTGGGATAGAACCAGAACTTCCAATCTGTCCCATCACACCCTGCCATGGACCTTGGCCCAGGCCTGATGGGGAGACAGTAACTGTGACAGCATCTGACACTAACTCATGAGCCAGTCAGTGGCTGAACAAAGCAACATCAATATAATGGGAGCCAAATTTGGTCATAATAGTTTAAGGTCATTCTTGGGGTCTGTTAAAGCTTTTGTGGCTCATTCCCAAGAGTTTTGGCCTAAGCACTAATGGTGGAAACTCTTGACTAAGGAATTTAGGAGGTCAATGAAAGATCTGTTTTGTTGGAGTTGTGATAACATTTTCATTAAGACCACTTTCCGTTGGGGTAAAGTGGCAAATTGGGGCATGGTCATACCAGCTAGAACTCCTGTTAAATCTATGGACATTTGGGGCCATTTTTGGTTAGTCATAGGAATTTCATTGCTTTACTCCAAAGGTATCACTTTAACTGGGTTGGTTTATTCATTTAGCTCACTTGATAATAGGAAGAAAAAGAGGCTAATATGTTAGCTGCCCACAGAGAGGGTCAAGGAGGCAGAAAATCTTCAGGGAAGACAGATACAAACCATACCTTCTTGATATATCAGTCTTCAACATCTGTCTGTGTGCAAGATAAGAGCTTCCTCAGATCTTTGGAGGTTTTAGGCAGGGACTGCCAAAGACAAGGGAATGTCCTGGGCCTGGTTAGAGGTGGAATCCTTTCCTCTGGAAGTGAACCCTGCTGGGTGTGGGGGCTGGGCCATGCTCAGCCTGTCATTCTCTGGGACCATTTGGTCTTCTTCTTATGCAGAAGAAGATTCTTATGCAGAATCTTCTATATGCAGATTCCAAAGTTGTATTCACAGGGTACAGATTTCCTCAGCAGCCCTGTGGAAACACCCAGGTAGCCTTTGTCTCTGTCAGATGTAATGTGCTTGCTTAACTCAGGCAGGACTCACCCTCCATGGTGAGGATGCATGAAATTCATTGGACCCCCGCACTGACCTCTTCCCACTAATGCCAGTGGTCACAAGGACAAGATAATGGGGAGCTGGTGCACTCGCTCTTCCAGGATTAAGCCTACAGGGCAGAGTGAGGTTTGTCTTTGCCAGCCAGGGTTCTCTTGTGAGGCCAAGTCTAAGGCAGTACAAGGGCATAGCTGGCTGGCCATGTCATTTTCCTAGCTCCAGGCAGCTCCCAAGAGACCCATTTCTGCTGATACTCTGGGGGTAGGGATTGTAGAAGCAGCCCCCACTTCTGTAGGCTTAGGGGGGGCGGCAGGCCTAGGGAGTCTATGCTAACAGTTTAATTTCAGTTGGGGGATACTAGAGGTAATGAAGCAAGGACACAGGGATTGGTTATAAGAGGAGAGGCAGAAATCCAGCCCTCCATCCCTCCTCCGGTTCCACAGTCTCACCAATGAGAGGAATGGGGAAGGACCTTAAAGTCTGGCTAGGTAATGACAACAAAGGTCTGGGGTGCTCCCTCTGCAGCAGGTGTCAACCCCCGCCCCCCCCCCCCCAACACACTATCCTACTGGCGCCCAAACCACCTTGTTTGCAGACCAGGTGAGCAAAGCTCAGTTGGTGTAGAGTGGTTGCCCGATGACTCAGCTAAAAAGTATGGAGCCTGGATTCCAACCCACACCTGTCTGTGCCCAGTACCCAGATGGCTCCCATAGTATCAGGCTGTCAGCAGAGGAAGAAACTGAGGCCTGGGAAGGACGTTTGCAAGAGCCTGCCTGGGGCAGGACACTAGCACTTCATGCTGAGAGAGCATCTGGGGACCCGGAAGGAAGGTGACAAAGGCTGCATCCCAGGTGGACACCATGGGACTCAGCCCCTGCCTTCAGCTCCCCTGCTCCCCCTCCTCCTAGACAATATTGCTCTGCTGTTCCAAGCTCCTGGGCCCCAGTAGGGTAGGGTTTGGCTTGGTCCTCAAGGGAGGAATGCCTCATCTACACCCTGGAGGCCACCTGCAGTTTCAAGGGGTGGGGCCCTAGGGGAATGGGACATAGACTGGCCTGTAACTTGGCCTCAGGGCAGGGGGCAGCTTAGCCACCCCAGCGTGTTCATGAACCTGCTTCCAACTGCAGGGGACTCTGGCCTACTAGGCCTTATCTTGGCCCTAGGAATCAAAGAGGATGTTTCTGCTGCGCTTCTGTGGGAGAAAGGCAACAAGAACTCTCCTGTTCTCCTGCTCTAAACAACACCCTCTGCTAGGTCCTGGGGTACTCAGCAATCTGAACTCTGGGTGAGTCTATCAGCCAGGACCACTCACAGGCGTATCTTCACGTCTAGCCATGAGACTGGAGTCACCCTATGGTTGTCCTGAGTCTAATCCAGCTTCTTGGTCCCTTAGACAATGCAGCAGCCCTGGCAACTGGCTGTTTGCTAGCCTGCATCAGGGGGGTTCTCAGACCCACTTGCAGGGTTCCTTCAGGAAAAGCTTTTCCCCGCCCTCCAGACCCCAGCCTAGATGTCAGGGTCCTCACTTCCATTTCTGTACAAATGCCTTGGCCTGGCCTGGGTCTCCTTCTCTGTTTCTGCCCTACCACTTCTCACTCACACTGTCAATCCTGAATTGGCCCGTATTAGAGCAGGTACAGTGAGTTCTTCCACAGCAATTACAAATAGCCACAGTTTTGCTAAGACAGGTGAAGGGATATGCCTGAGATCTTAGTTCAGGAGCTCGACGTAAGTGGCCAAGGCCATAGGAGTCTCGGGCTGCAGGTGGTGGTAATTCTGTGCCAGGCTTTTCTGAGAAAGCTGACTTCATGGAATGAGGGAATCATAAGGATACAGAGTTGGGGTTTGGGGGTCAGGTGCAGAGAGGGAGGGAGTCATTAGGTAAGAATAGCTATTGCTTTCCTAAAACTAAGAACAATGGAGAAGTCATGTCACATCAGGGTGATGGTGGACTTTGGTGGGGGACTGTTGACCTTGCCTGTGGGAGGTGAAGGGTAACTGTCTCTGCTGGGGACCCAGAGCTCTCCTCCAAATGCTCCTTCTGGGCTTTCCAGGGTGGGAAGGAGAGCAGATGTGAGGATGCTAAGAGCTGTGGTGAGGGCTGTGCTTTTAGGTATAGAGCCTGGCACTCCCAAATAAATGGGGGGCAGGGCAGGGTAGACAGGAGGGCCTGAAGGGGTGTTCAACTTTCTAAGGCTGGTGACTATTCATCACCATCCTGCTGTCATGAACTGGCCAGCAGCCAGAGTTCTCAGCTTTGGAGACCATCTGCCCCTATTGGGGGTAGATGCCGCCTCAGGTCACTCAGTAGGACCCCATATTTGGTCTCTGGCCATCCTAAGACACATACAAGGTGACCTGGGGGCCCGCCCTTATCTAAAGGCCCCCAAGAGCACAGCCTCACCATCCAGTACCTGTCCTCTTCCTGTCTGCCACTCCCCTTGTGGTCTGTTGGGTACCCAATCTCTCCGACGAGACTGGAAGCTTCCCAGGAGCAAGCAGCTCATCTCCTCTGTAGTCTCAGGGCGCCAAGGTAGGATTGACCCTTGAGAGCATTTCCTGTAAAACCCTGGGTCAGCATCTGCTTACCTGTTCTGTCAACCGCCCTCATGGCTTCTTTGAGCCCTCCCTTGGGGGACAAGCCAGGCTAAACTTTGGAGTACAAGGGAGCAGGCTGAGAGCAGGGAGGACAGAGTGGTAGCTAGCTTGACCCCTGCAGTAGAGCCTTGGCCCATGACCAACCAGCAGCCAGGGCCACAGGCTCTAGCCCAGGGAGCCACAGGCTCCAGGCCACTGGGTCCCGCTGCGTGCAGCACGTCCCATCCACGTCTCTCAGCAGAACTGCTGGAGACGTGAAGGCAGAGTCATTCATTAGTTTTATAAACAAATTACATGAGTAAAAAGTTTAATTTTACAGAATAAGAAACACAGGTGAGTGAAGAGACACATTCGTGAAAGCCACCTACAAGACCCCACCCACGTAACCAGGCTATTACAGTTTGAGAGACTCGGGCGCAAACACAATTTCTCAGGCCCCCATGTAGGCATTTAGAAGCTCCGTCCCATGCAGACGCAGTCATGGTCTCCGTGTGTGTGACACGTCCACTGGCAATGGTGCAATTGACTCCCCAGCACTGGCCTGGGGCCCCTCCTCAGCCCACAGGTCTCTCCGCGCCCACATATTTTGCACCGCTTGGCCTCTGAGAGTCCAAAGAGCTGGCTGTCCAGGCTGCAGAGGTAATCTAGAGTAGATTAGCAGGTACAAAGGGCCTTGGATGTAGGTTAGCCAACGGTCCCAGTTCACTTAGGACTGAGGAGAGGGATTTTCAGGGCTACCACTGAGAAAGTTCTGGGGAAACTGGGGTGAGACGGTCACTGTACGTGGAGAGCCAAAGGCCTTGTCTAGTCCCTCTCTCTGTGCACTGCTCACAGGCCACCCTGCTGCATCTCAGAACCCCCCAAAACTCACCAAGCAGCTCTGGGACAGAGGGTCCCTCTAGACATACCCCTTCCAAGTGTTCCCAAGTGAGGCTCAGAAAAGGAGGGGGGAAGGGAATGAGTAAGGGCAGACAGGCATCATCCCCTGAGGGAAGATGGCCAGGTGAACCCTGGCTGTCCAGAGCAGCCCAATGCAGAGGTGGAGGGGCTCCCATACTTGGCCAGCTACCCCTCCTGCCTAAGAGCTGCCCTTAGACCTCAGGGTCTGAGTCATCATAGGCTAGGTTCTGGCCCTAGTTCTTGGAAAGTGCAGGGTCTCTGGGTGGGAAGTGCTCAGCCCCCTGGAGCTTTCCACAGCTCTGGTGCACCCAGCCTCATATCCTCCTCCTCTGTGTCCAAACCTGTGCATGTTGCCTGCCTAGCTTCTCTCTACCTAAGACTGAGAATAGAGAAGAGAAGAGGAGTCTAGGACAGGATGAGCTGAGTGAGAAGCAGGCAGGTGGGAGGGGACCTGGGCAGAAAGGATGTCTCTGACACAGGTGGGCATATCCTGACTGTGGTCTGGCCTGTTTATGCCTAAAGATGAGGCCCTTGGAGACCAGAGGAATAGGTGGAATAATGGTCCACCGTGGAATAAAGATGTCCACATCCTAATGCCTATAATCTGTAACTATGGTATCTTAATGTCAACAGGGAATTAAGGTTGTAGGTAGAAATAAGCTTGTAATCAGCTACTTAAAGAGATTATCTTGGATTATCTGGATGGATCCAATGTAGTCAGGTGAGGGTCCTTAAGTGGGGAAGAAGGAAGAAGAAGAGGCAAAACCAGAGAGGCGGCATTATGTGAAAGCCATTGCTGGCTTTGAAGACAGAGGAAGGGACCACAAGCCAAGGAATGCAAGTGGCCTCTGAGAAAGTTGTAAAAGGTAAGGAAACAGATTCTCTCCTAGAGCCTCTGGGAAAAGTATGGAGCCCTGATGACACTGGGAGTTTAGTCCAGTAAGACTCGTTTTGGACTTCTGACTTACAGAGCTGTAATTTATATTTTAAGCCACTTAGTTTATGGTACTTTGTGACAGCAGCAATATGGGAAACTGGATGAGGGAGGCAGTCCCCCCAAGTCCCTTGGTTAGAGTCTTGCAGTCTCACAGAGCCCCAGAGTCTCTCTGAGGAAGCCTCTTTTCCGTTCTAGGAATCCCTGAGACTCTGAGCACTGGGCAGGGAATGGGCCCCCATAGCCTGGGTGGGTCAAGAAGGATACCCAAAGAATAGTGGCTCAGATGGACATGTCTCCGGGAAACAGCCACCCCCTTGACCCCACTTCCCTAATGGCCACCAGTGCTGGCTCTGACCTGTCCTCCCAGGGTGGAGTTCTGTCCTTTCCACACACCCATTATACTTAAAGCACCCTTAGTCTTTGGCTTCATTAAGGGAATCCAATTTGGCTCAGAAAAAGCTAGGACTAGAAGGAAAAAAGTTTTGAGGAAAAATCACTAACTTGGATGTCAGCCAGATCTGCATCAAGTCCTCGTTCTGACGCTTACTAGCTCTGTGGCCTCAGATGAGACCTCCTGTAGCCTCAGTTTCCTCATCTATACAATGGGTGTAATGGCTTTTGTCTTACATGCCTCACAGGGGGAGATGACACAAGAGGAAACATGCTGCACCGACACAGACAGTATTTTTATTAATAAACAATAGTGATAAACCACATGTGCCTTTGGATGGAGTGGGTAATCACACATCCTGTGCTGGGGACGGAAGGGAGGGCACACTCATCAGCTCTGCTTTGCCTGCAGGCAGGAGGCTGCACGCGGCCTGGCCTGGAGAAAAGAGCAACACTTGTCTCTGTTGGAGCCCCTAGTTCGGAGCCCCCACAGACATGAGACACAGCCACCCTGCGGCCGGCACGCTGTCCTACCAACCATTACAGATGATGGCTTTGAGCTTTTTTTTTTTTCCCAAAGGAAAATAATTTTCTAGAATTTCTTTTACATTGAAAACAGCCCCTCCTCATAAAAACACTCACATTTTTATAGGGAAAAAGTAGAATATGAAATTATGCACAGTCAGTATGATTCCAATCTAATGAATATTGTAACTTTATGTGGACTACCTACTGGAAGAAACTGGGTGGTGGGATTAGAGGTGATTGTATTTATTTATTTACTTTTTTAAAAGAATATTTTATTTATTTATTTGACAGAGAGAGAGAGAGATCACAAGTAGGCAGAGCAGCAGGCAGAGAGAGGGGGGAAGCAGGCTCCCTGTTGAGCAGAGAGCCCGATGTGCGGCTCGATCCCAGGACCCTGGGATCATGACCTGAGCTGAAGGCAGAGGCTTAACCCACTGAGCCACCCAGGTGCCCCGGTGATTGTATTTATTTATTTTCTTAACTTAAAAATGCTCTACAATGACCTCTGATCACTTTTACAGTCAGAAAAAATACATATATGAATATATCAAAAATGCCAAGGACTTCCTTTTATGGGGCCTTGAACCAGGGTTGAACCAGCTTCTGCACAGGAGGGAGTCCTGAACAGGATCCCTCCTGTGGGACCCTGTGGGACCCTGGAGACTCAGGACTTCCCCTGCCAGGCCCCTGCAGGCTTTGTGAGACAAGAGGCTGGACAAGTTGCTCTGCAGCCCAAAAATGACGTCACCTTCCTCTCACCCACCCCTGCTCCCTGCCCAGCTTCCAGGGGCTCCTCTGTACCCTGAGAATTCCTCACTCAGGCCTTGAGGTAGAAACAACCCCCCCCACCCCACCCCACCCCCGCCGCAGTCTGCCTCTCCCAGACTGGCCCTGGGAGTCCCTGCCTCCTGGCATGTGCCTAGCTCGCAGGCTGCACTTCTCAGAGCCCTGCCCTTCCTTGAAGAACAAAGCCTGGCTGCCTGTGCAGCTTGCTGGCCCATAGTGACCCCTGCTTCTCTCTGATTCGTCCATAACAGCAGCTCTTGTTTGTTGGCTCTAAATTTCAGCCACATAGCCAACGTGCTCTCTTTTAATCCCAGGCCACCAGCCATGGCAGAGACGAAAATGGGAACAGCACCCCCTGGAGTTGTGCAGTGTGGGGACCCTATCTGATCCTCCCTGGCCTCTGAGGGATATATTGTCATCCCTAGTTCAAAGATAATATAACTGAAGCTCAGAGAGGCCAAGCGAAATCACCCATGGTCACATGGTCTGTGTTGTGTGTGGCAAAGCTAGGACTTGATCTCTACTCAGTTCACTTGAAGCTCACTCCTCCTCCCCACCCACTGTGATGTCCTCCTGAACAACTCCCACATTCCAGCATGGGGGGTGGGGCGGATTGTGAGTGGAACACACAGGGAGCACCCAGTGAATATCGGGTGCTGGCAGTGTTCACAGTGAGCTCCACCAGGGTTTATCATTCAATACCCCAAGTCTTCCCAGAGCATCTGGGAGCAGTGACAGGCCTATTCTGTTCACTGCGATATTCTGGCACCCAGCGATGCCTGACACACAGTACATGCTCCATAAGTGACGAATCCACGACTGTTCATTCAAAGAATAAAACAATAAAATAATTAATATGAGCTGGTATCTATGGAATGCCTACCACAAGCCAGCTCTCAGGGAGCCTCCAGGTGATCTGAGGGAACATACAACACTGGGACAAGGACCATACAGCATGGGTATA
The DNA here is from genome assembly GCF_902655055.1 of Lutra lutra. Taxonomy (NCBI): domain Eukaryota; kingdom Metazoa; phylum Chordata; class Mammalia; order Carnivora; family Mustelidae; genus Lutra; species Lutra lutra. The sequence goes on along the minus strand of NC_062282.1, from coordinate 71,838,597 downwards.
AGCTCACGAAAGTGTCTATATAAAGGCCATGAGAACACCAAAGAAGGAATGGTGATGAGCAGCAAGCCTAAACCCTTCTACCATGTCAGAGACCATCCCATCAGAGCTTGACCGCAGCGACTGCCAAAGCCCATGAAACCCAATTTCCCATTTGCATCCACGTTCAGACTCTATCTGGATACTCTTTGCCTCTCCAGGCTGGACAACTAGAATGCTGAGGGCTAGAAGACAAACAGTTGTAGAAACTGCTGATACTTAGCTCGGAAAGAAAGAGGAGGGTTGTCTGTAACACCCGACGAGCTCTTGGCCAGAGGGCATTAGCCCTGAGCGCCCCCCGAGGGGGCCTGCTCTGGCTGGCTGGGCTGCCTGTGGATGGAGCAGAGAAGCAGGGAGCCTGGTGGGCTGCCTCTCTGGGACCTGATGAGGCCTTACTTCCCATTGTGTAACTTGTTCACACAATAAGCATTTATTGACTATCATCTCTGGCCTATTCCAGTCTAGAGAAATAAGGATGAATAAAACAAGTGACAACCTTAGGAAATGCCAGCCCCCTAAGTTGACAGAGTCAGGAACCACTGGGTGACCTTCCCGAGTGATAGTGACATGTCAAAGGATGTCCTCCAGTCCTACATCACATACCAGTCTTTATCTTCCACTCCTGGCAAGGCCCCTCAGTCTGCAGTGAGAGTTATAAGTCTGCAACCGGTGTGGCGCTTGAGGGGCTGATCCAGAAGAGGCTGCCATGGGTACAGCTTCCACTCCCTGCCCTGTCCACTCACTGCCCCGTTCAGGGCTGAAATGGACACATGTATACCTTTATTTATCATCAAGAAGCAGTAATTATGCAGAAAAATGCACAACACGTATGTTCAGTGTTTTTAATATGTTCCGTTTAGTAAGTATCAAATAGAGAGCAAATATTTGTACAACCGCCACCAGGTCAAGGGATGAAACAATGCCGACTCCCCTCCAAGACCCCCCCGTGGGCCCCTCCTCATCACAACACCCCATATTCATGTCTGTGATCATGTCTACATTGGCTTTTGTGACAGTGATTTCTGTGCTTTTTATAGTTTTACCTTTTCTGCACGTATCCTTAAACACAATATAGTCCAGTGTTGTCACTGGTTAAACTTTTCCTGGAAGGAATTATACTGGATGAGTTCTTTGGTGTGTTTTACTCAATATTATGTTGATGAGAGTTATTCATTATTATGTGATTGCTATCCAATATGACAGCTATTGCAAGTTGCTGTAGTTCATTCATTTTCACTGCAGGAATGTTGCACAATTTCTCTGCATTCTCAAATGCTGATGGGCATTTGGATGCTTCCTGGTGTTGTGTGGACATTCTCATGCACATGTAGGTAAGAGCTTGGTCAGAGCAGATCCTGAGGAGTGGAGCTGCTGGATTATAGGGTATGTGTATCTTCTTCTTTACCAGATCACCAGATGTACTTTTTAATTCTGAAAAAGTTTCTCGGGGAAGTAGGGCTGTCACACCCCAGCATTGTCTGCGGTAGAGGAAATGAGGTTTGCCTGCCCTTGCAGCTTGATCAGCCCAACTTCCGTCCTCAGAATCTCATCCTCTCTAGCCCAGCCGGCCACCCCGTGCCGTCCGGTACCCATAGGTCAAGGCCCCTTGGCAGCGGGCTCCGCGCCAGCCTCCCTACCTCAGTGATGCAGCTGGGTGGGGGTGAGAGGAGGCTGAGAATGAGGAAGTGGAAACCAAATATGAGGGCCACAGAGAAGTCCGGTTCACAGACCTCAGTGTTTCAGCAGCATACTCCGTGGGAGAGGAACATGCGAGCTGCCTGAGCAGCAGCCCTAGAGGCGCCAAGCCCACAGGGGCCAAGGTGGACTACCAAAGTGCACTTTGTCCTTGATTCCTGCACGTAGGTCATTCCACGCAGCCTTCACTGTGTACCAACACTCTGAGGTACACGTAACCATCCCCATGTCACAGATGAAGGCACTGAGGCACAGGGACACTGAATGACTGGTGATACAGTACAGCGGTTCATAGTATGGGATCTGGTCCTGTGTAAATTGGGTTTAACTCGAGTCTTCCCTGCTTCCTGATGCAGTCTGGGGTCAGTTAGCTGGCTTCCTTTGGTCTTAGTATCCCCACCTGTAAAATGGGGCTAACTGACTCACTGGGCTACTGAGTTAAGAGATGAGGTGAAGAAGGAGCTTTGCAGAGTGCCCGGCACAGAGGAGGCATGAGCAGGACTCCAGAATGGGACCTGTGGAGTACCTGAGACTGACAGCCGGCACATGAAGTGGGCAGGGAGGGGGAAGGAACTGCTCATCCTGGCAAGTGGGTACCAGGCCGCCAAGCTGCGGGAGCTGACCCAGGGCTGTGTGTGCGAACGGTCAGTGAGGTGCTGGCAGGGTGGACTCTGAAACACAGGCATGCAGGCACCTTTGCCCAGAGCTTCCCACCTACCTGTGGTTGCTGATTCCTGGCACTGATTTGTGACAGGGAGCAGCTGGATCCCTGAGCATGTGGAAGCTTCAGCCCAGCTTCAGTGCCAGCCTCCGCAGGCCACACTAGCAGGCAGCGCCGTGGCAGCCAATGGGCAGCAAAGCCTGTTGCTAGGGTCACTGGTGAACCTTATTTGGCGACATGGGGCTGACCCTGCATTCACCTCTTAGAACCCTGGGAAACGCCAACCACAGATGTGAAATGAACGTCTCCAAACCGCAACTGCATTTCCTTTGAGAAAAGATTCGCTCTCCTCTCCAGCCTGCCTCTCACGGGTTGGATGCCTCTCGTACAATCACTTGCAAGCTTGAGGGGGAAGCATCTGCTACAAACCTGTGCTGGGCAGAGAGAGGGTAGGGAATATGGCCCCAGAGGCCCAGGACCCATCCAGGACAGCGAAGTTTTCTGTTCTCATCCTGGCGGCTGCCGACCCCTGCCCAGGCCTCTCTGCACACACCCTGAAGAGTTCCTGGCCCCATTTCCTGCAGCTTTGGGAAGCAGCTGGTATGAGGAAGACCCAGGGCACACAGGGAGGAAGTTGGCCTGCCTAGGCCCTCACCATCTGCACCGGCCACACCGCTTTGGTGTAGCCTACAGCTCAAACGGTCGGCAGTTTCTGTTTTTCACCTCCCTTTTGTGCATCTCTATTCTAACATTAAATAAGGGAAACTGTTGCCCCACCCCAGACAAACATGGGAGAGAAGCTGTGCCTTCAGTATTTCCAAAACAATACTCTTTCCTCCTATTTGTACAGCATCTTTGCTGTACAGTCCAGAGGATCTGTGCTCACATACGCCGTCTTGTTGGATCCTCATAAGCCTGGCTAAGGTAATAATACTTAAGGATAACTGAGCCCTCACCGTGTGTCAGGGACATGATGTAACTCATAGGAGCCACTATCCTTGTTCCCACTTTACTGGAGAGAAAAAAAAGGCAAAGGGATTCGGTAACCAGCTCAAGGTCACATAGCCTGTGAACGACAGAGCTGGGATTTTATCCCAGAGAGCTCAATTCCAAAGTCTGCCCCATTATCTTCTGTTATATTGCTTTTCAAAGCACACGCACAAGAACAGACCCCACTTGCAGGTGAGAAAGTGAGTCTGAGAAGATTGAAAGGGTGTGCGGCCTGAAGTCAGAGCTGCTGCCTCTGTCCACATCTGCTTCCCAAGGGCCGACCACCAGCGTCCTGTATCTGCCCCCACCCCCACCTCCTGACGCCCAGGCTAAAAGTGGCCTTTGTCTTCTGGGTAGCCTGGGGAGCCAAATGTCCCGGCCTATCCAGAAGACACTCCGGGCATTTGCCAGGCCCTTCAGAGGAGGTGTCCTGTCCCTGCCCGCAGTGTCAGGAACCTCCTGCACACGCCAGGATAGTTAAGGCATTTCACATACTAGGGTATGGGGACCATGGGCAGCAGAGCTGGGGCATCTGTTCACAGCATCCTCAACTGATGGCACTCCGAGGGGCTGGGCTGGAGTGCGGTGCAGACCCTTCCCTGGAGCGCTGTCCTTTCCTTGGGCTCCTCAGGCTGCCCTCATGCATCGAGCACACCTTATTGGGCAACTCCAATGTGTCAGGCCCTATTCCAGGGGCACCGAGGACACAACAGTGAGCGATGCAGACCAAATTCCAGGCTTGGCAGAGTTTCGTTCAGGTGAGAGAGACAGACACTGGGCAAATAGTCATAAAGACAGCCGAAGAGCACAGGGCTCTAGGAGAGAATGCAACTTTAGGGTCTTTTTTTTTTCTTAAGATTTTATTTATTTATTTGAGAGAGAGAGACAAAGATAGTGACAGAGAGCACAAGCCGGGGGTGGGGGGTGGGCAGAGGGAGAAGGAGAAGCAGGCTCCCTGCTGAGCAGGGATCCCGAAGTGGGGCTCGATCCCAGGACCCCAGGATCATGACCTGAGCCAAAGGCAGCTGCCTAACCAACTGAGCCACCCAGGGGCCCCAGGGTCTTAATCAAAGAAGTGTGTGGGGCTGGGTATTAGGGCAGCCATTCCCTGAGGTGAGCAATTCGGAGGAACAGAGGGCTGGTGTGGAGTGGTTCTTGGCCCCCATCCCACAGCCCTCCTCTCCTGCAGTGGGTCCCTTGAGGAAATCTGCTGCCAGGAAACCCGCTCTGCTGTTGTCGTCCCAGTTGCCCCTGGCCAGTGTCTTTGCTGGCAGTTGCTTTAGTGCTGGGAGAGACTACGGTTTTGTACCTCTGAGCCTCGGCTTCACTCAAGCACCTCCATTCCTCATCAGGGTCCTGCGTTGTGCAAGTGTGGGAGCCCTGGCAGGCCATGCGGGTGAAGGAAGCCGCTGTGGCAAGAAGCTGCTGGTATGACATGTTGGTTCTGAGAAACAGTTTTGGAATGAAACATTTTCAGATTAACCAAGAGCCAGGGTCCTTTCTAAAGCACCTCTGAACCGAGGTTTTCAATATAAATCATGGAATTACATTTTCCTAGTGAGGAAACGCTAGACAGACGGAGGCCAACCGGCCAGCTCCCGGTGCTGGCGCCGCCCGGCCCGCAGGCTGCCCAGGCGGCATGTGCTGGTTGCCCCGGGCCAGGCTACTTCCTGAATGACCTACCGCGTTACCTTCACTAAACATGCTTCTCCCGCATTGGGGACTTTCCCTGTGGGAAAGAAACCCCGGCACTCAGGGTGGTGAGGCTGTGATTTCCAGTTTCATTTTCCAGTTTCCGTTTAGAAGCAGCTCCACTCCCCATGCTCCAGGGTACCACAGGGGAGGGGAGGCCGGCAAGAAAAGTGTTCCTGCCAGCACCTGTTCCCTGGGGCTGCCAGGGGCTAGGGACTGGCCGAGCCTCCTGTACAGGAGGTTGTTAAATTCAGGTTCCTGGCTCCCCAGTTTCTGAGGTGGGAGGAAGTTTGGGCCCTTCAGTGGTTCTGATGGGGCATGGGGACCCTAGAGCATAGCTGAGGTGCAGTCCATTCCCTCCCCAAGGCTCTTCCTGTGGGGAACGCTTGTGAAACTTTGCTCAGCATCCCCCCCCTTTCCCTAGCAGGTGTTGAACACATTCCAGATGACCGTTTTCTAGGACTAGAGGTCTACAAGAAGCCCAGCCTATGGTCTTCACATAAGCTCCTCTCTTCTCCACATCCCAAGTTTCTCTTTAAGATGTTACTTTGAAATAAGCATTAATAGAAACGAAGCAAGCAAGAAAAAAAATCTATTGAGAGACTTTGGGGTCTTTCTTTCAGTTCTTTGTTCCATTTATTTGCAATTCATAGCCCGTTTAATTCCAAAAAGGCTGTAAGGACATTTATTTCTGTTTTGTTTTTTTTTTTGCCCTGACTGTGTCTGTGTCTGTATGTGTGTGTCTGTGTACATGTGTGTATGTGAGGTGGGCCTTCTAATGTACCCTTGCCCTTGTTTGACCTTGGAGGGAACAGGTGGTGAGCTCCCTAAGCCTGGCAGATGTAGACCTTTCCTAATCTCTAGGGCAAATTTGTTCTTCAGTATTTCTAGTATCAGTTTTTGATCAATCATTAATCAAAGTTGCAATAAAAAGATAATCTTCTCAGGACTAGGCTGTAAAGATCCTGGTCGAAACCTTGAATAAACCCTTCCGTGGAAGCCTCAAAGCGAAGAGAGAAGAGTCTTACGTCTGTGGCTGGATTTGGGGGCAAAAGAAGTCACCATCTCTAACCAAGGGGTACAGATATGAACTCAGTCACCTGAGTGGCTGGGGCCTCTTGCTTCATTTTTCACTGCTGATGAAGCTGGCCACGCCCTGGCTCCTAGAACAGGTGGCAGAGGTAGGGACGGAGGCTGTAGCTGGGCCCAAATGTGGGAGCTTGGGGGCACATCCATAGGATGTGACAGTGTGATAAGGCTCTGGGGCCAGGCTGAGGGCTGTGGAAGCAGGGCAACCACCACAGCCCACCCACTAGCCCATGTGGTGGAGGGAGCCCCTTGTCTTGAGAGCTTCATTCATTCCTGCTGACTTAGAGCTCTGCAGGGCATGGTGGTGCCTGGGATGGAGCAGGAGGGCCACTTCTCACGGGAGGAAGAGAGGAAGCAGTTGCTCCTCTGCAGGGCCCAGCTGGGGTCAGAGGCTGTGGAGCCCTCACTCCTCTCACAGTTCCCTCACAGTGGAGAGGGAGGGTGTGCTCTTTGGGGCACGAGGTCACAGGCTCCTGGCAGACTGCAGAAGTCAGATCTACAGGCTATAATCAACAAGGATAATGTGGGGTCCAGCACCAGGTCCAAGAAGCAATGACAACAAAGCAGAGCACAGGGACCCAGGCAAGTGCAGGCCAGACCAGCAGACTCAGGGGTGTAGTAGCTGGCGGCTTTTGCAGGACCCGCAACAAGTGCATTGTACAAGAAGCCAACATGCTCATATGGACCCATCTAAGATGTATGGAAGCTGAGAAAGGGCAGAGGCACTTGCTGTTCTCTCTGACCCTTCCCAACTCATGACTGGTCCCACTCTTGTACCATGTTTTCAGGAACACAGAGGAAATGGGCATTTTCGGAGAACTGTCACCCTGGAGGTACAGGGGGGTGAAATTGGGTGTGAGAAATTATTCCAGGCTGATGACCAGGACAGGGATAGACTTGTCCTGGGTGGCTCAAAGGGAGGAAACGGCGTCAACTGGAACAGTTGAGAGATGCATGTGAGGAAAAGACTTCCCATAGGTTGAATGGGGTCTCCGAAGATAGACCTCATCTCAGTTTTAATAGTGGCTATCTCTAGCTGGTAAGATTTAAATTTTTTCTCCTTGTGCTTACCAATGGTTTCTAAAATGTTCATAATATACCCAAATTACTCTTTTTTAAAAAATGCGGTAAAATATACACACATAAAATTTACCATTTTACCATTTTAACCATTTTTTTAAAAGTTTTATTTATGGGGCGCCTGAGTTGCTCAGTCAGTTAAGTGTCTGCCTTCAGCTCAGGTCATGATCTCAGGGTCCCGTGATCAAGCTGATTGTCAAACTGATGGTTGTCAGGCTCCTTGCTCAGTGGGGAGCCTGCTTGTCCCTCTCTCTTTGCCCCTTCCCTGGTTCGTTTGCTCTCTCACAAATAAATAAATAAAATCTTTAAGAAGAAATACACACATACATAAAAAGTTTTATTTATTTAAATAATCTCCACACCCATAGTGGTGCTAGAACTCATAACCCCGGGATCAAGAGTCACACGCTCCTCCAACTGAGCCAGCCAGGTGCCCCATTTCAACCATTGTTAAGTGTGCAATTTAATGGTGATAAGCACATTCACCTTGTCATGCAGCCACCACTACCATCCAGCTCCAAAATTTTTTTGTCGTCCTCAACATAAACACCAAACTCATTAAACTAATTCCCTCTTCTCCTCACCAGCAGCTACTGACTCCCATCATTTTACTTTCTATTTCTATGCATTTGACTACTTTAGCTACCTCATATAAATGAGGGACAATACAATATTTGTCCTTTTGTGTCTGGCTTATTTCATTTCTTAGCATAATATCTTCAAGGTTCATCCGCGCCAGATGAACCCATGTGGGAGAGTTTCATTCCTTTTTAAGACTGAATAATATACCATTTTGTGGATATGCTACATTTTGTTTATCCATTAATCTGTCCATGGACATTTGGATTGTTTTTACTTTTTGGTATTGTGAATAATGCTTATATGAAAACAAGTATAAAAACACCTCTGAGTTTGGGGCACCTGGGTGGCTCAGTGGGTTAAAGCCTCTGCCTTCGGCTCGGGTCATGGTCCCAGGGTCCTGGGATCGAGCCCTGCGTCGGGTTCTCTGCTCAGCGGGGAGCCTGCTTCCTCCTCTCTTTCTGCCTGCTTCTCTGCCTACTTGTGATCTCCGTCTGTCAAGTAAATAAATAAAATCTTAAAAAAAAAAAAACACCTCTGAGTTCTTGCTTTCAATTTTTTGGGTATATATCTAAAATTGGAATTGCTGGATCATAGGTAATTCTGTTCAATTTTTTTTTCTGTCAAATATTCATCATGTAATAACTTTTAATGAACATTAGTTTTGAACTGAGAAATTACACCAATATCACTCAAGTACTGATCAATTACAGCAGTTTCTCAACCCTTTTGAGAGAAAGAAAATCGTGTCTAAGAAAAGAAAAACATCACTATACACATTATTTACACACACACAACTGTATAAACTCATTATTTAGGGAAAAATTTTCTAACTGAATTATGGTTAACTGAAAAAAATAACATTTTCAAAATGCTTTAGCAAATTGCTATCATCACTAAAACAAGTCAGGTGATTTTATTTAAGATAGAAGCATGACGGCAGAATAGATGTTAAATATTGAAATAGAAGCAGATAAATTTGCGGTGTCTGAAAATTATTGATTAGAGATCATAACAATAGATCTAGGAAGTTCAGAATTTCCTAGACAGGCTAAGTTAATTCAAAGAAATGGACATGCCGACACTCTGAAAAATTCACCAATTCTGAGAGCAGGAATCAGGAATTATTTCTACCTTTTCTCCTGGTTTCTTATATTCTGCACCATTTTCTTGGTATTACCTTATAAGTTGTCATAGTTGAATAATAGCATGGATTTCTTTGTAACTTTCATTTAAAGAGCTCTTTCTATGTCACAGGCACTATTCTCAGAATGTTTAGTATTTAGCATGTCTGTCTACGCTTGCTGCCTCCTTTTTCTGTTTAATCTTTTAAAAAGGTTTTATTTATTTATTTGAGAGAGAGAGAGAAACAGTGAGTGAGAGAGCACAGGCAGGGGGAGAGGGAAAAGCAGGCTCATCACTGAGCAGGGAGCCTGATGTGGGACTTGATCTCAGGACCCTGGGATCATGACCTGAGCTGAAGGCAGATACTTAACCAGTGAAGCCACGCTTTACCTGACACCCCTCTATGTTTAATTTTTTTCAGGAAATACCATACAATTTTCTACAGCAACTACACCATTTTACATTCCCACCAGCAATGCACTGTGTTCTAATTTCTCCACATTCTTGCCCCTACTTGTTATTTTCTATTTTTTTGATAATAGCCATCCTAAAGGGTATGACGTCATATTTCATTATGGTTTTGATTTGCATTTCCCTAATCCAAATTACTTATTTTTAATCCAATTCTGTCTAAATCAAATCCTGAATCAAAGCCCTTGTCCTTTATTTCTTAATAATATGGAACTTTCTCCCTTACTTCTCTCATCTATACTTATTCTTTGCATAATTTTATTCTTGTAAATTGTGTAAAATGCACATAGCATAAATTTTACCATCTTAACCATTTGTAAGTGTACTGTTCAGTATTCTTAAGTAAATTCACATTGTCATGACCGAATCCAAATTACTTTCATCATGATAAAAAGAGATAAAAGTCTATTAAAATAAAAAATAAAAGGAAGCAAGCAAGCAAAGATTCTCAGCCCACAAAGATGTTCACACACATTAGCTCGGTCTTGGCAAGAGTTACATTCATCTACTAAGCACCTCCGATGAGTGCTCTGGGCTCTATGCTGGGTGGGGAACTCAGGGGAGCACGATCTGGGTTCTGCTCTTGGATTTCATCCTCTGTGCAGAGCAGTTATAACCAAGACTGTTCTGGGCCAAAAGGGCCACCCTGTTGGGTGATGCAGTGTTGGGAAGGTGGTACAGATGTGGTGACATGTGGGCTGAGCCTCGAAGGACACGTGGACATTTGCAGGTGCTCACGTGCAGAAAGGACATGGGCCATGCTATCGGGCTATGGCAGAGCTTATCCCCACCGCCATTCCATGAGCTCTTGCTAATAATTAATGTCTGTCTTCCCTCCTCAGCTAGAAGCCTCATGAGAGCAGACCCAGGGGGACTTGTATGTGAAGCCCAGCACAGGCAGGGGTCAAATGAATACCATGAATAAGTCCTGAGGAGGAGGAGGAGAGAGGAGCTCTCTCTTTCCGGAGTCTTGGCTGGGAGAGGCAGACAGCATGGCTGGACTGTGTGGGGAAGTGGGGAGGGAAGCATGACACAGACAGTTTGGCAGGAGCACATCAAATGCCGCACCATCGCAGCCAGTGGATGAGTGCGTGAAGACCCAGGTTTGAGAGAACTGAAGGGTAAGATTGCTGGGAGCGGGCTCTGGTGAAAGGGGAGAGGCTGGGATTGCACATTCAGGGGAAGGAGAGGGGGTTTCTCTTTTTATGAGACTCAGATGGCTAAAGACAGAACATGTTGGTTGTTGGCAGGGATATGAAGCAACCGGAACGCTCGCGCACTGCCACAGAGAGGCTTCTATCCGTTACCATGCCAGGCTGCAGGCTGCACCCTGGTCACTGGGCGATGCGGACTACCGTTTGTGCCAATCAAGAGAACACCGACGTCTGTACTTAGACCACGAGACACAAAAAGTTCTGTGTCCAGAGCAATTTCCAAGATAGGCCTGAATCCACACAATGCGGCACAACAGGGAGTCCAGAGCTGATTCTGTGCTCACGGGTCTTCCATATGTCAACTTTGCCCAAGTGCCTCCATCTCATGTCACACCGCTGGAGGGACTTCGGTCAACGGAAGGTGGACTGTGCTCTTTTCAAAGAGCGTGTGGAAGGGCACTGGCGAGGCTGTCACCCTACTTCCTGAGCTCTGGACACCATGGTGAATTCCATCAGGGTGTTGGGATCCCCTTTGCCTAAGGGGCCTTTCTGCACACCGATCCTAGTACCGTGCTGGAGGTCTCATCCAGACTCACTGCAGAGAGCTCCTCACCCACCAGACGTGGGGCACGTGTGCCAGCAGGGAACCACAAAGGGTAGCTCTGCTTGACACCTGCACAGCTCTTGTCTGAGGGAAGGAAAATGCTGACTTGGTGTATGGTCCGTATTTTTATTGCATCTTCTTTTCAAGTTTGAGGTTGTTGTCATTGAGTTACCACATGCCATTCTACCCACTGTTGGGGAGCAGAGATAGGTGCTCAGCAGTCCCCGGGGACAGAGTGCAGTCCAGAGTGGGGATGTGATGAGCCAGATGACACAGCATTGCAGTACAAAGCAGCATGCAACCAGAAGCCCCACTGTCTCCCTGTGCTGCACAAGCTCAGCAGGGTGAGGGGCTCATAGGGTGGGGTAGCCAGGGAAGGTCCTGGAACAGGGCCCCAACAGTGAGGAGCAGAGGACAAAGGAGATATTACAGGTGAGAGAAACAACAACAGGGACCTCTGTGCAAAAGTGCAGAACTCAAGACCTGGCCAGTCTTGGACCCACGTGGGAGAGCCTCACTAGCTGCCCTTTCACCCAGGACAAAGGCCACACACAGATGGCAGGCCTCCCTCAGCCCCACCCAGGCCCTTGTAACACATGTTTCACTGTCCCCGGCTGACCACAACCCCCACACGAGCTGTGTCCTGTTCGTGTTGGCCCAGAAACTGGGAAGTACCTGGCTCATGGCCCCTCCACTTCCTCCACATGATTGCCTGGGGCTCTGGGGGGATCAGTAAGGGATCATTTTTGTGGTCAGGAAATGTCTGTGGCAGCTGTGGACACCACAGGCCCTCTCTGGGTCCTTCTGAAGTGGAGGCTACATTCCCAGAGAGTTGCAACTGCCTGAACTCCAGCTCCAATCACTTGCTTCTTCTAGGTAGGCCCATCTTGGTGGGGGCAGAGGGTGTAAAGGTCACCGTTCCCTAAGTTCATGAAGTTCCCTCAGATCCAAAATACTCTGAGTTCAAGGGCAGGACGTCGAGAAACAGAGCAGCAGATACTCACTTGTGGTTTAGTTCAATGGTTTTCAACCTTGGCTGCACACAACAACCACCTAAGGAGCTTCTTAAAAATACTGATGTCCAAATACTTCAACAGACACTTTGCAAAGAGGGAATCTAAATGGCTAATAAACATAAGAAAAGGTGCTCAGCTGTATTAGTCATCAGGGAAATGCAAATGAAAACCACACTGCGATAATACACACCCACCAGAAGGGCCAACATGAAAAAGATACAAAATACCAATTGCTGGCAAATATATGAAGCAACCGGCACTCTCACACATTGCTGGAGGGGTGCAGATGGGTACGGCCATTTTGGAAAATCATTTGGCATAAGGTAGGAAAGTTGAACGCATTCATATCCATACCTGCCTTAGCAATGCCACTTCTGAGTAGGCACCCAAGGGACATGCATAAAAATGTGCTCCAAAAGACACCACTGGAATGCTCATCGGGGTAGTAGTCCTAACCCCAAACCCCAAACAACAATCCAAATACCCAAATACCCAGCAACAGTGGTATCCATATGGCAGAATTCTCTATAGCAATGAGAACAAACAGACTACAGCAACTATCAGCCACAGCTTGCATGAATCTCACACACACAGTGTTGAGTGGAAGAATACAGACAAAACCCCAAATACCATATGATTCCCTTTATATAACACAAAGCTTGAAAACAGGCAAGACTCATTTCTACCGTTAGAAGTGAGAATGGTGGTTACCTTTTGGAGCACCAGGGGACGTTGGTGATGCTCTGCTTCTTGACCTGGACGCCAGTTACTTCGGCTAACTGAGTTCACTGAGTGAAAATTCACTGAGATTTACACCTTGGGTTTGTTGTGGTGGTACTGATACATGTTTGTGATCCTTCAACACACACTTAGATTTCTTTTTTTTTTTTTTTTAACCCAGATCAATTCAGTTGGTATCTTTGGAGTGAGAGTGAGGTCCAGGCATCAATATTTTTAAAATATCCTTGGTGACTGCAATGCTCCGCCAGGATTGAAAGCCACTGGTTTAATTTCTTGGGAGAAGGAGATCCGCTCAGGGGCTTCATGTGGTCCTGACCGAAGGCACTTCACAGCTGGGGTGCGACACTGGGTTGGGAAGAGGTCCATCTTGGCTGAGGTGAGCAAGCCTCGTGCATGGGCAGAGGAAGTACAGCCACACGCTGTTGCAATGTGTTTCTTCCCTGGCAGTGTCTGATGAAAGCTGGTTGCATCAGTCTGTCATGGTGTGTGTGGCAGCGAGGTGGACCCTGGCCCCACCCCAGAGAGGTGGCTGGTCACACAGCTGCTGCAGCGCCATTTACAGAGATGAAGGAGCTAGGCTTGCCCAGGATATTACCCAGACCAGAGGCACTGCTGAGGATGTGATGTTGGGGAGGGGGCAGTGTTGGCCCCATGGATGTCTGTGTTTGTGGCTAACCGTCAACTCTGGGTTCCAGAGGATACCTAAACTCCCTGGTCTCTGGGTCCAGATTAGGAACTTGCAACATCTTGCTGAGGACTGCAGCAGGCTGGGTTCAAGTGCCCAGGCTGAGAATGTTCCTTCCTCTCCTTGTGGTTAGAGGCAACCATCCCAGCAATGGCCACCTCTGGCATACTCTCGTCCACAATGGGCAGCTTGGACAGGAAAAGACAAGATACGGGCTTACAGCCTACATAGGAGCTCTGTCCTCCTGGGCTTCATCCCCCATGTGCACAGACTATGAACCTTCTGCTGTGGGAAGGACTCTGCTTCTCTCAGAAGCTTCCCCCAGCCCTCCGGGGCCCTCCACCATCCAGCCACAGGCTGCCCCTTATGTCCATGTTCCTACATGTCTGCCTCACGGCATCATGTCTGCAGAATAGGAGTGAACAGGAAGGGGCCTGGGGCCTCTTGCAGCTCTGCTGGGTGGGACACTGGGCGGTGGGGTGGGGTGGGGGGGGCGGCTTGGCTGAGCTTCCTTGGCCAAGGGACACAGAGTGGCGTGGGCTGGAAGAGGACAAGCTAAACTGATAAAGGCTACATCACTGGAAGGTAGCCAGATTAGAAACAAATCTGTCTTCAACTGTCTAGTCTCCATTCCCCAAATTAAAAAAGAAATCCGTGGAAGTGAAAGAAGCATGAATAAGGAAGCTGGGGAGTAAAGACAGGAGTGTCTCTCCACTGAAGCTGTCACTCCCCATTTATCTGGCTTTTGTCTCCCGCCCTGGGAAATGGGGGTGATGCCCCAGGTCTTTCCTCCCTGCCCAGGAGGGTTGAGGGTTTATGGCTCTGCCGGAGTAACCCGTGGGACACTGTGCCCAGGGCTGTGCCTGTGCTGTCCCTGGCTGGGGCCTCCCTGCCCATGTGCCATCTCACCTCCCTCATCTGTGAAACACCATGCAGCCAGCCCTGCCAGCCAGGGAGCCACTACCCCTTCCTGTCATCACCTTTACAAAGCACTGATGAAATGTTTCCTCTTTGTGCTTCAGGAAATGGGTGGCCAAGAAGAGTACTTGATTCTACTTTTTCCCTAGAGGTATGTGTGCTTCAGTGGACTGTACAAATCCAACCAAAAACTGAGGCCTGACCTGCCCAGGAGATGGAGGAGGCAAGAGAATCCAGAGAGCGTTCTAGCAGGGGAGTCGTGCAGGCTGACCCGGAGGTAGCTGAAGGACAGGTGAGCTCCGGGTGCTCCTCCTGGGTATGAGATGTGACTGGGGCCTAGGCTGTGGGCCTGTCTGGGCTCCAAGTCATCCTCATCCAGGGAACAAGCACACGTTATTCCTCAGAATAGGATCCTCAAAAGCATCAAGGAGGCCACTGAGCTGGAAACACACAAGCTTAGTGGGTCTCACCTAAGGTACTCCTCATGTCAGATATAGGGGAATCCAACCCAGACATGGCCTGGATGTCCCCCAAACCTACACTTCACCTTAGAGACCCAACAAGGATCTGTTGTTCAGGAAGATATTTCTTCATTTTCTGAAACTGTTGATGTTTTCCAGTCGGCCATATAATTTCTGAAAGTCATCATATACTCTCTCTCTCCTGGTTTCCTTTTATTGACAGGCTTATTTTCCTCCTCAAAACACTTTAGTGAGTCATATTCCCCCATACGGAGAAGTCACTAATCCAATACCTTCTATCGTGCATCATAGTTAAAAACTCGAAAGTGAATTTTTAAAAGTCCCTGTGTAGTCCTGAGATGTCACAAAGCTCATACAAAGAACTGGGAGGATCTCTCTCGGGGACTATTCTTGCTTTAGATGCAAATGAGAAAAAGTTTCTGTATCGTCAGAGTCCCAGTGGGAAACAGATGCGCACTGCCCAGGTAACCGAGGAGAGCTTGTACACATCCACGGTGAGCAGGACTAAGGAGGACAATGGGAAGAGAAGCCCCCTAGAGCCAGCTACAGTGAGGGAGCTGTTACCTCCAACCTGAAGGGAGAGGTTAGTGGAACCTACACAGGGCTAGAGGAGAAGGCTGCTGTAGGCGTTGTGGCTTTAAAGTGAAGAATCCAGATCCTCCTGACCCGAGGCATAACAAGGGAGGTAACTGGGGGGATAAAGGACCCTGAAGCACCCCACCATTATTCTCCAAGCCCCCGCAGGGGTCTTCAGTTGGCCAAATCCAACTGGAAGCAAGTACCATGGAGCCAGATTGAGGCAATCCACAAAAGTTGAATGCAGGAAGGAGTGAGGAAGGGTAGGCAGGAAATAGGTAGGAGTAGGGCCATGGCAGGGACACCATGAACAGCCATCTGGTTTAGTCACTCTGGAGGAGTAGATTGAAAGTTCATGTGCTGGGCGCCTGGGTGGCTCAATCAGTTAAGCCACTGCCTTTGGCTTGGGTCATCATCCCAGAGTCCCAGGATCGAATCCCATATCGGGCTTCCCCTGCTCTGCAAGGAGCCTGCTTCTGCCTGCCACTCCCCCTGCTTGTGCACTCTCTCTCTCTCTCTGGCTGTCAAATAAATAAATAAAATCTTAAAAAAAAAAAAAAAGAAGAAGAAGAAAAGAAAGTTCATGTGCTATAATGTGGCACCCTCACCACAAATGAATGGGATGAGAGGCAGTCCAAGACAGAGATGACCATGAAAAAAGGCTGAAGGGATTTTAGCACAGTGATCCCAGTCCCCATCATGCAGGGCCAAATTGCTCTACTTAGCTTCATAATTCCAAGGTAAACATGAACATTCATAAAGATGACTCTGAATTAACAGCAAAGAGTTAAATGTGGTCACTGCATTGGAATTGTTGAGTCACTATATTGTACACCTGAAACTAATATTACACTGTATGTTAACTGACTGGGATTTAAATAAAAACTTAAAAAATAAATGAAAATAAAAAAAGAAGAAAGAAAATGGTATCCACCTTCAAGTGCAAAGGGAATGGTAAAGAAGACATGGGTGGATGAGATTGGAGGAGCCTCCAGGAAGAGAGAAAGCAGAGGGAGGAATGAGGGCTGGCCTGGAGGAAGCTAGTCTCCTAGGGCCCACGGACAGGGCTGCTGACAGGAGGCCAGCCCCTTCACCCCCAGAACCCTGGATGAGCTCAGACCTCAGGGAAATTAGCCATGATGATGGTGGGAGTCAGGTAGGCATAGGAGTCAGTAAAGGGACGAGGTAAATCCTTCTCGATCCTACTCCACGCTCTGCCTCATGGAGCAGGAGACGAAAGATTCTGAACATGAGAAATGGAGGCAGAGGAGATGGCAGATGAGCACAAGGATGCAAATGGTGACGAGGACAAAGTCTGAAGACTGCACAGTGAGCTTCAAGGTCTCCACGCCTCACATCTCACCCTGCCCCAGGCATATAGCACCCTGTTCTGGAGTGGGGTGAATTTAAAACATAGCTGCAAATTTTTTCAACACATCTTCCATTGAGAAGTGGGTATCAGTCCCTTCCCCTGAATCGGGGGGGGGGGGGGGGGGGGCTTGTGACTGCAGTAGTAAGTGAAGCCATGTGACTTCCAAGACCAGGCCATAAAAGGCCATGCAGTCCCCACATTGCTTGCTGGAGCATTCACACAAGAGCTCAGAGCTACCATGTATGAGATCTAGCTACTAGGCTGGATGTTAGAGATGCCATGTGCAGCCTCTCTGGTCACCAGTCGCAGCTGAGCCCAGGCTTCTTGCTATCCCTGCCAAGTGGAGAACCATCTGGAAAGTGGATCCTTCAGCTCCAGCTGTTCCAAATCCCAGTGACTCAAGCCTTTGGTCATTTCAGTCACCCCAACCTGGGCTCCAGACATTGTGGAGCTATGCCTTTTCTGAATTCCTGACTTGTAGAAGAATAAAATGGCTGTTGTTTATGCTGCTAAGTTCTGGAGTGGCTTGTTATGCAGTCATAAGTAATGGGAACAAGAGTCAGAATGCTTCTCTGGAGAAGTGGAATGGCTTAAGTAGTGGTTCTCAGTGGGGGTGATCTTGCCTCCCAGGGGACATTTGGCAATGTTTATAGACATTTTTTGTTATCACAAGTATAGAAAAGGCATCTGGGGGTTCAGTGATACTGCTAAGCATTCTGTAGTGCACAAGAGCCCCTGACAACAAGGAATTATTTGTACTAAAATATCAATAGCTCCCAGGTTCAGAAACCTAGCTCTAGAGAACAGAAGCTGACATTTAGAGGCTTGTTAATGAAAAGACCAGCTTGCTCCCTATAGCAAATCCCCAGCTGATATGTTGTCCCCAAACATACAGTTTAATTCAGGTTTTTATTGCTCCATTAGTAAGTATCAACAGACAGCCAGGACATCTGACATTTGAGGAATACCTCCATCATGAAAGAGAGAAAACAAACATGCAAAAGGCAGCTAGGTAGAAACAAAGATAATAACGAGAATAGAAGAAAATCAAAACAAAACAAATAGAAGGAAAATAAACAATGCCTTCATAGAGGTAAGAGATCAAGAGTATATCCATAAAACAAGAATGTGATTATGAAAAAAGGCACAGAAGACAAGAATGAATAACTGTATATTAAAAATATGAAAGCCGAAATTAAAACATCAGCAGCAAGGTTGGAGGATAAAGTCAAGTAAAGTTGCCCAAGAAAGGAGATCCAAGGGCAAAGGGCAGGGAAATAGAGAAAATACAAGAAAATCAGAAGAGTAAATCCAGTAGGTCCAACAGGTAAAATAGAAGGGAGAAAATTATCAAAGATACAAGACTTTTCCCCCACACAACACACTACTTAGCTCAGCAGTGAAGAATACCTCTACATTCACTACTGAGTTAAACAAAAATCATGTTATATTCTTACTGGAAGATGGGGGAGAACTGGAAATGACTTTGTAGGAAGCTCAATTCTTATCTCCCACAAGTCAACAGGTGTCTAAAATTGGTAAATCAAGAAATAACAGTATAAGCAGAAATAGAAACTAACGAAAGAGTTGAAAGAGGCTATCTCTAGAGAGAGCAGGACTGAGGAAGCTAAGGGAGAAGGTTTTTATTCCCAGCCTCTCTGTACTGTTGATACAGAAACCATATGCCTGCATTATTTTGATCAACGTGATAAAACAGAAATTAATTAAAAATGAGTACAATGAAAAATTGCAATGCAATGGGATTAAGTTTGATTATTTGGAGAAGTCACTTGCGTGGATGAGCCATGCCCCGAGAATGCTGAATAAATTGGCACCTCCTTAACGTGGAAGAGTTTCTCCCAATCTCACTGGCCAGTGAAGGCAGTTGGCACGTGGGGGAGAGGGTGGGAGCCCACACAGCAACCTGGAGCGGTCACCAGTCACTGGCTCCCCTTCCCAGCAGGTTGTATTGACTGGGGAGACCCTGCTCTTGAGTGTGGATCTGGCCAGGGAGCCAAAGAAGAGAGGAGCTAGTCATTCTTTGAGGAACTGAGGAACTCCCTAGGACTTCCTGCCTCTCCTGCTCTGGGCCTGGACAAGATGCTGGGTTTCTGAAGGCCCAGGGCCTCTCCGCTGATGTGCTCTGCTGCTGGAGCTGGTTGAACACACTTATCGCCATCTCATGGGACAGATGGGCCTTGAGTCACCGTATCTCCTGCCAGGAGAGCCCCAGGAGCTCCCCAGGAGGGGCCAGAGTGGGGAACATGCCTGTAGCAGCTTGAGCCTTACCTCTGAAGTCCATCTCCTTGGGCACCAGCCCTCAGGCCCAACAGTCCTTCCAGTTCTTTCCTTTACCCACTGCCCTTCTTCCTCCCCCTCCCTCCTACCTCTACTCACCCAGGCTGCACAGCTGGCTTGCCTGCCAAATGCATGGCAGGTTTTTTTTCTTTTAACCTTTTCAATTGTTACTTCCTTTTAAAAATTACACCATCATTAAATAAGTAACATTTATTCCATGCACAAAAATAAGAAAGATTTGAAAATCACTCAATATTTTACCAGGCAAATAAAACCACTACTTGACTATGAATTTCCAGAACGTTTCCAGGCTTATACACAAGTAAAAATACTACTGGTTCACACCTCATCTGGGTGCCCACCTGCTGAGCACTCAACACAGGCTGGAATCTGTGCCCAGGCCTTTAGATGTGTTAATCCCACCCAATTCTTACAACTCTGCAAGACCTGTGTTATTATGCCCATTCTACTGGAAAGAAGTAGAAGCTTAGGGAGATCAAATCACCTGCCTGAGCTCTCACATGGGTTAAAAGAGACTGACCTGGATTTCAGCCCTCCAGCCTGTTTCCCAAGCCACTCGCTTTGCATGTTTGCTGAGTTTTTTACATTTCCTTTTGTTTGTTTGTTTGTTCCTTAACTTAGCAATATATGCAAACATCTTTCTTGCCATTAACTACACACCTAGGCCTTCCTACTGTGTGACATGCCCTTGTGTGGATGTGCCAGATTTTAAAGGACCAATTCCTTTTTCTTGGGCTTTCCAATTCTTTTCCTTTCTTTTCTCTTTCCTTCCTTCCTCTCTCTCACTCTTTCTTATAAAAACAACGCAGTGACAAATTATCTTTGTACACACATCTTTGCATAACTGTGATTATTTTCCTAGGATAAATTCCAGAAAGTGGAATCGCTTGGTCCAATGCTGGACACATTTTTAACACTATGTACATTGGTACACAATTCCCCACAGCCATTATTTACTGAGTGTTTTCACTCTTTAAAATTTGGACTGTGGTTTAACCCAGAATCAGAGAATCCCTATGCAGGAAGCATCCTATATTTCTCTACATCTACATCCAAACCATCCTTGCTTAAAAAAAAAAAAAAAGAAAGAAAGAAAGAATGCCCAGGACACCCTGACTTCAGCAGGCCTGGAGGAAAAGCAAGGGGTGAAAGACAGAGGCCTGGAGGGAGGCCGGGGAGGCAGAGCAGGAGAGCCAGGCTATGGGCACAGCCGACTAGCTTGGGGGAGGTTGCCCTGTCTTCCCAAGGGGAGCACAATCTTCTTGGGTCTGAGACCTTGCAGCCACCGCTGATGATCTACTGTTAAATACTGCGCTGTCCTCACTGTCCCAGCACCCACACTCTATCCAGGAAGTCAAGATGAGTCCTCTGGACCTTCACTTCATCTAGCTGCCAACACTTCCAACATCCTGGTCTTCCTTGAATACCTTCCAAGGCCTTGTAAGTTTGGAAGTCCCAAACTAGACACAGTCTTATTATTCTCTTACCTTGTTGTGGTCTTCCTCCAAAAGGCTACAAACTCTGGCACCTAGAGAAGAAAAGAAAAGTAAGTGATTGAGACAGAGTCCTGAGGGCAGGCCTTGGGGCAAAAAAAGGCCTGGATGGAAGAGAACTGGGATCCCTTTCATCTGGTGACTCTTTAGAAGCCACCAAGGTGTGAGCTGGCTGCATGCTGGCCCACATCAGACTTCCACACATGGACATTCTCCACTGGGGGCATTTCTTTCTCACTCAGTCTCTCGATGCTCCTATGCTGGCAGGAACTCCAGGGCTCTTTCCACCATGTCTCAAGGCCTTTTATTTTTTATTTTTTAAAAACATTTTATTTATTTATTTGACAGACAGAGATCACAAGTAGGCAGAGAGGCAGGCAGAGAGAGAGGAAGAGAAGCAGGCTCCCTGCTGAGCAGAGAGCCCAATGCGGGGCTCCATCCCAGGACCCTGGGATCATGACATGAGCTGAAGGCAGAGACTTTAACCCACTGAGCCACCCAGAGGCCCCTCAAGGCCTTTTATAAACAGAAAGTCATCCTTTCATGTATTTTGAGTCATAGAGCCATTCATCAGGCATTTACTGAGCACCAGCTATATGCCAGGCCCTGTCCTCAGGCTCTGGAGATACAGCAGTAGACAAAAGAGACAAATACCCTGCCTTCATGGAGCTTGCATTCTATGAGGCACGACCAACAACCGGAGAAGGAAATAAAATACAGTATATAGTAGTCAGAAGAGGAACGTGTTCTGGAGGGAAAAGCAAACAGGAGAAAGTCAAGGGAGTATTGGAGCAGGTGGGCAGGAGTACTGAAACTCTAAATAGTATGGCCAGGGAAAGTGAATTATGAATAAAGACCTGAAACCTGACATTTAATGGGGAAGAAGCTTTCCAGGTGGAGGGAACATAACAGCATGTACAAAGGCCCAGAGGTGAGAGGCTATTTGACATGGTAAAGATCATTGGGGAGGGTGGTGTGGCCAGAGCAGGGTGAGTGAAGGGGAGGTAAGATAGGGGATCAGAGAGGCAGTGAGGATCTGAACATGCAGGGCACAAAAAGAAGGCCCTTGGATGAACTTGAGCTTTGACTCAGATGGGAGCCACGGGAGAGTTTTACACAGAAAAGTGACATGATGTGACTCACATCTTAACAATATCACTCTGAGGGCGCCTGGGTGGCTCAGTTGGTTAAGCATCTGTCACTCTTGATTTCGGCTCAGGTCATGATTTCAGGGTCATGAGATCACCCTTGCACTGGGCTCCACACTGGGCACGCAGCCTGCTTAAGATTCTCTCTCCCTCTCCTCCTCCACCCACTTCTTAAAAACAAAACAAAACAAAACAAAACAAAACAAAAGCCCCCCCTCTCCATATCACTCAGGACACTATGTTGAGAATAAATTGGGGAGCACAGGTAGAACCAGTTAGGAGGCTACTACAGAAATTCTGGCAAGAGTTGACGGTGGCTTGGACTACAGAGGCAGCATGGAGGTACAGATATATGGTCAGATTCTAGAAAGGAGAGCCAACAGGATCACCGATGGATTAGAGGTGGGTTTGAAATAAAGAATTCCAACAGGACTCTGAGACTTTTGCCTCAAGCAAATAGAATTAGAACTCGAATTGCTACTATCTGGCTTGCATTGTGCTGGTGGATCCTGTTGGAGAGGGGAGATTAAGAAACTCAGTTTTAGAGATGTTAAGTAGGAGATGCCTTTTAGAGACTCATATGGAGAGGTATGTAGGCGGGTAGATGTGCGAATTCAGGGGAGAGGTCTAGACTAGCCATGAAGATTTGCAAGTGCTCAGAGTGTGGCTCTTTAAAGCAGTGACACAGGATAAGGCCACCAAGGGGATAACTGTCAACAGGGAAACTGTCTAAGGACTGAGGGACAGTAAAGGAGACTGAGAAGGAGTACAATAGGAGGAAAACCAGGAGAAAGGGGTTTGAGGAGGATGGCCAAATCCACTGTGATAGGTCAAGTCATGTGAGGACAAAGAATTAATCACCGGATTTGGCAACTTAGAGTCCCAGGTGATATTGGTCAAGGGCAGATTCAGTGGTAGGGCTGGAATGACAACCTGACTGCAACAGGTTCAAAAGAGAAGAGCCGAAGTCATCAGCCTATAGGCAGAGTGAGATGGCGGCCGCAGGAGCCCTGGGAGCCCTGGGAGCCCTGGGAGCCCTGGGAGCCCTGGGAGCCCTGGGAGTGAAGGGGGAAGAGATGATCAGACGAATTGCTTCCACCTGTACTTCACACCAAGCTGTCATTTCCACAGCCCCGATTTCAGTGGCAGCCGTAGTTACCAAGCTGGACCAGGTTCTGCAGGTTGCTGACCTTCAGCCAGCGTCTGTCCCCGTAAGCCAGCTATCTGCCTATTTCTAGACTCCCATGAAGGAGTTCCCACTTTTCTCACTGGCCCCTGTCGCTTTAGGATCAATGCCCAGAGCTTGGGGCTGCTGAGTATGTCCTCTGCTGCTTACAAACCAAGATCTCATTTGGGCCGCTTCACCTGATGGGAAGTCAGAGGGAACAGAAGAGGTAATAGAGCCTGACTTGTGGAGGAGGCGATCATCCTGGGGAGACAGATGCCAACAAATGCAGCAAAGCCAACCAATGAGATGGGGTGAGAGGAAGCTTTGGGGTCAGGTGGCCTGTCTGGGCGTGGTGTCTGTGCTGGTTCTCCACGTGCTGGTCCCTGACCCACTACTTTTCGGCGTCCAAATATCCCAGAGCTGGCCAGGGCCTGTGGTCATCTAAGTACAGGGCCAAAAGGAGACATTCTCTTCCTCTTCTCTCTTTAATATATACCGTGGGATTTTCTCTCCGTGGTTATGAAAAACGTGCATTTTCACTGAAGGATTGGAAAATACTGAAAAGATGAGGAAAAAAATCACTTACAATTCTACTACCCAGAGAGGACTACTGCTCATACTTGGTATACATCCTTGGAGACATTTTTCTATGCATATACACAGAATTTTTAAAAATCAGATCAGGTTGGGGCACCTGGGTGGCTTAGTCAGTTGAGCACCGACTCTTGATTTCAGCTCAGGTCATGATCTCAGGGTTAAGATCCAGCCTTGGTGGGGTTAGGGTTGGGGGTCCGGGGTCTGTACTCAGTGGGCAGTCTGCTTCTCTCCCTCCGCCCCTCCCCACACTTGAAAATGTACTCTCTCAAATAAATAAATAAATCTTTTTTAAAAAAGCAAGATTGGGTTGTCCAATTTTTTCTGTGTACACTTTAAAAAAAAAAAAGATTTTGTTTATTTATTTGACAGAGAGAGAGCACAAGTAGGCAGGCAGAAGAGAGAGGGGGAAGCAGGCTCCCCACTGAGTGGACCCTGATGCAGGGCTCGATCCCAGGACCCTGAGATGATTATGAACCGAGCCGAAGGCAGAGGCTTAACTCACTAAGCCACCCAGGTGCCCCTGTGTACACTGTTTTAGTCATGAATTTTGACTAAACCTATTATAAGCACCCTTCTAATGCCATTAATTTTCTTCCATGTGCCGATTTTAATGCCGATTTTAATTAAAATTAAAATTTTAATTTTAAATATTCTACTTAATGCATGTTTTTACCATAATTCATTTAATCCCCGAACATTGGCCATTTAGATTGTTTCCAAGTGACTGCCACTAGGAGTAAACTGCATCTTTTTTTCTTAGTGGGGTAGGTTTGCTAATCCCTGATTGTCTTCTTGGGTTGAGGAAACCAACATCACTGCCCAGTGGGAGTGTCATGGGTCTCATGGCATCAAGAAGCAGCCTGAAGCCCAGAACAGTGGAAGAGCAGAGCTGAGCCTTTTACTAAGGAGCCAGAATCCACTCAGATGTCAGAGGCTGATTTTATCCTCAGATACACCCTGGTCTGGAGTTTTCCTCCCTCAGATGGTCTAAACACTAGGGAAACAATAGGCCCCACTCTTAAACCCAGTGAAATCCAAAGGGATTCCCTACCTGAGCCAGGAAGAGGGTGTCTCCCTCTGAGGGAAGCATACAGAGCCCCCTATCTTCCTTTGAATCCCCCTTGGGGAAGCTCCCCCTTTCCATCCCTCCCTAGGGAAAACATCCAGGTAGTCAGGCATTCAGTCTTTTTGGGGGGCAGTGCTGCCAGGAAGGGCCTGGGACATAGAAAGTTCTACAGAAATGTCAGCTCCTCTCCTATCTCCGACCCAGCCTTGCTTTGGAATCTCCAAATTCCCCAGAAGGGCTGGCAGGGGCAGTCTGTGCCCGCAATGAGAGGAGTGTCCTGGGGAGCAGTGAGTTCTGGGGTGACGTGGGAAAAGCACAAGCCCAGGAGGCCACCAGACCTGAGTTTGTGTCCCAGCTCTGGCACATTCCAGTTTCATTTTGGGCAAGTGACTTCACCTATGGAATGCAAGCTCCAGAAGCAGAGGACTTGGGTCTGTTTTGTGTACTGTTATACAGGCAACATTTAGCACGTAGGTGATGCTCAGTTAATACTATACCAAGGCAATGCATGATCCTTTCTAACCTTCAGTTTGCTTATCTATAAAATGGGGATGATAAAACCTATCTCACAGGCTTATTGTGAGGACTAAATAAAACATGGGTAAAATGCTTAACAGAGTGTCTGGTGTTCAACAAGCGCCAGTCCCAAGCCCTGGAAAGTTGCTTCCATGCCTCACGCCTCATGGCAGCTCTTCAGGTCCCCCTTATTAGATAGAATTAGTTTGCCTCCACTCTGCTCACTATTTGCATCCCAAACAAGCCTCTGGTCTGGTACAGATCACACAGTGAGTGTGCTTGTCCAACTCCCTTGTTAGGCTTTAAGGCGGGTTAAGGACAAGAATTTTGCTTCTGGGGGCGCCTGGGTGGCTCAGTGGGTTAAGCCGCTGCCTTCGGCTCAGGTCATGATCTCAGGGTCCTGGAATCGAGACCCGCATCGGGCTCTCTGCTCAGCAGGGAGCCTGCTTCCCTCTCTCTCTCTCTCTCTGCCTGCCTCTCCATCTACTTGTGATCTCTCTCTGTCAAATAAATAAATAAAATCTTTAAAAAAAAAAAAAGAATTTTGCTTCTGTATCCTCTGTGCCTCTGAACAATACTATGAAGTAAGCAAGGTCATTATCACCATTCTACAGATAAAGGAAACTATGGTTCCGAAAGGTTAGGTGCTTTGCCCTAGTCACACAAACGGAGCTGCAGAGCAAGATCTAAATCTGCTTCTGATCTCTGGGTCCCTGTTCTCTTGTAAGTGATTCTCTTGCAAATGGGATTGGGGGAGGGGACATGCGGGTGACGGTGAGGAGGGAGCAAGCCAGTTTCCAGATCCTTAAGGAATAAGGGAGGCAGGACTCCAAGAAAAAGGAGGTCCTCGGGAAGTCAGCAGACCCTGACAGTTACCTGAGCCTATCTCATCTTCCTGTGGATAATCATGTATGCAGCAGCTGTAATCCCCAGAGACCTGCGATTTGATTGGTTTGGGCCAGGCCGATGCAAAGGCAGGGGTCCCTGGGCTCCCTTGGTCAATGTGGAACCCAGCCAGCAAGGGGACTTGGGTTTCCCCAGCCCAGAGCTGATGGTCATGGCCTCAGCATCACTGGGAATGGCTGGAGGGCACCTGGTCAGAATTGCCCTATCCCCAGGTATGCTACAGGAAGGGCTCTCCACCAGACCAAAAGCATCTTCATTTACTCATCTCTGTGACTCCAGGATTCTGCTGAATGGTGACAGCCCCCAGCCTCCAGTGCTGGGGAGTGCTGGGAGCTAGACCCAGACCAGGCATGTGAAAGGAGGGAACAAGAGACCAGGAAGAAGGGTTTTTAAAGATTTTATTTATTTATTTGAGAGAGAGAGAGAGAGCGCACTTGGGAGTGCCCACATGGGGGGTGGGGGAGGAGAGGGAGAAGCAGACTCCCCGGTGAGCAGGGAGCTGGATATGGGGATCAATCCCAAGATCTCAGTATCATGACCTGAGCTGAAGGCAAACGCTTAACTGACTGGGTCACCCAGGCACCCCTGGGAAGAACGGTTTTTAATGACCAGGAATGGCCTCTGTCTCCTTCCCCACTATTAAATCGGGTGTTTCTGGAGGGTAGGTCTGTGGCTGATTCATCTGTGTTTCTGCCACACCCAGTAGATTTCTTGGCAGAAAGTTGGTATTCAGTGTAGCTTATTGGAGGTATAACTGGAAGCCAGCACCCAGGACGACAGATGGCATCTGCTTTTTGTACCTGGGTCATCCAGGAAATGGCCTGTCAGGCTGGTCCAGTGTCCGGACCAGGACAATCTGGGGAGGGGCAGGGACTCTTCACCTGAGGCATTCAGAGTTGACCTCCCTCCCC
Source organism: Lutra lutra (assembly GCF_902655055.1). NCBI lineage: Eukaryota > Metazoa > Chordata > Mammalia > Carnivora > Mustelidae > Lutra > Lutra lutra. The sequence goes on along the minus strand of NC_062282.1, from coordinate 71,811,507 downwards.
AAGCCCCACCCAAGTGATTATCTCACCCTTAGCCAAGGAGAGACCTTTTTGGGAGAAACCTCCAGGATCCATGAGTCCCTCTGGTGATAGAAATGGACTGGGTGTGTGGTGTAACACCTTTGTCCCTGGGAACCTGGAGGGCTGTGGGCCACTAGAAAGAGAAATCTAGAGCAGTTTTCTCTTTATTGAGAGTAAAACTGCTGCTTTTGCCTGAAAGGTCAGATCAGCAGATTGCTTTTCCATTGGCCGTCCCCACAGCATGCATGTACTGCATGGCTACAAATAATCTTCATGTTTCATATTTAAAATGACGCCTTTTTACATCCACATGGCCAAGAGACACCTGAAAAGATACTTAACATCATTCATTGTCAGGGAAATGTAAATCAAAACTACAATGAGATCTCACCTCACACCTGTCAGAATGGCTAAAATCAACAACACAAGACATAAGTGTTGGTGAGGATGTGGAGAAAAAGGAACCCTCATGTGGTGTTGGTGGGAATGCAAACTAGTGCAGCCACTGTGGTTCTTCAAAAAGTTAAAAATAGAACTAACCTATGACCCAGTAATCACACAAGCATTTATCCCAAAAATACAAAAACACTAATTTGAAGGAATACATGCACCCTTACGTTTATAGCAGTATTACTAACAAGTGCTGAATTTTAGAAGCAGCCCAAGTGTCCATGGAAAGATGAATGGATAAAGAATATGTGGTATGTGTGTGTGTGAATATATACATTCACACACACACACACACACACACACACACACACACACACACACACACCATGGAATATAATTCAGCCATAAAAAAGAATGAAATCTGCCATTTGCAACATCATGGATGGAGCTAGAGAGTATCATGCTCAGTGAAATAGGTCAGAGACAGACAATTACTATACAATTTTACTCATATGTGGACTTTAACAAGCAAAACAAATAAGCAAAGGAAAAACAAAGAGAGAGAAACATGGGTGCCTGGGCGGCTCAGTTGGTTAAGCATCTGTCTTCGGCTCAGGTCACGATCCCAGGGCGCTGGGAGCCAGTCCCCCATCGGGCTCCCTGCTCAGTGGGGTGTCTGCTTCTCCCTCTACCCCTCCCCACTGCTCGTGATCTCTCTCTGTCTCACTCTTTCTCTCAAATAAATGAATAAAATCTTTAAAAAGAGAGAGAGAGACCAAGAAACAGACTCTTAACTCTAGAGAACAAACTGATGGTTCCCAGAGGGGAAGTGGGTGGGGGGATGGGTGAAATAGGTGATGGGATTAAGGAGTGCACTGGTGGAAATGCTGAATCACTATGTTGTACACCTGAAACTGATATAACACTGTATATTAACTATCCTGGAATTAAATTTTAAAAAATTACATTTAGAAAAATTGAAAGTAAAATAACAGCCTTTTAAAAATCCCTGTTTGGGGGCACCTGGGTGGCTCAGTGGTTAAGCCTCTGCCTTCAGCTCAGGTCATGATCTCAGGGTCCTGGGATCGAGTCCCACATCGGGCTCTCTGCTCTGCAGGGAGCCTGCTTCCTCCTCTCTCTCTCTCTCTCTGCTTGCCTCTCTGCCCACTTGTGATCTCTCTCTGTCAAAAAAAAAAAAAAAAAAAAAAAAAAATCCCTGTTTGCCCATCAGTGTAAATGGAGTATCCCTCCGTAGATGTGATGAGTATAGAGCTCATCTCTACAAGGCCAAATGCAGTACGCATTTATCACCTGCATATCTGTATAGCTTTAAGCTTCAGGCTGAATGTACCCAGACCATGGAGTGGGGACATCCCAGAGAATAGCCTTTATTCATGTCCATCCATGGGCCTTAAATTAAGTCTATAAATTAGTCTAAATTCCTCAGCCTCCAGGTCACCATCCACTACACCTGTCCACACCCCCGTCACATCTTGCCATTGGCTTACCTCACACTGTGGCTCAGGTGAGGTACAACTGGCTGGACCAGGTGGCTTTGGCTTAAGCCAGTGGTTCTCAAAGTGGGGCTTCTAGACCAGGAGCATCAACATCATCTGGGACTTGTTAGAAAATGCAAATTCTCAGAACCTCTGGGTACACTCAGAACTCTGGGGTGGGGCCCAGCCATCTGTGTTTTCAGAAGACCTCCAGGCAATTCTGACACGCACTCACTAATGCTCAGGAACCACCTGGTGATGCGGCTGCCTGAACCTGGGCTGCCCTTCTCGGGCCTCTTCTGTCTCTTGTCCTCTCAACACCACACTATCCCCCTCAGGGAGCCCTTCTAGTCCCCTGCACACCTGTGAGGGTCTCTTCCCAGAACACACAGCCCCTCCCCCTTGCGGTGAAAAGGCTTCCTTTCTGCTCCTCTTCACAGCATGCAGGTTCTGCTTCATTGTGCTGCAGAACTGTAAGCCTGTCGGCGGCGGCCTCCCAGACTGATTCCACTCTACTGCTTACAACCACGTTGCTCCAAAGGCACCTTCAGCAGTAAGGGTCTCACATCACTCACTGTCCACAAACATCAATGGGAGGGCCTGTGGCATGTGGCAGAGACTGGGCCAGGCACTGGGGGTTCCCAGATGAGAGGTGTGGTCCCAGAATCATATAATATGCACTTTTTTGGTGTCTGGCTTCTTTTGTTCCACATGTCTGTGAGATTCGTCTCTGTTGTTCTGTGTCACCATAGTGTGTTCTTTTTTTTACATGGCTGTGGTATATTCCATGGTACGGATATGATGCAATTTCTTTATCCTTCCTATTACAAGGGGACATTTGGGCTGTTTCCAGTTTGGGACTTCTTTTTTTTTAAGATTTTATTTATTTGACAGAGAGAGATCACAAGTAGGCAGAGAGGCAGGCAGAGAGAGAGGAAGGGAAGCAGGCTCCCTGCTGAGCAGAGATCCCGATGTGGGACTCGATCCCAGGACCCTGAGATCATGACCTGAGCCGAAGGCAGAGGCTTTAACCCACTGAGCCACCCAGGCGCCCCAGTTTGGGAATTCTGTGAATAAAAACGCTATAAACATGGGAGGATATATGCACTCATTCCTCTTGAGCATATACCAGAAGTGGAATTCATGGCCTATGAAATGGGTATAATCTTAGCTTTAGTTGGTACTGCTAAAAATTTTTCCAAGGTGATTATACCAACTGGCACTTCTGCCAGGAGCACAGAAGGGTTTGGCAGTATTTGGTATTATCAGTCTTTCAAGTCTCAGTCCTTTGGGTGAATGTATATCTTGTAAGTTTTAATTTGCTTATTGGCTATATAGATATCCACTTGTAAAATGTTGCTGATCAAGACTTTTGCCTATTTTGGGGATGTCTGGGTGGCTCAGTTGGTTGAGTGGACGATTCTTGGTTTTGGCTCATGTCATGATCTCATGGGTGGTGAGACTGGTGGGAGTCTGCTCGAGGGTGTCTCCCTCTGCCCCTCCCCCACTGTTGTGGGCCTTTCTTGCTCTCTCTCTCAAATAAATACATCTTTAAAAAAGACTTTTGCTTATTTTGTCTTTTTCTTATTGACCTGCAGAAGTTCTTTGTACACTCTAAATAGAAGTCCCCTGTCAGGTACATTACTGAAAATATTGGTCTGTGACTTGCCTTTTCACCCTTCCAGTGGTAACTTTTGGTGAAGAGAAGTTCATGAAACGTCAATTTATCTATATCTTCATCTATGACTAGTGTTTGCTGGCATCCTATTTGAGAAATCTTTATTTTAATATTAGGAAATCCAGTGGACACAGAAATAATGACAAAAATCACTACTACTAGAAAAAAACACAAAAAGTAATGGAGAAAGTCTGAGTGTGAGTGTGGGAAAAACAGTGGCTCATGAGGGTGTGCCTGCCTGAGTGTGCTGCACAAAACCTGGGCTTTCTTCTGGGATGGGATGAAGGGGAGAGGTGAGTCTCAGGACAGTTCAAAGCACACAAACTGGTGTCCAGTTTGGGGGGGTGCTGTGGCAGGGGCTGAGAACAGTTCTGTGAGGGCAGGGGGCCCCTGACTGACTGACTCAAGAGAAGAACCCCCTCTTTTCATGTGTGTTCAACTGGGCCCAGCCCCCCAAACCCTGCGGGCATCCCCTACCCCAGGCCCTGCTCCTCCTCCCATGCCAGAGTCTGCAAAGAAAGAAGTGTTGACACTTGTCCAGCTGGCTCGAGAAGGGGAAATTCTCCCCTCCCTGAGTCACCACTGGCAGAAGGAGCTTCACATAACAAGCACGGGACAACAAATGATCACTATGCTTGTTTCACTATGCTACATCACCTCCAAAATCCCCTATGAGGCTTTCGAATGAAGTCTGGATCCAAAAACTTTCCCCATGTTTCCCCCAGTTTGAACAGAACAATACCCAGGGAATCACAAGCTGACTTGTAAAATTGACTTCCCCAAAGAAAATAAAACAGATCTCAGACTCAGGGTTCTAATATGTAGTCTGGAGGGAGCTGGGGGTGGTTGTAGAAGGCTAGTGGCCCCTGTCCCCTTGCCAAGAGGACCCCAACCCAACAGATGGACCCAAGCCTCCTTCTGCCTCCTCCAGCAGAAAGTCAGCTCTGGAGTTGGTGGGGTGTCTTTCTCCCCAACCAGCTTAATGGAGATAGAATGCACACAGCCTGGGGAGCTCAGAGACACTGCCTACAAGCCCCCAACATCATGAGTGGACGGAAGCACACCTCCTCTCTAGAGCATGGCAGTGACCACAGCTGGGTGACAGACATTCATTTCTAACATGTTCGCACTACTAGCTTTGGGGAAAACCACAAGTGATCTTTAGCAGCACCCAGGTTCATTGTTTGTGCCGCCCCTCCCCACCACCTCTTCCCATTTACCATCTTCTCACAGAACTCAGAGCTCCAGGGTAGGGTCAAGAAAAGGGTCCTTGAAATCCACACACAGTGTGTAAAATTCTGGGTGTTTGTCCATCTATTTCCTCTGATTCTGGAAGGGGTGGGTGACCTCCACAAGGCTTAGAACCACTGGGCCAGGCCTCTTTAAATAGAATGCATCAGTTTGATAAAGTTAATTTGCATTAATGAGTTATACATCTTCAGCTAACTGCATTTCCAAAATAACAGCTGGGTAAGGAAAATATGTAACTGGAAATACATTTCTAATGGCAAACTTGAGGTACCTGAGCGGGGGGAGGAGGACTCTGAAGCAGGAGGTCCTTCTGGTTTCCTTTAAGCCACTACCACTAGTGCATAAAACCAGTTTTTCTCAGGAGATACTTTTCAGAGGCTACTAGAAGGGGGATGGGAGTCGGTGATGAGGATGTGTCAAAAGACATAAGCGTTTCTCAGATGGAGCCCAGCCCGGCAGGTCTCAGAAACCCTCAAGGCCACTGAGGCTGCTAAGACCTTGAAAAAGAAGAGAAAATTCCCACCCTGACTTAGGGGCCCAGGGACCACGCTTCTGTCATACAAGATTCAAGTGGGCAGAGCGTGCCTGGAGCACACGCTCCTTCCTGCAAGGACGATGTCCCTAGAAGACCTATGTTTGCTGCATTCTATGCCCCCACTCTCCAGTGGTGACAAGTCATAGCTGCCCTCACAAGGAACAATCTGAAGACCCAGCTCTTGTTCCTCTGGTCTCTCACTGAGCCTTCTGACTTAGCCAGGGCCCTGCCCCCACTACAATCAGGAGGAAGTGATTCTGTAAGGTAGCCCAGGGACTCCCAGGGCTGGCTCAGACATCACGCTGTTAAATAAGTGGGAGTTTTTCCAGTGTTTTCAGAAACTGTTGTTTAAAAAACATATATACATAGAACCATCCAAACTGTTTATGTAACCCTTGGGAAGTCTCAACAGATATGGCTCCCTGTTTGTGACTGTGGCCAGGACTTAAAAAATCAAGGGTCTGCTGTCTCTGGGTTGTCCTCCTTAGAGATGGGTGTCAACTCTAAGGGGTTCAGCTCTCTGGATCTGTGCCAACCAAATCCATATGGTCCCTAAACCACAAATTCTGATTACGAAGGGGATGCAAAGCTCCTCAGCGGACAATTACAGTGTGAAGGTGATGATCTGGGCTTCTTCCTAGAATCAACCTGGTGTCTCCATTACTCAGTGCCGACCATCCAAGTGGAATCTGGCTCTCATAGGAAAACATCCTTTTTTTTATTATTATTATTATTATAAAGACTAATCTTCTTTGGATTAAAGAAGTGGTTTGGATCATGGACTTTACTGGTAAAAAAAGAATTTGATGAGAACTCTGACTCCACCAAATGTATAATTTGATACCACTTGAGGAGAGAGAGTGGGTCCAACATCCTCTGAAGATAAGCCTGTGAACCTAGAGATAAAAACCTTGGGCTTACAACGGGCTTCCTAATACTATAAGCTCTAAGAATTCCTAACCACTGCCAAATCGGCACCAACAGCCAAGGCCTCAGCCTAGAACCTCCTTGCTGATACTTGCACAGAGTGCAGTACTGGAGAAGGCAAAGGCACATGGCCCTCACTCTGATATAAGAAGACCCTTGGGGGGTGCCTGGGTGGTTGAGTGGGTTGAAGCTTCTGCCTTCAGCTCAGGTCATGATCCCAGGGTCCTGGGATAGAGGCCCGGGTTCTCTGCTCAGCAGGGAGCCTGCTTCTCTTCCTCTCTGCCTGCCTCTCTGCCTACTTGTGATCGATGTCTGTCAAATAAGTAAATAAATAAAAATCTTAAAAAAAAAAAAAAAAGACCCTTGGGTGTCTCCTGAGATTCTGATGGGTTGGAGACGGTGAGGGGAGAATGGAGGGCATGGCCAATCCAGCCCCAGGCTCCTGCAGCTGAGGGACAGCAGCTAAAGGAAATCTAAAGGGGGGAGGACGGTAGAGAGTCTGGGCCAGTGTTTCTTCCTCTATTCTCTCCACCCACCCTCATCCTTACCAAGCTCTAATGTTAGCCCAACTATGCCCACTCCAGAGACCCTCAGCCATTTCTCACAGGTTCCCTCCAAGAGGAATTCTTTAATTGGTGGTTGTGGGAAAGAAGAAGAGGAAAAAATATTTCCATTCCGCCCAGCTTCCTCCACTCCACAAACACCCAACCAAAAAATGATTACTCAACTGACCTGGAGATTTCATCCCAGGTCTTATAATGGTTCTTCTTACACCCATAAGGAGAATGAGTGATGAACAAATGCAAAATCCCAACTCCTAAAAATGTGGTTGAAAGAGGGAAGCCCCCCCAAAAGTTCCCATCTGTTGACCAGAGGCAATAAAATGATGACTTAAAAAAATCTGGGGTCTTTCCAAATCATGGAAGAATATATGAACAGAGGAAGACGTGCTCTAGTTTTGAAACTCTGACTTGGTACCAAGCTAGGTGATGCTCAATGACAGTAAACATCCCACCCTCTCCCCAAGACCTTGTCCTGCCCATATGAGGCCCAGGTAATTCAACATTTATGGATCACTGACGGTGTGCTTCCAACCCTTCCAGGAGGCAGAGGCCCCTAGCCTCAAGGTGCTGTGAGAGGGGCAGGTGAACACCTCAGTCAGTATTTGTTATGCTGTGTTTTGAGGTTTGAGGGGACAAGATTCTGAGAAAAGAGTAGCTAAGAATACTCCAAGTCTGGGAAGTACTAACCTACAGATAGCACCACAGGTGCAAGGAACAACTAATTCTGCATGGTGGGATCAGGGAAGATGACCCAGAGGGGGTGACATTGAAGTTGGGCTTTGAAAACACATTAGGATTTAGACTGGAATAACTGGGGAGGAGTGGCATACCAGGCAGAAAGAACTGGGTGAGCAAAGGTCCCGGTTGGGGCGGGGGTTGGGGGGTTATGAACAGCTGGCTGTGTGGGATATGGCAGGTCGTCAGAGCATGGGGTCTGGAAGCAGGAAAGAAAAGGCAGGCTGTTGTTCATGACAGGCATGGACAAGTGCCATTCAGAGAAGCTGCTGCTCAGAGTGACAGCTTGCGACTTCGGGATCTGCCAAACCATCCAGGTCAAGCTCACATTTTCTCCTGGGAAACCCCTAGCCAATGGCAGATGATAGCAAGGGTGCTAGGGCCTGCCTATTTCTCCCCAGAGTGTGATTTCTCTTGTGGGCAATCTGCACTGGAGCTCCCGACAGGGATGCGGAGACATTCTCCACCCTGCATCATAGCTGGAGGATCTTCCTCCCCGTGTCTCAGAACTCAGACCTCTGCTGAAGTCTGCCTGCCTACCTTTGCCCCCTTCCCTTTCTCTTTCACAGGTGGCACCCCCATAAGTCTCCTGCACCCCAAATTCCATCTGGGCGTGTGCCTCTTGGAGGACCCAAACCGACTGAGGGCCCTGGATGAATGCTCAGCGTCTGGCCTCTGTCTTGTGGGCAATGAGGAGCCATCGAGGCTTCTTCAACAGGGGAGGGTGGGATCAGATCTGAACTTTGCAAAAGTAATCCAGCATCAGGGTGAGAAGCCAACCAGTGGGGCGGAAGTGGGTGATGAAAGGGTCATTGAAATGGACACTGCATTTATTGGTACGAGGTTTGGTGGCCTGTGTCACTTACTATGTAGGTACCCTTTTATTCTACAGCCTCCATTTTAGAAATTTAATAGGAACAGGGGCACAAATGCATAAAAGTGTAAGGATAAGAATGTTTATGGCGGCCTCATATACAGTTAGTTACATGATGTTGGAAAACTCCATGCTCATCACAGGAAGGAAGAGGAAATAATGACGTATCCATGCAGGGAAATCCTCCCATGCAGCCTTTGGAAGGTAGACAGTAGGTCTTCTACTGTCTGAGCAAGAGGTACACAGTATATTGCTGTTTTTAAAAAGCCAGCTGCTGGGGCGCCTGGGTGGCTCAGTGGGTTAAGCCGCTGCCTTCGGCTCAGGTCATGATCCCAGGTCCTGGGTTCGAGCCCCACATCGGGCTTTCTGCTCAGCAGGGAGCCTGCTTCCTCCTCTCTCTCTGCCTGCCTCTCTGCCTACTTGTGATTTCTCTCTGTCAAATAAATAAATAAAATCTTTAAAAAAAATAAAATAAATTGTGGCAGAACCTGTTGGAGCGAAGGTTGATTTAAAAAAAAAAAAAAAAAAGCCAGCTGCTGGGGCGCCTGGGTGGCTCAGTGGGTTAAAGCCTCTGCCTTCAGCTCAGGTCATGGTCTCAGGGTCCTGGGATCGAGCCCCACATCGGGCTCTCTGCTAGTGGAGAACCTGCTTCCTCCTCTCTCTCTGCCTGCCTCTCTGACTACTTGTAATCTCTGTCTATCAAATAAATAAATAAAATCTTAAAAAAAAAATAAAAAAAATAAAAAGCCAGCTGCTAAACAAGTCTACAGCATGATGGAATTTTCAGGAACAAGACTGTGCATATATGTATCTTTTATGTTTGTTTGTATAAATAAATCTGGAAAGAAATACTTCCAACTGTTGATAGAGGTTACTTCTTGAGGTGGTAGGGAATTTCACTTTTTACTCTATGTATTTTTATTTTTTAACTGGAGTAGAGCTGACAAACAGCATTACATTAGTTTCAGGTATACAACATAGTAACTCAGTAGCTCTACGTTATGTTATGCTCACCACAAGTGTAGCTTCTATCTGTCATCACACAAGGCTGTTTTGTGTTTTTATAAAGTAGCAGTAATAGAGACCTTCTGGCTTTTATTTTTATTTTGTTTAGGGCTTTTCCGTATTTTCTGATTTTTTAGATGATGCACATGTTTCATTTCTCGTAACAGAAAACAAAATTTTAATTTAAAAACCTCTATGTCTACTTAGAAAAAGATATAAAAATTTCACATATTGCCTTTCCAGAGAAAAAGTAATTTTAAAAAATGGGATAGTTAGGAAATCTGTCAATGGCCTGGTCTAGGTAAACAGGAATTTGAGATGAGCTGGAATAGAGTTGAACAAGAGGGTGGTGAAGACAAAAGTCCCAGAAGCAGCCCAGGGTGCTATCCTGAGTAGCAGGCAGAAAACCCACAGGTGTGAGTGGGAGAAGGCACAGGAGAGAGTATATATGCTGAGTATGCTGCCCTTTAGGAGGCTCAGGCCAGGACAGATGGTGGACACGAGAGGTAACATACTCCTGTCCTACATCTCAGGAGACTACTTGGGGCTAGAAACTCATGACGTATAAGAGATTCAAAATTCAACAGCAGCACTCACCAATGGATGAAATGCTAAGTATAAACAGTGAATAATTTTTTAAAAAATCTAGAAAAACACTGTCACCAGTGGAGTATTTATCTGCTCCAAATGGAGAAGAACTTCAAACACAAGAGCAAATAGTATTTTAAAACTCTAGAGATTTTAACATTAAAAAAAAAAAAACTAGGGCGCCTGGGTGGCTCAGTTGGTTAAGCGACTGCCTTCAGCTCAGGTCATGATCCTGGAGTCCCGGGATTGAGTCCCGCATTAGGCTCCCAGCTCCACGGGGAGTCTGCTTCTCCCTCTGACCTTCTCCTCGCTCATGCTCTCTCTCACTGTCTCTCTCTTCTCTCAAATAAATAAAATGTTTTTAAAAAAAACTATGCTTTAACAAAAAAACTCATACACAAAATCAAAAGGCAAGCAAAAATGGGGAGAATAATCACTACATTTACAGAGAAGATATCCTTCTATATAAAGAGTACTGATCAGTAATGGAAAAAACATGCTCCAGAAGAAAAACAGAGCATTTTGTGTTAGTTAGAATCTCACGTTAAAAAAAAAAAGGAAATCCAGAGGTGTCAGTCTGGGCTGGTATGGTGGCTCTAGGAGTCATTAGAGACCTATGCTTCTTCTAGCTCATTCTACCCCATCCCTAAGGGCACAGTTCTCACGGTTCATTTTGGTTGCTTAGCACTGGTCATTGTGCCCTCATTTAAGAAAGTGGGCTGGAGACAGGGAGAATGAGTAGAAGGTACACCCCTCTCCTTTTCGGGCATCCCACATGATATTTCCACTTACATTTCACTGGCCAGAACTCAGTAACATGGCCAAAACTGGCTGCAAGGAAGCCCAGGACACATAATCTTTTAGTTGGTGGCAAAGGGCTCAGCTAAAAACTCAGTTTGTTACTAAGAAAGAAGAGGAGATAGGATATTGGAAAGCAACTAGCAAGTTCTACCATACACGTGAAGAGAATTACCAAAAAAAATACAATATAAAAGATTTTTAGGGCCGCCTGGGTGGCTCAGTGGGTTAAAACCTCTGCCTTCGGCTCAGGTCATGATCTCAGGGTCCTGGGATAGAGCCCCACACCAGGTTCTCTGCTCTCAGAAGCCTGCTCCCACCCCCCCCCCCCACTCTCTCTCTCCCTGCCTGCCTCTCTGCCCACTTCTGGTCTTTATCTGTCAAATAAATAAATAAAATCTTTAAAAAAAAAAAGATTTTTAAAGGGTCGACCTTACTATTAATCAAATAAACGTCAAGCAGCCCTCTATGGCTTTGCCCAGCTATGATCTTGGAGGACCGGCTAGACAAGCCATTGGCGGGACAGCCAGGACATGATGTCCTCATGACAACCCAGGTACAGCTAGCTGCCTGTGGACACAGTCTCAGGGTAAAGGCCCTTCTACCTACTGAATGGCTCCTGGCCCTTCTCCCCAGAGTCTCCCTCCAACCTGAGTGATGTCAGACTCTGAAATGCTAGGAAGTGGAGAAAATTCTTCACCCAGGGATTCTCTAACTAAACTATAGCTACAATTAAATTTTAGGTGTTTTTGAAAGTTCCTTAAAAAGTAATATCCTCATGCAAACTGAATCAGCAGTTTCAGAACTAAAAAGAACCTCTGCCCTGTGCTTGGGGTGTTACAAACTAAGCCTGAAAACTGACCACTAAAATTCAAACCAGGGTCAGGGAGAATTAGGCAACCCTGAGATCACACTTTTGGCAAATTCGGAGCTTCACTTCTGGCTCCAGAGGCTCATAATGTAAATGCCGCCATCCCTCAGAACACATAGAACACAAGGCCAGGGTGGAGTCTGAAGGCTTCTGAAGTGCTTCAGCCTGTTTTTAATCATTATGAGGTCTCTCTCCATTGCAGACTGTCACTAGGTCCTTCTCGCTATTTACTAGACAGCCTGCCTTTAGCACCCACTTCGAATTTTTGCTCTTTTTAAATGGTTGTGGATCGGGAAACAAAATAAAGGAACAAACAGTTACTTAGTGGAGTCTGGGGAGATGGTCTCCAGCGCATGGGAAGCAATGGGGATGGAATGACTAAACAGACATGTGCTTAGTCACGTCAGGAACATGGTCTTGGGAATACTGGATTTGAGTCTTAGTTCTACCCTTTACCCTGTACACCGTTGGACAAATTATTAAACTTCTCTGAGCCTCACTTTCCTTTTCTTACAATGGGGTGAATACAGTACTTACCTCATAAAGCTTACCCTACTGTCAAGATCCTATGGGAAACAGAGGGCCTCCTCACACTGGAAGGGTTTAAGGAAACCAACAATGGATAAAGGAGCACTTTAGGGTTAGCAACAGTGGGGAGCTCGTACCCCCTCCAGCCTGAAGGGGTGAAGGAAGGGAAGAGGTAAGGGAGCCCAGAGAAGGCAGCCATCTGGATGGGTGTCTGGCAGGAGCTGTGGGTTTCCATGGAGGATGCAGCAGGACTGTAATGACCTGATGTGGACCCAGGGGAATAAATTCTCAACCTAATTTTCCTGTACCCACTGATCTTCTGCCAGTGGTGGCCATGGGCCAAAACTGGAAGCCAGACCAAGGTGCATGGCACTGCACTGCATACAGGCAGCCTCCCAGGGCACAGAGAAAGGGGAGAGGGTGGGAAGCAGATCTCATGGGGCAAATGGAAGAGGTCTGGGGAACATTAAACGAATGTGATAAGCTTAGCACAGTGCTTGAACATAGTTAAGTCCACAAATCCTCAATAAATACTGATTAATTCTGGACTTTGGTTTCTTTCTCTCTCTCTCTCGATACCTTTTTAACTTAGTGCTTACTTCCTGGTTTTCCAGAGGTTGAGATGAGTTCCCAGAAATCAAGTGTGGTTATCTGTTGGAGGGTGTTAAAGGAGTAATGAGTGTGTAAAAAAGATGACCAGGGGTTCTGGGGGCTAGATATGAAAGAGGGAAACAAAAGAAGGGGAGAAGAGAGGAAAGGAGGAGAGAGAGCTGATTTATTCCATCAGGCTGGAATAAACCCAGCATTATCTACTTTATGCTCATATTATGCATTTATTGGGATGTGATAACAGTCTTTGCAATTTTACAGCCTAGTCAGACTCGCCAAAAAGCCTAATGAGACTCTCAAAGGCCTTCCTGCCTGAAACGCAAAACTTCGTTCCTACTTTTAGATGAACAGATTTTATCTCAGTGCTCCCTTCCCTCCAAAAATCCAAGCATTCAAATGTGTTCCCATGGATGTGCAAATACTTGCCTGCTCCTATCTGGGTGGCTGGTTCAGGTGACTTCTCTATTCTAATCTGGGGAATGGTGGTAGAGGGAGCTAGTCCTCCCATGGGATGGCTCCTGGAGGGTGGGGAGGCCCACGGAGGGATCTGAGCTTATGAGCCTCAGCTGATCATTCCTCAAGCCTGCGGCAGCTCACTTGACCCCCTCAGAACCTGTCTTCACTCCACAAGCCACTCTCTAATGTGTGGTACAGGCCCTAGGGCATTTTTCTCCCATCTGCTTACCCCTCACCCCCAGGCCTTCGCACAGGTCACTCCCTCTGCCTAGAGCAGATGAGCGCTCTTCTTTGGCTGGCTAACCTCATCCCTCAGGATGCCTTAGGCGTCACCTCCCTCAGGGAGCCTCACATACAGTGTCTTCTTCCCTCAAGGCCCACAGGGATTGGGAAGCCCCTCCTGGGTTCTCTCACCCACAGCTCTTCCCACACTGTCTTGGTTCCCTGCCTTCCCCCCTCACAACAGACTTGACAGACTTGAGAAGGGACGCTGACATTGCTTTCACCATGTCCAGCAGAGTGCCTGGCACACAGGGGACACTCGGTAAGTTTCCTGAATGAATGCGTATGGCATAATTCAGAAAATAAGAAATGTTACAAGTCCCAAAGCATCGAGCTAACTCAGCTATGTGTTCTAGAACATCCTTGTCTTCTGCTGTCACCCTTACTCTCTTGCCCCAACAGCAATCAGGACAGGTAACCTTATGACTGCTCACCTCCTCTGTCCTCTCTCTTCTTTTTCAGGTATTCTTGTAAATGCCACTTCCTCAGGGGCCATCCCTGACCACCCTATCCAAAGCAGCCACTTGGTCACTTGATTACACATTAGTGCATTTTAATTTGCTACATACCACGTATTGCTACTGTGAACATTTTATTTACGTGTTTAATTATTTCCAGTCTTCACCACTAGACTGTCGGCTCCATTTGAGGAGGGATAGCTGTTTATGGCTTCATGCACTGCACCGAGCACAGTGTATGCCACGCAGCAAAGTGTTCCTTAAATATTTGTTAAACGAATGTGAACTACTGTTACTGTGTTCTGATTTGATTTGGTGCATATCCTCTATCTCTGCTGTTGGATTAGACGCTCCAGAGAAACTCAGACGGGTCTCTCTCATGGCACTGGAAGGTGGGAGGAGGACCTCAGGTCCCTTTCTAGGCCAAAGTGGGGTATGCTCCCTGCTTCCAGCTTCCTAGTGGCTGAATTCTGAGGAATCTCAGCTCAGCGTCGGTGGGTCCCAGGGGCTGGTAATGCTCCTCCAGCTTTCTGGAGCACAGCTCCAGCTGCCCACCAGCCAGACAGACACAGGAATTCGTCGAGAGCTCTGAAGCCAGCCAGCATCCAGCAGGAAGCAGGCATGGGCGGTCGCTGACCAACGTCTTCCTTCCCCCCTGGGGCTGCCAAGAGTGCGCAGGACTGCTGGGCTGGGTGCAGAAACCCAGCCCTGCAGTGCTTGGGCTCTGTGGTAGAACAAGGCGAGCCTGGAGATGCTGTGGCCTTGCTCCTGCCCCTCCTGTTCCTGCAGAAATGGCTCTGCCAGCTCAGCTGAGGGCCAGGCCGAGAGCCTCTCACCTGCCCTGGCCCTTCCTTGAAGCCCTCGGATTTACTGGAAATCATAAACTGTTAGAGACATCCTTTACCACACCCTCAACAGCGCACTCTTAATATTTAACGCCAGAGGCTGAAGCAAGCAGGGACCGGCCTCCCGGTTACTCCCGGTGACTGATATTTGCACCTGGTAATTGAGGTCAGATTGGCTTCTCTGAAGTCACATGATTTGCCTCAAGGCAGGAAGGTGTCTGAGCCACTTGTTGCAAAGGGACCCAGAGGTGATTACAGAAGCTGCAAAGGCTGTGCTTCTCAGGGAGCCCAGACCTGGGAGTATGGAGCTGAACTGGCAGCTGGTAAATGCCCCATTTAGGGCTAAACCCCAATGCTTCACTGAGAGCAAACTACGGTCACCTTCTTTACTCTAAGACACCTGCTGAATAGAGCCACTTAGAATCTTCTCTGGACGTGGGTGGGGCATTAATTAATTAATTAATTAACTAACTAAAACAACTAAGTAGGCATGTTGAAGAGGCCACCTGGAAGATTCTGGTCACCTAAGGGTCTCCAAATCACAGTACAGGCCCCACCCTATCCAGACACCTAATCTTGCTCCAGGCTTTTCTTGACCTCAGGTGTTTATATCCTGGTTGTCTTGGGAGCTGCCCCAATGAACAGCAACACCACCAACCTGGCCCCTCCGTTGGCCTTGGATCCTTCTGAGAGCAGTGGAGCTCCCTGGTGGCCACTGGAGGCCCTGCCCACTGGGCTGGAGGCAGCTCTAGATCAAATCCCATGTGAGGCCTCTTTCCTATGGTCTCCTGAGGCGCCCAGTGGGTGCTCAATAAATGCTCACTGTATAAAGGCACCTCTGGGGATATGTTCGTTCTCAGACCTCAAGGTCCTTAAATAACCACTCAGTGGCTGCTGTGGTTGGGGCAGATTATCCCCTCTCCCCCCACCCATTACCCCAGTCAACCCAGGGACGGCAGGCTGGGCCAGTTCCAGCCATCAGCTCCTCAGCCATCCAGGTGGCCCCCTGTTTTCCTTAGAGCCAAGAAGACACAGTCCTGTGAGGAAGAAGCCAGCTGCGGTCTGGCAGCTCAGCTAGAGGGAAGGCTGGGAGGTTGTCTGGCTACATTGGCCCTGCATGCTTCGTCCTGCAGTCACAGTGGCAGATGGCCCCGTCCACATGCCAGTGGAACGTCACCCTTGCTGTCTGCCTGTCCACCCCAGGCACTGAGCACACTGTCCAAGTGAGTCCCTCACAACTCTTGAGGATGGATGGATGGCCTGAAAGGGACACTGCCAGGAGAATGAGGAAGAAGCCACCGTCCCTACAAGACCCTGGATTGGCTACTAAAGAAGGATCTGTAGCATCCCCAGGAAAGTTTCTAAGGTAGGGCAGATGTTCCCCTCTGGGACACATAGCTCAGTGCAGAAAGCAGGCTGGGGAACAGGCCAGAATATCTGATCTCCCCCTGTTTAGGGGGCTGCATGTGGGTTCTAGAATCGGCCAGCGAAGCTGGGGTCTGCTGCATGAAAACAGTGCAGGCTTGCCCATCATTTAACCTCTGTGTCTTCATTTGGTTGTTACATGAGTTAAGAAGATCATATCACTAAAACTTCATTAGAGTAAACCTCAATACATTTAACTATATAATTACTTTTCTCCTTTCAAAAACACCAAACTAAACCAAAAGGAAATGGCAAAAGATGACAGGGTCCTACACAGCAGCAGACAGTGAATGACCCACTACACCAGAAACGACTGCCAACAACCACAGAGCAGAGAGAGGTTGGAGCACCTTGGCTCACTGGCGGCAGAGGGGCTCCGTGAGGCTGGGTGACACATGACAGCCCTTTCCACCCACACACTCGTAGGGCCCAGTGATGTTTTTAATAATAATGACAAGAATGAGAGCCCCCACAGGTCAAGCACATGGATGTTTGCATAGGTTACTTTATTTCATACTGCATTCATGTGAGGTAGGTGTTCTCATTCCCATTTTACAGATGTAGAAACTAAGAGCTGAAGAGGCTGAGTAATTTTCCAAGCATGTGTCACCTACCCACCCCCACACACCAAGAAGCAGAGCCGGGATTCAAATCCATGCCTGATGGACTGTGGACTTCTGCACTGTACTAGACTGCCTGAAGTGAAATTCAAAGTACTATCCATTTCCTGGGAAAACCCATCTGGGCAGTCTTTAACTCTCCTTCACCAGAAGCAAGGGCCACCACTGTGTACCTAAGACCAGTGGGAACAGTCCTCTGGCAACAGGGTGACTGGGGCAGCTGCAAAGGGCATCTGCCACCCCTGCCCAATACGGCAAAAGTCAGGTTTCTTTTTCCAAAGGGTTTTAAGGAGACTCCACCCATACCCGGTTCCTAGGCCTAACTAAGCCAAGGAGTCCTCCCACAGCAGTAAGGGTCCATCTCTGCTCAGAGATAGAGAATTCTAGAGTACCCACCTGCTACCTGCATGCCTTTCCCAGTGCCCACCCCAGGCCAGGCTGGGTCTCCGCGAAGCCCCAGGGGGAATCTGTAGGATCTGGCCACAGCAGGCAAGGGGGAAGCAGGGGAGCACTGGAAGCCCACTGCCTTGAAGCCCTCTATGCTTCTCAGAAAACAAAGAGGGAGTCTCCTTGTCCTCTAGTCCCACGGGTACCCCTCCCTGAGGGGCTCCTAATACCCAGGATCAAGAATCCTGTGTGCTGAGGAAACCTCCTACAATCCTCTACAAAAGCCAGAACCAGCTACCAGAGGATCAGGCTCAGAAAGAACTGTCCATGGGTACTGACATTTTCTCCTGAGACCAAAATGAATCCCAGGGAGAAAGAGCACTGACCAGGGACCCCATAAGCCCTGGCTCCTATTTCTGGCTTTGCCTCTAACTCTCCTTATGACCTTAAGCAAGTCACTTAACCTTCCTGACCTAAGGTTTTCCTTCCTGTTAAATGGGAATAATTACATCATTATAACCATCAATCACTGAGGTTTTACTCTGAGCCAGGTCCTGTGCTAGAAACATTGTCACATTTATCCTCATAGTGCCCTCTGAAGTAGGTACGGTTTTCAAAGCCATTTTCAGACAAGGAAACTATGCACGAACAGGAAAGTTAGGGAACATGTCCACAGTCCATGGTCGGTAAAAGTGGACCTGGGTCTCAGTACCATGTCCACTGTGACCTACAGAATTACTTTATAAAGTTCAAGGACAGATGTAAAAGTGTTTTGAAAGCAAATAAAAAGGTGGGTGGGACAGGGGTTGTGTAATATAAATATAAATCACAAACCCCAGGACATGACTTAAGGGATCTTCCAAACCCCTTTAAGAACTTTCTATGGAATCTGTCTATAGAATCAGAGATCACAGGGCACCTGGGTGGCTCAGTGGGTTAAGCCTCTGCCTTCAGCTCAGGTCATGATCTCAGGGTCTTGGGATCAAGCCCTGCATCTGGCTCTCTGCTTGGCAGGGAGCCTGCTTCCTCCTCTCTCTCTCTGCCTGCCTCTCTGCCTACTTGTGATCTCTGTCATATAAATAAATAAATAAAATCTTAAAAAAAAAAAAAAAAGAATCAGAGATCACCAAGGAGGGAGAGATCCTCAACAAGTCATTGTTTTTCTTCCTCCCTCCCTTTGGACCAGAACTCTATGCCTAGCCCAAGTCTACAGGTGAGACCAGAAGGGTGAAGCAAGGGGAATCCAGGGCCTCGGGTTGTTCTGTCCATTGCCAGGAGCTCACCCGTACATTTCAGGTGCTTAGCTGTTTGCCGAACACTATGTGAAGGTGCGAGCCAAGGAATGGCTGGGAAACCTCGGAACAAAACAAGTGCACTGGAGCAGCAGGGCCATAACAAGAGGGAACGTGTGCTGGTGCTGCAGCTGGGCTTTTGGCCTGCCCAGACCACCTCAGCCCTGTGGCTCCCACTGGGGAGGAGAGACTTGCCTGGGGCCCTGCAGCTCCCAAACTCCCTGCAGGTCTCTGCAGCTCTGGGAACGTGCCTGGACTGTTGCTGCACTGACCATGGAGGTCTGGCTGGGTGCCTGCCCCCTGCCTTCCCAGGGCTTCTGACAGGCTGGGAAGTGACTTATTCAAAGTCCCCCCTCTGCCCCTAACCGGTTCCGCCCAGGGAGGGATGCTGACAAACAGATGCAGTCACGCAGGGACTCACAGGGCCATGCAAGGCGGAGCTGGCTGACGCCCTGGCTGTCCCAAGACTCAGGCCAGGGCACACCTATATGTACTCTGGGGTCAGTGATATCTAACCTCCCCTGGCCATGGGGTCTTGGAGAATTATTTGAAAAGAAAATACTTGAAAAGTACTTCTTTACTCAGGTGCAAAATGGAAAAAAAAGAAGTCTTTGCTTTCAACAGTAAGTGTGTGTTCCTCTTCAAAAGTCTTTACTTCCTATTCTTATTTTTTTTTTAAGATTTTATTTTTTAAGTCATCTTTACACCCAATATGGGACTCAGACTCACAGCCCAGAAATGAAGAGTCACAGAGTCTACCAACTGAGCCAGCCAGGAGCCCCTTTACTTCCTATTCTTTATGGTATTAAAGCCGAACTGCTTGGCTTGAGATCAAATCCTACCACCACCCAAATCCTGTCAACTCAACCTACCCGTTATGACCCCTCTGGACTCTTCCTGACCCTCCTGTTCCCTGTCACGCCTATGTGCCTGCAACTACCACCCACCTTCTCTCTCCCGTCTACTATGGTGCTGGGGCCACTTCACAAAGCCTTCTCTGACTTGGGCTTTCCTGGGTGCTCACAAGTGGGCCCTTGGTGGCCTCAGGATTGCACGTAAACAGATGGGAACACAGTTTTGACTCTCAAATTAGAAGGGTGCCTGTTTCTTTTCTTAAGATGTGTCTCCCATCAGGCATTAAATAATACATAAAAATTCCTGCTGACTCACCTGAAGTCAGAATTCAGTTAAAAACAACTCCCCCCTCAATACTCTCTCATGTCCCAAGGAAAGGAAAATTAAGATAAAGAAATAAGTTAAATTGGAGGCAAACTCAAATCACTCCTATTTCTGCAAGCTGGGTCGGTGTGAAGAGAAAAGAAAAAAGGTCTCTAACTCCAACCCAGATGTGAGAAGTAGAGGAACTCCCTAAGAAATGCATAGAATAAATCACAAGGAATAGCCTCACTTAGAGATTTCAGTAAGGAAAACACAGTTAAACTGAAAATTTAAGTGGGGTTAACACACACACAAACACACACACACACACACACACACACACACACATACCAATGACAACGACAACGACAACGACGATGACGACAAAAAGCCCGGAAATATTTTTAGTCCTGCATCTAGCAGAGTCCCTTGGGGGCTTCATTTGTCCTTCAACACATTCTTCCTAACACCTGCTTTTACTAAAAACCAACAGCCCAACACCAGAGCTCTGTGAGTCAGAAGCAGAGTGAAACTAGACCCACAGGTACTCAGCTGTGAAGCACGTCACCCAGTTAACAAGCAATAGCCACACTAAGTGTGACCCGTCAGTGCCCCACAGCCATAAGGGTGGGTCACTGGGAAGCTGAACCACGCGGATGGGTGGCACACGTGATCCCACATTCTCCTCCCCTCTTGTTCCTCTCTCTGGTCCCTACCTCCACCTTACCCAGCCAGCTGCCAAATGCACCCAAAAAAAGTCCTCGTGCCACCCTCCACCCAAACGATTTCCACGTTATTTCAAGTGAGACCTTGGGACCAACACATATTTCTTCCCCGTTCTTTTTTTTTTTTTTTTTTTTTTAGGCAAAGAATAGCAAAACAGAACTTAGAAAACTCAAGTGATGTGGAGAAGAATTAGATCTAAATACCTTTTGGATTTAACTTTGTTTCATGTAGTTAATTTCTTTGAGTGCAAATCTATGTCTACACAAAGCAACTATCCCTTTAAATCTCAAACAACGTCAACATGGTTCTATTCTTCTCTCAAGTGCTTAGAAACTGGGGCGCCTGGGTGGCTCAGTGGGTTAAGCCGCTGCCTTCGGCTCAGGTCATGATCTCCGAGTCCTGGGATCGAGCCCCGCATCGCGCTCTCTGCTCAGCGGGGAGCCTGCTTCCTCCTCTCTCTGCCTGCCTCTCTGCCTGCTTGTGATCTCTCTGTCAAATAAATAAATAAAATCTTTAAAAAAAAATGCTTAGAAACTAGACTTGCTCATTACAGCTTATGGACTCACAAGACACAATCACAGCCCACACAAAAACCTGCACAAAATATTCACAGCATTGTTCACAATAGCCCAAACTGGAAACAACTCAAACGTCCATCAAATGATGAATGAACAAAAGTGGTATAACCACACAACGGAATATTATTTGGCAATGAAAAGAAGTGAGTACTGACATGTGCTGTGACATGGACGAACTTTGAAAACATCGTGTGAAGTGGAAAAAGCCAGACACAGAAGATCACAGGTGGTGAGGCGCTATCTCCATAATGCCCAGTATAGGAAGTCTACAGGGATGGGATGTAGATGAGCCACTGTGGGCGTGGCAGGGGCGGTGCTGTGGGAAACAGGCGGAGTGAAGGTGGGCAAACATGCAGGGGTGCAGTTTCTTTTGGGGTAAGGAAAGTGTTCTAAAATTGACTCTGGTGATGGACATGCAACTCTGTGAAAATATTAAAGGCCATTCAATCACAATTTTAAATGGATGAACCGCATGGTTATAGCCCAATAAAGCTGTTATTTAAAAAAAAAAAAAAAGGAAGGACAAGGAAAAAATATCTCAGTCATAAGTTAGTGACTGTTGCTTGTGTAAGTGACTGCTGTGTAAATCTATCAGTTTGAAACATCCACAGTGACTGTGTCCTTGAGGCTATTTGTCCTGAGTGGTCGGAAATGAAATGTCTCAAAGTTGTGCTCAGGAAGGTACCCCCCTGGGGAAAAGGACAGCTTGTCTTTTGCTGACCACAATTTTAACTGTAGCATTTTAAAATGTTCAGATATTGGCAGGGACTTAAGAATGACCTGGTTGATCAAATAGCTCATTGTGATAAGACTTAAGATTTAGGTTGCACCAGTCATGAGAGCTAAGCGAGAGAGTCCTGCTTGGGGCGCTCAGGGGTGTCAGTGTGTGGACCCTCAGATGGGTTGCTCAACCTCCTGGGCACAGAAGACTCTTCACACTTTGCCACTTTTCAAACTCCACCAGTTTATGGAGGATACAGGTCCTCCAGATGAACGACAAAGCTACCTTGTATCAGGTGGTACATAGAATAAAACAGATAAGGGTTTGCATAAGGCAAAGAGCAACAAAGGCAAATTTTACTAGTGAGCCAACAATTCAGATTAAAAGAAATCATGAAGAAAAATAGGATTATGTGAAGTTAAGATGGTAAATTTAGAGAAGGAGGTTATTTAGGGATTATAATTTGTTTTCCATTAGTTTTACTTTGTTCCTTTTTCAGGTCTACAAGAACAAATATGGTTCATTTTCTACCCATAGGCGGCCAACCTCATTTTCTGGTAAGAGGCAAGAGTTCTAGAGACCCTAGGCTGCTACCCTGCGTTTGCTACATCTGAGCTCTGTACATAATTTAACCTCTGAGCCTTGGCTCCATTTGTAACAAAGGAGTAATACCCCTAATTTGGCCAGGTTTTTGTGGGGACTGAATGAGGTGGAAACTGCACAGCACAGCGCCCGACACACAGAGGCTTGGTGCAAAGCTGGCATGGGGGAGGATGAGAGACAGGGTTCATCAAGCTCCCTACAGATAAAGACCAGGACACTAAAGGAAGATGTCATAGAGTCACTGTCAGGCAGGGCCCTACAGGGGTTGCAAGTAAGGACAAAACATCATCGAAGGTGCTGAAACATCAGGGAGGGTCTTTTCTAGACTGCTCATGACAAGGCCAAAAAGTGGTGCATTGCCCTTAGCTTTACAGAAAGCACCCTTTTTCCCAAATATGCAACTTAGAATTATTGTCCGTTCAGGGAAAATAGGGTCGAAATAATCCTCCCACATAAACAATCCTCCCACAAATGCTCACATTGCAGATGGCAGCTGGGAGTCCATTTTCTTATTTCTCTGCGGTCCAGCCTGGGGACTGCCCACAGGGCAGAGAAGTCCAGGGCGTGCTGCCACCTGCAGGCAAAACAAGGAAAAGGACAAAGTTATGGAGCAGAACACTCACCTTAAGCGCCAGGCAACTGAAATAGCTGGGTCCATCCGGGTGCGAGAGCCAGGTGAACCCGCTCAGCTCTGTGTTTGTGGCTCTACCACAGTGTTGTGACAGACACAGTCAGTAAACATTCTAGACTATCAAGGACTTGAGCATCTCTTAACAGCAACAACAAGCAAACTCACACAGGGTTCACCATGGGCCGGACACCGCTCTCAATGATTCACATTTATTAACTCATTTAATCTTCACCAAAAAATTGAGTATTTTATTTATTTTTTAAAAGATTTTATTATTTATTTGACACAGAGAGAGAGATCACAAGCAGGCAGAGCAGCAGGTAAAGAGAGAGGGGGAAGCAGACTCCCTGCTGAGCAGAGAGCCCGATGTGGGGCTCCATTCAGGACCCTGAGATCATGACCTGAGCCAAAAGCAGAAGCTTAACCCACTGAGCCACCCAGGCGCCCCCCCAAATTGAACATTTTAAAGGTCTTTGCTGATTTGCCTGATTATCTGAGTTAGCATGAATAATTAAAATGAAGAACTTTATAATAGCCAGTTTCAAAGAGGGTTCTGATATGAAAACTCTGTGAGAGGTTCAGAGCACCCTGGATATAAGGCATCCCCCATTTTTCAAGCCCCTGTTATGGACCAGACATGCACCCAAAAGACAAAGTCCCTGCTCTTGTGGGCTTCCATTCTGGTGAAGGGAGGGGACAAGAGAAGAGGCAATAAATGCTGTGCAGAAGCAGCAGCAGCATGGAGGGGATGGGCAGTGATGACCATGCTGTTAACATTAATTCACTTATTCATTTATTCCCACATACTCACTAACCATCTACCATAAGCCAGATACCATGCTGGGATACAACAGTGGGCAAAGACCAGACATGGTCCCAGCCTGTGTGGGGTATTTACTCACATAGGAGAAGCATATATGAATCAAATAATCACTTAAATGAATGCCAAGGTATAACAGCCCAGGTAAGTGTGACAGCAGAATGACACAGGCCACTACAAGAGCATCCTAGGGAGGACTGACCTTGTCTGGAGCCTTGCAAAGGCCTAGAATGGAGTGTGGGGAAGAGAAACATCCTTGGTAAAAAGCATACAATGCACAAAGGCTGGATCATAGACAGCAAGCCAGAGGCCAAGGAGAGAGGGAGGAGGTAGAGGAGGTGAAGAAGGGGTGTGAGCAGCCTTTGCATGGTACCCCCAGGCCCAAGAAGCCCTCATCCTCTGAGGATTAGATCAGCACATTAGACTTTTAGGCAGAGGAATAATGTGGTTGGATGTGTGTGTGTTTCTAAAAGGCTACACTGTGTGGTAGGCTGAATAAAGGCCCTGCCAAAGACACTGATGTCTGGATCACTAGAAGTTGTATGTTCCCTAACATGGCAAAAGGCATGTTGCAGAATGGGATTATATTATGGATCTTGAGATGGGAAAATAATCCTGCATCCTCCAGGTGGGCTCAATGTAATCACAAGATGGAGACAGATGAGATTTGACTACAGAAGAAGAGCAGCAGAGCAGGGTGGCATGAGAAAGACTTGTTGGTGTTAAATATGGAGGAAGGGGCCATGAGCCAAGGAATCCAGGAAGCCTCAAGCAGCTGGAAGAGGCAATGAAATGAGTTTCCTCCAGAACCTCTAGTAGGAACACAGCCTTGTTAAAACTTTGATTTTAGGACTTTGACCTGCAGAACTGTAAAATAATTATTTTTTAAAAGATTTTATTTATTTATTTGACAGAAAGAGAGAGAGTGTGTGTGCATGAGCATAAGTGTTGGGGGGAAGGGCACAGGGAGAGGGAAAAGCAGACTCCCCAGCTGAGCAGGGAGCCTGACAGAGGGCTCAATCCCAGGACCCTAAGGTCATGATCTGAGCTGAAGGCAGATGTTTAACCAACTGAGCCACCCAGGTGTCCCTGTAAAAAAATAAATTTATATTGTTTCAAGCCACTAGTTTTGTGTAATTTGTTACAGCAGCAATAGGAGACTAACACACATTGGCTTCTGCGAAAAAAATAGGCAAGAGGTAAAGGGAGATAGGTACCAGTCAGAGGTTACTGACAAGAGAAGTGACAGCCTGAATCACTGCAGTGGTAGCAGTGGGGGTAGAGAGGAGTTGAAGGACCCCAGGGCAGGGCAGTCGGAGGTGGGGGATGTTGGCCAGTCAAAGATCTTGCTACAACCTGGCAGATATTACTGGATTGCCACAACAGGCTTCTGTTAGGCTCAAGACCTGGCTAGCTGGCCCTGGGCAGAGCCCAGCACCCTTCTAAAGGGAGGAAGCTGTCTTTGAGAGAGATAGCACTTAGTCACTCAACAGGGACCTGCCAATCCCATTCCTACAAAGGAATCCAGGGGTTTCCAGGAACAAGCTCTAAGAAGTAACATCCTAGGAATTTCTAGAAGGCAAAGATAGCAATTGTTTCTGCCAAGGATTAGGCCTTCAGTGGACAATTTTTTTTCTTCCCAACAGAGATTTTGTAATCTTGGAAAGACGGCATCCAAATTTAAACATATGCACCTCCAACCCAGGTGATGTGGAACCATGATTATATCTGACATATAGAAATTTCATGGCAAAATGGTGCAGGAAATACACACACACACACACACACACACACACAATTTAAATATATAACATATGTATTATATACTGGGAGTATATACTTTATATATTGAAATTAGAAAAATATATATATTTGTATATATAGATATAAATAAAGCAAATGGGGTAAAATGTTAATAGGTGAATCCAGGTAAAGATTCTTTTTACTACTTTTATTTTTTAACTATTCTTTTTACTATTGGGATATTCTTTTAATCATTTTTATTTTGGTCCCTTTTCTGGAAGTTTGAAATTATTTCCAAATAAAAATTTAAGAAGCAAAAACAAAACAAAACAAAACATGGCCAGTAGAATAATGCAGAAATTACAGGATGAGAACAAATGAGAAACTAGGAGACCCCCTTTCAGCATCTACTCTACTCTTCTTTAATGATCCAAACCCACTTAAAAAAAAGTGCGATCCTGATGTGAGCCTGCCTGATAGGACTGTTGAGAAGAAAAGGCAATAAAAACGATTCCAAACAATTTTGTGTATATTCCTCTGATTTACCCTGAAAGTATAAATATACACCCACAAAGACCAAGTATCTTGGAGTGTACTGAGGGGTCACAAGGAAGTCCTATCTTCTTTTGGCTCTGCAGCAGGCTACGGGGACCTAATTGGATTCCAGGAGCGTGTAAGGACTCAGGAGTGCAGATGGCGAAATGCCAAGCAGTCCTGTAAGAGTGGGAACAGCTTAATTAAAAAATCAGTATGTGTAAAAAATACATATATATACATAGATATTGATATATGTATACATTGTTTTTCTTGTAACAAAGTGATAGATGTTTATTAAAAGAAAACACAAAAATCTGTAGTCCGAAGCACCCAGACATAACTTATTTGGAATTATTTTTTTCTACTCCTTTTCCCAATAATTTTAGTGTATATACATACACACACACACACATATAAAACAAATACATAGTCTTATATATAATATATATATATATATATAGTTCCTTTTTAACAACAATGGAATACTGTATATATTTTTCTTTTGTAATCAGTTTTGTTTTACCTAACAGTATGTAATTTTTCCATGTCATTAAATATACTTTTTAATATCTAACAGTATTATATCATAGGATGATATCAAATTCATTTTTTTAAGACTTTATTTATTTATTTGACAGAGAGAGATCACAAGTAGACAGAGAGGCAGGCAGAGAGAGAGGGAGAAGCAGGCTCCCCACTGAGCAGGGAGCCCAATGTGGGGCTCAATCCCAGGACCCTGGGGATCATGACCTGAGCTGAAGGCAGAGGCTTTAACCCACTGAGCCACCCAGGTGCCCCTCAAATTCATTTAACCAATGCCTTATTGCTGGACACCCGAGTGGTTTCAAACTTTCTGATAGCAGAAGTCTCACTGAGAGGAACATTTTTATATTTAAGCACCCCCCATTTAAAATCTGTATCTGAAGCTCTGGTCATTCTTAGGATCATGTTCCTCACATTTCAGTTATCCAAACACCACAACTATTTCAGCATAATTAAGTATCAATTGCCCTATACTTAGCCTTTCTCTTTAAATCAATTCATTTCTGCCCTTAAATAAACGAGTCCTAAAAGCAAACTTTATTTACTATTATAAATGGAAAACCAGCATCTTATGTCATAAAGAAAGGCAATCATAAAGACAAATACAATGGAAAACTAAACAACATTGTGGAAATGGAATTAAGATATGGCTATTCCTTTGCTCATTCTTTTATATTAAAAGGGAGACTGGAAAGGTGTAGAGAGGTATTAAAGACATACTAGCACCAAACTGACAGCTTTCTCCTTCTCTTGATCAGAAGACTGAAAAGGAATTGACAGGAATGACTTTCCCACTATGTGAATCAGGGTTAGACAACGCCACAGATCTATTCCACCTAGAACTACCCTGCATCACCTGAAATCACCTTGCATAGGAAACATGTCTTTTTTTTCTTTTTTAAGATTTTATTTATTTATTTGAGAGAGAGAGCGCGAGCATGAGTGGGTGGAGGGGGCAGCCTTAGGCAGAGAGGGAGAAGCAGACTCCCCACTGAGCAGGAAGCCCAACTCGGGGCTCAATCCCAGCACCCTGGGATCACCACTGGAGCTAAATGCAGACGTTTAACCGACTAAGCCACCCACACACCTGGAAACATGTCTAAAGATATAGTCCTGGAAGTAGAATTATTGAGATAAAAGTGTATGGACACTTTAAAAAGTTGTTGATAGGGGCACCTGGGTGGCTCAGTGGGTTAAAGCCTCTGCCTTCGGCTCCGGTCATGATCTCAGGGTCCTGGGATCGAGCCCCGCATAGAACTCTCTGCTCAGCAGGGAGCCTGCTTCCCCCTCTCCCTCTGCCTGCCTCTCTGCCTACTTTGTGATCTCTCTCTGTCAAATAAATACATTTTAAAAATCTTTTAAAAAATGAGATCTTTTAAAAAGATAAAGAAAGTTAAAAAAAAAAAGCTTTTGCTAAACACCATCCAAGTTAGTTTTACCATAATTTCCCTGTGACAGTGCCCATTTTACTTCACCCTCAAATAGTTAAGTATTATAAAGTAAATGTTAAAATATTAAGCTCTTTAGCATAAGATATTCAGCAGCTGAATTTTCAAAGAGATTTTTATATTTCTCTAGACAGTCTCTGACCCTGGGGCAGGGCCATTACATGAACCTTCAGTTAGTGGTAAGTTTACACAAACTGATATTGCTCTTGATTTAACCAAGCTAAAGTAAACTCAGTAAAACACGAGGAAGTGACTAGCATTTGCAAATACTTCAGAATGTTTTTGTGCCAGTAAAGGTCAAATGAGGATCAGAATAGCATGGATTCCAAAGTAGACTTGTGAGAAATAAGGAAGCCAGAGAAGCATTACTCATGACACACCAATCACTATAAATATTCAGGAAGTCAATGAAAACTCTAAAAGAAGCATATGTGTGAGCCTTCCTATCCTGATGTGGTAGGCAACTACACAAATAGGTTACGGATGAATGCAATTGTTAAAAAAAGATTTCTAAAGTAGAAAAAGAAAAGTGTATTTTGAAGCACAAAGAATTAGTAATAACAGGAAGTTTCCAGATTGTAATTCCTGGGCAGACATTTACATGAGTATGTGCCTATGAGGGAAAAGTGGGAGAGAAGAGAATTAAAAACATACTAAAAAGTTTCTTGGGACACCTGGGTGGCTCGGTCAGTTAAGTGTCTGCCTTCAGCTCAGGTCATGATCCTGGGGTCCTGGGATTGAGTCTCATATCAGGCTCCCTGCTCAATGGGGAATCTACTTCTCCCTCTTCCTCTGTCCTTGTGCTTGCTTTCTTGTGCTCTCTCTCAAAAGAAATAAATAAAATCTTTAAAAAAAAAAGGTCCTTATGTTTGGGAGGATGTTAGAGATTCTGATTAATTTTTGGTACTTATAGGAAAACATAAGTTTATCTGTGCTTAAGAAATTAAAGAGGGCTCCTTGTAAGATACAGAATTCCACGTCACCAAATAAAAAGAAGGAAGGAAGGAATGGAGATAGACACTTTGATTAATACAGAAGAAATCATAAGGAAAAAAGAAAAGGAAAAACTCGTGATCAATATTTGGCAAAACAAGGTGGCAGAAATAAGGCCACACTTAGTGATCAAAATAAATATGAATCAAATTCCACTATTAAAAAACCAAGACTTTCAACCTATTTGCCCATAAATAAATTATACTTATTTATAAATATAATACGATAAATAAATTATGATACGTCATTTTAATGGATGTGTGTGTGTGTGTGTGTGTGTGTACACCAGAAAAACAGACCCACAACTTACGTAGTTTAGAAGAATTGTAGACAAATGTATAAGCAGAGAAAAGCATCCAGAAAAACACCAATTTGGTAAGAGTGGTTGCTTATAGTGAGATTATAAAAGACAGGAGTGGGCTTTCCTAATTCACTTTACTAGTGTCTACATTGTTTGAAACTTTTACAACTAGCGTGTAACCAAAGAAACAAGAAGAAATGAAATAATAAATATAAGGGCAGAATCACTGAAATAAAAGATATAGAGGATAATAAATAAAGGGGATTAATAAAACCCAAAGTATTTGAGTTTTTTAAATTTTAATTTATTTAAAAATTAAGTTTATTTTATTTCATTTTAAGTTTTTAAATTCCAGTACAGTTAACAAACACTGTTACATTAGTTTCAGGTATACAATATAGTGATTCAACAATTCTATACATCATTACTCAGTGCTCATCACAATCAAAGTATTTCTTTAAACACAGGGAGACTAAACAAGAATAATTGACAGAAGATGTAAAAGACTAAAGAAAAAAAAGAGGAAATGACAAATATAGCCAACATTTAAAAACTTATAAAAGAATAATAAAAAATCTTAATAATTTTATTCTATTATTCTATATTAGTCTATATAACTATAATATAGAATATTATATATACTATTATATTATATAATATTCTATTTTATAAATATTCTATATTATTCTGTATAACTATAAATATCTATATGACAACACATTTTGAAGACACACAATACATTTTGAAATCAGTAAATTTCTAGAAAATTTGCCAAAATTGCCACAAAATGTCACAAAAATGATAGCAAACATGAATAGCCATTTAAGAAACTGAAGTAATTTAAAACACTTCTTCCCCACAAAGTCTCAAGTCCAGAAGGTTTTACAAGAGCATTCCACTAACTTCCAAGGAACACATAATTTTTACTTAAATGCGTTACTTTAGAAAATAAAAAAGAGAGGAAACATTGCCCAACCTAAAGTTACTATAATTTTGAAATTTGGAATATGGACTGTCCAAAAA
Source organism: Lutra lutra (assembly GCF_902655055.1). Classification (NCBI taxonomy): domain Eukaryota; kingdom Metazoa; phylum Chordata; class Mammalia; order Carnivora; family Mustelidae; genus Lutra; species Lutra lutra. Next base: position 71,781,051 of record NC_062282.1, on the reverse strand, counting down.
AAGAAAAATACAGGCCAGTTAAACTTATAAACATGAATGCCAAACACCTAAATAAAATAATACCTAATCAAATCTAGAAAAGTATTAAGAGTATGTCATGATAAAGTAACAAAAAATGATTCAAAGTCAGCAAACCTCTCAAGGTAATTCACTACGTTAATGGATTATAGAAGTTACTATTGATGACCACCTCTCTGCTGTCCTTTTCCTCCTGTGAATGCCATTAAACTTTCCACCCACCATGGGGTTGGGTGTCTACCTTCTGCTCAGGTCATGATCCCAAAGTCCAGGGATCAAGCCCCGAATTGGGCTCCCTGCTCAGTGGGAGTCTGCTTCTCCCTCTCCCTCTGCTCCTTTCCCCCACTCATGCTCTCTCTCAATCACTCTGTCTCTCAAATAAATAAATAAAATTTTTTTAAAAAGGAAAAAAAGAAAAAAACCTACAAAACTTCCAGCCACCTTACAATAGGTGGGATAATGTGACTAGTCCTTGCCAATGGAATATGAGGAGCAGTGATCTGTGTCATCTCTGGCCATCATGGAGGACCCAATGAAGGACCTAGGTCCAAGGAGATGGGAAAGCAACTGGCAAGAAAGAGCCTGGGTTCCTGAACAACTAAGTAAAGGAGAGTCCACTATCTCACCAACAACCCTGGATTGTGTCATGAGTGATAAATAAATAGCATTCCTGGTGTAAGCCACTGAAATGTTGGGACTGTTACAACAGCTAAGATTATATACCCTAATAATACATGGAAAATTGGGCTGGGGAAATAGGTAATCATCTCACCAGGTACATAGAGGGCATTTGACAAAATTCAATACTAATTCATGTTAAAAACAAAAATAAAAAATCACAAAACCTAGGTCTTAAAGAACTAGAGTTAAGAGACCAAGCCCCTGTCTTCACCACCACTGTCTTTTCTTCAAAGCTTGATTATAATTGGTTTAGCCACCACATGTGATAAAATTTTTTCATTAGGAAGTATTATATTAATTTTATCTATGTTTCTTAGTATCTCAGATCCTAAGGAAAAGGATTTCCTTTCCTTAACAGAGACTATCATCTACAAACCTATAGGTAACATCATACTTAAAAGAAAACTGTATTCTCTTTAAGGAATGGAACAAGACAAGGATACAGCTAGTCCCACCACCATGTAATACAATTATAGAAAAAGTAGCCACTATAAGAAATAATAAAAAGTAAAACAAAGTATAAAATTGGAAGGAAAGAGACAAACCTCAGTGTTTGCAACTGGTATAATTATTTCGTATAGAACTCTCAAGAAAATCCACAGAAAAACCATTAGAATTAATATAAGTTCAGAAAGGTAGTTAGAAATGAAATCAATCTAAAAACAACTGATTGCATTTCTCCACACTAACAGTAACCAATCAGAGAGAGAGAGAGAGAGAATATGTAACAGTGTAACCAGCAACAATGTGACAAAATAAGAAACCACTTATATTAGTAATACTATTGAAGCTAGGAATTATCTTAATAAAAAATGCAAGAGACCTGTGCAGAAAATTTGAAAAACTCTATTAAAGTACATCTAAGAGAAAATATGAATAAATGGAGAGAAGAAACCATATTCATGGGTGAGATGACTTGACAATAAAAGGTATAATTTCTTCCCAGATCAACCAATGATTTCAATTAATTTCCAATCAACTTCAGAAAGACTACTGTGAACTTTACAAATTTTAAAATGTTTATGAAAGAACAAGCCCATGAAAAGAAAAGAAAAAGTTAAAAAAAAGGTAGATATTAAGACATATTACAAAGCCATAATAAAAACAAAATCTAATTGGATTAAAGATGTAAAAGTAGAAGAAACTGTAAAATTAGTAGGAGAAAATATAGAAAAAAATTTATAATCTTCAGGTAGGTAAGGATTTCTTAAATGAGATGTAAATAGCATAAGCTAAAAGGAGAAAAATGATGGCTAAGACTACACAAAATTTAAAGATTTATGTTTTAAAAAAAAGTAGACCATAGACTTAGTGTAAACTATAAAGCTCTTAGATGAAAACATAAGAATGACTCTTCATAACCTTGAGTTAGGCAAGGATTTGTTAGACATGACACCAAAAACAAAGAAGGTAAGAGAAGATTGACCAGCTGGACATCAACAAAACTGAAAATTTTTTTGCCTCAAAGAACACCAACAAGAAAGTGAAAAGACAAGTCACAGAACTATTTGCAACTCATATATCTGATAAAAGGACTGTATCAAGAATATATAAAGAACCATTACAATTTAATAATAAAATAAAAATAACAATTTTAAATAGTTCTGAATAGACATTTCTTTAGAGAAGAGGCACGAATGGCTAATAAGTGCATGAAAATACATTAAACATCATTAACCATCAGGGAAGTGCAAATTAAAACCACCATGTACTACAACTTCATACCCACTAGGATAGGACAGCTCTAACTCAAATGAGGGACAAGTGGTAATGAGGACTTGAAGAAAATGGAACCATCACGCACTGCCAGTAAGACCAGAAAATGTCACAGCTGCTTTGGAAAAAAGTTTGGGTGTTCCTCAAAAGTTTAAAAGTTGGGATACCATATGATCCAGTCATTCCACTTCTAGGTATATATCCCAGATAAATGAAAATATATGTTCACACAAAAATTGTACATGAATGTTCACAGAAGCATTATTCACAGGAGCCCAAAAGTAGAAACAACCTAAATGTGCATCGACTGATGAACGGATAAACAAAATGCAGTATACCCACGTGATTGAATATTATCGGGCATTAACAAGGAACAAACTACTGATAGATGCTATAATGTGGATAAACCTACAAAACACTATGCTAAATGAAAGAAGCCAGGCACAACAAACACATACTGAATCATCCCATTTGTATGAGATGTCCAGAAGCAGGCAAATGCAAAGAGACAGGAAGTAGCTTAGTGCTTGCCTGGGGCTGGGGAGGGGCATATTGAAGGAAAAGTGGAGAGTGACTGCCAACAGAGTAAAAAAAAAAAATCTAAAATTAGATTACAGTGACAGTTACACACTCTGTAAAGAGACTACAAACCACTGAATTGTATAATTTAAAATATAAGTGAATTTTATGGTATATAAATTTTGTTGTTTTTATTTGCTTTTATTGTATTTATTGAATTTAGTTATATTTACTTTAATAATAAAGTTATTAGTAATAATAAAAAGGAGACCATAAATGAAGTTAACAGATGGGTGACAAGATTAGGGGAAGACTGAAAAGATCCACATCTGACAGAGAACTAACATTTTAACTTATAAGGATGCCAATAAGGAACAAAATGCAAACCCTATAAAGAAAAATATCAGAAATCTGAAAGAAAAGAGGGGCAGATTAGATGGATAGATGGGCAAGCAGTTTACCAATGGCAAAACAATATGACGAGATGCTCAGTTAAAACAGAAATGGATACTGCTTTAACCTACCAGTTAAGATTGAAATTCCTAAGTGAGCTAAGAGTAAGTGCCAGCAGATGTTGGAAAAGGGACCCTTGAAGCACTCCCGGTGGGAGGAAACTGATGAAGCCATTCTACAGCACAAAGTAGCAGTTTTTAGTCAAAGACATCCCACAAGTATTCTAGAACCAGCAATCTCATATCTGTCTCAAAAAAAAAAAAAAATTCTTGCACAAGACACAGGGAGACACCATAAAGGATCTTTGGTGCAGCATTGTTCATGCAAGCAAGGAGTCACAGGCCACCTCACGTCTATCCCCAGGAGGCTGATTAAGTACTTGCGGTGTATACTTTCCATATGAAATTCTGTAACAACCAGGAGGAATGAATCAGATTTACATATAGCAATACGGTTTGACTCAAAAACATAATGTAGGGGGAAAAGAAATAGTAAGAGATTTATACATGAAAACATTTTAAAAGATTTTATTTGTTTATTTGAGAGAGAGTGTGAGAGAGCACGAGTGGGATTAGGGTCAGAGGTAGAGAGAGATAAGCAGACTCCCCGCTGAGCAGGGAGCCCAACTAGGGGCTTAATCCCAGACCTGAGCAGCAGACCCTTAACTGACTGAGCTACTCAGGTGTCGCTATTTTTATTTTTATTTTTGTAAGATTTTATTTATTTTGAGAGAGAGAGAGAGCATGAGCAAGGGGAGTGGCAGGCAGAGGGAGAGGGAGAAGCAGACTCCCCGCTGAGCACGGAGACTCCAACCAAGGACCCTGAGATCATGACCTAAGCCAAAGTTGGACATTTAACCGACCCTTAACTGACTGAGCCACCCAGGCACCTCTAGCCTAAAAATATTTATTTAGGTAAGTGCAACAAAAGCAAAACATGACATAGGTTTCAAAGATGACACATATTCTAAGAAAATATAATGAAAGGGAGTTTAGAAGAACAAACAAATACACCCGCAGGGCTGTCTGTTCCTGTGTGCTCGGGGAGGAGGTTACTGACAGAGAACTGGAGTATAAAGGGAGGAAATAACAAAGTAAAGTACATGAGAGACTCTAGATAGAGCAAGGATTAGTGTGTCATGAACTAAGGTGCATGAGCAATCAAATTTGGTAGACCTTAGATACTTAGGAAAGCACACAAAATCCCACGCATTACTTTTTTTTTTTTTTTCAAAAAAAATTTATTTATTTGACAGAGATCACAAGTAGGCAGAGAGGCAGACAGATAGAGAGGTGGAAGCAGGCTCCCTGCAGAGCACAGAGCCCGATGTGGGGCTCGATCCCAGGACACTGGGACCATGACCTGAGCCGAAGGCAGAGGCTTTAACCCACTGAGCCACCCAGGTGCCCCCCCATGCATTACTTTTTAGTGAAAAATATAAGAAGGTCCATCACATGCTGGTGGCTAACTCAATGGATCACAAAGCTATGGAGAAAAGAAGGTAGGGGGAAAGACAGGGGCTTGCTTGGTTTTCTGCTGAGTAATTCCATTTTCTGGAACATGGAAGCAAGAACACAGGGTGGTATAAATGCCAGGCATGGTATCTCCGGCACACCACTTCTTACCCCTGCAGACGAAGCGAGGGGAGCAAAAGGAGAGAACCATCCACAACAGTTCAAATTTAGTTAACAGGAGGAAGAGAAAAGAGGACATCAGGGAATTTAGCAGAAAGGGAATAGCTCATTGAATCAAGACTCCGATTTTCTGGCTCATGAGAAAGTCATTTTCTAAAAGCAATGAATACTCAACATAGCCCTGAAGCAGGACAGAGGAGGGATTCCGTGTTTTAAAAATTAAGATCTTATGTCATCTTTTGTCAAATTCAAATGGCTATTTTCAAAGTTCAGATCATTGGAGTTTTGTTTCAGTAATGGGCCATATGATCAGATCCATGTAATTAGGCTGAATTCATTTTTATTGAGACAAAAGTTGACTGAAAGGGGGTTCTTGGTATTGGCTACAAACCGTGTCATCACTCAAATATAAGTCAGGTGCCTGCAAATTTAGGCCCTTTACTTTCAACACTTAGTGCCTTCTACCCTTTATGCTCATCTCACACAACTGGCCACGTGGGCAACTCGTATGTGTAGATATATAGATACAGTACATGTAGGGGTAGGGGTAGGGGTAAGGGTAGAGGTAGAGGTATAGATAGAATTTTTTGTTCCTTGCCAGGGTTGTTTCCACAGTCCTGAGGTGGAGCGCAGTTCTCCATACGACGATGAAGTTAGTGTATATGTGATGAACGGCAAAGACCAGAGCACTTCTCTTTCACCCTTCTGCTGACAGATGCAGCAGACAGGAAGTTTCCTGGTCTGGGAAGGACTCGGTCCCTGAGAGTTCCCATCCCTGACCATTTTCGCCAGCCTGGAAGGGGGGCTGGTGTTGGAGTCTCTGCGGAGTAAAGCCCCTGTCTTCTCATGGGCAGGGCCTAGGGGAAGGGGCGACATGCTGGACTAGCTGATGTCCATGCCCATGGCCAAGAGTGGCGAGCTGCAAGCTTGCCAGCTCAGCAAACGCTTGGAAGGCACCCCAGGGGCACCCAAGTGCACCCTATCTGTAAAATGCAGAAAGGCAAACTACACGAGGAGTGGAGCCAAATGGGGAAGGAAGAGGAGTCTGAACGGTAAGCAGGGGCAAATGATGAGTTCCTCCCTGCTGAGCTCAGGGGAGGCACTCTGCTCAGCATTTTACTCCCACTTGGATTGTTACTGAAAGCCGGCGGAGGTAGGGGACCCGTGGCGTTGTCCAAAAAGGAAACGTGTGATGGGAACCGTTCACGGCCTGCCGTGCCGCTGTGCGACCTCGGCCCCAGGCTGCCAGACCCTTGGCACACTAGTCTGCGCTCCCCCAGCCTTGGAGTCAGGCCTGGCGGACCCGAGCCACACAGGCCCCTGCGGTGCCGCGGCTCAGCGCCCCCAGCCCTGAGGCATGAGCCCACCCGCCCGGCCCGGCCCGCGTCACAGCTCCTCCTGGCGTCTCGCCCGCCTGGTCCGCAAGGCGGAGCCCGCGAGGCGGCCGCGGAGGGGCCGCGCTTACCTAGTCTGGTGCGGGCAGCGGCCCCAGCTCGCGGCTCCATGCCGACTGCCGCCGCTCTCCGCGCCCCTCGCTCCGACGAGCTGCTGCGCGAGTCCGGGCCACCGCCACGGTCACTTTCATTTTCCTCAACGACGGCGGCAGGAAAGCGAAAGCGAAAACGGCTTAGAGGCGGGCCCCGGCCGAGCGCGGTGAACGCCGAGCGTGGGCTGGCAGCCAGAGGCAGGGGCTCGGGCCTCAGGCCTGCAGGCGGGCGGCTGGCCGGACGGAGCCCCATGCCTCCGAGGGGCCGCAAGCGGGCCCGCTGCGCACGCCTCGGTGGGCCTGTCCCCGGCAGGAAGGCGGGCAGCCCGGCAGCAAGGGGAGAGGCCCCGCAGCGCGCCTTCGTTCGGCCCCGCGGCCCACCGAGTCTCGCTTGGCCCATGAGGACCGCTTCCCCTGCCGCCCCTCAGTCAGCGCCTGCTTGGGCCTCGGGGCTGATGGCCGCGCTTCGTGGGTTTCTGCCCTCAGGAGACGGGTCTGGCCTGGGCGGCCGGGAGCGAGTCTCTGACGGGTCCTGGGTTGGGGCGCTGAGCCACCTCGGGCAGGTTTCGTTCTGAGACCCTCAGGGCTCTGCCGGTCCCCCAGGCCCAGGCATGCGCACTGGACTCTCTGCCGAGCTGGTGGCGCCGTGGCTTCGAACAGCCTGGTTGTGACCACGAGGTGCCAGGCTCTTCATCCTGGGTCCAAGGAGATATAGAAGTCAATGGTACCCGTGAAATGGGGGACTCGTCATTTGATAGGAAAAACTGAACAGCATGCTTAGGATTTGGACTCCCTACTCTAACTGGTGCCCATCAATACCCACGGGTTTGGTGGCCTGTTATTTATTGGCTGTGTGATTTGGGGTAGAATCCCTTAGCCTTAGTTTCTTTCCTGGACGAGGATGGTAACCATACTTACCTCAAGGTTGTAGGAATTCAATGAAACGATATGAGGGAGAAAATAGTTGGCATTTTCTGCTAGGCTGTCGGTGGGTTCTTTGAGGGTAACAACCGAGTCATTGTTTTTCTGGATGCCTGATAGACATTCTCTAATGTCAGCTGATAAAATTGAAGATTTCCATGACAATAAAATAGTTTTCAGAGTTTAGACTGTGTTATCGTGACTCTGAAGGACTGAAGAGACCCTATAGTCTTTTTGGAAGGCACCTCACACCTCACCTGAAAATTATCCCCTATAATTATGCCACTGGATCGACCAGTTCTGTTAAAGTAGAGTGCTGCTACAACTGAAGTTTGAGGAAACTCCCTACAACTCTTTCCAGCATCAGTCACTGAGATCTGAAAATACTTTTGTAAGTAAGCGTTTCTACTTGGAAAACATTGATAAGACTCCGTACTCCAAACCAAATTTACCATGTGTGTGTTTGTTCATTTTTGTCATGGAACAGTCTAATAACTGGAACAGAAAAACAAAATTAACTGTCTAATCTGGCAGAGTCACCTTGGTTTGCCTGTTTGAAATTCAGGCATGTTCCCTGCATGATGGAAGCCTTGATCTGTGACTGGTGTTGTGGCTTTCTAAGTGTAATTGCAGTATTTCTCTCAAGAGCATGTGGGGAAGTGGGGCAGGCCAAATGGTGACCTTAGAAAAACAAGAGCCTGTGTTTCCCCCTCCAGGAGATGATGCTTTTGGTCTGTAGCATGAAGGAAAAAGTAAAAAAAATAAAATAAAAAAATCAAGGGAATCCTTGGAGCTCTTCCTTGTGATAGAACAATCATTCTTAATTCCATGAGAGTGAAGTAGAGGTAAATCTGAAAATCTGTTTCTGCATAAAAAGTATGTGTGGGAGATGAGGGTTAAGAAAAGAGAGGTAGAGATGCAAGATTTTAAAGCCATGTCCTGGTTACCTTTTATAGATGTTAACCCATGTGACAGGAGAGGTGCCAGGAGGTAAAAGACTCGCCTGTAGTCTATCATCTTGGTGATTTCCCACGGTCTAGATTTGGTCTTTGATCTTGTGGGACCCAAAATTCCATCTTTTCAATGTTGCAGTGTTGATTAAAAATCCACATTGTATAAAATCAGAAGGCGAACTTAGTGATTTCATTCACTATTTGCTAAACTCTACACTAAGTACAGCACATGCATTGCTTTCTTTAAAAAAAATTTTTTTTTATTAACATATAATGTATTATTAGCCCCAGGGGTACAGGTCTGTGAATTGCCAGGTTTACACACTTCACAGCACTCACCATAGCACATACCTTCCCAATGTCCATAACCCAACCACCCTCTCCCTACCCCCCACCCCCTGGCAACCGTCATGTTTTGTTTTGTGAGATTAGAGTCTCTTATGGTTTGTCTCCCTCCCAATCCCATCTTGTTTCATTTATTCCTTGCCTACCCCCCAGCTTCCCCATGTTACCTCTCAACTTCCTCATATCAGGGAGATCTTGTGATAATTGTCTTTCTCTGATTGACTTATTTCGCTCAGCAAAATACCCTCTAGTTCCATCCACGCCATCTCAAATGGCAAGATTTCACTTCTTTTGATGGCTGCATAGTATTCCATTGTATGTGTGTGTGTGTGTGTGTGTGTGTGTGTGTGTGTGTATACCACATCTTCTTTATCCATTCATCTGTTGATGAACATCTAGGTTCTTTCCATAGTTTGGCTATTGTGGACATTGCTTATGCATTGCTTTCTTTAATTCTTTAATTCTTTAATTTAATCATGTGGTATGTTGTGATCTTTTTTTCAGTGGGGGTAAAAAAGATGAAGGGAATTCCCAAGGTTAGCATGTACAGTATGTAAGTGGTAGAGTCAGGGTTCATTGAAGGCCTGGAGCTTAACCATTTCTGTTAGAAGCAAAACAGTCAGGACCAAAAGGCTCTTGAGGTTAGCTGATGAGTGCACTCTCTTCCTAAACAATTTGGAACCTACTTGTCAGAAGGTGGCTTGGTGAGCTCAAAGCCAAAATCAGAAGGGTAAATTATGTGACTGAAATCAGCCCTGGGGAGCTTGGTGCATCTTTCTCCGCACCAGGGGTCACACAAGCTGATGGGAGGATGGGCCACTCATTCCTGCTATCCTGGCCAGCCCTTCTCCTGGGGGCGGGATGGGGGGTGCGGTGCCCAATGGACACTCTCTGTTCTCCTTATTAATGTACCAGGGCTGTCCCTCCTTAGATGAACACATTTCTTTTTTAGATAGAGCAAGGCCATAGTGAGTAACATTACTGTTAGGCCTTGTAGATCCTGGAGTCCTTATTGCTCTTAAAGGAGGCATGTTGTATATCTTTGCTCTGATTGGTCTGCTTTCTAATTTAACTTTCAAAGAGCAACTTTGTATCCCAGCTCTTTGGAGGCAACTCACTTTTTTCTCCTTCCTATGTTCCTGACTCCCTGACGTTCTAGCTCTAGAATAAAATCTTGTGCCACAACATGCACTTTATCCAGGCCTGCAGTGCTCATCAAGGAAGCCTTGAAAAATCCCAAGTCCAAGGCCAGCCCTCACAGATTTTACCATGGGTGAAGGGTGGGAGTAGATGTGCGGGGAGATCATGCCACTGGAGAACAATATAAATAGAAAGAAATAAAATTCACTGGTTAGAAAACACTTGGAATGTGACTCAAATAAAAAGGAAAAAATACCAAATAATTCTTTTAGATGCTTCCTTTATTCAACAAATATTTTGTTGCAACTACAAAATGCAGCCACTCTGCTAATATTGGAGATGCCATAGTGAACAAAAATGGGCAAAAAAAAATAGTCTCTACCATCAGGAAACACACGTTATAGTGAAGTAGTCAATTGGATAATTAATCAAATACAGAATACCATCCTAAATGCTACAAAGTGCATTTAATTTACTATAAGACAAAATTACAAAGGATTCAAACTTGTGTGAGGGTCGGAGAAGGCTTCCCTCAAGAAATGATATTTGAATTGGTAGCTAAGGAATGAGGATTAGTTAACTGGGTAAAGGGGAATGGGATTGGAGAAAAGATAATTGGTAGAGGGTACAATATGTGCAAGGGTCCTGAGGCAGCGAAGAACTTGGAGCATTTGGGTAACGAAGGAGGCTAGATTTGAACTATTATCTAACTGATGCTCAAAGGGTCAATGGAGCAGAGAGAGTAAGGACAGCCCAAGTCCTCAGGAGTCTGGAGAGTAAGGCAAAAGTCATAATAGGCAGGGCCTTGAATGTCATACTGAGGACCTAGATCCTTATCCTATGAGCTCTGATGTTGTTTAAACTGATCTGATTATGTTTTAAAAAGATGGTTCTGGGGCATGTGGCTGGCTCAGTCAGTAGAACCTGCAACTCTTGATCTGAGGGTGATAAGTTTGAGCCCCATGTCAGGTGTAGAGATTACTTAAAAACATAATCTTACAAAAAAGTTCTTTTTAAGATAAAAAGCCTGCTCTACATGCTGTATGGTGAATAGATGGAAAGATGGTCATCAGCTGGGAACAAGATGATGGTGGTAGTGGTGGAGGAGATAGAAACAGACAGATGTGAGAGATATTTAGGAGGTGAAATGGTTAGCATCTTGCCAGTGGACTGGGTCTTAAAGGAGAAAATATCAGGCAGGTTGAATAATTGAATGAATGATTGTGACTCACATCACTCTTCAAGAGAACCTTCTACAAAGAACAGAGCTGAGAGCCACTAGCTGCCTCCCCTTTTGATTTGTTGCAGCACACACACCAGGCTACACACTCTCTAGCTGCTCTCAGACAATGAACTCAGTGGTGATACAAGAGCCAGGCCATTTCTGCCCAAGCTGGGACTCCTCTAACAGGCGATCGGTGCTGTGCAGCTTCCCATCAGTGTGGTCAATAATTTCTCAGAAGTAATCTGCAGACTGAAGCTCTTCCTGCCCAATTCTTTTCCCTTCACTGTCCCTTTCCAGAGGGAACAGACCTGTGTCATGATCTGAGTCTCTCTCTGCCTATTCTCATTCCTTCTCCCCTTTACCCCTCATGAGCATTTTCCTCGAAAAGTTCTTGTGTGTGTGTGTGTGTGTGGTTTTTTTAAAAAGATTTTATTTATTTATTTGACACAGACAGAAAGATCACAAGTAGACAGAGAGGCAGGCAGAGGGGGAGGGGGAAGCAGGCTCCCCACCGATCAGAGAGCCCGATGCCGGGCTCCATCCCAGGACCCCGAGATCACGACCTGAGCCAAAGGCAGAGGCTCAACCCACTGAGCCACCCAGGTGCCCCAAAGTTCTTGTGTGTTTAATTCCATCTTGGCATATGCTCCAAGAGGACCTGAACTAACACAATGCTGCCCTTCTTTGAACTGGAGAGTTTTGGGAAAGGATCACATTTTGTGGGGTTTTGATTCTGTCCATCTTGGGTGAGGTGTCAGGTGGGCAGAGAATCTCATGTCCACTTCCCCACTCATAAGTTATGTTTGTGCTTTGCTACTAAACTATCAACTATGTCTTCTGTGTGAGCTAGGGTCTGGTCTTCTTTTGAAGTGTTTGTTCCATGGACAACCTTCAAACCTCAGTTTAGAACTCAAAACTAAAACAGCCTCTAGAAAAATACAACCTACCAATAGCAAAAATATCCTATAACTTTCTTAAGCCGGAGGGAAAAGTAAACAAATAGAAAATGAGTGAGCAATTGTTCTTGAACAAAGATAAGTAATTTTGCTTTGGGTGGCCTTGGTTTCCTGGGAAAAGGAGTAGTCTCTCATAAGTGTTCCTAAAGGAAAACACTTAGCTATTTGGCAACACAGAAGGAAATCTGTCTCTCTGTGGGGAAAAGAAGCCAGTACTCCCAAAGGCATTCTTGCTTTGATGTTTGTCTGCCTGAGCAAGGTGTCCTTTGAGAGGCTGGCAGAGGATAGCCCTGTCATGAAGATAGCAGTCCCCATCATCCGGTCTGAGTGAATCCCTGTGAGATGGCAGGTTATGTTCAAGTCCAACATTGGTTCATCCTCCTAAATCAGGCTTGGATACACATATGACTATGATTTGAGCACTAACCTCTCTCATAAGTCAAACAACATGTCTTTGACTAGTTACAGACCCCAGACAGACCATATCCATCTCACTGTCAAGTGTGGAGGCTGACAGTAGGTGAGTTTACAAGAAGCCTAGATACCATTAGCCTGCTTGGACTAAAAAGAGAACGGAGAGGGTGTGGGCATCATGAAGTTTTTCCTGAGGGCTCTGGCTTTCATTAAGGGATGAATGAGTAAAAAGATTTCTCCCAAAGGTAGTTATAATTTCCCTGATGGACCAAACAGAACGTAACAAGGACTAATTATTTGTAGAGTTAATAATTGCCTTAGAGAGCCCTGGAGGGATAGCAATATTATTGTCAACACATATTTAGTATGGTTAAGGATTTTACATGCTAATTTAATCCATTTAAAACCCCAAAGAGGGGTGTCTGGCTGTCTCAGTCAGTAGAGTGTGTGACTCTTGATCTCAGGGTTGTGTGTTTGAGCTCCACATTGGGTGTAGAGATTCCTTAAAAAATAAAATCTTAGGGGAGCACCTGGGTGGCTCAGTGGGTTAAAGCCTCTGCCTTCGGCTTGGGTCATGATCCCAGGTCCTGGGATCAAGCCCCGCATAGGGCTCTCTGCTCAGCAGGGAGCCTGCTTCCTCCTCTCTCCCTGCCTGCTTCTCTGCCTACTTGTGATCTCTGTCTGTCAAATAAATAAATAAAATCTTAAAAAAAAAAAAAAGGAAAAAATAAAATCTTTGGGGTGCCTGGGTGGCTCAGTGGGTTAAAGCTTCTGGCTTTGGCTCAGGTCATGATCCCAGAGTCCTGGGATCAAGCCCCGCATAGGGCTCTCTGCTCAGCAGGGAGCCTGCTTCCTCCTCTCTCCCTGCCTGCTTCTCTGCCTACTTGTGATCTCCGTCTGTCAAATAAATAAATAAAATCTTTAATAAATAAATAAATAAAATATTTGATACCCCATTGAGACAGGTCATTTATTTTATAAGTAAGGAAACTGAATCTCAGAAAGATTAAGTGAGTTGCCTGACGTTATAGAGCTGGTAAGCTACTTTTGGACCAGCTAGACCACGTATCTGCTCCAGGTGTGTGCACTTGTATAAGCCACCATGCATCCCAGGAAGAGGATGCATTTGAGGTGAACTTTGAACGTGGGTAGAATTGGGAAATCAGAGAAGAAGGATGGCGACAGGCGTGTCTAGGAAAAATGTAAAATTGGGAGAGTATTATATCAGGAATCAAAATTAAAAATATGTGAAGGTTTGGGAGAGGGTTGGGGACGTTTTTAAAAATACTAAAAAATATGCAGAAAAAATTCATCTTTATTGTCATCTCGCATATCTACTTCCAGCTTTATTTTTTAAACTAAAACCACTTTGAAACATGTATGCACTCCTTGTAAGGAATACAAACACTATAGAAAGTACAATAAATGCCTTAAAATCTTCTCCAAATGTTGGTACCATCTAAAAGGTATTGCTATATATTATTAGAAAAATATTCTATACATTTTTCTTCACATTTATACAGAGAAGAGGATGGATGGGTAGGTGAAAATATCTCAGTATTGTTTTCATTTGTATTTCTCTTATTAGGAGTAAAGTATATGATCTTTTCATAGGTTTAAAAGACATCTCAATTTCAACCTCGGTATATTGTTTATACCTCTTAGCCATTTTAAAATTGGGGTTGGTTTTTTTCCTGTTTATTTGTAGGAAATCTTTTTATATTAGGTAAGTCAGCTCTTTGTTATATGAATTGCAAATGGATTATGAGCTTAGACTTCATTATTTAATTTTTTCACTTGTATTTATTTATTTATTTGAGAGAGAGAGAGAAAGCAGGAGCATGGGGAGAGAGGGAGAGGGAGAAGCAGACCCCCCTTCCCAAGCAGGGAGCCCAATGCCAGACTCGATCCTAGGACCCTGAGATCACAACCCAAGCTGAAGGCAGACATTCAACCAAGTGAGCCACCCAGGCATCCCTAGACATAATTTTTAAATAGTTTCTCTCAAAAAGAATTCATGGTCACCTTACTATTTGAATTGGATACTTGAGAATTTTTATTGCCATTATCCATGAACAATTCTTTTAAAAAGTTAATTACTGGTTTATGTGTCTGTTTTTGTGACAGTACCATGCAGTCTTGGTGATCACAGCTTTGTAGTAAAGCTTGAAATCAGGCAATGTGATGCCCCTAGTTTTGTTTTTCTTTTTCAACATTTTCTTAGCAATTCAGTGTCTTTTCTGGTCCTATATAAATTTTAGGGTTGTTTGTTATAGCACTTTGAAAAACATGGGTGGAATTTTGATCAGGTTAGCATTGAAAGTATAGATTGCTCTGGGCAATATAGACATTTTAACAATGTTTATTCTTCCAATCCATGAGCATGGAATGCTTTTCGATCTTTTTGTGTCTTCTTCAATTTCTTTCATGAGTGTTCTGTAGTTCCTTGGGTACAGATCCTTTACTTCTTTGGTTAGGTTTATTCCAAGGTATCTTATGGTTCTTGGTGCGATGGTGTATCTTATGTATGGTATCTTATGGTGCTTGGTGCTGCAAATTATCTTCGACAAAGCAGGAAAAAATATCCAGTGGAAAAAAGACAGTTGCTTCAATAAATGGTACTGGGAAAATTGGACAGCTATGTATAGAAGAATGAAACTCGACCATTCTCTTACACCATACACAAAGATAAACTCGAAATGGATAAAAAACCTCAACATGAGGCAGGAATCCATCAAAATCCTAGAGAAGAACATAGGCAGTAGCCTCTTTGACATCAGCCACAGTAACTTCTTTCAAGATATGTCTCTAAAGGCAAAGGAAACAAAAGCAAAAATGAACTTTTGGGACTTCATCAAGATAAAAAGCTTCTGTACAGCAAAGGAAACAGTCAACAAAACAAAGAGACAACCCACGGAATGGGAGAAGATATTCGCAAATGACACTATAGACAAAGGGCTGATATCCAAGATCTATAAAGAACTTCTCAAACTCAACACTCAAAAAAACCAGATAATCATATCAAAAAATGGGCAGAAGACATGAACAGACACTTCTCCAAAGAAGACATACAAAGGGCTAACAGACACATGAAAAAATGTTCATCATCATTAGCTATCAGGTAGATTCTAATCAAAACCTCATTGAGATACCACCTTCCACCAGTTAGAAGGGCCAAAATTATCAGGACAGGAAGCAACAAGTGTTGGAGAGGGTGTGGAGAAAGGGGAACCCTCTTACACTGTTGGTGGGAATGCAAGTTGGTGCAGCCACTTTGGAAAATAGTGTGGAGATTCCTTAAGAAATTAAAAATAGAGCTACCCTGGGGCACCTGGGTGGCTCAGTGGGTTGGGCCTCTGCCTTCGGCTTGAGTCATGGTCTCATAGTCCTGGGGTTGAGCCCCGCATCAGGCTCTCTGCTCGGCAGGGGGCCTGCTTCCCTTCCTCTCTCTCTTTGCCTGCCTCTCTGCTTACTTGTGATCTCTCTCTCTCTGTCCAATAAATAAATAAAATATTTTAAAAAATAAAAAATAAATAAAAATAGAGCTACCCTATGACCCTGCAATTGCACTACTGGGTATTTACCCCAAAGATACAGATGTAGTGAAAAGAAGGGCCATATGTACCCCAATGTTCATAGCAGCAATGTCCACAATTGCCAAACTGTGGAAAGAGCCAAGATGCCCTTCAACAGATGAATGGATAAAAAAGATATGGTCCATATATAAAATGGAATATTACATCTCTATCAGAAAGGATGAATACCCAACTTCTGTATCAACATGGACATGACTGGAGGTGATTATGCTGAGTGAAATAAGTCAAGAAGAGAGAGTCGATTATCCTATGGTTTCACTTACTTGTGGAGCATAAGGAATAACATGGAGAACATTAGGAGACAGAAAGGAAAAGTGAATGGGGGAAATCAGAGGGGGAGACAAAGCATAAGAGACTATGGACTCTGAGAAACAAACTGAGGGTTTTGGAGGGGAGGGGGTGAGGGGTTGGGTGAGCCTGGTGGTGGGTATTATGGAAGGCACATATTGCATGGAGCACTGGGTGTGGTGCATAAACAATGACTCTTGGAACACTGAAAAATAAAAATAAAATAATTTTTAAAGCACTCAAAATAAATAAAACCTGAATTTCAAAATAAAACCTTACTAACTCCATTCAAGAATCCATTAAAAAATAGTCATCCAACAACAACAACAAAATAAATAAAAAGTTAATTATTGTGGTAAAATATATGACATAAAATTTCCCATTTTTACTATTTTTGGGGGTACAACTCAGTGGCATTAAGTACATTCACATTGTTGAGTGGGTAACACCAGCATCCATCTCTAGAATTTTTCATCATCTCAAACTAATCTCTGTACCCATGAAACAATCACTCCTATTACCCCTTCCTCTCAGGCCCTGGTAACCATTATTCTTCAGTGCTTAACAAGTATCAGAGTTCCCTTCCTTTTTAAGGCTGAATAGTATTCCATTGTATGTATATACTGAAGTTTGTTTAACCACCTGTTCACTGATGGACACTTGGGTTGTTTCCACCTTTTATCTACAGTAGAAAATTCTGCTATCTATGCTATAACACAGGTGTACAAATGTTTGAGTCCCTGTTTTCAATTCCTTTGGTTATTTACCTAGGAGTGGAATTGCTGGATCATATGGTAATTCTATGTTTAATTTTTTTTTTAGGAAATATACAGTTTTCCATAATATAGCTGCACCATTTTACATTCCCACCAGCAATGTACAGGTGTTTGAATTTCTCCATGTCCTCACCAATACTTATTTTCTGTTTTTTGTTTTAACAACAGCCATCCTAATGAGTATAAAGTGATTTCTTTTTTTTTTTTAAGAATTTATTTATTTATTTGACAGAGAGCGAGATCACAAGTAGGCAGAGAGGCAGGCAGAGAGAGAGGAGGAAGCAGGCTCCCCGCTGAGCAGAGAGCCTGATGTGGGGCTCGATCCCAGGACCCTGAGATCATGACCTGAGCTGAAGGCAGAGGCTTTAACCCACTGAGCCACCCAGGCGCCCCTAAAGTGATTTCTTATTGTGGTTTTTTTTTTTTTTTTTTTTTTTTTTTTTTAAAGATTTCATTTATTTATCTGACAGAGAGAAATCACAAGTAGGCAGAGAGGCAGGCAGAGAGAGAGGAGGAAGCAGGCTCCCCGCTGAGCAGAGAGCCCGACGCGGGGCTCGATCCCAGGACCCTGAGAACATGACCTGAGCCGAAGGCAGCGGCTTAACCCACTGAGCCACCCAGGCGCCCCTATTGTGGTTTTGATTACAAATAAATATCTCCCTAATGAATAGCACTTCTTTTCATGTGCTTATTCACCATCTGTATATCTTGTTTGGAGATATTTCTACTTAAGCCCTTTGCCGATTTTTTTTTTTTTTTTTACATTGTTGGGCTGTAGGAATTCTTTATATATATTTTGGATATTAACACATTAGTAGATACATAATTTCTTCCATTTTCTGGGTTGCCTTTTCACTCTTGATAGTGTCTTTTGATACACAAAATTTTTTCATTTTTCCCTAGCTTTATTGAGATGTAATTGACATATAACAAAAGTTTTTAATTAAGTCCAGTTTATTTTTTTCTTTTGTTGCTTGTGCTTTTGGTGTCATATCCAAGAAATGACTGCTAAATCCAAAGAAACTTTCTCCCCTCTAAAAAGTATTAGGATTTTAGTTCTTATGTTTAGTTTTTTCATCTATTTAGAGTTAATTTTTGCATATGGTACAAGGGTCCAACTTTATTATTTTGCTTGTGGACAACATCCAGTTTTCTAAGCATCTTTTCATGAAAAGACTGTTCTTTCCCCTTGAATGGTCTTGGCGGTTTTTTTTGAAATTCACCCTTTTTGACTATATCTGTGAGGGTTTACTTCTGGATTCTATTCTCTTTCATTGATCTCTGTATTTGTCATTCTGCCAGTATTACACTGTTTTGATTACTGTAGCTTTACTTCTTAATTCTCAACTTGGATAGCTTTTATTTCTTTTTCTTGCCTAATTGTTATGACCAGAACTTCCAGCATAGTTCCAGAAGTGGCAAGTGGCATCCTTCTCTTGTTACTGATCTTAGGGTGTGAGTTTCAGTTTCAACATCGAGTAAAATGTTAGCTGAGGTGTTTTTGTAGATGTCATTTATCACATTGAGGAAGTTCCCTTCTACTTCTAGTTTATTGAGGGTTTTTTTAAAATCATGAAATTGTGTTGAATATTGTCAAATGATTTGCTGCATCAATTGATAGAATTTTTATTTAAGCTCATTCATGTCTTGTATTACATCATTAATATTTTCAAATTGATCTACATTTGTGTTCCTGGGATAAACCTGCTAGGTTGCAATATATACTCCTCTTAGTATGCTACTGTATTTGGGTTGCTAGTACTTTATGGAATATTTCACATCTATGTTCATAAGGGATATTGATCTAAGGTTCCCTTTTGATGTCTTTGTCTGGATTTGGTCTCAGGGCAGGTCTCACAGAATGAGTCAGGAAGTGTTTTCTTCTCTTTTATTTGTGCAAATAATTTAGAAGGACTGGTATTAATTCTTCTTTAAATGTTTGGTAGAATTCACCAGTGTAGTCATCTGGTTCTGGGCTTTTCTTGTTGGGAGGTTTTTGATTATTAATTCAATCTCTCTCCTTAATTCTGTTCCAATTTTCTGTTTCTTCCTGAGTCAGTTTTGGTAATTTTTGTGTTTCTAGGAATTTGTCCAGTTCCTCTAGGTTGTCTAATTTGTTGGCACACAATTGTTTATAGGGTTCTCTTATAATCCTTATTATTTCTGGAAAGTTGGCAGTAATTTCCTCACTTTCATTAATTAACTGTCTTTTGTATTTATTTAGGTTGTTCCCTTTATCCATGTGCTTTATTCCTTCATGTGGAGTTCAGCTGCTCTAGTATCCTTTCATTTCATCCTGAAGGACTCTCTTAAACATTTCTCATAGGGCAGGTCACACTCCTTTCAGCAATTAACCCCTCTGTCCATTTTCTCCATTTCATGTATTTGTTTTCTATAATAGTTTCCAAAAATCTTTGAAGAGGCAAGTAAATAGAGGCCTTCATCTAGTCTGCTGTCACCCAGAGTTGAGAGTTTTAGGGAGATTGATCCAGATGTTGATGACTTTTTACTATTGCTGAAGAGTGTAGGGGTTATTCGGTATTACATTGCTAGGATGTACACAGGATGTTCTACAAACATTGTTAGAATCTTCTCTTTCCTTTCACCAATTTTTAAAGAGTATGATTTACATCATGCTGCATGCTTGTTTGATTGATGTTGTTGAAAACATTTCATAGGTTTGTACCTTTTTCTACTCATTTGACTGGTGTAAGGGAGCATGGTTCTATGATGGTTTTTGGAATATTCAAAACTGGTTGAAGGTTACTTGATAATTAAATATTTCAGATCTGTCAAAAACTCATACCACTTAGCACTGCGTCCTTGATGTGTACAGTCTATGCCCACAACTCTACACATTCATGAGAAGAGTGTCTCATATGACACTTCTTCTAAGGTAAAAAGAGCTAGTCAGGTGCCTGACTGCTGCCCTCTGGCTGGCCCAGCAGAAAGATAATGTTCCAGTGTCTTCTGGCAACTTCCAGCACAACTGTTGTTGAGTTAAGCCCCTTCCTCCCAAAGTGAGGAACCACCTTCCAAGGTGGGTCCATCTGAGACTCCAGGAAGACATGTGCCCTCTGCTGAGGAACCTCTGACTTTGTCTTCCTGGGCAGCCTCTGTCAATCTTATAGGATTTGTGTAAGGATCAAATGAGCAAATAGGGGAATAGGCATACCTTGGAGATATTGAAGGTTTGGTCCAGCCCCCTGGAATAAAGCAAATATCACAAGAAAGAAAGTCAAATGAACTTTTTGGTTTCTTAGTGCATATAAAAGTTATGTTTAGGGGCACCTGGGTGGCTCAGTCAGTTAAGTGTCTGCCTTTGGCTCAGGTCATGATCCCAGGGTCCTGGGATAGGGCTCCACATCGGGCTCCCTGCTCTGTGGGGAGCCTCCTTCTCCCTGCCTGCTGCTTCCCCTGCTTGTTTTCTCTCTCTTCATTATCTCTGTCAAATAAACAAGTAAAAATTTTTAAAATTATGTTTACACTATTGTCTATTAGATGTGCAATAGAATTATATGTAAAAAACCAACATATACACCTTAATTTAAAAATAGTTTGACGCTAAAAAAAAGTGCTAAACATCATTTGAGCTTTCAGCCAGTAGCAACCTTTTTGCTGTTGATGACTGATGTTGATGATCAGTGTGGAGGTTGCTGTAGGCGGGCAGGCTATGGCAATTTCTTAAAATAGGACAATGAAGTCTGCCATGTTGAATGCTTCTTCCTTTCTATTCTCTCTCTCTGTAGCATGTGATGCTGTTTGATATAATTTCACCCACAGTAGAACTTCTTTTGAAATTGGAGTCTATCCTCTCAAACCCTGCTGCTGTTTGATCAGCTAAGCTTAAATCATATCTTATATCCTTTTGTGCTCATTTCAACAATCTTCGCAGCCTCTCCACCAGTAGATTCAGTCTCAAGAAACCATGTTCTCTTCTCAGCCACAGGAAGCAACTCCTCATCCATTCAAGTTCTACCATGAGATGAGAGCAAGTGAGTCACACCTTTGGGTTCCACACCTAATTCAATTCTAGTTCTCTTTCCACCACCACCGTTGTGACTTCGTCTGCTAATATGTTGAATCTTCAATTTATAAAAAGCACAACAAAGTGAAGATAAATAAAACAAGATTGGCCTCTGTTTTTCCAAATTGCTTGTATAGCAATGGCACACACAATATAAGGTATTGCTAATATTATGTTGAATCCAGGCTCTGTTGACCTCAAAGCCCTATAGGAAAAGCAATTAGATGATAAACAACTAGGGGAAAGATTTGTTGGGCTACTTACTACTTGATAGAGAACAGGGCTCTCTGCCCAACTCATTCACCATCACTTATACTAGGTGTTACGTAGAATAATTCTCTTTGGCAAACACTACCCCTTCTGGAATTCATAAGACTGTTTAGGGAACTCTGAGGGAGAGAGGAGCTAGGAAAGAAAAAAGCCAGGAAAGAAAAAAGATCATTAGGGGATAGTCTTGTTTTTATCTTTATCTGTGGCAGAACCCTTAATAGTTTTTGAATCTGAATTGTTCCTTCACTTCGTTTGCTTTGCCCTTTGTATTTCTGTGGGTATCCTGGGTATTAGCTAAGCACCAACTCCCCCTGTGACTAAAGGCTATGCACCCCTCTCTCCCTGAGAGGAGATTCCCTGGTCAGGATAACTTGGTTATCAAGCCATGGCTCTGACAGAAACAGGTCCAGCAGGCCCAGACAGAGGGCTTAGATTTTCAGATGCTTGGCTCATCCCCAGAAGGAGTAACATGGGCTATTGCCTTGGCAAAGGAAGAGTTCTCAGCTTTCAGGTAATTGTGATATTGGCCCCCAGAAAGCCACAAATGATTGACATCAGTAGCACTGAAAATAAGAGAGAAAACTCAGAAACTGTTCATTCATGCAACAGGAGAAAGGGCAGGCGGGACCATAATTTATATTCTGGAGTCACCGTGAAGGTAGTTAATTAAAAACCTGGCACAGAATCAAGTTTGAGGAGCGTGGAGAAGCCAACAGGGTTACAGAAGATGAGCTTCCTTCCTTCCCACTTGAATTTGATGCTGCATATTATATTCTGCAACAGGCCTTTGACTTACCTAACACTGGAGCTTTTTACCCAGGTCTCTCTGTACGTTCCAGCTCAAATCACCCTGTGGCACATTTTATATATACATGTATTGTGAACTGTGTCCAGACCACTGTCTTCCCAGCCCCACCACTTACTCTAGCCGCTGTTGCACTGACCAGTTCACACAAGCTTTGACCGTGTTCCCTGACGCACAACCTGATAGTGCCTCACCCTGGAGGCTGTGATAGATTGCCTCTTGCTTTCTACCCGGAAGGAAGACCCTGCTCAGAACTCACACAGGGGCAACCTGGAAATGTGGGGAGGGGACTCTCGCAGGGCTACCTTTGATAGGTGGGAAGGGGGGGCCAAAAAATAAATGCCCTCTGTCCATGAGGCAGATCAGATGGTTTTGAGACATATTCCCTAAGGCTCCTCAGAAGCTCTGGCTGGCTCTAACATCCTCACGCTGGGTCTCCCCCTCTCCTTGTTTCCTCCCCATCCTTAGTCCTGCTCCCTGGAATCCTGTTCCCAAATACACTACCTAGCCACATAGAAGTGCTGGTCTGGGGACGCCTGGGTGGCTCAGTTGGTTAAGCAGCTGCCTTCGGCTCAGGTCATGATCCCAGCGTCCTGGGATTGAGTCCCACATCGGGCTCCTTGCTTGGCGGGGAGCCTGCTTCTCCCTCTGCCTCTGCCTGCCATTCTGTCCTCCTGTGCTCGCTCTCTCTCCCTCTCTCTCTGACAAATTAAAAAAAAAAAAAAAAATCTTAAAAAAAAAAAAAAGAAGTGCTGGTCTGAGCCCCTGCTTTCAGGGGAACTGAGTCCAAGACACTTGTGTAAGAAGGATGCTCTGTCTACAGTCACTTACTAGGGTGAAGGGGATGAAATCCGAGCCTCAGGCACTAAATACCAATCATGGCTAGAATGAGCACAAGCAGACACAGACCAAAGTCAAGTGATGGTACAGCCTGACTCACCAAATGGTGGAAATAAAGGTGGTAGGCAGTTGCTATTACTTAAAAAATCATTTTCTTTATTAAAACATCTTCATTTCCCAAGGCACTTCAGGAGCTTTCACAAAAATACAGCTTTTATCCAGGAGAGGCTTATGCTTTAGGAGTACAGTGGTAATATAATCGTAGAAGACAGTTACACCAAACACAAAATATCTCTCAAGTGAGCAATGCTGAAAGACTGTGAACACAATTTGACTTTCTTCTTTGTAATTTTTCCCCATGATTAGGTATCACAAAAGGAACACAGACAATGACGGCATTGTTGGCACACAGAGAAGGTGCTAGTGGCGAAGGCTGATAAGGCCTTGCACAAATGGCAACTGCACACCTTCGCCAGAGGGATTCTGGGTTGAAAAACACAAAAACACAAACAAAGACACAGATCAGGAGGCTGGGAACTAGCCCTTCCTAAGTCTATTCTGAAGGGCAAATAACTTAAGCAGAAAAAGACATAACATCAAACATCAAACAACCAAAACACAAATAAATTCTACCTTATAGTTTTGAGAGAAGAGATGAGTTTGCTTGTCTCTCTTTCTCAGTGATAGACTTCCTTCAAACCACACATCAGAAACCACAGTAGCTAGGAGATGTGATTTACACCGCAGTGGAAAACGAGAAGAGATTTGGTGATGTATCTCGTATGGGCCTGGACAAACCCAGTGCTTGGATCAGATGTAAACAAGTCTACCCAAGAGTCACACTGAGGGGTACAAGAGCTCACAAATCAATGCACTTGCCCTTGTTCTAAACCTGTTCAGTTCCCTCCAAAGTAATTACTTTTAGACTTCCCCAGATCTGTGCTCTCGTGCCTGGGGAAGCCAACAATCCCGGTTAATGTGGCCTGTGACTAAGAAAGTGTGAGAAATCAAACTCCCTGTGCGATTCTTTCTTTTCCTTTAAAGTGCACCATGAGAGGGAAATGGGGGTAAGATTAGGTGGGGAGATGGGACCTCCAGTCTTTCCAGGAGGTCTGAATTAATATGTAAATTTAGCAGATGCCTCTCCTATTTTTCCAGGTCCCATAGGTCCTGGTGAATAGTTAACTTCTTAGGAAGCACCCATCCATCATCCGGCAAGTCTGCACATTCGGACGTATCTCAAGCTGGTCTGGAGGGAAGGTGGTGTGCTTAGACCACAGGCAGCCCAAGTCCAGCTGTCCAGCCAGGAGCAAGTCAGACCCAGGGGTAAGCAGATGAACAGCAAAGATCTCCCCTGCTGAAGGACTCCGTGTCTATACAAGCTGCTTCTGACAAGACACAGTCTTCCCTCCTCACCTCATGTATTGGAGGTTGTGTTATAAGGCTGTGCTTTTAAGGACTGTGGAGTTTTCTTCACCATCTTTTAACATCCTTGTGTGGCCTGGAGTTTGTCTGTATTTTATTCTATAAAAACAAGCAAAACCAATGTTAGTAACAGATCTTTAAAAAGATGTCCACCAGTCTCGGGTTGCCTGGGTGGCTCAGTCGTTAAGCATCTGCCTTTGGCTCCGGTCATGATCCCAGGGTCCTGGGATTAGGCCCGCATCGGGCTCCCTGCACAGCAGGAAGCCTACTTCTCCCTCTCCCTCTCCCCCTGCTTGGGTTCCCTCTTTCACTGTCTCTCTCTTTCTGTGCCAAATAAATAAATAAAATCTTTAAAAAAAAAAAGATGTCTACCAGTCTCTAAACAGACAAACAAAACCCAGACCTGAGGTTATCTCACTAAGGGGGAAAAAAGTCTTAGAGCAGATTCTGAAAGGCTTCTCCTGGTCTCTGCTGTCCCAGAGTTGCTATGGTAGTCAAGAGGTACATGGTGACACGGTGGTCTGGGTCAGATCAGACAGGACAGTCAGTAAGCACCTTGTCATTTCTGCCCCTCTGATGGCTAAACTAGTACATGGTGTGTATGAGAGTCTGTGCAGGAATTCTCAGCAAGGCCCGGACCCAGGGCATCAACACTACAACTCAGAGCAACCTTACCCTTTGACCCTTAGCATCTGGTCAATGGTGTCCGGGAGGGGAGTGCCAAAGCTCTCTGGGAGGAACAAGGTGAGAATGGCTGTCAGGATGGTCAGACTCCCCATGAGAATGTAGGGCAGGAAGCGGTCATAGGCACCTACGGCAGAGTAGACAAAACCCCACGCCAGGGATGTGGTCAGACTTGGTCTCCCTCCCTCCCTCCTTCTGTGCTCCCAGGACTCCACAGGGGACCACATGCCTCCTAGGCTTCTGCATCTCTCACAGTCCGAGCTGCCAGACTGGCATCTGGCACCAGAACAGTTCTCAGAACTGAGCCAGCACAGAGGTTCCCAGATGTCCCGCAGTGCCCCACGGTGCAGGGAAAGGGAGCAGACCGGGAGGAGGTGTGATTACTCTCACTATTACTGTGATTACTATTCCTATTTCTCAGTGCTGGGTTTCCACAGAACTCCAGGTTCTCATCCAGGGACAGGAATAACTCCTCCACCTCTCCAGATGGGTCACAACTTGCTCGATTTGCCTTGAGGCCTGATAAGGTGTTTCTGCTTGTCATATCCATGTAATATGTTCACAACACATTCTGGGTACTCTCAAGGTGGCTGCCAATTCACCCCAAAGATATGCTGGCAAGGGCTGTGCCAGGGAACAGCAGCTGCCATGAGGGAACAATTTTAAGGAAGAATAAATCGGTTCCCGTTACACAGAAATGGCACAAGCCAGGGGGGCCTGGGTGGCTTAGTCGGATAAGCACCTGCCTTCGGCTCAGATCATGATCTCGGGGTCCTGGAATCAAGCTCCATGTTGTGCTCCCTACTTAATTGGGAACCTGCTTCTCCCTCTCCCTCTGCCTGCCACTCTCCCTGCTCTGCACTCTTGTTCTCTCTCAAATAAACAAATAAATAAATATCTTTTTAAAAAAATGGTACAAGGCAGATCTATACACAGTATAAAACTGCTCCCCCTGCTTTGCACTCTCACTCTCTCAAATAAATAAATAAATAAAATCTTAAAAAAAAAAAGGTACAAGGCAGATCTATACACAGTATAAAACTAAACTGCTCCAAATGACAATAATTCTCAGCACATCAGACCTCTTAAATGGCCATCTTTCCCTCTGTGCTCCTTTTATACTTTGATTCCAAGAAGAAATTTCTCCAGTTAAGTACATGGGTTCCTGATACCACCATGCAGTTTCTTAGGATAAAGAAACCGTAACCTCTGATGAAAGGCCTGGGAGGGCTAAAACAGAAAAACTCTGCTTGCTCATCTCACTGATTTCCAGCTAGTCTTTAAGTTGTTTTCCACATATCAGTGAATGTGTCCTCCCCAGTGTGCCTGGGCACATGTCTTCTGCAGGCACAGGTGCCGTCCTGGACGGACCCCACTTGCTGTGGGTGCCGGCTTTGCTGTTAATGACCCCCAATGGCTCACATC
Organism: Lutra lutra; assembly: GCF_902655055.1. NCBI lineage: Eukaryota > Metazoa > Chordata > Mammalia > Carnivora > Mustelidae > Lutra > Lutra lutra. The sequence goes on along the minus strand of NC_062282.1, from coordinate 71,754,454 downwards.
AAGGGCCTTCAGTGCTTCCAACCCACCTCCTACATGCCCTCAGCCCATGGTACTCACCAAGGTAAACGAAGTAGGGAGACAGGATACTGCCCAGGCGAGATGCTGTGGAGCTGACCCCCACGCCCATGTTTCTGACCACGGTGGGGTACAGCTCAGCAGTGTACACATACACCATGGAAAAGGCAGCAGTGACTCCAAACTTGCCCACCATCACCAGGATGGTGGCCAAGTAGTACCAACCTGGAGAGGAAAAGGGAAGAGAGCAGAAGGCACCAACTCATGCTATGTTGCTACAGGGCGTGCCAGAAGCAAACATACTTTCTGCTTTTTGGGGTATGGGGGACAGTTTCTCTGATGTGCTACCATGGGATAAGTGAATGTAGCCAAGCTGTCCCTCCCAGTTGATTACTGAGAGGAGGCCGGGACCTGCCACTGTGTGAGGACACACTCTTCTCCTCAGCCTACAGACCACTGAGATGAGCCCCTCAACAGCCCAAGTAAAGTTGCTCCAGGCCACAAGTCACTAAAGATGTGCCAGTCAAAGGGACAGGTGGCACCCTAGAAGGGCACTCTGCATGCACTGGAATTACTGAAGGACTTGTGGATGATGGGAGTTTCCCTCTACTCAGACCTCAACAATTCAGAGGGCAGCAGACCCCCAGGAATGATCCCCTGAACCACCCTGCTTGCTGTGCCAATGGTGAGACTCTGGCCTGTGGGTTGCCCTGGGCTCTGGGGTGAACCCCTCTGTGTGTACCCTGATGGACTCCCCTGCCAGGCTTCAGGGGACGCTGTTCCTGTGCAGAGTGCTGTGGGGCTCAGGGGCCCGCACATAGAGATCACCAGAGACCTCCAAATCCATATGTACACTGACAACTCTGGGCACCACGATGGAAGACGAGGGTCCACAAAGTGTTCTCTAAACTGCAGAAAAGGGCTCCCTCCCACCCATCTGTGGGATACAAGATGGTTTGGAAAAGAAAATCCAGCTAATGGCCTGTGAGACCGGTGCTGTTCCCGGCCCCTCCCTTCACCTCTTCCAGCTCAGCTCCCTCTTCCCCCTCAGGCTCTCTCCTTCTCACTTCATCTATGTTTCTGTTCCACTGCCCTCTCTTCAGGGCCCCTGTCTGTGTTCACTCTATATGAACTAGTTCTCCATTTCCTTTCTTGTTATGATAAAAGGTAACCCGGTCTGTACCATATTAAGCATATTATTTACTTGTCTCTTGTCTTCTCAACTAGAGTGTGAGCTCCAGGCCTGGTGTTCTGCCTGACCTGTTTGCTTCTGCATCATTACTTCATGCCCCAAACACAGTGCCTAGCCCAGAGAGGCACTCCAGAGCCACTCGCTGAATAAATAAATGACTAAGATAGGCCAGGTTAAAAAGCCATGGGTTTGGCTCCTTTTCCTGCCCCTTACTCTTCAGAGAAAAACACATACGCACTCATTAACTTGGGGCAGAGTGTACCATTAACCACCAGCCCATAAGGCTGCTCTCACCACTCCCCAAAAGCCCCGGCCATGGCCAGTGTCTGGTCCCAGGAGACACTTCCTCTTGATTTTTTGGTGAAGGCTGCAGATATGCAAGTGAGCTGCCATATCATGATTTTATTTTCTTTATGAATTGGGGAAGACAGCCCACTAGAGGTGAGTGACTCAGCGAAAACCCCAGACTGCAGATGCACAGTGTCCCTACCTGGGGGCACCAGCTGCACGAAGAGGAGAACGCTGCCGCCCAGGAAGAGGGCTGTGGCCATGGAATAGCGTCGGGGCATGTGCTGCAGCAGCAGCCAGGCCAGCACATACGCGGGGACTTCAACCACTGCCGAAAGGAAGCAGTTCACATAGATGTCCCCATGCAAGTTCGGAGTGTCGAGGGAGAGCCCAAAATAGCCCACTGATATGGTCATCCTGAAACAGAGTGCAGGGAGAAGCTGGAGAAGCAGCAACCACGTGCCTCCCAACCGGAACAACTTTTAAAATACAATTATTGCAGGAAATTCAAAACTATCCTTACCAGGAGGAGAGCAGACTTAACCCCAAGTCTTCTTAGAACAGAAAATAATATCCTCCCATCCCCATGCTAACTCTGAGCCAGAGCAGTATCAGGACATTTCAAACAGAAAGTGTCCCAGCAGAAAGGCGTATAGAGTTCAGATAGATTTACTTTCTTAAAAAACAACAAAACAAAACAAAACACCAAAAACCCAGTAACACCCTCTAACCTGCCTTTTGGTTTTAAAACCCCTAAGCTGAAGTACCTACAAAAGCTACTTCCCTACCCTCTAACCCTCCCCAAATCTAGCAACTGCAGAAGGAGGGAGGGAGTGAGCACAGAGGACGGTATGGAGTGGGGTGTGACAGGACTGGAGGGATCAGATAAAAGGAGGAACAATCATTAGGTCAAATACTGGGAGAAAGACTCCCCAGCAGACCTTTTTTCTGTAGCAACCAGCCAGGATGAGGTTGGATAGAGGAAGCAGACCCCAACCCCACTGTACTCGTGGAGAAGGGGAGGGGCCCCCAGTGGTGGGGCCACATCACCTCTCATCTGCATGCTTCCTGGCATCCCAGGCCCGGACCCCATCTCTAGCAGGCACTCTCTCTACTGATGATAAGCACTTTTTGGCAAACCAGACCTTTATGGATTAGAGGTTTTTAACTCATCTGTACGTTGAAACCACAGTTGGTGCCATCTGGGGAAAGTGAATGTCCAGGAGTCCCTGGGGAATCCAGGGCTGGAGGAGCACCTGGGTGAACCACAGAACAGATGACTCATCGCAGGTTTGCCAGTCTGCTGGGCAGGCTGAATGCTGGTCCCGGCTGAGGCCAACGCAAGAGTGGTGCACTACCCTGAGGGATCCTGGGCCATTCCTTAGAAATGGGTGACTCACAGTAACCCCCTCAGTGAGCCAAAGAGCTGGCTGCCCCAAAGCTAGATGACTCTAGTAATAAGGACTCGGAGATGAAGTCTGCCTTTTTCACCCAGCAGGCTCAGGTATTCTCCTAGAATCCCAAAGATTCTAGCAAATGCTAGAATTCTTGAGCAAATGCTACTGAGGCACTAGGCTGTGTACCCTCTCTCTGGTAACTCACAAAAGCCCTCCTGACACACTTGGCGAAATGTCTCCTTAGAAGGAGCCACGGCCCTGCCTCCAGGACAGTCTCTGAACATCCCAGAGGGAAGATGTCCTGCTTCCACATTTCCAGACAGTACTCAGCAGTCTCTGTAATGGAAAGGACATAATGTGAAGTTTCACTTAGATCCTTCTTAAAGGATCTTCAGTCACTGTCTAAAGCACAAGGGACAGAAACAAACTAGGCCCCACAGTGACCAAGGATCTGTCTCATGACCTGGAAGGACTCCCTGAAGACTCCACAGCTTCCCAAAAATCCAACAGATTTCATACTCCTTTTCTGAGATTCCATCAAGCTCAGAATTATGATATGCCCCCTTCTCTCATTGCATGGCAGCTCCTTCCCACTTTTGATGACACAGATCTTCAATTTCGGTCTGAGATACATTTGCCAATGAGAGGCCTGGCAGCCGCTGCCAGATGCTTTGTCTGGAAGCTTCAGGTAGGTCTCACTTACGCACCACAGGATTATGGACATGACAGTGACCATTCGGATATTCCGGGTTCGAAGCAGATCCAGGATGCTGTGGGACTGCTGCTTCTCAGAACTCAGGTCTTGCAGCTGCAGGAACCATATGACAAGGGCATGGGAGGGAGAGGCTGGAGACTCAGGGATCCAATAATAAACCCAAAACCCTAGCACCTTAGCTTTCTGCGTCTCTGAGTTGGCCAGGGTTTTATGTTTCTTTGAAAAGAAGAGTAAGTTCGGTGAGTGCACCTTGAGATGCGGAAGGCTTCCCCAGGCCCTGTCAATGACCCATTAGTGAACGAGAATAAGGAGAAAAAGTGGTGACCAGCCCCTCAGCAGAGGCAGCCAAGGCAGAGGCCCAAGCCTCTTGGCCCTACCTCCGGCCTCCATCAGTGACCACATTCCAGGGAGGCCTCTGAGCATTCCTTCCCAAGGCTGGCTCCCTGCCTTCTGGGTCAGAGAAAGAAAATGGCTATGTAGTTTATTGATCTGATATTTTAAAAGAATTAATGTTTTGAGTCCTCATACCATGTAGTTACCGGTCTATTTCCAAGGAAAAAAATTTCAGATAGAAAAACAGGAAAATTGACCTCAGCTTCACCCAGAGTTACTTCCTATGAAATTTGGCACAGCCACAAACATTAATAAACCACATGTCTAAACACACTGATGTTGCTTTCTTAAGCAAACCCAGCTTTGGAGTTTGTTTTTCTCGAGTTAGCAGTTCAACAAAAGGTCAACTTCTGACTTAATGGATCCCCTGAAATAGCCTCATTTCCTCAACAATGCCAGTGGGGTTCTGGGTTCCCCCAGACAGAACCCCCAATGAAAAGCCACCAAGGCTCCCACACTTAAAAGCCCTCCCTGTCACCTCCTCCTACCCTGATGTCTGAGCTTCGAGCCCCTTCCAGAACATGCTGAGTGGGAGCTGGTGTTGGGCTAGCACTTAACTGTGAGGCCCAAGCCAGCAGCTTCTCTGATGCCCATGGTAGCTGGTCTCCCTCTCCTGAGCCCTGGGTCTGCATCCTGAGTCCCAAGCGTCTCTCACGTTCCTTCTGAACACACTTGAGTACGACCGCTGGTGGCTGTTCTCACAGCCGGTCCCTTATCTTCCCATCAGATCAGAGACACATTCCAGAAGCCCATCAGCCTGCAATTACAACTTCTAACCTCTTGTGGTAGTCATAAGACTAAGAAAAACTGCCTGCTGCAGAGGGTGGAGGGAGAGGGAACAGGAAGGAGAATCAAGACCCAGGAATCAGGCAGAGCCAGGAAATTACTCATGGTGCATGAGAACAAGGTTTGCAAGAGGGGTGGGGTAGGGGGAAGGGGCCGATATCAAGGACCTGGCTCCAAGAGGATATGCAGCAACTAAGGACTGGTGTGTGGAAGGAGACCAAACATTTCTAACTACAAACCTACTTCTGCTTCATATTTTATGTACTATATTTCTTTTAAAATGAGAAACTGTAAGGCATAAGAAGCAATGATTTCCCACAATGCCAACTTCATCAAAGGCCTATTACTCAAAGTGTTACTTAATGGTTTGACTATATGATTGCCCAGAGAAGAATTACAGAGTACGACGACTTAGAACCCACGGGAAAGGTGAAGAGATTTAGACAGCTGGTGCCTTCTCCCCAACTTGTGAATTTTAACAGGGCCTGCTTGGGGGCCGCTGGGGCTCAGGCAGGGAGAGGGCTGGGCTCCTGCATGGTGTTTCCCTAAAATCATGGTCACCGAGACCCTCTCACCAGCTCCCTTGCAGGGCTTACCTCACTTGACTCGAAGATAGTTGAGGGTGCAACAATCCCGTTCATTTTGGCAGCCTTGCGGATGATCACCTCTGCCTCTTTAAGTCGTCCCTGAGAGATGAGCCATCGGGGGGACTCAGGGATGAACCTGGAAGTACAAGGAGCCATCTTGCTGAGACCATCCTGCCCAACAGACCAGGTGGAACATATGTGGAGGCGGGAAAACGGGCTTTTAGAACCAGACATGCGTTTGGGGAATGTCTGCTGTTTCCAGACCAAGCAGGGATGGTTCACACCGTACCCACTAATGATCTAAAGAGTAAGCTTCTGAGTATCCTGGAGTGCATAAAATTTAGAGGGGCCTGCTCCTCTTCAGGCTGGCCACCTCCATTTCTGAAGAGCGGTGGTGCCACCTGCTGGACAGTGAGGAGACAGGCACAAGATGGGCTCCGGAAGCCGGGCTTCTGTGGTGGGTGCAGGCTGGCCCAGCCCCTTGCCCCACTGTACTCTCCGGCTTGGCTCCAGCATCCACAGAAGCTTCTGCACTGACCTCTTCGCCTATAGTTTTTCCTCACTCCCCATACTGGATCCACCCAAGTGACTTGTCAGACCCCCCTACATAAGTTTATCAAAGAACCTGGGACTTTGAGACTTTGTGGATCTTATTTCCTATGTCATTCGATGGCCCCTGCCCTTTGGTCATGACCAGGACCCATGCTATGCTCTATGTTCTCTTCCATTATGCTCTGAAATGCTCTCAGCTCTGAGGGGTGCCGTGATCTCAACAACCCCACCTACAAGGTGCGATTCCCACCTCAGCCTCTCTGCTGTGTTCCCTCTCTGGGTAAGGAGGGCCTCCTCTCTGCTGGCCTAACACCTCTATCTTGGAGGCCCATATGGAGTCTGGCTTCCTCTGTGTGGCCACCCTGAGGACTCTCACTTCCAGTGCTCTCCCTCTTCTTCCAGCACCTGCACTGTGAGGCCTCAGGAACATAAGCCAGAACTAGGGCCTAGGCTTCCTGAAGGTCATGCGAGACCCCATCACCTCCCAGCTGCTACTTCTTCTTCTCCCTGCACTTCGATCAGCACAGCACAGGACTGAGAACAAGTCTGTTGATGTCTGGGGATTTCGTCCTGTTTTCTTTTTGGCTCTTTTGAGTATGGAGAAAGCATTCTGAAATGACTTAAAAAGAATTGCTACTTCCGGTCTCTGGGAGCCTTAATAGGGATTTGTGGCTTGCTGCTGCCCCCTAGTGAATGCCGGACAGAAGACATCTGCTGGTGGGCACCACTGGGCACAGGCGACACTCACCACCAGAGAGCCGCACACAGCACCCCAGGCATCGTCAGTGCCAGCAGCAACATCCGCCAGTCTCTGATGAAGTAGGCAAACAGGGGCAGCATCATGTAGCCAAATGCATAAAATATGCACACTCCTAATGTGGAGAAGATAATACGAACCGACTTGCCAAGAATTTCTGTTCCTGTGCGAAACAAGGGAGGAAGCATGTTAGTCCTTTCATTTAGGTCATTTCCTTATTCATCTTCTCTTGTATAATTCTCAACATACAGGAAAGAGAGCAGCCACGCCCTAGGGAGGGATGGGATTCTGAACCTGCTGCAGTTTGACCACCTGCTGGGGTGCCCCCACCCCCACTGCCACCGTGACCTCTTAGGCTTCCCAGGAACAGTTCTGCCTTGCAAATTTCATCACTTCCCCACGCCATGTGCTAAAGATGCCACGTGAGGCCTCAACGTGTAATCCTCACATGAGGAAGAATTTATGAAAGGGGAAGTCATCATGAAGGACACACATGCGGATTCAAGGAAGTATTTCTTTTTTTTTAAAAGCCTGTTCTACTGAATGTGAAGAGAAAGAAACAATCCTTTCAACATACAACCCAAGGAATCCAAAGATCAATAAACTAGAGTTAGATTCCTCCAGAGAGTGAGACTGGTGACTCTTCAGTGAGAACAAGCCAAAGCTCCACAGTATGTACTCGGGCTTAAAACTCTGAAGGTCTTGAAACTCAAGTGGATTCACATCAATTCGTTCTTGTCAGTCAGTTTCTCTGGACACAATGCTATGCAGAAGAGGCAGCCTTCTTTCTTGGCGGGCCTGCCATTCGTGGCCCTTGCTCCTCATATCATGTCTCTTATCTTTCCTCAGCAACCTCAGATCTGGGAAGGTCCCATTTTTCCACAGATGATCTTGGGTGAATTCTAGTAAAATGGCTATGTAATACTAAGGGGACCAAGGTGCACATCTCCAAGACCGGAAAAGATCTGGAACTCAGCATTCAGGCTGTTGTGCTCCTGAGGACTCAAGACTGGGCAAACTGAGTTCACCACACAGCGCTGGTTGGTGTTGCTAGAGACCACTTCCCTTTGAGGGGCACGACAGCTGTCTCTAGAGAGTGGGTGGTGGAGTGACAGTGAAACACAGGATCAAGTACTCCACTCCAACTTGATGGTCATACCCAGGACAAATGCTGCCACGTAGTTGGAGATCTGGCCCATGCCCACAAAGACAAATAGCACAGCAAACATCTCAAAGTTCTTTGAGAAGATCTGCAGGAAGCTGAAGCCCGTCTGCATGCCCATGGTCACAAAGAGCACGTTCTTCCGACCAAACCTGGAGAGGAAAAGACAGTAACAGAGATCCAGCTGGGAGAAGGCAGCAGAAGTGGGCCCACCAAGAGGGACTTTCCCCAGAGCCATTCAGGGAGGAGTCACAGATGAGGCTGCCAGGGTACAGGGCACGGACAGTCCCCGTCTCTGGTCCCAGGGCTCTTACTCACCCCTCTCCCCCAAGCACCAGGACTGCCCTCAAGGCAGTGCCAGAATTATGATAATGATTGCAAGAAATCAAAATGCATTCACTACGCTTAAATCCATACATTCATATGGCTTTTTTTTTTTTTTAAAAGAACTGATTTACTTTGGAGGATGATAGAGAAACAAGTCATTTTAAATGAAGACTGGCAAACAGGGGGAAAGAAACACTTGTCCTGAAATTACTATAAAGTATATGAATAGGAACCAATAACAGATGAGAGAAATATCATTTTATAAAAGTATTCCAACTATTAAATGAAAAAGAAACGATAAAATTAGAGTATCACCATTCCTCAACAAATGGGCATTATGATGGGGCATTGTGTTTCATTAACAACTAACAGTCTTTTCCTGAAGAAATAACTGAATTAGCGTGATTCCTAGTCTCACTCAAGGGTATGAGCCTGGATCTGATGATCCAGTCTCCAGATCCACCACCAATCTGCAGAAAACGCCAAGAAAGGAGGAGTGTGCTGAGCTGCACATGAAAGTGCAATCAGCAAAATGCAGGCTGGAAATTTCTATAGTGGAACAGCCCTGAGTGCAAAAGATAAAACATCTGGCAAAGAAAAGGATGGAGGGAGAATCCCTTAATCAATCCTGCAAAAACTTATCAAAAATTTTTAAGTGGACAAGACTAAACTTGTGTTTAAGGATACACATCTGGCTGATAAAGCTGCAAAACCCCCCCAAGGAAGGGATTACTGTAATAGCCACGCTGGTGGTTACTTATGGGGGGGGGGCGGTGGTTCCTGGGATGGGACAGGTGCATGGGAGGTTCTCTGACGGTCAGCCAGGTCCTATTTCTTGACTTGATGGTAGTTACAAGGTTATTTACCTGGAATAATTCATCAACCCACACATTTTTTTCTGCATGGTTTTCTGTATCTGTGTTCATTAAAAAAAATTTTTTTTAAATGTTGGTTTTTTGTGGGTTTGATCTGTTTTAAAAACAGTGTCATAGTTAGGGAGGAACAAGTCAACGTCCTTCATTCAACCTAGCAGGTTCCACCTGACTCTGGCCAGACACCCATTTTCATTCAAAGAATATATATTTGAACCTCAATTATATACTAGGTGCTAGGGACACAGGTGAATTATAAAACACAGACCAAAACTCTTGTTTCTACCCTCAAGGGGCTTGTGGCCTACAGGTGGTAAGACAGACAGGAATCATAGTCTCATCAAACAACTCATACTATGGAACATGCAATTACACAATGACACAAGTATGCTGAAGGGCCAGCACCCAGGTTCACGAGAGACACAACCAAGGACCATACCCTGGCCTGGGAATAGGGGCTGGGGATGTGGGGATTCAGAGAAGTTCTCCCTGATGACAGGACACTGAGATGAGGCCCAAAGAAGAAGTTATTATTGATGAGGGGGAGTAGACGATAGGGACCAAGCTTTTGATGATATTCACTGTATAGTGGAGGGGACCAACATTACATATGATTAACACCTCTTACTTACCAATTTCTGATGGGTGCTATGAAGAAAAGGCACAAGGAAGCAGGGTAATATAAACTGGGGACCCTGAGTTAGGCTTGATGGTCAAGGAAGGTCATGGGGGTGATTGGGGAATGTTGAGAAGAGCACACACAGGTGTGGCTGGAGGGGGGCACAAAGACATGAGCAGACAGCAGCTGGTGGGCCTGGCATCAGCTGTTCAACAGAAGACCACAGGGGTTGGCTGGGGACTATGCTGCAAAACCCTTACTGCAACGTGAAAGAGTCTGGCACTTCTCTCCACTGAAGCGGGTTTTTTGGTTGTTTTTTTGTGCTACTGGCATCTAGCAGGTAGAGGCCAGAGATATTCTAAACATCCTAAAATGCCCAGGATAGTGTCCCAACACACAGAATTCTCTGGCTCAAAATGTCAATAGTGCCAAGGTTGAGAAACCCTGTCTAGAAGGAGACTAAGTCCCCCTGCATGATTCTATAACAAGAGCATGAAACACGACAACCAAGGGAAGGTCCCATCCTACAGGGAGACAGGTGTGACCTCTACCCATGGCTTCCCCTCCCATGGGCTCCCTGGGATGGATGGTAGGGAAGAGAAAGACCCAGTGAATCCTTACATAGCACCAGTCCTCAGCAACCAGTCTGGGGTTGGGCTCAGATTTAAAGTTTGTCAACAAGACGTCGTCCACGAACGTGCTTACAAAAACAGTAAGCATTAGTCTACCTCTTCCCAGGGCTGTGCCCCTCTTGTAATTCATGCACACAAAAGTAACTCAAAAAGGTCAGATTCAGGGGCGCCTGGGTGGCTCAGAGGGTTAAGCCTCTGCCTTCGGCTCGGGTCATGATCTCAGGGTCCTGGGATCGAGCCCCGCATCGAGCCCCGCATCGGGCTCTCTGCTCAGCGGTGAGCCTGTTTCCTCCCCACCCCTGCCAGCCTCTCTGCCTACTTGTAATCTCTGTCTGTCAAATAAATAAATAAATAAAATCTTTAAAAAACAAAACAAAACGTGGTGACCACCCAGGATTATTTTCATTGCTCTTGAATTTCAGGCTTACTGATCTTTGCCCTAAAGGTAAAGTGTGGCTATCCCAGACAAGTTGAGGCATGAATCTACTGCTCTGAGGTCATTTGTTTGGCCTAAGGTTTTGAGCCAGCTTACTTAGAAGTAATGAGATCAGAAACTGTCTATCCCAGAGTCTGGCATCTTCCATGGGGATGTCGCCGTTTGTAGGGTGATGCTGGGAGCTGAAGGGAGGGCCCCAGTCAGAAGAGCCACACTTTTAGCTACTTCATCTACTCGACTTAGATGCCCTTAAAAGAAGTCTGCTGATGAGATTCTAGAGGGTTTGTAAAACACTGTACTTGCCCTTCAGAGGACTAAGGTGGTCCTCAACACACTCACTAGTTTTGCTTCTACTGTTTCCAATGCTCCTTCCTCTCTCCACTCCTTTATAGCTGCCTGATTTCTATTCCTCTTTCCACTCCCAGGGCATGCTTCACCTTCTCAGGGCAGCCTCTCCGGGCCTCCTCCATCAGACCCTCTCTTAGCATCCTGTACTTCTCTGTATCATTTACACCATGAAGGACAAGTATACCCCTCAATTAATTGTTTAATACATTCTGCCTTGCTAGAAGGCAAGTTCTAGAAGAGCATGGCCCGAGAACAGGAGGTCAAGACTCTTTAGGCCCAAATCCTAGCTCTGCCACCTGCTGGTTTTGGGACTGTGCAAGTCATTTAACTCCATTGGGTTTCATTTTCCCCACCTGTAAAATGAGAGTAATAATAATTCCTACTTCAAAGGGTTATGATGGGATTATTTGCTTTTCTTTCTTTTAAATTTGTATAGTGCTTCTAAGAGTTGCTGGCACATATTAGGTGCTGTGCGTTTGTTAGATAAATATAAATAATCAACTGATACTTGCTGCTAGATTAAGGATCTCAGGAAGCAAAGATCTTTCCCCTGAAAGGGCACATGGCTCAGGCCTCTCTAGAATTGTCAATAAGTGGTCGTGGCCTACTTGACTCTTTAATGCTCACTGGAGATTGCAAGAATTTGTCCCTTTTCTAATGGCTAGATGACACTTGGGAAACATAAATCTAGTGAGAAATGCACATATTTCTCACAAGGAATGAATTCTCAGGTAAAGACAACAATCTATAGAGGTAAACATGCTGGGATATCACCTAAGTTTGTGCTCTGGGATAATATAACTTTGCTCTTAAAGTAGGATGACATTCTCATCCTGAACTTCTCTATTAGAACCCAACCAGCTAGGAGGATGCTGGGACTCCACTGGATGAGCCAGGACGGCCAAGGACCTTAGTGAAGGCTACTCTTCTTGCCGTGGGCTTCTCCAATAGCCCCTGAAGCCCTGGGGTAGAAAGATACCACATAATGGACCCCTCTGAGAACTTCAGGGAAACTGTGGACCTTTCTCCAGGAAAAATGTTCATATACAATCTCTAAAATTTTGCACATGATTTCAAGAGTAGATGAACTCCTTAAGCCGTAAATGGAATTTGAGGTAAAAGCCTTGGAATTATATAAATAACCTGCTTATGGGTCAAAACAGTACATGTCCTGGGGCGCCTGGGTGGCTCAGCGGGTAAAAGCCTCTGCCTTCAGCTCAAGTCTTGATCCCAGGATCCTGGGATCGAGCCCCGCATCGGGCTCTCTGCTCAGCAGGGAGCCTGCTTCCTCCTCTCTCTCTCTCTGCCTGCCTCTCTGCCTACTTGTGATCTCTGTCTGTCAAATAAATAAAATCTAAAAACAACAACAAAAAACCAAAAACACAAAACAGTACATGTCCTGCTTGCTGTCAAGTAGGTGCTAAAAGCTATAAGCTAAGGGGCATCAGCCCTGTGAGCACGAGTTCTGCCTATTACAGCACTACTGGCCAGTGAGCTCTCCTCTCATCACACAGAGAGAATGACAGTCTGGGGAATACAGAGGTGGCCATTCACGGGACGCCTTAGGATCGTCAACAAAGTTCACCTGCATGTGTATGTGGTGTCTACCTCTCCCATGCTCGGAGACATGAAAGAGTCACCTAGGGAAGGCCAGCCAGGCTGGTACAAGCAGTGAATCATGGCATATTTCCTGGTCTACTTGATTATGTACACACTTAGCTCAGATTGTTCTGCTCAGGAAGAATGAGGGAGAAGAGGTTGTTGGCTCTCTTTGCTTGGCATGGAGTCTATACTACAGACAGAGCTTCCTCTCCTTTTATAAAACACAGTGCCCTGGGCTGAGAGAACACCACCATCTGAAGTCAAGGGCCAGGCACATACATGCTCCTCGTCTGGTGCCGTGGTCCCTGCAGCTGCAGCAGACAGACACCCACCTTACCTGTCTGAGAGCTGCCCCGAAATGAAGGAGCCCACCAGCACACCCACGAAAAACAAGGAGGCTGTGAGCGGGGCCTTCCAGTCGTCCTCACACACCAGGTTCCACTGTAAGGGGAGTAAAGAGATGTATCACTCACTTCTTTTGTTAAATGTTTTACATTTATGGCCCCTTGGAAAATGAAATGAGAATATCCTCTACCCCTGCAGGCTCTGTTTGCATTACTGCACCAGTACCTGAGCTCTTGCAGGCAGGCAAAGGCTTCTGTGGGCAGCAAAGCAGAGAAGCTCCTCCCTCACATGGAGAGTGGGCCCCCTCCCACCCTGATTTTCATAGTTTTCATCTCCATTGTTTTGCTACTAATTAGAGGAGGAAGGGGAGGGAGGGAGCAAGTACAGTGCTCATCTGTCAACCCAGGAGAAGGTGAGGCCTTTCATGGTTGCTTCTGAGAACCTGGAATGGGGGGAGGCGGGGAGCCCAGGGCTGTGGATGGGGCAGGGTACCCTTTCAGTGGGCTTCAGGTCATGGACTGGAATGGCACAGGAGTGGTTCTACAGCGGGGCTCTGGGGCTATAAGAGTCCAAGCACCCAGCAAGGGACTAGGACCAGAGGGCCTGGGACACACCACCCGGATCTGTTCTTGCAATTCTGTTCAGGTGCCGCTCTGAGCCAATAAGCCCTGGGACACTCAGGTGATATTTACAGCTGGGATCCCTCACGCTGCGCCCACAACACTAGGCCCAGTTACAGCCAAGAGCTCTGACCTGGGAGTCAAGAAACTGGGTTTAGCTTCCACTCCCCTGTTTATTGGTTATCGAATGTCAGACAAGATGTCCCCCGCCCGACCATTTTGCCTTTTTCCCCCGAGTATGAAATAGGGATCGGGGCATGAAGAGACTGCACTGCTCGAGTTTCCCAGCTCATAATGGGCAGTTCCATCTACAGTTCCCACGAAAAGAGGCCTGCAGGCAGAGGGAAGCAGCTGAACATTCAGACGCTGGGTCGCCCCAGCCTAACAAGGAGCCGAAAAAAGGGAAAAGCCAAAACAAGAACGTTGGTGATTCCCAGAAAAATGTTTCCCAGAGCAGAGAGATGGTGCTCAGTAATCACCAAGAACGCTGCCCTCCAGAGAATTCAGACCCTGGCCCGCCTGGTGCCAGGCTGCTGGACTTCACTCGGTGCAGCCTGCTGGCTCCCCAGTCACAGAGGCAAGGGGCAGGTACAGCTTCCAAGAGAGCATTTCTTCCAGACCAGGGACAGAGGGAAAAACAAGTCTGCTTCCCTGCTGGGAAGTGTGTGCACAAAGCCTCTGGGCACCTCAGAGGGGTAGGAAGCAGTCCCCAGGGTGGACACAAAGAACCCCTGCAGCTAATGGTAAGGATCACTTAGCCACACAGCCGGCTCTTCACTCTGGAATAAACGTTGGGTGGGCTGAGATCTCAAGGAAGAGGCAGAGATCTCAAACTCAAATCTAAAGAAAATTCAGATTAGCAGGAGTCAAAAGTATTGGAGCACCAATACCTGAGTGCTCAGTATATAGCGGCCTCCCACCTCTGCAACCTCGGGGGTGCTAGCACCCAGACACCAACAGCCTTCTAGAAGGGTGAGTGCTCCTGGGGCAGCCCCCATACAGACATGGCTGCTACAGTCAGGATGGGCTGGACGCCTGCGTGGCTCAGGCAGTGAAGCGGCTGCCTTGGGCTCAGGTCATAATCCCAGGGGCCTGGGATGGAGCCTCGCATCCGGCTCCCTGCTCAGTGGCAGGAAGCCTGCTTCTCCCTCTGCCTGCCGCTCCCCCTGCTTGTGCGTTCTCTTTCTCTGACAAATGAATAAATGAAATCATAACTAAATAAATACAGTTGGGATGGGAGCGGCCAGGGAGTCAGATCTGGGGGACATGGTGTTGGTGTACTGGCATCCGGGTGTAAGGTAGGGTGTTAGGCAGAGCTCCAGGGGCCAGATTACAGCTACCGCTGCTCCTATGACGGGATCCATTCCCAGCCGGCACACATTAACTTTTGTAGCAACAGAGATGAAAAACTGCAGAAAGGGTCAGGAGCTGCTTCTCATCAGGACTCTCACAAGGGCTGGAGGCTCATATAGCTGAGCCAGACTACAAACCCACAGGGTCTTCTACAGCCCCCTCCCCTGACAATGTGAGGTCCCCCAGGACGGGCTGGTAGGGAATTCTGGGCTGACAAGGCCAGGTGCTACCCCAAACCAGGTCAGACTATACTCTGCAGCAGATAAGGCATCTTGGGGTAGGTTCCCAAGCATCTCTCCAGGGCCCGTAGCCTCATCCCTGTCACTGGGTCCAGCCTGTTCTTGCTCTGGGCAAACATGTAACCCCCTGGAGTAACTGGTCCCTCCACCCACCACCGACAATTTTTTTTTTGTTTGTTTGTTTATTCTTAAGGCAGGGAGGGGCAGAGGGAGAGGGAAAGAGTGAATCGTAAGCAGGCTCCTTGCCAGTGGAGCCCAATGTGGAGCCCAGTGTGGGGCTCAATCTCACAACCCTGAGATCATGACCTGAGCAGAAATCAAGAGTCGGATGCTTAACCAACCAGTGCCACCCAGGCACCCCCACCACTGATGATTCTTAACAATCCTCGGGACCTGGTTTTGGGCCCTCCAAAAGCCAAGATGAGTTAACACTTCCTGCCCACTGGCCACAGGGAGCCTATGGGTAGGGCCAGGAGAGATAACAGGTCTCAAAATATGAACACAAGGGCACGCACAGACCAGATCCTACCCGGCCAAGCCCATTCACTTACCTGTCAACCACCTAATGAATTGCAGTGGAGCTAGGACTTGGCTTGCACCCTCCTTAGGTGGGTAGGATGAGAAGCCCACGCAGTCCAAGCTATGCACCCAAGGCTTGTTGCGTTTGCAAAGGAATCTAGCATTCCTCTACGGAGGTCCTGGCTCCCCAGTTGGGACTAAAGCAGCTACAGACTAGCTCACTGATGCTTCCACTTGCTGTGTGGGATGGGCTGGACTGGGTGATGATAACAAGTCTCAGAATTAGAACTAAATGTGTGGGTTTAGGATTCAGGTCATGAGTCTAGCACTGGGACCCCTCAGCTGGGTGAGCTGTGAGAGTGGGCACAACCTGCAAAAAATCTGAGAGCCACTCTGGCAAGAGGCCTAGACTCGCCATCCTTCCTAGTCAGAAATGTGCCTCTCTAGTGGTGATGATTTCATGGATCTCTCTCTCAAATATTTTCTTTCTTTTTTTTTTTTTTTAAAGATTTTATTTATTCATTTTACAGACAGAGATCACAAGTAGGCAGAGAGGCAGGCAGAGAGAGAGAGGAGGAAGCAGGCTCCCTGGTGAGCAGAGAGCCCGATGTGGGGCTCGATCCCAGGACCCTGGGAACATGACCCGAGCCGAAGGCAGCGGCTTTAACCCACTGAGCCACCCAGGCGCCCCATCTCTCTCAAATATTTTCAAATTGTACACTTTACTTATGTGCCACTTATGTCGGTTACACTTCAATAAAGCTGTTAACACAATTTTACGAAGAGAGGGAATTATGTCTCTTGTACACACCACATAATTAGAACTCCTTCTCAGTTATGAGATATACAGAGATGATGCAGTCCCTGAGAACTAAATGTTCTTACTTGTGAATTGGCTGGAAGAGAAATAAGATAGGGTCTGTGCCCAGAGGGCACAAGCTCTTTGCTGAGATGTACCCGACCTAAGCGCATCAATGGTCAAACACCCTGCTAAGCACCTGTAACTGAATGCCATGTATTCCTACCACATTTTGTCCTGCCTCTTGCTGCAGTTAAAGGCAGATCCTTGCCCCAAGGTTGTCAGGGCAAGGAGACAAAGAATTTGCTGCTATATCCTCTATAATGCCTGGCAGTGCCCTGCAGAGGAAAGGCTGTTTGGTACATAGGTGAGTGAGGGAAGGGATGAAAAAGAGGGCTGTTAACTTTCAACACCAAAGGGCTTAGACATTAGGCTTGGCTGCTCAAAACCCAGATGAACCCTGAACTTCAATCTCTAGAATAGATTTTATTTATTTATTTTTTTGCTCCTTCAACCTCTTCTGTGTCACCTCTAAGAACTTTGACCCAGGGTGTTGGTTCTCAGCTAGCTAGACTAGAGCTACATCTGACCATTCATGGTCAGATGTGTCTGTTATGACTCTGTGTGCACAGGGGTCCCAGGGACCTGCAAGTGACATTTCTGTCTTGCCCTGAGCTCCAAAGGCAAGGCTAAGATCTGCATTTCCTTTAAATGAGACAGTCAGCAAAGACTTAACAGTGGGGCACACATTCCAGGTATTTCCGCAAGGAGTCAGCCCAGCCCTGCCTCCCAGGTTGATGTGGCTTTTCCTTCAGGAGGGCTTGTAATAATAGCTGGGGCTCTCCTATCTTCCAAGATTATCCGTACATGAGATAAGACCGACAGAAAAGACAGTCCAGAGAAAGAGGCTTTTCAGGACAAGGAGTAAGTAAGACTATTGCTATGGGCTGGGGGAGGAGGCTTCAGGGAAGTACAGAAAGGACAGAAGAAAAGGGACACAGACAACTGCCAGGTCTTAGATGAAGGGACCCTAACTCATGGGTGCCAGAAGAACTCTAAGTTTTTAAAAGAATCTTTCTGGCTACAAGATGGGCTAGGGAGACACCTAAAAGCAGGCAGCCCAGGCAGCCTGAGAAATCACCCAGGTTTCAGAGCAGGGGGCAGTCCTGGGCCAAGAAGCACTCAGGGATTGGAGCAGCCCTGCCAGGTGGAATGGCTGATTCTCTAAGTACTCCATGCATGAATGACGGGCCGGGGAAGGGGCCAGCCTAGAAGCACGACCACCAAACTATTCCCAAAACATTCCCTTTCACCTCACAGTGTCACCTCTTCTCCACCAATCCCAATAACTTGTGCAGATCCATAGAGGGGCAAGCCACAGTTTGAGGGCTGGGCAATTATATTTTCTTTTAAAATATTTCAGTCAATGCTTTTTGACCAGCCCCAAGTTTCCCTTCTATGAAATAAACTGTCCTTTCCTTCTTTAGCTCTTAAACTGTAGACAATTTTTCTTAAATTTCTCACTAACACATTCAACAAAAATTTCCCTGGGTATTCCTGTCTGTATCCAGCATGATGTCAGGGAGATGCCAAGATGTAAAACTACCACAGAGTTTAGTACTACACATATATACTTAAACAAATTAAAAAAAAAATCAAACAGAAGACCTACAGTTTTCATCTTCTGTTGAAAAACAAAGAAGAGGGCGCCTGGGTGGCTCAGTGGGTTGAGCCGCTGCCTTCGGCTCAGGTCATGATCTCAGGGTCCTGGGATCGAGTCCCGCATCGGGCTCTCTGCTCAGCAGGGAGCCTGCTTCCCTTCCCCTCTCTCTGGCTGCCTCTCTGTCTACTTGTGATCTCTCTCTCTGTCAAATAAATAAATAAAATCTTAAAAAAAAAAAGAAAAACAAAGAAGAATTTAATACCAATGTATTTATAAACACCTCTACTTGTGATCTGGGGCAGAGGGCAGGCTTGAAACATTTAGCACACACAGGACTAGCTGCAGTGATCAGCAAGTCAGTTCTGGGTTGAAAGAAAATCAGAATGTTAATGCAGTAATTTCCAAGGGTGGCTGTTTACCTGGGAGGAACAGGCAGCCTCGGACTTAAAGAGTCAGGCATTCCAGCATCCCAAAACAAAAGGCTAAGTAATGTATTAACCTTGCCTTCCTGCAAAGGCTGACAACCTATAAGTAGGTAAAAGGGCACACAGCTCTTATGAAACTGCTAAGACAGCTAAATAAATAGGCGAAATACAAAAAAGGAAAGACTGACATTAGCAGCAAAGTAGCCGCTGCTCAAGGACCCTTCCATTAGAGCTGACCTCTGGGAGCTCAGTAGTGCCAACACCAGCCTCAGCCCAAGACAGAATAGGAGCGGTGAAGCAAGAACAAATGAGTAGAGTAAGCTGCGGGAACCTAAAAGACAGAGTAAAATCCAAAAACATGGCAGCAGCTTCTTCTGACTTCAATGCCTTCCCCTTCCATGGGCAGCCAGAAGCAAAATTTGTAGGGACTCCTGTGTTGCGAAGTATGACTTCTTGGAGGCCTCTGCCAGCAACCTGAGGGACAGCCTCTGTTTCCACAACCCTCATTGGCTTCCAGGAGTGTGAGAAACTTGCTTGTGAGGCATAACAAAGCCTCAGGACACTGGAATGATGTCACTAGCTGAGAGATCCCAGTGGGACTCAGATCACACTCCCACTACATATTTGGGGGAGTTAAGGAGGCACAGATGCTGAGGACATCAAATGTCGAAACATACTGACATAGAGAGAGCGAGCGCACATGTGCAAGCGTGTATATGCACACATGTGTCTCGGAGCAGTGATCAGGTTCCCCTGAAGGGTGACACCCCCAGAAGAAACATAAGAGGGGGCCTCACAACCCCTGTAAGACCTTTGAGTCTCCCGGAGGGTTTGAGGCCATACCAGGACCTGTGCACCCTCCTCATTAGCCCTTTCCCTGTGAATCCTGCCCTCCTTCTAGGTTGTTGCCTACTGTTTCCGTCTTGGCATCTGAAGAGCTGAACACCCCAGACTCAAGAGAGGCTGCCACTTCCAGGAAGCTTTCCCAGTCTGTGAATCTCTGATCCTGAACTCAGAGAAACTGCTGTCTGTTGAGGACTCTTTGCACTGTTCTGCTAGCTCACTTCTGCTGAGACTCCACAGAGTTAGAGTTCCAGCATCTGGGTAAGACGCAAAACACATGTACACCAGCCATACATGTAGTCTAATGGCTGCAGGGTCACCAGAGGACAGACAAAGCCACCCAAAAAGGAAAATTCAAGGGGTTGGGGAATGAGAATTTCCCACCCCCCACACACAATTCCTACCAAAAAACTGTATGCTTTAAGTCAATCTAACCAACGACACTACCTTCAAATACTCCAAAAGACCCCAGACCAACAAGTCACCCCAAATGGATCTTCAGATGCATAAAATTCTGATAACTAATCCAAAGCACAAGGTAAACAATTCCTGATAGGGTATGACCAGACTATCATTTTCGGGTGAGGGTGGGTGAGGAAAGTAACTGGAGAAGGGAGGCCGTGACAATTTTATATACATGCTTCTTTTAGCTTTAAAAGTTCTTCAAGAAAGAAGAGGGGTGTTTTTCTCTCTCTCTCTGAACGAATGCCAAAAGACCAGAGGAAAAACTGTGACAGCCCGTGGCCCAAGCTCTGGCTCTGCTCCATTCAACACTCCCACCTTCATCTAGAAAAAGTCTTTGATTATTCAGGGTCTTAGAGTATCTACCAGGGGCTACCATGGCCTTCTTGGCTCCCTCTTCGAGGTGGCCATCAAGACTGGTGGCCAGCAGGACACCCGTGCTATGAGGGGCACGGTCTGGTTAGAAGTCACTTCGCTAAGTGGTGCCTAGAGGATGACCACTTGGAGGTGTGTAACGTGTTGGGGGGCAGAAGGACAGCATCCAGAACGCACCATGTGGGGTGGAGTGCGAAGGTCCTCCCCACGTTCCGGTCCCCGGCCTCGGCGCGAGGACTGATACTCACCTCGGTCACGATGGTGGACAGGTAGATGTCCTGGCTGAACTCCCAGCCATCCACGCAGCTCTCCTGCTCCAGCTGCTCCAGGTCCACATCGCGCCCCGGCTCCAGCCCGAGCGCCGAGAAGTTGGCGATCGCCGCCAGCCCGTAGCGCCGGCAGCTGTGAGGCACCTCGCGGCCGTCCAGCAGCCGGAGCGGGATACTGTGGTTGCGCCACGCGCGGCTCAGGTTCGCGGTGTCCGGCACCCGGCAGCGGTGCTCCGGAGCGGCGGCCAGGAACACGACAGACATTCCATTGAAGCCGTTGGGGATAATGCTGGCGCTGAGCAGGAAGAAGATGAGGCGCTGGAAGGGCCCCCACTCGCCCAGGAAGGTGGTCACCTCGTCGTAGTCCCGCATGCCGCCGGCAGCGGCCCGCGGTGCGCTGCCCGGGGTCGAAGGACGCGGCGCCACTCGGGGCGGGGACAGAGGCGGGCATGCGCGTGCGCGTGCGCGCGCGCGCCGGGCCTTCGGTACGAGACCGAACGCAGGACCAGCCGAAAGACCGCTCTCCTTTAGATCCGGCTGAGGAGCTCCCGCGGCCCCAGACACCCGCCTTACATAGAGCTGAAGGCCGGGGCGGGCTCTGAGACTGGGCTATGCGGCTCGGACGGGAGGGCGGGGCTGGGGCTGTGCGTGACGGTGGAGGGGCGGGCCCGGGCCGCCGCGCGGACTTGGGTCTCGTGCTGGGCAGCGACCGAAGGGATCTGGCTGGATGTGGCCTATCCCCGCCAGCTCGCAGGCCAGGTAACCCTGGCTTGGCAAAGGAAGGCAGTAAGGGTCGAAGCCCCGGCGTCCGAGGCCCAGGTCGCTGGCCCAGCACCGAGCCAGAGGAGGGATGTGTAGATGAACAGGGTGCGAGGCTCAAGTATTAAAAATACTGCCTCCTCCACCCCCGCCAACTTTTTACTGAGGGACTGTGACTAGCCCAGAGTCTTCACTGCCAGGTAGCTGCCCTTGACACCGCCCATCCGTGTGAGAGTGGCAGGGCTTATTTTGAAACCGGAACCGTTAAGTACCCTGATCGGGAGGCTGGAAGCATTGCCTTTTAATTCTAATCCAAATGCCCTTTCTATACTTTGGTCTGCGACATATCCCCTTCGTTGGCCTTTAACTTGTTAAAACAAATGTAAAAATTTAACTTCGAGCATATTGTCGATCCCAGTCTAGGATTAAATGTTCAGATTAGGCATTTCTGCACAGTTAACTCAGTCGGTAGAACAAAAACAAAACAAAAAACCAGATAATTCTAAAGCCTCACTGATAGAACACATTTGTAATTTAATTTTTCTAGTAGTCATATTAAAAAAGTTACCAGATTTAGCAAATAAAAATATAAAAATACAAAAACCCAGTTAAAATGTGAATTTCAGTTAAACAAGGAATAATTTCATAATATTAATATATGAGCAGAGACATAGGAAATTCAGATGTAACTGGGTGTTCTGTATTTTTATCTGGCAACCTTGCATATTAAAAGTAAACAGGAATGGATGAAATAAATGTTAAGATACTTAATCCAGTATATCCAACCTTACCATTTCATCATGTAATCAATATAGAAGTTATGAGATAGTTTACAGTCTTACATCCTTTTTATTTCCACTAATCTTAGAATCCACCTTGTATTTTACAGCACATTTCAGTTTGTATTAACCACATTTTAAGTGCTCTGTAGCCACATGTAACTTTAGTGGCTATTTAGTGGCCATTATTGGACAACACTATTCTAAAGCCTTTAAGAATGAGGGCTGTAAATTTAGAATTGCAGCATATTCCTTTTTGTAATTACAGTGGCTTAGTGATGGAGAACTAAATGTACATTTTTAAATGTGATCTATTAGATAAACACTAGTTAATAGTGATTATATTCTAAATTGAAAATAAAAATAAAGAAGAGCAAGCCAGCACGTTTTATGCAGGGAAATATAAAAATTTCCTTAAAGCATAATAGAATTTTTAAAAAATGAAGATTAAAATGTTAACACAGGTATTAGTCATTTTGTTTATACTTACTGTTCAATATTCCTGCCCTCAGAAGATGGCTGACTTTGGCTTCAGAAATACACTTAATCCTTTCTGACATCTTATCTCAAGTAACAGTCCTTTTCTGGACCTAACAAAAAAGGAAAACCAAGCATCTTGAAAATAAACTTGTTTCTTGTATCAATTCTCAAAATTGTTTCAATATTTCAAAATAAACGAAAGTTTCTATGAGAAGAATGCTGACTTGTGTCCAGACCAAACAATGTGAAAAAGTCTTACTTTAAGAAACATCAGTTGATGGGGTGCCTGGGTGGCTCAGTGGTTAAGCCTCTGCCTTCAGCTCAGGTCATGGTCTCAGGGTCCTAGGATTGAGCCCTGCATCGGGCTCTCTGCTCAGCAGGGAGCCTCCCTTCCTCTCTCTCTCTCTGCCTACTTGTGATCTCTGTCTGTCAAATAAATAAATAAAATCTTAAAAGAAAAAAAAAGAAACATCAGTTGAAAAAAAAAAGAAAAAAGAAACATCAGTTGGACATCAGAAAACACTCCTGAAGGGGTCTGAAAACAATTCAATAGGTTATGGGAGAAGTTGCAGATATTAAGAAAAGAAACCTTTTGCCAAAACCCGCTTGTCACAGCACAAAGCGAAGGAGCATCTTCCAGTTCTAGGTGGGGCCATGATTACCATCTGAATGTTATTATTATTGAAATTGATTCTTTTTTTTTTAATTTAATTTTATTATTATTACTTTTTTATGTGACAGACAGAGAGATCACAAGTAGGCGGAGAGGCAGGCAGAGAGGTAGGCAGAGAGAGAGAGGGGAAAGCAGGCTCCCGGCTGAGCAGCGAGCCCGATGTGGGGCTCGATCCCAGGACCCTGAGATCATGACCTGAGCCGAAGGCAGAGGCCTTAACCCACTGAGCCACCCAGGCGCCCCGAAATTGATTCTTTTAAAAGAGAGTTTGAACTTAGACTCTGAGAGAATCAGTTACTTAAGGCCTTCTGAGTTTAGGATGTTCCCATTTTATAAATAATATAAAGTAAAACTGATTTACATGGCAGATAGTAGATTCAAGGTTAGAACCCTAATTTAAATGGATTAAAGTGCAGACACAGCAACTGTTCTCCAAGATGACACCCAGTGATCCCTGTCTACTGATATTCATATCCTGTATAGGCCCGACCCACTTTGTACCAGGATTGGTCTTTGTGACCAATAGCAAAGAGCAGAAGTGATGTTTCATCACTTAAGCGATTATGTTTTACAAGATTTCCATCTTGAGTGTTTCCTTTTTGTTTCTTTACTCTCCCCTGCCCCCTTTCTATTTCTTTTGGACAATCAAGCTGTAATGTAGTAAGTAGCCCTTTAACAGGCCCAGGTGGAGCCTAGGAATGAAGCTAATGTCAACAACCAATGCGGAACTGCTGACCTCTGTACCTGTGTGAGAGAGCTTGTTAGCGGTGACTTCAGCATCTGTTGAGTTTCTTTCTCTCTCTCTTTTAAGATTTTATTTTTAAGTAATTTCTACATCCTCCATGAGTCTCGAACTCACAACCCTGAGATCAAGAGTCATATGTTCTACTACAAAGCCAGGCAGGCCGCAATTGAGCCTTCAGATGATTGTATCCCTAGCCAACAGCTTGACCACAACCTTATGAGAGACCTGAACTGGAACCACTCAGCTAAGTGGCTCTCAGATTCCTGACGCTCTGAAACTGAGAGAGGTAATAAATGTTTGTTGTTTTAAGTGGCTACATTTTGGAGTGATTTGTTATGAAGCAATAAATAACTAATACACAGATTATTAAACAATATGTTGAATTAAAATAAGGAAGACTGGGTGGCTCAGTTGTTAGGTGTCTGCTTTTGGCTCGGGTCGTGATCCCAGGGTCTTGGGATGGAGTCCTACATCAGGCCCTTTTTCCTCTGCCTGCCACTCCCCTTCTTGTTCTCTCTCTCTCTCTCTCTCTCTGGCAGATGAATAAGATCTTTAAAAAATAAAATATAAAAAAATTAAATAAGGAAGAATAAACATCTATACCTCCTTGATTTGTTTTAACATATATTCAACAGGATAGAATTTTACAAACCTTGTAATTACCTCTAGGATAAGAGACAATATAGTGTATTGGTTAAGAGCATAGCCTCTGGGTATAGCTGTCAACATTCAGTTGCTGACTCCTTCAAGTTCTAGCTTGTAAGGTTGGGCAAGTTTTTAAACTTTGCAAACCTCAATTTTCTAGAAGGTAGTGGTTAGCTCTGTGTCTAGCACATGTTAAGTGTGAAAGAACTATTAGCTATAGTTATTATTTTTATTTTGATTATTAACTCTAAAGAAGCACCTTAAGAGCTATGTGTTCTCTATAGATTTGGACATTTTTATAGTTATGTAAGCTGAAGCAGTCAGCCCTTACTTGCCCAGAGAAGGCGAAGCCTCCCAAGAAAGACCTCTTCCTTTGGGAAAAGAGAGAGGAGGTCTAGGCTTCAGTATCAGAGTAAAGGATGATTCGGAGGGTCTGCCCATGTTCTGCTTTTGATTTTACAGAGATCATGTACAGTTTTTATGGAATGGGCGCTTTGAGTAAAATCTGAAATAGCTATTTTTTTTAAAAGATTTTATTTATTTATTTGACAGAGAGAGATCACAAGTAGACGGAGAGGCAGGCAGAGAGAGAGAGAGAGAGGGAAGCAGGCTCCCTGCTGAGCAGAGAGCCCGATGCGGGCCTCGATCCCAGGACCCTGAGATCATGACCTGAGCCGAAGGCAGCGGCTTAACCCACTGAGCCACCCAGGCGCCCTGAAATAGCTATTTTTGCCAAGATGTCTGTGAGACTTTATTTGCCTTGGCCTCAGAACACCAGAGTGTGACTCAAGGGTGGAAGAACAGGAGTCTGTCCACCTCATCAGACATCCCAAGTGGCATGTCATGACCCATGCATATCAGCGTTTGGGGCCACTAGAGCCTCTGTAGTTGAACTTGGCATAACAGGACTTCAGTTGTCAGTGGGAATGCAGCAGTTTTGTGCCATTTTCCTGCTGTCAATTGTAAATACACTTCAAAATAGTGACAGATAATGTCTTATTTAACCCTGTATGTCTAAAATATTATCATTTTAACATCGAACCAACACAAAATCGTTGTGCCCTCCCTAGATTTATAATATTAATGACAGAGTCCAGATAGAATATTTCCTAATAATATTGGATAGTTATTATAAAATTTAGACTCAATCTTTTCCCCTTTCCCTTAATTTTTCAATTCAGTATAATTGTTTACAGAGTAAACTTGTGTATCTATTTCTGATTAAATATTGCAATTTTAGAGATTTTTACGATGAACTATGTGTTTGTTATGAGAAGGTCTCAATGAAATCCTTAACATTATCTCATTAAGACCATTTTATTATTAATATTATTATCGAGATGATACTTTTTCATCTTTTCTTTTATTAGTATATAAATGGAGCAGAGAAGCTAAATCACTTTCCTATAGGAATGATCCTTTTAAGCGACAGATTGAACATTCAGTTTATGGAAAGCTAATCCATAATTGAACTGTTATATTAGAATATTCCTTTGTTTTATCCTTTTAAATCTCTTAATTAATAAAGTCTTACTTTATTTATGAAAAGTAAAAAAAAAATAATGACAAAATGGTCTATATTCATGAGTCCGGCTATGGTTAGAAGTTTGACTTTGAAGGAGATTTGGTGTTGCATAGTTGAAGGACCAGAGAAGTCACCTTTGTGGTCCTGCCCTTTAAGCCCAGTCTATTTTGGCCTGGGCAGTTAGATAACTAACCATAAAGAGAATGAACCTTGAAACATTCTTTAGACTAGAAAAAGTATACGATGAAATACTTTCAACAATCTTTTAAAGACTTCAATGTCTAGACTTCTACTTTGAATGAGTGTAATTTCCAATATGAAAGCCTACAATTTGGTTTTAAGAAATACAGGACAATTTTGAAATTCCATATAAATAATTACACTTTGCTACACTTGGGGCCAGAGTAGGAACGTAAACTTGTTCTCTTCAGGGTATACCTACATAAAATGAAATGTCAGATATGCTGCTTACATTTTAAAGACTGGTTACCACATTCTAGAATAGATAGAAAAGACGCTGGTGATGTCTAATGTTAGAAATACCAGTTTACACAAAAGGTGGGTTTTTTTTTAGTTTTTTTGTTTTGTTTTGTTTTGCTTTGTTTTTTGAGAGAGAGGGCCCACAAGTGGTGGGGAAGGGCAGAGGGAGTCAGAGAATCTTAACCCATCACGGAGCTCACCTGGGGCTTGATCACACAACCCTGAGATTATGACCTGAGCCAAAATCAAGAGGAAGCTTAACTGACTAAACTATCCAGATACCCCTTTTCAAAAGGCACACACACACACACACATATATATACACACACACATATACATACATACATATATATGTAAATACATACAAACATATATTGTGTGTATATATATACACACATGTATACATATTATAAATATACATATATACATACATATTCATATATATATATGACACAGAAGGAAAATTGTATCATTAATATTATTCACTTCTTTCAGTCAGCAAATATTTGACTAGGAAGTTATGCGCCCAACAGTGTTCAGGTTCTGGGAATTGAAGAAACAAACAAGATATCTCTTCTCACAGAGCTCACACTTCAGTTGGGGGGATGGTGAAGCTGTTGATAAACTTGTGACAACAAATGCGAATTTCTAATAATGGTAAGTGCCAAGAAGAGAGAAAAGAGGATGACGGTGTCAAGTGTGACAGTCAGTGGGTGGCTACCTTCGATCGGATAGTAAATGAGTACTTTTCTGAGAAGGTAATAACTCAGCTGAGACGCAAGGGATCAGAAGGAACCTATCATGTGAAGATGTGGGAAGAGAATGTACCAAGCAGAGGAGCAGCAAATGCAAAGGCTGCAAGGAAAGGGCATATGCTTGGGGTGTTGGAAGAACAGAGGGAAGACCAGCGTGACTGGAACATAGTGATCAAAGTGAATGGTGATAGACATAAGGTCAGAGATGTTGGCAGGAGACCAGTGTGTATGGACACCAGATCATCTAGCGCTCTGTAAACATTGGCGAGGAGTTTGAATTTTATTCTAGGTGTGGTGAGAAGCTATCAGAGTATTTTTAAATAGAGAAAGGTTAAGGTGTGATTTCTACCCTAAGCAGTGCTCTGGCTGCTCTGTGAATTGACTGGAGAGGACAAGAATGAAAACAAGCCAACTGGTTAGCAAGCCATTACAACATCACGGACCAGAGCATGTGATGGCCTGAAGGACAGCAGTATCTGTAGAAGAGATGAATGGATGAATTCAGAATATATTTCAGAAGCAAGAGGTGACATAACTTATTATTGGATATAGGCGACAGGGAAGGAAATGAAGGATGAATCCTAGGTTTTTGGCCTAACCAACTTGGTGCCAATTTTTAGAATGAAGAAATTGGGTGGGGTGGCGGGCATAGAAAATTAAGAGTTCTACTTCATTTTAATTAAAAATTTTTTATTTTAAATTAAAAATAATTTAAAATTATTTATTATTTTAAAAATTTATCCTAATAAAATTTATCATCCTAACTTAAAATTTATCATCCTAACCATTTTTTGGGAAGATTTTATTTATTTATTTGCAGACAGAGATCACAAGTAGGCAGATAGGCAGGCAGAGAGTGAGGTGGAAGCAGGCTCCCCGCAGAGCAGAGAGCCCAATGCAGGGCTTGATCCCAGGACCCTGGGATCATGACCGGAGCCGAAGGCAGAGGCTTTAACCCACTGAGCCAACCAGTCACCCCCATCCTAACCATTTTTAAGAGCACAAATGAATGGCATTTAAGTACATTAATACCATTGTACAATCATCACCGCCATCCATCTTTTTCCATCCATCTCTTTTGATGTTGCAAAACGGAATCCCTGTCCCTGTTAACCAATAACTCCCCGCTTCCCTCCTACCTCCAGCCCCCAGCAACCATGCTTCTACTTCTGTCTCTATGAATTTGTCCTTTTGTGACCAGCTTGTTTCATTAAGCACAGTGTCCTCAAGGTTCACGTGTGTTGCCAGAGCATGTGTCAGAATTTTCCTTCTTTTGAGGGATGAATAATATTCCACTATAAGTATATACCACAGTTTGTTCTTTCATTCATCTGTCAATAGACATGTGGGTCACTTCCATCTTCCGGCTATCATGAATTATGTTGCTGTATGAACACAAGTACATAAATATCTCTTCGAGTCCCTTCTTTCAATTCCATTATGTCTACACCAAGAAGCAGGATTGCGTGGGTCATATGGCAATGCAATTTTTTTTTTTTTTTGGCAATGCGATTTTTAATTGTTTGAGGAGCTGCCGTGCTGTTTTCTATGGGGACTACAGCGTTTTACATTCCCACCAACGGCACACAACAGTTCCAGTTATAACACATCCTCACCAACACTTGTTATTTTCTACTTTTTCTAAAATAGTAGCCATCCTAATGGGTATGAGATGATATCTTATGGTGGTTATGATTTGTATTTACTTGATGTTTAGTATTGTTGGGCATCATGTTATGTGCTTATTGGCCATTTGCATCTTGTCTTTGGAGAAATGTCTATGAAGTCCTTTGCCCATTTTTATATTGTGCTGTTTGTTTTTGTTGTTGTTGAGTGGTAGGAGTTCTTTCTATATACTGGATGTTAACTGCTTACCAGATACATGACTTCCAAATCTTTTCTCCCATTCCATGGTTGTCTTTTCACTCTGTTGATCATGTCCATTTATGCGCAAGAATCTTAAATTTCGGGGTAGTCCAATTTATCTATTTTTTCTTTTGTTGCCTATAGAAGAGTTTTATTTTGAATATAAAAATGAAATTATTTAAGTATATTAATATTTTAAACTTATATTTCAGTATAAGTTTGGAGACAGTTGTACATGTAAGTATGAAGTCCATAGGAGGGGTCAGAATGAGATATAAATTGCATATGTTGGGATTTAAAGCCACAGGTCTGGACAAGATCAACCCAAGAGAAAAGATACATAGGAACATGTAGGTCTCCTTATGAGATATGATGGGCTATGTGACAAATTGGAGTAAGAGTCCATAGGAAAATATCAGGAGGCTGAGTTAGATTT
This sequence comes from Lutra lutra, assembly GCF_902655055.1. Classification (NCBI taxonomy): domain Eukaryota; kingdom Metazoa; phylum Chordata; class Mammalia; order Carnivora; family Mustelidae; genus Lutra; species Lutra lutra. Next base: position 71,724,719 of record NC_062282.1, on the reverse strand, counting down.
AGATAATCTTTTTTTTTTTAATGTATTTATTTCACAGAAAGAGAGAGAAGTCCCAAGTAGGCAGAGAGGCAGGCAGAGAGAGAAGGGGGAAGCAGGCTCCCCGCCGAGCAGAGAGCCCGATATAGGGCTCAATCCCAGGACCCTGAGATCACGACCTGAGCCGAAGGCAGAGGCTTAACCCACTGAGCCACCCAGGCGCCCCTAGATTTAGATACTCTAAAGTTACTGATGATCTTAATCTTCTGAGATAGATGCCAGATTAGGGTGGAAAATAGTCCTGATCCAGCATCCGTCCTCTCTGCTAACGTATTATTACAACAATAATACTAACAATAGCCTCACAACGGCTCTATGAGATATGTATTCTTATTGTCCTCACTTTATAGACAAAGAAACCAAGGAGAAGTTACTTTGCCCAGTTGCTACAGTTGTTTACGTGGCAGGTCCAAAATAGAGCTCTGCTTTGTCTGCCTCCAAGCCTACACTCTTAATTATTAATGCTACATCTCATTATGCTAAAAAATAAAATCTAGCCCTTGGCCCCTACTGAGTAATTGCCTTCAGTCTCCTCAGGTTTCATATCAACACAGTCACATCCTTGGTGAATAGTCCAAGAGAGATGGGACAGATTCTACCACCTTGGGCTGATCTGCAAGTTCTTCCTTTGAACACTCTGGATCTTAATGTGCCAGGTTCTCATATACCCCAAATAAAGGAAAAAAAAAAAAAAAGGAGATGGGCACAGCATACTAGGATAACAGAGGTTGTCATGTTTCATTCCCTTTCCTCTTCAATCTAAATGCTGTGGTCCTTTGCTTTCATCAATCTCAGTTCCTCTACTGTCTTGTCATTCTGTTCCCTGGTACTGCCACCCCCAAATCCAACCATGTGTGCATTTTATTCCTACCCTGGGACTCTGGAAAAAAATCACACAACCATGTGAATTGGTATTTCTGCACACTGACATTTCTAGTCACAGCTGGACCCTCAACCCACTCGTCCCTTTCTCAATCCACATGTTCCTCCAGCCCATGAATGACCTCCTCTCCTATATTTTAATTCAGCAGCTTGGATTGAGAGTTAAGAGGAACATAGTTTGACTTATTTTTGATTTAGATATTGCAAGAAAAATAAACAAATGGACCAGGGTCATGGGTGAGTGAGTTGAGGGGATCACAAAGTAGAAGCTAGAAGAAAAAGGAACCAACTGTGTCTATGTCAGAGCTGAAGGGTTGTGAGGAACACAAAAGAGACTGGAATGAGGTTGACAGGGTCCAGAGTGTGTCGTTGGCAGGGAGGAATGGAAGTACAGGTAAAGGTCAAGTACTCTGAGACTGAGGTGTAGGATTACTCATGCTCCTGAGCACAAAAGTCATCAGTACCTGTGGCTGGATTCCAGAGGGTTCATAGAATGTCGATGGGCAACCAGGCAGATTGTTGGAAACAGCAACAGGAAGGGTACAGCCCAAACCTTGAGGGAAGTATTTCTAATATATGAAGGTGAAGGAGTTGTGGTTTGGAACTGTCAGTGGGCAACTAGGACAATGCTGAGAATTTAGTGGCTCCGAAGTTCACAGGAAGGGGAAAGTAAATAGCCTCCCTTTGGGACAGAACCAGGAGGGAAGTGGGGGTGCTCAGGGGGCAGCCAGATCTCTGTCAGGAGAGATGTGGTAAAAGCACCCAGGGATATACGTCAAGGGCCACAGGCGTTTGTCCACAGTGGAACACAGCAGTGGGGAAGGCAACAGTGGGAGGGTGAGGTGGTAGGCTTTGCAGGGACAGGGAGCACAGAGGGAAGTTAGAATCAGAGTGATAAGGAGGATCAAATTTGCAGTGTTGAGAAAGGAGTTCTCAAGGTTCTCACACTCAGGTTTAAGACTTTTCTGTGCCAACATAGAGGCATTGGTCGTTCAAATCCTCATGATCTCTCTTTTTTTTTTTTTTGCAAAGCCTCATAATTTTTTATAATCCATTTTTATAATCTGTTAACTATAACCCTCGTGATAAGGTGATTAGCTTCAAAAGAATGAGTGTGGCTTGGTAAAACCCAATCATGGGAGACATGACTACTGTTCAAGCAGAGGAGAGATCTAAAAATGCCCAGGTCTGGATGGGAAAAAATGACTTTGACCGGGGTTTCCGTTCCACAGAGCTCAGCCCCAAGCTGGGGCACTGGGCTAGCTACTGAGGAATTTATCATCTGGCTACACCAAGCCCATCGTGAGCACGAGTTTTGTGTTCTTCATGTTCTTCATCTTTGCTTCCTGAGCCCTCACGCTTAGTTGACACTTAATAAAAGTTTTTAATGTTTTAATTCTTTATGATTATAAAAGTAATGCATTTTGTGGAACATTTGTGAGGTATGGAAAACTACAAAAAGGAACCTGAAACAGAAGTTATCCATCATCCCCCATCCAAACATACCTATTGTTAATACTTGAGATCTTTTCTTCTAGTTGTTTTTTCAGATGTTTTTTTTTTTTTTTAAGATTTTATTTATTTGACAGAAACCACAAGTAGGCAGAGAGGCAGGCAGAGAGAGAGAGAGAGAGAGAGAGGAGGAAGCAGGTTCCCCACTGAGCAGAGAGCCCAATGCGGGGCTCGATCCCAGGACCCCGGGATCATGACCCGAGCCAAAGGCAGAGGCCTTAACCCACTGAGTCACCTAGGCGTCCCTTTTTCAGATGTTTTAAACATAGTTTATTCAAGCATATGCTCCTTATTTAGTTAATACTATTATGTACTGTTTTTAATACTTGCATTATATCATAAATATTTTATCATGTTATGAAAAATAATTCTTAGGAGCACCTGGCTAGCTCAGTTGGGAGAGCATGTGACTCTTGATCTCGGGGTCATGAGTTAAAGCCCCGCAGTGCATGTAGAGATTACTTAAAAAAAAAAAAAACTTAAAAAGAAATTCTTAAATACCATTTTTTTTTAAAGATTTTATTTATTTATTTGACAGAGAGAGAGATCACAAGCAGGCAGAGAGGCAGGCAGAGAGAGAGGAGGAAGCAGGCTCCCTGCTGAGCAGAGAGCCCGATGCGGGGCTCAATCCCAGGACCCTGAGATCATGACCTGAGCCGAAGGCATCGGCTTAACCCACTGAGCCACCCAGGCGCCCTTTAAATACCATTTTTAAAGGCTGAATTGTATTCTTTCAGAAGAGCACACTATTATTTATTTATTTAACTATTTCCACACAGCTTTGTTTTTATTGTGGTAAAAAAAACCACATAACATTAAATTCTGCCATCTTACTCACTTGTAAGCGTACAGTTCAACAGTATGACATATCATTCGGTAGTATTCACATTGCTATGCACAGATCTCTAGAACTTCTTCATCTTGTGAAACTGAAACCCATGAACCACACTAATTTTAAATACTTTATGTAGGTGGAATCATATAGTATTTGTCCTTTTGTGACTGGCTTATTGTACTCAGCACAGCATTCTTGAGATATCCATGTTAGAGCATGCCACAGGATTTCCTTCTTTTTTAAGGCTCCATAATGTTGCATTGTACATGGACACTGCATTTTCTTTATCCATTCATCTGTTGATGAACATTTGGGTTGCTTCCAGCTCTTAGCTATTGTTAATAATGCTGTGATGAACATGAGTGTGCAAACAACTCTTTGAGATACTGCTTTGAACTATTTTGGAAATACATCCAGAAGTGGGACTGCTGAATCATACTGTAGTTCCATTTTTAGTTTTTTTGAGGGAACTCCATGCTGTTTTCCAGAGTTTCGGCACCATTTCACATACCCACCAAGAGTGCATAAGTATTCCAATTTCTCCACATCCTTGTCAACACTTGTTTTCTGCTTTTCTTATAGCAGCCATCCTAATGGGTATGAGGCGGTGTCTTGTGCTTTGGGTTTGAGATTCTCATGATTAGTGATGTTGAGCATCATTTCATATGCTTGCTGACCATTTGTATATCTTCTTTGGAGAACTTCTTATTAAAATCTTTTGTCCATTTTTAAATCAGACTATTTGTGGAGTGCCTGGGTGACTCAGTCGGTTAAGCGTCTCTTGATTTCAGCTCAGGTCATGTTCTCAGAATTATGAGACTGAGCCCTGCATCAGACTCTGTGCTGGGCATGGACCCTACTTAAGAATCTCTCTTTTGGGGCACCTGGGTGGCTTAGTGGGTTAAAGCCTCTGCTTCGGCTCAGGTCATGATCCCGGGGTTCTGGGATCGAGCCCCACATCAGGCTCTCTGCTCAGCGGGGAGTCTCCCTCTCTCTCTGCCTGCATCTATGCCTACTTGTGATCTCTGTCTGTCAAATAAATAAATAAAATCTTTTAAAAAAAAGAATCTCTCTCTCCCTCTACCCCTCCTCCCTACCCCATGCCCCCTCCTGCTCCCACGTGCACACTGTCTCTCTCTCTTAAAAAAAAAAAGAAAGAAAGAAAGAAAAGGAAAAAGAAAAAATACCCAAGCGTTTTAAGGCCCTGGAAACACTGCCATTTTCTTTTCTAGAAAAAATAATCCAATTTACATTCTCACCAGAGGAATATGAAAATTCATCTCGTCATACTCTCATTATTACTGAATACCATTATTTTGTAATCTTTGCTAATGTGTTAACTGGAAAATGGCATCACATTTTCACACCAATTAGTATTCTTTTCTATTGCTTATGAAGCAGAATTTTTTTTTCCCTTTTTTTTAAGTAGGCTCTGTGCCTGGCTTGGAGCCCAACATGGGGCTTGAACTTACGATCCTGAGATCAAGACCTGAGCTGAGATGAAGAATCAGACACTTGGGGCCGCTGAGTGGCTCAGTCACTTAAGCTTCTGATTCTTGCTTTCACTCAAGTCATGATCTCATGGGTCCTAAGATTGAGCCTGCATCAGGCTCCATGCTCAGCAGGAAGTCTGTTTGAAGATTTTCTCCCTCTTTCCATCCCCTCACTTGCATGTACTCTCTCTAAAAAAAAAAAAAGAGTTGGACACTTAACCAGTGGAGCCACCCAGGGGACCCAGAACACTTTTTTGGTATGTTTATTGGCTAATCTTTTCTTGTTTGAAAACTAATAATTACTTTTGTCAATTTAATCATAATAATCATAATTTAATCATAATAATGATTGTAATAATATATTTATTCATTTTTTTAAAGATTTTATTTACTTATTTGACAGAGATCACAAGTAGCCAGAGAGGCAGGCAGAGAGAGAGGAGGAAGCAGGCTCCCTGCTGAGCAGAAAGCCCGATGTGGGGCTTGATCCCAGGACCCTGAGATCATGACCTGAGCCGAAGGCAGAGGCTTCAACCCACTGAGCCACCCAGGCACCTCTATTTATTCATTTTTAAAAAACATTTTATTTATTTATTTATTTGACAGAGAGGGAGAGCATGAGCAGGGAACAGCAAGCAGAGGGAGAGAGAGTGGGAGAAGCAGACTCCTTGCTGAGCAGGGAGCCTGATGCGGGACCAGATCCCAGGTCCCTGAAATCATGACCTGAGCTGAAGGCAGATGCTTAACGACTGAGCCCCCCAGGTATGCCTATTCATTCATTTTTAGACAAATATTTATCAAGTATCAAATATGTATATGTACCAAACACACTTCTAACTGCTGGGGATAGAATGTTAAGCTCCATGAGGAAGAAGGACATTAAAAAAAAAATGAAGAGGTAAATTAGGATGTTAGAGGGTAATTAAAAACTATGGTGAAAAATGAACCAGGTACACGTGAGTTTGGGACAGAAAGAACAAGATACAATTTAAAATTGGGTAGTCAGGTAAGTATTTATCAAGCAGGTGACATTTGAGCAAAGACATAAGGTAGGGACACACAGAGCAGGACCCTATAATTGGTGAGCATATATAACTCGTCATCCAAACTGGGACATTTTTAGAGCGAAAGGTTTTGGGGGGTATTAATAATCACCCTAGGCCCATAGATAGATACTATGACTGTCTTGGGAAAACTGGGACATATGAACCTCCTATGTAGAGACTATCAAAAAGACTTTAACTTCTCAAAAACCTGATGGAAGTAGGACGAAACTCATGTAAATAAAAGCATGTGCCGTGAGACCATAAAGGGGGGGAAGAAGAGTACCTGAGATGGGAAGCTCTTGGAAGGTTTTGGGTGGAAAAGTGACATGGTCTTGTTTAGATAACTCAGGCTGCTGTGCCGAGGACAGACTCAGGGCGGGCAGGAGCAGAATTAAGGAGGAAGGTCTGGTTCAGAAGCTAACAGAATCCAGGCAAGACACTAGATTCTAGAACATGCAATATGAGATTGGCTGCCAGTCAGAGTGCTATTCATAAGCCAGTGTGGGATGTTGCCTTGTAGATCTAACTTTAAAAGCAGTTTTTAAAAATCAGGAACGTATCTTGAATTTAATCAAATGATCTTTTGACATCTGTTGATCTACTTGGTCTTTGAGCTATCAAAGAGATAATCATCTGTGTACTTGTTGCCTTTATAAAAACATTTAAAAAAGTCATCTCTTACTATTTTAATGTACAAACAACAGTAAAAGGTAATTATCACATCCTTACTTCTTATATTTAGAAAAAGCTTTAAGAGCACTTTGTAAATAGGCATTTAAAAATTTTAATGTCTATGTATCAAACAAACATTTCCACCAAACTGGAGTTACAAAGTTTCTTAACTAAAAAATATTTATCAATGCTTGTTAAATGCAAGAAAGCACTGTGCTAAACAGATCTACAGAGGATAAAAAGAGAAACAAGGTAGGGTTCCTAGCCCCCCAGAGGCTAAGAGGCTATGGGGGCAATAAGACAAGAGTCCAGCTCAGTGAGGGTTAACAAGTACCTGAAGAGCTCAGAGGAGGGAACAGCTACTGCCGGTGGGGTGGGAAGAAAGTTTGAGAAGAGCTTCTTGGGAGGCAGCATGGCCTGCTCTCTGTGGGACAGGCTGCCCAGTGCTCAGCAAGGTAGGTGGAAAGCTGATCCAGACAGGCTGCATCCATGGGGGAGATGAAAGCACTGGGTGGATGACAGAAGCTATGCTTCTGTCTCCAATGAGAAACATAAATTATTCTAGGATATTCTGGTGGATTTTAAAGTAACAGTCGAAAGGTAGGATCAGTGTGTCAGTAGGATATAAAATAAGTGTTAGAAATATGGCAATAGAGAGAAAAAAAATTAGGGGTTAATCAGAAAAGTTCAAGATAAGGAACCTGAAATAATAAGGACTATTTATCAAAAATATTACATCCAAGTTTCCTCTAAAAAATAGTTTGTGAAAATTTACTTTTGAGGATAATTGTTTTTCCGGAGCTGATGCCATCAAGCATCATATTAAAACCAGGGGCTACCTGTTTCTATGCACACAGCATAGTGCTGGGTATAAGAAAGGGGAGCTTACCACTGTGCTGTGGTCACAGAGGCCACTTTCAATGAAAGCATGCCGCCCAGGTGTCCAGGAGTAATGTCCTGCTCTGTTGTCATCTCAGTGTGCCTAAAACATGCTAAGACAGAGACTGGATGTGACTCTCCTGAGCTTATAACACACGACCCCAGCTTTCTTCTCCCCTGCTCACTTGTGGAACTGAAACCAGATGCAGCCCCGGCTGGGAGACTAGCAGCTGTAGACGACACTTAGGAAGGAATCTATTAATGGAAAGAACTGTTTTAAAAGTCTCTCCAAATTGTTGGCTTGAAACAGCTCCCTTCCTGGGGGCCAGTAGCTCTTGGCTGCAGCACAAACAAATGGTCTTTACCAACCTAACTGGTTTGTGGCTCTCCTGATTCTCTGTTTACTAGCAAAATACCTCTTCAGCCGCTCTAAAGAAACAGATGGTTTAAACACATGCTCAAAAAGATCACAGTGAATGCGGACCGGTGAGTTATAGCCTCTGAAACTGTAGCAGGGATCTGTCTGGGTTTCCTTCCTAAAGGCCAGTGGGTCATACGACCCAAGCTACTCGATCTCCTGTGGCATTTCACTTGCAAAACACTACTGTTATCTGCCATCAATTCCCTTCAAAGTACTGTACAAAATTTTCTGGATGGGAATACCACATCTAATCATTTAGTTACAGCAGTATATGAGTTTGCCTCAAACACGACTATAATTTTGAATGTGCTGTTTCAGTGATACACATACACACACACATACTGTTGTCACCTGATAGTTGCGTTAATACAATGACATTCTTTTTATTTGAATAGTATTTGTATGTGTGGAAATGAGTGTCAATATTTGTATGGATTTACCAGTCCTTGACCATAAGATTTTCAAAAAATCTTATGAACCCATTTCATCGAATTCACTAGGATGGTAGACTCTCTGGAAATGGTTTTTTTAAAACAAGGAGATTTTCTGGAAGAGTGGCCCAGAGTGTGCTCTATGACAAGTATTTCTCAACAGCAGAGTCATCTTAGTGTTCATCTTTAGGCTTGGTCCAGTTCCTTAGGAAAGGCTTTGGTTTCCTCACAGAGTCTGATGCATTTAGTTTTCAGGTCACCAAATGGGGTGGAGATCTTATCAGAACGAAGTTATTAGAACTTTGGGATTTTCTTCCTTCTCCACTGAATCTCTTGGTTTTTTCCTAAACCTGAACCTGAAAATAAAATAAGGGTTAGAGAAAATTAAATATTCAAGATTCTCCTCTTTATAATGCCAGACTGACATTAAAAAACTTTTACCCAACACTGAAAAAAAATAAGAAAGAAAGAAAAAAGAAAAACATTTATCCAGTCAATGAATATAACTCTAATAATAGCTCAGGAGTCTAGAGCTTGTATTCTCTAATTCTACAGTTTCCCCAAGGAAAGGATGGAATGGTAAACATGACTTCTCAGCATGCTAAAGTTAATGTTGAAATAGTTATATCATTAGAAGAAAACAACTTTTGGGGCACACTTTGTTATACATGTTCTGTCAGAGATCAGAATCATCCACTCATACATAGATTTATGTTCTTCTTGGCCAGGCACTAAAGACGTGTTATCTTATAGAACTTCAAGATAGTCATATGAGGGGCGCCTGGGTGGCTCAGTTGGTTGAGCGACTGCCTTCAGCTCAGGTCATGATCCTGGAGTCCCGGGATCGAGTCCCTCATCGGGCTCCCAGCTCCACGGGGAGTCTGCTTCTCCCTCTGACCTTCTCCTCGCTCATGCTCTCTCTCACCGTCTCTCTCTTCTCTCAAATAAATAAATAAAATGTTAAAAAAAAAAAAAGATAGTCATATGAACTATTTCCATATAATAGATGTGAATCCCAAGGTTTAGTGAAAATTAAGTAATTTTCCCAAATTCACGCCCTAGATTTGGGATTTGAAGCCAGGCAGTTTCACTCTAGAATCTCAACTTCTATGAATCCACTCATCTTTAATTGTTTGCCAATCTGTGATACTGTAGAAAGATATTTGATTTTTGTCCCCAGTTCCTGACACAAAGCTCCTAAATCCTTTGTCATTTCCTGGGTGATAGGGGGCATAGGAGCATCTTGTGTTTTGTTCTAATTAGGCAACTCCTGGAGGGCCCCTTGATAACTTCAGGATGGAGGCTGGTTGCCAGAAAGATCAGGCCTTGATTAGAAGCCTCAAACTTTCAGCTGCACCTTCCAACCCCCAAGGAGGGGTGAGGGGCTAGAGGTTGGATTAGTTATGGATCATGCCAAGATGATAAAACCTCCATAAAACCCCCTGAACACTGAGGTTTGGAGAGCTTCTGAATTGGTGAACACATCCATGTGTGAGGACGGTGGTGCTCCCCAAATGCATGGGGACAGAAGCTCTTGCACTCTGGACCCTTCTGGACCTCACCCTTTGTACCTCTTCACTTGGCTGTTCATGTGCATTCTTTATAATAAACCTGAAATGGTAAGGAAACTGTTACCTGAGTTCTGTGAGTCATTCCGGCAAATTACTGAACTTGAGTGGAGAGAGGGGAGGTTGTGGAAACACCAGACTTCGCAACCAAGTTGGATAGAAGTGTGAATAACCTGGGGACCTGATATTTACCACTGGCATCTGAAGGGAGGGCAGTCTTGTGGGACTAAGCTCTAAAACCTGTGGATTCTGATGCAAACTGGTGGTTAGTGTTGGAATTGAATGATATTGTAGGACACCTAGTTGGTATCAGAAATGGTGGGTATCAGGAGGGAAAACTCTCATAAATCTCATAGGCCCCCCAAAAAGATACTAAATTGTTTCATTTCGTATTTCTTTATTAATGTGGACAAGTATTGTTTTTCATGTATATACCTGCCAATGAGATTTTTTTTCTGTCAACTGATTGTTGGTGACCTTTGCCAGTTTTCCTGCTGAGTTGTCTGTCTTTTTCCCACTGACTGCTGAGAGTTTCGTGTATATTAGCTGTATAAGCCCCATGTGTATATTGTGTGTTGCAAATATTTCCCCCCCGGCTTTTTGACCTTTGTTTTTATTTACAGTTTCCTTTCTTGCTGTGCCAACAATTTCTAAAGTTTCATAATCAGTGGTAGCAATCTTTTCCTTTACGTCTCTTTGCTTTTCATATCATGTTCAGAAAGGCCTTCTCTGAGCAAAACATAACAAAAATATGTGTGTTTTCTTCTGGTACACTTATGATTTTACATTTTTAGGCCTCAATTTTTAAACACTCTGCAATTTATTGATGTATTATTCTGAAGTAGGATGTAAGTTTTTAATTTATCCAGCATAGCTAGCTGAATTCTCTAACACCCTTTACTGAATAATATAATTTTCCTTACTGATTTCAAATTGCTACTTTTTAGCATAGACTGAGTTCTCATAGTTTCTTGGATTTAATTCTGAACTCTATACTATTCCAGTGAGTTCTATTCCTATACCCTTATCATATAGTTTTAATTATCTTTGCTTAGTAATATACTTTATTATCTGATAGAGCTACTCTCTACTTTCTACTCTGCTTTTTCAGAAACTTCCTGGCTATTATTGAATGCTTATTCCTTCTGAGGGATTTTGCTACTAGTTTTTAAAGTTCTACTTACCCTTTCACTTTCTGCATCTGCTCTAAGGTCTCTGGTAGAGTCATTCCAAAACTTTCAGGGAAGAAAAGGGTGATGATTCCAATGAAGACAGTCAGGCTACCCATGACAATGTAGGGCAGAACTCTATTGTAAGCACCTGGAAGGTACAAGAACATCAATTGGATACAGGGATTCTCCAGATACTCCTGGGAATTGTTTTGTCATGGTGGCAAACAGTATTTGAGAGTACTCAAATCTGAACATTTTCAGAAGGAAAAGGGTATGCAAAAGATCACAGTTTCTTTTTGGCAGAAGCCATTGCCTCTGTGATTTCCATAAATGTGCTTTTGCAATATTGTAAAGTCTTTCATGCCATTTGGCAATCTCTAAGCCACTATTGAACCACGAATGACAGATGTTCCATTGATGAAAGTCTTTGCCAACCAAGTTTTCCCTCTCAAGGTGGAAGTCATTGGAGATGGGGATGAGAGGACATCAAGGAGGAGAAAGGACATCACAGGGACAGGTACAGGCCATGATGACTGGTGTGAACTTTGCTTTTGCCTGAACTGTGAAGTAGGCTGCAGTGGACAGCTAGGTCCAAAGAGCCATGAAACTCTTAAAAGAAAAAAAACCTAAGTAATATGTTTAATCCAATTTCAATCACTCAATGTCAGGCATAGTGAATGCACTATATACCTGGATTTGGTTTCTTTTTGCAATGTTTATGTGTCTTGGTTTTATAAGAACCATTCTCCACCTCTTCCTTTTGTGGCGTTACTTGGACAGGAGAATAACAGATCCTCATCTTGCCTCCTTTCTGCAAACAGAGATTATAGAGGAACAACACACCCAAGAATTTTATTTGACGGATGTTAATCTGGAAGCTCCTCTGAGGTGTCTGTGTCACTAACAGGAGTAGTTGTTGCAGAACAGAAAGCTGTCTCAGACTCCTCCCTTTCATCTGTACCAGTGGTCTGCCCTTAGATGAAGTAAGCATGGCTTGAAAGAAGAAGGAACGAAGGGAAAATGACACCATTCAATATTTTTTTCAAAGATTTTATTTATTCATTTGACAGACAGAGATCACAAGTAGCCAGAGAGGCAGGCAGAGAGAGAGGAAGGGAAGCAGGCTCCCTGCTGAGCTTAGAGCCCATCTCGAGGCTCCATCCCAGGACCCTGAGATCATGACCTGAGCCGAAGGCAGAGGCTTTAACCCACTGAACCACCCAGGTGCCCCGACACCATTCAATATTTTAATGTGCTTTCTTAGGGCTTGTTCAGGGCAGCAATGCAGAGTATGTTTAAGATAAGAAAATGTTTCACTTTCTCTGCAAAAATTAGGGTGTACCTTTCGTGAGAATTCAGATATAGTATTTGTCTGCATGCGTGTTTGGACCAGTAGGTAACCAATGGATGACTAGGAAGAATAGGAGGTGTATCAGCATCTCTCACCGTAAGAGTCCTTATTGAGGCTTACTTAGGCTTGGAGTACGAGATCCTACATTCATTGAACAACCCACCAAAGCCCCCCTGTGGTGTTACTCCAGATTGCAAAATCTGACCATATAAAAACTAAAATTTCCTAAAATATCATAAAGTCAAAGTATATGATGAACTAAGAAAAATATTTACTACATATATGCAAAGGGCTAGTTTCTTTCAATTACAAAGAGCTCTCACAAATTAGGGGCGCCTGGGTGGCTCAGCCCTCGGTTAAATGTCTGACTCTTGATTTCGGCTTAGGTCATGATCTCATGGGTTTTGAGATAGAGCCCCGCATCGGACTCTGTGCTCAGTAGGGCTTCTGCTTGAAGATTCTCTTCCTCTGCCCCTCCCCCCCAACTCACGTGAGCATGTTCTCCTGTGCTCTGTCTCTCAAATAAATAAAGAAATCTTAAAAAAAAATTCAACCTTATTTATAATTGAATTAGAAATGAAAGCAATAATGATATCCATTTTTCAGGTAACAGATTACCAATGATTAAAAAATTGGGTCATCCCCATTGTTAGTGAGGATATGGAGAAATAGGCCCTCTCATATATTGATAGTTGGACTGTAAATTAGTACAATATTTAGAGGCCAGTTTGGCAATATCTATGAAAATTTTAATTTGCTCCAACAATCCATGAATCCAAGTGTATGTAATTAAATGAACAAAGGGTCTTAGGGGGATAGAGGAATGATTATTGCAGTGTTATGTGTGATAACAAAAACCAGGAAATAGAATAAATGTCTATCCATTGAGCCTAGTTAAACAAATTATGTATATACATACATTGGAAGAATATATACCAACTAAAAAGAAGGTAAAAGCTCTATACACTAATAAGGAAAGATATTCTGATACAATGTTATATTTAAAAAGTTGTGAAACAATATATATAATTTTGTTTATATGTTTAATTTTATTGTGTATCTATATGTTTTGCAAAACAAAATGTCTGCAGGGCTACTCACCAAAGTGTTAATATTAGCTACTTCTAGGGCTGCAGTCTGGGGAGCCGAGGGAGAAGTGAAGTTGTACTTTTTCCAGTACTTTCTGTGCTGTTTGCATTTTTTCACAATGAAAAATCTATTCCTTTATATTTTTTAAAAAAGAACAAATTGACAAGATGCATCTCACCGAGGTAAACAAAGTAGGGAGCAATGATGCTGCCCACTCTGGAGGCCATGGATGTGAACCCCACAGCCATGTTCCTGACCGGGGTGGGGTAAAGCTCTGCGGTGAAGACATACAGCATGGAGAAAGCAGAGGTGATCCCGAACTTCCCTAACATCACCAGACCAATGGACAAGAAGTTGTAATCTGGAAAAGAGACCCCGTGTAAAAAGAGGTGCTCCTAGAAGTAAGACTTTGTTAACTCAGTTGCTTTCATTGTCCTCTTTGCTTGTACAGCAATGTTTTTATAATGTAAAGATGTTCCCAGAGCACCTAGGTGACTCAGTCAGTTAAGCTTCCAACTTTGATTTCAGCTCAACTCATGTTCTCAAGATCGTGAGATCCAGCCCTATCCTGGGCTCTGCACCGAGTGTGCTTAAGATTAAGATTCTCTCTCTCCCTTTCTCTCTGCCCCTCTCTTTCCTCATGTCTCTCTCTCTAAAAAAAGGAGATATTCCCCAAGTAACACTTTGTCTTCAAATATCTTAATAATTGGACACAAACAAAGATAGAGAGTGATGGGTTGCTTTCTGTTTGGCTCTACTGCTTTTCAGTGCATTCAGTGACCTTTGCCTACTTTCATTTGTTACAGCAGTTTCATTGTAAGTTGTTAGCATGTTAATATAGTTAAGTTTAATCTTCAAAGAGAAAGACCTATCCTTTCTAACCTGTTTATAATTATCAAAGAGATATATGTTTTATGTATAATACTAGGTTATTAATGATCTATTGACAACATTTTAATATGAGAAAGTTAGGCATAAGGAGAAAAAAGAAGCAAATGTCTTCGTGTGCTCTTCAACTGCTTAAGGATTACAGGCCCTAAAAATCACTGCCTTATATGGGAACTGGCAGTCCTACACACTGCAACGCTGGAAAATGCTCCTCAGGGAAGAGGTCTGAAAGTACCACGGGAATGATGGACGGCATCAGGCTTCCTCTCAGGCAGTGATTTCTGATCCCTTAAGGCTGACTCCCATGTCAGGGGAGTTGTTGTGAACACAGGAAATGCCGTAGTTAGCTATCGCTTGTCCAGTTGACTTAAGAAGAGCTTATGATGTAAAGGCGACACAAACAGGGCACAGTGACTAATGATTAGTCTAGTCAAGGTGCAGCTCTTTTCCAGTAAGCGGTTAATATTAGTTAACTTCTTACCTGCGGGTACGAACTGAATTAAAAGAAGCACACCTCCTCCCAAGAACAGTACGCCGGCGATGATGTAACGCCGAGGCAGCCTTCGAAGCAGCAGCCAGGCTGTAATGTAAGCGGGAACCTCAATCAAGGCAGAAAGGAAACAGTTCAGGTAGGCATCTCCATGTAAATTAGGAGCGTTGAGAGACAGAGCAAAGTAACCCACTGAGGTTAGCATCCTGAAAGACAAAAGAAAAAAGGCAAAAATGCCAAGAGGATAGCCTGAACCACTCAATGATTCCATGATGGTCAAGAAATTGTCCCAGTCTTTCTGTCCTACAAGTAGCCACTAGCCACATATGGCTATTTAAAAAGTATGTCAATTAAAATTAAATTAAATTAAAAATTCAGTTCTTTAGTCACACTGGCCACACTTCACCTGCTTCAGAGCCACCTGTGCCTACTGGTTACAACAATGGACAACTCAGATATAAAACATTTTCATTGTTGTGGCAAGTTCTCTTGGACAGCACTAGTCTAGATCTGCCAACATTTAACAACACCTACCCTGGTCTAGTTAATTTCAAATTTCAGTATTTCCTGAACAATTCGTACATCCTTGTTCCCTTACAACTATTATCTGAAGAAAGCGTATCAGTCACGTCAGTGAACACAAAATCCAGATTTATTCTTACCCAAAAGAAAAATGAGGACACATAGGTAATACTGTGGGATTCTCTTTTGGTGAATCCCAATCGATTTATTAAAACTCACTTTAGGGAAGAGAATGGAAGTCCCATGGAACATAGTACACACCGCACACCCTGTCATTACAGTTGACTTCTGCAGAACTGTAAAACTCTTCTGTGCAAAAACAACTGCACCTTGCAGACTCCTCTGTGCAGAAGTTTGCTTACTATTAACATGACTGAAAAGCAGAGGATATCTGAAAAATGTTTTCAGGAACATTGTTACTCTGATGTTACCATTCTGTTGACAGTATAGCTTTGGGAAGCAGGAGCTGAATTAGCCTCTCACTTTCAGGAACCAGCAACATAATTAGTATGAATCCCAATGACTTTAGGAGGGGAGGGACCCTTTCCCTGTGGCCCACAGTAAGCAGGCTTAAATGTCATGTTACTTTTTTACGTTCCCTGTGACTTTTTTTCAGCATCCAGTTCCATGAGTTGAATGGAGCCATTTCCAAATAACTTAGAATTCTGGAATTTCTGTTTTGTCTCAGGAAGACTCAACCCTTGCCCTGACGTTGCTGTGAATTAGAGAAAATCAGTTGTGTCCTTAGGTGTTGTGTGTCATATCCATAGATCATTTATTACTTACCACAGGAGCAAGGACATAATGGTTATTGTGGCAATATTCCGAGTCCTGAACAGGTCCAGAATGAGAACTTTCTGCTGACCAGGGAGTTTTAGTTCCTGTAGCTAAAATAATGTAAATCACTGTGAGATTAAGAGGTAATGAGGAGGTATCTTCAACCATTGGCATTGTGGGAAAGACCTGTTATGCCTGTAACGCTCCTTCACCTTGAATATGCTCAGAAGCCTGGAATTTGAGGGGAATAAGGGCATCTACATATAAGATGCTTATCCTAACTCTTTAAAATACTTGTGGCCCATTTTAGACTGAGCCTTTGAAATATGTAACATTGGCTTCACTGCCTCTTTATATAAAACCTGACTGCTAATAGCCTTTTCTTGACTCATGGTCACCACTGTGGTGACTCGAATCACATTGAGCTGTGATCCTTAGGACCTGTTGAGTGGACAGAGCCAAACAGCCCCAGCTCCCTTGAGGTCCATGTCTGCTTTTTGTATTTTTCTTGTTGTTGTCTCAGAGTCAGAAGAGATTTGGACTCACGGAGGGCCTTGGACAAGAGGTCTGAGCATCAGTTCACTTCTCCTTTAAAAAGGTATAAATAGGGGCACCTGGGTGGTTCAGTTGTTAAGCATCTGCCTTCGGCTCGGGTCATGATCCCAGGGTCCTGAAATCGAGCCCCCCTTCAGGCTCCCTGCTCGGCGGGAAGCCTGCTTCTCCCTCTCCCACTCCCCTAGCTTGTGTTCCACTCCCCTAGCTTGTGTTCCCTCTCTCGCTGTGTCTCTCTCTGTCAAGTTAATAAATAAAATCTTAAAAATAATTGGGAGTTGAGAAGATTAAATGAGTCATTCATATATATATATATATATAAAGCTTAGCATAGTACTTGAACCATGATAGATGCCCAACTTTTTTAAACTATAATTATTACTATGACTGCACCATTGAGAAAAAGATGCTAACAATCTGGTTGGTGGCAGTTTCTCATTGCTGTCAATGGGCTTCCTTCCTCTACTTTTAATTTACTAAAGTTAACTTGCCATGTGGTAGAAATCTAGATAACTAAGTTTGTTGGAGCTTGTAAAAAAAGTTACAAGGCTCTGAGGTGTGGAATCTCTTTAGGACATGAGGTATATGCAATAAGAGGCTTAGGAAGGAGTGTCTGCTGTGAAGGAGTAAGACTGCCAGACCTGCCTTTGTAGCAGGTGCTCCCCAGATATGAGCATCCTTCTTTCCAAGAATAACCAGACACTCCCACCTGCTGCTCACAGACATTTTACTTTTCTTCTTCTACACAGTTTGGAGTGAACAGCCCTAGAACATGCCCCTGGCAGCAAAACTCTATTATCACAACCAAAGTAAAGCCCCTGCATAAACTAGTAGGAACTAGAAGTCTTCATGGAGGAAGTGGTACCATGCATGGATAGGACCTGTGCATCAGGCCCATGCTCACACTTGCTGCTTCCACAGGGCCCTTATGAAAAGGCAGCTTGCCAGGTCCCACCCAGGGCGTGCTGACTCCGAATCCTCCCTGGGGCCCTGAAGCCTACAACTCTGTATTTTTAAAGCTACTTGGGTGATTCCCCCCCGCTTGGGTGATTTTGATAACAGCCAGTTTTAGAAAACTCAGGACAAGAATAGTCTTATATCCAGGGCTTGTGCCTATATGGAGTCACCAAAATACCTTTGGACCAGACGCCATGAGCAGGCTGAAGGTACTTCAGAAAGAAAGCCAGGGAAGCCCAAGATAGCTTTCCAACATGACACTATTCTGTATTTTTTTCTATCCACTGCCTCTAACATGAGTTAGGAAATGACATGCTGTTAAGTGCATGTCTTCTGGTACCAAGAGACCTAGTGAGATTTCTAGCTATGTGGTTGTGGGCAAATTCCTTAGCTTCCCTGTACCTCAGTGTCCACTCCTGGAAAAAGGGCCTGGAGTAGTACCCACTAGCTCTGGCTTGTGTGAACATCAAAGAAACTAACACCATGCCTGACATCTGGTAGACTCTCTGTTGTCATTCCGAGCAGGCTGTATGTGCTGGCGTATACACCTTTGCCAGGAGGTGAGCAGCGGAGAGGAGCACAAGCTCCCTTTCCTTCAGCGGGCTCGTCCAGTTCAGGCTCCATGTGCCTCCCAACCTCCACAGAGTCCTGCTTTCTGGGGAGGCCAGCCTTGAGTCTGTAGACTTGAGCGTGGAGCAGGTGTACTGTCGCTGCAGCTGTCCCCATCTTCTTGGGGTATCCTGAAGAGTCCCCTGCCCTTCTCCTAGCGAGGAATGCACTGCCCCCCTCCTCTCCACTCATCTAAGCCCCCAGACCCTGGTTTGGACCTGCCTCTTCAGCCTGGATCCGTCTGCTGCCTTTCTCTGCTGCTACACAGCATCCCTACCTTGGATGCTTAGCACTTCCTCCCGTTTATGTTTACATCTAATCCTCTTGACCACCGTAGCTACACGCTGTGCTCCTTAAGCATAGAAACTGTATCTAACTTTTCTTATTTTCTCTAGGACCCGCAGAGGGCGTGGACAGGGACACTGCAATTCCCCACGGACTGTCAGCGAGTACGGCTGCTACCACAGAATATCATCTTTCCCTTGTGGCCTCCTGTTTTCAGGGGTGACCCCTTGAGCCTGTGCCTTCACGCCTTTAGGGTGTAGACACGACGCAGCAAACCAAAGGCAAACACAGCTTCCTCAGCAGCTGCAGCATGATTCAGAGTACGGTGGGAACATCATGGATAGCATACCCCTCAACCACATTTTTCCCACTTCATCTGGACATTGAGAAATCACTGGTATGTAACTGCAGTGGTATGGAGCAATACCAACATAAAGTTGGAGATAAAACTTGCCAAAGGGAAGGGGGACTAGTATTTAATCAACACATGTTGTAAACTAAGCAGTTTACATATATGATTGCATCTCATTCCCTCGCAGCCCTCTGAGGTAGGTTTCACGTCAGCACTTCATCATCACAGGGTCTTAAGGACTCACACAGAGCCTGGTGCACAGTGGGCACACGTCACATTCAATTAAATCAAAAATACATTGCTGACTTTAAGAGGACACATCTGCAAATGCTTACCTCCATAGGATCAAAAATCACCCTTGGGGCAGCTATGTTGTTCATTTTTGCAGCTTTTTGGATGATACTTTCAGCCTCTGAAAATCTTCTCTGGGATATCAACCACCGGGGAGATTCAGGAATAAACCTGGAATAAATTTGTAATTGTTTATAATTTTTCACAATAGCGGGGTTTAATACTAGTCACCGTAAGTTGCCCCCAAGCAATTTTTATTTTGTCAGATTGTAGTTTGTCTATTAAAAAAAAAAAAACCAGGAAGGAGGCCTCATAAGATTTCCATTGATAATAGGAATAAATAGAAGCACCTCCAAGTTTCAAAGCTCTGATCAAATCACAAGGTTGATCATCAGTTGGACTGGAAGGCTGGATCAGACAATAAAGGGTAACATTAACTATAGGTGCTGTAAGCCAGGGCAGGGGGAGAAAGTCATTTCAAACTTAATAACCAATGTGGCTCTTAAAGAAACACAATCTAGTGTCTTTTCAGTGCGTCTATCCCTTGGAGAACTCCTGGTGCCCAACTGATAATGGTCAGAAATTTACCAAGTAAAGGTGGTCGAGGCATCTGTGCTCTTTGGGCTTTTCTTGTAGTCACAGGAAAAGGTGGAAACGTGGACAGCCCCCCCATGGGCTGTCCCTGTGACTCTCAGATCCCCAGGACACTGAGTCACCAAATGAGGTTTTGGGAGACAATTTTTTTTTTTAATGTCTAGAAACTTTTTATTACACAGAGTTTGCTTCTATTTTTTCCTAATTTTTCTATTTTTTCTATTAGTATTTCTTTTTCTCATACTTATATTTATTTACATATTTTCTATTTTTACTTTTTGCTTCTCAGTATCTCTTAGCCATTCCTCTGCCAGCTCTTGTTTTCTTACCTATCGGTCAGTACTCAGTGATCTGAGAAAATACATCACATGTAGCTGACACAGAGGCCTCCTCTCATTAAAGGGGCTCCTCCAAAGCCTCACCAGGAATTAACCTCAGAGTAAAGCACAACTTGTCAAATGGCCAAGCCTCAGCTCCCTTCCCCAGCCTACTAGCACATGGGTTAAAAAAGGAACCCAGTTTATGTCACTTTGGAACATGCCCTTAGTTGGTCCCTGTAGTAACTCTGATGATGTTAGGTCACTGACCTTCCGTAACTAGAGCTGATCTATCCAGGAAAGCTTTCTGCAGGGCTCTGTGGCTGCATTGCCTTATATCGTAGCCAATAACCTCGTTCGGCTATTGAGCTGGTGTAACTCGTGTGAATGAGCAAAGGAATTTTTTTATTTTATTTACTTTTAATCAAAGAATGTGCATGTGGCTAGTGGCTACTGCTTTAGTGCAGAATTAGCGCTCTTGCTTTCCAGCCACTGTGTACTTCACACCTATATCCATGTATACCACACTTCTACTTCTGAGCCATGTCTTTCCTCCACTGGGTTGTTCTTAGAAATACCCTACTTTCTGCCCACAGGCTCTAAGGGCCCTCATGGACCTCAAGTTCCTAATGTTTAGTTGGCTAGATATTGCAAAGCTTCCCCCATGCTGCATCTATAGGCTCCTTCCCCATTCCCTATACATAAACTCCATTCACGATTGTGGTCCGTTCTTGCCAAACCTTTTAAAGGGAACTTGAGATATAAAAATCCCCAAACCACCTGCAGGGCTTACTCCCATTTCTAGCCCATGGTGCTCAGGGTGCCATGATTTCTACTTTGGCCATGGCTTTTGTGCTGGATGGAGAATCAAGTCTAGTTGATCATTGTAGAAGTTAGTGGAGCGCCAAACAAGGTTACTACAGGCTCTCTGTAAACTGAATTCAGATAGAGCAGGGGCAGGGCATTGCTGGAAAGTCTCTTACACTGAGCGGGCAGCAGGGAGCACGGCAGCCCAAAGCCAACCCCTCATGACCCCAGCCCACCTAGACTGATGAGCATGGCTTCAGGAAGTCCCACCCTCAAGAACGAGGTGTTCATAAGAAAGCTATTTTGTTTTTATAGGAAAATGCCAAGACTATTGTTAAACTTTTAGGACAAGCACACGGCTTTGTAGTACTGTCCCTGGGCTGCCCTCTGTCTGGGGCAGTTCTGTCCCTTGTACAGTGTGCCCACAGTTCAGAGCATTCACAAGCCAGGCCGGAAGGAAGAACTTTCCTTAGGGCAAGGGTAAGTCAGCTCCTCATGGGATGCACTGTCTTTGCTGTAAACCACAGGGGCTGACCTATCAGAGTTGTTCCTTGCGGCAATATTGGGACCCGAAGCAAAGGTCCAGGCCCTAGAAATTAAAATCTTTATGAACCTCTTATAGTCAGTCAGGGCCCTTTTATTTTTATTCTCTCTCTCTCTCTCTCTGATAGAATCACACAGTAATAAGGTTGGTTATAACATATTATAGAAGTACTGGTCTCTTGGGCCAAAATGACAGCTAGAGCCAGGGATCACAGATTCTTAATATCATTCATCTGTGGAGGCAGAAAATAACCTTTGAATAGTCTTGTCTTGTGTCTTGAGAGAAACTCTGTTCACGAATTTTGTTTACAACAAATTCAGTCAGCAGGAGAATTGTGGAAGGAGCGTCAGAAGATGTGACGAAGCTGATGTTGGTGATTATGATGATGATCATGATGGCTCTCATTCCAGAAAATTGCCCTGCTCTTATAAACCTGGGGTGCTTCCTTGGAGACAGAGCTGTGGAGTTAATGGCCTGTCCTTATTTACCATAAGGTTTCCTGACCCTCAGATTGGATTGCAGAGGAAACCTCCAAACCAGAGCAGTATCTAACATTGAACACACTGTCTCTCAAATTCCAGGCAACTGAGGGAAAAAGTGCTTTCTCCTCCCAGGCACATCCATGCCAAGAGTTTACACTGAATAACGATAGCAGTCTTAGACACGATAAAAAGACCGTAACTGGGAGTGGTCCAACCTGAGCTAACTGGTCCAACAGGGCCAAAATGTGCCACCTGTCAGCCTCTAAGGTTGCCTAACAGTTGCGGCAAGATAAAGGACCTTCTGACAAATTCCTAGGCTGTATACAAAGGACAGGACCATGAGGGTGAATCTAAACTATGAGTTTTTAAAAAATGGTCAAAGAGACTTGCATTGTTTGTTAAGTAGGTGGAGATCAAGCAGTTTGGTAAAACTTATCACTGTTGGGAGATTTTATATTGATATCATGAAACCAAAGCAAGAAGAATTAATGAGAGAGAGCAAGAGAGAAAGAGACTCACCAATAGAAGAAATCCCCTTTCCTCTTGCTTAAATATGGGAGGAAAAAAAACCCCAAAACAAAACAAAACAAAACAAAACAAAAGAAATGGGGAATCCCCCAAAGAAGGTGCAGCTGGGACCTTATTCCATTACTCTAATCTCTTCTCTCACCTGAAAATTCCCACATAATCCCGTTGGGTGAAACTGGGGCCAGTATCTCCAAACTTGGTTAATCCCACACTGATGTGTCAAAATTGGGTGGCAGGATTGAGGAAGGAGAGAACATTTCTCTCATTAAATGAAAGTAATTCTCTCACCCTTCAGGACAAGCAGAGGGACACCTGGGTGGCTCAGTTGATTAAGTGCTTTGGGCTCAGGACATCATCCCAGGATCCTGGGATAGAGTCCCAAATGAGGCTCTTTGCTCAGCCAGGAGCCTGCTTCTCCCTCTGTCTGCCACTCCCCCTGCCTGTGAGTGGTCTCTCTCTGACAAATAAATAAATGAAATATTTTTTTAAAAGACAAAGTAGATAAAGAGGCACATCCTAGATGTGAATCACCCCGTGATAGGAAAGTTTGAGGAAATTACATTAATTGAATCCATAAGGAGAAAGAGATTTCCTAGAGAGAGAAAAGTGTCCAAAGAGCAGCATGGGGCAGAGTTAGAAACAACAAACAAAACCCACCAGTACCATCTCCACAAACAACATCAACAACCAACAGCAGACAAGAGTGGGGTGGGCCCCCGCAGGGATGGGCTTCCCGAGAAGAGCACGGTGCTGGGTGGGACCGTGGAGAATCCGAGGACGGCAGCATGCAGGCCCGCCTGCAGAGAGGCAAACATGCCCTGGGCTTGGAAGCCTGGGGCCCGGCCAGCTCCATGGAGATGAAGGAGATGACGGAGCCCGAAAGAGCGTCAGCACCAGGTGCTGGCTCCGGGCATGCTGGCCCGCGGCAGGGGGCTGTCTGGGACAGAGCCACACTCACCACCACAGCGGGAGGCACAGCACCCCGGGCACCGTCAGCGCCAGCAGCAGCATCCGCCAGTCTCTGATGAAGTAAGCAAACAGGGGCAGCAGCATGTAGCCAACTGCAAAAAATGTGCACACTCCTAACGTAGAGAATATAATACGAACTGACTTGCCAAGAATTTCAGTTCCTGTTCAAAACAAGGGAGGAGTATTAGCATTTTAGCTCACTTTAATATTTGCCGTTTTATATCATTACCTGGCAGTTAAAAGTTCAAACTACAGTTGCTGGGAAAAGGGAAAAGGGATTTGCCTTTGGGCCCAGAGGAGGTGAGATTAGGGTGAAGGAAAGTGGGAGGCGACCCAAGACTTGCCCCTTCAGAGAAGGATGAGTTTTCATGAGATTTTAAAGGAGCCACAGATTTATCTTTTACAGGCTGTCTCAATGCCCAGCCCCGAGAGGTCATCTCTTCTGAGGAGGCCCTGTTTCCAAAATAAATGCCCAGGGTGAGGAGCAGACAGGGTGTCCCGGGAGATGGTGGGGGCTCTTCCAAAGGGCTTTGTGAGGTCACAGTGCATGTAGCCTTTCCCAGGTTTCCCCACTATAAACAGACAGCCACGGGGTCTTGGGAAACAGTGGACAGTTCATAGTTAACAAAGTCTTGTTAGGATACCATTAGCAACCCTTGAGCCCTGAGAAATGATAACTGTGATCCAGCTGACCTGGGAGGTACACAGAGCAGCTGCCCCGCCCCAACCGCTCCGCAGGCACCCGGAGCTGAATTCCCTGCAGCCTCATTGTACCCAGAGATCAGGCCCAGGCAGACACAGTCTATTCAGAACAAGGAAAGAAAGAAGGAGCTATTTTGCAGGCCCAGCAGGTGGCAGGCAGCCCTAGAGTTGGCCACACACCCAGAGAACTTCACAGAGCTTTCCCAGAACACCACAAAGGCCCAAGACTGCTTGGTGGTGTTGGGCCCTGTTTGGGCACAGGACACACATGTGGCTGTTGGCTCTGGCTCTGCTCAGTGCCACGGGTCTTCCAAAGATAGTGCCCACCTCTTGGAGCTCCTGGTTGCAATGGGGGAGCCCAAGAATAAGCTCCTCTGTTGGCACAGAGCTCCAGGCCCTTTCCAGAACCTACTCTTGGTCTTCCGCCTCCCCCGCTCCCCTGACGGAGAGATCTGGCCAATGGCAACAGCTCTGCTTTCTGTTTGAGATCAGCCCACCAGTACAGAAAAGTAGCACAGGAAACACAGAACAGACCATTCAAAAGACCATTCAGTCTTGTCTTTCAGGAGGTATTTTCTCAGTTGTGTTTATATGCCCTGAGCACAGGCTAAGGAACTAAGGGCTAATTCCAGAGGAGCCGTTTGATTACTATAGTCCCTGGGTCCACTTATGCAAGATTTTTTTTTTCAATAAATACAGCATGGTATTATAAATGTGTTTCTCTTCCTTATGATTTTTATAATAACATGTTCTTTTCTCTAGCTTATTTAATTTTGAGAATACATTATATAATATATATAACATACAAAATATGTGTCCACTGACTCTATGTTTTTGATGTAGGAAATAACGTTAGGGTTCGAAGCCGACAGCCAAGAAAAAATTCTTGAGATGTCTTTGGTGCAAAAAGGTGATTTTATTAAAGCATGGGACAGGACCCGTGGGCAGAAAGAGCTGCACCAGGGTCATGAGGAGTGGCCCATTGTATACTTTTAAGTTGTGAGGGGGTTGGGGATAGTGTAAGTCTCTAAGGAATTTGGAAACAAGGTTTCTAGGACATTGAAGGGCTAGCTATTGTTGGGAAAAGGTCATTTATTATCATCTAATAAAACCTTAGACATGAGACCCTTCAGATGTATATCAGTGGGCCATATGCTTGGAAAAGGGGGTGATTGCCAACACATATCTTGGGAGGTTTGGAGATAAAGGAAATTTCTAAAGGAGTTTTTATACATTAAAGTAGACTTATAGGATCCTGGGCGGGGAAGGAAGGGGTCAGGCTGGGATTGTCTTTCGCCCTCAGCAAAGTATTAACATCGAGGCAGCTGAGTCCCTAGAGGAAAGTCCCTCTGCCTGTTTCAGGGACTTGTCAATGGGTTGCAGGCTGTAAGGAAATTTAGTAATTTTCCTTCTGCCTTTGTTTCAACATCATCATCAGTAATTCTGATCATTCTGATCAATTCTGATCAACAGTAGGCTATATTAGTAGTTAAGTTCAGGGGGAGTCAAAAGTTATATGTGGATTTACGACTGTGTGGGTGAAGGGTGGTCATTGCCCCAACCCCCCATTGTTCATGGATCAATTATACCCGGCTAGTTTCCCATTCTCACCGCCTACTTGTTCCTTATCCCCAGCCCATTTCTTCTTCACTCATCATAAATGAGAGGTGTACCTCAGTGGTTCCCTTTTGAACAGCCCATTTCTAAAACCCAGACTGACGGAAATGGCCAACAATGTGTGCTTCTCCCATTCTGGTCTGGAGGCAATAGGCCTAACCCCTTAGGGCACTTTTCAGCCTCTCTGCTAATTTCCAAAGATGGGGCCTGACTTCTTTGAGGATCATGAGTTATTTCCAGATCTTTTCTTACCTCAGTAATGACCCTCCTACCACTCCAGAGGCAGACTCACCATGCCACGTTTCTAAACACTTTGGCTGTCATTATCGTGATGTGGGAATGAATAGGGGGCACTTTGTTCCTAAGCAGAGTTTCAGAAGTGAAGCAGCAGGGGATCTGATTGCGGAAAAGAGCAAGGGACCAAGTGAGAATCTGGTAGAATCGTGAGGGCAGGGGAGCTCCCCCCTGCTTCCTTGACCCTGGTAAGAGAAGAGAGAAGAGACACCACTGGATTCCTGGATAACGTCTGTCTCTAAGCTTGAGTCTCAGGCCAGAACAGAGTTGTTCTGACTTTGTACAGTACCCATGGGGGACAGAACCTTTTAAATCTACCCTTCTGCCATTCCGGGGAGCAACACAGATGGTACGACCCCGAAGAGCACCTTGTAAACACGACTTCCTGCCCTCTGACCTTTAGACAACCACCCCTCCTGACACATGATCGTGGTCGTCGTCACCAGCGTCATCTTCCTAGCTAACATTTGTGTTTGAGCCTGTCCTAGACTGTTGACATACATCACCTCTTTGAAGCTTCACAATAATTATGTCAGAATTAAGATTGCTTCTGGGGCACCTGGGTGGCACAGCCGTCTAAGTGTCTTACTCTTGGTTTTCAGCTTGGGTCATGATCTCAGGGTTGTGAGATGGAGCCCCACTTGGGGGCCCTCTCCCTCTGCTCCTCCCCTTTACTCGCTCTTTTGCTCTCTGCAAAATAAATAAATAAATCTTAAAAGAAAAAAAAAAGAACTAATATTACACCTGTTTTACACATCATCAGCTGAGACTTAAAGAGTTGAAGCAAATTGCCTCAACTCACATAGAGGGAGTAGGTGGGGGCAGTAAGGATTTAAGCCTAATCTGTTTGAACTATGGATACCATCTAGAAAAAAAAATCACCGGGAGGCAAAGACTGGGCCTTACCAAGCAGTCCTTCAGCTGAGATGCCTAAAGGAGATGCTGATGGGAGATGGGGCACGACAGGCCCTCCTTTCAAGAAATGAGGATTTTCTGGGCTAGTCTTTGAACCAACTGATAGCCAACCAGCCCCTTGGTGAGGAGCACTAGAAGAGGAGCCCAGATTCCTGCAAACCTTCCATGGCCTGCAGCTGTCCAACAGATGACAGCAGTGACTTCTGGCTCTGCTGGCTGGGGATACCTGTCCTGGGTTTGTTTGCCCCCTAGGGTTTTGTTCCTAGTAGGTCTTGGTCTGGTTGGGCCTCAGAGTGTCTCTTGGGAATGAACTCTGTCATCTAAGCCTGACAGGCATGTCCTGATCAGGAGTGTTTGTCTATTGTCTGTCACTACCACCTCAATCCAAGTACTCTCTCTGAGATGGAGTGACTCAGAGAGGGCTAGAGTCACTCAACACAGAGATGTTGTAGAAAACATCAACATTGATCGAGGCCCTTCTCTGGTGGTCATCCCAGGAACCACTGGTTCCATTCCACAGCAAGGCAGGACGTGCATCTCCACGTCCTGTTGGTCAAAAAAATGACCAACAGAGTCTTGCAGCAGACCCCACCAGACCCCAGCTCAAGAAATAAGAAGATGGTACAGTTGCCAGGACCCAGGGACCCGTGGGTTGTGAGTAGAAAGGCCATGTGCAGAGAGGCATCTGTAGAGAGCCTCCTCGACGGTCATTTGCTACTAGAGTGATTTTGATAAGTCCTACTTCATGGAGGTCTTTATTACGAGGACTGAGATACCATGTGTAAAGAGCCTAGTAGAGGATCTGGCATGTGGCAAGTGCTCAGGAATAGCTAATTCTCTATCCTTGGTCCAACAGCTGAAATGTGCTGAATGACAGAAGAATGAAGAAAGTACAGTGCTTTTGATTGAAACACCCAGTGGAAGACAGTAAAACCTCTCTTTGCTCCCTGGAAATACTCAGAACTCTCTCCAAATTAACAGACATTCCTCTACTCAGGCGTTCCTCTCTCCTCTCATGAACTTAGAGATCATTCTAGTTAAAAGTGACCCTTGCTATCTTTGCATATATCCCAAAATGCCTTTCTTCACACAGTACAGTGCAAACAAGGGGTGCCAGCAAATTTCTACGTCCTCTTAATGTATTTATATTCCATCTCATTCCCTTGACGTCTTTGACGTACCTTATAATTCAAGCACAATAAGGTAACAGTAGCATTAAAGTAAAATACAAAGAAAGGCAAAAGTTCTGCCCTGGAGGAAAGAAAAAACTATGCAACTGATCCCCTTGAAAAACGTATAGCAGTTCCTTAAGTGGTTAAACAAAATTAACATATGACCCGGCAACTCCACTCCTAGGTACATGTCCAAGAGACCTGAAAACACTTATCCAAAAAACACCTGTCCTCAAAAGTTGACAGTAACATTATTTTTGATAGCTAAAACATAGGGACACCCCAGATGTCCATCAACTGATGTATGGATGAAGAAGATGAAGTAAATCCATTCAATTGAATAGTGGTTCACACTACAGTACAGCATGGACCATCAAGCGAAGGAAGTCACTCACAAAGGCCACAGGTTGTATATTTCCACTTATCTGAAATGTCCAGGATAGATAAAACCATACAGACAAAAAAGTAGATTAGTGGTGGCCAGGGGTTAAGAAAAGAGGAGAATGGAGAGTCATTGCTAATGGATACAGGGATTTTGGGGAGGTGATGGAAATGTTCTGGAGTTAGAAAGAGTTGATGGTTGTACAACTTTGGAATATACTAATAACCACTAAACTACACATTTTAAAAGAGTGAATAGTATGGTATGCAAATTGTATCTCAATTTAAAAGTACTTTAAAAATATATACGTGACTGAGAAAGACTGCACAATTGACAGAGTTAAATTTCAATTTTGCCTCTGTCTTCTGGCGGGGAGAGTTGTAAAGGAGGATTCCATCAGTTACATCCTTTTGGAAAGGAAGCACGCATCTATTCACCAGAGGAAGCAGAGTTTGAAACAGGTCAGCATGCTGGCACACATAGTGCACAGGAGGTTGATGTTAGGAGTACTAGAAAAATACGGAATTAGTGGATCGGTCAAGACTGGAAGGCAGTTAACTATGCAAAATAAATTTGAACAAATAGTTACGAGGGCCAAAGGAGGAGCCCCTGGCATTTTACCCAGAAGGCGGTGGACAGCTTCCAGGCACTATTTCTGGGAAATGGTAGGAGATGGTGAGGGGCAGCTGAAGTGCAGGCAAGGTCAGTGTCATTGGTTCTGAGTGGTAATTTCCTCCTAGATCAGCATCTTTTTGCCAGAGTACTCACTACCAGGTGAATCCCCTTTATGTTTCTTTGGCTAGCACTGTTTCTTCCCTCCCTTTTCTTGTCTCCTATGACTCTGGCAAGCTTTACAATTTTTTAAAAAGTAGAACAAGGAAAGAAAGGATCCATTGCTACATCGTTTTGAGAATGGGAGTAATTCAGTTTCCCAATTTAATGGGAAGTCCCTTAAATTGAGATTATTATCATAGAGTCTTGCCAACCCTGCGCTAGAGCCAGAAGACAAAAGAGAAGGCCCAGACCCCAAGCGTTTCGTTTATTTTACTCAGAACCCAGAATTCACTATTTTAGCCCTGGGACGCCAGAGGGCACTGCTGCACTGCGGAGAAGCCGGGCACCGCCCAGCGCTGGCGCTTCGCGCCCCAACCTTGCCCCGCCCCGCCTCGCCCCGCCCCAGGCTCTGACTCCAGAGTCTGCGGCTGGGGAAGGGGGGTGGCACGGGGGAGCCGGTAGGTTTTCAGTGACATTCTTAAATGCCCAAACCCAAGAACCCAACACAAAGAGTCTCATGCAAGAACAAAAAAGTGAGCAATTTTCCTAGAGCACAATGGAGTAAATCGACAGCCAGGGCGGGACCCAGGCTAATGGGGAGCCCCTTGCACCCAGCAACCAGCTCACTGATGGCTTGCTTGTAAATCTGGGCTCCGACGGATCTTACAAGATCTTTCTTTCCCCTTGGCATGGGGAGCAGGGAGGGGAGCAGGTTGTAGCGCCAGTGCCAGCACGGGCAGGATTTCCCTGCAGGAGGCCCTGGGTGGGCTTTCCCAGCCTCAGCCATTCCCAGAGGGGAGGTTCCAAGGCCCCCACAAGCATCCCCTGCCCCTGGAAAGGTAGGACTCAATCTTGGCCATTCAGTAGAACCTGGGGGATGTCATACCTGGCACAAACCCTTCCTGTGTCCCAGTCCTAATGATGGGGCTTCTCTGCTGTTTTTCTGCCCTTGCATTTCAGACAGTCCTTTAGGTCCTCCTTAAAGGGGTCCGCTGGCCTCAGGCAGAATCCTGTTTTGAGGAGGCCTGCACAGTCCCCTATGTGTCTGTGTCTGTATGTTGGTATATCTCTGTCCAGAGGCAGAGCCACAAATTGGACTTTTTGGGTTTAGGGAGGATTACTAGGAAAATACTGAATTAGTGGATCGGTCAAGACAGGAAGGCAGTTAACTGGGCAAAATAAATTTGGATTTATTTAGGAAGATGGAGGCCTGGAGATTTTGCCCATGAGAACAAATAGGCTTTACTCAGGAGCCCTGTGTCCTTGGGGCCATCAGGCATGAGGAACTTAGAGTTTCCACCCCAAATTCCTCTAGTCCCTCATTTCTAGTGCCACTGGCCTGAAGGTCTGTGTCGTCTACACAAAGGACCTTCTTTAAGAACATCTGGTTCCCCTCCTTCCCCGCAGGGAGGAGAGAGGCCCCCTTCCTGCTGAGGCCTGCTAGAGAGGGTGCTAGCTGCTGGGCCCATGTGGTTTCAGCATGCTCTCCCCTCCCCCTACCCCCGTTCAGACACCTTGGCTGTGGCAAGGAGCTCTTCACAAATGATTACAGGAGCAGAATGTGAGCAATCCCATCTTGGCAACCTCGCGGAGAGTGCACACCTCCTCAACTAAGAGGACACAGCATCTCCAAAGCTAATGAGGTCCTTCAGAATCCTAAAAGCAATCAGAATCCATCTTAACAGATTTAGACTTTTGAGACAGGAAGAATTGTTAGACTGACAATAAAAGGACATTATTAATAATTACACTGTGACAGTAGGGACAAACTGGGCCACCACTGAGCTAACAGGGGTATACCATCACACAAGAGATTATGGGAACGGGTGTCTGCTGTCCCAGAGGTGGTCCTCACTTCCCCCCACCCTCAGCTGGTCAGAGAGCAGGTCGGCACAGACAGCACGTCAGGGGATACTTGCTCCTTTGACTGATCCTGGCCAGGCTGCTTGGAGTTCACCTCACTTTCTCCCAGAAAGCTCTGCTGAGGGCCCTGGGGGCCTCCTCATGTCCTTGAGCTTGTGCGTCCCCTTCATGCTGCCTTACACTCCAGAAGCAAGGCTTCAGTGAGGATACAGGACTCCTATCCACAGAATATGTCGTCCTGCACACAGCTGATGGGCTCTGGGGTGCGCGGTGACTCAGGGGGAGACTAGCCCTGCCTGGTGATGGCGGACCTGGCTCTGAACTTCTGTCCACACCTGCCTCCTCCACCTGTGTATCAGCCATACCAGCTGCTCTAAGTCCCTCCATGGGCTGTGCACAGCTGTCAGAAACACTTTTGCCCTGGCCCAGGCAGAAGTTCCAGGCTTTCACAACTCAGATCAAAAACCTCTTTAGGTGGTTCCTCCCCCAGCACCCCAACTTTGTGTCTTTCCCAAGCCCTGTGCTCCTGAAATGTGTCTCCATTATTGTGTGGGTGGTTCCGGTCAGCTCCAGCTTCTCTTCACCACCACATTTCAGGGGCAGCACAGAGCAGGCTCCCTGTGAGTGCCTGCCATGCCTGTGACCAGATCAAAGATCCTGAGACCACAGCCCCCTGCCCAACACATGTATATCCCAGGCCGATCCTGTTGTAGAAACACAGCCCACGAGTTAATGTGCTCCCTAGGCCCTCTTCAGGGGCCCCCCTCTTTCTGGGCCTCTCAGAGGGTTGGAAGGAGAAGCTCTGAGGGTCAGAGAACATTCCTACCTAGAATGAAGGCCACCACATAGTTGGAGATCTGGCCCATGCCGACGATGACAAATAACACAGTAAACATCTCCCAGTTGATGGAGAAAATCTGCAGGAAGCTGAAGCCAGTCTGCACAGCCATGGTTGCGAAGAGGATGCTCTTCCTGCCAAACCTGTAGAACATAGCACAGCACATGGCACACGCAGCCCACAGAGGCTGTAACTCCAGGCACGTGGCAAGCCCCGAGTCACACAATGCAGCAGACTTTGTTCCGTTTATTCTGTTTTGTTTTCAGGGCTGTGACAGACTTTTCTCCTTGTCTCGTCCTCCTGAGCTCTTCCCTGGTGATGTCTCAGGCACCCATCTGCCCAGGAGGTGCCTTTAGAGATTCTAAAACTTCTGTAGAGGCCCCGTATCTCAAAAGCACAAAGCAGCTCATGCAAGGTTCCCCTAGAAATCTGGTCCTCAGAGCAAACCACAGGTAGAAGCTGCCACCCCATTCTGGAAAATTGCAGATTGCAGAGACATCTAATATCAGCAATATGGGAATTCCATCCATCCAGAATGAAGATCCCCTCTATGACAGTAGGATTCAATCTTAGCTGAGCTTAAAATTCCCTGGTGCCAAAAAATGCTGGGGCCAGCACCCCTCCCCCGAGATTCTCATTTTCTGGGATGCCGTTTGGGTATTGGGATTTAAACAGTTTACCCAGGTGAGTCTAATGTACAACCAGATGTACACTCTACAGGGAGTATAGCTCTACACTGTACCCATGATATGGGAGTTGGACTGAGTCTTCATTTCACTTTCAGATAGTGACCAGTGGGTAGAATGGAGCACAGGTGTGAGCAGAACAGTCTCCTACCTCATTTTCCAAAATCAGGTCTCGGGCTGCTGGGTTTGCATTCCCTTGGGACTTTGTAACAGGAGAAGGGACAAGCACTCCTCCGGAAAACCTTCCCAACACTGCTATTTAGCACTACCACCTTCCTGCTCTGGTCCCCTTAGAACATTCAGGGGCCAGCAGGGTACTTCTCCTGGAGCTGTGGTGCTGTCTCCTCTAGACTCCGCATTCCAGGAGGCCCACAACCAGCATGGGTCAGCTCTGCGTCCTTGGGGCCCTGGCAGGGGCCTGACCCCCAGCAGCAATGTGGGTACCCACTATCTGGCCCTTACTCTGTAATGGACAGATCCCCTGTGATCTAAAAGTTAGGGGTTGGATGGGGAGGCAGTGGTGATGGCAGCACTGTATTTATTTGAGAGCTTTGGTGCAAAAAGGACTGGCTTGCAGTGGGGCCATTGCCTTCTCCTGACCATTGGTCAAAGCCCTGGCAGGGCGAGTCTGGGAAAAATGAACAAAAGAGGTTCAAGCAAGGGACGGAGAGACCGGAAACCATGAGACGTCATGGCTCTTCCTTTTACTGACTTGTTGGGGTCCTCTTTTCTCTGGGGAGAAATACCATCAATTCATTCCAACCCCAAGATAGCAGTGAATTGACAAGGGGCCCTATTGCACCTTTCCTCCCTCCCAGGCTACTTACCTGTCAGATAGCTGCCCGGACACAAAGGAGCCAAGGAGCACGCCCACAAAGAACAAGGAGGAGGTGAGGGGTGTCTTCCAATCATCCTCACACACTAGACTCCACTGCCAGGGAAGACAACATGAAGTGTGAGCCCAGCCGTCCAGCCGGTCCAGCCCCAGCCCAGAACTGAGGGAGTATTTGCATGGCCCGCTGGAACGGGCTCTCTCCTCCTTGAGACAGGCTATTGACTTTGTGCTGAGAGCAGAGACCTCATAGCTCTGGCCTTGATGCCTCACTCTGCCACTTACTGGGGCAAGTCACTGTCCTCCCTGGGACCCACCTTCCTCTTCTGAGGGTAAGGGACAGCGATACCTCAGCTCTCTGCTTGCCTCCCATATTGAGAAGCTAGCGAGGCCATGGCTGTGACTGGTGACCCTTGAGCTGTGAAGCAGTGTGAAGCAAGGTAGTATTTCTGCTTCGAAAGGCATCCGAGCCTGGAGGGAAGGTGTTGGAAACTCCCCAGGGGCAGGGCAGAAGGCCTGGTCGCTTGGTCCAGGCATAGAAGTTTCCTCTGCCTTGGTGAAAAGGGCAAGCGGTCTGTGATGATATCTTCTGAGCTGACTCCTGTAGAAAACCCTCTCCTCCCTGCTCCATTCACACCACAGGCCAAGCCTGGGACCTGACTTCCAGGGCCCACTGGGTGGCGGGGGTCAGGGTGGGTAGCTACACCTCTCCAGCTCTCTTTATCTCCCCCAACACTCCTCCACACTCCTTCCCACCCAGCCTTGCTAGAAGGGTGGTTCCTTCTGTTCCCCAGGGCCTGTGGGCTGTTGTAGCCCTAACAAGTCCCTGCTGGTGGATCTGTAAAATGAGGGCTTCAACACAAACTTCAGTTCTCAGCTCTTTAGTTAAGCCAAGTCAGTAGAATCTCAAGGGAGGCTGCAAACATTTCCAAGTGTGTTCAGTGAGCTCTCTCTCTCTCTATATATATATATTTCATTATATTATATATATCCATATAGACATACATACATACATACATACATAGACATACACATACAAACATACATACATACATACATACATACAGGTACCAACAAATATTCTGAGGGCTGTGGATCAGGAGATTGCTGTATGTAGCAAGATGATTCCGTCTAGTGGAAAAAGTCCCTTCCTCCTGCCCAGTCCCATCTGCCCTCGGGGGTGGTGCAGCTTCCCTGACATTCGTGAAGCAATTTAGTTCTTAATCCTCACAGCTCCCCTGAAATAATAGATTCAAAAACGAATTTATATCACACTTCACTCTGTAGCAGAGAGAGGTGTTTAGAAGGACACAGACCAGAGAAAAGTGTAAAACAAAACATTAAGAAACGAGGGCAAGCAGCACAGGGAAGGAGGGACTGCAAAATAAGCAAGCCAAGGGTAAGACTGACAATCAGTTGTCCTGCCCAGGGGCCTGCCTGCTTGCCAGGCTCCGAGGATTCTAGTCATTCAGCTCACATGATCACCATATTATGCAAAGTGTTAAACTCATTCTGCAAAACCTAGTTTTTCTAAGTATTCAGACCTGAGAGAAGTCTCCCCCTGTATACTCCCTTCCACTAAGAGGTCATGCCATGATGTTGAGGGTAATGTCCTTGAGAACACCCCCGTCCTAAAGACAATAACAAGATTCATGAGGCCGCCTCTCCTGGCACCCACAATGCTGGCTCCAGGCAGAAGGCCTAAGCACAGCTCTGCAGGGGAAAAACACAGCGGGCCCGGCACTTGACTCTCTAATCCTCAGGCACAACCAGAGGACGCACCTGAGACCATGCCCGGAGTATGGTTGCTTCAACTGAGGTTCCTGAATGGGCTTCGGGGGAAAGGGCACAAACCCTCCAAAACTGTATGACCGGATTCAGGTGCCCTGCTGCACCATGGGTCAGCAAGCATAGGCAGGACATGCACCTAAAGTAATGGCCACACCCTTCCAAAAAATCATGGGCCAAAGTGTCAGAAAAGAGCTTGGAATCTGCCCCAACAGACAGAGAGATTAGGGACTGAGACTCCAAAGCCTCATAATATGTTGTTTTGCCTGTTTTGTATTGGAGTAAACAGACTCGGGCACCTGGGTGACCCAATTGGTTGAGCACTGGACTCTTCGTTTCGGCTCAGGTCATGATCTCAGGATTGTGGGATCGAGCCCTGCATCAGGCTCTGCACTGGGCATGGAGCCTGCTTGGGGATTCTCTCTCTCTCTCTCTACCTCTGCTCCTCCCCCCGCGCTCATGCTCTCTCTCTCTCAAATAAGTAAATAACTTAAAAAAAAAAAAGGAGTAAACTCAGGCTCTGAGACTAGTGTTGGTCTGATGTCATAGCAAGTACATAGGCTTGCTAGGTACCAACTCAGGCCTCAGAACTCAATCTTTACCCATGTTATGCTTTGAGCAAGAACTCCAAAGGACAGACAAATGAGCTTATTAAATACTATCCACTACAAGGAAGATGCTAGGACTGGGGTGAAAAACCTTTACCACAGCCTTTAGCGCTGGGCAGAGCTGAGAAAATCTCACATGTGGTAGGGGTATCCATGTGTCTATTATCCACTGTCACCATTCCATCTGCAGTCAAGCAGAGAAGCTCTTCCAAAGAGAATGTGTTTTCCTTTGTAGGTTTTTTGAATATTTATTCTGTCAGGACTTTGCCTTAGGGTAGGATAAATAAGACTTGAATACAGAAAGGAAAGAAGACTGTCAGATGTGGAAGCAGGGATTACATGGCGTGGATAGTGAGCAGGACCGGTTACTTAATTTGCAGGCCCACTGCCATGTGAAAGTGCAAGGCCCCTTGCTCAAAAACATGAAGAATTTCAAGACATCAGTAGCAGGGCATTACAACCAAGTGTGAGGCCCTTGTGACTGCATGGTTTGCACGCCCATAAAGATGCCCCTGTAGTGGATAGTAGAGTGGGAATGGAGTAGGTCAAATTCTGAAGTGGGGTGCTGGGAAGAATGAGATATGGGCCAGCTCCCCATCGCTCTCCTACTGGACCCTACGCAACCATGGCCCTAGGTCCCTCTGCCTCCCTGGAAAGGGCCCCAAAAGGCCCCCATTGGCATCATGTGGCACAGGAGATAGCCATGTGCAGCCACCTGTTCCAGGTGGGTGCTGTTGGATTTTGGAAATCCTGCTCATACCCAACAGAGGAAGGCAGCTGATGTCATGGCTACTAATGGTTGGTTCCAAGGTTGGGCTGTCTCTTGAGGACTTACTATGCCCAAAAAATCTTGTTGGAAAGCTGCGAAGGATGGGAATAGGACACAGGCTTGGCATACAAATTCCAGCTGTAACTCATGGGACTGGAGTCTGGTAAATCAGCTGCCAGCCTGAAAAAGGGCCCTTTTCTCCATGGGGTTAATTCACTAGAATTAGTGAAGGCCAGGCCCTACCTGTGTCCAGCCCCTTGGGATTTGAGGGGTGTGTCTTGGGGGCCCCACTAGCCAGAGCCCAGAGAAGTCCCTGGGGCTAACAATGACAGTGTTAGACCCAGTGGAAGACAGTCTTTTCCTAAATAAGACAGAGCTGTCCCTTGGGTCTCTGTGTATATGCATACACACATGTGCACACAAACACATACATGTGGTCTGCTCAGAGACTCGTGGTGGACAGTCTAGGGAGGAGCTGGCTGGCATGGCTCTGTAGCTGTGCTTTCAGGCCAAGCGCCAACATTTCTAAAACATAATACCTCCCCCAACACACACACACACACACACACACACACACACACACACACACACACTGGACAGAGAGTGGATTGTGGGAACTCACTGGCCCCAAGTTATGCAGGGTAGCGCACTGGATATGCCTTCCTAGGGTTACTGTGTCTGTTTTATCCTCAGGGTATTAGACCAACAATTCCATAAACACAGCAGAGAAAGCTCTTTGTGCAACCAAAATTGCACAAGGGCCATCTGGCCTTCAGCTTTGCTTTAAGAAACAAAAACCCAGGTCACAAGGTACTAGAAGACAGGAGGTCACTCTCAGCATTGAAGAGTATGCCTCTCATGGTGCTTAGCAGTAATAACAGATATGATAACTATAGTATGTTGGGTGCTCACTGTGTGCCTTGTATTATTTCTTGGGGTCTCAAGGCCACCATGTGAAATGGGTACTCTCTTTATCCCTATTTTGCAAATGAGGAAATGAAGGCCCAGAGTAATGAAACAACTAGCCCAAGTTCTAGTGGATGGTAAAATGAATCGCTTATTTATTCACCTGTCATTGAGCACCTGCTCTGGGCCAGACTCTGTGTGGGGCACAAAATGGACATGGTTGCTACCTCCACAAAGCTCAAGGTCAAGCATACTTTACAGGACAGATCAGGTGTGCATATGTGCATGCATGAGCCTGGCTGTCCTGGGCGGGGCGGGCTCTGTTCTGGGCCACTGTGCCCTTGCTCTCTGGCTAGACAGGAAAAGAGGCACCCCCTCCTCATCCTCCTCTACGTGGACAGAATTCTAAAACCTGAACTCATTTTCAATCACTAATGCTTGCACAAGGCTAGGCAGGTGGTGGGTTCTTCACAAATTGTTGATGCATGAGTGCTGAATGTTGAACGATTGGGGTAATGCAAAATGAGTTTGGGAAATGCGAGGTATCACATTTGGAAATCACCCTCAACCTTGAACTCTCCAACTAGCCAGTCCTGCGATTTTAGCCTTTACCAAAGACATTGAAGGACCATAATGATAAATCATCCCTGTGATCTCTGTAGAACTGAGAACTCCAGAAGGCAGTCTGATGCTGAAAGAAGAGCACAGGTTCTTTGGGGCCCTGGCACTTTCTTTCTGGCTGTGTGAGTTTAGGCACTCATTCACCTGGATGGGCCTCCTTTTTCATCTTCAGAGACAGGACAATAATACTCCTTCCTGGGTGGGGCGCCTTGGTGGCTCAGTGGCTCAGGTCATGATCCTAGGGTCTTGGGATTGAGCCCCACATCAGAATCCCTGCTCCGTGGGGAGCCTGCTTCTCCCTCACCCTCTCTCTCTGCCTGCCACTCCCCCTGCTTATGCTCTCTCTCTCTCTCTGTCAAATAAATACATAAATAAAATCTTAAAAAAAAAAAAATAACCCCCTTCTGGGGTTGTGAGCACAGCACAGGAAATATAAGTGGAGTGTTTGACACAGTGTCTGACACATTTCAGTCATCATGAAATGGTAGTTCCCTTTCCACGGAGCTATTGCCTTTGTCCTCACAGCAAAACCATGACTTAGAATAAACAGCATGAATAAGTAAGTGAAGCAGGTTACACTTAAACCTGACTAAGAAACAGTAATTCTTAGAAATAACAACTTCCTGGTCAATGACCGAAAACTGAAAAAACTTTTGACACAAAGTGTAAACTCCTTTTATAAATGGATACCAATCTCAAAGATGACTGTGAAGGAAAAGCTAGCAATAGTCCACTTAAGAATGAAAAATAAGTTTCTATTGTGTCATCTTATACTTTTTTTTCTTTCCAGGGCAACACTAGGGAGTAGTTAATAATAGAACACATGTCCACTCTTTTTTCATAACTTTGTTGTGACCAAACAAGACATTTCCTGGCCACTGTGGTGGTAGGGCGGGCAAGGGGGCAAATGGGGAAGGGAACCTAGCATTTTTATTCTTTTTGTTTATAATAGCTTCATTGAAATACAGTTTACATGCCATAAAATTCGGTCTTGTAATGTGTACGATTCAGTGGTTTTTGGTATATTCAAGGAGTTGTGCAACCATCAGCACTATCTAATTTTAGAACATTTTCAGTACCTCTGAAAGAAACCCCACACCCATTAGCAGTCCCTCCCCACTCTCTTCCCCCAGCCCCTGGCAACCACTAGCATACTTGCCGTCTCAAAGGATTTGCCTATTCTGGACATTTAATAGAAGCGGAACATATACAATATGTAGTATTTTGTAACTGATTTCTTTCATTTGGCATAATATTTTCAAGGTTCATTCATCTTGTTTTAGCATGTATCACTGCTTCTTTGTGGTTTTTATGGTTGAATAATATACC
The DNA here is from genome assembly GCF_902655055.1 of Lutra lutra. Taxonomy (NCBI): domain Eukaryota; kingdom Metazoa; phylum Chordata; class Mammalia; order Carnivora; family Mustelidae; genus Lutra; species Lutra lutra. The sequence goes on along the minus strand of NC_062282.1, from coordinate 71,685,272 downwards.
ATTGTATGGGTGGACCACATCTTACTTAACTAGTCATCAGTTGCTAGACAATGGGGTTGTTTCTACTTTTCAGCTTTTATGCATAATGATGTTACGAACTTTTGCGTACAAGATTTTGCATGGATATATGTTTTCATTTTTCTTGGGTATATCCGTAGGAGTGGAACTGCTAAGTTTTGAGAAACTCCCTAACTGTTTTCTAAACAGTTAAGTGGCTGCACTGTTTTATAATCCCAACAGCACTGAGTGAGGGTTTCAATTCTCTATATTCCTACCGATACTTGTTATTGTATGTCATTTTAATTTTAACCATCCCAGCGGGTGTTAAGAAGTATCTCATTGTGGTTTCAATTTTCATTTACTTAACAACTAATGATGCTGAACACCTTTTTGTTGAACTTATAGGTCAAATTGAGGAGTGCTGCCATTTTAACAATATTATGCCTTCTGCTTCATGAACAGAACATGACATGTCTTTTCATTTATTTAGGTCTCCTTTAATTTCATTTTTTTTTAAGATTTTATTTATTTAGTGCTCGCTTCGGCAGCACATATACTAAAAAAAAAAGATTTTATTTATTTATTTGTCAGAGAGAGAGAGAGAAAGAGCACAAGCAGAGAGAATAGCAGGCAGAGAGAGAGGCAGGCTCCCCGCTGAGCAAGGAGCCCAAGGTGGGACTCAATCCCAGGACCCTGAGATCATGACCTGAGCGGAAGGCAAATGCTTAACCGACTGAGCCACCCAGGCATCCCTCCTTTAATTTCTTTCAAAGACATTTTTTAGTTTTCAGAGCTTAAGTTGTGCATTAAAAAAAAACTTAACTCCTAGGGTGCCTGGGTGGCTAGTGGGTTAAAGCCTCTGCCTTTGGCTCAAGTCATGGTCTCAGGTCCTGGGATCGAGCCCCACATCGGGCTCTCTGCTCAGCGGGGATCTTGCTTCCCTGTCTCTCTGTCTCTCTCTGCCTGCCTCTGTCCCTACTTGTGATCTCTCTGTCAAATAAATAAATAAAATCTTTAAAAAACAAAAAGCTTAACTCCTGAAGAACTTCTTTAAGTATTTCTTATAAGACAGCACAACTATCAAAATTTCTCCCCATATTTTTTGTTTGTTTTTGGATCTGGGAAGGTCTTTACTTCATTTGTGAAAGATAATTTCGCTAGAAATAATATTCTTGGTTGACATCTTTTTATCTTTCAGCATTTTGAATATGTTATTCCACTGCCTTTTGGCCTCCATTGTTTCCGATGAGAAGTCAAATGTAAAACTTATTAGGATTCCCTTGTATGTGACAAGTCATATTTTTCTTGCTGCTTTTGAAACTTTCCCTTTGTCTTTGGCTCTCAGCAGTTGTACCATAAAGTGTCTGTGTGTGGAACTCTTTTTGTTTCTTTTACTTGAAATTCATTGAGTTTCTGAGCTGTACAGATTAGTTGTTTTCTTCTTCAACCTCTTTCAAAGGAAATTATTTCCTGTGGGGACAGCTTCAGAACTCTCTGTTCTTATGGACTACATGTCCCCCTGGACAAAATCTCTGAACCTTTGCCCCAGAGCTGGTGGTAGGCAAAGTAGCCCTAGGAGAGACACCCTGCTTTATGGCTTGGATCCTGGATGAGGGTGGTACCCTCTGTCTTTTCGGATCGTCTCTCCTGCGTGGAACATCTCCCTTACAAACAATCTGGGACAGGCTGAACCAAGAGATTCTATTGGTTATACTCACCAGGAATCCAGTCTCTACTGCTCAGAGCTCACGGGATCGAGGTGGGTTAAACCTTAAAATGTTTTCATATCCTTTCTTCTCAGATTAGAGATAAAGAAAAGGCAGCCTAGGTGGGGAGGCCTCAGTGGAGAGCTCTGTGGTCACTGAAGGCAGAACCAAAGCAAAAGACCCAGAGGGTTTGAGTGGGATGGTGAGGATGGGAGCGAAGGGACCTGAGGGAAGGAGAAGGGACAGTCAGAGATGGGGCTCTCCCCCTTGCATCCCGGTGCTGGATCTGCAACAGGTCTCTGAGCTCTGCTCTGGGAACATAAATAAAGGGCATGGAGAGGCAATTCTGGAAGGTGCCGCTGTGAATTCACCCTCCAGTCCTGCAAATACACAGCAAAAGCCTCTGGCCTTGGGCTATCTGTGCCCATTGCTGGGGCATGTGGCTCAAGCCTTTCCCAAGAACCTCCATTCTCTCTCCACTGTCACTATACTCCAAATGAGGATCCTTGCTTTTCTTTTGGGCTCCAGAGGCATGCTTAAAACTAGACCGAGATTTTGGATAGGACAGCAGCCCTGCGCTAGCCTTGAACATGAACTGAATTTAGCCTGCCACAAATTCCTGTCCATGCAGAGGCCTGAGGCACCCGCAGCTCCTCTGACCGACACTGCCAAAGTTTTGTTTTGATCAGTACACCATCCTACCTCTTGCACTCTGTGTGAGGCTTCTGCTGCCCACCAGGAGGGGTGGACAAAGTCTGTTTACCCAGAAACTTGGCAGGAGATGTGGGTGAAGTAGCCTCCAGACAAAAGCACACCCAGATCCTGGTGGCCTTTGTCAGAGGAACACAGCTGGGAGGCAACAAGCAAACGGTTTGGAGTGATGCAGATGGTAAACAAACAGGGAAGTGCATTCATACTGCAGCTAAGGAAAACCCTTGAGTGTCCTTTACTTGTTTTCTAGAAAGACCTTTCTGAAAATCTTGCTTCTGTTGGCTGAGCGGAGGCCCGACACCTTCTCCCCTTTGGAATCGGACAGAGAGCTAAGTCTGAGAATGAATGTGGTTAATATTCAGGCTGTCCTGACAGCTGAGCGGCCAGTCCCCATGCCAGCCAGCAGTATTTCCTGGTAGCTTGTAGGCCTGACAGAAAGAATACAGTCTAAGCCTGCCTACTACTCAAAGTTTTTACCTTTGCCAGAGCCCACCCAGGCCTCAGAGGATTCACATCCCTGGGAGCTTCCTTATGCAGTCCCATGTAGTGGCCAACTAGATACTGGCCTTGGTCTGTCTCATCATCCCTCCTTTGCTACTCCCAATGCCTCCCATAAGTGCCCTGATAACAGAGGAGACCCCCTTTTTCCTACCTCATACCTTTGGGCTATGGGTGGAGAATCACTGTGTCCTGCTCTGTCCATGCCCTGACCCCAGGTCCCAGGAAAGATGGTACAAGGCCTCTAGAGGTCCAGCCCCTTTGCTGAAGGCTGTATCAATCTCAAGGGTGTACCCACCAGGAGCTCCACTCATGGGTTCCTAAAGGAGGCAGCCACCTGCTGGAGAGGACAGAAGTCCATGTGATGAAGCAATATGCCTGCCTTGCGCCACTAGGAACCTGTCACAGAAAGCTGGTCCTTAACAAAAAGGCTTTCATGGGGGTGAGGGGAAGCAGTACTCAGCTCAGAAGTGAGTGCCTCATTTTTCCCACCTATGGACTGAAGGGGGTCAGGTCTACCTAATGATGTTCCAAGAGAAAAGTGGGCATGTTTGAGGGGAAGGAGAGCCCATGCCACCAGCCAGGCTCACCCCTATTGCTTGCCCTGTGGCCCTTCTGATAAATCTAGGTCCCCTGGAGAGCAGGACATTTGCTGCCCTCTCTGTTCCTTCAGCCTAGGGCAGGAGGCCTTTGAGTTTTCTCACACGAAGTCCCTTTCTCTTTGGGGTCTGTGGCACCGAAGGGCTATATGGAGAGCCACACTCTTGAGACTGGTCTCACCACTGCAGTAGGTCTCAGCAACAAAGACTCCATATCAGACAGACTGGGGATGCTTGGGGTCCCTTCCTTCCTCACCAGAAGTTTCAGTCCCAATCCATGGAGCCAGATCTCACCAGTCCCTGCTCCCATTCCTGTGCTGCCAGCCTACAGACAACGTAGCTAAGAGGTGCCAGGCACTCCACCCTGCAAGGGAAAATACAGGTTCCTCCAGCTCTGACTCCAGAGACAGAAGAAGGACCTTTCCTTGGATTCTTACCGTCTCTATCCTTGAAGTAAAAAATAACTTGGGTCAAGATAGACCAGCTGGAGCAACAAGATAAATAAGGATAGTATTAGATGGTGACTCATGGAATCAAATAAGTGTGCATGAGTCTGTACTTATATAAAGTAATAATTTTATAAATAAATAAGTGAGAGTGAGAGGGAATCTCTTATGCAGAGAAGAATTCCAATTAATAAATTGGAAAGAATGTAGAAGGAATGTGGGAGATGCAAAATCACCACTAGGCAAACACCACCTGCTACTTGTTTCTGTGAAGGTCCTCAGATGGATGCTAAAACCAGTGGGTAAATGTTTGAGGATAAACAGGATACCTGTACAGTCTCAAAGTCTCTCCCTGAGATATTTATCAATTATGAAGAGGGAAAATAGTGACTTAGGGTGGAGAAACCCAGCAGACACCAACTTAACCAAGTGACCAAGGTTGACATTGCCATTAACAAACTGTACTGTACCGAGGGATACCTAGGTGGGTCAGTTGGCTAAGCGGCTGCCTTCAGCTCAGGTCATGATCCCAGGGTGCTGGGATCGAGTCCCATAACAGGCTCCTTGCTCAGCAGGGAAACTGCTTCTCCCTCTGTGTGCCACTTCCCCTGCTTGTGCTCTCTCTCTGACAAATAAATAAATAAAATCTTAGAAATAGACAAACAAGCTGTATTGACACCATATACCCACCGGTATATGTCCCTGAGGACATATGGCTTCTACGATATTCTGACCAAACAGTATACGAGTTCAATCTTATCATGAGAGAAATCATGCAAATCCACGCCAGGAGACATTCATCAAAATAACTGATAGACTCATAAAAATTGTTAACGTTATGAAAGATAAGGCAAGACTGGGGCACTGTCACAGACTGGAGGAGACTAAGGAGACATGTCAACTAAATACAACATGGGCTTCTGGCTTGGATCCAAACACAGGAAAAGAACATTACTAGAAAAACCAGTGAAATTCAAATACTGTCTGTAGTTTGGTTAATTGTACTTCAACCAACATTGATTTCCTGATTTTGATACATGAATTATGGTTATGTAATTATTAACATTAAGGGAAGCTGGTTGAAAGGTATATATGAATTCCCTGTACTATTTTTAAAAATTTCTCTGTCAAAAATTAAATCAAAATGAAGTTTTTAAAAATGTAATTCTTAGTGACTACACAAGAATAGTAAATTGGACTTCACAAACAACCCCTGAGGAAGGAAACCACCTTATGCACATATATATACACAGACAGATAGATGCATTCACGCAAGTCCCAGCTCAAACACCAGACTCCTGCCTCCTGGCATTCTATGAAAGGCATTTCCATAGCAGAATATGCCATCCTTGGGTTCCTGGCTGAACTTGCCATCCCCGTGGGGGTCAGGTGTTGGTTCAGCTGTCCCAGAGAGTATGTCCTCTGGGAGATCCTGCACAGAGGTGTAAAGCAGAAACAGTTTGATAACAGTTCCTTTACCTGTATCGTGCCAGGTGGGACACAGAGAACCTGTTCAGGGCCCCTGGGCTTGAACCTATGGTTGAACTAGGGCCACTTCTCCCATGGGCACTGGTCAAGTCAGTGTGGGGTCGGAACTATGTCTTATTCTTTGGGTCCTGGAACTTCCTCAGGGGGAAAGGGGCTCAGCCTGCGGCAAGACTCATCACCCATGATACTGGCTGCAACTTGACCTTAGCACAGCTCCCATGATGCCCATGTGTACAGCCAGAGGTAATGGGGTCCTGCCCTACCTCTCCTCACACACTGGCGGATGCTGCCCATTTGCTGGTGCTGGGGACTATAGCATGGCCTCACCGTGTCCTCCCAAAAGCCCAAAGAAGCTATGCACGCTTATGATCCTCATTTTAAAAATTGTAAAAAACAAAACAAAACAAAACAAAAAAACCCCACCCAAACAACATAACACAATATTTACTATCTTAATGGTTTTTAAGTATACAATTCAGTAGAGTTAAATATATCCATATTGTTATTCAATCTCCAGAACTCTTTTCATCCTGCAAATCTAAACTCTATATCATTGACCTATATAACTCTCATTCCCCCCTGCCCCTAGTAACTACTTCTTTCTGTTTCTATGAGTTTGACGACTCTTTTTATTTCATGTAAGTGAAATCACACAGTTTTTGTCTTTTTGTTACTGGCTTATTTCACTTAGCATAATGTCCTCAAAGTTCATCTGTATTTTAGCATGTGTCAGAATTTCCCTCCTTTGTAAGGCTGAATAATATTCCAATATATCTATATGCCACATTTTCTTTATCTATTAATCCATTGATGGACATCTGGGATGATTTTACCTTTCGGCTGTTGTGTATAATGTTGCTATGAACATAAACATACAAATATTTATTTGAGACTTTGCTTTCAATTCTTGTGTATCTATGCCTAGAAGTGATATTGCTGGATTCAACGGAATTCTTCTTCTAAATTCTTGAGGAACCGCCATACTGTTTTTCACAGTGGCTACACCTTTTTACACTCCTACCAGCAGTGTACAGGGGGTCCCCTTTCTCTACATCCTTGCCAACACTTGTTATTTTCTGTATTTTTTTGATAGGAGCCATCCTAATGGATGTGAGGGGACATCTCATTGTGTTTTTTATTTATATTTCCTTCATGATTAGTCATATTGAGCCTATTTTCATACACTTGGATCCCCTCTTACAGTTAAGGAAACTGAGGCTTTTAGCAGTGATGTAACCTGCTGAAGTGAGCCAAGAGGCTAGGGGTGGGATCAGAACTGGCCCTCCAGTCTGACTCCAGAACTTCTCCCTGGGCCACCATCTCTCTGGGGAGAGCCACCTCCCCCTACTTACCCTGGTGCTTCTCCCCTTCTTCCTCCCAAACAGCAGCACCCATTTGTCTCTTATTTTATCCCACAACCCAAAAAGGAAGCAAAGAAGGGAAAGGCTGCTGAAAAAAGCAAACCATTTTGCATTAGTGTGAACATGTGATGATATGCGGCCCCAGGGGTGCTCACAGGATACTATGAGCAGAGCACAACAGGGAGAGCTATGGCCTTGGAGGCCAACAGCTACCCCACTCTTCACCCTGACGTGAATGACACCAGCAAGGAAGGGAAAAGAGACAGGTCAAACCAGTTGTTGGGGGGTGCTGTGGCTACTAGGGCTAGCTCCAGTTCAAGCTCCGATGAGACTTCCAGGAATTGAGTTGGAGGGAATTGCCCCCAATCTTAGATGCACCAGGAACAAGCTGTGGGCAAAGGATGGGCACAGACTAGAAGCCCCTGCTAGGGGATCAACACCAGAGAATCAGGGTCAATTCACAGCCCAAGGTAGCTGTGGTGCCAATGCTGGGGGGATCCAGAGGTAGTCCACAGGCTGAGCCCACTTTTCACAGGTCCTATAGACTCTGTAGTCACCACTCCTAGCTGGCCACCAGGCTCTTGCCAAGGAAACTCCTGCAGATTCCTCACTGGTCTTGTTGTTTTTCATAGCAGCTAGAGTAAGCCTCTGCCAACTATGGCCATGTTACCCCTTGCTTAGAACCCTTATTATTTCCTTATTTCCTCACTCTCCTCAGAGTAAAATCAATTCCTCAACATTCCTGCAATGCCCACTGCAATGCCCACTAGGCATTTCTAGCCACATCTGCCATTCCCTGAACACTAGATATCTGGATCTATGGGCATTCCAACCACAGAATCTGCCATGTTCTTTGCTTGGACAAGGTCTACTCATATTTCCAGATTCAGGTCAAATTTTTTCTCTTCTTCTTGGAGTATTTCCTCACCTTGCGATCCCTACAGAGAGGGTAATATATATTGTCCCAGGTCACACAGCAAGCCAGCCAGAATTTGAATTCAGGCTCCAGAACTCAATTAGCAAGCAGGATGGAAGTTAGCCCCCGTCTATAACGTGGCAGTGTGCCCCATGGGCATCTGAGCTTTGAGAGCAGGACCCAAACCCCAGATGTCTACAGTCTGGTGCCCGCACAAGGCCAGTTGTGGTGCCTGACAATTGCCACATTGGGAAAAGAAATAAGGGCTACGAGGGACCACACTCGGGTTTTTCTTGGGAGGAACATAGAGTGGGGGAAAAGAAACTGAGAAACTTCTACTTTCCTGATAAGGAAAAGCAGGAAACTAGTTTAGGTATACCCTCCTCAAATGGACCCAGCATCTCATGGCCCTTACTAGATGCAAAACAAGAAGTATAGGGGAGGAAGTGTGTGTGTAGCCTGACTCCCGAAACTTAGAAAACTTGCCACCAAACCACTTAGAATCCCAAGGGGCTAATGGCATAATCTGAAACCCCTGTCCACCACTGGATCCTGTGCTCAAAGGGGTCTGAGTGAGTCGGTCTGCTTATCAGTAGTACATTGGGGCTGGGTTTATGGCTCCTATGGCCCCCTGAACCCAGTCACCATCAGGAGGGCCTCTGCTCCTTTTCAAAGAAATTGGAGCCCCAAGAAAGGACCTCAAGCCTCACCAAAAGGTGGATGGCAGAACAGTAGACCCCCTGCTGCTTGGAGAAGTCTGTGGCCAGGAAACAGGTCAGACCTGCCTATCGCACACCGGGCAGCAAGGCTCTTTGTGTCTGCACTTGGGCTCAGCAGAGATCCCCAGACTCCTCCTCATGTGGGGAGCAGGAACTTGACAGGGACTCTACATCGGAGCAGTTGGGACAGGCCTCTTGGGAAACAATTTCCTCTGTTGTGAAACTCATAAAGGAAAAGACAGTTGGTGACAACAGTCCTTGCGCCATCTCCTCCAACCCATCATGAATAAGCCTCACAGAAGTCCTGCTCTTGTGGGTGGCCCACACATGTTAGACGGCTCACCCAGGTTGCTCGCCAGCCACTCAGGTTTGAGGTAAAGCGGGGAACGCTCACCCAGGGACTGCCAGGGAGTCTCCAGGGGTCTGAAGCAGATGGAGAGTCATTCACATACCCACCTCGGTCACGATGGTGGTCAGGTAGATGTCCTGGCTGAACTCCCAGCCATCCACGCAGCTCTCCTGCTCCAGCTGCTCCAGGTCCACATCGCGCCCCGGCTCCAGCCCGAGCGCCGAGAAGTTGGCGATCGCCGCCAGCCGGTAGCGCCGGCAGCTGTGAGGCACCTCGCGGCCGTCCAGCAGCCGCAGCGGGATACTGTGGTTGCGCCACGCGCGGCTCAGGTTCGCGGTGTCCGGCACCCGGCAGCGGTGCTCCGGAGCGGCGGCCAGGAACACGACAGACATTCCATTGAAGCCGTTGGGGATGATGCTGGCGCTGAGCAGGAAGAAGATGAGGCGCTGGAAGGGCCCCCACTCGCCCAGGAAGGTGGTCACCTCGTCGTAGTCCCGCATGCTGCCCACCGCGGCTCCGCCGCTGCAACAAGGGGTGCTGAGAGCGGCCCCCGGACAGAGTCGCGCGGTCGAGGGCTTGCCCGGAGCGTTCCCGGCGGCCAGACAGCCTGCGGGAGACTGGGGCGCACGGCCGGGTAAGCGTCCCGGGGAAACAGGCTGCGGGCGTTCGAACGCTCCCGGGAGCGAGGCGCAAAGCTGGAAGCCACTGTAGGTTCTCGGGACCACACCCCCATCCCCGCAGGGGCGGGGAGGAAAAGGGAGGGGAGGGGAGGGGAGGGAGCCAGCGCCGCGGGGGTGGGGCTCCCAGCCGGCTTCGCCTCATGCTCCGCCCCTCTGCCCCTGCGACCCTTTTGCCGAGCCTGACCCGGCCGGGGGTGTAGCCTGCCTGAGGCAATGGAAGCTCGGCTCCCGCGCACCACGCGTCGCCCGCGACCCCAAATGCTGAGTCCCAGACCCAAGCCGCCGTATTGGGTCCCACAGGGGAGAGCGTCGCCCCAGGCCTCGCCCGGGACAGGGGTCTCTCCCTGGCCCTTCCAATACGAAGTCTGAGTTCAGGGGGCCTCCAGCGGAGCGCGGGCGGGCGAGTCCGTGGAGTCGGAGCTCCTGGCAAGCCTCTGCAGATGCAGGGGTGACGGGAGTGCGACCTCTGCGCTGGCACGCACGCGGCTCAGGTGGCCGGCGCCAGGCGCCAGGCGCCAGGGCGCTCACTCCCCACAGTCGGAGGAGGGCTGGGCTCAGTCACCCAAGCGGCGCCTCTCGGGGAAAATGTCTTCGGGGTAGCCCGGAGCCTCACCTTTAGAAAAGGGGAAAACAAGCCCAGAGCCCAGAAGGGATGAGCAAGGTCACGCGGCGTCAGTGACAGGCTCTGACGGAGGGAGGTGGGGGCAGGGGCCACCGGGTCGTCCCATGATCCCGCCGGGGCCTCTACAGAGGACTTGCACACGGAGCCTGGCCGTTAGAGCACAGTCATGGTGGTTCTCCTCTCACCACTTCTGGGGTCTGATTTGGATCTCTTCATTGTCCCCATGCCCCAGGGTTCTTTACTGGGGCTGACTGCCAGAGTTTTCTTGGACTGGAAGGCCTCTGGGTTGCAAAAGGCACTACCCACCCTCTGGGAAGCGGGGGTGGCGGGGAGGAGAAGGTCCAGTTTGGCTAGATCTGGCAGGGAAACCAGAGCAGGGACCACACATTGCTCAGTGCCCAGGCTTAGGGCCCTCTGCTATTGCGTGAGCTAGCCAGAGACTGTGCTCTGCGTCCTGGAGTTCATGAGGCAATCAGATGAGATTGGCAGGTGTTTCGAGATTGTGTACAAGGGTGTTTGCTTCTCCAGGCCCCGGTTAGGAGACTGAGGGACGTTTCTGCCTTGGTTTTCATAGCTTGCAGTCTGATGCCTCCACTTAAGCTGGCTTCTCACCCACCTGGAACCTGTTTTCTGTGATAAGACCATATGTCTGGGGTGCCTGGGTGGCTCAGTCCTTAAGCGTCTGGGGTCATGATCCCTGGGTCCTGTGATCAAGACGCCATCAGGCTTCTGGGAGGGTGGGGAGGGGAGGGGAGGGGATGCCTGCTTCTCCCTCTTCCACTCCCCCTGCCTGTGCTCCCTCTCTTGCCATGTCTCTCTCTGTCAAATAAATAAATAAAATCTTTTTAAAAAAGGAAAAAGACCATATGTCCTTCTGCACCAGGACAGGTCTGATTTATGCCTGTTAGTCATGTGAAATTATTAATAGCACATCTCTTTACTTTAAAAAGTATCCTTGGGGCACCTGGGTGCCACAGTTGGTTGGGTACACAACTCTTGATTTTTAGCTCAGGTAATGATATCAGGGTGTTGGGATTGCATGAGACACTCCCCCACCCCCCAAGAGCTTCACACTCAGTGGGGAGTTTGCTTTGGGATTCTCTCTCCTCCTGCCCTCCTCACTCCCCTGCAGAAATAAATAAAGAAATCTTTTTAAAAATTTCCTTTAAACAATAATCTATGTCATCGTTGTCTTACTTACCTTGAATTTCATCCTTCCCTTTTCTCCCAAAAGAAAAGCAAAGTCTGAGATAAAAATTTATGTGGAGATAGCTAATTTCGAGTAGTGATCCTAGGAAAAGGAAGTGAGGGGCTAGGAAGAGTGAACAGGGAAGGTAAGGCCAGCAAAGACTGTGTAACTGAGCAGGTTATTGGAACCCGGGTCAGTAATTATGTTATGCTGAAATGTATTAGATCCTAAAGCCAAAGGAAAAAATTAATAATATTGATCCTATCTTTACTTCAAATTTTGATATTGTTGATCATGGATTTTTATATAGACCCATGGATTTTTAGGACCCTGAAATCATGACCTGAGCCAAAGGCAGACCTTTAACTGACTGAGCCACCCAGGTGCCCCTAGAGATACTTTTTTTTTTTTTTTTTTACAACAATGAAGGAAAAGTGTTACCGGCATTCGGTAGGCAGAGGCCAGCAATCTATGAAACATCCTAAAATGCACAGGACAGCCCCCCACTACAAACAAAAATTATCTGGCCCAAAACTTCAAAAGTGCCAAAGTCAAGAAACCCCAATTATGGCACATAGAATGTATGGTGATTATAAGGATCATGGAGTTGAATGGCTTTTGTTAAGTGCTTTAGAGGCTTGAAGAAAGAAAATGATAGGCCCAGGGTGCCCGGGTGGCTCATTTGGCTAAGTGACCCACTCTTGGCTTCAGCTCAGGTTGTAATTTCAGGATTCTCTCTCTCTCTCTCTGCCCCTCCTCCTGCTCTCTTTCTCTCTCAGATATGTGCTCTCTCTCTCTCTCTCTCTCAAATAAATAAATAAAAGCTTAAAAAAAACCACACACACACAGAGAAAATGATAGGCCCAGGTCAGCCATCTGTAAACTGAAGGCACACTGTGTTAAGCCTGGAAACCTCCATGGCAGCTCTTAACAAGGCCCTCATTCCCTGTGGCCTCAGGGAAGATTGTACTGGAAATCAAATCCAGGATTTAACTGATTTAACTATAAGAGTAGGACAGCTACATAAAAAGACTGCATGCACAGCTTTTTTTTTTTTTTTTTTTTAAGAGAGAGAGCTTGAGAGCATGACAGCATGAGTGGGTGGGGGGTGGGAGAGGCTGAGGGAAAGGGAGAGGGAGAACCTTAAGCAGGCTCCACACCTGGCAAGGAGCCCAACACGGGGTTTCGCTGAATCTCATCACCCTGAGATCACAATCTGAACAGAAATTGCTCAGTTGGTTGCTGGGGCACCTGGGTGGCTCAGTCATTGGACACCTGCCTTTGCCTCAGGTCATGATCTCAGGGTTCTGGGGATCAAGCCCTGCGTGGGGCTCCTTGCTCAGCGGGAATCCTGCTTCTCCCTCTCCCACTCCCCCCACCTGTGTTCCCTCTCTCACTGTCTCTCTCTGTGTCAAATAAGTAAATAAAATCTTTAAAAAGGGGGGTGGTTGGTTGCTTAACAACTGAGTCACCCATACACCTCTGCATGCACAGGTCTGATAGGTGTTCTCTGACAAAGTCATGCCCCTAATAGGAAATGCATAGAATCCTGAAAAATCCTGAAATTTCTAAACAGAAACACTTGGTAAATTAATGTGGGCATTTTGAATTCCTGGATTCTCTTAAACCTTCAAGTTCAGCAGCAGCTGCAGCAGCAGCAGCAGCTCTCTTCTTCTTCCTATATGAGAGTAACCTCTCCTTGATGGGAATCCCTGCTAAGACTCCTCTAGAGGCAAGTGGCTCCAAAGATGATGCTTATCTTCCTCAAGATCCTCCCCTGCCCACCCTCCACCACTGCCTCCAGACCAACAACTATGGTGAAGTCTCAGCACAATCCAGGTGGGGAAATATAGACCCTGATCCACAGGGAAGTGGCATACTCATTGGGGAAAGAGAAAAGAAAAGAAAAAGAAAGGAAAGGAAAGGAAAGGAAAGGAAAGGAAAGGAAAGGAAAGGAAAGGAAAGGAAAGGAAAGGAAAGGAAAACGAAAAGAAAAACAAGCCCTATGTTTTGGTAGGAACATGAGTAACATGTGGGACTTTATTGACGTAGGAGCACTCTATCATAATGCTGGGTTTAACATCGAAGCAAGGATACAGAAAAACATATCCATTTGCTTCTGAGATGGCTCTTTGGACACAATTATGGCCTACTGAAAGAAGCTGGAGATGCCAGAACTTTCTTGACCGATTATGAAAGGAGTAGGAAGGCTCAGGGGAGTGAGAGTGTTAGATTGTATTTATCATGCCAGACCAGAGAACATAACACCATATTGCATTCCCAAGGCACGTCCTGAGGATACTCCCTTCTCTAAGGCAATACAAAATACACAGGTGAGGATTCCTAGTGTCAGTGAGGATAAGATTCTAGAATAGCAGAGGCTAGATGGCGACACAATCATCAGAGGCAGGGTGGAGGTTGTTACAAGACCAAAATAGCAACCAGCATGCTTGGTCTTAAAGCCATGTGGTGGTGATGGCTAATCGACCACGGTGTTCCTAGGAGTTAAGTGAATGGGCAGATGACCAAGTGTTACTTGACTTGTATAACAAACTCACCCCCAAAAGCAAAAACTAAGAAGCAGAAGGCTGATGGATGCTACCACAATGGGAAAGAGTATTTTCTCATTAATTTCCCAGATGTAGGCCAGTTCATAGGCTCAGAGCCTATTGATTGAAAAGGAGGCCAAGTCTCCTATAATGCCAAAAGTATATATGACAATTATTTCTCTAATCTCTTCCCACAAGGGATCCGCGGTCTGCTCAAGCTGCCATAACAACAAAGCACAGACTGGTAGGTTTAAACAATAGAAATTTATTTCTCATGTCTGGAGGCTGGAAAGTCCGAGATCAAGGTGCTGGCAGATTCAGTTTCTCATGAGAGTCTTCTTCCTGGTTTGTAGACAGCCACTTTGTTATGGGCTCCCTCATGTGTCTTCTTCTAAAGGCACTACTCTCATTATAAGGGCCCCACTCTCATGATCTCATCTAAACATAATTAGTCCCCAAAAACCTCATCTCCAAATATGATTGAGGGTTAGGGCTTCCACATATGAATTTGGGGGAGACACAGTTCAGTCTATAGTGGTGATCCTTTACCAGAACAACTCTGGCCTGGGAAAAGGGAAAGTCCTAGACTTTTCTGGAGCTGTTGGATTCAGAGTATGAGCCAGCCTTGCTCCCAGGGTTTGGGAAACCCCATCATGGTCCCCCAGTTAGACTGGAGGCTCATGAAAGCCAGGTAGTTAATGGAGTTCTCATTCAAACAGGTCTAATGGATTTAAAGATCCATACTGTAGCAGTGCCTAAGTGTATACCTTGTCCCTAAGTGCATAGCTGGGATAGCTAGGTTCTATCAAGAACTTAATATTTACTCTCTGCTCTATTAAATAAGAGCCATTATGGTAGGTAGGGACAAATACAAACCTCTAACATGCCCACATTTTTGACCATTTTATTAAATCAGAAGTAATACCATATCCTGGGAGGAATTGTGAGAGTAGCACCAACATCATGGATTTTCTCTTCAAAATCCTTCAGTAAGGAGAATCAAAAGTGATTTGCTGTTCTGTGGGATGGATAACAGTACATATTCACTTTTCCAAATATTTTATTTATTTATTTATTTGAGAGAGAAAGAGAAAGGGAGAGAGTACAAGTAGGGGGAGCAGCAGAGGCAGAGGGAGAAGCCGACAACCCACTGAGCCTGATGTGGAGCTCAATCCTAGGACCCTGGGATCATGACCTGAGCCAAAGGCAGACGCTTAACCAACTGAGTCACCCAGGCACTCCCATATTCACTTTCTTGCCCCTGGGCTATGTCAATTCTCCTATTCTCTGTCACAATATAGTACTTAGTGACTGGCTACCTTGATATTCCCTAAAACATCATGATAGCCATTGTATTGATGACATAATGCTAATAGGACTTAATAAGCAAGAATAAACAAGTGCTCTAGATGTCCTAGTAAGACATACACATGCTAATAGCTTCAGCAATTTGTTTCAAAATAATATGGCAAGTTACCAGAGGACCAGTAATGTGGAGTATGCCACGCGATTCCCCGTAAGAGAAAGTCAAGTCGTTGTACCCTGTCCCCTCCACTAGTAATAAAGTCATAGGGCTTGATGAGAATACTACTCTGACCCATTTATTGGGTGCCTTGGAAGGCTCCCAGTTGTGGGTGAAGCCCAGAGCAAGAGAGAGCTTTACACTGTGTCCAACTATAGTACAAGGTTCCCTGCCATTTGGTTCACATGATCCAGCAAAATCAGTGGTGCTTGGTGATAAGAATGCGGGGTGGTCTCTGATAAGCTGTAATAAAAGAATTTCAGAACAGATCTCTAGAGTTCCAGAGCAAGGTCATGTCTTCTGTAGGAGAGAGCTATTTTTCTTTTGAAAAGCAGATATTTGGGGGCAACTGGGTGGCTCAGTTGGCTAAGTGTCTGCCTTCTTTTTTTTTTTTTTTTAAGATTTTATTTATTTATTTGTTTGTTTGTTTTTAAAGATTTTATTTATTTATTTATTTGACAGAGAGAGAGAGCACAAGCAGGCAGAGAGGCAGGCAGAGGCAGAGAGAGAAGCAGGCTCCCCACTGAGCAAGGAGCCCGATGCGGGGCTTGATCTCAGGACTCGGAGATCATGACCTGAGCTGAAGGTAGCGGCTTAACCCACTGAGCCACCCAGGCGCCCCTATTTATTTATTTATTTGAGAGAGAGAGAGAGAATGAGAGAGAGAGCATGAGAAGAGAAAGGTCAGTGGGAGAAGCAGACTCACTGCTGAGCAGGGAGCCTGATGTGGGACTTGATCCTGGGACTCCAGGATCACGACCCTGAGCCGAAGGAAGTTGCTTAACCAACTGAGCCACAAAGGCACCCTAAATGTCTGCCTTCTGCTCAGGTCATGATCTCCTTGGTTGGAGCCCTTTGACGGGTTCCCTGCTTAGCGAGGAGTCTGCTTCTCCTTTTCCCTCTGCCCCTCTCTCTGCTTGTGTTCTTTCTGTCTCTCAAATAAATAAATAAAATCTTTTTTAAAAATATCTCTAGGCATCAGAAAAGTCCACTGGAGTGGAGGAGGGTTATATTACCCCTGGTTCAAAAACACTGACGCCAGTCAACGATTCACTTTCCACTTACCTCTCTTTCTTATCTTCCATGAATGGGAGTTTTGCCACCCAGTAGTACCAGGGGTCATTACCAGCCTACTTACTAACAGTAATGGGCTCCTTAACACTGTTTGAAAGGAGAGTGTTCCAGTTGTAGAATCCCTCCCTTCAAAATCAGTCTTGCATCTGGGAATGGACCTACGGAAACAAGAGTAAGGGACTGAAGAGAGTGAAACAGAGAAGAAAAGCTACAAGGTGCAGCATAGGGTTGTCCCAGTTGTGGGAGACTGGAGGACAGCGTCTCAGAAATATCCATCTCAGGCTCAGAAGTAGGCAACATTTATCCATAGGTTTCGATCCCTCCTGGGCTCAGGGGTGCTGCTTTGGGTGTTAACTTCCCCACACTTTCAGATGGCACACGTGTGAGTGTTGAGCAGATTTCTGTATGTATTCCATGCCTCAGGCTCCGAGACGCCCAAGAGCAGCAAGTGGGAAGTGAGCAATGCATTGAGACTGGGCCAGTTTGGACATCTGTGGCTGCCGTAAGGCCTGGACAGACTGAAGCAGCGAGGGGGAGGTGTCATATTCCGTCATCCAAGTTGTGTATGAGCCGGGAGGACACAGCCTGTGCTGCTCTTCACTGGGTGCTGCTTGGGAGTGTGAGGGAGGCAGGCCCCCGGCAGCCTCGCTGATAAGATGAACTCCTGCTTCTGCTCCTTCTGGCCAAGAGGGTCTGCAGTGGACAAATATGGCTTCATGGGCTACCTCTGGGCACCGGAACAATCCGATCCAGCTCAGACCCTTCCCCTGTGAGCACTAACCAGGAGTGGAGGAAGGCCGAGGAATGAGTTTGGAAAGGTTGGCAGAGGCTGCACTGTGCTCGACCTTAAACATTCTTGTTACTTGGTGTTAGATTTAATTCTGAGGCCAAGGAAAGTCCAAGCAAAACCTGAGATTTGTGTTTTAGAAAGTTCCCTCTGGTGGCCAAATTGAGAATGCAGGGAAGGGAGCTAGGATGTAAGCAGAAAACACCAGGGAGACTGTTTCAGGGGTTGGAGAGGGTGATGGGGGTGGCGGCCAAGGGAGAGATGGATTCTGGAACTCTGAAGGTGGTGGCAGGACAGGTCTTGACGACCCGCTGGATGTGGGTAAAAGGAGGGAGAGGAGGAAGGGAAGATGCCTGATCTGGGGTGTTGTCTCTGTCTAAAATGGAAGCATAGGAGTAAAAGTAGGTTTGAGAGAAGATGGTGAGATGGGTTTGGGATGTTTTGAGTTTGAGGTGTCCTTGGGACATCCGGGTAGACATGCACAGCCAGTCAGAGGTCTGGGCTGGAGATACCTACTTGGGAGTGTTCATGATGGCAGAGGTCCCGTCACAAGGGACTTGTGCCTGGCTGCAAGCAGACTCAGAGAAGTGATGGGAGAGCTGGGCATCTGGCAGGGATAAGTGGAAATCTGCCAGGGAGGTGGCTCTGGGTGCTGGGAAGTAAACAAACCTAAGTGGAGTCCGAGCAGGACAGTTGCTTTCAGATCGATCCTAGAGGAAGAACTCCCCCTTGCCTGGGCTAGGCTGTCCTTTGTTCTCTGTCGTCCCAGACCAAACGCTGTGCTCGAGGTGGGACTACAAAAGGATGGCAGGGGCAGTTTGGAAGGGGTCTGGCTATTACACAGCCCAAACAACCCAAGCCATTGTAGATAATGAGCTTCTGGAGAGGACGGGTGGAGTTGGGCCAGAGCTTTGTGGTAGTGGGTGCCTCAGGGACAGTCAGGAGAGGGGCAGGAACAGAGGATGAGGAAGCATGACCTGAGGACCTGGGGGCAAGAGACTGCTCCCCGCCCAGGAATCTCTCTGTGAGTGATGAGGGTGGCTCCAGCGGTCAAAGCAAGAACCCTGGGAGCTGGAGGGGGCCATTCCCAGCTCTCTCTCAGTAGCGCCAAGAACCACTGAGGAGCTGGTGAGCAGCCAACAGCTGTTTAGCATAAATCATGACCTGACCCCAGAAAGAGGCATGGGGTTTGGTTCATGCATGCCACAATTTATGATGAGATGTTGTGGACACCAGCCTCATCTACACTCAGACCCAAAACTTCAGGGGTCACCTTGGTTCAGCCCAACTTGTATCATTTCATGCTCCATGGAGGGTTGGAATCTTAGCCCTGGGTGAGGAGAAGATGAGTCTGAAGCCTGCACTCTGGCCTTCTGGAGACCTACCAAGCAGAGACAGATTAGCACCCTTCAGAAGTAACCTAGTTGGAGTCACCAGATCATTAGTAGGGCAGGCAATGTTCTCCAGGGCAGATGAGTACTTGCAGTTGTCCTACGTGCCCTTGTCATCAAGATTAGCTTCAGTATGTGACACTGGCAAGTTTCTCAACATTTCTCAGCTCATCCATAAAATGTGGAGAATAACTTCCTTTCAGATTGATGTAAATGAGGATTAAGGAAGAATAATATCAGTTCACCAAGGACTCTGGGTTGAAGGCCTGAGACACATCAGCTCCTGTGAGAGCTATTATCCAGCCCACTTATCTTTCTCTAAGTCTGTGGCTGTGCCCTAGCTGCCCATGAAAACATGCCCGTAGGCCAAGAGTGCCCTGGACAACCGCTGAGTGTCCTTCTACTGCTGCCTTTCTTGGTGCAGATGTGTGTGGGCAGAAGTACGTCAACCTCTGAGCTTGGCTACCAAGTCCAATTGCGGAGACAGACTCCTCAACCTGGTCAGTCAGGTTTCTGAGCCTGCATGGCTATGGCCAACTCCAGACCCTGCAGGAATAGGTGGGGCTTCTGGCAGCCTCTCCTGGGATTTCTGGCCACTGCCTTCAACCACAAGTGGTTGCAAATCATTTGTTAGATAGGAGCAAAGAAGAAATTTGATTTCTGTGGGGACTCAAATAGAATTTCCCTGTCTTGGTAGAGAGGGCACAGGAGGATAGCCCTTGCTTGTTAGAAAGGCCCCTTTATTACCCTCAATCCTATTTAGACTTCCACCTCCACTGAGAGGTGCCGAAGAATAGCGTATGGAAAAATACTGAATATTATGTGAGAAAATGATAAATCAGGAAATTATCCAGAGTTGTGGAGACGAGTCAGGGGATGGCTGGGGTCCAATGGCAAAAAGCTGTTACCCCTGGGTAAGAGTGTACAGCCCAAGAGGGAGCCCAGAGTGTAGGTAAGCTAGGCAGGGAGACCCAGAGGCCAAGGAGGGGGCAGGGTGCTCCCCAGGTGGGCAGAGGGACTCTGGGCCCCCAGCCTAATCATCTGGGCATCACAGTGCTGGTCACAACATCCCCCAACTTAGTTGTTCATTGGCTATGAGCTCAGAGCCAGACTATTGTGCCCCCTGGAGTGGCTCAGTCCTTAGACTGGAAGGGAGGGCTGGCATGAAGTGACATTTCTCTTGCCCTTAGCCCTTTCTTTGGATCTCAAGGATAAAGGTGGGGCAAACAAAGCTTGTTACACAGAGAACTAAAACAAAGGACTCCATTTTCATTTCAAGCTCCTTGGAGGGTCCAGGAAGGCTGTAGGAGGCTGTAGGAGAGGTTGATGAGCTCTAATTAAACTTAGAGGTCAGCATGACTGCAGTCAAGACATGAGGCAGGGATGTCAGCAGGGATTGGCAGGGGCTGCACTCGTGTGACCTTGTGTGCTGGGTTTGGGAGTTTAGACTCTGTCCTAAGACCAATGGGGAGCTATGGAAGCTTTAATAGACAAGAGTGATGTAATCAAAATTGCATTTTAAAAAGCTCCCTTTGCTGTTGTGTGGAGAAAGGATTGAGTGACCAGACAAAAGACAGAAAGGTTAAGCAGGAGGCTATTACAGCACCCAGGCAAGAGAATGTGGGGGCCTGGACGGTAGCTGGAGCTATGAAGGCAGAGGGAAATGGGCTAGTTAGGGATTAGTTAGAGATGAATGCAGTCATGCCTACTAACTGGTCTCCCTGCTTCCACCTTTGCCCCTTACAGTCTATTCTTCATAGAGTAGCCAGAGTGATCCTGGTTAAAACATAAAAGTCCAGGTCAGGCCACTCCTCTGGCTTCTCATCTCAGAATAAGAGCCGAAGTCCTTCCTATAGCTTATAGGGTCAACCAGAGTCAGCTTTACTGCCCCCACATCTGTCTGGCCTCATCTACCCCTCCTAGGCATATCACTCACACTAATCCAGTCATTTCTTCACTGTTCTTAGGACATGGCAAGCACACACCTCCTCACCCTGCCCCCACACAGCAGTATTTCCTGCTCCCTCTGCCTGCAATGCAATTTCCCTGGTTACCCACACAGATGATCCCTTATCACCTCAGGTCTTTGCTTAAACGTCACCTTAACTGTACAATCTTTCTCAATTTCCTATACAAAGGGATCACTAATTCTCTACTGTAATATCTGATTTATTTCTTTTATGGCAGTGCTTATAATCTGTACTTACTTTATATTTGTTCAAAATGTTTTCCACAGATGAAGCACAATGCCTGAAACATAGTAGATTCTTAGCAAATAATTAGTTGAATGAATGAGTTGAGACTAAGGATGCCAGAGGGAGGCTGAGGATATAAGAGGGATATAGCTGTCCTCTAGGCCTTGCCTTCACAGCGAGTTTTAGGAAGTACGCCAGCAGAAACAAGTACAGCAAAGTATTTTGTACAACAAAGTACAAAGGAAGATGATGGGAGGCATGGAGGCCTAGAACTTGTGTGTGTGTGTGTGTGTGTGTGTGTGTGTGTGTGTATAGAGGAAGGGGTGTGGAGTACTTCTCTTAGCAGCCTAGGTCTGGGTAGGATAGACGCAGGTCTGATCCAAGCTCTGACAAAGGAGATAACAGGTTGTGCCCAGAAGCATGGGGTAGGTATGGAAGGGTGTGGATGGGAATTACTTACTCTGCCTGGGGATGCATGGACCAAGGCTTTGTTCTAAGGGAGTGGATGATGGGGGCAGTGGAGTTGGGCCTTGGAGGGTGAGTAGAAGTTTGCTGGATGGAGGAGAAAGAATAAAGACATTTTGAGTTTGAGGGAAGATCTGAGAGGTATGAAAAGGCAGGATGGTCTGATGTAGCAGAGGAAATGAGACCAAGCAGTCAGCAACATGAGTCAGAGAGGCTTGAAAGGCTAGGCCTACAACTGATAGATCAGGGACTCTATCCTGAGGGCTCTGGGGGCCTTGAAGGGGTCCCCGAAACAAGGGAGTGGGAGAATGCTCCAGCTGCCCTGAAATAGATCCCAGAAATGGTTAGGAAGCAGTACCCCAGACACAGTGATGGGCAGGATGTGATGGTTGGGTGAGGGTGCAGATGATACCCAAATCTCTGGTTTGAAGGTCTCTGAGGTGAGGACCTGAGAGAGGGGCAGGTTTGGATCAGTAATGAGCCCTGGGTCTGGGCCAGGTGGACTGGGGCACTCTGAATTGGGGATCCTGAACCTGTGTCTCCTCCTGAGAGACTGCTGCCCTGTCTCAGAACTGGGACCCTGGGTCACAGAAAACTTGTGACGCAGTCACTCTCTGTGTATCCCGGGATTAAGGCTAGCCCAAGTGCCTGGTGGATCTACAGCGGCGGGTGGGAGTGGGGAGCCGAGCCTGCGAGTTTGATCCTCGCTAAGCCGTGGGCGCCCGCGTTCCTGTGGCTCAGGTATTTATTTTTCCGCTTGCTCCTGCGCCTAATGGCTTCCCTGGCTGCCTGTCATCCCTTCTGCTCCCGCCTGGGACGGGGTGGGGCCCGGACCTTGTCCGCGGGCGAGGCTGGGTGGGAAGGAAAAGGCAGAAGCCTCCACCACCCCACTCGACTCCCGCGGGGCCTTAGAGGGCGAGAGTGAGAGGGTGCGAGAGCGTGTGTGCGCAAGCGCGGCGCCGCGGCCGGGAGGGATACTCAGTCCGCTACAGGCTCGGCCTCCCTGCTCACCGTCTGACCCCTCGCGAAGCAGAAGGAGACACAGGTGGGGCGGCGACCGAGGTCATCCGCAGGACCCGGGCCTTGGACTCCAGCCCTTTTTCTTCTCGCCTCACTTGTCAAGGGACACCTGCCCGCTGCCCCGGCCTCTGCGCCCTCCGGGAGGGGAGGAGTCATTGGGAGGAGCCTTTGGAACGCGCCTCTCAGAACGACTTAAAGCGAGAACGCGATGTCTACGAGAAGCAAGCAGAAGCAAAAATTTACG
Source organism: Lutra lutra (assembly GCF_902655055.1). Classification (NCBI taxonomy): domain Eukaryota; kingdom Metazoa; phylum Chordata; class Mammalia; order Carnivora; family Mustelidae; genus Lutra; species Lutra lutra. The sequence goes on along the minus strand of NC_062282.1, from coordinate 71,662,741 downwards.
AGATTATGTACACAACCCCTGAAAAAATGCAGAGTAAGCACGGATCACAGTTTTCTTCGGGACGGGGCAGTTCTTACCAAGTGAGTGTGTAGAGACAGGGTCACAGTTCAAAAAGGTTGTTTGTTTGTTCTTCCAGAGCTTGACATACCGAGTCTAAAGCTTGACAACTGGAAATGTTCAAGAGCAGCCTTGACAAGTTTGTAAATGAAGAACAAATAGGAGAGACTGGCATACTAAACTCTACAACAGTAGTAATTAAATCAATGTGATGGAGTCCGTGGAATCTAGTCCAGGAACAGAGACTCTTAAAAAATATGAAAAGGTCCTATCACTAAGAAGTTAAATAAGCCTCAGAAAATGAGGGAAGGGTTTAGGGCAATTCATGCAAGAAGAACTCTTGGAGAGAGAAGACCATCCTATTCCCCACTGTTCAGTCAGCGCCCAACAGCAAGCACAAGAAATGTTTGTCGAATGAATGCGCATAATAGGTAATCAGAGGAGTGCAAATTAAAGCAAGTACATATCTTCTTTTACTTATCAGATTGCCAAAAAGAAAAAAAAGATAATATCCTGTGTTGGCAAGAGCATGAAGGAAAAGGGTACTGTTTTGTGCTTATGGTAAGAGTGTGAACTGATAAGTCTTTTGTGGTTTGCGATAGTACAAAATTGAAAATAGCACAAATGTTCATTAGTTGGGGCTCCCTAAATAAACCCGGACTAAGTAAATGACGCTGCTTCCAGCCTGGAGCTCGCTGTGAAGAGCACAGATCCGTGTGACCTGGAGTCTGGGACAGTTTGTTGTGTGTGAACAGCCCGTAATTCACCAACTCTGATAACCATTTATATTTTTAATAAGTTAGAGTCTGTGCCCGCTTGTGCAACCGAGCAGTGAAAGGCTCCAGGTCACCCCATCACCCTGTAACCGCCAGGCCTCAGAGAAGGGGTGTGTTTACCCTTGGCTTTGGCGATAGGAGCTAAGCGAAGGGTGCAGCCCTAGGCCCCTCTTCCTATCTCTCCTCTCCCAACCCCGCCCCGCCCCGCCTCCTCTCGCCTTGCTTCGGCTTCTCTTGTCTCCCACGGCCCCTTCCCGACACTCAAAGCGCTCCCCCTGCTGGGGAAAAAGGGGAAGGGGAAAGAAATGGGGTCTGGGCAAGCATAAAGTGGGCAGGGGGCGGGAAAGCAGACGGGGAGAAACCCGTGAGAACGCCGCGGGGGCCAAAGCCAGGAGTCAGATTACCGTCCGTGGCAGTCCCGGTGATCTTTCCACGGTGCGCCCTAGGGGCTGCCCTGGCTCAGCTCGTGGCCAGATGGGACCTTTCCAGTCTGGACTCGCCCTTGTTATACCTTTGCACACAAAGTTCCTCACCCTGAAGAGCAATTCCCTCATCACTTAGTTCTCAGCTGACACCTTCCCTGACTCCGAGGTCCAACCCCTTGGCGTGACGTCACTGCTAGCACCCCAGATCTCACCTCCTTATGACTGCCCCTTGTGATTTATGCCCCTTGTGATTATGTGATCTCACCTCCTTATGACTGCCCCTTGTGATTTATGTGATTTATGTCTGCCATTTATGGGCCGTGGGCTGTGCCATCCATCTAGGCTGTTGCCTCCTTGAGACAGCACAGCACCTGTGTTGCTCACCAATGCCCCCAGTGCCCAGGACATGCTTGGCACCTGAACAGAGGCACTGACATATCCAAGGCTGAACAGAGGGAATTTATTAGAGAGGCAGGGGGCAAACACATATTTACACGGGCCGCGAGGGGGCATTAAAAGCAGAAGCGGGGACGGGAAGTTCTGGGAGCAGCTCAGACGAGCTCCACCTTGGCATTGGGGTACACTGCCACCACGTCATAGCCCTCGGGTGGCTTGACGCGCGCCTTGGCGTGGCTCTCGCAGTAGAGCCGCTCGTCCAGAAAGAAGTAACCGCGCTGCTTAAGGTTCAGGCCGCAGTCGCTGCACATGAAGCACTCGGGGTGGTAGAGCTTGTCCCGCGCCTTGACGATGGTGCCCCTGATGAGGAAACCGGGAGAGGACTGCCTTTGGCGACTGACGGATTCGGGAGCATGCTCCCATCCAGGGCCTCGGGCGGGGCCATGGGAGTGCCGGGGCGGGGGATGGGGGAAGCAGGGGAGGGTACTCACACTATGCCGTGGCCGCAGCGCGTGCACTCGGGCAGTCCTTGCAGGCCACTCAGCGGAGTGCCCAGCTTGCTGGCCGTGGGCTTGAGGTTGCGGGGACCGCTGGACCCAGGCCGCTCCCCTGAAAGCCGGAGCGCAAGCGGCATGAGCCAGGTGCGGAGGTCAGAAAAGAGAACTTCACTTCTTCGCGGTGTGGGATGGATCCAGCTTCCGGGACCACCAGCACTGCGACTGGGGACGAGGTTTGGAGGGGGAGGGGCCGCGACAGGGGTGGAGTGGGAATCCGGACAGAGGCGCGGCGAGGAGTGTGGGACGCTCGGAAGAGAAGCGGCAGGGGTAGATGGCTGGGATGCAGGAAGGGGGTGGGGTCGCAAAGGGGCGGGGGCTGGGCGGCGCTCTTCAGGGCACCTGAGGGAGTGGTTAGGCAGGTGGGGCAGGATGGCAGGAGTCTTACCGCCCTCCCCGGCCTCCAGCATGCCCTGCAAGTAGCGGAAGGAGCCTGACTGCTTGGGCTCAGAAGTCAAAGGCTCGGCCGGCTCCCGCAGCATCCTGTACACCTCTGAGCCCAGGTCCACTCCGCAGTCACGGCTCCGCGGGAGACCTCTGGCTGTGTCCGTGCTGGGCAAAAGAGATGCACCAAAGGACACAGTTGTGGCACCAGCCTTCCATCTGCCAGCTCAGGAGTCTGGTGAGGTTTTTCAGAGTGAAACCAGCCAAGACCCAAAGATCAAGTGTCAGGGGTCAAGATGTGACCCAGTGAGAGAAGAGATCTGGGATTAAGATGGGATCTGGGTGTGGCTTCAAAGGCCACTTCTCTGTACTACCTGTGAAGTGGGGACACATGCAGGGTGCTCATTTGGGTCAGTAAGGTAGCCTCATTGCTGCTGCCATTGTGATGGAATGAGAGGTGAGATGGCTGCCCATAAGGAGGTCCCAGGCCTGGTCTGCCATCTTCCAGCCCAATCCCGGTGGCTGAGGGCCTCCTGCTGGTCACTGGACTGCCATCCTAGGAGAGACAGAGGCCTGAGGCACTGAGAAACAATCTGGGATAGGGCTTCTGGCCCTTCCTTATACATTCCATCCTTGCCTTGCTATGCCAGGCCTTCTTGGATGTTGGCTGGTTACCCCTGCTCTGGCATCTTTGGGCTGTGGTGCCCAGCCAGGGAAGGGCTGCAACTTGGGCCCAGTTCAACCCCAAAAGAAATGAGAAATGGCTGTGGAAAGTCAGACACAAAAACCTAAGTGCCTGAGACTCAACTTTGGCACATGAACCATGTGGTGATTCTGACCACCAGTGTCCGTGACGGATGGTGTTGGGGCACGACCATTCCAAGTAACCCTTTAAGGCCAGTGTGACTGGAGCAGAGTTTGTGGCTTCCTTTCAGAGATGCTCCTGGTGCCAGGCCTTCTCACCTGCCAGAACTGTGCTGGGTATTGTACGGGCCTGTAGCTGGGAACATGAAAAAGAAAGCCCCATCCTGCAGCCAGGAAAAGTCATCAATCACTGTGTGCCCAAAGCACACAATGGAGTTGGGGGGCAGACTGAGGTTCAAAGGCATCATTGTGAGGTTAGCCCCCTTCAGGCCTGTCCCTCTGCCTCCATTTCATGCTCCACAGGGCAATATGTGTGGCCTTCTACAGGCAAAGCAGATGAGGGCCAGTGGCTGGCCCAGGCTTAAGGCTCGCCACCCTACTACTCCATAGCCAGCCTGGTACCCTAGGCTGAAACATTTGGGGAAATACCTTGACCGTGTCTCCTCAGCTCGGGAGAAAAGGGCCATATCTCCGTGGGTGTGGATCTGAGTGGGGACTGCGGATCTTCGTCTCTGTAGAGTTCAGGGCTATGCTGCCACTGGCTTGCAGGCACACAGAGGCATGCACACTCTCATGAGAACTTTCACAAACACACATACGAAGACAACACACAAGGTCTAGCCAGTCCACCGACATATACCTAATTACACAGACATAGTTGCAGATACTCGGAGACTGTGCGGGATTCAGGCAGCCTCCAGCACTGGGGCATAGGGGAGCCTGCAGAGCTTTGTCCTGACTGCCCCCGCTTTTTCTGCAGCCTCAGAGCTGGCTGGGAGCTTGGGGAATGGGCAAACCAGGCACTGAGTGGGGTGGTGCCCCATTTCCCTCACCTCCACAGACAAAGGGGAGGGTCTCGCTGCCCAGGTGGGCCCCTATCAGTGAGGCAATCACAGTAGGAAAACCCTCTTCCCCACTGGGCTGAACAAAAGCCCCTGAGAAACCCAAGCACTTTTGCACATGTGTCTGCAGGGCAGGCGGGCAGGCAAGGCTGGCCTGGCCTATAATGGGGACCAGATGGGCCATGGGCTGTGGGGGCAGGGCTGGGCCTGGTAAGGAGGAGGCTGTGACAGGAAGAGGAGTCAGAAGGTCCTGGAGGAAGGAGGCCCTCACTCACCCAGCAGGGTGTGGGAGTCCACTGCAGGGTCATCAGAGCCACTGCTCCCCACAGGGCCACCCATGCAGCTGCCTCTCTTGGTCTGAACTCAGTGGTTAGGGCACACATGGTGACCTCAGTCTCGGTATGAGTCCCACACCTCTATCACCTCTCTGAATCTGTTTCTTTATCTGTTAAATGGGGGAATGTAAGGGTCTCTACATCCTAAGTTCCTTGTAGGGATAAAATGAGACAGTTGCATGCAAAGCACTTAGCATAGTGCCTAGCACACAGCAGATGCTTGGGCTGTCATGGGCATTCCTGAGTTTGTATTCCTATTTCTGGATGTCCCCCACTTTGTGTGATAGTGCACCTGGTGCCACGTGCTCCCCCTTCTCTGAGTATCCGCCAGCTGTTTGATTTGGTTGTTGAAGCCTCAGTGGGAAAATCAGCAGAATGGGGGTAACTGCCTGCTTGTTCATTAACTCCCACGTGACCGTGGTCAGAATCTGGGACACTCAGGACACTGGGTGGCTTGGTCAGTTAAGCACCTGCCTTTAGCTCAGGTCATGATCCCAGTGCCTGGGATCGAGCCCCCATCAGTCTCCCTGCTCAGCGGGAAGTCTGCTTCTCCCTTTCCCTGCTCACTCTTAAATAAATAAATAAAATATTAAAAAAAAAAAATCCTGGGACGCACCCTGGGAGGTGGGCATTGACTCCAGAGGATGAGGTGGCACCTCCGGGAGGTCAAACCCCAGCTCCCTACAGGTTGGAGAGGACAGGATGAGTGTGCAAGGACTGCCTGCTCTACCCGGCTTGCTTTAACCCATCACCTGGTTCTCAGCTTAAATGCCATCCTCTCCAGGAAACCTTCCCTTATTGTCACCCTTCCTCTGCCCTGGGCTGGACCAAATGCCTCTTGTGTTCCCACATTAGTAAGGCCTGAGGGAAGAAGGGCCCCCTATGACCCTACATGACCTGCAGAACCTATTTGCATCGGGGGTGCATGCCAGGGTATTTTGTGCTGATTTTAGGGCCAACTGTGGTTTTCTCCTCTGATGTCTCTGGCTGGGCCCACCCACTGCCCACTGCAGGCAGAGGGTGGGAGCACTGTGGGGACAATGGGCCCTGTGTCTGTGTTACTGAGGACACAGCCCTGTGGGGGCTGGGTGGGGGTGTTTCTGTCACCACCCATGGAGCTCATGACTTTTAAGCACAAGAGGGGGATGGTAGCTGAGGGGCAGCCCTGTTGCTTAGAGAAAATCCCTCTGACTCCAGCCTGAGCCACTGGCAGCCTGGCCTTTGAAGAGGTCAGTGAGGGAAATTGTGGGGGCAGGGGCAGCTGCTCTCCAGCCCACCATCCCCAGGCTCCCTGGCCCTGAGCCCCTCCTGAAGGATGGACTAGAGCTGAGATTCAGATTCCAAAACTCAGGCGCTCTTGCCCTATCCACCCTGCACTCACACGTGACAGCTGGCCTCACGGGTGTGCTGGGGGCCTATACAATGCTGCTGCCTTCCGCCTGGCCTGCATCAAGACTGGCTGACTTGTCAACCTCTGCTCACCCCTGGCCCCTTGGACCAGGTCACGCTGTGGAGACACAAGCTTGGCTACGAATCTCTGCAAGGACAGCTGAGGAAACCAAAAGACTGTGGTTCTGCCCCATCACCTCATCCCTTGCCTCTGCTCTCCCACCCACAGGAGCTTGCTTTTTTCTGAACCTGTGATGCACAATCTCACTTCTGCAGCTTTGCATGTGCTTCCTTGCACATTGCCTTTCTCCATGCCTCTTTGCTGGCCGGATTCTTCCTAGTCCTGCAGGTCTTGGCTTGGATACTTCCTCCTCCAGGAAGCCCTCTCTGAACCCTTAGGTGAACCATGTGCCTACTCTGGACTCCTTTGGCCCTTGGCTTCTGCCATTCCAGAATTGCTAAGTACCTCTTCCTTTTCATAATGGTCACTCTCTGGCATGTAGTAAGCATCTGGCCTCCGAGATTCTAGCAAAAGTAAGTTAAGGAACAAACACCAGAACGAGAGGATTGGGATAAAGGGTGAGGGAGATGGCCTTCTCTACAGGGAAGCCTCCATGGCAAGAAAGTAGACACAAGCAGGCCTAGACAGCCATGGCCCCACATTCTGAGTCCCACAGTTCTGGTTCCATCACAGAGCAGTCCATCTCCACCTTTTCCAAACTCTGTAGCCCAGGGATGTGGAGCGGGCTCTGGATACCTCAGTTCTGCCCCCTTGGCTACCCCTCATGTCCATGGCAAAATCAGGCCCTAGAGCAGCTTCTTCCTGGCCCCCCCTTCATTTGAAGACAGTATCATAGTTGTGACTCCTGTCAAACATGGGAAGGTAACTGTGGCCTGAGGTCTGCTGGGTGCAATCACAGGACAGCCAGGAGAAAACTTCAGCCTTAAGGTCATCGAAGTGCCTTATATTCTAAGGTCAGTCTTGAGGACTGAGTTTGGCTCTAGCCACGTGGGTGCCCAAGGCTAAGATAAGACAGAAGAATACCCAAACGGCCTGAGGTCAAGCCACAGCCTACAGCTTCCCCTGACCCAGCCCCCAAGCCAGTGACTTCCTCTTGGTCTGGCATCACTAGGCACCAGAGTGAAACCCAGCTAGGGTGATGGGGGCGAGGTAGCCCTGAGCCAAGGCCTAGCCCCGTTCCTACCCACTCTAAGTACCTTTGTCTCAGAATCTAGGACTATTTAGAGTACAGACAGAGCCCCTAAGCAGATGCTTATCACCTGGGGAGCACAGGATGGGGCATGGACATGGCCCAGAGAAGTCTGCTGCTTCAATCTCTGGTTTGGGCATCTGAAAGCCAGACAGCAAGACATCTAGTGCAGGCCTGGCCCCTCTGCCCTGGGCTTGCTCTGAACCAGGCCAGGCCAGGTGGTGTTCATACATACCTGGGCCTCAGGGTCAATATGGATCCTCTGTGCCTGAGCCTTGCTGTCCTCTGGGGCACTGGGCCAGCTCCTGCCTTCAGGTCTGTGACAGGAATTAGGATGGTCAGATAGATCTGCTTACTGTGCCCACCATGACTGGAACCATGGCTAAGAGGGGCTGGGCTCGGGGCCCAGAGCCACCCAGGACCAGGCCTGGCACCCTAAATGGCAGAAGCCACCACCGCAGCACTTGCCCCTGCACCAGATGGTAGCTGTTGTGGCGAGGAGACAGAACTCGAGATCTGCCACCTGCCTAGGGCGGGGCTGTGTATTCCATCCCCACCAGCTGTTCCAGGCCTCTCTGGTCTCATTCCCAGACAGGATGCAACAGAAGCCCTTCAACTTCCCCACTTTTTCACCCTCTCCCTGGCCTCAGCAAAAAAGAAGGCGAGCTCATAGCAGGGCGTGCCAGGCCTCACACATGGATCAGCGAGGAGCCCATCTGCTTATCCTCTTCCATCCACAGCCTCTGGCCTGGCCTGGAGGTCAAGCATCCCTGGGCTCTAGGGGAGGTGACACAGAGGCTTTGAGGGGTGCGCCTCCCCTCTTGCTGCCGGCAGAGTCATCACCAATGTCTGCCCAGCCCAGATGGGAAACAGGCCATTAGGAAATTCCTGCTTCACCATAGAAACCAAAAGCCAAACACCACTCAGGAGGGAGAAAAACATCATAAACCTGCCATAAGTGGAGCAGGCGGGGCTGGCGAGGCTGAAAGACTACAGGCCTGGGGCCCAGTCTTGCCATTCAGTAGCCCTGTGAGGAGGCAAGCCAGGAGGTTGCATGGACCCTGGGCTGACAGGTGGGTGAGAAGGGAGGCCCATTAGACCAAAGGGGAATAATGTCCCCCTTCACCTCAAAAGGCCTCCTGGGGCTTTCCAAGAACTCACCACTGGGCCAGCAGCTCAACACGGCTTCTCTCCCTGAAGTTCACTGAAGGATTTTTAACTATCTGTCTACACATGTAGACCACACTTCCTCTACACTTCCTCACCGTGGCCCATTCCTTAAACCGGTACAGACTAGCCTCTCTCCCCCAGAGCCTTCCGCAGGCCTGTGCCACCAAGGCTCTGCTGCCCGAGGGCAACACCATCCCCATTGGCGCCTGGCCCCAGCCTCTCATCTAGGCTCCCGGTGACTGCCCTAACTCACAGCTCCACCTCTGGCCTCCGCCAGCTCAGAACTCTGATGGGATCAGTCTAGGACATCGCATGTGGCTAGGACGACCTTATACTCCCCTGAAGTTCTGCCCAGAAGAGAAGTACAAGCCTGCGGTCTGGAGATCAGAGTGCACAAAGTACCCAGAGCAAAGAGCGTAGCCCAAGGCAGCAGATCAGAATGAAGGCTTATTCAATCTCCATCCATAGGCCTTCACTTCAGCTGGACAGGTGGCAGCATCTACCATCTTTAAGCAAAACAACAGCCCAAGGGTGGGCCATGTAATTGTATCTTGTAACATATACAATGGGCAACACAGACCTCACCAGAAGCCTGGGTTTGGAGCTGATGTCAGGAAGGTTCTGGGCCTAGAGAACATGCCCAGAAAGTATGGGTTAGCTTGGATTGTTGGATAACTGGCTCTGAGTTCTAAACAAAATAAGCATAGCAAGAAAGCTGGGCCCTTCCTTCACTTCTCATCCTGTGGAGAAGTCTGTGGAGGATTAGACCCCTCTGTAAATAAGAGGGCAGGCAGGGAACTGGTCTGGGTCAAGCTCTGTGGGCAGGGGCACAGAATAGCTCTCTCCAGTCAGCTCAACAGGCTGATCCTCCACAGAAACCATGCTGAGGGGGGTCTGTGGAGCATAGGTCCTGTCCTAGCAGTAAGGTCAGAGAGCAGGGTCAGAGGCCTTGTGGATGGTGCCCAGAAGAAATGCTGGCCCAGAGGGTCAAGGTGGCCTCATGTCTTAATTTCTCAGAATCTGCATGTGTGAGCACTGGGGGTGGGGGCTGGAAGACAGGACCCCAGATTTTCACCCTAAGCAAACCCAGTACATCATAAGCATTTAATCTCCTAATCATAAGATGGTCCCATTTTGGAGCTGAGGAAACTGAGGGCTTTGAGATTAAATCACTTGCTGGAGGACAACACAGTTCTCCAGTGCAGAGCTGGGACTTGAACCCAGATCTGTGATAGTAGAGAGTATGCTCTCACCTGGTCCATGGCCAGGCAGCATTTGGGGGCAGAGTAGAACAGATCAGGGGACCCGTGGCTCCATCCATGCTTGGCTTGGAACAAATGACCAGGAAAGGAAGGAAGGAAGGAAAGGGAACCTCCACCCTGCCCCCATCCTGCTGCCCTCCCCTGACATCATTCCCTCTGGGAACCTCCTGACTCAGGCCCCCTACAAGCTCCCACTGCCTCCCCCACCCCACTACTACCAGGGTTTCCCTTCTTTAGCAATGCAAAATGAAGGCCGGAGGTGAGTCAGGGCCGAGGAAACCAGCCAAGTGGGGCGGCCGCAGAGGCCACTCGTGGGCAGAGCAGTGCTGATGTTTCCCCCAGCCAGACTATACCTCAGTCTGGGAGAGGGCGATGAATGTGATCCTGTTTGGTGGAGAAGGAAACCCAGGCTCACAGAGGTCATCTGTTGTACCTAAGATCCCACAGAGTCTGGATTAGAACCAGCTCTGCTGAACTCCCAAGCCAGGGCTCATTGCCCTTGGAGTTGCACTCAGCTCCAAGAGCACAGTCAGGGGTCCTGACCCCAACCTGGACCCACAATCGGGCCAGACGCACATGGAGGCTATCTCAGAAGCCTTCCTAACATGTTTAATGGCTCCCAGCCCTGCCAGCTCTAACGCATAGTTAGCCGTGTTGTGGTTTGGAGAGGCTTTGCTGACACGCGTCCACAGGAGGGTCATGGAAAGTCCCTGTTAGCAGTGAACGTGGCAGAGCTAAGCAGTTCTGTCTGACTTCTCTGGATCCAAGCAAGATAGGGGGAAGGGAGATCCCACTCAGCCAGGACCTGGCCACCTGCCTTTAGAGCTAAACAAAGACCTAGTGCCTGACTGGGGCTAGGGACACCTCAGGTGGACCTTCCATCCTAGATCATTTATAAGGCACACACACAGCCTGGGGAACCTCAATCCTCCCCCTCCATGTAGGCAATATGGCATGATACAGTCCCTAGCATCCAGATTGAATCAGAATCTGTTGCAGAGGCAGGAGGCGTGGTGGGGCCAGCCGAGGCAGGGCAGCCTTGTGGGGGCAGGAGTGGTCAGCAGCCACTCCTAGGAGTAAGAGACACCTGAGGACAAGCTTTGCTTTCCTACTCCCTTGCTGTGGAACTTTAGGCACCCACTAACCTTTCTGGGCCTCAGCTATCTCATCTGTAATATGAGGACCATACCAGCTTCCATTTTATCAAGCAGGTCTAAAGGTTAAATGAGGTGTGGAACAAGAAACCACTTTGAAATGATCATCAAAAGGATCACTCACTCAGGGGTGGGAAGAAGACTGAAATCACTGCCCCCATCCCCAGAGGTTACCCAAGGTCTTATTTCATCGTTGATTTGGGCTGCCTGTCCCCTCCCATAAGTCCCTCAACAGACTTCCAGTCCTGAGCTAACAGGGGGCTTCTTTCCTTCTTAAGCACCGCCCTCTCCAAACAGTATCTGTCACGCCCCCTGGGAAAGCACTAGCTCCTAGGACTGGAGTGCCATGGAGCTGAGGCAGAGAGGCTGTGTGGAGCCTGGCTCTCTGAGGATGCTGGCTGTTCCTGACTTATCCTCCTCTTCATTCCACCCCCTGCCCCCCAGGCCAGCCTACCCTGTGCGTACCTGCTCACAGAGAGTGTGAGGTGGTCGTGGCAGCCCTTGATGCGATTCTGTGCCTCCAGGTGCGTCATGAGCTCTGTGCTTTCCCCATTGATGGCCTGGATCAGGTCTCCAGGGCACAGGGCAGCCAGTGCAGCCTTGCTGCCAGCATGGACCTGTAGAGGGACAAGCCAGAGGGCTGGGCATCGGCCATTATGTGGCCTTGCTGTGGTCTCGGGCCTGGACCCCCTCCAACCTCAGAAACTGGGCTGTGCAGCCCTTCTGCCCACATGACCTGTGGGTGGGCCAGCCCTAAGGCTGGGTGAGTTCCCATGTGGTCTTGCCACAGCCTCTGTTGTAAACACCCCTAATTCCAGCACCTGAAGGACCTCGGGGGTGTGAGGGCATGTAAGCGGGCCTTCCTTGGGACTGGGACAAGTGGGTTGTCCCAGTCCCAAGCAACTCTTGTCGCTTGCATATGTGCCCACAGACATGCAAGGGATACATGGGAACACATAGGCTCCCAGATACATACAAAGCATGGACATGTCATATATACCCTACATAGACAGGGCCCTACCCAGACACACAGCATCGCAGCCCCTTGACCTGATATTTCCTTGTCTCCCTACTCATTTCCTTTCATCCCTAACCCCCACATTCACCTCCACCTCCCCACACTCTATCCAGACCAACTGAATATCCAGGCGCTACCGACAGCCCCAGATAATTCTCACCTCCATGCTTCTGCAGATACTCTTCTCTCTAGCTGGAACACTCTTTCCTTTGACCTCAAACCCTAATTACCCGCTTTTTCCTCCTCACCTTCACATCTTAGCAGAGAAGGCATTTCCCCTAGGAACCTCTTCTTCGGGCTCTCACAGTCCTCTGTGCACCCCTTTACCACTTTGCTCCCCTATCATTGTTAGTGCCTCATTCTGGGTCTGTGTCATCACCTCCCCAGGCAAGTCCAGGACCACGTACTTCCCGCTGCCTGCCTGCACTCCTGAGTCACCATTTTACCTCCACTTCATCAACAGGACAGACACTCTATCAGGCCACCCCAGTGCTACTATTGACTCCAGGCAAATGGTGTCCATATCTGGAGCTTCTTACAATGCTGGTGCCCTGACAAGGGCCACATTGGGTTGAGGATAGGCTAACAGAGAGGCCAGAGTAAGGAGCCCAGGGGAATTCAGGCAACAGGGCACTCTTCACCCTTTCCCCAGTCCCAGTACCGCCTTTGGAAAGAAACTTTAGGCACCCTTATTAAAGAAAAAAAAATCGTTTTTTCCGGTAATTTCTATGCCTGATATGGGGCTCAAACTTACAACTGCAAGATCAAGAGTCACATTCTGTACCAACTGAATCAGCCAGGGTGTAGGTGCCCTCATTCCTACTCAGCCTCTCCAGTGGTGTCCTCAAGAGCTTCCAGTGACCCCGTTCCTATTGCTGGAGTTGGGAACTCCTGAAAGCCCAGCTAGGCTCAGCCTATCCAGTTTTCAGTAGTGAGTGGACAAAGCCGAGGTGCTGGCAGCTCCTTGGCTGGAATCCTGGTGTGGGGAGTGGTGAAGCTGGCCCGCCCTGAAATAGGCTGCCCCAAGGTATATTTTTCTGGAGCATGGCCCCCTTAGCAACCAGCCCACCATGAATGCTCATCCACAGGGCCTGGGCACCTGCACACGCCTATCATCCTGGGGGAAGGACCTACTGGGCATTATCCCACCCTCTACTCAAGGCCCTGCTCCAGGCCCTTCTCCTTCATGGACACATGCTCTGTGACATGGCCTGGGCTCAGTGCTTTACCCATAACTAGTTCATGGCAACTTTTCAACCACCTGATGAGACAAAGGCTGTTCTCATTCCTAGAAATGAAGTAAGGGAGGCTTGGGGGAAGGGGCACCTTGCCCCAGTCCCCATGCTGGAGAGAAGTCTTCTTCTTCAGGGGGGTGGCTAGCTGCACGATGACTCAGCCAGGACAAGGGGTGCATTCAGGCCCCTGTGGGTGGAGGAAGTTCTTGAAAGCAGGGGTGGCTGGGACTCTGCCAGCTCCACTAGCTCTGGGAGTTCTGGTCAGAGAGGGCATGAGGCCAGGAAACCGTGACTCTCCCAACTGCCTTTATAAGCATTGTCTCAATCCTTCAGGAAAGCCCATTTCTTAGGTGAGGAAACTGAGGTCCAGAGAAGTGCAGAAGGATGTTCAATTGATAAATGGCAGAGTCAGGATTTCACTGCAAGCCAGCCGGTTCCATGTCTTATCCACTAACCCCTGTGTGATTTGCTGCAGAAAGGGAGTGAGGGGAGAGACTGTCCTAGGGGAAAGAGAGTATCACAGGTAAAAAGGTCAGCATGTACAATGGCTCACTCGGAGAGAGAATAAAAGCAGTCTTCTGGGGTTGAAGCATCATCAGTGAGAGGAGAGTGAGAGAAAAGTCAGAGAAGAAGCAGGGACCCGACCTGCAGGTCTTGTAGGCCCAGGTAAGAAGCTGGCATTTCTCCTGGGTGGTTGGGGACTATGGAGGGTTCTAAGCAGGGAAGTCACAGGACACAGTTTAACTCAGGCCTCTCCCTCTGACTGCTGAATGCAGGATAAATAGACAGAAGGAAGGGAGAGGGGTACAGCAAGGTCAGCTGGGAGTCTGGGGCACAAAGTAGGCTCCTCACCTGTAGCAGCTACATTCCCGGCCCCTGCTCCACTCTGCCCAGCCTAGACACTGTGGTGGACTGGGAGTCACAGAGTCTGGGGCCATATTGTCCCATATAGTCACAGCAAGTGCCGGGTAGGCCTGGATTCCTGTCCCTGCTCTGCTTCTCTGGATGCACCCTGGCCTCTCTGAGCCTCAGTATCCCCATCTATAATGTGAGCCCAGAGGGAGCCCTTACTAGTAAGAGCTCTTGTGAGGACTATCTGAGGCAATCAGGGCAAAAAGCCCCCACAGTGGGTTGTGCACATGGTGGTGGGGAGCTGATACCAGCACCCATTAGGGTGGGGCCTGGAATGCTATGGACGCTCAGCCAGGGCCGCCAATCACTGTAGTTCATAGGGGAAGAAGCCCAGGCCAGGGTTCTTGGGGGCTCCCCCAGGCTTCATGGGCTGAAGGTGTAAGGCCGCAGCTCTGCCAGGCAGCCAGCCTCCTCCCTGTCTGAGTGTAGCTGTCCTCACAGCAGGGTGGGCGGGGGATGGGGGGGCGGCTCTGGAAGCATGGAAGAGGTTGGGTCTTGAGCCCCCTTGGTAAAGACACTCTCACACATCATCCGTGTCTGTAGATCTGCCCTTGACACACCTGCTGGGCAAGCTGTGGCCTGTGTCTCCCCAGCCTCAAAGATCTTCCCAGATCCACCCCCAAATCCAGACTCAGGCATCCTGGTTCCTTAGGCCTGAGCTGCTGCTGCATGACTTTGGGGGACCAGGAGGGGGATTCTTCCTGACAAACCCTCTCCCAGCCTGCCTGCCTGCCAGGAGCCTGCATCCCAGTTAGCTCCAAACAAGGCCGCCACTGCTGCTGCCACTGTGACGTGTGGAGGCCTTTCCTCCACGGGCCAGCAGCCGCGTGGGCAACAGATGTCTCTGCTCCCCGCCGCCTGTGGCTGTCAGCCGCCACCACTGAGCCTGTCAGCGGCCTCACGCCCAGGGTGCCTGGACTGCTGGCTGGCCTAGCACCCCCACCAGCCCGCCTTGGCTGACACACAGCAAGGCATACATGCAAACAGACACAGAGGTGCACGCATACAAACACACACACACAGAGCAGTCTCCCTCAGGGAAGTGGGAGATGTGTTGAAGGCCCACCTCACTTAGCCCCAGGAAACTGGTGGCTGTGGGGTAAGGGCAGATGTGGGAAGTCTCCCAGGACAGCTGGGCCTGCCTGTCACCCTGGCCCCCAGAAATGGGAGTCCATGATTTTTTACTCCACCGGGTGCCCACCCCCTTCCAAGTAGCAGAAAGAAGCCTCTGAAAGCCCAGCCAGCTTGGTCCAGCCTCCACAGAGAGAGGTGGCAACACAGTGGGGGAAGGTGATTCTCAGTTCTCCTGACTCAGGCCTCCAAAGGCAGCCTGTGTGTGTATAAAGGATGGCCCTCAAATGGCCCCAGGTCCCTTTGCTCTTCCTTCCAGAGTGAGAGCCTTCAAGGGCAGGACCTGGGTTTTGTCCTCTTTTGTCCCCTAGTCTGAGATCCCCAAAGGCAGAGTCTGACTCCCTTTTTTAGCCCTTCAAACTAAGGAACCCTGAAGCCAGACCAGGATCCTGTCTCCCTGAGACTGGGCACCCCTTCTGGCAGGGCCTGAATCCCTTCCTCAGCTCCTCTCTCTCCCCAGATTAGCCACCCTCCAGGGCTGTGCCCACTCCTCTTTCTCCTCTGTCCTAAGCCTGGGGGAATGCATGGCCCTGGAAACCAGAGAAACTGGGCAGAGATTATTCTGGCCCCTAGCCTTGTGTGGTCTTGTGGGGAGGGGTCTCAAAACCTCACAGTCAAGTCTCCCCTTCCCCTGGAAGCCCCAAATTCCTCTTGGTCACTTCCCCTTAGGACAACTGAGGTCACAGATGAGAGTCGGACCAAAACTGGAGTGAGGAAGTGAAGGATCTTCTCCTTTTCATATTCAGAGAGGACCCCAGACCTCCCTGGGGTTACCCAGCTCTACTGGCAGGGACCTTTGGTAGGAGAAGGGGCTTTCAGTCATTTTGCCCCAAATGCTCAGGCTGGGTTCAGTTTAAGCAGCATTTCCCGGCCTCTGTAGATCTTCAGAACCCTGGCCCAGTGAGCTCCTTCCCCGGCCTACAGCAACTCCCCCAAAATAAGACCAGCAGGGAGGCTGGTGTGTGAACTGGGGTGGGGGTTTCCTTCAAGGGATAGGGCAGGCAGGCCCGGCGCAGGGAGAGAGGGGGTTGGGGCAGTACTGCCCTGCTTGGAAGCCTCCAGAGGCCATGTGTCGCCCAGGCAAGTCTTTGGCTTTCGAACCTCAGGACGTCGGGGATCTGGGTCTTGGATGGTCCGCGAGGACAGGGTCTCAGATCGAAGACCTCCCCGCCGCCCCGTGGCCGCCAGACTCACCCGCGAGATGGTGAGGGGTGCGCTGAAGTCCCGGCCGCCTACTAGGCGGAAGCCCCAGGGCGAAGGGCCGCGCAGGGTCACGGAATGCGGCATCACGGGCCGGAGCCGCAGCCGGAGCCTGAGCCGGACACTGAGGAGCCGCCGCCACCGCCGCCGCCGCCGCCGCCGCCGCCTGGACGCCGCGCCCCGCCCCCGAACCCCGCTCCACCCGGCCCCCGCCCCCGCTCCCCTCGCGCCCGGATTGGCCCCGCGGCCGGCCGGACCCGCCCACTTCGGGGGGCTCTGAGGACCCGCCCCTTGGCTCCCGCGCCTAGAGCCCCGCACCCCCGGCGCAGTCGCGGAGACCCTGGGACTAGCACAGCCCCAACGACGGGGATCCTGCCCTGGCCTCCCTCTGAGGGCCACGGACCCGACATCGGCCGCGGAAGCTCAGGCACAGGCCCTTTGAAGTCGCATCTACCGGGCGGCGCCCCAGCCTGATGAGGGACTGGGGGGGCAGGTGGGGGGGGGGCGGCCCAGATGGGGGATGGGGCCGTGCCTTGCTCCGAAAACTCCTTAAGGTCCTGGCAGACAAACATGCCTCTCTACCCCACTGTGTGGTGCGAGTTCTATGAACAGCAAGCCCTGAGGAGGAGCCTCCTGCCTGAGGAAGCCTGGGCCTGGGACACAGCCCCAGGATGACAGAAGGCAGTGCCAAGTATAGGGTGAGAACAGAAAGGTCCCCAGCCTCATTCTGGGATGTCAGGAGGTCTTTCTGGAAGCAGTGACCCCCAACTTGAGTCTAGAAGCAAGGTGGTGTCTTGTCCTTCCAGGTGTCACTCACTCCTTCCCCTCTGGGGCCATGTCCCTGGCTGCACTGCCTCTTCCCATCCTCCTTTGAAAGGTTTTTTGTTTTCCCCAGGCTTCCCAGAAAAGGAGCTGCTTAGGTGGTTTGGGGGTAGTAACTGCATCACTGGAGGGGAGTGATGTGTTTGAGGGGCATGGAATTGTGGGCAGGCTTTCTCTTGAGGCCCTTCCTGGTGCTGTCTTTACTCTCAACCATTGTCCTCCAGGGACATCCTTGAACGGCCCTTGTAGGCGCCATGACTGGGCTCCCCTAAACACTCTGTGTCTGGCTGTGTCAGAGAGCACTGTTTGTTTTGGGTCCCCCCCCCCAGGTTCTGAGGAGGCCCCTAATTTAGCCATTTTTGGCAACCCTGTGTGCTGTCTTCGCCAACTTTAGGTAAGGGCTCTGCCCTTGGGAGGCTAACGGGCGATGGGGTGAGATATGTCCATGGGGTCTCTAGCAGCCCCAAGAAGGAAAGCTGCTTAAGAGGCACAAAGTTGGGCGCCTGGGTGGCTCAGTTGGTTAAGCATTTGCCTTCGGTTCAGGTCATGATCCCAGGGTCCTCGGGTTGAGCCCCACATCTTCTGCTTGCTCAGAGGGGAGCCTGTTTCTCCCTCTCCGTCTAACTGCAGGAGCTCCTGAACAAGCTCTCTGCTCGTGCTCTCTCTGTCAAATAAATAAATAAAATCTTTAAAAAAAAGAGAGAGAGAGAGAGAGAGAAACTTACAGTAGTCCAAAGAAGGGGGGGTGCCTTCACCGTAGAACATGGATTCCTCTCTGGGAGGTGAGGTGCTGCTCTCTATTCAGCTGGCAGAGAGAGGTGAGTGGTATGCATGGCGGGGAAGTGTGTCAGCCACATATTGGGCTCTCAGCCCTGTGAGGTGGAGGTTTCTGCTCAGCCCCATACAGACCTGGAGAGGAGTGGACTTGGACAGAGTGGAGGGGCCAGCAGGAAAGCTGGTCTCTGGATGGTCTCTCAGAGGTCCTTAGGCCAGAGACTCTGCGGACCTTGGATCCCACTAAAGGACAGGGACAGTGGGGGCAACCATCACCTATCACAGACTGTCCAAGGGTTAGATGCACAGAAAGGCTGGGTATGCTGGTACAAAGGGTCCTTAAGAGTCTGTGGAAGCTCCTACCTGAGACATCCTATAGTCTTGAAACTTGAAACATATTCTTTTTTTTTTTTCAAGATTTTATTTATTTATTTGACAGAGAGAGAAATCACAAGTAGGCAGAGAGGCAGGCAGAGAGAGAAGGGGAAGCAGGCTCGCCGCTGAGCAGAGAGCCGGACACAGGGCTCGATCCCAGGACACCGGGATCATGACCTGAGCCGAAGGCAGAGGTTTTAACCCACTGAGCCACCCAGGCACCCCTTGAAACATATTCTTGAAACTCCTCCTTAACGCTGCTTCCATCACCCAACTTACACACCTCCAGAGACTGTCAACTGCCCCCATCCCCCCCAGCCCATCCTGAAATCACTTCACTGTCTTCCTGTTTACGTCCTTTTTGGGGGAAGCATATCACTCCCTCCCAGAAGTCCTCCTGAATATGACTTTCCTAGCCCTTTATCATCTCATCAGTATAATCCGTCTGTGGGGGCTTCTATCACAGGGTTGAAGATGGGGTGGGGGGAGGGCTCTTCTCGAATCTGTACATAAACTTATCCTTTTCAGTGTGTAGCTTCTGGGTCTGTTCCCGGGTCCATGCCAGTTATCTTGCACAGTGGGTCATTGAAGACATTCTTGAGAGGACATCAGAGCCCCATTTCTGACAGTGCCCTTCCATAGGACACAGCCTGGGCAGCTGTGCTCCCGAGACTGGGAACAGACCTTAGGAGCCACACTATGGGCTTGCTTCTGAGGTAATCTGTGTCTTGAATAACAGGCCAGGGGAGTGCTTCCAAACCATCCCTGATACTTCCTCCAGGAAGCCTTCAGGATTTCCTTTCACTCTTAACAGCTTTATTCGTCAGGGTTGCTATGTTGTTGGATCTCTGTCATGCCAGGGCACCACAATACAGGGTAATTACAGGGTCTGGGAGTCCTCTCCAAGGTGGGGGATGGGTGGCAGCTGGGTCATGCCTCACCTCTGTCCTAGTAGACTTCATTTGTTCACTGCACACCGCTAGGCATCTGTGCTGTTGGGTATAGCCAATGCATTTCATGCGTTCTCTATTCATTCAACAAAGATGTACAGAGTGGTTTTCCTATGCCATGGCCTGTGGCTGCCCAGGGCTGGGGTCAAGGCATCTATGGGGGCGGGGGCTGCATCTATCTTATTTATTTCTGTTTTCCTGGTACCCAACAGAGAGTCTGGCACACAGAGGGTGTTCAAAAACGTTGGCTTTAAATAGCATTATCACTATTATGGGAAATATCATCTCTGCGCACTCCTTGGCCATCACCCAGACAGAGGCAAGGAGGGCACGAGGGGCCAGGAAGGGGGAAGACTTCTGCTCCTGCTGCCTTGGAGGTCACTCTCAAGGGCCCCAAGTGGCTCAGGGCACTATGCCCAGGCTCTCTGTGAGCAGCCAAGGTCAGGAGAAACCACAGTGCTTTTTCCTCAATGGGTTGGCAAGCTCCAGCAGGAGCAGAAGTGTTTGGAAGATGCCCTTGGGGCTGAGGGTACAGTGAAGGAGAGGGAAACACTAGGGCAAGAAGAACCTCAGGCCAACCTGAGGCCAACTTGAGCCAGCCAAGGGGCCTGCCCAGCACAGGAAGCAGACCTGGGTTTGGGGGTGGGGGTGGGATGAAGCTAATGGAGCTGACCATGAGGATACCCTTCTGTGAGGTGCTGGAGGTTAGCTGGAGAGCTCAGACCTGGACCTGCCCCATCCTGGCCCAGTGGCCACAGGTCTCTGGGTGGATCCTGCCCCATTCAGGCTCAACTCCTCAGGCCAATACCTCCCTTTCTGCAGGCCCAGCTTCCTTCCCCAGTCAATAGCCTTGATTCCAAGGGGATTTAAATCCTTGATGGGGCATCCCTTCTTCTTCATGAGAAGTCAGTCCACAGTACTGACTACTGCAGGGCCCCAGAGGACAGCCAAAGAAGAACTTGAGAAGCTCCCATTTTAGGATGGCCTGTTTGGCCTGGCTCCCAGTTCTGTAGCTTCTGGTCCCCCAGGGGTCTGCTCTCCACAAGGCTTGCAGGTGAAGGTTAGGAGTCTCGGAGTCTGCAGGATGGAAAGAACAGCAATCTGTGGCAAGCCTGGAGGAGGAGGGGCTGTGTGGGCCTTCTGTAGAGCTAGGACTTGGCCCCCCAGTAATAGGGAGCCAAGCTGGGTCCTAGGCAGTGTTTGAGGGGATCTGAAAGGAACAGAGGCATCCAGGAGCATGGGCACCAGGCAATATCTAAAAGGAAACCTGGAGTCTTGTGGCCTATGGGGCGCATGGAGACTGATGCACCACACATCCTGGGTGGACAGGACTTTGTCAGAGAGGTAACAAAGCTGGCCTTTGAGCTGTGTTTGGTGCCATAGAACACACAGGGGAGGGCGTGCCTGAGACCAAGGGAGTGTCCCAGCTCCAGTTTTGTGCCATTCGATCCCTCAACAAACACGGAGTACCTGCTGTGTGTGTGTAGTCTAGACCTGATTAACAGGACTTGGAGGTGTGGTGGGGACTTCCCACCCTGCCACATCTCCCCCGGGGCCCGAGAGGCTAGGGGCTCCCAGGGTGGGGCGGGTGGGGGGGCAGTCTCTGTGGGCCCAAGGGAGACAAAGCTGATTTTGACAATTGAAGCCTAGTTCCTGGCTCTGAGCCAGGTTCTAGGACAGGCGCAAAAGCAGAACCAGTTCCTGTCAGGAGGGCGTGTGACCGACCCAAGCTCATCTATCTTCTAAGCAGTTGATGTGGGGCTTTGACCCTACCCTGGTGGCTTTAGGCCATGCCCCTTGCAGCAGGGACAGGACATGTCTTTGTCAGACCTGCAACCCCCAGCAGCACCCCTGTCAGATTTGCTCTGTGTCCACTTTCACGGAGAAAACCTGTCTGCTCTGGGTCCCAACAAAGGGGCTGCCAGGCAGCAGGGCGGGGGCCGGTTTACCCAGCTGGGCCCAGGGAGGCCTGGGCCCTAAGGCTTGGGAGCGAGTGTTGGGAGGAGTGCCCTCGCACACAAGGGGGAGGCAGCAGACAATGGGAGAGCCAGAGGTAGCTCCACTAGCTTAGGCAGGGAAGTGACAGAAGAGGCTGGCAGCAACGGTGGTGGTGAGATTGAATAGGACTGAGTGTTGTGCCCCTGGGGCCTCACGAAGACAGCTTCTAAAGGCACCATGGTCTTGCCCAGACACAAGGATTCCCCCGTCCTTACCTTCCATCCTACTTCTTATTCAGGCCAGGGGGTGCAGGCAGACTGCCTAGATCACCCAGCCTTCCGTGGCACCAGATGTCTCAATTCTACTTGTATCCTCCAAATAGAAGCCCAACCCAGGGATTTTCAGGTTTCCAGCTTCTCCTGACACATGGGGGCTGCTATCAGCCAGCCAGGCTGGGCCTTGTGCGGGAAGGTACCTCCTTGTATAAATCAGCTCCTCCAGAGCAGCAGAAGAATCGGGGAGCAACTGGACTCTGTGCTCATTCTGCCCCTTGGACACTCTTGCCCTTGGCCTGATCATCACCATGCTTTGGCACAAGCAGGGGTACAGGACCCTTCCCCTCCTCAGCCCAGGGAGGGAGACATGGCTCTCAGATTGGGGTAAGCTTCCACCAAAAGCAAAGGAACAACAAAGAGGAAACAAGCATGGGCCTCATGGAATCCAGTTACCGGGGCTCCTCAGGCACACACTGCTTATCCATCAGCATGGGACTCACTGCCTGGGTCTGGACTGCAGCCCTGTCCTGGTCTGCCCATCCACAGACACATTCAGCAGGGCTGGGCTGGGGCACTCTGTTCTCTTGGATGAGGACCGTCCTCCCCTTCCTTACCTCTAGAGCTGAGATCCAGGGCCCCTCAGAGAGCTAGAGAGGTGCAGGCCACTTCCATAGTTCTAGGCTACCAGAAAAATAAAAATGGAAATAATGTAAAAATAGTGTTTTTTGTTTGTTTTGGTTTTTTTTTTTTTAGATTTTATTTGTTTATTTGTTAGAGAGAGAGAAAACAAGCAGGGGGAGAGGCAGGACTCCCCACTGAGTCCTGAGCAGGGAGCTCAGTGTGGGACTAAATCCCAGGACCCTGGGATCATGACCTGAGCCCAAGGCAGATGCTTAACTGACTGAGCCACCCAGGCAGCCCATAAAAATTGTGTTTTAAGAATTATGTTGTTTATGCTTTGCTCATTTATTCCATAAAGTATTATATTCAGTTTTACTCCATAAAATATTCAAATAGCTTTGAGAGTCTTTTGTGTGTCAGGCACTGTTTTACTGTCTCAACAATTCAGTGTCTGTAACCCACATATATAATGTAGAACATCATTTGGAGATAATTTCAAAGATTTAAATTCTAGGTTTCCTGGCTCTCCTTTCTCAGGCTGGACCTCCACAGTCTCCACCCCCTCACGATTTTCTTTTTTTCTTTCTTTACTTAAGGAATCTCTACACCCAACATAGGGCTTGAACTCATGATCCCAAGATCAAGAGTCACAGGCTCTACCAACTAAGGCAGGCAGACACTCCCCATGATTTTCTCATTGGTATGGGTTAGGCTCTGTCCCCTGCTCCAAGGAGTCCTGTGGCCCACAGGGAGATTTGTGGAGGCAGCAGAGGCTTCACTTGGAGTCCAGCCACCCTAGACCTGTCTCTAGCCTGTCCTCCCAGCCTTGTCCTTTCTATACCTTCTGCCTTCTCCTATGCAGCACCAGCTCCTTTAGTCACTGATTGGTCTTGGTGAAGGGTCCTGCCCAGTGGTGCACAGCACTGCCAAGTGGTGCCCATGGTTCCCCTTGTGGCTGAGTCACAGGCTGGAATGTTCGGACTGACCTCACCTCCGGGCCTGGCTTTGGGACACCCCAGCTGTGGCCACCTGGTATGAGCCTGGCTGCCTGTGTTGCTGGGAGAGTGGGGCAGAGCTGTGCCACCAGCGTGCAGCAGCTGGTGGCTGGCCCTGGAGTCTGGGAATCCAGGTGCGGGGAGCCACGGGGATTAGAGCAGGAAGAGCCAGATCCGGGCCAGCAAGGGTGAAACTGGGCTGAGGCTGCTTTAGGCCCATGGTGAGAATGGACTGGAGTAGGACCCATGAGGCGGTCTCATGTCCTGGGTGGCTGTTTTCTTGGCTCCCAAGAATCTTCAAAATCCTTTTCCACTTATTTTCGCTTCCAAGTTTAGGTGGATAGCTGCACAGAGCCAGGCTCAGCAGTGGGGAATGAGCGGCGGAGCCTGCAGGGCTGGGGGCCACACTCACGCCCCACATCTCTCATACCAACCCACAAGGGTAGGAGCAAACATCTGACTTGAGCCCCCACTGAGAGGACTCCTGATCAGGTTGTTTGCTGCCTGTGAGATCAGCAAATCTGTGGGAATGCAGACTTGCCTAAGCATCAGGGAGGGGACATGCCTCTCCCAAGTGAGAAGCCAGAATAGTTTCAAAAGAATGTGTAATGACAACATCTATGGGCTGAGAATTAAACAAGAGCTGTCTCATCTCAGGGAAGAGAAAGAGAAAATGGCAGGTCTGGACTAGAGATGCACTGAGTGTTGGAATGGGTGCTGCCCAAAACCCTGGTACCAGTAGGCCCTGAGAAGTAGCTGTGTCCAGGATTAAGACCAGCTGGCCACAAAGAGCTGTGACATTGGGCATTCAAGCATGAAGCATTGTTGGCCCAGAGAAGGAGCACAAACATTCTCCCTCACAGAACTGCAATGTTCTAGAGCTAGGGACAGATGAAGGGCTTCCATAATCCTTGTGAGATCTATTTATTATTCTAACAACAAGATCGCCCCTGCAAGAAAATGACAGATCCATCAAGTTTGTGAATATAACAAATTTGCTTCCATAGTATGTTAAAATAGTTACCAACTTGGAGATTTTCTTGGATTACAAGGTTAATTTAATATTAGAAATTCCACTGACTAATAGAAAATGAAAAAAAGAAACCCTGTGATCATCTCAAAAGGCATTTGATAAAATTTACCAGTCATTCACAGTAAAAAGTTGGAAGACCATGAAGAGAAAGAAATGTTCTTCGCAGTTTATTTTATTATTATTTTTTAAAAGAATTTTTTCTCCTATTTATTTGAGAGAGTGCATGGGCAGGGAGGGGGGCGGGGGGGGGGGGGCAAAGGAAGAAGTAGACTCCCGGCTGAGCAGCCAGAGATCCTGACTTGAACTACAGAACACTCATGAAAGAAATTGAAGAAGACACAAAAAGATGGAAGACCATTCTGTGCTCTTGGATCAGAAGAATAAACATTGTTAAAATGTCTATACTGCCTAGAGCAATCTATACTTTTAATGCCATTCCGATCAAAATTCCACCGGTATTTTTCAAAGAGCTGGAGCAAATAATCCTAAAATTTGTATGGAATCAGAAGAGACCCCGAATTGCTAAGGAAATGTTGAAAAACAAAAGTAAAACTGGCGGCATCACGTTACCTGATTTCAAGCTTTACTACAAAGCTGTGATCACCAAAACAGCATGGTACTGGCATAAAAACAGACACATAGACCAGTGGAACAGAGTAGAGAGCCCAGATATGGACCCTCAACTCTATGGTCAAATAATCTTTGACAAAGCAGGAAAAAATATACAGTGGAAAAAAGACAGTCTTTTCAATAAATGGTGCTGGGAAAATTGGACAGCTATATGTAGAAGAATGAAACTCGAAATGGATAAAAGACCTCAACATGAGACAGGAATCTATCAGAATTCTAGAGAAGAACATAGGCAGTAACCTCTTCGATATCAGCCACAGCAACTTCTTTCAAGATATGTCTCCAAAGGCAAAGGAAACAAAAAGCAAAAATGAACTTTTGGGACTTCACCAAAATCAAAAGCTTCTGCACAGCAAAGGAAACAGTCAACAAAACAAAGAGGCAACCCACGGAATGGAAGAAGATATTTGCAAATAACAGTACAGACAAAAGGTTGATATCCAGGATCTATAAAGAACTCCTCAAACTCAACACACACAAAACAGATAATCATATCAAAAAATGGGCAGAAGATATGAACAGACACTTCTCCAATGAAAACATACAAATGGCTATCAGACACATGAAAAAATGTTCATCATCACTAGCCATCAGGGAGATTCAAATTAAAACCACATTGAGATACCACCTTACACCAGTTAGAATGGCCAAAATTAGCAAGACAGGAAACAACGTGTGTTGGAGAAGATGTGGAGAAAGGTGAACCCTCGTACACTGTTGGTGGGAATGCAAGTTGGTGCAGTCACTTTGGAGAACAGTATGGAGATTCCTCAAGAAACTAAAAATAGAGCTTCTCTATGACCCTGCCATTGCACTACTGGGTATTTACCCCAAAGATACAGATGTAGCGAAAAGAAGGGCCACCTGTACCCCCAATGTTTATAGCAGCAATGGCCACGGTCGCCAAATTGTGGAAAGAACCAAGATGCCCTTCAACGGACGAATGGATAAGGAAGATGTGGTCCATATACACTATGGAGTATTATGCCTCCATGAGAAAGGATGAATACCCAACTTTTGTAGCAACATGGACGGGACTGGAAGAGATTATGCTGAGTGAAATAAGTCAAGCAGAGAGAGCCAAGTATCATATGGTTTCACTTATTTGTGGAGCATAACAAATAACGTGGAGGATATGGGGAGATGGAGAGGAGAAGGGAGTTGAGGGAAATTGGAAGGGGAGGTGAACCATGAGAGACTATGGACTCTGAAAAACAACCTGAAGGTCTTTAAGGGGCAGGGGGTGGGAGGTTGGGGGAACCAGGTGGTGGGTATTGGAGATGGCGAGTATTGCATGGAGCACTGGGTGTGGTGCAAAAACAATAAATACTGTTAGGCTGAAAAGAAAAAAAAATAAAAAACCCTTGAAATGTCCCGTGATAAAGGCAGTAAGTTTGTCTTTTGTTATGTTAATGAAGGTGACTTTTGATCTTTGCCCAAGGATTGGGGGGGGCAAGCTGCCTGGGCAACCAGCCAGGTGATTAGAAAATTGGAACCTTCCATCCCACCCCCTCTCCTCCAACTTTGGTAGCAGGGAATGACAGGTTTAAGTTGCCAATATTCAATAACTTATTTAATCATGACTATGCAATGAAAGCCTCCATAAAAAGCCAAAAGGATGGGGCTGCCTGGGTGGCTCAGTGGGTTAAGCCTCTGCCTTCAGCTCAGGTCATGATCTCAGGGTCCTGGGATCCAGTCCCGCATCGGGCTCTCTGCTAGGCAGGGAGCCTGCTTCCTCTTCCCTCTCTCTCTCTCTCTGCTTGCCTCTCTGCCTACTTGTGATCTCTCTCTGTCAAATAAATAAAATTAAAAAAAAAAAAAGCCAAAAGGATGTGTGGTTCTGAGAGCTTCTGGGCTGGTAGGGAACACAGGGAGGTGGGTGACAGTTGAGTGCCTGCAGAGGGCCCAAAGGTTCTGAGCGCTTTCCCATACCTTGCCCTATTTATCTCTGCATCTGGCTGCCAATTCATATCATTTATCATATCCTTTAATAAACTGATAAATGTTAAGTGTTTCCCTGAGTTCTATGAACTACTCTAGGAAATTAAAAGTACTGAAGGAGGAGGTTGATAGAACTGCCACAATCTATAGCCAGTAGGTCAGAAACACAGGTAACAGTCTGGGCTTACCACTCGGTATCTGAAGTATGGGGTGGAGTGCCTGAAGTAGGACGGAGCCCTTAACCTGTGGAATCTCGTGCAATCTCTGGGTAGGTAATGTCAGAATCAAGTTAAATTCTTGGACACCCTGCTGGTGTCTGAGAATCACTTGGTGTTGTGTTGGGGGATCCTTCCACATTGGAATTGGGTTTGGCAGCACAAAAGATGAAAAACCAGAAATTGGGTGAAAAGACCGATAAGGTAAGATTTGCCCTTATAGGCATCCAGCGTGTGATAAAGCTAAAGTAAATAATTGAAGAATGTGGTGGCTCCACAGCAGGGGAAAAAATACATCAGTGGAACGAAAGAGAGTTCACAGTAAGTGATATAGGAAGCATCTTAATTTAGAGGATAAAGAGTAGTTTATTAAATCAGATTGAGGCCATTTATTATCCACACACACATAAAACAGTTAAAATCCTACATGCTATGTACTTCTCCACACTATAAAATGAATCACAAATTGGTTCACTGTGGGTGTCTGGGTGGCTCAGTTGGTTAAGTGTCTGCCTTTGACTCAGGTCATGATCCCAGAATCTTGGATGGAGACCCACATTGGGCTCCCTACTCAGCAGGGAGTCTGCTTCTCTGCCCCTCCCCTGGCTGTCCTTTCTCTCTCTCTCTTTTGCTTGCTCACTCTGGGTCTCTCTCAAATAAACAAATAACATCTTAAAAAAATTTCTGATTCGCCATCTTTCCAACATGTATATTTTCATAAGCTATTTATATACTTAAACACAAGGGCTGGTAGAAAATACAGATAAATATTTTTATAATGAACATCTTTTTCGTCAAGGTAAACATTTTTCTTTTTTGTTTTTAAAAACGATTTTCTTTATTCATTTGAGATAGAGAGAACAAGTCGGGGTGGGGTGGGGAAAGGGAGACTCCCCACTGAGCAGGGAGCCCAATCCCACAACCTCGGGATCATGACTTGAGCTGAAGGCAGATGCTTAACCAACTGAGCCACCCAGGAACCCCAAGGTAAACATTTTAAATGTTTTTCTATTACATAGAGATAAAAAGTATCAGAAATACAGTGTACACTACTGATAATTGTTATTGTTGACAATAGCACTTTGGAACATTTACATTTTCTAGGTTATATATTAGTCTAGTTTTAATTTTACATAATTTTACATAATTTTACATAAATTTGTTATAGTTTTAACTAGAAAAACGATAATGACATGGAAAATAAAGGCAAAGAATAAAGGATAAATACTGCTTCTTATATAATGTAAGAATCTTGCCGTAACATACTTGCCTTTACTCCCTCTATGTTAGCATCCTTGTACATTTATTTCTACAAATGTCATCAACTAGTACATAGTACATAGTTACTGTTTTTGCTTTCAACAGTCAGTTGTCTTAAATAATTAAAAAAACAAGAAAACATTTTATATTTACTTATTATATTTACTGACAGTCTTTGTTCTTTTTTTAGAGCCCAATTTCTATCAGATATCGCTTCTTTTCAGCCTTAAAATTTTCCTTTCATGTTTCTGGTAGTGCAGGTCCAGTGGGGATGAATTCTCTTAACTTTTATTTATTTTTTTTAATTAATCCCAAAATATCTTTATTTCTCATCCCCCTTTTAAAGATAATTCCTCTGGATATAGAATTCTATGTTGTTTTTCTTTTCTTCATAGTATATCTAATATATCATTCTATGTTTCCATGTTTTTCGGCTTGCTTAACTTCTGACAAGAGGTAAATAGTAATTCTTATCATTGTTCCTCTTAATGTCATCGGTTTGTGTTTTTTCATTGTTTTTAAGGTGTTATCTTTGGTTTTAAGATATTTGACTATGATGCAGCTAGGTGTGGTTTCCTCTGCTTTTATCCCATTTTATCCTACACTTCTGACGGTGGTAAGTTAATAATTTTAACAACCATATTTAGGAATTTAGTCACTTCTTTTTTCTTTTAGTTTTTGCTTCAATCTCTTTCTCCTCTCTTTTTCTGGGACTCCAATTTTATGTACATTAGATGGCTTGATACTGTCATTTCACTGAGGTTCTGTTCTTTTTTGTTTTTGTTTCATTTCTTTTTCTTTCTATTGTACATGTTTCTATGTTTCCATTTAGATCATTTCTATTGGCTTGATGTCAGTTTCACTGTACTTGTTTTCTTCAGTGTCTCCTCATCTCTTAAGCCTACCTAGTAAAATTTAATTTTGATATTATATTTTCCAATTCTAGAATTTCCATTTAGTTCCTTTTTAGTTTCCTTTTTTCTGCTGAGATGACTCATCTGTTTATTATATCCATCTTACCATTTAAAATTCCTGGATATATTGGGACGCCTGGGTGGCTCAGTTGGTTGGACGACTGCCTTGGCTCAGGTCATGATCCCGGAGTCCCGGGATCGAGTCCCACATCGGGCTCCCAGCTCCATGGGGAGTCTGCTTCTCCCTCTGACCTTCTCCTCACGCTCTCTCTCACTGTCTCTCTCTCAAATAAATAAATAAAATCTTAAAAAAAAAATAAAATAAAATTCTTGGATATATTACAATAGCTGTTTTAAAGTCTTTATCTGCTAATTCCAATATCTCTATTATCTCTGGATCTATTTCTATGCATTATTTTTTTCCCTGGTTATGGAATTATATTG
Organism: Lutra lutra; assembly: GCF_902655055.1. Classification (NCBI taxonomy): domain Eukaryota; kingdom Metazoa; phylum Chordata; class Mammalia; order Carnivora; family Mustelidae; genus Lutra; species Lutra lutra. Next base: position 71,633,239 of record NC_062282.1, on the reverse strand, counting down.
CCCTACTTCTTCACTTGCCTGGTAATATTTGATCCCATGCTAGGAACTGTAGATAGTACATTGTTGAGAGTCTGGATTATGCTGTCTTCTTTACAGAGTGCTAAGTTTGTTATGGTAGGCAGTAAATTTACCTGAGGCTCGATACGATCCTTCGAGGCTTGATTTTAGGCTTGATTGTTCAGCTGAGTCTAAAGCAGTGCATATAAAATAACTAGAGTAGTTCCTATTCCTAAGGCATGGACTTCTGTGATTTTAATTAAATGCTCAGCATGTCCAGCAAGGTCTTTCCACTCTGGTTGGCCAGAACAGGTCTCAGCACTGTGTGACCTCTGGAATCCCCATTTAGTTCACAGAAGTTGTGGTTTTGTTTTGATTTGTTTTGTTTAAGTAGTCTCCATACCCAACATCAGGCTGGAACTCAGGACGCCGAGATCAAGAGTAGCGTGGTCCACTGACAGCCAGGCACCCCACAGAGCCAGAGTTTTTAAACCACCAGTCCTCATAGGTCCTTTCTGAGCTCACATGCAACTTAGACGAAATCTCAAGACAACCTCTGTGCATAGTTCTAGAGCTCCTTGTACACGTGGTTCCCTCTTCTTTGATGCCCTGCTCCTCAAATTCAGCCAACTCTTCATCTTTTATCTCTGATATCTGTACCTTCACCCAATGAGACCATTGCACCATTTGGGTTCCCCTTCCCTCTGTCATGGTTTGGAAAATGCCCCAGGCAAAACTTTGGTGAATGTGGAATTCACCTTTTGTTTCCCTTCTCGAGGATGAAAGCTGTTTGATGTCCAATGCCTGTAATCAGTTGCTATAAATGTTTTATCTAGTTTTATAGTTGTTTACAGTAGGGAAGTAAGTTTATTACCAATTACTCAGTCATGTTTGGAATCCAATAAAAGTTTAAAAGAAGAAAGGAAAGGAAAGGAAAATAGGGAGCCCTAATTCAGGATGTGGATGTGATGTCACACATGTCTAGGAATCTAATTTAGCTGAAAGCAGCTGGGCTAGTAGGGGCTACTCATCTCCAGTTCTTTCTAATCTGGCATCAGAATGGTGCTGAATAACACCTTATTTCTGGTGATGATGGTAAGTTGTATCAGACTAATCCCCCTGCCAAAAAAAAAAAAAACTATAAAAATTGAATAAAATATATATATAAAGAACAATTTGAGGACATTGGAGAACAACCAATACAGGTAAGAACTGAAGGATTGTGGTCCTTGAGAAAATGAAATAATACGTGCTGAGTTCCACATTTACCCTGGCTTTTTCCCTGGGGGCATTTCCTACATTGTTGCATGGGAGAGAGGAGGGAGAGACCTAGCAGAAAGCATTAGTCTTACCAGACAAGAGATGGGGTGGTGGATGGGTTTGGAGTTCAGGAACGCCAAAGAGGCTAGAACTTAGGGGCAGAAGACTGTGGAAAGGAGGAATTATCAGAGAAGGAGCCCAATGAACAAATTTCTCCGAATTTATGGGTGAGTGAGGGTGTAGTGTGCTTCTGAGGCCTCAGGCTGAGTGACCTAGTGTGGAAGCCCTTCTAGAACAGATGGGTCTGGCTGTTCCTTAGCATGGCCAGGGCTTCTCAAAGACAATCCTGAGGCTACACAGGTCACTGAGCCAGGCCCACAAGTGTAGGTTGCAGGCAACCTCCCCCAAATCCATTTCCTCCCTCTGACTGATGTTTCTTTGTTATTCCCTATTGGTTGGACGTAATTAGACGTCACAGAGCGGGAGAACTGGTTGATGTCATCCACACAGGTCAGCAGCCAGGGGCACAGAGCAGGGGCAAAGGTGGGAGAGGAGGACAGATCTAAAGAGACTAGCAGAGATTGTCCAAGTCCGTCAAGTGTTAGCTACACCTGGTACAGGGAAGTGCTCCATATGTTAACTGCCCAATCACAGAAACAGCTTAGAGTATTGGAAGAACCCACATAAGGACTGACTGTTCCTGCTCCTCTGGCCCCTCTCTTCCAGGGGCTCATTTCAACAGGAGCCAGAATATTCTAAATATGTCCAGAATCCTGTCAGTTGCCTCCCGTATCTCCTTCCCTAACTTCAGTGTGCTACTGTTTTTTTTCCTTAGGCCTACTGGCTCCTATACCCTGAGCCTCCTGTAAAGCTGTAATGTAAGTTAGCTTAACTGGCTGTGAAAGACCCTGGTCACCCATGGCTGAGTAAGGGCTTTGGGATCCTCCCCATATCTTTCCTGCCTTCCCCACCACTAGAGGTCGCAGCATTGATCATTGTCTATGAAAACATCTCTATCGGCCCCAGTTGCTCAAGCTTAGGTAGCTCTGAGCAAGGGTTCTGGCTAAACATTGTCAGGTGGGAAAGATACGGCATTGGATCAGGCCCCGGGGGCTTTTTGAAAGAGACAGGGACTGCTTCTTTAACTGGGTGTCCCATGGCGGGCTCCAGGCACCCTCTGCTGGCGGTCCTCATTTTTGCAGATGCAGCTCTCTAGGCAGGACCAGAATTCCCCCAAGGGTTCTCAGGCCCCCTGTGTCTTTGCCTGGGGACACAGATAACTGCTGGTGTCCCAGGATGGAATAAGAGAAAATCCCAGGTCTTGCTGAGGGTAGGGGAACATCCTGGCCTGGAGCTTTTGGGGTGGGAGAGCATGGCTTGCCTCTAGGACTACTGAAACCCCGGAGTGTCTCATGGCCCAGCCGTTGTGGGAAAGCCGTCTCTCCACCTTCACGGCTGGATTACTTACTCTTCAGCCAGGGAGAATCCTTGTCCTAGGCATTCCTACTCGCCTTTGGGCTCTGATTCTTGTAGATGATGGAGGTGGACATCTTCCTGATCCCAAGTCTTATCTGGCTGGCTCAGGATCAGAGATCAGGTCAGATTCTGGTTCAAAGTCAACATCAAGTTCTGAGTATGAGTCAAGTTTAAGGGCAGAGCCAGAGTACAGAGCAGAGGGCTTCTTCCTCCTCACAGGGGAGGCCAAGTTCCACAAGCGTGTGCATGCTTGGACCTTCCTATGTGCATGTGTTTGCATGTGTCTATATGTCTAGTGGTAAAGGACCCTTCCACCAAAAGCTGGGGCCAAGTTGTTGTGTCTTTCAGGCGCCAGAGGCACAGGGATCATCAGGCATCTCATAGGTTCACACAGGTGCTGGGGATAGGAAAAAATGCGCAAAACTATGAAAAGAAAGTATAAATACTAAATGCTAGCAAATGTAGCATTATGTCATGGAGACTAGTCCCTCCTGGCTCAGCCATGTTCTTGTTGGACAAGAATAAAATGTACTTCTATGGGATATCGGTGCATTAGAATATGTTTGATGTGGTGTCAGGTGGTCAGGGCCTCTAGAGGAGTGAGCGTTCTGGCCTTCCTGTGGTGGATATGTTGGAGTCCCAGGCAGTGTCCCACAGGGGCAGAGGACAGGGCTCACCAGGTTTGGATGACAGTGTCTACACCAGGGACTGGGGGAGGGTCCAAGCCACAACCAGACCAGATACAGGCCAGAGAGTGGAGTGCAGTAGAGAGCCCACAGGAGAGATTGGAGTCTTTGAGGCAGGTGTAAGTGGGCCTCAGTCACATGGGTGACACAGGCTCCTTGGACGTGGATCTACATAAGCATATGGTGATTTTGTACCAATTAGTAGAGGATACCCACTTTTCAACTCACTTTCTTTTTGATCTGCTGGAAAGCTGTTGTAATGAATATGTAAATCTATAATATCTGTGATACGAATGGAGCTTCCCCACTTACACAGTACAGAATTTGCACAAATGAGACTGGGCTAGGGATACTCACAGATGGCCTGACACCCATCTCACTCCAAAAGGGATATAAGGTAACTTACAAACATGTATCACTATAGCAAGATGACATGTAGTCATTGAAAAATAGGAGGGGATATGAGCACAGGGAGAGGAAGGGTAACATTAGTGAGTTAGTGTTGAAACCATCACTAAATGGGTGGTTACCTCCTGGAGGAAGGAGTCTGGTGATTAAGGAGATCAGACATTATGATTAAGATTCCTTGTCAGTCTGAAACCTTGAAGGCTGCTGGTGTGTTCTCTGTGGGTAGTCAACTAGCCCCTCATTCTTGTGCTGTCTGGGGGCTGCCACTGATTGCCTTCAGCAGGACCTGCTCTGGGAGCAGAGGAGAAGGAGCCAAGGGTGAAAAACCCTCATTGTGGATGAGAAGTAGGTTCTCATCCCTGAAAATGAGCTCAGAATAGGGCGAAGGAACATTTAATAAATGTTTGTGGGTTCTTTTGGTAAGATTTTATTTATTCACTTATTTGAGAGAGAGAGAGAGAATGAGAGGGAGAGGGAGACAGAATCTGAAGTAGACTGCACTAAGCGTAGAGCCTGGCGTGAGGCTCAGTCCCATGAAATCCAGAGTCGGGTGTTCAACTAACTGAGTCACCAGGTGCCCCTACATGTTTGTTGAATAAACCAATGAGTGAATGAACACAGCCCTTCCTATTTTAATTCTTTGTAATTGTCAAGTCTACCCACTTTTCCCTCTATGCATTGCCATTTCTCAGTTCGGGTTACCATCACCTGTCATGTAGACTCTGTTCCCTCCCTATCACCTCCAGGCTCTGCTCCTCCTCCTCCTCCTCTCTCCTTGGGGTGCTTTTCCTAAACTCCTCCCATGTCATCTGCCCCTGGGACCTCTGCAGCCTTACCTCTCATTTCTCCCCTACCTTCTTCTCTGTTGGCTGCCTGACATTTTGACAAGGCCTTAAAAAAACCAAAATATAGTAAAGCCACTGCACTTTCAGCCTTTTAGAAAGTAGCTAAGTCAGATGTCCAATAGCTATCCCAACTCTCCCCTCATCCTTGCTCATACGTAATCCCCACACAATCTTAATTTGGGCACAAGGATCTGGGAGGATGAATGAAGGGCTTCTGTGTTATGATAATAATGACTTTTTAAACTGTGATTTATCTGTATATATCAAAATATCAGGATTTGTAAGCATCATACCCAGCTAACTTCAGGTCCTCTGGGCATTTGCACCAGCTGATGCTTCTTGCCAAGGATGGAAGGAAGTCGTGAGCAGTGAGGAGGGAAGCTAAAATCTAAGCCTACTATCTTTATCACGAGGGCTTGCCCTGGACCTGCTGGGTAATTACAGCTCCAAAGACCCTGGGACTCCTCTCTCCACCCTTTAATGACAGCCCAGCTTGTGGTGATTCTGCTGTTTTGGGCTGCAGAGGTCCAGCGGGGAGGCAGCTGGGAAGGGACATTCCATGGGGCCTGTCTTATTTTTTGTATGAACCACATGGGCTCGGGATTTGGGGAGTACTTTCCGGGGACCTACTTGTCTCTGTCCAGGGCTGGCCCCACAGAGACCTGGAAATTCTGCCAGATTCTCTTTCCTTTCTCTGGGGTCATGCACCAAGCTGGTCCCGGACCAGAGTATCTGGGAGGCCCTCTTTTGCCAGCCTGGAGTCAAAGTACTGGTCAACTGGGACACCCAGTCTTTTTCCTCAATGCCTCAAGTGAAGAAACTGGAGTGGTGGGGTGGTGGTCCCAGAGTCCAGTGGACAGCTGTATGTTGAATGTGCTGCAAATGTACAGATGTGTGTCAGCATATACAAGGTCTTCTGTGCAGCACTGATTGACCTTGGGGACCTGGCTCTAGGGAATTTCATGGTGGGACCAGGTGCTCATAAATTCTGGCCAGGCCACCACTGCTGCTGTGTGGTTGCCCAGGTCTGCAAGAGTCATTAGCAGCCAGGGAGGCCTCAGGGCCAAGCAGTGCAGCCTGCCCCCTCCCCTTCCCCAGAGATCACAGGTAAGCCGGGGGAATCAGGGGCAGCCTGAGGAGGCCTCTGTTTGGCGGAAGTACTGCACCCACACATCTCATCCCATTACCTATCTACCAAGTAGGAGGTATCAAAGTATTTTTGCCATATTTTCTGGAGAGACACCAGGTCCTTCCCTTGGGATAGTGGTGGTGGGCGGACAAGTCTAGTCCACTAGGTAACATCTATAATGGGCGAATGCAGTGGGGAAGAAAACAGAAATGACTGGGAGATGTTCATTTCATTTCCTGAGACACAGAAAATGCTGAGGCAGAAACAGTCCCGGGGTGTGGATAGGGTTTGGGGAAATAATTAATTCACTGACCAAGCAACTGCAAATAAAAGGCTATGTGGGTCTGGAATGGGCCTGGGCTAGAGCTTCGGACTTGAGTGTCATGGATTTACCCAGGCCTAGTAGTCCCTGGAGGGCATGACAGAATGTCAGGGGTAGTGGGGTGAATGGTGGCCTCTAAAAAGATACGACCATGTCCTAATACCTGGGCCCTGTTTGCGTGAACTTATTTGGAAAGAGACTTTACAGATGTAATTAATTTTCAGATTATCTGATGAGATCATCTTGATTATGGAGGTGGCCCTCAATTCAATGGCAAGTATCCTTATGAGACAGAAGATTCAGGCACTAAGGAATGACTGCAGTACAGGACTCTGAGGGCCTGTGGAAGACTTAGCCAGGCCTTTGAATACTGGTGTGTGGTGGAGTAAGGGATTAAAGAGACACCCATCCCTTCATGTAGTCAGCAAGTATTTATTGAGCCCAGTTCTGTGATCAGAGCAGCGGATATGATCATGGGCAAAAATATACAGTTAATGTACTCTTGGAGGTCCCAGGCAGGTGGAGGAGGCAGACATTAATCAAATAATCATTCAACTGTATCAACTATGGCAAGTGTTACAAAGCACATAGGCTCTGAGAGGTTGTTAAAGAAGGTTTTGACCTGGCCGGGACAGAAGAAAAATCCCTCTAAGGGGACATGAAGGATTTAATTGGGGAGGAGGGAAGATTTTCTAGGCAAAAAGAGAAGCATGTGCAAGGGCCTGGGAGTGTGATGGGGAGGGAGAATCGTCCGTTAGAGGGATGGGAAGAAGGTCAAGCATGACCAAAGAAGTGAGCAGGGCCCAAATCATGTGGGGCCTTACAGGTCACCTTTAGGATTTTTCCTAAGAACAGTGCTGTTTACTAAGCTTGGAGTGTTGGGTTCAGACTTGAACTTTGAGAAGAGGACTGAACTTTACTGCATAAGGAGGAGAAGGAGAGGGGAGGATGTACTGGGAGGGAAGAAGCTGGGGCAAGTGGTGAGAGGGCAATGGAAACCAAGGAAAATGAGAGTTCCAGGGTGTAAAATGCTGTTTGGGGCCTTCAGCAGAGGAGAACTGAAGAGAGGCTATTGGGTTTTTGAGGTTCCGAAGTTATAGAGAGTTAATAGAGCTGGTTTCGTGTTGTGAGCACACCAGAAAGCCCACTGTAGGAGCCTGAGGGGTGGGAGAAGTGAGGACAAGGATTGACAGACTGTTCTGTCTTGGGCTTTTGCTGGGGTGGAAAAGGAGAGAGACATTGCAGTAGTTGGTGGAGTTGAATGAGGGTTTTGTTTCCACACTAGAGGCTTAAATATATTTCTAGATCAAGGGAAGGATCCATTTGAGAACGGCAGGTTGAAACTTCAGGAGAGAGAAGGTTTGATCCACAGGGCAAGCTCCTGAGATGGGGGAGAGGACAGGGAAATCTGGGCAGACAGAGGGAGGCTCCTGTGTCCTAACAGGATATAGCAGATGCAGGAAGGTTTCTGTTTGGTTTTAGTGGAGCTCTGGCTGGTGGCTGACGCAGGTCAGAACAGTGGCTTGTTCCTTATTTTATGTGTGCAGTGTGTAGTTCTTTCTATGTGTGTGCTCCTGCCTTCCCGACGGCTGGGCCGCCAGCCTGGACAGAGTGCCACAGGGAATATCCCCACAGAGCCCGGGCGGAGGCGGGGCACCTCCCACTCTGGGCTAGCTCCCTGATGAGATTCTCAGACCGTGTTTCCCCTCATTCATGACCAGGAAGGTTCACAGAGCAGGCGTGGGAAACTGCTTGGCCGCCAGGGCCTCCTTCAAATTGGGCTGAGATTTTTGCTACCTCCCAGCCTTCACTCCCTCACACACCGGCCTAGGCAAATGAGGTGTCCACTGCTTTTGGCCCCTGTTGAATGAAACGGTTTGGGCAAACCAAGAGTTGGCCCCAATATGCCACCTTCCTGCTCAGTCTTTGATTGGTCCCCTTCTCATCAACCCATCACCCACACATTCGTCACCAGGACGAGTGCCTGATACAGGAGCTGGGGACAGGCAGAATCCCTTCGGGATCTTGGTCCTGTGGGTGGACCCCGGGTCTCTCGTCGCCTTCAAGGTCTTCTCCACGGGTCTATCCACTTCGCTGATACCCGGGTCCCTGGCCCGGATGGCCCCCACCCCACCCCTGCGCCCCTGTAATCCAGAGGTGATGATGATGCTGAGGGTCAGCAGGAGCGCGTGTGCCCAGCAGGACCCCTGAAGAGATGCGCAGGAACGGAGGCCCGGGAGTCCGCACGCGGACAGGGGCGCTCCCCACCGCACCCGCGCCAGGATCGGGTGGCGGGCCCTTTAGCAGCAGCCGGGGGTGCTGAGAAGGAGGGAGGGCCGAGTCCCGCAGGTGGAGCAGGGCTGGGGAGGCGGGCGCGGCGTACGTGCGGCTAGCAGCCGGCGGCATGAAGGGCGTGGATAGCGGCCCCCGCCCGCTCCCAGCACCCGGCGCCGGACTCCGGCGCGCACTGCAGACGGGACGTTCCCTGGGGTCGCAGGCGGGGACGACCCCCGGCCGAGGCTGTCAGGGCGCGGAGCCAGGGCGAGGGCCGGCCAGCAGGGGCGCAGGAGGTGGGGACGTGGCGACGGCTCAAGCGGGCGGGGCCCGGCCGCGGCGGGAGGCGGAGCTGCCCGGGGAGGAGGCGCTGAGCCAGCCGGGCGCCGCCGCGGGAGGTTCTGGAAGCGCCGGGAGCCGCGCGTGTTCAGGTGAGCGCCCCTCCCGCTCCGCGGACGGGGCCGCCGCTGGGGTCATGCAGGGTCCTGGGGCTGCGGGCCGTGCGTGCTGCCCGCGCGGAGCCCGGAGTTGGGGGCCGGGGGTCGCGCAGTCCGGGCCGCAGCTCCAAGCCCTCCGCCCTGTTTCTCCTCCCGTCTGGGTTCCTGTCCCGCCGCTTGCGAGCCCTCCCCGAGCTCGGGGTGGTGAGGTCAGCGGCGCCCTTCCTGCCGGTCCCTAGGCATCCGCTCCCGGCCGGGCGGGGCGGGGAACTTGGCCGCCCAGCCTCGTCAGGCTCCCCGGGAACAGGAACGGGCGGCCTGGCCCCGAGGACAGCCAGAGGTTAGAGGCGGAGGCGGGGCGGTCTGCCGGGCCCCGGGGGGCCGCTTAACGTTAGCGAGGTCCGCCTTCCTTCCTCCAAAAGGCTGGGAGTCTCTGGCCTTGGCCCGGCGGGGTCCTGCTTGGTGCTTGTGAAACGGGCTGTTGGTTGAGAAAGTTTTTAACCCCTCTAGACATCTCTTTCCAACGTGCTTGTTTTTCCTCAGCAGCTGCGCAGACCTGTGGTAACTAGTTAACTAATTCGCCAGACGGACCCTTCTCTGTGTCAGAAACTGCAAGGAGTTGCTAGCCCAGTGAGGCAGACGGATTGAAGAGGAAAGTCCAGGTCCAGAACAGTGTGGTGAGTGCTGCGCTCGGAGGGAGTACCAGGCTGTGGCTTCTTGGTAGGAAACACAGGAGACACTTGGTAGGACAGGATGCTTCAGGCCAGAGGGCTTCCTGGAGGAGGTGATCTGTGAACTGGAATGGTCAGAGGAAAGCTGAGTAAGACAGAGGAATAGCGTGTGTGAGTGGGAGCAGACCTGGGCGCTCTAGTTGAGGCAAGGTGATGAGAAAGGAACATTTAATGGGATAGCTGCCCATGAACCCAATCCACAAGAGTTTCAAGTGAGAGGGCAGTGCCTCGTACTGTGTCCAGCATGTGGATGCTGCTCAGCCTGAGCATGGATCAGGGCACTTACTACATCAGGACACTTGGGCCCTTGGCCTTTTATTCTAATGTGGCATCTTTAAGATGGTGTAGAATTTTTGTGTGCCTCCCAAGTCTGAGGCTGGTGTCTTCTGCTGTGGAGGAACACCTAAGGCTTGTGCTTCTTAATGTGAACTGTATGAGGCCTGACAGCCTCAGCCCCCTTGCAGCAGATCCTGGTTCTGTGAACAAGGGTTGGGGGACATGATTTTGTAGTGGAGGGCATTCTCACATGTCCCAGATTTTGCCGAGGTCTGCTGTCCACCTAAAATTTTGTAGAATGTTTTTGCAAGCTGCTTCTTCTCACCCTGTATCACATCTGGAACAACAGGTTCTGTGATTTAGTTCTCTGTTAAGTGAACCGAGATTTCCTTTGGCTTGTGCTTAAATTGCCCCTGAAGTGTCTAGGGTACAGTCTCTCACTATGGTTCCGGGGCTCAGAGCCCAGGTTCTTCTGTTCACTTCAACACACTCACAGGAGTCTGCTTTGAATCCTTTTTTTCTAGGGCTTTCTTATTCTCAGATGGCCAAGTATGTCCACTGTGCGGCCCAGCCAAGGAGGCCACGTAGCAAGGATGGAGTGGGTTGGCTGGGGGCCTCATCCCAGAGAGGCTGTGATGTTGGGCCACCCTCATTCTCTGAGAGCTCAGCAGTCAGACATGATGACAACTAGGCATTGCCTGGGACTTGTGATAGGCACTTTTACTTAGAAGGAGGGAGGAGGAAGGAGGCTCTGAAACAGGGTGCCTGGGAGAGTGCTTACTTAGCCACTGCTATAGCCTGTGCATAGCTGATCTCTGTTCGTTCCCTGAGTACCTCCCCAGTGCCTGCCTTCTGCTTGGAGTGTGCCTCAGGGTGGAATTAGGAGGGAGAGGAAGAGGGGAAGGAGGGGGTGGTGACACCCTCCTTGCCCGTAGGTAGCTCATAATCTCCCTGAGATTGCTGCTTCAGCCTGGCAGCTGGCCATGTGGCAGAGGAGAAGCTCAGAGTGTGACTCCTCAGAAATAGATGGTGTGGGTGCAGCCCTGTGGAATGCCTTGGGTGAGGGAATCTGGGTTGTACTCATTTCCTGACAGAGCCTGACTTTTTACTCTGCCCTCCCACGTCCATGGGAGGTTCTGAGGCTGGATGCAAGACCTTGGCCGATTTGTGGCCACGCTGGCTGATAGTGTACATTGGGCTGGTGGGTGTGTCCCTGGCTCTTGGGATCTGTCAAGAATTTAATTTTATGCAGATGGTCATTGGCAGGAAATGCTCTGATGCAGGCACGTGCAAGCCTAGACAGAATGCTAGAGCGAGAGTTAAACCGAGATTGCTTGAATCTAGCAGTTTGGATGTGCCCCAAAGTGGAGCATCAGCTTGTTTTAGAGTGGAAGGGCTGGTGGCTCCTGTGGTCTCTGGGGTTTTTGCTGGGGATGTGGACTGAAGGATATGGTTTTTATTCTCAGAAGGGGTGGAGGAGAATGAAAAGTATGGACTAGACTTCTTGGACCCCAGAAGAGAGTTTTTGTTCAAGTGGTGTCATTGCCAGGCAGAGGATTAACTATTTGGGTAGTGAGTTCTCCACTCAGATTGGATCAGTCTGAGCCTGTTCACAGACCAGTACGTGTTCTAGACCTTTCAGGAAGTGCTTGCTAGAGTATTGCCCGCTCTGTACCTGGTACTCCCAAGGACCATTGTGTGGCCACAATCCTGAGACTTGGTACTTGTAGGAGCTCAGAACCAGTAGGTCAGAGGTAAGGAAATACAAGATATCTGAGAGTATTAGTCCAGTCCCATGCCTTTTGCCAGAGAGCTTTCTTTCCTTGATGAGCTACTGTTTGACCTGTTCCACGGTTATTCCCTGATGGTCAGTGTGCTGCATTATTTCTGAATCTGCTCTCTCAAGTATGTTTCATTTCTTTTGGCCCTTGTGGGATGTGGAGATTGCCTGGTATCTGCTTTATTTTCATCTTGTCTGTCCCTTAGACTGGACTCTTCTTCTTTGCCAGGCGTTAGCCAGGCAGCTGGCGTCTTAAGGTCTACTGATGTTCTTCCAATACCATGGGTGCTGATGTCTGGTATATGCTGTGCTGGATGGTAGGCTGCCCACTGATAATCGCCATCTCCTTCAGTCTTCGCAACAACCCTGTGAGATACAGGTCCTCATCACCATGATATAGATGGGAAACAGGTTCAGAGAGATCTGGAACTCGTGTGAAGTCACAAAGCCAGGTAGTGATAGTGGAGTTGAGATTGAAGTTGGGGTTGTCTGACTCCTGACTAGACGGTGCTGACTAGACTCCTGACTAGACGGTGCTGCCTTGCCTGGAGCTGGGTGGTCATTGCTGAGTGTCATGATGTCTGAGGCGGGAGTGACTGCTCACCTGAACCAGGTGCTCACCTGAACTGACTGCTCACCTGAACTGACTGCTCACCTGAACCTGCTCACCTGAATCAGGCCCCATGGTGCTGTCCACCTTTTGGTGGAATCCAGCCCGGAATGTCATGCCGCTGATTGGTGAACCTTGATAAAGTCCTTCACCTGGGCAGGCCTGCTCTGCTAGGTCAGAGTGCCTCCTCCTTGTGGGAGACCCTCGGGCTGTAAGGCAGTAGATGTTACTGAGTGGGACTGAGTGGTTGCAGTATCTGATGGAAAGTGTGCTCTGGGTTTGAGTCTCAGCTCTGCCTCTGATGTGTGGTAGCCGGTTAGGTATGCGGGAAACTCTTGCTCAGCCTCACTTTTCTAGCTTCTGTATCTGAAATGGAGATGATTGTCTAGTTTACATGTTTTCATGAGGATTAGATGGTAGAAATGAGAGATTTTTGGAGATACAAATTGTGGTTCCCAAAAAGCAGAGCCTGAGGCAGTGCTTCATACCTTATTGGAAGGTGCAGAGCAGCAAGGGTAAGGGAAAAGAAACCTGAGAGAGAGAAGGCTGGAAGGCACAGGGTGGTGCTTTAGTCAGCTGGCCAGTAGCTGCCATGCAGGATATCTCTGGGGGAGCTCTGCAGAAACTCCATGCCTGTAGAACAGTTTGTCAGCTGAGGCCTCGTGAGGGAATTTATCTGCTGACCTCCTCCTGTCTTCTGTCTTCATTGGTCAGTTGCTTCATGGGAGTTAGCTCCCTCTTGCTCCTTGGTTGCATTACCCGAGTTCCCCAGCAGCCACAGAGGAGGCCAGTACAGTATTTCTGTGGAGTTTGGAAGTACAGGAAGAGCCAGAGATCGGGGACCTGCACGCACTTCCCCACTGACTCTGAGGCCTGGCAAGAGACCCAGGGCCCGGGAGACTGGTGAGGCCAAGAAGCTGTGAAGTGGGACATTGGAGGCATCCTATATATTGCTTTGTGGATTGTGTTCTCATTTGTAGTCCCTTCCTAAGAGTTAGTCACACTTAGATTGCCAAGCCTCTGCCAAGCCCCTGACTGAAAGTCCAGTTTGGACTTTGTATGTTGATTTTTACAGCCTTCTCTGCTCCTTCATTGCCTAGCTATGGAAGCAGGAGATGCTGTGGTTTTGATGGTACCCAAGTGGGAGGTACAAATCAACATGTTAGAGAAGTATAAGGATGGATGCAGGTGAACATCGAGGTTTCAGTGAAAAAAGCCCTCAGTGAAGAATATTTTTCCATGTGAGGTAGCATCCGAAGCTGGAAACCTAGAGTCATGAGATGGGGCTGGGGAGGGCCATCAGGCCATGTCATGCAGAGTCAAAAAGACCCCTGGAGCTAAGGAGTTTGGACTTGATCCCGAGGACAGTGGAGAGAGAGACCAAATGAGGAGCTGCGGTAGCCATGCTGGCTGCTTTGTAGAGCAGAGGTTGGCGGGGGGGAGGGGGGGGACGCCAGATGAGAGGAGAGACTGGTGGGGGAAGGGGCCAGAATGGCTGTTGGAAGGAATTGGAGGTGGCTCAGACCAGGTTGATGATTGAGGCCTGATGTCAGGTAAGGAGAGTAGGGTGCCTTCCGTCCTTCCCGGGGCCCAGCTTCTGGGCCTGAATGGACCTCCATGTGCCTAAGTTCTGGGACCTTCTCTCCACAACTCACAGGTCCTCATGGCTTTGGTGTTCCAGAGTTGGCCACACCACTGGGAATCAGGGCCACTGGGGGGCGCCCTTTTCAGACAGTTTTTGCTCCTTCACAGAAGGCAGGCCGCTTCTTGATTAGTGCCAGGCAAGACCTGGTTGTACTCTGCAAATCCATGTTCAGTCTCTAGGCTGTTAAATACATTGTTAAAATTCAAGCTGTTGCATTTGGGTTGCAGCTGGGAGCTTGGCAGAGGTTCGTGCCTGATGAGGTAAGGGGAGAAGCTAAGGACGCTGCTGGTTTGCAGCTGGAAACCTCTTTTCATGGCCATTTGGCCAGATTGTAAATGTCCTTTCCAAAGAGCAGGCTTGTTGGGGCCTCTGATTGTATGTCTTGGAATTTGCCTGTGCTTAGAAACAGTGCTGGTCACCTGGTGAGTGAATCATTGTCACTGGGGTGTTGGTGGTCTTTGGAGAACCTCCCTGTGGGTGTCCAAACTTTGGACTTACTATGCATACAGTGTCCATTCTTAACAATGCATAACAGTCCATTATGTGGAAAAAAAATGTAACATTTTCTGTTGTTTCTAACTTGAACAAGTCTGTGGTGAAGCCTTATTTGTTGGATGCCTGATATGGGTCAGACATTGTTCTAAACTTGAGATGCAGAGCAGATAAAATTCAATATTGGTTTTCTTCTTAGGCTTGATGCCACTTTGTGTTTTGTTTTTCATAAAAAGAGGTTTGATGTTGCCTATTTCCAGGTCTATTCAGCATGGACTTATGAGGGTTCCTGGAAGGGCTTTTGGCAGCACTGGACACTTGGGGTAGGGGAGGGGTACCGGGCATGCATACACATTCCCACTTACTCTGTCCCAGGCAAGGTATGAGATAGGATTGGGGCCAAGGCAAGTAGGGGCTTGGCCTTTCCCACACTGTGGGACAGTTGCTCTTGGATGCTACCTCTTCCCAACCTGGCCCTAATTAGAAAACTTTTCATACAAAGCCTGTAGCATTCAGGGTCAGGACGAGGGAAATGCTGGAACCCTAGGGCATCCCTGCCTGAGGCGACAAGTCTAGGGGCTGCTTGGGGGTACCTTGCTCTCTGACCATTGGAGTAATCTTCCCCTCCTCCATCAGAGCAGGACTTCACAGGCTCTTGGCAAGCCATTTTCCAGAACCCCATCTGTGATTCTTTGGGGGCTCTGCCTCTGGGCTGGTATTCATGGATGGGCTTAGTCTAAGCCAGAGAGTACATTCCAGAGAAATGACAGCTGGTATTCATGTAATGAAGGAACCTGGCTGCTTTTCCCTGAGTGCTGTACGGCATGAACCCTGGACATTATCACCAGGAGGATTTGAGAGGAACACAAAGATGTCTCCCTCCCTTGAACTTGTCACCCCATCTCTGAAGAGGTATGCCACTGCAGCTGGAGACACAGCAGGGGAGAAATGCTGGGCTCCCCTCCTTCCAACCATGTCTGTCTGGTCTCCTTCCGGGGTCCTGCTCTCCTACCATCCCAGACAGGCGGTTGGCTGGTCCCTCATGTCCACAGATCCAACCTCTTGGCCCTGGACTTTACTGTTCCTTCTTTTAAAAAAAATTTTTTTTATTTTGTATTTTTAAAAATATTTTATTTATTTATTTGATAGAGCAAAAAAGGGAACACAAGCAGGGGGAGTAGGAGAGGGAGAAGCAGGCTTCCTGCTGAGAAGGGAGCCCGATGTGGGACTCAATCCAAGGACCCTGGGATCTTGACCTGAGACGAAGGCAGATGCTTAACAACTGAGCCACCCAGGCACCCTTTACCATTCCTTCTGTTTACCTATAGAAGGTGCTTTCCTGAGTTAGTTAAGCCTCTTGAGGTAAAAGGAACATATAGTATATAACATATAGTACTCCTGTATATAACATATAGTATATAACATGTAGTATAGTATATACTATATATAACATATAGTATATAACATGTAGTATAGTATATACTATATATAACATATAGTATATAACATATAGTACTCCTGTAAAGGGGCTTCTGTAAGCACAACGAGAGGCTTTCAGGAATCCTGGGCTGGAGATACAGAGGATGTGAAACCTGGGAGCAGACCTGTGGCTGGAACATGGAGGACCTGCACTCCACCTCGGGGCTGATGGCCTGCTCACCTTCTCTCAGTGACTTGCTTTTCTCTGTTGCCCTAACTGTATAATCCATTGCTTAGCCTGATACTCTGTGCCTTGCAGGAGGTTCTGGCCCAAAAGACTCTGTGCATCTCGGCCCCCAACACCTAGGCCACTGACGGGCCATGCTTATGGCTCTGCAGACATCTGGCAGGGACGTGAACAGATGCAGCCATTCATTCATCCTCTCCTCTTTCTGGTAGAGGAACCCGTTTGGGGTTGGGCCTTGTGGTTGGGCTGAGCCTAACCTGGAACCACAGTGGGTTGGAATTTCTTCCGAGGCCAGAAGTGGTCGGCATGACTGTGTGTCTCTTAACCAGAGCAGGCAAAAAATGAACTGGCATTAGCTCAGACTTGGAATTCTGTCAGGTAAGGCTTCCATTTTAGGGAAAAGCATTTGTATTTTCATTTTCCCCTGTTTTCTCTTAGTATATTTCCATGGGGCTTGGCTGACGTTGAGCAGAAAGAGAAGGGACTGGTGGAGGTGGGGCTCAGGTGTGTGCTGGGTTGCTTGGCTGAGCTGGGAGACCATGTTCAAAGCTTCTATTATGTACTCAGGTCCCCTGCCAGTGGAGCTTGCCCCAGGTTGTGCCTGCTGCCCTCACAGCTGAATCTGGCTATTTCTAGGCTAACGAGAAACCAGAAGCTTGTCTTGAATCCATGTCAGCAGTCCATCCCATCCCAGGGTTTTGGCCTTGCATGGCTGATTGCTTTTTATATCCCAGGTGCCTAACTCGGTAAATAGCCTATGTGGATCTTCAGCAGATATTTGTGAGTGGTGACTTGCTAGCGAGGATAGTGTCTGGTGAGGTGGCAGACAGGAAGAGTAGTGTCTGCCCAGAGTGCCTGCTCCCCATGCTGCCTTTTCTGTGGCCGGGTGCAGACTGGCAGGGGGCGGTTTTATTCCCCTCTGGCCAGCCCTCTGCTATACACCTCATTTTGGGTGTGGGTTCTCTGGAGCCTATTGTGGCACATTCTCTTTCTGTCATTGTTTCTCCTGTCCTTTCAGTCTCCTCACATGCAGAAGCTGCATGTTACCTGTGGGTCCCCAGCACCTGGCACTGTCCTGACACATGGGTTGGAAAGAAAGACCGAAATAAGACAAGCAATCTGTGAAATGAGAAGGGGTGGGCTAGAATCTTGGACTAATATTGGAAGCAGAGGGGACTGTCTCCCACACCATTCAGCCTTTCCATGTTGCTGGCAGTTACCGGGGATCGGGTGCACAGGGGCTCTCCCAAGGGGACATGGCCTCCCAGAGCAGGGGCCAGAATTGAGCACACATCACTGGTTGCACACCCGGGCCTCTTTCCACTGCTGGTGCAGAATATCCTTAGTTTCTGTGTCCTAGGTCAGGATGTTAGCACGTTTGGTGTATCTATGTGCACATGTATATGTATGTCTTCACCTACGTTGCTTTTTTCACCTGTTGACCCAGTGGCTGTCACTGAATGCCTTTCAGACACTGCTCTCTGTGACCATGAAACGCTGGGTGCCCACATTGCTGGTGGCCTGGTTTGGTGTCCTGGGCTGTGTGCAGGCTGAATTCTTCACTTCTATTGGTATGTGCCAACAAGACTATCGTCTTGAGCCGTCCTTGGCTCAAGTGCCAGGGAATGTCACCACCTGAAGCCCGTTCTCACTCAAGGTGGGATGGCTCACCCACTGGTTTTGACAAGTTCTGGGGAAAGTAGGGTTTGTGGAGCTGCCGTTTCCCCTTCTGAGGCCCTGATGACCTGAACGTCCTTGCTGGGAGCCAGCTGTCTCAACTCCTCTCCTCCCTGAGAAACACAGGCTGCTCCTGGGCTCCCTGGCCTTCTGACTGTCTTTGTCCAGGCCAGAGAGTGGTTCTGAGCAAAGAAGCCCTTAGGATGTCCAGGTCCTGGTGACATGACCAAGCCAGGTGCTGGTAGGAGAATGAGATTTGGGGCTTCTTCCTTAAGGCTCTCCCAGTGTGCTCATCTAACCCTCCCCTGGGAGCCTCCACCCCTGTCTTACTGAAGCTGGGGGCCAAGACCATGTGAGTGCCTTGCCCCCCTTTAACTCCCAAGTCCCTTTGATCCCAAGAGAGTTGCTATGCTAGTGATCCAGAGGACTTGCCTCTGTGCTGGTGTTCTGTGCCTCGTCGGGAAGGGGGATGGATGTCCCTGATCTGTTTCTTACTGGCCCTTTTCTCTTTCCTTGCAGGGCATATGACTGACTTAATTTATGCAGAGAAGGACCTGGTGCAGTCTCTGAAGCAGTATATCCTTGTGGAGGAAGCCAAGCTCTCCAAGATTAAGAGGTATCTGATGTCCTAAGCACCCCCTGCCCCAGAACCCATCCGGGGTGCTCATAAGAGGAAGCGCTTGAGAGAGCCATGAGGGGCTGGCCTGGAGGTTACTTCATGCCAGTTCTCCAGAATGGCTCAGTGTACTGGCTAAGGACTCCCTGCTTTTCCCTTCCCTATTTAAGAGCCTTTTTGCATACATGAGGATTCCCAACTCTTCTCTAGATTAAGGGGCTACAAATGTCAGTGGGGAGTTGCTGTATTCATTTTATATTGCCTCTCCATAGAAAAAGGGGTTTCACCAGGGAAATTACCATAGGTCAAGACCTGTGTGAGTGGGCATGTTAAGTCTTCCTTTTCCTCTCTTTCCACAGCTGGGCCAACAAAATGGAAGCCTTGACCAGCAAGTCAGCTGCTGACCCTGAAGGTTACCTGGCCCACCCCGTGAATGCCTATAAACTGGTGAAGCGACTGAACACAGACTGGCCTGCACTGGAGGACCTTGTCCTTCAGGACTCGGCTGCAGGTGAGGAATGGTGAGCAGGTGCTTTGGGGGCCAGTGGTCTGTGTGCCCGTGTATGGGGAGTGTCCGTCTGAGCCTGTCCTGGCTCTGCTATTGTTGGTGGGCATGTGCGGTTTGTCGATAATGCACCCTGCCAGGCCTGTGGCCATCTCCCTTTTCTGTGGGCACCTAGCAGTTGGCTGTCCTTGTTTTTATTATGTAGCAATAATCAGTTCTTGCCTTGTCCTAGTGTGTTCATTCCCCCCCTTTTTTATATACTTTTTAAATACTTTTTTAAAACATGCTTTACTCGTGGGGCACCTGGGTGGCTCAGTGGGTTAAGCCTCTGCCTTCGGCTCAGGTCATGATCTCAGGGTCCTGGGATCGAGCCCCGCATCGGGCTCTCTGCTCAGCAGGGAGCCTGCTTCCTCCTCTCTCTGCCTGCCTCTCTGCCTACTTGTGATCTCTCTCTCTCTGTCAAATAAATAAATAAAATCTTTAAAAAAAAAAACATGCTTTACTTGTGTGTTTTTGTAGAAAAGTTAGGAAATAAAATGATGTAAGTAAATTAGAGTTCTTAACCCAGTTGTCTAGTGATAAGCACTATTAAAATTCCTGTCTTCCTAAACTCTCATTTACATTAAAAGAAGAAATGGACCCATTCATATAGTCCAGGGAGTGCAAACTCACTTGCTTTGCAGGACGAAACGAATTAACAAAAGTGAGTCAAGTGGGCTGGGTGATGGGGCCAGCATAAGCTGGGGATTATGGGCCTCATCTAAATTCATTCCCATTCACACCTTTTAGAAATAAAACATATCTGTAGGCAGATTTGTGCCATAAGCATACAGTGATTTCCTGAATTTTCCAGCTTCTTTAAATGTCTTTTAAATGTTATAGTGCATGGTTTTAATGGCTACATAGTAATAACTCAAACTGATATAGTGTGAAATTGGTCAAGTTAGTGAATGTGGGATTGTTTCCAAATTATCAGCAATTGTGCATATACATCTTTGTGCCTACCTCTGATTATTTTCTTTTATTAAATTCTTTTTAAAGTTTATTATTATTTTTTTAAGATTTTATTTATTTGAGAGAGAGAGAGAGTGACTGAATGAACAATGAGGGGGGGGAGGGCAGAGGGAGAGGGCAGAAGCAGGCTGCCGACTGGATCCCAGGACCTCGGGATCATGATCTGAGTGGAAGGCCAGTGCTTAATTGACTGAGCCACCCAGGCGCCCTCTCTGATTATTTTCTTAGTTTAAATTCCTAGAAGTGGTATTTAGGTCAAAGTATGAACTTTTTAAAGCTTTAAAGCTTTGACCGTGCTTGGTATCTTTTACTCTGCTGGTATTTTTTTATGCTCTAACATTTTCCTCTCAGCAGGAGGTGGTGGGGCAGGCGTGGAGGTGGGCCCTCCTGACTCCAGCCAGCCCTGGGCTCAGCCTCCTGGACTGAGTGCCTCTGCTCCCACAGTCGGGAGTGCTGATTAACTTCAGACTGGTTGTCTCTGGCTGAGCAGTTCAGTCCATGAGGCCAGACTGGGCTGGGCTTGGCTGGGGGCAGGGTGGCCTCTGGGGAGGGGTTGGTGAGTTGGGCCCGGCTGGAGCTGTGCCCAGTGAGCTCACTGACTCCAGAAGTGGTGGCTGCCTTTCCCAGCCCCTGTCTTCCATCCTGGGGCTGTAGCTCAGAACTGGCTGTTCTGCTGGCACTCCTCGGCCCGACGGGTAGAATAAGCCTGCCTGGATGACCTTCCGCTCCCTAGTCTTGCTCTCCACACCCCGCCCCCACCGTCAACATCTGGTTCTTGTAGAAAACCTTATAATTACCAGAAGGCAGACAGGACAGGCCCTGAGAGCAATAGGTTGTTTTCACCTCTGACTTGAGAGTTCTTGCCTCTGAAATGAGGGGGATGTGCTGACAGTGTGGTTTTTTCTGGGGGCATGTTTTCTTTTTCCTGAATTCCAGACTCTTAGAATCCCTGATTGGGCAGCCACCAAGAAAGGCAGGATTACAACTTCTTGATCCCTGGGTCCCCAGGCATGGTTAGAAGTGGGTGTTTGAACCTGAGGTCCTGAGAGTAGGTGACCGTGGGTACTGCTGCCCTGAGGAAGAGGCCAGGGAAGAAAGGACCTTGGGGTTCCCCTCCCAATTCTTAGCTCATAGGTAGCATTGAAACTCCTGAATCAGTTTGGGAAGGCCTGGCCTCCACCTGGAGTCCTGAGATACAAAAGGTGCATATCCTGTTTAAGAGCTAGGGCTTGGAGTCCCAGAACAGCGTCCTTGGGCACGTCTCTGGCAGGGGCTGGCCTAAGTTCCAAACTGTGGCCTTGTGCACTATATCCGGGGAGCTCATGCCTTTGAGCTCATGGCAGGTCTGAGTTGTCGGAGTCCTCGAGAGAGCAATAGGAAGAGCCAGTGTGGTCTCTCAGTGTACTACACTGGGCTTGGGCAGGCCCACCTCAAGGCTTGTTCTGGCCAGATGGTCCCCCAGTCCCTAATCTGGAGGATGGAGACAGCACTAAATCCCTCCAAGACTGTCATCCATCACCTTTCTGGATGATAAGGGCCAGTGGTCAGTAATCAGTGGCTAGCTAGGTTCCCTGAGTTGACTACCTCTTAGACTTCCTTAGACTCCTTGACCTGGAATGTGGGCTGGAGGTCTGTTTATCTGGTCCCCCCAGTGATCCTGGATCGAGGTTTTCCATGTGATTCATTTTCCATTAAGTGATCAATAGGTCCTCCGTGAGTCTTCTCCTGTGTCCTTCTCAATTACTGTTTCTGTCCTCTGTCCCTTCTGTCTCCACCAGATTTGACTGAGTGCTTTGGAGCCAAGACTCTCAGACTCCCACATGTTAACCGGTTTGTGGGCCATCTTTGTTCAATTCCAAATGAGCAGTAC
Organism: Lutra lutra; assembly: GCF_902655055.1. Lineage (NCBI taxonomy): Eukaryota > Metazoa > Chordata > Mammalia > Carnivora > Mustelidae > Lutra > Lutra lutra. The sequence goes on along the minus strand of NC_062282.1, from coordinate 71,611,523 downwards.
AGGCAGTCCGTACAGTGAGGAGGAAGAAAAGAGAGATCTTCATGGACTGGAGCCATCAGGGAGGGCTTCCTGGAGGAAGGGGGAACTGCCTTTGAGGGAGGGGGCAGGGAGATTGCACTAGCCGGAAGCCCTCCACTGGGTACCTTTCTGGTCCCAGGTGGAATTGCGCCCCTGGATCAAGGGTAACCTCTTGTTCTCACTCTCATTTGGAAGGTTTTATTGCCAACCTCTCTGTGCAGCGGCAGTTCTTTCCTACTGATGAGGATGAAATGGGAGCTGCCAAGGCCCTGATGAGACTTCAGGACACGTACAAGCTGGACCCAGACACCATTTCCAAAGGACAACTTCCAGGTACCTTACCACTCTAGGCTTTGCCCATGCACTGGGTGTGTGTCTGCTGTGGCCTCTGGACAGAGTTGGAGCCACCACCGTCTTGTGGTCTTTACCCTCAAGCACATCATCAACTGCTGGTGGTGATGCTCTCTTGGGTTTCCAGTTGGTGCCAGTCCCCTCCCATTCCCATGGCAGCCACCTCCCCTCAGCTCCTCCCCTTCCCTCCCTCTCCTCTCTCTTCTCTTCACTCAGAGAGAGCCAAAGGCTGCTGCTCAGAACCCCTTGGCCTCTGCCCCCTGAACACTGCTCAGATCTTCTTCCAGACCTGCATCTGTCCCCACACCCTCTGATTTCTTTTTGACAAAGACTGATCTCTGGACTCACTGCCCGGTGTCCTGTGTGTCCTCAGTTACAGTCTCTGCCTTGTTCCTTCTTGGCCCACCCCACTTGGCTCTTCCCCTTGAGCTCACACACTGTGGGTTTTTACTAATCTTACAAACCCCTCCCTCAGGATCCAAGGCCTTTTGAGTCTCTGGTGCTGATGGATCTGTTGGTTAGCCTAACCTGGCTAGGCTTCTGGACAGTCATCCACATGCTCTGTGTTTCTTTGCTTCCCAGGTCCTCCTGAACACGCAGTCTGGCCTCTTTGCTCAGCAGCCACTGATCCTGTCCCTGCCAGGTCTCTAGTGGCCACTCAGCTGCTAAAGCCAGTGGCTGAGTTTCAGGCAGAATGTCCTTTAATTTTTCAGCAGTGTTTGGCACGTTGATTGTCTCAGTCTTCCTGATACTCTCTGAATTCTAGGGTACTGATCTCTACTGCTTCTCTTTTTGGCTTTCTGCTCTCTCTCTCTCTCTCTTTTTTTTCCAAAACATGCCCCTTTCTCCTGATTACCTCAGTATGATTAGAAGAAGGTATATTTGGTTTGGGGGACTGTTAGAGGCCAATAAAACATGGGGTTCAGTTAGCCCCCATTATACTTTGGATGTCACTCACCCTTGAGGACCTGGGAGGAGGCACAAGCCCAGGGAATCACAGTATGTAAGACAAAGAGACACTCTGCTGGCGGCTGGTTAAGGTCCAGAGTTGTAGCACTGAGGAGTCTGGTGAGCCAATGTGATGGAGTGTAGACTTCTTATTCCTGACTCTGTCAAATCTTAGATCAAGCCAGGCCACGAAGCCAGTGAGAGAAGGTCCCTTAGGGCACCTGCAAGATGTGTTCCCAGTGTAGCTATGAGAATGGTTGGTAGGAGGAGAGAGCCACACCCAAGCATTGACCTTGTACATTCATTTAACAGATCCCTGCTTGTTCTAGAGGGGTAGGGAAGGTGAATTTCCTTAGGTAGAGTTTTCCCTGAGCACCTTCTGCAGGTGAACCCAGCCATTTCCATCAAATGTACATAGATGACATTCACATCTGGGTTTCCTATCAAGGCTTATCACCAAAGATTCCAACTATTGAAGACAAATGCCTTTGGGGTATCTCCACTTGGGTGTTCTCTGGGCTCCTCCAAAGTCACATGTTCCAAAGAGAAATCCTCATTGCCTTATGAAATGTTTACCTTCCTCTCTTGCTCCTTGCCTGAGCAAACAGCAGCTCTGGCCACTGGCAGCCCAAGTCAATCCTAAGGCCCATGGATTCTGCCTCTCTTGTGTCGTCTTTACTTGGAGGCCCTGACTCCAGCCTCATCACATATTTCTCAACTGGATTATTGAAATAACTTTCTGACTTTTCTTCTATCTCTAGTTCACTCCTTAAAATCATTCTCCATGTGGTCTTAAGTGCATCTCTGTTTATATCAGTTCCTGATCACAAAGCTTAACTTTAAGTGCTAAACCCAAATTCCTCCTGTGTGTGGTTTTTGAGGTCTTGTATGGTCCTCTTCCCTGGGCCTACTTGCCTATCTATATTAAGTTTGTACTAAACTACCCACCACCTAGCTTCCTTGCCTATCCCACCCGATCAGCTAGATCTCATGTCTGATTGCCCTTTGGTATTCAGTTCTCTGAATAAAGAGCACTCTCTAGGGAGTGCTCTCCAAAGGCGTAGACTTTTGGTGGGCTTCTGGGGAGGATGCTGAATATCTGGGAGCTCTTCTTCTTCTTCTTTTTTTTTTTCTGGGAGCTGTTCTTTACCTTCTTGGCCTCTGTAGGATATGTGGATTATAGCTACTGATTATTAGCATTCTGGAGATCATAGAAGACATCTTTATGTGTCATCTCATTGACTTCTTGCCACCAGTTCTCTAAAATTGATGGTATTAACTCTAGACCTAAGGGGACTGAGAGATAGAGAGGCTCAGTAATTTATCCATTGTGACACAGCTGGTGGGAGCCCTAGCGAGGCCCACACGGAGCCAGCTTTGTGCAGCTGGCTCAGCTGCTGTGTTATATTGTGCCTCATTGTGTGTCCGGAAAACTGCATAGCTAAAGGATATCTGTAGAGGCCCAAGGATAATGACCAGGGGCTCAAGGAACCCCTTGATCACTAGCCCGTCTACTAACTCCATCTCGTGTTTACTCTCTTCATCTTCCTATCCCACATTGCCTAATGCTGAGCCATCACGGTGAGCAGACCTCTGTCTTTGAAGTAGCCAACCCATTGCAGTAGGGGTTTCATTGTGGACAGAGCCCCACCTTGGACATTAGGCAGAAAAAAGCTCCTGTAAGGCAGCTCTTACATGTCACCCATGTCTAGGTCTGTTAATGGGGTTAACAGAGACTCCCCTGCCTTCCAGGGAGGGTCACAGCCCTTCCTTCTTCTGCATGGAGCCTGCTTTTTCATTGTTCCCTGAGAAGTACACTCATGTCCCTCCCACCTTACCCCTACCCTACATCCTACATTTTCCCATAGTTAGCATACTGTATCTCATCCTTCTTGACCTGAGACTATTTTCACAGTCACTTTCCAGTATGGAGCCCGTAGCAAACAACCTGTGGTCTCAGGACCTGCAGTGCTGATGCTCACCAAGTTCCCCGCCACCTAACGGTCAAAGCTGGCGCTGCAGTCTTGGCTCTGACCTCCCTTGGCATTTGTCCCATTGCTCCTGCTCTGTTCCTGCTACCTCTCCAGTCCTGCTCAGTGTCATTCATTGTCCTTTCTCTGTAGGGTTCTGGCCTTAGCCACTTTCTCTACTCTCTTCTTACAGTCTTGCTGGAAGTGGTTATCCCCACCCATGGCTTTAGCTGCCATCGAAATTCTGTTTTTTATATTAACTAATTTTTCTACCTTCCAGATTCATAAGGCCAGCTGCCCAGTAGATATCTCCTCTGTGGCTCACAGGACCATCATACTCTCCTGAATACTGCTTCTTGGGCTTCTTCACAACAGAGGCCCCTTCCCACATGGCAGAACAGGAGTCTGTGGCCAGGAGATTGGCTGTGAATCCTGGTCCCAGGCAGGCCCAGCCTTACTTAGAAGACTTACTTAGAAGTCTGGGTGGAACTCTGCTGGGATGATGCCCCCCTTCCACTGGCCCAGGCTTCCTTGTGGGAATCTCTCTCCCCAGCCCAGCGGCTCTTTAGAGCCTGACTGTTTTCATTTCCTGCTGCAGGAACCAAGTACCAGGCCATGCTGAGTGTGGATGACTGCTTTGGGATGGGCCGCTCGGCCTACAATGAAGGCGACTATTACCACACAGTCCTGTGGATGGAACAGGTGCTGAAGCAGCTCGATGCTGGCGAGGAGGCCACCACAGCCAAGGCCGAGGTGCTGGACTACCTGAGCTACGCTGTCTTCCAGCTGGGTGACCTGCACCGTGCCCTGGAGCTCACCCGCCGCCTGCTTTCTCTTGGTGAGGAAGTTCTAGGGGAAGGTCAGAGCTGAGGGGGTGCTGGCAGGAGAACTGGTTACTCCACCAGCCACTACCTGACCACTCTCCTGGGACTGAGCCACTTTGACATGTTGCCTGGCCAGTGACCTGAGCCGTACTGCTTTCAGGCTCATTCTGGCTGCTGGTTAGCTCTTTACCCACCTCATTTCTGGCCTTAGCCCTTGCCTGGTTGCTTATGGATATAGTCAGACCCGTGGCTCTCTACAGTCCCTTTGAAAATAGGAATCCCATGGTGCAGTGCAACGGCTGCTCTGCAGGGTGAGCCTTCACGTGGTCAGGAGTGGCTGAGGAGGCAAGCCATACTTCGCAATTGCTGCAGTGATTGTGGCCTGACCCGTTCATTCAGGGTCCGAGGTCTTACTGGTGGGACTTGCTATGGCATTGGTGGTGTAAGTGTCTTGAGGTGTGGACTGAAGGAAGTTAAAAGCACTGTCTTTTTAAATCCTGTATCTTCTACCTTTTACTGATAGATGGGATAATCATAATCTGGAATTCCACAGATCAGCAAAGACTTCTTTTGCTGCTGCTTTTCATGGGCCTTGAGTCTGATGCCAGCAACCATATGAGTGTTCTGCAAGACTGATGTGGGAAGAGAGCTTTGTAGATGCTATCATATTAGTAAGAGCCTTGGCCTGGGAGTCAGGATACCTGGTTTCCTGTTCGGTCTAACCTTTGCCTAAATCTATTAGTATCTTTGGGCCTTGGTTTCCTCACCTATGGAGTGACAGAGTAATCCTGCCAAACTTGCTCCTTTGTGTTGTGAGGCCCACAAGATGAGGCTATGGCATTGTCATGTGGCTGTTCTTTTTGCCAGGATTTCAGCCTGCCTTCTCACTGTGGCCAGCATGTGATCTGGTCACCAGTAATGGATGTACTCTAGGAGACGGATGTAAGTGACTCACAGCCAAGTTGGAAGGAGGTGGCAGGAGTTTGGACTGCTTCTCTAGACCTGTGCTGTTGGGCTCTCCAGGGCGGCCTGAGAGGAGAGCCCCCCGTGTGGCTAGCTAGGTGGCCTCCTCGGTGTCTCCTTTCCCATCTCTGGCCAAGCCGGAGAGCCCATGTTGGCTTTTCTGCTCTGACCAGCGAGCCCTGGTAAGATGCTGTGGAAAGCAGAATGCTGCGTGCAGATGAGCTGCTGGGAGAGAAAATGCTTACAGAATAATTTCTCTAAATGACCTAACAGATGTTTGTGGTTTCCTTTTCCTTCTTGTTCTTTGCTCTTTCTAGACCCGAGCCATGAACGAGCTGGAGGAAATCTCCGGTACTTTGAACGGTTGTTGGAGGAAGAAAGAGAAAAAAGCTTATTGAATCAGACAGAAGATGGGCTAGCCACGCAGGAAAGCATCTATGAGAGGCCTGTGGACTACCTGCCTGAGAGGGACGTCTATGAGAGCCTCTGTCGTGGGGAGGGTGTCAAACTGGTGAGATGCATGGCTAGGTCCCACATGTGGACCTAGACTTTGGCTCTGGATGGGGAGATTTGGGAATGATGTTCCTCTGTGTGTAGGCTGTTTCCTCAATATCTTGCCCAATTCTTTGTAGCATCTGCTGAAGCTGATGGGTGGGTGTTCTCTGAGGTATAGGACAGGAGACTGTCTCCCCCAATGTCCCTGGCAGAGTTTGAATCCTCTCAGTTATTGCTCAGCTCCCTTCCCCACCTCAGCATGCCCAGCTTCTGCTTGACTCACACTATGAGGAAAACCATGGGTGTGGATGTGCCCCATGGGAAGCTGTGGTCTCTGTAGTGAAGACGTGGCCATAGCTAACAGCTCAGCCTCCAGTGTCACTGATTTTTGAGAGCCCTGGGATCCCAGTGCTTCCTCAGTAGGCTTAGGTATGAGGCGGTCTCTGGGCCTTGTCCATGTCTATATCTTCATGCCTCCCACTGGTTTTTTCACCTAGAATGGCCTCTCCCCTGCCTCAATCCTTCTGACTTACTCATATCTCTGTGAGAAGGCTCAGGGATTAACCTTGTGCCGCAGGACCTATAGACATGAGGAATTTTTGCAAGAGAGGAAACATTGCATGATTTGTGGGAGTATCATTTCTCTCAGTCAAGCTGTGGGACTTCTGTTTCTTCTGTGGTGGGGCAGGAGGGAGCAGCTGCTGGACACAGGGTATGAGACCCACGTCTGCAGCCAGCCAGTCTGGGGCTGAGGATTAGAACTCATTATGATGCCCAGAGCCTGTTGCTTTGTATGCTCCCCAGACTCCCCAGAGGCAGAAGAGGCTTTTCTGTAGGTACCACCATGGCAACAGGACACCACAGCTCCTCATCGCCCCCTTCAAAGAGGAGGATGAGTGGGACAGTCCACACATCGTCAGGTACTACGATGTCATGTCTGATGAGGAAATCGAGAGGATCAAGGAGATCGCGAAACCCAAAGTACGTGTGTCTGCAATTCCTTCCTGGGCACCTTATCCCCGTTATCATGGGGTGGTTTGTTTGCTTACTCCACTGGCCTTTGCCAGTGTCTAGCGTAAGTCTGCTATCTGGGTCCTGAGGTACTAAAGACTCAGTTTGATCTTGTGGGTTCACGGTCCAATGGCAAAGAAAACTGAAGGAAGCAATGTGGACAGCCAAGTGCTATGACAGAAGGACTCCTGGGGAGCAGGGCAGGTCCACAGTGGGAAGTGTCAGCTCACCTGCTGGGGGGCTGGTGTGTGGGTGAGTTTTGGGGAATTGCCATAGGGTCCTGCCATCCTGGGTCATGTGGAGCTCCTAGTTAGTGCTGTGAAGAAGTGACTGACATGGACAATGAATATCTTTACAGTGTTCAGTCTTCTCATCCACACTCTGGTCTCTCCATTTATTCATATCTTATAAAATTTATTCATATATGCTCAGTACATTTCTTGTTAGGTTTATTCCTAGGTAGATTTTTTTGTTGTTTTTTTATCATATTTTTACTGCTTACATCATTTTGTTAGTTTACTATTTTATATGCTGAAGTATTGATTATAAAAATACATTTCATAGTAACAGCAAATGTTTACTGAGTTCTTTTCTTTTTTGGAGATTAATTTATATGAGAGAAAGGGAGCAGTGTGAGTGAGAGAGAAAACAGGTCAGGGAGAGGGGCTGAGGGAGAGGAAGTAGCAAGCTCCCTGCTAACATGGGGCTTGATCCCAGGACCCTGGGCTTATGCCTGAGCCGAAGGCAGATGCTTAACCAACTGAGCCATCCAGGTGCCCCTGAGGCGGTTTTTTGTTTGTTTGTTTGTTTTTAAGATTTATTTGAGAGAGAGAATGCATGAGTGAGGGTGAGCGGGGGAGGTGGGCAGAGGGAAAGGATCTCAAGCAGACTGCCACTGAGCCTGGTACCTTCTCAGGGCTCGATCTCACAACCCTGAGATCGTGACCCTAGCTGAAATCAAGAGTCGGGTTCTTAATTAGCTGAGCCACCCAAGTGCCCCTGTTTTCTGAGTTCTTAAGTGTGATACAGGCCCTGTTTTAAGTGCTTAAACATACATTAACTATCATGTCTGGTAAGCGCACTGTCACTGTCTTCATTTTACCCACAGGGAAACAGACCCCTGTAGAGTGCAGCTAGTTATTCAACTTATTACTCTTTTGATTTTTAGCTGATTCTCTTCATTGTTCAGACACTGTCATCAGCTGCAAATAAAGATTGTTTTCTCTTTCCTAATAATTATATTTCCTTTGTTCTTATCATCTCATTGAACTGCCCAGAACTCCTTGAGCATTGTTAACATTTGGCATCCTGGTCTTTTTCCTGAATTTCCTGGAGATCACTCTGGTATTTCGGTGCTAAGTATGCAGCTGGCCATTGGTTTTGTACATGCGTCATTAGGCTGTAAAATTATTCTTGTATTTCTAGTTCATACAAGATTTGTTCCCATTTGACGTCATTCAGAGAACCACTTCCTACCATGTCCCCACCCTTTTCCTATCACTGGTGATTACAAGGGGGGCATTTAGCTGGAGCCTCTGTTGCTTTGTGCCCAATAGACTTGTAGTGGCCAAGAGACCCTACACTTGTGGAGAGACGGAAAATAGGTTCCCATCCTGGCCCCCCTGCACCTCATCTTGAAGCGACCTTGGCTTGAGGTACAAGGACATCTAGCGCCCAGAATCGGCCATTGAGGTTGCTGAGGGATGGTCTAGCAAGTGTGTGTGGAGAATGGGGACCAGTACCCACCCTTTCTACTCCCTGGGTCAGCTGCAAAGTCCTCTAAGGAAGAAGACTGTTTTCCCTGGTTGCCAGGTGAGAGAGGCTTTGTTATGGTAGGACCTCCTGAGATTGCTCAGTTGTCCCTCAGGCAAAGGCACTAAAACATTTCTGTGTGTGTTTTCATGCTGGGTGTGTATGTGCACGTGTGTGGCAGGGGCGGTGTGGGGGGAGTGTTGGGAAAACTTGTCTTTGAATAGAAGCCATGACATGGGCTGTCACAAGCTGACCTCTCCTTTCTGGAGCCTGTGAGGGACAGATGCTATACTGACTTTGAAGTAGAGCCCAGAGTTTAACTTGGCCTGTGGAGAATGCCGGGCAGCTGCTTTTTTGGGTCCATGGCCTGCTTTCAAAATAGCCCTGCCTATCTCTGGGAGGAGAACACAGCTGCTCACAGCCTCCTTGTGGATGTCAGGCCAGCAGTGAGGCTTAGATATTTGGATGGGGCTTAGCTGCAGCTGCACTTGTCATCGGGAGGAATCATAGATAGGAGCTCAGGGAAGCCGTCTGTCCCGGGTACACTGCCACGTTGCCAGAACTGGGTGCAGCAGCACAGTGTCCTGGAAAGGTGGTCTCCTGGCCAGTCTTCTGGTGCATCTACACCTCTCTTTCCCTTCTGCCATTGACTCTTGCCTTGCCCTCCGCCTGGAGCTCCTTTCTGGCCACCTTGTCACCATCCCAGCCCTTCGTTAGTTAGCTCTCCCTGAGGTGTCCACAGTGTGATTGTGAGTGTCTATTACCTGCCTTCCCTTTTTCTTGTTCACCGCAGACTTGCTTCCAGGCCTGGTCTCCACTTGCCTCTTTGGCCTCTTCTCATCTTAACCTCTAATGTCTAATCCACGGTGATGGTGTCACACCCATTTTTGTGCCTGAACCTCTGCATTGCTGTTCTGTAGTGCTCCCCTACCTGGCTAACTCCTGCTTACCCATTAAGTCTCAGCTAGGTGGTCTCCCCTGACCATTCTTGACTGTGTAGACTGAGCTTCCACAGACATGAAGCTTACCTGCTTCCAGCTCCTCCCGTATTGTGCTGCGGGGTTAGGCAGCTAGTTTTCTGCCTTTCCCACAGACTGAGCTGTGTGAGGGCACGGGCCATGTCTCGGTCACCCAGTGTAGCACCAGCCACATAGCAGGTGCTCATTAAGTATTTATTGAAATCGGGGGGAAGTGCTGTTGGGGTGGGAGTATCTGGGTCTATGGTCCCACCCATGTGAGATCATTAGGACTGTGCAGAGCTGAATCATAGTGAGCTGCCTTTGGGCAGCATGTGCTTCCTTGGAGTGCCACTGTAGCTGTCTGTGGAGAGCGAGAGGATAGGAGATAGGTCAGGGGTGTTTGTGGATGTGTGTGTGTGTGTTAGTATATATATGGAGAGGTAGGTGGCTTTCAGGCAGCAGATCACGTATTTCAACTTGTACAGTCCTTTCCAGATGCTGTCATCTGACCTTGTAAGGCTCCTAAGTGAGTAGAAGGTGTGCCTCCTATCTTTGCTCTTCACAGCAGTGGGAGCCCAGTGGGAGCTGCTGCAGCAGAAGGGCGTTTGAGTAGGTTTCTTGGCAGAGGAGGCTGCTGTGGTTGAGAAGGACCAGGTCAAGAGGAGCGTACAAGGTTGAGGCTCAGGGACAGAGACACAGTCTGAATGTGGTGGGAGTAGCCACACACAGGTGGCGTTCAGGCAGGGGTGGTATGTGTGCCTGGTGAGAATGGGTGAATGAGATGGGTGAATGGTCAAAGGGGACTCCAGAGGCACAGTTCTGCAGACAGCACAGACCTGGGTGAGAGCAGGGCAGTGGCCTGGGGGTGACCGCCGAGCAGGAATGTGGGAGCCTTAGACTCCTGCCCTCGCGTGGCTTGCAGGATCACAGTGCCTTGTCTAGGGCCAACCACCTGAAAAACTTCTTTCCCCCACTGGTCTGAATGGCACATCTGGTCCCAGTCTCTGTAGGAAAACACTCAAGGCAAAGAAGGATAAGTCTGCCCTCTCTTCCTGCCTTCCAGCTTGCACGAGCCACTGTACGTGATCCCAAGACAGGCGTCCTCACTGTTGCCAGCTACAGGGTTTCCAAAAGGTTAGCAGAGGTGGTGGTGGCGGGGGTGGCGGGGGTGGCTGCTCCAGCCCTATCTCCAGCCTATCTCCAGGGCTTCCTAGTTTATACTCCAGGGAGCTTGGCGTGGCTTGTCCTTCCTGCCAGCACCTTCCCTACTTAGAACACTCACCCTGTACTGCCTGTTAGTACTGGCCCTGACTGTGGGGAGAGCGTGAGACCTCCTGTAAGCTGCCTTCCCCACCTTCCTTTCTCTCCCTCCTTTGGCTTAGCTCATGGCTGGAGGAGGATGATGACCCTGTCGTGGCTCGAGTGAATCTCCGGATGCAGCACATCACAGGGCTCACCGTAAAGACTGCAGAACTGCTGCAGGTATGACTGGCCCCTGGGATCCTGGGGTTGGGAAGCGGCTGTTTCTGGCTAGAAGGTCTTGCAGGGTGCCCAGAGCGAGGCTCCGGGAGGCTTGCCCAGTGAACCATGTGGCTGCACAGTGCTTTGGGTGTGGAGTGTCCTCGCACAGGGAAGCCAGAAGTAAGTATGCCTCCTGTCATTCTGACAGTTCATCATGCAATAGGTACTGATCATCTTCTATGTGCCCAAGTATCATATGAGGAGCTAGGGATTGGTGGTGGGCGTGGCAGACCCATTTTTATTTCTTGACTGTGGAAGCTGAAATCCTGCGTTGTGTTAGGAACACTTCTAAGAGAAATGTGAATATCTTCAGGGGTCATAGTTCGGATGTACGTGGTTCACACGTAAGGTATTTTGTGATGTATTGGTCAGAAAAGTGAGAGGTTGGGAGATGCCGATGAGAATGGAGACCTTTTTTCAAAGTAGCCCCTGTGGAACCCTGGCTTTCTGCCTTTATTTCAAAGGTGATTGTGAAGACACATGGCAGTTGGGTAGGGCTCCTAATAATATATTCTGTGTTGTATATTGAGTTCAAATCTGTTTTGTCCACGCTCCCTTCTGAACATTGGAACTTCTGGGTTTTTTTGTAAAGTAATAACCTGAGACACTGCCAGAGAAGTTTTGCTGGCATTTTTATTTTATTTTTTTTTTTAAAGATTTTATTTATTTATTTGACAGAGAGAGATCACAAGTAGATGGAGAGGCAGGCAGAGAGAGAGAGAGAGAGGGAAGCAGGCTTCCTGCTGAGCAGAGAGCCCGATGTGGGACTCGATCCCAGGACCCTGAGATCATGACCTGAGCCGAAGGCAGCGGCTTAACCCACTGAGCCACCCAGGTGCCCTTGCTGGCATTTTTAAAAAAGATTTTATTTATTTATTGAGAGAGAGAGAGAGCACGTGCATACACACTAGCAGGGAGAGGGGCAGGGGCAGAGGGAGAGAGAGAATCTCAAGCTGACTGTAAGCTGAGCGCAGAGTCTTACTTGGGGCTTGATCCCATGAACCTGGGATCATGATCTGAGCTGAAATTAAGAGTCAGATGCTTAATCGACTGAGCCACCCAGGTACCCCTCACTGGCATTTTTTAAGAGTCCCTTGGGTCTGTCTGGCCAGAGTTTCTGTATATTTAAGGATTGCACCTTTGATCTTTAGGCTTGGCAACTATAGATTTCATTAGAATATTGAACTGAAGAGCATTTAGAAGATTCTCTAATCAAGCAAATGACTGAGGTTGTTTTTTTTTTTCTTTTTTTTTTTTTTTCTGTAGCTCTGTCAGCAATCAGAAAACCAATTTTGAAGATCCTCTTTGTGGATTTGTGTGAAATCCACCAGTTTTTAAATACATGCTAATTACCATTTAGTGTTGTGAAAATTTTATATAATCTTCAGTTCAATCCAACTTAATGTTGAGTTTATAAACTTAATTTTTTTTGAAGATTTTATTTATTTGAGGTAATGCATGTGTACATGAGCTGGGGAGACAGGCAGAAGGAGAGGGAGAAGGGGATTCCACACTGAGTGGGGAGCCTGACACAGGGCTTGATCCCAGGACCCTGGGATCATGACCTGAGCCAAAGGCAGCCACTTAATGACTGAGTCACCCAGTAGCCCAATTTAATTTTTTTTTTTAAGATTTTATTTATTGGGGCACCTGGGTGGCTCAGTCATTAAGCATCTGCCTTTGGCTCAGGTCATGATCCCAGGGTCCTGCAGTCCAGCCCCACCCCTGTCATGCTCCCTGGCCGGGGGGGGGCCTGCTTCTCCCTCTTCCGCTCCCCCTGCTTCTGTTCTCTCTCTCTGCTGTCTCTCTCTCTGTAAAATAAATAAATGAAATCTTTTTTTTTTAATATTTTATTTGTTTATTTGACAGAGATCACAAGTAGGCAGAGAGGCAGGCAGAGAGAGAGGGGGAAACGGGCCCCCCGCTGAGCAGAGAGCCCGATGCAGGACTCGATCCCAGGACCCCGAGATCATGACCCGAGCCGAAGGCAGTGGCTCAACCCACTGAGCCACCCAGGCGCCCCCAAATAAATGAAATCTTAAAAAAAAAAGATTTTATTTATTTGAGAGTGTGTGTGAGCAGGGAGAGGGGAAGAGAGAGAATGTCAAGCAGAGTCCACGCCGAGGCTCGATCTCACCAGCCTGAGATCATGACCTGAGTGGAAATCAAGAGTCAGATCCTTAACCAACTGAGCCACATATGCAGCCCAAGCTTAATTTAATTTTAAGGTCGTTCCATAAACAAGCATATTGATAGAGGACTTCTGCCACATCTCCTACTTCCACCATTTCAGGAGCAGTAGGGACTCTCAGTGCACTAGGTGTGTCTCTATTGGCATTGTTGGGTTTCCTGTCTCTGTGGAGCCGGTCTGTTGTTATAAAGCATCTGTCACGGTCAGAGCCAGTCTTAGGACTCTCATGGCCCCCATCGAGGACAGCATTCTGTTTGGCTGATCCCATACCCTGGACCAGTGGGCTGAGGAGACTGGATGGGACCTGTGCCACTGTTGGTCTCCTAGCTGACTCCCTGGCTACACGCCCTGTACACTGTCTCACATGCAGCTGAGAAGGCAGCAGCTTCGTACTTGGACTGGCTTCTCTGCCACAACCCTGGTTCCATCAAGTTTGGCCTATCATCCTTTTATAGGTCAGTGAAGAGTGGGATCCAAATGCCAGGACTCCGTGTGGAGGGGCTCTTACAGTCAAGGCTCTTCTGGAAGATCCAGACCACAGCTGCCCAGGCACTGAGGCCCCATTTTTGTTTGTCTTCTAGGAACTATATTGGCATTAACTTTGCCTGCCGGCAGTGTTGAAAGCTTTGACCCTCTGTGGTCTGGGGGACAGGGACCTGGGTTTCAGCACCTCCCTCTAGGTGCTCATTCAGCATGGACTGTTTGTGGTATAACCAGTGCCCAGGTACGAGCAAGAGCCTGTACTCCCTGGCCCCTCAAAATGTTACAGGCTTCTGGAAAGGAGCTGGTTCTTCTGCTCCCTGTTGACACTCTTTCACCTGTGGCCAGTGTGTTTGCAATCGATCATTTGGAAGAAAAAGCAATTGAGGCTTTCTTATGAATTGGATAAAGGCTTGTCTGATAGTGGAGGAGATGCTACACTGACAGAATTCTCTAAGATTGAACGCACTTCTGACTTGATGTCTCAGCTTTACTAAAAAAGTAATTTCTGACCATTTTTTTTTTGTCTTCACTCTGACTTCAGTATAATAAATACTCATGGTTTTCAAATGATTGGCTCTTCTATTTTTGTAACAACACATCTAATGAGTCAAATGAATGCTATCACAGGAATCAGGGTGTTTTTTGGCTGGGGGGGTGATATTTATTTATTTTTAAATTTAAATTCAATTAATTAACATAGTGTATTATTAGTTTCAGAGGCAGAGTTCAGTGATTCATCAGTTGCATATAACACCTAGGACTCATTATGTCACATGGACTCATTATGTCACTCATTATGTCACACTCATTATGCCCTCCTAATGCCCCTTACCCAGTTATCCCATCCCCCCCCAGCAACCCTTGTTTCCTGTGATTAAGAGTCTCTTATGATTTGTCTCCCTTTCCAATTTCATCTTATTTTATTTTTCCCTCCCTTCACATATGCTCCTCTGTTTTGCTTCTTAAATTCCACATATGATTAAAATCACATGATGAATGTCTTTCTCTGATTGAGTTATCTTGTTTAGCATTATATACTCTAGTTCCATCTGCGTTGTTGCAAATGGCAAGATTCCATTTTTGATGGCTGAGTAATATTCCATTGCATGTATATATACACACCACATCTTCTTTATCCATTCATCTGTTGATGGACATCTAGGTTCTTTCCATAGTTTGGCTATTGTGGACATTGCTGCTATAAACATTGGGGTACATGTGCCCCTTCGGGTCACTACATTTGTATCTTTAGGGTAAATACCCGGTAGTATGATTGCTGGGTCGTAGGGTAGCTCTATTTTCAACTTTCTGAGGAACTTCCATGCTGTTTTCCAGAGTGGCTGCACCAGCTTGCATTCCTACCAACAGTGTAGGAGGGTTCCCCTTTCTCTGCATCCTCGCCAACATATCATTTCCTGACTTGTTAATTTTAGCCAAGGAATCAGTTTTGATGTATAGTTGCTTGTTATTAAAGTTGTGAGTCTGGGCTTGGAGTTTGCCCACATCCATAACTGCACATCCACAAGCTCCCATGACACTTACCGTCTTTGGGGACAGTGTTAAATAGTGTAGACACAATAGCATCGGTGCATGATTCAATGGGATTCCTAAAACTTAAAAGATGAGCCTGCTGTGGTGATGTGGCTTCTTTCATTCCATGACATCTGCAAGTTTAAGCATCCCATCCCACAAATGGGAGTATTGGAAAATATAGTCATTTTCTGCAGTTCCCGCATCAAGCGGTGATCAAATTTTGCAGAGTGCATTGGCACCCTAATCCCAGTCATGTTGAAAATTTTCTTCCAAGTTCCCAACAAGTGGATCCAACGAAAGTGTTTGTAATGTGACTTTATCAATGGCTGTAGCACTTCCCTTCTTAGATGCACCTCCAGGCTTAGGGTCATCTGCTGAATCTGGCCTCCTCGCACTGTTGACAGGATTTCCAGGTATTTCTGGTGCAGGCATCTTGAAGGCTGAAGCAGCTTGTGATAGCATATTTTCTTCATATCAAAATTTTTAATTTTGCAGACCCTGAAAATCATGCTGTCCTAATTCACTACATCACATTTGATAGATCCTGCTTTCTTTTCCAATAAGAGGATTTCTTTTTTTTTTTTTTGGTAAAGTATCCCCCCTCCTACTCTCTCCCTCATGTCTGTAGGTCTTAATTATTGCCACTTTTGCAGACTCTCACATCTGACTATTGGAATCGCCAAAAAGGATATGCAAAAAATACCAACTTCCTGAATACCGATAGCTGAGCCCCAGAGGTTTTTAGGGTTTCAGTACGATACAGTAGCCAAGTGTTCCCAGGTGGACATCGGTGGTACCACCTGATCTATCATCTTCCTTATCAGACTCTGCACTTTGTCTTGAACTTTGTCTCTCATTCTGTCCACTGTGGCTAGAATAACCATGTTTGACTTAAGACTTATGTTGTGCTGGTAAACTGTTCAGTTGGGCATTTACAGCTTATAGTCCAATTAATGATGTCTGGTAGTTGTGGAAGCTAAGATGGCTCAGGTCCTACTCCAGGCACAGGCTCCTTCTGGGGACGCTGAGGGCACAGCAGTTGTCAGCTGCCCAGGGCCTGCTGTTTCACTTGGATGCACAGCTACTCCCTGCAGGGAAGCACTGTGAGAGGGAGTAGGGTATGTTCTCCCGGCTCCCTTTGACCTGGGAGAGCAACCAGGGTGAAGTGACCTGGGGTAGGGGCAGTGTCAGGTCCTCAGGAGCTACCGAGCTAGCATAAAAGCAAAGTTCCTGTCTTGAGTTTCTCATTGGATTTCCTTGGATTATCTTTCTATTATCCTGCAAACAAATAGGGCCCCAGCCAGGGCCTGTCTCAAGGAAAGCACTCCCTTCTGCCCTCTGAGAGTCCCTGAAGGGCTGGAGCTTCTCCACAGGGGCTGCCTGCAGGTTGCCCATTTTGCTGTGTTTGGGAAACCCCATTTATGCCGTGGCCTGACTCTGTGACAGAGCCATGAATACATTGGATGCATGTGGGCTTCCTGTGCTGGCAGGGCATACTTACCATCTACTTTCGAGGGGATGCACTTGGGGGTTCTGGTTATTAAGGATGCAGGTTATTTTGGTTCATGTGGGGACATGGTGTCCCTGCGGAGATGGGCTGTTTCAGGACTGTTCATGCTGCTGACAAGGTCCATTGCTGTTCTTTCCCACCAGGTTGCTAATTATGGAATGGGAGGACAATACGAGCCACATTTTGACTTCTCTAGGGTAAGGTCCAAACCATGGGTATTGTAGAGGGCCCTGCTCCTTCTGACTTGAGAAAGCTGAAGCTTCTTAGAACATTTCAGACTTGACATCAGTGCCCCTCAACCCCCACCCCATGCCTTACCAGGACCAAGTCTTTGTTCCTGGAAAAGTCCAAATCAGGAACATGGGGCCTTTGGAGCCCAGTGCAGCCTAGCTGTTTCACTGTGCCATGACTATAAAGCATGGGCCCTGACTAGGTCTTAGTGAAAGCTGTTCCTGCCTCCGTCCCCCTGTGCCCTGGCCAGGGTTTTCTTTGCTGAAAGGAAAAACCATGGTCCAGGCTGATGTATGGAACACATGCTTAGTGTTGTCCCTTGACCCTTTTGGCCCCAGTCCTGTAAGTGGGGGGTGGAATCATCTGCAAACGTGGGTGAAAGTTGTTGTTTGTTGCAGCGACCTTTTGACAGCGGCCTCAAAACGGAGGGGAATAGGTTAGCGACGTTTCTTAACTATGTAAGTATTGGGGCCAGGTCCACCTGTTCATTCTCACTTAATTTTATAGAAAAATGAGCAAGATGCTTTCAAGCGTTTAGGGACGGGGAATCGTGTGGCCACGTTCTTAAACTACGTGAGTATGATGCATGCAGCAAATGGGCCCTCGGGGAATCTGGGTCCAGAGTGCTATCTCATATCCACTCTTGTCAGGGCTGATACCACCAGCTGCCGCTCAGTGGCTGGGCCCTTTTGGCCCTCAGCACTCTCCTTGGCTGGAGGAGAGATTTGGTCTGTGTTCCCATCTCTGTGCTCACCCACATCCCTGACGTTCATATCTCTGGCTCTTTTTGATGGGTTCAGTGCTAGTCAGGACTTTTGGGGTGAGTGCTCTGGAGAGTTCCATCCTTGGCAGCAGAGTGAGGAGGCTGCCATGAGGCCCTCCTAAATGAAAGCTGCCTTTGTTTCTCCAGAGCTCAGTGGCCTGCCTCCCATCTGTTGCCTTTGCTCCAGCCACAGGCCGTCAGGTTTACCTCTCACACGAGGAGCAGTTTGCTTTCCCCTCTGCTTAGAGAGCCTGCTCTAAAGAGGCATACAGACTGTCAAGTAACTTAGAGATGGAATCCTGTGGCCATCTTTTCCTTTAATGTCTCATTTATGTTTTTGTGTATAGTTATTATGTTCTGGGGCTGGCCATGAACGTGCTAGTGAGCAGGACAAGTGGAGTCTCTTGTGGGCTTTATGGTCTAACATGAGAAACTCGCTTTAACCACAGGAGAGGTAATTTATTTAGTTACCGTGGGGACAAGTATGTTGAAAAAGTGGCTCAGGGTTGAGGTTCAGAGAAGGCCTCCCTGTGGAGTAATGTGTCAGTGGAGACTTGCAGGTTGGTGGAGATTAGTTGGTGGAACATGGTTTCTGGCGGAGGGGAGAATGTGTGGAGACCTGGAAAAGGGAAGGGGCTGGAGATGGTGGAAAAAGAGAAGAAGACTGGTGTGACTCAGAGGCAGCGCTTGAGGCGAGAGCGGCTGGGGCGAGAGAATGGCTGCTGAGACGGACAGGGCCTTTGGGTTCTAGAAAAGAGCCTGGATTTGATCCCTAAGCCTGTGGAAAGCCATCAAAGGTTTTCATCTTACTCATTTACCATATGTCTGTTGAGTGCTTTTTAGTCTGTTTGGCATGCATCCTGTGGAAATATTTTTAAAACTCCATGTTTTATTACATGGTAGACAAAAAAAACTTGAAGTGAGACAGCCAGATGAGAGCGAAGTGGAGCCTTGGGCAGGAGTTGAGGCCCGTTTTGTGGTCCTAAGTGTAGCCTCCCTACCGTGTTGCTTGTGTTCCATGTAGTTGGAGGCCTCCCTGGGAGAAAGCAGGGCCTGTGGAACCATACCCTGTGTGCTCACCGCGCTGGCCCTGGGGGAGGGCTGCTGTTCTGGGAAGGTGAGGGTGGTGCTAGAACTGAGAAACAGAGCCCGCATGGGGGGCTACAGATGGTGTTGGGAGCAGCAGGGAGCTTTGAGTTAGGGCAGTTCCCAGGGAACAGTGCCCAAGGTGTGGCCCAGGCTGGATGGTGATGCGAGAGCGGGGGGTCCGTCAGGCATTTTCCATGTACAGACTTGGATTGTTCCCATCCGAGGACAGCCAGGGTTTGGGTCTCCTACAGGGCTACTGCTCTCAAGTGCCCCTGGCATAGGACTATCCTGATGAACCACACAGATGAAGCAGGGTTTAGGGAGGGGTAGTGCATTGGATGAGCTTCTTTTGGTGGAAGGGCTGGCTGTGGAGCAGAGCCTTCAAGCAGTGCCACTCTGGCTCAGGAAAGGTAATCTGCATACTAGTGTCCTTGGTGGCTCAGTTGTTCTGAGAGCTTTGAGTACAGGGGCCAAGCTCTATGCTTTGTATTCCCAGATGAGTGATGTAGAAGCTGGTGGTGCCACTGTTTTTCCTGATCTGGGGGCTGCGATTTGGCCGAAGAAGGTAAGTTCTGGTTTTTGTGGATCACAGGTTGAAGCTCCCAGTTCCCATTCCCTGGCTGCTTGACTCTTACTGTGAGAGGCCTTAGCCCCTCCCTGCCTGAACTCTGACATTGTAGCCTCAGCTTCTATCTGGGGAGATGGGCTGGGAAGGGAAGTCCCTTTGGGGGAAGGTGGGTTATTAAACACCTGCCCCACCATGAAGGGTGGATACTTCTATATTGCTGGAATGCCAGAGCCCTGTCCCTTTGTACACAGGAAGGTGAGGGTGTTTCTGCCTAGGGAGGTGTTGTCCTTGAGCCCCATATCTAAGAGTGTTGTCTGATGGGCTGTCTCTTTTTCCTAGGGCACAGCTGTATTCTGGTATAACCTCCTGCGGAGTGGGGAAGGTGACTACCGTACGAGACACGCTGCCTGTCCCGTGCTTGTGGGCTGCAAGTGGGGTGAGTGGCCTTAACCTGGGCTCTGTGGTCAGCCTTAGACTCTGAGTTGGGAGGTGCCTGCTGCCCTATTTTCACAGTGCCAAGACTGTTTTCCTTTTTGAGTTTTTCCTTTTCCCCTTGCTAGCTGGTTGTCCCATCCAGCCATGTAGCTGTCCTCAAAGCTAATTATGGGCCAGGACAGCTGGTTGGGAACACGCTCAGGGATGCCCACAGAGCTGAGGGAGCTCCAAGGAAGAATAGCTACACAACCACTGTAGGTTCAGGATGGCTCCCAGAGGAGTGGCTTCAGGCAGGGGTTCTGAGGGAGCAGTGGGAGAGAACTGGAATCAGAATGGGAAAGGGGTGACCCAGAAAAGCAAGGCTCACATGGAACAAGGCCCACACTAAAACTGGCATCATGGGTGTGGAGTCCAGCTGTTTTGTCCCTTAAATAAGGGGAGGCCTGTGGCACAGCGACCAGAACATGAGGCTCAAGTCTGGGACCAAATTACAGAGACTGAAGCCAGAGCTTTGAGCTTTGTTCTGGAAGCAGCTATGGTGAACCAGAGAGAGGCTTGGGTGAGGATGATAGGAAGTGATTGCAAACAGAGGTGTTTATACCTCTTAGAGAGTTTTGGGGGTAAGAGTGGTAGGTTCACAGAAAGTTAGGCAATTAGAAACAAAATAAACAATTGCTGACTTCAGGGAAAAGAAAACGTACTAGAAATGTCAGCATACACTGCTGGGTGGCTCAGGTATGAGCAACATTTACGTGACATGATAATGAAAGCACTCTATGTTGATTTAATTAAAATTTGTGATTTAACACTATTGGGAAGATAGGATGTGATAAGTATGTGTTTTAGAGGTAGAATAAAAGAATTAAAAAATTAAAAGTCAAGAGATAGCAGTATAAGCATGTTATTTAGAAATATGTGGTTAAATAGAAGAAACAATGAAAGATATTGAGTGTCCTCTTGAAGTGGGGTTTCGTAGTGGAAGGGTTGGGTAGAAAATCGCTGTTTATTCATTTTAAGCTTTGTAGACAATTTAATTTTTTTCAAC
The DNA here is from genome assembly GCF_902655055.1 of Lutra lutra. Classification (NCBI taxonomy): domain Eukaryota; kingdom Metazoa; phylum Chordata; class Mammalia; order Carnivora; family Mustelidae; genus Lutra; species Lutra lutra. Next base: position 71,590,863 of record NC_062282.1, on the reverse strand, counting down.
TAAGTGCATTTCTACTTTAAAAGCTCTATGGCTTGGGGCACCTGGGTGGCTCAGTGGGTTAAGCCTCTGCCTTCGGCTCAGGTCATGATCTCAGGGTCCTGGGATCAAGTCCCGAATTGGGCTCTCTGCTCAGCAGGGAGCCTGCTTCCTCCTCTCTCTGTCTGCCTGCCTCTCTGCCTACTTGTGATCTCTGTCTGTCAAATAAATAAATAAAAATCTTAAAAAAAAATAAAAGCTCTATGGCTTTAGTAGTGCATTGGGATAAATTTGTTTTATCATTCTAAGAGTCTGTGTTAAGGAATGAACTGCCGTGTCACATGGATTGGGGGCACAGCTTCAGGTGACAGACAGTGCTAGCACCGGTTCTGCTCCTCTGCTGCCTTAAGTATATACACCGGGTCAGCTGATCCCCAGGTCTTGAGGTTGATGGTCCAGGCCCTCCACAGTCCTGACAGGCTTCCTCGCCCTTGGCTTCTATATCTCATTTCCTTCCCAGTAATATCAAGCGGCTTGAGGTCCCTCATACATGCCAGGGTGGTTCATGTCTTGATGTCTTTCTTATCCTGTTCCTACTTCTTGGACTACCTTGATAACGGAGTCATCTGGTATATCCATCTTCTTCCCTGGATAACTCCTGTTCATTATCATGTCCCAGCCTGGAGTCTCCTCTTCATGGTTAGATGCCCTTTGGTTCAGTTTCCATGGCAATGTACATGTATGTATCTTTTATCACCTTTGAACAGTTATCTATTTATACAGAGCTCTTCCTTACCAGCTCATGAGCAACTTGAGGTGTGAGACCATATCTTACTCATGTTCGAGTTCCAAGGCCCAGTGTGGGGTTCATCATGAAGGAGTCATTCATTCTGGCTGCTAAACTAACCAACAGGATTGTAACATACTTTCCTTTTGTTCACAGTCTCCAATAAGTGGTTCCATGAACGAGGACAGGAGTTCTTGAGGCCATGTGGATCAACAGAAGTTGACTGACTTCGTTTTCTGCCCCTCCCTTTCCTGGCCCTACAGCCCATGTCATCCTCAAGTTCAACATGACAGACACCTTTGTATGTTCCAGGTCCTATCACTTGGGACTTTGTTGGAATAAATGTTTGTCTGGAGCAAAGGGAGAACTGACTGGGGAGGGTCCTGGGTGACCTGGGTCCTGACCTCTCTGGTCAGCCTGTGCCACCTCTGGCCACAAAAGTTGGGTCAGGGTGGCTGCAGCAAAATCAGGCTATCTAGCACCTAGCAAGATGCCTTTGTACCTCAGATGTTTTAGGTGTGAGGTGTTCTCAGTGAACCAAAGTTCTGATACCTTGTTTACATGTTTGTTTTTATGGCATTTCAATCAATGTGGCTTTAACCAAAAAATAAAGTGTCTCTGCTGGAAGCCTTAAAGAGCCTTATTCGGAGTCTTTTTTGAGATGGGGCAGCTTATACCACATTCACGATTTATTTCCTATGCATCTTCTCTGTGCTAGGAGAATCTGGGTAGTGAATACTTGACTGGCGAAACCTTGACCTTGGGTTCTAGATCTGGTTTCAACACTTACAGTTCCATACTTCGGTATCCTTTCTGGAAAGTGAGAGAGACAGTCTCTCCTTGCTTTCCAGAGAACAGAGTGATCATGTATGTTCATGACTGTTTTGCTGTTAAAATCTGAAAATTTTTTTTGAAATTTCTTATTTAAAAATTTGGAGATACATAGAACTGTGAAACATAGATGTACAATTTAAAGAATATGAAGGTGAACACGAGCACTCATGTGACCACCACCCAGGTTAGAGAAGGGATCATTTTAAAATTTGCTCCTCAGGAGTCCCTTGTAACCCTCTTCTGGATCCTATCTCTTGTCCTGCTTCCAGTACCTTAGTGGTAACCATTGTCTAGTGATTTGTGGCAGTTACTCCTTTGTGCTTATAATTTTACTACCTGTCTACTTCCCTAAATAAGTAGTTATTTTGTTTTCGCTGATTTTGAGTGTTTTGTAGATGGAATCGTGTATTTTTAAGGGTGTTGGGCTTCTTTTGTTTGACACATCTTTTTAAGATTCATTCCTGTTGTGTAGCTCTGGTTTGTTTTAATTTGTAGAGCTGCTTCAGTTTTGTTAATGTGACAGTACATAACATAGCCAATGTACTGTTAATAGATAATTTGAACTGGTTTCAATCTTTGTATATTATAAAAACTACTATTTACATTTTTATACATGATTCCTGGTACACATAAACACATTTCTATAGAATATATACCTAGCAGTGGATATGTGGAATTTTAGTAGTTAGTCTTCAACTTTAACATATAATGTATTCCAGAGTGGTTATCCATACTCTCATCAGGAGTGAATGAGAATTCTTGTTATTCCAACCTTCTCCAGTATCTGGTATTGTCAAACTTCTGCATTTTAGCTAGCATTTTTTTAAAAAGATTTTATTTATTTATTTTGAGAGACAGAGAATGAGCAAGTGAGGGAGAGAAAGTACAAGCTAGAGGAGGGGCAGAGGGAGAGGGAGAAACAGGGTCCCCACTGAGCAGAGAGCCCAATAAGAGGCTCAATCCCAGGATCCTGGGGATCATGACCTGAGCCAAAGTCAGATGCTTAACTGACTGAGCCACCCAGGCGCCACAGCTAGCTTATTATATGCATATTATTATCTATTTTAACATCATTATTGATGACATTGAATACCTTTTTATTAGTCCCTAGGTTTCATCTTTAACTGTCTTTTCAAGTCTTTATCTTACTGATTGACTAGAACTTTTAGCATATTATAGATATAAGCTCTTTGATGGCTATAGGTTTTCAAGTATCTTCCCTTTTTTTTTCAAGTATCTTCCTTTTTCTAGTTTGTCTTTTCAGTCTAAGTTTTGTCTTCTAATGAACAGAAGTTCTTAAATTTTATGTCAGATTTATCAAGCTTTCCCTTTTTGATTTAATGCTTTTTATATTTTGTTTAAGAGATTGTTCTATTCTCCAAAATGATGAAGGTATTCCCTATATTCTTTGCCAAAAGCATTATAGTCTTGTCTTTTACGTTAATGTCTTTCACATACCTGGGTTTTATTTTTCTTGTTGCAAGGGTCTACTTAAAACCTTTTTGCGCATTTTGTTAGGATAGAATAGGATTATGCTACAGTAGTAATCAAACCTCTAAATCTCAGTGGCTTTTAATATATAAAATGATAACTCTTCTAAAAAAAATTGCTGAGATTGGGCACCTGTCACTTATCTAATGCCATGTAATCTTCTAGACCTTCTATTGGCAGATCCTAACAGGATGTCAGCTGGTGAAGGAATATGGGAAACACAATTTACAGAGTTGCAACTCCAGTATAGCAGCAAGAGTATGGAAAGATTTGCTTAGAGCTGAGAAACAATGGAAAAATTATTGGCATGCTAGGTGGGTCATCTCCACTCCCGCCACTTGACAGTCTTCAAGCTTCTCGAAGGTATATAGTAGTCTCTTTAATCAGTTTTGGAAAACTATTAAGCCATTTTCTCTCTCTCTCTCTCTCTTTTTTTTAAGGATTTATTTATTTATTTGACAGAGAGATAGAGAGCAAAAGTAGGCAGAGCAGCAGGCAGAGGGAGAGGGAGAAGCAGGCTCTCCACTGAGCAGGGAGCCCCGCAGGACCCTGGGATCATGACCCAAGCCAAAGGCAGCTGCTTAGGTGACTGAGCCATCCAGGCATCCCCATTTTCTCTTTTAATATTTTCTATGTTCCTTCTGGAACTCTGATTATATGTAAATTAGACTATATCATACTATTCTTAACTCTTAACCTGCTTTCATTTTTTTTTTATAACTATACTATATTTTGGGTTATTTTTACAATTGTTTTCTAGTTTATTCTCTTATCTTTTTTTTTTTTTAAGAATTTTAAATTTCTTTATTTGACAGAGAGATCACAAGTAGGCAGAGAGGCAGGCAGAGAGAGAGGAGAAAGCAGGCTCCCTGCTGAGCAGAGAGCCCTGTGTGGGGCTTGATCCCAGGACCCTGAGATCATGACCTGAGTGGAAGGCAGAGGCTAAACCCACCCAGGCGCCCAGTTTATTCTCTTTTCTATTAAATTCATCTACATGTTTTTCTTTAGCCAGCTTAAAGATGAAATTCCACCATTTCTAGGCTTACACCATTCCTGTTGAAAATTCAGCTCTTTTGTCCTTTTGTTACTCCTTTGAAAGTAATTCCCACCCCACATCCCCTCCCTGCTGTCTGCTTTTTAAGACCTTTGTTACGGTTTTTGGTGGTTTTACTATGATGTGCTTATGGTGGGTTTCTTGTTATTTTCTGCTTCAGGTGTACAGGGTTTCTGAATTTGTAGGTTGTCTTTAATCAGTTTTAGAAATTTCTCAGACATTATTCAAATATTGTTATGGTCTCATTTTTTCATGTCTCCTCTGAGACTCCAATAATCTGGATGTTAGACCTTTTCAGTTTCAGGTTTGATACTCTTTTCTTGTTTCTCATCCTTTTTCCCCACTTGTGTTTTACTAAATATTTTCTATTCATCTGTCTTCCAGTTAATTTATCACTTCTCCTAAACCCATCTACTGAGTTCCTAATTTCAGTTCTTATATTTTTCAGTTCTAGAATATCTACCCATTCAATTTCTAATAGATTCTAATTCTCCAGGGAACTAATCTTTGTGTTTTATCCATGTGTTTCTCCAAATAATGAATCAGCTATTTAAAAGCTCCTGTCTAGGTGCCTGTGTGGCTTAGTCAGTTAAGCATCTGCCTCCGGCTCAGGTCATGATCCTGGGTGTTTGGATTGAGTCCTGCACTTGGCTCCCTGCTCAGCAGTGAGTCTGCTTCTCCCTCTGCCTTTCCCACCAGCTCGTGATCTCTCTTTCTCTCTCTCTCTCTCAAATAAGTAAAATCTTTAAAAAAAATAATAAGTTCTTGTCTGATAACTCCATGATAAAAATTTTCTGTAGATCTTTTTTTTCTCTCTCTCTCTCTCTCTCTCTCGGCTGCTGATCATTTAGTCCTTTCTATTGGTACGGCTGATAAATTTTGACTTTCTATTGGTACGGCTCGACATTGTGTATGACAAATTATTGAGTCTCTGGATGGTGACAATGTCCTACACAATGGGTTTATCCTTTCCCTCTGCTAGGCAGAGTGGAGACTGATCAGCTTAATCTAATCAGAGTCTCAGCCAACTTAATTAAGGCTGGGTTTCAGTTTTCTTGACTCTACTTCTGGTTTATCCTCATCCCCCCCCCACACACACACACTTAAGAGAATTAGTCCTCTAGGGGTTTTCCAGTTGAGAGCCCAGAGTGCTAACTGGATCTGTCCCTCTGTCAGTTGTACAGCTCTAATCTTTGTATCCTTCGTATCTAGATACTGCCCGAAAAATTCATTTCTCTTTTTAGGTTTTCCTCCTTAACTTTACATTCTGCATAGCTTCAGAATTCAGAAAATGTCTTAATGGGTGAACAGGCTGAGTGGTTGACTAAGCTCTCCACCCTTCCCTTCTATTCAATATTCAACAAATTAGTCTAATTTTTGCCTTTTATTACCCCTTGAGACTGCCACTATGTCTGATGGTTTCTCTGCCTCTTAGCAACTGCCCATTTCTTGGATCCTTTATCTGCATTCTCAGTTTTTATGCCATGCCTATAATCAGAACATGATCTAAGGATAAAAGAAACTAAGGACTTTTCGCTCACCAACTTGAGAATCATTCTTTCCTGGGATTTTGATGCTCAAGTCCTATTTGTTTTAGCAGTTCTTTGATGCCTTAAAACAGATTTTTAAAAGGTTTTGTGCAGCTATCATGGTTTTGTTTGACCACCAGCAACTTGGTTCTGTTGGTCCACCAGAATCTACTCCTTCTTAGCTGGGAGTGGATGTCTCTTGTTCTTTTGAGTTTAAAATCCATTTCATGTGAAAACAGAGATACAGAAAAACTTACTTTGGTATCTTACTTTGTTATATGGCTTAACAAGATGTTTCACATTAATTTTGAACATTTCCTGCTTTAAGCATGAAGTCAACCATTAAGGAATCTGTTATTTCTTGGTGCTTACCTACCAATCTCATTGTGGTCCTGGAAACAAAGGACAAAATTAGAGACAGGAAACTATTTTCAGTAATCTTTATTAACTTAGCTTAGCATTAACATGTTCAATATGGCACTAAAGAGTTGAGCATTTCACTATGCATTTGGGAATTTGCTAGGCAAATTCACTTTAGAATAACAGGTTTTTAGGCAAACCTTTAGAATAACAAGCTGGAGCTCAGAAAGGTTAGGTAATGTACCTGAGGTCACATGAGATTTCAATGCTGGTCAGTGTAAAGCCTGGGAATCAAATCCTGATCTGGAAGTTGCCCAAAGCCTTTGCTCAAAATAATTTGTATTTTGGGGGCACCTGGGTGGCACAGTTGGCTGAGCATCTGACTCTTAGTTTCAGCTCAGGTTGTGATCTCAGGGTGGTGAGAGTGAGCCCCATGTTGGGCTCTGCACTCAGCATGGAGTCTGCTTAGGACTCTCAGCCCCTTCCCATGCACATACTCTCTCTCAAATAAGTAAATCTTTATATTTCATCCATGTAACAGTTATAAAATGATATGGAAACAAAGATAAAATACTGCTTTTACCTTTAAATAATTTGGAGTAATGTAAAAGATTCCTAAATTGATAAGTAAAATAGAAGTCTGACAACAGAGAAGCAAGTGCTTGAGTAACAGGAAAGTATCTAATTTAACCAGGAAGTTGGCACTACAATAGGCAACATTAGATCTGGTGCTTGAAGCTTATGTAAAAATTTGCTTTCTCTGCTATCCCAGTTAAAAATACATGCATATGGCTTTGAAATTAAAGAACAAGAGCTAACCATGAATAATTTTCCCCACCCTACTGCTTCCTCTGCTACCTCTTTCCATTGTCTGTTTTCATTTTTCCGACTATAAATCATATGCTTGCAAAGCGCTATCTCTTGATTTTAACACTTTGGAAATTTGAGAGATGATCATCTAGCTATTTTCACTATCCTTCATTACATCTCACCCACCCTTTGCTACTTTTTGATAGTTCTACTATTTATAGTCCTCTCTTGGTTGCCTAGTAACATAAACGTCCTTTTTGTTCTACACGTAGGCTTAAGGTTGTTTTGTACAATAGTCCAATTTGTGAGATGAAGATCCAGACTACTGTTTGACCAAACAACTGGTCACAACAGTCTAGGCAAGGTGACATATAAAATTCACCATTACATGCCCATTTACTTCACAACTTGTCAGTTTAGACATTGTTTTCATTTCCAGGATAAGTAGATTAGTACTAAAAGTTGAAAAACCAATTACTATGTTTATTTAATTGAACTTGCTATAATATTGATATAGCTATCATAAAAAGGAATCTGTGCTGTATTTGTCTAATAAAATTCAAAACAAATTTATAAATTTTATGTTTGCTAGGGCTGTCATAATAAAATACCACAGACAAAGTGGCTTAAACAGACATTTATTTTCTCACAGTTCTGGAAGCCAGAAGTCCAAGATCAAGGTGTGGAAATTTTGGTTATTTTTTAGGTCTCTCTCTGGCTTGCAGATGGCCACACGCTTACTAAGTCCTCGCTCTGGACACCCCTTGGTCTGTGTGTTGTGTATGACCTTAACTCCTCTTAAAATGATACCAGTCATATTATTTAGAGCCCAGCAATAATGACCTCATTTTATCTTAACTACCTCTTTAAGACCCTAGGTCCAAATACAGTCATATTGCATTCCAAGGTACTGGGGGTTAGAACTTAAACATATCAATTTTAGGAGAAACATACAATGCTATTTGAAAACTGTGTCAGATTGAAACACTACTGGGAATAAAGGAAGTAACATACTTTTCCTTATACTTTGTAAACCAGATGTAGCCCATCTTGAACAAATGTGTCAGATGATTATGTGTGCATTAAGACTGTCTTAAGGGATGAAAGTTTTACTGGTTTTATTGAAAACATAGAAGGACATGGGCTAGCTAACAAAATTTTTAAATTGGGGGCGCCTGGGTGGCTCAGTCGATTGGGTATCTGTCTTTGGCTCAGGTAATGGTCCTGAGGTCCCGAGATCGAGTCCTGCATCAGGTTCCCTGCTCAGTGGGGAAATCTGCTTCTCTCTGTCCCTCTATCCCTCCCCCTTGCTCATGCTCTCTCTCTCACACATGCACTTTCTCAAATGAATAAATAAAATATTTTAAAAATTATAATAAAAATAATAAAATTCTTAAATTGGAAAGAGCATTGACAAAAAGTCTTAGAGGCCAGGATCATGATAATAGAGCAAATATAGCAGAGTATACAAACCATTATTTTCCCCCAAAATGTTTATGCCAAATTTGCACCTTGTTCAGCTCATAATCTAATGTGTAAAAATCCTGTTTTCAAGGAATTCAAATATAACCCTTTTTTGTATTAGACAAAGGATATTGATGTATTTTGTGAATTCAGTGAGGAGGAAGGATATTAACTCTGTTCTAAAAACTACACTAAAACACATACATGAATCTTAAGGTGAATCAAGATCAAATGCCATCAAAGTACTTCACACAAATTGAAGATGTCTGTTAAATACTAAAGTAACATCAAATGACAAAAAAATATGCTGAATAGCAAGCATCTCAGTGCAAAGAGATATACAAATTTTTATGCATCTTATCTGTATGGGATGATATTGTGAACTAAGTAGAAAAAGTTAAAGGTTGTTACAATAAAAAATCCCTATGACCATATACAAAGTATGTTACCTGTGTAATAGAAGACCTATTCCTTTGCTTTTAAGAAACAAGAGCAAGTACTCTGAAAGTATGTTTGATTAATGTAAAACATTAGCAAGAGATATGAATATATGTCTTGAACTTGAAAAGAGACTGGAAATGAACAATCACTGATGAGTGTATCAACTATTATAGGAAATATGTTTACCAAATAGAAGTTAAAGAAGATTACAGATGTTCTAGAAATGGAGATGTCTTCAAATATTTTAAATTGGAGAACTTATTTTCTATGGAGAAAGGCTATTTTCTATGAATACATCTGATTAACAAAAAGCAGTCAAAGAGTAGCCTGATGATTTAAATCCTGTGGAAATTCCATCTGAGGAGGTTTTAGGCAGCAAACAGTTTTGTAATTAAAAAACCAGCATTGTGCTTGGATCCCGTAAAACAGATGCACAAATTTTTCTTAGTGGAATCCTATCCAAATATGTAAGTGGTCTTGGGAAAAAAATTTTTTTGGGGGGGGGGATTTTTTTTAAAACACTACCAGTCACAGTGGCGGTATCCTACAAAACAAGTCTCAATAAACCTATGTTAATTAAAAATTACTTAGGATTAAAAAATTATTTAAGATTGTACTTGGTCAAGAGAAGTAAGTCTTGAAAATTTTGTGAGCTTCCATTAAATCCAGGAAAATTAATTGATAGTATTTCTTTTTTGGTCTAAATATTTATATTTTAAAATGGGAATTTCAATACACCAGCTTTTCAGTTTTTCACTATTTAAAACTATTTTGGGAACATTAACCACTAAACACACAAACACACACAAAAACATGTATGTAAGAGGCACATGTTTCTTTTGCCTCAGGCTCCAATAAGGCTTGGCACAGCACTGTTTCTGTTTCCAAACTTGGCGTCTGAACTCTAGCATTATGGTTGCCAGATTTAACAAATAAAAAATACAGGACACCCAGTTAAACTTCAATTTCAGGCAAAAACCGAGTTGTATAAGCTATACCAAAAAGTCAGTCGTTGCCTTTCAAAACTTCCAATTTAAGTGGGTATCCTGCATATTACCTGGCAACCCTAAACATAATTATGTTACATGGTTGAGAAAGCTGTCTCCTTCTTGGTCCAATTTTACTGTCGCGCCAAAAACTCGTCACTCCTGCCGCTGGTTTTGCAGGGGTGACTCGGGCTCACAAGAGGACAGTGTCCTGCTGAGCGGCCTGTGGGCACCTCGAATCCCTACCAGGTCTGAGAGGCCCGGAGTCGGCACCCATCACCCTTCCTGCTGCCTCTGCCCCGGCCACACTCGCTTCCTCAGGGCCCTTGTGCTTGCTGGTCCCTCTTCCCTGGAAAGTTCTTCTTCTAGATGGTCACTGAGTTATCGCCCTCATTCCCTTCGGGCGGATCAAATACCATGTTACCAGGAAGGCATATCAGGTGACCCAGATGACTACTACGAAGGAACTGCGTCCTCATCCCCCCTCCCTGATTTGTTTTCCTTTATAGCACTTACCACCTCTCGTTAAATAATATATTTACTTGCGCGTTAGCTTATGGTAGGTATCCCTCAATTGGAATAGAAGCTCCTTGAGGGAAGCAGCTTTGTTTTTCCACGCGTTTGTCATGCTACAACCGGCTTCCTGCTCGCTGAACTGTACCAGGATGAGGACTGGCGCTGGGTGGGAGAAGTGCTAGGAAGGGGCGGGGTTTTTGTGGTTGCCTCCGGAAGGAACCGTGCCAAAGGCTTCTGGAAAAGTTTTGGGGGGTGACGGTCTTCCCAGAGGTGAAGGTGAGAGATGGTATGGGGTGGTGAAACCTGGGTGATACAGTACCTGCAGGTGCTCTGACTTGAGGATTGTGACCGCTTCTCCTTTCAGCCTGTCCATCTGCAGCAGCTGGTCAGGACCCGCTTGGCGAGGCTGCAGAGGGCCCATGTGGGCTCTGTTCCTGTGAGGGCCTTGCTCGACAGGAAGCAGTGTGTGATCCCCGAGGAGGGGTGTATAGGTTCCCAGCGGTATCTTGGAAATCGTTTTTAAGACTGAGGCTACTTCGTGGAGGTTTTTGTTTTTTAAGATTTTATTTATTTATTTGACATCCAGAGAGAGATCACAAGCAGGCAGAGAGGCAGAGAGAGAGGAAGAAGCAGGCTCCCTGCTGAGCAGAGAGCCCAATGTGGGGCTCGATGCCAGGACCCCAGGATCACGACCTGAGCCGAAGGCAGAGATTTAACCCACTGAGCCACCCAGGCGCCCCTCCTTGAGTTTTATTTAGCTTTTGTGCAGATTCATTATTCTTTTGAAGTGAGGGAAAATAAATTATTTTATGTATATATGTTTTTAAGTAAGCTTCCTGCCCAGCGTGGGGCTTGAACTCAGGACCCTAAGATCAAGCTCTGAGCTGAGGTCAAGAGTTGTATGTTCAACTCACTGAGCCACCCAGCACCCCAGAGATAACTTTTTTGGTAAATCGTTTGAGGGTAAAGAGAAGTATGCAGTTGGAAAAAGCCATAGGCATTAGACAAAGCCAAAATCTTGTGTTTTGAGGGACTCTCTTAGTGCCTTTCTGAAAGTGCTTTTGTAATATGGAGGATCAGTGGCCTCCCCCCACCCCCACCACAGAGGTCTACCTTGTCTGATGTTACTGTCTCCTTTGAAAAGTCTTTCCTTACCTCGTGAATTTGCATACCTCTACCTCACTAAAGTAATAACCAAACCCCTCCCTTGTACATTATGGGCTCTTGGCTGTCATCTTTTCTATCTACTTGATTTCATTGTCAAGCTGCTTAAAGTTATATTACTGTGTTTATTGCCCTCTCACTTCCCTGTCTTCATTTTCTGACACAGTAAGTCTATCCCAGCTAATTTCCTGAAATTTTCTGGTCAGGTGGTCAGGGTCCTCCTAGTGGCCAAATTCAGTAGGTATTTTTGACTTTTTTTTTCTTCTGGTTAGTTGAAGCACACTTAGTGATTCTTGGTTTTCCCTTTTTCTCCAGCCTCCCTTCCTGGCTCTTCTTCATCAGCTCACCTTTCTCCTGTATGTGTTCCCCAGGCTAATTCCCTAGTATGTGTTCCATAATCTAATTCCATTTTCCTTTTCACAATGCTATCCTGTAGGAGGAAGGGTTTTTTGTTTGTTTTTTTTTTAAAGATTTTATTTATTTATTTGACACAGAGAGAGAACACAAGTAAGCAGAGCGGCAGGCAGAGGGAGAGAGAGAAGCAGGCTCTCTGCTGAGCAGGCAGCCAGATTCGGAGCTTGATCCCAGGACCCTGGGATCATGACCTGAGTTGAAGGCAACCGCTTAACTAACTGAGCCACCCAGGCGCCCCTAGGAGGAAGGATCTTATCCTCTCCTATTACTTTAACAACTGGGTATATGCTTATGATTTGTTAAACTGGTTTTTGTTTGTTTGTTTGTTTGTTTATATTCTAGTTGCTTATATCCAAGTTCCTAGTTCATGTATCTACCTGTTCTTCCCATGTGAATCTAAAGAATGAATACAAATTATTAAATGAATGATCATAAATAGGTCCCTAGGTAGGAAAATATGCACTTACAGTGCCTTTAACCCTTGGGGTGACAGGCCATCTTGAAAATCTTAGGAAAATCAAGGACTTTCTCCCTAAAGTGGTGTACACTAATTTTTGCCTCTAGTTTTGGAGGCGTCCCAGACCTGGTGTAGTTTAAGAACACAGATCTGAATTAGGGCTTTCTGAAATAATGAGAAAATGCAGAAGTGTGTTTTCATAGATATACATTAGATTTAGAAGCTTATAATGAGTATACATTGTATTCTAACCTCCATGGACCCTTTACCCAAATTGTAATATTGTAAGATATCCATCAGACATATTTATGGAAGCTTGATCTTTAGAAGCAGAATCTAAAATGGAGCCCGAGCATGATAGTTTCTGATTAACTGTGGATAGAGTGTGTGTCATAGTCCAAATGGGATCTACCTTACTTTGGTCAGAGGCCAGAGCACTGCAGACCTTTCAGAAAGTATTTGCTACTGAGAGTGTAGCCTGCTTCTCTCCTGAGGACCAGGGTACGCCTCAGGTTGAGGCCTGCTGCTGTCTGAGTAGGCAAGAATAATAGAGGTACAAGAGATTTGAGGGATTTTATTTTAACAGAACCTTCCTTCTGTGATGACTTGTAGGGCCGGTGATTTCCAAGCTCTAGAGTTACTCTTTTAATGGTGACTGCTACTTTGAGATTCACCTCATTCTTTCCTGAGTTGAATTTCTTTCAACTTCTCGACTCTCCCCTGGTCCTTCTTTCTCACTCCTAAGTTATGGTCAGTTTCTTTGTGACTGTTTTGCTTTCTCTGAGGGCTCATGATTGCAAATACTACCTATGCATTGATAACTCTTGAATCTTTAATTCTTATTTTTATTCTTTTCCAGCTAGCAGTGCCAACTCTACTTAAATGGCCCTCAGGTTCTTCCATTGTAATATATCCCAAACCAGGGTAATTTTATTTCCCTTAAATGATTTTTATTTTTGCTTTACCTGTCTTTGTAAATGGCAGTCACAGATTTTTGTGTTGATCCAGATTCCATCTTCTCTTACCACTGCTTCTAATGACATATGAAATAACTTTCTTTCATTTTTTTAAACTGTGACAAGAAGTTGATTTGTTTCTATTTTGTTTTTAATATTTAGAGTTTAGGAGTTTAGGTATATACTTCCCATTTTATCCATGAGGAAATAGGCTTTCTTTGTAAATTATTAATTACATAAGAACATCTATGTACATGCTCCCTCTAAACAATTTAGACAAAACAGAAACAGAGCAAGATGTTAAAATGCCTTCTTCCTCCTGTCTCTAGACCAGTGGTTTTCAGCTGGGCATGATTTGCAGCACCCCCCCCCCCCAAATATTTAGCAAGGTTTGAAAATAATTTTGACTGACTGAGGACAAATTGGTTATGACTGAGAGGATGCTACTGGCATCCAAAAGGTGGGGGCTAGGGATATTGCTAAATGTCTACAGTATACAAAACAGCCCCTAAAATTAAGTATTTAAATTTAGTGGTCTTGTGAAATAATTCAATTTCATAATTTAGCAATTTTAATTTTACTTTTTAGAAGTTTATGAGCATGAATATCATGTATTCTTTTTTATTAGTTTGTTTTACTCAGTGTTATGTGGTTTTTTTTTCCACACTTCAATTTTTAATTTTTAAATGTGCCACTTTTAACATCATCAGTTACAAACTACTTTTTGAACTTGGTGTTATGTTCTTAAGATATACCCGTGTTGTTTTTGTGTATCTGTAGTTCATTCTTTTTAAGTACTTTGTGGTATTCCATTTGAATGGCTGTATACCTTATTTATCCATTTTCCTATTGGTGGACGTATGAGTTTCTTCCACTTTGGGGATATAATGAACTCTGATGTGAATATTCTTGTACTTGTTTCCTGTACACACATTTCTATTCATTTCATACACAAGAATGGAATGTTTGGGTCATGGAATTTACTAGATTATGGCACTTTTTTAAAACAGTAGTATCTTCTGTCTGACCAGCCATGTGTGAGAGTTTCCATTGCACTGTTTCCCTTACCATGTCTTTGTGTTTGTCACACTCTTGAATTTTAGACTTCCTACTGGTGTGTGATTGTATCTTGTAGTTTTGTTTTGCATTTCTCTGATTATGAATGATATTGAACACATTTCATCTATTTATTGGCCATTTTGATATTATTTTATGAGTTATTTTTGGTCTCTAGTGCATTTTTCTGTAGTTTTTCTTAATCATTTGTAGGGATACTTCACATATTCTGAATGCTAGCTTTATACTGTATTGTATGTTGCAAAGATATGCTCTTGCTTTAATGACTTGTCTTTTCTCTCTTGGTAATAATTCTTGTTTTGTTTTGTTTTGAAGAGAAATACTAGGCTTTCTTCCTAAGGTCATTTAGCAAAAGCAGAATAACACTAGGACAATGCCCTGTTTAAGTTGGCTTAGTTCCTCATTTCCAACGTTCACAGTCACTTCAATATAATCTTTAAAAAAATTCTATAAATCATATAAAATTAATTAAGTTTTCTCTCTTTTTTCACATTTCCAGTTTTGGAAATAGCCAGCAGTAAATCATCCTCAAATGTCTATACTTGGACATATCACTTAAATATTTAGAGCATCGGTTTCTTCCAAACAGTAAGGAAATACTTGTTTTATCTACCTGTAGAGTTCATTGAATGTTGTATCAGAACTAGTTGATACTAACTTAGACCACCATTATTCACTTTGTAAGCTCTTCCTATCCTAGTTACACAATAAGTTACCATTTACCAGGTGACCTAGGGCAAGTTAACTTAATGATGCTCTGCTAATTTCCATAGCTATAGAAATTGGACAATAGTCAATTCTGTAATTTTGTTATTATAACAAATAGCCCATTGCTTAGATAGGACAATTGAAAGAATTTGTAAACAAAAGGACTAAGCAAATGATTGAGTTTTCCTAATTGGTCAGTCAAAGGAGAGAGGTATAAAGGCTGTAGAGTTCTGGATGAAATCAGAGAATGGGCCCCTTACTCCCTGATTATGTGTTATTACTAAAGTATTTTGGGGGAGTTGGGGGAGTGAGGAGGGTTTCCTGAGCCTGACCTCAAGTTACTAATAGGAAAATGAGTGTCCTGCTCATTTATTTCAGTGGGCTAAGCATAGTCGCCTTTAAGGGAAACTTTCTTGGTACTTCAGGTAATAGAAGTCGTTCAGCTTTGTTCTTTTTCAAAAGTGTTTGGTTGTTTTGGATCCCTTGCATTTCCACATGAATTTTAGAATCATCTTGTCAATTTTTGCAAAAATGCCAGATGAGATTTTGATAGGGATTGCATTGAATCTCTAAATCAATTTGGGGGCATATTGCCAGCTTAATATTAAGTCTTCAGCCCACAAATACAAAATGTTTTCCATTTATTTAGTTTTAAACTGTTTTCTTATCTTTGTTTTGTGGTTTTCAATATGTAAATCTTAGGCTTTTGTTAAATACATTTCTGTGTATTGCATTCTTTTTATTTTATATTTTAAATTTTATTTATTATGTTAGAGAGAGAGAGAGAGTACAAACAGGGAGAGCAGTAGGCAGAGGGAGAAGCAGGCTCCCCACTGAACAAGGAGCCTGATGTGGGCATCAATTCCAGGATCCTGGGATCATGACCTGAGCTGAAGGTGGCTGCTTAACTGACTGAGCCACCCAGGTGTCCCTTATGGTCCTTTTAAAAAACATACATTTGTTTTTTAAATCCCAATGTAATTAATGTACAGTGTTATAATCATTTTGGGTGTACAATATAGTGCTTCAGCAATTCTGTACAGTTTGCTCATCACAATAAATGTACTCTTTATTACCCTCACCTGTTTCACTCATACCCCCACCCTCTTCCTCTCTAGTAACCACCAGTTTGTTCTCTATAGTTAAGAGTCTGTTTTTTAGTTTGTCTCTTTTTTCCTTTATTTGTTTTGTTTCTAGATTCCATATAAAAGTGATATCATATGATACTTGTTTTTCCCTGACTTATTTCACTTAGCATTACGCTTTCTGGATCCATCCATGTTGTAGAAAAGTTTTCTTTTTTTTTTTTTAAGGATTTTATTTATTTATTTGACAGAGAGATCACAAGCAGGCAGAGAGGCAGACAGAGAGAGAGGAGGAAGCAGGCTCCCTGCTGAGCAGAGAGCCCGATGCGGGGCTCGATCCCAGGACTCTGAGATCATGACCTGAGCTGAAGGCAGCGGCTTAACCCACTAAGCCACCCAGGCGCCCCATGTTGTAGAAAAGTTTTCTTATGTGCTAGTGATATTCTTCCATTGTGTGTGTGTGTGTGTGTATACCACATCTTTATCCATTCTGTTGTCAGTGGACACTTGGGTTGTCTCCATATTTTGGCTATGGTAAATAATGCTTCAGTAAACATAGGAGTTCATATATCTTTCTGAATTTGTGTCTTTATGTTCTTTGGTTAATACCAGATAGAGTAATTTTTAACCTCTATTTTTCTGAGGAACTTCCATACTAGTTTTTATAGTAGATACATAAGGTTGCATGCCCACCAAGAGGCAAGAATGTTTCTTGTCCTCTTCATTGTCATCAATACTTATTATTTCTTGTGTTTTTGAGGTCAGCCATTCTGTCAGGTGTGAGGTGATAACTCATGGTGGTTTTTATTTGCATTTCTCTTGATGGTGAGTGATATTGAACATCTGTTCATGTGTCATTGACCACATGTATGTCTTATTTGGAGAAATATCTATTCAGGTCTCTTGCCCATTTTTTTACTTGGATTTTTTTTTTAAGATTTTATTTATTTATTTGACAGAGACAGAGAGAGAGAGCACAAGCAGGTGAGTGTCAGGCAGGGGGAGAAGATCCTTATATTGTTCCTGATGTTAGCAGGGAGCCTCCTCCTCCCCTACCCACCCCAGGGCAGGGCTCAATCCCAGGACCCTAAGATTAGGACCTGAGCCAAAGGCAGACTCTTAACTGATTGAGCCTCCCAGGCACCCCTGGATTATTTGTGTTTTTTTGTGTTGTATAAGTTCTTTATATATTTTGGATAATAACAGTTTATTGCAAATGATGTATCTCTCATTCATTAGGTTTTCTTTTTGTTTTTGATTGTTTCCCTCACTCTGCAGAAGCTTTTTATTTTGTTGTAGTCCCAATAGTTTATTTTTGCTTTGCTTCCCTTTCCTCAGAAGACATATCCTGAAAAATGTTGCTGTGGCTGATGTCTGAGAAATTACTGCTTGTGTTTTCTTCTAGGATTTTCATGGTTTCAGGTCTCACATTGAAGTCTCTATTGTATTCTTTTTTTTTTTTAATTGTATTCTTTTTGAAGCTATTTTAAAGGGCTTGTTTTCTTAGTTTTATTTTTGTAATGTTCATTATTAGTATATATAAATACAATGGATTTTTGTGTATTGGTATTCTATGACCTTACTAAACTTTTTGATCAGTTCTAATAGTTTTCTTATGAATTTCTTGGATTTTCTATTTGTAGTCTGTGAATCAGTTTTATGTTTTCCTTTCTAAGTTTTAAAAATCATCTATTGCCTTGGCTACAATTTCCAGTACAGTGTTGAACGGAAGTGGCAAGAATAGACATCCTTATATTGTTCCTGATGTTAGCAGGGAAGCATTCTGTCCTTCACCATTAAATATGATGCTAAATTACGAGATATTCATAATGTTGTTAAAGAGAAAATCATAGGCCCATGATAGTTATTTAGGTTAAGGTCCCGTGTCAACAAAACAAGATTTATATCTAACTTAACTAGTTTCAGGCTTCCAGGACTGTAATCTTTAATCACTCAACATGGACTATCCCAGACACTACTAGGAAATTTACTGATAGTCTTCATTCCATTCCCTTTAGAAGGGTGACTTTGTGTAAACAATGCATTCCTTTCTCATGAATTCCTTTTTATATGCCCTGTCCTTGACTTTAGAAACCTTCCTTTTGTTTAACTTCAGTGGAATTCCCCTCTACTTGCTAGATGGAATGCTCCCTGATTCATGAATTATTTTAAAAAGCCAGTTAGATCCTCACATTTCTTGGTTAAATTTTGGTTTTTAATAGATTCAGTGACAACATCAGGATCCCAAGTGAACTTTGATGGTATTTAGGGACAAGGAGAAACACAAAAGTAGCACCTCTTTTGAGTTCATAGTCTGTCTTGCCTTTTCCAAGTGCTGTTGGTAAGTCCCTCCTGAGTTTCAGCCCTGCTCTTTTTTGCATTTGAGCTATTGATTTAATTGGCTTTCCAGCCCAGGGTGACAGGTCATTCTAGCCTGACAGAGGAGGTGCTAATGGTGCACTAATTCTTAGCTCTTGGTTTAGTCCTCAATTCCACATTGGAGTCCTTTCCCCATTTCCCATTTGCAGTCCTCATTTCCTGGGGTTTGCTGGGTTAGTCCATGCAAGGAATTGCTTGTGGTGCACATGGAGCTTTCTGTTGGCCAGTCCACTTTGACATATTTTGGTTAGTCCCGATGTGCTGAAGACACAGATCAAGACACAGATCAAGACATCTATTTGTCTTGTTTTGTGTAAATAAAGGCTATTCCTAGCTGGGATCTTGGACACCAAAAAGCCCTAAAAATTGATGGGCACAGGTCAATAAGTATTAGTTCAGCTCCAAGAGACTCAAAGGCTTAGTTAATGGGATCCTTAAATTCTAGAGTCAAGGGCACTATTTTCCAGCACACATGCTTATTTTATGTCTAAAAACTGTGGTACTAGGAACTGTGAATATCTTTGAAAATGGCAACATTTTACTAAAATGTTGAATTATAATGACCTTTATGGGGAACATTACAGTTAATACAAGATGGTTCTTTTGAAAAGTGCACTTGAAAGTAAGGATTCCTAAATTAAATGAACAGAATGGGATACCTCTTTTAATTGGAATGTAGAAGCTTCCAGAAGACTTTAGGATTCAAAAATATCTTCATGGAGAGATTTATTACAGAAGGCTAATGATTGATATGACTGCTACTGCTGTTCTCTATTTTTCTTTACTTGAGTACTCATATTTAGTAATTCTTTTTCTGAACTTACTTTCTACTTACTTTCTGAGAGACTATTAAACAGTTTGTTAAACAGTTAAGTTTTAAAATTAAGTTACCTGAAGGTGCATATAACACCCCCCCCCCCAGTTATTGTCGAGGCCAAGAAAAACAAGGCTGTACCCACCTCGAGTCTAGTCCTGACATAATACAGCCATCTTGGCAAAGCGGAGGCTGGCACCTTGCACCCCCTCTCCACCCGCTCCCCTCCCCTCAGTAGTATGTGTGACATTCCTCAGCCACCCCTGGCTACCCTAAAAGAAAAACAAATAGTTAATTTGCAGAGATCACAATCCTGCAAGACAGGAGTCTCCCTTGGTTTACCAATGTCCTAGAGATTTATAACAAAGAAGCTATCTTAACAATAGCACAATTTCCAGAGGCAAATAACTCAGTTCCTTAAGCCCTAATGTCGCCCTCCCCACCGTAAAATTGAAGGAGGCTGAGGCAGAAGGAAATGTAAACAAAGTTAAATTTCTTCTAAACCTAAATCTCACTAACAAGGACACTTGATAGGAGAAATGTGAAACTTTATCTCTAAGCCTCCAAGATAGTGTCAGTGATCATTCCCAAGCATATGACCCACTGATATACATCTGAAGGGTTTCACAAGAAGATTTTTATTATTGGTAATGAATAACTTTTTCCCCCAGACAACAGCTAGCCCCTCAAGGTCCTGGAGACCTCACTTCCAAAATTCCTTAGAGACTTACATCATCCATAACCCCCTTTGTCCTCACCCACCGCCGAGTCCACCCCTACTCTGCCTTTAAAAACTCTGTAATCTGGCTCGGGGTCCAAGTCCCTACTCCGCTGTGTCGGGTATACTTGGGCCCAAGCTTAAGCTTGTCAAATAAACCCTCGTGTGATTGCATCAGTCCTTGGCTCCTTTGTGGTCTCTCAGATGCAAAAACTCAGGCATAACATTATCTTTACCCATTGGTCAAATTTCTGAATCTCCAGAGGAAGCACAAAAGTGTTTTGGAGAATTTAGAGTCTTCACTGGGGCTTGTAGGAGTGCTGACTCAGTCTTTGGTCCTCCATCTTGTTTGTGACCTCTCTTGGGCCTATGGGTCTTTGCCCTTTGTAAGTTAACAGAACATACCTTCAAAATGCCCACCAAGGCTGGGATACAGGGAGGCTTGTTTTGGCCTCCCATGGATTTGTTGAAGATAACATAGCCTTTCCCCTTCTTAACTGAGAGGTGGTGCCACAAGAGCTAATTCAAGGCTATCTGTCAGTTAGGTGCCTCCAAACTCTTTGAGGTGTGTGCAGACCTTTTGATTTTATTACAGTGTTCCTCTGAGCATTCCCTTTATCTGTAAAATCTGTGGACTAAGGTTAAGATACTGCTGCAAATAACTGCACACATGGATTGTCATTCACCCAACTCCCCCTGTCAGTAAGTTACCCTGTCTGAAACTCTGTGTAAACTGGAGTGGCCTGCTTTGTTTTCCAGTCTCAAAGGGCCTTCTCACTTTGGGAGATACTTTATTGACCCTCCCTAACCTTCTAACAGGGCCTGTGACCCCGAGCTGGCAAATCCTTATTGTGTACATGATGGTCAAACCTGGGGAACCCCAAAAATGGATGCAAGAAGCAAGATAGCCAAACATGAAGGATAATATTTGAGATCTCCACCAGAAAAGACTCACAGAATAGCAACTGAACTTTTATAAGCCATTCCCAGAGTTTTCCCTGTCCACACTGGTTGGTCCATTATTCAGGAATGCAAACAAAAGAAAAATGAATTGCACACTTTAAGGCCCTTCTGAAAACACTCTTCCTACAGCATTTTCTTCCACATGGTAAATAAGGCCACCCAACCTGCTCTAGCTACCTTCTTTGTGAATGGATTATCCCTGACATTAATAGATTAATAAAAAGACAAAATAGGGTAGGAGGCCACCAGCCTAATTCAACTCATGACCATACCGAACACTTTGAAAGTCTTTGGACTGAGATCATGAGCTAAGGTCCTTATAACTATACCAGCTCCAAGGCCAGAGACCTCAGTTAACACCTAAGCCATCCATGTTTCATCTCCCTGGGAGTCTGTTACCAATAAGCTGACCAGGAATTGATGTCTCACTTGTAATCAATTAGGATACTGGTGAAAAAAAATTGTCTTATAAGATCCTATACAAATTCCTTAATCAAATATCCATATGGTCCCCTCCCAATATTGACAGGGACCTGCTGGTAAGCTACTACCAGTGATATCCTTAAACAGCCAAGGAGAAACAAAAATTAAAATTAATGGAAAACATTGACAAATTCTGGTGGATACCAGAGCTGTTTTTTCTGCTTTAAACCCCACTCCCGTACACAACAAATCCCTCAGAATGACAAAGAAGTTTCCTTAGTGGGGGTACTAATAAAGTTCAGAGAGAATTTATATCTCAGCCAGTACAAATGACTCTGGGACCTTTCAATGAGAAATTTCACTTTCAATGAAAACACACTACTAATGTAAGACTAATCATCCATGGGTCAATCATTACCTGTACTAGTCCCTATAGTATTATTTTCCTGCTGCTTCAGAAACCTAATGGAAGGGGATAGTAATTTGTCCAGGATTTAAGAGTTATAAACAAGGTAGTTATTCCCTGTTTCCCAGTTGTTCCCAGCCTGAACAGTCTTTTGTTACAAATTCCACCAGGGTCAAAATGGTTTACTCTTATAGGCCTTTTCCAGCATTCTTGTAGATCCCAATGGTCAGTATCTATTTGCGTTTACTTGCAACAATCAACAGTATACTTGGACATTTATGCCTTGAGGGTTCTCAGAGGCCCCTTCTTATTTCTCCCAAGTGTTCCATCAAAATTTAAATACCCTCCAACTCACTGGGAATTGACCCTTTTGTAATATGTGGATGACTTTTTGCTGTGCTTATTTACCAAAGAGGCATCCATAAAAGATTCCATTTATTGCTATAACAGCTTGAAAAGGGATGTAAGGTAACCTAAAAAAAAATTACAATTTTCTCTCGACACTGTTCATTACCTAGGTCATAATCTAAGTGCTGAAGGAATCTAGCTGTCTCCAAAAAGAATTAAGCTAAACCAAGAGTTTCCTAGAATGACAACTTTGTGGATTTCTAGGTCTAGCTGGTTATTACAGGCCAGGGGGTTCTAATTTTTCTTTATTTGCTTCCCTGCTTTGTGAGCTTACTAAAATTTCAGTCCTGGAGCTCTTTTCCTGTGAAGATGAACATGAATAGACCTTTATAAAACCAAAACAAGCCCTGCAAGAGCCACCTGCCCTAGGGGTATCTAACTATTCAAAACCTTTCACCTTGGGGCGCCTGGGTGGCTCAGTGGGTTAAGCCGCTGCCTTCGGCTCGGGTCATGATCCCAGGTCCTGGGTTCGGGCCCCACATCGGGCTTTCTGCTCAGCAGGGAGCCTGCTTCCTCCTCTCTCTCTGCCTGCCTCTCTGCCTACTTGTGATTTCTCTCTGTCAAATAAATAAATAAAATCTTAGGAAAAAAAAAAAAACTTTCACCTTATTTATACATGAAAGAGAATCAAGACCTGGGCTCCCACAAAAACATGATAATAAACATAGGCTTACTACCTGTTCTAGCATAAAACTTGATTTAATTGCTTGGGCCTATCCAAACTACCTCAAGGCAGCTGCAGATTTGGTAGAAGCCTCAGCAGATCTAGCCTTAGGAAATGACATTTATTTACAAACTCTGCTGCTGTCCAAAGCCTGTTAACTCTGAATTAATATTTCTATGTGAGCCCACTAATCTTTTTGTTTTTATGTTCAGTTATCCAACATATAGTACATAACTTTTTTTTAAGATTTTATTTATTTAACAGACAGATCACAAGTAGACAGAGAGACAGGAGGAAGCAGGCTCCCTGCTGAGCAGAGGGCCTGATGTGGGGCTCGATCCCAGGACCTTGGGATCATGACCTGAGCCGAAGGAAGAGGCTCAACCCACTGAGCCACCCAGGTGCCCCAGTACATAAGTTTTGATGTGGTGTTCAACAACTCGTTAGTTGAGTATAATACCCAGTGCTCATCACCACACGTGTCCTTAATATCCATCACTTGATTACCTTTTATGAGATCTTTCTGCATTCACCACCTAATCTACATGTCAAATATTATAACATTCTCAGTTCTGTTACATTACCACCCCTGCCAGACCAAGGTGAGCCCTATGACTGCCAGGTAATAAACATATCTTGACAACATATCCTGATTTATAAGATACCTCTTTAATTCTGATTTAATTTTGTGTGTTTGATGTGTCATATCATAAAAATGAGAAAGGGAGTTTCAGGCTGCCATGCTGTTATCACCTGATAACGAAGTATTTGAAAAGAGAAATCTCCCACAAGCTAAATCATCCCAACAAGCAGAGCTCCATACCCTTACCAAATTGTTAATATTTATAGTGATAGCCGATGTGCCTTCAGGGTTTTCCGTGACTTTGGAATGTTACGGAAAGAAAGGGGTTTCCTCACATTCACTGGGACCCTAATAGAAAATATTCCAGTAAAACAGTTTTCTCAGTGCTGTTCTTCTTTCTGAAATTACCATCATCAAAATCGAGGCTCATACTGAAAGGACTGAACCAGGATATCAGGGAAATGTCCTAGGTAAGTTTCATGGAAAGGCAGTAGCAACAGAATCTGTAAAGATTATGGCAGATGTAGATGAAATTCATTCTGCTCCTTCAAAGAATGACCTCCTGTTGCCAGACTTTTACCTTACTGATGTTTTCGTGACATGGCCAACAGTCTGTTCCCAAATTATATTGAAGTGGGCTGTAAATTCAGTGACATTCAAGGCTCTGGGAAACCCATGATGGCCACTCGGTTCTTTCCTGCTCCCAGGCAGATCCCATTTTTTGATTTTTGCATTTGTTTATCCAACATGGTGCGTTTGACATGACTCAAATTATAAACATTGACTAAATGTATTACCTCTGGCTCTGCTGACTATTCACAGTATCCTCTTTCAGAAACATGAACTCCCTCCATATGAGATAGTCACCAGTAGACTGTTCATTGTATGTTGATATACAACCTTCTGCTGATCCTCTATTATCCCCTACTAATATAACCAGCTACTGTAAATCTTCAGTGCCTTATATGCTAACGCCTATCATCACCACATTAAAGCTTTACCTGACCTCACTTCAAAAGATCTTGTTGGTGATTGGGTATTTTGGGAACATCATCAAAGGAAAACAGCCGGGGAGCCCCATTGGAAATTGATGAGATAACAAAAGGCGAGGTGACACCATGTACCTACCCCCACTCCCAAGGTGAGAGTATGCATGTAACATTTCTTAGGCACTTAAAATTGCCAGAGAACAGAGGAAGGAAAGAGCCAATTGTCAGCTGATAAAGATCATAGTCAGGAAGGACACGAAATTCCATTAGTTTGTCATTGTCTTAATGATTTACAAGGAAAGCCCAATCCTGAGAAGAGTCAGACCTCTGGAAACCTCTAGACTCAATTTTCTGGAGCCCTAAGGCACCTTCTCCCTCCCTAGGTTAGAAAACCCTGGGGCGCCTGGGTGTCTCAGTGGGTTGAAGCCTCTGCCTTCGGCTCAGGTCGTGATCCCAGGTCCTGGGTTGGAGCCCTACACCGGGCTCTCTGCTCAGCTGGGAGCCTGCTTCCTCCTCTCTTTCTGCCTTTCTCTGTGCCTACTTGTGACCTCTGTCAAATAAATAAATAAAATCTTAAAAAAAAAGAAAACCCTATGTAATCAGTCATTCCTCACACTTACAAAGCAGTTCTTTCTACCCACAGATCCTGAGTCTGTGCTTTAATAAAAAAAATACCTTTTTTTGCACTTTAAATGTCTCAGGAATTGTTTCTTGACCATTGGGCTCAATGATCCTGCATCATATATTTGGCATTCTGCATCTTCCTTCATCTGGACTTTGAGCTTGGGTGCATAGTTAGTGAGTACTTCCTCTTCTCTTCCTATACTTGATTCCAAGGGCTTTTCAAGGAGTATGGTCTTTTCGAAACACTTTCATGTTAATTGTTGAGGCTGTAATCCTCCAGTCTATGGCTGCTCTGTGGGGAGGAAAAAGCCCGCCTTTTGGCTAGAAGTTAGTACCCTGGTTGGAATGCTAATAAGACCCAGAAACTTGATGCCCTCTCTTTCTTTCTTTCTTTCTTTCTTTCTTTCTTTCTTTCTTTCTTTCTTTCTTTCTTTCTTTCTTTTTCTTCCGAGACTTTATATATTTATTTGACAGATGGAGATCACAGGTAGGCAGAAAGGCAGGCAGAGAGAGGAGGAAGCAGGCTCCCTGCCGAGCAGAGAGCCTGATTCGGGACTCGATCCCAGGGCCCTGGGATCATGACCTGAGCCGAAGGCAGAGGCTTTAACCCACTGAGCCACCCAGGTGCCCTGCTCTCTTTGTTTCTATCCTTATACAAAGTTGTCTTTTGGGGGGCATGGGGCAGCCACCTAAATCACTGGGGCAGCTGCCAATCTTAAGACTCCCCTGTGAGATTTCCTCTTCATTGGTCTAATGTGATCCCATCCACATTTCTAGTCTAGCTACTTCTGTCCATGAGACCTCCATCCAGACCTGGCTGAAACTGTTAGGTCCCCCAATAATGGGAACATGATTAAAGGAGCGAGACTGATACAAAGCAAAGGTCAAGCAAAGCTTTATTTCGCGCCAAGCATCAAGAATCAAACCGAACATTCAGGGCCACGCCTCTTACAGAGGGGGCGACCTCTCTCTGCTTCACAGACTAGCTTTTAAAGGCAAAGGCCATTTAAAGGTTGGGCCCAGCCACGCACAGATGGCAATGAAATTGTAACACACAGAGAAAGCTGCACAATCATGTTAGGTCACACACAAGTGACCAATTGAATTACAATTTACCCTAGTAGATATTTGAACTAGCGTATCACCTTGGTCAGAATTGGCACCCAAAAGGCTCCCAAAGGTGGGGACCCATACTCCTTGGTAACTACGGAGACAGTATGCCCGCCCCCCCCCCCCCATTGGTTGTCTCCACCTGGCCTGACCCACCCTTCTATTTTTGCTTTGTTACCTGGGACTGGTTTCTGGGACTTGTTTTTAAGTAAGTGCCCTGGGGAGGGGGGCAGGGACAGTTTAAGGGTTAAACAACAAGGTTATTGTTTAACCGGATGGAAGTGCTCTGGCTAAATACGTCATTACATTCCCCCCTTTTCTTTGGAGATAAGTCAAATCCTTGACTTTTCAGCCAGTTCTATATCCCCCTTCTAATGGCCACTAGACTGTTTTAATGACTTCAGTGTGATTTACCCAGAAATAGCATTTCTCTCCTAGGGCTACACAGAGCCCACCCCCCTTTTTAGAAACAGTATGTCAAGGCTTTTTTTTATTTTGCAATTGCCTATATCTTCCACCTATACCTTAACAACAGGAGCAACAATGAACTTAATAAACTCATTGTTTTTTTGAGTTTTAGCTTTAGTCCATGATCGGTGGGGTCCATTGGCAGCGGCATCCACCCGTCCTCGTCCTCGGCTCGTTTGAAGTGACCTGCGTGAATCCAGGCCCTGATGCCTTCTACTTTTATTGCCATGGGGGTGGTCAGGATGACAGTAAATGGTCCCTTCCAGCGAGGCTCCAAGTTTCCCACTTGGTGGCGGTGTATCCAAACCAAGTCCCAGGATTGGTAAGGATGTGGCTCCACCTCTGTCCCCATCTCTGTGTGGGCAGTTCGGATCCCTGTGTGGGCTAGACAGACTGATCAGTCATTTCTGCTAGGGCAACCTCTTGTAGCCGAGGTCAGAGTCAGGGGGGGTGGTCTCGCAAGCATTATTTCAAATGGGGTCACCTTGTTTAAGTAGGGTGTACACCGCATCCTGAGGAGGGCGAAAGGAAGGGGATCCACTCATCCACCGCCAGTCTCCAGAATTAACTTTGTCAAGGTCTCTTTAAGAGTCCAGTTCATTTTTTTCTACTTGCCCAGAACTCTGGGGCCAGTAGACACAATGTAGCCTCCAACTAGTGTCCATGGCTTTGGCCAATGCCTGTGAGACTGAACTCAAAAATGCAGGGCCATTGTCTGACCCGATCGCGAGGGGCAGCCCAAACCTGGGGATTATTTCTCCTAGTAGCTTTTTGACTACCATTCCTGCCATCTCATGTTTGGCAGAAAAAGCCTCTACCCAGCCTGAAAAGGTATCTACAAAAAGTAACATATACTTGTGCTCATATTTTCCCGGTTTCATCTCTGTAAAATCTACTTCCCAATAAATTCCTGGTTCCTTACCTCTTTTTCTTTTCCCTCTTCCCATTCTAGTTCCTCCCACATTGGCCACCTGATGTTGAGCACATCTATCAACCACATTCTGAGCCATACGCCCTAATTTAGAAACCTGGAGCTGCTTGCCCATAAGCTCTTTAAGCTTGTGTGTCCCCAAATGAGTGCCCTGATGTATTTGGCTTACTCATTTCTTCTAGTCTTTGAGGAAGGATTAACTTTCCTATCCTAGTCTTAGCCCAATCCCCTTTGTAGTCTAATTTAGTCCATTTCTGTAAATATCTTAAATCTTCCTTGACCAGGAGGGCCGTGGCAGCAATTATGTGGAGGCAAGGGGGGGAACCCAGCCGCTACTGGATCTAGTTTCTTGCTAAGATAGGCTACTGGCCTTTGCCAAGGCCCCAGAGTCTGAGTCAAAACTCCTTCAACCACCCCTGCCTTTTCATCCACATACAAGTGGAAGGGCTTGGTAATATCTGGGATGGCCAATGCTGGGGCACTCAGTAAGGCTGTTTGTAATTCCCGAAATTCTCCTTCTGCCTCAGCTGTCCACTCTACCATAGTGAGTCCACCCTTAGCCAGTTTGTAGAGAGGTTGCGCCGTCTCCACAAACTGCGGTATCCACAGCCTGCAGTAGCCCACCGTCCCCAGAAACTCCCTCGTGGAGATCAAAGCCTAAATAAGTGGCATGGCTCTGACAAAGCTGTGCTTTCTTTGCTGATACCCACTACCCTTTTTTCCTGCAGAGTCTGTAAGAGAGCTCTCATCCCCCGAAAGCATGACTCATAGTCCTCAGCGGCTATTTCTGCTATTCCCACTAACTCAGTCAGATTCTTCCCTTCAAATCCTTCAATTTTCTGAAGTTTCCTCCTTATATCTGGGGCTGACTGACTGGCAAAGGCAAGATCATCTACACAAGTTATCGTGCAACTTCTCTGAAGTTTACCTCAAGTTATCTAGCTTAGGTAAACAAATATTTAAAGACAACCAGACCTAGAATTTAACATCCATAAAGGTGCATTATTAAAACATAAATTTTCTCTCTAAAATAACTCTCATTTTCAGAGATAGCCAAATCAGGACTAATTCATTTGAAAAACAAGTCCAGTTTTAACAAACTTGGCTTAATTGTTTACATAAGCTCAGCAAGAACAGTGAGTGTGATCATATAGATCTTTTAGAATCTGATTTTCTGGAACTCCTTATAAGGAATCTCTAGGTTGAACTTTTAGTAGCCTCTCTGGGCCAGAAGCCAAGCCATGTACTTGCCATCAGACATGCTTGTAATACCTGTCAACTTGGGTGAATTCCTCTTCCTGAGGTACCCAAAGTATCCTGAGGCTCCCACCTGCCAGGGAGTGACATCCTTTACTCACCTGGTGAGGCTGCTGGGAACTCTGTAAGCAAGGTATCAGGCCAACAGTTCCAAAGGGCTTTATGGCTCCAGGTTTTATAAAGTCAACCTTAGTTCCTTTAAGCTGTCTGGTCATACCTGAGTCTTTTCAAATAAGACATTCCAGTCAAAGCCTTGGTTAAAAAACAAAAAACAAAAAACAGTGTTTCCAACGGTGTCCTGTTACAAGGAGAACAGATTCTTATTGAACTTATGCAAATGACTGATTGCCACGGAAGAAAGAATACTTGCTGAGACCTTTTGGTTCCAGGGGCTTCAGATAGAGAGAAAGTTGAATGCCTTGATTTGTTTACAAATGAGCACTTTTACATCTCTGTAAGTTACAGATAACTTAAGAGAAAGTTTCCCTAGTCTGGAGGAGCAAACATTACAGAACCAGTCATGTTTAAAATAAGACAAAACGTTAAGAGACACAACATTACAATCTTTCAGTTCATCTAGTCCCATGTTACTAATTCTGGTTTAGTCCAAATGCAGCTTTTACTTCTGTAAATTCTTACCCATTTCAGTTCCAGGATTTTAACATATCGACTTGTATTTGTCCTGGAAGTCTTCCCAGATGAATTTCCTTTAAGGTGGAATTCATCTTACAAGAGAATTAAAACAATTACAAATGACAAAAACTCAGAATAGATAAGGTTAAATATCAAGTGATGACCCTGATCAAAACATTAAATCTTTAGGAAATGTGTAGACCCTTTAGAGTAGTTACAGCATTTACCCAAATGTAACCCAAGGTTTATCATTGGCTTAGCAGTACTCCCTGAGTAACTTAGCATATCAAGGAAAAGCCTTATGAGTCAAAAAGGTCTCATTTGGGAAGCCTGGGTGTCTCAGTGGGTTAAAGCCTCTGCCTTTGGCTCAGGTCATGATCCCAGGGTCCTGGGATCGAGCTCCGAGTAGGGCTCTCTGCTCTGCAGGGAGCCTGCTTCCTCCTCTTTCTCTCTGCCTGCCTCTCTGCCTACTTGTGATCTCTGTCTGTCAAATAAATAAATAAAATCTTTAAAAAACAAACAAAAAAAAGGTCTCATTTACATCTCCAGGCAAGGAGAAAACCATTTACATTTTTTAACAGATCAATTAACTTAAGAAAACTTTGCCCTTTTAAACAGAGAGAAAACCAGCTTTTTTATACCAGTGTCTTTCCTCTTTATTCTTAAGCATGCAGTCTTAAGATAGTGGGTTTACTGGGTTTCCCTCCCATTGTGAATGATGTCACAGAAAAAAGGGAGGGGGATCTTTCAGATGCTGT
Organism: Lutra lutra; assembly: GCF_902655055.1. Taxonomy (NCBI): domain Eukaryota; kingdom Metazoa; phylum Chordata; class Mammalia; order Carnivora; family Mustelidae; genus Lutra; species Lutra lutra. The sequence continues at coordinate 71,560,626 of NC_062282.1, read as the reverse complement.
CCTGCTTGTGTCCCTCTCGGGAACTGAGGAGCGTCTTAGCTAAGGTCTGTCCATATAAGCTCCGGACCAGGCTACTCCGTGGAGTAGGTGACCGTTATGCCATATGACACCCCATGAGACTCAGGGTGCAGCCCACTCAGACTCCGTAGCCGAAGCGGTGGAGCCATACAGACAGATTCACAGTTACGCATTCTTCAGATTTAAACAGGTTGGACATCCACCACCACCCCACCCTTCCCCACACCCCGCCAGGTATCCCTGGCTAAAGGGAGGTGATCAGTCTCCCCTTCCATTCTTAGCAAATGGGTCTGGCTCAGACAGTGGCCCCGGGGCTGTTTTTCTTTCTTCTTATTCAAACAGGATCAGGCATCTGGTCTTTTTCTCTCTTTTTTACATATCTCCTACCTTCCTCCATACAGAGTTGCTTCCCTTATTTCCATCAGTCTTAGTTACACTTAGCAGAATTTTGTACTCTTAGAAAAATACCTTAACCTCTACTGAAGACTAAATATAAGCCAATTGTGAACTGTTGCAACAGCAGTTAAGCACAAAACATGTTTACCAACAGATTTCAAAAGTACAAACCTAGTTCCAGCAACTAGCGCTGTAGCATTTTATCCCATTTGGTTTAAAGTTTCAGGTTACCAAAGACTTTGAAAACTACTTTAACAATTACCCACTAAAACTTTGAGACAGACAATTAACCATCAGTTTAGTCATCTCTTTGTTAACAGATTTTAACAAATAACACGAGCTTATTTGACCTTAAGTAAAAACTCTGAAGTTTCGGGGCGCCTGGGTGGCTCAGTGGGTTAAGCTTCTGCCTTCAGCTCAGGTCATGATCTCAGGGTCCTGGGATCGAGCCCCGCATAGGGCTCTCTGCTCGGCAGGGAGCCTGCTTCCTCCTCTCTCTCTGCCTGCCTCTCTGCCTACTTGTGATCGCTCTCTGCCAAATAAATAAATAAAATCTTTAAAAAAAACCCCAAAACTCTGAAGTTTCATATTTACTACTGTTAACTCAAAAGACATGTTCATCTTAGTTAACCCAACAAACTTGACTTAGTTCAAATACTGATTTATGTTCCACCTGGGCCCACTCCACTTCGAATGTTTACCTAAACCCAGGTGGGAAGATCCGGAGTGGGGGTGTTAGGTCCAGGGGGCTCTCTTCTTGTTTCCCGACACTGAAGAACAGAATGAAGTGCCACCAGAAGGCAGAGAAAGGGTTGCCAGTTCTAGAGCTCATCAGCTCCAAGAGAGGAGCAGATGCCATGCTTTCCCACCAGCAAGGGGGAGGGGCTAGGCAGTCCATGTCAGGCCAGAGAGGGCAAGGAATGTCCCTGAAACAAAGGTAGTTTCGGCAGCTGCTTGGGAATATTCCTTAAAGTCTCTGTCTTGAGTTAGACTAACCCCAGTTGGCTCCAGTTATAGCCCTTAACACATGAAATGAGTGAGGGAGAAGCCCCACATCTATTAGGAGGAACAGAGAGACGAAAGTCAGAGTCCCCTTACTCTCTGCTTGTCTCATTTCTCCAAACACAATAAACAACACAACGGACAACAAAAAGACAAGACAAAGACAACCGCAGGCCCAGCGGTCCTCACCCAGATCTTGCTGCTGGTGGGAATTTTCTCTGTCCCCTGCAAACAGAATGAACAAAAGAACAGACAACGAAAAGACAAAACAAAGGCAATGGCAGGCCCAGCGGTTCAGAACCTGAGGAGACCACCTAGGGGGACTCAAACCCCCCAGCAGGTCCCTGACCGCCCAGGGGAACTCGAACCCCTGGCGATCCCCTGACTGCCTAGAGGGACTTGAACCACCTGGCAGGTCTCAGAAGAGGGATGGGGCATCCCCTGCATCCACTCCAGCCCTGGGGAGCATGGCTGCATCCAGCTTCTCCCCGGTGGGCCATACCCTGGAGCTCCGCAACCAGACAGACAGACCAAATCTCACAGAATAAAATCTGGAGATTTTACCTCCGGAGGCTTTCCCCAGAAATTCTGATGCTGGCTCAGTTCTCGTTGTTTAATCCCGGCAGAGCCCCCAAATGTTAGGTCCCCCAATAATGGGTCTGTGATTAAAGGAGCGAGACTGATACAAAGCGAAGGTCAAGCAAAGCTTTATTTCGCGCCAAGCATCAAGAATCAAACCGAACGTTCGGGGCCACGCCTCTTACAGAGAGGGGGACCTCTCTGCTTCACAGACTAGCTTTTTTTTTTTTTTAATTTATTGGGGTGCCTGGGTGGCTCAGTGGGTTGAAGCCTCTGCCTTCGGCTCAGGTCATGATCCCAGGGTCCTGGGATTGAGCCCCACATCGGGCTCTCTGCTCCGCGGAGAGCCTGCTTCTTCCTCTCTCTCTGCCTGCCTCCCTGCATACTTGTGATCTCAGTCTGTCAAATAAATACATAAAAATAAAAAAATAAAAAAATAAATCTTTAAATATTTTATTTATTTGACAGAGAGAGACAGAATCACAAGTAGCAGAGAGAAGCAGGCTCCCTGCTGAGCAGAGAGCCCGATGTGGGGCTTGATCCCAGGATCCTGGGATCATGACCAGAGCCCAAGGCAGACGCTTAACGGACTGAGCCACCCAGGTGCCCCCACAGACTAGCTTTTAAGGGCAAAGGCCATGTGGTTGGGCCTGGCCATGCACAGGTGGCAATGAAATTGTAACACACAGAGAAAGCTGCACAGTCATGTTAGGTCACACACAAGTGACCAATTGAGTTACAATTTACCCTAGTAGATATTTGAACTAGCCTATCACCGTGGTCAGAATTGGTGCCCAAAAGGCTCCCAAAGGGTGGGGCCCATACTCCTTGGTAACTGGGGAGACAGTATGCGCTCCCCCACTGATTGGATGTCTCCACCTGGCCTGACCCACCCTTCTATTTGGGCTTTGTTACCTGGGACTGGTTTCTGGGACTTGTTTTTAAATAAGTCCCCTGGGGGAGGCGGGGGGGGGGGGGGGGGCAGCCAGGGACAGTTTAAGGGTTAAACAACAAGGTTATTGTTTAACCAGATGGAAGTGCTCTGGCTAAATAAGTCCTTACAGAAACCAGTACCTAATTAAATTAAAATGCAGTTGGGGACTGTTTTTTGGAAGTTGGCTGTAAGGACTACATGTGATAGACTGTCACTTAGGTCATGGTGGATTTCTGTCTTTACAGTTTGTTGTCAGTGTCTCCTACTTTTGTAATTAAATTACAAAATTGGGTAACTTCCCCCTTGTAAAACTTTTTTCGTGTTTTCCATGGATTAAAAACAGTGGGTTCTTCACTGCACAGCATTTCAGTCCATTCACTGGCACTCATCTGTAGCCTAAGATGGGGCTGGGGGAAGGCAATGACAATCCCTTCTACAGGACCTTGATGGCAGTGATCATAGTGATTCTTTCCTTCCTTCCTTCCTACCTTCCTTCCTTCCTTCCTTCCTTTTTTAAGTAGGCCCCACAGCTAGTGAGGAGCCCAACACAGGGTTTGAACTCACAATCCTGAGATAGACCTGAGTTGAAATCAAGAGTTGGATGCTTAATCGATTGAACCAACGTAGGTGCCCTATTATAGCAACTTCATTTGACTGATGTCTCCATTTGCTTTGACACCAGAGACCTCTGACATGTCCTGTGTGGGATACCACCCAGGACTCAGGGGATCTTCCTGGTAATGGACCTTATTTAGGCTTCTTTGGTTCCCAAGGACTCTCCTTTGGGATGCCTTTTAACCCACTAGAAAGAATTCAGATTGCAAAATTTAAGAAAGGACTGATCTTTTGTAACACTGCGTGGCTTCGGTACTCCTTAGGGATTGAGGAGGAATGGCCCATTAATGGTATACTAAACTTAAATAAGATCTACCAGTTAGATCTCTTCTGCAGGAAACTCAAGTAGATGGAGGTACCCTATGTTCAGGCCTTCATGGCCCTAAGTCAGAACCCCTCTGCAAGGCCCTCTTGCAGAATGTGTTTAGCTACTAACCCGGCTAGAAAACCCTCTCCTGATATATTGGATGATAATTATCTAAAGGGACCTCCTCTGAATAAACCCAGGTTGCTGGAAGAAGCACAGGCCATCCCTGATAAAGGGGACGCTTGACTCTCTTCTCTCACTGTTCTAATAAACCTAGGCTACTCTAGCTGTATGTAAGGCCTTCTCCCTCATTCATTTCTTGAGTTAATGGCTATGATAATTGGAACCAACTGTCTTTGGTAAGCCCACCTTGGGATGGGGACTTTAGGGAATGTTTCCAAGCAGCTGCCAAAACTCCTTTTGTTTTGGTGAGGTTCCCTGTTTTCTCCAGCCTGACATGGATTGCCCTGCCTATTTCCATTTGTTGGTGGAAACGAAACCTCTTCATCTGTCTAAGCTGATGAGCTTTAGGACCCAGAGACCTCTCACTCGGCCCTCTGGGCTTTTTGCTGCCTCTAGCCTTCCAGGCAGCACAGCACCTCTTCTGCCTTCCTGTCTACCCCTCCTCCTGTTTCTGCACCACCATGTGTGCAGCCTGCATAACTGGTTCCTATACCGTCCTCTGCGTCTCTGCCAAGGTTTGTTCCTCCTCCTCCCCTCAGTGTCAAGGAGCGAAGAGAGCTTTTTGGGCTTAGACAGCCCACTTCAGATTTCCTCACCAGCGTCCCAGGCAAAAATTAGGGAGCAAATTGTTGACTGTTAAGTGGACCCAGGTGGAACATATTTATTATTGAAAACATTTTAAGGTTGTTGGTTTAATTAAGATAGACATGTGTTTAGAGTTATCAGCATTAAATATAAAACTTTTATCCAGGTTTGTGGAAGGTCAAATAAGCCCATGGTCTCTGTTGCAATTTGTCAGCCAAAAGATGACTTAAAATGAGGGTTAATTTTATCTGTCTCAAAGTTTCCGTGGGTAATTGTTAAGGTAACTTTTCATGGTCTTTTTTTTTTTTTTTTTAAAGATTTTATTTAACTTTTCATGGTCTTTGGTAACCTGAACTTTTAAAGTTTTAAAACTTTTAAAGTTTTCTTAGATGATATATAGGATTGAATTCGTTGGATGTATAGGCCTTCTCCAAATAGGTATAAAGCATTGATTTCCAAACATAGGTTTGTACTTTCGGCTTCTTATTGCAGAGAAACTAAGGATACTTAGGTCTCTTTCTAAACATGCTTTATGCTTTGTTGAAAAATTGTACTATGGAAAAAAACCATGTTTTTAGAAACTGTAAAATGTATTTATAAATTCAGATCTAGAGGTGCCTGGGTGGCTCAGGTGGTTAAGCATCTGACTTTGGCCTGGTATCCAACTCTCAAATAAATAAATAAAATCTTAAAAAAATAAATTTCAGATCTAAAGAATTCTGATACAGAAGTTCACAATTGGTCACTACTCAGTTTTCTCTGGAGACTAAGGTTTCTAAGAATTAGAATTATGCAAAATGTAATTAAGACTGATGGAAATTAAGGAAACAACTCTGAATGAAAAAGTAGAAAGCTGATGAAGGGAAATCTTTGGAAAGGAATTTTATATATGTGAGGATTAAAGCTGAAATCAATGTGATGTTGTGTGCAGTAGGCTCCTGGAACCAGTGGCCAAGAAGGAACTCTTCAGATGTTTTCTGTGCAAAAAGGTGGTTTTATTAAAGCCCAGGGAGAGGACCTTTGGACAGAATGAGCTGCCCAGTTGTGTGGAGCAATTGATGATACACTTTGGAGTTGGGGGAGGTAAAGACAAGGGAAATTTCCAAAAGGATTTTCATATGTTAAGGAAGAGTTGCAGGATCCTAGAGGCCTATCTGTTTTTGAGCTAAGGTTGTTTTTCCCTCTAGCAAGGCATTAACATTAAGATACTTGGAAGTTCCTGGAGGAATGTCATATTCTATCTTTCCCAAGTATTTGTCAGTGGGCTGCAGGTTATAAGGAAATTTACTTTTATCTACATTTCCTGTTGCTTTTGTTCTCCACATCAGATGGATTTTTAAAGTATACTGGTATAAGTTTGAAATTCTGCTTTATTCTCTGTTAAAAAGCCAAAATTTTCTTGGATTGTTGGTTTGCACTTGAAAAAAATGTAAACAAAGTTTTTTTTTTTCCTCTTTTCTTTTCTTTTCCCAGAAAACCAAAGTTTCTTTGTTTTGTGTTTTGTTTTTATCAGGTCTTTTGTTACTTAAGAAAGTTAAAACTTCTCAATGTTTGGGGCACCTGGGTGGCTCAGTGGGTTAAAGCCTCTGCCTTCCGCTCAGGTCATGATCTCAGGGTCCTCAGCAGGGAGCCTGCTTCCTCCTCTCTCTCTCTGCTTGCCTCTCTGCCTACTTGTGATCTCAGTCTGTCAAATAAATAAATAAAATCTTAAAAAAAAAACAACAAAAAACCAAACCCCCCCCCAAAACCAAAAAAAACTTCTCAATGTTAAAGGAGCTAAGTTTTGCTAACAACCATTTAACCCTACATATTTGCCTTTGGAATCTCTTATTGCCACCTTGGTTAAATAAGTAATTAAGTTTTAAGATTTATAATGATCCATAATGCTATTTAGGCATGTACTTTACAACTTTCTGAGGGTTTTTAACAAACTTCCTCAAGATTTGAATTGTAAATGAAGTCCTTTTGACTAATTGGGCCTAAGTTACTCTGGAAGCATAGTTAAGGGTTATGTTTGGGTAAATTCTGTAGCTATTCTAGAGATTATATGCAGTTGCTAAAGTTTTAATATGTTTTGGTGTAAGGCCATCACTTGATATTCTGATTACTGAAGGGTTAAGTGTCACAGAAATAACTGAGTTTCCTTGTCAATTGCATTATAGTCTTTTTTCACTTACAAAAATGAGTTTCGTCTTCAAGGAGATTCATAAAAAGTATTTTTTTTTTTTAACAAATGCAGGCTTTTGGTATCTTTATTTTATTTTATTTTATTTTATTTTTATTTGACAGAGAGATCACAAGCAGGCAGAGAGGCAGGCAGAGAGAGAGGAGGAAGCAGGCTCCCCGAGAGAGCAGAGAGCCTGATGCGGGGCTCGATCCCAGGACTCCGAGATCATGACCTGAGCCGAAGGCAGCGGCTTAACCCACTGAGCCACCCAGGCGCCCCGGTATCTTTAAAATCATAAAATTGAAATGGGTAAGAATTTCTAGAACTAAATAGAAGCTGCATTCAAACTGAACAAGAAATAGTAGCATGGGACTAAATGTGCTGAAGAAGAAGATGATAGTTTTGTGACTCTGCTTCAAAACATTGCTGGTGCTGCAATGTTTGCTTGTCCAGATTAAGGAAACTTTCTCTTAAGTTATTTATGATATGGGGGCACCTGGGTGGCTCAGTAGTTAAGTGTCTGCCTTCAGCTCAGGTCATGATCCTGGGGTCCTAGGATCCAGCCCCGCATCAGGCTTCCTGCTCCGTGGGAAGCCTGCTTCTCCCTCTCCTACTCCCCTTGCTTGTGTTCCATCTCTCGCTGCACCTCTCTCTGTCAAATAAGAAAAAAAAAAAAAAGATATTTATGATATACAAAAGTATAAAATATTTGTGAGCAAATTGAAGTATTTAACTTTTATTTCTATGTAGACCCTGTGAAATTCAGAAAATTAGGGCATATTCTTTCTTTCATGGCAATTACAGTTGTTTGCATAAGTTCAATGAGAATCTGTTTTTGTAACAGAACACCATTAGAAACGTTGGTTATTTTACCAAGGCTTTGACTGTAATGTCATATTTGAAAGGGACATGCATAGATTCAAATATTGCCATACTGCTTTGGGGAACTAGGGATGACTTTATGAAACATGAAGCCAATAAAACCCCTTAGAAATGTTGGCCTGATACCTTACTTACAGAGTTCCAGCAGCCTTATCAGGTAAGTAAAGAATCTCATTCCCTGACAGGTGTAGGAAGCTCAGAGTATTTTGGGGACCTTGAGAAGAGGAATTGGCCAAATTTACACGTATTTCAGGCATGTCTCCTGGCAAGTATTTGGCTTGGCTTCTGCCCTAGAATAGAGGCTATTACAAGTTCAATCGAGATTCCTTATGAAAAGTTTAGCAAAGCAAATTTTTTTTTTTTTTAAGATTTTATTTATTTATTTGTCATAGAGAGAGAAGCGAGAGTGAGCACAGGCAGACAGAGTGGCAGGCAGAGGCAGAGGGAGAAGCAGGCTCCCTGCCAAGCAAGGAGCCCAATGTGGGACTCGATCCCAGGACGCCGGGATCATGACCTGAGCCGAAGGCAGCTGCTTAACCAACTGAGCCACCCAGGCGTCCCAGCAAAGCAAATTTTTAAAAGATCTATATGACCAATCACTATTCTTGCTCAGCTTGTGTAAATAATTAGGCCAAATTTGTTAAAATTGAATTTGTTTTTTGAATAAATTTGTCTTGATCTGGCTATCTCTGGAAATAATGATAATTTTGGAGAGAAAAATTATGTTTCAGTGACACATCTTTGTGCATATTAAATTCTACTTCTGATTGCCTTTGAATGTTTGTTGTTTGCCCAAGCTAGACAACTTGAGGTAAACCTCAGAGAAATTGCCACAATAGCTAATATATAGACAATCTTGCTTGTTACTCTGTGGAGATATTAAGAAGATCCCATAGGCATAGGATTATTTGAACAAGATGGAAAGTGGGATGGATTCCCCACCAATTTTATAACTCAGCTATCACCTTGATCAGTTCTTTGTGGCTGGGATGATAGAATTCCTCTTTTAAAGCTGGGACATACTCTATTTTATGGGGTTAATTATGTGCTTGTGGAGATAATGGATGGCACAGCTTTGCTTATGATTGAATTGGATGATGCACTTGGGGATGCCCATATTCCCAGACAGGTCTTCTCCCATTTTCCAGTGATTCCTCAAAATTAAGATATTGTTAGAGTTAGACATCAAACAAAAAGGGTTTCTTTTTTTTTCTATTTTGTCTTGCATTGACTTTTTTTTTTTTTTTAAGATTTTATTTATTTATTAGAGAGAGAGAGGAAGAGAGAGCGAGCACAGGCAGACAGAATGGCAGGCAGAGGCAGAGGGAGAAGCAGGCTCCCTGCAGAGCAAGGAGCCTGGTGTGGGACTCGATCCCAGAACGCTGGGATCATGACCTGAGCCGAAGGCAACTGCTTAACCAACTGAGCCACCTAGGCGTCCCCAAAGAGGGTTTCTTGATAGTTTTATCCCTTAGCCAGACTTGCTGCAGGAGTCATCTCTAGTGATACAAAAATTGCAAATGGAGGCTTAGCCAAGCATACAGTGGCCCCCTTTAACCAGACCCAACTCATAGGTACCCACAAATTCAAGAGGGTGGGTGTCCAAAACTGGATGGGTCTTGATATTCTGACTGCAGCTCAAGAAGAAAGCTATGCTTCGTTAAAACAGTGTTACGTGTATATACTCCAGATGACCACAAAAATGTGATAGGGTTACTAACTGTCATGAATACTCAAATTGAGGCTTCAGTGAATCCTTCCTTTTCTTTCAGTGACTGGTTAAATTCCTGTTTTTTTTTTTTTTTTTAAGATTTTATATATTTATTTGACAGAGAGAGAGAGAGAGAGAGAGAGAGCGAGCGGGAGAGGAATATAAGCAGGGGGAGTGGGAGAGGAAGAAGCAGGCTTCCTGCTGAGCAGGGAGCCTGATGGGGGACTCGATCCCAGGACCTGAGTATCAGGTATCATGACCTGAGCCAAAGGCAGGGTCAACGACTAAGCCACCCAGGGGCCCCAAATTCCTGGTTTGATTTGGTCAATTATTAAGGGTCTCTTTTGGGCTTCTCATTCTTTTTTTTTTTTTTTTCCTTTTTAAAGATTTCCTTATTTATTTTAGAGAAAGAGAGCTTGTGAGCCATGGGAGAGGGAGAGGAGAAAATCCCTAAGTGGACTCCTCACTGAGTATAGCAGGGCTTGATCCCAGGAACCTGAAATCATGACCTGAGCTAAAATCAAGAGCCAGCCATCTAACCAACTGAGCCACCCAGGTGCCCCTGGACTTATTCTTATAGCCATTTTAATTCTAATAGGTTGTCTTTTCTAGTGTTTCTCCATTTACTGTTGAGACTCCATCACTACAATAACTTCATGTTGTCATGTAGCCTTTACCACCCACAGAGATACTTCTTTGCTGTCCAGATTGGACTCTACTGCCTCTGCCTTTCATAACTCCCCTATATATTCCTCAATTGACCTATGTTGACTCATAGGTAGGGACATCTCTCTGCCTTTGTTCAGCAGGAAGAAGCTACAGAAGAGGAGACATTCCACTTTCAACAACCTTAAAGATTAAAGGGTCAGAATTGTTCAGGGGGAAAAATGATGAGATAACAAAAGGCAAGCTGAAGGCAATAGGGAAAGTGACATTCTACATGGTCCCTGCCAAGGTGGGAGTGGGATGTATATAACATTTTTCAGGAACTCATGACTGTTCCAGAAGAAAGAAAGGAAGAAGCCAATGGTCAGCTGATAAAGATCACAGTCATGAAGAACATGAAACTGCATCACTTTGTCATGTCTTAATGATTTAAAAGAAAAGCCCAATCTTGAGAATAATCAGATCTCCAGAAACTTATAGACTCAATTTTCTGGAGCCCTAATACACCTTCCTCCTCCATAGGTTAGAAAACCCTATGTGATCAGTCACTCCTCACACTTATAAAGCAGCTCTTTCTGCCCACGGGTCCTATACCTGTGCTATAATAAAAATACTTTTTTTTTTTTTTTGCAATATATAACATCTCATTCTTTCCTGATCATTGAGTTTGATAGTCCCGTAACAGAAAGGACCTTACCATTACCAAGAGCTCCTGACCACTGACACTCATGCAAAATTAGAGAGCATTGAACCTTAGATACACATCTCATAGCTGAGGAAGTTTCTACCTGATGGTCTGCTCTGTAGAGATGCTGGAGATCTCCAAATCACATTGACAGAGGAGAGAAGAAGCTGACATCAAGGTAGATTCCTTCTGCCCAAGATGCCAGAACAAGACTTAATACTTTTTTTTTTTAAAGATTTTATTTATTTATTTGACAGAGATCACAAGCAGGCAGAGAGGCAGGCAGAGAGAGAGGAGAGAGGAGGAAGCAGGCTCCCCGCCGAGCAGAGAGCCCTATGTGGGGCTCGATCCCAGGACCCTGGGATCATGACCTGAGCCGAAGGCAGAGACCCAACCCACTGAGCCACCAGGTGCCCAAGACTTAATACTTTAATTAAACAAAATCTTGCCTGGGTGGCTCACTCAGTTAAGTGTCTCACTTTGGCTCAGGTCATGATTTTGGGGCCCTGGGATCAAGCCCCATATCGGGTTCTCTGCTTAAAGGAGAGTGTACTTCTCCTTCTCCCTCTGCCTTCTGTGTGAGTGCTTGTTCTCTCTCTCGCTTACTCAATTGTTGTCTCTCAAGTAAATAAATAACATCTTTTAAAAAATCTTTTTTAGTTTTCCTTTTGTTTACTCTGGCATTGGCCTGGAAAGAGAACTCTCTCATTTGTCATTGCTAATGATCCCAGGTCATTGCTAAGTGGGCAACCTTTCAGCCTCTTGGATTTGTCATCAAAAAAAATTTTTTAAGATTTATTTATTTATTTATTTGACAGAGATCACAAGTAGGCAAAGAGGCAGGCAGAGAGAGAGAGGAGGAAGCAGGCTCCCTGCCAAGCAGAGAGCCCAATGTGGGACCCGATCTCAGGATCCTGAGATCATGACCTGAGCCGAAGGCAGAGGCTTAACCCACTGAGCCACCCAGGCGCCACTGTCATCAAAATTTTTGATCTGTCCATGATGCTAAAGACTCCCTGGTTCTTCCTGTGGCTAATTTCTCTTTTTTCCTAATGTCACCCTAAACTATAGTTGAACCCCATAAGAAGTCTCTTACCAAGCTCAACTTGCCCCTGCTCCCTGAGAGATCTCACTAGCCCCACCTGTTTTTGCAAGTTATTTAGAATGACTCATTCTTTTAGGCTAGGAGATTTTCTCCCCATGTGCACTGAGAACCTGTTCCCTGGCTTGAATAGGTAAACACAGAAATTCTGTACTACCCTATTGGGAATAATTTATGCCCCCATAGGGTTTGTTTTCATCTGTGGGTAGTTACTTTTCTTGGGAAATGAATACCTAGGTAGTGGGTACACAGCAAAGTGATTTCTCTTCGGTTCTCTAACTGTGCCCATGACATTTCACAAGGAAACTAGGACTTCTCATTGACCAACTCCCCTGGATTTACACTGTCAAATTAAATAGGACCTACCAGTGTTCTCTAGGGTTTTGTTGGATTCATGTCTCACCTTTAGGTGTTTCATCCATTTTGAGTCTGATTTTTTGTGTGGTGTAAGGGAATGGTCCACTTTGATTCTTCTGCATGTGGCTGTCCAATTTTCCCAATACCATTTGTTGAAGAGACTGTCTTTTTTTTCCATTGGATATTTGTTCCTGCTTTGTTGAAACTTAGTTGACCATAGAGTTGAGGGTCCATTTCTGGGTCCTCTGTTCTGTTCCACTGATCTGTGAGTCTGTTTTTGTGCCAGTACCATACTGTCTTGATGATTACAGCTTTGTAATATAGCTTGAAGTCCAGAATTATGATGCCCCCAACTTTGGTTTTCTTTTTCAGCATTCCTTTGGCTATTTGGGGTCTTTTTTGGTTCCATACAAATTTTAGAATTATTTTTTCCAGCTCTGTGAAAAATGTTGATGGTATTTTGCTGGGGATTGTGTTGAATGTGTAGATTGCTGTAGGGACCATAGACATTTCACAATATTTGTTCTTCCAATCCATAATCATGGAATGTTTTTGTATATGGGTATATATGTGTGTGTATATACATACACACTCAGGTATCTGTATATGTGTGTACACACACACACACACACACACACACACACTGGAATATTACTCAGCCATTAAAAAAAAGAAATCTTACCATTTGCAATGACATGCATAGAACTAGATTATATTATGTTAAGCTTTATAAGTAAATCAGAGAAAGAAAACACCATTTGCTGAAGTTTAGTCACCATTTGAAGATGGAAATTTCTGAATGTATGTGTTAGATTTGTTTTGAGTAGTGCCATTCGAAGCCACTATTTCCTTGTTGATTTTCTGTCTGGATGATCTGTTCATTGATGTAAGTGTAGTGTTATTGTATGTGTATTATTGTAAGTGTAGTGTTATTGTATTATTATTGTATTACTATTGATTTCTTCCTTTATGTGTGTTAATAGTTGCTTTATATATTAGGGTGCTCCATGGTGGCTGCAATGTTCTATCTTCTTATTGGATTGTTTCCTTTATGATTCTGTAGTGTCCTTTTTTATCTTGTTACAGTCTATTTTAAACTCTTTTTTTTTTTTTTTTTTTGTCTGATATAAGTATTATTCTCCCAGGTCCCATCCCTTCTTTTCCTCCCTCTTTCTTTCTTTCTGATTTTATTTATTTATATGAGAGAGAGACAGAGATAGTGACAGGAAGCATGAGTGGGGAGGAGAGGGAGAAGGAGGCTCCCCACTGAGCAGTGAGGTCAGTGTGGGGCTCTGTCCTGGGACCCTGGGATCATGACCTGAGCCAAAGGCAGGTACTTAACTGACCAAGACATCCAGGCACCCCACTCCCCCAAGTTTCTTTTCACTTACATCTGCATGATCAATGTTTTTTACCCCTTCCCTTTCAATCTGCATGTGTTTTTAGGTGTGAAATCAAGAAAGTCTTTTGTAGGCAGGATGTAGAATAGTCTTGCATTTTTATCTGTTTTGTCACCGAGTGTCTTTGAATTGGAACATTTAGTCCAGTTACATTCGAAGTAATTATTGGTAGGTAGGTACTTATTGCCCCATTATTACTTGTTTTAGAGTTGTTTTTTTTTTTTTAAAGATTTTATTTATTTATTTGATAGAGATCACAAGTAGGCAGAGCAACAGGCAGAGAGAGAGGGAGAAGCAGACTCCCTGCTGAGCAGAGAGCCCGATGTGGGGCTCGATCCCAGGACCCTGGGATCATGACCCGAGCCGAAGGCAGAGGCTTTAACCCACTGAGCCACCCAGGCGCCCCTAGAGTTGTTTTTGTAGTTTGTTGTTTTCTTGTTCTCTTCCTGTGTGGTGTAATGGCTTTCTTTAATGATTTGCTTGTATTCCTTTCTCATTAATTTTTGTGTATGTATTTTAAGTTTTAGATTTGTGGTTACCATTAGTTTTATATACAACATCCTTTGGTTACAACAGTCTGTATTAGGATGATGGTTGCTAAAGTTTGAACCCATTCTAAAAGCACTAATTTTTCACTCCCCTCCCATGTTTTATGTACATAATATCATACTTTATTTATATCCTTTTATTTTGTGAATTCTTTGAGTGATTTTTATAGCTATAATTGATTTTACTCTTTTAGTGATCTAAGCTCCTGGACTGGTTTTATAAGTGATTAATCTACTTTTGTTATGTTTGTGTATACCTGTGAAATTTTTTCCTTTCCTAATTTTCTTACTCCTGATTATGGCCTTTTCTTTTCACTCAGAGTTCCCTTTAACGTTTCTTATAAACCTGGTTTAGTGAATGAATTCCTTCAACTTTTTTTTTTCCTGGGAGACTGTTTATCTCTCCTTCTATTCTGAATGATAGCCTTGCTGAATAGAGTATTCTTGGCTGCAGGTTTTTTCCTTTCAGTACTTCGAATATATCATGCCACTTTCTTCTGGCCTGCAAAGTTTCTTCTGAAAAATCAGCTGATAGCCTTCTACGGTTTCCCTTCTATGTAATTGTCTTCTTTTCTCTTGCTGCTTTAAAAATTCTCTCTTTACTATTTTTTCTTTTTTGTTTAAGTAATCTCTATGCCCAGTGTAGGGCTCAAATTCATGACCCTGAGATCAAGAGTCACATGCTCCTCCACCTGAGCCAGCCAGGTGCCCCTACTTTATGTCTTTTTAATTACTGTGTGTCTGTGGTGGACCCTTTTGAGGGGTCTCTGTGCCACTTATACCTCAATTTGTTTCCTTCCCCAGATTTGACAGGTTGTCAGCTATTTTTCTTCTTTTCTTTTTAAGATTTTATTTATTTATTTATTTGTTTGTTTATTTTAAAGATTTTATTTGTTTATTTCACAGAGATCACAAGTAGGCAGAGAGGCAGGTGGGGGTGATGGTGGTGGAGAAGTAGGCTCCCCACTGAGCAGAGAGCCCAATGTGGGGCTCTATCCCAGGACCCTGAGATCATGACCTGAGCCGAAGGCAGAGACTCAACCCACTGAGCCACCCAGGCTCCCCAAGATTTTATCGATTTATTTAACAGAGAGAGACACAGTGAGAGAAGGAACACAGGCATGGGGAGTGGGAGAGGGAGAAGCAGGATCCCTAAGCAGGGAGCCAGATGCAGGGCTCGACCCTGGGATCATGACCTGAGCTGAAGGCAGATGCTTAACGACTGAGCCACCCAGGCGCCCCTCAGCTACTTTTTCTTTAAATAAATTTTCTGCTCTCTTTCTCTCTCTCTTTTCCTTTTGGGATCCCTATAATGCTGATGTTATTACGTATCATGATATGTTGAGTTCCCTTAACTTATTCATGTTTTTATATATTTTTTTCTCTTTTCTGTTCAGTTTGGTTGCTTTCCATTACTCTGTCTTCCAACTCTCTGATTAATTCTTGTGCTTCCTCTAGTCTATTATTTATTCCCTTGAGTGTATTTTATTTTATTTTTTAAAGATTTTACTTATTTGACAGAGAGGGGGAGAGAGCGAGAGAGAGAGCAAACTCAAGCAGGGGGAGTGGCAGGCAGAGGGAGAGGAAGAAGCAGGCTCCCCACTGAGCAGGGAGCCCGATGTGGGGCTCTATCCCAGGATCCTGGGATCATGACCTGAGCTGAAGGCAGATGCTTAAGTGACTGAGCCACCCAGGCACCCCACCCTCCCAAGTATATTTTGAACTTCAATTACCGAGTTCTCATCTCTGATTAGTTCCTTTTAATTTTGTATCTTTTTGTCAGAGGAGTCACTTTTTTCTCAAGTCCAGTAAGTGTCTTTATGATCATTACTCTGAATTCTGTATCATGCCTATTGCTTATCTCCATCTCATTTAGTTGTTGTGCTGTGCTTTGTCCTGTACTTCTATTTGGGATAGATTCCTCTGTCTCCTCACAGAGAATCTGATTCCATGTATTAAGAAGGTCTGCTGTGTCCTCTTATCTTGAAAGTAGTGGCCTTATGAAGAAGAGGTCCTGTAGTGCTCTGCTATGCAGTGTCCCCTGTTCACCAGACCTGATGCTTCACAGATGCCCAGTATGTGTTTTGCATGTATCCTGGTGTTACGGTTGAGCTGTGTTTGCCTTCAGTCTGCTTGGCTGCAGTTGTCCTCTTAACCTGTTGTGGGCAGGGTTTGGTCTCTGTGTGGTTAAAGGGCAATTCTTGGGCCATCTTGGGCTTGTGGTTGGGTTAGAGCAGATACTTGTCTCTGGCCTGTTTTGTTGAATTCTAGTCAGTTGGAATTGCAGGGCACTCTCTCTGCTTTGTACCCTGAAAGGATTTTGTTGGTGGGTGGAACCTGCACTCAGACCAGATATCTGCCTGGAGACTGTCTTTTGGGATTTCAATGACCCTGAACTAAAGGGCTTTCTTTTTGTGCTGCCTCCTGTAAGATTTTTGTTGGTGGCTGGATAGCAGTCAGATCAGGTGTTTGCCTCCAGTCCATTGGTGGGGCTGCATTTGAACTGGTGTATGGAGTTGTCTTCCTCTGTTCCTAGGGGAAGAGTCACTTTTTTTTTTTTTTTTTAAGATTTTATTTATTTATTTGACAGATCACAAGTAGGCAGAGAGGCAGGCAGAGAGAGAGAGGAAGGCAAGCAGGCTCCCCGGTGAGCAGAGAACCTGACGCAGGGGCCCGATTCCAGGACCCCAGGATCATGACCTGAGCTGAAGGCAGAGACTTTAACCCACTGAGCCACCCAGGCACCCTGGGAGGAGTCACTTTGAAGTGTTGCTGGCTACTGCCAGGTCTGCTTACAGAATGAGATGCTTTGTAGGGACTCTTGCTGGATGGGGCTAGTCAGTATGGGAATGTGGGAGGAGGGCACAGGGTCTTAGAAGGTAGGTGGAGAGTAGTTACACTGGTTCCCACAGATGTCTAAGTATCTAGACTGGAGTGTGAGATTTGGGGAGTGAAAGGACACTCACCAGCTCTTTTGTTCCTGAAGTCTCCTAAAGATCACTGCTCCTCCACCATAGTTCTGAGTTTAGTAAGTCAGTCTTCTTCTGGGATAACCTAGGTATTTTTTAAACTGCTGTCCTTTGCTATATCTCAATGGGGGTGTTTGTTATGCTGTTTCTTTAAAAGGTGGAGACTGTTTCCTTTTGTCCTCTGTCTCTCCCAGAACTGAGCCTACTGATTTTTAAAGCTTCTGGTATTAAGTCCTACTGACAGTAAAAGCTCAAGAAGCTAAGCACCTCTGGTTTTCAAAGCCAAGTGTTGGGGGGACTTGTCTTCCCTGTCTCTAGTAAGAGTCTCCTCTTTCTGGGGTGCCTGATGTGGGGTTTGTTCCTTTCCATTCTTCATGGTTGAGGTGTCCCTTGAGTTTGTGGTTAGTCTCACATGATACTTTGATTCTTTACTGGGACTTTAACCTTCCTACCATCCCCCCCCACTACCACCAGGTGGCCTCCTCTCTACGATTGAATGTGGAGAGTGTATTCTGTAAGTCTTAGGTTTGTTATCTGGGTTAGTTAACAGTGATGTTGATGTAGCTGTTATCTAGGTGTATCTCTTGGGAGGAGATCAGCTTAAGATCCTACTCCACCATTTTTTCAGCTTTTTCTGAAAATTTTTATATCTTCTTGAGTTTGGCTTGGTAATTGTACCTTCTAGGATTCTAGAGTTTTAGGATTTTCCCCATTATCAAAGTTGTCTGCTCTGTTGGCATGAAGATATTTATAATATTTCCTTATAATCCCTTACATTCTTGCATGGTCAGTAGTACTGTTAGTTTTTTCATTCCTGTATGTTTGTGTTTATGTGTCTGTCTTGCTGTCCATTTAATCTGTGTTAACTTTTGGGTTCCTTTATTTTGTTTTCTCTTTCATTGCTTTTCACTCCAGTGCTTATTTCATTTTTCTACTTGCTTTGATTAGTTTAATTTGCCCTTTTTCTAGTTTCTTAAGGTGGAAGCTTAGGTTATTGATTTGAGACTTTTCTGATATAAGCACTTAAAGCTATAATTTCCTTTTAATTATTGTTTTAAGCTATATCTTATAAATTTTAATGTATTTTATTTTTGTTTTCATTAAGTTCTAAATATTTTCTACTTTCCATTGAAAATTCTTCTGTGACCAGTGGGTTTTTAGAGGTATTTTTTTCAATTTCCAAATACTTGAGGATGTCTAGGAGTTTTTGCTATTTTTTTAAGTTTTTAATTTAATTTCATGTCACTCAGGCACCTGGGGGTCCTGGGATTGAGCTCCAAGTTGGGCTCCCTGGTCAGTGGGGAGTTTGTGTTTCCCTCTTCTGCCCACCCCCCCCATGTTCTCTCTCTCTCTCAAATAAATAAATAAGATCTCTTAAAAAATCGTAATTTTGGGATGCCAGGGTGGCTCAGTTGGTTAAGCATCTGACTTTTGCTCAGGTCATGACAAGGGTCCTGGGATTGAGTGCCGCATCGGGCTCCCTGCTCCACAGGAAGCATGCTTCTCCCTCTCCCTCTGCCTGTTTTTCCCTCTTCTTGTGTGCGCGCTCTATCTCTGTCAAATACATAAATAAAATCTTTAAAAAAATAATAATTTCATGTAATTGAAAAGCATACTTTGTATGATATAAATGTTTTTCAAATTTTTTGAGACTTATGATCCAGCTTATGAACTATCCTGGATAGTGCTTTGTGTGATCCTGAAAGGAATGTATATTCTAGTGCTGTTTGGTGAAATATTTTATAGATATCAGATCATATTGATTGATATTATAGGGGAAGCAAAACTTCACTTCTACCCTCCATGGTATCTGGCTGGGCCTGAGAATTATATTGATATAAAACAGATTAACAGGAGAAAAGTATTGCATTTAACATGTACTTGGGAGCCCCCATGGGGAAATAAAGACCCCAAAAGTGGTTGGGATCAAGTGCTTTTATACCAGGTTGAACAAAGAGTAGCAGTTGTGGAAAAATAACGAAATAAGTGGGAGACTAACAGATGTTAAGAGTTAAGAGTTACTTTAACAAGGTAACTTGTCTAGGCCTCTGCTCCTTGTCTTTGATGATGATTAGAATTTTTTTTTTCTTCCTGATATAGGAATCTTTCCCATAAGAGTTTTATCTGTTGCTTTTAGGAAGAAAAGGAAAAGTCAGAGTGCCTTTCTTTTTCTTTTTTAAAGATTTTATTTATTTATTTGACAGACAGAAATCACAAGCAGGCAGAACAGCAGCAGGGTGGGGAGGTCGGGGGGGAACCTGGCTTCCCTCGGAGCAGAGAGCCCGACTTGGGGCGCGATCCCAGGACCCCGAGCTGAAAGCAGAGGCTTTAACCCACTGAGCCACCCAGGCACCCCCAGAGTGCCTTTCTTGCATCTGCTGTTTTTCAAGTGTCTTTAGTTCACAATAGTTCTTATGCTAAAGTGGCATATTCGGGGGGAACATTCTGTTCAATATCGTTCAGTATCATTGAACATCGTTCAAATCTTATATTCTTGGTGATTTTCTGTATAGTATTAGGTCAGTTATTAAGAATGAGGTATTCAGATATTCAGCTGTTGTTGAAATATGTGTCAGTTTTTACTTCGTGTATTTGGGGACTATCTTTAAGTATGTATATTTATAACTGTGATATCTTTCTGACATATTGCCTCTTTTTATATTATGAAATATTCCTTTTTTAAAAGATTTTTATTTGCAAGAGAGAGAGAACACAAGTGGGGGCGGTGGGAAGAGGTGCAGAGGGAGAGGGAGAAGCACACTCCCTCCCAGGACCCCAAGATCATGAGCTGAAGGCAGATGCTTAACTCACTCAGCCACACTCATGTTCTGAAATATTCCTTTTGTCTCTAGTACTATTTCCTGTTTTAAACTTTATATTGTCAGGTATTAATACAGCCATTGAACCTTGTATCTTTTACTTTTCTTATACCTACAGAATTGTCTTAGATAATTCGAATTTTAAGGGTGTTTTTTGTATGCAGTATGTATTTGGATCTTGTTTTGTTTATATAAACTGAAAAACTCTGCCTTTTGCTAAAATAAATCAAAGAGGTAGAGGTGATGGATAGTCTTTTTTTTTTTTTTCTTTTTTAAAGATTTTATTTCCTAATTTGATGGAGAGAGAGACAGTGAGAGCAGAAACACAAAAGGGGGAATGGGGAGGGAGAAGCAGGCTTTCTGCCAAGCAGGGAGCACGATGTGGGGCTTGATTCCAGAAACCTGGGATCGTGACCTGAGCTGAAAGTAGAAGCTCAGCAACTGAGCCACTGAGCCACCCAGGTGATGGAGAATCTTGGGGCAGGAGAGTTTCAGATACAATGCTCAAGGAAGGCCTCTTTGTGAACATGACATATAAACTGAGACCTAAGGACTAAAAGGAATCAGAGTGGGAATAGACGAAGGGAAATAGCATTATAGGTAAAGGGAACAAACTGAGTTATAAGACAGCTTGACATTTTTAAAGAACTAAAAGAGAAGTATGCTACATAGGGAGAGAGGGGAACATGGGGGTAGATGAGGTTAGATTGCTAAAAAAGGACAAGGCCATGTAGAGTCTTGAAGACTGCAATCAGGAGTTTATATTTCATTCAAAATGTGCTTTAGGATTTCCATAGCAGTGTGCAGGCAGGCCCAACAGAAGTCAGTGCCACCCTGAATTGGCTCTTGCCCAAGGGAGAGCAGAAGAAAACCACACACACCTGTTCAACTGCAACCCCACAGTGGCCTGGGAGCAGACATCTGGTCTGACTGGAGGCCCTACCTATCAACAAAACTTCTCAGGGACAATACAGTGAGACAACAGTGAGAGCACCATGCAGTTTAGTTGTACTACAGATCTGACAAATGCCTAATCAGACCAACTCAAGCCCAAGGTGGCCTCAGACTGGCCCACTAACACAGGGACCAGACCCTGCCCATAGCAGGCTAAGAGAGCCATGGCAGACAACTGGACTGAAGGCAGATATGGCTTGGCCACTACAGTAGGGCTCAGGCAACACACGCATAGGAGATACCTGTAAAAGGCCAGGTTCTGGTGAACATGGGACATTGACTGCCCTGCAGGACACTAAAGGATTTCTTTTTTATAAGGTCACTATTTTCAGGATCAGGAGATGCAACTAACTTTCCTAAGACATAGAAACAGACAAACAGACTTAGCAAAATATGGAGACAGAAGGATATGTCCCAAATGAAAGAACAGGGCAAAATCACAGCAAAAGACCTAAATGAAACAGAGGTTAAGTAATAGGCCTGATAAGGGATTTAATGTAGTGGTCATAAAGATACTGGACTTGAGAAGAGTGGAAGACCTCAGTGAGACCCTTAGCAAAGAGATAGAAAGCATAAAAAAAGAACCATTCAGAGATGAACTCAATAACTAAGATGAAAAATACACGAGATGGAATAAATAGTAGACCAAAGGAAGCAGGAAATGGATCAGCATCCTGGAGAACAGAGTAAAGGAAAGCCATCAAGCTGAATATAAGAGAAAAATAATAATGAAAAAGGAAAATAGATTAAGCGAATTCAGTGACACCATCAAGCATAAAACAGTAACATTAAAGGGATCTCAGAAGAGAGAGAAAAGGGGGCAAAAAATTTATTTGGAGAAATAAAAGCTGAAAACACTTTTTAGTTTGGGGAAGGAAACAGAAGTCCAGATCTAGGAGGCACAGAGAGCACTTGACAAAATCTTGCTAAGCAAGAAAGTAGTATATTTTTAAAATTTTTATTAATTCAAATAAAAAATCAGACTTAGAGCCTCTTTCCTGCTGTGCTGGTGAGAAATTTACTCTTGGTCTGTCCTCTACAAAGTTCCTACCACAGTCTATGTGATAAAGTGTAACAAGGACCCCAGAAAATAGAAGGAATGCCTCTACCTTTAACTTTGTCCTGATTGTTGCTGATAGTGTGTGGATGTTTGTTCACGTATATGGTGTTTTGTTAACGGATCACTATTTTCTGCCTCTGTGTCACATTGAGGTTCAGCAGTCTGTGGAGGATGGGGATCCTGGTACTCTTTGCTACCACAGAACCATCAGTTCTGAGTTTTCTTTTTTTTTCAGGGATACTGTTTGTAAGTGTAGTATTCAGTTCTCTTAACTAGACTTTTGTCTTTTTCCTTACTTTGCTGGCCTTTTTTTTCTGTTTTCAGAAGTTACACTTCTATAAGCTCTGATTTAGAGCTTAGATTTTTACAGAAGACAAGAAGAGAAGTTATTTCTGAGTAGCTTCTGTGAAGAGAAATAAAGCAGCCTAAGGGAATAGAAAATGCTGGAGTGTGGTATTTTACATAGAAAGAGGAGGTATGTCCTTTTTTTTGGTAAGTGACTTTTGAATAGAGTCCTGAATGAATAAAGAAAAGCATTTCAAGCAGAAGGAATAATAAATACAAACTACCTAATGATGAAGAATAGTTGGTATTTTTGAGGAACGGTAAAGGAAAGGTTACTATCACTGGAGTGGACAAGCAAGGGTGGGGAGTTTTAGTAGATGGAAGTAGCCAAATGCCAGCGCATGAAGGACCTTGCAGTCTGGGGCAAGGACTTCGGGATTTTCCAGTGAGTGAGACCATGAAGGATCACTTCTGGTTCCTTTGTGCAGAATAGACTATAGAGGGGGCAAGGTAGAAGAAAGCACTCCTAAGGCACTATTGCATTCATTCAGGAGAGAGGTTATAGTAGCTTGGATGAGAGTGGTAGTAATAAGAGTAATAAGAAAAGTAATAAGAAATTATTGCTTTTGGTATACATAGTAGAAACAAGTAAGGGATTGCATGCATATCAGGAAAGGAAAAGAGAAACCAAAGATGATTCCATGGCTTTTTGGGTGAATAGGTTGAGTGGTATGCAATGGGGATTCAATAATATTTCTAATATACTCTGATACCAGGTACAAAGTGCTCAGTATTAAGAGTTTGAAGCCATATGTTGTACATCCTGTATTCTCAACTCTGTGTTACCTTGGTGAGGTAATTGTCTTTTTGTAGACTCCGTTTCAAAAGTAGTAACCACTCAGTAAATGTTAGTTATCCTCCAGAGGATGGGAACAAGTGTAAGTGGGTATAGAAGTCTTTTACCATAGGAATGGTGTATGTCATTGCTGTTTGACATAATTCATCTTAGAGTACTGTTCAGCAGGAATCTTGCTGTGGTCACTACCAACTGGTTTTACAAATGTAGCACTTCTTGTCATTGCAACTTTTACCATCGGGATTGAACTCATAGGGACAGAAATTCCATTGGCTGGTTTTAACACCCTCCTGGCTTTAGCCTTGTTTTGAAATGTTGGTCCAAAGCCCCAGAATGCTAGGTTTGGGAATTATCTGCTTAGGTTTGCTAGTTGAGGTAACTGTGCATAGTAGTTAAGAATGTGAACTTTAAAGCCATATTGCTTTGCTTTGACACTTTACTGGCTGTGTGACCCTGGACAGATGACTTAATCCCTCAACGCTCAGTTTCCACGTGCATTAAATGGTGAAATTAAGAGGTCCTACCCTCATGGATTTGCTGCAAGGACTAAAGTTTGTACAACTGGAATATGTAGAACACTGGTGACCACCAATAAATGTTAGTTACTGTTATTCTAAGAGGATATAGAAGTAGAAGGGCAGAATTAGGGCAAACATAACAACATTAAAAAAGCAGACACTTTTTACTTTTTATGTTTCCAAAACGGTAATGGCTGTAGTTATCTTTAATAGAATGCTGAGTTTGTGCCAGTCACATTACATCTATTATTTAATCTTCATCCTGTGCTAACCACATTGCAAAATAAGAAGCAGAACTTCGAAAGGCAAATTAACTTGCTCATAGCATCATAGCTAGTAAATGGAAAAGCTGACTCCAGAGTCACAAAAATATAGACCTATATTATATTTTTTCTTTGAGGCAAGATATGATAAATATCATAGGAATTGTTTGGAAGTAGAGGTGGCCTTAAAGATCATGACATGTAGATACATCGTTTTACTACTGAAAAGATTTGTCCTTCAAAAAGTAAATGTATGGGCGCCTGGGTGGCTCAGTGGGTTAAGCCGCTGCCTTCGGCTCAGGTCATGATCTCAGGGTCCTGGGATCGAGTCCCGCATCGGGCTCTCTGCTCAGCAGGGAGCCTGCTTCCTCCTCTCTCTCTCTGCTTGCCTCTCTGTCTACTTGTGATCTCTCTCTGTCAAATAAATAAATAAAATCTTAAAAAAAAAAAGTAAATGTATGTGAGGAGGGAGGAGTCAAGATGGCGGAGAAGTAGCAGGCTGAGACGACATCAGGTAGCAGGAGATCAGCTAGATAGCTTATCTAAAGACTGCAAACACCTACAAATTGAACAGGAGATCGAAGAGAAGAAGAACAGTAATTCTAGAAACAGAAAATCGACCACTTTCTGAAAGGTAGGACTGGTGGAGAAGTGAATCCAAAGCGACGGGAAGATATACCGCGGGGGGAGGGGCTGGCTCCTGGCAAGTGGAGGAGCAACGGAGCACTAAGTCAGGACTTTTAAAAGTCTGTTCTGGGGGCACCTGGGTGGCTCAGTGGGTCAAAGCCTCTGCCTTTGGCTCAGGTCATGATCCCAGGGTCCTGGGATTGAGCCCCGCATCAGGCTCTCTGCTCAGTGGGGAGCATGCTTCCACCTCTCTCTCTCTCTGCCTGCCTCTCTGCCTACTTGTCATCTGCCTGTCAAATAAATAAATAAAAATCTTAAAAAAAAAAAAAATAAAAGTCTGTTCTGCTGAGGGACATTGCTCCAGAGGCTAAACCGGGGTGAAGCCCACGCGGGGTCAGCGTAGCCTCAGGTCCTGCAGGGTCACAGAAGGATCGGGGTGTCTGAGTGTCGCAGAGCTTACAGGTATTAGAATGGGGAAGCCAGCTACAGAGACAGAGCCGAGGAGTGAGCTCTCAGCTCGGGGTTACCTTGAACCGGTCGCAGGCTTGGTGAGCTTGGAGCGCGGCTGGAGGCCAGGGAGACGGGAGTAATTGGGCGCTATTCTCTGAGGGCGCACTGAGGAGTGGGGCCCAGAGCTCTTGGCTCCTCCGGGCCAGAGACTGGGAGGCCACCATTTTCATTCCCGTCCTCTGGAACACTACAGAAAGCATTCAGGGAACAAAAGCTCCTGAAAGCAAACCCGAGCTGATTACTCAGTCCGGCCCTGGTAAGAGTGGTGCAATTCCTCCTGGGGCAAAGACACTTGAGAATCACTACAACAGGCCCCTCCCCCAGAAGATCAACGAGAAATCCAGCCAGGACCAAGTTCACCTACCAAGGAGTGCAGGTTCAATACCAAGGAGAACAGCGGAATTCCAGAGGAGGAGAAAGCAAAGCACGGAACTCATGGCTTTCTCCCCATGATTCTTTAGTCTTGCAGTTAATTTAATTTTTTTTTCAATTTTTTTTTCTTTTTCTGCTAATTTTTTTTAACTTTTACCCTTTTCTTTTTTTAACATTTTTAAACTAGTTTAATATGTATATGTATATATATACATATATATATGATATACTTTTTCTTTATTCGTTTTCTTTTTTTAATTGTTACTTATTTTTTTTTTCTTCTTCTGAACCTCTTTTTATCCCCTTTCTCCCCCCCATGATTTGGGATCTCTTCTGATTTGGTTAAAGCATATTTTCCTGTGGTCTTTGCCACCCTTTTAGTATTTTACTTGCTCCTTCATATACTCTTATCTGGACAAAATGACAAGGCAGAAAAATTCACCACAAAAAAAAAAGAACAAGAGGCAGTACTGAAGGCTAGAGACCTAATCAATACAGACATTGGTAATATGTCGGATCTAGAGTTCAGAATGATGATTCTCAAGGTTCTAGCCGGGCTCAAAAAAGGCATGGAAGATATTAGAGAAACCCTCTTGGGAGATATAAAAGCCCTTTCTGGAGAAATAAAAGAATTAAAATCTAACCAAGGTGAAATAAAAAGAGCTATTAATGAGGTGCAATCAAAAATGGAGGCTCTCACTGCTAGGATAAATGAAGCAGAAGAGAGAATTAGTGATATAGAAGACCAAATGACAGAGAATAAAGAAGCTGAGCAAAAGAGAGACAAAAAACCACAGGACCATGAGGGGAGAATTTGAGATATAAGTGATAACATAAGACAAAACAACATTAGAATAATTGGGATTACAGAAGAAGAAGAAAGAGAGAGGGAAACAGAAGGTGTATTGGAGAGAATTATTGTAGAGAATTTCCCTAATATGGCAAAGGGAATAAGCATCAAAATCCAGAAGGCGCAGAGAACCCCCCTCAAAATCCATAAGAATACGTCCACACCCTGTCATCTAATAATAAAATTTACAAGTCTTAGTGACAAAGAGAAAATCCTGAAAGCAGCCAGCGCCAAGAAGTCTGTGACATACAATGGTAAAAATATTAGATTGGCAGCAGACTTATCCACAGAGACCTGGCAAGCCACAAAGAACTGGCATGATATATTCAGAGCACTAAATGAAAAAAACATGCAGCCAAGAATACTATATCCAGCTAGGCTAACATTGAAAATAGAAAGAGAGATTAAAAGCTTCCAGGACAAACAAAAACTAAAAGAATTTGTAAACACCAAACCAGCTCTACAGAAAATATTGAAAGGGGTCCTCTAAGCAAAGAGAGGGCCTAAAAATAGTAGACCAGAAAGGAATAGAGACAATATACATTAATAGTCACCTTACAGGCAATACAATGGCACTAAATTCATATCTCTCAATAGTTACCCTGAATGTAAATGGGCTAAATGCCCCAATCAAAAGACACAGGGGGGGCGCCTGGGTGGCTCAGTTGGTTAAGCAACTGCCTTCGGCTCAGGTCATGATCCTGGAGTCCTCGGATCAAGTCGCACATCGGGCTCCCAGCTCCATGGGGAGTCTGCTTCTCCCTCTGACTTCCCCTCTCATGCTCTCTCTCTGTCTCTCAAATAAATAAATTAAGAAAAAAAAAAGACACAGGGTATCAGAATGGATTTAAAAAAGTGAAACCCATCAATATGCAGTCTACATGAAACTCATTTTAGACCCAAAGACACCTCCAGATTTAAAGTGAGGAGGTGGAAAACAATTTACCATGCTAATGGACATCAAAGAAAGCTGGGGTAGCAATCCTTATATCAGATCAACTAGATTTTTTTTTAATGTACTTTTTTTTTAAGGATTTTATTTATTCACTTGACAGAGATCACAAGTAGGCAGAGAGGCAGGCAAAGAGAGAGAGAGGGGGAAACAGGCTCCCTGCTGAGCAGAGAGCCTGATGTGGGGCTCAATCCCAGGACCCCGAGACCATGATCTGACCCGAAGGCAGAGGCTTAACCCACTGTGCCACCCAGGTGCCCCAGATCAACTAGATTTTTTTTTTATTTAAATTTTATTTTTTATAAACATATAATATATTTTTATCCCCAGGGGTACATGTCTGTGAATCTCCAGGTTTACACACTTCACAGCACTCACCATAGCACATACCCTCCCCAATGTCCATAACCCCACTCCCCCAATCGACCCTCAGTTTGTTTTGTGAGATTAAGAGTCACTTATGGTTTGTCTCCCTCCCAATCCCATCTTGTTTCATTTACTCTTCTCCTACCCCCTTAACCCCCATGTTGCATCTCCTCTCCCTCATATCAGGGAGATCATATGATAGTTGTCTTTCTCCGATTGACTTATTTCGCTAAGCATGATACCCTGTAGTTCCATCCACGTTGTCACAAATGGCAAGATTTCATTTCTTTTGATGGCTGCATAGTATTCCATTGTGTATATATACCACATCTTCTTTATCCATTCGTCTGTTGATGGACATCTAGGTTCTTTCCATAGTTTGACTATTGTAGACATTGCTGCTATAAACATTCAGGTGCACATGCCCCTTCGGATCACTATGTTTGTATCTTTAGGGTAAATACCCAGCAGTGCAATTACTGGGTCATAGGGTAGTTCTATTTTCAACATTTTGAGGAAACTCCATGCTGTTTTCCAGAGTGGTTGCACCACCTTGCATTCCCACCAACACTGTAGGAAGGTTCCCCTTTCTCCACATCCTCGCCAGCATCTGTCATTTCCTGACTTGTTAATTTTAGCCATTCTGACTGGTGTGAGGTGGTATCTCATTGTGGTTTTGATTTGTATTTCCCTGATGCCGAGTGATGTGGAGCACTTTTTCACGTGTCTGTTGGCCATCTGGATGTCTTCTTTGCCGAAATGTCTGTTCATGTCCTCTGCCCATTTCTTGATTGGATTATTTGTTCTTTGGGTGTTGAGTTTGCTAAGTTCTTTATAGATTTTGGACACTAGCCCTTTATCTGATATGTTGTTTGCAAATATCTTCTCCCATTCTGTCAGTTGTCTTTTGGTTTTGTTAACTGTTTCCGTTGCTGTGCAAAAGCTTTTGATCTTGGGGGCGCCTGGGTGGCTCAGTGGGTTAAGCCGCTGCCTTCGGCTCAGGTCATGATCTCGGAGTCCTGGGATCGAGCCCCGCATCAGGCTCTCTGCTCTCTCGGGGAGCCTGCTTCCTCCTCTCTCTCTGCCTGCCTCTCTGCCTGCTTGTGATCTCTCTGTCAAAAAAAAAAAAAAAAAAAAAAGCTTTTGATCTTGATAAAATCCCAATAGTTCATTTTTGCCCTTGCTTCCCTTGCCTTTGGCGATGTTCCTAAGAAGAAGTTGCTGGGGCTGAGGTCGAAGAGGTTGCTGCCTGTGTTCTCCTCAAGGATTTTGATGGATTCCTTTCTCACATTGAGGTCATTCATCCATTTTGAGTCTATTTTCATGTGTGGTATAAGGAAATGGTCCAGTTTCATTTTTCAGCATGTGGCTGTCCAATTTTCCCAACACCATTTATTGAAGAGACTGTCTTTTTTCCATTGACATTCTTTCCTGCTTTGTCGAAGACTAGTTGACCATAGAGTTGAGGGCCTATTTCTGGGCTCTCTATTCTGTTCCATTGATCTATGTGTCTGTTTTTGTGCCAGTACCATGCTGTCTTGAGGATGACAGCTTTGTAATAGAGCTTGAAGTCCAGAATTGTGATGCCACCAACTTTGGCTTTCTTTTTCATCATTCCTCTGGCTATTCGAGGTCTTTTCTGGTTCCATATAAATTTTAGGATTATTTGTTCCATTTCTTTGAAAAAAAAATGGATGGGATTTTGATAGGAATTGCATTAAATGTGTAGATTGCTTTAGGTAGCACAGACATTTTCACAACATTTGTTCTTCCAATCCAGGAGCATGGAACATTTTCCCATTTCCTTGTGTCTTCCTCCATTTCTTTCATGAGCACTTTATAGTTTTCTGAGTATAGATTCTTAGTCTCTTTGGTTAGGTTTATTCCTAGGTATAGTTTTATAGTTTTGGGTGCAATTGGAAATGGGATTGACTCCTTAATTTCTCTTTCTTCTGTCTTGTTGTTGGTGTAGAGAAATGCAACTGATTTCTGTGCATTGATTTTATATCCTGACGCTTTACTGAATTCCTGTACAGTTCTAGCAGATTTGGAGTGGAGTCTTTTGGGTTTTCCACATATAGTATCATATCATCTGCAAAGAGTGATAGTTTGACTTCTTCTTTGCCGATTTGGATGCCTTTAATTTCCTTTTGTTGTCTGATTGCTGAGGCTAGGACTTCTAGTACTATGTTGAATAGCAGTGGTGATAATAGACATCCCTGCTGTGTTCCTGACCTTAGCGGAAAAGCTTTCAGTTTTTCTCCATTGAGAATGATATTTGCAATGGGTTTTTCATAGATGGCTTTGATAATATAGAGGTATGTGCCCTCTATCCCTACACTTTGAATAGTTTTGATCAGGAAGGGAGGCTGCACTTTGTCAAATGCTTTTTCAGCATCTATGGAGAGTATCATATGGTTCTTGTTGTTTCTTTTATTAATGTGTTGTATCACATTGATTGATTTGCGGATGTTGAACCAACCTTGCAGCCCTGGAATAAATCCCACTTGGTCGTGGTGAATAATCCTTTTAAATGTACTGTTGAATCCTATTGGCTAGTATTTTGGTGAGAATTTTTGCATCCGTGTTCATCAAGGATATTGGTCTGTAGTTCTCTTTTTTGATGGGATCCTTGTCTGGTTTTGGGATCAAGGTAATGCTGGCCTCATAAAATGAGTTTGGAAGTTTTCCTTCCATTTCTGTTTTTTGGACCAGTTTCAGGAGAATAGGAATTAGTTCTTCTTTAAATGTTTGGTAGAATTCCCCTGGGAAGCCGTCCGGTCTTGGGCTTTTGTTTGGAGATTTTTTCTGACTGATTCAATCTCCTTACTGAATATGGATTTCTTCAGGGTTTCTATTTCTTTCTGGTTCAGTTATGGTAGTTCATATGTCTCTAGGAATGCATCCATTTCTTCCAGATTGTCAAATTTGCTGGCGTATGGTTGCTCATAATATGTTCTTAAAATTGTTTGTATTTCTTTGGTGTTGGTTGTGATCTCTCCTCTTTCATTCATGATTTTATTTATTTGGGTCATTTCTCTTCTCTTTTTGATAAGTCTAGCCAGGGGTTTATCAATCTTATTAATTCTTTCAAAGAACCAGCTCCTAGTTTCATTGATTTGCTCTATTGTTTTTTTGGTTTCTATTTCATTGATTTCTGCTCTGATCTTTATGATTTCTCTTCTCCTGCTGGGTTTAAGGTTTCTTTCAATCAATGTGATACAACACATTAATAAAAGAAACAACAAGAACCATATGATACTCTCCATAGATGCTGAAAAAGCATTTGACAAAGTGCAGCCTCCCTTCCTGATCAAAACTATTCAAAGTGTAGGGATAGAGGGCACATACCTCTATATTATCAAAGCCATCTATGAAAAACCCATTGCAAATATCATTCTCAATGGAGAAAAACTGAAAGCTTTTCCGCTAAGGTCAGGAACACAGCAGGGATGTCTATTATCACCACTGCTATTCAACATAGTACTAGAAGTCAATCAGACAACAAAAGGAAATTAAAGGCATCCAAATCGGCAAAGAAGAAGTCAAACTATCACTCTTTGCAGATGATATGATACTATATGTGGAAAACCCAAAAGACTCCACTCCAAATCTGCTAGAACTGTACAGGAATTCAGTAAAGCGTCAGGATATAAAATCAATGCACAGAAATCAGTTGCATTTCTCTACACCAACAACAAGACAGAAGAAAGAGAAATTAAGGAGTCAATCCCATTTCCAATTGCACCCAAAACTATAAAACTATACCTAGGAATAAACCTAACCAAAGAGACTAAGAATCTATACTCAGAAAACTATAAAGTGCTCATGAAAGAAATGGAGGAAGACACAAGGAAATGGGAAAATGTTCCATGCTCCTGGATTGGAAGAACAAATGTTGTGAAAATGTCTGTGCTACCTAAAGCAATCTACACATTTAATGCAATTCCTATCAAAATCTCATCCATTTTTTTTTTCAAAGAAGTGGAACAAATAATCCTAAAATTTATATGGAACCAGAAAAGACCTCGAATAGCCAGAGGAATGATGAAAAAGAAAGCCAAAGTTGGTGGCATCACAATTCTGGATTTCAAGCTCTATTACAAAGCTGTCATCCTCAAGACAGCATGGTACTGGCACAAAAACAGACACATAGATCAATGGAACAGAATAGAGAGCCCAGAAATAGGCCCTCAACTCTATGGTCAACTAGTCTTTGACAAAGCAGGAAAGAATGTCAATGGAAAAAAGACAGTCTCTTCAATAAATGGTGTTGGGAAAATTGGACAGCCACATGCTGAAAAATGAAACTGGACCATTTCCTTATACCACACATGAAAATAGACTCAAAATGGATGAATGACCTCAATGTGAGAAAGGAATCCATCAAAATCCTTGAGGAGAACACAGGCAGCAACCTCTTCGACCTCAGCCCCAGCAACTTCTTCTTAGGAACATCGCCAAAGGCAAGGGAAGCAAGGGCAAAAATGAACTATTGGGATTTTATCAAGATCAAAAGCTTTTGCACAGCAACGGAAACAGTTAACAAAACCAAAAGACAACTGACAGAATGGGAGAAGATATTTGCAAACAACATATCAGATAAAGGGCTAGTGTCCAAAATCTATAAAGAACTTAGCAAACTCAACACCCAAAGAACAAATAATCCAATCAAGAAATGGGCAGAGGACATGAACAGACATTTCGGCAAAGAAGACATCCAGATGGCCAACAGACACGTGAAAAAGTGCTCCACATCACCCAGCATCAGGGAAATACAAATCAAAACCACAATGAGATACCACCTCACACCAGTCAGAATGGCTAAAATTAACAAGTCAGGAAATGACAGATGCTGGCGAGGATGTGGAGAAAGGGGAACCTTCCTACAGTGTTGGTGGGAATGCAAGGTGGTGCAACCACTCTGGAAAACAGCATGGAGGTTCTTCAAAATGTTGAAAATAAAACTACCCTATAACCCAGGAATTGCACTGCTGGGTAATAATCCTAAAGATACAAACATAGTGATCCGAAGGGGCACGTGCACCTGGATGTTTATAGCAGCAATGTCTACAATAGTCAAACTATGGAAAGAACCTAGATGTCCATCAACAGATGAATGGATAAAGAAGATGTGGTATATATACACAATGGAATACTATGCAGCCATCAAAAGAAATGAAATCTTACCATTTGTGATGACGTGGATGGAACTAGAGGGTATCATGCTTAGAGAAATAAGTCAATCAGAGAAAGACAACTATCATATGATCTCCCTGATATAAGGAAGTGGAGATTGCATCATGGGGGTTTAAGGGGGTAGGAGAAGAATAAATGAAACAAGATGGGATTAGGAGGGAGACAAACCATAAGTGACTCTTTTTTTTTTTTAAAGATTTTATTTATTTATTTGAAAGAGAGACAATGAGAGAGAGCATGATCGAGGAGAAGGTCAGAGAGAGAAGCAGACTCCCCGTGGAGCCGGGAGCCCGATGCGGGACTCGATCCCGGGACTCCAGGACCATGACCTGAGCCGAAGGCAGTCGTCCAACCAACTGAGCCACCCAGGCGTCCCCATAAGTGACTCTTAATCTCATAAAACAAACTGAGGGTTGCTGGGGGGAGGGGTGTCGGGAGAGGGGGGTGGGGTTATGGATATTAGGGAGGGTATGTGCTATGATGAGTGCTGTGAAGTGTGTAAACCTGGCGATTCACAGACCTGTACCCCTGGGGATAAAAATATATGTTTATAAAAAATAAAAAAAATTTTAAAAAAAGTAAATGTATATTTCCTGAGTCTGAATATATAGCTTTTTGGTATGTGCTTCCTCATCTTCTTGCTTATGCTCCCAGGGGAATCTGTAACTTTCTAGGACATGCTCCTCTCTTTGACCCCAGGAACCAAATTTAAATAGAGACACCTAGGTTATCTGTGAAATCTAGAATTACACTTTGTCTTGAGCTCTGTTGATTTTGATGTCATTTTTGACCAGTTAATTGTTTGAACTTGGCTTTGTTATAAATTGTGTGTTCAGCTTTGATCACTTCCTTTCTGGACTGAACTGTTTAGTTGCAAAATTTGTAGTTTGCTTAACTTGTGATTCTTAGCAGATCATCCTGCTGTTAAAATACTCCTTTCCTGACATCTGGTTCTTTCCAACTCATTGCTCCAGTGTACTGCTTGGTTTCCTAAGAGCATATAATAAAATAGATTCCTTAAGCTGTTATACTGCAAGTCATTTATTTTGGTTTGTGTTGGGTGTTTTTGCACATGTTTGTGCATTTGTATTACTCTCCTCATAATAGTCAATTTTTTTTTTTTTAACTACAGTGGTCTAATGAATGTTATTAAATGCCTTGCAGATGCTGACATCTGGCATCATGAAACTTCACATGTCCATTATAGTGATGGTCTGGTCTGGTATCCTGGGCTGCACTTGGGCTTAGATCTTCACATCTGTTGGTATGGGCCAGGGAAGGTAGTATTTTCCACAAATGCTTTTTAGCTCCTAGCTCAGGAATAGCCTGCTTGTTTTCTATCAGGGCGGAACAGTCTCACCAATAAGTTTACTTGAAACTAGAATACAGTGAGAGAAGTTTCCAGACATTAATACTTTTCCTTGTAGAGGCCCTTAAGGCCCTAAACCTCAATGGAGCAAAGGTTTTTTTCTGGGAAACAAGTGTTTGTGGTGTATTTACTTCTTGTGGAGTATAGATATTGTCAGGGCCTTTAGGAATGCCTGAACACTTCTTTTTTTTTTTTTTTTCCTTTTAAAAAAAATTTAAATTCAGTTAGTCATCATATAAGGAATGTTCATACACTTATTGTGGAAGGTCATTGATTGTGGGCAAAGTACATTTTATGGCCTGAAAGTCCTGTCTTGCAGTTTTCCTTCATCACTTCAAACTTCAGAGGTTATTCCTCTGTATTTAAATGGTTTTCTCCCCCACAGTTTCCAAGCTTACAGGACAAGATTACTCGCTGGGTTAAGGATGAAGTAAAGGTCACTCCCAGATGACAGAGGTCACTGATTGGCCACAGTCTTTAACATCCCTGTGGGAATTCCTCTCTTTATTTTCTTGAAGCTGTAGGATAGAACAGGGGGACTATCTCCTTAAGCAGTGAGATCCAGTGATTGAGAAAAAGCTGAATCTCTCTTGGCTCTGGGGACCTGCCTTTTTCTTTGGCACTTTTGCCCCAGTGAAGTAAGCTGAAGTCATTTGTCCAGTTCTGACTGACCTTTTCTTCTGTCCTCTTGTAGGACACTTAGCTGACTTAATTTCTATGGAAAAACAACTGGTCGAGCCCCTGAAAGAATATATCCTTTTGGATGAAGCCAAAATGTCTATAATGAAAAAGTAAGTGTAATCTGTTATTCCTACAGTTTGCCCGAACTCTGCCCTTCTCTCATTTTCCAGATATGACCATGGTCCTCTAGGTTGCCTAGCAGACGTAAAGCAAATCTCTGAAGGGACATACTTTAAATCCAGACCACACTGGCCCTCCTAAAGATGAGTTAACAATTCTAAATTATAAAAACAATTTCTTGGTAACTGTTAGCAGAAACAATAGAAAGCAAAGTTAAAATTAGAGCCCCAAGAACTGTTGACACTAATTTTTATTTTTTTAGAGAAAGAGCATACATAGGGGTGGGCAGGGAGGTGTAGGGGCAGAGAGGCAGGGGGAGAGGAAGAGAAAGAACCTTAAGCAAGCTCCATGACTAGTGCAGAACCCGATGTGGGGCCCATTCTCACGACCCTGAGATCATGACCTGAGCCGAAATCAGGAGTTAGATGCTTAACTGACTGAGCCACCCAGGAGACCGTATGGTTTGAATGTTTAAAAGAATTTTTATTACGAAGAAAACCAATCTCTTACAACAAATACAGTTTACATCTTTAATGAACACATACCTTTTCTATACCAATTATTTTTAAAAAATCTTCCTTTGCTATAGAAAACACATACAGACGCAATTAAATATACTTTGAAATTATTGTAACAAGCATTACATCATGACTTAGAACCTTGATTACATATAATGAAAAGATAAAGAATAAAGATAAGGGCACCTGGTGGCTCAGTCAGTTAAGTGTCCCAACTCTTGATTTCAGTTTAGGTCTGATCTCATGTTATGAGATCAAGTCCCACATGGGGCTCCGTGCTGGGCATGGAGTCCACTTAAGATTCTCTCTCTCCCTTCACCTCTGCTCCTCCCCAATCCCTGCTCACATTTTGTCTCTTTCTTTAAAAAAAAAAAAAAAAAAGGAATTAGGAAAGATATAAATTAAACTTTAAACTTTATAAGAATAGTTACCTAAGTCCTTTTCCTTATTGATCTAATTAATTATAATCATAGTATGATTTGTCTTTTCAAAATATCTGTAAGAGTCTTCTTTGCTTTCAAAGTTCTTTCATGCCATTAACTGAGGCTTGCCAACAGCCCCTGACTTCATTTATAGTTTTGCAGACACGTTGAGTTAGCAATTGTGAGACTAACAGATTTCTGTTTCTAAATCAGAGTCTAAATCAGTGTCTAAATCAGAGTTAGAAAAATAACAACAGAGGAAACCCCGAAGAAAGTAGAAGAAAGGAAACAAGATAAAGCAGAAATTAATGAAGTGGGAAAAAAGGTACAATTTAGAGAATTATCAAAACCAGAAGCTGGTAATGTTTGTAAATATTAACAAGATAACTAATCACCTGGCTGAGTTAGTCAAGAAAAAAAAATACAAATAAGCATTATTAAAAGGAAAAATTGAGACGTAAATATTCATATAATGAATTTAAAAATGAATGAACATCTTGATTCAAAACTTGTCAAAGGTGTCAGAGCATTTGACTGCAGAAATTGTCAAAGGACTTGAATAGACATTTCTGCAAAGAAGATACGCAAATAGCCAATAAGCATATTAAAATCTGCCCAGTATGCCCTAATCATTACAGAAATGCTGATAAAAACCACAATGTGATGCTACCTCACACATATTAGGATGGCTATTATTAAAAACAAAGAACTATAAAACAGAAAACAACAAGCATTTGCAAGGATGGGAGGAAATTGGAACCTGTGTGCACTGTTGGTAGAAATGTACAATGGTGTAGTGCCCATGGAAAACAGTATGGCAGTTCCTTAGAAAATTAAAAATAGAAATTCCAATGTGATCTAACAATTCCAAAGAACTGTAGGCAGAGTCTTAATAGACTTATTTGTATATATGTGTTCCCTAGCAATATTATTTCACAATAGTCAGAAAGTGGAAACAATCCAACTGTCCATTGACAGATGAGTGGATAAAACACAATGTGGTATTCACCTACAGTGGTATGTTATTTAGCCTAAAGAGGAAGGAAGTTACGGTACATGGTGTGATGTGGATGAAGCTTGAGGACATTATGCTAAGTGAAATAACCCAGTCATAAGAAGATTTATGTTGCATGATTCCACTTATATGAGATACCTAAAATAGATTCATAAATACAGAAAGTTGAATGGTATTTTCCAGTGGCCAGCAGGAGAGAGGGAAATGGGGAGCTATTGTACAATGGATATAGAGTTTTGTTTGTTTTTTTTTTAAAGATTTTATTTATTTATTTATTTGACAGACAGTGAACACAAGTAGGCAGAGAGGCAGGCAGAGAGAGAGAGGAGGAAGCAGGCCCTCTGTGGAACAGAGAGCCTGATGTGGGGTTCGATCCGATCCCAAGACCCTGGGATCATGACTTGAGCTGAAGGCAGGGGAGCGGGGAGCCTGCTTCCCTCTCTCTCTCTGCCTGCCTCTCTGTCTACCTGTGATCTCTGTCTGTCAAATACATAAATAAAATCTTTTTTTTTTTTAAGATTTTATTTATTTATTTCACACAGAGAGATCACAAATAGGCAGAGAGGCAGGCAGAGAGAGAGAGAGAGAGAGAGAGAGAGAGAGAGGAGGAAGCAGGTTCTCCGTTGAGCAGAGAGCCCGATGCGGGACTTGATCCCAGGACCCTGAGATCATGACCTGAGCCGAAGGCAGCGGCTTAACCCACTGAGCCACCCAGGCGCCCCATAAATAAAATCTTTAAACAAAAAAAAAAGTTTAAAAAAAGATGTAATTCAGAAATTTAGTTCTACCAAAAAAAGATAGTAATTACTCTTACTTTGGTTCCTATGATCTGCCCTGATTGGCTTCCAGCCCTTCTCATCTTTTCCAGTGAGAGTGTGAGGGAAGAGTTGATAGAGCCAGTTGGAAGCTATGGCCCTTTTTATGTGGTTCCTAGCCACTTGGAGCTTTAAATCCCACTGCTCCCCTACACCTACCCTCTACTTTAGCCAGTCTAATCTCATCAGTCTTTCCCTACTAGTTTCTGTTTTGAAACTGTTTTTGTATAGCTTCTGCCTGGAAATCTTTGTTTGCAGCTGTATTTCCAGTTGTGGTCTATTTTTTTTTTTTTTAAAGATTTTATTTATTTATTTGACAGAGAGAGAAATCACAAGTAGGCAGAGAGGAGGTAGGCAGAGAGAAGGGGGAAGCAGGCTCCCCGCTGAGCAGAGAGCCCAATGTGGGGCTCGATCCCAGGACCCCGAGATCATGACCCGAGCCGAAGGCAGAGGCTCAACCCACTGAGCCACCCAGGCGCCCCCAGTTGTGGTCTATTTTTAAAGTCTGTGTAAGATCTGGGCTTGGTAGTGGGACAGCTAAGTCTTACCAAGCCCTTGAGCAGCCCAGATCTTACACAGACTTTAAAAATAGACCACAACTGGTAATTACTCATACTCTGGTAGCCAGAGATGCTTTTGGTAGAAGGTAATAATTTGTATTTTTTAAAAGATTTTATTTGAGAGAGAGAGAACATGCTAGAGGGAGAGGGACAAGCCCACTAAGCAGGGAGCCTATTGCTGGGCTTGATCTCAAGAATTCCAGATCATGACTTGAGCTGAAGGCAGACACTTAACTGACAGAGTCACCCAGGCGCCCCAGGAGGTAATAACTTAAACAGGAAAATGTAATGTCACATGTGAAAAATCGAAGTTCAGGCAGTTTTAGGGCTGGTTGATCAAGAGGCTCAATAATATTATGAACTCAGGTGGTTTTTATCTTCTTTCTGTTGCTGTTGACATACCTGCTTCTCCTCAGATTAACTCTCTTTAACCAAAATGTCTTTAATAGTTTAGGTGTCATGTTTAGACATAGCACAATATACAGCCAAAGAGCCATTTCTTACTTGTATTGATAACATAGAACAAATCTTTTCTTTTTTTTTTTTTTTAAGATTTTTTATTTATTTATTTGACTGACAGATCACAAGTAGGCGGAGAGGCAGGCAGAGAGAGAGGGAGAAGCAGGCCCCCTGCTGAGCAGAGAGTCTGATTTCGATCCCAGGACCCTGAGATCATGACCCGAGCCAAAGACAGAGGCTTTAACCCACTGAACCACCCAGGCCCCCCAGAACAAATCTTTTCTGAAGTCTCTCAGTAAGCTTATGTGTAGCCTAAATTGTGTTACATGACCATTCCAAAACAAATCACTGGCAAGGGGGCAGCTCCACCTTGTTTAGCTTAGAGCCTTAGAGGGTATTCAGTACATGATCAATGGATGGCCCTAGCTGTTCTTGAAGCAAATTGCTGTGTTTCCATGTTTTTGTAGGAAGCTAGAAGGGGATTACCAGCATGAGAGCAGAGTTGGCAGTGACATGACAGTTGTAGGAAAAAAGACTACCCAGTGGAGATAATCATGATGTCTATGTAGACTTTTTTTTTTGGCATACACTGGCACAGAAAAAAATATATATTTCTTTTAACCAAATTTAATTAAGTTTTAATCAAAATGATCATAATATGACTTGGTAGCTATTGCTCTTCTGTTAGTGAATACAGATTTCTTCATCATTTTAATGGTGCTATATTTTTATTATGTAGCTGTGTCATTATTTCCTTTTCCTGAACATGTTAAAAACTTGGGAAATGCTTTAGTGAACAATTTGTTAAAATATCTTTGCACACTTTATTTTTTTTTTCTCCTGGCAGTAAAGTCATAGGAATAAAATTGCCAATTCTAGACAAGCAGGCTTCCTTCAGAAAGATTGTATCTAGCTGACTGTGTGGATGTACTTACCTTCTTTCCCAACCTGTTCAACTAGATATTGCTGCCGTGTTTGCTGATCTGTGAGGCAGTTATAGTTTAGTGATTAAAAGCATTTTGGTTTTGGGGTTAACCTACCTGAGCATATACCATATTATTATTTACCAATTGTATAACTTGGTGAAGTCATAAAACAACTTCTCTGAGCTGGTTTTATCTGCATACTTGGAGGTCGGGGAGGTGTTCATATTTGATTAGCTTTGATAGTTGGGAAGATTAATGGTCATAATTCCTTATTCTAGGCCCATAATAAAATCATAGTATTTGAGGTGTGCTTTTAAAATTTATTATAAAATAAAATCTCTTAATTTTGAATTAATTATTTTTATTTTCTCATTTTTTTCCCCTCAACCAGTCTCATAGCTGGGCTGAGAAAAGAGATGCACTGAACCTTGTAATACCTGAAGACAAGGAAGACTTGGGAAAGTTAGTGGATGTGTACAAGGTGCTAAAATGTCTAAATCAAGTTGAGTCATTAGCAGAGAGCTTTGTCCTTCAGGACCCATCCGTTGGTGAGCTGAGCTGTGTGTGTCTGTGGGTGTGTGCATGTCTGTGCATGTGCACACTTGGGTGTACGCATGTACACATGAGTTTCCCTAATATTTCTGAATCTCTTTCTGAGCTTGTGAGGGTATTTAAGAATGTATTCCTTGAAACTTTATTAGAGGTCACAAACAAAACTATCAAGATCTGGAAAATTTTTTTAGAGACTGGTATTTGATATATTTTATTTCTTTAATATTTCTTGGTTCAGCTTCCTATTTTTTCTTGTACCAGCTTTTGTCACTTTGTATTTTCTGGTTTTTGAAATTATTAGCCTGTGCCTGTTCCTATATTTATTTCTTTATGATATTAACTATCATTATTATTGATTGCTTTATTTCTTTTAAAAATTTTATTGATTGATTTTGAGAAAGAGAGGGAGTACATGCATGGGTGGGGGGAGGGGTAGAGGCAGAGGGAGAGAGAGAATCTCAAGCAGACTCCACACTGAGCATGGAGCTCAATGCAGGGCTCCATCTCACAGCCCTGAGATCATGATCGGAGCCAAGAATCAAACACATAACTGACATAGCCACTTGGGCGCCGCTGATTATTTTCATTCTTTTTTTTTTTTTTTAAGATTTTATTTATTTATTTTACAAAGAGAGATCACAAGTAGACAGAGAGGCAGGCAGAGAGAGAGAGGGAAGCAGGCTCCCTGCTGAGCAGAGAGCCCGATGTGGGACTCGATCCCAGGACCCTGAGATCATGACCTGAGCCGAAGGCAGCGGCTTAACCCACTGAGCCACCCAGGCGCCCCCCTATTTTCATTCTTAACTCACTGCTGATTTATATATTTTTTT
Source organism: Lutra lutra (assembly GCF_902655055.1). NCBI lineage: Eukaryota > Metazoa > Chordata > Mammalia > Carnivora > Mustelidae > Lutra > Lutra lutra. The sequence goes on along the minus strand of NC_062282.1, from coordinate 71,519,622 downwards.
TCTTGGCCATTTTGACTATTTAAAAAAACATTCTTGGGGCGCCTGGGTGGCTCAGTGGGTCGGACCTCTGCCTTCGGCTCAGGTCATGATCCCAGGGTCCTGGAATTGAGCCCCGCATCTGGCTCTCTCCTTGGCAGGGAGCCTGCTTCCTCCTCTCTCTCTCTCTGCCTGCCTCTCTGGCTACTTGTGATCTCTGTCTGTCAAATAAATAAATTTTAAAAAATTCTTAAAGAATCAGGTCTTCATTTTATTTTTTTTCTCTGTTCTTTATTTTATTGTGGGAAAATATATATAACATAATATTTATCATTTTAACCATTTGCGAAAGTATAATGCAGTGGCACTAAATAAACTCACAAGATAGTAGCATACCCATTACCATTCTCTGTTCCAAAACTTCTTAAAAAATCATCTTCAGCATAAACTATAAAATAATTAAACAGGGGTACCTGGGTGGCTCAGTCTGTTAAGCATCTGCCTTCAGCTCAGGCCATGATCCCAGGGTCCTGGGATCAAGCCCCACATGGGTCTCTTTGCTCAATGGGGTGTCTACTTCTCTCTCTGTGTTCTTTCCATCTCTAGTAAATAAACAAAATCTTTAAAAAAAAAATGGCAAGGATGATAAATTTTATGTTATATGTATTTTACCACAGCTAAAAATTTAAAAAATTATAACTGACCTAAGGATACACACATAAACCAATGGAATAGTACAGAAAGCCCAGAAATAAAACTTTACGTATATGGTCAATTGATTTTCAACAAGAAAGCTGTGATTGTTCAATGAAGAAAGAAAAATCTTAAGGATGAGTACTGTTGGGGTGCGTGCTTGCTCAGTCAGTAGAGTGTGTGACTCTTGATCTTTTCTAAGGCAGGGGTCCAATTTCATTCTTTTGTGTGGTATATCCAGTTTTCCCTGCAGCATTCATTCATTCTTTTTTTTTTAAAGACCTCTACATCCAATATGGGGCACAACCCCAAGCATTCATTCTTTTTTTTTTTTTTTTAATTTTTATTTTTTAATTAACATACGATGTATTATTAGCCCCAGGGGTACAGGTCTGTGAATTGCCAGGTTTACATACTTCATAGCACATACCTTCCCCAATGTCCATAACCCCACCACCCTCTCCCTTTAATAGTTTAGGTGTCATGTTTAGACATAGCACAATATACAGCCAAAGAGCCATTTCTTACTTGTATTGATAACATAGAACAAATCTTTTCTTTTTTTTTTAAAGATTATTTATTTATTTATTTGACTGACAGATCACAAGTAGGCAGAGAGGCAGGCAGAGAGAGAGGGAGAAGCAGGCCCTCTGCTGAGCAGAGAGTCCGATCTCGATCCCAGGACCCTTTCCCCCCAGCAACCCTCAGTTTGTTTTCTGAGATTAAGAGTCTCTTAAGGTTTGTCTCCCTCCTGATCACATCTCGTTTCATTTATTCTTTTCCTACCCTCCCAAACCCCCAACGTTGCCTCTCAACTTCCTCATATCAAGTAGATCATATGATAATTGTCTTTCTCCAATTGACTTATTTCGCTAAGCATGATACCCTCTAGTTCCATCCACGTCGTCGCAAATGGCAAGATTTCATTTCTTTTGATGGCTGCATAGTATTCCATTGTGTATATATACCACATCTTCTTTATCCATTTGTCTGTTGATGGACATCTAGGTTCTTTCCATAGTTTGACTATTGTAGACATTGCTGCTATAAACATTCAGGTGCACGTGCCCCTTCAGATCACTACGTTTGTATCTTTAGGGTAAATACCCAGCAGTGCAATTACTGGGTCATAGGGTAGTTCTATTTTCAACATTTTGAGGAACCTCCATGCTGTTTTCCAGAGTGGTTGCACCACCTTGCATTCCCACCAACACTGTAGGAGGGTTCCCCTTTCTCCACATCCTCGCCAGCATCTGTCATTTCCTGACTTGTTAATTTAAGCCATTCTGACTGGTATGAGGTGATATCTCATTGTGATTTTGATTTGTATTTCCCTGATATCGAGTGATGTGGAGCACTTTTTCACGTGTCTGTTGGCCATCTGGATGTCTTCTTTGCCGAAATGTCTGTTCATGTCCTCTGCCCATTTCTTGATTGGATTATTTGTTCTTTGGGTGTTGAGTTTGCTAAGTTCTTTATAGATTTTGGACACTAGCCCTTTATCTGATATGTTGTTTGCAAATATCTTCTCCCATTCTGTCAGTTGTCTTTTGGTTTTGTTAACTGTTTCCTTTGCTGTGCAAAAGCTTTTGATCTTGTTGAAGTCCCAGTGTTCATTTTTGCCCTTGCTTCCCTTGCCTTTGGCGATGTTCGTAGAAAGAAGTTGCTACGGCTGAGGTTGAAGAGGTTGCTGCCTGTGTTCTCCTCATGGATTTTGATGGATTCCTTTCTCACATTGAGGTCATTCATCCATTTTGAGTCTATTTTCATGTGTGGTATAAGGAAATGGTCCAGTTTCATTTTTCAGCATGTGGCTGTCCAATTTTCCCAACACCATTTATTGAAGAGACTGTCTTTTTTCCATTGACATTCTTTCCTGCTTTGTCGAAGACTAGTTGACCATAGAGTTGAGGGCCTATTTCTGGGCTCTCTATTCTGTTCCATTGATCTGTGTGTCTGTTTTTGTGCCAGTACCATGCTGTCTTGAGGATGACAGCTTTGTAATAGAGCTTGAAGTCCAGAATTGTGATGCCACCAACTTTGGCTTTCTTTTTCATCATTCCTCTGGCTATTCGAGGTCTTTTCTGGTTCCATATAAATTTTAGGATTATTTGTTCCATTTCTTTGAAAAAAAATGGATGGGATTTTGATAGGAATTGCATTAAATGTGTAGATTGCTTTAGGTAGCACAGACATTTTCACAACATTTGTTCTTCCAATCCAGGAGCATGGAACATTTTCCCATTTCCTTGTGTCTTCCTCCATTTCTTTCATGAGTACTTTAGAGTTTTCTGAGTATAGATTCTTAGTCTCTTTGGTTAGGTTTATCCCTAGGTATAGTTTTATAGTTTTGGGTGCAATTGGAAATGGGATTGACTCCTTAATTTCTCTTTTTTCTGTCTTGTTGTTGGTATAAAGAAATGCAACTGATTTCTGTGCATTGATTTTATATCCTGACGCTTTACTGAATTCCTGTACAAGTTCTAGCAGATTTGCAGTGGAGTCTTTCGGGTCTTCCACATGTAGTATCATATCATCTGCAAAGGGTAATAGTTTGACTTCTTCTTTGACGATTTGGATGCCTGTAATTTCTTTTTGTTGTCTGATTGCTGAGGCTAGGACTTCTAGTACTATGTTGAATAGCAGTGGTGATAATGGACATCCCTGCTGTGTTCCTGAACTTAACGGAAATCTTTCAGTTTTTCTCCATTGAGAAAGATATTTGCAGTGGGTTTTTCATGGATGGCTATGATGATATTGAGGTATGTACCCTCTATCCCTACACTTTGCAGAGTTTTGATCAGGAAGGGAGGCTGTACTTTGTCAAATGCTTTTTCAGCATCTATGGAGAGTATCATATGGTTCTTGTTGTTTCTTTTATTAATGTGTTGTATCACATTGATTGATTTGCGGATGTTGAACCAACCTTGCAGCCCTGGAATAAATCCCACTCGGTCATGGTGAATAATCCTTTTAATGTACTCTTGGATCCTATTGGCTAGTATTTTGGTGAGAATTTTCGCATTTGTGTTCATCAAGGATATTGGTCTGTAGTTCTCTTTTTTGATGGGATCCTTGTCTGGTTTTGGGATCAAGGTAATGCTGGCCTCATAAAATGAGTTTGGAAGTTTTCCTTCCATTTCTGTTTTTTGGACCAGTTTCAGGAGAATAGGAATTAATTCTTCTTTAAATATTTGGTAGAATTCCCCTGGAAAGCCGTCTGTCCCTGGGCTCTTGTTTGTTGGGAGATTTTTTATGACTGATTCAATCTCCTTACTGATTATGGATTTCTTCAGGGTTTCTATTTCTTTCTGGTTCAGTTATGGTAGTTCATATGTCTCTAGGAATGCATCCATTTCTTCCAGATTGTCAAATTTGCTGGCGTATGGTTGCTCATAATATGTTCTTAAAATTGTTTGTATTTCTTTGGTGTTGGTTGTGATCTCTCCTCTTTCATTCATGATTTTATTTATTTGGGTCATTTCTCTTCTCTTTTTGATAAGTCTGGCCAGGGGTTTATCAATCTTATTAATTCTTTCAAAGAACCAGCTCCTAGTTTCGTTGATTTGCTCTATTGTTTTTTTGGTTTCTATTTCATTGATTTCTGTTCTGATCTTTATGATTTCTCTTCTCCTGCTGGGTTTAGGCTTTCTTTGTTGTTCTTTCTCCGGCTTCTTTAGGTGTAGGGTTAAGTTACGTACTTGAGACCTTTCTTGTTTCCTGAGAAAGGCTTGTACTGCTATATATTTTCCTCTCAGGATGGCCTTTTCTGTGTCCCACAGATTTTGAACCATTGTGTTTCCATTATCATTTGTTTCCATGAATTTTTTCAATTCTTAATTTCCTGGTTGACCCATTCGTTCTTTACAAGGATGCTCTTTAGTCTCAATGTATTTGGATTCCTTCCAAATTTCCTCTTGTGATTGAGTTCTAGCTTTAGAGCATAGTGGTCTGAAAATATGCAGGGACTGATCCCAATCTTTTGATACCAGTGGAGACCTGATTTATGACCCAGGATGTGATCTATTCTGGAGAATGTTCCATGTGCACTAGAGAAGAATGTGTATTCTGTTGCTTTGGGATGGAATGTTCTAAATATATCTGTGATGTCCATCTGGTCCAGTGTGTCACTTAAGGCTTTTATTTCTTTGTTGATCTTTTGCTTGGATGATCTGTCCATTTCGGTGATGGGAGTGTTCAAGTCCCCTACTATTGTATTATTGTCGATGTGTTTCTTTGATTTTGTTATTAATTGGTTTATATAGTTGGCTGCTCCCATGTTAGAGGCATAGATATTTGAAATTTTTAGATCTTCTTGTTGGACAGACCCTTTGAGTATGATATAGTGTCCTTCCTCATCTCTTATTATAGTCTTTGGCTTAAAATCTAGTTGATCTGATATAAGGATTGCCACCTCAGCTTTCTTTGATGTCCATTAGCATGGTAAATTGTTTTCCACCTCCTCACTTTAAATCTGGAGGTGTCTTTGGGTCTAAAATGAGTTTCATGTAGACTGCATATTGATGGGTTTCACTTTTTTAAAATCCATTCTGATACCCTGTGTCTTTTGATTGGGGCATTTAGCCCATTTACATTCAGGGTAACTATTGAGAGATATGAATTTAGTGCCATTGTATTGCCTGTAAGGTGACTATTAATGTATATTGTCTCTATTCCTTTCTGGTCTACTATTTTTAGGCCCTCTCTTTGCTTAGAGGACCCCTTTCAATATTTTCTGTAGAGCTGGTTTGGTGTTTACAAATTCTTTTAGTTTTTGTTTGTCCTGGAAGCTTTTAATCTCTCTTTCTATTTTCAATGTTAGCCTAGCTGGATATAGTATTCTTGGCTGCATGTTTTTTTCATTTAGTGCTCTGAATATATCATGCCAGTTCTTTGTGGCTTGCCAGGTCTCTGTGGATAAGTCTGCTGCCAATCTAATATTTTTACCATTGTATGTCACAGACTTCTTGGCGCTGGCTGCTTTCAGGATTTTCTCTTTGTCACTAAGACTTGTAAATTTTATTATTAGATGACAGGGTGTGGACGTATTCTTATGGATTTTGAGGGGGGTTCTCTGCGCCTTCTGGATTTTGATGCTTATTCCCTTTGCCATATTAGGGAAATTCTCTACAATAATTCTCTCCAATACACCTTCTGTTTCCCTCTCTCTTTCTTCTTCTTCTGTAATCCCAATTATTCTAATGTTGTTTTGTCTTATGTTATCACTTATATCTCAAATTCTCCCCTCATGGTCCTGTGGTTTTTTGTCTCTCTTTTGCTCAGCTTCTTTATTCTCTGTCATTTGGTTTTCTATATCACTAATTCTCTCTTCTGCCTCATTTATCCTAGCAGTAAGAGCCTCCATTTTTTGCACCTCTTAATAGCTTTTTTGATTTCAGCTTGGTTAGATTTCAGTTCTTTTATTTCTCCAGAAAGGGCTTTTATTTCTCCAGACAGCGTTTCTCTAATATCTTCCATGCCTTTTTCGAGCCCGGCTAGCACCTTGAGAATCATCATTCTGAACTCTAGATCTGCCATATTACCAATGTCCATATTGATTAAATCCCTAGCCTTCAATACTGCCTCTTGTCCTTTTTTTTTTTTTTTTTTTTTTTTTTTGGTGAGTTTTTCCACCTTGTCATTTTGTCCAGATAAGAATATATGAAGGAGTGAATAAAATACTAAAAGAGTGGCAAAGAACCTAGTAAAATGTGCTTTAACCAAATCAGAAGAGACCCCAAATTGTAGGGGGAAGAAAGGGGGTAAAAAGAAGTTCAGAAAAAAAAAAATTAAAAACAAAAATAAAGGAAATATATAAAAAAGAAAAAAAAGTATATATTAGACTGGTTAATAGAACAGAGTCACCCACTTAATTTTGGGAGTATTTTGGTCTCTTAGAAGAAACTACCCCCAAAATTTTAAGGAATGAAATATATATATATGTATATATATATCTATCTATATATATACACACACACACACACACACACACATACACACACACACAATAAGGGTAGACACAATGAAGGGATAGAATATGCCTATTAAGATGAAAATTAAAAAAATTTTCTAAAAAAGGAGTTGATAAGATAATTTGGTTGAGAGAATAAAGAAAAATAAAGTGGAGAGAATTTGCTCAAGCTTGAGACTAGAACAAAGCCCTGTGCTAGATTTAGGGTATATTTTGATCTGTTAGAAGACGTTGTATCCCAGATTTTTTTAGAAGAAAAAGCCCTATGTGTATATAAAAAATAAAGTTAGATACTATGAAGGATAAAATATGCCTATAATAATGAAGGTTCAAAATGATTTTTTTTTTATGAATGGTATTGTTAAGATAAACTAGTTAAAAAACGTTAAAAGAGGAAAGAGTAAAAGTTAAAAAAATTTTAGCATAAGAAAAAAATAAAATTAAAAAAAATTAATTAACTTTGCAAGACTAAAGAATCATGGGAGAAAGCCATGAATTCCATGCTTTGCTTTCTCTTCCTCTGGAATTCCACTGTTCTCCTTGGTAATTGAACTTGGTCTTGGCTGGATTTCTTGCCGATCATCTGGGGGAGGGGCCTGTTGTAGTGATTCTCAAGTGTCTTTGCCTGAGGCAGAATTGCACTGCCCTTACCAGGGGCCAGGCTAAGTAATCCATTTGGGTTCCCTTTCAGGAGCTTTTGTTCTCTGAATGCTTTCTGTAGAGCTCTGGAGGACAGGAATGAAAAAGGCAGCCTCCCAGTCTCCCGCCGGAGGAGAGAGCTCAGGGCCCCACTCCTTAGTGCACCCTCGGAGAAAAGCGCTCAATCACTCTCGTCTCCCTGGCCTCCAGCTGTGCTCTGAGCTCACCCAGCCTGTGACCAAGCATCTCTGTCTCTGGCACAGGGCCCTGCCTGGAGTCTCCAAACCTAGCAGACCCTGCCCTCTTCCAGAGGGGGGTCTTCCCAGATCTTGTGGGGTCTCTGCTCACAGAGCAGTGGCTTGACTGTGCCACGGATCACAGTTTAAGGTAACCCTGAGTTGAGCACTCACTCCTCGGCTCCGTCTCTGTAGCCAGCTTCCCTGCTCTAATACCTGTGAGCTCTGTGACACTCAGACACCCCCGATCCTTCTGTGACCCCGTGGGACCTGAGAACACACTGTCCCTGCATGGGCTTTGCCCCAGCTTAGCATCTGTAGTGATGTTCCTCAGTGGAGCAGACTTTTATTTTTTTTTTATTTTTTATTTATTATTATTATTTTTTAAAGATTTTATTTATTTATTTGACAGAGAGAGATCACAAGTAGGCAGAGAGGCAGGCAGAGAGAGAGGAAGGGAAGCAGGCTTCCTGCTGAGCAGCGAGCCCGATGCGGGACTCGATCCCAGGACTCTGGGATCATGACCTGAGCCGAAGGCAGCGGCTTAACCCACTGAGCCACCCAGGCGCCCGGAGCAGACTTTTAAAATTTCTGATTTTGTGCTCTATTGCTCCGCCCCTTACAGTCTTTCTTCCCTTCTCTTTGGATTCACTTCTCCGCAGGTCCTACCTTTCAGAAAATGGTCGATTTTCTGTTTCGAGAATTGCTGCTCTTCTCTTTGATCTCCTGTTGGAATTGTAGGTGTTCAGAATTGTTTGATAAACTAGCCAATCTCCTGCTACCTGATGTCATCTCAGCCTGCTACTTCTCTGCCATCTTAACTCCCCCCCCCCCGACCAAGCATTCATTCTTAAGATTATCTTTATATATATCTAATATATCCCAATATATCCTATATTAATATAGGATTAATAAAATGGTATCCCTGTGGCCATTTGTATATCTTCTTTGAATAAATGTCTGTTCACATCCTTTGCCCATCTTTTATTATGTTGTTTGCTTTGTTTCAGGAATTTTTATATTACTCTTCTGCTTTAAGTCTCTATGAATTTGACTACTCTAGTTGACTATATGTGGAATCATGTGATATTAGCTTTTTTGACTTATTTCAATTAGCTGTTGTCTTCAAGGTTCATCTGTGTTGTAGCATGTTCAGAGTTTACTTAATTTTAAGGCTGAATAATATTCCATTGGATATGTATACCACATTGTTTTTATCCATTCACTGTCTGTCAATGGATACTTGTCTGTTATGAATAATGCTCTTATGAATGTGAGCGTACACTAAGTCTTTGAGACTCTGCCTCCAATTCTTCTGGAGATATATACCCAGAATTGGATTTATTGGATCATTTGGTAATTTCCTTTTTAATTTTTGAGAAATGCCATTCTATTTTTCATGTTTTACATTCCCTCCACAGTGCATGAGGGTTTCAGTTTTTCCAAATCCTTCCCAATGCTAGTTGTTTTTTTTTTTTAAAGGTTTATTTATTTGAGAGATAGTGTGCGCCTGTGTATGAGTGGGGTGTGGAGGGTGGGGTGTGGGGGAGGGGGAAAGGGAGAGGAGAGGGAGAATCTTAAGCACATTTCCTCCTGAGTGTGCGTGGGGCTGACTTGGTACTTGATCTCATGATCCTGAGTTCATGACCTGAGCTGAAATCAAGTGGCTCATGCTCAACTAAGCTACCCAGGCACCCCAACACTAGTTATTTTTTGTTTTTTCTTTGATAGAAGCCATCCTAGTGGGTATGAAGTGGTATCTCCTTGTGGTTTTGAATTGCATTTCCCTAATGATTAGTGTTGTTCAGCATCTTTTTGTGTGTTTATTGGTCATTTGTACATCTTTGGGGAAATGTCTTTTCAAGTGCTTTGCCCATTTTTTGATCAGTTTTTTGCTACTGCTGTTCAGTCATACTGTTTTAATTACAGTAGTAGTTAAGTATAAATACTCCAACTTTATTCTTCAAGATTATTTTGGCTATTCATGATCCCTTGCAATTCTAGAGGAATCTGAGGTTCAGCTTTTCCATTTCTGCAAAGAAGATTTTAGGAATTTTGGTAGAGATTGTATTGAATCTTTAGATTATTTGGGGTAGTATTTACATATGAACAATAAGTCTTCCTATCTACCAACATGGATGTCTTTCCATTTATTTAGGTCCCTTTTAAAGGAAGACTATGCAGTGCTTTGTAGTTTACAGTGTACAAGTCGTTCACCTCCTTGGTGAATTTATTCTTAAGTTTTTACTTCTTTTAGATGCATTATAAAGGGAATTGCTTTCTCCCCACCCCCCAGGAGTACAAATTAGGCAGTTTATTAACCCAGCATTTGTTCTAATGCTTCTTGTTGGCAGCTTCCACCTGTCCGGTGATTCTGTCCAGGTCTCTCTGTCCCTGAGGTGTCAGTTTGAAGCCCCTATCTTGGTCCTTTTCTACCATTTTCATCCCCTCTAGGGAGTGAAGGACCGGTGGGCCACAGTCTTGGAGGCTTTACTGAAGAGGCTGGGCATGACCCTGTTTCTGTGATGTCCCCCATAGATATTGGTCATGGAGTGGACTCCAGCACTGCCCCGGAGGTACAGTTGCCGCCCTTTGGAAGCAGCTCAGGTGTAGGACCAGTTCTCTTCATAGGGAGCAAGCTCTTTATGCTTGACTGGCTTGGCAGTGCCTGGCCATTTGGGGACTTTGAGCTTCTCAGACTTTTTGAAGAAGGCTGCCAGAGCTCCCTCCACCAGCCAGGGAAAGGGGGGAACTGCTTTCTTTTCTTTCCTTCTTTCCCTTTTTTTTTTTTTTAAGATTTTATTTATTTATTTGACAGAGATCACAGTAGGCAGAGAGGCAGGCAGAGAGAAAGAGGGGGATACGGGCTCCCTGCTGAGCAGAGAGCCCAATGCGGGGCTCAATCCCAGGACCCTGGGATCATGACCTGAGCTGAAGGCAGAAGCTTTAACCCACTGAGCCACCCAGGTGTCCTGGGAATTGCTTTCTTAATATACTTTTCAGATTGTTCCTTAGTGGTATTTAGAAACACAATAGCTGGGGTGCCTGGGTGGCTCAGTGGGTTAAAGCCTCTGCCTTCGGCTCAGGTCATGATCCCAGAGTCCTGGGATCAGGCCCCGCATCGCATCGCATCGGGCTCTCTGCTCGGCAGGGAGCCTGCTTCCTCCTCTCTCTCTCTGCCTGCCTCTCTGCCTACTTGTGATTTCTGTCTGTCAAATAAATAAGTAAAATCTTAAAAAAAAAAAAAAAGAAACACAATAGCTTCAGATGTGTTTATCTTGTATGCAACAACTTTGGTAGTTTATTAGCATGACTAGTTTTCTTGTAAATTTTTTAAGGATCTGTATAAGGATCATGTCATCTATGAATAAACTTTGGTAGTTTATTAGCATGACTAGTTTTCTTGTAAATTTTTTAAGGATCTGTATAAGGATCATGTCATCTATGAATAGAGATTGTTTTACTTCTTCCTTTCCAATTTAGATACATTTTACTTCTTTTAGTTGTCTAATGGCTTTGGTTAGAACTTCCAGCACAGTTTTGAATAGTAGTGGTGAAAGTGGGTATACTTCTCTTGTTTTGGATCTTAAGGGAAAAGCTTTCAATCTTTCACCAATAAATATGATGTTAGTTGTGGGTTTTCCCTAAATACCCTTTATGGTATTAAGGAATTTTCCCTGTATTCTTAGTTTTATGAGAGGGTTGTTGTTGTTGTTGTTGTTTTAAATAACAAAAGGGTGCTGGATTATGTCTAATGTTTTTCTGCATCATTTGAGAAGATCATGTGTTTTTTTCCTCTTTGTTGTATTAATGTGACTTATTGTAATGATAAGCTTTCTAGTGGTAAGCCACCATTGCATTTATGGAATAAATAACACTTTAATATGAATAATCTTTTAATATGCTGTTGGATTTGATTTGCTAATATTTTGTTGAAGATTTTTGTTTCTATATTCTTTAATTTCTTCTTATAAGGTCTTTATCTAGCTTTGGGATCAGTGTAAAGCTTGCTTCATACAATGAGTTAGGAAGTGTTCCCTTCTCTTCAATTTTTTGGAAGAGTTTAAGAAGGATTATTATCATTTGATGAGATTCACCAGTGAAGCTTTCTGGCCTAGGACTTTACTTCATCAGGCTTTTGATTACTGCTTCAATTTTTGTACTTGTTATGTCTGTTGAAATTTTCTATTTCTTCTTGCATCAGTTTAGATAACTTGTATGTTCCAAGGAGTTTGTCCATTATCAGTTACCTAACTTGTTGGTATACAATTGTTCATAGAATTCCCTTATGCAGGGGCGCCTGGGTGGCTCAGTGGGTTAAGCCGCTGCCTTCGGCTCAGGTCATGATCTCAGGGTCCTGGGATCGAGCCCCGCATCGGGCCCTGGGATCGAGCCCCGCATCGGGCCCTGGGATCGAGCCCCGCATCGGGCCCTGGGATCGAGCCCCGCATCGGGCTCTCTGCTCAGCAGGGAGCCTGCTTCCTCCTCTCTCTCTCTCTCTACCTGCCTCTCTGCCTGCTTGTGATCTCTCTCTGTCAAATAAATAAATAAAATCTTTAAAAAAAAAAAAAGAATTCCCTTATGCTCCTTTTTATCCCTGATGGTTTTTTTCCTGCTTTCTTTTTTGATTTTGGTTATTTGCATCCTGTATCTTAGTCTCTTTATTTTCTTTGTTAGCCTAGCTGCAGGTGTGTCAGTTTTGTTAATCTTTTCAAGGAACCAACTTTTGGTTTTATTGATTTTCTGTATTGTTTTTCTGTTCTCTCTTTTGCTTATATCTAGTCTAACCTTTATTTCCTTCCTTCTGCTACTGCTCTTACTGGGTTTAGTTTGTTCTTCTTTTTCTAGTTCCCTAAGTTGTAAATAAGGTTATTGATTTGAGATCTTTCATTTTTCGTGTAAGCATTTATAGCTGCAAATTTCCCTCTTGCTGCTGCTTTTGTTGCATCTTAGAAGTTTTGTTATATTCTGTTTTCATTTTCATTCATCTCTATTTTCTACTTTCACTTCTGATTTCTTCTTTCACCAATTGATTGTTAAAAGAGTGTGTTTTTAATTTCTCTATGTTTGTGAATTACCCAGTTTGCCTTCTGTAGCTGATTTCTAACTTTATCCTTTAATAGTCACAGCAGATTTTTTTTTTTATGATAACTGTCTTTAAAAATCTTTGTAACTTATTTTGTGCCCTGAAATACGATCTGTCCTGGAGAATGTCTCATATGAACTTGAGAAGAATGTCCACTTGAGAAGAGTATTATGCTATTGTTGGAAGGATTGTTCTGTATGTCTCTTAGGTCTAGTTGGCTAATTTTCTTATTCAAGTTTTCTGTTTCCTCTGTTTCCTCATCTTCTTTAGTTAATTTATCCATTCTTGAAAATGAGATATTGGAGTCTCCAGCTATTTTTGTAGAACTGTCTATTTTTCCCTTCTGTTTTATCAATTGTTGCTTCATATATTTTGAGGATCTTTTATTAGGTGTGTAAATATTTATAATTGTTTTATCTTCTTGATGTATTAACCTCTAATAGATATAAAATGTCCTTCTTAGTCTTTTCTAACTTTTATGGATTTAAAGTCTGGTTTTTCTGTTTGCTCAAATCTGCTTTTAAATCCCCTAGTATATTTTTTAAAATTTCAGTTTTTTTTTAAATAATTTTTTATTTTTTTATTTTTTAATTTTTTTTTTAAGATTTATTTATTTATTTGACAGACAGAGATCACAAATAGGCAGAGAGGCAGGCAGAGAGAGAGAGAGGAGGAAGCAGGCTCCCCGCAGAGCAGAGAGCCCGATGTGGGGCTCGATCCCAAGACCCTGGGATCATGACCTGAGCCGAAGGCAGAGGCTTTAACCCACTGAGCCACCCAGGTGCCCCTAAATAATTTTTTAAAATTTATTTATTTGACAGACAGAGATCACAAGTAGGCAGAGAGGCAGGCAGAGAGAGAGGAGGAAGCAAGCTCCCTGCGAGCAGAGAGCCCGATGTGGGGCTCGGTCCCAGGACCTGGGATCATGACCTGAGCTGAAGGCAGAGGCTTCAACCCGCTGAGCCACCCAGGCGCCCCCAAAATTTCAGTTTTTTTAACTGAAGCAGCTATAAACTGTACTTTTCAATTCCATAATTTCCTTTGAGCTCATTTTTTAACATTTTGCTATTTATTGCCATTCTCATTTTATTCATACATCATTTCCTGTCTTTGTTTATGTCTTCATTTGGCCCTTTGAACATCTTTTTTTTTTTTAAGATTTTATTTGTTTATTTGACAGACAAAGATCACAAGTAGGCAGAGAGACAGGCAGAGAGAGAGGAGGAAGCAGGCTTACCGTAGAGCAGAGAGCCCGATGCGAGACTTGATCTCAGGACCCCAGGATCATGACCTGAGCTGAAGGCAGAGGCTTTAACCCACTGAGCCACCCAGGCACCCCCACCCACCCACCCCTTGAACATCTTAAAGAGAATTTTAAGGCTTTTTTTTGTGGGTCTGACATCTGGGTTTCCTTGCCTACAGTATGTGTTGATTTTGTTCTTTTGAATAGGCCGGACTTTCATATTTCTTTGTGTGCCTTCGTTTTTTTGTTGAACACTGAAGGTATGAATTTTATAATGTGGTAATTCTGGAAACAAGATTCTCTCTCTTCCCAGGGTTTGAATATTTTGTTTTATTATAGGGTATCCTGGGCTCAGGAGCAGCCTGAGATGAAAGTGTAAGGTTTTCTTAGTGTCTTTTCTGAGTCTGTACCTTTCCTTGGGCATGCACATTGACTCCCTAAATTCCATCAAATATGCAGTTGTTTTTGAATGTCCATAAAAATAGATGTGTGTCTTTAAATCTCCTGGGCATTGCTTTAGCCTGCAGGGATTGGGACAATGCTAGCCAGCCTCTGTACCTCCACAATCAGAAACGGGAATCTTTATTCAGAACTGAGAGTCTTGATATTTGGAGGATAAGGTCTTCATACTCACTCTGGCTTCAGCCAGAAATGTGGGTTGCCTTAAGGATGGGAGCTGCAACTCTACTGAGGTCTGTAATCAAATGATATTAATTGCAGTTTACCGGCCAAGCTTTCCCCTGGAAGTTGCAAACTTTCAGTAGTCACTTTAGACAACTTCTGGGAGAGCAGTTATTGTCTAGAAAGATAGATTCCTGGCTTTTCCTACTTCAGTATTTTCCCTTTTACTCCAGGCTCTGTTATTTTTATTCATTTTTTTTTTTCTTCTCTCTTCCTTATACTAGGTAATCTCATTTGACCTGGCTTCAAGTTCATTGATTGTTTTTTAGGCCAGTTCAGATCTGCTGGTAAGCCCTTCTACTGAATTTTATATTCCAGTTCTTGTATTTTTCAATTTCAGAGTTTCTATTTGGTTCTTTTTTTATACTTTTGCTCTCTTTATTGATATTTTCTCTTTGATGAGGTATTTTTTTTTCTTTAGTCATGGGTTGCATTTTAGTCATGGGTTGCCTTTAACTCTTTGAAAATACTTATTATAATAGCTGGTTTAAAGTCTTATTAACTAAGTCCAGTGTATAGGCTTCCAGACTGCTTTTTTTCTGTGCAGGAGCCATACTTAACTGTTTCTTTGTATTTTTTTGTACTTTTAGAGTGTGAAAATTGCACATTTTAGATAGTATAGAACTCTGGAAATCACATTCCACTTCCTCTCACTCCCAGGGTTTGTTGTTGTTTATACTGTTTGTTAGTGACTTTCATGCTGTAAATCTTTAATGTACGTATTCTTTTTCTCATATGGCCACTTGATGATCTCTGCTTGGCTAGCTTGATGGTCAGCTAATCATTGGACTAAGATTTCTGAAAATATCTGGAACCAGACATCTCTCAGCCTTTGCTGAGGGACCTTCTGTGGGTGTCAGGGCACACCTTCAGTGTTCTGGCAGGTAGTCTACAATTCTGCCTTAAATTTCACACCTTGCCTATGCAGAGTCAGGGACAGTGGGACATGAGAGATTAGGGCCTTCTTAGGTCTTTCTTGGTAATGTACACAACACTGGACATGTATATGGCATTCGAAAGTGCTAGTCTACGTTTGAGTTCTTCAAAGCTCTCTGTGAACATTTTGCATTCCCCAGTTTTTCCTTTGTGCTAAGGGTTCTGATGGAAAAGTGACAACATGCTGGAACAGATGGAAAATGTAAGGAGAGAACTGGAAATTCTAAGAAAGTTTCAAATGTAAATGCTCGAAATAAAAATACTGTGACAGAAATGAAGAATAGCTTTGAAGGGCTAATCAGTATACTGGGGAGGGCTGAGGAAAGAAGCAGTGAGCTTCAAAGTTGTGTTCACAGAAACTTCCCAAACTGAAGAGAAAATTAATGTAAAAAACAGAACAGAATATTCAAGAACTGTGGGGAAATTTACAAAAGGTATAACATATGCATAATGAGAATAGCAGAAAGAGAAAAATGAGTAGAAGAAATATTTGAGGTAGTAATGGCTTAGAATTTTCTAAAGTTAATGTCAGATACCAAACCATAGATCTAACAAGCTCAGAGAACACCAAGCAGGAAAAATACCAAAAATTCTACACTTAGACATATCACATTGAAACTGTACAAAATAAAAGAAGAAGAAAAAAATCTTGAAGAATGCCATAGGGAAAATAAACTACCTTATCTATAGTAGAATAAAGATAAAAATTACATCAGACTTTTTTTTTTTAAGATTTTATTTATTTGACAGAGAGAGATCACAAGTAGACAGAGAGGCAGGCAGAGAGAGAGGGAGGGAAGCAGGCTCCCTGCTGAGCAGAGAGCCCGATGCGGGACTCGATCCCAGGACCCTGAGATCATGACCTGAGCCGAAGGCAGCAGCTTAACCCACTGAGCCACCCAGGCGCCCCTACATCAGACTTTTGTTCAGAATTATATAAGCTAGAAGAGAATGAAATATTTAAAGTGTTGAAAGAAAAAGAAACTACTGACCTAGAATTCTGTATCCAGTGAAATTATCCTTCAGAAGTAAGGCAAAGTAAAGACTTTTCTCAGACAAAAATTGAGGGAATTGTTGTTTCCAGACCTACCTTGCAAGAATGTTGTAAGAAGTTCTTTACAGAGAAGGAAAATGATACGGGTCAGAAATTTGGATCTGCATAAAGAAAGAAAGGGTCTTTGAGAAATTAATGAAGACAAAATAAAAAAAAAAACTTTTCCAAAATAAAATTTTGGGGGCACTGGGTGGCTCAGTCAGTTAAACGGCTGCCTTTGACTCAGGTCACAATCCCAGGGTCCTGGGATCGAGCCCCACGTGGGGCTCCCTGCTCATCAGGGAGCCTGCTTCTCCCTCCCTGTCTGCCTGCCGCTCTGCCTGCTTGTGCTCTCTCTCGATCTGTCAAATAAATAAATAAAATCTTAAAAACAAAACAAAACTCTTCTTTCTAAAACAACAACAACAACAACAACAAAATAAAATCTTCTACTTGTCTTACTTAGACCTGGTCTGACAGATAATAGTTTGTTCAGAATAATAGTAGCGGCAGTATATATTACATGATGTTAGTCTATGCACAAGTGAAATGAATGACAGCAATGTTATAAGGGATGAGGGGGAAAAATTGGGAATACTCTGTTACGAGATACATGTACAAGCCATGAAACTGTAGAGTATTGTTTACAAGTGGATGTGGATAAGTTACAAACTCTCAGGCAACCACTGAAAGTTTTTAAAAAGATGCATAAGTGATATGCCAACAGGAGATAAAAAATAGATTCATATAAAATGCTCAATTAAATCCAGAGAAGACAGAAAAAGTCTGAAAGACAAAGAAACAAAGAACAAGGGTACTGAATAGAATAACAAATATAGTATGTAGAATCCAATGTATTAAAAACACTTTAAATGTGAATAATCAAAATTCACTAATTAAAAGATATAATTGGGGTGGATTTTAAAACAGACAAACAAGACCCAACCACATGTTGTTTGTGAGAAACCTTTTGTAAATACAAAGACACATATAGATTAAAAATAATATGTTGGAGAAAGATATACCAAGCTAACACTAACACTAAAAGGAAGTTGAAGGGGGCACTGGCTGGTTCAGTTGGAAAAGCATGGGATTCTGGATCTCGGGGTCCTGAGTTCAAGCATCACATTGGGTATAGAGATTACTTAAATAAATAAAAACTTCAAAAAATTTAAAAAAGGAAGCTGAAGTAGTTATATTAATTTCAGACAAAGCAGATTTCAGAGCAAGGAAAATTATCAGTGATAAAGAAGGGCATTCTAGGGGCGCCTGGGTGGCTCAGTGGGTTAGGCCGCTGCCTTCGGCTCAGGTCATGATCTTGGAGTCCTGGGATCGAGCCCCGCATCGGGCTCTCTGCTCTCTCGGGGAGTCTGCTTCCTCATCTCTCTCTGCCTGCCTCTCTGCCTGCTTGTGATCTCTCTGTCAAATTAAAAAAAAAAAAAAAAAAAAAAAAATCTTTAAAAAAAAAAAAAAAAGAAGGGCATTCTATAATAAATTTATTCTCCAAGAAGTCATAATTAACCTGATGTACATAACATAACCTAACATAGAAAACTGAAAGGAGAAATAGAAAAATTTATTATTGTCGGAGACTTCAACACTCTGCTATCAGTAATTCATAGATAGAGCTGGCAGAAAATCAGTAATGATATAGTTGAACTGAATAGCACCATCAGTAAATTGGATCTAATTGGCATTTATAGAATACTTCATCCAACAAAGGCAACATGTACATATCCTCAAAGTCATGTGGAACATTTACTAAGATAGAACACATCTTAACAAATTTGAAAGAATACAAGTCCTACCAAGTATGTTCTCAGACCACAACAAAATTACACAAGAAATCAACAACAGAAAGAAATAGGAAAATTCCAAATTATTTGGACATTAAACAGTGCACTTTTAAATAACATATGGGTTGGGGGCCTGGGTGGCTCAATGGGTTAAGCTTCTGCCTTTGGCTCAGGTCATGGTCTCAGGGTCCTGGGATCAAGCCCTGCATCAGGCTCTCTGTCCAGTGGGGAGCCTGCTTCCCCCTTCTTTCTCTGCCTGCCTCTCTGCCTACTTGTGTTCTCTGTCTGTCAAATAAATAAATAAAATCTTTAAAATAAATAAATAAATAACATATGGGTCAGAGAAGTAGTCTTGAGAAATTTAGAAATTTTAACCTAATGAAAATGAAAATACAACTTAACAAATTTGATGCAGCATAGGCAGTGATTAGAGGGTTGTTAATAGCATTGAATATGTATATATTAGAAGAGAAGAAAGATCTAATAATCCAGACTTTTACCCTAGGAAACTAGAAAGAAGAGCAAATTAAGTCAAAAGATAGAAAAAAAATAACTAGAGCAGATATCAGTGAAACTGAAGAAAACATTAGAGAAAATCAACAAAGTCAAAAGCTGGCCATTTGGAAAGATGAATTAAATTGATAAGCCTCTAGCCAGGTAAGCAATAAAAAAGAAGATACAAATTACTAATATCAGAAATGAAAGAAGGGCCATCAGTGGTGATCCCGTGGACATTAAAGGGGTAATGAAGGGATGTTATGAAAAAATGGCTGCTCACAAATTTGATAACTTAGATGAAATGCATAAATTCTTTGACTCAATCTACTAAAAACCGTACAAGGAGAAATAGATCATCTTAACAGGCCTTATATCTATAAAGGAAATTGAATTATCAATTAATAACCACCTAAAACAGAAAGCACCAGAGCCAGATGGGTTTACTGTGAATTCTACCAGTTCTACAATATCTTCCAGAAGATAGAGACAGAGGAAACACTTCCTAACTTACTTTAGGATGCCAGAATTACTGTAATACCAAAACTAGAAAAAGAAGAAAGGAAAACTAGAAACCAATATTCCTCATAAACATAGATGCAAAAATGTTCAGCAAATAAATATTAGCAAATTGGATAAAACAATGTAAAAAAAAATGCACCATGACTAAGTGGGATTTATTCCAGGAATGTAAGACTGGTTCAGCACTCAAAAATCAGTTCATAGGGGTGCCTGGGTGGCTCAGTCATTAAGCGTCTGCCTTGGGCTCAGGTCATGATCCTGGGGTCCTGGAATCGAGCCCTACATCAGGCTTTCTGATCTGCAGGGAGCCTGCTTCTCTTCTCCCTTTCCCACTCTCCATGCTTGTGTTCCCCCTCTCACTCTCTCTCTATCAAATGAATAAAATAAAATCCTTAAAAAGAGAAAATAAGTTCATATATTCCATTACGTCAACAGGCTATGGAAGAAAAATGATACCATTTCAATATATGGAGAGAAAACATTTGACAAAATTCAACACTCATTCATGATTTGAAAGAAAGAAAGGAAAGGGGGAGGGAGGGAAGAAGGAAGGAAGGAAGGATGGACAAATACTCAGTGCAATATAGAGAGGCCAGAAATAGGTCCACATAAAATTGATCTTTTTTTAAAGATTTTATTTATTTATTTGACAGAGATCACAAGTAGGCAGAGAGGCAGGCAGAGAGAGAGGAAGGGAAGCAGGCTCCCCGCCGAGCAGAGAGCCCGATGCGGGGCTCGATCCCAAGACCCCGGGATCATGACCTGAGCCGAAGGCAGAGGCTGTAACCCACTGAGCCACCCAGGCGCCCCTAAAATTGATCTTTAACAAAGGAACGGGGCACCTGGGTGGCTCAGTGGGTTAGGGCCTCTGCCTTCGGCTTGGGTCGTGATCCCGGGGTCCTGGGATCAAGCCCCAGGTCAGACTCTGTTTGGCGGGGAGTGTGCTTCCCTTCCTCTCTCTCTGCCTGCTTGTAATCTCTGTCTGTCAAATAAATAAAAAATCTTAGGAAAAAAAAAAAGGAACAAAGGCAATTTAATGGAGAAAGAAAAGTGTTTTCAACAAATAGTGCTGGAACAACTGGACATCTATATGCAAAAAAAAATTTTTTTTGAGAGGACCTCTTCTTTTATCTGAAAGAGTTTTTATAGGATTGAATTATTTCTACTTAAATATTTGATAAGTTTTATTATATTTGAAAGTTTTAAATTACAAGTGCAATTTTGTCAATAAATATTGGTCTTAGGATTTTCTTTATTTTACTTGGTTTTTGTCATTTGTGTTCTTCAGGTGATTTGTACATTTTATATAAGTTGTCCTATTTATTGATATAAAGTTGCTTATAATTTCATTGTCTTTTTAATGTTGTGTGGGAATTGATAGTGATACTTACTCTTACACTCCTGATATTGACAATTTTTAAATTTTTTTATCAGCTTAGTTAGTTTATTGATTGTATTGGTTCTTTTTGAAGAGCCATCTTTTGGTTTCGTTGACTTTTTTGGGATTATTGATCCATTTTCTGCTCTCACCTTGTTTATTCCCTTCTACTTACTCTAGGTTCAGTATTTTCTTCTGTTTCTAGCTTCCTAGAGGGGAAGATTGCATTACTGATTTTTGACATTTCTTACTTTCTAATAAAAGTATCAAAATCCATAAAATTCTCTCTGGGCATTGCTTTAGCTGCATCCCACAAATTTGCATAGGTTGTATATTTATATAATTCAAAATATATTATAATATCCCTTGTGATTTCTTCTTTGACTCTAGGTTAATTTAGAAATATTACATTTTCTAAATTTGTTTTTGTTTTTGTTTTTGCTTTTGCTTTTTTTAGAGAGATAACACATGTACTAGCAGGGAGGGTTAGGGCAGAGGGAGAGAGAGAAAAAAATCTTATGCAGACTCCATGACTGAGCCCCATGTGAGGCTCAGTCCCACAGGGCTCAATCCTACTATACTGAGATCATGACCTGAGCCAAAATCAAGAGTTGGACGCTTAACCAACTGAGCCACCCAGGCACCCCGGGGTTATATTATCATTTTTAAATTTAACTCATTTTTGATCAAAGAGCGTTCTCTATATTATTTCAGTGTACTATTTATTGAGACTTGTTTTATGTCCAAGCATATGGTTTTAATTAATGTTTCATTTGCATTTGAAAATAATTCTAGTTTTGTTCTTGTTAAGTTGTATATTTTACATGTTAGGAGGCTAAACTTTTTGATAGTGTTGCTCAGTTTTCTATATCCATACTGACTTACTGTCTTTCTGTTGTATCAGTTAGTAAGAACATTTTGAAACAGGCAGCTAGAATAATGGATTATATTTGTCCTGTTTTAGTTCTGTTGGTTTATTCCTCAGTTTTTGTTTTTGTTTTTTTCCTGAAGCTGTATTATTTAGTACATGCACATTTTGGATTGTTAAAACTCCTTGATTAATTTATCCCTTTTTATTTATGAAATATCCTGTTTATCCATGGTGATATTACTTTTTTGAACTCTACTTTGTTTGATGTCAGTAGTCATTCAGCTTTCTTAGGATTAGTTTTTGCATGGGATATCTATCTATCTATCTATCTATCTATATATTGCATGACATATTTCATCCTACTTTTAACCTATCTCTACCATTATGTTTAATGCTTTTCTTGTAGACAGATGGGCAGAAAAGAGTTAACATGGCAGGTCTGAGACTACTCTTCTTGGTGAGATCTGCTTGTAAAGTTGACCTTTGAGTGGCATCTCCGACCACTCTGATGGTTGTGACTCACTGTGGCTAAACTGTGCAAACAATGGATTATACTGAATGCCTCCCATTCTCTGAGAGCCTCTTCTGGTATGGGCTAGGCAGAGCCTGTAAGCAACCATCTCTAGTGAAAACCTTTGGCACTGGTCTCTAGTGAGCTTGCTTGGTGGATAATATTTCATAATTTGTCACAGTTGTGAAGAATTAAGTGCTTCTTTTGTGACTCTAGTAGGAGAGAACTCTTGAATTTTGTACCTGATTTCCTCCAGACTTTTTTCCATGCTCCTTTTTTTCTTTGTCAATTCTGCTTTGTATTCTTTTATTGTAACAAATGATATTTATGAGTATAACAGTATTTCAGGACATGTAGAACTTTCTAGTGAATTGTCAAACTTGTACCTGTAGGTGGTCTTGATATCCCTAATACAACAATAATGAGTTGGGTTCTGCTCTTTATCCAGTTTTATTATCTCTGCCTTTTAATTGGGGTTAGACAATTTACATTAGTTTAAGTATCTAAATATTTTGGTTTAAATCTACCATCTTGCTGTTCCTTTTTATTAGTATCTTCTTTTTTCTGTCTCAGTGGATTAACAGTATATTTATTGATTTATTTTATCCCCACTTTTGGTTTATTAGCTCTAATTTTTTTGTCTTACTTTTGTAATGGTTGCTTTGAGGTTTATAGCATGCAGCTTTATCTTATCACAGTCTGCCTTTACATAATATTATACCTCTTTACATAAATATAAAAACCTTATATAACACTATGCTTCCATTTTCTTATTCTCTTCCTTTTTGCTGTTAGAATAAAACATTTTTCTTGGGCATACCTTGTGAACTACCCAGTATCTTGCTATTACTTTTGCTTTAAGTAGTCATTTTTAAAAGAAATAATGAGGAAAGAATCTTTCTTATATTTAACCACATAATTACCATTAATAGCACTCTGTTTTTTTGTATATATACAAGTTTAGATTTGGTATGATTTTCTTTCTGCCTAAAGAACTTTAACTTTTCTTGTAGTGGAGGTCTGGTAATGAGCACTTTTAACTTCTCTTTGTCTTAAAGGTTTTCATTTCACTTTTATTTTTCAAAGATCTTTTCATGAAGTATAAAATTCAATGTGGGCCTTTTTGTCTCAACAATTTGAAGGTTTTATTTCTTTCTTTTTCTCTTTCTTTCTTTCTTTTTTTCTTCTTTCTTGGTTTATTTATTTGTTTGAGAGAAAGAGAGCCCATGCAAGGGGAGGGGCAGAGGAGAGGGAGATAAGCAGATTCCTCAGTGAGCAGGGAGCCCAATAAGGGGCTCAATCCCAGGGCCCTGAGATCATGACCTGAGCCAAAACGAAGAGTCAGACACTTAAGCAACCCAACCACCCAGGTGCCCGAAGGGTGTTATTTCTGTTTCTTTTGACTGCATACTTTCATAGTTCCAGTGAGCTATCTGATGTCATTTTTGTCTTTGCTCCTCTGAATATAATGATTTCATCTTCATCTCTGTTTTTGTGAAAGTAAGTTGGTTATGATGTGCCTTAGGGTGGTTTTCTTTGTATTTATCATATGTGGGCTCTTTGATCCTCTTGAATCGGTACAATTTTTATCATTTTGAAAAATTTCGGATATCAATTCTACACTTTTTCACTTCTCGCATTCCCTTTCTTCTCTTTCTGGGAATTTAACTACATATGTATTGCACTGCTTTATATTCTCCCACAGGTCACTGAAGCTTTTCTCCTTTATTTTTGTTCCCTTATTTTTGGTGTTTTTTTTAAAAAGTAACCTCTCTTTTAAAATTTGGATTGTTCCTGTTGCTGTTTTCATTCACTGACTTTTCCCCCTGCAGTCTAACATGTACTAATCTCACCTAGTGATAATTTTATTCAGGGACTGCATTTTTGATCTCTAGAAGTTCCACTTAGTTCTTTTTAAAATAATATCTATTTCTCTCCTCATTGTGTTCAAACTTTTCTTTATATCCTTGTACTTTTTCTATTGTATTTATCATAGCTCTCTTAAAGTCCTTGTTCAGTAGTTCTTAATCTGTCATTGTCAGATCCGTTTCTTTGGACTGATTTTTTTTCCTCCTGATTATGGTCTGTGTTTTCCTGATTCCATCCCATGTCTGATGATTTTTTTATTGGATGCCAGAATTGTGAATTTTACATTGGATTTTGTGGTATTATTTTAGAGAGTGTTTTATTTCATTCTACCTCATATTTAACTATAGATCAGGTTTATCCCTTTAAAGTTTGCTGTTACCTTCTGTTATGGTGGATCTAGAATATGTATTTTATTGACTCTTAGCCCTTCTTGCATGGTCTGTTTTTGGTGGCATCTTTACTGAGTGTTCTATATATTGAGCACATTTTCTTCATTTGATGCTGGGTGATCAAATAATTTCCTGCATTGTGTGATGCTGAGAATTGTTTAACTCAGAGTTTCTTGATAATTATTCTTTGCCTCCACAATATTTCTTTGTCTAGCTGTTAGATTTTCACCTTATACATGTGCAGAATGGTATTCTCTCCGTGTCAAATAAATAAATAAAATCTTTTAAAAAAAAGAAAGAAGACTACCAGTCCAATTCTAGCTTCTCTGTAAAATACTTAACTTTTTTCTTTCTTGAAGATCTTATCTTTATCCTTGGGCTGGAGATTTCACAATGGTATTTTAAATATTAGGGAGTTTTTTGTTTTTGTCATTTTCCCACTTTGTGAGCCTGTTTAATACAGAGATGTATTTTTCTTTACCTCTGGTAATTTGTATTGTATTTCTGATCATTTCTTCCCTTCTATTTTCTTTCTTCTCCCTTTCTAGAACTCAAATTAATTGGATGGCGGCTCTTTTGCATTGACTCTAATGTTGCTTTTCTTTTTTCTCAGATTTTTTGTGCCTTGACCTATTTTTGTACTTCCTTGAACTGACAATTTTACTTTGAATCTTATATTTTGACAGTCATATTTTGAATTTATAAAATTTTTATTTTTTTGATCATTGTTTTTTTACATAGCATTTTACATTTGTGTTTTTGATGTATTCTCATCATAAATATCTCTAAGTACTATTTTATAGTTTTACCTTTTTTTTTTAAGACTTTATTTATTTGAGAGGGAGAGAGAACAAGAGAGAAGGCATGAGCAGGGAGAGGGAGAAGCAGGCTCCCTGCTGAGCAGAGATGACTCCCCCTGCCAGTACCACCACAGGGCTTAATCCTAGGACTCTGAGACTATGACTTGAGCCAAAGTCAGATGCTTAACTGACTGAGCCACCCAGATGCCCCTATTTAATAGTTTTAAGGGAATTTTTATCGATTCCTATTACTATATGCGTTCTGGTCAAGAACATTTTTTTTTAAGTGTTGGTCTTTTTTTTTTTTTAAAGATTTTATTTATTTATTTATTTCACAGACAGAGATTACAAGTAGGCAGAGAGGCAGGCAGAGAGAGGAGGAAGCAGGCTCCCTGCTGAGCAGACAGCCCGATGCGGGGCGTGATCCCAGGACCCGGGGATCATGACCTGAGTCGAAGGCAGAGGCTTTAACCCACTGAGCCACAGAGGTGCCCCTGGCCAAGAACATTTAAAAAAAAAAAGATTTTATTTATTTGTTTGCCAGAGAGAGAGAGAGTGAGAGCACACAAGATCACAAGCAGGCAGAGGGAGAAACAGGCTCCCAACTAAGCAAGGAGCCCAATGTGGGACTTGATCCCAGGACCTGGCATGGTGACCTGAGCCAAAGACAGAGCTTAACTGACTGAGCCAGTCAGGCCTCCCACTGAGAACCTTTTTCTCCCTTTTTGTATTATCATGGATTCGATGTTGGAGATTTTCATTGAATGCCTGACAAATTTTTGATTATCTCTTCATATTAGAGAGGTTTGGTATCAGAGAGGATAAGTTGAAAGAGAAACTAAGAACCTGTTGGAAATACTAAAAATGTGGAGGAACTTTTATACTGGCAGGATTTGGCTTAGTTATTGGACAGGGTGCTGCTCCTACCCTAGGAAGCATCAAAATGCCAGTAGATCTGATCTTTCTATGGGGCTATTCAATTTGTAATAGTGAAGCACTCTGATTTTTTAAAACGGCTTTATTAAGGAACTACATTCCATAAAATCCATTTGTTTTAAGTGTACAAAGAAACAGTTTTTAGAAAGTTTAGGATGAATATGAAGCTTAACCCTAGCACCTTTCTTCTCTTAGGGAATATAACCCTCAAGTTAGTCTGCTACCTTCAAATAGTTATTTTATGGATTCTGTTCATATGTTGTAGTTGCTTTTGGTAGGAAAGTTAGTTCAGTATAAGCTACATTATCATGGTTAAAAGAAGTCCCAATGCATTAAATTTTTAAATTCAGTTATATATTTTGTTTAGGTAGTTTTTGTTTCACACATTTTTGGGGGGGTAATTTTGTCATATTTTAAGTCATTGTTTCATTTCCTCAGACATACTAAATATACTTTTCATATTCCATGTCACATAATTCTAACATTTGAATTATTATGGGACTGTTTCTGCTTTTATTCATTTATTTATTTTTCCTTACTGAGAACTATTTGATTTCCTTGAGATTTTATCTGTGGAAATTCTTTGTAGTCTACTTGAAAGTGAATTCCTTTAGAAACAATTTGTATTTATATCAGTAAAGTACCAGTGACTCATTTTAAGGATAAGCTAATAAGTCTGAAACAGAATTTTCTCAAGTTTATTCAATTTCAGAAGTTGTGTTATAGTAACACAGTATAATAACTTTCTGTGATGTTGGCTGTATTCTATATCTCTGTTATTTAACTTGGTAGTCATTAACCATCTCTGGCGATTGAACATTTGAAATGTCAGTACTATGACGGAGAGACTAAGTTTTAAATTTAATTTAATTTTAATACATTTACATTTTAATAGTCACATGTGGTCAGTAGTTAACGTATTGGACAGCATAGTTTGAAAGAGTCATTGCTGCAGCTTCTCCACTCCCTCTATTTCCAGATATTAGCTTTGTGAAAAGTAGATTGCCTTGAGATCAGATAGTATGCTCAAGTCTTTTTTTTTATTTGATTTGTTTCCTTGTAATTTCAGGTTGTTGTTGTTGTTTTCTCATTCTTTTGCTTTGTGCCTCTCTGGTATGTAAAAGAGTTTACTGCCAGGCGCATGTCATGGTATAAGTGTCTGTGCCCCCCCCCACCCCCCAAGAGGATGATGAATGATGCTAAGGCCCTCCTGCTTCTTCAGCACACATTTAAACTGGATTTAAAGGCTCTTTCTAAGGGGGGCCTGCCAGGTAGGCAATATCCATGGGTTCCTTTGTGAACAGTTACTTTATAATTGCTGTTTTTGCCTTTAGAATTTGCTATTTTATCCTGTGGGACTTGAGAAATACAAAAAAGAAGCTGCTTTTAGAATATTAGTCTTGTGGCTCTGTCATGACTCTGAGCCTTTCATGGGGATCTGGGAGATGAAAAATGAACCAGGCTTCATGTTCTAGGAAGTTGAGATCTGATTTTAGGAAATACAAGAAAAATTGAACTGTTAGGCCTGAGTGTCTTTGGTATAATAGGCAGATAACTTTCAGTACTCTGTTTCATCAGACTTAGCCTTTACTGGTGTCTTACTTTTGTATTATCTTGAATCAGAACTTGCCAGTGATTCATACTTACTCTCTTCATCCCTCTGATGCTGGCTGGGTCCACCTACTCTGGGTCCTCGTTCCGAGCCTAGAGGGTCCCTGGTTGCGCTCAGAATAGAAATAAAACATGAAGCAGCAAGAGGTGAAAGCAGAGTTTATTGAAGGTACAGAGAGTGCATGTTCAGACAGAGTGTCTGGGAGACTCAGAAAGGACAAAAGAAAGCCTCGTCCTTGTTCGGGATCTGGGCATTTTTACTGAGGGTCATGGTATGGTATACAT
Organism: Lutra lutra; assembly: GCF_902655055.1. Classification (NCBI taxonomy): domain Eukaryota; kingdom Metazoa; phylum Chordata; class Mammalia; order Carnivora; family Mustelidae; genus Lutra; species Lutra lutra. The sequence goes on along the minus strand of NC_062282.1, from coordinate 71,491,665 downwards.
GTCCTTTCAGGCAACCAGAAACCAGTAAAAACAAAGACGAGGGCCCAGGTATTATCCTGATGTGGGAAAAAAGGCAAAAGAAAAATTAAATTTCCTTACTACTGACAACTCATTGATAAGTCCTTGAAACAGGCAGAGTGACATTTCTCTAGGATCTTAGCTATCTTGATATTAATACTTTGCTAAGAACAAAAGGCAGTCTTAGCTAACATTATCCTAACCTTCCATGATCCTGTAAGTCTTCTTGAACATAAAAATTCCTTTGGAAACTTCTTATCTATTCCACCACACCCCCCACCACCCCAAGATATATGTTGGCAGTCATTCTCCAAGCATGTGACCCACCACTATACATCTGAAGGGTCTCATGATAAAAGTTTTATTAGACAGTAATAAATGACCTTTTCCTAACAACAGTTAGCCCCCCTCAAGGTCCTGGAAACCTTGCCTGCAAAATTCCTTAGAGACTTAAGCTATCCCTAACCCCCTCCCAACCTGAAAGTATATAATGCGCCACTCCTCCTGACCCCAGGGCAGCTCTTTCTTTCACAGATCCTGTCCCATGCTTTAATAAAATTACCTTTTTGGACTGAAGATGGCTCAAGAAATTCTTTCCTGGTGTTGGTTCGGAACCCCAACCTTTTCCTACATCAGTCCCTTGGAGCCAGGCAAAGGGGTCTTGGTGTTGAGGTGTCTAGTTGAGGTGGTCTAGAATGCACATATGATGGCTTTGTTCATCATTTTCATCTAGTCCTTCCTCAGATGTTATCTGTTCTTAAGAAATTATTAATTCCTCGTCCCTTACAAGGAGAATATACGTTATATTATGAGGCATGTGTGAAGTGGGGGTAGAATAGAATCAGGAAAAGGAGTAAAAAGTAGGTTTTTTATGAAGTCCTTCAGTTTCCCTATCTCACTACCCTACCGTCTTAAACAAATAAAATTCCCCCTAATAAGCTGGTCTTTGGGGGCTCATCTCAGTGTCTTATGTGAGGCTAAATCCCTTACCTTAACCAAACATAATTTTACTTTTTTTTTTAAGATTTGATTTATTTATTTGAGAGAGAGGGCACAGAGGGAAAGGAAGTAGGACAAGCAGACTCCCCCCTGAGCAGGGAGCCCGAGGTGGGGTTCTGTCCCAGGACCCTGAGATCATGACCTGAGCCCAAGACAGATCCTTAACCGACTGAGCCACCCAGGTTCCCCTGCCAACGAAACATAATTCTACAGATGATTTGATCATTTTCTGAAGCATGTACTTTTGGATAGAATATGAAATGAAACAGGTGAAAAGACTGGCTATATCAGGGAGTGGGAATGAAATGGGAATGAATGATCTCTTTATTTACCCCTTCATATCCCTTTCCAGAAATATCATTGTTCTGATTGTTTTTAGGGATCAAATATAGTTCAACTCTGAGTGTTGGTGTTTGCTTCAGACTGGGCCAGACAGGCCATGGCATCAGCGACTTTTGTCATTCAGTGCTTTGGATGCAGCGGACTGAAGCAACTGAATGCAGGGGAGCATGGCACTATCTCTCAGGTCCAGGTACTAGATGGTCTCAGTAATATCAGCTTCCAGCTTGGGGACGTGCACAGGGCTGTGGACTTCAACCATCAACTGCTTTCTCTTGGTAGGAATCTTGGGAGCTAGACAGAGCAAGTAATTTGTTCTGTGTTGGCCTGCCCTTCACCCCACTTACCAACTAACCCCTTTCCTGGTCTTGGGTGGAATATTCCACAGAGTTCTTATGACTCAGTTGTATTAGTCAGGGCATGCTGGATGGACTGTATATGGTAAAAAATAAACTCCCAAATCTTCACGACAAAAGGTTAAATCTAATTTTCATTCATAGTAAGTCCTATGTAGGTTGACTCTCCTCTAAATGTTGACTCAAGAATTTTGATTTCTTTCACTGTAGGATGACTACTGTTTTGGACTCCTTTCATCTTGGCTATGTGGGGGATTTCATGATACATGTCAGAGTCCAGGCCCGTAAGTGGTATTTATCATTTCTGTCCATAGCCTCTTGGCCAGAACTATCAGGCCCCAATCTAATTTCAAGGGAGGTTGGGAAATGTAGAGTTTCTGTGTTTCCAGGAAGGTGAAACAGGATTGGTGAACAATTAGTCTGTCTTTGACACAATAGTGGAAATTCACTTTAAGAGCTACGTGTCCAATAAAAACTTCTATGTGTTTTGGTGTGGTCATAATCAGTTAATGCATTGTCTTCATGAAGACATATTTGCTCTAGGGCCTGGTTGTTTTTTAAGTCCCTAAGCAAACTTAGGTTTAATGATAACATAATCATTTTCTGATGCATATGTTTAGCAATAAAATATGAAAGGAAACAGGTAGAGAAAGTGGCTACCTTTGGGCATGGGGATGTAGAGGGAAGAATGGAGACAGGTAATTCCTGTTTTTCTTAATAAATTTTCAAGAATATCTGTATTTAAAATATAGGCATGTATAAATTTGACAGAGGTAAACTATAGAAGTGAAAAGAAAAAAATTCCACTGGGACATTAAGTTGTCTTCATGTAACAGGGCTCACATCTGAGGCTTTGTCTCTTCTGATAAATTTGGTCTGACATCTCCTATTCCCCTACACAGTGTATCTTCCATTCATCCATGGTAGCTTGTGATTCCCTTTGCTATAGAATTTTACTGTTTTAATTGTTCATTTACATCTATATTGCCTTTATTGTTTTCTCCCAGTAAGCAAAGACTGATTTTTACCAATATTCCATTTTCAAGCTCTAGTGTAGTGCTGAACACTTAGTTTGATATGTATTGAATGAATGTGATTTATAATAAGGAATATATATTAGGTCTTCATTCTGGTTTCTGGCAATGTTCTAAAACCCTTGGAATTTTCTAAGTGCTGAGAGTTACAAAGGTGTCTTTGTTACGTTAAAGAGGTGACTTAATGGAAAGCTTCCTGGGAATCTAAGCGAAGGCTGGTTGGGGTTGGGGTGGACAAACCCTGTGATTTGAGGGTTAGAAGTGCCTATATAATCGATTTAATCGATTGTGCCTATATAATGAAGCCACCATAAAAACCAAAAAAGGTGAAGTTCGGAAAGCTTCCAGTTGGTGAGTGTGTGAAGGTGCTGCAGGAGTGGTGCACTCAGAGAGCATGGAAGCCCTGTGTTCTTTTCCATATAGTTTGCCTTATGCCTCCCTTCCATCTGCCTGTTCCTAAATTATATACTTTTATAATAAACTGGTAATATAGCAGGGTAACTGTTTCTCTAAGCTCTTTGAGCCACTCTAGCAAATTAATTGAATTCAAGGAGGAGGTTGTTGGAAGCTCTGGTTTATGGAGTCTGTAGTGGTAGGTCAGAAGCACCAATTAGTGCCTCTGAAGTGGAGGTATGGTGGGGAGGGATACATACAGTCTTGTAGGATTCGGTCCTTGACCTGTGGAATCTCATACTATCTCTAGGTGGATAGTGTCAAAAATAAGTTGAATTAGTAGAACTGCCAGCTGGTGTCAGAGAATTGTGGCGGTGTTGGATACCTTCAAACTGTAATCATTGTTAGAATCGTAATGAATAATTGAAACTATTGATTAGAACAGTCGATTATATTTGTTCTCTGTGGCCCTGAGGGTTAACCCTAGAACACATGAGTAGGATATTCAGACAGATATACTTGTGTTCTGTTTGATGAGAAATTTAACAAAATGGCCGAAAAGTGGAAGGAGCTCCTTGAAGGGTGGTGCGTTTCCTTTCTTTTCAGGAAGACGTTCTGGCATAATGACAATGAGTAAATACAAATGGCACAGAACTACCTTGTTATCAAATTCAGTAAACTTGTTGATATCTATTACATGCTAGATGCTGTACCAGGCTAAAAAAAAAAAAAAAGTGAAATATGTTCCCAGAATACTTTATGTTCTAATTGGGGATGGTAATGGTAGATTAGACATTTAAATAGATTAATTGAATGGACTCTGGAAAGTGATATGATAGAGGTTCAGAGTAGTGTAAGAACTTAGCAAAAGTTTTCTAAATGATGAATTTGTAATTACTCTAAATGACCGAAGAGCCACTTCTAATTTGTCTGTAATTTTTTTCTTTTGAAAAGGGAAATTTACCCAGTGATGAATGCCTCTTTTATTGTTTTTGTTGTTGTTTTATACAGAGGGAGAGAGAGTGGAGAGACAGAGAGAGAGAGAGAGCATCCTAGGCATGTGGGGCTCAGTCTCACAACCCTGAGATCATGACCTGAGCAGAAATCAAGAGTTAGATGCTTAAGCCATCCAGCACCCCAGAAGTTAGTGGTTTTTAAAGACAAAAGGGAATGCTTGAATATGTTATTTACAAAGAATTTGATTGGTGTTAATGGCAGAAAACTAATCTTGACTGAATATAATTGGTTGCTAAGGCGTTACTAATCAAAGTCTCTTATGGTAGCAAGTTGCAGGCTAAGTCCTTGGAGTATTTGCAGTTTGGCTCAGTTCAGAAGTTTATGGTTCTTACAGTGAGAACATGCATAAATCTCATCTCCTTAATGGTTTCATAGCTCCATTTTAAAAACCCTGGACATAAGTGACTCCATTGCATTTTACTTTTCTGCCTTTTGCTCAAGATCTTTCTCTGAAAACATCACTGATCAGCCATAGATTTATTTAGTCCTCCATCACTGGGATGGACCTATCCCTGGAATTCATGTCTCACATTGGGGGGAATTTTTAATTTTAATGAACGTTTCAAGGAGTCAGTGTTGTTACGGTTCAGGCCCCAGTGAGAAACAAGGAGGCAGGAAATGATTCTTAGGTAGTGTCCTCATAGGGGCTTCATTAAGCTACCTGGAGGTTCAGGTGAATCAGTGTATGGAGTAACCATAATCAGTTGCCTCTAGAGGTTTTGGATGAACTTTCTTAGCAAGGTGATAAGCATAAAAGAGCAATTAGCAATAATAATAGTCTAAAAACCTTGCAGACAATAAGCATTAATATATTAAGTTGTTAAGAATGTTTGATTATTAAGTATGTAAGTTCTCAGCAAATTTATCAGTTTTATAGAGCAGATCTGATTTGTCTATAAAACTATATCAATTGTTGGCAAGTCAACAAGGCCTGTACAAAATCACATTTTAACAAGGTCAAATCCAGCACCCAAAAATCGAGTCATCGTTGGCAACTCTTTTCATATTTTTCTCCCTTTGCTCCCATTTCTCTAGAGAAAACATCCGTGGAGTAACATTAGTTTCTCAAGGTGGGAATGGTTTCATTACCTGCTCTGTTTCCTTCTAGTCCCTCAGAGGGGTGTCTTATAAAAACCCAACAGCTAATTTCTCCAGCTCTTTGGGTCCATAAAATCCATCCTGATGAAAAGCATCTTACATGGTCATCTGTGCAAACATAAACTGTACACTTGGACAAGCTACAGCAAAGGTCACTATTTTCAGTAGGCACTTGATTAATAGTGCTATTGTTTGTGCTATCATTCTTAACTATGATCCTATTCCTGATGGTAACCAACTAAAGGGATTGAAATAATGTTCATGTCTTGGCATGTATCCTTCCTTAGCTAAGTTGTTATTATGTTTTATAGTTTTTAGTTCTTATGTTATTTTGCCACATTGATTAACATAAAAACAACATTCTTCTACTAGGACACAAGTGCCTCTTTGTTGGGACATTAAGATATCAAGTGTCCATCTGTTCTGTAGGACAACTTCTACCAGGCTATTAGTTTGCACGTATTACTATTCAGATGCTTGAAGGGGAGCATTAAAGGTGGTGACCACCATGGCTATGGATAGGGTTGCATGTCGCTTTTCCTGGTCTATTATTCCCATCCAAGGAAACAAGTCTTGGATAAAGGAAAGACCAAGGCCCCTTCTGTCTGCCATTAGATTACTGGATGGCATTCATCCAAAATTACAACCTTCCCAAATTTACCAAGTTCTTTTGAAGTGTTATGAAAGGGATCTCAGATTTGGTACATGAGCAATGCAAGGAAGAACTTTTCCAGTGGTGGTGTCTGGGGCGAGAACAACCTCACAAACACCCTTTCCATTTAATAGGAGGATGGAGTAAATATTGGTGCCACACACATAAAAATATCCAGAACCTTCTAGGGATAAGAGCTAAGTGGGTCTTGGGTGCCTGGGTGGCTCAGTCAGTTAAAGGCTGCCTTCGGCTCAGGTCATGATCCTGGGGTCCTGGGAACAAGTCCTGCATCGGGGTCCTTGCTCGGCAGTGGGTCTGCTGCTTTCTCTGCCCCTTCCCCTGCTTGTGTGCACTCTCTTTCTCTCTTGCAAAAATAAATAATCTTAAAAAAAAGGGGGAGGGGGTAAGTGGGTCTCTTTGCCCAGATTCTTATCAATTTCAGAGGAAGAAATATCATGACCCAAAATGTAATTTTCACAGAGTACATATAATCTCATTTACTAGAATTATGCAAGTGATTATGAGAGTGTTTTATATATTTTTAAAAATCTTTTTTTTTTTAAAGATTTTATTTATTTATTTGACAGAGAGAGAGATCACAAGTAGGCAGAGAGGCAGGCAGAGAGAGAGGGGAGCAGGCTCCCTGCAGAGCAGAAAGCCCAATGCAGGGGCTCAATCCCAGAACCCTGAGATCATGATCTGAGCCAAAGGCAGAGGCTTTAACCCACTGAGCCACCCAGGCGCCCTGAGAGTGTTTTATATTTTTATATACTTGAAGTAGTAAATGAGTTTGATTATTAGGAATCCGACACAGGCTAAGCTATGGCATGTTTCTAGGAAAAAGATAGCTGAAATTAAGTTTCCACTATTCTCCAGATTTTTCTTTTATCAGTTTCCCATATTGTTCCATTAGGGGAGGCACATTTGCTTCACACTATCCTGTTACATCAAAGAGTTCATTTTCCCATTGTAAGGACACATTTTGAGAAATCACACTGTGGTCGTGTAAACTCCAGTGTAGAATGAATTCATGACTGTCTGAAATTTTTTTTTTTTTTTTTTATTTGACAGACAGAAATCACAAGTAGGCAGAGAGGCAGGCAGAGAGAGAGGAGGGGAGCAGGCCCCCCGCTGAGCAGAGAGCCCGATGCGGGGCTCGATCCCAGGACCCTAGGATCATGACCTGAGCTGAAGGCAGAGGCCCAACCCACTGAGCCACCCAGGCGCCCTGAGAGTGTTTTATATTTTTATATACTTGAAGTAGTAAATGACTTTGATTATTAGGAATCCAACACAGGCTAAGCTATGGCATGTTTCTAGGAAAAAGATAGTTGAAATTAAGTTTCCACTATTCTCCAGATTTTTCTTTTATCAGTTTCCCATATTGTTCCATTAGGGGAGGCACATTTGCTTCACACTATCCTGTTACATCAAAGAGTTCATTTTCCCATTGTAAGGACACATTTTGAGAAATCACACTGTGGTCGTGTAAACTCCAGTGTAGAATGAATTCATGACTGTCTGAATTTTTTATAAGTGTGTGGTTACAAACATCCAGTGGAAGATAACCTAATGTTCTCCCAGTGCCATTTATATTTTCAAAACATAATGAAAGATTATTGGTCAATGTCCCAATGTGAATGAGAGGTATTCCCTTAATAAGCAAAGAGGAACCCAGTAGAAGGCAGTTATATCTAGGGTATGTTTTCCAGATAGAAGTTGGTGAGTATTTCAAATACACCAAAAAAAGAATCCGACATTTTTGCAGTTAAGTTTTTTTTTTCCCTCAAAATAGAGGTGAAGCTGTTAATTCAGCACCTCATGAGTGTGATTTGCTCTAGCATAAATCCAAGTGTCAGTTTGGTTTTCAGAATCAGGAAGTTTTTTCAGGGTAAGGACAAAGGGTTCTTATAACGCTTGACCATCAGCAATGAGGGTCACAAGAAAAAATAAAATGTTAACCCAGAGGCTAAAATTTATTCCTAATAACAGAGACCATTGTAGGACAAACTTAGAGAAAATCAGATATGTCGGCTAGTATGTGAGTTCCATGTAGGATAGAGTAATTAACAAGTGAGAGATTTAATCCATAGGGCACATAACCACTATGAAAGCAGCCAGTTCTTCCAGTACTATAGGATTTTACCTTCAATTAAGGGGTCCTAGTATGTGCAATGCAGCAAAAAGCATTACGATACTTCTTAGGACAAAAACAGCTCAAATAGTTAAATCCAGAATTCCTTCTTGACTAATTTCTTAAAGAATCTGAGGGGAAACCTATTGAAAGAATTCTTCATTTCGTGCAAAGTGGTCCTCAAGAAGGAGTTGAAGGATATATGTTACAAATGGTGTCATAGTGCTTTATAGAAAAGCAGATAAAGGAGCTTCCCCAATAAGATGATTCTGAAAAAGGGTTATAAAGAAAATAAGTTATCGGTTAAAACAAAAAAAAAAAGACCAGGATTCCTGGATGGCACAGTTGGTTATACGTCTGCCTCCTGCTCTGGTCATGATCTCAGGGTACTGGGATGGAACTCTACATTGGGCTCCCTGCTAAGCTTCACCCTCTTTCTTCTCCACTTCTCCCCCCTCATGCTTGTGCATGTGTGCACACGCTCTCTCTCAAATAAATAATACAAATCTTTTTTTAAAAAAAGGACGAGAAGGGGTGCCTGGGTGGCTCAGTCGTTAAGCGTCTGCCTTTGGCTCAGGTCATGATCCCAGGGTTCTGGGATCGAGCCCCGTGTCAGGCTCCCTGCTCTGCAGAAAGCCTGTTCTCCTTCTCCCACTCTCCATGCTTGTGTTCCCTCTCTTGTTGTGTCTCTCTGTCAAATAAATAAAATCTTTAAAAAAAATAAATAAAAATTAAAAAATAAAAAAGGACAAGGAAATACATAGGCCTGGTCTAGTGTTTTGGGAAAACTGTCTACTCGGATGTTGTGTGCCTCAACTCTGGGTCAGTTTGAGTGTTAGGTATGCAGTTGGTTTAATGTTTGGAGCTTAGATTAGAGGTCTGGAGCTTGTTTTTTTTTTTTTTTTTAAGATTTTATTTATTTATGTGACAGACGGAGATCATAGGCAGGCAGAGAGAGAGGGGGAAGCAGGCTCCCCGCTGAGCAGAGAGCCTGATGTGGGGCTCGATCCCAGGACCCTGGGATCATAACCTGAGCCGAAGGCAGAGGCTTTAACCCACTGAGCCACCCAGGCGCCCCCTGGAGCTTGTTTTAAATGATAAATATGAATCCAAGAATCAATACCTTTGAATTTAACTGTGCAAGGGTTGGTTAAGAGTGCCTGATAAGGTCTCTCTTTTGGGGATTGTAGGGTATCTTTGAAGATATGTCTTTTCTAGTAGACAGAATCTTCAGGTTATAGATCATGGCAGAGGAGGTCTTCATCTCCTGGGAGTATGGGTGCGTTTTTCTTTAAGGCCTTTAGTTGTTTTTTGTTTGTTTGTTTGTTTGTTTTTTTGCAGTATTCAAGTATTTCTCCTTTGACCAGTGTGGGCTCACAGGCCCCGGAGTCCAGTCTTGAAGTCTTCTAGTTACTGTTTCAAAAGGAGATAGTTTATGTTTCCCAAAGGTTGTGAGCCTTAGGTTTGATAACAGAAGTGGCAGAGTCTTAGGCCTGGGTAATTAAAAGTTTCTGTCATTTTGGCTAACTGTGTTTTAATTATGCCATTCATTCTTTCTATCAACCCTGATGATTGGGATGATAGGTGCAATGAAAATGCTGTAGCACAGGCCAGATTCTACAAACTGCCTTGATTATTTGTCCTATGAAATGAATTCCTTTATCACCATGTAATTCAGATGGAATTCCCCAGTTAGGTATGATTTTCTCTAATACCTTGGCTACTGCTAATGCAGCGGCTCTGTGACAAAGAAAGTCTTCCACCCAATGGGAGTATACACATACTATTACCATTACATATTTGTATGCTTGTTAGGGGAGTAGCTGGATGAAATCCCACTGCTAAACTTCACAGGGTCCTGAGAATAATGGGAAATGACCTATGGATCTATTAATCAGCTTCCCAGGGTTATGCTTATAAAAGAGGAGTGGTAAGTTTCCACTGTGGTTATATGAGATGGGTACCAAAAAAATTATTTTTCCCAGTGTGCCATTTTATCTGTATTCCAGTGGGTCATTTCATGGATAATGTTAAAAATCATTTTCTGTGGGTGATCAGGGAGGATTGACTGCCCATTTGGGCCATACCAAGGTTGAGTGTTTGGGATAAAATTTACAATATGATTCTGAGCCCTTTATTTCTTTAGTAGTAGCATTCTGTTGACTATCTTTCATTAATTGTTTTGGGTCCTTAGGGGACTTAAAAGGAGTTAAGGCTGACAGTAATTTTAATATGGAATGATTTTGTAAAGCTGAAGTTTTGTTTTGTTTTGTTCTGTTTTGTTTTTTTGCAGCTGTACCTTCCATATGATTGCCCTAATTTTTCTATTGGCTACAGAATGACCATGGATTTTCATTATAGCTAGAAGTTTGAGTACCTGAATTGACTCAAATAATTTTAACACTTAAGAACTATTTTTTTTAAAGATCTTATTTATTTATTTGACAGCGAGAGCAAGAAAGCACAAGCAGGGGGAGCAGTAGAAGTAGAAGGAGAAGCAGGATCCACATCTAGAGGGAGCCTGATGTGGGGTTTGATCCGAGGACCCTGGGATCATGACCTGAGCCTAAGGCAGACGCTTAGCCATCTGAGCTACCCAGGTGCCCCTTAAGAACTATTTTTAATTTGTTGCTCAATAGAGGGTAGAAATCCTCTTTGTTTTGGGGCACCTGGGTGGCTCAGTCAGTTAAACATCCATCTCTTAATTTCGACTCAGGTCATGATCTCAGGGTTGTGAGATTGAGCTCCACCTGGGACTCCCTGCTCAGCAGGGAGTCTGCTTGAGATTCTCTCTCTCCCTCTCCCTTTGCCCTGCCCCCCCCCAAATAAATAAAATCTTAAGGGGGAAAAAAAAAGTCCTGTCTGTTTTCAGAGCATATGGAATTGTATGTAATCCTGAAAGCATCTTGGCATCAGTGTACATGATGTACTTTATCTTTTGCTAAGAGGCAGGCCCACATTAAAGCAAAAAGTTCATCCTATTGGGCCAAGAAAGTCTCCAGTATGGGGTTTGCTTCAAAAAGTTCAGTAACTGAAATTATAGTATGCCCTGCCTGATATTTCTCCATTCTGTCTTTCAAATAGGAATCATCACTGAACCAAAATTAGTCAGCATTGTCCGTAGGAGTTTCTTAAAGATCCAGTTTAGGAGTTAGTAACTAGTCAGCCAGTCACTGTAATACAGTCATGAAGAGTCTTGCCAGAAGGGAGAAGAAAGTAGCTGGTTCAAGGAGTGGCACCTGGCAGTGGTGACATTTGGAAGTTAAAGTAGGATTTCATAAGAAGTAAATCTGCCTAGCAGACAGATGTTGAGTCTGGTGAGAGTTAAGGAGAGCTTCGACGGAATAAGGAACATAATCAGTACAAGAGTAGCCCACGACTAATTCTTCTGCCCTTTCCAGCAGGCTTGCAGTTGCTGCTATGGCTCTGCTACAAGGTGGCAGTAATATCCTAAGAGCTTCCGCTGGCTTCCGTGCCTTTGAGTTAAAACACCTAAGTCATCGCCTTTGCTTTCATAAACGAAAAGAAAAAAAGATAACTTAGAATTTGGATGTTTCAATGTCAGAGGGTCAAATAAGCTATGTTTTATTTCTTCAAATGCCTTCTGGCTTAGCTAAGTTCATGGAAGTGGCTCAGAGTGATTAGCATTAAGCAAGATATGGAAGGGTTGAGCAATAGCAGAAAAATTAGCGACCCAATTCTGGCAGTATCCAGCTAGTCCCTGGAACCTATGTAACTGTGATTCTTTTGCCATAGTAGGAGATTTTGCTTAGTTATGACTTTGCAACCAGTTATATTCATTCAAGATTAGTTTTCTCCTTCCAGTACCAATCGATATTTTTGTAAATGTGGATACAAGCATTCTTTTTTTGTCTTTAAAAAACTTGACTGGGGCACCTGGGTGGCTCAGTTGTTAGGCGTCTGCCTTTGGCTCAGGTCATGATCCCATGGTCCTGGGTTTGAGCCCCATGCTGGGCTCCCTGCTCAGTGGGGAGCCTGCTTCTCCCTCTCCCACTCCCCCTGGTTGTGTCCCTCTCTTGCTGTGTCTTTCTCTGTCCAATAAATAAATAAAATCTTTTTTTAAAAAAGTTTGGTTTATTCCTCTGAAGGGAGCACTATTTGGGTTGCTGCCCATAATTGTGTTCCCCACCCAGATTGCAATTCTGAGATACCCAAATAAAATACCTGTTTTTATTTTAGCTCTGCCTGCTTTTTTTGGTTGACATTTCTGGTGTCAGAAGAAATGGGATCCAAAGTGATGCAGTGCAGTGTATTCAGGCTAAGTCCTTGGGGTTTTTCCAGTTTGGCCAATTCAGAAGTTCATGGTTCCTCTAGTGAGGATGAGCATAGGGCCAATCTCCTTAATGGCCGCTTGGCTCCATTTTAAACCTCCCGCACATAATATGACTGCATTTCATTTCACTTTTCACAGGATCTCCTCTCTTTCCTTCAGATTGAATGATATCTGTTAGAGTACCTCAGCCCTCAGGGATTCTTTCGCTGTCATCTCTGTTTTCATGATAATTCCCTCTAGTACAGTTTTAAATGTGGATGTTCTGTTTTTCAGTAGATTCTTTATTATTGTTGCTGTCATCTAGTTCTAATCTGAGATTTCTCAATAATTATTTTTCTTTACGTTGTTGAGCATGGTTGTAATAACTCCTTTAAAATCCCTGTCTGCGGGGCACCTGGGTGGCTCAGTGGGTTAAAGCCACTGCTTTCGGCTCAGGTCATGATCCTGGGGTCCTGGGATCGAGCCCCACATCAGGCTCTCTGCTCAGCAGGAGGTCTGCTTCTCTTCCTCTCTCTCTCTCTCTGCCTGCTTCTCTGCCTACTTGTGATCTCTATCTGTCAAATAAATAAATAAAATCTTTAAAATAAAAAATCCCTGTCTGCTAGTTCCAATCTATTTCATCTTTGGGTCAGTTTCTTTTATGTCTTATCTCTAGAGAATAGGTCACGTGTTCCTCATTCTTCAAATGTCATGTAATTTTTTTTTACTATGTTATCCTGGCTTCTGTAAAACAATGATGTTGGGGCTCTAGAATCTTTTACATTCCTTTGAAGAATGTTGTTGTTGTTGTTGTTTTATTGAGATGTAACATTTTATAGTTTTATAGTTTTAGATGTACAACAGAATGATTTGACTTTTATAATATTTTATAGTTTTAGATGTACAACATAATGATTTGACTTACGTATGTATTGCTAAGTGATTACTACAATGAATTTAGTTAATATCTATCACCATATGTAGTTACAAATTTTTTTCATTGTGATGAGAAATTTTAAGATTTACTTTCTGAACAACTTTCAAATGTACAGTAGTGTATTGTTAACTATAGTCACTGTGCTGTACTTTACATCTCCAGGGCTTATTTATCTTACAACTTGAAATTTCTGCCTTTTGACCACCTTCACTGGTCACCACCCTCCACTCCCCACCTCTGGCAACCACCAGTCTGCTCTCTGTATCTGTGAGTTCATTGTTTGTTTGTTTGTTTGTTTTTAAAGATTTTAAGTTATCTCTACACCCAACATGGGGCTCAAAACCACAACCCCAAGATCAAGAGTTCCATATTTCACTGACTGAGCCAGCCAAGTGCCCCATTTGTTTTTAGAGCCACATGTAAGTGAAAGCATCCCCTATTTGTCCCTGTCTGACTTTTCACTTAACTGGATGCCTTCAAGTGCCATCTCTGTTGTTGCGAATGGCAAGACTTCCTTCATTTTTAATGGCTGAGTAATATTGCCATCTGTGTATTTGTGTGTATGTGTGTGTGTGTGTGTGTGTGTGTGAGAGAGAGAGAGAGAGAGAGAGAGAAATATTTTTGTTACTCATTCATCTCTTAGTGTACAGTTAGGTTGCTTCCATGTCTTCACTATTGTAGATAATGCCGCAGTGAACATGTGGGTGCAGATAATATTTTCAAAAGAGTGATTTCTTTTTCACTGGATGAATACACAGAAGTAGAATTGCTAGATTGTATGGTTGTTTTATTTTTAACTTTTTGAGGAACCTCCACACTGTTTCCTGTAGTGGCTGCACCAGTTTACATTTTCACCAGTAATGGACAAAGGTCTCCTTTCCCCCCCCCCAAAGGTCTCCTTTTCTCCATATCCTCGCCAATACTTGTTATTTGTATTTTAGGTAATAGCTATTCTGGTGTGAGGTTATATCTTCCTGTGGTTTTTATTTGCATTTCCTTGATGATTAATGATGGAATACCTTTTCATGTATCTGTTGGCCATTTGAATGTCTTCTTTGGGAAAACATCTCTTCAGATCCTGTGCTCATTTTTTACTGGATCTTTTTTTCTATTGAGTTGTATGAATCCTTTTTATAATTTGGATATTAAGACCCTATCACATACATGATTTCAGATCTTTTCTCCCATTCTGTAGGTTGCCTTTTCATTTTGTTGATAGTTTTTTTGGCTCTGTAGTATCTTCTTAGTTTGATGTTGTCCTCTTTTCTGCTGTTGCCTTTGGTGTCAAATCCAAAAAATCATTTCCAAGTCTAATGTCAAGGAAATTATCCCCCACCTTTTTTTTTCTTTTAGGTTTTTTATGGTTTCAGGTCTTACATTCAAGTCTCATCCATTTTGAGTTGATTTTTGTATATGGCATAAGCTAGTGGTCTGGTTTCATTCTTTTGTATGTGGCTGTCCAGTTCTCTCATCACAATTTATTGAAGAGACTATTCTTTTCCCATTGTATATTCTTGGCTCCTTTTTTATAAATTAATTGACCATACATACATGGGTTTATTGCTGGCCTCTCTGTTTTGTTCCATTAATGCATGTGTCTGTTCTAATACCAATAGCATACTCTTCTAATGGCTGGAGCTTTGTAATATGGTTTAAAATCAGGAAGTCTGATGCTTTCAGCTTTGTTCTTTCTCAAGATTGCTTTGCCTACTCAGGGTTCTGTGAAAAATGCCATTAGAATTTTCTTAGGGATTTCAGTGAATCTGTAGATTGCTTTGGGTAGTTTGAACGTTTTAATGGTATTCTTTCATTCTGTGAGCTTGTAATATCTTTTCATTTATTTGTGTCTTCAGTTTCTTTCATGATGTCTATTTTTTAGCATGTGGATCTTTCACATTCTTGGTTAAATTTGTTCCTAGGTATTGTATTCTTTTTGATGCAGTTGTAGGTGGGATTGTTTATCTAATTTTTCTTTCTGATAGTTAGTTATTAGTGTATAGAAACACAACTGATTTTTTTATATTGATTTTGTACCCTACAAGTTTACTGAATTTGTCTATTAGTTTACAGTTTTTTGATGGAGTCTTTAGGGTTTTCTGTATAAGATCGATCATCTGCAAATGTTAAGAAAGAAATTTTATTTCTTACTTTTCAGTTTGGATGCCTTTTATTTCTTTTTCTTGCCAAACTGCTCTAGCTAAGACTTCCAGTGCTATGTTGAATAAAAGTAGCAAGAGTAAGCATCCTTGTCTTGTTCCTGATCATAGAAGAAAATCTTTCAGTTCTTCACCATTGAATATGATGTTAGCTACAGGCCTCTCATATATTGCCTTTATTATATTGAGGTATGTTCCATCATATTTACTTTGTTGAAAGTTTTCCTTTTTGTCATGAATGGACATTTAATTTTGTCATATGGTTTTTCTGTATCTCTTGAGATGATAATATGATTTTTTCCCCCTTCATTTTGTTAAGGTTGTATATCACAAAGATTGAATTGTGAATACTGAACAATCCTTGCATCTCAGGGATAAATCCTACTTGATCATGATGTATCATCCTTTTATTTTTTTATTTATTTATTTTTTAAAAAAGATTTTATTTATTTATTTGACAGAGAGAAATCACAAGTAGGCAGAGAGGCAGGCAGAGAGAGAGGAGGTAGCAGGCTCCCTGCTCAGCAGAAAGCCCGATGTGGGGCTTGAACCCAGGACCTGGGATCATGACCTGAGCTGAAGGCAGCGGCTTAACCCACTGAGCCACCCAGGCGCCCCTGTAACATCCTTTTAATGTATTATTAAATCTGGTTTGCTAATACAGTAGTCCCTCCTTATCTGTTGTTTCATCTTCTTTGGTTTCATTTATCTGTGAGGTAAATTCATTTACCTAAGAGAGATGGAGAGCTCTCTCTGACTAGAATAAATAAATAAAATCTTTAACTAAAGATTATTCTAGAGAGAGAGAGAGAGAAAGCATGAGCGAGCACGAGTCAGGGTGGGGGGCAGAGGAAGAGAAAGAAGCAGACTCCCTGCAGATCAGAGAGCCCAATGAGGGGCTTGATCCCAAGACCCCAAGGTCATGACCTGAGCCGAAGGCAGTCATTTAACCAACTGAGCCACCCAGGTACCCCTAAATAAATAAATATATATTTTTTTAAAGTTGAGGTAAGTCTGTCATAGACCGCATATTGCTGGTATTATTTTATCCATTTATTTACTACATGTGTTTTGATTGGTGAATTTAGTCCATTTACATTTAAGGTGATTATTGATAGGTATGGACTTACTGCCATTTTGTTAATTTTTTTTTTTCTGTTTTTTAATTCCCTTTTTCCTTTCTTTTCTTGCTTTCTTTTTTTGGCGATTTGATGATTTTCTCTATTCTTTTCCTTTTTTTAAAAGATTATTTATTTGTTAGAGAAAGAGACCAAGTGAACATGAGTTGGGGAGGGGCCAAGGAAGAGAGAGAAGCAGAGTCCCCACTGAGCAGGGAGCCTGATGTGGGACTTTATCCAGGACCCTGGGATGATGACCTGAACTGAAGGCAGATGTGTAACTGACTGAGCCACTCAGGCACACCTCTTCTTTTCTTTTTATCTTTTGTACATCTACTATACTTTTGTGCTTTGTAGTTATCATGATGTCTACATAAAATATATTTGTAAATAAAGTCTATTTTAAGTTGATAACAACTTAAGTTTGAATTGATTTTAAAGTTCTATGTATTTACTTCCCACCCATGTTTTGTTTTTGATGTCTCAGTTTACATCTTTTTATCTTGTGTATCCATTAACAAATTATTGTAACTTTAGTTATTTTATTAATTTTATGCTTTAAGCTTTATACTAGATTCATAAATGATCCATCCACTACTATTACATTAGATTATTTAACTACTTATATATCTTTACCAGTGAGACTTATGCTTTCATATGTTTTCTTGTTACTAGTTAGTGCCTTTTAATTTCAGCTTAATAAATTCTCTGTAACATTTCATATAAGGCCAACTTAATGGTTATGGACTCCTTCAGTTTTTGCTTGTGTGGATAACTATCTCTTTTACATTTTTGTAGTACAGCATTGCTAGGTAGTGTGTTCTTAGTTGGCAGTTTTCCTGTCAGTGCTTTGAATAAATTGTGCTACTCTTCTCTGGCTTGCAAAGTTTCTGCTAAAAGATAGGCTTATAGTCTTATGGTGGTTTGCTTGTGCAAATTTGTTTCCTCTTGGTGCTTTTAACATTCTTTGTTTTTAACTTTTTGCCACTTAATTATAATGTGTCTCTATGTGGATCTCTTCAGGTTTATCTTATTTGGAGCATTCTGGGCTTCCTGGATCTGAATATCTGTTTCCTTCTCCCAAGTTGGGAAAAATTTCAGGCATTATTTCTTCAAATAAGTGTTCTGTCCCTTCCTTATAATGTGAACATTGGTCTACTTGATATTGTCCCCTAAGTCCCTTAAGCTGTCTTCACTATGTCTCATTTTTTTCCCCATTTCCCTTCCCTTCCCTTTTCTTTTTTCTTTTCTTTCTTTTCTTTTTCCCCCCTGATTGGATGAATTCCACTTCTCTGTTTTTGGATTTGCTCTTCCTTTCTTCTGCTTCATCTAGGCTGTTTTGAATCCCTGTGTTGAATTTTTCAGTTCATTTATTGTGTGCTTCAGCTCTATTAGTTCTGCTTGGCTCTTTTTTTTTTTTTTTTAAGATTTTATTTATTTATTTGACAGACAGAAATCACAAGTAGGCAGAGAGGCAGTCAGAGAGAGAGGAGGAAGCAGGCTCTCCGCTGAGCAGAGAGCCTGATGTGGGGCTCGATCCCAGGACCCTGGGATCATGACCGGAGCCAAAGGCAGAGGCTTTAACCCACTGAGCCACCCAGGCACCCCTGCTTGGCTCTTTCTTATATTTTCTGTCTTTGTTGAAATTCTCACTTTTTTCATGCATTATTTTCCTGATATCAGTGACCATCTTTATGACCATTATTATTAACTCTTTATCAGACAAAGAGTTAATTCTCTCTATTACATTAAGGCCTTTTTCTGAGGTTTTGTCTTATTCTTTCATCTGGAACATATTCCTGTTTCTTCATTTTCCTTGTCTCTCTTTGTTCAGGCAGAAGCTTTTTTTTTTTTTTTTTTTTAAAGATTTTATTTATTTATTTGTCAGAGAGAGAGAGGGAGAGAGAGCGAGCACAGGCAGACAGAATGGCAGGCAGAGGCAGAGGGAGAAGCAGGCTCCCCGCCGAGCAAGGAGCCCAACGTGGGACTCGATCCCAGGACACTGGGATCATGACCTGAGCCGAAGGCAGCCGCCCAACCAACTGAGCCACCCAGGCGTCCCCAGGCAGAAGCTTTTAAGCTATATAAATGTACTTCTTTCAAGTGAAGACTGGGAGATGGGCATTTCTATCTTTTCCTTCTGCACTGAGCCCTAGGGTGATAGCCAGTTAAGAACTCTGTTTGCTGCCATCCTGTTAAACCCATGAATATAATCCTCATTGGCCTCCAGAGCCACACGTTCAAGGGGCATTCCCTGGCCTGCTGCCACAAAATCCATGGCATCGGAGGTGTGCACAGGCTCTTTTTAAGAGATATTAGCATCCTAAAGTGAGGCAGAGGGAAAGCACAAGGATAGTGCTGGCTGACCTCCGTGGTCTCTGCAGAATCTTGCAGTTGCCTCTTGACATGTGATAAGTTAGAAGCCTATCCTTTAGGCCACAGCTATTAAGAAAAGCAATTAGGGCTATTCCAACAAAAAACGGGTATTATCTGCTGCCTCTGCCAGGCCCTCAGACTGGTTTATCTGCTGCCTCTGCTGGGTCTTGGGAGGTTAGCCACAGTGAGTCTGTGCAAGCAATGTTTAAGAACCATATCATAATTCACTATATCCTTGTGGAGCTTTTGGGTGCAAGCCCCATTGGCTTTCAGAACTAGATGTTTTGGAGGCCCATGTCTCCTATTGTAGAAGTTGGGATGCTAGATAAGGAATTCAAACTCATTGCTCTTTAGGGAGAAGCTGGAAATTTCCTCCTACTTATGTGCCACCATGCCAGGATTGGGGTTTATGTTGAGATTGTTTCTCAACTTCTTTTACCCTTTGTGATGAATTTTAGCAGTACTGAACTGTGTCACCTGTGGTCATCCTGAGGCTAATAGCCATTAAAAAAAAATGGGAAACCAGTGTACCATTCCCTTATTTCAAGGATTGACTTCCATCCATAATCTGCTTGCTTACTTTGCACTACCTTCGAGCAATTATTTTTTGTATTTTGTCCAATGTTTATAGTTGTATCTAGGGGTATGGTCTGTCTGATAGGAGCATACTCAATTATATTTAAAAATCTTTTAATTAAATTTTTTTTTTTTTAAGAGAGAGACTGAGCAGTGGGAGAAAGGCAGAGGGAGAAGGATAGAAAATCTTAAGCAAGCTCTGTGCCTAGCTCCGGGCCTAACTCAGGACTTAGTCTTACAACCCTGAGATCATGACCTGAGACAAAATCAAGAGTTGGACAATTATCCAACTTAGCCACCCACACACCCCTAAAAATCTTTTATCCTTAATTTAAAAATTGTATTTTCCATATTAATAAATATCTTAACAGTTATCCACATTAATTACTAGTATTTATTAATCATTAGTAATTAGTAGTAACTAAAAATAATAATATTAATAACTAATCATGATTGATATACTTAGTATCAGTATTGACATATAATTTTAGGCTAGTTAACTGTATTTATTTTATACTTGCCTGTTTTACTAAGATCTATCTTTCCATTCTTTTTCATTTTTTAAGGACTCTAGTAATACCCATATTGCTGTTTGTCAGCCTTTTATATTTGCAACTATTTATGATCCTGTTTAACTTTATCTTCATTTTTGCTTTATTTTCTATACTTTTCTCATTCTGTCCTCTGTGTGACTTAGTATACTTTTTGGCCATATCTCTGTCTTTCTTGGGCACCTTATAACTTATAACACATCTGAGATAATTCTACTTTTTTAAAGTTTTCCTGGATATGATTAGTTTTTTATATTACTTTTTTGTTGTTGTCCATATCCATTCTAAGTTTTTGAATTTCTGATTCGTGATGTTCTTTCCTGTCTATCATTCTTATTTAATTATATTTACTTTATATTACAGTATTTTGTTATAATTTTCCCATTTCTTTGCTGGGGATAAGTTGTTTCATTGTGTTTTCAACTCCTGTAAAGTTTTGATTTTCATTTTATGGTTTTGTTTTTGGTTTTGTTTTTATTTGTTTTACTTATAGTAACTTGAATCATTGATTGAGTCTCCTGAGGTGTTCTCTTAGTATTTCCATACTCAAGGAAGGGCCTTTTCCCTCTGGAAGCAACACTCCAGATGAAATTTTATGGCTTTCCTTTTCATCATTAATGGTGTTTCACTACCACTAGGAGCACATTGCACTTTTCACCCTCTGTGGAGCCTCAGACAGATTCATTGCTTAGATGTCTCTGGAATGCTCTGCTGACATCTGGTGTTTATTTACCTACTTAAAGAAAATAGAATTGTGTAGTTTCTTTGTTTTCTAGTTGTACTGTAAGCATGGATAATTGGTGAATGTTAAGAATAGTTGAAAAGAATTCCTTGTATTTAAATACATGAATCCATTTTTCATGTAAATATTCTATATTACTACTCACTTCGCCCTTACTATATCATCCCATGAGTAGGATCTTCTTTGAAAATAATGAAGGGATAGAAGAGGCAAAATTGTGAAACAAAAATATATGTAAGTTACACTATCCTACTTTACAAATACTTGTATTCACAACATCCCCACAAAGGCCAGAATACCCCATTTTCAAATGCCATACTTGGTATTTATCACAAACACGTTAGATACAGGAAGCCCTACGGTGAGTTACTAGGTGCCTTGGTTAACCTAGAGGAAACTTCGCTGGGAGGAAACTTTGCTGACATAGTATTTAACATTGTTTCCTTTTTTTGATGCTCTGGAAGTTTTACATCTGGGAGGAATATATCACAGTAAAATTATAGGTGTATTTCTTTTGAGTAGTAGGGGGAATGCTACTTGAAAAGAAAACTTGAACAAAGCTATGAAAGAGGATGTGTAGATGTTGAAGATTTGGAAGTCAGTTCCTATGTATTTCTTGCTGAAATTGTACACACCATAGGACGTACAGGTACACTAGTTTGAATACTAGCCTTTATTCATCTTCAGGTTCTATTTCCTAGACGAAACGATCCAGAGTCTTTACTTCAGCTTCTGTCCACTCATCTAAAGTCTGGGTCATCCAAAGATAATCTTGGGATGGGGGGGTTTGGCATCTCTTCCTGTCACTTCATTCATATATATGAGATTTCTTTGACTTGGATGTTCACTGTTTTCTCCTCACTTGTTCATTGTTTGTCTCTCACACTATCCTTAGGTGTGTGTAACTGTGTGTGCATACTTCTCTGTGGGCTTACATGTGATTGTGTATGTGTGTGTATGTATAGGATTTCTGTTTGTTTATAGGTCTCAGGACTGATTTTGTCCTAGCCTGAATACATGCCTTTTTATTATAGTTGGACCAGTTTTGAGTTTGGGTTTTTTTTTTTTAATTTAAAAAATTTTTTTATAAACGTATAATGTATTTTTATCCCCAGGGGTACAGGTCTGTGAATCGCCAGGTTTACACACTTCACAGCACTCACCATAGCACATACATTCCCCAATGTCCATATCCCCACGACCCTCTCCCGAACCCCCTCCCCCCAGCAACCCTCAGTCTGTTTTTTGAGATTGGGTCTTTTATGGTTTTTCTCCCTCCCAATCCCATCTTCTTTCATTTTTTCTTTTCCTACCCCCGAAACCCCCGTGTTGCATCTCCACTTCCTCATATCAGGTAGATCATATGATAATTGTCTTTCTCCAATTGACTTATTTCACTAAGCATAATACCCTCTAGTTCCAGCCACATTGTCGCAAGTGGCAAGATTTCATTTCTTTTGATGGCTGGGTAGTATTCCATTGTATATATATACCACCTCTTCTTTATCCATTCACCTGTTGATGGACATCTAGGTTCTTTCCATAGTTTGTCTATTGTGGACATTGCTGCTATAAACATTCAGGTGCACGTGCCCCTTCAGAGCACCACGTTGTATCGTTAGGGTATAACCTAATAGTGCAATTGCTGGGTCATAGGGAAGCTCTATTTTCAGTTTTTTGAGGAACCTCCACACTGTTTTCCAGAGTGGTTGCACCAGCTTGCATTCCCACCAACAGTGTAGGAGGGTTCCGCTTTCTCCACATCCTCACCAGCATCTGTCATTTCCTGACTTGTTAATTTTAGCCATTCTGACTGGTGTGAGGTGGTATCTCATTGTGGTTTTGATTTGTATTTCCCTGATGCTGAGTGATGTGGAGCATTTTTTCATGTGTCTGTTGGCCACCTGGATATCTTCTTTGCAGAAATGTCTGTTCATGTCCTCTGCCCATTTCTTGATTGGGTTATTTGTTCTTTGGGTGTTGAGTTTGTTAAGCTCTTTATAGATTTTGGATACTAGCCCTTTATCTGATATGTTGTTTGCAAATATCTTCTCCCATTCTGTCAGTTGTCTTTTGGTTTTGTTAACTGTTTCCGTTGCTGTGCAAAAGCTTTTGATCTTGATGAAATCCCAATAGTTCATTTTTGCTCTTGCTTCTGTTGCCTTTGGTGATGTTCCTAGGAAGAATTTGCTGTGGCTGAGATAAAAGAGGTTGCTGCCTGTGTTCTCCTCAAGGATTTTGATGGATTCCTTTCTCACATTAAGGTCCTTCATCCATTTTGAGTCTACTTTTATGTGTGGTGTAAGGAAATGGTCCAATTTCATTATTCTGCATATGGCTGTCCAATTTTCCCAGCACCATTTGTTGAAGAGGTTGTCTTTTTTCCATTGGACATTCTTTCCTGCTTTGTCAAAGATTAGTTGACCATAGAGTTGAGGGTCTATTTCTGGGCGCTCTATTCTGTTCCATTGATCTATGTGTCTGTTTTTGTGCCAGTACCATGCTGTCTTGAGGATGACAGCTTTGTAATAGATCTTGAAGTCCGGAATTGTGATGCCACCAACTTTGGCTTTCTTTTTCATCATTCCTCTGGCTATTCAAGGTCTTTTTGGGTTCCATATGAATTCTAGGATTATATGTTCCATTTCTTTGAAAAAAAAAGGATGGGATTTTGATAGGGATTGCATTAAATGTGTAGATTGCTTTATGCAGCATAGACATTTTCACAATATTTGTTCTTCCAATCCATGAACACAGAACATTTTTCTATTCCTTTGTGTCTTTCTCCATTTCTTTCATGAGTACTTTATAGTTTTCTGAGTAGAGATTCTTTGTCTCTTTGGTTAGGTTTATTCCTAGGTATCTTATGGTTTTGGGTGCAATTGGAAATGGGATGGACTCCTTAATTTCTCTTTCTTCTGTCTTGTTGTTGGTGTAGAGAAATGCAACTGATTTCTGTGCATTGATTTTATATCCTGACACTTTACTGAATTTCTGTACAAGTTCTAGCAGATTTGGAGTGGAGTCTTTCGGGTTTTCCACATATAGTATCATATCATCTGCAAAGGGTGATAGTTTGACTTCTTCTTTGACAATTTGGATGCCTGTAATTTCTTTTTGTTGTCTGATTGCTGAGGCTAGGACTTCTAGTAGTATGTTGAATAGCAGTGGTGATAATGGACATCCCTGCCGTGTTCCTGACCTTAGTGGAAAATTCTCAGTTTTTCTCCATTGAGAATGATATTTGCAGTGGGTTTTTCATAGATGACTTTGATAATATTGAAGTATGTGTCCTCTATCCCTACACTGTGAAGAGTTTTAATCAGGAAGGGATGCTGTACTTTGTCAAATGCTTTTCAGCATCTATTGAGAGTATCATATGGTTCTTGTTCTTTCTTTTATTAATGTATTGTATCACATTGATTGATTTGCAGATGTTGAACCAAGCTTGCAGCCCTGGAATAAATCCTACTTGGTCGTGATGAATAATCCTTATAATGTACTGTTGGATCCTATTGGCTAGTATTTTGGTGAGAATTTTTGCATCTGTGTTCATCAAGGATCTTGATCTTGATCTGTAATTCTCTTTTTTGATGGGATGCTTGTCTGGTTTGGGGATCTAGGTAATGCTGGCCTCATAAAATAAGTTTGGAAGTTTTCCTTCCATTTCTATTTTTTGGACGTTTCAGGAGAATAGGAATTAATTCTTCTTTAAATGTTTGGTACAATTCCCCTGGGAAGCCGTCTGGCCCTGGGCTCTTGTTTGTTGGGAGGTTTTTGATGACTGTTTCAATCTCCTTACTGATTATGGGTCTGTTCAGGTTTTCTATTTCTTCCTGGTTCAGTTGTGGTAGTTTATATGTCTCTAGGAATGCATCCATTTCTTCCAGATTGTCAAATTTGTTGGCATAGAGTTGCTCATAGGATGTTCTTATAATTGTTTGTATTTCTTTGGTGTTGGTTGTGATCTCTCCTCTTTCATTCATGACTTTATTTATTTGGGTCCTTTCTCTTTTCTTTTTGATAAGTCTGGCCAGGGGTTTATCAGTCTTATTAATTCTTTCAAAGAACCAGCTCCTAGTTTCGTTGATTTGTTCAATTGTTTTTTTTAGTTTCTATTTCATTGATTTCTGCTCTGATCTTTATGATTTCTCTTCTCCTGCTGGGTTTAGGCTTCCTTTGTTCTTTCTCCAGCTCCTTTAGGTGTAGGGTTAGGTTGTGTACTTGAGACCTTTCTTGTTTCTTGAGAAAGGCTTGTCTCACTATATATTTTCCTCTTGGGATGTCCTTTGCTGTGTCCCAGAGATTTTGAACTATTGTGTCTCCATTATCATTTGTTTCCATGAATTTTTTCAATTCTTCTTTAATTTCCTGGTTGACCCATTCATTCTTTAGAAGGATGCTCTTTAGTCTCCATGTATTTGGATTCCTTCCAAATTTCCTCTTGTGATTGAGTTCTAACTTCAGAGCATAGTGGTCTGAAAATATGCAGGGAATGATCCCAATCTTGATACCGGTGGAGACCTGATTTATGACCCAGGATGTGATCTATTCTGGAGAATGTTCCATGTGCACTAGAGAAGAATGTGTATTCTCTTATTTGGGGATGGAATGTTCTGAATATATCTGTGATGTCCATTTGGTCCAATGTGTCATTTAAGGCCTTTATTTCCTTGTTGATCTTTTGCTTGGATGATCTGTCCATTTCAAATGAAGGGAGTGTTAAAGTCCCCTACTATTATTGTATTATTGTTGATGTGTTTCTTTGATTTTGTTATTAATTGGTTTATATAGTTGGCTGCTCCCATGTTAGGGGCATAGTTATTTAGAATTGTTAGGTCTTCTGTTGACAAACACTTTGAGTATGATATAATGTCCTTCCTCATCTCTTATTACAGTCTTTGGCTTAAAATCTAATTGATCTGATATAAGGATTGCCACCCCAGCTTTCTTTGATGTCCATTAGCATGGTAAATTGTTTTCCACCCTCTCACTTTAAATCTGGAGGTGTCTTCGCGTCTAAGATGAGTTTCTTGTAGGCAGCATATTGATGGGTTTTGGTTTTTTATCCATTCTGATACCCTTTGTCTTTTGATTGGGGCATTTAGCCCATTTACATTCAGGGTAACTATTGAGAGATATGAATTTAGTGCCATTGTATTGCCTGTAAGGTGACTGTTACTGTATATTGTTTCTGTTCCTTTCTGATCTACTACTTTTAGGCTCTCTCTTTGATTAGAGGACCCCTTTCAATATTTCCTGTAGAGCTGGTTTGGTGTTTGCAAATTCTTTCAGTTTTTGTTTGTCCTGGAAGCTTTTTATCTCTCCTTCTATTTTCTTTTTCTTTTTTTTTTTTTTTTTTTAAGATTTTATTTATTTGACAGAGAGAGAGAGAGAGAGATCACAAGTAGGCAGAGGGGCAGGCAGAGAGAGAGGGAAGCAGGCTCCCTGCTGAGCAGACAGCCCGATGCGGGGCTCAATCCCAGGACCCTGAGATCATGACCTGAGCCAAAGGCAGAGGCTTTAACCCACTGAGCCACCCAGGCGCTCCTCTCCTTCTGTTTTCAATTAAAGCCTATCTGGATATAGTATTCTTGGCTGCATATTTTTCTCGTTTAGTGCTCTGAATATATCATGCCAGGTCTCTGTGGATAAGTCTGCTGCCAATCTAATATTTTTACCCTTGTATGTTACAAACTTCTTTTCCCAGGCTCCTTTCAGGATTTTCTCTTTTTTGCTAAGACTTGTAAATTTTACTATCAGGTCATGGGGTGTGGACCTATTTTTATTGATTTTGAGGGGCATTCTTTGCATCTCCTGGATTTTGATATTTGTTCCCTTTCCCATATTAGGGAAATTTTCTACAATAATTCTCTCCAATATACCTTCTGCTCCCCTTTCTCTTTCTTCTTCTTATGGAATCCCAATTATTCTAATGTTGTGTTGTCTTATGGTGTCACTTGTCTCAACGAATTCTCTCCTCGTGGTCCATTATTTGTTTGTCTCTCTTTTGCTCAGCTTGTTTATTCTCTGTCATTTGGTCTTCTATGTCACTAATTCTTTCTTCTGCCTCATTTATCCGAGCAGTAAGAGCTTCCATTTTTTATTGCACCTCATTAATAGCTTTTTTGATTTCACCTTGGTTAGATTTTAGTTCTTTTATTTCTCCAGAAAGGGCTTTTATATCTCCAGAGAGGGTTTCTCTAATATCTTCCATGCCTTTTTTCGAGCCTGGCTAGAACCTTGAGAATCATCATTCTGAACTCTAGATCTGTCATATTACCAATGTCCATATTGATTAGTTCTCTAGCCTTTGGTACTGCCTCTTGTTCTTTTTTTTTTTTTTTAAAGATTTTATTTATTTATTTGTCAGAGAGAGAGAGAGAGAGAGAGAACGAGCACAGGCAGACAGAGTGAGAAGCAGGCTCCCCACAGAACAAGGGGCCCGATGTGGGACTCGATCCCAGGATGCTGGGATCATGACCTGAGCCGAAGGCAGCTGCTTAACCAACTGAGCCACCCAGGCATCCCCCCCTTTTTTTTTTTGTGGCGAGTTTTTCTGCCTTGTCATTTTGTCCAGATAAGAATGTATAAAGGAGCAAATAAAATGTTAAAAAGGTGGCAAAGACCCCAGGAAAATGTGCTTTAACCAATTGAGAAGAAACCCCAAATCGTGGGAGGGAGAAAGGGGATAAAAAAGAATTTAAAAAAAAAAAAAAAACAAGAAAGAAAGAAAAGAAAACAAGCAAAGAAAAAATATTTTAAAAAGAAAAAAATATATATATGTATATATTAGAATGGCAACTAGAACAAGGTCACTCACTCAATTTTGGGAGTATTTTGGTCTCGTAGTAGGAACTACCTCCCAAAATTTTAAAGGATGAAAAACATATATAAGGGTAGGCACAATGAAGAGATGGAATAAGCCTATAAAGATGAAAAAAATTTTTTTTAATTTCTAAAGAATGAGTTGATAAAGGAAATTGGTTGGGAGAATAAAGAAAAAGAAAGTGGAGAGAATTTGCTCGGGCTGGAGACAAGAACAAGCCTGGAGCTAGATTTAGGGTATATTTTGATCTATTAGGAGAAGTTGTACCCCAAATTTTTAAGAAGAAAAAACCCTATGTGTATACAAAAAATATAGTAAGATACAGTAGATGATAAAATATGACTATAATAATAAAGGTTAAAGAAAAGATTATTATTTTTTTTTGTAAGGTATTGTTAAGATAAACTAGTTAAAAAATGTTAAAAGAGGAAAGGGTAAGAGTTAAAAAAAAATTCACAGAAGAAAAAGGAAAAAATATATTAACTGGAAGACCAAAGAATCCGGGCGCCTGGGTGGCTCAGTGGATTAAGCCGCTGCCTTCGGCTCAGGTCATGATCTCGGGGTCCAGGGATCGAGTCCCGCATCGGGCTCTCTGCTCAGCAGGGAGCCTGCTTCCCTTCCTCTCTCTCTACCTGCCTCTCTGCCTACTTGTGATCTCTGTCTGTCAGATAAATAAATAAAATCTTTAAAAAAAAAAAAAAAAGACCAAAGAATCCTGGGGAGAAAGCCATGAATTCCTTGCTTTGCTTTCTTCTCCTCTGGAATTCCGCTGTTCTTCTTGGTAAGTGAAGTTGGTCTTGACTGGGTTTCTTGTTGATCTTCTGGGGAGGGGCCTGTTGTAGTGATTCTCAAGTGTCTTTGCCGCAGGCGGAATTGTACCGCCCTTATCAGGGGCCAGGCTAAGTAATCCACTTGGATTTGCTTTCAGGAGCTTTTGTTCCCTGAAGGCTTTCCTTAGAGTTCCAGAGGATGGGAATTACAATGGCGGCCTCCCAGTCTCCAGCCCAGAGAAGCCGAGAGCCTGCGGCCTCGCTCCTCAGTGCACCCCCAGAGAAGAGCGCTCAATCCCTCCCATCTCTCTGGCCTCTGGCTGTGCCTGGAGAAAAGTGCTCATTCACTGGCGCTTGGAGAAAAGCGCTCAGTCACTCTGTCTCCCTGGTCTCTAGCCTCGCTCCGAGCTCACCCAGCCTGTGCCCAGTTCAAGGTAACCCTGAGCTGAAAGCTCACTCCTCGGTTCTCTCTTTGTAGCTGGCTTCCCCGCTCTAATATCTGTGAGCTCTGCAACACTCAGACACCCCCGGTCCTTCTGTGACCCTGCGGGACCTGGGGCTATGCTGACCCCGCATAGGCTTCACCTCGGTTTAGCCTCTGGAGCGATGTCCCTCAGTGGAACAGACTTTTAAAAGTCCTGATTTTGTGCTCCGTTGCTCCGCCGCTTGCCGGGAGCCGGCCCCTCCCCCCGCGGTCTATCTTCCCATCGCTTTGGATTCCCTTTTCCGCCAGTCCTACCTTTCAGAAAGTGATCGATTTTCTGTTTCTAGAATTGTTGTTGTTCTTCTCTTTGATTTCCCGTTGGATTTGTAGGTGTTAGCAATGGTTAGATAAGCTATCTAGCTGATTTCCCGCTACCTGATGTCGTCTCAGCCTGCTACTTCTCCGCCATCTTGACTCCTCCCCCCAGTTTTGAGTTTTATGTAAAAGTTTGGGAGGTCTTATTAAATCACCAAAAAAGCCACAGGACTAAAATTTTGAAGCCTTGAGTTATAGTCCTGGCTCATTTACTAACTTTATAAACTTGGGCAATTTACGTCCTCAGTAAGGAATTGTTTTTCCCAAGTGGGAGGGTTGGAAGGGATTAGTTCAGGGGACTCTGTGAATGCTGACATTGTGAGGATTCTGAAGATTCTCCCATGGCATTTCTGAGCCAGAAATGACAGTTGTAACATAGGCAGGAGGAATGATCTCTGAACCCCTCATCCCTCCCCTCATTTTCTACCCCATCTGCTGCTTCTGACTCACATTGGTCCCCTTTTCTCTCTTCTCCATGTTCTTATCTTATGCCTGATTTTCCATATTCAGTGTATTTCTGAAGAAAGACCCTGTGATTAGCAAAGTAATAAAGGATTCAGCTTATCACTGGGCTGCCGGATGAAACAGTATTTCTCCAGGTATGAGTTTTCTGAGTCAACGTGGGTAGGTAATCTCTGTCTTGTCCCCTGTTGTTGCCACTTTACACTTTGGAGCTTAGCCATGCTTACCACTAGTCTGAACCTCTCCAATCTCCATTTTGGGGCCACTGGCCTTGAAATGTCCTGAGCCCCACAGAAATGTACTCATTGGCTGCCTCATCCTTCTTTATGTGGGTCCACAAATGGTTAAGGGTTTAAGAGCATGAGCTCAGGAACCAGAAAGCCTGGGTATGAATCAAAGCTTTGCTTTGTGACCTTGGATAAGTTCCATAATCTCTCTGACCTTTAATTTCCTCATCTAGATGCAGGTGTTAGATAAAATGCTTATTGTGGGGGCGCCTGGGTGGCTCAGTGGGTTAAGCCACTGCCTTCGGCTCAGGTCATGATCCCAGGTCCTGGGTTCAAGCCCCACATCGGGCTTTCTGCTCAGCAGGGAGCCTGCTTCCTCCTCTCTCTCTGCCTGCCTCTCTGCTTACTTGTGATTTCTCTCTGTCAAATAAATAAATAAAATCTTTAAAAAAAAAATGCTTATTGTGTCTTTACTTCAGAGCAGGCCTGGGAATACAGAGTTCCTAGGCTGACTTGAAGGTTGCCCACCTAGCTAACCGTGTCTGGTTTTTTTACGTGCCACGTTTTTTACGTGCTACGTTTCTGATTACAGTATTGGAGGCTTCTTTGAGCCTCATTTGGATTATTTTTTGGTAAGGGCAAATGTTATTCCCGTGAGCTGTGTTTCAAGTGGCAGGAGAAAGTCAGAGCTCTCATGGGAGGTTTGTCTTCTAGTTCAGGCGGCCTCTAAATTACAAAGATAAATCTTTGCGGACGCTTTTAAAATCACACGCAGAAAAGGAAAAGCCTTTACCTCCTTCTAATGTGATGCTGTCTCCTCCAGGCACATCTGAAATTGAGATGAATTCTTGGGATGGAAAGTAATAAAGACAGAACCACACAGGGTCCTTTCCCCCACCTGTAGGTCCTTTTGTGCTAGGTTCCTCTGCCTCTCTGGAGTGAGACCTCACTCCTCTGTGACAGGGGGAGCATTTGAGTCTATTCACTTTGAGCTCCAGTACTTTAGCCCAGCACAATTCCCTGGTGTGGCTGAGCCAAACAGAAGGAGAAGACAGATATTTTATCCTTTTGGAAAGACAACCTGAATTAGCAATCTAAACAACAAATGTTTGTTAGCACCTTTCGTGCGCTGTTTACTCTCCTGGGAACTAGGGCTAGGGAAACAAAGGGAAATACCAGTCCCCATAGAGAGACCATAGGGTTTTTTTTGGGGAGACACACATATGAACAACTACTTTCTAAATAATTGAATAAGTGCTATAAAGAAAGTATGTATGCAGTGGTCCTGGGACCCAGTGAACAGATGTACAACCTGAGCATTCAGAGAAGACTTTGTGAAGAGCTAGGTCTAAACTAAAATTGTTCCTTTAAATCTGACCCTTCATAAGGAGATGTCCCTAGGATCAAAGTCTTCTCACTACTGCTATAATATAATCTGAGGGCAGCTGTCTCTGTAGTCGGAATGGACCCACCAGTTAGGAGAGTTTTGGGAACTGTGTGCTTGATGCTTCAGGAACAGCTTTCCCAGAGGTAACCACATAGACCTTGAAAGCAAAAGCCAGCCTTGTCCTGTGGATAATCCCCTTTTGTGATTCTACTCTGAACTTTTTCTGACTTGACCAGGCCTCAGATGTAATGTTTTCTAAGAGTGGCATGTATTCCTTTTTAGTCATCTTTCTTTTCAGACCCCACTTTCTTTGTTGAGTTTTCTTTTTTTTTTTTTTTTAAGATTTTTATTTATTTATTTGACAGAGAGAAATCACAAGTAGGCAGAGAGGCAGGCAGAGAGAAAGAGGAGGAAGCAGGCTCCCTGCTGAGCAGAAAGCCCAATGCGGGGCTCGAACCCAGGACCTGGGATCATGACCTGAGCCGAAGGCAGCGGCTCAACCCACTGAGCCACCCAGGCGCCCCCTTTGTTGAGTTTTCTATCTTCATCACTGACAAATACATGAATTGGTAGTTTGTCCTGTGAATGCAAAACTTAGTTCCTGTATCTGCCCTTCCTGCCTTGGTTCTGCTCTCAAATGCCTGTCTGCTCATGTCCATCCTGAAGGGGTGAGATGACCTATATAGGACTGTGATGATTTTCTTTTTCTCATACCACATCCTTAATTATAGTGTGTGGGAAAACAACTATTTTTTGTGCTTCTTCACTAGTTAAGTCTAAGACCTGTATAGTCACTTTCACTTAAACTTCACAAGGATTTGACAATGAGCCTTTGGAGCCTGATGAGACAGGGCATTATGTGGCCATATTCATGAGTTATGTAAGTATGGTCAAGACTGTATTGCTCCATAGGCACACCAAGCCTAGCCTGGAAGGGTCCCCACTGAATCAAAGTATTGAGGGTTTGAATCCAGGAGTTTATATTTTTAGAAACACCCCAGGAGAGTCTAATGATCAACCTGGTATAGGAGCAGCTATCACTTAGTGGTTAGAAGTAGAGGGAGATAGAGGGAAAGGGAGGAGTCACAGAATCACCTGGAGGACTTTCCATATTATACAGCACCTCCATAGGTTGTCAGTTTCTCCATTAAAGAGTAAAGACCCAGAACCATTTGTTTTGCCAGTGAGGTGTGATTTCCTCCTCTGGACTAATACTAATTTTTTAGTCCTTAAAATAATTATTTGATTTTTTTAAAGATTTTATTTATTTATTTATTTATTTATTTATTTATTTGAGAGAGAGGGAGAGAGAGAGAGCACACAAGTGGTGGGAAGAGCAGGGGGGAGGGAGAGGGGAGGGAAAGAATCTCAAGCAGACTCAGCATACTGAGCATAGAGCCCAACGTAGGGCTTGATTCCATGACCCTGACCATGACCTGAGTGGAAATCAAGAGTTGAACAGTTAACTGACTAAGTGACCCAGGCACCCCAATAATTATTTCATTTTTAAGCCAGTTTTTAAAATAAGCAATGAGGGAAAAAAGCCTCAAGATTTTTATATACTTACACTAGGCATTTTTCTACTGTCTTTTTTAAGCCAAAATTATATCAGGTAATACTTAGATATCTGTTTTTGCACTACTTTAGAGATTTCAAAATTTCAAAGAGAATTTTGCTCATAAGTGGTCATTGCTTCAAAGAGGAAAGATTTCTGACTCATTCTTATACATTCCTTTTGAAAAAAAAAAAAAAGACTGGCAATACTGAAATTCTTTCATACTTCTTTGCCCAATTTGAGGTTGGTACACTATGAAGATCCACTCTCTTCTTTCAAAGATAGCATCATTTATGAGCAAAAAAATAAAAACAAAACAGAAAAACCCAAACCTGATTTGGACAAGGAATTTTCTTTATTTTTAAGCATTAAAAAAAAATACAGTGACATTTCTTAATCAGTGTGAGACCTCAACTGATTTGGATAAGGAGTTTTCTTTCAGGAATTTTTTGAGCATGACCATTTGTTTTCTTTGTTGCAATATGTGATAACAATTTAGAAAATGGGCATGGGTAGTCTACTTTAGTATAATGAGCAATAGTCACATGTGTAAATTTCCTGTTGTCTCCAAGACAAAGTAGAAAAAAGTCTTTAATTATCAAATGAGTGTAGGGAATTTTATACCTCTTTAACTGTTCTGTTTCCAGGACACTTTTTACTAGTTTTTTTTGAGGTATAGATTTATGGTTTTTCATCAAACTTTTGAAGTTTTTGTCCATTACTTCTTCAATTACTCCTCTTTTTTTATTTTTAAAGATTTTATTTATTTGTGAGAGAGAGAGTGCAAGAGAGAGAAAGAGCAATCACAAGCAGTGGAGAGGGGTAGAGGGAGAAGCAGACTCTCTGCTGAGCAAGGAGCCTGAGGTGGGCCTTGATCCCAAGACCCTGGGTTCGTGACCTGAGCTAAAAAACCACCTGAGCCACCCAGGTGCCCCTTCTGCACATATTCCTTATGTTCCTTTCTATTTCTTCTTTTTTTTCTGAGACTTTGAATGGTTTCTCCACAGGTCTCTGAGGCCCTCTTAATTTTAATTCATTCTTTTTCTATTCCTAAGACTGGATAATTTCAAGTAATATTTCTTCATATTTGATGATCCTTTCTTCTGTCAGCTTATATCTGCTATTAAGACCCTCTGAGTAATTTTTAAAATTTCAGTCTTGAACTTAACTCCAAAATGTCAAGATTGGTCCTTTTTTGTAATTTTCGACTACAAGATTGGTCCTTCTTTTTATAATTTTTGTCTTTATATTGATATTCTCCATTTGATGACATAGCATTGTAGTATTTTCTTCCAGTTCTTCAGACATGGTTCCCTTTAGTTCTTTGAGCAATTTAAAGTAGCTGATTTAAAGTTTTTTTCTAGTTTCTGTGGATTGCTTTTTTTTCTGTGTATGGGTATCTTCATGTTTCTTTGCATGGCTAGTAATTTTTTTTGAAAATTAGGCATGTTGGGACGCCTGGGTGGCTCAGTGGGTTAAGCCGCTGCCTTCGGCTCAGGTCATGATCTCAGGGTCCTGGGATCGAGTCCTGCATCGGGCTCTCTGCTCAGCAGGGAGCCTGCTTCCCTCTCTCTCTCTCTCTGCCTGCCTCTCTGTCTACTTGTGATCTCTCTCTGTCAAATAAATAAATAAAATCTTTAAAAAAAAAAAAAAAAGAAAATTAGGCATGTTAAGTAATATAATATGGTTTCTGTGCAAATCAGACTCTCCCCATCCCCCTGGTTTGTTTTTATTATTACTTATTTTAGGTTTTCTTGTTCAATGACTTTTCTAAATTAAATCTGTGAAGTCTGTAAAAGTCTGTATTCTTTGTTCCCTCTGGAGCCTCATTTACTACTTTTTGTGAAAACTGTGTTAAGGTAACATAGTATAACATAAAATTTAGTACCTTAACCATTTTAAATTGTACTGTTCAGTACTATTAAATATATTCATATTGTTGTGCAACTTTTTTTTTTTTTTTTTTTTGCAGTTTCTGGAGACTTCTTGCATGCCTTAGCTCATGGCATCCTTCTCTAGCTTCCAGGTCAGCAGTGATATCTTAAAATCTTCCTCTGACTCTGACTATCTGCCTCCCTCTTCCACATTTTAAGAATCATTGTGATAACATTGGACCTACTTGGATAATCCAGGATAATTTTATCTTAAAGTCATCTTACTAACAACATTAATTCCACCTACAACTTTAACTCCCATGTGCTGAGTAATATGACGTATTCACAGATTCCGGGGGGGGGGGGGGGTAGGACATAGACATTTGTGGTGAGGACATTAATTTGTCTACCCCACCCCTGTATCTCTCAGTCAGCTGGAATATTGCACCAGCCAGTGCATTCTTTTCCACTGTTATCCCATCCCAACTTATCATTATAAATTTTGGAGAAATACCACTACATCATACCAGGGACTATCAATATTCTGTCTGTCACCATTGATGGGGTCTTCATTGTGAGCAATCGGGAATATGATCCAGTGCCAAAACCCCATTTTAGAATCTGTGTCTAAGAACCACTTGGTACCAGCTGGTTTTAGGTCAGTTTGCCTAGATATAGATTCCAAACTGGAGATTTGCATTCAGGAGTAACACCTTTAAGGCACTAAGAGAAATAAAGTTGAACAGTACAAGAAGATGAACTGTGATGCAGTTGGAACACAGATCTCAGATAGTACCATCAGGAGCTCTTGAACTCAGAAGGCCCCTTCAGTTGCCTTAAATGGTAGCAAGGTACCTAGGCCAAACCCTGAGTGCAGGCCTTCTCCAGGGATGTTGGATAAGTGTAGGTGAGGCATTTCTTTTCACATAAGAGCAATGTCCAGAAAGGGACATACTAGCAACTGATATTCCCAGCAGCTTCAAAAATGGGTACTTTAATCCAGAAAGAAGCATCTGGTTAATTCATCACCCTGTCAACATCATAGACTTCATTGTATGAGCTCTGGCTGATTGGCTAAAAGGAGGTAGAGAAAGGGAGAAGTACTAGATTGCAAGGGGCAGAAGAACACAAGTTAATATATGTCCAAAATATTCTTTCTTTTCAAGTAGTCCTGGCAAGGCACAGTTGGATTAGCTTCTTCTTGGGCACTTACAGACATAGTAGGACCAAGTGTTTGTCCTGGTGATATTTCTTGCTGCCAAGCCTCAGGAAATGGTAAAGTGGGCCAAGTAGTGTCTATAGAACCTTTCTCATGGATCCCAAGGAAGACGCAGTTGGAAGAAAGCTGGGAGGCCTATCTTTAAGGCCTGTAGAGATGAGTTGTAGAGTAGAGGTACTAGCACAAGAAAGGGAAAGCAGCAGGGATTTACCAGCTAGCACCCAGATAATAGTGCAACCCATGGATATTATGTAAATTCTGAGAATGCTAGGTTCATGGGGACTAAATAAGGGTTAGTCCAGATAGATGTTCCTTTAAAGGAATGTATTAGTTGGCTGAGAAGTAAAGAATGAGCACTGGCTTAACTACCCGCCACTGGGACTCTGCCACTGACTCCTTTAGAGGTCACACTCAGTAGAGATCACTGGCCTCACTGTCTTCCTCTGGTGGTCTCCAGACCTCTTCCATGTATATGGCTGCAGTGGTCAGTCCTTCTGACAGAGCATTTCAGGGAAGAAGCAAAGTTGAGAACCATACTGCATGTCTGAGAGCTCCAACTACAAGGCAGGAAGGTATGTGTCTGTTTTATTTGTCACTGTGTGCCAGGATTGGGAACTGTTTTACTGCATAGGAGGTATTCAGGAATTCTTGTGGAGCAAAGGATGAGCACCTCTGCCAGGTTGAGAGATTCCAGAGGTAGGGAAGTTAGGGCTGGGCAAAAGGACCTATAGGGAAAGTATTAACAGAAACCAACCTGTTGTTCTAAAATATAATTCTCCTTTCTTGGAAGAAAAAGGCCTCAGAGTCACTGACCAGAAATCTCTTGCCCAACTTGAGACCTGACCATTTGTGGGAGGGGAGAAAAATAGCATGGTGCACACCACATCCTGGATAAGGTGGCATGTACAGTCTGAGGGCCTCAGCTGAGAAGGGCCAACCACTGTGCTTTGTGTTCGCAGGTGAGTGATGTCAAAGCTGATGGTGCCTCTGTCTTCCCACACCTAGGGGCTATTATTTCCCCCAAGAAGGTAAGTTCTGTTCTTTGTAGGTCACTGATTGCTTTAGGACTTAGGCCTTGTCCATTTTCCTGCCTCATATCTTGACTTATTTGACTATGACTGTGATGGCCTCAGGAACTAATGGCCCATACTCTGATCTTGTGGTCTTTGGGAGAAGGAGCAGGAGCAGGAGCTCCTTCAAGAACAAGTTAGTTTCCAGATATTCATCACAATAATGAAGGGTAGATGCTGCTTGGCGAGTGTTCCTAGACTTCCAGAGCTCTGTCCTCTTGTACACAAGGAAGTGAGTGTTTCCTTTCAGGGTGGTTTCAGGAGCACTCCATAATGAGGTCCCAGAGACCATGTGGAACAGGGATGGTGGATATATATGTAGGTAAAGACTGGCCCTGAATAAAAACAAATCCCATGCTCATCACTTATGGAATCATCTTTGTTGTTCAGAAATTTTGTCTTCCAGGGATCCTCTCTGATTTGTACCCTCTAAACCAGCTCTAGGATGTGTTCTGATAGGCTCTTTGTTTCCGGGGAAAGCTGTGTTCTGGTATAACCTGCTGCTGATTGGAAAAA
Organism: Lutra lutra; assembly: GCF_902655055.1. Lineage (NCBI taxonomy): Eukaryota > Metazoa > Chordata > Mammalia > Carnivora > Mustelidae > Lutra > Lutra lutra. The sequence goes on along the minus strand of NC_062282.1, from coordinate 71,454,188 downwards.
GTGACTACCTAGTGAGACAGACTGCCTTCCCTGTGCTTGGGGCCTGTAAGTGGGATGACTTGTCTAAGATGGGAGGTTAGCCATGGTGGTCTCTGACGGGACTTGGGTAGTTGGTGTTAGATTCTGAGATGGAAGTAAACAATTTATAAGTTCTTACAGAGCCAAAACAGTTTACTTATGTAGAATTTTCTACAATAACTGTTTAAAAATTTTATTAAGTAATCACTGCACCCAACATGGGGTTGGAACTTATATCCCCAAAATGAAAAGTTGTGTACTCCACTACTAAGCCAGACAGGTGCCACAAACACTAAACATTTTAGAAACCTCTTTGATCCATCAGATCTGTACCCACTCAGTTGAGTTCCAAGACAACTGATTGGGTGCCCCCTTGAGTGCTCTGAGGTTACTATGGGAGCCTGTTGGAGACATTTTGAATTTGATTGACAACGGTTGAGGGAGCAGCGAGGGATAGCTGGATTTAGAGAGGGGACAGAGAGGCCTGGGCAAGCTCAGCCTCCATGGAACAAGGACTAAGCTAAAACTGGCATAATAGGTGTGGGACCAATTACCTCTGTCACTAGATAGGGGAAAACCTATGGCACAAGGGCCAAGAGGCAAGACTCGAGGCTGGGACCAAACTACAGAGGCTGAAGCTGAAGCTTTATTCTGGAAGCAGCTGTGGAGAGCCATGGAAAGGCTTGAACCAGGATATGACAGGAAGTGATTACAAAGAGATGAGTTCATACTCTCCTAGAGAGTTTTAGGGATACTAATGATAGGTTCACAGAAAATTAAGCAAATGAAAAAGAAAATGAGGGAATTGCTGCCTTCAGGGTAAAAAAGTTGTACAGGAAATGTCAGTATACTATATTAGGTAGCTCAGGTGTGAGCAACATTGATGTGACATAATAATGTAAGCACTTAATATTAATTTAATTAAAATTCATCATTTAACTGTTGGGGGATGAGAAGGGGTAATTGTATTTTAGGAGTGGTGTAAAACATTCCAGATCTCCATCTTCCATGGTAGACCATCAATATCTAAGATCTAAAATTGAAAGTCAAGAAATAGCATTATTAGGGGCACCTGGGTGGCTCAGCTGGCTAAGCGTCTACCTTCAGCTCAGGTCATGATTCCTGGGTCCTGGGATCAAGTCCCACATTGGGGTCTCTGCTCAGCAGAAGTGTGCTTCTTCCTCTCCCTCTGCTGCTCCCCCTGCTTATGCTCTCTCTCTTCCTCTCTTGCTTTGTCAAATAAATAAATAAAACTTTTAAAATAAAAAAAATAAAAGAAATAGTATTATTGGGGTACCTGGGTGGCTCAGTGGGTTAAAACCTCTGCCTTCAGCTCAGGTCATGATCCCAGGGTCCTGGGATCGACCCCACATTGGGCTCTCTGCTCAGCAGGGAGCCTGCTTCCTCCTCTTTCTCTGCCTGCCTTTCTGCCTACTTGTGATCTCTGTCTGTCAAATAAATAAAATCTTTTTTTAAAATAGCATTATTAGTATTGTGTTTAGAAAAAATGAGGATGGGGCGACTGGGTGGTGCAGTCAGTTGAGTGTCCAGCTCTTGGTTTCAGCTCAGGTTGTGATCTCAGGGTGGTGGGATTGAGCCCCTTGTTGGGCTCTGTGCTTAGTATGGAGTTTGCTTGAGAGTCTCTTTCTCCTTCTGCCCCTCCTGTTCATGATCTCGCTCTCTCTCGCTCTCTCAAATAAATAAATAAATAAATCTTTTAAAAAAAGGTAGAATAAGGGTAAGTACAGAAGAAACAAGGAAAAATGTTGAATATACTCTTTAAGTGGGGAAGGGGGGTGGAAGGGGAAGGTAGGAGAAGGTAGAAGGTTGCCTTATAGAACTATTTTGTTTTTTCAACTAACTACATCTTCTACTTTAAAAAATTAAATGTTAATTTATAGTCTTAAAGTACTATGACTTCATTAGTGGAGTAAAATCCATTTATTATTCATTGTGGAAAAGTCTGTGTTAAGGAATGAACTCACGTGTTGCTTGGATTGGGGGCACAGCTTCAGGCGACAGACAGTGCTGGCATGGGTTCTACTTCTCTTGCTGCCCACAGCGCACACACCCGATTGGCTGGCCCCCAGGTCTTAAGGTTGACATCCAGGCCCTCCGCAGTCCTGACAGGCTTCCTTGTCCTTAGCTTCTATATCTCACTTCTTCCTGGTAACATCAAGCTGCTTGAGGTCCCTGATACACGCCAGGGTGGTTCATGCCTTGATGTCTTTCTCATCCTGTTCTCACTTCCTGGACCTCCTTGATAAAGGATAATCTGGTATATCCATCTTCTTCCTTGGATAATTCCTGTTCAGCATCATGTCCCAGTCCTGGGGTCTTCTTTTCTTCTCTTACCTGGCAAGATGCCCTAGACTCTACTCCCATGGTAATCTCTGCACACCATCTTGTGTCACTGGCAGAAATATATATATATATATATATATATATATATATATATATATATAAAATTATCCTTTTATTCGTCTTCCTCACTGGCTCATAAGCAGCTTGGGATGTGAGACAGTGTCTTACTCACGTCTGATTCCAGGGCCCAGCAGAGAACCTGGGTTGAAGGCATAATCAATCTTGGCTACTGAATGACAAGACTGGAATACACTTTCTCCCTGTTCAGTTTCCAGTAGGTGGTTCCCTGAGCAAGGACAAGAGTTCTTAAGGCCATATGGATCAACAGCAATTGACTGACATCCTTTTTTGTCCTTTCCCTGTCTTGGCTCTAAGCCCACATCTTTGAGTCTAGTGTGACAGATAGCCTTCTGTGTTCTAGCCCCAGTCAGGTAAGAATTTGGAAAAGTGAATATCAGAGGGAAGACAGTCTAGGGCAGGTCCCAGGTGAGCTGAATCTGTAGTGAGCTAGCAATCTCTCTGGTTAGTCTGTGCTATCTCAGAGGACAGAGTCAGAGTACCTATAGAGTCAAGCTTTCTAGCACCTCATGGTGTCTTTGTAAAATATTTTAGTGAATCTGATTCTGATACTTTACTTACACATTTATTTATTTGGCATTTCTATTGGTTGCAGTTTTAGCCAAAAAAATAAAATGTCTCTGCATGAAGCCTGAAGAACCTTATTTTAAGTGTGATTCTAAGAGTGGGGAAATTTTACCAGATTCAACATTTCTTATTCGTTATGGAGGCCAAAATGAGGAGTTTCAGTAGTAAATGCCTTAGTGGTTAAGAGCCCTGCCATTGGGTTCTTGACCTGGGTCCAGTATTCTCTGTGTTTCCCAAGTTTGAGTGTCCTTTCTGCACAGTGGAACAGAAGTTCCTCCTTGCCTCACAGAGGATTTTGAGAGCTGTAATGCGGTTACAGTTTACAGTGCTGCTTATTTTTAATTTGTTAAATATATACATGGGCTTATACATAAATCATACAAGCTTAAAGAATAATAAGATGAGCACCCCTATAAGCACCACTCAAGAAAGAGGACAAGAAAGTCAGTCAGTACCTTAAAAGCCCCTTCTTAGAGACTTCGTCTGGAAAGGTGGAGATGAAATAGTTGTCCCTGTTCCTCCCAGTAAGTATAACTAAAATCCCTGGACATGATATTGAAAACAAACATAAAAATATTCTGAAGGATAGAGAGAAGGCGGCAGACCAGGTAGGAACCTTGGGACACAAGGAATTATACAGCAATGAGTTCCCTGGGTTTTCTTTTTGCCTTATACATCTCATACTTGGTTGGTGCTGGAGAAGCCTGCAACCTGGGAAGGCCAGCAGATACCAGTCAACAAAGAGCCCAAAGAAAAGCCTGCTTCCTCTAGCCAGAGGACTGGGAAAGATGGAAACAGAAAACTTTTTTTTGGTTGTAACCCCCAAACTAATTAATACCTTGACCTCTAGCTTTCAGCTGCATCTTGCAAGTTTTAATGTATTACATTGTTACTATTACTCAGTCCAAGATATTTTTTTTCTGTGTGTTTTGTTTTTTGACCTATAAATTATTTAGAATCATATTTCTTAATTTCCAAATTTGAGGGATTTTCAATCTTTTGTTACTAATTTCTTTTATTTTTTAAAGATTTTTAATTTATTTATTTGTCAGACAGAGATGACAAGTAGGCAGAGAGAGAGGGGGAGAAACAGACTCACCACTGAGCAGAGAGCCCAATGCAGGGCTTGATCTCAGGACCCCGAGATCATGACCTGAGCCGAAGGCAGAGGCTTAACCTACTGAGCCACCCAGGCACCCCTAATTTCTATTTAATTATATTTTGACCAGAAAATATAATCTGTTTTCAGTCCTTTAAAATTTCTTAAGATTTGCTTAATGATCCAGCAGTTGTAAAGTTTTGAGAATATTCACAGTGAACTTAGAAATAATGTATATTGTGTAGCTTTGGGAGGAGTGATCTATGTATATCATTTAAGTTATATTTGTAAATCATGTTCAAATCCTCTGTATCCTTACTGATTTTTTTTATATGCTTTTTTAGTAAGTTACTGTGAGAGGTTTGTTAAGCTCTCCCAGTATGATTGCAGATTTCTCTAGTTATTCTTATATTTCTGTTAATTTTTGCTTTGTATATATTTGAGGTTATGTTGTTAGGTACATACAAATGTAGAATTGTTAAATTTTCCACAGGAATTTGACTTTTTTTATGAATTTAACTTTTATCACAATGATGCATTTTTCATTTTTATCTTTAGTAGTAATTTTTGTATTAAAGTTCACTTTGTTTGGGGTGCCTGGGTGGTTCAGTCGGTTAAGTGGCTGCCTCTGGCTTGGGTCATGATCCCAGGGTCCTGGGATCAAGCCCCTCATCAGGCTCCCTGCTCAGCAGAGAGCCCGCTTCTCCCTCTTTCTGTGCCTGCCGCTCTGCCTACTTGTGCTCTCCCTCTCTCTCTGTCAGATAAATAAATAAAATCTTAAAGTTCACCTTGTTTGATACCTGCATGGTCTCATCAGATTTCTTGGGTTAGTATTTGAAGGTAGGTCATTATATATTCTTTCCCTTTAAACACCTTTTGTCCTTTCTACATGTCTCTTATTAACAGTATATGGTTGGATATTTTAATGCAGTCTTACATTGTTTTGTATTTAGTCCACTTTCAGTTAGTTTAATTATTCATGTATTTGGTTGTTAATCTGTTTTCCTAAGTGCTTTCATATTTTCCACCTGTTCATGTGTTATGTCGCTCTTTGTTTTTTTTATCTTTGCCTTCTTTTAACTTTCCATTTCATTTTATTTTATTATTCCATTTTCACATTCTACTATCTGAGAAGTTATAAACTCTTAGCTGGTCTTTAAGTGGTTACCCTAGAAAGTATGACATGCATTTTTTATTTACCATCTTTTAATATTACTTGGTACTTGTACTTCTTCCTAGATTGTGCAAGCATCATAGAATGTTTTCAGTTTATATATTTGAAATATATGTCATTGTTACCTTATTTTTTTTAAGGTTTTTTTTTTTTTTTTTTTTTTTTTTTTTTTTTTTACTTACTTAGAGATCACAAGTAGGCAGAGAGGCAGGCAGAGAGAGAGGAGGGGAAGCAGGCTCCCTGCCGAGCAGGGAGCCCGACACGGGGCTCGATCCCAGGATCCTGGGATCACGACCTGAGCCGAAGGCAGAGGCTTTAACCCACTGAGCCACCCAGGTGCCCACCTTACTTTTTTTTTTTTTAGCTTTTCTTCTTAGGTTATTTTAGGTTTATAGAAGTTACAAAATTGGTACAGAGCATTTTCATGTATAGCTTCCTCTTAGGTTAACATCTTACATAACTGTTAGATGATTATTGAGGCAAAGACTTGCCTTTGGTGTAATACTGTTGACAAAGTGATGGATTCAATAGATGTTTTTCACTACTATCCTTTTTCTGTTCCAGAATCCATTCTAGAGTACCACTCTTCATTTATTTGTTTTGTCCCTTTAGCCTCTTTCAGTAGGTGATAGTTCCTCTGTCATTCCTTGTCTTGTCTTTCATGACCTTGACAATTTTGAATAATCTTGGTTATTTTGTAAAGTGTCCTTCATTTTGCATTTTGCCTCTGTCTGTGGTTTTCTCATGATGCGATTGGGCTTAGTCTTATTGGGAAGGATGTCACAGGGGTGTTGTCTTCTTCATGTTCCCTGTCAGGAAGTATGTGACATCAGTATGGGTGATTAGGAATGTTAACAGTTATTTTGTTTGTTTGTTTTTTAAGATTTTTAAAAAATTTTATTTATTTGAGAGAGAATGAACAGGTAGAGTGGCAGAGGGAGAGGGAGACAAGAAGCAGACTCGCCACTGAGCAGGGAGTATGATGTGGGTCTTAATCCCAGGACACTGGAAGCATTATCTGAGCTGAAGGCAGACACTTAACCGACTAAGCCACCCAAGTGCCCCTCTAGGGTTGTTAACCTTGATCACTTGCTTAAGATGGTGTCTGTTAGGATTTTCCACTGCAAAGTTACTATTTTTTCTACTTATAATTACTAAATATTTGGGGGGAGATACCTTGAGACGTTGCAAATATCCTATTACTTAAACTTTTCACCTGCTAATTTAAGCATTCACTGGTTCTTCACTATAAGAGTTGTTACTATAGTATTCTAATGATGATTTTCTATTTCCCTCGTTTCTCCTACATTTGTTAATTGGACTTCTTCTATTAGGATCTTTTGTCTCTTTTTCTTCATTTCTTTCCTTATTTAACCATTTCTGTAAATCATTATGAAGTCATAGTTATTCATTTTATTCTTTATGCTATACTCCAATATTTTTGTTATATATTTTTTTACTCAAGATTTTCCAGCTTTGTCCCTTTTGAGCTTTTATAGGCAGTCTCCTGCTCTTTGAATATGCCTCCATTTTTTTTAAGCACTTCATCACTTTCTAGCACCATAAGACCTTCCAGGCTCATTTTATATTTCTCCTGCCTCAGCTCTGGAATCAAGGTTCTCCTATGAGCCATGGTTCTTATAATTGGAGAATTGTATTGAAAACAAAGATACTAGGGGCACCTGGGTGGCTCAGTGGGTTAAGCCTCTGCCTTTGGCTCAGGTCATGATCTCAGGGTCCTGGGATCGAGCCCCAAATCAGGCTCTGTGCTCAGCGTGGAGCCTGCTTCTCCCACCTCTCTCTCTGCCTGCCTCTCTGCACACTTGTGATCTCTGTCAAATAAATAAATAAAATCTTAAAAAAAAAAAAAGAAAAAGAAAACAGAGATATGGGAACTAATGTGCTCATTACTGCTGAGTTAGCTCCTCTAGTGCTTTATAGCAGCTACTACTAGAAAATAAACATAGGTGACTAACCCACATGAACACACACATCTGTATTCATTTGTCTGCTTCTTTATCTGTGTATTGAAAAACATAATTTCATATTGATAATTCCAACTCTGTTCCAAACAACAGAGTTCAAACTAGCTCTCCCCCTTGCTTTATCCCACCTTCTTTCAGGGTAAAAACCCTGACTCATTACGCACAATATGTTGGTTTGTTCAACTCTAATATACAAATAAAGTCGCTTCAAACTTTGTTTCTCAAACCCCTTTGAGAAACAAAGTTTACCAACCATATTCCAGCACAGTATTTATATACAGTTCTTTTTATCTTCAGCATTATAGTATCCAGTGTTTTGACTATAGTATAGAGTTTCCTAGACTTAGGTCCATTTCTTGGTTCTCCATGTCTTTAGGTACAGTTATATCATTCATGCGTAATACAATTCATACAGTAGTCATAATTTTAAGTTTGACTAAGTTAGCTTAATTTGTTATACTCTGAAGTTCAGGTTTCTTCCCATATCCTGATGGTTGTTTTTAAATTGTCATACACTAAAATTACTCTTTTTTTTTAAAGATTTTATTTATTTATTTGTCAAAGAGAGAGAGAGCACAAGGAGGGGAGCTGCAGGCAGAGAGAGAAGTGGGCTCCCCACTAAGCAAGGGGCCCAATATGGGACTTGATCCCAGGACTCTGGGATCATGACCTGAGCTGAAGGCAGGCACTTAACCAATTGAATGACCCAGGTGCCCTAAAATTTACTCTTTGTAATGTGCAGTTCTGTGGTAGTTGATCAGTACCTGGGGTCCTGTATCCAGCATTGTTGTTGCATAAAAGAGTTTCCTCACACCCAGTTTTCCTTGATCATTCCCCTTTAGAGTGAGCCTTGCTTCCCAACCTCAGCCCTTGTTGGCAACCATTGGTCTGTTTCCATCCATGCAGCTTTGCCTTTTTCAGAGGTTTATATAAATGTCTTTTTTGAGCCTGGCTTGGTTGGCTAATGCATTGAATACTCATCTGTGCTTACCAAAAGTTTGTTCCTTTTGATTAATGCATAGTATTCCATTGTTTGGAAGTACCACCATTTGTATATTGATTCACTAATTGGATTGTTTGCAGTTTTAAGTGTTTATGAATAAAGCCATTATAAATATTTATGTGCCAGTTTTTGTGTAAACATAAATTTCATCTCTTAGGTAAATAACAATAAGCAAGATTACTGGGTTGTATTATAAGTGTTGTATGTTTAATTAAAAAACTGTCCATACTGTTTTCCACAATGATTTTGTACCCTCACAAGCAGCATAAGTGGATTCTAGTCATTTCACATCCTTGCCAGGGCTTGGTATTGGCTTTTTACTTTTTATTTCAGTCATTATAGCTGTAAAGTCATTTCCATTTCCTTAATGGTTAATGGTAGTCAGTATTTTTGTTTGTTTGTTTGCCTTCTCTTTGTTTTCTTTGGTGAAATGTCTATTCAACTCTTTTTGCCTTTTTTTTTTATTTTATTTTATTTTTTATAATACTTTAAAAATATTGCTTTATTTCCATCAACGTTTTACTGGCCTCCTCTTTTGCCTTTTTAAAAGATTAAGTTGTTTATTTTCTCACTGAGTTTTTAGAGTTCTTTATGTATGCTGGATACAACGGTTTCTTTTTATCATACGCATTTTACAAGTAACTTCTCCCACTATTTACTTTGTTAAATTTACTGTTTTTTGTGGATCATGACTTTTGTGTTACATCTTTGCCTAATCAAGAAATCTTTGCCTAATAAAAGGTCACAAAGAATTTTCTCCTGTATTTCCTTCCAGAAATTTCATAGTTTTAGATTTTACGTTTATGTCTGTAATCCATTTTGAGCCAGTTTTTTATATTGTGTGAGGTAAGGATTGAGCCTTATTTATTTATTTATGGATGACCAGTTGTTCCAGCAGTATTTTTTTTTTAAGATTTTATTTATTTGTCAGAGAGAGAGAGAGAGAGAGTACACGTATAAGCAGGGGGAGTGGCAGGCAGAAGGAGAAGTAGGTTCCTCACTGAGCAAGGAACTGATGCGGCACTTGATCCCAGGACTCCTGAGATCATGACATGAGCCAAATGCAGATGCTTAACTGACTGAGCCACCCAGGCATCCCATTCCAGCACTATTTGTTGAAAATAGTTTTCTTCTTCTATTAAATGCCTTTGAAGCATTGTTGAAATACAGTGACCATAGATAATATAGATCTATTTCTTGTCTCTATTCCTTTCCATTAATCTCTGTAGTTATACTTTCACTAATACCACAATGTCATAATTACTCTAGCTTTATAGTAAGTCTCTGGAGTTCTCTGATGCAAGGACTCCAACCTTGTTCTGTTTGTCAAAATTATTATAGATAGCTTAGTTTTTTTTAGTTTTCCACGTAAAGTTTAGAAGCAACTTACTGATTTCTACAAATAAAGATTGTGATGAGATTTTCTTTTTGTCATAAAATATACATAACAATTTTTACCATTTTTTAAAAAGATTTTATTTATTTTTATTTGAGAGAAATAGCAAGAGATAGCGCATGAGTAGAGGGGAGAGAGAGAAGCAGATTCCCCACTTAGCAGGGAGCCCGATGCGGGGCTCAATCCCAGGACCATGGGATCATGACCTGAGCCAAAGGCAGTCGCTTAACTGACTGAGCCACCCAGGCACCCCAATCTTTACCATTTTGAAAGTACACAATTCATTGGCATTCAGTACATTCTTAGTGTCATGCAACCACCACCATTATCCACTTCTAGAACATTTTCATCAACCCAAAAGGACACCCTGTACTCATTAAACTGTCACTCGTTATTTCCCCTTCCCCCAACTCATGGAAACTACTAATCTGCCTTCTGTCTCTATGGATTTGCCTATTCTGGAAAGTTCATATAAATGGAATCATACAACAAGTAGCCTTTTGTGTCTGCCTTCTTTCACTAAGAAGAATATTTAAAAAAAATTATCCATGTTGTGGGATGTATCACTACTTCATTTCTTTTTGGGTGAATAATAATTCATTGCATGATGTAATGGGTTGAATAGTGCCCCCCCAAATATGTATGACATCTTAACACCTAAAATCTGTGAGTGTGACATTTTTTGAAAAAAGGGTTATTACAGAAAAATTAAACTAAGGGTCTCAAGATGAGAATATCCTAGATTATCTGTTGGGTGCTAAATCCAATGACAGGTGTCCTTATAAGAGACAGAAGAGAAGAAGACAGAGAAAAGGAGAAGGCCATGTGAAGACAGAGCCAGAGATGGGAGCACTGCAGCCAAGCTAGTTAAGGAATGCTTGGAGCCAATAGAAGTTGGAAGAGGCAAGGAAGGATTCTCCCCTGGTGATTTTGGAGGGAGTGTAGCTTTCTGGGACTTGAATTTAGATTTCTGCCTCCTGTATTGTGAGAGAATAAATTTCTCTTGTTTAAGCTGCCCAGTTTGTGGTAATTTTTATGGTAGCACTAGGAAACAAATACACATGTCTATGTCACCTTTTATTTTTCTAATCATGAGTTTATGGACATTGGGATTATTTATATATTTTTGCCGATTATAAATAGTGCTGTTACAAATGTTCATGTACAAGTTTTTGTTTAAACACCTGTTTTCAGGGGTGCCTGGGTGGCTCAGTCGGTTAAGGATCAGCCTTCCGCTCAGGTCATGATGCCAGGGTCCTGGGATCAAGCCCTGTATTGGGCTCCTTTCCCTCTCCCTCTGCCTCTTTCTCTCTCTCAAATAAATAAATAAAAATAAAATATAAAAACAAAACAAACAGAACAATGAAAAATACCTGTTTTCATTTATTTGATTATGTACCAAGGAGTAGAATTACCAAGTCATGTAATAATTCTGTGTTTAACTTATTGAGGAACACCAAAGTATTTTTCACAGTTGCTGCCCATTTTACTTCTGACTTTTCCACATTCTCTTTTTTTTTTTTTAAGATTTTATTTATTTATTTGACAGACAGAGATTACAAGTAGGCAGAGAGGCAGGCAGAGAGAGAGGAGGAAGCAGGCTCCCTGCTGAGCAGAGATCCCGATGTGGGGCTCGATCCCAGGACTCTGAGATCATGACCTGAGCCGAAGGCAGAGGCTTTAACCCACTGAGCCACCCAGGCGTCCCACTTTTCCACATTCTCACCAACATTTGTTATTTTCCCTTTTCAACAGAATTACAGCCTTCCCAGTGGCTGTGAAGTTATATCTCATTGTGGTTCTGATTTGTGTTTCAGTAATGAATAATGATGTTGAGCATCTTGTCATTTGTTTATTGGCTGTTGGTATATCTTCTTTAGAGAATTGTGTGTTCAGGTCCTTTGCCTAATTTTGAATTGGGTTGTTTGTCTTTTGTTATTTTGGGCATTTGTTTTTTGTTATCATTTAAGAGATACTTATATATTCTGTATACTAGACCCCGTATTTGCTTTGCTTTCTTTTATTCTGTGGATTGTCTTTTTCTTTCCTTATGGTATCCTTTGAAGCACAAGAGTTTTTAAATTTTAATGAAACCCAGCTTATCTGATTTTTTTATTTGGTTGTGAGTGCATTAGGTATCATATTTCAGAAGCCATTACTAAATCCAAAGTCATGAAGACTTACCTCAGTGTTTCTCTCTAAGAGTTTTATGGTTTTTAGTTCTTATATTTAGGTCTTTGATTCATCTTTATTTGTTTACATGTAGATATCTAGTCAGCTCAGCACCACTTATTGAAGAGATTATCCTTTCTATATTAAATGGTCTTGACACTCTTGTAAAAAAAAAATCAGTTGACCACAGATGTATAGATTCATTTTGGACTCTCAGTTATATTTTGTTGATATTTTGTTGTCTGTCTGTATGCCAGTACTACACTACTTTAATAACTATAGCTTTATAGTAAGTTTTAAAATTGATAAATTTGAGTCCTCCAATTCTTTGAATATTGTTTTGGCTATTTGTGTTTCCTTATAGTACCATATGAATTTTAGCATTAGCTGTACATTGATATAAAACAAGCCATTAGGATTTTGATTGGGATTGCATTCAATCTGTTGCTATCTTTGGGAGTATTGCTATCTTTTTTTTTAAAAGATTTTATTTATTTACTTGACAGGGAGAGACACAGTGGGAGAGGGGACACAAGCAAGGGGAGCTAGTGAGGGAGAATCAGGCTTCCTGCTGAGCAGGGAGCAGGGTGTGGGGGGGGGCAGGGCTGGATCCCAGTTGAGCCGAAGGCAGCAATCCCGGAGTATTGCAGTCTTAACAAAAGTGTTTTATAATCTATGAACATCAGGTATCTTTCACCTTACTTAAGTTTTTAATTTTTTTAAGGTTGTTTTTTTTTTTTAGTAAACTCTACACCAGTTTATGGGGCCCAAACTTATAACCCCAAGATCAAGAGGCACATGCTTTTCTGATTGAGCCAGTCAGGCGCCCAAGTATTTAATTTCTTTGAGCAATGTTTTATAGTTTTTAGTGCATAAGTCTTGCATCTCATTGACTAAATTTATTTCTCAGTATTTTATTCTCTTGATGCTACTTTAAATGAAATTATTTTCTTAATTTCCTTCTCAGATTTTCAATGTTAGTGTATAGAACTACAACTAATTTTTTTAAAAGATTTTATTTATTTATTTGACAGAGATCAGAAGTAGGCAGAGAGGCAGGCAGAAAGAGGAGGAACCAGGCTCCCTGCTGAGCAGAGAGCCCGATGCGGGGCTCGATCCCAGGACCCTGGAATCATGACCTGAGCCGAAGGCAGAGGCTTTAACCCACTGAGCCACCCAGGCGCCCCGAACTACAACTAATTTTTGTGTGTGCTTGGATTTTGATTGGAATTATGTTGAGAGAGAATGAACATCTTAACAATATTGAGACTTGAATTCCATGAACACTGTCTCCATCATTTAGGTCTTCTTTGATTTATACTACCAGATTTTTGTTGTTGTTGTAGTTTTTAGCATACAGAACCTTCACATTTTTTGTTACATTTATGCCTCAATACTTCATGTTTTTCTGCTGTTTTAAGTGGTACTTTTTTTTTAAAGGATTTTATTTATTTATTTGACAGAGAGAGATCACTAGTAGGCAGAGAGGCAGGCAGAGAGAGGAGGGAGCAGGCTCCCTGATGAGCAGAGAGCCCGATGCGGGACTCGATCCCAGGACCCTGAGATCATGACCTGAGCCAAAGGCAGAGGCTTTAACCCACTGAGCCACCCAGGTGCCCCAAATGGTATTTTTTTTTTAATGTAAATTTTACTTGTTCATTGGTAATACATAGAAGTACAATTGATTTTTTATTTTGACTTTTTGTCCTGTGACTTAGCTTAACTATTAGTTAATTAGTTCATCCTAATAGCTTTGTTATAAATTCTTCAGAATTTTACACATAGACTAGCACATCTGCAAATAGAGACAATTTTATTTATTTTTTGTTTCCAATCTTTAGGTCTTTTATTTAATTTTCTTACCCTGCTGCACAGGCTAGTGTTAGGGTCCGTGATCAAAGGAACGAGACTGACACAAAGCAAAAGTCAAGCAAAGCTTTATTTCGTGCCAAGCATTGACGCTTCCCCTTCCCTTTACCCGCTCCCCAGCGACACTCATGACGCTCGCGATGCTGCTGCTTCCGACAACCCCGACGCTATCACTACTCCTCCCTTGCTTCACAGACTAACCTTTATAGAGGTGGTTGAGCCCGGCCCACACACAGGTGGCCAATGAGATTGCAACACACAGGGAAAATTGCACAGTCATGCTCTGTTGGCAATACGGGTGGCCAATTGAATTTCAATTCACCACAGTAAATATATGTGCGCCCCACTGATTAGATGTCTCCATCAGGCCTGGCCCGCCCCTATATCCGGGGTTTGCACGTAAGTTCCTCTGGGAGGGGCAAGGTCAACCCAAGCCCACAACAAAATGGCTCCCTCCAGCCAACCAGGCCCTTACATTCCCCTTTTCTTTGGAATTTAGTCAAATCCTGGACTTTTCAGCCAGTTCTATGTTTTCCTGTTGTAAGGAGTTATACTGAGCATGTAAGACTAACATTTTTATTGCTCCAGTTTTCTTTTGCACAAATTATATTAGAGCATTTATAGTGCAGGGGCCAAAAAGTAACAGTAGTGCACGGTTGGCTGATGAGTTAGCCATTCACCACTTTGTATAAACTTTTCTATTTTTCCTAATTCCGTTAATCTAATTTCCCACCTATACTTTCTGTTTTATGAGGTGACTCAGAAGCTCTTACACAAACAGGTAACAATAGGAACAACAATGAACTCATAGTCTTTTGAGTCTTAGCTTTAGTCCATGGCCAGCGGGGTCCATCGGCTGTGGCTTCCATCTCTGGGGGGCGTCCTTGTTTCCGCTCGTTTGACATGACCTGCGTGAATCCAGGCCCTGATGCCTTCTACTTTTATTGCCGTGGGGGTGGTCAGGATGACAGTAAACGGTCCCTTCCAGCGAGGCTCCAAATTTCCACTTGATGGCGATGTATCCAAACCAAGTCCCCGGGTTGGTAAGGATGTGGTTCCACCTCCATCTCCATCTCATGTGTGGCGGAAAAAGCCTCTACCCAGCCTGAAAAGGTATCTACAAAAACTAACATATGCTTGTGCCCATATTTTACAGGTTTCCTCTCTGTAAAATCTATTTCCCAATAAATTCCTGGTTCCTTACCTCTTTCTCCCTTCCCTCTTCTCATTTTAGTTCTTCCCACATTAACTGCCTGGCATTGAGCACATCTATCAACTACATCCTGAACCATACGCCCTAATTTAGAAACCTGGAACTGCTTGCCTATAAGCTCCTTGAGTTTGCATGTCTCCAAATGACTACCCTTATGTATCTGGTCTACTAACTTCTTACCTAATCTTTGAGGAAGAATTATTTTTCCTGCTTTAGTCTTAGCCCAGTCCCTTTCATAGTCCAATTTAGTGCATTTTGTAAATACTTTAAATCTTCCTCTGAATAGTTCAGTTTTAATGGTAGGGCTGAAGCCAGGAGTGTAACCAGTTCTTGTACTGTTTCTCGGGCTGCTTGCTTTGCAGCTTGATCTGCTAATTGGTTTCCTTTTGAAATCAGATCAGTCCCCTTTTGGTGTCCCAGGCAATGCATAACAGCCACCTCTTTTGGGTCCCAAATAGCCTGGAGGAGAGCCAATATTTCTCCTCTGTTTTTAATTCCTTTTCCTTCTGCTGTTAATAGGCCCCATTTCTTTTTAAATAGCCCCATGTATATGGAGAGTAGCAAAGGCGTGCCTGCTGTCCGTATAGATGTTGGCGGTTTTACCTTTGGCCATCTGCAGTGCCTTAGTGAGTGTAATCAGTTCCGCTTTCTGCGCTGAGGTTCCGTGTGGCAGGGCTGCCATCCAGAGTTCCTGCTCAGGGGAAACCACCGCAGCCCCCACATACCTATTTCCATTGACCATGTAGCTACTCCCATCTGTGAACAGAGTCATCTCCGCATCTGGGAGGGGAATGTCTCTGAGATCCCACCTTATTCCTGCAACTTGGGTTAGTACCACCCCCACAGTCGTGTGGGTGGCCAGCCAGCTCCTCTGGCAGCAACATGGCTGGATTTAGCACTACCAGGGGCTGGAAGGTCACTCTTGGTTCGTTGGGGAGGAGGGCCTGATACCCTGTCACTTGGGCATTTGTCATCCATCGGTCTGGTGGAGTCTGGAGAAGGCCCTTGATAGCATGGGTGGTGGTCAAGATGAGATTTTGACCTAAAGTCAATGTACTTGCATCCTTGACCAGGAGGGCCATGGCGGCAATTATGTGGAGGCAAGGGGGGGAACCCAGCCACTACTGGACCTAGTTTCTTGCTAAGATAGGCTACTGGCCTTTGCCAAGGCCCTAGTCTGAGTCAAAACTCCTTTGGCCACCCTTGCTTTTTCATCCACATACAAGTGGAAGGGCTTGGTAACATCTGGGTTGGCCAATGCTGGGGCACTCAGTAAGGCTGTTTGTAATTCCCTAAATGCTCCTTCTGCCTCAGCTGTCCACTCTATCATAGTGAGCCCCCCCTTTTGCCAGTTCATAGAGAAGTCAGGCAATCTCCACAAACCACGGTATCCATAGCCTACAGTAGCCCCGTCCCAAGAAACTCCCTCACTTGTTGGGATGTGGTGGGGGGGGCATCGGGTGATCACCTGTTTCCTGGACTCAGAGAGTGAATGCACTCCCTCATGGTTCTGACAGAGCTGTGCTTTCTTTGCTGAAACCCGATGCCCTTTTTCCTGCAGAGTCTGTAAGAGAGCTCTCGTCCCCCGCAAACATGACTCATAGCCCTCAGCAGCTACTAGCAAGTCATCAACATACTGTAACAGAGTGACTCCCGGGCTGGAAGTTCTGTACTCACGCAAATCCTCGTGTAGGGCCTCATTGAAAATGGTGGGTGAATTCTTGAACCCTTGGGGAAGTCTTGTCCAGGTGAGCTGGCCTTGGAATCCTTCCTGTGGGTCAGACCACTCAAAAGCAAAGAGGGGCTGAGACTCCCTTGCTAAAGATATGCAGAGAAATGCATCTTTGAGATAAGTAATGATGAAAATTGGGCTCCCATGTCCATCAAAAAATCAGCTGATTTCCCCTTCACTTTAATTTTTACTCTTGTGGCCAACATTGCCGTCTTCCTTTTGGGGCACTCCCTGGCCCAATGTCCTTTTTCCTTACAGTAAGCGCACTGATCTGAATCTAAGTCTTCCTGCCTGCCTTCTCTGTGCTTAGGCTTTTCCTTCCATTTACCATCCGCTACCTGCCTCATGTAATGCCAAAACCTTAACCAGTTTTTTGGCTGTTCTTCATCCTCCTATGCATCCCTGTTGTTAAACACCTCTTTTGCTATTCCCACTAACTCAGTCAGATTCTTCCCTTCAAATCCTTCAAATTTCTGAAGTTTCCTCCTTATATCTGGGGCTGACTAACTGGCAAAAGCAAGATTCACTGCCCTCTGATTTTCGGGTGCCTCAGGGTCGATCGGGCTATACATTTTATAGGCTTCAATAAGCCTTTCTAGGAAAGCTCCTGGAGACTCATTCTTACCTTGGGTCACCGTACTAATTCTGGTTTAGTCTGAGTGTAGCTTTTACTTCTGGAAATTCTTACTCATTTCAGTTCCAGGATTTCAACATATCAAAGACTTGTATTTGTTCCGAAAGTCTCCCATATGAATTTCCTTTAAGGCGGAATTCATCTTACAAGAGAATTAAAACAATTACAAATGACAAAAAAACTCAGAATAGATATGGTTAAATATCAAGTAATGACTTATCAAAACATTAAAACTTTAGGAAATGTATAGAACCTCTGGAGAAGTTACAGCATTTACCCAAATGTAACCCAAGGTTTATCATTGATTTAGCAGTACTTCCTGAGTAACTTAGCATATTAAGGAAAAGCCTTATGAGTCAAAGAGATCTCATTTACAATTCTGGGTGGGCAAAGAGAAAGCCATTTACATTTTAACCAATTGTGAACTGTTACAACAGAATTCAGTTAAGCACAAAATATGTTTGCCAGTAGATTTCAAAAGCACAAACCTAGTTCCAGCAACCAGCGCTCTAGCATCTCATCCCATTTGTCATCCAAGCAAAACTTCAAAGTTTCAGGTTACCAAAGACCCTGAAAGCCACTTTAACAATTACCCATTAAAACTCTGAGACAAACAGTCAACCATCAGTTCAGCCATCCCTCTGCCTACAGACCTCAGGTTCCACATGGGCCCATTCCACTTCAGACGCCATGCTTTCCCGCCAGCAAGGGGAAGGGGGTAGGCAGTCCACGTCGGGCCAGAGAAGGCAAGGAACTCCCTGAAACAAAGGGAGTTTCAGCAGCTGCTTGGGAATATTCCTTGAAGTCTCTGTCTCAAGTTAGACTAACCCAGTTGGCTCCAGTTATAGCCCTTAACACACAAAATGAGTGAGGGAGAAGCCCCACATCTATTATAAGGAACAGGGAGACAAAAGTCAGAGTCCCCTTACTCTCTGCTTGCCCCATTCCTTCAAATACAACAAACAATACAGCAGACAACAAAAAGACAAGACAAAGACAACTGCAGGCCCAGTGGACCTGCCACCGGTGGGGATTTCCTAGGGGGACTCAAACCCCCTGACAACCTAGGGGGACTCAAACCCCCTGACTGCCTAGGGGGACTCGAACCCCCTGACTGCCTAGGGGGACTCGAACCCCCCATCGATCTACCAGCAGAAGGATGGGGTGTCCCTGCATCTACTCCAGCCCTGGGGAGCATGGCTGTATCCAGCTTCTCCCCAGTAGGCCATTCCCTGGAGCTCCAACCAGACAGACAGACAAGATCCCAATACCTCTGGAAACTTTTCCCAGAAATTCTGATGCTGGCTCAGTTCTCGTCGTTTGATCCCAAACAAGCCCCCAGTGTTAGGGTCCATGATCAAAGGAACAAGACCAACACAAAGCGAAAGTCAAGCAAAGCTTTATTTCATGCCAAGCATCGAAAATCAAACCGACCAGTCGGGACCATCTCTTACAAAGAGGCGACGACGACCGGGACACCAACCCTGATGACTTCCCCTTACCCAGCGACTCCCCTTACCTGGTGACTCCCCTTACCTGGCAGTGCTGCTCCCCGGTGAGGCTGCTCCCAATGACTACGATGCTCCCGACGATGCTGCTCCCGATGACCCCGATGCTCCCGACAACCCCAATGCTATTACTACTCCTCCCCTGCCTCACAGACTAACCTTTATAGAGGTGGTTGAGCCTGGCCCACACACGGGTGGCCAATGAGATTGCAACACACAGGGAAAACTGCACAGTCATGCTCGGTTGGCAATACGGGTGACCAATTGAATTTCAATTCACCACAGTAAATATATGTGCGCCCCACTGATTGGATGTCTCCATCCAGCCTGGCCCGCCCCTATATCCAGGGTTTGCAAGTAAGTTCAATCTAAGGAGTCAATCTAAGCCCACAACAAAATGGCTCCCTCTGGCCAACCAGTTCCTTACAGCTAGGCCCTACAGTATGATGGTGAATAGAAATGGTGAGGGCAAAATATTTGTCTCATTTTCAATCCCAAGGAGAAACATTCAGTTTTTCACCATTAAATATGATAAAAGTTAAAGGTTTTACGCAGATCACTTTTGTCAGATTATGAATATTCCTTTTTCTTCCTAATTTGCTTTATTTATTGTGAATGGAAGTAGAATTTTGTCAAGTGCTGTTTTTCAAAATACTGTTAAAATCAATCATATGGGATTTTTCTCTAGTCTATTGATGTTATGAATTGCATTAATTAAGATTATTTATTTATTAAAGATTTTACTTATTTATTTGACAGAGACACAGCAAGAGAGGGAACATAAGCAGGGGGAGTGGGAGAAGGAGAAGCAGGCTTCCTGCTGAGCAGGGAGCCAGATGTGGGGCTTGATCCCAGGACCCTGGGATCAGGACCTGAGCTGAAGGCAGTCGCTTAATGACTGATCCACCCAGGTGCCCCTTAAGTTTTAAATATTAAACTCACCTTTCATTCCTGGGTTAAACCCCACTTAGTCATGATGTTATCCATTTGATATATTGATGGATTTGATTTGCTAATATTTTGTTATAGATTTTTATATCCATGTTCATGGAGAATGTTAGTCTATAGTTGTTTTTTTTTTTCCCATGCAATTTTTAAAAATTGTTTTATTAGGGTAATGCTGACTTCATAAAATTTGTTGGAAAGTGTTTCTTTCTTTCTATTCCATTTTGCTGAAGAGTTTGCTTAGAATTGCTAGTATTTCTTCCTTAAATGTTTGGTAGATTCCACAGTGAACCCATTTGTGCCCAGAGTTTTCCTACTGGGATACACTTTGATTAGTGTAGGATTATTCTGGTTAATTATTTCATCTTCCCTCCCTTCGCCTATTTGGAAACCTAAGTCCATCAGAGGTAAACAAGATATTACTGTATTTAGGGATTTTCTGTGTTTCTTCTTAGAAGTTTTCATCAACTGCTCTAACAAGCTTTTTAAGGAGTGAAAAGTTCCTGATATTGAGACATTTAGTCGAAGAGAAATTAAGGTAGCAGGGTTCTGAGCACTGGTTCTGCGACTTTGGTGACTGAGAAGAACTAAACTCCTCTGACTATCATCTCTTACCTGATACTTAGCAGTGTCAGGGGTTAAACCATCCTTGCCTTCAAGTTTCTTCTCTCTCTCATTGATACCACCTGTATAAAACCATCTATGATATGCTTTTTGAGAAACCAAGACAGGGGAAAATATTGGGGTACAGGCTGAGACACACTCTTACAACATAAGTTAAGGACATTTTTTCATCCTAAAGCAGGTCTTAATTGCTTTTAAATGAAATTTTAAGTGATGCTCTTTTATATAGAAAAAAATGTTTAAGGGGCACCTGGGTGGCTCAGTGGGTTAAAGCCTCTGCCTTCGGCTCAGGTCATGATCCTAGGGTCCTGGGATCAAGCCCCGCATTGGCCTCTCTGCTCCGCAGGGAGCCTGCTTCCCTTCCTCTCTCTCTGCCTTCCTCTCTGCCTACTCATGATCTCTGCCTGTCAAATAAATAAATAAAATCTTTTTAAAAAGTTTAAAATCCTGTAATTTAGAACAGTGAAAAAATGTCTTCTTGAGATTTAACTTATTTTTTACATTATCATAGGAAAAAAGATTATGTACTATTTACAAATTTAGTCCTGTGGCCAGGCAATTATTAAGGGAAGACTTATTTAATATAATGCTCTCTTAGTCCCTGTTTTTTAAGTTGTGCTTAATGTGCAGGCCCTTTTCAAGAAAAGAGTGGTTTATTTTGTTTTGAATAGTTGTTTGTTTGTTTGTTTGTTAAGATTTTATCTATTTGACAGAAAGCAAGAAAGTATGGGCAGGGTGCATGGCAGAGGGAGAGGGAGAAACAGGCTCCCCTCTGAGCAGGAAGCCAGTTGTGGGTCTTGATTCCAGGACCCTAGGATCATGACCTGAGCTGAGGGGCAGATGCTTACCCAACTGAACCACCCAGGTGCCCCATTTTGAATGGTCTTCTATTTAGTTCTTCTGCTTCTGCTTCTTTTTCTGCTTCTTCTTCTTTTTTAAAGATTTTATTTGACAGAGAGAGACACAAGAGGACACAAGCAGGGCGAGTAGGAGAGGGAGAAGCAGGCTTCCTGCAGAGGGGCTTGATCCCAGGACCCTGAAATCATGACCTGAGCCAAAGGCAGATGCTTAACAACTGAGCCACCCAGGTGCTACTATCTAGTTCTTCTTGAATGAGCTTTTGCTGGTTTGTGTCTTCCAAGGAATTTTTTCCGTTTCCTCCAAGTTGAATTTATTAATGCCACAGTGGTCTGAAATGATAGCTCTTCTTTCATCCTTGATACAAGAAGTTTGTGTCTTTCTTAAAAATACCATTCTGACTAGATACTTGTGTTATTGACCTTTTCCAGGAATTAATTTTTGGTTTCATGGATTTTCTCTATTGTTTCTCTGTTTCTAGTTCCATTGATTTCTACCCTTACCAATACTTTCCTTCTTTCTACTTGCTTTGCATTTAATTTTCTCTTCTTCTTCTATACTCTTAGGACAGAAGGTTAGGATAGTGACTGTAAATGTTTCTTCTATTCTAATATAAGCATTTAATGATACACATTTACAGGTAATCCCTGTTTTGGCTGTATCATGCACAGATTTTAATAAAAAATTTTATATTGGGATAATTTTAGATTTATAAAGCAGTTGCAAAGATAGGACAGAGAGTTCCCATATGTATTTCACCCAGCTTCCCATAATACTAACAACTTTATACAACCATATTTTTTAAAACTAAGAGCTTAATAGTGATACATTGCTATTACCATAAGATTGAGACTTTAGGGTGCCTGGGTGGCTGGGTAGGTTAAAGCCTCTGCCTTCAGCTCAGGTCATGATCCCAGGGTACCGGGATCAAGCCCCACATTGGGCTTTCTGCTCAGCAGGGAGCCTGCTTCCCCTTCTCTCTCTGCCTGCCTTTCTGCCTACTTGTGACTTCTCTCTCTGTCAAATAAATAAATAAAATCTTAAAAAAAAAAAAAGATTGAGCCTTTATTCAAATTTCATCAGCTTTTCTACTAATGTCTTTTTCTGTTCAAAGACCCCGTTCAGGACACCACAATACATTTAGTTATCCTGTCTCCTTCATTTATTCTTTTCTTGTTTTCTATGCTATTAAAAATTTTAAAGAGTACTAGTCAGATATTTCCTAGAAGGGCCTTTAACTTAGGTTTGTCTGATTGTTTTTTAAAGATTATTTATTTATTTGACAGAGAGAGAATAAGTAAGCAGAGAGGCAGGCAGAGGGAGAGGGGGAAAGCAGGCTCCCTGATGAGCAGGGAGACCAATGTGGGCCTCAATCCCAGGACCCTGGGATCATGACCTGAGCCAAAGGCACAGGCTTAACCTACTGAGTCACCCAGGCGCCCCCCTCCCTTTTTTGTAAAGATGTCTGATGTTTTCTTATGATTAGACAAAACGTATGGGTTTTGGAGAAGAATATGCCCTTCTTGCATCATTTTAGATGCACGTGATATCAACGTGACTTATTACTGGTGATGTAAGCTTTAATCACTTGGACAAAGTCATTACATACATTTGATGTATCTCTTCATTTAAATACAATTCAAAATATTTTCTGATTTCCTTTATGACTTCCACTGTGACTCATGAGTTATTTAGAACCATATTGCTTAATTGCCAAATGTTTGGGGATTTTCCAGATAATCTTTCTGTTTTTTTACTTCTAATTTTGTTCTGTTGTCAGAGAATATACTTTGCATGATTTTGGTTTTAAATTTGTTGAGGATTGTTTTATGGCAAAGAATAGGGCATACCTGGTAAATGTTTCGTGTGTGCACTTGAAAAAAATATGTATTTTGTCACTGGGTTGAGCAGAGTGTAAATGTCAAGTTGGTTGGTAATGTTTAAGTTTTCTATATCCTTACTTATTTTCTCTTTTTTCTTTCTCTTACTGAAGAGGGTTGAAATCTATCTGCAATTGTGGATCTGTGAATTCTACTCAGTTCTGTTAGCTTTTGCTTCATGTGTTTTGAAATTCTTTGTTAGGTGTGTACACAATTAAGATTGTTATGTCCTTTCTGTTAATTTACCCCTTTTTTATTATGTCTTTTTTATACCTGCTAATATTTCTTGTTTTGAAGTCTGTTTTGTCTGATATTAATATGGCCATTCCAGCTTTCTTTTGATTTGTGCTTTAATTATATATAATTTTCTGTCATTTTACTTTTAAATTTATAGACTTAATTTTTTAGAGAAGTTTCAGGTTTAAAGAAAAACAGTAGAAAGTACAGAGTTTTGGGGCACCTGGCTGGTTCGTTTGGAGGAGCATGGAACACTTGATCAGGGCTGTGAGTTTGAGCTTCATAAGGATTATAGAGATACTTAAATAAATAAAACTTAAAAAAAAAAGAAAGTACAGAGTTTACCATTTTCCTTTTTTCCTACCTCTATACAGTTTCTACTATTATTAACATTTGCATTAGTGTGATATATTGTTAAAGTTCGTTAGCAGATATTGATTATATTATTATTAACTAATATCCATAGTTTACAATAGAGTTTGCTCTTTGTCTTACACAGTTCTTTGGATTTTGACAAATATATAATGACATGGGGGCGCCTGGGTGGCTCAGTGGGTTAAGCCTCTGCCTTCGGCTCCGGTCATGATCCCAGGGTCCTGGGATTGAGCCCCACATTGGGCTCTCTGCTCAGCAGGGAGCCTGCTTCCTCCTCTCTCTCTGCATGCCTCTCTGTCTACTTGTGATCTCTGTCAAATAAATAAATTAAATCTTTAAAAAAATAATATATATATATATATATAAATAAAATGAGATGTGTCTGCCTATGGTGTATCATACTGAATAGTTTCACAGTCCTAAAAATGCCTTGTACCTCACCTATCCATTCATTCACCCTCTCTCTGTGAACTTCTGGCAACCATTGATCTTTTTACCATCTCCACAATTTTGCCTTTTCTAGAATGTCATGTAGTTGGAGTCATATATTATGTAGCCTTTTCAGATTGACCTCTTTCATATAGCAATATACATTTAAGTTTCTAACATGTCTTTTCATGGCTTGATAATTTATTTATATCGGTGAATAATATTATATGGAAGTACATTGGTTATTATACATTCACCTACTGAAGGGTATCTTGGGTGCTTCTAAGTTTTGGCAATTATGTAAAACTGCTATAAACATCTGTATGCAGGGGCGCCTGGGTGGCTCAGTGGGTTAAGCCTCTGCTTTCGGCTTGGGTCATGGTCTCAGGGTCCTGGGATTGAGCCCCATGTCAGGCTCTGCTCAGTGGAGAATCTGCTTCCCCCCTCTCTCTCTGCCTGCCTCTCTGCCTATTTGTGAGCTCTCTTTCTCTGTCAAATAAATAACATCTTTAAAAAAAAATCTGTATGCAGGTTTTTGTGTGAACATAAGTCTTAAGCTCATTTGGGTAAATGCCAAGGAACCCAGTTCTGAATCATATGGTAAACTGTAAGAAACTTTGTAATGAACTGCAGACTATCTTCCAGAATGACTGCCCCTTTTCACTCCCACCAATAATGAATGTGAATTCCTTTGCTTCACATTCTCACTGTGCATTTGGTGTTGTTGGCGTTTTGGTTTCTCAGCATTCAAATAGGTGTGTAGTAGTATCTCATTGTTTAAATTTGCAATTCCTTAATGGCATGTGTTGTTGAGCATCTTTTATACTGCTGTCTTCTTTGATGAGATATCCAGATACTTTGCCCATTTTTTCATTGGTTTTTCTTATTTTTGAGTTTTAAGAGTTCTTTGGATATTTTGGATAACAGTCTTTTATCAGATATGTATTTTGCAAAGGTTTTTTCCCAGTCTGTGTCTTGTCTTTAATTCTTTTGACATCGTTTTACTTTTAACCTGTCTTAAGTGGGTTTCTTTTATATAGCATATAATTGTCTTGATTTTTCACCCAATTTGATCATCTCTGTCATTTATTTTGTGTGTTTAGACCATTTATATTTAATATGATTATGATATAATTGGATTAAAAGCTATCATTTTTCTCATTGATTCCTGTTTGTTCCATCTGTTCTTTTTTTCCTTTTTTCCTCTTTTTCTGCCTGCTTTTGGATTGATTATTTTTTATGATTCCATTTTATCTTCATTACTGGCATTATTTGTCCCTCTTTCAAACAAATTTTAGTGGTTGTCCTAGAGTTTACAATATAGTCTTTTATTAATCACAGTCATCTTTCCAGTAGTATTATACTATTTCATGTGTAAGTTAACAACTTTATGGAGTGCCACAGTGGCTCGATCAGTTAAGTGTCTGCCTTCCACTCAGGTCATGATCCCAGGGTGCTGGGATCAAGCCCCGCATTGGGCTCACTGCTAAGCAGGGAGCCTGCTTCTACCACTCCCTCTGCCACTTCCCCTGCTTGTGCTCTTTCTGTGTCAAACAAATAAACAAATCTTTAAAAAAAAAAACAACAAAAAACCTTGTAATAATACCCCCATTTTCTGCCTCCTAATTTTGTGCTATAGTTGTCATGAATTTTCTTTATCATATGCTATAATTCCATAATACTTTGCTACTGTTTTTGCTTTAGATAGTCATTTATCTTTTAGGTGATTAAAAATGTGAAAATATATTTTATATTTGTCTTCATTTATCCTTTCCTAGACACCTTTATTTCTTTATTTTTAAAAAAGATTTTATTTATTTAACAGAGAAAGAGAAAGCACAAGCAGGGGGAGCCTCCAGCGGACAGAGGGAGAGGGAGCAGCAGGCCTGCCCTGAGCAGGGAGCCCAATGCAGGGCTCAATCCCAGGACCCTGCTGAACACAGACACTTAAACATCTGAGCCACCCAGGCACCATGACACCTTTATTTCTTGGTATAGATCCAAGTTTCTGTTGGACAGACCCGTGGGTAGTAAATGATAAGCTTTTATTTATCTGAAAATATATTTCACATTTCTGGTTCCTACTCCATCATGTAAGGAGCATAGAAGTTGCTATTCCATCCTAACCACAAGTAAAAAAGCTGTACCCACTGAAAAATCAACAACTCTTTCAGATCCATCTGAGAAGTGAGATCACAGAACAAACCTCTGTCCCATAAATTGGAGACATATGGGTAGATAGAATCACAACTAACTGGAGCAGAAACCCACCTCCATTGGAATGAGTACTGGGACAGTAAAGACCTAAACTCTGATTAACACACTGCTGGAGGTGCAGTGTGGACAAGCTTAAGAAATCAAAACTCCAGGGGGATCCCAGTTATTACAAGGCTCTCATGTTTTTATGAGTTTTACCTCAGAAAAATCTATCAGGTTCTCACAGTGAAAATCGCAGAAAAATCTACTCATGCTTTCAACAAGGGTAGAGAAAAGAAACCATTTTGAATTATGCCAGTGCATTCTCTTCTTGATAATGCCTGCCTCCAGAGAAATTATATTATTAGAGCATAATCTGCTGGGGTTTTATCAGGGCCTAATATCTTGAGGGAGGGAAATTACCCAATTCTAGTTCACTCTTGCCTTCCATGTGGTGAAGGGAAATACCAATTCCAGTCCCCTCTAGCCATTCTCTCCCCACTAAAGGGGGGGGAAACTTGAGAAATATTGGTGAAGTTGACTGTCCATGGGCACAGGCTTATCAAAAGACTGAGACCTAATCACGGGACTGTAAAACACTTCTACTGCCTCCACACTTTATCACTACTTACTAAGGCCTGTTCACCACAGTTTGTTTTACTGAGTGCATCATGTCTTCCTTTCAACAGGAGACTACAAACCATACTAAAAGGAAAAAAAACAAAAAACAAAAAACCCCACAGTTTGAAGAGACAGAGCAAACATCAGAACTAGACTAGATGTGGAAGGGGTGCTGGGGTTATCAGACCATAAATTTAAAACGACAATGATTAATATACTAAAGACTCTAAATTCTTCTTTTTCTTTAACTCTGTTTCCTTCTTCTGGGACCCTAACCACACATATGGTATACCATTTAGTATTGTCTCATAACTCTTGGATACTCTGCTCTGGTGTTTGTTTGTTTGGGGGATTTTTTTTTTTAAGATTGTATTTATTTATTTGACAGAGAGGTCACAAGTAGGCAGAGAGGCAGGCAGAGAGAGAGGGGGAAGGGAAGTAGGCTCCCCGCTGAGCAGAGAGCCCGATGCGAGACTTGATCCCAGGACCCTGAGATCATGACCTGAGCCGAAGGCAGAAGCTTAACCCACTGAGCCATCCAGGTGCTCCCAGTTTGGGGGATTTTTTTATGCATTTTTTTCTCTTTGTGTTTCAGTTTGCCTAATTTGTGTTGCCCTATCTTCAAGTTCCCTAATTCTTTCCTTGGCTGTGTTGAGTCTGCATTGAGCCTTTTGAAAGCATTCTTTGGCCCTCTTACTACATTTTTTTATTTCTAGAATTTGCATTTAATTCTTTTTTATAATTTCCATATTTCCACTGAAATTCCCCATCTGTTTATACCTGTCATTCATTTTTTTTTCACTCAGACCTTTAACTTACTTATCACAGATATATTAAATTCCGTGTCAGATTATTCCAGTATCTCAGTTTGCCCTGATTATGATGTAGATAATTGCTTTGTCTCTTAACAGCATTTTATTTTCTTGGGTTTTTTGTTTTTTGTGTTTTTATATTCATTTGAGAGAGAGAGCACGCAGGCAGAGGGGAGGGTCAGAGGGAAAAACTGACTCCGCTGAGTGGCAAGCCCCATGTGGGGCTGATCCCAGGATGCCAGGATCATGATCTGAGGTGAAGGCAGATGCCCAACTGACTGAGTCACCAAGGTCCCCCTGTCTTGTAGTTTTTATTGCATAATTACCTCATGTATATGCAATAGTCATGCGTCTGTAAAATTACAATGTAAGTGTGGTATTTTTGTGGAAGCGTGCACAGTTCTTCTCCGAAGCTATTAATATGGGACCAATTGAGTGAGTTTAGTTTGTGAACCTGGGTTTGAGACCTTTTCTGTTCTTATGTTTGCTTTTAGTATACCTTCAGTTTCAAAACATTTTGCTTAGGATAGCAGATGAGTTTCCAGAGGGTTTTTTAAAAATTAATTTATTTATTTGAGAGAGAGAGAGCATGCAAGTGAGGGGAAGGTCAGAGAGAGAGGGAGAGAGAGAAGTAAGAGAAGCAGTCTCCCTGCTAAGCTGGAGCCTGACAGGGAAGGTGGGGAAGCAAGGCTCAGTCCCAGCACCCTGAGATCATGATGTGAGCTGAAGAGCAAGCTGCTTAACTGACTGAGCAACCCAGGCACCATGCTGCACCTCCAACCCCCTGGTTTTGTTTTTTTTTTTTTAACAATCCTATTCCACCTGCAGTTTTGAGACTTTCCAGTACACTTACATCTCAGAGGGATTTTTCTCAGTGTACTCTTGCTCCTCCTTGGCCATAATCTTCTGTTGCTTGGTATTCATGCTTACTAGCTAAGTGGTGGAGACCAGTGAGAATCCTATGTTGTTCTGGTCCAACCTCAGTCCTGGACAGGCTGCAAAGTCCATTGCTTTTGGCAAGGGTCAGGAAACGAGCTGTCTCTAGGTCTTTAGAAGTGTGGTACCACTGTGGGAGGGATGCAATACTGTCTCCTGACCAAGACCCACCAAAGATACAAGGAATAGTTTGACTGTCATGGAGAGGCAGATCACATCACTGAGAAAGCCAGAAGGCCAGTCTTTCTTGTGAGCATCCTTTGGAGGTCTGTGGAGAAGAGCATGTGAGAGGTGTTAATTTCCCTTGTGTCTGTGACTCCCAAGAATCCCATATTGTCATGTCACCCATGCTTTGCCTTTAGTAGTATGTTTAAAATTTTTATGTGAATATTTTTTACTTGCTCCTGTGATGTCCAGTGTTTCTTCCTTTTGTGCTCTGCCACAGGTGAACCTTTGCTCTTATTTCACTTCTCACTGGTGGCACCTGTCTTTCTTAGACTTAAGGCTTTTTGATTATCCTCTGATCTCCAGTCTCTAATGGGTTCAGGAAAAGTTACAGTTTTGTAGTTAATCCAGCTATTGTTGTTGTCATCGTTGTTAGGGTATGAGCAATACTATTCCCAGATTTCTACATCCTGGAATTCTTCTTCTTTTTTTTTTTTTTAATTTTATTTATTCATTTGACAGAGAGAGACACACAGTGAGAGAGGGAACACAAGCAGGGGGAGTGGGAGAGGCAGAAGCAGGCTTCCTGCTGAGCAGGGAGCCCATGGGGCTCAATTCTAGGACCCTGGGATCATGACCTGAGCCAAAGGAGAGGCTTTAACCCACTCAGCCACCCAGACACCCCTCTTCTTCATGTTTTAAGGACTTTTTTTCATGATCTATCTCTCATGAATTTAATATGTAGCATGATAGTTGATATTTCCTTTTATTTGTAGTTTTTATTTCCTTTTTGTCTTACATATACTTAGGTAATGACTTTTTAAAAAATTTCAAGGTGATTGAGATTTTTATTTAATCTTTTGATCTTTATTTCTATTGTCTTAACATTGTAGTTGAAGAATATGGGCGATTAAATTTTCACTTTGAGAAATATGGGAAGTCCTTATGACTTTCTTTTTTTTTTTTTTTAAGATTTTTTTATTTATGTATTTGACAGAGAGAGATCACAACCAGGCAGAGAGGCAGGCAGAGAGAGAGGAGGAAGCAGGCTCCCTGCTGAGCAGAGAGCCCGATGCAGGGCTCAATGCAGGGCTCGATCCCAGGACCCTGAGATCATGACCTGAGCCAAAGGCAGTGGCTTTAAACACTGAGCCACCCAGGCACCCCTCCTTATGACTCTCTGACCATAACGTACATTTAATATTTTGGGGATATGGTATTTAATATCTCTATTAAGCCAAGTTTATTAATTATTAGTAAAAGCTTCTCTATATTCTTAGTTGTCTACTTAATGTGTTGAAGATTGAAATAAGTATTTTAAAGATAACCATTATAATGGTTTTATCATTTATTTCTTGGATTCCTTCTCTTTCTTCCTGCTTGTTTTCCTTATTTTGTGAGCTATTATTCATTCCAGAAATATTTATAAATGTCTTTATTTTGGAATATCATAACAAAATAATCCTTTGATTTTTTACTTAGCCTTTTTTTCCTATTGCAACTTCTGATTTTTTTTTCTTGTTTCATGTATCTTTGCCATCTATTTATTTTCCATCTGCTGTGTTCATATCTGCTGCAGAACTCAAGGCCAAGTTTACTGTCATCCTTTTCTTAAACTAATGAAGTAGGATTCTAATTGGTCTCCTTATTTCTGCTTATCTTACTAAATCCATACAGCATTCTGCAGCCAAAGTGATCATTTTCCAGCAGAAAACTCTCCCATGGCTTCTCTCATATTTATACTTCTTACCAAGCTTTATATTACACAATCTACCCCCAGCCTACCTCTCTAGACTCCTCTCATACCACTATCTGGTTTGCTCACTGTGCTCTTGTTATACTGGCCTTTTTTCTTACCCTTGACCATGCCATGCTTTTACCTGGGGGCTTTTGCAGTAGGCATTCTACCCAGAAGACTTCCCACAACTAATGCCTTCTTTTCATTTAGGATTAGGTGTGTTTGTCAGAGAATTTTTTTCTGACCACCTAACAGTAGCCATTCTGTCACTCTGAGTCACTCTGTTCTGTTGTTGTTGTTTTTTCTTTAGTGCATTTGCTAACAACTGACTTAGTCTTGATAATTTATTTGTGCCCTCAGTGAGAGCGGGTGCCATGTATGAGTTGTTGGCGGCTATATCCCTGGCTTCTGTGACCCTGCACATGTCAGTGCAGTTCTCTTCAGTTATTGCTTTGATCATTAGGTCTTCATCTGACAGTTTTCTCCTTCTAAAACTTCTTTTGTATTTACTTTTCCTGTCTGGAGTTTTCTTGTGGATCTTTTTATTTTCTTCTTTTTCTGTTTTTCCTTCAGTATCTCAGAATTTCTTTCAAGTTTGTCACTAATTCGTTGGTTCTGTGTTCTGTAGTATATAATATTGTGTTCACTGCTTCCACTGGGATTTAGTATGTTTAGTTCTGCAGTCACATTTTCTTCTCTCCACACATTGTTGGATTTTTTTTTTCCTGCTCGTATTGTTCCTCTTGACAAAGTGTCCTTTGAGAGTATGTTGGAAAAAATATTCGCCGGATTGGAGTGAATTGCTAAATTTGTTTGTCCTGAATTTAATTTATTTGTTTGCTAATCATTTCATGGAGAGCCTGAGTTTGCTTACTACTAGGAGTTGAAGTGGATTTTACCATAGATTGTATCTGACCTCCTCAAATGCTTTCAGGTTTCTGAGATATTCAAGAAAAGTATGGGGAGTGAGGTTGTGATAAAGGGAAGAAAGAGTCAGATCTGATGCAGGGAATAGTTACTTTCATCAAAAGAATATTCTTCCAGCCTTGGAGAGTCAGTTGAATTAGGGACTCTTCCAGGTATGTCTGAAGATGGGATAAATGTACTAATAAACTAGAGCCACATGTTGGTTATTTCTATCAACTGTGGCTGGAATACATAGCATGGTTCCTGGCATGGAATTAGTCCTCAGAATATGTTTGTTAAAGTGAACCAAAGCACACTGCATGACTGCTGAATTCCTTACTTTGTGCTGAGTGCTGTGGGAAATAGATGATAAAGTCGCATCTCATTCCTGCATTGGGCTACACCTAGTAGGGATATTAGCCATTTGAAGAGTTAAATAAAAAAGGAAGACACTTCTCAAGAAATCTAGATGTGCTAAAAGAAGGGAGAACTCCCTCCAGATAGGTTAGTTGGGGGAATTCTTCCAGAAGGGGACAATATTAACTGGGTTTTAAAGAAGTGGTTGGAAAAAGGAAGGATGTGGTTAGGGTGGACTAGGTGGTGGGAGTAGCTGATATAAAGATGATGTAGAGGCCCAAATCAGCATATGTATGTGGGAGAAGTGAAAGGTTCAGTTTCTCTGGGACGCAAGAGGCATGTGGGTTACAGAGTAGGTAGGCCCCTAGCCCAGGGAGCTTGGGTTTGATTGCTAAGTGTAGGATTTTAGCCTCTACCTTGTAGCTGCAGGAAGGTGCTGGAGGTCTTTGAGCCAGGAAGAAAGAACTATGGTTAGAGCTGTTTCAGGAAGTGCCTTTGGCATATTTCCATTGGTGAGAATTGATAGGATATAAGATACCTCTTTTTGTGCTTTTCTTTCTTCTCATCTGACTCTTCTCTATTTCTTCCCTTACCCCAACCGTGATCAGTTTTCTGAGATATTCCCTGGAGTGGCTTATGATTATTACCACTCCCAAAGCAGGAACAAGGCCAGTGGTACACTTTTTACTTCCTACTAGCTACTGCAATTTGAGTCCTGGTTAGTATGCCAGATATAGCAGAGGTTTTAGAATTTTCCAAAGGTGAGTTTTTCCATCCTCAACTCTGACTTAGGGGCCTACAAGACAGATGTCATATTTTTATCAGATAGTATGAGAATTGGCCTTCAGAACAGATATAGAGCATGGCAGGAAGATTATATTGTCATTCCACGCCTTGGGGATGGATAGAGAGGAGTGGTGTCAGACTCACTGATTGAGCTCCTAATGTTTTTTGCGTCATCTAAAGCACCAGCTTGCCTGAAGGGCCCAAGAGATCTTCATATAGCTGAAAAGTTAGGAAGTTGAGGCCTCCCTCAACCCATCACTCTGCCTGCTGTGTCACTGTCTATGGAAGATAGGGAAGTCCAGCCCTGACCACTGTCCAACCTCGTGCTTTCTTTGGCCATTTGCCAAAGTGGGGCATCTCACTAACGGAAATGGAGATAAAGGTATCACCCATATATCGTCAGGATTACACTCTTCTTCCATTCTGAATTTACTATACCTACTCCACATCACTCCATTTCAAATACACCCCCTTTCCTCACATCTATGAGGTTTCTGTGTATGCAGCAGATGCTTGAGAAAATCTGAGGTTCCAGAGCTGTTTTATGCTGCCATGGCGCTTGCTCTTGGCCTCATCTGTCATGTTTCTCAAGTATTTGGTATTGTTTTCTGTGATCAACCTCCATCATTCATATTCTCCTACCTTTTGGCAAATTGCCCCCCCAAAATGGGACAAACTTAACCATATATGACTATTTAATTAAATATAACTAATTAATTAAAATGAAATACAATGAAAAGTCCTAAGTTGCCTTAACCATATTTCAAGCACTCAATAACTACATGTGACTAATGGCTCCTGTATTGGACAATTTAAGTATATCACACTCCCATCATCACAGACTGTTCTGTTGGAACTGCTGGTCTAGATAATACTGCTACATTCCTGCAGGACTGTCCACATGGATATAAGTTCTCCGAGGCTAGTTCAAGTTCTTCACTGCCATTGTGTGAAAGTAGGTATACCTCTTCATTATTCCATTTGTCCATCTGGTAATTATTAGACAAACATGGGGTGCCTGGGTAGCTCAGTTGGTTAAGCAACTGCCTTCGGCTCAGGTCATGATCCCAGCGCCCTGGGATCCAGCCCCATGTCAGTCTCCTTACTCAGCGGAGAGCCTGCTTTTCCCTCTCCCTCTGCCTGCTACTCCGCCAGCTTGTACTCTCTCTCTCTCTCTCTGTGTTAAGTAACTAAATAAAAATAAATAAATAAATAAATAAACAAATAAAAAGATTAGACAAACATACACACACAGAGTTATAATATAATATATATTATATATATATATATATATGTATAATATATATATTATATATATATATATATATATATATAATATATATAATATATATTATAATATTCGTACAGACTGGATATTATAAACCCACAAGGAAGAAGAGAGGCATTTTTGAAGTTAGCCTATAATTACCCACAATAAAATTAATACCTCATGCTATTATACAAAGAAGTACCCCCCCTTTCAAATTATGCCCTTTGAGCCTTTCAGAAATAGGAAAATAAGCCCATTTCTGAACCATTCTCCTTAAATGGCTGGCCATTCAACTCTAAAATGACGCAATAGAAGCTTTTCTTATCTATTCATTTTCAGAACGTAATGAAGTGCTCATCTTCTCCCCCATCTGTGCTGAGGCTCTGGAGGTAGACGCAGCAAGCCTTAGCATTGGGATGACCTTACATGCTATAGGCTTTGTCATTTCACACCATAACCTCAAAGGAAGTCCTCCTTCTTGGGATGGAGTGCTTTAGTTCCCACAACTCTTCTCTGAAGTCATTGTAGAGTGGGTGGAGGGACGTAAGGGCGATACTTCGGTCTGAACTTTTTGGGTAACCTTAGGAGTGGATCTATTAAAACCAGAGGGTTTTTTCCTTTACCACACCACCCCCAGGATTCCATTTCCTGTAGATGTGTTATCAGCACCTCTAGCCATCTTGGCCCAAGCCTTTGGATCATGCCTTGGGACAGCTCCACCCTCTGCCTTGTGCTCAGTTTGTACTTCTCCAGTGGAAACAATGACTTTCTGTCCTGGTGGGCAGCCTCTTTCCTCTCTTACTTGGTTAACTGAAGTGGGAATTAGGATTATTAGCCTTGCGAGTAAAAGACATTTTTTGCTCCCTGTTGGTAAAAGGTAGATAATGGCTTCATCTGGCACTATTACCATGGAGAGTAAAAGAACCTTTGCTCCAAATGCAGACTGCTGCCTCTGCTCTGGGCCCTTTCCAGCTCCTATTCTGTTTGGTATCTACTCACCTCTCTTTCTGGCCCTGATGCTATCCCTGACCATTCTTCTGCCTTTCTTTCAGCCACTGCACTGGACTCAAAGTGAGAGGGGCAGTCTCTCAAAGTCTAGGCAGAGTGCCTCAAAGGTAGGAGTACTGCTGAGAGGCAGAGTGAAGACATGGGGAGAAATACTCAGACTCTGAATGCTGCTACCTTCCATGGCCCTCCCATTCCTCCTTCCTGTCTGTGAACTTCTTTGAACAGAGGACCCCTTATCATCTGGCTCCCTAGCTATCCAGTACCTTGGGCCTGCCCATCTGTACCCTATTTGTGGGCATTCAGCTGTGCTGAGGAAGAGAGCTGGCCCATAACTCCATGTTCAGGAATCAGGGAGAGTCACAAGCATGACAGTTGAGGCCTAGGCAGAGACATCTGAAATCAAGTCACCCTTGGTCCACAGGACTCCCAGCAGAGGGAGCAGGTTCCAAACTTTTGTGTTTCCTTGGCCAACTCCTAATCATTTTATAAAAAGCCACTTTGATTCTCATTAACGAAATTTTGCATGAATACTCTGTCTTCTTGTAACATCTTCTCTTCCTATAAAAAAAGTTATTTAGCCTTATGATTCTATAATCATAAAGCTAAATAAACTGCTTCACCTGATCCCATCCCTGTCTCAGTTCCCACAAATAACTACAGTTTCCAGCAAGGTATATATCCTCCCAGTTCTTTTTCTATACATTTCCTTACTGATCCTATATATCTATAGAAAACAGGATTGTTCTGTGGTTTTCCCTCTCTCCTTCCGTCCCTTTCTTTCTTTCTCATAAATGACATACTATACCTGTCACCCTACAACTGTCAGTCAGTGACATCTCTTGGAGATCTCTCCATGTTGATTCAAAGAGATTGTGTGCATTTGGAATTGCTGCACAATGTTCTGTAGCATGAACACACCTCAGTTTATTCATCCATCTCTGCTTGATGGACATTTTATGTGTCTTCCAGATTTCACCTCAACAAATTCGCTACAATGTGTATTCTTGCATATGCATCATTAAGCACATGAGCAAGCATCTTTCTTGCTTAGATACACCATAAGAAACCTCAGACTCATATGGTATGTATATTCATATTTAGCAGAGTCTGTCAACTTGATCTCTAGAGAAAAGTTATACCCACCAACAGCTACTAACATTACATATCCAC
This sequence comes from Lutra lutra, assembly GCF_902655055.1. Lineage (NCBI taxonomy): Eukaryota > Metazoa > Chordata > Mammalia > Carnivora > Mustelidae > Lutra > Lutra lutra. Next base: position 71,418,063 of record NC_062282.1, on the reverse strand, counting down.
TAACAGCCTGTTGAAACCATTGTCTTGATATTATCAAATGTTGCATACAGAATTTCTGACTTTTGGATTTCTCAACTTCCTTAGTGATGCTAAACATCTTTTTATTTATTTATTGGGCATCTTTGTTTATTCATATGTCGATTATGTGTTCATATCTTTTTTCTGTTAAGTAGTTAAGACATTATTTGCTTTCTTTTTTTTTTAAGATTTTATTTATTTATTTGACAGACACAGGTCACAAGTAGGCAGAGAAGCTGGCAGAGAGAGGAGGAAACAGGTTCCCTGCTGAGGAGAGAGCCCGACACAGGGCTCAATCCCAGCACCCTGAGATCATGACCTAAGCCGAAGACAGAGGCTTTAACCCACTGAGCCACCCAGGCACCCTATTTGCTAACTTTCTGATACTCTTTATATATACTCTGAATATTAATTTCTTGTTTGTTAGAAGTATTACAAAAATTTTTCTCCTTGGGGCGCATGGGTGGCTCAGTGGGTTAAAGCCTCTGCCTTCGGCTCAGGTCATGATCCCAGGATTCTGGGATCGAGCCCCGCTTGAGGCTCTCTGCTCAGCAGGGAGCCTGCTTCCTCCTCTCTCTCTCTCTGCCTGCCTCTGTGCCCACTTGTGATCTCTATCTGTCAAATAAAATAAGTAAAATCTTTAAAAAAAAATTTTTTTCTCCTAGTGTCTCATTATCTTTTATCAAAGTATTTCATTTTGTTGGAGTAAAATGATCAATTTGTAAAATAACCTGATTTTTTGTGTCTAATTAAAAAGACTTCTTCTCCTCCCAAGGTCATAAACATATTATCCTCTATTTTTCTACTATGTTTATTATTTATATTTAGGGCTTTAATATGTCTGAATTTATTTTTGTGAATGTTATGAGGTAGGATCTAGCTTTATTTTTTCCTCTGAAGTGATAACTGTGTGGAAGCTTTGTTGATTGTCTCTCCAGTATTAATTCTTCCCTCCTCCCTTGCTAACAGTATTCTGAATTTCCTAGTTGGGTGGTTTGTGTGGAATTGCTCTCACCCTTACCTCTTAAAATGGATGCTACTTGGCTTAAGCCAAGCAGTGCCTCCTGTGAATGATTCAGATGGGTAAATTACCCTTTGGGGGCCAGTGATACATGAAATAATGTTTGCTGTGAGTTTCTGAGAGAGAGACTTTATTTTTACTATTGGCTCAGTTGCCTCTGACAATCATCTTACTTCCACAAAGGAAGCTAGTCTGAGAATGAGCCAGTGCAGTGGAAGGCAAGGAAGAGAGAGAGCAAAAGAAATCAGGTTCTTGCTGATATCATGGATTTATTGGATCTCTCCTGTTCTGAAATCCATTCTGCCTCTGGATACGTCTTGTACATGAGCCAAGGTGTTTTATTTATTGTCTAAGCCAGTTCAAGTTGAGTTTTCTTTTACTTAAAACTATTACTTAAAATCTTTTACTTAAGGGGCGCCTGGGTGGCTCAGTTGGTTAAGTGTCTGCCTTTGGCTCAGGTCACAATCCTGGGATCCTGGGATCGAGCCCCGCATTAGGCTCCTTGCTCAGCCGGGAGCCTGTTCCTTCCTTCCTCTTGTGCTTTCTCTCACTCTCTCTTGCTGTCTCTCTCTCTCTCAAATAAATAAATAAAATCTTTTTAAAAAAAATAAATTTAAGATCTTTTACTTAAAATTGGTTGGTATTCCTAACCAATTTAATAGCATTTGTCTCAATGCTGTTTATTGAAAGATTCATCTGTTTCACACTGCTATGAAATACCACTTGTGGCAGACTCAGGCTTGCTTACTGAAAGACTCAGGGTAAACATGAACAGAAACCTTCGAGTCTCTACAGCTAGGTAAGGATAGGCTGCCCAAAATACTGCCAACAAGAATTTTCAAGGCCTAGTATAAACATATTAGGCCTCTGCGGTGTGGCGCACTGAAGGGCAGAGTTACTGCTTTATTTTTTAGTGTCAACTTTTTGGATGCTGGCACAGATGAGATTGTAAAAGGCACTGAATACTTTTCTGGGCTCTCCTCATCTGGAGGACATCCAATTTCTGTGCAGGCTGCCAAGACCATGGAACTTGGGGGATGCCTTTGTGAGAAAGCAAGAAAGGCAATGGGGAGCCACACCGCCCCCCACCATGAATCATTATCTTCTAAATATCCTTTGTACTCCTAATTATTAACTACTTTAAGAGTAAGCCAAAACAAAAGCAACCTTGAAGAGAGTCCAGGTCAGCAGCATAATTAACCATCCCTGAATCTTGACTTTTTCTTCATAAATCCCATGAATATGTGGGTATGTTTCTGGACTCTTTATTCTGTCTCATTGACTTATTTATTTATGTACCTGTAACATACTATTTTAATTCATGTTGTTTTATTAACATATTTGATATTATAGAGGACAAATTCTCCACCATAGTTCTTCAGAATGATCTTAAATAATTCCTCCATCTGAATTTTCGAACCAATCTGTCAGGATCCATGAGATATTCTGTAGGAATTTTGATTTTGATAGAATTGAGATAAAATTTACAATTGGAGGAAAGTTGACTTTTATGGTATTTGGGAAAGCTGCTGATTTTTGTTTGTTGATCTTATATCTGGCCGTATCATTCAACTCCTAGGTTTTCTGTGTAGAGGCTCACGTCATAAAGAGGTAATAGAGTACAGTTATTAAGAGCACAGTCTCAAGTCAGACTGCCTGGGTGTAAATCTGCCTTTACCATTTACTAGCCAAGTACCTCAACATCACTATTATTTACTTTCCTCATCTGTAAAAATGGGTTTGATACTAATACCTTCCTCATAAAATGGTTGTTTGGATTAAATGAGTTAAGATACACAAAATATTTAATATAAAGCAAGCAGAGATAACCATCATCATCATTTATTTAAAAATAAGGTTTTTTTTTTTAAATCCTCATCTCTATATTTATTAATGCGTCGGATAGGACTTCAGTACAGTATTGAATAGTAGCATGGATAACAGGTATTGTTGTCTTGTTACTACTTTAATGAGATTTCTTCTAAAGTTTTTCTATTAAAGCACTGGGTGTTATACACAACTATTGAATCTTAGAACACTACATCAAAAACTAATGGTGCAGTATATGGTGGCAAACAAAACATAATTTTAAAAGGGGAAAAAACATGTTACTGCTATAGATTTCTAGTATAATTCTTGATCTTGTTGGGGATGCTTCCTGGTAGTGCTAGTATAAAGTGTTGGCTGAAACAAGAGTGAGGCACTAGGCTAACCTTGCTTATAGCCCCTGAGGCATAAAGTAGCCAGGACCACCACAGAAGTCGAGACAGGGCGGCAGGTGATCCAAGTGGGCCCATTACCACTCTCTTGATGAGTCTCAGGTTTGAAAGGGGCATCTTGGAGATGTGCTCGGGGTGGACATATGGTAGTCTCTGTGCCGCAGTGAAGAGGGCCCAGCCAGTGTGTTTTAAGTGTGTATGCAGGGATATATATGTGTGTGCATTAGTGAGCATTTGTGCTCACTCTGGTTCAGGTTCCTGCAGCAGCAGGCTTATGGAGCCCTGCTTAGCAGTGGGAGAGGAGCTCCTGACTGTGGTGTGTTTGGGATTGTCATATTTTTCTGTAGCAGCACCCCTGTGTCATTTGTCTCCACCCTCTAGAGGCCGGCAGGGTGATGACTGAAGCATCAGACCTGTGGTTTCCGCAACAGGAAGTGATTTAGATGCTGAAAGCTAATTTTAGATGAGTTGATATGGGGTTTTCAAAGAATGTTTTAGGGGAGGTTTCAAGCTCAAGGTTCAGCCCCCTGCTTCTCTCATCTACAAGGGACTGACAGTATCCTACCACTGTCATTATCACTGTCTAGCTGGGTGAGCTCATGTCCAGCTGGGTAGATCTCTCGGGTAGAAAATCAGGGCTGGTTTTCCCTGGATTCCAGGCTGCCTGAGTCATTGTTTCTGGTCTCAAACTCTAGGCAGTTTCTTGTGATTCAGCATAGGTTGGCTCTAGGCCAGGCTGACACAGGACCTCTTATCTGTGATGAGGATGGTCTGCAGTCTCCAAGGGTCCTGTCAGGACAGGGCCATCCACCTCCACCCAGACTGAGACCTGGGTCAGAGATGACTTGAGGCTTCTGGCCCAAGAGAAGTGTCATCTTGGATAGTAGGCACTTAAATGGGGAGTCTTCCCCAGGCAGTCCCCCCTCCTAAGCCTTTTAGAAGGGAGAGTACTCAGACCCAGTATGGCCACACTAGAGATTACATCACCACTTCAGCCTGAAGGTTAGGATTCCTTCTGATAGCAGCAGACACACACACACAGAAATTAGCACAGAACTTTCAGAGAGTCCTATCCTCCTAGAGCTGAAGCCCCACTGGTGGGCCCCCCTCAGAGCTAAATGGTTTCTGTCTTTCAAGACCTAAACACGGAAAATGGAAGATGGGCTGTCTCTGCTCACCTCCACAAAGGTCTACAAAGCCCATTTTCATCTGCTGATCCTTCCTCTGTGACTTCCATAGCAGTCTGCAGCAGAGAATGTCACCCCTATTCTTGGAGAAGAAATCAGGTCTTAACTCTGCTAAGGGAGTTGGCCCAGAGTTATACAGCGTAGTGGCATTCAGAGCCAGGCTAGGTGCTAGTCTATGCACCATACTACCAATGGGGTGCCCAAGTTTCAGAGAAGGACCTCTATGTGTCTGACACCATTAGCAGCCAGCCATCAGCCCCTGCCACAAGCCTGGGGTCTCTCAAAAGCTGGGGAAAATATAATTCAAGTCTCTGCCAGGGTTTGGTCTACCCCTTGTCCTGCTATGCAGTGAGGTTTAGCCTGAGAGCTGAAGCTAGGCCTTTAGGTATTACGGATATATATCCTGCAGCCTTTTCTTTGGCCTCTATAGCCAATCAGTCCCCTGAAGAGGACCAAGTAGGGCAAGACAGGTGACCAACTCAAAGGCTGGTCTCAGATGCAGAGAGGAGGAGAGCATTTTCACAAAATCGCCAGTGATCACAGACTAATAACGTGGAGTTAGATGGTGTGAGGTAAGCCCTGATTGAGAGTTCCATTGAAGGTAGCTTTGACCTATTTTCAAGGCCTGTGGTGGCAGGAGGAATTTTTGGCCACATCATAAAGTGTTTTGCGGCCACCTCTGATAGACCCAGCTCAGGAAGTTGTAATTTTCCACTATTAGGTTGTTAGTCACTAAAGTGAACCCTGCCCCCAGCTCCTGGCTCCTGCACTGTGGCAGGCTGACAAAGGTGGGCCATCCAATGGGGAAGCTGTGCCTCCGTAGGTTAGACCTCAGCAGCAGGCCAGAAGTTCCAGAAGCACTGAGCATTGAAGCTGGGCCTTCTCTGGGTCTGACTTCTTTGTGGAGCCTTATAGCGCCATTCCAAGATTTACATAACCATCTAGAGTGCTTTGTCTTCACTGGGAGATTTAGTTTGGACAAGGCAGGAAGCCTGTTTTTCCTTCTCCCACTCCCCCTGCTTGTGTTCTCTCTCTCACTGTGTCTGTCAAATAAATAAATAAAATCTTTAAAAGAGAGAGAGAGAGAGAGGGAGAGAGAGAGAGAGAGAGATATTCCTTAAGATACTAGTGAAGGGGTATAGGTAGAGAGTAGCTCCCAGAAAATCCACTTAAGGGATGACCCCTGCACTCTTTGGTATCAGTAACTATGAGGGCCTAGTCTTTCTGGGACATTTTCATTTTAAGAAAAGAGAAAGTCTTAAGCTGAAGGAATCTACTAATAGAAGCATTTCATAAAGCTCTTTCAGGAAATCATGCAGGGCTCAGAGCTCCTTGCCTGTTAGAAAGATGGGGTTGTGTGTTGTTCATACCTGCATCCCAGGCTTCATTCAGGGAGGCAAAATTAGATGTAACCCACACTTCTCTCGGAGTTTTGCCTAGTTAGCCCCTTCTCCCAAACTCCCAAACTCTTGGATTGTCTGAGCTCCTGGGCTCACTTGCGTGCATCTGAGGAGCATTCCTGCTCCTGGCATCGGTGGAGCACTGCCAGGCTGAGGGCTAAGGAGAGCAGCCCCCTGATCCCTGCTCCCAGAGCCACAGGGACAGTCATGCATCTATTTGCCAGCTGGTGGCATTTTCCTAAATGGAAAGGGCAGGAGTGGAGTCCTCTATGGCCTCTAAGGGAACCTTCCTCCCTGAGCCTGCAGCTATCTCTGGCTTGGGCTCTGTGATCATCTCTCAGTCAAGGCATGTATGTGGTAGATAAAAACACAGGGAAGCAGGAGTTTCTGCACTGGTGGCAGGCAGAATGGGTTGGAAATGGGGAAACTAGGCTTTTCCTCTTATTTCTATCAGAAACAGTCTTAAGGTGGCCATAGTGGTTCGTTCATTTGTTTGTTTGTTTGTTTGAAAGTAACCCTTCTTTTGTTGGAGGAGCCAGGGATTGACCCAATGTTCCAGATGTTTGGGAGCCTCCAAGGGTTCTTTTCAGGCCTGTGAAGTGACACCGCTCACCCCCACCACCACCGTCACAGCCAGGCCCTTGATACTGATGTGGGTCAGAGGAGGGAGCTGAGAAATAAAATTCATTTCCAAGCTCTGGACTGTCTTCTCAGGATAGAGAATCTACAAAGAAATAGGTTGCTTCCCGTGGGGAAGTGGGAGTAGCTGATGAACCAGCATCGCGTCCAGGGCAGGCTGAGAGGGAGGCCTGTGGCTTACATACACTACTACAGTCAAGAAATTGAGAGAACAACTGGGTAGGAGTGAGGTGACCACTCTTCCCTCAGAAAAACAGGAGTCTGAGTTCACGGGAAAGTGACTTTAAATAACACAGGTGGGCAAGACCCAGACATTACTGTAATCTTTCACAAACATCCTTTTCATAGTGTTTCTCACACGTCCCCACCTTAATCAACAGAGCTGACTACAGTGAATGCCTTTCAGGGTGACTCAAGACCACTTCTCAGGCTGGCCACTGTGCCTTGAATCTAGGCAAGGATGCAGGTGCAGCTGGAGGTGGGACCAGCCCTGAATGGGCAACAACCCCTAAACAGTCCCTAACTTGTCATTAGGCAAAAGAAAATAGTGGCTTGAACCACTGTGGGTGGTGGAGATGGTGAGAAATGTTGGATTCTGGATATATTTTGAAAGGGAGAGCCATCAGGATTTGCTGATAGAATAAATGTGGAATATGAGAGAGAGTGCAGTCAGTGATGATTCCAAGGGTTTTGTTCTGGGCAGCTGGGGAAAAGGGCATGATGTGACCTGAGATAAAGAAAACCATGAATGGGCGCCTGGGTGGCTCAGTCAGTTAAGTATCTGCCTTCAGCTCAGGTCATGATCCCAGGGTCTTGGCATTGAGCCCCGCATTGAGCTCTACATGGGACTCCCTGCTCAGTGGGGAGTCTGCTTCTCTCCTCCCTGCTTGTTCTCTCTTGCTATCTCTGCTGCTGCTCTCTCTCTCTCTCAAATAAATAAAATCTTAAAAAGAAAAAAGAGAAGACCATGGATGAGGTGCATTTGAAGGGGAAGATTGGGGGTTCACTTTTGAATGTGTGAAATGGATGATAATATCTACTTCCTGGACTGTAGTGAGGATTAAATAAGATAATATAAGAAAGCACTTAGCATTAGGACATAGCCAGCTTTCAGTAAATGTCACTTTCTCTATTCCACTGTCAGGCAGGTGGCTGAAGCCTGAGCAACTGGGGTCCTCCCAGCCAATTTGACTAGTTGTCTTTCTGCAGAAATAATGAACCAATCAGATGCCAAGTCATTCTCCTCTCAGGTGGTTTTCTCACCCTTCAGAAAACTTTCACTGTTGCTAACAGGGTCTTTCACTTTGTCAAAGTTTTCTCAGCAATGTTGACACACCAATGTGATGAAGAGTTTTTGCATCAATGGCACCTTGGGGCCCAGGCAGCCCCTCTGGGGGTCTTACCCTTTCCATGTCAGTCAGTATGCAGGTGACAGATGGGCAGGGGAGAAGTACCTTCTCATAACAGTGGGTAGAAATTAAGGGAAGGAGTGTTTCTGGAAGCTACACTTTTTATTTTCAAAAGATGTTTGACATAATAATAGATTACAACTTTCTCTTAAGTCTTTGAATCAAAATAAACTTTTGACTCTGAATAAAATTGCTAGCACATGGCCCATTACAGTTGCTGAAGGAACAAAACAGAGAAGGTGATAACATGGAAGAAATTGTTCACAAAGGGCATACGTGTGTGCTTGGTTCTCTGGATAGCGGGGATAGAGGTGCACCAGGCATGCTAACTGAGTGCCATCTCTGGACAGGGGGTGTGTTTTAACTTTACTTGTTTAGATTTTTAGCAGTAAACGTAAATCATTCTTAGGACCTAAGAGTGATTTCTTTTTTTTTTTTAAAGATTTTATTTATTTATTTGACAGAGAGAGATCACAAGCAGGCAGAGAGGCAGGCAGAGAGAGAGGAGGAAGCAGGCTCCCCGCTGAGCAGAGAGCCCGATGTGGGGCTCGATCCCAGGACTCTGAGATCATGACCTGAGCCGAAGGCAGCGGCTTAACCCACTGAGCCACCCAGGCGCCCCCCTAAGAGTAATTTCTAAGAAATGTCTGGAACGTTCAACTACAGTTTGTGCAGCATTGCAGTGTGCTGGTTCTCTTGGGAGGTATTTTTGGTGTTTACTTTGCTTCAGCTGAGGGGCAGCCTGACCATGCTCTATCCACAGTGGGACAGACCGTGCAGGGATAGCTGAGACGGCAAAGGCTTAGGAAAATGGATGACCTTCCCCAGAAGTGCCCACACTTTCCTTGTCATCTGAGCTTGGTCACTGCTGAGACCCAGAGCCATGCTCCCTCTCACAGGGAGCCTTTGCTTCAGGCAGAAATGTGTAAACTCCTCCAGGATTTTATTATGCTTCTGTACACTGGTTTATGGTGTAAGGGCTCGCCATAGACGTAGGCTGCCTTTGACAGCTTGAGGATAACAAATCTGCGTCCAGTTCTTCTTGAGGGCTGCTTATAAAACTGACCTATATGAGAACAATGATCTCATTCTTATTCAGTTGAAATTCTGGAGATTGATTCATGGGTACCTGCCAGTGTGGGCATGAGCAAGTGAATCCCAAATATACATGTATCCCTGGCCTGTAAAATAGTTCAAGAGCCAAGCTAAGTTTCCACATGGTCTCTCAAGAAGGCTATCAAATTGTGCAGAAGCAGAGCATTTGAGCACCTACCCTAGTATTGTCCCAACCTAACATTCTTCTGGGCCCATTCTTAGAGTCTTGAACAGCCAATTCTTGAAAAATAATAACAATTCTCATACTCTCTGACCCTTGGGGTCCTCTGCATTGTGCCCAGCTGGTTGAGAGACTATCACTGGGTGGGGCACAGACATCCATCCCCCTTCCCTCCTCAAGCCACTAAGGTGTGCTCATGGGAGTGGCTTCATTTTGGCCCCCAATACTGAATGCCCTCATTGGTCTTCTGCCTCATCCCTGATACTGTCATTTGTGCTGCAACTGTCCTTGCTTCTGTTTCTAACCCAAACCTTCATCTTGACATCCCAGCCCTCCTGCTTTGGTATCTTTGGAAATTGGTTGCTGGTGGAGAGGAGAGCTCTCCTTGATGGTGAGCAATGGTATGAGCATGTAGTGAGCAGCACTGCTGACCACTGACTTTTCCTCTCCTGACAGCCTTCCTCTCCCAGCCCATGTTGCTAACCTCTGTCTCACATTCCTCTCTGATCTCCTATGGCCAGAAGCCCAGAACTGTTCCAGACAGGGAGGATGTCCCCTTGTGTGGCTGATTACCAACATGCTTCAGCTTCATTGGGCATTACCTCTTGGTGTCAGCCTGGATCATGACCAGGTGAAGGCAGTGGTCATTGGGCAGCTGTGGCATCTACTCATCAAAGTCCTAGCAGTTCAAGGTACTGGAGCTTCAGGCAGAAGGGTACTTGCTATATCTCAAGTCCAGTTCTTCATATGACCAGGATCAGGGTATCCTGAGACTGAGCACACACCCTGGCAGTATCAGGTCCCAGGGCTCCCTCACAATGTGTCCCTACTTCTTCCTGGATACTTCTGGCTCTGTCCAAGGCCATTTGACAGCCGTCTCCAAAAGCCCTAGCTAGCTCAGGACCAGAGGGTGGAAGAGTCAAGAAATTCTAGAAAATTCTTTCGTTCACTGCTTTACTATCTATGTCCCCCTCTAGAATGTAAGTATCAAGATGGTGGAGAATCTTTCTTGTTTCTCACTTTCCCCAGTGCCCCCAGACAGTGCCTGATATACAGTAATTAGGACCTCATTAAAGTATTTATTTCTTAAATAAATTGATGCAATCTAACAATCCATCTATACTTGTTTCAGAAGAACTCACATTCTAGTCACTGGGCTGTTTCACAGTCCAGAGTGACCTAGATGCTGAGTTGGGAGGAGAGCTCCTCCTCCTTACAGGTGACCAAGACACAATTTGCTATGACCCCAGAAGATGGGGAAAAGTCCTTTTAGCAGGGTGCTAGCCAGCTAGTAGGCCACATGTCTCTTTAAAAGCAACAGGAAGCCAGGCTCTGAGATAAGCATGACTGCCAGTGTGATAAAGGTGGGGAGAAGGCCAGAAGGTGGAGAGGTAGGGCTGCTCTGTGGGGATGTCCAGGCCTCTGTGGCTGGCCAAACAGCACCACATGCTTCCTGTGGGGAACAAGGAGAGGAGATTCCCTCCAGAGGCCCTGGATCTGGGGCTGCCCCAGCTGCCTCACCCTTGACCTCACTGAGGTGGCTAAAACACAGGGCTGCTGTCCCTCACATCTGCTGTTCTTGGACACATAAGGGCCGCCTCTAGGGAAGATGTTGGACTCATATGCTCTCTGCCCTGGCTCCTCTGTGTTTTAGTCTCTGTGTTGGTAAAATGGCTCTACCACACTGGTGGTTGTGAAGAGTCTGGGATGCCAAGGAGGGGGGCGTCAGTGGGAACGACAGGCTGGAGCCTCAAGGAGTGAGGCTATAGAAGGCTGTGATATGAGGTATGAGAGGCAATCTGGGGAAGGTGGATAGACTGGGTAAAGCTCAAGAAGAGGGTCCTGAGACAGGCATTGGACAGACCCTTAGACACCCCCAGGTCTAGCTGGCTTGATGGTGCTGCATAACAAAAACCTGGCATCCCTCTCAGTATATTATCCTTGCTGTTTGTGCTGAGCAGCAGGGAGGATAATGTAAGAGCACCTGACAAGAAGTCTCAGAGACTAGGGTTCAAGTGTCTGGCCATGTGACTCTGGACAAGTTATTTCTCTACTCAGAGCTTTAGTTACACCATCCGTGGAAGAGGGGTCATGGTCTCACATGATTGTAGTGAGCATTAAAGAAATGATATAAGTCATTCCAGTGACACTATGGGCTTCAGCTCCCCAATCCTGCCAGGGTCATCTTCTGGGGTGGGGATGGTAGGGGAACTGTGGACTGAACTAAGGAAGCCAGAAAACCGCTGTCCTGACTCAGTGGCTTGCTCCACCCTGGCCTCTGGCCCAGATTCTAGAGGCCTTAGTCAAGGGGTAGGTGTCAGAGCTGGGGGTTTCCCTGTAGGTTTCATGGGGCAGAAGCTTTGTAGCTCTCTGGAAAGCCCTCAAAACAGTTGGATGTAGCCCTGCTTGAGAAGAACTCAGAACAGACGGGTGGACCAGTTGGACCTGCTGCCTGGGGAAACCCAAGCATGAGCTGGCATCTGGACCTTAGTAGAGTTCCTGTCCATCCTCCAGCAAGGGTTTGTAGAAAGCTTAAAGAGCGGCTGGGGTCGTCCGCAGGCCAAGGGCTGCTCTCACTTGGAAACTGCTTGGCATCCAGTCTGTCCAAAAGTCTTCCAGTGCCTAACTATGCAGGCCTCTTCCACTCACATCATCTCCTATTCCCCATCATCCCTTCATTCCACCTGACCCAAAGCCTCTGCTAAGAGATGCCACTTCACCCTATACTGACCTGCTCTCTCCAGGATTAGAGCTCTTTTCTGACCTGTTGGTCTTCCCTGCCTCCATGATGCCACTACTGGCTCCCTCCCTTCTCTGGGACCAGAGGAATCTTTTGCAGATTCCTCTGCCTCTGCCCACCTCCTAGGTTTGCAGTTACCTTGGGACTTGATTTTTTCTCTTCCTGGCTATACTAGATATCTCAGACTTGCAGTCTGAGGGCCAGATCAGGGCCTTCACCCTCCAACCAGGGTCCCTGCCTTTTCTTAACATGCTACCCCAGAGATAGCACCTCAGAATCATGGTATTCCCCAGACATGTTCTGTATACCTTTCTTTGGGGGAGAAATCCCACCATTATGGAGCTACCCTGTGCAGTCAAAAGAAACAATTAAGAATGATGATCCTGTCAAAAATCCCTTACCAAGTTTCCAGATCTGAACCAGTCTTATGACTTAAAACTCATTGACTAAAGAAATCAGATTACCAGAAGGAAAGATACCAGAACAGTACAGCAAGTGTGCATAGTAATGTTCTCTAGCCTTTTCCAAAAGGGACCTGTGGTCATTTATTCAAGTAAGTATAGATACTATTTAACTGTAGGTAGTATAGATATCTAAAGGTTTCAGGGACTATTGAACATAGGATTTGAGTTGAAATTGTTATATGAAGATCTGAAGGAATATAAACCTTCAAGCATATGTAGTTCAGATAATAAATAGATTCTTTACCTGAATCCTGCTCATCATGGGCCTTCTGGATCCACACACCCATCCAGTAATATAATCAGATAAACATACTTGATTAGCATAATTCCCTACCTTAGGTCCTTGATGTATGAGGTAAGAGCTGTCAGAGAGAAGAAAGCCAAGTGGAAGCCTCCAAAACTTCCCGTTCCAGCCAAAATGGTGTATCAAAAACAATGTAACATTCCAGAGGTCATGGCAGAAATTAGTGCCACCATTGAAGACCTAAAGGAAATCCATCAAATCTTCATTTAAGTCACCAGTAAAACCCAGATATCTCCTAGAAGATGGCACTGGGCTACTACCTGTTCAACAAGTGGTAGCCATAGTTAAAGCCCCTGTGCCTACCAGATGTTGTATTTTTACTACAGCAGATTAACATAGCCTTGAGCATTGAGTAGCCACTGCTCTTGATGACTTCATTCTTTTCCATCCCTTTCAAACAGTTTGCATTCACTTAGAAAAAAAAAACCAGTGTCAATTTCTGGGCATAAGTTTTTTCCTCCTTCTTTCCATCATAATATAGTCCCATGAGATCTGGACCATTTGGACATCCCACAGACCATTACACTGGTCCACTCTGTCAGAGATGTCATGCCAATCAGACAAGGTGATCAGGAAGTGACTGACACTTTGGGGGCCATGACAACACACATGCATGCTAGAAGGTAGTTTCAGAGCTGGCCACAGCAGCAAACTTTTTAGAGATCCAGTGGTCTACAGCCTGTCAGGAAATTTCCTCCAATGTATAAGACAAATTATACAGAAGAATGAACCATGTTCAGTAGGCCTCTTAAAGTTATGGATGCAATCTACTGCACATCTGGGAATATTATTCTGACCCATATCCCTGACAGTAACACAAAAGCTTGCCATCTTTGAGTGGGCTCCCAGGCAGGAGAGGGCTTGGCAGTAGCTTCAGGGTATTGCACAAGTAGCCCTGCCCTTTGCACTACATAAATGATCAGAACCTATGGTTTTTATAGGTGTCAATAGTGGTGAAAAGATGTTGTTTCCCTGGGATTCTGGAGCAAGGCCATAACATCTACGTGGGGGGATTATACACCTTTTGAGAAATAGCTCCTGTTATACTACTGAGCCCTAGTGGAGCTGGAATGATTGTGCAGCTAGAGCTATTTGTGATGAGTTGGTTTCTGCCAGACTTACTAAGCCATAAGGTCAGGTGGGCCTAGCAATAACCCATCATAGGCTAGAAGTCATACATCTAGAGTCAAGTATGAGCAGGATCACAGGGCACAAGTAAGCTCTACAAACAGGTAATCTAAAACTCTATGCCATCTACTTCTATGGGACAGGAGCCTCTCCCTCAGCTCACACCTACCTCTGCATGAGTGATCCCCCTAGGACCAGCTGATGGAGGAGGCAAAATCCCAAACTCGGTTCACAAACAGGTTAGATCTGTATATGGACCAAGCCAAAAATGGTTAGGGACTATACTATTAGCTCCACTCAAGGATGACCTTGAAAGGCAATAGTGAGGAAAAACCCAGTGGGCTAGAGCTTCAGGTGGTACATCTGGCCACGGGCTTTGTGTGGAGTGGTAGTCTGAAATTAAAATATATATGTACTCATGGACAGTGGCAAATGGCTTGGCTGGTTGGTCAGGGACCTAGAAGAAGAAAGACCAGAAAACCTGGAACAGGGAAGTTGAGGCTAAAGGAATGTGATGGACAAATGTCTTTGGTACAAAGTATGAAGAGTTTCATATTGCATGGTAATGGTCCCCAGAAATCCTACCACAGTGGAAGAGGTACAATAATCAGGTAGAAAGGGGTGCCTGGGTGGTGCGTTTGGCTAAGACTCTGACTCTTGGTTTTAGCTTAGGTCATGATCTCAGGGTCAAGAGATCAAGCCCTGCATAGGGCTCCATGCTTAGCACTGAATCTGCTTGAGTGTCTCTCTCCCTCTGCCCCCCTTCCTCACGCACGCACACGTGCTCTCTCTCTCTTTTTCTTTCTCACAAATAAATAAATCTTTTTTTTAAAAAATCAGGTACATAATACTGACTCTTCAGTTGATTCTATCCAGCTTCTATTGTTCTACCCCAGTACGGCTCAATGGGGACATGAATGGAATAGCCATGAGGGCAGGGATGGAGGCTCTGTATAAATCCAGTACCATGATCTCTTACTTACCATAGTTGATCGAGTTACTGCTGTTGTCCTATGTCTATCCTACCAGCAACAGAGACCAACCTTGAGCTCCAGATAGAATATTGTGTCTCTTTGGGGGGATCTCCTTTGCTGGAAAAAATTGCTATGCCTAAAATCATGCCTTTGTCTAGAGACAGCCTGTATCCAATTACTGATGAACCTTGACTTCCTCCTCCCTCCAGCTCAGGAAAACTTTAAAGGACCATCTTAGCTCTAGGATTCTCCTTTGGGTAGCTGAAACTTTTGTTGTGACTGCATTAAGTCCAGCTTCTCCCCCTGCCTAGTCCTGCTTCCCTTCTCTTCCACAAGCAGTCCTGCATGCTAATCTCTGTCTCAGAGTCTCTGTCCCAGGGACCAGTCTGAGACAGGCAGTCAAGTCATGGTTTCAGCAAGAAGATCCCTTCAAGGTAGAAATATCTCACCCGTTCCCAGGGGTCTCTTGGACTCTATAGAACTGAATGTGTCCAAGTCAGCCTTAGTCTCCCTACCTATGAAAAAGGCTAATCACCACGTCTTCATCTGGCTTGGAGTCTCTCCCCTTGGCTAGGACCTTTGAGGATATCAGGTCTCTGGACCCTGGAGGTCATAGGTATGAAGAGAAGAGCTGGCCACTTAAGAGCTAAGCATTTTCTTAAACAGTGGGCCTGCATCCTCTACTTGACACTCTCCATTGTGCCCACAGAATCTGGACTCACAGTAGTCCCTCAGACCTTTTCCAGGACAAACAGGTCCACCATGCTGTGAGTAGGTGGCCCCAGGAGAAATATGGGGGATGATTTCCTTGCCCCCAGGGCTTAGAAAGGGAGGTGGGGACAAGAGAATGGATTTATTCTTGAGTCTAGCTCCAGGGACAATGAGGGCCACTGCCCACTCCCTTCCTGGGGACCGTGGGGTAGGGCAGATTAGTAAAAGTCTCTCAAAGCCTCTGGTCACAGTGACAAGAGGAAATTCCAAGAACTTCTAAGGGCCAAAGTCAGGATAGAACTACTACTACAGCAGCCAGGGACTAGCTGGGACTGTCACTGCTAGGGACTTTAAGTCTGTGTGTCAGTCTGTCACTGCCACTGTCCCCAACTGGTCTCTCCATCTTTCCCTTCCAAGTTCTGGCTGAGAATTCCAGTGCCAGGGACTCTGTCAGTATCTGTCCATCTGTTACTTTCAGGAGCTCTGAGCTATGTATGTCTCTTTGTCTGTCACTGTCATGGACCTGCTCTGTCCGTGTCTGTGATTCCTGGACCTTCAGATTGCTGATTCTAGGGAAAGATGCTCCTTCTTATCATGGGGACTCACAGTAACAAGAGGACCCAGGCCCATAGCCACAGCTAGTATTTTTGTTTAGTCATGGAGCCCAAGTCTGTGTCTCTGTCCCTGAGATTCATAGGCATTGGAGCCTTTGGCATGAATATGGCCTGAGGCTCTTGCAGCTTTCACTGATTTCAGCCTGAGTCCCAACACTGGATGGGACTTGCATTTCCAAGGGTTGAACTGGTGAGAGATGAGGTGTTAGGGTTTGTCTGAGCCACAGCCCTTCTGTGAATCTGCAAGGGGCTGGCAGCAGCTGCCCCAGAGAGATCCCAATGGGATAAGGGGCCTGAGGGCTGTGGGGGTCAGCTTCCTGGAGTGTGGGAGGAGAGGGGAGACTCTGAGTTACCATGTAGTTTCTGACTAGAAGCTGTGGCTCTAGCAGCCATTGCTGACTCCCTGGCTTCCCCTCCCAGCCCATGAAATGACCCCACCCTCCTCCAGCCCTGCTGGCTGAAGAAGTCTGGGCAGGAGCCAGGGCTTCCACCAGGAGAGCTTGGGGCTGCCCCAGGCTCTGGGTAGGAGGAAGTGTGACACATTGACCAAGAGCTGGGCTTCCCTCCCTTTTCCTGTTTCCTTTGAGAGAGTACCCAAATCCATAAAGTGGGAAAGGGAGCAGGCAGCTATGCTGGTATTAGATTCCCAGCTCCCCTGGCTCCTGGGTGGCCCAAGGTCATCCTCTTGGCTCACTTCTCAGATGCTGTTGTTGATAAGGATAATGCTAACAACATCCCTCACTTTAAAGGTGTACCTTATAGCCTTGTGCTGCTCTTTGTCCCACAGAGCATTTTCTAAATGTTGGGAAATTCATACCTTTTCATCTTGATTTCTGTAAAACCTATGTGGATTTCTTTTAATCATAAGTGAGAAGAGATGCCTTTTCATCAGACCCTGGAATACATTTGGCCACTGTTGACACCCATGCAATGAGGGGATTCTCCTCAGACCTGGGGGATAGGGCAATAGTTCAGAGCAGAGACCCCACAGTCCCCTGAGGGGACTTGGGATGGTAGTGTATCCTAAGGCCCAGGAGATGGGCAGGCAAGCCTCAGAATAAGTTGAGAGGAGTATGCCCCAGTAGAGCACATGTCCATTCCTGCAGGACACTGGTCTTGTTTCCTGTGGACAGATGCCAGGCACTTGGCTGAGGTGCATTCCAGACACAGGGGCTGGTAGGAGAGCTGTAGCTGGTTAGTGTTCCTGGGTCCTCAGGCTGCTTGAGGGAGTCAAGGTGGTAAGCAGTGGGGCTAGGGGTGGGGGGTGGTCTGCAGGGCTCGTGAGAGCCAGAGTGGCAGTGTAGGGTCTTAAACCAGATCATAAAGCTTGAAGTTCACACTGAGCCAACAGGCAGCCCCTGCAGGACACAGCCAGACTAGTTTCCTAAAATGTAGATATCTCAAGGGTTGGGTTCCCTGTAGAGCCTGGTACAGTTCCAGATATTTCATAAGCACTAATAAATATTTGTTGAATGGATTCATGAGTGTGTAAATCCATCAGGCTACCATGGGGAGAGAAGTAGGGAGCAGTCTGTCTAGAGGTGAATGTCCATGAGCCATCTGTGAAGAGATGGGCTAGGCTGGGGCAGGGCTAGAGGATGGAAAAGTGCACAGATTTGGAAGGGACCAAGAAAGTGAAAGCATAAGGATGTGGTGGGGAATTAGCGAGGGAATGGAGACCCCGAGAGGAGCCCAGAACACTTCCTGGCATGGAGCCCCTCAGCCTGTTTCTCCTCTAGGATGGTAGCACATAATAGTTTTCTCGCCACCCCCGCTCCCCACCAGAGACTCTGGCGCAAGAGACTTATGGACAAGGGCTCCACTGCACAACACACTGGCAAGTCAAACTGGGCCATTTTTGACAACACTGCCCCCGAAAGGAGATGCAGATGTGGAGGCAGCCCCTACACAGCCAAGGTAGCATGGGGAAGTGGCGAATGTAAATGGGCTAAGTTCCGTTCTTATCAATGAGCTGACTTCCCTGCAGCCCGCTCAAGCCAGGCTCCCCAAGGGCAGGTCCAACGGTCCTGTGAGCAAGGTCTGAGGCCCAGGCTTACTAATCAGATTTGGGTTTTGTTTCCCAACAATTGGCTTGTCACAATGTTCACAGCTGGGCAAGACTGACCAACGGAGGGAAAAAATTCCAGAAACGAGGAGGACTTTGGGAAGCAGCTTCAGATCACATGAAAGGAAAGGAGAGGTCAGAGTGATGGATAAGCAATTTCTACAAAAGGCAGGAGAACCAGCAATACAACTGCTTATAGAACACTTTTCCTTAGAAAAATATTTGGCAGTATATCTACTAAAACTAAAAATATGTATGTCCAATGATCTGGTAATTCCACACCATTCCCAGCATTTCCAACAGAAATGCATACATAATGCTCACCTAGACAGGAGTACAGGAATGTTCATAGCTTTATTAATGTGAGCCAAAAAGCAGAAACAGCCAAAATATCCACCAGCAGTGAAATGGGGACATACACAGTGGGACACTATAGACTACTTTGCAGAAACAAAATAAAATAGACTGCAGCTCCATGCAACAACCAGAAAGAATCACACACATCACACATGGCGAGATACCCAACGAAGTAGATACTAACGGGAAGGGGAAGAGCACAGGCAGCCTTTGGGGGTGCTAGAAAATGCTCCCTATCTGGCTCTCCGTGTTGGTTATCTTGATATAGGCATACATAGAATCTCACTGAAATGTATTTAATGTAGAACTTAGTGAAAACTCAAAACAAATATTTTTAGAAAGGCTTTTCTCCGCCTCCAAAAGAACTGCAGGATCTTGAAGAAGATGTGGACCTTGCCTGTGGGTGAGGGTCCAGTAAGTCCATTTGCGGGCAGAACCCGGGGAGTTTGTGCTGATCTTCCCTTGAAGTTAAGAGAAAGAAAAGGGAGACAGGTTTAAAATTAATCATCTCTTAAGTTGAAAGAGTAGGTCTGGGCCAGAGATAACATCAGTGGCAGCAACATGAAACTGTTTCACTGCTGTTATCTCAAACCACAGTGAAAAATAACTTGTGAAGCTCTGTCTTTCCTGGCAGCCCAGGGTCTCCTCATAGCAGGGAAGTTGGTCAGCCATTTGGGAGGGTCCAGTGAGGGGGCTTCTGGGGGCCAGGCCTGAGGATTCCAAGGAGCTGACCTCCTGTGTGGTCCTGCACAAAGGCCAGGCCTCTCTGGGCCCTGGGGGCAGGGAGCATCCCACACCAACAGTAGGTGAGAGGACCCTCCCCTCAGCTCCAGATCCCAGCCTGGGGGCTGGCTCTACTCTGACCTGCTCTGCAGACCTGGATGCCCTGAACATTCTGCCCGTCTCACTCCTTGGGGAAGCAGGGTCAGCATCAGGGTGCTCTCAGGAGAAACGGGCTTTCCTGACCTTGTCCTGTCTCAGCCTCCCTCTGTCCAAGCAGACTGGTCTGGGGCTGGCACTTCTCTGTGCCTGCCACAACCCTACTCGACAGTTTTAAGAAAACTGAGGCCTGAGAGAGACCTAAATGCCAGATTTCTTTTTTGTGAAGCCCATGGAACACTGTGGGAGGGGCCAGATAGGATCTGCTAGATTCAACCATGTGCCTTCAATACAAATAGCAGCTTGCTCAGAAGCCCAGGTTGGCGCAGTATGTGCCTGGTCCATGCAACCCCTGGCCCCCACTTTCAGTCATAAAGACCCTGAATTCCCAAGCTCATACATATATAGGCAGCCAGGAAACAAGAGGAGTAAGGGCTCAGGACCTAGTTTCCAGGACCCCACTGGGGGCTGTGTGGTGCAGGCTAGATGTGTAGTCCCACCTGTAACTCTAGGCACAGGACAGTTGTGAGGTTAACTGAGGATGCCTTGGGCATTCTATCCTGCCGGCCAAGGAAGAGCAGCCAGACCTCTTTTGCTATCCATGTTATCTTAGAAAGAGGATCTAACCCTCTGGGCT
Organism: Lutra lutra; assembly: GCF_902655055.1. Classification (NCBI taxonomy): domain Eukaryota; kingdom Metazoa; phylum Chordata; class Mammalia; order Carnivora; family Mustelidae; genus Lutra; species Lutra lutra. The sequence continues at coordinate 71,398,021 of NC_062282.1, read as the reverse complement.
TTTGAGGGAAGCAGCCCCTTTTAAAGCTAATCACCAGCGTCTTGATTGAATAACTGAGTTGGAGAGTCATTAGATACAGGCTCCCACAGGACCCCATTTACCTGAAGACACTGAAGATGCAAATTTTCCATAATCAAGGGAACCACATGCTCTGTGCCACCATCTTGGTGCTCAGTATGTTTCCTCACATCCAGCCACATTCACATTTATACCATTACAGGGTAGGAAGCCAAGGAGAAAATCCCAATCCCACATGGCATCATCCCAGCCTTGATGCCATTCTGGCCCTTTCACAGGGGCCTTGCCATGTTAGCTTCATGTCCATCATTTTATTTCATGGACTGACACATTGGCTGTTTCTGTGGATGAAGTTTGCCTCCTCCTTTGTGATCTCCTACATCTGAAGGCTGCATCAAAGCATATTGCCATGCTAAGGCCTATGACAGAGACTGCCATGTGGCTGCCAGCAGGGCGATCCAGTTCTTAAGGCCTAGTGTATGGAAGAGGCTATATGAATGCTTTTGTGTGTCCTGGTTCTAACCTCAGTACTGCTGAGTTCTTAGGGGGAAAGGGGGACCCCCAGGAGGCAGGAGGTGATAGAGTTTAGGTGGTCTCTGGTGAAGTCTCTGTGAAGTGAAGGGAGAGGCGCTGTCCTACTGTCCTGGGAAGTCCTGATGTATGGGTGAGCCTCTGTTCTCAGGCCACCCCACCTTGCTCTCCTTCCTGGTCTAGAGATGGCCCTAGCACACCCAAGAGTGTTTCCTCAGGGTCAGGCTAAGCATGACCCTCACCTGCCTTTGGTTATCTCCCTTGGAGGGATATAACTTGGTCTTTTTTTTTTTTTTTTAAGATTCCATTTATTTGTCAGAAAGAGAGAGTGTGTGCACAAGCATGGAGAACAGCAGGCAGAGTGAGAAGCAGGGTCCCTGCTGAGCAGGGAGTCCAATGTGGGACTCAATCCCAGGACCCTGGGATCATGACCTGAGCTGAAGGCAGATGCTTAACTGACTGAGCCACCCAGGCCTGGATATTTTGCTTGGTCTCCTAGGAAAAGGGAGTGCCTAGGGCCATTCCCAGCCAGCCGGAGGTCAGGTCACTTGTGCCCAGGTATCCAGCCCAGAGCTCTGGACTTCCAGTGTACCAGCCTCTCCACAGATGCTAAAGCAGTCATGCCACAAGGCTCCGAGAAAAGTGTGGGCTCTGGCCTGCCTGGGTCTCCAGAGAAGTACCCACATGGCTCTCCTACCTGGTTCCAGCCCCCAACAGGAGCAGTGCCACTGTCCAGATGTGAGTCTATTAGAGGGAGAACTAGGACACAGAGAAAATCCAAGCGGCTCTCACTGCAGGGTCTCTTCATGGATGGCTGTTTGGGAGCCTTGGTCAAGGTTTAAGGATGACAAGGGTATGGAGGCTGTTATTCTTTGTGGAAGAACTGACATCCCACCTTTATTCTTACCAACTTCCTGTTTCCCAGAAGAAGCACCAGAGCCTCTCTGTCAACCTTAGTTTCCTAGAGTTGAGCCAGATGCTCTGAGGCCCTATAGCATGACAAAGACGCTGAACCAAGGCTGTGGTCTAGCCTCTGGGGCTAGAGCCCACCCTGCCTTTATGGATTGTGACTGAGAGACAGAGGTACCTGTTCAATGTCACACAGCAGGTTAGTGGCAGACCAGGCCCGTGTACACACCCTGACGTCCTGAACAGAGTAATGGGATGTCAAGGGTGTACAAGCTAGGCCCCAGTGCTCTACTGTTAGATGCCTCAGGCTCAGAGGTTGGAGCAGTAAAGTGGTGGGTCTTCTCCCCATTGTGTCGCTGCAGCCCCATCCTGCCATGCATCCCACACCCTCTGGTGCTTATCACAGAGAAGTAACTTTGGGAACCCCGAGCACGCATGTGAGGTGCCCAAGGGACAGGAACTCACAGCCTCTCGGGGACATACCATGGGCTTTCTCAGGACTATAACCATCCTTGACCACTGAACCCATTAGCCTTGACACCTGAGTGACAGGGCTGTCCTCCATGTTCTAAGATAATCTGGCAACTTTACTCAGTCACATTTGCTGACCTCCAGCCTGATGTGACTTCTCAAGGTAGAGATGTGCAAGGAGTAGTCTGAGAAGTCTAGAGCAAGGGATGGGGGTTGGCAGGGGTATGGTAGGTCTGTGTGTTGGCTGTGGGCATAATCTTGAGCTTCAAAGCTAAGCAGTCTGTCAGAAGGTAGATGTTGCAGACAGGTCTGGCCTGAGCTATATTGTGGTTGCAGCTTGATACCTAATTGTATTCCAGAACAATAGATCTTTTATCTTTCCTGGTTTGGCGAAGGACCTCATGGTCTGAGAGGTTTGAATGGTAGGAGGCTGTCACCTCCAGTAAACTCTTCAAATCAGGGTTAGGATTTGAATTGAGGGTGAGGGGTCCGAAGTTGGTAGCTCAGTGTGGCAGTACCTCAGGACCAGGGCAGCTGATGGATTCACCAAGGCAGCGCCCCATGCTCTGGGGTGGGGCCAATAGTAGTCAGCAAGGGTGCTTTATGCCAAGGGGGCTCTGAAGGGTGTTGTGGGAGATTTTGTAGGTGAGGGGCTTTACTTTGAAGTTGGAGAGCTATTTTCTGGTCTAGAAGAAGCTGGGGGTTTAGAGATGTCCCTGGTCCCTGTAGGGCCCCCTACCTAGTCCAAGTTCCCCACTATGCCCAGCCATCTGTGAGTAGGCTGCAAGCCCCCATTCCTCTGAGCCATTTACCAGGTCTGACCTTCTGTGGTCACATCAGCCCTCAGCAAGGGGCAGGGGAGGGGGTGGAGAATGAGATTTAGAGACCCCAAGAGCAGTAGTAGAGACCACACAGGGGAGGGGCTTGAGCCTTAAGTCTTGGCTCTTGGATCCAGGGATGGCTGGGTGCTGAGTGAAGCTGGGGGTGGGGGGATCGAGGAAAGGTTCTGATTCGAGTTCTGAAGGGCACAGGGAGAAGAGGGCTAGTAACAAGCTGCATAGATTGATGGAGCCCTTCCTTTGTCCACTTTGCACCAGAGGGGCAGCAGAGAAGCTGATGAGGAGGGGCTCCTCCTCACCCTCACCCTCTTAGGCATCTCCTCCTGAGAGACTCCTGTCTCTCCAGGTCAGAAGTCCCGGTAATGGGGCCATCAGCCCCAGCCCCCTGCCCCTTCTGGTCTGTCATGGGCCCCAGGAGACTGGACTCTTCGTGACTCTCACCAGCATTTACATACACCAGCTTTATTGAAGTAGCAGGTGCTGTTAAATCAGCTACAGAAATATTTCCTCAGGCACACCCCTGCCCCCATTACCCACCCACAGTCTCATCAGCTAGCCCAGGGCCAGCGAACTCCCACCTTGGCTATAAATTGTTCCCAAGCCTCCTCCAGTCCTATTTCTTGCAGCTCTAACCAGGCTCCAGTGAGAGGATAGGGTCTCAGAGGCTGTTCTTGATGGTTTTACAGGATTTCCATCCTTCTATGGATATGACAACACTCTGCAAGGCTTCCTTAAACTGTGAGAAGTTACTTTCCTCAGTAGTACAGTTCTTGGGTGATTTTGTTGGCTAAATAAGAAAGACATATTTAAGTCATATTTTTAGCAGAAAAAAATAAAAGCACACTTTCTTCTATAAGCCACAAGGGTCCTATAATAAGCCCTCCACTGCCTAGGAGATAACTTTGGCAGGCCCTCCCCATCTATCTTAGGGACACACTGGGGGCCATCTGGTGATAGTGGAGTACAGGGTCTGAGGCCCACCTGCAGCTGTGGGGTGAGAGCCAGCAAAATGTGGGCAGGTCCCACAGCAGTCCAGGACAGGGACACAAGGACAAGCAGGGTGGGAGCACACAGGGGCCTCTGTAAGCAGGGGGCGCACACGGGAATACCTCCGTCATTTCCCAAGAACATACCCCCCTAAACCACTATCCATCCATACATAGTGGATTCCCAGTGAGGTTTATCAGCCCAGAAAGAGCCCCGGGCATGGCATGGCAAACCAAAACTCCCTTGGACTGGCTGCCCAGCTGGGGTTGGCACTGAGCAGCCCTTCCCGCTCCCCAGGCTGATTACACAACAGCCCTGCTCTGAACTCAGACCTGCTCCACACTGACCCCTGTGCATGGGGGCTTGGCAGAGGGCATCACAGAAACCTCTGAAACAACCGCTAAATCCCCACCCTCCCAACCCCTAGCCCCTGTCAGTGAGTGCACTTTTTTGGGATCAGAAAGTAGTATGTAAGGCCTCACATGTGGCAAGTGGGGGCCATAAGAAGCCCTTTGTCCCACTGGGTCCCTGGCTATGGTAGCCTAACTATCCTCTAAGAGCAAACAGTAACTTACTTTCAGCTTTGGGCAGATTCTGGTGAGTTCTTCCATGTCCTTATAAACCTTTTTTATGTGAAGGTCATACTCGTAAGATTTCGTAAGTTCCTTCAGGGTGGAGATGAAGTCTTTTGTAAACTCACCATAGCAGGGCTCCTGAAACGGAGTGAAGGGCAGGGGGTTGGTGGTAGTGTACCGTTGAACCCCAGCCTCATCCAGCCCTGGTCACCCTGGCTAGATGGAGCTCTGAACTCAAATTCAGGCCCTACCCTGATTGCCCCACAGGTGTCCCACAGGTGCTATGGTGTCTGGTCTCTCCCTAGGCCCAGGGCTAATCTGGGAAAAGCCTAGAACCTGGCCACTGATTCATCTGTTGACTGAGCTAGAGGACCCAAACTCAAACTCTTTTTCCCCCCGGATTCCTCACTCCAGTGTCTTTTGTTCTTATCTCTGTGATGGGTACTGACTGGGGTGATGATCCCTTTCAAATGTGGTCAGAAAGGTCCATGTGGCAATAGCACCTTACCTCACTGGTGTTCTGGGGCCTTTTGAAGGAACCCTGAAAGCAGGAGAAACCGATCAGAAACACAAAGGGCCACTGAGAGCAAAGTGATGTTTGATGAAGACCCAGACTTACGTTGTATACAATGTTGTCAGCCGAAAGTTCTTTCTGAATTTCAGCACAGACTGCCGTGTGATTGTCGTAGGCAGACACGTTGGCTGTCATCATGGAGGCACAACGGTTTTCTGATCCCCAGAGTGCACAAGCCAGGAACACGTACAGGTACATGGTAGGACTGGAGGGTAGCTCCACGCTGATCTGAGCCCTGAGCTTGGCAGCATTTCTGTGGAGAAGGGTACCTATATAAGTGAGTCTAAGGAAATGCTAAGTCTCTTATCAGTCATCACTGGCTTACGTGGAAGACAGAGAGGACCTTATCGCTGGGCAAAATGTGCTTTTCATGCATTTTCTATGACCACAGCACACTTCATGGATTCTTGTCTTTGCTGAAAATCACGCTTGCTCTAATTTTTATTTGTAATCAAATTTTGAGTCATGACCTCTCTGCCTGCCTGTTGGGACAGGTCTGTGACCAGGACGGGTGCTGTCTACAGGTGCAGGCCAGAGCAGAGAGAGTGAGTGGAGTGGAGAAAGAGCAAGACAGGCAACAGCTGCACCAAGCCAGCTTCCTCAGGCCCACCTGTCAAGGAGAAAGCTGGCCTTGCTGTCCTGTCTGCCTGACACTTGAGGACACACCCACTTCCTCATAGTCCCCAGGAGGGACACAGGGGAACAGGTTCCCGAACACAGCCTCCAACCTGGCAGGCAAAGCAAGGGAAGAACAGAGCACTGCTATTTCTTGGCCTGAAGGCCTTGGGTTTTAGAGGAACGCCCCTGGTTGGATGCAAAACTTCATGTAAAAAGAAAAGCCAGCTCACAAAAATGCCACACTAGAGCCATGTCCTGATAAATTCTGAATACACATTCTGACTCTCACAGATTAGGATCACCCATTTGGGGGAAAGTTTGGTAAATATTCTGGGCCCTGACCCTGTGGTTTGTTTTTTGTTTCCCCCTGAACAGGTAATCTATCCACTGGTTTCCCGTGGGAGTGGCTGAGGCCCTGAGTGTGAGGGTCAGGGTGTGGCCACAGGGCCAAGCCTCTGAGGGGCACAGGTGTTTTGCCTCACTCTAGGGCAGGCCTATTCAGCCAGTGACCAGCCAAGCTCCAGGAACTCCCAAGCCTTCTCAGGAAGTAGGATGGCCTCATACCAGAGCAAAGTTCCCACTGACCAGGTGCCTTGAACTTCCAAGGGAAGCTAAAAACCTCTTTCTACAATGGGAGCCCTTGAGTAGCTAGCGAAGCGTATCTGGGTGTGCAGGTGCAGCACCCAGGCCAACTCTTACCTCCCCTCTGCTCTGTCAGGGCTGCCCCTGCTGGAGCATCCTGCCCCGTCCCCAACCTGGTGGCTCCTCTTCCCCTCACCCCTTGCCCTGTGGGGAGGAGCACACCATCAGCATTTGCTCATGGTCAAGAACAAACTGGAACTACACAAATAAGAATGGGCTTTTAATAATTTATTATTATGGCAAAACATCTTGAATAAATAGAGAGTATGATCTTAAATAAATAAATAAATAAATATTAAAATACATAAATATATAAATAAATATTACTGATCTCTGCCAATGTAAAACATTCCCCATTCCCCATATACCAAGCTGGTAACAAGGGCCGCATGGCCCAGAGCAAGTCCGTGCCCCCCACCCTGGCCCTGGCCCGCCCTGTGGTCCCTCGAAGGTGAAGATCCTGAGTTTCAGCAGTCCTTGGGTAGGAGTGCAGTGGTTCGGGAACTACACTCTCAGGGCTGGCTCCTGGTTGGACCGGCCTCTGTTGCTTCTGGCTGCCAGCAGTCAAAGGGGATGTTAAACAGAAATTCCTTCAGATTTTCTTTGAAACTTCTGAAGGTGATAGTCTGGATTGCACAGGGAGTTTCCTTAAAAACAAAACAAAACAAAACTTTTAAGTTCAGGTGTGAACGGGTAATGTGTGGGAAGCACCAGTGTGTTTCTGCACTGTCTTCAGGAACTCAGAGGCCAGAAGGCCCATTTGGAGCCTGCCTGCTGACCTGGGTCAGATGACAAGCTTGCCACCACGTGTCACCCAAAGGATGCACAACTTTGCCAGTGGCAGCCACGGCCAAGAGCCTGACAACACGCCAGCCCAAAGCTGGTCTGCTGGGCTGGGAGGTTGGGCCGGTGTCTCTTCATTCTCAGGCCAGCAACCCAGAAGGGGCAGGAGTCCAATCTGAGTGTGACCCCCTCCTTGCTCCCCTGCAATTAGGCACCTCACAAGGGGCCATGGAGGTGGCACTTGGGCCCCAGAATATACCCTAGACCTTAGGCAGGACCTGAGTTTCCTTGGGTTTACCTCACCTCTGACCTCACTGATGATAATAAGGACAGAAGCAGCTCCCTCTGGGGAGTGTATAGGCCCCTGGAGCTCCATGGCTTTCACTCCTAGAGATGAAAATGGGCAGGGCTGCTCAATCTCTAGAGGGGCAAATCTGTTAACACAGAGCCCCTTTGGAGTCCTGAATAGCTACAGCCAAAGGTCCCTCCTTATCCACTCCTCCACCGTTCTAGACCAAGACCTTCCAGATTGGGACCCTGACGTGGGCACTCACCGGGGTTTCGAGGCAGTGCTGCTTGTAGTGGTTGGCCATCAGGGTTAAGGGTTGCTTGAGGCTGATGAGGCTGCCTCGAAGGCCTTCACTGTACAGCTGTATGCGCGTCTGCAGGCATGTCGGCTCCTATGGGAAATGTCCGTTTCCTGGTAAGTAGTGGACAAGTGCCCTCTGGTGGGCACATGACATCCTCCCCGTCACTCTTTCCTGTTCTCAGCCCTGTCCCCCAAGAGTAGGACTTGGAAGGGGCACAGGATGATGACGGGTTCAGTCATACACACTGCTCTGTCCGTGCCAACATGAATCTGCACCATTCAGCTCAGGCCACCCCCAGCCAGCACAGCCACTTTCCCTGGCATCTTGAGAGGGTCCCAGGCCCCAGAAAAGGAGGTCACTAACCCCCACCATTCAGGGAAAAGGTAGCAGGGTGGGGCATCCTGCTATGTGAACAAAGCTTGTTCCTGAAATCTCTCTGTGCCCCTCTGTAGCCAGCATGTGGTCTCCACAGGGTTTAGTCTCATGAGTGCCCCAAGCCCACAGCCCCTGTGTCCTGTAGTAACTCCCGCCTACCCACCTGTCCCCTGGTGACCCCTGGCCCCTTGAATGCTAGGTCTGTCCGTGGCTGCTCAGCTAATGGAGTTCATGTGAATGCCACAGGGGCAAGGCCGGTGGCCTCCTGAGAGCCCCTCCTGGCAGCCAGCTGACTGGAGAGAAAGTGGATTGACCACCCTGTGAGAGTCCCTCTGAAATGGAGCCACCCCCAAGGTAGAGGGGAAGGTGTGTTGGAGAGAAACATCTTACCTGGCGGTCAAACATTCCAGAGACAACTTTTACTGGTTCATTCTGTAGAAAAGAAAAATACCATTTTATTAAGCTGACAGGCAGGGCCAGTCCAGGCCAGCAAAGTGGCCCAGGGACAGCCTGCACTCCCTCACTCACCATCACAGCAGTCTCATCACTACTTTTGTTCAGAAGGCTCAGGGCCTCTTGGATGGCATCCACGTGCCGAGAGGGTCGAGTGACAGGTCTGGGTAAGCTGGTGGGTGCAGAGATGCTGCAGACCACAGTGCCCAGGAAAAGCAGGTTCTGCAGCCACATCCTTCTGAGGACTTTAGCCTTTCTCTCTGAGCACTGGGCTCACTGGCAAAAGAGCTCTTATATACACAGTTAGAGGAAATGATTAATGGTGACCACAAAACGCCAGGGAGGCGGGGGAACTACCTGACCTGTGGAATCTCCTGGCCCTTATCACACATGGGAACGGTGAGCCTTTCCTCCAGGTGGTCAGGCTCAGGGGTTTTCATTAATGAGCCCTTCCAAGAATTGGCAGCGCATCCGCCTGCCTCCTTGAGCACTCTCCAACTCTCCCTGGGTAGTCTGGCCAATGAGACTGCCCCCTCCCTCTGAGGGGCCTCCGGGCACAGCTTGGACTTCCTGGCCTGGAGTGGCCAGGGCGGGGCCTGGGAGATACTGAATTGAGCTCCTACGCCCAGACTCTCCACCCTGCCTCCAATCCCAGGAAGCCTTTGGGCTGGCTGTGCCCACCCTGGGGCCTATTTCAACCAACCCTCCCCTTTTCCTCCTAGATCCCTCTCTTCTGGCCATAGTGAGAGATCTGAGTGGGAGGAAGACCCTCATGGGCCTGCATCACTGTCCATCCAGGCAGAATCCAGCCAAATGGCATAGTTCCTGGGACAGCTCCCAGCAAGGATCCAGAGTAGTCAGCAAGCTGCCTGCCCAGCCAGGGACCTCTGCCCCACAGCCCCTGTGAGCAGTGAGAATGACAGATATGTTCACGTGACACTCATCCAGCAAGATAGCAGAGTGTTCCTTCATGGTAAGATCCCATGTGACAGCAACAGTCCCAGTTTTCACAGCTGCGTTCAACCCCCAAGCTGCAGACCCCAAGCTGGGGCTCTGAGTTCAAGTTCTGACTCCAGTACCACCTTGCTAAGTGACTCTAGGCTCTGAGCTATGTGAGCCTCACCTCCTTCTGCATGCAGACTGCCGTCTGAGATAGGCACTGCGTTCCTACACGTAGTCCCTGGCAGGGGTCAGGGTATAGCAGCTTCTCAAACTTTAGTTTTTACTTGGCCCCTACCTCAGCTCACCTCCAGCTCCAGAGGCCTCTCTGTGGAACAGGAACTGCTTCTGAAAAAGCCACAGGCTCTTGAGGGGCTGACAAGTGTTTGATTTTCACAATGAAGTTTGGAGAGGACAGCACGAGTTTATGTTTGCTGCCCCATGCTCGGAGTTTTATGGCTGTAGGGGTGTGGGTGCCTACGTGTACATTTCTGAGTATCTGTGTGCTGGCGTGATTGGATGTTTTACATGAGGTATACCCATGTGAGCCCCCATGCCTCTGCAGGTGGCCCTCTGAAATGGAGAAGCTCCCCACACTGGGTGTGAGGTTTTTGGCCCCAGATAGAGTCTAGTTTGATGGGGTAGGACACAAGTGATGTCTGCTGGGCTCAAGTAGACAGCCGACAGCAGGTAGAATTCATGCTCTAAGTACTGTGGTCTGAGCCTGTGGCCCTGGCAGGTTTCACTGGATGGCAGAAGGGTTGCTGCCCTTGCACAGAGAAGGCAGACATTAGTTCTCCAGGCCCCACTGGGGCCCAAACATGATGCCGTTCCTGCACTTCTGACCTGGTGGAACATTTCTAGGTGGCCAGGCTGGGGTGAGAGTATGGCATGTCCAGGCGCTGATCCTTCTCGCTTTTCCATAAGGGCCCTGCTCAGTCCCTTCCAGGGAGCTCTTAGGAGGCACAGGAGAGGTCAATAATACTAGATGCAGATGCCTCAGAGTGGAGGTCTGTGTCAGACCATGTTCTGGAACCTGGGTGGTGGAGAGTGGGGGCCACAGGCAGTGTCTAAGCTGGTATAGAAGGAGGCACAGAGCTGGTGTGGCCCCTCTGAGATGGAACATGACTTTTCTTTTGGAAATGAGTTGTCACAGCTCAGACAGTCAACAAACTCTTCAAATCTGCACCAGGCCCTGTGCTGGGGAGGAAGTGGATGGGACCCTTCCAGTGGCCCTCACATCTGGCCCTAGAGGCTCTCAGCCTGGCAGAGGAGACAGACAACACTGGATCCTCCCATTGTGTGGATCCAGGCTGGGATGGGGAAGTTCAGAGCTGTGGGATCCCAAGAAAACACTTCTCCCAGTTTGGGGGCTCACAGAGGATCAAAAAGCTTCCTGGGCTGAAAGGGCAAATCATGTCAGGTGGGCAAGTCAGATTGTGGGAGGGAGAGAGAAGAGAGCCTAGTGGAAGAGTATTTGGGGAGCAAAGAAACAAACTTTTAGAAGCAGGTATGGGGAAGAGGAGGCAGATTCTAGAGAGATTTAGGAGGTAGAATTATTCAGGACTCGATGATATAATGGAGTAATTCAGTCATTCATTCATTTTTTATTGAGCACCTACTAGGTTCCCAGCAGGGGAGGAGGATACAGGGATGGTGGAAAACCGGGCCCTGCCTTTGTGTACTCCATAGCCCCGTGGATGGAGAAGCAGGATTAATACACTCAACACCCTTTCCAGAAGGTGCTTTTGAATGTAAGTAGGAACAGTTAAAAGCACTGTCGAGGTGTCTAAGATGGGGTCCTAGGGATGAAGGAGGAGGTTTGCACTGTCTCAGGACCCACATTAAGAGACAGTGTTTTGGAGGCTGCGTGGGCAGGAGACCTGGATGTGGACAGACACCCAAGTCACCGTGCGAAGGACAGAGTTCCTGGGTTTGGCTATGAGACTCATGGGCAGCCACACATCTTTCTTCTGGAAAGATGACATCAAGGCTGAGGCCATGACATGGACAAGCATTCCTAGATTGCACTGCATGGAAAGTGGTAGCAATAACATCGAGTGCGTGTGCTGACTCAGGGGCCCCGGATGGGACTGTGGGAGGGTGAGGGCAGGGACCGTTGTGGGCAGTGTGACTCCTCTTGGCCCCGCCTTCCCACAGGGCCAAGAGAAAACCCTCTGGAAGGGGTTTCCTGTGAGTGTCCTCCCACAGGCTGTGGAGGAAACCGGGGCTTGTGGCTACTCCGAGCTCCTTATCGCAGAGGAAGTTATCATGATGGGAAGGAAGTGGGGCTCCTTGTGCTTTACATCCAGTGGGATCTCTACATGGGCATCTCAGCTGATCTCACCCTCCCTGGGCCGCCCAGCCCTTGTTGTAGGAGTCCAGGAGACCCACAGCCTGCCTAGCTCACACAGTCAGTGATGGCAGGCACAGGATTTGAACCCGTATCTATTCCTGTTCCCCTGATTTCTTCTACTATCTCATGGATAAGAAAGTCAGGAAATTCTGTTCACCTAGACCAGCAGAGGGATGTTCCCCCTCAGAGCAGCTGTTAAGGGACGTTCCTCCAAGTGTTGGCAGGGATGCTGGAATGGCCTGGAATGTTCCAGGGAAGCCCTGGGGCCAAGGGCAGAATTTCCCCAACAGAGCCTGCCATCCAGGTACCCCTGTGTTTCAGGTTTGGGTTCTCCACCACTGATCCCTGGGTTGTCCAAGAGCATCCCTCTCTCTAAGCCTTGGCTCCTTTATCTCTACAATGGGTTTAATTATTGTTGCATCACAGAGGAAACTGTTGCCTATCCAGAAACTTTGTGGGGGTAACCCTCCCAGGGAGGAGGCAGTGCTTCAACCTTTTCTCTCCTCTTCCCGCCATTTTGGGAGGTTTCTGAAGCCCGAAATGAGCAGAGGATTCAGCCTTGTTGGAATTTGCAGGGACAGTTGCCCCTTGTCCAGCTCTAGCCCCTGACAGCATCTTTCTGGACAGATACAGTGAGTTAGAAAGCCCAGCCTTCACCCAGACTCAGGGTTCAAAGGGTCCTGAATCCTGCTTAAGAGACCCTGGTGCAGGGACAGCCCTCTGAGTGGTTCATTCTTCCCTGGGAAGGGATCCTTATCACTCCAGGCCGCACCAGACACATGAAGCAACCTCCTTGACCTTTGTGGTCACGGCTCCAGGCAGACCCCTCCTGCATCTCCTCTGTCTAGGTCCCCAGGGGGTTAGCTCAAAAAGACCCAGCCTGTCCAAGCCCGTCCCAATTCTTATCCTGCTTTTTGGGTGTCCCCAGTCCCTGCCACTGGTGCATCCTGACTGGTCTAAGAGGATCTGAGGGTTGTTAACCATTAACCATTTGTGGACTCTTGATTCCATACAGCCAAGCTTGTAAGAGGGCCCAACACATTGGGCAACCTCACAGCCGCTGCACTCAGAGCTCATGATTGGGGGTCATGTTAGGCAGGGAGCAGGGAGGGTGATGCCCAGACTCAAAGACATAGTGTTGAGAAGGCATCAACCACCACATGCACAGAAAGTGAGGTGACACAGGAGGGGGCAGTCAAGAAGTAGGAGTGAAAACAGTTAAGGACTTGAGGGGACCGGTTGCATGTGTAGGTTTGGGGCAGGAGGTGAGTGAGGAGTCTGGCACTCAGGCATCTATCTGGCTGAGGCCAGTGGGTGGACAGGCTATTTGCCACAATGGGAGAGACCAAAGGTATCAGAGAAGTTTGGGGAGTTGGGCTAGACTGGACTGGATGTGGCAAGTTTAAGAGGCCAGGGACCTCCAGGAAGACTCTGTCAGTTGTGGCTACAAGGGCCCGGAGGTCAAGGAGAGGTCAGAACTCAAGACACTTGGAAGTCATTGGCGAAGAGGAAGTTCTCCTCCCACAGGACTGCATAGTGCACTTGGGTAGTGCTCAGGGGTCCCAGCTTGAAGGCTGGGCCAGGAATGATGACAAGGCCTTTATTGCTTCATTCCTTGGTTTTTGGGGCTTCCTTGGTATTTCCTCAGGACCCAGCAACTGCACGCTCAGGGCAGTGACACCCCATGGGTGGGTACCCCAGGCATGCCCATGATGCCTCCCTCCCAGAGTATTTTCTCCAGAGCTGAAGTGCGTCCTCTGCCTGTGAATCTCTGAACCTCTGTCCCCTGGCCTCATCCCTAACCAGGAGTGTTAGCAGGTATCCAGAAGGAGCCACTTCCTTTATTTGCCTCCTTGGGCAAGAGCCATTGGGTACTGCATTAAAAATGAAAAGGAAGAAAAGCCCTTAGACCAGAAGCCTTTACAACTTCCCCATGTCCTCTTGTACCCCTCACTGCCCTTTGTGTTTGGGGCTGGAATACAGTCCAGTGTGCTGGGTGAGAGCTAGGGGATCTGTGCCCTTCTCCCACCCCTGCCTCTGTCTGGAGCTGATGGGCCAGAATCAAGGTTGCAGGTGGGCTTTCCGTTCTGGTGGTTCTGGAATGAGCCTCCTCCAGGACATCTCCAAAGTGCCAGGGCTCCTTCAGACTCTCCCGGAGTCTCTTTTTGGGTAGGCACATCTCTTGCTTCTGGTTGTTTAGGCCCCAGAGGGCCCTGGCCTTGAGCCTCAAAAGTCTTCCCTCGGCTCCCTGTTATGTACCTCTGGGCAGAGCACTCTGCCCCCTTCTGGCCATTTACCCAGAGGCTGCCTAATCCCTCATAGGAATAAAAACCCTGGCTCTCTGGCCCAGGGCCCAGGAGGAGTAGCAAGAAAGGTGATAATGAATGTGGAAGTTGCAGGGGTAGGGGTGGGGAGGGCGGGGTAGCCCACAAAGTATCTCTGAGAAGGCTGAAGGGGGCCCTTGGGAATTTCTCCTCCCAGGCTTGGGGCCACAGACTTAAAACTGTCTCTCCAACTGCTGTTTATCTCTCACTCCCTCAGGCCATGCCCTAGCCTGGGTGGTGCTGAGTTCCCTGTGCAGCCTGCGGGGTGCAGCTGCTTCCCTTTACAACAAGGCGGAGTTGCAGGCTTGCCTCCAAGCCTGGCCCTTCTTGCTGCATGACCTCAGGCTGTGACTTGCATCTCTGAGCCCCAGTTGGCTCATCTCCACGAGAGGATGGAGGCCTACTTTGCAGGTGTTGGAGAGTGCTGGGCTACGTAGAGGGGTGTTTTCTGTTCTGACCGACTGAGTGCCTCCCTGCCCCTGGCCTCTATTTCCCTGGCCTTAAGAGACGAGAGTGATTGCTTGGATGTGGACCAGCCTCCATAGCCTTCTCAAGGCCTGGAGGCAGGCTTTCCTGAAGAGGGGTTTCCCTGTACACACGCCCTCCCCGGTGCCCAAAGACCAGGAGGCAAATCCTGCTGGGCTACCTGGATATAGGAGGTCAATTAACTGGAAAATCATTCACTGAGTAAGAGCCAACTGACAACGTCCAGACAGGACTATCCCTAATCCTGCCCCCTGTTCTGACAAGGAGGAGGTGGCCCCAGGCTGCCCATGGCCCAGGTCCTGTCTTCTAGGAACAAGAAGTCATTGAGTCTAGTCCTCAGCTAGACGAGAACAGAGTTATTTTTATTGGCTACCCACTGGTGCAGATGGGTTTGTCCCTGGTGTTTCTTGCCCCTCCCTGATTCAAGGCTCATAGCCCCTCTGAGGGGGAGCATTGGTTGTCTGGCTATTGTTGTTGTTGTTATTACAACCACCATATTCAGGAGGGCCCCTGTGGGCCCAGAAGGATCAGGACAGACACAGTGGAAGGAGGAGGGGAGGGAGCACCCCACCATCCCACTCCCCACTCCGGAGCTCTTACAGCTCTGTGCTCTAAGTGTGTCCTCTCATCCCCAGCTCAGCTGGCCATTCTCCTTCCCCTCCCATTCCAGAGGCCACCCTCCCCATGTCTCCCTGATGTGGCCACTGCAGAGGTGCACATCTTCATGCACACAGCCAGCTGTCTCTGGCTGCACATGGTTGGTCTCAGCCCAGCCCATATACCCTCTCGGCAGGGCTTGGTCAGGACACTCGAGTGGTGCCCACTGAAGGAAGTCCCAGGGACAGCGGGGATTGGGAGCAGCTGTCCGAGGAAGCACAGGGTCTGGCCCGGGGACTAGAGTTGAAAGGCTCTAGTGTCTCGGTGGGCATTGGCCAAAACACTGCGGCTTAAGGATTCATAGGCTCTGCAGTCAGACTCCCTTAATTTCTCTGTGCCTCAGTTTCTTCATATGTAAAATGGAGTTAATCATAGACTTCATGGGGTCATTTAGGGGATTCCCTGAGACCCTCCTCAGTCCAGGAGGGCAGAAGCAACTTTGCCTGATCCATCTCCCCCTCCATAAGCCTGACCTGAAGTTTTCAAGGGAAAAATTGAGGTGCTGGCCCCCAGAGGGAATTCACTCAACCCTCACTCTGGCTCACACGGCCTCTGCCTCTCCCTCCTGCCCACCTTGGGCCCAAGGATCCTGCTCTGCTTGGCCTGCTCCTCTTTCATTCAGAGTCTCTCTCTCTCTCTCTGTTATGGCTCCTTCCTGTAGACATTAAACATGGCATCTGATGTGGCACTATCCTATCCCTCTCCCTCCATACACACACCACTGCTCAGGCCATGGTTGTTTGGACTTGCTGTCTCCACAGTGGCCAGGCCAGGCTGGGTTGTCCTGGGATCAGAGAGGAATGGATGGGAGAGGAGACCAGGCTGAGACCCCAGAGGTACTTGGGGCCCAAGGTGACTGGCTCTGGGGGCAAAAGCCCCCGGATCAAGGAAGCTCTGGAGGGCCTGGTTCATGAGCCAGGCATACTCTGGCCCTATAAGGGGCCTGGATGCTCCCCATGCTCCCAGCTTACCCTATAGTCTTAGCTCTTCATTTCCTTGCCCCCAATGTCATCTGCCTGCTGTCCTTTTCCCTACATTTCTCTGCAAGATGGGCCCCTAGTCCTTTCTCAAACTCCCTATGCATCACTGTCTGTGGGAAGCCCCTTTAACAAGACCCGTACCTGTTCATCCATCATTGTCCGTAATAACCCCCATGGCCCTGTGCCGGGACATGGCCAAGAGACTCCCAGGGGCCTAGCTCAGTATCTCCCCAACACCTGGCCCCAGCCTAGAAAGCTTGGAAAGTCCCCCAGGTATTTACTGAGCTGAGTCAAATGCAGTTTCCAGGGCAGGGTGGAAAGAGCAGAGTCCATCCTGGAGCAGGAGGATTCTCTATGGAATGAGGCGCTGATTTCTCTCTGAGGGAGCCTCTCCTTACAGGCTTGCCTTCCTAGCAATTTCTCTCTGCTTGATTTTTCTGTATTTCCAAGTTTATCAGTAAAGAGCATATATGCTCTCTAATATTTCCCCTCTGATGAAAAGCTATAATATTTCTTAAAGTAAAAAATAAAATTCCTGGTTGAGGTCATCTACTTTGCTGTAGAAAAGGCATCTTGAATTTGTGAAGGTGGGAACTTTGACTTTCAGAGGGCCTTCCTGGAACTTACAATGGGGCTTTGCTGCCCACTGGTGGTGAATGGATTCATAGATCTGTCACTAAGGACAGTCCAGGCAGCTCAGAGAGAAGTGCAACTGACTGACCTACAGGGGAGATCTGAGCACCCTGGGACCTCCCATTAGGCCAGGGAGTCCTCACCTCTCCCTGCAGGTGGCTAAGTATGGTATAGAAAGGCCCTAACCTGACTGGGAACTGACAACCACTTGGTTCCAGGCCCCAGTCCAGGGCTGTGCTGTCCCCAAGCAAGATCTGAGGTTCAAGATCAAGTGTAAGATTCAGTGGGTCAGGCCCATGTTCATCCCAGTCCAACCTGGAGCAGGCTGGACTGTTCTGTAAGAAGGGGAGACCCCAGAGTGTCTGAGAAGGCTCACCTCCTCTTGAGCATGTCACGGTCACTTGTCTCCCCCTGCTTTCTTTGCTGACCTCCCCACCCCCAACACACACACCCTCAGATCTTCCTGCACCAGGTCTTTGTCTTACCTGACCACTCACTCCCGCCTCCCGTAGTCATTAGTCACTAGCATAGGGCCTGGGCCTGAAGAGGGAAAGGGTAGAGGCTGAAGGAGCATTGTGTGCTCCCCAACCAGCATTTGCTGCTATTAACAGTTTTTCTTCTCTTCCGTGAATGCTTTCATTTCATTTTAGTCTCTAGATCTTTGCACTATTCTCTCTGTCTAGAGCTCTTTCCTCCCATGTTATCACACAGCGGTTACTTTCTCCTCATTCAGGTTGCAACCTATGTGTGACTTGCTCAAACAGGCCTTTCCAGACCACTCAATGTAAAGCTACCTCCCCAGACCCCCTCTATCTGGTTAGTTCACTGTCATAGCTCCAAGTGTCCAGGACAAGCCCTGACACATAGGTGCCCAGCCAGAGTTTGCTGAATGGATGAATTCCAAGGCACTGAAGGAGTGTTGCCCCATCCAGACTGGAGTGAGAATAGCGTGGCTCCAGGACAAAAGGAGGTTCCAGAAGGGGCCTTGAATGGAGACTGCCAGGTAAGAACAAAATGGCAGCCTGCCAGCTACCTTCCTACACCTCAGGTGAGGGGAGCTCCAGCAACTGGTAAAATTAACAGATCCCCAGTGGAAGGAGTCCACGTTGTAGCATTTCCTGATGTCCATAGTGTAAATACGTCACTGTGCCCAATTTCCAGCTACAGATGGTTTGATAACTGGCTGGCAACTTTTTATAAGATGGAACAATTGGCTCTGTGAGCCAGTATGAGCTGGTTCCATCCACCATTGGCTCTGGCCTGAGGATGAAGACAAGGTGTGGGAGAAGCATGGCAGAACAGACCACGGGGTCCATCTCCTTTCCACCAGGACAGAGGATGGCAGGGCTGGCAGAGGTGGAAGGCTGCTGACCCACTCTCTAGAGAGTGAAGTGGAGGTGACAGGCAGGGACTCATCCTGGGCACATAGGAGTGGGACACAAATGCTTGCCTCAGCCAGGATGAAATTAGGACCAGCCACCAGGTGTGGGTGTGAGAGCGAGTGGAGCAGGGGAGCGGGAGAAGCGGGAAAGCCAGCTAGGAATTTGGACTCTTCAGTGCACACTCTCAGATCCTCCCCCAGGATCCTGGAGCATTCTCATGCAGTGGTCCAGCTCCCCCTAGTGGCTCTACCAGAAACTGCAGCAGCTTCTTCAGCTCCTCCCACGACAGAGTGCAACATAGAATCTTCCCTGAGCACCCACAGTGCCGTCTGTGAGCCAGACTGGAGAGAGGGGGAAGAAGTGAGCAGAAAATTATTTTTGTGAGAACACAAAATTGTATTAGGAGGAGGAACATGGAGAAATATATTTCTGAGGTAGTAGCAGATCACTTTAACCTCCTGCTCTCCCATTCAGGCAGCTGGGCTGTTCCATACCCATCACATAAGGGGAGGGGTGGATCAAGGCAGGAAACAGAAAAGAAGAAGGCCAGGCCATCAGCATCTGACCTTGGAATCCAAAGCCTTTATGGGACTTGTGAGGAGTCAGAGGGGATGACATTGCTCCTTAGTGTGGTGACAGAGGAAGGCTTACTCTCCCCTTTCTCCCCCACAGTCCCAGACTAGAGGAGATGCAGGATGCCCAGGAGCCAGAGAGGGAGGCACTAAGGGCCAAAGGGTCCCTGGGACGTCAAGGGTCAGGTGCACAATGAAGCTACACTTGTTCATCTCCCAGCCTCCGCCATCCACATCAGTCTTTGCTGCCCTGGGCTACATGGCTGCCCTTCCAGTGGGTCCCTGTGTGCCTATTTCAGACAAGAGCTCTGGGATAACGTGGACAGCAGAGGTAAGCAGCATTTGAGTTGGTCTCTGAAGTAGAAACTCACCATTCGGAGTCAGGATCAGGGCATTTGGGGCTGAGGTGTCAGTGTGGGTAGAAGTTTAGAGGTATAAAAAAAGGTGTGTGGTTCATCCCAGAAGCCACAATGCTGCTGTTGGCTGGCACATCAAGGAGGTTGGTAATTGTAGGCATAAGGGAATAGAAACAACAGGTGGAGGCAGGTCTCTTTTGTTATCCTAAGGATAAGAACAAAGTCCAGAAGCCCCTGAGGACTGGGAAATTAAGTATCAGACCAACCTGGTCAGATTCAGATTTTCTAAAACTCAATCTGGCTCCCTGGTAGACCACAGATTGCCAGGATGTGGATTCCGGGGCCCATCTGGTGGCAGGGAGACTTGCTGGGGGTGAGAGGTGGAGGGCTGCTCAATCGTCAGGCAAGAGATTTACTAAGACCTGAGTCAAATCGAGACACTGGCAACAAAGCAGTTGTTCAGAGGGTGTGGTTTATTTTCTCAGATGTGTAGAAATCAGTTTAAAATCTTAGGTACAAATGAACAAGCCCCAAGTCCCCCTCTTGAGTCTTGTTTAGGAGGAGCAGGACGTAGGCTCCTTTGCTAAAATAAATACATTTCATGTTGCATAAGGTTATAAATAAAAACATACATAAATAAATAACTTCTATAGAATAAAAATGAGACCATCATCACAAAAGGCCAAATGGGGACAGCACATTTCAGAAATTAGATAATGAACCATTGTTCTGACTCCACTGGAGAAAATGTAATCTCTCCAGTCCTGGACTGTGTGAGAGACACCCCAGAGTCTTCAGGTGTCCTGCTGGGTCTGAAATCCAAGGCCCAGAGACAGAGGGGACATCAGACTGAGAATTCTAAGACTCAGTGGTTGTTCCTGAAATTCAGAAAGTTATCAAGGGCTTCCAGATATTTTTTCAGCTTCTTTTGGAAATCACTCCAGTTATTCTCAATAGAGATTGGTTCTCCCTGTGAAGAAACCAGGAGGGTGGCATTAAGTTGGAAGGTAGATGACAGGCTCAGAGTCACGTCATGGGTAAGAGTACCACCTGCAGGGGCATCTTGGGGGTCAGCTTACCCTGGGTGTGGGAGTCGGCAGGAGTGGCAGGAATTCCTGTGGGAAGAGACCAAAGCAGACAGTCAGAGAGAGTCTCCTGGAAAAGGAGCAGGCCCTAGTCAGGGCCAAAGCAGGGATCCCCAAAACCCTCAAAGTTTTACCTACCTTAAGATTTTTCCAGATAAGTGATTCATTGCTGTAGAAATTTTTGGTAGCATTCAAGAATGCATCCAGGTTTGGCCTCAGAAGGGTAGTGTTCTAAGGGGACCGAGAATACACATAAGGGGAGAAGGTTGGCATTCAGCCTTCCCATAGCTGAAGTCATCCCCAGTTTTCCAAGTCTGCTTTCAGGGACGTCCTTGGACAATCCCTCCTAGTCCTCTTCTTGCCCCAGGTGGTTCCCTGGGAAGCCCTTAAGGGCACAGGCCTCGAAGTGAGTATACACCCCAAGCAAGGCCTACTTCCCTCAGCCCCGAGCCCCTGACTCCAGGTAAGCTGCACACAGGGCCTGGGTGGATCTTTCCCCACTTAGGGGGGAAAGCATTGCCCAAAAGAAGATCTACAAAAGGTGGAGGGCTGGCCACAGGGAGTATTTGCAGCTAAGAGGCCAGATAACAGGATTAATGCCTTGACTGAATGAAGGCCTCCTAGAAAATCAGGAAGAAAATTGCAGAGATCTCAACCCCAGCAGGACATGGGTGCAGCCTGTGAACTATACATGCTTAAAAGAGGGGCATATACATTTCTGATAAACTCAGGAAAGATTCCAACCTCTTGTCAGACCCAAGGATTATCATACAAACAAAGGAAAAATAACCATAGAAGCCAACCGAAACTAGGAAAAATAAGTGTAAATGATAACACCCAGAGCCAGTCTACATGAGAAACAGGATTCAGTGTCTAAAGGAAAAGGAAGGAAGCAGGCAAGTTCATGGGGGAAATTTTAGGCTGCCCCACTGAAAAATCAAGAGCTTAAGGCCTTTGGAATTGTTCACTGGGAGCTAGCTACCTTTTCATTTGTAATTTTAAAAAAAAGAAGAAGCAGGGCGCCTGGGTGGCTCAGTGGGTTAAAGCCTCTGCCTTTGGCTCAGGTCATGATATCAGGGTCCTGGGATTGAGTTCTGCATCGGGCTCTCTGCTCAACAGGGAGCCTGCTTCCACCTCTCTCTCAATCTGCCTGCCTCTCTGCCTACTTGTGATCTCTGCCTGTCAAATAAATAAATAAGAAGAAGCAGCAGCAGCAGCATTTTCCTGTTCTAGACCCAGCAGGGGAAAACGTATTAAACACTTTAGCATCTGACACAGGTCTGGTGACTCTATGTACTGGTGCCACATAATTCTCACAGAGACCCCACTGAGCTACACAGTAAACTCTGTGCACAGATGAAGCACCGAGGCTAGGCAAGGTGGGGTGACAGGCCTATGGCCACCCAGGCAGAAAATGGGTTAGGACCCAGGTGTTGCCTGAGTGTGGGCTGAGTACTTACCAGCAGGGTGTTTGTCTCATTTGGGTCCAAGGTTTCCTGTGGGGGCAGAGGGAGAGAGCTGTGAGTTCTCTTGGCCTGAGACACCTGCTAGCCCTTCCCTGCCCTCTGCCAACCTTATCCCACTCACTTCTGCAGGCGAGGGTGAACTGTTTAAGATGTCTATAATTTCACTGATCATCTTGAAGTTTTGCTGAGGCGGATATGTCAGCAAGGACCGCCCCTGGGCCTGTGGGGCTTGCAGTCCAAGTAGGAGCAGGAGAAGGTGCAGGACAGGGAGGCTGTTCATGTTCGGGCTGGTAGGGTGTATTCTGTCTTGTCCTGGTCCCTTGTGGCGTTCTGAAGCATCCGACACAGTCTCCCGTCTTTTATGCACAGAGGCCGCGTGCCTACACCCCGATGAGAGGGGCGGACGTCGGAAGAATCTTTATCTGACATGGAACCTCCATAGCAAACCACAGACTTATTCATCACTTTCTAGTACTGGAGATCAGTGAAACTTGGAAAAAAAAAATTACTCAGAGGTTATCTCCTTCTCTTGCCAAGGAGAAGAGATGGGTGGGCCACTGGGCAGAGTGGGAACAGGTGAGAGGATCCCTCTGACAGGTGAGGGGCTGCCTGACTCGGAGCTCCCTCAAGCCTCCTGCCCCGTGGCACCTGCTCCTGCCATCCCCTGGATAGCTCTGACCCTCTACTGCTCACCCTACCTGGCACTTCCTGGTCCTTTGTGGGTGTCCAAGTGAAGGCCACTGGAACAGATGAGAGTTTTTCTGGAAGGTGGTCACAGAGCTAACTGTTCACATGTGAGCTCATTAACTGAGAAGCACATCTCTTGAAAACCTCCCACCCTAGTGCTGAGTTTCTGATATTAAAGCCCCCAGTAGTTTGCCTTATGGCCCTTGGGCGGCTGCTTCTCCTTAGCACTTTCTGTTCCTTGGGGCAGGGGCACAGATGTAGCTCAGGCACCATATGCCCATTCTGTCTTCATTGGTCTGACAGCCTGACTCTGCCCTGTGTTATGGGATCTTAACCCCTAGTGGAGGCCTGGCTGCAAGCCCTGGTGGTCCCTTTGGTAGCATGGAGGAGCTGGGTTCCAGGACCAGAAGATGGGGCCTTTGAGGAAAAGGCAGTTGTCACTGGGAAACAGGAGGAGGAGGCTGCCCTGGGAAGGTTTAGGAGGGGGAACTAGAAGCTGTGAGGGGTGAAGCAAGGGAGAGGAGAGGGCAACTTTCGGCTTCAGTGTGGGTTTCTAGTGATAGAGGCTGGTGAACAGCAGAGAGCTGTGTTGCAGGGGTCCGAGTGTCTGGGAGTATGGATTTGGCAGGCACAGGCCCGGTAGAAAGACTTTGCAGGGTGGGGAGGAGGATAGGGACACATCATGGAGGAGGCCAAAGAGAACCAGAGAAGCAGCAGCTAGAGAAGAGGCAGGAAAACCAGGAGAGTAGGGGAGTCAAAGGCAGCCCCTGAAGGGAGAGGGGAACCACTGCCCCCTGAGGCTTGTCAGGCCCTGACACAGACCCAGACAGGAGGTTTTGGCAAAGGGGTGAATGTGGCAAGGCATGGGGAAGAGTTCTTTGAGATAACTGGGACTGGGGCGGCAGAACAGGAGAGGCGGGATGGAAGAGCCAGGGGTCAGGGTGAGATGTGATACAATCAGAATGGGGAGATGAAGGATAGGAGGTTATGCTGAGCCAGGGGAACTGGGGGGTTTCAGGCCTCTGAGCAGGGAAGAGATCTGGTAAAGACAAGGACCAGGATGTGGCTTAAGGGGAGGCAGGTAAGGAAGCTGTGGCGCAAGGCAGTGCTCTGAGAATGATGCCTGTAGCCAATACTCGTGGCCCCCTGCTCAGCCACGGGTCAGGAAAGGTCTCGGGGTTTGGGCCCAGAGCATCCTCACAAAAGCACGTGGAATGTCTTGAAGGCACAGTGAAATGGGACAACACACAATTAACCTACGGCTAGGTACTCGCTAGGCATTGTTCATTCAACAAACTTTTATCAGCATTTGCTAAGTCAGTCCTGGGAATAGAACAGACTCTGTCCCTCTCCTTCAGAAGCTTACAGGCTGATGGCCAGCCTTGCTCCTCTCATCTTAGACCTTAGAACTGCTGCTTCAGTGAGGGGTTTGTTGTAAGTGCAGAAGCACCTGCCTCACCCCAGACTTTCTGGATCAAAAATTGCATTTTGACAAGACCCTCGGGTGATTCACATGGCATTGTAGAAGTTCTGATTTAAAGTACTCAACGTGGGATGTGTGGGTGGCTCAGTCAGTTTAGCGGCTCAGGTCATGATCCCAGGGTCCTAGGATGGAGTTACACTCCCTGCCTATCGGGGAGCCTGCTTCTTCCTCTGCCTGCCTCTCTGTTTCTCTCTGACAAATAAAGTACTCAACTCCTAACGTAAGAGCTTAATAAGTGTGAGATACTATTTGCTCTCCCAGCATACTTTGTATGGGCCTCATCCAACATTTGCTGTATTACCATGATTTGTTCTTGTCTGCCCTGTTAGACGTTGAGCTTAAAAGCTGAAAAAAGATACAAAGTACTCAGCTTGAGTAGGGCTGGGGGGTCCTCGCCCTCCGGAGACAGGGCTTCTTGACCACTCAACCATGGGTTGGTGTTACCTTCTTTATAAGAGTTTTAAGGATCAGAGCACAAAAACACGATTTCTTTCTTTCTTTTTTAATTTATTTGAGAGAGAGAGAAAGAGGGAATGAGAGAAAGTGAGCATGAGAGAGGGAAGGTCAGAGGAAGAAGCAGACCCCCTGCTGAGCAAGGAGTCTGATGCGGGAATCCATCCTGGGACTCCAGGATCATGACCTGAGCTGAAGGCAGTCGCTCAAGCAACCGAGCCATCCAGATTTCTTACAGAGAAAAAAAAAACCTCTATTTTTTTTTTTAATTCAAATGACTTTTTGAGGGAATTTGAAAGTTCAGTCCATTCTGAAGCTAGGGAGGCTGAACATTCCTGCAAATGCTCTTTTTAAACCCTGACTTTGTATTGCATTATAGCAAAGAAGACCCGAGTACTGCTACTGGAAATCTTTGACATTTATAGTATTTGTCTCGTTTTAAAAATACTTTAAAAACCTATCAAAGAAGAAGGAGGTTTTAGACCTCATGCTAGGGGCATTAGAAACATTATGGGGTGTTCAGCCAGGGAGGTGTGTGGCCCTGGAAAGTGTGGGTTCCAAGAAACTCAGCCCTGCTACTGTGGGGAGAATGGTCAGGATAGCAGGGTGGCCAGTAAGGGGTTGGGGGAGTCCTCTGGACCATCGATGATGGGGAGGCTAGGCTACATGTATTCTGGTTCAGAGGCAGAGAACTGCATGGAGGCAAAGACTCGAACAGCTAATGTCCACTGAGCAGCACTTAGCAAATGCTGGGCACTCAGTTCTTTTCCCTGGTTGACTCATTTAATCCTCACAGTGAACCTGTGGGGCAGGTATTATTATTACCACCATTTCACAGCTAAAGAAACTGAGGCTCAAGGAAGCTGAGTTCCCCAAAGCTAGGAAGTGACATCACCAGGATTGAGTGCAAGCAGGTGTGTCTGATCCCAGAGGCTGAACACTAGAAAGTAATAGATTAAGAGGTGATGCAGGCTGATGGGAAGGGGGCAGTATGGTGAGGATAAAATGGAGCCATTGGAATTTTTGACTAGAGGCCACTGGTGCCTCTGGGATAGCCATTTTAGTGTGCAGTGAGGGTAGAAGCTGGTGGTGGTAGGCTGAGGAATGAGTGAAGGTGGGACAGAGGGTAGTGGATTATTTGAAGTTTTATTCTGAAGGGAAGGGGAGAGATAGGGGCAGCTAGAGGAGTCAGGGAGACAGAAGGATCTTTCCAGACAGGGAAGCTTGGAAATCCCTCTGCTGGAGGTGAGATGAGAATGGGCTGGACAGTTGGACGCAGGCCAGTGCAGTGGGTGCCCGAAGGGCATGCATACAGGGGGGGCTCCCTGCATTGGGCATCACATGCTCACCCAAGCAGAAGGCTCAGGGAAAGGCCACCGAGGTGGGCCCAGTCCATCCAGGAGGGAGGGTGTAATGGATTGTGTCCGCTGCTTTGGTGGCAGGAGAGGAAAATGGTTTCTGTGTTCCCTGTGAAATAAGAGGCACAGTCAGCTCCTGAAGTTTAGGGAGGTAGGGTCAGAGGCACAGAGGGTGTCCTGGTTGGGAGTCTGTTAGCTGACTGCCTCAGGATGGCCTTAAGGGGCTAGTAGCCTTGGCTTAAAAGACAAGAAGTTTCAGAGAATCCAAAGCCTTTCTGTTCCAAGGTGGAGGGCCCCCGAGGCCGGGGCATGAGGCCATGGTGGGCAGAGAAAGGAGCAGGATGGCCAGAGCAAGGCAGGCAGGAGGTAGTGGGCCCAGTCCCCCTAGAGAGGCCCCTGGAGTGCAAGCCAATGCTTACTCCTGGTCAAGGAACAGAGTTATATTCCACAAAGCAAACGTTCTTCAGAGGGGCTGCTCAGCTGTTGTTGTAGGGGACGACCAGGTATCCCCCCCAGAGCTTCTGCAACCTCTCAGGGCAACCAGGAGCCTGATCCTCCTTTGGGACTCTCCTTTGAGGTTTGCCTTGGCTCTAAGGCAGCTGTTTCAGGTCCATTTGCAGAAACCCCTTCCTTCTCCCGCAGGCAAAAGTCATGCCCAACCCCTTGAGCGAAGCCTGGCCTCCTATAAAAAATTGGTTCTCCCCCTGGTGTTTCTGTCAGCCCAGCCCAGGTAAAGCTTCCTCTGCAGACGGGGCTTATTGCAATCAGGAAGGGAAATGAGCTAAGGGTGCCCAGCCCTGGGTGGCATAAGGGAGGCCCTGCTAGGGCTGGGGTGGGAGAGCTAGCCCAGGACTGCTGACTGGAGTGTGCAGAGAAGGGACCCTACGGCTTTCAGGGTGGATCTCTGGGCCCCATCCAATGGGTCCCTGTAGGCCTGTGGTCTGGATTCACTCAGAATGGGGCATAGTGTTCAAAGTTGTGGCCCTTGGGGCCCATCCATATCTCCTCCTTCCTGTCACTACTCACCCACTCAACCCCACAGGCCTGGTGGAATTTTCTGGGGTGCCCACCACCAACAGGGACCCAGACTTCAATCATCATGGCAGACTCCCCTGATACCCTCTCTTTGGCATCCTGTGTCAGATTCCGTCTGCCTGTGACCTCAGTCATGCTTCCGCTGGTGGCCCTGACCACACTACTTGATCTTGCCATTACACAAGGCAGCTCCAGGCTTCTGGCTTGCCAAGCAGTGCCATCAGGTTTCACATGCTCACCTGAGCAGAAAGAGCTTTGGGAAAAGGGAGGTCTGGTCTCCTGTCCCACCCAGCTCTGCACTCCTCACCCAGGGCCCACATAGTCTCACCCTGTGCACCCTCAGCTTTCTACCCGGTGCTGTGGATGTGGCCTTCTGGAGGCGCATCGGTGCCAAGTGGACCTCCTCCCCAAGTCCAGTCTCAGAGAATACAAATGGAAAACTGCAGTTGAAAATAATAAGCCTGATGTGGAAGAAGGCTTAAAATGGGGCAGCCTCACTCTGTCTGGACAATCGGGGGAGACTGAAGAAGGGAAGGCTACGCTCTCTGAAGGCTGCTATGGAACCATATGTGTTAGAGAGGAAGCACTCCCAGGCAGTTGGGTGTGAGGACGCAGGCATTCTGTCTGTCAATCTCAAGTCTGCTAGCCTCAGCTCTGACATCCGGTAATGGGGTAGCCATGTCATTCTTGCTACTTACAAACATATGTGCATTCAGTGCCTGCTACTCTCTTGTTGCCTACGTGGAACACAGAGCTTTGGGACATGCATTCCTATTATGTCCATAAAGCCAGAAGTCAGGTGAGGGTCAGACATACAGGGCCCTCAGCCCCACACTCCCCATTCTCACTGACACTGCCCCAAAACTGTAGGATGACTTAGATGCTGGTAACACAGTGTTCCAGATGCTCATGAATTGCTCTTCTAAGTGGTTAAGCCTTCCCGCAGGTGGTTAGCCATGAAGATGATGTTGCCAGGCAGAATCTTGGCTGCCTTGCAGGCAGAGAAGGGGAGGCCACGAAAGGTGGCTGGCAGAGAGCCAGAGCTGTCCAGGTGACAGCAGGACCAGATCCTGGCTGGGCACAAGCAGGCCCAGGTGAGCCTCTTCAGAGCCAGGTTGCCCACTCCGTCTGGTGAGCAGAGGCTCTTATCTTCCTTGGTGAAGTGAGGTGAAACCCTTTGAGAATGTTTTTTCAAGTTTTACTGATCATGAGTTCCAGAAAATGATGAATAAGTTGATATGTTTGTCATGGAGGTTCCCTATCAGACAAGGGTATCAGCCCATCCGGGGCTTCTCTGAACATCCCCCACCACCCCGTTTCCCGCCTCACCCCCCCATTCCCCACAGTGGGTCTATAAAAGAGAAAGCCAGCTGGGCCACTCCAGATTCCTACAGCCAAGGAGGACCACATTAGCTCCCAGAAACTCAAGATGTGGAGAACCCTCTGCATTCAGCTTCTCCTCATCTTCCTTCCCTTTGGCCTCCCCAGATCTGTGTCCATAAAGGTCCCCGGCACCCAGGCTCCAGGCTGCTGCAAGTACTGGAGCGCCATCTCTGAAATCTGCTCTAAGCTGAACTCTAGCTCTGTGAGTAGCTGGTGACTCCCTGGGCGTGGGCAGGGATGGCCTGGCAGTCTCAGGCCAGGGACACTCACGGTTCTCTCTCTTTTCCCCTGCAGACACCTGAAGACATTAATCTGCGGTTGGCGCTGCAGGTGAGGACTCAGGCCCAAGGGCCCACCCTCTCCCCTCCAGGGACTGCCATTGTGTGGCTGGTCCCTGCCCTGGGCTGGGGTGTGTTTGGGTGAGGCACCCCTGGCTGGTCACACCTGGGCCTTAATCCTCTATCTGGCATTTTAAGTGCAGATACTTCCATTGGCCTCTTTGGCTTGTGTGGGGGTTGCATAGTAGATGCTTATTCCCAAGAGTGGGAATTGTAAAATTGTATCTTGCCAAAGCTGGCCTCCATTCCTTTGGGTTCTTCTGATGGCTGGTTCATGAAGTTCCCCAGTCACCCAGGCTCCTTTTGCACCTCATCTGGAGCCAGGTGGTAAGACGGGCCCTGCCTTGACTGGGGTTTGCCGGAATGTGTGGTGACCACCTCAGGTGCTGTGCCTCTGGGGTGGCTGGGTTCTTCCTGGTCTGGGACAGGACAGGGCACCAATGTGGAAAGCTAGGGGAGGTGGCAGAGGGTGCTGGTGAAGGCATCACAGAAAAGAGGCAGGAAGGATGACACCCAAGACCATGAGAAGGACAGCCCCTCCTGAGCCCTCCCTTATCACTCCTTGTCCTACAGAGTGATTACCTTCTGACATCTAACCTGGCTGCTTTCCGGCTCATCTCACAGGACATCATCAGTGGCTCTAATGAGTCCTTATTCATCAGTAAAAATCTGGAGGACCTAGAGGTGTGTGAGGTTGGGAAGATCTCTCTGGCACTGGGTCTCCAGGACCCCAAAGGAGCCCACTCTGGGTCAGTGTGCATGGCCTGGTTTTGCTTTTTCTCAAAGAGCAGCAGCATTTTCACACTTACCCCTCCCCTGCCAATCTGTCCATGGCTGGGGACAGAGTTGCCACCTAGTCCCTTCTTGGGTACGATCACTGGCAGGGGCACACAGAGGCCCCCCAGCTCCTAGTGAGACCCCAGTTGCCTTCCGGGTTTTCCCAAAAAGCTAACTGGCTCTTCCTGTCTCTGGTCTACAGAAATTCCTGCGAACCTTGCCCATGCCTATGCCCACATCCCAGGTAAGCTGCTTAGACCAAGTGTAGAACCTGCCACACCCCTTCTACCTCTTCCTCAACTGACCCAAATTTCTCATTTCTTCTAAGGGAGAAGTGTACATCCAAGCAGAAGATTTTGATGAATTCTCAGGGAAGCTGAAAGTCTTTCTGGAAGCCCTGGATGAATTCCTGATGCGCTTACTGGAGTGCCCAGAAACTTTCAAAGCCTTGTGCAGAAAATCTTAGTCCGGGCCTCTGCATGCTCAGGGCTCGGAATTGGGCTCAAGTCCTGTGTCTCCAACCTTCCTTCTTGGTATGCCAGTGAATGCTCCACTCTGTCATAGATCTCACTCACAATGCTATTTATGTAACAATTTATTTATTGTCCACCCTATTATGGAGTTATTTATTTTAATGATGGAACCCTCTCAGGAACCTCTGAGCCAAGCTCAGAGGGAATGTGAAGCCATTTTCATTTGTACCTCAGATTTCAAAAGGGTTCCTCCTACTCTGTGAAAAATAAATATTTTATGAAAGCTACTTTGTGCCCAGTGTTATATTTCTAGTGGGTTTCTCTGTCTGATTTGGGTCTGGGTTGCAATTTCCACACCCATAGTTAATTTCTTTAATTCTGTGGTTTTGATTCCTTTCAGGATTCTGTCCCCCCACCCCAACCCCATATTCCCTGTCCTACCCCCTTCCTGGGCTCACCTGGGTCTTTTTCTTCTCCCTGGCTCAGGCACCACCATCAGCCCCAGCCCCTACTCATCCTCTCCCCACTACCCACATCTACCTCTTAGCACCTCTCTGCTCTATCCACTTCTCATCACTCCCATGTTCATCCCCCATCCAGACCCCCATCCAGACCTGCCCGCTGGAATTCCCACCACAGCTCCCAGGCCAGACATCTCCCATCCTGTGTCTCTCAGCAGCCAGAGTGACTAGACACGTCTCTGTCCACAAACCCCTGCTGCTGTCACTCCAGTGACCTACAGTTAGTGCACTTAGACCAGCCCCAGGAGAAACACAGCCTAGTTTTTTCCCTAAGGAAATCCCCGTTGAGGAACCTTAGGGCTTCCAGTACAGGAAATGAGTCCCTTCACCCCTCTTCAAGCTTTTGGTCCTCTCTAACCCCTCCTGTCCTCCTCTACCTCCTGGTAGCCACACTCAGATGAGAAGACTCTAGTCCACACCACATGATATGAAATAGGCTCCCATTTTCTGTATTCTAAAACTCTCCTTTCAGACTCAATAAAACACAGCTCTAATGGCCAGACACTAAACAAATGAAAGGTTGTCTTCTTCCCCGTTAGCTGTCAACTAGGGGACATTTGCTTGTTCTAAACTACCCTCTCAAGAGAAAATATCAGTTTAAGAGAATGCTGCACAGGATTTTACCTGTTGTCCTCGAAAAGACAACCAACATCCAAGCTTATGCTTCTTTGAGCCAAGAAGACAACCAGTGGGACAGAGTGTCTTGGAAACTTCTGGCTTCCTACAGTGTGGTAGAGCAAGAATATGTGGTTTTCTAAAGCCTAAGTGGAAACCCAGAAGTAAGAAAGGGCTTAAAGCCCCAGTGAAGAAGGCTACCTGTCAGGCAGGGGAACCCAGGAAGAGATGGTAGGATGACCACAGGGGCTGGAGCAGGGGGCTCAGACAAGGTAGAATTAGGGGTTTGCCCTTGGTGTCAAGCTATGGAGTAAACAGTTTCCTGCCTGTTCCTTCACAGAATCCCGAAAGATGCGCACACATATCCATGGGACCCACCTGCCACAGAGAACCTCGCAGCCAGGCAAGTCCAGCTTGAAAAGCAGCAACAGGTAAGAGGATGACAGCAGTGCCCGTCCTGTAGGAGAGAGGGTCTCTTTCCATCCTCCTCACTCCAATAGCCCAAAGAAGAAAGGGTCCTGGAAAGGGAGGGGAGAAGAGAAAGATGCAGCCATTCCTGCCCCCACCCCCACCATGGCAGCTCTCTGGGGCAGAACTGGCCATCCTGGGGGAGGGGAAGAAATGGGTGTCAACCTGGCTCCAAGCTGTACCCACTTTTTTTTTATACTGCAAAGGACTCAGGAGTTGGGAATCTGTTCCAGAAGTTGACCAGAGTCAAGAATGGCTGGTAGGAAGGGACACAGATGAAGGCAATGATTGAAAATATACAAGTGCGTGCCAGCCTTCACGGTCCAGTCATTCCACTGCCACTCACAGTCACAGAGTGCGCTCCCCGCTGCTGCTCATGGCCCCTGGGAAGCCCCCCTCCACACTCTTCACCCAGCTGATTGCTTCCATGTATCCTCCTCCTAGTTCAGACGCTCTGCCTAGCTGCTTCTGTAGATCTGTCAGGTACAGAAGCTGGAAGAATAGCTGGAAGAAGTTCCCTGAGGTAAGAGGACAGCTTGCTTGCACCCATTTTCTCCTCTCTGCCTCCCTCTGACTCACACACAGCCTCCTCTGGCCACTTCTTTTGGGAGTTTAAGCTCTTTAACTACAGGACTATTATCCTGTCTGTGCTGTACCCAGATGGTGAGTCATTTACCTCCCCGTCTCTTCCTCCCCTCTGCAGACAGGACCCTGTCTTTTGTTTCTTAGGTATCTTTTCTTTAATTTGTAGAAGTTTAAACATTTGAAACATTTGCCTGACTATTGAACACGAATGTTTTCCAAACATCTTGTGTATTGGGTCCCATAGGTTTACAACAGACTCTTTCTTTCTTTTTTTTTTTTTTTTTTACAACAGACTCTTTCAACTCTGAGAACTTTTTCAGATTTAACTACTGAGACTCCGTCTTATCATTCCAGTGAATGTGTCTGGTGCTCCACAAGGCTGGGATGAGTTGAGGAGGTCCGTGGCCTGGAATGCCACATTGCATTTCTGCCAAGATGTCTATGCCAAAAGGGCCATGACGTCATAGACAGCAGGTGAGAAGTGGAGTTGGAGCTGTGGGTCTCTCTGGTCTTGGTAAATTAATTGTCCTGGCCTCTCTCATGATCATTGTTTTAACTGCAATTGCCCTAGTTCCTGACTTTGAAACATCTAGTCTGTATTTGCATGCCAGTGTCCATGCAGCTATCTTAGTCCATGTGGGCTGCTATAACAAAATATTCTGGCTGAGTGGCTAAGAAAGCACAGGAATTTATCTCTCACGGTTCTGGAGGCTGGGCAGCCCATCTCCAAGATGCTAACAGATTTGATGTCAGATGAGGGGCTCTTTTCTGGTTCATGGATGTCTATCTTTTCACTCTAACCTCACTTGGAAGTAAAGGCAAAAGAGCTCTCTGGGGCCTCTTTTACAAGGGCACTGATCTGATCCCATTCATGAGGTCTGTGCCCTCATAACCATCACTTCCCAAAAACCCCACCTCCGCATACCAATCATTGGGGATCAGATTTCAACACACAAATGTTGGAGAAACAAAAACATTCAGTCTTCAGCAGCAGCATTATTTACAATGGCCAAAGCAGCCTAAGTGTCCATCAGTAGCTGAATGGATAAACATTCAGCTTATACATACAATTGAATATTATTCAGCCTTAAAAAAGAAGGGCATTCTGATACATGCTGCTGTATGGATGAACTTTGAAGATACTCTGCTAAGTGAAAAAAGCCAGAGATAAATATTGAACCCCACTCACATATTTCTAGTAATCAAATTTTTTTAAAGATTTTATTTATTTAGAGAGAAAGCACACATGCAAGCATGGGGAGGGGGAGAGGGAGAGGGCGAAACAGACTCCCCACTGAGCTCAGAGCCAGACATGGAGCTCCATCTCACAGCCCTGAGATCATGACCTGAGCAGAAATTGGGAGTCAGATGCTTAACCCACTGAGCCATCCTGGTGCCCCAATAGTAATCCAATTTATAGAGACAGAAGATAAAAGGATAGTTGCCAGTAGCTGCATGTAGGGGAGAATGGGGCATCATTGTTTCATAGGTCCAGAGCTTCAATTTGGGATGATGAAAAAAATCAGGAGATGGGTGGTGGTGATGGTTGCACAGCAGAATGAATGTACTTAATGTCACTCTACTGTGCCCTTATAAATGGTTAAGATGATAAATTTTATGCTATGTCTATTTTACTAATAATAAAAAAAAATCTAGTCTGGATGTTTTCTCAGTAGAGCCTGAGAGTCTTCCTGAGTCTCCCCATGGCCCAGGTTGGTCAGTGTAGCAACAAGGCTCTCCCAGCACCAATCCCAGGGCTCTCTCCACCCTGACCTTCCTCAGCCCAGGGCCCTTGGCTTCTTGCCAGCCTGGTAAATGACTCTTCATACTGAGACTCAGTTCTTGGTCCCTCCACCGTATAGCTCTCTGAACCTCCCCACCCACTCCCAGGGCACTGCTTGCCTTTCTGTATGGCCAGGCTAAACAGACCATCCTCTCTCTGTTCATGAGAGCATGTGGATCCATACAAATGGTGAGGCTATATCAGCTTCCTCCCCGTGCCCCAGGAGGCCTGTGTGGGGACTAGTGGATGGGTCTGGGAGTCCTGGAGGAATAAACATTCTGGGCTTAGCCACCAGGCAGTCAGGGTAGTAAGCTGGTAGAAGCACCCCATGAAGACAGCTCTAGAGGCTGGCAACCTGTTGCTCACAACAGGATTTGGCATAGCCCCAGGTTCCTCTTGCAAATTTCTATTCTTTCCATTTGATATTTGGGAATGTTGGCTAAGTCAATTTAGATCTCCTGTAGACTACCCTCACAGTAGGAAGAAGAGAGGCTGGTGGAAAAAACCATGATTTTGCCATCTTGCCAAACCCTCTTTGCTCTGAAAGTTCTTCTAGTTCTCTTTGGTTTTCCAGTATTTGAAGTGCAAGAAATTTCATTGATTTTATTGTATTCTTTTAACATTTAACATTTAAAAATGGACTACAGAGCACACATACAAAAAAAGGTATAAAATACATACGCACAGTTTAACAACTAAAGCAGTCACTCTTACCACCAGTGCTTGTCAAAGGAAAGAACATGGCACAAACTCCAGAATTCTCCTCACATTTGCCTTCTGATCATAGCTTCCTCCCCTTTGGGGATGCTAACCTATTACCTTGTCTTATGATAATCAATTTCTTGGTTTTCTTTTAGCTTTGTTACCTTCTTATGCATTCTTAATATAATTTAGCTTTGCCTGCTTTTAAACATTAGGTGAATGGAGTGGAGTTGTTTCTAGTCTTTACCGTAAATCTGCTATGAATATTATCCTGGTGCATGTGCACATATATTTATTAGAATAGATGAACCCCCATTACCACCACCACCAAGATATCCATGCCCTAATCCCTGGAACCTGTGTATTTGTTACCTTACTTTTGCAGAGATGATTAAGGATTTTGAGATGGGAAGATTATCCTGGATTATCTGGGTAGGCCCAAATGAATCACAAGGGTTAAGAGAGGGATTCAGGAGGGTAACATCCAGAGAAGGAGGTGGGATATTGGAAGCAGAGGTCAGAGAAAGAGAGAGGGATTTGAAAAGGGTACACCAAGGGCCCTAAAGATGAAGAAAGAAGTCTCGGGCAAGGAATGCAGGAGGCTTCTAGAAGCTGGAAAATGTTGAAGAAACAGATTATTCCAGAAAGAACGCAAGTCTATAATACGTTGATTTTAAGACTTCTCAGTTTAGAAGTGTCAAATAATAAAATCCATGTAATTTTAAGCCACAAAGTTTGTGGTTATAAGTGTGTACACATAAACCTAGGAGTTGGGAATTGCTAGGTTTTGAAATACATTCAAGTTCACCAGATAGTGATAAACACTTTCACAATGTCGTACAATTTACATTCCCACCAGCAGTATTTGAATATTCCTGCTGCTCCACATCCTTGCCAACATGTGATATTGTCTGAAATTGTCAGGCTTTTAAAATTTATACGAGTCTGAGAGGCATAAATAACCTCTCACCATGGTTTAAATTTGCCTTGTCTGGATTACTAATAAGGGGTGAGAACGATTTCATGTTTTTTGACCTTTTAGATTCCTTGTATTATGAAGTGCCTATTCAGCATTTTGCCCATTTTTTTCCCCTGGGATTTTCTGCAATTTTCTTATTTGCAGGATTTCTTTAAATATTCTGGATACCAGTGTTTGTGGATTATACATGTTGCAAATATCTTTCACTGTTTCTTATCTCATCACTCTATGGTATCTTTTGAGGAACCAAAGTTCTTTGTTTTAATATACACATCTTCCTCAACCTACAGTGGGGTTATATGGGTCTCATAAGAAGTCAAAAATACCATAAGTTGGGGTGCCTGGGTGGCTCAGTGGGTTAAAGCCTCTGCCTTCAGCTCAGGTCATGATCCCAGGGTCCTGGGATCAAGCCCCACATTGGGCTCCCTGCTCCGCAGGGAGCCTGCTTCCTCCTCTCTCTCTCTCTCTGCCTGCCTCTCTGCCTACTTGTGACCTCTGTCTGTCAAATAAATTTAAAAAAAAAAAAAAGAAACTATTATAAGTTGAAAATGCATTTTATAAACCTAACCTACTAAACGTTGTAGCTTTGCCTAGCCTACCTTAAACATGGTCAAAACACTTACGTTAGCCTACGGTTAGGCAAAATCATCTAACAAAAGGCCTATTTTATAATAAAGTATATAATAAAGTTTAATAAAGTATTGAATATCTCATGTAATTTATGGAATACTGTACTGAAAGTGAAAAACAAAGTGGCAGTATGTATATTGGTTGTTCACCCTTGTGATGAGGTAGCTGAATGGGAGCTGCCCCCTCCCAGCGTCAGGAGAGAGTATCCTACTATACATCACTATCCCTGGAAAAGATAAGAAGTCGAAATTTGAAGTATGGTTTCTCCTAAAGGTGTATCACTTCCCACCATCAGAATGTGGAGAAAGCCTATGTCAAAGTCCTGTATATTGGGGACTGCCTGTAGTCAGATATTTTCTTTATGGGTTGAGCTTTTTGCATTTTCTTTAGATGTTCCTCCTTTCCTACCTCAAGGCCCTGAGATATTCTTGCATACTAGGCAAGAACTTTATACTTTTGCTTTCCACATTGTTGTCTTCAACTGACCTGGGATTGCATGAGGTAGGGCTCTGATTTGATTGTTTCCATATTAGTGCTTATTTGTCCCCGCACCGTTTTCCATTTTTTAAGAAGATTGGCCTTTACCTGTTGATTTATATCACTATCTCTATCATTTTTCAAGGGAATATATATATATAGGTGTGGGTCTCATCTTAGGTGCTTTATTCCATTGGTCTGTTTCCTCTTGAACCAGTATCACACTGTCTTAAATATTGTAACTTTATAATACATCTTGGTATCTGGTAGAGCAAGTTCTCTCCCTTGTCCTTTTCCTTAAGAGTGTCTTGGATATTCTTATCCACATCAATTTTAAATTGGCTTGTCAATTCCAACCCCCCCCCCCCAGAAATGCTGGGACTTGGGGTTGCATTGATTCTATAAATCAACTTAAGTAAAATGGTA
Source organism: Lutra lutra (assembly GCF_902655055.1). NCBI lineage: Eukaryota > Metazoa > Chordata > Mammalia > Carnivora > Mustelidae > Lutra > Lutra lutra. Next base: position 71,361,247 of record NC_062282.1, on the reverse strand, counting down.
TCCTTAAAAATATAGAGACTTATAATCCATGAATACAGTGTATCTATTTTTTTATTTCTTCACTGTCTCAGTAAATTTTAAAATTTTGTCAGCAGAAAACATACACAACTTTAGTTAAATTTAGTCCTAGGAATTTGGTATTTTGGTATAGCATTAAAAATAATATCTTTTTAAAAGTTCATAATAATAAATGTCATTTTCTTGTATAGAGAAATATGATTGATTTTTATAGATTGATTTTTGTCCCTAGAAAATCTGTAAACTCTCTTATCAATATTAAAACTGCATTTACAGCTCTTGCTGGATTTTATATATATATAAGTTTATCATCTGTGAATAGGGACTTTTGTTGCTACTTTTCTTATTTTTATGCCTTTTATTTTTCTTTGTTTTCTATGCAAGCTAGGACATTCTGTACAGTGTCAAATAAAAGTAGTGATAGGCATCATTGTCTTGTTAAGATATGAAAGGGAAAGATATCATCTTTCTACCATTGAGTATGTAGTTTCCTTTCGTATACAGCAGATATCCTTATCAGATTAAGCAAGTTCCCTTGTATTCCTAGGTTTGCTGAGAGTTTTTATCGTGAATGGAAGTGGATTTTATCAAATAAATTTTTCCACGTATTTTGAGATGATCATTTGTATTTTTCTCTTTTAATCTATGTGGTAAATCACATTAATTTACCTTCTAATTTTAAAATAATTCATATTCCAGACAAACCCAACATGGTCATCATATATTCTTACCATTTTTGTATTTTGCTAGTTTGTGTATCCTTTTTTTTTTTTTTTTTTTTTAGGATTTTTGCATCTGTGTTTAAGAGTGAGATTTACGGAAATGTATGTCCTGATTTGCCTGGAATAACTCCTGTTTATACTTGTCTTACTGGCATCATTATTAATAGTATTGCCTTTCACTCTCAAAAGTGCCCTGTTTTGGATGATAAAGGAAATAATCAGTCTGGTAAGAATGACTCTGATTCTGCCTTTTCATATTGTCTCTTTGGTTTTGGTACCACAGCAGTGTTTCCTCATTTTATATTTTCTGTAAGAGATTGGAACTATGTCTTCTTTGAATGTTTGGTAGAATTCACTGCTAAAGCCATTTGGGGTCAGAGATGTCTTATTGCATCTATGATTTTATTCTTTTTGAAGATTTTTATTTATTTATTTGAGAGAGGAAGAGAACAAGCAGGGGGAGGGGCAGGGAGTGGGGTGGGGAAGCAGACTCCCTGCTGAGTGGGGAGCTCTAAGCAGGGCTTGATCCCAGGACCTTGAGATCATGACCTGAGCCGAAGTCAGACCCTCAACCAACTGAGCCACCTGGGTGCCCTTGAATTTGTTATTTTATAGGTTATAGGATTGTTCATATTTTCTAATTCTCTGTGTCAATTTTGAGGTTATAATTTTATACTAATTTGTCAACTTTTTCTAAAATTTCTGGCTTTTTAAAATATGCTCTTATCTTTTTAAGGTTTGCAGTGTCAGTGGTGACGGCCCTGATATTGGTTATTAATTCTTCTCCCTTCTTTATTATTTCACTAGATGTTTGTGAATTGTTTTAGTCTTTACAGAAAACCAGCTTTGAATTTTGTTAATCCTTCTATTGTATGCTCATTTTCTATTTCATTACTGTTTGCTCTCTATTATTTTGTTTCATCATTTTACAAAAATGGCCTATTCAGTTCAAGAAGACAGAATTAAGTATTACATGCATTATCTCAAAGTATGTAAAGAGAAACTGACAGAACTGCAAGGATAATCAGACCGATTCACAGAGACGGTGGAAGATCTGCACATATACTCTGTGACCGAATAGCATACGAAGAATTCAAAAAATTCAGTAAGGATACAGATTTGAACAACACAGTAAGAAACCTGACAAACAGACATTTTGATAAATGCATTTTGTATAAAATGCTGTATCCAATAACTAGAGTACAGATTATTTTCAAATATACATAGAACATTTATAAAAACTGACTACATACTAGATCCTAAAGTAAGTCTTTTTTTTTTTTTTTTAAGATTTTATTTATTTATTTGACAGAGATCACAAGTAGGCAGAGAGGCAGGCAGAGAGAGATGAGGAAGCTGACTCCCTGCGGAGCAGAGAGCCCAATTCGGGGCTCAATCCCAGGACCCTGGGATCATGACCTGAGCTGAAAGCAGAGGCTTTAACTCACTGAGCCACCCAGGCGCCCCCCTAAAGTAAGTCTTAACCAATTTCTAAGGATGACATCATCTAAAGCTACACTGTCTATTATGGTAGCCACTGGACGTACACTGAGCACTTGATGTATGGCCAGGCCTAATTAAGATGTGCCATTGAGGGGCGCCTGGGTGGCTCAGTGGGTTAAGCCGCTGCCTTCGGCTCAGGTCATGATCTCAGGGTCCTGGGATCAAGTCCCGCATCGGGCTCTCTGCTCAGCAGGGAGCCTGCTTCCCTCTCTCTCTCTCTCTCTCTCTGCCTGCCTCTCCGTCTACTTGTGATCTCTCTCTGTCAAATAAATAAATAAAATCTTAAAAAAAAAAAAAAAAAGATGTGCCATTGATGTAAATACACACTGTGTTTTGAAGACTTTGTACAAAAAATCTAAAATATGGCATAATAATTTTATATTGATTACATATCCAAAATAGTATCCTTTTAACATGTAATCAATATAAAAATTATTATGCCATATTTTAGATTTTTTGTACAAAGTCTTCAAAACACAGTGTGTATTTACACTTTATTTTTTAATTAGAACACTTTATTAAAATTAATTTCCAATTCGCCTGGGTAGCTCAGTGAGTTAAAGCCTCTGCTTTCAGCTCAGGTCATTATCCCAGGGTCCTGGGATTGAGCCCCGAATTGGGCTCTCTGCTCCGCAGGGAGTCAGCTTCCTCATCTCTCTCTGCCTGCCTCTCTGCCTACTTGTGATCTCTGTCAAATAAATAAATAAAATCTTAAAAAAAAAAAAAGACTTACTTTAGGATCTAGTATGTAGTCAGTTTTTATAAATGTTCTATGTATATTTGAAAATAATCTGTACTCTAGTTATTGGATACAGCATTTTATACAAAATGCATTTATCAAAATGTCTGTTTGTCAGGTTTCTTACTGTGTTGTTCAAATCTGTATCCTTACTGAATTTTTTGAATTCTTCGTATGCTATTCGGTCACAGAGTATATGTGCAGATCTTCCACCGTCTCTGTGAATCGGTCTGATTATCCTTGCAGTTCTGTCAGTTTCTCTTTACATACTTTGAGATAATGCATGTAATACTTAATTCTGTCTTCTTGAACTGAATAGGCCATTTTTGTAAAATGATGAGTGTTAAAAATCATTTCGTTGCCAAAAGGATGTTCGCCTTAAAGTCTATTTTGTCTCACTTGACTTTCTTTCGGTAATTGCTTGCATGGTGTGTCTTTCTCCAGTCTTTTACTGTCAGCTTGTCTCAGGCTTTAGGAGTGTTTCTCATTCTGTTTTTAAATTCAGCCTGACAATCTTTATCTTTTGCCTGGAGTACTAGTTTTAATTTGAATGTGGTAGTACTGTTGTATTTTGGATAAACTTATTATTTTATAAAATGCCTTCTAGTTTTCCTGCCTATTCTATTTCTGTGTTGTTGTTGTTATTTCGGATTAGTTAATTTTTTGCAACTTTTTGTTTGTTTAATAATTTTCTCCTCTTTTTCTAGTTTGGAAGACTCTAGCTAAACCAGAAAAGGGAGTACCCTTCTGTACTAAGATTCCTTAAGTCCTTCTGGCCAAATCCAAGGTAGGGACAGAACTTTAGCTCCCATTTTCCTAAGGATCGTCACTCTCCTCTTGGCTGATCCTACCCCAAACACACACTCCCACCTGTGAGTGAACCTTCATCAAGTTGGGCAACAGGTCTGGTCCTAAGTCACTTCCAGTGTCCTGAATCCCTTAAGAGTCTAGGCTTTTGAAAGCTTCCCAAACAGCCTTTTCTCTGTTTCTGAATTAACATCCCTCCCTGGAAATCCTGTATGCTTCATATTCCAGCTGGAGGAATTGGGGAAGCCTTATGAGGCAACGGAATCTGCCAGGAAAGCACAACTGGGTTAGTATTTCCCAACATTCTCCTTTTATGTAATTGTCATCTGATCTTCTATCCTTGGCTTTGGGTAATTAAGGAAAGTTGATAAGGACAGCAACGGCCCAGGGACCATAAGTGACAAGGAAGGTGGTTGAGGTCTGGGTGGTAGTTCTATTCTCCCCCCACCGTCTTCTCTCCTTCCCTGCCACCCCCTCCCCACGCTCCAGTGTGGGCTGCCTGAAGGGGGCGTCGCTGGAGGCCTTGCTCTAGTTGAAGCACATGGACATTCAGTTTTAGGGGGCAGCTATCCCCAGGGTCTCAGTACATGTGTTCAGAATCCACAGCCTGTCACAGTCACATCGCTGGTCATTAACCTCCCAGGGCCAGGCTTCCCAGTTACCTTTGAGACAACTTTTTCTAGCCATACAGCCTGTTCCTGTGCCTCTGTCTGCCCCCAAAATAGCCTTCCTTGGGCTTAGTCTTGGAACTCCACTCCTTAGACCAGGGTGGCCACCATCTCACAAGCTCCTTTACCCTCTAGCTCAGTGTTTCCCCTTAGATGCTCCACAGGAACCTGAAGCTTATCTCATTATAAGCTGGATCATTGTCCTCTATCTGAGCCTTCTCTTTCCAGTGTTTCCATCCCAGTGACTGACCAGTATCCCCATCCACCCAGACCCCCAAGCTAGGCAGGCATCCTCACCTCCCCATGCTCCTCACCTGCACATTACCCACTCCTGTCACTTCTATGTCCTAGTTTGCCCTTGGTCCTATAGGGGAAACTCTTCCTGCCCCTGGCCCTGCTCCTTTCCTGTGACCTCTCACCTGACATTTGCTACAGCTCCGTCCTGAGAGTCCTGTCCTCCAGTCCTGCCCTGCCAACTACTCCCCCACCCAGAGACCAGGTGGTGTCTTTCTAAAATTTAAATCTAGTCATTTCAGCCCCCTGACTCCTCAAACTTGTTCAGAGTTTCTCTGTGGTCTGGTCTTCAAAGCCTGGCTCCTTATTCCTGCAGCCTCATCGGCAGTCATCCCCCATGCCTCTGCACTCTGGGTTCACCCAGACCCAACAACTCAACCCTTTCTGTCCCTTCCAGGCCTCTACACAAGTTCTTTCACTCTGGAATGCTGGAGTCCTCCCCTTCCATTCCCACAACCCCCTTCTCTTTCTCCGCAGGCTTCAGCTCAGACATCTTCCTGTGGAAAGCCTCTGTAGCTTTGCTCTGTAGCAGAGCTCTGCTCTGGGCTCAGACGGTCCCTGTGCTTCTTCAGTGGACTGAAAACTTTCTCCTTGTCTTTTAATTGCTGTTCTCCCACCTTTTTCACTATACCATGAGGACTGTGTCTTATGTCCTTTTATAATCTCAGCACCTAGCCCAATGCCTAGATGATAGGAGGCCCATCATAAATGCTTGTTGAGTGACTAAATGATTGAATATCGCTTTCATTTCTCTCTCTGTCCTTCTTCCCTCCCTCCCTTCCTTTCTTTTCCTGTGACTTATTCAGTCATGTCCTTTGCCATTAAGGTCTTTTTTCCATTAAGGTCTCAAGTGTTTTCCTTACAAGAGTCTTCCATACATTAAGGTTAGTAGCATTTGGTCATATTTGTGGAAAGTGTTTTCTCCAGCACGTTACTTGTTATTATAATTCATGATGATTTTCTCACAGAGAAGTTTTAAATTTGAATGCTAATGAATTTACTGACCTGTTCCAGGTTACTTTAAGCGGGATAATGAATAGGAGAGGATATGAGGGAACCTTCTGGGGTACTGGAAATGTTCCAGATCCTGATCTGAACATTCCTTACACAAATATACGCATATATAAAGAGTCATTCAATTGTACACATATTTGTGCATGTTATTATATATAAGATATACCTATGTAAAAAGTTTTTAAAAATCCCTTTTCATTTGTCTTTTCTTTCACCAATTTTTAAAAAGTTTTCTTGAGATGTGACTGAGGTATAATAAACAGCACATTTTAAAATTGTACAATTTGATAACTTTTAACACATGTACACAAGCATAAGACCATTACCACAATCAAGATAGTGAACTTACGCATCACCACCCAAAATTTCCTCAGACTCCTCTGCAATCACTTCCTCCCACCCCTTTCCCACTGTGCTTTACATTTCCTCGAATTTCATATAAATGGAATTGTACAGTTCATACTCTTTTTTTATCTGGCTTATTTTAGTATAATAATTTTGAGATTCATCAAAATATGTTGGTGCATTGTTTCAGTAGTTGATTCTTTTTATTGCTGAGTAGTATTCTATCATGTGGCTAGTCCCCAGTTGGCTTAGCCATTTGTCTGTCAATGGAAATGTGGTATGTTTCCAGTTTGGGGCTACTACAAGTAAATCTGTTAATCAAGTACAATTCTTTATATGGGCATACACTTTGATTTCTTTCGTATAAATTCTTTCACTGATTTTTATTCTTAGAAAATCCTTTTTTATGTAATGAAAGTAAAGTATTTAAATTTTTCTTCTTTTTTCACACTTAACTTTTAATTAGCTAGAATTAATTTTATTGTGTAGCATGAGGCAGGACTTTAACTTATTTTCCCCATAAATAGCCATTCTCCCCATCACCATTTAGTGAAGAATTGGTTTGTAATCCCCCTCCCCCACTGCAGTTCTAGGAATTGGGACCACTGGGACTGTTGCAGGAAATACCCCTTATTCACAAAGACCCAGGTTCCAATAATATCCTGCAGCTATTTCCAAGTACCTCCAGAGCCGTGTCCTGTGGTCACACACAGTTCAAGCTGATGCCCACACACTTACTTGGATGTTAGAATCACTCACACTTAAATACAATTGTCCACTGATAGTTGGCAGGAGATTTTGGCAGTATCTGTCCCATTCATGCAATGATCCAGGCATAAACAGAGTGGATAGCCAGGAGTCAGCCACAGTGAGGAGGGCAAAGCCAACCCAGGTGCCATATTTTCAGCCAAAACTTCTTCCTACCCTATTTTATTGAATAAGCCTGGCAAGAAAGCTTAGTTGTAGATGGCAGGAGCCTTCAGTGCTAGGCCAAGGGCTATAATTTATTGATGTCTGCTCTGTATAAAATCCTACACTGAATGCTGAGTATAGAAAGGTGATTTATTTTCAGACCCTGCCCTCAAGAAGCTCACCAAAAAGTAAACAAACAACTGTTATTCATTCATTCATGCACATACTCATTGATTCATTGAACTAATGTTAATCCCCCACTAATTGCCAAACACTGTTCTAAGGGCCTAGGATACATAAGTGAAAAAATCCCGCAGATTGCGGGATTTTCCAGAATGTGGAGCTGGAGTGATAGCATGCTCTGCCCTGCCCTTACCAAGTGCAGGTCTGTCCAGAGCTGTCTCGTCCATCCAGAGCCAGGTCTGTGCCTCTCCAGGACAGCAAGCTGGCTGCCACTAAGCATGTCTTCAGATGATAAGAGCCCCCATCTTGGGAGAGCCTGGGAGTGGGGACAGGGCACCTAGCCCTGTGTCTCTGAAGCTAAGGCTAGTCTGGCAAGGCTGTCACTAAGACAGTGACTGTGGCTTTAGATCTCAGGAGGAGGCAGGAAGCTGTGGCCAAGGCCTCAGCAGCAACATTTGCTCATCTAAAAGGAGAAAGGAAGTGTGTGCCAGGAAATGTGTACAGTACCCCCTCCCCAGCTTAGGCTTGAGTGGCCTCAGTCCAGCAGAGTCCTGGACCTGACCTGAGGCCCGTGGTGACAGCAGTGCCCACTCTCTCCCAGATGGCATCTTTTGCCCATGAAGCTGCAGTGGTCAGTGTGGTTGCTGGTGCCAGGACCTCTAGGGCCCCCCCGTCCCTGCACATGTGGAATCTGTGACCAAAGACCTCAGGGTGACTTGAGACCTCCCCACACACACCTCACCCCACAACCTCTCTGCTTGGGGCTTCCCATGACTGCGGCCACAGAGGTTTCTTGCACTCTTTTTCTCTGACGCTTTTTCCATAGCGCAGCTGGGAACTGATGTGAACTACCCTCGGAAGTCCCGGTTCCTGAAAGCTTCACAGATTGTCCTCTGCACTCTCTCCTCTGCCTCTGTACCCTGCTCTGTCCAGATGCCTGACAGAGAACGCTGGCTTCTACTGCCATGGGGCAGAGCATCGCATATGTGTGAGGCTTGGCCACCTTCTGCTTCTGTGTGGTGGCCACACATATTGCTGGGATTCATGCTCTGTCCAAACACAATGAATGTTCAGTCTTAGGATCCAGCAATGAACAAGAAAGACTGGGTCTGCCCTTAAGGAGCTCCCAGGAGAGGAACCGACCATAAAGACGTGAATACAAAGAGGATAATTGCAGATAGTGATAAGTGTTATTAGTAAAACAAAACAAGGAACTATGATCAAGTTTGTGTGGGCACCATGAGACTGGGTCCTCAAACAAGGCTTCCTTGAAAGAGAGCATGAGTTCAGACACGAGGGACAAGAGACAGGCAACCATAGGAAAAATAGGGGTATAGAAGAGCAGCACCAAGTCCTATCATGGGTTTCAGGGAGTCCTTGAGGAAAAGGAGACCAGTGTAGATGGGGAGGGGACAGTGGAAGGGAATGAGTCCGAAGGGTGGGCAGGGCTAGATCACAGATAGCCTTGGACCTGGATTCTAGTCCCAAGTTGAAGGATTTTATGGCAATCTAATGATAGAATCTAATTTAGGTTTTTCAAAAATTAGTCTGGCTGTTGTGACAGAGTGGACAGCAATGGGTCAAGGTTAGGCATGGATGGGCTCCATTTATATGTTGAAAGTAGAGCCGAGTAAAGCTGAGAAACAGGATATGGGGCATGAGAGTATAAAAGGAGTCAGAGATGAGTTGACAGGTTTTGATCAAGCCGCTGAATGGAATGGGCTGCCATGAACTGAGATGGGGAAGACCACAAAAAAGAAGGTTGATGGGGTAATGGGAATACCCACTTTTTTGCTCTTCTATGGATCATGATTCTCCAATTGCCAAATAATAGAATGTATGAGTGAAACTGGCCTGAACATCAAGGGAAAGGTATTGACTCTGACAACTGAAAAGTCCAGAATTTAGGCCTGGTTTGATCAGAGCTTCTCCATGGGTCCTCAAATCTTCCTTTGTCCTCAATCTGGCTTGCCTTGGTGGAGCAGAATGGCTGTATGTGTTTCAGTCCTGTCACCCAGTGGAAGAAGCTTCTGCTGCCCAACGATTAAGCAAAAGTCCTGAACTTTCGTTCAGTTTGACGGAACCAATTTAAATCACCAATCACCATGGCAAATAGAGATGGGGTTATCCTAACTTTCTTCACCAGAGGCTACCCCTGCAGCTGTGGGTAGGAGGATCTGCTTACCAAAACAGGGATGGAATGGATGCCGAGAAGGCAGCCCTCATGGTCTACACAGGTGTGGCTTCCTGGTGATGCCATTCAGATGTCCAGTGGGAGCTATGAGGCGGGAGGCTGGATGGAGGAGTCTGAAGCCCAGGAAAGGGATCGGACTGGGTAATGAATGTTGAGTTGTCACTAGTGACTGGTAGTACTCACAGCATGAGGCTGGAAGAGGACGCCTGAGGAGTCAGTGTAAATGGCGATCTGCAGACTCAGCCCCGGGGCCTGGCAGTATTTGGAAGTAGGACTGCCCCTGAGGAGAAGCCAGCAAAGGGGGATGCGAAGGAGCAACGAGGGGGAAGGAAAGCCTAGGCAGCGTGTTGTCATGGAATTGAAAGAGAAAATCGTTTCCCTTCAACTACATTGAAAACCGGTGAGTAAGAAAAGCATGATGACAACAAGGATGTGAATCCTGGATGGGGCAACACACTGCCACTGCCCGTACCCGCCTCTGGTCTGCAGCCCCAGCTGGCCCAGGGAAGGACGCAGCGTGGAGAAGAGGGAGAGGCCCACTCCTTGTGGGATCAGCACAGACAGGAAGTCCTGCACACTGACCAAGTGACTGGTTGGGGAATGGGCAGCGTGGGTTTGGGGCTGGACAGGAGTGGACATGAAGGATAAGAGACAGTAGAGTTCCAACAACTGGCATGGTGGGAAGGACAGCATGAGTGCCAGAAAGTTACGTGTTTGTGTGAGATGTGTGAGGATAAGGGTGATAGAAGAGGAGTCTCTGAAGTGATTGACTGGAAAGAGAGGGCTGGAACAGGGTCCCAGCAGTCCCGGTCACCCTTGGAGACTGCCCGGGGGTGAGGGTAGGACCTGGCCCGGGAAAAGCCCAATAATAAGCTGGGGCTGAGCCACTGTACATGTTATGATCATATTTTGAAGGATTAACCTCCTTCTGAGCTGTCTTGTTTCCTAGCTCATGCCACGAGGATAAAACACCCAACTGCAGCCCAGAGCTCGGTCCACACCAGTGAAAGTAGCCACATGAGGGATGGTCAGCATGGAAAGACCATGTCTATAATTTCGGGGGTCAAGATCCACCCGTGACTGACTCCAAGACCTTAAGTCTCTGTGGAAGAGAGACTTGACTTGGACTTGGCTGCACTGATTGTTGAGGGTGGGATGAGGGGATCTCTAACAACTCAGGTATGGAAAAGGATCTCAGTCACCCACTGCCTGGAGGGGGCCCAAGGACAACATTTGATGAATAAAAGTGAACAAATGATGGAATAATTAGTGATCAGATCTAAAAGCCAATTTCCAAAAAGGCAGTAGAGGTTTAAAAAAAGAAAAAAAAAGTTAGGAAGGATTGAGTCAAGGCAGTAAGCCACCTGTCTGTGTGTCCTGGCTGCTCTGGGGAAGCCTGGGCCTCAACCGTTCATGGTGATGAGAGGGCGCTGACTCATGGGAAAGAAGCTGTGATCAGGATCAGTATGATTCTGTGGGAGGATATTAGAGAAAGACTTTTAAGATGTTCCTTGACCTGGACTTTTCTTTTTTTTTTTTTTCTTTTTAAAGATTTTTATTTATTTGACAGAGAGAGAGAGATCACAAGTAGGCAGAGAGAGAGAGAGAGAGAGAGAGAGGGAAGTAGGCCCCCTGCCGAGCAGAGAGCCTGATGTGGGGCTCGATCCCAGGACCCTGAGATCATGACCTGAGCCAAAGGCAGAGGCTTTAACCCACTGAACCACCCAGGTACCCTGACCTGGACTTTTCTTTCCTCCCACTGCTCATCCTGTGTTATCTGGATTTTACATGCATTTCTGCTGATGATGCCCTTCCCCACCACCCCTCACCTCCATACCCACCCCAGCCTATCTTCTCCATAGTCGGGGTGATGTGTTTATAACTAGTCCTTGTATTATTTTTTTTTAAATGTTTATTTATTTATTTTCCAGGGAGAGAGAGAGCAAGCAGGGGGAGCAGCAGAGGCAGAGGGAGAGGCAGGCTGCCCTCTGAGCAGGGAGCCCAGTGTGGGACTGGATCCCAAGACCCTGGAACCATGATCTGTGCCAAAGGTAGACACTTAACCAGCTAAGCCACTTAGGTGCCCCAAATCCCTGTTTTGAAAAGCCACCTACTTCATAGGTCTCCACTTGCATTCTTTGAAAAAAGATGACATTTCAATTTTGTTGTTTCTTCTTTTTTCTGGCTACAAGTGTGATGTATGTTCATTACAAAAAGTTTGGAAAACTCAGACAAGCACCAAGAAAGAGCACAAAAACCACCCTCAGTCCCAAATTCAGAGGCAGTCCCTTACTTTTGACACATGGGTCTCTGTCTTTCCTGACATCCTTCCAACCACATCTTTCTGTTAATTGGAACCATACCTTATCTTCCAGTTTATAGATTTTAGAAGGGAATGAAAGGTCTCTGAGAGTATGAGTTTTATCTACTTTGTTCACTGGTATATGGTAGCCATGCCATAAGTATTTGTCATTAGAATATCATAACTTGTTTTCACTTAATGTAATGTCAACATTTTCTGGCATCATTATGTATTCTCTTATGCCATTATGTTTAATGGCTGCAAAATATTTTGTGCTATGTGTATATACTAATTGTTTTATCCAACCCACTTAGATATTGAAGTTGCCTTCAATTTCTTATCTATAGGTAACATCATGCTCAACATCTTTGAATATTCATCTATAGCTATTTCTGCACATTATCTCCCGAAGATAAATTCCTAGGGCCAAGGAATTGTATGTATTAGAAGTGGAATTGTGGACAGAATGTGCTTTACTTCAAATTTCTATACATTTTGCCAAATTGCCCTCCCACCCAGAACAGGCTTATCCAAACTCTTGTCCTAAACTCCTTCGAGAGGAATCTATGGCCATGTTTTAAACCTTGATAACTGATTAAAAAAAAAAGATGTACCTGATTGCTATTGAGTTTTCTTTGATTACTTGTGGGGCTAATTTTTATATTTTTACTAGCCTTTTGTATTTTCTTTTCTTCACTACTTAGTCATCTTCTCACCCGATTCTTTCCAACATGTATTTTCTCATTGATTTATATGAGCCCCTCATATAGTCAATATTTGGGGATTGTGAAATTTTTAAAATTTCATGTAATATTTTGATTTTGTATTTGATCTTTCTATCAGTTTGTCCGATTTCTGCACTGGTGTCACGGACTTAATGTTTGTGCTGTCCATTACATTACTTATTTCGGCCTTTTAGTTTTTAGTATTACTCTCCTTTCAAAGACGACTCTCAGCCAGTATTGTACAGGTATGTTCTTTTTTTTTTTTTTTAGATTTTATTTATTTATTTGACAGACAGAGATCACAAGTAGGCAGAGAGGCAGGCAGAGAGAGAGAGAGAGAAGCAGGCTCCCTGCTGAGCAGAGAGCCTGATTCAGGGCTCAATCCCAGGACGCTGGGATCAGGACCTCTATGGAAGGCAGAGGCTTTAACCCACTGAGCCACCCAGGCGCCCCTATAGATATGTTCTTTAAATTAAATTCAAATCCGTTTGTTGAGTTGAAAATTGAAGCTGCATTAAACATAGACCCCTCTGTGGAGTGAATTGACATTTTTGTAATCTAGTATTTTCATTCAGGAAATTAGTTTCTCCATTCACTGAAGTCTTCTTTTATGTCATTCTATGAAGTTCTATAGCATCCTTCACCCATGTCCTGTTTATAAACATATCTTGTTTAGTCCCACTATTTTCTTACTTATTTATTTATTTTTAAGTTATTTATATATTTTTTTCTTTTTTAAGAGAGAGAAGGAACACAAGTAGGGGAAGGGGCAGAGGGAGAGAATATCCAAGCAGACTCCTGCTGAGCATGGAGCGCAAAGTGGGGCTCGATTCCACAACCCTATGACCCTGAGATCATGACCTGAGCCAAAACAGAGAGTCAGGCAATTAACCAACTGAGCCACCCATGCGCCCACCCACCACCCAGTTATTTTCTGGGGTTTTTTTGTTGTTTTTGTGAATGTACTATTTTTTTTTCTGTATCTTTTCTGTTATATTTTCATAATAAATATTCAGACATCTTATATAAACATTTCTATTTAGTACCACCATTCTTAGTTGTTTCTCTTGTAGTTTCTACCCTCTACACATTCACTTTCTTTCCTCTTTGAATCTTCCATCCACATATGGAGGCAGAACTCAGTTTGAAGACCCCAAAACAGGAGTACAGATCAGCATGCCTTCCTGTCCTCAGAGCGATATGAATGATCTTCCCCAGTGAGGTCATTTGTACTTGTGTTGGAAAGACAGTCTGCTCTGGATGCATAGATATTTGGGTGTGACAAGAGAAACATGATCCTCCCAGCCAAGGAACCACGGAAACAGGTGTCTTGGGAAGAGCACAAACCCAGTGGAACAGAGAGCATGTGGAGGGAGTTGGGGTTAATAAAGCAGGAGGTTCAGCAGAGACAGGCCTTGGGCACTTATGGCTGGCTAGAGCCCCTGAACTTCTTACTCTGGCAAGAGGATCTGTCCCTGAGGAACACAGTGATGGGAATGGTAGGACCCAAGGAAGAGGAGGAGGAAGGGCTGAATGTGTGTGTATGTTGTGGGGCAGGGTCCTGGGAAGGGGTCCAGAGGGAGCAGAGGTACTTGGAAGGAGGACCTGTCTCCCCAGTGCTCTGTCTTCCTTCAGCTGCCCCCTCACCACCTGAAGAAATCCTTCCTGATCTTTTTTAAGGGCAGAGTTTAGAGGTCCATCCTCCCTGCTACCAAAAGTCTCATGCTGACTCAAGCACAAATCCTGCGTGGTACATTTTTTCTAATTCTCCACCAGGATGAATCCTATGGGTGCTTATATCTGTTTAATGATTTCTCTGTAATTCTAAAATTCTACAACACCAAACTTTCATTGAGTGTCTCCTGAATGCCAGAAGGCTGAGTACGAGATGAAGGCAGCCCAAGTGCTGACTGGAGGGGGTGGCAGTGTTTTAGTCTGACTCTCCACAGGTGTTGGCAGCTGAGTCCCCTGCCTCACTCCTTACCCCGAGGTCTGTGGCAATTCACCTTGTGAAACTCATCTCTTCATCACATACTTGGCCCAGCAGCTCCATCTTGGGTGTTTCACATCCCATAATTTTTTCCTCGTTTGGGAACTTTCAATCTATAGATTTAGAATATTTTTTGAGGGGTACCTGGGTGGCTCAGTCATTAAGCGGCTGGCTTCAACTCAGGTCATGATCCCAGGGTCCTGGAATCCAGCCCTGCATCAGGCTCCCTGCTCAGCAGGAAGCCTCTTCGTCCTCTCCCGCTCCTCCTGCTTGTGTTCTTCTCTCACTGTGTCTCTCTGTCAAATAAAGAAATAAAATTTTATATACATATAAAATTTATATATATACATATAAAATATATATTTCATTTGTTTTTGAGGGGTGCCTGTGTGGCTCAGTCGGTTAAGTGTCTGCCTTCAACTCAGGTCCTGATTTCAGGGTCCTGGGATTGAGCCCTGTGTCGGGCTCCCTGCTCAGCGGGGAGCCTGCTTCTCCCTCTCCCTCTTTCCCTCCCCACCACCCACACCCCCCAGGGGCACACAGATACGTGCTCTCTCTCTCTCAAATAAATAAATAAAATCTTTGAAATAAATAAAAAATGTATTTTTGTAATTATTTTGGATGGAGTTGGGATTACGTAGCATACGTATGCAGGATGCCCTTGTATTTTGGGTGAATTCCCTGCTGCTGTGTCATCACTGAGAGCTCGTGGTTGGCCCTGGTATTTCTACGATGTAAGGGATGTTCTCTTTCCTTCCATCTGGGGTCTGCCCACACATAAACCACATCACAGCTTTGGGGAAGAGAGCAACGCCTGTGATTACTGGGGGTGCTGAGGTTAAACTTGCCATCTTTTCCCACTGAAAGATATCCTGACTCCCAAATTCAAATGTCCTCTTCCCAAGAAATTAACTCTTTTTCCTCTTCTTTTACATAAAAAAAATGCCTATTCCTAATTTTCAGAGGTTTTATTAAGAAAAGATGTGGGGTTCTTGTGGATTCCTCTTTAAGTGACTTTTGCCAATTTTCCTGTCTGCAGGTATAATGGAAAGAACACAATTCGGGGAACTGAACGGCTCTGGATTCAGATCTCAGGCTGCCTTGGGATCTTGGGTAAGTTACTTCAGCTCTCTAAGCTTCAATATCTTCAGCTGCAAAATTAGGTATTATTAGCACAAAGGACTGCAATGGTCCCTGGAAAGTACCTCACATGTTCCAAATGCAGGAATGCAGGTGGGCTCGCCAGATGCCCTGATATCAGGGATATAGGCACAGCCAGAAATGAGGGTCCCTGAAAACTCCAGTTCCTTTATAGATGGGCTGGAAATCTTGCCCTGAGATTTGTTTTGAGATGCAGCAGAGTTGGGCCTGATGGCTTTCCTGGTCTGCTGTTATATACTGACTTTCCCCACCCCTCATTGACCGTGTAGAGAACCTGAGAGTGAATTCCTTTCTGTTTCTCATCTCTGCTGTTCTGGGCACATTTGCTTCATTTTTTTACATTCTCTGCCAATGTATGCTCTCTGCAGAAAAGGACTAAAATTCCAATCCCAAATTCCCAGGAAAGAACGACAATGGGTCCAGCTTTTGGACCAGTTACCAATGACCAGGGGACAGAGTCACCTTGTGTGAACTTGGTAGCCCCTTTTGTAAAGTTGTGGATGGAACTAAAGGGGATAGTAAGAGCAATGTTTGCTAAAGAAGTTGGTGCAGAGATAATCCTAACATCCTTATACCTTAGAGTGGGAGCAGAACTGGAGCTCACCATGCATTTGCGCCTGGTTGACGCTCCATACATCTGTGGGTATGACCCCTGGCTGCTTGTTCCGCATCAGCCGGGCACCCTGCAGCTAGGGTCTCTTTTATTTCAGTGAAAATTCAATTTACATATTTAATTGGCCTGTTAAGATTTCATCTAGGATTTTTGTGCCTATATTTATATCTGACATTGGTTTATCTATTTTTAGTTTTTTAAAAATTGAGTTTTGGAATTCTGTCTGTATTTATCTCCTAAATTGAATTGGATGACAAATCATGCATTCATATAGTTTCAGATAATTTTTATCATAGAGGGATTACTTACATTATCAAATTAAAAAAAAAATTCTCCCTTTGGGGTAGTGGATGATACATTAGGCTGGGAGTTAGAATGTCTAAGGTCTGGTTTGATCCTCATCTCGGTTTTTCTATGTGACCGAAATCAAGTCCCTTAGCCTCCCTGGGCCTCTAGGATTAGGGAGGACAAGACAGCTGGCCCAGATGTCCTGAGCCCCCGCCCAGCTGGCCTTTCTGGGTGATCAGCCCCTGGTACTTGGGGTTGTTTTCTTTTGGCAGGACCCATTGTCACCTTTCTGGCACCCTCTAGCCAATTTCTAGTGGTTTTCCTCCCACCTTTGAAGTGCTCTGTGTTGTGTTCTTGGTTTTTTCCTGGACCTAAGAGAGCAGCCCCCTCCCCCGCCCCCCACCACTGCCTCGCTGAAGCAGGTTTTGTTCTCCCTGGGTCTGAGTCATGTGGTCAATGACTTAGGCATTGATTTTTTGGTTCCCTATAATGAGCTCTGAGATGGGAACATTCTGCCTGCCTCCAGGAACGCATCATCCTCTTCTGGAAATTCATATCTCCTTGGCCTTCCCTGGTACCTGGCCCTTCCCTGAGATCTCCTTCCGAAGAGTCTGCCTCTGCCTGCCTCCCCTCCTTCTGTAACATCTTCCTGGGCTGACATGTGCCACTCTAAAGGTCCTCATGGCCACCTCCAACCCTCATCTCCCTCCCTAGCCCCAGGTCAGTGAGGACTTCTAATGGCTGCCAGAGAAATGGAAACCTGGGGCAAATGCCTAGAGCCCACAGAGTCAGGAATAAGGAGTCTTGTAGCACTGACCATCTCCTCACACCCTGCTGTTCCTGCCATTTGGGAGGAATATCCTTCAGAATTCTCTAAAGGTCTTCCCGTGGCCTGCTTTCACTCTTCGATACACCAGCCCTTTCTGAACGGAGAAAGGGTTCTGGGCAATGGCTTCTTCTGATATTAGATTTCTCCTTGTTACAAAAATGTCTATTCATTGTAGAAAATTTGGAAAATATGGTTGAATTCAAAGAAGAGAAAAGACCTTATAATCCCATCACTCAGTGATAAAAGCTATTCATCGTTTATCCATTTTTTCCCATGAATATACAAATGATTTCAAACATAATTGGAATTATACTGAATATACTGTCTCCATAAGCTGCATTTTTCAGCTGGCTGCCTGCCATGAGCATCTCTCTGTGTCATTGTGCAGTGATCTGCATCATTGTGTTTCGGGCAGAAGTGCATATACCATCTTAGAGATGCACAAAAACGAATTCAGCTTTGTGAGTGAATATTTGGGCAGTTTTCAGTCTGGCCCTGTTGTAAGATATTGCAATGACAATCCTTGTGAACAAATACTTCCTAATGTTTCCCCTGTGTGCTCATTCCTGAGTAGTAGTTAAAGTTAAGAATTTTGGGAGGTTTGTGATACACCTTGCCATACTGCCTTTCAAAAGGGGTTTGCAAAATGTCAGACCTTCAGATGCCCATACTTTTTCCTGATCTCTACCTTCCTACCGAGATCATCGGCGTGGCCATAGGGCTGAGTTGCCTAGGTGGTTGCGAGGAAGAAGGGTCTGAATTCTTGTGCGATGGAAATAGTGAAGGGGGCCAGGGAGATCCTTCCAGATGGGTGAGGTGGAGCTTTTGGAATGGTAGTCCTCTGAGTGCCCTGTGACATATCTGGGAGAGGGGACCCTACCAGTTGTTGGTGGAAGGAGACAGGAAAAGGGATGGTGACCTTCAGGCAGTAGTTTCATTGTCCACTTCCATGGCCGGCTATACAGAGAAGGGCAGTATTTCTTCTTTCTTCAGTTCCCTGTCCATGTCCTTTGCTTATTTGTCTTTTTCTTCTTGATTTGGGTAACATGTCAAAACCTTTCCCTGTTGTCTGTGGTGTAAATATTTTTTGCAAGTTATCTGTTAGATTCTCTTAATGGTGGTTTTTAAGATGCAGACATTTAAAATTTGCATGCAGTCAGATCTTCCAATCTACCAGTGTTTTCCTTTGTGGTTACTACCTTCATGTTGTACTTCAAGATTGTCCCTACCTCTAGATGGTATACACATTCATCTATATTTTCTTCAATTATTTTTGTTTGCTTTGTTTTTCAGAGTCTTGAAAATGTGATTTATTTCCCATCAAATCCTGATCTTGTGTGAATGGGAGACCCAGGGGTCTCCTTGGGATCTGGTGCTGGTGGCTTGATTAGCCCTAACTTCCAGACCTGTGGACTCAGGACAAATTCCAAGGCACTCATCTTTGTCCTTCTATGACTCTGAAGAAATACCAAGAGCCTTTGAGTCATTTAATTGGCCTTTTCAAAAGTAGAGAATCTGGTAGCTTGTGTCTGTCTAGTTGGCTCATCATAAAACTTTCAATCAAAAGAAACCTTCCCAAATGCATGGGTCAGTCCATGTCTGACAGTTAGGCAATGGGATTTCTATGGCGCAAACACACTGTATGTGGGCAGGGACTTTCCATTTGTTTCTTCACCTCCACATCCCCAGTACCTACACAATGCCTTGCACATAGCAGGGACTCAGCATATACTTGTTAACTGAATAAATGCATGAATGATTATCACATATCCACTTTTTAAATTTAAAGAGGTAATAATGTGGAGAAAATATTCATGTGGTTAGGTTTTAAAAAAGAAGCATATGGTACTGAATAAACTGTATCCATCATTCATTCATTTAACAAATATTTATTAAACTCTTATGAATGGGGGAAAGAGAGGACTGATATAAAGATTAAATGACTTAACATACTGTATCAGTCTTCTAGAGATTCTATAACAAAATACCACAAACTGGGTGGCTTAAACAACAGAAATTTATTTTCTCACAGCTCTGGAGGCTGGAAGTCCAAGATCATGATGTCAGCAGGGTTGGTATCTGGTGAGACCTCTCTACTTGGCTTGCAGATGGCTGTCTTCTTACCGCATCCTCAACACAGTCTTTCTCTGTGTGTGTGCCCTCCTGGTGTCTTTTCCTCTTATTATAAGGATGCTAGATCTATTAGATCAGGACTCCACCCTTATGACCTCATTTAACCTTAATTATCTCCTTAAAGTCCCTGTCTCCAAATACAATCACATTGGAGGTTAGGGCTTCAACATATGAATTTCGGGGGTGGGGGAGGATACAATTCAGTCTGTAACACATATGTAAAATACTTATAAATAATGCCTGGCTAATAATGCTCATTATAAATAATGAGCCTGGCTGGCTTATTACACTTGATCTTAGCCAAAAGGCCGAGAAGCGATCTGGCTGGCTTATTTAGTAGAACATGGGACTTTTGATCTCAGGGTTGTGAGTTTGAACCCCATTTGTGTGTAGAGATTACTTAAAAATAAAATCTTTTAAAAAAGAGGAAAAAAAGAATGCCTAGTACATACTAAGCACTATATGAATGTTTGATATTATGATTACTATTATTATTGTTAGAAAATATACAAAACCACATTGGTTATTATCCTTGGGGAATGAAATTACAAATGACTGTAGTTTATTCTTTCCCATATTTTCTAACATCTCTACATTGAACAATTGTATTAATCTGGGGGGAAAAATACTACTATTCAATAAAAGACATGGGTTGACACTTGTTTGCAGATCTATACCCATTTCATCACATATTCCCAGCCTTCGCTCTGGATAGGATTTCAGGTTCTGGCTCAGCTCTTCATATTTGTGGTTGTCAAAGTGGAGAGAAACAAAAAAGGGGCTCAGGTCCCACAGGCCCACCAGCTAGAGCTTCCATTTCCTCATTGATGCAAGGATGTGGGTGTGGGAGCGTCATGCTGTAAGGGCTAGAAAGACCTTTAGCAGTGGGACAGTGAGTATGTCAGTCTGAATTCTTGACTGCAAGCAATAAAATCCATATTGACTATTTTAAGCAGAAAAGGAGCACATTAAAGAATGTTAAGTAGCTCACAGAATTTGTGGGAAGGCTCAAGAAAAAGGGTCAGTTCTCAGCTTCTAGGATCAACTCCACAAACCATCCTTTATACATTGTTTTTGCTCCCAGCCTGTGCCAGTAAGATGGAGACCACACATAGGACTTCCTCTTGCTTATTGCTGGATTTTGAATCAAAGGTTTATGAGGGTGTATCTCACTGGCATGGTCTAAGTCACTTATCTACCCCTTCCTGCCTAGGAGGCTATGAAAGAGAGTTCTCTGGATTCTACCTTACTTCAGGAAAACCTGAGCCCAGAGTGGCTGAGGCCATCCTTGTCTGGCTTTTAGGGCCATGGTCAGGCTGGACACAGAGTGGTGGACACTGGGCCTCACAGACCAGAGGGTGGCCGTCTGTGATGATAAAGAGACAGCAGAGTCATGGCCAGTTAATCCTGATGCTCAGAAACCTTGATTTAGCCCCTCCTTGTACCAATGGACACAGAGAGGGACAAAAGCTTGCCCAAGGCTGCACAGCATGGCAGAACTGCAGCCAGGACTGGGAGTGGTGCCCCACTTTGATGCCTGGCAAGTTTTAAGGCCCCACTAGAATATTTCTTCCTTCAGGATGTCTCCCCAGGGCGAGGCCAGGATCAAATGCTTGTCTTCACACTCACCACCTGAACTGCTCATTACTGCTGTTTCCTATTTGCCTTTTCCCCTCCTTGGTTCCAATCAGGGGGCCAAAAACATGTGTTAATGAACATTAGTTGAATGAGTGAATAAATGAATGAATGGGGGTCTGCCATATGACCTAAGGCAGATGTTCTGCTCTTTAGACACTGGTCTCCTACTCTGTTGAAGAAAATAATCTCTACATTCTCTGAACCAGACCCTGTGTCACGGTCTGAAAACATGATCAGGATCCTACCTGCCTGCTCTCTCAGAGGTGCTGAGCTGGGAGGAGATGGATGTGAAAAGAGCTGGCCACTACTGTGGCTGACCTTGCTGATTAAGAGAGAAGTCCAAGGGCCCTCCAGCCTGGACTACGTATCTCTGGGTCCTGGGTCCCCTCCTGCTGGGTCCCATGGCTATCATATCCATGCAGTCTGGATGCCTCAGAGTCACAATTGTTGAGGCCCACAGAAGGTCCATAGATGGACACCCGCAGAAGGGGAAAGAGACCTCTGGAACCAAGGACAGAAAAGAACAAGTCCCTACAGCCAGTGGTAGGAACAGGCCTAAAGTGGAAAGCTATCTGGCCCATGATTCCACAGCTAGGTCCATAGTCTTCCAATCCCCACAACTCAGGGAGTAGGGGGAGGCAAGCCACTCTCAAAGAAAACAGAAAAATACTCAGTTAAGCTATAATCTGTCTCTGCTCCAGCTCATCTTTTCGAATCAGATTATTCACAAGTAGCAGAGACATCTGTAGGGAGAGTAACTGGATGCGACATCCTGCAGGAGGCCAGGCTAAATGTGTCCCATGACATCACTCTGGAGAGGAGGCTGCCAGGAGCCACGGAAGGGCCTGGAGCATTTCTGCACCTGAGTGCTGTAGAGGAAAGCTGGGCCTGAGGCTAGTAGCATGGCTTCTGGGCCCTCTGCTCCCCAAAGAAATTCTTTGTTGGCCCCCCTGTCCTGTGGAGAAATTGCCTGCCCATCTTTATAGACTAATCTGATCTGGAGAGATACTTTCTTTCTGCCCAGCCTTCTGGTTCCCCTGGGTCTCCTTTGGGCACCAGTAAGTCTTCAGTTAATATGCTGCCAGAGGGAGTTTGGTGGGGGAGGTATTCTGACAGACATGTGACACCCTTTTGGAGCCTTCCAAGCCTGGAGCATGAGAGATTCCATCAAAGTCCCTGCCAGGCTGTGCCTGGGTTCCAGCAGGAGCATTTCTCCCAGAGTCCAGATCCTGAGGTGGGAAAGAAGGTGGAAGGTCCTATTGTAAACATGGGTAGTGTCTCAGAGGCACACATCTGCACATTTACACCTATAGGGTGTATATGTTTGGGGCTGGACACACATATGCCGTATACTAGTACTACAGGCAGAGGCTGCTGCACAAACTCACACCCTAAATGCTAAGTTGTTGAGCACATGTGCACATAGGGCAGGTGGTCGCTGGTGAGTCTGAAGAGACCTCTGGCTCTTCCACTCTAAGCCACCTGACCTCTAACCTCCGGTTTCCTACCCTTTTCTTCATGTGTTCTGGGTTGGGCTGCTTGAGCGCTGTCCTTGGTGCTGGATGCCTGGTTGGACAAGCACATTTGAGAACAGGCAAGAGTGTTGGGAGGAGGTGACCTTGAAATCCAGGTGTAAGTGTAGAACCCAGCAGGATATCTACATTTATTCTACACTTATTCTTTTGGAAGAATGTACAACTGGGGTTTCTCCCTCCATCCCAGACACTGAAACAGAACTTGTCTAACCCCTCTGCCAAAATTGTGGCCATACGCGCCTGTGGGTGGCCATATAGACATTCACTGTAGCTATGAGGGGCTTCTTGAGGCCTCATGTGCCACAAATAGCTATGTATGAAGACTATGATCGCCTGTGTCCTCAAGAAACACCTGTGATTCCATGTGGCTTCCTGTGACCCCATGTGGCAGGCTGTGACTACATGGAGCCTCCTGTGACCTTGATGGCCTCAGATCCAACCTTCCCAGAAGGGGAGATCTGAGGTCTGGGGTCCCCAGGGAATCTGGGCACTAATCTGGCCTCCTAATCCCTTCGCCAGAGCCTATACAGACACACCACCTCTCTCCTCACTGGCTTGCAGACTTGGCACTCAGAGGCTCCTGGTGTCTGCAAACTTGGGTCCTAGGGGGCGTCCGCGTTAGCGGAAACTGGCCCACAGGCACATGTGCCTCTTAGAACAGGTGACTGCAACCCCTCTGCCACCAGAGCCTGCCCAGCAATCACGCGGGGTAAGGGTCGCGCAGCGGTGGGGTGGGCGCGGCGTCACGGTCCCGCGCTCTTCTCCCGTGCGCCCCTCTCCTGCCGGTTTTCCCAGAACGCCTGGTCCTGACGTTGCGGGCGGGGGCGCAGAAGGCTGGTTGGCCCTGCGGCCGGCCCCTCCCCCGCCCGGCCTCGGCGGTTCCGACGCGGCTTGGAGCGCGGGAGGCGCCCCGAACTCCGCAGGCTGCGGGGCTGGCAGGGGGCTCAGGTGCGGAGCGCGCGCCGCGCCCTCCCCCTCCTGTCAGGACTCCGCAGCGGCGCGGAGAGGGGGGGCGCTGCGGAGCCGGGGGGCGGGGGCTAAAAATACCCGGCGGCGGCGGCGGCGGCGGCGGCGGCGGCGGCGGCGGCGGCGGCGGCGCGGCGACTGCTGGGGCTGCGGGGCTGCGGGCCAGGGAGGCCGTACGGGGCCAGGCCCGGCCCCGCTTACCGACATGCTGACCTTCTTCCTCGTCTCCGGGGGATCCCTCTGGCTGTTCGCGGGTAAGTCCCCATTCTGTCCTCTTCCCAGACCCCCATCCCCAGCGCGCTATAGGGTCTTGGCCCCGGGTGGAAGTGCGGCCCGCCCCCCCAAGCCCACTCCCGGTCCCCGCTGCTGAGCGGTCCCTTCAAGCCTCTCCCCCCAACCCTGGCTCCCAGCTCGTTCCCCCAACCTCCCAAATTCTGGCGGGCTCTGGCTCGGGTTTGAGAAGCAGCTAGGTGTGTGGACATGAGGGGCCTTGCTCTCAGGACCGCACAACAACCTCATTCCAGTTCTAGCACCCTCTCCCCTTATAGCGAGCACCATCCGTGGTCGGACTAGGCCGAGCTCACCCGTCACCCAAGGGACAGATGCGGTGCACCCTTGTCCATCCCCAGTATCCAGAAACCTAGGGTTTTGGTCCCCGACGTTTTACTGCAGGTGGGAGACGTAACCAGCACCGACCTGGGCTTCCTTATCCTGGGCAGGGGTCTCCTCAAGACCCCTCACTGCCCACCCTTGAGCCAGAAACCTTCGCAAGATTTCTGTAGAAGGGTATTCACCTGACTCCTCAGTTCTGGCCAGTGCTTGTGTCCCCACTGCTCCCAGCCTTCTCCCCTCCCCCCCCCCCCCATAGGAGTCAGCTCCTCGCCCCTGCATTCTTTTAAAAGGCTGTGAGGACCAGCTCTGAATCCCTGCCCAGCACTCCTCCCTCCTCCTTCCCCACCACACACACACCTGGGGTCTCACCACAGGCCCGTTCATCCACCAGTTCTGCTGCCTGCACCAGCCAGTCCCCTCTGAGAGCCTCGTGTTCCTCCAGGGTATAATACCACTACAGGGTCTCCACTTCCGGCTGCCCATTTGCAGATTTAAGCCTAATAAGGTATGTGAAGTTTGGAACCTTAAACTGGCCTTGAAAGGGACCTAGTCCAGAGCAAATACTCTTTGAATGTTAATGTAAATAATAAATATTATTATTTCACATACAGGCTGCAGCAACAGAGGAGGTAATAAGGTTCTTTTTGAGCCAAAGAAGGGGAAGCCAACCCTTTTGAAAAGCTTACCTGCAGTTTTATATGTATTATTTAAAATTCACAGCAAATACTAGGAGTTTGGTGGTGCCTTCCCTTTCTCACTGAGGTTCAGAGGTTAATTGACTTGCCCAATGTCACATGGGTAATATCTGGCAGAGTGGGATTTGATGTGAGGTTTTAAGTGAGCAATCATTGCTAAATGCATGGTGGTATCAGGCCTGAACCTTGAGGGTTGGTGGGCCAGGTAATCACCATCCCCCCAACTCCATTGCCCTGAGTTGGGCCACAGGGATACTTCCCCTGAGCTGGGGAGTGAGTGAGGCCTCTCTAATCCCTTCAGCTCCCTAAGCTCCTTCTGTCTGCCAGTGTCTGAGGACAGGCTGTACAGGGCCATTCTGGGCCTGATATGCTCATCTAGCAGGCAAGGTCTAGGCTAGAGCTGGGGTCACAGGTAAGGGAGATGGTCTCAGAGCCTTTCCCTAGTACCAGGACCCTTTGCTCTATCCTTAGTAGGCCCTCACCCAGTGGTGGATCCAAGGGCAACTCTCTGGAACCTTGGTCTTCTGCAAACATAGGGAGAGGTCTGGGGACCACAGGGCCACATGTGCCAGGAGTAATCAGCAACCTTTGAGAAAAAGCTTCTCATAGTATTGGGTACTTGGTCTGAAATTGGGGTTCAGCAGGCACTGACTCAAACTGGACTTCTGTCTGCTTCATGGAGCATTTCCCAAAGTGGTCGCATATCTCCTTGAATGGGAAAACTGCCTCACTGAGGGACTGTACAGAGGCCTTGGAGTGGTCAGGGAGGGAGATTCTTGGCGCAGGTGGCAGCTGCTTCTGTATAGGGCAAGCTGCTCAATGCAAACAGGAAATTCCTCAAAGATGCCACACTTGATGTTAGAGTAAGAGACTGAGTAGCAGGCATTGATGGAATACCCCCTGCACCTGTAGGGGCTCCCAGATTCTGTGTCCACCTTGCTTGGGACTTTGCCTGGACCCCAGCCTTCCTCTGGGGAGAGAGAGAGAACTCCTAGGCTAAGACTGACCACACATTTGGCCTTGTAATCTCCAGGGTCCCTGGGCAGCTGTCAGATCCCTTTGGCGCAGCTAGAAACAGGAGATGACCCTCAAGGTGATGTCACTCTTTAGTAAAGTTATGTACTTTTGCCACCCTTTCTGGCCCTAAGGAGACAAGGGTTGCCTTCAGAGGACTGCAGGGAGAGGATGATGTGAAGGGTAAGAGGACGCCCCCTGGAGGAAGAACTGTCTGTCTAGAGGAGGCAGCCACATGCTCTGAACCCTAGGAGAACCAGAGATGCATCTGTCCTCTTCCCCACAGAGGAGGCCATCTCTGAGTCCCAGGCCAGCCCATATCTCACCTGTGTGTTAAGCAGTAAACGAGGAAACAAATAAAATAGATCCAGCCTGAGTCAGATGCTGCACCTGGCCCCAGGAAAACATGGTTGGTCTCTGTGCGGTGAGCACTCAGAGGACTGTGGGAGCAATGGATGGGCACTTCTGCCTGGCCATATGGCAGCCTTGGGCAAAGCAGAAAGAGACACCTCTCGGAGAGGTGAATTTCTGAAAGGGCATCCTTCCTTCTAGGTTGCTGCAGCCCCATGCCCTTGGACAAGGTCCATTCTGCTCAACCACATACCTGACCACTGGTGGCATCTTAATAGGCTTCTGCAGCAAACAGGGATGTTTGTCAGAGGCAGATAGGCCAAACTGGGTAGAGAGAGTCAGGCCAGCCAAGGGGTGCAGGAAGAACTGTGGGTGAGTGGGTCTTCATGGTCTTGTGCCCAGGATCCTTGGTTGTGGGAGGAGGGGATTCTGGAGGAAAGGTTTTTTTTTTTTAGGTGGCAGAGACCAGGCTGCAGTGGCCAGGCTGAGCCAGCAGGGGGAGGCTGGTAGAGCGCATAGAGGCTGTTGATGTTTCAGACAAGATTAGACGGTGGCTCAGGTCACCGCTGGGCTCCTGGAAGGGGAAGGTAGGAGGCCCAAGCTGTGACCCTGGGGAATGGGGTTGGCCCAGGTGGCAGAGACTGCTGTGGCAGCCATCTGGCTGTAAGTGTCTGGGGCAGGTGCAGATGTGCACATCTTACTGAGTTCAGTCCTATCAGATCTTCAACTGATTCCAGGCTTCCATTAGGATGGAGGAGGAGTGTGAGATCTGGAGCCATTACAGGGGACCCAAGTAGGCACTTAGGATCCTTACAGATTGTGGAGCTCCAGGAAGAACAGCTGAGGGCATGCCTCACAAAAGAAAATTGTGATTTGCACACAGTGCACTCCCCTGTGGGAAAGTTCTGACCTCAGCTGGCCCAGCATGTGGTAGGATACAAGGGTCCTGCCAGTGACAGCACACTGACACCAGAGGGCGTCAGAACCTGGCCATTCTGTTCTCTGCATGGTTTTCTGTCCCACGTGATGATAAGGGCTCTTAGGTTGACCTTCAGAAGCCTGACTTTGGCTTGGCTACAGGCCCAGACGGGACCCAGGGCTGTCCCATACACGTAGCAAGCAAGAGAAGGGAGCAGGAGGCTCTGGCTTGTTTGCAAAAGGAGGCAATATTTACAGGCATTTGTCTAACATAGGCTGCACTTTGTCATTAGTCATGTAATTAGCCTGGTACATAGTAGGCACTCAAATATCCATTCAGTGAAGTACTGATGGAGGAGAGTTGTTTTTATGGGGTGGGGGGAAGTGTTGTTGCAAACATACTGATTTGACTGCTGTTTCCCTGAGCACCTACCATGTGTCAAGCACTGTGCTCTGTAATTCCCTAAGCTTTTCGTGTAATCGTTCCCACAGCACTGTAGTGCTGTTATCCCCATTTAACAGTTGAGTCAGTGAGACTCAGGGAGGTTCAGAGGGGAAGCAACTCCTAAGAGCTGGGAGCCAGACCATCCTCTCAGACTTGCAGTCCAGGGAGGGACCACCAGGTGTGAGCAGCCAGGGCCTGAGCCCTCCAGCAGGCTCTGTAGTGGATGCAAGCAAGGGAGCAGTCCGTGGAAGGAGGAGGGTTTAAAGAGAGGACTGGCATCAACTGTCAAGAGCAGGGCCAGCACATAGAAGGGTCCCCTTAAATGTTAACTCGATCTAGGCCTTCCTCAAAGCAGGGACAGGGTTCTGACCTGCAGAGAGGGAGTTAGGGAAACAAGGCATTCCTGGCAGAAGGACCAGTATGAGGAAAGACAAGGAAGGCCATAGGAGTAAAGGAAATCTAGGGACAAACTCTCCTTGGCCAGTGAGGTCATGAGGGCTGGGGTCTGCAGGCTCTGGGATACCAGCCCAGGCACTGGGCTTTGTTCTGTGTATGTAGTGGCAGCGTCAAAGAAACATAGCCCAAGCTGGTCATGTGAGTGGCCACGGTGACACTACCCTGCACTTCACATGCTGTGTGCATTGCCTAGGGGCACCTGTTCCACTGACCTGCAGTCTTTGGCCTCATACATTATGATCTGGAGGGCAGGGCCAGAGTGTCTCCTCTGTGAGCCCCAATCCAGGGCCAGGCAGAGCATGTACCAGTGTTGGTTACCTTAATGAAGGATAGGAAGAATTCTGTGAGAATAGTTTATTTTAATAATGATTTGTTTTATAAGCTGTTTTCTTACCACACATCAGTTAGCTAATAACAGAATTTGAGTGTGCTCCTACTAGGTGCCAGTCTCCATGCCAACCTCGGGATGGGGGGGGGCGGGGGTGATGATAGTGTAGTAGAAGCAGTGGGTGGGGGGAGCAGGTGTGAACTCACTTCAGGCAGGACAGCTCAGCCTTTCTGGGAGAACCCTTAGTGTTAACCCAGAACAGAAGGAGGTGCTCCAAAAGTAATTGTGGAAGGAAGGAAGGAAGGAAGGAAGGAAGGAAGGAAGGTCGGTCAGTAGGTCAATCTAATCCCTAGCTGCAGGTGATTGGTTTTGTAGAGAATATATTCTTCTCTGAGGGCAAGGTCCTTTTGTCTCCTTAGAGCTCCAGTAGGCTGGGAACTCTGGCCAAACAGAGCAGAGAGCAGGCCCTAGTCTGGGTTCCCAGCTCACTGAATGGGCTGGTGTGCTGGCCCCATTTCCTGCCGTTGCCTGGCCAGAGTCCTCACTAGTCACCGATTGGGCCTCAGGGATACTACTTTGGGGTATCCTTCAGGATACCCAGGCACATCTCCCACCATTGTTTGGCTGCTCTGAGAGCTCATGGTGGGTGGAGTCATTCCCAGACCTGGTTCCTTTTTACGGTTTCTGATTCATGCAGGCTTGATCTTGATCATCTAATTCTGTGACAGGCAGAAGTGGCAAGCTGGGAAATGGGTTGGCATAAATTCTGGACCAAGCTGAGTGACCTGTTCTGAGGCCCAGCCTGTAATCTCAGAACGTGAAAGATATCAAATCCCAAGAAGTTCCATGGGTGCCTACTCCCCTGCTCTGCCCGGAGACATCTTTCCTCTTCGGACAGCTAGTCCAGGCATTTGGATGGGAGTGTCCGTGGAGAACTGCGGGAAGCTCGCTTCTGATTTCCTCTCTGCCCATTCAGTCCTACGTTCTGAGACAGCTGTCTCCTGGGGACTTTAGAGCAGGAAGCCAGGCCAGGATGGTGCTAGTGAGGGAACAATCAGCATCTCCATTTTCAGAGCCTGGGAGAAGCAAATCCGGAATGACACCTGTTGGGAGTCAGGAAGAGACCCAGCGATTGATGGCTATTAGAGGAAGGAGAGAGGGAACAGGCAGGCCCAGGTCAGAAGGGCTGCTCTGGGCCCAAGGCCACTAACCAACACCAGGAACCCTGCCCTATTCCCAGCACACTGCACCTGCCTGGACCATCAGCTTGGCAAGTGGATCCCAAGGAACCAGGCAGGACTTAGCCCTGCTGCAAAGCCCTGTTTCTCCCTCTAATGTGCAGATTGTTGTGGGGGCTAAGTGTCTCCAGTCTGGCTCCTGACCAGCAACCCCTGGCCCAGCCTTGGCTATAGACCAAGTGACTGCAAATCATGTCAAGTAGGCAGAAGGGTCACTGGGACGGACAGTGAGGTCAATTAGAGATTGGACAGCAAGCCTGCACAGCAAGGACAATCAGAGGAGGGCGAGGGTTGTTGGAGCTGAGACTGAGTGGCAGGATGGAATAAGGGCCTGCCAGTGCGCTTGGACAGGGAGGTTGGCCAAAGGCTGGATGGCAGGCCTCCAGAGGCCAGTGAGAAGAAGGCAGTTACCAGCATGGAGATGGGAGACTCACTGGGACCCATCCAGGCCTGCAGTGACCCCTGAAGTTTGGAAACTGGGGTGTGCATGAAACCACTTAAAGCCCAGGACCTTGCTTACTTCTGGCAGACTTCAGTGTTAACAGTGATATTCCCTTCCAGCAGATGCGTTGGATGTGGTTCTGTAAGGGACATTGTCAACTCCCACACTTAGCCCCCCTTCCTGCCTGCAGGCTCTGTCCACAAGCCTGGCTCTGCCTGGAATGGTGGAGAGAAAGGGAGGGCGGGCCTTCTCCTGGGCAGTGGGCTGGTGGGAGATGGGGGTATGTATGTCCCCAACCTCCTTGCCCAGGTCAGATATCAGGGAAGACTGTGACCTGGGAAGCACCCTTTCCATCTGTATTGAAGTGTCCTTTTTCGTCGTCATCCTCCTCCTCCTCCTCCTCTTCCTCTTCCTCTGCTGCCTCCTGTTCCTCCCAGGGCTGCTCCCTGAACACTCACAGACATGCCTGGCTTCCTGGCTCTGTGAGTGTACTATGTGGCCCCAGCCTCTAGAAGGAAGACCCGTGGAGCGAGCAGTAGTGGACACTCATCCCAGAAGGGCATCTTCGTTGGGCTGAGAAGCTGACCAGGGCAGTTTCCCTCAGATCGCAGGAATCAACAGAGCATCCTCTAGGCCTCCTCTTGGTTTCTAATCAGTTTAAGTGGTTTTGTTCTAGATTGTTCCTCAGGCTCACCCATCATGTGTGTGTTTGAGGGCTCCCTGTGTCACTGTCTCCTGCTCATGGGAGTCTGAGGAGCACCCTCACTTCTCAGGGTGCAAGATTTGCACTGTGGGGATAGGCTTAGGTAGCCCTTAGGGATGTCAGAAAAGCAGCATTGGCCTCTGGAAATCTGAACAAAAGTAAAGTCTGACCTTGTCATGGGGCCTCTATGGAGGATGGAATCCAAGCCCTGTAGTGTCCCAGAAGGTTATGATCTTGCACACTGGGCCTTAGGTTACCAGGAGCCCCGGCCCCAGCTGGAGGGCTCCTGTGCCAGTGGCCTCCGGCAAGGCAGGCAGAGGATGCCCGTGGCCTCCATTCTTAAAAAGTCCTCACTGTGCGCTGCAGGTCTTTTGTTTACTGTAATTTCTCTTTCCTTTTCTTTCTGCATGTTTAACTGTCAACACCCTGAGAATTACCAGCATTCCCCTCTGCGTAAAAGGTGGTGACCCGAGAGCCAGCCATTTCTATGTCTGCAAGGGACAAACCCGTGGGGCCTCCAAATGAGCCAGTCCCACTCCTTGGTGCCACCCACTGGACCTGACACAGGGCTTTCCTCAGAGACTCCAGAGGCCTTTGGCTCCCTCTGGAAAGGTGGTGGGTTTAATAGGAATCTAAGGGATGGGTGCTCTCGGTGGGTCAGTGTGAACAACGTCCAACAGCCTTCCCCCAGCCAGCCAGGGCCTCGTTTTGCTTGGGTCTGAAAGAGATTTTTGTTCTCTGGTGAGAACAGCCCCAGTCTGGCGCCAGAGCCAGCAGCAGGAATACAAACCCTTTCATGTGACAGGCCCAGAGTGGAAAGATACAGCAGCAGGCCCTCCCCTGCACTCCTCGGGAGGTGGGTATTTGCATATTCCCCATTCATCCTGGCCTTGAAAAAGAGGCCCGAATTCTCAATGCTCCCTGCCCAGCTGAGGGCTGGGCTGCTGGAGCCTGGCATTAACCCTGAGGACGCCAAGGGCCCCTGCTGGCCGAGAGCAGGACCAGGCAACCAGAGGGCAGTGAGAGACAGTGCCCCTGGCCTCCAGAGGGGTGGTTTGGGAGGTGACTGGGTCCCACTGACAGGCAGAGCCTTCGGCTGAACTGAGTGGAACTCGGATTTGTTACTTTTGTGGCATTCAGAGGAAGAACATTGTCAAAGTATGGGGGAGCCAAGAAGTTAAATTATTTATCAAATTTTCCAGAAAATTTACGTCTAACCGAAGGCAAAACTCTCTCTTCCTTGCTCATTGTCTCTTCTGTGACAAACCCAGCGACCCTTGGAACAGCCCTGACAGAGACTGGGTAGATCATGGCTGTGGCAGCAGCCCCTTCATCAGGGAGCTGGGGGCGCAGCTTGCCTGGGGGCACTTGTGCATCTTAAAACCCTGGGGGTATTAGGAGCTATTGGGTTCTGTCAGCTCCTGGCTATGACACCGAAGGCGAGAGGCCTGTAGACAATACCACGATGATCTTTTCTCTTCTGCAGCTACTTACTGGCCTCCCAGCCTCGGCTTCCTACCCCTTTCCTCAATGCAACCAGACTCCTGCCTCTTTCCTGGGACCCTCAACATCTTACAGGGTCTCCCTGCAACTTACCAACCCACTTCCGTCCCTCAGTCCACTTCTCAGAACACTCCTTCCCATCTGCTCCTGAGTCCCTCCTTGCTCCCTGTCCCTGACTAAGGATGTGTCCCAGGTTCCTCTTTTGTGCATTTTTTCCTGAGCTGGGTGCCAGTGAGAGAATCCCCCCACCTCAGTGACCACAACTATGTCTTAGCATAGTTGCATCCCGTGCCATGGCCACCACAGTGAGCTCTGGAGACCTTGGCCCTGCCAGGAGCAGCCTTTGGTCCCTTGAGCTGGAACCTACTAGGTGCACAGTATGTCCTCAGTTTGGGCAGGTGATGGAAACGGATCACGGATCCTGAGGCTAGGAAATGGGCAGTCCTAACACGGACTGGCTGGGAAGGGAAAGGATCATGTTGCGGTGACAGGATTTGGCTTCCTGCACAGTTGGGTCTGGCTAGGGGGTGTCCCTCTGTTCTTGTGGTGCTCATGGCCCTCAGTGGCATCCCTGAATTCTGCCTGCTGTCCTTGGGGGCTTGGTGTGTAAGGGAGGACAGTGAGGCTCAGGCTCACCCACTCCGTGGGCCCCGGTTATTGTGCTCTGCAAATATCACCAAAGGGCCTACTGCCAGTTTGAGCCTCTGATGCCCCTCTTTGCTCGGAGTTTTTAGTTGGGCCCGATTCATGGTGAGGACATTTATCTCCCAGCTTGTGAAAGACACTCTGTTTCTCTTTGCTCCTCTGTCCTCAAGGTTCTTTGTATTTTTTAAGTTCCCGAAAGTGTCGTTTGAGCCTGGCTTCCCAGTGTTATCGTCAGGAATGTGGGCCCATGTTCCCTGACCCGGGCTTTGGGTGAGTGGGATTCTTTAGAGGTGCTGGCATGGTGAGAGGAAGGTGTGGGGAGAGGAGGGCAGTGAAGGCAGCTTCCTGGATGCTAAATGAATTGCTAAAGGAAGACATGATCAAGGTGAGTCCGGGCCTGTTGGCAGGGGTGGCCGGCCCCATGCTGTGCTCAGGCCCAGCCTGCCAGAGGTGGGCTTTCCCACACTGAAGAGGCTTAACTGAACCTTCAGAGCTAGCATCAGGCTTCTTGGGGAAGCTCCACAGGTGAGTCACTGTAACCCAGCAACCTGCGTCCCAGCCTCTCCGGGATGTGCGGCAGCTCTCACCTGGCAGGTCCCCAGTCGGGGAGGCCCTGGGCCCCATCTCTGCCCCAATTGTCTGTGGTTCTGTGACTAATTAAAACCCAAGAGGAAAATGGAAATAAAGCCTCTTGCGCATGATAGAGCCAAGCATGAATATCTGTGAGCACAGGGTGGAGAGTGGGCCCAGGGTAGGCTGCTGGGTTTGTGTGTCTGCCTGTCAGAGTCATACAGGTGTGGTGGTGAGATCCCTGCTTTTCTTACCCTAGGGGCTGGGCCACACCCTTACTGGCACAGAACTGCTGCCAGCCTCTTCGTCCCCGGCACCGGGGGTGGTTCCATCAGCCAGGACCTGGGTTGTGGCTGCTGAATTTCTTGCTCCAAAAGCCGTCCCAGGAAGCATTAAACAGAGATTTTGTCTTATTTTAAAAACCTCTCTGAAGATGTCTAGAGGAAAGTAAGGGTCCTGCCGAGAAGGAAGAGGTAGGAGCTTTGTGAGCAGAAGGTGGGTCCTCAGGCATTTGTGTATTTTAAAGCTTCCTCGGGGTGGATTGGAGGAGGCTGTGGCCTGGGGGGCCTAGATAGGCTCCTGTCAAATTCCAGGAGGGGGCAGCTGAGGCAGGAAGCTCTCCTCTGGGCGGCTCCAGCTCCAGGGTGGTGGGCTGAGCTGAAGGCCGCATCAGCCTCAGGGAAGTGTTGCAAGGTCTGTGGGCTCCAGACTCACTAGGCTGGCTGTGCCCGCAGTCCGTTAGGAGCGAGCTCAGAGCCCTGGACGGTGGCGTGGGACCACCCTGCTGCTGAGGAGGTAGGTCGGACTTGGATAGACAGTGGCCGCATTTTGGCAGACTGGGAAGCACTAGGTGTGGGTAGGGCCTGGAGGGCGGTGAGCTAATTACTGTGGCCTCGATTTGCATTTTACTCTTCAGCAGTGGCGACCATCTTCCTCCTGTGTGTTCAGCCATGTACTGGTCATGGAAGTGGGAGCCACACCCCCACCCCTCATCCTATGGAGACAGACCTTGCAGAAGTGGGGCCCTGGGAGTCCCTGGAACCTCTGGTCCCAGTCTGTCTGCCAGGGGTGCTGAGAGAGTTCAGACCTCAGCTCTGGTTCCACTGGGCCAGGGTGTAGATTCTGGCTTGGGATGGCTGTATCTCTAAGGGCAGGCATTGAGAAAGGGCTGATGTGCTGGCCTGGGGTCTTGCAGAGGACAAGCCAGTATCTTCTTCTACCTGCTGACCCCAATCCCTATTGGAGAGCACCCAGGGCATCTCTGAGCAGATGTGTTTATCTGGGACTGTGCTCAGTTTGTTCTTCTCCCCAAGTAGACAGGTTGTGACCTTTGGGGTGGGGGGGGGGTGGGGAGGAGAGGCAGCCCCTGGAACTCTGAGAGGGCCTGGAGGTGGAGTCTCCTGGGCCTCCAGATGCCTCACTCAGCCAGAGATCTGGCATCTGCACCCCCACGCCCAACTACTACCTACCACTTCCACCACTCAAGTAGGCGGCAAGTCCCCAGCCCCCGGCTGAAGCTCTCGCCCCTAATCAGTGTCGTAGATGGGTGTGTAAAGAGGCTTTGTCCTTAAGCAACCCATTTGGCCAACTCTGTCCAGAACTGAAGACAGAGTGGGGGAGAGGGCAGAAGCCGTGAGCCGAGCTCTGGCCACCCGGCAGAGTGGGGGTTAAGGCGAGTTGCTTGGCTCTAAGCTGATCTGAGCCAGTGCTGCCCAGTGTGCAGATGGGGGGTGGGGCAGCTCCTCATAGAGCTGTTCTGTGCTCAGGTCCCTGCCAGACCTGCTCCCGCGGCCGCCAGGGAGCCGCTGCCACCTCTGCTAACGCCGCCGCTGCCACCCGGCTTCTCAGATCGGGCGGCTGTTGCCATCCGCTGTCCCCAGGAGGGCAGACTCGGGGCAGGGCCTTCGCCACTTTTGTGCTTTGCTCAAGATGTGGTAAGCTCTCTCCCTGAGCCCCACACACCCTTTATAAAGGGAGGCTGGTACTAGTGGGACCAGTTCAGCTGCCTCCCCAGTGCCAGGAGCACTCTGGAAAGGTAGGGTGTAAATGCATGTCCTTTTGCAAGTTATCTTTGAGCCCTTCTGGCTGGCAAAGAGACAGAGTAACTGCTTTAGCTAACTACTGTCTATGAGTGTTTCACTTACTCTGTGATTGGCCCCACATTCTCTGACCCTGAGCTTCTTAGAGAAGTAGCCCTGAGGGGTCAAGTGACTTATCCAAGGTCATACGGCTATCAAGAGTGTGAGTCGATTTGGACCAGGTCAGTGCAGCACCAGAACTCTCCTTGGAGCCCTTTCCCTGCCTTGTTTGCTGGAGACCCAGGTCCCTGGGAGAGGTTGTGATTTTCTTTTTGAAGCTTTTCATTGGGAGGTAAGGGTGTTCTTTAGTAATCCGGTGGCTTGCCTTGTGCTGCCTACCATTTCTGAACTCCTCAGAGGTTTTCAGAAACTCAGAACTCTGCTGCAAGGGCCCTCACCCCACTCCAGTCTGATAGAGAAGGAACATGGGTGATTCTAAAAGAAGGGAAGAATCTGAGGGTCAGGTTGTTCTTCAGCACTGGGCATGATGAGTTGGACTTTTATCCTAAGGTAGTGGTAGGGAGCCAAATAAGGTCTTTGAGTAGTAGCATGACATAGTCATGTCTGTGTGTTGGGAAAATATACTTGGTATCAGTATAGGCACCAGTCAGAGCAGGGACGCCTGTGAGGAGGCTGGTGTGGGAGTCTGGACTGTGCTTGCTGGTGGCTGGACCAGGCCAGGAGCTGTGGGGTGAAGAGGGGTAGTCACCTTTGAGGCCTATTGAGGAGGTGGCCCTGACAGAGCCATCTAGCCAAGTTGCCAAGGTCTAGAGTGCTGGGGCTAGGAGGTCGGTTCAGTAGAGGGTCCTTGGAGCCAAGCCATGGGACTCAGGGCCATCTCCACAGGGACTGTGCCCTGAGCTCTGCCTCAACCACCTGGTCACCGTGGTGCCAGCATGCTTCCCACCGGTGTCTCTTTCCTCCCATCCTCTCCCTTCCTGCACAGCTCTGTCTCTTACCACCTACCTTCCCTGTGCTCCAGTCAGTGGAGGACCTACTATGGTGGGGGTAGTCCCAGGCCCTTAACCTGTGCCAATAGCTGTATCCTGAACTGTTCTGTGCCAGAGGAGAAGAAGGCATAGGATACGCCGGAGGAGAGGAGACTGGTTTGAGCTGAGGGTGGGGTCCTCCTTCAGGTGAATATTTACAAACACAGCAGCTCACTTGGCAACAGGGCACCACTGATTCCCTTGGGTGCTGCCCACCTCCCCATCCCTGTCCCATGCTACTGCAACCAGGAGAGGCTCCTGGGGCCTGGGAGGAGGCAGCTACTGCTAGCACCCCAGGGACCACCAAACCCCACCCTAGTCCAACAGAGAGGGAGTGAAGGTCAGAGGAGGCCAAGGCCCTGTGAAATAAGGAAAGGAGACCAGACTCCCAGACCTAGGCTCTACCCTGCCCCCATGCCAAGTGTTTGGTGGCATGGGTTGGCTCTTAGGCTCGTGTCCTCAGAAGACCTGAATTTGCAGCTCTGCCCAGCAGTGGCTCCCAGGTCTTGGGGCAGATGCATGCGGCCCTGACTGTGTCAGAGAAGGTTGGCGAGCCTAGAAGCATGATATGGTGCCCAGTTGATTGCTTTGTTGCTGCCCACCAGGCAGGGGTGCAGGCCCAACCTGAGGAGGAGCGGGGAGTCCAGCCCTTTCTCCAGCACCTCCCATTGCCCCAGGCAAGTGGGCTTCCTGGAGAGAAGGGCCCAGCCTGGAAAAGCTGGTGAGAAGGGCGCCCATGCCTAGTGTGTGCATGGTGGAGAAACAGCCATGGGCCTGACTGGCTGCTGCCACTTCCTGGGCTCTGGCGGCCTCATGCTGCCTCCCACCCCTGTGGTCTTGGCCTGGGGTCTTCTGAGCAGGTCTGGAGCCGGTTATGTGAGAGCTTGACACCCTTGGACATAGAGGTGTGGGTATGGGTGGTCCAGTGCTGGCAGGGGGTGGGGTGGTGATACCACATGAGGTTGTGGTTTGGGAGGCTGTAGTCTGAGGCCTGGATCGGGCTCCCCCTCTTGCTCCCTGTGTACCTGTAGACGGCAGCTACCTTTAGCAGCGTCTCTGTGCTCCCATCTCAGGCGAGGGCTTCTGCTTCCCAGACACCAGCAATTCAGGAAGGTTAGACAAGTTCTGCTTTTCCCTATCCTGGGGACTCTGATATTTTGGTGACTTCTGAGAGTGCACGTACCTAGGAGGCTAGCCTCTCAGACTGGTGGCAATGACCTTTGTACAACATTTCCAGAGCTCAGACTTAATTTCCTAAGCAGGATATTCAGCCGGCTCAGTGCTCCCCACTCTCTGTCAGCTCCAACCTTTGTGTGTTGGCTTCCCTCTGCTCAGGACACACTTTCCTCTTTGTCCATCTGTCTCAGCATCAGTACAACTCCCTGCCAGAAGCAGGTCCTGACTCCCCTGAGTCAGGCACCTTCTCTG
This sequence comes from Lutra lutra, assembly GCF_902655055.1. Classification (NCBI taxonomy): domain Eukaryota; kingdom Metazoa; phylum Chordata; class Mammalia; order Carnivora; family Mustelidae; genus Lutra; species Lutra lutra. The sequence continues at coordinate 71,323,253 of NC_062282.1, read as the reverse complement.
GCTCCCCATGTCTGATCACGGCCCAGACTGTGCTGCACAGTACCGCCCCCTCCTTCATGTGTCTCTTCCATGGGACTGAGGGCAGACCCACATGTGACTTGTCCCAGGGCCCAGCCCTGAGCCAGAGGAGAGTGGGGAGGGTTTGCTCTGTGATTGGGGGTTGGTTGGGTGGATGGATGACTTGGCCATTCTGAGCTGTGCTCTGCGAAAACCCCAGCATGGCAGCAGAGACTGCAGATGCCACGTTCTCCTGCAGCTCAGCGCCCAGCAGCTACTGCCGAGGGCTAAGGACTGCTGATAGTGAGCTATCTTTGCAGGGTTCTTGCTGACATTTTTGGGACCACATAGCTCAGCTCTTGAGCTTGTCCAAGGTTTTTCAGCCCATTGACTCAGTTCAGCCCCATTAGAAGAAACATTAGGCAGCTCAGAGCCTACCCCAAGAGCTGATGAGCATATTTGGATTTTCTATGTGTGGACTAAGTCACTTCTCTGCTAGGCATGGCCATGACTCAGTCACCCCATCTGCAGATTAGGGAAGCAAATGTCCTAAGGAAGTTAGCTGGTCACCTGCCCAGGATCTTCCCCAGAATGGTTTTCCTTGGTGAATTCACTGAGGTCCATAGCCAGGCCTCTTCTCTGCTAGTGTGGCACCTCATGTGATTGATATGCCAGGAGTGGTTTTTTCCTGTGGGATGATAGCCTGTTGGCTGATCTAGCTTGAGGACGCTGCCAGGAAAATTGGGGTTCCAGCTCAGGAACTCAGTGGGAATGACCATGGTGCCGGGGGCTTACATTCTCTGCTCCCCAGGGAGCCCCCAGAGTCTGTGGGTGGCTCACGAGTGTTTCCAGGACTCAGACGGCCTGTTGTGCTGTGCACAGAGCATCGGCTCCTGAGGGGCTGCAGCTGGAGCCCACCTCTGTCAGGTGCTTGGACCTGCTTGACTGGGCAGCCTCCTGGTCTCGCAGCCATACTCCATACCCATCTGTTTTGTCATGGCGTGCCTCTAACTATGAGTATGTGGCTGAGTGATGCTGTCCCCATTCTAAAGATGGGCAAGGAGAGGTCCACAAAGCTGGGTTATGTGGAACCTTGTGTGGCTTGTGAGTGAAGGAGAGGGGATTTGAAACAAGATTTGCCTGCTTTCTTGGCAATGATTTTGCACATCACTGACCTCATCTCTGGTGTGTTTTAGTACAAATATTATTTGTCAGGATTTCAGCAGATCTCTCCTCTCTCAGGGGTCAGGTAATTGCAGCTTGGCTCATATCCTATGGCGGTAGAGTGACTGCTGTTGGATTTCTCGTTGTTTCCCAAGAAGTGAAACCACAGCCATGCTTCCAGAGGTAGAGGGCCAGCAAGGAGAGTGGCTGCAGACGGGGAAGTGGTGCCTGGAGCCTATCCAGCCCTCAGCAGGCTAGTAGACCTGTCGGTGTTTTGTGGCGTTACTAGTCTCAGATATTCCTAGGCAGTGACTCCAAGGAGGCCCCCATGGGGATAAGAGCATCCAGTGCCTGGTCCATCCTTGCTCCTTCTCTCAGTCCTAAGTGTAGACCCCTGAGCCCAGCTGGCCATGTCCGCTCTGCCAGCATGGTTCACTTAGTGGCCATTGGGAGGACATGGTAGCTTCTGGGACTGCTCTCTTTGAACCGTTAGTCACTAATGCTTCCCACAGAAATGCTTCCCCTGTCCACCCCAAGGCATCCTCTCTGTCCCCAGGTAAGCTCACTGTGTCCTCTCAGGCTGAGGTGGGCAAGCATGGTACCCTGACCCCCATATCGCAGGAAATGCTGGTTACCCCCAGGAGAGCACACAGCACCTTGCTGAGCCCTTTCTCTCTGGGCTTTGCTTCCTTTCCCTTCCCACCAGTTTAACATGTGCTTCCTGGGCCACTCCTGTTTCCTTTACACATTAGCGGATGGGGTATCCAGTTAATGGGACCAATTAATGGCGGGTCACCTGTGCCTCTTGGTGCTTGGTCAGGGGCAGTGCAGAGCCCCAGCGCATAGTGGTCAGTGGTCTGGGGCCAGGGAGTGGTTCCTTGACCCTACCCTGGCTGCTCTTGATAATGCTGCTATTCCTCAGAAAGTTGGCCACAGCATCACCTCTGGCCCTGGCAAGACTTTGGCTCCAAGTTTTCTTAAGGAGCACCTGTGGTGGATGAGGGTGTAGACCTGGGGGAACCCTGCTGTGTCACTCCCTGGAACCTTGCCAGATAGAGTGATGCCCTCGTGTCATGAGGGCCAGAGGTGTCTGTCAGGATGGGTCTGTGGGTTCTGCTCCCCTTGCCTTCTCTGTCTCCCTCAGGGTCAGGGCCTGGGACTGGGAGCTTGGGGTAGAGTGGGAGGAGCCTACATCAGCCCATTCATTCTGGCCACTGTGTTCTTCATACCCCAGGAGCAGAGGTAAGCACACTGGTCTGACCATATTGGTCTGTACCCAGACCTTGGGGCTCAGAAGGCTTTACTTCCAGAGATGTCAGAGCATGCGCTGGCCTCCAGAGAATACGGAAGCATCTGTCAGTCATGGCCCAGGACCTGAGCATATGGTTCTCAGAACTGGGCTGGATGTGAGAGTATCAGGGGTGACTCCTCAGGGTTCTGGCCTGTCACCTAGAAAGGTCCTTCTAGAAAGCCAGCTTCTGGGATATGCAGTGTTATACCAGGCGACTATACACCCAGCTAGCCCAGGGCCTGCCATACAGTGTATTTGGCTGGGGTCTGGCTGAGGTCACTGTGCCGCTTGTGACCCAAGACAGATGGAAGGACAGACCCGGGACTCCTCCCTGGCCTCCATCTGCTCTCCTCTCTCACTGCCTATTGTTTCCTGCAGAGTTCATCCTCTCGCTTCTGGAGAAGATGCAGACACAGGAGATCCTGAGGTTGCTGCGGCTGCCCGAGCTGGGGGACTTGGGCCAGTTTTTCCGCAGCCTCTCAGCTACCACCCTCGTGAGTGTGGGTGCTCTGGCTGCTATCCTCGCCTACTGGTTCACGCACCGGCCAAAGGCCTTGCAACCACCATGCAACCTCCTGATGCAGTCAGAGGAAGTGGAGGTGAGCAGAGTGCAAGCAGCAGGCCTGTGGCAAGTAGCAGGTAGAGGCGTCTTAAAGGTAGAAGCCAAACTTGCAGCTGATTTGACCCAAAATGGTACAGAGAATCTTGTTTTCCCCTGGAGGTGAGCCAGTAAGCCCCCCAGGGGCCTTGAACAGGGTCTCCGACACAGTGCTCCTCTGCCTTTTCTAGGAACTGAGCATGAGCCCTGGGCAGAGCCCAACCGTGGCCTTGCACTGGATCTCTAGTTTGTCTGCTTCTTGGGTGGGAAGCCTTGGCTCCCTGGTGCTTCAGTAGAAAGCCTAAGGTTCTCAAGGGGCCACCAGGTAACTTCCCTCTTGGTCTCCCTGTGCCAGCCCCTGGTCTAGAACTGGGACTCAGAACTGAGCCCACCCCATGGCCCTGTCTTCCCAGGGCACATGGGCCCCCAGGAGGGCCACCAAGGAGAGGAAGGGCAGTGGTCTGGCCTGGACAAGGGTATTCCAGGCTCAATCTAAAAGGACTGGTGAGATTTCTTTCTTTCTTAAGCTTATGAAATTTATTTTGCCTTTTAAAAAATTGTCTTTTTCCTAAACTTTTTGAATAAACATTTTGAATAGTTAATGTATTCACACTTCCAAAGAGGAAAAGTTATAGACTGAAGATCTACCTTCTTCCCCTCGCCTGCAAGTTCTCCTCCCCAAGGAACATTCCATGAGCAAATGGATAGTTATCTGCCCTCTTTTTTTTTTTTTTTTAAAGATTTTATTTATTTATTTTAGAAAGAGAGAGTGAGAGAGGAGGGGAGGTGGAGAAGGAGAGGGAGAGAGAATCTTGAGCAGACTCTGTGCTGAGCATGGAGCCTGGGAGGCAGGGTGCTTAACCTCACGACCTGAGCCAAAATCAAGAGTCAGATTCTTAATTAACCCTCTGAGCCACCCCAGTACCCTGCCCCTCTTTCTGAATACTAGCTTGCTATACACACAGTTCAGCATCTTACTGTTTTGCTCTTAAGGATACCTCTCTTCAACCATGAGCATAGCAGAGTTTTGTGTGGTCAGAGAAGATGCAGGTCTAGGTAGGACAGGGATTTTCAGGGTACTTTTCCAGCAGGAGGCATGATGTGTGCAAAGGTGTGGATATGTGATCTTGCACCCGGTGGCTTCGGGAAATGATAATTTACATGGAGTGGCTGGACAGTGGAGGGGGTAACCCTGGACTAGCAGAGTGGTGACCAGAATGGCCTCTGGTGACCCGCAGCCCCAAAAGGTTGGCCATGCCTCTTACTAGCTATATGGTCCTCGGCAGTTTCTTAACTCTCTGAGCCTCAGTGTCCTCAACTGCCAAGTGGGTAATAAAAAGAATGCCCACTTCCTAAGATTGTGGTAAAGACTTGGTAAGATGACACAGAGAAAGCACTAGACTAATCGTTTCAGTAGACTTGTAATTACAACTTGTTTGGAGAGGCCAGTAAGGACAAAGCCCCATGGGCTAGGAGCGTGGAGGCAGGCAACATGGATTTGCTTTGGGTTTTTAAGTAGTAAAGAGATACAGGTCCAATTTGTGCTGTAGAAGGATCGAGTGTCCTGGACAGGAGTGTTCCCAGACAGGTACCTTCAGCCAGTACACAAACTAATTCATACTACTATGTGAGTGATGGATGGCACCTAAATGATTCTTAACCTAGGGATGCAGCAACAGCAGCAGTAGCTGGCGATGAGGGCCATCCCGATGCCAGAGGATGACCTGACGCCTACTGGCACTCCCCACGGAGTGACCCATAGCTGTATATGAATTGTAACTGGAATTCTGGATGTTTTGTGGGTGCTGTGTGCACCTATGGGAGACTAGCGTACCGGGCCTGTGTGCGTGAGCCAACTGTGTTGGAGTGAGGGGGCGTACAGGTCAAGTGTGGAAGTCGTGTGTGTGCCATCCAGGTGTTCTATCTAGGCCCCATGTGTGAATGCGTACAGCATGTCACAGTCCTACCTGTGTGGCCCTGGTGTGCGTCCACGCTGTGTACAGCCTGGTGCGTCCTGGTGCCCTCTCCTGATGCCTCTGTCTGCCTCAGTCAGCTTCCCTGGCCTGTGCTTGGCTCGTAGGACAGTGGTGGGGCCCGGCGATCTGTGATCGGGGATGGCCCTCAGTTGCTCACCCACTACTACGATGATGCCAGGACCATGTACCAGGTGTTCCGCCGTGGGCTCAGCATCTCAGGTGAGAGGGGGCATAGGGGTGTGCAGGAGCTGTGGTGGGAATGAGCAGGTACAAATGTGGGGAGGAGCAAGCCAGGTACCGGGGGCCTGGGAGGAGAGTGGTACTGGGGTTCAGAGGAGAAAAACCACTGTTAGCCCTTCTCCTGCCCAACTGGAGAAGTAGCTGCAGTGTGTGGCCAAAGGGCTGACCTCAGCTTTGTTCTAGCACTTAGGACTGCCTGACCTTAAGCTGGCTCTTAGCCCGTACTTTATACTGCCATAGGCAGCCCCTCATAAGCTTCATACTGCCAGAGCACTGGCTGGCACGGTTCAGAACCTGCGCCTCTGAGATGTCTAGGTGGGCCAGGGTAGAGGGCAAAAGGAAATGGTCCAACAGAGGCAACTTTCCACCTCTGCCCCATGGCTAGGTCTCTGTGTCCTCCTGGGGCTGCATCAGACAGGTCATGGTGGGAACTGGCATTGTGTTATTCTCCATTCCTGGGCCTCCCTGATCCCTGAGGGGACACATCATGCTGGTGCACTTTAGGCCTTCTTGGGCTTCAGCAGGTTAGACAGGGAGCTAAGGGGCAGTTCCCCTGACTCCTAGACTAGCCACCCCACAGCCTGGAATGGCCATTCAGGTGTCTGATGAGCAGCTGCAGGTGATAGCCCACCCTACCGTCCTCCCTGGCACAAGGCCCGCTTATCTTCCTGCAGGGAATGGACCCTGTCTTGGTTTCAGGAAGCCGAAGCAACCTTATCAGTGGCTGTCCTACCAGGAGGTGAGTGACAGAGGACAGGCCGCACCCTGTCAACCCATGTAGACCTGGCATTGGGAGGCGCATGGGCACCCTGCAAGGTCTCAAAGGGTCATTGTTTCCTTGCCTGGCCTGTTTGCCAGACTCCTGGCAGCTACCTCACAGGGCTTCCAGCCGATCGTGTAGGGACTTGGGAAGGTCTCAGACCTGTAAGAATCCCCACCTGGGGATCTCCCTTCCCTGATGAAAGTTGCTTTCCATCACTTCCCCATGTCTGTGTGCAGGTGGCTGACAGAGCTGAATTTCTAGGGTCTGGACTTCTCCAACACAATTGTAAACCAAGTACAGATCAGTTTATTGGCGTTTTTGCTCAAAATCGGCCAGAGGTAAGCATCTGCCTTGAATGGTTTTAGAGGTATCAGTGGAGTAGGGGCTTGAGTATCATACACAGCCCTGCTCCCATCTGGGACAAGAGGAAAAATGGATATCCTTGGTGCATGCCACCCCTCAGTCTCTTGGGTTTGCCTCTAACCATGAGTGGACAACCTGGATAAGCTCGGTCTGTCCACATCAGCCAGCTCCACAAATAGCTGTTCCCTGAGCCATGTGGGAAGAAGGACCCAAGGAAGAAGGCCATGCAAGCCCTTTAAGTAGGCTTGGGGCTGTTTGGAGTCTCAGAATTCCCTGGGGCATGCATGATCCCAAAGGCTGTGGGTAAGTGGGCAAAACCAACTGGCTTCACAGATGCCTTGCCACATGGAGAGGGCCAGAACAGAGCCTTCTCAATAGGACCCAGAACAAGTCCTCCAGTTGCCTGGGCATAAGGGCCATATAGCCCTTCTATGTGCTCTGGGCTCCCCCAACCCCAGACCCATGTGTTTCCACAGTGGATCATCGCAGAGCTTGCCTGCTACACATATTCTATGGTGGTGGTCCCGCTCTATGACACCCTGGGCCCTGGTGCTATCCGCTACATCATCAGGACAGGTGAGCCCCTACATCCCCTTCTTGTCACTGGCAGCCAGCCCTCCAGATCCCCACCTCTCATGTTATACTACTTGTCTGACACCGATAAGCTCTTGGCTTCCATTCTCAAAGAACATTTTCCACTTTGGCCCTTGAGTTGGCTTTCCCCACTTGGACTTCACCTAAAGGCACCTTCCATGGGGCCTGGCTATCATGAAGGAGCCTCTGCACCAGCCCCCACACAGGCTTCCAATTCCCTGAGGGTTAGTATAGCTTGGGGCAGATGCCCAGGGGCAAATAGCTCCTGAAGACCTGAGATTATGGAGCCTGAGCCTGGAGTGAAGGAATGCTTGGAATCTGCTCTAGGAGATTCCCTGGCCTTTTGTCCTTGGCTTCTCCCTAGCTCCCTGTGTTTTCCTCTCTGTATAGTACACGGCCCGCATGCCTATCTTAATGCATTTATTTACACACAAGCTCGGGCACACACAGCCTGTGGTTCTGTGGCCTGGCCCATGTACCCATGGTCACAGCCTATGCCCACACAGCATGACTTTCCCTTCAGCTGACATCAGCACCGTAGTCGTGGACAAACCTCAGAAGGCCGTGCTGCTGCTGGAACATGTGGAGAGGAAGGAGACTCCAGGGCTCAAGCTCATCATCATCATGGAACCGTTTGAGGAAGCTCTGAAAGACAGAGGGCAGGAGTGCGGTGTGGTCATTAAGTCCATGCAGGCTGTGGAGGTGAGGCTCTGCTTCTGGGCTGTTCCTGGCCCACAGCTGGCAGGCTACCCAGCCAGAGCAGCTGGTTATCTGCCCCTCTCGTGCCCTGGGGTGGGTGTCTTAGGTCATAAGGACATGTCAGGGTTGAAACAGGGCAGGCTTCATGAGGGCTGATGGTGGGGGCTGGGACCGGGGTACCTATGGGCATCCCCTAGGCAACAGGCTCCATTGGCTGGCACAGTTAATGACATAGGCACCAACAGGTGGATGGGGGTACCAGCCTGCCCAGAATTACTCATGTAGCCTCTGGGGCTGCCTTTTCTCCAGCCCATCTGAACCTGAGGACTATAGACAGACATTCCAGGAGTCTTTGAGGTTCTTTCAGTGTGCAGAGACTCCTGGTGGCCAGCGGAACTAGTTTTTCTGTGTGTGACCTTCCTCGAGGTGTCAGTTTAGTGGCAGCTTATGGCCTGCTAGCATGACACAGGCCATTCTGGCCTCCAGGGCCTCATGCCCTGCTCAGTAGCAGCTGACCCCCACCATACCTTCCTGGACGTCGGCTCCTGGGCTTCCCCCCTTCTCCTCCTGCATGCTTGTCTATTCTGGGCAATGCTTGTAATGCCTGTGCACTTGTACCCTTCCATGGCTTTGGGGGGCCACATTTATACTGGCAGCCCCCATCTGCCCCTCCAGCCCTGACCCTTTATCTGGAAGTCCCAGCCACCTAGCCCCTCTGTCCTGAGCGGCACCTCAAGCCATCTTCCCACTGTGCATGTGCACAGTGCCTCACCTTTCCCTGGGCCTCGGCCTCTTGTCTATAATGTGTGGGGTGGCCCAGGCCTGGATGCATATTTGAGGAGAGGCCGCTCAGGTGGTTTCTCCACATGGGCTACATCTGGACAGGGAATCCTGAACTCTAGACTCAGCACAAGAGCAAAGCATACTAGGCTGAGTTTGTTTTGATTTTTTGTTTCTTCCTTTGTTTTGATGGATGAGAACTTTTGAGCATTTAAAAATAGTGCTTTTCTCTTCCAGGAGTGTGGCCAACAGAATCACCAGGCTCCTGTGGTAAGCTCCTCTGCCAGCAGGTGTTTCTTGAGCAAGATGCTGTGCAGAGCTGATCCTCACAGACACCCCCCTCCCCAGGGGCTTGCTAAGAGGTCAGAGCAGCACTCCTGTGTTGATTAGCAACTACACTAAGCAGCTTGGGAAATGCACGGTCAAAGTGCCAGGACTTCTGTGGGTGAGGATCTAGAAAGTGACCTGGAATAGGAGTCAGGTGTTGAGGAAGGAGGAAAAAAGGGCAGCCAATCCTGGCCACTCTTGGTTCTCCAGGAGGATTTTCTTTGGGACAGTGCATGGTTTTCTTTGACGGTAGTGAACTCTGTAAGGACGGGGAGAGCAGAAGCTCTCTTTCTTCATTTTTGCTTTGTGATTTTTTTTTTTGTGTCGCCCTCAAGTGATACTGCCTGGGGTTGAGTCACCAGTAATGGTCACTGGCCCTGGGAGGGCCCTGTAGGGGTTTTCAGCTTGCTTACAAGGCCTCTTGCCTCCGCTCCTCCCTCTAGCTCAGCCCTTCCCCTCTTCTTGCAAGGCCCTGAGTTTTCTCATACATGGGCTGGCCATCACAGGTGGCTCTGGGAGGTTCCCACCGCCCACACACAAAACACCAGCCTTAGACTGCTGTTCTCTGACCCCCTGGCATGCCCTTGCTTCTACCAGGTGAGTTCTCTCCCAGAGCCCACCCTCTGTTCCGTTTGTCTGGAGGGACCTGGCTTGTCCCTCATTCTGAACTTGTGTCACGTCCTCTGCATGTGATCAGATGTGCTCGGCTCTTCCTGGTGACCCCAGGACTGTGTATCCTGTGTCAAGGACAAGGGCTTGATGCAGAGCAGTCATGGTGACACAGTGGGAAACTCAGTTCCTGCGCCACATGTTCTGCTCCCAAGCCTAACCACAGACATTTGGGAGAAAGTGGGAAGGAAGGACTGCACTGGATCACATGCCCGAGGCCTAGATGTGGCCACTGCAGCCCAGTCCCATCTAAAATTGAACTCAGATTCAAGTCAGGGAGGCAGCAGATGCAGGTGAGAGGTTAGTGGGACAGATGGACTTCCAAGCTCCTATTAGGGTTCCTCAGCCTCTCCTCCCCTTTCCCAGTGATGTGCCAGCCTGCCCTTCTGACTGTAGTGTGCAGGGCATGCGCCCGGGCCCACGTGGCGGGTGGGGGCGCACAAAAGGGCCGGCTGGTAGAGAGGCCTGGAGATCCTGGGCCCTGGTTGGCCACACTGGGTCCCTTTAACTCACGCCTTTTCTCCACCCTGCAGCCCCCGAAGCCCAGCGACCTCTCCATTGTGTGTTTCACAAGCGGTACAACAGGTGAGCAGAGGTGCCCAGATCACCATCCGGGGCCACCGGCAACCTTCTCTAGCAGCCTTGGTGGGGCGGATTCAGGGCTCTCTGGTGTCCTGGGCGGCATGGGCTGAGCCTTGTTCTATGGCTGGCTCTAGACACTGGGCCCTTCCTGCCACTCCCAGTGCCCAGTAGGAGGCAGCCCAGGTGGCTGGACGTGAATGGACAGTGTGGTCTGAGAGGCGTGGGGTCGGGGCTCACCAGTACCTACACTGGGGCCAGAGGAGAACCGGGTAGCTGAGTCACTTCATCCCTCCCTGAGAAGCAGCTCTTACCCTGGTGCTTCCTGCCCCTGGCTGGCCTTTGTGTCGGAGACGGGGAAGAAGTGTGGGGTTTGGTGTCTGAGACCCTCGATTTGAATCCCACTTCCCCCACTTGCTGGGGGGGTCTGAGCCAGTCATGTAAACTTGGTGCTACCACTCTGCCCAGCTTCTTACCTGGGACGGGGGCTCTTGAAAGTGCCAAAGAAGAGAGGGGATGTAATGTGAAAAGGCGGTGCAAAGGCTCTGTCGTGGGGTGGGGTGGGGCTGGTGTGCTGTGGGCATGGCTGTGGGGACGAGGACAAGCAGAAGTGACACCCACATGCCTGGTGCTGACAGAGGAGGGCACACAGCTGCGTAGCAGGGACAGCCAAGGCAGGCTGCATGGGGGCGGGGTCAGGATGCACACGGTCACGGGCACAGCACGTCATAGTCTGCAGTGCCCTGTGGACCCAGGGACTGAGCTGCTGGGGCCTCTGCATGGCCTGTGAGGCCAGCAGGTGTGGGGGGTTGGCCAGGGGGCCTCCACTAGCAAGTGGAGGTGGGGGACTGGGGCCCTGCTCCTGTGATCCCCAGGCCAGCGCTCTTCCCCTTTGCTGCTCCATCTCATCTATGGACTTGGGAAGTTGCTTGTCTTTTCTCCAAACAGGCAAGGAGTTTCTAGCCTTCTTTTTCCAGACCGAGGACTGGCCTGTCTTGGTGATAGCTCTTGGTGGGGTGGGCAGTGAATCTGGGGCTTCTGACACTTTCCACACACACAGCCTCTAAGTCCGACCAGCCCCATGAGCAGGACTCTCCATGAAGACGGATCACCATAAACGTGGCTTTGTTGGATCAAGATGGATCTTTGCCATTAACTCGGGTTTGAGGGTTTCTACCACATTGCTAATTTTTGTCAGAGAAGAAGTAATGTAGCATTTGCTCTCCAGGGGCTGACATCTAGATTCAAGCCAGAATTCAAAAATGCCTTTCAGGTTTATATTGTTCTTTGTCATGAGTTTCATGACATACACTTTTAGTGACCTGTCTTTCCAGCCTGGGCTGGGGAGCACGTGACCACTGTGGCCTTTAGCTTTGGACCCTTGCCCTTCGAGTGTGCCCCTAGGCTTTTCCTGAGTCACTTGATGTTGCCGCATTTCTAGAAAAGAACTTCACAACACAGAAATGTGCTGTCACCTGGCTGGAAAGGGCAGGCCTCCTGTCTAGTGCTTTTGCAGACCATGAAGTCACCACAGGAAGCTAAGCCATCCTGCCCAGGCTCTGGGTGGTGGAAGTGGGACATATGGAGCTTGGCCAACAAGTGGTGATTTAGTGCCCAAGCCTCCTACTCCCGCTAGTGCTGGGGGCAGAGCTGGAGGATGGAGCACAGCTCTCATCGCCCTGCCTGGCAGTACCTGGATTTCCTTGGCCCTCGCCTGAACTTGCTGTGCCCCTGGTAGCCATCCTGTTGTTGAGCACATCAGCAAGGTGTGTCACAGCCCCAAGTCAGCTTCCCTTCCATACCAATCATCCTGGCTCCCAGCTTCATCAAGAGCCACACTGTTCTTTCAGTGGGGAAAGATAGAAAATATGATCTAAACCTGACATTTGGTTTGTGATTCTGGTGAAATCATTCTGGGAAGATTTTCTTCTTGGTATGTGATGGAAACCTCTGTGGAAATGTGTAGAATAAGCCAGTGCTTTGGAGCCCATAGTCAGGCCAAGAGGGCACTGGAGGCGGTGAGAGCTTGGGATTTAATCTGTCCTCAGGGGTGGCTACTGGCTGGGTGTATGGGTTGGTTGTTCATAATTCATAAAATGACTATTAGCTGGACAGGAATCTGACACCCCCTTCTCCCCAAGAAAAGAAGATATGTGGTATAACATGGCCCAGTTTGGGAAATTGGGCCCCATGAATAATTAAGATGTATTCAATGAGGACATGTACCCTCTCTTCCCAGAGAAGAAAACATACCTTTCTTAACTGATATGCTTTTAGCATTCTTTTCCTACTTTATGTAGATTGACTCAAGACATTTGTGGAGCACCCAGTATGCATCAGACCACTGCTGGGGGCTGAGGTCACAGGCATGGATAAGCCAGAGCCCTGTCTCCATGTGAGCCCTGTCTCACAGCTCATGTCACCTAGCAGTTCGGTACCATGTGGTCACTGCCCTGAAGGTCTGCATCCTAGCATGCCTGCAGCACTAGGCCACTGCGGGTTGGGAAGAGCACGACAGAAAGTGTTTCCAGAGGAAGTCCATCTGCGGAGTCCTGGAACATTGGTAGCTGGAGGAAAAAGGAGAAAGGGCGTTCTCGGGAGGGGGATCAGCGTGTGCTGAGGATCAGCTGCAAGGAGGAAATGTTGCTTTGAGGGAGAGCTGAGTGAAGGAATAGCAGTCTCGGGCCAAATCCTGGAAGCACTGGCAGGAGAGGAGTGACGGGCTGGGGTTTCAAATGGAGGCTAAGCGGGTGTGGCCAGAGACCCTGGAGGAGAACAGACTCTGTCAGTGTTGTCTGGTGGCTGCGCCAGAGGATGCCACTGCAGAAACACTTGCTGGTGCTCTTAGCAAAGGCTAATCGTGGAGTGGAGGCTGGACGTAGACGTTGATGGCAGTGGAATGAGGAGTGAACGGGAGGTGAGGATGTCACTTCAACAAGTATGGATAATTCCTTCAAGAAGCTTGGCCACGTCACCAAAAGGCCTGCTCCAGCACATTCATGACCTCGCTGTGTGGAGAGTCAGAATCTGGAAACAAGTCCAGTGCCCATCAGTGATGGAACAGTATACCCCAGTAGAGCATTCCACCTCACTGTATGTTGAATGAAAGAATCCAGGCACAAAAGAGTGCGTGATTTCTTTGACTTAAAGTTACAAACATAATCAACTAGTCTACGGTTTTAGAAGTCAGGCTAACAGTTGCCTTCCAGGATAAGGGCGCCCTGGATTACCGATGGTGTTCTATGTCTTGACCTGGTGCTGATTGCACAGGTAAGTTCACTTTGAGGAAAAAAAAATCTATTGAGCCATATACTGATTTGGGCACTTTACTATATATGTATGTTGTGCTGTAAGAGAGATCTGTGGGGAAAAAAGTACATTGGCTCTGAAGGAACGACAGAGCAAGAGTAGAGCTGACAGAGGCTGGGAGGGGGTGGGTTCTTGTTATTTTCTTGGAAACCCCTGCAGGTGTTTCTTGGTATTGAGAAAGAGCCACTAGAGACAGAGAAAGGGAGGTGCTGCTCAGTGGAGCCGACCCCCCATAGCTTTGGTTTGGACTGGAGGAGAGAGGAGGCTTCCAGGTGCCACCAGGAAAGAGATGTGCCCTGCCTAGAGAAGGGAGGAAGAGTGGGTAGAGGCATCTCCTCTGTTCTAATTGAGGACACCCAGGAAAGCTCACTCATATGCAGTCCTTTAGCTGAGCATGAAGATGCCTCACAGCTTTACGTCTGTGGCAGCTCAGAGATGGGAGCTCGGGAAAATATTCTCCTTGACCTATTTATTTTATACCATTCAGTTCAAGACTTAGGTGACTATATGCATGAAACTGCATCTCAGCACTCCTGCTCTGCAGCTTTAGGAGAATTTCTTCACCAGTCTTAAGCCCCCACTTCTTTGGATATTAAATGAAGCCATTCATGGGGCGCCTGAGTGGCTCAGTTGGTTAAGCATCTACCTTCAGCTCAGGTCATGATCCCATGATGGAGCCTGAGTGGGGCTTCCTGCTCAGTGGGGTGTCTGCTTCTCCCTCTCCCTGCTCCTACTCTCTCTCTCTCAACTGAAAAAAAACACAAATCTTTAAAAGAACTAAATGAGGCCATTTGATATTTGCAGCGTAGACTGTTTTTAGAAATAACTGAGTTACCATGTATGAGATGCCCACCTAGCACAGTGCCCACAATGGTGGGTGTTCAGTAACTGGCTGCTATTAGAGTTACTACGTGTATTCCTACCAGCTCTCAAGTCTGATTGTTTAAAAATAAAAAACTTTAAAAATGGTGGGTATGGGGTTGATGAAAGTGAGGCTCAATCCTAAAGAAGGTGTGGGAGCCTCGAGCAGGGAGAATACTCTGCATTATAAATCTTCCCAAGCATTTCTGTTATCAGCCTCTTTTGTAACCCACCTTTGCATGAAAGCAGAAACAAGCAGCCAGAGGAACCTCCAGCCAGAGGGCCCAGCACTGCTCTCAATCCTACTCCCACCCACCCCTATAGAAGAGACCGGGAGCTCCCCCCGCCCCCACCATAACTGCTCTCACTTGGAGCCAGTGTCCATCCAGGGCAGACCAGGGCAGTCAGTGAAATGCCTTTCTGCATATCAGCCGTGGATGGCCAGCCAAGGAATACTGACTAAAGTCCAAATGACTTTTGCAGAATCTGCAAAGAAGAGTTCTTTAACTTCAGCAGCTGGAGAGAAAATAAATGGGAGGATGGCCAGGCTGTGAGTAGAAGGTTGGAAAGGGACAGTTGGTCTCATGTTGCTGAGATGTTGGGGCCCAGGCAGCACCTCCACTGATGTTGGAACTGAAAAGGAGAGAACCAGAGCAAACACTGGTTCTTTAACTTTGCTAGAGGTCTAGTGAGGAATGCTTACCTGTTCCTCCATGTGAGTAACTTGGAAAATTTTCCGTAACACATTTGAAGGAAATACTACCAGAAGCAAGCATTTGTCCTGAATCAGAGAAGCAAGCAGAACTTTCCAAAGCCTTTCCTCCCACCTCCCAGCTCGGACCTTGCATCCTGTCCCAGGATTTGTTGTCAACATGTGCTTCTCCTCCTTCCTTTGGGACCACATGGAGGCATGACTTGAAGACATGATTTGAACATCTCTGGGAATGTTTTAAAATTCTGTAACTCATTAGAAGTTTATAAAACCTCACTCATATCTGCAAGAAAGTTGGAGGAGGAGGAGAAACGCCAGAGCAAGAGAGGAGAGGCATACCACCAAGCCGGCAGCCAGCCCTAGCTGGGGAGGGAAGAAGTGGAAGCAAAGTGGTCAGATTCGCACTTTGGACAGATACCTGCAGTTCTGCATTCAGTCCATCAGTGACTTACAACACCCATGAAACTGACCTGACAATAACGAGAAAAAGCATGAGGTGCCTGTGTTTTCATCCAGGGGCAAAAGTACAATTCCCCACCACCCCCGCTGAGTAAAGGCCTAGATGGAGCCAAAGGTTTGTTTCTAAAGGGTACAAACTTTTTCTCTCAGTGTTGGAGAGGAAAAAGGTTTGTCTAAGCAGAACTGAGTAACTGCTAACATTTTGTGTGTTGTGGACTGAACTGAATGGAGGCTTCAGACAATTTTCATGAATGAAGACAACTTGCTCTTGAGATTCTCAGTCAACCACCTTGAGGTTACATTAGGCATGAGCAAGCCAGCCAGCCTAGCAGATCTAAAGTTCTATAGCATTGGACAGTATGTTGTGGGAGTTCTGAGTTCATACCTAGTATTTTGGGGGTATTCCTTAGAAAATTCCAGAACTTGGGGATCCACAGGTGAAAATTTCCCAGAATAGTCTGTGGATCCAGAGATTCTGTGGGATTTGTACATAGAGATGATTCAGGAACAGTTCCTAATCTGGGCTTAGGTTTGAGGAAAGATGCTGGGATGAAAGAAAGACCACCAGAGGTAAAACAGATCCCATGGGTCTTCATTTGAAAAAAAGAAAGATATTTTGACAGCTACATAATAAAGCCCTGTAACCTTCTGCATCTCCCCACCCCACAAAACCCTCTGTGATTTGCAGAATGGGTGTTTGTGCCAGAGCACTTGTTAAAACCCCACCCACCATACGTCTTGGTTAGACTGAGATGCTCCTGTGTCTGACGGATGGAGTGCCAGTTAAGGTGAGCACACAGGCCACACAAGATAGAATTATGAGAGTAACTTGACTTTTGACTCCATCTGTGCCTTTAAAGTTACTCTGTGGGAACTTTTTCTGCCCTTGGGTGAAAACAGGCACCTCTTGCGTTTTCTGGTCACTGTCATGTCAATTTCATAGGTGTCGTAAGTCACCAACGGTCTGAATTCATAACTGCAAGTGTCCATCCAAAGTGCGAATCTGACCACTTGGCTGCCATTTTTTCCCTCCCCAGCTGGAGCTGGCTGCTGGCCTGGCGGCCTGCCTCTCTTCTCTCACTTGGGTGTTTCTCCTCCTCTAGCTTGCCAATGAAGCTTTGGGCTCTCTCCCACCAAGTGGAAACGGGGAGGGAGAAAAAGAAAGTGGGAAAGGGAAGTGGAGAGACAGTTTGGGGCGGACCTTTAAAACTTGCTCTTTGTGTCATGGCCACTTGTAGGAGTTGTCTTGATTGCAGGCAGTGTTCTCTAGGTTGTCTGCTCCCTCCTCCACTCCACCTTTGGCCAGTGGCCCAAGACTGCTTCCTCCTGAGTTGGAGGAAACTGGCCAGTGGACAAGACTCCTTCTTAACCCACCATTCCCAATACCCGCTAAGACTAATGTTCTTTCTGCAAACTCCATAACCAGTCCCTGGGATTTATTTGTTTGCAGACACGCTTTTTACACTTCTCACCGGGACCCTTAGCTGCAGGGAACATGATCAATTCTGAGTTAATGTGGGTTTTGGGTTGGGAAAGAAGAACCCCCCCCGCCCCCCGATTCTTCCCCACTTTGATGGGCTGTAGAACTATGTAGCTCTCTCTGAAGAAATTCTTCTCACAAATCCATTCCTCCATTTCTCCCCCTCCTCCCTCTCCTCACCTCCACTTCCTCCTCTCTCCTTTCCTTCCCCCTCCTTCTGTCCCCCTCCTCCTCCTTCCTCTTTTCCCTCTTCTTTTTCTTGTTCCTTTTCTCCTTCTTCACCTTCTCCTCTTCTTTTTTCTTCCCCTTCTCTTCCTCCTCCTCCCATCCTCCTTCTTCTTCCCCTTGTTGTTCTTTCTTCTTCTTTCTCCTCCCCTTCGTCCTTTCCCCCTCCCCCTCCTTCTCCTCCCCCTCCTCCTCCTTCCTCTCCCCCTCCCCTCCCCTCTCTCCTCCTCCTCCTCCCTCCTCTTCCTCTTCTTCTTCTTCTCTTCTTCCTCCCCCTCCTCCTCTCCTTCCCTCACTGAAGTAAACTTCATACAGCATAAAATTAAACATTTTAGTGTGAGCAATGTGGTGGCATATACTACAATACTCTTTTTATCTCGGGTCACTTAGTCCTTTTATGACCTCTTTCTAGGTGAGGGTTGCAAATTTAACATATTGGTTTATTTAATATTTCCTGGGTAAATTCTGCTCATGGTCTGGTCTTTCACTTTTGGAGTTTCATGGTTATTGTAACTGCTGCCTTAGTGGAAACTTTTAATTTAACATTTTTTGCACATAGATTATATTCTTAGAACTTCTGAAAGCCCTGGGAGGTGGGCATTGTCTCTGTTTTACAGGTAAGCAAACAGAGAGGAGAAATGGCTTCCCTGTGTTCTGCTGGCGGTGACAGGCAAGGCCAGGAGTCAAGAGGCTAGTTAGATGTGTGTCCTATTCACCCTGACTTGAAATGGTGACTAGCTGCCCTTCGTGCCCTGGGTCCCCACCTAGCCCCTGTCTTCTGAGTCATTCTACCAGACCTGGATTTCACTACAAGCAGTCCTGAAAGGTCTTATCAAGACAAAGCGAGAATATCCTTCTCCTGTCCTGTCTCTGCCAGCAAGGGAGGGACTGACCCCGTGCTCTGCCCCTCTAGGCTGGCTCGAGCCTGGGGCCTTTACAGGGGCTGCATGCAGCAAGGAAGTCCTGTGTCAGCACAGTGGGCTGCTGTATTCTGGAGACAAGATCCACTCAGCCCAGAAAGGAGCACAGGGTACTGAGTATATGTGAGGAGACTGGGGGATGGCAGCTTGTGCTCCCCCACAGAGGCAGAGCTGGGAAGGCACAGGTCACAAGTAGCCAGCCTTTTAGGCCTTAAGACACCCTGGCTGTGGGACTATGTCACCTGTGTTCTGGTCCCAAGCTGCTGGGAGCCTCAAGGTGAGAGTCTCCGACACAGCACCCATCAGCCTAGGACTCTGAAGTGGCTGCAGATGAAGGCCAGAGGCTCGGGTGCTGAGTGTCTGGGACTGTCACTGTCCCAGAGGCCCTTGAGCTTCTAGCTGATTTGCCTTTTTGCTTTCTCTTTTTAGGAAACCCCAAAGGTGCGATGCTCACCCATGGGAACGTGGTGGCTGATTTCTCAGGCTTTCTGAAAGTGACAGAGGTGAATAAAGTAGATTCACTGCACAGGTGTCTCTTGAGGACACCCTCAAGCCTCAGAGTTTTTTTGTTTGTTTGTTTTCTTTTCTTTTTTTTTTCCCCCTGATGTAGTCTGAGCTGCCTTTCCTATGAAAGGCAGGAGTTTCTCTTGTCATTAAGAGCAATCTGACTTTTACAGACACTTTAGCCCCCAAACCCTGAAATGACCCATGCCTGATAAATAGCCAGTTTGATTTCTGAGAGTGCGAAGATCCCAGAAAGAGAAACATATAAATCTGTTTTTTCATCTTTAACTGTGAAAATTGAAATATGTGTAGTTTTGTATGTACCTTTATTTAGAAAGTAATCCTCAATAACTTGTCTTTCACATAGGTCAGGGTTTAATTCAGTCATTTTGTGTTTAAGGACTGCTAGAGTCTGAGAAATAATGGTAACTGCTAATTTGTAAGACTGTACTTGAAAAGATGAATCTAAAGTTTAAAAAAAAAAAAAAAAAGCTTAATATCTTGGCCTGACCAAGGCATGTTAGCATTTTATAACCAACTAAGAGAAGGATGTTTTTACACGAGTGGTGAGTATCCGTTTGTCCTGCAAATTTCCTCAAGGAGAAAGGAATGTTCCTTTTCACGGAAGTCAGGCTTTTTCTCCACTGTGGAGAAAAATCTCTCTTCTGCATTCATGCCACGTGGCGGCATGGAGCATATGCCCCCCAGACACTGATAGATTTTGGTAGAATGGTGAGAGACTGTTGGTGGCTGAACCCACGTCAGGAGCCATAAGCTAGGTTCCCAGGGCTTGTCCAGACTGGTTCAGAAGCCAGCCCCAGGGAACGAAGGGCCTGTGAAAGGGTGGGGGTCAGGGCAGTCCACCGAAGGAGAGCTCCCAAGGACCCGGCCCACCCCCTGAGCACAGGCCTTGTGCAGCCCCTGTCGCTATGGTCAGTCCCATGTGCTTGTCAGGGGCAGGGGGGCATAGCAGGGCTCCCTCTCAGCCTCCTCTACAGGCCCTGTCCCCAGGCTGTGGCATGCAATGTCTGGTTCAGCCATCTGTCTGCCTGAGGCTTCTACCCCAGCCACAGCTGGTGCAGAGCTAGGGCTCCCCCGGGGTCCCTTTTCTGGAAGGAGGACTAGAAAGTGCCGACAAGGCAAGCCTCTCGGACTCCCCGCCCATGTGCCGCAGGGAGATGGCGAAGGGGGCCTGGCCCCAGAGGAGACTTCCCTGCGGAGCTGGACTCTGCTGGTTTATGTGTGCTTCACTGGGCTTTTTGCTTCTGCAGATAACCTAGACCCACTGGCTGCGCCCTAACACTCCGCCTCCTACGCTGCCCTGTCTCTCTCTCCCTCTCTCCTTCCTGCGCCTTTCATCTTCCTCTCTCTCTCACACAGTTTCTCTCTCTCTCTCTCATATCTCGCCTCTCTCTCTTTCCCTCCCCCTATCACTCAGTCCCTCCATTCCCCTTCCCCTCTTCCTGTTTGCCCCTCCAGGACCATTTTCTCTGTATTGTTTTATGACTCTCTCGTCGTCTTCCTGTCAGTGTTTCTTTCCTTTCTGTCTCCCATGCCCGTCACCTGCAGAAAGTGATCTTTCCGAGACAGGACGATGTGCTCATCTCCTTCCTGCCTCTGGCTCACATGTTTGAGAGAGTGATCCAGGTAAGACGCCCACCTGACTGACCGGGCCTTGCCTGGGCTCCTTCTGTTTTCTTACAGAGTCAGTGGGCTCCCACTTGTGCGGATGTGCACATTTCCTATTTGCCTTTAGCACACATGTTTGAGCGAATGGTGCAGGTAAGGCCCTGGCTCCAGAGAGGCACAGTCTGTGCCCAGAACCCAGAACCCTAGCAGAGTGTCACTTTGTCACTGGTGCCATGAAGTAGAACTAAACTGCCCTGTCCTCAGAAGCTACCAAAGGGTCGGGGGACCTTGGCTGCCTGACTTCTCCCTCCTGGGGAGCCTCCAGGGCCTACCCCAGGCCTGCCTTGTCTTACTTGCTGTTATACCTCAGCTGAGAGAGGCCCCAGCTGTTGGCACATGCTCAGAGAGGATCATAGCTTTGCAGAAGTATTTTGCATTCACACTCTGTACACTGTGGCTCCACCTATGCCACGACACTTATATACCATAACTTCCAGAACTCATGAACTCCTAGAAAGGAAAACAAGACAGTAAGGTTGGGGAATCAAACTGCCATGACCCCTTACTCCAGAGATGGGACCGGCATAATGATTAGTCCTGAGAACAGCCTTGTAGGGGTACAGAGGGAGTTGGGGGAGTCCACACAAGACTGTGGGAACAAAGGATTTTCCAGGCATGCGTCACTTGGAACCAGCTTGTGAATAATCTGTGTATATTTTTTTTAATAATTTACTTATTGGAGAGAGAAAGAGCACTAGCAGGGGTGGCAGAGGGAGAGGGAGAAGCAGACTGACCGCTGAGCAGGGAGCCTGATATGGGGCTCGATCCCAGGACCTGGGATCATGACCCGAGCTGAAGGCAGACGCTTAACCAACAGAGCCACCCAGGCTCTCCTAAGCTGTGTCTACTAAGCCTCTCCCATCTTGCTTGGAGGAAAGCTCGTATTTTAGGGCATGCTTTCCAGCTATTCAGATCTGAATTAGAATGCCATAGGTCATCACTATTAATTAGTTTTGTGACTCTAAGCAAGTGGCTTTACCTCTGTGAATTTTGCATTCCTCACCTATAAAATAGAGATATAAATGCTGCCTCACTTGTAGGGTTGCAATAGGCATTAAATAAGGGAGCATGTATTAAGCCCCATGCATATTCTTAAACCCATTAAGAACCAGCCAGTCCCCCGCCCTGCCTTGGTCCCCCACACCAAACAACACCCACAGCCAACATTACTCATGGGCACTGCACACCTTTCCAGAGTTGCTGAGGTATCCCTGGGGGAAATCCATAGACCTGGGGCAGACCTGTTGATAGGGTGCAGTACAGCTCAGAGACCTGAGTCCTCAGGAAGGCCCTTGCCCAGGGCTTGGGAGTTGAGCGTGAGGGAGTAGGCACCAGTGAGATTGACTGCTCTGCCATCTCCTAAAGGCCCAGGATCCCCCTCCATCTCTTGCTGCTTCACCCCGTGCCTGAGTGGGACTTAATGGGAAGGGGGGCACCTCATATGGTATTCTTGAGTGTCTCATGGCAGCAGCCAGAGCTGGGTTAGGGGGTCATGGGTGCCCTCCATGTGGGGCAGAGCTTTGGACTGCAGCCAGGACTGACCACCCTGAGGAACTCCTCCCTTCCTGTCCTCTCCCTCCAGTCTGTTGTCTACTGCCATGGGGGACGCGTCGGCTTCTTTCAGGGAGACATACGTCTCCTCTCAGATGACATGAAGGCTCTGCACCCCACCATTTTCCCTGTGGTTCCTAGATTGCTGAACCGGATGTATGACAAGGTAAGTCCCCTAGGGAGTCTCTGACCAGGCTGAGGTGCTGTGTATCTGCTTGTCTGGACAGGGTCTGGAGCCCTGGGTGAGCTTGCCATGCTGCCTCCCTCAGGTCCTCCCTCATGCCGCCTCCCCTCTTAAATTCCTTTGCTCTCACCTTCCTTCTCCTCTTTTCTTCCAACTCTCTAACACCTTGTTTAAGGAGATTTTTTTCTTCAGGAATTTCTATCCCCACAATGTGATCAGGCGCTGGTTAGCCTTTAGCTGGGTGTCACACATCCACTGATCTGCAGAGGCAACATGGAGTGTGGCTTCTCTGTTGGTCAGTCTGGGCCTTCTTCCTGGGGGGGCTCTGCAGTGGTGTCTGTCTAGAGGTAGTACACACAGGCCCAACAGCTGTCTTCCAACTTCTGTTCCTCAGATCTTCAGCCAGGCAGACACACCATTAAAGCGCTGGCTCTTGGAGTTTGCAGCAAAACGTAAACAAGCTGAGGTCCGGAGCGGAATCATTAGGAATGATAGTATCTGGGATGAACTCTTCTTTAATAAGATTCAGGTAAGAAAATGAACAAGTGGCCTTAGAGAAGAATTTGACAAGCTCATTCCAGTGGCCTGTAATCTTTTATAAAATAACTCATTTGTTCATGAAATCAAAACTTAAGCTACCACAGAAATATTAAAGGACTCATTTTTATTATTTGGGTGTGTGTGATATTTGCCAAAAGGCAACGAGCAAGAAGGACTCCTGGGCATC
Source organism: Lutra lutra (assembly GCF_902655055.1). Taxonomy (NCBI): domain Eukaryota; kingdom Metazoa; phylum Chordata; class Mammalia; order Carnivora; family Mustelidae; genus Lutra; species Lutra lutra. Next base: position 71,300,592 of record NC_062282.1, on the reverse strand, counting down.
AGTTCCCTTGGCCTCCACAAGCATTGGGGTGCCTTTGCCCTCAGCTCCATCAGGAGCTCCTGTGGCCTTAAGTTTCTCTTGCCCCTCCCTTTAGCCTTGGCCATGCTGGCTTTTCAGCAGCAATATGTTCTAGCCATGAGGCCAAGAATCTTCCTTTCCCCTCCTATTTCCTAATCCTTCAACCTCTCCTAGCTTGAGTGGATCATAAATTACTCACTTCTATATTCCCACATAAATTTTCAAGCTCTGCATTACCCAATGAATTTGTAGCTAATTAGTAGCAGTACTTTTTTTTTTTACTTCTCTATTTTTAGCTAAGACAATTAATATTTAAACTCTCTTGGCTCAACTTACAGAAACAAAGTGCTTAAAGAATCCAGTTGTCCTCTGCTGTGCATAGTAAATAGAGCAGCACATGGAATCAATTTATAAATGAGAAAAGACTATGCCATTACCATGGGAGTGGGAAGAAATTGTCCTAAGTAATTGTTTTGGCTGCATGCAACTGATGGGAGAGTGAGGGAAGGGCTGTGTATTTTAAGGGAAAGCCAAAAGTATGGAATAGCACACTTACCTCCAAAGACACAGAGAAGTTGACCATATTGTGGGTCAAGTTGCAAAACTGATTGGGTTGATTCATTTGAAAGGAGAAGGGACTTCTTCAGCCTTAGGCTGTCTCTTTTATCCCTCCCCTATGGCCAGGTAGGGTCCAACTGTTGAGTGGTGACCCTGGATGAGACCCCCGCGGGCTAGATGCCATCTCTGGCAGCACAAACTCTGTCAGGTTCTTGTCTCTTCCCATAGGCCAGTCTTGGTGGTTGTGTGCGGATGATCGTCACTGGAGCAGCCCCCGCGTCCCCAGCGGTGCTGGGATTCCTCAGGGCAGCTCTGGGGTGCCAGGTACTGCCTTTCCACTGCTTTCCCTAGAGTCAATGGGACCTGTGTCAGGGCAGAGGAGGAAACTCACTGCACCCTCTACTGGAGAGAAAAAGATCCTCGGGGCAGGATGTTAGTGGGACAAAAGCTCCCTCCTCTGAGGATGAAATAGGTTGAGAGTCAGTGAAAGCCAAGATTATCTTGTCACGTTCTGTGATGTCTAGGTGTACCCACTCTGGGAAGAGGGGCCCATTAAACTCTGTATGGGTCATCGTTGTGCTAGAGAACCCATCCCATACCTGTGCCAGCATCTCTGCATTCTCCATTCTGCAAAATATCTCCCCACCCACAAAAGGAGCACTAGAGAGGGACATGCAAGCCCACTGCTGTTTTGTTATTTGATTCAACAGGTTTTGTCATCTCTTAAAATACTCATTCCTTCGTTTATCTATTCGGTTAATATTTATTAAGTTTCTGCCTCTGCAGGGCTGTGACTCATGTGTTTTGTGTAAAGTAGGCACAACTGTTTCATAAATATCCATGCTTAAGTTTTTATACTTTAGAAGCCAGTGCTCCCTTCACTATCCTCCTGTTCTGTACCAGCATGGCCTGGGCACTCCTAGGGCAGGCTATCTCACATGCTCTATTCCTGCAAACATGTGGGGGCTCTGAGGGGGGAAATATCTTACAGAGTAAAAGTAAAATGCATAGTAGGTTTTAAAGTATTTGTCTCTCATACCTATCATCCAAATGAAAAATAAAGTCAGTAGTTGAAAATAGGCCAGAAATCTTCACCCCAAATCACATAACTTTATCTCCTAAGTGTCTGCAGTATAAAAATAGCACCTCTTCTAAGCCAAGGAGCCACACCTGTTGTTTTCACCTAGAGTATCCTACCTCCCCTCCCACTGCCCCCAGCATGGAACAGTCAGATGTTCAGTGGGAGGTTAGCTGGCTGAAAAGGGCAATCAGTCAGCTGTAGGAACATGTAACTTACAGCTTGGTTTTGTTTTTCATTTGAAGGTTTATGAAGGTTACGGCCAAACTGAGTGTACAGCTGGGTGTACCTTCACCACACCCGGGGACTGGACCTCAGGTAGGATGGAGTGGAGATGTGGGAACGATTCATGGGGCACCACTGATCTAAAACGTCTTTATGGAAAACAAATTTATGGGTCATTTAGGAAAAAGGGGACAGAAAAAGAAGAAAAACACTGATGGTGGTTATGTCTGGGTTGTGGCACAATGGATGTTGTTCTCTTTGCTACATATTTTTGTGATTTCCAAATATGTTTTGTCTTTTCCCATTTCTTTTATGGATACCTAGAAGTCATATATATATATATATATAAAGAAGCGGTAGATCACAGACTATAGTTCCAGGTGGAACTATCAGTAAACATCAGTAAATAACATCAGTAAATGTCAGTATGTTGGATTTTGTGGGTTAGAACCTAATATTTTAGAATGAAGGAAGCAGGGTGTGAATTAGGTATGATTTAGAAAAGAAGGGCAAGTTCATAGTGACCAGAGCACTATTTCTTAAACCATTTCTGAGACCCTTTGGGACCTGGGGTCTCCTGTGATGTTAATGTCTAAAAGGCAACAGCATCCTCCGGAAGAAGCAGCTCCTTTCCATGCCTTCATTCTGAAGAGACTCCTCTTTCAGAGCAAGGAGGGTGCAGTAGGCAGCCCATGTATTTATTGCCTACCACAAAATTTAAACCAGACACCAGAAGAATCTGAAAAACACTGAGCAAAAGAATCCTTCAGGATACCAACTTCCAATGTCAGCCGGGGGCCATTCTTTCAGCGCAGGTTTACTCAACTACACACTAGAAAATTCAGGGTGATACACATGGAAAAGAGAGATGCACAGTAATGCCATGCTCTTTTCAGAACACCTTGAGGCAGTCAGCTGAAACATGATAGGTGTGTTCCATATTGAAGTCATATTTGACCACATCAAGGACAGAAGCATTTTTGTCTGAGTTTTATCTCTTCAAACTCTAGGTGAATAAAGTCTATCTTGTGTATAGATTCTTTGCTGTCTCTACCCCTGGAAAACTTACTACAAGGACTGTTCTTCCAAAACCCTGGATCAGTAACTTTTTCTTATTCTGCCATCATATTTACTGATCACTCACGTGGATCCCCTTCTTTCTGGACACTCTCTTTCCTCTTAATGGCATCCTTTATATTTTCCTATGTAAGATTTTTGAGATTTTGCCTTTTTAAGTCATCCTTACCACAAAAACTTGCCAAGGCTATTCAGTATGAGAGGATAGATATCTTAAGACAATATTGTAAAAGTCGGCAGCCTCTTTAAAAGAGAAACCAGATTGTCGCAACCTGTTTTCATCTACAAGGCACACTTTTCTTTCAGGACCTTGGCCAGCACCCACTCAAAGCCCTTCCCCCTTGCCAGGGAATTGTGCTAACAACCATAATTACTAGAAAAATGACTTTGATGTAATTGTGCAGTTAGAGTATATATGAGCAAGAACATTTGAAGTCTTATTTTTCAGGGAAGAATGATCTCATCCTTGTCTTCTATTCCTTTGTTACTCTAAGTGTAATATGTGGACCAGAAGCACCAGCATCCCCTGGGTGTCTGTGAGACATGGAGACTTTCAGGGCTCATCAAAATCTAAATTTTGAAAAAAATTCTGGATGGTTTGCACATGAACCAATAGTATGTTGACTGGTGGAAAAGTAATGACGACAGTTCCAAAACCAGGGGTCTGACAGTGGGGGGAAATGTTTAATATGGGCCCTATTGGAAAAAAATACTGATGGTATGGTTGGTGTGGGTAGGAGGCCCCCTACAGACCCTGTGCAGGTTAGTACTGGGCCAGGTGTGCCTGTTTAGCTTTTTTAAGAATCAGATGTAAAACAAAGGCCCAGCAGAGGTTGGCCTGTGTTTTCCCCAGAACGTTTTTTAATCATCAGTGCTTACCTGTGACAAATGCCCCTCTTAAGGTGTATTGCTCTCCTGTAATTCCCCACTTCAACACTGGAGGGATTTTTATGTGGCCCAGAGCATCTTCAGTGCTGAAATTGATCTAGACACTGACAAATGCCATATTGCTTTGGTGTTCTAGGGCACGTAGGGGCACCTCTCCCCTGCAATCATATCAAGCTCATCGATGTCGAGGAACTGAACTATTGGACCTCCAAAGGAGAGGGAGAGGTAAAGTTAGGACCTTAGCCATTTATGTCTCTGCATGCCACATACAGTAAGTAAAAGAAAAACAATGGAATTGTTTTCCTTTCACCCTCCCTGTAAAGTCACTTTAAATTACTGATTAATTTCACTCTACTGAATTCAGCATTTCCTCTCTTGCTTATGAAGCAACCAGCCCCCAAGGTTGGGACCGGGCTGGTCTAAATCAAGACTTGAAATTCCCAAACTTTTGCGGCACCTGGGTAGCTCAGTCAGTTAAGCATCCAACTCCTGATTGTGTCTCAGGTCTTGATCTCAGGGTTCTGGGATTGAGCCCTGAGTCAGGCTCTGCACTCAGCAGGGTGTCTTGAGATTGCTTGAGATTCTCTCTCTCCCTCTCAATCTCCGCCCCCCCACCCGCTCATGCTCTCTCTCTAAAATAAATAAATCTTAAAAAAAAAAAAAAAGCAAAAAATGAAATTTCTAAACTTAAAAAAAAAATCCATTTTTTTCCTCTAACTGACATGGCCTGCTACTAGGTATGTGTCCCAGCAGAAGCCGTACCCTTGCAACTAGACCAGAAGAGGGGGATAGAGCTGGCCTATACTTGTTCACTCCATGGGAGCAGATAGGGCATGATTGCCCCATCATGTCACAGAGAGCTCAAATCTCCAATGGAATCAGCCAGCCCTCAGTATCTGAGGAGACCCCTTTCAGTGTCACAAAGCAGCACTTACTGAAGGGAGGGAGGGCAGGAGGCCTGAGGGTAGGGTAGGGGGCTAGGACAGGGAAGAAACATGGCCAGAACAGAACATACTGTTGGAGAGAAGCAGGAGACTGTTCAGTCTGCTTGTGGCCATTCCTGTACTCTGTCTCCATCTCTGCTGTTTCCACAGCAAATTTCTGGAAGGAAAGGATACATTCTCCTACACATGCCTCCTGACAGCCCCACATCAGGATTCCTCATGCTGTGGGCTGACAGAAACCCTGTGTTGGTCCCTACAGATATGCGTGAGAGGACCAAATGTGTTCAAAGGTTACTTGAAAGATCCAGACAGGACAAAGGAAGCCCTGGACAGCGACGGCTGGCTGCACACTGGGGACATTGGGAAGTGGCTGCCGGTGCGTAAGTTTCCAGCCACCGCATGCTCACGGTGGGAGGGTGTATAATCCAACTCACTTCTGAGGCAAAATTCTTCTCCATATCTTCCCTGATAATTAGCCATTTAGGAACTGGGGGGGGGGGGGTGGGATAAGGCGGTTCTTCCTTATCTTGCCCCCAGAGCTTTCTTGTCTGTCCATCCTTCTGATAAAGGTGATAGAGATCTTTACTGGAGGGCACAGCTGGAGTTTAAGACCACTCCCTACTTTATCCCTTTCTGTGTTGAGATTTGTCAGTGCTGTGGAATCTGACCGGTGAGGTACAAGGGGCCGGAAGCTCATAGCTCTGGGAGGTCTGAGAAAGGCAGGGCCTAGGGACCCACAGACATTGACACCTCACTGAGAGGTGGTACTGAACAGTGGGAAAAGTTGGAGCCAGGTGGAAGGGTGTCTGAGTTCTTTTGGCTCTGCCAGCAGTTGCTCTGAGATTGAAGCCCAAAGCCTCACCCCTCTCCGGGGCTCCTTATTGACTTTCTTGTGGAGTAAGAGAAGAAAGCTACGTGATATTCTTTGGCTGCAGCCCCCGACTTTTAACCAGACCTGGTTATTGTGCCTCACTCTGTCATTTGTAAAATGGGGGCTAATAACACTGATTACCTCTATGGTGGTTTTGAGGAATAAAAGAAGTTATACCTGTAAAGCGGTTGTAACAATGCCTGGCACACAGGATATGCTTAGATTAAAAACTATGACCAGAAAATGGCTTTGTTGCTGGAACCGAGAGCCCCTGGCCTGATACAGCCCACCTCAGGAATGTCCCCTGTGTCTTTGTGAAGTTGCTAAGGTTTAGGGGTAGATGCTGTAAAATGTAGTGTTTCTCAGGCATGTGAATGGTGCTGAACTGTCTGGTGGCCCTGTAGGCTGGTGAGGTGATTCGCCCCGGCCTTGAATCTGTGTCCTTCCCTGAGAAGCCCTTTCTCATAGTAGACACAGATGCACCCCCAGTGTGTGCCCAGGGCCAGGGACTCTGCTCAGGAAAGAGATGCCAATATGGTATATAATGTGATGGGCATAAGTGAAGGGCCACGCTCACCTGGGGAGAGGCAGGGGCTGATGGGCGCCTATGGAAGTCTCAGGATGTGAGTCCTGTTCCAAGGAGAGAGGAGAGGGTGGAGAGGATGTTCAGGGCAGGAGTGATAGCACATGCTAAGTAGAGAGACATGAGAGGTATGAGGTAGGCAGTTCTCCCTGAGGCCCCCTAGGTGTGGAGGGGAGAGGCTGGGGAAGCAACAGGGCCTGCAGGCTGGCAGAGCGTGCATCATTCCCTCCGCTGAGGAAGCCTAGGCTCAGAGCCCCTCACTTGCACAGGCCCTGTCCAAGCCCCAGCACTTCATTTTATATTATTTTTTCTTAAAGAGGGAGGGCCTCAAAATTGGTAAAAGCTTGAAGTTCCACAGAACCTTGAATCTAGTACTGATTCCCTGTAAGTTGGATGCAACCACCCACCTTGCAGGATATTAGGAGAAGCAAGTAAAGTAATTCATGTGGAGACCTAGAGCTGTGTATGGAGCCCAGGACAGTGGACAGGTGGTCTGTAGGTGTCCATTTTTTAAAATTATTAATGTTTTGAAAGAGTATTAGGTAGCTTAAGGACAAGGTACAAACTTCTGATCCAGAAAGACCTAATTCAAATCCTGGTTCCCCTGCGTCCTAGCTGTGTGGCTTTTAGAAATCAACCAAATTCTCTAATCCTCATTTTCCTCATCTGTGGAATGGAGGTGATGATGCCCCACTCAGGGGGTACCATGAGGGTCAAAGAAGCCAGTTATAGAAAGCACCTAAGGTCCAGTCCGGGTTTTGAATGAAACAGGGCCTGCTCGTTTTTCTTTTCTGGAAACTTTGCTCTCCTTTGGCCAATTAAACAGATGGAGGAGGGACAGAGGATATGCAGAAATCCAGTCAGGAAGGTGACAACTCTACATTCCATCTGGTCTGTCAGGGAGGAGTCCCCTGGGACCTCTGCCAAGGTCTGCTGTTTGCTGGGGGATGGAGAGGCCACTCTGGGAGCAGAGGCAGTAGCTGGGCAGAAAGGCCTAAGCATCATTCAAGGGAGTGAATTTGAAGATGGTGGTGAGGAAAGAGGCAGTTTGGGTGAGAGGGGAAGGTAGGCAGGCCTTCTGAGGAGGAGGACACCTGGTTGCTGGGCATGAGGGTGGCAGGTATGAGAGTGGGGAGTGGGAAGTGGGGTAAGTGCTAAGGGGAAAGGACAGTGGGCACTCAGCATCTAGCAGATCTCTAGAGCCATCAACCCGTGGTTCATGGTTTGTGGTGGCCCTCTCTAGCCACAAGGGGGCTGTGTAATGGCAGAGGCCTCAGGCGGAGGCCCAGATCCAGTAGGGTTTGCAGGGGGGATAGGGCAGGGGTGAGGCACTATGGCACTGATGAGTGAGGGGTTTAGATTCAAGAATGCTATCTTTTCCTGAAGCGGTTTGTCCAACTCCACAGGCAGGGACTCTTAAAGTTATTGATCGGAAGAAGCACATATTTAAGCTTGCTCAGGGAGAGTATGTGGCGCCTGAGAAGATTGAGAACATCTATATCCGGAGTGAGCCTGTGGCACAAATCTATGTCCACGGGGACAGCTTAAAGGTGAGTCTCCCGTGCTTCAGCCCTCTCACGTATACTGGGCCTGCTGAAAAATCTGGAGTTATTTGGGAATAACTTCCTGAGTATTTGGTATTTGGCTGTTGTGGTAAACATGGATTTCCAATCAGACACTGGTATTCTGCATATTAGATTGTGAGAGAAAATTCCTTTTGAAGGAGAAATCTCACTTGTAGAGTTTGATAAAATGTGATTAGGTGAAAAATTTGCTTGAAGTAGTGGTAATGAACATTCCCACTGCTTTTAACTTAGGCTCCACCTACTTCCAAGAGGGATATTGAGATAAGATGCTAAAGCCAGATTCAGGGTTTCTTCTGCTCTTCAATCTTAAAAATGCAGATGAGGTCTACAGATAAATAGATACAGTATTATAAATAACGGTACTGTTGATAATATAGCTCTCCCTCTCTGTATATATGGCTAATATATTAGGCTAATATGTTAACATAGTTAGGATTAAATTATTAGAGAGGATTTATGTTTATTCTGCTTTCAACATCATTTAGACTTGAAGTCAGAAAGATTACTGTGAATATATTTTGTGCTGTCATTGGATTCATTAGGCAAATATTATTAATTTATTTTAAAGAAAATCCTTTAAAAGCTTAAAATGGAGTTCTTCATGAATGGGTGCCATATTAATAAAACAATTTCAAAATGATTTGGGAAACCTTGAGAAATATATGTGTTTGGGTTCATAGAATTGTTTGACTGACATCTTAAAGGTGTACTCATGGGATTGGCATGAGAATTAAACTTTACCAATTCTTAATATCCTTAAGTTTACCCTTTATTAATTCTTGTTAACAAAGTTAAGGAAATATATCGGAAAATAAACAGTCAAGAATGTGTGCTATATTGGTGGAAATGTTTCATAACATAAGCATATACTTATTTTTAGAAGAAAGTGGAATCTGAGAATACCAGGAGATTATTTTTAATGCTGGACCACAAATAACCACTTTGAAATCTTTTGTCTTGACTGTGTTTTCCTTTGGTTGGGATTGCAGGCCTTTTTGGTGGGTATTGTTGTGCCAGACCCTGAAGTCATGCCCTCTTGGGCCCAGAAGAGAGGAATTGAAGGGTCATACGCAGAGCTCTGTGCAAATAAGGTCTGTACCTTGGTTGCTGGACCTCCCGATGCTACTGGGTAATGGGAAGGCAGAAACACAGTAGACCAGTGGAATTTGAACCTATAGGGACATTTCTAACTTTATTTTATAAGTGGTAGAAATCTTAAACCAGAGGTTCGTCTTTTTGTTACTGTGGTTGGAGGAATGCAGATTTCTTCTTAGAAAGTTTGATAGACTATTGAACTATTGGAGGAAGACGTCACAGAAAGCTTGTCCAGACCTGCTGTCCGGCAGCTCGAAGTTGGGTCCAGAGAGGGAGGTGGCTGACCCAAGGCCACACAGCTGACACCGCTGGTTAGAGTATTGTCAGGTGTGGGTATAGGCCTTCTGACTCACTGGCCTTGCTCTTTCCAAATGTGAGGTGGCTTTTGTATGTACTGGACTCAGACAGTCGTGGAGTTGACAAAAAAGAAATAGACTCCCTTCTTCCTGCTTAGAGCTTTCACCATTGCCATCTGCCCGAAACTTCTCAGGCACGGGTAGAGTCCTCTGGAAGAGATTGCTGTTCTAGCTCAACACCACCTCGTCCAGGCACATGGTCCATGTTCAGCAGCACCCATGGTCCTGAGCACTCTCACTGAATCCTGGGCCCTTCTTTCTGGGAGAGACAGGGTTCCTGGGACTCACCGAGCTGACCAGAGAACCACTTTAAAAAATGGAGTGGTCCCTTAGCCTCTTCCTGGTCACTCCTTTGGTCATGCCTGGCAGTTGCTTGCCTGATGAGAGGTGGTGACTGTGTGCTCCCTGGGAGTGTCAGCCCCAGGAGAGGGGCAGAGGTGGGGGTTGGCATAACCACCAGTCGTACTTTGCTGAAGACTCGCTGTTTCCTCTACCTCCATTTTGAAATGTGTTTTTGCCTTGTCATTTTTTTCTCTATGGTCCAATTCAGGAGCTGAAAAAAGCCATTTTGGAAGATATGGTGAGGTTAGGAAAACAGAGTGGACTCCATTCGTTCGAACAGGTAAATATTACCTTCCCCATACTTGTTACAACCCTTCATGCAGTGCTGAAAATTAAACTCAGCCATGGTGACCCTGACCTAGATTCTCCACGCCCATATGCTGCTGCCCTCGGACAGGCTGCGTACTGACAAGACCCCTGAAGGCCTGTTCCAAGCCAACTTGTAGCAGCCTTCGTTCTGCGCTAAAACAGGTCGTATGTCAAGTGAGACCGTGCTTGCTGTCCTCATAATCACAGACGTTCCTAACGCTGAAATATTACCTTGCTGTCACACAGCAGAGCATGTGTGCACATGGTTGGCCTGTCTCCAGCCTGCCTGCAGTACTCAAGACCAGAGTCCTCTCTTATTTTTATTTTTATGGGGACTATCTTCTTGGCTGCAGCAGGCAAGCTGACTTGCTAGGACATCGGAAAGATCATGTTCCTCGGGCCAGTGATCTCTCTGCCCCGCGTGTCTACCACAAAGAGGAAGAAACACAGAATGTGTTAGGAGATGACACAGCAAGTGGTCCTCTCAGGCCCTTTCTCTTTGCAAGTTTGGGGTTCTTACTGTAACTGAGTTCAGAAGCGCCCTTGATCCTACTTATCTACACCATTTATACATCCTCTTTAGTCAAAAATTCAAAAAGAAAAATTATTCAAATAGAGAAATAGACACACTCTGATTTTTAAAAAAATTTCCTGCCTGTCTTTAACATAATCATTTGTAATAAAATTGTGTTTCTCCAATAGGGCTTCCAAATACAGTGTTAGTGTTAGGGATCTGCAGGGTTTATGAGAATTTTAAATTTTGTATGTTTATTTTGATGATAACCTAAAAACATTTTTAAACCAGTTTCAAACGTAAAAACTCTTATAGCAGGTATTTATGATTAGAAACCTCATCCACAGAGTCAGACTTTAATTTCTTAAGTTTCAAACTGATGGAATCTAAACACAGTTTCAGAATTATTTTCCTTGAAATAGATCTTTATATGAATCTAGTTTGAGAAACAGGGCTTTACCCTCATCTCTCAGCATCTAAGGCAAAAAAAAAAAAAAAAAAAAAAAAAAAAAAGGCTTGGGTGAATTAAATCTTCATTTTAAAAAATTACAAAGTCAGAGGGATTCAGTCAAGTTATATTTCTCTTTCTGAATGAAAGTTCATTTCTGACATCATTATTTAAATTTCTAAATTTGCTAGAACTGATTTCATTGCCCTTCCATTAATGGTTTCTGTGTGACTGGATCACATGATGACGTAGAGCAGGGAACACAAATGAGTGGTCCAAGACCCCTTTGTTCTGGACCTGCGTCTTCCTCTGAATGGGGAGCTACAGGGGCTCTGAGGGCATTGCTTTAAGCTGATTGGTTCCTGCCACTACCTTGCTATTCCCGAGGCTGGCACGCCCCCTGCTGGGTTTGGGCGGCATGACCTGCCCCAGCACATGGAGAATCTTAGCATTTGGATGCTAAGCAAAAGACCATCCATCACCTCTAAATATTATGTTGAAAGGGGACCTTTGGTGAAGTTTCAGGTGTTAACCACTGCTCAGATTAGACCCTTACTGAGAGGAGAGGTATTCTTTTTTTTTTTTTTTTTAAGATTTTATTTATTTATTTGACAGAGAGATCAGAAGTAGGCAGAGAGGCAGGCAGAGAGAGAGAAGCAGCAGGCTCCCTGCTGAGCAGAGCCTAATGCAGGGCTCCATCCCAGGACCCTGAGATCATGATCTGAGCCGAAGGCAGAGGCTTAACCCACTGAGCCACCCAGGCACCCTGAGAAGAGAGGTATTCTTGTCTTCCTCTACCACTTAAGTAGTTTCTGCTCTTTTTTTTTTTTAAGATTTTATTTATTTATTTGACAGACAGAGATCACAAGTAGGCAGAGAGGCAGGCAGAGAGAGAGGGGGGAGGAAGCAGGCTCCCTGCAGAGGAGGGAGCCCGATGTATGGCTCGACCCCAGGACCCTGGGATCATGACCTAAGCCGAAGGCAGAGACTTTAACCCACTGAGCCACCCAGGCACCCCTAGTTTCTGCTCTTAATCTGCCTTCACCGTGGTAACCTCAAATACAGGGAAGTCATGTGGAAATCCCAAAGACCTGAGCTTTATCACCAAGGGTGTCACCACTTCATTTTCTCTGTTCTCCTTTTCCTTTTTGTTGGTCTGTGCATCCTCTACCAATAAGCAGCGCATGCCCTCAGCTGACCACTGGAGAGTGAAAACCTGGCCTCCTGCCTGAGGATGGTGTGCTCCCACTTGTGCTCCAGAGATCAATATAAATCATTTAAGTTAACCCACAGTCCACTGTCAGCTTGTCCTTTTCCCTTTTCCTCAAAAATGAGTCATCAGTTAAGGCTTAATACTAGTTTTTTTGAAAACCACACAAACACAAATAGATATACAAGCCTACAAGGCTTAAATCATTCACCAAAAGCTTTAAGAGTTCAGGCTCACTGGGCAGGGTTGATCTGAATTAACATTTGAATTAGATAAAAAATTAATGTAATTTAATTTCCAGAAACAGACAACTTCTTAGAATGAGGCCAATCATTACTTCTTTATGGAGATCTTTGGAAGATATATTTTAAGGAATAGATAGGAAGCATTTAAAATCACTCTATCGATAATTAAAATGTTTAGGTACCCAGGAAGTTTTTGAGCATACTTAGCCATGATTTAACCATTTTCTTGACATTTATATGCCTTATTAGTTTGTGGAGACAATAACAAGTGAACTTTGACACTTGATAGATTTTTCATATTCTGATGTGAAACTCTCACCAAAATATATTATTGTGTTTCCTGTCACTAAACTGAATGCTTACCTAACCAATTTGCCTTTAAATCAGAAATGAAAAAAAAAAAAAGAAAGACATGAATAGAGCATTTGCCTAATTACAGTGGGTTTTGTTTTTACTTTATCTCTTCAGTCCGAAATTATTCACTCCAAGCAACATTAGGGTTTGATTCAGTAATACCATTGAAAATTTAAAATACCATGTTTCTTCAGAATTATGAAAAGTTTTGTGCTGTAATGAGTTAGCATAAATTGACACTTTTGAGGTATTTTAACTCAATACAATATATAAAAGTTACAGTATTTCTAAACTAAAAAAAAAAAAAACCCTTTGGAATCACTTTTCAGTGGCAAGAGTGTAGTTTCAGAAAGGAAGCTAACATTATTAGCATTTCCTTCCTTAACAAAAATTTTGCTTATTGGGGCGCCTGGATGGCTCAGTCAGTTGAGCAGCTGACTCTTGATTTTGGCCCAAGTCATGATCTCAGGGTCCTGGGATCAAGCCCTGCACTCAGCAGGAGTCTGGCTGGGGTTCTCTCCCTCTCCCTGTGTTCCTTCCCCCACTCATGTGTGTATGCATGCGCACACACTCTATCAAATAAATTGATAAATCTTAAAAAATTGCTTTGCTTATTACAAATTAGAAAACGAGGGCGCCTGGGTGGCTCAGTGGGTTAAGCCGCTGCCTTCGGCTCAGGTCATGATCTCAGGGTCCTGGGATCGAGGCCCGCATCGGGCTCTCTGCTCAGCAGGGAGCCTGCTTCCCTCTCTCTCTTTCTCTGCCTGCCTCTCCATCTGCTTGTGATCTCTCTCTGTCAAATAAATAAATAAAATCTTTAAAAAAAAACAAAAAACAAATTAGAAAACGAGTTTCAGGGGCGCCTGGGTGGCTCAGTGGGTTAAGCCGCTGCCTTCGGCTCAGGTCATGATCTCAGGGTCCTGGGATTGAGCCCCGCATCGGGCTCTCTGCTCAGCAGGGAGCCTGCTTCCTCCTCTCTCTCTACCTGCCTCTCTGCCTGCTTGTGATCTCTCTCTGTCAAAAAAAAAAAAAAAAAAATCTTTAAAAAAAATTAAAAAAAAAGAAAACGAGTTTCACATTGTGTTAGGCCCGAAGGGAGAATAAAGATTCTCATTCCTTTTTTTTCCCCACATATCGATAGTTTGGTTTTATTAGAAAATACGTAATTATAGAAAATGAAAATTGGTTTTAACATTGGTTTCCTTCTTTAAAAAAAACAACTAAGTTTGGGAAGTTTGGGACCTACAGTTGAGCTCAGTGTTAGTTAAAGTACTGGTTTGATCCATTTTTTTCCCCTACTTACTGACTGGACTTTTATTCACTCAGGCAGTTTGTATAGGTATTTTCTTTCTTTCTTTTTTTTTTTAAATTAACACATAATGTATTATTTGCTTCAGGAGTACAGGTCTGTGAATCGTCAGTCTTACACAATTCACAGCACTCACCGTAGCACATACCTTCTCCAATGTCCATCATCCAGCCACCCCATCCCTCCCCCTCTACCCCCAGCAACCCTCAGTTTGTTTCCTGAGATTAAGAGTCTCTTATGGTTTGTCTGCCTCCCCTGTCCCATCTTGTTTCATTTTCTTCCCTCCCTGCCTCCCATGACTCCCCCGCCCTGCCTCTCAAATTCCTCATATCAGAGAGTGTATAGGTATTTTCATGGAAGAATTCAAACAGACCCAGAGCTGTAGGTCAGCCCGATACAGGGCCCGGCAGCCAGGCCGCAGAGCCACTCTCAGCCACTCACTAAGGGAGTTAAAGGCGCCCTATGCCTTGGCTTCCTGCAAGGCGGTATTTAGTGCTACTCCCTGTCTGCAAGCAGAAACTATTTTGTAATGAGCCACACTGAACTGCTGATGCCCCCGTCAGCCCTTAGGCTTGCTGTGACATCTACCTGCTGGTTCAGTCCTTTGTTCCTGAGATCATAATGTTTTCTTTTCTAGTCTACTGAGCATCTAAATAGCATTCCATAGCTCTCCCTATGAAATTCATCTTCCCTGTACTTTATCGTTTGTAGCTTCTGTGTGTCACTGCTAGATTTTCAAAGGTGCTCACCCCAAGCCCTGCACTGAACATACACTCTAGTTCCAATTTCATCGTGTTCTCCACAGGCTGTGAGGGGCTCAGATGAGCTGAAACCCAGGCTGCAGATATTGTATTTTGGCTTCTGCTTCTCCTTTTAAAATTACATTATTAATTTCATGTACAAAAGAAGGTTGGCTTTTGCACTTACCAGAAGTCTTTATGTGGTACCATTTTTATCAGAAGAGAACTTTAGGGGAAAAAAAAGTTAAGGAAATTAGCACTATTTTCAGCTTTTCATTTTATGACCTTATGTAAACATGAGATAATAAATTAATTTGCAGAATCTAAGATTAAGTTTGACTCAGATTGTGTTCATGTCTTCTTCAGGCTAATTACTTTTATTGTCAAGTGGTGATTTCCAAACTTCTTTAAGCACCAGAGCTTAGATGGAATCTTATCTGAAAAGTCGAGCTTGCACCAAACATTGGAGCAGCGCTGCCCTGGTGGGGTTGGGGCTGGAACCAGAACCTCTCTCCCCCTGCTCCCCAACCCAAGCACCTCACTTCATCCCTCCTCTACCCCACCTCCACACACCTCTGCTTCTCACCAACCTCACCATTCACTTAGCATAATGTCCTAAGTGTCCCGCCCCCACTTATATATACCTGCCTCCCCCACCACAGCACCCCCAGCAGGGGCCTCCGCAGAACCCCCTGCTTTTCAGTGCACTCTGTCTGAAAATATCTCCCTTGGGACCTGTTTCCAGTGAATTTTGGGTCCTCTAGAATGGTTAATGTTTAATAAAGAAAATTTTTGAAAAATATATTCCAAAAATGGCAGCCTATTCCTTACTAAATCCTTGCTTATTTGAACCTCAAGAACAGTGAGGGAGTTTCCAAGCAAGACATTTTTTACAAGAACCTTACCTAATTTTGAAACATTTGACAATGCCCCTTTTAGCTAAGAACCTCAGATTTCCATCTATTTATATCAGATATCCAAGCAGAAATCCTTTGTAAGTAAAGTTGAGGCAGCTAACTATAATGCTAGCTCTGGTTTTAGCCTAATGTTCTCTCTTCACCTCTCCCCTACACACTCGAATCCTTAAAATGCTGTTTTTTCTGTAGCAAAAGTGAATCCTTCATTTGGACAAATGTCTAAGAGACAAAGTGAGTCTGATTTATTAATGTATGCTCATTTGAAAGCTTTCACATTTTTAAATTACAAGCATGGGTTTAAAAATTTGTTAGAATTTTAAGAATTGGTTAGGATTTTTCCTTGTGGACTTTTAGGAAGTTGGGAATATAGCTAGCTGTTTTAGGGATCTTCTTTGTATATTGATTTTTTGATCTGAATAATGCCCAGTTTTCAGAGCAAAGAATTCTTGGCCATCTCAAAAGGCCCACCTCCCAGGACACAAGACTGTTAACATCAGAGGTTTTGAAGACAATCACTGACATGCTGAACATTTTGCAACTAATTTGCATACACTAATTTTTTTTCTCATTTTTTTATTGTGGTAATATGCATATAACATAAAATTTACCTCTTACCCATTTTTAAGTGTACAGTCTAGTAGCATTAGATGTGTTTGTAATGTTGTGCAATCATCACCACCCTCCATCACCATAAGTCTTCTCATCTTGTAAATGTGAAACTCCATCCCCATTAAACAATAACTCCCAGCCCCCCACCCCACCCCCAGCCTCTGGCAACCACCAGTTTACTCTCTGTCTCTATGATTTTGTTTACTCTAAGTACTTCATATCAGTAGAATCATGCCATATCTTTTTGTGACTGGCTTATTTCACTTAGCATAATGTCCTCAAGCTTCATCCATGTTGTAGCACATGTCAGAACTTCCTTCCCTTTTACAGCAAGTAATATTCCACTGTATGTATATAAGCACATTTTGCTTATCCATCTGTCAGTGGACATTTGATTGCTTCCATGGCTTGACTACTATGAAACATGTTGCTATGAACATGATTGTACAAGTATCTTTTCTCCAGATCTTGCTTTCGGTTCTTTTGGCTATCAACCCAGAAGTGCAATTGTTGGGTCATGTGGTAGTTCTATTTTTAATTTTTTGAGGAACTGCTGTATTGTTTTCCACAGTGACTGCACCACTTTACGTTCCTGCCAACAGTGCCCAAGGGTTTAGCTTTCTCCACATCCTCACCAACGCTTGTTGTTTTCTGTTTTTTTGGATAATAGTCATCCTAAATATGTGTGAGGTGGTACAAATGTTGATTTTTGAAATAAGTCATTTCCTGATTGTTTCCATTGATTTTATGAACAGTTCTTCTATGACAGTAGCATCTGACAGAGTGACCTCTCATTCTTGTCCTCCTGGTGTTTGTAACCCACACTCCAGTACCTTTCTACTCATCAAGTCACTCCTCTATCTCAAGCCCAGGCTGTTGCTCTGTCCTGCATACTGATACTAATATATCCAGTAGTAACCACTTGGTTGTCTCAGAATCATTTCAGACTTTAACACAAATACTTGATCTTCCCTCCTCCAAAGAATCTTCCTGCTCCTCCAGTTTTTCTTCTCAAACAGAAACCTAGAGCCATTCTTAATATCTCTCTTTCTCTACCACTTACCCAAGCAAATTATAAGTCCTATCCTTTCTATCCCCCAATCTATTTCTATCTCCAGAGCCAACTTTTAGAGTCCAGGTCACCCTCGGTCTTGTCTCTTGGCTGGTCTTGCCATTTCCACTTTAACCTCACTTCAGTCCATCCTTAGCACAGCGGTTTTTCCAAAGAGCCATTCTGTCTCTCACTGCTTAAGAATTATTGAAAGAATTATGTCCAAACTCTCTGCTTTGGCATCTTAATCCTTTATAACTTACCCCAGGGTATCTCTCCAGCCCCAAATAGCTTTATTCTCCAACGGTACCATATGCTTCAGTCTACACATAGAGTGCTCCAAATGTGCTTTGGCACATATTACTTCTACCTAGAGCACCCTCCTCTCCTTGGGCCATCTAGCAACCACTGCTCCTTCCCCTTGCTGTCTTCATTGGGCTAAAGCTGACTTTATCCTTCAAGGTCCACTCTGGCATCTCTTTTCAATGAACCCTCCCCAAGCCTGGGATGGGTGCTGTATCAGAACTGCATTCAGCTCTAACAGAAAAGCCACAATGTCTTAAACACTTGGATGTGTTTTGTGTTTTTTCTCGCATAAAAAGTGCAATGATAGGCAGTCCAAGGAAGGTACAGGTCCTCAAAGACCTAGGCTCTGCTGGTCTTTCCACTCTCCATTCTTAGTATGTTGGCTTATCACAAGGTGGCCACTACAACTTTGGACATTGTCCATATTCAAAGAAGGAAAAAAAGAGAGTGGGTGGAGATAGCTATGTCTGAACCTTTTACTACAAAAGCAAAAACTTTTCCCTTCTCACTAGCCAAAAATAGATCTCATGACTGTCCCCTAGCTGCAGTGGCTGGGAAACCAGGAAAGGTGATTTGTCATGGTTGGCATAGAACATTTTGGCCCCAAACCAAATCAAGGTTTTATCAGCATGGAAGAAGTCAGGACTGGGTATTGTGAAAGCAACTGATTCTGCCTGAGAATGGTGACCTTCTCTGTGCTTGTCCCTGTAGTAGCAATATAATACTGTCACTACAAAGTAATATAGCAGCATCTATCATTAGATTATAAATTGATGTGGGCAGGGACCGTGTCCTGTTATTCTTTGTATCCCTAATGCCTGACATATACCTGATACAAAGGAGTTGCTCAATAAATATCAATTACACAAAACAACAGATGAATGTATATGTGTATTTAACACATTTTGAGTTAATTTTCCAAGTGTCTGTGACAGTTGACTATTAAACAATGCAAATTTGAACTGAAGGGGTCACTTAGACATGGCTTTTTTCCCTTCCAATAAAATCAGTATAGTACTGTAAATATATTTTCTCTTCCTTATGATGTTCTTTTCTTCCTTAAGATTTTCTTTCTAACATTTTCTTTTCTCTAGCTTGCTTTATTATAAGAATACAGTATATCATACATATAACAAACAAATTATGTATTAATCAACTAGTTATGTTATCAGTAAAGCATCCAGTCAACTGTTGGCTATTAATAGTTAAGTTCTGGGGGAGTCAAAATTTACGCACAAATTTTCACTTGCTCCGTACAACTCCATTGTTGTTCAAAGGTCACCTGTACATACCTAGGGAGTAGTTAGGATTTGCTGCACTTCTTACTGCTGCTACCTAGACTTTTCTGCCAGAAGACTCTGAAAAAGGTTTGTTGTTTCAGTTTCAAAATTGCATTTTGGACTTTGAATAATACACATGTAAAGACAAATGACATTTATGTTTAGCAAATGGTATTTGTAGTCACATTGTGATTTTTATTTTTCTGTGACTTTTATTTTTCAGAACTGTAATAGAAATTGTTATTAAAATGTCTATTGCAACAATTCATAACCCTGTTTGCTATTTAATGATCCGGGTCTATTATCTCAACAAAATCATTTAATTTAGACCCAGCTGTTAAGACACAATTTCTTGGAGGCAGTATCACTCAAGGATTAAACTCAAGCCCAGATCATAAGATTCTCAAGGGATTGTCAATGAATGACCTTTTCAGATGGAGCCTCATGTGGGAGGAGTCTGCCCAGGCCCTCCTAGTTAATTTCTATCTCTGGTCCTCATTTCAGCATTTTGCAAAGGTACTTTGCATGAGGGGGCCTAAGATCTGTCTCATAGAAATAGGAAGTGTGCACTGCTATGCCTGATCCCTTCATGCCTCCTCCCAGTAGCTGTGATAAAAGCCATGGCAGGACCTTTTTTTTTTTTTTTTTTTTAAACATAGACTCATCATGTCCTACCAAGATTTTATATTCCTCTCATGAATTGCAGTACCATCTATATATCCATCCAGATCAGAACCCCGGGAGTCCTGGAGGCTGCCCTCCCTCTTTACTACCTCTTGCCCACTGAATGGTTCTTAGAACTGCTTACTGGGTCTGTCTGTGCCACTGCTCTAAGTATAGGTAGGTCCTTATCTTGTCTCCCATGGATTGGCCAGATTCTTCCGGTTGGTTTCCCTGTATCTTTTTTTTTTTTTTTTAAGATTTTATTTATTTATTTGACAGACAGAGATCACAAGTAGGCAGAGAGGCAGGCAGAGAGGAGGAAGCAGGCTCCCCGCTGAGCAGAGAGCCTGATGTGGGGCTAGATCCCAGGACACTGAGATCATGACCTGAGCTGAAGGTAGAGGCTTTAACCCACTAAGTCACCCAGGCGCCCCAGTTTCCCTGTATCTTATTGTAATGTTTTCAAAAACAGTTCTCACATTTCACATTTCTCTTGGACAGATCTTTCTAAAATGTGTATCTTTCTGAAATGTGTATTCAGCCATGTCACTGCCCTGTATAAGAACTTTCAGTGCCTTCTCACTGACTCCAGACTAAAATTGGAGCTCCTCTGTCAACGGTCACATCACGACCACTTCAGCTCTATCCCTTATCCCCTTTCCCTCCTACTTCATGTAACTACAACCAGAAACCCCTTGGATTTCCTTTCTC
The DNA here is from genome assembly GCF_902655055.1 of Lutra lutra. Classification (NCBI taxonomy): domain Eukaryota; kingdom Metazoa; phylum Chordata; class Mammalia; order Carnivora; family Mustelidae; genus Lutra; species Lutra lutra. The sequence goes on along the minus strand of NC_062282.1, from coordinate 71,280,305 downwards.
ACTCCCATAGCTTTGTTCTTGTGGTTGCCTCCGCCTAGAATGCCCTATACCACCCACCTCTCCCCCCTTTGCTGGTTAACTCTTACTCATTCTTTAACACTCACTGAATTTGGGAAGGCTTCCCCACTGCTCCTTCTTCTCCCCTACCATAACTGTGTTCGGCACCTGTCACTCTATGCGTACCTCACTGATCACTGTTCTATGCCTGCTCTGCTGGGTGCTAGTAGGCACCCCCTGTGGGCAAGGGCACTCATGAGTCTTCTCTGCATCCTCAGTGCCTGGCACAGAAAAAGCAGCCGGTTCATTTCTGTCAACTGGTTAAATGAAGAAATAGGAAGGGGAAAAGTTGGCTTGCAGACATGTTAAATAGGCTGAAATGTTTATTTAACATAATTTTGACTTTTAAGTGAGCACAGTGTATCTGTATCAATATATCCTTATATGTGTGTTTACTTTGATCATGTGTGCTATAAATGCTATGTTGTATTCCTGATAAAGACATATTCTGCATTTGGTTTTTAGGTTAAAGCCATTTACATCCACTCTGACATGTTCTCAGTTCAGAATGGCTTGCTGACACCAACACTAAAGGCTAAGAGACCTGAGCTGAGAGAGTACTTCAAAAAACAAATAGAAGAGCTTTACTCAATCTCCATGTGAAGTTCCAGGAAAGTTCTTCTCAGTATAATGGACTGTGTAGCAATACTGTAGTTACTCTTGAAAGTAATGAATCAGAATGATGCAGCTGAAAATGAATAAGCACGTGAGCTTATGATTGAGCCTTTTCCTGTCCCAAGAGGTCTTTAACAATATTTTCTCTATCATCACTGAGTACACTTTATTTTTATTAAAATGATATTGTAACAAGCTGCTAAAAATATCACAGATGGCAATGTAAAAATCAAGACTTTTCTCAAGGACTGTGTACCACTAAAAGTAATATATTCTCAATGTTCACAGAACTATTAAACATAAAGGAAAAACATAACTGATATACTGTACTTAATTATTTGTGGAAGAGTAACCAGATAGTAACCAGATACAGCAAATTTCTAGACAATGTGGACTACCTCATTCAATAACTGATTGTCAAAATCACAGTTAAATCAGACTTAAAACATTAAAACTATGTGTACAGAATCATGCTAAAACAAAACAATGCACATTCTGCATAACTTCACAGTCTTTATACATGACAATTCTTATTGATGTAATCAAGTTTTCCCTCTCATTTTTACTTTTATTCATGAAAAATGCAAATTCAGATATTCTTGAAACAAATGTTATATTTATATAACATTTTACAAAGATCTTTCAATACATTTTCTCATTAAACTCATTAATATTTCAGGAACTACCTAGGAAAAAAATGTACAAAGACTTCAAGGATAATATGTATATATCCATGGACTTCTTACAAGTGAATTCTAAAAGATCTCTGTTGACTGATTGCGCAATGAATGGACCTTTGGGGAAGACTTGGGAAAAGAAATCCAGAATTATTTCTCAGGATAGACAGCAATTAATGTCCCTATGTTCCTTGCTGGGTTCTTCAGGCCTTCCATTCTCAATATGTCCATGCCAGGCCTGGGAAACCCAATATGGCTATGATCCTGAACAAGGGGAGGAGGGAATGTTATTTCCAAAGAAAACAGGTTTCAACAACTTAATTTTGAAGAACTTCTTCAAAATACCCATAGAAGACTTTTAAGTCCATCATAGATAAATATCTCATAGGGCATAATTCCATTCATAAAATCCTTAAATGCTTCTAAGCTTAACCGTGGAAACCTCCTTTCTTGCATCATGTGTTTAGATACTTCTTGCACCTGAGTGCCGACAATCTCATATAATTAAAGCCAGCATGGATAGCAGTTAAGTTCCAAGCTACAGACTGTGCATCTGCTCAAGAAACCATCCCTAGGCAAGTGTTTTCTTCTGTAGAGACAGGACTCCACAAGAAGACATGGAGATGTAGTGCTCACAGTCCAGAAGTTCCTCTCTGCTGGAGCAAATCCAAGCTGTAAATAAATGCTATTGGTTAAAAAAAAAAAAAAAATGCATTATCGCACAGGCCTACTGGATGAATCTGTATCAGTGATTATAACATATTTCAGTCTTGGCAAAAGTGGATCACACCTTTATATGATGCATTTACCCAATTTTTACATATTCCTTTGGTAGATTTTTTTCTGTAGACCCTTTACTTACACTTACAAATCTGACTTTTAGTATATGAGCTAGTTCAATGCATACTGACTTTTCAAGGCAGTTCTGAAAAAACAAATTCTTAAAATGTCCAAGGCTACATCCATATAGCATTAATTTTTTATATTTAATATGTTCAACTAATTGAAAGAGAAAAATCATTACCTGAATTAGATAGTCATACTATTTTAAATAAGACAAGTAGCTTCACATCTGAAGAAAATGAAGCTGCTTCCCATTGTCTTTCCACTCAACCAAAATTTCATAGTTGTCTTTTGTTTCCAAAAGGATTTTTGACAATGTAACATAAGCAAATAATTTAAAACTTATACTGATTCTATTTATATCTCACTGTAGTTAGATATGATTGATTATGGACAGCTTAAGCATTTCTTCTTTTTCTCACTTTAAAGATCTTCATGTATCTTCTGGTCTTCCTGATTAATCTGTGTGAAAAGCATCACACTTGGGCCAATAAATAGGTTACAGCAGATGTGCTGAGAAAAGTAAACTTTTGGCGCTAAATATACTGCAGGTACATTTATCTATTCCTCTGTTTAATTCCACTTAATTTTTTAATAAAGGAGAAATGAAACAATACATGTTAATTGAAAAAAATCCCTCTTGTTTCAGATTTCCCAACTTAATGTTGGAAAATTTTGTATTTCTCTTTAACGAATATGGGAAAAGGCTATGTACTTAGGACGTTCACATTTGTAGTGGACATCAGATAGGATATAAATCTAGAAGTTTAACAGAGATCAATTACAGAAAACATATTCCTAAATGTTTGGCCTTTTATCAAGTTTCCATTCAAATGTAAATTAGTAACATAATTAGGAATATAAATTAGTAATTTTCACATTTTGCAAACTAATCCTGTATATAATTTAAAATAAGATATACACCAATTTTTTTTTCCTTTTGCCATGAAAGAGATCTTTATATTGCATAGTGATTCCCCTCCAGGCAGGAGAGAAACTGAGGTGTTGGTGTGGAGGCCTACTTCCACATTTAGGAATTCACAAACTCAAAAGTCCAAGCAATAAACATACCATGTCTCCCTCATATGTGCAAGTCAAAATTTCATTATAAATTTAAGTAAACCTGCAAGCATGAGAAAAAAATAGGACTTTGCATTGCAACTTTTATAGTCAGGTAATGTTTCAGCGACTTGAAGGTACCACTTAATTTGGCTGTATTACCCATCAGCGAACTGATCATCTTTTATTTTTTCTGCAGTAAAGAAAATGAATTATTCTCTATTTTCCAAATGTACAAAGCACAAAGGTGATATAGTTATTTAGAATACAAAATACTATGAAATGAATGTAAACAATGGAAAAATGTATTTTTTGCATGAAACAGACTACTTACAAACTTGCTTCATATCTCAGGAAAAAAAAAGAATGAATAATCGTATATAAAATTGATAAATTATATGTTGAATTAAGTTGCTGTATTTTCTTGCCTGTTTTTATTTTAAGGAAGCATAAACATGAAAAGAAAACAAACCTGATAGTCTGAATTTTTTTCTCAAGTATGCACACAGTCCTTTCTGTGATTCTAACTGCAGTGAGAATGAGATTAGCATTCAAGGAGGACAAAGCCCTAAAGGAGGAACTCTCCAGTGAGAACAATGAATGGTCATAACCCAGAGGCAATAGATAAATACCTGGAATACAAGCATTTCTAAACCTTGTCCCAAACTGAAAAGGTTCTGTTGAGGTGACAGTGGCTTTTAGACATTCATTTGACTGATTAATTTTCCTTGTTAAGTCACTTGCAACAATTGCATGGGGCAGGAGGAAATGGATATTTTTTGAAGAATTGCTTATTCTACTTTCAATTTTTAAAAATTGAGATTAAAAATTACTTTTTAAATATGCATAGAAGTATCTTAACTGTAATTATATTTTTAGTTGCTTTGTTATAATAGCATGCCTATCAAATATAAAATGCATTTATGAAAACTTTTGTAAAAAATAAAGATTTTTTTCATTTCTCAAAGCTGCTTATAATTACTATTTTATATATTTATATAACATAATTCCTGTAGTTAGCATATTAATAGTCATTGATAACTGTAAACATTGTATAGAGCTTTATCACACTAGTCAGGATACTCTGCATTCTTTTTAAGGATCCTCAGACTTCAGATTACAGTCCCCACCCAGAGACTCTCTCCTTTGCTTTGCACATTTCCTTTTACCAAATGTGTCCTGGATTTTTATGTGTCCTGAATTTAAATAATTTTTATACTTTTAAAAGAACAAATACCTGTATTCAAATTTTCCACTGTAATACATCTTAAACAACATTTCTACAATTTCTTTTACCCATATACAAACTAATGGTTACAATTTCTTACTGTGTGCCTCAGTTATGCAGATTCTGCCTTCTCTACAGATTTGCTATTGCCTACCCCTCCATTCTCAAAGCTGTTAGTATAGTTGGGGCCATTCTCATCTCTTGTGTGGAATATTACTGCTTTCTTTCTTTTTTTTTTTTAAGATTTTATTTATTTGACAAAGAGATCACAAGCAGGCAGAGAGGCTGGCAGAGAGAGGAAGGGAAGCAGGCTCCCTGCTGAGCAGAGAGCCCGATGCAATGCAGGGCTCCGGGACCCTGGGATCATGACCTTAGCTGAAGGCAGAGGCTTTAACCCACTGAGCCACCCAGGCGCCCCCATTACTGCTCTTTCTTAATTAGTCTTCCTGTTTCCACGCCAGCTTCCTTAAATTTCACCACCCACATTTCAGTCAGTGTGATCTTTCTAAATTGAAAATCTGGTCACACCACTCTGCTGATTAATATTCCTTTGATGACTTCCCATAGTTTCCAGGATAAAGTTCAGACTCCCTGTTCCAGCGCACAAGACCTAGCATCTCTTCTCTTGCCCTTCCCCCATAGGGCCTGGGCTCCAGTCACACTAGCTACTTTATGTAGTGTCCTAAAAGCTTCATGCTTTTCTGTGCCTCCATGTGGCACACAGAGTCCCCTTTTCATAGAATGCCATAGCCTTTAATCCCCCTGCTAACTTCCACCACGCAGCTCTTAAGACAGCTCAACTATTCTTTTATCTTAAAAGATTCCCTTTGCCCCACTCCCACTCCCACTGTGAGTTACCTCAAGTTGTAGCCCCAGTGCAGAAGGTCTGGTCCATAGCGGATGCTCAAGAAATATCCATTTAGGGGCACCTGGGTGGCTCAAGTTAGTTAATTGTCTGCCTTTGGCCCTGGTCATGATCTCAGGGTCCTGGGATCAAGCCCCATGTCGGGCTCCCTACTCAGCTGGGAGTCAGCTTCTCCCTCTCCTCCCTGCTTGTACTCTCTCTTGCGATCTCTGTCTCTCTCCCTGAAATAAATAAATCTTTTAAAAAATAAAATTAGAGACGCCTGGGTGGCTCAGTTGGTTGAGCAGCTGCCTTCGGCTCAGGTCACGGTCCCAGCGTCCTGGGATCGAGTCCCCATCGGGCTCCTTGCTCAGCGGGGAGCCTGCTGCTCCCTCTGCCTCTGCCTGCCTGTGCTCACTTTCTCGCTCTCCCTCTCTCTGACAAATAAATAAATAAATAATCTTTTTTAAAAAATTAAAAAATAAAATTAAAAAAGAAATATCCATTTATGAAAAATCCCCTTGGTTCTTTTTCATACATTCATGCATAATGTACATATGCATTAAGATAGCAATCCCTTGAGGATATGTTTCATCTATCACTGTGGTTTTGTTCATTCTTGTCAAGTAAAGAAAAATAAAAATAAACTGGTTGTCAGTTGCACCTTGAGACCTATGGATAGTACCACAAACAAAACTACTCAGTGGGTCGGTCACTCCATAAAAAATACAGAAAGATTTCCTCTGAGCTCCTGGGAATCCTAAAGCCACAGACAGACTATTTAAAAAACAAAAACAAAAACAAAAATATTTCTTCTGAAATCTCTTCAAAATTTGGAATTGTTTTCCCATGGAAGTTTGCCACTCCGTAACTGCTCCAAACCTAGTCAAACCCATAACATAACTGAACTGAAACAGAAAGCAGAATCCTGAGTCTAGATATGGAAGGAGTGCAAAGGGAAATGGGAGAAGTTCAGTTTAACACTCAAAGATGAATGCTTGCACTGGCATTTGTGTATTTGGGGTAGAATGGGGGAGACAGACAGATAATTGAATTGAGATGTGTCTGCCCTACCTCATCCTTTTGTATGGGACACATCTCCTTCCCTTTTATAGCCTGGTTCTGGGCGAAGCTTTAAAAAAACCAAGTCTGTCTGTAGTCTCTTTAATCCCCTTGCTGCCCAGGGCTTCAAACTCCCTTCCTTGCTCCTTCTACCCCCTGCCCAGCCATGTGTTAGGAAGAATGGGGTCATGACAAACACACTAGGCAAATGCCAGCAGACTCATGCCACCTATGCCAATCATCAGTCATAATGAGCCTCCCTAGGCTGTAGTTTACTCAGCTGCAGAATGAGGAGGCAACTAGATTATCTCCAAGGACCTCTTTTGGCTCAAGAAATCATTCGTAAGTTTATTTCCAGTTTTGAAACCCTATGTATTAACTCCTACGAATCTTTACTTGATGGCATTTCAGTAAATGCAGACCAGTGAGTGAGACAGACATCTATAGGGCCACCAAAGCACAGATCAGCTTTTGATTTAAGCTGCTTTCCTTTTTCATTGTTTCTTCCATTTCTAGGTATAGGGCATGGAAGAACCCAGACCTCCCACAGGTCATTTAAGAACTCCGAGTTTTTTTCACAACAGCCCCCAAAGGGAGAGAGGAGAGCCTGGAGTCCTGACTTGTAAACTAGAGACTGCCTGTCAGCATATTATGGATATAACTAAAGAAAGGAGGTTGAAATATGAGAATTGCTTTGTACTGCAAAAACACTATGAGATCCTAGACTGAAGGACACCTCTGTATCCCCAGGACCTACCACCGTGTCTAACACAGACTAAGGTGCTGAGTAAGTATTGATTCAGGGACTCAAAGCACTGTATCTAATTAGGTAAGACTACCCACCTTCTATTCTTGAAAGCTAAGTTTTAATGATTTCTTATATATTGAATCAACTGTCGTGACTTTCTATGAGCCTATTTTAAATTTTAAAAAATTCAGAGTGATTTCATTATGAAAATATTGTGGCTGTATGTGTGCTATAGTCACACATATACACTATTGGAGCATCACAAAAAAAGTCTGGACTTTTTGTAATTTTATCTCTACAAATGCATTTTTAATGTTGTGAAATGTCATTTTTAAAAATAGGAAGATGGTTACTGTGTGCACAATATGTTCATCAGATGCAGCCAGATGGTTCAACCACAGTGTAGGGAGAGAGGGAGGTCATTCCCACGTTCCTGCAATGATGCCCAGCAAACACGCCGAGCCCCAAGACAGCAGGAGGTAAGAAATTCTCTACCTTGACCATAAGGCTGCCCAGATGTCCAGAGTGGACAGGGGCTAAGGGATTCCACTATCCTTAAGAAGAAATATCCTGGAAACAAGATCTTCGAATGCTCAAATACCATGGCCCGGGGACTGAAGCTCATTGCTCAGGAGGATATTCTCTACTGGTTTAATGTACTTTTGTTCCCGTCTGATCTTCCCGCACTGAGTCAGGAGACGCCCCACCACCGCCCCGTCCCCTTCTACCCCCCACCCCCGCTAGATTCCCTATGTTCAGACCCCAACACTGTTATTACCAGGGCTTTAACGCAATGTTACAAGGAGACGGGCTGAGCCATCCGTAGCATCATGTGACAGGCTCATCACGCCAAGGAAAAAATGAAATGCAGAGGAGCAACCTCCTGGGCGACGAAAAGCCTTTTCCCCATAAGCTTACCTTCAGGCGAGAAACGGGTGAGTCTGTACCACCAGTCGGCAACCCTGCGGGCCCACTGCGAAATACCCCGACGTTACGCCCCCGGGGAGGCGGGGCCGTCTTCAGGGGGCGGAGCCTCCCCCTCGTTACTCCGCTTCCCAGAAGCTATCGCGCGGCTTGGTCAAGATAAAAAAGGGCGGCAGCGCCCTGCAGGCTCCAGTCAGTCAGGCGTTGGTGCTGTAGGCTTTTATCTCTTCGTCCCGCTCCTGTCGTTCTATTCCGCAGGCAGCTACGTTGCCTGGACGGTGGCTCACTCAGACTGTAGATTGTTTCCTCCGGAAGGCTAAGAGACAGGCTGTGAAGGGCCAAGAGGTCCCTGAGGCCTTGGTGGTGAGGTGGCAATGTGGTCACTACGGGTGTATACCCGCAAGAAGCGGGCGGGCCAGAGGCTCAACCTAACCCCGACGCTGGACCTAGGCCCCACCGCGAAAGTAGAGGCCCCCCCAGGTCCAGGCAGAAGGCACTCTGCGCACCGTAAGCCCCAGCTGACAAGGCCTGTGGAGAAGGGCCCAGGGTGGGCGAGCACAAGGGCGGGGGTGACTAGTCCTCAGCCCAGGGACACCCGAGGGCAGCAAGCCGGCTTCCAGGGCTTTGCCCTGAAATATGTCGTCCTCTCTTAGGCTTGAAAGGGAAAGCACATCGTTTGCAGAAGATCTCAGAGAAAGCAGAGTGCAGTGGGCAGGGAGTTAGCCGTTCTAGGCCACCGAGGTGCGTAAGCCACTAGTGCCAAACCTGTGCCCTCTGTCTCCTCAAAACTTTAGTCCTCCTTTTCTGCCTATATGCCCTCATTCTAAGTGTCAAGGAAGAAATGACTATAATACTATTTACTGTTTGGCTGCTGTTGGAACATAGACCCAGAAATTTGACTTTAGGAAGATTTTTATTTGAGAGAGAGGGAGAGAGACTCCCAAGCCGACTCCCTGGGAAGTACGGAGCCCCAGGAGTTTGATCTCAGGACCCAGGAGATCATGACCTCAGCCTAAATCTTCAGTGGAAGCTCAACTGACTGAGCCACCCAGGTGCCCCTGGAAATATTTATTTAAAAAAATTTTTTTTGAAGAGCAGTTTTGCCAACTTATCTAAAAGCAAGTGAGATAAAACCTTCAGGAAAGCATTTGTAGCGCCAGCGAATATTGGTACAATTAACCCACTGGAGTCTTTACTTTTTCCTAATGACGTCCAAATAGCCTTTAAGATTCTGAACAGTGTGAACTGTGAACAGAGAAGGGGAGAGCCAAGTCCAGACCATGCAAACTAATTGTGTTATTTGTTTGTTAGCAGTCAGTTAAGAGTTACAGGACAGAAAAGCCTGCAAGAAAATAGCACTAATAATGAAGAGCCCCCGGATGAGAAAGTTGCTCCATTGAGTGTATGTATACTTCTCTTACGGACCTTGGATATACTTAAAGCAGAGGCCAATGGTAACTGATGTGCCTTCAGATTAAAGTGTATTAAGAGTTTTGTTCAATAGAGACTGCATATCTTCCTAGCGTTTTTGTAAACATTGGTGTTTTCTCTTTAGACAGGGCCTTGAATTTCTAATTCTGGTGGAAGATTCATGGGCGTATCTTTTTTGTTTTTAATTTCTGTTGACACAGATTTGAGAAATGCCCATTACTCACTAATTTTCTATAAAACAGCTATCTGTAAGTTTTTCTTAGTAACTCCCTTATGTTTAGTAGCAGTTAAACCATTTTAAAGCCATTTTCATTCTCATTTGAATTTCCTTTGATGGCTAGTAACAGTGTTCATTACCATTAGAATATATAACTTCTTGATTTACTGTATTTAATATGGATTCTGTACAATATTTTAAGGATACGTAGTAATTTGGAGAGATACAGAATTTAAAAATTGCTTGTGACTCATTTACCATTAGCATTAAATAGTCATGTTCTAGAGCTTTAGCTTATATATCTCTCTAAAACATGTGTTTTGGGGGTGGGCAGTTTCAACAAATGGCACTTTTTTTTTTTTAACAAATGGCATTTTTTAAAAAGGCCTTTACTCTGGATTTTAAGTGTTAAGTGTTCCTTGTAGATGTTTCAGATTATGCAAAAAAAAAAAAAAGTGCTTAAAAAGTTCCCTCTAATTTTTATGTATTTCCTTACATTCCTTTTTCCGGTTTTTTTTTTTTTTACAATCTCTTTTTTCAATTTAGAAATTGTTATCTTACTGTATATTCCTCTAACACTAAATGGCCTTCAAAAATATGATTTTTAGTGTCTAAATAGTGCTTTGTCTTATAGATAAATATACTGTAATTTATATAACTATTTTCCGGTGGTTGGAGGATTGAGATTATTTCCCAGGTTTTACCATTTTAGGTATCAGTGGACGATGTACCACAGAAGTTTTTTGTGCACCTTAAAATTGTTATCCTAAGACAAATAACTTTGCAGTGGGTCAAGGGTTGGATCATGTTTAAAGTTTGATTCATGTTGGCCACTTGGCACCATTTTACCTGATACTTAAAAAGTACATATATTTTATTGAACATGACATCTGAAACTAATGATGTACCATATGTTGGCTAATTTAATTTAAATTTTTTAAAAAAGGAAAAAGGAAAAGAATGCATATATTTGATAGATGAAAAGTAGCATGTTATTTGATACTGCATTTCTCTGAATGCAGTATTTCTGAATGTAAAGTTTACACTTTTTTCCCTTCCTTTTATTATTTGTGGTTTTTTTGTGAAATGCTTATTGATATATATATTGAAGATAGTTACACTTTATACACACATAACAAATAGTTTTATTTTTTTTGTTTGCCTTTAATCATATTTCTGGTATTTTAACTTATCACTCTTTTCATTTATTTTGCTTTCATATTTAGAGAAAGAAAAGTCCTTCCAGCCTAGGGGATCAGAAAAATATTCACCTTTAATGTCTAGTTGCTGGTTTATCCAGTAGTTAGTCGACTAGTATATTGCTGACTCTGTAGATATGTCCGTGTTATTATATTTTAGTATTTATTTTTAGATTTAATATTAAGTATCAGATTACATCTGTGATCAGTAGCTGAAAGAATCTATTACATATGAAACTGATACACAATGTTGATACTAGTTTTTCATTTTCAAAATAACCAAACTAGTGTGATATAATATTATAATATGAAAATATTCAGTCTCATAATTTGTGCTATATCTTTAATTCTCGTTTCCCTTAGGAATCAGTGACTGATGACCTCCAGGTTGACTGTAGTTCATCCAATAGTGAGCTAGTATCAGGTAAGATTGTCACATGTGAACTCTCTCAGCTTTGTTTCTTACAAATAGAAGCATCCATTTGTATTTTTGCCTCATCTTCCCATTTCAGTGGAAGAAGTGTCTTTCTCCTAGGCCAAGGTGAATCCTATGTGTACAATGGACCTCATCCTCATCCTTCAAGCACACTCCAGCCAATTAAAATTGAGATAAATACTACAAAACAGATTGACTTGAGTGTAACTAATTGAGTTTATTTAGAAAGTTTAGGGAAGGATTCCATGAGGGAATAGTAATTGAATTGACTTAGGAAGAAAAGGAGAAATTAACTGTGCAAGGAGATGAGTTAAGAGCCATCCAGGCAGAGGGAACAGCATGTGCAAAGACCCTAATATGGCACTAAGCCTTGTGAGTTCTTGAACTGAAAGAAAGCCAGTGTGACTGTAGTACAGAAAGAAGGGGGGAATGCAGTAATAAGCCAAGGTTCAAGAGACAGAGGCCTTGCATAACATTGTAGGCCATGTCAAAGATTTTGGTGTTTGTATTTGTAGCAGCAAGAAGCCACCTAAGTCTTACTTAGGAAAATATATGATCACCTTGGCCGGGGTGTGGAAATAAGCAGAATGGATGCAAATAGATCAGGTAGGGGGTTATACAGTATTTTAGGGGGAAATGATGGCACTTTGTACTAAAAGATAACATTGGAAATGGAACAAAGTGGGCATAACTCATGACCATTTTAGGAAATGAAACTGACGGAGTTTGGCAAATGAAGAATGAAGTAGATGGAGGTATCAAAAATGACATCTGTTTCTGGTTTGCATAACTGGATATAAGGTGGTGCCATTTACTGAAAAAAAATCTTGTTTGAGGGAAGGTTCATAAATTATGTTTTTAATATAAGTTATGAGTACTTTTAAGATGATTAAGTAGAATGCCATATGAGCAGTTGGATACGGAGGGAAGCTGATAGAAAATTTGTGAGCCATCTACATATTCGTGTAATCAAAGTTATTTTAAAAAATAAGAAAGGATGCCATCAGCACACCAGAAATACTGAGGAATTCTTAAAAGCAGATGAGATCAGATTGCTGAATATTTGAAGAACAGAGAAAAACCACTGCCGTGGTAAGAACAGCTCTAGAGACATTTGAAACAGTTGGTCAATAAATGCAAAAAAAAAAAAAAAAAAAAAAACCAGAAAAATAACAGAAAGGACCCTGAAGGAATTGTCAAGGTGATGGATTAAACACTACATTATGTAACTATGTGGCCTGGTTCCTCTTCCTCATCCCTTTCTTACATTGGAAACATTGGCAGTTACAATGCTAGCTGCCAGGATAAACCATGGAAACTCTCCTAAGCAAAGAGAACTAAGGGTTTGTATTCTAAGTGTCAATTTTGAGGCTGGAATGAGAAGCAGAAGAGAGTCTGAAGTAACTGCAGAATGCCACAAAGATCACAGTGGGATAAAAAGGTGAAAGAAATAGATTATGCTTATGCTTATTAACCCCAGGGTACAGATGTAGTATCACTCTCTTAAGTGGAATTTCTTTTTTTTTTTTTTAAAGATTTTATTTATTTATTTGACAGACAGAGATCACAAGCAGGCAGAGAGGAAGGCAGAGAGAGAGAGGGAAGCAGGCTATCTGCCGAGCAGAGAGCCCGATGTGGGGCTCGATCCCAGGACCCTGGGATCATGACCTGAGCCGAAGGCAGAGGCTTTAACCCACTGAGCCACCCAGGCGCCCCATCTTTTTTTTTTTTTTCTAAGACATTTTATGTACTTATTTTAGAGAGCAGAGTGAACATGGCCATGTGAGAGAGAAGGAGCAGGAAGAGGGGCAGAAGCAGATTTCCTTCTGAGCAGGGAGCCCAGTATAGGGCTCTGTCCCAGGACTCTGGGATTATGAGCTGAGCTGATGGCAGACACTTATCCGACTGAACCACCCAGGCACCTCTGAAGTGGATATTCTTTTCTTTTCTTTTCCTTTCTTTTCTTTTTTTTTTTTTTTTTAAGATTTTATTTATTTATTTGACAGACAGAGATCACAAGTAGGCAGAGAGGCAGGCAGAGAGGAGAGGAGGAAGCAGGCTCCCCACAGAGCAGAGAGCTCCATCCCAGGACTCTGGGATCATGACCCGAGCCGAAGGGAGAGGCTTTAATCCACTGAGCCACCCAGGTGCCCCTGAAGTGGAATTTCTGATAATGGAGCTTTGTAGTGTGTACACTATCCGGACAATTAGGACAGTGCTCCATGTAACCTACAATACCCAGAAAATACAGGACATCACCATGCAGAACACAGGTTCTCAGAATGTCTCATCACTCATAAGTCTCCAGAAGTAGGCTGCTGTTTCAGAGTGTATATGCACTGCTATACAAGCAAAGATTTTCAAGTAGAGATATAAACAGACAACCAGGAGCAGCCAAACCTTTGAATAAAATCAGTGGCATGGAAGAGAGGCCACAAATTGAACAAACAGAGTAGCTTTAACAGCTGAGAAATAGCAAAAAACTTTAAATATCTCTTTGAAGACAAGAGGCCGGGGCACCTGGGTATCTCAGTGCGTTAAGCATCTGTCTTCAGCTCAGGTCATGATTCCAGCGTCCTGGGATGAAGCTCCACATCAGGCTCCTTGCTCTGTGGGGAGTCTGCTTCTCCCTCTGCCTATCCCCCTGCTCGTGTTCCCTCTCCCTTAAATAAATAAAGAACATATTGAAAAAAATAAAGACAAGAGACCACTGAATCCATAATATAACAGTCTGTTTTAACAAAAATTATAGTCCCTAGAAACTAAAAATATCATCAAATTTTAAAACTCAGAAAATGATCCGAATATTGAAATGAATTCAGCTCAAAATCAAATTAGCTGGCTAGAAAGTAGAACAGAGAAATATTTCCTAGAATATAGTACAAAAGAACATGGAAGGTGCTCAAAAAATGTATTTCTTTCCTTCTCTTCTCTTTTTATGTTTAACTTGTACTTGTTCTTCAAGGAAAAAAAAAAATCAGGTGCTGTCTCTACTGGGAACTCTCTTGACCCATCTTCTCTCTTCCTACATGATTTGTTCTTTCCTGGGAATTCTGTGGTACTCTTTGTATACTTCTGTTAGGACTCAAAACAGTAGCATTATTGCTTTTGTTACTTTTGGCGCTAAAGCCATTGAGAATAAGCCCTACATTTTATGTTCCTATCTCATGTTTGGGACCTTATATAATTGCAAATGCTTATTGAATGAGTTTTATACTCTGTTTAGAGAAAATAAAGTATTTAATCATAATTATTATTTTCTTAAATTGTAGTTTAAATACATAATATATGTCATTGGTTACTAGATTTATCAAGTTGATGGGTAAAAGATAGAAGGAAATAGAGACTAGACTGTCTCTAATTTGCAAACTGGTTGCATTCTAAGACATCATTGTCAACTGATATTTGAAACCTAGAATACTTTTTCCCATAATAAAATGTAAATGGTTAGGTTTTGAACAACTTACAGAATTCTATTTAATATATAAGTAACCATTTTAATTCTGTCTTGGAATGTAGTTAATTTTGCAACATGATGAAAATTAATTCAAGACTTTATATTTAGTATAGAAGATTGAACATAGACATTTACTTCTCCCTTTCCTGAGAGAGAAGGAAAAAATAATTGAGAGCTAGATGCCTAAAGTAAGGACAAATGAAGAAACAAACTGATCCAAGCTATAGTTTCAGGAATTAGAGGCATCACATATTCCTGAAGAAATGTGTACAGATAGTGTTGAAAATAGGAGGATTTTTAGAAATCTTTAAAAGTTATGGTTAAATGCTTTGCTCCCTTCCCTAACGGTGTGGTCAGACAATTACTCTTTTTCCTACCTTGGCAGTCCAGATACATTGAAGCACAGGATCTGGACTCAGGGATGCCATATTGAAAAGTAGTAGGGGTACAGGGAGGAGGGAAGGGAATTACCTAAAGTTTGTATACTTAGTGGTGTAACTTTTGGGCCCATTATCCCACCTTACCCCACTCGGGAAAATACTCCTCAAAAAAGACTGGAGGATTCTGCTTTTAGAATCTTCTCTGACCGGAAGGAGACCTATATTCTGGCAGTAATGACCTGGTCCCTATCTTAAAGAACCTTCTGTGAAGCCCACTAGTTCCTAAATCCCACTCATGGACCTAGAATTTCCAATTAATGTGTTAGAGCATTATTCCTGAACATTCAAGAATTAAAAGGCACTTAATGAAAGCATTTCAAATAAATGGTACCAAATGAAAAGAAGCTTGAGGGATACAGTGCAAAGTAAGGAAAAATTTTAAAAGCCATGGTTCATTATCCTCAGGACAATGAAAATATATATCCAAGATAAAAGTATGGACTACTATGAAAAGGAGCAGTTGGAAAACAAAAAGTATTCTTAAAAAATAAAAATACAAAACTAAAAATAAATACATTATTTTCATACAAATACAAAATACAAGCATAGTACAATTTTTTGTACAAATTTTATACAAACATTTACACAAATTTTGTATGGTTTTTTTATACAAATACAAAATTAAAAAGAAAACATTCTGGGCACCTGGGTGGCTCAGTCATTAAGTGTCTGCCTTTGGCTCAGGTCATGATCCCAGGGTCCTGGGATCAAGCCCCACATCAGGCTCCTTGCTCCGCAGGAGGCCTGCTTCTCCCTCGCCCACTCTCCCCTGCTTGTGTTCCCTCTCTTGCTGTGTCTCTCTCTGTCAAATAAATAAATTAAATCTTTAAAAAAAAGAAGAAGAAGGAAGAAAAAGAAAACATTCTGTGAAGGATTGGATGATGAATTTAAGGAAATATTCCAAAAGTTAAACTAACATCAGAAGATAAAAGATAAAAATAGTGGCAGTGGTGACACAATTCTGTGAGTATACTAAAAATCACTCAATTGTATACTTTAAAAGGTGGAGATTTATGGAATATAAATTTTATCACAATAAAACTGCTATTTTAAAAAGAAAAATAATGGGGCGCCTGGGTGGCTCAGTGGGTTAACCCGCTGCCTTCGGCTCAGGTCATGATCTCAGGGTCCTGGGATCGAGTCCTGCATTGGGCTCTCTGCTCAACAGGGAGCCCGCTTCCCTCTCTCTCTTTCTCTGCCTGCCTCTCTACCTACTTGTGATCTCTCTCTGTCAAATGAATAAATAAAATCTTTAAAAAAAAATGAGAAAATGAGTTCAGACCTTCTAACATCTGAAAAATAATAGTTCCAGACATTATAGAGTAAACAGAAAGGAAATTATGAACACATAAAGCTAGACATTTTTCTAGAATTAAGAGAGCTCATGAGTATATATAACAAAAGAGCCCACCAGCTGCCCATCACAATGAATGAATAAAGACTCATACCAAGCACAACACAATGTAACTTAAAGATCCTCAGGATAAAGAAAGAAATCCTTCAGTCTTCCAGGAAAAAAATTGTTGATTGCAAATAAGCAATGGAGAATATGAATGGCATTGAGTTTCTCAAGAGCAACTGCAATGCATTTAAAATTCTGAAGCATACAGATTTAGCAGAGATAGAATAGATGCCCAGGCAAAATTCGGTTCAGATTTCAAGACTGATGGTATTTCAAGACTGATGATGCCACCCATATAACCAAGAGGGTTAAGGAAAGGTTTGTCACTCACATAATGAGACTTTCTAGAGAGAAGTGCATCTTCCAAATAGGACTGAAAATGGCTTGAGAGAACAGGGAGAAGAAACAGTAGAAGGGGTGTTAAGTGAGGCAAGGATGGAGTTTCCCAGGCATGGTTTTAACTTGAAACCATTGCCAAAAGATGGAACATCAGGACTTTCTTATCAGCTTGCACAGATGTGGGGCAGAGATAGCACTGAGGTTTAAATTTGTCAAACATCAGAAAATGACATCAGTCATTTTAATGCATGAGTCTGGAATTCTGTACCCAGCCAAACAATTACTCAAGCATGAAGATAGTATAAGCAAATTTCTAGACAGGTCTTCCATCTTTTCTCATGAGATAAAGGAGATACTCCAACAAAACTAGAGAATAAATCAATAAAGAAGAAATCAAAGTATCCAGCAATCAGAGGCAATCTGATTGACTTTCTTAAGATTCAGAAAGAATTTCTTAGGATAATGGTAAAAGGGGAATTCCAAGAAGACACCTGTGCATCATGTCTAGAGGACAAGAGGTCTGAATTTGAGCAAGTGAATTGAGAGCTTCAATAGCAGTACTTCTTTAAAAAGGGGGGAGAGGAGAGAAAAAGAAGGAAAGAGGAGAAAGGGGGAATGAGGGTGGAAAAAAAGAAAAGAAAAAAGAGAAAGGAACTGATAGATAACTTGGAATTTTTAAAGTATTGAGAAGAGATGTATAATTTTGTAAATATTTGGGACAGAATAGTGATAGGTACTTAGAAAACTAATTTTAAAATTGAGTAATCAGTAATTGAAAAAAAAAACTTGTAGCAAAAGGATCTGTCTATAGCTCATAGTATATGGCTTGGGTATAAATATATTTGAGCAGGCATAATAATAGAATTTTTGAACACATTTTAATTTAGAAATATAAAGGGAGTGTTAGAAGAAAGAGCTAGTAGTTAAAAATAGTTGACTCTGGAGATTAGGGAATTATGGGGTGGTATGAGACAACAGATTGCTGTTTTGGTTACAAGCCTTATAGAACAAGTTGACTTAATAAAAGTGTATATATAGTATAAGCTGACATAAATATAACTTTAAGTGCATTTACATTTCTAACCTGTGACTCCAGAAACATCCTTCCACTGCTATAATCATGAATATTTATATATTCTTTTCTCTACCCAACTACCCAGATGGTGAGCATGGGGTTTTCCTAATTTCTAAGCCTGGCTTGAGTTCTGGGGTTTGATGGAAGGGATGGTTCTACTCTTGTGTGTGGTGTTCATGGAATTTTGAAAACTGGAAGGCAAGAGAGATGTAACAACATGTGAGAAGGGAAGGATGAAGACGGAGTGAGAAGACTAAGAAGCGAGGACAGGGACAAGATACTCTGGGGCACTTGGAGTAAGAGAAGCAAAAGATGATCAACCTACCTATGACATCTGATGTGGTGAAGAGATTAGATTGGGTCAATCAATTTAAGTGTTGAGTGGTGGTTAGAAGAGGGGGCCAGATTGGAAATAATTGTCAACTTTAAGGATGATGTTGGAGTGGAAGAGAAAGATGTGGTAAGGTCAATGTAGGAAGGACAGAGTTAGTTGTCTTAGGTAGGTAATGGATGAGGAGAGATGGGCTATAATTCAGTGCCCCCGCAGGAAAAATAAATTTATGAGAGTCATGCTCCCCTTTTATCCCGAACCCTCCCAACACCCTGCCAGTTTTTATTTAGTGTTAACATCTATCTTTTCAGTTGAAAGTGTCTAATAAATGCTGACTAGAGAAGACTACATTTTCCCTTTTTTTACTAAACCTGTTTCTTAAGTTTTGATATTAATTTCTTTCCCTTTCATTTATGTGAAAGTTCTTCACTGTAGTTCATTCTCACAGGGATAACTTTAAAGACTTCTTAGTCTGGAAGATTCTCTGTTCAAATATTTTGCCCCTTATTGAAAGGTTTGTTTTCTTATTATTAAGTCTTCAAAATTATTTATATTCTGGATTCCAATCTATTTGCAGTTGTTTTCTGTCAATCTGTGGCTTGTCTTTTTCTTTTAACAGTCTCTTTCAAAGAGAAGTTTTAAATTTATGAAGTTTAATGATCATTGCTATAGTTATTGTTAATAATAATAAGTATTGTTAATCTTAGTGTTATAAGAAATCTTTGCCTACCTCAGTGTCATGAAGATTTTCTCCTCTGCTTTTTTTTTCTAGAACCTTTGTATTTTTAGGATTTACATTTATGTCAATGACCCATTTTTTATCTGATGGAAGGTATGAATGCAAGTTTTTTGTTTTGTTTTCTTTTGCATATAGGTATGCAGTTCCTTCAAGATAATTTGTTTAAAACAGTGTCCTTTCTCCACTGAATTGCCTTTGCATCTTGGTAAAAAATCAGTTGCTTGTATAAGTTATTTCTGGGCTTTCTGTTGAATTCCTTTGATCTATTTATCTGTTTAAGCTCATTGTTTTTTAAATGGAATAACTAGAGTTACTTTTCCTTCTCAGCTAGTTAGTTTACAATTATGGGTTACTTATATGTAAAACTTGCATTTTGGAATCAAAAATCACAACTTAACTAAAGGAAGGGAAGAAATAAATTATGAAACTTGGTAAAGCAGTGGAAAAAGATTATAATAGTTTCTCTACATCAAAGCCAGAATTATTTTTTAAGATTGAAGTTAAAGTGGTGTGCAACAGTATGCCTTTTCAGTTGTTTGTATAAGTAATTTTACATTCTCTCTATATAATTGCATATATGTTTCTACAAATATGAATTCCTAGGATTCTGAGTCTATTTACTATTGAAACATTTTACCCTTTTCCTTTGTTTATTTTATAGGACTAACTTTGCAGCATGGTATTTCTAGTTCTCTTCTGAGCTATTCATTCACAGACTCTTTCACAGAACACAAGAGTTTTGGAGAGAGTTTAAGCAGTTTCTCATCGCCTGAACTCTTCAGAGGATCAGATTCTTTAGGTAAGAAAATACTCTCAACCTTAAGCTGACCCATATATAGAAATTGTTCCTTTGTTCACAAATAATATTCCTCTTGAGAAGGTATGCTTGTCTTCCTCAACTAAACCTCCTTCCCCAGTCCACTACTGCATTCCATGCTCGATCACATAGGACTATTCATTAAAAGCTACCAGACAAGGGGCACCTGGGTGGCTCAGTGGGTTAAGCCGCTGCCTTCGGCTCAGGTCAGATCTCAGGGTCCTGGGATCGAGTCCCATGTTGGGCTCTCTGCTCAGCAGGGAGCCTGCTTTTCTCTCTCTCTCTCTCTCTCTGCCTGCCTCTCTGTCTACTTGTGATCTCTCTCTGTCAAATCAATAAATAAAATCTTAAAAAAAAAAAAAAAGCTACCAGACAAGAAAAGGATGAAGATATTAGGGGAATGCCTCCGAAACAGGCCAGTTTGATCCATAGTATCCCAGAGAAGCTCACAATTTGGCTGCACCAGTACTTGTAAAAAGGTATGTCTGAAATGTGAAAGATGTGGTGACTACTTTCTTACTCAAATGGAACTTAGAGATTTATTCTTTGGGGTGTTTTGAAACAGAGGAACTTTGGCCTATAGGATACTAAGCACTGTTAAAAACAAGGATCTGTGATATTTTGAAATGTTGGTCCCAAACACTCATTCCCCTGTAGTAATATTATATATCCACATTGTTGCCATATCCTTGCAGTGGGTAGAGTGTACTCTCTCCCTCTTTGGCTCTGGAAAAGCAATGGAAATATGACTTGCTTTGGGCAGTAGGATATCAGTGAATGAAACATAAGCAGATCTTTGAAATATGCCTAAATGGGTGGACTTGTCCTCTTATACTTTTAACATTGTGAGAAGAATATATCTTAATTAGCTTCAGCTTCTCCTGTGGGGACCCCAGAATGAGAGGTATGGAACAGAACAGTCCCAGGCAATCTGTAGATTGCAGAGAGCTGCCCCAGCATATCAGCAGAAATGTAATCTGAAGCAGACCTGGTGAACCAATCTGTAGACATGGGAATAAGAAATAAATGCTTTCATTTTATGTCAATGAGATTTGAGGGTTATTTATTACATAGAAAAAGCCAACTGTTTCAGAGACTGTACAGAATGAAGTAGAGAGGAAATTAAATGAAGTGTACATTATGAATTGTTGTACCTTCTCACCTAATGCCTGTTCCCTCACCAACCCAACATTCCCTTTTTCTGTTCAGCTTCCAGAATACTAGCATCCAGACTTGAACATTTCAGGCAGGAGAATGGAAGATTCTTTCCTAACAAATCTGAGCAACCCTAAAGAAAATATCTAATGTTACTGACCTCAGTAGCCCTTCAGTGAAGCTGACAAGAACACCCTAAAATTAAGTCAACTTGTGACAAACCCCAACTAGGCCACAGAAATCCCAGTTAGCCTCTCACAGCCCTCTCTTAAATATGAGTAGAGAGCCAAGAATCACCAGACCTCTGAGGAAAGTTTCTAACATAAAACATAGAGATCAGAACAAAGGAAAATATGGAAATTATATCAGCAAAATGTTGGAATAAGAAGCCCTGGCTCCTCCTTCCCCCATGGACACACCAATTCAACTGTAATACATGGACTTATTCCTTTTGTGAGAAATCTAGAAGCTAGTCAAGGGACTCTTATACCCAAGGCATGTATGAGATCAGCCACATCAAAGCCAGTAGGAAAATTCAAGACACTCTCTCACCATAATCCCCAATCATAGCACATTGCCACACAATTGGCAGGAAACCACCAGGTCCCAGCTTCTCCCTGGGGAGGGAAAAAAAGGACTGAACTGTGTGTGAAATGTAAATTTTCTGGGAGCTTCCCAAAGGATTGGCTACTCTTGTGACTGTTTCAGAATGCTGCCTAAGGGAATGGCTTCTGTCTCATCTGTCTCAGAGTGCTGATGGGACCTGATATATTCTAGATGACTCTTGGCCACTAACAACAAATACATTGTGTGAGGAAAGCTTAAGAGACTCATGGAACACAATGAAACATACAATTTATACTTCATAGGGGTCCCAGAGGGAGAAGAGATGAGGGAGGGAAAGAAAGAAGGGAGAGATAAAAGAAAGAGAAGGAAGAGGGGGGAAAAGGGAGGCAGCGGGGGGTGAGGGGAGGAGAAAGAGAATGCAGGTAGAAGGAAGAAAAGGGAAAAAGAGCACATGCCAGAAAATTTATTTATAGAAATAATGGCTGCAAAATTCCCAAATCTGGGGAAGGAAATGCAGACCTAGGAGGCCCAGTGAATCTCAGAATAGGCAAATCAAAGAAATCCACACAGGAACTCATAATCAAATTATCAGAAGTGAAAGACAAAGAATTTTAAAAGCAGTAATACAAAAGCAAAATAGCTTGATATGTACATTAGACTATCGATGGATTTCTCAGCAGAAGCATTGGTGGCCGAACTGTACAGATACAGTTAAAGTGATGAAAGAAAAGAAACTGTCAACCAAGAATACTGTAACCAGCAACACTATCATGGAGTATTATTCAGCTATAAAAATAATTTTTTATTCTTTGCCATTTGCAAAGACATGGGTGGAGCTAGAGAGTATAAAGCTAAGTAAAATAGAGAAAGACAAACCATATGCTGTCACTCATATGTGGAATTTAAGAAACAAAAAGAGCAAAGGGGAAAAAAGAGAGAGATAAACCAAGAAACAAATTTTTTAAATAAGATTTTTTTATTTGAGAGAGAGAGATAGTGAGAGATAGAATACAAGCATTGGGGAGAGGGAGA
This sequence comes from Lutra lutra, assembly GCF_902655055.1. Lineage (NCBI taxonomy): Eukaryota > Metazoa > Chordata > Mammalia > Carnivora > Mustelidae > Lutra > Lutra lutra. The sequence goes on along the minus strand of NC_062282.1, from coordinate 71,257,611 downwards.
AGCAGGCTCCCCACTGAGCAGGGAGCCTGATGAGGGCATGATTGCAGGTCCCTGAAATCATGACTTGAACCAAAGGCAGATGCTTAACCAACTGAGCCATTCAGGTACCCCAGGAAGCAAACTTGTTTCTTTTTTTAAAAGATTTTATTTATTTATTTGAGAGAGAGAGAATGAGAGAGAGAGAGCACAAGAGGGGAGTGGTGGTCAGAGGGAGAAGCAGGTTCCCCGCCCAGCAGGGAGCCTGATGTGGGACTCCATTTCAGGACTCCAGGATCATGACCTGAGCTGAAGGCAGTTGTCCAACCAACTGATCCAACCGGGCGCCCAGGAAATAAACTCTTAACGGTAGAGAACAAACTGATGGTTACCGGGGCATGGGGGCAGCAGGAGGCCTGCTTCTCTCTCTCCTACTCCCCCTGCTTGTGTTCCCTCTCTCCCTGTGTCTCTCTGTCAAATGAATAAATAAAATCCTTAAAAAAAAAAAGTTGGGGCACCTGGGTGGCTCAGTGGGTTAAAGTCTCTGCCTTCAGCTCAGGTCATGATCCCAGGATCCTGGGATTGAGCCCTGCATCAGGCTCTGCTCTGTTCAGCAAGAAGCCTGCTTCCTCTCTCTTTGCCTGCCTCTGCCTACTTGTGATCTCTGCCTGTCAAATAAATAAATAAGTAAATAAATCTTTTTTAAAAAGTTAAAAGATATATATAATAATAAAAGTTATTAAAGTTATTAAAATAACTATAATAAGATGTGTTAATAGATACACACTATAAAAAGGTATAAATTATAACATCGGTAACAAAGTGTGTATGAAGGGAGAAATAAAAATATAGAGTTTTTTGGGGTGCTTGGATGGCTCAGTCAGCTAAAGCATCTGCCTTCAGCTCAGGTCATGATCCCAGGGTCCTGGGATCAAGCCCTTTGTCAGGCTCCCTGCTCAGCAGGAAGCCTGCCTCTCCTGCTCCCTCTGCCATTCCCCCTGCTTGTGCTCTCTCACTTTCTCTCTCTCTCTCAAATAAATAAATAAAATCTTTAAAAAAAATTTTTTTAAATGGAGATTTTGTATATGATTGAAGTTGCTAGAAGCTTAAAATAGATTGTTAAAACAAAATTTTATATAAGCACCATGGTAACACATAGAAAATACCTATAGAAGATACTCAAAAGATTGGGGTGCCTGGGTGGCACAGTTGGTTAAGCATCTGACTCAGGTTCAGCTCAGGTCATGATCTCAAGGTCCTGAGATCGAACCCCACATTGGGCTCTGCACTGAGCATGGAGTCTGTTTTCTCTGCCCCTCCCCACCTCACGCTCACTTTATCTTTCTCTCGAGTAAATAAATAAATATTTTTTAAAAAGAAGGTACACAAAAGAAAAATAGAAAGGAATAAAAGCATATCAGTATGAAAAAAATCAATGAAACAGAAAGGAAGATGGCAAGAGAGGTAAAGGGGCAAAAGAACTAAAACACAGAAGATAATTAACAAAATAGTAACAGTCTTTCCCAATCAGTAATTATCTTAAATGTAAATGGTTTAAATTCCCTAACCAAAAGACAAAGAGTGGGTGAATGGATTAAAAAAACCAAGGTCCAACTATATGCTTTCTACAAAAGACTCTTTTTACATTTCAGGACACACATGGTCTTAAAGTGGAGCAATGGGAAAAGATATTCTGTGCAAATGATAACCAAAAGAGAGCAGGAGTGGCTCTACTTATATCAGCTAAAACAGACTTTACATCAAAAACTATCACTAGAGACAAAGACATGATGTAATGATAAAAGGGTCAATTAATCTGGAACATATTATGATAATAAATAAATAGGCACTCAGCATCAGAGTACCTAACATAATCAACACTGATAGACCTAAAGGCATAAATGGACATTTATATGGTAATGGAGACTTCATTACTTCCACTTTAAATAATGAATAAAACATCTACACATAAATTCAACACTTTTTTAAAAAAAAGATTTTATGTATTTATTTGACAGAGATCACAAGTAGGCAGAGAGGCAGGCAGAGAGAGAAGAGGAAGCAGACTCCCTGCCAAGCAGAGAGCCCAATGTGGGGCTCGATCCCAGGACTCTGGGATCATGACCTGAGCTGAAGGCAGAGGCTTTAACCCACTGATCCACCCAGGCACCCCTAAATTCAACACTTTTTAATTTCAAAATGTATTACAAAATTACAGCAATTGAAAAACATGGTACTGGCAAATAGATAGACATATAGGTGAATGGAATGGAGAGCCCAGAAATGAATCCATGCTTATACAGTCTTCTTGATTTTAAATGAAGAGTGACAAGAATAAACAATGGGGAAAGAATAGTCTCTTCAATAAATTATGTTGGGAACACAGGACTTCCACATATGAAAGGATGAAATCAGGCCATTACCTTACATCATGTAGAAAAACCAACCCAAAATGCACTAAAGACTTAAACATAAGACCAGAAACTATAAAACTCCTAGAAGAAAACACACTGGTAAATCTAGATGATATTGATCTTGACAGTAATTTCTTAGATATAACACCAAAAGCACGGTCAACAAAACCTCAAATAGTCAAGTGGGACTACATAAAACTAAGAAGCTACACAGGAAAACAACAGAACAAAAAGACAACATACAAAAAGGGAGAAATGTTTGCAAACTACATATCTGATGAGATTGATATCTAAATCTGTAAGAAACTCCTGCAACTCAGTAGGAAAAAAACAACAAATAACCCAATTACATAATGGATGAAGGACTTGAATAGACATTTCCCCAAAGGGGACATACAAATGGCCAACAGGTGAAGGCTGGGTGGCTCAGTCATTTAAGTGTCTGCCCTTGGCTAGCTCATGATCCCAGGGTTCTAGAATTAAGTCCTGCACCATGCTCCTTGCTCCATGGGGAGTCTGCTTCTCCCTCTGGTTCCCCATAATTATGTTCTTTTTCTCTGACAAATAAATAAATAAAATCTTTTTTAAAAATTACTAAAACCAGGGCGCCTGGGTGGCTCAGTGGGTTAAGCCTCTGCCTTCGACTCAGGTCATGATCTCAGAGTCCTGGGATCGATTCCCACATTGGGCTCTGCTCTGCGGAGAGCCTGCTTCCTCCTCTCTCTCTCTGCCTGCCTCTCTGACTACTTGTGATCTCTCTGTCAAATAAATAAATAAATTCTTTAAAAAAAAATTACTAAAACCAAGCAAACAGATGGTCGACAGGTATATGAGAAGATGCTCAGCATCACTAATTTTCAGGGGTATGCTAATTAAAGCCACAATGAGATCTCACCTTACACCTGTTAGGATGATAGTGATGATGATAATAATAATAATAATAGTAAAGCAAGTGTTGATAAGAATATGGAGAAATGAGTACCCCTGTATGATGTTGTTGGGATTGTAAATGGTGTAGCTGCTATGAAAAACAGTGCGGAGGTTCCTCAAAAAATTAAAAACTACCATATGATCCACCAACCTACTTCTGGTTCTTTACTCAAAGTATATACATATGATGAAATAGTGTTCAGCCTTAATAAAGGGAAAGACTTCCAAATGCAACAACATGGATAAATTTTGAGAATGTCACACTTAGTGAAATAAATCAGTCACAGAAAGATAAGTACTATATCATTCTCTTTGCATGAGATATCTAAAATAGTCAAATTGATAGTAGAGAGTAGAATGTTGGTTGCCCAGAGCCTAGGATGAGATAGATATGGGAAGTTGCTATTCAACAGGTATTAGTGTCAGTTTAGTAAGATGAATAGGTTCTAGAGATCTCCTAAACAACAACACTGTGCTATATAGTTAAAAATACTCTATTGTAAACTTAAAAATTTGAGAGGGAAGATTCATGTTGAATGTTCCTGCCAGAATAGAACAAAAAATTAAAAAGTAAGAAAAGGAACCATGCAAAAATAGAAACACAAGGAGAAAAAAAATGTTAAAAAAATAGTCTAATTGACACAAACTGTATATTGTGTCCATTAAATAAAAGTAGGGTGCTATAAAAAGCAATATTCCAATAACAAATGCAGTAACAGTGAAAAACTTGGTAGAAGGATTAGAAGTTAGGGTTGAGGAGAGAAGAGTCAGGAGGAAAATAAAGAAAAAAGATTGCAGTTTAGAGGGAAAAAAATCAGAGGAAGAGTATATAAAATCTAATATCAAATAAAAGGAGTTATAGACAAAGATAATGGAAGAAACACAGGGAAGAAAATTATAAATGTTATAATTCAAGAGCTTTTCCTAGAGCTAAAGAGTATGATTTCTGTGTTAAAAGGGCCACAGTGTACCTAGCACAATAGATAAAAAAACACCAAGATAGAGCATTATGCAACTTCAGAACACTAGAGAATGGGATAAAAAGAATGGGTTTATAGAATTTGAAAGAGTTTGTGATTAAATCGATGAAAAATACAGAGAAAATTAAAAGAAAAAGACTTATTGACTCTGGGGAGTGGGGGGGAGAAATGGTTGTTATGGTATACCGCAAGAGTAAATAACATTTTTATAGCAGGTTATCATCATAATGTCTACACTGAATATTGATCTAACTACATATGCAATATAATGAATTGTGGGAATTGTGAGAGAGGTGGGGACAGGGACATAAGAGAGAATAACCTCATCCTTCCATAGCGGGAATTCAATGGAAAGCTTAAAATCAAGTGATACTAGTATGTTATTTAGTGATATGATATTTAATGAGACCTAGGTATAATTTACACATAAAATATTAAGAGGAACCTCCTGTGTATGCCATCTGTCCCTTAGGTCAATAATCTTTATGGGGCAAAAATCTATGAAAGAAAATAGGTTATAGCACTGAAATGGGCCAAAGATTATTTATTATCCTAATGCCATCAAGGCTTGCCTTTTTTATCTGTCTTATTCAAAATATTTAATTACCACAGCTTGGTATGGGGAACCTAAGCTGGTATGGGAACCTAAGTTGGGGCTCAGGGAAATAACCTACTATTTGTACGCTGTTCAAAGTTGTGTGCCATTTCCTCCTGCTGTTTTAGATTGGGAATGTCCCAAGTTGGAAGAACGTACACGATGCAAAAATTCCACTCTTCTGGATACCAGTACAGCAGTAGCAATAGAGAAGGTACCACAGTTTTCAAACCTCTCTGCAATTTTAGGTGAGTTTTCACATTCTTTTTTCTCATGTCACGGGGGAAACTCCCTCATCTATGTTGGAAAAAAAGTAATTTTTAAAAACTATTTATAAGCTAAATTCACTAATTAAGATTACCTTTGGCTACAAATAATATCTGACTAGTAGTAGCTTAAGCACATATGGATCTCCTTTTTTATAACTTTTATTTTGAACTAACTTTAGACTGCATAAAAGGTACAAAAATAGTACAGAGAGTTCCTATATATCTTTCACCCAGCTTTCCCTAATGCTGTCTTATATAACATTAGTACAATGATCAGAATCAGAAAATGAACAATGGCATAAAACTACTAATGAAGCTACAGACGTTATTCACATTTCACCAGTTTTTCCTCCAGTTTCTTTTCTTGTGTTTCAGGATCCAACATTGCATCTGGTTGTTATTTCTTCTTTAATCTACTATAGTCTGTGACAGTTTCTCAGTCTTTCTTTGTCTTTCATAGTCTTGATACTTTTGAAGATTTCTGTTCAGGTATTTTGTAGAACATCCCTCAAATGGAATTTGTCTAATATCTCCTCATGATTGGAATGAATTTATTCATTTTTTAAAAGAATGCTGCAGAAATGATGTTACACCCTTTTTAGTACATCATATGAAGTTCTTGGTGTCAGTATATTTTATTACTGGTGATACTAAATTTCGTCATTGGATTAACATAGTGTCTGTGGTTTCCTGCATGGTTAAGTTACTAGTTTACCTTTGTGTTAACAAATATATAGAAAAGATAGTTTGAGACCCTGTAAATTCTGTTTCTCCTCAAGTTTTCATTCACTGGCATTAGTAGTCATCAGAGGAGTTTGTGACGTTTATTACTCTGGTGTTCATGTAATGGTGATTTTCCATTTCACACTTTGCTGCTACATTTACTAATTGGAATTCTACTGTAAAAGAACTATCTCTTTTCTGCCACTATTTATTCAGTTGTTTATGTCAGTATGAAGTCATGAATATTTATTTTATGTGTCCAAGTCCAATACTTTCATTATTTATTTACGTATACATAGAATTCTAGTATACACATAAAGAAGTTTCAGAAATGTTAATCCAGATCCCTTTGAGAAACACACTAACTAAATAGATTATAGCATTTTTGTACAGTTCTGTTTATTACTATTACTCTTGTTATTACTATTACAAATTAAAATAATGTTTTCCAAAGCTATATATACAGATTAGTTCTTTTCTTCCCTTCCCCTTGCAGTATAGTTAGTATTCACTTGGAATATACTTAGATTGATTTGTTAGTGTTGGATTCAGTTTTTCATTCCCCATCCTATTTGTTGTTTGTTTGTTTCTTTATTCAGAGAGAAGGGGCTATGTGAAGGTGTGTGAAACATTGTTGTGGTTCTGAGAGTCAAAGCTGTAAGAAATATGTATATTCTCAGAAAATATCACTTCCTCCTTCCTGCTACTCTGATCCAATTCCCCTCTTCTTTCTACACCTTTCCCATCCAACCATTATAAGTAACTAGTCTCTTTAGTTTATGGTTTATCCTTCTTATATTTCTTTTGTATGTATTTTCTTACATCTTCTTCTTTCTTGCATGGAGCTTAGCATACATATAGATATACTTTTTATTTTGTTTTTTTCCATCCACATAATAGTAGATACTAGAAATCACTGCAGATCTTATAGAGATCTTCCTCATTTTTTTTTTTTTGATAGCTACATACTCCACTGTATGGATGCACTTTTGTTTATTTAACCGCTCTTTTATGAATAGGGTGTGCAGGGGGTTTTTCCCCCAATATTTTGCCACTACAAATAATGTGTTAATGAATAAATTTATTATATATATCTTTCATATCATTGATGGAATATCTTCAAGGTAGATTCTCAGAATTAGGATGACTGAGTCAAAAGGTAAGTGGATTTATAGTTTTGTTGAATATTGCCAAATTTTCCTCCAGAAAGATTAAACCTGTTTGCATTTCCACCAGCAAAGTATTACAGTGCTTGTTTCCTCATATCCTCACCAACAAAATATATTGTCATATTTTAAAATTTTTAAATTTTTCTACCCTAATAGGTGAGAAATGATATCTCAGTGTTATTTTAATCTGTTTTATTATCTGTGAGTTTAACATTTTCATATGTTTGAGAGCCATTTTTGTTTTCTGTGTGTGTGTGTGTGTGTGTGTGTGTGTGTGAATTTTCCTTTCATGCTTTTTCCCCATTTTTCATCTTTACCTTCCCTCTCTAGGTTCATTAGATATTAAGTATATTAGCCTTTTCCTAAAGGCTCCAATCAAAAGACATAGGGTGACAGAATGGATTAAATGAACAAAACCAATCTATATGCTACCTGTAAGATTCATCTCAGACCTAAAGACATATACAGACTGAAAATGAAGGGATAGAAAAACATTTACCATGCACATGTAAATAAAAAAAGGCCAGGGCAGCAACACTTTAATCAGACAAAATAATCTTTAAAACAAAGACTGTAACAAGAGACAAAGAAAGGCATTACATAATGATAAAGGGATAAATCCAGTGAGAGAATATAACAGTTGTAAATATTTACATATCCAATATTGAAGCACCTAAGTACATAAAGCATATATTAATGGACATAAAGATAGTAGTACAATAATACTATGGGACTTTAACAACCCATTTAAATCAATGGATAGATCATCCAGACAGAAAATCAATAAGGAAATGGTGTCTTTGAATGACACATTACACCAGATGAACATAACAGATACATACAAAACATTTCATCCAAACAAGAGAATATATATATTCTTTTCAAGCGTTCATGGAATATTCTTGGGAACAGATTGCATATTAGGCCAGAAAGCAAGTCTTAGTAAATTTAAGAAGGTTGAAATCATACTAGGTGTCTTTCCTGACCACAACAATATAAAACTAGATATGATTCACAAGAAAAAAACTGGGAAATAAACCCCCAAAACATGTGGAGACTAGACAGTATAATATAAAACAACCAGTGAGTCAACAAAGAAATCAAAGGGGAAATCAATTATATAGAGACACAAGAAAATGAAAACATAACGGTTCCAAACCTTTAAGACAAGCAGTTCTAAGAGTGAAATATAAAGTGGTAGAGGTCTACCTGGAGAAACAAGAAAAAGCTCAAATAAATTGTCTAATCTTAATCCCAAAGTAACTAGAAAAAGAACAAACAAAGCCCAAGATGAGTAGAAAGAAGGAAAAAATAAAGTTCAGAGCAGAAATAAATGTTATAGAGACTAAAACAAAAACAAAAAACAATAGAACAGATCAATGAATGCAGGAGCTTGTTCTTTGAAAAGAAACAAAATTGATAAGCCCTCAGCCAGATGCATCAAGAAAAAAAGAGAAAACGCCCAAATAAATACAACCAGAAATGAAGGAGAAGTAATAACTGACTCTAGAAATATAAAAGATGATAAGAGAATAATATGAAAAATTATCTCCCAAAATTGGACACTATAGAAGAAATGGGTGAATTACTAGTAACACACAATCTTCCAAACTGAATCAGGAAGAAGTAGAAAATCTTAACAGACCAGTTACTAGTAACAAAATTGAATCAGTACTTAAAAAACTACCAAAACAGGGGCGCCTGGGTGGCTCAGTGGGTTAAGCCGCTGCCTTCGGCTCAGGTCATGATCTCAGAGTCCTGGGATCGAGCCCCGCATCGGGCTCTCTGCTCAGCAAGGAGCCTGCTTCCTCCTCTCTCTCTGCCTGCCTCTCTGCCTGCTTGTGATCTCTCTGTCAAATAAATAAATAAAATCTTTAAAAAAAAAAAAAACTTTTAAAAAAACTACCAAAACATAAAAGTCAGGGACCAGATGGATTCACAGGTGACTTCTACCCAGCATTTAAAAAAGAGTTAATACTTATTCTTCCCAAACTTTTCCAAAAAAAAATAGAAGAGGAAGGAAAGCTTCTAAATTCATTCCACAAGGCCAGTATTACGATGATAACAAACCAGACAAATATGCACACACAGAAAGGAAGGGAGGAAGGAGGAAGAAAGGAAGGAAGGAGAGAGGGAGACAGAAAGAAAGATAGTTATAGGTCAAAATTCTGAATGAACATAATTGCAAAAAATCCTCAGTAAAATACTAGCAAACCACATCCAACAATACATTAAAAAGATCATTCACTGCTATCAAGTGGGATTTATTATGGGGATGCAAGGATGGAAGTATTTGCAAATCAATTAACATGATATACCACATCATATGATTATCTCAGTACATGCAGAAAAATCATTTAACAAAATTTTACATCTATTCATGTTAAAAAAACTTCCCACAAAGTGGTTTTAGAGGGAACACACTTCAACATAATAAGGCCATCTATGAAAAAAAGCCACAGTTGATATCATACTTAATGGTGAAAAACTGACAACTTTTCCTAGATCAGGAACAAGATAAGGATGTCCTTTCGTTCTACTTTTCTGCTACTACAGCATAGTGTTAGACATCCTAGCTAAAGCAATCAAACAAGAAAAAGAGTTAAACTGTCATTTGCAGATGACATGATACTATAGATAGAAGACCCTAAAGACTTTACCAAAAAACTATTAGAACTAATAAATAAACTCAATAAAGTTTAAGGATACAAAATTAATACCCAGAAATTGGTAACAGTTCTATACACTGATAGTGAAGTAGCTGAAAGAGAAATTAAGAAAACAACTCCATTTATAATTGCCCAAAAAAGAATAAAATACCTAGGAATAAACTTAAGCAAGGAGGTGAAAGACATGTACTCTGAAGATTATGGAACATTGATGAAAAACACTGAAGAGAACACAAACAAATGGGAAGATATTCCATGCTCATGGATTAGAAGAATTAATATTTTTTAAATGTCCATACTTCCAAAAACAATCTAAAGAGTTAATGCAATCCCTATCAAAATACCAATAGCATTTTTCACAGAACTAGAACAAATAATCCTAAAATTTGTGTGGAACTACAAAAGACCCCAAATGGCCAAGGCAATATTGAGAAAGAACGAAACTAGAGGTGTTGTACTTCCAGTGTTCAAGATATACTACAAAACTGTAGTCAAAACAGCATGGTTCTGGCACAAAAACAGACACATAGATCAATGGAACAAAACAGAGAGCCTAGAAATAAAACCATGCTTATATGGGCAGTTAATCTGTGACAGAGGAGACAAGAATATACAATGAAGAAAATGCTTCTTCAATATATGCTGCTGGGAAAACTGGACAGCTATGTGCAAAAGAATGAAAATGGGCAACTTTCTTACATCATACACAAAATAAACTCAAAATGGATTAAAAACCTACATATGAGACCTGAAACCATAAAAATCCTAGGAGAGAATACAGGCAGTACTTTCTTTTATATCAGCCATAGCACTATTTTTCTAGATATGTCTCCTGAGGCATGGGAAACAAAAGGAAAAATAAACTATTGGGACCACATTAAAAAGCTTTTGTACAATGAAGGGAACCATCAATCAAACAAAAAGGCAACCTAATGAATGGGAGAAGCTATTTGCAGATGATATATCTAATAAGGGGTTAATATCCAAAATATATAAAGAACTTCTACTATTCAACACCAAAAAACCAAACAATCCAATTTAAAAAAATGGGCATGGTGGGGCACCTGGGTGGCTCAGTGTGTTAAGCCTTTGCCTTTGATTCAGGTCATGATCTCAGAGTCCTGGGATCAAACCCAGCATCAGGCTCTCTGCTCAGTAGGGAGCCTGCTTCCCCCTCTCTACCTGCCTCTCTGCCTACTTGTGATCTCTCTCTCTGTCAAATAAATAAATAAAATCTTTTTTTAAAAAAATGGGCAGGGTACCTGGATAGACGTGTTTCCAAAGACATACAGATGACCAACAGACAAATGAAAAGATGCTACACATCACTAATCATCAGGAAAATACAAGTCAAAACCACATATCTGGCAGAATGGCTAAAATAAAAAGACAAGAAAAAACAATTGTTGGTGAGGATGTGGAGAAAAAGCAATGCTTCTAAATACGAATCAAAACCACAATGAGATAACACCTCATACCAGAAAGAATGGCTAAAATTAGCAATTCAGGAAACAACAGATGTTGGTGAGGATGCAGAGAGAGGGGAACCCTCAAGATACAAACAGTGATTCAAAGGGGCACATACATCCCGATGTTTATAGCAGCAAGGTCTACAAAGCCAAACTGTTGAAAGAGCCCAGATGTCCATTGACAAATGAATGAATAAAGAAAGGTCACACACACACACACACACACACACACACACACACACACAGAGGAATATTACTCGGCCATCAAAAAGAATGAAATCTTGCTATTTACAGTGACATGGATGAAACTAGAGGGTATTATGCTAATCAAAACAGTCAGAGAAAGATAAATACCATATGTTTTCACTCATATGTGGAATTTAAGAAACAAAACCTACGAACATAGGGGAAGGGAAGGAAAAAGAAAATAAGAGGAAAACAGAGGGAGAGGCAAATCGTAAGAGAATTTTAACTAAAGGAAACAAACTGAGAGTTGCTGGAGGGTAGATGGGTGGGAAGATAGGGTAATTGGGTGATGGGCAATAAGGAGGGGACTTGAAGTAATGAGTACTGGGTATTGTATGTAAATGATGAATCACTAAATTCTACCTTTGAAACTAAGATTACAGTATGTATTATATTGAATTGAAAAACAAATTTTTTAAAAAATATCTTATTTGAGAGAGAGAGAGCACATGAGGACAGGCATGGGGAAGGGAGAGAGGGAGAAGCAGGCTATCCACTGAGTAGGGAACCCAACTTGGGACTCAATCCCAGGACCCCAGGATCATGACTGAAGCTGAAGTCAGATGTCTAATGGGTGCCCATTAAATACAAAATTATTTTTAAAAAAAGAACTCTTATCCACTTTTGGTGGGAATGTGAGTTGGTACATCTACTGTGGAAAACAGTGTGGATTTTCCTCAAAAAACAGAAGTAGCATATGATCCAATATTTCCACTAGTGGGTATTTACTCAAAGAAAACAAAACCACTAATCTGAAAAGATTACATGCTCCCCTATGTTTTGCAGCATTATTTGCAATAACCAAGATATGGAAGCAATCCAAGTATACATAGATGGACAAATGGATAAGAAAGATATGGTGTGTGTGTGTACACACACATACATGAATATTATGCAGCCATAAAAAAGTTTGAGCTCTTGCCTTTGCAACAACATGAATGGACCTAGCAGGTATTATGTTAAGCAAAAATAAGTGAGACTGAGAAAGACAAATACCATATGATTTCACATGTGTGGAATCTAAAAAACAAATCAAATTGAGAAACAAAAAAACAGGGGCACCTGGCTGGCTCATTTGGAAGAACATGCGACTCTTGATCTCAGAGTTGTGAGTTCAAGCACCATGTTGGATATAGAGATTACTTAAATAAGTAAAAGTTAAAAGAATTAAAAAAAACAAACAAACAAAACAGAATCAGATATATAAACACAGACAACAAACTAATGGTTCCCAGAGGGAAAAGGAATGGGGTATAGGCAAAATGGGAGTAGGAAAGGAAGAGGAGTAGGAAACACAGGCTTTTAGTTATGGAATGAATAAGTCAAGAGTATTGTAATAGCATCCTGTGGTGACAAACGGTAGCTACACTTGTGGTGAGCATAATATAATGTACAGAGAAGTTAAATCCCTATGTTGTACACATAAAACTAATGTAATGTGTGTTACCTATACTCAAGAAAAAATTTTAAAGAATATTAGCCTTTTGTCTTTGGTATATATTATGAATATTTTCCCCAGTTTGTCAGTTGTCTTTTTGTGTATGTTATTTTTTGTCATGCAAAAAAATGTTTATTTATATTGGATTTACTTCTCTTCCCAGGCCAGAGCTAATGTAGCAGCTTACTAATATCATTAAGATCCTATAGTCATTATATCTTTCTACCACCAAGTGTGTTGGATTGTTTCCCCATAATTGTAGAATGGTTGCTAAGCCTCTGGGTATCACAGCAGTTCCAGGGAAAAAGAATGAGAAAAGGCTGTACTAGCCATATACATCTCTTTTTATCAGAAGACTCAAAGCTTTCCAAGAAATTGCCCAGAAGACTTCTTTTAGATCTATTGGCCAGGACTGAGTCATATGCCTATTGACTACTTGGGAGACTTCTTTGATAAAGTTTATGAAACAAAACAAAACAAAACAAAAAGCAAGTTTTTCGTTCTCTTATTCTCTATATTGGTATAAAGCAAGGAGAAATGGAAAAGAATGGAGAGGTGGAATGGAAATGGATGATGTCAGCTCACCTCTCAGAGCCTGCCAAAAAGGGATAGGGGCTCCTGGGTGTCTCAGTGAGTTAGAGCCTCTGCCTTTGGCTCAGGGTCCTGGGATCAAGCCCTGAATTGGGCTCTCTGCTCAGCGGGGAGCCTGCTTCCCCCTCTGTCTCTCTGCCTACTTGTGATCTCTATCTGTCAAATATATAAATAAAATCTTTTTTAAAAAGCAGGGATAAATAATATCAAAGAATTAAGCATTGATTATATGGTCCCTTAAAGGAGAGTTGATAGCTGTCTGGATGGCAGTATTGCAAACGGTTCAAAAACCTTGTCTTCTATGTTATGCTTAGTTTGGCAACTCCTTTGCTGATATAAAGTGCACAAAGAAGCAGCCTATCTCTTTAGTGAGTGTTTCAGTTAGGTTCTTTGTCCACTGCAGGTGACCAAAAAAATAAGTAAGTAAGAAAAAGAAAAGAAAATCCCACCTCAAATAATTTATCATGTTAAAAAAGGAAGTTATTACCACATACACCTGAAAAATCTAGCAGTAAATTATATGCAAATACAACTTGATCCAGAATTTCAAATGACAGCAATAGGAACCAATTCCTTTCCATCTCTAAGCTCATCGTCCCTCTGTGCCAGTTAAACTCTCAGCTAAGCTTCCCCCTTCATATAGCAACTCTTTTTAGGTCCAGGCTTATATACTCACAGCCTCGAATCCAGTGAACAAAGTGCTTCTCTTTACCAATGATTTGAATAAAAGTCCTGATGTTACACATTGGCTAAAATTATTTCATATGCCTATCCTTGAACAGTCAATTTGCGCAGGAAGATGCAGGGCTCCTGTTATATTAAGTCACAGGCCTTGTCTAGCTCATCAAAGGAAAAGCAAGAGACTATTATCAGCAAAAGCAGAGAGTAGTGCACTGTAGTCTTTTATATATTTTAGGAACCTCCATTTCAGGGAAATGCTTCTCAGTGATTATTAGATATCATTCACTTCACTTTTACTTACCTGTAAAATTCTAATTAAATATAAGCAGACTACTGCAGCTGATTAGGGTCATAAGTTCTTCAGAAGACTACTCCCATGATTCTTTATGTTCCTAAGTAATAGCATAGTGGATCTGGACTGTAAAATGTTGACTGTTAGGCATTTTCTTGGCTAATCAGTATAATATGTATATCTATATGCTTGGTACTAGATTAAGAACCATGAGATCTGAGTTTAAGTTCCGGGTATGCAGCTGTTAGTTTTATAACTTGACAAGTTATTTTTTTCATATATGTAGCATAGGAATAGTAAATTGTTACTTTTGCCTCACAGGACTATTATAAGAATCAAGAAAGATCAAAGATTGGAAAGGACTTCAAAAATTATAAGTATCCAAATATAGGCTGATAGATTCCTACATCTCATAAAATTTCCCAGCAATTTTGTTGGGTTTATTTTGGTATTTTGAAAATACTTCTACCTAAGTTAAGTGGCAGACATAAAAACAATATGAAAAAATAAAATTATAAAAATAAACTATACTATCACCATATAGTTTAGAGAGAATATTTCTTTTTACTTAATTTTTGCCTCTGGTCTCTATTTGAATTATATTTCTAATAGATTGATTTTTTCCCCTTTCCTAGGTATGTCTTCAGAAGACTATCAGAAATGCCAGAGAGAAATGTAAGAACTAACATTTTAAAGTTGTGCTTTTGAAAACCCTGTGTTCTAATAGTTACATACATGGAGTGATTATTAGTCCACAAATTCAGGTGTTCATTTATTCATGGTTGGTTGAGGAATCATTATGTGCCAAAAGTATGCTAATTGCTAGAGAAATATTGTAATGAATGAAATTGATTAAAAACAAAATCCTTGCCTTCGTCAAGTCCACATTTTAGTTGGAAGAGGTAGACAATAAATAAGTGAGTAAATTTATACTATTCTATGTGGTAAGGAATCCTACAGAGAAAAAGTAAAATGGGGGTGAGAGAGTATTGGAATGGAGGTTCACTATTTTAAGTAGTGTTGTCAGAGAAGTCGTAACTGAAATTTGAGCAGAAACCTAAAGAAGACAGAGCAAGATGTGTGACTCATAGGAGAGAAGAGTAATAGTTGGAGCACAAACCCACGGCAAGAAGACCTGGGTTCTAGGAGTGGAATGTGGGAAGAGGAGAAAGGATGTGAAAGAAGCAGCAGAGGCCATATCACATAAGACAATGTAAGTGAATATAAGTGGATTGGAAAGCCTTTGGAAGGTTTAGAAGGGTGACATGATATAACTTAGATTTTAGGGGCACCTGGGTGGCTCAGTGGGTTAAAGCCTCTGCCTTCTGCTCAGGTCATGATCCCGGGGTCGTGGGATCAAGCCCTGCATAGCGGGGCTTAGCGGGGAGCCTACTTCCTCCCTCTCTCTGCCTGCCTCTTTGCCTACTTGTGATCTCTGTCAAATAAATAAATAAAAATCTTTAAAAAAAATAACTTAGGTTTTAAAAGAATCACCCTGGCTGTTGTGTTGAGAATAAATTTTGAAGAGACAAGGAATTAGGGAGATTATAGTTAGGAGACTGTAGTCATAATCTAAGCAAGAGATATTGGACTGGATTGGTGAGAGTAAAGGTAGAGAGGTCAGATTTTGCATATATTTTGAAAGCAGAACTAACAGGATAGACTGTTACTTGTTGATGTTCTGAATGGTAGAGTATGAAAATAGTGAAGGCTGACTCCACGGTTTTGGCTTCAGCAACTAGAAGGATGGTGTTGTCATTTATTAAAATGGGAGAGACTAAAGAAAAGCATTGCTGAGCAAAGATCAAGGATTTGGTTTGGGGCTTGTAGACTAAGGGGTAAGTCATATGGAGAGAGACAGTATCTAAATTGAAGGAGGTAATCATAATCTGGATCATAAATGGCCTTAGGGGCTGGGATTTTTATTTTCTCTTGAAAGTGATGGGAGTCTCTGAAAGATTTTCAGTAAATCTATAAAATATAACAAAAATTTTAAACATTTTAATTTTCAAAGTTTGAAGGAACTTGCAAAAAATTCATACAAATTTAAAAAAAAATCCAGGAGACACCATAAAGAAAATGACAAGACAGTCCGTAGGATGGAATAAAATATTTGCAGATTATCTATCTGATAAGGGACTTGTATCTGGAATATATAAAGAATTCTTGAAGTGCCTGGGTGGCTCAGTTAAGCATCTGCCTTTGGCTGGGGTCATGATCTCAGGGTCCTGGGATCGAGCCCCACGTTGGGCTCCCTGATTATCAGGCAGGCTGCTTCTCCCTCTCCTTTCCAGTCGTGCTCTCTCTCTCACTATCTCTGGTTCTCTCTCTCTCTCTCTCAAAGGAACAAGTAAAATCTTTTTTAAAAAATTTAAAAAAGAATTCTTAACAACTCACAATAAAAGAAAAAAATAACTCAACTTAAAAATGAGCAAAGGATCCAAACAGGCATTTCTCCATAGAAGATACATAAATGGTCGAGTTTCATTCTTCTACATATAGCTGTCCAGTTTTCCCAGCACCGTTTATTGAAGAGACTGTCTTTTTTCCACTGTATATTTTTTCCTGCTTTGTCGAAGATTATTTGACCATAGAGTTGAGGGTCCATATCTGGGCTCTCTACTCTGTTCCACTGGTCTATGTGTCTGTTTTTATGCCAGTACCATGCTGTCTTGGTGATCACAGCTTTGTAGTAAAGCTTGAAATCAGGTTTACGTGATGCCGCCAGTTTTACTTTTGTTTTTCAACATTTCCTTAGCAATTCGGGGTCTCTTCTGATTCCATACAAATTTTAGGATTATTTGCTCCAGCTCTTTGAAAAGTACCGGTGGTATTTTGATCAGAATGGCATTAAAAGTATAGATTGCTCTAGGCAGTATAGACATTTTAACAATGTTTATTCTTCCGATCCAAGAGCATGGAATGGTCTTGCATCTTTTTGTGTCTTCTTCAATTTCTTTCATAAGAGTTCTGTAGTTCCTCGAGTACAGATCCTTTACCTCTTTGGTTAGGTTTATTCCCAGGTATCTTATGGTTCTTGGTGCTATAGTAAATGGAATCGACTCTCTAATTTCCCTCTCTGTATTTTCATTGTTAGTGTATAAGAAAGCCACTGATTTCTGTACATTAGCTTTGTATCCTGCCACGTTACTAAATTGCTGTATGAGTTCTAGTAGTTTGGGGGTGGAGTCTTTTGGGTTTTCCATATAAATTATCATGTCATCTGTGAAGAGAGAGAGTTTGACTTCTTCATTGCAAATTTGGATACCTTTTATTTCTCTTTGAAACTCGACCATTCTCTTACACCATACACAAAGATAAACTCGAAATGGATAAAAGACCTCGACGTGAGACAGGAATCCATCAGAATTCTAGAGGAGAACATAGGCAGTAACCTCTTCAATATCAGCCACAGCAACTTCTTTCAAGATATGTCCCCAGGGACGCCTGGGTGGCTCAGTTGGTTAAGCGGCTGCCTTCGGCTCAGGTCATGATCCCAGTGTCCTGGGATCGAGTCCCACATCGGGCTCCTTGCTCGGCAGGGAACCTGCTTCTCCCTCTGCCTCTGCCTGCCTCTCTGTCTGCCTGTACTCACTCGCTCTCTCTCTCCCTCTGTCCCTGACAAATAAATAAATAAAATCTTAAAAAAAAAAAAAAGATATGTCCCCAAAGGCAAAGGAAACAAAAGCGAAAATGAACTTTTGGGACTTCATCAAGATCAAACGCTTCTGCACAGCAAAGGAAACAGTCAACAAAACAAAGAGGCAACCCACGGAATGGGAGAAGATATCTGCAAATGACAGTACAGACAAAAGGTTGATATCCAGGATCTATAAAGAACTTCTCAAACTCAACACACACAAAACAGACAATCATATCAAAAAATGGGCAGAAGATATGAACAGACACTTCTCCAATGAAGACATACAAATGGCTATCAGACACATGAAAAAATGTTCATCATCACTAGCCATCAGGGAAATTCAAATTAAAACCACATTGAGATACCACCTTACACCAGTTAGAATGGCCAAAATTAGCAAGACAGGAAACAACATGTGTTGGAGAAGATGTGGAGAAAGGGGAACCCTCGTACACTGTTGGTGGGAATGCAAGTTGGTGCAGCCACTTTGGAGAACAGTGTGGAGATTCCTTAAGAAATTAAAAATAGAGCTTCCCTGTGACCCTGCAATTGCACTACTGGGTATTTACCCCAAATATACAGATGTAGTGAAAAGAAGGGCCACCTGTACCCCAATGTTTATAGCAGCAATGGCCACTGTCGCCAAACTGTGGAAAGAACCAAGATGCCATTCAACGGACGAATGGATAAGGAAGATGTGGTCCATATACACTATGGAGTATTATGCCTCCGTCAGAAAGGATGAATACCCAACTTTTGTATCAACGTGGATGGGACTGGAAGAGATTATGCTGAGTGGAATAAGTCAAGCAGAGAGAGTCAATTATCATATGGTTTCACTTATTTGTGGAGCATAACAAATAACATGGAGGACATAGGGAGATGGAGAAGAGAAGCGAGTTGAGGGAAATTGGAAGGGGAGGTGAACCATGAGAGACTATGGACTCTGTAAGACAACCTGAGGGTTTTGAAGGGGCGGTGGTGGGAGGTTGGGGGAGCCAGGTGGTGGGTATTAAGGAGGGCACATATTGCATGGAGCACTGGGTGTGGTGCAAAAAACAATGAATTCTGTTACGCTGAAAAGAAATTTTAAAAAAAGAAGAAGATACATAAATGGCAAAAAAATACATGAAAAGATGCTCAGCATCATTATCCATTAGGGAAATGCGGGTCAACTTGAATGAGAATCACTTCATACTCACTAAGGATGGCTATAATTAAAAATACTGATAATAACTATTATATTGTATATGGAAAAATTGGTACTCTCATACATTGCTGGTGGGAATTTAAAATGGTGAAGGTGCTTTGGGAAAATAGTTTGGTAGTCCCTCAAAATGTTACATGTGACCCAGCAATCCTCTCCTAAGTATGCATACATGAGAAAAGTGGAAACACGTGTCCACACAAAAACTTGTCATGAATGTTCACAAAAACTTTATTCATAATAGCCAAAAAAGTAGAAACAGTCCAAATGTCTATCTGCTAATGAATGTAGAAATAAAATATGGTATAGACATATGGAATATTATTCAATAATAAAAAATGAAATTCTGATATATACTACAATGTGGATGAACCCCAGACATACTCTAAGTGAAAGAAGCCAGTCATATAAGACCACATACTTTATGGTTGCATTCATATGAGGTATCCAGAATAGACAAATCTGTATAGACAGAAAGATTAGTGATTGCTTAAGTCTAGGGTGTTTGGGAAGAAATAGGGACTGACTGCTTCATGGGTATAGGGTTTCTTTTTGGGGTGATGAAAATGTTCTAAAATTAAATGTATGACAGTTGCACAACTCTCTAAATATATTAAAAGCCGAATATACACTTTATATGGGTGAATTGTGTGATATGTGAATTGCATCAATAAAACTTTTAAAAAAGCTAAGACTTAGGAAACCAAGGAAATATCATTTTTAATAGAAAATACAGGTAGTAAAGATAATAGACAAAAATAAATAAGCTATGAGAGTTAACAGTCAGATGATTTAATTGAACCACATTTTGGCTCTCAGCTTTTTGAGATACAAGGAAAAGTCCTACAGCTATTTGATAGATTTTGTGTCTTTCAAATAATGTTACAACTCTTACTATCTTATAAATTGATTTTGTAAATTAGAATTAAATAGTAGATGGTACAATGTTATCTTCCTTGGTGGGTCTTTATGATTTAGGTATTCTGTGCTGATGAGTTTATGGGGGTGAGGATTGCTATACTTTTATAGGGCAGATCTCTGTAGAACTTTTACATTACTCAATCAGAATTCTTGCCTGTTATCCCACCTGTTCACAGACATACGCATGATAATATTTCTGTCTTAGAATAATCACTTTTGCAACAAAGAAGAAGGATTAGAAAGAGTGATTAGATTGAAGGAATGTCTTTTGTAGCATTTCAAGTGAGGGTAATTAGGACCTGAACTTTATCAGCAAGGACAGCAAAAAGGGAAAACTTCAGAACAATTCAGAAGGGATAATCAGTAATTTTTAATGTTTGGTTGGTTAAGGGAGGAAGGTGGAGGTACGACATGGTTTCTAGCCCTCTGACTTAGGAAACTGGGTAAATGATGACTAATTCATTGGATGAAGGAACACAAACAGAAAAGCAAGAGTGAGTTGCGTGACAGATAATTTTAGTTTGGAAAATACTGAAGTTCCTAGAACACTTTGAGGTGGTTTTATCAGGCAAGTAGTTATATATTCCAGCCTAGTTAGCAAGGGAATGATTCTGGGCTGAAGGGATCGTTGTCACCCTAGGAAATTGTGTGGAGTGAGAAAAGAATAGCGTTCGTGCGAAAGCCTCCTTACAAATATGCTTGTATCTAAGTGGTAAAAAATTTCTGAAGAAAAGGGAATATTTTACAGGCATACCTCATTTTATTTGTACTTCTTCTTATTGTGCTTCACAGATTTTACATTTTTTACAAATTGAAGGTGAGCAACAATGAAAATTCTGAAGACAAATTACTAACATCACCAGAGAGAAATGATGATATATAATTTTAAATCCTTTCTACAATTTACAGTGCAATATATTTTTAGGAAGAAAGGAGAGTTTGGATAGTAATAGTAATTATACCACTTTTGACTATTAGTTATTTTTGGCATTCTCTTTAATTAAGTACACATTCACAAAGTT
This sequence comes from Lutra lutra, assembly GCF_902655055.1. Lineage (NCBI taxonomy): Eukaryota > Metazoa > Chordata > Mammalia > Carnivora > Mustelidae > Lutra > Lutra lutra. The sequence continues at coordinate 71,236,376 of NC_062282.1, read as the reverse complement.
AAAATCCTACAACTTTGACATAATACCTAATAAAGAAAGGGAGTTGTTTATATTGATGAAAGATATGTATATACCCAGTTCAATGAGTGTTGCCTATATATTGCATGGAGCAAATGTAATACAATGCTTGATTATGTGTATCTGATCTTATTTTCTGTCCCCCTTAAATGTTGCCCTATCTTTAAAAAATAAAATGTACCACATGGTTATGTAGAGAAAATAGAGCTTTCATCTCTCTTCTCTTCTCTTCCCTTCCCTTCTCTCTTTCCTTTCCTTTCCTTTGCTTCCTCCCTTCCTCCTTGCCTCCCTTCCTTCCTTCCTTAAGTTTGTATGTATGTATCTATTTATTTGCTTCTCCATTTTTAAAGGTTTATTTATTTAAGAGAGAGAGAGTTCAAGCTAGGAGATGAGTAGGGGGAAAGGAGATAAGCAGACTGCCCACTGAGCAGGGAACCTGATGTATGGGCTCAATCCCAGGACCTTGAGATCATGACCCGAACCAAGACCTGACCTGAATCAAGAGTAGGACACTTAATGGACTGAGCCACCCAGACACTCTTAAAATTTTTATTTAAATTCCAGTTAGTGAACTTGAAGTAGAATATTAGTTTCATATGTAGTTTATTTATTTTTAAAATTAATTGACTTCAACTTCTCATAGGCTCTCCTTTCCCTTCTCTCCTTTTTAGCTTGGAAATGATGAGTTAAACTTATTAGTGCCATCCACTTACTTACAGTTAAAAGTCTCTTTTGGGTGAATGCTGAACCTTACAGATTTTTTTTTCCTTATTACATATTCCTGAGTATGGCATATAGGTAGATTATCATACCTCTTGATTTGCCTGGGACTGTCCTAGTATGTGTCTACTGTTCTGACATAAATTTTAGTAGAACTCCCTTTTACTCTCGGAAAGGTGCCAGTTTGAATAAATGGTCACCCTAAATATAGGCTCCTTATAGGTACAGGAACAAGCCAGAGCTGGGGGAGGGGTAAAGTTGGGGTTTTGAGGTTGTTTGGGATCTACGTGTTGTCTCTGGACTTATATTAATTTATGGTAGAGGTTTTAAGACTGGTTCTGTACCTGGACTAGACTCTGCTGATAAAATTTTTGGTGAACTTACATCCTTATTTAGGGCCTGAGATCCTCCATTGCTGATTTCTTTCTCACCTTACCTTTTGTTGCTACCCAAAACTCCTTGGATGTCTTTGAAGTCCTCCAACTATATTTTGACTTGATTGCCTTTCTGCAACCTTTGTGGTAGAGTAGTGGTAGTGGCCCAAATCAAGTATTTTGGTTCTAATTTGAGCACCTTCTGCACTGCCCTTGGTATTTGGAACCTTGAGAACTCATTCACAATCTACAGGAATTAAGGGACTCTCAAGGAGGGCTAACTGAGGTCTCCTGAACACTAAATAGTCCAAACTCTTATTTCAATGTTGAATTTCTGCCCTTTGTGGATATCTCCACCTAGAGTGAATTTGGCACATGCCCCCTCTGCTTTTGGCTTTCTCTTCACCTCTTCTAATGTCATCTAATGTCATCTTTTTACCTAGTACTCCCACTTCCAGATTTAGGGCTTGATGGAGAGAAGTCAGTTCCCACTGTCAAACTGCTTATTTCCCAAGACGCTGTCCCCTTTTTCTTAGCAGTAGTCCTCTAGGTAGAAGGCATGGAGCAGGAATGTATCTTTGGTCACATCCTGAATTTTTTCTACACTCTGTAGCAAATAGTAAAACTCTGTGGTTTTCACCTACATATGTTAAGAGGAACTTGAGGAACGTATCAGGATATTAAATGTGGCTTTCAAATAGTCTTAGTACTTGAACAGGGACCTCAATAGATGAAAAAAAAAATTGACAGGTACCCCCATTCCCATTTTTATTACCCCAAAATGACTGTTTTATTATATAAGAGAATACCATAAAAACAATGAGATACACCTAAAAGATCATTCAGGTGCAAGAAAGCACTATTTTTGACAGGATTTATTTAAAAAGAAAATAGGATAGAATAAAATTGGGTTTTTTCTTCATTTTTTAAAATTAACATAATGTATTATTGGTTTCAGGGGTACAGGCTTGTGATTCATCACTCTTATATAATACCCAGTGCTTATTACAACACATACCCTCCCTAATGTCCATACCCAGAGTTACATAATCCCTACACTCCTCTCCCCTCTAACAACCCTCAGTTATTTTCCTTTGATTAGGAGTCTCTTATGGTTTGTCTCCCTCTCTGGTTTCATCTTGTTTCATTTTTTCCTCTCTTCCCCTATGATCCTCTGCCTCGTTTCTTAAATTCCACATATCAGTGAGATCATAGGATAATTATCTTTCTCTGATTGAATTATTTCACTTGGCATAATACCCTCTGGTTCCATCCACATTGTTGCAAATGGCAAGATTTCATTTTCTGATGGCTGCGTAATACTCTGTTGTGTGTGTATATGTATATATACCACAACTTTATCCATTCATCTGTCAATGGACATCTGGGATTTTTTCATAGTTTGGCTATTGTGGACATTGCTGCTATGAACATTGGGGTGCAGGCACCCCTTCAGATCATTACATTTGCATCTTTGGGGTAAATACCCAGTAGTGCAATTGCTGGGCTGTAGGGTAGTTCTGTTTTCAACTTTCAACTCCATACTCCAGAGAAGCTGCACCAGCTCGCATTCCCACTTGGGTTCCACTTTCTCCACATCCTCACCAACATCTGTCATTTCCTAACTTGTTAATTTTAGCCATTCTGACTGGTATGAGGTGGTATCTCATTGTGGTTTTGATTTATGTTTCCCTGATACTAAGGGATGTGGTGGAATTGTTCATGTGTCTGTTGGCCATTTGATGTCTTCTTTGCAGAAATGTCTATCCATGTCCTCTGTCCATTTCTCAATTGGATTATTTGTTCTTTGGGTGTTGAGTTTGATAAGTTCTTTAGAGATTTTGGATACTAGCCCTTTATCTGATATGTCATTTGCAAATATCTTCTCCCATTCTGTCAGTTGTCTTTTGGTTCTATCAACTATTTCCTTTGCTGTGCAAAAGCTTTTTTTCTTGATGAAGCCCCAGTAGTTCATTTTTGCCTTTGTTTCCATTTCCTAAAAATTTTTTTTTTGCTTACTGAATTCAATTGTTCAATAAGCCAACAATAGGAATTTAGAAAATTATCTTCTCGTATTTGGTTTTCAACTCCATTGTCTTGCCAGGAACTCAGAAATCCCATTTTGGTGGCCAAAGGCTGAGCTTTGATCCTTTGGTATTCCTCTTGTAATTCTTTCATGCCCATTTCAATTGAATTGGGAGTGGTATAATTTGTAAAAGACAAAAGGATAGGGGTGCCTGGGTGGCTAAGTCAGGTAAGCAGTTAAAGTTAGGTCATGATCCCAGTGTCCTGGGACTGAGCCATGCATTGGGCTCCCTGCTCAGTGGGGAGTCTGCTTCTCCCTCTCCCTTTTCCTCTGCCCCTACCCCCACTCATGCTCACGTTCTCTCAGATAAATAAATAAATAAATAAAATCTTAAATAAAAAGAGAGAAAAAAGGATAGTAATTTTTAAAAAGTATTATATTTAATGTTACTTGAGATTGTTATCACAAGAATCCTGGGAAACAAGATTGCCTTTTTTTTTTTTTTTTTTTAAATAAATGAGGGAAACAAGAGTCAAGACAAGTTAAGTAAATTTCCAAGACCACTCAAGTGTAGTAGGACTGGGCTTTAACCCTAGGTCTGTCTGTTTCTGAACACTATACCTTTTCCTTTATTTGTATTGTCTCACACTGAAAAATGTATAAATATATTGCTTTTTATTATTAAACTACTTTTTCATATAGATACAGGAACATTTTTAACCAGTTATATTTTTTCTACAGGACATTTGATATAAATATAAATGTTATTATTTTAAGTATTATTTGAGGATTCTCAAAAGTTACTGAAAGATTAAGAGAATAACCATTAATTTGTTCTTATTATAGAGTGATGACATTAGCAGACCAAAATATTACTTCAAAACCAAAGAATACTTCACATTCAGAATCAGGTAATAAATACTAAAACTAATCATCTTCATAATTCTGTATTTCTTTATTTTTGTGACAGTACAGCATAGTTTGATAAAATTGGTAGCCCAGGAAACTGAGTGATTTTTAGCTTGGTTGTATTTTAAGAAATAAAGATATGTGAAATTAGAATGCGGGTCTTAACTATCCCTGTAACACCCTTCATTAAGTCATTTCATAAACATTTTCTGAGTATGTACTCTGTATTAGGTGTTGCTATATTTATAGCAGTGAGGAGTGATATAAAGTCCTTGCCTCCTGAGTTTCAGTCATGGGAAAGGAACATAATCGATAAACAGATATATTGGAATTATGTGTGATGATTGAAAATAAAAATCAACATAGTACCTTGCATAATAGATACTAAATAATTTAGTTTATTATTAGGATAAACTTAACTAAACATTTCCAACCTTTTTAATTCATGCTGTCTATCAGATTGCTATTTTCATTTCCTGAATCAAGTTTTATAGCATCTGTTTTTGGGTAAACTTGAAGAATTGCTGATTTGGCTCTTAATAGGTATGTTTATATAAAGAAAAAAAGTGTTTTTTACATAATTGTCACTTTAAGAAATTCTCTTCATCAGTATTTTCTTTCTTTTTTTTTAAAGATTTTTTTTTTATTTTTATTTATTTGACAGAGATCACAAGTAGGCAGAGAGGCAGGCAGAGAGAGAAGGGGGAAGCAGGCTCCCTGTTGAGCAGAGAGCCTGATGTGGGGCTTGATACCAGGACCCTGGGATCACGACTGGAGCCAAAGGCAGAGGCTTTAACCCACTGAGCCCCCCAGGCACACCAACTTAATCAGTATTTTCTACATGCCAGGTTTTATGTTAGGAATTCTGAGTATAAAAATGATTAAAATAGTTGCTGTTCTTTTTTTTAAAGATTTTATTTATTTATTTGACAGAGAGGGAGAGAGAGAGCACAAACAGGCAGAGCAACAGGCAGAAGGAGAGGGAGAGGCAGGTTCTCCACCAAGCAAGGAGGCTAATATGGGGCTCCATCCCAGGACCCTGAGACTATGACCTGAACTGAAGGCAGACGCTTAACTAACTGAGCCACCCAGGTGCCCCAATAGTGACTGTTCTGAAGGAAATTAATCAAGTGATACAAACTAAACTTGTAAAAACACATCTTTTAAAGGAGTAGCCATCTATTACCCTAGAGGGTGAACATTAGAAGGGGGATTTATTTTATAGACCTAAGAGGGAATTTGTGAACAAGAGAAGAGAGATTATGAAAGGGAAAGTGGTAAGCATACCAAAACAATCATGATTTTATTTAGGTCTTGCCCAATAAAATATTTTCCTTTGGCAGTAGAAAATGTTTTTTATAAGGCCTAGTAGTAAGGGAAAATAGTGATTCTGAAATTATGTGTGCTTTTGTATTCTTTTATGTGATTGATTGACTTGAAATTTAAAATTAAGTCGTATCTTGCTCAAGAGGTATTTTTTTACTTCCTTAATTCAACAAACCTATCTTTGTTCCAATTGTATGTCAGGTTCTTTACTAAATGTTAGAAAATAGTCTAATCATAGAGACAAATAAACAATAAATTATTTCTCAGGTAATTCCTGCTTCTTTGCAATCTTATCTACCACTATTAATGATTAAATGTGGGAGTTCCTCCCCATATTGAACATATTTCATCAGCTCTTTTCCTGTCAGCCAGCTTGTCAACTTTGTATTAGCTGATGGTTCCAGTTGATAAAAGGAATAAATCCTACAAACTATTTCCTTGGTTCAGATGTCACACATCATATTAAACCATGCAAAATTGGAATAACTCGACTTTTTTCTAGAAAATAAAAAAATGAGCATTTGCTTCTGGATAACTAAATATTAAATGAGAGAGTTTTTCGGGTTTCTTAAGAATTGTCTGAACTGAGTTATGTTCTGTGATATTAATCAGTTTTGAAGGCACATGGTGCTCTGCTTTAGATTTATTCCATATGCTGTTTGATATTGGATTTATGTAACTGTTTTACTGCACAGTATTGAATTGTTGTCCTTTGCACAGTTAGCAGTAAATAAAAATTAGCATTTAAAATTGCAAAAAAGGGGCGCCTGGGTGGCTCAGTGGGTTAAAGCCTCTGCCTTCGGCTCAGGTCATGATCTCAGGGTCCTGGGATCGAGCCCCGCATCGGGCTCTCTGCTCAGCAGGGGGCCTGCTTCCTCCTCTCTCTCTCTGTCTGCCTCTGCCTACTTGTGATCTCTGTCTGTCAAGTAAATAAATAAATAAATAAAAAATTATAAAATTGCAAAAAAAAAATTAAAAAAAATAAATGTGGGAGTTCCTCAAGGTTAGTTCATAGATTTTAATCTTTTTAAAATTAACCCTTGATATGTATAGGCGTCCTATAAAAAGAAGGGCTTCTGAGTTTTCTCATTAAAGACTCTCCTCTGAGGCTAAGACCTTTATATGCAGGTGCCTTCTAAACATCTCCCCTTGGATGTTTCAGAGATACCTCATCACACTATTCATTAATTCCATTCATTCAACAAATATTTATTAATCACCTACAGTGTGACACAAAGTATTTTAGTTGCTGGGGAATATGACGGAGACCTTGCCCTAACAGAGCTATGTTATAGCAGAGGAAGAAAGACAATAAACAGTTAAATAAATATACAAGAATGTCAGAAATAAGAGTACTGAAGGAAAATAAAGCAGGTAAAAACAGAGTGTGACTAGGGATGCTATTTTAAACACGGTAATAGGATAGGACTCTCTGAGGAGATTACATTTGTACAGAGCTTGAATGAAGTGAGAGAGTGGGTCATATGAAAATCTGTGACAAAGCATGCTAGGCAAAGGAAAAAAAAAAAAAAAAGAGAAAACACCAGGAGATGGAAATGAGCTCTGCATATTTGATGAATAGAAAAGAGGTTAGAATGACTGGAGCAAAATCAGTTTAAAAAAAAAAGAATGACTTCAGTTGTGTTCAGGGAGAAATCAAATGGTATCATGTAGAGTCTCCTATGCCATCATAAGAAGCAGGGATTTTATTGTAAATGTGCCTAGAAACACATTTTAGGGCAAGGGGATGACATGATTAGATATATTTTGAATGATCACTCTGGCTACCATGTGGAGAATTGTCTAAGATGGCAAGTGAAAGCAAAGAGACCCTGTTAAACTATTGTGGTGGTCAGATAGTGGTATATGAGACTAAAGTGGGAACAGTGGTCTGATTCAGAATCTGTCTTAAAGCAGATATGCCAGGATTTTCTGATGTGGTTGGATGTTGCATGAGAGAGGAAAATAGAAGTTAAGGATGAGTCTAAAATTATTGGTTTTAGCAGGTGGATGAATGATGGTATCACTTCTTGAAATGGGAGCACTGGAAGACGGAGCAAGTTGGGAGACTGATTAAGAGAATTTGGTTTCAATATTAAATTTGATCTGTCTATTCATGTACTTAATATTTCATGAAATAACACAGACACAATGTGTATGTATTGTGTAATTCTGTACATATGAAGTTCAATAACAGGCAAGAGTGTTTTATGTAGTAGAAGCAAGAATAGTGATAATCTTTGGAAAGGGAGTCCTGACTGGAAAAAACATATAGGAAACTTCTGGGATGTTGGAAATATTTTATATCTTGATTTGGCCAGTGACTATATAGGTGAATACATATACATTTAAGATTTGTGCCCATTACTGTGTATGTGAAGTGCTTCAGTAAAATATTAAAACATTTGGAGGGTTATTAGCCTTCAGATAGAGATGTCATGAAAGCAGTTTGTGACACAGGAGTCTGGAATTTAGGGCAGAGACAAGCTGTATCTAGATAAGTATCTAGAGTCAAGAATATAGATGAGATTACCTAGGAAGTGGAATAGAAAACAAACATGCAAAAAGAATGTAAATGGAACACTCCAACATTTAGAACTAACTGTAACATAACTTACCAAGAGATTAAATAAAATGAGCATTGAAAACTGAGAACTGTCATGACCAAGACCTAACCTGGTCTTCCAGTGTCCTCCATCTTAGTTAGCAAATGTAGCTTAGCAGACCAGAAGCATGAGATCGTCCTTGACACCCTCATCTTTGTCACTTCCTTTGCTTAATGTATTACCAAATTTTGTTACCAATTTCATCTCTTACTAAACTCTCAAACCTACTACCTCTCTCTACCTTAGGAGATGAAGATGAGTGGAGTAAGTAGTCTCAAGGGTTGCCAGATTTAGCAAATAAAGATACAGTATGCTCAGTTAAATATGAATTCAGATAAACAGTGAATAATTTTTAATATGGTATCCATTTTATTTATTTTTTAATTAACATATAATGTATTATTAGCCCCAGGGGTACAGTTAAACAGTGAATAATTTTAATATAATTATGTCATAAATATTACACATGCTTGTACTATTACACAGCAAACACTTATACTAAAAAATTATTTGTTTATCTGAAATTCAAATTTAAGTGGGTATCCTGTATTATATCTAGCAATCTTTTCACCTTTGTGGTGAGGCTGGGAATATAGAAGTATATAGGCAGGGTTCATAAAAACCAGGATTTTGTATGCTGAGTTAAGAAGTTTGAGTTTTAACTTGAATACAATGGAAAGCCTTGGAAGAATTTTTTTTTTTAAGTAAAAAAATCCCAATTAAAATAGCAAAAAAGAAGGGGTACCTGGGTGGCTCAGTGGGTTGGGCCTCTGCCTTCAGTTCAGGTCATGATCGCAGGGTCCTGGGATCGAGCCCCACATCGGGCTCTCTGCTCAGCGGGGAGCCCACTTCCTCCTCTCTCTGCCTACTTGTGATCTCTGTCTGTCAAATAAGTAAATAAAATTAAAAAAAAAAAAGAAAGAAAGAAAAAAGAAAAAGAGAGAGAGAGAGAGAAGCCTTGGAAGAATTTTAAGCAGATGATATTAAACTTGTGTTTTAGGTATATTATGTGGGCAGTGGACTGCAGAGGGAGCTGAAATGAAAAGCTATTGAAATAATTTGAAGAGAAATCTTGTGTTGACTTAAAGCAAGGTATTAGTGTTAAGAATAAAGAAAACCAAATTTGCAATACTCGTAGCAGTATCTTTGGCACATAACAGACTAGATATTTTTTGCCTTGGATTGAGCCTGGAGAGTAAAAAAGAAGAGAAAAGTCAGAAATAAAGAAGGGCCATAAAAGGGGCCAAAGGAAAAATGTTCATATTTGTTGTACTGATGTCCAGTAAGATAGGACAGAAAGGTTTCTGTTCATAAAGGTGGGACCCGAAACTAGATTGCTGTGGGTTTGGGAATAAACAAGAGGAGAAGAAGTTATGTTAGTATATGTGGACAGCTCTTTGAAGAAACATGCCCATGGAGAAGAGGAGAGAAAGGATGTAACAGGAAGGAGTATGGGGTACAGATAAGTTTTTGGTAAGATGAAAGAGTCCTGACTGTATTTTAAATACTAATAGAAAATTTGCAGTAAAAAGGGAGAGCCTGGAAATACAGGAGAATGGAAATGGAAGGATAGTTATTGAAGAATTATAATCACACGCAACCTTCTGTACCAAATGAAAAGTAAGTATTTTACATAGAGCTTATTTACTTGTGTGAAACCTAGAGCTCTTAAAAATAAAGCCCTTTATGTAGTAAGTCAGGTTATTCAACATATATTAAGCTTTTCTTCTAAACCTATTTCAAAGACACAGTCATTAAAATCAGGGTGTTTTGTTTTTGTTTTTGTTTTTTTCCAAATTTGAGTTCTACTTTCTATACTTACAGTTAATGAGAGATTAAATTATTAAAATATCTTTTTCTTTACAGATAATGCAGCTTGTGAAGTTTTATTTGCTGAGAAAACTTACCCTTCAGCCCCTGAGAAAACAAAGAAAAAAGTAAGCGTTGAAACAGAAAAACTATATAAATCATAAATTTCATTGATGTAGGACATATTCTTAACTAACGGTTTTATAGGAGTTATTTTTCAGTTATTTAAGTCAATAATTTCAAACTTAGGAATTAGATTACATTACTGTTACATGAATATATACTGTAAATAAATTTAATGAAAGAGAAAGTTTACAGTTTTTCCAAATTCCTTTTGGATAATTGGATGTCTATTAAACATAAATTTAAGGTAAAAATAAGACATTCGCTATGTAGCCAGAGCAGTGTTTTCTGCTGAGGAGAATTTGTGAATTAATATGTTAGATCTAGAATCTAGAGGTCTTTGGGGGGAAATATGAACTTTATTTTGTATGTAACAGGAGCTACTCTTTGAGTGACTATTCAGTGCTAGGCATTATTCTAAGCACTTTTTATAAATCATATCTTTTTCTTATAACATTCCTACCTATGAGGTTTTTGTTTGTTTGTTTTGCTTTGTTTTCACCTATTTTATACCTAAGAAAAATGAGGTTTAGATATTAATTAGTGTGTTTGAGGAGTTTGTGGCAGGTTTTTCTGGATCTTACATCTGTATTCTTTCCACTACACTTTACTGTCATTGTATACATTGGGTAAAAAAAAAATTGCAAAAGGGCAAGAGTCTCAGTAGGAAGATTCCTTAGTATGAAGTTACAGATATTTTAGGTACAAGATTGTGGTGGCTTGACAAGGATATTTTGTAGGAGAGATGGGAAATATGCATCGATTCAAGATAATTTTGCCTGTAGAGATCATGAATTGGAGATAGAAGATGAAGGAGTGAAGTGTCAAAAAAGACTTCTAGGTTTCTGTCTTCAGCAGCTTTGGTGGATAAAGGTACTATTTAGTGTGATAGGAGAGGCAGGGGGTCTGAGGGTACATGAAAATGAAAATGTTGTAAGGACCACTGGCTATAAATCTGCAGGTCAGGAAAATGGAAGATAAGTATACAGTGTTGCAGATATTTCTAAGTTTATACAAATAGATGAAAGCACCTGAGAAAGAATGAGTTTCTACAGAGTAAAGAAGAGAAAAGAGTCCAGGATCATTCCTTGGAATACTCAATAGTCAGGTAGAAAAGAGTAGACAGAGGAAAAGAGGAAAATGAACAGAATGTGGTATCATAGGAGAAGAGACAAGAATATTTACTCCTAAAAGGAGGAGTGGTTAATAATACTGAATGTTGCTTGGAATCCCAGTGTTATAAAGAACTTTGCAAATTTGGAGGACTTCTAGTTTCTGGTCTAGCACGTAAGGAACTTAGAAGTCACCACTTTGGCCTAACAAGTAAAAACCTGAACAAAGGGGCACCTGGGTCATGCAGTCAGTTGAGTGCCTGACTTTTTGTTTCTGCTTGGGTGGTGATCTTAGGATCTTGGGATTGGGCCCTGAGTTTAGCTCTGAGCTCTCTGTGGAGTCTGATTGAGACTCTCTCCCTCTATCCCCAACCCCTGTGCTTGTTCTATCTCTCAGTCTCTCTCTCTCTCTCTCTCTCTCTTAAATAAATGAATAAACCTTAAAAAAAAAAACCTGAACAAAGTTAAAAATCAACAAGCCTTTTTAGATATGTCAGAAAAATTATGTCATAGGCCAAAGTGCTACACTAATACTTGGAAAGACAGGTGGATACAGAGAATCATGACTTATTGGAGCAAAAACACTTGAACAGAAACCTCCCTGAGAACCATTGCTGGGATGGGAAAACCAGGGTTGGTGTGGTTGATGAGTTGCTAGAGGCTCAGTGAAGACAATGCTGAGAGTTAAAAACTCAAGATGGACACAGTCATCAGGGGCACTTGACACTTTTTTATCTAAAAACCTAAAGGGTTTTATCTTTAGGAAGGACCTCTATCAGATCCTTACAGTCAATATCTGAGAAAAATCCCTTCATGCTTTTGGTAATGGGAAGAGGAAAAGAACCATCTTGAAATATACTGGAATATTCTGTTCTTAACAAAGCCTTCCCTCAGAAGAATGTATTTCACCAGAGCCTAACTTGTTGGGGTTTTAGTAGAGCCTGACCTACCTTGGGGAAAGGAAATAGCCAACTTCAGCCAGCTCTGCTTTTACAAATGAGGAAAGGAAATATTCCAATTCCAGCTCTCTCTAGCCTTCCACATGGAGGAATGGAAATATCCAGATACAGGTGTCTCTACGTGTCCTATCCCACTTAAGAAGATATGGGGACTAAGAAGTACTGGCAAATTTTATCCTCCAGGTATAAAGGCTCAACAAAAAAGACCTAATCATAGCACTATGGCTTACACCTTGCCACTACATTACTAAAGGCCTATCTACCACCGTTCCCATTACTTAATACATCTTGTCTACCTTTTAGCAAAAAATTACAAGGCTTATTAAAAGGCAAAAATAAACAAACAAACAAAAAACACAGTTTGAAGAGACTGAATAGACATCCCCAGAGTCAGATAAAGCAGTAGTATTAGAATGATCAGACCAGAATTTTAAATAGCTATGATTAATATAATATAATATAATGCTAAGGGCATTATAGAAAAAAGTAGACAACGTGCAAAAACAGGTGAATAATATAAACAGAGAGATGGAAATTCTTTTTTTTAAATATTTTGCTTATTTATTTGAGAGAGAGGAAGTAAGAGAGAGCATGAGAGGGGAGAAGGTCAGAGAGAGATGCAGACTCCCTGTGGAGCTGGGAGCTTGATGCAGGACTCAATTCTGGAAATCCGGGATCATGACCTGAGCCAAAGGCAGTCACTTAACCAACTGAGCCACCCATGCACCTAAGAGATGGAAATTCTAAGAAAGATCAAAACAGAAATGCTAGAGATCAAAAATACTATAGCAAGAATGAAGAATGCTTTTGATGGACTTGTTAGTAGACTGGGCATAGTGAAGAAAGTATACTTGAGTTTGAGGATATGATAGTAGAAACTTTCAAAACTGAAAAACAAAGAGAAAAAAGACTGAAAAAAAGAACAGAATATTCAAGAACTGTGGGACAACTACAAAAGGTGTGACATACACATAATTGGAATTCCAGGCAGAGAAGACACAGGAAAGGTACAGAAACAATATTTGAAGCAATAATGACTGAGAGTTTCCTAAAATTAATGTCAGATACAAAATTATAGATTCAGGAAGGTCAAAGAACACTCAGCAGGATAAGTACCCTCAAATCTACAAATCGATTTATCATATTCAAACATCTTGAAAGAAAGAAAAAAATCTTGAAAGAAGCCAGAAGGAAAAAAACACCATGCCTATAGAAGAATAAAGGTAAGAATTACAGAGCTCTCCCTAGAAACTATCATCCAAGGAAAGAGCGACATGAAATACTTAAAGTCCTGAGAGGAAAAACACCCACCAACCTAGAAATCTATACCTCATGAAATTACCCTTCCAAAATGAAGGAGAACTAAAGACTTTCTTAGACAAACAAAAATTATAATTTGTCACCAGTAGGCCTGCTTTGTAAGAAATGGTAAAGGAAGTTCTCAGGGAAAAGACAATAATGTGTCAGTATAGGTTTAACGTTTCTAATAAATGTAAGACTATGATGGAGTATGTTAAATAAGGAAGATTATATATGTAGGGTCAAAGGCTATATGGGAACTCTGTATATTCTGCTCAATTTTGCTGTGAACCTCCAATTTTTCTTTAAAAATTTGTTAATTTGGGGGGCACCTTGGTGGCCCAGTGGGTTAAGCCTCTGCCTTTGGCCTGGACCATGATCTCAGGGTCCTGGGATTGAGCCCCGCATTGGGCTCTCTGCTCAGCAGGGAGCCTGCTTTCCCCTGTCTCTCTGCCTGCTGCTCTACCTACTTGTGATCTCTCTCTGTGTGTCAAATAAATAAATAAAATATTTAAAAATTTTTTAAAAGTAAAATAAAAATTTATTAATTTTTAAAAACTCAATTGCATTCAAAAATCAAGAAGGAAACTGATGACTTTAGCAAGAATAATTTTAGTGGGCTGATGAGAGGCAAGCCAGACTGGAAGAGGTTGAAAAGTTATAGAAAAGAAGGAAATATAAAATATAAAAAGAAGTAAATTGTGACACCAACAACATGAAACATATGTGGGGGTGAAGAGTAAATGTGTAGAACATCTTTATGCAGTTAAGTTATCAACTTAAAATGAACTGTTTGTGTGTGAGACACACAAAAAGTAAAGAGAAAAAAAATCAAAGCATATCCCTATTAAAAAAAAAAATCAGGGACGCCTGGGTGGCTCAGTTGGTTAAGCCGCTCGCTGCCTTCGGCTCAGGTCATGATCCCAGAGTCCTGGGATCGAGTCCCACATCGGGCTCCTTGTTCTGTGGGGAGCCTGCTTCTCCCTCTGCCTCTGCCTGCCGCTCTGTCTGCCTGTGCTCGCTCTCTCTCTCTCTCTGACAAATAAATAAATAAAATCTTTTAAAAAAAAATCAATTCACAAAGAAAGACAGCAAGAGAGGAAGATAAGAACAAAGGAAGTACAGAACTGTCAGAAAGCAATTAACAAAATGATGATAGTCCTTTCTATCAAATCATCAAATGATGATAGTCCTTACTATCAAGAATTACTTTAAATGTAAATGATTTAAGTTTGCCATTTAAAAAACATAAAGTGGGGGAATAAAAAAATAGCCTAACTATATGCTGCCTAAAAGAGATTCACTTAAACTTCTTTCTTTCTCTCTCCCTGTTTTCTTTCTTTCTTTCTTTCATGTAGGAGGCTTGAAACTCATGACCCTGAGATCAAGAGTCAGACACTTAACCAACTGAGCCACTCAGGTTCCCCATAGATTTGCTTAAGGTTTAAAGGCAATTAGGCTGAAAGTGAAAGGATGTAAAAATTTTTCCATGAAAGTGTAAACTAGAAGAGATCAGGAGTAGTTATATCAGACAAAATAGATTTTAAGTTGAAAGCTATAATAAGAGACAATGTTATTACATAAAAATAAGGGCCAATTTATCAAGAAGATATAACAGTTGTAAATATATAAACATCCAATATTGAAGGACCTAAATATGTTAATCTTTAACAGGTCTGAAGGCAGAGAAAGACAATGCAATAGTAATAAGATACTTCAATACCCTACTATCCAACAATGAATAGATCATCCAGACAGAAAATCATTGAGAGAATAATGGATTTGAACAACACTTTAGACCAAATAGACCTAATAGACATATACAGAACATTTCATTCAACAATAGTAGAATCCACATTCTTGTCAGTGCACATGGAACATACTCCAGGATAGATCACATATTGCATCACAAAACAAGTTTTAACAAATGTTAAGAAGATTGAAATTATATCAAGTATCTCTTCTGACATACTGGCATGACATTAGAAATGTATAACATAAGGAAAAGGGAAAATTCACAAATATGTGAAAATTAAATAACACATTTTTGAATAACTAATGAGTCAAAGAAGAAATCAAGAGATATCAAAAAAATCTTAAGACAAATAAAAATAGAAACACTACATACCAAAACTTATGGGATGCTGCAAAAGTAACAGTAAGATAGAATTTTATTATGATAAATACCTACATTATGAAAAAATTAAGATCTCAAACATGCAACCTAACCTTATACTACAAAGAACTAGAAAAAGAACAAAGTCCAAAGCAGAATGAAGGAAATAAAAATAAGAGAAGAAATAAATGAAATAGAGATTAGGAAGGCAATAAGAATCATTAACAAAACTAAGAGCCAGTTTTTTTGTTTTTTTTTTAAAGATTTTATTTATTTATTTGACAGAGAGAGATCACAAGTAGGCAGAGAGGCAGGCAGAGAGAGAGGAGGAAGCAGGCTTCCCGCTGAGCAGAGAGCCCGATGTGGGGCTCGATCCCAGGACCCTGGGATCATGACCTGAGCCGAAGGCAGAGGCTTCAACCCACTGAGCCACCCAGGCACCCCAAGAGCCAGTTTTATTAAAAGATAAACAATGGAAAAACTTTAGTCTAAGAAAAAAGAGAAATGACTCATTAATAAAATTATCAATGAAAGATAAGACATTATGGTGCATACCACAGAAATACAAAGGAACATAACAGACTACTATGAATAATTATATACCAAAAAATTAGGTAACTTAGAAGATATGGATAAATTCCTAGAAACAGAAACTTACCAAGACTGAATCATGAAATAACAGAAAATCTGAAGAGACAATAAAAAGCAAGGAAATGGAATCAGTAATAAAAAGATCTCCAGCAAATAAAAGGGACCAGATGACTTCACTGGTGAATTCTACCAAATGTTTAAAGAAGAATTAATAACAGTCCTTCTTAAACTTTTCTAAAATATTGAAGAGGAAGGAACACTTCCAAACTCATTTTAGAAAGCTGGAATTACTGTGATACCAAATCCAGGCAAGAACACTGAAAGAAAAGAAACTTACAGGCCAATATCCCTGATGAACATAGATTTAAAAATCCTCAAGAAAATACTAGCAAACCATATTTAAGAACACAATGAGAAGATCATATACCATGATCAAATAGGATTTATCCTTGAGATGCAAGGATAATTCAACATAAGAAAATCAATTAATGTGATAACCCACATTAACAGAATGAAGGATAAAAATCATATGATCATCTCAATAGATGTAGAAAAGCACTGGACAGAAGTCAACATCCTCTCATGATAGAAACATTCAACAAATTAGGTGTAGAAGGAATATACCTAAACATAATAAAGGCTATATATAACAAGCCCACAGCTGATGTCATACTCAATGGTGAAAAGTTAAAAGTCATTTTTCTAAGATCAGGAATAAGAAAAGATGTTCACTCTTTCTATGTCTTTTCAACATAGTACTGCAAGTTTAGCCAGAGCAATTAGGTAAGAAAAAGAACCAAAAATCATCCATATAAGAAAGGAGGAAATACGGGGCACCTGGGTGGCTCAGTGGGTTAAAGCCTCTGCCTTTGGCTCAGGTCATGATCCCAGGGTCCTGGGATCGAGCCCCACATCGGGCTCTCTGCTCCGCGGGGAGCCTACTTCCTCCTCTCTCTCTCTCTGCCTGCCTCTCTGCCTGCTTGTGATCTCTGTCTGTCAAATAAATAAATAAAATCTTAAAAAAAAGAAAAAGAAAAAGAAAGGAGGAAATGAAATTATCCTTTGTAGATGGGATGATCTTATATATTGAAAACCCTAAAGGCTCCACTGAAAAACTGTTAGAAGGTAAATAAAATCAGTAAAGTTACAGAATATAAAATCAATACACAAAGATCTGTTGTGTTTCTATACACTAGCATCAAACTCTTTGGAAGTAAAATTAAAAAGCAGTTCTCTGAGATAAGAGAAAAAATATATGAATATATATAAGAAAAAAATATATATAAGAGAAAAAAATATATAAAATATATATTGGTTTCTGCCCCCATTTCCTGGCACAGAGCTCCTAAACACTTGTAATTTCCTAAGTGATGAAGAAAAAACCAGGAGCATCTCTTGTTTTAATATTTTGGTTTTTTTTACTTCATCCCTCACAGAGGGCTCCTAAAACCTTTGTAATTCCTAATTGATAAGAATACTAGAGGATCTTTTTGGAGTGCCTGGGTGGTGTAGTTGGTTTGGCACCCACTCTTGGTTTTGGCTCAGGTCTTGATCTCAGGGTCGTGAAATTGAGTCCCACATCAGGCTCCAATCTCAGTGTAGAGTCTGCTTGGGACTCTCTACCCCTCTCCCCACTCTCTCTCTCTCTAATACATAAATAAATATTAAAAAAAAAAAGAATACTAAAGGATGTTTTGTTCACGAGACAACTCTGAGTGGACTCCTACATGGCTCTGGAAGGGGGTTGGTCATCAGAAAGACCAAGCCATAATTAGAAGCTTAAAATTTTCAACCCAGTTACCGCCTTCTCCAAAGAGGAGAAAGGGGCTTGAATGAAGTTAGTAACTGATTATGCCTATGTGAGAAGGCCTCCATAAAAATTCAAATGGTAGGGGATTTGGAGATCTTGTAGGTCAGTGAACACAACCACACCAGGAAGGTGACAGAGCAGAACTCCATGGTGGCAGAAGTTTCTATACTTGGGACCCTCCTAGACCTTGCTCTGTGTTCATATGTATCCTTTATCATAACCTTTAATAAATTAGTAAATGGAAGTAAGTGTTTCCCTGAGTTATATGAGCTGCTCTAGCAAACTAATTGAACCTGATGATGGGGTGATAGAGGCTTTCAGTTTGTAGACAAATTGTACAGAAGTTGAGGAAACCCCGGGCACCTAGTACTTGTGACTGGCATCTGAAGTAGGGTAGGAGCAGTCTTGTGGGACTGAGCCCTAAACCTATGGGATCTGACCCATCTCCAGGGAGACAGTATTAAGATTGAGTTGAATTGTAGGACACCTAGCTGGTGTTGCAGAGAATTTCCTGTTTTGGTAAAAACCTCAAACACATTTAGTGACTAGAGGTATCAGAAGTGTAAGTACTTAAGGACACTCATAGGAGAAAGATTCACTGGGAGAGAAGAACTGTGGTTTTTCTTTCAAAAGTCCCATTCATAATCTCATCAAAAACAATAAAATACTTAGAGATAAATTTAACCAAGGAGATAAAGGACCTGTACATTACCAACCCTAAGACACTGATGAAAGTAATTGAAGAACACACAAATTAATGGAAAGATATCCCATGTTTTTAGATGTGAAGAATTTATATTATGAAATTGACCATCTTAATCAAAGCAATCCACAGAGCCAGTGTAATCCCATTTAAATTTCCAATCATGTTTTTCTCAGAAATAGAAAAACTATACTTAAATTTGTTTGGAACCACATAAGACCCCAAATAACCAAAGCAATCTTGAGAAAGAAGAACAAGCTAGAGACATCACATTCTTGATTTTAATATATATTACAAAGCTATAGAAATGGAAACATTATGGCTCTGGCATAAAAAGAAGCACTTAGACCAGTAGAACAGAATAGAGAGACCAGAAATAAACCCACATTTCTACAGCCAATTGATTTTTGACAAGGGTGCCAAGACCACAAGTTGGAGAAAGTATAGTCTCTTCAATAAATGGTAATGGGAAAGGTGGACATTTACATGCAAAAGAATGAGACGGGACTCCTATCTTATACCACTCACAAAAAGTTAAGTCAAAATGGATTAAGGACTTAAATAGACCTGAAACCATAAAACTCCTAGAAGAAAACATAGGGCAAAACCTCCATGACATTGATCTTGGCAATGATTTCTTTGATAAGACACCAAAAGAACATTTGAAAAAATAGTAAAGTAAAAGGTAGTGAGACTACATTAAGCTAAAGAGCTTTTACACTGCAAAGGAATTAATCAGTAAGTTGAAAATGCAAGCCACAGAATGGGAGAAAATATTTGCAAATCATCTTATAAGGGGTTAATATTCAAAATATTTAAAGAACTTGTACAACTCAATGCCAAAAAACCAAAAAATCCAATTTTAGAACAGGCAAAATACCTGAATAGATGTTCTCCCAAAGAAGACATAGATGCTGCCAAAAGGTACATGAAGAGGTGCTGAATATCACTAATAATCAGAGAAATGCAAATGCAAACCACAAATGACACCTGTTAGGATGGCTATTATCAGAAACACAAGAGATAACAAATGTTGGCAAAGATGTGCAGAAAAGGGAATCCTTAAATACTGTTAGTGGGACTGTAAATTAGTACAAGTATTATGGAGAACCGTATGGTGGTTCTTCAAAAAAATAAAAAGAACTACGATGTGATCCTGCCATTCTACTTCTGGATATATATCCAAAGGAGAAAGAAAATGAAATGGGTATCGCAAGGGATAGATATCTGCATTCCCCTGTTCACTGCAGCATTATTCACAATAACCAAGATATGAAAACAGCCTAAAAGTCCTTCAATGAATGAATAGATAAAGAAAGTATGGTATAGATATAGATATAGATACAGATACAGATATAGATATAGATATAGATATAGATATAGATATAGATAATGGAATATTATTGTCATAAAAAGAAGAAAATCTTGCATTTACAATCACATACATGAACCTGAAAGGCCTATGTTAAATGAAATAAACCAGAGGAAGACAAATACTGCATAGTATCACTTATATGTGGAATCCTAAAAAACAAAAAACAAAGCCAATTTCATAGAAACAGAGAATAGAAAATATAATGGTAGTTGCCAGGGTCTAGGCCTCTGGGGAAATGGGAAGATGTAGGTCAAAAGGTACAAACTTTCATTTATAAGAATAAGTTCTGAGAATCTAATGTACAGCATGGTGATAATTATAAAACAATATTATTTACTTGAAAGTTACTGAGAATAGCTCTTAAGCTTTCTCACCACACACACACACACACACACACACACACACTCAATTTATATGTTAGGTGGTGGATATGTTAATGATCTTGGTCATTTGGCAATGTTTATGTGTATCAAATCATTAAAATCACTTAAAATATATACAACTATATTTGTCAGTTTTTCCTCATTAAAGGTTGGGGTGGGGGGAAGTGGGGAAGTAATGATTATGTATGGAACTTGACTCTGAGGAGAAATTAAGAAAAAGCACAGTAACTAGAAGGAGAGGCAGGGTCAGAGGAAACATGTTTTGTTGTGTTTGCTAAATCATTTTTGAGGGCTATTGGGAATGATGGAAATGAGGAAGAGGGGTTGGCTGAATGTAACCCAGTGGGCACCTGAAGCCTCTATGACCTAGTGATCTAGTTGAAGTTGGCCTGAATTTCACTTCTTTAGCCTAAAACAATAAAACATCTTCCCCATACTTTCTGTTTACTTTTCCATGCTTCTTCACTTCCTCGAAGTTACATTTCCCTTTCTGGTTTACATGCAAACTGTTTCAATTTCATACTCTATCAATTCACATACACAGGTACACACACTGTGTATACAAATCAAGGATCTTATCATTTAAATGTGTCACATCTTGATTAAATGCCATTTCTTATGCTCTTGTATGATCTGTTCCTTTTCAAAACTGTGCTCCTAATAGGTGGTTCCTGACTATAGTTTTATCATCCTTGGGATGCTGGTGTATAAGAACTTTCCTATAGTTCTCAAATCAAGATATACAAATGGCCAATAAACACATGAAAAGATGCTCTTATGATTAGTCATTAGGGAAATGCAAATCAAAACCACAATGAGAGATTACTTAATACCCATTATGATGACTATAATTTATAAGATAGCCAATGAAAAATTATAATAATAATAACTGTTGCATCCTACAGCTTGGATGAACCTTGAAAAACAAAGAAGCTGGTCAAAAAGACCACATATTATATAATTCCATTTGGGTAAGCAAATAAAGACTAGTGGTTACATAGGTCTGGTGGGAGGTAGAATGGAGACTTATTGCTAATGGATATGGAGTTTCTTTTGGGGGAACAAAAATGTTCTAAAATTAGGCTCTGGTGGAGGAGGAGTTGATATTGCAGAGGATTAAGAGGACACTAAGCTTGTCTTGTCCCTCTAATATAGCTAGATAGTTACCAAATCATTCCAAACACCCAAGAAAGCAGTTGGAGATCTGAGAACAAAAACTGCAAGTCTACAAGTAGGAAAGCAATTTTGGAAATTTGGAATTTTGGAAAATTATTTTGACAAACAGACCAAAACACACCCAGGATCTAGTTTTGTTGTTGTTGTTTCTTTCTTTTTTTTTTTTTTTTAAAGATTTTATTTATTTATTTGTCAGAGACAGAGGGAGAGAGAGTGAGCGAGCACAGGCAGACAGAGAGGCAGGCAGAGGCAGAGGGAGAAGCAGGCTCCCTGCCGAGCAAGGAGCCCGATGTGGGACTCGATCCCAGGATGCTGGGATCATGACCTGAGCCGAAGGCAGCTGCTTAACCAACTGAGCCACCCAGGTGTCCCGTTGTTGTTGTTTCTTTTCTTCTTTTCTTTTCTGGACAAAATGATGAGATGGAGAAATTTGCTCTAAAATAAAGAAAAGGAGGTAGTACTCATGGCCAGGGATTTAATCAATACAGATGTAAGTAATATGTCTGAACTAGAATTTAAAACAAAGCCTATAAGGATACTAGCTGGGGTTGAAAAAAAGCATAAAAGACAATAGAGAATCCCTTACTGTAGAAATGAAAGAAAATCTAGTCAGGCTGAAAAATAAATGCTATAACTGAGATGCAATCCCAAGTGGAGGTCATAAAAATGAGGATGGATGAAGCAGAGCAGTGAGTCAATGATATAGAAGATATAATTATGGAAAATAATGAAGCTGAAAAGAAGAGGGAAAGAAAAGTAATGGACTATGAAGGACTTAGGGAACTCAGTGACTTATTAAAATGTAATACCAGCCCGGTGATGGGTATTAAGGAGGGCATGTTTTGCATGGAGCACTGGGTGTTATATGTAAACAATCTTGGAACACTACATCAAAAACTAGTGACATACTGTATAGTGACTAACATAACATAATTTAAAAAAAAATTAAATAAAAAAATAAAACATAATACCATTCATATCATAGGAGCCCCAGAAGATGAAGAGAGAGAAAAAGGGGCAGAAGGTTTATTTGAACAAATTATAGCTGAAAACTGAAAAGACAATAGTCATAAAAATCTAAGAAGCACAAAGATCTCCCATTAAATTCAACAAAAGCCGACCATCACCAATGAGAAAAAAAAGTCCTTAACCTAAAAGGGAAGACAAATCAGGTTTGCAGCAGATCTGTCCACAGAAACCTGACAGACCAGAAAAGCATGGAAGGAAATATTCGATATGCTGAATGGGAAAAATATGCAGCCAAGAATTCTTTATCCAGCAAGGCTGTCATTCAGAATAGAAGGAGAGTTAAAGAGTTTCCCAGACAAACAAAAACTAAAGGAGTTCCAGACCACAAACAATCCTGCAAGAAATTTGACTCTTTGAATGGAACTCTTTGAGTAGAGGGAAAAAAAAAAGGCCCAAAGCAAAAAGACCAGAAAGGACCAGAGAATAGCACCAGAAACCCAGCTCTACAGGTAACACAATAGCACTAAATTCATATTCCATGCTCATGGATTGGAAGAAGAAACATTATTAAAATGTGTATATTACCCAAAGCAATCGACACATTTAATGCAATCCCTATCAAAATACCACCAGCATTTTTCACAGAGCTAGAACAAACAACCCTAAAATTTGTATGGAACTACAAAGACCTTGAATAGTCAAAGCAATTCTGAAAAAGAAAAACAAAACTGGAGGCATCATGATTTCATATTTTAAGCTATATTGTAAAGCTGTAGTCATCAAAACAGTATGGTACTGGCACAAAAACAGATACATAGGTCACTGGAACAGAATAGAGAACCCAGAAATGGACCCACAACTCTATGATCAACTAATTTTCAACAAAGCGGCAAAGAATAAAAGACAGTCTCTTCAACAAATGGTGTTGGGGAAACTGGACAGTGCCATGCAGAGGAATGAAATTGGACCACTTTTTTATACCAACACAAAAATAAATTCAAAATGGATGAAAGACTTAAATTGAGACAGGAAACCATCAGTATCCTAGAGGAGAACACAGGCAGAAACCTCTTTTACTTTGGCTGTATCAACTTCTTACTAGATACGTCACTGGAGGCAAGGGAAACAAAAGCAAAAATGAACTATTGAGACTTCATCAAGATAAAAAGCTTTTGCACAGCACAGGTAACAATCTATAATACTAAAAGTCAGTTTCCAGAATGGGAAAAGATATTTGCAAATGACATATCTTATAAAGGGTATCTAAAATCTATAAAGAACTTATCAAACTCAACACCCAAAACCCAAATAATCAAGTTAAGAAATGGCAGAAGCCATGAATAGACACTTTTCCAAGAAGACATCCAGATGGCTTACAGATACATGAAAAGATATTCAACATCACTCATCATCAGGGAAATACAAATCAAAACCATGATGAGATATTAATTCACACCTGTCAGAATGACTAAAATTAACAACACAAGAAACAACAGGTGTTGGCGAGGATGCAGAGAAAGGAGAATCCTTGTGCACCGTTAGTGGGAATGCAAACTGTGCAGCCACTCTGGAGAACAGTTTGGAGGTTCCTCAAAAAGTTAAAAATAGCACTACCATATAATCCAGCAATTGCACTTCTAGATATTTATCCAAAGGATACAAAAATACAGATTTAAGGGGTACATGCACCCCGATATTTATAGCAGTGTTATGAACAATAGTCAAATTATGGAAAGAGCCCAAATGGCTGTTGACTGATGAGTGGATACAGAATATATCAACACACACACACACACACACACACACACACACACACACACACACACACACAGGAATATTCATCAACCATCAAAAAGGATGAAATCTTGCCATTTGCAACTACATGGATGGAACTAGAATGTATTATGCTCAGTGAAATAAGTCGGTCAGGGGAAGAGAAATACTATATGATCTCATTCATATGTGGAATTTAAGTAAGAAATAAGATGAATATATGGGAAGGCAGAAAAGGGGGGGAAAAAAGGAGAGAGGGAAACAAGCCAGCAGTGACTCTTAACAATAGAGAACAAAGCGAGGGTTGATGGATGGGTGAACTCAATGAGTGATGGGTATTTAAAGAGGGCATTTCTTGTGATGAGCACTGGTTTGTTTGTTTGTTCATTTGTTTTTTAAAATTTTATTTATTTATTTGACAGAGAGCACAGTAGGCAGAGAGGCAAGCAGAGAGAGGAGGAAGCAGGCTCCCCACTGAGCAGAGAGCCCAATGTGGGGCTCCATCCCAGGACCTGGGATCATGACCTGAGCCGAAGGCAGAGGCTTCAACCCACTGAGCCACCCATGCGCACCTAGCACTGGTTTTATGAAGTGATAAATCACTGAATTCTACTCTAGAAATCAATATTGTGCTCTATGTTAACTAAAATTTAAATCTAAAAAATAAATAAAAATTAAAAATCAATATACTGAAAACCATTGAATTTTACTCTTAAAATGGGTGAGTTTTATGGTATGTGAATTATATCTCAATAAAGCTGTTTCAGAAAACCTCAACAAATTCCGTATACTATTATGTGGAAGAGGGAAGTCTTTGAAAAGATGAGGAAAGACAGGATCCAGAATACAAGTGGAGGAACTGGCCTTTGAAAGAGGAAGAATATTTAAAAAAAAAAAAAAAAAAAAGAGGAGGGATATTACCATTGTGCTATATTTGTAAAAGTAGTGGTGTAGGGGACTCCTGGGTGGCTCAGTTGGTTAAGCGGCTGCCTTCGGCTCAGGTCATGATCCCAGCATCCTGGGATCGAGTCCCACATCGGGCTCCTTGCTTGGCGGGGAGCCTGCTTCTCCCTCTGCCTCTGCCTGCCATTCTGTCTGCCTGTGCTTGCTCTCTCTCCCTCTCTCTCTCTGACAAATAAATAAAATCTTTAAAAAAAAAAAAAAAAGTAGTGGTGTAGTGGTAGCAGCATGGGCTTTGTGCTTAGAAGGATCTCACATTTCATTTAATGCTATGCTGTTGCCCTGACATTTTTAATAGTTTTCTTAAACAAGAGGCCCCACATTTTTAGTTTGTACCAGGTCCCCCAAATTGAGTCCCGAGAGGTCACATCTTTTGATTTCTTCTGTTGTTGTTGGGCAATGTTGTTGGGTAATGTTGGGTAATGTCAGCAGAGAATGGTAGGGAATATTTCACTCTCATCTCAGAATCCAGATAAATGTAGAAACATTTCCAGTCTGTGGTTTTTCCTTTTGAGTTTGTGGTGACTTTGATATGTCCAGTACTTAGTTGCAGTGGAGGTACGGAAGATGTTGATGTCAGGAGTCATCTAGGGTTGGGGGTTTGTCAGACATCTGCGATAGAAAGAGAAAGGGTTAATGACAATGATGGAAGGTGATAGATGAGGAAGGAATGACAGGAGAAGGATAATGTATGAAGATAAGTGGTAGGATCAGTAAGTTGGAGATTTCATTGAGGGAGGAGTTTATATCATGAAGATAATTGAATGTGGGTTGGAAGGATATAAGAAACTATTCAAATTGGCAATTCTCTAATTTCTGTTGATGGTAAGAGCTGTGTTTGATTTATGTAGTGACTAAAATGCCATGAGGAGAAAAGGTTATTGAGAATGCAGAGGTCAAGCAACTGGGAGGCCAGTTGGTTAGATGGATTATCAATTTGTGTGATGAAATTGCTGAGAATAATGACAGGAGTCAGAGAAAAAGCTGTATGTAAGGCATATATGAGGGAAATGGATCGGTAGATGCCGGTAAGTACCTTGCTCTTTGCTGCATACCCTTGTTCTTTTCTTTGCTTAGAGTAAACCTTATAGCTCCTTGGTTTCCTTCCTTCCTTCCCCTCCCCTCCCTCTACCTTCTCTTTATCCTCTCAGCCACAACTCAAAATACTGTCATTCTTTCAAGACTCAACTCAAATTGTACCTCCTCAGTTATGTTGAATATATGTAAAAAAACGGGGAATACTATTATAAATACATCTCAGAAGCACCGTACAAGTTACATAGGAGAAGCAGTTACTCAGCAGTCTGCGGTTTTAGTCAGAGATTAATTGGTAAAGCAACACACTATTTTGTAGTTGTAGCTTCCTGATGTCTTAACACTTTTGGTTTCTTAAATGAAGATTATTACATAATAAATACATTTATATAAATGTATTTGACGTTTTCTCTAAAATTTAGTTTTAACCATTGGCAGATGGACAGATCTCATTACATATTTTTTTACTGAACACTGTTTGGGAGATGTTACCTTAAATGTGGTAGGGAAATTTTTTGAGTTGTGTGTATTTTAAGCTGTTTTGTCTTTTAATAGATTTTATTTTTTAATACATAGAAAACTTTACTTTTTTTTAACTTAAGTATCTTTAACTTGAAAACTTTTTCAAGTTGAGAGAATAACAATAGAATCATCTATCTATCTATAAATTTATATGTATATATGATTGATGTATATACCCTATTTTAATCATAATAATTACAACATATTTCTATCACAATAAAATATCTGAGAAGTGCTACAAATGTTTTTATAGTACTATAAAGTGTATTTCATGAATATGAATTTGTTTCAGCCAGAAAAAGATCCTGTACCTAGAAATACATATTTTCAAACAAAGTTAAGGTCTCGTCATGTAAAAATCAAGGTTCCTTCAAGTAGATCAATTACCAAAGTTCCATTGTCTCACCTCCTGGAACCTGCATTGGTAAGCCCTGACCTTCTATTAAATAATTCTTGAAAAGCATATACCAAGGAAATGTACTTATTGGAAAGATTTAGATATGCCTAACTTCTTAACAAATCTAGGGAAAAAATGCAGAGAGCTTTATGTTTACAACTATACACAGATTAAAAAAATAGATTGTCAGTTAACAATTGTGTGTCTTGGGACCACTGGGAAGCAGATATTCAAGCAGAATTGAGTTCAAGTGGTGTACTGAAAGGGGTAATACCTGAGGAAGGAGCAGGGAGAAAGCTGTATTGGGCAGCAATAGTCTTAGCCCTCAATATACATCTGCCAAAAGCTCTCCCATTTCAAGGTCTGGAGCAAAGATTATCCAATACAGGATTCTTACGTTGCTTCCTATGCTCAAACCTTGGCTGAGGGTTGCCTGAGAAGATGATGGGCTCAACCTGAAAGCTGAAGCAGATTCCAGAGAAGTTGCAATGGGCCAGGGGGTGGCTGTCACCTAACTGCACTCCTTGCAGTGGAACAGCAGTTTCTTTGTTCAGGGAGATCTGCCCAGAGCACCTCCATGGCAGCCACAATGATAAATAATAACTGTCACTGAATATCTCCTACTCTACAGGCTCTCTTTACATGTATTCTTTGTAACTGTTGCACAACAATCCTTAGGAGTAGAATAATCCCTGTTGTTCAGATGAAGAGAAGATAAAATAGCTAATGAATTAGAGAGCTGACATATTCAGTGTGCCAGGGAAATATACCCATAAAATTTTTTTGATAGAAAATTTCCTAGTAAATGATCCCATATTACATCTTGAACAAACAACTAGTTTAAGAAATGTTAAGCCAGAAAGGAAAGGAAGAATGAAAAAAATGAGGAAAGAAAGAAGAAAGAAACCTAACATAAACTTTCCTTTGATGTTCAATTTCCAACTCTGGGTTTGTGTTCCAAAGTTGGCAGCATATAATAAACACCTATTCAAAGAGATTTATCAGAGGGACTGATTGTTTCATGGAATCCCAAAGTTGAAAAGATAGCTGATTGCTAGAAATAAAGTTATCTATCTTCTCTCTTTTTGAATAATTGTGTCACTCTGTTTTGCTGCTCTCCTTCTCTGACTTTTTCCCTGGTTTTTGTCTCTTCGACTCCAGCTCTTTATTCTTTCTGTCTCTGCTTTGATCTCTCTCCATCTGCCCTTCTCTGTCTCTGACTCTGTTTCTCTGTCATTTCCTTTCTGTTCATAGTCTGTTGGTCTCCATCTTCTCCATCTTTCTTCTCCCTCCCTCTCTCTTCTTAGTGTTCCTCTCTTTTGTCTCTCATCCTCCCTCTCTTCCTTTCTTTTTCCCTCGCCCCCCTCATCTCTCCTCCTTTTCCCTCTCCCATCCCTCCCTTTCTCTCAACTTTTAGGACTCTCATCCTGTCTTTCTCTTGCTCTCTCACTCTTTCTTGATTTGTCCACCTGTCCAATATCTGTCTGCCTCTTTGCATATTCAGGAAATAGAAAATGAGTCTTTATAATTTCTCTAACTTTGATATTAAATAAATGGAAGTATGTATATATATTTAAATGTATGTATTTTAAACCAATTATCCTTATTGGATATATGTTTAACAGCTTCACAAATAACTTATAATCCCTTTCCATGAAAAGTAGAATAATATACTAGCAATTAAACAAATGCTAAAGGTAAAATAATTTTCTTAGCAGTAAAAAAGATAATTAAACACCATTTCCCAGTTCAAAACTTTAATTAGCTTTTCTTCCTAAATTAAGAGTGATTTCACCCAAAGTATTCTTGTAGTATTCTTGTGCCACGCAGAACTCTCAGGAGTTCCTTGACCTAGCTTAAGCCAGAAAATTCTTTAGTTACTTGTCTAGTGGTTTAAATTTAATTAGCACATTAAAGTTTTATTAGTATGACACTTTATAATCTAGTCTACTAATTTGATATTGTGTTTTTACTGTATTAAATTAGTTTATTTATTTATGCTATTCAATCTCCTATTTCACAAAACACTGATAGACAACAAATTCTAGTATTCCTGATAAGAAGAGCAGAGGCCTCTTAACAAGTACACCATCTTCACAAACTGCTGGTTTAGTGGTAAGTATTAGCATTTGTCACTTTTAGTATCTATGTTTTGGTTCCCCCTCTTCCCTATTATTCTGTTTCTGTCACACCAGGGAAATAGTCTATTTAGGGAATAATGTCTATTTTTCTGTTGTATAGACTTGCTTTCGCTGGATGTACTCTATATACTGCTCTACGTAAAAGAAAAATTAGAGGGGCACCTGGGTGGCTCAGTGGATTAAAGCCTCTGCCTTCAGCTCGGGTCATGATCCCAGGGTCCTGGGATTGAGCCCCTAGTCGGGCTCTCTGCTCCGCGGGGAGCCTGCTTCCTCCTCCTCTCTCTCTCTCTGCCTGCCTCTCTGCCTGCTTGTGATCTCTGTCTGTCAAGTAAATAAACTTAAAAAAATTAGAATACTATAGCACCAACCAGGGTTTTCTTTTGTTTTTTGTTGTTGTTGTTGTTGTTGTTGTTTGTTTTTTATTGTGGCACAATGTAACATAAAGTTTAACATTTTTAACTTTTTTTTTTTTTTTTTTTGGAGAGAGACAGAGAGCATATAGGCAGGGTGTGGGAGGGGCAGAGAGCAAGAGAGAAAGAGAGTCTTAATTAAGCAGGCTCCACTCCCAGTGCAAAGCCGAACTTGGAGCTCTATTTCACAACCCTGAGATCATGACCTGAGCCAAAATCAAGAGTGGGACACTTAACTGACTCAGCTACCCAGTTCTAAAATTTACCATTTTATCCCTTTTTAACTGTATAGTTCAAGTACATTCACATGTTGTGCAACCATTACTTTTTTTAATGCAGATTTTCTTGCAAAGTTTTTCTTCTTGCAAAATTGAAACTCCATACATTAAACACTAAGTACCCATTTCTCCATCCCTCACTTCCTCTCAACCACAATTCTACCTTCCCCCTCTGAATTTGACTGCTCTATATACTTCATATAAGTGGAATCATACAGTATTTGTCCTTTTGTGACAGATTTCATTTAACATAGTGTTTCATCCATGTTGTAGCATATGTCAACTTTTTTCCTTTCTATAGGCTGAATATATTCCATTGTATGTATATACCACATTTTGTTTATCTTTTCATCTGTCTGTGGACATTTGGGTTACTTCCACCTTTTGGCCAGTGTGAATAATGCTGCTTTGAACATGAGTGTTCAAATATTTCTTTCTGATTCTGTTTTCAGTTCTTTTGGTATACACTTTAAAGTGGAATTGCTGGATCAAATGGTAATTCTCATTTTTAACTTTTTGAGGAACTGACATACTGTTTTCCATAACAGCTGCTCTATTTTAAAGTCCCAGTATCAATGCACAATGGTTCCAATTTCTCTACATCCTTCCCAACACTTGTTATTTTCTATGTGTTTTTCAAAATAATCGCCATCCTCATGGGTATGAGATGATATCTCATTGTGGTTTTAATTTGTATTTCCCTTATGGCTAGTGATGTTGAGCTTCTTTTCACATGCTTATTGGCCCTTTTATCTTCTTTTAAGAGATGTCTGTTCAAGTCTATTGCCCATTTCTTAATCAGCTTATTTATTTGTTGTTGAGTTATAGGAGTTTTTTTTTTTTTTCATGTATTCTCTATTTTAACCCCTTGTCAGATATATGGTTGGCAAATATTTCTCTCATTCTATGGGTTACCTTTTCATTCTGTTGATAGTATTCTTTGAAACACAAAAGCTTTAATTTTTATCTAGTCCAATTTATGTTTTTTTCCTTTTCCTGTGCTTTTGGTGTCATAGCTGAGAAATTATTGCAAAATTCAATGTTATTAAATTTTACCCCTCTGTTTTCTTCTAAGAGTCTTATAATTTGGCTCTCATCCAACCAGAGTTCTTCTTAGGTTCAACTAAACAATAGAAATACAACTTACAAGCAGGGCAGAAACAGGTGTTCCCCTTCAGTGGGATCAGTCTTCACAGAAGTCTATGGAGCAGTTGACTTAGCAGTTTGGGTACAGCTCAGACACAAGTAGATGAGATCCATATCTTTTGTAATACCACACAGACATAGCTTCCAGTGTCCCCACAATAGACATGCCAAATTACAAGAGTCAGGGAAATCCAAACTATGGTGCTTTTCATAAGGTTTATTTACATATAGTGCATTTATCATTCATTCATAGTGCAGTTATAGTTCTTCCTAGTCCAGATGCAATTTATCAATCAGACATCATTTTTACCATTAGCAATGTTGGCATTGTTACTTTATCAGGTTCCATTAGGAACTGAGCATGAGAATTAAGCGAAGATCAGTTTTTCAAGCTGGGATGAAGGGTCCTTTATAGGTTTACTTATTCTGGCTATTTCATTTGAATGAAATCATATAATATGTGGCCTTTTGTGTCTGGCTTCTCTCACTTAACATAATGTTTTCTAAGTTCATCCATTTTATAACATACACTTTCTTCCTTACTTTTGACTGAATGATATCCCATGGTAAGGATATACTACATTTTGTTTACTAATTTGTCAGTTTGGGGACATTTGAAAAATAATATTGCTATGAACGTTCACGTACAAGTTTTTATGTGAATATGTGCTTTCAGTTGTATTTTGTATATGCTTAGAAGAGGAAGTAGAATTGCTGAGTCACATGGTAACTTATGTTTAACACTTTTTTTGTAGTGGGCTTTTTAAAACAGCTTTATTGAGGTATAATTAACATACCATACAATTCACCTATTTAGAGTGTGAAATGCAGTGTTTTTTTAGTACATTCACAGGTGTGTGTAATCATCACCACAGTCAATTTTAGAATCTTTTTATCACCTCAGAGAAACTCCGTACTTTTTCCCAAGGAAATGCTTCTAATGAGATAACATTTCACCTTTAATTATGTAAAAAGAATTGTTTCTGCCACATTTGACATCTGTAAGAGTAATATATTTTTTTATAGATTGATTTGTCCTCAGTGCAAAAAACATCTTTTGAAGAACTATTTCCAAATGTCAGCAATTATGTTAATTCAAATGAAATTGTTCCTGTGTCAAATTTGCAAGAATGCTCTTCAAATGAGGTTAGTATTTTCCATTTTTTCTTCAATTATTGAAATTAATACTGTTATATTGGATACTTTGTATATGAGATACTTTAAGAAATCTGTAACTCATTTGAGGCTAACATCATCCACATGAGGAGGCAGCTATCGGTTACAATTCTAAATAAAGAATGTTAGGCTGCCAGGGCCAGAACTCTACATTGTGAGGGCCTGAGGCTATTAAATTCTTAACTAGAGGAAACACTGTTAGCCTGCTTTGATCCATGGCTCTGTTTTCATCTGTACATATAAATTAATAATCACCAATTTCATTTTGTTAGGATGAATACACGGAAGTACTATGCTCCTTTGAAAAAAGAAGACATAAAATTCATAAAACTAAGAGCCATGGGTGTGGGAATAGTGCTAGAGGATGAGCAGAAAAAGAGAGTACAGAAAGTGGGGTGGGGAGAAAGAAAGAGCCAGAAAGAAGGGACATGGGAGCAGACGGAGAGACAGAAGGACAGAGTGGGAGAAAGAGGCAGAGAGAAAAAGACATAAAAAGGCAAAACTCAAGGGATATGTAGTGCTTCACTGTAGCTAGGCCTTTTCAGTGTGACTCTGTGATGAGGGTGGGAATCTGGATGGTGAGAGAAAGCTGGAGATGAGACTGTAAAGATAAACAAGGGCCAAGATCTCAAAGGGTCTTTAATCCATATTAAGTAATTTGGATCTTTTTCCTGAGAGGAGCCAATAAAGAATTCTGAACAAGGGATGATATCATATGTCTTTCTAGCTCCAGAGGTGGAGAACAGATTATAAAAAGCTGAGACTAGAGATAGTTAGAGGGATAATTTCCTGGGAGAGAGAGAAAGAAAATGTAGGTAAGAGGTTGAAGGGAAGTAAAAATAGATTGAAGTAAGGACTTGGAATGGAAGAAGTTGAGAAACACAAGATTATAGCCCATTATTGAGAGGCCAGATGAAACTGGAAACTATTACCTCTCTTAAAAAGCATCTTTATTGAGGAATAATTTATATGCAATAAACTGCACATATTTAAAGTGTATAATTTGAAAATTTTCACCTATGTATGCAACTGTGAAACCACCAACACAGTCTAGATCATGAAAATATCTGTCAACCCAAAAGTTTCTTCCTCCTGTTTTATATTTTTTTCCTTCCTGCCCCTGTCACCCAAGCAACTACTGATCTAGTTACTGTAATTATAGATTGGTTTACATTTTCTAACGTTTTGGGGTCATTCAAGTGAGAGAGAGAGAGAATTTTTGGTCTGGTGTCTTTAACTCAGCATAGTTATTTTTGAGATTCATTCATGCTGCTGAGTATATCGATACTTTGGTCATTTTTACTGCTAAGTAGTATTCCATTTATGGTACACAAAAGTTTATCCTTTTACCCATTTATGGACATTTGATCATTTAGCTATTAGGAACATTCATGTACAAGTATTTGTATTACAAAGATTCTCTCTTTGATTGAACTTTAGTTAGGCTCTTCTGAGCCCTCTTCTCAACTAGGTCTTGTGTGCATCCTTGCTGAGTATAGTTCTAGCAAGAATTTTCTCCCACCCTTGATATCTGATTTCCCACCCTTGATCTGATCTGATTTGATCTGGCCTGCCTTTGACACTCTGGCCTCTTAGGTCTAATTGGGTTCCTGGATCTAGTTTCAAAGTGTGTGTATGTGTGTGTATAAGAGAGTTGCCCACACCTCCAACAGGCAATACTTCTGACATCAGCTGGGTGTCCTAGAATTCAATCCAATTTTGCACTATCTACCTGAAGATGGCTTTAGATTCCACAGGTAAAGGGCTTAGTTCCACAAAACCACCCTCTACTTGAGATGCCACTTGCCAGTCTAAGTTGTTAATTGTGCTTCTGACCAACTACCTATAAATCAGAAGTTCCCATGACCCCCTCTTTGGATTTTATTAACTTACTGGAGAAGCTTACAAAAGTCAAAGAAACATTTTACTTACTTGATTACTGGTATATTGTAAAAGAATATAACTCAGGTATAGCCACGTGTAAGAAATGCATAGGGCAAGGTATGGGGAAAGGGCAAGGAGCTATACATGGATCATACATACATATATAGTTGTATGTTGTGCAAATGAGGCTGGTGCTCCTTCTTGGGCAGAGATTTTAGTATTATGATGAGGTAATGGTAACTGTCATTACGTGGGTCATTCCATAGTTTATCTGTACAGGCATAAATCAGGGGAGAGGGAGATGCTCAAACTGGTCTGAGGGTCTGAGCCTTGGGAGCTTTTCCTTCAGGTAGTCATTATTTCTTGAGAGGTAGTTTGGTTCCCATCACAGGATGCGAGGTCTTTGCCTGGGTTAAGAGATAAACTGGAAGAAAGAGCTAAAGGGGAAATGTGGGACAAAGGTTGGTGGCTA
Organism: Lutra lutra; assembly: GCF_902655055.1. Taxonomy (NCBI): domain Eukaryota; kingdom Metazoa; phylum Chordata; class Mammalia; order Carnivora; family Mustelidae; genus Lutra; species Lutra lutra. The sequence continues at coordinate 71,201,778 of NC_062282.1, read as the reverse complement.
CAAGCAGGTGAGCGGTAAAGGTAAGGTCTTGGAATATAGCCGGTAACAGCTTCATTACATAGGTATGTTTGATTAAATCATTGGCCATTGGCAACCTAGTAAACCTCTATCTCCTCTCCCCTACCTGGAGGTTATGGCGCAGGCCTGATCCAACCCTGTAATCCAGAATTAGTTCCCCTGGCAAGGAGCTCCCTTCTTTAGGTGCATTCCTAAAGTTTTATCACATTAACAAAGACACCCTTATGGTTCTTATCACTTGGGAAATTCCAAGGGTTTTAGGAGCCTCCTGCTAACAATGGGGATGAAAAACAAATAGATAGTTCTTATTGAAAATCTCAACATCAGGGCACCTGGGTGGCTTAGTCAGTTGACTGGTTGACTCTCGATTTCAGCTTGGGTTCATGATCTCAGAGTCCTGAGATCAAGCCCCGAATCGGGCTCGTGCTCAGCCCGGAGTCTGCTGGAAATTTTCTCTTTCTCTCCCTTTACCTCTGCCCCTCCCCTGGCTCATGTTCTCGCTCTCTCTCTCAAACAAATATAGATGAATAAACCTTAAAAAAAATTACTATATCACAAGGTCGATTTAATAAGAATCTCTTTGCGCTTGATGTCTCCTCCCGTAATTTTTCAATAACTGACACCCATTCTGCTGATCAGCTGTGCATCCCTGGCTATATTTTCTATATTTAGATTTGAGCCAAATTTCCCTCCTCTATTTCAATACCTTATCATGTGTCTTTTTGTGTGTGTGAATAAAGAAAGGTTTCTTTTCTTTTTAATTTAACATTTAAAATTCAATTAGCCAACATATAGTGTATCTTTGTTTTAAAAGTATGATTGATATACAGTGTTACATTGGTTTCATCTGTACAATATGTGAGTGAACCCTATTACAATAATCTTGAATAAAAATCTTACTGTAATACTAATTATCAGAATAATTTCTTCTTTAACTGTAAGGTTATATATTTCCTTTCCTGTTGGGTAGGTACCTAAGAAATTTCCAAACTGTTTTCCAAAGTGGTGGTACCATTTTACATTTCCACCAACAATGTTTGAGACTTGTAGTTTCTCTACATCTACATTTCATCTTCATTTAGTCCTGTCACACTTATAATCTTAACCTTTAGTTAATTTAATCTTAACCATTAGTACAGTCTTTTAATCTTAACCTTCCCAATTAGTATGAAGTGATATCTTACTCTGGTTTTAATTTGCATTTCCCTAATGACCAATAATGTTGATCACACTTTCATGTGTTTATTTGCCATCTATATATTTATTTTGGTGACATACCTGTTTATATCTTTTGCACTTTAAGAAAATTGTTTATTTTCTTATTGTAGAATTTTAAGAGTTCTTTATATATTCTTGATGCAAATCCTTTATCAGATATATATACTTTGAAAGATATTATCCCGGTCCATACCTTGTTTTTTTATCCACTCCACTGCCTTTTTTAAAACATGAAAAAAATGCTTTATTTATCTTACATATCATAAAATTCACCCATTTCAAGTTTACAATTCTGTAATTCTTAGTAAGTTTATGGAATAGTACAGTAATTACCTATATCAGTTATAGAACATTTTCCAAATCCTTCACACTTATTTACAGTTAAGCCCTGTTCTCATGCCCAGCCCCAGGCAAATACTAGTCTACTTTCTGTCTCTAGAGTAACTTTTTCTGGACATTTGTTATAAATGGAATCATAAAGTCTGTAGTTTCTTACAAAATGGTGTCACTTAAAGAACATACATTTTTAATTTTGATGAAGTCCAACTTGTCAGTTTTTTGTTTATTTTTCTCATGGGTATGCTTTTGCTGTCATATCTAAGAAATCTTTGCCTAACCCAGGGTCACAAAGATTTTCTCCTACGTTTTCTTCCAGAAGTTTTAAAATTTTACACTAATAACTGAGTTAATTTTTTACTTTTGGTGTGAAGTATGGATTCCAGTGTATTTATTTATTTCCATATAGACATTCAATTATTCTAGCAACATTAGTTGAGGGTTATTCTTTCTCCACTCTATTGCTTTTCCACCTTTGTTGAAAAAAGGTAATCCATGTATTTGTACAAGCTTGTATAAGGTTTTACTGTTGTCTATATTTGTGCAAGTACCACACAGTATTGAATAATGAAGCACTATAATAATTCTTGAAATTAGTTAGGGTTAGCCTCTAACTTTGTTTTTCTTTTTCATTTGTTTTGGTTATTCTAGGTCCTTTGCATTTCTATATGAATTTTAGAATCAGTTTGTTGATTTCTACCAAAAAAAAAAAATCCTGATGGAATTTTGATTAGGATTGCATTGTATCTACAGCTTAATTTGGGAATAATTGATATCATGACAATATTGAGTCTTCCAACCCAAACACAATGTATAGCTATCCATTTTTTGGCTCTTCCTTAATTTCTGTACAAATTCTATAGTTTTCACTGTTTGGGTCATTATTCCTACTTGATATCATTATTTCCCTCCTGATGATAGTGTTTCATATTATTGATACTATATATAAGTGGTATTCTCAATTTCAATATCTGAGTAGAGAAATACTTGTGTGTGTGTGTGTGTGTGTGTATTGATCATTATATTAGTCTCTTTGGTTTTCCACAATAAAATATGATAGAATGGTTGGCTTACATAACAGAAATTTATTTTCTCATAGTCCTGGAGGCTAGAAAGTCCAAGACCAAGGTGTTAACCTACTCAGGTCCCAGAAGAGCTCTCTTCTGGCTTGTAGATGTCCACCTTCTTGCTGTGACTTCATATGGCCTTTTCTCTCTTTGCATGAAGTATTAAAGTCCTCTGGTGTTTCTTCCTCCTCTTAAAAGGGCACCAGCACTTTCAGATTAGGACCTTGCCTTTATTAAGTCAGTTAACCTTTTATCACCCTCTCACAGAGCCTATTTCCTCTCACAGAGCCTATCTCTGTGTATTTATTCTTTGATCCATGGCCTTTTTAGAAGTATGCAATTTCTTGTCCACATATTTGGAAATTTTTCAGAGATCTTTCTGTTACTAATTTCTAATATAATCCCATTGTGGTCTATGGTCGTTCTTTGTATGCCTTGTATGTATGCCTTTAGTGAGACATGTTTTATAATTCATTTGGTTTATTTTGGTAAATGTTCTGTGTATACTTGAGAATGATGCATATTTTCCTTTTTTTTAGTAGAATGGTCTACAGTATCAGTCATGTCAGGTTGGTTGGTGGTAATGTTCAAGTCAATTATATCTTTGCTGATTTTTGCCTATTTAGTCTATCAATTATTAAGAGGTATTAAAATACCAGACTGTAAGCGTGGGTTTGTCCATTTCTCCTTTAATTTCTTTTTTACTTTATCTTACTTATTTATTTGAGAGAGAGAGCATGAGCTGGGGGAGGGGCAGAAGGAGAAGCAGATTCCCTGCTGAGCTCGACATGGGGCTCAATCCCAGGACCCTGTGATCATGACTTGAGCCAAAGTCAGATGCTTAACTGACTGAGTCACCCAGGCGCCCCTCTCTCATTTCATTTCTATCCTTTTTGTTTTATATATATTTTGAGGCTCTGTTACTAGGTGTGTAAACAGTTAATATGGTTTAGGATTGTTATGTTTTTTTGATTAATTCAAGATCCTTCATTATGAAGGAACTTCTTTATTCCTGGTAATGTTCTTTGCACAGAAATTTACTTTTTCTGGTATTAATATAGCTACTCTTGCTTTCTTTTAACTGTTGTTAACATGGTATGTATTTTTGTATACTTTTACTTTCTTAAAAATGCATTTCTTAATTTTTAGAGAAATTTTAGATTTACAGCAAAATAGAGAGAGACATGCAGAGATTTCTTATAGCCCACTGCTTCAGTACATGCATAGCCACCACCATCACTGACATCATTCACCAAGGAGCACTTTTTTTTTTTTTTTAAACCAAGGATAAACCTGCATTGGCACATTACAATCACCCCACACATTCCACAGTTTAACTTAGGGTCCACTCTTGGTATTGTGCATTCTGTGGGTTTGGATAAAGGTTTATTGTTGTCAGTATTTTAGATATTGGCCATTCTAATAGGTATGTAGCAGTATCCAATTGTTGTTTTATAAAGATTTTATTTATTTATTTGACAGAAAGATTTCACAAGTAGGTAGAGAGGCAGGCAGAGAGAGAGAGAGGAAGAAGCAGGCTCCCCGCTGAGCAGAAAGCCCGATGCAGGGCTCAATCCCAGGACCCTGGGATCATGACCTGAGCTGAAGGCAGAGGCTTTAACCCACTGAGCCACCCAGGCGCCCCTCCAATTGTTGTTTTAATTTGCATCTCCCTGATTAGGAAATAAGATGTGGAGCGTTGTTTAATATACTTACTTGGCATCTGTATATCTTTGGTGAGGTGTCTGGTAAGGTCTTTGGCCCATTTTTTAATTATGTTGTTTTCTCATTGTTGAGATGTAAGGAGACCTTTGTAAGAGTTATGACCCCTTGGAGTATCCTGCCTAATAAGAGTGTCTTTGTAGGGGCGCCTGGGTGGCTCAGTGGGTTAAGGCTCTGCCTTAGGCTCAGGTCATGATCTCAGGGTCCTGGGATCGAGTTCCGCATCGGGCTCTCTGCTTGGCGGGGAGCCTGCTTCCCTCTCTCTCTCTGCCTGCCTCTCGGCCTACTTGTGATCTCTCTCTCTCTGTCAAATAAATAAAAAAAATCTTTAAAAAAAAAAAAGAGTGTCTTTGTATGTCCTGTGCTATACCATATAGCTTATACTAAATGTGATTTATGCTAAATACCTGTTTTTCATGCTTAAGGCTTTGGGCAACCTTTGTATCAGTTTGAACTCTAGGAGATGGGTCTGAATCAAGGTTTACTGGGCTCTTCATGTTGGCAACACTTTGCACATGGGAAAACTAAATGTTATCCGTGTGACTCAACTAGGAGAAGACAACTGGAAGTTTATTATCTGCATTGAGTTCTGTATACTTTTTCTCCTGGACTCCCACCTATGTGCCTCTTCCCTTTGCTGATTTTTGTCTGTATCTTATTGTGTAATAAGCCTTGACTGTGACTATACCAGCTTTTCTGAATCTTGTGAGTCCTTTGGCAAATCATTGAGTCTGAGGTGGTCTTAGGGACTGAAATACCTTTTTTTTTCTGGATTTTTTAAAGTTCTTATTGTGGGTGTGCTATAATTTCACTGGAGTGTATACATAAAGAGATTAATATTTTATTTGCTTTTGGCTTTTTGTTCTTTACTTTTTATTTTTATTTATTTTTAAGATTATACTTATTTTTGAGAGAGAGGGAGTGAGAGAACAAGCAGGGGAGGTGGGGAGAAGGAGAAGCAGACTCCTCACCGAGTAGGGAACCTGATATGGATCTCAATCCCAGTCCCCTAGGATCATGACCTGACCTAAAGGCAGACACTTAACCCACTGAGCCACCTGGGTTCCCCTGTTCTTTATTTTTTAAAGATTTATTTATTTACTTTGGAGAGAGAGAGAAAGTGCAGGGGGAGGGCCAGAGGGAGAGAGAAAGAGGGGGGGGGGAAATCCCTGCTGAACGCAGAACCAAATGTGGGGTTTGATCTCAAGACCCTGAGATCATGACCAGAGCCAAAAATCAAGAGTTGGATATTTAACTGATTGAGCCATCTAGACACCCCTGTTGGTTTTTCATTGTAATGTTGTTTGGGATATTAGTCTTTCTGAATGTGTGCACTCATGTTTCTCATCAGTTTGGGAAATTTCTCAGCTATTATCTGTTTTATTCTCTCTGGGATGATAATTAACATATGTTAGACATGTTTCTATCCTCTGTATCTTTCAAACTCTCTTTAATATTTTTCATTTATTTGTTGTATTCTGGGTAATATCATCAGCAATTCTTTAGTTGTGCCCACTTTGCTGCTTAAGGCTTCCATTGAATTTTGTATTCAACAATTTTATTTTTCATTTCAAGGTATTCTAGTTGTTTCTTTTTTTTTTTTTTTAAAGATTTTATTTATTTATTTGACAGAGAGATCACAAGCAGGCAGAGAGGCAGGCAGAGAGAGGAGGAAGCAGGCTCCCTGCTGAGCAGAGAGCCCGATGCGGGGCTCCATCCCAGGACTCTGAGATCATGACCTGAGCCGAAGGCAGCGGCTTAACCCACTGAGCCACCCAGGTGCCCCTATTCTAGTTGTTTCTTTTTCACATCTGCTTTTCAGTCCAGATAGTTTCTTGTTTGCTTATCCATGAGATTTCAATAGTTATTTCTTTAATCATTTCATACATTGTTATTCTATTCTGATTTGGCACTTCTGATATTGGATGTTCTGGGGGCTTAACTCCCCTCTTTGATATTCCTGTACAGTCTTACACATGGTAGCTTGATTTCTTATGAATTTGTTACTTCCTTTATTGTTGTTATAATAACATGAGAGGATGAAGTGAACTGTATTTTGCCCATTATTTCTGCTTCGAACGGTTCTGAACTGAATCTTGAAGAATGGCTCTGATTCTGACCCTGATCATTTATTTCCTTGCTCCTACTTGATAAGAATCCTATGTGCCTATAATGGGGATCCCATCCTCGTAAGAGGATATGTATCTGTTTCTACTACAAAAGCTATAGCTAGGGTTGGGTATCACTCTCAGACCGCTTTTGCTCCCTTAAGGATTTTGGCTTAGTACCAGAATCTCATGTTGCAGAATTCCCTTCTTCCTCCTGACCCATTTAAAATGTTCTTGCGCCTGGGTGGCTCAGTGGGTTAAGCCACTGCCTTCGGCTCAGGTCATGATCTCAGGATCCTGGGATCGAGTCCCGCATCGGGCTCTCTGCTCCGCAGGGAGCCTGCTTCTTCCTGGGCGCCTGGGTAGCTCAGTTGGTTAGGCAACTGCCTTCAGCTCAGGTCATGATTCTGGAGTCCTGGGATCGAGTCCCACATCGGGCTCCCTGCTTCGCCCGCTGATCTCTCTCCTCTCATGCTCTCTATCAAATAAATAAATAAAATCTTTAAAAAAAATAAAAAATAAAATGTTCTTGTCTGAGCCAGTCACTGTGCCCAGGTACATAGCATATAGTGATTGGCTGGGCTGGGTTTTAAGGCCTCTTGGTGCTCAGAAGTATTATCAGCTCCACCTGAACCATAAGAAAGGAGTGGTCTGCAGGCTGGGAGAATGTGTAGATTCTCCCAAGAAAACTCTGGTACCGTTCCGTACTGGAAGAATAGAAATGATGCTGGGCAGAAAAATATCAGATGCCCATCACAGAAGAAGATATGAATTTTAAAGTAGAAGTTGTTTCTATATAGGCTTTACTTACAGTGGGAGGAGCCCTCGGTAAATACATATGTCTATTTGAGTTCTAAGAAACAAGATATGTCACTTTTGGAAGACACTTACTTCTTTATTCTTTTTTTTTTTAAGACTTTATTTATTTATTTATTTGACAGACAGAGATCACAAGCAGGAAGAGAGGGGGGCGGGGAAGCAGGCTCAGGGCCAAGCAGAGAGCCCGATGCGGGGCTCGATCCCAGAACCCTGGGATCACGACCTGAACCGAAGGCAGAGGCTTTAACCCACTGAGCCACTCAGGAGCTCCAAGACACTTATTTCTTTATTCTGAAGTCTGTCTGTTTGATTGGTGGTTGTCAAAATTCATTGAGTTGGGAAACCAAGGAAATCTAGTATATGGCTCAGAATTAAAATAAGTTTATATTTTAATTCAGTAAATCATGTAAGCTTGTTCTTGCACTTTGGAGTGTTTGAATCTCAACTCTTATCATTACGCTCTCTATGTCCTTAAATAAGATATCCAAATTCTCTGAACATAATTTTCCTCATTTTACAAATGGGAATGATATAATCTTCCCTGTCTGGTTCTTGTGTGTATTAAATAAGCAAATGTTTAGAAACCATTTCATTAGTGTCTAGAGTGGATTAAGCATTTCATAAATGCTTTCTATCATTAATATGTATGAAATATGGATGTTGAAATGATATGCCTTTGAAATAAAACAGCATACAAATACAATACCTGGAAGAATTATGTGCTATCTGCTTTTCTTTTTCTTTTTCAGATTCCTTCAGATACATCAGAAATATGTTGTATTATTAGAGCAACACCAGGAACTAGACAAATGAAAAGTGAAAGTAATGTTATTGTAAAGAAGAAGAAATATTCCCCACCCAAAGATATTCCTCAAGGTACTATAATATGAATCCAGAGCCTACTTTTTGGATGATAGAACCAGAGTAAAATATTTTTTTGAATGTCAGATATTTAATCTTTCAAAAAGTTAGCTTATGCCATTGATCTAAATGTATTTATCTAGGATACCTTTTCTTACAACTGTTTGAAATTTATTGTTGTTGGGTTTCATTTTTAGTAGAATTCTTTGTGAAAATATTCTTTATATATTTTTGCATTCACTTATTGTTGGTTGAGTACTTGCTCTGTAAAAGGCACCAAGCCAAATATCTTATTTTATCTCATTTATTTCTCACTACGACTTTATAATAGGCAGATATGTACTATTATCCTCATTTTATATGTGAAGAATCTGGAGCTTAAATTAGTATGCAATTTGTCCAAGATTCTACTGCTGGTAGTAGAGAGGAATTCTATCTTTTGGGGCTTTTACACTCCCAAGTTTAGGTTTTTCTGTTCTCCTGATTATATATCAGACAGAATGTCTGATTAGTCATTGGAGCCTGGGAACATTTTATGAGTAAGCAGGCAGTGAAGCAGTTGAAATTTAATAGGTTATGTACAACTTCAATCCACTTAAACTGTCTACTTTTGATCCTTGTCCCCATTTCTGACACAGAGCCTACCCTGAGCACTCCCTAAGTCCACAAAAGTTGTCTTTTTTCCTAAGTTCCTTAAGTACTTAATTCAGTGCTACTCATTTGACATTTACTAAGATATTACTACCTCACATAATTCATAATACTGACTTATCATATTCTTCAGGTTAGGAAGTTTTCAAAGACAGGGACCACATAATAGACTTTTTTCTATCTCTTATCTCTGGTGACGTTAGCATGGTGGTAGGGAATAGTAGATGCCGTATCAAGGTTTTCCCAAAAAAGTAGAACCAGAGGGTTATTTCAAAGCATTGACTTAGGCAGCTGTAGAGTCTGGCTGAAAACTGTAGGGCAGGCTGGAAACTCTTGAGCAGGAGTTAATGATGCAGTCCTTAGGAGGAATTTTCTTTTTTCTCTGAGAAACTTTGGTTTTGTTCTTAAGGACTTTTAACTGATTGGATGAGGTCCACCTACATTATCAAGGATAATCTCCTTTGCTTAAAGTCTATTATTATAGATGTTAACCTTATCTACAAGTAACCTTCACAGCAACACCAAAATTAGTATTTAATTTAATTGGTTAATATAGCCTAATCAAGGTGACATATACAACTACCCATCACAGTCTACTTCATGTCAACTATGTATTCATACACATGTCCTTAAACCACAATTAATCTGTAAATAAAGAAAGTAACAAAGTTATACTTCTAACATAATACAGCTGTCCTATCCTCTATACAACCCAAAATGTGCTAATTCCTTCCCCAGAAGAGGATGCAAAATCCTTGGGTGGTATTTATTCCTTTTCTTGATATCCTGTGACTCAAGTACTATGATAGAGAGTAATTATTAATACATTTTATGTTAGTTGTTATAGGAATAAGAGAGGGAAGCAAACAGGTATTTGCTTAAACTAGTTAGGTAGAAATAACTGGTATTTATAACTACCTTCCTCCATTTCATATTCCCTCTTCCTTCAGCAAGAACCTCAGCTGGTCATAGTTCTTAAGCTAGTGGGGTACTATCAACTTCATTTCAGTAGGGTTTGGGCCCTTAGTCCTGGTTGGATTGGGTTGTTGTAATTTTCCATTGACCTTAATCTCAGGGCATAATAATACTAAGGGATGTCCTAAGGAATCTCCTGTATTCCAGACATACTCTTCCTTGCCTCCATTGCAGGGAAAATTTCGCTTGAGTGGTCAGGATCAGTCATCCTGGCCCGCATAGTAATTCCCTTCTTTGCTTGTTATTCAGAGGCCTGAGGAGCCCAAAGCAGCCAGGTGGCAGTCTTACCTTCCAGTTCATTGGAATCATTGCTGTCTCTCTGTGGAAACATTGTCCCTTTGGAACTAAGACCTCTAGGCTAGCAGAGCAAGGCCTGTCATGGAAACAGGAAGCAAAAAAGTTTTTCTAGTAGATTACTAGAGATGATATTGAATGATCTCACTTGCATCTCCACTTCTTGATTCCTGCACCTGTGAATCTTGGATGTGGGAGAAATAGCACCATATATTGAATGCTGATTCAGGGCATATACAAGACTCTGAGAACCTTGTTTCAGCCCTGCAAGGTATTGCTGCCTACAGGGTGCTTTAACTGAGTCTTCAAAAGGCCATTCCACTGTCCTGCCAAGTCAGCTGCTTCAAGATGGTGGGGAACATAGAAAGACCAGTGAATTCCATGAGCTTGGGCCTCTTGTCACCTTCTTTCGTGTGAAGTGGGTTCTTTTTTTTTTTTTTTTAAGATTTTATTTATTTATTTGTCAGAGAGAGAGAGATCACAAGTAGGCCGAGAGGCAGGCAGAGAGGCAGAGGGAGAAGCAGGTTCCCTGCTGAGCAAGGAGCCCGATGTGGGACTCAATCCCAGGATGCTGGGATCATGACCTGAGCCGAAGGCAGCCCCTTAACCAACTGAGCCACCCAGGCGTCCCTAAAGTGGGTTCTTTGATCAGAAGAAATGCTATGTGAGATAACATAATGGTGGATAAAGTATTTTCTAAATCCTTGGATGGTTCTTTTGGCAGAAGCATTGCATGCAAGACAGGGAAATCCATATCCAGAATAAGTGCCTATTCCAGTAAGAATAAAATGCTGTCCCTTCCATGATGAAAATTGTTCAAGGTATTCAACCCACCACCTGGTAGCTGGCTGATCACTCCAGGGAATAGTGCCATACTGGCGATTTGGTGTTGGTCTCTGCTGCTAACAAACTGAATACTCACCAGTGGCTATAGCCAGGTTGACTTTAGTGAGTTGCTGAGCTCATGAATAACCACCATCCTTGCCACCATGGCCACTTTTTTTTTGTTAGCTTATTGGGTGATAGCAGAGGTGGCTGGAGAAAGAGGCACAGAATGGGTCATCTTATTTACTTGATTATTAAAGTCTTTGTTGAGACCACCCTTTGGTGAGTATTTCAGGGGACACAAATCTAAACACAGATGTTTTTTGCCCATTCAGGGAGGTCTACCCATATACTTCTTTACTAAATCTCTCGTCATCAATTTTCCAGTCCTGTCCCTTCCACATCCCTAACTATCCAGCCAAACTATTGGCCACAGTCAGCGAATCAATATATAATCATGTATCTGGCCACTTCTAACAGAGTGAACAGTGAGATGTTTTTCTTGAAGTTCTACCCACTGGGAGGATATACCTTCACCAGTTTCCTTCAGGGATGTCACAGAAAGGAGCTGTAGGTCCAAGTGTTGCCTGCATATCATGTGGAACCATCTGTGAACCAAGTCTGAGCTTTATTCCCCCCTCAATCAGCTGATTGTGGAGAACTCCCCATAATGCCAAAGGTGCAGTCTGGGAGAGAAAAGATAGTGTAGCAGTAGTACGGACAATGGACATATGGACCACATCCTCATCTAACTTACTCTTGCCTTTGGGGCTTGAGCTCAATTCCATACATATCATTTCTATCTGAAAATGCAGTGCTGTTCTGCACAGCCAACTCTGTGGCTTGATACATCAGATTGTGTATAATTCATGGTTGGCCGCTCAGGTCTCATTGTAACTTGGTGTATCATGGTTAAATATTCAGTCTCTATGAAGGCCCAGTAGCAGACCAAAAACTGTTTCTCAAAAAGAGAGTAGTTATTCATAGAAAATGCTAAAGATTTGCTCCAAAATCCTAAGGACCTGTACTGTGATTCACCTACAGGATCCAAACAACATATATATCTCTCAATGACACTTAAAGCACCACTCAATTTTCTAGATATTATGGTACAAGTGGCAGAGCATCTTGCATAGTACCCTGGACCTGTTGTAGAACCTTCTCTCATTCTGAGGCTCCCTCAAAACCAGTAGCCTTTAGGCACTGAGTAAATGGGTTGGAGTAGTGCACTCAAATGAAAAATGTTGACTCCCAAATCTAAAAAGGCCCATTAGGCATTGTGTGTTTTTTTTGGTTGTAGGAAGAGCCTGATGCAACAACTTATTCTTTTCTTTAGGAAGTATATTTCTCATATCACTGGGCCCCTCCCTAGAAATTTCACTGAGGTTGAAAGAGACCCAGCAATTCCATTTCCCTGGACCATGGAGACCCAGCAATTCCACTTCCAAGAGTATATCCAACTGTAGTGTGTACATATGTTCATCAAAAGATGTTTGCTAGAATGTTTATAGCAGCATTTGGATAATAACCCCAAATAAGAAATAATCCAAATGCCCATCAACAGTGGAATGGATTAATAAATAGTGGCACATTCATTCATTGGAGTGCTATATAGCAGTGAGAATCAACAATGTGCAGTTATATGCAACAGTATTTATAAAACTCACATAAGGACTCAGACACAATAGAGTACATTTAACATTACTTATATTTAATACAAAGCTAGGCAAAACTAATCTATGACGAAAATCACCATAGTGGATGTACTAGTAAGGGAGGGGCTATTAACTAGAAAGCATTATGAGAGGAAGTTATCTAGGTACTAGATACTAGTACTAGGTACTAGTGGTATTTGTTCTGTTTCATTATCTGAATGCTGGTTAGATGGGTATAGTAAGTCTGTGAAACCCATCAAACTTTACAGTACATATATGCAAACTTCTCTGTGTGTATGCTGTATTTCAGTAAAAAGTTATAAAATAGAAAAACTTCTCTTAACTTGATCTTTATGACAAGTCATATTAATCTATGACATGTAGCATCACAGTTCTGGGTATAAGTATGCGACAAATCAAAACTAAAATGTGTCTGGGAAGTTCTGAATATTTAGACTAAAATTTTTCATATAATTCAGAGACCCCTTGATGTATGTTGAACTGATTATGCCATCTCCTGGCTTCTTTATAGGTTCTCTCCTCATTTGGCAGCCTCTTCGTTTAAGTAATTCCCCCTTCAACTTCTGGCCACTTGTCTCTGCCTTTCCTTTAGTAAAAATAGCAAAACCCCAAGCTAACTAGTGATCATGTTATTTTAAACATGTAACAGCCTATTTTTAGTCCTGACATTTAACATTTAGCTAGTTTGCCAGTTATCTAATCAGGACAGTAGGATGAAGCTTACTTTTGATGGTCTAGGACCCCTGTTTGTTATGATACTTGTTCATTAATAATGCTGATTAGAGAAAAAATGTGGTGAAAGTAAACCACTAGAGGAGTCCAAAAGAGATGTGATAGAGGAGGTGGTGTGGGTAAGGAGAAGTTTGAGAATGGTGACAGCCTAAAGAAAGAGGCCTTAGAGGATATCCAGTCCAAGATTTCTCAATGTGTAGTCCTCTAACCACGTACACCAGAATTACTGCAGACCTGGCAAATTTTGTATTCTCTAGAGATATGGCACAGGGATCTACAATTTGAAGAATTCTCAGAGTGATTCCAAGATGCACTAACATTTGAGAGGCATTTAATGATCTAGTCTATTTTGCTCACTTTACGTATAACAAAAATGACCTAGTCAGATCAATAAGTGACTTGTTTGAATACACCAGCTAATTACTGGTAGAATCAGAATTAGAACTTAACTTTCTTAATTTGCAATAGTTTGACTGGGTAACTGTCAAATAAGGCATTCGGAGGGGTAGAGTAGATAGGGCTCTGAGTTTTTCAGTTACTCCATACAGAGACATTTTGCTTCTCTTTGTTTTATATTTCTCTTTCTCTTTGTACAGACTTCTGTATTCTATTTAAAAAGGGTTTTTTTCCCCCTCAAGAAGATGCTTGGAAAATCATTGCTATTTGTTATAGCAATAGATGTCTAATATTACTTTAATTTGGCTAATAAGCATGTATTGCACACTGCAGTATTAGCTGGGGATAAGAGTACAGCCTTAGCCCTCTAGGGCTTACAGACTAGTGATGAGACAGATCACATAGTCTTCTCTATAACATGATAAAATTGGAATAAGGCGCTACAGGAATCGAAGAGGGGATATTTTAGCTTTGCTTTAGAAGACTTCCTAGCTAACAATACATTTTGGAAAATCAGACAAAACTTGAAGCTATCCTTATAGTAAGGTTTTACAATTTCTCTTCAATTTTGATCTTTAGAAGACATGATAAATGATGAGTTATAGATTCATATCTTAAGCTTATAGTACAATAAAAGCCTTTAACTAGATATGTATACATCTTTATTGAGAAGCTTGAGTTTTTAGATAAGAGCATGCAGATGTATCACATAGAAATATGACAAATGAGATGGAAAAGGACTTGCGTATCCTAGGGATGGTAGTAGAAATCACTTAAGAATAAGACATGACTAAGTTTGGGGCACCTGCGTGGCTCAGTGGGTTAAGCCTCTGCTTTTGGCTCAGGTCATGATCTCAGGGTCCTGGGATTGAGCCCGCATGGCATCAGGCTCTCTATTCAGCAGGGAGCCTGCTTCCTCCTCTCTCTCTCTGACTGTCTCTCTGCCTACTTGTGATCTCTGTCAAATAAATAAATAAAATCTTAAAAAAAAAAAAAAGACATCCCTAAGTTCAAAACTAGTTCTGTCACATGAGTAAATTCCTTAAATCCTCTTTTAGCTTCCTATCTGTAAAATTGGCATAATGATAGTACTTAGCTCAGAGAGTTATTGCAAGGATTAGACATAATTTATGTAAAGCATCTGAAATATAATAATCACTCATTATGCAATAAGTATTACTTATTTCTATAGAGTAGGTTAATTCCTCTAGACTATCTATGTTTTTCTTTTTCCCTTTGGAAATTATTCCTTTGTTTGTACTAAATTGCAAAAGCCTAAAATATATTGTGTAGTTGTTGTATTAGATGATAAATTTGGTTGTGCCATCTCACATAAAGAATATAGCAGGTAGGGGCGCCTGGGTGGCTCAGTGGGTTAAGCCGCTGCCTTCGGCTCAGGTTATGATCTCAGGGTCCTGGGATCGAGCCCCGCATCGGGCTCTCTGCTCAGCAGGGAGCCTGCTTCCTCCTCTCTCTCTCTGCCTGCCTCTCTGCCTACTTGTGATCTCTCTCTGTCAAATAAATAAATAAAATCTTAAAAAAAAAAAAAGAATATAGCAGGTAGGGGTGCCTGGGTGGCTCAGTGGGTTAAAGCCTCTGCCTTCGGCTCAGGTCATAATCCCATGGTCCTGGGATCGAGCCCTGCATTGGGCTCTCTGCTCAGCAGGGAGCCTGCTCCCCCTTCTCTCTATGCCTGCCTCTCTGCCTACTTGTGATCTCTCTCTCTGTCAAATAAATAAATAAAATATTAAAAAAAATAGCAGGTAATTGTGTGTAGCTTTTGACACAGACACCTCGATCTAGTACAAATATAGAGGTGCCATACCATATCTTGGGGAAAAAGAAATCAAACTAGTTTGACATCATGGAGATTTTTAAACCTGTTGATTTGACGTCAAAAAAGATGAAGTTCTACAGTTGACTGGTTCATTTATCCAGCAAATATTTATTGAATCTGGATGTTATATCTAGATGAAGTTAGTTAATAGTAATATTGAAATAAAGACATAGTTGTCTTTATGAAATTTGGAATCTCATAGAGGAAGTCAGATAAGGTAATACAAGTCCAGTGGAGACATAGGTGTTTTCATAGAGGTATATGTGGGACTGTGTTGGGGTACCTAGGGAGATGATTTGAAGGATGTTTTGAAGCCCTCAGAGGCATTCTGAGCATAGGCTTCCTAGGCAGAGGCCACATAAATTGAAGCACAGAAGCTTAATGTATTCTTGGGTAGTTAACCAACTGAAGGTAGTTATGTTTGGCTGGAGTGCAGATTGGACTCTGAGAACTAAGTCTTGAGTAGTAATCAGAGGACAAATTGCGGAGAGCCTCCTATGTCACACTGACTTTTTACTTTCATGGTCAAATTGCTTTTTAATTAGTTCATTCTTGTGGGAATGACTTGGAAAAAAAGTGAGCTGGGAGTAGAAGGATCGGGTGGGAGGTTTACTAAAGTCCTGAAGAACAGAGTTGAGAAAATGAGGATCTGAGCCAGTATATCTCAAAATGTGGTGCTCAGAAACACCTAAGTAATTTATAAATAATTTATAAATAATGTGTATTCCCGGGTCATTGGTTTAGCGATCTGATTCAGTACTACTGGGGTTTGAGAAACAGTCTAAACTAAAAATGTGTACTGGCATAATTGCCAGGACTTAGTGACTGATTAGGTACTGGTACAGGTTGCTGAGAGAAGAGGACAGTTAGGATGACTCCCAGGTATCCAGTATTGTAAAGTTTCAGAGATGATGTGTTATAGGTGCTGTCTGTCCTTGGAAAGGTACGAAGCCTGGTTAAAGGTAGGTAAAACTAGGTAGTGGGTGTGCTGATTACCCACTTGGGAAGTTACTACAATTGGTATGGCCTTGATTACTGTGGCCCAGTTTTCAAAGCATTTAATAAATGAGCAGATAGTGTCTGAGGTCAATAAAGAAAACAATAGGGAGGAGTAGAGGGTAGAACAGGCAGTGCTTTGCACATTTTAATGTTCCCTGTGGATCTTGTTAAAGTAGAGATTTTGATTTATTAGATCTGGAATGGAGCCCAAGATTTTACTTTTTTTAAAATATTTTATTTATTTGTTAGAGAGAGCACACAAGCGGGGGGTACAGCAGTCAGAAGAAGAAGCAGGCTCCTCACTGGTCACAGAGCCCAATGTGGGGACTCAATCCCAGAATGCTGGGATCATGACCTGAGCTGAAGTCAGACGCTTAATCCACTGAGCCACCGAGGCATCTCAAGATTCTACATTTCTAATGAACTTTTACATGAAGATGAAATTATTGGTCTATGGACCACAGTTTGAACAGTGAAGATAGAGGTCTCTGGCGTTCAAACTTATCTACATATCATACTTTCCTGGATATTTGAATCCCTTGTCCTGAGATTCTAATCTAATTGGTATGAAATGTGGCCTGTATGTAGGTACAACAGAATTTGAGAATCACTGATAAAGGTCAGGGGGTGATGTATGTCATAGTGTGAAAGTGGCAGTGAGAATAGGTTAAACTGGCTCCATTCGGGATCTCCTGGTATCAGATGTAGAAGGAAAATCCTCAGAATCCTGTACTAGAAAGAACCTGGATTTAGCTACAGCAAAGAGTAGTATAATACAAAGGAAGGGTGGGTAGGAAAATGTGAGGGGCTTCTTCATGGGTGGTGGATGAGGATGAGAAGCACAACTGGATCAACTCCTCCAGGTTACACAGCTAGAGTTAGAGGCCATCTTTGCTGGGCTTCCCATTGGAATATTATTGAGCAGGTCTTTTTCTGTCTCCAAAGAGGTATCCTCAGCCTGTCCAGGAAGGAATGAGCCAGCTATTCCTTTTTAAAATTATTTTTTATGGCTTCTGGATTTATTTCCTGAGACTTGACAGGATGAAACTAGATTGGCTGGGTGTCAAGAGTTTTTTTTTTTTGTTTTGTTCTTTTTTTTAAAACTGATTCTTGTCTTTCCTTCTTTCTTTCTTTCTTTCTTTCTTTCTTTCTTTCTTTCTTTCTTTCTTTCTTTTTTAAGATTTTATTTATTTATTTGACAGAGATCACAAGTGGGCAGAGAGGCAGGCAGATAGAGGAGGAAGCAGGCTCCCTGCTGAGCAGAGAGCCCTATGCCTCCGGCCAATCCCAGGACCCTGGGATCACGACCTGAGCCAAAAGCAGAGGCTTTAACTCACTGAGCCACCCAGGTGCCCCCCACTTTTTAAAAAAGATTTTATTTATTTATTTGACAGAGATCACAAGTAGGCGGAGAGGGGCGGTGGGGAAGCAGGCTCCCTGCTGAACAGAGAGCCCCATTCGGGGCTGATCCCAGGGTCCTGGGATCATGACCTGAGCCGAAGGCAGAAGCTTTAACCCACTGAGCCACCCAGGCGGCCCCTGTCAAGAGTTTTTGCCCCCAAGCATTGGTTATTAATAATTATTGGTCACCTTCTTATGATGTATATGAAATAATCTATTGTTTTATATTTTTCTCCAGATATTATAATAAAAACAAATGGCAGAATGTAGCAGCCATGGCTGAATTGTCACCACTTTGAAGATATACATGAATGTGAAGTCAAAGTCCATAAAGCAGAATGTCTGCCTGAAATTATATATAATTCAAAAATCAAAATTCTCTAATTATATGTGATAAAACCTAGTGATGAAATTCTACTGAGATTCTTATAATTTACTTTTAATCAGTAAAGAAACACTCTTATGTATGTCTCTTAAATATATGTATTTGTATTGTAAAATAAGAACAAATAGCTTATATTAAAAGACTGTACACTAAACAAATGATTTCAGCTATTTATAAAGAGCAAAGTACCAGGCTACTGTGTAACTCCCTTTGTTTTTTTCCCCCAGAGTTTGTCCTCTATATGGATTAAAGTAGTAAAGTTGAAGCACTAAAAATGAAAATGCTTATATTACGAGCTATTTTTAACAGAACTTAATTGAAACCACATGAGTGAGAGACCTAATTCCAGGTCTGACTGAAAGAAACTCTATACTCAACTTTGCTGAAGCAGGGAATGTATAATATGTACAATCAATCATACACTAAGTTTTTGATGTATTACCTCATTCTCAAACCTTCTTTAGCTAATACTGTCTGTAAGATTTTATGTATTTATTCATGTGAGATATTATTTGTTGTGGTGTCTCTACACTGCTCTTCCTAAAAAACAGCAGTCCTATTGTCAGTGAACATAGTACAATTATATAACTGTTGGTGAAATTTTAACTCTTGATGGTTTACTAATGTTATTATACATAAAAGCAAGAGTCAGATTTTCAAAGCTGCTACAGTAAGAAAGAAAATTCTAAAATCAATGAATTAATTTGAGATTTTGTAAACTATAGCATTCATTTTTAAAGAGGAGTTCCATGAAGATATTCTTCTTCTTTTTTTTTTTTTTAAGATTTTTAAAATTTGACAGACAGAGATCACAAGTACGCAGAGAGACAGGGTGGGGGGGTGGAGAAGGCTCCCCACTGAGCAGAGATCCCGGTGGTGATGGTGGTGGTGGTGGTGGTGGTGGTGCTGCTGCTGCTGCTGCTGCTGCTGCTGCTGCTGCTGCTGCTGGTGCTTCTGCTGCTGCTGCTGCTGGTGGTGGTGGTGCTTCTGCTGCTGCTGCTGCTGCTGCTGCTGCTGCTGCTGCTGCTGCTACTACTGCTGCTGGTGGTGATGATGATGATGATGATGCTGATGCCGGGCTTGATCCCAGGACGCTGGGATCATGACCTGAGCTGAAGGCAGAGGCTTTAACCCATTGAGCCACCCAGGCACCCCTGAAGATATTCTTATGAATTATTTGACAAGGCCTTAAGCCACTAACAAAGCTACTTGTGATTTCTATTTCACACTCTCATCTGGAGGTGAAATACAGGAAAGTTGTTAGGAAATGTAGAAGAGACCATTAAAGATGGAGGCTAAAACCCAATTTAGATCTGGATTTTAAATCAGTACTCAACCAATAAAGCACTTGGGATGGTTATAAAAGCAGAAATGTGACAAGCAATGTGGGGAAGAAGAAATGAAATAGAAGGCCTATTCCCTACTTTCAAGGAGTTTATCATCCAAGTGGAAAGCAAGAGGACAAATTACTTGGTAGTTTCTAATCAGGTGGTGGGTTCCTGTGAGAAAGAATGACACCTGATTCCTAGGTTGGGCCTAGTGGGGCTGGAAGAAATAAACACTTATTTCATATCGCTCATAAGGAAAATAGAGCTAGCTCAGAAAGAGTTATATACTTAGATGAGGCTGACATGATTTGGAAAGTGATAGAGCCTGGATTTGTAGGCAAAAGTATTTTAAGCCCAGTTTTTTTGTTTTATCAGCTAGAGGATAGGGAAAAATGGGAGGGGAAAAGGATTTACAACTGGCATTCAAGAGCCTTAGTGGAGAGGGTATGACTTCTATTATGATTAAAAGGAAGGAAAGTAGAATAAACTTGATGGTTATCTAGAAGGCAGGAGAAGTCCAAAGAGGATTACTGTTAGCAAATCCCACAAGAAGGTTGTACACTTAACTTTTTATCTGTCGGTAGGCCTTAGAATTCTTAGAATTCTTTTAGGTCTGTGACCTAAAACTAGTTAACAATAGGACTTGATCTCTTTACTTCAATATATAACTGATTAATAATAATTTTTAAGCATTTAAATTTTTCAAATTTTACTTCATGAAAAAAAAATCTCAGGTCATAAGTACCCAAATCCAGTTGAAAATGCATGAAGGAGCAGATGTAATGTCATTTACAATAGAAAAAAATTTATTTTTAAATTTTATTTATTTATTTATTTGTCAGAGAGAGAGAGAAAGAGAGCACAAGCAGGCAGAGTGGCAGGCAGAGGCAGAGAGAGAAGCAGTTCCCCGCTGAGCAAGGAGCCCAATGTGGGACTTGATCCCAGAACCCTGGGATCATGACCTGACCTGAAGGCAGCGTGGCTTGATTGACTGAGCCACCCAGGTGTCCCATATTTAAAAAATTTTAACTGGAGTGTTTTTTCACCTCACCAAGGTATAATTTATCATGGTTTGTTCAGTTGTGAATAGCCTCTTCATCTTATATTGTGTTTATATGAAAGGCATAATGCCCAGACTTTCCAGATAAACGTTATTTATAACCTTTTCTAATGTAATATTGCTTTCTAAACTGTATTTTAAAATGTTGACCCATCTTACAT
The DNA here is from genome assembly GCF_902655055.1 of Lutra lutra. NCBI lineage: Eukaryota > Metazoa > Chordata > Mammalia > Carnivora > Mustelidae > Lutra > Lutra lutra. The sequence goes on along the minus strand of NC_062282.1, from coordinate 71,180,909 downwards.
CTTAAATCCTTCCTTGACTGCATATGTTCTTCTATATACCCATGCTTCACCCTTTTACACCCAGATTTCCTAAAAAGAGTGCTGTCTACTTTTGCACCAGTCCCTCACTCCTCAGCCCTTCCTCCTCTTCCCCCTGAGCCCAACACACACAGAGTCTGGGTTCAGCTCTGGTTCTCCACTGACACTGCACCCCTCAACGTTACTAGCAATCTCCCTGATGCTAATCTTAAGAGGTATTTTTCAGTTCGCATCTTACCCAACCTCTCTCCCAGCTAATGATATTGTAGACTAGTGTTCTATTCTTGAAAGCCTCCAGTAAGGAATGATCTCTTAGAAATGTTACTCTCCAGGCTTTCATCCAATCTCCAGCTCTTTCTCTTCCATTTCTTCTGAAGACTCATTTTCCTCTGTCCAGCCTTTAATTTTGGTGCTTCCTGGGGTTCTCTTCTAGGGCTTCTTCTCCTGTTACCTCGTCTCCTTGGGTAATCTCATCTAACTCTGATTTCAAGTACCATCTCTGTGCAGTTGACCCCAAATCTTTATAACTGCCATGGATACATGTAAATGGACATATGTAGTGATTATCTCTGCATCTGTCTCCCAAAGGATTAGTTGTCTTTCCTTGTATTCCCACAACATTCTGTACTTGCCCACATCATAGTATTTTCATAGTATTTATCATAATAATTACAATAATAATTATAGTTAATTTCCAGTCGAATTCTGTTTTTTTCTTCCTAGACTGTAAGGTTCTTGAGTGAAAGAACTACACTTGTTCATTATTGTGTTTCATTTCCCCTCTACCGCCATCCTGACTGGGTTTTGAATTTCCAAGCCATAGGGTTTAGATGGGATTAATCCCATCCTTAGTTCCAGGGGTGGGCCATTAATGGTTTACATAAATTAACATAGCTCTCCCAACTCTGGCACAATGATTGGATCACTAGGCGGGGGACCAAGGCCTAACAATTCTACTGGTATTAAAGCTCAAGAGTTGTTGTTGTTGTTGTTGTTTTTCTGGGAATGCTGGGATATAGATATTTTCTTTATTCTCTTGGATTTTTACCTGAATGGATTTTACCTGAATGGAAAGCTGCTGGCAGCCACCTGTGTCCACAAATGGAGGCCTGGGGATGGAGTTCACACAGAGAGATTAGAGCTTTGATAGAGAAACTGGATTCTTGATATCATTGTTGCTGTCCCTGGATACATCTGTGCCTGAACTTTCCATCTACGTTAGGTCTGGTTCTGATAATCAGTTTCTTTTTAAAACTATGCTAGTTTAGTTTGGTTTTTCTATCATGTGTAACATAGAGCATCCTGACTGGTGAACTCAACTAAGACCTGCCCAGACTTCTAGATCTCTATATCCCAATGTTTGTTTGTCATTACACCATGGGTTCTTATGGTATCCTATATTCAGCATATCTCAACCTGAAGTTATTTTCTCCCTTAAAGCAGTTCTTCTATTTTCTGTTTCAGTGTTAGATATCTTAATTCATCCATGTAAGTTGAGCCAGAAATTTGGATATCATCCATGACTCCTCCCTTTCTCTTATTTTCTCACAGGCAGTCATTCATGAACTTGGTCCTGAATCCTAAATAGCCCTCAGTATTTTCTATTCCCCTCCATTCCTATGGCCTTTCTCTGAGTTCGTGCCAGCATTATCTTGGTTTTGTGTACAGTCTTACCACTAGATTCTCAACCTTTATTCTGGTACCCTATAGTTAATTTTCCACAATGCATCCAGAAGGCGCTTTCTAAAATGTTCATCTGATCATGTTTTCTGCTAAAAAATCCCTCAGTAGCTTTCCAAAGTGTTCTGAATAAAGTATGATCTTTTAAATTTATTTTACATATTTTTCTTAATCTAGTTCAGTGTTACCACTAGATTACATTATAGGTCACTGAATTTTTATATTTTATCATGCCTCCAGCCTTGCACGTGCTCCTCCATCTGCCCGAAACACAACTCTCCTGCCCACATCCTCCTTTCTTTAGCTTCTCCTATTTTTATTTTTAATCCCTATTCATTCCTTTCTTCAGAAAATTCTCCTTAATTCCTCCAGAAGGCTAATTGTCTTTCTTTGTATCCCCATGGCAGCTGTACTTGGCCACTTCATAGCATATGTCACAGTGAACTAAAATTGCCTGTCAAATTCTTTTTTTTCCTACTACACTGTAAGTTCTTCAAGTATAATAACTATATCTTGTTTATTAGTCTATTTCCAGGTTCTAGCACAGTTGCTAGACACATTAAATATATTAAGTATCTGAAAAATATTTGTTGAAAAAATGTTTGTCATAGAAATGTGTCATTATATAAAGGAACTTCTTTTGTATACGTCTAATAGAATTCTGAAAATTTCAAACCAATTTATTTTATACTGAAGGTAAAAGTTTGATTCCTTAAAAGCATTTATCACAATATGCAATAACTCTTTGTTTACTTGTTGGTTTCTTAAGAGCAAGGACTCTACCTGTCTTATTTGTTATTGTACTCTGAGCACCTAGAACATAGTAGGTGCTTGATGTCACCATCTCTCTTTTTTTAAAAGATTTTTAAAAATAATTAATTAGTTTGTTTGAGAGAGAGAGAGAGAGAGCACAAGTTGGGGAGGCAACAGAGGGGGAGAGAGAAGGAGGGGGAAAGAATCTTAAGCAGACTCCTTGCTGAGCATGGACCCCCACGTGGAGCTTGATCTCACAACTCTGAGATTATGAGCTGAGCTGAAATCAAGAGTTGACACTTAAGCGACTGAGCCACCCAGGTGCCCCATTATCTCCTTTTGATTGTTTCCATTAGAATACAAAATTCTCTAATATCTTCTGTTTTGAAAAAAGAAAAACAATTTTCCTTCTTCCTATCTCCTCTCACTCCTCATTTTTCTGCTCCCTATCTCAGTAAAACAGAGGATTGTTTATATTTGCTTTACCACTTCCTTTCTACCCTTTATTTTTTTGAACACACTCCATTCAGGTTTTTGCTCACGTGAGTCCACTGAAACTACTCTTGTCAAGATGTCCCTGCTGAGAAATCTAATGGACACTTAAATTTTCAGTGACATCCAACACAGTTGATCCTTTCCTCCTTTTGGACATGTTTTCTTCTCTCCTTATTCTTTGCTGGATCCTTTTCTTCAAGACCTATAAGTGTTATCCTCATCGAATCTTAGTCCTGGACCCCCTTCTCCACATATACATTCTCCCTAGGTGAACTCCTCCATTCTATTATTTTAAAATTTTATTTATTTATTTGACAGAGATCACAAGTAGGCAAAGAGGCAGGCGGGGGGTGTGGAGTGGGGGAAGCAGGCTCCCTGCTAAGCAGAGAGCCCAATGCAGGGCTCCATCCCATTGACCATGATCCCAGGATCATGACCTGAGCTGAAGACAGGCTTTAACCCACTGAGCCACCCAGGCGCCCCTCCATTCCATGATTTTAAATGCCTCCAAAATTTATCTTTCCAATCCTGTTTTCTCCCCATATATTCTACTCAGAATCTCTACATGGGTATCTAAAAGACAATTCAAACTCAATATATCCAAACTTATTACACTTGATTTTCTTCTTCAAACCTGTGCTTTTCCTGGTCATTCTATTGGAAAATGACTTCCATTTAGTTACTTAAGGGAAAAATCTAGAAACTAATCCTTTTTCATTCCCTCACTTCTGTCAGAAGTCCTGCTGGCTGTATCTCCAGAATAACTCCAGTTAGTCATCTTCCACTTCCACTGAAAATGCACAGTAGCCTCCTATACACTTTCTCTGCTTTCATTCTCAATCTTTTAGAATACGTTCTCCTCAAAGCAGCCAGAGTAATCTTCTAGAGTCATTAATTGGAGGATGTCCTTTTCCTGTTTTAAAATCTTACAGTAGCTCCCATCACATTTAATCTAACCTCTTTGTCATGATTTACAAGGTACCTACATAATGTGGTACATAATGCTCTCTATGTCTTTGTAACCGCCTCTCAAACATCTTCTTCTTCCCAGAGTATACTCAGCTCTTCTGGCCTCTTTTTTCTTCAAACAAGTCAAACCCATTTCTGCCTCAGAGCCTGTGTAATTTTTCTTCTCTTTGCCAGAATGTTCTTTGTCACCTTCTTCCCACTGCCGGTTCCTTTTCATTGTTTAGACCTTAATTTAAATCCCACACCTTTGGAGAAGGCTGTCCTGACCACCCTGTGTAAATCTGGCCTTCTCCAGATGCTTGCTATCAACTTTTTTGTTCCTAGCTCATAGCATAGCTTGCAAACATCTTGTTTATTTTGCCTGTTCCCACTGAGAACTAAGTTCCCAAGAGTAGGGACTTCTGTGTTTAGCACTAATGTCCTCAGTTCCTACAGCAGAATCTGAGACCTTAGAGACCTCAAGAAATATTTGGTTGAATAAATGAATGTTTAGGTTTTCTGGTGTCTCAAACTACTGCCATTCCTTTATCATATAGCAGTAAACCATCAATTGGTTTAAGAGTTTTTAAAACTGAGGTACTGGAGTGCCTGGGTGGCTCAGTTGGTTAAGTGTCTGCCTTTGACTCAGGTCATGATCTCAGTATCCCCAGAACAAGTACCACATCAGGCTCTATGCTCAGCAGGGAGTCTGCTTCTCCCTCTCTGTCTGCCCCTCCCCCTGCTCACACACACACTCTCTCTCTCGCTAACGAATAAATTAAAAATCTTAAGCAAAACAAAACAATAACAACAAAAAACCAATGAGGTACCTTGAGTCCTTCAGGCAGTTTTGATGATCTAGATTCTGAATGTCTTGTTCTGTGACAGTGAAAACTTAACTTGTTTTAGGAAAATTTAGCACAATTGAGGCATGCTTATTAGCATGTGTTTGAGAGAGCAAGATTCCAATTTTATTGTCACCTTTCCCTGTATCTGTAACCAGAAGAGAGTGCCCTTGTCTTTTATATTATTGGAAATTATTTTCAATGTAGTCTGCATAATTAAGTAACTTGTCTTCTTTTATAACAAGCTTTTATCATATTAGTGCTTTCTTATTCTGTAATTTGAATATTACCCTGCAACATAAGGAAATATGATGAATGATAGCTAGTTTTTCTGTACCTTTCAAACATAAGGCTAAATGAAACTATAGAAATGAAATTATTATATGATTAGAGAATAGTAAAACAAAGTATCTCTTATGCAAGCAGTAATGTCCTTTCCTTTACTATTAATATCTATAGTTATCCCATGAAGTAACTTTTTCCCAAGATGAAAGCATATAAGGTTATTGTTTTTAGAAACTTGCTTCTGAGGGGACAAGGAAACACTCCTCTGTGCCATCCATGAACCAGCCGTGAGTTCTCAGTGTCAAGGGTTCTGTATATACAGGCTTGAGACTGTTTCCACTTGAAATCATTTAGTGTAACTTGCTAGTATAAAGGCAAAATAAAACATTCCCAAATGATTGATTAAGTGATTTATAGGATGTGCATATTCTCACTTTAAAAAATTGCATTGACTTCATTTTTTGTTAACAAAAATTTTATTCCATGTTCACATCTTTTGGGGGTAGGTGGGTAGGAAATAGTTTGAACTGTGTAGATTCTCTTATATGTAGATTTTTACAGCTTGGTACTATAAATGTATTTCTGTTATGATTTTAATATTTTCTTTTCACTAGCTTACTTTGTCATAAGAATACATTATGTAATACATGCTTTGTGTTAACTGTTTATGTTATCAATAAGGCTTCTGGTCAACTGTAGGCTTTAAGTAGTTAAATTTTGGGGGAGTCTAAGTTATACTTGGATTTTTGAGTTGCAGGGGTTGGGGCTCCTTGCCCCCACCTTGTCCAATGGCCAACTGTATACGTAATTCATTTTGCCTTATTAAAAATCTTTCTTTGTTTGGCGTCAGAATCAGAGGATTATCTTTACACTGCTGTTTTGAATCTGTATTGCCCAGTAAGTTTTGGAGTTTGGGCAATGTGCAGTGAAGTTATGAATGAATCTTAACTTGAGAACCTCAAATGTCACCTTCTCACAGAGACCTTCCCCACTCCCTCATTTCATTGCTTAGCTCTCATTACCTTGTTTAGTTATTTATTATCTCCTTATATAGAAAGTTAGCTTTGTCTTTGTGTTTACTTTGGATCCCCAGTACCTGGACCAAGGGCGCTTAAGCATTTGTTGAATTAATAAATTAATTTCTTAAGGCATGTGGGTGGCTCAGGTCCTGATCTCAGGGTCCTAGGATTAAGCCTCATTGGGCTCCCTAGGGAGCTCAGTAGGGAGTCTGCTTCTCCCTCTCCCTTTGCCCCTCCTACCTACTGGTGCTCTCTTTCTCCTCTCAAATAAATAAATAAATACATACATATGGCCACTTTTTTAATAGTTTAAACTCTAGCTGCAAATTAGTGGAAGTTGGTAGCCACGCAAGGAAAATACATTGATTTGTCTGCTTAATTAAATGAAATATTCAAAAGTTTTTTTTTAATCTATCCTTAAAACCACGTACCAGTTATTTCTTTTCTTTCTTTCTTTTTTTTTTTTTAAAGATTTTATTTGTCAGAGAGAGGGAGAGAGAGTGAGCACAGGCAGACAGAATGGCAGGCAGAGGCAGAGGGAGAAGCAGGCTCCTGCCGAGCAAGGAGCCCTATGCGGGACTCAATCCCAGGACGCTGGAATCACGACCCGAGCCGAAGGCAGCCGCCCAACCAACTGAGCCACCCAGGTGTCCCGAGTTATTTCTTGACATCCATATTTACCAGAGAATTTTATCCTACAGTACAAAACTCCTTATTCTGGAGGGGAGTGGGTTAATAAATGGTGCTGAAAATTTGCAAGACCACTTTGATCTGAACCCTGATAAAATGTGGCGTCCTGGGTTTAAAAAGAGTGTAAGGTCATTTTTGAGCAATGTTCTTTCTTCCCCCCCTTTGTAATGCACTTTTTCTCGTATCAAATCCATTTGTTTATAGTTCCACCGTGGAATTCTCCTCTCCCTACCTACCCAGGCGTTAAGATAGAGCTTAAATCCTATCGTTAGGGTAGTGAGAAACGCTAAAGGCGGCTGCCGGCCCGAAGATCCTGGCCGAGGCCTTTTTCTGCTGGAGATCAAAGCTGTGGCAAGTGTCTGGGCAGGGCTCTCCACCAGCCACGCGCCGCCAAGCTCTGAGCCCACACCCCTCGCGGCCCGCACTGGCAGGCCTGTGGCCCCCGCACTCAAAGTCCAGACTAGGTTGCGCGCCTTTTCTGCTCAGGGGTCCGCTGGACCGGTCAGGAGCGCGACGGAGGTGCGAAACCTCGGAGGCTGAGGAAAGGATGGCGGGCGAGGGTCGGCAGCCCTAGAGCTCTAAGCATCTCGGTCGTGGCTGCCGGAAGAGGAAGCTTTCTGCATTCCAAAGTACCGGGCGTTGTTCCCGCACCACCCCACCGTAGCCTCAGAGAGCAGCAGACAACGTCACGCACAACCACCCCCAGCTGCGCGCGTTCCCCCCTCTTCTTCCCCAGGCAGCTCTATTCCCCGCCCCTCCCCTCCTTTCCTTGCACACCACGCCCCGTGAGCTGCCACGTGAGGGAATTCTCTAGTCAGCCTATGGGGGCCAGCTCCGCCCTACGCCTCCGCCTTACCCCCCCACCCCGGCTCCGCGCGGCGCCACGTGATGCGGCTCACCGCCAGCCAATGGACGCCGGCCTTGCCTTGCGCCCCGCCCCGCGCGCCGTGGCCGTTTGAAGTGACTAATTTCTGTCATATGACTGAGGCGCTCATGGGGGTGGCGGGGCGGCTCTAGGAACGGGGGCCTAGCGAGCGCCCTAAGGAGCGACCCTGGTTTGGCCGTGGTCAGCATGGCTCCTACACTGTTCCAGAAGCTCTTCAGCAAGAGGAGCGGGCTGGGCGCGCCCGGTCGGGACGCGCGGGACCCAGATTGCGCGTTCAGGTAGGGCGCTGCGGGGTGGGGGGAGCCGAGCCGAGCCGAGGGCCTTCTGGGCTCCGGGCTCCAGATGTGCAGGGGCCTTTGGCATTCCTGCCCGCGCGGCCGCGCCGCGCCGGGATTGGGACCTGGGCCCCAGTGGGGAGCGGCTGGGCAGCTGCGGACCTGAGCTGGAGGTTGGAGGGAGGTCCTTTTCGCCCCCCCCCCATCCCAGCACTTGCCCCTTCCCCCTCCTCCTGGCCGGTTTGTTTACGTCCTGCCCCGCTGCCACACGCGGCTGTGCCTTCCCCACCGAGCGCCGCGGCCTGAGCGTAGGGGTCCACACTCCTTTCTGGCAGCGAGTAGAGTTGGGAGCGGGCTGGGCTGGACCTCAGCCGCAGTCCTCGGGGCCCAGAAGTTATCCCCTCCTACCCGAGGCCAGTCGCTCTCTGGGTGCTTCATTCCAGCCTGCTTGCTGTTGTGGGGGAGAGCCTCCAGTTTTGTGCAACCTTCTGAGGGTAGAGGGCTGGAGGAACGAGTAGGCAAGGTGCCGTTCTTTCTAGTTTCTTGGAAACTAATATTGGAGGTGTGCAGTTACCGGAACGAGCGGTCTTATTGTTATCGAAGGAGAAAGGTGAAACCTAAGAGGTTATGGTTACTACTGACTAGACTGGAGCAGAAACGAATCAGAGGAAGCACGGCGTTAGAACTGACCATAGAATCATCCTCTTACAACTGTTACCAGAAAGGTGTCTTTAAAAATTGAAAACGATAGCGAAATATTTTGTGGTAGTAAAGGCTTTATTAATTTTTGGTTGCAGTACCTGTTGCTGGTAGAAAAACTTACTAGAATTGTAAGACAATGTAGTAGAATCATGAATTCAAGGTAAAATTGAATTCATGTGGTTTCGCCAAACCACATTTGAAGTAGAGATTATGTCTTTCACATAGCCTTCATACTTGTTGCGGTGTGGAAACTTGTTAAGTATAACTAGGCTAAATGTCACATATCACTCAAACCTGGTAGAACAGCAAAGAGCCCAGTTGTTCAGTAGTAGTAGGAAAAAATGAGAGTCTGTTAAAATTGCAACAGGCAAAAGTTTGAAATGACTGTACCACACTGGTAACAGGTTTTCATATCCTTAAAATTATTCACCCTCTCTTGGTAATGGAGGTCACATTACTAAACACTCAGTAATACGTGTGGAATTGTAGTACTAAATGGAAAGAACTAACTTTTAGAGGAAGAAAAACCACGATGTGAACATCTTGGAAAAGTGTTTAATGAAACAGTTTTCTAGATTTGGGTCTTTTCCACTGGGAAATAAATGTCAGGCCATACTCATCAAATGAATTTTTAAAAACACTTCTTTACTGATTTTCTTTTGAAAAACGAAAGTGTAGTCTGGATAATACTGCGTTGAGACATCCAGTAAATCAAGAGTCAGTACAAAGCAGGTTGAGGATATTAAAAAGGTGACACTTGATTAGGCTTTCTATTTCTGGGCAAAGATTGACTTTAGGGTACTCAAGTTTCCAAGGGTCTGAAGTCACACATATGAAAAAAAATTTTCTTGTCTATTTTTAAAAAACGTAAAGCCTACTATATAGTTGTGTAACACTACTTTAGAGTTGCCTAAGCACTTTCTCATTAGTTATCTCATGTGATATTTCACAACAACCTTGTGTGAGAGAGAAAGTATAGATAACTATATGATCCTTTTTCCAGTGGAAGTAAGAATTATGTATAAGCCCAGTAAGTGCAGTATGATTTAGAAGTGATTGCTTTAAAAAATAAAATGTGCAAGTGTACGTGTGAGAAAATGAAAACTGGTTAGTATCACACAGGTGGTAACTTGAAGATCTAGGTGACCAGGTAATTTTTTTCTTTTTTTAAGATTTTGTCAGAGAGAGGGAGAGAACACAAGCAGGGGGAGTGGCAGGCAGAGGGAGAAGCAGGCTTCCTGCTGTACAAGCAGCCCAGTGCAGGACTAGATTCCAGAACCCTGGGATCATGGCCGGAGCTGAAGGCAGGTGTTCAACAAATTGAGCCACCTAGGCATCCTTGTAATTTTTTTTAAACAACTTCATTGAGCTATAATTAACATAGAGTAAAATTAAGCCATTCTAAGTGCACAGTTCTTTGAATTTTGTTACATGTTTACAGTTTTTTTTTTAAGATTTTATTTATTTATTTATTTGACAGACAGAGATCACAAGCAGGCAGAGAGGCAGGCAGAGAGAGAGGAGGAAGCAGGCTCCCTGCTGAGCAGAGAGCCCGATGCGGGGCTTGATCCCAGGACCCTGAGATCATGACCTGAGCCGAAGGCAGCGGCTCAACCCACTGAGCCACCCAGGCGCCCCACATGTTTACAGTTTTGTACACCACCCCAGTGAAGTTTTAGAACACTTCCATCCCCCCAGAAGTTCCCTCATGACCCTTTGTAGTCAGTTCTTAACCCATCCTCATTCAGGGCAGTCAGTGATCTGCTCTAATGAGTGAAGTTTTGACTTTTCTAGAATTTCCTATAAATATGATCATGTTTATAGTCTTTTCTGTCTGGCTTATTTTAACTCATAGTGATGATTTTTGGGATTTATCTCAGTTGCACTTATCAGTTTCTTCAGTTTTATTGCAGTATTCCATTGTATGGGTATACTACAATTTCTTTATCCATTTACTACCAATTGGCAGACCTTTGGATTGTTCTCAGATTTGGTCTGTGAAGAACAATGCTGCTGTGAACATTTGTATGCAAATATTTATGCAGACATATGCTTTCATTTCTCTTGGATGGTTACCGAGGAGTGGGATTACTGGGTCATATGCTAAGTATATACTTCCAAAAAAATTGCCCAACTTTTCTTAGTTGTATTAGTTGTATCATGAGCAGTGTGTGAAGGTTATGATTGTTCCATGTCCTTCCCAATACCTGGTATCCGTTAGTTTATTTTTTTAATTAAGATTTTTTTGTATTGTGAAAAACACCTAACAATGTTTACCACGTTCACCATTTTTGAGACTTCTTGATTATAGCCATTCTCGTGGATGTTGTGGAATCTTGTTGATCTTGTGTGTGTGTTTTTAAGATTTATTTATTTATTTTATTTATTTTTTTATTTTTTATTCATTTGACAGAGAGAGAGAGAGAGAGAGAGATCACAAGTAGGCAGAGAGGCAGGCAGAGAGAGAGAGGAGGTAGCAGGATCTCTGCCAAGCAGAGAGCCCGATGTGGGACTTGGTCCCAGGACCCTGAGATCATGACCTGAGCCGAAGGCAGAGGCTTAACCCACTGAGCCCCCCAGGCGCCCCTATTTATTTTAGAGAGAAAGAGCGTGCACAAGCTGGGAGGGGCAGACGGAGAGGGAGAGAGAATCCCAAGCAGATTCCTTCCTGAGCACAGAGCCCAATATGGGGCTTGATCTCAGGACACCAAGATCTGTACCTGAGCCGAAACCAAGAGTCCATTGCTTAACCCACTGAGCTACCCAGGCACACCCCTTATTGTGGTTTTAATTTGCATTTCCCTAATAACAAATGATGTAACTCAGGTTTTAGAGTAGATTAAAATTTCATTCCAGTATACCATGCTTTCCTTTCTAGAAACTTTTTTGGGTTTTGTTTTGTATACTTAGTTTAAGTTGGTGAATCTGACTTGGACACAGCCTTTGGCACTAACCGATAGCTCAGCATCCAAGAGTCTGTTCCTAGAGTTAGCAACATACAAGGGGCCCGGTGGTAATAAGTTACAGTAGAGCTCTGAGATAGGAGAGACTTTTGATATGAATGAAGCTTTAGCCTTGAAATAGTCTTTCATGGTCACCCCATTGGAAAAGATGGTCAGGGTTCACCCCCTTCCCTTCAGTTTTCACTTTTAAAAAAAGATCATTACCATATTGATTTCTGTGTGCTTGTCTTATCTAAGCTTCTTGAGCTGACAGGAGTGTGAAGGATATCACAGGGATGTTATTTCAGTAATTTATAGAATTAAAACAGTAGCTTGCTTTCATATTTTTGAGGATTTGGGAAAGAAGGTGGTTTCTAGGAGAACATACTGTTTGACGTTTTTTCCATCAGGCCACTTTGTAGTGGAAGAAAGAATTAACTGTAAGTCCAGTAACTACAGTACATATAAAATGATTGCTTCAAAAATAAAATTCTTTGAAAAATGTCTAATTTGGTGAAGAAGTTTGTTTCAGAATTAAATGTCTGTAGGACATAATTCATGTTTTGTTAAAAAAATTGCTGTATTTTTGGGGCGCCTGGGTGGCTCAGTGGGTTAATAAGCCTCTGCCTTCGGCTCAGGTCATGATCTCAGGGTCCTGGGATCGAGTCCCGCATTGGGCTCTCTGCTTGGCAGGGAGCCTGCTTTCTCCTCTCTCTCTCTCTCTGTCTGTCTGCCTCTCTGCCTACTTGTGATCTCTCTCTGTCAAATAAATAAATTAAAAAAATTGCTGTATTTTTGTTCTATTCATAATGCATGAGCATTTGCTTTTACTGTCTGTACCAGAAATTCTTATATTGTAACAATCTCTTAATTGTTCTTTTTTCCATCACTCTTGTCGTGCTCCAAAGTATTCTCAACACTTTATCCTTTAAAGAATGCAAATTCTGATTATGATCAGCCTACAAAATGGTATAGAATTTAATATCTGCATTACAAAGTTATTTTAAGGATTCAAAGAGATAAGTCATGTTAAGTACTTAATGCAGTGCTTAGCACATGACATTCAGGAACCAGAAGTTGTAAGTATGATGATTCTATGCTTATGTGTAAAACCATTCAGTTTAGGCCCAAACTCCTTAAAGTGGCCCGTATTGTGTGGCTTTTGCACAATCTGTAGCCTTGATTTTTTTTTCCTAATTAACTTAAGGTTTTTAAAAACTAAGCCATCATTCTATTATTATGCTTAACAGAAATTCCCTTAATATAATCTATTCTTAGATTATATTAATATTTTATCAGCTTCAAGATGTCTTTTTATAGTGGATTTGTTTGACTTAGAATCTTTTTTTGGGGGGGTGGAGAGGGAGGTTGGGGAGGAGGGAAGGGGAAAGGAGCAGAGGGAGAGAGAGAATCTTAAGCAGGCTCCATGCCCAGCATGGAGCCCAACAGGGTCTCCATCTCATGACCCTGAGATATGACCTGAGTTGAAATCAAGAGTCAGATGCTTAACCCCGTCAGCTATCCACAGGCGCCCCTGTTAATTCAAGAATCTTTAGAGTCTGCATGTTACATTTGCAGTTATGTTGCTTAAGTAATTTTTTTCTATAACGGCCTCCCCCACCTTTTAAAATATGATTTCATATTGAAACTGGGTTATTTTTCTTATAAGTTTCCCACATTCTTTATATGGCTCTTTACTTCCTTATGGTTTACTCTAATTCAGTGCTTTCCAGCATTCTGTGTTTTAACAAAGCCTCCTTTAGGTTATTCTGATGCTCAAGTTTGAGAACCACTGCTATAACTTACTTTCTATATCTAGAAAGCTGGTAGATATTTTATTAGATTCAGGTTCTTTTTTTTTTTTTTTTAAATAAAAATATCCCATAGATGTTTGTTGTGAATTTCCTACCCATTAGAGTTACATGGTGTCTAGTTGTTCTCCCTTTAGTGATGCTAAGTTTGGTGAGTTGTTATCAACCTTGTTCTTACATTTTAAGATTCCCCTTTCCCTAATTGTTTTAGCATCTTTTGTTGATTATTTTCTGAATCCATTCTCTTATCAGGGGTTATAAAATGGTGATACCCTGATTGTTTAATTCCTCCTGCATTTATTTCCTAGAAGAAATTTCTCTTACCACCTGTTTGGCTACTCTTTGCTCCAGGAAAGGTAGCATATAAGTTTGATAGTTTCCCTTTGTAATGTGTTAGAATAATTTATAATGAGTTGTCTAGTGAAGGTTTTCACTTTGTCATTTTTTGGTATCATCACAAGCTTGGGTTTTAATCTATTATAGTCAAATTGTCCCATATTTGGCCAGTAGGAGACTTTTAAAGTTGATTTCTGTGCCCTTGTGACATGATCTCTTTAATCTTTGGTAACTTGTGCTTTCTTTTGGCCTTTTATTAATCCCTTCTCCCTGTTCTAGGATTTTATCACCCTGAACGTGTTTTAGATTCAGTGATATTCCATCCCTGTTCTTGGCATAGTCTTCTGTTCTTTTTTTGCTTGGCTTTTTGTAGTGATCATCTGGAGTTAACCTAGGTATCCTTCCTCCAGGAAACCTTTTCTTATTTCTCCCAGAGTGAGTTAGGTTTCACTGATATTTTCTTCCATAGTTTTTTGCATTTCCTTCTGTGACATCTATTGCAATTGTCATTATTTGTCCATATCTCTTTTCTTTGTTTGCTTGAGTCAACTTCAAGATATGGACATTATTTGTCCATATCTCTTTTCTTTGTTTGCTTGAGTCAACTTCAAGGTAGATTTTGAAGTTGGAACCCAGTAGATTGACCTCTTGGATTGTTTGTGGGGAACAGATACCTAGGTTTTTGACTGGAACCCCTAAATAGATGCAATTTTCTGAGGGAGAGAATATAAGACTGTGGAAGTATGACTTGACTAGCTTATCACAAGTAGCAGCCTTCTTCTCTATTCTTTATCACACACATTTTGTACTCTTCATAGCTTATTTTATAACTTACCATCTGTCTTACCCAAGTACACATTGTTGTGCCAGTATACAGCACAGTGCCTGAACATATGCTCAGTAAATATTTATAGAATGGACGTATGAAATAATTTCAAGGGCAGAGGGAGAGAGTCAAAAGTTCTCTTTTGGACATTTGTTTTAGTTTTACTTGCTAGAGAGAGATACCCGCTTAGAGATGTCCTGTTGACAGTAATAAAGTAAATGTGGAGTTCACACCAGAGGTTGGTTCACAGGAAAATTGGGACTGGAGATAGAGTATGGTCACTATTAAGACTAAGGGAATGGATGAGCTCATCTAGGTAAAGGTGTAGCTAGAGTATTGGAAAGAGCAGGACTTTTTGCTCTGAGGAAATTTAAAATGTACAGGTGTAGGAGAGGAAAGTCTACAGAGAAGAAAATGGCAAGAGAAACATTGGCAAAGCCAGGGTTGTGTGGTGTTAGGACAGCTCCAAAGGGAAAGTGTTTAAAAAATGATAATGTGATGTACTGTTTTCTCTATGCTGATTGCTGACAGGTCTTATGAGATGACAACCAGAAAAGTATCTATTGATCTGTGGAGTTGGAGATAACTGGTGACCATTTTTTTTTTTTTTTTTTTTTTGAGATGGGCATGTTTGGGGGAGAAAGTGAGATAGATGAAGATAGATGTGCAGTAAATGAGAGGTGAGAAATGGCTTCACTGCTACAGCATTTTTTTTTTTAAGGAGAAAGTCTGTAGTACTGTGTTATTTTTTCACTTTCAGTATCTGATTTTATGTCACATTTTAAGCAAGCTTCTGAAGGTTTTTTTTTTTTTTTTTTTTTTAAGATTCATTTATTTGAGCGAGAGCATGCAAAGTGGGGGAGCAGCAGGCAGAGGAATCGGGAGAAACGGGTTTCCCACTGAGCAAGGAACCCTCCGTGTGGCTTGATCCCAGGACCCTGGGATCATGACCTGTGCCCAAGGCAGATCCTTAAGTGACTGAGCCACCTAGGTGCCCCTGAAATTCTTTTCTTTCTTAAAGATATTATCTGTTTGCTTTGAGAGTGAGTGAGAGGAAGAAAGCACTGAGAGTGAGTGGAGGTTGGGAGAGGGTCAGAGGCAGCGGGGGAGAGACCATCCCAACCATACTCCAGGTTGAGCCTGGAGCCCATTGTGGGGCTCAGTCCCCCGACCCTGAGATCGTAACTTGTACTGAAATCAAGTCAGATGCTTAACCAACTGGACCACCCAGGGGCCCCAAGCTTCTGAAGTTCTTAAGCTGGCAATTTAATATTGTTAATATTTGTAAGAATTGGGGGCGCCTGGGTGGCTCAGTGGGTTAGGCCACTGCCTTCGGCTCAGGTCATGATCCCAGGTCCTGGGTTCGAGCCCCACATAGGGCTTTCTGCTCAGCAGGGAGCCTGCTTCCTCCTCTCTCTCTGCCTGCCTCTCTGCTTACTTGTGATTTCTCTCTGTCAAATAAATAAATAAAATCTTTAAAAAAAAAATATTTGTAAGAATTGTATCTCAGAAATTTTGCTTTATCAATGTCATTTTTAAAGATTTGCTGCATTCACAAGGTCTTTTGTTACTTAAAAAATACCACCTTTCCATAAATTGTATCTTTTAATGCTGTATTAGAAATGGTAAGCTTTTAATAAAGCTTTAAGCTTTTATTTATTTATTTGACAGAGCACAAGCAGGCAGGTGGCAGGGAGAGGGAGAAGCAGGCTCCCTGCTGAGCAAGAAGCTCCATGTGGGGCTCAGTCCCAGGACCCTGGGATCATGAGCTGAAGGCAGATCTTTAACCGACTGAGCCACCTAGGTGCCCTGAAAGTTTTAATGTTCTTTACAGAGAATCCTGTGGGATCATATCTTTCTTATTAATGTGGGAAGCTGAGAATTGTAAGTAATTACATATTAATCCTCTTTGGTAGCAGTGTTTGGTCCTTAAGAGTCTAACTTTCCAGTAAGAAATACAAATATATTTTATTGTTAATATGTTTTGTTTTTTTGTTTAAGCGGTAATATTAGATTTGTTTTTCAGAACCATGTTTATTGAAAGAAAACAGGTAACTAAAAAATACAGCTTCAGTATTCAGTTTATAAAACTTGGACCTCAAAGGGACAGTTTAAGATAGAGGTATAGAAAGATCCTGAACTCGCCTCCTCTCATGGACACAACACATCTGCAGCTACATTTGGAATAATTTCCTCTGAAAAAGGTCTGAAAACTACATGAACAGTTCCTCCACAGCAAAGGATAAAAGGACCATGCCGAGATGAGAAGCAGGGCTACACTATTGCTAAAAACTGCACCCTCTGTACAATGACCCCAAATCAGGAGGGATCTTAAAAATCTTTTCCTTGAGGAGCAAGGAGGAGCAACCTTTTCCCCTGAGGTGGGATCTTTCCCTTGTGCCAATCCTTGGATCCTGCACCATTGAAACAAGCCCCCAAAATGTAAGACCAGTGGGGATTATGTCTAGGAGAACTGAAGAACTATAGGGAATGGAGAAGGAGAACCCTGCTCTTAAAGGGCTTGTGTGTAGACCACTTGCCCCAGGACACAGCAAAAATGAGCATACTGAAAAGTGCCTAGACTATTATGTGAAGGAGAAAGTTTTAATCTTTAATCTTAAAAGGACTGCCAGAAAGGCAGGAACCTGTTCGGACTCTCTCTGGGAACAGAATTGCTGGTAGGTACTACTTTTGTCATCTCATTCTCCCTTGCTCATGCTAGCTTTGGTAGACCCCATTTTGGCAATCTCCTTCTTAACCTGCTAGTGTAGGTGGGTGCACCCCACTGCCATGTGCCATGTTATAGCCAGCCTGCAAGCATCTCATACACCTTTGAGCTCCGGTTGCACTATAACTGATTGGGCAAGTTCCCTGCCTCTCTGTGCCATAGTCAGCTGGGCAAGTGTTCCTCAGTCCCCACACTGCAGCTTTATAGCTGGTAGTTGTGCTCAGTCCACATGGGGGACGCCCTTTGAATGCCTAGTTCTGATTTCTGGGTGGGATGGAGATTGCACTTTTGAGCCCCACAGGTTATTTCCTGCAAAAGGCCACTCTTGCAAGACTGTGAGAGGTAGCTGTTACACTGAATACAAAGAATAAACTGAGAGAACCAGGTAAAATGATTAGACAGAGAAATATGTTCTAATCAAAAGAACAAGACAGAACTTCAGAAAACGACTTCACTGGGCTCCATTGCTGTGCATGGAGCCTACTTAAAAAGAAAAAAAAAAAAAGACTTCACTGAAATGTAGGTAAGCAAACTACCTGATAAAGGATTCAAAGTAATAGTTCTAAATATGCTTACTGAATTTAGGAGGGAAATGGATGAACACAGTGAGAACTTCAAAAAATGTGGGATATATAAGAAAGTAGCAAATAGAAGTCACAGAGTTGAAGAATACAGTAACTGCACTGGAAAATATATTAGGATTTCAACAGCAGACTGGATGAAGCAGAAGAATGGATTAGTGAACTGGAAGACGAAGCAATGAGACTCAGACAGCTGCAAAAAAGAATTTTAAAAAGTAAAGATACCTTAAGGGACCTTTGTGTCATTATAAAGGTCCTAGAAAGAGAGGGAGAGAAAGGGGCAAAAAATTTATTTGAAGAAATAATGGTGAAAACTTCCTCTGTATGGGGAGGTAAATAAGCACGCAGGTCCAGGAATCCTAGAGAGTTCCAAATAAAATAAAGAGATCTACCAGGATCTCAAATAAGATAAAGAGAATACACCAGGATGTATTATAATTAAAATGTCAAAAGTTAAAGAGATACTTAAAACCGTCAAGAGAAAACAGCACTTTATATACAAGGGAAACCCCATAACACTATTAGCAGATTTTTCAGCAGGAACTTTCCAGGTCATAAGAGAGTGTTGTGATATATTCAAAGTACTGAAAGGAAAAAACTTGCAACCAAGAATACTGTACCTGGCAAAGTTATCTTTTAGAGTAGTAATTTTTCAGTTAAGCAAAAGCTAATGGAGTTCATCACAACTAAATCAGCTTTACAAGACATATTGAAGGAATTTCTTTAAGCTCACAGTAAATGGCACTAATTAATGGTTAAAAAAACATAGTAAAATAAAAATCTTACTGGAAAAGGTAAATATACAATAAAGGTGATGGTTTAATTACTTATAAAACTAGTATGAAGGTCAAGAGACAAAACTAAAACTATAATAACTTATTAAGGGATATATAAAATAAAAATATATAAACTATAGCATCAAAAACAAAACATTGTGGGGTGAATAAAGATGTACAGTTTTGGAATATATTCAAGTGTGTTGCTGTCAACTTAAAATAGACTTAAAGTCAGAGGATGTTATATGTGAACTTCATGGTAACCACAAAGCAAAAATTTATAGTAAATATACAAAAGAAAATGAAAAAGGAATCTAAACATGACACTGAGAAAGTTATATGAAGAATGTTAACACAAGTGAAGAAAAAAAGAAAGGAACAGAGAGGAACTACAAAACCAGCCAGAAAACAATTAATAAAATGGCAATAAGCACACACCTATCAGTAATTTTTTTTAAAGTAAATGAACTGATTCTCCAGTCAGAACACATAGAGTGGCTGAATGGATTAAAAAAAAAAGACTTAAGCTGTATGCTGGCTATAAGAGACTTACTTCAGAATAAGGACACACACAGACTGAGAGTAGAGGATTGGAAAAAGATATTCCATGCAAATGGAAATGAAAAGAAAGTTGATGTAGATGTACTCCTATCAGATACAAAATGGACTTTAAAACAAGAATGTAATTAAAAGGGCAATACACAATAAAGTGGTCAATTTATGAAGAAGATAGAGCATTTATAATATATATGCACTCAGCTTAGAAGCACTAAAATATATAAAGCAAATATTGTGAGACCTAATGAGAGAATTTAACAGCACATTAACAGTAGAGGATGTTAATACCCCACTCTTATCAATGGATAGATTAGACAGAATTGGTAAGGAAACATTGGTCTTGAATGATACGTTAGATGGACTTAATATATATGTATACATATATATACACACACATATATAGATAATATATATGTATACATATGTATATATATGCATATATAGATAATATATATAGAAATATAGAGAACATGTCATCCAAAAGTAGCAGAATACATGTTTTTCTCAAGTCTACACAAAACATTATCCAGGATAGATTACAATATGCCACAAAACACCTTTCAGTAAGTTCAAGAAGATCGAAAGCATATCAAGCATTTTTTCAACCATAGTGATATAAAACCAGAAATCAATTATAAGTAGGAAAATGGAAAAACCACAAAATTGTGGAGGTTAGAGAACATACCGCTGAACAGCCAGTTGGTCATTGAGGACATCAAAGAAGAAATAAAAGTATATGTAGAAACAAATGAAAACAGAAATGTGACATAACCACAAATACGTCATACCAAAATGTTTGGGATGCAGCAAAAGTGGTTATAGAAGGGAAGTTCATAGTAATAGAGGCCTACCTCAAGAAACATGAAAAATTTCATGAACAATCTAACTTTATGCCTAAATAAAGTAGGGGGAAAAGAACAGGGGATACCCAGCTTAGTGGAAGGAAGGAAATAATATAGATCTGAGTGGAAATCAGTGAAATAGAGGCAAAAAGACAGAAAAAAATCAGTGATACTAAGAGCTGGTTCTTTGGAAAGATAAAAATGAGAAACCTTTAGCTAGCCTAAGAAAAAGAGAGGGCTCACATGAATAAAATCAGAAATGAAAGAAGTTACAACTGATAACTACAGAATATAAAAAATCACAAAAGACTACTATGAACAGTTATATACCAATAAATTGAACAATCTACAAGTGGATAAATTCCTAAAAGTGTACAATCTTCCAAGACTGATTCAAGAAGAAATAGAAAATCTGAATAAACTAGTAAGGACATTGAATCAGTTATCAAAAACCTCCCAACAGACAAAAGTCTGGGAACAGATGTTTTCATTGGTGAATTCTACCCATCATTTTAAGTTTTAACATCTGTTCTTCTCAAATGATTCCAAAAACATTGAAGTGGAGGGAATGCTTCCAAACATGTTTAATGAAGTAGCATCACCCTTATACCAAACCAGTGTTGGTGAGGATGTGGAGAAAAGGGAAGCCTTGTACATTGTTGGTGGGAATGTAAATTGGTACAACCACTCAGGAAAACAGTATGGAGGTTTCTCAAAAGATTAAAAACCGAGCTGCCAGTAGATCCAGCAGTTTCATTTCTGGGTATCTGAAGAAAATAAAAACACTAATTTGAAAAGATTTGTGCACCCCTGTTTAAAATTTGCATCATTATTTGTAATAGTGAAGGTATGGAAACAAGTAGTGTCTATCAGTAGATGAATAGATAAAGAAATGGGTATGTGTGTGTGCATGCACGTGTGGCACGCACATGCATATTCATGTCCAGTGGACTATTCAGCCATAAAAAATAATGCAGTCTTGCTATTTGTAGGAACACTGATGGACCTGGAGGGTATACTGCTAAGTGAAATAAGTCAGATAGGGAAAGACAAAAATACTGCATGGTTTCATTTGTAAGTGGAATCTAAAAAACAAACATGAACCAAACCAAACCAAACTCAGACTCATAGATACAGCGAACAGAGTGGTGGTTGCAAGGGAAAGGGGTTGGGAGGGCTGGGCAAAATATGTGAAGAGGGTCAAGAGGTATAAACTTCCAGTTGTAAAATAAGTAATGGGTATGTTATGTACAGTGTGGGAAATAAAACCAGTAATATTATATTCACTTTGTATGGTGACAGATGGTAACAACTTACGGTGGCAGTCAGCTTGCAGTGTGTACAAATGTGAAGTTACTGTGTTGTGCACAGGAAACTAATATTGCATGGCAGTTTTACTTCCAGAATAAAAAAACATGATTGAACTGTGGGACAAAGTCAAGTAACCTAAGAGATATGTAAATGAAGTCTGATAAGGAAATAGGGGGAGGATCTTTGAAAAAATAATGGTCAGAAACTTTTTCAGATTTGATTACAAGGTTAAACACAAACATTCAAGAATTTGAACAAACCTAAGCATGAGAAACATGAAGAAAATTACATGAAGGTACATGATAATAAAATTATTTAAAGTTAGTGAAAAAGAGAGGTGTCTGGGTGGCTCAGTTGGTTAAGCAGCTACCTTTGGCTCAAGTCATGATCTCAGGATCCTGGGATTGAACCCTGCATTGGCCTCCCTGCTCAGTGGGGAGTCTACTTCTCCCACTCCCTCTGCCCACCACTTGTGATCTCTCTTTCTCTTGTCAAATAAAATCTTAAAAAAAAAAAAGGTGTTTTAGGTGTGGAATTTAGAGGGGATATAATTGGCAAGTTCAGCTGACAGAAATAGCAGAAGGCTCCAAACATTTTATAACATTTGAGTTTTTCTTTAATTTATCCCATTTCTGTCATCTTGTTCCTCCACTTCTAAAAGTACAGTGTATTGAAATATAACATGTATACAGAAAAACCTGCAGATTATAAAATAATTCGGTAAATTTTCTTAAAGTGAATATACTTCCATAACTACCATCCAGGTGCAGAAACAGAATTTTACCAGTATCCTAGAAGTCTGCTTCATTCCCTCCTCTAGTTACTCTCAGTTCTATTAAGGGTAACCACTATCCTGACTTTTAACGTTATAGGTTAGTTTTTCTGTTTAACTTTATGAAATACAGTCATATTGTATTCACATATTCTTGTGTCTGGCTTGTTTCAGGTTTATTAACTTTGTTACATGTAGCAGTAGTTGTTGCTGTGTAGTATTTCATTGTATGAGTATGCAGTAATTTATTTGTCTTTTCTCTTACTCATAGGGGATTGTTTCCAACCAAAGGGTTGTTTCTGATTTTTTTTTTTTACTACTAAGAATAATGCTGCTATGATTATTCTTACCTATTTCTTGGTGTACAGATGCTGAATACCTTAACTGATAGTTTCTCTTTAGCATTTCTGTGTGTAGTGTATACATTCTATGATATTAACCAAGTTACATAGATTGCATTCCTGAATATGTTACATAACACAATTGCACAGATGTCAGAAGTGCATATGTAATCCCAGTGTAATTTTGCAATATATGTATCCTCTAAGATGTAGGGGATATAAGATGAAATCAGGACTTTTCGTGTAAAATATGCAAAAGTGCACCAGTGATAACCAGTTCTGCTATGATTGCAGCAAGTACTACAGTTATACAGATATGCCATTTTATTTTATTTTATATTATATTTTATTTTATTTATTTATTTGACAGAGAGACACCTAGCGAGAGAGGGAACACAAGTAGGGGGAGTGGGAGAGGAAGAAGCGGGCTTCCTGCCGAGAAGGGAGCCTGATGTGGGCTCTATCCCGGGACCCTGCGATCATGATCTGAGCTGAAGGCAGACACTTAACGACTGAGCCACCCAGGCGCCCCTACAGATATGCCATTTTAAAAGTGGTGTGTCAGACCTTCTGTTTACAGAGATGAGTAAGATAGCTGTCAGTGAACTCACAACCTAATAAATGAGGTACGATGTGAAAATAACTTATTATTTTATTATTTTTATTTATTTGACAGAGATCACAAGTAGGCAGAGAAGCAGGCAGAGAGAGAGGAGGAAGCAGTCTCCCCGCTGAGCAGAGAGCCTGATGCGGGGCTTGATCCCAGGACCCTGGGACCATGACCTGAGCCGAAGGCAGAGGCCTTACCCCACTGAGCCACCCAGGCGCCCCGAAAATAACTTACTTTACATTGTGCTGCAGTCGTTCAACTGTCATGAAGAATGTGTGAAGAACTAGAGTAAGTAGAAGCAGGATAGATTTCCTTTAGCTAGAGGTTTTAGACAGATGCAGGTAGGGAAAGGATGCCAGGTAGTGGAAAAAACATGAGCAGAGAGTGTCAAAGCTGGAAGATCATGAGTACGTACAAGGTACTTGGAGGAGTACAAGTTTGCTTGACCATGGTTTGTGAAAGGTAAGTTAGGTCCAGATAGTAGAAAATGCAATGTCAGGAAATTTTTGTAAACAGTGGATGGTCCCTGAAGTTTGAGGAGTGATGATGTTTGAGTACTAAAGTGGTTCTTTGTACCACAACTGTGATCTTCAATTTTTGAAGCATTTAATGAAACTGATTAATATAGATGGTATCACCCATTTCTTATATCTGCATCCAGGAAATGTGCCTCCCTTTTTTTTTTTTTTTAAAGATATTTATTTATTTATTTGACAGAGAGAGATCACAAGTAGGCGGGGGAGGGGGGGAAGCAGGCTCCCTAAGCAGGGAGATCAATGTGAGCTCAATCCCAGGTCCCTGAGATCATGACATGAGCTGAAGGCAGAGGCTTAACCCACTGAACCACCCAGGCGCCCCATTTTTTTTTTTTTAATGTAATAGCTTCACTGATATAAAATTCACATACCATACAATTCAGCCATTTTACGTATAAAATTCAGTTCTTAGTTTTTTCACAAAGTTTCATGACCAACACCACAGTCAATTTTAGAACATTATCATCATCCAAAAAGAAACCCTGTACCATTAGAGTAATTCTCAGTTACCTCACCCTCTACCACCCACCCACCCTCTCCCAGCCTTAGACAACCATTAATATACTTTTTGTTTCTATAGATTTGCCTCTTTTGGACATTTCATATAAATGGAATCATGTAGTATGTGGTCTCTTGTGACTGTCTTCTTTCACTTAGCATTATGTTTTCAAAGTTCATCCATGTTACAGCATGAATAATTCCCTTTTACTGATGAATAATATTTCATTGTATGGATGTACCACAGCTTATCTGTTCATCACTTAATGGGTATTTGGGTTGTTAACACTTTTTAGCTGGCTGTTATGAGTAATGTTCCTGTGAACTTCTGTGTGTAAGTTTTTGTGTGAACACGTTTTTATTCTTCTTGGGTATATGTTAGGAATGGAGTTGTTGAGTCATATGGTAACTCCATGTTTAAAAATTTAAAGAACTGCTATACTGTTTTCCATAGAACCCAATGATACATCTTTGTGGTGCTGTGAGGCAGAATAACTTCCAACATAAAACCGATACCTAGTAAAACTTGTTTGAGATTGAAGACAAAATACATACATTCTTTAGACAAAAAAGTGAGAGAATATCACTAATAGAAGAATGTTTTCAATACAAGAATATATGGAGTAAGAAATGAAGAGCAACATAAAATGGTACACCTGGGTAAATCTGCACGGTTATTGGCTGTATAAAAACAACAAACATGTCAAATATAGAGCTGAAAGACTGGAAAATAGTGCCATGAGTGAAGGGTTTTTTGGTTGAGGTGGAGAGAATGAAGTAGAATTAAAATATTCTAAAGTTCTTTTATCTTTTTTGTGTATATGTAAAATACCATTTATTTGAAATTTGAGAAAATGGAAATTAGTCCCAAGTGACAAGAAGCAGAACAGCTGCCTGGGAATGGGGTGTGGGGCGAGTGTGAAGTGGGGAGGGAGGGGGAGAGAGAGAAGGATTATAAATGGAAATGAGGAAACATTTGGGCCTGATTGTGGTGATGATTTCACAGTTATATATATAAATCAAAACCTACCAGATTTCATACTTTAAATAGGTACAGTTTAGTATATATCAGTTATACTTCAATAAAGCTTTTTTTTTTTTTAATCTTCAAGGCAAAAAAATCCTATCATTCTTGAAATAATTTTCTGGTCACATGGTTTTCAGCAGTCTAAGTTTTTAATTCCAGTTAGTTAACATAAAGTGTTAATAGTATCATGTGTACACATAGTAATTTAACAGTTCCATTTGTCACCCTGTGTTCATGGCAGGTACACTCCTTAATCTCCATCACCTGTTTAACCCATCCAACCAAGCCCCTCCCGTTTGGTAACTGTCAGTTTGTTCTCTGTGTTCTCTATAAGAATTGGTTTCTTGTTTTGGCTCTCTCATTTTCTCCCCCTTTGTTTTGTTTTCTGAAATTCCACGTGAGTGAAATCATATGGCATTTGTCTTTGACTTATTTTGCTTAGCATTATGCCCTCTAGCTCCATCCACGTTGTTGCAAATGGCTAGATTTCATTCTTTTTTATGGCTGAGTGATAATTCCATTGTTTATATATACACTACATCTTTATCCGTTAATTTATCAGTGAGCACTTGGGCTGCTTCCATATCTTGACTATTGTAAGTAATGCTGCTATAAACGTAGGGGTACCTGTATCTCTTTGAATTAGGTTTTTGTATTCTTTGGGTAAATACCCAGTAGTGCAATTCTGGATCATAAGGTAGTTCTGTTTTTGTTTTTTTATTTTTATTTTAGAAAGAGAGAAAGTGTGAGTGAGGTTAGGGGGAGAGTCACAGGGGGAGAGAGAGAATCTTAAGTGCTGTGTGCCCAATACAGAGCCCAACATGGGGCTCTTACACCCTGAGATCATGACCTGAGCTGAAATCAAGAATTGGATGCTTAACTGACTAAGTCACCCAGGTGCCTCTCTATTTTTAACTTTTTGAGGGACCTCCGTACTGTTCCTGAGTGGCTGCACCAATTTCAGTTCACACCAGTAGTGCAAAAGGGTTCCCCTTTAATTCTCCACATCCTGGCCAACACCTGTTGTTTCTTGTACTGTTGATTTTAGTCATTCTGACAAGTGTGAGGTGATATCTCATTGTGATTTTGATTTGTATTTCTCTGATGATAAGTGATGTTGAGCATCTTTTCATGTGTCTGTTGGCCAGCAGATGCCTTTTTTTGAAAAATACCTATTCATATGTTTTGCCCATTTTTAAGTTGGATTATTCATCTTTGGGGTGTTGCGTTTCGTAAGTTCTTTGTATATTTTGAATGTTAAACTTTCATTGGATTTGTCATTTACATGTATCTTCTCCCATTCTGTAGGTTGTCTTTTAGTTTTGTTGATCGTTTCCTTCACTGTGCATTTTGATGTAATCACAATGGTTTATTTTTGCTTTTCTTTCCCTTGCCTCAGGAGACATATCTAGAAAGAAGTTGGTTTAAGACTGATGTCAAAGAATATGTTGCCTGTGTTCTCTTCTAGGACTTCTATGGTTTCAGGTCTCCCATTTAGGTCTTTAATCCATTTTGAGTTTATTTTTTGTGTATGAGTAAGAAAGTGGTCCAGTTTCATTTTTGCATGTTGCCGTCCAGTTTTCCCAACACCATTTGTTGAAGAGAATGTCTTTTTCCCACTGTATATTGTTTCCTGTTTTGTTCAAGATTAATTGACTGTATAATCATGGATTTATTTCTGGGCTCTATTCTGTTCCATTGATGGATGAGTCTGTTTCTGTGCCAGTACCATATTGTTTTGATTATTACCACTTTATAATATAACTTGAGATCTGGAATTATGATGCTTCCAGCTTTGCTTTTCTTTTTCAAGAATGCGGTAGCTATTTGTAGTCTTCTGTGGTTCCAAATTTTAGGATTGTTTGTTCTAGGTCTGTGAAAAATGCTGTTGGTATTTTGATAGGGATTGCATTAAATCTATAGATTGCTTTGGGTAATATAGACATTTTAACAATATTAGTTCTTTCAGGCCATGAGCATGGAATGTCTTTCCATTTCTTTGTGTCATCTTGAATTTCTTTCATCAGTTTTTTACAGTTTTTATAGTACAGGTCTTTCACCTCTTTAGTTAGGTTTATTATTAGGTATCGTATTTCGAGTGCAATTGTAAATGGGATTATTTTCCCAGTTTTTCTTAATGCTGCTTCATTATTGATGAACAGAAATATAACAGATTTCTGTATATTGATTATAATTATAGACTGTGACTTTACTGAATTCCTTTATCAGTTCTAGCAGTTTTTGGTGGAGTGTTTTTAGGGTTTCCTATATATAGTATCATGTCATCTGCAGATAGCATAAGTTTTACTTCTTCCTTAACAATTTGGATTACTTTTCTTTTTGTTGTCTGATTGGTGTAGCTAGGACTACGAGTACTATGTTGAATAAAAGTGGTGAGAGTGGACATCCTTGTCTTGTTCCTGACCTTGAGGAAAAGCTCTCAGTTTTTCCGCATTAAGGATGATATTAGCTGTGGGTTTTTCGTGCATGGCCTTTATTATGTTGAGGTATGTTCTCTCTAAACCTATTTTATTGAGGGTTTTTATAATGAATGGATGCTGTACTTTGTCTAATGCTTTTTCTGCATCTGTTAAAATGATCATGTGGTTTTTATTCTTTCTGCTGTTGCTGTGATACATCACACCAATCGATTTGCAAATACTGAACCACCCTTGGAACCCCGAAATAAATCCCCCTGATTGTGGTGATTTTTTAAATGTATTGTTGAATTTGGTTTGCTAGTATTTTATTGAGAATTTTTGTATCCATGTTCTTCAGGGATATTGGCCTGTAGTTGTCTTTTTTGGTGATGTCTTTATCTGGTTTTGGTATCAGGGTAATTCTGACCTCATTGAATGGATTTGGAAGTTTTTCTTCCTCTTTTATATTTTGGAATAGTTTAAGAAGAATAGGTATTAACTCTTTCTTATTGCCATTTGGTCCTGAACTTCTGTTTTTTGGGACTTTCTGTTTTACTGACTCATTTGTTTCCTGGTCATTAGTCTGTTCACATTTTCTGTTTCCTGTTTCAGTTTTGGTAGTTTGCTAGAATTTATCCATTTCTTCTAGGTTGTCCAGTTGGTTGGCATATTGCTTTTTATAACATTCTCTTATGATTGTTTATATTTTGGTAGTATTGGTTGTTATTTTTTCCTCTGTCATTTGTGGTTTTCTTTATTTGACTCCTTTTTCTTTTTTTCTTGATATGTCTGGTCAGAGGTTTGATTTTTTTTTTTTCCTTCTTTTTCCTTCAAAGAACGAGCTCCTTGTTTCATTGATCTGTTTTGTTATACTGATTTCTGTATCATTTATTTCTGCCTTCATCTTTATTATTTCTTTCCTTCTGCTTTTAGGTTTTGTTTTGTTTTGAAGATTTTATTTATTTATTTGAGAGAGCAAGAGAGAGCATGAGTGGAGGGTTAGGGGAAGGACAGAGGAAGAGAAAGAAGCAGACTCCCCACTGAGCAGCAAGCCCACTGTGGGGCTGAATCCCTCACTAAGCAGTGAGCCCAATGTGGGGCTGTATCCCAGATCCCTGGAATCATGACCTGAGGCAAAGGCAGACACTTAACTGATTGAGCCACCCAGGTGCCCTGGTTTTAGGTTTTTTAGGTTTTTAGGTTTGTTTTAGGTTTTTTGTTTGTTTGTTTATTTTGTTTTAGGTTTTAGGTTTTTTAGGTTTTAGGTTTTTAGGTTTGTTATTTTTGTGTCTCCTTTAGGTGTAAGAATAAGTTGAGATTATTCTTGCTCCTTGAGGTAGGCTTGTTTGCTATAAAATTCCCTCTTAGAACCACTTTTGGTGCATTCTAGAGGTTTTGGAAGTGTTGTGTTTTCATTTTCATTTTTTTCCATGTATTTTTTTAATTTCTTTTTTGATTTCCTTGTTGACCCACTTGTTGTTTAGTAGCATGTTATTTAACCTCCATGTATTTTTTTTTTAATCTTTTCTAGATATTTTCTTGTGGTTGACTTCTAGTTTCATAGCATTGTGGTCAGAAAATATGCATGGTATGATTTCAGTTTTGAATATGTTGAGGTTTGTTTTGTGGGCTAATATGTGATCTATTCTGGAGAATGTTTCATGTGCCCTTTGAAA
Source organism: Lutra lutra (assembly GCF_902655055.1). Taxonomy (NCBI): domain Eukaryota; kingdom Metazoa; phylum Chordata; class Mammalia; order Carnivora; family Mustelidae; genus Lutra; species Lutra lutra. Next base: position 71,151,722 of record NC_062282.1, on the reverse strand, counting down.
AGAATGTGCATTCTGTTTTAGGTTGGGAGGTTCTGAATATATTTGTTAAATCCATCTGTTCCAGTGTGTCATTCAAAGCCATTGTTTTCCTTGTTGATGTTTTGTTTAGATGATCTTTCTCTTGATGTAAAGGATGTGTTAAAGTCCTTCTATTATTTTATTATCATTTAGTTCCTTTATTTTTTTTATGAACTGTTTTATGTACTCCTGTGTTTGGTGCATAAATATTTAAAATTGTTCTTTTTTGGATTGTCTCAATTATTACTACATAGTGTTATTCTTTGTTTCTTGTTGCAGTTTTTTGTTTGTTTTGTTTTGTTTTCTTTTGTTTGAGAGGGAGGAAGAGGAGAGAGAATCTTAAGCAGGCTCCACACACAGCATGGAACCCACTGCGAGGCTTAATCTCACAACCCTAAGATCATGACCTGAGCTGAAATCAAGAGTCTGACATAACCGACTGAGCCACCCGGGTGCCCCACAGTCTTTGTTTTAAAGCTTACTTTGTTTGATATAATTATTGCTACTCTGGTTTTCTTTTGACATCCATTTCCATGATAGATGGTTCTCCATTCCCTTACTTTTAGTGTCTGTCCCCTCACTTTCAATCTGCAATTTAGCTGTGCAATGCGTCTCTTGTAGGCAGCATATAGATGGTCTTTTTATAAATTCACTGTATTACCCTGTATCTTTTGATGGGAGCAGGAGCATATAGTCCTTTTGCATTTAAAGTAATTATTGCTACGTGTACATTTATTGGCATTTTATTACTTGTTTAGTGGTTGTTTCTGTAGATCTCTGATCCTTTCTTGTCTTTCTCTCATGGTTTGCTGATTTTCTTTCGTGGTATATTTTGATTCCTTTATCTTTATTCTTTGCATATTTATTAGTGGTTTTTGATAATATGGCTCCCATTAGGTTTTTATATCTCTTTTGCTGTATATAGCAGTCTAAATTAAGTTGGTGATCCTTTAAGTTTTAACCCATTCTTTTCTTCTCTCCTCCCTGTTTTAGGTATATGTTATTATATTTTAGATTCATTTTTTTGGTAAGTTCTTGACAGATGTTTTACAGAAATAGTCTTTTTATAAAAGATTTATTTACTTGAGAGAGAGAAGGCATTTGCATGCACAGGGGGGAGGGGCAGAGGGAGATGGAGAGAGAGTCTTAAGCAGACTTCACATGGGGCATGGAGCTCAAGCCAGGGCTCAATCTCAGGACTCTGAGATCATGACCTGGGCTGAAACCAAGAGTCAGACACTTAAGAGTCAGACATCCCTAGAAATAGTCATTTTTAATGTGTTTTTAGATAATATAGAGTTTTCCTACCTCTCTTTTGTCACTTTTGGTCTCTCTTCCTTTTGAAGGTTCCTATTAATATATTCTTGCAGAGCTGGTTTGGTGGTCATGAACTCCTCTAGTTGTGTGTTTAGGAAACTCTTTGTTTCTTGTTCTGTTCTGAATGATAGCCTTGCTGAAATAGAGTATTCTTGGCTACAGATTTTTCCCATTTGGCACATATAAATATATCCTTTCAGTTCCTTCTTGCTTGCCAAGTTTCTGTTGAAAAATCTCCTGCTAGCCTTATGGAGTTTCCCTTATAAGTTAAGGATTTCTTTTGTTTTGCTGCTTTAAAAATTTTTTCTTTATCAGTATATTTTGCAAATTTAATTACAATATATCTTGGTGTGGCTCTCCTTTTTTTGATTCTGTTGCTGGTTCTCTATGCCTCCTGGATCTGGATATCTGTTTCCTTACCCAGAGTAAGGAAGTTTTCAGCTTTTATCTCTTCAAATAAATTTTCTTCCTCCCTTTCTCTTCTTCTTCTGGGACTTATATGACTGCTGTTATATTTGATGCCATCACTAAGTTCCCTTAGTCTGTTCTCATTTTGCATAATTCTTTTCTTTCTGTTCAGCTTGATTACTTTCCACTACAATGTCTTTTAGGTCACTAATTTGTTGTCCTCCTTTAATCCTGCTGTTCATTCCATCAAGCGTGTTTCTCATTTCATTTATTGTGCCCCCATCTCTACTATGTTATTCCTTATTTCTTTGTTAAGGTTCTTACTCATGTCTTACATTTTTTTCTCAAGTCCAGTGGGTATCCTTATGATTATTGTTGTAAATTCTTTATCAGGCATGTTACTTGTATCTGTTTCATATAGCTCTCTCACTGTGGCCTTGTTCTGTCCTTTCATTTGGGTTAAATGTCTGTCTCCCCATTTTGTCTGTCTTTCTGTGTCTGTTTCTTTCTTTCTTTCTTTAAGATTTTATTTATTTATTTGTCATATTGAGAGAGAGAGAGAGCACAGGCAGGCAGAGTGGCAGGCAGAGGCAGAGAGAGAAGCAGGCTCCCCACCAAGCAAGGAGCCTGATGTGGGACTTGATCCCAGGACCCTGGGATCATGACCTGAGCTGAAGGCAGCGGCTCAACCAACTAAACCACCCAGGTGTCCCTCTGTGTCTATTTCTCTGTGTTAAAAAAGTCAGCTGTGATTTCTGCTCTTGAAAGTAGTGATTTTTATGATGAAGAGGTCCTAGAATACCCAGCAGTTCAGTGTCGCCTGTTTAACAGAAGCCAGCTCCTTAGGGGGGAATCCTTTTTGTTGCTTATTCTCTGCTGTTGTGTTCAAGTCACTTTTCCTTTCATTGCAGTCATTTGCACTGACTCTCTGGCTGTTTTGGGCTATGCTTGCTTTCTGTGGTGATAGTGGCACGTAGGCAGGTCAGCTTTGGTATTGCATGCCCACCAGGGAATTTGGGAGCGGGATGACAGTGTTAGCAAAATTTGCATTGGTCTATAGCCCTATCCTGGATCCCTTGAAGTACTCAGGTGGCTGGGAGCAATGTGCCAGGATGGCCAGGGACATTCGGCTGGGCGAGATAGAGGATGGTGGCTGGGTGTGCACAGTTGAGTGCAGCTGGGGACTGTACCCAAGGCTGGCTGGATGGGGCACCCCTGTGGTGTTTTTTTTTTAAAGATTTTTTTAATTTATTTGACAGAGAGAGAGAGAGATCACAAGTAGGCATAGAGGCAGGCAGAGAGAGGGGGAAGCAGGCTCACTGCTGAGCAGAGAGCCCGATGCGGGGCTCGATCCCAGGACCCTGAGATCATGACCTGAGCCGAAGGCAGCGGCTTAACCCACTGAGCCACCCAGGCGCCCCCCTGTGGTTTTAACAAAGTTTGCCCTGAGCCAGGGCTGAGGCCACCGGGCTTAGAGTTGGTGAGTCCTCCAGGGAACTCCTGAGTATGCTGCACTGGTAGTAGGTTAAGTAGCAAGTGCCTGTGTAGCCCTGCCTCCTGAATATGTCTCTGTGTTTATTCTATAGGTCAGGGGAGGAAAATGGCACTTGCCACTCCTTCATTTTCAGAGAAGTCCCCCAGCCCGCTCAGAAATCAGTGTGAACAGATCCATCTTCTGTTTGTCCTTGGTGTTGTGTAAACTGCCATTTTTATGTTGTCTCTGCATAGGTTGCTTTCACTTTAAGGGCAGTGCCCGGGCCATCATTTGCTCTCCTAGGTGGCCCAGTGCTGAATCAGTTGACCTCTAAAGCTGCAGGTTCCAAGCCCCACTGCTTTTACACTCACAGAATTCAGCTCCTCTGGTTGTTTTTTTTTTTTTTTTTTTTTAAGATTTTATTTATTTATTTGACAGAGATCACAAGTAGGCAGAGAGGCAGGGAGAAAGAGAGGTGGGGGCGGGGAGCAGGCCCCCTGCCAAGCAGAGAGCCTAATGCAGGGCTCAATCCCAGGACCCTGAGATCATGACCTGAGCTGAAGGCAGAGGCTTTAACCCACTGAGCCACCCACGCGCCCCAGCTCCTCTGATTTTTAAAGCTAAACATTATGGAGATTAATTTTTCCTTTGTGAGCTCTCTGGTGTGAGGGCCTATTTCTTGGCCCTCTTTACTCCTGCAGCTCCCTGCCTCTTGTGGGCAGCCTTCCTCTGCCTTTCTGACCTTCATAACCTTTCTGATGGAGCTTCTTCTCTATATTTAGTTGTGGAGTTTGTTCTGCCAGTCTTCAGATTGCTCTCTGGTTTATTGACTTGGATGTGGATGATATCTAGTTGAAAACGTGGGAGGGGGTGAGCTCAGGGTCCTGCTGTTCCACTATCTTCTCAGGTCCCATTTTTAAGGTTCTTTTATCTTTTGAGAATGAAGATGTTAACTTAAAATATGAAGTATGCATGTTAAAATTTCAAGGCTATATATCTAGATGAATAGTAGAATATGTAATTTCCAAATTATTAAAAAAATGGAATATACAAAGAAAATTAAAAATAATGTAAGAAAGGGTAGGAAAAGAAACAAGTTACAGAACAAGCACAAAGCAAAAGAGTAATGTAGCAGAAATAGATTCCAGCATATTATAAAGACCACATTTAGTGAAAGGAGACTAAATAATGTGGAGAAGACAAAAATGTGTTGGACTGGAAAAAGATCAAATAAACTCTAGCTGTATGCTGCTGTTTAATAAACATATACCCCAAATATACAAATATAGAAAGATTGAAAGCAAAAAGATAGAAAAAGCTAGACAGATAACCAAAAGAAAGCTGGTAGTTGCAGTCATATCAGATAAAATAAACACAGAAACTACTAATGATAAATATAATGATAAAAGTTTAACTCACCCAGAAGATACATATTTTTGAAAATATGTGAAGCAGAAATGTCAAGGAAAAATGGACACATCTCTTCTGGTAGGTGATTTTTACTTTTTAAATTTTTTTTTAAAATTTTATTTATTTGAGAGAGAGAAAATATGAAAGTGGCATGAGGGGCAGAGGGAGACCCAGATTCCCTGCTGAGCAGGGAGCCCGATATGGGACTCATTCCCTGGACTCCAGGATCACGACCTAAGCCGAAGGCAGATGCTTAACAGATTGAGTCACTTAGGTGCCCTATAGTGGGTGATTTTTATTTTTATTTTTATTTATTTTAAAGATTTTATTTATTTGACAGAAATCACATGTAGGCAGAGAGGCAGGCAAAGAGAGAGGGGGGAAGCAGGCTCCTCGCTGAGCAGAGAGCCCAGTGCAGAGCTTGATCCCAGGACCCTGGGATCATGACCTGAGCTGAAGGCAGAGGCTTTAACCCACTGGGCCACCCGGGCTCCCTTAGTGGGTGATTTTTAAACATACCTCTTGTAGTTACTGAAGGTCAGATAGCAAAAAAAAAAAAAATATATATATAAAAATAAAAAAGATGGTGGTGGTGCCTGACTAGGTCAGTTGGTGGAGTGTGCAACTCTTGATCTCAGGTTTGGGAGTTTGAGACCCACATTGGGTGTAGAGATTACTTAAAATCTTAAAAGATTTTGAAAACAAAATCAACATGAAACTAGCAATTATAGGAAGCACATTTTTCCCCTAACATTCGTAGAACAGTTATGGAAACAACTCATGAGTCAGGGAAAAGAAATCCTAAGTGGAACTTAAAAATAATTAGAACTGAAGGATTATAAGTACTGTATTACAAAACTTGGATGTAGCTAAAGCCTTACAGTAAATTTGTGATGTTTACATAAGAGAAGGAAAGGATCAAAATGTTAGTTGAGTGTTCTACCTAAGGAGTTAGAAAGGGGAAAGCAGAATAAACTTGAGAAAGAAATAATAAAGAGCCCAAATTAATGAAATAGAAAACAAGTGTACAAAAAAAGAAATGTGCAATGACAAAAAGTCTCAAAGTCTTTTTTTAAATGGGCAAAACCTGCTAAAATTAATAAAAAAATGAGGTATAGATAAATAATACTAAGAATAAGAAGTGGAACCCATCTATAGAAAAATGGAGATGAAAATGTAAGAGAATATTACCAATTTTTAGAGCAAAGTATTTACATCGTGCTTTATGAGGTTCCAGGCAGTATTTTTAGGACTTTGGATGTATTTGTTCATTTAATTGTCAAAATAGCTCTATGAGGTAGGTAACATTATCCTTCTTTCATAGATGAGAAAATGGAAACAGCAGGAGATTAGATTACTTAGCCAAAACCTAATAGTTGACAAAAGAATTAAGAACCCACACTGTGTACCCTAATTGGTCTTTGTTGTTTGGTGTTGAGACCTGGAACAAGTAATTAAATCTGTGTCTAACTTCCATTATCTGTTAAATGTAACTAATACTTCACTAATTCATTGGAAGGGAAGGTTATATGTATATATATATATATAAAAAATTTTATTATGTATAAATATATATAATATATATAAAAGCAATTTTAACACTGTCTACACATTGAATTATATATGTTATTTTAATTACTAAAGAAGAAAGACCACCAACTGCAAGCAGATTGACATTAGTTTGGCAATGACCAAGAAGTTGGAAAGTACAAAATATTAATAAGAATCTGGAACAGTAAGCATCCCTGAGTAGTCTTCATAGCAGTATAAATTGGTACAATAACTTTGGAAACCAATCTGGCATTATTTAGTAAAGTAGAAATACTCAGGCCATGGCTCAGCAGTTCTATTCTATGGCAGATTTGTTTACTTCTCACAAAATTTTTATGCACCCTTCCGTATTTCATAGTGCTTATAAACAGATAAGGCCATGAGACTATTGTGGCCAATTTGGTGTAAATAGTATTTACTTGTGTCCTTTCTGGCCTGAAGGTTGAAGGATGGTGTGAGTTCATGCTGTCATCTGCCATGGAAATGAACAGCACATAACCCTAATTCTGCCTGTTGGAAGGAAGCTTCTGTAGAGAGCAAGTCAGCTGACAGTAGATGTTAAGCCAGAAAGAAACTTATTCATATGTTATATTTGTATGCATGAGTGACCAGGGGATGGGTATATATAGGAATGTTAATAGGAACTGGAATGATAACATTTCTGGGATGTAGTGTGGATGCTGCAGAGTAGAAGGGTCCTTGTTTCTAGTCATTGGCCAGTCAAGTGGCTGTGATAATGATTTTGGCAGGTAAGCAGTTTCTTCTTTTCAGATTAATTGCCTGGGAGTCTGTCTTTTAAAATTTTAATTTATATTTACTTTTCTGTTTTGGTAATTAAGAAGTAGAAATTTAGTTTTTAATTTTATGACCTATAATTTTTTGTTTGTTTGTTTTGTTTTACCCTTATATTGGATTTGTGGGAGCCAGTATGCTTCACAAAAATGTAGAGAAGGTACACAAAGCAATATAATACTGTATCAGTAGTTTTCCACTATGAATATTTTTATTTTCTATACTTTTATTTCTGTACTTTTATTTTCTGTACTTTGCCTTGATACGCTTGCATTAAGATACCTTGTATTTAAGTGGTGTTCAAATTAAATTTGATATATAGTAGGAAGATTTCAACTCAATTCATTAAAACCATCAAGGAAGTTTTAAAACGTTCTGATGTCAAGGACCTCTTCACCCCAGTTTTTTAGTTCTGATGTGGCAGTTGGGGTTGAAAATCAGTGGACAATAAAAAAAGATAAAAGAAAGCTAGGTGTTGTTGGCTAGATACTCTAGGACCATAAGGCCCAGTGATAATATACACCTTAGAAAAACAACCCCCGCCCCCCCCAAAAAAAAGAAGGAAAGAAAGAGAAAAACAAAATAATTGATCGTGTAAGTACTTTAGACTTACTTAACTGGTAAACTCCATATTCCAGAGTAATTCCAAATTTAAGTCATGCTACCATTATAGAAAATTAGCATTGTTCTTGATTCTTTTTCTTTTTAGGTAAGTATTTTTGGTGCTGGCAACCTTTTTAGTGAATTAGCCACTTTGATGTTTTACTTATTCTTAAAATTAATTTTTCTTTTTACCTCAACTTTATTGAAATACTCAGTAAAATGCACCCTTTTAAGTATGTATGCATTAGTCATGGCTTTCTATTGTCTGTATTTTTCTAGTGTTTTGACATCTGGGGCCATCTTGAACCTGGAGAGACTGACTATCCCAGGGCTAGCTAATTCCTAGAGATAGCAAAGGCTTCCCCTTCTACCAGCGCATTTTTTCATTTGCAAACCAACCAATCCAGAGCCTGCCCCAGCTGCCTCCTTTGTTGAGCAGTTCTGGGCCACCAGTCCCCTTTTCTAAACACCAGTACTACCAGGTCATGATCCCAGGGTCCTGGGATGGAGCCCTGCATCGGGCTCTCTGCTCAGCAGGGAGCCTGCTCCCCCTCCCCTGCCCCGCCCTTGCCTGCTTGTGATCTCTGTCAAATAAAATCTTTTTTTATTTTATTTATTTATTTTTATTTTTTATTAAAGATTTTTTTTTTTAAGATTTTATTTATTTATTTGACAGAGAGAGATCACAAGTAGACGGAGAGGCAGGCAGAGAGAGAGAGAGAGAGGGAAGCAGGCTCCCTGCTGAGCAGAGAGCCCGAATGCGGGACTCGATCCCAGGACCCTGAGATCATGACCTGAGCCGAAGGCAGCGGCTTAACACACTGAGCCACCCAGGCGCCCCTTTATTAAAGATTTTTATTTATTCATTTGATAGAGAGAAATCACAAGTAGGCAGAGAGGCAGGCAGAGAGAGAGGAGGAAGCAGGCTCCCCGCTGAGCAGAAAGCCCGCTGCGGGGCTTGAACCCAGGACCTGGGATCATGACCTGAGCCGAAGGCAGCGGCCCAACCCACTGAGCCACCCAGGCGCCCCTAAAATCTTTTTTTTTTTTTTTTTAAATTATGCATGTTTTTGAAATGTGGAGACAGTGTGAGATTTTATTCTAATAATCAGCCAAAGCACAATGTCCTGTACACAGTATGCTTACTAAATGATAATGTTTGCTTTGGAACTTAACCTTAGCTGCACATAAAAACTGAAATTATCTTATTTAGGTAATCTGGGCAGTCTACGGGGTGAATAGCAATAGACCACTGCTTTCAGTAGACTCTCCAGTCCTGCAGAATTTAGTATCCAGGAGCAGAGATTCTGTATATATCTAAAAAGATAATATATATTTGCTAATATTCGAGAAAGAGAACAACTTATATTTTCTAATTTGCCAGTGGTTATCGGTCTGGGTTGTGTATCAGAATCACCTGTGGACCTCTAAAAAGCCTTTGTATTGCCCAACCTGAAATTAATTCTCGATCTTGTAGGGTAGGTTTTCAGCCAAGTGATTGTTTCAGTTTATTTTGAAGCTCTCCATCATGATTTTGTTGTATAGCCTTGATTACCAGTGACTGATTATACTCTCTTATTTTCTCATTTGACTGCTCACTTTTGTACATGAGGAAGATAAAAATGATTATAGATATCTTCCTGAGGATTTAAACAAAATCCACAGAAGACATTTTCAAGTGGCTTTTAAACATTTGAATAATGTTTAACCTTAATAACTGAAAAATAGAAATAAAGATAACATCATGTCTGTAATTTACTAAGCAGTCAGTCTGATAGTACTGGAAATAATAATATCTTAATATGGCAAAAGAATGGTAAAGCAAGCCCAATTTATTTGAGAGTATATATGGGTACAACTATTTTCTTAAGCAACAGTTGTGCAGATGTAATCATATAAGCAAATTCTGTTCGCTGAAGAGATATTTGAAATTTCCATTTTAAGTTGTTATGGTGTCCATAATTAGCATGATTAAATAAAATACAGTTGTATACATTGGAACACTGTAGCTGTTAAATAGAATATGGTAATTCTGTATTTCCTGTAGAGAATTCCACATACATTAAGTTAATAAATTGTGGGGTAGTATGCAATATGATTTTGCTTTTATAAACATATGCTAGTTAACTCTATTAACATGTTTATTTGTACATGTATAGGAAAAATCTAGAAGGAAACACAAAAATGTTGAAAATGGCTAAGTCTGGAGGAAAAGATTGGTGGAAGAGTTTTCTACTTGTTTTTTGTGTTCCCTTGGTAGTAAAGTCTGTTGCCTCTATATTTTTGAAAAGATATGAATATGAGAAATATAACTTGCTCAAGATCAATATAACTGGTAAGTGGCAGTGCTAGCACTTGGGGTTATCAGACTTAAGGGAAGAAATTTTTCAGGGATATATTTATCAATATGATAAGAATTTTAACTGATTTATAGTAGAAGTTTTTCTTTTTAGAATTTACGTACAGTAAAATCCCCTTTTGTGCTATATAGTCCTATGATATTTTTTAAAATAAAATTTTTATTGAAGAATAGTATACTTAAGAGAAGTTACATATGTGTATTAACTCTTCAGCTGAATGAATTTACACATAGTGCTTGATAGCTAGTACCCAGCTCAAGAAATAGAACATTGCTTGTGTCCCTGAAGTGTACTCCTAGTGACTTTTTCAACCTCTACTATCCTGACTTTTAACATCAGTGATTAATTTTGCCAGATTTTGAACTTTTGTGTAAATGGAATCATACATAGGTGTTCTTGTTTGACTTCTGTATTGGTCAATATTATGTTTGAATTTATCCATATAGTTTGTGTTGTATCTTTCATTCTCATAGGCTATAGGCTAGAATTTCTCAATCTCCATTCTCTTGGCATTTTGGATGGCATAATTCTTTATTATAGGGGCTCTCTTGTGCATTGAAGGATGTTTACCAGCATCCTTCATCTCTAACCCACTAGATGCTGGTGGCACCCCCCTATTTGTGACAACCTAAAATGTTTCCAAATGTGTCACCAAATATCCCTGGGGAGGATAGTTAGGGGGGCAGAATCATCCCTGGTTGAGAACTACTGCAGTACAGTATTCTGTTGTGTGAAAATACTACAGTTTATTATCTAGGCTATTGTGTTGATAGCTATTTGGATCATTTCCAGGTTGAGATTGTAATGAATAACATTGCCTTGAACAATTTTATACAGTTTTTTTGAGGAAAATACCACCACATTTTGTATGAATATGTACCTTAGATTGAATCGATAGGACACAAGATATGTATATGTCCAGCTCTTTTAGATTTTGCCACAATTTTTTTCAGTGGTTGTGCCGCTTTTCATTGCACCATTCATTTGTGAGAATTCCATTTGCCCCACATTCTAGCGAGCCTTGAATTTGAACTATACATTTTTGAAATTTAAGATGCACCCACTGGTTATCACAGTAAAGGGCACAGAGAAGATGCCATTTGCTGAGGGAATAAAGTCATGAATTTGAGCCTTCTGCTTTAATGTCCTCTGACTTAGCTGAAGTCTGGCAACTGGGAAGCACTTAGTTACCCATCCTGGGTTGCTTTTTCCTATGTCCAGATTTCTCTCCCACCGCCAGTGGCAGCTTATGGGCTCCATAGTTGGGGTCATGTTTTTACCTTGTTGTTGAGTTTCAGGTACTAACAAAACTATCAAAGCCAAATGTCAGACACTGAAACTGTTTTTAAGATTTGTCGTTTAAACAAGACTTGCCAGTCAATGAGAATCTGGTTTTTCCTTTTATGCTATTACTCTATTTTTACAGAGGGATGTTACATTTTTTTAAATAATAGGTTTAACCGTTCTGTTTGTTCTGCATACTCTGTAAATGTTAAGCATATTGAAGGCAGACACTATGCACTCCTGTTTTTTTAAAGCATATATTACCATTGAGTCGTCGTCCTCGTCGTCATCATCGCCATTGTTATCACCATTTTGCTGCGTATGTATGAAGCTTCATATATATGTATTTATGTGTATAATTTATTGAGGTGAAATTCATATAAAATTAATCATTTTAAAGTGAGCAATTCACTGGCGTTTAGTACGTTCCTATGGTTGTCCATCCACTGCCATTACCTATTTATAACTAGTTCTAAAACATTCCCATGAGTCCAAAGTAAACCGCTTATCCTGTAAGTAGTTTATCCTTCCTCTCCCCCTTAGTCCCTGGCATCCTCCAATCTGTATTGGTCTCTATGTTTTTATCTCTTTTGGATATTTCATATAAATAGAATCATATAAATTATGACATTTAATGTCTGGCTTCTTTCACTTAGCATAATGTTTCCAAGTTTCATCCATGTTGTATGTTTCTGTATTCCATCCCTTTTTATGGCTGAATAATATTTCATTATATGCCGTGATTTGTTTATCCATTCACCCATTGATTGATATTTGGACTATTCCACTTATCAACGACAGTAAATATATTTTGCTGCTGAGAACATGCATATACATGTACTTATTTGCATTCCTAACACATATGTCTAGATTATTACAGCCACCACCACTGATACTGTACAGTTTTAGTGCCTCTAGAATTCCCTCATGCTACCCCTCAGACCCTTTTCTTCCTCCTAACTGCTAGCAACCATTGATCACTTCTCTGGCTTTATAGCAGTGAGACATTTAAGTAGTATCTCCACTATGTAGTCCAGCTTTCTTAAAGTATAGAATAGATTTTTCATGAGTTAAATTTTTAGAATTAAAGAAAGTGTTTTAGAAGCTAGGGACTAGCAATATTTTATATGTATTTCCTAAATTCAGTTTCTCCAACTTGCTAATTATGATAAGAACTAAATTAAAATTACTGGTAAATCTGTATTTACCTATACAGCACAGATAATTGTCAAAAGTATTATCTTTTGATATTTTATAAATTGAACATCAATTATTTGATAGATTTTTTAAAAGTAATTTTTTCACTGTTTTGTGTACAAAAGATGAGTTGGGACTTTATATTTTCTTCCTGCCAAAATCTTCAGTGAATTATATACTGATATGTTTACATGTTAATTTTAAAAGCTCAGAGGAAGATCATTCAGCTTCTGAAAACATAGCATGCACAATAAAATAACTGTTTGCCAAGGGGAAAAAAAGCCCTCTGTCTTCTAGTACCAGTTGGTATTACGTAGGTTTGTTTTGTGTCTCATATCTTATTTATAGTAGCTTGAAACTAGAAACTAAACAAACACTGATGTTTCAGCTGTAGCTTAGCTATGCATTAAAGTCTTTCTTTGATCATATATATTGTTTTTTGCTTGTGTGTTTATTTCTCTGAAACTCAACTTCTGATCAACTGGCAACTTGCTTGAGTCCAGTTCATTTCTATATAAAGACAGAAATAATATATAATACATTTATTTTATTTTTTTTTTAAGATTTTATTTATTTATTTGACAGACAGAGATCACAAGTAGGCAGAGAGGCAGGCAGAGAGAGAGGAGGAAGTAGGCTCCCTGCAGAGCAGAGAGCCCGATGCGGGACTCGATCCCAGGACCCTGAGATCATGACCTGAGCCGAAGGCAGCGGCTTAACCCACTGAGCCACCCAGGCGCCCCAATAATATATAATACATTTAAATGTACTCATTTGTTTAGATGATATTTATAAAAGCTTTATAACATTAATGAGTTAATTAATAAGTTAATTAGAGGTATTTAATGATTATTGCTAGTTACTGAGAGAGAGCATGAAGAAACATTTATTAGTATTGTTTGTTGGTTGTAGAAGTTTCCCAGACTCCTCCTCTCAAGAAAAGGGCTTGGGAGGAATTTCAAATCTGATGACTATGTTTCTTAAAATATTTCAGATATATCCTAAATATTCTAGGGCTCTAAGAAGTTGCAAGTGTTTAAAAATCATATTACTAGATAATTTTAATTGTGTGTTTATTCTTTTCTTGGTATTGTTGTCTAACCTTACTTACCTCCAACATGCAGAACTGTGCTTTGGGATGGCTTTGTTTTATACTGGAAGACCTTTAGTAGTTGGCTTGATTACTCCTTCATAATAGCAAAGAGCCTTTGTAAGTGAATTTTCCAGAATCTCACGGAACATAATGGAAAAGTATGAAATGAAAAAAAAAAAAACCACCACTTTTGTGGCTTTCAAGCATTGATTTTAGGATGTTAGGGTGATGTGGTTGTGACATCTGTTACCACAGTGATCACCAGGTTTGATTTGGCTGATCTGGCTGGCAAGGCGGTGTCCCCTTCTTCCCTCAAGTCTGCTCCATGTGTTTCTCTACTGAAGCTTCATGGTTGGTCGAAGAGTATGACCTTTCTGGGTAGAGGAGAATTTCCTTTGTCAAGAGTGTACAAGTTCTCCCCTGCTAGAACTCCAAGTAAGCTCTTAAAAGTTAATATTAAAGTTAGAGCTCTTAAAAATCCATCATGCATGGGTTTCTTGGATAGCTTAGTTGGTTAAGATCTGACTCTTGATTTTGGTTCAGGTCATGATCTTAGGGTTGTGAGATCAAGCCCCATGTGGGGCTCTGTGCTGGGGTGTGGAGCCTGCTTAAAACATTCTCTCTCTCTCTCTCTCTGCTCCACCCATCCTTGGGTGTGCATGTGCACTTGCTCTCTTTCAAAAAAAAAAAAAAAATCCATCACCCAAGACTAGCCCAGTGTTACTTTTTAGTGGTGACTTAAGATGCTATATCTGATAATTGCCTTTATACTATTTAGAAAATAAAGGCTATGACTGTGTTTTAAAAATGCAAAGGAGTTAAAATAATTGGCTTCAAACGTATTTCGGTTCATTCATTTAGTAAGCACATTTTGGGTTTTCTTGTTGCTGTTTCTTTCATGCTGGCTACTTGCTGGGCCTTTGGAATAGTTGCATCCTGTGGGGCATCCTGAACCTTTTGTAGCCTCATAAAGCTTGAAAGTGTTTATGAACACTTAAAATTCATAGGATTACAAAGGAAACTCTTACCTTGAATTAGTTGTCAGAATGCTAAATTTGCAATATGGTAGTGTGTAATATGTGTTAACTCATTAAATATTAAGAGTTAGCAGTGAATTGGTAAGTATTATAATTTTGAAGTAATGATGAGCATAAGCTGTTTTCTAGATCATCTGTATCAACTATATAGTCGGATGAAACTATGATTCCTAACAGTAGTCAAGAATTATAGGAATTGCTAATACTGTTGAGGTTTGTTGCTTATGTTTTAACTGAAGGAAATGCTAAATTGTGGGTAGAGGTTGGTGAAAGTGAATATATCCTTTTTGTCCCTCTTCCAAGATCATTTTCCACACTGAGCCATAAACCCCCTGTTTGTCCATAGACTTGACCATAAGTAAGCTCTTTTTTAGGAGCTGTGAGACTGGCACTTAAATAATTGGTGATAGTTGAAGTCTGAGCAGGGATATCATCTCTTTCATATAATTCTACTATGCCTGGTAAACATTAAGCAGATGAGATTCATTTATGTCATTGCTTTTATCAGTAGTCTTTGTTGCTATGTAGTATTCCATTGTATATGTGGAGGCTCTTTAAAATACATGTATCTGGGCTCCAAACCCTGAATTCAGAAAGATAATCAGGAAATGGTAGTGTGTTGGAAACTGAATATGATGAGGGCGTCACTGAAAAAAGTGCAAGGTTGTGACAGTGTCATTTGTTGTGCACAGGGTGATTGAGGCATTAAAAAGCTGTGTTAGGTAACTTTTTCAAGTTTGGTTTAGAAAGGAGGGAGATGTGCCAAGAACCTGGATGTTTTTAGAGATAAATGGGTGAAACAAACAAATTGGAGTTATAAGAAATGGGTAAGATCGAACAAGAAGCCAGAAAGGATGAAATCAACTTCAAAATTTAGAGATGGAGAGGAGCACCTTTCCCTTTAAGGTAAAATGGGGCTATGTGTGTGGTAGGATTTCACTCTCTAACAGGTAAATCTGAGGATGATGGAGGAATGGTTATCTTAGAAAATTTGTGAGCATTGATGTGAAAGGAAATGAGGAGTCATTGATGGTTTTGTAGTAGTGGGATGGTCTGATGAAGCATTATATTCCTAGAAGGTGAGTATGGAATTAATTGGAATGGGAGAATCTTTTTTTTTTTTTAAGATTTTATCTATTTATTGGACAGACAGAAATCACAAGTAGGCAGAGAGGCAGGCAGAGAGAGAGGAGGAAGCAGGCTCCCTGCTGAGCAGAGAGCCCGATGTGGGGCTCGATCCCAGGATCCTGGGATCATGACCTGAGCCGAAGGCAGAGGCTTTAACCTGCTGAGCCACCCAGGTGCCCCTGGAATGGGAGAATCTTAAATTGAAAATCTTAAATTGGTTATATTTACTTATGTTGATTTGAGGGCTTGGACTTTAGGATCGTCGTGAGAAATGGAAGTGATATATACTAGAGATTAATTTGTCTGTGTTTTTTTTTTTTTTTTTTTGGTTCAGAGGTCATTTTTGGAATTGTTAGCAATTTAAAGTATTAGCTAAAAAATTATATTTAAAAGATTGAATAATGGAATTGGTGTTAATGGGATGATGTTTAATTTCCCAAGGTTTTGCTTTTATTGTATGTGTCTATAGAATCTGAATTAATGTATTTTTAGTTCTTATTTGTGAAGTTTTCTCTGAATAGCCTATTGTATAGATGCCTCTAAAACATATTTCTGCATTTTAGACAACATCCCAATTTTCAGGTATTTATTTAGGTTGATAGTGAAAGAAGAAACCTTATAATTTTTCCTTTTTGGGGATTCAGAATACTTTAATATGATGATTCCACAATGTTTGCTTTCTTACAGATAACTTCTTGATTCTTGTAATTCCAGAAACATTTGTAAATTCAGAGATCATTTTCAGAACAGTGGCCTTCAGGTTGATACAGAAATATAAAATACTAGAAGGCTGGTTATAGAACTTCTTTTTCTTCTGTAACTAAGAAGTTAAACTTCTTGGTAAGACACTAGCTAAAAAGGGGGACATTTGTAAGCTATCTGCATATTTTGTTCAGTTTTTCATATCCTCAAGAAAGCTGAGATTATTTTCACCTTAAAAATAGGTTAATTTATTAATGTGGAGAGCATTTCAGTAAGGAAAAAAATATTTTACTCTAGAAGCTGTCAGTTCTCTGCTGCTGATTTTCAAAATTATATCTCTCTTCCTGACTTTTCAGCAGACACAGACATTTTAACTTTCTTTGGGGATTATCTTTTTGACATCCCTCCAGTGCCTTAGGATAATTACAAAATTAAATATTTTAGGCTTATTTCTACTCTAGGTTATTTTGAAGAATAGTTTGCTCTGCCCTAGTACCATATTTAATTACTTACTAAATCTTTTTTATTTTTGCTTTTTTAAATCCTTTTACCACCATTGCCATTTTCATCATCCTAGGCCCAGTATTGGTTGGTTCATCCTAGGCCCAGTCAGTACTGGCTTAGGTTGGTTCTCTTTGTTTCATTTTTAATAGCACCTAAATTGTGTTACTCCTTTGCTAAAGAATGTGTGGTATTCCTGGGTTTTGTGTTTTTGGTTTTTTTTGTTTGTTTGTTTGTTTTTGTTTGTTTTTTGCTAATCTCTGAAAGCTTTAGAATTCTTACATGTGATAATTTTAGTGGGTGAATTTTACCTTTTTTTCTGAATCTTATACAACTCTTGGGTTTAGTAAACTTGTGAACCTGCTGCTTATATTTTACTCTCATTGTATAAGTTCTAGTCAGTGCCATGCCTGTCTCCTTATATCACACTGGCCCCTCAAGTATATGAATTTTTTTAAAAATTTCATTTTATTATTATTTTTTAAGATTTTATTTATTTATTTTTGACAGAGAGAGACACAGCGAGAGAGGGAACACAAGCAGGGGGGTGAGAGAGGGAGAAACAGGCTTCCCACAGAGCAGGAAGCCTGATGCGGGGCTCGATCCTAGGACCCTGAGATCATGACCTGAGCCGGAGGCAGAGTCTTAACCCACTGAACCACCCAGGCACCCCAAGATTTTATTTTTATTTTGGAGAGAGAGAGAGGAGAGAGAGAGCACAAGTAGGAAGGAGGAGGGAGGGGGAAGCAGACTCCTTGCTCACTGGGAAGCCCGATGCAGAGCTCAGTACCAGGACCCTGGGATCATGACCTGAGCCGAAGGCAGATGCTTATCCAACTGAGCCACCCAGGCATCTCTTAAGTATATGAATTTCTAAATGATTTGAATATATCTTATATTGTAAACTCCATCATGTAAACCATTGATATTTTGGTACATACCCAGTTTTCTTAATTAGATTATAGGCCCTTCCAAGGCTGAGATGTTTGTTTCTACCACTACAAAAGACTTTTATTTCACTTTTATTTATAATAATGTATTTGCAGTGTTAATATTCCCTAGCATAGAATAAATATGTGTATTTTTCTATCTTATGCTTACTGTTGTGCCTAGTACAAAGTAGGTCTCTAATATAGGTGTTTTCAATGAGTAAAATGCAGTTTAGCTGTTATTAATAGCTTCCTTTTATTGTGTATTTATAGTACCTCAGGAATTGTGCCAAATGCTTTATATGAAATTAAACTCCTCTAAATCCTTACAGTTGTATGAAATAAGTATTGTTATTTACATTGATAGTTGTAGTATTTACCAATTCAGCAATAAATAAATGACAGAACTGGAATTTTGTACTTTGGTCTCTGCTTTTAAAATCACTTAATTGCTATACTTCTTCCCATGAAGTATATTTATTTCAATTTATATGTTTAAGATTTCTAAGTTTATATTAAGTTCCCTAAATCTTATCTCATTGTTAATGTGTGGTTATGAATATGAAGCTTACTGTGTAAATTTATGCTCCTGAAATATAATGTAGTTGTATATCCTGTGCATTGCACTCTTATTAAAAATTCTGGTTTGACAAAAGTCAAAAAGGCAGGGTTTACCAGTGATAAATTCCAGGTTGAAGGTGGTCTTCTATGGACTTTGACCTCAGAAAGGGAAAATTTGCCTAAGAAGTGAGACTCAAACCCAGACCAGTGTAGCTATGTATTGGGTACAAGCTAAGCTTTGCAATAGGGACTGTAAGATACAGTAAAATAAGATGAAGCTTTTTCTCTCTTATATTAAAAAAAGTTGGTAGGAGTTCTTGGCAGGTAAACAGTGTAGCTTCATGAGGTCATCTAGTATTCTGAGCTGGTAGGTCAGCTAGGACAGCTCTACCATCCAGAAATGGAGACAGTAAATAGGTAATTACAAGAGTAGTCTGTTAAATACCAGGATAGGGGATCTTCATTGGTAGTTTAGGGCTTTTTATTGAGGGGAAGAGAGAGAAATATACGGTGGGGATTTTCCCTCTTTGGCTACATTGTAGAGAGTAAATTGGAGGGGAGCAGAAGGAGAGGTTGGAGACTAATTTAAGTAGCTAAATATGGTGGCCCACACTGGAATGATGGCAGTGTGGCCATGCTGGTGGTCACAATAAGACATTTTTGGTGGTAGAATAAATAGGACTTGGTGACTTCTAGATTTTTGGTTTAAGCATCTGGGTGAAAATACCTTTAGTAGGTTGACATTAGAGAAATAAGCTTATTAGTTAATTCACCTACTGGCTTTCCTTTTTTGGAACACTACCTTTTCCCTCCATTTTTTCTTTGTAGCACTTTGTTGGTTTTTGAGCTAGTGGCTAACAAACTTTTCCCTGGCTGGTTCTTCAGTGGAAAAATGGATCATGTCCTGCTGTAGGATTATGATGCTTATGAAGGTATTTTGTATTCCTTGGACTCTGAGAGGGAATCCAAAATCTGGAGAGTCAAAGAAATGCTTATTGAAATGAATGTAAAGTTTTGGTACCAGACTAGAGGTAAGGAATGTAATTGGAAAGTAAGTGTCCGTTTCCTTTTTCCAGTTCGTTTTATTTCCTAGGGGTCACTTCTTAGAACATTATTTGTGTATCTTTGTATTAAGTTTCTTATTAATCTTACTTGAAAATCTTACTTTAGGGGCACCTGCGTGGCTCAGTGGATTAAGCCTCTGCCTTCGGCTCAGGTCATGATCTCAGGGTCCTGGGATTGAGCCCCACATTGGACTCTCTGCTCAGCCGGGAGCCTGCTTCCCCTTCTCTCTGCCTGCCTCTCTACCTATTTGTGATCTCTCTGTCAAATAAATAAATACAATCTTTAAAAAAAAAAAGAAAAACTTACTTTATCTTACTTTACTTTGATATATGTATGAGAATATTATGGTATTCACTCTGATGGTGTATGTACTGTTTTGAACCTTATTTTTCTTTCTTTTTTTTTTTGGTAAATATTTTATTTATTTATTTGAGAGAGAGAGAGAGAATGAGAGGGGAGAGGTCAGAGGAAGAAGCAGACTCCCTGCCTAGCAGGGAGTGCATTGTGAGACTTAGTCCCTGGGCTCCAGGATCATGACTTGAGCTGAAGGTGCCCCCGAACCTTGTTTTTCTTCATGTAGTAATTACCTTGGAGATCTTTGTATACAGCTCTGTCTTCTAGTTTTCTCCCCTTTAAGACAGTTAATGCTGAAGTAAACAGCTTCTATTGTATGTGATTATAGTAAACCCAGATTTGCATCAGAGGCCTGTCATGAGTGAGCTCTGAAGGCTTAGATCTGTCAGACCTTGTGAAATCATTCAACTTACTTTTGTGTCTGTATGCAGGCTTTCTAACTTAATAAAAAAAATGGGTTATTTTTTATTAAAATTTTTTTTTTCATTTGAGTATAGTTGACACAATGTTCTATTAGTTTCAGGTGTACAACGTGATTTGACAACCTTTTTTTTTTTTTTTTAAAGTAGGATCCATGCCCAGCGTGGAGCCCAATGTAGGGCTTGAACTCATGACCCTGAGATCAAGTTCTAAGCTAAGATCAAGTCAGATGCCTAACTGAGCCACCCAGGAACCCCTCAGTATCTTTATATGTTATTCTATGCTTTAGATTCCCCCAAAAATTGAGCAGAAGGTATAGAGATTACACATATAGCCCATGCCCCCACAGATGAAAGATTTTAAAAGTTTCTGCCTAATGACTTGTGGAGAAATTGCTAGTGTGGCAGATATTTATATATCTCAGAAAGTACCAGGATTATTAGAATTAATTATTAAGTATGACAAAAGTTACAGTTTTTCAAACTGGGACAAGAAGACAGTGTTACTTGTAAGAGACAGGTAATTGCAGCAGCATGTCAGTAATTCACCAAATGTTTATTGAACTATAGATATTTGTGAGACACTGTTTTAAGTGTTAAAGAGATAAAGCACAATGCTTATACTAGTCATAGAGATAGTCCTGTCTTAACAGATGAGAAATCTAGGGACTAGAGAAGTTAAGGCATTTTTCTTAGATCACGTTCAGTCTGTATGTGGCAGAGTTGAAATTTAAATCTAAGTTAGGCTGATTTAGAGCCCATTCTTTTGTTTCTGTCCTTTTGGATGTAGGGAATGATTCTTGGTCCTGGCATATTGTCCATTAGGTTGTGGATAATAGCCCATTGTATTAAGGCATTTCTGTTACTGCAGTAGTCGTTATCAGCATAATACCCAGATGCACTGTGCCTTTTCTGGAAGAACATGCTGATAAGTGTTAAAATACAAACCTAGTGAAAGACTGTTTTGTTTTTTTTTTTAAGATTTTATTTATTTATTTGACAGAGATTACAAGTAGGCAGAGAGGCAGGCAGAGAGAGAGGAGGAAGCAGGCTCCCTGCTGAGCAGAGAGCCCGATGTGGGGATGTGGGGCTCGATCCCAGGACTCTGAGATCATGACCTGAGCCGAAGGCAGAGGCTTTAACCCACTGAGCCACCCAGGCGCCCCAAAAGACTGGGTTTTTAAAGCAAGCTGAAATGTCTCTGTTTCAGAACCAACCAAGTAATGTGACATGGTAGTTTTGTTAAAGTATGTAAATAAATAAATTTTTATTTTTATATTAATTTATGTAATATAAATATAAACTTTATAGGTTCAAAAGTTGTATATTGTTCTAGACTTGTATTTTTGAGTTCAACAGAGTTCAGATTAGTGAGCCAGTTTTACTTATGGCCACTGTGGGTTCTGTGATCATCAGGGCTTGCTTTTCCAGTTGCTTGTCATCTGGGTAAAATACAAGCTTGCTGTGGCTTCCAAGAATGTGTGTGTGTGTACTTGTCTGAAATGGCAGAGTTGGGACAGAGAGAAGTTGAGAAAGGAGCACTTCTGTTTGCTTGCTTATTAGATGAGCCTAAGTTCCTTATAGATGGGAATTGTTGAATTGCTGGAATGTAGCCATGGTTGCCTCTGTGCAAACCAGCCATCATTGAGTTAAAGCTCCCTTAAAAAAAATTGGCATTCCTAGTCTGCAGCAGCTATCAAGTTTACAGCATACTTAGGTTGACTTTCTTTAATCATATATTTATAGTAGAAGAGATAAAGGAATTGAAATGTAGTCATAATTTGCTTCTGTAAAAATTCCAGAGTCTGCAGTGAAACAAAAGAATAGGATTCTACTCGTAAAATGGTAGGACTGAATAGTCGGAACCTTTTGCAAAAACAAGTTTTGTCATGGGCAGTAATTTCCCAAAGGCTCCTAGTCTCCCATGGTTCTGTTGCTAGGATTAAGCCTTTTTTCATTGCAGCATGGAGAAGCTTTTATTTGAGTTAAATTCAGACCTCTTGGTATGTCACCTGACAGTCTTGTGGTTTCAGATGCATATGGTTCATTGCTATTATTAACCTGAGTTGGCAGTTGTGCGTAACTGGAGTTTTTAGGGATTTTGAAAAGTGGAACTGCGTAAGAGAAATAGAGATGCTGCTAATATACAATTTAACTCAAGATGTTATTTTCACATGTTGTTAACATCAGAATCAGCCCAAATCTAGTTATAAAGTTGGTGATAATTTTGCTTTGCAATATCTGAAGCAAAAATTTATATGGTGAGATTTTTAGATATACTTATTTTATGAAAAGCAGTTTAAAATTGTGATGACAAATTTAATTAGAAAGACTTCATGAGAATGTTTTAAGCAGGTGGTGATCATTATTTTAAGCATGGAATTTGTCAATATTCTATTAGTCATTGGTACATATGTGTCTTATTCTGTCTTATTCACTGGTCTTCTTTCTCATGTTTATATAGGAATACTTATTACAGATATTTGGAAAGCAGTGGGCCTTTGTGTTTGTATCTCATATACATATTGATAAAATTTAAATTAAAAACTTGACATTGTTTTAGTTTATTGATCATAATCTAATTATTTTTATAGTTAATGTTATTCTTTAATTTTAATGACAGGGGCCTGAATTTTCTGGTAATATTTTTGATACTCTGTGAACTATGTGTCCCAATCAGATGTGATATGTGGTATCCTCTCATGGTACAGAAATTTACTGAGGTTCCATTTCAAGAATTCATGTGGTAGATTATTAATTTCTTTGAAATACCTTTTATAAAATTTTAACTTTGTGCATATGACTTTTTACTTGTTAAACTAGAGGATAAGTATAAATGGATTTGGGGATTTTTTTTAAGTTATTAAATTAAAGATCACAAGATTTTTTTTTTAATTTATTAAATTAAAGATCACAGGTAGAGAGGCAGGCAGAGAGAGAGGGGGAAGCAGGCTCTCCACCCAGCAGAGAACCTGATGGGGGGCTATATCCCAGGATGCTGAGCCGAAGGCAGAGGCTTTAACCCCAAATCAGGGCCACCCAGGTGCCCTGATTTGGGGGTTTTTAATGTCGGTAATAGTTTATATTTTTACTTTATATTGTTTTTTTATATGAAAAATCTGGTTTGTTTAAATGATGATAATCTACAGCCAAGTAGCTGATGATACTTGTCATTAAAATGTAAATGACAGTCATTAGGATTTCATCAGTATTCTGGGTATGATTCAATTCAGTATGACTAAAGATAGGCTAAAGGTTATCTAGTATTATAATATTCAGTTTATTAAGATGTAGTTGGAGAAATGTAAACAGCTTATATAAAAATCAAGTCTTTTCGGATAGGAAAAGTCCTAAACTGATAACTCATTTTTTGGAACTGAGATTAACCAATAAATCCTGGGATTATTTTCTGTCAGGTTAGAGAATTTTAATTCCCTAGAGAAGTAATAAGAAACATATAACTTCCTGGGTGAAATGAGCATTAAAGAGTGCACTTGTGATGAGCCTTGGGTGATACATGGAATTGTTGAATTACTCTATTGTATGCCTGAAACTAACATGACACTGTGTGTTAAGTATATTGGAATTAAAAAAAAAAAAAAAGAAAGAAACACAAGCTTCCTGAATTAAAATGGTATTTCTTTCATTCACAGTTCAGGAAATTAATTAAAGTTCCATTATATTCCCTGTCTATCTCTCTCAGCTTCTCCGTATAGTTGTAAGATACTGAAAACATGAAAAAACAAAAAAAAATTATTAAGTTGTCAATCCGGGAGGAATTTTCACTGTTTGCAAAATCTGTTTGAATTCTTTTGAAAAGCGAAAATGGTACAGTAATTGCACCTTGTCACTGATGATCCTGCTTGCTAAAGAAAATTTATTTTAAGCAGTTCTTTAATTTGTGACTCTTAGCAGAAATGCAGTGATACTCTGAATATTTTATCTTAATTATATTTCATGCTTTAAAAACTTACTACAATGTAATTTTCACATGTATTTTATATTTCCTATAATGTTCTATATATGATTCATCTAATTTTGTATATATCCTTATGTTAGGTGTTTCAGCCCCTGAGATGTAGTAGAGTTACTGAATTAGGTCCATCTAATTTTACGTATATCCTTACATTAGGTCTTTTCAACCCCTTAGTTGTAATAGTGTTACTGAATTAGGTCCTTGACTTTATAAAAACGTGTTATATAAATTGAGTAAATAATTGATGAATATGTAGTTCTGTTTTTCTCAAGTATATAAATGTTCTTTTGATTAATACTTTATTGAATTCATAGTAGCCTTCAGTAATATTTTCTGATATTGGATACCAAATTTTTAAAAAATATTCAAAAGATGTCCTTTTGCTAGAAATTACTGGGAATAGCTGATATAGCCCATGTGTTCACCATTACTATTTTTTTTAAATGCACAGTAAATAAATCAAAAGGAGAATAAGATGCTCTCTTGTCTGATACAGTTGGGACTTCCAGATTAGTAGAAGAAGTTAATTGAAGTGAGAAATTAAAAACTTGGACAAGTTGTAACATTTTATTTTTAGCTTAAGACCTAAATATGAATACAATTGTTAGTTCTTTCCTGGTCACTGTGTTTTAAAGGGAATGGTGAATGTTATGTCATTAAACATTGACTAGTTAGCAGCAGATTTCTCTAAAGCCTAGTCTGTGTACAGGCTTTTAAAATATTCAGATCACTTGTCCCATATACAGAATATATTTCTCAAATTGAATATGGTGCTTTTGGCTATTACAGTTTGAGATTCCGATGGTGACCACTTCTTGGCATGTTGTTATGTTGAGAAAGCTTTCTGTTTATCTCTTTTAGCCTAATTTGGGATTCTTTTCTCTCTCCTGCCTTTCCTTCATTCATTCTTCACTTTATTCTACAATAATTTTTTTTAACCAATCTCAGAATGTTTTCTAGTGGTGGGGACAATTTCTTTAATTCTGCGTATGTAGATTTTGAAACTTGGCTGCCTCCTCTTTCCATTTCTTGCAGGAGCATAAGATTTGTATTGTTTCCCAGTGTTAGTTTTCATCACCTTCATGCTTCCATTTCAGTGAGATGACATTGATGGATAAGGCTCAAGAAGAAACAACTAGTATAGTAGCAGGTACATAGTGTAGGCATTGCATGCAAGAAATTATTGAATAAATGAACTTAAAGTCTTCATATTTGGTAAGTATACTCTACACTAAGATGTTATCTCAGGCCGTTTGATGCTAAGTAGAAGTGAAAATGTCTAGGTAAGTTGAAAGTAGGAGTAGAGGAAGAGAAATGACTTGTCGGTGTTTATCTACAAGTCAATGAAATTCAGTTGCTGAGGCACAAAAAATGATCAAATAGAAAAAAAAGGTGAATTATTTAGGTATTACCTTTAAGTGTGATAGTCCTTTAGTGTTTAGACATACAAATTAGCATTTAGCCTGGCACTTCTCAACTTTTTTTTTTTTTTTTTTTTTTTTTACATTTTCGTACCCCTAAGGAGTCTTTTTTAGACATCTTTTTTCCTTAATTGCCACCCCATCCAATGAAATTTTAATACCATAGATATACCTGTTATTTGCTTATGTAGTGGTCCTCCAAAGGGCCATACCCATTGTAATATCTAATACTGTTTTGTCTCCTTCCCCTTAACCCTCTTTGGAAGCCATCTTGCTGTCATTGAGAATGCATGATTTAGCCCTAATTTAACAGCCAGTAATGGGTTATAGGAATTTTCATGGTCTTCTGAGCTGCAGTGTCAGTGTGTTAAGGGAAGTATCTTTTCTAGCATGTTTAGTTTCTATTAGCATTCCTTGAAGGTGTCAGATAAAAAAACATGCAGAGCAGATAAGCTGACATAAACTATAAATAACATCTGTGTAGAGTTTTAAAATAGTTCTGGTTCTTCACTGAGGAGTTTTCTTACTAATGTTTAATAAGCTGAACACAGTAGCTTAATATTAAGGGAAGATTTGCTGTAGTATATAGATAATTTTTGTGAAAGGTGATGGTGTGCTTACCACTGTTAATGATTTGGCTTAGTTATGGTTTCAGTTAAATTTTGACAAAAAGAGGCAACCTGATGAAGTAGAAAGCCTGATGGATTAGATATCAGAAGATGAGGTTTTGGTATAATAAAGGATTATGCCATACTGTTTGAGTGATGAGTGGCAGTGAATACCAGTAGAAGATAGAGATGAGTGAAAGGAAGGGGAACAACCAGCCAGCCTAACCAGAACAGTGACTTGGCAGGTCATTTTTTTGTTTGTTTGTTTGTTTGTTTTCATTTCTTTCATTTGAAAAATGAATAAATTTAAGGTTACTATTACCATTTTAAATTGTTTGCCTGTTAAAGGAGTCACTTTGGGGTTATTCTTGTTGTTTAATATCATTTTCTCCTGGTATCTTTCTTCCTCCTATTTTTTTTTAAGGTTTTATTTATTTGAGGGAGAGAGACAGAGACAACAAAAGCAGGGGAAGGGGCAGAGGGAGCGGGACAAGCAGACTTCCTGCTGTGCTGGATCCCAGGACCCCAACATAATTACCTGAGCCCAAAGCTTAAAAGGCCAAAAGCCACCCAGGCATGCCTCCTAGTATATTTCAAACAGAGGTAATTTGTCAGGCAACTTTTTGGTAACATCTCTTTAGTCAGTTTCAATTTAACCTTTCTCCAAATTTCAGGATTCACAACTCTTTTCCATAAGATAAAGGCAATCAAAACCCCCTCCATTTCAGGGACATACTCTTCAGAAGGACAGATCTCTTCCCAGAAAACTTTTGACTAGCTTTTCCCCTTCTTTCCTTCCCTCCCCACCCTCCCTCCCTCCCTTTTCCTTTCCCTTCCCTTCCCTTCCCTTGTTCCCTTCCTAAACAGTGACTGACTGTAAGGATTTCTCTTGTCAAACCAAATCAACTTCACTCATTTCTATTTAAATATAAAACTGTGTTATTTCTGTCTCTGTTCTTATTAAGGCATATCCCACAGTCTGAGGCCTGCAGGTCTTGAGCCTTCTTCATGTCTCCAACTTTGTCTCCCTCATTTAATAATGTCTGTGCTGGGCGCCTGGGTGGCTCAGTGGGTTAAGCCGCTGCCTTCGGCTCAGGTCATGATCTCGGGGTCCTGGGATCGAGTCCCGCATCGGGCTCTCTGCTCAGCAGGGAGCCTGCTTCCCTTCCTCTCTCTCTCTGCCTGCCTCTCTGCCTACTTGTGATCTCTCTCTGTCAAATAAAAAAAAAAAAATCTTTAATAATGTCTGTGCTGCCTTTTCTGTGCACCATTCAGAATTCCTTCCTTATGTTTTCACTTTCTTCACAATTTCTCCACCTTTTTGCCTTCACAGGCCATAATTCCTTCTTTTGCCCTTTCAGTACAGGATGCTTTTTTCACACACTTCGCAACACTGGCTGTAGAAAGTTGGCCCCTACTGTTGCTTGGAAACTGTTCTTGTCCTCTTATGAAAACCTCTTCCGAGGCCTTTGCCATAGAACCACACTTTGCTCTATTTTGTTGTTGGCATCCACTGCTGACCTTCTACCAGATGGCTCCCTAGTGTTCTTCAAGAACTTTGACACTTAGGTGATAGTGTTTCCTTCCAGATTACTTGTACCATTCTCTTGTGCAACCCACGTATCTAACCTGGCTTCACAGTACATTTTCTTGCTCTCTACCTTGATCTGTTCTTGACTAGACCTTGGGCCTAACAATGAGCTGACTCTCTTCTCTTTCTGGGAGCCTCCCATTTTGACCACAACTTCATATCCTTTGATCTTTCATATAAGCTTACTCTCTAGCTTCATTAAGACTATTGTTTGTTTTTCCTCTTCCTTTTTTCTTATCACCTCCATCCTGACCATGTGTCCTGTGCTAATATGTCCAGACCTCCTTTCTGTGTATCACTCTTAATAGCCTTGCCCCTGTTTTTCCATTGCAGCTACTCAGAAAATTTAAATACACTGTCTACTTTTGCCTCTTCTATGCCTATGCTCCCTTGTGATAGGATAGAAAATTAGTCCTATCACAGATTTATGAGTTTCAGCTTAGCTGGCTTGAGAGTACTTTGGCTTATGCTTTCCTTAGGTTAGCACTTTTCCACATTTTCTTCGATGACTTTATCAGAACTTTATCTCTCACAACCTATACCTGAGTTCAGGCCACACATTTCATATATTCTTAGGTACATGCGTGATTTCTAGTTTTCATAAAAAACACAAATGATCAAGTGTAAATGCTGTTTCTTCTCTCCAACCTGAGAACCTGCAGTAGTAGAGAAAATCTGCAGTAGTTTTCATTTGTAGATCCTCTTTTTCCTGCCTCAGCAAGTGCTTTTCATAGTTCATTAACCTTACCCAGGGTACTGTGTCCCAACTTGTCTGGGATCTTAGTCCAACAATTGTCTCTGGTTGCTTTTAGACTGTTTCTCTCATACTTTCCCATCAGTTTAGAAATACATACATTTAAGCACCCTTTTTGGATAGATAGGTAGATAAAATGAAAGAATATATATATAAATATGTATGAAGATGTATCTGTGTATTTCTGTCTGTATATGTTTTTCTTTTTCCTTGAAGAAAATGCCTCTTGTAGCTTCTTCTGCGTGTCTGGAGTGACCATAGACCTTGGTTGCCCAAGAAAATCTCAGTTTACTCCCGTGTGTGTAAGGTCCCCCTTTACTTGCAGAACTCTGCAATTTAATTGGTGAATTATATGGTCACATTATCCCTTTATCTCCCCATTTCACAGGGAAACCTTTCCAAATAGCAGTACTTTACTCTGTCAGCTCTTTTCCCTTCATGCCTTTGCCAATGCTATGTGACTACCCCCACCCTACCTCTCTCCTGAAATGGTTCTTGCAAGAGTACCAAGGTTTCCCAGATTGCCAGATCCCCTGGACACTTTTAGTCTATATAAATTTTGGCCTTTGACACTGCGCACAGTATTCCTTTCTTCGGCTTTTTTTTTTTTTTTTTAATCTTCCTTAACTTTTGAAATAACATTTTACCAAGGGTTTTTTTTCTCTTTTCTTTCTAGTGGTCTGTCTTTACTTACCCTCCCTGGTTTCTCTGCTTCTTTTCTCTCTGTCCTTAAAATATTGGTGTGTCCTAAAATTCTAGTTT
The DNA here is from genome assembly GCF_902655055.1 of Lutra lutra. Lineage (NCBI taxonomy): Eukaryota > Metazoa > Chordata > Mammalia > Carnivora > Mustelidae > Lutra > Lutra lutra. The sequence continues at coordinate 71,122,407 of NC_062282.1, read as the reverse complement.
ATTGGTCTTTCTTTTCTCTCTTCAATTAATATGTTCTCCCTAAATGATATTACTGCCAACTATGTGTCAATAACTGTGTCTATAACTCTACTGTCAGTTTTTTCCCCTATCCTCCAGAACATTTTTTCATCAGTCTTTTTCACCTTTTCTGAAGCTGTGTTTCAGGCCCCTTCAACTCAGTCTGTTAATGCCCTTATCTCAAATTTGCTTTCCCCCTGTATTCTCCACATTGGTTAATGGTATTTATTTTCATGAGATTGGAAATGTGAGAGTCAGCCATCGTCTTCCCTCATTCCCCATCTACAGTCTCTCAGGTCCTCTCTCTGTCTTCTAAATAATACCTTGCTCTGTCACTTTCTTTCTGTCTTCACTACTGTTCTTTGGTTCAGTTTATTTTTAAAGATTTTATTTATTTATGTGACAGAGAGAGAGATAGCAAGAGAAGGAACATAAGCAGGGGGAGTGGAAGAAGGAGAAGCAGGCTCCCTGCAGAGCAGCGGGAGTGCATGCAGGACTCAAACCCAGGATCCTGGGATCATGACCTGAGCCGAAGGCAGAGGCTTTAACCCACTGAGCCACCCAGGCGCCCCCGTATCATTTATTATTACTCTTTAGTGAGTCCTCACCGAACTCCCTATGCAAACCTCCTGTCTAGATTGTAAGTGTGCCTTGGTCATAGACAGTATCACATTAATAAATTGATTATTTTTCTGTTAGATTCAGTCTTCTCATTGTAGTCTTGTTTTCATGCTGAATAAATGCTTTTTTTTTTAAAGACTTTATTTATTTATTTGACAGAGACACAGCGAGAGAGGGGACACAAGCAGGGGGAGTGGGAGAGGGAGAAGCAGGCTTCCCGCCGAGCAGGGAGCCTGACGCAGGGCTCGATTCCAGGACCCTGGGATTATGACCCGAGTCGAAGGCAAATGCTTAACAACTGAGCTGCCCAAGCACCCCTGAATAAATGCTTTGAAGTCAGCAAAAGAATATATAGATAAAGAATGTGATAACAGAAATATTCCCAGCAGTTGGCATTGTGCTTTGAATGTGGTAAATGTTTAATATCTCTGTTTAAATGAGATGTCTGTAATGTAAATACATAGTTTGGTTACATATAGTGTTATTTTTTTCCTTTAGTCTTCTCCTTTTTAATTTTTAAATTTATTTGTATTATTTTTTAATTCTCTCCTTTTTAAAAGTTGAAGAACAATTCACATAAAATGCACAACCCTAAGTGTACAATTTGATGAATTTTGAAAAATGTATACATACACCTGTTTCACTGGAACCTCAATGAAGATCTAGAATATTTCATTTACTCCACAGAGTTCCTTCATATACTTTTCTAATCCATTCCCCTCATCCTCCACCTCTGGCCAACCACTGTTTTGATTTCTATCAGCCTGCATGAATTTTACCTGTTCTAGAACTACATATACATGAAATTACCAGTATGTATGCTTTTGTGTGTGGATTTTCTCACTCAACAGTATTTTAGAGTTCATCTTTGTTACTGTGTTTTCAGTGGTTCATTCCTTGTTATTTTTGAGGTGTATTTCATTGTAGGAGTGTATGTAGTATTGTTTATCCATTCTCCCATTAATGGTCATTTAAGCTCATCTCATTTTTTTTTCTATTGTGAATAAAGCTGGAGAGGACATTTCTGTGAACATATATTTTTATTTCTGTTATGAAATCCCTTATGAGAATAATTGCTGGGCCATAGCTGCCAGATAATTTTATAGTATGGTTATATTCCTTTCAAACTCCTACCAACAATATATGAGAATTCCAAGTGCTTCATATTTTTACCATCAACTGGTGTATTCTTTTAATTTTAGTTATTTTAGTGGTTGTGGGAGCATTTTAATTTACATTTCTCTAATGACTGATAGTGATAGCATCTTTTCCATGTGCTTTCATTCATTCATCATTCACATATATCCTTATGTGGAATGCTGCAGTCTTTTAATCCCATTTTAAAATTGTATTCTTTTATTGCCTTGTAGGAGTTCTCTGTACCGGCTGTTTACAAATCCTCTTATCAGTTATCCACATTTCAAATAATTTCTTCCAGTTTATGGCTGGCCCTTTTTTTTTTTTTTTAATTATCTCTTTTGAAAAAAAAATAATCTCTTTTGATATGCAGGTTTTAAATCTTGATGTAGTCAAATGTATCAGTTTTTTCTTTCATATTTGGTAACTTGGGTCTTGTTTAAGAAATCTTTGTGTACCACAAGGTTGCAGAGATTTCTACATTAATTTGTAGAAGCTTCTTTATAATTTAGCATTTACATACAGTCTTATTTTGAATTAACAGAATACTTGTAAGTTTGGGAGAAAAGTGTCCTAACTTTTATTATTGTTGAGATGTATTTCCCCTACTATAAAATTCACCCTTTTAAAGTGTGCAATTTAGTGGTTTTTCAGTATAGTCACAAAATTGTATAACCATCACCACAACCTAATTCTAGAGCATTTTATGACCCCTAAAAGAAAGCCCATTAATATTGCTGTAAATGCTCTCTTTACTCCCCTTTCCCCTCTTGAGCAGCCACTAATTTACTTTCTGTTAGAGTGAATTTGTTAATTTTGGATAGATATATAAATGGGGTCATGTGGTAATGCGGTCTTTTGTGTCTGGCTTTTTTCACTTAGTGTTACGTTGTCAGGGTTCATCCATACTGTAGTTTATATCCTTTTCATAGTCATATAATATCCATTTTATCGCTTTATGACATTTTTATACCACTTCTTAAAATTTATTCTTCAGTTGATGGTGGTTTTTTTTTTTCGATTGTGGACTATGATAATTCAATTTATGTACTCATAAAATAATTATTTCGTTCCTGTAGTGTTAACCTTTACTTGGGCTTATGTAGTTTTACTTATTTAATGTGCTCAGATCTAGGAATTCAAAGATGAGTGAACTTTGGCTATAGGGAGCTTTTCTTTCTAGTGGAGGAAACTGCGTGTAAACAGATAAAGTACAGTGTGAAAATTACTATTAGATTTATAACCTAAAGTAAGTGTAATCTCAGAAGTCAGCAACTAACTGCTGGAAGAATTAGTAAAGCCTTCCATGGAGATGAGATTTAAACTAGATATTTAAAAATGAATGGGAGTTTTGCCAAGGTGATTGAGGGTATTTCAGGTAGAAGTAGTAGCTTGCACAAGGGTGTGGAACTGTGGAATTGGTATGTCTTTGCACCTTTGAGAAGATGACTATGTTGATATTACGAGTAAGGTGAAGTAAGTCTGGGAGGGTAGATTAGGGCTAGATTATGAATATTTCTTCACCTGTACAAAGGAATTTAGCTGTTACTCTTTGTGTGTCATGGCAATCCCAGGGGGTTGGATAAATGAGATGGTGGCCACTACTTATTCAAGGTCTTTTGGAATACCTCACATCCAGCAAAGCCTAAGTTTTCCTTTTTTTTCAGAAAATTTTGCCTGTATAGTCACTTACAAAAATGAGTATACCTTGCTGACTCACACACCATCCTTTTTTTTTTTTTTAAAGATTTATTTATTTATTTATTTGACAGAGAGAGAGGGAGGTCACAAGTAGGCAGAGAGGCAGGCAGAGAGAGAGGGGGAAACAGGCTCCCTGCTGAGCAGAGAGCCTGATGTGGGGCTCAATCCCAGGACCCTGAGATCATGACCTGAGCCGAAGGCAGAGGCTTAACCCGCTGAGCCACCCAGGTGCCCCACCATCCTCTTAACTACCACATCTGTCACAGCTCATTGATTCCCTATTTCGGTTTCTTTATTTCATCAGCTGCTTACCTGTAATTATCATGTCTGTCTGTTTCTTTACTTTAGTACTACTGTTTCTTGCTTCCAAAGCAGGTTCTTATTTACCTCGCCCTAACCAGTACTTGGTACATGGTGTAGGCACTATCTCTATTGAATGAATGAAAGAGGGAACTATTCTGCCTCTAAATAAAATCTTACTTCTCTGCCTCCCCACTATAGCTTGAGGTTATTTCAGCACTTTGACACCCTCCCCCATTGTCTTCCCATCTGTTAGCTTCCCCCTCCTCACTTTCTTACCTGAATAGTGTAGATTCTCCTGTCCTTTGTTCCACCTATATTTTTGTCTTTTGCTCTATTTCCAAGGCTCCCCTTTGCTTTTGTCTTATCAAACTCCCTATCAAACTCCTTACATTGGCTCTGTCTTATCCAAATTGAAGAGGAGTGTTTGCTAGAGAAAATGACCCAACTGTGTAGTTCTGGCTGGTACATATTCGTAGTCTTAAACATGTAGACTTCCAGCATTGCCAAGAAACCTTATGTTTCCTAGTCAGTGTATGTATATTTTCCCCATATCACTGTTCTCATTTTCACTCTGCTTTCCCACATTTCACAGCCTTTATTTCTCTTCATCTACTTTCCAAAGAAAATAGAGCTCTTAGCATGAATTTTCTTAGCATTTTACCTTAATATCTACAGTTCTTTCTGTATCCGTTTCCTTCTTTGCCTCTTTCCATTCTAGCGCAGGAATTATCCTTTCTTCTCTTTGAAATTAATCCTTTCACCTGTACTTTATACCTATTCAATTCCGCTTCTTCAGAGCCTGTGCTTTGTCAGTCACCATCTCCCTTCCCCTTCATAATCTTTGTCATCGTTATGTAAATATGTTCAGATGGTCCTTTTTAATAGCAAAATAGCTGTCACTCCATGATTCCTTTTCTTTCTTTCTTTTCTTTTTTTTTTTTTTTAAGATTTTATTTATTTATTTGAGAGAGAGACAGTGAGAGAGAGCATGAGTGAGGAGAAGGTCAGAGGGAGAAGCAGACTCCCCATGGAGCTGGGAGCTGGATGCGGGACTCGATCCCGGGACTCCGGGATCATGACCTGAGCCGAAGGCAGTCCAACCAACTGAGCCACCCAGGCGTCCCTCTTTCTTTCTTTTCTTGACACTTGTCTTAAATTCACTATTTTTCTCTTTTTTTTTTTAAGATTTTATTTATTTATTTGACAGAGAGAGATCACAGGCAGGCAGAGAGAGAGGGGGAAGCAGGCTCCCCGCTGAGCAGAGAGCCTGACGCGGGGCCCGATCCCAGGACCCTGAGATCATGACCTGAGCCAAAGGCAGAGGCTTAACCCACTGAGCCACCCAGGCGCCCCACTATTTTTCTCTTTCCTCTGCAGTCTGACCCGTTGTACTTTCTATTCCTTAGAAGTGTCCTTGCCATGGTCACCAATGATTTCTTTGAAATCATTGAAGCTAGTGGATGCTTTCAGTGACTGCCATGGTATTTCTTCCTCTCTAAAATGCTCTTCTTTCTAGTTTCCTTAAGACCTCTTTGATTTTCATTTTCTATTGGTGTGTTCTTTTATAGTTTCCTTCACACAACAGCTAGCTACAGTTTAGTAAATCACTTCCTGACAGACATTTACTAAGGATTAGACAGGAGAAAACTAAAATTCTAATTACTGTCAAGAATTTGGATGAAGATGTTTTATGTTGCGAATTAGGGTCACTTAACGATGCATTGATGAAGTTAAGGTTAAGATTCTCTTAAGGGGGGCGTCTGGGTGGCTCAGTGGGTTAAGCCACTGCCTTCAGCTCAGGTCATTGTCTCAGGGTCCTGAGATCGAGACCCACATCAGGCTCTCTGCTCCGCGGGGAGTATGCTTTCCCCTCTCTCTCTGCCTGCTTCTCTGCCTACTTATGATCTCTCTCTCTGTCAAATAAATAAATAAAATTAAAAAAAAAAGATTCTCTTAAGGAGATGAAGGAACCCAATCAAGAGTTGTAACTGATGGATTGTGAGTAATTGACCATTTAGCCTGACATAACTAACAGCAAAGAGTCCCTGGAATGGCTGTTCTCCTGTTTGTTAACACCTGTTCCATCAGTTGTAGTGTGCTCAGCTCACTGGGTTAGTGTCTCCACCATACAGTTCTTTGTATTCTCTTTCTCTCCCTGATCTTTATTAATCTTTATTAATTAATGACTAATTAATTAGTCACTTCATTAATTTTTTTTGATTGTGACAAAGAATGCCTATGTAAAAATACATAAAACAAATTCAGTGGCTTGTTTTGACCTCCAAAGTGAGTATTGAGGTAAGTATTGTCCAGGCTAAAAATAGTACATAGTCAGTGCCCTGGTCTACCTGCTGTGTTCTTTCTTGATTATGCCGTCATCACTCCCAACATTATCCCGAGAGGTAACCACTCTTCAGACTTTTGAAACCATCACTTCCTTTGTTTTCCTTATAGCTTTAAAAACTAAATATGTGTCTCAGCCTTAAACTTTACCTGATTTAAACCTTTGTATAAGTGGAAAAATATAGTAACTCTGGGTGCGTATGTGTCTTGTGTATGTGAGAGTATGTCATTGTCAGATTTCTTTTGGTCAGGGTCAGTCTGCATTTTTGTGTATAGTTGAAGTTCATTCATTGTATTTGTTACGTCTGAATATATATATTTGTAGTCTGAATATGCCATGTTTATCCATTCTACTGTTGATGAACCATTTGTAATATTTCCGTAACAGTAACAGTACTTCTGTGAAGATTCTGATACAATGGAATGGAATGGATAACTTAAAATATTAAATTAATCATATTAATTATATAATTAATATTTAAAACATTAATTAATCTATATAATTAAAATATATTAAAAATACAACTTAAAAATCAGTTATATTAGATTTTGTCTATTTATTATATAGATTGAAAAAACTATTCCCTAAGAAGAGTGAGCCAGTTTTTACTCACACCAGCTTTATGTGAGAATTTCCACTGCATTTAGTCATTCATCACTTTTTTTTTACTTGTTTTTGTTTTATAAATACTTTAGCTGCTATTATTTAATCTGAAAGCTGCTTCTTATGTTTCTATATAAAGAATCAAAACTGTCTAAAAATATGGATTAATATTATGCCATCTGGGTTCATGCCATGAAGCAATGTGTATTTTCATTGTATTAAATATAGTCACATATTTTTATTAGGTTAACCATTTTTAGATTCAAATGGGTTGACTATATTGTATACACTTGCTACAACTTTTATTTTTACTTTTTAATTTAGAATGTCATTGCTACTCATAATCAGTCTCATTAGAATGTCATTGCTATATGAGTTTTTAGTCCTAAATGGTGATAATTTATAACAAGTACTTCCGTATATTCTTTAGTAAAAATACAACTTAGGGTTTTATTTTATTAGGTTTTATTTCTAGGAATTTATGTAGAATATTTACTAGAGTAACTAATGGGCCTTTATTTTTCTTTAAAGTTGGCCTTTGCCAGAGTTTGATCCAAGTCAGATTCGACTGATTGTATATCAAGACTGTGAAAGACGGGGAAGAAATGTCTTGTTTGACTCCAGTGTTAAGAGAAAAAACGAGGACATATCAGTATCGGTGAGCATCATTATTGACTGGTTGAAATTTAATGTCAGATATTTTAATGCAAGAAAGAATGAGTAAAATTTCAATTACGGCACTTTTGTTCAGTACAAAACATCTTTATCATGTTTGTAAAATTTAGAGCCTTGATTTTGAATATTTCTTAAAGGAAAAATACTTGCTTTATTTGTTATCTTTCTAGCACCAGGGAGCATTTTAGTTTCATGTTTATTTTCCCACATAATTGTGTTGTGAGATACTACTAGAGGTCCAGGAATTCTTACAGAGGATATGGTCCAAACCTCTGATCTTAAAGTTGTGGAAAGTGTGACCCGGAGAGATGAAATTATTTGTCTGAAGGAGCAAAGCAAGTTAAATCTCTTGCCCTTAGTCCCCCCGGCTCTACAGTGTAAAAAGAGCCTCTATTTTGTTAACTCTCAGTGTCCTATTTTGAAATATATTACGACTAGTTTAGCAGTAGTACATGGACATTAACTTGGTTGTCCAAGGAAATGTTAACCTTAAAAATAGACATGCCAGTTATTTTGCCAGCCAAAGATGGGTTTATTTGGGAATTAAAAAAACCTACAGTCCTGGACAGACAAGGTAAGGCAAAACAAACCATAGACAAGTCAGAAAGAAAGAACAAAGGAGAGATGTGCTTTTTTTAAGGAGAAAACGGGTAAGTTGGGTAGGCTGGTAGGAACTAAAAGTTCATTGGGGTAAACTGAGGATTTGAAGTGTCATGGCTTCTCATTGGTAGACCTGCTGAAGGCAAGGGTACATGGGGGGAATAAAAAAGCATCTGTTCCTCAGCCGAACTAGTAGAGTAGTATCTACATGCAAGGTCAAGTCCTTGTAAGGTCAAGTCTGTCTCTTCCTCTTGGGTCTGCTATTAACTGCGAGTGGTAGGGCATGAGAGCTAACCCCTGCAGAACCTCCAGACTCCATTTTATTTAGGTTTCCCTTTACTAACTTTCACAAAAACCCATGTGACTGTCATTATCTTTGCTGCTGCTACTGTTATTAAATTTTCTGGCATAAAGACTCATTCCCCTAGATCTCTAATCTGGAAATTGAAGCTTGGAATAGTGATTTCTCCCTTTCACTAAATTAATAATTTTCACTAACATTTTGGTAAACAACTGAAAACAGAATACTTTGGGGTGGTCCCACCAGTAGAATTGTCTGTTAAAGCCAACAAGTATTTGTTTTTTGAGACTTTAGGAGTTTATATTTGAGGTTTTGTGTTCTTAAACAATTTCGATTTATTGGGCATAGACTGTTGTTTGTAACTGCATCCTCAGCATCCACTACAGTGGTATATAATAGGAACTCGACTAATTTTTGAGTAAATTTGATTGCCAAGTTTTATAATGTCCCTTCTAATTACTAACACATTGCTCGGTTTTCTGGAGATGGTACTTTGTTTAGATTTCTTAGCCATTCTTTGGATATTTTTTTCCACTCTTTTATCAAAAAGCAGAATGTTCTTAAAGTGTTGTTACAAGGCACTTGGAGATTTAGCTGTCTCTGTCCTCTTGGTGCCTACAATAGGGTACCCTTCTAGGGGAGTTAGACATTGAACAAAAAAGTACACCAATAAATAATACCAAATTATGATTAAATGCTATGAATGAAGCACACAGAATGCTTATGAGATTCCATAGGAAGGAGCCCAGTTTTCTTCAGTTTGGATGAAGGGATATTAAGGAAGTTTTCATTGAGGAAGTGAAATTCAAGCTGAGGTCTGAAGAAACAGAAAGAATGGAATAGGGGATGAGTATTCCTGGTAGCAGGACCTGCATATGTAGTCTTCAAAGTGACTTAGAAGCTTGGTGAACTGAAACAACTAGAAGAACACCAGTCTGACTGGACTGATAGTAAGTAGTATGTAAAGTAGCTAGAGATGTAATTGGAGAGAAAGAGAGAGAGAAAGAGCAGGAGTCAGAATTAGAGCCTTACCGGTCTCTGGGTTAAAAGTTTAGATTATATCCTAAATACAGAAGGAAGCCACTGAAGGGATCTTTTTACATTTCAAAAAATCGGTTTGGTAGAGAGCCCAGGAATAAACCCATGCATATATGATCAGTTATTCTATATAATGGAGAAAGGATAGTCTCTTCCAACAAATGTTGGGAAAACTGGACAGTCACATATAAAAGAATGAAATTAGACCACTGCCTTAACACCATACACAAAAACTGACTCTAAATTAAAGACTTGAACATAAGACCCGAAAGCATAAAATTCCTAGAAGAAAACATGGGCAGTAACTATTGGTGGGAGAAAGTATTTATAAAGCACATATCCAATAAGGGTTTAATATCCAAAAAATATAAAGAACTCCGTAGGAGCAGTGCTTGGGTGGCTCAGTTGGTTAAGCCTCTGCCTTTGGCTCAGGTCATGATCCCAGGGTCCCTGCTCAGTAGGAGTCTGCTTCTCCCTCTGCCTCTGCCCCTGTGCATAGTCTCTCTCATTTTCTCTCTTTCTCTCAAGTAAATAAATAAATATTTTAAAAAACTCAATAGGAAAACAAAACAAAAAAGTGCAGTTAAAAAATGGACAGAACATGGGCGCCTCGGTGGCTCAGTGGGTTAAAGCCTCTGCCTTCGGCCCAGGTCATGATCCCAGGGTCCTGGGATCAAGCCCCACATCGGGCTGTCTGCTCCCCAGGGAGCCTGCTTCATCTCTCTCTCTCTCTCTCTCTCTCTCTCTGCCTGCCTCTCTGCCTGCTTGTGATCTCTGTCTGTCAAATAAATAAATAAAATCTTAAAAAAAAAAAAAATGGACAGAACAGGGGCTCCTGGATGGCTTAGTGGGTTAAGCCTCTGTCTGCCTCAGTTATGATCCCAGGGTCCTGGGGTCGAGCCCCACATCAGGCTCTGCTCAGCGGGGAGCCTGCTTCCTCCCCTCTCTCTGCCTGCCTCTCTGCCTACTTGTGATCTCTGTCTGTTAAATAAATAAATAAATAAAATCTTTAAAAAAATGGACAGAAGATTTGTATAGACATTTTTCCAAAAAAGAATACGAGTGGCCAATAGTACATGAAAAAATGCTCAACATCACCAGTCATCAGGGAAATGCCAATCAAAACCACAATGAGATATCACCACACACCTGTCAAAATGGCTGTTATTAAAAAGACAAGAAATAACAAGTGTTGTTGAGGGTGTAGTGAAAAGGAATCCTTGTGCCTGGTTTTTGGGAATGTAAATTTATGTAGTCACTATGGAAAACAGTATGGGGGATCTTCAAAAATTAAAAATAGAACTACCGTGTGATCCAGCAGTTCCATTTTCAGATATTTATCTACAGAAAATGACAACATTTGAAAAGATAAGTGCACCCCCATGTTTATTGCAGCATTATTTACAATAGTCAAGACATGAAAGCAACCAGTTCCATCAGTGGATGAATGGATAAAGAAAATGTGTGTGTATATACAGTCGAGTAGTCTTCAGCCGTAAAAAGGAAGGAACTCTTGCCATTTGTAACAACATGGATAAACCTTGAAGGCATTATGCTAAGTGAAATAACTCATAGAAAAAAAAATACTTAGTGATCTGACTTATATGTGGAATCCAAAAACAATAAAAGTCATAGTTATGGCTGATAGGTGGTGGTTGCCAGAGGGAGAGGGTGGAAAGTGAGCAAAATAGGTGAAATGTGTCAAAAGGTACAAACTCTCAGTTTTAAAATAAGTCATGGGGATGTAATGTACAGAATGGTGATTATAATTTAAAATGCTATATTGTATATTTGAAAGTTGCAGAAAGAGTAAAAGTTATCACGAGAAAAAATAAGTAACTGTATAGTGATAGATGTTAACTAGATTTATTGTGGAGGTCATTTTGCAGCATATAAAAACATCAAATCATTATGTTGTAATCCTGAAACTAATATATATCTCAGTTTTAAAGAGACAGGGGGAAAAACCACTTTTGCTGCTATATGAAGAATGCTGGATTTGGGGGATAAGGGAGAAGGAAGTGTTTGCTGAATACAGCACTTAACTTTGATTAGCTGAATGATGAGGTAGCCACACAATCACAGAATTGTGGATGTTTAAGTAGACAGTTGAAATCTAAGGCTACAAATGTAATGAGCATATCTTCTTTGCATTTAGACTGATGATAGCTCAGCAGAACTACACTGAAGCTGAGGTTGATATTGATTGATAAATACTGCTTTTTTAAAAAAAAATATCGAGGTTTTTCTTTGCTTGGTGTTCCATTGAATTGCAGCATCTGACCTTTCCTTTATTATTTACCTTGATTAATGTTTATTTATTGTATGTTTTTTCAGCATTCTTACTTTTTTATTTAAGAGATTGTGTGAGAGAGAAAGAGAACATAAACAGAGGGGATGGGCAAGGGAGAGGGAGAAACAGACTTCCCACTGAGCAGGGAGCCTGATTTGGGGCTCAATTCCAGGACCTTGAGGTCATGACCTTAGCCAAAGGCAGATGCTTAACCCACTGAGCCACCCAGGCGCCCCTCAGCATTCTTACTTTTTGTTTTAAACAACCTTGTGAGTATTGACTCATACTATTTCTTGAACCCTTCCTCCCCACCTTTTCTGGAATGATGCTTCGTTAGTCTCATTGGTCTTCTCTCTTGCTGATGTCTTCCTTTTTCCCTCTCAGTTAGCTTTTTTTATCTTTGTCTATAGACCTTCCCACAGCCTCTTTACCCAACACCAACAAAGTGATTATACTTTTACTTTCTCTTTCTTATATGTCTTCTTTTGTCTTTTTCTGACTCTGTTCTGCTCACTCTTCCTTCTCAGCATCTGTTGTTATCTTTCAGTCTGAGTGCTTCACTATCTCTCAGGCTATCTGACTGTTCTGTCTCTTGTTCTCTCCTTAATGTCTCTGCTTGGTCTTCTCCATGTCTCTTAGTCTTTTCTCTGTCTCTCTGTGTTTCAGTATTAATCTGTCTTCTGGCTCTAATCTCGTATCACCCACTCATTCCTCAGTCCTCTGAAATTTTCCTGTAAGTCTACTACTTTTTTTAAAGAATTGTTCTCTAGGGGCACCTAGGTGGCTCAGTCATTAAGCATCTGCCTTCAGCTTGGGAATCATGATTCTGGGGTCCTAGGATCAAGCCACATGTCAGGCTCCCTGCTTCTGTTCCCTCTCTCGCTGTGTCTCTCTCTGACAAAAAAATAAAATAAAATAAAATCTTAAAACAAAAAATGTTCTCTAGAGTCATTGGTAACTAGAAATCAAACAGTATTGAATACCTCCAGTCTAACTTTTTTATATGTCCTCATCCTTGTGTGCCATCTCCCTAGATGAAGATTTATCTGCTTTCAAGGTTCATTTTATCAGAATTTTAGGAATCCTTTTTGATTCTTCTATTCCTTTTCTCCTGTATCAGAATTCTCATAATCCTTGGTTCATAGTCTTTCATAGACTTCTATAGCATAGGTGTTTTTTATGTGCTTTCATTATTAGATTGGAAAAAAAAAGTAAAAAATTTATCTGTTACTCACCTTAGTTTTCTAAACTCCACAGTGCCTCAGCATGTGGCACTGTGCAGTTCAGAAAACTAAGGTGGACATACTTGCATCAGTTTCAGTTAGGAAGTTTATTATCAAAATCCTCTAAATACTTCTATGAAGATTTCATATATTCCTTTTGAACACAATGAATCACATCAAATACTCATGTTTCTTCCAAATTGTAAGCTGTTTGAATCTGTAAGTGATTTTTTAAAATCTCCTTTACTATTACAATACCCTTGGAAAATCAGATCATGTGGGTTCTATATAGGCAAAGAAGGACTGTGTGATGTAAATGATAATTTTTTTACTTTTTACACAATATTTTGAGTCTGTGCATTATAAGATAGTTTAGACATTAGCAGTTTATTGGATAAAGGTAAATCATTTCACCTTTGTCTTTGCAGAGCAACATTCTATTTTGATATGATAAATATTGAAGTCATTTTTGTGTCCTTGCTCTTAGTTTAAAATAATCTTACCAGAGAAAATAAAGATTATAAATACGAATTTGGCCATGTATTTCACCAAAAATTTTATTGAGAAAAGTTTTATCCTAAAGTTGAGAAAGTAATATCATAAATTATAAATGGAGAACTAAGGTTTATAATAAGTCATAGCAAATGGCTTCACTCTGTTCCCCTTACCAAAAAGAAATTAACATTTTCTAATTTGAAAACAGCTGTAAGTTTCTTAGGCAGTTTAATAGTAGCCTGAATCTGAATTTTAGGAATATGTTCAAAAATAATTTTTATTTGAAAGTATATTTTCATTTCAAGGTACTTCAGCATTAAATGACCATTGTAAAAATACTTAATGAGATCTCTTTAAATAAGACAGATGACAGATAATTTTCTATATAAAGATGATAGATGATAATAATTCACTTTATTGAGTATTTTAAAATCTGGGATGGGAGGGGGAAGGTCGGTAGTATTTTCACCGTGGCATACTGATTCATAATCTGGGTTCTGTTGAACCAAAGAATTCTCTACAAAGAGCATGATAGTACCTTATAAGGATAAAGAGATCATTTCTGTATTTCCATGCAACGAAAATACTGTATATTTAGAGTATATTTAATGGGTTTGGAGATGAAATGAGAAGCTCTGTGTTTTATATTTTAAGTTCTATGACTGGTGAATTACATGAATGCTTAGATTTTGTGTCAGAAATTACTGGGTATTACGTACAACTAATGAATCATTGAACACTACATCAAAAATTAATAATGTATGTTGGCTAATTGAACTTAAGAAGAAAGTACTTTGCATGCCTAAATATTGTCCTATAATGCTAAAATAAAATTATATTGATCACTGTATAGCTTTTCAGAGCATGTATATTCCAGCTCTATTATATTTAATGAAAAATGACTGCTGAACTGTAAAACCTGATTAAATTGAATACATTCAGTGATTTTAATAAAGTAACTTCCCTTGTTTGTAAAAATGTATTTTTTATTTTTTTACATTCAATCCTGAGACCTTAATCATTTTATAGCTGAAATGTAAAAATTATTGAGATGTCGTTTCTTTGAACAATGATGTTAGTCAAATGTGTACTGTGTGATTTGATCACCTAATACAATCCTTATCCTGGACATTGTTTTTGTTTTCATGATAATGTAATGCTATTTCATGAGTTCTCAGTGAAGTTATATGATCATTTTCATGCTTCAGCCTTCATTCATTACACACAAGTATATCAGCAAATTCATATAACTTTGAAAAAATGAACACAAATTACAACGTGTGAGTTTTGTACACTATGAAGCATTGTACAAGTGCTAATTGTTGAGTCTTAATTATGATATCAAATTTGGAACATTGGATTTTAGGTAATTGGACCTGTGTTTAAGTTAATATACAGGAATCAGTAAGCTTCATATGTACTTATAGCTTCCAATTAGACAATATGAAGAAAGCTAGGACTCCATTTGAAACAGCAGTTTAAAAAAGTGCCTCTGCAGACCCTTTAAAAAAACTATGCTTTCAGAACTTTAAAAGTCTCCAAAAGTACATAAAGTTTTTTTTTTTTTTCAAAAGTACATAAAATCTTACTTGCACAAAGGGAAAGGCAAATATATTCTTGGCTAATATTCCCTGTCCTAATGTCAATTCTTTCAAAGTTGCTCTGTAAAATAATACAATCCCAATAAAAAATGGCACCCTTATTATTTTGTTTTTGGTAAAGGGCAGTATGTGGAACTAGGTAGCAGAATCTGGAGTTCAAATGGAAGAAAGTGAACAGTAAGTGGTTGAAAACTGAAAAAGGACAGTGGGGATGATTTGCAAAAATACTGTGAAATTTCAGTAATTAAAACAGTGTGTTACTGGCACATAAAAAGAAAAGAGTAAAATAAAGAATCAGAAATAGATCTACATCCACACAGGAATTTATGTATGATGAAGATACAAAGACTAGTAAATGGTGCTGAGTAATTAGACAACTATTTAAAGACAAATTTGAATTTATATCTCAAGTATATTAGACATATTAATGTAAAAAACTAAAGCTACAACTTTACATAAGAAAACATGAATGAGTTCCTTTATATTTGTCGAGAAGATCTTTCTAGTTATGATTTAAAATCCAAGAGCCATAAAGTAAATTTGATAGTCAAACCAAACAAAAATCCAACATAAAACCCCTAACAAACTCTTGTGGTAAACAAAATAAAACAAAAACAAAGGAACAAGGAAACAAAAACACCACCATAAAGAAAGTTTAAAATAATACCCTGGGAAAATGTTTTTACAGTGTATCAGCCCCAAGTGGTAATCTTTCTATATAAAGAGTTCTTAGGGGGCACCTGGGTGGCTCAGTGGGTTGAGCCGCTGCCTTCGGCTCAGGTCATGATCTCAGGGTCCTGGGATCGAGCCCCGCATCGGGCTCTCTGCTCGGCAGGGAGCCTGCTTCCTCCTCTCTCTCTGCCTGCCTCTCTGCCTGCTTGTGATCTCTGTCTGTCAAATAAATAAATAAATAAAATCTTAAAAAAAAAAAAAAAAGAGTTCTTAGAATCTAGATAGGAGAACCACTTAGAAAACTGGGTGAAGGACAAGGGCAGAGAGTTCACATACAGAAGGCCATTACACATTTAATTGGATTCATATTCTCATTTTTTTTTTAAAGATTTTATTTATTTATTCGACAGAGAGATCACAAGTAGGCAGAGAGGCAGGCAGGAGAGAGAGAGGGAAGCAGGCTCCCCGCCGAGCAGAGAGCCCGATGGTGGGGCTCGATCCCAGGACCCTGAGACCATGACCTGAGCCAAAGGCAGAGGCTCTAACCCACTGAGCCACCCAGGCGCCCCCATATTCTCATTTTTAATAAAGGAAATGAAAATGAAAACTATACTAAGATTTTAGTTCTTTCCTTTTAGACTGGCAAAAACTCAAATTTTAATGATAATACTTTGCTATTAAAGTGAGTGAAATTGTAGTCTCCATGGAGGTTGATCTGCAATGACTACCAAAATTGTATCTATTTTTGTGGTTTTTGTTTTGACTTTTTTTTAAAAATTTTATTTATTTATTTGACAGAAATCACTAGTAGGCAGAGAGGCAGGCAGAGAGAGGAGGAAGCAGACTCCCCGCAGAGCAGAGAGCCTGATGCGGGGCTCGATCCCAGGACCCTGAGATCATGACCTGAGCTGAAGGCAGAGGCTTTAACCCGCTGAGCCACCCAGGCGCCCCTTGTTTGTTTTATTTACATCTGATTTATTCCCTACTACACACAAAGGATTTAAATTGTCTTACAAAACCTATAAAATGTAAGAAGAGTAAATTTTAAATAGATGAGAAAAGGAAGTCGAAGAGTTCTTGAGATGAACCTTAGTTTTTGTTTTTTGTTTTTTTTTTAAAGTTTATTTATTTTAGAGAGTGTGCATGCACACGAGAGAGTACAGGTTGGGGAGCGGTGCAGAGGGACAGGAAGAGAGAGAATCCCAGGCTGACTCCCCCCCCCCCCCCCCCAATGCAGTGTTCACTGAGGGGCTCAGTCTCACAACTTCTAAGATCACGACCTGAGCTGAAACCAAGAGTCAGATGCTAAACTGACTGAATCACCTAGTCTCCCCTTACTGCTTTTGTATTATCATGATAACATCAGATAATTAATGTTCATGGTAGGAGATACTCAGTGATTCAAAGAGGATGAAGAAACAGTTCCTAAAACAGTAATCTCTTTTTTATGAAGATAAGATACTGTACAATAGTCCCAACTTTTTTTCCCCAGCATTACTGAATTACAGTAGACTATAACACTGTGTGAATGAATTTAAGGTATACAATGTAGTTATTTTACCTATGTATATATGAAAAAAGGACTACCATAATAAGGTTAGTAATCACATCTGTCACATCACAAAGTTAATTTTTCTGTGTGTGTGTGATGAGAACCTTTATTTTTAAAGATTTACTTATTTATTTTAGAGAGACAGAGATTTAGAGAGCAGGGAGGGGTGGTGGGCAGAAGGAGAGGGAGAAAGAGAATCTGAGGAGGCTGACTCAGGACTTGATCCCACAACCATAAGATCATGACCTGAGCTGAAATCAAGGGTCCAGTGCTTAACCACCCGAGCTACCCAGGTACCCCTGTGATGAGAACATTTAAAATCTACCCTCTTGACAGCTTTTGTGCTGTTAACTATAGTCACCATGCTAAACATTACATCCTCCAAACTTATTACTCCTACAGTTAGAAGTTTGTACAGAGTTCCACTTCGAATCTATGCATACTTTGGTGATGATAATAATACTGGCCATAAAGAATTATTGTGCAGGAAAAGAAGGCAATGTGTGTAAGACCCTAAATGTAGCACCAGCCAAATTGTAGGTTCTTAGGCAGTATCATTGCCTTTATTTTAAAATTTAGTTCTCTTCACAGAAAAATAGAGCTAACTAAAATTCTCAGGTCATGAGAATGAATAGTTTCAGAGTTGAAAGAAATCCTAACAATGGTCCCATCCAGTGAATCTTCTGTGTTATGACAGTGGCCTGGGGCATTTGTTAAAAATATGATTCTGGGTCCCCATCCTTAGAGGTTCTTTTTTTAAATTTTTATTTTAATTCCAATATAGTTAACATACAGTGTTGTATTAGTTTCAGGTGTACAAAATAGTTACTCAACAATTTTACACATTACTCAGTCCTCATCGTGATAAATATACTTTTAATCCCCTTCATCTGTTTCACCCAAACCCCCTGAACTCCCTTCTGGTGTTCTATAGTTTAGAGTTCTATAGTTTAGAGTCTGGTTTTGGTTTGTCCTTTTTTTTTCTTCTGTATTCTTTTTTTTCCCCTTAATTTCCCCATGTGAGTGAAATCATATGGTATTTGTCTTTCTCTGACTTATTTCACTTAGCATTATACTCTCTAGATCCATCTATGTTGTTGCAAATGGCAAGATTTCATTCTTTTTTATGGCCGAGTAATACTGCATATCTCTCTCTCTCTCTCTCTCTCTCTCTCTCTCTCTCACACACACACACACACACACACACACACATCTCTATCCATTCATTGATCAGTGGGCCTTTAGACCCTTGGGCTGCTTCCATAGTTTGACAGTAGTACTGCAATCAATATAGTGGTGCATATATCTTTTCGTATTGCTGTTTTTGTATTTTTTTGATTAAATACTTGTAGTGGAGTTACTGGATCAAATGATAATTCTGATTTTAACTTTGGGGAACATCTGTACTATTTTCCACAGTGAATGTACCAGTTGGCATTCTCACCAACAGTGCACAAGGGTTCCCTTTCTTGACATCCTCACCATCATATTTTCTTGTGTTTTTGATTTTAGCCATTTTGACATGTGTAAAAGATATCTCATTATGCCTTTAATTTGCATTTCCCTGATGATTAGTGATGTGGAACATCTTTTTAGGTGTCTTTTGGCCGTCTGTATGTCTTCTTTGGAGAAATGTGTTTATGTCTTCTGCCAATTTTTAATTGAATAATTTGGGTTTTTGGTGTTGAGTTGTAGAAGTTCTTCTTATATTTTGAATGCTAGCCCTTTGTGAGATACATCATTTGCAAGTACCTTTTCCCACTCAATAGATTGTTTTTTAATTTTGTTGATTGTTCCTTTGTGTACCAAATATTTTTAGATTGATGTAGTCACAGTAATTTATTTCTGCTTTTCTTCCCTTGTCTTAGGAGACATACCTAGAAAAATGTTATGGCTGGTGTCAGAGAGGTTTCTGCCTTGCTCTCTTCTATGATTTTTATGGTTTCAAGTCTTATATTTGGGTCTTTAATTCATTTTGAGTTTATTTTTGTGTATTGTGTAAGAAAGTGGTCCACTTTCATTCCTTTGCCTGTGTCTGTTTTTGTGCCAGTACCATACTGTTCTGAATACTACAGCTTTGGAGCGGATGTTAAAATCTGGGATTGTGATACCTTCAGTTTTGTTTATCTTTTTCAAGATTGCTTTGGATATTTGGGGTCTTTGTTCCATACAAATTTTAGGATTTTTTTGTTTTAGTTTTGTGAAAAATGCTGTTGGTATTTTGATAGGGTTTGTGTTAAATCTGCAGATTGCTTTGGATGGTATGGGTATTTTATTTTATTTTATTTATTTGACAGACAGATCATGAGTAGGCAGAGTAACAGGCAGAGAGAGAGAGGAGGAGGAGGCAGGCTCCCCGCTGTGAGCAGAGAGCCCGATGCGGGGCTTGATCCCAGGACCCTGAGATCATGACCTGAGCTGAAGGCAGAGGCTTTAACCACTGAGCCACCCAGGTGCCCCTGGTATGGGTATTTTAACAGTATTTTTCTTAACAATCGATGAGCATGGAATTATCTTTCCATTTGTTTGTGTCATTTTCAATTTCTAATCATTTTGTTATATTTTTCAGAGAACACGTCTTTGACCTTCTTGGCAAAGTTTATTCCTAGGTATTTTATTCTTTCTGGTGCAGTTTTAAATGGGATTATTTCTTAATTTCTCTTTTGGCTGCTTCATTATAAGCTTATAGAAATGCAACTGACTTCTGTATATTGATTTTGTATCCTGCAACTTTACTGAAGTTATTTACTGTTTTAGTAGTTTTTTGGTGGACTCTTTAGGGTTTTTTATATATAGTATCATCTCACCTTAGTTATTGAAATTTTTATTTCTTTCTTTCCTATGTGGATGCCATTCCTTTCTTTTTGTTGTCTAATTGCTGTGGCTAGGACTTCCAGTGCTATGTCGAATGAAAGTGAGAGTGGGCATCCCGGTCTTTTTCCTGATCTTACGGAAAAATCTCTCAGTTTTTCACCATTAAGTGTGATATTAGTTGTGGGTTTTTATATATGGCTTTTATTATGTTGGGCTGTGTTTCCTTTAAACATACTTTTTTGAGGGTTTTTATCATGAGTGGATGTTATACCTTATCAGATGCTTTTTCTGAATCTACTGAAATGGTCATAAGGTTTTTATCATTTCTCTTGCTAATGTGCTATGTCATGTTGATTGATTTGCTGCGAATATTGAACCACCTTTGCAACCCAAGAATAAATCCCAGTGAATTGTGGTAAATGATCTTTTTAATGTTTTTAGTTTGGTTTGCTAGTATTTTATTGAGAATTTTTGCATCTATGTTCATCAGGGATATTGGTCAGTATTTATTTCTCTTTTTTAGTGCTGTCTTTATCTGGTTTTGGTATCAGGGTGATGCTGACCTCATAGAATGAATTTGGAAATTTTCCTTCCTCTTCAGTGTTTTGCAATAATAGTTTGAGAAAAATAGGTATTACCTCTTCTTTAAATATTTGGTGGAATTCTCCTGTGAAGCCATCTGATCCTGGACTTCTGTTTTTTTGGGGGTTTTTGATTACTGATTCAATTTTGTTGCTGGTATCAGTTTGTTCAAATTTTCTATTTCTTATTTAGTTTTGGGAGTTATATGTATCTAGGGATTTTTCCATTTCTTCTAGGTTGTCTAGTTTTTTGGTATATAATTTTTCATAATCTCTTATAATGGTGTATATATTTCTGTCATGTTGGTTTGTTATTTGTAATCCTTTTTCCTTAATGATTTTGAGTTCTCGCTCTCTCTCTCTCTCTTTTTTTTTTTTTTTTTTGATGAGTCTGGCCAAGGTATATCAGTTTTTTGATTTATCAATTTGTTGATCTTTTCAAAGAAGCAGCTCCTGGTTTCACTGATGTGTTCTATTGTTTTTTTAGTTTCTACTTTATTTCTTCTCTAATCTTTGTTATTTCCTTTCTCCTACTGATTTTGGGTTTTGTTTGTTCTTTTTCTACTCCTTTAAGTGTGAAGTCTGATTGTTTTTTTGCCTTTTTTTTTCTTTCTTGAGGTAGGCCTGTATTTTTATAAATCTCCCTCTTAGAACATCTTCTGCTGCATCCCAAAGGTTTAGACAATTGTGTTTTCATTTTCATTTGTCTCCATGTATTTTTTCATTTTCTCTTTAATTTCTCAGTTGATTGATTCACTGTTTAGTAGTACGTTATTTAACCTCCATGTATTTATAGTTTTTTCCAGATTTATTTCTTGTGGTTGATTTCTAGTTTCATAGCATTGTGGTCAGAAAAAATGCATGGTATTACTTTGATCTTTTAAAATTTGTTGATCCTTGTTTTGTAGCCTAATATATGATCTATTCGGGAGAATATTCCATGTTTAGTTGAGAAAAATGTGTATTCTGCTATTTTAGGATGGAATAGTTCTAAATATCTATTTTAAATTTCTCTGGTGTACTGTGTCATTCAAAGCCCTGTTTTCTTGTTGATTTTCTGTCTGGTTGATCTGTCCATTGATATAAGTGGGGAGTCCTCTACTATTACTGTATTACTATCCATTACTTTCTTTTCTTTTCTTTTCTTTTTAAAAGATTTTATTTATTTATTTGACAGACAGAGATCACAAGTAGGCAGAGAGGCAGGCAGAGAGAGAGAGGAGGAAGCACACTCCCCGCCGAGCAGAGAGCCCATGCGGGACTTGATCCCAGGACTCAGGGATCATGACCCGAGCCAAAGGCAGCCGCTTAACCAGCTGAGCCACTCAGGCGCCCCTGAATTATCCTCTTTATTAATTATATAATATCTTTGTTTCTTGTTACAGTCTTTGTTTTAATGTTTTACATCTATTTTGTCTGATGTAAGTATTGTTACACCAGGTTTCTTTACACTTAAGTTTGCATGGGAAATGCTTTTCCATTCCATCACTTTCACTCTGCATGACTCTAGGTCTGAAATGAGTCTCTCTTTTTTTTTTTTTTTTTTAAGATTTTATTTATTTATTTGACAGAGATCACAAGTAGGCAGAGAGGCAGGCAGAGAGAAAGAGGGGGAAGCAGTCTCCCTGCTGAGCAGAGACCCCAATGCAGGGCTTGATCCCAGGACCCTGGGATCATGACATGAGCTGAAGGCAGAGGCTTTAACCCACTGAGCCACCCAGGCGCCCCTGAATTGAGTCTCTTGTAGGCATCATATAGGTGGGTCTTGTATATGCTAGTTCTAGATGCTGTATAGGGCACTTAATATATTTATATATAAGTACATAATGAGATACACACACACACACACACACACACACACACACACCTCTCTTACGCATCACAAATACTCTACTGATTAGGTAGGGTTTTTCTCTTCATTAAATAGATAAGCTCAGAGAGGTCAAGTAACTTGCCAAGGAGCAGGATTTAAATTCATGTCTATTTAGTTTTAAAGCCCTTGTTCTTTTTAGTTTTAGTTGATCATGCTCTTTACATTTTTGGTTAGAGATGGTTTTGAAATTAACATGTGTTCTTTTTTACAATGCCTTTGATGATGTTGGCAACTTGTAAAATAATTGGTCTTCAAAAATGGTGATTTCAGTCAGATTACTTCTTCTGAAAACCTCCCTGAAGTCTTTTACATGGAAGAGTGACATACTGGTAACTGTGATAAATATTTTTAGGAGTATTAAAGTCCTTGGTGGATTACAACTTTGGTACTTGTGAGCAGTGAAAGCTCTAGAACCTGTTGGGAAATTAGGAGGAAAGCAAGACCATAGAGAAAAAGAAATAGAAATACTTGGTTCTTTCATACTACACTACACCACTGTACAGCCTTCTGGTTCTAAACTCAGCTGTTATTAAAAACTTCACTACATGAATAGATTCTCATTTCAAAATAATAAACATATGTTCATATATAGAGAGACACACACATTTAGTAAAATATGAAAGCTCCATTTGCATTTCTCCTCCTATCCCTACATCTCTCTATAGAAGCCTTTTGTTCATAAAAATATGTTAATGATAGGGCGCCTGGGTGGCTCAGTTGGTTAAGCGTCTGCCTTCAGCTCAGGTCATCTCAGGGTCCTGGGATTGAGCCTCCTATTGGGATCCCTTACTCGGTGGGGAGTCTGTTTCTCCCTGTCCATCTGCTGCTCTCTCACTTGCACACTCTCTCTCTCTCTCTCAAATAAATGAATAAAATCTTTTAAAAACTATGTTAATGTGGGCGCCTGGGTGGCTTCAGTTGGTTGAGCGACTGCCTTCAGCTCAGGTCATGATCCCGGACTTCTGGGATCGAGTCCCGCATCGGGCTCCCAGCTCCTTGGGGAGTCTGCTTCTCCCTCTGGCCTTCTCAACTAAATAAAAAAACAAAAACAAAAACAAAAAAACAAAAAAAAACTATGTTAATGTCACTTAATGAAAAAGGGTTTTTTTCATATAAATATGTTACATAATGTTAACCTGTAATGTGTATTGTTATATTTAAGTGAATTAGTATTAAAATTTTCTCAGTTTTTGGGGTGCCTGGGTGGCTCAGTGGGTTGAGCCGCTGTCCTCGGCTCAGGTCATGATCTCAGGGTCCTGGGATCGAGCCCCGCATCGGGCTCTCTGCTCAGCGGGGGGTCTGCTTCCCTCTCTCTGCCTGCCTCTCTGCCTACTTGTGATCTCTCTCTGTCAAATAAATAAAATAAAATCTTAAAAAAAAATAAAAATTTCTCAGTTTTTAATTTCTTATATGGGAGAAAATTGATATAACTCACACAAAAGGTGTAAAAGGGGGTTTGAGATCCAGTTATTCAAAAACTGCTGTAGTACATTACATCACTAGTAATGAACATTGTTGTAGACCATAATAATATAGAAAAACTCCATGATTTGATCATCTTGGTGAGAAAAGCATAATATAAACTCTACAAGAACAGAAAATAGTACCGGAGAAAATGCAGTACAATGCAAATCATTATACCAAGGTTATATTATTTTGAATTATTTCATACTTGGTTTTTTCAAAGGTTTTTATATTATAATTAAACTTGTATATGATGAAAAGTCTTTTATAATATGAATGGGCATAATATCTCTATTTCAGAAACTCTGTAGTGATGCTCAAGTAAAAGTCTTTGGGAAATGCTGCCAACTGAAACCTGGAGGAGACAGTTCTTCCTCACTGGATAGTTCTGTGACTTCATCTTCTGATGTAAAAGACCAGTGTCCTAAGTACCAAGTAAGGTCATTGATATCATTTATTTATTCATTCACTCATTTACAAATACTTTTGAGCACCTACAATGTGTTATGCACCATCCTAGGGACCAGGGGTAAGGACCTAGTCCTTACTCTTCTGGGGAGACAGGTAATTAAATAAGTTTATGCATTTTGATAAATCTTAGGAGAAGTTCAGAAAATGATGGGCATAGGTAGTAAAGGGTAATTTCTCCCTTTTATTTCCCAATTCAGATTTTTTTGGCTATCAGAATAATTTATTTTAGATACTTTTAAATTATTGAAATATGAATGCAAATATAACCTATATTATACAGCCTATATATACAGTTTGGCTGTAGTATGAAATTAAAGTATGATTGGAAGTATACACATGCAGAAATGGACATTTATATTTTTCAGATAATCTCTTTTAAAATACAAAGTTAAACAAATTAGTACCTAGTGGGAACTTCTGTATAAACTTGTTATATTTTACATATAACGTTAAGTGTTTGGTTTCATACCAAGTATATGTCATCTGTGTGAACTTATTTGTGTCATCCAAGCTTACATGAATGTATCACAAGTATTTCATATTTAGCAATATCAACATGGAATTCTGGGTCTTTAAATTATTTGTAGTTAGGTAATTGTGTTTGGATGGGAAGTGACCCTTCTATCCGGTCATGTGTACAGTGTATGTGAAAGAGCTCTGAGGTATTTAGAATCCAGGTACTAGGAAGTACTATATAGTTGGCCCTGTCTTCCCCTGTTTCTCCTCCAGCTTAAGCATGACAAATTAGTAAGTTCCTAATAGTGTTATGCTATGTGACATCATCATACCAGGTTGGATGTTTGCTGATTGAGTTGTGTAACTTTGCATTTCTTCCTGCTGTAATGCAGTTAAAAATGAATATTAGCACATGGATCCAGATTGTAGAAATGCTGAACCATTGAGTGATTGTACCCTCATGTTGCATCAAGATCCATAGAGATTTACTTTTTTAAAGTTCAGATTCCCAGGCTTTGTGCCCAGATATTCTGATTGGTTCAGTATGGTCCTGGAAATCTGCTCTTTTAGCAAGAGAGATTGAATTATTGTAGCATATAGTTCACTATACTTGATAAAATGTGATTTTGGGTAACTAGGACATTATCTTTGATCTACACAGATTATTACAGATTAATAGCTTCCAGCAATTGGTACTTTAAAAAATTGACCTTTTAAGTAAGGGCCTTATTAAAAAAAAAAAAAGAAAAGAAAAGAAAAATGAAAGATAACAGCACTTTTTAAATTATAAACTTTATTATAGATTATGTCACATAAAAATACATAACATGACATTCATGATAACATTTGATATGTATTAGAGCAGGTAAGGAGAACCTTTACTGGAAAACTCTGGTCTAATACAATTTGAACACAAATTTATTTTTACTATATTTGCTTTTGGAGGACTCTTTTCCGGTTTTATTAGTAAAATATATAAATGCTTTGATAGTTGAATTCATAATAGTTTTGAAGATTGGCATTGATCTTTAAAAAAAAAAAAAAAAGCCTTTGCACTTGATCATTAGAATTATTCAGCTCTCTTTCCAAAATGTTGTTCTTAGTCACCAAACCTTCGTGTTTTGAAATAAAAATTTTTTCTCAATCAGATCCCTAGATGAGTTATTTTAGTAACTAGGTATATCAGAAGTGTTTTTTTCTTAAACATTAGCTTTGTGTCTTTATTAAAACAAAATTAAGACTGTAGTACCTAAGAGAGAAAGAATAATATATAAATGAATATGTATAAAAACTAATACAAAAGTTACATATAATGAAATAGATTGCTATTTGAAGATTTTTTAAAGAAAGTTAGCAAATGCAAATACATAGATTTTTTTAAAAAACCCAGATAGGCATTAAGTAAATAAAGGAATCACATAAAAATAAAAATAGTATGCAGATGTATTCCCTGTCCTCTACATGTAAAATGGGGGTCTTCAACAATTTGTTATCAGAAGAGTCTTTTAAATATTTCTTAAAAAATCCTCCCAATTTTTTATTTTTATGATGGAATGGCTTAGTGAAATTTATAAACAATACTCAACTACTATCTTACATAATTATATAGATCCTCTTCCTTATCACTTGTTTTATTACATAACTGTATAAATTAGGAATTGGATTATACCTAGGGATTATTTTGTTCATATGACAAGAAGTCTGAAAGGCTGTCTAGGTATGATACATGGGTTTCAAGATGGCTTTAGAAAACCAAGGCATCCATGGGGTGCCTGGGTGGCTCAGTGGGTTGAGCCGCTGCCTTCGGCTCAGGTCATGATCCCAGGTCCTGGGTTCGAGCCCCGCATCGGGCTTTCTGCTCGGCAGGGAGCCTGCTTCCTCCTCTCTCTCTGCCTGCCTCTCTGCCTGCTTGTGATTTCTCTCTGTCAAATAAATAAATAAAATCTTTAAAAAAAAAAAGAAAAGAAAACCAAGGCATCCTTATCTTAGCCAGAGTTCATGTGTAATTGTTGCCTTTTGGTCCTAATATGGCATCTCCATCTCCAGAGACTTCCATTTATATCATTGACCAGGCCTTATAAATGTGTAAGTTCTGAAAGGTGCTGCTCCAACCATTAATTTAACCTTTTGGATGTAGAAACCAACTCTCGATTTGTCTACAAGGAAGGCTGTGAAATGCATTTAAAAAAAATTCTTTTTTAAATTTTTGGTTGGGCACATTGCTGCCCTGAAACAAATTAGACTTCAAAAAATAAAGAATAAGCTATTTTGGGGGTAGTTAGTGATGTTTACCACAGTATCTAATTAGTAACCAAATAGATGAGTTCAATGTTACCTTTTTTTCTGACTCCTGTGATGACAAAGACATTTGAAGAAAAATGGAAAGGAGTAACTTTTAATTTGACTTCTTTGAGAATAAGACATTCTAACATTTTAAATAAGTTCTTTTAAAAAATACAAAATAGATATACATTACCCTGTTTCTAGATACCTCTTTTGCACAGTAAGAGCAGTAAAAACTGTTCTGCATGTTCAATGAATTCTATTTCTTATTTTCTGTCCTGGAGAAACATTGCATATGCACAAGATGCGGTTAACAGTGTTTATTTAAGCATTAAGCATTATTATAATAGCAAGAACCAGGAAGTAACCTAAATGCCTATCAGTAAGAGCAGCTGTGGTATTTTCATACAGTAGAATACTATGTATTTAAAAGGAGTATTTGTATAACAACATGGTTAGATCTCTAACATATTGTGAAATAAAGAAAATCAAGCTATAGAACAGTATTTACAATGTAGAGTCACTTTTTAAAAATATGTAGAGTTGTGTAGAATAACTGCAGCAAAGGAATTTTCAGTAAAATTCAATATTTGAAATAAGTTTTAAATTTTGCAGTTTTATTAATGTTCTGATTTTTTTTTTAGGGTTCTCGGTGCTCTTCTGATGCCAATATGCTTGGAGAGATGATGTTTGGCTCAGTAGCAATGAGCTATAAAGGGTCTACCTTAAAAATTCATCAGATCCGGTGAGGGCTTTTCTGATTTTTCATAATCCATTTTAGAACATATAATTTTTTGAAGATGAGAGAATTTCCTGTAGTCTTCACACAGATGGAGCTTGTCAGATTTATGGTGTTTTATGGGTTTCATGCTACTTCATGACTGTTGGAACCATGCAGTGAAATTTTTGTGATTTGTACGTTTTTTGGGAAGGGGGAATGGAAATAGGGAGAGGGGGAGAGAGAATCTTAAGCAGTCTCCATGCCCAGTGTGCAGCCTGACATGGGCTTAATCTCACAACCCTGAAACCATGACCTGAGCCAAAATCAATAGTCTACACTTAACCTACTAAGCCACCCAGGTGCCCAGGTACATTTTTATTTGTAATAAATTGAGAAGGTTTTTATGTTTTAGTTTTGATCTCTCTCTGTCCCTTTCTTTTTCTTCATAGTTCCCCTCCACAGCTTATGCTCAGCAAAGTTTTTACTGCACGGACTGGCAGCAGTATCTGTGGAAGTCTCAATACGTAAGTGTGATTATGAATGCTGAGAGAAATGAATTATTTAGGATGTGCAAAGTGTGAAAACTAACAGACTCTACCCAAGGTTGCAGTTTAAATTGAGATTTTCTTCCATCCCTTAAGTTTGGAAATTTATGGAGGCCAGACTTTTTCTCAAGCTTTATTGAGATATAATTGACATCTAACATTGTGTCAATTTAATGTGTACAACACATTTAGAATGTGTTGCAGAATGATTACCATCATAGCATTAGCTAACGCTACCATTCTGTCAAAATTACCATTTCTTTTTTGCAGTGAGAACAGTTAAGATTTACTCTTTGAGCAACTTTCAAGTGTATAAAATAACTATTATTAGCTATAGTCAGCATGCTATACATTAGATCTCAGAACTTATTAACCTTGCAACTAATGTTTGTACCCTTTGACCGTTATCTCCCCATTTCCCCCACTCTCAACCCGTGTAACCACCACCCTGCTTTCTGTTTCTCTTTGTTCAGTTTTTTTATATTACACATGTAAGTGATACTATATAGTGTTTGTCTCTCTGTCTGACTTATTTCACTTAGCATAATGCCCTTAAGGTTCATTCAGATTGTCACAAATGGCAGGATTCCCTTTTCTCAAAGTCAGATAATATTCCTGTGTGTGTGTATCTGTATGGCATTTTATCCATTCATCTGTTGGTAGACTCTTAGTTTGTCTCCATTTATTGACAGTTGTCACTAATACCACAGTGAACATCTGAATGCTCTGAGATCCTCATTTGAGTTCCTTTGGATATATATCCAAAAGTGGGATTTCTGGATCACGTGGTAGTTCTATTTTTAATTTTTTGAAGAACCTTCACGCTCTTTTCTCAGTGGCTGCATCAGTTTTATTCCCACCAACAGTGCATAAGGGTTCCCTTTTCTGGATACCCTGTCCACCACTTGATAATCTCTTGTCTTTTTGATGTTCACAATTATAAAAGGTGTGGGGTGATACCTTTTTATGGTTTGGTTTGCATTTCACTGATGATTAGTGATGTCTAGCATTTCTTTCATGTACCTCTTAACCATTTGCATGTCTTCTTTGGAAAATTGTTCAGTTCTTTTGAATATTCAGAGGAGGTATTAATTTTTTAGTCAGGTTGTTTTTTGCTGTTAATTTGTATGAATTATTTATATATTTTGGATAGTAACCCTTTATCTGATAAAGGATTTGCAAATATATTTTACCATTCCATAGATCGCCTTTTCATTTTGTTAGTGTTTATTTGCTGTGCAGAGGCTTTTTAGTGTGATGTATTCCCATTTATTTATTTTTGCTTTTGTTGCTTGTGCTGTTTGTGTCATATCTAGGAAATTGCTGCTATGACCAATGTCAAGGAGCTTTTTTGCCCTATGGTTTCTTGTAGGAGATTTGCAGTGTTGGGGTCTTTTGTTTATAATTTTAATCAATTTTGAGTTAATTTTTGTGAGTGGTTATTCAGTTTTCCCATCATCATTTATTGAAGGCACTATCCTTTCCCAGTTAAATGTTCTTGGGTCCCTTATCAAATATTAGTTGACTGAATATCCAGGGTTTTTTTCTGGGCTCTTAAATTCTGTTCCATTGTTTTGTGTGTTTGTTTTTATGCTAGTACTATAATGTTTTGATTATGTTAGCTTTGCAGTATAGTTTTTCTCAGGATTGCTTTGCTATTCAGGGTCTTTTGTAGCACCATACAAATTTTAGGATTGTTTTATTATTTCTGTGAAAAATCCCATTGGAATTTTGATAAGACTTGGATTGAATGTATAGATGACTTTGGGTAATATGGACATTTTAACAATATTTGTTCTTCCAACCTACTTTTTTGAGGGTTTTTTTCATGGAAAGACATATTTTGTCATATGCTCACTTTCTTTCTCCCCCTTCGCTCCTTCCTTCCTTCCTTCCTTGTTTAAGGTTTTTATTTATTTATTTGAGAGAGACAGAGATAGTGACAGCATGAGTGGGGAGGCGAGGGAGAAGCAGGTTCCCCACAGAGCAGGGAACCCGATGCAGGGCTCTGTCCCAGGACCCTGGGATCATGACCCGAGCCAAAGGCAGACACTTAACCAACTGAGCCAGCCAGGTGCCCTGGTCATATGCTTTTTCTGCATCTGTTGACTTGATCATATGATTTTTATCTTTCATTCTTTTAAAGTGGTAATTCTCACTTATTATTTTGTGTATACTGAAGCATCCTTGCAGCCCAATCAATCCTACTTGATCACATTGAATAATCCTTTTAATGTTCTGTTGAATTTGGTTTGCTAATATTTTGTGGAGAATTTTTGCATTTACAATAGTCAAGAGAAGTGATCTGTAATTTTATTTTCTTATAATGTTATCTGGCCTTGGTGTCAGGATAACACTGGCCTTGTAAGATGAGTTTGGGAGTGTTCCTTCTTTAATTTTTTTGAACAGTTTGAGTAGAATTGGCATTAATTCTACTTTATATGTTTGGTAGAATTTACCAAGGAAATCATCTGGTCTCCTTGGCTTTTCTTGTGTTGGAAGATTTTCGATGAATGATTCATTTTCCTTACTCATTATTGGTCTGTTCACATTTTTTATTTCTTCATGATTCATTCTTGGTATGTTGTATGTTTCTAGGAATTTATCCATTTTTTATAGGTTATTCATTTTGTTGTGTAACTATAGCAGTCTCATGATCCTTTTTATTTGTATGGTATCAGATGTAGTGTCTCATTTTTAATTTCATTTATTCGAGTCCTCTTTTTTCCTGGATTAGCTAAAGGTTTGATGATTTTGTCTCTTCAGAAAACCAGCTCTTAGTTTAATTGATCTTCAATGTTATTTTTCCTTTTTCTATTTCATTCTCCTATTGGTCTTTATTTCCTTCCTAACTAATTGTGGACTTTATTTTTTTCTCAGTTTTTGAGGTATAATTCAAGATCATTTATTTGAGATCTTTTTGGCTTTTTACTGTAAACATTTATTGCTCTCACTTCCCTCTTTGAACTGCTTTTGTAATATTTCACAGGTTTTGATATGCTGTGCTTCCATTTTTATTTGTTTCAAGGTATTTCTTGATTTGCCCTTTGATTTCTTCTTTGACTCATTGGTTGTTCAGAAGCATGTTGTTTAATCTCCACATATTTGTGAACTGTCCAGCTTTCCTTTTGTTACTGATTTTTAGTATTACACCATTCTGGTCAGAAAAGATATGTGGTTTCATTTCAGCCTTCTTAAATTTGCTAAAACCTGTTTTGTGACATATCATGTGATCAGTATTAGAAAATATTCCATGTCCACTTGAGAAGAATGGTATTCTGCTATTCTTGGATATATCTGTATATGTATATATCTCTTAGCTCCGTTTGGCCTAAGATATGGTTCAAGTACAACATTTCCTTGCTGACTTAATGTCTGGATGATCTATTAATTGTTGAAAGTAGAATGTTAAAGTCTTTTACTAGTTATTGCATTGTTGTCTCTTTACATATGTTAGTATTTGCTTAATATATTTAGGTGTCTCTGATGTTGAGTGCGTCTGTATTTGTGATTGTTACTTGCTATGTTTTTTTGATGAATTGCTCTTCTTATTATATGACCATTTTTAAAGTTTCTCATTACTGTTTTTGGTTTGAAGTCCATTTTTTTTCTGATATAAGTATAGCTATCTCTGTTCTTTTTTTATTTCCATTTACATGGATTATCTTTTTCTCTTCCTTCATATTGAGTTTATATATATTCTCAAAGCTGAACTGAATCTCTTATAGGCAGCATAATGTTGGATTTTTTTTTTTATTCAATAAGCTATTCTCTCTATGGAATTCAGATTACTTCTTACTTGAGTTTAGTTGAAGAATAGGAAATGTGCTTTCTCTTTCTCTAATTTGCTTCTGGAAGCTATGTCTGGAAGTAAAATGTTGACAGCATTCCCATGTTAGGATGAGATATGGATTTACCGTTTTGTAGTGACATGCCGAGTTAGCATCTGTATATTGTGCTCTTCAGTTTTTAGATTGTAGAATTAACTCTGCAATCAGGAGTGGCACAGGTCACCCATGGTGGGGCACAAGATTACCACAGGGTGTTAATGCTAAGATTAGAAAAGTGAGGCTGAAATAAAGGCAGGCCTGATACTAGAATCATGGGCTACATGCCAGAACTTGGTAAATGAAGGACTAGGGCTAGAGTGAGGTTTTAGTGGATTCCATTGATGGCCTGCAGGATCCAGGTCAGAACACTGGCTATCAGAATCTGTGGAGTTACCCAAAGTTGAAAGGTAGCAGGGAAGCTACTCAAACCTTGAAAAATTCTCAGAAGGTTCCATTAGTTGAAAATGCTCCAAAAAGACCTATCAGGGGTTTCATTTGCTAAGGTTCTAATACTTACAGCTCTTTATTAACTTTTCTTTTAGGAAGGAAGGAAAGGGAAAGAGATTTTTTTGCAGTATTATGGATGCTTAAAAAATAGTGATGTAACAAGTGCTAATTTTCAAGAGTTTAATACTAAAATAGAAATTAGAGATCCTACATTGGAATCACTGGTTCTAGCTCTGATCCTCTCAGTTTCTTCATCTTTTCTAATTTTTTATTTGTGGTTTTAAAAATCCCTAGGAAGGATACTTTGTACTAAAAGCATAAAGTAGTTCTATTTTTGTTACTTTGAAAGATTTACTAGCAGAAGTTATACAGTTCATTTATAATGTGTGAACTGATGATACCTTGATTTTTGTTCTTGTTTGTCTTTTTTTTATTCCTGCCGGAAGTTTAGGAAATAATTTCAGGTCCAAAATACAAGGGAAAGCTTTACAATTTAAATTGGGGTCAGTAACCTTTTTCTGTAAAGTTCTAAGTAGTGAATAATTTTAGCTTTCTGGGCTCTCAGTATGTCTGGTTTCTCAGCTCTACCATTGTAGCATTAAAGCATCCATACACAGTACATACATGGCTGTATACATAGCATGGCTATGTTCCAGTAAAACTTTATTTATAAGAACAGGCAGCAGGGTGGATTTAACCCTCAAGGTGTAGTTTGCCAACCCCTGATTTAGTGCTGTAAACTAATAAGAATACTTAAAACTTAAAAAAAAAAATAGTTTTATACTTAAAATTTCATTGGGATTATGCAAAGAATTGCTATAAAGAACATAAAATGAATTTGCAATTTATTGTTTCTTTTTCCCTTTAGGCTACAGGACAGTCTTGAATTCATCAATCAGGACAACAGTACATTAAAGGCTGATAATAACACAGTTATTAATGGACTACTTGGAAATATAGGTAAATGGTTCCTTTGGTTTTACAAGTTTTAAATAGGTTAACAGTAAAACAAAGATTTGCAGTTTGTTTTTAATAATGTAGACCTTTTAATAAGACCACAGAGTTTGACATACTAGAAGTGGAAAAGGAATTTAAATTGGCAGTATATATAACATTTGTATTATTTGAAAAACATAATTTTTGTATATTTGAACAATATTTTGTATTTGAAAAAGAACTGCTGAAGGTATATCTGGTTTGTTTTTTGTTTTTAACTTTGATGCATCTTTGAAAGGCACTCTCATTCATATAAGAAGTCCTTACCAGCTTTTTTGAATATTTCAGCTGAAGAATACTGGTATTATTCTCCATTCTGTCTTCCCAGACCATAAAAGTAATTTTGAAATGGTGCTCATTTTTGTGACCTGAATTCAGATAGATGAGCAGATATTCAAATTTTATGTTCCCTTGAAGATTTATTAAAATAACAGCCTCATTAGTGATTTGGATAGTTGACTGTTATTATTTAAGTTCAACATTCTGAAGTGACAAACTGTTCCTAAAATTTCTAGTCATTTGTTTTACCCTACAAAGCTCACCTAAATTGATGCTGGCCATATTCCTGGTACGCAAATAACTAACATGCCAGAACGTGGACAGCAATTAGACAAGGATAAATATTTCTCTATCTATTTAGTGAGAATTTTTATTTCAAATTGATTTTAAAAAATATTAGTTACATATATAAATAGGAAAGAGTTTTTCTTCCAACTTGAACCATATTGTAATCTATTATTTTTTATAATTCATGTTCATTCACATGAGCAACCATTTATACAGCAAATAATATGGGCTAGTTACAGTGTCAGGCATGTACTTTAGAAAGTTTGCATATTTTGGGGAGCCTGGGTGGCTCAGTTGGTTAAGCATCCAACTCTTGATTTTGGTTCAGGTCAGGATGTCAGGGTTGTGAGGTCAAGCCCCATGTTGGGCTCTGTGCTCAGTGAATCTGCTTGAGATTTTCTCTCTCTTTCTGCCCCTCCCCCTGTTTGCATGCTCTCTTTCTCTCTCAAAATAGGTAAGTCTTTAAAAAAAAGAAACTTTGCACATTTTTTAGAAAAATAGAGGAGTACTGCTTTTTCATAACTCAAATGATCAGTTATTTCATTGGTTTTAATAAAGTAAAAATGTGGTGAGATAACTGCATCTTTTTTCTTTATAATTTGACACTTTTCAAAGCTCAAGAGGTTAATTAAAACCTATTTTAATAATTCAAATTCATTATTACTTAATACAGTAAATTACCTTATGGATGCTAGATATACTCATCTCCTGTGTTTTAATACAGGATAGGAAATTCATTTAACAAAGTACAGACTTTAAATAATGAGTGTCTTTTACTTGCACGTTTGTAATTGTGACTCAAGGATATCTGAGTACCATTTCTTATTTTTTTTTTACATTTCCAGTTAATTTGCAAATACTTATTGAGCACCTGTTGTATGCTTAAGCACTCTGCTAGGCCCTGAGGGTACAGTGGTAAACCAGACACACTCCCTGCCTCAACAGATTTATAGTTAGTGCGAATCACACAAGAAATACAACAACTATAGTAGAGTGCAGTTAATTCTTGAACATGTTAAAGAGCATGGTGTGATAGAAATGAGGAAGAGTACCTAATCCAGTCCTGGAGAGTCCCAGACTTTCTTGAAGATATAAAGCCTATTCTTGAAGGATTAGCCCTTTGTTTGCAGACAGAAACATTCTAGGAAGATGCAGTAGTGTGTGCACAAACCTAGGAGCAAGAGATGATAGCATGAGGAAAGAATATGAATAAATTAGTGTTGATGGAGCAAAGAATAGGAGTAAATAGAGTTAAAAGAAATTAAAAAAAAAGTGAATAGGAGGTTGATGACAAAGGACACTTTGGGCTGTAGTGAGGATTTGAACTTAAGCGTTAAGCAGTTGAGTAGTAGTGAGGGTATGTTAGTTTTGGTCCTCTGCCTGTTTTTTAACAGGTGCCAAGGCACGATTAAACATGCAAGGTTAATATTAGGAGAAATGACTGTGAGAGGAAATGAGGCAGGGATCTGGTAAAGGTCAAGAGAACCATCAGATTGTGATCCAAGTCTGACTCCAAATGAAGAGAGAAGATTGAATGGAAGTGTCCTATCCTGCCATGCAATGCATGGAAGGTTTGGTAAGGCCATTGACAAGTCTTTAAATCAAAGTTTGTTGTCACATGTGTTCCAAAATGTGCCTGCCTTACTGTTTCTGCTGTGATGAGTTATTGGCTAACAGTAGCCTATAGGGTATGTGGCCTTGCACAGACATCACAGTAGATGTCAGAACACATCATCTTGGGGGTACTTAGTCAGTTATACTCCTTTTAGCTAGAGATCTTTGTGGTGCGTTCTGAAGGTGACCACAGAGGAGTTGTCAGACTAGAGAAGCATGATCAGATTAGCTTTATATCTTCAAAAGAGTATTCTAATTGCAGTGGGAAAGGATTTAAGTGAACTGATGGGATTGAGGAAAAGATCTGTATTAGAAGGTCCTTCTGATAATCTAAGTGTCAGATAATGGAGACCTAGACTAAGACTGTCAGTGAGGACAGGGAGTTGTTGAGAGGTTCCTTATGGGAAATAGAGTGGACAGGACTTGGTAATTAGAGGAAGAAGGGAGGAGAAAGAACTCAAGTGTGGCACTTTGCTGTATGGTTGTATAATTGCTTGGATATTGATGCCATTTATTGGAAGGAACAGAAGAGATTAGGAATTGGTAATTTTAGGTTTATGTATGTTGGAATAGAAGTATTGGTTGGTTATTCGAGTAAAGATATCCATTATAGTTCTTTAGTAGGTGTAGCAGTAGGTGCTATAACATAAAAATTAGTGAACATAAAATAATTTAAAAGCAGTAAAGTTTTTTTTGGTTTTTGTTTTTTGTTTCCAGTCATGTGAAATTCGAAAGAGTGTTCCTCATTGATTAACAGTTTTTCTCCTTCTGGGAGTTCTGCCTTCTTCATCATGTAGTTTCCAAGGTTGTGCTTAGCTGCACAAAGCCAGTGGAAAGGAATTGAGTATGGAAAAGGCACATCTATTTCATAACCAACCTCAGCCTGAACATGACATATATCAGTTTTGTTCAGGTTCCATTAGTGGTAATTAATCACATGGCTTCACCTATATATAAGAGTTGAGAAATAAGATCCCTAGCTGGGTAGCTTCCCAGAAACTACTTGATAAAATAGAAGGGAGAGCATAGTTCTTTATTAGACAGCTGTATCTCCCATGGATTTGTGAAACATTAGCTTGTAAATGATAAATGAAAGTGTAAGAATGAATGAGGTGACCTAGGAAATGTTAAAGAATGAGAAGGAAATGTTTGAGGCTAAAATCCTGGGGAATGTTGGCTTAAAGAAAGAAGGAGTAGGGCGTCTGGGTGGCTCAGTGGGTTAAAGCCTCTGCCTTCGGCTCAGGTAATGATCCCAGGATCCTGGGATCGAGTCCCACATCGGGCTTCTGCTCAGCAGGGAGACTGCTTCCTCCTCTCTCTGCCTGCCTCTCTGCCTACTTGTGATCTCTGTCTGTCAAATAAATAAAATCTTAAAAAAAAAAAAAGAAAAGAAGGAGTAGGTGAAAAGAAGCACATAAAGAGGATGAAGGAAAAAAGCCTACTTTGTAATCACTGAACTGTGGGGAAAAGTTCAAAGTGTAATTTAGTCAGCATCAAATATATAATAAGGTAACATAAGAGTATGAACTGCATTAGTCAATGGGGAGGCTTTTGGTGGCCTACGTAAACAGTTTCAGTGGGGAGAAGAGAATAGAAGCCAGAGTTGAGGAGAGACTCAGAGGTCATTTTTTTCCCCGAGATTTAAGCGGTGATTCTTTTTGGTCTCAGGACCCCTTTATACACTTAGAAATTACTGAGAAACACAGGGAGCTTTTTGGTTTATGTGGGTTACCTTTTTTGATGATGTTTTAAAAATTAAAAATTTAAAAACATTAATTTATTAAAAAAACACAACTTTTTACATATTAATATAAATAACATGAAATAACTATTTTCCATGAAAAAAACTAAATGAGGAGAGTGGCATTGTTTAGATTTTTGCAAGACTCCTTCATTTCTGGCTTAATAGGATACAACTTAATCCTCATATCTGCTTCTGTATTCCTTTTCTTGTAATATGTTGTTTTGGTTGAAGTGTATTAAGAAAATACAGTTTTATACAGACCCCTAAAGGAGGCTTCAGACCACATTTTAAAGAACTACTGAATTATATAGTATTAGATATATGGAGAGAATAGTTTTGACTGCTTTGTTTAATAATTTTTTTTTGCTTTATTTTTTTGAGAAGAGGGGAGGGGCAGGGAGAGAAGACATTCTTAAGAGGCTCCATGCTCAGTCCGGAGCCTGACACGGGGCTAGATCTCCCAACCCTGAAGTCATGACCTGAGCTGAGATCAGGAGTCGGAGGCTTAATTGACTGAGCCACCTAGGCGCCACTGGTTTTGACTATGTTTAAATGTTGAATGGAATAGGAGGCTATAAGGAGGGTAAAGTTAAAGATAGAAGTAGTAAAGTGAGATTTTTTGAAGGTCCTAGCTGACATAGAATTGGCTTTGAAAGGGAGGGAGGTGGGGGTTCCTAGCTCTAGCAAGAAGGGGCAGGAGGGACAGAATTTGATTAAGTTTGAAGACAAAGTGGAAGGAAACAGGAGAGTTCCTTCTGGTGAATTCTGTTTGCATACACACATGCATATGTGGGAGACAGTCATATCCTGAAAGTAAGGAAGGAGGTAGGTAGAGAAGGAGTTTAAAGAGAGTAGATAAGTTTTGAAGTAGCTAGAGAGAATTGAAGAAAGAGCTGAACAGTTAAAACATGGAAGGATTGTTGCAAATGCACTATAATTTTAGAAGTTCTTGTTATAGAAAAATATCCATCAGCAATTTGAAAAATACATTTGTCACTCGTTAAAACTGAAAGCCCCCTATTCTATCCTAGGTAACCTCCTAGGTGGCTCTTTAGGCTGTCTTGATTAAGTATAGCTGGCAGCCCAACTGCTTGCTTCCAGGTTCTAATGTTGCCCCTTTGGGTCTTCAGACTCTGTTATTTGGTCCAGTGTGTGGCAGCCATGTTTCCTGGATAGCTGGGAGTTGATGGAGTTGTGTTGGTGTTCCTGCTTCCTTTGTGGCTGACCATTGTTTTAGGAACTTTGGTTTCTTCCAAAGTTAGTTACTTTGTTACTTCACCAGGTTAGAAAAAAGAAGTCTCATACGTATTTGTCAGTAGATCCTTTTTCTGCTTTTTGTTGTATGTTGTGTTCTCTTTTCTCAGCCAAGCACTTAGTTGGTTTTCTCTTTACTGCAGGGGCAGGAGAATGCTGTAATTTTAAAACTGACTTTTTGGGGCACCTGGGTGATTCAGTCGGTTAAGTGTCTGCCTTCAGTTAAGGTCATAGTCCCAAGAGTCCTGGGATTGAGCCCTGCTGTGGGCTCCCTGCTTAGTGGGGAGTCTGCTTTTCTCTTTCCCTCTTCCGCTGCACCCCCAAACCCAGTCTCTCTCTCTCTCTCTCTCGTGCTCTCTTGCACACAGGCTCTCAAATAAATAAATAAAATCTTAAAAAAAGAAACAACCCTGACTTTTTAAAAGGTAAATCTGGGGCGCCTGGGTGGCTCAGTGGGTTAAGCCACTGCCTTCAGCTCAGGTCATGATCCCAGGGTCCTGGGATCGAGTCCCGCATTGGGCTCTCTGCTCAGCAGGGAGCCTGCTTCCCTTCCTCTCTCTCTGCCTGCCTCTCTGCCTACTTGTGATCTCTCTCTGTCAAATAAATAAATAAAATCTTTAAAAAAAAAGGTAAATTTATTTGGCAGATGTCAGATTATTTAGATAATAATACTGTGCTTTTTGGGGGGCGCCTGGGTGGCTCAGTGGGTTAAAGCCTCTGCCTTCGGCTCAGGTCATGATCCCAGGGTCCTGGGATCGAGCCCCGCATCGGGCTCTCTGCTCGGCAGGGAGCCTGCTTCCTCCTCTCTCTCTGCCTGCCTCTCTGCCTACTTGTGATCTCTGTCTGTCAAATAAATAAATAAAATCTTAAAAAAAAAAATACTGTGCTTTTTTGAATCTTTAAAATCATTGTTTTAGGTTAGAAAGGATTGAACATTTAAAATAACTTTTACATTGTGTAGTAGAAGGTTATTTTTATTATTATATACAGGTTTATTAGTAAGTAGGCATGAGTGTTGTTTGACATAAGCTATGACCAGAGAGAAACAGTCCTGTTTCAAGGAGGGGAAGCCAGCTTGAATTATTCTTACTTAATTTAAAAGCTTCCATCCATATCTGTTGGTCTGCATTTGTGCTGCCTAAGCTCACCCTTTATTCCTGACGCTTTGTAGCTTCTCTGACAGCCCTCTTTCATATGTATTTTACGTTTTCGCCATGTAGGTCTTTCACAGTTCTGCAGCCCCAGGCGGGCATTCTCTGAGCAGGGTCCGCTCCGCCTGATCAGGAGCGCCTCTTTCTTTGCAGGTTTGCCATGTGCTGTGTGGGTAGACTAGCTGGTGTGCTCCAGTGGCTAGAATCTGTAGTTAAGCTGTGGAAACAAGAGAGTAGATAAATGCATTTGGAGAGGGTGTGGTTAAGAAAACATTGTTTATCAAGTGTAAGAACTTAATTCCTTTCTACTGAGTATGTTCTTAAAACTTTCCAGAAATTTCAGTTATCAGTAGAATTGACATTTTCATGTAATTTCAGTTTATTTCATATCTCATTATAAAATAATGATTTAACTTTAGAATCCTAACCAAATTTTAGTATGAACATTATTTCAACAATACCAGTTAGAATTTCTCATGTGACATGCTCTTGTTTCCATGGCTGAGTAGCTTTTGTGTACTCATAGTTCACCAATTGCAGAAAATGTTCTCAGTCACTATTTTAAAATTTCTGATCTGTGTTATTCCATAAGAACGATTTCTCTTGGAGCTAAGATTTAGATGAACAAGCACCATTATATCAACCTGTAAAAGGCATATGTGAGTGTATTTGTTTATATCATTAAATTGATGATTGTAGAGTGTTTTTATGTCTTGTGTCCAGGGAGTT
This sequence comes from Lutra lutra, assembly GCF_902655055.1. Taxonomy (NCBI): domain Eukaryota; kingdom Metazoa; phylum Chordata; class Mammalia; order Carnivora; family Mustelidae; genus Lutra; species Lutra lutra. The sequence goes on along the minus strand of NC_062282.1, from coordinate 71,081,690 downwards.
GTATCTAACTTCTTGTTTTAATTAATATTTACTTTCCTTGCAAATATGAGATAGGAATAATACATATTTATTACAGAAAATTTGAAAAATATGAGAAATGAGCAAAAAAATATATATTAGCCATTGTGTCAGCTAGAATTAACCTTTCTGAAAAAACAGCATAATTTAATTTGGATCATACCATTCAAACTGTCTTCCTAAAATTTTTATTTTGAGGAATTTTTAAACATACATCAATATTGGCAGAATAGTAAAGTGAACCACCATATACCCATTATTTACCTCCAGGAATCATTCTTATTAAGTTCAATAGCATGCTTTTTGGTTATTTAGTAGCATATTGTGAGTATTTTCCTTTTAGCATCCCTTGCTTCTTTAGATAATATATCATATTTTCATATTATATGTCAATCTTCACCTAGATCTCAAAGCTTGTTCAACTGAGTGATAGCTCTTGGTGTTGGGTTTGTGCCATGCTATTGAAAAAAAATAAAGGAATGCAATGAGATGAGCATGATTTCATTTGCTACATAAAAGCAGCAACACCACCCTGGATAGTATTATATGCTCTGACAGTTTTGTCTTAATTCACAGTTCACAGCAACCCAATGGACATGCCTGGAAGAGAGCTGAATGAGGACAGAGACAGTGGCATAGCACGTTCTGGTAATGCCAAGTTCATGTGTTAATCTAGTTTTCTTATGAGATTATTGCTAATATGAAAAATCTTGATCTTTCAAATAATCTCAACTTCTTTTCTAATTGAATTTTTAAATTTTCTTAGGAACTAATCTAGCGTATATTTCTAACACTCATTGCCTCTGTGTAATCTAGAGATTTAGTTTTCTCTTCTGTGACAGGAATTTAGTTCTTATTATTTTATCCAGGGTTTTGGAGGTGATAAATTAGTATCTGTACTTCATTTTCTTTAGCTATAAATTGAAGGCCCTAGCTGAATTTGATGAGGTGTTAGAATATAGGTGAAGTTCAGTAGGGTAGAGTCCAGAGCTGATGACCAAGAAAGAATTCTTGAGACATCTTTGGTGCAAAATGGTGGTTTATTAAAGCACAGGGGCAGGACCCGTGGGCAGAAAGAGCTGCTGCTCCAGGGTTGTGATGGGTGGCAGGTTATATATGGTGGGGTTGGGGGAGGTAAGGAAAAAGGGAGGTTTCAATAGAACTTTGATATGCTAAAGAGGACCTACAAGATACCGGATACCAGAGGCTTTGCCATTGCTAAGGTCCTTTTTCCCTTCTTAGCAAGGTATTAACATTAAGGTAGTTGGGAGATTCCTAAAGAATGTCATATATGTCCCATACAGGAGTGGGGGTAGGGGAATGTTGCTGGGTGTCAACTTTTGCTTTGTCCTCACCCAGCCTTCTGTTCCCTCATCAGATTGATCTGTAAGGCTTTTTCAAGCCATAACTTCATGTACACCTTTTAAATTAATTGTGTATTTTCTTTTTTTTCCAGTAGGGTTATTTTTAGTACCGGACTCTGGTAACACATAGTTTTTTTCCAAATTTAAATTAGCATTTGATTTTTCACTGAAGCATCCCCAGGTTAGTTATACATATCCAGTCTTAGACTTTTACAACACTTACTTATAATACTAATAAAAATGTGGTCTTTTCAAGGAAGTAGTTTAGAATTAATTCATTGATGTTCCAGATAGTTATATGGCACATAAAGCTCTTCCCATTAACGTTGGATTTGTTAGCGAGAATTGAAATGAACAGATCTTCATAGTGAGTCTGTTAGTTTTCACTCCTGATATCCAAAAGTAATATACCATCTGAGGTGCTTCCCTGTTTTTGATTACCTCACAAATTTTCAGTATGTGATTGTAATTATGAAAATGGGAATTTAAAATATAGCCAAAGAAAAGCAGACCCTTAATGTCTTTCGCTTTCTAGATCCAGCACAGAGAAGGAGAGGATTCCTAGTCTAACGAAAAACAAAGGGTTGTAGGTTTTGACATTCCAGGCAAGAAAAAGTTTCTGGAGAGGGGGTTTTTGGGAAGAGCGTATTCCTCACAGTTAAGGGATTGCAGCAATTATAATCATAATGGGTTCTATTGGAATGTGTCTGTCACCACTTATTCTCTGGAGCAATCTAATCTCTTTTTGGAGCTTAGTACGTATAGTCATGACTATTATTGAAAGGGGCTCAACATTCACAGGCTTGACTACCTGTGCAGAAGCAATTCATCAGTAGAGTTAATTCTTGGATAATGTGTTGGTGAGGGGTGCAAACTTCCTCTCCCCCTGCGCAGTAAAAAAAAAAATCTGTACATAACTTTTGACTTCCTAAAAACTCAACTACTAATAGCCTACTGTTGACTGGAAGCCTTAATGATAATATGAACAGTCAATTAACATACATTTTATATGTCATATGTATTGTATACTGTATTTTTACAATAACATAGAGAAAAATGTGGTTAAGAAAATCATAAAGAAGGGCCCTTGGTGGCTCAGTGGGTTAAAGCCTCTGCCTTCGGCTCAGGTCCTAGTCTCAGGATCCTGGGATTGAGCCCTGCATCGGGCTCTCCGCTCAGCGGGGAGCCTGCTTCCTCCTCTCTCTGCCTGCCTCTCTGCGTACTTGTGATCTCTGTCTGTCAAATAAATAAAATCTTAAAAAAAAAAAAGAAAATCATAAAGAAAATAGATTTGTAATTCTATACTGTATTTATCGAAAAAACCCCCCAAACATATGTTAAGTAGCCCTGCACATTTCAAACCCATGTTCAAGTGTCAGTGATACTTTTATTCTTTTTATTGAAGTATAGTTGTAAATACAGTTGTAACACACTGTGTTACATCTGTTTTAGATGTACAACATAGGGATTTGACAACTCTGTATGTTATGCTATGCTTACCACAAATGTAGCTCCCATCTTCATTTTTTTTTTTTAAAGATTTTATTTATTTGACAGAGATCACAAGTAGGCAGAGAGGCAGGCAGAGAGAGAGAGAGGAGGAAGCAGGCTCCCTGCTTTAGCAGAGAGCCCGATGTGGGGCTCCATCCCAGGACCCCGGGATCATGACCAGAGCTGAAGGCAGAGGCTTTAACCCACTGAGCCACCCAGGTGCCCCATCTTCATTTTTATTACAACAATATTACAGTACCACTGACTCATCCCTAACCTGTCCTTTTTATCCCTGTGATTTATTCATTTCATTACTGGAAGCTTGTGTCTCCCACTCCCTCTCACGCATTTTTCCCTTCCCATCTAACCCCCTTCTCTCTGGCAACCATTAGTTTGTTCTCTGTGTTATTGGGTCTCTTTCTGCTGTTTGTTTATTCTGTTTTTTAGGTTTCACATAGAAGTGAAAGCATACGTATTTGTGTTTCTCTGTCTCACTTACTGCACTTAGCTTTATACCCTCTGGGTCCATCCATGTTGTCTCAGATGGCAGTATCTCATTCTATTTTATGATTGGGTAATCTGTATACATCTTCTTTATTGCTTCATCTATCAGTGGACACTTAGATTGCTCCCATATCTTGGCTCTTGTGAATAATGCTGCAGTAAACTTAGGAGTGCATGTATCTTTTTAGATTACTGTTTTTGTTTTCTTTGTGTAAATACCCAGTAGTGGAATTACTGAATCATATGGTATTTCTCTTTATAGTTTTTTGAGGAACCTAGTGGCTGTACCAGTTTGTATTTCTACAAACACATTAGGGTCCTATTCTTTTCATATCCTTTCAACACTTGTTATTTCTTATTGTTTTGATTTTAGCTATTGTGACAGATAAAAGATGATGTGATTTTAAATGACATCTTCAGATGACATTCAGAACTTTTGTTCTTAAAATCTAGCTGCTGCATTAAAAGGAATCACATCAGTCCAACAATTATAGTACTGTTTACCCAAAGAATATAAAAATACTAGTTCAGAGGGATACATGCACGTTTATGCAGTTTACAATTGTATGTTTATAGCAGCATTATTTACAACAGCCAAATTATAGAAACAGCCCCAGTATCCATCAACTGATGAGTAGATATAGGAAGATTTGGTATATTTATACAGTGGAATATTACTAAGACATAAAAAAGAATAAAGCCTTCCATTTGCAACAGCATAGATGGTGGTACAGGGTATTGAGCTAAGGGAAATAAGGTAGTGCGAGCAAGATAAACACGGTTTCACTCATATGTAGAATTTAAGAAACAAAACAAATGACCAAGGGAGAAAAAATGAGAGAGAAGCAAACCAAGAAACAGACCTCTTAACTACAGAAACTGATGGTTATGAGAAGGGAGGTGGGTGAGGGGATAGGTTAAATAGGGGATGGGAATTAAGGCATGCACTTGTTGTGATGAGCAAGGGATATTGTGTGGAACTGCTGAATCAGTATATTGTCCACTTGAAACTAATATTATACTGTATATTAACTAACTAGAATTTAAATACAAACTTGAAAAAGATAAAATAATTTTAAAAACCTGAATCACATCATACTTCTTTTAATATAAGGACTAAGTGTTCAGCTAAGCTAGAGGACAGTCTCATGGTTGAAGAAATAATGCTTGTTTCAAATTAGCCCTTTCTTCTGAAGTAGGGGTGGGAGTAAGACTATAAAAAGGGGAATGTCTCAGAGTCTCTTTCCAATGCACTATTAATATATGAATTTTCTGCTCTGGGACTTTGCTCCAACAACGATGTTATTTTTTTTAAATGGAAATTTTAGAAGTTCATGAAGCAAAATGAAAAATTTGAATCACTACTATTAAATTTGTTAAAAAGAAGTTTATCTTGGGGCCCCTGGGTGGCTCAGTTGGTTAAGCTTCTGCCTTCAGCTTAGGTCATGGTCCCAGGGTTCTGGGATTGAACCCCGTGTCGTGCTCCCTGCCCAGCAGGAAGCCTGCTTCCTCCTTTCCCTTTTCCCCTCCCCCTGCTTGTGCTATCTCTTGCTGTCTCTCTCAAATAAATAAATGAAATCTTTAAAAAAATTATCTTTATGCTTAGTTATTATTGATGTATTTTTAAATGTTTACATTATACTTGCTTTTATTTTGACCTGACAGCATCTCTGAGCAGCTTGCTTATTACACCATTTCCCTCTCCAAACTCCTCACTTACCCGAAGTTGTGCCAGCAGTTACCAGCGACGTTGGCGACGCAGCCAAACAACAAGCTTGGAGAATGGGGTATTTCCTAGATGGTAAGTTGGAACCTTCACTATAATAAAATTGAATAGTTCCTTATTTTTTTAAAAAAAGATTTTATTTATGTATTTGAGAGGGAGAATGAGAGAAAGAGAGAGCATGAGAGGGGGGACTCAGTCCTGGGGCTCCAGGATCATGACCTGAGCTGAAGGCAGTCGCCCAACGAACTGAGCCACCCAGGCGCCCTGAATAGTTCCTTAAACACAATTCTGAATGGTTCTTATTAGAGCCTGGGTTTGTATTTTGTGTATTTTAAGTCTTGAAACTTTTAAAATGTATTCCATTTGTTAAATTATTGGTAGTTTTAACTGATATTAGTGTATAGTTCAGTGGCATTTTAAGTACCTTCACATTGTTATGCAACCATCATCACTATTCATCTCCAGAACTTTTTTATTTCCCCAAATTGAAGCTATACCCTTAAGCAGTAACTCCCCATTCCTCCCTACCCTTGGCTCCTGGCATCCACCGTTCAAAATATTATTTTTTGTCTCTCTGAATTTGAGAATTCTCTACAAACCTCATATAAGTGGTATCATACAATATTTATCCTTTTATATGTAGCTTATTTCAGTTAGCATGTCTTCATGGTTCATCTGTGTTGTTGCATGTATTAGGGTTTTATCCCTTTTTAGGGCTGATTAATACTCCATTGTGTGTATATATCACACTTTATTTATCCACTTGTCTGTTGATGGACATTTGGATTGCTTTCACCTAGCTTTGAGCAGTGACAGTATTGTAGCCAATGAGGTTTATCTGAGGTGCGATTGTTGCTAATTGGATTACTTCCACCTTTTGGCTTTTGCAAATAATGCTGATACGAACATGGGTATACAAATACCCTGTTTGAGTTCCTCCTTTCATTCTTTTTGAGTATATACCCAGATGTGGAATTGCTGGGAGATAGGGTAATTCTGTGGTTAAAGTTATGTGAAAATTCCATATTGTTTTCTACAGTGGCTGTTCCATTTTTACATTCTTACCAGAAATGCACAGAATTCTAATTTATCCACATTCTTTCCAATAGTCATTTTCTGTTTTTTTGATAATAGCCATCCTGATGGGTATGAAGTGGTATCTTATTATGGTTTTGATTTGTATTTCACTAATAGCTAGTGTTATTGAGTATGTTTTTATGTGCTTATTGGCTGTGTGTCTGTCTTTTGGAGAAATGCCTGTTAAAAGTGTTGTGCCCATTTTTAAATTAGGTTTGTTGGTTGAAGTATAGGAGTTCTTTACATATTCTAGATACTAATCCTTTATCAGACATATGCTTGGCTGTATTTTTTCCCATTCCATGGGTAGTGTTTTCATTCTGTTGCCAGTGTCCTTTGGTACACAGCAGTTTTAATTTTATGTAGTCTAGTTTATTTCTTTTTTCTTTAGTTATCTGTACTTTTGAGTGTCATATCCAGGAAGTCATTGCCAAATTCAGTATCTTAAAGCTTTTACCCTATGTTTTTTCCTAAAAGTTTTATAGTGTTAACCCTTCTGTTTGGGTGTTTGATTAATGTACTGCATGTTTTGATATTTCAGTTTTTCGTGTTTGTAATTAGGCAAGTTCATTCATTCTTGAAAGATCTTTTTTTTAGTCTATGTTAAGCAACTATAGATAATGCAGCTTCTTGTTTCCTCTTTTACTTCCTCCCTTAGTCCTTGATTTTTTTTAGTATTTGTGGAATCAAAAGGAGAGACATAAGTAGATCATAGAACAGTGAATTATATCAGACTCAGTTATAAACCTAAAAATTCAGGCATTTTAGATCGGTTATGAATTGGAAGTTTTCTCCTTTTTTTAGTGACTTCTAATTGAACAAAAATGTTCCCAATCTGACTCTCTGTTAAAATTTCTTATAAAAATGTGAGTATGAAAGAAAAGCCAGTAGATTGCTAAATGAGATAACAGTTGATATGCATTTTTAGATTTACTTGATAAAACAGAAAAAGATACTTAGTCTACATTTAATTAGCAAGGACTCAAACTATGAATTTAATTATTTTTGTATTTTTTTAACTAAAAAAAATTTATTTTTAAGGTCTGTAGAAGAAAGCTTTAATCTGTCAGATGAAAGCTGTGGCCCTAACCCAGGAATTGTGAGAAAAAAGAAGATTGCAATTGGGGTAATCTTTTCATTATCCAAAGATGAAGATGAAAATAACAAATTTAATGAATTCTTTTTTTCACATTTTCCTCTCTTTGAAAGCCACATGAACAAACTAAAGAGTGCAATAGAACAGGTAAGCACAGTCATGTTGTTGGTTTGTTTATGTCCTTTATTTTCCTCTGAATCTTACTCTCCTTATTTAGTATTATGTTTATTCATTTGGCAGAAAAATTAACAGCCACAGTTGCAAGTACCCTACAAAGTGCTCTGGAGATGCAAAATAGACTTCAGCTCTTTTCAAGGAGCTTACTGCCTAATATATGTTACAAAGTCATTCATCCATTCATTGCAAGCAGTATTCTAGCAAGTGTAGGTAATATGGGAAAAAAGCAACACTCTAGACCTCATGAGGCAGCAAATAAACAAATGAATATATAAGTTTTATTTTATGATTATGATTATTTTTATTTTTACTTTTTTTTTTTTTTTTTTTTTTTTTTTTGAGAGAGAGAGCATGCATGCACAAGCAGAGAGAAAGGCAGAGGAAGAGGGAGAGAGAGAATGTTAAGCAGGCTCCACACCCAGCACAGAACCTCATGCAGGGCTCTGTCTCATGACCCTGAGATCATGACCTGAGCCAAAATCAAGAGTCAGACACTTAACCAATTAAGCCACCCAGGTGCTCCAAATATATGATTTTTGATGATAATAAAGGTTGTGGAGAAAAAGAAAATGGGTTTATAAGGAATGCTGGATGGAGACATTCTGATTTTTGTTGCCTAGTCATGATAGTTCCTGATAGAATGACATTTGATCCAGAGATATGGAAGAAGTGAGATGCAACTATATGAGGGAAGAACTTTCTAGGCAGGGGCAAAGGCCTGTGTCAGGAGTAACCCTGATGCTTGAGCAAAGTAAGGAGGCCAAAGTGGCTGGTTTAGAAGTAACTTCAGATTATGTACACACTTTTAGGATACCATCGCAAGGGCACTGGCATTTACTCTTAAGATGGGAAACCATTGGAGAGTTTCAAGTAGAGGAATGACAGCATTTATGAGGCTCACTCCTACTGCTTATGAAGAATAGACTTCTAGAGGCAAAGGTGGATGCTATGGGACCAAAATAGGAGACTATTGCAGTGATCCAGTGAGAGATGTTGGATACTCAAACCAGTTAGGTGATAGAATTGATGAGTAGTGGTTGGATTCTGGATATGTTTTGAAAATAGAGCTAATGAGATTAGTTGATGGACTCAATTGGCGTGTATGAGAAAGAGAACAGTACAGGTTGGCTTGAGATTTTTCACTTGAGCAGTAAGAAGGATGGAGTTGCCAGTAGTAAGATGGAACAGGTTGGGTAGAGGAAAGTCAGGTATTTGTTTGAAAGGCCTTTTGGACATCTAAGTGGTTATATGAGTCTAGAGTTCAGGAGACCAGGCTAGATAGTCATCAGTGCATTGATGATATTTAAAGACATGAAACTGAGGAATAGAAGAAAGGAGAGGAGATCCTACACTTGATCTGTGGAGCATTTCAGCAGTTAAAATTTGAAGAGTTGAGAAAGAACTGCAGAGAGGAATGGAATTGGCCATTCAAGTAATAGGAAAAACAAGAGAGAATACTTTTTTGAGGGGAGCCAAATGAAGAGAAAGATTTAAGAATGTAAGAGTAATAGTTGTGTCTCATGCTGCTGATAGTGGATATGATAAATTTATATACAAGTAAGAAAATTATGAATATAAGATAGAACATAAGAACAACTAAAAAAGACAAGCTCATAGGAAAAGAAGAGGACTTCCTTTTGAAAAGATGTTACATTTGGACTAGATCTTAAAGGATATGTAGGATTTTTTAAACTTAAAGCTTTGAAAATTGGATATAGCTGAATAGCAAGAAAATTGATAAACTTGCCACCCAAAAATAACTCTGTAACATTTTGCTTAAAGTCTTCCCAGGCCTTTTCTATGTATATTTTATTTTTACTCGATTGGGATTGTTCTGTGTCCATATTATTTTAATTATGTGCCTATTTTTAAAAACTCATCATTGTTAACATATACACTTCTCATGTCATTGTAAATTGTTCTTAAATATATTTGAGAGGATTTCCTCAAGTAACAGTTTTTCTATTAAGTCATTTTTACTCTTTCATAATTATAACTACACTGTAATTAATACTGTGGTGAAGTTTCCCTATTATTTTTAAGAGATTCCCAGGAAGTTAAAGTAACAAATCATTGGGAATAACTAAATTCTTAATCCCACTGACAGTATACAGAAGGGAAAGGATAGAAGAGGGGTAGTGCGTGGTATGGTTGACAGAATTTATGAGAACCGACTACAAAGATTCTAGAATGCTAGCCAGAAGTTTTGACTTTGTTGTTAAAGCCGTCTCCAAATTGTGCTTTCGGAAGATTAATTTAGCAGTATGTTTTTTTTTAAGAGAGTAGAATTCAGAAGGCTAGGGAGAGGAAGACCAATTAGAATGGTCTTGAAAACAGGATGCATTTTGGTAACCCAGCAGTGACTAAGTCTCCTCTGCCTCTAGAGAGTACACTGATGTTTGTTATTCACGTTAAATCGTCAGAGGACAAATAGATCATTAGCAGTACATCTTTACTTGAACAAATGAGTAATGGCCATTTTTGCTTTTTTCAGAAGTTAGACCTTGGTGACATTTTCTTCAGTTGGCAGCTGTCCCTTTTTGTAATCAGTGTTGCCAAAGTCAATACACATAATATTTAGCTGCGAATGAACTGACATTTTGAGTTACTGGGAGAATGGTTTGAAGTTTTGTATAAAATTTGAAATATTCAGGCAGTATAGAACTCATTATAGATTACTTTTTACATGTTTTAATGCTTTGACTATTTTATAACCAAAAAGCATACATTGCAGTCTTTATAGTTGTTTTAGTATTTGTTCAGCAAGTTTTAAATCTCATTTTCTTACTATAGCTGAAAGATAAAGCTTAATGGATGAGTATCTTTATATAAATAAACAGAACTTAATTTTAAAAGTTCTATAGCTGTTAATTAGTGATAGAATATCGTAAACAGTGGACCATCCAGAGAAGTTTTCTTTTAGGGTCAGTTTTGACAGTATCATTTATTTGGTTTTTTTTTTAAATGAAAATATATGGATTTTGTTTCTCGGTACCTTGGGAATTATTTTAAAGCTTATGTCACCTTTTGAGATCTATACTGTAATTGTACATTTTTACTGCTGATAAAGTTAAGACTAGTGTTTAGTTCTAGCTAAAGAATATTCACTCTTTTTTTTTTTTTAATAAATTGGGAATCTCAACAGTTTATGAAAACATAGTTTCGCATTTACCTTATGAAGTTTTTGAGGTGCATGAACATGATTTCTGGCCTTAAAGTAGTCTGACCTCTGAAATATATGTTTAAAATTTTTTAAATTGATTTTTAATTACATAAGTAATGCAGAAATCCGTTCTCTTTAAAATGTCTAAAAAAAGTTCTTTTTGACATTCACATCCTAATCCTGATCCACTTTTTGTCTCTCTAAAGCAAAGCCTCTCAACCTTGGCTAAATATGTTTTTAATAAAGAAAATATTATTAATAGCTTGAGATACTTTTCAGTAGAATCCTGATGTTTTAGATTTTTCAAAAGGTTTACTTAACAAGCTATTCTCTGTGAAAATGCTAGATGAAAATGCCATTGTTACTGAGTTATTGTATCTTGCTCTGTATGTTAAAAAAACAAAAACAAAAACAGAAAATGGTAGTTTTATGTAACCCAGAAACTGTTAATATCAGTTTTTTTTAATGTTAGTATTCTGCCATTTGACAGTTTCAGTAAGAGATTTAACATTTAAAAAATTTGAATTTTGTTATAACTGTTAATGATCAAAGGTGCAAAAAAGAAAGCCTCTGTAAATGTATGTACCTTCTTTACATGATGGTAGAGTGTTGTGGAAATAAGTGATTTTGTCCTTCACTTTTTTTTCCTCCCATTTTTTGCTTATGATCAGTGTAAGAATTAACTATTTCATTGCTTCCAAGGCTATGAAAATGAGCCGGAGATCAGCTGATGCCAATCAGAGGAGTTTGGCATATAATCGAATAGTTGATGCCCTAAATGAATTCAGGTACATATTCTCTAGCTTTTCATAATTTAGAGTTGTCTAGTAGTGTACACAGGAAGATTTATTTTTTTTTAGGTTTTTCTGATAAAATTATTTAAATTTCTTGGTCCCATGGACAAGAGAAGGTATAATTCACTAGGCCACTGGCTTCTGTTATTAAGTATCACTTGTTTTAGGGATTCAAGCATATTTGGGATTCATCAGGGGGCATGGTTTTAGTACCAAAGCATTACAGAAACAAATATGACTAGAGGAGGGAGACCCTTGTTCCCCAGAAACATGCTTTGTCCTCTCTCTTGGGTTAAGTGTATCACTTAAGGTTTATTATTACCAGTAGTTATGTATCTCAGAAAATCTGGCTACGTATTTGTTGTGGTCCCATATTGGGGCAGAGATCTGCTGGATTGTTGGTTTAAATGGACTATTACATTTTGGAGTGAGAGCCTCTTTTAGCTTGTGCTATTTCAGGATTGTTATGATGAAACTTTAGGCATGTCATACACAACCAGACACTCAGACACACACGGATACACACACATCTTTTGTTAATGGAGATGACTAAGGAGTGATGTGTCTAGTAAATTTGACAGTAAGGGAAAACCTATGTTTGTTTTCAACTTTGCTTGTTTTTTATTTTTCATTTTCCTCATACTATGTTAGATAAACCACAGTGGAAGTAAATCTGGTGTCTTTTTTTTTTTTTTAACTTCTCTCAAAATGAGAGACTGTATTGCCTCAATAATGTTCTGTGTGATTTTTGAAATTGAGTTATAGAGAAGTATTAAGTGGAAATTGCATGGTTAAAAATAACCTAACCAATATGGAGTATTTTATCATGTTTTTAATTTATTTAAATTGAAAACGTTTACTTTGTGGCTATTGTGTAATAATTATCCACTGGACTCAATTATTGAGAAAGATAAAATTTACTAGTCATTCACCTTTTATTTACTATAATTTTTAGGATAAAGGTATTAAAAGTAAGCTTAAAAATCTTCCATTTTTGTTCAGTAAACTCAGTGATGAGGGGAATAGAAAAACAAATTAGAGAAATCAGTTTTTCTTTTTTGGTCTTGGAAGGAAATAATTTGCACAAATGCAAATTATATTGGAACTGATGTTTCTGCTATTTTTATATTTTAGCATGTTAACTTCAGGCCTATCCTATGTTACTGAATGAACCATACTAACAAATACTGTAATAAATAAATAAATAAATAAATAAATTAAATAAATACTGAAACAAGATGGGATCAGGAGGGAGACAAACCATAAGAGACTCTTAATCTCACAAAACAAACTGAGGGTTGCGGGGGTGGGGGGATGTAGGGAGAGTGTGGTGGGGTTATGGACATTGGGGAGGGTATGTGCTATGGTGAGTGCTGTGAAGTGTGTAAACCTCACGATTCACAGACCTGTGCCCCTGGGGCTAATAATACATTATATGTTAATTAAAAAATAACAAAGAATTCAAATTGTTATCTTTCAGGTGCTGTTTATAATTAAAACATTATAATAAATGTTTCTTATAGATGAAGTATATGGAAAATAAAAATTATTCCCTCAGCATTTCTTGATGGAATTTAGAACAATTTTTTAAAAAGATTTATTTATTTATTTATTTATTTATTTATTTTAAAAGATTTTTTATTTTTTTTATTTATTTGACAGACAGAGATCACAAGTAGGCAGAGAGGCAGGCAGAGAGAGAGGAAGGGAAGCAGGCTCCCTGGTGAGCAGAGAGCCCGATGCGGGACTCGATCCCAGGACCCTGAGATCATGACCTGAGCCGAAGGCAGAGGCTTAACCCACTGAGCCACCCAGGCGCCCAGATTTATTTATTTTATTTTAAAGCGAGAGCACGCGCACACATGCTATGTGTGCACATAATTGGGGGGGTTAGGGGGAGAGGGATTGAGAGAATCTCAAGATGACTGTGTGCTGAGCGCTGAGCTGGACGCGGGGCTCCATCTCACAACCTTGACTGAGATCATGACCTGATCCAAAATCAAGAGTTGGACACTTAACCGTTCAAGCAGCCCAGGTGCTCCACAGTAGTTCTTAAAGTTAGGTAGTAGGAGCCCTCCAACTCTGTTCATCCCCTTCATTTTATGTTGGTTATTATGCGTCTTTTTGCCTCTTCATATAAACTTTAGAATCACTTTGTTGATATCTGCAAAATAACTCGCTGTGATTTTGATTGAGATTGTATTGAATTTCTAGGTCATATTGGGAAAAAGTGGCATCTTAGCAATAGAGTCTTCCTATACATGAACATGGAATATCTCTCCATTTATTAGGTATTCTTTAATTCCTTAAATCAGTTTTTTTATATTTCTTTTTTTTCTATAGATCTTATACTTTTGATGGGGAGGAGAAAGGGGCAGAGGAAAAGAGAGAATTTTAAGCACACTCTACGCCCAGTGCCTAACCCTGACACAGGGCTTGATCTCATGACCAAGCCAGAATCATGAATTGGGCACTTAACTGACTGACCCAACCAGATGCCCCAGATCTTGTACATTTTTAAAGATTATTACCTAAGTATTTCAGGGTGAGGGTTTTTTTGGTATTAACATAAATGATACTGTGTTTATAATTTCAAATTTCAACTGTTTGTTGCTGGGATATAAGAAAGCAATGAGCTTTTGTATATATGTGTATATATTTTTTGAAGTATAGTTGACATCCAGTGTTACATTAGTTTCATGTCTACATCATTATGATACGACAGTTCTACATATTTCTCACTGTTCACCATGGTAAGGTAGTCACATCAGTGCTATCAGCAATATTATTGGCTATACTCCTATGCTGTACTTTTCATCTTTGTGACCTTTTTATTTGTAACTTTAAATTGGCTCTTCTTAACCACTTCACCTATTTCAACCATCTCCCCACATGATCCTCTGTGGCAACCACCAGTTTATTCTCTATTTATGAGTTTGTTTCTGTCTGTTCATTTATTTTGTTTTGTTTTGTTTTTAGATTTTACTTATAAGTGAAATCATGCATACTTTTTTGATTTATTTCACTTTGCCTAACACTCTCTAGGTCCATCCATGTGTCCCTGACCTTTGTATAGTAACCTTAGCTGTGACCTTGCTGTAATCACTTGTTAATTCCAGCAGAGTTTTGGGTGTTGGTTTTTTCTTCCGTTCCCTTCCCTTCTCCTTCTCCTCCCTTCCCCTTCCCCGCCCTTCCCCATCCCCTCCCTGCTTCCCCTCCTCTCCCCTATTCTCCTTCTTCCCTCCCTTCTTCCCTTCCCTGCTTCCCCTCTTCCTCTCCTATCCTTTCCTTTTTTTTTTTTTAAATAGAGCCCCAGACTGTGTTTTTATTGTCTTTTAGCAGTATTTTGTTAAAATGGTCCAGTGGTGAGGTGTTGGGCATGGGGGAGGAAGTATTTTATAATCTTGTGATCAAATCGTAGTTTTTTTTTTAATGAGCTTGAATTCCTGGATTTTGACCTTCAGAAGGGTTTCTTGGTCTTTATTTTGCTCCTAATACATGATTGTGGAAGGCCAGTAACAATTGAGTTGTCTAAATGCCCATTTCTTAGGTCAGATAAGACACTAGTATAGTTGGACTTGGACTCTTGGAGGGCAGATGTTTGTTTTGGAGAATGCCCTCGGTGTACTTAAAAATTGTTAGAATTCTGGGGCGCCTGGGTGGCTCAGTGGGTTAAGCTGCTGCCTTCGGCTCGGGTCATGATCTCAGGGTCCTGGGATCGAGTCCCGCATCGGGCTCTCTGCTCAGCAGGGAGCCTGCTTCCTCCTCTCTCTCTGCCTGCCTCTCTGCCTGCTTGTGATCTCTCTCTGTCAAATAAATAAATAAAATCTTTAAAAAAAAAATTGTTAGAATTCCTCCCTATCTGAAACACAAAAGGATGTTTCTTTGATCCTCATTGTGGAAATCTGATGGTACTCCCTTAAAGTGTGGCAGTCTTCCTAAAACTGGTACCCAAGGAGTTTTTTGTTTTTTTTTTAAGATTTTATTTATTTGATAGAGATCACAAGGAGAGAGAGAGAGAGAATGAGAGGGGAGGAAGCAGGCTCCCTGCCTAGCAGAGAGCCCGATGTGGGACTCGATCCTGGGACCCTGAGATCATGACCTGAGCTGAAGGCAGAGGCTTAACCCACTGAGCCACCCAGACAGCCCTCCAAGGAGTTTTTTAATCATTCAGTGGTAGTTCATATTTATTGTGCCACCAAATTCATCAGTTACTTTTTAAGTGTTCCTACCAGTTATTGGCCTACCAGTTACAGAAGCATTTGCTTCAGGAAAGGTGGTCTTAGCTATGATTCTTGTTTAGTTTTAGGGGTGATGTTTTATCCTCAGACCTCAATTCTGTGATGTAGCTAAGAAAAGTCATTGATTTTCAGTTTGTTCAGCCTTTTTCTTTTGAGGAGTAAAGTGATGAGATGACTTCCAGGCTCTTTACATTTTGGCTAGGATTGGAAGTTCAGATATTTTTTAATCAATATTTTTATGTAAGAGTACACTGAATTGAAATAGAATTGGAATACTTCCATTTAGATAAAACTCAAATTGATTTTGTTTGGAAGTTAAATTATATTAAATAACACTGATTAGAAAGAAAAATATGGTGCTGAGCTAATAACCAGGCAAACATAATGAAAACTGTTTCCCAAACTCCTAGAGGTCTAGAGCCTTGCATTTTTATTTCACAGTCTGTTTGGGAATTACTAGCTTAAACTGTTTTCAAGGAGAAAAATTGCCAAACCTATACTACTACAATGCTAGGTATATTTGCAATCCTGCATTGTACAGCAGTTTCAGCTGTACAGCCCTGAGAGAGGATGTCCGAGTCAGCATTTGAGAATAATTTTACTTTGAAATAATGAGTTTCTGGGCTTAGAAATTCTTCAGAGAGATTATATGCAGTGGGAAAAGTTCTTATGTTTCATTGGAACCAAGACATGTTGAACCTAATACCATATTAAGTTAAAACATTATTAGCTGGGTACAGTGGTTTTTTATGTATTTCTCATGGTTTATGACAGCTTTGCTCTTCACACATTCCCTTGTAGCCTAGTTCGTCTGTATTTACATAGCTGGAAAGTTTTACTTTAATTGCATAACCCAGAAAAAGAATTCTAGAGTGATTTCTCTTTGAGAAACCTGTAAACTATGCCTTTGTCATGGAAATGAGTGGTTTTGAGAAGTATGAAAAGTTTTAATCTTTTCAATTTCTTTTTCTTTCTTTTTTTTTTTTTTAAAGATTTTATTTATTTATTTGACAGACAGAGATCACAAGTAAGCAGAGAGGCAGGCAGAGAGAGAGAGGAGGAAGCAGGCTCCCTGCAGAGCAGAGAACCCGATGTGGGGCTCGATCCCAGGACCCTGGGATCATGACCTGAGCCGAAGGCAGAGGCTTTAACCCACTGAGCCACCCAGGCGCCCCTAATCTTTTCAGTTTCTAAATTTAATCTGTAGTTTGCCTGAAAGTTCATCCAAAGATTCTTAAGAAGTTTGCTTTTCCTCAAATGGATAATATAACTTTAAAGTAAAAGAAATGTGCTATGAATGATTGGGTATTTTGTTAATAATATTTTAAAATTTTTATTGTTTTATTTGTATTGTTCAGTTGACTTTAGACTGGAATTATTACAAATATGTGTTTGAATAATTCTTTTTGCTTATATGCCTTAAAGAATTCTGCAGTATTCCGAGTTTCACATTTTGCAGTATTACAAAGCAGTCAGTACTTGCCTGTGCACTTGGAAATGTTACTTTCCGTTATTGGATTGATAGTTTCTTCTCTGCAGTCACAGACGTTGTGGAAAAAGGCCAAGTGTCCCTATTTGAGTTCTGAGGAAACTGTCATCATAGATCCAGCTGAGGTTACCAGCATAGTAAATATTGTCAGAAAATTCATTCCTAGTAGAACACCTATGAATTAATTGGCATGTTATTAGGTAATCTATATGGCCTAGCTTTAGAATTTTAATATTGCCTGAATTTACAGTATGTGTGAGTTATAAAATCATTGCATATGTGTGATTGTGTACCTTTCCTTTTATACTAGTTTGATTATTTTACTTCAGTTACTATACAGATATGAAAGACTAAGTCAGTTAAGCTTTCTTACATAATCTTAAAAATACTTTTTAAGGGGCACCTGGGTGGCTCAGTGGGTTAAATGTCTCACTTTACTTCAGGGTGTGATTTCAGGGTGTGACATGGGATTGAGCTCCCTGTCAGGCTCCACCCTCAGCGGGGAGTCTGCTTCTCCCTGTCCCTCTGCCCTCCCCCATAAATAAATAAAACTTAAAAAAATACTTTATAAACTTTAAAGGTCTGTCAGTAGAAGTACTTCAATATATACATTTGATCCTCATTATATACAGTTTGTGTATTTGTGAATTCACCTACTTGCTGAAATTTATTTATAGCCTCAAACTATACTCACAGTGATTTTATGATCATTTGTAACAAGTGCAGAGCAGTGAAAAATTGGAATAGCCGGATACATTCCTAGATGAGTTGAACAAAACAGTGCTCTGCCTTCTTGTTTCAGAACTTATTCTGTTAACAAGTATCCGACTGAAATGTATTTTGTGGCTGGGTTTCTTTTCACATTTTACACCTTTTTGTTGTAGTTTAAGATTGCTTTTATTTATTTATTTTTTATTAACATATAATAGATTGTTTGTTTCAGGGATACAGGTCTGTGATTCATCAGTCTTATACAATTCATGGCACTCACCATAGCACATACCCTCCCCAGTGTCCATCACTCAGCCATGCCATCCCTCCCACCCCATCCTCTCCAGCAACCCTCAGTTTGTTTCCTAAGATTAAGAGTCTCTTATGGTTTGTCTCCCTCTCTGGCTTCACCTTGTTTCATTTTTTCCTCCCTTCCCCTCTGATCTCTGTCCTATTTCTCAAATTCCTCATAGTAGCAAGATCATATGATCATTCTTTTTCTCTGACTTATTTTGTCTAGCATAATACCCTCTAGTTCCATCCATGTCATTGCAAATGGCAAGATTTCATTTTTTTGATGGCTGCAGAATATTTGTGTATGTGTGTATACACACACACAACATATATACACTGCAACTTCTTTATCCGTTTTTCTATTGATGGACATCTAGGCTCTTTCCATAGTTTGGATATTGCAGACATTGCTGGTATAAACATTGGGGTGCGTGTGCCCCATCAGATCACTACATTTGTATCTTTGGGGTAAATACCCAGTGGTGTGATTGCTAGATCCTATGGTAGCTCTATTTTCAACTTTTTGATGAACCTCCATACTGTTTTCCAGAGTGTCTGCACCAGCTTGCATTTCCACCAACAGTGTAGGAGGGTTCCCCTTTTTCCACATCCTCGCCACATCTGTCGATTCCTGATTTAATATTTTAGCCATTCTGACTGGTGTGAGGTGGTATCTTATGGAGGTTTTGGTTTATATTTCCCTGATGCTGAGTGATGTTGAGCATTTTTTCATGTGTCTGTTGGCCATTTGGATGTTGTCTTTGCAGAAATGTCTGTTCATGTCTTTTGACCATTTCTTGATTGGATTATTTATTCTTTGGGTGTTGAGTTTGATAAGGTCTTTACAGATTTTGGACTAGCCCTTTATCTCATTTCCAAATATCTTCTCACATTCTGTCAGTTGTCTTTTGGTTTTGTTGACTGTTTCCTTTGCTGTGCAAAAGCTTTTTATCTTGTTGAAGCCTCAGTAGTTCATTTTCACCCTTATTTCTCTTGCCTTTGGTGATGTTTCTAGGAAGAACTTGCTAGTCAAAGATTGTTGCCTGTGTTCTTCCTAAGGATTTTGATGGATTCCTGTCTCATATTTAGGTCTTTCATCCATTTTCAGTCTACTTTTGTGTGTGGTGTAAGGAAATGGTCCAGCTTCATTTTTCCGTTGTCCAGTTTTCCCAACACCATTTGTTGAAGAGACTGTCTTTTTTCCATTGGACATTCTTTCCTTCTTTGTCGAAGATCAGTTGACCGTAGAGTTAAGGGTCCATTTCTGGGCACTCTGTTCTGTTCCATTGATCTAGGTGTCTGATTTTGGGCCAGTACTGTTCTGTCTTGATGATTACAGCTTTGTAATAGAGCTCAAAGTCCAGAATTATGATGTCACCAACTTTGGTTTTCTTTTTCAACATTCCTTTGGCTGTTCGGGGTCTTTTCTGGTTACATAGAAATGTTAAGATTATTTGTTCCATTTTGTTGAGAAAAGTTGATGATATTTTGATAGAGATTGCAATGAGTGTAGATTGCTCTAGTTAGCACAGACAATTTCACAATATTTATTGCAATCCATGAGCATGGAACGGTTTTCCATTTCTTTATGTCTTAATTTCTTTTCATGAGTATTCTATAGTTTTCTGAGTACAGATTCTTTGCCTCTTTGGTTAGGTTTATTTCTAGGTGTCTTATGGTTTGGGGTGCAGTTGTAAATGGGATCAACTCTTTAATTTCTCCTTCCTCTGTCTCAGTTAGTGTATAGAAATGCAACTGATTTCAGTGCATTAATTTTATATCCTGACACTTTACTGAATTCCTGTATGAGTTGAATCAGTTTTGGGGGTAGAGTCATTTGGGATTTCCTCGTAAAGTATTATATCACCTGCAAAGAGTGAGCGTTTGATGACTTCTTTGCTGATTCAGATGCCTTTTATTTGTTCTTGTTGTCGGATTGCTGAGGCTAGGACTTCTAGTACTACATTGAATAGCAGTGGGGATAGTGGGCATCCCCTAAGGCTGTGTTCCTGACCTTAGGGGAAAAGCTCTGTTTTTCCCCATTGAGAATGCTATTCGTTGTGGGTTTTTCATAAATGGCTTTCAGAATACTGAGGTATGTACCTTCTGTCCCTACACTGTGAAGAGTTGTAATTAAGAATAGATGCTGTACTTTGTCAGATGCTTTTTCTGCATCTATTGAGAGTATCATTTGGTTCTTGTTCTTTCTTTTATTAATGTATCACATTGATTTGTGGATGTTGAACCAATCTTGCAAGCCAGGAGTAAATCCTACGGGGTCGTGGTGAATAATCCTTTTAATGTACTGTTGCTCCTGTTGGCTAGTATTTTGCTGAGAATTTTTGTATCCATGTTCATCAGGGATATTAGTCTGTGATTCTCTTTTTCTGTTTTTGGAATCAAGGTAATGCTGGCTTCATAAAATGAGTTTGGAAGTTTTCCTTCCATTTCTATTTTTTGGAATAGTTTCAGGAGGCTAGGTATTAATTCTTCTTTAAATGTTTGGTAGAATTCCCCTGGAAGCCTTCTGGCCCTGGGCTCCTATTTGTTAGGAGATTTTTTATTAACAATATGCTTCAGTTTCCTTACTGTTTATTGGTCTGTTCTGGTTTTCTCTTTCTTCCTGGTTCAGTTTTGGTCATTTATACGTCTCTAGGAATGCATCCATTTCTTCCCAATTGTCCAATTTGCTGGTGTGTAGTTGCTGATAATGTGATCTTATAATTGTTTGTATTTCTTTGGTGTTGGTTGTGATCTCTCCTCTTTCATTCATGATTTTATTAATTTGGGTACTTTGTCTTTTCTTTTTGATAAGTCTGGCCAGGGATTTATCACTCTTACTAATTCTTTCAAAGAAAATATGCAGGGAATGATCCTAATCTTTTGGTACCAGTTGAGACCTGATTTGTGACCCAGGATGTGATCTGTTCTGGAGAATGTTCCATGTGCACTAGGGAGGAATGGGTATTCTGTTGCTTTGGATGGAATGTTCTGAATGTATCTGTGATGTCCTTCTGGTCCATTGTGTCATTTAAAGCCTTTATTTGATCTTTTGTTTAGATGATCTGTCCATTTCAGTGGGGGGGATTGTTAAAGTCCCATACTATCATTGTATAATTGTTGATGTGTTTCCTTGATTTTGTTATTAATTGGCTTACATAATTGCTGCTCCTATGTTTGGGGCATAAATATTTAAAATTATTAAATCTTGATGGATAGAACGTTTAAGTATGATATCTCTTAATCTCTTATTATAGTCTTTGGTTTAAAATCTAATTTGTTTTAAGGATTCCCATCCCAGCTTTCTTTTGATGTCTGTTAGCATGGTAAATTGTTTTACACCCCCTCTCTTTAAATCTGGAGGTGTCTTTGAGTCTAAAATGAGTTTCTTAGAGACAGCATTAGCGATGGGCCTTTGATTGGGGCATTTAGCCCATTTACATTCAGGGTAACTATCGAAAGATATGCATTTTGTGCCATTGTATTGCCTGTAAGGTGACTGAGACTGTTATTGTCTCTGTTCCATTCTATTCTATATTACTTTTAGGCTCTCTCTTTGCTTTGGTGGACCCCTTTCAATATTTGCTTAGGGCTGGTTTGATGTTCACAAATTCTTTTAGCTTTGTGTGTGTGTGGTTTTTTTGTTTGTTTGGTTTGGTTTGGTTTGTTTTTTTGTCGTGGGAGCTTTTTATCTATCTTTCTATTTCCACTGGCACCCTAGGTGGAAATAGTATTCTTGGCTGCATATTTTTCTTATTTAGTGCTCTGAACATATCATGCCAGTCCTTTCTGGGCCGCCAGGTCTCTGTGGATAGGTCTGCTGCCAATCTAATGTTTTTATTTTTATAGGTTAACAGACCTTTTGTCCCGAGCTGCTTTCAGGATTTTCTCTCTTTCTCTCTCTCTCTCTCTCTTTTTTTAAAGATTTTATTTATTTATTTGACAGAGATCACAGGCAGAGAAGCAGGTAGAGAGAGAGAGGAAGAGAAGCAGGCTCCCTGCTGAGCAGAGAGCCTGATGCAGGGCTCGATTCCAGGACCCTGAGATCATGACCTGAGCTGAAGGCAGAGGCTTTAATCCACTGAGCCACCCAGGCACCCCAGGATTTTCTCTTTTTCACTGAGACTTTTAAGTTTTACTATTAAATGATGGGGTTGACCTATTTTTAATAATTTTGAGGGGATTTTGATGCCTGTTTCCTTCCCCAAATTAGGGAAGTTCTTTGCTATAATTTGCTCCAATATACCTTCTGCCCCCTTCTCTCTTCTTCTTTTAGGATCC
This sequence comes from Lutra lutra, assembly GCF_902655055.1. Classification (NCBI taxonomy): domain Eukaryota; kingdom Metazoa; phylum Chordata; class Mammalia; order Carnivora; family Mustelidae; genus Lutra; species Lutra lutra. The sequence goes on along the minus strand of NC_062282.1, from coordinate 71,059,264 downwards.
CATTATTCTAATATTTTGTCTTCTGGTATCACTTATCTCTCAGATTCTCCCCTCGTGATGCAGTAGTTTTTCATCCTCTTTTTCTCAGCTTCTTTATTCTCCATCATTTGGTCTTCTAGATCATTCTCTCTTCTGCCTCATTTATCCTAGCAGTTAGAGCCTCCATTTTTTATTGCACCTCATTAATAGCCTTTTTTATTTTGACTTGGTTAGATTTTACTACTTTTATTTCTCCCGAAAGGGATTCTTTAGTATCGTCTATGCGTTTTTCAGGCCCAGCTAGTATCTTTATAATTGTTATTTTAAACTTTAGTTCCAACATCTTACTAATGTTCATATTGATTAGGTCCCTGGCAGTATCACCTCTTATTCTTTTTTCTGAGGTGAGTTTTTCCATTTTGTTGTCATATCCATAGAAGAAGAGATGAATGAGAGAACAAAATGTTAAAAGGGTAACAATGGCCCCAGAAAAATGTACACTAAACAAATCAGGAGAGATCTGAAACATGGGGGAAAAGAAAGGGAAAAAGAAAAAAAAAAGAATATGATCAGGCCGGTGAATAGAACAGAGCTACACACTAGATTTTGGGTATATTTTGCTCTGTTAGAAGAAACTGTGTTCTAAAATTTTAAAGAAAAACTTATATACATATAAAAATAAGGGTAAATATGATGAAAGGATGGAATATGACTGTAAAGATGAAAATTTAAAAATATTTTAAAAGAAATTGATAGGATCTTGTTGGAAAAAGAAAAAAATTTTTAAAAAAATGTAAAAAAAAAAAAAAGAGAGAATGTTATCATGCAGGAGATTTGAACAAAGCCATACACTAGATTTAGGAATTCAGTGTTTATTTTGGTCATTTAGAAGAAACTGTATTCCAAAACTTTAAAGAAAGAAAAATAATGTATATACAAGTTTTTCATAGACACACACACACACACACACACACACACACACACACACAGTTAAATACAATGAAGGGATAGACTATGTAAAAATTAAAATGAAAAGAAGATTTTTAAAAAGGAATTTATAAGATAAGATGCTGGTTGAACAACTCAAGAAAATAGAAAAAGAGCAAAATAAAGAAAAATTTAAAAATTAACTTTGAAAAAAGAATCATGGGGGAAAAAACCATGAATTCTATGTGCTGTATTCCCCTAGTACTGGAGTTTTGCAGTTCTCATTGACTGGATAGACTTTCTTTTGGCTGGATGTTCTTGATGATCTTCTGGGGGAGGTGCCTCTTACAGTGATCCTCATATATCTTTGTCCCAGGCGGAATTGCACTGCCCTTTCCTGGGGACAGGCTAAGTAATCTGCTAGGGTTTGCTCTTGCAGCTTTTGTTCCATGGAAGCTTTCCGTACAGCTTTGGAGGACGAGAATGAAAATGGCGGCCTCCCAGTTTCTGGCCCCAGAGGAGCCGAAAACTTGGGGCCCATGCCCTTCCGTCAGCATTCAGAGAAAACCAGTCAATCATGCCTCCGGCCACACTCCTTGCTCACCTGGCCTGTGTCTGAGCATTTATTTCTCTGGCACACAACCCCATCTGGAGTTTCCAAACCCAGCAGATTCCTGCAGTGCACTCCCGTGCCACTCCTCCCAGGGCGAAGAAGGGGAATCTCCTGGATCTGCTGCTTGTTGGGTCCCTGCTCAATGAGTAGTGGCCCAGCTGTGCCACAGATCATGGTTTATGGCATCCTCTAGCTGGCAGCCCTCTCCTTGGCTGCAGCTTTGCTCTGATACTTGGGAGCTCTTCCACACTTAGGCACCCCTCATCTTTCTATGACCTGAGGGTCTTGAGACCACACTGTCCCAGCGAGGGTTCCACTCCCTAGCTTAGCCACGGGAGAGACCTCCCTCAGGGGAGCAGACTTCTAAAAGTTCCAATTTTGTGCTCCATTGCTCTATCACTTGCTAGGAGCCGGCTGATGAAGGCTCTCTCCCCCTGCAGTCTGTCTTCCCAAATATCACTTCAGAGTCACTTCTCTGCACATCCTACCTTCCAGAAAATGGTCACTCTTCTGTTTATAAAATTGCTGTTATTCTTTTCTTTGATTTCCTGTTGCGTTGCACATCCTACCTTCCAGAAAATGGTCCCTTTTGTGTTCATAAAATTGCTGCTATTCTTTTCTTTGGTCACCTGTTGCATTTGTAAATGTTCAGAATGGTTTGAGAACTATCTAGCTGAATTCCTGATACTAGACAAAATTTAGGTCTCCTACTCCTCCACCGTCTTGCCCTCTGCCCTCTGGCATTTTGCACTGTTGGTTAGTAATTTTGCTATTAAAAATCATCCCCTGGTGTACTGCTGAAATGCTATCTAATGTTCCAAAGTGCAAGAAAACGATGATGTGCTTTACAGAGAAAAGACATGTGAGCTTCCTTCAGGCATAAGTTATAACACTATTGGCTATGAATTCAGTGTTAATGAATCAGTAGTAAATTATTAAGGTGTCTTTAAACAGAAACCCACATAAAAAAGGGTTATGTATTGAAAGGCTGATAAAAATGTTGATGAGAGACTTGATAGGAATTCGACCATGTATTTTCCTTAGGAACAGTATTTCATTGCTCACTGCTTCTTTGTTTGCCTCAGCTTTATAGGACATTACTGCAAATAATGAGGATCCATCATACTTAATTTTAAAATTAACTTATTAAAAGTTAGCAATTAGACAATTATCAAAGTATGTATTTATCTGATACCAGATGATTAATGATTTTGGGGTAGTTGAGAAGAGGAAGGAAATGATTCACATGCATGCAGAAGCCATGAAATGTAGAGAAACAGGAACCATGTTTAGTTTGGAGCCACAAAGATGAGTTTCTTGTATTCTCCCTATGACTTTTGTGCATATCAAAGAAAACTAAATCAGGTCCACAGTTCCCTTCCAGTTAAAGGAGTCTTTCTTTAGGATCAGTCAGGAAAAAAAAAGGGTCATATGACTAAAAATTCATGCTTACCACTGAAAATTAGGGAATAATCATTAGGGGAGAAGAAAGCCCTATTAATTCTAGATTGCCGATGACAACATAGAGTTGTATATAATGAGAAGCACTATTGCATAATTAATTTCCTTGCCTTCTTTACATTTGATATACCCTGAGGTCATAGTACTTAGCCTTAAACACCAAAACTCTAGAACTAATGATTTCAGTGGACCACTATACTAATGTTAGTGAACTGGTTCTGACCTATGACACATGGACTTGTAGTAGTCACAAATATGCTTAAGAAACTCATGGAGAACAAATTGATCATCTCATTCACTCATGTATATAGTGTTTCTTGTAATTATAAAGTATATTTACATGGTTAAGAAACAAAACATGGGGGCACCTGGGTGGCTCAGTGGGTTAAGCCTCTGCCTTCGGCTCAGGTCATGATCTCAGGGTCCTGGGATCGAGCCCCGCATCGGGCTCTCTGCTCAGCGGGGAGCCTGCCTCCCCCTCTCTCTGCCTGCCTCTCTGCCTACTTATGATCCTTGTCTGTCAAATAAATAAATAAAATCTTTAAAAAAAAAAAAAAAGAAAAAAGAAAAGAAACAAAACATGCCCAGAAATCTAGTAATGAAGAAGAAATGGAACTCTGTCCTATCTCTCCCATCCTCATTCTTACTTCCCAAGAACATTATTTTTTTTTTTTAAGATTTTATTTATTTGACAGACAGAGATCACAAGTAGGCAGCGAGACAGGCAGAGAGAGAGGGAAGCAGGCTCCCTGCTTAGCAGAGAGCCCGATGCAGGGCTCCAGCCCAGGACCCTGAGATCATGACCCAAGCCGAAGGCAGAGGCTCGACCCACTGAGCCACCCAGGTGCCCCCCAAGAACATTATTTTTAACTGTTACCTATTCTGTTATTTACCTCCACATTATTAAGCAATATACTTAATGCAGTTATTTCTTGATTTATCAGTCTTGGAGCATATTTATTTCCTGCCATGACTTTATACTTGCCCATTGGTTATTAAGCTTCAGTATAGCTCTAGCACTAGCTTGTCTTTCAGTTCTGGTAAATTTTCTACTTTCTTATCTATTTTCCTCTGTCTTCTCTCTCTTGAGTTTATTTTGTTAGTAAAAAACATGTTCTTTCATGTTTCCCTTTTTCTGAATGTATTATTTATTATTTCCTCTATGAGTCCTTTTGTGTGAGTGAGAGAGTGTGTGTGTGTGTGTGTGTGTGTGTGTGTGTTTCCGTTTTTCTGTTTGTGTTCCTCTCTCCTTGGAGGCTTTTCCCTTGTTTTTTTTTTTTTTTTTTAAAGATTTTATTTATTTATTTGTCATAGAGAGAGAAGCGAGAGTGAGCACAGGCAGACAGAGTGGCAGGCAGAGGCAGAAGCAGGCTCGCTGCCAAGCAAGGAGCCCGATGTGGGACTCGATCCCAGGACGCTGGGATCATGACCTGAGCCGAAGGCAGCTGCTTAACCAACTGAGCCACCCAGGCGTCCCATTTCCCTTGTATTAATATTGTGGTTGCCCATCTGTAGTTGAGAGCAAAGTACTAAAATACGAGTTGGGAGTTCTGTGCATGATTAGGTACAAACTGAAGAACTTTAGGGCAGTGTTTCTTAACCTGTTTTCATTATCACTTCATGAAGGGGCATATTTAAGACATTTTCTTCTCCTAATTGCTGTCCCTTCTTCCCATGACATTTTAATGCCACAAGGACTTACTGTGTATGTTTATATATTCTGAAGGATTCAAATATCAGGAAGGTTTGGGCCCTGTTTCTTCTCAGACTAGGCAGTTGCTACATCTGCTCTTCTGTCTATAGTCATTCTTTGGGAAAATAGGTTATAGAAAGGGATCACCAACCATTTACAGACCTTGAATTAATCTCCCATTTTATAGTCCTGAATAACTCCTGTCCTCAACTTAACTTGTGTGTCCTGAGCCTCTTCTTGTGTCAGTGAAGCAGATTAGCTCCTTTATGTACTCATCCATCCCCTTCTTTGAGGACTATAAACCTGTATGTTCATCTACCTTACCACTTCACTTAGCATTCCTCTCATGTTTTGAGTTGCATAATTTTATTAATCTGTAATTTAAATTTTAAATAAGAGTACTCTCCATTTTTTTTTAAGATTTTATTTATTTATTTGACAGATCACAAGTAGGCAGAGAGGCAGGCAGAGAGAGGAGGAAGCAGGCTCCCCGCTGAGCAGAAAGCCCGATGCGGGGTTTGATCCCAGCACCCCGAGATCATGACCTGAGCCGAAGGCAGAGGCTTTAAACCACTGAGCCACCCAGGCGCCCCAAGAGTACTCTCCATTTTTATTTATTACAGTAATTTATCTTTTCAAATCTTTAACGGATGTTCATTTGAGATATCAGAATGGAAAGGAGGTAAACCCTGATGTTTGCTTTTCCATCTTATCTAAACATCCTTAATAGGCTTTAGCATTTAGCATTTTCACATATTCCTAGTTGATATTTGGATCATATTCTTTCTATAAAATACCTTTAACTCTCACCATTCATTTATTTTAAAGTTCTCAGCCATGATATTATGCCCTACCAAGAATTCATTAATGTGACCCTTGTTTATCACTTTTATCAGTTATGTTGTGTTCATACTTGGTCAAGATTCAATACAACTTGTACAGGCAAGAGAATTCTTTCGTCTTTTTGGGATTCTAGGTGTTAGAGAATTATGCTGAAGTAGGTATTCGAGCTTGCAGGAATCTCAGAGAACTTCCTAGAGTTGTACTTTCTAATATAGTAGCCATTAACCACATGTGGATATTTAATTTAAATAAAATTAAATAAAATTTAAAATTCAGTTCATCAGACTGACCGGATTTCATGTTCAGTAACCTTATGTGGCTAGTGGCTGCCGTCTTGGATAGCATAGATACAGAGCATTCCTACCTCTGCCAAAAGTTCTGTCGTATGGCACTGTTATAGAAAGTAGAAAATGCAGCACCATTCTGTATCTTCCAAGAGATAACTAGTTTTTTAAGCCTCAACTTTGTAGGAGTTGCTTAATATAGTGAGTGTGTAGGACTTGGCTGAATAGGTATTAACGTAGGAGGAAAATGATATCTTAGAGATATCCATGAAGCTTTAAGGAGAAAGTGCAAGTCATGGGACTAGCTATTGTCTAAGTAAATGCAAGAGACAGCCAGAAAAGCATCATCATAATTGTTCAATAATGCTCTCTTGTGTTGATTCAAAGAAAAACTTCAGGAGATTGAGAAAAGTCCTTCAGAATTTTACTGAAGTCTCTACATAGGCAACAAAATGCTGCTGATCAACTATTGTTTTGAGTGGGTATATGGATAAGCTATTATCTAATTCAGAATATTTTTCTTTTGTAGGTTGTTGATAATTTGCATTATATTTAAGTATGGCATATACCTTAGGGATGTAGAAGAAGGAAGGGCTTTAGAAATTAGTCCACTCCTGTGCTTTCATTTTACAGGTGGAGGAAACTGATGCTTAAAATAGGGAAGTAATTTATCTGAGGGCACACAGTTGTTGGGGCTAGAGCTAGCACCGGAACCAGCATATTTTGTGTTCATGTGCAGAACATTTCCTGTGGTACTATGCTGGTGACAAAGAAGGAATGACTTGACTCATTGTGTCCTCTTGAAAGCTTTAATAATCCACCTGTGAGGCTTAAACTGGTAACATAAACTTGAAGAGTATGTAATTCTGGGAAGTATGAATTTCATAATGTGTTTTCCTCTTTTTAGAACAACAATTTGTAATCTTTATACAATGCCACGAATTGGAGAACCTGTCTGGCTTACAATGATGTCGGGGACTCCAGAAAAGAACCAGCTTTGCCATCGTTTCATGAAGGAGTTCACTTTTCTAATGGAAAATGCTTCCAAAAATCAGTATGGCTTTCTCTCTTTATAGCTTAGATATTATGTACTATAACTTGATATCTAGATTTTGATCAAACCCAGTTACAAAAGCAAAGTAATTAACTTTTTTGGGAATTATTTCTTACTATTAATAACCAAAATAGAATTAAAAAATGTAAATAAGAGATAGGATATGGATGAAAGCCACAGAAAAAAGTAAAATGAATGAAATGAATGAGAAACAGTAAAAAGATCTTTAATTATGTGTTAAATTAGAATTCCTGACAACTTACAGAACTCTCTGAGGCTTCCCATTTTTTGGTGAATTGCATTCACTTATGCAGTTTCATTCTAGAGAAAATAAGTAAAAAAAAGAAAAAGAAGTGGTGCCAGGATTCCAGTGATACATATTTAATGTGATATTTTATCATACTATTTGCTTGTAACCGTTCATCAAATTCCTAGAATCCAAATGAGTAATTTAGAGGTTTTATTCTTTTTAAATAGACAAAGGTGCTTAATACTTTACTTCGTTTTCCCATTCAGTAGTTTGGAAATGTATAGACCTGTTGCTTAATTAATTTTGCAGATTAAACACTGAAAAGAAACCAGTTTTTCAAGTAAAATGGCATTTTTTGCTTTGTAATTAAGATCAGATACAGCTCTGTGTGAATACTGTTTTTATTTTAAGGATTTTTTTTTTTAATTCCTACCCAACCAAAAACTGCATTTTCATTTTCATCCAGGTGATATGCCTGTCTTTTCTTCTTTCCTCTCCTTTTTTTATGCTGTTTGGCTACATGAGAGTAGGTACTGTCTCTGCTTTATTCTGTTGCTGCGTTTTGTATTAGGTTTAATGAAAGCAGAGTGGAGTCTGATAGGATGTATTTTGTTTTCAGATTCTTGCCAGCACTCATTACTGCAGTTCTGACCAATCATCTTGCCTGGGTTCCAACGGTCATGCCAAATGGACAACCACCTATAAAAATATTTTTAGAAAAACATTCCTCTCAGAGTGTGGACATGTTGGCAAAAACTCATCCATATAACCCACTTTGGGCACAACTAGGTATGTAATCTGAAAACCCTTATTATGCATAACACTTATACTTTTGTGTAGCTGTCTGGAGTTATTTTATAGCAAAAACAAAAATTAAGAAATAAGATGTTCTTTTTTATTCCCCCCATTCTATTTTTTCCCCAATTTTTAAATTTTATTTTATTTTTATTATGTTACCTTACTATACAGCACATTAGTTTTTGATGTAATGTCCCATGATTCACTGTTTGTATATAACACTCAGTGCTCTATGCAGTCCTCCCTCTTTAATACCCCATCACCAGGCTCACCCATCCTCCCAATCCTCTCCCTTCTAAAACCCTCAGTTGTTTCCTGGAGTCTATAGCCTCTCAAGTTTTGTCTCCCCGTCTGACTCCCCACCCCCCATTTTTCCCTTCCTTCTCTTAATGTCCCCTTGACCAGAAAGGACTTCCATTCTTATATTGCCCAGGTCTTTGTGTATGGTGTAAGCAAGTGGTCGAGTTTCATTCTTCTGTATATAGCTTCATTCTTCTGTTTATATATGCAGTTTTCCCAGCACCATTTTTAAAGAGCCTGTCTTTTTCCCACTGGATATTTTTTCCTGCTTCGTTGAAGATTATTTGACCGTAGAGTTGAAGGTCCATATCTGGGCTCTCTACTCTCTGTTCCATTGGTCTATGTGTCTGGTTTTGTGCCAGGACCATACTGTCTTGGTGATCACGGCTTTGTAATATAGCTTGAAATCAGGCAGCATGATGCCCCCAGCCTTGTTTTTATTTATTAACATTTCCATGGCTATTTGGGGTCTTTTCTGGTTCCATACAGATTTTGGGATTCTTTGTTCCATCACTTTGAAAAATGCTGTTGGTATTTTGATTGGATGGTGTAGTATAGATAAAGTATAGATAGTATGTATAGATAGTATAGATAAAGTATAGATTGCTGTGGGTAGCATAGACATTTTAACAATGTTTATTCTTTCAGTCCATGACCATGGAATGTTTTTCCATCTTTTTGTGTCTTGTTCAGCTTTCATGAGTGTTTTGTAGTTCCTAGAAATAGAACCTTTACGTCTTTGGTTAGGTTTATTTCAAGGTATCTTACGGTTTTGGTACTATTGTAAATGGAATTGATTCTGTAATTTCTTTTTCTCCAGTTACATTGTTAGTGTATAAGAAAGCAACTGATTTCTGTTCTTTGATTTTGTATCCTGCTACATTACTTAATTGCTGTATAAGTTCTAGTAATTTGGGGATGGAATCTTTTCGTTTTTGCACATAAAGTATGTCATCTCTGAAGAGAGAGTTTTACTTCTTCTTTGCCAGTGTGAATACCTTTTATTTATTCTTGTTGTCTCATTGCTGCTACTAGTACTTCTAGTACTATGTTGAACAGTAATGGCAAGAGTGGACATTCCTGTCGTGTTCCTGATCTCAATGGAAGGGCTCCCAGCTTTTCCCCACTGAGAATGATATTCACTGTGAGTTTTTCATAAATGGATTTTATGAAACTGAATCCCTATACTCTAAGGTTTTAATCAGGAAAAGGTGCTGTATTTTGTCAGATGTTTTTTCTGCATCAGTTGAGAGAACCATGTGGTTCTTGTCTCTTCTCTTATTTATATGTTCTGCCCCATTGATTGATTTGTGAATGTTGACTCACCCTTGCATCCCAGGGATAAATCTCACCTGGTCATGTTGGATAATTCTTTTAATGCACTTTTGGATTCTGTTAGCTAGTACCTTGTTGAGAATTTTGGCATCCATATTCATCAGGGGTATTGGTTTGAAATTCTCCTTTTTGATGGGGTCTTTGCCTGATTTTGGGATCAAGGTAAAGCTCGCCTCATAGAGCGAGTCTGAAAGTTTTCCTTCTGTTTCTATTTTTTAAACAGCTTCAGGAGAATAGGTATTATTTCTCCTTTGAATGTTTGTAGAATTCCCCAGGGAATCCAAGAGGCCCTGGACTCCTTGTTTTCTGGGAGGTTTTTGATCACTGCTTCAATGTCGTTACTGGTTATGGGTCTATTCAGGTTGTCAGTTTCTTCCTGTTTCAGTCTTGGTAGTTTATAGGTTTCTAGGAATGCATTCATTTCTTCCAGGTTGCTTAATTTATTGTCATATAGTTGTTCATAATAATTTCTGATCATTGTACTTATTTCCTTGGTGTTAGTCGTGCTTTCTCCCCTTTCATTCATAATTTTATTAATTTGGGCCCTTTCTCTTTTCTTTTGAATAAGTCTGGCCAGTAGTTTATCCATCTTATTAATTCAGAGAACCAGCTTCTAGTTTTCTTAATGTGTTCTACTGTATTTCTGATTTCTAATTCATTGATCTCTGTTCTAATCTTAATTATTTTCCTTCTTGTGCATGGGTTAGGTTTAATTTGTTGTTGATTTCCAGATCTTCCAGGTGTAAAGATAATTTGTGTATTCAGGATTTTTCTATTTTTTTTTTGAGTGAGGTTTGGAGTGCTATGTATTTCCCCCTTAAGACTGCCTTTGCCATATCCCATAGGTTTTGGATTGATGTGTCTTCATTCTCTTTGGTTCCCATGAATTGCTTAAGTTCTTTGATTTCCTGATTGACCTAAACATTCTTGAGGAGGATGGTCTTTAGCTTCCAAGTGTTTGAATTTCTTCCAAACTTTTTCTTGTGATTGAGTTCCAGTTTCAAAGCACTGTGGTCGGAGAATATGCAAGCAGTAATCTCAATCTTTTGGTATTGGTTGAGACCTGACTTGTGACCCAGTATGTGGTCTTTCTGAAGAAAGTTCCATGCACGCTCAAGAAGAATGAGTATTCTGTTGTTTTAGGGTGGAATGTTCTGTATATATCTTTGAGGTCCATCTGGTCCAGTGTGTCATTCAAAGCTCTTGTTTCTTTGTTGATTTTCTGCTTAGATGATCTGTTTATTGCTGAGAATGCAGTGTTGAGGTCTCCTACTATGAATGTATTATCAATATGCCTCTTTATTGTGGTTAACAGTTGACTTATGTTGTTGGCTGCTTTCCTGTTGGGGGCATAGATAATTGTAATTGTTTGACCCTTTAAGAATAATACAATGTCCTTCTGTGTCTCTAACTACAGTCTTTAGCTTAAAATCTAATTTGTCTGATATGAGAATTGCTACCTTGGCTTTCTTTTGAGGTCCATTGGCATGAAAGATAGAGTTCTCCATCCCTTCACTTTCAGTCTGGATGTATCTTTAGGTTCAAAATGAGTCTCTTGTAGACCACATATGTACGGGTCCTGTCTTTTTATCTAGTCTGCAACCCTGTGCCATTTTATGGGAGCGTTTAGGCCATTCACGTTGGGAGTGCTTATTGAAAGACAGGATTTTATTGTTACCACGTTGCCTGTGAAGTCCTTGTTTCTATAGATTGTCTCTGTATATTTCTTTCTGTATCTCTCTTGGGGACTTTCTCCTTTTATAGAATCCTCCCTCCCTTTAATGTTTCTTGCAGGGCAGGTTTAGTGGTCCCTATTCTTTTCAGTCTTTGCTGGTCCTGGAAACTCCTCCTCTCTCCATCCTTTCTGAATGATAGCCTTGCTGGATAAGGAATTCTTGGCTGCCTATTCTTCTCATTTTGTACCCTGAATTTGCCTTGCCAGCCCTTTCTGATTTGCAAGGTTTTTGTGAACAGGTCTGACATTAGAGATCTGACTGATGTTTCTCCCTCTGTATTAAGGAATCTCTTCCTGCTAACTGCTCTTAAAATGGTTTCCTTGGTTCTGAGATTTGCGAGTTTTATTATTACACGTCTGGGCATTGGCCTGCTCCTCTTGATCTTGGGGGGTGTTCTCTCTGGACATGAATGCTTGTTTCATTCCCCATATTAGGGACATTCTTGGCTACAGTTTGGTCAGATATATCTCCTGGTCCTCTCTCTCTCTCCATCTCCCCCCCACCCTCTGCCAGGGATCTCAGTAATTCTGACATTGGAATGTTTCATGGCATCATTTATTTCTCTAATTCTGTTTTCATGGATTATAAGCTATTTGTTCCAGGTCTTCTCCTGATCCTCCTTTTTTCTCAGTTTGTCTTCTAGATCACTAATTCGTTCTTCTTCCTCATTTACCCTAACTGTTAGAGTATCTAGATTAGATTGTATCTCATTGATAGCATTTTTAAGTTCTGCCAGATCCACTCTCATTTCTGCCCTTAGCGAATCTATTTTTTGCCATTAATAGTTTTCTCCAGCCTGACTATTTTCTTTATAACTGCTACCCTGAAGTCTATTTCTGACATCTTGCTTAGATCATATAGATTAATAGATCATATCTGTTATATCTCCAGGAGAGGCCATTGCCCCTTGGACTTTTCTTTGTTGGGAGTTTCTCCTCCTAGTCATTCTGTTGAGTAGAGGGGATGTACAACCAAAACTATCAGCCACAGTCCAGGCAGGATGCACCCTCTTGACTGAGGATCCTCTGCCCCTATAGAGATCCAGACGTGTATAGTCTTACATGTCAGGCTGGTTTCATGGGTATTCAGAGTGGTTTGGTAGATTTCTAGCTGAAGTCAGGGGTCTGGTTGAAAAGGAGTTCCCATACTCCTCTGCCATCTTGGTGGAACACATCCTCCATTCTAAAGCACTTCTTCTTTCCTTGTCCTTTTCATGCCTGCTAAATTGTCTGATCTCCATCTTAAGTCTAACATCAATTTCTTCTAGCTACACAACTGCAGTGAGAGCTAGAGAAGCAGGATCATGACTGATTCACTCATAACCTCAGGTTCTTTTTTTTTTTTTTTTTTTTTTTTGTTTAAGATTTTATTTATTTGTCAGAGAGAGAGGAGAGCGAGCGAGCACAGGCAGACAGAATGGCAGGCAGAGGCAGAGGGAGAAGCAGGCTCCCCGCCAAGCAAGGAGCCCGATATGGGACTCGATCCCAGGACGCTGGGATCATGACCTGAGCCGAAGGCAGCGGCCTAACCAACTGAGCCACCCAGGCGTCCCATAACCTCAGGTTCTTTAGGGTGTTTTATGTTATGTACTTTGCCCAGAAAGAGTTAATCATGTTATCTATGATAGCTAGAATAAATTTGGTGAACTGAGAAGCAGTCATTGAGGTTTCTGTTTTCCACTTTTGCTTGTTTTTTTAAATAATTTTGGAAAATGTTTCCCTTAGTGCAAGGCCTTGTTAAATAAATGGGTAACTGGGTAAGAAGGGATAGTTGATGAGTTGACAGTCATTAGGAAGGCATTGTAGCATGGTGCTTAAAAGTGCAGGATATGAGTCAGACCACACGTGAGTCACAGTCTCTTTGTTTATAATTTGAGGATAATAATATATAGGACATACTTCATAAAGTGAAGACAATTAAATTAGAGAGTACCTGTAAAGTACTTAGAACAGTGTCTGGTAAACATGACTGCTGTTGCTCTTGCTCTTACTCTATTGCTATTAGGTCATAGGGGAGGAGTCCAATGAGAACATTTTGATGACTTGATAGAAACCTCTCTTAGGTTGTGCTGAGTGAGCTTGCCAGGGAGGTTGTCATGTAACTTATTCATGTAACTTCCCTCCCCTTCTCTTTCTTTCCTCTCTCTGTCCCTCATTTACTTTCTTCTAATTGAGGAATAATTGACACATACCAAACAAATATATATACACTTTTGTAAGTATTGATATTTATGTTAAAATATGAGTACCTCTGAAACAGTCACCAAAATCAAGATGATGAACTCACTCATTGTTTCCAAAAGTTTCCTCCTGCCCTTTTGTAACCCCTCCTTCCTGTTCTTCCCACTCTCCCTATTGACCTTCCAACCCCTCCCCATACCCAGGCAGCTACTGGTTTGTTTTCTATCACTATAGATTAGTTTGTATTTTCTAGATATAAATGGAATTATACAGTACATGCTTTTTTTTTTGGTCTGACTTTTTTATTCAACATAATTATTTTGAGATTTGCCTGTGTTGTTTGTAGTAATAATCAATGCCTTTATTTTGCTGGGTAGTATGCTATTGTATGGATATTAATTTAGTTTTTTTCAAATCAAGTAATTCAGTGATATTTTATTTATTTGGACATTTCAAATTTATTTTCAATTCTACAATCGTTTATTTAGTGCATAACATATATAAGGCACTATGCAAACAGCATTGGAGCATATAAAGATGAAATGCAGTTCTTGGCCTTAAGAAGTGAACAGTTTAAGGTGTTTGGGTGACTCAGTTAGTTAAGTGACGGCCTTTGGCCCAGGTCATGTTACTGGAGTCCCAGGATCAAGTCCTGGGTCGGGCATACTACTCAGTGGGAAGTCTGCTTCTCTCTCTGACCCTCCCCACTTCTTTCTCTCTCTCTCTCTCTCATTTTGTGTCTCAAATAAATAAAATCTTAAAAAAAAAAAACTGGACAGTTTAGGGGCTCTTGGGTGGCTCAGTAAGTTACATGTCTGCCTTTGGCTCAGGTCATGATCTCGGGGTCCTGGGATTGAGCCCCTCTTTGGGCTCGCTGCTCAGCGGGGCATCTGCTTCTCCCTCTCCTTCTGCCCCTCTCCCCCACATATGCATGCACGCATGCGCTCTCTCAAATAAATAAGCAAAATTTCAGAAAAAAAAGAAGTGGACAGTTTATTTTACTGAAGGTAATAAATATGAGGACAGTAATGATAAATCAAAGAGGAATTATAAGAGAAACAAAAAGTTCAGTGAAATTTCAGTTAGGGAAGCTTACTTTTGCACAAGGGAGGGTGCTTGGGTGGGAAGTTTTGGACTGGCAGAGAAACAGAGAATAGGGCAAGCAGAAAGCATGTCTAGGGTGTTAAGAGTGCTGAGTTGCTTCAGTGTTCAGTTTAAGTAGTCTGCTTTAAGTGGGACTTAGTGCGAATAATGATGAAAAGGTAACTATAAGAAGATAAACCTGGAAAAGTAAAGTTGAACTGGTCAGGAAATACTCACTTGTCATGTCAAAGCAGTTCAGTTTATTTGGTAATTCGTGAGAAACTTAGGAGTAGTTTCAAACAGTGGCATGATGGCATTAGAGCCAGTGCATTAATCAGAGGAGAAGAATTATCATAATACTGTCTATAGCACATATTTATCTGAGACCTATTTATGTCTGTTCCTTTAAAAAGCATAGGAGTTAGGCTTTAAAGTGTGTATACAGACAACTTGCTAAAATTGAATTAAATTTAAATTAATGACTTTGTATTCTCTATTTTTTTAAAAGATTTTATTTATTTGACAGAAGGAGAGAGAGAGATCACAAGAAGGCAGAGAGGCAGGCAGAGAGAGAGGAAGAAGTAGGCTCCCTGCTGAGTAGAGAGCCTGATGTGGGGCTCGATCTCAGGACCCTCCTGAGCCGAAGGCAGAGAACCCACTGAGTCACCCGGGCGGCCCAGTGTGTTCTCTATTTTTAAGTGTAATTTGGCATCTTCATTTAATTTGAGCTATAGCATAAATATAGAAATTACATAGACAACTCTTAGGTTCCTGTTGCCCTTTTCTTATGTAATGGCTGTTGGCATCTAGTATGGATTCAGAAGTGAAAATGAACCACATGGCTAAAAGTTGCCCTTTCTTTTTCTCTTGGTCAGGATAGGTCTCACTTTTCTTGTTCTTTCTGGTCTTTTCTGAGTACCTACTTCTCTGGGAAATAGAAGGGCTTTTAAAAACATGGGAACTAGTTTGGGGTCCTGGGTAGGGCAACAACAGTTAAGGTTCAGGATGTGATTTAATCAAGAAAGGTTAAGTGTGTGATATGACTACTCTGTTCCACATTTTACTCCCTTTTCTCTCCTCCCTCCCCATCCAGTAGATACTGTGCTTTCTCTTTTTCTGCATTAGGTGCAGTAACAGACTTCTTTTGCTCATAGTTTCTTAGGTAGTACTTCTCCCCCAGTGAAGAGCTCTGCATGAGGCCTGGCACCGAGAATATTCTTGGTCAGTGTGACTTTCATAGTTGACTCTTGGTTGGGTTTCAGAACCATAGGAGCTGCTTAAAGAGGAAATTAGAAAACCCCTCTATTCACCTTCCTCTTTGGTAAATACCATTTATCTCATCCCATGCTCCTGAATAGTCACTTACCTGTTAAAGAACTAAGAGTCAACCTGAACTAGCTCTCATACAGTAAGAGTAGGTATCTGATCATTGGAAATAGCCTGCTTGGC
Organism: Lutra lutra; assembly: GCF_902655055.1. Lineage (NCBI taxonomy): Eukaryota > Metazoa > Chordata > Mammalia > Carnivora > Mustelidae > Lutra > Lutra lutra. The sequence continues at coordinate 71,043,279 of NC_062282.1, read as the reverse complement.
TATATGAGGAGAGGATATGTCCAGTAACTGATTTTTCCATTGCAGGGGACTTGTATGGCGCTATTGGTTCTCCTGTACGATTAGCGAGGACTGTGGTGGTTGGCAAACGACAAGACATGGTCCAGAGGCTGCTTTATTTTCTTACTTATTTTATAAGATGCTCTGAACTTCAAGAAACCCATCTTTTAGAAAATGGAGAAGATGAAGCCATTGTTATGCCAGGCACAGTAATTACCACCACTTTGGAGAAAGGTGAAATAGAAGAATCAGAGTATGTGCTTATCACAGTGCATAGAAACAAAAGCAGTTTGCTCGTTAAAGACCCAGAAGAGACAAGGACTCCTAACTGTAGCTGTAAATATTGCAGTCGTCCATTCCTTGGGCAAAATATAGAGAATGTTTCACAACAAGAGAGCGAAGATATTCAAAACAGCTCGAAGGAGCTGCTAGGAATTTCAGATGAGTGTCGAATGATTTCTCCCTCTGACTGCCAAGAAGAAAGTGCTGTTAATGTTAAACAGTTCAGAGATAAATTAAGAACTTGCCTTGACACTAAGTTAGAGACAGTTGTTTGCACAGGCTCTGCTCCAGTAGACAAATGCGCCTTGTCAAAATCAGGCTTAGAGCCAGCAGAGGAAACATGGCATAATGAGGAATTGCTGGGTTCAGGTAATCACACAGGCAAAGTGTTGAGATCCACAGGAATGGTTGTGGAAAAAAAACCTCCAGATAAGCTTGTGACTGCTGCATTTTCTTGTGAAGCATCACAGACAAAGGTTACCTTCTTGATTGGAGATTCTATGTCCCCTGACTCAGATACTGAACTCAGGAGTCAGGCAGTGGTGGATCAGATTACCAGGCACCACACCAAACCACTGAAGGAAGAAGGAGGGGCTGTTGATCAGGAGCATCCAGAAACTAAACAGATAACTAAGGACCAATCTGGCGAGTCTGATATACCAAACATGGTTTCTGGAGAGACTTGCAAACGTCCCTGTTGGAATCATTCAGATCCAGAAAGCATGAGCTTATTTGATGAATATTTTAATGATGATTCAATTGAAACCAGGACTATTGATGATATTATTGCAGTTAAAACAAGTACAGACAGTAAAGAACACTGCTGTATGTTAGAATTTTCGAAAGGATTGTGTACAAAAAGTAGCAAACAGAAGAGTGAATTTTGTAAATGTGTAGAAACAGTTCACCAGAGTTCATGTAAAACCTGCTTTCCTCAGCAGGACCAAAGAGATACACTCTCCATTCTTGTCCCCCATGGGGATAAAGAGAGTTCAGAGAAAAAAATTGCTGTAGGAACTGAATGGGACATTCCACGAAATGAAAGTTCAGATAGTGCTCTTGGGGATAGTGAAAGTGAAGATACAGCTCATGATATGACTAGACAAGTAAGCAGTTACTATGGAGGAGAGCAAGAAGATTGGGCAGAAGAAGATGAGATACCTTTTCCTGGGTAAGTAGGAAGTTTTAACCTATAATAGACCCTATGTAAATATGTATCATTCTTCTATTTAGATGAAGGTTGGTGTTAAGTAATATAAAACAAGACATAATTGTCCTGGAGAGATTTTCTTCTATTACCATGTGTTTTAGGGAAAGATTAAAGGCTAAGCCCCATAGTTACCCCAGAAAGGTTATGTGAAGTCATAAAAGCATATTTGTATGTGGGAGATACCTTACTGTTCAGGAGTTTTTAAGTAGCTTAGGAGTGAATTATGCCCCCAAATACGGACCTGCACTGAGCCTGGCAACTAGAGAGAGGTGATCACAGAGAAGGTGGAAAGTGGCTGTTAGAAATAAATTTGGCCAAGACTAAAAGGAAAGCAGGAAATGTATACTGTGGGTCAAGTATAGAAGGAGAAGATTCGTATTTTAGAAATGTTATATTCCATGCTTTGGGTTTGTGATACATTTAACTACTTTGTTTTGGATGATGGTTTTCATTCTCTGATTCTATTAAGAATGTATTATATACACAAAGGACACCATTCTGGATGTCTCTTTTGAACGATTTATACCCAGGTCATTACAGAGTTGTTCATTTACCACCTTTTCTGGATAGGAAGGAGTATTTTGTGGTCTCATTGATCACTCAGGCCAATTTCTACTTAAGGATGATTTTACTCTGAGTATAGTTTGTAGAAAACGATGGTACTAGAAGTGTGGACTAGGAAGAGTCCAAAAAGTTTTTTATTGATAAAATGTTTATTAATAATTGGATATGCCTTGTTTTGGGACCTTTCTTCCAGGTCAAAGTTAATTGAAGTGAGTGCTGTTCAGCCCAACATTGCCAACTTTGGGAGGTCTTTATTGGGTGGCTACTGCTCATCTTATGTGCCTGACTTTGTTCTTCAAGGAATTGGGAATGATGAGAGGCTCCGTCAGTGTCTGATATCCGATTTGTCTCATGCTGTGCAGGTGAGTTACCTTCACTGCTCTTGAATTTACTTAGAATGAACTTTGTTAACCGATAGAACTAGTTTACCTTACATTTTTGGTTATACTTCACTATGTAACACAATCATTGTTCTCTTAATCTGTTACTTTTGCACCTGTGTGTTTGTACCTATCACCATGAGAGCAAGTAGAGAGTTCCAGGAATCTACACAAATAGAAATATGAAATACAGAAAGTATTGGATGTATTCATATATGTTCATCATCAGATCAGTTATGATATCAAGAAAATTACAAATGCTTAAATGTGAATGCGGTTATTTTTTCATTTTCAGATTGTTCATTGCTTATATATACAATTGATTTTTGTATATTGATCTTACATTCTTCTACCTTGCTGAACTCTCTTTCCTTTTTTTTTTTTTTTCAAGATTTATTTCTTTTAAAGAAAGAGGGCGCGTTTAGGGGAGGGACAGAGGGAGAGGGAGACACAGTCTTAAGCAGGCTGTGCGTTGAGTGTGGAGCCTGTCATGGGGCTCAGTCTCATGACCCTGAGATCAGGACCTGAGCCAATACCAGGAGTTAGGTGTTTAACCCACTATACCATTCAGGTGCCCCAACCTTGCTGAACTCTTATTCTTATAGTTTTCTGTGTGGATTCCTTAGGTTTTTCTACATACACGTTCATGTCATTGATGAATAGACATTGTTGCATCTTCCTTTCCAGTCTGGATGCCTTTTGTCTTTCTTGCCTGATTATATGGGCTAGATCCTTCAGTACAGTGTTGCATAGAAGGACTAATAGTGGACATCCTTGTCTTCTAGGAGAAAGTATTGACTCTTTATTATTAAGTATATGTTAGCTGTGGAATTCTTACAGATGCCCTTTATCAAATGGAGAAAGTTTCTTTCTAGTCCTAGTTTCTTTGTTCCCTCCACCTTTAAATCATGAATGGATATGGCATTTTGTCTAATACTTTTTCTGTGCTTATTTGATAATGATCATTCGGTTTTTCTTTCTTAATCTGTTAATGTGAAAGATTACATTAGATGTGGTAGATTTTTTTTCTTTTAAAGATTTTATTTATTTATTTGACAGAGATCACAAGTAGGCAGAGAGGCAGACGGGGGTGGGGAGGGCAGGCTTCCTGCTGAGCAGAGAGCCCAATGCAGGGCTCGATCTCAGGACCCTGGGATCATGACCTAAGCCAGAGGCAGAGGCTTTAACCCATTGAGCAACCCAGGCACCCCGATGTGGTAGATTTTTTTAGACATTAACCAATTTGTATATTCTTAGAGAAAAAAATCCACCTGGTCATGGTATATAGTTCTTTTTATATGTTACTAGATATGATTTGCTAATATTTTAGTATGAATTTTAGAATTGTATTCATGAGGGATATTATGCATTTGTCATAACTTTTATGATGCATTTGTCTAACTTTAATATCAGAATAATACTTGCCTCATAGAATGAGATGGGGTGTGTTCCCTCCTCAATTTTCTGAAAGAGTTTCTGGAAGATTGGTACTGTTTTTTCTCCAAATGTTTAGTCCAGTTCATATGTGAAGTTATTTGGACCTGGGCTTTTTAAAATGAGAATATTTTATATTGCTGATTCAATTTCTTATTCTAGATCTATTCCAAGTTTTCATTTTTTCCTGAGTCAATTTTGGTAATTTTTGTCTTTCTAGGAATTAATTGCATTTAAGTGATTTATTTGTTGGAATAAAATGATTCATAGCATACATTTATAATCTTTTAATTTTTTTGAAAGATTTTATTTATTTGAGAGAGAGAGAGCAAGTGAGAGAGACAGGAACCTGCGAGAGCACAAGTAGCAGGGAGGGCCAGAGGGAGGAAGAGAAGCAGACTCCCCTTGAACAGGGAGCCCAATATGGGGCTCGATCCCAGGACTCCGGGATCATGACCTGAGCCGAAGGCAGACACTTAACTGACTGAGCCACCCAGGCACCGCATTTATAATCTTTTTAATTTCTGTAAGTTCATTGGTTATGTCCTCTCTTTCATCCCTGATTATTGTAATCTGTGCTTTTCCTTTTTTTCTGAAACCTCCTATAAGTGGAATATTCCAAAGAATATTCATGGCTTCGTTAATAGTTGTTTTTGTCCCATATGCATCAAAGATGAGTAGGCTGTGGCCAATGGGACAAATAGGCTTGCTTTTTTAAATTAGGTTTTATTGGAACATGACTACACCCATTTATTTACTTTGCAATTGTTTTCCTGCTTCAGGAGCAGAGCTAAGTCACTGACAGAGACTTCATAGCCTCTAGAGCCTAAATTTTCTCTCTGTGGCTCTTTTTTTTTTTTTTTTAAAGATTTTATTTATTTATTTGACAGATGGAGATCACAAGTAGGCAGAGGGGCAGGCAGAGAGAGAGGGGGAAGCAGGCTCCCTGCTGAGTAGAGAGCCTGATGCGGGGCTCGATCCCAGGACCCCGAGATCATGACCTGAGCCGAAGGCAGAGGCTTTAACCCACTGAGCCACCCAGGCGCCCCAGGAAAACAACTTTCATTTTCACTGATTTTCTCCATTTTTTTTTGGTCTTTTTTTTTTTTCTCATTAATTTCTATCCTCATCTTTATTATTTCTTCCCTTCTGTTTGCTGTGGATGTAGTTTTTTTTGTTGTTAAGGTGGAAGATTAGGTTATTAATTTGAAGTATTTTTTCTTTTCACATATAGGATTTAATTCTAAATTGTCCCCTAAGCACTGCTTTAACTGAAGCTCATAAATTTTAATCTTTTGTTTTCACTTTTATTCTCTTCAAAATATTTCCTTATTTTTCCTTGCCATTTCTTTGATGCATGGGTTATGTAAAAGTATGTTTTTGATCTCCAGATATTTGTGGAATTCTTCGATTTCCTTTTCTTGATTTCTAAATTAGTTCCATTGTGGTCAGAGAACAGACTTTGTATGATTTTAGTCCTTTTAAATCTAGTGAGTCTTGCTTTATGGCCCAGCATGTGGTGTATCCTAGAGAATAGTTGAAAAAAACAGTTGCCTTTTGGGACACCTAGGTGGCTCAGTCAAAGTGTCTGCCTTCAGCTCAAGTCATGATCTCAGGGTCCTGGGATCGAACTCCACATCGGGCTCACTGCCAAGCAGGGAGCCTGCTTCTTCCTCTCCCTTTGCGCGCCACTCCACCTGCTTGTGCTCTCTCTCTCTGTCAAATAAATAAATGAAATCTTTAAAAAAAAAATAGTCGCCTGTTGTTGGGCAAGGAATGTACTCTAGATGTCAGGTCAAGTTGGTTGATAGCCTTTAGGTTTCCCCTTTCTTGCTGATTTTTCCACAATCTTGCTGATTTTTCTGTGTAGTTACTGCATCATTTATTGAGCATGGAGTATTGAAGTCTCCAGCTTTTGTTGAATTTTCTCTTTCTTCAATTTCCATGTGTCATTCTAATAATTTTTAAAGCAAAATCTTCTCCTTTCCCCCTGTGAAAACATTAAAAAGGAATGGAGAGAGCCAACTAGGAAATCATAGGTGAGAAAATACGGCTCATTGAGGAAGCATTCCCTTAATTATTAGCCAGAAGTTTTTTTTTTTTTTTTTTTTTTTTTTTTTAAGATTTGTATGTATTAATTTATTTGAGAGAGAGCATGAGAGGGAGAAGCAGACACCCTGCTGAGCAGGGAGCCCAATGCAGGACTCAGTCCCAGGACTGTGGGAGAGTCACTTAACCAACTGAGCCAAAGGCAGAGTCGCTTAACCAACTGAGCCACCTGGGTGCCCACGAGAAAGGTTTAAATGCCCTATGTTTGTGGTAAATTATCTTAAGTTGTTAAGTTTGGTGTTTTATTGTATAGTTGGGAAATTCAGAAAAATCTAGATTAAAAACAGACTTTGGAAGGAAAGTTACCAAAACTCATGTTCTATTTTATATTTAAAAGCCATCTTGCTTAACTCTTTAACACCAGTTAGATAAATACTTACTGATATACTGTGTTCTGAACATGGTGCTGATAGTCCAAGGGATATATAGATGAAAAAGAAATAGCTTCTGATCAAAAGTTATTTACTTAGTAATGGAGGAAGTAAGGGACGTATGTATATGAGTAAGTGTAGTACAACATGTTAAAAAAAATGCCTGAGGAAGATATTAGTAAGTAATTTAATGCTTCACAGGAAAAAATTTGTATCAGTTAATGGTATTCTTCAGAGTGTAACAACCTTTTCTGTTGTTGTTTTTTTTCAGTTCTGTCCTCCCATTGTCTGACAGAGTACTCAGTATTTGTTGAAATACTTGGTTAGGAAATCTGATGTGGGTCCTTGTAATGCTCTTTGTGTCCTCTTGTCTTTCTTTCTGTTTGATATCAGTCATTCATTTTATTCATTTTTCTCTCCATCTATACCCATTAGCACACACTGTGCTTTTTTTTTTTTTTAAAGATTTTATTTATTTATTTGACAGAGATCACAAGTAGGCAGAGAGAAAGGGGGAAGCAGGCTCCCTGCTGAGCAGAGAGCCCAATGTGGGGCTCAATCCCCAGGACCCTGAGACCATGATCTGAGCTGAAGGCAGAGGCTTAACCCTCTGAGCCACCCAGGCACCCTCACACTCCCCCACACTGTGTTCTTCGATGTTGCTTCTGGAAGCCTGGAATTGGAAGGGGTGGCTGTTTCCTACTGAAGACAGAACATTTCAGTTTAAAGAGTTTTTAACCTTTGGAATAGGAGGAATAGTAACAATAATAAAAAGCATTTGGTTTTTATTATAGCCTTAATGTGTGCCAAGTACATAAATGTAATACTTAATTTTATGGCACTTATTACTATCATTTCTATATTTCAGATATACCACAGAGAGGTGTTTGAAGTTATATTAGATAGGGGATGGCAGAGCTAGAAACCAAGGCTGATCTGTCTGTTCTTTATCAATGCTCTTTAGCTTTAGTATATACAGAACACTGTCTCTAAAACAGATGAACAAAAGTAAATGTAAATATAATAGCAAAATTGGCATTAACAAAGCTTGCAAGATTTTCATATTAGTAGTCCTCCTTCTGTTGCCCTTGGAATCATTCCACTATGGTAAAAAGTAAGAGCTTTCTGTCTTCTGCCCTCTGTTTTTCTAACTGCATTTCTAGTCTTTCCCTCTTAAATTTTCATAAGATATTTTACTGTCAAAGCAGATCACAGAAAATTTTGAAGAAGTGAAAACTAAAATATCAAACTTAACACTAACAGGTTGGGTTTTTTATCATGCATTTTTCTCTGTTCATGTAAAAAGTTTATATTTAATGGTTTTAATTATTGTGTGCTCATAATTTATCACCATCACATCTAACATGAGAACTATTTTTTATGTGCCTACATGGAAAACCCCACAGGAGCCTCTCAATAGATAATTCATGAGGATAGTACTTCAAAAAAATACAATCTTATTCTTTTGAACTGTATTAGTATTTTTTTTCTTTTCTCCTCAGTTTCTAAGAAAGTAGCATTTTTCTTATTACCAAATTAAATATATATTTACTGTATAAAAGATTGAAATGTGTAGAAAGCTAAACACAAGTTTTCCCAACTCTACTATTTAGCCATCCTTTTTAAAAATTACTTAATAAATTAATTTTACTATTATGTTCAATCACTCAGCATATAGTAAATTATTTAGTTTTTGATGTTAGCCATTCTTAATATAAAAACCTCTTCTAGACATTATGTAGTATGTGGCATCTGATGAAACCCAGACTTGGCCACTTCCTATCTGCATATCTTAAGACAAGATATTTAATTTTATAGAACCTCAGTTTCCTTGACTGTAATGAAAGTGATACTAATGTTTATATACCAGATTTATGCTATGTGGTGTTTTGTATATATTAGGTATTCTCTGTCTTACATCTTCTTGTCATCGTTATTCTGTGTGTGTGTGTATTTATATACATATTTAACTAGGGCTATATATATACACACACACACACACACTTTTTACAGATACACATTTATATATATATATATATATATATATATATATATATATATATACTATATATGTATATAGGGTTTTGATAATTTTTTTCCACAAACTTTGTTTTTACCTAGGTTTGCCATAATTTTCCTGCTGTACAGTAAAACACTAAAATTTACATTTTTATGTATAAATATGTATTTTTATATAGGTTATACATGTATATAAGATGTATGTATGTGTATATATAGCTACCTACTTATATATGGCATTATATTTAATGTTTTGAATTCTGCTTTTATTAACAGTTGATGTAAGAGAATTTCCCCATATTATTAACATATTTTGTAAACATTGTTTCTAATGTTTATTGTAATTCTGTGGTTTTGTCATACGCCTAACTTTTTTTTACCCCAGTTTTATTTTGATATATAATTGACATATAACGTATTAGTTTAAGGAGTATAACATGATTTAATATATGTATATTAAATTACCACAGTAAGTTGAGTTAACAGCCATCACCTCATATAGTTATACATCTTTTTCTTGTGGTGAAAACTTTTTTTTTAAACATTATTTGAGAGAGAGTGTGTGTGCACATGAGCCAGGGGAAGGGCAAAGGGAGAGGAAGAGAGAATCTCCAGCAGACTACCCACTGACTGAAGAGCCCAACATGGGGCTGGATCTCAAGACCCTGAGATCATGATCTGAGCTGAAATCAAGAGTGAGATGTTTGGGGGTGCCTGGGTGGCTCAGTGGTTAAAGCCTCTGCCTTCGGCTCAGGTCATGATCCTAGGGTTCTGGGATCGAGTCCCGCATCAGGCTCTCTGCTCAGCAGGGAGCCTGCCTCCTCTTCCTCTCTCTCTCTGCCTGCCTCTCTGCCTACCTGTGATCTGTCTGTCAAATAAATTAAAAAAAAAAAAAAAAAAAAAGAGTGAGATGTTTGACTGAGCCACCCAGGCATCCCTCTTGTGATGAGAACCTTTAAGATCTATTCCCGATATGATATATAATGAATATATAATACAGTGTTGTTAAGTATGGTCTCCGTGCTGTACATTGCATGTCCAGAACTTACTTGTCTTATAAATGGAAGTTTATACCTTTTCACTAACTTCACCCATTTCTTCCATACTCCCCCCCCCTCGGCTCCCACATCACCCACTTCTCTGTTTCTGTGAGTTTTTTGTTTTGTTTTGTTTTGTTTGTTTTGTTTTTTTAGATTCTAGGTGTGTGAGGTTATACAGTATTTGTCTTTTCTCTGTCTGACTTAGTTCATGTAGTGCAATGCCCTCATGGTCCATTTGTATTGTTGCAAATGGTAGGATTTCCATCTTTCTCAATGCTGAATACTATTCCTCTGTGTGTGTGTGTGTGTGTGTGTGTGTGTGTGTGTTCTTTATCCATTCATTTATTGATGGAAAGTTAGGTGTGTGTGTGTGTCTTGGCTAATGTGAATAATGGTACAGTGAACATGGGAGTGTAGGTACTTCTTTGATAGCCTGTTTTCATGTCTTTGAATATATGTATATCTAGAAGTGGTATTGCTAAAGGATATGGTAGTTCTGTTTTTAATTTTTTGAGGAACCTCCATACTGTTTTCCACAGTGGCTGCACCAATTTATATTCCCACCAACAGTGCACAATACTTGTTATCCTTGTCTTGATAACCACCATTCTGACAGATAGGAGGTCATATCTTATTGTGTTTTAGATTTGCATTTCCCTGAAGATGAGTGATGTTGAGCATCTTTTTATGTACCTGCTGGCCATTTGTATGTCTCCTTTGGAAAAATGCCTATTCAGTTTATCTGCCCATTTTTAAAAATCAAAGATTGTTAGGGTTTTTTTTTCCCCCTTTGCTGTTGAGTTGTGTGATATTAACCTCTTGTCTGATATATGGTTTGCAAATATTTTCTCCCATTCTGTAGGCTGCTTTTTAATTTTGCTGATGGTTTCCTTTGCTGTGCAGCAGCATTTTAGTTTAGTTTGCTTTCATTGTCTTGGCTTTTGGTATCAAATCCAAAAAATCATTGCCAAGACTGATACCAGCAAGCTTACTCCCTATGTTCTACTAGGATTTTTATGCTTTTGGGTCTTATGTTCAAATCTTTAATTTGGTTTTAGTTGAATTGTGTGTAATGGTATACAAATAGTGATCCAGTTTCATTCTTTTGCTTCTGGCTCTCTTGTTTTCCGAGCACCATCTACTAAAGGAGGCTATCCTTTCTCCTTTGTAGTATATTCTTGGCTCCTTTGTCATATGTTAATAGAGCATTATGCATGAGTTTATTTCTGGGTTCTCTGTTCTCTGTTGCTCAACCTTTTCTTCTTTTTACTGTTATTATTAACATTGATACTACTTCTGTGTTTTAAGAATTTAGGTTAATTTCTTTAGGCTAGATTCCCAGAAATGTGGTTATTGGCCGGGTTTTAAGGTTAGGATTATTTTCATGTTCTTGATTTATGTTGGTTAGTTTCTTCTCCAAAAGGCAATGCCAGTTTGAACTATAATTTGCAGTGTCTTTTTTTTTTTTTTTTTTTTTTTCCAGTGTCTTTAAGGCCTGTTCCCTCTGCCACATTGGGGGAATTATTTTTTATTTTGAAAGGCAAGTAAAGAAACTTGATAGTTCTGAAGAGAGTACACTGAAGTTGTACATTTTTAGTTCAAACGTGCAGTTTACAAGGCCATGTTTGAATACTAGCAAGCAACTGAAAAATCAGGTTTTGTTATGGGGTGGAGATTTGGGAGTATGTATGTCCTTGAGAAGAGGTTAGAGAGTTTATGTATTGACATTCTGGAAATACCTGGGGGAGATAAAAGGCTGGTAATGTTGTGGATGAATTTGTATTACAGAAGTCATGTAACTCAGGAAAGAAGGTTTAAGCCAAATAAAAGTATATTTACTGTTTCTCTCTCACATAAATTACTTCCATTTTATGACTGGGAAGTATCTGAAGCTGGATACAAGCTCAGTAAAGATTGTGGAGGAAGCCACTACAAGGTCTTACTTGAGAATATGCTCCCATTTGTTATAGCTTTCTTTTCCAGAAGTTGATGATGAAGAGAAAGACTGGGGTTGTATAAATTGAAAATTTATCACATTAGGACCTTGCATGTGACAGTCCATTGAGTGAAAATAAGCAGTCAGAATGAATGACTGGCACTGCCCCCCCACCCCCCCACCGCCTTTAACAACAACTTATAAAACAATTTTGGCTTGAATTATTTCTGATCATAAGCTTGGTGTTTAGGCCCTTCTCACTTGGGAGACTACAGATTTGGGACCATTTCCTTTTCTTTACCAAAAAGTAGTTTTTATAGGTTTTGGTTAGATAAACCATTTAACAAACAAAAAAGAGAGGCAAAACCGAGAAACACTCTTAACTGTGGAGAACAAACTGGTGGTTACTGGAAGGGAAATGGGTGGAGGTAAACTAGGTGATACAGATTAAGGAAGGCAAGTGTTGTGATTAAAATGATTAGCACCAGGTGTTGCTTGGAAGTGATGAATCACTATATTGTAAACGCAACTAATGTTATACTGTATGTTGATGGACTAGAATGTAAATAAAAACTTGTGGGAAAAAAAAGAAAAAAAATCTTAGCCACATGCCTTTTGATTGAATGGCTATAAAGTTAATTTCTAAAATAGTTTGTAACCTTTAAACAAGGTATATTTTGTAGCTGTTTTCTCATTATCTGTTTAGGCATTTCCTTGTGAGGATAATGGATGTACCCCCTTCATAAATATCATCTCCTAAAGATGCCCCCTGCTTTTGAAGTCTGCCTTTAACAGTTTGTTATTCCATGTTGGTTTTTTTTTTTTTATCATATTTCAGTAATTAAGTTGGCACATTGAGCAATGTTCTATTATTGGTAAGAGGTGAATAAGAATTATTTGAGTACTACTTTATAAAAACAAATACAAAGTTTAGAGTTTCATGGAAAGTTATCACAGTGTATCTTACCAGGCTTTTTCTTTTCCATTCTCTTCTTCGCTGCTTCTCAGTATCATATTTCACTAATTTAGTCACATGCATCTACTTATGTCTCTAAGCCTTCTCATGATATTCTGTCTTACAGAATTGTCCATATTCCTGTCTGATTTTTCACCAGCAGTCCAATCCATACTTAAATGTTATGTCCCTGTGTCACTCTGAAACTCCCACTCACTCAAGAACCCATTATTGCCCTCCTCTGCTATCCCAGCACTTAATACCTGTTTTGTCTATTACACATGTCTTTTTATAGCCAGATGTATTTATTTTTATCTCCCACACTGGACTGCGAGGTCCATTGTCTTTGTTTAGTTAGCATCAAGCCAAAAGCCTTATTCATAGGGGTTGTTCGTTTATTAGGCAAAGGGATATCCTTTGGGCATGCCAAACCTGGTGTTACCAAGAAGCAAATCTACATTCTTTGCTATAAAGTTGTAGTAACAGTACAAGTTTAAAAGGATAAAGGCCATTGGGTTCAAGTATTTCAAATTACAGTTGTTAATCTCAGTTTTATTATGCAGTTCTGTATGGCCACTGGTGAATAAATCCTTAGCTTTCCAAATATAGAAAGATGTTGAAATACTGAGCACTGTAGGTTCTTTCTTCCTGCCTTCCTCCCTTCCTTCCTTCATGCATTCCTTCCACTATCATTTCTTTTTGATAGTGGCGCTTTGTACTTAATTGTCAATTTTGGTCTTTGTGTATAAACCATAAGAAGTCAAGGGCACAGCCACATGTTGTGGGCCTTTTATTTGTGTATGTTAGTTTAAAATATTTTTCATTGTGCCTTAAACTTTCTAATTATAAAAGTGTCATTTGGGTAAATGCTTCTGATAGAAATTCAAACAAAATAAAGATACACAAAGGCAAAAAGACATCCGTATTTGTACTCGTCATATTTCATACTTCTTCACAGAGATCTTCATGATAGAGTCTGATTTGAGTATTTTCATTCTGCTCTCTATACATTTGCGTTTAGATACAGATACTGATTTTATAAAATGTAACTGGGATGGATATAATATATATATGTGGGTGCATCTGTGCACATGTGTCTAGGTGTTTAATGACTTTTTCTTTCTGACTTAACCATATGTCTTGGAGAATCATGTTAGTACCTGGTGATTTGTTTCCTTTTTAATTGCTGTTAGCCATATTGGGGATGTATATTGTGGTAAAACAGAAAAATCCAGGGAACATAAAGCAGCAAGGTGTTTCATGTAATTTAATCAAGCGATAGTCCTTGAGGTGCTCAATCAAATTAATGTCTGACAAGTTGGGATAGTTAGCACAGAACCTTACCTTTGACTTGCTCATGTGAATTCTTTTTGTATCTTTTTAAAAAATATTAATGTTTAAATGTTAAAATGTTTAAATAAAAACTTAAAAAAGAATACAAAGTTCTGGCAATTAATTTCTACAGTGATGCTCTCTTTCTTTCTTTCTTTTTTTTTTTTTAAGATTTATTTATTTGGGGGGAAGAGGGGGTAGAAGGAGACAGAGAATCTCATGCAGACGCCCCGCTGAATAGGGAGCCTGACCCTGGGATCATGACCTGTGTTAGATGCTTACCCAACGCCACCCAGGTGTCCCCAGTGATGATTTCTGTAAGGTTTCTCAGGGTATTTGTTAATTGAGTTAATTCAGTATTCCATTTTCTACTGTCAAGGATTCTTTGGCAGTAACTGTCAGAATTTAATATTCTTTTATTCTGTTTTTAGTATCTCTTTCTTGCCTTATTTTCTTTAACATTTATTTGAAAACCTCATTTGCTTATTGTAAGATGAATTCTTTTTTCCAGCATCCAGTGTTGGATGAACCAATAGCAGAAGCTGTCTGTATTATAGCAGATATGGATAAATGGACTGTGCAAGTGGCCAGTAGCCAGAGACGAATGACAGATAATAAATTGGGAAAGGAAGTATTAGTTTCCAGTCTTGTGTCCAACCTGCTTCATTCCACTCTTCAGCTTTATAAACATAACTTATCTCCAAATTTTGTAAGTATGTATACGGCTTGAATTATTTAGCACTCCGATAGGTGACTGAACTTTATTTAGAATGTGCCTACATTGAATACTGCTATTAGCTTCATCATTGTTTCCTGGAAAAAAAAGATGTTATGGACTCAAGGTTTGTGTTCCTCTAAGATCCCTGTGTTGAAGCCCTAACACCCAGTCTGATGGTATTTGGAGATGGGCCTTTGGGAGGTAATTAGGGTTAGATTAGGTGATGAGGGTGGAGCCCTCATGATGGCATTGGCGAATCTTCTAAGAAGAGGAAGAGAGATTTGTGAGGAAAGAGCCAGAGGCAGTCGTCTGCATACCCAGGTGAGAGCTCTTGCCAGAACTGGAATATACTAGCACCCTGACGTTCACGCTTCTAGCCTCCAAAACTGTGAGAAAGTAATTCTCTATTGTTTAAATCACTGAATTTGTGCCATTTTATAATGGTGGCCCAAGGGGATGTGTACATATCTATATATTGTATGGTTTTGGCAGCTAGAATTTGGTGCCTGACTAGTTTCATGTAAGGTATGGATATGTGGTATCTCTAAGCTTTGCGCAGAATGCCAGTGCTTTCTGGAGCCTCTTTTTCCTGTCAGGACGTTGAAGGAACCCTCTTCATAATACTGAATAACCTCTTACTGAAGACAGCATTTTCATCTTTCAAAGTTCTTCTTTTTTTCTTGTTAGGACAAATAAAATACAGCTTACTTAAAAACTTCTGTAGATAACATAATAAAGGCCACATACGACAAAACCACAGCTAACCTTATTCTTACTGGTGAAATATTAAAAATTTTACCTCTCTGATCATGGACAAGACATGGATGCCCACTTCTACCACTTCTCTCCATCAGAGTATTAGAAAACCCTAGCCAGAGCAGTTAAGCAAGAAAAAGAAATGAAAGGAATCCAAATTAGAAAGGAAGAAGTAAAATTATCTCTGCAGATGACATAATCTTAAATGTAGAAGACCTTAAATTTCAACAGGAAAAAACTGATAGAGCCTGAGGGTTACTGGGGGGTAGGGAAGTAGGGATAGGGTGGTTGGGTTATGGACATTGAGGAGGGTATGTGCTGTGGTGAGTGCTGTGAAGTGTGTAAGCCTGATGATTCACAGATTTGTACCCCTGGGGCAAATAATACATTATATGTTAGCAAAAACAATTAAAAACAAAATTTAAAAAACCTGATAGAGCTAAAAATGAATTCAACAAAATTGCGAGATACAAAATCAGCTTGCAAAGGTAGTTCCTTTTACATAATGCTAGCAATGAACAGACTGATGTGAAGAAAGCACTTAAAATAGCATTAAAAGAATAAATTATTTTGCAATAAATTTTACCATGCACAAAAGACTTACATACTGAAAACTAGATAACATTGCTGAAAGAAATTAAAGAAGCATAAATAAAGGAAAGAAATTTCGTGTTCATAGATTGGAAGACCTACTATTATCAAGATTACAGTACTACCCCAAGTAATCTACTGATTCAAAGCAGTCCTTATAAAAATCGCAATGACATCCTTTTTTTTGAAGAAATAGACTCAACCTAAAATTTGCATGGTCTCTCAAGGGACCTGAAGAGCCAAAACAATCTTAAAAAAGGAAGAAAGATGGAGGACTCACACCTCCCAATTTCAAAACTTAATACAAAGTGAAAGTAATCAAAACTGTGATACTGGCATAAGGACAGACATATAGGCCAGTAGAATATAATAGCCCCAAAATAAGCCCTCACTTAAATGGTCAGTTGGTTTTGGACAAGGGAGCCAAGACAATTCAAATCGGAAAGGAGCCCCTGAAAGAAATCATGCTGAGAAAACTGGATTTCCACATGGAAAAGAATGACGTTAAACCCTTTATGCCATGTATAGAAACGAACTCAAACTTGAATCTGACTTAAATTGAGTGCTTCAACTATCTGTAAAACTGTTCAAAGAACACATTAGGGGATAATCTTTATGGCATTTGATTTGGCAGGGATTTCTTGAATTTTACACCAAAAGCATAGGCAACAAAAGTAAAATACAGAGATACATGGGACTTTGTCAAATCAAAATTTTTGTCCACCAAAGGACACAATCAACAAGTGAAAAGACAACCTGCAGAACAGGAGAAAATATTTGTAAATCATATATGTTCAAAGAAATTGGTATCCAGAATAACAAAGAAAAACTCAATTTAAAAATAGGCAAATAGACATTTCTCTAAAGAAGATGAACCTGTGGTCAATGAGCATATGAAAAGATCTTCAGGAGAGTACATATCGAAACCACAGTGAGATACTCCTTCACACCCATAAGTGTGGCTATGATCAAAAACAACAAGTATTAGCCAAAATGTGGAGAAATTGGAACCTTTGTGCATCGCTGATGGGAATGCAAAATGGTGCGGCCTCTGGGGAAAACACTTAGGCAGTTCCTCAAGAAGTTTAACATTGTATTGCCCTGTGATCCAGCAATTCTACTTCTGGGTTTATACTCAAAACAGTTGAAAGCAGGGACTCAAAAAGATTGTACCATCATGTTTATGGCAGCATTATTTGCAATAGCCAAAAGTTGGAAACATCTCATGTCCATTAACAAATGAATGGATAAACAAAATGTAGTATAATACATAGACTGGAATATTTCAGCCAAGATAATGAATGAAATTCTGATATATTCTGATACAATATGGATGAACCTGGGACACATTACGCTAAGAAGAGTAAATGAAAAGGACAGATATTATAGGATTCTGCTAAAAAAGGTTTCTGGAATAAGCAAATTCATACAGACAGAAAGTAGATAGAGATTACCAAGGGCTTGGGGGAGGAGAGAATGAGGAGTTTTTATGTAATGGGTACAGAGTTAATGTTTGAGATAATGAAAAAAAGTTCTGGAAATGGATAGGGATGATGGTTGCACAACATTGTGACTATACTTTTAATGCCACTGAATTGTATACTTAAAAATGGGTAATATGGGGGGTGCCTGGGTGGCTCAATCAGACATACAACTCTTGATCTCAGCTCAAGTCTTGATCTCAGGGTTGTGAGTTCAAGCCCTGTGCTGGGCTCCATGCATGGAGCCTACTTTAAAAAAAAAGGGGGGGGTGGGTAATACGGTAAATTCACAGATATATGTAAATTATATATACAGTTTATATATATTTGTGTATGTGTATGTGTATAATTTCTATTTTGTTTTTCCAAGAAGAAAGTGGGTTTTTATTAGCACTTTGGTGTTTTTTCTTTAAGTAAGCTCCACGCCTAATGTGAGTCTCAGACTCACAGCCCTAAGATCAGGAGTCCCACACATTACTGACTGAGCCAGCCAGGCGCCTCTATTAGCAGTTTTATTTTATTTTATTTTTCAAGATTTTATTTATTTATTTGACAGTGTTCACAAGTAGGCAGAGAAGCAGTCAAAGAGAGAGGAGGAAGCAGGCTCCCCGCTGAGCAGAGAGCCTGATGCGGGGCTCAATCCCAGGACCCTGGGATCATGACCTCGGTGGAAGGCAGAGGCTTTAACCCACTGAGCCACCCAGGCACCCCCATTAGCAGTTTTAATAGTTGATTTTCATTGGAAAGGAATACTCTGAAGGAATTTAGTGTTTTAATACCTGAAACTCATGTATTTTTCTCAAATGTATAGCATCAATGCAGAATCACCTATTTTATTAAATGGAGCAAGTTAGTTGATAATAAATGAAGTGTGTATGTTTTAGTTTTTAATGTTCTAACTTAGAAACATCTCTCTTCTAGTAAGGACTACTGAGCATTTTCTGTGAGCTATTGCCAACGTTTTTCTTTAACTCTCTGCTGGAGAATGCAGCCTTTCCTGTGTAAATAAATTTGATATGCATCAATTTAGGAGTGTTAAATTTATCAAATTTGGAATAAAAACATTTTTTAAAGTTCTGGAAATGTGTAGTGATAATTTCATGTCTTTTTATGTACTTAATGCTTCTGAATTGTACACTTAAAATGGTTAAAATGGTAAATTTTCATTATGTATAATTTACATTTAAACAAAACAAAAACTCTGTATGATCTAATTCTGATATTAACTAGAAAAAAATTATAATCTTTTAGCTAAAATTTAAAGCAAATGTGCTTTAAAACTGTGCTCCAAATTTTAGTTTATGTGGAATAACTAAACTGAATTGTCATAACCATGATGCCTTGGAAAACCATTACTTCGAAGTAGAAACTATTTTCTTACCTGGTTCTTGTTTTCCCCTTAACTGCAGTGTGTAATGCATCTTGAAGACCGATTGCAGGAGTTATACTTCAAGAGCAGAATGCTGTCTGAGTACCTGAGGGGACAGATGCGTGTTCATGTCAAGGAACTAGGAGTGGTTCTAGGGTATGTTTGTGGCTTTCTCATTGCACTTTCTTTAGGCAAAGAATATTCCCAGAATTGCTTTTTAGAAGTTGGACACTGTTATCAGTTGGGTTGCTCTATACCATATAAAAGCAGATCCCTGGCTTCCGCTGATCTGAAAGACAATGTCCCTTATTCTATTACAGTAAGTTGAGAAACTTGTAATTTACATATGTTGTAAACTCATGCTTCCCAGCATCTGCCCTGTCATCCAAATGAGCTGACTGAAGTAACACCATTCTGTGGGTGGTAGTACATTATCTACATATTATTACTCCTCCATTATTTTTATATTGTGTCTGTCTGCTTTGCAGTTATCCTTGGGAAGAAGACATTTTTCTAAAATGCTAACTGAAGGAGGAACAGGAAATTGGTGGGAAACACTGATTAGCCCTTTTCATTGTCTGTAGACACTAGTCACTTTGCCTATGTTCGTTCTATGGCTACTTGCGTGTGTGCGTGTGTGTGTGAGAATTATTTCCCCAAATCCTAGATGCATAAATTGAAACAAGCTGGAACTTTTTAAAATTGAGCTTTTTAGAAGGGAGAGAGGACCAACATCAAGTAGCAACCGTGTCAGAAACCAAATTAAATTCTTTCATTAATATTACTCCTCATCATCTAGATTGGATATAGATGATTCTGTATGTATCATGCCATCATTTAAAAGAAATTAAACTAGTTTTTAATGTAATATGCATATAACCAAATTTTATAGTGCATTTTGACATAAAATGAAAATTAAGTTGTTAGTGTCTTTTCCCTAACTTCTGATCCTCACCCAAACACAATTAATGGATTGTTTCTTCTTACAGAATTTTTAAATATATAGGATAAAAAGTATAAATTGATTTATTTTCTATATATCATGGTGCTACTTGCCTTTTAATATATCATAAATGTTCATATAAGTACATACTGATTTATCTCCTTACTTTTAATGGTTGTATAGCATTTCATTATATAGTAGAATTTAGATTATTTTCAGGTTTTGTGCTATTATAAATCAATGCTGGAATGAATATAAATCTTTGAAGTTCATAGGATAAATTTTTAGAAGTAGAATTTTTGGTTAAAGGACATGTGTATTAAATTTTTGATGGATATTATTTGTTATTTTGATAGGTAATACTAAAGGTTGTCCAAAAAGTATCAGAATAAATTTTCACTGTCAGCAGAAAGCGCACTCTTCCTACTACTGCTGGCTATTGCCAAACATTTTCATCTTTCTCAAGCAACTAGCTGAAAAAATATGTGATTTTATTCAGATTTATTCTATATGAATAAGTCTACAATAAAGATGTATTTTTAAGAAGCTTCCATTACCAAAAAAGAAGCAGCAGCAGCCCCTATTACTTCTTCTCAGTCCCTTTTTAAAAAAAAGATTTTATTTATTTATTTATGAGAGAGAACGTGCAAAAGAGTAAATGTGTGTGTGTAGTGGGGATAGGGTGGAGGAAGAGGAAGAGAATCTCAAGTGGTCTCCACTTGCCCTAAGTGCAGAGCCCTGTGCAGGGCTCATGACCCTGAAATCATGATCAGAGCCAAAACCAAGAGTTCGTTGGATGCTTTACTGACTGAGCCACCCAGGGACCCCCCAAGTACTTCTGTAAAAACATTTGTATCCAAGACCGTATGGGTGGACACAATTACTCTATTATTAGACTTTATTGTATTTCTTAAGATACTGTGCCTTGCCCTGATGCCTGGTCTATTAGCAGATCAGTGAGATGCTTTCCTGCATCCATGACTTAGTTACTAATAGGGTTTCAGTGGCTTTCTTTTTAAAAAAATCTTTTGTTCTGGTTTTTACATACTGAAGCATTTCTACTTTGTGTTATCATTAGTTCTCTTTTTACCCTTTTCCTATTGGCCAGAGTGGCCTAGGTTCTTGACTGCTGAGATGTGGTATGTAACAGTGATTACTTGTAAGACACATGTGTTGGTTATAGAAACCCTAAACTGAGATTTTTGTTTTATTTCAGGATTGAATCCAGTGATCTTCCTCTTCTGGCTGCTGTAGCAAGCACTCACTCTCCATATGTTGCTCAGATACTTCTTTAATATAAAGGTTGTCAGAATTAACTCTGGTAGAAAGTTAAACAGAAACTAAGGAAGTAGATGCAACATTCATTTATGGCGGTTTTTTTTCCCAGTTAGACTTCGATCTGAATGAGTCAAGTGCCTGGGTATCCTGTGTTGCAGTATACATTGTGTGATCATTGGATTGCTTTTTTCTTTTGGCTGGACTTTGGGGTGGTGGTATACTTTTAAGCAAGTGAAACTAAAATAGCATAAATAATTTTGAGGGAAAGCATTTGAAAAAGCCAAAGTGTAGAAATTTCTAAATAAGTAATAACATCAAGGAATTTCATATGATCACTCCCGTTTTGCCACACTCACAAACAGCAGTGGATGTTTGATGATTCAGTGGCTCAGAAATAATCATTTTACTAGTTTTAATGCCTTATTTCTAAGGTATGGATAGATTACAAAAGCTTATTTGTTCTTTTGTTTTTCAATTCAAAGTAGCTAATTTTGGGGTATTTCTCAGAGTATATTAAACAGCCTGTTAGTTATAATAAATCCAGAATAATGAGTGTAAATGTGTGTATGTTATCCATCCAAGTGTACATACGTATCTATTTTTTAAAACAAAGGTAGAAATACAAGATTGATTGGTAAACATGCCCTTTTTAAAAATAATATTTTCAGCTAGTATCAATTGTAAATAATGTTTGAATGTTACTCTCTGGTGAATTTTCTGTTCACACACCCTAAAATGTAACTAAAGCTGATCTTTTTTTAAGGCTGAGGAATGTAGATTCCCCAAATAAGAATACTACTTTATACCATTTGTTTTGTTTATAAGTATAAGCTAATTCTTATAAATGTTAATATTTACATATTTGCATCTAATTTAATAAATGAAAATTAGGATTAAAAATTACACCAAAGCATTGGGGAAAAGAATACTATTTTCTTTAAAATTGCTCAGGTAGCCAAGGCTTTTGCTTTCAGTATCAGCCCCACAGGAACTGAATATTTGTTTCACTGCTTCATAATATTCAGTTCACACTAATAGAGCTTATTATAAATTCTTAAAATTATTTCTTTCTTCTAACAGCCCCCCCTTCCAAAATCTAATTTTTTTCAAATATTTTCACTTTTCAGTTATTAGTGTTTTTGTATATATTGTTGAGTGTTGCTTATGAGAAAGGCTAATATGGAACCAAACTCTTGTAAGTAATGTAAATAGAAAGATGGGTAGATAAAGTTTTCAATATGCTCTACTACCTCAGTTTACTTGAATACTACGTTATAGTTTATTCTTTACTTATCTGATCAAAGATACTTTTAATGCTAGACGTGAAATTGGTTTCTGCTTTCATGGACTATTTTCATCATAATTAATTGATTAGCTTAAAAAAAAACCCTTGCTTATTCTCTTACTAAGTATAATTACTGTATAATACATTCATTCTTGCTGTTTGAATTTTCAGTAATTAAGGAAAATTTCTGTGGTTTGTTTAGTCTTTGGCCTTGAATTTATAGTGTTGGGTCACATTTTGCCTTGTTCTTTATGTATTCAAGAAATCTCCAACTAGACAAGAAATGGTTGTTTTGATGGAGTGTAAACCTGAAATTGTGCCTGCAATCACTTTTGCTCCTGCATCCTATCAGCTGGTCCCAGCTAGTACCTGAGTCTCCCGTGGATGACTTGCTGCCAAAGAGTATTTATGGATCTCTTTTCTTTGGCTTAATATTCTTATTCCATTAATTATTGAAATTCTTCCCTCTTTTATTGTTTGGAATTCTATAAATCAGTCTCTTTGGCAGAATTCAGAATATAGACAGATTCATAGGTGGGCCATTGTACACTATTTTTTTGTTGTAGTTCAGAATGACATGTAACTATCAGACTATTCGAAGTCCTGTTTGAAATCTCTAATTATCATCTAGGAAATCTAGTCTTCAATAAATGGATTCCCCATCCTTACTGTTCCTTTTAAAACTAAGCTTTGGGGGTGCCTGGGTGGTTCAGTCGGTTAAGCGTCTGCCTTTGACTCAGGTCATGATCCCAGTGTCCTGGGATCGACTCCTGCATTTGGCTCCCTGCTTAGCAGGGAGCCTTCTTCTCCCTATTCCACTTACCCTGCTTGTGCTCTCTCTCTGTCAAATAAATAAATAAAATCTTTAAAAAAAAAAAAAGCAAAAACAAAACTAAGCTTTGCAGGGCACCTGGGTGGTTCAGTCAGTTAAGTGTCTGCCTTCAGCTCTGGTCATGACCCCAGGGACCTACCTGCTTCTGTCCTCCTTACGCGTGCTCTCTCTTGGTGTCTCTCTCTCTCAAATAAATAAAATCTTCAAAAAAAGAAAAGAAAACTAAGCTTTGCTCAGAAGGAAGAGGCCTATAGTTTCTTATAGAATTATTAATCCTTATAGGATTCCTGAGTTTTATAATTCCTAACCCTCTGATTTCTACTACCTTCATCATAGTCTTGTTTTTCCTTACACAAAGCCCAAGGAATGAGCTGCTACTTCTTTAAAGTGTGATCATTATGATGAATGTGAAGAGTTTTGGCCTGTTCAAAATAATTTTTTCGGCTTCCTATGGTACAGACAGATATGTATTACATATTTTAAAAAACCTGTTTGTTTCAACAGGAAAAAAAAAAAACTTGCAACAGGAAATGAAAAAGGGATCTTTTACATTATAGATTTAAAACTAATTTTTCCTTGTATATAAACTAATTGGTTTGATTTGAAATATTCTTGGCTTTTATTAATATGTCTTAATATTGAGTTTGAAAATGTTAAGTGCAATAAACATACTAGCACAGATTTTGTTTTGTTGCAGTTGGCATACACTGGGGATGATCACTTAAAAAAAAAACAATTTTACACAATGCCTACTTCTGGTGGATGTCTTATGAGATTGTTCTGCTTTCTCTAAGTTATTTAGATGGTGAGATATGTAAATGTACATATTTGTCCCTTGTTCTGTATACATTTCTCAAATGTACACCTGTATTATAAATAACCTCCCAGTTCTAGGGGAAATTTGTGCAATAAACACATGTCAGTTTGATGGATGATGTTGGTCTTTATTTCATGTGTAAATAAGGCATATGTAATATGGACTCTGGTGTCCACTAACTTGTATAGTTTTCACAAGTGTGGCAGTTGTAGATATGTGACCTTGTTCATAATGTCCTTCTTTAATCCCATATTTCTTTAATGGTTAGTAGAATCTACTTTCTGAGGTGGTGTGTGAATCAAGTGACATAATGAACGTCAAAAATTTATCTCAATGCATGGGACACCCCACATGCTTAGTAATTCTTGTCTGCTGCTATTACTGGGTAATCTGTCCAGCCTCCCCACTGTGGACTCTAGCTGTTGTGGGGAGAATTTAACATTATATTCTGATGAATGAAAATACAGTCATAAAAAATATACTGGTATAGTGTTCCATTTGTCCTGTTCCTTATGACAAATAGAAAATTCCAACTGCTTTTTTGAAAACAAACTAAAAATATTTAAAACCTAGAAGAAGCCATGTAAACTGGTTAAGAACATTGTATTCTATGCAAATTACCATTGACTTTACAATTAAACCAAAACACTTGGTTTGGGTTCTAATCCTGCTTTGTTCACTGATTTGCATGTGATTCTGAGCAAGTCTGTCCTCTTCATCTTCATTATAGGGTAAGTAAGCTCTTTCATCAGTCCAGAGTGCCAGGTCTGCAGCAGTGATTCATTCCTGAAGAGGCTTTTGAGATGCTACCTTATGTCACTCAGGCCAGTTGATTTGGGCAGACTTAGGTCAGGAGGCAGGATTAGACCAGTGGCTTTTTGTAGTGCCTGTTTTCACATCATTTTATATAAGTATATACATGTGATATATATGTGTGTGTGTGTATCACTCTTATATTTGACTAAAGAAAATAAGTGCACTATTTTATTTTTAAGATTTTATTTATTTGAGAGAGAGAGAGAGAGACCACGAGAAGGGGGAGGGTCAGAGGGAGCAGACTCCCCGCCGAGCAGGGAGCCGGATGTGGGACTCGATCCTGGGACTCCAGGATCATGACCTGAGCCGAAGGCAGTCGCTTAACCTACTGAGCCACCCAGGCACCCCAAGTGCACTATTTTAAAGCAGAGAGGAAATATCAAGTTTTTGAAAAGACTCCATCAGATATTTTAAAGGTTTATAACTGGGTACCTGTGTCAGTAACTGCTGTTCCTGAATACAAATTTAGAGAAATATTGGAACATTTCTGAGAAGCAGAGAGAAATGATTTTGGTAATAAGAATCTGTAACACAGGGGTGCCTGGGTGGCTCAGTGGTTTAAGCATCTGCCTTCAGCTCAGGTCATGATCCCAGGGTCCTGGGATCAAGCCCCGCATTGGGCTCTTTGCTCAGTGGGGAGCCTGCTTCCCTTCCTCTCTCTCTGCCTGCCTCTCTGCCTACTTGTGATCTCTGTCTGTCAAATAAGTAATAAAATCTTTTAAAAAAAAATCTGTAACAGAATTTAATCTGAGATCATACTGTCTTTCCATGAGCATCCATTTTCTCAGACCAGAATAGTTTCCAACTGTATGTGGTGACAAATGTATTAGAAAAGATAATCTCGTATTTGTTTTTGCTAGTGTAGAAAGGAGAGTAGAATGGCACATGAGACCAAACCCAAGGTGAAGGTACAAGGGGAGCTGAGGAACTGTGGCTTTGAGTAGGAAGGACTTAGATAAAAATGCTGAGGTTAGAGAGTGTAGTGCTTCTTATCCTTGTTTTGGAGTGCAGACCATGGACTTTGTTTTAGGTTAAACCTTTGAGACATCCCTAAAAATAAATAAAGAAAGAAAGAAAGAAAGAAAGGAAATATAAGCAGTCCAAAAGAGATTTTTAAAGAATATGTGAAATTCCCATTCATTATGTCAAGAGAACTTTGGTGGTATTAAAGCATATGCTCAGCTTCCACTAACCCCCACTGTGTAGTCTGAGATTTGGTCCCTTGTAATTCCTTTAGAAGGGACTTTGGTCAAAATGTGAGCCTAGACCAATCCCTTCATTAAATTGCAGACAGATCTCTGGGTTAACACTGATGAGACCACAAATCTCTGGGTTAACACTGATTAGACCTCCCACAGATAAATCTATTTACTCTTAAGGAGAGTACTAAGTTGAAGAGGCTTGAGGTCCCTTGTTTTCCAAGTGACTGTTTTAACAAGGGCAGTCCAAATACAGGTCTCTATATTCACCTCAGTGCTCATCTATTCAGATTCTTGGTAAAGACAATGTTACCTAAATTGTCTCAAAGGGACTCACATTGTTGAAATGTGTAAATATAGGGAGATATTTTTTCTCAAGAAACTGTGAGGCCGCTCTTACGTCACACAATTAGTCTAGCAATCACAAGTCCGTATCCTTCATTGTGTGAAAAGGCTTGGAATTAAATTGGGTCAGATTAGTTCAGAACCGGAGTTAAAGTAGTTTTTAAACCTTGTCACATACTAGCAACACCTAGGTAGGGGTGCTTGGGTGGCTCAATCCTTAAGCATCTGCTGTTCGGCTCAGGTCATGATCCCAGGGTCTTAGGATCCAGACAGGCATTGGGCTCACTGCTGGGCTAGAAGCCTGCTTTTCCCCCTTCCACTCCCCCTGCTTGTGTTCCCTCTCTCTCTGTCAAATAAAAATATAAAACAAAACAAAACACGTAGGTAGCTTTTGAGAAATACTAATTCCTAGACCCCACTCTCAGGTTCTGACTTAATGACCATAATTGATGTGGATTTGGGCCAAAACATGCTCCCCCCTGCCCCCTTAAGTAGTGACTGCATTTCCCAGCATATTCCAGATCTCAAGTCTTTACTTCATTCCAGGTTCTATTAAAACCAGTGCTCTTTACTCCCATATTTTTGTTGGTTCGCTATTTTTTGGGAAGATAGGCATTCTGAGCATGTCTGCCTAATTAGGATTTGGTTTTGCATAAAACATTTGCTTAGCCAGGCCTCTTTCTTTGCCATTAGAGAAAAATCAAGTGCACCCCCCCTCTTTTTTTTAAACAGCAAAATCCCTTCTTAATTACTTAGTCCTTAGATACTTCCATTTGTTCATTCAGCAAATACTCATGGAGCACCTGTTAACATGCTGGGCATAAGTCGGTGCCAGCTATATGCAGTAAATAACAAACCTTCTGTGTTCCCCACTGGTGGGGGAGATAGATGAAAATATGGTGTCAGGTTGTGGTAAGAGTGATGAAGAAAAGGTAGGGTAAGGAGTCAAGCCTTTTTTTTTTTTTTTTTTTTTTTTTTTTTTTAAGATTTAACCATGTTTTGTTTTTCCCAGAATTTAATAAACTGCTTGCATTCAGAACCATTATTTTTCCTTTTGGGTACCAGGTAGTACTGGTGAATAATATCCTAGAGGTTGCCTTTTCTCTGAAAATAGCCATTAGAGTTTTCACTGTCTATTCACTTTTTTCAGCATACCAGAGCACAAAATAAAATAGTAAGGACAAGAAAGATTTTGAACATGTGCTTAAGTTTAGGTTGTGTGTAGTTACCATGGACCTTGTTTTTACTACTGCTGTCTTATGATAGAGCTAATAGTTATTTTTATGTAATTTTTTTTTCATGAAACATTAATATACAGAAAAATCAAATATACACTAATGTAACCATAACTTTGGTCAAGAAACAAATTCTAGTAACCTAGAAGCCCCTTCCTCCTTGTGCCTTATCCTGATCATAATACTCTTCCTTAACATTTTTCTAACTACAACCTGATTTTTGTGAACATCATCTCCCTTTTTCTTTATAATTTTATCTGTCCTCTGCATCCCAGAGTGGTACAATTTAATTTTGCTTGTATTTGAGCTCTGTGTTATAATTTTACTTCATATTTTGTTTTGCTGTTTTCCCTTTCAACATTATGGTGGAGGTTCAGCCACTGAATCCAGTGGTTTATTCATCCACTGAACCCAGTGGTTTATTCATCCACTGAATCCAGTGGTTTATTCATCCACTGAATGAATATACCATAATATTCTGTTATGGATGGACATTGGTGTTATTTTTAGTTCCTGGCTAATATGAACAGTGAACATTTTTGCTCATCTTTTCTAGTGTATATGGGTATTCTTCAGGACATATTATCAAGGACTGGACTTGCTGTGAAAGGGTATGTTTCAGCTTTACTAGATTTTTCTACCAAAGCAGTTTCCTAGTTTACACACAACCTGCAGTTTTGTGACAATTCTTGTTGTTCCACATCCTCATGAATACATAAATGTGTTTCTTAAAGTTATTAATGAAAAAAAATAAGGCATTAAAAAAAGTCTTTCTAGGGAATCCTGGGTGGCTCAGTCAGTTAAGCGTCTGCTTTTGGCTCAGGTCATGTTCCCGGAGTGCTGGATGGAGTCCCGAATCGAGCTCCCTGCTCAGCAGAAGTCTGCTTCCTGCTTTGCCCCTGCTGCTCTTTCTCTGACAAATAAATAAAATATTAAAAAAAAAAATAGTTCTTCACAGTAAAGTTCTGCTTCAGAGAAATCACTTTTCAGAGATAAAGTAATAAAAATGTAGGCAACATCTGAAGTACTGCACATGAATTATCTCATGTAATCTTGAGAATCCCAAAGCATTGGGCCCTTTACTATTCCCATTTTACAGATAAGGAAACTTAAGAGATACTATATAATTTCAAATGGTTTAAAGATTTATTTGATAGAGATCACAGGTAGGCAGAGCAACACACTGCGGGGTGGGTGAGGGGGGTGGAGCAGGCTCCCTGCTGAGCAGAGAGCTGGCTGCGGGCTCTTCCCACGATCATCATGACTTGAGCTGAAGGCAGAGGCTTAACCCACTGAGCCATCCAGGCACCCCTCAAATGGTTTAAATAGAAATGGCCTATTATAGACACAAATTGAGATGTTTGCCCTAAAGTCTAAGCTCCTGGTCATCATGCTTTAATTCCTTTCTCCTCTTTAAAATATTTATGTGGCCCTAGAAACTGATCCTTGAAGAATGTAAGGGCTCATTTTTGTGATCCTAGGCAGGTCTTTTTTTTTTTTTTTAAGATTTTATTTATTTGTCAGAGACGGAGGGAGAGCGAGCGAGCGAGCACAGGCAGACAGGCAGGCAGAGGGAAAAGCAGGCTCCCTGCCCAGCAAGGAGCCCGATGTGGGACTCGATCCCAGAACCCCGGGATCATGACCCGAGCCGAAGGCAGCCGCTTAACCAACTGAGCCACCCCGGCGTTCCCCTAGGCAGATCTTTGAGATGTTTATACACACAAAAATGACGAAAATGGGTCATCGCAATTCCTTTTGTAATCTCTCCACAGTTAATTTCCAGAATGGCTGAACCACAACTTTCCTGGTAGGGTTTTTGACCCATATTCAAAAGAGAAATGGGCTAATATGTTGTAAACTTGCAAGTCTGGGCAAGTCCAACGACCAAAAGAAAAAACTATTATTTATATATTTTTTCATTTTGGAAATGACAAAACTGCAGAACTAATGAACAGATTAGTTGAAGGAAGGAGTGGGAGAGAAGTGGTGTATTTATACAAAGTCAATGAGAGGGAACCTTGTGCTGATGGGACTGTTATGGGTTTTGAATATTCAGCTTATCATGGTTGTGATATTGTACTATAGATTTATAAGATGCTGCCATTATGAAAACAGGGTAAAGGGTGCATGGGATTTCTCTGCATTATTTCTTACCAACTGCATGTGACTCTATGGTTATCTCAAAAAGAAAAAAAAAGTATAATTTATATATTTTTTCAA
Source organism: Lutra lutra (assembly GCF_902655055.1). Taxonomy (NCBI): domain Eukaryota; kingdom Metazoa; phylum Chordata; class Mammalia; order Carnivora; family Mustelidae; genus Lutra; species Lutra lutra. The sequence goes on along the minus strand of NC_062282.1, from coordinate 71,013,744 downwards.
AGAAAATCCCATTTTCTTTTTTTTTTAACCCCCAAAGATTTTATTTATTTATTTGACAGAGAGAGATCACAAGCAGGTAGAGAGGCAGGCAGAGAGAGGAAGGAAAGCAGGCTCCCCACCGAGGAGAGAGCAGGATGCGAGGCTCTATCCCAGGACCCTGGGATCATGACCTGAGCCCAAGGCAGAGGCTTTAACCCACTGAGCCACCCAGGCGCTCCCAAACTTATTAGTATCAGCCATCATTACCAGGTACGAGAAATATGTTGCTGCCTGAATTCTCCTTTACCTTTTCTCTAAAATACAGCAAGTCATTAGAAAACTGGAGAGCGTAATAATCATTAATCACTTTTAATTACTGAGTGAGCTATGCAAACTGCCGTGAGAAATACTAAGATGAACCTAGATGTATACAGACTTAAGAAAGCTTAAAATTCAGTAAAAAAGAACATGCCTATGTCTACAAAGTAAGGAACTTTGAGACCAGTGCAGCCCATCAGCGCGCCAAAGGGAGAGAAGTGAAAAAAACGGTTCTACAACGAATGGACTCTGGAATTCCCCGTTTTCTCACAGTGAAAACTTAATTTGCAGGTGCCTGGCTATCCTGAAGAATGGTCTTTTTTTTCTTACCAAGAGACCAGTAAATAAGTGGAAGTTGGCTTTATTCGCTCTGTTGGGAAACAGGCTAGTATGTAAAATGCAGTGCGAAATTGGTCACTCGAGTCCAGGCGGCCCTAAATCCTTCGCGAATCAGCACTAACAGGGAGCTGGCCACAGGACCGGCGCCCAATCCCTGTTCAAGGCCACGAGACTTTAATTGCTGTGCCCCAATCTCAGTACGTCCGTAATGGACAGGGCAAGTACTTTCTGACGGTCTCCTTCCACAGGAGATTTATTAAAAGAAACGCACCGAAGAGAGTGAACTTCCCCGTTCGCGGAACGGTAGCGACGATTTCTGCACTTTCTCCAAGGGAGGGGTGCCGGCGTTGCAGAATAAGAGTTTGGCCCCAGGCTTGGCCACACCCTGAGTTTCCGGATTAGGGCACAAACAGAACCCTCCCCCCACAACGCTAACCCTTACCGTCCAGCCCCAACAAGCTATTTTTGCTCAGTCCCCTACAGTGCGCTTCCGGTCCCTGCACCGGAAGTTGGAACAGCTGAAACCGCAAATCCGAGGCGGGTCCCGTGACTGGTTCAGGTAAGATCTCGCGAAGTGTCTTCAAATCTCACGAAGAAGGGTCGGAAGAGGTCTAACTGCACCGCCCGAGTTTTTACGTCACCGCGGAGACACGCCCTTGGGCGCTCGTTTGCGTGCTCGCCCTTCTGCGCATGCGCACTCGCCCTCCTTCCGCCCCCGTGCGGGCTTCCCTCTGGCCAGTCGCGCGTGGGCTGAGGCCCTGGGCGGGCGTTGCGAAGGCTTGTTTGTTTGAACGCTGACCCCGGGGCGGTCCGGAGTTCTCTACCTCGGGGGTGGAGGGTGCAGACCCCCTACCTAAGGTGAATGTACTGTCTCGTGGACTGCTAAGGGCAGGTTGGGGAGCACGGGGGCGGGGGCCGCGGCCATGAACTCACCCGTGGACCCCGGCGCTAGGCAGGCGCTGAGGAAGAAGCCTCCCGAGCGGACCCCTGAGGTAAGACTGTCGGACGCTAGCGCGAGTCCGGCTGTCCAACGGACAGCATCTTCCTGTCGGTCCGAAACCTGTGGCGACTGTCCCCTTGCTAGTGACTCGCACCTGCTGCCGGTTTATGTGTTCTCTGTGTCCCTTTCTCTCACCCCCCCTCTCACCCAGGCCCTTCTCGCCGGGGTGATGACCGCCTTTCCTGCTCGAGGTGCAGTCTTCCCGCATACCCGTCTTTGCCGGTAACTTCCTAGTGTTTTTGATAAGAAGATAACAAAACAAAATCCTATTTTCTCAGGGCAAAATGTGGGTCTCGGAGTGAGAGTGTCCCTAGGTTGATAGAAAAACAGAGTAGAAATTGTTAGTAATCATATTATGAAAAAGTAGCTTTTCTTTAAATGTCTTTGAAGTTGCCTGGAAAGAAAGTTTTCAAAATCAGCTTAAGACTTTGCATCCAGTCAGATGAATTCTGGTGGTGGGTGATGCATATTTAAAGATCGGTTCTGGTGGTACTTTCTGTCAGCGGGAAATTCTTCAGTATTTTGTGCGTGAATCCAAAATTTGCTCTATTGGGTTAGCATCAGTGGCATCAGCTTAAATGATTTTCATTTAATCTCAAGGCTAATTTTCAGTCACGGAACAGACACCTTGTTAACTTTGCATAGCCCTATAGAGTGCTTAGATTTGGGGGGAGGTTTTCCTTGATTTGGGGTAGTTTCTGTAATAAGTGGTATATTTCTTAAACCAAAAAGCAATAACTGACAAGACGGTGAAGGGATTGTTAGATTGTCGTGTATATGGTTGCAACACATGAAATTAAATGTTTTGGTTAATGCTTAAGCCACTTTTGAGGTTTTTTTCAGATTTATAGTGCTTTGCATAGTGGATCTCATTAACTTGGGGCTGACCTTTTGTGATATGACATTAGTCAAGGCGTAACTGTGGTTAAACAAAGTCAACTTTGTTTTGGGGATCCTGAACTTTAAATGGAAACAAGGCAAATTCTGCCACTTTCCAGAGTCCTCATTTTGAGACCTACATTTTTTATCCCATGTGTTTTAATTTCCCTGTGATGATTCTTAATGTCATTGTGAGCTAATTGAAAGTCTTCACCTTCACAGGTGAATCTGCTGTAGTTTTTATAGAATTAGAAACTATTACCCAAGTCTTGCAATCTGTAATGTAGGTTTTACTTTTAAATATTTATGATAGATTCACAGTTTAATAGGAAAATCTTATTTCCCTTTAATAGCATAATTAGCCACTTCGGAATGGCCCATTTTTGAGACTTAGTAGATATACCTCCTTTGTTTCTTGTTTCTTTCTTTTTGGTTTTAGAAGACTTTCTAAACTATTAAGAAAATTATGTCGGCAGATGTGTGCCGCGTTAAGTACTCATCTTGTTTTACTGGAACAGCAGCATTGTTTAAGGGAATGCTGACCAGCTGCCCACAATACAGTTTAGAGTGCTGAGATCTAGCAGCATAACATGGTAACTGATTTATTGGCAGTGGTTTCCAGTGAGTATAGAATTTGTTTGCAGTACCCAAGTATGAGTAAAGAAGTGGTAACCTGAATCAAAGTGCTGATTTATTTGTGAGAATTTCATCAAATTACATTTCTCTTTTCAGACCTTTATTCTTTTAGTGGACTCTTACAATTTTATTATATTTTCATTTAACACTTACTGAAGTCTTACAAATTCAAGGGACTGTTCTGTGCACTGGGATGTATCATTGAACAAAAACAGGCGGGCCCTATTGGTGCTTGGCATTCTAATGGAAGGATCAAGTAAGTTAAATAATGTGATAATGGCTAATTTAAGAAAGAATAAGGGGATTGGAAACAGGGGCAAGGGCTGGGTTGCAACAGTGGTTGAACAGTGTTGTGATTTCTGAGATGACTTTTTTTTTTTTTAAAGATTTTATTTATTTATTTGAGAGAGAGACAGTGAGAGAGAGCATGAGCGAGGAGAAGGTCAGAGGGAGAAGCAGACTCCCCATGGAGTTGGGAGCCCGATGTGGGACTCGATCCCGGGACCCGGGGATCATGACCTGAGCCGAAGGCAGTCGTCCAACCAACTGAGCCACCCAGGCGTCCCCTGAGATGACTTTTGATTGAAGGCTTGATGCATGTGATATAATTAGCTCTGGAGATATATGGGGAAAGCATTTGAAATAGAGGGAATAGTCATGCACTTCCAAGATGAGGGTATGTCTGGTGCATTCAAGGAGTAGCAAGGAGCTGTTAAGTGACTGGAGGAGAGTAAACAAGGGTGAGATTTTTAAGAGATGAAGTCAGAGAGGCAGTAATAGTGTAGGAGGGAGTATATCATTAAGGTCTTTGTAAGTTATTGGAAATTCCTTAACTCTTACTTTGTGTGAAAGGGGGTCATCAGAAGATTTTGAAGCAGAGGAGTGATACTATCCTACTTTACTTTTTAAAAGCGCCAACCTTTAAAAGCGCCCCCTGGTTGCTTGCTGGGTTGAGAATAGACTTTATGGGAGCAAGGGTAAAAAGCAGGCATGTGGGTTGAAGGCTGTCACTTTGAAGTCGGGAAGAGCTGATTGTAACTTAGACTGAAGTGATAATAATGCAGGTGGTAAGAAGTTATCATTTAGGGAAATATTTTGAAGGTTTAGCCAACAGAATTTGGCAATGAATTAACCATGTGCTTTGGGGGAAAGAAAAGTGTCGAGCAGGGTTTGAAGGTTTTTGGCCTGAAAATCAGTGTTGGAGTTATCAAAGAATTTCAGTTGGCATCTTAGTTTCAGCTGGCGTCAAAGAGATGGGGGAAAGCTGCTATGGAGAAGTAGGTTTGGGGAGGGAAAATCAGGAATTCAGTTTTGAACATGTCAAGTTTTGAAATGTCTATTAGAAATGGCGAGTAAGGAGTTGCGTATACAAATTTGTATTTCTGTAGAGAGGGCTGGGCTGGAGATAGAAATTTTATATTCATTCTCTGGTAGGCAGTATTTCAAGTCATGAGACTAGATGAAATTACCAAGGTGGTGTGAGTGTATACAAAGAAGAGAAGAGGACCACAGACAGCCTCATGGCACACTTGATTACTACAGCATCGGGAGAGAAGAGCAGAGACCAGCAAAAGAGAACTAGTGGGAGCAAACCGTGCAAGGAAAAGAAAAGCCAAATGAATTAAGCGTGTAATAGAAGAGGATAAAATACATTCAACTTATTTTTTATTGAATGCTTAGTGGATGTGAAGCATTATCAAAAAATAGGCAAATAGGTTAAGAATCACTGTCTTATAATCTTGTAATGAGATATTTGCATTGTATAATGAGTATAGAAGTTTTCTCTGTGTTTCTGGGACAAAACTAAGAGTCCCTTTATTTTGAACCATCTGTTGCTCTTACGTGAAACTGTCATCTCAAACTTAATCTGATTGAGCCAGACATGGAAATGTGTTGTACAGTATACAACTTAGAACTATGTTCTAACACGGTTTTTACGTTCTGGCTATTTCTCCGACTTCATATTTCCAGCTTCACAGCCCATTGTCTTTTCTGAGCTAGTTCTCTGATTACCTTTTCCACTTCGCAAAGATTTTTTTTAAGTGGAATATTTTAGACTTAAGTACTCTGTGAAGCTCTTTATCAGTGAAAGCTGTTAAGGTACTCGTTTTGAGTTCTTCTAGCCAAATTAAAGATATTACAGTCAAAATTAAGGTCTTGAATTTGGCCCTTCCTCAGCTCAGTCCACATGCAGCACCATTCTTTGTCGATAACCTCTCTTTTTACCTCAGAGTGAGCTACTTACCTCTCTTAGGGTTCATTTCCATAGGTATTTAATGTCATGCTTTGCATGTACTAAATAATGAATAAATGTGTAAAAACAAAATTTAGAATTCATTTTGTATGGTTCCTCCTGTTAAAATATAATAGTTTCTATTGATGGAACTGTTGATTTTGTACCTCCTGGGAGGCCTTATTCAGCAACTTGGCTTCACTTAATATTTATAGACTGACACTTGGTCCTTCTTACCCACCTTTCATGTGCTTTTGATCCATATATCAATTAAATTGTCCTCCAGGTTCTTTAATCACTAGTCCTAAATTGAAGCCTCAAAAAACAGCATATTTTGTTGCTCAGGCTAATTCATGTTCCGACTCTGGATTCTCCCTGATAATCTTCTCTCTGTCCAACTGACCACTAAATTTTTATGTCCTGAATCTCTGTCTACCTTTTTTTCCTGTGCTCTGCTACCCTAGTTCATGCCCTTATATCGTTTTGACTTTTGTACTTGAGTCATTTTATTTATTTTATACATCTCACCATTTTTTACTCTTGATGAGAATTGCCCACTGCCTAGATAAGTTACCGATATAAGTTATCTAAATCATTTTTGTGAGTTAAAAGAGATGCCATTAGTATTTATGTCAAAATAACACGTTAAAGAGGGGCTGTCGGAGGTAAATGAGTTGTATTGTTATCTCACCTATGTAATAACATTAATATGCCCTTTCATTTAATAAATATGTCAGACACAATAAAATACAGTGTTTTTGTGGAAAGAAATTGGGATATGGTCCCTATTCAGTGAGTTAGGAGATAGTCAAGGAACATTAGTAAATGTTAAGGTTATTAGTGGCAAAAGTATGGATGGGATACTTTGGACTGCAAGGGGGAAAAGGAGAAATTTTGATGAGCAGTTAATGGAATCTTAAACATGGTGAATAGTTGTGTGGACGACATCTAGAAGGGAAGTCATTCTGGGCAGAGAGCAAGAAGAGTGAAGGAAAAGTATATGTGTGGAACAAGAAGCCACTTGGTGAGCATGCATTCCCAGCTGGGGTGATACCATCCCCAAAGGAACACACATTATTACTATTTTTTTAGAGATATATTTATTTACTTATTTGAGAGAAAGCATGTGTGCTCATGAAAGGGAAGGAGCAGACTCTGCTCTGATTGGGGAGCCCCACATGACCCCGATATCATGACCTAAGCCAAAAATCAAGAGTTGGAAGCTTAACTGACCAACTGAGCCACCCACGTGCTCTACAAAAATTATTTTTTAGGGGAGTAGTGAAAAAAATCTTAGACATTATTAATGGTTTGTAGCCTTAAAAAACTCAGTTCTGCCTGGTAGAATCTTATTTCTTAGTATTTAATTGAGGGTGGGGCAGGGTTTCAGAAAAAATGTCTAAAAATGCTCTTTGGGAGGGATATGATAATAAACTTTGCAAAATACTGTGTATGGTGTCTGGGGGTTAAATGGATATACTAGCTGGATATACTGGATATACTAACAGGGTTGAATCATTTCAAGGATTTGAACCTGATTTTATGAATAAAGGAGAAACACTGGAAGGTTTAAAGCCTGAAAATAAGGTTAGATTTACAGATTTACTCTGTGGGTGTTGTTGAAGATATATTGGGGAGGAGATGGGGCGGTATAACAAAAGCAGGAAGGCTTATACGTAGGGTAAACATATATTTTCTCTAAACCAGGATACATTTATGAATGAAAGAGAAGATTATTAATGATTATATGAGTATCACAGGAAAACCAGGAGATAGGGTCCTGGTTATAGGAAACAAAGTAGTTCAGGTGTGAGATAAGGCAGTTGCCTGTGGGATAATAAGATAGTGAGGAGCTAGAATTGGCCCAAGTGGTCACTGATTAAAATTGGGAGTATCTGCCTCCCACCAGGCTTTTTCATTAAAGTTTGAAATGGACTATAACACACACACAACAGTGAAGTCCATACATCCTAACTAGATGGTCAGCTTAGTTTTTACAGTTACATTTAGTTATCACTCAAATCGGGGTATGAAATACTATCACCTCTCCAGAAATTCCCCCTTTGCCCTTCCCAATCAGTACCCTTTCCAAGAGGAAAAAAAAATTTTTTTGAAGATTTTTATTTATTTATTTGACAGAGACCACAAGTAGAAAGGCAGGCAGAGAGAGAGAGGAGGAAGCAGGTTGCCCACTGAGTAGAGAGCCTGACGTGGGGCTTGATCCCAGGACCGTGAGATCATGACCTGAGCTGAAGGCAGAGGCTTTAACCCACTGAGCCACCCAGGTGCCCTGAAAAATTTTTTTTAAACCGTAAATGTTTTCTGCCTGCTTTTGAACTTCATTTGAGTGTAATCATACGCTGTATATTCTTTGTAGCAACCAAGAGGACTTGTTTTTTTGTGTTTTACCTCTGGACTGGACTTCGAATCACCCCTCTTGGTGATTTCCTTGATCTCCATCTGCCTATCCTTTTTATCCTAATTCACCCTTTTGGCTACCCTTTTGAATTGTCTGCCCCACTCTGTCCAAACCTACTTTTGAGATAATTGCTTCTCAACTCCAGAAGCTGCATTTAAGGCCAACATACACCCTGCCCTTATGTTCCTCACAAGTTTCAGGTTAAGTCTGGCTTTCTGTCTTTTGCTTGTTGGAAACAGGTTTGGACTGGGTGCAAGCGCAGAGCAGTTTAGATGATTTCTAGATGGTTGATTTGGGTAGCTGCCTGGTTAAGAGTGCATTATTAAGCAGAATTAGGGTGGGAAGAGATTAAATTTTGGAAATGGTTTTAGACTCCATGCAGGGGATGCGGGTAATGATGTTCTCTAAGAAATTACAGCTTCAGGTTAAACCAGGCTGTGGGTCTGAGAGTCTGTATAGCATATGGGTTATACGCGAAGTCATGAGATTGATAGGAATGACAAAGGGAAAAAGCGATATGAGGGTAGGAAAGTCCTTTTGGGTGTTCCACTATTAAAGGGATGGGACAAAGATAAGAAACCTGCAAAAGAGAGTGAAAAGAAATTGTTAAAGAGGTAGGATGAGAATAGAAGAGTGCTGCTACAGGAGGGCATTTCAGAGAGAAATCCCTAATCACTAATGTCAGATACTTTTGAGAGTTCAAGAAGAGGGAAGATTGGGGCGCCTGGGTGGCTCAGTGGGTTAAAGCCTCTGCCTTCGGCTCAGGTCATGATCCCAGGGTCCTGGGATCGAGCCCCACATCGGGCTCTCTGCTCAGCGGGGAGCCCGCTTCCTCCTCTCTCTCTGCCTGCCTCTCTGCCTACTTGTGATTTCTGTCTGTCAAATAAATAAATCTTTAAAAAAAAAAAAAAAGAAGAGGGAAGACTGATAAATTGTTTGGATTAGTCTGTTTGGATTTCACTAGACTAATGAATAAAGATCCTGATTGCGGTGGGTTGAAGAGAGAATAAGACTTAAGAAAGCAAAGGCAACAAGTACTTTTTGTGAATCTGTATGGAGAGGTAAAGTCCTCCATGATCTTCTGCCTGGCACTCTAGCCTCATCATCCCCCACCCCCAAAGATGTGCATTTTAACTATTTAAAATATTGAAACACCTTACTTCTCATTCTAGGCTATCTCTCTTAATGTTGGGAACTTTTTTTTTTAAATGTCTATGCCCACCCTTTGTTTCTTGGGTTAGAACCTTTTGGAATGGAGTGTTAAGCATTAGTACTTATAGAGGGCTTCTTAAGTAGTTCTGATACACAGAGGTGAGAAGCATTGTCCATTGTGTCAAATTCTCCTCTCTCTATGCTTTATACAGGTTGGGAAAATATGGTTATAGCAGTATTTATAGCCTTGGGTTTTGTGCTTGGGCAAGACTACTTCAAACTAATGTAGGCTCCAGCACTGAGACTTTGAATGATCCTGGGCAAGCTGCCTAATATCTCTAAGACCAAATACCATTTTGGGATTATTGTGTGGAATAAATATTTAGCAAGTGCCTGTCATAATAAACACTCAGTAAGTGGTAGCATATTTGTTAGCTTGCCATTTCCTTTGACTGGAAAGCCATCCTCTGACTTGGCAAGTTCAGTCTCCTCACTGACGTGTCATCTCCAGTGCTCACCTGCAAAATTGCAGATTTCCTTACTTTTCCACTTCTTCTCAGTGTTCCTAGGAGACTTCACACCTTCCTTCACCACAGTAATTGCTTGTTATGATTACTTGCATGTTTGTGTATGTGGCTGGAATATGAACTCCTTGAAGACAAGGTATTCTAATGTTCAGTGCATAGTATGCAGTACTTGGAACCCATAGGTATACACATATTTGTAAATGACTTTAAGAAGAAAAGGAAGGTGAAAAATACTGTTTCCCTCCTCTTCTAGTGGTGGTTTCTATTGGTCTAATATTTGAAGTGCTAGGATGAAAAGACTGATGAAGTTTGACAAAAAGGGCCAAATTTGCTATTAATAATACTCTCTAAATAAAATATGAATAAAGTACAGTTGCCGGGGCGCCTGGGTGGCTCAGTGTGTAAAGCCTCTGCCTTCAACTCAGGTCATGATCCCAGGGTTCTGGGATCGAGCCCCACATCGGGCTCTCTGCTCAGCAGGGAACTTGCTTTCCCCTCTCTCTCTCTGCTGCCTCTCTGCCTACTTGTGATCTCTGTCTGTAAAATAAATAAAATCCTTAAAAAAAAAAAAAAGTACAGTTGCCATAGAGACTATTTTACCTGGTAGTTCTTTATAAATAATACAGATAGAAGAAACGTAGTCATACCGTGAAACCGACTCCTTTTTTGTACGATTTTTAAAATACATTTACAGAAAACACATGTGTAGGAGAGACATCTGAGAGAAATGCAGATAAATATCGGTGTTAATTTCTCATGTGATTTTAACCAGATGACTTAAAACTTTTCCTGGGCAAGAATTACATCCTTAGCTAGGTGCTAATATAATTACCTTTTTACAGTCAGAAAAAGGTATTAAAAAATAGCTTATTTTTGTTGTGAAAAGTTGAAGAGGGAGCTAGGACTGTAAGAATGTAAGATGTTTTCTTATAGCCCTTAATCTATTTCAGAATTTAGAATTATCCTTAAATGTAGACTTGTAGAGGTTTTTTCTTAATTGGCGAAAGCACACCATTGTACTTGGAATAATTTTTTAGTGAGTCACTGTGCACATCCCTAAGGGTGGCAGAACAAAGATTCTCTTGTGCTTTTCTACAGCAGATGCACATTCAGAGGGTTTTTGGAAAGTAAAAGAACTTATTTATGCTTGTGGGGCCCTGTGGCCTTCATTTGTAAACTCAACTGGATAGAGAATATAGATCTGGATGGGGCCTTCATTAGACAGAATCTCTTCTAGGCACCTCATTTTACATGTATTAGAGATTTCCACCTTGAGAAGAAAACTGTAGCCATTCAGGAGTTTGGGCACCATAAACTTTTGTTTTAAAGAGAGTGAGGAACTTCCCCGAGAGCATTGGACAAAAGTGAGGAGCAGCCAGGCATGATGAGCTTGACTATGTGACAAAGTCCTCTTCTTTGGAAGAGGTGGAGTGATTATGAGCTCTGTGACATTATGATTATTATTTGACTTGACTCTGGACTTGTTAAACTGAGGTCTTGCTGTAAATAAAAAGTGAACAAGCTGCTTTACTGAGAATATTAGATTATGGAGGCCTAACCGGCCTGTTTGTTTTTTCTCCACTATTAGACACTCTCCACTACTTTCCTATAAACTAAGCCTTTGGCAGCTGGAGGGCTTTAGGCTTTGTCATGTGGCAGAGATAGTGGGGCTTACTGGACAGAACACTTAGTACGTAGCTAAAGTAGTAACACTGCCAGCATGTATTTGTGAACGTATATATAGTACTTCTAGAAATATTGTAGCTGGCGAGGTCAAGAGCTGGTGATAAGAGTTGCATACAGATAAAGGAACTGAACTCATGAGAGGTAAAATATCTTGCTCAGGGTCACATGATTCATCAGTAACTTCCTCAGTCTAGTAGCACCCCACTGCCTTCTCTATAGCAGAACAGTGAACTTTAGGTTATGTTTTAAGCTTTGAACTTTTGTCATCTTTATAGATGCCTAATGCTTTCCTGAATAAATTTGCCTTGTTTTATCTTGCCTGTGCTATATGCAGAACTTAAAGGTGCTATGTAAATTTAATGGAAGGGGTCAATGTAATGGAGGTACAGAATTCTCAAGTTTTATGTAAGATGGAAACAGGTGTGCTTGATATCTGTGTCAGTGATTTCTTACACCATTCTGTTTTATAACTTAAACTTTTGTTTTCAAAGGGTGGTAGTATATTCCATTTTGGGTTTTTAAAAGCATTCAACTAATAGGAAAAGGCTTTTTTTTTTTTTTTTTAACAAAAGAGTTTGTGTCAAAAGTGCCAACTGGGGGGCGCCTGGGTGGCTCAGTGGGTTAAGCCTCTGCCTTTGGCCTAGGTCATGATCTCAGTGTCCTGGGATCGAGCCCCACATCGGGCTCTCTGCTCAGCGGGGAGCCTGCTTTCTCCTCTCTCTCTGCCTGTGTCTCTGCCTACTTGTGATCTCTCTCTTTCTCTCTCCCCATCAAATAAATAAATAAAATCTTTAAAAAAAAAAAAGTGCCAACTGGAGTTTGAAGTATTTATGAGCTGCTTAAATGAGGCAGAGTTCAATATGTACTTTTTTTGAGGAAGAGTGCCTAATGTATATTTGTGTGGTAAGTATTTTTAAGTACTTTTTTTTAAGTGCCAAGGGTAAAAGATTAAAGTTCTTTCTATATGGAAGGAGATAGGCAAATACACAGTTTAAAATATCGCCTGGTTAAGTACTGTGATAGCTGTAAAATGAGGCCTTAGGAGTTCATAGGAGGACTTTGGAGAGAGGAGTAAAGAGTAGGCAGGTGTCATTCATGCTGTTTTAGAAAAGGGAATTGTGACTTAAGCATAGATCAGAATATATAAGTGTTAGGTTAAGAAGGGATAGTATGTATTTACCGAAAAAGGAAAAGTATTTGTCAAGGACACAAGATGTGCTTGGCACAAACATGCAAGTTCTCTGGGTAGGTAAGTAGTACAAGATAGGACACTGGAGGCATGGCCAGGATCCAGGTCATGAAGGACTGGTTTCTCTTTGTTAAGAAGTTTGTATTTGCTTTTTGGAAAGAGAACTCTGACAGGACTATGAAGAATGAATTACAGGGTGTCAGACTTAAATGCAAGAAGGCTGGTTTACCCAGTGAGAAATAATAAATCCCCCAGTTCCAGATGGGATGATGAACAGAGATATTTATGAAATAGAATTGACAAATTTCTGACCAGAATCCTTGAACAAGAGTGTATCACGTAAATCAGGGAACCTCGGAGGAAGACACAGCCAGTAATATAAATATTGAGTTTAGCTTTGCATTTATTGCACTTGAGATGCTGATGGATTGCTCGGGTGTAAGTGTTCATTATGCTGTAGAAAGTGTACATTGTAAGTTTTGCTAGAGAGCTCTGGGCTAGAAATAGAACTATGGGTGTCATTAACATGTATATGGTAGTTCAAACTATGAATGTGGAGGATTTTACTGGTGGTAGAGTGTCTCTAGTGAAGAAACAATGGATGTTACAGTTATGGGAACATATATAAACATTCAAAGGCCTAATAAGGCAAAGCCTGCGAAGGAGACTCAGGAGCACCTGGGGCAGAAAGGTAGTAATAGCAGTAAGAATGGCCAAGATTCATATGCTGTGGTTCTTATTGGGATGCCTGTCACTGTTAAAAAAAAAAAAAAAAAAAAAGAGAGAGAGAAGAAAAAAAAAGAAAAACCTTTATACACATTTAATCTTCCAAAAACACCCTGAAAGAAGGTGTTATCCACGTTTTACGTACAGGGAAATCGAATCATAGACTAACTTGTTGAAGTTCACGCAACTAGGAAACTGCGGACTCAGGATTCAAACTTAGGTGTTCTAATTTCACAGTATGTGCTTGTAGTTATTAAATGTTTTCCATCCGGACAGGAACCCAGAGGGAACCATATTACAGAAGGGATGGGAGGAAAAGAGTTTTAGGGAGGAGTGAATGAGTGATGAATGTGTCAGCAATGCTATTAAAGAAAATTATGGAGAGAGGTAAGGATTGAAAAGTGCATGTGAAACTTGGAATTAGCTTATCTTGGGTGACTGCATGATACATAGTGGGATCAGAAAGGTGAACTTCAGCCTAAACTTTGAACTTAGAAGTAATTAGATGCTTGATCTTTTGATACATTATTTCAGAGGTTAATTGTTGGTGTTCTAATTTTAAGCATAATGTTTGGGATTTTCATTTTTAAAAATTTCAGGCTATAACTTTTTAATGTTAGAGTTATTAATAAAATTTAACGTTCAGGTAATTTGGGTTAGGCAACATATTTTAATCTACAAATAAAAAGTTCTAATTTGCTTTAAGAAATGTATACCCAGGGGCGCCTGGGTGGCTCATTGGTTTGGGGCCTCTGCCTTCGGCTCAGGTCATGATTCCAGGGTCCTGGGATCGAGCCCTGCATCGGGCTTTCTGCTCGGCAGGGAGCCTGCTTCCCTTCCCCTCTCTCTGCTTGCCTCTCTGCCTATTTGTGATCTCTGTCAAATAAATAAATAAAATCTTTAAAAAAATGTATATCCAAATGTGTAGACTAAATTCTAATTTAGACTAAATTTCTAATTCTAAAAGACTGAATTCTAATATACTCATGGAATGAGGTCAGCTTTTCCAGAAAACATTCCTGGATGCAGTGTGTCACAGACACAGGTTTGCGTATGGTGATGATTGGGGATGCATAGGAAAAGGTAATGAAAAAAAGAACGCAGATCATTAAATGAGACTTGAAGTTTAGGGAAAACTAGAAATGTCTGTCACTGTGTGGAATAAACAGGAAAGAGTCATGTTTTCTCCCCACACCCATCTTTCTATTTTAAGAAATTCAAAAGTGCAGAAACATGGGAAGAATAGTATCTCCCTTTTTTGGTCCTGTATTATATACTCTTCACCCTGAGCAATATTTTGCCATATTTATCTTAGGTCCTCCTCTCTTGCATATACTTTATTTTGCTAAACCATTTGAAAGTAAACTGCAGACCTGGTAACAGTTCACCCCTCACAGTATCTTTAAGATGTCTCTTATAGGGGCGCCTGGGTGGCTCAGTGGGTTAAAGCCTCTGCCTTCGGCTCAGGTCATGATCCCAGGGTCCTGGGATCGAGCCCCGAATCGGGTTCTCTGCTTGGCAGGGAGCCTGCCTCACCCTCTCTCTGTGCCTGCCTCTCTGCCTACTTGTGATTTCTGTCAAATAAATAAAATCTTAAAAAAAAAAAAAATGTCTCATATTTTACAGTCTACGATCCAGTCAGGGAACATTACATTTGATTGTTGGGTTTCTTTAGTCTTCCTTATTTTTTTATTTTATTTTTTAAATTTTATTCAAGTAATCTGTACATCCGATGTGGGGCTTTGGAACTCACAACCCCAAGATCAAGAGTTACATGCTATTCTGACTAAGGCAGCCAGGTGCCCCTAGTCGTCTTTAATCTCCTGCCTTTTTCTTTCTTTCATAAACATGACTTATAGAAGAATCTGGCCAGTTGTCTTGTAGAATGTTTCATAATTTGGTTTCATGGTGAGAGTTAGGTGAAATTATTTTTCATGATGAGATTTAGGTGAAATTATTTTCTTGAACTATATTTTTTAAAGTTTATTTATTTATTCTTAAGTAATCTCTACACCCAACCTGGGGGTTGAACTCACAACCTGGGATTGAGTCATATGATCTTCTGACTCAGCCAGCCAGGCTCTCCATGATGTTCTGTACTGTGAATATTGTCACATCAGAGGACACATTACCAGTTCTTTCCATTATGGGGGATGCTAAATTTGCTTACCTGTATCTCTTTGTTTTAAAGGTACAGTGCTGCAAGTTAGAAGTGATCCTTGAGATGATACTTTGCCAAAGGGTAGATATCTTGTCTTTCAACAGTGTCGGACCCATTGGGTTTATTAGCAAGTTGATAATCTTTGCTTAATTAACTATTACTTTGCTGTTACAAAGTGATAATTTTCTAATTGTATATTTCTCCTACAATTATTATAATAGCTGGTTTCTCTATAGAAGAACTTTCCCACCTTTTCCTGTCCTCCTCCTCCTCTTTTAAATGACTTTTTCAAGGATTATTTTTGTATTTTTAATATTTTCATTCTTTTTTTTTATTACTAGATTATCCCAAATTTAGCCAGTAGAGCCCTTTCAAAGTCCTCTCCTATGTCCTTTTGACATGACCCAATAAGTCTTTAAGTCATCTCTTTCTGGCACAAAAAGATGTTCCAGGCTTGTACTTTCTGTGCAGTCAGTCACTTACCCAAGGAACCCTGGTTCTTTTACTAGGAAATGGTATTTTGGAAACAAGGGGCTGAGCTCCAGGTGTGGTAAGTGTTGTATAGCTCTTTATTGCTATTTTGCAGACTGTATTTAGACCACATGGATGAGAAAACCAGTGGAATAGAATTCTGTGTTTAATGTATAATGTTGTTAGCTTGGAGCTGTTGTCAAAAACATTCAAAATAGCTTTCATAGTGTGCTGAATGTAATTTAATTATTATTTTGTAATTTATAATGTGTACCTATATTTAAAACATAATGCTAACATTTGTTAACTGTTCATCATGTGATAGTCCCTGTGTTACACACTTAACATTTACCTTTGAACATAAAATGTTCAAAAGGATGGATTTTATCATTCCTTTTATACAGACAATAAACATTAAGCAAATAATCCAGGATTATTGGTTAGTAACTGATAAAGGCATAATTTGAACCCAGGTTAACTCCAGATGCCCAGGTTTTTAACTATGTGGTTATTCTGTCTTTAGTCAAACATTGATTTGTAGAGGATTCTTCACTCTAAGTTTTTATGTTTAGACCTCTAGCTGCAGAATATATATATCTTGGAATTGAATCTATACTGCTCTTAGAATCCACCCTGAGGGATTTTTCATTGTTAAAATTCTAGGGATATACTTGCTTTCCAGGTGAAGAAGATAATTGAGTAAAATCTCTTCATTAATGAGTATTTTAAATAATTGATGTTGTATTGAAAGTTGCATGTGGTGAGTTAATCATAGGATAAGAAATTCATTAGTTTTAGAGTTGAAGAAACAAAAATACAGTTTCTTAAGCATTGCATTCTAAGTTTTCCAAGTTTTGGTTGGGTTTCTAAGTATGTGTGGAATTGAAAGATGGCATTTCTCCAGGAGCAGCACACTGCTTTGGCACAATCTCCTTAAATAGAAGGTATACTTAAAGGGATCGTTAATTCCTCATACAGCGCTGCAAATAAGAATATTTCACTTAAAATTGAACCAGTGGGATGCACCTTACAGTGAATTCATTAGGTTTGGAATGTTTGAAGGATGTAAAAAGGTAGCTGCTTTGTTGTAGGATGGCCACGTTACCACCCGCCTCAGCTTGCCCACCTTTACTCACATAACTGGCTGAGAGGGTATGGTTGATCTGTTTTAGGAAGCTCTGAGTCATCACTGCTTCCTCACCATTTTTTGCCCAAGTGGACCCATTATTTTATTCTTTAATGCGGAGCTGGTATTTGTTATTCTAATACATCTGGTTAATTTCTGTAGCATATTGTTGTAGTTTCAGAACAGGTGGCTCATTCTGTTCTGAATCTGAACAGAATGTTGCTGATCTGAAATGTCCTGACTTCCTAGTTTTTCCATCTTCCTTATGACTTCCCTCCTTCAGGCTCTGTAGGGCAGCTTTCAAGTGCACACAGTGTAAATGATTAATACCTCCTTGAATGTACCTTTTACATTTTTAACTACCAACAAGTATCTATAAGATTTAAGGCCTGTTTCTGTCAAGTTTTGTTTGTTTGTTTCTTTTGGCTTTCTATAATAGCTTTTATTGATCTTGGGCACACCAAGCCTAATAATACTATCACAAGCCTGTCTCAGAAATAGTTGGTACAAAAACTGCGAGAAACCAGGGTGCATGCCTGGCTCAGTTGGTAGAGCATGCAACTTTTGACATCAGGGCTATGAGTTTGAGCCCTACGTTGGGCGTGGAGCCTGCTTAAGACAAAACACAAAAACCTACAAGAAACCCCTAAGGCCAGCTTTACACAGTCAGCAACTACTTGATGTCCCATTTAAACAAAATACCATAACCACCCACATCATGTGGGAGAATTAGCCAGTTTGCTACTACAATCGGGCCTTTGTTCTGGGAGGTCTTTTCTGTTCTTTCATGAGTGCTTATCATCTTATGACCCTCAAACCAGGTGCATTGTAGGGACTAGGATTTACTAGGCATCTCAGTGATTAATTCTCTTTTTCATTAATAGGTTATCAGCCAAATAACAGAGTGGCATAATCCTTCCTGGCCAGTGGTTGTCAAACTTTAGTATGCATCAGAACTACCTAGAGCCCTTAATTAAACCACAAATTGCTGGGACTACACCAGAGATTCTGATTAAGTCTGGAATGGGGCCTGAGAATTTGCATTTTTACCAATTTCCCACATGAAGCTGATGGTGCTGGTCTGAGGGTCTGTAGGGGTTGTAAACTTAAATGAAACAGAGCCCAGTTCTGTCCACTTTAAAGAAAAGGAATAAAAAGATACTTGGTAGCTACAGAATTGCTGGGATTACTGGAGAAGTAGACTTGGGGCTAGACAACCGTGGTCATATGCCTAGCACAAGCAGTCCACTACTTGGACTGTTGACCACCTACACTCTATACTGCATATGTTGACTCACCCTGATGTTACTGCTAACTGTCAGCATAGATTCTGTGCAGTTCTTGCTTGTCGGTTTCCCTATGTTCAAATTTTGGGACATGTGTGTCTCATTAGTAGCACTTGGATCATTTGCCCATGCCCTAGTTTTATGTGAGGTTGGAAGAATGAAAATCTGGTGTTTTCAGCTTCCACCAAAATTCATACGCTGAAGTAGTCTCCAAAGAGGAGTTCATTCATGGCTTGACTTCCTTTGTGGATATTTTTGACTGCTGTATTTTAGTAGTTGGCAGAATATGGCCTGGAGTCCAAATTAGCCTACCAACTATTCTGTAAATAAGACTCTATTGGAATGCAGCCACACCCATTCATTTGCCTACATTTTTATGGTTTTCATGCCACAAAGGAAAAGTTAAATAGTTGTGACAAAAATCGTATGACCTAAAAAGCCTAGAATATTTACTTTCTCACATTTTATAGAAAAGGTTTGCCACCCCAATAGAAATAATGCTAATATTTCTATTTGGGTCCAAAAGAGTCAGCATTTATAGATGTTGTTGGAGAATTACATGTTCATTTGGCCAAATTGCCCCTCTAAAATAAGATTGAAGGCAATTAGCAGTAAAAACTTACAGATATTCGAAGAAGGGCTTTTAGAATCTAAAATTGATAAACTTTGTCAGGCTGTCTTCAAGCAGAGAACTGAAGAAACACATATTTCAAAACTTGTGAATTATATTCTTGCTTAGAGTTTAAAATTGAGAAGTGAATTCCAGATTCTTTGTCAGACATTAATGGCGTTATCGATGTTGTTCCTAAAATGTCCTCTGAATTGAAAACAGTAGAAATTGTATGACATAAATTTAGTTGAGAATCTCAGAAAATACTGGTGAGGCTTTTTGACACTAGCCTATCCTCATTTGGTAGGTCACATTATGGGAGTTCTAACTTGCTTGCCACTAAAAGTTAGCTTTATGTCAGAAATAAATTGCACATATCCATAGGATAGGCATTTTGTAGGTGTCTTGCCAGGTTCTGATGACTTAATGTAAAGGGTGGGGCCCAAGCAACTATGTGTGTATGGCCACAGCTTTAAGGAAGAGGAGAGAGAGGAAAAAAGGACCCAGACTGGGAAAGAAGAACTAATAATTGTTCTCATTCATAAGGATGTTTTATATAGAGAGAATACAAGAAAATCTACAAAATATGAGATTTATTAAGGTTTATAGTATACATTTTCTGTTTATCCCAGTCTGTCTTCAAGTGAGATTATAGTACTTCACATGGAGTCTAAGAACCTTACAACAGTGTATTGCCATTTTTACCTCCATCCTTTGTGCTTTTACTGAGATACCCTTCAGGTGTATGCATAGTGGAAACCCTCACACATTTTTGTTGTCATCATTTTTGTTAATGCTTTTTATTTATTTAAGATTTTACTTATTAGAGCACGTGTGCACTCACTAGGAGTGGGAGGTGGGAGGCAAAGAATCCCTGGCAGAATCTATGCTGAGCTCAGAGCCCAACATGGATATCAGGGATCCATTCCATCACCCCAAGATCATGACCAGAGCAGACCAAGAGTCTGGCATGCCCTACCGACTGAGCCATCCAAGTTCCCCTTTTGCTAGTGCTTTTTAATCTGTTGATTATTGTTTAAATAATTAGAAAAAAGGTTTATATTTTCCCATGTAGTTTCCATTTTCAGTTCTCTTTATTTTTTTGTGTAGTTTCAAATTTCCATCTGGTATTGTTTTTCCTCCTTTATGAAAGACTTAACATTTCTTTTATAAGGCAGGTCTGCAAGTGATTCATTCATTCAGACTTTGTATATGTGAAAATTACTTTCCCTTTGTTTTTGAAGGCTGTTTTGATTGGTAGTAGAATTCTAGGTTGATAATTGTTTTTCTTTTTTGACTTTGAAGATTTACTACAATAGTTGTCTGGACTGCATTGTTTCTGACGAGAAGCCTGCTATAATTCTAATCTTTGTTTATGTAATTTATCTTGTTTCTTGAGCTGCTTTTACAGTTTTGTCTTCATTTTTTGAAAACAGTTTGATCTTTAGGTGCTTCGGTGCTGTTTTCTTAGTATTTCTTGTGCTTAGGGTTTGTTGAACTTCCTGGATGTGTAAGTTTATAGTTCTTATCAAAAAGGGAATATTTTCCATAATTCAGTTTTTTCCCCTTTGTTTTCCCTCTGCCTTGAAATGACTCCAGTTACACTTTGGTTAGGCTGCTTGAAGTTTTTCCACAATTCATTAGTGCTCTGTTTAAGTTTTTTTCCCATATCTTTGTTTTCTTTTTGCTTTCTGTTCTTGTGTATTCAAGTTTATTAACCTCTTCTCTGCAAAGTCTGATTGTGCTGTTCATCCCATCTAGTGTATTGTACATCTCAGATACTGTTTTCATCTCTGAAATTTTTTTAATGTTCCTTCTTACATGCTTAATCCTTTCTGTATCTTCCTGAATATATGGAATATAATTTTAATAAGCTTTAAATGTTTTTTCTTACTCATTCTGTTATCTATGTAATTGATAAATTGGTTATAATTGATTTTTCTCCTCACTATGAGTCATTTTTTCCTCCTCCTTTGCATGCCTGGTAATTTTTGATTGAATAGCAGAGATCGTGATCTTTACCATTTTATGTACTGGGGTTTTAATTTTTCTTGTAAATATTACTCAGCGTTGTTCTGGGACATAGGTAAGTGACTTGGAAATTATTTGATCCTTTTGGGCCTTTTTTTGAGTTGTGTTAAATAGTGCCAAATTTCTATTTAATTTTGCCCCAGTATTAGTCAGTCCAAAGCCTTCTGAGTACTCCGCTAAACACACTATGGATTATGAGATTTTCTAGTCTGCCTGATAGAAATAGTAACTCTTCGTGTCCCTGTGTGAGTTTTAGGTATATGTTCCCTCTGATCCAGGGTGTTTAAACCTCAGCTCTGTGGACATTTGGCCCAGGTAATCCTGTAGTCTGGGTCCTTGTCCTGTGTATCAGAGGATGTTTACCAGCATCTTTGGATTCTAGTCACTTGATGCTGGTGGCACCAGCACCCTGCCTCTCTGCTAAGTTGTGACAATCCCAAACGTCTCCAGATACTACTCTTGTCATCCAGGGGAAAAAAATCATTCCTGCTTGAGGACTTACTTCATTCTGTAATATAGTTCTTTCCCTGACTTCTTTGCCTCTTTTTGTTGTTTTTAATTTATTTATTTGTCAGAGAGAGAGCAAAAGCACAGAGAGCTGTAGGCAGAACAGGCAGAGCAGGCAGAGGGAGAAGCAGGCTCCCTGCTGAGCAAGGATCCTGATGTGGGACTTGGTTCCAGGACTCTGGGATCAGGACCTGAGCCAAAGGCAGATGCCCAACCAACTGAGCCACCCAGGCGCCTGGTTTTTGTTTTTCTTCCCCCACGTGATGGGATGATCAGTATGCAACTGAAGACTTAATGAGCACAGCACCTTCTGTAGGTTTCCAGAATATACATTATCGGTGTAACATGCTCTCTTGTATTCTGCAAACTCTAGCCAGTTTCTGCTTTCTAGATTGCCTCCTCCTTTTCCTCAACTAAAGATACTGGCAGGCAGTAAGTTACCATTCTTTGAATCATCTCATCTGTTTCTCTTCTCTCAGGTGTTAAATTGTCTTCTGTTGCCTTGTGTCTTATCTCATGAAAAACGTGATTTCATATATTTATTTTTAGTTTTAGTTGATTATGGTGGAAGGTAAGTCCAATCTATCTTAATCTGTCTTGACCTAAACTTGAAGCTCCAACATTTTGTCA
Source organism: Lutra lutra (assembly GCF_902655055.1). Classification (NCBI taxonomy): domain Eukaryota; kingdom Metazoa; phylum Chordata; class Mammalia; order Carnivora; family Mustelidae; genus Lutra; species Lutra lutra. The sequence continues at coordinate 70,991,839 of NC_062282.1, read as the reverse complement.
ATAGGAGATGTTCTGAAATGCTCCTGATCACTGCACCTCCCAAAACATCAAAGTGATAGTTCTTTGATTCCTCATAGAGTTTATTGCCCACTTTCTGAAGTACGAGTGTGTTACCAAGGACTCCAGGGTACCGGCCTCCTTTTGGTCATTCTCTTGTTCATTCTGTCCATTCAGCAAGATACCGACTATGTATGGGTAAGAAGGTCTAGATGTTTTCACGTTGTGTTATGGTAGAGAGTGAGAGAGTTAATCCGCTTCTCGGCCTTTTGGCTAAGATCAAGTGAGAGTGAGAATGTTAAAATAGCCCTAAGGAAAAACTGTAAGTTAATATTGTCCTATCTGAATGCAGACTGTTTCTGATGATCTTTTGTAATGGAAATGGTAAAAAAATGTATTCACCAAATCAATACCTGAGGCTTAATCAGTTCTAGCAACAATGTTATGTTGAGACTATTGGTTAGAATTTGGTTAAGTTTGTGGCAATCTGCAGGCATTTTTTTTTTTTTAAGGATATGTTTACTTATCCTTAAGGACAGTCTATGGTAGAGACCTCACCATTAAATACTGTAAGTTTTCATTGGACACCCTAGTCTTTGCTGTCTTTTGCCTGTATGGAAGCAATATGACCTTTTATTTACTATCTTGTTCTGGGGCATAGGAAGTGGCTATTTCAGAGGCTTCCACTTGGCTTTTCCCACTATTTACAGCTATTATCACATAGGTCATGGACCCATATGGGGTTATTCTAACTAACAAGTATATATATTCTAATTTTAAACCCAGGATTTTGAGAGGTACTATTAGATGGGTCTGCAGGCTCAGTGAGTTCACTGTGAGCTAGACTTTGGCCAGGACTTTATTACTTTAATCCAGAAGGTTTTGGCTGGGTGGTTGGTTCTTTTGTTCCACCAAACCTCAGCTGGGATCATTATCTCAGTTTCATTTGTCTTCTGGTGTAAGAAGACATGACTTACATATCTGATGCCTTGGTGCTGTTCCATGTGGCCTTTCTCCATGAGACTAGTGGGCTTCCTCACAGCATTGGTGGTGTCAGGGTACTTGAATCTTACAAGTGACACATCTTTACTTCTGCCACATTCTTTTTGATCAGAACAAATCAAAGGACCAACCAGGTTCTTGGGGAAGGCACATAAGATTCCAGTTTTTGATGGGGGAGTGATAAGGTATCCTATTGAAAGCATATAGGATAAGAAATACCATTGTAGCCATCTATGGAAATATTAGTTTATCATATCACTTCTCTATCTGCTATCATCAAGAATTTTATAGACCTTTTATCATTTGTTGTGGTTTTCTCTTTTAATTTATTCTTTATATATGTATATAGGAAAAAAAATCTTTTTCACTCCATCTTCCTAAGGATTTAGTGAGATGGTGTGGTCATTGAATCCGTCATGGTTAATTAGTGGTTGTAATTTTTGGAATGACAGATCATGGCTCTTTTTCTTAGTGGCTCTATGTTTTCTTATTAATCTGTTAAAAAACAGGTTGTCTTAGCTTTTTTCTTATGTCGTCTGATAATTCTCTTAGCCAATTGCATCTCAAAGCAGGAAGGCAGTGTTGGGGAGCTCCCTGTCTTATAAAGTCATCGTTCCTTATAAGAGAATAAGGAGGTACATTTTATATAGAGAATTTAAGCTTGTTTATAATCTCTGAGCACCAGCATTCTACATAAGTGGTAAAGAAGACCATTCTGTCAAGAATTTGGGCCGCTCCTATATTCTCTGCCACTTCTCTAGGCTGAGGTTATACTCTATCATACTGGGAGTTTTAATACCTAGTTTTTTGAATGAGGGCTAGAGACAAGTTCCCTATCTCTCTCACAAAGTGAGTAACAGGATTGTCCCACTGGACTTTTTTGTTGTTGTTGTTAATGGTTGATTAATATTGCTTTGGGTCTCTTTAGAAAGAGATATAAAAATATCAAAAATAGGGGCGCCTGGGTGGCTCAGTGGGTTAAGCCGCTGCCTTCGGCTCAGGTCATGATCTCAGGGTCCTGGGATCGAGCCCCGCATTGGGCTCTCTGCTTGGCGGGGAGCCTGCTTCCTCCTCTCTCTCTGCCTGCCCCTCTGCCTGCTTGTGATCTCTCCCTGTTAAATAAATAAATAAAATCTAAAAAAAAAAAAACCATTAAAAAAATATCAAAAATATTTTGATTTTTTTTTTTAAAGATTTTATTTATTTATTTGACAGAGAAAGACACGGTGAGAGAGGGAGCACAGCAAGGGGAGTGAGAGGGAGAAGCAGAGTTCCTGCCGAGCAGGGAGCCCGATGTGGGGCTTGACTGGGGGGCTCTATCCCAGGGTATTGGGATCATGACCTGAGCCCAAGGCAAATGCTTAATGACTGAGCCACCCAAGCTCCCTGTCTTTAGAAAGAGATTCTTTAGAAGGTCATATTTTTAGAGGAATATTTACAAATTGGGTCCTATCCAAAGGAGATTAGCCAGGATGCTTTTCAAGATATAGAAACTGCAAATACTGAGACTGAATAATCTGAAGGAAATAATAAATTAAAAATTTATGGCGATATGATAATTCTTTTTTGAATAGCTGGATGTCACTGAGGAAGAAGGGTTATATCTGTTTAGAAATGAAACAGACTTTCATATGAAATGCTAAGTTTTTGATTTCTGGCATTGCTTGAGTAGAAGCTTATCAGCCGTCCTGAAGAGGGTTCCTGTATGAGTGGAGGTAGCTCTTTACCTTCTCAGATTTCTTTTATTTCAGAGATTTTGTCTACCATAGTCAATAGTTTTGTCATGAACACTTGTTGGCTTAAAATCAGAGTTGTGGGGTGTTAAGATATTTTGAAAGATACATTTGAAAAATAATCAATTTTTTTTTTCCTGTTCTCCAGGATTTAAATACTATTTATTCTTATCTTCATGGAATGGAAATACTATCAAATCTCAGGGAGCATCAGCTCAGGTAAGTGTGATGCTCTGTTTAAGAGCTTTTGTGATGGAGTTATTGAAATGGGTTTAGATATAGATAGTTAGGAGCCCAAACCATTCAGGGGCTTTTTGTAGGATATACATAGGACTTTGGATTTTCTCATCACAGTTTTCCTTAGTCATGGGGCCTTGAGCAAATCTTAACATCTTAGCTGCAGTTTTATCTTTGATGAAATAAAGACAATGAGAGATGATCTTTGTTACAGTGTTTTGAAGGTTACATGAGAATATCTGAAGCAAAACACAGTGTTGAGTCTTTGCTAGTCAATGAAAACAAAACTGTTTACTTTATGTAATTCTTTTTGATATTATGTCCATGCTTAAGATGGACTGGGTATGATGTAGTGTTGTATTAAAGTGCAAGAATTACAACTCCTGATTTGGTATGCTCATATGGGTTCTGTGAATAAGACCCGTAAACTTTCCAAACCCCATTTTCCTATTCTGTAAAATGAAATTTCTTTCCTGCTACCTTCTGTCATTGTGATTACATTTATAAAAACACCTTTGAGTGTTGTAAAGCATTTACTGTAGTAACTTTGCATAATGTTTTAGTGTTTTAATTAAAGTGTATTTTCCTTCCATAACCAGCTCATCCATTACTTTTTCTGGTTAGAGACCAAACCAGATTGCTAGAATATAAATGTTAGGGCCTATTATTTTCTCATTTCTGTATAACATAATTCAAATGTCAACATGTGTTTGGAAGAAGCAGCATACACACACACACATAGACACACTCTCTCTCTCTCTCTCTCTCAACAGACTTTGATATGTATGTGTATATACCTCTGCCAGTAACTTTTCTTTTCCCCTTGCTACTAATAGCTTAACAGGAGGATTCAGTAGTGAATCAGACAAATGTGTATTTTTTCACAGCAGAAAAGGAACATTGTTCAGTGTGAGTTGGCAGGTTATAGAGTGTACATGATAGTATTGTATTTGTTGTCTCTTAATATTACCCAACTGACATTTTTGAAAATACTGCATTTGATGTATATATTTCTAAACTCTTGGAGTTTAATGAAGTTAGTGGTAGGTAAGATAATTTTCTGTTGAAGTAATCATAAGTGTTTTTAAAACAAAGTGAAGATAAAATCATTAAATATTTGGCTTTTTTTTTAATATGTTAGATTAATGTCTGCAAGAGCACGCTATGAGAGATACAGTGGCAATCAAATTCTTTTTTGGTAAGTATTTCCTTAATTAGCTTAAACTAATAGCTTTAATGTTTAAATTTTGACTTTTAGCATTGAAATTTATTTGGAAGGAATTTTTTTTTTTTAAAGGTTTTATTTATTTGACAGAGAGATCACAAGTAGATGGAGAGGCAGGCAGAGAGAGAGAGATAGAGGGAAGCAGGCTCCCTGCTGAGTAGAGAGCCCGATGCGGGACTTGATCCCAGGACCCTGAGATCATGACCTGAGCCAAAGGCAGCGTCCTAACCCACTGAGCCACCCAGGCGCCCTGGAAGGAATTTCTTTAGAGTGGATTGAAATATATTCATAAACTGAAAGAGTGCACGAAAAGTTTAATAAATAAAATAGTATGTATTAGTAACAGTTATATATTCAGTTATATATAGAACACTTCAGCTCTCCTAAGGCTCTAATCACCTCTCTTGGAAAGGTAATCCTGTTCTGACTTCCATCACCATGGAACTCCACACAGATAAAAATTGTTTGGTCAGGCTTTTTTTTTTTTTTAATTGATAAATGTCTAAGATTCTTCTGTGATTTTGCATTAATTCTTTTTCATTGCTTTACTGTATGTGTGCAAATGACACAATTCATTTTTCCTTCCCACTCTTGATAGATACTAGGGTTGTTTCCAGTTTTTTTCCTATTGTGAATAATAAAGTTTCGACAAACATCTTGTTCATGTCTTTTTGTGCCCCTATATAGTCATTACTATTGGGCATATTCTTAGGAATAGAATTATTGGAAATGCATGTGATCAAATTAGGAGAATCTGACATTAGAATCTGATTTACATATTTTATCCTATCTCACTGATTTTATTTTATGTTTCCCTGCTTATTGATGATGAATGATTTTCATGTTTTTGTAGGCTATTTGGGTAGCTGTGTTTTAATGAACTCTGATTTGAGTTTTTAACCATTTTTTAATTGGGTTTTCTGTAGTATTTCTGTTGATAAGTAGAAATTGATTTATGAATTCTGTATCCATGTCCTTTGTTGAGATACTTACATTGTATGTATCTTCTCCCACTTTGTGGTTTTCCTTTTCACCCTATTAAAGGCATACTTTGGAGAGGAGAAATTTCTAACTTTCTCAGTTTTTCTCTTGTGATGTGTGCTTTTCATGTCCTACTTAAAAAACAAAGTCTTTCGTGCCTGGGTGGCTCAGTTGGTTAAGTGACTGCCTTTATGATCCTGGAGTCCCGAGATCAAGTCCCACATTGGGCTCTCTGCTCGCCAGGGAGTCTGCTTCTCCCGCCAACATCTCTCCTTTCATGCTCGCTTGCTCTCTCATTCTCTCTCTGTCTCAAATAAATAAAATCTTAAAAAAAAAACAAAACCCAAAAATAAAAATAAAATAAAAAGTAAAGTCTTTGCCTTTCTCCAGGTGATGAGTTATTTTCCTTCTTAAAATATTGGCAGCAATGACCTCTTTTATTATATAGCTTCACCTGGTATATTGAGATGCTGTTAACTTCCATGTTTCATTATCAGCCCGTGATATTTATCAGTCTTTGAAAGCATTAAACTGAACTCACAAGGATTTTAATACCTATCTTGATTCATTTTTTAGTCCATTCATTTATTATTAAAAGCTTGTCTGCTATACACTATGCTTACCTTCGTGCAGAGTGGTGGGGAGACATAGTGTTTGTCTTTATTGAGCTTATTGTTGAGTAGAGAAAATTAATTAAAAGGTAAACATATTTAAGTGCTATCAAGGAAAAGAATGTATAAATAGATCATTGGAACAGAATTAAGAGCCTAGAAGTAAACCCTTGTATTTATGAGCAGTTGTTTTTTCATTTTTATTTTTATTTTTATTTTTTTTAAAGATTTTATTTATTTATTTGACAGAGATCACAAGTAGGCAGAGAGACAGGCAGCGAGAGAGGGGGAAGCAGGCTCCCTGCCGAGCAGAGAGCCCGATGTGGGGCTTGATCCCAGGACCCTGGGATCATGATCTGAGTCGAAAGCAGAGGCTTTAACCCACTGAGCCACCCAGGCGCCCCCCTTTTTTTTTTTTTTTAAATGATCTCCAGCTAAGATCTGTCCATAGTGTGGGTATAACACAATGGAGGATTAAAAAGGAATCACCAATGTACAGTTCATTTATGATGAAGATGCTAAGGCATTTAGGGAGGCCAGCATAGTTTTTTCAGCAAATGATGCTGGGTTAATTAAGTATTTACTTGCAAAAAGTTTATTTATTTACTTTTTTTTTTTTTTTGCAAAAAGTTAATTTAGACCCTTACCTTACACCATACAAAATTTATACCAAAATTAATGAGCTGTCACTTTATAGCCATTAGAGTAGTCACAGCCAAAAATGTAGACAGTAGCAAATACTGGCACCAATACGGTAACAGCTGGAATCCTCATGTGTTAGTGATGTGGATGTTAAATGATAGAAGCAGTGGCAGTCTCTCAAAAAGTTAAACAGTTTTACCACATAACCCAGTAATTCCACTTTCACATATTTATACTAGATAAGTGAAAATAGATGCCTACAGAGACTGTACAAAGATGTTCTTAGTAGTGCTATTTGTATTCCCAGCCTAAAACCAGAAATGATAAAAATTTTTGATGAATGGTTAAATGTCATGTAGCTGTATAGCGGAGTACAGTTTGGCAATAAAAAAGGAATAAAGCATTTATATATACCACAACATGGATAAACCTCAAAAACATGCCAAGTGGAAGAAGCAAGGGAGAAACACCATATATTACATGATCCCATTTATATGAACTGTCCAGGAAAGCCACATTTGTAGAAACAGAGCATGTTACAGGTTAGGAACACAAAGAAGTGTTCTAAAACTGGATTGTGCTGATCTTTGCACAGTTCTTTTAAGTTTCATGAAAATTGGATTGTGCACTTGAAATGGCAATTTTATGGTATTTAAATTATACCTCAGTAAACTTTTAGAAATATTAAGAGTAATACAAATTTGTATCTGGTTCATAATAGAATTTCAAAAGAAGGTGGAAGTTAACAAGAATTTTAATTTAGAGTTTGGTGGAAGCAGAGAAAAAAGTGTATATGGTTGATCTGGATTGGGAAGCAACATGGTAGAAAAAGGGAAAGTAAACCATGTGTTCAAGCACCATGAGGAAAGAAGAGGAACTAGTAAGAGAGGAGACTGGAGAAGCAGATGGAGGCCATCTTAAGATTTTTTGATCTTTATCTTAGGAGCATCTGAAGCCTTTGTATGAATAAGATCTGACAAGATTAAGTATGCCTTCCTTCTCTGGGCTGGAGTTTGCTTGCCCAGAGAATAGGAGATACAATGGCCCACATGAAAGCATTTTACTTTCCTTGGGTTTACTTAGGTGCATTGCCAAACCATGCTCTGAGAATGAATTTTTTTTCAAGGTCTGAGCAGTTTCTTAGTCACGGGCGGGCATGGTTCTCCTTGTGGTGGGAGTGAACTTTGGGATTTTCCTACATTTATAGTAGAATTTACTGACAACTTTGTGACCACTTTAGCTAAGTGAAATAAAAATTGGAGGCTTGTGGTGGCATCTACTTAACAACTTTGTCCTGTCTTAATTTCTGGCAAATTGTTTGATTTTATTCCCCCTTGACTTTTTAAGTCCTATTTCACAAGAGTAAGGAAGTAGAATTTCTGAACAAAGAACCTTAAGTAGGAGATGTGCCACCATTTACGTCTTCCCTCAGTGAAGATTAGAAGATACTAAAAAAGAAACTTTAAAGTACCTATTGGAGGGGCATCTGGGTGGCTCAGTTGGTTAACTGGTGGACTCTTGATTTTGGCTCGGAGGGTGATCTCAGGGTCCTGGGATTGGGCTCTGTGCTCAGCCCAGAGTCTGCTTGAGGATTCTTTCTCACTCCTGCCCACCATCCCCCCATCCTCTCTGTTTGCTCACACATGCTCATGTTCTTTCAAATAAATCTTAAAGAAAAAAAAAAAATAAAGTACCTAACTGGAAAGTTGACAGTTTTTCCTTCTTATGGTCAGTAATGGGATTGACCTAGAAAGCTTACCCTGAGTGCTATGTGGAATGTTTTAGAAGCCTAGGTTTCTGGATGGAGGATGGCAGTATTCAGTGAATACAGAGAATACCAGAAAAGATGTGATCTTGAAGGAAATGGTAGGTAGATTTTTTAGTTTGTTGAGTCTGAGTTCTCTCTGTTAGGTATAGTCAAGGTAGACAGTTATATAGATAAAAAGTTCTCCAGGTCAGAGAAATGATTTATTTTACAGATACATATTGGAAGTAGTTAAAACCTTAGTTATGGTAGATAAAGATATTTAAAAGACCGAATGATTAGTTTATACACTAACAACTAACAAGATTCTGGGTTTCCATTGGAGATTTAACTCAACTAAAAGGCTGATACATTTAAGTCATCTGGTATTCTTTATCCTTCAAACACACATAAAATGAAAGATTTGATAGGCATTTTGTTCATGTCAATACAATTTAAAAGAAATAAATAGATCATGATTCAGATTATAGTTGTCAGTGAAGATATGATATTGATAAACTTGTGAATTCCAAGGAAGTCTTTAATGTTATTAAAACAGGATTTTATGATATGTAGATGTAGTACAATATTTAAGCTTTAATCTTCATCAGATCTTATGATCCACTACACAGAAATGAAGAATGTGAAGCTAATGGTATAATAAAATTGACTTAATAACCATATACTTGTAAAGTCTGTATTTTAGGGTAGTGATTACACTTTTCCCGTATGCACATGGTCTGTATAAAACCTTTGGCAACAGTCAGTATTTCCCCAAATTCCATTAAATGTCAATGATTTATGATATTATTAGAATGTATTTCATGTTATGTATTTTGTATTGAATTATGTATATTTCGAGGCCTATACATGTGCGTATGTGTATTTATTTACTTGTTAATTTTACTTATTTTAACAGTTCAGAAACTGTTGCCAGATGTTGGTATATCCTGCTTTCTGGATCTGTGCTTATGAAAGACTCCATGGTCTTGCCTCCTTGCAGGTACATTTACATTTGCTGCTTTAGAGTATGTGCAGGCAGAGTTAATATTACAACTATTTATTCTATCTCTAATGTTAAACTGTTTTATGTAGGATGTATATATTCTCTCAGTAGGTGATATATTTTATAAATGTGCTTGCTTACTGGTACTATTGAAAATAGTAAGAAACAATTGACAGTTCATGCTTCTGAGGATGTGATCTTTAAATTTACATCATGACATAGTATCTTTTATTTTGTCTTTAGTTTTATATGAGATTAGATCTGATTTATCTAATGTTTTTTAAATTTGTTGCTACTAATAGTGGTTATAGAGAGGGTGATCTATTTTAATAGTTAAGAAAATGGTTTTTAGAATAACAGATTTTAGAGAACAGCAACTAGATTAAAGTCCTAATTTAACACTGTTAGGACCTTATACAAATTTTAATTTTCTTTATAAAATGAGTATAATAGTACCTACTTGAAGTGTCTCTATGAAGTTTTAGCAAACTCTACCACTCAAATCTCTGAACAGACGTCTGTAAACATTGGCAGTCAAGAGCCAATCTGCATGAGTTCATGACAAATGTTCTAATATTTCTTGGGCAAATTACCTAATTATGAGTAGTTTTGAGGAATAAATTAGTTTATCTATATCCATATCCATATCTTAGAAGAGTGCCTGACTGTTACAGGTAATTGTTAATTATCACTAGCACAATTATTAGGTAAAACAGAGAAGGGTGCTTAGAAAAATGGTCACATATAGTATTCTTCAAGAATTTGTTTTCTAAGCAATTATTAAAATTTTGGGGGCTTAATATTGAAATTTGGTGACATAAAAACATAATTTTTTAATCGACTTATTTCCAATATTGTTGAGAAGATATTTTTAGATTTACTTATTTATTATTTTATTATTTATTATAATTATAATAATTATAAAATAATTGTAATTAATATGATTAAAAATTAAAATATATATTTTATTACTATTTTTCTAAAGTAAGGCTTTTAATTGCAACTATTAGTTGCAAAACTGTTAAATTTAAATATCAGAGTATAGTCTACTTGATAGATTGTATGGGTCATCTCATTTTTGATGCCATTTTTAAAGTCCTATCTTGAGTCCTGAAATGTTCTGTGATTGACGCTTGGTTAGGAAGTCTATGCTTCTTGACTAATAGAATAACACATAGTGTCTCCTGTTTTTACAAATAAAATACATAGTAGTTCTTGGTTATTTAAGCCTTTGGGCCATTGTTTGTTTCTCCCTGTGTTTCTGAAGCTCACATTAATGAATTTGTAATAAGTTTTAGCTACTGAGAGAGAATAAGCTGGAATGATAGAGACTGCAGTTAAGTTTTAGAAGTTAGTATTGTTCTTTTAAATATTTCCTCACTCTTGCCTGCTCTGATGGTCAGGAATGTGTTGTTAAGACTTTCTGTAGCCATTAATCAGCCATAATAATTCACCATTATTTAGCGATCAAGACAATGAAGCTTAATATTTTTTTTTTTTTAAAGATTTTATTTCTTTGACAGAGAGATCACAAGCAGGCAGAGAGGCAGGCAGAGAGAGAGGAGGAAGCAGGCTCCCTGCTGAGCAGAGAGCCGGATGCGGGGCTCGATCCCAGGACTCTGAGATCATGACCTGAGCCGAAGGCAGCGGCTTAACCCACTGAGCCACCCAGGCGCCCCAAGCTTAATATTTTAATAATTCATGGACATGATGAGATTTTAAACAACAAAGTGATGGTACACGTTAATGCAGCCATCATGAACTTCACAGTGAACATGATTATAGAAGTTTAATCGTTATTTGAAGAACAGTTTTGGTGGTGTCTGGCTGATCAGTCAGTGGAGCATGCAACTCTTGATCTCGGGGTCTTCAATTAGAGCTCCCTGCTGGGTGTAGAGATTACTTAAACTAAAAATTTAAAAATTAAAAAATAAACAGTTCTGGGTAGGGGATTTGCATTTTTCATTTGACACATATTTGTACTAGGCCATAGGCTGACTGTTAGAATTAAATTATCTGTAAATAAACTTAAAATAATGCTAAGCATATACTAAGTATTAAATAACTTTTGTCTTCTGTTAAAATTAATTATTAGAGCATAATGGCATTTGGATATGATAATTATAATACCAACAGAAAACAAACACTATTTATTACAGGAGAAGGAGTGAAAGTAGTATTCTAGTTCATTAAAATATAGCCTATTTCTCTAGATGTAAAAATATTTATTCCCCTTATTGGGGTGCCTGGGTGGCTCAGTTGGTTAAGCATTTGCCTTCAGCTCAGGTCATGATCTCAGGATCCTGGGATTCAGCTCCCCTTGGGACTCCCTGACCATCTGGGAGTCTGCCTCTCCCTCTACCCCTCTCTGCTCTTGTGCTTGCTTGCTCTTTCTCTTCCCCAAATAAATTAAAAAGAAAAAAAAATCTTTAAAAAAATATTTATTCCTCTTATCAGTCAAGAGACAGAAACCACACAATAATTAGAACAAGGACAGTTTAAAGAATTATTATTTCAAGAAATTAGGCGTTGAGGGGCGCCTGGGTGGCTCAGTGGGTTAAGCCGCTGCCTTCGGCTCAGGTCATGATCTCGGAGTCCTGGGATCGAGCCCCGCATCGGGCTCTCTGCTCGGCGGGGAGCCTGCTTCCTCCTCTCTCTCTCTGCCTGCCTCTCTGCCTGCTTGTGATCTCTCTGTCAAATAAATAAATAAAATCTTTAAAAAAAAAAAAAAAAAAGAAATTAGGCGTTGAGAAGGATAAAGGAGCCAAGGGAGAATACCCATGGAAAGAACAAACCTGAAAGGGGGACTCTTTCCCCACAACTGGATTTTAGGTCTTGTTGGAAATGTGTTAGCTGTTGCCCAGTAGATGGAGAAATTCACTGGGTTGTCTTGCACCGGAGCTGGTACACAGTCATAGGGTCAAGGCTGACAGGAAGAGAACTGCTGACCTGGACTGACAAGAGAACCTCTCCTCCCCCTTTTCAGGTATCATTAGGCCCTGAGGCTGGGGATAGGACCTCCCTTTGACACACACACACATACACACACACACACACTCTCTCTCTCTCGCTCTCGCTCTCGCTCTCCTAAAGACAATTTTTCTATTGCATCGTTCTTCTACTAGCACCCTCTACTGGCAGAACTTTAACATTTTCAGTAGGCAGAAGGAGAACATTGACTTGAGTCTAGACCCTTTATTACAAAGTAGATTTGAGGGGCTCCTGGGTGGCTCAGCGGGTTAAAGCCTCTGCCTTCGGCTCAGGTCGTGATCCCAGGGTCCTGGGATCGAGCCCTGCGTCGGGCTCTCTGCTCAGCAGGGAGCCTGCTTCCCTTCCTCTCTCTGCCTGCCTCTCTGCCTACCTGTGATCTCTGTCTGTCAAATAAATAAATAAAATCTTAAAAAAAAAAAAAAAAAGTAGATTTGAAACGGAGAGTGTATAGGGGTACCTGGGTGGCTCACTTGGTTAGAGTGTCTGACTCTTGATTTCAGCTCAGGTCATGATCTCAGGATCTGTAAAATGGAGCCTGGAATTGGGCTCTGAGCTCAGAGGGGAGTCTGCTTGGGACCCACTCTGTCTCTCCCCTTCCCTCCTCCCACTTGAATGTGCCTGGTTGCACACTGTCTAAAACAAATAAATCTTAAAAAAAAAAAAAAGACAATCTATTTGCAACTGAAAGGCAGTAATTGTCACAGTCCACTACCCTGGCTACTTAGCTTCTATATCAGTGCTTCTAAACACTTTTGAGCTCCCATCCAACAAAAGAATTCTGTTTACACCTTACAAGACAAAGCTGTCCTTCATACAAGTGAAGAATTTCTTACCCTCCAAGGTACTGAGATGTACAATCCTAACAGGCATTGCTGGCTATATGAATTACATACTTTATCACATTGCTTCTGAATATTCTGCTAACTGAAGAGTACCTTGTAAGGTTCACTTCCAATAAATTATATATACAAAATATATGGGGAAGAGAGGAAAGAAAAAAATGGTTAATACTTACACAAATATAGACATAATATATACAATAAACAAAGGGAAAATATGAAAAACTCCTGTATTCCTTGTTAACAAGGCTGTAGTTGGTACCTCTGGCTTATGTCTTTCACTACCCATTCAAGTACTTTTGCCCTAAGCTAGCTTTTCATTTGTCCTGCGTTCTCTACCTGATGATGTGAACAAAACTTTGATTTCTAAAGGGTCCTTAAATGTCCTGCCTTGTGGTGGTGATGATGGCCGTTTTTTGTTTTTTGTTTGTTTAAAGATTTTATTTATTTATTTGACAGAGATCACAAGTAGGCAGAGAGAGAGGAGGAGAAGCAGGCTTCCTGCTGAGCAGAGAGCCCAATGCAGGGCTCGATCCCAGGACTCTGAGATCATGACCTGAGCCGAGGGCAGAGGTTTTAACCCACTGACCCACCCAGGTGCCCAATGGTGGCAGTTTTCCATTAACTTTGAATAGTAGACATGGAAGTACAGTGAGGAGCCTAAGTGAATCACCTAGGCTTCAGATGTAGTCCTGGTGGCGCCCATTTTGTGCAGTAACTCAATTTCCCCTTGTGATTGGGATTAATCACTCAGGCCATTAGAGTAACCTCTCTCCCTCCCCGTTGGCTCAGTGGCCAGGTGGAAGTATATAATTCTCTGAAACAGTTGTATTTCCTGGTAGAAACAGTCTTCCTTTGGATATTAAGTCTCAAAACCAGCAGAGCTCAAAGTTTTTTGGATGGCAAGCAAAAATTCTGTGAGCTATTTACTAGGTAATATCAGTGAGAAGAGCCACTCTTACTTTCATGCCTTGAATATCAGGCCTAAGTATTCTGGCTGTTGGGGAAGACAGAAACCATTGCTGTACTTAGGCTGCTGTGAAATGAGTGCCTTGATAAAAGTGCTATCTAGAATGCCAGGATGGTAGATCAGGCATATAGTGAGCCTGTGGATAGTGGTGCTGGTAGAAGCATGGACATGGAAGGCAAATGATTTCCAGAATCCATTGTAAATAATCATAAATCTGCCTCCAGGAGACTGGTCACGTGGAGCAATGGTGTCATATCAGAGTCTTAGTTTTGATCTCTGATGTTTGCAGATTAGGTTTCCAGCAGTAGCATTAGCAATTGAGCCACTGCATATTCTCTGTCTCTTGACACCATGGCTGCTTCATTCATGGACTCATTGAACAAGCACTGGTGTCCCTGGAGGAAGTTTGACTTTCACAGGGCATGTCATTTTGTTCACCTGATGATGAAAAGCCTGCTTCACAAAGCATGCCCTTGAGGCACTCACATGAAACAGAGTTATCTTCAAAGTCTGTGCGCATTCTGAAAGAAGTGCTTCCACGTAACTTTTCCTAGACTTCTCATTAGCAGTCTTCCAATCCTGTTCCTTCCAGATCCTCGAGCATTCAACCATGCCATTTGGAACTGCCCATAAATCTGTTTCAGTCAATAATTCTGGCCATCTCTCAATCCAGACAAAATGGATATCTAAATGTATTGCTAGAATTTGTATTCTCTGGGAGGATTTTCCTTTACTGCCTTCTTTCATGGTCATCCTTGAGTGACCTGTGGGCCATCCACTTTTGGGTGGTACCAACATGCTATGCAGACTCACTGATGAAACAGGCTGAAGGTTTTTCTTTCTCAGTCAGCTGGTCATAAGGAACTGCCCAGGTGGACGTAGGCATGGGTTGAGGTAGAGGAGGCACAGCAGTAGGAGTTGATTTTGGAGTCTGATCTACCTGTCTGCTCCTGGGTAAACTCAGCCTTTTACACAGATTGCTACTGCCCCTGCCCAACAGGCGTGGCTAACTGTGCAGTTCATAATCGGAAGTTCAGGTGGCATTGTCACCTGATGTCCTGTAGTTAGGCATTCAGAGTCTCTGAAGGCCCAGTAACAAGATAGATACTTTTGTTTCTCAAAAGTATAGTAGATATTTGCAGAAGATGTTATGTTTGAGAAATTGTGGACATCTACACTGTCATTCTCAGATTAGTGTTTGGGAGAGGTTGTAGAGAGCATCCATATTTGCCATGGACACTAAAGGTACCATTGGATATGCTGGTTCATAAGGCCTAGATGGTACAGTGGCTTATACTCTATCTTGAATTTGCTAGTAGCCTTGAGGGCAATTCTGAAGATTGGTCAAAGTAGCACATTTAGAGTATGTTACCTCAAGAATGCAAAATAAACTTACCAAGCATTGTTCTTCTCTTTTTTTGTGGTAGATGGAATGAGGTACAGCAACTTAGAGGGGGATATATTGTCATGTCCCAAATTATGGAACTCCCAGAAACTTCATGGAGGGCAGGCCGTTTGTATTTTTATATGTAATTTAAATCAGTAAAATAAATTTTTAAATTTACTAAAAACTAAGTAGATACATAATAAATCAACTCTGAAATTTATATGTCTTCTGAAATGAATTTAGTCTTTTTCTGGAATTGAATTCACTTTTTAAATGTCGCAGTAAAATCAAATTGTAGCTCAAGAAAGCAAGGACTTTATTGAGTAGTGGTTTTCAAATATAATGCTGCATGTATTCATTTATTCATTCAAACAATTTA
Source organism: Lutra lutra (assembly GCF_902655055.1). Taxonomy (NCBI): domain Eukaryota; kingdom Metazoa; phylum Chordata; class Mammalia; order Carnivora; family Mustelidae; genus Lutra; species Lutra lutra. Next base: position 70,976,095 of record NC_062282.1, on the reverse strand, counting down.
TGGAGCAAGTAAATATTGATTATCATCTTTTTATAAGACTGTAGCATTGAGACAAAAAAGACTGATTTACTTTGGATAGGAATGACTGCTTTGTTTGAAACGGGCCACACTGTTGTTTCACATGGAAAAAAAAAACTTGTTTAGGCACTTGTGGAAATGGATTCTACAGATAAGCTGTATTAGCTAGGCAAAGAAGTAGGTAACAGAATTTGCAATCAGAGAATATCTCCAGTACTGGGGCATTAATTGATTTAGTAAACGTGGAGTGCCTACATGTGTCATGCACTCTGCTAGTCTTGGGGTTGTTAAGGTTTTCTTTAAATAACACTGTAAGTAGCTTTGTTCTTTTTCTAAGGATGTACTTTTTTTTTTTTAAGAATCTAATTATTATTATTTTTTAAAGATTTTATTTATTTGACAGAGATCACAAGTAGGCAGGGAAGGCAGGCAGAGGGTGGCGGTGGCGGGTGTGGGGGGAGGCTCCCTGCTGAGCAGAGAGTCTGATGCGGGGCTCGATCCCAGGACCCTGAGAGCATGACCTGAGCTGAGGGCAGAGGCTTAACTCAGTGAGCCATCCAGGTGTTAAATTTTTTAAATTTGTACCATTCAGAAATATTGTCATCCATACCATTTAACCCATCTTACTACACTTTTATTAATGTCTTCTTCAGGTTTTTTAAATACATATGTGAAAAAGAAATTCTTTTTTCCCCCCACATTTCTAACCCAAAAAGGAACACTGTTCCTTGGTTTTAACTCTTTTATTCTGCAAGGTATGGGTAAAGTGCAGATAACCCAAATGTGCGTATCAGTGAGTTACTATAGATTAAACATTTGCCTACTTATTCCTCAGATCAAAAAGTTGAACGTTATCAACACCCTGGAGGCAGCCTGCAGTCTTCTCAAATTGGCTTTCCTACTTCCCCCTTTCCCACCAAAGATAACATTTTTAAAAATGTAATTAGTCTTTAATATTTGTAGAGTTTTCACCTGACAGTATGCACACCTAAACACTGTAGTTTTGCTCACTTTTGAATTTGATATGAGTGTAGTCATACAAAATTCTTTTGTGTGTAGCTTCTTTGGCCCACTGTTAATGCGATTCATCCATGTAATTACAGTTACTTCTTTCTTTATTAGTTTTACATTCTTTGTATAGTTGAGGGCTATTAGAAGTAAAGCAGCTGTGAACATTCTTGTACATCAGATGCACATTGGCATGCATTTATGTAGCAGAGAATTGTTGGCTTACAGGATGTCTGTATTCGTATGAACAGTATTCATATATTGTTGATTGCCAGTTATACTCGAAAGTGGATGTACTATTTTACGCATTCACCAGCATTGCATGAGAATTTCTGTAGTTCCATATCCTCACCAACATTTAGTATTGTTGTGATTTTTACTTATTTTGACTGCTGAATTTCAGTTACTGTTGAGTGTCTATACCTCATATAATTTTAATTTGTATATTACAGATTGCTGATGAGTGAGTGCATTTTTATTTGAATAACTTTTTTTTTCAAGTTCATTTTTAGATCTGTTGCCCATTTTTCTAATGCATTGTCCTTTTGTTAATGAGATAGAAATTCTCTATAAATTCTGAATAAGAATCTTTGGTTATTTTTGTTGCAAATACCTTTTCCCTGTGTCTTGTGTTGTTCATTCTCTTAGTAATGCCTTTGGATTAATGAAAGTTGTTAGTTCTAATGGGGATCAGTCTTTTTCTTTCTTTCTTTTTTTTTTTTTTTTTTAATTTTTTTATTTTTTCAGCATAACAGTATTCATTATTTTTGCACCACACCCAGTGCTCCATGCAATCTGTGCCCTCTACAATACCCACCACCTGGTGCCCCCAACCTCCCACCCCCCACCCCTTCAAAATTCTCAGATCATTTTTCAGAGTCCATAGTCTCTCATGGTTCACCTCCCCTTCCAATTTCCCTCAACTCCCTTCTCCTCTCCATCTCCCCTTGTCCTCCATGCTATTTGTTATGCTCCACAAATAAGTGAAACCATATGATAATTGACTCTCTCTGCTTGACTTATTTCACTCAGCATAATCTCTTCCAGTCCCGTCCATGTTGCTACAAAACTTGGGTATTCATCCTAGTCTTTTTCTTTTTGTCTTGTTTGCTTAAAAATTTTCTGTACCTGTAGTCATGAAGATATTTTCCTTTGTTACTTTCTAGAACTTTCCTTGTTTTCCTTTCACATTTAGGTCTATATTCTACTTAGATTGGATTTTTGAGTACGATAATCTTGTGCGGTTTGCCATATGGATTTCTGTGTATCCTTTATCCATTCTTATTCAGTGCCATATCTTTTTTTTTTATAAACAAATATCCACATATGTGGATATCCTGTTTCGGGGCTCCTGATTGTTACAGTAGATTTTGTTTGTCACTGCTTGAATATCACACTGTTGTAATTACAGTAGCTTTATAATGTGTCTTGAAATTTAATAGAGAAACTGTTAATGAGAAACTGCTAAATTGCTTTCCACAGCATTGTACCATTTTAAACTCCCACCAGCAGTGTTTTAAGAGTTGTTTTTCTTCCTATGCAGTCACCAACACATGATTGTCAGTATTTTAGTTTAGCTGTTCTAGTCACTGTGAAGTAGTTTGCATTTTAATTTTCTTGCTTAATGATATTTAGCACTTTTTCTTGTGTTTATTGGTTGCTGCTTCCTCTATATTCTTTTGTGAAGTGACTGTATAAAGTTTTTTTGAGAGCTTTAAAGTGGAGTTGTTCTGTCTTAAATTTTTTAAAATAGGAATCTTTAATACATTCATGATACAAGGAGATAGGTTTTGCATACATTTTTGTCATTTTTGGCTTGCATTTTCATTTTCTTAGTTGTTTCTTATTAGCACCATGCTCTAACCAACTGGATGAACCAGCCACACTAATTGTCTTTTAAACAACTTTATTAAGATGTAATTGATGTAGACTAAATTGCACTTAATTAATTAATTAATTAATTTATAAGATTTTATTTATTTATTTGACAGACAGAGATCATAAGTAGACAGAGGGGGGGTGGTAAGCAGGCTCCCCGCTGAGCAGAGAGCCCGATGTGGGGCTCCATCCCAGGACCCTGAGATCATGACCTGAACCGAAGGCAGAGGTTTAACCCACTGAGCCACCTAGGTGCCCCTGCGTTTATTTAAAATATACAGTTCGATAAATTTTGGTGTATGTATACACATGTAAAACTGCCACTCTAGTGAAGGTAATGAGCATATCCATCACCCCCCAGATTACTTGTGCCCCATTGTAAACTTAGTATTTCCACCTTCCTATTCCTTCCCATGATCCACAGGGATTTGATGTGTGTGCTTGTTTGTGTATGTGTGTGTGTCACTGTAGATTACATTTTCTAGAATTTTACATAAGGTGAAACATTTTTTTTTTCTTGGCTGGCTTCTCACATTAAAATTACTTTGGGGTTTATCTGTGTTTTAGTATGTATCAATATTTCATTCCTTTTTTCTTTTTTAAGTCACTATGCAGTACATTAGATCACCAGAGCTTATTCTTGTGCTTCTGAAAATTGTTTTCCTTTGAACTTCATCACTGTAATTCCCTCTCCCTTGAGTACCTGGCAACCACCATTTTAGTCTGTTTCTATGAAATCAGATTTAAAATAAAAAATTGTTTCTACATGTGATACTGAATAGTTTTTGTCTTTCTGTTTATGGTGTACTTCATTCAATATAATGACCTCAGAGTTCATCCATGAAAATGACAGGATTTCCTTCTGTACCACATTTTCTTGATCCATTCATCTTTCATATATTTCATTGCTTTTTATTGCAATATTCTTTTGTATGGATATACCACTCTTGGCAGTTCAACTATTCATGGACATTTGGGTAATTTCCTGTTTTTGATTATTTTGACTTGTGATGCTATCAGCATTTGTTTATAAGTCTTTATATGGACATATGGTTTACCTTTTTAGTAAACACATGGGAAGAGAATGGATTATAATTCTTCATGTAGACACATACTTTCATTTATTTTGGGTATATAAGTATGTATGTATATTTATTTTGGAAGAGTTAGGTTGTGTGATAGAGGGATATTTAACCTTTTAAGAAAGTGTTACACTCTTTTCCACAGTTGTCATTTTACATTCCCACCAACAGTGTAAGAGAATACTAGTTGTTCCATAATACCTCCTCACAAACACTTGGTAAGGTCAATCTTATTTTTTATAAAGAGAGAGAGCGCACAAGGATGGGATGGGGGTGGGGAGGAGCTGAGGCACACAGAGAGAGAGAATCTCAGGCAGACACCCTGCTGAATGAGGAGCGGGCTTCAGGGGTTCATCCTGTTGACTATGGGATCATGACCTAAGCTGAAATCAAGAGTCTGATGCTTAACCAAACTGACCTAGCCACCGAGGAACCCCAAAGTTAATCTTTTTAATTTACATATCTGCATGGGTATGTGATCATAGCTGATAGTAGTTTAAATTTGCATTTCCAAAAATGAAACAAGATGGGATTAGGAGGGAGACAAACCATAAGAGACTCTTAATCTCACAAAACAAACCACGAGTCGTGGGGAATGGTAGAAGGTGGAATGGAGAGGGTGGTTGGGTTATGGACATTGGGGAGGGTATGTGCTGTGGTGAGTGCTGTGAAGTATGTATGCCTGATGATTCACAGACCTGTACCCCTTGGGCAAATAATACATTATATGTTAACAAAAAACATAAAAAAAAATTTGCATTTCCCTAAAGACTAGTGATGGTGAGTGTCTTTTTATGTAGTTATTTGTCAATTACGTATCTTCTACAAAGGGTCTCTTTGAAACATTTGCCCATTTGGGCGGGGTAGGTAGAGTTGTATGATTTATTTTATAGTTCCAGATGCTTTATGCTTTACATAGTTCCTTCAACAGATGGGTGCCTGACAAACATTTTCTTCTGGTCTGTGGATTGTTTTCCATCTATTAATTGCTTTTCAGAGAGCAGAACTTAATGAAGTCCAGTTTATCAAGTTTTTCTTTAATGGACTGTGCCTTTGTTGTATGTAGGAAATCTTTGATTAACCCATTGTCACAATTAGTTTTCTGTAATTTCCTCTGGAACCTGTATAGTTGCAGATTTTATTATGATATATTTAGGTTTGTGATCTGTTGTAGTTACTTTTTTTTCATAGCATGGTATGTGGATCTAATTTCAACATTTTACCTGTACATATTCAATTGTTCTACCACCATTTGTTGACAAAACTATCCTTTCTCTGAATTACCTTTGTATCATTGTTGAAATTTTATTGACTATGTGGTCTATTTCCCAACTGTTTAACTTGCTTCATTGATTTATTTTTTTCATTGATTTATTTTTTCTGTGTTGTTCCATTGCTACATTATCCTGATGACTCTAGCTTTATAATATATTACAAAATGTCATAGTCCTCACAGCTTTGTCAAATTGTTTGGATTATTATAGATTCTTTACAGTTTCAGGTGAATTTTAGAATCAATTTATTAATTTAAAAAAAAAGCAAAGCCTGGGATTTTGATCGGAAATGAATTGAATCTGTAGACCATTTTCGGTGGTATTGACATCTTAACAGTTGTCTCTTTTAGACCATGAACAAGGTGCATCAGTTTAGGTCAACAATGTTGTGTAGTTTTCTCTCAGTGCTCTTCTGTAGTTTTCAGTGTTGAGGTGTTGCATGTGTTGATTTTATATCTTGGAACATTACTAAATTCACTTGTTTGTTCTAATAGCCATCTTAGAGAATCTGTAGGATTTTCTGTCTGTTGTCTACTGATTTGTGAACTGACTGTTGGGTTTTTTTTTTTTCCTAATTTAAATGCCCCCCACCCTCACCCTGTCTTTCCTGCCTTACTGCCCTGGAAGAAACCACAGTACAATATTGAAGAGATGTACAGAGAGTGGACAGGCTTTATTGTTCTGTCTAGAAGGGGAATTGGGGATGAGAAGGTAGAACATTCACTTTTTCACCAAACATACTAATAGGTGTAAATCTTTTGCAGATGCTATTTATCTAGTTGTCAGTTTGTAATCTATACTTTGTTACACCTTCATCATCAGGCAACCACTGTTTTGCTTTCTGGTATATAGATAACATTTACCACTCTTTTATATAAATGGAACATTTATATAAATAAATGTTGTACAGTTCCTTGTATTTAAAATATTTCACTTAACATAATACTGTGGAGATACCTTCATGTTGCCATGTATATAATAATTTATTTTGTAAAATTGGTCATTAGTATCCCATTGTATGCATATGTCACAGTCTGTTTATATAATTTACTATTGAAAGAAATTAAGGTTGTTTCCAATTTTTTGTGATAACAAATAAAGACCCAATTATCTTTTTTTTTTTTAAGATTTTATATATTTATTTGGCAGAGACACAGCAAGAGAGGGAACACAAGCAGGATGAGTGGAAGAAGGAGAAGTAGGCTTTCTGCTGAGTAGGGAGCCCAATGCAGGACTCAAGCTCAGGACCCTGGGATCATGACCTGAGCTGAAGGCAGATGCTTAACAGCTGAGCCACTCAGGCTCCTGATCATTTCTGTAACAAGTCTCTGTATAGACTGGTGTTTTTCTTCAGTGAAGAGCTTCAGTTCAGTGACTGAACTCTGTGGTAGTCATATTTAACTTATAAAAAGAACGCCAGATGTTATGTCGAGTTTTGTACCATTTATATTGCCACAACCAGTTTATAGAATTCACATTGCTCTGTATCCTCCTTAGTGCTTGAGATGGTTAGTCTTTAATTTTAGCTATTCTGGTGTGTATGAAGTGGATGTGGTGTTAATTTGCATTTCTGTGATAACTAATGCTATCAGCTTTTTTGCCTGTAGTTATTAATCATTCACGAATCTTCTTTTGTGAAAAATTGGTTCAATTCTTAAGAGCTTGTGTCTTTTTTGAGTTATAGGAATTATTTGTATATCATGTATAAAAATTCATTACAAGATAAATCTGTTGCAAATACTTTTCCTGGACTGATTCTTGCCTTTTCATTTTTCACTGGTGACTTCTTTAATTGTTACAAAGTCCCAAGGTTGATTTTTTTTTCCTTTTATTTGTAGTACTTACGTGTGCCAACAAATCTTCCTCTATTCCAAGTTTTTAAAGATTTTGTTCGTTTCTTAGACAGTTTTCTTAAAATAGATTTATTGAAGTATAATTTGCATACCATAAAATTCATCCATTTTAAGTTCACAGTTGAATAATTTATAGTAAATGTATGCATTGGTGAATCACAGTTACAGATGACTTCCATTGCCTGAAAAAGTTGCCTCATGCTCTTTTGCAGTTAACGTGGTTTGCTTTCTGTCACTATCTACTTGCAGTTATTTAAAAGTAGTCTTTGGTTTTTGGCTTCAGTCAGTTAGAATAATGGTTTTGAGATTCATCCCTGTCTGAGCATGTACCAGTTGTAGCACACTCATTGTAAAAAAAATTATTAAATTGTACTTCATTCTAGAAAGATTCCACATTTTGTCCAGCCATTTAACAGAAGTTGAAAATTTTGAGAAATAAGAAATTTTTTATTCTAGCTTGGGAGTTTTTACAAATAACAGTGTTACCAAGATTTACTTGCAAGTCTTTATATGGGCTGTGTGTTTACATTTGTTTTGTATGTATCCAAAAATAGTGGAATTGTTCTGTTGTATGAGAAGCATATATTTAACTTTTGAAAAGGACGAAATTGTTTAAAAGGTGACTGTAGTGTTCTACGTTCTGGCCAGCAACATTTAATGAATCAAGTTTCTCTGTATCTTCTCTATCACTTGCTGTTGACAGTCTTCGATTACTACTGTTTCAGTGTGTACTTAAGAGCATTTTAGTGCTATTTTATTTTGCGTTTCATTAGTGAGTGGTGCCTTTGCAGATCCTTCCATGTGCTTATTAGGCATTGCTATACCTTCTCTGTTAAATTGTTTGTTAGAGCTTTTCTCTTTTCATTTGTGTTGTCATACTCTCAAATTATAAGAATTTACAGTTGACTCTTGAACAGCTGATTGAGACATCCATGTGCATGTTTTAGTGTGTACATAAGTTTTTAACTCCTTTGGGAGGAGGAATATGATTACTAGGTTGTATGGTAAGAGTATTTCTAGTTTTGTAGGAAATTGCCAAACCCTACGAAAGTGTTTGTGCCATTTTATGTTCCTAGACCAATGAATGAGAGTTCCTGTTGCACCATGACCATACCAAATATTCGGTGTTGTCTGTGTACTAGAAGTTAGCCATTCCTATAGGGTGTAATGTATCTCATTGTTATTTTAATTTGCATTTCCTTGATGATGTCTGATGTGGAGCTTTTCATGTGGTTGTGTGCCATCTGTATATCTTTGTTGGTGGGCTGTTACGGTCGTTGGCCCCCTTTTTTTTTTTTTAAGATTTTATTTATTGATTTGTCAGAGATCACAAGTAGGCAGAGAGGCAGGCAGAGAGGGGGAAGCAGGCTCCCTGCTGAGCAGAGAGCCCCATGTGGGGCTTGATCCCAGGACCCTGGGATTATGACCTGAGCCAAAGGCACAGGCTTTAACCCACTGAGCCACCCAGGTGCCCCATCTTTGGCCCATTTTTAAATAATTTTCCTATTGAGGTTTTTTTGTTTTGTTTTGTTTTTTAAGATTTTATTTATTTATTTGACAGATAGAGATCACAAGTAGGCAGAGAGAGAGGAAGGGAAGCGGGTTCCTCGCTGAGCAGAGAGCCCGATGCGGGGCTCAATCCCAGCACCCTGTGATCATGACCTGAGCTAAAGGCAGAGGCTTTAGCCCACTGAGCCACCCAGGCTCCCCTTCTTGTTGAGTTTTAAGAGTTCTTGTGTCTTTGTACTTTGGATAACAAGCCTTTTTCAGATGGATCTTTTGGAAATATTTTTCTTGGTCTGTGGCTTGTCTTCTCATTCTCTTGACTTTTTCTTTTGTATAATAGCTTTCAGTGGTAATGAAGTTCAGCTTATTTCTTTCATGTATCATGCCTTTGATTTTGGAGCTAAAAGGTCACTGCCAGTCCTAAAATCATTTATATTTTTCCTGTGTTTTCTAGGAGATGTATGGCTTTATGTTTTACATTTAGATCTATGATCCATTTTGAGTTAATTTTCTTGATGAGATAGTGTAAGATAGATGTCTGTTATTCCAGCACTATTTGTGGAAGAGACTGTCTTTGCTCCATTGTGTTGCTTTTGCTCCTCTGTCAAAATCAGTTGAGCATATCAATGGGACTCTGATTCTGGGCTCTGTGTTTTCTTTTATTGATACCTTTGTTTATTCATTAACCAATACCATAGTGTCCTGTTCTCTGAACCTGTATGATACATTTTTAAATTCAGCTAGTGTCTTCTTCTTCTTCGTCTTTGTCATCTTCGTCATCATTATCGTCTTCTTCTTCTTCTTCCTAAGAGTGATTTATTTGAGAGAGAGTGAGCAGGAGAGGAAAAAAGAGCACAAGTGGAGGGAGGGGCAGAGATAGAGGGAAAAGCAGACTCCCCGTTGAGTAGTGAACCAATATGGGGCTCCATCCCAGAACCGTGACATGATGACCTGAGGCAAAGGCAGACACCTGAGCCAGATGCCCTAGTGTCAGTCTTCTGACTTAGTTCTTCTTCTGTGTTGTGTTAGCTATTCTGACTCTTCTGCCTATTCATGTTAACTTTAGAATTTTTTTTTAAGATTTTATTTATTTATTTGGCAGAGAGAGAGACAGACAGAGATCACAAGTAGGCAGAGAGGCAGTCAGAGAGAGGGGGGTAATCAGGCTCCCTGTTGAGCAGAGAACCAGATGTGGGGCTCGATCCCAGGACCCTGAGATCATGACCTGAGCCGAAGGCAGAAGCCTAACCCTCTGAGCCACCCAGGCACCCCTAGAATTGGTTTTTCAATATCTGTGTATAACTTGGGGCGTCTGGGTGGCGCAGTTGTCTCTGCCTTTGGCTGGGTCATGATCCCAGGGTTCTGGGATTGAGGCCTGCATCAGGCTTCCGGCTTGGTGGGCAGCCTGCTATGCCGTCTCCCTCTGCCTGCCACTCTGCCTACTTGTGTTCTCTCTCAATCTCTCTGTCAAGAAATAAATAAACTTTAAAACTTTTTAAAGAAAAAAACTTTCAGAGATTTTGAACGGAATTGCATTGAATCTGTAATTCAGTTTGGGGAGGAATGACATCTTGGCAACAGTGAGTCTTCCTATTCATGAATATGGAATCTTTCTTCATTTGTTTAGCTCTTAAATTTATCGTTGATCAGAGTTTTGTAATTTTCACCATACTGATCTTGTACATTATTCTGATAGATTTTTACCATATAATTTCTGATTTATCTGGATGCTAATGGATATGACATTGTTTGTTTTTTTAATTTTAAATTCTGCTTGTTCGATAGTATATAGGAAAGCATTTGACTGTTATTAAACTTGTACCCTGCAACCTTGCTATAATAGATTATACCAGAAGTATTTTTGCCCCTCTCCCCCCAGATTTTGTACTTAATCATTTCATCTGTGAACAGTATAGTTTTATCTTTTCCTTACCAATCTTAGACCTTTTGTTTCCTTTTCCAACTGTATTAGTTAGGTCCTCCAGTATAATTTTGGAAAGCGGTGGTTGAGAAGGAGACATCCTTGCTTAGTTTCTCATCTTAGTAGATATTAGCTATTGTTTTTTTACAAATAGTCATAATCAAGTTAAGGAGGTTACCCTGTACTCCTAGTATGCTGAGTTTGTAATAATGAATGAGTTTTGGTTTTTGTCAAATGTGTTTTCTGCATCTGTTGGTATGATGGTGTGTTTTTTTCTTTTTAGCCTTTGATATGATGGATTACATTAATTTTTGAATGTTGAACTCTCCATTTTTGTTCAACTAGTCCCAAATATTTCTCTTTTTGATCCTATTCTGGATAGCATTGCTTGCTTAATTTCATGTTTACTTTTTTCATTGTTAGCATATAGAAACACAGTTGGTTTTTACATAGTGATGTTATGTCCTGTGACCATGGTACACTCTTAAGTTTTCTAGGAAAGTTTATAGGTCCTTACAGTTTGCCACATACAAGATGGGTCATCTCTGGTAAAGACATTTTATTTCTTGGTACCCATTCTCTGTGCCTTTAATTTTTTTTCTTGTGTTATTGCATTGGCTGTAATCTCTAGTACATTGTTGGTTGGAAGTGATGACAGTGGACAGCCTTGCCTTGTATTGTTGCATATTGTATGTATATTGTAATCCTTAGATGAACTAGTAAGAGTTTAATAGCATTTAAAGGGCATTTAAAAATCATCACAGAAATTAAAATGGTAGACTAAAACTACTCATGAGAGATAATGGTAGTAATGTTGGAGTAGAGGGACAAAAAAAGATGGGGCATTTACAAAGTAGGTAGGAAAATCAAACCATGTCAATAATTTCATTACATATTATGGTCTAGGCACTCTAATTAAAAGACATGTTATCAGATTCTGTGATAATCCCAGATTGAATTATATGTTGTCTTTAGGCAGTACTTGAGGTTCAGAGCACAAATACATTTAAAGTAAAGGGATGGAAATGGATATAGTAGGCATATTGTATTCATAAGACAACTGGAGTGGTCATATCAACATCAGTCAAAATCGACTATAAGGGGCACCTCGGTGGCTCAGTGGGTTAAAGCCTCTGCCTTTGGCTCAGGTCATGATCCGAGGTAGGGGATAGAGCCCCACATCAGGCTCTTCACTTGGTGGGGAGCCTTCTTCCCTCTCTCTCTCTGCCTGTCTCTCTGCCTACTTGTGATCTCTGTCAAATAAATAAAGAAAATCTTTTTTAAAAAAATCAACTATAAAACCCAAAATGTTACTGGAGACTAAGGGCAAATTTTCATAGTTGTAAAAGGATGAATATATTAGGAACATAAAACAGTTTTTAGCTATGATAGAGCCCTAAAATACTAGAAGTAAAAACTGACAATTGAAGAGATCAGTAGAAATTGAACTCTTACAGCTGGAGATTTCAAAACTATCAACCTTGGAAACCACTAGATTGAAAAATTAGTGGAGATAAATAGTTTGAGAAGTACTATTACCACTTTGATACTTTTTTTTTTTTTCCAGGCATGTAGATCATTCTCCAGGATAGAGCATACTCTAGACTATAAAATGTCTCAGTAAATTTAAGAAGGTTGAAATTACTCAGGGTTTATTCTCAGAGTATATGGGAATTAAATTATAAATGAATTCCAGGAAAAAAATGTGAGAATTTAAACAAAACATTTGTAAATGACCCATAGGTCAGGGAAGAGTTGATAGCAGAAATTAGAAAATATTTTGAGGGGTTCCTGGGTGGCTCAATGGGTTAAAGCCTCTGCCTTCGGCTCAGTTCATGATCCCAGGGTCCTGGGATTGAGCCCTACATGGGGCTCTCTGTTCAGCAGGGAGCCTCCTTCCTCCTCTCTCTCTCTGTCTGCTTCTCTGCCTACTTGTGACCTCCGTCTGTCAAATAAATAAATAAAATCTTTAAAAAAATTTTTTTGAAATGAATGAAAATGAGTATATAACACATATGGAGATTCCTGTGAAGGGGGAATTTAGAGGGAGATTTACAACTAAATTTATAGTAACTTCATGAGAAAAGAAGAATGGTCTCAATTCAATCATTTTAAGTTTTCATCTTAATAAGAATAGCAAAGTAAATTTGAAACAGAGATAAACTTTAAGTGGAAATCAATGAAAGAAAAACCAAAAAACAACAGAAAATAATCAATGAGATGAAAAGTTTGTTCTTTGAAAAGGTCAACAAAACCGATAAACTTTGGAATAGACCGATCATTTAAGAAAGAGAAAATACATAATACCAAGATCAGGTATGAAAAGAAGAGATATTAATATCCTACAGAAGTTAAAAGTATTTAAAAATTTTATAAGCCACGTTATACCAAAAAGGGCAAATCTTAAAAAGACATACATTACCATATAGAGACTGAAAAAGAAACTTTGAATATATTTATAAAAAAGTAAAGTTGATTAATTACATTTATTCCCACAAAGAAAACCTAGGCCCAGATGGCTTTACTGCTAAGTGTTTTCAGTTATTTAGGGAAGCATTGCTATTTATCCTGTGCAAACTCTTTTGGAAACTGGGGAAAGCGGGAGCACTTACAACCCATTTTATGAGTCCATTATTAACCTAACACTAACACAGACAAAAACAACACAAGAAAAGCAAACTACACTTTGTTATCTTTCATGAACATACATGCAGCAGTCATTAACAAGATAACAGCAAACCAAATCCAGTTATATATTAATAAAGTATTAGAAACTAGTAAGTTGGGGTTATCTCGAGTATGCAAGAAGGTTTATTAGTATTCATAAATCAACTAATACAGTATACTGTATTAGTATAATAATGTATAATATGTATAATATATTATATATTATAATATATAGTAATTAGTATAATAATAATTAGTATAATAATAATGGACAAAAACCATATTCTTTTAGTAAAGTAAGAAAAAATTTGAAAAAATCTAAAGACTGTTCATGATAAAGCTTTGAACATACTAGACACAGAGAAAGCAATTTGCTAATTCTGATCTAGGGCATGTACCTAAATGGCCTAGAGAGTTCCTGTTGTTTGTAAAATAGGATACTGTAGGTATCATCTTAATTTCTTTATTTTCTCTCTCAGGAATCACAGTCCTGTCCTTGCTGTTGTCCAGTGTCTTGAAACTGTGTTGTTTTATATATTTTGTCTGATTTTTTTTGGTGTTTTTTTTTTTTTTAGGTAGAATAAATCTGGTCCTGTTACTCTTTTATCTTCAATGAAAGAAACTTCCACAAATTTACTCCTCATTTTTTATGTGTTAGATACCATTAGCATTTGGGGAAAAAAATAGTTATACTGCTTAAGAAATAACAAAAGTGATTTTTTTTTTTTAATGTTCAGAAGTAATTTATTACATTTAGACATTGAGATTTTGTTACATGACTGACGTGCTGCCTACTACACTAAGGAGGCACCTTAGGATTTTTGTTATGAACTAATATTTGTGTATAACATTATACTTTGTGAATAATTGACATTTTTAGAATATTGAACCTTTTCATAAAAGTATATAATAGGTCTCATTTCATTCAGTCACTCTTTTCAGTCTATCTATAGTGTTTTATAAATGACCTATATTTCTTATGTTTACTTTTTGGTATTTTATGTTTTGCTTGATTAGTGGAGTTTTTTTTCAATTTGGTTAGTTTATAGTAATATTTTAGAAATTTTATAATTGGCCATGGTAATTAATTTTCATTAATGTAATATTTTAGATTGCTTTTATAATTTAAGTGTGGTCTCCATATTGGGTATGTTAACATTTTGTCTCTTAAATAATTAGCAAGTATTTTATCCTATCCCCCCATTGTTTTAAAACATTCAGTTTCTCTTTTAAATGAAAATGTTATATTTTCCTATATGAATGCTTCCTTTTTTGATTGCTGAGAAGTCTTTCTCCCATTGGAAGATTATAGAAGTATATTTTCTTTTAGAACTAACTCAGTTGTAGTTTTTTTGGAAGAGCTAGCTAGGGATTCCCCAGCAGTATTTCTGAAAAATAAATCACATGTGTATCTTAATACATTTGTTTATATATTTAAATGTGGATTTATTGTTTAAGTTCTTTTTATCTTTGGTTGATTACTGCCCCCAAAATATTATAATAATTTATTTTCAGAAAATATTCCATAGTCGTGGCTTCATTTTTTATTAGGTGTTTTTACGTTAATTCAACATACCAAATTGAAGATTTGAGACTAGGCAAATATCCTATACTATAAAAGTTTTAGAGATGAGTTAAAAGGCAATTATTTTAAAAGATTTTTTCACAAAAAACTATGTTGAGATTAGTTATATAAAGGTAAATATGAGGAAAGATTTTGGTTTGTTTTTAAGAAAATCTTGCATAGGTGATAGGATTGTAATTTCTTGGTTAATGCTAAGGGTTTTGGGGGGGGTTCTTTTTTATTTTTCCTATATTGATATATTTTATCTATATCTTTGCTAAAGAAATTGTTCTTTTGTTTTTATAGTTTTGGTAAGCAGTTTGGAGGAAAAAGAGGATGTGATTGTCTTGTATTAGAGCCTTCAGAAATGATTGTGGTAAGAACTTTAAAGAATGCTGTGAATTTTTTTGATGTGCTTCAGTTTCAACTTTAAATGTAGTAGGATTTTAAACACTCAAGGGGGTGCCATTACTGTGACTTTAAAAATACTGGATAATATCAGACTTATACACCTAATTTGTTGTTTCTATCTACTTAAAATTTTTTCTGATCCTTGAGACGATTTAGAAAGTGATAAAATTCTGTATACCATATTCCAAATTTTGGTGATTTCTTTTACTACTTCTACCAGTAATTTTAAATGAAGGCCTTATTAGAGGAACCCTGACTTTTCAAGTGTTTTTTCTTTTCCTATGCAATTTAGTTAATAATCTTTGAACATCCACATTCTGCTAAACATGAGGGTAAGAGAGAAAGAGACATATAGTTATATCCAAGTAAGAAATGGTTTAGATGTTAATATTTTTCTTTAGGAGTATAATTAAGGAATAATTCTTGTTACTGAGAAATCTAGAGAGGCGATATAACATTAGAAAACCTCAGTTTATTCTTTTTTTTAGCATTAGAAAAACCAAGAACACAACTTCGTTTTACCTTGTTCTAAGATAACCTTACTACAAAAATAGCTTATATTGAATGGACGACTTGTCATTCTCCTAGCATCTCATGTAGATGATCATGTCATCTTATTTGATTTGAAGTTATTAAGAAAAGAGGTTACATTCTTAATGATGCATTTTAATGTCAGGGCTCAAAACTTCACATCTTCACATAGTTAGTTTGCTCTTCTCCAAATTGGGTCATCGACATTATTATGCACTTCAGTGTCCTAAATTTCATATAAAAAAAATAATTTTTAGCTCCTACAAGGTAGAAATTGTCTTACTCATTTTGTGTCTTCCATTGTATTGCACAGTGCTGCCTGCATATGAAGTATTCAGTGAATGTTAATTAAACTGAAGTTTGTTCAAGGTGTGGACTGTGTATTTTTATTTTCTTTAAGTGTTGGTATACATATTATATCTAAATAAGGCCTCAGAACTCTCTCTTCTAAGTAAATGTATTGAGGGACATGGTGAGAAAACTGCCACAGGCAGTACTAGTTTTCTCATTTATTTGTCTGTTGATGTATTTTGTATTTTTTCTGCTTTATCAGGAAAGAATTAGTGCTTTTTACTGCAGTGTTCTCATATACATTGGTTTTTTTTTTGTTGTTGTTGTTGTTTAATTTTATTGTGCTAAAATACACAACAGAAAATTTACTATCTTAACCATTTTTAAGTGTTCAGTGTTATTATTTAAGTAGAAATTAATCACTCAAAAAATGCTTTGTAAGTTGGAGAAAATTATTCAAAATTGCTTTAAGATTTTTATTTTTGAGATTTCTGAAGGATTTTATTGTCAAAATGCCATGTGATTTTTTTCACCATTATTACTTTTTTTTTTAAGTAGGCCCCATGTCAAATGTGGGCTTGAACTCATAACCCTGAGATCAGTGGTTGCATGCTGTACTGAGCCAGCCAAACACTCTGATACTATATCTTTTGACAAATAAAAATGTATTGATATTTTGTATGAGTGTAAATCTTTGGTACCTCAGTATTTTTTAGCTGAAATTATTTAGAATTCATGAAGAACTTAATGTCAGTGCATGAAGTTCTTTCAAATGGTTTTACTATGTATGTATGTTTACAAATTTTAATAACTCCACTAGTGATTGGGAATGCCTGTTATTGAGCATCTTTATGATCACCCGATAAATTAGTCATCTTAATCTGACATGTTAGAAGGAAATTTCCTATTTTTAATTTACTTGTGCATATTTTCATATGGCTTACAGGGGATTTGTTTTTCTTAATATTCATATGTCCTGCCCATTTTTCTAGTTGGATTACGTATTTATTTATTTGTCAAAGATTATTATAGAGAGAGAGCACAGTGTGGTAGGGGCAGATCTTGAAGGAGAGAGAGAGAACCCTAAGTAGACTACCTGCTGAGTGCTGAGCCCAACACAGGTCTCTATCCCAGTATCCTGGGATCATGACATGAGGCGAAATCAAAAGTCAGACTCTCAACTGACTAAGTCACCAAGTACATGAGATTATTTTTTTTTCCCCTTAAGAGATTTTTGTTAATAAATTAACCCTTCTGCTTATAGGATGCCATAAATAAATCATTTTCTCGCATCAGCTAAAATAAATTTTGCAATAGGTTTTTTGGTTTTTATCTATAGCATTTTCCTCTTAAAAGATCTGGTTAGTGTTTATGCTTATTAGAAAAAACCTTCCTCATGACCATATTACTGAACTTTTAACCTGTATTGCTTTATAGAATTTTTTTTTAAGATTTTATTTATTTATTTGACAGAGAGAGAGATCACAAGTAGGAAGAGAGAGAGGGGGAAGCAAGCTCCCTGTTGAGCAGAGAGCCCGATGCGGGGCTCCATCCCAGGACCCTGAGATCATGACCTGAGCCGAAGGCAGAGGCTTAACTCACTGAGCCACCCAGGTGCCCCGCTTTATAGAATTTTTTTAAAAAGATTTTATTTGTTTGACAGAGAGATCACAAGTAGGCAGAGAGGCAGGCAGAGAGAAGGGAAAGCAGGCTCCCTACTGAGCAGAGAGCCTGATGCTGGGTTTGATCCCAGGACTCTGAGATCATGACCTGAGTCAAAGGCAAAGGCTTAACACACTGAGCCACCCAGGCGCCCCAGTGTATAGAATTATTTTAAAAATTTTAGAGAGTGCACGCAAGCAAGCACTACTGAGAGGAGGGACCAAGGGAGAGTGAGAATGTCCACAGACTCCCTATTGAACGTGGAGCCAGACACAGGTCTTGATCTCAGGACCCTGAGATCATTACCTGAGCTGAAATCATGAGTCAGACAGTTAAATGACTGAGCCCCCACATACACTGCTTTATGGAATTTGTTAGTTCCTTACTTTAGCTTTTAGATCTCACTTCACTGAGTAGCCGAAGACAGTGGTTACCACTTAACTACCTGTCTCCCAACATTTCCTCCAAAAGCAGTACAGAGCTATAAGAAGAGTAAAAGAAATCTATACAGAAACCATGTTCAAGGCATAAGTTGAAGGCAGAGAAAGCCAAATTTTGAGCATAATTCTAAGTAAGGGGAGAAAACCCACTAATTCGCAGTATATTACCTCTCACATTCTGTCTTTTTCCAGTCCTCAGCAAGGCTTTGTAGTAAGCAAAAGCCAACCAAGCAGATTTGAAGAAAACATACAAGATGGAAGCTACCAAGTGTACCTAAGATTAACCGGCACAGCCACTCTACCTTAAGTTCAAAATTGTGGGTGTGTATGTATAATAGAGCAGAGCATAACCTATAGGGAGGTCTTTTAAAATGGAGTGATTTACAAAGTCATCATCTAAATGTGTGTGTATCTTCAGGGTTAAGACAAAAAAGGTAAAAAGAAAAACTCCCTTTGGTATTTAAGTGTTAAAGAAGAAAAGAAGCACACTGGGAAGTTTTAGGTTCCTGCAAGACAAGGTGAACACAAAATCACCGTCTTATAAGGCCCACACCTTCCTCTCCCCGTCACCCAGCGAGACGAAAAGAAAAAGTATCCTAAAATACCTGGCCCTCAGAGTATTTGCTAATTTCCTATTAAACTAGGAATCTTGTAAAATATCCCAATACTACAAAAAGATGAAAAGGGAAGATTAATAAAAGTATATATAGTTGTTACCAAAAAAGAAGAGATTTGTTATGTACCATCTGAGGAAAATTGAACTCCATCCCAGGGGGGAAAAATTTTTTTCAGATGAAAACTGACCATACTTGGATACAAACATATCAATGAAGAATTTAAGGACATTTTTTAAAAATGTAAAATCAAAAATTCAAAAACCAAGAAATGAAAACTGAAAGAAAAGTGGAGTAAAAAGTATAAACTTGGTAAAGAAATAGAAGGCATAGAAAAAAAAAAATACTGATAATGTATGTATAAAATGAGTAAATTACAGAATGCCCCAGGAAGAATACACTCAAATGAAAGTTTAATAAGGTGCATTGAACAAATCAAAACTACAATGAGTTAGCACCTTACACCTGTCAAAAAGGCTAAAATCAAAAGACAAGAAATAAGGGAGGGTGAGTGAGGATGTGGAGAAAAAGGAATCCTCATACACTGTTGGTGGGAATGTAAATTGGTACAACCATTGTAAAGAACAGCATGGAGGTTCCTTCAAAAATTTTAAAAAATAAATGTCATATGATCCATAACTCTACAATTGGGTATATACCCAAAGAAAACAAAAACACTAATATAAAAAGATACATGTTCTCCTATGTTTATTGCAGCACTATTTACAATAACCAAGATTAGCAGCAATCTAAGTGTTCATCGATAGACAAATGGATAAAGAAGATACGGTATAATCAAAAGAAATGAAATCTTGCCATTTGCGACGACGTGGATGGAACTAGAGGGTATCATGCTTAGCGAAATAAGTCAATCGGAGAAAGACAACTATCATATGATCTCCCTGATATGAGGGAGAGGAGATGCAACATGGCGGGTTGAGGGGGTAGGAGAAGAATAAATGTAACAAGATGGGATTGGGAGGGAGACAAACCATAAGTGACTCTTAATCTCACAAAACAAACTGAGGGTTGATGGGGGGAGGGGGGTTGGGAGCGGGGGGGTGGGGTTATGGATATTGGGGAGGGTATGTGCTATGGTGAGTGCTGTGAAGTGTGTAAACCTGGCGATTCGCAGACCCGTACCCCTGGGGATAAAAATATATGTTTATTAAAAATAAAATTAAAAAAAAAAAAGAAGAAGATACGGTATATATGCAGTGGGATATTAATCAGCCATAAAAAAAAGGATGAGATCTTGCCATTTGTGGTAGCATGGATGCACCTTGAGGGTATGATGCTAGAGAATAAGACTGGAAAAGACAAATACCATATTGATTTCACTTGCGTGGAATCTGCAAAAAACATTCAACAAAAAGCAGAATCAGACCTATAAATACAAGGAACAAAGGGATGGTTACCAGTGGGGTAGGGAGTGGAGTCTGGGCAAAAATGGGTGAAGGGAAGTGGGAGATAAAGACTTCTGGTTACGGAATGAATAAATTACAGAAATGAAAGGTACGGCATAAGGAATATAGTCAGTGATGCTGCAATTATGTATGTTAACAGATGGTAGTTGCATTTGAGCATAGCATAATATATAAACTTGTCTAATGACTATGTTGTATACCTGAAATTAATACAACTTTGTGTGTCAACTACACTTTAAAAGAATTGAAGAAAGGTAAAGAAGAAGCAAGTAAAAGAAAATGAATGAAGTAGAAAGTGTCAGAGATACTCTGTACTTGAAAGTTACTGAGAGCAGATCTTCAAGTTTCTCACCACAGAAATGAAATGGCAAATAAGTGATATAATGGAGGTGTTAGCTAAGGCAGTGGTGATTATCATTTTGTGAAATGTAAATGTATCAAACCAGCACATGGTATACCTTGAATTTATACAATCTTATAAGTGAATTATATCTCAAAGCTGGCATAAAACAAATGGCAGAGCAAATAGTGGAAATTGAAGATAGGCAATGAAAGGATAACATTCATAACTTTAAGATTCTCAGGAGAGAAAAATACATGGAAAGCAATTATGTTTAAAGCAATATTTAATGAAAATTGTTTAGAAATTGAAGATTCAAATCTACATCCACTTAAAGGGTATACTGGGTACTGGGGAAATGAGCTCAGAATGATCATTTCTAAGACATTTCCTAATAAAACTATTTGATTTCAAAGATGAAAAATCTTTAATGTCTGCAGGCAAAAACACAACTTCCAAAGGCAAACGAATTGCAATGATTCACGTTTAAAAATCCACTGGGGTGGGGGGTGCCTGGATGGCTCAGTTAAGCGGGTGACTTGTGATTTCACCTCAGGTAATGATCTGATGGGGCTTGAGACTAAGCTCCATATAGGGCTCTATGCTTAGATGGGAATCTGCTTGAGATTTTCTCCCTTTCCCCTCCCCCCACGACATGCTCTTTCTTTCTCTCTTTAAAATAAGTAAATCCTTTTTTTTTTTTTTTTTAAAGATTTTATTTATTTGTCAGAGAGAGAGAGGAGAGAGAGCGAGCACAGGCAGACAGAATGGCAGGCAGAGGCAGAGGGAGAAGCAGGTTCCCTGAGGAGCAAGGAGCCCGATGTGGGACTCGATCCCAGGACGCTGGGATCATGACCCGAGCCGAAGGCAGCTGCTTAACCAACTGAGCCACCCAGGCGTCCCAGTAAATCCTTTTTTTAAAAAAAATATTAAAAACCAATTAGAGCCAATTTTTAAAATATTAAAAACCAATTAAATATTAAAAATCAAGTAGAGCAGCCTTTCAAAAAGAAAATATGAACTAAGGATTTAATGTCAGCCACATTGTCTTTATCAAGGTTATGGAGAAATGGTTTTCAGCATAAAAAAACTTAAGGAGGGGCGCCTGGGTGGCTCAGTGCGTTAAAGCCTCTGCCTTCGGCTCAGGTCATGATCCCGGGGTCCTGGGATCAAGCCCCGCATCGGGCTCTCTGCTTGGCAGGGAGCCTGCTTCCTTTCCTCTCTCTCTCCCTGCCTCTCTGCCTCCTTGTGATCTCTGTGTGTAAAATAAATAAATAAAATCTTAAAAAACAAACCAACAAACAAAAACTTAGGGAATTATGCACCCATGAGCTGTTTTTAAGGAATCTGCCAGAGGATATTTTGTTTAACTGAGAAATAACCAGGAAAACCTCACCAAAAGAAACAACGATGAATCTTTCAACTACACAAATGTATTAATAAGACTAAAAGGTAGAGATGTGAGGGACAGACTATATTATATTTTGAGACAGAATAGCCGTAATAAAACTGAAGGAAAGGAGAAGGGAGAGTGAAATAGGAAAAAGAATAAGCGTATTGATGGTTGTTTGTTGCATGGAGAATAGATGAGAGTGTTAACAATAAAAACTCCAACTAGGTAATTATAAGGTTTGGGATTTGATTACTGTATAATCTAATTGTTTACTTATTTCATGAATGTTAGCAGAAGACATAAGACTTATGGGTCAGAAACAAAGAACTTTTTTACTTGTGGTATAGCAAGCAGCGTTATCATTAGCATATTTCTGTAGATTGCTCTTGCTTCATAGGTCCCATGGAGGCAGTGCTGGGTGGCCCACAGTGATGCCACACACATAGTAGGTTTGCATTGCAACTAAGAACCCCTGAGTTTGGGGAATATACTGCTTTTATAGTGAGCAAGCCTGCTCTTTTTTCAGCAGGGAACATTACCACATCCTTCAGGTTTGCTTACTATAAGCACAACTCTTGAGAAATGGCTCAGTTAATGAGTGGTTAGGACTCTGCATTCTTGGCAAATGCAACAAAATGTGTAGAAGCACAGCAGGCCCTAGGAAGACTATGTTTCACCACAGATAGTAAAAGGTGTAAGAAAGCAGATGGACCATAACAAATATTGGTAAGGGCATAGACAATGAAAGCCCTCATTTGTGGTTGGTAGAAAAATAAAGACGTGCAACTTCTCTGGAAAACAATTTGTTCATGAAATAGTTAAAAATGGATTACCATATGATCCATCAGTTCCATTCCCACATTTATACCTAAGAGAATTGAAAACATGTGTCCACATAAAATCTTGTGCACTAATGTTCGTAACATTCGTAATAGCTGGAAAGTGGAAGCAAACCAGATGTCCTTTAATCTGATAAAGAGATAAACAAGATGTTTTTTGTTCATATGATGCCATATTATGCTGCAGTAAAAAGGGATCAAGTATTGGTACATGCTGTTAATATAGATAGATGAATCTTGAAAAGATTGTTCTAAGAAACCTGACTCAAAAAATCACATATTATATGATCACATTTACATAAAATATCCAGAGTGGGGAAATTTATAGAGACAGAAGGTAGATGCTAGTGGGCATAGGGTTTCTTTTTGGAATGATAAAAATGTTCTAGAACTAGATAATGTTTGCACAACTTTGTGAATATATTAAAAACTAGTGAATTGTATACTTAATTGATAAATGTATACTTAAAAGAGGATTTTATGGTATATGAATTATATCTCAGGAAAAATGTGTGAGAAAAGAATACAGAGACAAATCTAACAAAAACAATTTTTTATTGAAGCAAAGAATATACATTTCATACAGACATGCAGTAAATACATAAAATGATAAAATGTTAAAAACCTGCAATATTAATGATAGCAGTAATAATAACAATAAATGTGAATGGCTTCATCTACCCATTATAAGGAATAGATTTTTCAGTTTGGCTTACAAAAGAAGACCCAGCTATATACTGTTTACTTTTTTAATGTATTTTTTAAGACTTTATGTATTCATTTATATTAGAGTGTTCATGAGATTGGGGACAGGGTCAGAGGGAGAGAGAGAATCTCCAGCAGACTCCATGCTGAGCACAGAGCCTGAAGTGGGGCTCAACCTTGCAATCCTGAGATAATGATATGAGCTGAAAGCAAGAGTTGGACCTTTAACCAATTGAACCACCCAGGCGCCCCTTTTTGCTGCTTAGAAGAGACAGTCCTGTGATTGCTCGATCAAATGTTTCAGGAAGGCTAAAAATAAAGCAGTAGACAGTGGTATACTAGACGAATGAAAATGAAAGTGGGACAGGTATGGTCATCTTAATACCAAAAGTAGAATTCAAACCAAAAACTCATGAACTGTGACATGGAAGGACGATTTTTTTAGTGCTAAAACCTATAATTACAGTGGAGGAGAATACATGAATATCTTCACAGCTTATCACACAGAAACCTTCTATTTAAAACAGACACTCCAGGGGCGCCTGGGTGGCTCAGTGGGTTAAAGCCTCTGCTTTCAGCTCAGGTCATGATCCCAGGGTCCTGGGATTAAGCCCTGCATTGGGCTCTCTGCTCAGTAGGGAGCCTGCTTCCCTTTTTCTCTCTCTGCCTGCCTCTCTGCCTATTTGTGATCTCTGTCTATCAAATAAGTAAATAAAATCTTGGGGCACCTGGGGGGCTCAGTGGGTTAAGCCTCTGCCTTTGGCTCAGGTCATGATCTCACGGTCCTGGAATCAAGCCCTGCATTGGGCTCTCTGCTCAGCAGGGAGCCTGCTTCCTCCTCTCTCTCTGCCTGCTGCTCTGTCTACTTGTGATCTCTCTCTGTCAAGTAAGTAAATAAAATCTTTGAATAAATAACTAAATAAAATCTTTAAAACAGACACTCCAGAGGATTCAATGAGACTTAGAAATCTACTACTAGAGAATTTAATTCTTTGTTCTTAGTATATAACAGGTGAAGTCAAGGAAAAAATAGGATAGAAGACCTGGACAAAAACAGTAAGGTGATCTTAGGGAAATAAGTTGAATTCTACAACATGATGATAAACTGTATCAGGTGCCCATGCCGCATTAACAAAAAATGTTCCTATATTTTTAAAAAATTTCATTAATTTTTGTAATTTAGATATAGTAATACTTTCTGATTACATGCAATGAAATTCTAAATTATAATAACAGAAAACTAATTGGTTCTTTCGCCTGAAATATTTTAAGCCTACCAAACAACTTTTTGTCAAAGGATAAATACATACTGAAATCACAGAATTGTGCAAAATAACAACAGTGAAAATACGCTATATAGCAGAATCCATGGAATATATCAAAAAAGTGTTCAGAAACCAGAGGGAAAATGGGCAAAAGGAACAAACTCAGAGGCGATATAGATACCAGAGTTAACAAGTGCATATTTTGAAACATCTGATTAGTATTTCAGGGATTTAGTGGAGAATTTTAAAGGATTGGAATCTATAAAATGAAATAATGATTTCCAAATTCTACAACTAGAAACATCCTCAAATTCGACTGAAGAGCAAGTTAGGGAACTGAAAGATTAGCCAAAAGAATGCAAACTGATGGAAAAAATATTTTAAAAATACGTAATGGAGTATATGACACAGATAATAGAAAAGATCTTAGGTAAGTGTAATAAGAATCCTGTAAGGAGAAGAAAGAAGTATTAGAAGAGATAATGGTTGAGAATTTTCCAAAACATTAAAATCAACTCACAAATTTGAGAACTCTCTAATCTCAAAGCAGGATAAATACAAAGAAACTTAAGCATAAGCACATTATAGTAAAACTACAGAAAACAAAAAACAAAGTTATAAAACCAAAGGGAAAAACACATTACTTTTAAACCACCACAACTTGTAAAACACCCCCTGACAGCAAAAACTGAAGCTTTGTTTGTTAAGTAAACAGTTTCCACACAAAACTGAAGAAAATTTTCAGCAATAGACAAGCACTCAGTTTACCAAGTGGGAGTTTTTAAGGCAAAAGGGAATCGCAGATATAAGTACAGATATGTGGAAAGAAATAAAGACATTGTAAAGCATTTAGATATATGTATATTGACTATAGAAACCAGTAAGAGTAATAAAAGTGTCTTTTGTGCTTTAAAGTATATGTAGAGATAAACACATGACAGGTAAGAAAAGCAGGGATGGAGTGAAAAATTCGTAAGATCTTTGCATTCTAGAAAGTGTTAAATATACTAATAGTGACTTCTAATAAGTATGTATGTCATCTAAGAATACAGCTTGGAATTAATAAGGGAAATGGAATAATAAAATGAATTTATTTAAAATAATAAAAAGAGAAGAAACTTACTAGGAGGAGGAAAGAACATAAGATGATATTTCCTTTCTAGTATATCAGAAATTACATTAAATATAAATATTCCAGTAAAGGAAATATCAGATTAAATTTTTTTTTAAACACAATTACATGCCACTGAAAAAACAGCAGCGTAAATATAAGGTTTGAGAAGAAACTTGACTTCTTGGTCTTTTGGCTAAGATCAAGTCTGGAAGAACTGAAAGAACAGAAGTTGTGTCTTCTAAGTGATAACCAAAGGAGAGCTGGTTTGTCTCCAACCTTAAAAGTGTAAGAGAAAATAAAAAGTGTAATTTAAGGCGAGAAGTATTATTTAATGTAAAAATGGCATTTCATCATGATAAACATGTATCACATTTAAACACTCCTGGAGTTTTATGTGCCTTATTATATAACTAAGAGATAGTCATTAGTAACACGGGAACTTAACAAATCCACAGTGACAGCGAGAGAGATTTAAACATCCCTCTAATAGTGAGAAAGCAAGCATAAGGAATCAGTAAGGATTTTGAGGATTTGAACCTGTGCCTAGTAGTTAGAGAACTCTGTACCCATCAACAACAAATATGTGTACTTTGAAGCACACATGGGATGTACTTCAGACGTGTGGGTGGCTCGTTTGATTGTGCTCCAGACTCCTCGTTTTGGCTCAGATCGTGATCTCAGGGTCCTGGAATCAAGCACCATGCCCCGGGCACTATGCTCAGTGCGGATTCTGCTTGAGGTCCTTTCCCTCTGCTCAACCGTCTGCTTGAGCATGCATGTTCTCTAAGATAAATTTAAAAATAATAAAAATAGATGTTATATCTGGAACATAAATCTTAAGAATTTAATTTTTGGTTTTGTTTTGGCTATAATGGAGTTAACTTAGAAACCAATTACAAAAACAACTAAAATAAAATATAACTTGAAACTCAGGAGTAGGGGCGCCTGGGTGGCTCAGTGGGTTAGAGCCTCTGCTTTCGGCTCAGGTCATGATCCCAAGGTCCTGGGATCGAGCCCCACATCAGGCTCTCTGCCTGTCGGGGAGACTGCTTCCTCCTCTCTCTCTCTCTCTCTCTCTGCCTGCTTGTGATCTCTGTCAAATAAATGGATAAAATCTTAAAAAAACAAAACTCAGGAGTATACTTTAAATCACTTGGCAAAGAATCACTATGGAAATGAGAAAATATTTTGAGCAGAATGAAGAGGATATATCAAAATGTATGAAATTTGTCTTGAGCCTTAGGTGAGTAGTTTAAGCATTAATGTTTTAGGAGAAAGGCTGACATTTGGTGAAGGTAAGTATCCACATTAAGAAATTAGAGAGCAGCAAACTATTTTTTCTAATTTAATTTTTTTTTCTAAGATTTATTTGTCAGAGAGCACAAACAGGTGAAGCTGTAGGCAGAGAGAGAAGCAGGCTCCCCGCTGAGCAAGGAGCCCAATGTGGGACTCGATCCCAGGACCCTGGGATCATGACCAGAGCTGAAGTCAGCCTTTTAACTGACTGAGCCACCTAGGTGTCCCAGAGAACAGCAAACTATATTTACAGAAATTAGAAGCCAAGAAACAAGATTAAAAAGTTGGTGGCATGTAAAGCATACTTAAAGAGGGTGAAGAAAGGTAAAAGTTGATACTCAGAATAGAGTAATAAATTTTATACTTCTTTGTCAAAGTAGTCAAGAACAAAACATGACATAGCTTAATATCAGGAGTAAGAAAAGCATGGACTACTATGGAGCTTATGAAAATTCTGAAAATAGTAAAGGGTATTATTAAAAACTTAACTAAAATAAGCACGTGCATGTGTCACACACAGAGAAAATCTTCAGAATCCCTCTTCTAGAAAGAAAGTACATCTGTAATAGACCTTTTCATTTAGAAATTTCCACTCACATGGTTTCATTGGTGAGTTTTTTTCCAACATTTAAATAAGAATCAAAAAGTCTTAGCAGGAAAGAGAAAGATTAAATTCCTTTTTTATGCATCCAGTTTATTTTTATTGATGTATAAGTGACGTAATGTTTGAGAGCCTAGTTTAATTGTGATGGCAAAACCTGACGAGTTACATTACAGAAAGGCAATGTTACAGATTAAATTTTTTTTTTTTAATTCGTTGGAGAGAGAGCCAGCAAGAGCAGGAGTGGAGTGGGGGTGGTGTCAGAGTGAGAGGGAGATGGAGACTCTTCACTAAGGAGGGAGCCCAACTTTTGGCTTGAGCCCAGGACCCTGGTATCCTGACCTGAGCCCAAGGCAGAGGCTTCACTGGCTGAGTCACCCAGGTGCTCCCAGGTTAGGATTTTTTAAATTAAAAATCATAAAATGCTAGGAAATCAGATTCCAGTGAAGTGATATGCCAAGAGGATAAAATATCGTGATTGTTGAATTTATTCCCAGAGTTGCAGGGTTGATTTAATTCATGCAGTACATCGCTTTACTGCAGTTTGCTTTATTGTGCTTCATGGATACTGTTTTGTGGCAACCTTTGGTGAGGTGGTCTGTTGGTGCCATTTTTTTTTAAACACTGTTTGCTCACCTGTATCATTTGTCACTGCTTGGTAATTTTTGCAGTATTTCAGATTTTCATTATTTTATTTGTTACAGTGATTTCTGATCAGTGATTACAACTCGATAAAAGCTCAGATGATGGTTAACATTTTTTAGCAGTAAAGTATTTTTTTAATGAAGGCATTTATGTACTTTGCTTTTTTGTACATACTAATGTTGTACACTTGACAGGCAACAGTGTTTTGTAAACATAAGCTATGCATTGGGAAACCAAGAATTCTATTTGATTCATTTCAGTGCAATATCTGCCTTATTAGAATGGCCGGAACCAAACCTGTAGTATCTCTGAGGTATCCCTATATTTGAAAATCACTATGATTCACTATAGTAATATAATTAGAGTCACATGATTGTCTGTATAGACATAGAAAAAGCAATTTGATAGTACTCAAAACCCATTCATGATTGTTGAAGCTTTAAGCAAATTAGGAAAAGAAGGAAACTTTCATAATCTTATTAAAGGCATCTGCATTAGCCCTACAGTAAACATTAAAAACATTATCCAGGCCTTTGGAAATGTGTAAGGGAAACTCAGCATTACCAAAGCCATAGGCTAAGAGATCCTATAAAGTGCATTTAGGAAAGGGAACAAGGATAGATCCAGAAGATAACATAGAAGTGCCTGGGTAACTCAGTCCGTTGAGCTTCCTTGGCTTAGGTAGAGATCTCAGGGTGGCAGGATCAAGCCCAGCTTCAGCCTATGAGCTGAGTCTGCTTGAGATTCTCTTTCTCCCTCTCTTTCTGCCCCTCCCCCTGCTCTCATGCTCTCTAAATAAATAAACAAACAAAAGCTTTAGAAACATGTATAAAACAGATGAATGATTTGCATGTAGGAAATAAAAAAATATAATCTTTTAGAATTAAGTCATTTTAGCAAGGTCTCTGGATATTTATGAACAGAATATCAGTTGTATTTCTAGTTAGGACGAACAAGTAATTTAAAAATTAAATTCAGGGACGCCTGGGTGGCTCAGTTGGTTGGACGACTGCCTTCGGCTCAGGTCATGATCCCAGAGTTCCCGGATGAGTCCCTTATCGGGCTCCCAGCTCCACAGGGAGTCTGCTTCTCCCTCTGACCTTCTCCTCGCTCATGCTCTCTCTCATTGTCTCTTTCTCAAATAAAATCTTTAAGAAAATAAAATAAAAATTAAATTCAGTGAACATACTACTTGTAAACATCAAAAAATCCATATATGTTAGAATAAATCTAACAAAAGTTGTAGGAAACATCAAAACAGAAAACCATAAATAAATTTTGAGATCTTTGCTCTAAATTGAGAGAGGGGTGCCTGGGTGGCTCAGTGGGTTAAGCATCTGGCTTCAGCTCAGGTCATGATCTCAGGGTCCTGGGGTCAAGCCCTTTGTAGGGCTCCCTGCTCAGTGGGGAGTCTGCTTCTCCCTCTGCCTGCTGCTCCCCTTGTTTGCATGCACTCTGTCTCTCTCTCTCTCTCTGACAAAATCTTTAAATAAATAAATAAATAAATAAAACCACTACTAGCTCTTTGTGCCCTTAAGACTTATTCCATTAGAAATGCAAATTGCTAATACTATGTATACTGTATAGGTAGAGGAAAAAGCATTTGATAGTACGCTAGATCCATTCATGTTTTTTGAAACATAGCAAACTAAGAAAAAAAGGAAACTTTCATAACCTTATTAAAGGCATCTACATTAACGGTACAATAAACATTGAAATCTCCTGGCTTTTGGGAATGTGTAAGGAAAGCTCAGCATTACCTAAATACCATCTTATAGAAATAATATATCTCGGTGGAATTATACCAAATACCACTAGTAGTCTTATTTTTAGTACTAATGGCGACATTAAAGTTTTTGTTAATTTTTTGTTTGTGTATATGATTAGACATAAACATATTACATGTGTGTGATGGTGTGTAATTATAGTTATTATGATATGTACATAAATCATTAGGAAGCAAAACCATGTAATACCAGAATGTTGGTGGTAACGTTATTGTTAAAGCTGTTATGTATGTAGACATACTATGTATGTGTATTTTTACTTGTACTTTACAAATGTCTTACTGTTTTATGCAGTCATTATGTGCTCATATTTTATCATGTATTTACTGTTGGTTTACTTTTAATTTCTTCCATCTGAGACCTTTTTCGTAGAAGCATTTGTGTTACATCTGAGGTACACCATTTAAAATATTTTTAAATATTTATTGGTAAACAGCTCAGCTGGGTTATTTTTTTTCTTTTTTATTATGACTGAAACTATATTTTGTATCATTCTTTAGGATTGTTTTGCCATGAATGCAATTTGGGGAGGAGGATCCTTTTTTTTTTTCTTAGAACATATATATTTTATAGTCAATATAGTCCACTGTTTCCTGGGATTTATTAGTTTTTGATAATAAATCTGTTATTTAAGTCTGTTATTAAGTCTGTTAATAATAATAATAAATGTTATATATAACATAATTAATAATAACATAATAAATAATAAATGTTATATAAGTCTGTTATTAATCTAATCACCTTTCACTTATAACCAGTCTACATTTTCCTTGTGGCTGCATTAGAAGTCTTCTCTTTATCTTCACTATGTGAATTTGTAGTTGTATTTTTGGATTTGTTGGACTGCTTCAAGTTTTTGTTTAATCAAAAAGTTTCATTTTCACTTTGGATATTACCTCATTCTTCTGTCATCTTGTTCTTGAACTTTATATGTTAAATCTTCTCAACCTATCTATATCTTTTATGCTTCCTTGTTTATCTCCTCTTGACTTTGTACTGAGTACTGTATAATTTTTTTGGCTTTATTTTCTCTATTAATTCTCTTTTTGGTTATATCTCCATATGGCATTTAATTCCTTTTTTTTTTTTTTTTTTTTTTTTTTTTTTAATTCTTGCTCCTTTTTTTCTTTCTTCTCTCTTGGTTTGGGTACTTTCTTTTGACCTACGTTTTAAGTTCATTGCTTCTTAATTCACTTGCATCAAGTCTACTGATGAGTTTATCAGAGGTATTTTTTGTCTTTGGTACTATGATTTTTGTTCTATGATTCTCATTTTACTCCCTCATATTTTCCTTATGTCTGGTGAAATTTTTCCTCTGTTTATGTTGTCCACCTTTTCCACCTTTCTGCTGCCTTTTCTGTATGTTTTAAATTCTCTGATAGTTTCAGCATCTGGATCACATCTGATATTGGTGGATTGCTCTGTTGGTTGCTTTTTGGTTTTTGGCAGTGGATTGGTTTTTTTGTTTGTTTTTTTACCCTATTTTTATGTGAGTCATTATTTTGGATTTAATGATACCTACTGTGTGTAGGGCAGTAGAGAATGAGGATAGTGTTTAGGCCTGGAGCTGAACACACCTCTTCTGCTAGAGTTGAGCTAGCTAGGTTTGCATTGTTTTGTTACTATGGTTACCTTTAGTGCTCCAGTTCTTTAAAATTTCTCTTGTTGTCCTTTGTCCTCAGGGTTGAGATTGGTTTGTTGAGAAGTTTTTCTGAGTCTTGTTCCATCCCCATTGTAGGCCTTCTTTGTGCTCTTGTGTTTCATACAGGATATCTCTATATTTTCTTGTCCTTCTTCTAAATGTAGACTGCATTTGCTTATTATAGATTGTTTGCTAGCCTGGTATTGGGGAGGAAGGGCACTTGGGTTTGTTGTGGGTTTTTGGGGCCTGGTCAATCCTTACCTATTTAGTGTTATTTATAATCTCTGGCTTGTTTTCAAGTTTCTTTTTGTTTGAAAGTTTTTTTTTATTTATTTTAATATTTGCAAGTGTGAGTCTATTGTCCCTTTTCTGGCCATTATTACTCAGTATGTCTATCATTCACGTTTCATTTTTGTTGTAGTTGGGGGTCTTTTTCCTTGTTTTTTTGGAGGGGGAAGGTATGTTTATCTGGGAAGCCATATATCTTGAACAGTAGGTGCGGGAATTCTTTGAGGTTTGGGTTAAAGTCTTGCAAAGAGGTTTCAGATTTGTTTTTGTCAGTTACATATGTACATTATCAATCCTGAGTATCTTTAAATTTACTTAGGTGCTTAAGGTATTACAAATTCAAACTAATGACCTGCATGAGGGATAGCTTATGTTTTAAATTCTTAGGAAAAATGTTTTTGGTCTGTTTGGTTGGTTGCTTTTTACCCCTTCTCCTCCCAGTGTCAAGCAAGTTTTCTTCCTGTCTTCTTCTGTAGGATAAGCTTATACCTCTGTATCCTCACAGTGCGGATTCAGCTAGTTAAGTTGAGCTTACGAGCAAGTCTCCTTGGATTGCCATGTTTGATGGATTCTCTATTGTCTTTCTCACTCCCTACAACCATCAAAATGAAGGGGCTAATCTCTAGGGTTGGGAAATTTTCTGTCTTCTGGTAGATCAGGAGCTTCATTGGCAGCCTATCTCTTGGTATTTTTTTTCGCTTTGGTCTTGGTCTTTGAATTTGTTACTTTAGTGACATGAGATAGGCACGTGTAGTTCTGTTTTGTTTTTAATTTCACATTTCAGTTGTACTTGGCAGGTTTGTTAAGGGTACTTAATCCTTCATACATTGTTTAGTCTTCATTTTCATTTGGTACTGTCCTTAAAATTTTGAGACTTAGAAACTCCTTTCCTCGACTTAATTTACTATTATATTTTGGAAAGCCTTTATTATCTCTGCTTTTGAGCAGTAAATTGTAGATATTAGAAAATTTTAAGGATTATATGATACTGAAATTTTATCTCATGTGGATAATATAATTCATCGATTGGGATAGGATAGTATGAAGGAAATGAATTTTAGTAGTCACACTTGGATTTTGAGTCCTTACCCACTTGTATGTATTACTTAAGTTTTATGTTATTCTGTATGATTATCAAAACAGAGTAGCTATGTGATAGGAGCATTGTGAGCCTTAAGTGATAACTTACACTGTCTGGCACACGCTCTGGTGTACTGATGGAATGAATACTGTGATTCTCTCACCATTTTTTTAGAAAGCAGATTAAATCTCAAGGAGGTAGCATATAT
Organism: Lutra lutra; assembly: GCF_902655055.1. Classification (NCBI taxonomy): domain Eukaryota; kingdom Metazoa; phylum Chordata; class Mammalia; order Carnivora; family Mustelidae; genus Lutra; species Lutra lutra. The sequence continues at coordinate 70,942,744 of NC_062282.1, read as the reverse complement.
TGCTGCCTATTCACAATTTTATATTTGTTGAGGTGGAAGTTGTTCCCATGTCTCTTCTGGATTTTACCTTTCAGAAGAGTAGTAGTAACTTACTCTGCATACCCTTGTATTTCTGGAGTCCCTTACATGTATTTCCAAGGACCTATCATGTATGGGGAGAAAGAGAGAATCTAATGTATTGTCTGCCCATTTTTGCGAACTTTTTGAATGTTAAATGAACAAAGATTAATATATAATGCAGTTTCTGTCTTAAGGAACTTGTTAGATTGTTAATGATATGAGCTTATATATTAATTGCAGTTGATGAGAAGGGGTAGAAACTTCCTGGGGCAGAGGAGGGAGGGGTCATGAAGTATGGGAAGGATGCCACCTTGTTGGCAAAGGAGGATTGGGCTTTGTGGCAGTAGCAACAGCAGCATATACAAAGACCTGAAGGCACTGGAGAGCATGGCCTATTTATAAGAAGTCTAGATTGTGTACACAAAGTAGTTGCGGTCTGAGGACAGGAATGTCTTTTGCAGTTATAGAAGAGATGCTAATTGAGACATGTCTTGAATGAACAGTGGTTCAGCAAGTGAAGATAGATGTGTAGGATAATACAAGGTTACTTAGTAAAATGTAAGTCACTTTATTATAGGAACCCACTAATAGTCCTATTCACTTGGCCACTACTTATTCTTGAACTCTTGTACCACTCATACCTGAAACAGACAGACATCAACTCTTTCTGAGAAATCATCAGGAAATTTTGTGCATCTCATTAGAGCTTTTATGTGACAGGTTTTTTTTGTGTGTGTTGAGGTAGGGGGGAGGATAAGGGAATAGTTTTTCCAGGCTTACCTTTATAACATACAGTAATAAATTTGGAGGATGGGTCATATGTGGCTTTGAACATCACAAATAATTGTTTAAAATTCACTCAGTAACTGTTAGTGGTCCATTGTAGCATTTTGAACAGGAAATGTGATAAAGTGATGATTTTTACGTAGGCGATTTATTTGATGATATAGGATGGAGTTGGAGAGGAATGTGTCTGAAGCAATAGCATCACCTCTTTGTATAGTTCAGTACTGAAGTGATTAAGATTTGAGTAAGGAATGATGGGAATGGGAAGAAAGGGCAATATGAGAGGACTTTATAAAAAAAGGATTGACAAGTTCTGAGAAGTGGTTGAAGATTTGAAAAATGAGCAGCAGAATTAGGGATGGGATATTCATGAAATTTCATACTTGGGTAACTGGGAATTTTTGATATTAGCCAAGGATAGGACATTTGAAGGAAAACTTGGGGAAAAATAATGTTTATGTGATGTGATGTTAATTATATGTTATACTGTAGAACATCAATATACCTTTTTATAAATAATTTTTAAAAGTATGGCTTCGTCTTTGATTGGACAGGTAACGTAATCTTGTATCAGTACCATAAGTGTTGGAGACAGACCTACAGTCCAACTCAACTTTAATAATAAGGATCACTATGTGAGAGAGGAAAGTAATCTCTTAGGATTTTGCTTTGCTCATCCGTAAGCTACATATTGCTTACAGGACTGCTGTGTGAACTAAAGAGTATAATGTTTATGCATGCTGGCCCATTTTAGCCCTCAGTTAATGTTAGTTTTCACTTCTTTATTAAAAGATGTCAGCTTTGGGGCACCTGGCTGGCTTAGTCAGTGGAGTGAACAACCCTTGATCTAAGGGTTGTGAGTTTGAACCCCACATTGGATGTAGAAATTACTTAAAAACAGAATCTTAAAAAAAAAAAAAAAAAGAAAGCCATCCTTACTCTATTGTCATAAATGAAGATGGACACCAAAGAATAATGCATAAAACGTTTTTGTTTTGCTGTTGAGCATTTCACTGAAATCATAGCTATGATTATTGGCAAAATAAAATACGTGTATAATCATGCAGCTTCTAATTGGACTAACTCAGAAGTGGTAATTAATTATTCAGTGTGTAGGTGTAGTTAACAGCCTTTGCTTCTGGTAAGTGCCTTTTTTAGAACGCATATGTTTATGTGAGCAAGACAGACTATTTCCTGGAAGGAAACTGTGGTCTTGAGCTCTTCATAATAATGTCACCTTTAATCTTGAACTCATGAGTGTTGTCCTACACAGATTATTTTCTTGAAGCAGTTCGTTGCAAGAAGTAAATGAATCCTCCTTTGAGCCTGTTAAGACTCCACAGACTGTCAGTAATATGGAAAAATTGGATATTTAATCAGGAATCTGAACGTGTGTTTCAGGTGGAGAATTCCAAAGATAATGAAGATAGTATTCTACAAAGAGAAATACCTGCCAGACAATCTCGACGAAGGTTTCGGAAAATTAATTATAAAGGAGAGCGTCAAACTATTACTGATGATGTGGACATTAACAGCTATCTTTCTGTGAGTATATTCAGGGAACAGTTCATGGCTCTCCCTTAATTTTTATATATGGTATCTTTAATTTACATGTATTTTTGGTAATATCAACACTTAAGGTTCAACATAAAATTTTAGAGCAGGTAAATATATATATAATTTTTAAAAAATATTTATGCTCAGTTGATTTTGGTAGAAATGCTCTTACCAGGGGCTCCTGGGTGGCTCAGTGAGTTAAGCCTCTGTCTTCAGCTCGGGTCATGATCTCGGAGTCATGGGATCAAGCCCTACATCAGGCTCTCTGCTCAGCAGGGAGCCTGCTTCTTCCTCTCTCTCTTTCTCTGCCTGCCTCTCTGCCTGCTTGTGATCTCTGTCTGTCAAATAAATAAATAAAAATCTTTAAGTGGAAGTTTTGTTTTTGCTTTGGTTTTTGTTTAAATCATGTAAAAAAAAATTCTTGCTGTATCTTTTTAGACCTCCTTTGTGGATTTTCTTGCCTTTTTGTTATCTAGTGGAATATAAAAGAGAGTTCTAAGAACTCAGATAATAGACTCATTGGGAGCTTTTTTCCTGATATTCTGTAAGGCGTACAAAAGAAAAATATATCCATTTTTCTCTTGTCATATGGGAGAAATACAGATACTGTGTGTTAGTGCAGAAATGTGGGCAAGTGTTAGTGATATGTTTTTACATACAAATATTGAAGAAGCAGCAGCAGATGAAATAATTAGCTTTTGTAACACTAGAAGAAACAGAAGCTGTTTCTCCAGAAATCTTCAGTTTTGTAATTGCAGAGAACTTCATTTTAAACTAAAAAATATTTGAATTAAGAAGAAAGGATAGGGGCACCTGGGTGGCATAATCATTTAAGCATCTGCCTTCATCTCAGGTCATGATCTTAGGGTCCTGGGGTTGAGCCCCATGTCAGGCTCCCTGCCTGGAGGGGAGTCTACTTCTCCCTCTCCCACTGTTCCTCTTCCTTGCTTGTGCTCGCTCTCTCAAATAAATAAATAAATTCTTAAAAAAAAGGAAAAAGTAAGGATAATCTAAGAAAGAATAAATCCAGGGGTATTTTATCAGTTTCAAAGAAGTCATGATACCTCCCAGAATATAAAAATAGTTTAGAGATGGATTGCAACAAAATGCCCAAGGTTATGTTTAATTCATTTGGTTGTCAAAACAGAACTTCCTCCTTCCATATTAGGAGGAAGGATTATTTAAGGAATTGTGTATAGTGGAATAAATGTTAAATTTAAGGCAGCTCTAAGGATTTAGTGACATTTGCCTTATGTTTTTGGTTCCGTACATTCTAACAACAAAGAGTAACGTGAAATAGTCTCCTAGGTTTTTTTGCCGCATCCAGAGGCACTTAAAGTTCATTTCCTGCTCTTACTATGTAATAATATCTTTTTATGTAATAAATTTCCCTATAATGAATAAATTTCAACTAACATGTTTGCATTATTATACAAGTAATATGTGTCTGTTTTGGAAAAATTATACATTGACTTGTCATACTACCCAGTTATGTAACCATTCATGACATTTTGTGTATTCTTGGGTAAAGGGGCTTTTTTCCCACATAGAGTTACAAATGTAAGCTTTTTGGCTTTTTAAAACTTAAATATATGAAAACTCTTTAAAATTTACGTGTATAATGTGAATATCTTTCAGTGCTTAAGAAAATTTTTTTTTTACATTATTCTCAAGAGTATCATGGCATTCCATTATAATAATTACCATAATTTCTTTATCTACTTCCCAATATTTGGTCATTTAGATTTTTTTAGTTTTTATTTTTTTAAATAAGGTTTAATTATCTTTCATGCTTACGTATATCTGTATGTCGGTTTCTTTAGAAAAATTCTGAGAAGTAGAATTACTATCTTTAATTGTATTATTTGGTTTTCCTTATATGAGCTACACTGTATAGTTTGTATGTGTGTTTTGATCACTTACTCCAGTCTCAGCTCTAGTGTGTTCTTAGATTTTTTTGGCATCATGTCTTGAAGCCCAGGCAAATTCTGTATTTTCTCTAGGTAGCTGTGGCTTATGCTCCTGAGTCATGTACTTGTAACTCTCATGTGTGCTAAATGTTGTTCTCCTGGGGATAAGTTGGTTTCCTGTGTAGACCAGAAATAGCAACAGGCATGCTGCTTGAGATGCTGTCCATTTGATGACTCTGAGTGAAGTGTGGCATTGTTGCATTTAAAGGGTTATATAGCTGGGGCGCCTGGGTGGCTCAGTGGGTTGAGCCGCTGCCTTCGGCTCGGGTCATGATCTCAGGGTCCTGGGATCGAGCCCCGCATCGGGCTCTCTGCTCGGCAGGGAGCCTGCTTCCTCCTCTCTCTCTCTGCCTGCCTCTCTCTCTGCCTGCTTGTGATCTCTCTCTGTCAAATAAATAAATAAAATCTTAAAAAAAAAAAAAATAAAGGGTTATATAGCTAGTTTTAAGTACTTAACCTATTAAGTACTGTCAGAAGTTTGGCAGAGGGGAGAACTAAGTTTATTCAGGGTAGTTATTAACTATGAGACTGGGTTGGAAAAGGATTTTTGGTCATGTTAGGTAAATTTGCTATTTCTTGAAATAATAGTTTCTGTTTGCTTTTTTTTTTTTTTTCCCTAAAATAGATATCTTTCAGGCAACTTGGAAAAGGTTTTAAGAGGTTTTCATTTATTATTCATTAATGTCACCCATATGTAAAACCTGTGTCTGTCCAAATACCTACATACTGATAGTTGGTCTGGATAAAGGAGGTTGTGCAGCAAAAATTTAATTAGTATTTGTGAAAACATCCAGAAGAAAATTGGCTTTATGACTACCAGAGGATCTTTCAGTTCTTTTTTTTTCTACTCTCAGCAATTCAGAGAAAAAGATCAAAAGGAATCATTTTTTCTTGTAGACAGTAGTGCAGATTTGACAGTTTCTTTTTTCATTTGCTCACCGTCATCAACTTTTCCTTGCTAAAATGCTGAAGGTCAGAAATTCTTAAAGATGTACAGCATTTTTTGTTACTGTTATCTTTGCCGTAAGTATTATTAGTATACAACCTGTATGTAGAAGTTTATGTGTACTAAAGACTTTGCATGTTTTATTCTCTAATTGAATGCTTAGAATGATTGAAAAAGATTGTTTATTTTTATGAATTATTGTTGCAGTTTTGTCATACATTGCTTTATACAAAGATGAGAACCATGCTTTTAATGTGAAAGTGAAAGGGTTTTTTTCTTAATGTTAAAAAGAGCACTTCTGTAACTAACATTTTTGAAACTCCTTAGGGTATTGCTCTCAGAGTTTTTAACAAATTTACATATTTTTGAATATTCTCAGAATATTCTAGATATTTGAGGAAGGTGTATTTCATATTTAGAAATAGCAGAAAGGTGATTGGAGTAATATTCAGTGAGAGTAAGATGGGTAATTATGCCAGCCGAAAATAGTCTAGCATTTACATGAGCCATCTGTCTTGAATTCTTCCTACTCACTGTATGGTTAGGGAGTTTCATCTAAACTCTTTGTGCTTTGGTTGCTATACCTTAAAAAATGAGAATGGTAGGGGCGCCTGGGTGGCTCAGTGGTTAAAGCCTCTGCCTTCGGCTCAGGTCATGATCTCAGGGTCCTGGAATCGAGCCTCACATCGGGCTCTCTGCTCAGCAGGGAGCCTGCCTCCTCCTCCTCTCTCTCTCTGCCTGCCTCTCTGCCTACTTGTGATCTGTCAAATTAAAAAAAAAAATGAGAATGGTAGAATTGGGTGTACCTGTCTTAAGGGGTGGTTGCTAAAGAACATGGAACATGTTTGCACACTCATAGTCTAATCAGTCAGTAATATCTGTAGATGCTCCTTAAATGTTTCAAGATTTATACTCTGCTCTTAATTTCCCCATGTCATTGCCTTAGGGTTCACTGCCTTTCTTTTTAGAACTGTTGTAATAGTATTGGGGCGCCTGGGTGGCTCAGTTGACTTAAACATCCAACTCTTGATTTCTGCCGGGCCCCGGAGATTGAGCTCATGTGCTCACTGGGGAGTCCGCTTAGGATTTTCTCCCTCTTCCTCTGCCCCTCCCCCTGCTTGCACTTGCTCTTTATCTCTAAATTCAATAAATAAAATTTTAAAAGGAAAAAAAACTGTCACAATAGCATCTCCTGTAATCCCCCGGCCTATTTTCACTGTAAAAGCAGTATTTCTTCATTTTAAGAAATATGGAAATTTTTTTTTTCTAAATTGGAAAGTGTCTCATAAGCTCTCCATTAAGACATCTGGTTAATCACTTTCTTTGATTTCAGGATTTATTTTCTCCTTTCTCTCCAATATCCCTATGCTAGCCCTATTCTTTACCTCTTCCTTTATCCCATCCCACCTAGTCCGTCCATTTTACTTCTTTCAGTTCTAAATGAAGCTCTGTCGCTTCTTTTAAACTCTTAAATCTTTTCATAGCCTACTACTATCTACCGAAGAAATTCAGAGAGCTAATGTATGAGGACCTTCATAGTCTAGACTAGTTCTCTTTAATAGAACTTTTAACAATGATAGAAATATTTTCTATCTGTTTCCAGATTGGTGGTAGTAACTAGCCACAAGTGGCTATTGAGCAGTTACGAAGTGGCTGGTATGACTGTGGATTTTAATTTAGCATTTTAATTTCAAATAATTGACATGTAAGTGACCACATGTGGCTAGTAGTGACCAGATTGGACAGCAAGGTCTGGACTTTGTCCAGCTCTCCAGATTTATCTTTTCTTTTTTTTGTACGCATTCACTACTTTTTAGTCATGCTGAACAAATTTGGTGACCCTTGAAGGAACCATATTTTTAGTTATTTTCAGCTGTATTGAGATAGAATTTACATATAACACTGTGTAAGTTTAAAGTGATTTGATATACATATTATATTGTAAGATGGTTACTGTATATATGTATACACTGTCTAAGGTATATGTGTATGTGTGGGTGAGAAATACATATGTGTATGTACTGAGGGTGAGAAACCTGCTTGTATATACATCTTTTACATCTGCTGTTCCTTTTACTTAAAATGCTATTTTATTCTTTGTCCTCTTGGCACAAAGTCATCCTCAAGACTCAATTCTGTATCATTTCATGGGAGGCCTCCATGATTTTCCATTGGAAAGGGTTAGGTATACATCTCTGCTTTCCCACAGTATTCCATGTTTATACTTGTGACCGTTATTAGACTACACTGTAATGGTTTCTTCAGAATATACTTGCCTAATGGGAACCATCGTCATTGTACCCTCCAAGCTGGTTGTCTCTCAAGGAAAATAAGAGTGCCTCTTCTTGCATCAGCTTTCAGCCTGTTTAGATTCCTCTGTAACTTTGGGTACATTGTATAACCTTCCTACATCTCTTTTGATTAATAACCTATAAATTTGTGAAAGGATTAAATGAGATTTTTTTACAGAAAGTTCTGCGTTGTGTTTGGGGCTCTAAAAACCATTTAATATGTCAACAGCTTCTCTTCCTGTTGTTGTTACTGTAAATACTCAGTGTTTGTTATTGCTTATAAAATAATTTTCTTATTTATCTGTTCTATACCTGAATATAAAATGTGTTTACCAAAATATTTAAGTATATTAATATAATAAAAAAACAAGTAAGCTAAAGAATTAGAACAAAGGGAAAGTAAAAGCAGGAAAAAGAAAATCAAGCTGGCTTGAAATTAGGGCAACTAAGATTCAGCCTACCACTGCTCCCATTCCCACCCAATTTTTTTATAGTGTTTATTCACAGTAGCTCTCTTAAAACATGGTATTTTCTTTGTCCAACCTTAAAAGACAAGGTGATAACTAAATGTATATGAAAGTCACTGAAGTTGCTTTACTGTACACAACCACTGGCTAAAATCTAGTGAAATGATGGCAGGGGTGTCTGCCAAAAACTGATGACTGGTTTTGGAATGACTGATTTGAAGTTCTTTCTGACAGTAGTTAGCAAGGCCCACTAGGTTAGTCCATATGTCTTAAAATGTAGATTACAAAACTGTCCCTAGGACATGGGAAGAAAATAGAGTTTATATTTATATGTAGTATTATATTATCCTTTTAAATTTCTGGGGATTTGTATATATTTCATAACTATTTTTGCTGGGGATACGTGCATTTATTAATAAGTTACATATTCAGGGGCGCCTTGGTGGCTCAGTGGGGTAAAGCCTCTCCCTTCAGCTCAGGTCATGATTCCAGGGTCGTGGGATGGAGCCCTGCATCAGGCTCTCTGTTCAGCAAGGAGCCTGCTTCCCTTCCTCTCTCTCTCTGCTTGCTTCTCTGCCTACTTGTGATCTCTGTCTGTCAAATAAATAAATAAAATCTTTTTAAAAAATAAGTTATATATGTCAGAAATGTATCTCAAAATTTTTTTATTTTAAAAAGTTTCAAGATTAGGTTGTTTTTATTTTTTTTTTTTTATTTTTTTTTTTTTTTAAAGATTTTATTTATTTATTTGACAGAGAGAGATCACAAGTAGGCAGAGGCAGGCAGAGAGAGAGGAAGGGAAGCAGGCCTCGCTGCTGAGCAGCAAGCCCGATGCGGGACTCGATCCCAGGACTCCGGGATCATGACCTGAGCCGAAGGCAGCGGCTTAACCCACTGAGCCACCCAGGCGCCCCAAGATTAGGTTGTTTTTAAATTTCTTCCTCATTTGGCACCAATTTGTCTTTTTAGCTTTCTGGCTCCATTATTTTGCTGGAGGTCCCTTCCTTTGTTCTTGTTCTCCCCCTGGAAGGTTTTTGGAGGCTCTTTTACCTAAGGTAATTCTTTAAGGAATCAGTTTGAATTTTAACATTTGCTCCTTTTATCCAGAATGGCCTCCTACTGTGTCCTCTTGATAAGTCCTGCTCAGCTCCCAAGGCTTCATTCATTGATTGATCTCTTTGGAGACATCTTTCTTAACATTTCCTGTTCATAGAGTGGACTTCTCATTGGTCCCATAGGATGTGGGACTTATATGCAGTGCGCTCATAGAATTCAGCCATGTTCCAAAACTTGATTGCTATGTTTAAAACAGCCTATTATGGTGAACATTTTTCAAATGTAATGATTTGAATTTTTAATGTTGGTATATATGTGAAGTTAAATGGTAAAATTAAGGCAGAACCAAAAAGGAAGAAGTATTTTGGTTTCACCAAGGTCAGGCACCAAGTATGCCTTTATTCATCTTGAAATCAATCACCATAATATCAGAAAACATTCGTGCTCTTTTTTTTTTTTAAGATTTTATTTATTTTATTTGACAGAGATCACAAGCAGGCGGAGAGGCAGGCAGAGACAGAGAGGGGGAAGTATGCTCCCTGCCAAGCAGAGAGCCCGATGCAGGACTCGATCCCAGGACCCTGAGATCATGACCTGAGCTGAAGGCAGAGGCTTAATCCACTGAGCCATCCAGGCGTCCCCACTCATGCTCATTTTGTGGAAACATTGTTGACCCAAATATAAACAAGGACATTCTTCAAAGGTCTGAAAAATTTTCTTGGTGTTTGGGTGCTTCATTTATAAATAGTGGTGTTTTTTTGTTTTTTTTGTTTGTTTGTTTGTTTTAAGATTTTATTTATTTATTTGACAGAGAGAGATCACCAGTAGGCAGAGAGGCAGGCAGAGAGAGAGAGGGGGAAGCAGGCTCCCCATGGAGCAGAGAGCCCGATGTGGGGCTTAATCCCAGGACCCTGAGATCATGACCTGAGCCGAAAGCAGAGGCGTAACCCACTGAGTCACCCATGCGCCCCTGGGTACTTCATTTATGAAATTACAGTCCTTTATTGATTTCTCATTTCTTATACTGTGTTTTTAAATAACAAACAGTAAAGGTGTTTGGTGTGCATGTTACCTTCTCTTAACTAGATCCCAAGTTCCACAATAGAACACATCATAATTTTTTCTTTCTTGTCCCCGATACCGCTTATGGAGCTTTTTACATTCTCAGGCACAGCATAAGCCACTAGCCTTGTTTTTCTCTTTGTCCATCATAGCACCTGCATATAGTGGAGCCATCAAACTCTTTCCAAAAGGACACCTAGAAAAAGGATTTCATGGCAACATCATGGGTCATGGTCTTGAATTTAGAGGGCTTTCTTTTACTCACCTTTCTTTATATATGATTTTTCTACCCAGTCCATTGTTCTGGAAAGTATGGCAGGTCGTAGGCATGGTACGGTACTCTAGAATCTACGGTTTGATTTTAGGCGCACAAATTACAATGAAGCAGTCAGCTCCCTCTGATGGCACCTTACATTCCCTGCTCTCCTGCAGTTTTGTTTGGATTCAGAGCATATTTGGCAAGATTAAGACATAACTGTCAGTACAGTTGATTATTAGGATCAGATTATTTAACCACCTTTATGTTGGTACACCAGATAATGGCTATATTCTTCGACTTGGCCATGCATGTGATACCATAAGTTTTGGTTTTTTTTTTTTTTTTTAGCAGAGTGTGTGTTGCTTTGATGGAGTCTGTGTGTCTTATTGATCAAGCCACTCCTGTGGTGAGAAATTAGGATCCTGCCCCCTGATAAGCTCATCAGAAATTAGAGGACTTTGGTCTAATCATGTGATTGCTGAAATCTCCTCTTTGATGAGGATGTCTTAGTCTGTTGAGGCTGCTGTAACAAAATACCACTGACTGAGTGGCTCATAAATAACACATTTATTTCTCATAATTCTGGAGGCAGGAATTTTAAGGTGAGGGTCTAGGCATGTTTGGGTTCTTCTGTATGCTCCCTGAGCTTACAGACTGCTGACCTGTCTGCTCACATGATGAAAATGGCGAGGGAGCTTTATGAGGCCTCTGTTATAGGGGTATCAGAGTGCCCTGCACAGTGTATTTTTTATGGTGCTTTGCATCTTAATAACAGAAGAGGACTTTTCTCAATTTATTCTTGATTGTTTAACATCTCCTAGGAGAATTTTGCTTCCCATTTGCCCTCTGGGAAATAATACAGAATTCTTGATAGGAAGTTCTTATACCTACTTAGAGGGTCATGAGTCCGCAAATAGAGAAAAAGCAAAGGGGTGGTAGTGTAATCAAACTAAGTTAGGACAAATGGCTGCCTCAAGCAGATTTTTTTTTTTTAAATTTGTGAAAAAAATGCTCATCGTAGAAATGTAAAAACGTAGAAGAATGTTAAGAAAGGAACTTGCCGTCATCCTCAACCCAGAGATAGCTAGTGTTGCTAGTGATTTGGAAAAGTATCTTGATTAATTTAGCTCTTCTAATTTAGATAATGCTGGATATTTATAAATTCTGTTCTTCTTAAGCTATTAAATTTTTCCTAAAACATTATTTTTAATAGTAATATTATGTTTATGAGTATAAGAAAGTACTCATGAAGCTTCTGCTTTTTGTCCCTTTAATGGACAACTTGTATGAATAAATGGACTCTGATTTTGTTGTTAGGATTAATTTGTGTAAGTTAAGCTACTGGATTAAGGATATAAAAAATTATTTTTATAGCTCTGTATAAGTATTGCTAGCTTAATCGTTTCAAGAAATTATCATTCACTTTTTTTGAACTTCATGAATGTTGGGAGCTCAAGGAGGGCAGGGCATGCTGCTCTGGATCTGCCCAGGGAACCAGAATTGGAGAAATTTTTTAACATACTTGAAACACTTTATACAATAATTGCTACTGGAAGCTCTTCTGAAGTCTTTCTGAGGCAACTCTGTTATTAATGTATACCAGTGGTCCAAGGTATTGATTTTTAAGAGCATTCCAATTGGAGAGTAATAACTCCTGAGACACAGCAAACAGATAAATGCTGAATGTTTTTGCCATTTTGTTTGATTTGTTACCTGTTCAGAAACTATGCTGAATTCAGCATTTGGCTTTCATAATACTAGAAAATGCAGTATTAAAATTAGAGAAGTGAAAAAAAAAATTAGAGAAGTGATTTAAAGTTGGTCTCAAATATATTCTGGGATTCTAGAGATGGAGACCGTATTCTCAACAGTTTAATCTTTAAAATGACATTTGTTTTTACAGTTATGTTTATATGTAGCTCTATTTTAATTACTGGGTAGACCTCATTTTTTGGAAGAAAATAATACACTTTACATTAGCTTTTACATTAGCTTTGCTTGGTAGCACACTTGACTGACTGCAGGTAGAATATATTCTTTATTTGCCTGTATGTGAGTGAATGAACGCTTCCCACAGCTGCACAGTTTGGGGGAAAGTGGAAGCATGGTGTGCCTTTTTATTGTTCCTTCGGTTTCACTGTTTCTAATAATAGAAGCTTACATCACCTTAGTTGATGATGAAGGCTTCCCTCTCCTTTGCTTTTTCTTCCTTGATCACTCCCTAAGGAAGGATCATATTTCATAGTGCTTATGTGTCCTGCTGGTAGCTTTAGCAGGGTTTTCAACAGCATGGTGCTGACCATTTAGTGGTCATAGCTGATAGTGTGTTGAAGCGCACTTTTTCTTAATAGGAGGAGAATGTTGATACTCTGGCTTCCCTTTTTTCAGAAAGGCTGAACGATAGATAGAATGCACTTTGAAAGGAGGAATTCCTGAGGGGCACCAGTAATTAGAATTAATCGTGTCTGATAACTTAATGAGCATTCATTTCAAATATTAAAGTTAAGCAAGGGGTGAGGAAGAGGTGGAAAAGCTTGCTATGATCCTTTACAAGGGCTTGGATGTTACCTCTCTGACATTATGGTAACGGGTCATTCATTCTTCAAAAGGATTAAAGTGTTTTTACTATATAAATCAGCACACTTAATTTATATTTTGAAGACCAAATGCTTACAACTAAAATAGAGAAACGAGGGGCCTGTTTATTTTGTGGTAGTACATAATTTTTCTTTGTTCTTTACCTGCTTTTGAATTTGGTTTCTCCCAAGTTGTAATTACAGTTTTCACTGTGCAGGTGGGGAATAAACAATATGACCTTGCCTGAGATTACTATAAATCTGGTTTTTGTTATTGTCGGTTGTTTGTTTTTATAATGTCAAGAATGTATATCCTCTGATAACTTTATCGTTGATGACCCCCCCCTTTTCAGTGTTGTTTACTAAGTAAGAAATATATGTATAGTTTAGTAACTGTCAGAACCTCATTTTTGGCTTTCCATGCAATATTTCTGATGTTTTCATTTGTATTTTTGTTTAGAGGCAGTATATACAGTCAACATATTTTAATTATTAACTACATAGCATTTACATTTTTATAAATATATTTGTAATGGTTTGAAGCTTTGCAAAACCAAGGTATGTCGATTGCTTTCTTTTATGGTGGTGCGGCAGACCCTTCTGAAGCCAAAGATTTCATCTCATGTGGCTTAACATCATGATGTTTCATATGCAGGGGAAATGTATTCTTAAATGGCTATTCTGTGGTGATGGTTCCTAGATAATGTGTAGATCAGGGCACTCTCCCTTGCTGCGATTACTTCATTTGAATTGGTAAGATGAGATCACAATAAAATTCTAAAAATGATGGAAGTGAAAAAGTGTTTATTCACCTAATCGTATTTTTAGTTACTTGACAAATTACTGACTGTTGTCTTCAAAAGATGTTTATTTCTTTCTTCATTAATTAGGAGGTTATGTCATTTTTTTCCTGAAGAAATCATGTGGTATAGCATATCCTCAGAATGCTGGTGGATTCATAAGCTGAATATAGGATTTGGCTTGTGTATTTCTTTGATGGTATTGTTGCACAGGGGGATTCTGCATGCTCTGTTCACCATACAGTTCCCTAGGATGGCGGATACTATGAGGTGATTGGTAGAACAAGGAAAAGGATGATGTCATCTTCACTTACAGGCCACGCTACAGGAAAAGAGAGTTGTTCCTTTGCTGAGTTGTTGTTTACTACAGTAGTTTCTAACATATGGCATCTAGTGGATTGCATTTCATACACAGAGCGGCAGTTTCTTAAAGAAGCTAAGAGATGGCTCTCTCTTGCTCAGCTTGAGGTCCTTCTTTGTGTGCTATCAGCATGATTTATTGTAAAAAGGGTGTGGTGGAAATGACCATTATGATCTTGTTTTTGGTTATAATTTAATCCTGTTGGTACATACATGAATGTAATTGTTATCTGTCAATGAGACTGAACTACTCTTGAGTCATGTTACTAATGTTTATGTATAAAAGGCTTGGCTTAGAAATTTATCTTTAGTAATTGTTGGGCCTCATTTACATAGAGTGCCTGCTATCATTTTTCTGTTTCAAAATATGAATGCTCAAAATTAGATTTTAAGTTAATTTATTCTTGAATGCTTAACATAGTGTTAAAACTCCAATGCATTATAGTTTATTATAAATAATTAAGTTGAGGGGCGCCTGGGTGGCTCAGTGGGTTAAAGCCTCTGCCTTCGGCTCAGGTCATGATCCCAGGGTCCTGGGATTGAGCCCCACATTGGGCTCTCTGCTCCGCGGGGAGCCTGCTTCCTCCTCTCTCTCTGCCTGCCTCTCTGCCTACTTGTGATCTCCGTCTGGCAAATAAATAATTAAAAAAATAATAATTGAGAAAATATATTGGTGCTTGAAAATCAACCTGTATATGTTTACCATGTTTTATGTTTAGAAAGCTAGTCATGCTTATTTGTATTTTTGAGATTTAATTTTACATTTAAATGCAAATTTTTTGTATGTATTCTTTGGAAACTTTCACCAGAAATATGATTCTTAAGTTTTATGGAAATCTAAGTACATAAGTGATCACATAGTTTGAAAGCATGACTTACTTTTGTTCAGAACAGTATTTAGCTTTACTACAGTTAATTATACTTTTATAAGTAACAGCACAATTCAGATTGGCAGGTTAGTATTGTTCAGAAAGTGAGTCATACTTTGCCCAGAGGTATTAAAGAACTCTTTTCTTTTTTTTTCTTTTTTTTTTTTTTTTTGGTGGGGCTAATGACATGATGTTTCTTTGACAGTGGAGTCCTTTGTAATAACACCCATCTTTCAGGTAATAATTTCTCTTCCTAAGTTGCACATCTCTTGCCCTCAAAATTAGTGTTAGGTGAATAAAACAAAATAATTTTATTACTCTGCTTTGTTCATTGATTGCAACTCTCATAATTTTGCTGTCTGGGGATGTACTAAGCATTTTATCATTGGAAACTATGTCATTTTTTGGCCATTGGGAGGCACCATTACAAACTTAAGTGCAAACTATAGGAGTATCTGCAGTAGGTTCCTTGTGGCAGAAGTGTGAAGAGTAAGGGTGGATGCTAGAGGAATTGTTTTTAGATTGGATAGGGTGTGGCAAAATTTAATTTTTTTCTGGAATTTTTATAGGAAAATGTTTACTTTTTAGTCCCAAGTGCTAGTTTTTAAACAGGTATAATAATTTTCTTCTCTGATTCCTTTTGAGTTTTACTGGCATCCTGTGTCTTTCTAGGAATTGAGTGCCGGGCTGCAGGAAAGTACTGTATTGCATGGGTTATTCTTCCTCAGAGGAGTTGGTATAGGCTGCAACTGGCTGTTATGCCTAGTGATGTTTTTCAGCTTTTCTTTGCAAAATGAAATTCTATTGTTTCCATTTTAAATATATACATAAAAATCTTAGTACTTAGTACTTTGATATTTTTAATGTTAAGAGTATCCTAAAGGTTCTATCTTTTAGAACAGTTACTTGATAAATAAGTTTTGCAAGCAGAAACCCCTGATTTAGTAATGTAACAAACACTTACGTGACATCTGAGGGGAAGGCTGCCTTACATATTTGTAATGCAAGTATTTTACCAGTGCTAATTATTTTCCCTTGGGAGGACAATACTGTGTTAAATTTGAATAATAATAGGAAATCTAGCTTCCCAAATAAAGCTCTGTATCAATGCACAGAATTAAAAATCAAGATGGATTTTTAAAAGTGAAACAGAGAGGTGCTTTAAGCCAATTTTTTTCTTATAGAATTTAGCTTGCTGACATGTCTCATGGAAGGGTGTGTGTGTGTGTGTGTGTGTTTTCAGTAAATTGCTTTTTGGGCTACATCTGCAGATACAGTAGCCAATTGATCTAATGCAGTTTCTGAAGGCTTTCTATACAGGTGATGTCATCCTTTTAGCTCTATTCTCCTCCCACTCTCTTTCCTTCTTATTAGATATTTCATCTTACTGCAGAGCATGGAATCAATAGGAGCTTCTCCTTAGGGAGCTGCTGTGAAACAGGCAAGGACAGTAGGAATTAAGACAGTAACATATAGTCTTGTTTTAGCAGAAGATGTAGTGCTTTTGTGTCATCATATATAAATTTTCAACCAGAAAAGCCAGACTTAGATCAACATTACTGTCTTACTGATGCATTAGAACAAGAAGCAGTACTGCAGAGCTGTAAATAGTGCATGTGAAAAAGAGAAAATTTCAATTTTGGATATTTTCAGGCGTTCTCCAGGACAGACCTGTTAGAGCATATATATATCTTCTAACTACCATTTGCTTGCTCATCGGTTGATTTTTTTTTTTTTTTTTAACCTTTGGTGATTAAGAAGATAAAGAAGAAACTTTCATTTTAAGGATACAGTGTTCTGGTTTGCTTCCGATGCAAAAGAATTAACTGCAGTGCTTGCTCTACAGAATGAAATAAGTTGAAGAAAAGACAAAGCTGTATTACAGAAAGGAAGGGTTTCTCAGAATCCAGGAACACAGATTTGGTGCATGTTGCCTTATTTACTTTGATTGATACTGTATTAACTGTGTGTTACTACTGTGCATGTCTGTGCCAGGAGCCTGAAGAAGCATGTGTATGTCTGTATGTACTGAGCCAGAAATGTAAACATCTTGATTTACTGTGATTTGTTTGTTAAAAGTGAACATTGTGATGAAAACTGTTGCAGTTATTTAGAACAATACTCTGAGCTACTGAAAGCTCCTGATTTCAGTTTGAAAGGGATTTGGAGAAGCTGCCTTTATATAACACTGCAAATGGCGTATGATTTGTAAAAAGAAACTTAACAGAATTTTGTCAACATACTCATCCGTGTGGCTCTGGTTTGAAAAGGAAACTACCCTTTCCAGCCCAGGAAATGGCTTTTCTTGTTCGCTGTTATGCCAATTGTCTTCAGCCATGGGCCTCCAAAGTAAGTAATGTTTATTATTTTCTTGGAGATGAATATAATCTAGTTATTAAATTTAAATTCTGTTACTTTGAATTGTAAACGAGCTTTATTGTGCTCTTACATTTCCTAAACTTTAACAATAAGTATTACAAAGCATTATCTAAAAAAGCTCAATCTCATGGCCATTTTGTTTTTCAATTTAAAGGAATCTCTAAAGTATTCTAATGTCTCTCTAAGAGGATTTGAAAAAATACCTTCTTAATAATCTATAGACTTAAAATGTAATGCATTTGAGGTATACTGTCTTCAGACTGAACCATTTGGTTATAGCTATTTCTGTACTTCTCTGTGAGTATGCTCTTTAACCTGATTGTATTGTATAGCTTCCTTAAATGGTCGATGCATTTAGCAGTGTTAGTCTAATCTCTATATTTATATGTTTTTATATTACACAAAAATTTTAGGAAAACAGGGTAATAACTTCTCAGTGAAGTAATATGAAGGACATACTTAGTATGAAAAGTCTATGAAAAAATTTTTATGTTCTTAAGCATTTTAAAAATAGTCGTAAGTGAATCATTAGTAGCTTGAGATGTAAGATACCTTCTGTTATATTTGTCACTTTTTAAAAAGCAAACATTAACTCACAAAAGCATAATGCTACACAACAGGACATGCTAGGTTTTAGGAAAATATGCAATGTAATTTAATAAATTGTATTGTTAATAGTGGTTGTTTATATAGATCTGAAATTTGATGCCACTCAAGTTATCTTTCCTAGTATGTAAATTTCAAAAACAAGCCCAGAGAAGTGTGAATTTTTAGTTTTGTTTTATGAAACTATATGTTTTAGTAAGCACTTTACTTGTAACATTGGCTGTGTCAGGATTTCTTTATGGTTCTGTTGAATAGAGACAGGCACAATAGAGGCATTTCCCAAGATGAAATCATGTCTTTGTTCAAAGGTTGTCCTACTGATGGTGACTAAGGGAGAAATACTGTTGATAGCGTCACTGCTATTTTCTTAAACGCAGCTTCTGGAAAGACATTTAAATTCACAGTCTATTTGGCAAACAACTGATTGAAATGTAAAAAGATGGAGAGAAACATAGGTATAGGTATGCGCTTCATTTGTACTATCTGGTAAGGCATGGGTGGCCTCCATAGTACAAATGCCACCTGTGGGGGCTTTGCTAATGCTTGATAGTGACACTACTAAGATTTAAAACCTGTGGAAGGAAAATGGATGAGACCAAGTGAAAAAGCTTTAAAGAAAATCAAGAATGAGATATAGGTGTTGTTTAGAATCCCAACAAAAATATAGTCTTTGGTGGTATTGGTAACCAGCTTTTGATTTAAAGTTTAACAAGTATAGAAGAGCCAAGGGGATTTTAAAAATCAGATTCTAAGGGTTGATTAAACGCTAGCAAATACTATCTGAGCAGGATTCTGTGATTGGTACTTGACTATGTAAATTAGTATTAGGGAAAGAGTATGACTTCTTTCCACCCCTCCCCCATCTCTCATGTTACTACTGTTGGAATTTTAACTCTGGATTGTGATTGCAAACACATTAAACCTGTGGTTAATTTTTTTAAACTTGATTCTCTCGGTTTCCCTATACATCCTACTGATTTTATTTATTCATGTGTTTTGCGCACTCTACGACTTGGCTTTCGTTACTTCTGAATTTATTTTCTTGACAGAATAAATAGTTCTAGAAGCCAGATAAGGGAGTATGGGGAGGAGATGAACTTTATTTAGGTTCTGGTATGTTCAAAATGCTTTATTTCATATTTACTTTTAAAATAATTGTTTAGGGGCGCCTGGGTGGCTCAGTGGGTTAAAGCCTCTGCCTTCGGCTCAGGTCATGACCTCAGGGTCCTGGGATTGAGCCCTGGAATCGGGCTCTCTGCTCAGCGGGGAGCCTGCTTCCTCCTCTCTCTCTCTCTGCCTGCCTCTCTGCCTACTTGTGATCTCTCTCTCTCTGTCAAATAAATAAATAAAATCTTTAACAAAAAAAAAAAATAATTGTTTAGTTGTATATAAAATAATCTAAAGTTTTTTTTTCCCTTTAGCACTTTGAAAAAGTTAATGTGCCATCTCTCACATCTGTTTTTTTTTCCCTTTAGCACTTTGAAAAAGTTACTATGCCATCTCTCACATCCATTGTTGGTGATGAGAAGTCTGGGCTCCTTATAATCCTCAGTCCTTTGTTAAGTAATCTCTTTTTCTTGTCAGTGGTTAGTTGTTTTGTTTTGTTTGGATTTTTCTTTTTATCCTTGATGCCATGAGGTTTTATTATGGATTATCTAATTTTTTGTTTTGTTTTCTTGGGACTTGCAAGCTCTTCTCAAGATTCTCAATGGGAATCTTTATTCCCATTGGTCTTCAGTTAGGGGAAATTTATTTTTTGAAAACTGCAGCTCTTAGTGTTGTAGATGTTGGAACTCTGGATCTGTCCATATTATCTCTAAACACTTGTTTCAGATTTTATTTTCACTCTAAGCATTTCCAATTTGATCTTCTAACTCACTGATTCTCCATTTGTTACCATTTGCTGTTCTGCTCTTCATCTTTTAAATTTCTAAATGTAATCGTTGTATTAATTGATTTGGGAGAGACATTAGGGTTCAAAGCCGATGGCCAAGAAAGAATTCTTGAGACATCTTTGTTGCAAAAAGTGGTTTTATTAAGGCACAGGGACAGGACCCGTGGGCAGAAAGAGCTGCACTGGAGTCATGAAGAGTGACCCATTGTATACTTCCAAGTTGCGAGGGGGTTTGGGAAAGCATAAGTCACTAAAGACTTTTGGAAGCAAGGTTTCCAGGAGCTTGAGGGGGCTAGCTGTTGTTGGGAAGAGGTCACTTATTACTATCTAATAAAACCTTAATCATGAGACCCTTCAGATGTATATTGGTGGGCCATATACTTGTGGGGAGAGGGGTGATTGCCACACGTGTCTGGGGGGGGGTTAGAGATAAAGGAAATTTCTAAAGGAATTTTATATGTTAAAGTAGATTTCTAGGGTGGGGGGTGGTGTTTAGGATTGCCTTTTGCCCTTAGCAAACTCTCAACATCCAGGCAGTTAAGTCCCTAGAGGAATGTCATTCTGCCTGTTTCAAGAACTTGTCAGTGGGCTGTAGGTAGTAAGGAAATTTAATAATTTCTCTTATGGGGGCGCCTGGGTGGCTCAGTGGGTTGGGCCGCTGCCTTCGGCTCGGGTCATGATCTCGGAGTCCTGGGATCGAGCCCCGCATCGGGCTCTCTGCTCGGCGGGGAGCCTGCTTCCTCCTCTCTCTCTGCCTGCCTCTCTGCCTGCTTGTGATCTCTCTGTCAAATAAATAAATAAAATCTTTAAAAAAAAAATAATAATTTCTCTTATGCCTTTGTTTCCCACACCATTAATCATTTCTGAAATCTCAAGTGATGGTTTTTAACAGCCACTCTTGTTTAATAACTTGTTTTCATTTCATGAATGGCAATCGTTTCCCTTATTGTCTGCTTAGCTCTTTCTTCATGTTTAAAGTCTTCTCTTAGTTGAGTGTGTTTGCGTATTTTTTCAGGAGGTTGATACTCCTCTACTGATTGAGAACTCACCTTCCTGGTCTGTTCAAGTTGTTTACCCAAAGTGACTTATTTACTGGGTGGAAGAGATACCACCACTTTGGCTTCTCTTTGCCTTCTTTTAGGTGCTTCTATGGTCACTGGTCAAGGCAGTGAGTCCATTTTCATTTTTACACACAGCTAAATCTGCAGGTCATTTTCTGACCCTTACTTTACCTGTCTGTGGTGTTTGACACAGTTGACAACTCCCTTCTAGGCAGATTTTATTCAGACTAAAAGTCAGTGTCTTAGCTGTGATTTACTAGACACTGTGGGACTCTTCTCCCATTATCTCCTGCTACACTCATTCAGTGCAGTGACTGGTTTCCTGCACTCTTAAACTGAGTTCCTCTTTTCTCAACAAGTCTGTCTGCACTTTTAATAAACCTACTGTTAAGTGCAAGTATTGATTGAAAGCTGCTCTTTGGTTTTAAAAATGTTACAGTGGGAAGATACAGATGTCAGTGTCTCTCCAACCCTCATCTTTTAGTAAAACTAATGAACTAAGAATGTATGCTTCTCTTGTAGTTCCATTTGCCTCACGCAAAGTACTAGTGTAATATACCCAAGGCTACTGTGGTTATATACAACTATTTCCTTTAGGACTTCTGAGACATTTAGATTGTCTTCAGAAAACAGTCTCCAAAGGGTTTTTTGAGCCTCAGAATCTCTTTTTCTTTTTAATTTATTTATTTGACAGAGAGAGTGAGCGAGCACAAGCAGGGGGAGCAGGAGAGAGAGAGGAGCAGGCTCCCCATTGATCAGGGAACCCGATACGGAGCTCAGTCCTAAGACCCAAAGTCTTGGCTCCACTTTATATATTAGGTATATTAGTACTTAACATGTTCTCGTAAAGCATTCTAATAAATGTTTTCCCCATACAAAAATGAAACATTTTAGCTGGATATTGTAGATCATGCCAAAACGCCTTTTGGGCTACCAGCCTTGATATTTCTCTTTCACTAAAGAGTACTGCTCTTGATTGCCTGATATATATTCCTCCAAATCTCTTCTCCCAAACTTAGATGAGTATATGTACGCAGAAAACATGTAATGATGTTTTTATGCTTAAAAAAAATGAGTCTTATATTTATCATGAATGTTACCTTTTTTAGTCAGTACAGCTAGGAGACCTATTCAGGTTTGATTTATACAGGTTTGCTTCATACCTTCAACTATTGCACAGTATTCCATAATGGGCTGTAACAACTTAGCCATTCTTGTGATTATTTTTCTTTATTTCAAACTATTACACTTTGTTTATAATGAATGTTCTTACATATCCCTCCTTGCACACCTATATGCTTTTTTGGGATAGATACCCAAAGAGGAACTGTTGAGTCATAGGTTTATGAATTTAAGTAATTTAAGTAATAAATCTTAATGTTTGCTCTTCATAGTGGCTACTCCCCAAATCACTCTCCAGAGTGGCTATACCAATTCATAACTTAGTAATTTATGAGAATATTGTTTTCCTCCATAGCCTTGCCCATATTTTGTGTTATCAAGCTTTCTCTTTGCCAATCCCATGAATAGTTATTTGTTTACATTTTTATTTCCCTGGTTGCTGGCAAGATTTAGTAATCTCTTCCAGCAGCTCTCTTCTCCTGCTGCTGTGATTTAAGTGGCCCTGTATGGAGGTGGCAGAGCCAAAATACCAAAGTAGTATCTGAGTTTGCATTTAAAGAAGTTGCCCCAAAGTATTGCCTGGACCTGCAGAGATCTTTGAGTCAGAAAAATAGACACTTTGTTGGCTTAAGTCTGCCTGAGACATACAGCAGGTCTTATGTCATTGCTCTTCCCAGAAACTTGTAGTAGCTCTCTATTACCTATAGGATTCAAAATCACAATACTTTGCTTGACATTGAAGATTATGTTCTACCTCTAGCCTCTTAATACATCTCTTTCCCTTTATATGTATACAGAGTCTTCAAAAGACTGTGTACTTTTTCGTAATCTGTGTCTGTATTCAAGCTGTTAGCCAAGGAACCTTTCCACCCCGCAAACTGAACTTTGACACTGGTCCTCATGGACATGTGAACTCCAGCAGAGCTCAGAAGTTTGGGTATAGGAAATGGATAAAATAACTGTGGAAAATAGGAATGTTTGCCAGACCTGGTAGGCCAGAAGGATGATCTGGTAAGTGAATTGACATTGCTCATTAAAGATAAGCTAATAACTCCCTACTGGGGGTAGAAAGAAAAGGAAAAGGGGCAGATAAGCTGAGAGACCGCAGAGAAGGTTTAAGAAATCCAGGATTCCGGGGCACCTGGGTAGCTCAGTCGGTTAAAACCTCTGCCTTCAGCTCAGGTCATGATCCCAGTGTCCTGGGATGGAGCCCCACATGGGGCTCTCTGTTCAGCAGGGAACCTGATTCCCTCTCTCTCTGTCTCTGCCTGCCTCTCTCCTACTTGTGACCTCTGTCTGTCAAATAAATAAATAAATCTTAAAAAAAAAAAATCCAGGATTCCTATTGGAGGAAAACTTTCTCCTTTCTGCCTCTTTTGTTATAAAGAAAAGGAGCTGTTGGGTGTTAGGAACTCAAAACTTAGTATCAGGAAACAACTAAGTAGGAAAGAGCAATTGATTTATAGTCAGGCTGCCTGGATTTTTAAATGCAGTTTCCCTGCTTCCTAGCTATGTGACCTCAGGAAACTTGTATAACTCCTCTGGGCTTTGGTTTCCTAATGTGAAAATTGGGTATAATAATAACATCTACCTTGGCTGGTTGTTTGATGATTAAATGAGATAATCTATGTAAAAAAGTATGTAGAAGGATATATTTGCTAGCTTACATATTTGGTACATGTGGTGAGTACTCAATAGCTGTAGTTGCTATCATTATTATTTTAATCACATGAAGAGGTTGAAGGGATTCCTGTATGTTGATCTAAGTTTCCTTCATGAGGGAGAAAGGAGATACTGTATACTTTTTTTTTTAAAGATTTTATTTATTTATTTGACAGAGATCACAAGCGTTGAGGCAGGCAGAGAGGCGGGGGAGGGGGGAAGCAGGCTCCCTGCCGAGCAGAGAGCCTGATGCGAGGCTCAATCCCAGGGTCCTGGAATCATGACCTGAGCTGAAGGCAGAGGCTTTAACCCACTGAGCCACCCAAGCGCCCTGATACTGTATACTTCTGAATCTCTGTCTGCTCTTCACTGTTAGACTGTGGGGACCCATCTGGTTTTATCTTTGTTACCAGCAGAGTTCCTGGTACAAAGCAGAGTGTAGCAGAGAGTATTAGAATTAGATAGTTCTGGGTTTTAACTCTAACTCCACTAGTTACTTGAGTGAGAGATCTGTGGCTAACAGCTTAATTTTATTGCCTCAGTTTCTCATTAGTAAAGTAGAGATAATCTTATCATTTAGGGTCTAGTCAGGGTGAAGATTTCTCATAAGTATCATTACCCACCCAATTTGCAGACTTGATCTTCTTCTGGCTTTGATTCATTGTGTTACGTTGATGGATAACCTCTTTCTCTGTGGTCTTAACCTCTGTGGAAATCTTGGGAGTACAGATCATCTCCCACTCCTGACACCTCCACCAAACATATGACCTTTTAAAACAATTTTCAGTCTTCGTCTTTTCATAAACTTCGTTCCTAGATGAACGAATTTCTGGTTGAATTCTGTCCAAACGGTAGAAACTAAGTAGATCTTTGAGCTGAGACGTACTCCCATCACTATTTCTGTATTATTGTAACCAGTTACAGATACCTCATTGATTTTTCTGCCTTTTTAAAAAATTAATTTATTAAAAAAATAGAGAGAGAGAACATGGGGTAAGAGGCACAGGGAGAGGGAGGTAGAGTCTTCTGAAGTTTTTGGTTGCATTATTCTATGTTCATGCACTTTAGGTCAGGTGTGTTATGGTTTTTCCTATCTTCTCTGTTGTTATGTATTTTTTTATTTGCTTATTCTGTCACTGGGAAATTTGGTATAAATTGACAGCATAATTGTGGATTCATCTAGTTCTTTTATTGTTGCCATTTTTTGCCTTATATATTTATGCTTAGGTACATATTTATTTAGTGTTGAACCTTTTATTATTAAAATATATCCCCTTTTTGTCTCTAATGCTTTTCCCTCAAGTCTACTTCATCTGAAATACAACTACATAATCTTTCTTTTGATTTATGTTTCCCTTTATTTAATGTTTTCCCCTGTGTAAACTTCATAGTTATACACAGTTTTACTATTCTTAAATCAGAGATTACAGTGATGTATGCTTCATCTGTGAAGTCTGTTTCTACATTTTCATGGACATTGCAAAGAAAAAGTACTTCAATAACTTCGTTTACTCTTCTCGAGACTTAAATTCTGTTGTTGTATATTGTATTTTAATTCTATATGTGTTTTGGGACATTAATGTTCCTATTTTATGTATCCATATAGATTTACCGACACATTTCCTGTTTTCATTGGCTTTCCTTTTCTGCATCTAGAAGCCTCCATCTGGAATTGTTTCCTTTCTTCCTGTGGATTTCCTTTATTGTAGGTCTTCTGGAGAGTATTTGTTTTCATTTTTATTTTTCTGAAAATGTCTTTATTTTGCCTTTTTTCCAAAGACTCTTCTTGCTGGGTATAGAATTTTCACTCTTGGAGATATCACTCCATTCTCTTCTGCCTTTCAAATTTCTACACTTGATCTTAGCCAAAAGGCCGAGAAGCGATTGCCTTTCAAATTTCTGTTGAGAGTTCAGCCATCACTTTAATTTTGCTTTTGTCCAAGTGTTCCTTTAATTTTTTTTTCTGACTGCTTTTAAGACTTCTCTTTATCTTTTTTTCCCTTGCCTGTAGTTTCACCCTAGTTAACATAGATATGGTTTTGTTATTTATCTTTTTGGTCATTTTTAAAAAATTTTTTATTTATTTATTTGACGGGGGTGGGGGGGGAGAAAGAGGCAGAGAGATACCCAAGCTGAAGGCAGTGGCTTAACCCACTGAGCCACCCAGGAGCCCCTCGTTGGTCATTCTTAAAGCCACTTGATCCCTGACTTTTTATTTTTTGTCGGTTTGGAAAAATGCTCGGCCATTATCTTCTATGCCTTAGTCTCTCTTTTTCTATGACTCTGATTATTCAGATATTACCTTCTCACTGTATCTCCTATGGTTCTTGTCCCTTCTCTCCCAGCTTCATTCTTTTTTACTTTGGTGCTTCATTCTGGATATTTTTTCAGGCCAATCTTTACTAATTTTCTTCTTAGCTCTGTCAAATCTATTGAATCCACGTTTGACTTTTTAATTCCTTAACTTTACTTGTCAGTTCTAGAATTTTCATTTTATTCTTTGTTAATTATTCTTTGCTAAAGTTCTTGTCTTTTTCTTTGTAGAGTTAACCCTTGAACAACATGGATTAGGACCACTGGTCCCCTGCACAGTCAAAAATCCATGTGTAACTTTTGAGTCCACAAAAACTTAAGTACTAATAGCCTACTGTTGAGTGGAAGCCTTACCAATAACAGTCAATTAAGACATATTTTGTAAAATATTAAAAAAAAGATATATTTTGTATGTTATATGTATTATATACTGTATTGTTATAATAAAGTAAGCTAGAGGAAAGAAAACATTATGAATAAAATCTAAGGAAAATATATTTAGTGTAGCGTATTTAAAAAGAATCCACATGTAACTGGAGCCAGGCATAAGTGGAGCCATACAGGTCAAACCTATGTTTTTCAGGGTTCAGTTGCCTGTATCATGTATTGCTATATTGGAAAACATATGGCCAGTGAGCTGTATGAACTGTGAGCCAAGAATGATTTTTACATTTTTAAAGGGTTATTTTAAAAAAAAAAAAAAAAGAAGAAGAAGAAGTATCTACAGAGATTGTATGTTGCCTGCACAAGTATCGAATATATGTTCTTTGGTCCTTTAAAGAAAATATTTGTGTACCCTTGCTATATATATATTAAAAACAGTCATTTTATAATCTGATTATTCTGTTATTTGAAGGTTCTTCATTCTTTTCTAAAGTTTATTATTTCTCTTAGTTTTCATCAGTGCTGTCTTGTCTTCTCATGTGCCTGTTTTTATTTGAGCAATGGTTTCGTATATGCAAAATATTTTAAATAATTTGAGACCTAGTATGATTTTTTTTCCTGTGGTAAGAATTCCTATTTGCTTCCAGTAGTTGACTGGAAGTACTAGTAAACCTGTATAACCTTAATACATCAGGGATTTAGATTATTCTAAAACAGGCATCAATTTACTTTTGGATCACAGTCGTTCCTAGAGTATAATGTTCTTTCCAGACTCCCAGTCCAAAGGATGGTCTTTCCATTCTAGGCCTTGGAATATAACTTCTGTCTCTTTTAACCAGTAACTGTTGAAGTGCATCTCAGTCTCTTCATCTCCCTCTTTAAGAATCAGCAAAACCGGGGCACCTGCATGGCTCAGTGGGTTAAGCCTCTGCCTTTGGTTCAGGTCATGATCTCAGGGTCCTGGGAATCTCTGCTCAGCAGGGAGCCTGCTTCCCCCTCCCTCTTTCTGCCTGCCTCTCTGCCTACTTGTGATCTGTCAAATAAATAAATAAAATCTTAAAAATCATCAAAACCATACAGGCCAGATTATGTGTGTGTATTCCAGCTTTTCTGTTTATCTTAGTTACAACATTTATCTGAGTTAGATAACCTACCCTTATTGGCAGAGGAATGTGTGATGTCATTTCTGTGTATAGTTTGTTTCTTTTTAGGAAGGGAAGGGAAGGGTCAGAAGGAGAGAGACTCTTAAGCAGACTCCCTGCTGTGCATGGAGCCTGATGCAGGGCTAATTCTCATGACCCTGAGATCATGACTTGAGCTGAAATCATGAGTCAGACACTTAAACGACTGAGCCACCCAGGCATCCCTCTGTGTTTGTTTGTTTTTTTTTTTTTTTAAGATTTTATTTTATTTGACAGAGAGAGATCACAAGTAGACGGAGAGGCAGGCAGAGAGAGAGGGAAGCAGGCTCCCCGCTGAGCAGAGAGCCCGATGCGGGACTCGATCCCAGGACCCTGAGATCATGACCTGAGCCGAAGGCAGCGGCCCAACCCACTGAGCCACCCAGGCGCCCCCTGTGTTTGGTTTTTATAAATACAGTGACTACTCTTAAGATAAAAGAACTCCGACTTCTCCGTTTTTCCTTTAGGGTTTATTTAGTTTTTACTATGTTCATCTTCAACATTCTCCTGCACTAAAACAATGAGAAGCTCTGTTTTAAAAAGTAAATTCATTTCTCTTAATGTTCCTGCATGGCAAGTTGCAGAGAAATTATTTGGAAAATATATCACCATGACTCCTATTTAAAACTTTCTCTCACTACTCTGGAGTGCAGTCATGTGTTTTCTACTGTAATTCTTAGAGCATTGATTTTGTGAGGTTTTTTGTTATTCTGGTTTATTTTTGGTATGAACGATATTATAAAACCTGCACCCCTATAAAAGCGTGACCATACTAAAGATGGTGTGATAGTATCATATCCTTCTTGTGTCTCTTGTATCCCTGTACCTAGCATAGACATTAATTAAATCATCATAATTACTAACAAATTTTTTAGGAGCCAACTACATACTACTACAATATCATGTGAAAAGAGCTCTACAGAGTTTTTGAAATTTGGAATGCAATCAACTTTTCCTAAGTCTTGCTACCAGATGCTGTACTTTCTTTTTTTTTTTTTCATATGAATAACCATTTTATGTTGGGGTGTGTGTTTGTGTGGGTGTGTGTGTGTAGTGCATTCTGAACAGTCGAAGGTGGCAATAGCTGAGAGTTTCATTTGGAGAAAAAGAGGGGCCAAGTGTTTCCTCTGAAATACCAATGAAATACCATTACCAATGAAAATGTCTCCTGAAATCTACACAGTGGAATTCCACTCTAAGCTTGAGTAACAGTGTCAGAGTACTAATTTGGTTCTTATGATTTCCTAAGATTTTTTGTAAAAGTGGAAAATTTAAGTTAGAAATGAAGTTGCACAGTAATGTACATAAAGCAAATATTTGTTACGGAAGTTTCAACTTGTTAAGAACTCATTTTTTTACTTAAAAAAATTTTAAGTATTTTGATTCCAGTGTAGTTAATATACAGTGCTGTGCTTCAGGTGTACAATATAGTGATTCAGTAATTCTATGCATTCCTCACCAATGCTGATAAAAAGGTAGTGTTTGATGTTTAGAATATCTTAAGTTATTTTTCTTCTGCAGCTTCCGGCCGATCTTACCAAGATGCACATCACAGACAACCCTCATCCACAGGTGACTCATGTGTCTTCTAGTCAGTCTGGTTGTAGCATCGCCAGTGACTCTGGGAGCAGCAGTTTATCTGATATCTATCAGGTAATATCTTAGGAGTTTGTGTGCTGTGCCTGTGGCTTTGTTATTCTGCCAGATAATCGGTGTTTGTGCTTTAGGTGGTCACGTATCTTTTAACTTAAGGGTATGAAATTCAGGCAGAATGTCTCTGGGAAAATATACTTTATTTATTATTTCAAATTTACAAGCTTAATTAAAGAAGCAATATTTTGAGAGTGATTAGATATGGTTCAGGAATATATGAATATAATGTTCTTTTTAATGTCTTTAGTCCAAAGGAATTCATTCTATATAATACTTTGTTAAAAAATAGTTCTTGAAACAAGTTAACTTAGACTTACAAAAAGGGTGTTTTTTATAATGGACTAAGTGTTTTGTAAGTAGTTTTAAAGAAAAGAGTAACTTTTTCTTTTTTTAAGTTTTTATTTAAATTCTAGATAGTTATGATTGTTTTATTGTCAAGGGTCTGTTGAATTTTCTAGTAGACCCCCTTAAAAAAAAAGGAAACAGGTAAAATTAATTTGAATAATGTGTTTTATTTAGCATAATATATCCAAATATTATCATTACAGCACACAGTTTAAAATTATGAGTTTAATTTTTAAAATTCTGGCTTCCAAAGACAGTATAAAATTATTTTAATAAAAATCCGAAGCAAACATGTACATGTAAAAATTAGTATCAAAGTTAATTTATTAGCTGATTTTTTTTTTAAGATTTTATTTGTTTATTTGACAGAGAGAGATCACAAGTAGACAGAGAGGCAGGCAGAGAGAGAGAGAGAGAGAGAGGGAAGCAGGCTCCCCGCCGAGCAGAGAGCCCGATGCGGGACTCGATCCCAGGACCCTGAGATCATGACCTGAGCCGAAGGCAGCGGCTCAACCCACTGAGCCACCCAGGCGCCCTATTAGCTGATATTTTTTAAAAGATTTTATTTATTTGAGAGAGAGACAGAGAAGGGCTTACCCCAACATTCAGAAAGCCTACATGCCTTTCTAGGCTGCCAGTTGCTAGTAGAGTTCCAGGTGGAATGTTGGGGGATTCTCTTGGGTTTGTTGTGGCCGGTGGTTCCATGGTAACTGGGCAGACCTAATCGTGGATCAGTGCCATGGAGGAGCTGAGATCCTCTGCGGAGCTTGGCTTTGAGCTGATCTTTGATGTGGTGAAATTGCCCGATGACCTGAGTCTACAACTGACTTTCCAGAGCCACTTGGACTGCAGCATTCCTACTCCCTGCTTTGGTGACTCTGTAGCAGGCCAAGTAGGGCACAAGATGGAACAGCAAGAGTCCACCGGTCCAGGCTGTGGCCCTGGCCCCAAGGTGCCAGACAGAGGGATGTGAGGGTGCATGCACAGTATGGGGGTGTGGGAGTCTCCCATAGGCAGAATTTAATATAACCTTACTGTACATTTCCGTTCAGACCAGCCACAGTTTAAGTGACAGGTGACAGGTGGCAGGTGGCTACCACATATTACTTGTCTTTTGAAACGGAGTTATTTTTGCTCGTGGAAAACATTTTGGGCTTTGGGTCTACTGAATTGTTTTCAGATGGTTTAGGAAAATCCGCATTCCTTTCAAGAGAAGTTTGTAGGCAGAGACAAAATGGAAAAAAAGCCTCCATTTTTGGATTATGCATAGCTTTTCTACACAAAGGTCATTGCTGTGGCCGTCTACATCTCCCTGTTTAGCATTTTATAGTAGACAGAACAAGGAATTCTTCCTGTTCACCATTTTGCAGGAGACGGAACAAGTGATTTTTTAAAAGTACACTTAAAAAGTACGTTGACTCTGGAGCCTCTCAGAGTATTGCATTCCAGCATTGTGCCCCTCCCCAAAGGAATTGTCATGTGGAAGAAATAAGGATGCTTACACACCAAAAAGCCAAAGTAGAGCTGTAGCTCCTCTGGATTCTTTCTTTTTTTTAGAGAAGATTGGTCCTGGATTAATGAAGTTCAGGGTTGAGACTATAGATTTCTCATAGTGGGAATGTCTAGACGTTGCTAGGAGAAAACATGCAGCAGAGATGAGGTTATGTTAAGTTCTAGGTATCTCATCTCGTTAGTATATCCATTTCTAAACCAGATGTTACCACCTTTTTGAAACAAGGAACAGAGCCTTAGGTGGTTGTAAGAGAAAAGACAAAAGGTTAGTGCACAAGTTGAGATCAGGGTCACATGGAAAGGCCAGTGCTTTACTCTGCACCAGAAGATGGGCTATACACAACAGGGTCCGGTGTCTTTGCAAGATCCTGGAGAAGCTTCTGAAGCACTGTACTTAATATAATATCTATAGCATGTCTGTATAACGTATAGTATGTCTTCCTACTGGTTTGTCCACCTGAGGCTGAGGCTGGAGCACATTTACTGGTAATTGGAAGTCTTCTGCTATAGAATTACGGTCTTGTATATGGGAGCCCTGCTCCCTGCTCCAACCTTCCGCATGTTTTCTTGCCTTACTAACACTTTGTACAGCTCATTTTACCTTTTTATTTATTTATTTGTTTGACAGAAATCACAAGCAGGCAGAGGGGCAGGCAGAGAGAGAGAGGGAAGCAGACTCCCTGCTGAGCAAGGAGTCTGATGTGGTACTTGATCCCAGGACCCTGAGATCATGACCTGAGCTGAAGGCAGAGGCTTAACCCACTGAGCCATGCAGGCGCCCCTCATTCTACCTTTAAAGAGACCTTTTAACGTTGGATAAACTGTGGATAAGTAAGCTTGCCAGCTGTCCTACATGTTACAGGACTGCCTCCATTACAAAGTGAAGAAGGCAACATGTCATATCCCAGACACCTGAAAGTTACTTTTGACTCTTCTCCCTTGAGCATAACTTCAGTTCCAAGTTATGTTCATTCTGTTTCCTACATCATTAGTTGTGTTTGTTTTATTATATTTTTTATGTTAACTGAGGTATAATTGACATAGAATAAAATTCATCCTCAGCAGTATAGCCTACATGAAAACAGAGCATTTCCATGACCTCAGAAAGTACTGTATGCCCCCTTATAGTCAGTATCTTCTGATTCTCAGACCCTGGCAACCACTAATCTGTTTTCTGCCTTTACAATTTTGCATTTTCCAGAAGGCCACATAAATTGAGTCATGCAGTTTGGGGTTCTTGCAGAGAGGGTGGTTTGGGAGCCATATAGTTTAAACATGACATAATTAAAAAGTAATCAGTAAGATAAAAGTTGGTGTTAATTAGTTTAGGAGGACTTAATAGATAAAAGAAGCAAAAATAATGAAATCTAGAACCAAAACAGGAATTCAGAAATTTAAAGGAGATAGTTATAATACTAAAGTCAAAATGTGAAAAGGTAAGATAAAAATTTTAAGGGTGGCCAAAGAAGGTAAAAATCCTCAAACCTGGGCTTAGGTTAAGCTTAGGTGAATAGCCAATGGATAGAAACCATTTATGTTAAAAACAGTTGGAAACAGAAGAAACCAATATCTTAAATAAATACACATACATACATAATTACATGTATTTTATACTTGTATACGTGGAATGTAAATGTGAATTAAAGAGGACCAAATGATAGTAATGTTTTCTATTAGTAGTAAGTTTGTGGGTAGTTTTTATTATGTTACCTAAGCTTTTCTTATTTTTTTCCTCAGTGAACATTAGTATTCCTGTATTTAACACATTTTAAAGAGGATGTAAATAGAGTGTACTGTTAAAAATAAAAGTTGAATAAAATTGTGGGAAAAGATTAAAGTTAAAATTACTAGATTGTAAAAGAAATAAGAACAGAATAAAAACAGATTGAAAAAATATATCCCCCCAAATGCAGAATATCAAGATTTACAATTAAAACACAGATAAGGGGGTATCTGTGTGGCTTAGTAGGTTAAGCATCTGCCTTCAGCTCAAGTCATGATCTCAGGATCCTGGGATGGAGCCCTGCATTGCGCTTCCTGCTCAGAGCCGAGCCTGCTTCTCCCTCCACCTCTCCCTCTGCCGTACCCCCTGCTATACTCCCTGCTTGTTCTCTCAGGTAGTTTGTCTGGTCATCCAAATTTTGGCACTTCATAGATTTTAAAAGCGAACACCTAATCTGGTCATGGCTTCTAACACTATAAGCAAAGCCTTGTGAAATAATGCAAGTATTTTTAATTTGGAGGTTTGAGGGGAAGAGAGAAGAGAGTTGAACAGCAGTTCTTAACAAGAAAATTATTGACACCATTTTATATGGCCAAATGAGTGGCTGTGCTATGCATTTCCTCCTTGAGAGTTTTCATGTTTAAAAATAAAAGTCCTTGGCTCTCAAGGAAACTTAAAAAAAAAAAATCCACTTATCACAGTCTGGATAAAATGCAAGTAATCTTTTGGTATGAATATGTTTCTAATCAGATTAGCTTAAAATTTAGCTAAATTTATACATTAAGATGTTAGATTGTTCTTGGATCAGATATTTTATGTATCCTCAAAGAGTACTCAAATAAGGAGTGCTTCTTTCTGACTACTTCTTCTATATATTTCAGTCCGTTTATACCAGCAAGAGCTGGAATATTATGAAGTAAAGCATTTATCTTTTCATTAACTTGTATTTTAGAAACCTGAGGCATATATTCATCCCCTGTCATCTTTTTTAGTTTCTATGTGGGAAGTAAAACATGCTAAAAAATCCCATTGCTTCTGTTACTATCTCTATGGCAGCATGAATCCTTAATTCATACCTCTACTGCCAGTCTCTCTATAACTGGGGCCGCATCTCCACTAGGTTGTTCATTTCACACCTCAGCTAGCTTTGTCATACCACGTTTCCTTCTACTTTAATATTTCTGTCAGAAGTATCTGTGTCCAGGTCAGAATTTCACTTACATTTTGGCTACTCCCATTTTAACATAGGGCTGGATCTCATGACCCTGAGATGATGAGCTGAGCTGAAATCAAGAGTTAGTTGCTTAATGGACTGAGCTACCCAGGTGCCCTTACTCCCATTTTTTAAACTCCCACGTGAGATAAATTACAAGAATGGTGTGACCTTACTCAGACATTTTAAAAGTTTCAGTGCTTCACTGTTCCCCACTTGAACATTCTAGATTCTGGTCCATGACAAAATACATGTGTTATTCCCTGAACATGTTTGCTTTGTCCTAGCCTTGTGTTTTGGTTGTGCTCTTCTATCTGCAGTTTCACCTTGATGACATTTTCATATCATTTCTCAATGTCTTGGAACCCCACAGCAGTTTTTCTGTGGATTGTGAATAAAAACTTTGTACAGGCAGGGTTTGTTTCTTATTTATGTATTCCATGCTGAGTTAAGCACACTCTTGGCATTTAGGAGGTAATTTAGTTTTTTTTTTTTTTTTTTTTTTTTTTTTTTTAGTTACACTTGAAAGTAGAAACCAATATTGTTCCTCAGGAAAGTGCAGAGGATCACTAATAATTAAAGCTTGATTATATCCAGGGCAAAGAAGACTTTATAAGGCTTTAATTAAACTGCATGACCTATTGCAGAGAATATGGAATGGACTATTCTGGATAGTATTACTGTGAAGGATTAATTTTACAGCCTTCTTGCCCCGGCCAAAGGGATAGAGAGGAAACATAAGGCCTAAGTGGTACATGTAAAAGGTTGAATGAAGTACTCAAAATAGGAACGCAAAAAAGAGAAGCACTGAAAGTTAAAGGTTAATATTAGGCTTAATATATTTGCTCTAAACTTGAATGTGGTTTTTGTAAGTTTGTATAACTTTTCATTCCAACCTGTAGTTCCCCTCATTCTTTATCTTGATGCAAACAGGAAAAGGATATCCTCTGGTGCTTATTTGGGGAAGGCAGAGTCATCAGAAAAATCACCTCAGACTGTCTGCCTCACCAAATTATAGTTACACATAAACGCAGAGATACATTATCCTGCAGGAAAGGAAAAAGACAAGTTTAATGAACTTGCCTTATTAACTGCTTCACCAAGATACCTTTTTTCCCCCACCCCGAACTTAATTTATTATAATCTTTTTGAGGGTCTGCTGTAATCCAAGTGCTGGGATAAAGTATTAATTAAAAGACCAGGAATGATCTTCTCTGTACCATGTCTTAACAAATGTGACATATCTCTTGATTTACATTTTTTTTTGGTAATAACAGTTGATGTTATCTTATTATCTTATCTCAGACTCCCTTAAATTTTCTTTATGGCCTTATTCTTTCTTTGCTTCAATTGGGGTACTTTTTATTGCCCTTCTTCACATTTTCTCTTATTGCTTACATTTCTTTACTTAGATTTCCCATTTTCACTCTGCTTATGTTTGTATTTTCTTTTAAATCTTAGAACTTATTTATAACGTTGGGAGTTCATGTCTCCTAATTCCATTCTTTCATTCCTGGGTCTCTTTATATTGATTGATTTTTCTCCTGGTTATGTATCACATTTCCCTCTTTCATCTATCTAGTAAGTTTTTATTGTATGCTGGACATTGTGAATACTACATTAAAAAAAGAAATTCTTATCTGGTTGTTAGAGAATTAAACTCTGCCAGCAAACTGCATCCTCAGAAATATCATGTAGTGACTTCTCGTCTTGATGGTTGTTATATCTAACTTCACCTTAAAAGACCTGACTTGCCTTTGCTCAGTCAAGGAATTAGACCTTGGATTCTACATAGCTTGTTTTATTTACTTATTTTTTAATTACAAAATCCTTTTTAAATTCCTAGCATGTTTTTGGCTACTCTTTCTTCACTATTTTTAATTCTTATTTTGCCACCTTATACATCTTGTATACTTTTAACATTTTAATAGTTTAATATGTTCCCTTAAATGATAGTCATCCGTTTTCTTTTTATTGTACTTTGACAAAAGTACAGTTAAAGAAGATATTTATAAGGATAGACTATAGTCTTTCCTTTGCAGATGTCCTTAAAAGATCTCTAGGGCGCCTGGGTGGCCCAGTCCTTAAGCATCTGCCTGAGGTCATGATCCCAACATCCTAAGTTCGAGCTCTGTGTCAGGCTCCCCGCTCAGTGGGGATCCAACTTCTCCCTCTTCCTCTGCCTGCTGCTACTCCTTCTTGTGCTCTCTCTCTGTCAAATGAATAAATAAAACCTTAAAAAAAAGAAAAAGATTTCTAAAAGAGTTCCTTTAGTACCCTTCTCACAATCCCTACCCATGATTTCCATTCTTTCTGAAGAATTTTCCTCTTAAGTGTCTTCACTTCTCACACAGATCACAATAAACCTTGCCTGTTGTTCTCGTAACTGACTTGAATCTTGCTTATTTTTGCTGTAAGCCATCTTATTATCAGATACAATCTAAAAGGTTTGGAGACTGTTGAAATAGTCTGGGTCATGGTATGAAAACCTGAAATCATGTTGAAGACATTGGTTTAAGAACCCACATATATAAAATAGATTGTCCTTAAATTTTTGATAAAGTGGATAAAGGCTACTCTGGGGGTGACCTTCTCTATTCTGAAAAATTAAGCTATAGAGGAAGTTGCAGAGAGTATTCCTTTTTTGTTTTTAACACTAGTTTCTTGGATTAAAATCCATGTATGTAAATAAATGAGGTTTTTGAAAGTCATTTTAGCATGTGTACATTTAAATATAAACTATTCTTTTAAAAGAAATAATAACCTGCTATAGCAAGTTTGTGGTTCTAAGGATGTATTATTCAGAAGCGACTCCACTTAAACCCTAAAGTTCTGTAGCCAGAAAGCAAACGCAGTTTTGGCCTCAAGGAACCTAGTTGCTTGCAGGTGTGTGCCCCTGTCTTACTTGTCTGCGTAGTCCTCTGGCACCTTAGAGCTTACTTCAATATGTCCCAATTATTTATTATTTCATTATTTTCTATTATTGACATTTAAATTTGTAGTTTCTGAAAAATCTGCTAGTTCCTTTACAGATATATGAGACCAATGTATTTCCAAAGTTGAGGTTGCAAGTATAAGCTTATTTTAGACATTGGCTATAATACTCTCAGCTCTTCTTTACACAGTTAGATTCAACAAAAAGGTATTGGGGTGTTATGATTATGTTTTCATTACTTCACAATTGGTCTGTTTTAGTCCTTTTCATTTTTATACTTTTGTTCTTAATTTACATGGTTGCCTACCTTACTGAACTCTAAATCTTTGTAGTGAAAGAATATCTTATTTGCAACACCCAGCACAGACTAATAGATATTCATAAAATGAATGTTGCTAAACTGTCTCCTGCACTTCATGTTTTAGGAGCTGTTACACTTCTAAAAAATAAATGTGTTATTTGGAAAACTGGTATTAATCCAGGTGTTTACATCTCTTGACCATTTTGTGAACTTACTGGCTCAGATTTATCATCTGGATTTCACCATGAGCCTGTATTTTGGGGCAGAGAGAAGCCTTTTATAAATACTATTTTGTTTCTGATAGAACATAGTGTTGGCTGTCTTTGTAGTGTTAAGAAGGAGTAGTTTTGATTAATTCAGGCTGTGTCATACAATTTTTATTACATAATCGATCAAGATTTCTTTTTGTAGGCTACGGAAAGTGAAGTAGGAGATGTAGATTTAACACGTCTTCCAGAAGGACCTGTTGATTCTGAAGATGAAGAAGAGGAAGATGAAGAGATAGATCGAACAGATCCACTGCAGGGACGAGATCTTGTTCGAGAATGTCTTGAGAAAGAACCTGCAGACAAAACTGATGATGATATTGGTAAAAAAATATATATATCTGTTCACAATAAGAATTTTATAGTTTAATTTATATATAGTTAACCTCTTGCTGCATAACAAAATACCTGAAGCTTAGTGGCTTAAAATAACATGTTTATTTTCTCATAGCTTTTGTGGGTCAAGTATTCACAAGTACCCTAGCCGAGTGGTTCTGGCTCAGTTTCTCATGAAGTTTTAGTCAGAATGTGAGCAGGAGTTAGAGTTATCTGAGGCTTCACTGGGCTGAGCTAGAGGATATGTTTCCAAGGTGGCTACTTATATGGCTTTTAGTAGAAGACCTCAGTTCCTGCTTTGTGGGCCTTTCCATAGGCTCTTTAATAATCTCACAACATGGCAGTTGGTTTCCCCCAAATCAAGTAATCCAAGGGAGAGTAAGGCAGATGCCACATTATCTTTTATGATTTGGTCTCAGGAGTGTCACACAGAATAACCGTGATATAATGTGGGAGGGAATTGTACAGGATCATGAATAACGAGATTTGGAGCCATTTTGGAGGCTAGCTACCCCAATTTGAGGGTTTGGAAGATACAGCAGGGGAGTACAGCTATTGGTATACTTTTGACC
The DNA here is from genome assembly GCF_902655055.1 of Lutra lutra. Taxonomy (NCBI): domain Eukaryota; kingdom Metazoa; phylum Chordata; class Mammalia; order Carnivora; family Mustelidae; genus Lutra; species Lutra lutra. The sequence continues at coordinate 70,904,227 of NC_062282.1, read as the reverse complement.
AAATAACAGTTGTCCTTTGTAGGGAAAGTTCATCTTAAACTGACTGCACAGCTTGCATAGGGATGCACATGAAACAGTCAGGGGAAGGGGACACCTGCTTAGCCAGGCAGATCATCTGAATCAACACTGGTGATTACTGGGGTGATAGATGTCACAAGCAGATAGCCCTCATATTCTGGCTGCTCCCAGTTATAAAACAAAAGCTTGACTACAGTAAAGTAGTTTCCCTCTTCATGTCCATAAGATATTTAAGATCCAATACAACAGTGTCTGATGTCTAACTTTTTAAAAATTTTCCAGATGTTATCAAAAGTCATCTTTTTACTTGTCTAGCTTGAGGGGAAGAAAAAATAAATTTGTGTGTGTGTGTGTGTGTGTGTATAATTTTTTGATAAAAGTTTATGAATTTTTCCTTTTTGTATTTCTTACAGAACTCATCACTTTGGGGAGGTTGAATAATACTAAAGTTGCTAATGTTTTCTTTAAGAACAGGATTACTTAGTGTCATTATATATTGTTATGATTCAATTAAGATTTTATCCTAGATTTCCCTTTCATAATAGCCATATAGCTGTCATTCAAATCAGAAGATGCTACTACCAAAAATCATAATCTCTGTGAGTAAAGATGAGTATATTTGAACATTCCTTGCCATTCTAATGACATAATACAGTTCATTAACTTACATTTTAGACTCATGAATAGTATTGGGACAGAAACTGAAAGTGCATTTTCTTTTTAAAGATTTTATTTATTTATTTGACAGAGATCACAAGTAGGCAGAGAGGCAGGCAGAGAGAGAGGAGGAAGCAGGTTCCCTGCTGAGCAGAGAGCCCGATGCGGGGTTCGATCCCAGGACCCTGGGATCACGACCTGAGCCGAAGGCAGAGGCTTAACCCACTGAGCTACCTAGGCACCCCTGAAAGTGCATTTTTAATGATAAAGAATTGTATACTGTGTTCTTTTCACAGTTTTTAAAAAATTGAAATATAATTATGTCCCAGTTATCTGGGTAGATAGCACCTTAGAGTTAATTCTTTTACATCTCTTAGCTGACTGCTTGTATATGTATTTCTCCCTTAATATTTATCTTTATTACTCATGTATCTGTACCAGTAATGTTGGCCTAAGGCAGGCACTCATAAACATTAGTTGGTTATAAAGAGTTACCTTGCAGCTGATTCAACAGTTGGGAATTAGAATTCAGATTTGTTACCCTTCATTGCTTAATTGTTGAAATTTATTTTTTTAACTCTATTCCAGTAAGAACTAGACAAAAGACTTTTTTGCTAATCTGTTAGATGGAAAGATGTCACTAACTTAACTACCGTGGAGTGATATCTCAGAGTAGGAAAATTAGCCTCGTTTCAGTCTCTGGGTTTCTGATACTCTCTGGAGGTTGTGAATTCTTGGTATCTTCCAATATGCCTATTTTTGTGTGTGTGATTCTGAAATATCTATTAAATCATTTTGTGTGTGTGTGTGTGTGTGTGTGTGTGTTTCTTTAACCAGCAGTCATCTTGTACCTTGTTTGCTCGTGTTAGCAACATAAATTCATAGGTTGATTAGGAAATTGGGTATTCAATTCTAGATTTTATTGGATCTTTAAAGTGTAGCCTTTAATGGTGTCTATACCAAAATTCCTTTTTTTTTTTTTTTTGATAGAACAATTAATGGAGTTTATGCACCAGCTCCCTGCTTTTGCAAACATGACCATGTCTGTAAGGAGAGAACTCTGCACAGTGATGATTTTTGAAGTGGTCGATCAGGCTGGAGCTATTATTCTTGAAGATGGGCAAGAGGTAGGCTCGCATATTAATGTTGTATATTATTTAGTGTGGCAGCTAATTTTTAGAATGATTTAATTTCCATAAACTTATGTAAATCTTTACTTTTTTTTACATGAATGCTGAGTTTGGGTTTGTTACAGTTTCTGAAGATGCAGGTTTTTATTTTTGTTTTTGCTTTGCTTTGTCTTTTTATTTCCCAGCAGTGAACTAGTATAGAACAGATGTTCAATAAATAATGCCCATTGAACCAGAGTTGTTTCTCTCAAGTTTTAATACTTTTAAAAAAAATTCTTAATCTTTGTGTATTTATGTCATTATTTAAAATATTTGTTATTTACTTACTCTCCTTATCCATTTTTTATGTTATACATTAAAAGAAGTAAAATGGGGGCGCCTGGGTGGCTCAGTGGGTTAAGCCGCTGCCTTCGGCTCAGGTCATGATCCCAGGTCCTGGGTTCGAGCCCCGCATCGGGCTTTCTGCTCAGCAGGGAGCCTGCTTCCTCCTCTCTCTCTGCCTGCCTCTCTGCCTACTTGTGATTTCTCTCTGTCAAATAAATAAATAAAATCTTAAAAAAAAAAATAAAATAAAATAAAAGAAGTAAAATGTATTGATATCTATGCCTCTTGGTGGAGTCCTGTCACTTGAGACATTTATGTGGTGGCAGTTCTATATTAAGAAATGTTTGGCTGGTAACTTTGTGTGGGTGAAGGGAGGATGCAGAGGGATTACTGCTGTTAGGAATTACTTCAGTTTTTCTTATCAAACTATTATTAATTAATAAAAATTAATGCTGACATATCAGCCAATGAGAATTGTCATATACTGCTAAAAGGAATATAAGTAGCATTTCTGGAAAGTCATTTAGAAATTTTTAACATGGGCCTTGAAGAATTAACAGTCTATCCTGTTTCACTCATCATGAATGTCTTGGTTCAGTACATAATATAAAACTCAGTTATGCCAAAAGATGTTCATTGCAACATATTTATAATAAAAATTGGAAATGACTAAAATGTAATTCAGTAATCAATGGTTAAGTAATTATTATATGCCTGCAAAAGTAATATGTAGGCATTCAAGTTATTTTAAAATTTGATGGCATCTCTTTGAAGGCAGGGGCCTTATCTTTAGCTTTATTTACATGTTTTTCCCCATATCCTAAACATCTGGCACATAGGATATACTCAAGAAAAAAGTTTCATGAACAATTGAATTTACTATTAAGTTTTCTTAAAAGGCAAGACAGTCTACTAACTGTTTCAGCAGTTTAAAGTATATAAACGTGGAGAAACTAAACTTCTAACAACTGTATAAACAGTGGCATTTTGAAGAACTTTTCCACAAATTTTTATATTCTCTTAATTTTCCACAGTTCTGTCAGCAAAAATTTATTGTTTGCCTACTTTGTGCTGGGTACTGTTCTAGACACAGGGAGTGTAGTGGTGGAAAAACTAGACACAGTCCCTGTTCGCAAGCAATTTTATGTTATCCACAAATTGCACAGTGAGTGAATTTCATATTTGAAATAACAAAAAAAAAAAACAACCCACGCTTTTGGAAAAAAAAAATGTTTGCTACTGATTCTCCTTCAGAACTGATAATCCAGATTTCTCTTGAATCACCTTTAAACTGTTGAGACTGTAGGCTGATAAGAAGCATACTAAAGGAGAGTAAGTGGTCTTTCCCTCATACACATCGAATTAACTTCTAGGAGCATCATATGTTGCTATATAAGTGAAGGCAATATTTTCTTAACATTAAGAGAAATTTTCAGTATTTTGTCAACTATGCCTTAAAATTCAGGGTTTTAGTAATCTTTCTGAATTAATTACTAGCTATCTTTTTGTTTTTTCTTTTGAATGTTTACCATGTCCTAGGCACTGTTCTAAGCACTCAGTATGTTTCTTAGTATGTTTAAACTCATTAAGACAAAGGTCCTATGATAGGTATTCTTGTTAAGCCCACTTAGAAATCAAGAGATTGGGGCACTGAGAGGTTAAATAACTTGCCCAGAGTCACTCACCCAATTAGTGGCAGGGACTGGATGCAGATTTCAGGAGCTTATAATTTTAACCATTGCATCATTTTACTCTGATTTTCTCATTTGGTCAATTATGAAAGCCCTTCTGATGTCATTTCATGACTAAAAGAAGAAAGAATAAAATAAGCTTTATTAGTTTGCATAGACAGGCATAGGATGTTTTCTGACAGAGTATAAAGTAATATAACCAGATCCTTTTCTTTTCTAAAATACAAGTTCCATGTGTTGATTATATGTCAAAGATAATGTATAACTATCTTTTTGAGAATATTCTTAAAACCTGTCTTTTTCTCTGTAGCTTGACTCATGGTATGTTATTTTAAACGGCACTGTAGAAATCACTCATCCAGATGGAAAAGTTGAAAATCTCTTTATGGGAAATAGTTTTGGAATTACTCCCACTCTGGATAAGCAGTACATGCATGGAGTTGTTAGAACTAAAGTAGATGATTGTCAGGTAAGTTTATCTCTTTGCTCTTGTATTCTTGGTTGTTGATTTAAAATGGCAGAGCCTCTTTTTTCTTCCTCAAAATAAAATAGCTTGATTTGAAAATTGGGAGTTTTCAGAACCTCACAGTTAATAAAAGGAAACTAAATTTTATGTCTGATTCAAACATTTGTGGAATTGAACAAAGTACAAATTTTTAGAAGAGATTATATGAAATGTTGGTTTGTTAAATCTCTATTGGGTAATAGCCAGCTTAGTCCTTTTTTTTTTCTTTCTTTTTTACATAAAGGAAAAAAATAGGAACTTCAAAGTTCTGTTTGTTTCTAACTTACTCCTGCTTCATGTTTTCTTTGCTTAGTGTCCGTTTTGAGAGAAGTAGAAGCTCACTTCTCCTTTTAGAGCAGAATTCAAAAGGATTTAACCTCTTTTGTGTCTTTGTACGTGAATTATTTATTTCACCTTGATTTTTGTTAAGGGTTAAAGGGATTGTATAAAAAAGAACTGATGCCACTCGATTTCTTACCTTTGTGTTCGGCCTTGGTGCACAGTGATATATTTATGTACTACAGGTTCATTAACTGTCCCCATGTTATTCTCGGACAGTTTGTCTGCATAGCCCAGCAGGATTATTGGAGAATTTTAAATCATGTGGAGAAAAATACCCATAAAGTTGAGGAAGAGGGAGAAATTGTTATGGTACATGAGCACCGTGAACTAGATCGGAGTGGAACCAGGAAAGGACACATTGTAATCAAGGTGGGTGTTTTTATTTATTATTCTAGACACTGATAGAATAAAACTTTCTTATTTATAAGGCTTTGAACCACTTTTTGTGCAGTGCAAGATAATTGTGTTAATTGTGTTAATTCTGTTCTTTTCCTTTTTTCTACATTGGGTTTTACACATTTTAATAAGCATGACATTGGCATTTAATATTAGTATGGGTAGGATATTATTTTAGAATACAATGGTTAAAGTGTTCCTTTTCAAATTTATTTTATGATCCATTGATAATGGGAGTTGATTTCATCAAACACAGCAATAAGTCAGAGAAAAAAATACCATATGGTTTCACTCCTATATGAATTTAAGAAAGAAAACAAATGGACATTGGGTGGGACGGAAACCAAGAAACAGACTCTTAACTGTAGAGAACAAACTGAGGTTGCTACATGGAAGGTGGTGGGGGAGATGGGTTAAATGAGGAGATGGGTATTAAGGAGGGCACTTGTTGACAGTGCACGCTGGGTTTTGTATATAAGTGATGAATCACTGAATTGTACACCTGAAACTAATATTACACTGTATGTTAACTAACTGGAATTTAAATTAAAACGTTTGAAACTTAAAAAATAGTAGCACTATTTAGAAACAAAACAGAAAATGAAAGGACTAATCACAAAAGTATGAAGAATGGTAGATGAAGATGCAGAATGGTTACTGGATATTTATGGTATTGAAATAGGTATTATCTTCTCTGAACCTCAGTTTTCTTATCTGAAAATGATATGTCAAGATTTTATTAGGGCTAAATGAGGTAAATCAAAAACCTTAGCACATTGTAGAGTCTGAATACTAATCCCCATACTGTTTTCTCTAGCTCCCTCCCCCTACCCTTTTTCCACTTGCCCCCTTGTCTCCCTCCTCCCCCTCCAGTATCTTCCAGTACCCTATCTCCTGGAAGATCTCTAGATTGTAAGATAGAGAAATTATAGTTGAAATAGAGGAAATAAAAACATATAACCATTTCTCTTTTCAACCTAGTCTTGGTTGCAAAGTAAGTAAATGTGTTGTTATTCATTACAAATGCATGAACTAACTTACTTAATAGTGTGAAGCACTAATGTCAGATCCATTTTCCCTCAGGAGTCAGACTATTCTGCAACACTTTTTCTTTTCCTAAACTGATAAGAATAAGCTTTGTATGTAGAAAAGATAAACATATGGGTGGATTGCACAGACTGTTTTTTTATGGGAGCTCATGTTTTTTTGACTCTCTGTTTTTAAGTAATTACAACCTTAGAGAATAGTTGCAAGAAGAGTGCTGAGCTCCCTCACTCTGAATCCCTAACTGCTTGTTGGCATTCCACTGCAGTTTCTCCACTGTCGCGGTCTTTCTCTGAATCATTTGAGAACAGTCTGCAAGTGTGATGCATCACTCCTGAATATTCCATTGTGTATTTCCTAAAAACAACACTGTCCTACAGAAACACCATGGAACCCTTCAAGTTGGAAATAAAAATTGATACAGTACAACCATTCAGCCCACAGACCTTATTTAGATTTTCACCAACTATCTCAGCAATGGCTTTTGTCCTTTCTCATCCAGCATCTCACCAGGAACACAGTAGCATTTAGTTGTCATATGTCACTTGAGTCTGCTCTAGGAACAGTTTTTTTCTGTTCATATTCTCAGCAGTTTTAAAGAACACACCTTTTATTCTGTAGTGTCATTGGATCTTTCCAATGTTTCCTCATGAGCAGACACAACTCATGCTTTTCTGGTAGGAATTCCACAGAAATGATGTCCTGTTCTTCTCTCTGCATTGTATTAGGGAATATGTAATGTCAACCTGTCCCTCCCACCATTGGTAAAATCTGCTGTAAACATCTGGTCATGTTGATGTCTGTCAGATTTCTTCACTATCAAGTCACCACTATACCATTTGTAATTGTTAAGTGTTTGGAGGAGAGATGTTTTGGCATAGTGTCTGTATGTTCTGCTAACTTCTGTCCTCCAGTCTTCCATTGACTCTTGCCTGAAATGGTGATTTTTTGTCCCTCCCACCTTTTTTTTTTTTTTTTTTTTTTTTACATTTATTATCTTTTTCTCTAAGGATGAAAATTCCCTTTTCTCCCATCAGTTCAGTTTTACTGGCATGGATTTTTGTGTTATACTCTCTATCGTCGTTCCAGTGGTCAAGTTGTCCCAAATCTGGCTAAGGAGACCTTCATAAGGCTGTCTCCTGTATTCTTTTGATATGTCCCCATCCTTTCTTGAGAGCTTTCTTATTATGGCAAAACATGATGTTCAGGCTCATCTTGTGCTTTTCCTGTTCCAGCTTTGGAATCAGCCATTTCTCCAGAGAGCCCTAGATCCTCCTAATGGAGAATAGCATTTAAAAACTAAGATCTGTGGGGGGCTGCTCTGGCTGGCTGAGTTGGTGGACCATGCTACTCTTGATCTTAGCTTTGTGGGTTTGAGCCTCAATTGGGTGGAGAGATTACATAAAAATAAAATCTTTTAGGGGTGCCTGGGTGGTTCATTTGGCTAAGCATCTCCTTTTGGCTCAGATCCTGATCCCAGGATGCTGGGATCGAGCCCTAAGTCAGACTCCCTGCTCAGTGGGTAGTCTGTTTCTCTCCCTCCTGTTGCCCCCCGCCGCCACCACTGGTGTCTCTCGCGCTCTCTTTCTCTCTGGCTCTCTCGCTCACTCAAATGAATAAAATCTTCTTACAGCGACCACCAGCACCACCCAAGATCTTGGCACTTAGTCTTTCATTCTACTTGGGTGTTATTTCTTTTAGAGCCTTTGATCAGACACTGCAAGAAAAGATGTATATGTATTTACTATACTATATAGTATATTTATATTAAATGTATATTTACAGTAAATGCATATGCACCTATAACTTTGTATGTGATTCCATCCACTTGTAATACTCAGGAGTTCATACCAGCATTTCCAGTTCCAGTGCTATACCACAGTTTTTCCTGTCTTTTCTCTTTTCATATTTGTAACTGCCTTCTCCAGGAGTGGCTCTTGTTATGCTCTCTGTATTTATTTGCTTGCTCATTGTAACCAGTCTCTATCATGCCAGTGTCACCATTCCATTCATCTCCTTTGCCTACCAGCTCTGCTCATCCTGTCTCCCAGAATCCCACCTTGTTGGATACTAGTGAGCCCTTTGGTGACATGCTGCTGCCTTTTTTTTTTTTTTTTAAAGATTTTATTTATTTGAAAGAGTGAGAGAGAGAGAGAGAGCATGAGAAGGGGAAGGGTCAGAGGGAGAAGCAGACTCCCTGCCCAGCAGGGAGCCTGATGCAGGCCTGGAGCCCAGGACTCCAGGATCACAACCTGAGGCAATTGCTTAACCAACTGAGCCACCCTGATGCTCTGGTGACATGCTTCTGCATGACTGTGGGGCTCACCTTTAAATATAGTTTTGAATATATGGCTTAGTCTCTGTAGGTATACTGCCCTAGTGATTTAACCAGTCAGAATAATGGCCTTTCTTTAAAATGTTGATGAGTTCTTCCCCCAACTTAACTATACATGATTTAAGAACCAGATTTAAAGACCTCAACTCAAGATTGGCTTGTGAAAGTTAAGCCCAACTTCGTACTATTTGACTTAGATTGTTTTAGAGGGTGGAAAAAGAATAGGAATGCACCTGTGGTTGCCTCATCCCTTAAATGTTATATGAAAAACCTTACTTTGACTTCATTCTAGAGAAATGATTTATATACCTTTCTTTAAATTCTTAGATAACATTGTTAGTATTGATGTATGTTTACCATACAGTTATTCTCATCAGTGAAATTGGGTGAATTGAAATTTGATGTTATGGACAGCAGTTGCTTTTTATATTTGGTTTAGCATATGGTTTATCTCCACACTTTTGAAAAGGCTGCAAAGGTAATTTTAACACTGATTCAGAAGCTTAAAGCAGAGCAGTAGATAAATGTTGTTTACATTTCTTTTTATAAATCTGGAGACAGGCAAGCAGTTAAAACTCTGAATTAATGTAAAAACTATATATAGAACTTCTGGTTCCTCTCAGAATGGTGAACTAGCATGGAGAAACCGTAGAAAAAGAAACTTCTTTTCTAGGAAGTAAGAACAGCAAAACACACCGTCTTAAACTGGTGCACTGCTCCTATAGCCTGGGGCAGAAGAGATTTGAAGATGATTAAATTTGGAGGGAAGGTTTTGTTTTGTTTTGTTTTTTAAGTTTACCTTCTTCTATCTGGTGGCTTAAGACGTCATCTCCCTGCCTCTACCAACTGTGGAAAAATGACAGAAAAAGCCCCAATAGGGGTAAATCGCTGAATTTCAAAAGCCCTGCCAGGATGAAATGACAATTAAACAGATAAAACTGAGTAAATGCTTTTGGGTATTTTCATTCCTCTGCCTTTTCTCTTTTTCAACTTCTGGGTGCTGATGGACTGCAATCTGTAAAGGACTACCTTCTCCCACTGCTAAGTATTTTAACAGTGAAACTCTGCTTTGAGGAATTGTGTAATAGAGTGACTACAAAGGAAAGTATTAGTAGAGTTTTTTTGTTTCTTCAGCTATTTGTTTATCATCTTTTCTGTCCTTGGATTTTTAGGCAACACCTGAGCGTCTCATCATGCATTTAATAGAAGAACATTCTATTGTGGACCCAACTTATATAGAAGATTTCCTACTAACTTACAGGACATTTCTTCAAAGTCCTTTGGATGTTGGGATCAAACTGTTGGAATGGTTTAAAATTGACAACTTACGGGATAAGGTTGGTTTTATAAATATGAAGGGCATGGAAGTGATTTTAACCTATAAATTATATTCATAAAACCTTACACTTGATAAATATTTATTTTGATAACAAAATTTACTTCACCTAAAAAACATAGATCTACTTAGTTATTTTTGAGGAAAAAAGCATGTTAAAAAGTTGATATAAGCCTTTAAAGCTAAAAACTGAAATAAGCTGTGGTATAGCTATAAACTCAGAGAACATGATAGCTGCATAAGAATATTTTTGAACTTTATCAAAATGTTTGTTTCTGAAAGAGATCAGTAAAACATTTAAAACTTAATAGTTTAGAAAGAATATTTACCAAGTAAATTATATTTAGGGGAGCTTAAGATTGTTTGTAAGCCCCAAAATAGAAATATGTTGATTTTTGAATTAAAGACTTTATAATAATTTTGAAACAGTCTTTTTGACCTTAATATTTTTCTGTTGTGACCTATTTTAAATCTACATTTGAGTTTTGTTTTTTATTTTTGGATGTTGTTTTTTTTTTTTACATTAAACATTGCTAATTTAAATTATCTTACCTTATTTCATGGGATATTTGTACATCAGTGGAAAGACTAGCAATACCTCAGCAAAAAACTTGAGGAAGTTACTTATTTTAAGAAAAATAAAAGTAGGATCATAATTGCTTGGTATGTCTTTCTGAGTTGTACCTTTTTTTTTATTATTAACATATAATGTATTATTTGTTTCAGGGGTACAGATCTGTGATTCATCAGTCTTATATATAGTACATAGCCGTCACCAAGACACATACCCTCCCCAATATCCATCATCTGAGTTATATTTTTTAAGATTTTATTTATTTATTTGACAGAGATCACAAGTAGGCAGAGAAGCAGGCAGAGAGAGAGGAGGAAGCAGGCTCCCTGCTGCACAGAGAGCCCAATGCGGGGCTCGATCCCAGGACCCTGGGATCATGACCTGAGCTGAAGGCAGAGGCCTCAACCTACTGAGCCACCCAGGCAGCCCCCTGAGTTACATCTTGAGAAATTAATTAGATGTACCTGGACTTGGGAATTCCATTATTAAGGAAACTAAAGTGTTTAAACCAAAGGCTTGCCTCCCCACCCCCTTTGGAGTTATATGTAGTTAACTCAGTTGCTGAGGAGATAAAGGCATGCTGAAGAATGAGCAAAACTATGAGTGAAAGACAAGTAGATATTCACATGCAAAAGAATGAAATTGGACCCTTACCTTATCCCATACACAAAATTAACTCAAAATGAGTCAGAGACCCTAAATACAGGAGCTAAGACTATAAAACTCTTAAAAGAAGAGGTTAAAAATCATGACCTTATTAAACTTTTTTGTATTCATATGTATTGTTTAAATCTTTTACAATGATATGTGCTGTTTTTACTAAAATAAAACCTCTTCTTTTAAAACTTAAAAAAAAAAAAAAAAGACCTTGGATTTGGCAGTCGTTTCTTAGATACGTTATCCAAAGCACAAACAACAAAGGAAAAAAAATTAAAAACAGATAAACTTCATCAAAATTAAAGCCTTACATTGAAAGAAAAGGCCACATATCGAATAGGTGAAATATATTTGTAAATATATTATATCTAATAAGGGTCTAGTATCCAGAATGTATAAAGAATCCTTATAGTTCAACGGCAAAAAGACAACATAAAAATGGGCAAAAGACTTGAATAGACTATTTTTCCAAAGAAGATACATAAATGGCTAGCAAACACATGAAAAAGATGTTCAACACCATTATTCATAGGAAAATGCAAATCAAGACCACAGTGAGATTCTACTTCACACCTACTAGGATGGCTTTTTAAAAGGAAAGGAAGTAACAACCATCACCAAAGATGTGGATGTGGAGAAAATGACATTCCCATACATTGTTGGTAGTAACATAAAATGTTACTGGTGCTCTGGAAAAAAGTTCGGCATTTCTTCAAAAAGTAAAACATAGAATTACCAGATAGCCCAGCACTTCTCCTAGGTATTTATCCATAAGAACTGAAAACAGGTATACAAACAGAAACTTAGATATAGATGTTCCTAGCACTATTGACAATAGCCAAAAGGTAGAGACAACCCTTATGTCCATAAACTGATGAATGGGGAACAAAGTGTGGTATAGCCATGTAATGAAATGTCTTTGAGCCATAAAAGGGAAAGTAGTACATGCCGCAACATGGATGAACCTTGAACACGTAATGCTAAGTGAAAGAAGCCAGACATGAAAGGTCACATTTTATGTGAAATATCCCACAGACATAATACAGAGAGACAGAAAAGCATATTAGTGGCTGCTGGGAGAAAGGGCAGAAGGTGAGATGACTCCATAATCAGAAGGGGTTTCCTTTTGGGGTGATAAAAGTGTTCTGGAACCTAGGTAGTGATGATAGTTGCACACCATTGTGAAGGTACTAAATGCCACTGAGCTGTATACCTAAAAGTGGTCTAAATGTTGGCTTTTATGTGTATTCTACCTCAGTTTATATATAAATTAAATTACTTCCATTGCTAGGTGTATGATTCAGTTCAGCTTCCATTAACTTTTCTGTTAATCTGTGACATGAAGTAAGCAAATCACTTTACAACTTTGAAAAGTCACGGTATTTATAATACGGCAAGTTCAGGTGTGCTTATGTTAAGACTTATAGTTAAACATGTGCTCGACTATATAAACACTTTTGATATGATTGCCTACCCTTAGAAGCTCACATTTTAGGATACTTTCTGAGGTATACATCCTATGTATTTCTTACAGCTTAGCATGCAGGTTTGTGGTTTTGTTTTTTTTTTCCACTGAGGGTATACTCTTGGCCCTCTCTGCCTTCTTGTGTCCTCCAGGAAACAAAAGGTCAAACTAAACCATGCCTCTCTATTAGGATGAACCTTTTGCATGCAGTATAGGGAGTGGGTAAAGGGATTAGCCATAAAACTCTGTTCCCCCTTGGTTTTTGGACATGCTTTTGGAATATACTCAGCAGAAAGAAAGCCTCTCATAACTGTATGCTGCCTCCTTCATGTTTCCACAGGTAACACGGATTGTGTTATTATGGGTAAATAATCATTTTAATGATTTTGAAGGTGATCCTGCTATGACTCAATTTCTGGAGGAATTTGAAAAAAATCTGGAAGATACAGTAAGACTTAAAAGAATTTATCTTCTTCAAGGTTTAGGGATTTTCCTCATTCCCAAATAAGAGCAATTCACAACTTTTATCTGTTTCTGTGTCTTGAATGTCTGCTCTGAGAACTTATAAATTTATATTTTAGATTCTGCTCATTTTCTGGCACTAACCCAAGCAAAAATCAGGCTTCCTTCTCACTCTTCTGTCTTCATATTAAGACTCATGAGAATGCTATCTCCAGTCACCCAAGCTTATGAACTGTGGTGTTTATGTGGGCTCCCTCTTTTCCTTGAATTCCCTGACCAAGATGTCCATTCATTGCTGAAGTCACCTAGGTCACTAATTGTGGCAGTACACATATTCCCTATAGCCCCTCTCTCTCCGCCATTCCTTTGTCACTCCAGTCACCTAGGTCACTAATTGTGGCAGTACACATATTCCCTATAGCCCCTCTCTCTCCGCCATTCCTTTGTCACTCCCCATTTAAAAATGGCCTCATTTAATCATGCCTCATCTGTTGTAATAGCTAGGTAATTTTAGTTCTAGTATTTTTTTCTAGTCCATTTTGTGTGGCCAAAGATTGTTTTTAAACTATAAATGAGACGAATATTTCTCTTTTTGTCAATGAACTAAAGTATTTCCTATCAAAGTAATTCCTCATATGTTCAGGCTCCTCACCTACATTTTAAGTCTTTTTATCTGTGCACCCTTGATTTTACCCAGCCAGATTATTTTATATTCTTTACCAGTTCTCAGGTTTAAATTCTTTTCTTCTAGTGTTGCTATTTGAACTCTGTGCAACTTTAAAGGCCTATTTTATGTATCAGCTCTACATTAGACATTCTGAGTCTCCCTTCTGCATGTGATTTTACTTGTTCTAAATATACGACACCTAAGATAACCCCCTCAAGGTCCTTTTAACTTACACAGTAGCTATTTATAATTCCATTTACTCTGACAGATACAAACTTTGAACTGCAACTGGATTTATATCCTCCAAGCAACTTGAAATTTTAGGAAGTAAATTAATAATGCAGTTCAGGAGTTAGTTTGCCTGAATTAACATTCAGACTGTACCACTTGTTAGACATGTAAACTTGGGCAAGTAGCCCAGCCTTTTCTGTAGTTGTCTTTATAAGTAGTAGCCCCTAGTTTCTGGGAATTGTTATAAGGATTATAATGAGCTAATAATAACAATCTGGGGGCCCAAGAACCATTGCTGTTACTCAGAGTGTAAGTGGATTGAGTTGAAAAAGGGACAAATAGGCAGGTTTCTGTCCATTGCCTTACCTCTTAGTTCCTGTAGCTTTCTCAGCAGCCCTTCAGCTCTATGCAAACAAAATGGGAAGAATGAACAGCTACAGGGAACTTGATTAAGAGGTGATAAGAAGCTTATCACCATCATTTGGGTTTTCTAGTGCCAGCTGTGTAGATATTTATGGGCTAATGGAAAACAGAAATTGCCTTACAGTATGGGATTTCTTTTTTGGTAATCATTCAGTCATCAGGTATTTATTCAGTTCTACTTGATACTCCCAAGGTGTTAGGAGAATAGGATCAGAACAGGTGTAAGGCGGGGCCTCTTTCCGGAAGAAACTTTAGCTGCTTTTTATGAGCATGAGTTATGAGGTTTACACATACTATGCTATTTGAGAATAGTTGAGTATTAAATTGATATTAAAATCTGAAATTGAGAATATTACTAAAGTTAGGAAAGATCTAAAATAATATGGGAATAATATACCCAGAAGAGGTAGGGACTTGAATGTGTCTTTCAGTATGACTGTATTTGGAAAGGTGGTTCAGGTCCTTTAAGGTTTTAAATGAAGGCTTATAAAGATTCTGGATTTATGTAACGGCCTGGAGATGAGCAAGATAGTAGTGGAGATGTATTAGGAAATTTTAGGCCACGAGAAGTAACGTTTTGTCTTCCATGAAGAGATATCATTTTGGAATCCTTTTGAGCCATTTTTAAAAATCATATTGTGAGATCGTTTTCTTGACAGCACTCTGGGTTGAAAGTTTGCCCTCCTTCAGCTTTATTTACCCTGGCTTCCATGTTCTTTACTCTCTATTTCAAGGTAACTCTAATTTTAATAATTTTAGGTGATTTTTAAAAGCCTTTAAGGGATACAGACATAAATTTATGTACATTATACCCTTTTTTATGTTTTTAGAAAATGAATGGTCATCTCCGGTTATTAAATATTGCCTGTGCTGCAAAGGCCAAGTGGAGACAGGTGGTATTGCAGAAGGCTTCCCGAGAGTCCCCTCTGCATTTCAGCCTTAATGGAGGGAGTGAGAAGGGGTTTGGTATTTTCGTTGAAGGAGTAGAACCTAGTAGCAAAGCTGCTGATGCTGGACTGAAACGTGGTGATCAGGTAAGTAAATAACCAACCACGTGAATTAAAGCCTTTTGGGAGGTATTTGTCTGCTGTTTTTTTTCACATGTGATATTTCTACAAGTAAGCATGATTCATTTAAGGAAATTCAATTAGAAATTAAAATGAGGGGTTCCTGGCTGGCTCAGTCGGGTAAGTATCTGCCATCAGCTCAGGTTGTGATCCTGGGGTCCTAGGATTGAGCCTCACGTGGGGTTCCTTGCTCAGTGGGGAGTCCGCTTCTCCCTCTGCCCTCCACTCATGCTTGCTTGTATGAGTACTCTCTTTCTCAAATAAATGAAATCTTTAAATATTAAAAAAAATGTAAGTGGCCAAAGATTACCATAAATGATGGTTTCAGCTTAAATAGTGTTCATATAAGTAACAGAACTACATGCATAAGCAGAGGGAGCCAGGTGAGGGACCAGGAAAAAGACACTAGGAGGAAGTTAGTGAGGATTTTATTTTCTCCATTAAGACTTTAGGTAGCTGTAGACCAAGCAGTGTGTTCCCAGATGTGATTCCTGACAACCTTGTTACTAAGAAATGTAATTCCTAAGCTCGCCTCAGTTCTGTTAATCATACTAGTCACATTCTACAGAGATGAGCTCTAGGAATCTGTATTTTAACACAGGTCTCTAGGTGGTTCTCATGCACACCAAAGAGTCATTTTTCAAATTAATGTGAATCACTTGGGAAGGTTATGTTTTCCCATTTTAAAATTCTGCTAGTTAATTTAACTCATTTAGAATATAGCTTTATTTTACTTTTAACTAAATCATACTAATGTACTTTCCTTTTAAAATAGGGGCGCCTGGGTGGCTCAGTGGGTTAAAGGCTCAGCCTTCAGCTCAGGTCGTGATCCCAGGGTCCTGGGATCGAGCCCCGCATCGGGCTCTCTGCTTAGCAGGGAGCCTGCTTCCTCGTCTCTCTCTGCCTGCCTCTCTGCCTACTGTTGCTCTCTGTCAAATAAATAAATAAAATCTTAAGAAAAAACACAATAAAATAAAATAAAATAATGAATACATTCACATTATTAAAAGTTTTACACTGCAGAACAGGGGTTCTCAACCAGGAGTGATTTCTCCCTCAGAAAACATTTGGCATGTCTGGAGGTATTGATGAGTCTCATGACCTGGGGGCTGCTACCATCATCTAGTGGGTAGAGGCCAAGGATGCTACTAAGCAACTTCCAACACGCTGCAGCAGTGCATCCCCCATAATAAGGAGTTACCCAGCCCAAATATCAAAGGGTTAAGAAGCTGATTTAGAGTTATAATGATCCCCTTCTTCCCCTGAGGGAACTTTTTAAAAATAGAGATTTCTGGGCCTAACTCCTCCACTCCAGTCATTAAGAATATCTAGTGCTAGAATTCTAGACTAGGTGTATTTATTGTTCTAGTATTTTAAACACATTTAAGCATCTCATTCTTCACAGAAAAAATAAAACAATGAAATCAAATTATTTCATTCTTGAGAGAAAATTTATCAGGTTTTATTTCTCTCGGTATCCCCAATTATTATTAAAAACCTGAAATTTTAGGTCTAGCTATTAAGTCATTTTTAATGTTGTTTATCTTCTTTTAAGAATACTCTTGACATTTACATTAACTTTTGTGAGTTTATCACTAACAGCCATGTACACATTTATACCTGTCTTACTGATTTCATTGATCACCTCCATTTCATATGCCCTGTGTCTCCATTGTTGTGTTTCATTTCACAGTTGTCTTCTAGTACTACCAGTACCTTTTCTAGTACTTTTCTCAAAAAGGGCCAGTAGGTACTATAGTTTTGTGTGTCCTTGCATGTCTGATAATGCTCTTGTTCAGTGGAGTATAATATTCGTTGGTCGTAGTTCTTTTTCCCTGAGAACTTTGATGTTACAGAAAAGTTTCACATCTTAGTATGCCCGGGAGAAGTCCAAACCAATCTTTATTTTTCTTTTCTAGCTTTCTTTGTCCCACTGCACAGTACTGCAAGTGATGCTTACAGATTCTTTGTTCTCTGTCCTTGGAATTTAGAATTTTCATTGGGATGTATTAAGTCTCTTCATTATCCTTACAGGTTACTATTTGAGACAGTTCAGTATGTAGACTCAAGACTTCTTTCAACTCTGAATTTTATTTCTGTGATTTTTTTTTCTTCTTATAATATTTTGCTTCTCAGTCTTTATTTTAATCTCGATGGGAGCGTTGCTCTATGCTCTCCCCCTTTTTTTCTCATTATGGTTATCTCTTTATCCTTTTTTGTTAGAATTAGTATTTTTTAAGAAAGCTTTCTATATGATTTTGAGGTACAGCCAAATTTGGGAAAGCCCTGCTTTGAAGGCTGAGCCATGTCATGTGGAAGGACTCATCACAGTGGTACTTTTTGCTTGACTTGTTGGTTCATTCATTGTCAGGAAATGATACTAGATGTATTTGGTGTATCACTTTTGAATGAGTTATCTCTCTTAAATGCAGTAAATTTGCACTTAGAAAATTTCAATAAAATTTGCACATATATACACTGGCACTAATTTTTATCATCTGATCTGACATGATTAAAATTTTTCCTTCATATATAAACTATACTGTGTTTTTTTTTTAAATGTCTTTAATCTTAGAGGGAGTGAACTTTCAAAAAAATGTTTTTAGTAGATATTTGGGGAAACAAAATATAGAGAAAAAAAATTAAGTAGTAACCCCACTTCTCACAGAGATAACCATTGTTCACATATGGGTGTATTTTGTTCAAGTTTTTTTTTTTTTTTCCACCATTAAACTTAAGGGTGCAGAAGTAACAGTTTTTGTCTTAATTTATATTTTACAAATGCTTTTTTCAAGATAATGGAAGTAAATGGACAAAACTTTGAAAATATTACATTTGTGAAGGCCCTTGAAATTCTAAGGAATAATACTCATCTTGCACTTACTGTGAAGACCAACATTTTTGGTGAGTTTTGTTGTGAAAACTGAGGCTTTTTGTTTGTTTTTTGATTTTGTTTGTTAATAAAAAGTAAAGTATTACAATGAAAAGACTAGTAAAATGTAAACATGTTCTCTCTGAGCTCTTAGAACATTTTTAGGATCCTTAGTGTTAAGATATGGTATTATGTATTCTAGAATTTCATTTTTTATTATTTGTATTATTTTGGTATCCTGGAAATAAGATTTAAAATAAGTATACAAGTACTTTCTATTAGTCATTTATGAAATATCTGCTGAGAAGGCACTGAGTGAATCTTAGAATGATCTGAATGAAGCATAAAAGTCATGGTTAGGCATTTATTCCCCCTGCTAATGTGCACATCATAGTACTGCTAAATTTTTAACTGCCTTTCTGATATAATAATATGAATGCCAGATTAGCTGTTCTGTGAAAATAAATTGAGTAAAACAATCAATGAATTCCAGATTTTGAATAATGGTATACTTTACCTTTCTATGTAATAATGCTGTGTTGGTGGTGTTTTGATCACGCTTCTGTTAGAATGAAGCAAAGAGTAAGCTTGTAGTTGTATTTTTTTTTTTCCCTTTTAGGGAAGACTTACTGTAACTTGGTTTCATTAGATACCAAAGGATATTCTCTGAAATTTCGAGAAGTGCAACAATAAAAACAGTATAATAATTTGAAAATTATCAAAGAAAATTTAACAGTCTTAATGAAGTAAGGAGGAAAAATTCATCTAGGTCATTTGGGTTGCAATTTGAAAACTAGGAGTTGAATTTAAAAGCTGTGCCTATGGAAGAGGAAGTGTGTTTTATTTTTTCACTTTGACTCTTCCTTATACTGCACTTAGTCATAGTGAAAAATGAAACATTTGATATTTTTCCTCTTTTCACTTGCATCCATTCTACTGAATTATGTCCTGTTAAATCTGATACATAACCATCTATTCACAATTTCCTAATACTATATAATTTAGTGTAAAATAAGTAAGCCTTCACAGTTTCTGTATTTCCTGAGCTTGAACTAGTAATCTAGAAACAAAACTTGTGGGTTAAATTAAAAAGATTCTGATTTTGTAAAATAAAGCAGAGCTTGCTCTGACACTGAGAGCAAATGATTCTCCATGCTTGACTTTCTTCAGCTGTATTTCATAAGATTCTTATATAGATCAAACACCTTTAACTTTTTGTGCCAGCACATAATAGTTACTAACTGATACCATACTATTACATATAAAGATATTGAGATAGTAAATTTGGTGGTTAATAGCAATGACCCCTGAGAGACAGAAAAAGGAGATCTGAAGGATATGAGAGGCAGGGAAGCCACAACCTTAAAACTCCTTGAGTCATGAGAAACAATTGCCCATCAGAACTCTAGACTGGATGTGGCAAAGGGTAGGCAGTATGTGGTAGTGCAAAGGGGGCCTGTGTCCTCAACACCTCGTTCCTTATCCTAGGCAGAATATGGTCAGCGACTTTTACCCCAAACAAACACCTAAGAGTATCTTGAAGGAATATTAATAAAGCATTTGTAGAAATGGAGCATTTTATTCTGGATGTCGTACCTGGAATAAAGCCCTAGTAACTCTGGCATTACAGTGAAGAAAATTTGCACAGTTAGGTCATCCTGTATAGAACACACAATGAGACCACCCACAAATAGGAGGGATGGCTCGGTCAGTTAAGCATCTATCTTCAGCCCAGGTTATGATCCCAGGGTCTTGGAATCAAGCCCCATATCAGGCTACCTGCTTACTGGGGAGTGCTCTTGTTGCTTTCCTATGCTATTTCCTCTACGTGTGTGTGTGTGTGTGTGTGTGTGTGTGTGTGTGTGCGCGCGCGCGCGCCCTCTTTCTCTCTCAAATAAAATCTTTAGAAGAAAGAAACAACCTACAGTTAGGAAAACTGACCAGAAGATAGATATGTTTAGATGATACCAGAGCAAACTATATTTAGTCTTTTTATGTTAATTAAAACTGATGGCCAGGCATAGGAGAACCAGGGTCATTGAGGAAGCATGGTGGAGAGCCTAATGAGTAAGCTTACAGATTCTGGAGAAAATAGTTAAAGAGAAGAAAAACATTTCCAGAGCTGTGCTCAGAGAGATTTAAAAATTCATCTCTTAAAACAAGAACAGGATATTAGTGAAAAAGGAACAGTCACTGAGAAAGAAATACCTCAGAGTGACTTAAAACATGGCAGCAAAGACAAAAACATACAGTAGAGGGGAGTAGGTAATAAAGTTGAGGAAATCTCCCAGACTATAGAACAACAATAAATAACATTGAGCATTATTTCAGGAAATGTAAAAGAAAATGTGGAAAATAAAGTATTCATGTAACAGTAATAGAGACTATACCAGAGTGAAAGAAGGATGTGACTCTTCTAATTTAAAAGTCCACCTAAAATCTGTGCAAAATGAATTAAACTTTGTTTTAACATTCTGTTTCCAGTACTGACTAAGAACAGTCAGAAAAGTTAGACTAAATATAAAAAGTAGCTACAAAGAAGTATAAAAATTCAAAAAGAGAGCTAGGAACTATCTGACACAGAACAGAGAGAGAAGCAGACCACAAAGAGGTGAACTGAAGCCGTATATCTCTGGGACATTGCCAGTATAGTAAAGCACCCGAGAGCCTTTTTGGGCAATAGACTCCCAGGAAAAGGCTATGGAGTTGAAATCCTGCAGTTGCTAGGAGCGCAAAGTCTGCATGTGTCAAATCCCTACCCCTCCCCACTGAAACTGTATCCCAAAAAGGTGTCTTTTTTTCCATGGACATTTTTAGTCCATAGATTGTAGCTGAGAAAAACGAACTGCTTGGTAAAAATCACAGGATTCTAGTTTAGAGAGTCCACCAGGGCTCAGACCACTCTCACATAAATGTCTATATTGAGCATTGGGAACTTGAACAGCTAACTTTGAGGTGGATGTGGGCTGTTGTTAAGCAAACTCAGAAGGACCTCAAGATTTGGCTCTGGCTCTAGCCCTAGACTTCAGGTGCCTAGCAAAAGAATAAAAAAAATCCTTTTTTAAGGATTTAAGCAGTGACCTCTTATTTGTAAAATTTACAATTTTTCAAGTACAGTCAAAGACTGTGAGGCTCTCTTAGAAGTCAGTGTAATCTACAACCAACAGAAACAGAACCAGAAGAGCTCCAGAATATCAAATACATACTATGATGTACCTATCTTATATCTGTGAAGATAAAAATCAAATTAAAGGTTACATTTGCAGGTGAGATGGGATAAACACATGCCACCCTTTATTTCCCACTAAGCTCAACAATAAAACCTGGCCAGAATCGTGATCACCCATTGAAGAACTTGGAAACTTTGAAGTCTCACTACCAGCAGTGGATTAATCTTTTTTTTTTTTTTTTTCTCCAGCATCCCCTGAGCTGGCAAGCTGAAACCTGGATGTGTGCAAACTAATAAAGGTTCAGGAAAAAGCTAATTTGAGGAGTGAGAAAGGGAATTCCCACTTTTTTTTTTCTCCTTTCTGTCAGGCCTCAGCTCCAAATAATCCAGTAGCCTTGACCGCAGCCTTCAACATAAGGCTACTCGAAACAGAATTCTGAGGGTGGAGCTGTGGCTCCAAGAAGGCAAGGCCAGCTTCATTGTTTTCCCACACTCTCACTGTCCTTCTCTTACTTGACCCCTAAAGTGCTAGAGTGGGCAGTTTATTAGTTTATATCTAGAGGACTGAAAAGGTTAAACTAAGGATAGTAGGTTAACTGAGATGGAGGAGACAACCCCATAAAGTTGTTTATGAGATCCTGGGCTCAGTGCGTGCGTGCGTGTGTGTGTGTGTGTGTGTGTGTGTGTGTGTGTGTGTGTGTGTGTGTTCGTACTTAGCATACCAAAGACTTGGAAGTAGACCTCTTCCCAGGTCCCGGACTGACTGGTGGCACAAAGCACTCCAGAGCTTTTAAAACTGAACATGGGAACCATAGCCCACAGAAGGCTAAACAAAGATACAGCAACATTTTCCATAACTTATAAACAGGACTCAGAGCAATTTTAAATATAAAAAGGATCTTTTAGTACAAATCTCTTTATTTTGTTTGGGCTTTGCGGAACTTTTGATTTTGTGCATTGATGTCTCATCACTTTAGAAATTTTGTGGCTATTATGACTTGAGATACTGCCTTTGCTACTTTGTCTCCTTTCCATGTGAGATCATTTCCATATGTGATAAAAGATCTCTGTCCCATGCATCACTTAGAGTCTGTTCTGTTCTTTCCATTTTTTCTCATACTTGTGCTTTAGTTTGGATATTTTCTAATGACCTGTGTTTAAGCAAAGTTTGCCTGTTTTCTTACGTATCCAGTCTGCTGTTGAACACATGCAGTGAGCTTAATTTTAGATAATTTTTTAGTTCTAGAATTCCCATTTGAATCTCTTTTATAAATTCTAGTTCTCTATTGCACATGTTTACATCTATTTTATCTCTTCCCTGTATTTTCTTATTATATTTCTTATTATTTCTTATTATAAAACTCTTGTGTCTTAATTCCAAAATTTGGGTTTTTATTCTCCACATACCACCCCTCCCTCGGTGGTTATCATTGTGTCTTATTTTGTGTGTTTTACAAATGTTTTCTTTGTATGCTATACTTAGTATATAACAAGTAGGGAAATTAATATTTTTTTCATGGAAAGGGTTTGCCATTTCCTCTGGTTAAGCATATAAGGTGAGGGCTGGGTAAGGTTGGGTTACAAAATTACTTAAAATGTATCCAGGTTTCAAACTGAGAGTGAGATTTGTCTTGTGCTTGTTGCAGGTCCCTTCTCTTAATGGAAAATTTTGTCTCTGAGCATGGAGAGATTGTGGGAAATTGTACTCTGCTTTTGTTAGCCTTGTCCTTGTACCCTCACCCCCAATCTCTAGCTGAGGCATGGCTTTTGGTTCAGAGTGTGGTGGCTTTCTTTTTTTTTTTTTTTTTTTTTTAAAGTTCAACCCTTCGGAGGTTTTGAGATTTGCTCTTGAACCTCCCTCCCCAAGCAGATAAACACATCATGTGTTTGTTGCACATCCATCCCTGTTGTATGACTTTGTCTCCTAAGTACCATAAAACTGTATGAAATTTCCAACCAGTCCCCAGCCTTCTGCCTTGTCTTACAAGTAGATATGTCCCATGGAGGAAGGCAGCACTGCTTTGGGTCTCTTTGTATTCCAGTTTTTATGCCAGTGCTTGAAGCTGTTAAAAATTATTTTTCCTCTAGTAGAGTCCCTCTACCTCATTGCCATTTCATGTTTAGAGGAGAAAACGGCAGGCAGTCTCAATTTACCATCTTTGTGCCGTGGAATTTTAGCTCATCTGTTCCTCTTAGCTTTCACAGCTTTCTAACATCTTTGAAAATCACACCACTCAGATAATTAATTATTAGCATTTTCATTTTTTTAAAAAGTCATACATGTGTATGTTTTAAAAATTAAAAAATTAAAGAAAGTATACAGATGGACCCCACTGTGTACAGTATTCTGGAACTTTGCACATGAGTTGGTACAGATTTATTTCTTGTGAGATTATTGAATAGGAATCTATTGACGTACTATTGTAATCTGTAATGTGTTGAGCTAATGTCATATTGATGGGTATTTTCAGTTATTGCCAGTTTTTGCTGTTTATAGTGTTGAAATAAAAATCCTTTGTACTTTTATGCTTATGTAGATATACCTGTAAGATAAATTTCTCATAGTGGAATTAATTTTGACAATACTGCACTTGGACTTTCCAAAAGTTTATCCCAATCTGCATACACTTCTATTTAAGAATGCCTCTGCTGTGGGTTTGATCAACTTTATAGTTATTAATGCACATCATTTAATTATGAGGGAAGATGAACACTTCTTTTACATATTACCATTTCTTTTTCAAAGTCTTTTCATTTTCCATGTTTATATTGAGTTTCTTATTTTTCATTGATTTGTTTGAATGTGTTACTAAAAAAAAGGACAGTATCTTTTTAGTCTTAAAGGTTGCAGATATTTCCCCAAGTGGTCCTTTTGACTTTGCTTGTGATGTGTTGCGGGTGTGTGTGTGTGTGTGTGTGTGTGTGTGTGTGTGTGTGAATATACATACATATAGGTAGGGACTGAGGAATTTTTCATCTTTATGTAATCAAATTTATGATTCTCAGGCACCTTCATTTCTGATTCATATGTTCAACATTGTTCTTTATTGGCATTGTAATTACATTTACTCACCTATTAATTTTTATCCGGATCTTTAATTTTTAAAATTCACTATTTTTCTCTTCATCTGCAAATTAAAATCTTTACAGTTTTATTTATAACTGTATACACAAGTCCAGTGAGGATATAAACTTCTTCATACACTCTTAAGTTGCCTTATGTACACATCACAGGCAGGAATATCTACAGTCCATTTAAAGATTTCCTGTGGCTTTTCACAGAAAATTCAGACACCTCACCATAGCATTTTTAGGCCCCTTATCTACCTTGTTCCCCAGTCATCTTAATTTTCCTTAAGTTTCCTTTTGTGACAGGAACTTGGAACTTGGGATTTCCTCTACCTAGTGTCATTCTGTTTTCCTTTCTCACCTTACTGAACTTTTCTTACACAGTGACTTAATTAGGGAGGATTTTTCCTTTCCTGTTGTCTTAATCCCTTGGCTTATGTTTTTTCTGTACCATGTATCTTAGACTTACTGTTCTACAATGGGGAATCTGCAAGCATTTGGTATAGTGCCTGACAAGTGTTCTTAGGTCAGTAAAAAAAAAATTTTTTTTTTGCATGAGTACATATTGATTTTAGCTCAAAAAGGCATTTTTGCCTTTACCGCATGCTTAAAGCATAATTTTCAAAGGAAACTAAAAGGAATTTATTGCTTTTTTTTTTTTTTTTTTTTTTAAGATTTTTATTTATTTGACAGAGGTAACAAATAGGCAGAGAGGCAGGCCAGGGGGGGGTGTGTGGAGAGCAGGCTCCCTGTGGAGCAGAGAGCCCAACGTGGGGCTCGATCCCAGGACCCTGGGATCATGACCAGAGCCGAAGGCAGAGGCTTTAACCCACTGAGCCACCCAGGCGCCCCAATTTATTGCTTTTTAATCAAGCAAAATATCTTGAGAAGGTGACTCCTAAAGATTCCCCATTATTTTGAAGGCAGAAAATATGCTTTTCATAAACTTCGAATATGCTTTGGTAATACATCATCCTGGTTGAAACTTTCAAGAGTGGTCCACTTCTACAACTGAATGCCAAGCTATTTTATGTTGTAATGCATCAATTTTTTAAGTCTTTGTCTTTCATAATCTTACTTGTAACTCTTTTGATGTTGAAGGAAACTGTTCACTCACCCCCAAAACAACAAAAAAGTTCACAGTTTTCTGTTTTCAGTGGGCACATTTATACTATTTACAGTTTTTCTTTTATAAAGGTACTAAGTAGTACTACTCAAAGCTATACCTTCTGAAGACCTGCATATTCTAGAATATGTAGCTTCATTTTGCTTTGATTCAGACCCTCCCAGACACCATGAGTTTTTAGGAAGGTTACCTTCTATGTTAGCTTTTATCTTTTTAGTTTTTTTTCCCCCCTCTAGTAGTTGATCTGTCTTATTTCAGAAAGCATATTTAAAACAACAAAAAGGGGCACCTGGGTGGCTCAGTGGGTTAAAGCCTCTGCCTTCAGCTCAGGTCATGATCTCAGGGTCCTGGGATCTAGCCCTGCATCGCGCTCTCTGCTCATCAGGGAGCCTGCTTCCTCCTCTCTCTCTGCCTGCTTGTGATCTCTGTCAAATAAATAAATAAAATCTTTAAAAAATAAAAAAATTTAAAAAAACAAAAAGATTTCTATGACGTTAGTTAATGAAACATAGGTAATATAGGTTATCCTAACTGGAAAAGGCGACACTAATTACTAATTATACTGGTTATTAGAAGTACCTAGTATGGGGGCACCTGGGTGGCTCATTGAGTTGAGCCTCTGCTTTCGGCTCAGGTCATGATCTCAGGGTCCTGGGATTGAGCCCTGCCTCGGTCTCTCTGCTCGGCAGAGAGCCTGCTTCTCCCCCTCTCTCTGACTGCCGCTCTGCCTACTTGTGATCTCTATCAAATAAATAAATAAAATCTTTAAAAAAAGAAAAAAGAAGTACTTAGTATGTAGTTACTAAATCCATAGTCTTACACAGATTAGTCTTTTTTTCACCCGATCCCAAGGAGGTATAGCCCTTCTCACAAGGTGAAAAATCTGATCTAGGCTAAGAGATTGTGAGACAGGCAATTCTTCCAGTGTGCTTTCACTTTCCTTAAGAATGAAATAACTCATCAGACTTCGCTTTAATAGGAAGTTACCTAAGAATGATTGGTTGTTTACTTCACACCACTGTAGTGAATGTTTCTTAGCTGAATAACAAGTGACAGAATTGTCAGAAATGTCGTCTTGAGGAAATTGTCATTTATTTTTACATTTGGTATTTATTTCTCGTGAAAACAGGTCCAGCCAAACTTTCTTTTTTTTTTAATTGGCTAAATTTTACAGAACTGAGCCTGACTGCAGTACTTGTATCTCATCTCAGGTGATATAGATTATGATAAGAAATAACATGTAAATAATAAAGTCTAAATACTTGTTTCTATAAAATCTGAGTTGATTAGCAGTTATATCGCTTATTGTTATTATATAGCAATTATTACTAAATAGGAAGCCCTGTACTTTCAAACATGCTACCTGCCCACTTCCATTCCATTCTTGCCAGTAACTTTCTTTTACTACTTTGGGAAAATATCAGAAGTATGATTAGTTATAAAAACTGAAGAGAGGGGTGCCTCGCTGGCTCACTTGGTAGAGCGTACAACTCTTGATCTCAGGGTCATGAGTTTGAACCCCAAGCTGGACATGAAGCCTACTTTAAAAAAAATTGGAATATATTCTTGGGGGTACCTGGGTGACTCATTTGGTAGAGCATGTGACTCTTGATCTCAGGGTCATGGGTTTGAACACCAAGTTGGGTATAGAAATTACTTAAAATCTTAAAAAACTGAAGAGATAAGTGGATATGGCTGATGAAGGGTGGGTAGAAATTTCATAATGTTTAATGAATGAGACTTAAAGGCCAAGTAATAGAAAGTGATTGTTTATCTTTCAAATTTGTTGTTCCTATAAAATCTTGCTAATGAGAAGAAAAGAAATGACAATTTTTTTTATTTCCACAGTGTTCAAAGAGTTACTTAGTAGGACTGAACAAGAAAAATCTGGTATTCCTCATATTCCTAAAATTGCTGAAAAAAAAAGTAATCGCCATTCAATCCAGGATGTACCAGGAGATATTGAACACACATCACAGGAGAAAGGAAATAAGAAAATAAAAGCAAACACTGTTTCAGGTGGAAGAAACAAAATCAGGAAAATTTTGGATAAAACACGGTTTAGTATCTTACCTCCAAAACTGTTTAGGTAGGTAATGCTAATCTCTGTCATGGTAGGCCTTTTCCTATTGACTGTAAAATTTTATTGGGAGATTTAGGGAATTTGAGGTCAGTTTTGGTTTTTATACAACCAATGCATCATAAAATCTGTAAGTAACCTATAAATAAGAAATTCTCAGTATTTTTCCATTGCTTCTGTGATGTTATCACTGCTAGATTATATGTTCTTCCAGTAGCTGTTTTGAATTTTAGGAAGGACTGCCAGTTTTATCTTATGAAATCTTTTCTTGTGTATTTTTGGTCTAATTTCAGTCCTTTGATCTATAAATTTGGACATATTGGGAATACATTTGCTGATACTGGTTTTTGTCTTCTAAGTCATCTTTCTCTTATTGCACTATTTTTTCCTTCCTGAATTCTAAATGACCTTCTTAATCAAATCTGTTTCTATTTCTAAATTGAGATGTCACCAAAACAGAATGAAACTTTGAGACTTTAAATGTAAATTGAGGTATGTAAAATACTTAGAAAATCAGTTCACTAAAGTGTCACGACTGGGAAAGAGTCTAGCATATATTATGTCTATTTATTACTTCTTAAAGCAATCACAAGTTCTAATCAAGCTCAATACTTAGCACATAGTGGTCACTCAATATCTGTTGAATAAGACAGTGAATGAAAAAAAGAAAGAATATTTAAGCAAAATATACTCAAAGAAAATACTTATTTGGCTCATGATAGTGCCTAGAACTATGCCCATTGATAATTTTATAGAGCTGAAAAGAGGTAGTTGCAACCTCTAAGGAATTCATACTACAAACCCTTGATTTTCCCACACACTTATCATACACTAGGCACACTGTCCAAATAATAGAACTGTACAAAGATAGAGCAAGTTTCTTGTTCTCCAAGAGTTGATGATCTAACTAGGGAAGCAGACATTACAGAGTGAAAAATGTTTCAATACATTAAAAGGCAGGAACAAGCTTGGTAGGTTAGTTAGAGTGTATCAGTGTGTGTACATCTAGGGATAAAGCAGGAGAGTTAGGTAAGTGCTGTGTTATGAAGGACTTTGAATATTATGCTAAAGATATGGACTTCATTGTGTCATAGGAGGAGGGAGCCATAGAAGCTCTGTTCGTCGTATTTGGTGGTTTGGGGTTGAAAGTGCAGCACAGCGTAGCAGTAACAGCAAGGACACTAATTAGGGGGCAACTTAGAAATAGGTAAATGTCAACTCTCAATTTTTTTAGAGTTCAGGATCTCAAAGATTGCCTGATCAGAAAATGCTCTTCTTTTTGAGTTCTTATTTCCAGTCAGGGAACACATTTGTTCTTCATTTAATTGGGGGCTCACAGAGAATTGACACATCCTGAGCTCTGTTCTTAATGTCACTGATTTCTACAAAGTCTATTTATTACTCATTGTTTCTTAGTGACTGCTCTCCTTGAGGCAAGTACTTTATAAAAATGATAACTTTAATATAGCTGAAGTTCTTTTAATACTGAGCATACCGTAGTGTGACAGCAGGACAGCGAACACTGTAAGAAAAATCTTATTCTCATATATGAGAATTATGGAGATATAAGTGGGGCTAGCTCACAGTGTAAAGATGGCAGGCAGTTTTGGATGAGCAGAAGTCTGCAGGAAGGCAATGAGTAAAAGGGGATGAATGGAGGACCAGAAACCAGAGAAGAGTTCTCAAAGGAAGTTCTCAGGAGGTAATGCCCTGAGTTCTGTTGCTGGAAACCTGGGTGGATTTGGTGTGGAATACATACATCTCCTTTAACAGGTTTTCATTTTGAACAGTGGCATTGTGACGTATGTTCTCTAGAATGAGAGAACAATGATTGTAACTGACTTTAGCTTTTTAGTGTTAGATTCCAACCAGCTATATTCATGTGTCACACAGCTAACTCATCTCCATAGTATGTCCTTCAGGGATGGGAATTGGTTTTATGGTTGGATTCTCTTTGGTTACAGTGGAAGGTGTGGAAATTAATGTAGCCAGGAACAGTCATTTGAGTATTTTCAAGCATGATTTCTTTATATTGGTACCCCCTATAATGAAAGATCTAATAGAAATAGATAACTTAGAAGGAAATACTTTTTCATTTAGTGATGTATGGAGTTTTTTTGTGCCAGTAGGAGACTGTTGTTGGCTATGAATGCAAACATTAATACTGTACTTCAGAAGTTAATATTAAACTATCACTTCTAAACATGTTTCAGAGTAGTAAAATGCTAATAATTTCAGCCATATAAATGAAAAAAGAAAAAGCCAGTTTATTTTAGTAGAAATAATAAAGGTTTTCTTTGCTGGAGCCTGTTTTACAAAAAGAACTGATTTGTCAAACTGGTTGCTTAGCATTTTTGAGAATGAATGTGTGTCCTATTTCTTGGCACTTTCAGGTAACTTTTAATAGATAAACAAAAGATCACTAAAACTTCAATGGGAAAATAAGCAGAGAACATGAATCATGTGTGCTGCATCATTAGTAATCAAGGATATTCAATTTATTTTGAGAACAGGGAACCATTTGTTTCATCACAAATTGACAAGAGAATAGTCAGGGCCAGGAATTGATACAGATAAATGGCTCAGACTGCTGTTGAAATATGAAATTATGCAACTTTCCATAAAGCCTTTGGATATTTTTTCTTGAGGGTTTCAAAAATGTTCATACCTTTTAGTCAGTAATTCCATTTCTAATAATTAGGTGAAGAGTTTAATACAGATGCTCTTAGTAGTATTGTCTGTAATTAAACAAAAAAGGAAGTACCCTAGATAGATGTCCAGCTAGAAGGGCTTGGTTAAATAGATTGTGCTATATTCTGTAAAAGTAACTAGAAGGAAAAATGTTGATTGTGATTTTTTTTTCTAGGGTGTGGTGTTATATATAATTTTCTCTACCTTGCTTGTTCACTGTATTTTTAAAATTTTCTCCTTTAAATATTTTTTAAGTGGGAAAAAAAAAAATTCAATGAATTTAATTCCACAATCCTGAGCATCTCCTGTGTGTCAGGCTCTTTGGAAGGGCACTTAGTCTCTGCCCATTGCAGCATTCATCTCTAAGAGTTATCAGAGAAATACTGGAAGAAAGAGTAATCTACATCTGTCACATAGGCAAAAGAATATGAAAGGAAGGAAAGAGGGAGCAAATAGTTGAGATAAGAATAGATAATTCCCCGTATCCCTAACCATTACATGATTTTAAAATGAAAGAATTATTCTGAAAATTACAACTGGAAAAAATTTACTCATTTTCAATAACCTCTGTGAAAGGACATAGCAATGGGTATTTATTGACTTGAGAATATTTTATGATTTAGGAAATCTGATGTCCTGTTTTTTTTTTTAATCACTTAGCTTTTAGGTTTTTTTCTTTTAATTACAAATTGCGTAGTAAGAGCTTCATATTATTCTTTGTAGTAGTCCCAGAAGTAGACTGTCTTGTTTGCTTATCAGAAATTATTTTTTCTCACCATCTTTTTGTCAGCATACTTTGTTTGCTTTTAATATTGGAATTATTTTTCATTTGCATATTGATATTTACATAGCCTCTTTAGTTTCATAATATGAAACTAAAATACAGTTTTATTCTAAGTAAATTTAGTGTTGGGGAATTATTGAGGAATTTTTCAAAACTATCTTGTTTCTGTTACTGCATCATCTCAGGAGACTGTTTTGGTAAGAAATGACATAATTACTTGCAAATGGGCTTTATCAATTCAGCTTCCAAAAAAGCATGAATATTTTGCTAATTAGATACTGTTTCATTCATGTCATGGCATGAGTTGTACATAACATTAGAATAATTTTCATTTATACATGCTCACACCTTAATTACCATGAATTTGTAACCAGCTTTACATTATTGTATCTGTATGGTGTACTGTCTTTGCTTATTAAAAAAGCAGAGGTAAGGTTAAATAATATCAGTAAGAGAGATGAGGACTTCTGGTGTTTCATGCACTTAGTCTCCATAGTGAATTACTTCTTACTGCAACTAATAGAGCCAGTTCCCTTTAATAGAAAATTAAAACTTTTTAACATTGTTAAACTTGCTTCTACTGTGATTATTAATAGGACCAGCTAACTTTTTAAGTTTGCTCCTTTGGATTCAGTTACTTGGACCTCTGTGTTAAAAAATAAGCAGATTTGTTTTCAAAAGTCAGTTAAATTAGAAAGCCTATTATATTTAAAAATATTTATTTTCCATATAATTTAAGTTGTTGCAAATTACTTCAAAGCTATAAGTACAGCTTCTGTGGAAGCCACCTTGCTTTTGTTCTCATACCTAAACTTAAAACATTTAGCTCCGATCTTTAGCAACACACACCAAATTATAAGGAACCAATTTAACATAAGCACTAATTTCCTTTCAGATATTATATTTCCTTAGCCTTAGTTCTGTCAGATGAGACTGCCTTCTCTCCCATGTAAACACTTCCTGTTTCTCTAGTGTTTGTTATATCCATGCTGCCTTCTCTGTTTTTTAGTACAAATGCTTAAAATCCTTTCTAGGTTTGTACTGTTCTAATTTTAGTAAAAGTACTTTACTACTTCTTAAAAATTGGAATTGTATTTTCCTCTGTGCCAAAATATTCACCTACATAACCTAATTTAATCCTTAAGGCAGCCCTGGGGGAGAAGTAGTCACATTTTTAGATGAGGAAACCAAAGGTCCAGAATCAGAAAGAAATTTCCTTGAGGTCACATAGCTAATAACCCAAGTTTACTTGCATAGCTGGCTCTTAAAACACTTACTTTTGCTCCTTTCCATGTCTTCATGCTTTTCCCTGACTCCTGTGCAGTCTTGTTTGTCCTAGCTCTCTCTTCCTTCTGTGGCTGTTAGCAGTCCTTTAGCGATTTATTTAACTGTCCTCCGCTCTTCATCTGGCATAGTTCCCTAATCTGCCTAAGTCCTATTTTCTACTCCTAACTATTCTGGATGTATCCCCTACCACTCATTTAATCCATTCCATGGTAACAGGTAAGTGTTCTTTGATACCTCTGTTTGTGTGGCAGGTACTGGGTAGAATACTACATTGAATAAAACATAGATGAGAATTAATGTTAACCTAAAGGATTGATTTAACCTTTAGAAAAAAATGGTATTTTGCTCATTATTCTAATGGAAATCTTTTTCATTGCTGTCCTGTGTTTGTATAGGACTGTTTCATTAATCCTTTGTTTTGTAGGACTTTCTGGGGTATGTATGTAAAGTTTAAATGACAGAATTAGGTTTCTTTTAATTTTTTTCTCTTAGATGGATTAGAGCTGCCTGTGTAACACCTTTAAAGTATTTTTCTTGTTAAGTATAACTTAAGTATAACAAATGTCATTAAAAGCAGCAATTCAAAACCATAAATCTTTTCAAAGGTGCACAGGGTTATTATAAGGTCATTTGATAGTAATGTAGTTATTATCTATAATGAATGAAATGCTGGGGTGTGGAGTCAGGGTGGCATTGCTAGGCCTTATATTGACTTCCCAAGTGAGGAAGATACTCTCTCTCCACTTTGCTGGTCTTCAGGCCGAGAGTTCTCTGGAGCTTGAGAAGGTACAGGTGCACTGTGGCAGGCCTTGCCCATTCTGTGCTTCCTCAGAGGCCTAGAAAACAGGCCTAGGAGGTTGCTATATCCTCTGGAGCCCGGCAGGAATATTGGATTCTAGGTCCCAAAGCCAGGGGGCGCTAACTTCTCAACCTTTAAACTATCTTATTTTTAAGATTTTATTTATTTATTTGAGAGAGAGAGAATGAGACAGAGTACAAGAAGTGGGAGAGACAGAAGGAGAAGCAGATTTCCTGCTGAGCTGAGAGCTGGATGTGGGTCTTGATCCTGGGACTTCAGGATCATGACCTGAAGTGAAGGCAGTTGCTTAACCAACTGAGCCACCTGGGTGGCTTTAAAATACTTTATAAAGTATTTGGGGGCACCTAGGTGATTCAGTGGGTTAAATCCTCTGCCTTGGGCTCAGGTCATGATCCTGAAGTCCTGGGATCAAGCCCCAAGTCGGGCTCTCTGCTCAGCAGGGAGCCTGCTTCCCTTCCTCTCTCTCTGCCTGCTGCTCTGCCTACTTGTGATCTCTGTCTGTCAAATGAATAAATAAAATCTTTTAAAAAATAAAAATAAAAAAAAATAAAATACCTTATAAAGTATTTTATTTTTTTTTAAAGATTTTATTTATTTATTTGACAGAGAGAAATCACAAGTAGGCAGAGAGGCAGGCAGAGAGAGAGGAGGAAGCAGGCTCCCTGCTGAGCAGAAAGCCCGATGTGGGGCTTGAACCCAGGACCTGGGATCATGACCTGAGCGGAAGGCAGCGGCTTAACCCACTGAGCCACCCAGGCGCCCCCCTTATAAAGTATTTTAAAAGAGGGGTGTTTTATTTGCTTAAATATGGCCATTTAATTGATATTTCTGAAACCTTTGAAGGGAATTAACTTTAAATGACTTGCTTTCTGCTGTGGTTGTGATGCTCTCATCTAAGGAATAGCCAAAAAATTAGACTTGAGATAGGAGATATCACACAAGAAATCATATGTCCTTAGAATAAATTTAAAAGACTATAAAACTCCTTTTCTTCTGTTTTGATTTCTGGTCCTCTTTTTTCGTCTTTCTACTTGTCACATGTACCCAGTGTTCACTGTTCTTCTGTGTTCCATCTTCCTGTTATCTTTTCCACATTATCGCTGGTTTGGGCAGTTCTTAGGTTGTTCATATGTTTAAAGACTCTCTTATTTTGTCACTTGGACCTGGTCCCTTTGTTTTCTACAACCTGCTGGGTTTTTTGGTTTAAATTTAGACCCAGCTTTGTGCTTTGCTTAGAAGATCACCAACCTATTATTTGGGAGTACAAACTTTGCTGTGGTGTGGTTATACGTTGTTGGATATATTAGTGTCCACCAAAACTGGATGATCTTAAAAGCTCCCCAAACATTCAGGTTTAATTTCTCTACCAAAACCAGTAGAAACTCAGCATGACTGTTTCTTTATGATGTAAAACTACTTAGATGTGTAAGTTAAATTTTTAGTGTAAGTAAATTTTGAGTCTTCATTAATATAGTTATCCCATTTTTTAATTGCTGTAATATATAATATTTTAAGTCACCACTTCGAATTGGTCTTATGCCTCAGTGTGTACAGAGAAAAGAAACGTTTACCATTAAGAATTCTCAAATACTTTATGTGCCATTATTTTGAAGTGACGGAGGCCTGAGCCAATCACAAGACGACAGCATTGTGGGAACAAGACACTGCAGGCACAGTCTGGCTATAATGCCTATTCCTGGAACACTCTCATCTAGCAGCCCTGATCTCCTGCAGCCGACCACCAGCATGTTGGATTTTTCTAATCCTTCAGGTAATTTTTAGTTGTGATTTCATATAGCCTTATTGGTGCCAAAGGGACAAACTAGGTGGTTGTGCCTTGTGTATCAAATGGTAGATTTGCTTAAATCTGTCTTCTCTTAAGGTTATGACTTACTGCAAAAATCTAAAGAGAACATTGTGTCTTTCTGCATAAGCCAGAATGGTGTTTGTTCCAATATGAAATAGAAGTACATAGAAAAGAGATTACATTTAGGTGTCTTTTGGTAACCCTTAGAGCAGTGGGATGAAAGAAGGGATGCTGCTTCTCAGTCAGGAAGCAGGTTGTCCAGGATGTGAAAGAGAATAAGGGAATTTATTGTAGTTTTGGTGGTCTCACTTAACTTCCTCTGTGACATACTGAAATGTGTTAGTAATTTTTTGTAAACATTGATTTTTTTTCCCGCAGCATCTGAAGCTAAAGCTGTTTTATTGTCATGTATTGTTAATTAAATATACTAAGGCATCTTTTCATTTGTGTTCATATTGGGGTTTAAACATCATGTGGGACATTAAGTTAATTTTTCTGCGTCTCTTCATGCCCAGTGGCAGAAATTGTCACTTAACAGTATAATATAAAATTTCATTACTAAGAAGAAAAACTTTGAGAATTATTTGCATATCTGTCACTTGAAAGGATTTGACTTTCATTTCAAATGAAATGTAAAATGGTATGTAAAAGACACATACAACTAAAACTGAAATGTGTAATTTGGTCCAAGGAGAGGAGATAAAAAAGGTAGCTCTACAAAGATTGATGACATTGTGATTCGGCTTCAGTTTTCATGCTGAAGCTCCTAATAGCTTTTGTCAAAAGGGAGGAAACTCAATTACATGAATCTCAGTATTCGAAAGGAAAGAATGTAAGTGTAATAGTAAAGTTTATGTTTCATTTTAGCAACTTGAATAAAAATTGGACATAACATAAAAATACAGTTCAATGAAATTCATTCTGTACATTTTTTTTAATTTCGATTACCTCTTAATTGTTAGCAAGGACTAACCCCAATTATCTGTCTTTGACACATCTTTCTCTCTATATGACTACCAATGTTCTTTCTAGAACAAAGATTTTAATGAGCCATTACTTTGCTTTAGGAATTTCTAGTGATTTTTGTATTAGTTGAGGTTTAGTCATAAGATAGAAACCTCTCCAGATACTTATTCAGAATTTAGTAAAAGGGATTGTTGTCAAGGTATAAAGTTAACTATTTACCTACAATGGTAAAGAAGCAAGCACTAAGGTATCACAAAGGTAGGAAGCGCAAACTGGATTTTTCCTCTGGTACGTGAAAGAAGGGCCACCATAGGGTGAAGTACAGGAAGAAAAAGCCCACAAGAAGAAACATAAAGCAGCAAGTCTTTTCTTTCTTTAACCCAACACTTGTTTTTGGTGCTGGTTTTTGGCATAACCTAAAAGGTGTCCAGTTAGCAAAGAAGAATATGGTTTGCAGAGTCTCAGCCCCGGATTTGTAACGTTACGACAATAACATAATAATTGTTAATGTCCAGTTTTCACAGCATGATTGTAAACCCCTTTCTAGCCTGCTGTTCTGCCATTCTCTCCACTCTCACCACCTGTCTTTCCTGAGTGGGACATGGACCTTCATAACTGTGATTTCTTTTCCTGTGCTTTTTGCCACCTTTGGTGTTCTCTCCCTGCATATCCTGTGAACTTTTTCTTGTTCTGTGATACTGAGTTCAAATGTTATCTTATGTGGGAAGGCAGTCCCTCCTTTCCTAGAAATCTTTAGCACATTTTCATTGTCTGTCTTATATTGCTTTCCAGTAGGAGCATGGGAATTTATTTTCATGTCTGTGTGTGTGTCCTGCAGCAGTATGTTCACAAATGAAATATTTTTACACTACCAAAACACAAACTAAGCATGCATACTTTCATAAGATGGTATGTTATAAAATAAATGATGTTCCTGGCTGCCTTTTTGTCAGTGGCATATCTAGAAATGGGGGTAAGGAAATAAGGGATGGTTGTAGGGAAAGGACAGTAGTCATTTGGGGATTTGGCTGGGGCAACAAAGGGAAGAAGTTGGAATTTATGAAAATTTAGAAACTTTAGGCTCCATTGCACTGAAATTCAAATTTCTGAGGAGGAAGTGCTAGTCAACTCAACTGATTGCATAGTTCACTCATTGAAAACTTTAGAGGCTCTTATGACTTCTATTCAAAGAAGGTCCATCTGCAGACTCAGTCTGCAGCCTTTGTCCGTACCAGGAATATTAAAAAAAACACCTATAAGATCAGTATTTGACTTACAAATTATATTTTTAAACCCCCAAATGTACACCTTTATGAAAGCACTTTTACGGTGCTGTTGATGTTGAATAAAATACATATTACCAATTGATTCCAAAATCAGTTCCTTAAATTATATATGACAGCGACAAATTTTAGGTTAGCTGTGCATGTCACGTGTATATATTGCAGCACATGTGTGACATGAGTCAAGTCTGATGTGATCTCAGCTATGTTTTATGCTGCTTGAGTAAAATTGTTAGAAAGTAGGGTCAAAGCTACAGAACTGTTAAAATTAGTTTGCTTTTGATTGCTGACTCTTCTGTGATTTTGCTTTGTTTTTGCTGCCTACAGCTGTTGGTTTTTACTGTAAGTATCTTGAAGACTGTGGTATTCCATTGCTAAACTTCTTTGTAGTATTTTATTATTTTTAAAAAGTCATATGATACAGAATTAAGTAAGAGTCAGAACTTTTCTGTCCAATCTACAAGCTTACCAGTGTAAACTGGTGTGTATTCTTTTCAACATTTTCTTTGAATACATAATTTTTTATAGTTACAGAATCAGAGTATACATGCTGCTCTATAACTTACGAATGTTTTGGAGGAATTTTTGATCTAAATACTAGACTAGGCAAAAAAGATCTCAGAGTATGGCCAAAAGGATTATAAAACTGGAATTTTTTTTTTCAAGTCTACTTATGGAACTTCTTGCTTGCTTCTTTTTCATTAGTAGCACATACCTTTTATTTGATTTCTTTAATACTTAATACTTTTTCAGATTCAGTATTATAAGTCTGAGTTATTTTAACTAATTTTTTATTTTAAAGGAACATAAATTTTTTAAAAATCTGAGAAAGGGTAGAATATAAGTCTCCACTCCCTAGAATTAATGGTTGTTTATTCATATATCTTTCCAGAAATTTCAGTGCACATAAAATGTGTCTACCACTCTATTCACCCCAAATTATATGCTATGCTTTTCTTCTACTTAGCCCATCTCACCTGCAATATACCTTGAATACTTTTCTGCCTCAGAATGTGTTGTTCTTCCACAGTTTACTAAACAGCTGGTAGCATTTTGTTTAACCAGTCCCCTTTTGGTGAGTGTTTACAGTGTTGCCTAAATCTCTGTTTATCTTTCCACGTTTTATGTTTGCACTATTGTCGAATACTGAATTTTTGTCAAAGAGTTTGTGGAAATTTTTTTTCTCCTTTACTATATATGTACCTAAAAAATATCATCTATTTTGCCTCTTATCCAGCAAAGCTTAAAATATTTACTGTCTGGCCCTTTATAGAACAAATGTGCTAATCCTTGATCTCTACCATTGTACCACTACCTTGTGTTTTCTTAGTGAAACTTCTCACCATGTGGATTGTCTTTCTGTGAACCACCACTTTGTCTAATATAAGCAAGTCCCCCAGAGCGGAGACTTTGTCCCATCTCCTTTATTTCTGTATCTTCATCACTTAAATACTGTTGACACGTAACAGGCACTCCATAAGTACTTACTTGGCAGTTAACAACTTAAAGTATGATTAAGAGGCAGTCTTTGTTTTTGTTTTTATCATAATCTTACTTAAAAAGTCCTTTCTTTATTACTGGGGTGAATACATGCATCCTTCAAGTATGTTATTTCTTTATTTTAATCAGGAGGATTATAGTTAGTATTCTAGAAATTCCACTTTTGAGTTGAAAGTGCAGATATTGGAGATTCTCTTAAATCATTTACCTATTACCTAAGATTTTTTTAATGAAATAGGAATAATAAGATTAATAAATACTTTAGTCCTCCAAGATTCTTTTTAAATGTCTCTTTTTTCCTTATGGGGTTTTATTTTTAGGTGCATTTTAGTTTCATGCCTAAAATTTGAAATCATTTTCCCTTGATTCAGTTTTATTCTAACGTCATGTCTACCATTCATCTGATCATTTAACATTTGCTATCTTACCTGTGTTAAGTATTACATTTGACACATACGCCCTTCAACAACAAACATGGTGGCGAAGAATAGGTATGTTTTACATGTCACAATTTTAAAACAAAGTTTTACCATGACTCCGATAACAGTGCAAAGAAATGTTTACCTCCAGTGTTTTTCGAAATCATTTTCCAGATTGGTATTTATTATTACCTTGGCAAATTAATCAGGGTTTAGGTAATAGGGTGCTCTTTGAATAATCCCTTTTATGGACCTATTCTAGGGGTACCCATTCATGATGTCCAGATCCCTCTTACATGATGTGATTATGTAACAGTTTGGCCTTCTCATGGGAAACAAATGGCTTTAACAGTATGACTTTCTTTTATACTGTTTTGCAAGATATACAAGTCTGAGTTCCTTCCCAGATGTTATTAGTATTTGAAAGTAAAAGAAGAGAAAATGAATTATGTGCAAATTCCCAATCTGTCTTTGTGAATAAATTTCTCTGGAGAAATTAATAAAAGAGATCAGAGCATCTCCCCTTTCCCTCAAGGTTACCAATCCTGCTGGCAAAAACCTAGTAAACTGATCCAGTACTAGAGCCCCAGATAACTGAGGCCTTTTTTTGTAAAGAGGATAGGGACAGTACAGGTAACAGTAGTTAGTTGTTTGACCTCTCTATACAGAGTTCAAGGGAATAATGAAACCCTTTTGTCCACTATCTTTCTCTTGACAAACTGGAATTTCCCTCTGCTTGAAAACATTTTCTAGCTAAGAGTAGAGAAGCATCTCTGATTTGAATGGATCATAAAACAGTCTAAACTTAAGCCTTGTAGGTTTAGAGACCTGATGTCATCAGCACCCTAAGGATTGACTCACTGCAAGGAAATATGAACAAGAAGCTTTTGGTGACTCAAATATTTGCATACATCAAAAAAGGCCATTTGGTGCATACATCTTACGAAAGGGACTTGACTGAATATATGAAGACTTCTGCTTCCAGCTTGACAGTGGGCCTAGAACTCTTAAGACTGTGTTTTCCAGGCATTCATATATGTTTAGTTGAATCTTCCAGTCTTGGGGGTCTCTTTTTGTCCCATGAGCCTCAGAGTAGTAGTACCTTATTCTCTGAAATTATCTTCTGCCACATCTCTTTCATTATTCTTTCCTTTAGCCAGAATTGTACTTGAGATGGCTTTGAGACAAATTTGTCATTTTTCTTCATCTCTAAAAGTTAATATATGTAGTGCTAATGAGATAGTACTAGACAAACCATATATAATTACTTGAGCCACCAAAATCGCCCAGTCCAATTACAGTCCTTACCAAAAAGCTCACAAATAATACATTTTTCCTAATTTAAAGAACAAAATTTTTGTAACAGTGATTTATTATCAAGAAATTATTAATATGGGGCGCCTGGGTGGCTCAGTGGGTTAAGCCGCTGCCTTCGGCTCAGGTCATGATCTCGGGGTCCTGGGATCGAGTCCCGCATCGGGCTCTCTGCTCAGCAAGAAGCCTGCTTCCCTCTCTCTCTCTCTCTCTCTGCCTGCCTCTCCGTCTACTTGTGATCTCTCTCTGTCAAATAAATAAATAAAATCTTTAAAAAAAAAAAAAAAGAAATTATTAATATTAAGAAATATTAGGGGGAAAATATACTCTGTTCAAATTAGTCCAGGGTCATCGTATTGAACATTGTTTTTAAAGTTTTAGCCGATGCAGTATAACAAAATAAAGTAGAATGAGGGAAGGAGATAATCATTACTTACTTGTGCATATCTTGAATTAGGATTTGTCTGCTAAGAGCAGAAATCCCAAAGAAAAAAACTGATGTTTAACCAAATCAGTTTTCCTGTGTTAAATAAATATAAAAATAGGAAGACATGTGCCACTGTATAGTAGACTGAGTGTTGGTATCTACTATAAATAATTCAGTAAGAAAAAGCATAAAGAATATAAAAAGTATTTAAAGAGAAGGAATATGGGGTGCCTGGGTGGCTCAGTGGGTTAAAGCCCCTGCCTTCGGCTCAGGTCATGATCCCAGGGTCCTTGGATCGAGCCCCATATCGGGCTCTCTGCTCCGTGGGGAGCCTGCTTCCCCCTCTCTCTCTGCCTGCCTCTCTGCCTACTTGTGATCTCTCTCAAATTAATTAACTAATTAATTTAAAAAAAGAAGGAATATTAGTTGCTCATTAAACAAGTGACTCTCACCCATAATCAAAGAAATGAAATGTAAGATAATGACATATTTTTAGAGGGAAGAAAAGCATAGCGATTTCAAAATGAAAAAAAAATTGTAATGAACAGTTGGGTAAGGATATGATTAAAATTGCTCTCTTTATATTCTAGCATTATAAAATATTATAACATCTCTGGGGAGCATTTTGGCAGTATATTTCAAAAACCTTAAAAATATGCCTGCCCTCCTCCTAACTCAGCAAGTCCTCTCTCTCTCTTTCTCCCCCCCGCCTCCCCCGTACCCTACTGGATTTTCTCTGAGGAAATAATCAGATTGACTGCAAAGGTTAATCTACCAGCGAAAGGGAGTATTAGTCATCACAGTGTTGTTATAAAAGATATGCAACCTAAATGTCTGTCATTAAAGGTTTGGATAATTTAATAAGGGGCTTCTGGGTGGCTCAGTGGATTAAAGCCTCTGCCTTCAGGTCAGGTCATGATCCTGGGGTCCCGGGATCAAGCCCTGCATCGGGCTCTCTGTTCAGTGGGGGAGCCTCCTTCCCTTCTCTCTCTGCCTGCCTCTCTGCCTACTTGTGATCTCTGTCAAATAAATAAATAAATAAATAATCTTAAAAATAATAAAATACACATTATGGAGTCCTATGCCTCTTCTAAAAATTGTTTTGTTGGGATGCCTGGGTGGCTCAGTCAGTTAAGTGGCTGAG
The DNA here is from genome assembly GCF_902655055.1 of Lutra lutra. Classification (NCBI taxonomy): domain Eukaryota; kingdom Metazoa; phylum Chordata; class Mammalia; order Carnivora; family Mustelidae; genus Lutra; species Lutra lutra. Next base: position 70,862,145 of record NC_062282.1, on the reverse strand, counting down.
GCTGCCTTCGGCTCAGGTCATGATCCCAGTGTCCTGGGATTGAGCTCTTCTTCGGGCTCCTTACTCAGCGGAGAGCCTACTTCTCCCTCTCCCTCTGCCTGCTGCTCTGCCTACTTGTGCTTTCTCTCTAGCTCTCCCAAATAAATAAAATCTATTAAAAAAATTGTTTTGTTGGGGTGCCTGGGTGGCTCAGTGGGTTAAGCCACTGCCTTCGGCTCAGGTCATGATCTCAGGGTCCTGGGATCGAGTCCCACATCGGGCTCTCTGCTCAGCAGGAAGCCTGCTTCCCTCTCTCTCTCTCTGCCTGCCTCTCCGTCTACTTGTGATCTCTCTCTGTCAAATAAATAAATAAAAAAAATCTTTAAAAAAAAAATTGTTTTGTTGAAGAGTATTTAATGACCTAAAAATGTTTGTAATAAATAAAAAGATTGTGGCTTCCAAATCATAATGTTTATCATTTTGTGTATGTTTTTCTGTGAACATATATTAGTATTTTGTCACCTGAAAAGGTAGATACATTCGTTTACCAATAAATGCAACAGTGATTTCTGTTAACCTCCTGAAATAGATAGGTATGTATAGATAGATAGGTAGGTATGTATCACTATCCAGAGGTATCTTTTTGTTTTAAATTGCTTTATGAAGAGTTGAATTGTCTTGAAACTAACAAGGCACACTTTTGTATTTACATAGATATTCCTGATCAAGTTATAAGAGTTTTCAAAGCAGATCAACAGAGTTGCTACATTATCATCAGTAAAGACACTACAGCTAAAGAAGTTGTTTGTCATGCTGTTCATGAATTTGGTTTGACGGGTGCGTCCGACACATATTCTCTCTGTGAAGTTTCTGTTACTCCTGAGGGTGTCATAAAACAGAGAAGACTTCCAGACCAGTTCTCCAAATTAGCTGATAGAATTCAGCTCAATGGAAGGTGAATGTGCTTATTAGTGAATGTACTTATTTCTAGAATTTTTTTTAATTGTACAATTAACTTACAATGGTTTTAGTTTCAGGTGTACAATATGTTCGATAGTTCTGTTACTCAGTCAGCATGAAAACTGTAGTCACCATACAGTGTTATTACAATATTATTGACTATATTTGCTATGCTGTAGTTTTTATTTCCATTAGTTATTATATTATTGAAAATTTTTATACCCTTTAATCCCCTTTTTATATAGATGTGTTTTTGAAGATTGTGTGTAAAAACAGATATATTAAGTAGAAATATCATGTCTTAGGATCATTGAAATTTCTCTGAAATTAGGATTTTTTTTCAGCTTTGTCTCCATAATTATGTAAATGGAATCTCAGAGCGTAAGCACTCATAAGGACTACTCGAAAGTAGGAGAAGGAAGGGAAGGATAATTTGCTAAAATATTTTAGCCCTCTTGCTAAAACAGATTCTTAGAACCACTGGTGTAGTCCATTTTTTAGAGAGGAAACCAAATGATACTTATCTTTGTATGTATCTGAGTATGTATGTGTTAAGTTACAAATTTGTTTTTAGTATTACTAAAATGTACTCTGGGCAAAAGAGGGCATAATTTTTACAGTTCTTTTTCTAAGCAGTTTTCCAACTGTGACTATGGAATAACTTTTTTAAATTTTTAAAAATTTGCTTTGAATATTATTTGATCAACTAGAAGATTGTTTCTGTAGTACATTTGTTGTTAACTCTGGTGATTTTGTCTGAGAATAATGTTCTTTTTAGTGAGCCTAAATTCTGTATATAGAGTTAAGATCCTTAGAAACCTTAGGATTACTACCCCTCATGGTTACTGGTAAGAGAGAATGGATGAACTCAGCCTTGCTAGCTATACATAGTGGAGCCAGAGTGCTCAGCAGTCTGGGAAAGTCCCAGCTCTGGCTGTGTGACCAGAGTGAGTTATTTGGTTTCTCTCTGCTTGAGTTTTCTCACTAAAAAATGGGAATGATAATAGTAGAACCTACCACATAGGAATGTTAATTGAATGAATGAGTTAGCCCCCACTATAAAGGTTAGATACAATTTTATTAACTAGGGTCTCAACATTTAAAGTGTTCTTTTAGGTATGTGAATAGTATACACACAGAAGAAAACAAGATACAGTTCCTTTATAGTCAAAAATAGATAGTCACAAACTGAGGCTGGGATCAAATTGTATATTAGAAAAGAATGAACTAAAAGACACATGACAAGTATGTTACCTTTTTTATCCCCAGCACCAGCCCTAAACAAGATACTTCCAGCTGTGAAACTTGTCTTTAACTTTTAAGTGTTAACAGAATTGTTAATGTAAAAAGAAAATGATGGTCTCTTTTATGATTGTCGATCAGTGCCATTTGCTGGAACGAAGTTTTGTATTTAAGAAGGGAGAACTCATTAGTGGAGAGGTTTTTCCTCTTTACTGGTTTTATTCTTTGCTTCTCTTGGGAATTGAGAAAGAAGAAAATGAGTGTAAGAACGACTTCTGAGTAGAAGTGTAAACAGTCTTGATTCAGATGTTCATTCATGCTGTCCATGAACAAATACTCACGTAGTACCTACCCTGCATCAGCTTCCTTCATATATGCCTTGTAGAGCTTTATCCTCAAGAACACACACACAGTTGTTGACGCATCATATGAGTAGTTTCATAAAATGGTTAGGTTCGCAGCATTGTCAACATTATTTTTACTCTCTAATAGATGTCAAATGGTGGAATAACAGGGTAACTTCTTTGTCTTCTCATTTACAATGTTAATTTTCCTGAATAATCTGATGTTTTTGACAAACATCTGATGTTTTTGACAAACCATATAATCACATTTTGACAACAGTCCAAAAGAAAGTGCTCTTTATAAATGTGAAATCAGTTATAAAGATAGTTTTTTTCTTTTAGGTATTATTTAAAGAATAACATGGAAACAGAAACCTTATGTTCAGATGAAGATGCTCAAGAACTAGTTAAGGAAAGCCAGCTCTCCATGCTGCAGCTCAGTACCATTGAGGTGGCCACTCAGCTGTCAATGAGGGACTTCGATTTGTTTCGTAATATTGAGCCTACTGAATACATTGATGACCTTTTTAAATTAGATTCCAAAACAGGAAATACTCACTTGAAAGAGTTTGAGGACATTGTTAACCAGGAGACATTCTGGGTTGCCTCAGAGATTTTAACTGAATCCAATCAGCTGAAACGAATGAAGATTATTAAGCATTTTATTAAAATTGCTCTTCATTGTCGAGAATGTAAGAACTTCAATTCCATGTTTGCCATAATAAGGTAAGTATGTATGAATATTTGTGTATAGTTTAGACATGAAGCTGATTTTTTGCATAAGTGTTAAGTGACTAGAAGAAAAGTCCAATTAATAGGCTTTCAAAGTATTGTTAGATTTAATGTATTTTCCATTCTGGTAATAGTGGCTTTTTCACTTTCTTTTTCTGCCATCTTTCATTTAAACATTTCTTTTGCTGAAGAGGGTTAAGTACCTTCCCATTTTTTTTCCTTCTCCCCCTTTGATGGATTATACTCTCTTGGGATATATGGCCAACAGGTGATCTTTATCATCAGATTCCTGTATTGGGCATCTTTCCCTATCTGCCTCACTGCGAATTGGCATTGAAAAATCAGTGTGGCATCACTGCTCCAACCTAAAATTGCAATTTTGAAACAATAAAAACAACAATAAATGATGATAATGGCAACCATTTGGTGAGCACTGATTTGTTGATCAAACACTGCATGAGGTATCTGGTTGTATTGTTGCTGAAGCACAGTAGGCCTTAGAATTTAAAAATTCACGGTCTTGGGCGCCTGGGTGGCCCAGTGGGTTAAGCCGCTGCCTTTGGCTCAGGTCATGATCTCAGGGTCCTGGGATCGAGTCCCACATTGGGCTCTCTGCTCAGCAAGAAGCCTGCTTCCCTCTCTCTCTCTCTGCCTTTCTCTCCGTCTACTTGTGATCTCTCTCTGTCAAATAAATAAATAAAATCTTAAAAAAAAAAAAAAAATAAAAATTCATGGTCTCTAAGCCCAGGAAGTATGGATGGTTATATGTCCTGGGAGCCTTTCTTCCCCTGACTCATTATGACTGGCTAGATTGGCTAACTGAAGTAATGATGTATTTTCTGACCCTCCCCTAGTATAGTGATAAGGGGTTCCTCTTAAAGGAAGTCAAGTTTTAAAGGTGGAGGGTAGTTATAGTTTTGCCCATTTATAAGATCCTGTGCTTATATATTGCAGCATAATTACCTCCTAATCCCAGCTATATGTGACTCCCACAGAATTTAATTATGACCTGCTCTAGTCTCACATGAGATAGAATTGGAATCTTTATAATCATAAATCTGTCATGGTGATGAGAAACTCCTTTATGAAGGTAACCAGTGAGTGCACTTAAATTAGACGCTTTAGGAGGAATTTTTGTTGGTGTGGTTTTGTTTATTTGATTTTAGGAGTATTGAACAGATATGAGCCTTAACCTTTAGAACAGCTGAACCTGTGTCTGAGTCCTGCCTCTCCAGTGTAGTAACACTGTGTCAGTAGAAAATTGAAGACTTTTTTTTTCACCTATAAAATGCAGGAATCATGCCACTTACTTCAGAATTTTTAACAGCTGAATCTAAAACAAGGAACCAAGATTCCATTGATGCACTTGGAATGATGATACTTGGAAGGCTAGAAACTGAAACTGTGTAGGAGGCATAAAGTTAGAATGTGAGAGTTAGAGGCTCAGTTTTGGAGTAGTCTGTGGAAAAAATGATTAACACCGAGAGAGATCTCTATGTAAAAAGAGAATATAAAAAATAAATAGTAGAGGGTTTAAGAGCCATAACTAGTGACCATCCAGAGTGTAGGGGTAAAGAAGAGAGTTGAGCCAAAGAGATAGGGGACAATTTCAAGAAATAATAGAACAGCACAGTTATGGCCGCCTGGGTGGCTCAGTGGGTTAAAGCCTCTGCCTTCAGCTCAGGTCATGATCCCAGGGTCCTGGGATCGAGCCCCACATCGGGCTCTCTGCTCAGCGGGGAGCCTGCTTCCCTTCCTCTCTCTCTGCCTGCCTCTCTGCCTACTTGTGATCTCTCTCCCTCTGTCAAATAAAATCTTTAAAAAAAAAAAACAAAAACAGCACAGTTATGATAGTGTCTTTACAGCCAAGGAAAGCAATTCGAAAGAAGGAAAGACAGCTCCAAGGTGGGTATTTGGTTAAAGGTTTGTTTTGTTTTAAAGACTGTTTTATTATGCACATTATTCATATTCAGTAGTTCCTGTAAAATTAATTGCTTTGTTTTCCCATATTTTATATTAAAGTATATCAAAGAAACTAACTTTATAGCATAGATGACACAAGTGAATCAACCAGTTCTCCCTGGAATTAGGTAGTAATATTTTATTTATTTCCATTATTTTTCTTAGTCTAGCTAAAGGTTTGTCAATTTTGTTTATCATTTCAGAAAAACACTTCTTAATTCCATTGATCTTTTTTATTTTTCTGGCCTCTATTTGATATCTTCCTGTTCTGATCTTTATTTTTTTCCTTTTCCTAGCTTTGGTCTGAGTTTCTTCTTTTGCTAGTTCTTTGATATGAAAAGCCAGGTAATTTCCATTGCTTAATAAAGAAAATTATTGCTAAAATTCTGTCTTGGAAATAGTTTTTGTGGCGTCCCATAGGTTTTGTTATGTATCCGTTTTAGTTTGTTGCGAGATAGTTATTTCCCTTCTGATTTTTTTTTTTTTCCCCCGACCCATTGGTTGTTCAAGGGAGTGTTGTTCAATTTCTCTTTACTGGTAGATTTTTCCCATTTTCATCTTGTTAATTCCTAGTTTTACACCTTATGGTCAGAAAAAAATACTTGACATTATTTCAGTCTTCCTATATTTTCCAAGACCTTTGTGGTTTATTTTATAATCTCTCCTGGAGAATGTTCCATTTACACTTGAGAAGAGTGTATATTCTGCTAATGGTGAAAAGACTGTCCTGTGTATATATATTATTTAGGTCCATTTGGTCTAAAGTATGGTTCAAGTCCATTTATTGATTTCCTGTCTAGGTAATTCATCCATTGCTGAAAGTGGTATAGTATAGTCCCTTACTAATGCATTGTTGTCTGTTTCTCCCTTCAGATCTGTTACTGTTTGCTTAATATAGTTACATGCTGAAATGTTGGGCGCACACACATTCATGATTTTTATATTTTCTGGATGAGTTGGCCCTTTATCATTATATCATGACCTCCTTTGTCTTTTGTTACCATTTTTGGCTTGAAGTCCATTTGGTCTGATACAAATAAAGCATCCTCTGCTTTCTTCTGGTTTCTATTTGCATGGTTTATCTTTTCCATCCTTTTACTTTGAGCTTATTTGTGTCCTTTAAGCCAAAGTGAGTCTTCTATAGGCAGCATATAGTTGGGTCTTGTTTTTCTTATTCATCCACCCATTCTGTGCCTTTTGATGGGAGAATTCAGTCCATTTACATGTGGAATGTTTGCTGGTAAGGACTTTTATTACTGCTGTGTTACAGTTCTAGCTGTTTTGTAGTTCCCCTTTTTTCCTTTTTACTCTCTTGCTATGTGCTTTTGTGAATTGATGATCATCTGTGCTGAAATGCTCTGATTCCCTTTTCCTTGTCTTTTGTGAGTCTATAATAGGTATTTGCTCTGAGGTTACCATGAGACTTACATGAAACATAACTATTTCATGCTGATATCAACTTCAGTCACATGCAAAACTCTACCCTTTTACTCCCTGCTCTTATGTTTTCAGTGTCAGAATTTGCCTTTTTATATTGTGTATTCCTTAACACCTTATAGTAGCTGTTGTCATTTTGTTGTTCCTTAAGCTTTATTCTCTAAGTGGTTAAGAAATGATCATACTGCACTATTAAGCATTATCTGAATTTGGGGCACCTGGGTGGCTCAGCTGATTAAGCTCTGTCTTCAGCTCAACTCATGATCTCAGGGTCTTGGGATCGAGCCCCACATTGGGCTCCTTGCTCTGTGGGGAGCCTGTTTCTCCCTCTCTCTGCCACTCCCCACTGCTTGTGCTCTGTAAAAGAAATCAATAACATCTTTTTTTTTTTTAAGTTATCTGAATTTAACTATCTATTTAACTTTATCACAGTGGCATATATTTGTATATCTTTTCACGTTAGTGTTTAACATCATTTCATTCCAGTTCAAAGAACTCCTTTCAGTGTTTCTTATAAAGCTGGTGTAATGGTGATAAATACCCTCAGCTTTTGTTTTCCTGGGAAGGTACTTCATTTCTCAGGATAATGTTGCCAGATAGTGTCCTCGGTTGACAATTCTTTTCTTTCAGCATTTTGAATGTATTATCCCACTCTCTACTGGCCTGTAAGTTTTCTGTCGAGAAAATCGGCTGACAGCCTAATGGATGTTCCTTTGCGGGTTATCATCTTTTTTTCTTTTGCTGCCTCTTTGTCTTTAATTTTTGACAGTTTTATTACAATGAGTCTTAGAGAAAGTTGTTTTGAATTGAAGTAATGGGGTAATCAGTTAGCCTCATAAACTTGAATTTCCAGATCTCTTCTCATGTTTGGGGAGTTCTCGGCCATATTTCTTTAAATAGGCTTTCTTCCTCCTTCTGTCTCTTCCCCTGTCTGGAATTCCACTAATTCAGATGGTTGGGCCCATGGACCATGTAGGCTTGTTTCACTCTTGTTCATTCTCCCCACTCCCACCCCCAACTGGGTTACTTCCAAGTTGCTCTTCTTTTTCTCACTGATTCTTCTCTTTCATCTACTCTGATTCTGATGCTCTCGTGACATTTTATTTTATTCATTGAATTCTTCCATTCTAAAAAAATCTATGATTCTTTTTTATGATTTCTATATCTTTGTTGACTTTCTCATTTTGATTATGTATTATTTTCCTGTTTTCATTGAATTACCTTTCTGAATTTTCTTGTAGCTCATTGAATTTCATTAAAATAGCTATTTTGAATTCTTTATCAGGTAAATTTGTAGCTCTCCATGTCTTTGGGTTTGGCAGCTAGAGGATTATTGTGAACTTCAGTGATGTCATGGCTCCCTGATTTGTTTTTGTTTTTTCTTTTGAAGTAGCATTAACCCTCTCCCAGTTTTTACTAGCAGTCTTTAGAGTGAGGGGAGGGAAAAAAACGTTAGCAGTCTTCCTATAGATTCTAAGACTTTCTCAGACATTACATGGATGTATCTGCTCCGTGCTTTCTCTCTCTCTTTTTTTTAAAGATTTTATTTATTTGACACAGAATGTGTGCACACAAGCAAGGGGAGCTGCCAGCAGAGGGAGAGGGAGAAGCAAGCCTCTCTGCCTGACATGGTCCTGGAACTTGCTGGGACTCGATCCCAGGACCCTGGGATCATGACCTGAGCTGAGGGCGGACACCTAACTGACTGAGTCACCCAGGCACCCCTCCCTCTTGTGAGAGAATTCTAAAGTTTATCTTCTCTGTATCCTCCAGTATACCATGTCATCTGCTAATAGATTCTATTCTATTTTTTAAAGGTGGTGCTCCAGTTCAAGTTTGTGGTTTCTCCTTTGCCCGTAGACTTTGGCCTATTTTCTCTGCTCCTTCTTTACCAGAGCTTGTTCTCAGGACCTTGGACAGGGAGCCAGCAGCAGAGGGAAGAAGGATGTAGGGGTATGAGTTGGGTGTATGGAGCAGGGCAGGTGCCAGTAGGTCATTTGGGGCCATCTGCAGGTGAGAGGTGAGATGTTCCCTGTGGATCCTGGTCTGACTCCTGTTGGAGTCCAGAAGCAGTCAGCAGGACCTGTGTTCCTTTAATGTCCTCCAGGAATCTTCCATACTACTCTCTAGTTCTGCTCCCTCACCCCTTGTCGTGGAGCTCCCACTTTATTGGATGTTCTGGAGCTTAGTGAAACGAAGTTAGTGTCTTTGATGGCATCCTGCACAATTAGGGAAACCAGATATGTACTTAACGAGTTCACCCTCTCCCCTGTGGGAGAAATCACCAGCTGTCTAGTTTAGCTTTCAGCTCTGTCCCTGTGGGGAGGGGTGAAGCCAGCAAAATCAAACTATTCGTTTTACCTACTTAAGCGCATCCAGACTCCATTTTTTTGTCGTTGTTGTTTTTGTTTTACTCCAGCCGAGTGCTAGAACTTTTCTTCTGGAAACGTGGACTTCCAGTTCTGTCCACTTCCATTAACTGCTTTTGTTAATCCTCCCTTCAACATTACTTGCACCAGGTTGTAGCAGTGTCTTTTTTTTTTTCCCCCTCCTCTATAGGTTCCAGGGTGGCCTTCATTTCTGTATTGGTTTTGTGTTCCATTTCTTTTCTGAACTTTACTAGTTAACTTCTTTTTATCAATTCCTTCTACCATATTTTCCTTAAGCTCTTTATATCTCTCCATTAAGCTCTTTATTTATTTTACTAATTCATTTGAAATCATGGCTAGGTCATTGATTAGTCCCAGTTTTTATTTGATTGGTGGCAGCATTTTTCTTTGTGTTGTTTTTCCTTGTAGCAGCTTGTTATAGATTCTGTGTTTATTTTTTTCTTTTTGAATGATGTGAGTTTTCCTGTACCAAGTATTTGCAGGAGGTTCATATGAGAGAGGATCTAGGGCATTATTCCAGGCTAGCAGGAATTGAGCTTGAATGTGAATTGTTTACCCTTTATTTCTTTCCACCACATGGAGATTGGTGGCTTTAGTGCTGCCGACCAATCAGAGTTTTTATCTTCTATCCTTCTCACCGCTAAACTGCTTCTTATCAAGGTACTATAGCTATATACTTTATCCGGCATTCCCTGTTAAGGAACATGGTCCAGCCTCCACCTAATTCTATAAGTCTATAGATTCCTTTGTGTTATTTCAAAAAGGAGGGTGGTGTTCTTGCCTTCAGGGTGAGTTACCTGCTTTGGAGAACTTTACCAGCTTTCATTGAGACCTTCACCTACAGAAGTTCTTTTCAAGCATTTGCCATTCTCCTATTTAACTTTGACTGTTTGGGGTCAACCTTTTAATGTGTTTGGGAGTTACAGATAATTCCTAGTTGAAGTGGAGATGAAATTTGTATTTCTGATACTCATTCGGTCATTTGGGATGATTTCTCAGAGGCAAAGGGAACAAATATCTTGATGTCACACCTTAAAATGAGAAGTCAACAGAACATTTTAAGTATAGTGGTGTCCCTAAAAGTCAGGTGGCTAAGTATAAAAGAGGGATTAACTGGTAAGAAAATTGAGGCATTATATATGCACGATTCATTTGGCAGCCTACCTGGGAGGTGGGGGTGGTAGTAGAGACAAAAATGGATAGGGAAGAGCTGCAGCCTAATGGACATGCATGCTTTTCAACCTCGGGGCTATCTGAGTTTAAAATCCTGTAGAAAAGAAGACACTGAATATATGGAGGCCTTGGGGGAACAGGATTAGAACCGAGAGATAGGGAAGTATTTGAATCGGATGTGAGAGAACAAAATCTCTGGGAAAGAAGGCTGCCTCTGCCCTAGAACTTGCCTCAATTATTATAGCATTTGTGTTTAGCATTACTTAAACCTCTTTCAAATAGATAATGTCTCCATAAAGTTATTTCTTGGTAAAACAAACAGAAACATTGTGATATTAGAGGGGTTTTTTTTTTATGTTAAGTGTGTCTTTTATGGAAATACTATGTTTGTCTCATACATGCAAGCTGGAAAATAAAGGCTACAGGAATACAACCATAGACAAGTAATATATATAGTTCCTCTGAAAGCAGTTTTCCTTGTTGTCAGATTAGAGAGTCCCTTGTATTTTTTTCTCCCACGGTTATACTCTGTTCATTTCAACATACTAAAAATATGTCCCTACTTATTTTAGCTTTGTTAGAGAAACTTGGTGTATATGCTTTACTGCCCTGAGTCTTTCTCACTCCTCCAAGTCCCTTATTAATGTTTTTATTCTCATCTTTGGCAGTGGCCTGAACCTGGCATCTGTAGCACGACTCAGAGGTACTTGGGAAAAATTACCAAGCAAGTATGAGAAACACCTCCAAGATCTACAAGACCTTTTTGATCCATCTAGAAACATGGCAAAATACAGAAATATTCTTAGTAGTCAAAGCATGCAGCCTCCAATTATTCCACTCTTCCCTGTTGTCAAGAAAGATATGACATTTCTCCATGAAGGTATTTAAAAGTTATTTGAAAATTAGCATGTTAAACTTCAACTAATTTCACAGAATTGTGCTTTATTATATTTCATATATTTTGCAGCCTTTTATGTCACTAAAGCTTTATGTAATTATAAATGCAGCAACTTTTATAAATCAAAATCCACATTATTGACAAAAACAAATTTAGGTGTTTATCCTATGCATTCAAACATAAATTTCACTTACACCCAGATCAGACTGTTGGAATCATATTTGTTATTTTGCTAAGTAATACTTTTCCTTCCAACTTTTTTTTAAATTGAATTACTCAACACATGCAATACATAAAAATTCCCCAAATCATTGAGCAACTAAATGAATTATGACAGAGAGAACACCCATGTAACCAATACCCTGGCCAAAACCAAAATGTCCCTTTCTAATTAATTACCACCCTCATTCTCTTCCCCAATAGTAATGACTGTCCTGACTCCTAATACTAGGGTTTAGTTTTATCTGTTGTTGAACTTTATATAAATAGAATTACAGAACGTATTTGTTATGCTTTGGTTTTGGTTTCTGGTTTATATTGTTGAACCTTAGATTTGTGAGATTTTTCCATGTTTTTGACTATAGCTGTACTTGACTTTTCAAAATTACTGTTCCATTACCTGAATGCAGTACAGTGGGTTTTTCCATTCTTCTGATAAGCATTTGACAGTTTTCCACTGTTCACCTATTATGAATAATGCTGCCTTGAATATTCATATCAGTCAAGGTGGCATTTATGGATCTGATACTCATATAATCAACTTTAGAAAAGAGTTGGCATTATGTACTGAAGTGCAACACTGGCATTGTTATTAAGAGTCGTCATTGTTCCTCATCAATACCTGGTAAATTCAGTCTTCTTATTTTTACCCATTTCAGTAATGGTATGGTTTAATTTGCATTTTCCTAATTACTAATGAGATTGAGTACCCTTTTATATATTTATGTGGTTTTTTTTTAAGATTTTATTTATTTATTTGACAGACAGAGATTACAAGTAGGCAGAGAGAGAGGAGGAAGCAGGCTCCCTGCTGAGCAGAGAGCCCGATGTGGGGCTCGATCCCAGGACTCTGAGATTATGACCTGAGCTGAAGGCAGAGGCTTTAACCCACTGAGCCACCCAGGCGCCCCTATGTGGGGTTTTTTTTTGGTCAATTATGAGTTCAGGTTTCTTATGTATTCTTTTTATCAGGTTTTCTCTTTTGTTTATTACATTTTTAAGTATTTCTTATAAATCCTAGGTGTAATATGACCTACTTTTTGAGTATCTTAAGATTATCTTTTGTTGAACAGCAGGTTCTTAGCCTTAAAAGCCTAACTTAGTGATCTTTTACCTTATTTTATCTACAAACTTCCTGAGTTAATTTTTGTGTATGGTATTTGTTCTAGTACAGTAACTTACTAACTATATACTGTTTTACTCTTTTTCTCATGTTACAATAGACATTATAATATTTATACTCAATTAGTTGATGTTAGGTTAATATTCATCAGTACTTTTCTATGTATTGGGCAGTACAAGGAACTTAGATTATTTAAATTCCATTTACTAACCTCCCAGTTTATATGCAGTTGTTGTTAATGCTTTGAACTCCCACATACTATCATTTAGTAGAGTCAATATTTATATGTTTTTGTTTTTATTTCTTTCTGCATTTCAGTGCTCTGTGTGGTTGGGGTTTTTTTCTTTCTATAGAACACTATTATTTAAGTGCAAGTCTGCTGCTGATGAAATATCTTAATTTTATTTATCTAAAAATATCTTTACTTCATATTCATTTTTAAGACATAATTTTGGTTGGCAGTTGTCGTCTTTAAACATTTCAAGAGACCATTCCATTGTGTCCTGGCTTTCATTGTTGATGTTGGGACATCATTTGTCAGTCTTACTCGCTGTGCCTGTGACTATCTTTTGTTCTTTTCCAATAGCTGCCTTATAATTTTCTCTTTGTCTCTTTTTTTCATCTGGTTTGGCTGTGATGTAACTAGGTGTGGCATAGTCCTGATTTATTTGTAAGATGTCTTGAAAGCTGTATTTTGATTTTTTTTTTTTTTGAGTTCTGAAAATTCTCATTCATTTTGTCTTCAAATTTTTTACCTTTCCTCTTCTAACCTCTAGGAATTTTGATTTCACCTCTGTTAGACCTTATGACTTCCTCCGTTGCCTCATACCCTATTTTCTCTGTTTCTCATCTTTTTATCTAACCGTGCTTCATTCTGGATAATCTCTTCCAGTTTTTCAGTTCTTTCTTCAACCGTGTGTAATTTACTATTAAATATATCAGTGAGTTCCTACTACCAGTTTTTGTGTTATATGAGGCTTTTTTTTTTCTTTTTGGTCAGGTTTATAATTTACATTTTTTTTTTATCTTATGTTCTCCATAATAGTTCTGTGTTGTTTTCTGTATCTTTGCACATATTCAACTTGGTTATTTTAAAGTCTGTGTCTAATATCTCCCATCCTTTGTGGGTCCCTTTCTGTCATTTTTTTCTCTTGCATTTAATTCATGTTGTCTCTTTTCCTGATAGCCCTGGTTATTTTTGGTCAAATGTATGTTGTTAATAAAAAATTAGAGAAATAATCTGAGATTTCGGATAATGCCCCATTCCTCCAGAGAAATTAAAGCTTGCTTTTGCCAGACAGCTAGGTGTGCTAACAATCCAAAATCACCTTAATCCATTTTCATATCTTGAGATAATTTAACACTGAACTTGTATCCTGGTCACATTTAGTTCATCCTTAATGCCAAGATAGCCCTTCAGGATCCCAACCCAAAGCATTGGAAGTTTGCCAGAACTTAAGTTGTTTCCTTCTAATCTCATAGGTTGGTATGGTACCACTTAGTTCTTTAAGCTCATCATCTGCCTTTTCTGAATCAGTAAATACCCCTAGGATCAAGCACTGTGAAATAGTAAACCTTCCCCAGATCTTCATTCCTCTTCAGAATCTTCACTGCTTCAGTAGCTTTTTGATGACTTAAATTATTTGCTTTTTCTGTTTTTGCTCAAATTTTCTAGTTATTCTCAGTACAAGGTGGTTCTGATTATCTGATCTTACTACCCCTTCTCTCCTTACTCCTCTTTCATAAGGAAATACTGTGATAGACTTCACATATATTTTTCTGACTTGCTACCTCAAAACATGTTTACGTGACTTGAAAAGTATTTTTGATTATTATTTTGTTACCACCTCACATGTTGAGGCACTGAACAACTCATATCTTTAATGTATAGGTTCTGTTTACTATAGAACTATACTATACTATGTTTACTATAGAGGAGATAGAACATGCTGTGTTTCAGACCCATTAGGTTCTTAAAGTTGTCTTTGGGACTTAGGATTTCCACAGAGGCATCTCAGGGGCCTACCACATAATGCAGCCACACTAAGTATTGAAGACAGGCATGAAAAAGATACACTATGATAGACAGTCACATTGCCTTCTGAACATCTTTTTTTTTTTCTTTTTGCCTTGTACTCTGAACTTTTAGTAAGCCATCAGATTGGCTAAGTTTGGTTTCATACCTACTCTCTTCAAAGAAAAGCAGACCATTTTGAAAGTTGTGTGAATTTTTCCTCAGAGCCCAGTTATCAGAATAGATATAATAATTACAGAACTTTTAAGTAAGCATATTTGCATCAGTTGATGAAAGTAAAAATTGTAAATTAAAACTTTGGGTAAAAGAAAGTGAATGGCAAACTAGAAAGTGTTTCTTCTGTGAGCCAGCCACCTCTTAATTTTAACTAATAATTGTGATTTAAGAAAACATACCTACTCTTCCTTAATCCCCCACCAGAACCCTCCCTTTTTTTAAGAATAGTCAGAAGTTTTCAGGGGATATCTTCCACTTGTTAAATGTTGACAACTCATTTAACAATTTCTAAAAGTATTTTAAATCAAAGAAAACTTACTGGATTAATTAAGCTCATAGGTCACTCTTTGTGACCCCTGGCTAAAGCCCAAGTTTTCAGGTGCTATACCCTGCTGTCTAAAAGAGCAGAGACAGGTCCCCGCCTGAGAGTGAGCTGAGCATCTGGAGAGTAAGACTTAAGGAGGTGCACATTTTACAGGTGTTCCTGTAACAACACTGTGAAATTGGTTTCAGAAGCTATGTAGCTTATCACCTTCCAGTATTGGTAATCACTGCTGCCATAGGAATAGAATTCCTTCCAATAGCTCAGTACCTAGGAGCAGAGTTAAAAATAGAACTTTTAAGCCCACATCAGGCTTAGTACTGGGCATGGAACCTGCTCAAGATTCTCTCTCCCTCTGCCCCTCGCCCACCTCCTTTTCTATCTCCTCCTCTAAGGAAACAAAAAATAAGAAAACAGAAGTGGCAGTTCGAATTGTGCTCCCAAGAGAAACTTGACTTCTGCTACCTTTATATAGGTATTTTAATTTTGAGAACCAAAGAATTGCTTTTATTCCATAGGAAATGACTCCAAAGTAGATGGTTTAGTGAATTTTGAGAAGCTAAGAATGATTGCCAAAGAAATCCGCCAAGTTGTTCGAATGACTTCTGCTAACATGGACCCAGCTATGATGTTTCGGCAGAGGTAAGACATTGAAGTGTGTAAAAGTGTTAGAGTGACATCGAGTGATATAGCAATAATATTTATTAACCATCTCCCATTTGTTATATACACTGCATGACATGCTTACACAGGTCACTCATAAGTAATCATTTGTCCTGGTACCCCTTAAAGGTAGGTGGTATAGGGTTTCCTTTTACATTGGAAAAAACCAATGTTGAGAGCAGTTAGGTTATTTGCCCAGTATTACGTAGTTTGCTGAGATTTGAACACGTGTTCTGTACTACTTTTTTGAGTAGGTGGATAATTCTGTATTGTTATTGTTATGTTAAGTAACTAATATAAGAAAATTGCTGACCTTTACTGAAGTTATCACAGAGGACAAATGCTTTTATCTGGTTTTCAACCTAATTTGTATAGTATTATTTATTAGTCTGCACATGTCTTCTATTTTTACTGAATATTTTTAAGCTGTTTTTCTGATTAAGTCATACTTTATTCTTTTAAAACATAATTTTTTCCTCAAGCCATAGTACTACTGTTTATTTGTGTGTAAGTACTTTAACAGAATTGAGAAAGTGCAGATTTAAGCATGTTCCATCATTACTAGAAATGGCAGATGTTATTTGTATTCCATATTCACTTCTAAGAATGCTTTTTTAAAATTCATTTTTAATATAAAGTCTTTCTCAGACTATATAAAACTTATAGAACGTTTGTTGTCAAGATGTTCTCAGTAATTTTCATAATTTTCAGGGTAAATAGGTAACTGGGGTTTTAATCTAGGTGACTTACTTTTTTCTGGGCCTATGTGTATAGCTTCAGTACATAAGACTTTCAAAATGAACTATCAACAAAGGCAAGCACAGTTCCTTTGGCTTAAAAAAACATGTAGTCTACGAAGGAAACAAAAAATACTTGTTTCTTTAAAAATCAGAGGTGGAGTTAGAGTTTTGGTAACCAAAATATAGTGTGTGTGGGGGGTAGGTTTTTTGTTTTGTCTTACTTACTGTTGGGGAAGAATCTTTGTTTTTGTAAGGAGTTGATCTGATGGTTGCTCCTAGTATAGAGATCTTCAGAGTATGGACGAAGGGTAGTGTCAGCTCTCCTCTTCCGTAGCCATCCCACTCCACCCTTAAGAATCACTGTGTGTAATGAGACATGTCGGTGCTCAACAGTTTGGAAGCAGAAAACAGTAAGAACCAGGGACCAAAGCAAACCTGGAGGGGGGTTTGTTGTTTGTTTGTTTCTTTAAGTTTTTGCTTTTGTTGCATGTTTCTGTCCAGTGGTCCCACCACTCCCCGTTGTCTTTGTGTGGACCTCCATTTATATGTTAGGAGCCTTGTTCCTGAAGACATAATGAATTTGTGCCCCTACCAGGCCAGTAAATAATGAGTACCAGCTGAGCTACAAAAAAGAGCAGAGGAAAAACCTAAGGAGAAAATTCGTAAACTTGGCTGATTTCTGTGGAATGGCCTTGGTTAAGTAGAATATAGTTGGGGGAAAAGGAAACATTTATAATTAGTTTGGACACTTAGAAATGGATTGAATTTTCCTGAATCTGTTTTCTTTGTCAGCCAGTACTGAAATGTGCTCTTTGTTTAAGCAAGTAATCGTCCATTTTTTTTTTTTTTTTTAATAATCGTCCATTTTGTGGGGTAAATTATCTAGTGTGGACAAAGTAACATCTTTTATTCTAACAGTAATCAATTTGCTGACTGAAAAACAGAGACTTGGGGTACCTGCAGCTGGAGCTTAGTGGGTGTAGGCCTGGCACACTGAGGCCGGCAGGGAGCAAAAATAAATACAATCTTTATTCAGTCTAATTGGAGTATAAGGATATGCAGTATCTTATTCTGATGGTATATTTTTACTTAAATTTTAAGTCAGTTTTGCTGGTTAACATTTCTTGTAAAGTATATTGTCAGAGAAATTTCTTCCCTTAGAAATGACATAAATTTTTATGTTCCTTATAATTCCATCCTGTCATTTGAATGAGTGGCCCAAAAGTCCTTTCCAAAAAATATTCAAAAATTCTTCCTTAATTTAAGTTTTCCTTCCCTAAAAACTTTAAATTCAGTTTAGAGTAAAACGTGTTTTTTCTTAAGTTTCTTATTAACATAAGCCTAAGATATAGATTTGATATTAGAAATTCAATTAACCTAAAAAAATATTTTAAAGAATATTGCAGGTTTGTTGGCCTTCAGTATATATCATAATTCATTTTACCCCTCTGCATTCCATTAAAGTCATTTTACTGTTAACTACCATTTTTTCTTGGTAAAATTTTTCTGTTCTAGTCTGTCTCCATAGTTTCTCTGACTCTCAACTGTTGTCTTTTTTCTGTGCTTTCCTATTCAACCCATGCTTCAATGTTTGTGGCTCTTGCTTGCAGGAAGAAGAGGTGGCGGAGTCTGGGGTAAGTGTAGAGATGAATGCAACTGAAATGAAGATTGTACAACTCTTAACATATACTGCATCCTATTCATTAATGCACGCACAGAAAATAGCATGCGTTCTATTAACCCTGTCAACCTACATTCCTGACAAATGCCTTTTGCTAACAAGGTGAAAGTAGTGATGGAACTAGCTTTTTTTTTCCCCCTTTACTTTGCCATTGTTGATGTCCCATAAGGCCCTTATAGATTTTAATTTAGCAGGGGCAGTTAAATGATGATGATGATAGTAAATATTTGTTGTGTGCTTGCTATGTGCTATATATTATTCTGAGCACTTTAAATGAATTACTGAATTCTCCATCCACCCTGGGAGATAAATACTGTTATTCCCATATTGCAGACAGGGAAGATAGACTGGTCTAAATTCTTATAGCTCACTAATAGTGGATCGAGACCCAGGTAGTCTGATTCCAGAGTCTGTGCCATTTTCTTATTCTCAGATGCCATATTTTGGGGTGCCTGGCTGGTTCAGTCAGTAGAGTATGTGACTCTTGATCTCACAGTCATGAGTTCAAGCCCCACGTTGGATGTGAAGCCTACTGTTAACAAAAAGTTTCTTCAAATGCCATATTTTATTAAGAAATATGTAATAATAAAAAAATGAATGACTTTTATTTGTGAAAGTTTTGTTCCCATTAGTTTTCCAAGAAGAGGCAGCCCTTATCCAAACTCTGCTATAAAATTCAGTTAGTAAACAATGAGTCTTGGAACACTACATCAAAAACTAATAATGTATTGTATGGTGACTAACATAACACAATAAAAAATTTTAAAATTCAGTTAGTAAATAATTGAAATAGGATGATTTTAGTTCATCAGATCCACTAATACTGTGAGACGTAATATAACATGATAGAAATTTATTTTAAATTTCTGCCATTTTTAATAAGAGACTCCCTTATCTTTCTTAAAACTGTAATACAGTCAGGGTGCCTAGCCAGCTCAGTCTGTAGAACATACAACTCTTGATCTTGAAGTCGTGAGTTCAAGCCCAAGCTGGGGATAGAGTTGACCTTATTTAAAAAAAAAAAAAAAAAACTAATACAATCAGAAACTGCCACCTTTTGTTGTGCAGGTATGTTCAGATCTCTGCTTTTACATAGATACCTATTTAGAATCAGAATGTTTAGGACCTTATAAATCATCTATGTAGCCCTTTCATTTTTAGATGAACAAAGAAATGGTTTTGTGAATGAAGGATTTTGTTATTTTAAGACTAGAGTGAATCATGAAGTTAGATGCTTTTATTACATGATAGAGGGATTTTTTGTGAGCCACTTAACTTGAACTTGAGTCTTGTCTTATTTGTGATCTTGTTTTCTGTTGGAAGTTTGGTGAACTTGAACTTCCTTCTCCATTCTTCCTTCTCTTTGTGTTTCTCATGTGTTTCCTGTATTCCACATTTATGTCTTGGTCTTTTCTGGTTCTTCTCACCAAAAATAGAAATTGATTCCTGGCATTACTGTTACGAAGAAAAATACTTGGTCAGTACATCCTACTGGGAATTTGGGGTGTTAAATGACTTAAGTAACATATTCACTGTTCAGTTTTAGGATTGCATTCTGTTGTGATTTTGTAGATGCTAAGTGCTTTTATTCTTATATCATGGTATTTTCTGTTCTGGAAGTAGTTTAGAAGACATTTTATTGTCATTTATTACAATGTTTTTAGTTACTAGAATTTTGTGTGTATCCTCGATTTGTAGAAACCTTTTTTTTTTTTTTTTTTTCGGATACCAGTGAAGGAAAACTTATAAGATCTTTGTATTCAAATTTGCTCCTAAATGTTGGCACTTGATTTTACTGCATTTATTTGAATCTAAGATATCTTCAGTTGTTGGACACACCATTATTTGATGTACCACTAAGAAAAATCATTTCACTGCCTTCATACCCCTGAATATTTTTTACTTTATGCTTATTTAAAAGAGCTCTTATGTAAACTTAGGTATGTATTTTTATCACATAACACCCTTTTGCATTCATTAAAGGAAAAATGTTGGGACACCTGGGTGGGTCAGTTGGTTAAGCAGCTGCCTTCGGCTCAGGTTATGATCCCAGCATCCTGGGATCGAGTCCCACATCAGGCTCCTTGCTCGGCGGGGAGTCTGCTTCTCCCTCTGCCTGCCTCCATCTGCCAGTGCTCGCTCTCTCTCTCTCTCTCTCTCTCTCTGACAAATAAATAAATAAAAATCTTTAATAAGAAAAATGTGAGCAAATTAAATTGGTTTATTTGGATCTTAGACTTCTTAGAATATGAATACTTAGAATATGAATCTTCTGAGTGACTAGTTTCTGGGAGGTTTTTTTTCCCTGCACAGTAGTATCTTTTGTGTCATCCAGTGTATTGGTAATGCATTATTTCTTAAAACAAGCCATTAGAGAAGTAAAAGCTGTTGGTGCTAGAGTCTTGGCTTGGGTTTGCAGATAATTGCCTCCTTTTGACTGCTGCTTTGGGAATGTTGTGAAACTTGTCGGATTCACTCCCTTCTTAAAATCATTTGGAGATTGAAAGAGTAATTCATTAATGTCATTGGATTTTCTTCCCAACCATTCTTAAGTTTTGACGTTTCTGTGTGTGAAACGGGCCTGACCAGTAGCAATCAAAAGTTGGTTTCCAATGTAAGGCACATCCTATTCCAAGGTTCTTAAAATACTGAAAGAAAAAAAATACTATAACACTTCAACAACTTTGTTTCACTTAGTTTACAAAGAAAACATTAGGATTCTAGTGTCTGTTTTAAATAGTATGTAAGCACTGAAGAACAAATTGTTCTATAGGTTGTGGTCTTTTAGAATATTTGGGGATAAAAATGAGGGTAATTTAATAAACCCATAGATAGCTTTATTATTTTGGAATGGGAACTTCATCTAAAATAAAAATCATTTAAGAACCTTGCATTTCTACCCTTATTATAAATAGTATAGCATTTCCTATTTTCCATTGGTTTTAGATGTGGTTATTCTAGAATGAAGTGTGCCAAAAAGAGGAGAGTTGGGAGAGGCTTTAGCTTGTTTGAACTGTAGTTATTTCTGCCTGCTTGCAGTTCTATCATGGAGGCATTGCAAAGAAAGGTCCCCAGTCACAGATAGTCCTAGAACCATATATTGCCTAATCAATTGGTGTGTGAGTAGAAGACTGAGTAACTTTCTCTCCTACTTCTGGTCTCTAACTATATTGAATTGAATATAAATTCTTATTTTTCCTATTGGTTGTTCTCTTTGAATTTTGGCCAAGATCTACTTACTGTTAAAATCGGCTAGCATACTCAGAGTGGGTCTGCTGTAGACAGGAATGGTAATGGCTATGGCATACCTAAAGCAGCACAAACAAGCAGAGCTGCTCTACAATAACTCCTGGTGCAGAGATCTGATTAAGGATCCGCTTGTTGTGACCCAGGCTCTTGCCATATCTTCAGAGTGTGGATGGCCTTTGGGCCAGTTTACTTGTCATAGTTTTGCCATGGGTTGCATAGGCGCAAACATACACCTGATGGAATTCATTGTGGTGGTGGGGGGGGCGGTGTTATCTTATTCTTTTGAGTTCTACACTTTGCCGAATCTTAGAACTCAGAACATAGCCATGTGTACCATATTACTCTGCATTAATGCTCTTCATCTTTTAACTCATTTGCATCAGCATGCAATAGCATTAACAGAACAAAATTCTTTTAATCTTCAGTCTGCCATTTGTAATTCTCATCTTTACTGCCCCTCACTGTGATGTCCATCTCCCTACAGGTCACTGAGTCAAGGCAGCACAAACTCGAACATGCTGGATGTTCAGGGAGGTGCACACAAAAAAAGGGCACGTCGCAGCTCTCTGCTTAATGCCAAGAAACTATACGAGGATGCCCAAATGGCAAGAAAAGTAAAGCAGTATCTTTCCAGTCTGGATGTAGACACAGATGAGGAAAAGTTTCAGATGATGTCATTGCAGTGGGAACCTGCCTATGGTACCTGTAAGTACAAGTTTTCACTTAATATAAAAGAAAATAGAAATTTATTTCTCTAGAGTTAAGCTGAAGTCCCATGCAAATTGTTTCACTCAAAAAAGGTTTCTGATATACCCCAAGCATTGAGTGATCCTCTTAACCAGATACTGAATACCATCCATTCTGAACTATTACCCTATGCAGGAAGTTGAGAGATAAAGAGTTCTTCTTTAAAATTCATTATAAAGTCTTCTTACAAAAACCTGGAACATTATAGAGGAGCCCTTCTGTTTGAGAACATTTTTACCTTCACCACTAAATGAAGAATAAAAATAAGTGAGATTTTTTACCTTTTTAAAATCTCACAGATAATGTTACTTACCAACTACAAAATCTAAGAAGTTTAATTGAAACCCTTAGAGAGGGGCCCCTGGGTAGTTCATTCATTTAAGCATCTGCCTTTGGCTCAGGTCATGAACCCAGGGTCCTGGGATCAAGACTTGCATCAGGCTCCTGGCTCAGTGGGGAGCCTGCTTCTCCCTGTCCTGCGTCCCCTGCTTGTGTGTATGCATGCTCTCCCTCCTCCCCTCCCTCTCCGTCTCTCGTTCCCTCAAATAAATCTTAAAAAAAAAAAAAAAAAAAAAGAAAGAAACCTTAGAGATAATAGGTGTCAGTAATTAATAAAACAAAAGTCAGGCACATTCTAATATTGATGTGATAGACAAAAGAAGAGCCTAGTCTCAATTTTTTTTTAATTACGTTCAGGTTTCTCCCACTATTCCTAACTAGAGCATTTCTATGAAACCTTTTGTAAGCCAAAATGACATAAAAGGAAGAAGCAATTACCATGAAGTTATATGAAAGAAAATTTGAGTGTTCCCAACCCCCCCAAAAAAACCTCTTTTAGGCTTTTCTGATACCTTAAGACATACCTTGTTAATGGGTGCACCAAAATAAATCTAGATAAAGCAAAGATGCGCATAGACCCAGCTGAAAGCTATGACAGTTTGATAATCAGATGCCGAATATAGTTTCTGAGAAAACAGCTTGTTGATTCTACTCTGACTGGGTTCACATTGCATCTGTAAGCAAGAATTCTCTTCAGATTTCTTGTGGCTAGTGAAAACTGATACTGACATAAAAGCAAAATGGCGTAACGCAAACTTCTAAAAGCTGAGAATACCTGTACAACAACAGAATATATATGTGTATGGGTCAAGGAAATGATGAGTCACAAAAGCAGACCTCAAAAATAGTAAAAGACATTGTGTTGTGACAGCCAAAAATGATGATTAAATTAAAAGTGGATGTTATTTTATGTGTATACATATATATATATAATTAAATATTACACCAATAAAAATTCCAATAGGATGTCTAGAACTTGATAAACTATTGACAGAATATTGCTGGGGGAGGTTCACATTTTCTGTTTCTAGTCTTCCTGATTGATAGGAGGAAATGGTAGTTATCATGGGCTGACCCTGAGATTAACAAATCGCATATAATAGAAAACAGTTTGTCAACAGAGTAGAAAAGATAAAGTGGACGTATAACTACATACTGATTTAAAAATTTCAAATATGATGGTGGATTTTAAAGTACAAAGTAAGCCATTCGGTAAATGATGTCATAAAAAGGATTTTTTGGACCCTTCTACCCATAGGAATAGAGTATGGTGGAACCTTCTGAAGGATGAAGACAAAGTTTGAGTGTCATTTATTACTTTTTGAGCAAGGTTCTCTTCATCCTAGTTCTCTGTTTGCCCAAGGATATAAGACTTAAGGATTGACAGTATGTTTTATCTCTGTGATTCTTTCTACATCAATCCTATTAAATTAAAGGAGAAAGAAATAATAAAACCTAACCATTCCTGAGAACTTTCTATATGCAGCAACCATGCTAGGCACTTCACAGACATTGCCATTTACTCCTTAGAGCTACCTGTTTGGTGTCTTGTATTGGGGTTGTTATTCCTTTGAGAAAATGCACCCAAAATCTGTTTAATAAAGATGTTGCAGAATGTATGCCGATGAAAAAGAAATCCTGCAGATACTGAAATGTTAGAGAATAGTCAAGCACACTGTTTCCTTATCAAGACAGGGGATAGTACATGGCCATTAAAAATAATAAACATATATAGACTTTGAAGGTATCTAGAAAAATTTTTACTACCTGTGACCTAGTAAGAATAGTGTCAGCCATGTGAAAATGGTACATATTAAGGAGTAGAGACCAAAAAAGTGTACAGAATCTTAAGATTCATTCACATTTTACAGTTCAAAGCCCATATCCATAATTTATTAAAGTACTCTGACCCTGCTTTGCATGATCCTCAAAATTATTTTTTCCCCAAGTAATTCAGCATAGACCCTTATCATCTTACAGTGACAGAACACAGTTTAACCTTTCATCAGACAAAAACAGAAACAACACTTATGTTAACTTTTGTTTTCATTTTCTGCTTTTTTTGTTCCCTAAATCTGATTTGGGATATTCAAGAGCATAAAAATCTCTTCTGTGCCTGGCTCATTGTTAAAATGGGGACCCAGAACGATTCTACATACCTAGTCTGCATCCATTCTCTCTCTCCCGTTCTCCCTCCCTCACACCCTTACCTGCACACTTTCCTTACACCCAACTAAACTTATCTGTCTTTCCTTATAACACTAAATGGTATCCTTTACTACATATTTAATATTGACTTAAAATGAATAAACCTGTGAGACCTTCTTTAAGTTTTGTGATAGCTTAATTCATTGTGTATTCCTTTAATTTGGTTTGAGAGTCTTTACTTGATTTCTATTACATAAATGATTTTTAAGCATTTAAACATTTTTTATTTTTAATCACTCTTCATATGGTTTATTTTTATTTATTATTTTTTTAAGATTTTGTTTATTTATTTGACAGAGATCACAAGTAGGCAGAGAGGCAGGCAGAGAGAAAGAGGGGGAAGCAGGTTCCCTGCTGAGCAGAGAGCCCAGTGCGGCACTGGATCCCAGGACTCTGGGATCATGACCTGAGCCAAAGGCAGGGACTTTAACTCACTGAGCCACCCAGCACCCCTCAAATGATTTTTAAATCCCAGGCCTATACAGTAGTTGATTGCTGAGCATTTTAGAATTTGGTTCTTCCTCATAAATCAGTATGTATTTAGTTGAGTTTGGGCAGTCATCTCTATTTAAAGTGGTTTCTTGATTTTTTCCTTCTTTATACTACAGCAGGTAAAATAAGATGTCAGTTGATAATTGGTTAGTATTGACAGAAAGGGGAAGGTGTGTTTCATGGCTTTAGCCCAAAGGTGAGATAATTGCTTGGGTTCAAGCAGTTGAGGAGCCGCTGCACATTATCTTACAGAAGTCCCTTTGTTTTGACTTCTGAGATGTATCCTTATTCTTAACACTCAAAATACTCTGTAGGCCCTCATAATAAAAGCATGGTGGATAACTATTATAGCTGTTCTGGAACTGGTTAAACATTCTAATTTGGCTTTTATCTTGATGTTAAAAACAAATACATCATGGAGTACTGAGATTGGACCTGTGTTGAAAACACCCTGAATAACTAAAGGATTAAAAGTTCTTTCCTCTGGACTACTATATTCATTTTATACAGAGGCAGGAGCTTTTTGTTATTTAACTCAGTTCTCAGTTTTTAATTCTGACATCTATTATCAAATATTCTAATCATGAATTTATAAAACAATTCTCTTGTAGTCCTGCATGTAACTATTGAAATAATTTCAGTTCAGCAAATACCATTAAGCATCTTTTTTGTATCAGTTGTGGCATACAGAGGGATATATAGTAGTGAGCACGGTAGGCAGTCCTTACTCTCATGTTCATTAAGAGCCTGGTCAGGGGGACACATTAATTGATGAATCGCACAGGTAACTGAATTGTTACAATCACTAGTGCTGTTAAGAAAAGATATTGGATGACTTGAGAAAATAAGGGTTCTAGTTGCTGCAGAGTATATGGTATTAGGGAGGCAAATACTGGCCTAATGCTAATCATGCAGGGCCTGATAGGCCATGATACTTCCATGAAGTTATTTTTAGGAAGATTAATCTGTTGTATTTTTTTATTAAAAAATAGATGGTTTTAGTGCAGTCATTTATTATTGTTACTGGTAATAATCTTGCCTTAAAAAGCACATAATTACATATTTCTTACTCTGTTCTATTAGTGACCAAGAATTTAAGTGAGAAAAGATCAGCCAAATCATCAGAAATGTCTCCAGTGCCTATGAGATCGGCAGGTCAAACAGCTAAAGCCCATTTGCATCAGCCCCACCGAGTAAGCCAGGTGCTCCAAGTGCCAGCTGTTAATTTGCACCCCATCAGGAAGAAGGGACAAGCCAAAGACCCTGCCACATTAAGTGAGTATTCACAATTATTATTGCATTGATTTAATTAAAATTTATAGGGGAGTTAGACTGAAAAATAATTACAAAGGTAAATGCTCAGGAGATGATCTAGTATGGTTTGTATAATTTAATCATCACTCATGAATTTAAAAAAGTTTCAGTTTGTAGGTATGTATTGACAGCATACCTATTTTAAATGCTGCTTTGGAATCTCTGTAGTCATATCAACAGAAAACTTACAGTACTACACTGAGGTACCAAGAGTTTATTGCATTCAGAGGGGCATAAAACAGTTATCTAATGTACATGCACCCTATGAGAATGAGGTTGCTTGTTCTAAAAATGTATATTGTTTTTTTCATTAATGATCACTTTTAAAAAACCTAGTTAGGAGACAAGAAGAAATTGTAAAGTATGTAAAGAAGAGCCTGTGCTTTTTAGCCCCCGCCCCTTTCTTAGGCCACGTGGTAGGGAAGCTAGGTTCAGTTTGGCTCCTGACATTATTACCTAGCCCATGTATTATATTTAGAACATATTCAGTAGACATCTGTGAATTTGATTTTGTTTTAGATCCAAAGTTGAGTAAGAAAGGACCCCCCACCCTTGCCAGATTTTTCACTCTGGTGCTATTGACACACAAACCAGTAACTTAAGTATAATGTATTTGCTTTTTTGCCAGGGGTATGTGCATATAAAAACGTACTAAAAAAAAAATAGATGGAAAGTTTTTAGGACACACAGAGCTAAGTATAAAGTCAGAGGTGACTTTTTGGAGGTAATGCCTAAGTAGAGTCTCAAGGGTTGAGTTGGAAGGAGGTAATTAGGCAAAGATAGCAGAGAATTGCTTCAGGCAGAAGAAAACCTTGGGACCTACAAGAAGTTGCTGTGGGCATTGCAGCTGCCTCTGAGGGCAGAGCTACAGGAAGAGTGTTTGTTGAGAGAGAAATGATTAAAGCTGCTACCTACAGAGTACTCCCTGAGGGCCAGGCACAACTGTTTTCCTAAGTTTGTTATATTCATTTAATCTTCACTGTAACCCTGTAAGATACCTAATACTCTCATTCTATAGAGGAAGCATAGAGGGTCTCCGTAACTTAGACCTGCTACCAGTGAATAATGGAGCTGGGAGTTGGGCCCAGGCTAACGGTTAAAACGTCATGCTAAACAACCTCCCAGGATGATGAGATGTGAAGTCCAAAGCATACTTAAGTTAGAATATGGAGTCCAAAGGGGAGTTGGCAGTGGGGAGCTGTTGCAGAGATTTGAACCGGGGAAGTTTATGGTCTGTGTTATACTAGAGAAGGACTATAGTAGGGAGCGCAGTAAGACTGCAGTCAGAGAGGCGCCTGGGTGGCTCAGTGGGTTAAAGCCTCTGCCTTCAGCTCAGGTCATGATCCCAGGGTCTTGGGATCGAGCCCCGCATCAGGCTCTCTGCTCAGCAGGGAGCCTGCTTCCTCCTCTCTCTCTCTGCTTGCCTCTCTGCCTACTTGTGATCTCTGTCAGGTAAATAAATAAAATCTTAAAAAAAAAAAAAAAAGACTGCAGAGAGTCCAGACGGAAAGCAAATGTAATAACTAACAGGATGTTGCTCAGAGCCTGAGCTAGTTGGATGGTTACGGAAATAAAGAGGTAATTAGATCCAAAATTGGTGAAGTCAGTCAACTTGCAGGCTAGGAGTACCAAATGAGACAAATCCTGATCTGGCTTCTTACTTGGATGTCGTCACCCAAAAGGTAGTTATTACTTGTTCCACGTAGCCCTTTTCTCTGCTTGTTGTACTGTGGCTGTTATTTATATGATAAATACATTTATATTAAAATAGCATGTAAGGGTGTCTGGGTGGCTCAGTGGGTTCAAGCCTCTGCCTTCAGCTCAGGTCATGATCCCGGGGTCCTGGGATTGAGTCCTGCATTGGGCTCTCTGCTCAGCAGGGAGCCCGCTTCTCCGTCTCTCTCTGCCTGCCTCTCTGCCTACTTGTGATCTCCATCTGTCAAATAAATAAATAAAATCTTAAAAAAAAAATTAAAATAGCATGTAATTCAGAGTAGTGTTAGTATACTGTGATTTAAAGAACTTCAGTGTGAAAAGGCCGCTTGGTATTATGACAAAGGCCCAGCAAAGATGGGCTCACTTTACTGATTAAAAGAGTGTCAGTAGTTCTTGGACATTTCCTAAAGAAGATAAATACAGAAGTGTCAATATGGTGAAACCATGGCTAAGTTTGACCCACGCTAAACCGGACCAGTTGTTAGACAAGTGTGGAGATAGAACTTTGCTGCTTGTTTCCGAGGGGGTTCCATAATACTATTTTTCCATAAATTCATGATTGTTTCTATTGTCTACTTTTCTCCTGTAGTGTGAATTTAGCACTCTTGAAAAGGGCTGGACTGGCATCCCTGCACACCTATGCCCCCACAGCACAGCTGCACCACAGGTAGTGATAGGGCCAACATCCCCACACTGCCCTGGTTGCGTGCCTCGCCCTCCCTGGAGAGGCCATCTCTAGAGGGGAGAGAAGAGTTTGAATCCGTTCCTTCTCTGTTAAGTCTTCCCACAAAACAAGTGTGTCTTTTGTGGGGGCTGGGACACTATACTCAGACCATTAACTCGATTTCCCTGACACCACAGCACAAACAACAAAGAACTGTTATTATCTGGTTGGTGCTGACTAGCTGAATTGGAACAAACAACCTAGAGATGAGAATCTCTGTATGCCATCAGCTGGTCATTTAGTCCTGTTCACCATTTAGACATTTCAGTTGCCTGCACTAGCCATTGTGTGTCATTGCTTCAGTTATGTAGTACTTTAAGCCACTACAGATATTTTAATTGTGAAGTGATGGTTATTTGCTTCTTGGGTTTTATTTTTAGATACAAATTTACCTCAGAAAGTTTTAGGAACTGAAGAAATAAGTGGTAAGAAACATCCAGAAGATACTATCTCTGTAGCATCCTCTTTACATTCTAGTCCTCCTGCATCTCCTCAAGGTTCCCCTCGCAAAGGTAAGACATAACAGTGTAAGCTCATCCTTATTACACCAAACAACACTTGGTGGTACATGATTTGTTTTTCAGTCTGTAGTGATAATGGAAAGTGGAGAAACATGTAACTTCTAATACTTTTTGGACTTTCATGTTTTAAACTGAACTATTGAGATGCTTTCCAGGTAATTGTTCATCATATCACCAGGACTCTTGTATTCTCAGTATGGCTCTTTGTCAGTGGACAAGCATAGATAAGAATGAAGGCAGAAGTCACAGTTGTTTCATTCTGTGCATTCTTGATATTGTATACAAATTTCCAATTAAATGTTTCTGTGGAGTATTTTTAAAAAAGAATTTCTATAAGAAACTGGTCTTAACCAACTACAAAATTGAGGGAAAGAAACATTTAGGTTGATACATTCCTTTTTTTAATAATGGAGTATTATTATGTTTACTTATCAGGATTTAAAATAACCTATATACCCCTATGGATTTTATATCCTATGTAGGACCTCTTGAAGTAAAATACCTGAAATCTGTCTTGCTTATTGACCTATGTTTTCATAGTTCAGTGTGAAGCCTTTTTTTTTTTTTTTTGTCTTGACTAGCCCTGGGTAGTGTGCATGCAAATGCCATTTCATGGTAACTGCACATGTAGCATTTAAAGGGTGTGCATATTTCTTACATTGGCCCATCCACAGTTTTTGTTAGCCTGGTAAAAACAAAACAAAACAAGAAAAACTCCTTAGTTCTGGCCTCATCTTCACAGATGTAAAAAAAAAAAATTAATCTGTTTAATCACAGTACAGGAGGGCACATGGGGTTGAGGAAGACAACCTTATGAATTCGAGCAGGAAGGAGAAGCTTCCAGAGTTTTCCTTAGCTCCCATGTTCTAAGTTTCATCTCAGTTTTGAGGGTTCCTTTTTATTAGCTGCCACATTTTGGCAGTTATGTGGTAAGGGATGTTAGACCTGAGTTTGAATTTTGACTCTCTTCCCCACTATAGCCATGTAATTAAGCCCAACTATAAGGTTGGGTTTCCTGTCCATAAGATGGAACAAAGACCAGCTCTTTTAGAGGCCTCATACGAAGTTAAAAGAAATAATACTTAGAAAACCTGATAGATGATAAGTGTTTAGTAAATTGAGATGTGTTGTCTTTTAAAACCTTGCTGCCACCCTAGGGTAAAATAGCTTCATTGCTAACCTGCCCTACCTACCCTTTGACATAGCTGAGACTAGCTAGAATTTTCATTCAGATTTTTACTAAGAAAAGAGTAGTAGAATTAAATAGGAATAGAAGCAGTGCATATTAACAGTGTGATTATATAACAGGTTTCTGACCTTGTGGTATGTAGTTCATATATGATTTTGTGAAACATGCATATACTGTTTCATTTCTTTACTGTCTGCATGGTCCTATCTGAAGTGCCCCTTACCAGATCTCACAGAGGGGGATGCTATCACACACATGGTCCTGATAACATGGCTGCATGCTCTTAGCACTCTTTCAAGAACAATCTACACCCTCCACACTTTTTGGAGGCTTTTCAGAGGTCCCATCACAGACAATTCTTTAACCAGAAAACTAGTTGAATTAAATACAGTGTT
Source organism: Lutra lutra (assembly GCF_902655055.1). NCBI lineage: Eukaryota > Metazoa > Chordata > Mammalia > Carnivora > Mustelidae > Lutra > Lutra lutra. The sequence continues at coordinate 70,831,135 of NC_062282.1, read as the reverse complement.
CTTGCCTGCATGTGACTTGTGGGAAGACGAATTTCCCCATTGCCCTCATTCCCAAAAGAAAATCCACTCTCACCACTAGAATCGAGAAGTCTTTTGCCATTTTGACTTTCATCATGTGGTCAACAATTGACCTTGACATTCATAGCTTTAGGAGACTGTCATAAACATGTTTAAGATCCATAGAAACCTGAAGAAATTATTTTCTTTAAAACTGTTTTTTACTGTTCTTACATATGTTCTATCAAAACCTCTCCAGTTATTGTATTTCCTTTTATTTCCATAGACATGATTTTGCCAGTAATCTGTAATTGAACAAAAACATTATTAAACTAGGAGTACATTATTAGGTTCTTGCTAAACTTTGGAATTCCTAGTTCTTGGTTCTTGCTAAACTTTGGAATTAGTTCTTTTCCTAACATTAAATAGGAAACAAGCCTATCTTCATGTTTTTCATAAGGGGAATTTAAACAAGAACTTTTTTTTTAGTAAGTAAGAACTTTTAAAAATATGAGACATCAGGTAGCTTTATGGAAGGCTGTGCTAATGGAAGGCAACCTTTCCACTTCGGAGATAAACAGGATCAGAAATTGTGCTTTGTAAATATTTACCCTGTATTTACTATTTTTGTGTCCTGTCTGGTTTTAACCAAGCTTTTTCTTAGTAGAATCTGCCTGAAAATTCTAGACATAGTTACTTGTGAGAAGTAATTCTGGTTAGTTCATACTCTTTGTCATATTTTTCTTTATGACAAGTTTTGCTTACTTTGAACAATATTTTATTACCAGCTTGTTCTGATTAAGGTAATTTTTCTCCTGCGTTGTGTCTTGCAATGACTTCAGTGTTTATGCTGTATAGTAGACTCTCTGTGTTTTAAAAAATATGTTACTAGATTTCAGTTTTTCCAATATTGTCAAAATGTTTGAATTTTTTATAGTGAAATGTTCTATAATAGAAACCAGCCTAATTGTGATTAACTGGAAAGAATTAATTGACCATGACAGGGTTTTTGCATCTCTCCCTCCAGTTGGCAGTATCCTATCTGATCTCAGCATCCTGCTGCGCCTCTCAGGGCCTTCCTCATCCCCTCCCCGTGAGTCCAGCACCAAGATCAGTGGCCAGAACTGCCCCGGAATAGGTGGGGTTTACTTGCAAAAGAAAATCCTTCAGATTACCAGGAGCACAGCCAAAAGAACAGACAGGACCGAGAAGGCCACTGAGGAGAATAGAGACAGGACAAGTTGTGAGAACGCAGCCAAAAAAAGAATGACATCCCCGTTTAGAAGATTTAGGGAAAGAACTCTTTCAAGGGAGAGACTAGCCAACAACAAAAAAGAGGACGCAGATCACCATCAAGCTACAGAAAGCTGTGAGAAAGTGAAGGATGTTAGAAGCAACATCAAAGATGAGAAAGGGAGTGACATCTTCAATTCAAATAGCGGAGGCAACCGTAACACTTTAAACTGCTTCTATACGCGATTCAAGTCTAAAAGGAGAAAGACAATCTGACGGAGTTCCTCACTTAATTTTAGTGTTAAACTTGTTTTCATTTATTAATGTAAATGTAGCTTAAATTATTTATCAAACAAAGTTTAGGCAGAACAATTTAGTGTAAAATACGATTTATAGGCATTTCATAGTGTTAAAGGTACTCTAGCCACAAAGTCATATTTATTTAAAGTGCCTTATTTGTACATGTTATTTTACTAATGTGAGTAAAATTTATACTCTTGTTTTCTGTAGTTGGCTTTATTTCCTGCTGATAGCAACTGGGTCTGTGAATGAAATAAGTAGAGGTACTTTTTAGAAATCAGTATTTATTTTTGCATTAGAACCCCTAGTAATGATCTTATCACCACCTTTGCTTCAGAGAATTTTATTGCTCTTATTACTGCAACTACTTTAAAAGCTAAAGGAAAAAGGCAAGAAATTTTATCTTGTCCACATACACTTTTTTTTTTTAAGATTTTATTTATTTATTTGACAGAGAGAGATCACAAGTAGGCAGAGAGGCAGGTAGGGGAGAAGGCTTCCCGCCAAGCAGAGAGCCTGATGTGGGGCTCAATTCCAGGACCCTGAGATCACGACCTGAGCCAAAGGCAGTGGCTTAACCCACTGAGCCACCCAGACGCCCCCACATACACTTTTTATTTCATTTGTTTTTCATATAAATCTCTGATCAAGACAGGAAAAGGAGATCTGACATAGCAAGTGAAAAATCATTTGGAAACTTGTTGAAAATACAGTTACTGTGTCCTACTACAAACCTCATAAATTCGAATTGCCTGAAAGGGCCCAAGAATATGTATATTAATAACCTTTCCAGGTAATTCCTAGAATTGATTGTATATGAGAAACACTCATCTAACAGACAGAGGGATGTAATTCTAAAACAGTAAAGCAAGTGACTCCTCCAGGATAAAAGAGCAATGGTTTTTTTCTTTCGAGAAAGGATTTTTGTATTTTATTTGGATGGGGTTTTGGGGGGGGGGGTTGTTTTAAATTTACCAAATCCATTTTCTTGGTTCTCTTGAAAATTGACCAGTCACTTCCTAAAAAGCACTGAGAAGTGACAATGTTGAGAAGATCAAAAGCCTTGTTTATCTCAACTTGTCCTGTACCTGGTGGCCCTCTAAGCCACAGGGAAGTCACCCGTATTCTGGGTCTTCATTTTTCTCTCTGAAATAGTTACTGAAACTACTTAATATGGTTAGTGTTCAACAAGTTTTTTCTTTAATGACTTGAGTTATATGTGTATATAAAGCCTATATATAGTTTTTCTTAATGAGATTTGTCAGGATTGTCCTTAAAGGTCATGTACCTTTTGAACCTCATTTTTCCAGTAAAAAGGAAAATAATTACTTGCTTCTTTGAGACCTACTCCTTGTTGGGATTACTATGACATTTCCTTTTATTTCTAAATAAGTTTGTTTACTTTTCTAACAGTTACCAAAATAGACATTATGTACCTTTGACTGTCATGCTAACAGATTCATTTTGAGATGCTTCTGCCTCATTCCATCTCTACCCATTTATTCCAGAGAATGGAAGGGAAAATCTCTCTTGCTGAATCTGCTGTGCAGTAAACCATAGAACAATTTAAAATAGGCAGATGCTGTTATTTTTGTAACACATTTTTATAAATGTGTCAGTTCTGCTGTTTAATGCAATATTCTGTAAACCTAGTGAAGAAAAAGGAAACCGGGTATAAGATGAAATTCATAGCTAACACAATTGATTTAAAAATATGAAAAAAATTGCTTTGAACTTGGGGTAAGACTCCTTAGTTGACATAAGCAGAATATCTGGGGTAAGTATATGGAGTTTGAAAAGCAAAAATGTAACTCTCTTTTTTGAGTCTTGATTCCCCTCACCCACCCTTAAGGTGGTATTCTAGACCCGCAAATCAGGCCATGAAATACTTATGTTAATCAAAGAAGGGGGCACAGGGCTAAAAAGAAGTGGAGAAACTCAAGATGTCTGCTTTTTACTATTTTGAAATATATCTAATACCTTCTTATTTTATTAAATGCTTGTAGCTATGTGAGAGCCCAGGGCAGATACACATTTGGACTAGTTTCCTCAGTAATACTGGATTTCGACTTCGTATTTCTTGAATTTGGAGTCAGGTTGGTACAGTGTAGGTAGGTAGATGAGTGGATATGTAGGGGAATGTGTGTAAGAAATTAGCATCATTACATCTACAGAGATGGAAACTGAGATTGCTTACTCTGTCTTTTGTTGTTCTTGTTTTTCTTCAACTTCTCCCTGACCACATACCCCCTCCCTGTTTCCTTGTTTTGTAGTTTAATCACTTGTTTTCTCTCATTTAGGTTATACACTTACACCGTCAGCTAAATCTGACAACTTGTCTGACTCCAGCCATAGTGAAATTTCTTCACGATCCAGCATCGTGAGCAATTGTTCTGTTGACTCCATGTCTACAGCTCTGCAGGATGAACGATGTTCTTCACAGCCTGTGGCAGTCCCTGAATCCACTGGGCCTTTGGAAAAGACAGAACACTCCTCAGGGATAGGAGATCATACTCAGCTTGGCCCTGGGTAAATATAGCTGCCCATGTTCATACCACAAAACCTAAACCAAGTGGAAATTGCAAGCAGTGCTCCCCAACTTGCCCTTAGATGATACCCCTGTACCTGTGGGGTGGTTGCAAGGGGATCCATAAAATGAGGGTCAAGCATGTATATTCTATCTCGAATATGCAAATAAGTACTATTTTGAAAGATGAATGGGTACTCATTTTTAAGTGTGTACTGAATTTAACTCTCTGTCATGTATGTTTCAATTAGTAAGAGCTCACAGTGAATCTGCTATGGGTAGGGGGATGTGGTTCTTGTATTGTGGCTATTAAGTTAGAGAATCCTCAGACTGACTGTGTAATGGGTGGTGGTCCCAGTGCTGTATCCATTATAGATAGGATTAGGTTGGGTGGGGAGGGTACAGTCAGTCCTTGATCTGAAAGTATCATTTAGGGAGTAAGAATTACCCACTAGCAGAAGTCCAGAAAGTTTTTTTGTTTTTTGTTTTTCTTAAACTTAGCTGTAAATTTCTATTTAGAATCAGGCAGTATGGAAATCTTGGAGAAAATTCTGAGAAAGTTGATTGTAAACTGATTGTTAAATCTGGTATTTTTTATTATGAAAAAAATCAGAGTGAAGTGTTACCATATTTGTAAAGGTTTTAAACTATGATTTTCTAGACCAAGGGTCAGCCAACATCTCTGTAGAAGTTGAATACTAACTAATATCAAGACTTTGTAGGTCATGAATTCTGTGTTGTGACTGCTCAGCCCTGCCATTTTTGCTCTGAAATAGCCTAGACAATGCCGTTTGTAAGTAAGTGGGGATGCTGTGTCCCGATAAAATTTTATTTACAAAAATAGGCCAAATCTAAGGATCAGATGTGGCCTTGGGCTGTAGTTTGCCCACACCTGCTCTGTACTGTGAATGAAGGGTTCACAAGCTTTTTTTGTTGGGGAGGGACGCAGCTAGCAGGAGACAAGGAGGGTAAAGGGCCTGATCGTAAACATTTCAGGCTTTGCAGACTCCAGTTTTCTCTCTCTCAAATTCTTTGGAATGTTTTTGTTTTGTATAAACTCCTTTTAAAAAAAAAAAAAAAAAAAAAGATTTTACTTATTTGAGAGAGAGAGACAGTGAGAAGAGAGCATGAGAGAGGAGAAGGTCAGAGAGAGAGGCAGATTCCCTGTGGAGGTAGAAGCCCCTTGCAGACTCTATCCCGGGACTCCGGGATCATGACCTAAGCCGAAGGTAGCCACCCAACCAACTGAGCCACCCAGGCACCCATGTTTAAACTCTTTAAAATGTAAAATACCATGCTTTGCTCCAGACAATACATGCCCTTGCTCCAAAACATGCCATTGGCTGAATTTGGCTCCTGAGCCCTAATCTGGGGACACGTGCTGTAAATAATAGTATACATTTTACAGTTCTTGGTTGGAGAAGTTACTCTGTACTTGGCACTGTATTAGGCTAACCTCAAAGTTAACATTGAAAAACCAAACATGGTTGAGAACATATAGTTGAGAATTCTTTATTCTGTATCCATGTAGAGAGTCTAGCATTATGTTGACCAAGAATGAAAATGTATACTTAATGTTACTCATTTCAAACCTCATTTTTCATTTTCATTTAAAATCAATTCAAGAAAAATTTCTGAGGTAACTTTGCTAATAAGTATTTGAGTTTCTCCCAAGTATGTTTCTGGGTAAGTATGAATACTAATGGGTATAGAGATTAAGTGATGATTGATTACAGTGTCATTTTTTTTTTTCACAAGATTATTTTGGCATTGAACACTTATGATGCATGTTCGGTAGTCTTTTGTAGGCAGTAATACTTGGATTGGACAGAAGAAGTTTTTTCCAGTAAGCCAGTAAATTAATGGTGTATCCCCGATTTTTTAGGTGGGCGCTGTCAAAACCATCTCTTGTCAAGAGTTTAGCTGTCTCCTCTTCTATGAGTAATGAAGAGATTTCCCATGAGCACGTCATTTTAGAAGCAGCAGATAGTGGTCGTGGAAGTTGGACTTCCTGTTCAAGCAGTTCCCATGACAACTTCCAAAGCCTTCCAAACCCAAAAGGCTGGGATTTTTTAAACGCTTATCGACATACCCATTTGGATGGCCCCATTGCTGAAGTTGAACTACCTGACTGTGAGCCCTATTCCTGCCCTAAAGGCTGCTCTAGAACTTGTGGTCAGTGTAAAAGAAACCTAGAGACTAATCAGATGAGACAGAGTTGGGCCTCCTCCAGTTCTCTGTCTGATACATATGAACCAAACTATGGAACAGTTAAACGGAGAGTGTTGGAGAGCATCGCACCTGAGTCCTCTGAAGGCTTGGACCCCAAGGATGGCACTGATCCAGTTTATAAAACTGTTACTTCAAGTACAGAAAAGGGCCTGATTGGTAAGTTCTGTATTCTTTGTCATCTGTGGCATTTAGAGATTAAGTGGCAAAAAGTGGCATTGGGATATCTTGGCCCAAAATTTTACCCCTGGAAATACTACTTCTCACTCCAGGCTCTCTTCCTGCCTTCTATAAACAAATTATTTTCAAAAAGTTGACAATTTCTCAAGGGTTTTGGGGCAGGTATTCAAGTCTATTAAAATCAGAGGGCTGATATGAAGGTAATTAATTAAGCTGGCAGTTTCATTTGTGTTTTGTTTTTGAGATTTGTGGTTTCATTGAGGAAAGATTGTATTACTGTGCAACCCTGACAAAGGGATTATTCTCTTTGTCACCTTATACATTGTTTGGACCACAATTGATGTAATACATGGTAGAAACTTTAAATCTGATATTATTCTTTAAGTAATAAAAGTGGGGAAAATTGTGATAAGGAAGTCGAAAATACTTTTCGATTACCCTCCTGGCACACATCATGGCTAGGCCAGCTCCTGTTGTGGGTTCCATTCTGACCACACCGCTTTTTTGTTGTATGTGTTCATTTAGTATTTAGCCATCAAATACATTTTTTCATTTATTCATTGAATTATGTAAATATTTAGATATAATAGCCCCTGCTTTTCTATTTATATGGAATAACTATACTTTGAATCAGCTGTGTAACATATTAATGAAATTAGTTTAAATTACTAAAAATGTGAAAGATGTGCTGATGTTTATAGCACATGTGTAGTACATTTTTACTTGTCAGATTGCATTATAGATTGGGGTTTTTAGCGTGTTGATTTTTTTCCAAGCATTTTCTGTTAAATTTTTCTGGGTAACTGCTATATGGATAGCTAAACATGATTGTACAAGGATATAAAATGAATCTCCTGTCCATTTAGGAAACTAGATTTTTAAAAATCTTTTATTGCATTTCTAGATAACTCTGGGCTTAAATTCTTCATTCTTGTCTTACTGGTTTTGCTGACTTCACCCCTTCCCTCCCTGCCCCATCCTCTTGGGTGGGAATGGAAATCCTTGAAGAACTTGATACTACATGCAGATTTTGCTGTTACAGTTGTAGAAATTTTATTATGAACAAACCTGATTGTCTCTAAAAGAGCAGTTAATGTTAGAATTATCAATGGTCTTTCTTAATTTATTCTGCCTACATGTAGGTAGTGTTTGTGTTTAAAAGTTACATCAGCAAGGCCGTCAGAGTGGTTTGTCCCTTAGGTCCTGTGAATTGGTCTTAATAAAATGGAACTTCCTCTTTCTTTAACCTATTTCTGAAGTTTTTTGAAACTTTGCCTTTGTCCCATGGTCTGCAAACTTAGGGAAAAGGTTTTTAAGTTACATTTTTTTAAAGTCACAGTTATTTTGAATGTGCACTGAAAATCACAGAAACTTAAGATGGATTTCCTAAAATTATGGCTTTTTTTTCTTTTTTTTTTTTCCCCCCCACTTAGTCACAAATCAGAAGTTAGCAGTAAGATCCTTGAAGGAATTAGGTCCTCTGTACCTGGGAAGTTTAAGTTGTTGATACACCAGGACTGACAGGTTGTCTCCACAGGAGTACTGTAAAACGGTGGTTCATGTCTCAGGACAGGGTGGGCAGCCCTGAAATAGAGGGTCCAGACGTCATTTCTGCAAAAATCCTCCCTGTCAGCAGAGCATAGGTGTTCAGGTTAAACTGCTGAATGGTTCTGACTGTGTCATCCCCAGGGCTGGTGTCCCTGAAGAGCCAGGCAGCTGTCTCTGAATTTGGGGCGGGGGTGGGGGTGCTCCACTGAAGAGAAGGGCTTGTCACCACATCACTTCTTTCAACTCTCTGTCACTCTGGTTTTGTTTATAAGACCTAATGTGATCTATGTGTTTGAAAACAGGTTTAAATATTAAGTTTTAATCATTATGTTTTTAATCTGCTCTCTCTATATTCAAATATATTCATTTAGTCTATTTTTGAGTTCTGTTTTGTCACTGTAATAAGTTTCAGTATTTTTTTTTCCTTTTATTTCTTAGATTTTTCATTAACGTTTCCATTGCTTGTTTTTCATGCCAGTGTACTGTGTCACCTCACCCAAGAAGGAGGATAGGTATAGGGAGCCACCTCCCACTCCTCCAGGATACATGGGGATTTCTTTAGCGGACCTAAAGGAAGGACCCTGCCTACACCTAAAACCTCCAGATTATAGTGTGGCAGTGCAGAGGTCAAAGATGATGCATGACAGCCTCTCTAGACTGCCACCAGCCTCTCTCGGTAGCAGCCCCGTGGCCTGTGTTCCGTCGAAGATTGTAACTCAGCCTCAGAGGCAGATTTTGCAGCCGTCCCATCCTAAGCTAGCAGATGTGACTGATGCAGATAGCGAAGCAGATGGTATGTTGACAGACTACCTTAATGGGTCTCAAATAAATTGCTGAATACGTGAATTGATCTTTACTCTGTTATTTCATATAGTCATTAATGTTTACTTCTAACTGCTGTAGCAATCTCTGTTTAAAAAAAAGAAAGAAAGAAAGAAATCCCTCAATGTGGTGGTGTATTTTTTGAATGGAGTAATCTGCATGTTTCTGTGTGCCCAGTACCCTTCTTCCTGCTCAGATAGGGTCTTCTTAAATCTGACCAGAAGTGGCTCAGTCTGATACGATCATTTTGAGAGGAGGCACTTGACCTTAGTAGGGCTGCATCTCACATTAATGCATGAAAACTGGAAAGTGCCTCATTACCTGAAGTTGTGCTGTTGGTGTAGTTCCTCTTAACAGCAGAACTCTTGACTGACTGTAGCTGGGGCAGCATCTTGCAAAATGATCTGCTTTATTAAAATAAATGAAATTTTATCCCTTCAAGAAGTAGAGTAATAAAGTGATGAAGCAGTTAGGGCAGTGCTGTCTGTCAGCCCACAGTGCGAGCAGCACTCATGTCATTGTAATAAAATCTGGGCCTTGATGGGATATTTGAGAGGATTTCTTGGTTGAAAGTGACTAGTTCTCTAAACAGGTGGCTAGATTGTATGTTGATCGTCATTACTATGCCTCATCTACCACTTAATGGTGTCTTTTATTTTCAGAAAATGAACAGGTCTCAGCAGTGTAGCCTTTGGAGGACCCATTGGAAGTGTACCAGAAGCCGTCGAGGAAGGAGTGGGCAGAACCACCTCATGATTCCGCAGGCCATTGTTGCCAACGAACAGCTTGCTGCTGCTGCTAACCCAGAGGTCTCGTTCCCTGTACTCTGAGCGATGACCTAGCTCTGAATCATGCTTCCTTTTATTGAATCCTTGCAGATGCAGTTTCCTCAGCTACGGATGTTGTGCCTGGAAACCAGTTTTTACTTTGCATACCAGACCTGCCTTGGGACCACAGTTACTAGAACAGATGCAAACTTGGGAGTCCTCCCTATGTATATCAGTATACATTTTTCTTAAACCAAATTATTTTTAAGATAGTAGTTTAGTATTATTTCCAAGCCATAGCTTGGGTTAACGGACAAATTTAAAATGTCTGCCATTACCAAGGATATTCTTGTGCATTTGAAAAGTAACTTATTATTTGAAGTTTTGTGGTTTTCTTCGTTTTGGGGAGCTGTCATTAGCAGATGTTTAGGTTTGAGGTCATAAAACTGTCTGGTCTGATCAAACTGAAGTCATCTTTACCGGATGATATGCTTAATCTAGACAGATGAACTTGATCTGTAACTCCAGTGCAATGTAGGGTCTCCATTTGAGTGGGATAGGAAGCCCTTTGTGGTTGAGGTGTTTGGAAGATACTGCCCTCGGCTGATTTAGAAGGCCAGCTGAAGCTGCCACAGGGTTTCTTCTCAGTCCTTTGGGACAGGGAGGCTCTGACTGGGGGGGTAGCCACCCTCATCTCCAAAGAATGAAATTTTTTCTCAAAAGAAAATGTATACCAATCCCTTCTGAAGTGAAAGTTATGCTGTATCTAACTAAAAGTATAAATCCATTAAGTAGAGAATGGGTTCAGTAGAGTTCTACAAAATCCAAAACAAAAATTTTTGACTGCTCAAATGTGGAGTTCTTTCCAAAGGAAATGTAATCATTGGTCTGTAACCATGGAGATGAATTCAGCTGCGTATATGTTCTGCAGCCGCCCCTGCACCCCATCTCAGCGTGAGGCTGTGTTCAACCCTGACCAATGCTGCAGCCCCCAGCTGCCGGCAAGAAAGTTCATGAGCACACCGAGGTGATAAGTGGTTGAAAATTTTAGGGGGGACGAAGGAGCTAGAATTGTGGGAATGATTCTCTTACTGTACTCAGTTTAGCCCTTGAGAGGAAAGAGATACATATTTTTAATAGCCTATTGGGCATGGCGCTCCTAAGTATTAAAATTTCAGTGACTATTTACTGGATGATCTAGACTTTCCACATTTTTACTAATTAAATACAGTGTTTTCTATATCTTGAGTTTAAATTTTATCATTTGTTTTTTAATGTAAATGTGAGAGCTTAATAAACTTCTGTTATGACTACCAAAAAAAGAAAAAACAAGAAAAAGGAAAAAAAGCCAAAGCCATTTGTGTGCACTACCCAGATTAACATGGAGCCAAAATGGGTTTACTTCTGAGTAGTCGTCCATATGTGAATTTATAGGATTTAGCTCGTTTGTGATTTCCTTAAGAGTTCTCATTTTTCCCTAGCTATCTCTTCCCTCTCTCATTTTCTCGCAGTCCCCTTCAGTTTTTGTTTGTTTGTTTGTTTTTTTAAATAGTAGGCTCCACGCCTGCATGGGGCTTGAACTTGTGACCCTGGGATAAAGAGTCACGTGCTCTACCGACTGAGCCAGCTAGGGGCACACCCTACCCCCCCCATCCCCTTCATTTTTGAAATCATAATTCATTTCCCAAGTGGTCAATGGGAGTAGTCTATGTTTTCCTTCAAAATGACTGTCTCTTCATTTTAGGAAAAATAGCCTATCTGAAAAATTCCTTTGGGCACGAAAACCCCATGAATTTGAAACTTTATTAAAGCCTTAAAAATCCACCTGCCAAGTATGTTAGAAAGAGGCTAATTGACTCTGTAGCTTTCTTGTTCCATTGACATGGAAAGTGGCCTGGATCAAAAATCCTGGTTTGAAAGTCATACTGTCGTGATTTAACCTAAGAACACTGGTCCTCTGATCACAGAAAATGTCCCTTCATTGATTTACGTAATAGTGTTTTCATGTCCAGGGTAAAACAAAAGAAAACGAAACATACTTCTGTTATAGTTCTCTTTGTGTCAAGTTTGGTTATATATTCTTATTATTTTATATCCATTACCCCCCCCTCCAAAATGTGCTGTTTGCACATTATCTGTTTGCAGGTGTTTGAAATCAATCGGGAGCCTTACCTGTCTTCATCCTTAATGGTGTTGAGAATATCTTGCACAGAGAGAGGCTGTAATTTTGACTGCACCTTGTGGCTGCCTTTGTTTTCATCTAGCTCCACCTGTGAGTGTTGGGGTCAGCCGATCACAGTGATCAGGAACTAAAGCCAAATGCATTGTATTTTGATCTGCGTGTATCCCCTAAAAACTCATGGCGTTGTGATTTTTATATTTTAATTCTAATTTAGGATACATTTCTGCCTTCTCTTAGTTACATGACTAGAACAAGGGAAGCCTTAACCTGTATTTGCTCCAATTCTAAAGCCCCATTTTTGTTTTTGTTTTTATTTTATAAATTTTTAACTTTAATGAAGACAAAAGTGCCCTCACCTCCCCTCAGCTCCAAATCTGTCAGGACTTCCTGAAGCAGTAAATCCATGGGGCAAAGTTTTGCCAATTAAGTTTCAACAGAACCATTTGTTCAGAATGAAGATTTGGTCAATTAGTAAATCTGCTATATAACTTCCCTAAAGATTTATTTTAAGTAGTAGATTCTTCCTCCAAATGATTACTTTGAATCTGATCTTTGGAGAGGATAATAAGGCTTATTAACTGGTTTCTCGTGAGGGTGTAAGTCATACTGTGGTCATTGGTATAACCTGAGCATCTCCCAGGCTGGAAGTGTGGCAGTAATCATGAGGATTTACGAGAACAAACCTAGTTTTTATGAAGTGTTCTCTTCCCTATGAAAAGAGAGGAGAAAGAATTTCCTTGTATATTTAAAACAATGATAATGATTGTTATACTGATACATTTTGTTTCTAAAAAATGTGATATTAAAGTAGATGTGTCCCTTTAGCATTACCTTAAAGGCTAGAACAGAGGGATGAATCTTCAAAAGTGTCACAGTACATTTTCAAATTTAAACTTGAACCCCAGTTCATCTTTAGCTTTTGTTGTGCTTTTTTAAGGCTTCTTTATTTTTGATACACAGAATGCAGTTGTACTTGATCTTTTAAAATGAAACGTGAGCTCATCAGAAAAAGATAAAACTGCACAGTTCTAATAATTAAATGCAATTATACTGCACAATTCAGTGATTGTAAAGTATCCTGTAACGAGCAATGTTTGTCTCCTATTTTTTGATACCTCTTAAACTTATGTCTTTTAGAAAGACAGTGCCTCTGTATGCTTTTTGTATTTTTACTGAGTGTAAATATTTGTTATATTTTTGGTTAAGAGAATGTAAAAGTCCATTTATTATCATATCTACTAATACATTGGTGGAATCAATAAAGAATCTACATTAAACTTCTCTGCTCTTTATTTCATACATAGATAAAATAATGACACCCAGTCACTCAAGGCGGCCATTGTGGGGCTAGCATTGGTGTGAAGGCCTTATATTTTAGGTCTGCAGAGAAATTGGAGTGATCCAATTATTGTTGACTTGGTGGTGTCTAGAAAATACCTATCTCTTTTTTGGGTTTTAAAAAGGGTGTTTGATGAAAAACCAAATAACAGTGGTTAATCCCCATTTGGCTTGTTTCTCTCTTAGAACAGGAAAGCCCAGGGCTAATGGGGTAAGTAAATGGGGCTCTCTGGGACTCAGGGCCTGGCATTTACACCGCTCGACATCACCTGTACATCACAGAAAGGGCAGAGAGGTAAAGGTGCAAAAGTGTGTCCCTTTTTATAGTGAAACAGCAGCTTTCCCAGAAGCTGCACTTGGTATTTCTGCTTTTATCTCACTAGTCAGAAGTGGGTCCCACGACCAGCGGCTGCAAGAAACTTGGGAAGTGAACTCCTTAGCTGAGCCATTGATGGCCCCAAATAAAAGTTGGATTCCTTTCAGTGAAGAAGGAAAGAATGGACATTGAATGGGCACCTGGCTTTGTCTGCCACAGCACTCCTCTTGTGAGGCAGGAAATGCAGCAGTTTGTATCGGGATCAGATCCGAGAACCACCAAAGAAGGAAGAAATTTTGCTCTAGCATTCCTTCCTGAAACTTTCCCAGTCTTCACTCTGTACCTAGGGAATATTATTCCCATGATAATAAGGCTTCTCCCTCCTCCCGCTTAACCCCCTCTCACCACATACACCAGATTGTCCCCAGTCATTCCTTCCCCTACCATCTTTGCACAAGTGTCCCTGGTTCATTCCTTTACTTAGAAACACTACACACAAATATAGTAGGTTGAGTGTTGGCTACCTAAAAACTAGCCCTAATCCCTGGAATTTGTAAATGTTACCCACTGTATTTGAGAGAAGGGTCTTTGCCAATGTAATGAAGCATTTTGAGATGAGATTACATTGGATTATCTGGATGAACCCTATATGCCAAGACAAGAGTCTTTCTGAGGGAGAGAGGAAGGAAGATAAAACAGACCTAGTGAAGGCGATGTGGAGACAGCAGAAAGGTGAAACCACAAGTGAAAGAATGCCAGTGGCCTCCAGGAAGTGGAAGAGAGGAGATTCTTCTCCACACCTTTGGATGACACCCTGATTTGGACTTCTGGTCTGTTTTAAATAGGACACCTGCATCCTGCTGATCTGTTAGGGTAGCCCAGGGAAACCACTACACGTACTCTACTTGTCTGATGTTCGTGACCCAGGGCCAGTAAACTGAAGGATGTGCTAGTCCGCAACATGTGGACCACCTCCTCTCACCCACAGAAGCATCTGATAAACTTGGAGACACGAATTAGCCACTCCAGAGGTATCCCCTGCGGCAGCCGAGTAAGCCTGTCGTTTTTCTGGTGATTACAGAAGGGACACTCCTAACAGTCTTGCCAAACATAATGTTTTCCATTTTTCTTATTTCAGGCATTGTGACGGATATGTACTGGTACCCTACTGTGGTTTTCCTTTTAATTTCACAATGGCTGATAACGTGAGTAAGAATCTTTTTGAATACTTATTGGCCATTTGGCTATCTCTTGGGTGAAGTATCTTTTTAAGTTCTTTTTTAAAATGTATGCTAGAGTATTGAAACAGTTGTTTTATAATGACCTTGTATCTAGCAATCTTAATTCGTTTATTCTAGGTTTCTTTTGGGTTTTTCTAGATACTCCTATCGTGTTGTCATAATGACTTTTATTTATCTTCAGTCATTTTGCGTTTCGTTTCTCACCACCTTGCCCTGGTCATGGTGCTAGTTAGTACTATGTTGAATAGAAGTGGTCGGGGTGAAATAATACCTTTCTTTGTTCCTCATCTAAGGGGGAAAATCTCCCTATTCACCATCGATCATAATGATTGCTATAGGGTTTTTTAAGTGTTCTTTATGAATTTAAAGGTGTTTTATTTAGAATTTGATAAGCAGATGTGTGATTGATCAAATTATCAAATGCTTTTCTTGAATCTGTTGAGATGATAGAATTATTTTTCTTGCATCCGTAAGTGTTGTTAATGATAGATTTCCTAGTGTCAGCCGCTTCCTGCCCCACTCCTCCCCACTTCACCTTCCTCTTTGCTAGAATAAACACCACTTGGTTATGATAGGTAATTTTTACATATTTCTGGATTTATTTTGCAGTATTTCACTTAGATGTTACATCTATGTCCAAGAGAAAGATGGTCTGTAATATCCCTTTCTTGTAATACCCTTGTTAGGTTTTGGTATTGATGTTAAACTGGACTCATGGAAAGAACTAGAAAGTATCCTCTCTGTTTGTTGTCAAAGTTTCTGGAAGATTGAACTCTAGCCACTTGCACCTCTCTGGACTCTCACCTGTCTCTTCGGCTCCAGAACACTGAGGAGCTCCTACCCAGTTTACCCATCCTTGCATCATGGCCTGGAAATTTTCTTCAGGCGGTAAACTGGGGCAGTGGTAAGGTTCAGGTCTTGTTTCTTGTGCTTTCAAAGATTAATGTCCTTCAGTGCTTGATGTCCAGTGTCTTAAATGGCATTGTTTTATATGTTTTGTGTAGTTTTTTAGTCACTAGAGGCATGAGGTTAAAGTGCCAGTTAGTGCCTTTTGAGCAGAAGTGGAAGTCCACGTCTAAAACTTGAAGATAGCTCTCTCAGTAAGTAACAAGCAGACACACACATACCCTTCCCCCACCAAAACAAACAAACAAAAAAAAATCAGTAAGGATATAAAAGACAAGAACAACAGAATTAACAAATTTATTAATCCAATGGACTCCAGAACACTTAATCATTAACTGCAAAGTATATATTATTTCTAGGTGAACATGAGCATTGATCAAAGTTCGCTCTGTTAAGCCATAAACTAACAAATTGCAAAAAGTTGAACTTGTGTAAAGAAGTTTCTCTGTACAGAATAAAACAAGAAATTAGTAACAAGGGCGCCTGGGTGGCTCAGTGGGTTAAGCCGCTGCCTTCGGCTCGGGTCATGATCTCAGGGTCCTGGGATCGAGTCCCGCATCGGGTTCTCTGCTCGGCGGAGATCCTGCTTCCCTCTCTCTCTCTGCCTGCCTCTATATCTACTTGTGATCTCTCTCTGTCAAATAAATAAATAAAATCTTAAAAAAAAAAAAAGAAATTAGTAACAAGAACTATAAAAATTGGAGGTTAAGAAATATATCCCCCACTAACCCAATGGAAAGTTTTTGAAAGGTTTTTTAACTGAATGGAATTGAGTATCAAAACCTTTTGGTTTGAGGTTAAAGCCATACTTACAGGGGATGTTTATAGCCCTAAATACATATATTGAAAAAGTAGAAAGGCTAAAAACGAATTAAACATTCTTCTCAAGAAAACCAGAATAGTAACAGCAAATTAAATTTAAATAAATGGAAGGAAATAATGAAAAATTAGTAACAAGGAATGAAATAAATAAGATGCCCCAAAAAAGAATCAAGAAAACACCAAGTTCTTTAACAAGACTAATAAAATTGCTAATCTCTTGGAATAACCAAGAAAAAAATAGCAAAACTATCATTAGGAGTGATAAAGAATGATTATGATTAATGTCACTGAAGACATGAGACACTTTTAGTAACTAAAATTAGATGAAATAAGTTCACAGAAAAAAAAATACAACTTTGCAAAACTGGAACAAGAAGGAAAATTCAGTGGTCCTACAGCTATTAAAGGAGTGGAACCTCACTTTACAAGCCTTCCCTCAAAACTGAAGGCCTGGATGGCTTTATCAAAAAGTTGTACCAGGGGCAAGTGGGTAGCTTGGTTGGGCTACTGCCTTCGGCTCAGGACATGATCTTGGAGTCCTGGGATGGAATCCCACATCAGGCTTCGTGCTCAGCGGGGAGTCTGTTTCTCCCTCTGACCCTCCCCCTCTCGTGCACGCGCTCTCTCTCTCTCAAAATAAATAAAAATCTTTGCGGGGGGGGGGGGGAGTGGGGGGAGAAGTTGTACCAAATGCTTACAGAAGAAATACTGCTGATCTTAATAAAATCTCCAAAGTGGGAAGGATATTTTTGAATAAGATCCTCGTTAAGACAACTCTAAAGGAAATGGCAGGTTTATTCTAAAATACCATTTAAGAAAAGAGAAGACCACAGAATTGGAAAATACAATGTAATTCATACACCTTTCAAAGGACTGGTATCCAGAATACATAAAGTACTTCCATGTGCACAAAAAAAGAGCATCCAGTAGGAAAACAGGCAAGACTTAAATATTACATAAAAGAGGGGAAGTTGTCTATTAAACATGGAAAGTTGCTTGATCCCATTATGAAAAACTACATAGGTTTAGGATTGATGACGTGGAAGTGTTAGCTCTGCAGTGCTGTGGTGGCAGGTGATCATGGGCAGAAACCTCTTTCCTTTCCAAGAACAATGGGGAGCTGTGGTAAAATACATTGGAGCCGCCAGATGGCGCCACACTACCACGTGTCCCTTGTGGTCTTTGTTTTTAGAAAGATTAGAGCAAGGTAATTTGGGGAGGGGTAAAATTTTATTTATTAGAGTGCTCGAGCAGGGGAGTGGGGAGGAAAGGGGCACAGGGAGAAGTATAGTGAGGGACCTATATTCACTGAGCAAGGACCCTGCCATGGAGCTTGATCCCAGAACCCCAAGATCATGACCTGAGCCGAAGGCAGATGCTTAACCCACCGAACCACCCAGGCACTTATAATTTCTTGGCCATCTTTCCAGATATCTCTGCATTCCGCAGTGAAATTTTTTAAGAGTTCCCCTTCACAGAGATTATGAAATGAAAACATTTCCAACCAGCAAATAAGGAATTTTAGACAGATTATAGTTGAATAAAGTTTGGATGCTCAATAGTAGACAGTGTGATACAGCTATTTCCGTATACATTGTTTGTGCATTTGGACCTAGGATCTGGTATATTTAATGAGTGCTGGTTTTTTCCAGGGCTGCTAAGGGAAATCTTCCAGAAAACACAAATAGTCCAGCTCCGAACAGGAATGAAAAGCAGGTAATAAACACAAGAACCAGTCTGACTTCTGCGGTCTACACTGAGCAGTTGCCTACTCCATAGGCTCCTGGCAGTTGTCCATCTCACTCTGACACCACCTGGGATTTTTGGTGTTTTTATTTTGGTAGATAAGTAATGGTATTTTATTATGGTTTTAGTTCTAATTTCCCTGGTTATTAGTGGGGTTGAACTCCTTTTCATAGTTATGTGGGTCATTTGATTTTTGCTTTCATGAAGTGCCTTTTTGAGTCTTTTCCATTTTTATCAATTTGTAGACATTTTTATGCATTCTGGATATGACTCCTTTGTCACTTACATCTTTGGCAAATAACTTTTCCCACTCGGTGGCATGTGTGGTCGTAATGAAGAAGGGAAGTTCTTAATTTTAAACTAAAGAAATTACTCCTTTCCTTTATGGTTAGTGCTTTCTTTGTCATCTAAGAAGTGTTTTCCTCTTCCACGTTCACGAACATATTTGTGTTATTTTTCAAATACTTCAATGTTGTGCCTTCTAAATGTAGCTCTACAATATATCTAGAATAGTATTTTGTGTATAGTGTAAGGTCTAGTCTCCCACCCATTGATTGTTCCTGGATCACTTGTTGAAAAGATAAGTCCTTTGCTCCCCTGCCCTGTGGTGCCATCTCTGATGTGAGTCATAGTATGTGTGAATTTATTCCGGGGTCTGTATTCTTTATCAGCCTATCCTTCCATTCCTTAATACCACATTGTTTTAAATGCTCTAGCATTACACTAAATACTGATACCTGGTAGAGAAAGGTGGCTGACCCTCTTATTTTTCAAGAATGTATTAGTTGTCCTCATATCATTTGTATTTCCAGATAAATTTAATGACCAGCTTATCAACTTACACACACACACAATCGCAATTTTGAATGGGGTTTTCTTAAAATTATATAATTTGAAGGAAATTAACATTTCTGTAAAATTTAGTCTTCTAGTCTATGAGCCCAGTGTATTTCTTTATTTATTTAGATTTTCTATTGCTTTGGTTTCATTGTTTTGCTTTAAGAGCTTTAATATATTTCATATAAGATTTATGTTTTTAAGTGTCTGATGTGTTTGGGGTTTTCCCCCCATCCCACTTTGAGAGAGAGAGAGAGAGAGATTTGACAATTAAAAATTGTATATATTTGAGTTGTTTGTCTTAGTCCATTTGGGCTGCTGTATCAAAAATACCGTAGTCTGAGTGGCTTATAAAGAGCAGAATTTATTTCTCACAGTGTGAAAGCTGGGAAGTTCTAGGTCAAGGTACCAGCAGACTCAC
This sequence comes from Lutra lutra, assembly GCF_902655055.1. Classification (NCBI taxonomy): domain Eukaryota; kingdom Metazoa; phylum Chordata; class Mammalia; order Carnivora; family Mustelidae; genus Lutra; species Lutra lutra. The sequence goes on along the minus strand of NC_062282.1, from coordinate 70,811,723 downwards.
TATTCTTTGAGGGCCTGCGTCCTGGTTCATGGATGGTGCCTTCCTGCTGTGTCTTCACTGAGAAGGGCTTCTTTTATACAGGCAGTCATCCCACACATCAGGGCTTCACACTCTTCACCTAATTACCTGCCACAGCCCTCACTTGCTAATACCCTCACATTTATGGATTCGGATTTCAACCCATGAACGGGGTGGGGCATAAACCTTCAGTGTATGGTGGCTTACGGGGTACAATATGATGATGTGATGTATGTATACACTGTGAAATGGTTACCATTTCAATGGCAATTAAGCTAGTGAATGTATCCGTTACCTCACAGACTTAAAATTTGCGTGTGGTAAGAACACTTCAAATCACCTACCTTAGCCCACTTCATGTATGCCATCTAGTAATACTGACTGTAGTCAATACACAGTGTACAGAATCACTCCAGAACTTACTTATCCTGCATAAATCTTTGTACCTTTTGAACATCTTCCCACCCTTCCCCTTCAACCCCTGGCAACCACCACCTTCCACATACAAGGGAGATCACATGATAGCGGTCTTATCTGTGTGCGGCTTACTTCACTTAGCATAATGTTCTTCAGGTTTGTCCACGTTGTCAAGAAAGGCTATAGTTCTATTTTCTTCTTTAAGGCTGAATAATAGTGTGTGCATACCACATTTACGTATGGTATGTGGCTGCTGTATCAAAAATACATCAGCAGACTGTTGTCTTCAAATCTTGCCAATTGCAAATAATCGTGCTGTGAATGTGAAGGTGCAGACATGTCTTCAGCCAACAGCCAGCAAGGTGGAGCCAGCTGTTCCTCAGAGAATGAGTTCTACCAAAATCTCAGTGAGTTTGGAAGTGGCTGCTTCCCTCGTGAAGCCTCCAGCTTAGAGCCCAGCCCAGCTGACACTTTGAACTTCCGACTTGTGAGACCGAGTAGACGACCCAGCCAACCTGGGCCCAAACTTCTGACCCACTGAACTTGTGCTGTTTTGAGCCACTGAGTTTGTGATGATTTACAGCAACAGAGAACTAATATATTCTGTATTAGCTATATATTCCCTATGTTCTCTTAAACAGGTTACCAACAATAACCTATCTCATTTTTACTGCTGCTCTGAGGGTGAAGTGAATTAATCCACATGTAATCCTCTGGCAGTGCCCAGCCACCTGGCAAGCTGTAGACTGGATTATTATGATCCCCTGCTCTCTCTCCCTGCCTTTTTCCCCTCCTCACACTTCCGTAGTTCTGTACCTTAATTGTTCCATTTCATCTTCTCTTGCGGAATTTTATTTCTTTACCCAGTAGGGTCTTAGCTGTCCCATACCTCCTTTATCTATGGTCATTTATCTGACAACTGCAACTATTCAAAATATAATCCAGATGCTCCCAAAACTAAAATCAATTCTATGTAGCAAATGCACTGAAGTTCTATTTTTGACTTGTTGGTGAGACTGAGCACTTCCTTGTTTCCTAAGTTAAAACATACTAGGAGTGGAAAACCAGAAGGAGACACACTTGTAGCAAGAAGAATGTGAGGAAGACCCCATGAGAGGGAAGGGGCCTGAACACAAAGGTACAGAAGAGCTTGCCAAGCACGGGAAAATGGGGCAGGCTGTGTTTCAGGGATTCATGGGGGTGTCACTCAGCAGACACAGTGTCAGGGTGGCTAAGACACTCCTCCTCAGTGTATGTACTTGAAGTGTATATTGGGAATACATAGTATTTTTAAAGCTTTATATTTATTGAATAAAATTCAGCTGCAACACAGACAATTTAAAAATGGACAAAGTACCTAAAAGTTCTCCAAAAAAGATACATAAATGGCCAATAAGTGCATTACAAAATGCTCAACATCAATCATGAGGGAAATGCAAATCAAAATCATGACGCCCTATCACCTGACAACCATTAAGATGGCTACTATTTAAAAAAAAAAAAAAAAAGTTTTGGTGACGAGGTGAAGAAATGGGAACACTGTGCCCTGAAGGTTGCTCAAAAAAATAATACCATACAATCCAGCAATCTCACTTGTAGGTTACGTCCCAGGGAACTGAGAGCAGGGTCTCACAGAGGTATCTGTCCAGCCCTGCATTATTCACAGTCAGGAGGTGGGAGAGATGCAAGTGTGGAATGTACATGAAGTGGATGGATTATTCAACCTTTTGAAGGAAGGAAATTCTGACAGCCGCTATGACATGAATGAACTTTGAGAAAAGATATTGGGGTTAATGAAGCCAGTAACGAAAAGATAAATACTGTTTGATCTTGCTGATGTGAGGTACCTAGTAGAGTTCATAGGCGAAGGAAGAAGGGTTTCCAGCGTCTGGGCAGGAGGGAGAAGTGGAGAGCTATAGTTTAATGGGGTAGAGAATTTCCATTTTGCAAGACGAAGTTCTGGAGATCAGTTGTACAATAATGTGGAATTGTACACTTAAAACTGGTTAGGATGGTTGCCTTTGAGTTTGTGTGTTTTACCACAATTTTTCCAAACCAATAAAGATGAACAGATGAAATACTTGTGGTGGGCTGCAGCTGGACAGGGCAAGGAATTAGTAGGCAGTGATAGAGGGTTTCAGCTCCTGTGAGACCAGAAGTATGTTTATGGCAGTTGCACATACTTAATAAACCCATCCTCAAATGATCCGTCTCCCATGTCTCATCCATAAAAATCCCCTAGGACATGAGAGGTCAAGTCGATAGTCAGCACTGAGACTGCAGCAAGGGTAAACATTCACAGGCAAACTTGACCTAGGGTTTTAACTGCAGCTTGTCAAGCACTTCATTTTGCTAAAACTCTAGGGCTTCATCATGCTAAGAAGCAAAGAAGCTTTAAAAGTAGTTACTCTGTCATCACCAAGTTTTGACATTTTTTTAAAAAGATTTTATGTAATTTGTCAGAGCGCACGTGTGAGCAAGCACAAGCAGGGGGAGCGGCAGAGGCAGAGGGAGAAGGAGACCCCCTTCTGAGCAGAAAGCCCGACTTGGGGCTCCATCCCAGGATCCCGGGATCACAACCCGAGCTGAAGGCAGCTGGTTAATGACCGAGCCACCCAGGCGCCCCAATGTTTTTGTCAAAAGTTGTGTAGTTTGTGGTCTTTTTTTGTTTTTTAAAGATTCCATTCATTTGTTAGAGAGAAAGTACAAGCAGGGAGAGTGGAAGGCAGAGGGCAGGCTCCCCGTGGAGCAAGGAGCCCAATTTGGGACTTGATCCCAGGACCCCGAGATCACGACCTGAGCTGAAGGCAGACGCTTAACCTTAGACTAAGCCACCCACGAATTCCCTGTAGTTTGAGGTCTTAAATATACATCTTTAATCCACTTTGATTTTGGTATATTGTGTAAAGATCTGCTATGGTCTGAGTGTGTGCACCCCCACCCCCACACAATATCTTGAAAATGCCCTTTTTGATGGTATTAGTAGGTAGAGCCTTTGGGAAGTGCCCAAGTCAGGAGGGCAGATCCCTCATAAATAGAGTTAGTGCTCTTAGAGACTCCAGAGAGATCTCTTGTGTCCTTTCACCATGTGAGGATACAGCAAGAAGGCGCTGGCTCTAAACTAGGAAGATGGCCACTGTCAGAAGCAACCATGCTGGCACTATAACCTTGAGCTTCCCAGCCTCCAGAACTGTGAGAAAGAAATTTCTGTTGTTTGTAAGCTATCCAGTCTGTGGCATTTTGTTATAGTAGCCCAAACAGACTATAAGATCCAGCCTTATTCTTTTGCATGTTTATATTCAATTTTCCAGCAGCATTTTTTGAAGACTGGCCTAACCTGTTGAGTAGTCTTGGCATCGTTGTTGAATATCCCTGAATAACTCATGGAAGAGTTAATTTTGGAATCTCTGTTCTATTCTACTGGATTATGTGGTTGTATATGCTAGTCCCCCATGGACTTAAAAGTACCACAGTAAGTTTTGAAATCAAGTATGAGACCTCCAGTTTGTCCCTTTTCAAGACTGGCTCTTTAGGGTCTCTTGAGATTCCATATGAATATTAGGATGGGTATTCTTATTTATGAATAAATGCCATTGGGATTTTGATAGATAGCATTGAATCTGTAGATCACCTTGTATAGTACTGACATCTTAACAATATTAAGTCTTACAATCCATAAATACAGGATGCCTTTCCCTCTTCTGTGTCTATAATTTTTCACTAATAGTTTCTGTGTCTATAATTTCTTTCACTAATAGTTTTCAATGCACAAGTCTTTGTCTTGGTTAAATTATTCCTAAGTATTTTATTTGTCTTGATACTATTATAAACAGAATTGTTTTGTTAATTTCCTTTTGGATTGTTAGTATTAGCATATAGAAACATAACTGATTTTTTGGATGGTTAGGATTAGCATATAGAAACATAACTGATTTTTGTGTGTTGATTTTGAATTTGCAGCTTTGCGAAGTTTACCTCACATTTTTTTTCTTTTGTTTAGTGAAATCTTTAGGACTTTCTACATAACAGACCATGCTGTTTGTGATCAGAGCTTATATTACCTCTTCCTTTCTGGTATGGATGCCTTCATTTCCTTTGCTTGCCGTTAACTGCTGTGGCTAGCAATTCCAGTATTTTCTTGAATAGAAGGGTGAAAGTAGGCATTGAAGTCTTGTTCCTGATCTTAGAGAAAGAGCTTTCAGTCTTTCACCACCGAGTATGTTAGCTGTGGACTTTCCGTCTACAGCCTTCATTTTGTTCAATGTTTTCTATTAATAGTTTCTTGAATTTTGTCAGATGCTTTTTTCTGTACTTTGATGATCCTACTGGTTTTTCCTCCATCATTCTGTAAATGTGGTATATTACACTGATTTTCTTATATTGAACCATTCTTGCATTCTAGGAATACATTTCCCCTGGCCATCCTGCATAATCCTTTACAGTGCTACTGAATTCTAGTTGGTATTTTTTGAGAATTTTGTGCATTGCTTTCTTCTTGCTGCCTTTAAGGTTCTCTTTCTTTGACTTTTGATAATTTCATTATATAGTTTACCCTTGAACAATGTGGGGCTTAGGGGTGCTGACCACAACCCCCACCCCATGTAGTCATATATAAGTCACATACAACTTCTGACTCCCTCAAAACTTAACTCCTAATAGCCTTTTGTTGACCAGAAGCCTTACCAACAACAGCCAACTAAAACACATTTTGTATTATATATATTCTATACTGTATTCTTACAATAAAGTAAGCTAGAGAAAAGAAAATGCTATTAAATCACCAGGAAGAGAAAATATATATTTGTCTATGTTCATTTAGCTCACTGAGCATACTTAAGACCCTTGGTAAATTCGTCATCAAGTCAGAGGTCTGCATTTTTTAAAGATTGATTTCTAGAGATTATTTTGTTCTTTGAATGAGCCATGTTTTGTTTTTTCTATGGCTTGTGATCTTTTGTTAAGATTTTGGCATTTGAGAAAGTAGCCACCTCTCCCACTCTTCAGAGACCAGGTTCATGCAGGGGAAGACTTTGACACATCAGCCCAACCGAAAGGCTCATGATCCTCTCAGATCTCTGCTGAGGAAACATCTTGCCTGGGACCACATGTGGGCCTCTGTTTCAGTTCCTCACATACCAACTGCTTTTACATGGTCTCATTTCCATTAAAACTCTCATTCCTGCCCATTCTCAGGAGACTTGAATTTTTCTATTCCTCTGCCTGTGATTTCTTGTCCACAGCCATCCATGGGTCTTCACACCACCTGGAGTTCTAACCCACTACCGCACCGCTGCCTGTAGTCAGCAGCCTCCAGCCTGCCTTCACCCGATACCATCATTTCCAGCACATTCTGAGTCAGGCAAGACAAACCAGTCCCCAGGCAAGTCAGAAAGTTACAAGCAAGTTTCATTCTTCGAGTCCCAAGGGAGAAACAGGATTGGGTTGTTTCCTCACCACTGAGGTGTACTGCACCAGCACAGGGTGGGACAGGGACACCTCAAAATTCCTGACCATTTTGAGTGTGGCCTTTTCCGTTAGGTGTTCACTTGCTTGCTGCAGCTTAACTGATCGCTAGCATTCTCACGCAGCTATTTTGGTCCTCTCGTATTTGGTGTGTCGGGGGGCAAACAACAGCCTGGAGCTTCCTACTCTGCCATCCCACTAAAGATACCTCTCTAATATCTGCTTAAAATGTAACGTTATTTTGTTTTATATTATTAAGAAATTGGTAGTATAAAGAAAATGAAACCCAAATAGGATAGACTGGAAGTACTTAACAAGTAAGTCTCCATGTCCACTTCTAATATTCCATTCCTACTTTTACAGGTCTTTACATTTTGAATTCTTCTGCAGGTCACCTCCTTAATTGTAAATAATTCGGCATAGTTTAATTTCTTCACTCATCAACTTTGAATGCTACAAAGGACTTTATGCAACAAAAAAGGAGACTTGCAATAGACTTCCTTTTCCCTCATTCCAGTTATGGTTTTATTTTTACATGGAAGTTTCTCTGTTGTTTTTTAAGTAAGGTCTGCACCCCACATTGGGCTCAAACTCATGACCCCAAGATCGAGTTGCATGCTTTAGCGATGGAGCCAGCCAGGCACCCCTCTCTTTCGTTAGTTTTAGAATTAAATGTTCTCCTAGTTGTGAGATACAACTGACATAAAACACTGTTGTTTATAGCCATAAAGGGGTAAATACTTGATGCTCTCCCAGCACGTACAGGAGAGATTAGCACTCTGCGCTCTCCCTGTCTTTCCCCGCCACCATCTTCTGAATGTGGTTTCCAGTTTTCTAAACTGTACTTTGTGTTCTGTGAAAGTAGTTGTCTTTTATGGTTTGATCTTAAAAGATCTGAATCCTGTGGTGATGTACCTGTGGGCCCTCAAAGGCAATTATTTGTATCTCTCAAATGACAGTTTTCTTAAATTTCACTCAGAACTTAATTTGCATGGCTGACGCTGTTCTAGGAGCCTGACTTTCATGTGTCATTCACTCAAAATCCTGTCTTCATACAAGTTTTTGGTTTATACTAGAATACCAAGAATTGTCGTTTTCGCTTCCTGACAGTACATTTTTTCTCACCATATTACTGAGATCATCTCCGTTCCGTACCATGGTCTCAGCACAGTGATGTTTAAAATGCAGCTCTTCTCCAGTATGCCCGGCTCTTTGTCCAGACCATGTCTCCATTTCTGACCTGACAGAATTTGTTTGGCTTCATGTCTGCACCCCAACACTAGAATGAAAGCTCCTAGAGGGTAAAGGAATTTGGTTTGCTCACTGCTGTAGCCCCAGTGCATAAACAGCGCGTTGGGCACATAAGGTGCAAAAAAAGATCAGTGGATGCACCAATCTTGCAGCTCGTAAATGGCATCTATTTAATGATGCTTCTTGGGACCAGTTTTCCTAAAATCTTCCTGATGTCTGTTCTTCTTTGGATAGATTGCTGTTTAGGTCAGCCTCAGATGTCAAAGTCCTGAGATACCTTTAAATCATAGTACTTAGTGTGTTCCGCTGGTCCTTGCGGAGCATACTTTCCCGGGTGTATTTTCAGAAAGGGGTGTGGCATAGTTTCTGACTGCTTGCCTGTTCATCTTTGTTTTACCATCTCACCTCCTTGAGAGTTTGGTCTAGATAGAATATACTCGTTCAAAATAATTTTCTCTCACCAGTATGTGTAAAGTAGTACTCCTTTATATTCTAGAGCTCACTGGTGCTACTCAGAAATCTGATAATCCTCACAAGAAATAAGCAGAGAAATAATTTCCCAGAGCTGGATACACATCTTCCAAACAAAAGGTTTATTGAACAAACTGTGAAGTGGGAAAGTATAAATGATAAAGTTTTTTTAAAATTTCAACACACAAAGCAGGCAAAGAGCATTTCTTTTTGATAGTCCCTCTCCTTCAGAGCATTTTCCTTGCTCAGCAGAGGCTGAATCACTGGAATCTTCCATTTCCTTTAAGTTCTCATCCCTCAGATGACCTTACAGGCTGGTTTTTTTTCTGAAATGTCTACCTGTCATGTTAGTGTCCTAGGGGAGGATCAGTTGTTTCTGTTTCTCAGTTGCAGTTGAACCTGACCCTGAGAGGCTCCTGGCCTGCAGCCTTGGCTCCACGATGCACACGCTCCACGCTGGAGGTGGCCACATCTCACGAGGGGCAGTTGTAGTCACTCACCTCCTATAGCTGCGTGCTATGGTCTGAATGCCTCGCCCCCCCAATAGTTCATGGTGAAATCCTAACCCCTGCAGGTAGGTGACGTGTCATGAGCGTGTCACTTGTGAAGAGATGCCGTATGAGATTCCTAGCCCCTTCAGCACATGAAGATCTGAGGAGTCTGCATCCTGGAGGAGCCCCCCTCACAGGACCACGCTGGCTCCCTGATCATGGACTTCCAGCCTCCAGAACTGTAAGAAGTCAACTCCTCTTGTTTATAAGCTGTCTGGTCTGGGGTATTTTGTCCAAAGAGCCCCCACAAAGCTACTATCCAAGCAGCAAAAATTAGATATAAGCAAAACCAGAAATGAAAATGTTAATTTTCATGAAAATGAAAATGTTAATGTGACAAAATAGACGTTATTGAAAACTTGAGAATTGGAATTTGGACTCTGAGTGCTTATGCTCAAAGCAACGACGATTCTTAACCTCTTGTCTGCACGGTTCTGAACAGTGAAACAGTGATGTTTCCAGACACCCAGAAACCTCAACTAAAATGTCTGTGGACAGTGCCTGAGTATGCTGCTGCACAGAATCGGGATCTAATGTAAAGAATCAGCTCAAATATTTGAAAGGCCCAGATGGTATAAAGGAGGCATGTGTTGAGGCAGCTGAAATTAATAAATGAAGAAAAAGGTGATCAGGTGAAGCTCTGAGGAATTTTAAATAATAATCTTTCTTGCTGATCCTTGAACAGACCAAAACCCAAAATAAAAACCCTTGCTTGGGAGTCCTTTCTGGGCCCCCAGAGCAGGCTATCATGCATTCACTGATCTAAAGCTTCCACACAATTGAGTTGTAAAGGATCCAGTGGAGTGTGGGTTAGAGTTGGCCAGTGTCTTCGCTCTGCGGCTCCCATCACCTGGCCTTCAGCAACAGGAGCACACCGTTTCCCACTGCTTGTGAGGCTCCGGATCAAACATCTGGCTCTCCTTATTCTGATACTAGCTTCCTTCCTTTGGGCGTCAAAGGGCAGACAGAAATTGTTAAGATGATGAGACTGGAGGATGAAAGTTGGGGTTACACGCAGCCCAGAGGCTGTAGCTACCTGGCGGAAAGCATCAAAAACATTAAAAAAATGAAAAGTGAATGTGCTAAAAATATAAAGTCTGAGCAACATGAGTTGCTTACTGGTTTAAGTTTTATTAGCCCGTGAGGAATGGAGACAATAAACCTAAGGTTTATTTCCTTTGCTTTCTTTGTAGTGTCCTCAAAGCGTATTTCAAGCAGAGGGTAAATCATTTCCTGTCAGTTTTGAAGATTTTTGCATTTCCACAAGTTTTAGCAAATTCCCTGCTATGTCTCTAAAGCACAAAAAGTAGGATAGATCTATAAAAACAGTTTATCTTATGAACCCTTGTGCATTTTATTCATGTCCTTTGAAAATGTACTCAAAATAGACTCCTGATAAACCACTATCAGTTTCTTCAGATACTTTAATCAGGATGCTTTATTCTATTTTATCAGCTGTGGAAAGAATTTCACCTTAACCAAATTACTTCAGTCTTTGGCCATGAAATGACAAATGTTATGAAAATTTTTTGAAATGTTAATATTTTTCCCATTGATTTTTCTACTTTAGAACCAACCTTACTTGGCCCATCTCCTAATACAGCCAAACCTACGGCCCAATGCACAAGGTTCCACGCAGTGAGGAGTTTCTAACTGGATGTACTTGGTGAATATATCCATATTCTTTGTCCTAAGCCAGGGATTCTCAGCTGTGGCACTATGACATTTGGGGCTGGGAGGGTGCTGTTCTCTGCACCACAGATGGTTAGCAGCCCCTCCTGCTGCCTACTCCCTCCCACCAGACAGCCCCCATGCCTCAAGCTGTGACAACCCAAACTGCCTCTAGACACTGGAAGTTTTTCCTGAGGAGCAAACTGCCAGCTACCTCCAAACTTGCTGTCATGTTGGAAATGGTCCATACCTGCCCAATATGGTAGCTACCAGCTTTTAAAAAGGGATGATTTTGCAGGACATTAATCTTAACTGAAACTATAAGAATGCTAAAAATACCCTGTGAGTGAATTCTAGTTGGCCTGAACTAAGAAAGGAAAAACCAAACCAGGATGGAAAGAAAACATTTATTGAATCAAAATCAATACTTTCTTTTAATATCTACAAGCCAACACTGAATGAACACAATGTACAAAAAAAGTATGCTTATATTATAAAAATATGTCAATTTTATCTTCTGGGTGCTGAGCAGAAGTCATTTTAAACAAAATCAAGGCAAACTTACTTGCTCTCTATAATGAAACTGCTATAATTTAATAACAAAAGTGAAAGCTAATATATACTCACAAAATATCTTTAAAGGCGATAATGCTGCATTGGATTTCTTATTGGCACCAACTTCTGCCTACATCATGGGAAAGCACCTCTTGTAGCGAATGCAGATCACTGACAGAATCCATGGCATTGGTTAAACCTTCATTCAGTTTCCTGTGCACTGAATGTTAGCATGTATTTCAGCAAAGTACTAACAGTCAATCCTATTACTTTAGATTCAATTTTAAAATGAGACGCATGGCCCAAGATTTACAATCCCACGGATGATATGGGGAACTTGCCACCCTTCACTATCTTCAAGCCTCCCTAAAAAATCTGTGTTTAGGATTACTGTGTTAAAATTTTTTGTCATTTCTTCTTGAATTTATTGGCACCTTCCCTCGGCATATGGTCTTGCACACGGGGTGGCTACTGCAGGTCAGTTACACACTCAAGAGCATAGCCTTGGGGTCACCACGGAGATATGCTCCGGAACTCAGTGAAGTATTTGGTCCACACAGAAGATCTTGATTAGAAAAAAGAGGAGTAAAACAAATCAGGAGTTCAAGACAAAAGAAGCGGGGCTCCCTGTACTAGGAATCCTGGAGTTATAGGACATATGTAAAAGTTCTACTAATTTTTAAAGTCAAAATAGACTAAAGAGCATCACTATGGACAAGGCCCAGAAAATCCAATGTCTTGTAAGACCTTGGACAAAGCACTATGCATGGCAGGACACAGACTCTGGCTGAGAAGAACGACATGGGTCCTCAGCAAATGCCAGAACACAGTATACACACCGTAAATTAAGCTGCAAACGGCCTTTTTTTATTAGTAAGCATGAATGTTTCCTTGACAGATTCTCTCTGGGACTGACACCTATGAAGCCTCCAACTGTTGAAATACAAGCACTGAGGAATCCAGCGCCTCACTGCACAGGTCAGTTCTATTCAGAAGCACCACTTTCCTGGTTTGCCTTATATAAGCTATTTATCCAGTTACCTGGTTCATAAGAACCTGGGACTAAGATGCAAAGAAAATAATTACTTACCTAATTTCTTAGCTGTCTACATTTTCACCTAAGTCCCATTTGCTGCATAAAATATTAATCCTACTAAATGTAGTTAGGACTGCACTGGACATAGGATTTAAACAAGAATACATACACCACGCCCTCACAGAGAAGGGAAAGTACTTACAGAAATATCTGAAATACACATCATCTATGAAGAATAAAGATTCTGGAGCCTGAGCAATGGTTTCTCACCAATCTCCTAACAAATCACCATATAGATTTCTTCACTGGCAACAATTTGGCCAAGTCACTCTATTGCTCTGGGTTAACTTCCACTGCCCCAAAACAGGTTTGAATATGGAAAGGCCACTGACACTGCAGTTAGTAGTACCGGCCAGAAGTTAATAGTGGAAACACATAGATCATCATATTACAGTAAGTCAAAACAGAGTGAGTACACAATGAGCCTGGACGAGGGCCTCACCACAACACTCTGACACACAACCACACCTGTTCGCAAATCACAGGTCCTCACTCTCAGAATAAATACATCGAACATTTACAACTGAATGAACACGTTATGAATGCCAGATTTTAATTATAGAGTAAGCTACAGGTTACCTTTGTTTGTGTGAAACTGATATGACTTGGTGTCACAGCTAACCTCTGTCTAACAGCAGCAGTTACCCTCAGCCCACAGCAGCAAAGAAACACTCATTTCTGGGCTCCCAGACAAAGCAACTTCATAAAGCATGCGGTATCTATTCTGCTCAAGTTTCAAATGAATAAAAATGATCATTGTGCTTATGGATGTCATACCTTCCAAAATATACAGAAACAGTGACTAACAATAGCAGGTCCTACCTTACCAACAAACTCATAAGGCAGAGGGCTGGAGATGGAAATAGAAATGTTTAAAATGGGGGGGGGGGGGGAATGCAAAATAGTGCTAGCATTCACAAAAAAAGATCATGCTAAGATCAGATCCATAATTGATAAAAATGAAGCCACGATCCAAAGTCCGTGAGTCCAAAGGCATGCATGCCAGCTGAAGGAAATGCAAGGTTCATCTGACAACAGCTTCTTCAGAGCAGAACAAGAACGTCTCACTGGAGAAATCACAACAAGGCGAACAAGATGCCATCACACTTCTTTTTTGTATTTGAAAAGGAATCACAACAACAAATTAAAGAGGAGTGAAAAGAGAAAATACAAATTCACAATGACCTATAAAACCAAAAGAAAAATCCAAATTATTTTTACACTTTGATGTTTAATTTGTAAAGTTTATCATCAAAGATTTCTCAATCATGCAGTCTAAAACATCAAGGTACTTCACTACACAGGACATTCCCCAAAGTATAAATACTCAAAATAGTAATTTCATTCATGTTTAAAGGACACTATCTGTCAAAGGCTCCTCCCCACCTGGCTGTTGGTCATGAGGGAAAGAATAAGTGAAAACTACTACTCAAAGTGCCTGCAACCAGCCCGTGAAACCCTTAGCAGGGTAAAATATTTTGGCCTTTTCCAGCATATGACGCAGATACTCACAGGAGACAGGACTCGGGGCTATCCAGCCTTCGTATCCACAAGCTGCATCTGCACACTGGCAGACATCCCACCCCCGTAGCCCCCCTTGGACTGCATCTGGTTCTGAATGGAGCTAACCTAAAATAAGACAAAAACAGAACCAAATCAAAAACTAGGGACAATGCAACTGATCCTGGTCTCAACGTTTTAGCCAAGCAGTTTTGAGAAGGATCCTTTCTATAGAAAAAATTCTGTTTTTATAGACTTAAATTTCTGATTGCCCTTAGGGAAATGGTGAGGCTACTAAAAACACATTTCAGGCTTCAACTCCCTCTCCCCACTTAGCAGTGATAAAGTAACTGTTTTGTGATTCACAATGTACTTGGTAACATTTCAAAAACAGAAGTATACAGAGCAACTCCAGTTCTTAATTTACAGACACCTCGTTCACATAGGTGATCACCTCAATTACTGAGAATCAAATAAAAATAAATACAAATGAAATTAGACCAAAGATAAATTTTCAAAGGTCCCATGTGATAAAACTTACATAACTGATACAGCCTTAAAGAATCCAAAGACTTGGGGGCACCTGGGTGGCTCAGTGGGTTAAAGCCTCTGCCTTCAGCTCGGGTCATGATCCCGGGGTTCTGGGATCGAGCCCCACATGGGGCTCTCTGCTCAGCAGGGAGCCTGCTTCCCTCCCTCTCTCTGCCTGCCTCTCTGCCTACTTTGATCTCTGTCTGTCAAATAAATAAATAAAATCTTAAAAAAAAAAAAAAAAAAAAAGAATCCAAAGACTTGGACGGTAGTCCAGATTTATTCATCTATAGTCATTGTAACCTGGGTTAAGTATTTATCCTCTCTAAAGATCTGTGAAATAGTTAACATGATAATCTCTACTCCCCACCAAACAGGGCTATTTTCTGATGGACTGTAGGATACCGAACTGCTGGGTTCTTCTTTTACTTGGTGGAAGCAAAGGCAAATGAACTTATCGGCAAGCTGAGAAGTGCCCTTAGTGGACCAAAATTACTCTAATCTTAGTTCATACCAACTAGCAACAAATGGTAAGTACAGAAGAAGAGAATCAGGCTAGATTGCCAGAAAAAGGAGCAGTGAGAAGGTGCTGGAGCTACTGACTGAACAGTGCTGAGGCCGAGCAGGTGTGATCTGCTCGAAGGGTCCCTCACCTGTCCATGGTTCCCTTGGGGGACAACGGATGGGAACATCCATTAATTAATCTACTTATCAAATACTTACTGTGCACTTGATAGAAAATATGCTGTGTGAGGTATTTTCAACGGCAATCCTGAGTCAGTATGTTTAAGCAAAGGAAGTATGATCTGCCTATTTTCTGAGCAAGGCAGGTTTAAATTTATTCTAGTAGAAAAGCAAAATATAAAATGTATACCTTCTTTAGAATCCAGAAGGGTTTCACTGAGAAAAATCTTAGGTGGAACATCCTACTCTAATTATGGCCTTATCTATATTCACATTACTCAAATGACAACTTCAGTTAGAAGTATTTAAAAAAAAAAAAAAACCCTGAAATCTATAGGCCTATTTATTTTCAGTAACCTTGCTCAGTCTGAGAAGGCTACCAGCATAAACTATCTGTTCAAAGTCATTTCCTATTCCTTTCAGGTAACCAATTTTGTGGCATGAACATGTTTCTATGCAGGTACCAAAAATTCCCCCACCTAACATGTTACCCTTTTCTAGGCATTTCAGGGCTATTTATAAAAAGTAACATTTTTGTGTTTTTCCATAGTGCATTCATAATGTCATGCTGATTCTAGGCAAGAAAAAAACTGGTTTTCCTCCAAAAGTCAATTGTTCAATTTCAAACAATTTGGATTTTCTAATGGATTATTTTTGACTGTGTATATATTATATTTTAACACAATAACACTCTCTTATTAAAAGAGTCATGGGATCTATTTCTAGTATGAAAGGTAATCTTGGGAAGAATAGTGTGTTTAGAGGAAAAGAGACACTCCCCCAAGTCATCTGCCCCTTCAAGAATCCAGTGCAGCCAGGCCATTCCATTTGCACAGAGCCAAGTACCTCATCCATGCTGCTCAGTTCTTAGTTTGCCTTAAGTTAGTTTATCCTATTTCTGCAGATAAACCACATTTATGGTTTTGTCTCACTCTGTGCAATATTATTATTGCACAAAAGAAAAGAGTTCTCTCACCAAATCAGGCTCATATCTGTGACATCTCTCCACTGATGTCACCTGCAGGAACTCGGGGATTCCGTAACATTGACCCCAACACACCCGATCAAGCAGTAGCCTGGAACCGCGTGTGCGCCTCATCACACAGACAGAAAACCTCTTGGAGACACAGTGGGTTCTAAAAAGCTCAAACACTTCATAAAAACACCTAGTCCGTGAACGGAGCAGGCTGCCTGGACTCCGCAGGTAGACTAACAGCAGAGGGCTGTCTGGAACCAGCTCTCAGCTGAAGCCGCAGACCCGAATGCCCTACAGGAAGGAGACTGTCCTCAAGCTCTAGCTACGCTGCTGGCAACGAGCGTCCCCCACATCCATGACAGGCTCCTAGTGCAGACAAAATGTCAAAGAGGAATTTTTAAAGAAATCCTGAAATGTGTATAAACAGTATTTAAAAAGTTAAATACCATGAACTAAAAATTTCATTCTGGAGTTTTTGAAAAATGTGAAATGGGGAAGAACACATTTGTTAAGAAAATAAAATTCATGTATAATAAATTTAAGCCATTCGCTCTACTTGTATGTGTAATAATAACCCTATTAACAAAAGCTATAGGTTCTCATTTGATCTTTTCATTTCATGCTGATCCAGAAAACAAAGCTACTGAATTGTATTGTGACAGTAACCTGACACCTCTTACATTTCCACAAAAACAGTTGAACAAAACAAAGTATTTTTCCTACAGGTTTAAAACAAACAAGATGTTTCCTTTCAGGAAGCTACACGTTATTCCTTTGCTCACCTAGTAACTGATGTGACAAACTTCTTGCTGTATCCAGGATATATGATCTACCTATTTTAAAAGTCTCTGAGCTCTTATTAAGTCTTTTGTTATTTCTGTCCAGTAAACAAGTATACAATGGATAATTCTATATTTATACAAGCCTTATTGTCTTTCTGGTTCTAAACACTTTAGAGGTCACTTAAACACATCAGTTTACTTTACATTTGGGGGAAAGAGGCTCTCGATACTTTGTAGCATATTACTTTAGAACAAAAAGAAGGACTCCCTGACTTGACAGTGCTTCTCTTACAGAGCACTGTTTTGTTGGCTGAACTTTAAGGAGTACACATGTTCAAGTGAGTAAATCTAAATTATGTTTTGAAATTCACTGAAATCTCTATAAAAGATAGCAAATATATACAAGTATTTACATTAATTATGAGTAAATCACAAACATTCTAATATCAAGAAAAGGCTAGTCTTTTATAAGGTAAATGCAATAAATGTTTGCAAAAGGCAACTTAATTGAAGAGAGAAGAAATTAAATATTACTAAAAGGATGACATTCACATTCCTTTGCAAGGAGTCAGGAGAGCCAAAGGGCTATAACTATCATTGTAAACTCAACTCCTTTTCAGTATTTTTTCAGGAGAAAGGTAGAAATAAAGGCATAGTTTAGCAAGTTAGAGGAGAGATTAATTTTCCACTGCTCATTTTCTTCTTTGCTCATATTATGTATTTATTTATATTCAGTGTCTACAAATTCACTGAGTGCTGTATAATCTTAAGGAATGTATGTAGCTGTCATACACGTGACCTAAGTCTACACCCCAACACCCATTTGCATCTTCCACCAATACACTTACTGAATTCATTCCACTGAATAGGTCTCCCGATCCTACATGAGCCGTGTGCACAAAATTTGTTGGCTCGCCAATCATACTTCGGTCAATCCGCCGGCGCCTTTTCTAAAATACAGGAAAGAATGTGTTGAGAAATGTTTTTATTAGCAACATGCTTATTCTGTTGGGTTTATTTACTGCAGATGAATGATTTTCATGACCACAGTACAATTTCCCCAGGACATCAGGATCCCAACATCTTGGGACTATCAGGATTACTTCAAGAGAGACATATGCACACGCACACACACAAAATGACTGGTAAAGCAAAACAACAGGTTATCATTTAGAACTTAAAATACATTATTTCGCTTAGCTTTGGCCACTGACTTATTTGTATAATAACTATTTGGGTTTTACGGTTTCAAAAGAGGTAACTGTAAAATTATCACCAGTGACCCTTATGCTTAGCGAAGAATACAGTGTGATTTGAATAGAACATTGATTTTAACATCACTTTCTAGCTTTCATTAACAAACTGACATTATTTTGATTATTTTTACTTAGATTATACCCCCACAACCATTTCACACTGGAATGAATCAGCTGCTTTGTTTGGAGGAGATGAACAGTCTGTTCACTCTCCTCTGGTCTGAGATAGCTGGGAATGAAACCCTATCCAAACTCAGTCTACTAGGCTGGGGCTTAATGACCCCTCCTAATTTCTGCCAACCACCTCTTACAGGGTACAGAATGCTGTTGTCACAGTAACTTCTGCTACTAGCTGTAATCCTTGCCCCACCAATATGCGCATTCTCATTAGAGGAAGTTCCTTATCCTACTGTTTCACTGATCATGAGATCTTTCCAGAGACAAAGGTTATCTTAAATCAGTCCCATGTTTTCCATGACCCTTTAGATACTGTGATCTGAGAGGGGACACTGCACAGATGGCTCAGTGTCCCAACACCAATGCTGCTACTTCCCTTTGAACAATATACTCCAGAAATTACAGTGTCTACCTCAACTGAAATGCTGGTAAATCCTAAACATTTACCAAGACAGACCCAAGTAACACCACCTCAGGATTAAAATACAATCTTCTACAAAGCTACAAGAATGGGGAGCTCATATATTAATTTCAGAAGCCAGCATACATTGTTTGGCCACTCTCTAGCTTTACAGATGCCATTTAGAATTCCTTAAGAAGCCCAAGTTTTTCCTTAGAAATATTTATGTTCATGCAGAGAGTGGGCTCTCTCCAAGTTCGCTAGTTTCTCCATCCGGTGCTTCCCCTGGCAGGTGGTGTCCCTGTCTATCTGAACACAGGCATTCCTACATATTGGAAAAGTTTTTTTCTATTATGTTTTTATAACATTCCTTGTGTTCATTTGTGCAATTTGTTTCACTCTTAGGTGAACAGTAGATTGTGTGTGAGAATGTGTGTGTGTGTGTGTTTGTATAATCTTCCAATTTTCTGGTATTTTTATCTAACATTTTTATTTCTCTTTATAGTTTTGCTGTATTGAAAACTAACTTTAGTTGATCTTCTTCAGAAATCCACAAATTTTTCTTACAGACCATGACGTAAAGAGGCCATTCCATGTGTTGTAGCTGCAACTGCACGGTTGTCCTTGCAGCATGAAAGCCACTACACACAGTGCACAAACAAAGCAAGGATAGATAGCTCCATTTCAGTGAACATTCACTCACTCAGGGGAACGGGGAGCAGATCCCAGCTCTAGAAATTATTTTTTTTAGCAGGAGCTACATCAGACTATTTTTCAATTACAGTTATTTTTTCAGAAGCTCTGCTATGAAATTACATCACTGCAGTATTTTTTCTTCTGAGAATTTGCATTACCTGTTTCCATTTTCCCTCTCAAAATGCTTGACTGTATGAATTATGTCTGTAACAGTAGGAGCAAAATATTCTCATTCATTTACTTCAAGCCCCTTTTTCAAGGGTTGATAAATTCATTCTTTTGGGGCCCTTCTCCCTAGGATTCTAGAAAAATTTCAGGTTAAGAAAGTGTCAGAAAACCAAGAGAGAATCCAGAACTTTTGTCTATGTTCTTCAATTGTTCTATTTGTCAGCACAAGGCACAGATTTCTTGCTATCTCTATCTTACTCACTGCTACTTCAGGTGCCCTAAATGTACCTCAGACCCCATGCCCCTCAGCACAGACCTGACACCCACAGCATCCTTTGACTAGGAACACCCATACCAGCAGTGTGCTGGTTCTCCCGGACTCTCAGTTTATCTGTTTCTACCCAGTCCATTCAGTGTACTTCCCCTTTACACTATTCTAAGATAACACAGCATAAATGAGCCATAAGAAGCAAAGCTACCTTCTCTTTTCTAGGAGTAAGGTAAGGAAAGAAGATGCTAATAGTTTTGTGCCTATTTTCTTCTTGGCTAATACTGTTACCGTCCACTAAATCTGCTTTGTTAGAAAGTTGTATATCCAGGCACATAAATGTTATCTTCACCATCAAAAATATAAGAATTGTCTCAATTCCTGGGCCAGACAAATTGTTGGGGTTTCTTCCCCAGTAAGGCCCTTGACTGACAGAAGGACTTCTAGCTTCTTGGCACTCTCCACACAGGAGGAAAGGGTGGACGCCTCCAGTGGAAGAAAAAGGACAGCAGTGAAGTTCCAGGGGCTAATGGCATCTATGGGCCTACAGACTCTTCCTCCTAAGGCCTTGTGCAACTCACTCATAGGTCAGACAGCTCCACAGACAGCCGGAGGGCCCTCTCATGCAGGTTAAGGGATGGGAACATTTCAGAGAGTAAGATCTACTTTAAGAACACTGGGAGTCTTGACCATCCCTTGCCCTATGAACAGAGAGGAGAAACTTCTCAGGTTCTAACTTCATAACTTCCTCCGGAATGGTGTGTTCAGGGCTTAGCAAAAGGCTACGCTTAGCCCACATCTCCACACTAAATGATTTATTCTAACAACTGAATTACTGAAGGAAGATGTTGGGAGAGAGATCATCACCAGGCACTACCCAACTCCCCAGAATTGTTTCCTCAAAGTAATGAATGGATCAGGTGGTTAATCAAAATCAAAGACTAAAACAAACATTCTGAATACTAAGGAAGGACGTTCAACAGAGACTACTCTCATACTGAAAATGAAAGGACAGATAATTTGTAAATCTGAAAACAGTGAATACGTTTTAACTTCAACTTCACTGAGTTAAGAGGCTTTCCCCTTTGATTTTGGAAGGTTTCTTTGTGCTATTAATCTAACATCAATTTATAGTACAGAGGTTGAAGGTTTCTTCCCTAATAATACGACAGGTTTTGTTGTTTTTAAGATTTATGGGGGGGCACTGAGAGAAAACGAACGGGGGAGGGGCAGAGGGAGAGGGAAAAGCAGAAGTCAGATGCTTAACAGACTGAGCCACCCACATGCTCCATGACAAGTTGGTTTTTAAAGTCCAGTCCACAATATACAGCTGGCAGGAAGGCTGGAGGAGCCAAAGAAGTCATCACAGTAATGTTGGTGGAAAGAGATTATTTGGATTCAATTATAGCAGCTGAAGTGGAAAGAACTAGGTAGATTTAAGAAGTAAGGAGCAGCGTAAGTTAAGAAAGATGCACAGATTTCCCATCTGAGAAGAATGTACACAATTCACAGGGGCAGGTAACACTGGAAGAGGGCCAAGCTTTAGGAAGATGATGAAAGCGCTTAAGACGCACTGACTTTGAGTTATGTCTGAGACATCCAAGTAAAGTTATCAAGAGGGCAAGTTGGATACATGGATATAGGATTCTGACAAAAGAAATCAAGTCTCACCAGCACAATAAAGAAGGAAAGTGCACCCCACCATCAAGTGGAGAAAAATTAGCCATCAAAGGAGGCTTAAAAAAAAAAAAAAAAGCCTGAAAGGAAGGAGGAAAATCAGGTGTGTGTTCTCTTCAAGGTGTCATGGAGGGTTCAGGCAAACACAACTGAAAGCGGGTGAGAGGTCAGATAAAGACTGAAGAGAGTGCCTATGGAGGGGTAAGAGTGGAGGACTTCTGAGGAGCCGTACGAGTGTGCAAGAGGCAGAAAATGGAACATCGAACACAACTGGGCACAGTCTGGCCATCTATCTGGATAAGGACAAGAAAGAATGGGCTGAGCTGAAAAGAGGACTTAATTTTTTCCTTTAAGATGAGAAAGACTTGATCTAAAGGTTAATTTCTGGTAATATCCAGTGAAAGAGTCTGAAAGTAAAGTGATCATCAACATGGTAACATTCCAGGGAGGGTACAAAGGACAGATCTAGACACAGGTTAAGATGTTCTTTGGGTTTGTATTGTAACACTATTAACCTAGATGCTAAGTATAATTACATATTTCAAAATACAAAAATGTACTATTTTTCAGTCACTACGGACACTTAATAAATAGGACACTTCTGTGGTGTGTTGTATTAAGAATACAAGACAGAGACAAGATTTAAATCATGGGCAAACAAGGGGAATTCCAGAGTTGGGCCTCTGCAAAGAAAAACAGGAAATGGTGCACTCACTCTGATGCGTTTTAACTGTTGTCAGTAGCAGAGTCATCGTTTTTCCTGGAAACACACTCTGCTCTTTATAGGGTACTCTATTAAGACCGTCAACCTTCTGAATAATTCTTGCCATCCTTGAAATACTATTATTCTACATAAGGTCAAGGATTTTAGTTGGGTTAGGGATAAGATTAGGGAAAATGTCTCTTCATATTTACTCAATGTCAATGATCCCTCAGTAAGGTGGTTTAATCTTAGAGATACATAATGAAAATTTCTTTTAAGATTTCATTTTTAAGTAATCTTTATCCCCAACATGGGGCTCGAACTCATGACCCAGAAAGCAAAAGTCGCACGCTCTACCAACAGAGCCTGCCAGGTGCCCCATACTGAAGTATTTGGGGATGAAATGTGATGTCCAGAATTTGCTTAACATTCTCCAACTAGGGGAAGGGGTTGACAGTATAAGAGGATGCCCTCCACTGACAACTCTCTGAAGCTGCGTGCTCCGTACATGGATTGGGGGGGGGGTCTCTTCCCTCTATTTCGGTGTATATTTGGTAATTTTCCTAATGAATTTTTCAAAATAAGTTTTTTAAGAAGATGTGAGTTCTCTCCTACTCTTACACCTTTATACAAAAACCTAACAAGTACTGCTTACAAGTAAAAACTGTGTGATATGAGAATGAATCATCAACACTTCATCTCTTTTCTGATTTCCACCAGAACTGAGTTTTGTCCTCATTCTTTCTGATACAATTCTAACATCATTCCCTACTTCCTGTCTTCCTCCCAAAAGTATTAGAAGATATATTTTAAGTTTTTGAAAACTACACTGCAGAGCTACCATACAGTATTTGGCTAACAGCTACAACATCAATTTAGTTTGTGCCATTCATTTGCATCACTCATGCACTCCCATCGCATAAGTTTTTTCTCTGAAAAAAAAAAAAAAAAAAAATTACAACTGAAAAAAACAGCTTAAGCAGTAAGGCCCAGTGGCAAGGTGTTTGGTATACTCAGAGCTTCCACAAGGTTTCTCTGCAGTGTTCTCAGCTCTCCCCTCCTGTCAGTTTCAGTCTCAGGCTAGTAGCCAACAGAGTTGCAGCAATCTAAGGCCTTCCATCTGTGTTTACAGACATAGAGAAAAATAGTGCTTTATAAAAAACGAGGCAAATTTCCCCTGAGGTCTCCACAAAACTTCCCCTGGCATCTGAGTCCTAAGCCCTGTCTTGAAACAACCCCTCTCACCCAGAGAATGTCTTCCCTGAGCCAAACTCTTGAACCCAACCAATCACTGCTGAAGGACAGGCAGTCTCTGAGGAGCAGCATAGACCTCATCATGGGTCCCCAAGAGCAAGGGGTCAGCCGCTTCAACTATGGCTCCTGTATCACAGAGGAGGGGAAGAACTGATGCTGCGCTTGTAATGATAACTATTATCCATCTAGGCATCTGTTATGAAACCTTAAAATTACTAGTCAAATATTTATTTCAAAAAACGGGGGGCGCCTGGGTGGCTCAGTGGGTTAAGACTCTGCCTTCGGCTCAGGTCATGACCCCAGGGTCCTGGGATGGAGCCCCGCATTGGGCTCTCTGCTCAGCAGGGAGCCTGCCTCCTCCTCTCTCTCTGTGATCTCTGTCAAATAAATAAATTTTAAAAATCTTTAAAAAAAACAAAACACAAAACGGAAAGGGCACCTGAATGGCTCAGTCTGTTAAACATCAGACTCTTGATTTCAGCTTCAGTCATGAGACCGAGCCCCATGGCAGGCTCGGGAGCTCAGGGGGGCGTGGGCTTGAGATTCTTTCCTTCTGTCCTTCCCCACGTGCACACACGCATACACTCTCTAAAATAAATCCTAAAAAAAAAACAAAAAACAAGAAAACACCCTGGAACATACCATTTGGAGAAAGAATTACTCCAACAGATCCTTCTTCTCGGGTTTCTCGCTTCTCTCTCCTACTATTTCCATTTCTGTGCTATTGTTTATTTTGTGTAAACCAACATTCCTCTTCCCTCCTGCACATCTTATTAAGGCTACGCTGATGACTACTGAGCCTCTTTTCTACTTTTCTGGGCTTGAGACTGTACATTCAACTGCTTACTGACAAATCCAGAGGACGTGCAGGCTTCCTGAGTCCAACACTGAATACATAACCTTCGTGAAGCCCACGCCCCTCTCCAGTCCCTGTTTGGTAAACAACATTTCTGCTGGTATTTCCAGTCAGGTTGGAGTCCCTCACTCACTGCATCTTCTCCCTCACACATGGTCACATCCAATTAGCAAAACATCCTGTGGAGTCAGCCCACTTCCTCTCTCGGTCCCCACATTAGTGTCACAGCCTTATTTCAGGCCCCTGAGCCTCTCACCTGCCTCCCTACAGGAGCCCCTCACTAACTTGCTTCCAACCTCCTTTCCCCTCCCAAAATGCTTCACCCTAAATCTAAACATACCTTTCTCAACTACAAAACCGATGTTACTCATCCATTTCAAATCACTCAATGGCTTCCCAAAACTTCCAGGATAAATTCAAAACTCCAGAGCCTATGGAAATCCTGTCTTTCTTGCCAACTTCATCTTTACATTCCTTCAAGCATTCTAAGCTTTCATCTGCTATTTCAGGTTTCCTACATACACTGTGCTCTTCCAGTACTCCTCCTGGAAGAATCTTTCCGACTGCCTTTAATTTCACTAACTCAGTCCTGCCTCTCTTACACCCTTGAGTCTGGGGTTATGGCCCCTCAGTATTCCGGGACATGTTCACCTACCAAAGTAAACTGGCATCTCACACTCGATTTAAATTGTCCCCTGGATGGGAGATGTGTTCCTATATAGGTTGCCACGTAAAATGTGAATCCACAAGGCCCAGTACATAATGTACAGCAATTCATCAAAAGAACTTTTTATGAATGAATAAATTTATGAAGTAATAGTAGTAACAGTGTGGAGCCCAACACAGGGCTTGAACTCATGACCTGAGATCAAGATTGGAATTGATATGAAGAGTTGGACACTCATCTGACTGAGCCACCCACATGCCTCAACAATTCATGTTTTTAAGCCATAATTTTTCGAATGCATTTCTTCAGTAATATAAACGCTCCCCCCCAAAATAAAATAAATTCACCAACTCCTTCAGATTTCTTGAATATTAACTAAATAGAGCTTCTAGAAGAATAGTGATTACTTTATCACTTAAGTGATCACTTAACTTGAAAGTTCAAACTTCCTCTAGGGCTTCTGTCTGGGCAATTTAGTGCACAAACACATGCCACTGAGGAGCAATTCAGGGCCAGGTTCCACAGGGTAATAGGAGGCTTTAGGTAAGAGCACAGGTAGGTACTTCTAGAAATGGACACAGTGAATAGAAAATGAATATGCCAGGGTGCCTGGTGGGCTCAAAGAGCATGTGTCTTGAGTTTTAAGCCACATGTTCAGCGTCAAGATCACAAAAAAAAACAATAAACTTACAAGAAAAATTAATGTGCCTGCCATTTGGGGCAGTGAAAAAAGCTGGTACCTTTAGGCTGTAAGACAGGAATCACTTACACCAGGGAAGCCTAAGTAAATGAACAACTGAAAAAGAAAGATATGCTACTGACTCAACTTGGTGACCTAGACAAAGTATATCCCAGCCCATGTGTTTTATCAAATATACCCATGATCCCCAGCAAATATCCACGAGCCCCACACAGTATATTCAATTTGAGGGAAACATAATGATACTCAACTTATGTATGATACTGTGTGAACTAGTAAAGCAAGATAATTCAAAATTTCAATATCATGAAAGAACTTCAGCTACCAACACTGGGACTCCAGTGAGTACTTTTTAATTGCTTAAGTTCTTCTTTCCAGTTTATCTCTTAACTCAAGCAAAAGACCCTGCAGAACGGAAACTACTCCCTTAATCACTAAGGACTGCCCTGAAGAGGCAAGACCCTCCTAACAGACTGAAAGACAATGGTCAACTTGACCTTCACTGCCCACCCGGTGCATGAACTCAACAACCTCTGTCCCACATTTTCCTTACGTAAACCTGGAGGCATTTTCGGGACTCTGGATGGTCTTTGAGATATTAGTCCATTGACTTCCCAGTGCTGGGACTCATTGAAATAAATTCCTTTTACCACCACTCTTCTAGCTGTCTGTGGATTTTGTCAGCAGCAAATGGCCAGACTTGGTCTGCTTGGGACTGCTAGAGCTAGGTGCTCCTGCAGCCCTCCACTCCAGCTACAATGACACCACCCACTCTTTTTAACGGCACATGTCTGCAAAGAGGTGCTTTCTGGAGTGCTGTGATAAGAACCCAAGTACTGTACAAAAGATAACATGGAACTAGAAGAGAGGGTAGTGGTCTTCATTCTGATTCCATGGTTTGAGGAGTTATGTAATACCTAACACCCACATCCTGTAAGCCATCCTGATTGTATCAGAAGGGAAAAAAAATTCATTTTTCTTTTGTTATATTTTTAAAGTCGACCAAAATGTTAGGACATAAGTGTTTATTACGTTGTCTGCACAAAACTAGTTACCAAATCTGTAAAGAATTTCTCTTGGCCCAGAGGTGCCATGAAAAATGTTACTCAAGTGTTAAGGGCACCAAAAACAAACTTTGAGAGCCTCTGAAGTAGGTTTATTTTTTTGAAATATTGACAGTATGACTAGGCAACAGGCATTTCTAAAGAAAATAGTTACTTTTTTCTATGAGACTACTGACAGTGATTCCCTGGATACATGAGGTGACTTTGAGGGGCCTCCAACTGTCCGTCCAGTTCATTCAACAGAAAAAAACAGAATAACAAAAGCTATAAAAATGGATTTAACATTCTTTGTAGAAAAGGAAAAGTGGGTCTTCACTCACACAAAAAACAGAAATTACTTTCACAGTAGTAATGCACCAATGCTCTCACCCCAAACCTATTCCACTTAGCAACTGGCTATCACTCCTTAAGACCCAGCTCGAACTCACTGATTAATCCATGATCTGAGCATTCAGAGAACAAGGCTCATATTTCTATGACAGCACTTAAAACACCAAAACAGTTTACTTGTAGTTTGATTTTCCTACCATAGTATACATTCTTCTAGGACCATAGCTGTGCCTGACAAAAAATAGACAATAAATGGCTGCTGTATGATAAATGGCTCATAAAGAAACAATTTCAGCTCAGTCTTCCAAAACCTACTGGTCTTATCCAGTATCCAGACCAAGTGTTTTTCAAGGACCTATTTTATATGGAACGCGTTTAAAGGGGGAGGTGGGTAATGCAAATTCTAGTGGAGTTTAATTTCTGTGCAAAAAATCCCTCATTTGATGGCTTTTTTCCCCCCTCTGCCTCACAGTAATGCTGTATATAGAGCTCAACAGGCATCACTATTTTGGTTTTAGATTGGGTAGAACCTCAATAGCAGTTGTTCTCAAACTTTGTGCACATCAGAATTCCTGGAGAGTTTGTTAAAATGCAGGCTGGAGAGCTCCACTTGCAGAATTTTAAATCCAGCAGTGTTGGGGAAGGGCCAGGAATCTGCTCGACTAACAACAGTCCAAGTGATGCTGATGGCTCCATGGTTTAGAAGCAGTGGCTCTAAAGACTTACAGCTGCATATTTTAAAATGAATAATGGCTAATACTTAAGAGCCTTACTACATGTCACGCCCATTTCTAAGCACTTTAAACACAAGAACTCAATTGCTAATACCTTCAATAGCAGAATATGACATTTTAATATTGCCTTCAAATCTCAGGGCCTCTGGCCAACTCCCACTTAGTGTATCTTGACCTTTGCTCAAGTCTATGAATTATACTCTCACTTGTTCACCTGTTATACTCCCTGAATAAAATATTACAATCTTTGTTTTTTTAATTACTTAGAAAGCCATTAGGTTGAATGGTTTTTCTCATTAAAAATAAACAACTTGGGGTGCCTGGGTGGCTCAGTGGGTTAAGCCTCTGCCTTTGGCTCAGGTCAAGATTTCAGGGTCCTGGAATTGAGCCCCACATTGGGCTCTCTGCTCAGCAGGGAGCCTGCTCCCCCCCGCCTGCCTGCCTATCTGTCAAATAAACAAAATCTTTAAAAATAAATAAATACATACATACATACATACATACATACATACATACCACCTGAAACCATAAAACTCCTAGAGAAAAACATAGGGGATAAGCTCTTGGAAACTGATCTTAGCAGTAATTTTTTGCATTTGACACCAAAAGGAAAAACAATAAAAATAAAAAATAAGTGGGACTGCATGAAACCAAAAAGCCTTTGCCCAGCAAAGGAAACTATCGACAAAATTAAATGGCAACCTACAGAATGAAACAAACTATTTGCAAATTATATAAGGGGCTAATACACAAAATACATAAACAACTCATACAACAGCCAAAAAACAAACAACCTGGCTAAAAATTGTGTGGAGAATCTCAACAGATACTTCTCTAAACGAGACATATAGATGACCAACAGGTAAATGGGAAGGTACTCAACATTAGGAATTATCAGGGAAATGCAATTCAAACCACAGTAAGGTATCACCTCATGCCTCTTAGAATGTCTACCATCAAAAAGATAAGAAATAGGGCGCCTGGGTGGCTCAGTCTGCCTTCGGCTCCGGTCACAATCTCAGGGTCCTGGGATCAAGCCCCGCATCGGGCTCTCTGCTCAGCAGGGAGCCTGCTTCCTCCTCTCTGCCTGCCTCTCTGCCTGCTTGTGATCTCTGTCAAATAACTAAAATCTTTAAAAAAAAAAAAAAAAAAAAAAAAGACAAGAAATAGCACATGTTTGCAGGAATGGAAAGAAAAGGAAACCCTAGCACACTGCTGGTGAGAATGTTAACTAGGGTTAGCTCCTATAGAAAACAGTTCAGAGGTTCCTAAAAAAATTAAAACTACCATGTGATCCCCCAATTCCACTTCTGGCTATATATTTGTTGGAAACAATATGACTAGCTCCAAAAGGTATGTGCCTTCATGTTCACTGCAATATATTTATAATAGCCAAAAGGCATGGAAACAACCTAAGCATCCACTGATGATGGAGGGACAGAACACAAAGATGTATTATGCATACACATGAATATTACTCTGCCATTAAAAAGGAAGGAAATCCTACCATTCACAACAACATAGGTGAACCTGGAAGGAAGGCATGCTAAATGAAGTTAAGTTGGAAAAAAACAAATACCTTATGATCTCACTTATATAAGCAATCTTAAAAAACAAAACAAAACAAAACAAAACAAAACCTCACAGAACCAGAGAACATACCAGTTCTTCAGAGGCAGTCAGGTTAGAGGGATAGGGGAAATGGGTAAAAGTGGTCAAAAGGTACAAACTCCCAGTTACAAGATACTAAGTTCTGGAGATGTACTACAGAGAGCATGGTGGATGACCCAGTGTACAGCACAGTTAATGATCATGTATTGTGTATCTGACTGTTGCTGAAACTAGTAGGTATTAAAAATTCTCATCACAGGAAAGAAACATCTGTAGCTAATATGAGGTGATGGCTATTAGCTGGACTTACCATGGTAATCATTTTGCAATACAGCAGACCCTTGATTAACAGGAGGTTTGAACTGTACAGGTCCACTTATATGTGGAGATTGTCCGATAAATACAGTATGGTACTATCAATGTATTTTCTCTTCCTAAAGATCTTAATAATATTTTCTTTTTTCCTTATTATAAAGGTATAATATATAATACAGATAACATACAAAGTATATGTTAATTATTTATGTTATCAGTAAGGCTTCTGATCAACAGTAGACCATTAGCAGTTAAGTCTTAAGGGAGTCAAAAGTCATACATGGATTTTCGATTATGTGGGGGATCTGCCTCTACCTCTGCACTGTTCGAGGGTCAACTGCATATATGTACATCAAATCCTTTACACTGTATTACCTTAAACAAATATAATGTTATATATCAATTATATCTCAAAACTGTAGGGGAAGAGAAGAGCCTATCCCTATCTCACAGAGGGAAATAGCTCCATTGTTCTCTCCTAAGAATTACCTCTACCCATTTTCATTCCCTACCTGTGGACCCTAACCAAGTTTTCTACAACACACTTCCAGTGTGAGTCATGGTTTTATTTGAATAATGATTTGATAAATCATAAGCATACCAGGATGATTATACAGAGGTCATAAAAACCTATTTACAGATATCGCTGATGATCTGACCTACCCAATCTACTATCTCCCATCTGTGCCCATGAGCCCTTTTACTGATGAGTCAGACCAACTTTGAAGATAGTTCTGTAAATGATAGTATGTTATACTCTATTTTTTTTCTTTTTTTTTAAAGATTTTATTTATTCATGAGAGACAGAGATTTTATTTATTCATGAGCGAGAGAGAGAGAGAAAGAGTGAGAGGCAGAGAGGCAGAGGGAGAAGCAGGCTCCCCAATAAGCAGGGAGCCCGATGCAGGACTCAATCCCAGGACCCCAAGATCATGATCTGAGCTAAAGACAGACGCTTAACCATCTGAGCCACCCAGGCGCCCTATACTCTATTAATAGTAAGGAAAACAAAACAGAGCAAGAAAAGTTTTTTCACTAATCAGACATAAAAAAGCAACTCTGGAAAAATAAGCACTGTTATTGTCACTTAAAATATACAAAAATATCTGATTCCTCATAAGATTTTATTACCCATTAATCCCTCAACATGTATCTAATGAGTTTCAATACACTGCTCAAAATGATACAACACTTAGAAATTTAAGGGAAAGGGGGTGAAAACCATATGAATAAATTGTGTAAGATAATATAGGAGGCCTCTATCTTTTATTATCTTTCATACCAAAATTTATTAAATATGGCACAAAAGTCAAAAGAGCTTACCAGACCTTAGCTTTGCTAAAACCCTACCAAAGTTATATAACTAGCATTAGATCTTTAGTCTTCTTTTACTTCTTCACTTCAGTTATTCTGTCAATGTAAAATAGTCTCCAAGTTTATTTCAGTATTTGGTAAACAGATATAAGTTTCTGACTCTAAAGCTACCATTTACCAAAAGATCAAGAGTTGTGTTTACAATTTCATACCCTTAGCTCCTATTCTACTGATTTGGGTAACTTCTTTTTTTCATATAGTAGCTTAGGGTATTTCAGACTTACAATAATAATTTTTTATTGTTCTTAAATGATTTAAGGCAGTTTTTTAACATGTTTACCAGAAAGAATAATAGATATCCAAAGTGACCAAGTGAGATTTATTCTTGTGCATAAATAGATACAAATCTTTATAGTGGACACATGCCATTTCTTCTGCATATTTTTTGTTCTGGAAACACTAGTCTCCTTTCCTTTCAGGAAGTCATCTCTTCCCAAACCCAACCATACGATTTTGATAGGCTGCCAATGACAACAGCCCACAACCCTGATTCCAAGGGTGTGCATACAACACAAACTGTGTCAGAATCCTTCACTGGGAAGGACTAATGCAGGCAAAAGCCCTTTGCTCCTAACGGTTGTTAAACTGAGATGATGAACCTGAAGCTGAAGGCAACCATGTTTCCTATGAAGAAAAACACCCACCTCTAGTCAGAAAGTTAAGAAGTCAATGTGCCAAGAATCAAGAAAGCGACAGAGGTGGGTCAGAACAGTGCCCCAGGCCCAAGATACAGAAGTTTAAGAAGCCAGATCCAGTTTTCCCATGACTAGTAATACAGCTAATAGAACCACCTGTGGAAGTCTGGTAAGATTATAACCCAAAACCACCCCATTAATAGGTTAGGTGCAAAGTGAAGAGAAACCAAAAGTGAGATACTGCAGAGACTAAAAAAAAAATCTGCCCTGGGTGCCTGGGTGGCTCAGTGGGTTAAAGCCTCTGCCCTCAGCTCAGATCATGATCCCAGGGTCCTGGGATCGAGCCCCGCATTGGGCTCTCTGCTCAGCGGGGAGTGGGCTTCCTCCTCTCTCTCTGCCTGCCTCTGCCTACTTGTGATCTCTCTCTGTCAAATAAATAAATAAAAATCTTTTAAAAAGAAAAAAAAATCTGCCCTTCAATAACTAGTAGCCTACTTTAAAATCTGTATTCTTATATTTAGGTCAAAACTTCCAAAAATAGTAAGACTTTTCAGTATACAAGTTATATTATATCTTCTACTCTGGGGCAATAAGTGATAATTCTGTTCCTCTGGTTTCTAGATCTTGGTACACTCACTGGAATGCCAGCACTAGCCCTCAGGTCAAAAGGCTTATATTAAGGAGACATTTCAATAAAAGATGAGATCCAAACTACATATCACCCAGCTAGAGTTACAAGCAAGGGATTCTCTCAAAGTACCAAAAGGCAGGATATTTCATGCTAGAAATATTTACCAATGGTGGATTACTGAAAATGAACTCAAAATCCAATCCTAAGTAGAGACCTCTTTATTTTGCCCTTTAGAGTTTAATAGATAACTAACCTGTAACAGATGAGAGGTTTGAAGGAGACCCCCAATTTTTTTAAAAGATTTTATTTATTTTATTATTTATTATAAATAAATATTTTATTTATTTATTTCAGTTCAGGAACTGTTCCTGTATTGTTACTTTGGTAATTTATTCTTGAAGGAATTCTAAAGAGCAGGGCGTGAGGCTGCTTCTTGTCAGTATCCCCCTCTGTAGGCAACTAGGTTGTGGCTGTCGCTTAGCCAATTCCTACTCTATCAACCACTTTTTATTATCTCTCTTCCATGGTAATTACCTCTTTAACCTCTTTCTCTTTGTGAATTTTATCTGTTCATACCTTTTTGTTTTTTAAATTCCTTTAATGTGGTGTAAAGTGGGTTTCAGGAGAAAAGAAATGGGGGAAGTGTGTGTGAGGAAGTCCAACATTCTCATCTTAAGTTAGGCAACTGGATCTCTCTTCCTAGTAACTGCAAACCAAGCCAAAATACTTGCGGCAAGAGACCAACTCTTCAAACCTGAAAGATCCTGTTCATTTCAAATACAATGTACTTAGAAATAATCAATGGAGATAAAAACAAGAAAAGGCAGAAAGAAATATTTTTAAATGAGAGGAACCCACAATTTATCAACTCAATATTCATTATTATAAGAGCACTCTGTAAGCCAGGCACTACACTAAGCACTTTACATAAATTATCTTATTTGACATACTTAACCTATTATCTATTTTAATATATTCAATCCTAGGAGTTAGGATTATTACTCCTATTTTTCCTATCATTATTCCTATTTGCAAATGTTTAATCTCCTCAAAGTCAAAGAATAAGTAAGTACTGGCACTGGAATTCAAACCCTGATCTGAACAACTCTAAACCCCCCAGAAATCCAGGTATCATAAAAAAAAAAGGGGGGCAATTTGTTTTTTCATAACTACCCTTAACTTTGGGGGGGAATTTGTTTTTTCATAACTACCCTTAACTTTGGGGTTCCTAAAAATGAGATCAACTTCCCATAGCTGACTACTACTGAAAGCAAATTTCTCTTATGTTCTTATGTTCCTTACTAATTTTACCTGTTCTTAAAGTAGTCAAGAATATGGTACCTAGTAATAGCTTTTCTGTGTTAAATGAAAAGAAAGTTCTGTTTACTTAATCTATATGCAGAACTCACTCAGCTAATACTTTTTCCAGTATTTTAATGCCTTTTGAATATATTCATATATGAGTACATGCAGAAGTACTTGTGTATGTTAAGATCCCAGTAAGGAAATTACCCAGGTAGACACTGCAGTAACAAAAAAAACATACAAAGAGGGACAGAAGGAAAAATGCAAAGAAGGAATGAAAATTACAGATATGTATATCATTAAGTTAATATATATGAAAGTATTTGAACTAAGAGGGTCTATAAAATGGTAGATAGTAATTAACATTTGATGGTAAGGATAGCCTTTTAAAATGTTGAAACTGCTGACTTCATCTTATTAAAACTACTGATGTGCATTTGCATACTTTCATAATTCAACTTCATATCCAATACATTATTCATTTCCATTTGGATATAAGTTGGAAACACACACTAAAAAGTAAACCAATCGTAAAATGCAAAGGCTCTACCATTAACTCATTAGTCTCAACTTAGTTTACTAGTTAAGAGAGTTTCCAAATCTGCATGTCAGCACAAAAAAGCATTTGACTAGATGTCTGTACAAAAATTACTTTCAGTTCACAAATAAAAACAGAAAAATCACAAACAACACCTTACCTTCTAAAACAGAGGAATTTAAGCAGAAAATTTGCTTTTCGATGAACTAAAAGAAAGTTCATTGTACAAAAGCAAATGGAATATTAAGTACCAGAAATGTCTTATCTAAAAAATCAGAAGAATTTGTACTATGTACAAAGGTGCTAAGGGACTTTAGTACCTTTCAGCGTACTTGGGACTTGAGATAACAGCTGAGATCTTACAATCTGCTGCTGTTGAAACTTATCTGTAATATTTTCTACCCATTACAAACAAGTTTTTGTTTAAAGATTTAAAGATTTTTGTTTATTTACTTGAGAGAAAGTAAGTGAAAGAGAGAAAGAGAGAGATTGAGAGTGCAGAGAGGCAGAGAAAGAAGCAGCCTTGCCGCTGAGCAGAAAGCCCAATGCAGTGCTCAATCCAGGACCCCAGGATCATGACCTGAGCTGAAGGCAGACAATTAACTAACTGACTGAGCCACCCAGGAGCCTACAAATAAGTTTAAAGTAGAGAAGGATAAGAAACAGAATGGTTTTTTCTATGTTTTTACATCAGTGAGAAACATATTCTTAAGAAGTGCTTCTAAAAATGTTCAAAATACTAAAAACATAAGTATCTATCCCAGATAATTATTACAATACCACTATAGCATGAGGTTCCAGAAAATATTTAAATTCTAATTTCTCCTTAATCACAGAGTACGTAAGATTTGTATAAACACTTCATTTTTCTACAATAGTGAATAGCTTGTTACCTGCCTGGTATACTCACTTTTTAAAAATTTTTAAAATAATAAAATTTATGATCCTTAACAGTATTCTTTTCTTTCCTGTTTGTATATAATACAAAGACAATGTGAGAATCAGAACCCAATCCACACTAACTCTAGACATATAAAGACTTACTCTTCTCCATTCTTGCTGTTTTCTGGGTTTAAAAAACCCTAAGATTCAATAAAAGAAAACAAAATTTATGCTGCTATTTTAGAAGGGCCTTTATTTTCGCATTTTAAAAATTTACCACCTTGGGGCACCTGGGTGACTCAGTCAATTTAGCATCTCCCTTCGGCTCAGGTCATGATCTTAGATGATCAGGTCATGATCTAGGATGAAGCCCCAAGTCAGGCTTCCTGCTCTGCAGGGAGTTTGCTTCTCCCTCTCCCTCAGCTCCTCCCTCCCGCTTATGAGCACTTACTCACACTCTCTCTCAAATAAATGAAATGATACAGACTTTCACACTACTTACACAAATGACACAAGTTATAAATGAAGACATGTTTTCTAAATAAACCCAACAATATCCCAGATGTGATCAGCTGATTTGCAAACAACAGACCTTTTAAGAAATGTTTCAGTATTCCTATAAGTAGCTAGTTAACATAAGCTCACATTACTTAACATGACCTCCTAGATGAGGAAGACTTTCTTTATAAACATAAGGATATGGATTTTCTAACTAGCATAAAGAAAAAAAAAATGGATTATTTGTCATATACATACATACTTTTTAATTATTTGACCACAATGGGCTTTTTCCCCTCCTGGTTCATACAAAAAATTCTTCCTTTCTTTTCCTTTTCGTAGTATTTTTAAGATTTATCTAAATGTATCTTTTTAAAAAATATTTTATTCATTTGAGATAGAGAGTGAGAGCATGTGAGTCAGAGAGAGAGCACAGTGGGGTTGGGGGGACAGATTCTCTTCTGAGCAGGGAGCCTGCTGCAGAGCTGGATCCCAGAATCCTGGGATCATGACCTGAGCCAAAGGCAGATGCTTAACCGACTGAACCATCCAGACACCCCTATCTAAATGTGTCTTTTCTGTACACTTAGAGAAGTGATCTTATCCTAGAATAAAAGTAGAATGTGCTGATGAACAAAGTTTCAAGAGCTGAATTGGGGAATTCTATTTTAAGAAATCTCTGATCTGTGTATAATCCTGAGGCTCCCAACTGAAGAGTCGAAAAAAGTCAGGTTACTTTTCACTCCTTTACATTAAAATCCAAGAAAACATACCACGGTTAAAACTTCCAAGAGATGCCATTACTTTTCTTCCAGACTGATAAAAATGTAAAAGTCTGTCAATACCATATATTCATGAGGATATGGAACAATGGGACA
This sequence comes from Lutra lutra, assembly GCF_902655055.1. Classification (NCBI taxonomy): domain Eukaryota; kingdom Metazoa; phylum Chordata; class Mammalia; order Carnivora; family Mustelidae; genus Lutra; species Lutra lutra. The sequence continues at coordinate 70,776,140 of NC_062282.1, read as the reverse complement.
CTCAAAATACTGGTGGAAAAACTGACCACAACAAATTAAAACAACAAATTAAAATAATTTGGTCTGGCATGGTAAAAATTACTGCCCTTAGACTTTAAAGCCACCGATTCCACTTCTACGTATATACCCTAAAGAAACTCAAATACGTATTCACCAGACAACACACTCACAGAAAGGCACAAGAAGGTTACTGCTAACAACTCAGATTTTCAAAAGGCCGATAGTGGATAAATATATTATGGTGTAGTCATATAAGAAAATTTGCAAGAAAAATGAAATTTAGTTACCTGGGTGAACATGGACCCATCTCAGAAAGTTAATATTTGAATTAAAGAAGAAAACATAAAACTACATCCAGAAGAACCCTATTCATTTCAAGTTAGAATAGGTAAACTAAATTACACTGTTTAGGGATACATACATAGATGGTAAAATAAAAAAACAGATGTAAGTGATTACTCTAAGACCCAAGGTAGTGTTGCCTCCAACTGTTGGAGCAGGGGTGTATTTGGAAAGCACATTAGGAAGCTTCTAGGATGTAATGACCCATTTCTTAATTTAGGTAATATTTTCTTCCTAATATTTTTGTTTCATAATTATTATACTGTATGTTTAGATGTAAAATAAACTTTTAAATTATTGATTTTCTGGTGTAAAAGTAGTGTGGTTATGTTAAATAACAGTCATTTACAGGAATAAATACTGACATACTTATGGATAGAAGTATATAATACTTGGTAGTGGTGTTCAAAATAATAAAGGCAAAAGTGGATGAAGTAAGATAAAATCACTTAAGAAATGAAACTGTTGAAGCTGAAAGATGGGTGCATGGAATTCATAACCTACTGTCTACATTTAATACTTACTACCTTTGCTGTTGTTCTCCCCCTTTTTAAAGATGTATTTAATTAGAGAGAGAGAGAGCACAGAGCAGGGGGAGGGCCAGAGGGAGAACAGCCTCGTGGGACTCAATCCCAGGACCCTGAAATCATGACCTGAACCAAAATCAAGAGTCAGAAGCTTAACCAAATGAGCCACCCCTGCCCTGCACGTCCCACTGTTACCCCTTTTTAAGTAACAAAAGATGGCAGCAATCATCAATGGCTTGCTAAGAAATAGCTTGCTGACTCTGAGGAATAAAGAACTCCAATCTAAACAAAGATCAATTTAAGAAAAGCAATAAGCAAAAAAAACTAACATTTACAAACTTATAAAAGCATTGTAACCTCTGAAAAGAAATGGCTTTCTACTATCTTCCTCCACTCATCTCCAAACTTGAACTCACATGAATTGTTATGGACACTAACTACAGGGCCTCCTGATTGGTTAAGGGCAAAAACTTTCCACTCTATCCTCATGTCAAGAGCCTTTCTAACTTGTCTTTAAGCACATCTACACAAATTCTGCTTTCTCCTCAGGATATTAAGTACACAGGGAATACAAACCACCACACCCCAAAGCAGGTGACTCTGAGGAAACACGGTGGCTACTCCTGAGACAGGGCATAAAATAGTCTCAGGAAACAATTTTTTTTTTAATTTTATTTATTTCAGAAAGAGAGAGCATGAGAGGGGAGGTCAGAGGGAGAAGCAGACTCCCTGCCGAGCAGGGAGACCGATGCAGGACTTGATCCCGGGACTCCAGGATCATCACCTGACCTGAAGGCAGTCACCCAACCAACTGAGCCACCCAGGCGCCCCATCAGGAAACATTTTAATCAGTCCTCTGCAATACCTTTCTAAAAAGTAGGGATATTTTTCATGTCTCAACAGATAAGGATAATTGCCTTTTTATTAAGTAATTCATCTATTAAGTGTTTTGAGATTCCTGTGATTATATAACATGATTTTAAATGTACTTAAATCGGAAGTATGTACATTTTTGTTTTCAGAAAAAGGAATGAAGATAACACTTTTACCATACTCGCACTGCATATGTGGCATACAGAATGTGCTTCAGAAAAAGAGGAACTTCGTTCTAAATGAACATACCACCTGAGGTCACAGAATAAAGCACCTCTGAAGAAGCACCACATTTGAGTAAGTGCTCCTCGACTTTACATAAAGCACCTGAAATCATACAGCACCCTTAGCTAGTTTCCTCTAGAGCCTTCCACAGAATTGTTAGTTCTCCTCTCAGGCTGCAGTCACGGCTTTGATGCTCGTCAGGATGTCTACAGTCTTCTTTCAATTCCTAAACATCTAGTGACACATGCCATCCTCCTCCCAATTCCTCAACCATTTCCCTTGAAGAAACCTCAAGCACGGGGCGCCTGGGTGGCTCAGTGGGTTAAGCCGCTGCCTTCGGCTCAGGTCATGATCTCAGAGTCCTGGGATCGAGCCCCGCATCGGGCTCTCTGCTCGGCAGGGAGCCTGCTTCCTCCTCTCTCTCTGCCTGCCTCTCTGCCTACTTGTGATCTCTCTGTCAAATAAATAAATAAAATCTTAAAAAAAAAAAAAAAGGAACCTCAAGCACTTGAGAACACTGAGCACAATGTTTAGTTTTGGTGTGGCCTGTCCAGCATCATCACACACATACAAACATACAACTGTAGGTTAAAACTGTATCAGAACAACAATAAAAACAACAAAAATGGCAGAAAGAAAAGCTATGGAGGGAATAAACAACCTTACTGCAGAACACTCTATAGGCTGATCAAGGATTGCCGACTGAGTTTACAATAAGGGAGTAACTCACCAGCCCCGAGTGTGACAGTATAGTCAATAAAGGCTCACTCGCAGTCTGGGCTTACAGGAACATTCAAACCACTAGAAAAAGAGTATGTTCTGGGGAGCCTGGATGGCTCAGTGGGTTAAAGCCTCTGCCTTTGGCTCAGGTCGTGATCTCAGGGTCCTGGGATCGAGCCCTGCATCGGGCTCTCTGCTCAGTGGTGAGCCTGCTTCCCCCCTCTCTGCCTGCCTCTCTGCCTACTTATGATCTCTGTCAAATAAATAAATAAAATCTAAAAAAAAAAAGGAGTATGTTCTACTTGATATTTTTGCTCAAAACCATTCAATGATTTCCCATTTCATAAAGAACAGATACCATAAAGTCTTTTCATGGCCTGAAAGACCACACGTGAATAGGCCCTTAGCAATTTCTGTGAACTCATCTCCAAGCACCATCCCCCGTGCTTATAGCCACTTGGCCTTCTCTGATGCTATACACACACACGCACTGCACTCTCTAGTCTGACTAGAAAATCATGTGCCTTATTCCCTTACATCCTTGCTTAAATAACACTTCACCAGAGAGGTCTTCACTGTACAACCTTAATACCCCTATTTCTCCTTCTTGATCTTCATTCCCTGCTTTCCTTTTCCAAAGAGCATTTATCATCACTTGACATCACATACACTTATTCATTCACTAAGTTTCTCCTTCACTAGAATGAGAGCCATGATGGGAGAAACAATGTCTGCTTTACTCATTGTTATTTCATCAATACCCAGCTCACTGCAGAAATCCTGGAGCATTCGTATATGCACGAACTTATATGACTATGTGTGTATGTCTAAGTAAAGTAACACATTTCAGAGACAAACAGCATTACAAAATATCATAAAATGAAATGAAAAGTGGGGGAAGGTTGTAATTAATATTCATTGTTTTTGAGGATACCTTAGAAGTTTATTACCTTGATTGTGGTGATGGTAACACAAGTGCGTACATATGTCCAAATTCATTAGATTGTATACATGAATTATTTGCAGTTTTTGGTATACCAATTATACTTTAATAAAAATCCACCAGTACTCCAACGTGCAACAATAAGTAAAAAGGTTAAAAATCGAAAGGTATCAGAAAGGTAAATCAAAAGGTTATCAGAAAGGTAAAGAATCAAAAAGGTAAATAATCACTATAAACCTATAAAGAGCTGCCTATCTTTTCATTTTTAAAAAAAATTAAATCGCAAGGCAGCAACCACCCACTTTTAAATTTCTAACTTTAGCTATAATTAGCAACAACAACTACAGCATTTATAAAATACAGTTAACTTGAAAAGTTTGGATTGCCAAGACTCAAAAAAACTGGGACTCTATTATACTTTGTACTCTGCTGTGCTAAACTGAACGAGTAGGAAGAAAAAGTATGATTCTTATGCCATGTCACAGAAAAATGCATTCTGTTTTCTTCCCATACTGGGTTGTTTCTTTTTCACACATGGAATGTGCAAGAGTAGGGGGTGGCAAAGAACAAGTAGGAGAGTTGGCATTCAACACTTCATTTCAGAAAATACTTTAGAAAACTTTAGAGATGACCAAGCAGCTTTCAAAAAAGGCACTCTTGATACTGTCTTATAGAACTGCAAGGATATTAAAAAAATAATAAAAAAAAAAAAATAAAATAAATAAAATAAAATAAAATAAAAAAAGAACTGCAAGGATATGTTTTTGTAAACTATAAACATATGTAAAATTATTAGGGCATCCTTTAAATGTTTTTCTGATGCCAATAAGCTATTATTCTTGTACTGTAATAACCACATGGCCCTGTTAAGTTTTGTGTTATTTTTCTCAGCAGGCCAAAAAGAATAAAAAAATCACATGCCCATCTAACATTTACGGAGTACTTCACACAAATATGTATTAGTCAACCGTACCACAGTACTGACACGTTATATGTATGCAAAAAACTGAAGCTATAAATCCTTCATGTAGCAGAAAATGTATTTCTAAAGTCTCATATTTGTAATTCCAAGGCCTTCTGTTCCTGGTGTTTGCACTCCTAATCTATATTTTCCTATTTTAGCTACTAGTGACTAAACCTACATCACATAATGCAACAGGACTCACTTTATTATACCCATTACAAATACTAGTCATGAAAAAAATCAATCTTTTCTTTTTGAGTTGACATTTTAATTATAACCCCATTGGAAAGTTTGACAGTAGAATGTGAGCTCTGAAAATTATTATTACATTGTCTTGAGGAATTAATAACTCTAAAATGTCAGTTTTGAGTGATAACAGTAAATTATAAAGAAAAACTTATGGAACTCCTTTTTATTTCCTGATGTACCATGAGTATTCATCATAATTTACTTGATTAAAAATACCCAAACAATGGGGCGCCTGGGTGGCTCAGTTGTTAAGCAGCTGCCTTAGGCTCAGGTCGTGATCCCAGGGTCCTGGGATTGAGCCCCACGTCAGGCTCCCTGCTTGGCAGAAAGCCTGCTTCTCCTTCTCCCACTCCTTCTGCTTGTGTTCCCCTCTCACTGTGTCTCTGTCAAATAAATAAATAAACAATCTTTAAAAAAAAAAAAAAAGAATACCCAAACACTAGAAAAACACAAAGTGGAAAAAATCAATCTTAAAAAAATAAAGCAATACTGGGGCGCCTGGGTGGCTCAGTCGGTTGAACATCCAACTCTTAGTTTTGGCTCAGGTCACGATCTCAGGATTGTGAGATCCAGCCCCGGAACTGGGCTCTGTGCTCATGCAGAGTCTGCCTGGGGTTCTCGCTTTCCCTCTCGTCCCCCTGCTCTCCCCTATGCTCTCACACTCTCTAAAATACATAATACATAAATAAATCTTAAAAAGAAAAAAAAATTTAAAAAATCTTAAAAAAAAAAAAGCAAAACAAAATACTGGTTTCTGATGTGGCACATAAAGAGTTTGTAAGGTTTCACTCCCATCCACACACAAGAAAAATGTTGAACTAACTAAAAACCACCAACTCTTCTCAGATCCATAGAGAACCTAGATCACAGAGAGAATCATTGCTTCCAAAACCAGACAGACAGACACAGAAAATCACAACTTATGGGAACAGAAACTCAAGATGAGAAACTTCCAGGTATCCAGGACCAGTGCAGGAAAATGTAAACTGTATCTGATGAATTAGTGGAAGAGGAATGTATATGAATTTAAGGGTTAAAAGCCACGGGGTGGGGGGAGTCTTAGGTTTACCTCCAGGAATTCCACCCTATTCTCAAGAGAAGATGAGAGAAACATCTCCTTGTGCTTCAGCCAAGAAAAAGGAAATACAAACATTTCTCAGTAAGGCAGGCCATTCTGTTCTTAACAAAGCCAACCCTTGGTACACCTGGGTGGCCCAGTCAGTTAAGCATCTGCCTTCAGCTCAGGTTATGATCCCAGGGCCCTGGAATCCAGTTCCAGATCAGGCTCCCTGCCAGGCGGGGCACCTACTTCTTCCTCTTCCACTCCCCTTGCTTATGCATGAGTGTAGGAGCTCTCTCTTTGACAAGTAAGTAAAATCTTTAAAAAACAAAACAAAAGCCAACCCTCAAGACACACACTTCTACCAGAGCTAATGGGCTGGGGTTTTACCAGGAACTAACCAACTCCTGGGAAGGGAATTATCCAATCCCAGACCCCCACTCCACCCCTGCAGTTTAGCCTTCCATACAGAGAAAGAGAAATACCTAATTCCAACCCCTTCTAAGGTTTTTGCTTCAACCAGGGAGTTCAAAACAAAACACTAAAAAGCACTTCCCTGAGTAACAGCCCAGGGGCACAGATTCACTAAAAAACCCAAACCCAACCACAACAGCACATAATGCTTCCCCTTCCCCCAAGCCTTATCAACACATCAATAAGGCTTCACAGTAAAAGGACAGAACTGAAAGGAGACATCTCAGACCTTTTTTAAGAAGTCTCCAAGCAAACCCAAAGAAAACAAGGCACAAAAACAAGGACACCACTGGAAATTTTATCCTGACACCTATAGCTTCAGTAATCACAGCCCAATACTACTATAGATAACATAAAACCTCATGCTAAAACCTCATGTTTACCTTAGTTCCTTTACTCAGTGTTACCCTATACCTGACTTTTGAAAAAATTTTACAAGGCATACTGAAACAATATGGCAACAGATTTTTTAAACTCCTTAATTTAAAAACTGTTGAAAATTAAATCCTTGATAGTATCATGGATAACAAATTATACACAATAACTTAAATGTACAGGTAAACATATATTCGTAAACATATATACCCATATTATGCTTTATTTAGAATCTGTCCCATTTCCTTTCTCCCTTTCCCACACATCACTGGAAATACTCAACATTAAGCTGGAGACCTCAGTCAATGCAATAAGACACCAGGATAAGACATTCACTCATGAGGAAAAAGACTTAAAAAAAAAAAAAAAAAAAAAACCTGTCACCATACAAAGGTATTTTGAAAATATAAACTATTCAGTAAGATGCATGGTTAAGAAAATTAGTGGATAAATATTATTCATTTCCTATATACTATTAAAATTCTCTTAGGAAATGTAATTAAAGAACAGAATTTGATTTACAACAGTAAGAAAAAACCCAAAATACTTAGAACAAATCTAGTAAGAAATGTGTATAATTTAATGATAAAATTTTTAAGCTTTACTGAAAGAATAGAAAGGGACTATATAAAACATATATATATGCTTTGTTTTGTTTTGTTTTTAAGTATTTTCTTTATTTGACAGACAGAGATCACAAGTAGGCAGAGAGACTGGGGGAGAGAGAGGAAGGGAAGCAGGCTCCCCACTGAGCAGAGAGCCTGAAGCTTGATCCCAGGACCTGGAGATCACACCTGAGCCAAGGCAGAGGCTTTAACCCACTGAGCCACCCAGGTGCCCCAAACATATGCCATGTTTCTTAAAGGGATGGTTCAGAATTTTGAAGACATCAAATCTCACTCATTTGCACCTACATATAACACAACTGTAAAGTAAGCACCTACAGGATTAAAAATAAGCATTACAAAATACTTCATATAGAGAGAAAAGATAGAGAAAGACCTGATAAGGAACCACAGAACAACAAGCCAGCTCACAAGACATTACCAATACTGTTGAAAAAGATCCATGAAAGAGATTTCCTTTATGATACAGCAAAAATTTACTTAGTAACTACAGCAGTTAAAACAGTATGGTAGTGGCACAGGTGTAAACACATGTACCAAAAAAATAAAAGACTTCAGGAATGGACCCTTCAAATATATGAAAACACGGTTTTTAGCAAAAGTGACATTTGAAAAAACTCCTAAGAAGATTATTTAATAAACTGTCTTTAGGTAGCTGATTAGCATGAACGATTAGACCCCTGCCTCACACCACAAAGAACAATCTTCCCTATTCTATGGGCTAAAGAGCCAAATGTGAAAAACAAAATTATAAAAGTTGTAAAAGGGCAAATGGCAGAGTAAGTAGCACAAGGATTCTGCAACAAATGCATTGGCAGGATCTGTCTGATACAACTACTTTAGAACTCTGGAGTCTGTTCAAGGCTTGCAGCCTCCAAGGAAAGACCTGGAAAATAAACTACATTTAATTTCAGTCAATTTCAGCTCTTACTACAGTAGCACTACATCCCCACCCACTCCTAGCTGTTTCCTAGAGCGGCTTAACGCACATCTTGTGGAACCAGGATGGGCAAAAATGAACCTCTCCTTCAATTACCTGTGCTTTTCATCATGAAGGAGCAAAGAGGGGCAGCCTTTGCACTTCCCCCTCTAGTTAATCACTTGCAGGGGATTTAAAAACCAGCACCCTTTCTCCTCTCCCTCCAACCCCCGACATTTTTCACTTTTTCCCCCTTTGGGAGCCAGACATGAAAAACTAGGATGTTCAAAAAACTCTGCATACCTGAGGAAAATTAGAAAGGGACTGCATATGCCCAGGAACAGGCTCTAAAAATATTTGAGGAGATGTCAAGATTACACCTCATTTTTCCATTTATGTTCTTACAAATGTAAATGAGACAATATAAAGTCACTTATTCAGCCAGCCAGCTAACCAACTGGCATGTAAAGCTACATGCTCCAAGATAATAGATTTGCTCCTGAAAATACAAAGTAAATATGGTCAGGACCCCCAAAGAACTAAAAATGTGGTGGAAAAACTGTAGGACAGTTATTTACCGTAAAGAAGTTCTAGGCTATAATAGAAAAATAAAGTAAGGAGCCAGTGGGAATACACGAGGTAATGGCTAAGTCAGGAAAAAGCTGAAGATCTGACAGAGGTGACATTTGATCGAGGCATCTTAGCAGATGAACAGAAAATTAGAGTTGGAGGGCAAGATTTGGCAACAACAATATGAGTGCGCAGGTTAGAAGGCACAAAAGCAGGGCATGCACCAAAAATTCACCTAAGACCCATTACTATCTACAGAACTTTGAGCAAAGACTGTATCCATTCCAGTTGAATAAGGTAATGTTATCTTCCTTGGATGGTAGCTGAGAGGAAAAAGAAGTGGTAGGTTCAGAATGATGTGAACAATCTGGCTGCCACATCTTTTACCCAATGACTTTCAAGGCTGACTCCACTGTTTTACTTCAAGCTGGGGTGTCAACCTCTCACTGTTCCTCTAGAAGCCGTCTATTTGGTAGAGGAGACAATCTCCTCAGTCATGTATAATGTCTAGCACAGTTCTTAACACACAGTATTTACTCAAAGTTTTTTCTCTCTCCTTTTTTAACCAGATGTTCAGAGTTCCATGAACTACTTTCTGACACTTCTTAGATCTGCCCTGCAATTACCACCAGGGGCCTGACTCCCAGCTTGAGAACCAGTGGTACATTTAATAAGCACCCCACCCAATCTGTACACATATTACTTCATACTTACAGGCTGAGGCTGTTCTGCAATACAGCAGTTGAAACACAACCAGAATTCACTCATGCTTACAGTCCACAGTATAAATGAGCACCAATGAAGTTTTCAAATCTTGGCTCAGGAAACTTCACAAAGCAAGCTCCTTGATATGCTGAATGTCCAATGATGCTAAAAAAATAATTTTATTACTTCTCTGTGTTCTTGTTCCTGGAAGTCAAGTATCTTATACAGTCAATTTAATGAAGAAAGTCAATCTGTTTTCCTTTCTTTCCTTCTTGTTCTACAGAGACTCGCTTCTCAACCACCAGGAAGGTACAAAAATTGTTGTCTTGACGCAGGGCGTCTAACAGGTAGTCTAAAAAGAAGGAAAAATAGAAGAAAATAAGTACTTATCCTTAGATGCTTTTTTTTAAACTCTGTGACAAAATTAAAAATATTTCCCCAAAAAGTAAGCATTGAAAAAAAACCACAAAATTTTAATAAACTGATATCCAATAAAATTTTCTGAATACTCTTGAGTGTCCGGTATTAGGAATATAGCAGTGAAATAAGAAATCCTTGACTTCACAGGGCATCCTATTTTATGACTATAAAATTCTGAATTATTCTAATAACTTTATTTTTTTAAATCACTAACTAGAACACCAAGATAGACATACAAAAGTCTGAAATTCCAAGAGAATTTTTATTTTCATACAGGTTTCTTCACCTGAACTTCTGTTCTCAAAGATAACCCAGAAAGTAACTGGTAGAGCAATCAACTCCTCTTAGATAATTAAGTTGCTGTTTAACTCATCAATAACCATAAACAAAAGTAGCAGCCTCTCCAATGAAGTTGAAATTGAACATGAAAGATGGACAGGGTCTAATTTTGGCTTCATTTTGTGAATTAAGACATTAGATTCCTGCCACCACCATCACCAGAATCAGTGTCAGTAAAAACAGTTTATATCCCACTGGTAGCCAACCAAGATGATTCATTCAGAATCATGTCAGGCAATTTTCTATGTGGAGCTGGGCAAAGAGTGAACCTATGCTTTCTTCGTGACGCCAAAGCTGTTGACTTTAAGAAAGGCCTTAGCCCAGTAAATTCCAAACTTCATGTAGATGATTGTTCTGAGATAATGCTGACAAGCATAGACAAGAGAGGAGAGCAAGTCTAGAGGACATGAACCTCTACTTCCACTCATCCCTAAGACCAGTTTGACCTATGAGCCTGAGCTTCGGTTTTGTGAGGCTGTGTTTCTCTCTCTTGATCCTGAAGCTACACTGAAGTGGATTTCTATCACCTGCAGCCTAGTACAATCAGCTGGTAAAGATGTCCACTAGACCCCTGGATGTACAGTTCTGAAGCCAATGAAATTCTGCTGGAATTACCAGCAGATCATAAATTAAGACATGAATCCTAAATTCTTTTCCTTTTTAAGATTTATTTATTTCAGAGAGAGAGAAAACGGGGGAGAGGAAAGAGGGGCAGAGGGAGAAGGAGAGAGAACCCAAGTTCACCAACACTGAACTGACTGAGCCATCCAAGCGCTGTTGCATCCTAATTTCTAAAGAAAGCTGCATCATGAAAAGCAAAGAGGGCCTAATAGAGAACTTTAAGTAATAGAATCATTTAACTATAGGTAGAGGGAAAAAAGTCCACCAAGAATATTTGGGTATTACCACAAAGAGAGACTGGGGAGGAAAACCAGTTAATGTGGTGTCACTGGAGCCTCTTTCAAGGAGGAAGTTGTGAATAGTATTAACTGCTAAGGAAATAGCAAAGACAGAGAAATGTCCATCAGAATGGGCAGAAGAAACTAGGTGGCCCTGGCTACATCAGTTTCACTAAAGTAGTGTAGGCAGAAATCAGATTGAGTAAGTTGAGGAGTGAGTGAAGGGAAAGAAGCAGAGTCAACAAATGTAGGAAATATTTCCCAGAGAAGACATGGTAGGGTGGTAGATACAGGGAAGAAAAAAGCCATCTGGGAATGAAAAGATCAAAGATCAAAGATGCATTAACCAGATTACTCAAAGAGGTATTAACATTTTTGTCCCAAGTCATCAGATACCACATATTTACAAATCTCTGAAAAAGATACCATACATTTATAAGCTATGCCAACTATAAATCAGTAAAGACAGCTAGCTACATTATAGGATCACCGACCCTGAACACTAAGAGAAATAACATTCTTTCGTGTTCTCCAAAGCCATGACTGGAAATGTGGTAAGACATAAATGACAGTCATTTTTGTATTTGTATGGATGAAAATCTTCAATAACATAAATGCATATATGTTTAATGTCACAAATGTGGGACTCTGTTTCCACAGAGCTCAGTGGACAAGTGCCCTAACATACTACAGGAAAATGACAGGTTAAGACTTAAGCCTATGTGCAAGAAGGAAGAAAATTTACATTCTTGCCATAGTTAAAATTGAGAACCTGGAAGATTTATTTATTTATTTTTTAAAGATTTTATTTATTTGACAGACAGAGATCACAAGCAGGCTGAGAGGCAGGCAGAGAGAGAGAGGAGAAAGCAGGCTCCCCGAAGAGCAGAGAGCGTGACGCGGGGCTCGATCCCAGCATCCTGGGATCATGACCTGAGCCAAAGGCAGAGGTTTTAACCCACTAAGCCATCCAGGCGCCCCTGGAAGATTTATTTTTAAGCAGGGATGAATATTCCTCATCTCACCCAAACTTCCAAAACAAAGAAGTGGCAATGTTGTAACTGACTTTGTCCAATGAACTAGGTAAATACTGTGAAGGTTCAGAAGCTCAAGAGAACATTAGGTTTCACTTACTTTCTTCTTAGGAAGAATCTAAGAGGAAAGGGTAAAATTCACAATAACAGGAACATTATTTTAGTGTTGCATTGAAGAAGTTTAATTCCACCCTGATCAAAGACCTCAAGCATTAACAAGTCATTGTGCCAACTGTAAAATAAGTCATGAAGATGAAAAAAGCACAACACAGGGAATAGTCAATAATACGGCAATAACAATGGTGGTGAAACATTGTAACTACATTTCTCTCTTGATGAGCATTTTATAATGTATATAATTGCCCATTTACTATGCTGCAAGCCAGAAACTACTATGTCAACTACACTTCATTATAAAAAAAATTTTTTTTAATGAAAAAAGATGACATTGTGAAATGGAATCTTTTTTTTTTTTTAAGATTTTATTTGTTTATTCGACAGAGATCACAAGTAGGCAGAGAGGCAGGCAGGGGGGGGGGCGGAGGGAGGTGCAGGGGGCGGGGCGGTGCAGGCTCCCTGCTGAGCAGAGAGTCCAATGCGGGGGCTCGATCCCACGACCCTGATATCATGACCTGAGCCAAAGGCAGAGGCTTAACCCACTGAACCACATGAAATGAAATCTCTCTTAACCAATTCTATCTATAAAAACAAACTTTTGTTTGAAACTGAAAATTCTTTATGTTCATCATTGTTGCAACACACACATGGAAAAACTTCACATCTTTTGGATTTAAAAAATCTGGTGTTTAAAAATCTATGGCTTGGGGCACCTGGGTGGCTCAGTGGGTTAAAGCCTCTGCCTTCTGCTCAGGTCATGATCCCAGGGTCCTAGGATCGAGCCCCATATCGGGCTCTCTGCTCAGCAGGGAACCTGCTTTCCCCTCTTTCTCTGCCTGCCTCTCTGCCTACTTGTGATCTCGGTCTATCAAATAAATAAAACTTAAAAAAAAAATCTATGGTTTAATTTACTCTAGTTTCTTATCTACATATAAAGGCAGGCAAATTTGTTTTTTACTTGGAAATTGTGTTTTCCAGAAAGCATCTTCAAATATTAATTTTGGATGGGGAGGTGTAGTTTCTTCTTTTTAAAAAATTTATTTGAGAGAGAGAGGGTGAGAACAGAGGTAGAGGGAAAGTGAGAGTGAGAAGCAGACTCCCCGCTGAGAAGAGCCTATGTTGGACTCAATCTCATGACCTGAGCCAAACGAAGGCAGACGCTTGACCAACTGAGCTACCCAGGCATCAACTTCTTCTTTTTAACTAAATGTTCTTTCTGTTTAATACTAAAATAAATAGCTTCCTAATATACAATCTGTAATACTTTATCACTTATCACCCTGCATTGTTCCAAATTCAAACCTCCTTCCCATTTAGAACAAAGCTATTCATTAACTTGTGAATTTTAAAATATACAATTTCCCACTCACATGTATCTGGGAAAATGACATTCACAAGACCTCCTCTTCTCTCATGTTCAGTTGAAGAATGATTTTTAAAAGTGAAATAATTTGGGGTGCCTGGGTGGCTCAATGGGTTAAAGCCTCTGCCTTCAGCTCAGGTCATGATCCCAGGGTCCTGGGATCGAGCCCCACATCGGGCCTCTGTCTTTGGCTCAGGGTCCTAGGATGGAGCCCCGCATCGGGCTCTCTGCTTAGCAGGGAACCTGCTTCCCTTCCTCTCTCTCTGCCTGCTTCTCTGCCTACTTGTGATCTCTGTCAAATAAATAAATAAAATCTTTTAAGTAATAAATAAATAAATAAAGTGCAATAATTTGTGCCTCATTTTGGGAAATAAGAGAGACAGGATATACAGCTTAAGTTATTTCCACCGAGATAATCAATCTGGTGAAATGTACTTTCAAACTAAGCAGATGTTTGCAACTCCACACCTCTGTATTTGTTAAGTAAATATATAAATCTAAAAATGTCTCAAACATGCCTTGGAATGTCATGCCAATACATTTCCATCTTCCTGCTTTTCTAAACGAACTTCTTTGTCAGAATTATTTTTCAAACGTATATAGACTTGAAACATTTATATATGAACTTGAGAGAAGTATTAAATTTATCACAATATCCCTAGTAATATATAAACTTCAATTACTTTCATTTCTTAAGCTGACAGGTGCTTAAACATCTCCACTCTGAAAACCTTATACTTTTAAAATCTTAAGACAATGAAAGGAGTGTCACCTTGCAATATCAACGTCTAAACTTGGCTTAAAACACAGTTCAGCACATCCCACACATATATAAGGGGTCAGACTGGTCTATAGCACCAGAGGGTTATTTCACAAATGCATAGATTCACAAGACATACAATTTTAGAACAGCTTAAATTAAATTACCTAGCCATTTAGTGATTGGCAGAGATCCCTTGAATTAAAAGCTCAGTCTCCCCACTTTTAAAGAGACTGGCATGAATCAAAAAAAAAAAACCAAAAAAACAAAACCCCACAACCCTGTAGTAGTACTCTCCATCATCAGCTTTCCTCTCCTCATTCTGCACTTTTATCAGTTTTCATCTCTCTAGAGTAAACATTTAGGAATAAAAATGCTGGATCTTACGCTAATTTAATTTTAACTTTGTAAGAAACCGTTCACCCATTTTCCAAATCCACTGTACCATTCTGCACTTGTGCCAGCAATCTATGAGCATTCCCATTGTTTCACAATTGTCAGTCTTTTCAATATTGGTCATTCAAATGGTATAAAGTAGGATCTTGCTGCAATTTTAATTTGCACTCTGATGGTAACTAATGATAGTCTTAAGCTTATTGGCAATTTATCTTCTTTGGTTACATATGTTGAGATCTTTTGCTCATTTTTAATTTAGTTATCTTATTCAGTTGTGTTCTTTATATAATCTAGATAAAGTCCATTGTCCAAAATATGTACTGTAAATATCTTTTCCTGGGCTTTCTTTTTTTAAACATCTTTCGGGGTGCCTGGGTGGCTCAGTGGTTAAGCGAGAGGTCATGATCTCGGAGTCCTGGGACCTAGCCCCAAAGCCTCCTTTGCCTTCTGCCCCTCCCCCTGCTTGTGTGCTCTCTCTCTCTCTCTCATTCTTTCTCAGATAAAGAAATGAAATCTTGGGAAAGAAAAATCTTTCAAAGTGGTGTTTTTTTGTTTTGTTTTTAAAGATTTCATAGACTCTCTAGCTTCAGATACATTTCTATTTATTTATGATTCTTTCACCTGTTTTGTTTTGTTTTGTTTTGTTTTTAAAGATTTCATAGACTCTCTAGCTTCAGATACATTTCTATTTATTTATGATTCTTTCACCTGTTTCTCAACTGTTATTTCATTTTCACCATTAATATTTTCTCCCAACTATTGACTCTTAATTCAATAATCAAATTTTTATCTTTTTTTTTTCCCCCAAGATTTATTTGACAAAGAGAGACACAGTGAGAAAGGGAATACAAGCAGGGGGTGTGCCAAGCAGGGAGCCTGATGTGGAGCTCGATCCAAAGACCCTGGGATCATGACTTGAGCCGAAGGCAGACGCTCAATGACTCAGGCACCCCTAAAGATACATTCTTATAATAAGCTCTATTTATTCAGGGTTTCTCTCCCTGGTATAAAAGGCCTTGGTATCAGAGATTTAAACTTTTAGAAGGGAATGGTTGTCCATACCCTAGTTACTGCCTGAACTCGCTGCCAAATCTATTTTGCAAAAGCAAGGCTGAGGGAAGGTAATTAAAAGGCTTGAAGAATGAAAAGTGTGTGTAATTCAGGCTTCTTACTCAGGAATGGACTCTCCTATCAATCCCCTGAGAAGGTGAAAGTCAAATGAGTACAAACTGCAGTCATTTTTCTGGGTTTAGAACTAGGTAAGGCAGAGACCCTGGTAAGGCGCTCTACTCAGTGGGGAGGTGGATTCCCCCTCTCTCTGCCTGCCTCTCTGCCTGTGATCTCTCTGTCAAATAAATAAAAAAATCTTAAAAAAAAAGAGAGAGAGAGAGAGAGAACTCTGTCACTCCTTAAAGAGCTCTCTTAGCTGTTTTAAATTCCTCCACCTCAACACCACCATAAATTAACATCAAATTGTATTAAAGTGATTAACATTCTACCTTGCACAAGGTAAAAGCTGACTTACGTTATTAGGTTATCAGTTTCCTCTCAAGTCAAACATCAAACAATATCAACTGAAGGTCAAGCATCAGACATAGTACATCCTATAAGTTTAAAATGGTTCAAAGATTTTCTTGTTAAAGAGACCAATAATATCTACAGAAAAAAACTTTCTAAGAATTACGTATGTACATACTATCTTTTAAGTTCCAGATGGAAGATATGAGCTCAAACAAAAAAAGCTGTACACATCACGTTTTACTTAAATATTTCGTATCATTAGTAAGTTAAAGATCAACAATGACAACAAGGGCAAAAAAAAGCATTGCCCCCTGCTAGAGTTACCAGAGTACTATTTACAGCTCTCAAACTAATAATTAATTATTATTTTTTCAATAGTTGCTTAGGTCTGTATGTGGTTGTCACTAAGGCTGAATAGGTTCTCATCTTCTTAGGGTAGACAGGGAGGAGAAAAGGAAACTACTGTAGAAAAATATGCTCTACATGAAGTTATACAGAGCTGGACTAGGAAGCCGGGAAAATGTGAATCAAAAAATAAACCATTCGCTTTATTACAAAGAAAAAAAATAATAAAGATATACCAAATTTAGTAAAAATAAAAGCCACAGGAATCCTTACCAAAAAAAATAAGTAATGTGTAATTAAACTACTGCTTCTGGTACCAAGAAGATAAAATTTATACAAAAAACTGGTCTTTCTCACCCTTACCAAAGAGATTTTTTAATCTGCAGATCTACAGAACTGTTTCCACAGGCCTTAAAAAATTTCTAGAAAATATCATACTGAAATCCTTTGCTAATTTTACAGAAGCCATGAGAAAAAAACAAATTAAATCAATGCCATCAACTGCAAATCAGAACATGGTATCTCGAACTGTATTCTCACGAACACAGAGAAGCAATACAATATGCTGCCTGTAGTAATGAGTTTGTATTTTCCCAAAAGAAAAATCACTGAACTCTTTAGTAAAATATATTATAGGCAGATTAAAGATTAGGTTCATTAAAACTTAATGTGTCTGGCATAGTAAAATAATAGAAAAATTTAAGTTGTCAAAGGAGAAAACCTGCTGTTATCTTTAAAAAAGCTCTTCTTATGAACATCCTCAGTGCATTTATGTAATAAAACTTTAAAAACATGATGAAATGAAAACTCCCAAAAGTTACAGGACATTCCCCAAAATTAATGTGCTATTCTTGTTCCTTGCCCACACATGAACTTTACAGGAGTAAGATATATGTTTTACTAAAATCAAGAAAAATTAAGTTAGAATTCACATGAAATGATAAAAATGTATCTATGTGGGATTCTAGTTAATGGTTAAAAGCTATTGTCCTTTTGGTTGCTTAGAGAAAAACTAAGGAAAAATACTTCTCTATAACCTTTTATCTTCTAGCCCCAGAATGAAATTTATTTCTAGGGGTGTGTGGGTGGCTCAGCTGGTTAAGTGTCTGCCTTCAGCTCAGGTCATAATCCCAGGGTCCTGGGATCTGGCCCCACATCAGGCTCCCTGCTTGTCGGGAAGCCTGCTTCTCCCTCTCCCACTGCTTGTGTTCCCTCTCTTGCTATGTCTCTCTCTGTCAAATAAATAATATCTTAAAAAAAATTATTTCTATAAATGGTGTTGACAGTTTACATGTAAAAATATAAAAAAAAATTTTAGAATAGATTATCTTATAGTATGATAATCTCAAAGATAATAAGTTCAATTTGAGTATAAGACAAATACTTAAACACAAAGTATAAAACACCTGTAATATCATTACTAATGAAGTCTTCCACTGCTTTATTAAAGTGCAGTGTATCAGTGAGAAAATTAAAAAGTACACTCACATTTAGCATCTTTTAAAGTATTTTACTCCAATCACGTAATCAATAACCCTCTAATACCACCTCTTAACTGGATAACAGAAACAAACTTCAAAAGGTAGGATCAAGAAAGTGTAATATGAAGATCCTGAGCCCACCTTCTCTCAGGGAAACACCAAAATCCACAAAAACATATTTAACAACTATCTTCGACAATTAACTCAAGACTAGCAGAATGGATCATACACACTGATATATTTAAAAAAAAAAAAAAAAAAAAGGCCACATTGAGAGGGTAGAAGAGCCGACAAGCAGTTTAGTCAGGATCCACAGCATAGGCACAGTGACCCACAGCAGGAATATCACAACTGGAGAAGCCATCCCTGATAAACGAGGGTCCAAGCCCCACATGATACTCCACAGTCCAGGGCTCCTGCACTGGAAAGACAGGCACCTACAATGTCTGGCTTTGAACACCAATGGGGCTTACATCCAAGAAAGCCAGAGGGCAGTAAGAAAACAAGACTCTGCTCTTAAAGGGCATGCTTCATCTCAATGGCTCAGAGTCCCAGCACAGAGGCAGCTGTGCCTGGGTTACATGTGAAGGAAATCCACTAATGAATTTTAGTAAAAGAGGGCTAGCAATCTGATGGCAAGTTTTCTGGGGAGCAAACTGCTTGTGGGTGTCCCTTTTCTTACCCTCCTCTACTTAGCCGGCCTGTGAGAACAATTTCTGATATTTTCCATTCACTGCGGTAGCACCACTAACCCTGATCCAACACTGTCCTGTGTATTCGCCTCACCCAACCCACCCACACAACTTGGGAGTCCTTCCCAAACAGTACCCCTCTCACCCCCACCACAATTGGCCAGTGGCCTTGGCTGGCCCTGAGCCCCTCCTAAACACCCTGCCCTGGGGGACCAGTCCCAAATACCGAAACTCCCATAACCAACACAGCCATACCTCATAGCAAGCTGTCCAAAAGACCAGTAAACCCCAGCTGTTGCAGCATATCCTTATAGCCAGCCGCACTGTGGGCCAACTACATATATCACTGCACCTACAGTAGTCATGATTGGACCGCCCAGCCACATAAGACATAGGACCTCCTTGTTTACCATCATGCATGCAGCAGTTAGTGGCTAGACCTCAAGAGATAGACCAGGGGAAAGTCCTGCACACCAGCAAGTCCGCATCAATCATGACCCATCCACAACAAAAGGGGAAATGCAAACCACACTGAGAACATTCCTGGAGCACATGACTCAGGTGACCAGGGGAATTTGTACTACAGGGCCCCACAAAACATCTTCTACATGAAGACATTCCTTACTGACCAGGAGATAGAAATGATCTACTTAATTAACAGAAATAAGCAGAGACTAAAGCAAATAAGGAGGCAGGGGGAGTATGCTCCAAATGAAAGAACATGACAAAACCTCAGAAAACGAACAGAAAATGAAACAGAGATAAGCAATCTACCAGATAAAAAGTTGAAAGTAACTAACTAAAGATGCTAACCAAACTCGAAAAAAGAACAAACACAGTTTAAAAACGTAAAGTCATGGAAAATACTTGGGGGAAAAAAATCAAAGTGGAAGAATACAATAACTAAAATGTAAAATACACTAGAGGAATCAACAGCAGACTGAATGATGCAGAAGAGCAGATCAGCAATCTGAGAGACAGTATAGTGGTTAACACCCAATGAAAACAGCAAAAAGAGGGGCACCTGGATGGTTAAGCATCTGTCTTTGGCTCAGGTCATGATTCCAGGGTCCTGGGATAGAGCCCCATATCAGGCTGCTTGCTCAGTGGGGAGTCAGCTTCTCCTTCAGCCTTTGATTCTCCCCCGACTCTGGCTCTCTCTCTCAAATAATTTTTTTTAAATCTTTAAAAAATAAACAGCAGAAAAAAAAAAAGGAATCCAAAAAATGAAAATACTTTAAGTCAATACTAGGACATCAAGTATACTAATGTTCACATTATAGGGGTTTCTGACCACCACCACAAAGCAAAGAAAAAAATGGAAAAAAACACATGGAGGCTTAACAACATTCTACTACACAACCAACAGGTCAAGAAAAAAAATCAAAGAGGAAATCGAGAAGTACATGAAGACAAATTAAAATGAACACAATGATCCAAAATCTTTGGGATGCAGTGAAAACAGCTCTAACAGAGAAATTTATAGCCATATAGGTCTACCTCAAGAAACAAGAAAAATCTCAATCAAACCTTATACCTAAAGCAAATTAAAAAAAGAACAAAGCCCAAGGTTAGCAGGAGGAAGGAAATTATAAAGATTAGAGCAAAAATACATGAAATTGATACTAAAAATAGGCAAAAATCAATGAAACTAAGAGCTGGTTCTTTGAAAAGATAAACAAAACTGATAAATCTGTAGACAGACTCTTCAAGAAAAGCATACAGAGCTCAAATAAATAAAATCTCAAGAAGGAGAAATGACAACCTATACCACACAAATACAAAGGATCATAAGAGTTTACTATGAGCATAAATGAACCACCAAGAGAAAAAATGGATGAATTCTTGGAAACATACAATCTGCCAAGACTGAGTCAAGGAGTGGCACCTATGTGGCTCAGTCGGTTACATGCCTGACTCTTGATTTCACTATGGATCATAATCTTAGGGTCCTGAGATTGAGCCTTGCATCAGGCTCCACACTCAGGAGGCAGTCTGCTTGAGGATTCTCTCCCTCTCTCTCCCTCTGCCCTCTCCGCACTGGTGCTTGTGCATGAGCATGCTGTGCTCTTTCTCTCTCTCTAATAAAGGTTTTAAAAAAAATTTTTTTAAAGTCTTCCTCAAGGACAAAATCTAAGCAGACTCATTACTATTAAGAAGACTTAATGAGTAATTAAATAACTCCCAAGAAACAGAGGTCCAGAACCAGAGAACTTCATAGCCAAATTATAGGAAACATTTAAAAAAGAGTTAATACCTATTCTTCTCAAACTATTCCAAAAAACTGAAAAAGGAACACTACCCCAAAACACATTCTATAAGGCCAGAAATAACCTGATACCAAAATGAGACAAAAAAAACACCACAGAACAAAATTCCCGATGAGCATTGATGTAAAAATCCTCAACAGAACATCAATGAACCAAATTCTATGATACAAGGATGGTTCAATAGCCTCAACTCCATCAACACGTTAAACCACATAAACAAAAAAGGATAAAAATCATATTATTATCTCAACAGATCAGAAAAAAAAAATTGGATCAAATTCACCACCATTTATGATAAAAACTCTCAACAAAGTAGATACAGAAGGAACATACCTGAACTTAATAAAGGCCATATATGACAAACCCACAATTAACATCATACTCAAGAGTAAAATTGAAAGGTTTTCCTCTAAAATTAGAAACAAGACAAAAGGGCCCACTCTCACTACTTTTATTTAACACAGTAATGCAAACCCTAGCCATAGCAATCAGATGAGAAAAACCAATCAATCAGTGGCATCCAACTAAAAAAACTAAGTAAAACTGTCACTACTGGTACATGACATTATATACAGAAAGCCCTAAAGATTCTACCAAAAACAAAAACAAAAACAAACAAAAACAAAAACCCTACTACCCTACTATGAATACTAAATAAATTCAGCAAAGTTGCAGGTTACAAAATTAATGTACACAAATCTGTTGCATTTCTATGCCCTAATAATGAACTATCAGATAGAGAAATTAAGAAAACAATCCCATTTACAATCACATCAAAAAAGAATATGCAGGAGTAAATTTAACCAAGGAGATAAAAATACCTGCGCTCTGAAAACAGTAAGACAAAGACAAAAGAAACTGAAGACATTAATGGAAAGCTATTCTGTTCTCATGGATAGCATAAATCAAAATTGTTAAAATGTCCATCTACCCAAAGAAATATATAGATTCAATGCAATCTGTATAAAATACCAATGGCATCTTTCACAGAACTAGAACAAAGAATCTTCAAATTTGTATGGAACAACAAAAGAACCCAAAGAGCCAAAGCAGTGTGAAGAAAGAACAAAGCTGGATATATCATGATCCCTGACTTCAAATTATCCTACAGAGCTACAGAAATCAAAACAGTATGGTACTAACACAAAAGGACACTCAGCTCAATGGAAGATAATAGAGTCCTGCAATAAACACACAGATACAAACAGTAAATTAATTTTCAACAAGGGAGGCAAGAACGTACAATGGGAAAAACAGTCTCTTGAATATGGTATTGAGGAAATGGACAATTACAAAGAAAACAATGAAAGTGGACCAGCTTCCCTTTTCCTTCTAAATATTTTTACTTTCTTTCTTTTTTTTACTAAGTAATCTCCATACCCAGGACTCAAACACAACCCTGAGATTGAAAGTCACACGCTACATTAACTGAGCCAGAGCCACCCCCCGGAAAGTGGACCACTTTCTTACACCATATACAAAAATAATCTCAAAATGGATTAACAACTTAAAGGTAAGACTGGAAACCATTAAATTCCTGGAAGAAAACACAGGCAGTAAGCTCCTGGACATCAGTCTGAATAATATTTTTCTGGATCATCTCACCAAGCAAGGGCAATTAAAGCAAAAATAAACAGGTCTACCTGAAACTAAAAGGCTTTGGATGGCAAATGAAACCATAACATAACAAAAGGCAACCTACTCAATAAGAGAAGATACTTGCAAAAGATCTATCCAAAAAGGGGTTAATATTATAAATACAGAAAAAAATCTCACAACTCAGTATCCAAAAAAATCTATTAAAATTCGGCAGATGATCTGAATAGGTATTTCCAAAGATATATAGAGAGCCAACAGGCACATAAACATATGTTCAACATTACTAACCATCAGCAAACTGTAAATCAAAACCGCAATGAGATCTCACCTCACACCTCTTGGAATGGCTAGTATCAAAAACACAAGAAATAAGTTCTGGCCAAGATGTGGAGGAAAGAGAACCCTCATGTGCTGTTTGGTGGGGATACAAAATGGTGCAGCCACTATGATAAAACAGCATAATGATTCCTCAAAAAATTGGAAATATAAGTACCATATAATCCATCAATTCTATGTCACAGTATTCATACCAAGAAAAGGAAAATACTAATTTGGACCAATATATGCCGCTATGTTCACTGCAGCATGATTTACAATATCCAAGATATGGAAGCAATCTAAATGTCCACCAAATATGGAAGGATAAAGATAATGTACTCTATATACACACTAGAATATTAGCCATAAAAAAGCATGAAATCTTTACATTTGCAGCAACACGGATGGACCTAGAGAAAAATCCTTAGTAAAGAGTAAGTCAAACTGTAAAGGAAAATACCCTATGACTTCACTTTTATATAGAATCTAAAAAAATCAAATGAATGAATACATGTAACGAAATAGAAACCAGACTCAGATATAGACAACAATCTGGTGTTTGCTAGAGGGATAAGGAATAGAAAATACTTAAAATAAGGGGAGGGGATTAAAAGGCCAAACTATAGGTATACAATGTACAGCGCAGGAAATATAGTTACTAATATTTAGCAACTCTGTATGGGACAGATGGTAGCTAAATTTATCTCTGTGATCACGTCCAAATGTATACAAAATGCTGAATCACGATGTTGTAACATAAGAAACTATTACAATATTATGTTAACTGCACTTCAATTAAAAAAATCAGCATATATTTTTGAATGTACAATTTCACTATAAAAGTATGTACATATGTATGTATACATGCATTTATTTTGACAGATTTTTTATTCTGCATACTTTAATTTCAGAACAAAATAATTTAAAAAATCCACAATATGCATCCAAACCCCTTGGCAGATATTGTTTAGCAATAACCATGTATGAAGCCTAGCAACATAGCAATTATCAACAGAGGAATTAAAAGAGATTTGAACACTTCAAAAAATGTAATGCTAACTAGGTTACATATAATATGTAGTATGCCTAAATCTATAGGGTCACCCTCTATTTCATCTGTCTACGGATGATACAATTCACTTTGGGGTTCCATTCAGTTAAGTTCCCCCACCACACCACCAAAACCCTACAGATCTGGTAGTTAAATAAAATCTAAAAGAAATTACCTCTTAGTGTATTATTTCTTATTTCTATTAAATAATAAGTATTTCTTATCTCCAGAAAGTATTACTACTTATTTCTAAGAGTTTAAAAAATAAACCCTGAACAGAAGTTGCCTGATGCAGTAGCAACCAACAGGAAAACAAGAGCAATTTGGTGCTGCTGGGTGGCTATTTGTACTGAGACTCAAGCTCTCCCACTCCTTAAAATTACCTGGACTGACACAAACTAAGATGTGGCTGTTAGTCATTCCCACTACATACTATTAGATTCAGCAGATAATAGTCCCCTAACCCCCCACCCCAGGGGATAATTACCTTACTATCCACAATAAAGAGACATCTGGATCAGAAAACTACTGCAAAATAAAGACGAACACTAAACAACTTACACCATCTGAAGAGTGCCCGACCTGGACAACCCAGAAATGTACACGGAGTAACTATAAAACTGAAGGAAGGAAAGCTCATTAAAACTGGAGTCGGGGTGGGGGGGCCTGGGTGGCTCAGTGGGTTAAAGCCTCTGCCTTCAGCTCATGTCATGGTCTCAGGGTCCTAGGATCGAGCTCCACATCGGGCTCTCTGCTCAGTGGGGAGCCTGCTTCCCCCTCTCTCTCTGCCTGCCTCTCTGCCTACTTGTGATCTCTCTGTGTCAAATAAATAAATAAAATCTTTTTTAAAAAAATGATGAGAATAAACCTTTCCAGAACTAAAAGTCAAGATTTAAAAGCTCAAATAAGATATTAAGGAAAAAACTCATTCCTAGAAAAATTAAGATGATAAACTGGTAGTATGTTTAGAAAATACCAAAAATTTTTTACAGGTATTATGTTAGTATCAGTTCTGAAAATCCAAAAGTTACTGACATTAATCCAGAAAAAAAAAAAAAGCAAAATCTTTATATGCACAAAAAATGTTTTATGGCAATACTTATGACAGCAGGGAAAATCCCAGACACAATCTAAATATTGGTAATAATTAAATTACCGTTTCATGACAGATTTTATACCACTGTCATAGTGTTAAGAGAGAAGACTATGTTTACAAATTTTATCATTTGAGGGCACCTCAAGAGCCCAAAAACCACAAGAAATTTACATTAAAACTACTGTGAGCGTTTATTTCTTAAATTAGTAAAACTTTAAAAAACTTATTTTTAAAAATCTGACAAACTTGGTACATTGTGTTCTCAATACTTTGCCAAGAATGGGCCAGCAACAATTACTTTTTAGATATACTGCACAGAAATATTAGCTTCCCAGAGTCTGTAAGGTGTTTTTATACTAAAGGACAATATAATGCAGCTACTTTTATTGAGTAAGCAGCTTATGACAGCTTTCTGACTTATTAAATAATAAAATATAGTATGGAAAATTTCAACATCCACTATGCCAAAGAAAGGACTGGTCTTATTTCTACTAAGTGCTTTATATTTTTATCAGTTTTCATTAGCTCAGCTCCACATGAGACCACTGCCTGCCCTGATTTCTGGAATTCTGCCCCAATTCTTCTCTCCTAGTCTGTGTTGCCAGGGTTGCAGCTGCACAACCAATTCTTATTAAAATGTAAGTCTTTGAAATGCATGTCTATGGAAAGGGATATAAAGGATTTCATTATCTTTCTCAAAACCGACAGTGAGGATTAAACCCCCACCCTTCCCAAGCCATATACTATCACTTAGCAGCCTTCTTTACCAACTCACACACCAAATATCATAAAATCCAACTGCTCAGTTTAAATGTTTAAAGGAAAAATCATAAACTGCACAGTAGTGAAACTTAAAGTCTAGCAAAAATTATTTTCAAATGACTTCTAATACTTACAGTGTAATTTTAGGTTATAGCTAGATACTCACACAATGATGCAATACTTTTAAATACCACTACTAAATACTTCTAAAGAATAAATACTAGCAAGATAGAATAGGCGATTCTGTGATAGTAATGCCAAAAAAATAATTTCAGAAACTTCAAGTCAGGAAAAGAAAACTGCAATTAATTTACTTAAAATGGAAAATATTTTACCAGGCATTAATTTTGTTTTGAGTTCCACATTGGGCTCCCCGCTCTGCAGGGAGTCTGCTCTTCCCTTTCCCTTTGTCCCTACCCCGACTTGTGCTCTCTCTTTCAAATAAATAATGCCCCTAAAATTTTCCTGGAGAAGAAAAAAAAAAACAAAACTGGAAAACAATTTATACCCCTTTTCCATCTTTCACTGGGATTTCATGTACTTTTGTTCTCTGGATAAAATCCTTCAAGACTGTTTGACCTTCCTCTTAAAAGACAACTTAAGACTGAATTCATCTTGTGAGAAGAGTTAACACAAAACTTTCACTATGAAGGTAAAAATTTTCAATTAAAAGTAAACGGGGGGGCACCTGGGTGGCTCAGTGGGTTAAGCCTCTGCCTTCAGCTCAGGTAATGATCTCAGGGTCCTAGAATAGAGCCCCACATCAGGCTCTCTGCTCAGCAGGGACCCTGCTTCCCCCTCTCTTTCTGCCTGCCTATCTACTGTGATTTCTCTCTGTGTCAAATAAATAAATAAAAGCTTTAAAATAAAAAAAAGTAATAATAATAATAATAATAAAAATAAAAGTAAACAAGGGCATCTGATGGCTCAGTCTATTTAGAGTCTGCCTTCAGGGGCGCCTGGGTGGCTCAGTTCGTTAAGCGACTGCCTTCGGTCATGAGCTCAGGTCATGATCCTGGAGTCCCGGGATCGAGTCCCACACTGGGCTCCCTGCTGGGCAGGGAGTCTGCTTCTCCCGCTGATCTCTCTCCTCTCATGCTCACTCTCTCTCTCTCAAATAAATAAATAAAAATCAGAAAAGAAAAAGAAAAGAGTCTGCCTTTAGCTCAGGTCATGATCCTAGGGTCCTGGGATCAAGTCCCACATTGGGCTCCCTGTTCAGCAAGTAGTCACTCTTCCCTCACCCTCTGCCCCTCT
Organism: Lutra lutra; assembly: GCF_902655055.1. Classification (NCBI taxonomy): domain Eukaryota; kingdom Metazoa; phylum Chordata; class Mammalia; order Carnivora; family Mustelidae; genus Lutra; species Lutra lutra. Next base: position 70,748,848 of record NC_062282.1, on the reverse strand, counting down.
CCCAGCTTGTGCTCTCTCTCAAATACATAAATAAATAAAATCTTTTTTAAAAACTGAAATAAACAGAGGTCAAATACTATGTTACAAAGTGAAAATGACAAGTGTTTTTATTAAATCATAGTGTTTATAATGCTGGTACACAGTAGGAATTCTCATAACACATAGAACCTTCGAATTTCAACTACTGGCAAAATTCTTTGGGAATAAATACAGTCTAGTCTGTTCCTGGGTCATTCAATTATGGTTAAATAGAAGGAAAAAACAGGGGAGGCACAGTAAAGGGTACTAGCCCTTTAAGATCTGATTATACAACACACACCTCAAGTTACACCAACAAAGCACACTGAGAAAAAGTTCTAAAAAGTGGCTACTTGTTGCATTTTAGGTAATCAAACTGAAATCATTACGTTAAATATACTTGATAAACTTTTTTACATATACAATAAATATATGATTATAATGCTTGTTAAAAGCGTATATTGAGATCACCTCATATCCATTATGATGGCTAGTAACCAAAATCAATAAATAAATGAAAGAAGAAAAAGAAAAAACAGTACTGGTGAGAACATGAATAAATTGGAGCTCTTCTGTGTTGTTGGTAAAACCATAAAATGGTGCAACTCCTATGGTAAACAATAGACGATTCCTGAAAAATCTGAAAAATAATACCACCAAATGATCCAGCAATCTCACTTCTGGTTATCTATTTAAAAGAACTGAAGGCAGAGTCACCAAGAATATTTACACACTTATGTTCAAGGCAATACTATTTATAATAGCCAAAAGGTGGAAGGAAGCCAAATGTTCATCAACCAATAAATATATAAGCAAAATATGATACACACATATAATGCAATACTATTCAGTCTTAAAAAGGCAGGAAATCCTGTCACATGCTACATGAATGAACCTTAAACACATTATGCTAACTGAAATTAAGCCAGTCACAAAGAGACAAATACCATATTCCACTTATATGAGTAATTCCACTTTTATCTAAGTACTCAAATTCACAGAAACAAAGTATAATGAGAGTACCAGGGGCTGGGAAGAGGAAGTAAACAGAAGTTTTTGTTTAATGGGTTCTAGAGTTCACTTTACAAGATGACAATCTGTTCACAACAATGTGAGTATATTACTAAACTATACTTTTAAAAAATGGTTAAGACAGTAATTTTTATGTTACATATTTTATATCACAATAAAAAAAAACTTCCTCATGTAACTGGAAGTGAGTCTCACCCTTAGAGATTCTGATGAGTTGATAAAGATGAAAATTTGGATAAATATGTTTTGTTCCTCAGTACTATATATTAATATGTGTGTGTGTGTGTGTGTGTGTGTGTGTGTGTGTCTTTTTGGTAAGTAATATGCCAATATATCACCATGGTATAAAACTCAAAAGATGCTAGAGTAAATCATGAATAATAAATCTTCTCACCATTATCCCTAGCCATCCAGTTTCCCTTTAGACAAAGCCACAAGTATTAGCTTCTTGTGTAATCTTTCACAGATGCTCTGCACACATAGAAGAATGCACATATATATTTTTCCCTTTTTAAAATATTTTCATGTGATTGCACACATCATTAGGCACCTTGCTTTTTCACTTAACACTTTATCTTAGAAATCAGGCAGTATCAGTAACTTTTAAAAAACTGCCTCCCTCTATTTATAAAGGCTGTATTTTATCATGAGTATAACTAGTCTCCAACAGATGTAAAGTTGAGTTATTTCTAATCTTTTACGTCTATAAACATGATGCACAGAATAATATTGTATATTCACACATGTACAGTATGATGGTTTACAGATTTAAATTTTGGCAGGCATTTTAGATTTTCACAAATATTTTCCAAATTTCCTCCTAACAGAATATACCAAACTGCATGCCCACTAACAATGCATTAGAGTATTTGTATTTCCAATCTTTGAAAAAAATTCCTAACTCCAATAAAGAAAGAAAAAATGTGTTTTCTTCCTCTGAAGGATCTTTTTTTTTTTTTTAAATTTTGGACTACTACCTTGCTATAATACTACAATTTAAAAAAAAAAATAATCCTTTTCTCTGCTGATCTGAAATGCATTTTTTAAAAAGATTTTATTTATTTATTTGACAGAGATCAACAAGTAGGCAGAGAGGGAGGCAGAGAGAGGAGGAAGCAGGCTCCTTCCTGAGCAGAGAGCCCCATGCGGGGCTGGATCCCAGGACCCTGGGATCATAGCCTGAGCTGAAGGAAGAGGCTTTAATCCACTGAGACACCCAGGTGCCCCTGAATTGCACTTTTATTGTATTCTGAACTTCCCTATGAATCTGGAACAACTTCTATCCTATACTAATGACCTAGCTCATATACAGAATCACAATGTTTCCACTATTTTATTTTTTTCATCATTATAATTTTATGGGGTTTTTTTTAAAGATTTACTTATTTTAGATAAAGAGAGAGTGAGTGAGCAAGAGGAAGAGAAGAGGGAGAGAGAATCTCAAGCAGACTCCCCACTGCACATGGAGCCCAACACTAAGCTTGATCCCATGATCAAGAGAACATGACCTTAGCCAAAACCAAGAGTCCAATAACCAACTGAGCCACCCAGGTGCCTCCATCATTATTGTTTTAGAATACATTTTTATTTTTTTTAAAGACTTATTTATTTATTTATTTGACAGAGAGAGAGAGAGAGAGAGAGAGAGAGAGAGGTAGATCACAAACAGGCAGAGAGGCCGGCAGAGAGAGATGAGGAAGCAGGCTCCCCGCTGAGCAGAGAGCCTGATGTGGGGCTTGATCTCAGGACCCTGAGATCATGACCTGAGCCAAAGGCAGAGGCTTAACCCACTGAGCCACCCAGGTGCCCCTAGAATAAATTTTTAATATATGAAAGAACTACTTCCTTTTCTTTCATAACTTTTCTGGGTATTTTTTGTCTTTTTAAATTTTACATTCATCTAGCCTAATTCTTTAAAACCTTTCTGGTATTTTTATTGGCATCATGCTATATTATAAATTAGAACAGTATTTTTCAGATACTGAATTCTAATGAGTCTCTAAGTCTCTTTGAGTCTAAGGTGATTCTACTACAGGTAATCTACTTTTTGAGAAATAAACTGTGTGTCCAACTGAAAAACTGTACTGGTTAAGGGACAAGGGGAGCCATTACACAGTGTGGCTGTATCTAGAAGGGTAACTACAGCCTCTATGTTTCATCTCAATACAGATTTGTCATTGTTCATGAAACAAAAAGAAGTTCCTTCCAGAGGCAGAAACTGTTCTCCAAATCACTTTCTGTGGCTCTAGTGTAGAGAACTATAGTTGAAATAAGTGGTTTAGAATTCTATCCTGTATAAAGAACTTTAAATGAGTGGTTTACTACACGCTTAGAACACCAGGATGAAGTGGGACCCTGAATCTGAGGGAGAAAAAAAATTAACAGTGGGAACCAGAAGGATGTTTGTCCCAACCTTTACTCCCCACTCATTTAAAAGACCAGAATTTCACTTGAGTACAAAGAATTGCATAAAACTAAAAAGCTATGTGTTCAAGTATATAGATGAAAGGAATGGCTCCCAAGGTCCTATTAAGTGACAGGTAGAACTTCACCCTAAGAAAAACACCCATCCTAACCATGACCAGTTCAGCCTTGGCAGGCACATCTAGGTCCTAGAGCTCTCTATCAGCCTCAAGTTTCTTTGCCCAGAAATCCATTTGAAATCTATAGTTTTTCACCCTAATAGCACACAGTCACGATTTTTAACCATATTACTTCAACCGGCCTTGACAGTAATTGTTTCCCTTTGGGTGGATAATATTCTAACTCTGGTAACATATGGAAATTGATACAGAAATGATCAAGTCAAGCAAAACCTACACTATTAATATTTTAGTGCTCTTATGTATCTGTAATAATTTATTATGATATTTTATATTCTATTTATTAAAATATTTAAAAGATAAGAAAATCTGATATCCTAAATTTGCAAGTTTAATTTACTGGACATTTAAAAATTATTTAAGTTCTGGGGCACCTGGGTGACTGAGTTAGTTAAGCGTCCAACTCTTGGTTTCAGCTCAGGTCACTATCTCAGGAGTCCAGGAATCCCAAGTCACACTTGGTACTCATCATGGAGTTTTTTATGTCCCTCTCCCTCTGGTCCTCCCCTTGTTCTCTCTCTTTGCTCTCTCAAATTAATAAACAAAATCTTAAAAAAAAAAAAGAAAAAGATTAAAAAGTTTTAGGAAGATTTGTTTACTGGTAAATCTGCCTTGTAAACTGCTTGAAATATATAAGGGAACCAAAGAAATGTAACTCTACCTTAGAATAGTTAGGGATGTAATTAGGGATGAAAGTGTTAGCCAACATTTAAAGAGTAAAATTTATTCTTCCCTCTCGGCCATTAAAACCCAATGACAAGGGGTGCCTGGATGGCTTAGTTGGTTGAGCGTCAGACTCTTGGTTTTGGCTCAGGTCATAATCTCATGTGTCATGGAGAATGAGCCCTACGTGGGTCTCTGTGCTTAGTGGGGAGCCTGCTTGAAGATTCTCTCCCTCTTCCCCTGCCCCCCACTCACATGCACTCTTGTTCTCTCTCTAAAATAAATAAATCTTAAAAAACAAACAAACAAAAAATAATAAGACCATAGTAATCAGACAACAGAAAGAAATAAAAGGAATCCAAATTGGTAAAGAAATAAAACTTTCACTATTTGCAAATAACATGATACTATATATAGAAAACCTTAAAGGGGTGCCTGGGTGGCTCAGTCAGTTAAGCCTCTGACTCTTGATTTTGGCTCAGGCCCTGATCTCAGGGTTGTGAGATCGAGTCCCCTGTCAGGTTCCTCATTCAGTGGAGTCTGGTTGGGGTTCTCTCTAACTCTCTGCTCCTCCCCATTCATGTCCCCACGAACATGCACACTCTCTCTCTCTAAAGTGAAATCTTAAAGAAAAGAAAGAAAGCCCAAAAGACTGCACCAAAAAAAAAAAAAAAAAAACTAGACCTGATAAATGAATTCAGTAAAGCCACAGGATACAAAACAACGTACAGAAATCCACAGCATTTCTATACACTAGTAATGAAACAGCAGAAAGAGAAATTAAGAAAACAATCCCAGGGCACCTGGGGTAGCTCAGTGGGTTAAAGCCTCTGCCTTCGGCTCAGGTCATGATCCCGGTGTCCTGGGATTGAGCCCCGAGTCGGGCTCTCTGTTCAGCAGGGAGCCTGCTTCCCTTCCTCTCTCTCTCTGCCTGCTTCTCTGCCTACCTGTGATCTCTGTAAAAGAAATAAATAAAAATCTTTAATAAAAAAAAAAAAGAATACAATCCCAATAACTGCACCGAGAATAAAAAAATAACTAGGAATAAACTTAATCAAAGGTGAAAGACCTATTCTCTGAAAACTACAGAACACCAAAGAAAGAAATTGAAGACAACGCAAAGAAATAAAAAGACATTCCATGCTTATGGACTGGAAGAAAAAATATTGTTAAAATGTCTATATTACCTAAAGGAACCTACACATTTAATACAATCCCTATCAAAACAGCAACAGCATTTTTCACAGAACTAGAAGAAAAAATCCTAAAATTTATATGGAAGCAACAAAGACCCTAAATAGCCAAAGCAATCTTGAAAAATAAAACTGGATGTATCACAATTTCAGACTTCAAGTTATGTTACAAAGCTGAAGAATTCCAAACGCTATGGTACTTGTATAAAAACAGACACATAGATCAGTGGAACAGAGTAGAAAGTCCAGAAAGAAACCCGTAATTATATGGTCAAATAATCTTCAATAAAGGAGGCAAGAATAAGCAATGGGAAAAAGTCTCTTCTACAAATAGTGCTAGGAAAACTGGACTGCTACAGGCAAAAGAATGAAACTATACCACTTTCTTATACCATACACAAAAATAAACTCAAAATGGTTTGAGAACCTAAATGGAAATCTGAAACCATAAAAATCCTACAAGACAGTACAGGCAATAATTTCTCTTGACATCAGCCATAACAGCATCGTTTTAGATACATCCTAAGGAAAAAGAAATAAAAGCAAAAATACACTATTAGGACTACATCAAAATAAAAAGCTTCTGCACAGCAAAGGCAAAAATAACAAAACAAAACAAAACCTGCTAAATGGGAGAAGGTGTCTGCAAATGACCTATCCAATAAAGAATCAGTATCCAGGGGCACCTGGGTGGCTCAGTGGGTTAAAGCCTCTGCCTTCGGCTCAGGTCATGATCCCAGAGTCCTGGGATCAAGCCCCGCATCGAGCTCTCTGCTCAGCGGGGAGCCTGCTTCTCTCTATCTCTCTGCCTACTTGTGATCTCTATCAAATGAATAAATAAAATCTTTAAAAAAAATCAGCATCCAAAATACATAAAGAATTTATACAACTCAACACAAAATAAATAAAATAATTCAATTTAAAAATGGGCAGAAGACATGAAGAGAGACTTCTGCAAAGACGACTTACAAATGGCCAACAGACAACATGAAAAGATGTTCAACATCATTCACCATAAGAGAAATGCAAATCAAAACTACAATGAGATTTTACCTTACACCTGTCAGAATGGCTAAAATAAAAAAGACAAGAAATAATAAGTGTAGACCAGAATGTGGAGAAAAAGGAACCTTCGTGCACTGTTAACTGGACTGCAAACTGGTACAGCCGCTATGAAAAACAACATGGAGATTCTTCAGAAAATTAAAAATAGGAGTACCCTATGATCCAGTAATCACACTACTGGTTATTTAATCAAAGAATAGAGCACCACTAATTCAAAGGAATATATATACTGCTATTTTACTGCAGCATTATTTACAACAGCCAAACTATGGAAGCAGCCCAAGTGTCCAACAATAGGTGAATGGATAAAGAGGTAGTGTGTGTATATATGTATACAATGGAGAATTTTTCCATTTTTAATGCCATGGATGGAGCTAGAGAGTATAATACTAAACAAAATAAGCCAGTCAGAGAAAAATAAAAACCTTATGATCTCACTCATATGTGTAATTTAAGAAACAAAACAAATGAGCAAAGGGGAAAAAAAAAAGAGAGAGAGAAAGAGAGAAACAAACCAATAAATACACTATGAACTGGAGATGACAAACAGGGTTACCAGGGGGAGGTAGGGGGTGAAATAAGAGGATTAAGAGTACACTTATCTTAATGAGCACTGAGTGATGTATGGAAGTGCTGAATCACTATACTGTACACCTGAAACTAAAACAACAATGTATGTTAACTACACTGTAATTAAAATAAATTAAAATACCCAATGACAATACACATAGCACTCAACTTGTGGTCAGTTCTATGGGTCAACCATTTTTAAAGAAAACTACAGAAAAAGATGACCATGGGAATATGGTCTTGAGTGGAAAATTTTTATATCCACCCTAAGATCAACACATTTCCTTTAATTAGTAACATTTCCTCTATGTATTTTTCAGCGAACATGTACATTAAAACCATTCACAAATATCAGATGCTAACAATAAATGAAAATAGGTTTCTTGCATGTGACTACTTTCCAAAGAAGAAATGGCTTCCTTTATAAAAGTGTGCGTGTCTTATATCCACATAGCACAAAACATGCAGAGCATTTTCTCATGCTGGTCAGAAAAACACTCGGTAATCAAAACCACAAAAGGCCTGCCTTTATGATTTCTTCATGGAAATCATAGCCTTTATAGTGAGAACATAGAGCAACAGCTACAATAAATTCCAGCTGCTGTGGTAAGGATGATTATACTACGGTTAGCTGCTGAATGGGCCCAACACTGAGCCCCAATTCTATTTACTTAAGCAAAGCACAGCCCCTCAAATGACATTATTTCCAGATACTTAAACCCTGGATCATTAACCAAAGTAACTAGGAATTTAACATCAGTTTCATTCCCTTAAACTGTAACACTATTATCAGACTTTTCAAAAATATTTTCTAGCTATAGATAGAGACAGATATTTTGGATCATACTGACAAAACTAAAGAGCTAATACCAAATCATTCCATTCCCTAAAAAACTCCGAAAGTACTTCACAGATAATTACAAGTTTAACAGGAGAAACTCTGAACCATTCAGGAGCAATATCCAAATGGGGGAATCCCATTCTACCTCCCTTTTCTTTATATGCACATTTCCTCACGCTCTCACATTTGGTAAATGAATTATTCCTCATGTGTGTGTGCATGTGTTTGTGTGTGTGACAGAGAGAGAAATACCTAAACCCACCAGAGAGCTTCTAAATACTGGCACCCACAGCAAGATGCTATCAAGTCAGCAAAACTGGCAAATTTGAAATCAGCCACAGGACTATGAAACCAAGAAACTACAACAATAATAAATATGTACTTTCTGGGGTTTTTCCATCTCAAAAATTGATATAATATTTTCCTATCATTAGCCAAAACACAGGCTTATAAAGATGCCTCACCAATCAGATAATTAAATCAGATAATTAAACCAGATAATAAAAAGATAAAAACTAACTTATTCAACATATTCACTACATATTATATACATGTAGAATATTCACTACATATTATCCCCCCACAAAAATTTTTTTAAATACATAGACAAATATAACTCAGCAAGTTATACAGCATAATAAACAGATTTTTAAATGTATAAAAATGATTATACCGAAGATTTAAAAGATGTATGTACAGACTATGAGAGATTAAAAATGAAGTGCAGTATGGGGTGCCTGAGTGGCTCAATTGGTTAAGTTTCTGCCTTCAGCTGAGGTCATGATCTCAGGGTCCTGGGATTCAGCCCCACATCAAGCTCTCAGCTCAGCGAGGATTCTCCTTCTCCCTCTCCATCTGCCCACCCCCCCACCAACTCATGCACATGCGCGATGTCTCTCTCTCTCATAAATTAAATCTTGAGAAAGAAAAATGAAGTGTAGTATAAGCATGTACAAGTAACAGCAAATTTTAGTTTATAGCAATTCTGATACAGCAACAATTAAGACTTTAAAATCCGGCTTACAAAAATGTCCAAATAGGATTTTTAATAGCTTTTTTTTTAAGATTTTATTTATTTATTTGAGATCATGACCTGAGCTGAAGGCAGATCCTTCACTGACTGAGCCACCCTGGCACTCCAGATTTTTAAAAACTATTAAGATACCAGTTCAATCCCTTTCATACTTTATTTATAAAGAATACTAACATCTAGCTTCATGCTCAGGGGTGAAATAGTATCAACATTCCAATTAATGGTTAAGCATTTAGTGAAATGTTAGGTGCATTAAATTAACCAGACAACATGCTCACTGTAATCACAATGTCCCACAAGTTCTAGCCAATGTAACTAGTAAGAGAACCAATATGATATAAAATTTGAAAAGGATAAGCAAAATTTAAAATTAACGTTTAGTACAAACAGACTATATTCCCAGAAAAGCTAAGTGAATCAATTCCAGGACTTATTAGAAATACTAAGTATATTTGTTAGGCTGGCTGAATAAACTTAGCAAAGAATAATCATCTTATTCATGTTAACGATAAACAGATGAATTTAAGCAGTACAGCACCATGAAGAAGCAGGGCAACACAGGTTAAGCACATGCATATCAGAGCCAAACTGATGCAGAGTATAATCTCAACTCTATTACTTCACAGCTACATAAACCTCCATAAAATCACCTAACGCCTCTAAGTTTTCTCAAGTATAAAAATGAGTGCTTGTCAATGTTGGCCATGGACGTGACACCATGGGCAAAGGGTAGAGAGGCAAGTTAGCTGCTCTAACCCACCGCTACGGGTGGTGGGAGAGCTAGTTTAGGGAAAGGGGTATACATGGGGAGAGAGGGTTGGGCAGCCCCCTACACACTTTTTAATTTTTTTCCAGTGCTGCAGTGGCAACTCCTCAGTGCAGAGAGACCTCATTCCCAGAGTGACAATAGCCACTGCCTAACCTAGCAAGAGGAATACCCATTCCTGAGCAGCCCTCACTGGTGTAGGACCGGAAACCACGGAAAGAAATCTGCCTCCACTGGCCCAGGCATGAAACCAAACACCATGGCCACTACCTTTCTAGTTTTCCTGAAGGAGCAGCTCAACGGAGAAGTCATTTCCTTAGAGATCAACAGATGTGCCAAACACTGGTATAAAGTATACCAGTGTATAGGTATAAAGGAGCCTGGAGTTCTCACACTGTCCATCCCAACAACGATGTCATCAGGACAGCATCAGCACAAGGGACCTTCTATTCACCAGCACAGACATCTCTCCATGAAACATCACCCGATAACTCAAGAAGTTCAACACATATGGATTCTTATTCCAAGAGTAGATACCAGGAAACAAGGAGTTTTCACAACAGCTAGAATTTGAGTAAGACAGACAACAGACCATAGCATTCATTCATAGGTCAACTAATAACCATTTGGTGAGAAACTCAAGAGCTGAAGGACAAACACTGGTTCAGCCATCAGTAGCCAATCAGGCCATGAGAAGGGTTAGTTCAGCTCCATCTAGAGCAGTCTTTCTTTTGTTATCAGGAGGCATGTCTCCTTCAAAGGGGTTACAGAAAACTTCTCTGGAGAGTAGATTTGGCTGTCAGTGAGTGACTCCCGACCACTGAACCCCAGTGCATATTCCTTTACCCCACTACTTGTTCAGCAGGCAACCTCTCCATACTCTGCATACAGACTCTCTTCCCCAATAGTTGTCCATTGGGCTGGATCGATAACCTCCCAGCAGATGTCCAATCCAAAGAGACCAACCTTTCAGTACCAAACCATCACCAAAGCAGGATCCCCACTGATCCTGATGGGAGGCACAGACTCAGGTAGCTTCCCATCCCAAGGCCAAGTGGGCTCTTTGTCCCCCAAACACTCAGGGATGACCACTGCACCACAACACCTGTGACATTCACTGTAAAGGGCAGTTCATGACACAGAACAACTTGGACAGCAGCAGTATGCCATTTATGAAGAGTATGGCTCCACACTGGCTAGACAGCCTGAAAGGCTTACAGTTCCAATTCTAGTAAGTACAACCAGCTTAGGAAAGACCCTAGTTCAGCTCTGTCTCCCAAGCTGCTCATCACTCCTATATACAAGGGGAAGACCTGTTACAGCTCAATGTTATCAGAGACCAAATCTCAGAACCGTGAACTCCAAAGATCACAGGCAGCACTGTATCACACAGGTACAGTACGTGTTGGAAGCGTGCAAAGGATGTCCAGTCAGCAGAGCACCCTTATATACCAAAGAAATAATTATGCTCTGAACACAACAGCTACCTGTGCGGAGCCCTACGGGCCAATAAGGCACTGAGCGCAGGAGTGCCATTTTAGCACGCTTCAGCATGCAACAGCACATGTGGTGCTGGCACAAGATCCCCATCAATAGACAATATTCAGAAAGACCCCAGGGAGTTTGCCTGGCATGACCCCAAGCTACCTGAAGTCATTCACATGCTGCAGCGCCCCTCCCATCAGGTGAGGCAAATGCAGCCACCTACCTGCAGCACCTGTGCTTTGGCAACAACATAGGACAGATGGAGGTGTACAGGTAAGGAAGAATCAAGCATCTGATAGACTTTTTGGACAAAGTTCAGAGGAAATGCTGTGGTGCCCTTGGAAACCTTGTGTCTGCCAAGTCTATAGACGAAAATAAAATAAACTGGCAATAAAAAATATTGGTTGGGGTAAGATACCTGCCTTGTTCCAACTGATGAGACAAATCTATTGATGCAGAAGTACAGGAATTTGTTACAGGAGTTCTTTGGAATTTATTTCCATGTGATGTTATAAAGACATCAATCAATCAAGGTGCTCTCTCGGCCTTAACAAACACTGTGAATGTTCCAGTTATTCTGGATGGAATAGCTCTTTTCATGATGATCACAAAATTAAATTTCAGACTTTACTTATTCTGCCTAATATGACAGGTTGCCAGCTCCACAGGGGAGGAAGTGAAGAAGCAATGCGACCTTGTGAGGTGCTAGTAAACTCACTTTTGCATGGGATCCACACATGTGTGAACACATGTGATTACAACACCAAGACTGTGGTGTCCTGCATTTGCACCCCATGGAACCTGTCCAACGGCCCTCAGGCCCAGCTGCTGGGGCTGAATTAACTGGATGCCTTACCAGGAAAAGACTCTCCCAGCAAGGACTTGGGTCCAGGATGTCAGAGGACAAAGAAAAAGAGAAGGACACAAGAGGATCAATGGGATGGAGTTGGTCATATCCCGAGACTGCCAAAGTCCTCCAACGGGTTTAAGATGCTACCGGACTCTTCTACCAGAAAGTTGCACACCAGCTACCTTGAAAGGCTCTACTGAACTCTCCAGCCTCCCTGCTGGAAACTAGTTTGCAGAGTACATCCAGGTGACCACTCACAAAGACAAAGGGGTACCCATCCTTCTAGGACTTCTGAGAGCACATAATGATAGATGCTCCATCTGAAGTAACTGCTTTGAGGGATATGGTGCTAGATGTTTGGAACAAGAAGCTCACAGCATGAGAGAACTGGCCAACCACCTTCCCAGTAGCAATGGCCCCCATGTACTGTCTGATGAGACCAAACAAGCCAACTGCTGTGCTCTCCATGAGGTTACCAGCAAAAACATGGAGAACAACAAAGCCCTGGCCAACTCAGGGGAGATAGAGAAGGTAGTAAACATAACCAAGAGCAGAGGAGACAGATCATTGCTGAAAGCGGTGAAGAAAGCAGCCCAGGTCTTGAATACATTATGGCATCAGGATCTCCAAAGCATTTCTAAAAAGAATGGGTACAATCAGAACTATTTTGTTATACCTTTATTTCATGTTAGAGTGAGACCAATTCAATTCGCATCCTTCTTTGTCTACCACTGATTAACAAAGGTCATCCATCAGCAGCATTTCCTCCTCACCAGCCCAGTTAAGAATCAGAAACCCTTGCTCTGAACACAATAGGATCCAGCCACCTATGTGGTATTATAATAGCCAAAAGAAAACCAAGCGTAAAGGCCTGTACTCTGGCTCCAGCAAATTTTCACCTACTTACCTGAGTTCTTATTCTTCACCAGCAAGAAAATGGAAGGCTACTGCACCAACAGCTGTATTGTAGTCAAAATGATTCCAACAGAAAGAACCCTGACATACAAAGATGTATTTGCGGTCTCCTCAGATCTACAAAGATCCTTATTCTGATGACTGAATTTACTTCCCGGCTATCACTAATTATTCAACACAGGATGGACTGAAATTAACCATAAATTATATAGACTTTTATTCCACTAAACGACCTTCTTATACAGTAGAACAGCACCCTGGGTTCCCAGATTAGTGGATTGTAGCATCAAAATGCTCAGTAAAAGAATTCTATCTAATCCTGTTTTGAATGAGAAGAAAAGACTGTCTTGCTGATTTGTGGATGAAATGTGCAAGTTTGGAATGAATGAATGAAGAGTATGAATGAAGAGTATTTTTTTTTTCTTTTTTGAAGACTTATCAGTGAAGTAAGGAAACCTTTGGGAGAGAAGATTTTTCCTTTCTAAGCTCTACTTAAGTGTCAGATGTAATTACTTGTAGATTCTGTAGTCAGGTAAAGGTGCACACAATGCAATAAAGAAGTTAAAGAAATGGGTGAAATGAGATACGGGATGTATAGGTGAAATCATAAGAAAGGGGATTTTTCAAATGTGAAGAAAGTTATGTTTTGATAATCTGAACAGAAAAAGAAATGGAATGCATATCCCTCATGTTTTATGGCTATTACTAAAAAAACTGTTAAATAGTTAAGATAATGTTGAAAGTATAAAGAGTATGTCATTTAGCAGTTCAACTCATATAAGGCATTATTATTTGTATTTATTAATAACAGAAACACCTTGTCCCTTAAGTAAAAAAAAAGATATTAATACAATGTGTGCACTATCTTAACCTTTCTAAAATTAGAAGAATTCTGAAACCCCCTGTATATTTGGACTCAAGATTCTGAATAAGGCAAACAAACAAACAAAAATTGAATAAAGGATTGAGAACTATACCTTTTTCTAATGGTTTATTAGAAAAAATGAATAATAATTTATATTAAAAAATAATAATAATTTATATATATTTTTTAAAAAGATTGCCAATTCCACAATTGTTTCAGCAGCTTCAAAGCTAGGAAGGGTTCAGCAGGAGTCTCCAACAAAGAGCTAGTCATAAGAGATGATGGATACTCCTTTTCTTCCACAACCCTAACCTTGTTTAGTAAGAGATTATTAATCTGTTAATAATCCTACTAGTATTTAGGACACCATGTCAGTCTATTCCAATTAACAATAAACTGCTTAGCAATGGCATGGACTAAGTATTTATTCACCACCTTAAATCTTCTACTTAATACTTCAATCTTTGTAATCAATCAATGAACAGTCTTATCTGCCATCTATACACCTGATAATGGACAGCATTATCAGACTTACCTGCCTAATTCACAAGTTTTATTAGGTCCTTGAGTTATCATTATATAGTTTAGAATGGGTGCCGATAAAGGATATATCAGTTAAGATGTTTTCATATATGGGGCGCCTGGGTGGCTCAGTTGGTTGAGCCTCTGCCTTCGGCTCAGGTCATGATCTCATGGCCCTGGGATCGAGCCCCACATCAGCCTCTCTGCTCAGCGGGGAGCCTGCTTCCCCCTCTCTCTGCCTACTTGTGATCTCTCTCTGTCAAATAAATAAATAAAAATCTTAAAAAAAAAAGATGTTTTCATACACATGAAACATAAAATCTAAAGCACACTGGATTAAACTGGAACTTAATGGCTCACATAAAATAAATAAAGTCTAGGGGTATACTATCTTCAGGGAGGACTCGACCTAGTGGTCAGAGCATAGTTTTTCTCTGTCCTACTCCTTCAGTGTTTACTTATTTAACTGGTTTCCTTTTATGGCCAGAAGATAGGTGCCAGGAGTTTAATGACAGTACATTTTGATTTCTGTTGAAATACAGCCCCCCCCAAAACAAACAAACAAACAAACAAACCAGTGCCTTTATCCCAGCATTCCTAGCAAATATCCTAAGATCATTCTGATTCATCTAGCTTAGATCACATGTCTGCTGTGATTGCCTGGGGTCAAGGCACATGTTCCATTCTGACAAACTCTTCATAACATTTATGAAATAAAGCACATTAGAGTTGACCTTAGTGATTTCAACTTCTAGTATTACTGAATGGTATTACTGAATTAAAATTGATAGGTTAAGCATATCATACACCTTTCACTCCCTCTTAAAAAGTTATTCCCGGGGCGCCTGGGTGGCTCAGTGGGTTAAGCCGCTGCCTTCGGCTCAGGTCATGATCTCAGAGTCCTGGGATCGAGCCCCGCATTGGGCTCTCTGCTCAGCGGGGAGCCTGCTTCCTCCTCTCTCTCTGCCTGGCTCTCTACCTGCTTGTGATCTCTCTGTCTAATAAATAAATAAAATCTTTAAAAAAAAAAAAAGTTATTCCCCCAAATTTTAATAACAACCCATCAAGAAACAAAAAATTAACTCTTCCCTAAGTGAAAATCACATTTTCAAGGATTCAAAATGTATTACAAAATTACCCACAGGCTTTATGATTTTCCTTTTTAATACAACAGAAACCAAGACTATATATTTTCTCAAAGCAAAAGAGGTTTACATTCAACTTTTTCAAGATTACAACATTAGAATTTAAATAAAGAGTGCAGGGGCACCTGGGTGGCTCAGTGGATTAAGCCGCTGCCTTCGGCTCAGGTCATGATCTCAGGGTCCTGGGATCGAGTCCCGCATTGGGCTCCCTGCTCAGCAGGGTGCCTGCTTCCCTCTCTCTCTCTCTCTGCCTGCCTCTCCGTCTACTTGTGATCTCTGTCAAATAATAAAATCTGTAAAAAATAAATAAATAAATAAATAAATAAAGAGTGCAGACTACATGAGTATCTTGAGTTAGGAAAAAAAGTGGTTTTCTTTCATAGAGCTATAAAAAATAATAATCCATCCTGTAACTCAAGACTCCTCTTACAAGGTACTAGATTCACTACAAAACCTACCTCTACACACAGACACACAACTAGGTCCTAAGAACAGAGCAGAGATGTACAGCATAGAGAGCCTTTTTGTAAATGTGCATTTCAAAGCCAAATACTAATTATTTCCAAATTACTATGTTTCATACTTTTTAACATCCCTTACTTCTATAATTAGCAGAGAAAATAGAACATAAACTATTCAGTTTTTATAACAGAGAGTGAAATTTATTTCACTGAAAGCCAGAACTCAAATATATAGGAAAAGATCTGATACTTACAATAAAATTGAAAAAAAAAAAAAAAAAGGCAAAATACAACCACCATTTTCTTAAGAGTAGAACTAACCACTTGAATATGTGTTATACAATAATCATCTTAAAAGCCAAGCTTTATTTATAATCCCGAGGAGAAACAATGTGGTCAAAGAAGAGGATGTGAATTAAAAGGAAATCACTGTAGGGGCGCCTGGGTGGCTTAATTGGTTGGTTTTGGCTCATGTCATGAGCAGGGACTCTACTTGAGATTCTCTCTCTCTCTGAAATAAATAAAAATTTGGATGGATGGATGGATGGATGGATGGAAGGAAGGAAAGAAGGAAGGAAGGAAGGAAAAATCTCTAATTGTTCAATTCTGTAGACTGGTCTTTCAAATACTCATTTGTTCAAACAATTCAATTCAGTAAATAAGCTCTGATGACTTTATTAAGAAGACAATACTGGTGTTAGACAAAGGAGGGATATAAACACAGTCTTTAACTTCAAAAATGTTTACAATGTGCCTCAAAAGCAACATACACAAAGGAGCATCACTGGACAGCACAGAACATAATCAAGGAGAAATAAATGCATGAGACACTAAAGACAATGGGTAATCAGAAAGAGGAGAAATCAAATGAGAGGATTTCTACAGCAAGTAACAGAAAACCTACAGGGAAACTGCTTAACATTAAGGAAATGTATTATCTCAGCTAACAAGGAATGCACAGTGAGGGTGATTTTACATGTGTTATGTAGAGTCTAGTTCTACTTCTTTGCTGTTCTCCTGCCTCTGCCTTCCTTGATATCAGGGCAACACTTTTAGGCTAGTAGCAAAACGGCCACAGCAGTTCCAGATGTCACATCCAGATAAAACCACTTCTACAGAGAAGAGGGATCAACGCTTTCCTTCTTTCTCAAAATCAAGGAAACCTTTCCCAGAATCCTCTTACAGATTTCCCTTCTACTACTCAGTGGCCAAAACTGGATCTATTCCTAAAATGATTCCAAAGGCAAGAACACCTATCATTAACCAAGATTTGAGTAGATGCTGTTAATTATCATGACCATCATTTTAGTGTTAGCTGAATATTTTAAGAAGACAGGACTTGGAAGATGGTATAATTAGGAAAAGAAATAAAAGAGAAAAATACAATGGCAAAGGAAAGGATGTGCATAACTGAATAAAAAAGTCAAACTGCAATCATACACTAAATACACTGTTAGGCACAAGGAACTTTCCTAAACTGCACTGTTGTCATTCTCTGTAATACAAAAATTAACTTACTATTCAACAGTGAGTAAATGCTAAGAATGGAGGAGGAGGAGTTCTCTTTTTATGATAGGATTTAGTTAATTATCAGTGGGGACAGTCAGACTCACCACTCCTTGTCAATGGAGTCACCCATTTAGCTATCTGTGGGCTAAGAACATTCCATATTATGCATACAGACAACTGTAGACTCACTATCAACAGAAGTTGTTCCTTGAAGGTTTCTTCTCATTTGGGTTCCAGGTTTCAGTCAAACATCCACAAACTTCACAACCAGCCCTGTGTGCAAATGAAAGCATGCAATTAGGAGGCAAAAAAAGCTACGGGGAACAATTCCGTCCTCCCCCATCTATAACTAACTGATCCATAAGGAAACTGAACTTAAATACTGGATTCAATAAGCACCATGTTCAAACTAAGCAACTTGCATTTCAAAAGCTGTAGTGTGATTATTACACAGTTATCACTCTTTCACATCATACATATTATTGTGTCTACAGTGTACCAGGTAAAACTCTTAGCAAAGGTTGCCCACTAGATAGAATCCAACACACATTTGTGTGGTGGACCCAAATTAAGGCTGACCTACACACAGTATATTAAAGGACAGCTGCCTACATTTATAAATCAGAAGACGACCCTACATGAAAATTATGATTTCTGATCTCTCTTGGGGAAAAAAAAAAAATCAGAAGATCTAGCAATAATGGGCCCACATTCCCACATGATAACTAACAATCTGGTGGAGCTGATGAGCAGTTAATCCTTTGGATGGGTCACAGGCTTTGCAGATGCCTGCAGATGTCATCACTCTCTTGCAACACAACTCAATTATCTGTCTGGATCCTGCTGGCATCTGACTTTGCAAATTCCCCTATATTTCTAAAATAGCTCACAGGGAACATATTTTACTGTCAAAGCCAAGCATGTTTTTCTGCCTTGACAATACAATATAGTATAGGGCTAATAACTACATTCACTTTGGAGTCAGCAGGCCCTAGGTTTGAGTTCTAATTCTGAATATAACTTAGCTGTATGACCTCAGGCATATTTTTAACCTAAGATATATTTCTTCATCTACAAGCCTCCTAATAAACATATAAGCACTTAACACAGTCAACAAACAACTGGCCTAAAATCTACCATGTCCAAGCTGAATTTACAATCCCAAATTCAGGGCTTCCTCAGTCTTCTGCATCTTGGTAAGCTGCAATGTGATTCATGCGCATAAGCCTCAAACCTCAAAGTCCTAATCATATACTTTCTTTCATTCTCCCCAAACTAGTACCACAGTACTTGATTCTCTAAAATATGTAATTTGAATGAATTTTCAGAATCCCATAAAAATAATAATTCCTCCTTCAGAATCAATTACTTTCCTGAAATTACCTACAAATTCAACTAAGTAATGGTACTCTGAAGTTTCAAGGTTGCATATCATGAGGAATACTAA
Organism: Lutra lutra; assembly: GCF_902655055.1. Taxonomy (NCBI): domain Eukaryota; kingdom Metazoa; phylum Chordata; class Mammalia; order Carnivora; family Mustelidae; genus Lutra; species Lutra lutra. The sequence continues at coordinate 70,729,865 of NC_062282.1, read as the reverse complement.
TATTTCATTTTAAGAAAATGAAGATGGCGGGTGCCTGGCTGGCTCAGTAGGTAGAGCACGCAACTGTTGATCTCAGAGTTGTAGGTTCAGGCCCCATGTTGGGTGCAGAGATTACTTAAAAAACTGGGGTGCCTGGGTGGCTCAATCAACTAAGTGTCTGACAACTTTAGCTCAGGGCATGATCTCTGGGTGAGATCAAGTCCCACGTGGGGCTCTCTGCTCCAGGGAATGTGCTTTAGATTCTTTCCCTCGGCCCCTACACCTGTGCATGCTCTCTCTCAAAGAAATTATCTTTAAAAAAAAAAAAAAATGAAGACAAAATACTGGGGGTAATACCTAATTCCTAATTCCTTGCAAGATACTGACCCATTACATTTTGTAAGCTTACATGTTTCTTCTGATCTAAACTAACAATGAACTAGGATGCTATGCTTCATCTGAAAACAAAATTAAGAAAAGAGTTAGAGGGGCGCCTGGGTGGCTCAGTGGGTTAAAGCCTCTGCCTTCGGCTCAGGTCGTGATCCCAGGGTTCTGGGATCGAGCCCCGCATCGGGCTCTCTGCTCAGCAGGGAGCCTGCTTCCGTCTCTCTCTCTCTCTCTGCCTGCCTCTCTGCCTACTTGTGATCTCTCTCTCTCTGTCAAATAAATAAATAAAATCTTTAAAAAAAAAAAAAGAAAAGGGAATTTTAAAAATCAACCGTTTCTATAGAACTATTCAAATAACAATCAGAAAATCCACTTTTGGGGCCGGTCACCTGCGTGGCTCAGTGGGTTAAGCCTCTGCCTTTGGTTCAGGTCCTGATCTCAGAGTCCTGGGATCAAGCCCAGCATCAGGCTCTCTGCTCAGCGGGGAGCCTGCTTCCCTCTCTCTCTCCGCCTGCCTCTCTGCCTACTTGTGATCTCTGTCTGTTAAATAAATAAATAAAATCTTTAAAGAAAAAAAAATCCACTTTTGGAAATATTACCACTGGAAAATATTAATTACAAATTATCAAATGATGTGTAAAGATGACAAATAAATGGAGATACACTACTATGTTCAAAGAGTCAATGATCTTAACATGTCAGTTCTCTCCAACTTGAGCAAAAGAGTCCATGTATTTCTAATCAAAATCCCAGCAGTTTTTGTAGAAACTGAGAAGCTGATTCTAAAATTCACATAGAAATGTAAATGAGCTAGATCGGCCAAAACAACTTCAAAGATCATTAATACTGGAAGCCTTATACTACCTGACTTCAAGACTTGTTTAAAAACTGCAAATATCAAGGCACTGTGGTACTGAAGAGAAACAAATAGATTAATAAAACAAAACTGAGAGTCCAGAAATAAACTACATATATACGGTCAATTGATTTTCTGCAAAGTCAGTTCGGTGGTAAAGGGACAGCCTTTTCAACAAATGGAGGTGGAATGCCTGGATGTCCATACATTGTGCCACATATAAAAATTGATTCAAAATCCATCACAGATCTAAAGTAAAACCTAAAACTGTAAAATTACATGAAGAAAACATAGTAGAAAGTCTCTGTGGTCTTAACGTAGGCAAAAATTTCTTAGATAAAACACAAAAGCATGTTATGTAAAAGACAAAAGTGACAAACAGGACTTCATCAAAATCACTAATTTCTGCTATCTGCAAGACACTTAACAAAGTGAAAGACAACCCACATGCTGGGGAAAAAAAATAGATGCAAATCTATTATCTGAAAATGACTTGTATCCATAAAGAATATAAGAAAGAAATGTTCAAAACTCATTAAGAAAACCCAATTTTAAAAAGGAACAAATGATCTTAACATACTCACCAATGATGTACCCACAGTAGATAAGCACATGGAAATATACCTTATCATCATCATTTATTAGGAAAATACAAACGTTGGCAAGGATATGGAGCAAGTGGAACTATCATATCCTACTGATGAGAATGTGAAATGGTAAAACCACTTTAGAATATAGTTTGGCAGTTTCTTAAAAAATTAAACACATACTTAACATAAAACCCAGCTATTTCATTCCTAGGTATTTGCCTAACAGAAATGAAAGTCTATGTCCACAGAAGACTGTTTTTAGCACCTTTATTTTTAACACTCAAAAGTAGAAACAACACAATTATCCATCGAGAGGTGGATTGATACACTAAGTATGGCAAAGCCATTCAATACATTACTATTTGTAAGAAAAATAATGAACTATTATACACTATTTAACATGGATATATCTCAAAATAATTGTGCTAGGAAGCCATACCAAGAGTACCTTTTGTAGAATCCATATACACAAAACTCTAGAATCTCTAGGGATAGAAAGCAATTCAGTTAATTGGGAATAGAGGATGGTGGACAAGAAGATCCACAATGGTTGAAAAAAGAACTTTTGGAGGTGCCAGATATTTTCATTATTTTGAGTGTAGTAGTAATTCCACAGGTATAAAAACTTCAAAATTTATTAAACTGAACACTTAAATGGTGCAGTTCATTTTAAGTTTAAAACAAATTGATTGCATATTAATAACTGGTAGCAAAACTGATTAATATGAAAGGCAAGACCCTTTCAATGTATTAACTATGAAAATCATGGCCATTATTTTTCTTTCTGGAAAATAATTCCACTGAAAAGTGTATTATGTCAATGCTAAAGATCAAAACCATAATTACCAATCACAAAGAAAGCATATACCAAAACTGCACTCTTAGCTAACCTCATATAATTTGGCATGTGCAAAAAGAAAATTTAGTGGCATTACTACTCATTCACATGCAGTCCACAAAGTACCCCAGGCTTTCATTACATTTGGTAGGAATCAGACAAAAAAAAAATGTTCCCTGTCAACCAAAAACATTTTAATATAGGAATTTTATTAGCATTCATCTCAGTATCACTACTACAATGTATTTCACATTCTGCTTAGAATTGATGAAGAAAACATGAAATCAGATCCATTTTAATTGTTAACTGCTGGCATGGCTTGGTGCTTTTTACACCTTATTAAATGGCACCTCTACCCCCATCTACCTGTTATTTATACTGATAACAGCAAATTACATTACTTCTTCAGGTGAATTTAATCACTAAATTTTGTTTTAGGTAATATCAAAAGTGTGTAAGCCCATCTCTATCCAGAGATATCTATTCTCCAAGCTATCAGTCTCAGTTCCATGACACTGCTATGAAAGAAGGGCTTCATCTTTAGAGAAATGGGTTAACAGCACTACCTTATAATACTTTTAGGGCAGTCACAGAGAAAAATTATGCTAGTTCTGCATCAGCACAAATGACACAACTAGAATGAATGAGCAGAGGCTCTATTTTCCACTATTAGAATATCTTTCTGAGCCACTGTTGCCTCAAAGGGGATGTCCTGCCTAGGACACCTATCATCACCAGTCAGGATATTACTGGCAGTGATTTGAAAATACCTGATAGTTGACCTAGACCAACTTTATGATTCCTTGCAACCCTCAAATGCTCTTCTGAATTTAAAAATAAAAATCCATTTTTAAGTCCCCAAATCCCCTGCAATTCAAAAGTCTTAGGTTTAAGCCGGTCAAATTATAAGAAGCTAAAGCCCTAAGTCTTACAGTAACATTTCTGATTGGTTTCCACTTTTCCTCAACGTATAATGGCTTCAATTATCAGACCCTGACCCTATTAAATTACTCTGATACTGAAAGAAAAATATGTACTATGTATGTGTTCCATCTCCTTGCTCATTTAATTTCAAATGCTAATTCTTTCTTTCTTCCCAAAGAAATATGGATCTGGCAAAAATAATAAAGATCTATTAGAAACCTAGTTCAATTTCTTCATTTTACACATTCAGAAAGGTAAAGAAATTTGCCCTAAAATTCTTAACTAATCAGTACACTATAATACCTATTAGTACTGCAATAAATCACTACCATTTATTTCCTCCTTAAGTACACTGTAAAGAAAGGCATATAACCATTCAGTTACACAATTTAAGTGAAAAGTTATCTGGGCAATAGTAACATAGGCAGTGGTGATACAATTAAAGACTCAAGACATTTTGCTTCTTGGTACTGTTCACTGGTGCTGTTAACATTCCTTGACCCTACAAGTGTAGGACATGGTAGGGATACAGAAACGGACAGAAGCGACGGTATATACACGAGCAGCTATGAATTAGGCAAAACTTTTAAACAGGGAGAATGAATGTACTCCTAACTACCAGAGTTTCAAAACTAATGGAAAAGGCTGCATATGCCTTCATAAAAAAAAAAAAAAAAGAGAAAAGGAGGGATGAGGTAATAAAGATGGACTACCAGTGGGAATGCAAAGTTGTACAATCACTTTGGAAACGTTGTAGAAACTTTCTTATATAGGTATACACACACTTTACCAGGCACCAAAACAAACCACTCCCAAGAGAAATGAAATGAAATGAAATGAAATGAAATGAAATGAAATGAAAATGAAATGAAAACAGGTCCATACAAAGAACGCAGACTAGAGGAGGCAGTAGAGGATAGCAATTAAGAAAATGGGCCCTGGGGGCGCCTGGGTGGCTCAGTGGGTAGGCCTCTGCCTTTGGCTCCAGTCATGATCTTGGTGTCCTGGGATAGAGCCCCACATCAGCTCTCCACTCAGCGGGGAGCCTGTCCCTCCCCAAGCCCCCGCCTGCCTACTTGTGATCTCTGTCAAATAAATAAAATCTTTAAAAAAAAAAAAAAAGAAGAAGAGAAAAAGAAAACGAAAACGGGCCCTAGAGTCAAACTGTCAGAGTGTGAATTCTGGCTCTGCCACTTACTAAATGTGTTGAGTTTAGACAAGTTATTCACCATGCCTCAATCTCCTAAACTATAAAAAGGAAGTAATTCATAAGGCTATTGTGAGGTTTAAATTATGTTAATACATGTAAAATGCCTCAAATGTAGCCTGGCACAAAGTAAGCTTTCAGATAAATGGCAATCAGAAGGGGAATGGGATTTAATACATGATGTAACATGACAAGAGTAATTTTTCTGAGCCAAGTTAAAGGGCATTTTAAAATACAGATGCGCACCCACAGCCAGTGCCATATAATGTAGTGTTTAAGAGTTTACTTGGATTTTGTTTATGTCACTTCACTGTTTCCAAGGCTGACTGCCATGGAGAACTATAGGCAAACTTCCCTGAGATTTGGTTTCATCAACTATAAAGAAACAACAGCTACTTACCTCAGAGGAGTATTTTAAGAATGTAATTAAGATGTATAAAGTGCTTGCTTAGTACAATGCTTGACACATAGTAGCTAAAAACTGACCGTATTTTACTATACTATATTGAAATAAGCACATTATAACTACAGTGACCATTTGTTATTTGCTAATGATAGCCCCAGTTTATGCAAGTTTTCACAATGTGATTACTCAGAAGTCATTCCCCTATCACAGTATGTCCCAGTTTAGATAAAACATGTTCTCAAAATGTCCTAGTTTTAGATGATAAATTATATGGTTGCCCTAATTTGTAACTGAAATACTTTCAGGATTTTCCATCTATTTAGTTCTTTTCAAATGTTCTCTTATCTCTTTTTTAAAAAAATTTATTTATTTGACAGATCACAAGTAGGCAGAGAAGGAGGCAGAGAGAGAGAGATGGGGAAGCAGGCTCCCTGCTGAGCCCAACATAGAGCTCAATCCAAGGACCCTGGGATCATGACCTGTACTGAAGACAGAGGCTTTAACCCACTGAGCCACCCAGGTGCCCCTCTTAGCTCTTTTTAATGGCATTACCTCTTTGCTCTCTAACTCACCATCCCCATTTTGCATGCACACTGGCAGGCAGGCAGACACACACACACACACACAGAGAGAGAGAGAGAGAGAGAGAGAGAGAGAGAGAGAGAGTGTCTCTGGCCCTCGATCTCCTTATCTCTTTATCCGGGTACTTGGTAACCTCCAGGCCTCTTTGTTGCCCTATACTCCGCAACAATGTCATATTTTTTCCAAGCCTAATCTTTCTCAAATTCCTATCTGTTCCTTCAGTCTGAATTCTAGAAAAAAAACCTACTGACCTAGAAATATCACCACCACCAATTAATGTTAGCTGTCTTTAGGAATATCTACATTTTAACAGGTTAACTCCTTGAGAAACAATGCCTTACCCCAATGTAGAGAACTTCTAGTAACATGAATTTCAGACACTGACAGCTGACTAAGGGAGATATTTTTTTTTTTAAAGATTTTATTTATTTATTTGACAGAGAGAGATCACAAGTAGACGGAGAGGAAGGTAGAGAGAGAGAGAGAGAGAGGGAAGCAGGCTTCTTGCTGAGCAGAGAGCCCGATGTGGGACTCGATCCCAGGACCCTGAGATCATGACCTGAGCCGAAGGCAGCGGCTTAACCCACTGAGCCACCCAGGCGCCCCGTAAGGGAGATACTTTAAGAACCATTTTTCATTTCTCCAATCAAAGGATTAGGTGGGTTTCTACTAAATAAATAAATTGGAGCAGCCCTGATTTCTTTCTTTTTGCTGGTTCCCAAATAATCCAATCAGAAATACCAAAGGTGTTTAGCTCAAATGTAATAAGGTCACAGTTCTTCAAGAGTTTCAGCCTGTGCCTTCTTCTTTCACTGTACAAATGCTCTTCTAAGTTATTTGAGCTCACTCTCCTGAGTTCAATTACCATATGTATACTGATGACAGCCAAACCTACTTTCCCAGCAAAGCTCTATCCAAGGTTCTCCAGCCTAGATGTCTTTCAGTTCAACCTCACATAACCAAAGGCACCTAGTACACCTCAACCCCATGTGCTACTCTGTCTCAAGCTTAACTGAACCCCACTTCTTCCCCAGCACTCCTCTATCCCAATCCCATTCATATGATTTTTTTTTAAGGTTTTATTTATTTGACAGAGAGAGAGAGAGGGAGAAGCAGGCTCCCTACTGAGCAGGAAGCCCAATGTGGGGCTTGATCCCAGGACCCTGGGATTATGACCTGAGCAGAAGGAAGACATTTAACCAACTGGGCCACCCAGGTGTTCCCCCCCACCATTCAAATGATTTTCATTAAATTCTCCCATCTACCCAGTTTCACAAACCAAATCCTTGACTCCTACCTTTCCATCACTCCCAGCTATAGCCAAACAATGGAATTCCCTGAACTATTTTTCCAGTCTGTTTCTCTCCAACCTAAGAGCCACTGGTCAAGGTCTGAGTGCCACCATTATATCTAAAAAATACCATTATAGCTGTTAACCCATCTCCAGGCACATCTCAGCCCCTCCAATTCACTGGCATTTGGGACAGAATGATCCTTCTAAAATGAATGGCTGGTGTTGTTTGTTTATTTTTTACTTAAAACTGCCATTAATGATTCACTATTATCCTCAGGAACAGTTCAGTTAATACAGTTTCTAAGGGTCTTTATGACGTGGTCCCCAGTTTCCCTTTAACATCATTTACTTCCTCTTCCACTCAATGCCCCATAACTGTGCCATCCAACCATTTTCAATTTCGTTGTGTTCCACGAAACACAAGGTTCTCTCTGTTGTGACTACAGGCCATCACACTTGCTGTCCACCTCTTGCCTGGCATACCCTTCAGAACTTGGTATGGCCATCACTTCCTTCAGGAAGCTTTCCTCAACTCCCAAATCTGTATTAGGTGCTCCTACAGTGTATCAGGCACCTTTCCTTTAGGGCACTTATACTAAAGAAGTTATCAATCCTGCTTATACCTCCACATCATGAAAAGGAACTTAGGTCTATAATTTCAGATTCACAAGTTCATGAATATGGCACCCTGTTTTGGGTACTGTATCTTAAGAGACGTTTTTGTTAACCAGAACACATCCAGAAAAAGAAAAACAAAGCTGGAGGCATCGCAATCCCAGATTTTAAGATATATTAATTACTATGTTGTAGTAATCAAGATAGTATGATACTGACACCAACACTGACACACACAGACCAATGGAACAGAACACAGAGCCCAGACACAAACCCACACCTATATGGTCAATTAATCTATGAGAAAGGAAGCAAGAATATATAATGGGGGAAAGATGGCCTCTTCAATAAATGGTGCTGGGAAAATGTGACAGCTATGTGTTAAAAAAATGAAAGTGAACCACCTTCTTACACTATACCCAAAGTAAACTCAAAATGGATTAAAGCAATGAATTCATAAAAATCCTAAAAGAGAACACAAGCAGTAGTTTCTCTAACATCAGCCCTAACAACATTTTTTAAGATATGTTTCCTCAGGCAATAGAAACAAAAGCAAAAATAAACTACTGGGACTTTATCAAAATAAAAAGCTTTTGCACAGCAAAGGAAACCATCAACAAAACAAAAAGACCAACTACTGAATGGGTGAAGATATTCACACACTCTCAAAAAAAAAAAAGAAAAGAAAAGATTGTGCCATTTGCAACAACATGGATGGACCCAGGGGATATTATGCTAAGTAAAAATAAATCATATTGTGAAAGACAGACCCCATTGATTTCACTCATGTGGAATATATAAAAACAAATGAGTAAACAAACAAAAAGCAGAATTAGACCTATAAATACAGAGAACAAACTGATGGCTGTTGTCAGAGGGGAGGCAAGGTAACTGGGGTGGGGGTAGGTCAAGTTGGTGAAGAGGAGTGGGTGGTACAGGGATACAGTCGTGGTATGAGTAAGTCACAGAAATAAAAGCATAGCATTTAGAATATAGCCAATATTGTAATAGTATCACATGGTGACAGACAGTAGCTAAAGTTGTGGTAAGTACACCATAACACATAAAGAAGGTGAACCACTTTGCTGTACACGTCAAACCAGTGTTAATGCTGTACGTCAACTATACTCAAATTTTTTAAAAAATTAAAAATTAGAAAAGGAATATATCCAGAGAAGAGCTGAATGGTAAGAAGTCTGAAAAAGATGTCAGGTAAGAGTTAAGGGAACTAGAGATTTAGCTCAGAAAAAAAACAGAGATAAGACAGCCTTCAAATATGTGTAGGCCAAAGCATATAGCATGAAAAAGAGGAAGCATTACTGTGGGTTATCAAAGAGGATGGAACCAAAGCCATTATGCATAAGTTTCAGAAAGGCAATTTTTTATTTTTATTTTATTTTTTTTTTAAAGATTTATTTATTTGACAGAGAGATAGATCACAAGTAGGCAGAGAGGCAGTCAGAGAGAGAGGAGGAAGCAGGCTCCCCGCTGAACAGAGAGCCCGATGCGGGCCTCGATCCCAGGACTCTGGGACCATGACCTAAGCCGAAGGCAGAGGCTTTAACCCACTGAGCCACCCAGGCACCCGGCAATTTTTTATTTAAAAAAAGAACCATATTAAGTATAACTGCCTGCCAAAAGATACTGGACTAGATAGAGAAGTGGTGAATTCATACTCCCTAAATTTTTAAAAAAGAAGGAATACTAAAAAGATCCCTACATTTGATGGTTTTAAGGAGAGCACTTGTTCAGATGAACACTGGGTGTGATATGTAAGTCATTAGTCACTAAATTCTACTCTTGAAACCAGTATTACACTATATGTTAACTAAAATTTAAATAAAAACTTGAAACAAAAAAAAATTTAAAAAGATTGTGGAACATAAAGAATAACATGGAGGACAGTAGGAAAAGGAAAGGAAAGTGAATTGGGAGAAGTGGAGAAAGGGAGACAACCATGAGAGACTGTGGACTCTGAGAAACAAACTGAGGGTTTTAGAGGGGAGGGGATTGGGGGTCTGGGTGAGCCTGGTGTGGGTATTATGGAGTACTGGGTGTGGTACATAAACAATGAATTTTGGAACAATGAAAATTTTTTTTAAATAAATAAAAATTTAAAGAAAAGATGCCCACATTTGAGAGAACATCAGACTAAGCAATTACTGACAGACCAAATGAATTCTAACATTCTGAATTTATAAAATTTATATAAACTAGTAAATTTTATACAAAATTTATAAAAACCACATGAATTTATAAAAGTATTTTAACTATGACTTGGTGGCAGCTGAATTAAAACATATTACCATAGCCTACCCTATTAAGAACATGTCTTAAGGGGTGTCTGCGTGGCTCAGTGGATTAAAGCCTCTGCCTTCGGCTCAGGTCATGATCCCAGGGTCCTGGCATCAAGCCCTGCATTGGTCTCTCTGCTCAGTAGGGAGCCTACTTCCACACACGCCCCTGCCCCGGCCCCCACCTGCCTGTCAAATAAATCTGTCAAATAAATAAATCTGCCAAATAAATAAATAAAATCTTAAAAAAAAAAAGAACATAATGTCTTAAGATATAAGATTTAGCTGTATCACAAAGAAATCAGAGGAATCACTCATTATTAAAAAAGCTGAATACATATTTTTCCTCTATTAATGAACATTTCAGAGAGGAAAAAAAGCACATTAAGTAAGACTGTAAATAAGGAGAGTTTTCTTTTTTTATTTGATCCTGAGTGGGGGGTTGGGGGAAGAAAATCTAAATGACAATTGGTCAGTTTATTCAGACAGAATGCTTATTTCTCAAAGGATAAAAAGGTATCAAAAAGGCTTAAGAAATAATCTCTAAAGAGACTTTGTAGACTACCAAATACTTGGCTTTTGATTTATACAGGAGGAAGAGAGAAAGGGGACAAAGAATTTTTAAAGTTTTCCTAATGTTTTATAGAATTCAATGGTCATGGAAGGGGGCTCAATACTCTGTCCTCTCTGCTGCCATATTTAGTTGTATCTTCAGGTCACACTGATCTGGAAAAAGCCATTTTTACATGAGTGAGAATAAACACGCAAGAAAATAGGTCTTTATCTTCATAGTATAACTTTATTAACAAGCACGAAGTCTGAATTAGTCATTCCGTTTTATCTCTAACTCTCTACTATTTACAATCCCCATACTTTTACTTTCCAATACTGAGGGAAAAAATACTCCATTCTCATTAAAACATAACTTTTATTTAAGATTTTATTTATTTATTTGACAGACAGAGATCACAAGTAGGCAGAGGGGCAGGCAGAGAGAGAGGAGGAAGCAGGCTCCCTGCTGAGCAGAGAGCCCTATGCGGGGCTTGATTCCAGGACGCTGGGATCATGACCTGAGCCAAAGGCAGAGGCTTTAACCCACTTAGCCACCCAGGCACCCAAACATAACTTTTAATAAATAGACTTCACTCTTAAGTTTGATTTGATTCAGAGATGGGATCTTTTCTCCTTATAGAGTCTTTAAAAATAAATTTAAATAAATAAATTTAAAAATAAATTTGTGAAACATTATCTTTTCATACAACTTTACAAAACACTTTTGTATATATGGAAGGCTGTAACAGTAAAGAGACAAGCCTCTATTTGGGGTTGAATTGTATCCATTTCCCTTCACTGCCCCCCTCCCAAGAAAAGACATGTTCAAGTCCTAACCCCCACTACCTCTGAATATGATCTTATGTGGAAATAGGGCTGTTGCAGATGTAATCAGTTAAAATGAAGTCATACTGTAGTAGGGTGGGCCCCTAATCCACTATAATGGGCATCTTTATAAGAAAGCAGCCTTGTGAAGATAAAAACAGGGAAAATGCTATGTGATGAGGAAGACAGAAATTGTGAAGTTATGCAGCCGCAAGCTCGGAATGCCAAAGATTGCCTGTAAACCACCAAAAACTAGGAAGAGGCAAGGAAGGATTCCCCTACAGGTTTCTGAGGGAGCCTGGGCCTGATGATGCCTTAATTTTGGATTTCTAGGCTCCAGAATGATGAGACAGCAAATTTCAGTTGATGGTACCTCACTGTGGCAGGCCAAGGAAATGAACACCTTCCATTTGATTAGAAGAGGAAAAAAAAAAAAAAAAAAGAAAGAAAGAAAAGAAAAAAAAGAAAAGAAACAAACATCACATGAATCTAAATGTTACCATCGTGAGTGCTACAATCCATCATCCAATGAAAACAGTATTGGCATCGCTTTGCAACTATAACTGCCAACAACAAGGTCTCCAGCTCAATACAATTTTGAGTCCCTGTTTCTATTAACTACAATTTTGAGTCCGTGTTTCTATTAACTATCAATTTATTCACTATCTAGGCTAGACTGCTATCTAGGCCACTGGGTATTATAAATACGCATATTTTTTTCCATCACTTTCTAATTAGGCAAACAGTCCTTGCATTCTTTACATGTTATTTACTCATTTTGACTAAGTAATATAAATACAAAATAAATGCGATGTGAATTTTTTTCAATGAATTCAAAGTTTTTTGGTTTGGGGTTCTTTTCAATATTTTAAATTCGGTATAGTTAACATACAATGTTTTATTAGTTTTATGTGTATAATGACTCAACAATTCTATACATAATTGACTGCTTTCCACTGTAAGTCCCCTATACCTATTTTATCTACCCCCTCACTTACCTCCCCTCTGGTAACCATCAGTTTGTTCTCCAGAGTTAATTGTCTGTTTTTTGGTTTGTCTCTTTTATTTGCTTTTCTTAAATTCAACATGAGTGAAATCATACAGTATTTGTCTTTGTCCGAGTGATTTATTTCACTTAGCATAATACTCTAGCTCCATCCACACTGCTGCAAATGGGAAGACTTCATTCTTCTTTATGGCTGAGTAATATTCCATTGGGTATATGCACCACATCACTTTCACCATTCATCTATCCACGGACACTTGGGTGGAATTTGAACTATTACATCCTCAGTCTGTCTACCAATCACCCTGTTCTCCCAAGATAAGCACTATTAACATTTTCTTATGTATCCTTCCAATGATATTCCATACATTTATAAAATTACATATATAAAATATACAAATTTTTGTGGTAGACATAATGGTAGCATACTCCATTTATCATTCCATACCTAATTTTTATTACTTCCTATATTTGAAATGATTCTTACAGGTATGACTTTTTTTTTAAGATTTTTTTATTTGAGGGGCGCCTATGTGGCTCAGTAGGTTAAAGCCTCTGCCTTCGGCCTAGGTCATGATCCCAGGGTCCTGGGATAGAGCCCCGCATCAGGCTCTCTGCTCAGCAGGGAGCCTGCTTCCTCCTCTCTCTCTGCCTGCCTCTGTGCCTACTTGTGATCTCTGTCAGGTAAATAAATAAAATCTTAAAAAAAAAATTTTTTTTTAATTTGAGATTTGAGAGAGCAAGCGAGCGAGTGCACACACATGCACACCACACATGAGTGGGGGTGAGGGGCAGAGAAAGACAGAGAAGTAGGCTTCCCACTGAGCAGGGAGCTTGATGTGGGACTGGTTCCAGGACCCTAGGATCATGACTAAGCCAAAGGCAGAAGCTTAATCAAATGAGCCACCCAGGTGCCCTGACTTATATTTTTATTTGCTATACAGTATTCCACTATATAGATGTATCATAATATATTTAACTAATCCTCTGTAGATGGATATTTAGGCTGCTGCCAATATTTGTCTTTATCATAAATGATGCTCTAACAGACATCTTTTTTTTTTTTTTAAAGATTTTATTTATTCATTTGACAGAGAGAGATCACAAGTAGGCAGAGAGGCAGGCAGAGAGAGAGGAAGAAGCAGGCTCCCCACTGAGCAGAGAGCCCGATGAGGGGCTTGATCCCAGGACCCTGAGATCATGACCCGAGCCGAAGGCAGCGGCTCAACCCGCTGAGCCACCCAGGCGCCCTACAGACGTCTTTTTATAGTCTTGTCACTGAGCCTTTCTTTTGCCATCCTATTTGTAACTGCAATCACCTGTTCCCTACCTTGACAGTCCCTACCTTGATCCCATGTTTTATTTTTCCTCATGGCACTTCAAGTTATCTGGCATTCTATATATCTCATTCATTCACTGCTTGTCTTCACCAACTAGAAAGTAAGCTCCATGAAGACAACAATTTTAGTTTGCAACGAACTACTACCTAAATTCCTGGCACACAGCTAGTGCTAAGTATTTACTGAATAACTCAATGTTTTTATAAAATTCCACAAAAGAAAACCATACATGATAATGAAAAGGGACAACACATCTTCCCTTTAAGGCAAAATAATAGTTTCCGAACTGATCAGTAATTTGTCCTTTTTGTCCTGTATTAGCTATATTATGTGAAATGAGTTTGCTACATTTAATTTAATCTAGATTTTGATATACGCTGTGAACACAGTAATGTCTCCATTTATTTCAGCCTATTTGCCCAAAGATAAGGCTAATATTGAGACCTTTCTGAATATTAAAGGACAAGTCTCTGCATCTTTTATGTAGTGGCCCTCCCACAATAACAGTAACCATTAACATGAAATTTCTTCTACCAGCTGTACATTTTCAATCACCAGAAGAGTGACTCAGTGTGGTATTATTTCTGGTAAATGCAGAGGGTGCTGAAATCTCAACTTATTTTGAGAAAGTCAATACATATTTAATTTGTCCCAACTGCCTAAGGACTTAAGATGTGGTAAACTGCGTCATTCTCTTGCACAGCACTCAGTACGCATTTCAATTAGGCCCTGGTGTGGGTCAAAGTAGCCCTTGACAAATTGCTCACTGGGAGGGAGTGAAGAGGGTATATACTTTATAGAAAAGATAAAGAACAGGGGTGCCTAGGTGGTTCAGTCAGTTCAGTGTCTGCCTTTGGCTCAGGTCATGATCCTGGGGTCCTAGGTTCAAACCCCACCTTAGGCTCCCTGATCAGTGCAGAGTCTGCTTCTCCCTCTCCAGTTTCCCCTGCCTCTGCTCTCTCTGTCAAATCAATAAAAGCCTTAAAAAAGAAAAAGAAGTTCTCATATTTATATTAAAATTTAACAAATTTAAATAATGCTATAAAAATATCTTTATTCAACCATTCAGATTTCCAATTAACAACTATACATAGTATTACTCAGGATGAAGATCTCCATCTTAAAACAGTTTAGTAATCAATACAGATAGTCCCTGACTTAAGGATTTTTCACATTTACCATGGTGAGAAAACTACATACACTCAATAAAAACAGTACTTCATAAATTCCAAATTGTGTTATTTTCTTGGGCTAGTGATATGGCGCACAATATTTTCTTATGATGCTGGGCAGCAACGGTGAGCCACAGCTCCCAGTCAGCCATACTAATCTTGAAGGTAAATGACAGATAAACTTACAACCATTCCGTTTTTCATTTTCGGCATTCAAAAAATTACATGAGATATTCCACACTTTATTGACCAATTGTAGGCTACTGCAAGTGTTTGGAGAACATGTAAGGTAATAAGCTAATGGATGATGTTTGGTAGGTGCATCAAATGCCTTTTAGGTTCTGGATAGTCTCAACTTATGATATAACCCCATTCTAAGTTGAGGAAGATCTATACGTTATTCCAAGAAAACACAAAAGCCAATTTCCTAACAATTTCAATTCTACCCACTCCTGTGTATGTACAACCTGTCTGTTACCAAGAGCCAAATAAACTCTAAACTTAGCAAAGGAATCATCAGGAAGGTTTATGGGTACTAGGTCATGTTTATTACAACACCACTTTGAAAGGTTTCTCTAAGCTTAAAAGAGGGAAAATATATGAAATTTGCAAGATAACTTAGATTTAAATGAGAATCTTGGAACTTTTACATGTATTTTTAAAATTGTATTTCTGAAACAGGTAAGATTCTGTATTTTTAAAAAAAAAATTACGGCCCACAAACAATAAATCTGAGGTTTACTTTTTTATTCTTTTTTAAGAAGGGGGCAGAGAGAGAAAGAGTCTTAAGTAGGCTCTACGACCAGCATGGAGCCCAATGCAGGGCTTAATCTCACAACTCTCGGTTCATGACTGGAACCAAATTCAAGAGTGGGATGCTAAACCAACAGAGCCACCCAGGCTCCCAGAGATTTACTTTTCTAATGACAAAAAGTACAGTAGTCTTCCCCTTATTCCTGGTTTTAGTTACCCATCTTCAACCACAGTCACAAGGACATGATCCTCCTATTGAAATATAATCAGGTCAAGAGTAGCCTAACATTACCTTACAATGCCTGTGTAGATCACTTCACTTCAACTCATCACAGAGGCATTTTTTTCATCTCATGTCATCACAAGAAGAAGGACTATAGTACAGTGAGATGTATCAAGATAGGGGCGCCTGGCTGGCTCACTTGGAAGAGCATGTGACTCTTGATCTTGAGGAGGTGAGTTCAAACCCCAAACTGGATATAGAAGATTACTTTAAAAAAATCAATGAAAGCGGGCACCTGTGTGGCTCAGTTGGTTAAAGGATCTGACTCGTGGTTTCGGCTCAGGTCATGCTCTCAGGGTCAGGGGATCCAGCCCAGTCTCTGGCTGCATGCTCAGTGTGGAGTCTGCTTATCCCTCTCCCAGTGCTCCTCCCCCTGCTGTATTTATTTCAATAAATAAACTCTTTTTTTTTTTAATAAAGATTTATTTGACACAAAGAGAGAGACAGAGAGAGCCCAAGCAGCGGGAGCGGCAGGCAGGCAGAGAGAGAGAAGCAGGCTCCCCACAGAGCAAGGAGCCCGATGTGGAACTAGATCCCAGGACCCCCGGGTCATGACCTGAGCTGAAGGCAGACGCCTAACCACCTGAGCCACCCAGGCACCCCTCAATAAATAAAATCTTTAAAATAAATAAATGAACTTTTTAAAAAAAGCTACTCTGAGAGAAAGAACTCACATTTACATAAATTTATTCACACAAAAAATTAGAGTAAACTGTTACAATTGTTCTATTATTAGATGCTGTTATTAATTTCTTACTATGCCTGATATATCAACTCTATCATTGATATTTATGTATTAAAAAATATAGTAACAGAGGTATAGTAACAGAGGGCTCACTACTATCCATGATTTCAGACATCTACTTGGGTCTTAGAAATACGTATGCCATAGATAATGGGGATTACTATATACTGGATGGCTTGTGAAGGTTTCCCCATACCTAAGTTTTTATACTGACTCATGTTTTCTTCCAGTATTTCTAAAGTTTTCTTTTGCATACTCAACTCTGGAAAATCAAGAACTTATCATGGTATAAACTGTAAGATAGATAATCAGTTTATTTTTTTTCTAATTTCTGCACTGGCAATCATATTCATGAGGTTCTGATTACTATGATGAAAGGGCTATAGAGTACTATGAAAACCACAATGAAAAAAAAAACCACAATGGTTTCATCACAAAGGTCAGTTTTGCTGTTTGTCAAAACAAAGCTTTTCAAGGCAAAATTTAAAAGGAGGAAGGTAATATACTTAAAAGGATAAATACACAACACCAATTAAAGCAGAAGATAAGCTATTCCCTTCACTCAAGGATCTTCAACCCAGCGTAAGGTCTGATACTTTCCAGGTACTACAGAGGACAGGTCTGGACAGTTGTAAGGAAATTCATTTCCAGATCTCCAACTTCCTTCTATGCTTCTTTCTGAAACTGAAAAGCCCTGGAGCACTGGGCTGTCTCAGTCAGTGGAGCTTGCAACTCTTGGTCTAGGGATTGTAGGTTTGCAAGGCCCATGTTGGGCACAGAAACTACTTTTAAAAAAGAGCTTTAAAGTGTTTTGGGTTTTTAAAAGAATTTTATTTATTTACCTGAGAGAGAGAGAGAGAGAGAGAGAGAACGAGTTGGGTGAAGAGCAGAGGGAGAAGCAGACTCCCCCACTGAGCAGGGAATCTGATGTGGAACTCCCCCTGGGATTTCCAGATCATGACCTGAGCTGAAGGCAGACGCTTAATGGACTGAGCCACCTCGTCACCCCTACTTTAAATGTTTTCTAATTAAATAAAATTGATGTGTCAAGGCATCAGTCATTCTCTTCCTCCACCTTCCCTTTCACAGTAACACTTCCATGTTGTAGGAGAAAGCCACATTTCTTAACTCATCTCAAACCTTAATATGGTACTGATTTTTAACAAGTCCCCCATGCACCAAAGGCAAAACTGGCAGAGATGGAGTCTCATTTAAGCAAAGCAAGAAATATTCAAAGAAATTCACAGCAAGACTCATTGCCTAATCAATCTATGTTAGAATCTGGTAGTGAAAATAGTTGTCCAGTGGCTGTTCAGTGCAGGTGTTATTATTTCCATTAGCACTGCAAACGTCAGGCCACTTTTGACAAGAAAAACATACACAATCTGGCTTGACAGTGAGGGCTAACAAATTTTACAGCAGTTCTTTCCAATAAAGTGAGTAAGCAGAACAAATAGGGTCAAAGTGTCTGGCAGCATATTCTTTAAAATCAAAGACAACATACAATATTTCAGAAATTACATCTTTGATAATTTCATAAACTTGAAGTTTTAATGTCAGTTTTAAAATTTATGAAGTACAAAGTTTTTCAAAAAACTTTTAAAGGTACATATATAAGAAAGTTCAAAGATAACATTAACTTGTAGACATAGAATAACAGTGCTCTAGAACTAACTAGAACAGCAACAGAATACTACTAGCTCTTTAAAAATAATCAAATTAGAAAATAGCTGGGAGGAAAAAAATGGAGACCAACCCTTCAATTTCAGTGCCCAAAAAAACCCTAATTTCATGTTCCCTGCAAGCAGTCAACAGCCATCTCTAAAGCAGACTTAGGGGGCACCTGGGTGACTCTGTCACTTGAGTACTCATCTCTTGTTTTCGGCTCAGCTTGAGATTTTCCCTCTGCTCCCCACCCCCCACCTTGCTCATGAAGGCACTCTCTCTAAATGAGTAAATTAAAAAAAATTTTTTTAAGATTTTATTTATTTGACAGAGATCACAAATAGGCAGAGGCAGGCAGAGAGAGAGGGGAAACAAGCTTCCCACCGAGCAGAGATCCTGATGTGGAGCTCAATCCGAGGACCCTGACCTGAGCCCAAGGCAGAGGCTCAACCCACTGAGCCACCCAGGTGCCCCCAGTAAATAAAATTTTTAAAAAATAAATAAAGCAGAGTCAGGTTTCCAGGTGAACTTAATACTTTCCCTTGCAAACATCAGATGACAACTGAAGCTATATAACAACATATTCTCAAATACTTAATATTGGGGCACCTGGGGGGCTCAGTGGGTTAAAAGCCTCTGACTTCCGCTCAGGTCATGATCCTAGGGTGCTGGGATTGAGCCCCACATCGGGCTCTCCGCTTGGCTGGGAGCCTGCTTCCCCCCCACCCCAACCGCCTCTCTGCCTACTTGTGATCTCTGTCCAATAAATAAATAAAATCTTAAAAAAAAATACTTAATATTGAAGAACCTAAGACATAGCATTTGAAAGTTATTTATTAAAAGGCTATGTAATGATATGCTCACCATACTCAAACTACTGAACACAGAATATGGGAAGTATAAATACTCTATGAGGAAATAAAAGTTTCTTTAAAACACTATCATGGCCCCTGGGTGACTCAGTTGTTAAGCATCTGACTCTTAACTTTGGCTCCAGTCATCTACCTATTTCATTTGAGAGAAAAAGCACATGCATGTGCACACAAGATGGAGGGGGCACACAGACGGAGAAGCAGACTCCCCACTGAGTGAGGAGAAGCCCTATGCAGGGCTCAATCCTAGGACCCTGAGATCATTGACCTGAACCAAAGTCTGACTCTTAACCAACTAAGCCACCCAGATAGATGCCACAATAAATTAAAAAAAAAAAAAAAAAGAGGCTCAGTATCAAGAAATCATACATGTTTTCATTCTAAATCATAAAGGGAAAAGCTTTTACTAGCTCCCATATTCTTTTTAAAGATTACTACAGCTTCTCCTATATTGATAAAATAACAAACTGAGGTAGCATAAACGATTTTTAAAAAGACATTTACGTATTAGAGAACACCTGGGTGGCTTAGTCAGTTAAGCCTCTGCCCTCAACTCAGATCATTATGGTCCTGAGGTTGAGTCCCCACACTGGGCTCCCTGCTCCATGGAAAGCCTGCTTGTTCCCCTCTGCCTGCCCCTTCCCCTGCTTCTGTGTGTGCACGCGCATACTCTCTCTCTCCCAGACAAATAAAATTCTTAAAAAAAATAAATTACATGTTAATTCAATCCTGAGAAAAACAAGCAATAAAGGAAAAACTTAAGGTTTTTTTTTTTTTTTTGGTTATTTTAGAAAGAGAGAGGGTGACAGAGAGCATGAGCAGGGGGAGGGGCAGTAGGAGAGGGAGAGAGAATGATCTGAAGTGGACTCCCTGCTTAGCTCGGAGCCTAGCGTAGGGCTCAACCTCGTGACCCTGAGATCATGATCTGAGCTGAAATCAACAGTTGAACTACCCAGGCACCCAAAAAAACATAGTATTTTGCAGTTATATTCTTTGAAAATATTTCACCTCTTCACCTACTCACCTATTCAACCCAGAGGTAAACACAGTATGAAAGAACTTTCCAGAAACACCTGAGTTTTTCAAATGGAAATATTACAATAGACATGCTACTTTATAAAAGTAACAGAAGGGTAAGGGCTCACATTACAGGAAAAGAAAAATCAAGTCTCAGGTGGATTTCTTTCATCCTACCATCTTCAAAATACACTGCATATAAAGACATAAAGCCTTATCACCAAAAAAAAAGGAAGGCTTCTGTTGAATATTAGGTTACTCAAGTAGCACTTGGCATTCATTCTTTCCTACTACTCCTTACATACACACCTTCCTGTATCTCAGGTGCAGGAAAGATAAAACAAAATAAAACCAATAAACTACACTTCCCAGACTTCAAGTTATAGTTTGTATTCAGAATGTAAATCAGTTTCTACCAGTAAGAAGTCCTCTTTTGAGATTTGGAAAACAAAAGTGAAGGAAAAGAAAATTACGAAGTTATCCTTCCACTGCTGATTTAAGTGGTAAGCAATGACACAACAAAATCAACGTGATTAGAAGCAATTACAGTAACTTTAGTCACCAGATGCCAGCAAGAAGCAGTCACATCACATATTCAGCATTCCTTTAATGGCTCCCCAGTTTTTACCTTCCTGACCTTTTAGCTATGGCCTCATGTTCTCAAACATAATCCAGTGATGGTTCTCTGACTCCAACTCTTCCCAACTATCCAATGATTTTTTTAAGTATCAAATTCCCTGTATAATATCTACCTGAAAATCCCAGAGTACTGTTTGTATCTTGCAAAGAACTCTCACAGATAGACTATGGTTAAGTTTAAAATGTACATGGCTGGGGTGCCTAGGTAACTCAGTCAGTCAAGCACCTGACTCTCGATTTCAGCTCAGGTCATGATCTCAACGGTTGTGAGATCCTGCCCAGGGACTGGCTCTGCAGTTGGGGATTCAGCTTGACATTCTCTCTCTCTCCAGCTCAAGTGATATTGACTGCCATAAAAGCACATTTCAGAGTTGACAGCTGGCTTTTTTTAGTCTTTCAATTGTAGCATAAAGTATTTCTTTTAGCAGTAGTCCAAAATGACTTTATTTAAAATATAAGACAATTGGGGGCGCCTGGGTGGCTCAGTGGGTTAAGCCTCTGCCTTCGGCTCAGGTCATGATCTCAGGGTTCTGGGATCGAGTCCCACATCGGGCTCTCTCTCTCTGCCTGCCTCTATATCTACTTGTGATCTCTCTCTGTCAAATAAGTAAATAAATAATCTTTAAAAAAATAAATAAATAAATAAAAATGTTTAAAAATAAAATATAAGACAATTGTTAGGGCAACATACAAAAGTAACATTCTAACACTGAATGATCCTGGCTGAAGGAATTTATCAGTAATACACAATGGGGAGTCTGCTTCTATCTCTCCCTCCCCCTCTGCCTCACCCCCTGCTTATGCCTCTTATAAATAAATCTTAAAAAAAAAATAAAACATATCCACACAAAAAGCTGCATATGAATATTCATAGGAGTATTCATAATAGCTAAAACGTGGAAACAACACAAATACCCATTAATGGATGAATGGATAAATGAAATGTGGTATATCCATACAACTGTAACATTCATCCACAAGGAAGAATCAAGTGCTGATACATGCTACAACATAAATGAATCCTGAAACATCATGTTAAGTGAAAAAGGCCACTCACAAAAACACACTGTATGGGGTGCTTGGATGGCTCTATGGATTAAGCCTCTGCCTTCGGCTCAGGTCATGATCTCAGGGTCCTGGGATCGAGTCCCAAATCGGGCTCTCTGCTCAGCAGGGAGCCTGCTTCCTCCTCTCTCTCTGCCTGCCTCTCTGCCTACTTGTGATCTCTGTCAAATAAATAAAAATTTAAAAAAATATTTAAAACAGACACACACACACTGTATGATCCTTTATATAAAATGTCCAAAGGAAGCAAATCCAAAGAGACAGAAAACAGATTAGTGGTTGCCAGGAGCTGGCAGAAATGGAGGAATGGGGAATAACTGCTAATTTCTTTCTGGGGTGATGAAAATATTCTAAAATTAGACAGTACTGATGGTTGCACAACATTAACTTACATGCTTAAAAGGTAAAATACGTTATGTGAATAACAACCCTAACACCAATCCCGTTGGTGCAGAACACACCAACACCAAGCAATTCTCCAACACCACCTCGGTGTCCTATAATTCAGCTCGATCCTGACATACCTAGAGACAGCACCAGATCCCAGGCAGGCCAAAGGCTCAGCCCTACAAGACTGCCCAGCCCTTCCGAGGCCAATCATAAGTCCAGAACGTCACCTGTGCTTCTAAAGTTCCCAGGACCCCTTCCTCAGGTTTGATTAATATGTCAGAGCAGGGGCACCTGGGTGGCTCAGTGGGTTAAGCCTCTGCCTTTGGCTCGGGTCATGACCCCAGGGTCGTGGGATAGAGCCCCGCATTGGGCTCTCTGCTCAGCGGGGAGCCTGCTTCCCCCTCTCTCTGCCTACCTCTCTGCCTACTTGTGATCTCTGTCTGTCAAATAAATAAATAAAATCTTTAAAAAATAAAAAAAATAAAAATATGCCAGAGCATTTTAAACAAGTCTGAGAAACATTTCAGTCATGAGATTACCAGTTTATTATGAAAGGATGTCATTCTGAAAGGCCAAATGGAAGAGATACACAGGGAAAGGAAAGGTGTCTGTAGCTTCCTTGCTCTCTGAGCATGTCACTCTCCGGAGCGCCTCCGTGTGTTCACCACCAGGAAGTTATCCTACTCCATCCTCTGGATTTTATGGAGGCTTCAATACACAGTCATGATCGATTAAATCATTGGTGTCTGGCAATTCAAATTCCAGCACCTGGCCCCTCTCCAGGTCAGAGAAGTGGGACTTAAAGTTCCAATAATCAAATCACAGAGTTGGTTCCCCTGGCAACCAGAGGCCATCTGTATGTGCTTCCCAAAAGTCACCCCAGGAACATAACAAAATACACCTTTATGGCTCTCTTAGGAAATCCAAGGGTTTTAGGAGCTCTGCACCAAGAAAAGGGAAAGGGCTCTCTGCCCTGCGGGGAGCCTGCTTTCTCCTCTCTCTGCCTACTTGTGATCTCTGTCAAATAAATAAATAAAATCTTTAAAAGAAAAGAAAAGGGAAGACTAAATAGGTTATATCTTATTGTAACTCACAGTATCACACCTATTATCTCTATAAAGCTGCCATAGGGTTTAAAAAAAAAAAAAAAAAAAGAACCTCCTCCCTCAAAAAAAGCCTGAGGATTGTTTTCTTAGGCTATAGCCTCAGAGACAAAAAATACCAGTCTTTGGGCACCTGGGTGGCTCAGTTGGTTAAGCAATGCCTTCAGCTCAGGTCACAATCCCAGAGTCCTGGGATCAAGTCCCACTTTGGACTCCTGGCTCCACGGGGAGTGTGCTTCTCCCTCTGACCTTCTCGCCTCTCATGCTCTCTCTCACTGTCTCTCTCAAATAAATAAATAAAATCTTAAAAAAAAAAAAAAGGGGGGGGTTCTATAAATGTATACTCCCTCCAGCAATAAATTTAGTACCTTTGTCACTGTACTCAGGTAAATCAGCACCGTTTCTTAAATCCTAAATCTGGTAAGAGAAACTTACTGTTATTAAAGTTGAACACTTTTTTCCACATTTTAGTCACTTTTTTTTTTCTGCAAAGGGTAAGTTCTCAGCCTTTAAAATACACATCTGTGGGGAGGCTGGCTGGCTGGCTCAGTTGGAAGAGTACACAACTCTTGATCTCAGGGTTATAAGTTTGAACCCCATGTTGGGTGTAAAGATTACTTAAAAATAAAATAAACAGACTTCTTTATGCACACAACCGTTATACCATAAACCAAAATTAGTTACTTTCTTACCATTTTGGCCAGCAATAATGAACTCAGCCTCACTCTGTTCTACTTCAGCTTTTAACTTTAAAACTTTTCCTGAAAGTTTTTAAAATAGTCTCAAGAGGGGCACTTGGGTGGCTCAGTCCATTAAGCATCTGCCTTTGGCTCAAGTCAAGATCCCAGAGTCGTGGGATCAAGCCCCACATCGGGTTCCCTGCTCATCGGGAAGCCTGCTTCTCCCTCTCCCACTCCCCCTGCTTGTGTTCTCTCTCTCCCTGTCCCTCTCTCTGTCAAATAAATAAATAGTCTCAAGAATCACTCCCCTAAAATAGGCAGATTAAAAGGACACTACAATTTGAGTTCACCTGGGTTACTTGAATTTCCAGTTTCCTGACTGCAATTCACTTTAAAGTAAAATATCCAATTGACTCTGGAGACTTTTTTTTTAACATTTTATTTTTTTATTTGACAGAGACAGAGAGAGAGGGAACACAAGCCAGGGAGCCGGAAAGGGAGAAGCAGGCCTCCCGCAAAGCACAGAGCCCCTTGAGGGGCTTAATCCCAGGACTCTGGGATCATGACCTGAGCTGACGCTTAAGGACTGAGCCATCCAGTTGCCCCTGGAGATGTTTTAAAATAATATGAAGTGGGGAGCCTGGGTGGCTCAGTGTGTTAAAACCTCTGCCTTTGGCTCAGGTCATGGTCTCAGGGTCCTGGGGAGCTCTGCATCGGGCTCTCTGCTCAGCAGGGAGACTGCTTCCTCCCTCTCTCTCTCTGCCTGCCTCTCTGCCTACTTGTGATCTCTGTCAAATAAAATCAAATCTTAAAAAAAAATAATAAATAATAATATGAGATAGCAAAAAAGGAAATAAAGTATTATTAACACTTTCTACAAGCCAATTACTTCAATCCTACCAAACCTTTTACCCTCATTTAATCGAGAAAGAAAATTAAAATCACCAAGACTGAGGCCTTAGCCACGCAGCGAGTATGTGACAAAGTTATGGATTAAACTTAGGTGTGCCTAATTCCAAAGTCCCTACTCTTTCTGCCACTTAACAATGCTTCCAAAGTCAATGACTCTGAAAATCAGACATTTGGAACACTTTTTCTGCCATTTATTATGTGACTAATTTCTGAGCTTTGTAGGTATCATTTTATAAAAACAAGGTCCTTACTTACAAAATAAATACAAAAATGCTAAAAATCCACTGTGAAATCAAAGTCTTAAAAAATACCTATTTCTTAAACAGCAAATGTACAAAATAATTCTAAACATTTTTCTTGAATTTATATCAATATTCACTGAATCTTCCAACATTTACAAACGTGATCACTCGCTGAAAAGCATTTTTTCAGGAACTGCCAATCTCCCCTTCATATAAAAATGGATCATTTCTTTGTAGAAAAGGCCACATCAACTATAATGCCTTTTATTTTTCTTTACCACATGAGAGATGTTTTCAGGATTATTTGCACCATTTAGGAAGTAGCACTACATTAAGAGAAATGACTACTTCAGCTATTAAAAAGAGATACAGGGGCACCTGGGTGGCTCAGTGGGTTAAGCCGCTGCCTTCGACTCAGGTCATGATCTCAGGGTCCTTGGACTGAGCCCCGCATCGGGCTCTCTGTTAGGCAGGGAGCCTGCTTCCCTCTCACTCTCTCTGCCTGCCTCTCTGCCTACTTTTTAAAAAAATTAAAAAATAAAAAAAATAAAGAGATACAGAGTACAAGAGCTTGTGAGCAAGCAGTTTACAAAAAATAAAAAGACAAGGTTAAAAAAATAAATAAAAACAAGGTAAGAAACCAGCTTTCTACTTTACCACAACTGATGAACATAACTGTGATAAAGAAAAAGGCATTTAAATTATACAACCCTTGGGCACCTGGGTGACTCAGCTGTTAAGCATCTGCCTTTGGCTCAGGTCATGATCTCAGGGTCCTGGGGCCAAGCCCTTCTTTGGGCTCCCCAGTCAGTGGGGAGTCTGCTTCTCCCTCTCCCACTCCCCGGATTGTGTTCCCTCTCTCACTGTTTCTGTCAAATAAGAAAAAAAATCTTTAAATTATTCAGTCTTTAAAGGACTCTTCATTAGCTTTAAAGAACTACTTTTAGTCCAAAACAGCTATTTGATAAGATTAAGACTGATTTACAAAGCATGGAATATACCAATATATCTGAGGAACTCTTCCACAAGGATTTGCACATACATGAAACAAAATCAAACATTAATACAATAATTTTTTTTAATACAAGAATTCTTAAACTAAAACTTTTTTTTCCCAAGAACCTCCTCATTCTTCATTCTGATATATTAAAAAGGATAGCAGTATCTAATAAAATTGTCACAAACTGGATAAAAGCCTTGAATAAAACATTTTTCTTCTAAAATTATTTTAATATTAAGGCATCACTAGGACTTGGGGCAGACCAAAAAACAGGAACTTATCTACAGCCCCTTATTTTACCCTAGGGCTATTATTAAAATAAGTCTACTGTACACAGAATCACTTACTGTTTTCCTTTGCTGGTGTAACACAATCAAGCTATTGTGCAATGGTAAAAGAGCTCTTAAGAAAAAATTACTGCTCAAGTAATTTTTGAGTTGAGGTGACTTACCACAATTCTACTCTCCATAAACACCATTGTTTTTAATCACAACTTTACTTACAGCTTTACCCACTGTCAAACAAAATTTTCACTTTCCAAAGAGATTTTTTTCAAACTGAAGTAATAAAAGTAATGCTTTTATGATCACAGTATTTGATAAATTGTGTACTAAGATCTTATTTCGGTTTTAAAAAAAGTTGGGGGGTCGCCTGGGTGGCTCAGTCGCTAAGCATCTGCCTTCAGCTCAGGTCATGATCCCAGGGTCCTGGGATGGAGCCCTGCACTAGGCTCCTTGCTCAGCCGGAAGCCTGCTTCTCCTCCCACTATTCCTGCTTGTGTTCCCTCTCTCGCTGTCAAATAAATAAATACAATCTTAAAAAAAAAAAAAAAAAACTGTCAGTGAATCAACAAAGTTCAATTTTTAATTTCCTCAAGAAATTTTAAAATAAATTTCCTCAGATGCCTATAAGAAAATAATCTCTTTATAGAACTTGGGGGGGAGGGGAGATAAGGGTGAAAAATGGCAATGGAATGTCCAGGTGATCATAGAAGAGACAATAGAGAAAACCTACTAAACCTGAAAAATAGGACCACATCATTTCATTGATTTAGAGATACGGTTCCATAGGAAAAAAAATCAGAGTAGCAGGAAGTAAATCATCAGAGACATCAGGTAAGCACTTAGAGGATAAGGGGCGAAAGAAGAAAACAAGCCAGAAAAAAAAAAAAAAATGAAAACCTGAACTCAGGTATATTTATGTAAATCATTCTGAAAAGCAAATTTTAAAATAAAAGTTATCTAATAATCTAGGACCAAACCAATCCACTCCGCTTTCTTCACCAGGAAAAGAACACCTTACAATGGGCGTAGCAACTCAGTAGGAAAACCAAAAACACCTTCAAAGGCATCTCAAGATCTTTTATGCTTGTGTTGTAACAACCAGTCAAAATAAGGTGTTCAGTTAAGCAATTAACATACAAACACACAAATAACCAGTTTTTACACAATAAAAAAATCTACAAACCAACATCAGATGTGAAGGGAATGCAACTTTGAAAAACAAAAAAGGTACAGCACTGAGGTAAGTCGCTGACTGATTTCACAGACCACGAGGAAGAAATTATCTTTAAACCAAAATAACTAACTCTGCTACATTAAATGATAAAAAATGTTCATCAATAGTCAAGCATTTTTATCCATAAAAACAGCAATTTCATGTGGTTCCATCCAGTGGTCTGCTGATAAATATTTAACAACTACCTCTCTGGAAAAAAGACCCTGACTTATAGCTTTTGTAGATCTCCATGTCATAAATCGTCCTACCATAGCCAGTTTCAGGCTGCCAACACAGTGTTACTTACTGAACGTGGAGCTGGAGAGACGCAAAAGACCAGCTCACCAGCTCCAACACACCAACAGTTTTTCTACCCAGTACTCTCATCTAAGGATCATCAGAGCAGTTCCTAAATTTTTTCATACTTTCCTTAAATCAGGCTTTTACTTGAATAATCCCATTTCCTACTCCCCTAGGCTAGGAGGCATACATTTCTGACACTTTAAGACATCAATACACTAAAATTCATTCACAAAAAAGAATAAATTTTAAAAAAGAATAAATGAGATTACTACCTTATTTTATTCATTCAACACCTTTTTACTAAACACTTATCTAGTGTCATGCATTGTTCTGAGCATTGTGACAGCAAGGAACAAGAAAAAGGAGTTCCTTGCTCTCATAAGGCTTATGATCTACTTTAGGACACACTTAAATTAAAAATATATTATTTGGGGGCGCCTGGGTGGCCCAGTAGGTTAAGCCTCTGCCTTCAGCTCAGGTCATGGTCTCAGGGTCCTGGGATGGAGCCCCACATCGGGCTCTCTACTCAGCGGGCAGCCTGCTTCCCTCTCAGTCTCTGCCTACCTCTCTGCCTGCTTGTGATCTGTCAAATAAATAAATAAAATCTTTAAAAATACATATTACATCTCTCTCTCTCTCTCTCTCTCTATATATATATAACTTTAAGGTCTGACAAATGCTATAAAGAAAGTGTAACAGTGATGGGAGGGTGCTATTTTAAACTGAGTGGCGAGGAAATGAGGTGATACTACCTTGCAAAGATCTGGGAACCATCATTTCAAACAGAGGAAACAACTAGTATAAAAACCATAACCCTAGAACAAGCAAGACCTGTTTGAGAAATTAATTTGTGGCTAAAGGCAGTGAGCAAAGGTAAGCCACTCTGAGAGGCTGTAAGGTCTATATTATATAGACAGAGTATGAGTGAGTTTGTATTTTCTGGGAGAGTACAGTTTGTATTTTATTCTGAGTAGACTGGGAAGAGTAGTGTGATAAATCTGTTAAATGAATAAATGCATGCATACTTTCACAACCCCTTAAGAGACTTGGTTGACAGCCTATTACTTATATTCACTTTTCTCAATATGATTATTTTGGTTACTTCACAATCCACCTAGAACCTTAAGAAGTTAAAGCAGGCCATAGCAGGCCTCAAACTATGAATATACTTGAAATAAATTTAGAGGTTTGACTACTTACTAGTTCAGAAATAGGGATTTTTTTCTTTTGAGAGAGAGAGAAAGAAAGAAAATGAATGCACGCAAGAGATGGGGGAGAGGGGCAGATGGGGAAGGTGGGGAAATCTTAATCAGATTCCATGCTCAGCACAGAGCCCACCGCCCAGTGCAAAGCCCCATGCAGGGCTCTATCTCACCACCTGAGATGATGACCTCAATCAAAATCAAGAGAAGTATGCTTAACAGACTGAGCCACCCAGGTGTCCCAGAAATAAGGATCTTATTAATCCAATATGGGTATTTCATATGTGAAATAGTAACATGAATTCAGATAGACCAATGTCAAATTCTAATGAAGATTACATAATTACCCTACAAAATAGAACAATTAATTCAAAACTGTAAGGAAACACTTGTTAGTATGTCATCCAAAATGATTTTACAAGATTTGTAAATAAACTTTAAAAAATGTCATGTTTCGGGGCACCTGGATGGTTCAGTGGGTTAAAGCCTCTGCCTTTGGTTCAGGTCATGATCCCAGGGTCCTGGGATCGAGCCCGCATCAGGCTCTCTGCTCAGCAGGGAGCCTGCTTCCTCCTCCCTCTCTGCCTGCCTCTCTGCCTACTTGTGATCTCTGTCAAATAAATAAAATCCTAAAAAAAAAAAAAGATTTTAATAAAAAAATAAAAAATGTCATGTTTTAATATGAAAATTTTTATATTTTAATTCCCTATTTAATATGAAAGAAAAATATACCAAATCTGACTTACAGATATCACTGCTTAGGAGTTAAAGTAAAATATAAAGCATATACAAGTTTATATTACATCTGCATATTATAAGAACAAACGATACATACCAACACATACATACCCATACCTCTGTGGCCATGAAAATTAAGTCCGCATTATGGCCACATGAAATTATGGCCACATGACTTGTCCATCAGACAAGTCAATCAAGACAAATTACTGCATATTACATAAAAATAGGAAAATGTCTAGACTGGTTTTTGGAGAATAATTTATGCTTAATACATAAAAAATTATTCATTCAGGAACTTCTAAGCCACCTCTTTTAACGATTTTTTTAAATGATTTTTTTAAAGATTTAACCATTTGCAAGAAGAGTGTGAACACACAAGCCCGCGCGCGCGCGCGCGCACACACACACGCACACACGCGTGCGGGGGAGTAGGGGGGTGGGGCAGAGGCATAAGGAGAGGGAGAAGCAGGCTTCCTGCTGAGCAGGGAGCCCACCAGGCACTCAATCCCAGAATCCGGGGATCATGCCCCAAGCCAAAGGCAGATACTTAACCAACTGAGCCAACCAACCACCCCCTAAAAGATTTTTTTAATCAACAGGAAATGAGACTTATAACTTAGAAAAAAAAAAAAAGAGTTTAAAAATAAATTTTAGGGGCACCTGCTGGGCTCAGTCAGTGGAGCGTGTTATTCTTGGTCTCAGGGTTGTGGATTTGAGCCCGTTTGGTGCAGAGACTGCTTAAAAATAAAATCTCTAAAATTAATTAATTAATTTTTAAAAGGGTTTACAAAATCTTGTCTCAGCATAATGAAAGACTGAAAGTTTGCATTATCATTAATTTCCCCCACACTCCTTTTTCCTACCTAAATATTAAAGTACAATTTTAAAAATGCATTTATATGCATTCAAGTATTTTTCATTTATGAGCACAAGTATGCTTATAAATACCACTCAATAAAATTGTGCACATTAATGTAGCTAGCTGCTAGCTTACCACAGAACTACAATAAAACTACTTATAGGCCCCACCTTTTCCGAGGGGGTGGTAAACATGCTGTGCAATACCGAGAGAACACAGCATACTAATAAATTTGTGTATGCTGAAAATCTCTCTCTAAAGCTATGACACCTCTGTTTGGGCTCTCTACAAAACAATTAAGAAATACTAAGAATATCCTCAGATAAAGCCAGATAACAGCAACTTTTTTTTTTTAACAAAAGGAGTTTGGCAATAGAAAACCAACCAAGTTTTGGATCCCAAACTCACTTAAACCAATATCCCTGATAAAAGAAAGGTGTAATATAGCCCAACTTCAAGAGCCCAAGTCCATGTAAATTACCAACCCTCAGAATTCTAGAAATAAGGGCGCCTGGGCAGCTCAGTCATTAACTGTCTGCCTTCAGCTCAGGTCATGAATCCCAGGATCCTGGGATGGATCCCTGCCTTGGGCTTCCTGTTCAGCAGGAAGCCTGCTTCTCCCTCTCCAGCTTCCCCTGCTTGTGCGCATGCTCTCTTGCGTGCTCTCTCTCTCTCTCTCTCTCTCTTTCCCTGTCAAATAAATAAAATCTTTAAAAAAAAAAAAAAAAAACCCAATTCAAGAAAGAGCCCAAAAGAAGTATGGAGCAAGCCAAAGATAGTTTAAGTGCTGTCACCCTACTTCCAAATCAGCCTTTTCTTTTTATTGCGTTTACTTTACCTCTCTGTTGCTTTCCTACCTCCTCTGTCCATAACCATTTTCCCACATATTTTCACTTTCCATACACATAAATTAATCTAACATACTTTTTCTCCTTGTATCTAAAAGTTTTTACTTAATTCTTCTAGGACTACATGGTTTTAAGTGAAATATTTTTAGTCAAAATACTTTTGGTTATACAAACATACATAAAAGCTCTCTTCAAAGACATGAATAACAAGATAAGCAGTCACTCATTTAGCAAATGTAAATGCCCATCATGGGCATGTCTCTGTTACAAATACTGGATATTCTGCAGTGAATAAAAGAAAGCTCTTTCCCTAAGGATACGAAAGCAAAACTGTGCTTGGCAGGTTCAAGAAAGCTCAAGAACACCCATATGCCTGGCATGGAATAGACCAAGGAGAAAGTCATAGGACATATCATCAGAGAGGTAGGAGGCACGGATGATGGAGGGCCTTGAAGGCCCTGCTGTATTCTGGCTTTTGCTCTTAGGAAAGCCACTGAAGGATTTTGATCATCAAAGTAACAGAATTAAACTTCATTTCAAAAGGATCACCCTGGATACTGTCCTGAGAACAGAAAAGAGCAGAAGCAGCAAAGAGACCAGGAAAGAGACTGCTAAAATAAGATAGGCAAGAGATGATGGTTGCTTAGAAAAGAGTGTCATGAGTGGTCTTATGATAGATTTTAAAGTAAATACAGGACATACTTTCATGATACATTATTTTGATTTAGATGTGGGGGTGTGAGAAAGTGAAATCAACAATGTCTACAAGGGGGCGCCTGGGTGGCTCAGTTGGTTAAGCGACTGCCTTTGGCTCAGGTCATCACCCTGGAATCCCAGGATCAAGTTCTGCAACAGGCTCTCAGCTCAGCAGGGAGTCCACTTCTCCCTCTGACTCTTCCCCCACTCTCATGCACTCTCTCTCATTCTCTCTCAAATAAATAAAATCTTAAAAAAAAAAAAAAAGTGTCTACAAGGTTTCAGCCACAAAAAAACTAAAAGATGGGATTGACACCTCTAAGATGAGGGAGATGGGATAAGAACAATAATTGGGGTAGGAGAGAAACAAAGATGAAAAGTTCAGTTTTGACTTATGAAATATGGGATACCTAATTAGGAATGTCGACTCAAAAGTTGGGTACACGTGTGTGGAGGTCAGGAAAGAGATCCAAGCTGAAGAGAACATTTTTAGTTTGAAATATATGGTAATTCCAGCTAGAGAATAGGATGAGATTACAAAGGACTATATATAAATATAGAAGAGACTTAAACATAGAGCTCTGGGACACTGCCTTATTTTTTAAAAGTTGGGGCTACATAAAAGAATCAGAAAAACAAACTAAAAATAAGTAATAGTGTCCCAGAAGCAAAGAAAAAAAAGGTTCCAAAGAGAAGAAAATTATCAACCATGACAAATGCTGCTGCTGCTACATCAAGAGGATTCGGACTGAGAACTGACTAGGGAATATATCACCAAGGAGGTCATTAGTAACCTCAACAAGAGTAGTTAGAGTGAAAAAGAAAAGAAGATAAAAGAAAAAAACAAAAACAAAAACTGAATGTAATGGACCCAAAAGAGATACAGAGGACTGATAGCCATAAATAAGAAAAATGTGGTGTTGGGGGAGGTTTGTTTGTTTTAAAGATGGGAGATAGTTCAGCCTATCTCCACACAGACAGGAATGATCAAGTAGAAATGGCAAACAGGGATGACACAGCTCACTGGCAGGCAGGAGCCTGGGATGAATACTGAGGCAATGCAATGTCCTTGACCAGAGAAGGGCAAGATGAATGGAACCCATGTTCATAGCATAAGAGAAAATGCAGTAAGTGTGGGTATAAATGCAAAAAGAGATTAAGAAGTTTCTTCTGATTGCTTTCATTTTTAATATACAGGAAGCAGAGTCATCAGCTGAAAATGCAAAGAGGTGAGAGAGTTTCAGGAGAGATGTAAAATAGTCATTTAGGGGAGTGGGAGAGTGATTCAATCAACAAATGTACTAAGATTACAGAACTGGGGCACCTAGCTGACTTAGGCAGTGGAATGTGTGACTCTTGATCTCAGGCTTCTGAGCTTGAGTGCCATGTTGGGTGTAGGAATTACTTTAAGAAATTAAATATTTAAGATTACAGAACTGTGGGAGCATGAAGAACCCTCCTGAATTTACAGGGAGATGAGGTGAGCATTGGTGTTTTTTTTCCTCAAGTCCCACTCAAATGCCATGAATAGGCTAGACTAGATGGAGAAGGGGTAGGGGGCAGATTGCCAGATGAGTACAGTAAAGAAGTACGACAGAGAACTGAGGGTGTACAAAAGTAAAATCTGTAACAGAGGACCAGGGATTCAAAGCATGGATATGGAGAAAGGAGGCTTGGGACAGTACATTAGCAACATGCATAGGTCCCAGACACAGAAGTCCTGTTTAAGTGGGGATAATTAACAGAAAGAGCTGGAAAGGTACAATGTTGAGGTCAGAGTGGAATGCACAAAACTGCATATTATGAAATAATCTTAGTAAAGAGCAGATCCGGTTAAAAAGCTACAGAACTGGGACGCCTGGGTGGCTCAGTTGGTTGGACGACTGCCTTGGGCTCAGGTCATGATCCCGCAGTCCCGGGATCAAGTCCCGCATCGGGCTCCCAGCTCCATGGGGAGTCTGCTTCTCCCTCTGACCTTCTCCTTGCTCATGCTCTCTCTCACTGTCTCTCTCTCAAATAAATAAATAAAATCTTTAAAAAAAAAAAAAAAGAATTTAAAAAAAGCTACAGAACTACTGTGAAGACTAAAGCAAAACCTCTCCTTAGGCACAGTGAGCCTGTAGATGAGAGAAACTGGAAGATGAAGGAACAGTAATGGAAGAATTGTATCACAAGAATTGTAGCTGGAAGGTTTCCAGACGTGGAATCCCCAAGAAAACCATTTCCAGCACTTCTGGAGAAAGTCCACTTTGAACAACCTGGCTGATTCAGAAGGCACCAATGCCAGAGCACAAGAGGATGAGCCACATTAAAAACATACCACCACCACCACCCCCAATTCTCTCTCCCCACCGAGGTAGACCCTGGGCAGCTGAATGGACAGCACAGTGACGCTGGTAAAATAAAAGACACCTACTAGGACTCTTACTCCAAAGCAGACTTCTAGGGCTCAAAAAGTTCTAAGCCATAAAGAGAAGTTCTGAATTGTGTAAGAGTTTTAACACTGATTATACTGAACTGTACCTTGTAATGACTAAAGTAACACTATCATTGACGAGTAAGCACAAGAATTCTTATTACCTAAAACTAACTAGAAAAGCTACCTGACCTTCCTAAAAGCTCATCCAGAGGCAGGGAAATACTTACTCTACAGCGACAGTTTGAAGGTACAGGGAGAGAGTTGTTTTCTCCTTAAGTTTTATCAAGTCCAATCCACTGCACATACCAGTTCCACAAATACCCATGGGTTCTCACCATATGTAAGTGCAAAACATATACAATTCTGAATATACAAAAAATTCATTTTTGCTTTATTAAGCAAAAAGTGGAAGTATATTATTAAGCTACATGGAATAAAATGATTTTGTTTTACTAAAAGATGCTTACAATAATCCAATCAAAGATTTAACAAATTTTAGCATGAATTTCTAAAAGCGTAAGATATAAAATAAAAATTTAAGGGCACCTGGGTGGCTCAGGCATTAAGCATCTGCCTTCCCCTCAGGTCATGATCCCAGGGTCCTGATACCGAGGCCCGCACGGAGGCCGGCATCAGGCTCCCTGCTCGGAGGAAAGCCTGCTTCTCCCTCTCCCATTCCCCTGCTTGAGTTCCCTCTCTCGCTGTGTCTCTGTCAAATAAATAAATAAAATCTTTAAAAAAAAAATTTCAGGGGCACCTGGGTGGCTCAGTGGGTTAAAGCCTCTGCCTTCAGCTCAGGTCATGATCCCAGGGTCCTGGGATCAAGCCCCACATCGGGCTCTCTGCTCAGCAGGGAGCCTGCTTCCTCCTCTCTCTCTCTCTCTGCCTGCCTCTCTGCCTACTTGTGATCTCTGTCTGTCAAATAAATAAATAAAATCTTTAAAAAAAAAAATTTCAGTGCTCATCATTTAGTCATTTTCAAAGATACTTAAATTTAACATGCAGTTATCTAATGCTTTCTAGGAAAAAGAGGGAGTTTGTTTTACTGTAATCCATTTTGACTAAAATACATTTGCAGGTATTTTATGGTGTCATGATAAAGATAGCTTATTACCAAGTCTTTTGGCTTTCAGTTCAGAAACTCCCTTTGGATGGATTCCTATAACTCTTTCAGCTAAATCCTGCCCTGTTATTTGTTTGTATTATAGAAAAGTTCCAGTATTCTTAAGCTTTGAGGTAAGGCAGCAGTATGCATGAAGTTAATTATTAACAAGCTAAATTTCAAGTTTTTCCACACAGTATGGGGGAAAAAATCAGGATAAATTCCCTCACCTAACTAATAAGTAAGAATTAAGGGTAAGTACACATTTCACTCAGTTCTTCTCAAGAATGTACAGGGAATCCATAATGTTCCTCTCAAAAACATCACTAACATTTTTCAGTACAATGCTAAAATATTTCATGGGGACTGAGATTAAGAACACTGTAACAGATGAAAACCAATACACATTTCCAGTTGTGAGGAAAAAAAAAAAAAACTTAAGACATGTTAACAAAAGTACCCCAGACTCATCCAAAAGCAGATGAAAACCTAAATGCTTCCAAAAAGTGACACCTGGGATATAAAAAATGTAATAGTAATCTGTCCTAGAGAATAAATGTGACAAATTACTTACAAAGCATTTTGGAAATGTTTTTATACAAATGCTAATTGATACTTTAATGATCTATACAAAAATGAGCACAGCTGCAATGCTTTTTTTATGGGCATCATTCTTAATCACTTTATTAATTACATACGATAAAACACTTTGCAAAGCATTCTGAAGGGTCTTAAAAAAAACGAACAAACTCCCTACTCCCATCCTGTCGAACACACACACACCCTGAGGAAGAAAGCATCATTTCAAATCTCCAACAATTATAAAATGGGATGATCCTGGAATTTATTTAGACTCAAAACATTATAAACTATTCTGAGATAGAAATAATACTATGGGAGCGGCTGGGTGGCTCAGTGGGTTAAAGCCTTTGCCTCTGGCTCAGGTCAGGATCCCAGAGTCCTGGGATCTAGCCCCACATCAGGCTCTCTGCTCAGCGGGGAGCCTGCTTCCTACCCTCTCTCTGCCTGCCTCTCTGCCTGCTTGTGATCCCTGTCAAATAAAAAAAAAATAAATAAAAAATATAAAAAATTAAAAAAAAAGAATACTATGAAAATATAGTATTTTTTATGGTACAAAAACATAATCATGATTTTGTTTTTTTTTTTTAAGATTTTATTTATTTATCTGTCAGAGACAGAGCAAGACAGCACAAGCAGGGGGAGTGGCGGAGGGAGAGGGAGAAACAGGCTCCCCCCTGAGCAGGCGCAAGGCTCAATCAAAGGATCCTGCGATTACAACCTGGGCCAAAGGCAGATGCTTAACCTACCAAACCACCCAGGTTTTCCATGGGTTCTTACTTCTTGAAAAAATTTTAGTATTTCTCTATACTGTTGACTGTCACAAGCTCTGATGATGAAGTTCTTAACCAAATACAATACACCAAGCATTTTATTCAACATATCACAGCTTGCTTACACCTTCTTCAACATCACTATTATCACCTACTACACTAGGTTTCTCATCAGCACCAGACTATCAACAGTATATTGTCAAAGTAACTCTTCCTACAATAAATGTACATTAAAAAAAATAATAAAACAAAACCCTCTACCACTAAAATTTGAGATTACTTTCCACATTACTCCCAGGCACAACCACAAAAAACAAACAGCCAACCTAAAAACCTGAAAGTTCTATCTGAAAGTACAAATTATCTTCAATAATGTATAAGGTGTTAACAAGTCAATCTACCTAAACTGAAATGCCATCTATGAAAAAATTTATTAATCTACATTATTTTGTAATGCTCAAAAAAATGACACTGGAACACATCAATTTGGCCTTTGGATAGGCCAAATAAAAAAAGCACTTAAAAAAAAAATTCTATGGGGCACCTGGGTGGCTCAGTTGGTTATGCTCAGGTCATGATCCTGGAGTCCTGGGATCGAGTCCCACATCCGGCTCCCAGTTCCACAGGGAGTCTGCTTCTCCCTCCGACCTTCTCCTCGCTCATGCTCTCTCTCGCTGTCTCTCTCTCTCAAATAAATAAATAAAAATAAAATATATTTTTTTAAAAATCCTATGTAGGGGCGCCTGGGTGACTCAGTGGGTTAAAGCCTCTGCCTTCTGCTCAGGTCATGGTCCCAGTGTCCTGGGATAGAGCCCCGCATAGGGCTCTCTGCTCAGCAGGGAGCCTGCTTCCTCCTCTCTCTCTGCCTGCCTCTCTGCCTACTTGTGATCTCTGTCAAATAAATAAAATCTTTAAAAAAAAAAAAAGAAAAAAAAACAAGGTGTTTTTATATTAAAAAAATCCTATGTATTTAAGACAAACACACACAATGCAACCTTATGTTCAGAATAAATACTACAAACAGCATTCTCCTTTTAGTAAGCAGTTCCATCACAGTCGCAATAGTAGGGGGAAAGTCCAAATATGGAACCACAAATTATCACTAGTAGTCCTTCCCTTTTCACCATGATTAAGTCAATACTGTATTTATCTGTAAATAGCGACTAAAAGGTCAAAATAAAACTTCCAAATAGGTGCTTTATTTAAAACATTCCTTGTAGAAAAGTAATCCACTGTTTCTCCTTGGAGAATTTATTTTTTTTTTTTAAGATTTTATTTATTTATTTGACAGAGAGAAATCACAAGTAGGCAGAGAGGCAGGCAGAGAGGAGGAAGCAGGCTCCCTGCTGAGCAGAGAGCCCGATGCGGGGCTCGATCCCAGGTCTCTGAGATCATGACCTGAGCCGAAGGCAGCGGCTTAACCCACTGAGCCACCCAGGCGCCCCTCCTTGGAGAATTTAAAAAATAGAAAATACTGTATAGCAAAGATTATTTACAGAAAACCACCAGAAGTACATTACTCTTCTATAAACACACTGTACCAAAATCATCCACTATGGAAAGAGGGGAAAAATTAGTTTGTTAAACCTTTTCCTCCCTTCATTTTAAAATGTAGACTGATTTTATTAAACTGACAATAAGAAAATGCAAACCAATAATCTCAGCCCTAGTAAGTTACTTATTAACCTTTAAATAGCCTGTTAGGGATCCATACTTCCTGCACTCCACTTGCCAGCTTTCCTGTAAGTAGGCAGTAGAGGTATAAGACAGTCCTTACTGGCAACATCGATAAAGAGGAAAGAACTTCACGCTCAGGTTAAAGCGATAATTGTGGGTTTTGTTTGCTTCTAGAAACTCAGCAACCAACACAGGTGCCAGTACATAATGGGTGCTTAATGAACACCGGCTGAATAAACGGTAGGGTTTAATTAGTGTAACATTAGTTTTCTTTTCCCCCTAACTTTAGAGAGCCTCTGGCTCAAAAAGCAACTGAAGACCATGCCACCATGCCCTGCCAAAAGCACATAAACTTATCTATTCATAATGAAATAGACTTTGGGTGTCTCAAAAGAACAAAGTACAATCCAAACACCTCTTCTTTAATTTCTGTACTTTCGAAAGAAAATCAGAAATAACCCTTGTCTTTTAATACTTATTTTTTAAATAACAGAAAATGTCTACCGACTTTTCCTCCAAATGAAAAATTTCACATTTCAACTACATTTCCTACACTTGTAACATTGATAATAACTGATCAACACTACATGTATGGTGGGTAAAAATAAAAAAACAGCATATAAACAGAAACTGCATGTTGTTTCCCAACGGTTTTTTTTCCCCTTGAGTCAAGAGGGTTTGTGCCTAAATTTTTAATAGCTGTGAAATCAGTTTTCATATTTCAAGATTTGTTCATTCATTCAAATATTTTACTGAGCACCTACTATAAGCCAGACTCTTTAAACAAACTGTCAGTTCTGTAAACTGAACATCAGCACCAAATTTCCCTACAAAAGTTTATCATTTGAAATAACAGCAACTATAGAGAAATTCCAATGTTGTTTCAAGTACACATGAAATCGGCCCACCGGGGCTTTTCGGCGATGAATGGGGCATCAGACAGCCGCTACCTACCACACCCGTTACCAAAAATCACAACTGAAGCGGCAAAGGAAAGACAACCTGTACGAGTAACACGAGCTCCTTCCTCCGTGTAGGTGGTCAGGCAGGGCTTTCTCTCCGGAGCCCAAAGAGAAGCGAGGCGAGACCCGCGAGCGGAACGCGCCGCACGCCTCAGGAAAGAGCCCCGGCTCCTCAGGCAGGGGTTCCAGCCCCACCCCCAAACTCACACCTGAAGGACCCCGGCCCTCTCCGCCTGCCCTCCGCCCCTCCCCTCCCCTCCCGACTCCCAGACCTGCAAAGTTGGGGGGAGGGGGTCTTTTCATTTCCATTTTACATCAGGCTGGCGGTTGGCTCCCTCAGCCGCCCGCCTGTCGTCAATTTTGAACTGAGCATGTAACCATTTCTCAGAAGGAATGGAAGAAAAACCAAAGGCAGGGTCCGCAGGAAGACCTCGCCCAGACCTGAAAATGGAGCCGCAGGCTCAGCCCACAGCCCGCAGCGCGCGGGGGGCAGGGCCGGGCCGCGCTCCCCACCGAGCCCTCGGCGGCGGGGGTTCGAGGCTGCGGGCCCCCGCCCAGGAGGCCGCGAGGGCGAGGTGTGGGGGCCGGTGCACGACCCGGGCCGGCGGGGCACTCACCGTCGCCTTTGTCTGGACCGCCGGCTCCAGCCGCAGCCGCTCTCGGTGCCGGCTCCGCGGCTCCTGCCACCCCCACGCCCGCAGCTGCGCTCCCCAGCGCGCTTGGCGCTTCCTGGCCCCTCCCTCCCCGCCCAGGCTCGCGCGCGGGCGGAGCGAGAGGCGGCGCGCGCCCGGAGAGCCGCGCGAGGACTGCGCCGCCGCGCCGGCCCCACCCCCTGCCCCGCCTGGGCGTCGGACTGAGCCAGCGACCCCGCAGCGCGCAGCTCCGTGCAGCTGCGCGGGCTAGGAAGCCTCTTCCTAAGCGCGAGGAGGGCCGAGAGCTGGGGCTGGAGCCCGCGCGGGAAAGGACGCGTCGGAAGATGGCGACCAAGGCTGGGTGGGAGCGCACGACAGCCCCTCCTCGCCCTCCCCTCCCCCCGGCGGCTGGCAGCGGCGGCTGGAGCCCCCACCCCGAACCGCGCGGAGGGGCGGTGCCTGCGCTCCTAGCGGGACCGCGGACGCTCCCAGGCTGCCCAGGTTAGGCGCAGAGTCCTGGCACCACTTGTCAGTTGGAATTGTTGGAAAGATGCCCTGAAATCCTCGGACCAGCGCTTTTTACTAATGTAAACGTCAGAATCGTTGAATCTGTCCTAACTGGCTTTTACGGCCTAGAAGTTCCACCTGACATTTGAAAAGTGTGAAATTACTTGTCTCCTGGAATCTGAGTCTTCTTTAGCTGTGTTTTGTATAACCCAGAAATCAGTAACACCTAAGAGTGTCCATCCAGCCGTCAGCCTTCCACCAAACCCCTACATTAAGTTTTCAGGCCTACAACACTTGGAATATGATGTAGTAATATATACGTCTTCTTCATCTGGGTTGATTATATTAGTGCAATATTAGTTTTCTTTCTCCCCTAAGTTTCTAATTGTCCCTTGCTCAAAAAGCAGTTCAAGACCTAGCCACGGTCCTCCTAGCTAGTTGCTCATAACAAATACTTTGTGGAGACCTTGGCTCCCTTTCTTCACTGATCTTCACCTCCACACTGTCAGGCAAGACTGTTGTACTCTCAGAGTAAATCAGAATCAGGCCAATCAGTGCATTACTTCCGTCTTCTCTGACTTGTATCATACTTCAGGGGCCTACTTCAGTTGCTAGCTAAATGGTCTCTCTGCCCACCATTAACTCTATTGTCTGAGCAACAAACAGAATACTATCTTAACAAGAAAAGTCAGCTCCAATCTCATCTGGCCAAAATACAATTCTTTTTTTTTTTTTTAAAGATTTTATTTATTTATTTGACAGACGGAGATCACAGAGAAGCAGGCAGAGAGAGAGGAGTAAGCAGGCTCCCTGCTGAGCAGAGAGCCCGATGCGGGGCTCGATCCCAGGACCCTGGGATCATGACCTGAGCCGAAGGCAGAGGCTTTAACCCACTGAGCCACCCAGGCGCCCCCAAAATACAATTCTTGAAGGATACCTTTCAGTGGCTCCCTATTTCATTGTCTGTAAAAACTAAGGTCTTTACTGTGACCTACGAAGCCCCTGATTGTGCCTCTTCCCTTACCTTTCTCACTCCATCTCCACCCTTTGTTACTTGAATAGTCCAGACAAATACTTAGGGCGTTTGAAGTGTTCTTCCTTCTGCTGGGAACATTCTTCCTCAATGTCTGCTTTCCCTCTTTTAACTCTTTGCTCAAATCTCACCCCAACAGTGATGCTGAGCCTGACCACACTATTTAAAATTGCAACCGCCCCAACCCAAACTCTCATTCCTTAACTGGCTTTTTTGTTTCCATGACATTTTAAACCTTGCAACAGTCTTTATAATTTATTTATTTCGTATGTTTATTCTTAAGGCCTGTCTTCCCCAACACAAAATGGAATTTTGTCTGTTTTGTTCAGCTGATGTACCCTGGCACCTAGAATAAATGAAATGTTTAAGTCCCCTGAGATAATAAAAAATGCAAAGAAAAAAATATATATATTTTTATGTTAAACTTGCTCTTGGTCCCAATTTCTATCAGTTAACCATAGATCTTTATCTACATTATAATATAAGTATTTTAATTTTCTAGTTACCCTGAGTACATTGAAAACTTGACATTCAGTGCAGTTTTTCCTGACCCGTGATATTCTGGTATCCTACTTCAAAAAATAGGAATAACATAATAAACTAGAGGAAGCTTTCTGACCTGAAATTCAAAGGCATATTAATTCTAAAAACTTCCTCGGACAAAAACAACAACAACAAAAAACAAAAACAAAACAAAACAAAAAAAAACAGGAAATTCCTACAACTCTGTGTGAATCTATAATTACCGCAAAATTAAAAGAAATTTGGGGTGCTAAAAAAAATAAAAACAAAAAACAAAACAAAACAAAATTCCTTAACTTAATATGTCCTGTATGTTTCTAATCCTTCCTTTGAATTGCAAATGTAGTTATTTTGTGTGAATGCCTTAAGAGTAACTTTTCTTATCACTTGTTTATGAGTTAACATTCATTATGTAAACATTTGTTTTCAGGCTTCCCATATGTTTATAAAACATCATATGCAACTGAATACCCTGATAATAATCTAATTTTAGTTGCTACAGCTATTCACACACCTCTCTTGTCAGTAGAAAAAAAAATTAAGAATACAATTTTTGAAGGATACCCTTTTGTATGAAAGTCTGTGTATATATTTATTTGCTCAGTATCATATTTATAGTATAGTCTCTTTTTTTTTTTTAAAGATTTTATTTATTTATTTGACAGAGAGAAATCACAAGTAGGCAGAGAGGCAGGCAGAGAGAGAGAGGAGGAAGCAGGCTTCCCGCTGAGCAGAAAGCCCGATGTGGGGCTCGATCCCAGGACCTGGGATCATGACCTGAGCCGAAGGCAGTGGCTTAACCCACTGAGCCACCCAGGCGCCCCTATAGTATAGTCTCTTTATGCATTTAATTTAACCTTTATGATTTAAAACAGGTTAAAACTACAGATTATCCTCACAA
Source organism: Lutra lutra (assembly GCF_902655055.1). Lineage (NCBI taxonomy): Eukaryota > Metazoa > Chordata > Mammalia > Carnivora > Mustelidae > Lutra > Lutra lutra. The sequence continues at coordinate 70,686,379 of NC_062282.1, read as the reverse complement.
TTTAGATTATTTTTTATACAATTAGACTATTTTTGCTTAAGAACCACTGATAATGTGTTTTATCAACATCAAAACATGGTTTATAATTATGATAGTAACAAATAATAATTTTTCTGGAGTTAATATAATGTTGTTTCAATAATGACTATCATTAAAATTGTTACCAAATAGAATCTTGTCAAAAGGACAAGGTAGAAAATACACACTGTTTATAATTTATTCACATAATGTGCACTGAAAATACTGCTGAAAGTACACCCAACTGTTGTAGTACAAAGGTTTTTTGTATTACAAACTGCTTTGCACACTTACTAGTTTGAAAACAAGAAAATGATCTCAACAAAACTAAAGGTATATTTGTCTCATAACAAATGGAGATGTTAACACCAAGAACAATGATAAGAATGTGTTTGTCTATCACTACTCGTGACCTCACATTGTGGCCACATTGACCTTATTCTGCAATCTTTACTTAAACACATTCTCCTGTAAACATGCAGAAGCATATGAATTTTTTTCTAGAAGTATGGTATTAATCTTTTAAAATTACTTTAAAAATTTAGTACCAGTTATTTCTTACACATAGGAGAGATGGTGTATGGCATCAGAGTCTGAGGTTCAAACTCTGCTACATAATTAGCTGGGTGACCCTGAACAAGATTCTTAATCTTTCTAAATGTGTCTTTTCTTCTAACTTAATGGGATCATAGCAACACTTACCTCCAAGAATTGTGAGAAATCCAAACTCAACCAAAATTCTTAGCCTTGGGCCTTGCACATGTTAAGTGCTGGTAAATGCTAGCTACCATCATTACACAAGCATACAATTAAGCTCAATGCCCTATATTTTTATACTGAGAAAATGGCTCATAATAGGACCCAAATGGGATGGTTTGAGTTCTACAGCAAGATAGTATAATATGCAATTAAATGAACATTTTTAAAGAGACACTAACATTTCTTCTACCACCATGAGTGGTAGGCACAGTTCTAGATAAGAAGGAAACTAAGAGAAATAAGGCCTAGACCTAAAATAGCTTTACAGTTGAATGACAAGAGACATATAGTTAGCAAATAACTACTTTCAAAGTAGTATAAGCATACTTCCTGGTTTGTCAGGGACACCTCTTATCCTGGCTTAATAGTTTTTTGTGCGTACTTTCATTCTCAGTATGTCCAGGTTTAGACAATAAATTATGTGGTCACCCCTAACTACAAGTATGTATGGCATGTTCAGAATACAGAGAAGGAACCATCAGTTCTATGTAAAGCTATAGAGACTTACACTGCTCCTTAAAAGAAACATTTAGATTGGCCAAGTGGACAAATGAAGGAGCCGAAGAAGAACCAAAAAAAAAAAAAAAAAAAAAGGCAAACAGAAGATCTTATTTTTATTATTCTGAATCAAAACCATAAAATGTTTATATACTTGTTAATAAACTTAGTAAATTCCCTTGACCAATCTTAAATGAATTACTTGGGTGATTTTTTTACTTTTTCCTAAAAATGTAACAGCAAAACCTTAAGACACAAACAATATAACACAGATTCATTTATTTGTATGATAAATATCTATTGAGCATCTATTAAGTATACATATGTCTGTCTTGGATGTGATAGAAGATACAAAAAAATTTTTTGTGACACAATTTTAAATAGAACAAAATCTCGTGGCAAACACCAAATACCTTAGCTAGTAGTCAACGTGATAAGGAGACACAGAGCACATGAAGTGTGATTTGGGGAGATTGAGAAAAATTGGGAGACATCTGGAACTGATTGAGAAAGGAGAAAATGACCAGTTCAGAGGAGTATCATGATCCATGGCCCTTTCCGTGATGGAGGCAGTCAAAGGTAGAAGAACCTAAGTCAAACTTCACTCCACACTTTTACCCAGAGCTGCCCCTTGCTGTTCATCAAACCACAAATATTTTTTGAATGCCTGCTGTTTGCCAGGTAGCATACCAAGTGCTGTGGGAAAACTTAGTATAAAGCATGGTCTTTGTCCTTAATGAAATGTCACACAGCAGCATTTGAATAATTAGACATAGTAGCCTTATGAATGCCATGGAGGGGATCACTGAGGTCTGTATTGTCAGCAAAGGTCTCTTAGAGGGAAAGGAATTTGAGGTGGGTCTCTGGGAAAAAGGGAGTAGATCAGTGTTTTCTGTTTATTGCATACCTCTGGTGGTATGGGAGATGATTTTAGGTAATAAACTTAAAAGAAGCATGGATAGAGGGGGCAAGGATAGGGATAGGTAGTTTGGGGGCAAGGATAGGGATAGGTAGTTTGGGGACCTGCAGCTTCAACACATAGCCTCAAATGTACAGCTGACCCCTGAACAATACAGGGTTAGTGAGGGGCCTAGCCCTTCCATGTTTAACCTTTAACTCCTTGCAAAATTAGCTAATAGCCTACTGTTGACAAGTAGTCTTACCTATAACATAACATAACATAACATAACATAACATAACATAACAAACATAACATAACGATAGTCAACTAACACATATTTTTTGTTTTTTGAGAGTGTGGGAGCTGGGAAGGGAGGGACAGACAGAGAGGGAGAGACAGAATCCTAAGGAGTCTCCATGCCCAACATGGAGTCTGATGTGGGGCTGTACCTCACAACCCTAAGATCATGATCTGAGCTGAAATCAAAAGTCAGAAGCTTAACCAACTGAGCCACCCGGGTGCCCCATATGACAGTTTTTATGTGATATGTATTTGTATTCTTACCATAAAGTAAGCTAGAAGGAAAAAAAATATTAAGAAAACCCTAAGGAAGAAAAAAAGTTCCTTAAAAAAATACATTTATAGTGCTATGCTATATTTATCAAAAACAATATGTCTGTAAGTTGACCCACACAGTTCAAACTCATGATGTTCAAGGGTTAAATGTAATCACAATTATAGCCCCTCAGCTCGAAACAAAAACCAAAAACCAAAAAATGAAACAAAACAAAACAAAAATAAAAACAACAACAAAAAGCGTTAGGAACTGTAATAAAAATGCCCCTGGGGACAACTAGAGAAGAAAGGAGCCTTTTGAGAGGCATTCTGCTATGTCAGGTTAGAGACTACCAGTGACTAACAATTTTTTTCTTTTTTCCTTTTTTTTCTTACAGTTAACAGCTATATATGACACATAACTCAGATTTTCCACATGTGATAGTGAGAAAAATTTCATTGACACATTTGTTAACAATTAAAAGGAGTCAGCTAAAAGAAACCTCTCAAGTAAACAATAGTAGCAATAAAAAGAAAGGGGATGTGGCACTTAGGAGAGCACAAAGTTTAGCAAAGACAACTTCAGCAACTAGCACTTAATTAAAGGCGAGTTCCCAGGGACAGCAAAAGCCACAATGGATTTTGAGCTGAATATTGGCAGATTGGCATACGAGAGTGGGGAAAGAGTCCAAAAGGCAGGTAACCAAGAGGGTCTGAGGTCTGTACTGTGCTGGGAAGAGGGTGCTACTCCCTGCACCTTGAGGAAAGTCCTTAGCTCAGAGACCAGGAGAACGGGCCTCAGTGACCTCTTAGGAAGCCATTCAGAAGGCACCAGTAGGACTCACACCTCTGCAGTGGTGTGGAAGAGGAGAGGTGGAAGCTCCAACATACCTCAAAATGACTGGACATTGCTGCCCTTAAACCAGATAGGACAGAAATGTTATAGTTCCACCTAATGCCCTTAACCTTTGTGTTGCTTTCACAAGGAAAGTTTATGATGAGTAAGATTTGAGGGTATAACTGGAAGAAAGGGAAAGGAGCACACCAGGATCTTTCATGTCGCATCCTCCATTCCTTCCCTGGCAGGCGTTACTACCTGATAGTAAGACAGCTCTTGCTTTTCTCCCTGTGACTAGCAAAGCTAAGTAGCGGGGAGAATTTTGATAGTCGTCTCTGTGTCATTACCACTGTGGTGGTGTACATGTTTTATATAATCCCCAGGACTATAGTAGGCAGATTGATGAAAATGTACCACCCACTACCCCAATATGCGGTACTCTCATTCCTGGAACCTGTGACTTGGATGAGATAGTCCCATGATTATGTTTGTTTTGTTTCATAGTTGACCTTAAAAGAAGATTATCAGGGTGAGCCCCATCTCACTAAAAGAACATTTCAAGTAGAGCGTTTTCTACCACTAGTGACAGAAGGAGAAATCAAGGAAACTCAAAACATGAAAAAGACTTGATGAGCCATTGCTGGCTGGAAGACGGGGTATGGAGCACATGTCAAGGAATACACTCCATCTCCAGAAAGAAGGAATGGCTCCTGGTAGACAGCTACAAGGAAACAAGACCTAAGTCCTATTACCCACAAGGAGCATGAATACTGCCAACAACAATAATGTACTTGGAAGCAGATTTATGCCCACCCCCCCACCAAAGTCTCCAGACGAGAGCTCAGAATTGCAGGCACCTTGATTTCAGCCACGTGATAACCATGAACAAGAATTCAGCAATGACATGTGGGACTTCTGACCTACAGATAATATGAGCTAATAAACGGGTGTTGTTTAAAGCCACTAATCATAATTTGTTACACAGCATTAGAAAACAAAACCACTGTCACGGAATTAACCCTCTTCTAGACAGTTTGTGAGGTGGTCCTCCAGCCTCAAGAGTGTATCTGAATTTCCACTCTATTGTCTATTCATAAGACCAATGGATCAATACTCAGGCATTAGTAAACAATTCTCAGTCATTTATGACTACATGGGGGAGGAGAACCATAGAAAAAGACTGGAATTCCTGATATTTAGTATATGAGGGGCTTAAATGTTATTTTCATTTGGGTGAAAAAGGAAATAGGACCTTATTTTGAAGTAACAGGCTTCAAAGACCTGGTAAGTCCCGGTAAGGTCTGGTAAGACCTCACAACTGTGGGTGTTATTAGAATTTCTGTTAGCATATGGTGCCAATCTCTGAAAAGGAAAGGCAGATGAGAGTGTTCTCTAGTAGGAAGAGAACGATCTCCAAAGTCAGGTTAGATTTGAGTAAGTTGTATTGACAGTAGCTGTTTGATCAAGGGCTTAAGGAAATTTTCTTAAACTCTTTGAGCTCCAGTCTACCTGTCTTAGAATAGTAATAACACCTATCTAATAAGATTTGGGGAGAATTAAACAAAATAGCTCATGTAAAATATCAGGGCCTGCAGCACAGTAGACTATCAATTAATTTGTCTCCTCTACTGGGGTGGAAAATTTTTCACAACTTCCTTGCAATGTTTTTAAAGTAAAGGTAATTAAACTATAGCATACACCAGAGTAATGCTATCTTAGAGAAATATAACGCACGTTGCACATGTAATTTTAAACTTCCTAGTAGCCACATGAAAAAAAGTAAAAATAAGCATTTAAAATTAATTTTAATAATATGCTATTATGTACATAAAATAATAAAAATACTGTCATTTCAATGTGCAACCAACATAAAACTATATTAATGATGTATCTTACTTCTGAAACTAAGCCTTCAAAGTTGTTATATTTTTTATACTTATAGCACAACCCAATTCAATATAGCTACCTTTCAAATGCTCAGTAGCAACACGTAGCTAGTGACTACAGTACTGGGCATCTGAATACCAGATCTCTAAATAAATATTTCAAAATATTCTCCTTTATTCTTTGTTAATTCTAAAATAAACATGAAGAGGTGCTAAATAGGTAATTGTAGATATATGAGAACATACATGCATATACATCACACTCTGGCACCTACCAAACCCAAATGGCTTTTCTTTTTTCTTTTTTTAACCACCAAGTCTTAGTTACAGTAAGCTATACTTCAATCAGAGGATTAAGGTATAACTGGTACATGGCTTTCTAATTTCAAATTCCAAAAGTACTACAAATCAGAACTACATAGCCAACATAAAATAAGACCAGGCAATCATGATAGTTAGGTTAAAACAAAATCCTGTCTTGCACAAAAGAATACAGGTTGCTTTTTATAGTAACTTTAGTCAAGGATTATATATATATATTATATATATATAATATAATATATATATATATATTGCTTTTCCTTTGAAGACACTGGACTAGACTTTTGGATTCTACATAAGCTTGTTTTTTCTACCATTTCTTTCAATATCTCCATTATTGAGAATGAGGACTGAAGTGTATTGGAAATGGTAGAAAATAGGAGTCATACACAGCAGCCACTTAAAGACACAGAAAAAATCTGCAATACTTCTACTGGGATTCAGACAGTAATTTTGCTGCTAGGGTGGATACACTCAGAAGAAACAAAAAACAAACAAGAAAACCCAGACCTAGTCAAACACATGTAACACATGTAATAATACAAGATGGAACATTGAAAGAGATTGATACCAAAAAACATACCAGGAGTATGTGTAGGAACAGAATCTAATCACTGGGGATGAGGGAAAGGTTTCACTGATAAGTAACCTACCTGAGAGGTTTTTAAAAATGGTCTTTGGAGCACTGGGTGGCTCACTTGGTTAAGTGTCTTTGGCTCAGGTCATGATCCCACGGTCCTGGGGTCAAGTTCTATATCAGGCTGCATGCTCAGCCGGGAGCCTGCTTCTCCCTTTCCCTCTGCCTGCTGCTCCCACTGCTTGTGCACGTGCTCTCTCTGTCTCTCTTTCTCTCTCTGTATGTCAAATAAGTAAATAAAATCTTTCAAAAAAATTTTAAAGATGTCAGTCTTTAAAGAATGGTTAGTAGGACTTGATGTAATTCAACAGATACATGCTGTCTCCGACTGGGCAGCAGGTCCAATACTAAGCCGTGGAGATTGAGTGATGGAAGTCTGCACTTAAGCTATTGGGATGGGGATGGAGAATAGTGGAAGACAAGGGAAAACCAGCAGCACAGCACAGCTGTGGATTCTAATAGCTCTTTGTACTTCACACCATGTCTGACTGCACCCTACTTCTGAAGTCTTCCCAAGTTCTACCTCTTGTACTCACAAATGACTTCTTGCTTATTCTCTGTTTCTGACACTCCATACACAATATAACTCTTGGTTTTACCTTGTTCTCAAGCCAGAGTGGCTGTGAGATCAAGGGGCTCGATGCATAACTTCATGTCTGACCCAGGCTCTGCAACCACAGGGACACCCGGCCCACGCCTGCTCTGTCTCTAGCTCTAACCAGGAAGTCAATGAATCAAGAAGCTGCTACCACAACTTCCGGCTCCAGCATTACTCTGGTGTGAAGAGGAAGTTGGGCACAGTTGAGTTAGTTTTATCATAGAGATAGCTCTAGTAGAGGACATTTGGCCCCACCTGGAGGGATCCAGAAAGGATTCTGAAAAAAGCAGATGCTTGAGAGGAATTATCCAAAAATGAAAGAAAGCATCAGTTTTTTGTTTTGTTTTGTTTTTGTTTCTGGTTGTTTTTTGTTTGTTTGTTTTGTTTTTGTCACAGAAGAAGAGAATGTATGAAAACAGGGAGAGGTGGGAGTGTGATGCCTTTAGAAATCTAAGGAATTGAATGCAGGGTCTGAGAAGGGTGCCTGTGGGCATGCGGAGGAAATGATGCTGGATTTGCAGAAAGACAGTGTGTCATCCTAAGGAGTAGTGCTTTATATAGGATATGATAATAATTAGGGCAGAAAGACAAAACACATGAATGGTATTGCTTTAAGGATAAAGTTTATGTGTACGGCCATATCATTAAAGTATCACATATAACCTTTGAACTTCAAAATATTCCTGCTTCAATTACATCCTTGATAAGCTCCATATAGCATTTGTGCATAAAGGATAGTATGTGACAACTTGAAATGGAAATAATTTACAGTACCTATAAAGTTATTTTATGCACATCTGTGTGCTTCTAATAAATCATTGGTATTATGGAGGTTGACCTCTTCCTGGTTTATTTCCATTACTATGAACAGTTTTGTATTAACTAGAGTTATCCCTTTGTGAACAGTAATTGCTCACATGTGAGATTCAATGGGCACTGTCAATTACAAGAGTTAATCTGCTAGTCATGTATTGTCTCCAAGACAATTTCTTTTCATTTTTCTCTTTTCTCACAATGAAGAATTACATATTCTGCTCTACTAAAAAGTGGGTTAAATACAAAGAGAAAAATTATAAAAATCTCTTAAAAGAGGCTGATGCCTTAAAAGAGAAAGGAAATTAACTTTTTTGGGGGGGATATTAACATTTTGACTATTTGACAGCTTTATGGGAATTTCTTAAAGGGAAAAAAGATGAGCGGTGGCTGGGTGGCTCAGTCGTTAAGCATCTGCCTTTGGCTCAGGTCATGATCCCAGGGTCCTGGGATCAAGCCCCACATTAGGCTCCCTGCTCGGTGGGAAGCCAGCTTCTTACTCTCCCATTCCCTCTGCTTCTGTTCCCTCTCTCGTTGTGTCTCTCTCTCTGCCAAATAAATAAGTAAAATCTTTAAAAAAAAAAAAGGTGGGGGGAAAGATTAAAGATTTTTAAAAAGAAATAACTATTTTAGTAAAAAGAATGATCTCTAAAAGTGATTTCTTGGTATAGAAAAATAAAAAGAACTAAAGGGGCTTATTATAGCTTTTTGCTTCAAGTAAGACCTGCCCAACATGTTCTTTTGCCCACCAAGAAATAATTTCAGTTCTCCTTTCATAATCCATTAACTAATAAATTGTCAATCAATAAGAGAAATATATATATAAAGTATTAAAATGAGTCATCTATTTGTTAAGAATTTTGACCCTGGGGTCATGACCTAAGGCAGACTCTTAACCTACTGAGCCAGCCAGGTGCCCCTGATAGGTATTTTTTATTTTTATTTTTATTTATTTTTTTAAAAGATTTTATTTATTTATTTGACAGACAGAGATCACATGTAGGCAGAGAGGCAGGCAGAGAGAGAGAGAGGAGGAAGCAGGCTCTCCACTGAGCAGAGAGCCCGATGCGGGGCTCGATCCCAGGACCCTGAGATCATGACCTGAGCCGAAGGCAGAGGCTTTAACCCACTGAGCTACCCAGGTGCCCCCGTGATAGGTATTTTTTAAACAAAGTTTTAAACTTTTCTCTACAGAGGTCTTGGATATTTTCTGTTAGATTTATTCTTACAGGCTTGATATTCTTTTTTTTTTTTCTTAAGATTTATTTGAGAGAGAGAGAGAGCACACACACATACATGTACATGTGAGATGGGGGAGGAGCAGAGGGAGAGAATGTCCAGCAGACTTCCCACTGAGTGGGAAGCCCTACTAGGGCTCAATCTCAAAACCTAGGGGATCATGACCTGAGCCAAACATCAAGAGTCAGAGCTTAACTGAATAAGGTACCCAGGTGTCCCTGATATTCTTTATTACCGCAAATAGTTGTGGGTTTTTTTTGTTTTCTAGGAGTTTGGCGCTAGTATATAGGAATGAGACTAATTTTTGTCTTACATCTGACATCTTATTAATTTGTGTATTATTTTGGGTTTTCCATGTAAATTGAATCACCTGCAAATTTTTTTTAATAGAACACTTTATTTATTTATTTATTTAAAGGTTTTATTTATTTGACAGAGAGAGAGTAGGCAGAGAGGCAGGCAGAGAGAGAGGAGGAAGCAGGCTCTTGGCTGAGCAGAGAGCCTGTGGTGGGGCTTGGTCCCAGGACTCTGAGATCATGACCTGAGCTGAAGACAGAGACTTTAACCCACTGAGCCACCCAGGCACCCCATCACCTGCAAATATTGACCATTTTACTTCCTTCTTGCCAAACCTTATGTTTTTACACTGGTTAGGATGTCTAATGTACAATTTAATAGAAAAGATTATCTTTCTCTCATTCCTAATTTTAAAGGAAATACTTCTATTTTCTCACTTAGAGTAATGTTTGCTTTAGGTTATCTATAGATACTATTACTCACATAAAGGAAGATGAGAAAGTAGATCCAACATATATGTAATTGGTTTTCTCAAAGGTATGAATCCCCCTGAAAAAGGACCATCTTAAGTATTTAAGGACACGAATCAAGAAAACTTTTTCTCCAGATAAAGTGTAACTTATCTTTTACTTTACTATGAACCAACCAACATGAGATATATCCTAGCAAAAAAGTTACTAAGCATCAAAGATAAAGAAAGAAAACTCTGGTGTGTCAGGTAAAAGATTAAGTCACAATGACTGTGTTTTAGATTTCTTCATACACCTGTTTAGAAATCAGTAAAATAATGTTCTCAAAGAACTCAAAGTCCTCAAGGAAAGAAAGTGTGACTCAAGAATTTTATGCCTAGTAAATTACTCCTCAGGTATAAAAGCAATAGAAGTACAATTTTGAATATGGAGGAATTCAGGGAGTTCTTCTTCAACAAACTACTTGAGGATTTACTTTCAGTCAACTGAGAGATAAATGGAGAAACTATGGCAAAAGGACAAAGTATGCAATATTAAATTCATTTAGCTGTGAAAATAGAACAAAATTGGGGTGTCTGGGTGGCTCAGTGGGTTAAGCCTCTACCTTTGGCTCGGGTCATGGTCTCAGGGTCCTGGGATTGAGCCCCGCATTGGGCTCTCTGCTCAGTGGGGAACCTGCTTCCCCCTCTCTCTGCCTACCACTCTGCCTACTTGTGATCTCACTCTCTCTGTCAAACAAATAAATAAAACCTTTTTAAAAAATAGAACAAAATAAAGGTGTGTGGTTGAAGAAAAATATATAAATGTCATAAACTCTAATGCTAAAGTAATGTTATCTTTAACAAAAGTTGGCACAGGAAGAAAAAGAAGGTAGAGGCTCAAGTAATACCTGTAAGAAAATTCATCTGACATTGGGATTTTTAAAAATCCTTCCAGGAGATTCTACTATGCTGAAGAATATAGGAACAACTGCATGATGGAAATAATGACAGTCACTTTCCTGTTTAAGCCTTGGCTCAGCACAGAAAACAGTTAAGTTCTACCATCTCAGGACTGTTGAACAGGAGATAGCAGTGGTAACAATCTGTATGTTAAATTGTGTAGGAGAAAACTAAGTATTTTTTTTTTCTTCTTGGTATGACACATTGTTTTAACATATAGTCCCACCAAGAACAGGCTGTTCTTGACTATGAATCTAGCCAATTGTAATGGAAGTCATTAACAAAGTTTAAATTGAATAAATCCAACAAGGATACTCTGTACCAAGGACATCCGTATCATCCGTATCAATCATGGAGACTGAAAAAAGGACAATAAGCACAGCACAGACCCAAAATAAATACATTAGAAAACAAACAAACAAAAACCAGAAATAACCACCTGTAAGCTCTGGCACCCAGCAAGTTCAAGAATATTTGGGGTCTCCTCCTTGGGAGTAGAGGAGCAGGGGACTAACAGAACCTCGTCCTTTCTTTCCTGTACCCTTAATTTTCTTATTCCATTGTGTGTTTACTCATCAGCCTATTTGCTTGTCTGGGGTTTTGCTCCACAGAAGCAGCAAAATCTATTCCAGGTATTTGTATCAACCCATCTGGCTGGCTGCAATTCTGAGCCATTCATAGTTAATATCTTTGTTTTTTTTTTTTTTTTTTTTTTTTTATCTTTGCTTTCTTCTACATCTTTTCTGTATACCATAGGAACAGCTCCCATCATCCCTTATTATGGTTCCCCTATAATTCTGAATCACCAGCTTCAGCCATAAAAAAATACACTTTCACATGTACACTTGTTTTCTGGTAGAAAGACCACCCAGAGTCTCCTTTCTGCAGCAAATCTATCATCTCAGAGTGACTTGCCTACTTTCACATTTTGAGGACTAGTGGATCTTGCTGCTGTGACCTAACCCCTTGGGACTTAGAGTAGCTTCCTCAGCAGCCCCTCTTGCTCCTGGGATCATAGAAATCTGTGGCTGCTCCACTCACTCTGCGGCTAGCAGACACCCTGGCCTTCTGCCCCCCTGGGACTTAAGACACCAGGCCCAGTCCAATTTCCATTTTTGAAAATGTTCTGGGGCATCAGCGTGCCCAGTCCATTAAGCATCTGACTCTTGGTTTCAGCTCAGGCCATGATCTCAGGGTCCTGAGATCCAGCCAATGGCAGGCTCTGAGCTCAGTGGGGAGTCTGCGTGAGATTCTTTCCCCTCTGCCCCTTGCCTCATTCCCCCCCTAATAAATAAATAAATGTTTAAAAAAGAGAGAGAGAATGTTCTTTGTGTATTTGCAATGAATGTTTTCTGCGGTTGTGAGGGCAGTGTTTTCTATATTACGCTGTCAAGCTTCCAAATTATATTGCTTAAATTTGCTTTCCATTTCCTGTTTTTTATATCTTATTTATTCTATCAATATCAAAAGAGGTAGTTTAATATCACCAATTGTAATTCTGATTTAGTCTAATGTCAATTTAGCTTATATAAATTTGAAAATTTATTTAATTTTTTAAAAGATTTTATTTATTTATTTGACAGACAGAGATCACAAGTAGGCAGAGAGGCAGGCAGGGGTGGGGGGGGAAGCAGACTCCCTGCTGAGCAAAGAGCCCAATTCGGGGCTTGATCCCAGGACCCTGGAATCATAATCCAAGCCGAAGGCAGAGGCTTTAACCCACTGGGCCACCCAGGCACCCCTAAATTTGGAAATTGGATCTGGATCTTTTTATTATTATTATTATTATTATTATTATCTTTATTTTAAGACTTTATTTTTAAGTAATCTCTATACCCAACATGAGGCCTGAACTCACAGCCTTGAGATCAAGAGTCATACACCCCAACAACTGAGCTAGCCAGGCGCTCCTGGGCCTTTTATTATTATTAAGTATTTCTCTCTCTCTAATAGTAACTTTTTGTTTTAAATTCTGATACTGTTAAAGCTACATCAGCATTCTTTCGGTTAGTATTTGTATGGTTTAACTTTTGCCCTTCTTTTGCTTTCAACTTCAAGATCTCCACTCAAAACAAATGAGAGTTTACTGAATTTTAATTTGACAGCCCTTTCAGTCAGCACATTGAAACTAAAAGTCCATTGTTTTCTGGCTTCCATTGTTGTTGTTGGGATCTAACTGTGGCTCTTTTAAAGGTATGGGCCGCAGCTATGAGCCTGGGCAGCACAACTCCGGCTCAGACAATCCAGAGCAACTGTTCTAGATCAAAGTCCTCTTTCTCATGGAATGAGATTATGAGCCTCATGGGCTAACCTAGAAAACCTGACTTATAAGGAACTTTACCTTTTTTGGACATCAGAACCTCTTCATTTTCACCAGGAATTTTTGCTTTAGAAATGAAGAAGTACTGAGATCAAGATTGGTTACCTAATTCATGTGCCCTGTACAAAATGAAAATGTGAAGCTACTTATTTAAAAATAGTAAGAATAAAATAAGCCCACAGTTATATGGTCCATTAATCTTCAACAAAGTAGGCAAAAATATGCAGTGAGAAAAAGCTCTTCAACAAGTGGCATTGGGAAAGCTGGACAGCTAAGCGTAAAAGAATGAAACTGGACTATTTTCTTACACTATACACAAAAATAAACTCAAATTAGATTAAGGACCTGAATGTGAGACCTGAAACCATAAAAATCTTAGGAGAGCACAGATGGCAATTTCTCTGACATTGGCCAAAGCAATATTTTTCTAGGTATATCTCCCAAGGCAAGGGAAGCAAAAACAAAAGCAAACTATTGGCATTTCATCAAAAGGAAAAGCTTCCACACAGCAAAGGAAACAATCAACAAAACTAAAAGGCAACCTAAGGAATGGGAGAAGATATTTGCAAATGACATATCCAATAAACAGTATCCGAGATATATAAAGAACTTATATAACTCAACACCAAAAAATAAATAATCCAATTAAAAATGGACAGGAGACATGAACGACATTTCTCCAAAGAAGACATACAGATGGCCAACAGACACATGAAAAGATGTTCAATATCACTTATCAGGGAAATGCAAATAAAAACTCCAATGAGATCACCTCACACACATCAGAATGGCTAAAATCACAAAGACAAGAAACAACAGGTGTTGGCAAAGATGTGGAGAAAAAGGAACCCCTGCGTACTGTTCGTGGGAATGCAAACTAGTACAGCTACTGTGGAAACAGTATGAGGTTTCTCAAAAAAGTAAAAACAGAACTACTCTATGAACCAGTAATTGCACTACTGGGTATTAACCCAAAGAATATAAAAACAACTGATTTGAAAAGATACATGTACCTCTGTGTTTACTGCAGCATTATCTACAATAGACATATTACAGAAATGGACCAAGTGTCCATCAACAGATGAATGGATAAAGAAGATGTGATAGACACACACACATACACACACACACACACACACACACACACTAGAATATTATTCAGCCATAAAAAAGAATAAAATCTTGCCATTTGCAACAACATAGATGGAGTCAGAGTATAATTTTAAGTGAAAGAAGTCAGCCAAAGAAAAGCAAGCACCATATGATCTCACTCACATGTGGAATTTAAGGAACAAAGCAAATGAGGAAAGGTAAAAAAAATTTAAAAAAGAGGGAGACACAAACCAAAAACACACTCTTAACTCTAGAGAACAAACTGATGGTTGCCAGAGGGAAGGTGAGTGGAAGGATGGGTGAAATAGTTGATGGGGATTAAGAGTATATTTATCATCAGGGCACCTGGGTGGCTCAGTGGGTTAAGCCTCTGCCTTCGTGCTCGCTTCGGCAGCACATATACTAAGCCTCTGCCTTCGGCTCAGGTCATGATCGCAGCCTGATTTCCCCTCTATCTCTGCCTGCCTCTCTGTCTACTTGTAATCTCTCTCTGTCAAATATATAAAATCTTAAAAAAAAAAAAGAGAGAGAAAGTATATTTATCATGATGAGCACTGAGTAATATACAGAATTGTTGAATCTCTATGTTGTATGTTAACTATATTGAAATTAAAATTTAAAATAAAGTAAGTTAGACATCAAGACAGCAACAGCAGAATATTAAACCAAGTTCAGCATCCTTCTGAACCTGAGAGCCTGTGTGACTGCAGAGTTTGCACACCCATGAAACTAGCCTGTGTGAGACAGATTCTACTTGCTGATCTCATCTATTACTCTTTTGCACAAACAGAGCCATTTGTTCCATTAGGACTTCAATGAAACTCAAAGGAAAAGAAAGCTGATCACAAGAAACTAATTCTAAAACTTTAGATATTGATAACCTTCTTACAAATATACACAGACTTTTTCTAGAAATGTTATATAAATGAATTCTTACAATTCTCAGCTATTGATTTCAGAGGATAACTTAACCCTAATTATACTAAGCGAGCAGAAGTGTGAGAGAGTGAAAAGACTTGTTTACCACAACCATGACCACTTAGAAGAAGGTAGTACTGAGGTAGAAGGAATAAAGAGTCCAGAATTCACTTCTGTTTTCTGAGCATTTACCCATAGCTAACACCATCCTTTAGGTTTTACTGTGAAAACAATAATTTAGATGAAGTAAATACATTCTAGCAAGGAAAGAGTAGTTGTGGAATCTGTGGAATGTAGGGTATCAAAGCAAATTAAAATTTAGATATCTAATAAGATACCATGCTTTCATCAGGTTGGGCAAATGAAAAGCAATAATACTATTCATTCATCCAGGAAGTGTTTATTGAGTGCCTACTGTATGTCAAGCAGAGAGATGAAAAAATAAGATTGTAGGGGCACCTGGGTGGCTCAGTTAATTAAGTGTCTGCCTCTGAGGTCACAATCCCAGGGTCCTGGGATAGAGTTCTGTATCAGGCTCCTTGCTCAGCAGGGAGTCTATTTCTCCCTCTGCCCATCCCCCTTGTATACACACACACTCTCTCAAATAAATAAATAAAATCTTAAAAAAATAAGATTGTGGGGTGTCTGGGTGGCTCAGTGGGTTAAGCCTCTGCCTTCAGCTCAGGTCATGATCTCAGGGTCCTGGGATTGAGCCCTGCATCAGGCTCTCTGCTTAGCAGGGAGCCTGCTTCCCCCTCTCTCTGCCTGCCTCTCCACCTACTTGGGATCTCTCTCTCTGTCAAATAAATAAAATCTTTTAAATTAAAAAAAATAAGATTGTGGGGCGCCTGGGTGGCTCAGTGGGTTAAAGCCGCTGCCTTCGGCTCGGGTCATGATCCCAGGGTCCTGGGATCGAGCCCCGCATCGGGCTCTCTGCTCTGCAGGGAGCCTGCTTCCTCCTCTCTCTCTCTCTGCCTGCCTCTCTGCCTACTTGGGATCTCTCTCTGTCAAATAAATAAATAAAATCTTTAAAAAAAAAAAAATACTGACCCTGATTTAAAAAAAAAAAAAATAAGATTGTGTGTGTATGCATTGGGGATGAATGTTAAAGAGAAAAAAGTGGGTAAAAGAAATATGGAACAGAGAGAGATTGAAATTTTAAATTGGTGGTGGTCAAGATAGATTTCACTGAGAAGGTGACTTTTGAGGAAATGCTTGAAGAAGATGCAGGTATTATGAGAGTTTGGAGTATGTTCATGGATATGAAGAGATTGAAGATAAGTAAATGATGGATGATGGTCTGAGAGATAGATCAAGGGACATAGGCAAAAGGATTAAACCTGCAAAGGCTAAAGACAATTCATTTCCTGAAATCAGAGAAAATAACTTAAAAATGAATTCTGAGGAAAGTGCAATGTAAATTGTTGATGTTCATACCAAGTTAAGGTAATTTCAGCAATCTTTTTTTTTTTTAAGATTTTATTTATTTATTTGACAGAGAGAAATCACAAGTAAGCAGAGAGGCAGGCAGAGAGAGAGGAGGAAGCAGGCTCCCTGCTGAGCAGTAAGCCCGATGTGGGGCTCGAACCCAGGACCTGGGATCATGACCTGAGCCGAAGGCAGCGGCTTAACCCACTGAGCCACCCAGGCGCCCCTAATTTCAGCAATCTTAAATCCTGTGTGGCATATGACAAAACCTAAAGAAATAGTGACGACATAAGGAGAGAAAAGAAAGTGCATAGGATAAAAAGGCAAGAATTTATAATTTGACAGTTGAAGTATAGAATAGGGAAAAACAAGTTCATTTAGAATAATACATGAGAAGACAGTAGTTAGTGAATTATTAATATCACAGCTTATAGAGGAAGTATCATGAAAAATAAGGCAATAATTTTATAATCTTGAGAAAAACAAAAGATATGAAGGAAATTCAGGGATAGAAATTATCTAGCATGCACCAGAAATTTATTTATTGTCAACAAACACTGGTTTCGATTTCATCTTCCCTGGCAATGAAAACAAAAATAAATTACATTATGGCATATATTACTCAGTTTCTGACATAAGAATGCATACAGGGGGGACCTGTGGCTCAGTCAGTAGTAACTCTTGACATCAGGATTGTGAGTTCAAGCCCGTATTTAGTATAGAGCTGACTTAAACCAACAAACAAAAAATAAATAAAATTTTAAAAAGTGCACAAAATCACTGATATGGGCATATATTTTTCCAGAACTAAATTTAGGATAAATTTTCCCCAAGCCCTTTGATGTTTAAGGAGACTTGGATAACATAACAGCCATTTTTATCATGATTTTATTAAAACTAGAGAATTATTATTCAAAATTTTATAAAACAGAAGGTGTAACCTCAGATTGCAGGCAAACAAGGATGTAAATCATTTTTGTCCCGTAATGACCTTATAATACAGGGATTTTTTTAAAAAGTTTACTCCCTTTTTTATTTTTTAACATTTATTAATTAATTTATTTAAGTAATCTCTACACCCAACATGGGGCTTGAACTCAGGACCCCAAGATCAAGAGTTGCATGCTGTACCGACTGAGACAGCCAGGCACCCAACAATGCAGGGATGATTACTCTCTCTATATTTTTAAAGAGATTTTTATTTATTTATTTGACAGAGAGAGACACAGCGAGAGAGGGAACACAAGCAGGGGAGTGGCAGAGGGAGAAGCAGGCTGCCCGCCAAGCAGGGACCCAGATATGAGGCTCAGTCCCAGGACTCTAGGATCATGACCTGAGCCAAAGGCAGAGGCTTTAACCCACTGAGCCACCCAGGCGTCCAGAATCTTGCTTAAGTTCTGAATAAGATCTGCCTGGAGTTCATGGGAGAAAGCTAAGCATTATGCTTGGTTGCACCTCATTATATAAATGTACTTTCTTGATACCTCTTACAAAGTCCTAAAATAAGTGGTTAGTAGATACAATCAGATGTACAGGGGCACCTGGATGGCTCTGTCAGTTATGCATCTGCCTTCATTTCAGATTGAAGGAAGAGTAAGAAAAACAGAGTCAGAGACAGGAAAAGATAGAAGGACACATAAATGAAAGAGAAAGTAAAAGGATAATCCTTTTGCTGGTGTTGGGTAAGGTTTTGTGAAGGTCTGAAGACAAAGAAAAAAACCTGAGAAGGAAAAAGGAAGACAACAGCAAGAGAGAAGACTAATGAGACTAATGAAGCATCATTTCAAGAGAAGGTGGGCAGGACAGGTTCAAGAAACAGCATGACTCAAGACTCACGAGGCTATTTAAAGAATGCTGAGGGGCGCCAGGGTGGCTCAGTTGGTTAAGCATCTGTCATGATCATGATCAGATCATGATCCCAGGGCTCTAGGGTCCACTCCCACATCAAGCTCCCTGATCATGGGGGAGTCTGCTTCTCCCTCTCTCTCTGCCCCTCCCCACTCCTGCTTGTGCTTGCTCTCTTGTGCTCTAATAAATAGAGCCAAAAAAAAAAAAAAAAAAAAAAAAAGAAAAGAAATTAGATGTACAGTTTGAGGGCTAACCAGACAAAAATAAACATATGAAGAAAGGTAAGAAGTAGAGAAACTTAATACTGTTCTGTTTATGAAAGAACAGAATGGAAAAGTAGTTTATATTCTGAGCTAAGCAGAACATAATATAAATCCTTATATGAATTTTGAGATTCAGAAAAATGTGGCATAAAACATAGAGAAGAGTTTAAAATTTGTAACTGAGCCTATAAGAAAAGAAAAATTCATAGGCGCCAGAAATGAAAGATAATTCATTTCTGCAGTGGGGGGTGTATTAACTGATACTAAGGCAGATTACTGGATACAAATGTTGACCCTAAGAGCTGGAAACTGGGGTGTAATATTAGAGCTTTGGTCCTTTCAAAGCAGAGATATAGAAGTTATACTTCCTCTAAAAAGAAATGACCTGTGGAGGGGTTTCCCTTCTGGGTAGACAAACTTTGTCAAATCAGAGAAATATCAAGGAAGTTTGCTCTGAACAGGACTCTGGAATAGAAATCCCCACTCCCCCACTGAGAAACAAAATGTAAAGTTAAGCCTCTCTCAGATGTGGAATCTGAATTTATTCTACCCCTACGGTGAGGTAATTCTTGGCCTAGACATTAATATTAAAACTGGTGCTGGACCCCATTGAAAAACACCTAAGGTGCCAGGCAGTAGCAAATCCAAAATTGCTCTATAGAGATGCTTCCTCAGCAGTGGTCACATGAATTTTCTACTCAAGGTTCACAATAAAAAGGACAAACCCGCTCAAGATGTTAAAAAAAAATCACAAAACATCTGACTTTATGTCCACAAAAACCCAATAAACAGGAGGATGAGGAAACTCAACAACTTAGTTACAGAAAAACATTTCTGCAAAATAATTATTTTTCAAATTATTAAAAAGATAAAATTTTAAAAATTTAAATTATTGTTATTAATAGTAATAATAATTAATTTTTAAAAGAAAAAAGATTAAAGAAAGACAGGAAGCAAAATTACAGGGTGATACATATGAAAGACAGCACACAAATTTGATTTAAAAAATATATAATTTCCAAGGGGCACCTGGCTGGATCAGTAGGTAGAGCGTGCGACTCTTAATCTCCAAGTTGTGAGTTTAAGCCCCATATTGAGTGTGGATATTACTTAAACAAAACAAAAAAAACCTTAAACATATATATATATATACACATAATACACACACATATATATGATTTCTAGAAATGAAAAACAGTGATTTGAATTGAAAAATTCAATGAACTTATTGAAGTACAGATTATACACAACTAAAAAAAAACAAAACAGTAAAGTGGATGATGGAGCAGAGAAAATTATTCAGACCATATCATGAAATGATAGTAAGATGGAAAATAGGGGCACCAGGGTGGCTTAGTGGGTTAAGCCTGTGCCTTCAGCTCGAGTCATGATTCCAGGGTCCTGGGATGGAGCCCCTCATAAGGCTCTCTGCTGGCAGAAAGCTTGTTTCTCCCTCTCCTTCTTCCTCTGCCCACCTCTCTGCCTACTTGTGCTATCTCTCTGTCAAATAAATTAAAAAAAAAATTAAAAGATGGAAAATAAGAATGAGTGAAGGAATGAGGGAATGAAGGATGAATGAAGGATAGGGGCACCTGGGTGGCTCAGTCAGTAGTGTGTGTGACTCACGATCTCAGGGCTGTGAATTTGAACCCCGCGTTGCGTGTAAAGATTACTTAAAAAATAAAATTAAATCTTTTTAAAAAAATTTATTTATTTATTTATTTGAGAGAGAGAGAGAGAGACCATGAGAGGAGAGAGGTGAACAGGAGAAGCAGACTCCCTGCTGGGCAGGGAGCCCGAGGTGGGACTCGATTCCGGGACTCCAGGATCATGACCAAGGCAAAGGCAGTCCCCTAACTAACTGAGCCACCCAGGTGCCCCAAAATAAAATTAAATTTAAAAGGAGAGACATGAAAGGTAGAATGAAATGCCCAATGTAGTCTGAAAGGATTTTTATTTATTTTTTTAAGATTGTATTTATTTATTTGACAGAGGAGACACAGCAAGAGAGGGCATACAAGAGAGGGCATACAAGTGGGGGAGTGGGAGAGGGAAAAGCAGGCTTCCTGCTGAGCAGGGAGCCTGATGTGGGGCTCGATCCCAGGACCCCGGGATCACGACTTGAGCCGAAGGCAAACACTTAATGACTGATCCACTCAGGAGCCCCCTGAGTGGATTTTTAAAATTAATTTTTTTAGAAGGTGAAGGGGGAGAGGGAGAGCGAGAATCTTTTTTTTTTAATTAACATATAATGTATTATTTGTTTCAGGCATACAGGTCTGTGAATCATCTGTCTTCTTTTTTTTTTTTTTTTTTAAGATTGTATTTATTTATTTGACAGAGATCACAAATAGGCAGAGAGGCAGGCAGAGAGAGAGAGAGAGAGAGAGGAGAAAGCAGCCTCCCTGCCAAGCAGAGAGCCCGACTCGAGGCCCAATCCCAAGACCCTGAGATCATGACCCGAGCCAAAGGCAGAGGCTTTAACCCACTGAGCCACCCAGGCGCCCCCATGAATCATCAGTCTTATACAATTTATGGCACTCACCATAGCACATACCCTCCCCAATGTCCATCACCCAGCCACCCTATCCCTCTCACCCCCCTCCCCTCCAGCAACCCAAGAGAGGGAGAATCTTAAGCAGCCTCCATGCCCAGCCAAAGGTAGGGCTCAATCTCACAACCCTGAGATCATGACCCTGAGATAGGGACCTGAGCCGAAATCAAGAGTTGGACACAACCAAGCCAACCAGGTGCCCCTGAAAGATTTTTAGAGTGAATAGAGAGAATATAGGAGAGGCTATATATGAAAATGTAATGGCTAAGAATTTTCCAGAAGTGATGATTTAATAAATTCCCAAATCAGAGGAGAGAGGACAAAGACTGGAGAATAATGAATAAAAATAAATCCACATCCAGACACAGTGCAGTGATACCACAAAATGCATAGATTAAAAGGAAATTGTCATGGCAACCTCGAGAAAAGATGCATACTTCAAAATACTTCAGAAAGAAAAATCTGAAAGACACAGGGAAAAACAATTTCATTGCTAACAGTTATAGCAATAGCAACTACAGAAAACAGAAAGCAAAGAATAATACTTCCAAGGTGCTGAAGGAAAAGAACTGTCAGAACAGAATTCTGTATCCAGTGAAACTATCATTCACAAGCAAAAGAGAAATAAAGACATTTCAGACAAAGCGATTAAGGCAGGCTGCCTCTCAAACCTTCAGGAAAAGAACCTTCTGAATGAAAACAAAGCTGAACTAAGGCAGAGTGAGATCCAAGAAACAATGATGATCACATGACTAGAAGATATTAACCTAATAAAACAACAGCGAAAATGACTAATTTGGTGTTTAAAATAGGTGATTTCCCTCTCTGTCCTCCGAATATAGGTTACCGATTTTTGAGAACTAGATAGGCTTATTATAATGTTTACATGGAAAAATGAGTCCGAAAACTTGGGAAGAATTATGATATAGGAGACTAATGAATGGGAAATCTCTGTATAAGACATCCAAACATTTTTTAAAAAATCAAGATTATAATTAGAATAATGTGGTCTGGCATCTGAATACACAGACAATCAGTAGAACAGGATAGAAAACATGAAAATTGTTGCAACATGTATTAGAATTCCAACTTTACGGGGCGCCTGGGTGGCTCAGAGAGTTGGGCCTCTGCCTTCAGCTCAGGTCATGATCTCAGGGTCTTGGGATCGAGCCCCACATCGGGCTCTCTGCTCAGCGGGGAGCCTGCTTCCTCCTCTCTCTCTGCCTGCCTCTCTGCCTACTTGTGATCTCTGTCTTTCAAATAAATAAATAAAATCTTAAAAAAAAAAAAAAGAATTCCAACTTTACAATGGTTTAACTTATAATTTTTTGACTTGATGATGGTACAGGCATATTATAGATTCAGCAGAAAATTGCACTTTGAATTTTCCATTTTGATCTTTTCCCGGGATAGTGATGTGCAGTCTGGTACTTTCCAGTGATGCTGGAGCAGTGGCAGTGAGCCACAGTGGCCAGTCAGCCAGGCAATCATGAGAAAAAACAACCGATACACTTAAAGCATTCCATTTTTCACTTTCAGTACAGTATTCAATAAATTATGAAGCATTTGGCATTTTATTATAAAACCAGCTTTATGCTAGATGATTTTGCCCAACTGTTGAGGTTAATGTAAGTGTTCTAAGCACATTTAAGGTAGGCTAGGCTAAGGTATGATGCTTAGTATTTTAGGCAGATTACATGCATTTTCAGTTTATAGAATTTTCAACTTATGATGGGGTTATTTGGAAATATTTATATTGTGAAATAATCCCATCATCAGTCAAGGAAGATCTGTACATGACAAAGGTAGCACTTCAAGTCTCTTGGGAAATATGAATTAGGCAAATAGTGTGTTAATAACTGGTAGATTTCAGGGGAAAAAATAAATTTAATCCCTACTTAACTAGAACCTCACACCAAAATGAAATCTAAGTGGATAAAAAACTTAAATGTAAAAAAATCAAAATTATAGGGCACCTGGGTGGCTCAGTTGGTTAAGCAACTGCCTTCGGCTCAGGTCATGATCCTGGAGTCCCAGGATCAAGTCCCACATCAGGCCCTCTGCTCATCAGGGAGCTGGCTTCTCCCTCTGCCCCTCGCCCCTTTCATGCTCTCTCTCGCTCTCTCTCTCTCTCTTGATCTCTCTCAAATAAATAAAAAAATCTAAAAAAAAAAATTAAAATTATAAAAATACTATAAGAAAATACAAAAGAATATTTATGAAAAATCTTGAAGTAGGAAAGACTTTTCTAAGTGTGATCCATCCCAGAAACTGTAAAAGAAAATATCGATAAACTTATTACATACAAAACCAAAAATTCCTGCACAGCAAAACAGAAACCAAACCAAACCAGAACAACCCAAAAAAACTCCCCCCAAATCCCATAAAAACATTAAAAGATAAATGTCAATCTGGGAAAAGACTCTTAAAATTCACATCATAAACAAAAAAAGAAAAACCAACAATTGTCTTGAGAAGTGGGCATAGGATGTGAACTCACAATTCACAGACAAGGAAATACCAATGGTTCTTAACATATGAAAATATATAAAAAGACTTTTGACTTGAGTCACAGTAAAAGAAATGCAACTTAAGACTCCAGTAAGATGGATTCTTCACCTACCTGCTTTGTAAGCAACACAAATCTCTAACACACTATTAACAAGGGTATGGAGACAACTTTTTTAACTATATATATTACTGGTAAAAACATATTTTGATGGAACCTGAAGGTGATTATGTATAGGTAAATGCTGTTTTTCAAGTAAACCTCACAATTTCATTTACATAACAGAAGTGAATTTCTTATAAATGAAATAGTCCAGTGTAAGGTTTCCTAGTAGTGGGAGCAGGTGATGGGAAGGGAAGGTGTAGGGATAGAGGTCTGATCCCTGAACTAACTTATTCAGGGACCTAGGTTGATGGTAATTCAGTCCTCTCCAACAGGTAGTTTTCAAAGTTGCCCTGAGTAACAACATCCAGTCAACAAAGGTGGAAAGAACTTGAGAGAACTGTACATGGTAAATATCTTAGCTTGAGATGCTTTAACAAAATACTGTAGATGGTGCCTTAAACAAAAGAAAAAAATTTTTTTTTCCCTCAGAGTTCCAGAAGCTGGATGTCTGAGATCAGGGTGCCAGGATGGTCATGTTCTGGTGAGAGTCCTCTTCCAGGTTGCAGATGGCTAAATTCTTGTGTGGCAGAAAGAGAGCAAGCTAACTCTTCTGCCTCTTCTTTTATGGGCATTAATCCCATTCACGAGCGCTCCACTTTCAATGACCTAATCATCTCCCAAAGGCTCCACCTCCAAATACCACTGCACTGAGATTAGGGTTTCAACATGTGAATTTTGTGTATTTACAAACATTCAGTTTTTGTGTTTTTTTTTCTAAATTTTCAGTCCTTTAATTGGAATGTACCAAATATCCTTCCAAACTGCAATTTAAATGGTGTATGTAAGTGTTATAATCTCTTTGAATAAACTTTTTAAAAACTGAAGTAACAGTTGCCTATATATAACATTATATCAGTTTCAGGTATATGATACAACAAGGAGATATTTGTATACACTGTATACACTGTATACCGAACCTCACTATACAAAATTACAAATTTTCTTTGCTTGTGATGAGAACTTTTAAGACTTATTCTCTTACCTACTTTCATATATGCCATGTAATATCATTGACTATAGTCACCATGGTGTATATTATATCCCTATGTCTTATTTATTGTATAACTGGAAATTTGTGCCTCTTGACCCTTTTTACCCATTTTGCCCACCCCCAATGGCCTCCCTGTTGGCAACCAAACCACCAATCTATTATTTTTACCTATGAGTTTCGTTTTATTTTTTCGTTTTTTAGATTCCATATATAAGTGACATCATATAGTCAGTATATGTGTTTCTCTGTATAAATTATTTCATTTAGCATAACACCCTCCAGGTACATCCACGTTGTCACAAATGGCAGGCTTTAATTTTTTTTTTTATAGCTGAGTAGCATATCTATGTACATACATATATATCTCAGATCTTCTTTATCCATTCATCCATTTATCCATCTATTTCCATATCCTTATAAATAATGCCACTACAAACATGGGGTACATATTTTTTCAAATTAGTGTTATCATTTTCTTCAGCCAAATACCCAGACAAATACCCAGGAATTGCTGGATCATATGATAGTTCTATTTTTAAGTTTTTGAGGAACCTCCATACTGCTTTCCATAGCAGCTGCACCAATTTGCATTCCTACCAACTGCACAAGGGTTCCCTTTTCTCCACATCCTTTTTCAAACATGCTCACCAACACTTTTACAACAGGAATTTTTAATGGGGCAGCTATAGGAAAGCAGTGAAATTCATTTGGAGAATAATATGCTGCAGTTAAAACATACATGCCCTGTGATGCATGCCCTTTGAGGAATTTATACTACAGATATACATATACCTATATCCAAAATGAGGTTTATACAAATATGTTCACTCCAATATTGTTTTTAGTAGCAAAAACATTAAACAACCCAAATATCCATAGTAGGTATTTTGTTAAATACATTATCGTATGTGGATGCAATGGCTACTATAAAAAGAATTATAAAGCCACTATATTATTATCTTTTTATATGTATAATATAAAATATGTTTATATATTATAAATACATAAATTATTACTGGTAACAAGAAAGCTCTATATATGTACTGATATGAAATAATCTTGAAGAAATATTTTTGGATGAAAAAACAACATGTAGAACAGTATGGGTTATATACCAACATTTACATGAGAAAAGAAAATCTTTAGTACACACCTTATATACTTGTATATGCATCCTTCTGCCTCTGGATGGATATACAAGAAACTGGTACTAACCTTTGCCTCTGCAGTGGGGGACTTGAAGGCAAGGCACAAAGATGGAAAAAATCTTTCATTGTACAGCTTTTTGTAGCTTTGAAAAAAAATTGTTTTTACTAAGTACAGCTTAGTCAAAACATAAAATATTAAAAAAACAAACCAAAAGAGAAGAATAATATGGAAGGTGCTGGAAATTAGGCAGGAACACAGTGATGAGAAATAGAAAGAGGATAGACATAGTTTTAAACTTGAGATATTTTATTATTTATTTATTTATTTATTTTTAGAAAAATTTTTAAAAAGATTTATTTATTTGGCAGAGAGTCAGCGAGGGGAGAGAACACAAACAGGGGGAGGTCACACAAGCAGGGAGAGTAGGAGAGGGAGAAGCAGGCTTCCTGATACAATATACAGGGAGCCCAAAGCAGGGCTTGATGTGGGTCTAGATCCCAGGACCCCGAGATCATGACCTGAGCTGAAGGCAGACGCTTAATGACTGAGCCACCCAGGCGCCCCAAACTTGAGATATTTTAAAGACCTCTATGTAGGATAAAAATTCAAGTAACTACTAACAGAATAGATAAAAAGATGTAAAATTCTGAAATAAAGTAGGGGTAAAGAAAAGTTAATTACTTTAGCAGAAGGCAAAAAGGAAGAAACAAATGAAAAACACAAAAGAGAATATGTAGGAATAATTCAAATATGTCAGAAATTGCAATGAATAGGAGCTGATTAAACTCACAAGTAAAAGAAACTTCAAATAGGCCCTTCTAGATTGTCCAGTCTGCCAACCAGCAGAGATGTGAGGAAAGCCATGTTAGACCATTCTGTCCCCAAACTGGCTCACACCAGAAGAGACTATCCCATCAACCCACAGAACCATATTAATCATAAATGTTATACCACTATGTTTTATAGTAAAAGCTATTCGAGAGAGTTGGGATTTTAAAAAATAATAATAAAGTATCTCAACAACCTTATGCTATTAAATTTAAAAACCTTAATATAATTTTCCAGAAAAAGATTAATTTCAAAAACAGATTAGAAAAGAAAGAAAATATGAATATAAACCATGAATCGAAATACACCCTAATTTAAAGCACGAGGTTTAGAGTTTATATGAGACTTGAAGAAAACAAAAAACTTCAAATAACAGTTAATTTCCAGAGAATACAAAAGGAGGAAAAAGGCACCACTGGTATAACTTTGATACAATATTACACAAGAACAGAATGGAGAAATGAAAATGAAAGGTCAGTCTTGTGATAAACACAGATGAAAAGCCCCAAATATGTTAGCAAATACACTATGTTATATATGTCAATTATATCACAATAAAAGTGGAAAAAATGTTAACAAATAAAATCTGGCAGATACGCCTTCATATACAGAAAACACACATGTATATACGTACATTTACAAATACATCATGATCAAGCAGGTTTTAGAGCAGAAATGCAAAGCACATTCAACAATGAAAAAATCTTTTTTTTTTTTTTAAAGATTTTATTTATTTATTTGACAGAGAGAGATATCACAAGTAGGTGGAGAGGCAGGCAGAGAGAGAGGAGGAGGAAGCAGGCTCCCTGCTGAGCAGAGAGCCCAATGCGGGGCTCCGTCCCAGAAACCTGGGATCATGACCTGAGCCGAAGGCAGAGCCTTTAACCCACTGAGCCACCCAGGCACCCCAACAATGAAAAAGTCTTTAATCTAATTACCTTATTGTATTCCTTAAAAGATTTAAAAAGAAAGGCCATTTTCATCTCATTAGGTACAAACAAATATGGAAAACACTTAGATGACTACGAAATGAAAAAATTTCCTCCTTCACTGTGCAGCTTTTTGATTTTTAGCTCTCAGCTTGATTTCTGCCTTTGCTTTTTCTCTTCTATCACATGGGGCTGGAAGACTGACAATTATATTTCTCCTGCTCCCTTGCTGTGGTTCAGATAAGTTCTGCCAAGGGGAGACAAAGGTGATGATTTGAAAGGTGGCAGAGGGAAAGAAGCCATTTGTTTCCTTCTGCTCCTGGCCTAGCAGCAGGAGCAGCTTCATCAGCTGTGCCCCAGCTGCCCAGAAGTACAGTATGCCTGGGCTCTGAGAGCCATTTTCAAAAGACCTTTTTGCTCCTTGGTCTTTTCATCAATTTTGTAAGTAGTTCTCTGTGTTAACTACCCTCTGACATTCCTAAAATGGTTTGTTTTTCAAACTGGTTAATAACTCATAAAGACTACAATGAACATCATTAATTGTGGTGAAACATTAAAAGACTTTCCTGTGGAGTCAGGAATAGGACAAAGATGCCTGCCTTTACTGCTTTCCAAGGAATATTGTACTAGAAGCCTTAGTCCGAGCAACAGGATAATTAAAAGGAAATGAATTATAAGGAATTAAAAGAAAGCAAGAGAACTGTCAATACAAAAATAGGATGTTTGGCAACACTTCTTGGTGTTATATTAAACCAAAATCAATTGCATGCTTATAAATGCTATCTAAAGGATTTTTCAGTGGGCTCTGTGTCTTTGCATAAGGGAAACTGATCTTAAAGGATCAGGGCATTGTCCTTATGACCTCATTCAATCTCAATTACTTCCTTTGAGTGCCCTTTCCAAATACAGTCCCACTGCAGGGGTTAAGGCCTCAATGTGAATTGGTGGGGTGTGGGTGGGGGGGACTCCACATTCAGTCCATAACGAAATGCATGCCTTGAAAAAAGGTGAGAATCAAGGCTGCTTGTGTTTGTACTCCAGAAAAACTGAGGTATTCTTAATTGCTTTTAGAGTTAAATGTCTTTTATTAAAGAGAATAGAGCCTTTGAGTAACTCAGATAAAGGGCGTAAGTCTCACAGAAACCAGAGACCAAAGCCAAAATTCCAGTGGATTTCATGGGAACTAGAAAGCCACCAGGGACCAAGGCTGCTCTCTGTTTATAGTCTATGGGGCAGGTTCTTTATATGGTGCTGTAGATTGGGTAGACAATGAAAGACATGTCTCATACAGTTACTAAGCATGAAGTTAGCAGTGCACCTCTAACAAATATTCTATTCATTCATGCAGTTACTATATACATCCATACATTCACTTTATACTTAGCAAGAAAACTTGCCAATGGAGATTGAAATATAAAAGTCCAAAATAAAATTAAATTGTATAAATTAATGCTTAATTTAGTTTTATAAAACAACTGTACCCAACCTGACATTGAGTCATGAGTTACCAGAGAAGTTATATTTCATGCCTATAATGTTCTACTTCTTTATAAGACCACATCTTGTAAAGGGATCTTCTTTATTATCATTATTTTTAAAAAATTTACTTCCAGTTCAGTTAATATACAGTGCTGTATTTGTCTCGGGTGTACAATATAGGGATTCAACCATTCCATATATTACTTAGTGCTCATCAAGATAAGTGTACTCTTAACCCCCATCACCTATCTCACCCATCCCCTACCCACCTCCCCTCTGGTAATTGTTTGTTCTCTATAGTCAAGACTCTGTTTCTTTAGTTTGTTTCTTTTTCTCCTCCCCTTTTGTTCACTTATTTTGTTTCTCAAATTCCACATATGAGTGAAATCATATGATATTTGTCTTTCCCCGACTGGCTTATTTCGCTTAGCAGAGGGGACACCACAGCTCTACTCTAAACTGCCACTCTGTGCTCCAACGAAGCCAATGTTCACCCAGGAGCCACTGTTTTACACTCCAGGCCCATCATGCCTGTCACCTGGATTCCTATTCCCATTCTCTCAGGCTGCTGCTTATGCTGCTGATGCTGCCCTCTATGCCCTTATTGGCATGAGCTGGGGCTGCCCCAGATGCCGTCACTCTACCTGGATACTACTTCTCAGTGCTGTGCCGCTCTGCCTTGCTCCACTGTTGGACCTTGTGCTTTAGCTCCTGCTTCTACCACGGTTATCCTGTGTGGTCAGGCAGCACACTCACTGTGACCGCAGCTCTGCCCCAAGCTGCTAGTGCTCCTCTTTGTTTCTAAAACGGGTAGGCAAACAGTTTCCTCTTCCCTGTTCTCTGTCCTCCTACAGAATCCTGTATCAGGATTGCTTGGGGTCTAAGGTGTTAGGAAGTTTCAGGAGCCTTTAGTATTATCCACACGCTTCCCTGCCCTTACACATCCTCCACTCTGGTGATTAGGATGGTTATAGAGCTTATGGGGAGGTCGCCTCTGAGGTGCTGTCCCCAGAAATCCTCTTAAAATTGCAGGCCTTATTACTTAGTTTAGTTTATCATGCAAGGCTTCCTTCCTTGAGATTGTGCCATACTTCTTACGGGAGCTGCATAATCCACTTTTCTTTTATCCAGTTTTGCACTCAGTTTGGATTCCTATCATGAACACAGTTCAAATACTTGTCCTAGAAGATGCATTAACTTGTGGCTTAATCAGTGAACACGAACAGATCCAGTGGTAGCTGTGGGCCTTACCCCACACTAAAATACAGAGGACAGTCATTCATTCCACTGCAGGATTGAAAGATTTTCATTTGGTTTTATCAGAGAGAAATAACTTTTCTGTAACATCAACTATTCATCAAATATATATATATATACACATATATATGTATATAGTACAGATGCTTCTAGGACAGTGGAATAAAACAAGGATTTTTACCCTCAAGCAGTTAACATTTTAGTGAGAATAGAGATAATAAATAACAAATATAATAAGTAAATCATCTATTAGCAGGTGATGACTACAGAGAAAAAGGGAAGAGTAGAAGAGGATAATCAGAAATGCCATGGTATACGTGTTCCACCTGTGTGAGCGTGTGCATGCATGCACGGTACGGGCGCAGCTGTAGTAGGAAACCAGATGGTTTGAGCAAGGTTCATTGAGAAAGGTCCCTCACTGAGGGAGGACATGGAGGAAGGGAGGGATTTAGCTAAGGAAAAGAATATTCAGGCAGAGGGCACAACCAGGAAGGTTGTGGAGGAAGAGTGTGCGTGGGGTAATGGAGCAACAGCAAAGAGGCCAGTGAGTGAAGGGGAGAGTAGAAAGTGACAAAGTCAGGCAGATAATGGGATGGATGCTAGATTAAGTAGGACCCTCAGCCTATTGTAAGAGTTTTGCTTTTGCTCCAAGTAAAATGGGAAGTTACTGGAGGATTTTGAGCAAATGATAGTTTGTCTTACTTTTTTAAAGCTCATTCTGGGGACACCTGGGTGGCTCAGTCGGTTAAGCATCTGCCTCTGGGTCAGGTCAAGATCCTGGGAGTTCTGGGATGAAGACCTACATCAGGCTCCCTGCTCAGCGAGAAGCCTGCTTCTCCCTCTTTCTCTGCCTGCCACTCACCCTGTGTGTGCCTCCCACCTCGACAAATAAATACAATCTTTTTTTTTTTTTAAGTAAACTTTAAAAGAGAAGGCTTTTAAAGCCCATTCTGCCTACTAACATGGGGTTTAGGTTAGAGGAAGAGAGAGTTCTGTGTTAGTTTAGGTGAGAGAAGATGGTGGCTTAATCAGGGTAGTAACCAAGGAGGGGTGAGTAGTTTGATTCTGGTAATATCTGATGTGAAAGTCAAATAGGAATTCCTGACAGTCAAAGAGCTAACACGAAGATTTTTTACCTCAGCAGGTGGAAGGCCAGAGTTGTCCAGGATGCTAAGATGCCAGGCTGGAGAAGGCTGCAGCTGGGCCAGGTTTGAAGTG
Source organism: Lutra lutra (assembly GCF_902655055.1). Taxonomy (NCBI): domain Eukaryota; kingdom Metazoa; phylum Chordata; class Mammalia; order Carnivora; family Mustelidae; genus Lutra; species Lutra lutra. The sequence continues at coordinate 70,654,639 of NC_062282.1, read as the reverse complement.
TAAGATCTGGAGCTCTGTTTGAGACCTATCAAGTTTGAGATTCCAATTAGATATTCAAACTGGAGATTCTGAATAGGCAGTTGGATATGTAAGTCAGGAATCCAAGAAAAAGATCTAAGCTGAAGAATACCTTTGGGAGTTGTCAGATTAGAGGTGACATTTATAGCCCAGAGAACAGATGAGATCATTAAGGGAGTGAATGTGGACACAGAAGAAGTGGGGGCCCAGGACTGATCCTGAGGCCCTCAACACTAAGAGGTTAGAGAGAGGAGAGACCAGGGGAGCCAGAGGCTGAGAAGAAACAGCTAGGGAAGTAGGGGGAAAACCAAGAGTGTGGGATCGTGGAAGTCCAGTGAAGAAAGTACATCAAGGAGGAGGGAGCAATCAGTGTCATAAACGCTGCTGGTAGGGTAAGATGAAGACTGAGAACTGATGATTGGAATGATCCAATGAGGTCTCTGGATGGCCTTACCACAAACAGATTTGGTGGTGTAGGCAAAAGCCTCGCTGAAGTATATTCAAGAGTGTGGGAAGGGAAACATTGGAGAAAGAGTTTACAGTTGGCCATTAAGAAATTAAAGTGTAGGGGCACCTGGGTGGCTCAGTGGGTTAAAGCCTCTGCCTTCGGCTCAGGTCATGACCCCAGGGTCCTGGGATTAAGCCCTGCATAGGGCTCTCTGCTGGGCAGGGAGCCTGCTTCCTCCTTTCTCTCTTCCTGACTCTCTGCTTACTTGTGATCTCTGTCAAATAAATAAATAAAATCTTAAAAAAAAAAAGGAAATTAAAGTGTAAAAATGGGCAGTATATGGAGGGGAACGTAGGTCAAAAGAAGCCTTCTGCTCATTTTATTGAGGGTGATAGAAACAATGGCATGTTTGTAGGCTGATGGAAATGTTTTCATGGAGAGGGAAGGATTGCTAACCTGAGCCAAGGAGCAGGAACAACTGCAGCAATATCCACTACTGGGTGAGAGGGGATAAGATCTAGTGCATATGTTGAAGGACTTCCTTTAAACAGAACACGATGAGTTCCTCTACAGTAACAAGCTATTTAGGGGAGTCTTTGTTTTATGTAGAAAAGTGCATGTTTTTATACGATTAATAGTATCAATCATAAGAAAGCAGAATGTTTGTCAGATTAATGGAAAGTCACCTTTCCAAGTTGGTAGTTGTGTCCCCAGACATCCTCCTGCCAGTACGCATCCTGCAGACACATGTCCAATCCCAAAGTGGAGTCCTTGCTCCAGACATATTTGGGGAAAGTCAAAGAAGGCCAAGGACCATCTTTCTGATGGTCACTGGCATTCAATTCTCAGTTGAAGATGCTCCAGATTAGATTAAAACATCAGGAAGAAAGAAAAAAATCACATTTTACAGTCAATTGCGTTCCATTTAGTGCTAGAAAGGAAGAAGAAAGAAACAACTTTCTATTTTAAGTAAATGGATAGGGTGACGATGAGTCAAGTAAATTAGCTAAGAAATAGTGCTAGGAAGAAGGAGAGAAAATAATATGCTATTTTTAAAACAATGGATGGGGTGACAATGATTTAATTACCTTAGCTAAGAAATGAGTCGTCAGTTATGGTACCTTTTAGAGGGGAGAGGTCTGGACACTTGAGTCTTGGACAAATCTGGAAGCTTGGCAGAAAGCAGAGTAAGAAGAAAAGATGTGATAAATGGCAAAAAATTATATTGTCATCTGTGTCTGTCTTTCTGAGGGAATCACTGGGAATGGCAGGGAAAAGTTCAGGGTGCTATGTCCCACATTCATGTCCTCCTGTGTCCATGCCAGCCCACATATCACTCTGCTAAAGAAGCCTTCTGAGATAAAACCAATGGACAAGAAGCAGACAGTGTGTCATCTCAGGCTAAAATAGAATTGGAAGGGATTCATCTGCAATAGATACACAGTAGAAACGCAAAGGCAAGTTCAGTAACGTGTGGTTCTTCACCTTCATTCATTTTGTTTTAGGTTTCATTTAGCAATAGCTCTGGTTTCTTTTGATTCAGTGTCATTATCAAATAATGCAAATAATAAGTGACATATTAAGAATTTACAATGTGCTAGGCACTGTTCTAAGTAGTTAAAATTTATTAATTAGTCTCAAGAAGGGACTATTATTTTCCCTTTACAGATGAGGAAACTGAGACACATAATCTCATATGACCCTGGGCTCATAATCTCAGGGTCCTAGGATAGAGCCCTGTGTCAGGCTCCATGTTTAGTTGGCTTGAGATTCTCTCTCTCCCTCTGCCCATCCCCACCACTCACACGTGCTCTCTCTCTCTTCCTAAAAAATGGATAGATACATCTTTTAAAAAAAGAATAATAAAAAAAAAATAAGGGGTGTCTGGGTGGCTCAGTTGGTTGAGCGTTCGACTCTTGGTTTCGGCTTGGGTAGTGATCTTGGGGTCCTGAGATCAAGCCCTGCCCTATCAGGCTCCCTACAGACATGAATCAGCTTGTCCCTCTCCCTCTCTTCCTCCCCACCTCCCACTCTTTCTCTTATAAATAAATTAAATCTTTAAAAAAGGAGAATTAAAAAAAAGAAAACTGAACAGAACTTTCTGGTCTTCACAGAGGTATTAAGGTAGAAAAACTTAGCTACTCTTTCTTTTGAATTCAAACAATTTCCGGGAGCATTCATCCATGTGAACATTATGTAATGATGAATCAGAGTTGTCTGAAAGGTTTGGGGAGAGACATATTATTCCTCCCATCCAAGTACTAACCAGGCCTGACCCTGAGAGACATATTATTCCTATTGCTAATTGCTTTATCACTAAAATTATAACTTTACACAATGTTTATTGTGACTGTTCTTCAGGTAGAGTTGTTATTTAAATGATTTCTGACTTTATGTATACATATGAATTGATAACTTGCCATGTTCTTTTCAATACCAATATTTAACAACTAATAAAACATTAAATTTACACAATTCACCTATGGAAAAGAGCTGACAGGAAGTATGAAAAAAGAAGGCTGCAAATAGAGAAAAAAAACTGTGAAAGAAAAATTTATTTGTATAAGTTAGCAGAACCATTTTTCTCTTAAGAAATTATAAAGGAGGAAAAATAAAACAAAGAAACCTCAAGATATTCTTGTTAGGCATAAACCTTCTCCATCCTGTAATAAAAGCAGTCCATGAGAGCTCTATTCCATCATCTGGAAAATCAGAGTGGGTATTCTTGGGTTGCTTGTTTTATCTCCCCCCCTACCCCGCCTACCGCCCACCTTCTTTTTTTTCTCAATGATAGTGTGCTCACGCAAGAGAATACTATTACATTTTAAACTCTGAGGGTGGAGTCAAATTTCTTCTATGGTATTTTGGCTACTATCTATCTAGTGCTATGCTTGCTTAGTGGAGGGTGTTAATAAATATTGATTTAGAGCTGGGTGTGATGGTTAATTTTATGTGTCACCTTCACTGGGCTAAAGGATGTTGGTAAAACATTATTTCTGGAAAACTAGTAAATCTCAGCTTGTAAAACATTATTTCTGGATATATCTGTAAGGAGGTCTCTGGAAGATTAGGATTTAAACAAAAAACTGAGTAAAGATCTCCCTTACCAATGTGGTTAGGCGTCATCTAATCCACTGAGGGCCTGAAGAGAACAAAACAGTTGAGGAAGAACAAATTTCATTCTTTCTTTTTGAGTTGAGACATCTACCTTCACCTGTTCTCAGACATTGGCACTCCTGGTCCTTGGGCTTTCAGACTCAGATCAGGACAGACACCACTGGGCTCCCCAACCCCCACCCATCTTCCCAGGTCTTTGGATTGGGCTGAATTATACCTGTGGCCTTCCTGATTCTCCAGTTTGGAGATAGAAGATGGTGGCTGGCCTCCGTGACAGTGTGAAACAATTCCTATCATAAATATAAGTATTTACATATATTGGTTCTGTTTCTCTGGAAAACCCTAACTAATAGGTGGGGTGATAGAATGAATGAACAGACATTCAGTCTCAGGTGAGGTACTCTTGGAAATATTTTGGCCTTGGAGACACACAAACAAGTGTATTGCTTGGGAGATTAGAGTCAAATATACACAGGCACTGAAAATGTAGAACTGTGCCCTAGTAATTAGGCCATAGCACATGCTTCACAAAAATACCACTTGACAAATGGCTCATCCTGAGCAAAATTCCAGTAATAGTTCTGCCCTGATTTGCTTTGTGATCTTAAATAATTTATTACCTTCTGTCATCCTACGTCATTTTCTACATCTATAATGGGATATTCTATCAAGGTGCCACAAAAGCACATTAGTTAAATGTGCTGTCGCAAATGCAATTGGGTGTTATGTGCTGCCTGCTTGGAAATATTTTCTGAGAAACAAGTCAAAAGTATTTTTAAAATAGGGTTATTCCTAAAACAAATGACATAATTAAATGCAGGTGTACGAGCAGAACATTATGTGCTGACAGCTTACACTTAAGAAAATTCAATACTTCTATTTCCTGTATCAACCATTACTCAACCATACTGATATAAAATATAGAGGAATTAGAGTGATCATAAGCAGATATAATCAAAATCTTATTCCAATAGATACCTACATTACAGTTACTGTGGCAACCCACAACTTTTTTCTCCTGCATTGTGTATCAAAGCCACATGATGTTTCAGCAAATGATGATTAAGCAGCCCAGGTTCCAAGTACAAAAGTTAATGACCGATCTTAATGAACTGTATTTTTAGTCTTACTTGTTCAGTATTGTGGAGGGAAGTAATAAAGTTCTACAGTTCCTGGAAAAAATGGCCAGCATATTATTTTTAGTGTAAATAGTCAGAATCGAGGTATATTCATAATAAGCAACAAATGTGGGCTTATATATCAGCTGCTATGAGGGAGCTTCCTAGTGCCAGATGTTATTAAGTGGTAACTGATAATTTTTGAATCTTAAAATATAAGAGTTGTGAACTTCACTTACTGGTTTAATTTACACAATTATAAGTAACAAAAGCATTTTTTGTTTTTCAAATATGTGTTGTGTTCAAGTCACTATGCTAAGATCACAGACAGGCACTAACAATCTAATGTAAACTGTACTTTTTTTTAACTTTCTTTATTCTTCTTCTTTTTTTTTTTTTTTTTTAAGATTTTATGTATTTATGACAGAGAGGGATAGTGAGAGAGGGAACACAAGCATAGGGAAGCAGGAGAGGGAGAAGCAGGTTTCCCGCTGAGCAGGGAGCCCGATATGGGGCTCAATCCCAAGACGTTGGGATCATGACCTGAGCCGAAGGCAGACACTTAACAACTGAGACACCCAGCGCCCCCTGAACTTTCTTTTCAAATCAAAATCTTCACTGTTAGCATAATATACATAGTGACCAATGTGCAATTTCCACTTCAATCAAACTACAGAGCATTAGTAATACCCTAATAATCTGTTTCCAGTTTGGGCTATTAGTGACCATTTTGTGTATCTTTGGTAAACATAGGTCTGTAACTCAGTAGGCAAATGCTGGGTCACAGGATATGCAAATGTCCAGCCTTAGTAAATACAGCCAAACAGGATTCCAAATTGGACCAATTTGCATTCCTATCAGCAACATATGCTCCACATCATTGTCAACTCTTGTTGTAAATCTCTGTCATTTACATTGCAGTCATTCTGGCAGGCATGTAGTGATATTGCCTTCCACTTATATTTTCCATTTCCATGATAAGTAATATAGTCAAATACCTTTATCACAGGTTCATTGACTAATAAAATCCCATTTTAGAGATGTTTACTCAAGTCTTAGGTCCATTTTTCTAATGTTAGTCTTTTGTATACTGATTTGGAAAAATTCTTCAAATATTTTTGGATATTTCAGGTACATGTATTGCAAATATCTTCTTCCACTCTGTAGTCTGCCTATTCATGTTCTTAATGTGTCTTTGGCAAAGAGGTTCTTAAGCTTAGTGTAGCCCAAATGATCATTTTTTTCCCTTAAGATTAATTATTTTTTGTCCAAGAAATTTTTGCCTACCCCCAAATCATAAAGATATTCTCCAATTTTTCCTCTAAAAGCTTTGTTTTCTCTTTCATATTTAAATCTACACAATATTCAGAATGGATTTCTTAGTGTTGTGTGAGATATGGCCCAATATCTTTTTTTCACATTAATATTCTATTCACCCACTACCATTTACCGAAAAGGACATATTTTCTAAATCATGCTTCTGAGACAAGCCTGTATGAAAAGGCACATTCAGAAAACATAGGTCTTTAAAAGCAGAACTGTATATAATCATATGACTAATTTGGAATGCTGTAGACTGCCAGTACAGATGTAAGAAAATTAATTTATCCTTAGACTAGAGTTGGCAAACTTTTTATGTAAAGCAGGAGATAGTAGGGGTACCTGGCTGGTTCGTTCAGTTCAGCATCAACTCTTGATCTCGGGGTCATGAGCTCTAGCCCGTTGAGTGTAGAGCTCACCTAAAAAAAAAAGAATGAGATAGTAAATATTTTAGGCTTTGTGTTTCATATAATTTCTGTCCTAACTACTCTGTGTTCGACAGTGTGCTACTATAGCAAAAGGAATAGGTATAGACAACACGTAAATAAATGGGCATGGTAGTATTCCAATAAATTTACTTACAAAACAAGGTACAGGGCTGGATTTGGCCTGACGGCCATGGTTTGCCAACTCCTGCAAAATTTTACAAAAATTTCATTAAAAATTTACAAAGTAATTATGTATTTCTCTATTTCTTGTATCAGTGAAAACCATATATAGGAATAGGCATTTGGCAGACAGATGGTCTGATCCTGCTTAGGAATTGTTCGAAAGAGTTTATATTGATTCATCCAGTCTAAGCTACCTTAGCTGTTTCATGAGTATTTAAGGTAAGACTGAGTTAATAAATATCAATTTCTCCAGTAAATAATCCCTAGGCAATCATTTGGTGAGAATTTTCAGAATGGCTTGGAAGGAAGGATTATGTGGTATAAAGTTCGCTGAGAGGAGAGGGAATGGAATTCTTGAGGACCTGACCGGATCATCTTCCCAAGTCAGGTCACTTCACTGGCAGCTTGATATCTCTGTGGGGACCTGAAAATCAGGGAGGTTTGCACCTACTATTGGAAACACTGCTGTGATCCCTGTTTTAGTGCAAATGAACTGGTCACTTACCTAAATTAGACAGTAGTATCCTCACCCTGTGTCTATAGTCTGTTTCTGTCAACTCACTTCTGAAACTCCTACACTCCTGGTTATAGAAAATAAACTTCATTGTAAGTGAATATCAGAAATTGGTGTAAGCCACACGCCAATCACAAATCAAGAAAAAAACATCTTTAGTCCAAGTGGTTTAAACATTTACATTTTTCCCTTGTGAAAATGGTCTTTTTGTACTTCCTGATATTTTATTACCAGGTTAATTAACATTGTCAGTTTTGTATGGGTCTAAATAGAAAAGTAAAGCTGTCAATGCATTTTGCTGAGGGATTTAAGCTTCAACCTCCCTTGTTTGTCAATTTTCCATTCACAATTTGTGTATTTTAATTAACCATTATTTTTAAATGATAGTTCAAAGCATAAGAATCAATGAAAAGTGAATCAAATTTTACTTAGGTAGCTACTTAATCAAATCACAGGATTTTAGACATAACAGCAGTGGACAAGTTAGCTGCCACAGAGCATTATCTTTAAAGTTTTCCGGAAACTTCTCTCCTCACTAGGTTCCCCACCTAGATGCAGTTGTTTCAATCAGAGGTTCTTCCCTTCATACGTATATGACAAACAAGCACTGTTCTCAGACAATCTGGAACTGAGACCAAGGGATTTTAGCCTGGGTGTGGCTGCTGTCTTGAATATAGGAAATGAAAACTCAAGAGTGGCTGTTTGTGTTATTTTTCTCACGTGAACTAGAAATCAGAGTGAGCCCCACTGCGTTACTAGGGAAGAATGGATCAAGTACAGAGGTTGGGGTGAAGGGTGTCCCTGGATAGCCTATAGCACTCCAGGCTGTTACTGAAGCTCAGCTTCAGCACAGCTTCTGTGAGATGGACATTTATTCTTTACACCAATCCCCTCCTCTTTCTCTCTCTCAAACTAGGTAAAGAGGGTTTCCGTTAGTCACAACTGAAATATTTCTAACTAATACATCATCTAGGCTACACTTTTCATGGTATAGGAAAAGAAACACAAGTCCAGGGATGATAAAGGATTTTCTTGAAGACCTCATTTTCAGTGACAGAACTGTAACCAGAACCCAGTCTCCTCCCTTTTTGCCAAGTTTTTTGTCCAGGTGAAGCTATATAGACATTTATTGGATGAATGAATCAGTGACTCCATGAATGAATTCACCTTGAATCTCAGCTTGTAATTAGTTTTTTTCTAATGGGTTTGCTCTCTTCTTTTGGTCTGAATATGTGACAAACTCTCTCTGGGGTACTTAATTCCCAGAAAGGAAAACGCTCGGCTTTAGAATTGTGCTTTTCCTGCTCAAACAGTTTGAACTAATTATGGAAAGGCCTTATTTGGTAGCAGATTCTGTGCATTTCTCAGAGGTCCCCTTCAGAAGGAGGCATTCATATCCCTAGCTCCTGGAAGTGTTGGCTGCTGAAGGTTCACAACTATTGCCTTTTCTAGTTGTACCACTGAAGGGAATTGCCTCAGTAAGACTATGCCTCTTCCCTGGGGTCTGCCTGTCCTCCATGATTGCTGATGCCAGGAAACAACAGTCCGGTCCCCTTGTCTCAGCTCAGCACGATTCTGAAGGCCATTTCATTTCCAGGCTTCCTTTGCAGCTATGTGGCAGTTCAAAAACTCCCTCTGCCTAACCTTCCTTACTCCCTCATAGGGGTTATTCCTGAGCACACTCCTTAATTTAAATCTCCTGCATGCACAAAGTCTATTTCTCTGGGAATCTTATCCAAGACAGTAGAACTTTCACTCTGTTACCAGAATAAAAGATAAGAGGAGCAAAAAAGCTAAAAAAAGCAGTATCAGAAAGCTTAAGATTCCCCAAAGTTCTCCTGTCTCACAAACAAAACTCCATTTTTTTCATTCTAATTGATATTTTAAAATAGTGTTTGTTGTGTTTTTTATAAATTTTTTAATTTAGGGACGCTTGGGTGGCTCAGTTGGTTGGATGACTGCCTTCGGCTCAGGTCATGATCCCGGAGTCCCGGGATTGAGTCCCACGTCAGGCTCCCAGCTCCATGGGGAGTCTGCTTCTCCCTCTGACCTTCTCCTCGCTCATGCTCTCTCTCACTGTCTCTCTCTCAAATAAATAAATAAAAATCTTAAAAAAAAAAGAAAAAAAAATTTTAATATAATTTTTATTTAAAAAAAAACTTTTTTAAAAAAGATTTTATTTATTTGACAGAGATCACAAGCAGGCAGAGAGGCAGGCAGAGAGAGAGGAAGGGAAGCAGGCTCCCGGCAGAGCAGAGAGCCCTATGTGGGCTCGATCCCAGGACCCTGAGATCATGACCTGAGCAGAAGGCAGAGGAATTAACCCACTGAGCCACCCAGGTACCCCTAATTTTTAATTTTTTTATTAACATATAATGTATTATTAGCCCCAGGGGTACAGGTCTGTGAATCACCAGGTTTACACACTTCACAACACTCACCTTCCGCAATGTCCATAACGCCACCACCCTCTCCCTAGCCCCCCTCCCCGCCCCCAGCAACCCTGTTTGTTTGGTGAGATTAAGAGTCTCTTATGGTTTGTCTCCCTCCTGATCCCATCTTGTTTCATTTATTCTTTTCCTACCCTCCAAGGCCCCCATGTTGCCTCTCAACTTCCTCATATCAGGGAGATCATATGATAATTGTCTTTCTCTGATTGACTTATTTCGCTAAGCATAATACCCTCTAGTTCCATCCATGTTGTCGCAAATGGCAAGATTTCATTTCTTTTGATGGCTGCATAGTATTCCATTGTGTATATATACCACATCTTATTTATCCATTCATCTGTTGATGGACATCTAGGTTCTTTCCATAGTTTGGCTATTGTGGACATTGCTGCTATAAACATTCAGGTGCACATGCCCCTTCAGATCACTACATTTGTATCTTTAGGGTAAAGACCCAGTAGTGCGATTGCTGGGTCACAGGGTAGCTCTATTTTCAACTTTTTGAGGAACCTCCATGCTGTTTTCCAGAGTGTCTGCACCAGCTTCCATTCCCACCAACAGTGTAGGAGGGTTGCCCTTTCTCCGCATCCTTGCCAGCATCTGTCCTTTCCTGACTTGTTAATTTTAGTCATTCTGACTGGTGTGAGGTGGTATCTCATTGTGATTTTGATTGGTATTTCCTTGATGCCGAGTGATGTGGAGCACTTTTTCATGTGTCTGTTGGCCATCTGGATGTCTTTGCAGAAATGTCTGTTCATGTTCTCTGCCCATTTCTTGATTGGATTATTTGTTCTTTGGGTGTTGAGTTTGATAAGTTCTTTATAGATTTTGGATACTAGCCCTTTATCTGATATGTCATTTGCAAATATCTTCTCCCATTCTGTCAGTTGTCTTTTGGTTTTGTTAACTGTTTCCTTTGCTGTGCAAAAGCTTTAGATCTTGATGAAATCCCAATAGTTCATTTTTGCCCTTGCTTCCCTTGCCTTTGGCGATGTTCCTAGGAAGAAGTTGCTGCAGCTGAGGTCGAAGAGGTTGCTGCCTGTGTTCTCCTCAAGGATTTTGATGGATTCCTTTCTCACATTGAGGTCCTCCAACCATTTTGAGTCTATTTTTGTGTGTGGTGTAAGGAAATGGTCCAGTTTCATTTTTCTGCATGTGGCTGTCCAATTTTCCCAACACCATTTGTTGAAGAGGCTGTCTTTTTTCCATTGGGCATTCTTTCCTGCTTTGTCGAAGATTAGTTGACCATAGAATTGAGGGTCTATTTCTGGGCTCTCTATTCTGTTCCATTGATCTATATGTCTGTTTTTGTGCCAGTACCGTACTGTCTTGATGATGACAGCTTTGTAATAGAGCTTGAAGTCTGGAATTGTGATGTCACCAACTTTCGCTTTCTTTTTCAATATTCCTCTGGCTATTCGAGGTCTTTTCTGGTTCCATATAAATTTTAGGATTATTCGTTCCATTTCTTTGAAAAAAAATGGATGGGATTTTGATAAGGATTGCATTAAACGTGTAGATTGCTTTAGGTAGCATAGACATTTTCACAATATTTGTTCTTCCAATCCAGGAGCATGGAACATTTTTCCATTTCGTTGTGTCTTCCTCAATTTCTTTCATGAGTATTTTATAGTTTTCTGAGTATAGATTCTTTGCCTCTTTGGTTAGGTTTATTGCTAGGTATCTTATGGTTTTGGGTGTAATTGTAAATAGGATTGACTCCTTAATTTCTCTTTCTTCTGTCTTGTTGTTGGTGTAGAGAAATGCAACTGATTTCTGTGCATTAATTTTATATCCTGACACTTTATTGAATTCCTGTACAAGTTCTAGCAGATTTGGAGTGGAGTCTTTTGGGTTTTCCACATGTAGTATCATATCATCTGCAAAGAGTGATAGTTTGACTTCTTTGCTGATTTGGATGCCTTTAATTTCTTTTTGTTGTTTGATTGCTAAGGCTAGGACTTCTAGTACCATATTGAATAGCAGTGGTGATAATGGACATCCTTGCTGTGTTCCTGACCTTAGTGGAAAAGCTCTCAGTTTTTCTCCACTGAGAAGGATATTCACGGTGGGTTTTTCATAGATGGCTTTGATGATACTGATACTTTGATGATACTTTTATTAATGTATTGTATCACATTGATTTGTGGATGTTGAACCAACCTTGCAGCCCTAGAATAAAATCCACTTGGTCGTGGCGAATAATCCTTTTAATGTACTGTTGGATCCTATTGGCTAGTATTTTGGTGAGAATTTTCGCATCTATGTTCATCAAGGATGTTGGTTTGTAATTCTCTTTTTTGATGGGATCTTTGTCTGGTTTTGGGATCAAAACCAGAGTTTTGATCTGGTTTTGTGAGTTATTTTATAACTGTTTACTTCTTTAGGAGATCAAAATTATATCATCTTGTATATTTATTGCATTTTATCAACCACTTTCTAATAAATTACTTTTATATTCTTAAAATTCTGTTTAATCCCTCTATAGCAGTAATTATACTACAACTGCCTCTGTCTTTGCTGGTTTTCTCTTCTAGATTGTCTTGTCTTTGAATCTCTACCACCTACCTTTCAGACTGCCCCTGAGCAATTCAGTTAATGTTGGTTGAATAAATGGATTGTATTCAGTTGAAATTTGGAAAGATTATAGCAGGGAAAAAGCCTCCTAAACTGAAGGCCTGAATCACATTTCATTAAATAAGATTTCTTTTTAAAATTAAAAAAATTTTTATTATATATTTAAAGATTTTGTTCATTTATTTGAGAGAGTGAAGAGCATGGGGGGGCAGTGGTAGAGAGAGAGGGGGAAGAGGACTCCCCACTGAGCAGGGACCTGGGACACAGGGCTTGATCCAAGGACCCTGGGCCGACTGAGCCACCCAGGCACCCCTGAATAAGATTTCTTATACTCAGAAGCCTTGAGATATTAACAATGAATTGTCAGAAAGACATTTTAGAAACTTGTTTGTTTCTAAAAGAAACAGTATCTGGAATTCTGAATTTGGCAACATGTGAACTAAGTTAATGTAGAACCATTCCCTCAACAAAATGCTGAATGAGATTCAATTTTTAATTTCCTCCAACTTTTATTTTGAAAAATTTCAAAGCTAAAGAAAACTTCAAAATCTGCAAACAAACTTCTTCCAACTTTTATTTTGAAAAATTTCAAAGCTAAAGAAAACTTCAAAATCTGCAAACAAACAAACAAACAAACAAAAAACCCTTGCCTTTTTCTTTCTCTCCTTGAGTGTCTTTATGAACTCATGGGAATTTTATTTTTTAATATTATTAGTCCACGAGAGTCTATTTATTATTTTTGATCCATACAATGTCCCAAATTTGACCAAAGAGTTCTTTCAATCTGGCCTCTGTGTCCTTTTAACATTACATTAGTCTTTAAGTATTTCTTTGCATTCTGGCTCATATTACATGGCTGAGCTCATGAGAAAAGAAAGAAAATTCATATTTGCTAGAAAGATAACTGAAAACCAAGCAGATTGTAATTGTAAACTGACACCGGGGTAACCCAGGAGGCTCTAAGGGGACCTGGATCTGGACCTTAAGAGCTAAGGGCTTAGATTTTAGTTCCCACATATCAACAGGTGATGAGCCACTGGAGTTGAGTGTAGCATGGAATAGAAATGAGATCTCTATACAAAGCAGGTCCCCTTCAAAGAGCTGCAAGTGCCATGAAATGGGACTGAAAAACTTTTTATAAGGCCAGAGAGAGATAAAAGATCCAGGGACTCTGGGTGGAGGAAAAAAAAAACACTGGTGACAGAAGAAAATCACTACACCAATCAGTGATTCAGTATCAATTTTTAAATTACCTGAGTGGTATGGACGTCTCCAAGGTACTCTTGGCATGCCTGGCAAAGGCATGCATAAACTGTTTTTGGACGGACACTCCCATGATCTACAATTCCACATTAGATCTTCAGAAAAATAACAACTGCCATTCAAGATATACACATATCAAAAAATTAAAAGACACATGAGTAAAGACTGTCACGAACAAGGGAGTATTGAAAATCTAGACAGTTGATAAAATAGAATATTCTGAGAGACTATAAAATTACTATTTTGTTTTAGAGACAGAGTACATGTGAGTAGGATGGGGGGGAGGGGCCGGCTCTGCACCCGGCATTTAACCCAACATGGGACTAGATTTCATAACTTGAATTGAAATCAAGAGTAGGACAGTTAGATGACTGAGGCACCCAGGCACTCCTAAAATTAGTATCTTTAAATTATGAAGCATATAAAGTATGTTTAGAGATCAAATCACTCTGCAAAAGGAACAGTGTATTTGATTTTAAAAAATGACTAGAAATGAAAAATAAAGTCAATGAAATTACAAGAGAAATGCATGGTATGAATAAAATGACCAGACACAAACAAAGAAAGTAGTAATGAATTAGAGCAGATACTAAACCAGTAAAATTGAGCAAAGTATCAGAATGAAGCACAATGAAAGATGCCTAAGAGAAGCTCTACTAGGAAAAAAACTGTAGAGAATGTTTGTGAGATACTGAAAATATAGTGGATGAGAAATTTCCAAAATTGAAGCATAGCGTGACTCCTCAGAAAAATGAAATAAACCAGGGCGTCTGGGTGGCTCAGTGGGATAAGCCTCTGCCTTTCCCAGGGTTCTGGGATGGAGCCCCACATCAGGCTCTCTGCTGCAGGGAGCCTGCTTCCCCCAATCTCTCTGCCTACTTGTGATCTCTCTGTCTCTCTGTCAAATAAATAAATAAGTCTTAAAAAAAAAAAAAAAAGAAAAATGAAATACACCAAGTTTGAGTAGGATAAACAAAAATAAAATCGCTGCCTAGAATACTGAGGAAAACACAAAAATCTTAAAAGCAATCATAAAGAAAGGGCAAATAAGGTAAAAGGGACTGGAATTAAACTGCTGATAAACATCTCAGCAGTAAAACAAGATTAAAAGATAATGCAACAGTATCTATGAAGTGTTAAGGGCAAAAAAAGCCAACATAGAATTCTGTACCTAACTAAACTATTATTCAAGAGAAAGGGTGAACATAAGTATTTACAGACACATGTAATTATTGAAAGAAATATTAAGAATGTATAGAATGGTCAACTGCTACTATTTTTCAGTTTTTTTGACCAATACTACACTTAAAAAGAAAATCACTATAACTTTGTGATATTTTTAACAGCTTCATTATAGTTGATATACAAGTTAACTATACATATTTAAAATGTACACATGCATTTTGTACATTTTTTGGTATGTGCATACACATATGAAACCATTACCACAACCAAGGTAATAAGCATATAAATGACGCTCCAAAATTTCCTCACGCACCTTTTTAATCCCACCCTCCTTCCCTCTCTATGCCCTCATTCCCTGGTAACTACTTATCTGCTTCCTATCACTATGAGTTAGTTTGCAGTTTCTAGACTTTTTTTTTTTTTTAAGATTTTATTTATCCATTTGACACAGAGAGACCAAGCAGGCAGAGAGGCAGGCAGAGAGAGAGAGGGGAGGAAGCAGGCTCCCTGCCAAGCAGAGAGCCCAATGCGGGACTCGATCCCAGGACCCTGAGATGACCTGAGCCGAAGGCAGAGGCTTAACCCACTGAGTCACCCAGGCGCCCCTCTAGACTTTTATATAAACAGAATCATAAAATATGTACTTGTTTTTAATGTTTTTTTCTCACTGGAAATAAAGTATTTTGAGAGTCATCCATGTTGTTGCATATAGCAATAGTTCATTTCTTTTTATTCCAGAGAAGTATTCCTTTGTATGGATACAATAAACAAAATTTTTTTATTCATTCATCTGCTGATGGACATCTGGGTTGTTTACAGTTTTGGGCCATTACAAATGAAGTTGCTAGGGCAC
Organism: Lutra lutra; assembly: GCF_902655055.1. Taxonomy (NCBI): domain Eukaryota; kingdom Metazoa; phylum Chordata; class Mammalia; order Carnivora; family Mustelidae; genus Lutra; species Lutra lutra. The sequence continues at coordinate 70,639,165 of NC_062282.1, read as the reverse complement.
CTGGGTGGCTCAGTCGTTGGGAGTCTGCCTTCGGCTCAGGTCGTGATCCCAGGGTCCTGGAATTGAGTCCCATGTCCAGCTCCCCACTCGAGGGAAGCCTGCTTCTCCCTCTCCTGCTCCCCGTTTGTGTTCCCTCTCTCGCTGTTTCTCTCTGTGTCAAATAAATAATTTATTAAAAAATAAAATCTTTTTTAAAAAGTCTTTTCTATTGAGATATAACTGACATATGACATATTAATTTCAGGTGTATACTGTAATGATTCAGTATTTGTATGTATTGTGAAATAATCACAATAATAACAATAAGTAAAATAAGTCTAGCTAAAATTCATCACCACAACAGCTGCAGTTATCTTTTCTTGTGATGAGAACTTTTAAGATTTACTCTTAGCATCTTTCAAATATACAATATTATTAAATATAGTCACCATGCTGTACCTTATATTCCCATGATTTATTGTTTTTACAACTGGAAGCTTGTACATTTTTTTTTTAAGATTTTTATTTATTTATTTGACAGAGAGAGCTCACAAGCAGACGGAGAGGCAGGCAGAGAGAGAGAGAGAGAGGGAAGCAGGCTCCCTGCTGAGCAGAGAGCCCGATGCGGGACTCGATCCCAGGACCCTGAGATCATGACCTGAGCCAAAGGCAGCAGCTTAACCCACTGAGCCACCCAGGCGCCCCTGGAAGCTTGTACATTTTGACCACCTTTGATCATCCTTTCTGCTCATTCCTCACCCCTTGTCTCTGGAAGCTACCAATCTGTTCTCTGTATCTATGAGTTCAGCCTTTTTGGTTTCAGAGTCCACAAATGAGATAAAATATATTTGTCTTTCTCTGACTTATTTCCCTTAGCATAATGTCCTCAAAGTCCATCCATGTGGTTGCAAATGTCAAGATTTTATTCTTTTTTTAGGTGAATAATTTTCATATATATATATATATATATATATATATGTATATATATATATATATATACATATATATATATATATATATATATATATATATACATTTTCTTTATCCATTCATCCATCAATGGACACTTAGGTTACTTCCATGTCTTACTACTGTAAATATGCTGCAGTGAACATGCAGGTGCATATATCTTTTCCAGTTAGTGTTTTCTTTAGATAAGAAGTGGAAGTGCTGGATCATATGATAGTTTTATTTTGAATTTTTTGAGAAACTTCCATACTGTTTTCCATCATGCCTGCACCAGTTTACATTCTACCAACAAGATACAAGATAACCCTAACTCTAACCCTTTTTGTCCACATTCACACCAAAACTTCTCTCATCTTTTTGATCAATCATTCTACACCATTCTCAGATCATCCTAACATCAACCACAGATATGAGGTGATACCTGGAGTTTTGGTTTGTATTTCACTGATGAACAGTGATGTTGAGCATCTTTTCATGTAGTTGTTGTCCATTTGTAGGTCCTCTTTGGAAAAATGACTATTCAGATCTTCTGCCCACTTTAAATTGGATTGTTTTTTGCTATGGAGTTGGTAAGTTCTTTACATATTTTGGATATTAGCCCCTTATCAGATATGACCTGCAGATATTTTCTCCAATTCCATAGGTTGCCTTTTCATCTGATTGATGATTTCCTTTGCTGTGAAATATAAATAAGTCTTTGCATGGATAAATGCTCTCATTTCTCTTAGATAAATACTAAGGAGTGGAAAGTTTGGATTACATGGGGAGTATATGTTTAAATTCTTAGCAGTTTTTCAAATTTTTTCTGTCTTTTTGCATTGCATTCAGCAGCATTTGGGAATTTCAGTTCCTCTAGATCCTTGCCAACCCTTGGCATGGTCACTCATTCTAATTTTAGCTACCAGAAAAGGTATATAGCAGTATATAGCATTATTCAATTGTGATTTTAATTTCCAAAGACTAATAATGTTGAACATCTTTTCATGTGCCTATTTTCCACTTGTATATTTTTTTGATAATTCGATAACTTGGTAATTTTTTCAAATATTGATCTGTTTTAAAATTTAGGTTGTCCCCTTATTTTAAAAGTTCTTTATATATTTGAGATACAAGTTTTTTTTTTTAAGATTTTATTTATTTATGTGACAAAGAGCAAAAGAGGGAACACAAGCCGGCGGTAGCTGGAGAGGGAGAAGGAGGCAGCCTCTCTGCTGAGCCTGGAGCTTAAGGACCTTGGGCTAGATCCTAGGATGCTGGGACCATGACCTGAGCTGGAGGCAGATGCCTAATGACCAAGACACCCAGGTGCGCCTGGACACAAGTTCTTTATCAGTTTATTATTTGTGAATATTTTCTCCCAATCTGTGGCTTGTCTTTTTATTCTCTTAACAGTTACCTTTTACAGAGTAAAGGTTTTTAATTTTGATAAAGTCCAGTTTATTAAATTTTTTTGTTAATGTATGGTACATTTTGTGTCACATCTAAGAAATCCATGCCTAACCCAGAATCACAAAGATTCTCTCCTGTTATCTCAAGAAGTTTTACAGTTTTAGGTTTTACATTTAAGTTTATGATCGATTTTGAATTAATTTCATATATATATAGTTTGAGGTATGGATCAAAGTTCCATTTTTTGCATATGGATATCTAATTTTACTTTTGTCATAGCTGATTTAGCTATTTGTGGACCTTTATTATTTCTCATAAATTTCTGAGTAAATTTTAGTAGTTCCTCAAATAAAACCCTACTGCAATTTTAACTGTGATTACAGTGAATTTAAAGGCCAATTTGGGTAGAATCAACATGAGCTTAATTCTCCCCAATTATATCACTGAAATTCTCTTGCCATAGTCATCAATACCACCTCCATGTGTCTTAAATCTTACTGGAATTTTAATTGTGATTACCCTGCAACACTCCCTCTCCAATGAAACACTTTTTTCACTTGGCTTCCAGGACTCTACCCAGGGGTCAACAAACCTTTTCTATAAGGGGAGCAGACAGTAATTTGAGAGTATGAAAGCAGCTATAGAAAATATATAAATGAACATATGTGGCAGTATTCCTATAAAATTTTATTCACAAAAAAATGCAGTGGGTCAGATTTAGTCTTTGTGAGCCACAGTCTGTCAGCCTCTGTTCTACATTCTTTTTGTTTTCATTTCACCTTACTGGAAACTTCTCTGTCTCTTGTGCTTATTATTCCTTATTTCCTTAACCTCTCAACACTGGAGAATCCAGAACTCAACTTTCCTTCTCTAGGTATAATCAATTTCTTGGTGATTTCATCCAATATTATAAATATAAGTAGTTTATTTATGTTAATGGCTGCCAAATATGTATGTCCAGCCCAGACAACTTCCTGAACTCCAGGTATTACATTTGCTGTCTTATTAATATCTCCGCTTGGATATCTAATAGGCATTTCAATCAATACATGTCCAAAACTAAACTCTTGATCTTTGTTCACAAACCTAGTCTGTTTTCACCATAATAGTTGATGGCAACAATATATTTCCAGTTGCTCAGGTCAAAACCCTTGGGAATCATCCCGAACTCCTTTTTTTCTGTCTTACCTTACATGTACTCCATCAGGAAAACCATGACCTCTGTCAAAATATACCCAGAATCTGGCCACTTCTTAATCACCACCATTGCTGCCACTCTGGTCTAAGGCATTATCACCACTTACCTGGATTTATGCAACAGATTTCTAGTTGATATTGATGCATTGAACCTTGCTCCATAGTCTCTTCTCAGCATAAGCGCCAAAGTGATCTCTTTATTTTTTTTTATTTTTTAAAAGGTTTTATTTATTTGACACAGAAAGAGAGATCGCAAGTAGGCAGAGAGGCAGGCAGAGATAGAAGGGAAAGCAGGCTCCCTGCTGAGCAGAGAGCCCCATGCAGGGCTCAATCCCAGGACTCTGGGATCATGACCTGAGCCGAAGCAGAGGCTTTAACCCACTGAGCCACCCAGGTGCCCCTGGGAAATATTTTAGAATGTTGAATGCTGTTGAAAACAATCCAGTGGCGGGGGGGGGGGGGGGGGGGGATAAAAGATTTGGTGGAGAGAGAGAATTGTAGGAACAAAGTTCTTAAATGATTCCAATTTATAGTAACTTGGGATATGATCAAAGTTGTTTTGCATGTGATCAAGAAAAGGATGGGCTATCCAATAAATGATGCTGAGGCAAACTTTTCCCATAAAAAAGGATAAAATTAAACTCCTCCCTCATAAACAAAAATAAATTCTAGATAGCATAAAGGACCAAAAGTAAAAAGCAAAATTTAAATGTTCAAAGAAAATGTATCAGAAGACCTCTGACTATAGAGTAGAAAATAATACTTAAAAAGGTACAAAAACAAAAGAAAAGATATTTAAGAATTTACTCACTGTAAAAAATATTTAAACATGCAGGAGTTACCATAAGAGAAATCCCCAATTTATTTACAAAATAAATTCCCATACTACAGGTTTATATAGTGTTAAAAGACCAATCACATTATGGAACAAGACATTTACATAACAGGTAACAGACAAAGGATTAGTACCCAATATATAAAAAAAGGGATCAGTAAGCAAAAGCCAGATAATCCAAGAGAAAAAAGTGAACAAAGGATATGAACACACATTCATAAAGGAAAACTGTAATGACCAATAAACACAAGATGATCTACTTCACCTGTAATCCAGAAATGCAAATTAAAACATGATACCATTTCATATTCATCAATTTGAAAAAAATGGGAGAAGTCATATATAATAACAACAGTGAGGATAAGGAAAAATGGGACCTCTCAAACAGTATTGACTAGAATATAAACTGGTACAACTACTTTAAAGAACAATTAAAAATTCCTGGAAGGACTGAATATGCACATACCTTATGACTTAGTGGTTCTGCCTCCTCCTATAAATTCAGATAAACTTTGGGTACAAGAATCCATGTGCTGGAGCTGTTGGTAAATTTGTTTGGAATATCAAAAAACAAGACAATACTATCATTCATCAAGAGACATGGATAAGCTAGTTCATTCTTACAATGGTATAAGACATAAAAGACCCAGTTAATTATACAACAAAATAGATCCCATATAAAAAAATTTAAAAAATAGATCTTTAAAACCTAAGTATGATGAAAATAAGTTACAGAACACATGGAGCATAACACCATTTATTTTCATTTTAAAACTTCAAAACAAAACTATGTATTGTTTTGAATACATACACATTTATAAAAGTACAAAAACAAGTATGGGAATGATATCCACCAGTTGTAAAACAGTAATTATACCTGAAAAGACACAGGAGGAAGAAACAGAAGTGGGACCTCGGCTTTATAAGATTTTGTGACTTGTAAGGAAGGACATCTTTAAACAAATACGGCAAAATGTAACCTCTGTCAAATGTGGGAATGAGGGTCATAAGTGTCTAATACACTAGATGCTAATATTTTTACTATTTCATAATTGTTTTTTTTAAAAGATTTTATTTATTTATTTGACAGACAGAGATGGCAAGTAGGCAGGGAGGCAGGCAGAGAGAGGAAGAAGCAGGCTCCATGCTGAGCAGAGAACCCGATGCGGGGCTCCATCCCAGGATCCTGGGATCATGACCTGAGCCAAAGGCAGAGGCTTTAACCCACTGAGCCACCCAGGTGCCCCTCATAATTAAGTTTTAAATAAATCACTAGTAGCTTAGGTATCGTCTTTTAAAAATTATACATTAATCTACTCACTGTAAAAAATATTTAAACATGTAGGAGTTACCATAAGAAAAATCCCCAATTTACCAGTCTTTCACCAAGTCTCATTTTCCTGCCTAATTACAGCTGACCCTTGAACAACATGGGGGTTAGGGGCACTAAACTCCCATGCAGTTAAAAATTGACATATAACTTTCAATTGCTCAAAAACCTAACTACGAATAAGCTACATGCTGGCCTTACTGACAACATAGTTGATTAACACGTATTTTGTATGTTATGTGTATTATATATGGTATTCTTAATATAAAGTAAGCTAGACGAGAAAATATTAGGAAACTCGTAAGGACAAGAAAATACATTTGCAGTACTGTACTCTATCAAGAAAAAGGTCCACGTATAAGTGGACCCATGCAGTTTAAGCCCTTGTTGTTCAAAGGTCAACTGTACTAACATAAGCATGTGTATTTTTTTAAAGTATGTAGTTTTCTATTAATTTGTGTGTGTGTGTGTGTGTATACCTATACATATACATATATACATATATACGTATATATATATACATGTATTCTTGTGTGTGCTATGGAGATCAAAGACTGAATAATATGTTAATTTAATTATTTTTAAAAGGGGGAGCAGCAGGCAGAGTGAGAGGGAGAAGCAGGATCCCAGCTGAGTAAGGAGCTCCACGACGTGGGGATCCATCCCAGGACGGTAGGATCATGACATGAGCCGAAGGCCAATGCTTCACTGCCACCCAGGCATCCTAATATGTTTATTTTAAATTTTAATGTCAATTTTCCTTTCAAAATGGTCCTATCACTTTTATCCCTTCCAGAAATATTTAGATTATCCACTTCCTCATACCCATGTTACCCTTACAAATAATGGATATGATCAGTTTAACTTTTACAAATTTGATGACCAAAAAAGTTTCATTTCATTTTAATTTACATTTCTCTGATCACTAGAGGGGCTTAATATTTCTTCTTTTGTGAAGAAATGGACCATTTTTCACATGTTTATTTTTCACACAATTATGATTAATTAAGTCATAGGAGCACTTACATATTTAAACTATTTTAATTACTATGTTGAAAGCAAATGATTTCTCTAAACCTTTTTAATAGAAGCTTTCACAGAGTACAGAAGTTACATATTCTTGCGTGCCTGGGTGGTCAGTGGGTTGGGCCTCTGCTTTCATGTTTAGGTCATGATCTCAGGATCCTCGGATTGAGTCCCGCATCAGGCTCTCTGCTCAGCAGGGAGCCTGCGTCCCCCCCCCCTCTCTCTGCCTGCCTCTCTGCCTACTTGTGATTTCTCTCTCTGGTGTCAAATAAATAAATAAAATCTTAAAAAAAAAAAAAAGAAGTTACATATTCTTATGTTGACGTATCTTTAATCTTTTGGGATTTTGATAGATAACATTTAAACTGTTCATGTCAATAATTTTCAATTGTCCCACCTAAAAACGCAGTATGTCTTTCATTAAGTTATACTTTTTTTTTTAAAAGATTTTATTTATTTATTTGACAGAGAGAGATCACAAGTAGGCAGAGAGACAGGCAGAGAGAGAGGGAGAAGCAGGCTCCCCACTGAGCAGAGAGCCCGACACGGGGCTCGATCCCAGGACCCTGAGATCATGACCCGAGCTGAAGGCAGAGGCTTAATCCACTGAGCCACCCAGGCGCCCCTATACTTTTTTTTTAAAGTCTATTACTATTTTATAGTTTTCTCTGCTAATATAAACAGGATCCTTTTTCTTATATATGTATATGTATAATACATATATATATATATGTATTTTGAAGAAAATCTCATAGCCACTGGGTTTCATAAAATATGCATGTGAATTATTAATCTCTATTGCTCCTAATGATAAGTTTATAGGAAAAAAGAAATCTGTTCAGATATTTAAATTAATGTGAATAAAGAATGGAACACAGGAATTAAGATTAAAGAAAGAAAGCAAGGGAGCGCTCAGTAGTTTAAGCATCTACCTTCAGCTCAGGTATGATTCTAGGGTCCTGGGATGGAGTCCTGCACTGGGCTCCCTGCTCTGCGGGGGAACTGCTTCTCCCTCTCCCCTTGCTCCTAACCCCTGCTCATGCTTTCTCTCTGTTAAATAAATAAGTAAATCTTAAGAAAAAAAGCTAGAAACTGTTAAAATTTTCAGTATTACTGAAATAATTAAAATATATTAAGTTAACCTAGGTCAGCCAACTTTCCTCCAAATAGATAATATAGATACTTAATGAAACAATAGTAGGTCAGGGAATTTAGCAGTGATTATATTGTGACAACTTTCAGCATTCTTTTATAAGAACAAATTTCAAATATGAAGCAACAATTAGGTATCATTTCCACAAAAATAAAAACTATACATGGGAGATGAAAAATTAATGTAGCAAGTCTTTTGACATGTATAAACCATTTTTTTAAAAGATTTTATTTATTTATTTGACAGAGAGAGATCACAAGTAGGCAGAGAGGCAGGCAGAGAGAGAGGGAAGCAGGCTCCTTGCAGAGCAGAGAGCCCGATGCGGGGCTCGATCCCAGGACCCTGAGATCATGACCTGAGCCGAAGGCAGAGGCTTTAACCCACTGAGCCACCCAGGCGCCCCTGTATAAACCATTTTACAGACAATTAAACACTCATCTTACAACTATTAGAAGACATTAAGGATAGTTAATGGCTTAATATTAAGTGTAGTATGTCTGAGGAATTTAGAAAATCTTTGTCTCCCCAAATTAAATTATTTTATTATTTTTAAATTTAAATTATTTTAAAATCTGACACTTTATTTTATTTTTTTTTAAAGATTTTATTTATTTATTTGAGAGAGAGAGACAGTGAGAGAGAGCATGAGCGAGGAGAAGGTCACAGAGAGAAGCAGACTCCCCGTGGAGCCGGGAGCCCGATGTGGGACTCGATCCTGGGACTCCAGGATCATGACCTGAGCCGAAGGCAGTCGTCCAACCAACTGAGCCACCCACATGTCCCAAAATATGACATTTTATATCCAGTATGGATATACCCATGTTTTGCCAACAAAGCTTGCATTAAGAATCCTATAAAAATTAAAAATTTTGTATCATCATTGAATGGGAGAATTGGTCAGCAAATGGGAGAGAACACACTGTTCACTAAGAGAATGATAAAAAATACACAGTTAAAAGAGAAACAAGAAGAATATTAAATACAATTTTTTAGTTCCCACCGTTAGATGGTAGAATGATACAATGTTTTGTGATACTGCCCATTACGTCAGGGATGGATGGGATATGTGGAAAAAAAAAAGCCATTTAGTTTTATTGATTACAATGGAAAGAATGTAGCCACATATTACATTTTCACAGTAAAGTCTAGCTGTGGCCCAAGTATACTATTTCTACTAAGGCTGTATTACATAGTTTGATTAAGGGTCACTATTTCCTAAAAAAATTAGGATTCTTCATTCCACAATGATCCTAGGTGATTTTGATATTTTATTTATCTATCTTCAGAAGACTAATTTCTTCTTAAAGATTTTATTTATTTGACACAGATAGAGAGAGATCACAAGTAGGCAGAGAGGCAGGCAAAGGGGGACGGGAAAGCAGACTCTCCCCTGAGCAGAGAACCCAATGTGGGGCTCAATCCCAGGACCCTGGGACCATGACCTGAGCCAAAGGCAGAGGCTTAACCCACTGAGCCACCCAGGTGACCCTCTTCAGAAGACTTACTAGAAAAATATCTTTACAGGAACAGAGAGAGTCTCTATCTCTGAAAGGAAACTGAGTAATCATTTGTTAGCTACAGAAATTTCACTGCTTTAGGAGACAAAGGCCACATTCTATCACATTGTGATTTTTCTGACCAATTTAATGTTTATGGAACTAAACACAGATTTAATAATTTTATCTTTCTTTCTTTCTTTCTTTTTTTTTTTTTTTTAATTTTACTTATTTGAGAGTGAGAGAGAAAGAGAAAGTACAGGGGCAGAGGGAGAAAGGAAAGTAGACCCACTGCTGACCAGGGAGCCCAAAATGGAGCTCAATCTCAGGACCCTGAGATCATGACTCAAGCTGAAGGTAGACACCCAACCAAATGAACAATCCAGACACCCCTAATCTAACAATTTTAATATAATAGTTTCATTGTACATGGGAGGAAAATCCACCAACTTGTCAAATCACTGCATTCTTAGTTATGTTAAAACCAAAATACTCATCAAGGTCATAGAGAAATGAATAGGACATATCTCCTAAGCATTTATTTTAGTTTATAAAGTTTGATTTTCAAAGCAAACGACATGTCTTATTTAAAGCTGTCTAAAAATATTTAACTATGTTCTGCAGTTTTCAGCAATGTTCTTTTAATGTGAAATTTAATTATGAAATGGTACTTTAATTCATTCACTTTCAATAGGCTGGTTCTGAAATACTTGCATTTCCAAAACTTTCATTGCCACAGTTATATATTTAGGATTAAAAACTAAAAGACTTGATTTTATCCTAGAAAACTCATTGCTTCTGAGTTGGTGCATCACAATATGGCACATTTTCTATAAGGAGCTCTCTCCTAGGGACCAATTCTGAAAGAAAACAAAAAGAATAATTGATATCATTAAAATTAAAATAAAATGAACATAATACTTGTTCCCCCCTAAAATTTCTAACAGTAAAATACTGAATTTTAAGGTAAATCTTCCAGAAATATTTCATTTCAGTTAACTTCAAAGGTGAATTCCTTGATTTTAAATGGAAACTGTTAACAGGATTCTCATTTCAGATTATATTAAAACATTTATGATCAACTTAACCCTTAATCATTTATTTATTAAATATAACTAATTACCTAAACAGAATTTGACTAATGTACATTATCACCTATCTGATGACAGATTGCTGATAATTAAAACAATCAACTTGAAAATTTGTTAAACTGCCTACTATATAAAAAGCAAGGCCATTTTCCTTACTTAAAGACTCTAAATAAATTTTACAGAATAGTGGTTCTCATGTGGGGGTGTTTTGGGTTGTCACACCAAATGATGAATGCTACTGGCATTTAGCAAGCAGGAGCCAGGAATGTATGGGAAATCTGGTGCAGTAAAAAACTATGCTGTTCAAAATGTCAACAGTGCCCCACTGAGAAACCCAGTCAAACAACAACAACAACAAATAATGAGTCTTTGGTAAGACATCCTGCTGGAGTTCAAGTGAGATGCAGCTCTTAATTAAGATAAGAAATTTTGTAAACATCATTGATTTTTCCTTTTTTTCTCCAGAAGAAATGAATTCAGGTATCATGATAACTTGGATATACTCTTCAAAAATAACATGGTCAAGAAAGACAAAGACAGATTGAGGAATTGTTCCTGACTGAGGAAGACTAAAAAACATGGTGACTAATATTTGTGTGATCCTCAACTGGTTCCTAGACCAGAGGGAATTTTTTTCTTCTGCTACAGAAGACAAGTTAGGACAAATGAAAACATCTAAATGGTAGAGTTGTATCAATGTTAATATTCTGGTTTTGATGATTATACTGTAGTTTTATAAGAGAATATCTTTGCAAATTTAGCAAACATATATGAAATTATTTTTAAGAAATACACTCTTTCTCCCAACCTAATCCTAGTGGGCTGTCATGATTTTAAAAATGACCATTTGAGGGTAGGAGGCATTATATTTACAATTTACTCTCAGAACATTCAGAAAAAAAATGAGGAATGGATAATAAAGCAAATGTGGTAAGTGTTAGCAATTGTGGAATCTGGGTAAAGGAAATTTCCATATCCTTCAACATATCTTACATCGTTTCTGTAAATTTGAATTGTTAAAAAATTTTTTTAAAAGGTAACATTAAAACCAATTCAAAAAGAGAAATAGGGGCACTTGGGTGGCTCAGTGGGTTAAAGCCTCTGCCTTCGGCTCAGGTCATGATCCCAGGATCCTGGGATCAAGCCCCACATCGGGCTCTCTGCTCTGTGGGGAGCCTGCTTCCCCCTCTCTGCCTGCCTCTCTGCCTACTTGTGATCTCTCTCTCTCTGTCAAATAAATAAAATCTTAAAAAAAAAAAGAAAGAAAAATAAATGATCTAAAAATAATGTTCTTATGAGCCAGATGATAAAGGTGGTTTACCAAAATGAAAATCAGCTAAGTAATTATTATTATTTTTAAAAAAGATTTTATTTATTTATTTGACAGACAGAGATCAAAAGTAGGCAGAGAGGCAGGCAGAGAGAGAGGGAAGCAGGCTCCCTGCTGAGCAGAGAACCCGATGCGGAACTCGATCCTAGGACCCTGGGATCATGACCTGAGCCGAAGGCAGAGGCTTTAACCCACTGAGCCACCCAGGTGCCCCTCTAGTCATTTTAATGTACAAGTAGCCACAGGCAAACATCCTGATAATTTTTAAGCATGAGGATTTCCATCCTTTGGTAATGGCCTCTATGTTCTGCCCATTCCCCAACCCTAAGATTAATGGATACTTTTTTTTTTTTTTAAGATTTAATTTATTAATTTGACAGAGACAGACACAGCAAGAGAGGGAACACAAGCAGGGGCGAGTGGGAGAGGGAGAAGCAGGCTTCCCGAAAAGCAGGGAGCCTGATGCGGGGCTCAATCCCAGAACCCTGGGATCATGATGACCTGAGCTGAAGGCAGCTGCTTAACGACTGAGCCACTTAACGACCAGGCGCCCCTTAATGGATACTTCTTAAAGTAGTGAAAAACTATAGGCCCCAGTGAGTAAGTGAACTGTATATCTCTGATCCTTGTCTGGAAAATGGGAATGGCTTGAGGCATTAATTTTATTTCATGTCAGAACTCAAAAGTGCCCTGCTTGTATTGGCTATAGGGTTAGTGGATAAGAGCAGTTCTCATTTTCAATCCTGCAAGACGCTAAATCTCAAGTATAAGACTTTCAATCAGGATGTAGACAGAAAAGTGCTCTTAGCAAAATAGTACCTCCTTCCATATTTGCTTTGCACCAACCAGCTTAATCTGCATTCATTCTCCTTTTCAGTATTTTGCTGAAAGCGGAGGAAATAACCAGAACACCTAACATTCTGTTATTTCTCTTATTGTTGTAGCTTTAGCTGGTACTTGGTCTGTGTCTCAGAAACACGATGAGGCACTGACTTTATGTTTCATCACTACATAACAAGGACCACCAGCCTAAAGACTGTAAAGGTCAGGTCCATAACAGTCCTATCTCCCTGTGTCCTTGCCTTCTATTCAACTAATTTCACATTTTTGGCTGTGTTAATTTTCAGTATCTCACTTCTGGTAACAACTTCTGTTGTTCTTAGTGAAAAGTAACAGAAGCTGATTCTGGCTAATTAGGCAGAGAAGTCATTTATTAAAAGGGTTATTAGTCTTTAACTCATTGCAATTACTGTGAGGGCTTAAGAATCAGGCAAGCTTAAGGCTAAGCTTTCAGCAACAATATACAAAGTCATACCACAAAATTGGCCTGATGGTGAAAACTACTGCTGCCTTTAAGAAATTGCCACCACTTCTACCACCACAGAACACAAGATGCTACATTTCAGATGTTGCTGGAAACTCAATTTTACTACATCTGCTCCTGCCACCACACCAATGCCACTTCTGAATCAGTAACTTGACTCTACAACCACGGATGCTACTCTTGCCTACAAAAGAGATTCTATACCAACTGTCTTTTCTCAAGTTCATTTCTGAATATGAGTGAATATACTTCACCTATGTCAAATTCTGTGCCTGACTAAAACTAACAAGTAAGGAAACGACAGATGTTAGAGAGGATGTGGAGAAATGGGAACCCTCCTACACTGTTGGTGGGAACGTAAGCTGGTACAGCCACCCTAGAAAATAGTATGGAGGTTCCTCAGAAAGTTGAAAATAGAGCTACCCTATGACCCAGAAATCGCGCTCATGGGTATTTACCCTAAAGATACAACTGTAGTGATCCGAAGAGGCATGTGCACCCGAATATTTATAGTAGCAATGTCCACAATAGCCAAACTATGGAAAGAACCTAGATGTCCATGTACAGATGAATGGATAAAGATGATGTGGGGCATATATACATATATATATATATATATATATGTGTGTGTGTGTGCATGCGCACGCGCGCACGCGCACACACACACACACACACCCACACCCACCCTGGAATACTATGCAGCCATCAAAAAATCCACACCAAAATCTTGCCATTTGCAACGACAGTGGATGGAACTAGAGGGCATATGCTAAGCGAAATAAGTCAATCAGAGAAAGACAATTATATGATCTCTCTGATATGAGGAATCTGAGAGGCAGGGCAGGGGCTTGTTGGGGTTAGGGTAGGGAAAAAAGTGAAGCAAGATGGGATTGGGAGGAGACAAACCATAAGAGACTCTTAATCTCAGGAAACAACCTGAAGGTTGCTGGGAAGTGGAGGAGGGAGGGATAGGGTGCCTCAGTTATGGACACTGGGGAGGGTATATGCTATGGTGAGTACTGTGAATTGTGTAAGACTGATGATTCACAGACCTGTATCCCTGAAGCGAATAATATATGTTAATAAAAAATAAAATAAGATAAACAAATTCTATGCCTAAGCTGTAAAGAAAACTGAAGAAGTGAATTTTCTATATTCTATGATGGGAATTCAGAATTCAATGAGATCGAAATCCCAAAAACAAAATGATCAATTCAAAGAGTGGTAATAACCAGAAAACCTGTCAAATGTTCACTACTCCATCCCTTCACCCAATTCACATTATTAGGTAACCTCTGGAATCAAAAAGTGCCCTAAAACTGAATTTTTCTAAATTAACTGCTAGCACTTTCATTAGGCCAAATATATCATGGGTATATTTACATGCTGTATAGTATTTTTCACTGCGATGTTGCTTTATTGATTGTAAAGTCCCCGACTTTGCTCTCTATATTAGATGTCAATGTGTCGTAACAGCATAAGTTTATTAAAGTTGTCAGATCTTGAAAAAGAACTATACTGAGATCATGATTTATTTCCTATACTTTAGGCTCCTGAAAAACCTTATCTATTATAGTCATATGAAATGTATCACTTAAAAAGTAATTTCTTAAAGTAAAAAGGCTTTATTTAATTCACTCTGTCTCAAATAAAAATGTAGGTCAAGATTAAAAATAAATAAATAAATAAAATAGAAGAGGAAGCAGTATTTCCAAACTCATTTCATGAGGCCAGCCTTACTCTGATACCAAAACCAGACAAGGATACTATAAGGAATGAAAACTAGAGACCAATATCCCTGATGAACATAGATGTGAAAATCCTCAACAAAATATTAGCAAACCAAATTCAACAATATATGAAAAGGATCTTAAACCAAGATCAAGTGGGATTTATACCAGGAATGCAAATCAACATCTGCAAATCAATGTGATATACCACATTAACAAAATGAAGGAGTAAAAAAAAAAAAAATCATAGAATCAACTCAAAAGACACAGAAAAGGGGCGACTGGGTGGCTCAGTGGGTTAAAGCCTCTGCCTTCGGCTCAGGTCATGATCCCAGGGTCCTGGGATCGAGCCCCACATCAGGCTCTCTGCTCGGCGGGGAGCCTGCTTCCTCTCTGCCTGCCTGTCTGCCTACTTGTGATCTCTGTCAAATAAATAAATAAAACCTTTAAAGAAAATACTGCATTATATATCTGAAAGATGTTAAGAGAGTAAAGCTTAGCGGAGCCCTCCTGGCTCAGTCGGTAGGGCATATGACTCCTCATCTCAGGGCTGTGAGTTCAAGCCCCACATTAGGTGTAGAGATTACTTAAAGAAATAAAAATAATTTTTAAAAATCTTTTTTTAAAAAAGATTTTATTTACTTGACAGAGAGATCACAAGGAGACAGAGAGGCAGGCAGAGAGAGAGGGGGAAGCAGGCTCCCCACCAAGCAGAGAGCCTGATGCAGGGCTTGATCCCAGGAACCTGAGATCATAACCTGAGCTGAAGGCTGAGGCTCAACCCACTGAGCTATCCAGGCATGCCCCCCACCCCTTTTTTTGTTGTTTTTAAAGATTTTATTTATTTGACAGAGAGATCACAAGTGGATAGAGAGGCAGGCAGAGAGAGAGGGATAATTTTTAAAAATCTTAAAAAAAACCAGTAAATCTTAAAATACTCATCATAAAGAAAAAAATGTGTAACTATGTATGGTTGTTGAAGTTAACTAAAAACTTGTAATAATTTCACCATATATAGATACATAAAATCATTATGTTACATACCTAGAACTAAGACAATGTTTTATGTTATATTTCAATTAAAAAAATCTATCAGTGGCATGTTTATAAGAGTTTGGTAATCAGAGTGTTGTTTAGGATATAAATAAATTATAGGGCATTAAAATATTTAGAATATTTAGCTCCACAGTTCTAGAAAGATCTCTAAACATATTAAGCACATAGATATATATAAACTCAAATTAAGGAACTTGAAAAAAAACTTTTTTTTCTAAGAACCTGTCCCGACCCACCAAGTGTTGGATTTGGAACTCTGCCTATGTGCCTCAACAGCACATCTGCCTCTCTTATCATGGCATCCAAATGATTGTAATACTTAACTGTTTATCACAGCACTCTAAGTTCCATTAGGACAGGAACTGTCTTGCTAATTTTTTATTTTCAGTGCCTAACACAGTACGTATTCAATAAATGTTTGTTGGATCACATGAACTTGCCTCAGAATAAAAAAACATTAGATAGTTTTAGGCAAAGACAAATATTAAAACAACAAAGAATAGAAGTTTAAAAATGTACCTGAAATAAAGAATAGTTTCCTGGAATTTTTTTTTTTTTTTTAGATTTTTATTTATTTATTTGACAGACAGAGATCACAAGTAGGCAGAGAGGCAGGCAGAGAGAGTGGGGGAAGCAGGCTCCCCGCTGAGCAGAGAGCCGGACCCCGGGCTCAATCCCATGACCCTGAGATCATGACCTGAGCTGAAGGCAGAGGCTTAACCCACTGAGCCACCCAGGCACCCCTGGAACTTTTAGAAATGAGGTATGATTAATATATAACCACGTGAAGCCCTGAGTTTTCTTGTTCACAATTTGTTCATCATACATCTTCTTATTCATAGTTTTTTCTTTTTCACGAATTTGGTAACTGTCTATAAAATGTATGTTTGAAAAAGGCCAACAATGAAACCAGCTGCCAATGTTCATATGAGAAAGAGGGCTGTGACAAATGTCAATAGCCAATGAACAAGTACAGAACAAGGGGATAATTCCAGTATTTATCTAATCATAGTTATTCTTTTTCTATATAATATCTAGCAAAGCTAGGTTAGACCAATAATGAAAATGGTATGAATCAAAGATTATGATTAATCCAAACTCATGTATCAGAGATACCAAAAAACAAATAAACTAGATGCACAGAAAAAAGTAGGGAATACATGGAAATAAAAAGTTTCCCTAATATTTTTTTTTCCTTGTCCTGCCCCAGTTTCCCCAATATTTGAAAAGATTGTAAAAATAATGAATTTGGAAGGGGGTAGGGAGAGGGTGGTTGGGTTATGGACACTGGGGAGGGTATGTGCTATGGTGAGTGCTATGAAGTGTGTACCTGATGATTCACAGACCTGTACCCCTGGGGCTAATAATCATTATATGTTAATAAAAAATAAAAAAATTGGGGCGCCTGGGTGGCTCAGTGGGTTAAGCCGCTGCCTTCGGCTCAGGTCATGATCCCAGGTCCTGGGTTCAAGCCCCACATCGGGCTTTCTGCTCAGCAGGGAGCCTGCTTCCTCCTCTCTCTCTGCCTGCTTCTCTGCCTACTTGTGATTTCTCTCTGTCAAATAAATAAATAAAATCTTAAAAAAAAATTAAAAAAAGACAAATAGGAAAAAATAATGAATCAACAAAACTAAAAACCTATGGAATGGGAGAAAATATTTGCAAATGACATACCCAATAAAGGGTTAGTATCCAAATATATACAAAGAACTAATACAACTCAACACCAAAACCCCCAAAAATCTAATTAAAAATGGGCAGAAGATATGAATAGACATTTCTCCAAAGAAGATACACAGATGTCTAACAGAAACATGAAAAAATGCTCAACATCACCCATAATCAGGAAAATCAAATGAAAACCACAATGAGCTATCACCTCACACTTGCCTGAAGGGCTAAAATCAAAGACAGGAAACAGCAAGTGTTGGTGAGGATGTGGAGAAATAGGAACCTTTACGTACTGTTTGTGGGAATACAAACTGATGCAGTCTCTGAGGAAAACAGTACGGAGGTTCCTCAAAAAATTAAAAAATACAACTACTCTATAAGCCAGCAATTCCACTATTGGGTATTTACCCAAAGAATAAGAAAACACTAATTTGAAAAGATATATGCACCTCTATGTTTACTGCAGCATTATTTACAATAGTCAAATTATGGAAGGAGCCCAAGTATCCACTGATAGATAAATGGATAAAGAAGACGTGGTTTTATATGTATAAGATGGAATATTATTCAGCAATAAAAAAGAATGTACTCTTGCAATTTCCAACAATATGGACGGATCTAGAGAGCATAATGTTAAGTGAAATAAGTTAGAGAAAGAAATAGCACATACTTTCATTCATCTGTGGAATATAAGAAACAAAACAAGTGAACAAAGAAAAAAAGAGACAAACCAAAAAACAAACTCTTGACTCTAGAGAATAAGTTGACAGTTATCAGAGGGGAGGTGGGCCGGGGGAAGGGTAAAATAGGTGAAGGAGATTAAAAATACACTTATCATGATGAGCACTGAGTAATTTATAGAATTGCTAAATCACTATATTGTATGCCTGAAACTAATACAACACTATTTTTTAAAGATTTTATTTATTTATTTGATAGAGACACAGTGAGAGAGAGAACACAAGCAGGGGGAGTGGAAGAGGGAGAAGCAGGCTTCCTGCCAAGCACGGAGCCCAATGCAGCACTTTATCCTAGGACCCTGTGATCATAACCTGAGCTGAAGGCAGACGTTTAATGACTGAGCCACCCAGGTACCCCATAACATTGTATATTAACTATAATGGAATTGAGATTTAAAAATTTAAAAAAATAAAATGCCGACATTTTACGAAGTTTCAAAAAATGAGTTTTTTTCAAATGATGAAATTATTAGGTCTGTAATAAAGAAGCTTGTAATTCTCTGCAAGGAGAGAGATGTGATTTTTTTTTTTTTTAAAGGAAAAAATGAGAGGGGTGCCTGGTTGGCTCAGTCAGTAGAGCATCTGACTCTTGATTTCAGGGTTGTGAGTTCAGGCATGGTGCTTACTTAAAAAAAAAAAATAAAAAGGAAACAATGAGAAGTTATTCAGTATAAAGAGTTCTTGGTAGGTGTTCATATTTTATTTCTACTCTAGTTATTTGAAAGAGAAGGAAAAAGAAACATGGATTTAGAATTCATGTATCTGCTTCTGAACTTGATTATTTAATTTTATTATTTTCAGTTTCTATTATTTTTCATGTTGGGACATTATCTGATATTTTTTAGAAACACACTATCACAACTCTTGCTTTTTAGCCAAGTAGCAAAATTTTAATTCATTTCTGTATACCAGTACAAACACTACTAAAATTTATGGAGAGATTTGCTTAAAGTAATTGTAAAACAGAGATTGAAAAATCAGATTTGTTGGGGCGCCTGGGTGGCTCAGTGGGTTAAAGCCTCTGCCTTCGGCTCAGGTCATGATTCCCAGGGTCCTGGGATGGAGGCCCACATTGGGCTCGCTGCTCATCAGGGATCCTGATTCCCTCGTCTCTCTCTCTGCCTGCCTCTCTGCCTACTTGTGATCTCTGTCTGTCAAATAAATAAATAAAATCTTAAAAAAAAAAACAAAATCAGATTTGATGTATCTTGGATCCACAGGAATAAATTAAGAAAAAGAGACCCATATTTCTCTTTTTTTTTTTTTTTAAAGATTTTATTTATTTATTTATTTGTCAGAGAGAGAGAGGGAGAGAGAGCGAGCACAGGCAGACAGAATGGCAGGCAGAGGCAGAGGGAGAAGCAGGCTCCCCACCGAGCAAGGAGCCCGATGTGGGACTCGATCCCAGGACGCTGGGATCATGACCCGAGCCGAAGGCAGCTGCTTAACCAACTGAGCCACCCAGGCGTCCCCCATATTTCTCTTAATAGAAAGAATGGGGCCATTATTAAGGTAATACAGCATTCTATACTAATTACCATGAATGAGTGAAAATTTCCAATCTTGTGGGAGAATTAAATTACACAGAAAACCAACAGATAAAAAGAAATTTAAAGCAATACCGCTGCATCTAAAACCAGGCATCTGAAATATGGATATCAAATTTAGCTGAAATAACCTAAATTTTTGTTCATATAAATAAAAATACATTTTTTAAATGATAAAAATAACATTAAGCTGTGACTACCTGTATAAAATGCTGCTATACTATACAAAAGCTCTAAAGATTGTTATTAAGATTAAAGATGATAACTAAAATTTGCAATTTAGATTAACTATGTTTACTGCTCTTATAAATACAACTCAGAGCTAATATTGCCTTTTTAAAAAAAATGTTTTATTTATTTACTTGACAGAGAGAGGGATCATAAGTAGGCAGAGAGACAGGCAGAGAGATGGGGAAGCAGGCTCCCTGCTGAGCAGAGAGCCTGATGCAGGGCTCGATCCCAGGACCCTGGGATCATGACCTGAGCTGAAGGCAGAGGCTTAACCCATTGAGCCATCCAGGCGCCCCTAGATCTAGTAATTTCTGATAAATTCTCATGAACTAAAAATAACTTTAAAGCTCTATAGGACTTATACTACTAAATATCAAGATTTACTATAAGGCTGTAATAATTAAGACATTATGGGATATGATGCATGGATAGAGAAACTAATTATACAGATTATAAAGTTCAGAAACAGATATATGCACATATAGTTATCTGATTTTAGAACAAAGGTGATCCTGCAATGCAGTGGGGAAAAAAAGGGTCTTCTTAATAAATGATGCTGGATTAACTGGACATTCACATGTAAAAAAATAATTTTTGACAAAGAGCTTATGATTTCACTTTTGTGTGGAACCAAACAACAACAACAATGAATAAAAAAGCAGAAAGAGACCTATAAATACAAAGAACAAACTGGTGGTTGCCAGAGGTGACAGTGGTTGAGGGAATGGGCAAAGGTAAAGGGGAGTGGGAGGCACAGGCTTCCAGTTATGGAATAAATAAGTCACAGGGTAAAAGGTATGGAGTAGGGAATAATGTCAATGGTAGTGTAACAGTGCTGTGTAGTGACAAATGGTAGCTACACCTGGGATTAGCATAGTACCTACGGTATTGTTGTATCACTATGTTGTGTACCAGAAACTAACATAACACTGTGTCAACTATACTTCAATTAAAAAAAAGGGGCGCCTGGGTGGCTCAGGCAGTTAAGCGTCTGCCTTGGGCTCGGGTCATGATTTTAGGGTTCTGGGATTGAGTCCCGCATCAGGCTCCCTGCAGAGTAGGGAGCCTGCTTCTCCCTCTCCCTCTGCCTGCCATTACCCCTGCTTGTGCACCCCCCCACCCGGGCCTTTGTCAAATAAATAAAGAAAATTAAAAAAAAAAAAATCTTCACTCCTATCTCACACCATAAACAAAAATCAACTCTAGTTGATATAAACAACCAAATGGAAAAGATCAAACAATAAAGCTTTGGGAAGAAAGTCCAAGAGAATTTCTTTATGACCTGGCTTGAGATAGACAAAGGTTTCTTACAGGACTCTAAAGTACCAATTATAAATGAAAAAACAGACAAACTGGATCACATTAGAATTAAGAACTTCTTATCAAAAAACATTACCAAAACAAAAAGCAAGCCATTAAGTAGAAGATTCCTATAAGACATATGTAAGGAAGAATACATATTCAGAACATACAAAGAATTTCTTCAAATCAATAATAAAAAGGCAGATAACCCTTTGGAAAAACAGGAAGAAGACTTGAATAATTTGACAGTTCATAAAGGAGAATAACCAAATGGCCATTTAACAACTGAAAAGGTGTTAATACCTCATTAGTTACCAAAGAATCTAAGTTAAAATCACAATGCAATACCATTACACAATTACCAGAAAAGCAAAAATTAAAGATGTAGAGTACTAAGTGCTGATGAGGTCAAGCTACTGGAGCCAGACCCCACTGCTGGATATGTAAATTAGTCTAACCACTTTGGAAAACCAGTTAGCAGTAGCATATATTAATATTTCTTCATAAATACAGTGGAGTACTATAAATGTCTTTTCTCTTATGATTTTAATAACATTCTCTTGGGGCGCCTGGGTGGCTCAGTGGGTTAAGCCGCTGTCTTCGGCTCAGGTCATGATCTCAGAGTCCTGGGATAGAGCCCTGCATCGGGCTCTCTGCTCAGCAGGGAGCCTGCTTCCTCCTCTCTCTCTGCCTGCCTCTCTGCCTGCTTGTGATCTCTCTGTCAAATAAATAAATAAAATCTTAAAAAAAAAACACAAAAAAAACAAAAAAAAACACAAAACATTCTCTTTTCTCCAGCTTATTTTAAGATTATAGTTTATAATACATATAACATACAAAATATGTATTAATGTACTGCTTATGTTATCAGTAAGGCTTCTCATTAAAGGTAGCTATCAGTAGTTAAGATTTTTGGGTAGTCAAAAGTTATACATGAATTTTTTTTTTTTTTTTTTTTTAAGAGAGAGAGAGTCTTCAAGCAGTGGGGAGGGGCAGGAGAGGGAGACAGAGAATCTTAAGCAGGCTCCACGCCCAGAGATCATGGCTTGAGCCGAAATCAGTAGCTGGATGCTTAACCAGTTGAGCTAGCCAGGCACCCTTACACATGAATTTTCTAACATGCAGGAGGTAAGCAACGCTAGCCCCTCTCCTGTTCAAGGGTCAATTGTGTATATATATGTTTTATATATATGTACATACATATGTACATGTATGTGTAAATATATGTGTACATTTCATTTTTCACATATGTATAAATTTTAAACTAAAAGGCACATCCTATAATGTTCAAAGAATCAATATTCATTATAGTCCAGAACTAGGAGCAACCCAAATGAACAGGAAGGATAAACTGTGGTATATACAAACAATAGTCATAGAAATGTTGGTATACACAATAATATAGATGAATCTCACAAATACAATGCTGAAAGAAACTGGACAAAACAGTAATCCTATATGATTCCATTTATATGAAGTTTGAACATTTTATTATATTAAGCTTAAAATCTATAGTATTAGTAGTATAGTGGTTCGCTTGTTGGAAGAGGGTATCTGGAAAAGACATGAGGACATGATGGATTTTGGAGATACTGGTAATATTAAATAGCTTACTATAGATGTTGGTTACATGGATATTTCACCTTGTGAAAACTCACTGGCTGTATAGTTATAAATTGTGCACTTTTCTGTTTGTATAATTTGGTAGCTCACTTTAAAAAAAAAAGAAGCCTTTCAAAAATTCGAATACCATCTTTTTTGTTGTTCTTGTTGTTGTCCCCAAAGATACATTTAGGCAATGCAAACAAAATATAATGTGAAATGAAAACTCTGCTGAAGCCCTACAAGGAGTCTGGAGGTATAATGGAGGATCCTCAGCTATATCTCCATTTCTTATAACCATTTTAAAAATAACTCTATTCATAGAATAAAAGGTAAAGAACTAGACAATTTAAGTAGGTGATAAATGATAACACGAAAGAACCCCAAATAAATATGATGAAAAGCTAGTCATACTGTCTTTCTAACTAGTCTGTAATGTAACCAGTGGTTAAGATTAAAAAGAAAACAAAAATTTAAAAAAGAAAAAAAAAATACAGTACAGCAAAGTTTTATAACCTGCCATTTAAAATGGTAGCCTTACAAATGTATACAAGATACACACTGGCAAAATCAAGCTGTTTTACTAATCAACATTAAAAGTGTTGCAATTGCTCAGTATTTTAAAATACAATGAAGTCAGAAAATTTTTTTTTTTAAATTTTACTTACTCAGTGTATTGTGGTCTGTGTGAATAGCTTGTATAACAGATGTTCTGAGCAACAATTCAACATCGGAACCCATTTTTATTAGCTGTTAAGAAAACCAAACAGAATAAATCCTTTGGGTATTTTTTCAGTGGTCCTTATGAATGTACTGTTTTTTGAAAACTGTAAGTTTATAGTTATTTCTTTTTGGGTTATACTGCCTTTAACTTTTTGTAACCATTCCAAGCATACAGAAAACTCAGACATGTGTGTACTTTTAACTTTTATCCATCTGTTCCATATTTTGTTCCAAAAGAGATTCAGAATATTTTTTGTTGGAATATATATTTTATATGTTTAAAATGTTGTTTTCTTTGGGAGAGGGTTGAATCTTTCTTTTATAGAGTTGGATGTTCTAAACACTAGAAATAATACTGAACTAGAAGTTGGAATAGCTCTATCATTAAATATAAGGCCTTGGGTTAAAAACCTACTCTCTTTAAGTTTCAGAATTTATCATATGCAAAATAAAGTGGACTAGAACAAAGATTCTCAAAGCTGTGGACTCCTGAAGGACCTTGAGATCCTTTTAGATACCATGAAGTCAAAATGATTTTCATAATACTAAAGCTTTCTGCACAGAGTTGTGAGAAGTAAAGCTTTCTCTATGGAATACTCTTTTATATGAATGAACAGTAGACAAACTATGATCATTCATACTTGGGTATTTGGCAAACATTTTCTTGAAAATGAACAAGTTGACTCTGTTACTTCAAGAAAACAACTAACTGTATTTGCTGACAATGGTGAAACTCACGTTTTCAAGAAAAAAATAGAATTCTAGGAAAACTGTATCTGCCATCATAAGCTTGACAGTTTTTCAATGCTTATGGATTTTTCTGATTAGATATTAATATTAATAAATACAATTTTAAAATATTACATACTGAATTACATTAACATTTAGAAGATAGGCATTACTTGGTGAACTTCTATTTCCCAAATCAACAGTGCAAGATGTTACAAAATCATGCATGTAAAAGATCCATTCAAAGAGAAAGGCAGATTAAACCTATTGGTCTACTAAATGAAGGCTTAAGGGCCTGCAGGAGAATAATATCCTAGAAATAAGCAAGCATAAACGCCCTGAGACAGGAAAGTTCTTGGTAAATGCAAATGCCCTCAATGCACTCAGAATGTAAGAATTAAGGACGGAGGGACCTGAGTGGGAAGTCGACAGATGTCAGATTATACAGTCTTATAGTTCACGGTAAAGACTTTAGATTTTGCTTTGGGATGAGAAGCTATGGGGTTTGTGAATACAGGAGTGATGGGATATATCTTTTTATTTAAAAGTTTCAATCTGGGGTGCCAGTGGGTTAAAGCCTCTACCTTTGACTCAGGTCATGATCCCAGGGTCCTGGGATAGAGCCCCACATCGAGTTCCCTGTTCAGTGGGGAGGCTGCTTCCTCCTCTCTCTCTCTGCCTGCCTCTCTGCTACTTGTGATCTCTGTCAAATAAATAAAATCTTGAAAAAAAAAATAAAAAAAATGAAAGGCTCAATCTGCCTTTAAAGGTATTGAGAATAGACTGTAGGGAGGTTAGGGAGGAAGCAGTGAGACCCACTAGGAGGCTGTTGTAACAATCAAGTGAAAGATGATGGTGGCTTGAAGTAGGAGGTAATGATGGGGAGGATGAGCAGTGGTTGAATTCCAGATATATTCTGAAGTCAAAAAAATTGGTTGACAGGTTGGATATAAGTGTGAGAAAAAGACAGCAATTAAGAAAGGGAGCACCAAGTTTTTTGGTCTGAGCAATAAAAGATGGGAGCTGCCATTAATAGACATAGAGAAGGCGTGGAAGAGCAAAGTCTCAACTCCTAACAGATCTGAGAAGGGATTTAGCAGGAGAAAGAAAGAATAAAAATGGGTCCCCTCATCCACTGGAAGTACTTAAACCTTAGACTCATAGGTCTAAGGCAGGAAACAAGCCTTGATGAGTAATAAGGGATAAGGGGAAATCAGAAAGGATGAGCAGGAGGTGGTCTGTATGAATCCTGGAGGCCCCCCCCTCGCCCCAACCAAAAAATCTATCTATCTCCTTACTTACCTATCTACCTCTTTCCACCCACTGGTCTAACAGATAACAGAGTTCCACAATGCAACTAACCTTTAAGGAAGTTTACTATTTGTTGAGGTGTACTATAAAAGAATATTCACAATTTTTTTTTAAAGATTTTATTTATTTATTTGACAGACAGAGATCACAAGTAGGCAGAGAGGCAGGCAGAGAGAGGAGGAAGCAGGCTCCCTGCCGAGCAGAGAGCCCAATGTGGGCTCGATCCCAGAACTCTGGGATCATGACCCGAGCCGAAGGTAGAGGCTAAACCACTGAGCCACCCAGGCGCCCCATATTCACAACTTATTTGAAAAGACTATTATATACTCCTACTCTTTTCCAACTACTTATCTGTGCGAGGCTGAATTTTCGTCATATATTTTAACCTAAAATACACTGCACCAGATTGAATGAGGAAGCAGATAGGAGAATTGAACTGCTTTCTATTAAGCCAGACTTTAAAGAGATTTGCAAAATGGTAAAAGAGTGCTCACTCTTCTTACTAAATGTCCTGAAAATAGTTATTTTCCATAAACAGTGTATTTGTTACCATGTAATGAGCTTATTATTTTTAGACAAAAAATACATATTTCAAAAATCTCTTAATTTCAATTCCTACTAAGGAAAATATTTAAAGTCACACCACATGAAATGCACTTTCTGGGGTCCTCAACTTTTAAGAAGCCAAACGGTCTTGAGACTAAACAGTTTGAGAATTGCTGGTATAAAAGATACCTGGGGTGCCTGGGTGGCTCAGTGGGTTAAAGCCTCTGCCTTCAGCTTGGGTCATGGGATCGAGCCCTGCATCGGGCTCTCTGCTCAGCAGGGAGCCTGCTTCCCCTTCTCTCTCTACCTGTCTCTCTGCCTACTTGTGATCTCTGTCTGTCAAATAAATAAAAAAAATCTTGAAGGAGAAAAAAAAAAGATGCCTAAGATTCTTTTTGGTGCCAAGACTTCATGAACCTTACAATACCTAACAACAGAATTAACTAAAAACTACTAAATATTTAATCTATGCAGAATTATACAAAATATACATTTGCATATAACAAATGTCATTTCTAGACTGCTTTATGTTAAATTAGTGCTTTACAAGTAAAAGGAATTTAGAAGATTGTAGTTCATTTCCCAGTTGATATAAAGACATGCCAATTTAAAAAATTTTATGATTTCTAGATTTAAAAATAATTACCATATTGTTATTAATCAGCCTACTGAACAGCAAATAATGCAAACTTTTGTATACATCTTGTAACTTCTCTTCAAGTTATGACTTGATTATGATGTCATCTTAACTTCTGCCATGAATAAAAACTACATGGTCCCTATTTGCCCTACCAGATTGTTAAATGAAATCTTTTCCTTTCTTCTTTATATCAGAGGAATAAAAACATTTAGGCTATCTCATTTTAACTCATTAACTTGATTATTACAGATATTTACTATTCTAAAAACAGCATTTTTCTCTACTAAAAATAAATGTATTTTTAAAAAATATTTTATTTATTTTTTTGACAGAGAGATCACAAGTAGGCAGAGCAGCAAGCAGAGCGAGAGGGGGAAGCAGGCTCTCCATTGAGCAGGGAGCTTGATGTGGGGCTTGATCCCAGGACTCTGAGATCATGACCTGAGCCGGAAGCAGAGGCTTACCCACTGAGTACCCAGGCGCTCCAAAATAAATGTATTTTTATAAAAAAAATTTATCATGTAGAAATTTTATTAAACATTGAAGATTTTCTCTAATTTGTAGCTTTCTCCTTATCAAACCAATTCTTGGAATTATAACTGCCCCTGCAAATAATTTTCCATTTTTTGTTTTCCTCCTAAGGGTCCTTTCTCTACATTCATATGAAGTTAGATACAGAAACACTTAGGAGGCTCAAAATAGAGACAATATGTATGTATATGCAGTATGATTTTATACAAAAAAGGAATTGTGCATTTTTTTAAATGAACATGTACTGGGAGGTATTAAGAAGCTCACAGATCAGTGTCAGTAGACTGACTGCCTTCAACCAGAGCAAGTGACCAAAAGGCGAAGCAAGAATAGTTCACAAATTGTGGCTGATTAACTTTCACTGCTGAGTTAGGAATTAAAAAAAAAAAGCTAGTCTACTTGAGCCAAATGAACAGAAATTCCTTCTGTAGTTCTAATACTCATTCTCCTTAGGTTTACTCATTTGCCTTACGTAAAGATAGAATTTCTGTGGATTTCTGGGTTGGTTCAACTGTTCTTGCTTTGACCATAGCTACATCCATGTTCTATACACCGGCAACTTGCTGTCTTAGAGGTGTAGAGGATGACCTTGAAGAGGTGAGCCATACCAAACAAGTGAAGGTTACCTATAATTGTGATGTCTTCAACTATCAAGTAATAATTTTTATTTCATATACCCCCTCTATTTTCATCATTCTCTAAGAAAATGTATAAGGTCTTTATCATAATTGAAAGACTCAATTACTATACCTCTTCTATTTTCTTGGGAGAAGTTTCACTTTTATTACTTTTGAATTCTTCATTTATCTTTATTCTGGCTGCTATAGAAAGAAAAAAAAATATATATAAATATTTCTCTTCTAATTTATAATTCCTGCCCCAAGAATTTATATGTTATTCATTATGAATGACTACTTCTCTAGTAGTCAAAATAGTTTTGCCTCATGTGAAACTAATTATAAAAATAAGACTTTTTTTTTTTTAAACTGTCCTGGAAACCTTTTGACAGGCTGGTAAATTTTTAATTAAACCTAATACACTCTAATATATTAATACTTTCATTTATTGCTCTATATCTCCAATTCATTTGCATATCTCTAGCTATCAGATTCTAGTGAATCCCATTTAACATTTTTTTTCTATGAATCTGAAAATTTAAAATGCTTTAAGATGGCAAAACTCAATACATACAAACATGTTAAACCACACACACACACACACACACACACACTAAAGACAAAGGACCAAATATACATAAAAATGGTTTGGCTGGCACTTTGTCATCATTATAACATAATTTTAGTCTAATCTGACAACTGCCTTATTTTTTTGAGCATGTAAAGGAACAACCCATGTAAAGTGCTTAGTAACTACACAATGTTAGCTGTTCTAATGTCACTTAATAACACTTAAAGTCTGTTGATGGAGAACAGCCAGAAAACCCTCCTTCTATGCTTTATATATTTCAATATAAGGTGCTGAAGATTTGGGATTTAGAGCCAAACTGCTTAGGCTAAATCCCAGCTCTACCTCTCACTAGTACGATATGGGTCAAATCCTTTCACATTTTGTCAGTTTTCTCACTGGAAAAAATAAATTGTAACAGTAACCACCCCACAGGGATATATGAAGAATTATATGAATTTGGTAAAGCATATACAATATGAAGTATGTACTTTAATATTCAAGAAATTATTCTTGGTAAATTATAAAAACTTGAATTCCTAGGGACAGTGGGGATACTACCTAGGTGCCCTCTTAAAGAGTTTTAGTGATATATGAAAACAGATATTGCACATGACCAATACCTAACCTAAGCTTCAGAACTCTGACTTCTAGATACAATTAAAGCCACTTAAAACAGTGAAACACTAAATTTGTAAAACATTTGGGACAGATTCTCTTTCACAGCTGGTATCACTTCTAGAATGGCACAAGGAATTAAAAATATGGAAGTATCTGTTCCTAGGGAGTGTGAAAATGTGATTATATAATAGAAATAAGTTTAATGGCTTGACAAGCAATGGAGTGTGCTGAATTTTTAATCTTTTCTGGTTCTTTATAAACACTAGATATTAAAAATATTTAAGTAGATACTCCTCAAAGTAGTGTAATATAAACTAATGTTCATAAAACATAACAACATTAGGGGAGAGATACAAAGATCACTCTCCAGGCTGGGTATTGACTATATCAGTTCTCTTGGATATGTGAAGAACTGATTTACTCCAAAGTGGTGAAAATAAACCTACCTTCTAATGCTCTGGTATCATTTTTAAAAACCCGTTGTCTGGTCCTGTGTAATGTTTTAAAGAGCTGTAAAACCTGTAAAAAAAAAAAAAAAAATTAGAATTTAGACCTCAAAAAAAAAATGTACATTTTATATAATTAAAAGGATTACAAAGTATTTTACCATTTGTTACTTTGATTATTTTTCAAAATAGCTGGTGAAAACCAGGGTTTGCCAAAATAACTTTCCCTTCTTAATTTATCTTTAAATTAAAAAATAATTACATTTACAAAAATACCAAGTTCTTTTTTTTTTTTTTGAAGTTTTTATTTATTTATTTGATAGAGATCACAAGTAGGCAGAGAGGCAGACAGAGAGAGAGAGGGAAGCAGGCTCCCTGCCAAGCATAGAGCCTGATGTGGGGCTCAATCCCAGGACCCTGAGATCATGACCCAAGCTGAAGGCAGAGGCCCAATCCACTGAGCCACCCAGGTGCCCTAAAAATACCAAGTTCTTTGGGAAAAAACCAAGTATGGTTAAAAAGTTAATAATCCCCCTGCCAAAACCAGTCTGCTAGAGTAACTTTATTAGTCTGGTATGTATTTGTTCTCACTTTTCTTACCATATTGAGACCTTCAACTGCTTTTAAAGTTTTATACACGTTTATACAAACTCATGGACTTACTACATCTTAAGAGAGCCCAGAAGGAAGATGTTTCAGATAATTTAGGAAAGTATAATTGTGATTTCCCAAAGAGAAGTGGAACGCTGAGACTTATGAATATTCTAAGACTATGTTAAAAAAACAGAGAGAAGAGCCTGACATTTTGGTAGAAGACAGATTGTGTAGAGGCCTTAGTGTGAGGCCAAGCCTACCTCACACTTCTCAAGTTTAAAAACGTACTCAGTATTGATCACCCAATATTGTTTTTTCTCCTGTCTTTTCAATTTCAGAAACAGAAGACACTGAGTTTCTCAAGCTGGAAATCTCTAGGCAATTCTTTTAATCTATATTATTCTTCATGTGAAAGTTTTAGGAATGTCTCTCTAATGTTTTGATATTCTCCATTCCTGAAAATTATTTAAATTCAGACCCTCCCATCTCTTGCTTAGACTACTTAGACACTCTGCCACTATTCCCTCCAATTCATTCACTAGATAAAATATCTAATATTTATTTACTAAGTATACTCTGTGTGCTAAGCATTGTTTTGGGTATTTACATATATTAGAAAACCTATAACATCAAAGGCAGACACCAAAGCAGAAACAGGAAACATGAAGCAAAAACCATAAAAATACAACAAAACAAAAACCAACAACCACAATGAACTTCTTCAGAAACTTAAGTGACTGCAAAGATGGAATAACAACAAAAAGAAGTCACAGTAAATTAAAAAAGGAACATTCAGAAAACGCCGAAGGTGCTCAGGTAACAAATGAGTGATAGCAAATATTAAGGGTAGAAAAACAGCCGAGAAGTAAAATAAAAACTCAGAAATTGAGGAGAGAAAACACAATTAAGGGAGTACTCTAAGTGAACCAACGATTACATTAACAGGATTTCCAGGGGTGCCTGGGTGGCTCAGTGGGTTAAAGCCTCTGCCTTCGGCTCGGGTCATGATCTCAGGGTTCTGGGATTGAGCCCCCGCATCAGGCTCTCTCCTCAGCAGGGAGCCTCCTTCCTCCTCTCTCTCTGCCTGCCTCTCTGCCTACTTGTGGTCTCTGTCTGTCAAATAAATAAATATAATCTTTAAAAAACAAAATCAAAAACAAAAAACCCAGGATTTCCAACAAGAAAGAACAGAGGGGCACCTGGGTCCCTTAGTTGGTTAAGTGTCTGACTATTAATTTTGGCTCAGGTCATGATCTCAGGGCCCTGGGACGGAGCCCTGCATCAGCCTCTGCACTTGGTGTGGAGCCTGCTTAAGATTCTCTCTCAACCTCTCTTCATCGCTCTCTCTCAAACAAATAAATCTTTAAAAAAAGGGCAGAGAAAACAGACAAATTAAAAAGGGGAAAAATTAAGAAAATGTCACCAAGTAAGGTTAATCAGTTACTTGATTGAAAAAGCTCCAAGTGCCCAACACAAAACCCATACCATAGTACATCATGATATAGGTTCAGAACAATGCTAATAAAAAAAATTTCAAAGATAAACAGTTCACATAAAAAGGATAGAAAATCAGAATGACACCTGACTTCTAAACAGTATTACTGTGAGAAGACAATGGTGTAAGATTTTCAAGTTAAAAAAAAAAATGTCCAGAGCAATTCTCTCCGGTCCCCTCCCTTTTTAGGAGCTTTGTACTATCACTTTACTATCACTTAATGAACTTTGCTGCCCACCGAAAAAAATAAAAAATAAAAGTCCAGCTTAGAATACCATACATAGGGGCACCTGGGTGGCTCAGTGAGTTAAAGCCTCTGCTTCGGCTCAGGTCGTGATACTGGGGTCCTGGGATTTGAGCCCTGCATGCTCTCTGCTCAATGGGGAGCCTGCTTCCTCCTCTCTCTCTCTGCCTGCCTCTCTGTCTACCTGTGATCTCTGTCAAATAAATAAATAAAATCTTAAAAAAAAAACAAAAAAGAATACCATACATAGCCAGATTATCATTTAACTGCAAAGGGAAAGAGATACTTTGAAAATACAACGTATCTTATCTGCCATATCCTTCCTTGTAAAGCTATAAAAGAGTGTGCTCCACAACAAGGGAATGAACTATAAAAGAAAAACATGGGAACCAGTGAGAAGGGTGAACCAACACAAAGAAGGTGAAGGACAAATACAGGTCAGCATCTGTGTGGCCGGCCCACAAAGCAACTAGTCTAGACTACAGCAGAAGTTTGAACTACTCCAGAAAAAATGTTCTCAGGAAAAAATCAAACTGATAACTGATTTTGGGAACAGGTAAGTAGGAAACTAACCAATGATAAAAACACTGTTATTAATTTCAAGAAAAACACAATTAGAAAAGAAAAGCAATGTAATCATATATTAGAAGACTCCGCTGTGGACAATTTTATACAGTCACAGTAACTTAAAAAAAATGAAAACTAATTCACCAAAATTTGTAAATGAGAGGACTAAGTTATAAATGGGGAGCTCAGTCATCAACTTGTATTGTTAAAAGTCAGTAAACAGTATCTCTCAAAAGAAAAAAAAATGAATAGCAGTTTAAATATATTCTTTAGAAACAGGGAGGTAAATGTAAGAATAGCTAAAATGATTAAAAGCACTTATCCCCGGGGAGCAGAATTCAGAGTATGTAGAAGGAAGTACACACCTATTGGTTTCTGTTTATAACACTTCGATATTTTAAACCTTACACATTTATCAGCTTCATGAAAACTTAAAAAAAAAATTGCTTTAGAAAGAGAAAGGGAAAAGACATCATCAGAAGAGAGAAAAGACAAGCCCTAACCAGAAGAAAATATTTCCAAACCATATTATGTGGTAAGGGGCTGTTATCTGGAACATTTAAAGAACTTTTAAAACTCTACAATAAAAACATAGAAAAAGGATTTCAATAGACATTTCTCTAAAGATAGACAAATGGTCATCGAGGCCATAAAAAGACGCTCAATATGATTTGGCATCTGGGAAATAGAAATCTAAATCTCAGTGAAGTACACTTAAGCCAAGCAGAATGGCTGTAACGAAAAAGAAAATCAGAAAGGAGTATTGGCAAGAACGTGGGGGATACTGAAACTCTTATACACTACTGGTGGGAATGTAAAATGTTTTAATTTGTTTGGAAAACAGTTTGCCAGTTGCTCAAAAAGTTAAACATAATGTTATCACCTGATCTAGCAATTTGACACTTAGATACATAGCCGACAGAAATGAAAACAGATTTACACAAAAACTTGGACATAAACGATCATGGCAGCACTATTCACAACAGTCAAAAAGGAGAAATGACTCAAACTTCTATCAATTCATAAACACGTAAATAAAATGTGGTAGATCCATAGTGTTATAGCTTGAATTGTGTTCCTCCAAAGGACATACTTAAGTCTTAATTCCTAGTACTTGTAAAATGCGACTTTATTTGGAAATAGGGTCTTTGCAGATGAATTAAGTTAAGATGAGGTCATTAAAGTGGGCTATAATACAATATGACTGGTATCCTTAAAAGGAGGAGGAAATGCCATGTGAACAGAGACACACCGAATGCCATGTGAAGATGGAGGCAGAGATCAGAGTGATCCAAGAGTAAGCCAACAAGCCAATGAACATCAAGGATTGATAGCTAGCATCAATACATCAAATAGAAGTAAAGATTCTACCTAGTTTCAGAGGAAGCATGGCCCTGCTGGCACCTTCCTTTCAGACTTCTAGCTCCAGAATTGTGGAGACAATATCTTTCTTTTGCTTTAAGCCACCTAGTTTGTGGTACATTGTTACAACAGCCATAGGAAACTAATATAGATGTTAGTATTCGGAAGTGGGGTACTGCTATAATGAGTACCCAAAAATATGGAAGTGGCTTTGGAATTGAAATGTGTAGAGACTGAAAGAATTTTGAGACTGCCTTGAAAAGATTGTAGAAATATGGACTTCAAAGGTAATAGAATATCATATTAATATTACAAGAGTGGTAGAAGACAAGTTACATGGAATTAAAAGCAAAGTTTAAAGTTAAGTAAATCTAATCATTTTACGTGTTTCTCCAGGGAAAAAAGTAATTTCATTAACAAAACAGCCAGCATCCCTAATTTAAGAACTAGTGTACACAAAAATAAATTCAAAATGGATTAAGGACCTTAATATGAAACACGATACCATGAAAATCCTAGAAGAGAACAGAGGCAGTCACCTCTTTTACATTAGCTGTAGCAACTTCTAGATATGTCTCCTGAGTCAAGGGAAACAAAAGTATAATTAAACAATTGGGAGTACATCACAAAAGCTTTTGCACAGCAAAGGAAACAATCAACAAAACTAAAAGGCAGCCTACAGAATGGAAGAAGATATTTGCAAATGACATATCTGATAAAGGTGTAGTACTCAAAATATACAAAGAACTTATAAAACTCAACACCCATAAAATGAATAATCCAGTTAAAAAAAGGGTAGACGACATGAATAGACATCTTTCCAAAGAAGATATACAGATAGGCAACAAACACATGAAAAGACGCTCAACATTACTCATCAGAGAAATGCAAATCAAAACTACAAGAGATACCACCTCATACCTATCAGAATGGCTAAACTCAAAAACACAAGAAATAATAGATATTGGTGAGGATGTGGAAGAGGAACCCTCTTGCACTGCTGGTGGGAATGCAAAGTGGTATAGCCACTCTGGAAAACAGTGTGGAGGTTCCTCAAAAAGTTAAAAATAGAATTATCCTATGATCCAGCAACTGCAATACTAGGTATTTACCCACAGAATACAAAAATATTAATTCAAAGGGTTATATGCATCCTGATGTTTACAGCAAAATTACTCACAATAGCGAAATTAGGGAAACAGCTCAAATGTCCATTGACTGATGAATGGATAAATAAGTGACATAAATATACAATGGAGTATTGCTCAGCCATAAAAAGAATGAAATCTTGCCATTTGCAATGATGTGGATGGAGCCAGAAAGTATTATGCTAAGCAAACTAAAACAGAGAAAGACAAATACCATATGATTTCACTCATATGTGGGATTTAAGAAGCAAAAAAATTAGGAAAGGGGGGAAAAAAAGGGAGAAGCAAACTAAGAAAGAGACTCTTCAACTATAAGGAACAAACTAATGGTTACCAGAGTGGGGATGAATTAAATAGGTGATAGGGATTAAGGATTGCAGGTGTTGTATGGAAGTGTTGAATCACTATAGTATACACCTGAAACTAATATTACACTATAGGTTAACTGGCATTTAAATAAAAACTTAAAACAAGAGAACTAGTATAAGAAAAAGAAAATGTCATCAATACTGTCTTGGAGCTATAAGAGCTAAAATCACCTTGGAGTTAATAAATTTTTATTAAATGCAGAAAGGTCACAGATTATCTTCTCTTCCTCATTTACTTATACTAATTGGATAATTTAGGTAATGCATTTGGAAAGCTGATTCTCTACAGATCAGTTGGAACAGGACACTGCCACTCATTGTAAGCACAGACAAGTTACTCAGGCTTTTTGACTCAATTTTCTTACATAATGGGTTAATATTAGGGGTGTATGGGAAAATTTCTGAATTAGGTTTCACTTTAGATAGTTATTACTTTTCTATCTCTTCTAAGTCTGGGTTACATGCCCTTCCTGAGTACATCCACAGCATTGGGCATTTACTGCATAGTATGTGAATCAAATACATATTTGCTGTGGTCCCATACCTCCTCAAAGGTTATGTGTCCTTTACACTTACCATAAGTATCTTCTATACATAGTAGGGCTCCCCAAAAGTGTTTCTGGAATAAATCTTATTTAATTACTTTTGAATTCAAGTTTTCCAAGCAACATCCCACTTCAAGGACTTTCCATATACTTTTTCCTTTCTGAAATATTCTTTTCCTCTCTTCTTCTAGCTAGTTTATTTTTTCTTTTTAAAATATTTTATTTATTTATTTCAGAGAGAGCGCGGGCATGCACAAGCAGTGGGAGTGGCAGAGAGAGGGAGAAGAAGCAGGCTCCCTGCAGAGCCAGGGGACTGCGATGTAGCACTCAAATCCAGGACCCTGGGATCATGACCTGAGCAGATGGCAGCGGCTTAACCAACCGAGCCATCCAGGCACCCTCTTCTAGCTAATTTCTAATCAAACTTCAGGTCTTAACTTTCAATTCTATGAAAGACTTTTTTTTTTTTTTTTTTAAAATAGGCTTCATGCCCAGTGTGGAGCCCAACCACAGGGTTCTAACTCAACATACTGACATCAAGGCCTAAGCTGAGATAAAAGCAGGATGCTCAACTGACTCAGCGACCCAGACATCCCAAGATATTATTTTTTTTTTTTGCATCCCTCCAAATCCCAGCTATAAGCTCACAAAATACACTGTATTTTCAATTCAAAATCCCCTCCCTGCTAAATTTCTTTATGACGACAAAGGTGGTCTGCTTATCGTTGCATCCACTATGCCTAGACAGTTCAGGCTAAATGTTGGCTGTAAGGTATTACTGATAGCTATTATAGATACTCAATAAATTAGCTGAATAACTCTTTACAATTGTTTCTACTGATGCTTTGACATATACTAAAATGTACTTAGAACACCAAAGTCAGTCGTACAGGAGGCACCACTTGGTGGTGCCTTATTACTGACCAATCACAAACACTGCTTTTCCTCACTCTACTTAACAGGCCGTTTCCCCGCTTCCATGCTTATACTGCAGCCAGTGACAGAGACTAGGGATGGCTAGCCCCTAAGAAGTGTGCGCCAGCCAGGAACGTGCATCAGTTTGACAAGAAATCAATCGGACACCAGGTCCTCAGGGAAGCACCCGGCGGGACCATCACCTCCCAAGCTTATTCCGAGCATTCAGGTCTCATGGGTCCCTGCTCTGTCTCCGTTGGTGTTGACTTTTGGCAAGGGATTCCGCCACGATTCAGCTTCTTTGGCTGCCATACTTTGGGGGTACCTTCCGGTTACCTGACTAAACTCCACCTCGTCGGATCTTTCACTCAGTAGATGGTTCCAGTCAGAGCTGCCTTTGGCATCTCGTCTACCTCTCAACGATGTGGAAAAAGGTTCCTCAAACATTCGGTGTGGGGATGAAACGGGGGCAGAAACTTGCATGATGTACGAACAAACACTTTGGTACCCCATGAGAGGAGTGGGGGAAACACGGTGCGACCCTCCCTCCTCGCACCAGCACAAATCCTCCACAGTCCTTCGCAGGTGGTCACTGGGCTCCTCAGGGGCAAAGTTCACGAGCTCCGTGAAGGGTTCTGAACCCACACCTATACTGAAATTCCAGACAACCTGCAAAAGGCAGCTCGTTTTCCCTCCCCGTAGGCAACAAACCCAAACCCTCCCTGAGCCCTGTCACCTTGGTCGCCTGACCCATGTCTCTCCTCACCGCGGCGCACACAGCTCCCGCGATCGAGTCGCCCCCGCCTCTCGGCAGCCAATCACTGCCCGGGTGGACTATCCAACTCCCCAAAGTCACGTTCCTAATGTGACGCAACCAATCACCGCTCAGATTCCCCTTTGTAGCCCCGCCTTCCACAGTGAGACACTGGAGACAAGATTGCTAAGTGGCTGCAGCCGGGTTACGACCGGGAGAAGCTGCTGAGCCCAAATACCAGAGAGGAGGAGAACGGAAATTACCTGGACGCCATGTTAGTTGGGGGCAAAGTCACTTCCGGTCTCTTCTGAGACAGTGAGGTGGCGGAGGGTGGGTTATTTATGGGATGGCTTCGATGTTCTCTACGTTATTACTTCTTGCTTGGACGTTGGGGTTATGTAATAAAGAACCTTTATGTTAATGATTCCCAATCGCGACTGTCTCCTTGTGAAAGTGCGTAAGAGCCAAGTCCTAACAAATATAGGGGCTGTTGATAGGAATTCTGGCTTCCCAAAGCGCTATTTGTACATTCTCTCAATTAATTCC
Organism: Lutra lutra; assembly: GCF_902655055.1. Taxonomy (NCBI): domain Eukaryota; kingdom Metazoa; phylum Chordata; class Mammalia; order Carnivora; family Mustelidae; genus Lutra; species Lutra lutra. The sequence continues at coordinate 70,600,897 of NC_062282.1, read as the reverse complement.
CAGAAAAGGCGAGGCAGAGTTACTTTGCTCAAGACCACAGGCTAGAGGGGGTGCCTTGTGACTCTGTTACACTGACAACCCTTGATTTCAGCTTAGGTCTTGATCTCTGGGTAGTGAGATCGAACCTCTCCCCTCCCTTCTGCTCCACCCTCAGCTGAGTATTTTCTTTCATCCCTCTCCCTCTGCCCCCCCTGCTCAGGTGCTCCCCTGCACACTTTCTCTAAAATAAATGATTCTTAAAACAAAACAAAACAAACATTAGGCTGGTAAATAAAGGTCTGGGACACAAATCCCTATGCCCGACCTAGTCTTACCCTCTGCACATCCGGCTCACTCACCTTACCCTACTCTTTGGTTTTGCTGGTCAAGCAGACAGAAATGTTATTTAAGTACATTTTAATTTAGGACCTTGTAAACTTCAAGAAAAATCTCAACCTTTCCCTCATCGCATAATCGTTGTTTGCCTTCCCTATGTCACAGCCTTTCAGGTTAATTTTCAGGTAAAATTTCTTTTTAGTAGGAATGAACGATTTGAAGCAAAAGATGTTAAAGAGTTTTTTCCTCCTCTGTGATTTATGTCATTTTAAAAATATTGCAAGTCATCAGACTAGCAAGATAATAGTTGCCTTCTTAAATTATAACTCATTAGATTTGCAGATGAATGTTTAACATAACCAAGCAGTTAAACCAAATATACTCGGTACTGTCTTTTATATAGGAAACAATAGATGATCTTGTGACATTGCATGATGGTGCCCTCTAATTTTTTAAGAATGATCCAAAACATACTTATTTTCATTCCCAGCATAGAATCATTGCCCAATTTCCTGAAAATTCATAGTTTATTGTTATAATTTCAGGCTAACTAGGGTCCTGTATTCAGTTAACCAAAACCCCGTATCTGCCAATACTCGAAAATAAAGTTCTCACAGGGCCAAAATCAGTTCAGTACTGGAGCTTCCCTTCTTTTAGATAAATCTGTATGGTTCTTTCAGCTGTTCCATAAATGAGGTAGTAATTTTGGTTATTCTAGGAATATGTCCTGGTTTGTTAACATCTCAAAAGTGTCAGATCAGAACTAAACGAGAATTCCAATTTATTCCTCAAATAAGTTCATGGAGCTATAAGTAGGCAGAATAAAGGCCTCCAAAGATGTCCTTGTTTAAATCCTAGGAATTTTTGAATATGTTACCTTATATGACAAAAAGGACTTTGCAGATGTGATTAAATTAAGGCTTTTGAGATGGGAAAATTTTGAGATGGATTGTCTGGTGGGCCCAATGTAATCACAAGGATCCTTATAAGTGGAAGAAGGAAGCAGAGTCAGGGAGAGGTTTGAAGATGCCCTGCTGCTGGTTCTGAAGATAGAGGAAGGGGCCTCAACCCAAGAAATGCAGGTAGCTTCTAGAAGGTAAGGTAAGGGAAATGTTCTTCCCTAGAGCCTCTAGAAGGAATGCAGCCCTATTAACACATGATTTCAGCCCACTGAAATTCAGACTTCTGACTTCCAGAACATTACCTGTTTGTGGTCCCTTCCATCTTAAAAGCCAACAGTAGAGGATCTTCAATCTTTGTCACCTCTCCTTCCATCATCATATCTCCTCCTTCTTCTGTGTCCCTCTTTCACTTACAAGGCCTCCATGACTATATTTGCCCTATCTGGACAATCCAGGAATCTCACACATCAGAAGATCCTTAATTTAATGACATCTGGAAATCCCTTTTACCATGTAAAGTAACATAATCATAGGCTCCAGAGATTAGGACATGGGCACCTTCTGCCTACCATATCCAGTTTAGTTGAAGCTGGTCAATAAGGTTGAAATGAAAGGAAATGAAGTAGGAGAAGCAGCCATGGGCCTGATCATGAAAGAACCCTAGAGTCCAAGGTAAGGATTAATTTTGTGATGAAATGCCTTACCAGCAGTAGAGTGAGATCATAATTTATATTTTGTAAAAATCACTTTGTGTGCTGAATGGCAAATTGACTACAATGGAAGCAGAACTTAACTAGGAGGCTTTCAAAGTACTCCAGGCAAAATATGACAGTGGCTTGGATTAGGGTGGTGTAGTAGAAGAGGTGAAAAAATGATTGGATTCATGATCTGTATTGCCAAGAATAAGAGAGAAGAGTTAGGATGATTTCATGGCTTTTGACTTGTGCAACTTGGTGAATGGTATTGTGGTAGATGTAGAATGCTGCAGCACTAGGATTCCCCAAATGTTAACAGTTGACCACAATTACTTTATCCTTTTCTATCTCTCTATACATGAACATTTTCTTTGTATTTCTTTACTGTTCGAAAATGAGATGCTGACATGATACTCACTCCCATACTCCTAAATACTTCAGTTTTTTAAATTCTTAAAAAAAAAAAAAAAAGAGTCTCTTACATCAGTGGGCCTCAAAGTACGATTCCAGGACAACCAGCAAATGCATCACTTGGAAACCTGTTAGAAACCTAAATTATAAGACCCCACCCCAGATAAACTAATTTTGATAATTTTGCTGTGGTTATCTGAGAAAATTAACACAACTTTCAAAGCTACTATCTAATTGATAGGCACTATTTAGATTTTGCCAATTGTCCTAGTAATGTCTTTGACAGCAACAGTAGCAAACGAGTCACTTTTGAGACTCAAGGGATCCACTATCAATAATTTTCATTGGCAGAGGACAGGACAAGACAAACTAGTAAACATTCTCATATAGGATAGTCCTGGAGCTATAGTTAATTTTTCCTAATAAGGGCATGTGGAAATTAAATGTTAGCTAGAGAAGAAGGCCAAGAATGGAACCCATTGAGAAGTCTGGAACTGGACGCTTACTGTGAAGTTGAAATAGCATTCAAAGCGGTATAGGAAACAAGACCACGAGAGCGAAAACTATTATTTTTTTTTTTTTTAAAGATTTTATTTATTTATTTGACAGAGAGAGATCACAAGTAGATGGAGAGGCAGGCAGAGAGAGAGAGGGAAGCAGGATCTCCGCTGAGCAGAGAACCCGATGCGGGACTCGATCCCAGGACCCCGAGATCATGACCTGAGCCGAAGGCAGCGGCCTAACCCACTGAGCCACCCAGGCGCCCGCGAAAACTATTATTGAAAAGAGGAAATGGGGGCGCCTGAGTGGCTCAGATCATGATCCCAGGGACCTGGGTTCTAGCCCCGCCACGGGCTCCCTGCCCGGCGGGAAGCCTGATTCTCCCTCTCCCTCTCCCCCTGCTTGTGTTCCCTCTCTTACTGTGTCTCTCTCTGTCAAATAAATAAAATCTTCAAGGAAAAAAAAAAAAGAAAGAAGGAAATGATCAACAATAGGAAATAATGCCAAGAGGTCTACTAAGATAAGGAATGGAAATGTTCACAGAATTTTGTAAGTGGAGGTCCTTAACAACATTGACAAGAGGGAAATGAGTTAAAAAAAAGATGAGAAAGTAGACACAGAATAAATAAAAGTTTTAAAAAGCAGCAAAGATATGAAGGGGTATGTCAAGGAAGGTGTTCTTCCTTTAAGGTGGGGCATGTTACATTATGCGGATTAGTTCCGGGAAGAAGTCTTAGTTGCCCAGTGGAGGGAGATTTACAAAGTCGGATTGCCTGGGTCCCTACCGTGGAGTCTGATTTAATGCATCAAGAGTTTGGCCAGGTTCAAGAGGATTTTTCAAAAGTTCCCCAAGTGATTTTAATGTGCAGTGAGAACCACTGCTAGAGGGAGAAAAACCCTGGTACAAGGAGAGCTTACATACTGTAATCAAGACCTTTTGCAGCTGAGAAATTGTTAGGGTGTCTCAGACAGCAAACACGACCAGCACTGCCCGGATTATCAAATCTTCAAGTTACAGTATCTAATTATTCCCACAAGGGTCCATAAAGCAAGTGAAGAAGGACGTATACAGTAACTTCACTCCCCAAGACACACTAAAGAAAGAAAGAGGGAAAAAAAAAAAAAAAAGACCTCGGCGTTGCTCTCTAGAGTCTCAATCAGGAACCTCTCTTCCACCGGGTTTCCTCCGCGGTTCTTGGAAGCTCCAGCGCACTCTCTCCGCTTTGAGCGCAGATCGCCAGTGCGCACGCGCAAGGCCAGCCCGGACGCCCGAGCAGCGGTCCCCGCGCAGGCTTGGCTGTGCACGCCCGCCCTCTGCCCGCAGTCCCGGCTCCTCCCTCCTCTCGAGCTTCTGCCCGGGGCGGCCGCGCGGGAGGGAGGCCGAGATGGCAGATGAGATCGCCAAGGCTCAGGCCGCGCGGCCTGGTGGCGACACAATCTTCGGGAAGATCATTCGCAAGGAAATCCCAGCCAAAATCATTTTTGAGGATGACCAGGTAGACACGGGACGTGGCCTCCCTGGAGGGCTGAGGCAAGGGCAGTCTCCCTTGAACACGCGGCTTTCCCGCGGCCGAAAGGGGAAGGATCGGTCGGCGACGCGAAGGGAAGGGACTCGACCGCCCCGCGGGGCCTCTGCCGCGGGCCCCCAGCCAGCGGGCAGGGCCGCGGCCGCTCCGAGGCCGCCTGCCGGCGCGTGCCGGCGCTCGGGTTACGCGTTATCAGCCCGGGGCGTGGGTCAGGCTGCCGGGCTCCTGCGGGGCCAACACTGCGGGGTCCAGGCGCGTGTGGGGGACGCGCTGGCTGCTTGGCGTGGGCGCCCCCGGGCTCCGCGTCTGCCTCGGACCTCGCCCGTGTCAGGAATCTTACAATCTCGCCAGCGCTCTTCCTGACAGGGAGAAATCCGATCGCGCCCTGACTGGCCCAATCTCCGCGATCTCCCGCGCACAGCCTACCGGCCTGGGCTTTCCTGGGCGCCAGTCCGCTCCACTTTGTGTGAGACGGACGGGGGCCCGCAGCCTTGGAGGTGACGGTGGTGGGGGGGGGGGTCGTGCGGACGCGCTGGGCCAAAGGTCCTCCTCCTCCAGGGCCTGCTAGTCAACCCCACCCCACACCCCATCCCTTTCCGGCCGCGGACTCTGGCGGAGGGGGTGGATCGCCTTTTGGAATTTGCTTTCTCTTGGCCCCGCCCGGTAGCAAAGTTTGCTTTCCTATTTGGCAGGAAGCAGTTTTAGGCCAGGGGACTAAGCACGTTTTTGTTGACTTCCTCGTAGGTGAAATTCTGTTCTAGGAGGGCCAAGGAGATGTGACATCTTGTGTAAAATACTTACTGAGCGAGTTGTATTTATGGGTTTGGACCTCAGATAAAGATGGGCAGGAGGTTGGGCGATTTAGACAAATGAACTGTTAAATTAATTTTAAGAAATATGGAATATAAGGGAAACATTGTTTTTACTCTCCTAGTAGCGTTCTTAGATTCAAAATGTTATCTGAGATTTAATTAGATTCCTTTAGGTGAATTTTGATGGCTTTGTTACTAGCAGGGAAGTTCTTTTGTTCTAGAAAATGCATATTTTTAAGTATTTTTACTTGATTTTTATAAATGACAATTGAAATTCTGATGTTTGAACCACCTAAGACCCAAGAGTATGACTGCATGAAGCAATCTAAGTGATACAGCATTTTGTGTGGAGTACTAAATAGAATTTGTCTTGAGACCGTTTAGCTGGGAAGGTCCTATATAAGCAGCCTCCACCTTCAGTAGAGCACAAGAGATAAAAATATATTCATGTGGTATGTAATTTGTCTAAATGCTTCTTATCTTCATTTCTACAAAAGAAAAAAGGCAAACAGTTGAGTAAGATGGGAAGAAATAGGTATTATTCAAAATATCAGACAAATACATAATTACAAAGCTGATTACTGCAGTAAAGGAAAAAACCCAGGAAACTGCACAATCAGCACTCCTAACATAGGGAAGGTGGAGAGAGAAATCTGATTTCTTTCAGAAATCTTATATATGCTGGTTGCTGAGGAATGGATGTCAGGTTAAGTTAGAAGTTGAGGTTGAGGGGAGAAAGGACCATTGCAGTAGAGGGAAGGGCCTTTGAAAAAAGCCTGGGAGTTTGGAGAGAGATGAAAGACACTGTGATTTGATCAGGAAGAGTTGTATGAGATCAAACTGAAAAGGTAGACAAGGATTAGCATGCTTAATTTCTATTTCACTTAAATGTCCCTACTTCAGAGTGGTTTGTCTGTGATCCCCCAGTCAAAATTGTTGTTTTTTTTTTTTCTTTGAAAATCATTTATTTCACTCTTTACTTTTCCTTTGTAACATGTAGGTAAGATCTTATTATATGTAGGTAAGATCTTAATTATACCTTTATTTGTTTAAGGTCAGCCTTCTCATTAGACTAAATTCCATGAAAATAGCCGTGGGATCACATGTATTGTGTACACTTCTGGTTTCCTAGCATCTACTACAGTGCCTCCCATGGGGCTAGTGTGAAAGAATAAATATAGCCTATAAGATGATACACTAAAACAGATTTTTTTCCTCCCCTTTTCTCTAGTGTCTTGCTTTCCATGACATTTCCCCTCAAGCACCAACTCATTTTCTGGTGATACCCAAGAAACATATATCCCAGATTTCTGTGGCAGAAGATGATGATGAAAGTGTAAGTAAATTTACCAATACAATTTATTTTCCTGCCTTTTTTTTTTTTTTTTTTTTTTAATTTGGGAGACTAAATTTTGACCAGAAAGTGAGGTCATATTTTCATTTTCCTGAGGGAATTATTGAGGGAAAAAACCAGATAGTCCTTTGGGAGTCAGTGCAATGTAGAAAGAGTTTGATTTTTTCAAATTGAGATATAGTCGGCACATAACATGTTAGCTTTAGGTGTACAGCATAATGGTTTGATATATGTATATTATGAGAGGATCACCATAGTCAAGTGAACATCCATCATCACCAATTCTTAAAATGGTTCCTAACAAGCAGTAGTTGGTGAGACTCATTTTTCCTCAATAAAGAAACAGTACATCATACAGGGGATGATGTGGTGTTTTTGTTTGTTTTGGTTTTGGTTTTTTTTTTACATTTTAAAAAAAATTTATTTGACAGAGGGAGAGAGAACAAGCAGGGGGAGTGGCAGGCAGAGGGAGAGGGAGAAGCAGGCTTTCCTGCAGAGCAGGGAGCCTAATGTATGGCTCATTCCCAGGAGTCTGGGATCATGACCTGAGCGGAAGGCAGTCACTTAACCGAGCCACCCAGGGGCCCTGTTGTTTTCTATCAATTTTTTTCTATTAATGCAATTAGAGAAAAGAAAAATCACTACTTGGTTTTGCCAGATGTCTAGGCCTCAGTTAAATATTTTCCTAATACTCCTTGTGGTATAATTGTTTATAAATACTGGCTTCTCTTCTTCAGGGGTATTTTAACACTTCCTGCCTTATTGATGTCAGGCCTGGTCATGTGACTTGATTTGGCCCGGAAGTGCAAGCAGGAGTGATACATCTTGTATAAAAACTATAAGAGATGAGCAACTGGTTTGTCAAGTTCTCTCTTTCCACTGCCACTCTGGTCATACACAAACTACTCCATCAGCCTGGGTTTCAAAGTGAAAAAGAAGAATTTAGAGCCTAATCAACTTGTGATGAGCATGTAGTAAGCACAAGAAGTGTATCTTTGTTATAAACCAGTATTTTAGGGTGGTTTGTTACCCCAGCTTAACCAAACTTATCCTGATTGATGTACTTTTCTAGTACAAGAAAGCAAGATAAATCTTGCTTTATTAATAACATTTAAATCTTTTTTTTAAAAGATTTTATTTATTAATTGAGAATGAGAGCGAGAGAGCACGAGAGCGGGGAGGGGCAAAGGAAGCAGATTCAGTCCTGGGATTCCTTTTTTTTTTTTTTTTAAAGATTTTATTTCTTTATTTAACAGAGAGAACATAGCGAGAGAAGGAACACAAGCAGGGGAAGTGGGAGAGGGAGAAGCAGGCTTCCCGCAGAGCAGGGAGCCTGATGCGGGGCTCGATCCCTGGACCCTGGATCATGACCTGAGCCAAAGGCAGATGCTTAATGACTGAGCCACCCAGGCGCCCTATTAAGAACATTTAAATACCCACTTGGAAAATGATTTTAAAATTGTTTTAATTGAGAGGATTTATGTCTAATTTGTTTATTGGAATTAGTAATGAGTAAATACCTAATCTTAATGGCTTTTTAATTATAAATTGTGTTGTAATCGTATTAAGAGTTTCCAAATATTTGCCCAGAGGGATATGTTTCAACTTGATGGCCTTTTAATATTTCAACTTGGTGGCCTTTTAATATTTCAACTTGGTAGTATGTTATTTAATGGCAAGAATTTGTAAACTGCCTGTGCTTAAGAAACTTTTTTTCTTTTCCAGCTTCTTGGACATTTAATGATTGTTGGCAAGAAATGTGCTGCTGATTTGGGCCTAAAGAAGGGTTATCGAATGGTGGTGAATGAAGGTTCAGATGGGGGACAGTCTGTCTATCATGTTCATCTCCATGTTCTTGGAGGTCGGCAGATGAATTGGCCTCCTGGTTAAGCTTGTTTTAGGGATGATTTTCCCTCCTCTAGGCAGTGGTCAATATTTCCCAGTTCTGTAGGTTAAACAATATACTTCCTTTTGCCTATGTATGGAGAGATTGAGGAAATAATTTTTAAAAGCCATACATAATAAAAGACAATGTTGCATGGTTTACAGCCTCTTTGACTCCTGTATTTGATTTATTAAAAAAATATACATATATATTTGTTGGAATGTATGAAGGTAGAGTTCATAATTTGGGAGGTTTTGGTTTTTCTCCTCAAGGAGGGCTAAACATATGTACATCGTTATAATCGTGTTACTGGTTTCTGAATACAAATTACAAGATTTCACAAATTTGGCTTTGAAATACCATTTTAGGGTAAAATATTAGTCCAGGAGAAGATTTTCTAATCTAAATCTCTCATTTTTTAAGAACAAAGGAATATATGATGTGATTGATCCAGAAAATGACAGGTTCGGGTCCAAAAGGAATAGTTTTTGTCTAGCCCATGTTTCACCCGGACTTTTGGGATAATTTGGAAGGGATGAGAGTAGATTTATCACAGAATCTTTGATGACCATGTGAAGCTACACATTGGTATTTCTTTTGTTATCTAAACTCTTGTCTAAATATTATAATCATAGTACTTAGAATTAATTTCCCAAATTGAAAACCTACTGTTTTTTTTTGTGTTTTTAAGATTTTATTTATTTAGTTGACAGAGATCATAAGTAGGCAGAGAGGCAGGCAGAGAGAGGGGGGAAACAGGCTGCCCGATGCGGGGCTTGATCTCAGGGCCCTGAGATCATGACCTGAGCCGAAGGCAGAGGCTTAACCCACTGAGCCACCCAGGCGCCAGAAAACCTACTGTTTTGAATGTGCATTGTACACTAGCAAAAATATTTAAGTTGTACGTGAATCTGGCTATGTGGCGTTGCGGGAGTGGAATCTAATGGTTTGAGTTTTCATGAAGACTGACCAAACTTTTTTAGTGTTGCCATGTATGCTAGCCTTTCTGAGAGGTTGTAGGGCAAGTAGTTTTGCCTTTTGGCTTTCCTTCATGTAGGCACTTTCTGTTCTCCAAAACCTAACTTGATACTTCCGTCTGCTTTACTTTCCTCTTTGATTCTCTTTGTGCTTATGGATTCCTTCCATTATTAATCTCTAAAAGACCACTTTAGTAAGGTTTGACACTAATTGAAAACTTTTTTCTACATTTTAAATTATATTATTGATTTTTAAATACTTGCTTGGGTGGATTAGGAAAATTGGCCATTTAGATCTTAAAAATAATTTTTTCCTAATTGTCATTTTTTAAAGGATTTTATTTCTTTATTTGAGAGAGAGAGAGCATCCCAGCATGAGTCAGAGGGAGAGGGAGTAGTAGACTCCCCACTGATCCGGGAGCCAGCCTGATATGGGGCTCCATCCCAGGATTCTGAGATCATGACCCAAGCTGAAGACTTAAGCAACTGAGCCACCCAGGTGCCTCCCAGTTGTCATTTTTTAACATTTTTATAGTGTTTAAAATCTTTGTGTAGTTATGTATCAAGTTTTTAATTTATTTAATATTTTAAAAAGCCTTTCCCACCCCAGGAAGATTTTAAAAAATCATTATTTCTTCCCCCTTAATACTGTAATGGCTTTATGTACTTTTTAAAAAGTAAGCTCTAGGCCTAAGGTGGGGCTTGAATTCACAACCCTGAGATCAAGAGTCCCATGCTCCATTGACTGGGCCAGCCAGGCACCCTGACTTTTTTTTCAATGGGGGAAGGTCTGGGGATGAGTTTGGGAAGGGCTTGTGCCACTATAAAAAATGTAATAATGAGAGAAGCATTTGTATTATGTGTAAGAGGATAGAGGCTGCCTTTTTAGGCACATTATCTTTCCCATTGATTTCATCAAACCAGTGCCCATAAATCACACGACTGCTAAGTTGTCTCACTGGTTGTGTCTCTGACCTTTCTGCCTCAAACTGGGGCAGCTGTTGCCCACCAACTCATTTCTGTGGATAATTGTAGGTGCAACTTTTTTCCCAAGTTAAAGCTCCTTCCTTGTTGCACTCATTTATGGTGCTTTATTGTACAGGTTACATTTTTTTCTATTCACATTATGACACAAAATAACAAGTAATTAAGTTTTAAAAAGCCCTTTTCTCAGACTGTGGGTTTTAGTTAAATAGAATAAAAAGTGGTTAAGCCATTCTCAAGTAAGTACTGCAGGTATGCCAAGAGTTGATTCAGACTTTTCATATCAGTCCTTTTATTAGTTTGGAAAGCAGATTTTGAGAACGCCAGCAGATGATAGTAATTGCTTCTTGAACTGCTTTCTGTGATACACAAGGATCATTTAGTAGATTTGTACGCATATTGGCATACCTTGGAAATATTGCAGGTTCTCTACTAGACAACAATAAAGTGAATATCACAAAAGTCAAGTCAGATGACTTCTCTGGTGACCCAATATATATAAAAATTACGTTTAGAAAAAAAATTATGTTTATACTCTACTTGTAGTCTATTAAGTATAGAATAGCATCATGTATTAAAAAAAAAAAAAAACAATGTACGGGGGCCTTGGGTGGCTCAGTTGGTTAAGTGACTGCCTTAGACTCAGGTCATGATCCCAGGGTCCTGGGATTGAGCCCCGCATTGGGCTCCCTGCTCAGTGGGGAGTCTGCGGCTCCCTCTGACACCCTCCCCTCCCATGCTCTCTCTCTTACTCTTTCTCTCTCTCTTGAGTAAATAAATAAAATCTTAAAAAAAATGTACATACTTTGAAAAATACTTTATTTTTAAGAAAATGCTAACTATCACCTGAGCTTCCAGGGAGACTACCTTTGCTGACAGAGGGTCTTGCCTTGATGTTGACAGCTGCTGACTCAAGGTTAGGGTTGCTGTAGCAATTTCTTCAAATAAGACAACCATGAAATTTACTGCACTGATGGACTCTTCATTTCATGAATGATTTCTCAGTGGCATACGACAATGTTTGATAGCATTAGACCCACAGCAGAACTTTCAGAATTGGATTCAGTTTTCTCAAAACCTGCCACTGATCAACTAAGTAATATTCTAAGTCTTTTGTTTTCATTTCAACAATCTTCACAGCATCTTCACCAGGCACAGATTCTGTCACAAGAAAGCACTTCGCTCACCCTTAAGATGCAACTCCTTATCCATTAAAATTTTATGAGATTGCAGCATTTTGGTCACATCTCAGGCTCCAGTTCTAAATTCTAGTTCTCCTGCTATTTCCATCACATCTGCAGTTATTTATTCCACTGAACCTTTGAACACTTCACAGTTATCCGTGAGGGCTGAAACAACTTCCAAACTTTTTTTTTTTTTTAAGATTTTACTTATTTGAAAGAGAGCACGAGCTGGGGGAAAGAGAGGCAGAGGGACAGACACTCCACTAAGCTGGGAGCTTGATATGGGACTCCCATCTCAGGACCCCGAGATCATGACCTGAGCCAAAGTCAGACGTTTAACCATCTGAGCCATCCAGGCACCTAAACTTCTTCCAAACTTCTGTTCATGTTGATATTTTGACCTCTTCCATGAATCACGAAGGTTCTTAATTGTATCTGGAGTGATGAATCCTTTCTAGAAAGTTTCCATTTTACTTTGCCCAGATCTATCAGATGAATCCTCTTTATGGCAGCCAGAGCTTTAGAAAATGTCTTTCTGTCTTTTCTTACATTTATTTATTTTAGAAGAGAAAAGTGGATGCACACACGGGGTTGGGGGCGGTCTGAGGGAGAGGGAAAGAATCCTAAGCCTGACCTGGGCTTCATCTCACGACTCTGAGATCATAACCTGAGCCGCAATCAAGAGTTGGACACTTAACTGACTGAGCCACCCAGGCACCTCAGGAAATGCATTTCCTTTTTTTTTTTTTTTTAAGATTTTATTTATTTATTTGACAGAGAGAGATCACAAGTAGGCAGAGAGGCAGGCAGAGAGAGAGGAAGAAGCAGGCTCCCCGCGGAGCAGAGAGCCCCATATGGGGCTCGATCCCAGGACCCTGGGATCATGACCTGAGCTGAAGGCAGAGGCTTTAACCCACTGAGCCACCCAGGCGCCCCAGGAAATGCATTTCTTAAAGAGTGAGACTTGAAAGTCAAAATGACTCCTTGATCCATGGACTGCAGAATAGATCTTGTCTTAGCAGTCATGAAAACAACATTAATCTCATTATACATCTCCATCAGAGCTCTCGGGTGACCAGGTACATTGTCAATGAGCAGTAATGTTTTTAAAGGACTTCCCTCCTACCCCACCCCTCCCGACTCAGCAGCAGATCTCAATAGTAGGCTTAAAATACTCAGTAAATATTACTGTAAACATGTTGTAAACAGATGTGTTGTCATCCAGGCTTTGTCCCATTTATAAAGCAAATGCAGAGTAGATTTAGGATAATTCTTAAGGGCCATGCATTTCAAAATGGTAAATGAGCACTGGATCTACATGAAGATATCTACCAGGAACTTATCAAACTCAATACCAAAGAACAAATAATCCAGTCAAGAAATGGGCAGAAGACATGAACAGACAATTCTGCAAAGAAGACATCCAGATGGCCAACAGACACATGAAAAAGTGCTCAATATCAATCGGCATCAGGGAAATCAAAATCAAAACCACAGTGAGATACCACCTCACACCAATCAGAATGGCTAAAATTAACAAGTCAGGAAATGACAGATGCTGGCAAGGATGTGGAGAAAGGGGAACCCTCCTACACTGTTGGTGGGAATGGAAGCTGGTGCAGCCACCCTGGAAAACAGTATACAAGTTCCTCAAAAAGTTGAAAATAGAGCTACCCTATGACCCAGCAACCTTACTACTGGGTATTTACTTTAAAGATACAAATGTAGTGATCCGAAGGGGCACGTGCACCCGAATGTTTATAGCAGCAATGTCCACAATAGCCAAACTATGGAAAGAGCCTAGATGTCCATCAACAAATGAATGGATAAAGAAGATATGGTATTATATATACAATGAAATACTATGCAGTCACCAAAACCCCGAAATCTTGCCATTTGCAACAACGTGGATGGAACTAGAGGGTATTATGCTTAGCGAAATAAGTCAATCAGAGAAAGACAATTATCATATGATCTCTCTGATATGAGGAAGTTGAGAGGCAGGGCAGGGGGTCATGGTGGGGGAAGGGAGAGAAAATGAAACAAGATGGGACTGGGGAGGGAGACAAACCATAGGAGACTCAATCTCAGGAAACAAACTGAGGGCTGCTGGAGGGGAGGGGCTGGAGAGGGATAGGGTGGCTAGGTGATGGACATTGGGGAGGGTATGTGCTATGGTGAGTGCTGTGAATTGTGTAAGACTGATGATTCACAGACCTGTACACTTGAAATAAATAATACATTATATGTTAATTTAAAAAAAAAGAACTTTTCTTTTGTCTTTACAAGTTGGCTAATTAGTACAAGAGGCCCACCTGTCAATCTGCCTTGGCTTTTGACATGCCTTCCTCACCAAGCTTAATCATTCCTGTCTCCTGATTTAAAGCAAAAGATGTGACTCTTCCTTTTACTTCAACACTATAGGGCTATTAAGTAGCATTTGCTCAGAGTATTGTATGTGTGATGGACACTTGTAATTATCGGTGTTCAGCACTTGAATGCTCTTCACATTTGAGGGATTCCTTGCCTCCCCAAAGAGAATCTGAAATGAACAGAAATCTAGTATTCTAGCTCCTCTGCCAGCTGGGATGTAGGCCCTTGAGTTAGGCTCTGCCAATCAGATACACTCATCTGGGATTTTGAATTTGAAACTAATGACACAAAGGAACAAGGACAGTGGAGACTTCTTTCTGGTGTCAGTGGCAGCAGCATCCAGTTGGCAGGCACAAGAGTGCCTGTGTTGCCAATCGTTGGATCCCGTATTGAATACCGGGGTGACAACAGTGTTCGCTGTGGTTCCTGTGTTCAGTGATGAGTAACAGTGTCTTACTAGACTAGCTCTCTGATTCTTGAGTGTGGTATCATCTGCATAGTTTCTTTTATTCCTGCTATTTTCCCAGTTAATCTGTGACTACCGACTAAATACTGTTTCAAGAAATGAATGGCTAGAGAAATTTTTTACTAGGAATGGTTATAGACAATAGATTCTCAGGGAAAGCGGGGTGGAGTGGTAGAGAGCTGAGATTAGTTGTTGGGCCTTGTTTGGGATAAAGGCAAGGTGAATCCAGTGAATATTAAGAAACTATATTTTCAAAGCCCATGATAAATAGTAGCAAGGTAGCTAATTAAATCATTCCATAGATCACTTGTATTGATATGCCAATTGAAGGAAAGGCTTTGGGTTTCCAGCTGCTATAGCCATAGGGTAGTATGAAGGACAGGCAGAATTCAAGGGTAATGGAGGTGTTGTGATTATTTCTAATTGCTGAGCATCTTAAAAAATGTATGACAAAGTAAGATTTCTTCTCTTTTTCTTAATTAAAAAAATTTTTTTATTAACATACAATGTATTATTAGCCTCAGGAGTACAGGTCTGTGAATCATTAGGCTTACACACTTCACAGCACTTACCATATCACATACCCTCCCCAATGTCCATCACCCAACCACCTTCTCCGTCCTCCCTCCCCCCAGCAACCCTCAGTTTGTTTTGTGAGATTAAGAGTCTCTTATGGTTTGTCTCTTATTCCTAATTTTTTGACAAGCTAAGACTTATTTTTAAAGTTTTATAGAGAAAGAATGCATGTGTGGTGGGAACAGAGAGGGGCAGAGGAAGAGAGAGAGAGTATTCATGCAGACTCCCCACTGAGCAGGGAGCCTGATATGGGGCTCCATCCCAGGACCCTGACATCATGACCCAAACTAAAACCAACAGTAAGACAGTCAATCTACTGAGCCACCCAGGAACCCCAGGCTAAGATTTCTAAATTATTAGTTCAAGTTATCTGTTGAAAACCAAGGGCTTTCTATGACTATGTTGTAAAATTTATGAGAGATTTGTTTCTTCAGGATATAAGCTCTTGCAGCTGAAGAAGTGAAACAGTTGTAAGCTAAACAACATTTGATTCTTAAGGTTTCCAAATTTTGTTACTTTAATTCACATCTTTGTCTAGCCTCTTTTGAGGAAGTTACAATATCTATAAGCGAAGAACGGAATCTGAATACTTGGAATGAGCTATAATTGGACAATCTGGCTGACTCAGAGCATCCCAAATTCCCAACCTTCTGAGCCTTTCTTGTCAGCTGAAGCAGCTTCTCCTCTTATGTAAAATGTATTGGTTGCTTAAAGAAACTTCTCAATTATTTCTCTTATATACTGCAGCTATTTCTGTGCCTTACTCTTTAAAAAGAAAAGGAAACTCTCTTTCCTAAACTTCCAAGCACCTCGTGCATTTCTTTCTCTGCAATTATATCAGAAGATCCCAAGAGACCCTAAATGGTACATTTGGGACCATTCTGAGAACTGTAGAAAGAAAAACTGCCAGGCAAAATGAATACTTTCTACTACTGACAGGGATGGAGGAAGGCTAACAATACCCAAGAGTTAATAAGCTAAATGTAAATTAAAAAGATAAAAAGTAAAGTCTAAAATCCCATGCAAAGAGAGCCAAGTGAAATCAACTATGTATAAATATTAAAAACATAAACACACACAAAATATAACCTTAATTAAGACTTAAGACAAAATATAACATTATTTAAGACTTAAGACAACACATGGACTCTAGATCCTAAACCAGATAAATTCTAAAGATAAGAACAATGGAAAAGAAATCTTGAATATTATCTCATGGGCTTGTTGTCTGCAGTATAATTTGTAACAATTTTTGTGTGCATCATAGGATAGAGCAAATGAGCAAAGATACTGGTGTGATTGGGAGTCAGAGTTTTCATTATGGAAGAAGGGAGATAAACATATGGAACAGGGCAAGGTGAGAAAGAACCTCATAAAGTTGTGAAGTATCAGATACAGTGATAGAAAAAAAAAAAGTTTAGTTTCATCCATCAGGCCTTGTGACAGTAATACAACATAATGCCCACCTTTTGGCCTTTAACTAGCATGTCTAACTAAAAAGTTTCTTGAAGAAAATGGCTGATTCCAGGTGTGGGGAAGGGGAAGCCCAAGGTGGGCATGGGATATCTTGTTCCTGCACAGTGGGCAGTGGGAGTGCTCAAGGACTGAGGAGGACATGTCAAAAGGACGCAGGAATTAGGCTGAATGGGTTCCAGGTAGAATACAGAGAAATGTGTGAATCTACAATGATATGAGACAATGCTTTTAAAAGTATAAGTGCCAACCAATAAATGTAAAAGAAATGATGAAATGAAAAACAATCACACTCCTCTCCCACTCCTACTCCCACTCTCGCTGACTATGTTCCCTCTCTTCCTGTGTCTCTCTCTGTCAAATAAATAAATAAAATCTTAAAAAACAAAAAACAGCTATAGGGGTACCTGGGTGGCTCAGTAGGTTAAAGCCTCTGCCTTTGGCTCAGGTCATGGTCCTGGGGTCCTGGGCTCGAGCCCCACATCAGGCTCTCTACTCAGAAGGGATCTTGCTTCCCCTCTCTCTCTGCCTGAGTCTCTGCCTACTTGTGATCTCTGTCAAGTAAATAAATAAAATCTTAAAAAAAAAAGCTATAAAAGACATTCTTGGAACAATTAGGAGATTTGAATATAAACTGTATATCATTATTTTTTTGAATAAAAACTGTATATTAAATGATATTATTGAATCGTTAACTTCCCTAGGTGGGTAACCGTGTTGTAGTTTTATAGGAGAATATCCTTGTTCTTAGGAGATGCATGCTAAAATATTGAGGGATAAAGTGACGTGTAAGACATAGGGTTTTTTCTTCTAAAAAATTTGGGGTATAACTTCTTCTAATAGATCAAAATATACCCTAAATCTAGCTCCAGGCTTGTTCTAGTCTCCAGCCCGAGCAAATTCTCTCCACTTTCTTTTTCTTTACTCTCCCAACCAACTTACTTTATCAACTCCTTTTTTAGAAGTTAAAAAAAATTTTTTTTTCATCTTTATAGGCATATTCCATCCCTTCTTTGTGTTTACCCTTATATATGTTTTTCATTCTTTAAAATTTTGGGAGGTAGTTTCTTCTAAGAGACCAAAATACTCCCAAAATTAAGTGGGTGACCTGGTTCTAGTCACCAGTCTCATATATATATATATATATATATATATATATATATATATATATACTTTTCTTTTTTATATTTTTCCTTTGCTTGTTTTCTTTTTTTAATTTTTAATTTGCATTTCTTTACACCAACAACAAGACAGAAGAAAGAGAAATTAAGGAGTCCGTCCCATTTACAATTGCACCCAAAACCATAAGTTACCTAGGAATGACTTCTTTAATTTAGCATCCATATTGTAGCATGTTCCAATACTTCATTCCTTTTTATATGCCACGTTTTGTTTTTCCATTCATCATCTGGACATTTGCATTGTTTCCACATCTGGCTCTTATGAATAATGTTACCATAGGATCTGTGGACAGTTTTTGTGTGGATATAGGTTTTACTTCTACTAGGCATTTACCCAAGGACTCTGAACACAAATGGAATTGCTTATATGGTTACTCATTTGGTCACATGATTAGTCTACATGTAACCTTTGAAAATCTGCCAAAGTTGGGACTGATCCATTTTCCAATTCCATCAGAAGCATGTGAAGACTCCAGTTTCTCTACATCTAGACCAACATTGCCTTTTTTATTATAGTCATCCTAGCGGGTGTGAAGTGGTATCTGTGGTTTTGATTTGCATTTTCGTGATGGCTGATGATTATCCTGATTATCTGTTGATCATTATTTTTCCTTTCTTCTCCTTACCATGGGTTTTCTTCTTCTTTTTCTAGTTCCTTTAGGTGTAAAGTTAGATCGTTCATTTGGTCTTTTTCTTGTTTCTTGAGGAAGGCCTATATTGTTACATACTGCCCTCTTAGAACTTCTTTGCTGTGTCCCAAAGACTTTCAGACCACTATGTTTTTATTTTCATTTGTCTTCATGTATTTTTAAATTTCTTCTTTGATTGCTTCATTGACCCACTGGTTGCTTCGTATCCTGTTGTTCAGTTTTTTGTTTCTTCCAGTTATTTTTTCTTGTGATTCATTTCTACTTTCATACTTTGTGATTGGAAAAGATGCATAGTATGATTTCAATCTTCTTAAATTTATTAATGCTTGCTTTATGGCCTAATATGTGACTTATTCTGGAGAATGTTCCATGTACACTTGAAAAGAATGCACATTCTGTTGTTTTTGGATGGAATGTTCTGTATGTGACTATTATGTCCATCTAGTCCAATGTGCCATTCAAAGACATTGCTTCTTTATTGATTTTCTATCTAGATAATCTACCCATTGACGTAAGTAGAATGTTAAAGTCCCTTATTATTGTATTGCCATCATTTTCTCTCTTTATGTCTATTAATATTTTGTATTTAGGTGATCCAGTGTTCAATGCTTATTTAAGATTATTAAATATTTTTGTTGCATTGATCCCTTTATCATTATGTAATGCACTCTTTGTCTCTTGTTGCAGTCTTTGTTTTAAAGTCAATTTTGTTTGATGTAAGTCTTACTGCCCTAGCTTTTTTTTTTAAACACACAAATTTTTAATTTTGATAATGTCCAATTTACTTATCCCCTGTTACTGGTATTCATGGTGTCATCTCTAAGAAATCATTGCTTAATCAAGGCCACAACATTTTATACCTATATTTTCTTTCGAGTTTTATAGTTTTGGCTCTTACATTCAGGTCTTTAATCCATTTTAAGTTTTTGCACTTCACATTGTCCAACTTCGTTGTTTTGCCTATGGCTATCTAGTTGTCCTACTACCATTTGTTAAATGACTATTTTCCCATTTAATTGTCTTGGCACACTCATTAAAAAATCAACTAACTATAAAAATGAGGATTTGTTTCTGGGCTTTCAATTCTACTCCACTGATCTATATATTTATCCTTACACCAGTACCAGACTGTCTTGATTACTGTAGCTTTTTTTTTTTTAAAGATATTATTTATTTGAGAGAGAGAGAGAGAGCAAGTGAGAGAGAGCATGAGCTGACAGGAGAGGCAGAGGGAAAGGAGAAATAGTCTTCCCACTGAGCAGGGAGTCTGACATGTGGCTTGACCCCAGGACCCTGGGATCATGACAAAAGCCAAAGGCAGACAGTTAACTGACTAAGCCACCCAGGCACCCCTACTGTAGCTTTGTAGTAAGGTTTGAAAGTGGAAGTGTGATTCCTTCAGTCTTTTTGTTTTGTTTTTTTGTCTTTGTTTTTTAGATTAAAGTGTAGTTGACACTCCAGTGTTCTTTTTCAATTTCATTTTGGCTTTTATTAGACCCTTGTATATGATTTTTGAAAAGAGACTTTATGGGGCAGCTGGGTGGCTCAGTCAGTTAATTGTCTGACTCTTGATCTCAGCTCAGGTCTTGATCTCAGGTTCCTGAGTTCAAGCCCTGCACTGGGCTCCAGGCTGGGTATGGAGACTACTTAAAAAAAAAGAAAGAAAGAAAGAAAGAAAGAAAAGATTGTATGTTTTAGAGCAGTTTTAATTTCATAGAAACACTGAACAAAAAGTTTGGGAGTTTCTATATTATCTCCTGCCCCTACTATCAACATCCTGAACCAGAGTAGTATATACATATGTTACAATCAGTGAACCCACATTTACACATCATTACCATATAAAGTCATTGTTTACATTAGGGCATATTGTTGGTGTCGTACATTCTATCAGTTTGAAAAAATGTATAATGACATCTATCATTATAGTACCATTAAGAATATTTTTACTACCCTAAAAATTCTCTGTGCTCTGACTTTTCTTCTATCCTTCTCCGCTAACCATTGATCTTTTTATGGTCTTCATAATTTTGCCTTGTTCCAAAATGTCATATAGTTGGAATCACACAGTTTATAGCCTTTTCAGATTGGCTTTTTTCTCTTAGTAATGTGTTTTAGGGTTTCTCCGTATCTTTTCATGCGTTTATACATCAATTCTTTTTTTTTTTTTTTTAAGATTTTATTTATTTATTTGTTAGAGAGAGAGTGAGAGCATGAGAAGGGGAGAAGGTCAGAGGGAGAAGCAGACTCCCTGCGGAGCTGGGAGCCTGATGTGGGACTCCATCCTGGGATTCTGAGATCAGGGCCTGAGCTGAAGGCAGTGGCTTAACCTACTGAGCCACCCCAGCGCCCCATATAGCTCAATTCTTTTAGTGATGAATAATATTCCATTGTCCGATGAAACAGTTTATTCATTCATTTACATACAGAAGTACATCTTGGTTTCTTCCCAATTTTGACAATTAAGAAAAAAGATGCCATAAACATCTATGTACAGGTGGTTTATGTGTGTGTGTGTGTGTGTGTGTGTGTGTGTGTGCGCGCGCGCGTGTGCGCATGCGCATGCACGTAAGTTTTCAACTCCTTTGGATAAAGACTAAGAAGCACAATTACTGCATCTTATAGTGAAAGTATATTTAGTTTTATAAAAAACTGCCAAACTGTTTTCCAAAGTAGCTGTATCATTCTATATGCCCATCAACAACGAAGGAGAGTTCCTGTTGCTCTACATTCTTGCTAGCATTTGGTATTGTCAAGGTTTTGCATTTTGGGTATCCTAACAGGTGTGTAGTTATATCTTGTTGTTTTAATTTGCTATTTCCTAATGACATATGATACTGAGAATTTTTATATGCTTATTTCTCATATGTATATCTTCTTTCTAGATCTTTTCAGGTCTCTTGTCAATGTTTATATTATTTATATGTTTTCTTATTGCTGATTTTGAAGAGTTATTTTTATATTTTGTATAAAAGTGCTTTATTAGATACATCTTTTACAAATACTTTTTGTAAAAACTGAGTGCATGTTGGGATTTTGATTGGGGTTGCAATGAATAGTTAGATCGAACTGGAAAGAATGGACATCTTGATGATACTGAGTTTTCCTGTTCATGAATATGGAAAGCATCTCCATTAATTTGGTTCTTCTTTGATTCCTTCATCAGAGTTTTGTAGTTTTCCTCATATAGAGAGTATATACACATGTTAAATTTACACCTAGGTATTTCATTTTTGGGGATACTAATGTACTAATGTATATATTTTTTTAATTTAAAATTCCACTTGTTCATTGATGGTATATGGGAAAGTGGCTGGTTTCTGTATATTAACCTTGTATCCCACAACCTTGTTTTAAAAGCTTTAGTTCTGGGAGGTTTTGATGTTTTTTTATTCGTTCTATATTTTTCACATGGAAAATCATGTCATCTGTGAATAAAGACAGTTTTATTTCTTCCTTCCTAATCTGTATACCTCTCATTTCTTTTTCTTGTCTTATTGTATTAAATAGGACTTCCAGTATGGTGCTGAAAAGGAGTGGTGAGAGGGGACATACTTACCTTGTTTTTGATCTTAGCAGGAAAGTGTCTAGTTTCTTGTGCTTAAGTAGGTGTAGATTTTTATAGATATTCTTTATCAAGTTGAGGAAGTCTCCCCTATTCCAAGTTTGCTGAGAACTTTTATCATAAATGAGTGTTAGCGACTAACACCAAGAAAATAGAAACAATCATCAGAAATTATTATCAACAGCTATATGCCAATAAGTTAAACAACCTAGAAGAAATGGATGCATTCCTGGAAACCTATAAACTTCCAAGACTGAAACAGGAAAAAATTGACAACCTGAATAGATCAATATCTAGTAACGAGATTGAAGCAGTGACCAAAAACCTCCCAAAAAACAAGAGTCCAGGACCTGATGGAGTCCCTGTGGAACTCTGCCAGACATTCAAAGAAGAAATAATACTATTGTCCTGAAGTTGTTTAAAAAAAAAAAAAAAGAAACAGAAGGAAAACTTCCAGACTCTTTTTTTTTAAAAAGATTTTATTTATTTATTTGACAGAGAGAGATCACAACTAGACAGAGAGGCAGGCAGAGAGAGAGAGAGAGAGAGGGAAGCAGGCTCCCTGCTGAGCAGAGAGCCCGATGCGGGACTCAATCCCAGGACCCTGAGATCATGACCTGAGCCGAAGGCAGCGGCTTAACCCACTGAGCCACCCAGGCGCCCCAGACTCTATTAAGCCAGCACTACCTTGATCCCCAAACCAGGCACAGACCCCATCAAAAAGGAGAATTTCAGACCAATATCCCTAATGACTATTGATACCAAGATTCTCAATAAGATCCTAGCTAATAGGATCCAACAGTACATTAAAAACATTACCCACCATGACCTGATAGGATTTATACCTGGGATGCAAGGGTGGTTCAACATTCACAAATCAATCGGTGTGACAGAACAAATCAATGAGCCACATGGTCCTCTCAATTGATGCAAAACAAGCATTTGACAAAATCCACCTTCCTTTCCTGATTAAAACTCTTCAAATAGGGATAGAGGGAACATTCCTCAATTTCATAAAATCCATCCATGAAAAACCCACAGCAAACATCATTCTCAATGGAGAAAAGCTGAGAGCCTTCCCATTGAGATCAGGAACACAACAAGGATGCCCACTCTTGCCACTGTTTTTCAACATAGTACTAGAAGTCTTAGCAACAGCAATCAGACAACAAAAGAAATAAGAGGAATTCAAATTGGCAAAGAAGAAGTCAAACTTCCTCTGTTTGCAAATGACATGATACTTTATATGGAAAACCCAAAAGACTCCATCCCCAAATTACTAGAACTCATACAGCAATTCAGTAATGTGGCAGGATACAAAATCAATGCACAGAAATCAGTTGTTTTCTTATACACTAACAAAAAACTGTAGGAAGGGCAATTAGAGAATCAATTCCATTTATAATAGTACCAAAAACCATAAGATGCCTTGGAATAAACCTAACCAAAGACATAAAGAATCTATACTCAAGGAACTACAGAATGCTCATGAAAGAAATTGAAGAAGACAAAAAGATGGAAAAACATTCCTTGCTCATGGATCAGAAGAATAAAACTTGTTAAAATATCTATGTTGCCCAGAGCAATCTATACTTTCAATGCCATCCCAATCATAATACCAGCAGCATTTTTCAAAGTGCTGGAACAAACAATCCTAAAATTTGTTATGGAACCAGAAAACACCCCAAATTGGTAAAGAAATGCTGAAAAGGAAAAACAAAGCTGGGGGCATCACATTGCTTGATTTCAAGCTTTATTACAAAGCTGTGATCACCAAGACAGCATGGTACTAGCACAAAAACAGACATATAGACCAGTGGAACAGAGTAGAGAGCCCAGATATGGACCCTCAACTCTATGGCCAAATAATCTTCTACAAAGCAGGAAAAAATATCCAGTGGAAAAAAGACAGTCTCTTCAAAAAATGGTGCCAGGAAGATTGGACAGCTATATATAATGAAGAATGAAACTTGGCCATTCTCTTATACCATACAAAAAGATAAACTCAAAATGGATGAAAGACCTCAATGTGAGACAGGAATCCATCAAAATCCTAGAGATGAACATAGGCAGTAACCTCTTCAACATTGGCCACAGCAACTTCTTTTAAGACATGTCTCCAAAGGCAAAAGAAACAAAAGTGAAAATGAACTTTTGGGACTTCATCAAGACAAAAAGCTTCTGCGCAGCAAAGGAAATACTCAACGAAACAAAGAGGCAACCCACGGAATGGGAGAAGATACTTGCAAATGACGCTACAGACAAAAGGCTGATATCCAAGATCTATAAAGAACTTCTCAAACTCAACATCCAAAAAACAAATAATCCTGTCCAAAAATGGGCAGAGGACATGAACAGACACTCCTCCAATGAAGACATACAAACAGCTAACAGACACGTGAAAAAATGTTCGTCATCATTAGCCATCAGGGAAATTCAAATTAAAACCACATTGAGATACCACTTTACACCAGTTAGAATGGCAAAGATTAACCAGTCAGGAAACAACAAATGTTGGAGAGAAAGTAGAGAAAGGGGAATCCTCTTACACTATTGGTGGGAATGCAAGTTGGTGCAGCCACTCTGCAAAACAATGTGGAGATTCTTCAAAAAAATTAAAAATAGAGCTACCCTATGACCTGGCAATTGCACTACTGGGTGTTTACTCCAAAGATACAGATGGAGTGAAAAGAAGGCCCATATGTAACCCAGTGTTCACAGCAGCAATGGCCACAATAGCCAAACTGCGGAAAGAGCTGAGATGCCCTTCACCAGGCAAATGGATAAAGAAGATGTGGTATATATACAATGGAATATTACTCAGCCATTAGAAAGGAAGAATACCCAACCTTTGGCATCAACATGGATGGGACTGGAGATTATGCTGAGTGAAATAAGTCAATTAGAGAAAGTCAATTATCATATGGTTTCACTTACTTGTAGAACATAAGGAATAACATGGGGGACATTAGGCGATGGAAAGGAAAAGTGAGTTGGGGGAAATTGGAAGGGGAGATGAACCATGAGAGACTGTGGACTCCAAGAAACAAACTGAGGGTTTTGGAAGGGAGGAGGGTGGGGGGATGGCTGGAGGGATGGTGGGTATTAAGGAGGGCACATACTGCATGGAGCACTGGGTGTTGTACTGGGTGTTCCAACAAATCTTGGAACACTGCATCAAAGACTAATGATGTGGGGCGCCTGGGTGGCTCAGTGGGTTAAAGCCTCTGCCTTCAGCTCAGGTCATGATCTTAGGGTGCTGGGATCGAGCCCCAAATCAGGCTGTCTGTTCAGAAGGGAGCCTGCTTCCCCCTCTCTCTCTGACTGCCTCTCTGCCTCCTTGTGATCTCTCTCTGTCAAATAAATAAATAAAATCTTAAAAAAAAAAAAACTAATGATGTATTTTGTGGTGACTAACATAGTACAACAAAAACAAACAAAAATAAATGAGTGTTAGATTTTGTCAGATACTTTTTCTGCATCTATTAATATTATGTGTTTCTTTTATTTTTTAGCTTGTTGACTTAATCACATTAAATGATTTTCAAATGTTGAACTACTTCTGCAGATCTGGGATAATTCCCACTTAGTCATGGTGTATAATTCTTTTTGTACATTGGTGGAATCAATTTGTTAATAATTTGTTGGGGATTTCTGTATCTATTCACAAGAGATATTGGTCTGTAATTTTTCTTTTTTTTTACTTTGTAATGTCTTTGTCTGGTTTTGGTTTTAGAGCAATGCTGGCCTCACAGAACAAGTTAGGAAGAATCCCCTCTGCCTTGTCTTCTGAAAGATATTGCAGAGTATGATAAAATTTCTTCCTTAAATGTTTGGTAGTATTCACCAGCAAACCCATCCAGGCCTGGTGTTTTTTCTTTTGAAAGGTTACTAATTATTAATTACATTTCTTTAATGTATGTAGGCCTATTCAGATTGTCTATTTCTTTTAGTGTGAGTTCTGGCAGATCGTTTCTTTGAAAGAATTGGTCCATTTCATCTAGGTTATCAAATTTGTGAGCAGAGAGCTGTTCAGAGATAGTATTCCTTTATAATGCTTTTGATATTCATGGGCTCTTTAGTGATGTTCCCTCTTTCATTTTTGATATTAGTAACTTGTGTCTTCTCTTTTTCTTGGATAGCTTGGATAGAAGCTACTTGGTTTTAGTGATCTTTTTAAAAAATCAGCTTTTCATTTCATTGATTTTCAGTTTTCAGTGAAGTTTTTAATTTTATTAATTTCTTCTCTAATTTTTATTATTTCTTTATTTCTGCTTACTTCAAATTCAATTTGCTCTTCTTTTTTCCAGTTTTATTTTATTTTATTTTATTTTTTTTTAAAGATTTTATTTATTTATTTGACAGAGAGAGATCACAAGTAGATGGAAAGGCAGGCAGAGAGAGAGAGAGGGAAGCAGGCTCCCCGCTGAGCAGAGAGCCCAATGCGGGACTCTATCCCAGGACCCTGAGATCATGACCTGAGCTGAAGGCAGCGGCTTAACCCACTGAGCCACCCAGGCGCCCTTTTTTTCCAGTTTTAGATTGAAGCTTAAATTAATGATTTTAGGTTTTTCTCTTCTATGACACACATTCAATGCTATAAATTTCCCCTCTAAGCATTGTTTTTGCTGTATCCCACAAATTATGTTATATTTACACTTAGTTCAAAAATTTTTCAAAATTTTCTTGAGATTTCTTTTTTGATCCATAGGTCCACATGAATTTTTGAATAAGCTTTTCACTTCCTAGAAAGAAGCCAGTTAGAATTCTTATTCTTCAACAAAAATAAATGATTTCTTATGACTAAAAGTACTTTGGAACCACTGTAAAGGCAACTGAAGTCTATAGTACTCTCCTCCTTTATCTTCATTCTTGCTCTGAATGTGCCACTTTAAAACAGGAGTGATTTAGGGGCACCTCGGTGGTCAGTTAAGCGTCTGACTCTTGGTTTTGGCTCAGGTCATGATCTCAGGGTTATGAGATCGAGTCCTGCATCAGGCTCTCTGTTCAGTAGGGAGGGATAGGATGGGGTGGTACTCCTTGAGATTCTCTCCCTTTCCCTCTGCTCCTCGCTCCCCCATTCTCTCTCTCCCTAAAATAAAATCAATTTTAAAATCTTAAAGGAAAAAAAAAAAGACATAATTGATAAATGAGTCACAATTTCTCCTAGTATTTTTTTTTAAAGATTTTTATTTTTAAGTAATCTCTACACCCAACATGAGGCTCGAATTTACAACCTCAAGATCAAGAGTCATATGCTCCACTGACCAAGCAGCCAGGCACCCTCCTTCCAGTATTTTTGATGGCATGTTACAAAATGTATTTTGTCACTATTCTTTCTCTTATTTCCTTTTTTTTTTTTGATGTATCCATCTTGCTGTGAATAGCATCAACAATTCCCAAAAATAATAGAGCCCAAAGGCCATCACTAGCTAGAAGAATGATAAGAATCCTATTCTTAAGAGCAACAGTTTATCCTTTTTAAATTTTATTTTTGTCACATCACATTAGACACTTATATTTGGCTACATAGTACAGGATGGGTTCAGGAGAGCATTAAGCTTTGATAAGACTGCTTTTTGCCCTTCAATAAAACATTTTTATTATTAAAGAAAATTAATTAGGTTCTATTTCAAGAGGTCTTTCTCTGGATTTTTTAAATGCTCTGTTTTGTTTTGTTTTAGTATCTGCTGTAATAAAGGGAGTTGCACTAATTATCCTTTCTGAATTCAGGAAATGTCTCATTCAATTATTTGTTTGCTATTAACTATTGTTAGGCAGAAACAAAGGCATGAACTCTCTTTCTGATGGAAATAATTGGTAAGTTCAGAATATAGCATATATTTTTCAGTTTACACTATTTATATTCCATTGAAGTGGCTGTAAGTGATTCAGGAAAAGATGGATATCAGAAGATGTTCATGTTTGCTAAAGGGAGGATATAATTCTTCATAATATGGAGATATCACATGTCTTCAAGATTCAGCTATTTGGTATGTTTAGGAATCTGTAAAAGGTTTTATTTAAGAGTACACTTATCACGATGAGCATTGAGTAATGTACAGAATTGTTGAATAACTTAATTGTATACCTGCAAGTAATTAGTCAGCGTATTTTAACTAGAGTGGAATTAAAATAAAATAAAAAAGGGTTTTGCTATTTACTCTTCCGGAATTGTAATGAGTGGCATTTCTCTTTGGAAAATATTAATTACCCTCTGTTGGAGTCCCCCCAAAAAGACCCCCAATAAATAGTACCTCTTTTCCTTACTTGTGTTATGGACAAACTGAGAAAATAAAACAAAGAGTAAAGATAGAAGTCAGCATTATATTTACATCTTACTACTGGTAGAGATGAGGCTGGAAGACAAGGCCCTAGGTCTGTAGCCGTGTGTTCTTACTAATACTCACCTCACAGTTAAACAGATTTAACCCGGGATTTAACCTAGGGTAAAGGAACTGGGAAAGTAGCAGGGGATATGAGCTCCTTGAGGGCAGCTGCCTTCTAAGAGGAAGAACAGCAAAGAATTTGCATTAGTGGTTATTTCTCAGAGATTTGCCAATAAATCACCCCACCCCCTTGGGATGGAGTGGAGAAAAGGAGAGAGGGTGCTCAGGTAAAAGACCTCCTCAAGGAAGCCAGAAGTAGAAGAAAGGAATTCCATTCCTACATTGCCCAGGTCTTTGTTCTTTTAATCCATTTATTTAGCTACTAAGGCTGTGGTTAACCACTGGCTATTCTGTCTAGTACCCCTCATAAAACTGCTCCTCCCAAAACATCCACTTCTCTTCTGGGCATCAATCTGGGACTGTTGGTGGGAGTTTAGATTTTGACTCAAGAAGGCTAGGAAATGGGTGAGAAAAGTACACTTCAGAGTCAATATTAAAGATACTGCATTTCAAAGGCTGACAACTAATTTCCCACATTCCATTGTGAACAATGTACAGTCACAATGCCCAACAGAGTATATCAGAGGTTCCACATGAGACTGAATGAATATATCAATATATAAAAAATAAAATAATAAAAACTGAAAATATGTAATTTCATCAAATGTGAATGTAAATCTTTTCTTGTTATCAAATTCCCAGAAAAAAAATCAAAGTCTAAAGATAAAATCTTTTTGAAAATTTTGTGGACCAGAGATAACTAGGTACAAAGGAATTAAAATCCCAAGTCAAAATTTCTTGTTCTTTTGAGCTAAAAGCCTGAAGTTAAACATTTTTCAGGCCCCAAACTCACCCTCTCAAATTTCTTTTTCATTTGGTTTTAGCCAGGGACTAGATACTTGAGTGGAGGTGGGGTTCCTTCTATAGCCTTGGTATCAGCTGGCTGTCATGTAAGGAGTTTGTTTTCTTTAGAATTTAAGAACTAATACCTGTTCAGAGCCACGTTTTTCCTGGGTCTCTCATTTCAAAAAGTTCAAAGTGTCCACAGACCCTATCATAGCCACAAATTTAGGAAAGGAGATGTCTCTACCCCAGAGCAGGAGATGGGGGAAAGCCAGACTTCACTCTGCTTCAGCTCCACTCAGGAGACAGGGAGTGCCCGAGTCCTCAGGCAGAGAGCCCCAAGCTGGAGAAAACTCACTGTCAAGAAAACCCAAATTCACAGCTACATGCAATAGAATGAGACTGGACACTTTCATGCACCACATACAAAAATAAACTAAAAAGGGATTAAATGTTTAAATATAAGACCTGAAACTATAAAAACTCCTGAAGAAAACATAGGTAGTAAACTCTTGGATGTTGGTCTTAGCCATATTTTTCCTGATATGTCTCCTCAGGCAAGGGAAACGAAAACAAAAATAAAATTATTGGGACTACATCAAACTAAAAAGCTTTTGCAAAGTGAAGGAAACCATAAAGGGCAATGATTGTCTGAATAAAAATGAAAGGGCAATCTACTGAATGGGAGATGTTTGCAAATGTTATATTCAATAAGGGGTTAACACCCAAAATACAGAAAGAACTCATTAAATTCAACACCATAAAAAGCAAAAAAATATGACTAAAAAATGGGCAGGGGACCTACATAGACATTTTTCTAAAGAAGATACACAGATGTCCAATAGATACATGAAAAGATGCTCAACATCACTAGCCATCAGGGAATGTAAATCAAAACCACAAAGACATCTCACCTCACACCCATCAAAAGGGCTAGTTTCAAAAAGACAAGAAATGACAATAACAAGAAATGATGAAGATGTGGAAAAAAGGAATTCCTGTGCACTGTTGGCAGAAATATAAATTGGTGCTGCTATTATGAAAATCAGCATGAAGTTTCTTAAAAAAATTAAAAATAGAACTACCAAACCATCCAGTAATTCTACTTCTGGGTATTTACCTCAAAAGAATGAAAACACTAATTCAAAGAGATATGTACACCCCTGTGTTCACTGCAGCATTATATATAACGGCCAAAATGTGGAATCAAGTAGTCCATTGATAGATGAATGGATAAAGAAATGTGTTTTATATATATGCAATGGAACACTACTCAGAAAAAAGGGATGAAGTCTTGCCATTTGCAACAATATGGATGGACCTAGAAAGTATAATGCTAAGTGAAATAAGTCGAAGAAAGACAAATACCCTAAGACTTCATTTATGTGTGGAATCCAAAAACAAATGAACAAACAACAAAAAGAGAAATAGACTGATAAATACAGAGAATAAACTGGTGGCTGATAAATACAGAGAATAAACTGGGGATGGGGTGGGGAGATGGGTGAAATAGGAGATTAAGTGCTACAAATTATAAAATAAATGAGTCACAGGAATGAAAACTTCACATAGGGAATCTAGTCAATAATAATGTAGTAACTTTGTACAGTGATACATAGTAACAACAACTATTGTGGTGAGCATTTCCTAATGTATACTATGGTCAAATCACTATGTTGTACTCCTTTTTTTTCCAGGATGATCCACGCCCTAATTGAATTTGGGGCTCAAACTCACAACCTTGATTTTGTTCTTTCTTTCTTCTTTTTTTTTTTTTTAAAGGATGTTACTCCTTGATTTTTTTTTTTTTAAGATTTTATTTATTTATTTGACAGAGAGAGACACAGCTAGAGAGTGAACACAAGCAGGGGGAGCGGGAGAGGAAGAAGGCTTCCCACCAAGCAGGGAGCTAGATGTGGGACTCGATTTCCCCAAAACCCTGGGATTGTGACTTGAGCCAAAGGCAGACCCTCAATGACTGAGCCATCCAGGTGCCCCACAACCCTGATTTCAAGAGTCACATGCTTTACTGACTGAGCCAGCCAAGCACCCCACTATATTGTAATCTTGAAACTACCATTTATGTCAGTCATATTTCAATTAAAAAAAACCCACACTCTATCTCCATATACTTCTCAAAACAACCCTGTAGGTCAGGTGTTCCACCTTTGCCTCTGTATTTGTAGGAGTTTTCCAGGGAAAGAGTGCCAATAGAATACAGGCACATATAAATAGATACAGATATAGATTTAGATACAGATGAGGAGACTGATCATAGGAATTGACTCACTGTGGTTATGGAGGCTGAGAAGTCCCATGCAAGCTGGAGAACCAGGAAAGCTGTTTATATAATTCAGTTCAAGGCCCAAGAACCACGGGGCTGCTGGTATTAAGTTCCAGAGTTTGAAGGATGGAGAACAGGAGTTCTGACATCAGATAACCAAGGGCAGAAGATGGATGTCCTAGCCCCAGATGAGAGAAAGAGACTGGGAGAGAAAATTCTCAAAAAGAACTGAATGATACCCACCCACATTTGTCAAGGTGGATCTTCTTTACTCAGTCTACTGATTTAAAGGCTAATCTCTTCCTGAAACAGCTCACAGATGCACCCAGCAATAATGTCTGATCAGCAATCTGGTATCCCTTAGCTCAGCCAAACTGACAAATAAAAATAACTGTCAAGGCCTCCTATGCAGACACAGTATAGAAGGACAATCCGTGGCTGTACTTCCTTAGCTCTGAAGTTTCTAAGCAACTGCCCAAGGTCAGTTAGTCCCCTTATCAGTTAGTCCTCTCTTGTGCACAGGACTTTTCTCTCTCTCAATTTCAGGTTAAAATTAATTTTAATTCTGAGGACACCTGGACCCCAGGCTGCTGGTAAAGGCTTAACAGCTGGCTGAGGTTGTTAGGGGGGAGTCTTGATTTGTAGTGTTCACTGATTTCCGTGGCATAAATACTCCCACCAGGGCCAATTTCAAGCTGCCATCTCAAAGTGGAGTTGAGAGGAGATGTGGAGTAGCACAGTATTATATAATGTTTCCACCACACAACTACAATACATATAAATATTATCAGGAATATAGATAACTGCAAACTGTAGTAAAATAATTAGGAAATTATAAATTTTGAGTATTATTTAAAAAAAAAACTTTTTATTTTTAAAATTTTATAGACTCACTAGAAATTGCAAAATAGAATAGGGAGGTTCTGTGTATCTATTTCCCAGTTTCCCCCAATGGTAATAACTTATATAACGATCATATACTATAAAAGTCAGGAAATTGAGATTTTATTGACTTTGCTGTTGTTTAAAATTGTATTTATTCATTTTTTTAAGAGAGAGAGAGAGAGAGAACATGAGCTGGGAGGGGCAGAGGAAGAGGGAGAGAGAATCGTAAGCAAGCTCCATGTCTAGCATGGAGCCTGAGGGACTGACCTCATGACTCTGAGGTTATGACCTTAGCTGAAATCAAGAGTTGGAAGCTTAACTGACTGAACCATCCAGTCACCCCTAAATTTTACTTTTAATTGTGGCAAAATACATGTAACATAAAATTTACCATCTTAACCATTTTTCAGTGTGCAGTTCAGTATTGTTGTTCATTCACAATGCTGTGTAAAGTACCTCCAGAATTTTTACCTTGCAAAAAACCGAAACTCTAAACCTACTAAATAACTCCCCACTCTTCCTATCCTCAACCCCTGGCAACCACCATTCTATTGTCTATGTCTATGAATTTGACTACTTCCGGTATCTTATATAAACGGAATCATACAGTATTGTCTTTTTGAGTCTGGCTTATTTCACTTAGCATTGATGAAGGATAGCTGGAAGAAAGGCAGGCACGGACATGGGACCACTCTCCCCCTCCCCGACCAAGAGGAAACCACTCTTAAAAGGATTTTACACCAACCTTGAGGGAGCCCTCCAACCTTTCAAATGTGATAGATAGATGACAAAACCTGATTGGATGACAGGCCCAGGGAGGGTTAATCAGATTACAACAGCCCACCAATAAGCCCATAAAAACCTCTAGATTTAGAAACCCAAGTGGCAACCCTCTCAGGTCCCCTCCCTCTTTGGGAGTTTTGTACTATCCTTTACTATCACTCAATAAACTTTGCTTTGCTGCCCGCCACTCTGTGTCTGATCTCTGCATTCTTCAAAGCAGTGTGACCAAGAACCACAGGCACTAAAGAAGAAGGAAATCCTGTAACAGCATAATGTCCTTACGATTCTCGAATTTTGTAGCATGTGTCAAAATTTACTTCCTTTTTATGACTGAATAGTATTCCATTGTGTATATATCCCAAATTTTATTTATCCATTATTTATTGATGGACACCCGATCTTTTGGCTACAGTGAATTATGCTACTCTGAACATGAGTGTTGTCTTTGTTTTTTAATGTAACTTATTTGTTAGTTTGTATAATTTAATTTTTAATAATGGCTGTATTGAAAAACTGGCTTGGGAAATTCCTCAAAATCCAACAAATGGTTATTGAGCCATTCTACCAGGTCTAGCACATCAGTGGATTGGATTTATTTCAGCATGGGAATGGGGACAATTTGTTTCAAGACAGTGGCAGAGGGGAAGAAAAGCAGAACAACACTTCCCATGTTGTTATGTTTTTCTCCTTCTAGGCTGCTCCCTGTTTCAGGCCAAAGCCACCATCCCCTGCACATACCAATTCAAAGTACTTCCCCCCATCAAGGATTCCTCACGGTTTTCCTTCATTACATACTTGGGGTCAGTCCTGGGAGAGGGAGCCAGTATTTCTGACAATTCAGCATTTTGTCCTTTCATGTTATCTCTACCATTTGTAATGATATTTTCAATGGTGAAGTGTGACAATGCCTGTGTCATTTTATAGGAATATGACCTGTGAAAGCTGTGCTCCATGCTTACTGGAGCCTTATCTTGGAGGAGAGGGTATCATGTGCCTTGAAATCATCTTTCTTTTCATATGCCCTGGCATTTCCAGGGGAGAGAAGTCTTTTGCTTGTCAACAGTGATTTTTCCCTGCTAGACAATCACCAATCTCTGGAGGGAGGGAATCATCCCTGGAGGCTTTGTGGACTGCTTGAAATTTCCTGAATGCCTAATGCAGTTAGAGAATTTCTGTTTGGCTTGCAAAGTGGGAGAATGGGCATTACGAAGTAATAAAGATACAACTCAAGTAGAGCAAAGAAGGCCTTATTGTCATTACGTTTTGTAGTACACTGTTAATTTTCCAGAAAAGTTTATTTTTTTTTTTAAGTGCAGCATACAATTAGAAGTTGTAATAGGCCATTTACATGGCACAATCATACTTCTGAGGAGTGCTGTTCACAAACAGTAGCCATGTACTTTGGGGACTCATTACATTTCATTTTGGTGACACATTTAAAAATTCATAAATCTTGATGGGAAGTTGTACTTAATCTCAGTTTCTCTGCAGGGAAGAAGCTGAGAAGTGTTGCAGCATCCTGTGAGGTATAAGTGAGTAAACAGAGGGGAAAGCCTGAGAAAGGTAGGCGTGCAGGACTAACTGGCCAGCCAGTGTGACCCAGGACACTGGGGAGATAAACAGCACAGCCAGCCTTGCAGAGGCTCACAGGAGGCCATGTGCACAAACCGCTGCAGACGTTCACTTTCTTTCATCTCTTCTTTTGGGGCTCTGGGGCAGTTCTGGCACAAGAGAACTCCCTTCTCCTCCCAGGTATAGCTCATGACTTGGTATTTTTGCCAGTTATTTAGTAATATTAGAAGTGTGCGTTCTTGCGCCTTTTTTTTTTTTTTTGGCTGCTTACACAGCATGCACTACCCAATGACAGCTGATCATTTATTTATTGAATAAATTTATCTTGAGATTCCTACCACGTGGTCTGCCAATGTGTTATTTCTCCTTAGGGAATAGACTGCTTCCTGTACAATAAGCATCGATTAGATGTTGGACAGGAAGTCCTACATGCAAGAGTATCACTTAGGCGTATTAGATAAAAACTTCAGAGACATATTTTAGTGATAAATAAAGGGTTATTTTGTATTTTGTTGTTTTTTTTTTTCCACTGCCTGTTTGCAAGGGAGTCCAGCTTCAGAAGCACTGGCTCACTAAATTAAGGTAGTGAAGTGTAGGGCACCTGGGTGGCTCAGTTGGTTAAGCGACTGCCTTTGGCTCATGTCATGATCCTGGAGGCCTGGGATTGAGTCCCACATCGGGGACTGCTTCTCCCGCTGACCTCTCTCCTCTCATGCTCTCTCTCTCTCAAATAATAGATAAATAAAACCTTAAAAAAAAGGTAATAAACTGTAGTAGCTCAGTATATGTGGCAGCCAACAATTCTAATTAGATGGCATTTAGTTCAGTTTTGCTTAAAAATAAAATGATGTTTCTGTGTTTTGGTAAAGGAAACCAGGGTGTGTTGTTATTCTTGGCTTACCATGGAATGCAAGGGTTTTAGGAATCTTACTTTTTTTGCAGATTATGTATGTGACAAAGAGTCTCCCCTTACCACACTTTAGTCAGGTTCATTGGAACTCTTTCCTCACCTGGTCCTGACTTTTGGACTTCTGTGTCTTTCTTTGCATTGCTAATTTTAGCAAGAATCCTGTCAAGTTGGTTTAGCCAGAATCTCCCACCTTCTATATCTGATCACTCTCAATATCTTGGTGGGTTCCTCACCTTCCACTGTTCCCCAGGTGGTCTGATTTCCCTGGCCTGCCTTCAGCAAGAGTCTTGTTAGATGGGCTTAGCCAGACTCTTTACCCTCAATGTTTCCTCTTAATAATTCTCCATTCAACTACCCTGTCTCCTCCCACCCAACTTGGTCCTTGGCAATAAATTTCCACTCTTTCTTGCTGTATTTGGAGTTGAACCTGATTTCTCTCCCCACCTACAAAACTCCACTGTAGTAGCCCCCTATGAATAGTTTTCATTGCAATCTTGAAAACTTCATTGCATGTTTTTTTCTTTTGGCATATGAAAACTTGCTTAGATGAAAATTGAACAGAGTTGTGTCTTTTTCAGATGGCTAAAATATATTAGCTTAACTTCTAGAGGAAAGCGTTGATTCTAATTATTTTATAAGTGTTTTATAAAGACATGTAGGCACACATGCACATGCCCCCAATTTCATTATGAGAATCTTACTACCAGAATTTGGAATGTCAGCTAATCTCTGGGTTTATAAGAGAAAGAGAGCAGCCGGGAAAAACAAAGATTGAGGGAGGTAAATCCTGAGAGAGGCTCCTGGCTCATCCATACTTCTATAAACTCTTACACTTCCTCCCAACATACCCTCCCGCTGGCCAAATACCTCATTTTCCTCAATGTTTTACTTCATTTTTTTTAATGCATGAAATTCCACCAAATGAAAGTTAACTTGGGTCAAGGAATATCATCATTAAAAACATGAAAAATATAGAGGGTTTAATAACTACTCAGTCATTTATAGTTAGGGTAAGTGAGCCCTTTTGTGTATTCTTCTTGAGTCACATGGGGCTCTCCTGGGATAATTTATTCAGCTATATCAGAGATTATATATGAAACTCATGAATTAATGCACATTAAAAAATGTCAAATAATCTGGGTACATACGGAGTAAAAATACAATCCACTTATCCCAATTCCTTCTTGCCACATAGTTCTAAGCATGTATATACCAGGATTTTTTTTTAATTTTTAATTTTTTAATTAATTAATTAATTAATTATTTATTTTTTAATTTTTTATTTTTTTCAGCATAACAGTATTCATTATTTTGCACCACAGCCCAGTGCTCCATGCAATCCGTGCCCTCTACAATACCCACCACCTGGTGCCCCCAACCTCCCATGCCCCACCCCTTCAAAATTCTCAGATCGTTTTTCAGAGTCCATAGTCTCTCATGGTTCACCTCCCCTTCCAATTTCCCTCAACTCCCTTCTCCTCTCATCTCCCCTTGTCCTCCATGCTATTTGTTATGCTCCAAAAATAAGTGAAACCATATGATAATTGACTCTCTCTGCTTGACTTATTTCACTCAGCATAATCTCTTCCAGTCCCGTCCATGTTGCTACAAAACTTGGGTATTCATCCTTTCTTTCTTTCTTTCTTTCTTTCTTTCTTTTTTTTTTTTACAGCTTTATAAACATATATTTTTATCCCAGGGGTACAGGTCTGCGAATCGCCAGGTTTACACACTTCACAACACTCACCATAGCACATACCCCTCCCCGATATCCATAACCCCACCCCCTTCTTCTCAACCCCCTCCCCCATCAACCCTCAGTTTGTTTTGTGAGATTAAGAGTCACTTATGGTTTGTCTCCCTCCCAATCCCTCTTGTTTCATTTACTCTTCTCCTACCCCCTCGACCCCCCATGTTGCATCTCCTCTCCCTCATATCAGGGAGATCATATGATAGTTGTCTTTCTCCGATTGACTTATTTCGCTAAGCATGATACCCTCTAGTTCCATCCACGTCGTCGCAAATGGCAAGATTCATTTCTTTTGATGGCTGCATAGTATTCCATTGTGTATATATACCACATCTTCTTTATCCATTCGTCTGTAGATGGACATCTAGGTTCTTTCCATAGTTTGGCTATTGTAGACATTGCTGCTATAAACATTCGGGTGCATGTGCCCCTTCGGATCACTATGTTTGGGTTAATTTATTTATGAACATATAATAGTATTACTAGCCCCAGGGGTACAGGTTTGTGAATCACCAGGTTTACACACTTCACAGCACTCACCATAGCACATACCTTCCCCAATGTCCATAACCCCACCATCCTCTTCCTACTCCCCTAGCCCCAGCAACCCTCAGTTTGTTTTGTGAGATTAAGGGTCTCTTATGGTTTATCTCCCTCCCAATCCCATCTGATTTCATTTATTCTTTTTCTACCCCTGATTTCATTATTTTTTCCTACCTCCCAATCTCCACGTTGCCTCTCAACTTCCTCATATCAGGGAGATCATATGATAATTGTCTTTCTCTGATTGACTTATTTCTCTAAGCATAATACCCTCTAGTTCCATCCACGTCGTCTCAAATGGCAAGATTTCATTTCTTTTGATGGCTGCATAGTATTCCATTGTGTATCTATAAATACCACCTCTTCTTTATCCATTCATCTGTTGATGGACATCTAGGTTCTTTCCATAGTTTGGCTATTGTGGACATTGCTGCTATAAATATTCAGGTGCATGTGCCCCTTCGAATCACTACATTTGTATCTTTAGGGTAAAGACCCAGTAGTGCGATTGCTGGGTCATAGGGGAGCTTTATTTTCAACATTTTGAAGAACCTCCATGCTGTTTTCCAGGGTGGCTGCACCAGCTTGCATTCCCACCAACAGTGTAGGAGGGTTCCCCTTTCTCTGCATCCTCACCAGCATCTGTCATTTCCTGACTTGTTCATTTTAGCCATTCTGACTGGTGTGAGGTGGTATCTCATTGTGGTTTTGATTGGTATTTCCCTGATGCCGAGTGATGTGGAGCACTTTTTCATGTGTCTGTTGGCCATCTGGATGTCTTCTTTGCAGAAATGTCTGTTCATGTTCTCTGCCCATTTCTTGGTTGGATTATTTGTTCTTTGGGTGTTGAGTTTGATAAGTTCTTTACAGATTTTGGATACTAGCCCTTTATCTGATATGTTGTTTGCAAATATCTTCTCCCATTCTGTCAGTTGTCTTTTGGTTTTGTTAAGTTTCCTTTGCTGTGCAAAAGCTTTAGATCTTGATGAAGTCCCAATAGTTCATTTTTGCCCTTGCTTCCCTTGCCTTTGGCGATGTTTGTAGGAAGAAGAAGTTGCTGCGGCTGAGGTCGAAAAGGTTGCTGCATGTGTTCTCCTCAAGGATTTTGATGGATTTCTTTCTCACACTGAGGTCCTTCATCCATTTTGAGTCTATTTTTGTGTGTGGTGTAAGGAAATGGTCCAGTTTCATTCTTCTGCATGTGGTTGTCCAATTTTCCAACACCATTTGTTGAAGAGGCTGTCTTTTTACCATAGGACATTCTTTCCTGCTTTGTCAAAGATTCGTTGACCATAGAGTTGAGGGTCTATTTCTGAGCTCTCTATTCTGTTCCATTGATCTATGTGTCTGTTTTTGTGCCAGTACCGTACTGTCTTGATGATGACAGCTTTGTAATAGAGCTTGAAGTCTGGAATTGTGATGCCACCAACTTTGGCTTTCTTTTTCAATATTCCTCTGGCTATTTGAGGTCTTTTCTGGTTCCATATAAATTTTAGGATTATTTGTTCCATTTCTTTGAAAAAAAAAATGGATGGCATTTTGATAGGGATTGCATTAAACGTGTAGATTGCTTTAGGTAGCATAGACATTTTCACAATATATGTTCTTCCAATCCATGAGCATGGAACATTTTTCCATTTCTTTGTGTCTTCCTCAATTTCTTTCATGAGTACTTTATAGTTTTTTGAGTATAGATTCTTTGCCTCTTTGGTTAGGTTTATTTCTTGGTATCTTATGATTTTAGGTGTAATTATAAATGGGATTGACTCCTTAATTTCTCTTTCTTCTGTCTTGTTGTTGGTGTAGAGAAATGCAACTGATTTCTGTGCATTGATTTTATATCCTGACACTTCACTGAATTCCTGTATGAGTTCTAGCAGATTTGGAGTGGAGTCTTTTGAGTTTTCCACATAAAGTATCATATAATCTGCAAAAAGTGATAGTTTGACTTCTTTTTTGCCGATTTGGATGACTTTAATTTCCTTTTGTGGTCTGATTGCTGAGGCTAGGACTTCTAATACTATATTGAATAGCAGTGGTGATAATGGACATCCATGCCGTGTTCCTGACCTTAGCTGAAAAGCTGTTTTTCTCCATTGAGGATGATATTCACTATGGGTTTTTCATAGATGGCTTTGATGATATTGAGGTACGTACCCTCTATCCCTACACTTTGAAGATTTTGATCAGGAAAGGTGCTGTACTTTGTCAAATGCTTTTTCAGCATCTATTGAGAGTATCATATGGTTCTTGTTCTTTCTTTGATTAATGTATTGTATCATATTGATTGATTTGTGGACATTGAATCAGCTTTGCAGCCCTGGGATAAAACCCACTTGGTCGTGGTGAATAATCCTTTTAATGTACTGTTGGATCCTATTGGCTAGTATTTTGGTGAGAATTTTTACATCTGTGTTCATCAAGGATATTGGTCTGTAATTCTCTTTTTTGAAGGGGTCTTTGTCTGGTTTTGGGATTAAGGTAATACTGGTCTCATAAAATGAGTTTGGAAGTTTCCTTCCATTCTATTTTTTGGAAGAGTTTCAGGAGAATAAGAATTAATTCTTCTTTAAATGTTGGGTAGAATTCCCCTGGGGAAGCTGTCTGGCCCTGGGCTCTTTTTTGTTGGGAGATTTTTGATGACTGCTTCAATCTCCTCACTGGTTATGGGTCTGTTCAGGTTTTCTATTTCTTCCTGGTTCAGTTGTGGTAGTTTATATGTCTCTAGGAATGCATCCATTTCTTCCAGATTGTCAAATTTGCTGGCATATTTGCTCATAATATGTTCTTATAATTGTTTTTATTTCTTTGGTGTTGGTTGTGATCTCTCCTCTTTCATTCATGATTTTATTTATTTGGGTCCTTTCTCTTTTCTTTTTGGTAAGTCTGGCCAGGGGTTACCAGTATGTTTTTCACTGAACAATATATCTTAAAGATCTTTGCATACCAGTGTATAGTGATTAGTTAAAATTTAAACAAATTGTTGCATGGAATCACATTACGCAGACAAAAAAAAAATTACACAGTAAAAATTCAGCTTGATTAAAATGAGGATAAAACAAAAAAACAGAGACTTTCCAAATCTCAATGGTAAAGAAAAATTAAGAGGGATAAAAGAGGATGAAGCTACTTATCAGGTTAATTTCCAAAAAGAAGGAAGAGCTCTTGGAGTTGGTTATCTCAAGAACACAGCAGAAAAAACCTGAAGCTAAGTCAAAGTTCTTTAAGGTTAATTTTATCAATGTTCTCTTGGAAACACAATTATACTTTCTTTAAAAATTTTTTTTAAAGATTTTATTTATTTATTTGACAGAGATCACAAGCAGGCAGAGAGGCAGGCAGAGAGAGAGAAGGGGAAGCAGGCTCCCTGCTGAGCAGAGAGCCCAATGTGGGGCTCGACATGGGGCTCAATCCCAGGACCCTGAGATCATGACCTGAGCTGAAGGCAGAGGCTTTAACACACTGAGCCACCCAGCCGCCCTGCCCCACTCTCTTTAAAAATTTTAAGTGTGATAACCAGCTTTTAAAGGTTATAATCTGTAAACTTAAGTAAATACAAAATAGACTCCTTACAGGAAACTGTAATTTGCTCTAGGGAATTGTATTTATTCAGAAAATTAAAAGTTTTTTACAAGCCTTTGATAATCCATTAATATGATCTCATTCATCTTATTTTTTTAAAAAAGATTTACTTATGTATTTGAGAGAGAGACAGAGAGGGGAGGGGCAGAGGGATAGTCTGAAGCAGACTCTGCCCTGAGCATGGAACCTGACATGGGGCTCAATCTCATAACCCTGAGATCATGACCTGAGCCGAAACCAAGAGTCAGATGCTTAAC
Source organism: Lutra lutra (assembly GCF_902655055.1). NCBI lineage: Eukaryota > Metazoa > Chordata > Mammalia > Carnivora > Mustelidae > Lutra > Lutra lutra. The sequence goes on along the minus strand of NC_062282.1, from coordinate 70,559,269 downwards.
TGACTGTGCCACTCAGGTGTCCCTACGATCTCACTCATCTTACATCATATTAATACACTGAGATATAAATTATGTAAATTCTCTCGCTATGTAATGGAAAATAACTAGGCTCAACATTGTAGAGATCTTTCTCTTTTCATTGGTTGAATAAATTAAAAATTTTGGCATCTCTAGTACATATATTTTCCAAAGCAAAATACAAAATTTCATTCTTTAACAGGAGTGTGACAGCACTGTAATATAATATGGTATTACTGCTTTCTGACTGATGAGCATTTAGGTTGATTTCTGTATTTAACTATTACAACATCTGTGACAAAACATCTTTGTATAAACTTTTGCAAATATGTGCAAATAGGAGAGAGGTCTAGAATTGGAATTTCTACATCAAAACATATGTGCATATTATATTTTGAAAGAAATTATCTTCTTTAAAGGTTGCATATATCTAGTAGTATATAAGAATATCTTTAATGCAGTATGATCACTGACACTGCATTTTAAAAGATAGCTTTACTGAAATATAACTCACATACTGTAAAATGTCCCAATTTAAAATGTGTAATTCAATGATTTTTAGTGTACTCAGAGTTGTACAACCATCACCAAAATCTAATTTGAGAATATTGTCTTCATTCCAAAAAGAAACCTTGTATCTATTAGTAGTTACTCTCTATTCTCCCCTTTACTTCTGGTCTTTCAGCCCTAGGCAGCCACCAAACCTCGTTTTCTACAGATTTGCCTATTTTGGACATTTCAAATAAATCAGAATAATAAAATATATGATCTTTTGTGTCTGGCTTTTTTCACTTATCATCATGCTTTCAAAGTTCATCCATGCTGTAGCCTGTATCAGTACTTCATGTCTTTTTTTTGTCTGAATAGTATTCCATTCAAGGGACATAACCAATTTTTATCTATTGAAGGACATTTGGGTTGTTTCCACTTTTTTTTGGGCTATTTTGCATATAATACTACTATGGACATTTATGTACAAGCTTTTTTGAGGATGTATGTTTTTGTTTCTCTTGGCTATATAGATGGAGTGGAACTGCTGGGTCATATGGTAACTTCATGTTTAACTTACTGAGAAAACTGCTGAACTGTTTTCAAAAGTGGCTGTATCTATGGCCAATAAGCACATGAAAAAATGCTCCATATCACTCAGCATCAGGGAAACACAAATCAAAATCACAATGCTATACCACCTCATACCTGTCAGAATGGGTAAAATTAACAAGTCAGGAAACAACAACTGTTGGGGAGGATGTGGAGAAAGGGGAACCCACTTACACTGTTGGTGGGAATGCAAGCTGGTGCAGCCACTCTGGAAAACAGTATGGAGGTTCCTCAAAAAGTTGAAAATACAGCTACCCCATGACCCAGCAATGGCACTACTGGGTATTTACCTCAAAAATACAAATATGGTGATCCAAAGCAGATGTGGTATCTATATCTATATCTATCTATCTATCTATCTATCTATCTATCTATCTATCATCTATATCTATTTATCTATCTATGGACATCTGGGCTCTTTCCATAGCTTGGCTATTGTGGACATTGCTACTATAAACATTGGGGTGCAGCTGTGGTATATGTGTGTGTGTGTGTATACACACACACACACACACACACACACACACACAATGGAATATTATTCAGCCATCAAAAAATGAAATCTTGCCATTTGGAAGGACATGGATGGAACTACAGGGTATGATTCTAAGTGAAATAAGTCAGTCAGAGAAAGACAATTATCCTATGATCTCACTGATATGTGGAATTTAAGAAACAAAACAGAGGATCATCGGGGAAGAGAGGAAAAAATAAAAAAGATGTAACCAGAGAGGGAGACAAACCATAAGAGACTCTTAAGCATAGGAAACAAACTGAGGGTTTCTGGAATAGATGGGGGGAGAGGGATGGGGTAACTAGGTGATGAGCATTAAGGAGGCCACATGATGTAACAAGCCCTGGGTATTACATAAGACTGATGAATCACTGATCTCTACCTCTGAAACCAGTAATACATTATATGTTAATTAATTGAATTTAAATTTAAAAAACTTAAAAAAAAAAAGAAGTTTGGTCATCAGTTGTACCAGTTCTCTGAATATCCTGAAATAAAAAAAGTGATCCAGAAACAATAAGTTTTAACATTATAAAAAGTGGCTGTATCATTTTACATACCCATCAGCGACATATGAGGGTTCTGATTTTTCTACCTCCTCACTAACACTCATTATTGTCTGACTTTGATTCTAGCTATCACAGTGGGTTCAGGAGGTATTTCACTGTGATTCTTATTTACCTTTCTCTAATGAATAATGATGCTAAGCATCTTTTCACTATGTACATTCAGGCCATTTACACATATCTTTTTTGGAGAAATGTCTATTTAGATCCTTAGCTCACTTTTAATTGGGTAATCTCTTTACTGTTGAGTTGTAAGAGTTATTTTTTCTTTCTTAAGATTTTTATTAATTCATTTGAGAGACAGCAAGAGAGAAAGAGAGAGAGAGCGCGCAAGCATGAGCAGAGGGAAGGAGCAGTAGGAGAGGGAGAAGGAGCAGGGAGCCCCATGCAAGGCTAAACTCCAGCACCCCAAGATCATGACCTGAGCCAGAGGCAGATGCTTAGTCGACTCAGCCACCCAGGTGTCCCAAGAGTTCTTTATATATTCTGGATACAAGCCCCTTGTCAGATGTATGGTTTGCAAATATCTTTTCCAATTCTGTGTGTGGTATTTTCACTCCAACACTGCATTTCATCGATCTTTTAATTGCTGTCAATCTGATAGGCAGAAAAGGTGTCTCACTGACTAACTTGTATAATTTCTGCCAGGTTGAGCGAATTTATTTAAAATATTTTTAGGGGCACCTGGGTGGCTTAGTGGGTTAAGCGTCTGCCTTTGGCTTGGGTCATGATCTCAGAGTCCTGGGATCAAGCCCCGCATCGGGATCTCTGCTCAACAGGGGGGCCTGCTTCCCCTCTCTCTCTGCCTGCCTCTCTGCCTACTTGTGATCTTTCTCTCTCTGCCAAATAAATAAATAAAATCTTTAAAAATATATATAAAAAATATTTTTTATCTTTAAGTAATCTCTACACCCAATGTGGGGTTCAAACTCACAACCCTGAGATCAAGAGTAGCACGCTTCGGTACATGTTGCATGGAGCATTGGGTGTTTTATATGTAAACAATGAATCTTGGAACACTACATTAAAAACTATTGCTATACTGTATGGTGACTAACATAACACAATAATTAAAAAAAGAAGAGTGGCGGGCGCCTGGGTGGCTCAGTGGGTTAAGCCTCTGCCTTCGTCTCAGGTCATGATCTCAGGGTCCTGGGATCGAGCCCCGCATCGGGCTCTCTGCTCAGCGGTGAGCCTGCTTCCCCCTCTCTCTGCCTACTTGTGATCTCTCTCTCTCTCTCTCTCTGTCAAATAAATAAATAAAATCTTTAAAAAAAAAAAAAAAGAAGAGTGGCACTCTTCACTGGCTGATCCAGCCACACATCCCAACTCATTTTTATATACCTACTAGCTATTAGTGTATCTAAAGTAGGTTGCCTGGTTCTGTATTTCGCCAAGTTTGGTCTGCACCTTTTGTTTAAAAAATATCTAGGTAACAAAATTGTGAAGAAAATATTTGGTTCTAGCCTCCTTCTTTGCAGACACACTTTTGTAAAGAATTGAAAGATGAAATTTGAATTTTTCAGACACTTAGATTTCCGCAGAATGTGACACTGCAGGGAGGGTTGGACCTCAGGCCAGCTCTAGGTTCACCCCATTCTTTCCCTTTTTTTCTTGAGGCAGTGCACAGGGTGCTTATTCCTTGGCTATCATTAGCACATTCCTTCCATCTCCCTGCAGAGGACTTGTGTACCCCCACCCCTGCTGAACTAGGGAGCCCAGGTACCAGCGGAAGGGGGCAGACTCTGGGGGGTGGGGCATGCTCTCATTGCTCTGTGGACTCTTTGCTCCATGCCCCAGGCAGACAAGTGAGCCAAGCGAAGGTACATAGCTGGCATAGGGACCCTTCTTGAAGGAGTCAAATGATATATAATTTTTTTAATTAAAAAAGGCTCTACTAAAAATCAGTGCTATTAGTATTGACTTTAATTTGGGAAAACCCATCACAATTTCTATACAGCTCACTTGTAAACAAAGTTTTGTAACCCACTTATCAGTTTGGAACCCTCTTCTGTCAAGTCCATGTTAATTTAATCCTAAACCTTGCACTTGTTAATTTATGTTTATAGTTGTAAACTGTCATGAAGACAGCCTGAGGTTGGGAATTTTATTTTTGAAAACATAAAATATATAAATGTCTTGATCTTGAAGACCTTGTTGGGGGAAATGAAGCTAAATTTAGGATATAGTTTTCAAATACAATTCACCACAAGATTAAAAATGACAAATCTAAATGATGGTCATTGTTTGCCCCAAAGCAACTAAAAATGAAATGAAACAAAACCAACAAAACATAAACATAAACAAAAACAAAAACCATACTGAAAATGGTAGCTTGTCAAGACCAAGCCATCTTAGCCCTTTGGGAAGTCTCATATAATGCTTTGATTATTGGAACTGGACATAATGAAGTAGGTCAGATCAATGGGGAGGAAAACTGGGAAAGTTCAAGTTAATTTTGGGTCTTCAGGTGGGGCTTAATGCTAATTAACCTGTAAGTGTCAGATGCAGTCATAATACTTTCCGTTTACTCAGTTTTGATAGGCTTTTCTTAATCAACATTAGTTTGGTTGATGGTTTTTCTTTAGGGCTGTAAACCAAACATCTTTGTGCAGGTGAAATAAATACTGCCCAGGGAGTTAGGATACTTGGACTCGGATTCTGTCCTTGGAGGTTACCCATTCAGTTCAAGGTCTTTGCCGTATCTTGAGTACCATGAGAGTCCCTGTCTCCCTCAAAGCATCGTGTAGGGAGCAACAGAAAACACTTCTGTGAAAGCACTTTGAAAAGTATTAAGAGCTAATATGCCATGTCATGAGTTTGTTATAAAGATTAAATAAACTAGTATTTGGTACCTGATATATAGTAATGACTCAATTAATGTTAACTGTTATTATTGTTATCTCTGCTTTTCACATTTAAACCTGTACCATATTTTACACAGCATCAAACATCTTACCTTGAAAAAAATGAGAGGTATATAGGAACATTAAATTCAACTTTACAAGTGGAAGAATTAAAAACAATCTGACCTTCGCCAATCACTCTCCCTCTAGTCATTTATATATGATCCTTTTCTTTCTTCTTTTTTTTTAAATAAGATTTTATTTATTTATTTGACAGAGAGGGAGAGAAAGAGAGTACACAAGAAGGCACAGTGGCAGGCAGAGGGAGAGGGAGAAGCAGGCTCCCCATGGAGCAGAGAGCCCGATGCGGGGCTTGATCCCAGGACCCTGGGATCATGACCTGAGCCGAAGGCAGCCGCTTAACCAACTGAGCCACCCAGGCGCCCTATATGATCCTTTTCTATCCATAATACTATGTTCAGAAATATTAGTGTGGATTTCTTAATAAAAGAGAAGCCTCTGTTTTTTTAATCTGTGCCTTGCTTGTGTCTCTGACTAAAGGCATTTATTATTAGCTGACTCTGAGTCTTTTCGTGCACTTCTCGGTGTTCCCACAGCAGGGCAGAGCAGCACCATAAAATGAACACTAGTCAAGCTGAGAGTAGAATGCCAGGTCAGCCGGCCTCCACCTTGCAGGAATCTGCAGTTTGATACGAAACCCTGTGAAAGCTTTGTTTGCAGTTAATCTTATTAAATTTAATAGGTCCTTCCGGAAGCCTTTTTATGCCCTCTGAGCATTTTTTATATGTTCGATGTAATCAGAAGGGCAACAACTTAATGTGAACCCTGTAAAACTACCCTTTGGTTTGATGCATTCCTCCGTGGAAGGTAAGAAAGCATGCCTTGTGCTTGGGACAACCACTGGTTTTGCTGTTGTGACCAAGGGGAACCCCTCTGAGAAATCCTCAGCTTGAGGATTTCTACTTTCTACTGCTGGTTTTCTCACTCTTTAGGTACAGAAGTGAAATTATCAAAGGCTGCAGCTGAGGCTTACATACTGTTTCCATAGCCACTGTTTAACACTTCCATGGGGACCTGGACATTTTGTTCAGGCTTTCCCTACAGCCTGAATTCTAGAGTAATTCATAGATAGGTTCTGAGTAGACACTGATAAATTTAAAAATTAAAAAAAAAATAAAGCCAATGATCATACATGGGCAAAATATTCCCATGACTATTTGGATATAAATCTACTCACTATTAACTTTCTTTTTCCAGCCTGACAATGCTTTCAGAAAAGCACCCAAAAGACAGCATTTACTTTTAGCTACCTTACTCTTCATGAGGCCTAGGACCTCCTCTGATACCAAGAGTATTTTTCTATGATTTAATTAATGTTAAAAAAAAAAAAAAGGGCTTTCTAATCCCTGTTTTGAGCAAGTTATAGTGTGTGTGTGTGTGTGTGTGTGTGTGTGTGTTGAGGGCTTATTTGACAGACTCACATACAAATCAACAAGTATTTGTTAAATACCATGTATAGAACACACTGCTAAAACAGGAGATTTCAATCAAGGAAAGAATATAGACTTAACTAAACTACAGTTTGATGTTGAGAGATAAGACCTGTAGATGTTAAATAATTATTAGCATTCTAAATTTTTGCCACCGAAAATGGATAAGCACTAAGATTTTTTTCCAATTGTAAAATTTTGCTTCTATGATTTAGAGGACAAAGAAAAAGAATATATATAAAAAGATACTAAATTTTATGGCATCACTCTAAGCACTGCCTTGGAAGATTAATGTTTATAATTATGATTTAAAGTTGATTTTTTTGATCCCAAAACTACTATTAATGATTAAGATACAAAATGAAGATTTCTTATTTTTTCATTTAAAAAAAAAATTATTTATTTATTTATTTATTTGATAGACAGAGATCACAAGTAGGCAGAGAGGCAGGCAGAGAGAGAGGAGGAAGCAGGGTCCCCGTGGAGCAGAGATCCCGATTCGGGGCTTGATCCCAGGACCCAGGGATCATGACCTGAGTCAAAGGCAGAGGCTTTAACCCAATGAACCACCCAGGTGCCCCTATTTTTTCATTTCTTTTGGAAAAAAAAAAACATAACCAGAGTTTTCCTGACTTCTGTGGGCTTTTTCTATATTCTTAACAACAGGCACTTAGGATAAAAATCGAACAACCGTAAATCCTTCCCAATGCCTTTTTAAGGTATATTAATCTCTCAAAATCTAGCTGTCATTTCAATTTAATAAGTAAGTATTTTGGGGCCACCAACTATATGTAAGACAGGAAATACAAAAACAAATAAGAATAGGCTTTATGGTTTTATATTACCTATACTGACTTTATTTTATTTATTGTAATTTCTAAAGAAAAGTGCTAATTGTGGAATATAGTCTGCTTATTCTTCTCTATCTTGGGATAACAAAACATAGGGAATGATTTTTTTGTGTGTCCACATAAAAGAGCCACAATATCTGTGGCTTTTCAGAAGTCAGTGGCTATTCTCAGACTATAATTTCAACATTGGCAGAATCCTTTACACAGATGACTTCCAAATCCGCATCCCTAGCTTTGAACACTTCTGAATTCCAGTCATAAAACTCCAACCACTTAGTGGAAATACATTTGGATATCCTGCTCACCTCAGTTGAACTTATCTGTAGGAGTCATCATCTACCCTTCCCCCATCCCCTTTTGACTTCTCACCATAGTTGTGTTCAACTAGGGTTGAAGGTTTGGAGTTATCTTAGACCCCTTCTTTCTTCTATGGCATAATCAGTCACTAAAGCCTGTTAGTATTTTTTAACTTCTCTCATATTAGACTCCTTAATTTGACTCCTGAAGTCATCACTAAAATACAAGCCCTTATTTTCTGTCTCTTATCTTTTTGCCTCCTGGCTCTCTGTCCTCTAATATAGCCAGCCACCATTTTCATATTAATCTTCTAAGAGCACTATTTAGCTCCCTAAAGGCATTTCCAGTTCAAAGATACTATAATTCCATTACTCAAGAACATTTAGAACTTCCCTGTTATTTAGAAGATTAAGCCCAAATTGGAATTCAAGGATTTCTAGTCTGGTTCCAACACATTTCCCACGATGTCCTCCATTACACTAATATCAGGACCCTCAACAGCAAGTCTGGCAATGCACTCATGTTTTGATACTCTTCCACACTTTATCTGATGTTTTTCTTTACATTCACATTTACCTGTTCAACTTGAGCTCTGTTATCATTTTTTCCAATTGAATCTTCTTTTACTGCTCTATTTGTAGTGATCTCTCTGTGGCTGAATCAAAAGCAATGTCTGTGCTCATATAAGGTGTTGTTGTGTGTATGATGTTTATAATTCTCCCATTTAAATAGAGGCTATCCATTATCCTCCATAACTTCTATTGCAGATAAAGCAGCTCTCAGAACATATCTGTCGATCAGCCAACTGAATGAATAATTTAGTAAATAGAGAATGAATGAAAAGTTAGGCCAACCTGACTCGAATTCATAGCCTTATGTATGATTTTGACCACTTAAAACTTTAAGACTGCCATTATGTTCTTCCCAAATGCTTTGAGTGGACCATAATCAAGTCAGGAAGAAGATATCATCTGTCTTTCTGGAGAAGCTTATAGGCTTGGGAAGTCAGTCAGGAAGTTTCTGCTGGAGTGCCCAAAGGGCACTTGTAGGCCTACACCCTTCTGAGCCTCAGGTCTCTGAATATTCTATGAAGACTGTAGGACATTTGTAGATAAATGAATTCAAGATTTGCTTTTACCCTGTCCAGAATAAATCGAAAACCACAAATGAATATCCCTGATCTTCTTCCCAGACTTCTGGAAAATACTTCTACCAAGAAGGCATAAGCCTCTCTCTGCATTAGATCAATAAGTTCTGACAAATATTTACTGATCTCTGTTGGATATTCACCACTAGAGCTGTCAACTTCTATCCTTAGAGATGTCCAAGGGCCTGGTCTGATTGGAATTACCTGAGGATTTAAGGCTAAGAGTTTAGCCGCCCAGATTACCCACACAGAAGTCGACAGAATAGGGGCACCTGGGTGGCTCAGTGGGTTAAGGCCTCTGCCTTTGGCTCAGGTCATGGTCCCAGGGTCCCGGGATTGAGCCCTGCATCTGGCTCTCTGCTCAGCAGGGACCCTGCTTCCTCTTCTCTCTCTCTCTGCCTCTCTGCCTACTTGTGATCTCTGTCTGTTAAATAAAAATAAAATCTTAAAAAAAAAAAAGAAGTTGTTGACAGAATAGTTAAGGGTCTATTACTCATTATCTAATAAGTAATGGGACTGAGAGGGAAACTGATTAATCCACTCTGTATCTTCTTTACTGACAGTATTATGTACCACTTAAGTTTGTATATTTGTATGGAGTAAATATGATGAAATATTTAAAAGTTTTGTTTTATTATTTTATTGAGATTGTTTTATTTTGATATTGTTTTATTGTGTTGTGGTTCAAAAAGTGAAAAGAAGAAATTTACTGGACATTTTTAATATATCACTGATCAGTTATCTGAGTACAGGATTCAGATAGATCCCCTTGGGCCAATCTCCATGACACCATTGCTTTGGAACTATGAGGTTGTTGACCGAACAAGTTGACTTGCAGAGGTTCCAATTATGCCACTTTTCTAAGATTGGTTTCCTACACAGCAGAAGAAAGGCACTTTCTTGCCCCTTTCACAAATTTGTTTGGGAAGGAAGGAAAGGAATACTTTATTGACACTGTGATATTGATCTAGTATGAGGCTCAGCTTTCACAACAATCAAAGAATACATATTCAATTCCCATGTTCTCAACAACAGGTATTCTGAGACTGCAAATAATCCTCTGTTTTCCTTTTCCTAGGAAGTTCACTGATGATCACTGTATGTGAGCTTCTGCTTCTTTTTTGAAGCCCAAGCAAGAGTATTGTGCTTGCTCAAATAGTCACCCCCCTCCAAAATTATTCCCTGGAGAACTGTACTACATTTTCTACTCTTGAAGGATTTCTAGGATGCAGTGATCTCTAGTGACTCTTTACAGTTTTAAACAGATATGTACTTAGTGTCAGCACTACAATGGTGGACAGAGCTTATTACTGAGAGATCAGTAACATTAATAAATGACTGACACATAGTATGAGATACTGAAGATGACTCTTTTGATGAGAAACCATTTATTCATTCAACAAATAATTGAGCACCTATTTCATGCCAAGTGCCATGCTAGTAACTGGGGATACAGCAGCGAACAGGGCAGGAAAGTTCCTTATCTTCAGGGATCTCATGTTTTAGCAGGTAAGACAGATTATAGGCAAGTAGCCAAGTGAATAAATAACATAACTCTACTTTATACTATGTGTTATTAAAGAAATAACTGAGCATTGCAGTTGGATGGTCATGAAAGACTTCTCTGAAGAGGTGACATCTGTGCTGAGACCTGAGGGCTGTAAAGAAGCAAGACACATGGAAAGTCAAGAAAGAGATTCCCCACAAGATCAAACAGTAACTGTAAAATGGGCAGAAGACACGAACAGGCACTTCTCCAAAGAAGACATACAAATGGCTCACAGACACATGAACAAATGTTCATCATCATTAGCCATCAGGGAGATTCAAATCAAAACCACATTGAGATACCACCTTACACCAGTTAGAATGGCCAAAATTAACAAGACAGTAAACAAATGTTGGAGAGGATGTGGAGAAAGGGAAACCCTCTTACACTGTTGGTAGGAATGCAAGTTGGTGCAGCCACTTTGGAAAACAGTATGGAGGTTCCTCAAAAAGTTGCAAATAGAGCTACCCTATGACCCTGCAATGGCACTACTGGGTATTTACCCCAAAGATACAGATGGAGTGAAAAGAAGGGCCATCTGTACCCCAATGTTCATAGCAGCAATGGCCACAGTCGCCAAACTGTGGAAAGAACCAAGATGCCCTTCAACAGACGAATGGATAAAGAAGATATGGTCCATATATATAATGGAGTATGATGTCTCCATCAGAAAGGATGAATATCCAACTTTTGTTATCAACATGGACGGGACTGGAAGAGATTATGCTGAGTGAAATAAGTCAAGAAGAGAGGGTCACTTACTTGTGGAGCATAAGGAATAACACGGAGGACATTGGGAGATGGAGAGGAAAAGTGAGTTGGGGGAAATCGGAGGGGGAGACAAACCACGAGAGACCGTGGATTCTGAGAAACAAACTGAGGGTTTTAGAGGATAGAGGGGTGGGAGTTGGGTGAGCCTGGTGGTAGGTATTAAGGAAAGCATGTATTGCATGGAGCAATTGGTGTGGTACATAAACAATGAATTTTGGAACACACACAAAAAATTAAATTAAATTAAAAAAAAAGAAAAAGTGAAACTAGACAGATTAGAGAGATGGGTGGGATCCAAATTATGTTGATCGAACCTTGAAGGATGAGGTATAGAGATTGTTCATTGTAAAACTCCAAGTGGAATGGAAGAGCCAAAGGGTTTTAATCTGGGTTATGGTAGGGAGTGAATTTTATTTTGAAAGACCATTCCAGCTTGTGAAGAGGTGAGGATGGGGGAAAGGTTAGAAGTTCACCTAGAATATACATGTGCCGGGGTGCCTGGGTGGCTCAGTGGGTTAAGGTCTCTGCCTTCAGCTCAGGTCATATCCCGGGGTCCTGGGATCAGGCCCTGCATTGGGCTCTCTGCTCAGCAGGGAGCCTGCTTCCTCCTCTCTCTCTGCCTGCCTCTCTGCCTACTTGTGATCTCTGTCTGTCAAATAAATAAACAAGATCTTTGAAAAAAAAAAAAAAGAATATACATGTGCCAAATGTCTTCTGTTTGGTCCTATCTACCCACTTTATATCCTATCCCAGGTGGCTAATCTGAATGGATTACTTTAGTAGGATTCCAGTGCCCTGCGTCTTCAATAGGGTTTGACCAACACTTAGCTGAAGAACAAATAAAGACAGTGAGGTTAGGCTAATTATTCACTGGGACTCTTTCCTGCAAGAGCTGTGTTACTCAACTAAGACCATGCTTCTCTTGATGTGGCCTACTCTTTTATGATTCTTTCTTGTTTTGGGTTCGGTAACCTTCCTCTCCCCTCATCTTTGTGAGGTTTGATAACTCTGATGTGGCTAGCCTGGGTTTCTTCAATCCTTCATTCCCTTAACGTTGTGTACTTGTTTGAAGATACACTTTAAATTTTTAGTTTACCAGGGTTCTACAGAGTCTTTCAGGCTAAACCACTCCCAGAATTACATCTTTCACTTTTTTGGCTTTTGTAGATTCCTTATTTTCTTGCGTCTCAGAAACTCACTCAACCTGGTGACAGATATTATTTAGCTTCTGCAGTCAATTCTTTGAAAGAATCCTTGGAATATCTAAACAATAAGCTTAACCTCTATCCTTGTAACAGACCCACAATTTCTTGATCATGGGATGGACACATGACACAGGCTGAGGCAATCTTAGTCTCCAATTTCTCCAGACCCATGTTGGGTCTAGTCAGAGCATGTGTCCCAGACAGAGACAGTCGGAGACCTTCTCCCAGATTCGTCTAACCAGAGCCAATAGGGGAGGAGGATTGTTTTCCTCTTCTTGGTTTTCTGCTGTGAGGATGTGGAAAACCAGAATTTTCAGCACTTGTTTTTTTCCCCCTGCCCGGGGGCAAGACTGCTATGGGAGAGGCTGAAGGCAAGGAGAGATGATCAAAGATTAGAGATGGTTTGAAAAAGAGTGATAGAGGGGGAAAAAAGAGGGTACTTTAGAAGTATCAGGTTTCTAGTTCCAATTGCTGAGATCCTTGGAGCTGCCTGAGTCTCTGTAGCCCTCCCTTTGATTCTCTGACAAATCTCGATATCCTTCCTATAAATTCCTTAAGTCAGTACAGGTGGACATCCTATGGGACGCAGGGCCTACCCTGTGGGATGCTCAGGAGACAGCCTTACAGCTATACTTTTACCAGCATGCCCCTGTCAGAGACTGGCAGTTTTTGAAAATAATTATGTGTTATCCCTTCTAATCCCAAAGTAAGACTACTCAACAGCGTGGCTCTCAGGCTAACGATTCAGGATTACAGTCTAGTTATGAGCTCTGTACAGGGTACCTGATTTGGAAGCCAAATCAAATATAGTTAGATGAGACAACTTTTACCATGACATCAAAGACAAAATTAAAGCTATAGACCCCTAATCTGTTAATCCAGAGCCTTGACCAGCTCTCTATCAGTTCAAATCACATTTAGGAGAAATTAGCTTTCTTATATTTTCTGTTGCATTTCTAGTCTTTGTCAAAATTTTGGCAGATAAATATTCAATCATGCTTCAAGATATCTTAACATATTTTAGAAAGTGAATATTAATAATTAATTTCTAGATTAATTTTGTTTTTTCTTTTAGAAATAAAACTAACACCAGATTTTACAAAACATTTTAACTTTTTTTTTTTAAAAAAAAGAGAGAGAAGCACACTACATTAGTATTTATGTTCCATTTTTAAAGCTTGTTAGATTTGAAGTTTTAAACAGCTCATAGGCAAAACAGAGTCACAGCACTATAATCACGTTATTTCCCTCTTGATGTCAAGGGGTTTTTGTCTTGTGATGTTAGATTTACCTGAACTGAAGTCAATAGGTGGGAATGGAGATGTGCAGCATTTTGTTCTTTGTGATTAACAAACTCAATTTCCCAACAGTTTCCTGAAAGACTCACTAAACTCTCAAGACTAATCAAGGCACTAGTCCATTTACATCACCATTACTGGAGTTCCTGAACTCTAACCAGGCGAAACACATTAAATGATACATAAGCATATGATGAAAGTGTGTCTAGTCCCACCCAAGGACACCCGTTTTTCCAGCTTCTGCATTCCTTGGCTCTTGACCTCTCCAGTCATCTTCAAATCAGCAACTGCAATATTTTCACCTCTGTTTCCCTCATCAGATCTCCTTCTCTGACTTCAACAAAGACTCTTCTGACTCCCTCTTTCACTTTTAAGGACCCTTGTGATTACAATGGACCCACACAGATAATCTGGAATAATCTCCCTATTTGAAGGTCAGCTGATTAGCAACCTTAATTTTATTCACAATCTCAATTTTCCTCTTCCATGTAATCTAGCAATGTTCACAGGCTCTGGGGATTAGGATATAGGCATTGTGGGTATGGGTATGTATATTATTTTGTCTACCATACTATTAACATCTTAAACCATTACAAAGGTCAAAAATAAGTTTAGGATGATGAAATGTTCCAGAATTGAATAGTATTAATGGCGCATATCCTTGTGAATCTGCTAGAAAACTACTAAATTGTACACTTTAAAATGGTGGATTTTATGGCATATGGATTATATTACGATAAAAAATATATGTGTATGTATCCTGTGGACTTACTATATGTTGGTCAAGTGCTTGATCATTAAAAGTAAATCTTAGTGGAGGGCACTTGGGTGGCTCAATCAGTTACGTGTCTGACTCTTGATTTCAGCTCAGGTCCTGATCTCAGGATTGTGAGATTGAGCCCTGCATCAGGCTCTGTGCTAGGTGTGGAGCCTGCTTAAGATTCTCTCTCTCCATCTTCCTCTGCCCCTACCCAACCTCCCTCCTTAAAAAAATCTTAGTGGAAAGAAAAAAAATATGTACACAACAAAGTCTCAAAGTGGGTTCTATCCACTTTGCTTTACTTATACATAAACAGGAAATATCCCTCACAGTCACTCCTTCCCCAACTTCATCCAATTCAGTTTTCTCCTGAGTAGGGAAAAAATTAATGAGCCCAGATATATCAATTTCAAGAAAGATTAAAGAAGAGACAGATAAGCAATAAAATAGGGTATATTGGCACTTCAAAGATGTTTTAGATAACTGAGGCTTTCAGCCCCAAGACCACCCTACGTCACACACTAGCAGATCTTATTGGACTCTAACAGAATTTAGAATAATCCCAAGTAAATGAAGTACATGCTTAAAAATGTCCTGGGAAGGTATATATAGAAGTTTAAATTGTCCATGTTAGTGAATATTCTGAAGGCAGAAATAGAGGGGATGACAAATCAGCTGCAGAGCCATCCCAGAACAAGTAATTAAAGTCCCCTGCTGCTGAAGAGATCCTAAGTGAGTTTTAATGACACTTAATTATGAAGAAAATAAAAGAAGAAAAGAGCTCTAAGGGTCCTTTATGTGAGACCACAGGCTTAAATCACACAGGATCAAATAGTAAGCCTTATTCTGACAACAGAGCCTCAGTAGAGATAGGAATGTTCACGCAAGGATCCCAGGGCACGAGCTCAGGGCACAGGGCACAATCATTATGTGGACCAGTGGTTTGGAAAGCTTCTCCATGCTATACATCTGAAAAATCTATGACAGACTGTATGTGAATGTTTGCAGCAAACTTGTTTATTTATCAAACTTGGTTAGAAGAGAGAAGATATTAGAAATAGGGAGGATAGAGATGGAGAAGGTACAGTGTGAGTTAATACCAAAAACAGAACCTTTGAACCACCGTTCACGTTTGGGAATACTACAATACAACTAACTAGTTACCCTGGCTGTCTCCTTTATCTCTCTACTCTCCTTAGGGGAAATTCAAAACTTATGTTGACAAAAATGGTTTTTGTATCTATTAAAACTATTTTTATTCAGTCTGAAAAGTGCCTTTATTCTTCAGGGAAAATCTCACAATATTTTTTAATCCTCCCACAGTGCTGTCATAAAAGACAAACCCGAGATAAACTTTTTTATTTTTTTGCTTTGAGTTTGCATTTAAAAGAATATGATCCTGGAAGAGAGGTTTCAGGAATTTACAATGAACTCACTGAGTTATTTATTGCTGAACTTTTCTTTCACACTCACCAAGGGAACACATTTATTATATTTTCTTCCTCTGTGCATTTACATTTCTGAGAACTCTCCAGAAATGGAAGGAAGTGGGGAATCAGTATACTTACTTGGCAGCCAGGGACACTCTTCATTTTTTAATGGCTCAGGATACCACTGGGATGGCTGAATCAAATACATTTCTAAGCCAGAGACTATGTCAGTCTAGCTTGATTTTTCAAACTGTAATCAATCCATTTCTATGCTGCTCTTACAGCCAGATATAGTTTATATTTCAAAGTCTCTGAAAACATAGGTTACAAATTTTCTGAGTTTGGACGGGGTGGGAAAATCTTTTGATGTTTTTGAGGTGAAAATTACCCATCAAAGAAGCACCACTAAGCAGTTAAGTATAAGCACCAGGAAAAAAAAAAAAAAACATCCTAGTTCCATACTTGAAAAAAAAAAAAACCAAAAACAAAAATCAAAGATCTGTAATTCAATGAATGAACTTTATTAATTTTGGCCTTTCCTAGTATTATTATCCTGATCTCTCATGAGCTCTAAGAAATGTTAAGACAATCAAACCAAAATTATCAGTAGGTTTACCATCCAATCCATAACTTATCCACAACAAATTATGAAACCTCAAATTATTTTTCATGCAATATTTTCATATTATTAACCTCAAAAACCTCCCTCCATCCCTTCCTCTCTCCCTCTCTCTTACACACACACACACACACACACACACACACACACACACACACAGTATCAATTAGTTAGCCTTTATGGGTTGCAACAAAGCTTAATGCAGTAAAATTCTATTATGGGACAATTTGCTCTCCCACAGATTTGAAGGATGGTGTGAAATATATAATTCATTTCTCTCCCAAGCTTAAGCAGTTGGGTTCCAATGCAATTAGCCTAAGCCATATAAAGTATCAGGAAAAGTAAATAAATAACCACTTGCTCAAATATGTTATCTAAAGCAGTGTTTTCAAGCCTGGCATTATTGACACCTGGGTCCAGATAATGCTGTGTTGTTGCAGTTGTTCTGCACATTGTTGGATATTTAGCTACATCTCTGGCCTCTACCCACTAGATGCCACTATCACTCCTCGTCCAGTTGTGATAACCAAAAATGCCTCAGGACATTTCCATTAATTCCCAGAGGAGTAAAATCATCCCTAGTTGAGAATCATTGATTGAAAGTAATTGAAATTTTGGGTTTTTGTTTAGGACTATCAGCTCTACTGTTCCTTTTCCTTTCTCTACATGAATTAGAAGTGCATTCTCTTGTAAGGTAGTTTATGTAAAATAATAACACTAATGCAGAATGGGTTACTAGACTTATGCAAAGCCCTATTCCTCACCCAATTGCAATTTCACAGAGCCAACACCTTCTAGATTGATGGTCAAATTGTTTCACTCATGAATTGTTCAGTGGTTCTTTTCTTTTTCCATTTAAAGCCTTTTCCATCATGATGATCAAGCCAGTCATTCTCCCAGGGGTGCCCATGGGGAGCCCTGCACCCCTCTTGCAAATCACACCTGGCATTATTTCTTGGGCCAGTATTGATTTGCTTGCCTTATTCTGTGGGCCTTCCAGTTCCTCTCAATTCGGTAATAGTCACATTTTCTTGGGATACACTTTCTTAGTAAAAGGCATCTTAGACATATACTTTGTTGAATTTCAGAATTTTATTTTGATTGGATGGGTTTAAAAAAAAAAATCTGTGTTTTTCATTCCTGAGCTGTGTCTGTGTGTGTGTGTATATCGAAACTGCAAAAAAAGGTTTTAAAATAGTCTCGTCTCCCTGAGCCTTAAAAAAAAACTTTTTAACTATTCTTTTTTTCCCAAGTTCATTGAGATATAATTGATATATAGTTGACATTATATTAGTTTAAGGTATATAGTATATGACTATATTGCAAAATCATTCTCACAATAAATGTAGTTAATATTATTACCTCATATAGATACAAAAAAAGAGAGAAAGAAAAATTTTTTTTCCATGTGTTGAGAACTCCTAGGATTTACTTTCATCATGTCATACATGACATCCCTCCTACTTGCAAATGGAAATTTGTAGCTTTTGACCACTTTGATCCAATCCCTCCACGCATCCCCTTCACCTTTCACAACCACAAATCTGATCGCCTTTTTTTTTTTTTTTTTAGATTTCACATTGTAAGTGAGATCATACAGTATTTGTCTTTCTCAATCTGACTTATATTACTTAGCATAATGCCCTCAGGGTCCATCCTGTAATAGCAAATGGCAGGATTTCTTTTCATTCATTCATTCATTTTTTTTTGGCTGAATAATATTTCATTGTATATAGATACCACATTTTCTTTATCCATCCATTCATCCATCAATGGACACTTAGCCTGTTTCCATGTATTGTCTATTGTAAATAATGCTGCAATGAGTATGGGGGTGCATGTGTCTCTTTGAGACAGTTTATTTTGTTAATGGTATCTTTTGCTATGAAGAAGCTTTTAAATTTGATTAGTTCTGCTTATTTATTTTTGTTTTCGTGGCCTTTGCCTATGGGGCTAAATCCAAAAAATCACTGCAATACCAAAGGCAAGGAGCTTTTCCCCTATGTCTTCTTATAGGAGTTTCATGGTTTCAGGTCTTGCATTCGTCTTTAATCCTTGTATCTGTTACAGCTGTATTTATTTTTTAAAGATTTTATTTATTTATTTGACAGAGAGAGATCACAAATAGGCAGAGAGGCAGGCAGAGAGAGAGGGAAGCAGGCTCCTCGCAGAGCAGAGAGCCCGATGTGGGGCTCGATCCCAGGACCCCGAGATCATGACCTGAGCCGAAGGCAGAGGCCTTAACCCACTGAACCACCCAGGCTCCCCTACAGCTGTATTTTTTTTTTCAAAGATTTTATTTATTTATTTGAGAGAGAGCATGAGAGGCGAGAAGGTCAGAGAGAGAAGCAGACTCCTCATAGAGCTGGGAGCCCGATGCGGGACTGGATCCTGGGACTCCAGGATTGTGACCTGAGCTGAAGGCAGTTGCCTAACCAACTGAGCCACCCAGGCGCCCCCCTACAGCTGTATTTTTAAAGTTCTCTTAATCCCTTAGTAGTCCTTGTTACTACAATCTCCTGTTACAAGTCAACAATTTTCTTTATTAAAATGTTTCTATTTAGGGCACCTGGGTGGCCCAGCTGGTTAAGTGTCTGCATTGGGCTCAGATTATGATCCCAGGGTCCCAGGATCGAGTCCCAGGATTGAGTCCCATATCGGGCTCCCTGCTCAGCAGGGAGTCTGCTTCTCCCTCTCCCTCTGCCCATTCCATCCCTCCCAGCTCATGCTCTCTCTCTCTCTCTCTCTAATAAATAAGTAAAATCTTAAAAAAAATACATTTTTTCTATTTAATTATTGTGTGGTCTCTGACTAGACCCTGACTGGGTTCTGGGCACGTGGCTGGCTCAGTTGATAGACCATGTGACTCTTGATCTTGGGGTTTCAAGTTTGAGCCCCAAACGGTATAGAGTTGAATTAAAAATAAAATCTTAAAAAAAAAAAATAAAGCACGGTGCTGGTTTAGACCAGGATGAATCAATAACTCCCATGTCATCTTTGGCTATGCCAAAGGAGACCACATTCCCAAGCTGTTAAGGCTATGGCACTGTGGCCAGGCAGAATTTCATTTGAAAGAGACAGTGGTCTTCAGGAAAAAACAAGACAAAACAAAATAACAACAACAGAGATTCTGGATATCAGTGAAAACATTGAGTGTTTACAATATCACATATATTCAAAACCAAGAAAAAGATAGTTTATTAGGAGGAATAGGCTTAAAGTACTAGAAATCCGACTGATACTAAATTAAGCATACAAAGGAATTTACTAGGAGGATATTGGGATTTGTGATAGAATCAAAGGAAGGGATATAGCAACTCATAGAGCTCCCAGTGTCTCAGCAATTAGAACTAGAAACCTGATACTTCCAAAGTATCTCTTTTTTCTCTATTTCTTTCTTTCTTTCTTTCTTTCTTTCTTTCTTTCTTTCTTTCTTTCTTTCTTTCTTTCTTAGATTTTGTTTATTTATTTGACAGAGAGAGACACAGTGAGAGAGGGAACACAAGCAGAGGGAGTGGAAGAAGGAAAAGTGGGCTTCCCGCAGAGCAGGCAGCCTGATGCAGGGCTCCATCCCAGGACTCTGGGATCCTGACCAGAGCCAAAGGCAGCCACTTAACAACTGAGCCACCCAGGGGCCCCTCTATCCCCCCTTTCCCACCCATCTATAATTTTTGGTGATCTCTGCTTGCCTTTAACCTCTTCCACAGCAAACAGGCTTTTGCCCCATGGCAGGGGGATAAATGAGTGCTGAAAATTCTGGTTTCCCACATCCTCACAGCAGAGAACCAAGGAGAGGAAAACAATCCTCCTTCCCTATTGGCTCTGGTTAAGAATCTAGGGGAAGGTCTCTGACTGTCTCTTCTTGGAGCACATGCTCTGCCTGAACGAAGCCTGGGGCTGGAGAAATTGGGAGACTAAGATTGCCGCAGCCTGTATCATGTGTCCATCCCATGACCAGGAAATTCTGGGTCTGTTATAGGGATAACTGGAAGGCAAGCTTGTTGTTTAGATATTCTAAGGATTCTCCAAATGAAATGACTACAAAAACTAAATATGCTTTTTTCTTTTCAAGATTCATTTATTTGAGAAAGAGAGAGAGTGTGCACACAAGAGGGAGGGCCAGATGGAGAGGGAGAGAATCTCAAGCTGACTCCCTGCTGAGTAAGCAACCCAACACGGGGCTCGGGTCTGGATCTTATGACCCTCGATCTTATGAGGAGCCCAACACGGGGCTCGATCTTATGACCCTGCGCTGAAATCAAGAGTTGGTCACTTAACTGACTGAGCTACCCAGACAGCCCTAAATAATATGCTTTTAATAATACATAAACAACCATCATGTTAAATAGTTGCTGAGATGGCAAGAAAGTAAAGAATCAACAGAAGCCAAAAACAAAGTGAAAGGGAATCCTGGGAGTGGTTTAGCCTAAAAGACTATCCAATCCCGGTGACTGAGAGCTTCTATCCTGATTGCTGCAGCAGGTACAAGAGATCAGATATAGTTTTTATTACTAGCTTTTAAACTCTTGGTTGCCTTACTGCTGATGTTTCATTAAAGACTAACAATATCCTAACAATAGCTAGTCCTCCTTCCTTTTAACATGCACATATTCCTCGGAGACTTAAGTTATCCCTAGCCCCCACTAACTAAAAAGTATATAATTAGCTAGTTCTCACTATCCCAGTGCAGCTCTTTCTGCCCATGGGTCCTGTTCATGTGCTACAATAAAAAGCACCTTTTTACACATACACATACACATACACACAGACAAAAGTGCCCTGAAAATATGAGCAAGGAAAAAGAGTCTAAAATGATCTAGCAGACTTGAAAAAGAGGCAAACAGAACTTCATGGCAGAGACTGTCTGCCTAGATTTTGTTGCTGAAAGGCACAGGGCAACCTTAAGCCATCGCTCTGACATGTCACTGATCATCTCTGGGGACTGCAACCTGAGGCTTTGGGCCTGCGATCCCACTGCCTATCCATGTTCTAAGTGATCCCTTTTCATCTTCATTTATTTACTCATTCTACAAATATGCCACCACCAGGATGTTTGTGCCGTGAAGGAGGTCAGAGCATACTAAGTACTCGGGTTCACAACCACATCACAACAAAGCTGGGTGACAAGTGCTATAGCAGAAGAGTAGGCGAGGGGTGAGAGAAGTTCAAGAGGAAAACTCCTCTGTCTACCTGGGTAATTGGGAGCAGTTTCAAACTGGGATGTGAAGGCAGACAGTTGAAGTCGGGCCTCTAGGGCGGTAGGAAGAACCCGTGCAATAGCATATGGGCACCTAGGAAGGAGTCTGGTGCATCTGGAAAATTTCCAGAGGCTCAGCATTACTGACTCACAGGAAGACTATGTGCGGAAGAGGGAGAAGATTCAGGGACAATCAACAGTGACCAGGCCCCAACCGCCTTATCTGCTGCTGTGTTTAAGAGCTGAGATTTTATCCTGTAGGATGGGGGAGGAGCAGTACAGGATTTTAATCTGGGCAGTGACACGACACTCAGTAATGCGTGGCAGCTCTGCAGACTGGAGGTAGTGAAGGCTTAAGCCAAGGCAGCGGTAGCCAGGGATGAATCTGAGATACTTAGCAGGTTAAATCTCCATTACTACTGAAAAAGAACAATAAAAGAGAGAGGCAAAGTTTTTGGTTTGGCTAAATGTGTGTGGATTAAAGTGTGAATAAATGTTGTCTTAAGAAAATGAAAGATAAATGTGGGTTAGAAGAATGTAATTTTAAAACTATAGGGAACCTGCAGCAAAAAATCCCAAGGAGGGAAAAAATGGTCTGAATTTGTCAGCTGAGCATAAAGAAATGTTATTGGACAAAAGTAGAAAGGACTGGCTTTCAGAAAGGCAGGGTGGGTGAAATGAGCTAAGGAGAGCAGGAAGAGGATTTTTTTAGTTTCCTAGTGCCATAAAATGCAGCTGGGACAGATGCCCGGGATCCTATTTTAGCAGTTTTAGCCTCCTCTAGAGACAGAACTTGAGCTTCTTCTTACTTCACCAGTGAGACCAAGAAAAGACTTTGGTATTTTACATAGAGTGGTTATTTCTCCAAAGGAAAAACAAAATTTTCCTTTATCCTGTCAGGCTTACAAATGTTTTAGTTAAAGCATCGGGGCAGTCAGATATACATAGGTTAGTCTCACCTACATTTAGCAGCACCGCTCTCCAACTCTCTAAGTGGCTTTCTTCTTGGTAAGCCTGGAGCATCCTTAGAACACATACACTCACATCTGTGCTTTCCAAAGGGAAGGAGAGATTAAAAGAACAATATCTGATCATTGCTGGGTTTTTAGAAACTTGTTATTTTGCCATCTCTTTTTCTGTGTCTGCCTTGAGCCATGAGACATGAAACTGAGTTCTATCTTTATATTCTTTGCCTCTGCTACGGCTCATGCTACAAGCCTGATGTGCACCTTTGGACTTTTCCTCTCAACAGTTTCTCCTCACCACATCTTACACCTTCCATATGCATTGCTCTTGTAACCTGAGTGAATCCAAAGACTCCAGGTTGCCCCATGTCAACACGCTGTCATGTTCAAAGAATTGATAAATCAGAGGCAATTAAAATGAATTTGAAACTTAGGTCTCTCAAAGAATATGGAGGGAGATCCAATTGACAATTCACAGAACCACTTTTTAAACTAGCCACTTTCCCATTCTTTTCATTCTTGATCTCTGATGGCTCCACAGATGCTTCCATGCTCTAGTTCCCTGTCACATTCCTTAGTTCCTTACCCTCACTTACAATTTGTTTCTGCATAATAGGATTGGAGTGGCAGGGACATGCCAGGAGTTCCTTAGTGGGCTGGGATGGGAGATGTTACTGGCTTTGGTTACAATGTCCTTGAGCTTTTAACACTTTGTTGTAATTCTTTATTAAAGATTGTATTTATTTGTCAGAGAGAGAGAGAGAGAGCAAGAGCAAGCACAAGCAGAGGGAGTGGCAAGCAGATGGAGAGGGAGAAGCAGGCTTCCCACTGAGCAGAGAACCTGTTGCCAGAACTCGAGCCCAGGACCCTTGGATCATGACCTGAGCTGAAGGCAGATGCTTAATTGACTGAGCCACCCAGGCACCCCTATTGTAATTATATATCTGTCTCTATAAACCTAGATCAGTAGGTCTCCATAGAAGTAGCCTAGCCCACTAATATGTTGGAATCAGGCTGGAGGAAGGGCTTGGGTTATAACTATTGCTCAGGGACTGAGCAATTTTAACTTTAAGTCTATGCCAAAGCCTGATGTGAGTGACCACAAAAAATCTGGATGTATTAAGACAGTAAAATTCTAGACAGTAAAAGTGCAGGGAAAGCCACTATACTCATTTCTGTGCTTCATCTGTAGAAGAAATGAATAAGCGCATTTTCACACTGTAGATTGGGATTTATCTAAATGTCTTAAGCTCCAGTGGTTATAACTTAAGTCTTAGTCACAAGTTAGTTGCTTTCAACTTGAAGTTATTAACACAAATTTTATCATTCACATATTCCTAAATGGAATAAATGTGGTAGGAAGAAGGCAAAGATCAATTCTAAATTCGTCTGATGGATGGAGATTTTGAGAACTTTTCATTTTTTTTTTTCTCCAGGAAAAAAAAATAACGAGTCTCACAATATCAGCCCAGATCTCATGATACTGGATTTGCTTGAAACTCAGTATGATATTTGCTGCTAGAGTTTTCATATAACTCTGTATTGATTCTGTACTAAAGGATATAGAAAACTGATTTTAGGCAAATAGTAAATGTGTGGTGGACTGTTTTTCTTTTTTTAACTTTGCCTTGTCATATATTATTGCCAAGCTCCCTGTGCTTATGTGCTCATAAGATTTTGCATTTCTGGGTAGCATTCCATCTGATTTATCAAAACTGTGAAGCTGTCTCTTTGGTTTGGGAAAAATAGGAGATATAGTTTTGGTGCCAGAATACGAAAAATCTGTTCTCTTTCTCTTAATACTTATCAAGTCAGTAAATCACAAGTAATTCATATATATATAATATGTATATTATATATATATATATATGAAACACACACACACACACACACACACACGTGAAAGAGAGAGATTCACTGAAACTCTAGCCCCTTTCCCCTAAAATCCATATTCATACATCCAAGTGTCTAAGATGTACCTTCAATATAATATGTTTACAAAAGATTGTTAATTTATTCCCTTCCCAGTTTACACTTTTCCAGTCTGTCCATCCTTATAATAAAGGGTAGCACCATCCACCTAACTGCAAGGACTAAAAGCTAGAAGTCATCCTTTTATTTTCTCCATTTATCACCCTCCACATTTAATACATTAGCAAATTCTATAGGGTCTACCTTCAAAAACCTCCTGAATATGTCCATTTTTCTCTATGTCCCAATGTACCATCATAATCCAACTTATACCATCTTTTTTTCTAGACCTCTATAATAGCTGCCTAACTAGTGTTCCTGATTTTACTTCCACACTCCATGACACCCTTGATATAATCCATTCTCCAAACAGAAAAATGATCTTTTATCTTTTGGTCATTATACTCATTTTCTTAAAACTATCTAAATACTTCCTATTATTTAAAATAAATTCCAGACTCTGTACGTTGGCCTGAACAGCCCTGTCTTCTGGGTTCTGCCCATCTGTCTGATCTCAACTCCTGGCACTGTAACCCTCACCATGCTCTAGCCATGACAAGTTTATTCCCATTTCTGGGCATTTATATTCACTGTGTTTTCTAATGGTGCTTTACTTTCCTACTGATGGAACAATGGTCCACAATTTGACAGTTATCAGTTTTCCTGGGACACTGACTCTGAGATGGAGATTTATGTGCACAAAGTATACTGGGAGCACTTGTGATCAAAACATGTGGGAGGAGTAAAACAAGCAGCATTAGGCAGAGGGAGAAGTTGAACTACAATATAGTTGCATAGGCCTCATCCCCTTCTAAAAAAATTGGCCAAATTATAAAAAAAGAGCTCTGGAATTGGGCCCTGAATTGCGACAAGGTGGCTGAATCCCTCTAGTCTTATATCAACTAGTCCTGGGGTGAGAGCTGCTGTGGGAAAAGGGCAGAATCTTAAGGGAAACAGTCATTTTCAGATGTGAACATTCCCTTGAGAGGGACTCAGCTGAGGGCTGTCATCAGGCAAGGCTCCCAGGAGCTGAGAGACGAATGATTCATTTCTGAGAGAGGTGGTTGAGGGGGGGGGATCAAAGTGGTGCTCCATGGAAACCACTACAGCTTCAAGTCTTTCTTTTGCTTCTCAGAGAGGATGTTCATGACCATTCTAAAACTGACAACACCCACCTCTTACTGCCATGGAAAACTATCTTACCTATTTGTTACTTCTGTACTTTCTGACTATACAAACAGTAGGTACTCATTAGAAAAACAGGGATGTTGGTTATCTCTTCAAAACTATTGCCACGGTACCCAGAAAAGTGTTTGGTAAGCAAATAATTGATCTGAATGAATAATCTCCTGAGTGAGTAAGTTCTGTCTCAGACAGGCAGAAGCTTTTTATATACTATACACATCCTTCTCCATAGGAATGGAAACTCAAAATTATATGTATGAAACTCTCACGAAACTGATTTAGAGGAACTGATTTGGAAAGCAAGTCCTGAACTGTAAGACAGAAAAATCAAGGCTTCCTGCTACTTAGCAAATTAACATTCAACCTGGCTTAGTTCACAGCACCTATTCAGACCTCTGTGTCATCATGTTAAAAGAGATCCTATAATGCTGCTATTGATGGTTCTAAGCTGAAGGTATGGGGAATATAGATAGAGAATTACTGATTGAAAAGGTGAAAGGATTCCACTTCTGTAAATAGAACGTCAATTTTTGCATTTACAACAAAAATAAAATTGCCTCATTAAGTAAGACAGTATCACTACTGGACAATTATAGCTGGACAAAATGATAAATATACTTTTGTTAGGTATAAATAATATAAGTAACCAGAATTTAATCAATTGCTGGTTTACTTCAAAAATATCTGTTTTTCAGGTAATTCAGTAAAAAAATAGGCAGAGGAACTTAACAAACATTTTCCACAGAAGACATACAGATGGCCAACAGACATATGAAAAGATTCTCAACATTACTCATCATTAGGGAAATGCAAGTCAAAACATCAATGAGGTATCACCTTACATCTTTCAGAATGGCTAAAATAAAAAAGACAAGAAATAACAAGTGTGGCTGATAATGTGAAGAGGAACCCTTGTGGGCTGGTGGGAATGCAAACTGGTGCAGTCACTGTGAAAAACAGTATGGAGTTTACAGAAAGAATTAAAAATGGAAATACCATATGATCCAGTAATACCATTACTGGGTATTTACCCAAAGAAAATGAAAACATTAATTCAAAAAGATATATGCACTCATATATTCATTGAAGCAATATTTACAATAGCCAAGAAATGGAAGCAACCTAAGTGTCTGTGGACAGATGAAGAGATGAAGAAGATGTGGTTCTATATACATATATATATGTATATACGGGCTGTTACCCAGCCATAAAAAAGGACATGATCTTGCCATTTGTGATACCAGCGCACCTAGACGGTATTGCGCTAAGTGAAATAGGTCAGACAGAGAAAGAAAAGTACTATATGATTTCGCTTATATGTGGAATCTGAAAAACAAAACAAATGAATAAACAGACAAACAAAAGCAGAATCAGACCTATAAATATAGAGAACAAACGGCTGGATGCCAGAGGTAAAATGGGAGAAGGGGGGGTGGTAGACACACGCTTCCAGTTATGGAAGGAGTAAATCACGGGGATGAAAGGTACAACACAGGAAATGCAGTCATATAGTGTAATGGCATTATATGGTGACAGATGGTAGCTACACTTGTGGTGAGCATATGTAATTCCAAATGATACTAATAATATAAATAAAAACTAAAAAGTAAATGGTAGCCAAAAATGACAATATCTGAAATTTTAGAAAAAGGTCAGAAATTGTCCCCTTTAAAATAGCATAGGGTTGGGGGTGCCTGGGTGGCTCATTGGGTTAAGCATCTGCTTTTGGCTCAGGTCACGAACCAAGGGTCTTGGGATCAAGTCCTACATCAGGCTCCCTGTTCAGCGGGAAGTCTGCTTCTCCCTCTCCCTCTGCCTTTCCTCCCATTCATGCTGTCTCTTTCTCACTCTCTCTCAAGTAAATAAATAAAATAAAAAAAAATAGCATAGGGAACATTATAATATAGAAGATGTGTAACACACAGTATTAGGCTATAGCTAATTTAAATGTCTTTGTAAGCATGAGGTTGGTATAACTAGGGTGTTAAATACATCGCAGTAA
Source organism: Lutra lutra (assembly GCF_902655055.1). NCBI lineage: Eukaryota > Metazoa > Chordata > Mammalia > Carnivora > Mustelidae > Lutra > Lutra lutra. The sequence goes on along the minus strand of NC_062282.1, from coordinate 70,531,466 downwards.
GAATTAGGAACATCCCTGAAAATAGAGATATCAAATTACAAATTAAGATGACTAACTGAACAAAGGTACCAAATTTCATTCCTTCTAAATGTAACTAAAACTAGAGTAAGGGACTTAAAAATATAAACTCACAAGGGCAGTTGAGAACAGAAAAAGGGAAAACATACATGAAATTTTGGAAGCTAGAAAAGGGATGCATACATGGTAAGCAACTGAGCAGAATACAACTGAATATGAAGTCAATAATTGGCAAAAACTGAGAAATAACCCGATTTTCACTGAAGAATATTTAAAGACCTAGAAACTAGCAGTACCAAATAACTCTAAAATGGATGCCAAAGAAAATACTAAATTATATTGATCTGATGAAAACTGCATAAAAATGATTATTTCTAAACCCACTCATACCATTATGTTTCTAGACAATTGATTCTACTCTACCCATGATAATAATTCAGGACTGTAGAAAGTGAAACACAGGGCATTTGGTCTGGAGAACACAGGCAAAGTTAAAGGTATGAGTACAGAAACAAAAATAGGTGAGTTTAGGGTCTTGTGCAGACAGTACACTGAGATTCCCAACTTTCTTCACTTACCTCCTAGGACACTCGTAGATAAAACTTTACCCTCCAAAGGGAAAATAAAAGTCTTCTATTTAGAAAACTGAGGATCTGAAGAAAATATCTAAAAATACTGTATATCAGAGTTTCTCAGCAAATAACCTACCCGATCACTCTACCAGAGAAATTTAAACTCAATTAAATTAACCCACTTGTTCAGAACTTCCAATCAGCTTTTTAAATGCTTAATGGGAGACATAAGAAAATAAGTAAATGAAAAGGAAAATAAAAACAACTTGTTGGAGACAAAAGCTATATAGTTAAAGACAGAATGAAACTATAGAAGACTTATCTGAATACAAATTGAGAGTTACAATAATGGAAAATGTCAATAACCCCAATTTGATCTACAGATTAAGTGTAGTCCCAATAGAAATCAAGACAAGATTTTTGAAAACAGAAATTAGTAAGCTCATTCCAAAAATGTATATGGAAATGTAAAGAGCCAAAAATAAATAACGCTAAAGGGGGATGACTTGTGATAATTTGCTTCAAGATACCAAGACTTATTGCAAAGATACAGAAAATAGGACTGTGTGATATTAAATAAGGATTGATAAATAGATTAATGGAAGACAATAAGAAGCCAAATAAAAAACTTAGATATAGACAAACATATACAGAGTTATTTAGGCTATATGTGTTGTCATTCTTGTGCAGTGAGGAAAGAATTCTCTTTCCCCCAAATTTCAGGTATATAATTGACAACCATATAGAAAAATTTTCAATCTAGACCACTCTATTAGATAGATACCACCGTATCTATTCCAGCAGTGTCTTCCTTTGGCATGGCAGAGTAAGCTCCTAACTGAGGAACTGTCAGAGAAATATTAGCAACTTCAGAGATGCCACCATGACTAGTCAATGAGAAACTTAGAGTAAATTGAGAATGATCTGTAGCCCACCTAAGAAAGAGGTGGTACCATTAATAACTTCTGTCAGAGTTAGTGATAAGTTCCTTTTAGTTTCTCTCTCTCTCTCTCTCTTTTTTTTTTTTTTAAAGATTCACTTATTTGAGAGAGAAAGAGCATGAGTTGGGGAGGGGGGAAAGGGAGAGAAGCAGACTCCAAATTTAGCTGGGAGCCTGAAATGGGGCTCATTCCTTGGACCCCAAGATCATGACCTGAGCTGAAACCAAGAGTCGAAGGCTCAACCACCTGACCCACCCAGGCACCCCTCTTTTAGTCTTTTTTATTTGTAACATTCTCACCATTGGGTGAGATTGTATAAACACTCAGCCAGTGATGCTTCCAGGTTGAGTACCTAAATAATCAAAGGCAGCCGCATTTTGGAGGTTTGTATAAGTTGGAACTTCCCACTTGCATGATTTACAGAATGATATTTCAGAATACTATTCCTAAAGTGCATGACATCTTACAGCAAAATAGACCACAAGTTCTGGTTGTAAAAGAAGTAGGTAGCTGGTAAGGGCACAGGAAAAAAGAAGTTTAAAAGGAAGCCAGCACCAACACCTTGCATTAGCTTGGTTACGCATTTGGATCTCTGTTAGTGTCTTCTAAGTGGCAATTTTTTGTCCCCTTATCTAATGGATGTTGTGGAATTCAGATTTAAAAATCACCTCTAGGGCTGCCTGGGTGGCTCAGTGGGTTAAGCTTCTGCCTTCAGCTCAGGTCATGATCTCAGGGTCCTGGGATCGAGTCCCATGTCGGGCTCTCTGCTAGGCAGGGAGCCTGCTTCCTCCTCTCTCTCTCTCTACTTGTGATCTCTCTCTCTGTCAAATAAAATCTTTTAAAAAAAATCACCTCTAATTGATCAATTGTAATTAGTTTTTTTTTCCGGGTAAGGGAGAGCCACCAAAGTCACAGGTTGATTTTTAAGGTCATTTGTCCATATAGGTACGGTGGAAATGCCATCGGCTGTAATTCTCTGTGTCTCATATGATGAGACCTGAATTGCCTAGAGGATTATTTTTTAAGATTTTATTTATTTATTTGACACACAGAGAGAGATCACAAGTAGGAAGAACAGCGGGCAGAGAGAGGGTGGAAGCAGGCTCCCCGCTGAGCAGAGAGCAGGATGCGGGGCTTGATCCCAGAACCCCGAGATCATGACCCGGCAGAAGGCAGCGTCTTAACCCACTGAGCCACCCAGGTGCCACTGCCTAGAGGTTATTATCACGGAGGTCTGGCAATGGATGGCATATCCAGCAGTTGGTAAGATTAAGGGTACTGGGGACGCCTGGGTGGTTCAGTCGGTTGAGTGACTGCTTTTGGCTCAGGTCATGATCCCAGGGTCCTTGGATCAAGTCCCACATCAGGCTCCCTGCTGGATGGGGAGCCTACTTCTCCCTCTCCCCCTGCCCCTGCTCATGTGCATGCTCTCTCTCTCCCTCTCTGTCAAATAAATGAATAAAATCTTAAAAAAAAAAAAAAGATTAAGGGTACTGGCTACTGTTTGGGACAATCTAAAAATGGCATCACAGTAAGTTTGCTCTAACCTAACAATTGTCACAGAGAGGAAAGAAAAGAGAAATAGGGTCATTATGGATGGACAACAACAGCACTCAAATAGAATTGAGAAGATAAAGATAGATCCAGAGCACCTACCCTTGATTATGAATACAAAAGTCCCTACGAACCTCTAGAAATATTCTCTTTGGTGGACATTAAATGGTACGGTCCCATTTTTTTGCAAAGCAAGTCTCTCCCTACTAAAGGAGTGGTGTTGCAGAGCTGGAAGAAATATTTTTTAGTCAAGGGCCTAGGAATCACAGTCAAGGTCTAGGAAAAAGGAGTCTGTGGATTATTTAAAAATGCCTACAATCTCTGTGGTATGTTTAGTCCAAGGAAGAGATTGAGTAAAGATGGCAGGTTTAAATATAGAAAGAATACTGGTAGTATCTACCTCAGACTGATGAAAATTACCATCTATATTTATAGTTATTTCACTTTGAGTATTTAAGGTGAAGGCAGTGACCTGGGTGCTTTATCCATGTTCAGAGCATTCTTGTTGATCTGAATTGAGGGATTTTTTTTTTTTTTTGTCTCCAGTTTCTTCTATGAGACAGATTAATGCTTTTTGCTAGTATTCTTTTTATTTATAATATTTACAAGTGTTCTTGTTAATAAGTGGTCTGTTAGGAAGTGGGCTACCCACCTTCTGTATCTGTGGGCCATGTAAGTTTATTTGCTAAGGGCTTGTTTTATTCTGGAGCTCTTTCAAGATATCTTGCCAGGTGTTGTAGGACTGATTCCCATTCTACTTTCTGTTTTCTAATTAGGTCTCTGACTTCAGGTTATATTCCGCTGTCAAAGATGAGAAGAAAGGTCTGCTTTGGTGCCTTCTTTAACTGCCAACTGTTGTCAGAAGACATTTCCTAGTCTATCCCGTAAAACTCCTATCATTAAATACTCTTTCTCCTGGAAAATCACAGTACAATCAATGAAATCGAAATCTCTGACAGATCCTTCAACAGAGAAATCCTCCTATCAAGGATAAAAGAAACATTGCTGGAAATGTATTATATAAAAGACTTCTGTAAGGTAGAAAGACGTATCATCAGTTAAGATTAATAAACCTTTTATAAACTGAGATCTCACTAGTTTGGCCATTTTCACAGAGCAGGAATATAACTGATGAAATTAAACAACTTAACATACAATGTTGAGGACCTAATTCTGAATTTTCAGTCACCCAGTGAAGTACACATGCCCTGAAGATTCAGTCAGAGCTAGAGAACAAATGCAGTGTGTTTGCCTCTCTTTACTAGCCCTGCTGAAATGTTGTCATGTGGCATACAATATTAAACTTAAATTACATATTTTAGCATATTTTTAAAGGCCATTTTATTTTTTGACTGAGTCTATCTAATTCACTATTTCCAAAAACTTTTTTTTTATTGTTGTGTTTGCTTATTTATTTATCTATTTATTTTAATTCCAGTGTGGCTAAATACAGTGCTGCATTAGTTTCAGGTACACAATATAATGATTCAACAGTTCTGTACATTACTCAGTGCTGATCAAGAGAAGTGCACTATCAGGGAAATACAAATCAAAACCACAGTGAGATACCACCTCACACCAGTCAGAATGGCTGAAATGAACCAGTCAGGAAATGACAGATGTTGTTGAGGATGGGGAGAAAGGGCAACCCTCCTACACTGTTGGTGGGAATGCAAGCTGGTGCAGCTACTCTGGAAAACAGCATGGAGGTTCCTCAGAAATTTGAAAATAGAGCTACCTTAAGACCCAGCAATTGCACTACTGGGTATTTACCCAAAAGATAGAAATGTAGTGATCTGAAGGGGCACGGGCACCCGAATGTTTAAAGCAGCAGTGTCCACAATAGCCAAACTACGGAAAGAGCCTAGATGTTCATCAACAGGTGAATGGATAAAGAAGAGGTGGTATATATATACAATGGAATATTATGCAGCCATCAAAAAAAAGAAATCTTGCCATTTGCAAGGACCTGGATGGAATTAGCGGGTATTATGCTAAGTGAAATTAGTCAATCAGAGAAAGACAGTTATCGTATGATCTTACTGATATGAGGAATTTGAGAAACAAGACAGAGGATCATAGGGGAAAGGAGGGAGAAATGAAACAAGACAAAACCAGAGAGGATGACTAACCATAAGAGACTCTTAATCTCAGGAAACAAACTGAGGGTTGCTGGAATGGAGGGGTGGGGAGGGGTGGGGTGGCTAGGTAGTGGATACTGGGGAGGCTTTGTGCTATGGTGAGTGCTGTGAATTGTGTAAGACTGATGAATCACAGACCTGTACCCCTGAGACAAATAATACATTATATGTCAATAAAAGAAAAAAAAGAGAGAAATGCACTAATTCCCATCACCTATTTCAATCTGCCCACCCACCTCTCCTCTGGTAACCATCAGATTATTCTCTAGAGTTAACAGTCTGTTTCTTGGTTTGTCCCTCTCTTTTTTTCCCTTTGTTTTGTTTCTTAAATTCCACATATGAGTGACATCATATGGTATTTACCTTTCTCTGAATGACTTATTTACCTTAGTATTAATCCATCCATGTTGTTGCAAACGGCAAGATTTCATTCTTTTTTATGGCTGAATAATATTCTATTGTGTATATATACACCACTTCTTTTCCATTCATTTGTTGATGGACACTTGAGATGCTTCCATAGTTTAGTTATTGTAAATCGTGCTTCAATAAACAGAGTGGTATATACATATATCCCTTCAAATTAGCATTTTTCAGTTCTTTGGGTAAATACCCAGTAGTGTGATTACTGGATCAAAGGGTATTTCTATTTTTAATTTTTTGAGGAAACTCCATACTGTTTTATAGATTGGCTGCAGTTTGCATTCCCACCAATGGAATGTGTACGAGCGTTCCTTTTTTTCCACATCCTTGTCAACACCTGTTGTTTCTTAAGCTTTTGATTTTAGCCATTCCAGAAGTGTGTTCTTTAGAATAACTTAACTGCAGGGTATAAATGGGTATTACAAGAAAATAGGAGAGGAGGTAGGGAGAGATTGAGATCAAATGAGTTTAGGAAAAAAAGTAGTGTGCTAATTAATGAAAAATCATTTGGTTTTGCTTCTTCCTTTAAATATTTCTCAAAGCATGTCATTTATTTCAAAATGGAAATGCATAGCTTTACTTTTTAGAGTATAAGCCATGAAAAGCCATTAAAATGCTTTGAGTCTGGGACACCTGGGTGGCTCAGTTCATTAAACACCTGCCTCCAGCTCAGGTCATAATTCCAGGGTCCTGGGATCGAGTCCCACATCCAGCTCCCTGCTTGGCAGACAGCCTGCTTCTCCCTCTTACTCTGCCTGTTGCTCTCCCTGCTTTACCTCTCTCTGTCAAATGAATAAATAAATTCTTAAAAAAATTAAAAAATGCATTGAATCATGAAATTATCAGACAAGTCGACTGTGAAGAAAATGGCTGCAAAGAAGCAATGAATAATTGCTTATGTAGTTTGTGCAATTTAAGAAATAATGCCACAAAGAACACAAAACCAGACCTTTCAGGATTCTCTCTCAACAACTGCTGAATTCTGTGAGAACGTCCAGCTTCAGAGGAATGAATCACTGCAGCCGCCTTTCTATCTTTATTAGAATGGCATTTCTGGCTTCACTATTCTCTAATTCTTTCACAGCATTCATTATGTAGTCTTTCCTTTGAAAACCTGTGGGAATACTAAATTTATATTTATCCTAGGTAACATTTAAGAAAAATATATTTTAAATTTTAGGATTCAATTAATATGACTAAGAACAGTTAAAAATCTTGCATTCAGAAGATGGACTAGAGCAAGTAAAAAATTTAAAAGGGTGTAAGTAAGGTAGAAAAATTAAGCATTAAAGAACAGAAAAAAACTAAAAACAGGCAATGAATATTATTATTATTATTATGGATGTTTTAGAAATAATTTCTTATGGAAAATTTTTCAAATATTATTCATGACACATTTTACAGAATCAAAGGCTTCACCTCTAAGAAAGAAATTATTCCTAGGTGTTAATGGGAAGGGGGCATAAAACTTTTACCAAGGAGTGGAAAAAAACTGAGTTTTTTGAACCAAACTTATTCCTCTATAGGGTATACATTCCCCCACTGTTCTCTCTTGAGAACATCTCTCTCTTGAACATCTCTCTTCATTCTACTTGCCCTATCCCTTATCCTTTATATTTTGCTGGTGTGAATCATAAAGCTGATTTCATGAATCTTCCTCAGGTTAAACTCTAAAGATTTTATTTTTATTTATTTCAGAGAGACAGAGAGAGTGTGAGGAGGGGGAAGGGCCGAGGGGAGGAAGAGAGAATCTGGAGCAGACCCCACGCCAAGCACGGAGCCTGACTTCGGGCTCAATCCCACAATTTGAAGATCATGACCTGAGTTAAAATCGTAAGTCAGATGGTTAACTGACTGAGCCATCCAGGTGCCCCAGGTTAAGTTTTAAAGTAAGGAGTAAAAGGAATAGTCAGGGCTTAAAATATGTGCCTTTGTTATTAGCCAAGATAGAAGTCCGGGTAGGTGATCAAAGCCAAAGCTTCAATAAGACTTTCAGGGATACAGGTGGGTCCTGCTGCTCATGAGGGAGCAGCAATCTGGGTTTCAGAAATCCTAACATCATTACCTCAGGGAACAGGGCAGTTTACAAATATTTTTGGTGAAATCGCAAAGAATCCTGCCAGGATTGCAAAACAGCAATCTATCTGGTAATATGGAACCACAGGTAAATGAAAAAATATTTACCTGCATTGTGAGCCATATTTTTTAAAAATTAAACATGTTTATTGCCTTTAGTTTGTGTAATTTTAAATCTTAGATGTGTAGGTCCAAAACAATTTATATATTTGGTATAACATCTAAAGTTACCTGAGGACAATTGAAAGGTATCAAGGGTTGCATATTGTCAAAGCAAAAACTGACCAAGTTAGAGAGGCCAGGAAAACTTTATTCAAAGGTATTACCAATATGGAAAAAAAAAAAACTGGTCTGAACACTACTGAAACAAAGGGCAGAAGGGTTGATGCTGGGGCGAGAAGGAGAACACAGGTTATCTGTCTTTGCCAACTGACCATACCCAAAGGAAGAATAAACTTTTTCCTAACCTTATCACAGGAGGTAGTTTTATAACTTGGGTCAAAGCACCCACAGAAGTTAGGCTTCTATTCTCTCACAGAACCTGGAAGATAAGGGTGCTATCTTCACTGATGATTACATTTCAAAAGTGATGGTTCCCAGGTCCTTGAGAAAGTCCTGGATTGCAACACTGACAAGAGGCTTTTATTTATTTATTTATTTACTTTTATTTTTCAAAAAATATTTATTTATGGGGGTGGAGAGAGGGAGGGGTAGAGGGAGAAGGAGAGAATCCCAAGCAGACTCTACAGTGAGTGTGGAGCCTGACGCAGAGCTCTATCTCATGACCCTGAGTACATGACTTGGGCCAAAACCAAGAGTTGGACACCTAACCAAATGAGCCATCCAGACACCCCCCGAGAAGAAACTTTTAAAAATATTTACATCTTACAGGATAGTGAATATTTTAAATGAAGTAGACACTAGAGGAAAGACAGGTCAGAGATGGAGAGACAGAAAGGAACCTGCCTAAAGTTTGGTCAAGCTGAGGGGAATGGTAAGATCATCTTGATCAGTCCCCTCTTTCATTCAGGGTAACCAATTTCCTCATTGAACAACTTAGGAAAGCTAGTCCATGCTTTTTTTAAATTTTTATTTTTTTTTCATGCTTTTTTTTTTAAAGATTTTATTCATCTATTTATCAGAGAGAGAGAGAGAGTGTGTGTGAGCATAAGCAGGGGGAGGGGCAGAGGGAGAAGCAGCCTCCCTGCTGAGCAAGGAGCCCAATGTGGGACTCGATCCCAGAACCCTGGGATCATGACCTGAGCTAAAGGCAGACACTTAAGTAACTGAGCCACCCAGGCATCCTGTAGTCCATTCTTTTAAAGAACATTTCTGTTGCTGAAGGCCTAAACTATCTGCTGAGATGTAGCAATAGAAAGTTTGTGCTGGGGGTGCCTGGGTGGCTCAGTGGGTTAAGCTGCTGCCTTCGGCTCAGGTCATGATCTCAGAGTCCTGGGATCGAGTCCCGCATCGGGCTCTCTGCTCAGCAGGGAGCCTGCTTCCTCCTGCCTGCCTGTCTCTCTGCCTGCCTCTCTGCCTACTTGTGTTCTCTCTCTCTCTGTCAAATAAATAAATAAAATCTTAAAAAAAAAAAAAGAAAGTTTGTGCTGGATGGTACAAGCAACTGGGCATTTAATGAGGGGGATTCCTATTGAAACAAAAAGAAAAACAAAGATTAGTGGTTGGAGCAGAACTTAAACTCAATTTCTAAGACGAGAGCTGAGAAAATCTTGCTGAGAAGATCCCTAGACACTGAACTTGAAATGTGTTTAGATGGTGGAGTAAGAATGGCAGTGGTAACCCAATGGATTTCCTGGCTTCCAGTCTGAATGTTTTGATGTGACACAAACATCAGAGAGGTTTTGGTAAGACTGTACATAGCCTATTTCTTGCAGCAGAGAATGGAAGTTCCAATGAGTGGCTCACAGAGCAGCCACTCCAGGTATGAAAGGTGCCTTTACATGATTAGCTCTGGTATAAGCTTCAAGCAATCCAGCTTCAGCTTGCAGGACTTCTTCAGAGCCCAGGTGAAAAGGCCAGCTATGAAACAATGAAGAGTCCCAATAAGGATCTAGGGAGTCAGTCAGATTTTAGTTTTCAGTGATGCCAAGTCAAGAGGGCCAGAAAAAGTTGGAAGTGTAAGTGTATAAAGTTGTAGTCACCTACTGAAGGAAGTTGCAAAAATTTAAAATTTGGTAAGAATTGACAGTTTGTGCACAGTAACAGGACTGAATGTAATATATAGGTAGGTAACAAAACCATGCAGTTTGTACTGAGGTGAAAAATCACTCTAAGACAATCAACAGGACTCAAATTTGAAAACCTACAAGGTTGAACTACAGTTGTCTACTGAAACATAAGATTCCTCTCTACAGTTTATGCTCTGTCAATCAAAGATAATCAAAATAAGATTATGTACCAGAATAAGTCTGGTTTGATTATTTGTGTTTGTATGGCAAAAATGGTAATAGATTACATAGACCTTTTAAAATTTACGAAGTTTTCATCAGAAATCCAAGCCAAGAATTTGCCACCAGATTTCAGCTTTAGTATTTATAGATTTAGGTGAATTCCTCTCTTCCTGAAGTTCCCAAAACACCCTCAAATGCCTGTGTCTGCCAGGAAGTGACCTTTTTACTCACCTATAAGTGAGTAACCCTGCAGGCCAGATACCAGGCCAGTTTTCCTGAGAGAGCTTTGTATAGACTCCGTAACGTCAACCTTAACTTCTTTAAAACTCTCTGGTCATATTTGATTCCAGGCACATCATTCTCAAATCTGACACTCCAGTTAAAGCCGTGGTTATATAGCCAATGTTTCTAATTATGTCCGGTTATAAGGAAGACAGATTCTTATTGAACCAATGAAAATAATTGTATTGCAATGAAATTAAGTATGCTCATTAAGAGTTTCTGAATTCTGGAGGAGTGAGGCAGTGAGAAAAAGATAATTTTTAAATTTCTGTTAACAAAACATTTATTTTGTTTATTTCTGTTTAAACAAAAACATTGTGTGCTAAGTTGTCATGAGTTATAGATAACTTAAGAGAAAAGAAAGGAGTTCCTTATATCCAGAAAATTGAACATTAAAACATCAGCAATATTCCAAAGAAAACCCATAATCATCCATCAGTCCATTCAGTGCTATGTAATTATTTCCTGTCTGGCTTGATCATGGGTTAGCAGTCTCATGAACCCATCAATATCTCCACCAGAATTACAGTAATTCTGACTCAGTCCAGTGGTACCATCTTAAGGTTATTAAGCAATGTCCTCAGAAATCTGTGCTTCAGAGTACCTGACACAGTCCTTTCCATGCATCTCATAAGCAGTCTCTTAACAGTGAAGACAAAGAATTCTGATCAACAGCTAATTGAGTGATTTCAGAGAAGGATCAGAGTAAAACAAACTATCTGTGGATAACAAAAGATTTAAAATGCCTATGGCTGAAGATCTGATGAGAGTTCATTACAAAAGTGGTGCAATTGGGCAAGGCAGTTTGGTTGTTGGGAATGTAAACTGGTGCAGCCACTGTGGAAAACAGCTTGGAGGTTCCTGAAAAAATTAAAAATAGAAACTACCATATGATCCAGCATTCTCACTTCTAGGTATATATTGAAAGAAACAAAACCAAGATTCCGTTCCTTTTCCTTTTTCCTTTCCTTTCCTGTCCTTCCCTTCCCTTCCCTTCCCTTTCTTTTTCTTAAGATTTATTTATTTATTTTGGGGGGTTGCAGAGAAGGGGAGAGAGACAATCCCAAGCAGACTTCCTGCTGAGTGGCTCAATCTCACAACCCCGAGATCATGACCCGAGCTAAAACCAAGAGTTGGATGCTCAACTGCCTTAGCCACCCATGTGCCCTTGAAACAGGATTTCAAGGAGGTAATCTGCACTCTCATGTTCACTGCAGCATTATTCACAATAGCCACGACCTGGAAGGAACCTAAATGTACACTAATAGATGAATGGCTAAAGAAAATGTGTACACATACAACAGAACATTATTCATCCATTAAAAAAGGAAATCCTGTCATTTGCAACAGTATGGATGAACTAAAGGACATTATGCTAAGTGAAATAAGCCAGATACAGAAGGACAAATACTACATGTTACCACTTATATGAGGACTCTAAAATAGCCACTCATAGAAGCAGAGTGTAGAATAGTGTTTGCTGGAGGGAGTGGAGCAGGAGTGGGGAAATGGGAGGTATTACTCAAAGGGTTCAGTGTTATAATTATGCAAATAAATCCTAGAGATCTATTATATAGCATAATGTCCATGGTTAACAATACTTTATTGTATACTTAGATTTTTTCTAAGAGGACAGATCTTATGTTAAGTGTTTTGTCATCAAAACAATCATAATAAAATAAATAAATAAGATAAAATAAAATGCTAAATGAAATAAAATAAAGAGGGCCAGAGGAAAACTTTTAAGGGCGATGGTTATGTTTATGGCATAGATTGGGTGCTGGTTTCACAAATGTATACTTATCTCCAAATTCATCAAGTTGTACACATTAAATATACACTTTTCATATGCCAATCATACCTCAATTAAGTAGGTAAAAGAAAAAAAGATTTCCTTTAGGATTTTACTTCATGAAGGAAAAAAATATCAAAAGTTGTCAAGTTTGAACACTTGGTAAATAAAACCATGAGTCACTGAGAAACAGTATTTAACCACATAGTGATCCAAATGACAATAAAAGATTTAAAAAGTAAATATTAGAGGTAACATGATCATAAAAATTATACTTTAACTCCTTCAAAACTATGAAGATTTGGTTCTCTTAAATCATCAAGGATATGATAACATCAACCTAAAGAACAGTAAATAATTCTAAGACAGATTATGTTGGGTCTTGTAAGTCAATTAGTCAAAAGGTAAAGGAAAAGCTTTTACAGTCTCTTATTAGGAGTAGACCAATAATCCAAACAAATTGTTCTCATTTTAAAAGAGAGAAAATCAAACTCTAGTTTTGCATCCTTATGCTATTGATGCTAAAGCTTATTTTTTGTTTTTATTTACTATTATTTTAAAAGATTTTATTTATTTATTTGACAGAGAGAGAGACAGCGAGAGCGGGAACTCGAGCAGCAGGAGTGGGAGAGGGAGAAGCAAGCCTCCCACTGAACAGGGAGCCAGATGCAGGGCTCAATCTCAGGACCCTTAGACCATGACCTGATCTAAGACAGATGCTTAATGACTAAGCCACCCAGGCACCCTAAAGCTTATTATTATTATTTTTTAAGATTTTATTTATTTATTTGAGAGAGAATGAGTGAGAGAGAGCATGAGAGAGGAGAAGGTCAGAGGGAGAAGCAGACTTCCCAAGGAGCCGGGAGCCCGATGCGGGACTCGATCCTGGAAGTCCGGGATCATGACCTGAGCCGAAGGCAGTTGCCCAACCAACTGAGCCATCCAGGCGCGCCCTAAAGCTTATTTTTTTAAAAACCTTATAAATAAATCTATCAACTCTGTTGACCAATGTTTTTCTGAGGTCCACTTATTTGCCTGGGCAGATCCCAAGCATACAAAAATGTTGGGGTTCTATGTAAAAAAAATGAGAATCACAAAATTGGAATTTCACAGCATTGAAGACAGATAGGTATTTCCTCCAAAGCAAAGAGGATAACTGTTAGTGATCTATCATTATCACTGGGACAACATTTTATTCCATTTGCTAGGTAAGAATTTCCATGTTCACTGACCAAAGCAGTGCCTTGCCAGGAAGTTTTAACTTGTGAGTTAGATGAACATGATTCTTTGATCAAGGATACTTACTTCTCTCCTCATCTATCCCTTTTGGAAATCTAGTCACTTGTTAGCACTAATTGAGCTTGCCATATGGCACTTCATATGACATTGTTAAATAATCCCTTCTTCAAGAAAGTTTTTCTTCCCTTGTTTTTTCATTTTCCCTTCTCTTCTGGAAAGCTATCCAAATAAGAAACCTTGAGTTATTCTTATCTTTTATATTTTGTTTATGTTACTTCTCTAATTCTCACTCTGATATGTCCTTCTGTATAGCACAGTATTTTAAGAATAGGGACTTAAACCAAAATTTAAACTGCAGTTCCACGGTTTATAAGTGACAGATCTTGGGAAATAATGATACTAATAAAAATAAGAATAAAGAATAAGGCTATGTGTCAGGCATATTCTAGATATATATATATATAGATAGATCTAGATCTAGATCGATCTATCTATCTATCTATCTATATATTACCCTTAACTATCACAACAACTTATGAGACAGGTCCTATTATTCCTTTCATTTGATAGAGAAGCAAACTGGAAAACAGAGGTTAAATAACTCATTGAAGTTCACATGAATAGTAAATGTTCAGTCAGGATTCAAACCCAAATAGTCTGATTGAAGAGTTCATGCTTTTAACCACTTCATTTTTCCCCCTTAGGTTACAGCTTGGTACCTACCAGGTAGTAAACAATAAACACTCTAGCATTCTTATTAATACAAGTGTGTGTCTTTTACCAAGCTTTCATTATTTTTTAATTGCACTACTGCCTTAGTCTAACAGAATGTCCCTAGGTTAATTGATCTCACACTGCTGCCAAGGACATCTTTCAAAAAACAGAACTAACCATGTTACTTACTTATATTAAAAACTTCTAATGATTTCCATTAAATCCATCAAGTAATATTCAAACACAGAGCAGTGTTGAAGGTCTTAATGGTTTTGCCCCAAATTAATTAATTTTCTTGCCTCATATTTTATCATTCCTCTTTACCACTCATTCCACCCTTGCCTAATCCCCGGCCACATCAATAGTTTATTGGTCCACATGGCTCTAAAGATTTTTGCATCCTTAAAAAATAAAAGAAAATAAATAAATAAATAAATTAAAGGCAGGAAGAGGCAGAGGGAGAGAGAATCTTAAGCAGACTCTGCACTGAGCATGGAGTCCCACATAGGGGTTGATCTCATGACCTTGAGATCAGGACCCGAGGTGAAACCAAGAGTTGGACACTTAACCAAGTACACCACCCACGCACCCCTACAAATTTTTGCATCCTGCTATAAACTTAGTGATGTCACCTCATTATGTTGGACTGACAGTTGGGTATCACACCTAGGTCCAACTTGGGTTTCAGTTGATAATCATGGTGTAAGAGGGTCTCTGGGTAGAATCTGTTAGTGTGTGGATGACACATCAGAGAAAGGGAAGCCAGGCCCATGGAGAAGACCAATGGGGTGTCCTAGTCCTGGGCACTAGGCCTGATTCCCACAGAGAACACAGCAAGCAGAAAGTGAAGGGGATTTTTCATAAAAGTCTTAGGTTTCAAGACCTGTGATTCTGAAAGTCTAGGACCAAGCTTAACTTTAACTAGGGAGTAGTTACTCCCCCATCTCCGAAACAAAAGCAAGACAACTTCATATACAGAGAAAAAGCAATAAAGTAGCAGATGATCAGTACCTGGGGAGTGGGAGCCCTGAGAAAAATGTCCTTAGGCAGTGAGAGGGGTGGCCATTGAGAGGAATGCACGAAGCCACTGTTCTTGAGCATATGAAAAGTACTCTTAGAAAAAAAGAAAGAAAAGAAAATTACTCTCAAGATCCCAGGAACAACAGAGAAGATAGTGTGGGTAGCTGGGATATAGAGATAAATATTCTGCAGTTGGGATGGGAGGTGGGATGGGGTAATGGGGCACAAACCAGTAGCGTAAAGATAATAATGTGCCATTTCACACATAAGTGGGATTACTGAGACACTTGAGTATATTAGTCAGAATTTATTTTGTGATATACTCTACAACTGGATCTAGCTAGATCAGTATGTTAGAAGATTATGTTTAAGAATTATTATTCTTCCAGGGTGTCCGGGTGATACAGTTAGTTAAGCATCTGACTCGGTTTTTGCTCAGGTTGTGATCTCAGGGTTGTGAGATTGAGCCCTGCAGCAAGCTCTGTGCTTAGGATAGAGTCTGTTTAAGAGTCCCACTGTCCCTCCTTCCTGTGCTCTGTCTCTCTCAAATAAATAAATAAATCTTAAAAAAAGAAAGAATTATTATTTTTTCTAGCAACATTATCAACAAGAGCCAAACTATGGAAAGAGCCCAAATGTCCATCAACTGATGAATGGATAAAGATGTGTGTGTGTGTGTGTGTGTGTGTGTGTGTGTGTGTATATATATATATAAAATGGAATATTACTCAGCCATCAAAAAGAATGAAATCTTCCCGTTCACTGCGAGGTGAATGGAGCTAGAGTGTATTATACTAAGTGAAATAAGTCAGTGAGAGAAAGACAAATACCATGTGATTTCACTTACATGTGGAATTTAAGAAACAAAACAGATGAACATGTGGGAGGGGGAAATAAGAAAGAGAGGGAAACAAACCATGAGACTCTTGAAGATAGAGAACAAACTGAGGGTTGATGGAGGGAGGTGGGTAGGGGATGGGCTACATGGAGGATGGGTATTAAGGAGGGCACTTGTCATGTTGAGCATTGGGTGTTGTCTGTAAGTGATGAATCACTGAATTCTACTCCAGAAACCAATGTTGCACTGTATACAAACTAACTAGAATTTAAATAAAAATTTAAGGGAAAAAAAAAAGATTATTATTCCTCCAAATTTGCTGATACCTTCCTAGCAGTATGCAAGTGTTTCTAAGGTTTTCCCCTGCACTTTCCAGAAGTGGAAAAAAGAAGGGACCTAGGACCCAGTGGAAGACTTAGTTTGAATCCTCTGTGCCTGAGTATGAGTCTCAGGATTGAGAACAGATGACTAAAGTCAATCCTAACTTGTGAGAGCCAGCAGTGGTGCGCTGTGAATGCTAAAAGATGCCAATATCTGCAGCGGTCAAATTCCAGGTCTCAAAATTAGAGTCTCCTACAACATGTGGTGACTCTTCCAAGACACTCGTAGATGATTCACACTCTCACTCCTTCCTCCAAATGGCCTTTCAGCCACTCATCATCCAGGGGTGACTCACTCTGCTCCTCTTTATCCTTGAGCACATCAGACTGCAGCTATCTTCATACATGTCACACGTCATGATTTACTTGATGCCACATGTTTCTGAAGTGATGCTAGAACATATACCCACACAGAACTTCTCATACGTGTGATATTACCCAGGGCCCTAGGCAGGGATCTGGCATTGGAGTTCAGAGTCTATCTCTAGGCATCAAAGAATCCTTAAAGGTGGCTGTAAATAACCTCCTATTTTCTTTATGCTTTTATAAAGAAACATTTAGTAAAGAAACATTAAAATTTAGTGGATGCAAGTTGTTAGTATGCAGTCTAGGAGAAGGACCGGGGAGCCTGTTCCTTTAACGTTGCCCTAATGCCTCTGGACTATAATTTTCCACCCGAAACCTCACTGAATTTGATTTTCTCTAATTACCAATGTAAAAGTAGAG
This sequence comes from Lutra lutra, assembly GCF_902655055.1. Taxonomy (NCBI): domain Eukaryota; kingdom Metazoa; phylum Chordata; class Mammalia; order Carnivora; family Mustelidae; genus Lutra; species Lutra lutra. The sequence continues at coordinate 70,514,339 of NC_062282.1, read as the reverse complement.
ACTTCATTCTTTGCTATTTCTCTGCTGTCTTACGACATTTAATCTGATTATCACAGAATCCTGAAAGTAAATATCGTTAGTATTTATCATTACTGTAACACCTCACATGAAAATAATTTACTTATTTTGTTTCCTTGAACTGTCATCAAAGATGTCCATTAATACTAATTTTGCCACACTTTTTGATGCATCCCACAGACACTTATGCATCTTTTTTGAGGAGACCCTAAGTGTGTCTGTGTGGCATATGTTTCAATAAGAACAGAAAAGGAAACTAGCAAAGATGACATCTATATAAGCCAAAATATTTCAGTTTACAGGAAAAACATACAAAATTATTTCAGCAGTTGATCTAAATATTTTTTAAAAGTATACTTTTAAACATTAAAAACAAATAGAAACCACATAGGCAAATTTTAAAAAGTTCTCAGATCCTAGGATTTGATTTGCAGTTGACTTGTAAAATAAATGTTTCGGTAGTTCCAGACAATCATTTAATATGCATGGAGGGAGAAATTCTGTATGTATATACATGTGTATCAAATTTTCAGTTTTGTAAAATGGAGATAAAAATACATATTCCCAGATATTATTTTTTAGGGATTTCATGGGAATAGATTAAAAAATCCAAGGGATTCCATTAGCGTAAAAGTACTGTTTTTAGCAAAGAAAGCAATCTTCCCTTTTACATAGTAACTAGGCTGATCTCACCGATGGACGTAACATCCCATCAGATTACTCTCTGTGTGGCTGAGCAGGATTCTTATAATGTTCAGGAGGCGGTGCACAAATTCATCACCATAAATAGCTAAATAACACTTCATGAAATCAAGTGATACCTAGAGCATCAAAGTTATATCCTTAAGTATACTGTATATATTTAGGAGGGATGACATCGTTTAGAAATGGCTAAAGGAAATATTTAAGAAAACCATTTTATTAGAAAAAATTTTTTTGACTTGGGTGTGAGGGGCTATTTTGCGTTGAGCTGAGTGACTGAGCCAGCTGGGACATGGCTGTGAATCCCTGTGGGAGTCTGACCTTGCACCCCATCTTCATCCTAGCAGCAACTGTCTGTGCTCTCCAGCCAAGGAGAAGGACCCTTCATCCAGGCCTAGCAGCAAAGGTGCTAGGAAATTTCAGGTGGAAATACAAAGGCATAGTCAAACCTCAACTAACCCAAACTAAACATTTTGGACACTAATGAGTTCAACACAGTGTTGTTGTGGCCTTGGTAAACCACTGCACATACAAAAATGACAAGAGTGTGGTTCCTTGAGTGCAGGGGTTGAGGACTCTTTCATTAATTGCTAAATTCCCAGGTGCTAGAATAGTGCCTAGTATCGAACAGGTATTCAATAAATATTTGATACTTCCTACATAGTAACCAATTGGGCCACACTGATAGGGATTATAAATAGTATATTTGGTCTGTACATACCAAAATCTGAGACATAATGATCACCCAGCAATCTCAGACATACAGACATATTGGGCATCTGTTTCATTAATAGTTTTAAGAAATTAATCTTAATACAATGGGACAAGGACAATCTCTTCAATAAATGGCATGGGGAAAAGGGGACAATGACATGTGAAAGAATGAAACTGAACCACTATCTTATACTATACAAAAAAATTACCCTCAAATAGATTAAAGACTTGAATGTAAACTTGAAACCAAAAGACTCTTAGAAGAAAATACAGGCAGTCAGCTCCTTGACAGAGGTTTTGGCAATGACTTTCTGCATTTGACGGCCAAACCAAGGAGAACAAAATAAAAAATAAGCAAGAGGGACTCCATCAAACTAAAAAGCTTCTGCTCAGCAAAGAAGACCATCAACAAAATGAAAAGGCAACCTACAGAATGGGAGAAAATAGTTGAAAATCATGTATCTGACAAGGGGTTAATATCCAAAATATATGAAGAACTCATATAGCTTAATAGCAAAAATACAATCTGATTTAAAAAATGGGCAGGGGATATAAACAGACATTTTTCCAAAGAAGACATACAGATGGCCAACACCCATGAAAAAATGTTCAACATTACTAATTGCCGTGGAAATGCAAATCAAAACCATAATGAGATACCACTTCGCACATGTTAGAATGGCTAGCATTAAAAAGACAAGAAATAAGTGTTGGCAAGTATGTGGAAGAAAGGGAACCCTGTACACTGTTGGTAATGTAAATTGGCATAGCCACTATGGAAAACAGTGTGAAAGTCACCCCCACCACCCCAAATAAAAAATAGAACCAGTATATGATTCAGCATTCCCACTTCTGGGTATTTGTCCAAAGAAAATGAAACCCTAAATGAAAAAGATATGTTTCCTTTCCTCGTTCATTGCTGCACTGTTTATAACAGCCACAAAATGGAAATAGCCTAAGTGTCCATTGATGAATGGATGGATAAGGAAAATGTAGTATATATACAATAGAATATGGACCCTGAGGGTATTTTGCTAAGTGAACTAACTCACCTAGGAAAGACAAATACTGCAAAATATGTGTAATCTAAAATAAATAAGTAGTTTACCACCCCCTCACCCCCAAAATCCAAATGAGCTCACAGATTCAGAGAACAGATTGTTGGTTGCCAGAGACATGGGGTGACAGGTGGGCCAAATGGGTGAAGGAAGTTAAAAGGCAAAAATTTCCAGTTATAAAATAAATAAGTTATGGGGATGGAATGTACAGCATGGTCACTATAGTTAATAGTACTGTCTACATATTTGAAAGTTGCTAAGAGTAGATTTTAAAAGTCCTATTACAAGAAAAAAAAATCTATATGTAAGGATGTTAACAGATGTTAATGGATTTACTGTGTTGATCATCTGCAATACATTCAAATAGCAAATCATATTATACACCTGAAACTAATATAATGTTATATATTAGTTATACCTCAATAAAAACTAAATTAAATAAAAAAGAGGAATCAATCTTAGAATTTCTACAATGCATAATATGGTTTCATCTATTTTGAACCTTAGGTACTGCATAAACATGCCTATAGTTATTTATATATTTAAAAAAATTGTGGCAAGGAGACTTAACATGAAGTCTTCCCTTTAAACAAAAATTTTTAAGTGTTCCATACAGTGCTTTAAATTATGTCATAAAGCAGATATCTAGACCTTAATCATCTTGCACAACTGAAACTTGATGCTCTCTGAATAGCAACTCCCCATTTCCATCTTCCTTTAGCCCGTGGCATCCACCATCCTACTCTTTGCTTCTGAGTTTGGCTTCTTTAGGCACCTCCTTTAAGTGGAATCATGCAGTATTTGTCCTTCTGTGACTGGCTTATTTCACTTAGTGGAATGTACTCAAGGTTCATCTGTATTGTTGCACATGGCAGAATTTCTTTCTTGAGGAACCTTTTAAGTCTTGATAGAACCTGCTTATATCTTCTGAGGCCTGTATCTTGCTACGAGAAACTGTTTCTTGATTTCCTAAAGGTTTATTCAGAGGACTTAGATGTTATCTTTTTATTATATTTATACCTAAGTATAATAATAAATAAATATGTTAAGATTTTATAATTATGCATTCTGCTACCATGGCTTGTGGTATATAAGGTCTGACTTAAATAACAGTCACAGGCAATATTACTTAGAGCTAACAGGTACCAGGTCTTTGGCTAAAAGCTTTTCATGCATTTCAAAATTTTAATCCTTATGAAACTATGCAGAATACATGATTATCCTCATTTCGTAGATGAAGAAACTGAGACTTAAGGAAATCACAGATTTAAGAACATAAAGTCTATACACAGCAAAGTACAAAATACATGAGCTGTGACCAGTGCTGCTTAAGGAGCAGGTCTAAACTATTTGTTATGGGTCCAACATGACATAAGAGCTTCTGCTGAAATGTAAATCAAATGAATCATAATTCATTTTCCCATTAACATATTAGAATTGTCAACTAGAAGGTGCCCGCTATCCTCCTATAAAAATAGAACCCCTGTCTTGGTTTTTGTTAAGTGTACTGATGCTTGCTTCATTGAGAAAGACTTGCTTAAAAAAAAAAAAAAAAAAAGGTCAGCTGAACAAATAGTGAAATAAATAGTGTGTTTAGTGGATAATTTGTTCACAGTTTGACTTAACTTCACATCTGGGCAGGGGCCACCAACAAACACATTATGTTCCAGCCAGGGTCTCCAGCCCATTCTTTGAACAGCAGTCTATCTGTGGGGTCAAATACTTAACAGTTCAGTTTAAGCAGAGTCCAAGCTGGCCTCAAAGAATTAGAACATAGATGTGAAATGTTCAGGGTATCTTTAATCACTTCATTGGCGCATTCAAAACACCAGTATCTACTCAGTATACATAATGGGCAAGGCACTATAATAGAAGGAGGGGGAATTAAAAAAAATCAGGGTCATTGCCTACTTTATGAAGTTTGCCTTCTAAATGGAGTAAAAAACTACTGCAAAACAAACAAACAAAAGAAGCAAACAAAAACTCATGATACTGACGTATTAATGGTAAAGGCCTAGGAAGTTGACGCAGACCCAAGAGACAACCCATGCAGCTGAGGGAAGGAGCTCCGGGGTATTCTGCCAAAGCTCTGTGGTAGAGGGAAAGTATAATCAGGTCTTTAATGACAAAACACTCCATATGGTCTGAGAAAAATGGAGAGTCAGAAAAAATGGTCACATTCCAAGGAAAATAAGGGAAAGTAATCAAGTGGAGTGGAGACTTTGAAGGGAAAAGGGAAAGGTAGACTAGGAAAGTAAACTGGCCCTCAGGGACATGAGGTACAGATGCTTAATAAGCATACCAAGTTTCTTGAGGGAAAGCTTTTTATTGTTGAAGGCTGACTGTCTTAATAAGGGAGCAGAGACTTGGGTAGGGACAGTGTTTTCCATTTTTAGTATGCAAGGATGCACTTTTCTGCATAATTCTAACTTTGCATGAATTGTCATGAATACCCTGCAGGTTTAGTTTTAGTTCAGGTTTATGTATTAAGGATGGGACATTTTATGTATGAACAACTTCTAAAAAGCCCTACCCTGGTAAATAATGCATATATTCATAGCCTTTAAAAGTATCTGATCCAAGATTTAGGCCTAAATCAAAATGAATTTTCCTAGGAAGTCTTTAGTAAGTAATATCCTGGGATATGTTCCAGGAATAATCAGTTTCTATGATATTTTCCAAGTTTTATGTGGTGAGTTTAAATTGAGAAAGCTCCTTTAACTATATACATTTGTTCCAGATTAGAGAACAGCCAATTTACTGGGGGCAAGTATTTCTTTAAGATTGAATATACATTTTCCTCTCTGTAAGACTTTTTCTCATACTTTGGTTTTATATTTACAAGATGCTAACCATATGAAACCCTAAATTCAAACCAGTGAAAGACAGAGGTTGAATGTGAAGCTTGCTCCTTTCCATTTCAAAGTTCAAATGCCTATCTCTGTCCTAATTCACTAGGGAACCACTTGGAATACATATACTCCCGATTATATATGTATCTCCATGCAGTTTGTGTAGTAGAAGAAAAGCCTATATTTCTCCTTCTTTAAACCTGTGTAAGTGACCGGCAGTTATTGAAAGATTTAATGACCTAGATTATTTCAGAGAAGGAGGAAAGTACCTGCCCGAAAAACCATTAACATCCCAATAATTTCACTTAGTTTTAGTAATGGGAAGGGAAGGTTAAATCAGGATGGGCTATATTTGCATTTCGATTTAGAATAATAAACTGACATTTGCCTAACATTTCCAAGTGAATTTGCACATCTTTCCCACAAGCATTTATTTTCATATTAGTTGCTTCTCATTTCCAGATATACTCTTGTGTAATTAGGGTTAACGTCAACCTAAGCTTGAAAAAAATCTGTTCAAGAGAGTTAGAGACGGAGGAGGAGGACAGGAAGCCCCCATCAGACATAACCACACAGTGGGCGACAGAAACCTGGCCACAGGCACAGGTTGTATCAAAATGAGGAATGGGGGCGGGAGGAGTGGTGGTGGTGGTGCGGGATGAGCCTGTGGCAGGTCAGGGGCAAGGAAGCTTCTCAGAAGAAAATACAAAGGAAGTGGAGAAAAGAGAACAAGATGACAAATTACTATCCAGCAACCTGAGCACAGGAAGGAGAGATGCCTTGCCAGCTTCTCCTAGGCTTTAAGAGCTGATGGGATCAAATGAAAGAAGTCAGGACTTCCGGGAATCAGCGAGATGAATCTGGTCCTTGAGGAGGGCTTGACCTTAGAGTGGGTCCTGAAAATCAGAATTTCTCACAACGGCACTCAAAGAAAGCTATTAAAAGTATACCTCTAAGAAGTTTTCAGTTTGCCTATGTGTGCATGTGTGTATTCTCTGCTGGAGAAAGGGGCTACTGTCTAAATTTCCATCTTTTTTTTTTTTTAGCACCCTTCTGTTAGTGAACTTCAGACACAAAAATCAGGATTCAACGGGCTATTTGTAGTCAAAGTGTGGAAGGAAAGATTTTTCTAATTTAGAGTTCTGGAATGCTTTCATAAAGCTTATGACACTGTCTTCCTTTCTATCTTTTGCTGTCAATTATGAGTTCCACTTTGCCTGCAGAGAAATTTTTTTTATAAGCAGTTGCTTTCCTGTAAGATGGAATAACACAGTTGACAGCATTCTCTGCTCTGTCATTAATTTATGTTATCCATTGTGGTTGCAAAGATTAAAATCAAGTCCCTGATGCATTTGTAACTCATAGAATTCAATTTTAATTCAGCATTAATTAATGTGCCATTAAGCATGTTCTCTTTTTTCCCTGACACTGCATGATATAAATCCTTTTAAGCTTTTAGTTGTTCTTAGTCATTTACACTATTTGAAAATAACGTGTTGTGACACAGCAGGCAGAAGTCAAATCTATAGCTGATTTAAGTCAATGCATTCCAAATCACAATTCATTTACCTATTAATATATCAGAGTTGTCAACTAGAAAGCGTTTGTTATCCTTATTATAGTAACAGAATTTCTATTACAGGGTTTGTCACAAAAACTTTATAGAAAATACTTTTGACGTGCTTAAGTCTCATTCCCCGTGAGAGGCAATCTTGCTATGTGTGGAAATAAAAGTTGATGCCCTAGAAATCCTACTGTAGAAAAGAAGCTGGAATAAGAACATGACACTAAGTTATTTGTTCTTAGGATGGGAAAGAAAAATAAGTATAGTAGAATTGATAAATGACTTTCTAATGTTTAACCAGAGTTTAGTATTTTTGTATTACCATAAATCACCTGATCTTTAAATTTAGAGCATCTATAAGAAGCATTAATTCATAGAGGTTTTTTGTGAGGTCAGTTCTGAATATTTATGGCATGTGTTTATGCTTTTGCCGAGGAAATCAGATTGGAGACAAGCCATTCTATCTCTGTATTTTGTGAAAAGCAGTACTCAACTAGGTGATACAGGTTCTTATATTCAAAGAATATATGCCTGCCCACAGCTGAGTCTGAGAACCAGCAGATTAATGGTGGTGGCATCATATGAACAGTACCTGTTCATGAGGCTTCTTTTTTCATTCCCACTCAGAAACAGAAAAAAGAAAAAAGAGACCTTACAAAAACATTTTGTCTGTTTTCTCTCAGAGCAAATTGTCTTTCCTCCTAAAATGGCCTTCCATTTTATAGGATCATAAAAGTATAACTGTCACAGCCGAAATTTATCAAACATGTTAAATGTATCATTAAACATGTTACATGCAAAGCAGTCAGTGTTCCACTGTAAGGCTGACAGAGGTATGCCAAGTATCCTATATTTCCTTCTACAAAAAAGAAATGAAGAGATGCTACAGTAAACACAGAGGAATTATCACTCAAGTTGATTTACCTGAGCATCTGTACTAAATAGAAACTATACCAAGCTAGTGATCATTACAGTCATTAGTCAAATGAGTACACTAATATAGGTCATTATAAAAACAACTGGCAACATAATTCCTCTAAGACATCACATTTGAGCCCAGTAATTAAAATTGACATAGTTTCATATACTTTACCATTACTAACTGCAAATTATAGAAGTTGATTTTATCAAAATGTACAATTCTTATACTTTACATACTGTTAAGTTTATTTATTTATTTTAAGAATTTACATTTGGGGGGTGCATGAGCAGGGGAGGGGCAGAGGGAGAGAGAGAATCACAAGCAGACGTTGTGCTCAGCGTTGAGCCTGACGTGGGGCTCAGTCTCACAACCCTGAGATCATGACCTGAGCTGAAACCAAGAGTCAGATGCTTAACCAACTGAGCCATTCAGGTGCCCTGGCACTGTTTAGTTTCAAATAGGAGAAAACTTTGTGATGCTTTGGATGTGTGATCCATCCAAGATGGATTTCTAAAAGATCAATAAATACTCTGAATTAGTCTTAAGCCAATCACTGCTTGCCAGAGTCCTGTAAGCAGCAGCCTTCATTAAAAAGAAAGAAAGAAAGAAAAGAAAAGAAAAGAAAAGAAAAGAAAAGAAAGAAGGAAAAATGGACATTGTTTTTAATGTTGTTCCTAGATGCTTTTGTATTCAGAGCCTGGAATAATTGAAAAGCATACTTTCTTATAACTGTAAGAAGAAAGCAGATGAAAATTGTGAGCTGAATTGGTCAGACGGATGAAGGGTATCCTTAGACAGGTGCTTGGTATGAACTAGCAGGTCAGGCCTATTTGGGCACCAAACCTAGTCAGTGTGATTGAGTCAGAAACCCTTGATGCAGTCAGTGTGTCGGAACTGATGTTGTATCCAGAACATCAGTTTGAACAGACCCCATGTCCAGGTTTTCATATGATTATTGGATGTTAGGTAACCATTAGTTGAAGTTTTAGCTGTGAATCATGATCAGCAAAATCTTGGGGTAAGATCTCTAAGTATACAAACTTTTTAAAAATAGGATAAGCATTCCTCAGCAGAACACAAGCCAGGATGTCTGACTCTGCAGACATGGGAATTTTAAGTTCATCATAACAGAGATCTGGCCATAGATCTGAAGGAATCATCTAATTCTAAGTTCATCATACCACAGATCTGACCGAAAAGCACAATTATTTTGAACCCAGATAATGAGCAGGAAAAGGAGCAGCAGCAGTTTAATATCTCACTTTATCACTGAAGAAAGACATTACATTTTGTTTTTGAGTTTCAAAACATAAATGCTGATTATTGCCAGGGTCTTTTTACTCGCTCCCCTTTCCTCTGCTCCAGCTGTAAGTTCTTCAGTTGTTGTGCGAAAGATCACAGTGTCACAAACTTGCCTTGTCCTTAAGAGAGACAACTTTCTTCTGAAATAATGCAGTGGGGCCAATATCTTCAGCAAATGTCTCTACCGCATTTCAAAGATCTTGGGGTTGAAAGTGTTTCTGTCCCTTCTGAGTTTTGGATGATTGGCCCACTATACGGTGCTGGCGCTGATTAGAGCAGTTTTCATCTGGTGGCAGAACTCGTGGTTCTAAGTGGCACAGTATTATCTTTTGTAGACCAGACAATACCACAAATGGGTAAGAGGAATAATCACATACATTGCCTCATTCTAAATTTGTCCAGGCATTCAGCTATATAAACTATTCCTGTTCACTTGGTCCTAAATAACAAAGCGGCTGGGGAAAATACAAGGGAGCACTAAAGAAATTTATCTCAAATTACTGCAGGGAATTGAATTTGTGGCTCAGTTGAAATAGGTAACCACTTCTGTTTAACAGGCTATGAAGAACTATCAGATAGCATTGTAATGTGTGTTCTTTAGGATGACCTTTGGCAAGTTATGGTGGGTCCTGAGGCACTTGAGGCCACAACTGATGTACTACTTTCTTGTGAATTTTTCTGTTAACATTCTCTGTGAATCAGACAAATCAGAAGGCTGGTGTCTTATCTAATAGATTTTTTTTTGTTGTTCACTTATTTCACCTGTTACTGTAGGACCATCAAATGAACAATGGCTTTAGATGAAAGAAAGGATGGGTATTTGAAAGCCACAATTTAATAGACATAACTAATGATAAGATGTGGACTGCACTGAGTCTTCAGCTAGGCCTGGTACAATACTTGTCATTTTGTATTTTACATACATGAGGTATGTAACTTGGACTTACAGCAATTTTAGCTAACTTATATTAGAAAAGGTTATTATTTTCCCCAAGTGATTCTCTGACCATACTTTATCGCAAGCTAGTGATACTGATTAATGTAAACAGAGCTAGAAAAAAAGCTTTTAGGTAAGATAAACTACTCTTAATTGAGAAAATATTAATGAGTAATTATGACTTTTCCAGAATAATCAAAAAGTTATATGTAGAATTATTAAATACAATTTAGTAAGGTTGCTTTCTAGAAAGCATAGATCTTCCTTCAGATTTTTCAGAGCTATCATGTTATGAGTTAAAAATGTTTCAAACTCATCAATGTGGATAGAACTGGAGGGTATCATGCTAAGTGAAATAAGTCAATCAGAGAACGACAGTTGTCATATGGTTTTACTCATATGTGGATTATAAGAAATAGCACAGAGGATTATAGGGGAAGGGAGGGAAAACTGAATGGGAAGAAATCAGAGAGGTAGACAAATCATGAAAGACTCTTGACTCTGGGAAACAAACTGAGGGTTGGGGAAGGGGAGGTGGGTGGGAAGAAAGGGTAACTGGATGATGGGCCTTAGGGAGGGCATGTGATGTGATGAGCACTGGGTGTTATATAAGACTGATACTCTCTGAACTCTACCTCTGAAACTAAAGTAATAATGATGTACTATACATTGGCTAACTGAATTTAAATTAAAAAAGTTCTCAAACTTCTGAAATTAAATGCGATTTCTGTTGAAAATGCCTTTCTTGATCTATAATTAATTTAAAATCAGCAATATTCATTTTTGTGCTTCCAAGTTTCCAGAGTTTACCTAAATTCTGTATATTATAAATGTAATCATCCTTATCTTGGTCACTTTCTAAAAAATTTTGCTAAGTGTTTTGCAAAACAACATTGAAACACTGGAAGCCTAAAAGTCCACACAAAATTTCATTCACACTCAAATTTAAAGGAGGCAGGAGGGAAAGGAAGAGGCTATTAAGTTATTAGCAAGTTACTCTAGAAAATAAAAAGCAAAAGATAAGATCATTTTACAATAACCATTATTCCAGATTTCATACTATTCCTCCAAGCAGAAACAAGAAAGAAACAAAAAATAGGTAAGGAAATTCCACAGAGAAGGGAAAGGAAACTAAAGCTCTTAGATGGGGCATAAAATAAAAACTAAAAAGGAAGAGGAAGGTAAATGAAATAGCTAGATGAAAAGGTAGACAAAAGCAGGCAATTTGCATAAGAAAAGCATTCCTGAAACATTTTCGCAGGATGTTTCTAATATTCCTAACTTTTTGCCTGGTTTCAAATTCAGGAAACAAGTAAGTGTGCAGAAGAAAGGGAACATTGAAAATATGAACAATTTTTATCCATTAGAAGGAATGATACCCCAAATGGAAAAACAGGGAAGATAACATGGAAGATATTCCTCTGCATGTGAAAGAAAAAACTGGAAAAAAGCAAAAATATTAGGAAATATAGCATCATGAGAAACAGAGCATCATTTCATCTTTCAACAATTAGGAATACTAAAAGAAACAAGTGAGAAAATAGAGGGAAGGAAATTGTTAAATAAGTAATGTAAGAGAGTATCTCAGAGTAAAAATATTTGCCTTGAAAGGGCCCACTGAGTGACATCATTAACAAAACAATTAGTATCAGATTAGCATCAGCACCTAAAATATAGTTGGTACACAGCGATATCTAGTAAGAAGACTGGCAACAACAGACTCTAAAAAATTAAGTAATACCTTCAGAGTGTGAGAAAAGAGGATACTCGATCAATGATTCTACGCCAACCCAACTACCAATTAAGTTTGAGCGCTCAATAAATTGATTTTCAGAATTGCAAGGACTCGAATTTTGTTATCTGCCCTTCTTTTTAAAATGAAAAATAGACTTGAGGTTTAGTCTATAAAAACAAGAGGATAATGAAACATTGAAATTGGTGAAGTTTAGAATATAAGTGAGATTTGGTGGGGTGAGATCTGGAGCTGATGACAAAACAGAATTCCTGAGACATCTCTGGTGCAAAATGGTGGCTTATTAAAGCACGGAGCAGGACCCTTGAGCAGAAACAGCAGCTGCACTGAGGTTATGAGGGATGGCTGATTATATACTATGGGGTTGGGGAAGGTAAGGAAAAAGGGAGGTTTCAAAAGAACTTTCATATGCTCAAGAAGATCCACAAGATACCAGAGCCTTGCCATTGTTAAATTAAGGTTGTTTTTCCCCTTCAGCAAGACATTAACATTAAAATGGTTGGGAGCCTCCTGAAGAATGTCATACATGTTCCACCCAGGAGTGGGGGGGCAGGAGAGGTTGCTTGGTGCCCGCTTCTGCTTTCTCTTCAGCCAGCGTTCTGTTCCCTCATCAAAATGAAATGGTAACTAATCCAGGAGGTAAGAAATCAGTGTTATTTGTTAATCAATATTTCACTATTAATTCTTGATTTTACAAATATCAAAGCAATTCACTAACAATTTTGTGTAAGAGTTATGATGCTAACATGTAAAGTATGAATTCTTTAGAGTACGAAAAAGAACTGACTAGCCTAACTCAGAGTGCGCTATAAAGAATGCTATATTGCCTTGCTGGCCCCACTGGCAGGTAGCTTCTCAGATGTTATGACAGAAGGAAGGTCCATCACCAATGGTCATCACAGCATCCTATGACACCACTCGAAATAATGCATTTATATGCAAACTTATGTTCTAATTGATTTTATCACTTATGCAGATATTATTTAAAATGTCTTCCTTCTGATATATAAATATTTCACTGTCTTAAAAATGAATGCAGCTATATGGGTATATACTAGTTGAATATCAGCCTTAAATGGGGTCAAATTAGAGGAGAAGGTGAAGCTCCTCAAAGAATATCTCCAAAAAGAGTAAAATTTAGTCAAACAGTAACTCAGAAAAGAAACTGGAAGATTACTTCTCACAACAAAGAAACAGAAATGCGAGAAACTCATGGTCCAAAATTGAATCAAGCTACAAAGATGAATTTTTATATGAAAACAGTCTTTTTAACTTTGATGCTAGGTACATGCTCCTTTGAGGAGCGTAAGGATAATGATATTAGAACCCAGAAAAGAAAATGTAACTGGAGTATAATGCCAAAGTAAAAATGAGACAATAATATAAATACTTTGTTCAATTGAGTTCATCTTTTAAAATTAATTTTTCTCTATGACTTTTTTTGTTTTGTTTTAAAAATTTTATTTGTTTATTCATGAGGGACACAGAGATAGAGGTGCAGAGGAAGAAGCAGGCTCCCTACTGAGCAGGGAGCCTGATGCGGGACTTGATCCCAGGACCCCGGAATCATGACCCAAGCAGAAGGCAGATGCTTAACCATCTGAGCCACCCAGGCGCCCCTCTATGACTTTTCTATAGATAAGCAATTATGGAAACAGAGGAGCCTGTGAAGTGTATCAGCCATAACCATATCTATGAGGTGGAGCTGACAGAAGTTGCGGATGTAGTTAAGGAAGAAGTGGTGAGAAGGAATGACAGGGAACAAAGAGTAAGTTTGGCTGTGCCTAGAGTTGATGTATAAGCATTTGACTTAAAGTTACAAGTAGGAAGAATAAAAAATATCTCTCTTAAGTATTGGGAAGAAAAGGAAAGATGATGTTCAATTGGAATTAATCTTCATTTTTAATTGTGGAGAAGCAATATGTACCATTTCAAATTGATCAACCAAAAAATAGTAAATGTTTATGGTACTTAGAGGAAGGAAGGCAAATGTGCACACACAAAAACTTAAAACAAAATTTGAGTGGTTACTGACAGAGGACTAGAGATCATATGAGGTACAGAGCAGAATATTGCCAAGTATAACGTGTATGGATTTATTAAAAGATAAGAATATTTTAATTATTTAAACACATAAAGATAAGGAACGCCATTATAGGAGATTCATAAGATCAGCAGCATGACCAAGGCTGTGCTGGAGAATGGCACCTTATAAAGGATGAATTATGGAACTGGACACTTTGATGGCTATGAGAATTCTGAAAGGATGGTAGCAGGGCTAATTTTATCCCCAGTTTCTCTGTAAGGGAGCTGAGGCTTAGAGAGTTAAAATGATTGCCCAAATATTTGCTGAGAGTAAAGAGGGAATATGGAAGGAGGACCTGATCTCTCAAATTTTATGTACTTTATAGCCTTTGAGATTCACTCTTATTCTAAACCCCTTATTATATTCTTATAAAAGTTAGAACAATGTGTTCCAAATCCTTTTTTACATTCTTTTGGTACTTATTTTCCTCCAAGATGCAAACTAAAAAATGTGCTCTGCCCTTAAAGTGATGTAATTAAAACCAACCACATAACATCTATCTAGGGATAGAAACAATGCAATGTGGTAAAATAAAGTGTTCTTCCTACTGCACATAATTGATAATCCTTTGACTCCTGCAAATTCTCACACCCCATTGCCTTAAGACAAAATAACAACAGCTTAGATGTCTATTTAATAAAACATGGAATTTTTGCAAAGCAAAATCCAATGTTGTATGTAGGAGATACTATCTCAGATAAAGTAATTCAGAAAGCCTAAAAAGAAAGGGATTGCCAAAGGCACGATAGACAATAAGAATACAGTAAGACAATAAGAACATAGGAGTTATTTCCTGATATCAAACAGAATAGAATTCAGATACAAAGGCATTGAATGTAAAAAAAAAATACAGCTTATATTACTTGCTAAAATAAAATGGAAACCAGGCTTGACAATCCCACAAACAGACAAAACTAGATTAGCCATATATGCAAAACTTAATCTAGCTTATTTCAGGAAAATTTAACGTGGGAGTGATTTCTTATAAATACCTCTGATAATCACAAATAAAACTGAAGGTTTCTTCCTAAAATGATATAAGAAAATCACTTTTAACCAATGCCCCATTGTCTGGAAATACCCCTTGTATGACCAATCCCTGTAAAAACAACTCACCTGTTTTCACTTTATAAGCTATCCCACAATGACATACCCCTGAGCTTTACATCTCTTTCGGATTTGAAGTCTCCCTATTCCCAGTTTATTTCTTGCTCAATAAAATATTCACATGAAGTAAAGCTCTCTGAATTTTCTTTTCAGATACTAAAAGCCACAATTCACAAAGAAGATATAGTATTTATGAAAATCTATGTACCAGAAACATCAGTCACTTTCACAAAGCAAAAAATTATAAGGAAGGAAAGGGGAAATAGAAATCCACCAAAAAGGGAAAATATTGTCATAACAATCTCAGTCCAAAACAGATCAAGTGGACAAACAACAGGTAAGAACATAGAAGACCCATACAATAGGACCAAGGGGTAAATATTAAAATATGTTTTGTACTCTATAACTCCCAGATAGAGAATATTCCCTCTCCAACACAAATACAACTTGCACAAGTATTGACCAAATATCATGTCATAAAGACAGCCTGGGTAAGTTCCACAAAATAGAAATAATAGAAAAACAATTCTTTGATGACAGTATAATAAAACCAAAAATTAATAACAAAAATCAGAAGGGTCCTGAATATTTATAAAAAGAAACTGTGTGAAATAATTCCTGAGTGAAAGAGGAAATACAAACTGTAATTCCTGTGTTTCTTAAAGAGTAATGAAAATGTCAACATAGTATACTAAAAATACATGGAAGGAACTGAAAGCCACGGATTCATAAACTTTAAACAATAAGGAGGACAAATGACCAGTGAAACAGACAAAATGAAAACAAAGAGACCACACAATTTATGCAAAAATGTCAGTATCTATAAAAAATAATTGATAGTTATTTAGGAAAACACAATTTATCAAAGTTGATTCCAATCAAGACAAAGTTTGAGTAAATCAATTTTAAGAAATAAAGGTATCAAATTTCTAATCCACAATAAAAACAAAAAAAGGCCAAAGTCCAAATGATTTTATAGGGAAATACCACCAAGTTTTTAAAAAAACAGATATTCAGTGTTTTTTCCAGAGGACAGAGAGTGAAAGAAAAATCCCAAACTTCTTTTATGAAACAAGTATAGCATTAACATCTAAAGTTAAGCACACATGCACACACACATAGAGACCAAACTTATCTACAAATATTAAAGCAAAAAATCCTAAATAGCAAGAAAAAATACAATGCTGCATTTGGATAAATAATAATACATAACAAACACATAAGATTTATTTCAAGAATGCAAAGATGGTTCAATAGTAGGAATCTATTAGTATAATAAATTATATTAAGAGAACTAAGGAGAAAAATCAAATAATTACATCAATAGATGCTTATATGCCTTTAAAAAATCCAACCTCTATTCCTCCTTTTTTTTTTTTTTAAGATTTTATTTATTTACTTGAGAGAGAGCAAGAGCAAGAGTGAGAGGGAGAGCACTGAGGGAGAGGAAGAAGCAGGCTCCCAACTGAGCAGGGAGCCGAACAAGGGGCTCTATCCCAGGACCCGGAGATAATAACCTGAGCCGAAGGCAGATGCTTAACCAGCTGAGCCACCCAGGCACCCCTCAACATCTATTCTTTATGGAAACACTCAATGACATTTCTTGTCTTGCTTTAAAAAAAATTATATATACAGCGTGTGTGTGTGTGTGATTAGAGAGAGAATACACACACAGACAAACACACAACAGGTCTGTACTGTACTATTCTCCTTTTACTAGAGATCTCCAGGGAAGAAAAAATGACCCAGGCAAATCCTCTTGCAAACAAGCTGATCTCCTAAAAACACATAGTGGTATTTACTAGTAGGAAGATCATAAAGAATCTTTATACAATATTTTTAGTAGGATAGAGTTTTTAAAATAGAATAATTGATCATGTTATATTAACTCAGAAAAAATATTGGAAACAATCTAAAAACCTAAACATAGGGGAAAAATTATGGTTCACGGAATACCATTCAGCTGTACGAAAGAAGAAAGACCTCTAAGAACGGATATAAAGTTATTGCTAGGATATATTTTTAAGCAAAATAAAAAGATCAGATTTTTTTTATTCTACCTCTTATATAAGAATGATGTGCAAATATATGTATACATGGGTTAATAGGGCATGATTCATTGTAAAAAGGCCCCTTAAGCTGCATATCTAAAGGGGCATAATATGGGTATGTTCTGTTGAAATGGCTCTCTCTTCAAATAACATTGCATATACAATGCTTAAAATTTTGCATGCTAAATCAAAACCAAAAGGTATCCTTATGAAGGGGAGAAAGGACATTTGTGGAAGTATATTGATGGTCTCAGGACACTTAAAAAAAAAAAAGAAAGAAAAAGAAAAAGAAAAAGAACATCTATTTTGCTATTGTCCACATTGTTTTAGTTATTAATAAGTTTAGCATTGCATGGCTTCTATGCTTTGGGTTAAGCATGATTTATAATCCTACTTTGGATTCTATCCATTTCTTTTTTTTTTTTTTAAAGAATTTATTTATTTATTTGACAGAGATAGATCACAAGTAGGCAGAGAGGCAGGCAGAGAGAGAGAGAGAGAGAGAGAGGGAAGCAGGCTCCCTGCTGAGCAGAGAGCCCGATGCGGGCCTCGATCCCAGGACCCTGAGATCATGACCTGAGCCGAAGGCAGCGGCTTAACCCACTGAGCCACCCAGGTGCCCAGATTCTATCCATTTCTAAGGAAGAAGATGATAATATTGATGGGGCAGAGATAGGGATAAAGACAAGGGCAAAGAAAGAGGTAGGGGCCCCTGGGTGGTTCAGTCGGTTAAGCGTCCAACTCTTTTTTTTTTTTTTTAAAGATTTTATTTATTTATTTGTCAGGGACAGAGGGAGAGAGAGCGAGCGAGCACAGGCAGACAGAGAGGCAGGCAGAGGCAGAAGGAGAAGCAGGTTCCCTGCCGAGCAAGGAGCCCGATGTGGGACTCGATCCCAGGACACTGGGATCATGACCTGAGCCCAAGGCAGCCGCTTAACCAACTGAGCCACCCAGGCGTCCCAAGCGTCCAACTCTTGATTTCAACTCAGGTCATGATCTCAGGGTCCTGTGGAGTCAGCTTGAGAATCCTCTCTAGACTCCCTCTTCCTCTGCCCCTCCCTCTGCTCTCTGTCTCTCTAAAATAAACAAATATTTTTCAAAAAAAGAAAGAGGTGAAACTGAAGACAGAGATGAAGGTGGACACAAAGTCAGAGATAGAGACAGAGATAGAACCAGACCTCGGATATAATGCCAGTACATTATTTAATGAGGAAACAGGAGAGTCATTTTTTTTTTTTTAAGATTTTATTTATTTATTTGACAGATCACAAGTAGGCAGAGAGGCAGGCAGAGAGAGAGAGGAGGAGGAAGCAGGCTCCCTGCTGAGCAGAGAGCCTGATGCAGGGCTTGATCCCAGGACCCTGGGATCATGACCTGAGCTGAAGGCAGAGGCTTTAACCCACTGAGCCACCCATGCACTCCAGGAGAGTCATTCTTTTTTTTTTTTTTTTAAGACTTTATTTATTTATTTGACAGAGAGAGATCACAAGTAGGCAGAGAGGCAGGCAGAGAGAGAGGAAGGGAAGCAGGCTCCCTGCTGAGCAGAGAGCCCGATGCGGGACTCGATCCCAGGACCCCGAGATCATGACCAGGCAGCGGCTTAACCCACTGAGCCACCCAGGCACCCGAGAGTCATTCTTAATAAAGTAAGGAACAAAGTAAGCATAGCCACTATCAGCACCTTTATTTTACATGTATTTGCGGTGCTGATCAATGCAATTAAATAAGGAAAAAACAATTAGAGGAAAAGGGTGGGGAATGAAGTAAGCTATCCGTAACAGAAGAACTCGAAGAATCAACAATTTTACTCAATAAATTCCACTAAGTTAGAAGTATTTAAGATTATGATAAAAAATTAAAAGCCTTCACTTATACAACAATAATCAGAAGTTATAATAGAAAGGAACATCCCATTTATAATATCAACAAAAAATCTTTAGGAATAAACTTAAGAAATGTGCAACACTTACATGATGCAAACTGGGAAAAAGATCTGAAAGATACAAAAAATACATCCCTGTTCTTGGATAGAAAGATTCAGCATTGTAAACATGGTAATTCTTTCCAAATTTATATATGAATTTAATATTCTTTGAATAAAAACACCAGTGGTTTTTTTTTTTTCCTGGTGCTAGAACGTTTTATTGTAATTTCATGTGTTAAAATAAATGTGGGAATAGGTAGGCAAACTCTAGGACTAAGCACATGAAATCAAACATATTCAAAATACTTAAATCTCCATAGAGGGACAGACTGGTGGAAAGTCTAGAAATGGATCCAAAAACATATGGAAGTTTAACATATGATAAACACGTTATTCTAAATTACTTGAGAAAAAAATGGACTTTTTAATAAATTATGTGGGGGAATATTGTTCAGTGATTTGGAAAAAGAGAAAATTAGATGCATATTTCAACTAACTACCAGAATAAACCTCGAATGGATCAGAAATCTAAGAGTAAAAAATTGAAAACAAAAAAGTTTTGGAAGAAAATACATTATGATCTCAATTTTATAATGTGGGTGTGAGCAACTGAGATGTAGTTTCAAAAGACTGATGAATGTAACTTTAAAACAATACATTGCATGAAAAAAAATTAAAAGGAAAGTTAAAAGACAATTGTCAAAAGAGAAAAATATTTTAAAATACGCTGCCTGCAAAGGACTAAGATCTTTAATACACGGGACAGATCTCTGAAAAATACAGAAAGAAAGGTAAAAACTTGATAGGAAAGGTTAACAGTTAATTATCAATACACTTGATCTTAGCCAAAAGGCCAAGAAGTGATCACAGTTAATTATCAATAAACATAGATCTTTGATATATGAAAAAAATGTTGAACCTTACCCATAATAAAAGAAACACACATTTAAACAACACTGAGACCACTTCTCACTTATCAAATTTGCAAAAATTCAAAAGCTTGACTATACATTTTGTTGGTTAGAACATGAAGAAACAGTAATCCCTACCTTGCTAGAGGAATGCAAAATTGCACAATTGCTATACTTGGAAATATCTGAGAAACTATGTATGTATTTATCTTTTAACCCAGATAGCTTACTGACTCTACCACAAATATGCACTTCCAATAATATTAAAAATACATATGTACATTTTTATTTAGCATTATTTACTATAGAAAAATATTGGAAACAACCTAAAAACCCAAACATAAGAGAAACATAGTTTGTGAAGTAACATTCAGTTGTACAAAAGAAGAAGAAAGACCTTTTTTTTTTGAGTAATATTTGAACCTTTATATTTGTAAACATATAATGTATTATTAGCCCCAGGGGTATAGGTCTGTGAATCGCCAGGTTTACACACTTCACAGCACTCACCATAGCACATACCCTCCCCAATGTCCATAACCCCACCACCCTCTCCCCACTCCCCTCCCCCTCAGCAACCCTCAGTTTGTTTCGTGAGATTAAGAGTCTCTTATGGTTTGTCTCCCTCTTGATCCCATCTTGTTTCATTTATTCTTTTCCTACCCCCCATATCCCCCACGTTGCATCTCCACTTCCTCATATCAGGGAGATCATATGATAGTTTTCTTTCTCCGATTGACTTATTTCGCTAAGCATAATATCCTCTAGTTCCATCCAAGTTGTCGCAAATGGCAAGATTTCATTTCTTTTGATGGCTGCATAGTATTCCATTGTATATATATACCGCCTCTTCTTTATCCATTCATCTGTTGGTGGACATCTAGGCTCTTTCCATAGTTTGGCTATTGTGGACATTGCTGCTATAAACATTCAGGTGCACATACCCCTTCAGATCACTACGTTTGTATCTTTAGGGTAAATACCCAGTAGTGCAATTGCTGGGTCGTAGGGGAGCTCTATTTTCAACTTTTGAGGAACCTCCATGCTGTTTTCCAGAGTGGTTGCACCAGCTTGCACTCCCACCAACAGTGTAGGAGGGTTCCCCTTTCCCCGCATCGTTGCCAGCATCTGTCATTTCCTGACTTGTTAATTTTAGCCATTCTGACTGGTGAAGAAAGACCTTTTAAGAACAGATATGAAGTAACTGGTAGAATATATTTTTAAGCAAAGTATGTGAGAAGATCAGAAATTTTATTCTACCTCTTGTTTAAGAAAGATGGTAAATATATGTATATATTGATTTCTAAATACAGTTCCTCACTACAAGGAATCAGGACTCCTTAGAGCTAATAGCCAGATACAAAGTAGGAAATATTCAAAGCAATTCTGGAAAAATGTGTTGTGCCAGAAACTAAGGAAGTGCCAAAAAAATTGATGTACAGATGCCAAACGACACAGTAACTCTACTGTAAGAGCTCTCACTTGGCCATCTCACACACACACACACGCATAAATAGGTTATGACACACTGAATTAAAAAAAAACTATGAATGCTTAGTAAGAATGGAAGTTCTTCTTGACAGAAGAGTATAAACTAATAAATGTGTGAGAAATGATAAATTATAAAATCACCATTTTGCAACTACCAATATGATAATAATTGATACAGGAAAGCATCGTTAATAAATACTCAAACCACTGAATGGAAATTTGTTCAAGAACAGGTATTCACAAAGTTGCAAAAGATCAGCTGCACAGATTGCTTATAAACTAGAGAAGTGACCTTTAAAAAGCAAATGCACAGTAAAGGACATAACATTCTGCATGTTGTGTTGTTGTCAAAAAAAATTTAACCTGAATCTAATCATAAGGAAATAAACAAATCTAAATAACCAAAAACTTAAAAAAACCCATACCACTAATCTAATCTCTTTACAATAGTCAAAGTTGAAAAGAAACAACAGCAGGGGAACTATCCTAGACTAAGTTCAATGTAAGCTGTATGTTGTTAATAGATATTACTCTATCAGTGTTCAATTTCATTAATGTGGTTTGGCTATATAAGAAAATGTTTTGTTTTTAGAAAGCAATCTAAATGAAGGGGTTGTAGGTGTTTTTTGTACTATTCATCCAATCTGTCTCTGGGTTTGAAATTATTCAAGATAAAATGTTGGAGGACATAGAATTTTCCAATGCTTTGGTTTTTGAATCTTTATGACCTGCCTAAATAATGATTCTAAGACTTTTTCTCTCTCTCTCTCTCTTTTTCTTTTTTTTTGATGAAATTTACTACCTAATTCACATTGAACTAACTGAAATGCATATATGGTATCGCTGCTAAATGTTAGTGGGAGCATGGTACAAGGGAAAAAAATGGCCTGGGAAAGATAATCTAATCCAAGCTCTGCTGTTAATGTATTTTACGAGTTCAGACAAATTACTTCCCATCACTGAGACTCTGTGACCCTATCTGTATAATGGAGAGTTTTCAAGTTGTATCCTTAAGCATTTTCCAAACTGACTCTTACTGTAGCAGACCACCTGCAAATGCTGATAACGTTTATATTTTTCAGGAAATAGTTCACATGCACTCTCTCTCTGTGAAGGGCTGGTTAATGAGCAGTATTTTGTCCATATAATGCTGGCTTCTCAGAATTGCTAGGTGATTAATGTACAGGGAAAGGAGTTTTGAGTGTCACAGTGAAAACAAATCATACTGACTGATGACTTTTATTTAATTTGAAGTGCATGGGGCACCTGGATGGCTTGGTCGGTTAAATGTCTGACTCTTGATTTTAGCTCTGGTCATGGTGTCAGGGTGGTAAGATTGAGCTCTGGGTCAGGATAAGCACTCAGGGAGGAATCTGCTTGAGAGTCTCTTCTTCTGTGCCCTTCTGCCCCTGTATTGCCCTCTCTTTCTCTCTCAAATAAATAAATAAATAAAAGATAAATCAATCAATCAGTCAATCAATCAGTCAATCAATCTTTGAAGTGCAGCTGCCTGGCTCACTTATTCTTTCAATTCATGTAGTCTACAAAATCTAGAGTTGTTCTTCAAGGCAGGAAATGCTAGAGGGTGGGGAGTTCACATTTAGGCACTTTTAAGGATTCACCAACTCTCTCACAGTGTTCAATTAGGAAACCCAACTGATACATATAGGTATGTTTCAATGGAAGGACAGTATAATAAATGGCTTCTAAAAGCAATCATCAGAGATCTAGGTTAAAATAGCATTGAAGACACACATCTAAATTTTACTCTTTCACCAAAATAACAACAACAAAAGTATACTATCTCAAATATAGGAGAAAAGCAGCTACTAAGGTACTAATTAAAAAATTCAGATTAAGCAGAAACTTCCAAATAACTGCAAGTCATCCAGTCTCAGATTACTCCTCCAATTTTTCACTGGCATCTGAAATCCCACAAGGGTTACTTCATTCTTGGCCACAATGCTAATATTGAGAAGAAATACAGAATGACTCTTTGTCAGTTTAATCATCAGTAACCTTCATTTCACAGAGCATTTCTTAGAAACTCAGGGATGAAGAGTTAAGAATCAGAGGGCATTTGGGGGATGTTGGGATAAACGACAGAAGGGAAAAAAAGCCCAGACAAAGGATGATGGGAGGCAGTGTAGACAAACCAGTGAGTCACAGCTCGGCTGTCTGGAGGCCTTCCTATGTGTATAAAAAACCTTAAGAGATGCCTGAGGGAAAAGCCAATCTGAGCAAGAGACAAAGCGAGGTTCTTTAACTAACCCTGGACAACCAAGAAGAGCAGACCAAGAAAAGCAGATTACTATGATGAAAGGTATAGGCTGTTTTCTTTTTCCTTCCAAACATCACCAGCCTGGAATTAATCAGAAATTTTCTATGAGTGTTAGAAATAAATTCCACCTGTCACAAACAACCTTGATATACATAAAAGCACAAAATACTGTGGTAGATATGGGTTAAAATATGTCTCCAAGTGGCATAATCTATCTTCCTGTGCTCTAAATATTCTAAATACTCTATCAAAATGTATGTGGCTCCTGGGAGCAGACAGTCCTTCAGAAGTGCCTTTTAATTCCCTTCGGGGGCCAGCTGGCCAGATCTTCAGGAACAACACTCACAGAAAAGGAGGACTGATAAGACACAGTATATATCCTAGTGGCTTCTACTGAATGACCACATGAATCCGTAACGCATCTTTAAAAAGAGTTTCATCATGATGAACCATGCTTTGCTGATACTTCATAAGCCCAGAATGAACCTATAAATGGATCCTCATGTTAGCTTTCTCTGTGCAGAGATATGCCCTAGAGCCCACTTCAAATATGCCAACAGCTTACACCCTGCAAATGTCAGACGCCCCACCAGCACATCCGTGAGAAAGGATCTTGTTCTGTGTGGGATAGTTGGCTTGCAAACTAGAATCTAGATCATTCACTTTCCCTCTCTGTCCTGGCAGATGTGACTGATCCTTAGAGAGGTATCAGAAACAGGAAGCAGTGGGATAAGCCTTCTGTTGGAGCTGATGAGTAGTGGGACAGCTGATTACATTGGACCTGAGTGGTAACAACTATAGCCTCTCTACCTCTCAGGCTTTTTAATGGGTTTCAGAAAGTCTGAATGCCATGGAAACCTCTCATTTGAAAGCTGCAAGGGGATATGGAAAGTTTATTTTCTACAGTCAGTGATTCAGTGAACTCAATATGGAATTAAAAAAGAGAAGCACTTTGGGGCCTGTACTAATGTGGAATCAATTTAGGCAAAAGTAGTAGAAATAGATCAAGTCCTCTTTCGCTGGGGTACCTACTGGCGTACTCCTTCTTAAAAGAAGGCCAATTAGCAATGAACAGGAAGGAATTTTCAATATCCTTAGAGTTTATTACCATTTTGTCACCTGCAAACAAGCACATTTTCCGAGTTTTGATTCATTTGATTAACTTCTTTTACATCACTTTTGTGTAAATGAGTTTCAGTATGTGGCCCATTAACTCTCAGGATTATAAGTTTTATTTATTTATTTTTTATCCCAAGAACATGTTTGACACAAGTTCTGTCCTTTCAATAAATGGAATATTAAACAATAGATTCTGAGACTTACTGGAGATTCACTAGATTTTATTATCTCTGGTCATAGCATTCCTCTGGGCCTAAATTAACTCCCTGAGAGAATGTAAGTATTTCTTAATAATGTCCATCAGTTTTCATAATAAAATTGCATCTTCCTTTTTACCAAAGAATGTATATAGGGGAATATAAGTCACTTTAAACCTTCTCTGCTCATCTAAGAGAAAAATAAATGGCTTATAAAAGCAATCATCAGAGATCCAGGTTAAAATAGCATTGAAAACACACATCTAAATTTTACTCTTTCACCAAAATAACAACAACAAAAATATACTATCTCAAATATGGGAGAAAAGCAGCTACTAATGTACTAATTAAAAAAATCAGATTAAGTATATGGCCACTGATAAAGTAGATCTAATACAACCAAATTCCTAAACCAGCCATAGAGAATAGCTGGAAACAATCTGACTTACCCTGAAGAATCCTTGAAAGGCTTAGAAGCTGGCAACACCAGGGACTTCTGATATTCCTGGAAACGAGAATGAAAGGTTGAGAAAAGAATAAAATGAAGGCAATATGGCAAAAACTGATCGAGAATCTTTTAAAACCCTACATGCCCTCCTAGACTCTACAACATGGAGTAACTGTCCTGCAAACTCCACCCTAATAGAAGAATGAAAGATTATTCTCCAGCATAGTTTTAAATGGAGGATCTCTGGGCTGGTCATTCTAAGCAAAGTTGTGAGCCAGGGTGACTTACTAAAAAAGGAGCACTAAGTGGAATATAAATAGTGAATCCTGAAGGCTGGAACCCCCACCTTTCTCTATACCCCGAACTCTGGCAGTCAAATCTCTACCCTCTAGGCTGGGGGCTGGGAAACCTTTATTTGGGACACCTGATCAGCTCAGAAAGAAATATATACAGATACTGACTTCTGGAGCTTGGTGGTTGATGGTCTGTCAAGACCCACCCTACCGTGAAATCTTCAAGCCTCATTCCCATACTCAGAACATTCAGTCAGTTTTTTTTTAAGTCACTCTAGAAGCAGAGAAGAATGAATCCATAAACATCTAAGGAAAGTCTATCACAGGAAGGTTGCAATCAAAACAAATAATCACAATCCACAAGGGGAAAAAAGTCACTTGGAAGACAATGTCTGTGTGAAAGAAGAAAATAAAAGGAAAGCAACTATTATTGATATCTTCCCAAATATAAAAGAAGGCATGATATCCATGATCAGGTCAGGAAATAATAAGAAAGAAATATTTAAAGAAAAGTAGTTCTTGGGACGCCTGGGTGGCTCAGCCTGTTAAGCGTCTGCCTTTGGCTCGGGTCATGATCCCAGGGTCCTCTGATTGAGTCCTGCATCGGGCTCCTTGCTCAGTGGGGAGCCTGCCTGTCCCTGTGCCTGCCACTCTCCCTGCTTGTGCTCTCCCCACCCTCTCTCTAACAAATAAATAAAAACTCTTAAAAAAAGAAAAGTAGTTCTTAAAAGTAAAAAAAAAAGTGATGGCAGAAATGAAAGATATCAATGGAGGGGTTAGAAGATTAATTTGTCATAGAAAATAGGGCAAAAGGAGAAAGAGATACAAAGAAGGAGGGAAAGTTAAGAAAAAAAAAAGGAGCAATCTAGGAGGTTCCACATGTAAAAGATGGCAGCTTACTAGGAAAGTTACTGAGAAAACAGAAGAAAGTCACCCATGAAATAATTCAAGGAAACTTCCCAGCATTAAAAAGGAAACTGAAAGGTCCACTGTGTGCCAAACACAATGGATGAAAACAGATTCACACTAAAATGCAAATATGAGAAATTTTAGAACCTTAATGGAAAAAAAGAAGACTTTAAAACTCTGAATAGAGAGAGAATAAAAATCATAAATCAAAATGAACTATTTGTAGAATAACAGAGAAAGTGGAATAACTTCAAAACTCTGGAGGGAAATTATTTCCCAACTAGAAGTCCATGCCTAATCAAACTAACCATCAACAGAGACGCTTTGAAACAAGCACAAATGAAAACAATGAAATGATCTCCAGCACACTCTTTTATGCTCAACCAAAATGAGGAAGCAGATTAAGAAAGCAGTCTACAAGGCACACAGCAGAAGGCAGAGGAATGGCAAGTTGTCTCCTGAGAACCAGGTATGGAGCTATATTAGTTAATATATAGGACAAGCTCTGTAATAAACTGGTCTACCAAATACAGTGGCTTAAAGAGGCAGAAATCTATTTTTATCTCATGTAACACCCCCAAGGAAAGCAAGGAGGTTGTTGGGATATCTGTGCTTCACACAATCACTCAGGGACCCAGGTTCCTTTTATCTTTTTGCTCATCCGGATTGTTGGACTATTCTGCATATTCAAAACTTGAGGACGTATCTATCTACACGCCTGTGGAGAAAGGATGCACATAAATCCAGAGTAAAAATTAAAGTAGTTTCTACACCTAACTTCCACTCTGGTACCATCAGTGATAACTTAGTCACATGATCACATGGCACAGTCTCTGCCATAGAGAGCCATCAGCTCAGATTGGATCATGTTTTAAAAACTTGTGGGACCAGAACACTGCAGCTCCCTATATCCATGGCCATCCCTCCCTACTGAGTGAATAGAAAGACAAAATGAAAATCAGCTGAATCACATGCTTTAAAAATAATATCTTTCATAATTCTGATATATGGCAGGTACTAAATAAGGAAACTATATAGAAGTGTGTTCCTAACACGAACAGTGACATAATAGCTAGAGTCTTTAAGCCCTCCTAAGTGCAATGAAGAAAAAAACATAACTATTCACAGATAAGAGAAATCCCTTCTCACTTAACATATACATATGTTTATATTTGCATAGAATATCTCTGTTAGGGATATATAAGGAGCAGCTAGCTGTGAATACTTATCAAAAGGAGAAATGGTAATATTTTCACTGTTTTCCTTTTGAATTATATATTATGTCATATGTTTACATGTCATCCAAGAATGAGAGCAGAATTTGTATTCCATCTAAGAATAAAATAAAATACATTCCCTAAAATAAATAAATAAATAAATAAATAAATAAAAGTACATACACCCTCTCGACCAGCAATGCCAGGAATAAGTTCTAGGAATTTATCCTAATGATACCAGTACAGCATTTTTTATAGTTAAAAAAGAAAAGAAACCTAAATAGTCAACCGTGGGAGACAGTGTGGAATTAACTAAGCACATCTACACAAGAGAATACAACACAGCCTCAAAAAGGCATAAATTTTGGAAATTAACAAAAACCAAAATATAAATTGTGATAAGCAACTACATGAATGATTAAATGAATGCAGTCTTTGGCTCTGCTTCACAGCTTAATTAAAAAAACATTTAAAATGCATGGCATAACATGAAACTTAAAGCACCTATGAATGTACAGTTGTTCACCTACATCTGTGACTCAATAGCTGCTCAAATCACACTTGTTTAAAATAGCAATGGCAATCATACTGTTGACTCAGAAAAGTATTATGGTAAGTCAGCAAAAACACTGGATTTGGTGTTTTTGATTTGGGTCAGTGCTCAGCTCTTTCACTTACTGTCTTATAACCAATGCTGTAACAGACATAAAAGGTCCAAAACTTAGTCCTCAATGAGGTTGCACGGGGAGGAAGGAGGAGAGAAGATATAGCACCACAATCCCTGAGGGGCAATAAAGTTAGTTACCATGGAAATTCAGCTGGGGATGAGGTGGGGGGATGGGTAGAGGGGTGTCCAGAATCAGAAATAAGGTAGGAATCAGAAATAACAGAGATAAAAATTGGGGTCCAGGGTCAGAAAAGATACAGGCTGATAAAACTAGTGTTGATTCTCCAGTATCTGGTGTTTTCGGTAAGCTCTCTGGACAAGGCAGTCTGGCTCTTTTTCATAAGCTGTCTCCAAGGTGTTGGTTGGTGTTTCTGTGATCTAGGCAAAGGTGCTTCATTCCTAGAAACATCGATTTCCTTATGCGTGATCTGTAAATAACAAGACATAACCTGAAATGATGGATTTGCAAGGACTCTTACAGATGTAAAATAGTATTAATTTATTTACTACTGTTGTTCAGGGAACTACACTGAGCTAGAATAAGAGTTAGCAGGACTCAGCCCATGGCCATATGCACAGAACAACTGTGGAATCCAGTCTATTGCTGATTGTCAGCATTTTACTGTGGTGTCTTCTTTCCTGAGGCTGTGCTTCATGGTGTCCTGAAAACTTTCCTAACTCAGGCCTATGTTGAGAGTCCCTTCAAGCTTATTCATGAAATAAGTTTGCTGCTTCTTGTCTGATTTTTCTATCCTAAGCTATTAATTTCACAAGACTAACCCGGAGAATGTGTGATAGATGTAACATCTTAGAATTCTCTTGCAGAAGTTCCTGCGCAATTAGGGAAAAGAATGGTTCTTCAGAATTTTCTGTGGTAGGTGCAACTGTAAAATTATTCCACGATTTAGTTAGAAAATCCACAGTTCACTGGCTCATGCTCTGCCTGCATTCCACCAATGTACATGGTAACTGTTAGCATTCATAATGCTTATTTATTAAATGATCATAGGTCACCTCCTTTTGTTCCTAGTATTAGGCAGATGATCTTAAGTAAAAACACATAGCTAAAGGTCTGTGGTATGCAACAAACAGAGTTTAAATATCCTGAATAGAAATCACTATATTTTCCCAACACCATTTGTTGAAGAGACGTCTTTCTGCCTTTGGATATTCTTTCTTATTTTGTGGGAGATTAAATGACCATTCAGTGGTCAATTTCTGGGCTTTCTATTCTGCTCCATTGATCTATGTGGCCATTTTTGTACCAGTACCATACTTTTTTTGATCACTACAGCTTTGTAATATAACTTGAAATCCAGAATTGTGATGCCTCCAGCTTCGCTTTTCTTTTTCAAGATTGCTTTGACTAATCAGGCACTTTTGCGCTTCCCTACATATTTTAGGATTGTTTGTTCTATCTGTGTGAAAAATGTTATTGGTATTTTGATAGGGGTTGCATTAAATGTGTAGATCGCCTTGGGTAATATAGACATTTTAACAATATTGATTCTTGTCATTCATGAGCATGGAATGTCTTTCCATTTCTTTGTGTCCTCTTCAATTTTTTTCATCAGTGTTCTACAGTTTTCAGCGTACGAGCCTTTATCTCTTTGGTTAGGTTTATTCCTATTATCTTATTGTTTTTGGTGAGTTGTAAATGGGATTGATTCCTTAATTTCTCTTTCTGCTACTTCATTATTGGTGTACAGAATTGCAACCAATTTCTGTACATTAATTTTGTATCTTACTTCACTAAATTTGCTATCTGTTCTAGCAGTTTTTTGGTGGAGTCTTTTGAGTTTTCTATAGAGAGTATCATGTCATCTTCAAATAGTGAAAGTTTAGCTTCTCCCTTGCTGATTTGGATGCTTTTTAATTCTTTTTGTTGTCTGGCTACTATGGCTAGGACTTCCAGTACTATGTTAAATAATAGCAGTGAGAGTGGACTGACTGTAGAGGAAAAGCTCTGTTTTTCCCCACTGAGGATGATATTAGCTGTGGGTTTGGGAAAACTGAACAGCAACATGCAAAAGAATAAAACTGGAATGCTTTCTTACACCTTCTTACACAACACAAAAATAAATTTAAGATGGATTAAAGACATAAATGTGAGACAGCGAACCATCAAAATCCTAGAGCAGAACACAAGCTGTAACCTTTTTCATGCTGGCTATAGCAACTTCTTTCTAGATATGTCTCCTGAGGCAAGGGAAATAAAAGCAAAAATAAACTCTTGGGATTTCATCAAAATAAAAAGCTTCTGCACAGGGAAGGAGACAATCAATAAAATTAAAAGGCAACCTGTGGAATGGGAGAAAATAAATGCAATTGACATATCTGGTAATGGATTAGTATCTAAAAATCTATAAAGAACTTACACAACTCAACATAAAAAACAAATAATCCAGTTTATAAATGGGCAGAATATGTGAACAGACATTTTTCCAAAGAAGACATATAAATGGCCAACAGACACATGAAAAGATGCTCAACAACACTTATCATCAGGGAAATACAAATCAAAACTACAATGAGTTATCAGAATGGCTAAAATCAACAACAAAAGAAATAACACGCGTTGGTGAGGATATGGAGAAAAGGGACTGCTCTTGCACAGTTAGTAGGAATGCAAACTGGTGCAACGGCTCTGGAAAACAATACGGATATTCCTCAAAGTGTTAAAAAGTTACAATCCAGAAACTGCATTACTAGGTATTTACCCAAAGAATACAATAATATTAATTCAGAGATACATGCATCCTGATGTTTATAGCATGCATTATCTATAATAGCCAAACTATGGAAACAGCCCAGGTGTCCTTTGACTAATGAATGTGGTATGTATATACAATTCTCTCAGAAGAGAATGAAATCTTGCCATTTGCAAGGACATGGATTGAGCTAGAGAGTACTATGTTAAGAAAAATAAGTCAGAGAAAGACAAATGCCATATGATTTCATTCATATGTAAGATTTAAGAAATAGAACAAATGAGCAAAGGAAAAAAGAAGAGAGAGAGAGAGAGGCAAACCAAACAACTGATAGTTACCAAAGGGGAGATGGGTGGGGGGATGGGTGAAATAGGTGATGGGGATTAAGGAGTGCATTTGTTGTGATGAGCACGGGGTACTGTGTGAAAGTGCTGAATCACTATATTGTACACCTGAAATATTACACTGTGTGTTAACTAACTGGAATTTAAATAAGAACTGAAAAAAAGAAAAGCTGGAGGAAAAAACCAAATCATTGAATTTTGAACAGGCATGTCTTACAGATGATTAACTTGGCAAGAAGTACCTATGCTGGGCAAGTATATAGCACTTTATGATGTGTACCTATAATAATCGCTACAATCTGAAAAAATGAACATGTTGAATTAACAGAAATTTAGGTTAGGAAAAAGTAAACATTTTATAGAGCCATAAATTCAGGAGTGAAACACAGAGATTTACCACCATGGCAGAAATGGTTAATTACTTCCCAATCCCCATTCTCCTTTTCTGTTCATCTATTTGTGCAGTTTGCCACCCAGCTAAAAGTCTGTGTTCTCCAGTCTCCCTGACTGTGTGGCAATTCCTTGCTTCAAATCCTCTATAAAATGTAATGAGGGGTGAATAAATACACATGAAAAAAACTGTAAGTTAATTATTTGTCAATAGCCTGGGAGTATGATAAACCTTGTCTTTCAGCTAAGCGCCTCCCTAACCTAATCTGTGGAGGAAGGGTGATGAGAGTTGGCAAAGTAATTAAGTTTGTTTGATCTGAACATATGCGTACGTGCCCATTTCTTATGGTAAACCACAATCAAAAGATGAAAAGGAGCAAACAAATCTGGAAGGACGTACATAATTCTAACAATGGTCTTCTGCTATTTTTTTTTTTTTTTTTTTGGTCTTCTGCTATTTTAACACACTTGACAAAAGATAACCATGTTCCTCTGAGACTCAGGAGAAAGAACTAAGAAAGCATTTGGATTTAGAAAAGGATCAGACACACATATTGAGAGAATTTTCTCTCTTGTCAATTCTGATCTTGGATCTTATTTCAGACAACAAAATTCTTTTATCTGGGTTCCCCAAATCTCAGCTCAGTGTAAGCTCTTGGCCCTATCCTTTGGGTAATTTATCCCTAAGACTCCTAATTCCTGCTTCAGAACTCCTATAGTTCAAAAAGTCACTAATTTGCTATGCAACTACACGAAATAACGAAGTTGGAGTGTCCTTAAATAATGATATGGCATCTTTTCATGAAACTGTATATTGTAATAAAAAAATCTGGATCTAGATATCAGCAAATCAAATCTTTATGTGTCAAAGTACTGCCATTTTCAATTTTACAAAAGAAGCACAGAAAGAGTAAGGGACTTGTCAAAGACCACTTCACTTGTTTGCTAAGAAAAGACCAGAAATCAGGTAATCTCTTGTCTCCTAAAAGTTGTTCTTTTCTATACTTAATGGAAGGAGGTCACTTAGGCTCCTACCAAAGGAAAGAATACATTGCAGGAATTTCTTTAATGTTACTTACCACTAAGGGTAGTCATGATGTATCAGTGAGATATTGCCAAAATAATGTGTAACATACTACCCAAAATTCAGGGGCTTAAAACAATAGTCACTATTCTCACAGTTCTGCTGTCAATTAGGATGGGTCTGCATCAGGTTCTGGTCACTGGGATAGACTAGGCAGCTCTGCTTCACCTCTCTCACCCTTTTCCCAGGACCAGAAAACTAACTGAAGAAATAACATGAGTCCGTGTCATGGTAATGACTGAGGCATGAGAGAGCAAGTAGAAACATATGATGCCTTTTTAATGTTTACCTTGGCCAAAACAAGTTTCATGGTCAATCTCAACATCACTAGGAATAAGAAATTCTACTCCTTCCACCCATGATGGGAGGGGGTAGTGCAAATAATATGGCAAAACATGTGGAGGTATAATCCTCTTGGGAAGAGTTGGCATTGGGAGCAGGAGTGGGGGTAATGTTAGGTGAAGAGTTGGAATAATAATTAAATCTACCATAATGTATTGGAAGAAATGGGAGTTTTCACAAAGGCATATTATTTGCAACCAATGCCTATCACAGATGAAGTTGAAAACAAACTGTTTCACAGTTTATAATTCTTTTAAGTGATTATATTTTTTAAAGGAGCCAAATGTATACCAAAGCACCAATGTTTTTTAGGGAAACTGATAAAGAAGACAAAGAACTTTACTGATGAAAACTGACTGCCAGCACTGCTTTTAAAAAATATCTTATATGGGGTACCTTGGTGGCTCAGGCAGTTAAGTATCTGACTATTGATTATGGCTCGGACCATGATCTCAGGATTGTGAGACGGAGTAAGATGTCAGACTCTGTGCTGGGTGTGGAGCCTGCTTGAGAGTCTCTTTCCCGCTCCCCTTGCCTCTCTGATTTTCCTTGCTTTTAAAAAAATTCTCTTTTAAGTAGCAGATAAATGTTTACTATGTAAACAAAAAAAGAAATATCAAGTGAGTGAAGTTGGATGAATACTCGGAGTTTTAAAATGTTGGTTCAATTAACAAAATGTGTTCCTCACCAAGCTATGTTTGTGTGTGTGTATAATGGGTGTTTCTTTCATTCTGCATCATCCAGTTGTTAATAATGACTTTTAACCAAGTAATTGTTATAAGATACCAGGCACAAAATCTATTTCCTCATTATTCTTTAAGAAGTCAATAAGGAGAACGCTGAGAGGCTTTCTTTTCATTTGTTTTGTATTTGTTTATTTCTATTTCTATTTTATTTATCTATTTTAAGATTTTATTTATTTATTTGACAGACAGAGATCACAAGTAGGCAGAGAGGCAGTCAGAGAGATGAGGGGAAGCAGGCTACCTGCTGAGCAGAGAGCCCGATGTGGGGTTCGATCCCAGGACCCTGGGATCACGACCTGAGCCAAAAGCAGAGGTTTTAACCCACTGAGCCACCCAGGCGCCCCAATATTACCTGATTTAAATTGACAAGTAGCATACCCGCTTCTACAATCACAGCTTCGTGTTGCACTAGTACTGAGTAAATGTGCTTACTATAAAACTGTCAAGAATCTGGATTTAATTTATTGTTCAGCCTTGCTGGGAAAAGATCTGTGGGCCTCCTCTGGAGTCAACTAGTACTTGATTTATAACTACTTGTTCAGAACGTACTAATACCAGGAAAAAAGAAAAAGTCAAGTATGTTTTCCTCATTCGATCAAAAATTAAAAAAAAAAATAAAAAATAAAAGTGAGGCCTGATCCCCTATTCATTGTTAGCTGAAGTAACACATATTAAAGAAATGAATGTTAAATTATTCACTTTTGATACCTCAAAGGTACCAAATTATTAGCACATCTGATCATAGTGCAGAATACATTTGCAGTCATTCAGGCTTTCTGTTTGGAGATTACACTGAATGTTAAGAATTGACTCAATGAGAAATAACCACTCTTTCAGATTTGATTTATGGAGGTACTCAAATAGGCTAAAGAATATCACAGTGAAGGTCATTTACAAACACTGCAATGAATCAAAGTTTTGTCTTTTTTTTTTTTTGCAGCCAGTTCATTGCTATCACAAGCAGTCTCTCTGGAGCCCAAATCGTGGACACTTCAACCACTCCCTTGGAGTAAGGCAACTAAAACTACCCCTCTGTGGCTTGCCTCCATGATGCCTCTGTAGTTTTGACCTGATTACCTTTTCTTCTCAAAGGGGGACATTCTTAAGCATCAAAAAAAAAAAAAAAAAAAAAAAAGAAAAGAAAAGAAAAAAGATTTTATTTATTTATTTGAAGGGGGAGGGGGAGAGGGAGAGGGCAAAGCAGGCTCCCTGCTGATAAGGAATCTGACACAGGGCTTGATCTCAGGACCCTGGGATCATGACCTGAGCTGAAGGCAGATGCTTAACCAACTGGGCCACCCAAGCACCCCCTCGTAAGCATTTCTGAGGAACAACTAAATATGAACGTAGAGCTTATTAGGAATGTTTACATTTGGTCCAACAATTCTAAAGAATTCCAAAATATATAGACCATTTCTGTTTGTATTCTCTTTTACTACAGATACTTAATACAATCCTGGAATATTGTGTGTGCTCTGTTAAGATTTGTTGAATAAACTAATGAAACATTACTAATGACAACAACAAAAAATTTTGGGGGGCACACAAAGGACATGGATTTTCACAAATGGCCCCCTAACGATGATATTACATGAATAAAAATAAAGAGTAGCCCTTTATCTATGACATCAGTGTAAACCGTTTTCCTTTGTTGCAGTCAAAATGGGAAAAAACAATGATTAATCTCCATTAATTGCTCTTAAAAACACCATTTTTTCCAAATCAATGGAATATTATCCTTACTGCTTAAAGTGGTTTGAATGTTCAACAGTACACACCTTTTTTGTAGTTGTTCACAAAATCACAATCTCAGTATGTTCTTCATTTTATGGACAATCAACAGTGGAAAACACAGACTTCAAGACCCTCAACTGCCTCAATGATTACTGACTATAGGATTTATTTTAATCATTACCTCTTTATTTCTAATTTTAGTATAATTGCTTCTAGTCTTTTATCTAGACTTATCTTTATGGAGTGAATAAAATATTTTATAAACAAAAAAGTTATTATTGTTTTTGAAATTTAAATTTACAATGCAAAATTTCCCCTATACTATCCCCTATGCTATGACTTTGTAAGTCATATCTTTTTTAAGTCATATCTCCCGATCCGGGGGTCAGGAGGCAGCATGGAGCCCAATGTGGGACTTAAACTCACAACTCTGAAATCAAGACCTGAGCTGAGATCAAACTCACAACTCTGAAATCAAGATCCGAGCTGAGATCAAGAGACAGGTGCTTAATGGATTGAGCCACCCAGACACTCCTGTAAGTCATATTCTAATAGTACCTAATAATCAATTAGATATATATACTAAATCCTATATGTCTACTCCTTAATCATTAAGCTTACTAGACCACCTCCATTTTAAATCATTATATACAATATTGTCATGTACATACCTACACATATTATGGTTTTAGGCATTCCAGATTATTTTCTTAGGCTAAATTCAATAAGTAAAATTATTGGGCCAAATAATGGGGAAATTTTGAGATATTTTATTCAAATTTTCCAATCTATTTTTAAAAACTTGATGGCAGAAAATGCTGCCACTGATTTCACATTTGAGGGATAGCCTCATTTCCATCTCACCAGTGTTTAGCTTGGTCTTATTTTAAAGGATACCTTGTTAATTTGTAAGATGAAAATGACATTATTATTGCTTTAAATCCACAACACTTTCATTACTAGTAAAGTTAATTCACTTGTCTTAATGACTATTTGTATAAGGACAATGTCCAATGTCTAACTGCTTTCTTCTTTTTTTTTTTAATATTTTATTTATTTATTTAACAGACAGAGATCACAAGTAGACAAAGAGGCAGGCAGAGAGAGAGGAGGGAAGCAGGCTCCCCAATGAGCAGAGAGCCCAATGTGGGGCTCGATCCCAGGACCCTGGGATCATGACCTGAGCCGAAGGCAGAGGCTTAACCCACTGAGCCATCCAGGTGCCCCGTCTGACTGATTTCTACATTAGATTTCTTCAAATTAAGACATACTAAGTCCCATTTAATTGCCTTTTCATTTGGTTTAAGAAATCTCATTTCCTTTCATTGGGTGAAAATTTGGCAGTTAAATACTTACCACATACCACTTTACCCTGGCAACCGGAACTAGGTACCACCTGGGCCCTTCTCTGGCTGCACCCTTCTCTACAAGGCAAGGAATCCATGGGGCCAAGGGGACATGCTACCTGAAGCCAGCTGTGCCCCCTTGCTACCACAATCTAGGTACCCAGTACCTGAAATTTCCTGTATGGATGGTTCCAATTCTATTTCAGGGGTGGCCTGGGCACCTTTCATAACTTTCTCCTCCTGAGGGCCTCCATCTGTAGGCTTACCCTAGAACATCAATGTTAAGACTCTTCTATATGTTACATATGAGTATACTGTTTCTGAACTAACTCACAAAATTAATCCCTGGAACTTTTATGTTCACGTTCAGCAAGCTGCAGGGCCAAGTTATTAAACACACAAGATTTGGAGTTGACAAATCTTTTCAAATCTTTGAATCCTAGCTCTGCCACTTACTAGTTTCGAGATGTTAAGCAACCTAATGACTCTTACCTCATGGAGCCTCATATCAGAATGTAGATACTTTCTAATATTAGCATTATGGAATTCTTTAGTGTATATAGTGTGTGACATAAAATAATCACTTGATAAATTATAGTCTTCACTGTGAGAAGAAATAATCAAGTATTAGGGAAAAAGATGCATTTTCTACATCTTCTGAGTATGTATTCAGGCAGAAGGTGTGCTGTGATCTTCTTGTATATGTGTATGTGTTCACAAATATGATCACAGAGAAAATGGTTAAAACTGAAAACGGAATGTTAAAGATTGACTGAGTTTGGCTTGAAAGGTGAAGTAGTGGTAAAAACATATTCAATCTACATTGTTTGAAATCACAACATGTTGTATTATAAGGAGAATCAAACAGAAAATCAGCAAGTCTTACATTCTTACTATACTCATAGGAAATTAAATACTCCGAATTACAATTTCCCTATCTATAAAATAGATTTAATGATATTTCACATGATAGTATATTTTGATATATTTATGTTTACTTATTTTATGTTTATATGAATATGTAGATATAAATTATAAAATGTTATTCGTCTTTAATATTAGTAGTAAGAGTAGTATCTTGGGTAGTTATATGTGCTTCTGTGTCAGGTTTATATTCGCTACTCTAGTTAGAATATTTTCACCCAAAAATTACATATATTCATTTTGGCTTTCATGGTGTCTTGTTAAATTAGCATCAAAAATTAAACGAAAAAAATGGGGCGCCTGGGTGGCTCAGTGGGTTAAGTCTCTGCCTTCAGCTCAGGTCATGATGTCAGGGTCCTGGGATCAAGCCCTGCATTGGGCTCTCTGCTTGGTGGGGAGCCTGTTTCCCCCTCTCTCTCTTTGCCTGCCTCTCTGTCTACTTGTGATCTCTGTCTGTCAAATAAATACATAAAATCTTAAAAAAAATTAAATGAAAAATTAATATACTCAATGAGACAAGAAGAAATGAAGTAGACCTAAAACAGTTTAACTCTGGGGACATGAGATTGAATTTAACCCAATCCAATCATGGTTAAAAACCTTCAGATAAGCAAATGAAAATGATATACCTCATTATTTGTGTGTGTCAGCAAGAGAAAAGAGAGAGAGAGAGGGAGAGAAAGAGAGAGAGAGACAGTAGGCTACGCCTTACAGAAAGAGTAGTGAGAAACTAGGCATCATTCTGATTCATTCATTCTCTGTATAAAAAACAAAAACTCTAAACCTAAGAAACATAAATAGAGTAACAGGTTAAAAACAAATTGTAGAGGGAGAAGGAAGAACTGTCACAACCCTAACTTAATATTAACCCTCTAAGTATAGATATTGGTGTCTTATCCTTCACAAGTAAAGTACAATGGCCCTACTGGGTCCTTGTGGTCTTCTCCTTCCCATCATCCTGGCTAGAATTTAAGTTGGAAATCAATGATGGACTATGTATTTATTTTCTTTCCATTAATCCTAGTTTTTTTTTTTTTTAATTTTTTTATTTTTTTTCGGCATAACAGTATTCATTATTTTTGCACCACACCCAGTGCTCCATGCAATAGTTTTTTTTTTTTTTTAATAAAAATAACCTTTTCCAAGATATTTGATATTTGGTTACCCTTCATATCTGTCTTGCCTCATCTCATAAAATTGTTTCTCTCCTGTTTCTCAAAAGTGCTCTTAATGTTGACCTTTGTGTGACAACCCTTCTGATATATATATATATATATATATATATATATATATTTTTTTTTTTTTTTAAATGACTGAGAGTATTTTAATTTTACATGCTCCTCTGAATGGTAATTTAGCTGGACATAAAATTATAGGTCAAAGTTCATTTCCTTTTATATTTTAAAAATATTACTTCATTATCTTCTTTCTTCTAGTATTACTAATGAAAACTACAAAGTTACAGTTTTTTCCCTGTAGGTACTCTTTTAAAATTATATAGTATTCTATCTTTGTTTCTGATATTCCTAAATTTCTCTACACATTTCCAGGTGTGGATTTTTCTTCTTTATATCTTTTCTTGATGCTCTATAAACCCATTTTATTGGAAACTTACTTTTTAATACTGGGAAATTTATTTCCATTATTTCTTCAAATATTTTCTTCACTTCATTTTTACCTTTTTTTTTCCCTGAACATTCCATTATGTCTTCTATTCCTATCCTTCATATCTCTTTACCTTTTCTTTTTATATTTTAAAACTCTTTATTATTTCCTGATGACTCTGGAGGATCTCCCAGTGTGATTTTCCAATTCAACTAAATTTGTCTTTAGGTGCATCCAACAGATTATGCATTTTATATATTAGGTTCCATATTGCAAATAATTTTTTATACCTAATACTTCCACTTATTTATTCTTTATGACTCCAGCTGTGTTTCACATTGCTAATAGCATTCATTATCTCATTAAATATAGCATGTTTATTTCATTGGTTCAAGTAACAGTCAGAATAGATTATGATGTAGAAACAAAGAAAATCTCCTAAACTCAGTGGTTTCGTGCAAAGTCCACTACACATCCAGACAATGCTTCGGGGCAACATATGTAGTATCTCAGGAATCCACGTGGTTGTAGGTTCCACCATCATGTTTTCAAACCATGTGGAGAATGCAATCCATTTGGCTAACACAGCAGGATAAAGCTCTGGAGAATCTTGTATTGGTAATTAAAAGCATCACCCAGAAATAATAAATCATAACTTTGATTCATAAAAAAAGACCCAGTACTAGTCACATGTTCTGCTTAACTGCAAAGGTGGAAAAGTATAACCCTCTTACTTTCCTGGAAGGAGAGAAGAATATGATATGGATGAACATTCTAAATCACTAGGTCCCTCTGTTCTAGTACTTCTGCTTCAGGTTACATATACTGTTCTGTTTATTAATTTTCTTTAGGGGTAATTGAACTTAGGTGTAAAGGAAGAGTCACTATCATAACGGTTATTGTGTCAACTTGGTAGGCCATCGTACCCAGATATTTGGTCAAATATTAATCTAGATGTTTCTGTGAAGGCAATTTTTAAGATAAAATTAACATTTAAATCAGTAGACTCTAAATAAAGTAGACCACAATATGAATGAACCTCACCCAAATAGCTGAAGTTCTTGTTAGAAAAACACTGACCTCTGTAGGAAGATGGGATTCTGCCAGCAGACTCTCTTTGGGCTAGAATTACAACACCAACTCTTCTCTGGGTCTTTAGGCTACTCTGCAGATTATGGATTTGCCAATCTCCATTATCAAGGGAGCCAATTCCTTAAACCAAATGTCTCTATCTATGAAGTATTTCCTACTGGTTTTGTTTCTTTGGAAAATCCTATTAAACTATAAAGCTTGAGAGTTATGGACTCTCACTAGCAAATGGTCATGTACTTTTGTACATATGCAAAAGTAAGATACTTGCATGCAATCAATACACTGCTGTATCTTTCTACTCCATTTCCGTTCCAATATATATGATTTGCAGCAACTTCTGGTATGTTTAAGTTATTACTAGCTGTATTTGTGTAAAAATATCTTCTAGGAATAGAACACAATTCATCCTGCATCATGACATCAAATAGGTCAGATTGTAATATGAAATAATATGAAATATTATGAAAACGTTCTATTGTGGCCAGCATTGAGAATATGAAGGAATGCACAAAGCTAGAAAATGATATGTAGAAAATGATTCCAATCATCAGATATGGAAAACTGTAAGAGAAGAAGTTGTTTCTCATTGACCCCTACTCAAACTGCAAGTTCTTTCCTTTTAGAAATATAATTACAAAATTGAAAATATAAAAAATTTCAAATGCAACATAAAATTTTTCCTTTTAGATACAAATCATGCAAAATAGGATTGACCAGATGTCCTGTGAGCTGCTTAAAGCAGAAAAACTATAGAATTATTAAAAATACATCAGTGTGTGAAGCCATATATTATATGCATTCAGATAACAGTAACAAAAACAGAATTCAATCAATCATATTATAGGATAAACTAAAATATCTTTCCCTTTAAAAAAAAGATTTATTTATTTATTTGAGAGAGAGAACACAACCAGGGAGAGAGGTAGAGGGAGAAGCATACTATCTGCCGAGCTGGGAGCCTGACACAGGGCTCAATCCCAGGACCTGGAGATCAAGACCTAAGCCAGAGGCAGATGCTTAACCATCTGAGCCACTCAGGTTCCCTTCTTTCCTTTTTTTAAACTGTAATTATCTTTGATAATTTTGGGGGCACCTGGGTGGTTCAGTTGGTTAAGGGCCTGACTCTTGATCTCAGCTCAGGTTTTGACCTCAGGGTCCAAGTTCAAGCCTTGCACTGGGCTCCATGCTGGGCAATGAACCTACTTTTAAAAAAATAAAATACAATTATTGAAAGATGAAGAGGTGACAAAAAAAAAAGGTAAAGAGTTCTCTAAGGATATGTCAGCTAGTAAATAATAAAAGTTACTTTCCTAGATTTAGTGATCTTTGTGATATTTGTCAGGTTTCTATCATCCTAAGCATTCATCTTTGTACCTGATTTTGTACTTGTAATTTTGTTTTTCTTTTTTATAAGATAAAAAAATTATATAATTTTCAGGCTTCAGATTTCTGGATTCATTCTTCTCAGAGTTTTGTTCTCTGTCATTCAAATTCCCAGTGGTTAAGCCCCACAGATTCCCCTGAAATCCCTCTGGCATGAGATGAGAGCAGGGGTCCCACAAAGTTACCCACAATGCTGGGGTTGCTTGTTGTGCCCCTAGGCTCTCTTTTCCCATTGAAGAAACCAACCAGAGGCTCAGTAGAGACCTTTCTATGTGCTGCTGTGCTGGCTTGGGGAAAGGGCAATGTGCTCCCTTACATAGCTGCTTCTCTTAGCCTTCTAATGCAGTCTGCCTCCGCCTCTGTGGTGCAGGGGTGCTGCAGGCCCCCCCCCCCACACCCCCACCGTGTTCTAGGAATCTCTCAGTAGTGTCTTGTCCATGACAAGTTGTTAGTTGTTGTTCTTGTGAGGGAAAGCAAAGTCAGGAACAACCTGTGTCGCCATCTTGATAACATCACTCTCCAGGGGTCTCATTCTCATGTCT
Organism: Lutra lutra; assembly: GCF_902655055.1. Lineage (NCBI taxonomy): Eukaryota > Metazoa > Chordata > Mammalia > Carnivora > Mustelidae > Lutra > Lutra lutra. The sequence continues at coordinate 70,471,573 of NC_062282.1, read as the reverse complement.
GATGAACACATGTCTTCTTGGGAGTATCAGCTATTCTATCTGGCTAATGTTTAATGGCACAAGATTAAACACTGATTTGGATTGGTCCAGGTTAGTTTGGGAGGCAGAGATAAGGCTATAGTATCTTAGGCTCCACAGAACCCTTGGTGACTTTTTGGCTGACCCTCCAGCAGGCAGCTACTCTACTCAGTGTTTCTTTAAAGCCTGAGGTGAATCAACAAAAGCGGTACACTCTATTCCCTAGGTTGTAACCTGAGGGTTTTAGTTGAGAAATAAATGCTGGAGAGCAGTTGGTCAGTTTAAACTTATGTTGGCAACTTTCTGTCCAAGCAGGATTTTTTATGCACTGCTATAATAATCTGCCCACTAGCAACAGCACTGTTAAGCTTCACTGAGCTTCTGGAGAGAGGCAGGTATCTGTAGAAATGCTTGCGGGTCATGACTGTTCCAGGGCAAAGCAAGAAAAAGGCAAGTGAGGCTTAAAAAACCTTTCTTTTCTTAAACTTTAGCATATATCAGAATTATCAGAACAGCTTACAGAACATAGATTTCTGGGTCCTGCTTTAAGTTTCTGACTCAGCAGATCTGGGGTTAGCCACTAATTTGTATTTCTAATAAGTTCTGATGTCTAACAATGCTACTGGTCTGAGGACCATACCTGAGACTGTTGTAACCCATTCTTCCATTTGCTGTCTCTGGCTTTGCTCTGCCCCAGGCTGCTACTATTCAACTGTCCTGTGCAAACCACTTCTCACATGGCCTTCTACCTGGGAGAAGGGCTGGGGAGGGTGAGGGGTGGGATTTCTCCTTTGACAGTTCCTTAAAACCATACTTCCCTTTTGCTTCTTATAATTCTCCCAGGCTCATTTTGGAGGACAGAGCCTGAAACGTATTATTTCACTATCCTGGCAAAACCAGAACCCATACTTCTTCTATCCTCCTCCTGTCTCCTTAGTTTAATATTTACCTAAACTCTTGGTGATGAATCATCCTAGTCTTACCAGATTAAAAGTAATATGGAGGGGAACCTGGGTGGCTCAGTGGGTTAAGCCTCTGCCTTCAGGTCAGGTCATGATCTCAGGGTACTGGGATCGAGTCCCACATCGGGCTCTCTGCTCTGCAGGGAGCCTGCTTCCTCCTCTCTCTCTGCTAGCCTCTCTGCCCACTTGTGATCTCTCTCTGTCAAATAAATAAAATCTTAAAAAAAAAAAAAGTAATATGGAAAGTAATATGGAAATGCCTCGTTAAACTGACTATTCTTATTCAATTAAGTAACAACATAAAGTACACCAAGACTTTGAAATTGTCATCTGAAAGCATGTCCAACAACAGACTGCCTCTATTATAGCAAGTTCCCTCTGGAATAAAACATTAAAATAAAAGGTCAGCTTGATGAAGAAGGGAGTGGCAAAAGATCATGAAAAGAAAGCAGAGCAGTGCAGAAACTTTCTAAAACCAGGGATTGTGAGTGCAAAGCTACAGTTATTCGAATTTTAGACCAAGACTTTTTAAACTATTCAATGTTTGCCTTATGTTGGAAATAAAAGTCTTCAGAATCTTGATCTTGCAGCAGTATTTTAATTATATATGTAGAGGTTTTTAAATCTATTGCCATTTAAAGAATATGTCTAATAACTTGTAATAAAGTAATAGTTTATAGTCAATGACTCACTACTAAGGAAAGCGTTGAACATTTTTTAAATGAAGGAAAAAAAAGAGGAATAATAGAAGAAAAAAATATATATTACGAAAACTCTATATAGTGAGACTGGGATCTTATCAAAGGCAAACTATTGATTTTTATTTGAATATCACACACACACACACACACACACACACACACACACATACAAATAATACATTTCTTGTCTCTAAGTGTCTAATTTGTACTCTGTTTTCCAGTGGAGTCCTTTGATTGCCCTAAGCATGCCAGCTACAGGATGAAGACTAAACTATAGATTTCTATCTAAACAAAACTAAAGAAATGATCTTTTATTTTTATTTTTTGGAAGTGATTTTAAAATATTAGAAAAAGTTGTATATATGTTATAGAGTATATGAACAGTTTTTCATGGAATTATTCTCCAGGGGCCTTCTCTCTTCCTACTGTACTATATCAACAAATAGAACAAAAAAGAACACTGAAAAATCCTGCCCTAGCTTATCAAAAAATCTGAAATCAACAATGGCGTAGATTTAAAAGTAGAGTTTTTCTGTTTAAGCTGGGAGGAGTTGAGGATAATTTCGCAGGCCTCAGAGGCAGCTGTCAAGAGAGCCACAAACACAGGACTCAGTACCTAAGCCTGGCTGTCTTTGCCCATCCTACTCTCCAGAGGAAGCCCCCTTGTCTGTGGTCCAGCTCTCCCTGAAGAATGACAATGAAAGATCAGTGCCAAATTACAGTAATTTAAGACTTTTTAACAATTTTCTAGTAGCAGAAAATAATCCACATGCATCTGAGGAGTGGAGTGAGGTTAACAATTCAATCACATTTTCAATCTTTGAAGGAATCTTACTCTCCTGAAAGAAACTTTACACACACACACACACACACACACACACACACACACACACACACAGTCGATATATGTTGTTTTTGGAGTGTTGGTGTTCATAGTTCCTAAGGAGAGCATTGCTTAAGTTAGTCCTTTGCTCACTATGTAAATTATTTCACTTTAGTGGTTCAAGGAAAGTGAGCATGGTATACTAAATTGCAAATTCCTTAATGCAGATATAGCAAAGTAGAATCTCCCATTGTGGTCTTGGACTGATGAAACTTTCCTTTGTATGTGTCAGAATTGTTCAGAATTGTTAATTGAGGTTATTTCATTTATCAGGAAATACTTTTTTTTTTTAATACAAAAAGCCCGAAGAAAGAGCCTTAAATCTATAGCAAGCAGTTTTCCTTCTAAGAACATCGGTTTTTATTAGGTATATGGCGACAATTCTCAGCCACAATAGGAGAAAAGACAGCTTTGGAGGCACAGCAGGGTTTGGGGAGCACAAGGGTGCCAGGGACAATCACTGTATTTATGTCACTTGTTTTGCAACTTTCTGTGTCCACCTTCAATTTGCAGGGCTCCGTGTCCTTGGAGGGAATTCTTTGTGGGCTCATTTCAAAGTTTTCTCTGAACATGAAGGCTTCAGCGCCCCATGCTGTCATGAAGAGAGACTGAATAGGCTGCACTTTCACCTGTATAGGTACAGGAATCAGCAACAACAAAAGCTCTTTGATGTAAACAGCAAACTGTACAATACCTGCACTTAAGATGCTACCATTCTCTGAAGTATAGTGTTCTGAATGCTCAAAAACAATTTTATAACATAAGTAATCTCTTCACTGAGAGAGCAACTCCTATATATACATTTTTTACCAAGGCAGAGGATGCATGAGTGAAAGGGGCAGAGTGAGCCCAGAGTGTACTCCTCTGTTTCTTCCTCTTGGAAAATCTTTAGAGAAAAAGTCCTCTGATGAAACTGCAAATCCGAAAAAAAACATGACTAGTGTTCTATTCCCTCAGGGCGACATATCCATGTGTTAGTTAAGGATTTCTGAATCCACAGGACTTTTTTTTTATTTTTTATTTTTATTTATTTATTTTTTTAATTTAATTTTTTATAAACATATAATATGTTAATATGTTTTTATCCCCAGGGATACAGGTCTGTGAATCACCAGGTTTACACATTTCACAGCACTCACAATAGCACATACCCAACCCCAATGTCCATAACCCCACCCCCGCCTCCCAAATCCCCTCCCCCCCATCAACCCTCAGTTTGTTTTGTGAGGTTAAGAGTCACTTATGGTTTGTCTCCCTCCCAATCCCATCTTGTTTCATTTACTCTTCTCCACCCCCTTAACCCCCCATGTTGCATCTCCTCTCCCTCATATCAGGGAGATCATATGATAGTTGTCTTTCTCTGATTGACTTATTTCGCTAAGCATGATACCCTCTAATTCCATCCACATCATCGCAAATGGCAAGATTTCATTTCTTTTGATGGCTGCATAGTATTCCATTGTGTATATATACCACATCTTCCTTATCCATTCGTCTGTTGATGGACATCTAGGTTCTTTCCATAGTTTGGCTATTGTGGACATTGCTGCTATAAACATTCGGGTGCACGTGCCCCTTCGGATCACTACGTTTGTATCTTTAGGGTAAAAACCCAGTAGTGCAATTGCTGGGTCGTAGGGTAGTTCTATTTAAAACATTTTGAGGAACCTCCATGCTGTTTTCCAGAGTGGTTGCACCAGCTTGCATTCCCACCAACAGTGTAGGAGGGTTCCCCTATCTCCGAATCCTCGCCAGCATCTGTCGTTTCCTGACTTGTTAATTTTAGCCATTCTGACTGGTGTGAGGTGATATCTCATTGTGGTATTGATTTGTATGTCTCTGATGCCGAGTGATATGGAGCACTTTTTCATGTGTCTGTTGGCCATCTGGATGTCTTCCTTGCAGAAATGTCTGTTCATGTCCTCTGCCCATTTCTTGATTGGATTATTTGTTCTTTGGGTGTTGAGTTTGATAAGTTCTTTATAGATTTTGGACACTAGCCCTTTATCTGATATGTCGTTTGCAAATATCTTCTCCCATTATGAGTTGTCTTTTGGTTTTGTTAACTGTTTCCTTTGCTGTGCAAAAGCTTTTGATTTTGATAAAATCCCAAGAGTTCATTTATGCCCTTGCTTCCCTTGCCTTTGGCGATGTTCCTAGGAAGATGTTGCTGAGGCTGAGGTCGAAGAGGTTGCTGCCTGTGTTCTCCTCAAGGATTTTGATGGATTCCTTTCTCACACTGAGGTCCTTCATCCATTTTGAGTCTATTTTCGTGTGTGGTGTAAGGAAATGATCCAATTTCATTTTCCTGCATGTGGCTGTCCAATTTTCCCAACACCATTTATTGAAGAGGCTATCTTTTTTCCATTGGACATTCTTTCCTGCTTTGTCGAAGATTAGTTGACCATAGAGTTGAGGGTCTATTTCTGGGCTCTCTATTCTGTTCCATTGATCTATGTGACTGTTTTTGTGCCAGTACCATGCTGTCTTGATGATGACAGCTTTGTAATAGAGCTTGAAGTCCGGAAATGTGATCCCACCCACTTTGGCTTTCTTTTTCAATATTCCTTTGGCTATTCGAGGTCTTTTCTGGTTCCATATAAATTTTAGGATTATTTGTTCCATTTCTTTGAAAAAAATGGATGGTACTTTATAGGGATTGCATTAAATATGTAGATTGCTTTAGGTAGCATAGACATTTTCACGATATTTATTCTTCCAATCCAGGAGCATGGAACATTTTTCCATTTCTTTGTGTCTTCCTCAATTTCTTTTATGAGTACTTTATAGTTTTCTGAGTATAGATTCTTAGCCTCTTTGGTTAGGTTTATTCCCAGGTATCTTATACTTTTGGGTGCAATTGTAAATGGGATTGATTCCTTAATTTCTCTTTCTTCTGTCTTGTTGTTGGTGTAGAGAAATGAAACTGATTTCTGTGCATTGATTTTATATCCTGACACTTTACTGAATTCCTGTATAAGTTCTAGCAGTTTTGGAGTGGAGTCTTTTGGGTTTTCCACATATAGTATCATATCATCTGCGAAGAGTGATAGTTTGACTTCTTCTTTGCCGATTTGGATGCCTTTAATTTCCTTTTGTTCTCTGATTGCTGAGGCTCGGACTTCTAATACTATGTTGAATAGCAGTGGTGATAATGGACATCCCTGCTGTGTTCCTGACCTTAGCGGAAAAGCTTTCAGTTTTTCTCCATTGAGAATGATATTTGCGGTGGGTTTTTCATAGATGGCTTTGATAATATTGAGGTATGTGCCCTCCATCCCTACACTTTGAAGAGTTTTGATCAGGAAGGGATGCTGTACTTTGTCAAATGCTTTTTCAGCATCTATTGAGAGTATCATATGGTTCTTGTTCTTTCTTTTATTAATGTGTTGTATCACATTGATTGATTTGCGGATGTTGAACCAACCTTGCAGCCCTGGAATAAATCGCACTTGGTCGTGGTGAATAATTCTTCTAATGTACTGTTGAATCCTATTGGCTAGTATTTTGGTGAGAATTTTTGGATCTGTGTTCATCAAGGATATTGGTCTGTAGTTCTCTTTTTTGATGGGATCCTTGTCTGGTTTTGGGATCAAGGTGATGCTGGCCTCATAAAATGAGTTTGGAAGTTTTCCTTCCATTTCTATTTTTTGGAACAGTTTCAGGAGAATAGGAATTAGTTCTTCTTTAAATATTTAGTAGAATTCCCCCGGGAAGCTGCCTGGCCCTGGGCTTTTGTTTGTTTGGAGATTTTTGATGACTGTTTCAATCTCCTTACTGGTTATGGGTCTGTTCAGGCTTTCTATTTCTTCCTGGTTCAGCTGTGGTAGTTATATGTCTCTAGGAATGCATCCATTTCTTCCAGATTGTCAAATTTGATGGCGTAGTGTTGCTCATAGTATGTTCTTATAATTGTCTGTATTTCTTTGGTGTTTGTTGTGATCTCTCCTCTTTCATTCATGATTTTATTTATTTGGGTCCTTTCTCTTTTCTTTTTGATAAGTCTGGCCAGGGGTTTATCAATCTTATTAATTCTTTCAAAGAACCAGCTCCTAGTTTCATTGATTTGTTCTATTGTTTTTTTTGGTTTCTATTTCATTGATTTCTGCTCTGATCTTTATGATTTCTCTTCTCCTGCTGGGTTTAGGCTTTCTTTCTTGTTCTTTCTCCAGCTCTTTTAGGTGTAGGGTTAGGTTGTGTACCTGAGACCTTTCTTGTTTCTTGAGAAAGGCTTGTACCGCTATATATTTTCCTCTCAGGACTGCCTTTGTTGTGTCCCACAGATTTTGAACCGTTGGGTTTTCATTGTCATTTGTTTCCATGAATTTTTTCAATTCTTCTTTAATTTCCTGGTTGACCCATTCATTCTTTAGAAGGATGCTGTTTAGCCTCCATGAATTTGGGTTCTTTCCAAATTTCCTCTTGTGATTGAGTTCTAGCTTCAGAGCATTGTGGTCTGAAAATATGCAGGGAATGATTCCAATCTTTTGATAACGGTTGAGACCTGATTTAGGACCAAGAATGTGATCTATTCTGGAGAATGTTCCATGTGCACTAGAGAAGAATGTGTATTCTGTTGCTTTGGGATGAAATGTTCTGAATATATCTGTGATGTCCATCTGGTCCAGTGTGTCATTTAAGGCCTTTATTTCCTTGTTGATCTTTTGCTTGGATTATCTGTCCATTTCAGTGAGGGGAGTGTTAAAGTCCCCTACTATTATTGCATTATTGTTGATGTGTTTCTTCGATTTTGTTATTAATTGGTTTATAGAGTTGGCTGCTCCCACGTTAGGGGCATAGATATTTAAAATTGTTAGATCTTCTTGTTGGACAGTTCCTTTGAGTATGATATAGTGTCCTTCCTCATCTCTTATTATAGTCTTTGGCTTAAAATCTAATTGATCTGATCTAAGGATTGCCACTCCTGCTTTCTTCTGATGCCCATTAGCATGGTAAATTCTTTTCCACCCCCTCACTTTAAATCTGGAGGTGTCTTCGGGTTTAAGATGAGTTTCTTGTAGGCAACATATAGATGGGTTTTGTTTTTTTATCCATTCTGATACCCTGTGTCTTTTGATTGGGGCATTTAGCCCATTAACATTCAGGGTAAGTATTGAGAGATATGAATTTAGTGCCATTGTATTGCCTGTAAGGTGACTGTTATTGTATATTGTCTCTGTTCCTTTCTGATCTACTACTTTGAGGGTCTCTCTTTGCTTAGAGGACCCCTTTCAATATTTCCTGTAGAGCTGGTTTGGTGTTTGCAAATTCTTTCAGTTTTTGTTTGTCCTGGAAGCTTTTAATCTCTCCTTCTATTTTCAATGATAGCCTAGCTGGATATAGTATTCTTGGCTGCATGTTTTTCTCGTTTAGTGCTCTGAATATATCATGCCAGCTCTTTCTGGCCTGCCAGGTCTCTGTGGATAAGTCTGCTGCCAATCTAATATTTTTACCATTGTACGTTACAGACTTCATTTCCCGGGGTGCTTTCAGGATTTTCTCTTTGTCACTAAGACTTGTAAATTTTACTATTAGGTGATGGGGTGTGGACCTATTCTTATTGATTTTGAGGGGGGTTCTCTGAACCTCCTGGATTTTGTTGCTTGTTCCCTTTGCCATATTGGGGAAATTCTCTCCAATAATTCTCTCCAATATACCATCTGCTCCCCTCTCTCTTTCTTCTTCTTCTGGAATTCCAATTATTCTAATGTTGTTTCATCTTATGGTGTCACTTATCTCTCGAATTGTCCCCTCGTGGTCCAATAGCTGTTTGTCCCTCTTTTGCTCAGCTTCTTTATTCTCTGTCATTTGGTCTTCTATATCGCTCATTCTTTCTTCTGCCTCATTTATCCTAGCAGTGAGAGCCTCCATTTTTGATTGCACCTAATTAATAGCTTTTTTGATTTCAACTTGGTTAGATTTTAGTTCTTTTATTTCCCCAGAAAGGGCTTTTATATCTCCTGAGAGGGTTTCTCTAATATCTTCCATACCTTTTTCAAGCCCGGCTAGAACCTTGAGAATCATCATTCTGAGCTCTAGATCTGACATATTACCAATGTCTGTATTGATTAGGTCCCTAGCCTTTGGTACTGCCTCTTGTTCTTTTTTTTGTGGTGAATTTTTCCACCTTGTCATTTTGTCCAGATAAGAGTATATGAAGGAGCAAGTAAAATACTAAAAGTGTGGCAACAACCCCAGGAAAATATGCTTTAGCCAAATCAGAAGAGATCCCAAATCGTGAGGGGGGAGAAAGGGGATAAAAAGAGGTTCAGAAAGAAAAAAAAAAAAAAAAGAAACAATTTAAAAAAGAAAACCAATAAAGAAAAAATATAAAAAGAAAAAAATATATATATATATTAGATAAACTAGTTAAAAAACATTAAAAAAGAAAAGGGTAAAAGTTAAAAAAAATTTAGCTGAAGAAGAGAAAAAAACATTGAAAAAGATTAAAAAATTAAATTAACCGCAAGGCTAAAGAATCATGGGGAGTAAGCCATGAGTTCCGTGCTTTGCTTTCTCCTCCTCTGGAATTCTGCTGCTCTCCTTGGTAGGTGAACTTGGTCCTGGCTGGGTTTCTTGTTGATCTTCTGGGGGAGGGGCCTGTTGTAGTGATTCTCAAGCGTCTTTGCCCCAGGTGAATTGCACTGCCCTTACCAGGAGCCCGGGCTGAGTAATCTGCTCGGGTTTGCTTTCGGGAGCTTTTGTTCCCTTAGCGCTTTCTGTAGAGTTCCGGAGGGCGGGAATGAAGATGGCGGCCTCCCAGTCTCTGGCCTGGAGGAGCCGAGAGCCTGGGGCCCCACTCCTCAGTGCGCCCTCAGAGAACAGCGCCCAATTACTCCCGTCACCCTGGCCTCCAGCCGCGCTCCGAGCTGACCGAGCCTGCTACTGGTTCAAGGTAACCCCGAGATTAGAGCTTACTCCTCAGCTCTGTCTCTGTAGCCGGCTTCCCCGTTCTAATACCTGTAAGCTCTGCGACACTCAGACACCCCCGATCCTTCTGTGACCCTGCGGGACCTGAGGCCACGCTGACCCTGCGTGGCCTTCACCTTGGTTAAGCCTCTGGAGTGATGTCCCTCAGCGGAACAGACTTTTAAAAGTCCTGATTGTGTGCTCCGTTGCTCCGCTGCTTGCCGGGAGCCGGCCCCTCCCCCCGTGGTTTATCTTCCCGTCGCTTTGGATTCACTTCTCCGCCAGTCCTACCTTTCAGAAAGTGGTTGATTTTCTGTTTCTAGAGTTGCTGTTCTTCTTCTCTTCGATCTCCCGTTGGATTTGTAGGTGTTTGCAATCTTTAGATAAGCTATCTAGCTGATCTCCCGCTACCTGAAGTAGTCTCAGCCTGCTACTTCTCTGCCATCTTGACTCCTCCTCCACAGGACTTTTATACAAATAATTCTCAGTGTCCAACTTCCTAGTGTTGTGAGAAATCAACTGGGAAGATAATTTGTGGGAAAGGACAGAGAATAGAACATAAGAGCTGGTCTCCATCAGCGTGATCTGAGGTTATAATCCCACAAAGACAAATGAGATTCTTGAGTTAATTCTTTTTGTTTTTTGAGAATTATCTTCCTTGGTTATGAAATGAGGATTGGCAACATTTTCTCTAAGATCCATTTAAGCTTGACTAGCATCTATGAATTTTTCATTGGAAATGGCACAAAAGGGTCACTGTCACCACACCCGCTGCCAGTTACTTTTCCACCTCGGATTTAAGGTTGAGACAGCAGTTTGGTCAGGACAGCAGAACCGAGCCAGGCTGCCTGTGCCTGAACATTGGTACTTCCACCCACCATCTGCATGACCCTAACACATTCCCAATCTGAAAAATGGTGAGGAAAAAACTCACCTTATAGTGTGGTTGTGAAAATTAAATGTGTTAATTCAGGTGACGACACTGCAAAGTACCATGAACATGCGAATGGTCATAAAGAACACCCACCCCCCCTTTTTTAAAAAATAAAATTACATTTTACTGTTAGAAATGCATTTACGCTTAAGAAGATCAAAGACACAGGCCTAGCCATTTCCACATTTGGCTCTCACATTTATCCATGTGCTTTAAGATTCTCTCAGAAGCCTGTAACCATTTCGGTTTACATGACTGTTCACAATAAAAATCAATTCTGTTCCATGAACTCTTTTCTCATGACTATTGCTTTAGATCTTTGTTTCCATCACCTTCACATTGAAATAACACTCAGAACACTATTGATTTCACCCATTTTGGTAAAACAAGAGAGATCTTTGATTTTATCAGGCAGCCTTCATTTTAAAAACAACTATTATTCAACAAGGTTTTAATCATTCTTTTTTTCCACCATGCTTCCAAGATTCTTCACATGCTGCCCGTTTTATTTATTTATTTTTAATTGAGAAGAGAAGAAACATTTCTATAAAAACTTTTTTTTTTTTTTTTCATCAAGAAATGGCTTGGAACAAAAATGCTGGAGGTCAGGTGAGGGAAAGAGTAAGTCTGTGAGCAAGATGTCTGTCTAATGTGTCTGAGAGTGAGAAGGAGAAGTTGGAAGGAGAACGACAGGCACAGAGAAGGGAACAGATTGAGAAACTAATTTTAAGCAGAATATACTAAAGGGAAATAGAAGACTTGAAAAAAAAATAAGGGAGTGGGCACCAAAAAGAAAAAGTCTGATAAAGAGTAAAGAGATAAAAAATTATAGCAATTCATGTATATGACAAATTCAAACCACATTTGAATAGAAGTGCCAAAAGAAACACCAAAAGGAGGCACTTTTTAAAAAAAGATTTTATTTATTTTTTTGACAGAGACAGACACAGCAAGAGAGGGAACACAGCAGAGGGAGTGGGAGAGGGAGAAGCAGGTTTCCCTTGGAGCAGAGAGCCCCATGTGGGGCTCGATACCAGAACCCTGGGATCAATGACCTGAGCTGAAGGCAGATGCTTAACAAGTGAGTGCCACCAGGCACTCCCAAAAGAAGAGACTTAATGAAAGATTTTCATCGCCTACATGGAACGGAGATTCTTATCCCTAAACTTTATTTATTGACTTTTGGTTGAAGTGTGTTGTGGGAGGCCACGGTTAAGGCTTGAGACAAGAACCAAACCAGGCCCTGACTTGTGCCTCCTTTAAAGGCTTAATAGCCCACCAAAAGGCTTAGGTCGATAAAGTTGAGTAGCACTGAGAAAGGGTCTGTGCTATGTGTTGTGCGCTCGCCTACGTGACATCCCACACGTTTGCTAGTCAGACAGAGACCATTTGGCCGGGGTCAGAAATTCTTGGCTGGTCCTTGCTGTCCTTGCATGGGCTATAGACTACACCACTGTAAGACTGAGCTGTGCTTGCATAAACTATGTCTTGAGTGGCCTTGAAGTCAGTACATCTGGCACTAGAAGGTCTGCTATTGATGTCTAGGAAATAGATAATGGGAAAGCTTGAAGGATTTTCTGTGCTTGTTGCAAACTCTTTAGTAATCAACTAAAAATAGACACTTTTCTTATGATTGTTTCTGTTAGCTATAAAATGCCTCGCAGCCTTGAATAAAATTCGCACTATTGGACATCCTCCTTGGTGCTCCTCCTGTCCCCATTTCTTTGTCTCTTAATTTCTTTTCAGCATCCTCTTACCCTCACGTTCCTGGTCGATTTGTCGCGCCGGCCGCGACAGTGTGTCTATTCTCAAATTTTTCTTTTTTCTTTTTTCTTTTTTTTAAATTCTCAAATTTAAAACATATTACCCTCTGGTACCATTTTCTTATTTATTATAATTAAAATAATCATGTCTTCCCATCCAAGTACTAACCAGGCCCAGCCCTGCTTAGCTTCTGAAATCAGACGAGATCAGGTGCATTCAGGGTGGTATGGCTGTAGACTCTTTTGTAATTATTGTTAAGGATAAATAATTCATTAAAATACAAGTATATATTCCATTCCTAAGTATTTTTCCCTCTTCCGTACCGAGAAAGTGGACCACCATTCAAATTATCTGTTCAAATTACCTAAAGTTGTGCACTGAGAAAATGTGCTTAGACTTCAAGGGTCTATCATCATGACACTATATAGATAGCCCACATATTTTACCCACTGAACAAAAATAAAAATTATGGAAAATAAATACTAATCCATGTAAATTCTCCCCCGAGCTGCCAAGAAACTAAGAAATAGGAGTTTTTGGTGACTCTGAAGCTGGGGAGATCCCAGCTGGCCTGAGGACACTGGATCTCATTGTCCCCCAATCCCTGTAACCCTTTCCCAAGGCCCCTCAATAAAATGGTTTGATTACACTCCCTCCAAAAAGAAGACACAGGGGTTAAAAATGAAGAGAAAGAGGGAATTTATAGAGATAAGTGTTTGCCAGTTGTCTTTCACCAGGAAGCAGACTGCTCACCTTGAAACCCTGAGTTTCTATTTTGCTGCTATTACAGGATTGGTAGACCAAAGACGAATCCTACTTCCTATAAGAAGGGAAACAAGGAGAAGATCCTATGGGAAGCTCGGACTCCAGAGGGCCACACTCTCAGTGCAAAGGTGAACCAGACATAAAAGCACATTGCAGATGAACTCTGCCTATTTTTTATGGACAAAAGGAACAAAAAGAAATGCCCCTTGATAATATGAACAAAAAACTGACCAGAATGGTTTATAATATAAGTGCTGAAGAGGATATCAGTAATGAACTTATATTAGAGCTGGTTTAAAAAAAAAAATCCATTACCTTGCCAAAATATGGGGAACGATGTCAAGATTGTTGACGAGGCAAGAATATGGAAAGAAAATGTGTCTCTTTTATTGAAAATTGAAGAGACTAAGTTCAGCAGCAGGGTATTGGATGCTTGTATTTGTGTGTGGATAAAACAAAAGGAGACAGGCAGGAAATAAGCATTTCTGGAGGCACCAAAACTAATTTAATGAATAGCCTCAACAAAGACAGAGATTGCAGGTTCTTATTCAGGGGCCCTTTAGAAGCAAGGCTCACTGAAGGGGCTGGCCATTCAATTTTAAGAGAAAATTAAAAATGATCCTTTCATGATTTCTCCGTGGGAGGCATAGCATCTGAATGCCAGGGAGTCTTTATTCTCTTCTATTCTAACTTCCCTAAATCTGATACTCAATAGAAGAAAAATGGCCATAGGGATTCACACATTTATACAGCATCCCTGGAGTATCTGCTCTGAAGCTGACACTCAGATAAGGCAATACAGAAATGAATGAGATATGCTCTGAGCCCAGGAGGAGCTCAGTAGGGGAAGAAGAATGTAGATTGAAGCTTTAATGCATAGCAGGGAAATTGAAATGCAGCAGAGGTTTGCCAGGGCGAACTATGGTAGGAAAACAGGAGCAGAGCAATTAGCTTTGACAAAGAGCTGGTTGTTTCTCAGCTCAATCAGAGGTAGAAGAGTTTGCTCAGAAGTGGAAGAGTTTGTTCGGTGAATAAGAACAGAATGGTATTCCAGGCATGAGACATGGCATAGGACAAGGCACAAAGACATCAAAAGGACTTTGTGTGTTTATGTAAAGATAAAACGTGTTACAGAGTAAATCACCAGCCAAGTTATAGCAAGAGCAGCCACTTTCCCAAACCATGAGCAGCTGTGCAGTGTGGACTCGTGTAGTTGTGGTCAGATTTTTCTCTATAGCAATGGGTGAGATTGACCAAACTGATTTATGGATACCAGTAAATGCCTGGGGATTCCTAGATATATCTGCCTGTAAAAAACCATATTACCTGTTAATTTGGAAAGGTCAGGAGTGGTACTTGGGGTTGCAATGTTGGGGTGTTGAGAAATTAATTTGCTGTTATTATGGGAAGCTACTTATTAAGTTTTTTTTCTATATAAAGAAATCTGTTAAATGCCACAAAATAAAAGATATGACACCTGTTTTAAATTTTCTTACAATCTAGTTGAGAAACTAAGGTGTACATTTACTTACTGATTCATTCAACCAGTATTTTTGACATATCTACTATCAGTCTAGGTGTGGAAGACATGGCAGTGAAGACTGGATCTCTGTGGGCATGGCATTTGTATTCTACTGGAATCACCAAGAACTTACAAGTCTTGACAAAATTAGATGCAGCGGTTAAAACAGATATGGTGTAAAAGATGTTCCAAACTCAATATTCATCAAGTAATCTGGAGATTTTTTAATATACAGAGCTCTAGATCCCAATCACTAAACATCCTATGCTTTTTAATAAGTCACCTGGAGAGGGTGCCTGGGTGGCTCAGTTAGTTAAGTGTCTGCCTTTGGCTCAGGTCCTGATCCCAGAGTCCTGGTATAGAGCCAAGCCCCGTGTTGGGCTCCCTACTCTGTAGGGAGTCTGCTGCTCTCTCCCTCTGTCTCTCTCCAGCCCTGCTTGTGCTCTCTCAAATAGATAAAAACTTAAAAAAAAAAATTCCCCTGGAGAACCTTGATATGCAGTCGGGTTTAAGTAACAGTAACATAGACTTAGTGGTTTTCAAGCCTTCTATGATGAAGGTTCAACTTTTTGGTCATTATAAAAAAATTCTAATCCATGGTACACCAATACTTTTATAAATACAATAAGAGATAAATGACCAGAAACATGAAATGCTTGTTGGACAGCTCAACAATATCAAATTGTTATAAAAGTTTATAATTGTTGGGGTGCCTGGTTGGTGCACTCAGTTAAGCATCTGACTCTTGATTTCTGCTCAGGTCATGATCTTAGGGTCATGATCTCAGAGTTGTGAGATTGAGCCCCATGTCGAGCCCCATGTTGGGCTCTGTGTGCAGTAGGGAGTCTGCTTGAGATTATCTCTCTTGTCTCCCTCTGTCCCTCCCACTTGTGCTCTCCCCCTCTCTAAAACATATAAATAAATGAATCTTTTTAAAAAGTTTATAATTGTTTACTCTCAATTCCTGCACTGTTCTTATTGTGGTGGACAGGTGACAGTTCCAGGTCAGCAAGAATATTTTGAGTAGCACTGGTCTAAATTATAAGTGGTTTTATAGTTCATAAAGTGACTGCAATGTTGTTTTGTGACCTAGGAAAATAGCATGGATAGAGAGAACAGTTGTCATCAAATATGCAGTACATGCCTGTGGAAGGTATTATCTTAGGAGCTGCTGAAATTAACCAAGTGAACACTCCCTTTTGTCTGACCGGCTTCTAAATCAACCAAATAACTGAACAGAGCTTATGTTGGTACAGAGTAATTCACATATATGTAGAAAACAAAACAGATAAGCATTATATATATATTTATATAGAGAGAATACATATTTTACCCATGCCTGCATATGTGCACATGTGTGCCTCTGCACTTACGTTATCTTTTTCAGTGTACTGTGTCTGGGACTAATTATTATTGCTTTTACACAACCATACCAATACCGTACCCTCTTCTATAATACTCTACGTAGATAGTGAAGGATGGGATATAGAAAAGGTCATTTAGTTGATCTATATTGAACCAGATCTGTCTCTCTATTTATCTATCTATCTTCTATCCATCTATCTATCTTAGCTTAGTGAGGTGTCTTGTCTAACAGGCTGTTCACCTCAAAAATCCCTTGGTAAATCATTTGGACATCTGAATGGCTTATGTAATGAAACAATATACCAACAATGTATTTCATTAGTTTATTCAACAAGCTTTTTGAAAATTCATTTTGTTTGCAGTAAGAACTTAAAAAGAGGTGGGGGTGAGGTGAGGATTGACCTCTTTCTGTGTTTTATTCCCTTTCCCAAATTCTCATTGTCCAAAAGATGACAAATGTAATGTGTAAAACTGACTGTTATTTTTCTTCCTTTAGGTCATTTGATTAAATCCTCCCCAAAAGCATGTTGTTATATAAATTTAAAACTTCTTCTGATTAAATTTAAACTCCACAGAGAATACTCCAAATGGAGACATTTAGGTAAGAAAGATAAGCTAAACTCCTTTAGAAAATAAAATGGCTTCTGTAAGGTTTATCATTTACTTTTTAATTTTTCCATTTACTCTATTCAGAGACTGAAAGCAAAATTTCTTGCATGTCAACGGCAAAGGGATTTGGATCTGAATTGTATGATACTGAAATACAGACTATATTTTAAATATTTTCTTTTCGGTTTCAGGAAGATGTTCATTCCAGAATCTTCTAATGGCTTACTTTAATGAGCAAATAATTTATATAATAATATTCACATAGGGTTTAACATTCTTAGAATGACATGACAGAAAACACTGATAACCTGTCTCAGTGATAACGGTTTAGAAGCCATTGTGGGATATTTATGACCACCAGTCAAGAAGTTAGAGGTATTACTTCTCATAGAAGTGATGGTGGTTTGGGGAAATAACGAATGTGTTAACACATTGGGAAAGACATGGGTTAGCAATTTATAACCATTGCTTGTGGACTATGATCAGAAGTTAGACACAAAAGCACGACAGATTCAAGTGATATGGAAAAACAAGGAAAACCCATGTGGAAAATAACTTCTATCTTTAGGAAACACTATCTACACTTGATCTTAGCCAAAAGGCCGAGAAGCGATAGGAAACACTATCTAAATTGTGACTTTCATCAGGTTTCCAGTTGACGAAGAGACCTTTTTAGCCTCTACAAATCAGTGGCTTTTTTCATAAGCATTTTCTTATATCTAACAGTAAAAACACCTTGAATATTTGTATGTTAGAAGTTAGGGAACACTCTCGCCTTCACTACTATATTGTTTTGTTCTACTCCTGCATTGCTTCATTACTTTAAAAAGACTGAATTTTCATTCATTCTCTTACTAATATAAGTGTCTCAGGGGTGGGGATTGATTTCTGCAGGCAATAAAAATTTCATTCGTTTCATAACAGAAGAACTGGTGGTGATTTACATTACCACAGCTGTTCTTGAGATGCCTGTCCATTAAAATAACAGAATTGCAAAGAAACTCCCATTAAATCACAAAAGAATTTTTTTTTAAGTTACCATTTTGAAGGACTGACTTCATTATTGTGTCATTCAATATGCCCAAGCAACAGGTCCATTTTTCTAAATCCTGAATATATAACCCATTAAAAAATCATAGCAAAGTGGTTTTAAACTAGAAGCAGTAGTCCCTAGGTAATACAAAAACCAATTAAATGAATGAAGAGTTTAAATTCAAAAAATTTTAAAACACTGAACAAACTATCTCATGCTTTCTTCCACAAAGATCTTCTCTAATGTCTCCACACATCATTTCTGAATCATAAGTACTATTATTACAGATAAAAAGGGTCAATATAAGGATTATTCAATGTATAACAAATTTTGACTTACAAGTTATTTTGGTTCTAAATGGAATCTTTGATATGGAACCTGGTTTAGTGAAATGGCCAGATGAGACAGTAGAAACTCCAAATTTCTACCTATGAAGGGGTTAGGGGTTAATAACATGGTTGGAATGGGTCCCTGATGCTGAGCTTGCAAAACACCGTGATTCATTAAGAATTCTTGACTTGCCCACATTAAAGAAGAAATGGATGATCAAAAGTTGGGGGTGGGTGTGAGGGAGGAATTAAAGACATAGGTGAGCCCCTGGTAACTGGGGTCAAGAAAATGGAGGTGATATGGAGGGAAATTGAAAACAAAGAAGGAAAATGAAACAATCATGGTATCCACATACTTCCACTTTAGTTTCACACAAACTAGGAGATACCCTTTCAGCTTTATCATTCAGGAGAAACTGATCCAGGAAACAGGGGCCTTTATACAAATTAAATTCCTTTCTAAATTTATTAACCATTACCACTTCTCCCCTACAGAGAGGGAATCCTCAGGGATCATTTGAAACAACAGTCTTGGATTTGGATTCTATTTTTCCACTTATTAGTACGTAATTTTGAGCAAGTTACTTAACCTCTCTCGGGTTCTTTTTCCTCATCTTTAAGTTAGAAATATTAACAATTGCCCCCTAGAATGGTGCCTGGTACATAAGAGGTACTGAGTACATGTGAATGAATGGAGGACTAAATGACTGCTTGCTTAATTTGCATGGGTAATACAAGACCTAAATAAGAGGATATGCAAAATGCCTGACAACTAATAGGGATACCACAGAGACTGATTTCCTTCCCATTCCACACCTTCCCCTACCCACCACTACAACCTCCCTCCTAGTCTCTAATGGACCAAAGTAAACAAAAAAGCCAGTTGTTTAAAGCAAATCTCTACTTAATTCAGTTCCCAGTGAACCTGCAACCAAGGAAGGTTGGAGAAGAGAGCGCTAGGAAATTAAGAGTCCTTCCTCTTCCTCCCTAACTATCTCCCCCACATGGAAGTAGCAAGCACAGCAATGGGCAGAGCTATTTACCTTGCAACCCAGCCTATTCTGATCTCTAGTGCTCTCTCATGGCCGGTGCTGACCAGAGGTTTGGACCCGGGCTCCAGCTGCACCAAGACACACTCAGGCATGTGCAGTGACCAGTGACGATGCTGTACTTTGTTGGTAGGGCCTGGAAATAAGTTACCAGAGGTCAACTCCTTGCTCTAAGCTTCCCTTTTCCAGTCCTTCTCAAGGATGACAGTCCATAGGACCTTCAAGCCCTAAAAATCACATTGAGAGATAACTCATGCATCACCACAACATTTAAAATCACAATAGTACTCCTGATCCCATGTGACCATTAGAAGCAGAGAGTTTGCTGAGAAACATGACTCTGTAGATTCCTGATAAATACTGGTTTTGCTTAAAGTTCTGGGAAAACCTGGTTTGAAATACATAATTTATATACTAAAATATCTTGACAGTGTCACCAACTTTGTATTTTTTATTGCAGCAAAACTGTAAACTAAGAATGAAAAATATTTTAACATAGTAACACATATTCACCTGGAAGACAAGGGATTAAGTTCAAGTAACTGAAACCATAATGCCTTACTCAAAGATACTGTCATTGAAAGATGATACAGAGCAAAAATTGGCAGAAGGCATGCTTTCTTTCTTTTATGGAAACTGATTACAAAACACAGTCTAAAACTCCCTTCCACCTGTATAAAATTTACCTCCTATGAAAGTTAGGGTTTAATGCCAGTTCCTCAAAAAAAAGCTCAGCACTAGATTCTTTGCATCTTTGTAAAATCCATGAGCAGTATCTGCATATATCAAAATAATACAAATAGAAGAAAATGTTTCTGCACTGGAATGGTGAGCCAGCCAAGTCTGTGCAGAGAAAAATAAGTTTCCCTCAAATCAGGGGAACCTCATTAGCAACAAATTAATAGAAAAAGATGGTAGAAAAAGAATTAAAAAACTGAAAGAAAAAAAAAGCCAACCCCATGTTTCTTCTTAAATTCCAATATTCCTTTCCTAACTCTTCTTGTCTGTTTTCTTCTTCCTCTTCCATTATGTTAAGTGGTTAACTGTGCATAATCTCAGAAAAAATCTTAGAACAAGAGGTAAGATGCTAATACCCTCAGAGTCACTTAGGTATAGGTATGATGAAAAGTAAAATGTGAAATATGTACTCCTGAAGTTTGTCTTTCAGACCAGCATTTTATTTTATTTTATTATTTTTTTAAGATTTTATTTATTTATTTGACAGACAGAGATTACAAGTACGCAGAGAGGCAGGCAGAGAGAGAGGAGGAAGCAGGCTCCCTGCTGAGCAGAGAGCCCAATGTGGGGCTCGATCCCAGGACTCTGAGATCATGACCTGAGCCGAAGGCAGAGGCTTTAACCCACTGAGCCACCCAGGTGACCCTCAGACCAGCATTTTAGCCACCAAGACACTTTCACATCAGACAAACTTCAGTTTTAATCACAAATCTTCTCCTTACTAGTTGTGTGGGCTTAAAAAATTTTACTTTAACTTTCTGACCCTTAATTTCCCTTCTGGAAAAGAAATATGGGGATAAAACAGTGTTGGGTAAGTTTAAATTTAATAATATATATCTGGGGTTGTGGAGAAAAAAATTTTTTTTAACATATAATGTATTATTTGTTTCAGGGGTACAAGGTCTGTGATTCATCAATTTTACACAATTCACAGCACTCACCATAGCACATACCCTCCCCAAAGTCCATCACCCAGCCACCCTATGGCCTCCCCCCGCCGCACCGGCCCTACTCGAGCAACCCTCAGTTTGTTTCCTGAGATTAAGAGTCTTTTATGGTTTGTTTCCATCTTTGGTTTTGTCTTGTTTTATTTTTCCCTCCCTTCCCCTATGATCCTCTGTCTTGTTTTGGAGAAAATATTTTTATGTTTCAGCACAGATAGGGCTCTTTTTGAGCAAATTTTACTCAAACTTCGCCTTGGCTAAAAGCCACCCATGGAGATCAACTTACGACTGATTCACATAGTAAGAGAACTCTAGAGTGTGAGACTAAAGCCATCCCCTGAGCTGAGCTGTAAAGCTGTAGACCCTAGTCTTATCTTTCCCTTGGAAAGATTTATTTATACCTAACAGGTTAGAGCAAGAACTCAGGATCCCTTTCATTATGATTCCAGGGAGACTTTATCAGGAGGGAGGGAGATAGCATATATAAGAACCACATTTATTTTTTCAGGTTTCCTCTCTAACCTTATAAGACTTCTTACCTATATAAAGTTTTAATTTGGCTCTCACCGCATCACCCCAGGTGTAAGAACTGGAAACAAGGGAACCATGAGGTTATTATTATAAATAATAACTTGCTCTGCACCAGAAACTTCATGTATGCATTCAGGATAATATTAATAAATATGGGTATTTTTCAAACTTCACAAAATATAAACGATCTAAAAGAGTATTTGACATATAGTTCATACTTAATAAATGATAATTTTAAAAAACTGACTTTTTTTTTAAAAAAACTGACTTTTAAAAAAGTTTTTCAATCACAGAAATTCATCTAAGATGTGTACTTTTTTCCCCAGCCAGGATTTCAATATTAGATTTATAGGAGAGTCTCACATTAATAAAGTCTGACAGTCATATGGCCAGATAAATTAGGAGCAATTGTTCATATTACAAATACTTTTCATTTCCTAATAGAAACTTGGCATGAGTAGAGGTCATTCATAGTAGTTCATAAAATTTTAGCTCTTATTTAAAACGTCCAACATCAATATATTCCCTTTCTAACATCCCAATTTGTAACCTATTTGGAGATAGCCAGCCACAGAAGCTCCAAGAAATGACAGAAACTGTATGGACTACATGTGCTGAGTGATACACTAGTAGTGATGGTTGTGGTAATAAGTAGTAGTAATAATTATAGCAAATGAACAAAAATTAATATTTATTAGACACTTAATATATGCTAGACCTTTTGTTAGTTTTACATGTTTTCTTTTATGCAGTACTCATTATATGCTTTTCTGTTAAATGTCCTCTGCTTTGCAAAATGAGGAAAGTGAATTTAATAAGACTAAGTAATCTGTCCAAGATTATACAGCCATTAAGTCATACAGGGTGCTAAATAGAGTGGTAGTAGGCAAAAGACTTTGGCTTCCTGATATCATCTTTAAAATTAAACTAAACAACTGCAGAAAGACTTGTAATTACTGTAAATTATCAGAAGGAGAAAGGAATCACTCACAATCATAAATGGATTGTCTATGATACTTCTTAGATAAAAGACGCTCTCCAGATAATGGGTTAGTTATGTGGGTATGTGCACAAATTGAGGGTTATATACACACATACACCCCATCACATACTTTTATACACAGGTACACATATGTACACATTTACAGGCATAAGTACACATAACACATGCTCAAGTACTTAAACATCTGGATTTTCAAGGGGAAAAAACCTTTCATGTCTATAAATAAGAGCAGAATCTTACTTCTAATTCTCTCAGGATCTTATTTTAGTTTTTTTAATTTCCCTTCATAATTCTAAGCATTTTGCCTAGGAACACATGCATGCAGCTCTGATATTTGTGAATATATGTGAATAATAACAGCTGCTAAGTGGAAACTTCTGGTGTCAAGTGATAGTACCCCTCATCTGACGCTTTCAAATGATAACGTGTGTGAGCCCTTCTGTTATGGTTGGCTAGATGAAGGGCTTGCCTGAAGCAGGAGACGGGGGGTCTGACAGAAATGAATTCCTCTCTAGCATCAAGCTAAGCCAAGATGACTTTATCAGACAGTTTTCCAAATGACAGCTAAATGAGAATAAAGCATTTAAAGAATTAGATTCCAAGAAAGGAGCTGCACAAGGGTCAGAAGATGGAAGAACAGAAAGGCAAAATGTTGAAAGAAGTTGGGAGAAGAATTAGCCTACCTATCTTACTTAGAACCATCCTTTTCAAATGCCACCGTGTTAATTATAGTGTATTCGATCACAGATAGCAGAAAAACAGAGAGGAGCCAAAGATCATTTCATTAGAGTTGCATCTAAACTGATGTTTTGATAAAGTGACAACTTTAAACTTAGTGGGATATCAGGAAAGAACTCTGGTTTTGTACTAACTTATTAATGTACATGAGTCATAAAGACTTAGAATCCAACACATGATATGAAAAGCAATCTGAACATCTGTCTTATGCAGGGGCCAAGGGCAGGCCACTCCAAAATGCACCATTTTGGCATACTGATTATTTAAAATGAAAGTTACTTAAGATATAGCCTGTGGAAGGAACCCCCCCGCCAAAAAAAAAACCTAGGAAATAAATCTCCCATGTGAAAGGTACCCTTCCTGTACCAGGAGGTAAAGGGGCATCCTTCTCACCAGGGAAAGGAAATTTAGAACCAAGAAGGCTATATATGAACAACTCTTGTAACTTTTTATTACTTTACTACCACAGTCCAAACTGTTTAAAACTCCTTACTAATTGAAGCACCCAGAATTAAGTTTTCTTTGTCCTGTCAATTCCTCACAGAATTACTATCTCTATGTCTAAACGTATAAAAGCCACGCATCTTCATCATTTCCTTAGGTCACAATTTCATGATTGGGCTTCTGTATGTGCATAATAAAACTTTGTTTTCTTTCCTCCTCTTAATCTGTTTCATGTAAATTTAATACTTAGTACACGTGGAAGACCTTGAGAGTAAGAGAATTTTTCCTCCCCTTCACCTATGTATGTAAAAATATATTTGTGAAGATAATCTTACCAAAAATGGAGGAAAATGTGAGTCTAAGAACTGTTCTCCCAATTCCAGCTCAATTGGAAAAATCTAGTTCTTCAGCCAGTCTTGATAATTGCTTATTTGTCTTGCAATTAATCTCTTCCAAATCGGTTGCTGTAAATATCCCTGAATTAAAAAAAAATACACAAATACTAACTGGAAAGAACCATTCAAGTTATCTCTAATGCATGCCTAATTTCTGAAATATTAGCTTGGTCCAGGAGAGCAAAGGATGTTCTTCCCCTGGGCAAACCTTAACAAGACTTATTCTAAGAGGCTAGCCCCTAATCATGAAATGTCTAATATGGCTGGAGATTTTATATATATACATATACACACACATACAAATACATTATTATAATCATCACATAATTGTATCAATATAATAATTATTATATTGATTATATGTTAATATATATAATATAATTCCTTGGATTTCTTGCCATAACTGATGAGATAGGTACTATGATTCCTCATCACAGGGAGGAAACCTGGACCAACTTAATTGCCCAACATAATTCACTGGAGTAGGGGAACTGGTATTTGAAGCTAACACTCTTCCCTCCATTCAAGCCCCTTGGAATCTTGTAATTTCAAATATGACAAAAATGTTCATCTGATAATAAACAGCACCTCAAGCACCCCAGGTTTTCTCACACGAGCCTCTTTTCATAACAGAAAACCCCAGGCACCTGGGAAAGGAAAACATTCCAAAATAAGCTCAAGGGCTTGATGCTTATTTAAATAGCAAGATGTTTCAAGAAAAGGGAAAGCTGCCAAGAGTCCGATTTTCTCCAAAGCTCCAAGGTAAAGACAAATACAGCTCTC
This sequence comes from Lutra lutra, assembly GCF_902655055.1. Lineage (NCBI taxonomy): Eukaryota > Metazoa > Chordata > Mammalia > Carnivora > Mustelidae > Lutra > Lutra lutra. The sequence continues at coordinate 70,447,154 of NC_062282.1, read as the reverse complement.
AGCAGCATTACAGATAATGAAATCCATCAACAATTTCCTGCCTCTGCTGTTTCTTGTTAATGCCTTTGTTATGCAGATTGTCCTAATTTGATTGCAGGATATTTTTCCCCCTGTCGTTACCAAGAACTATAAACACAATGGGGTACAATAAAGTGGTGTTCTGGGTCTTTTATTGTCATTATTATTCTCATTTGGTTTTGGAAATTAGATTTGACTACTGGCTAAGAGTGGGGCTCTCCATCTTTTCCCAGTAGGTGTGCCAGGCAGAAATCTCCTACCATGTCACTTCCTATTCATCAGCTTTGCAAAGCTGCCCTGGAGGAAGAGCCTTGGAAAGCAGACAGACACCTGTAAAATGCATTAAAATCTCTGAGAATTGTGTTTCTCTGGGACCGAGCCACGTTTATTAGGTGACAAACACACCCCTTCTGGCCATACTTCACTGGTAAAGTATGCTCACTAGTCTACCACAACCCTCAATAACTGCCACCCGGCCTTTTATTTTATTTTTTAAAATCTTCTTATTTTAAACAATGTCAGAATTAGCTGAGTGGTCCCTATGCTAAGTGATGTGGGGAACAAAGGCAGAAGAAAAATTATTAAATTTCCTTATTACCTATAGACCATTGACAAGTCCTTGAAACACGCAAAAGGACATTCCTCTAGGACTCAACTGCCTCGATGTTAATACTTTGCTAAGGGCAAAAAGCAATCCTAACCTGACCCCCAGCCCCACCCCCAGGATCCTGTAAGTCTACTTTAATGTATAAAAATTCCTTTGGAAACCCTTTATCTCTAAACCCCCCAAGATATGTTTTGGCAATCCCCCAAGTATATGGCCCATCGATATACATCTGAAGGGTCTCCTACTAATGTTTTATTAGATAGCAATAAATGACCTTCCCCCAAGAATTGCTAGCCCTCTCAAGGTCCTGGAAACCTTGCTTCCAAAATTCCTTAGAGACTAATGCTATCTCTAACTGCTGCCACCCCCAACTTGAAAGTATGTAATGGGCCACTCCTCGGGACCCCATTGCAGCTCCTTCTGCCCACAGGTCCTGTCTCCATGTTTTAATAAAATCACCTTTTTTGCATCAAAAACGTCTCAAGAATTCTTTTTCGGCCGTTAGCTTCAAACCTTAACTTCGTCTTTCCTACATCACTAAGGAAAGGCCCAACGTTGGGTACCTGCAAAGCAGTAAGGCATCCTCAAAAGATACATAGCCTACTTTCAAGCCAGGGAACCTAAAATAATTAGAGCTCTGTCCTGAATATTAGCTAAATATTTCATATAAATTACTAAGGCTCTGCTTAATTCCTTCCTATCAAATGGAGCTTATAATACCTCATAGGGTTATTTTGTAAGGACCTATTTAGCAAGAGGCTTTCATTAAACTGTCCCTGCTTCCCTACCCCCAGGGGATTCACTTAAAAAACGAGTCCCGGAAACCAGCTTCAGTTAACAAAAGCCCAGACAGAAGGATGGGTCAGGCCAGGTGGAGACATCTGATCAGTAGGGGGTTGCATACTGTCTCCCTAGCTACCGAGGAGTAGGGGGCCCCCACCCTTTGGAATCCCTTTGGTGCCAATCCTAATCAAGGTGTAATAGGCTGGGTCAAATGTCTACTAGGGTAAATTGTAATCTCATTGGTCACCTGCCAGGCCCGACCGCATGGTTTTTGCCCTTAAAAGCTAGACTGTGAAACAGAGAAGGATCGCCCTCTCTTGTAAGAGGTGTGGTCCCGAACGTTTGGTTAGATTCTTGATGCTTGGCATGAAATAAAGCTTTGCTTGACCTTCGCTTTGTATCAGTCTCGCTCCTTTAATCATGGACCCATTCTTGGGGCATAACAATTTTAAGTATAAACTGAGATAATGTCTCTAAAGTACTTAGAATAATAATTGTTACTTAGTGCAAATTTAGAATGTGATTGGATGGTAAGTATATGTTTGTATACAAAATTCAGCAACATTGGCAAATGAAAAAGGATGCTTTTGCCACCAAAATGAAGCATTTTATGGCTGAGTAAGTTTGAGAAGTAAAGGTTTAAACAAGTGAAACAGATTTTTTACTGAAGATTTCTCAAAACTTGTATTAAGCTAATATGCATAGGAACCTACTAGAGAAAGCCGTAATAAAATAAAAAACACATGGAGCTTCACAGATGTCAACCAGTCAGCAGAAAAGAGACACCCAAATGTTAAAACAACACTCAGAAAAACTGTCACACAGAGGGTTTCAAGGAAGGTCAGGCCAATTTTCACCTTAATCTGAAAGAGAAACACACCCAAAGTAAGCAGAATAAGCCCTTGAGAAAGAGGACACAACAGATTCAGATTCAGAGAAAAAGTGTTCTCAAGCTAATTGAAGCTGACACCTAGCCCTTCATACTCCCTCAATCCTTTTGGAAAACATCTGGTACAGATATATGTGACAGAAAAATCAAGATTGAGAATTATCAGGGTCTGCCACTGTGCACTGGGTCCCACCACTGTGCACAGGGACCCACTTTTCTCAGCATGAAAACCAACTTTTCAGATCTACTGGTGGTGATGCAGTGTGGATTAAATAAGATAGTCTTTTTTAGACACTAAACTATTGGACAATGTTATAGCTGTGACCACTTAGGTAAGAAATAGGTGAAGATATGGTCAAAATCTACTCAAAGAACTACTGAAATAATAAAATGGGACCTTCTACTCAACATGTGGTTCATGGACCAGAAGTAATAGCATATTAGCATTATCTGAGAACCTGCTAGAGCGTTATCTAGACCTATTGAAAAATGATCTACATTTTAACAAGATATCTAGGTGATCTGGATACACATTAAACTCTGGGAAGTACTAGCATAGTAACTTTATAGAAGGAAGCACTGAAAACCTGGTAGAAGCTGAGCATAAGGAAATAAAGCTAAAAGTAAAATGGAAACTCAAGGACCCATCCCCATAGAATTTTAAAAACTGTCCCTCTCAAATTCCACTCTCAATTAAAGAAGAAATACAAATACAAATTACAGAATATTTAGAAAATGATTAGCACCATCTGAAATACAGGAAAAGCGCCCCCCCACCCCCTGCAAAGCCAACATGTTTAAAGCCCATAAAGAGAAATACAAATCTGAGGTCTGTAAAAAAATTCTAGGTGACCTTAGGGATAGAAGATAACTCCAAAGATCTATTCAAGTTAAGATTAAATAGGTGTCCCCCAGATGACTTTGGGACTGGAGGTATATCCTTTGTAAAATGTTAAATGAAAAATAAACTCTATCCTCAGAAAAGAACAAAGAAAATTTCCTCTACCAGTCTCAATATTGGATGAAACAACAACAAAATAAATAAAAATGTGAAATAAATACAAAGTAGAAAGAACTCAAAATATATCAGTAATCATTTTGAATATAAATGGACTACCTGCTCATTTAAAATGCAAAGAATGTTGGACTGGATTGTTTATAAAATATCAAAATATATGGGTGTGATTTTAAAATTACATGACTAAAACTTTAAGACCATAAAAATAAGTATCTTAACAACAGGTACCCTCTCACAGAGACTAACAGATAGAGGGGTGCTATCTTTCTTGATGATTATGTTTTAAAAGGATGGTTCCCAGGTCCTTGAAAAAGATATTTTTGGGTTGTAAAACTGGCAAGAAGCTTAAAAAAATTTATGTCTCAAAAGGGCCGAGAAAGAAATTATAATGACAATATTTCTAAACTAAATGTTCTAGGCAAAGAGATGTCAGGGTCCCAGAGTTAGGAAGAATCCTGTCTAAGGTTTAGGCATGCATTAAGGTCTTCCAGGTCAATGGTAAGAAAGTGAGAGCTAGAGTAATAAAAAAGTCATAAAAACATAGAATACTTAAAATATAGGATTTACATGTTTAATTTAATGATTATATATAAAATATTGCATGGGCCAATTAGAGAATAAACCTTTTCAAGCACTCTTAATATTACTAAAGTTAAATTTTTTTTTTCCCCTGGGCCATAATGCAAGTCTCAAAACACATCAAAGGAATGGTAAAACATACAACAGATTCTCTGGCTACACATAATTAACTTAGATATCGATAGCAAAATGACAAATAGAAGAACCCAAACATTAAAAATTTCTAAAACACATTTCTAAATAGCTCATGAATTAGAAAGAAGTCATAATAGGAAGTAAAAAGTATTTAGAATGAGATCATAATGACTTTAAATTATGGGAAAGGGCTAAACAATATTTAGAGGGAAATGTATCTTTGAATGCTTTCATGATTAAAGAATAAAGGCTTAACATGAATAAAAGCATTATCTAAATTAAGAAATTAGAAATAAATAAAAAATAAAGCAGAAGAAAAAAGATAATAGAGTAAAATACAAACTTAATAAAATAGAAAACCAGGGGGTGTCTGGGTGGCTCAATTGGTTACACATCTGCTTTCAGCTCAGGTCATGATCCCAGAGTGCTGGGACTGAGTCCTGCATTGGGCTCTTTGCTCAGTGGGGAGCCTGATTCTCCCTTTGTCTCCCTCTCCCCCTGCTTGTGCTACCTCTCTCTCTGACAATAAATAAATAAAATCTTAAAAAAAAAAAAAAAGAAAACCAATAAGACACAGAAGATAAACAAAGAATAAAGGTTGCTTTTTATTTTAATTTTTTATCTTTTTAAAAGATTTTGTTTATTTATTTGACAGAGAGAGACACAGCGAGAGAGTAAACACAAGCAGGGGGAGTGGAAGAGGGAAAAGGAGACTTCTCACAGAGCAGGGAGCCTGATACAGGGCTCTGGGCTTCATCCCAGGACCCAGGGATCATGACCTGAGCCAAAGGCAGAGGCTTAATGACTGAGCCACCCAGGCACCCCTAAAGGTTGCTTTTTTAAAAAGGCAAATAAAATGTATAAGAAATCTAGCCAGATTAATAAAAAAAAGGACAGAAATCATAAAGAAACAATAAAAAAGAGAAATGACCACAGATACTGTAGAAGTCAGAGAGATGTAAAGAGATATTATGACCAACTTTATTCCATTTCAGACATACCAAATTGTCAAAAATTAAAATTTTGTATAATATTGTATTCAAATGTGTGAAGCAACAGACACTTTTAATACTTGTGGAAATGTAAATTTATCCAGCCACATTGCCAAATAGTTCTTGTATTAAGCCCATCAAAATTGAACATGTGTACCATGTAAACAATTCCCTCACTGGATATAAAATAAAAATAAAAAATGAAAACATTTGAACTCTTATAAAGATACATGTAAAGAAAACTCACTGGAACACTGTTCCCAAAAGCAAAAAGAAAAAAAATTAAAAAAGGTGTGTGTGGGGGGATTTAATCCAACTGTTCATTCCGGGTAGAATGGACACATTTTGGTGTATTTGTCAAAAAATATTTCTTTTTGTCCATTAGGAATGGTATTCCTAGTAGCTACAAGTGAAAAAGAATGTGACTTCATCCACAGTTAAATATGTCAGGGCGGAAAAATTTTTCTTACAACTTCCTAGGTTCTTTGACTGGTGTGATAATTAAAATGATTTAAGACAGATTATTAAGAGAAAAATAAATTTAATTTCATAGGCACAGAAGCCCCATAAAAATATGAGACCCAAAGGCAGTCAGGCAACTGAAGCTTGCAAGCCATCCTGAGCTAAGAAATGAAACAGGGGCCTGGGGCTCAAAGGGGAAGAGGGAAAACCACAGGAAGAAAGTAGGGCATACATTTGGTAGTCTGATGTTTGCCCTGCCACGCAGGTATGTCTTTCAGATTAAAAAACTATCTCTGGTAAAAGTTCTCTTTCTGGTCTAGGCCCCCTACCTAAAATATTTTAGGTAGTTAAGAGAGAGGTAGAAGTTTTTGTCTGCTGGGTCGTGATTGCCTTCAGCTCACAATAATCCATATGTGAAAGTAGCATATTTTGGGGTTATTCTGTTCTTATTCAAATGAATACATTCTGGTATACTCATTCTTCTCTTTCACATACAGCTGTGAAAACAAGTGAACCTCAAAAATATAAAACTAAACAAAAGAAGCAAGTCTTAGAAAAATGCAACATGACTTCATTCTTATTATATAAAAACACAGGCAAAATTTACAGTATATTGCTTAAAGATAAACTTACAGGTAGTAAAACTATGAAGCAGAAGAGCCTGGGTGGCTCAGTGGGTTAAAGTGACCAACTATTGATTTCAGCTCAGGCATGATCTCCGGGTGGTGAGATTGAACCCCAAGGTTCACTGAGCGTGGCGTCTGTGTGATAGTCTCTTCCCCTCTCATTCTGCCCCTCCACCTAGCATGTGCACGCTCTGAAAAAATAAAATAAAATAAAATAAAATAAAATAAAATAAAATAAAAAACAAAAAAACAACTATCAAGCAAAGCTAGGGAATGAGTAACATGAACTTCAGGACTGCGTATTTTGTTAGGGGAAAGGAAGGAGAAAAGCACCAGAGAGGCTTATTCAGCACGTTTCACGATACCAGTAAAATTCTATTTCTTAACCTGTGCAGTAAGTACATGTGCGTTTATTATTATTACTTACATTTTACATGTACATGTTATATATGTTTAGCATACAGAAAGGAAAATACAGTCTTACATACAAAGAAGAAAATAAAGATATATGAATGCTTTTTAGAGAAAAAAGATTTATGAATCTAAGAAAAGCAGAAAAGAATAAAGATGAAGTTGAAAATATTTAGAAAGAATAAAACAATATAACCTTATATCTTATAAATAAATAAAATATGTTACAACCTACTCCAGATGAAAAAGGGGGAAAGATCAAGTACACAAATTTTTTAAAAAAGAGCAAGAAAATTACTAAAGAGAAAGAAAATGACTAAAGAGATAGTTAAGGGTTTTCCTAGATGTCACCAAAACTCTAACACAGTTAAAATCCCCACCGTCATCCTTCTTATATATGAGATTCAAAGTATAGACATATTGGAAGGTACACAAAGTTAGTCACAAAGTAGTAAATAACTAAACAAAGTCCTTTCCAACAGTGTTAGCTCATGGAACTTGCCAAAGATGCCAAGAAAAGAAAAGCTTACTTAAAAATATAGGTTTAAAAAAAAAAATCAAGGCACTTTCTTGTGGGACTCAAGATGCACTGTGCTGGAGGCACACTGAGAAGCCTAGCCAAGCTAGGACCTAGATGTTCTATGCATATTTACAATCCTGGGAGGCAGAAAAAGGGGACATCAAAGTTGTGGTGGTGGTTCTTTACTTGCTATGCAAATTCTGAAATAAAGTATTTTTGTGAGCTTTGTCTTCCCAGATTGACTGACATCATGCTGTCTCTAATGTGATCTCTGACCATAACAAATGTTAGCATTTAGGTACTTAGATTCATTAGTTAAATTTTATTTTATTTATTTATTTTTAAGATTTTATTTATTTATTTGACAGAGATCACAAGTAGGCAGAGAGGCAGGCAGAGAGAGTGGGGGAAACAGGCTCCCCACTGAGCAGAGAGCCAGATATGGGCCTCGATCCCAGGACCCTGGATCATGACTTGAGCTGAAGGCAGAGGCTTTAACCCACTGAGCCACCCAGGCGCCCAGTCAAATTTTATTTTTTATTCATTTTATAATACTATTGTTTTCCAAATGGTTTGACATGCTATATGCTAGTACATGAATTCCTTCTGGCTGAACGAGTACAGGGAAATGATAGGAACAGGTTGGCAAAGAACTTTACCTGCTGTAAATTGCATTATATTTAATCCAGAGTGACCCGACCTATTTACTCCATAGGTTACTAAGGAGACACAGCTCTTTGTCTCTGCTAATGCACTGCAAACTTGTAAGGAAACAGAGTGAGTTGTTAAAAGCTCTCCAGTAACAAAAGGGGACTTGTTTCTAAAGATTTTGTTCTGCTCCATTAGCTCTCTTAGGTGCTGCTTAATTTCTGACTACAAGTATAATGAATTATCAGATGCCGTGCTTTGGGAAGAGTTGTATCTTTTTCTCCTCACAGAGAAAGACTATGTCAAAGGAACACTTGAGTTGCTTTTTTATAATGAGAGGATCACAATGTACTCAAGCCAGCAACTTTTTAAAAGATCCTAACAAAGAATGAATGTGAAACATGCTTCCTAAAGTGTCCTCATATGTTTTAACACAGGTAACCACAGACTGAAAATCCTTGCAATATTAGAAACAAACAGTCTACTCCTTTGCCATTAATTGACTCCCTCAAATTCTTGAGCTGACAATGTGGAATCATTTCTAACCATCTTTTTTTTCCTACCTCTCAAAGATTTTCTTAGCAGTTGCTGTCATACGGCACTGCACTTTGGGGCTCAAGATTTTGGAAGAATTTTGCCACTTCTTCGTAAGAAGTGGAACTGGAAAGGAAGAACAGACATCCACATAAAAACTATAATGCCTTGCCACTCCATTCTCTAGCTTTTCTCATGAGCAACCTTATAACAGATGGAAAGAAGTTGAAAAGAAGATTCTTTTCAACTCCATGCCGTTATCATAAATTTCTAAAATAAAACATTATATTCATCCTGACTAATCTAAATATACCATTTCTCCCAATTAATTACAGAGATTTATTTAATTTTGTATCTTCTGAAATTCATTGGCACTGAAGAGGATATAAAGGTCAGAGGAAATTGGATTCCTTTGAACTCCTCTATTCCTTAATGGGAAAACTGTCGTCGTCTTCTCTGCTTCTTCTTCTTCTTCTTCTTCTTCTTCTTCTTCTTCTTCTTCTTCTTCTTCTTCTCTTTTTAAGGACTTTATGTATTTATTTGTCAGAGAGAGAGAGAGTGTACAAGCCGGGGTGGGGGAGGGAGGGCTTTGGCAGAGGGAGAAGCAGGACTCCTCATCATGACCTGAGCCGAAGGCAGAGGCTTAACTGATTGAGCCACTCAGGTGTCCCAAAACTGCCTTCTTTTAACACACAAAATGAGTTAAAAATAAAAATAAGTGGATATTTCTTTTTAATAAATATATAATTAATCGCTAACCTTCCAATGGAAAATAGAGTAGAAAAGTACAGATTAAATGGAGCTTACTTAAAAAAACAAACAAACAAACAAACAAACAAACAAAACAACCAGGGATGCCTGGGTGGCTCAGTGGGTTAAGCTGCTGCCTTCGGCTCAGGTCATGATCCCAGGGTCCTGGGATCGAATCCCGCATCGGGCTCCTTGCTCAGCAGGGAGCCTGCCTCTCTTTCTGCCTCTGCCTGCCTCTCTGCCTGCCTTGTGTGCTTTCTCACTCTCTCTTTCTGACAAATAAATAAATAAAATCTTTAAAAAACAAACAAACAAAAAAACCAAAATAAAACAAAACCAACACTTACTGTAAAAGTGAAAGGATGTGGTACCAAATGTTTTGAATGGTTCTTTCTAAAGTACGTAGTTCTTTTTTCTTTATCAGTACTAAGGATTTGTGTCCATCTTTCCAACAACCATCTTAGATTTGCTGAAGTGCAAATTAGAAAATTATTAAGACATTTTTGTTGCCTTCAATACCAATGACTTATGGTGAGTGGAAAAAGCCAGGTAAGACTACTGGAAATATAATTTGGGGAATGAGGATGTCAGTCTTTGATAAAAGAAGAACCAGTTTGGCATAAAGTTACTAGTTTCAAGTTTAATAAACAGAAAATATTGCTATAGTGTTTGAAGACCTTCTAGTCAAAAAGCCATAGGCAAAAACCCATAAAACTAAGCAGTAACAAAATTGTCTTAAAAAACTTGTTCAAGAATAGCTCTTGTCATTTCTTTAGAAAAATAGACTAGACATAGGTAAATGGGATAATCACATAGGTCAAATATTTTCCCAAATGATCCAAACTAATGTCGTTTGAAGTGGTGGGGTCCAGAGCTCATGGCCAAGAAAGAATTACTGAGATGTCTTCAGTGCAAAAAGGTGGTTTATTATAGTATGGGGACAGGACCCTTGGGCAGAAAGAGCTGAACCATGGTTTTGAGGAGTGACTGATTACATTTTCTATCCTATGGAGGGGAGAGAGCGATATTAGGGTCCTAAGAAACGGAATCTATAGGTTTCTGGGTGCGGTGCAGTTTGTAGGGTGAAAAACTGGCTAGATATTTTGATGCCCTAAGCAAATATTTTGAAAGAGGTCTTACTTAGCTTTTGATTGCTGTGGAACAAATTACCACCAAGCAAATGCTTTAAAGCAATACACATTTGCTATCTCAATTTCCTTAGGTCAGGAGTCTGGGTATGGCCTAATTGGGTCTCTTAATCTGGGTGTCGTAAACCTACAATCAAGGTGTTGGCTAGGATGCATTCTCATCTGGAGCTCAGAGTCACAGAATTCAGTTCTTTGTGACTATAGGACTGAAGCCCTCTGTTCTTAGAGACTTACCACTTCCTTAGGTGGTTCATGACATGGCTGGGACTTCTTTAAGGCCAGCAGGAGAGCTTCTTGCATTTAAAGAGATCAACTGATAAAGCCAGCCTCATTTGCAAAATCCCTCCACCTTTTCCATATACTATAACATAACCATATACTATAACATAACCACATAACATAACATAACATAACCCATCATATACATAGGTTTCATCCATAGTCAAAGGGAGGAGATCCCTACTTATAGGACATGATCATTTGGGGTTATCTTACTTAGGTCTATGACAGGCCCTTTCCAATAAACTTGCTACTGATTTCTTCCTCAAACACAAGAATTCAAGATACTGCAGTCCTCCTTTCTTCTGAGGCCTCCATCCATCTTTTCAGTCAGGTAAATCTGTCACAGAGTGACTTCAAATCCTTCTCCTACCCTCCTACTTTCTCTGGTTCCCAACTTGGGTCCCTTAAAAGTTACTGACTCTGGACTTTATCATACACTTCTCTGCTGTTCCTTTCACTTCTTGAAATAATTACCCATCTCTTTTAAACTGCTATCCATTTCAGATAACCATCATCCACCACTTTCCTACATTAGTATTATCATGTCTGGGCCTCAAGTGTTCATGCAGAGTGGAGTTTGCTAGGTTTGGATGGAGAAAGGTGCACATTCACACTCCACAGTGTTTTATCAGGGCAATGTAACTCCAGGAAACCAGAATCAACACTCCTTGAACCACTTCATAATCTAGATGTGATTATCAATTAGTGCCAGTGGGCTTTCATGTCATTTCAGATATTTTTACATAATAATGAGGTGATTTTTTTTTCTAAGGTACAAATGATGAACTTTAAGGCTACTTTCTGTGAATATTCTTGTGTTTATTGGTGTTTCTTTAAGCAAGAGCTAAATATCTTTTATTTATGAAACATGCTCACTGTCTTAGTATTTATCTTATTGTATACCTGAAGGAATCATGTTTCCTGTTTCAGAATACATACATATGTAATAAATTATACAAATTTGATAGAGATGTGGAACTCTAAATTCAAGATAATTGTTATGTATAGAGAAAGAGCAGGAAATGGAACAGAAGAATACAGGACATAGAATTCAGAGGGCTATGATTCCCTCTACATAGGGCTTAATATATTATTGAAGTCATTTTTTAAAACCACTTACAGTCTCTGGAAATGATCCTACAGATATATAGCAAATGAAAAAACACTTCTTTAAGAAAATCTACTAAAATTAAGAAGAGCAGTAATCTGTGCCATTTGAACCACAACTCATTCCCTTCTCCCTGCTTCCTTGGCTAATGTGACAGAAACCGCAAGGCAAAGCACACAGGGCTCCCTTTTGCTCAAGCACCCCATCAAAGGCTGCACTGTCTTTTCAATAGGGGCAGAACATTCATATTTCTCATTGCACCCCATACTACTTGTTGCATAGCTATGTTCCTGGTAAGTGCCACCCAGAGTTTGTGGTCTCCCTTTTTTTTGCCCAGCCCCCATGTATGGAAAGAATCTTTACATTTATGTGTGTAAGAATACTGGGGCACTAGCTCTAGTTCATTCATAGGTCTGAGATTCCAGACTAGGAGAGGCAAGCAAAAAAGATTAGAGGGTACCACTCGCATCCATTGCCCAGTAGCTAAAGCAGAAGTCACTCAGAGAAAAGCACACCACTGTTCCCAGACCCAGCTCTAAACCCTTGCCTCAGAGATTTTGCCCAAGGAAAGAGGCAGCCATAAATGAGATCCCTGAGAGAGAAAAGAAGTGACTTTATTTGAAACAAAATGTAAGCAAGTTCAGGACTAAGCATACTCAAAAACAATGGAGGTTTTGGTGGAAAGCAATTAAGAGTCGGATGGTAGCTTCATTACAGATATAAATTAATCCAGAGACCAGCTAGTTTATCAGAGGGAACCACAGAAAAGGAAAGCTAAGAAGAACCATTGTGGGGTCAGAATGAATCTCAGAAACTGGCCTCAAACACTATCTCTGCAAGGGAACCTGAATTTAACTAGATCAGTCTATGGCACAATTTATACTACAGAACATTACTGAAAACAATGGAGCAATCACCCAGCAATTATTGGAGCTTAACAGATGGGTGCAGTCAGGGAAAAAAGCAGTGAAAGAGCATTGCTAAAACTACTTACTGTAAGCATGCCCAATACTAACCCCTCTGAGGAGCAACACCTGAGACTTTATTTTTTTTATTTATTTTATTTTTTTTTAAGATTTATTTTATTTTTTTTTAAATTTATTTGTCAGAGAGAGAGGGAGAGAGAGCGAGCACAGGTGGACAGAATGGCAGGCAGAGGCAGAGGGAGAAGCAGGCTCTCCACCAAGCAAGGAGCCCGATGTGGGACTCGATCCCAGGACGCTGGGATCATGACCTGAGCCGAAGGCAGCTGCTTAACCAACTGAGCCACCCAGGCGTCCCAACACCTGAGACTTTAAGTTGGGAAGGGGTCTGTAGGGCAGAGGAGTAGATGAAAATAATCCAACCAGTCACTAAACAAATAAACAAATAACAGTAACAATATCCAAAGAAGAATGAGGGGAACAAGTATCCAGAGTCCCTAAAGTATCCCATTTTTAACCTAAATTATGAGACATACATAGCACAGGAAAATGTAACCTATACGTAGGGGGGAGAAAGCAAGCAATGCAAACTGCCTGCAAGAGCAATCCAAAGTCAGATTGAAATGACAAGCACTTAAAATTAGTCATTATAAATATGTTCAGACAACTAAAGTAAACCATGATTAACAAAGAGTATGAAGACAATGTCTCATCTAATAGGGAGTATCAATACAGGCTAGAAATTTTAAGAAAGAATAGAATGGAAATTTTGGAGCTGAAAAGAACAATAACAATAGTGAAATGAAAAATTCACTAGAGGTGCTCAACAGGAGATTTGAACTGGCAGAAGAATGAATTAGCGAATTTTAAGATGAATTGACAGAGATTATGTAATACAAAGAATAGAGAGAAAAGAGAATGAAGAGAAATAGAGCCTCAGAGAAATGTGGGACATCATTAAACTCAACAACATATACAAAATCAAGTATTAGAAATAGAGCAGAGAAAAAAGAAGAAGAAATATTTGAAGAAATAATAATAATAAAAAAAAAATAAATGTCTCCAATTTAATGAAAATCTATAAATCTGAGAAGCTCAATGAAATCCAAGTAGAATAAACAGAAAGAGATCAACACAGAGACAATTCCTAATAAAAATGCAGAAAGCCAAAGACATGAAGAAAATCTTGAAATCAATAAAGGAAAAATGTCTTGTCACTTACAAAGGAACTTCAATGAAATTAATAGTTGATTTCTCATCAGAAACAATGGAGGCCAAAATGACAGTGATATAGCTAAAGTGAGAGTAATACAGCAAAGTGTTCAAAGGAAAAACTGTCAACCAAGAATCATAAATGCAGAAAAATCTTATTTCAAAAATAAGAGAAAATTAAAACATTTCAGATAACTAAAAATTGAAAGAATGTGTGTTGTGGGCAGACCTGTGTTACAAGAAATACTAAAGAAGTTTTTCAGCCTAAAAGCAATAACCCTATAGAGTAATTCAAACATATAAGAAGTCCAAAAGCACTGGTAAAGGTAAGTACATACTTGTAAAAGACATTTTAGATGCATATTTCTTCTCCTTTCTTCTCTTAATTGACCTACAGAGTGGTTGTATAAAACAATATGTATATAATATGATAAATAAACATGGAGATGGAAAGTATGGCACAGGGAATATAGTCAATAATACTGTAATGATTTTGTATGGTGACAAATGGTACTACACTTATGTTGAGCAATGTGTAATGTATAGAATTATGGATTCACTATGTCGTACATCTGAAACTAACATCAGGTTAATACTTCATTGAAGATGAAAAAGAAGTTGTTGTAATGTAAACCTTCTCTTAATTAAAAGAAAATTTTGAGTATAAACACCACTTAATTTACATGATTTTAACTGATTAACCAAATCATAAAGTTATAAGATTTAAAAAATCGAGAATTAAAAAAAAGTCTCCAATGTACATAATCATATTGCTGGGCCTATTACATACAAAAATGTAATAAATTTGCCAAAAACAGCATACACATAAAAAAAGGTGAAAATAAAACTCTATTGAATTAAGGAAATGACATTAAATGGTAACTTGAATCCACAAGAGCAAATACAAAGAACCAGAAATGATAAATAAGATAGTTATTGATAAATAAGATATAATAAGTGCTACAAATACACACTTGCTTTCCTTTCTCACTTACCTTCCCATAAAGATAAAAAATTGTATACAATAATAATTATAACAATGCATTGTTGAGTTTGTGACACAGAGATGCACATGTATAACCATAATAGGACAAAACAGAGGAAAATGGAGTAGAGCTACAGAGGATGAACATTTCTATCTCACACTGGAATTAAGCTAATATAAATCTGATGTAGATTCTGCTAAGTTAAGATGTATATGTTAAGCCCTACAGCAAAAAATAAGAAAAAGACTCAACAATAAATTTTTTTAAAAGATATTATTCATTTATGTATTTGACAGAGAGAGAGAGAGATCACAAGTAGGCAGAGATGCAGGCAGAGAGAGAGGGGAAGCAGGCTTCCGACTGAGCAGAGAGCCCGATGTGGGGCTCCATCCCAGGACCCTGAGATCACAACCTGAGCCGAAGGCAGAAGCTTAACCCACTGAGCCACCCAGGCACTCCTCAACAATAAATTTTGAAAAATCATTAAAGGAATTAAAACGTTACATTAGAAAATGATTAAGCAAAAGAAAGCATTAAAGGAAGAATAGAGAGAAAAAAATTACACAAGACATATATAAGACAAAAAGTAACACAACAAATGTAAATCCAACTATAGTAATAATAACATTGAGTGTAAATGGATTAAACAAACCAAGCAAAAAAACCAAGATTGCCAGTTGGATTAAAAAACCAGGGGTGCCTGGGTGGCTCAGTGTGTTAAGCCTCTGCCTTTGGCTCAGGTCATGATCTCGGGATCCTGAGAACAAGCCCCACATGGAGCTCTCTGCTCAGCGGGGAGCCTGCTTCCCCCCTCTCTTTGCCTGCTGCTCTGCCTACTTGTGGTTTCTCTGTCAAATAAATAACTAAAAATCTTAAAACAAAACAAAACAAAACAAAAAAAACACTCCATGGTATCTGGATTAGAGAGAGATTAGAAAGAGAACCTCAACCAGACTTGACCCTGAGCATGGAGCCTGACGTGGGCTCAACCTCATGACCCTGAGATCATTACTTGAGCTGAAATTAAGAGTCAGTCTCTTAACCAACTGAGCCACCTAGGTGCCCCATCAGTATTTTACTTTAAATAACAGATAGAACAACTGGCAGAAGAACAAGGAAATAAAGACTTCAACAACACTATAAACCACCTAGATTTAATGGACATCTACCCAACAATAGCAGCAGAGTATGTACTCTTCCATGGTACATTCTCTGGGATAGGCCACTTGCTAAACCATAAAACAAAATTGATAATATTCTCCAAACATAATGAAATAAAATTAGATATCAATCAGAGAGAGAGATTTGGGAAACTCACAAATATATGGAAATTAAACAAAACACTTCAAAATAATCAGTGAATCAAAGAAGAAATTAGAAGTGAATTAGAAAATACTGTGAGACGAATGAAAATGAAGACAGAACACCAAAACTTATGAAATACAGCTATAAGAGCAGGGCTTAGAGGGAAATTTAGAGCAATAAATGCTTATAATAAAAAATAAAATAGGGGCGCCTGGGTGGCTCAGTGGGTTAAGCCGCTGCCTTCGGCTCAGGTCATGATCTCAGGGTCCTGGGTTCGAGTCCCGCATCAGGCTCTCTGCTCAGTAGGGAGCCTGCTTCCCCCTCTCTCTCTCTCTCTGCCTGCCTTTCTGTCTACTTGTGATCTCTCTCTGTCAAATAAATAAATAAAAATCTTTAAAAAAATGTTAAAAAAAAATAAAATAATCCCAAATTGATAAAATAATAACCTTCCACCTTAACACACTGAAGGGAAAGGACACACTAAACCCAAAGCATACAGAAAGAAGGAAGTAATAAAGATTAGATTGGATATTTAAAAAAACCAGAAAAACAATAGAGAATATTCATGAAACAAAAAATTGGTTCTTAAAAAAAATCAACAAAAATGATAAATCTTTTGGGGCGCCTGGGTGGCTCAGTCAGTTAAGCATCTGCTCAGGTCTTGATCCCAGAGTCCGGGACTGAGCTCCACATCGGGCTCCCTGCTTAGTCGGAAGTCTGCTTCTCCCTCTCCCTCTGCTTGCCACTCTGTCTATTTGTGGTCTCTTTCTCTGTCAAATAAATAAATAAAATCTTAAACAACAACAACAAAATGATAAACCTTTTAAAGAGTACAAACTTCTGGCTCTAAGATGAGTAAGTTCTGGAGATCTAATGTACGAGATAGTGATTTTACTTATAATAATATTGTATATACTTGAAAGTTGCTAGAACAGATCTTAAGTGTTCTTACCACAAAAAGGAAAATGATAATTATGTGACGTGATGGAGGTATAGCTAACACTATCCTGGTGATCACTTTGCAATATATAAGTGTATCAAATCAATATGTTGTACACCCTAAACTTACACAATGCTATATGTCAGTTATATCTCAATAAAGCTGGAAAAAAGGGGAACACAGGTTTACCTACACTTACCAAAGAAAGAAGAGAGAAAACTCAAATTATTAAAATCAGGAATGAAAGATAAGGACATCATTACCAACCTTACAGAAATAAAAAAGATTATGAAGGAATACTATGAACAATGTATTCCAATAAATTAGATAATATACTGAAATAAAAGAAAAAAACTACCCAAACTGATTCAAGAAGAAATAGATAAAATGAATAGATTTTTAACAAGTAAAAAGACTGAATTAGTAATCAAGAAAACTACCCACAAAGGAAAGCCCAAGCCCAGATATCTTCACTGCTGAATTCTGCTTAATATTTAAAGGGAAATTAATACCATTTCTTCACAAAATATAAAAAAGGAAAGAACACTACCTATATATTCTATGAGGCTCTAATAACACAAACCTGATAAAGACATCATAAGAAACTACACACCAACATCTCTTAAGAATACAGGTATAAAACTCCTCAACAGAATACTAGCAAACCAAATCTGTCAGTATAAAAAAAGGATTATACACCATCATTGAATGCTTTCTCCCTGGTATAAGGAACAAGAGAAGGATGTCTACTTTTACAACCTCTATTCAATATTGTACTAAAGGTTCTAGCACAATTAGGCCAGAAAATGAAATCAATGACATCTAGTTGGAAAAGAAGAAATAAAATGTTATCAGATGACATGATTATGTGTCTAAAAAATCCTGAGGAAAATTCTAAGAATTATTGCAACTAATAAATAAATTCAACAAGACTGCAGAACATAATCCCAACATACAAAAAGTTTATTGTAATATAATGTCTCTATATTTACAATTTATAATCAAAGTGAAATTAAGAAAATGATTCCAATTATTATAGTATCAAAGATAATAAAACATGTAGGAATAAATTTAACAAAAGAAATATAAAATGTATACTCTGAAAACTATACACCATTGGTGAAATAAATTAAAGAAGATCTAAATAAATGGAAAGGCATTCTATGTTCATGGGTCAGAAGACAATATTTTTAAGACAGCTATGTTCCCAATTTGATCTACAGATTCAATGCAACCTGATGAGAACTTCCCAAAGGTTATCTATGGTAAATACATGTACCACAAGATACTGTTAGATATTCAGTGGAAACAAACAAAACACCTTCTCTACTCAAGGATATTTTGAAAAATAACCAAAATTAAACAAGTTTATTTAATACAGAATTTTTCAGTAACTTTAATATGTTCATGGGTACTCTAACTTTGCATTTTCCTAACTTATTAAACTACAGACACCTTTTTGGTGGGGGTGGGGGGCATGCATTAACATATCAAGGCCTGTTAATAGTCTTCAACACACATTTTTATAAACGGTGTTTTAAGGGATATTAATTCACTATGTTGGTCTACCTCCCTTTGTCTCCCTAGCTAACACAGTGAAGTAATCAGAAAGAGAGACAGCCAGAAACTCACATCCTTGTGCTTAAGCACACAGATCTTAGCCATTCATTAAACCAAACTTGACTGTATTCATTTATGATGATCTCTCAAGAATTACAGAAAAGCTTCACACAAACTGCCCATCTGAAACACACACATACACTCCTTTTCAGGGATGGTGCAAAAGCCTTTCATCACCTTGGAAATCACATTTGCAGATACTAGTGAATGATGAATGGCTTCTCTTATTAGCCCAAGGTTCACAAGATTTCCAAATTGCCTAACCATTCCCAAGGAAGTAATTAATACACTAAAACAAGGATACATCAGTAGTCAGCAAAATTCCGGGTATAGGATTTCTACAGGTCAAATGACCTGGGTCATTCAACGAATGAAGAGCAAGGAAAAAAAAAGAGATGTGAGGGAATATTTAGAGTAAGACAGATTTTTAAAAAATACCTCTTAAAAATGGACAAAATTGATTACGATGTTTAGAAAGACACTAATGATACACACTTGGGTGAAAATGTTTAAAGTAACAAAAGGAGGGGGCCTCGGTGGCTCAGTTGGTTAAGTGCTGGACTCTTGATTTCAGCTCAGATCATGATCTCAGGGTCCTGGTATGGAGGCCCACATCGTGCTCTGTGCTCAGCAGGGAGTCTGCTTGAGATTCTCTCTTCCTCTCCCTACCCCTCAGCTTGTGGGCCTCTCTCAAATAAATAAATTAATTTAAAAAAATAAAGAAATCATTACTATGAGAATCAGAAGAGCAGTTACCTTTACAATGGAAAGAAGGGGTTGTGACTGAGATAGGGAATGTGGCGAGCTTCTGGACTGGCTGGTAAAACTCTATTTCTTGAGCTTTGTGATGGTTCACCTTTTAATAATTCATGATGGTGTAATGATTCTTTATGCTGCATGTAACAAATCATGTGTTATATTCATTGTGTTACAGGTAGTTTTCTTTCTTTTTCCCCACAGGTAGTGCTTTATTTTATAAATAAGAATGTTTTTATTTTATTTATTTATGTTTTATTTATATTTGTTTATATATTTATATATACTTATTAATGTTTTATTTTATTATTTGTTATATTTATTTTATATGTAATATATATTATTTTATAAGTAAGAATGTTTTTATTAAAAGGAGTGTATATTCCTATTCTATTTCTGTAGAAAATTAACTATCAGAAAAAGGGTAGATCTCAGCATGCTTTTTCCTGATACTCAATACTTAACTACATTAAGGCACATAACATTTCCAGAGTCACCAAAAGATATGCATATACTCCTCTGAACACTGCTTTCTTGCTTTTATTCTTCACATACAGAACTAAAGTATTCATATACTTTGCTTTTTAAAAAAATTTTTAAGTAGTTCTTTATGGAAGTCATAAAAATTTATTACAAGGTTATTCATTTTTTTCAGTGCAATAAGACATTCATAATATGTTTCTCATGAGGTATGCTATTCAATTTTACCTTGTAAAATAATTAAATTGAATTTCTGACACTGTGAATAATTAAGTACTAGGATATGGAAGGACAAGTGATTCAACAGTTAATTGGAATGACTTAAAGTATCACCAACATTGAAAAATGTGTTGCAAAATATTAAAAAATAAAGACATTTTTATTATACCCACTATAGTAAATGTGACTTGATCTAAATATTGCCATACACTCAAAAATTCCAGTTTAAGTTCTGTTAAGTCCAACTGAACACAAGGCTTAAAACTGTACAGGAACCAAAGAGAAATACATAACATATGCTAAACTGTGCAACACATAATTACCAATCTTCTTGCTAGTTCTAAGATATATATGATGGACTGGTTGACATTATGATTAAGTATTTACCACCTAAATTCAGCCTAAAGTCTCTATTATCCCCACCAGTATGCAGGTTAAAATCAGACAACATGAAAGTCATTCCTTTCTACTGGAAATTTTTTAATGATTACTGGAACTCTTTAAAAATGAATACTATTCTGAGAAGAGTAACACACTAATCTGTTGAGATTACACTATATATTAGCTTAAAATTTAACCTTCTAGTCATTAGCAAACAAGATGCAAAGGACAGACAGGAACAGAGGGAGGGGAAGGAAAGAGTTATTATAAAGGAATATAGTCTGGAGCATGGAACACTGTGCTAGGATTACCTAAGCTAGGTGCTTTGAAGAAAGTCCTGACACAGGAACATAACTGTATGACTGCAAGAGTCCCCATTCATAATGTAATCTATGTAACTGGTATCTGTTGGAAAAACTCTCTCTATATTAAAATGTTAACATGTCTTTTGAGATGCAACACTGGAGTCATGCTCTGGAAGGTAAATTTGGAAAGGATTACATTGTGCTAGTTTGGTAAAGGGAAGCAGAGAAGGTCAAGATAGGAAGTTGAAAACACAAACTTCCTCCCTTTGCCTGTGTCACAAGGCAACAGTGTGCCTCTTTCTGTCCCTTTCCATTTCCATACGTACGCTCTCAAGTAGTATCTGCAATTATGGGCTTAGTTTCATAAAAAAAAATATTGTCTCTTACTCTTAGAAAAACATTTAGGAATCCAGAGGTCTGGAGTGTTTAAGCAAAAATAAAATCTTCAGAACTCAATGGTCGACTGAAGCATGTTTACAAAAGAAAAGGTAATCACACAGGTATCAGCTTTTGGCTTGGAGATATGGCTTGCAGAAGGCTAATACTCCCACTGAATTAGAAAACTGGACATAATACAAAAATGAACTATTTGGAAGAATGGACTGATAAAGAACCAGCCAGGACATGAGGGTCTACACTGCAGGAAGATAAGAAGCAAGTTGATATTAGTACAGTTTCCTTAATGCCACTTTTCCTCTTGCGGGACTCAGCAGTACTCAAAAACATGCATCAGGCTTACAAAACAAATGGTGACAGAGAGGTCATCAGAGTTTAAGCAAACTCAGGGACAGAGAGACAGAACTTGAGGTTTGAGGCTGCTAAGGGACGCAGGATGTGAGCCAGGATGTAAGACAGACAATATTCCTGGGATGTAAGGACACAAGAGTGTAGCCAATATAAAGTATCATTTGCCCTCTCAAGGCATTTTTTGATTAAGCTGTGTAGGGCAAAAGGCTAATAAGGAGCGTTAAAAGCAGCTAAAATATACAGTGAAAATATTGACAATATCAGAGTATTAGAGATATAAAAATTGGAATTCATGGCTTATAGAAGCAAAGGTCCTTGGGAACACCTCGGGCACTTAGTTGGAACTTAAAGGGCTTCAGCCTGGGAGTCAGAGAAGAAACAGGAAGACCCAAACAAAGACTGGTAAAGAACTTCAAGTTGGCTCAGGTTCTTAGAGTTGAGATTACATACCCCTCTGCTACTAGCAGGAGGACAGAGGCCATTTCCAAGGAGGAAAAAAAACACCATCCAGAGCCCACATTTACTCAAACTTAAAACCAAGTGCAGTAAGAAGCAGGACCAAGAAAAAAAAAATAGATTATAGAAAAATATACACAGTTAGCTTAAAAAATATTTTCTATATTGAGCTATATTTTCTTGTAAGTAAAATTGCTAGTTTACATGGTTGAATTCAGTAGTTACAGTTCCATAACAGTCTGCCATTCAGAACTAGTTTGGGAAGAAGATTTCTTCTAATGGGAAGATAATGTATACAGTACTTAACACTGTCTCCATGGCCCTCTCCATCCTCCCTTGGGGTGGTTGTGCCTAACAGAGCTAACAGAGCTTGTGTATTTGAATATTGAGTGGCCCAGGAAGTGCATTTTTTTACATCAAGAAAACATACTGAACTTCGGGGAGAAGGGAGAAAGAAAAGTATACACAGTTGACTCAACTATTGGAGTTATGAGTTACTGACTTTAAGATCATTATGATTATTAAATTAAAAAACTTTTTAAAGATTTTATTTATTTATTTGAGAGAGAAAGAGAGAGAGAGAGAGGGTGAGCATGAACAGGGGGAGAGGGAGAGGGAGAAGCACTGTCAACATGACCTGAGCGGAAGGCAGATGCTTAATCGACTGACCCACCCAGGTGCCACAAAGATTATTAATGTATTCAAGAAAATATATTACAAGAAAAGAGTTTAAAACAGAAACTGCAGAACAGAAAAACATGACTAAATGACTAAAATTTAAACTCAATTTAATTGGTTAAATGTCACAAGAAACTCAAGAGAGAAAACTTTATGATCTGGGAGACAGGTCAGTAGAAAGTAACAAAATTCATGTATAAAATAAAAGAAAAGCAAAAATAGAGTATTAAAGACATGTAGAATATGATACAAGCTTTTAAAAAAAGATTTATTTATTTATTCCAGAGAGAGAGAGAGAGAATGTGAGAGCAGGCAGAGGGGCAGAGGGAGAGGAAGAGAATCTCAAGCAGACTCCTTGCTGAGTGAGCATGGAGCCTGGTAGGGCTTGATCCCATGATCCTCAGATTATGACCTGAGCCAAAATCAAGAGTTGGATGCTTATCTGACTGAGCCATCCAGAATACAGGATATAAATGTTTAATAATATATAATTGAAGTCCAGCTAGAGAGGAGTGAAAGAATGGAGCAAAAGCAGTTAAGTGAAGAGAGTCTGGCTGAGATTTTCCCCAAAATGCAAACAGACATCAAGTTAGAGCTTTAAGAAGCCGTATGACCTCATGCCGTAGCTTATATAACAATAAAGGAAACCCACCTAGTACCTCACAAGAAACTAGTGAACACTAAAAATAAAAGTCGATCTTAAAATCAGCCACAGAAGAAAAGACTTATTTCCTTCAACAGGAATGATGGAAGCCACAGGATGTGGCAGGAACTCTAAAGTTCTGAAAGAGAATAAACTGCCAACTTAGATTTCTGTACAAAGCAGAAATATCTTTTAAAAGTGGAGGTGAAATGAAGGCATTTCTAGACAGAAAAAGAAAATAGAGAATTTGTCAACAGCAGAAATATACTAAAAGAGATACTAAAGGGAGCTCCTCAGGATGAAAAAAAAACTTGTCCTGATCCAAGAGAAATATAAAACTGTAGGAAGAAATGAAGACCAAAAAGAATGGGCAACAATATGCATAAATCTAAATGAATACTGATCACACAAAACAGTAATAATATTTGGTAGGATTTAAAAAAATATAGAACTAAAATTCCATACAATAATAATTTTAAAAGTAGGAGCAGTAAAAGGTTATAGTGAGATCTGAGGCTCTAATATAATGTAGGAAATGGTAAAAGTATTAATTTCTATTAGAGTGAAGTTAAAGATTAACTGTTTATATTAGATTCTAATGTTAAGGATGCATGTTGTAAACTTGAGTATAAAAAAAAGAAATAAAGAATATAAGTAAAGTAAAATAATATTTTATTTTTATTATTATTATTTTTAAATATTTTATTTATTTATTTGACAGAGAGGTCACAAGCAGGCAGAGAGGCGGGCAGAGAGAGAGGGGGAAGTAGGCTCCCCGCTGAGCAGAAAGCCCCATGTGGGGCTTGATCGTAGGACCCTGGGATCATGACCTGAGCTGAAGGCAGAGGCTTTAACCCACTGAGTCACCCAGGGGCCCCCAAAATAATATTTTAAAATAATGTATAACAAGAGTGGAAAATTAAGAAAAAATGCAATAAAAGCAATGTCCAAAAGGAATCAGAAAAGGAACATTTGAATGTGGGAGAGCAGAAATCAAATTATTAGGCAACAGACATACAGAAACATACCAGGAATTACAGCAATTGTAAGTGGTCTGAAAGTTCTGATTAACAGATTTTCAGGTCAGCCTGAAACAAATTGTGTGTTACTTAAACAGAACAACAATAAAAATACTATAAAGGCAAAAGAGGAAAATATACACATTACAAACATTAGTTTAAGATGCCAAAAGAAAGCTGTCATAGCATTTGTAAAAATAAGGAAGCAAAAGGCATTTCTAGAAATAAAAAAAAACGATTTCATAATGATAACAGGCCAAACCACCGGGAAGACGTAATAATTATAAACTTCAAAACACATAAGGTAAATTGTACCATAGTAAAACCTGATAGAACTAAAATCAGAAATAGACAAATACACAGACTTGAAAAGGAAATTTTAAGATATTTCACTCACAAAGCGATAGAACAAGACAAACACTGGTAAAGATAAAATCAGTTTGAATAATAGCACTAACAAATTTGACCTTCATAATGACATATATGAAACACTATAGGTGATAATGGTGAAATATTAAAAGCTTTCTCACTGAAAGTAGAAATGAGATTACAATGCTTGATGATATCACCACTTCCATTAAAAATTGTGCTGGAGGTCCTAAGAAATGATATGAGCTAGAAAAAGTAAAAATTATAAGGGTAAAGAAGTAGACATAGTTCATAAATTATATATTTTCTAAGTGAAAAACCCAAAGGATTTATGATCTGGAATTGACAGGTGAACTCAGCAAGTACACTGGATGCAAGGCTAATATAAAATACTGATTTTTGGGCGCCTGGGGGGCTCAGTGGGTTAAGCCGCTGCCTTCCGCTCAGGTCATGATCTCAGGGTCCTGGGATAGAGTCCCGTATCGGGCTCTCTGCTCAGCAGGGAGCCTGCTTCCCTCTCTCTCTCTCTCTCTGCCTGCCTGTCTGTCTACTTATGATCTCTCTCTGTCAAATAAATAAATAAAAATCTTTAAAAAAATACTGATTTTTAAAACAATTAGAAAATAAAAATTTGGGGCTCCTGGGTGGCTCAGTGGGCTAAGCCTCTGCCTTGGCTCAGGTCATGATCTCAGGTCCTGGGATCGAGCCCCACATCGACTCTCTGCTCAGTGGGGAGCCTGCTTCCTCCTCTCTCCTCACTGCCTGCCTCTCTGCCTATTTGTGATCTCTCTCTGTGTCAAATAAATAATAAAATCTTAAAAAAAAGAAAAGAAAATTTAAAAGATACACTATTTAATTAAAATTCTTAAATATCTATGAATAAACTTAACAAAGGATTTACAAAACCTCTGCTGAGAAAATTCAATGAAGACCTAAATAGAATATTATGTATTCTATGTATATATGACCATGTATTAGAGAACTTGATATCGTAAATATACCATTTCTGCATAAACTGATCTATAAATTCAATGAAATTTCAATCAAATATCCCAACAGGTAATTTTATGTACATTGATAAGAAAATTCTAAGATTTAAGTAGAAATGCATAAAACAAAAGTAGCCAATAGTTACTTATTTATAATTTTAAAATTTTAAAATTTTAAAATTTGAGTACAGTTGATAGACGATGTTAACCACGTGTACAAACATAGTGATTCACCTTCTCTATGCTTTATCCTATCCTCACTACAAGAATCCAAACATCTGTCACCATACAACTCTTTTACAATATCAGTGACTGTTCCATAAGCCTTTTATTTCTATGACTTACACATTTCATAATTGGAAGCCTGTATCTCCCACTTCCCTTCATCCATTTTGCCCATTCCCCCCACGTCCCTCCCATCTGGCAACCATCAGTTTGTTCTCTGTATTTACATTTTTGATTCTGCTTTTGTTTCTTTGTTTATTCATTTGCTTTGTTTTTTAGATTAAACACATGAGTGAAATCATATGGTATTTGTCTTTCTCAGTCTGACTTATTTCACTTAGTATTATAGTCTCTAGGTCCATCCAACTTGTCCCAAATGGCAAGCTCTCATTCTTTTTTTACGGCTGTGTAAAAATAAAAATAGCCCATATTTAAAAGAAAATACTCTACATCGAGCATCATTTTAAGTTTATGTTTATATAGTTTATAGACATTATGTTTATATAGTTTTATTATTATTTTTTTACAACAATGGCAGGTTTAATTCCTTGCCTAATGCAGGAACATAGGCATAACTAAAATCTCAAGGCTAGGGGCACCTGGGTGGTTCAGTGGGTTAAGCCTTTGCCTTCGGTCATGATCTCAGGGTCCTGGGATTGAGCCCCACATCGGGTTCTCTGCTCAGCGGGGAGCCTGTTTCCCCCTCTTTCTCTCTACCTGCCTCTCTGCCTACGTATGATCTCTGTCAAATAAATAAATAAAATCTTAAAAAAAAGAAAAAACTCAAGGCTATGGTTGAAAGAATCCAGAAGTCCTAATCTATGGGTTTACTTATTCAGATTCTGTTAATTCATTTTACGAATCATACAGAGTACAAGCAAAGGAACATAAAATCTTTAAGGTTTCATAAAACAACCAAGGAACTTGTATATAGTCGTTAAGTTTGTTTGGACTTTGGCTTTGCCACTTAAGGGCTGCATGACTTGAGCAAGTAATTCAATACTACAGGGTCACAACAGTAAATATGAGACTTATTATTCCTCCCTAGAAGGATTGTTGTGAGGTAAAAAGATAGGATTTTTTAAAATATAGAAGATATCCGTGTTGACAAATAGAAGATAGTCAATGTTACTTACATTTCTTCCTACTTTGGATCAACACACTGACCTTGCTGTAATTGTTGAAAATGATCAATGCATTCTGCAGGCTGAATGGCAATTAAAATCAGTTTCAAGTTGGATGGAAAAAAAGTGAAAAAAAAAAAAGGAGAGGAACACAGCAACAAAAAAAAATTGGTTTCCTTTACTTCAAATTCTGCCAAGTAGTTTTTCAATTTTTAGGGAAAGAGAAATCTGTCTGCCTTAAAGTTTTATCAATTTTACTTGGGAGTCTGGATTTGTACATACATCTTTGGATCTCAGATGCTGAGTTTCATTCTTGAGAGAAAATGAAACCTTGAACCAAAGGGCAAAAGGGTTTTATTTTAGTACCACCACCCATCAATTGATGATGGCTGTCTGGAGCACGAATGGAGAAGACATATGAGAGAGAGGCTGAACTCACCAAAAAAAGGAGTTACATCTGCTATAAGTGTGGGAGGTAGGAATATTGCTGAGAATCTACTCTATACCCATGGTATATAGCATTTCAGAATAGGAGAAATCTTTCTTTATTTTTTTTTAAAAGATTTTATTTATTTATTTGAGAGAGAGACAGTGAGAGAGAGCACGAGCTAGGAGAAGGTCAGAGGGAGAAGCAGACTCCCCATGGAGCTGGGAGCCCAATGTGGGACTCGATCCCGGGATTCCGGGATCATGACCTGAGCCGAAGGCAGTCGTCCAACCAACTGAGCCACCCAGGCGTCCCTCTTTCTTTATTTTTTAAAAGGTTTTATTTATTTATGAGAGAGAGAGAGAGAGAGCACAAGCAGGGGGACGGCAGAGGGAGAGGGAGAAATAGGCTATCCACTGAGCAGGGAGCCTGAAGCGGAATTCAATCCCAGGACTTATGACCTGAGGTGAAGGCAGGTGCTTAACCAACTGAGCCACCCAGGAGCCCTGAGAAGTCTTTTTACCATAAAAAAATGTTTTCAAGCTTCCCCATGATAGGAAGTACTTTGCATGTTCATTAAACACCAAAAGAAATGATGACCAGAAGTGTGTTTCTATAACCTATATGCTGTAAAATGTCCTCTGTGTAGTATTTTTCAAAACCAGGAAAACCTGTGGATTTTTAATGAATCAAAAATAAAGTGAGGAGGTTTAAAAAAGTACAAAGCACCATTATGTACAATGGTTTTTTAAATATGATATACCCATGCAGACTTATTCACTTAATAATACTATGATTTAGGTTTATTTCACAACGAAAGAGTTGGTTTCCTCTGATAGAAAATGGACAGAATGGACATCACTAGGGGTGTATAATTGATTGCAAAGTGTAAGTATAAATTCCTATCTTCCTTCTTTTCACCAAACAAATAAATGGTTCCCTCTCATTTGGCCCAAGACATTCAGACCCTGAAAATGTTGATACCGTAACACCAGCCTTTCAGGAAACTGACATGGCACATTGTAACAAACCACACAAAATCAGGGCACAGATCAAAGGAGGTCCCAAATGCTAACCTATAGAATCATGCTGTGTTAATAAGGTTCATCTGCATCTCGACCAGTAAGTTCCAGAAAATAAAGCAAATTAAGTCAGTATGGATAATTGATGCTTCTTTCAGTACTATGACTTATAAATATCTTGGCTCCATGGTAAAATGATTAATATAATACATTTCTTCATATATTGTAGGAGTTATTGTGTTAACACGTTAGTTTAACTTTCAGTTACTCAGATGTATCCATGAAATATCTTTTTTCCTGTTAGTTGGCAATTTGAGGTAGAATTTTTAAAAAACATTCCTCAATATCGTCATTCCTTGCACACCAGCCCGATCTGAACTTAAACAGAAAAGAACACTGCCAAAACTAATAAACCATAACTACGGAGACGTTAGCCAATGAACATTTCAGAAGTTTATGTTAAGCATCCACAAAAACTCTGGTTTTGGAGGGTAGGTAGAAAAAAGTGCATGTCTTTGCTCTTATTATTATTATTTTTAAAAATCATTCTATTCTTTGCCTGTGCAATGAGGCCCAGGCAAAGACCTGACAAAATTCCTTATCGAGTTATAATTTCATCTTCACACACCTTCACAGCTTAGACTTAATCTCCCCATTTCATTTCTTTGTAGCTGTTTTTTTTGTTTTTGTTTGGTTGGGTTTTTTTGTTTTTTTCTTTCTTTTTTTTTAATTTTATTTTTATAAACATATAATATATTTTTATCCCCAGGGGTATAGGTCTGTGAATCGCCAGGTTTACACACTTCACAGCACTCACCATAGCACATACCCTCCCCAATATCCATAACCCCACACCCCTCTCCCAACCTCACTCCCCCCATCAACCCTCCGTTTGTTTTGTGAGGTTAAGAGTCACTTATGGTTTGTCTCCCTTCCAATCCCATCTTGTTTCATTTACTCTTCTCCACCCCCTTAACCATCCATGTTGCATCTCCTCTCCCTCATATCAGGGAGATCATATGATAGTTGTCTTTCTCCAATTGACTTATTTTGCTAAGCAAGATACCCTCTAGTTCCATCCACATCATCGCAAATGGCAAGATTTCATTTCTTTTGATGGCTGCATAGTATTCCATTGTGTATATATACCACATCTTCCTTATCCATTCGTCTGTTGATGGACATCTAGGTTCTTTCCATAGTTTGGCTATTGTGGACATTGCTGCTATAAACATTCGGTTGCACGTGCTCCTTCGGATCACTACGTTTGTATCTTTAGGGTAAATACCCAGCAGTGCAATTGCTGGGTCATAGGGTAGTTCTATTTTCAACATTTTGAGGAACCTCCATACTGTTTTCCAGAGTGGTTGCACCAGCTTGCATTCCCACCAACAGTGTAGGAGGGTTCCCCTTTCTCCGCATCCTCGCCAGCATCTGTCATTTCCTGACTTGTTAATTTTAGCCATTCTGACTGGTGTGAGTGATATCTCATGGTGGTTTTGATTGTATTTCCCTGATGCCGAGTGATATGGAGCACTTTTTCATGTGTCTGTTGGCCATCTGGATGCTTCTTGTGCAGAAATGTCTGTTCATGTCCTCTGCCATTTCTTGATTGGATTATTTGTTCTTGGGTGTTGAGTTTGCTAAGTTCTTTATAGATTTGGACACTAGCCCTTTATCTGATATGTCGTTTGCAAATATCTTCTCCCATTCTGTCAGTTGTCTTTTGGTTTTGTTCACTGTTTCCTTTGCTGTGCAAAAGCTTTTGATCTTGATAAAATCCCAAGAGTTCATTTTTGCCCTTGCGTCCCTTGCCTTTGGCGATGTTCCTAGGAAGATGTTGCTGAGGCTGACGTCGAAGAGGTTGCTGCCTGTGTTCTCCTCAAGGATTTTGATGGATTCCTTTCTCACACTGAGGTCCTTCATCCATTTTGAGTCTATTTTCGTGTGTGGTGTAAGGAAATGATCCAATTGCATTTTCCTGCATGTGCTGTCAATTTTCCCAACACCATTTATTGAAGAGGCTGTCTTTTTTCATTGGACATTCTTTCCCTGCTTTGTCCGAAGATTAGTTCACCATAGAGTTGAGGGTCTATTTCTGGGCTCTCTATTCTGTTCCATTGATCTATGTGCCTGTTTTGTGCCAGTACCATGCTGTCTTGATGATGACAGCTTTGTAATAGAGCTTGAAGTCCGGAATTGTGATCCCACCAACTTTGGCTTTCTTCTTCAATATTCCTTTGGGCTATTCGAGGTCTTTTCCTGGTTCCATATAATTTTAGGATTATTTGTTCCATTTCTTTGAAAAAATGGATGGTACTTTGATAGGGATTGCATTAAATGTGTAGATTGCTTTAGGTAGCATAGACATTTTCACAATATTTATTCTTCCAATCCAGTAGCATGGAACATTTTCCATTTCTTTGTGTCTTCCTCAATTTTTTTATGAGTACTTTATAGTTTTCTGTGTATAGATTCTTAGTCTTTTTTGGTTAGGGTTATTCCTAGGTATCTTATAGTTTTGGGTGCAATTATAAATGGGATTGACTCCTTATTTCTCTTCTTCTGTCTTGTTGTTGGTGTAGAGAAATGAAACTGATTTCTGTGCATTGATTTTATATCCTGACACTTTACTGAATTCCTGTATAAGTTCTAGCAGTTTCGGAGTGGAGTCTTTTGGGTTTTCCACATATAGTATCATATCATCTGCAAAGAGTGATAGTTTGACTTCTTCTTTGCCGATTTGGATGCCTTTAATTTCCTTTTGTTGTCTGATTGCTGAGGCTAGGACTTCTTGTACTATGTTGAATAGCAGTGGTGATAACGGACATCCCTGCCGTGTTCCTGACCTTAGGGGAAAAGCTTTCAGTTTTTCTCCATTGAGAATGATATCTGCGGTGGGTTTTTCATAGATGCTTTGATAATATTGAGGTATGTGCCCTCCATCCCTACACTTTGAAGAGGTTTGATCAGGAAGGGATGCTGTACTTTGTCAAATGCTTTTTCAGCATCTATTGAGAGTATCATATGTTCTTGTTCTTTCTTTTATTAATGTGTTGTATCACATTGATTGATTTGCGGATGTGAACCAACCTTGCAAGCCCTGGAATAAATCCCACTTGGTCGTGGTGAATAATCCTTTTAATGTACTGTTGAATCCTATTGGCTAGTATTTTGGTGAGAATTTTTGGATCTGTGTTCATCAAGGATATTGGTCTGTAGTTTCTCTTTTTGATGGGATCCTTGTCTGGTTTTGGGATCAAGGTGATGCTGGCCTCATAAAATGAGTTTGGAAGTTTTCCTTCCATTTCTATTTTTTGGAACAGTTTCAGGAGAATAGGAATTAGTTCTTTAAATGTTTTGGTAGAATTCCCCTGGGAAGCCGTCTGCCCTGGGCTTTTGTTGTTTGGAGATTTTTGATGACTGTTTCAATCTCCTTACTGGTTATGGGTCTGTTCAGGCTTTCTATTTCTTCCGGGTTCAGTTGTGGTAGTTTATATGTCTCTAGGAATGCATCCATTTCTTCCAGATTGTCAATTTGTTGGCGTAGTGTTGCTCATAGTAGTTCTTATAATTGTCTGTATTTCTTTGGTGTTCGTGTGATCTCTCCTCTTTCATTCATGATTTTATTTATTTGGGTCCTTTTCTCTTTTCTTTTTGATAAGTCTGGCCAGGGGTTTATCGATCGTATTAATTCTTTCAAAGAACCAGCTCCTAGTTTCGTTGATTTGTTCTATTGTTTTTTTGGTTTCTATTTCATTGATTTCTGCTCTGATCTTTATGATTTCTCTTCTCCTGCTGAGTTTAGGCTTTCTTTCTTGTTCTTCCTCCAGGTCTTTTAGGTGTAGGGTTAGGTTGTGTACTGAGACCTTTCTTGTTTCTTGAGAAAGGCTTGTACCGCTATATATTTTCCTCTCAGGACTGCCTTTGTTGTGTCCCACAGATTTTGAACCATTGTGTTTTCATTATCATTTGTTTCCATGAATTTTTTCAATTCTTCTTTAATTTCCTGGTTGACCCATTCATTCTTTAGAAGGATGCTGTTTAGCCTCCATGAATTTGGGTTCTTTCCAAATTTCCTCTTGTGATTGAGTTCTAGCTTCAGAGCATTGTGGTCTGAAAATATGCAGGGAATGATTCCAATCTTTTGATAACGGTTGAGACCTGATTTAGGGACCAAGAATGTGATCTATTCTGGAGAATGTTCCATGTGCACTAGAGAAGAATGTGTATTCTGTTGCTTTGGGATGAAATGTTCTGAATATATCTGTGATGTCCATCTGGTCCAGTGTGTCATTTAAGGCCTTTATTTCCTGTTGATCTTTTGCTTGGATTATCTGTCCATTTCAGTGAGGGGAGTGTTAAAGTCCCCTACTATTATTGCATTATTGTTGATTGTGTTTTCTTCGATTTTGTTATTAATTGGGTTTATAGAGTTGCTGCTCCCACGTTAGGGGCATAGATATTTAAAATTGTTAGATCTTCTTGTTGGACAGTTCCTTTGAGTATGATATAGTGTCCTTCCTCATCTCTTATTATAGTCTTTGGCTTAAAATCTAATTGATCTGATCTAAGGATGCCACTCCTGCTTCTTTCTGATGCCCATTAGCATGGTAATTCTTTCCACCCCTCACTTTAAATCTGGAGGTGTCTTCCGGGTTTAAGATGAGTTTCTTGTGGCAACATATAGATGGGTTTTGTTTTTTTATCCTTCTGATACCCTGTGTCTTTTGATTGGGGCATTTAGCCCATTAACATCAGGGTAAGTATTGAGAGATATGAATTTAGTGCCATTGTATTGCCTGTAAGGTGACTGTTATTGTATATTGTCTCTGTTTCTTTCTGATCTACTACTTTGAGGGTCTCTCTTTGCTTAGAGGACCCCTTTCAATATTTCCTGTAGAGCTGGTTTGGTGTTTGCAAATTCTTTCAGTTTTTGTTTGTCCTGGAAGCTTTTAATCTCTCCTTCTATTTTCAATGATAACCTAGCTGGATATAGTATTCTTGGCTGCATGTTTTTTCTCGTTTAGTGCTCTGAATATATCATGCCAGCTCTTTCTGGCCTGCCAGGTCTCTGTGGATAAGTCTGCTGCCAATCTAATATTTTTACCATTGTATGTTACAGACTTCTTTTCCTGGGCTGCTTTCAGGATCTTCTCTTTGTCACTAAGACTTGTAAATTTTACTATTAGGTGATGGGGTGTGGACCTATTCTTATTGATTTTGAGGGGGGTTCTCTGAACCTCCTGGATTTTGATGCTTGTTCCCTTTGCCATATTGGGGAAATTCTCTCCAATAATTCTCTCCAATATACCTTCTGCTCCCCTCTCCGTTTCCTCTTCTTCTGGAATCCCAATGATTCTAATGTTGTTTCGTCTTATGGTGTCACTTATCTCTCGAATTCTCCCCTCGTGGTCCAGTAGCTGTTTGTCCCTCTTTTGCTCAGCTTCTTTATTCTCTGTCATTTGGTCTTCTATATCGCTCATTCTTTCTTCTGCCTCATTTATCCTAGCAGTGAGAGCCTCCATTTTTGATTGCACCTCATTAATAGCTTTTTTGATTTCAACTTGGTTAGATTTTAGTTCTTTTATTTATCCAGAAAGGGCTTTTATATCTCCTGAGAGGGTTTCTCTAATATCTTCCATGCCTTTTTCAAGCCCGGCTAGAACCTTGAGAATCATCATTCTGAACTCTAGATCTGATATATTACCAATGTCTGTATTGATTAGGTCCCAGCCTTTGGTACTGCCTCTTGTTCTTTTTTTTTGTGGTGAATTTTTCCGCCTTGTCATTTTGTCCAGATAAGAGTATATGAAGGAGCAAGTAAAATAGTAAAAGGGTGGCAACAACCCCAGGAAAATATGCTTTAGCCAAATCAGAAGAGATCCCAAATTGTGATGGGGGGGGAAAGGGGATAAAAATAGGTTCAGAAAGAGAAAAAAAAAAACAATTAAAAAAAGAAAACCAGTAAGGAAATAATATAAAATGAAAAAAATGTATATATATTAGATAAACTAGTTAAAAAACGTTAAAAAAGAAAAGGGTAAAAGTTAAAGAAATTTAGCAGAAGGAGAAAAAAAATTGAAGAAGAAAAAAAAATTAAATTAACTGCAAGGCTAAAGAATCATGGGGAGAAAGCCATGAGTTCCATGCTTTGCTTTCTCCTCCTCTGGAATTTCGATGCTCTCCTTGG
The DNA here is from genome assembly GCF_902655055.1 of Lutra lutra. Taxonomy (NCBI): domain Eukaryota; kingdom Metazoa; phylum Chordata; class Mammalia; order Carnivora; family Mustelidae; genus Lutra; species Lutra lutra. The sequence continues at coordinate 70,412,625 of NC_062282.1, read as the reverse complement.
TATTGAACCTGCACTCCTTGGTAGGTGAACCTGGTCCTGGCTGGGTTTCTTGTTGATCTTCTGGGGGAGGGGCCTGTTGTAGTGATTCTCAAGTGTCTTTGCCCCAGGCAGAGTTGCACCGCCCTTACCCGGGCCTGTCTGAGTAATCCGATGGGGTTTGCTTTTGGGAGCTTTTGTTCCCTGAGCACTTTCCGTAGAGTTCCGGAGGACGGGAATGAAGATGGCAGCCTCCCGGTCTCTGGCCCGGAGGAGCCGAGAGCCCGGAGCCCCACTCCTCAGTGCGCCCTCAGAGAACAGTGCCCAATTATTCCCGTCACCCTGCCTCCGGCCACGCTCCGAGCTAACGAGCCTGCGACCGGTTCAAGGTAACCCCGAGATTAGAGCTTACTCCTCAGCTCTGTCTCTGTAGTCTGCTTCCCCGTTCTAATACCTGTAAGCTCTGCAACACTCAGACGCCCCTGATCCTTCTGTGACCCTGCGGGACCTGAGGCCACGCTGACCCCGCGTGGGCTTCACCCCGGTTAAGCCTCTGGGGCGATGTCCCTCAGCGGAACAGACTTTTAAAGTCCTGATTTTGCGCTCCGTTGCTCCGCCGCTTGCTGGGAGCCGGCCCCTCCCCCCGCGGTCTATCTTCCTGTCGCTTTGGATTCACTTCTCTGCCAGTCCTACCTTCAGAAAGTGGTTGATTTTCTGTTTCTAGAGTTGCTGTTCTTCTTCTCTTCGATCTCCCATTGGATTTGTAGGTGTTTGCAATCTTTAGATAAGCTATCTAGCTGATCTCCCGCTACCTGAAGCAGTCTCAGCCTGCTACTTCTCCGCCATCTTGACTCCTCACCCCTTGTTGCTGTTTTAAATGCGTCACTGTGCAGTTTCCGGACCTCAGTGCGAGACTTCCGATTTCAAGATTATTAGGCTGGGGTTTATTTTTCTTAGAGTGGTAAATCATTTATAGTGTTAAGACACTTCAGAGTTGAATAAGTTAATGCACCTGATAACTTCCAGGTATACCAACTTCCTAACTATATGTAAGGCACTGTTCATGATGCAAAGGATGTACATAGATATGATGCGGTTCCTGCCCTGGGAAGCATTCCGTATGCCTGTCAAATGATAAAATTAAATTCAACAATGACTCATTGACCATTTATTATGAATAGGACATTTTACAAGACTGCATGAGATACTCTGTCCTTGCTCTCAGGATGAATAGGATCTTTTCTTTCCCCCCAACAGCTTGAGATTTCTAGTGAAGTAAAAATATACATAGAGTATTACTAGTGTTTGTGGTTCTAAGTGAGTACACTAAAGTACATTCTTGTCTCATCTTCTCAAATGGAAAGTTTTTTTAAGGCAATGACTCCAGGATGCTCATTTTTAAAATATTTCTAATACCAAGTGTAATCCATAGAGATATATATTAAAGGACTATATATGTGGAAAACAGACATGAAATTTTTTTTCAATAAAGTGTGATAAGTGCTACAATAGAGGTATTATCAGGTACCAAAGAAGGATAAAGGACTAATAACACACCTGGAAAGAGCAATAGATGCCAGTTGAATAAATGAATAAAAATGTTGAAGGGAAGTTGCTTGAAATTTAGGAGGTTAAATTATTACTTTTCATGACACCTTATAAAATAGCCTGGATTTTCAAGTGCCATTGCTTTCTGGAGCTAAGATTATTATTTTTATCTGTACTCACTACAATGTATCAACACTTGTATTTTGGATGTAAGCCTGATGATTCGCAGACCTGTACCCCTGGGGCAAATAATACATTATATGTTAATAATAAATACTTGTATTTTGTTTCTCTTCAACCACAGCAATGATCATTTGTCTTCAAATCAAAGAAAGCATAAAGTGATCCATGGAACCAAAGACATGATCTCTTTTAGTCATTCTTTTGAATTGAACTTGAAGAATTTTGTGTTCAATTTTGAGCATTTGAAACAGGCATCAGTGGAGCCATCAGAGGGGGCCAATGGAGGGTGGGTTACCCAGTAAATATGTACTATCTATTATGTGCCATGCACTCTAGTAGATCCTGGTGAAAAAGAGAGAGTAATAACTGGTTCTGGCCAGAAGGAGCTCATAATAAACAGACATATGAATAAGCAGGGAAAGAACAAGCTTCAGATCTGGGCTTTCGGTTTGTGGTCATGTAATCACGCACTTTCTATTGTAAGCTAGTGGTTCCCAAACTATGGACCCTAAACCAGAATCATTAGTTTCATCAGCAAACTTGTTAAAATAGAAATTTTTAGGCCCCAGTTCAGATTTACTGGTCCTAAACCTGGGGGTGGGCCCCAGCAATCTGTGTTTTAACAAATCCTGTAAATGATAACGCACACTCATGTTTGAGAACCAGTCACGTAACCCAGCTCCTTGCCCTTTCACCCAGACACCAGGACTACAACCATCACTAAAACCATGTCTTTCTACTCATCATGTAAATTAAGAAACTAGTGACTTGGTTATGCACATTAAACCTGAGCCTTGTAATTTACCATTTATTAGTCACTTAAACACCAATATTTCTTCTCACCAATTTATGGTCTTTGTATAGTTTCCACGGCAGCCTCACCTCCCCACCTTTTTGTAATACCAGTCACAGTGTTTTATACCAGGAGAAAATATAAAAGAAAGTGCTTTTAAAATCCTCAGAGATCTCTTATATATTCTTTACTTACAAATTTAGCTTCAGTCTAAAGGAGTTATGACCATAGTACAAAATTCTGGCTTCCTATAGACTGGTAAATGTTAACATGAAGAGGAAGCAGACATAAAGAGTACAGACTCAACTAAATCTAAGACTGTTTTCTCCTCCAAAGTAAGGACTATTTAGAGATGCCGTTCTATCCATAATCAGTCGTGGTGGCAGCACCTCTGATTCCACAAACCACTTTAAAGAAGAAAAGTGCCACTCCATTACAACTAATCAGACTACGGTTTATTTTTTGAAGTCTATTAGGGTGTTTTATGAAATGGATGTGCCTATTGTCATTAGATCCACCCCACATGTCTGTCTAGCATCAATACCTGTCTTACAGGAGAGAAGCAAGAAGTACTATAGGAACCTCTGTGCATTTGCTGATTTTTCTTGTGATGATAACTTCCTCTCTGATTTCCTTTGAGGAAGAAGTGAAAAACAAATGCTGGGAATACATTAAACAGGAGATGCCCCTATGAAACCTCATCAATTCTACCCAGAAGTTCAGAGGTGAACAGAAAGGTAAAAAACTTGGGATTGGAGACTTTGTCTTTTCTCTCTAGTCTCCTTCCTTGACATTAACTCATCAGCCACTTGGAACTCTCAGCCAGGAAGGCAAGAACACAATAAACTAGCCTCAATAGGAATTTTACTCTACAAATACATGTAAGTAAGCAAAATTTAAACACAAAGTTTATTATAACACCTCTACTTAGGAATTCTTTGTGTTTTGGGTTATTTTGTTGCCTTTCCTAACTTCCTATTTTGTGTGACTTATTATCCCTCTACATCCAGTCCAAGAATCAAACATTTTGTAGGATACACCTGTGGAAGAATGAGTTTGTTGGCTACTCAATGGGCCACACTTCTTCCCTATAAACAAACCTCTAGTTAAAAAGTAGTCTCAGGAGAAAGAGTCCCCACCCACAGTTCATGAGGATGAATCATAACTGGTCTATGTTAGTCATGGAGATTTCATTTGATTTGCTGGTAATTGCTTTGGATTCAGCACAAGAAATGGACACAGTCCATTTCTGAGTAATGACATTCAAGAGAGAGGGTTTGAGGAAGAGCTTCCTTTCTGAGAAGACAAAGCACTGTCTTCTTTGTTAGGATACTGGTGTGAGGACATCTTCATGAGATGACAAGGGTAAGAACTAAAGGGAACAGCTAAGGATAGAAGAATGGAAGGATAACAAAACCCTGGGGTTTTGGTAGTATATTTAAGCAGCTGAACCCATATCTTCAACTACCCACACTTGACTTCTTGCTTGGGGAGCAAGACAAACCCCTGTTTGTTGAAGACATCATTGGCTACGTTTCCAGTTATATGCAGCTTCACATGTTTCTGGCAGTATGAAGCATATATTTCAAAAATATTTCGAGGCTGACTTCATTTGAAATCCAAAAGCAATAGCCACATTGCCAGGGTATATGCCCTATGGAATTGGGCAACATCTTTCTACTAACCAGAGAAAGTGAAGTGTGAGCTTTCTCTTAGAACCCAAAAATAGAGTTCTGGGTAGTTTTTGTTCTAAGTATCTTTGCCACAAGCATTTTTGCCACATACATTTTCGCTGCATAACTAAATGATCATAGGTGGTTTTGCTATACAAGAGAAAATCATGAAAAGTAAAAGAAGGATATAATGAAATATGAAACATGAATAACAAAATTAAAAAGACTTTATTGCTGTATGTAAAATATTCAAATACATTTAAAAGGTGTGTAGGTTGGACAACACTGCTCAAGTAACTCATTTTATCTTGCAGCTTTTATCTAAGTACTTGTCTTCAATGAAGTCTTTCATTAATAGTATTATACAGTTTTTTACTTGTTGATTTATTTCCTTGTTTGGCATCATATTTTCTTTTTTCACAAAATTTCTTCCTTCATTAAGAGAGATATTTCCAAATACCAGGGTGCATATTTGTAAGTGACCTTTATATTGCTTTCTAAAAACCTTTTATACTGTTGTTTGTTCTTGGCATGTTGTTACATGTCTGTTGATAGAGGTTCCAAAGATGTACTGGAAATACGGGCGCAAAACTGTGTGCCACTGTATGAACCACTATGAAGGCCAAGATTTATATAACATAAAAATGGGAGCACCATATCAATGTAGAAATGAAAATGAACAGTCAACTGGTTATTTTTTAATGACAAAATTGCCTTATGGCCAATTAATCATGTGGTGAAAATGCTTGTGGCAAAGGTACTTGAGGTAAAAATTATGGGAAAAAATGGTTCCATTTTAAAAGAATGTGGATATTCATTAATCATGAGGTAAAAGCTAATTTCCATTTCACTCAGTCCCCATGAGGATTTTCAAACTTTTCAACGTGGTAAACTCACGCATCACTGCAGAGGTCTGTTATTTATTTCATTCTACGACTTTAGAAATTGTCCTAACTTTGTCTCCCAGCTCTTATTTCAGTAATTTTAATTTCTAAGAGCTTCTTTCTCTTTGTTTTTATCTCTTTCTTTATTTTTCTTCCTTCCTTCCTTTATTTATTTATTTTACCTTGCTTTTTCCCACATATAGATTGTTTTACAAAGTTATTTTCTCTCTGTTTACTAAAGCATTCTTGTTTCTCCCATGGTGAGGTTTTAAGCTCAGAGAGTTGGTGCTCCTTCTCCTCTTTTGTTAATGACCTTGGGTATATATTTTTATTTAAAAATGAGTGACTACAATTCTAGAGTAGCTAAAACAGATTTTTTCTGCTGCTTACTAAGGTATTTTTAATTCTCCATTGCTCTTTCCCTGTGAGAATTATAACAAGTTCAAAGCATCTAAGTGTCCCCTGGAAGGTTGAATTTAGGGTTTTAGCTGTCAGAGGGCAGGCCCTTTAAAAGCCTGAAGGAAGAGGTCTTTATTATGAAGCATCTACACTACGTGGTAGAAGCCTAAGCTCTCTACAGACAGTTCATTTCATTTCTTTAGAGCACAATTCTCTCTTTCTTTGCTTTAGGGTAAACACTGTGTTCCAGTCGCTCTGCATGTGGAGATTGGGGAGGAAGGGGCAAAGACATTTGAATTTATCCCACACAAACAAAAACATCATGTTGACCCCACACCTCACCTTTGCCTTCCACGCTCCTACTGCTTCTGACCCCAGAATCTGCCGATTGAACATTGACTCCTGTTTCCTCCAGCTCTTCAGAGTATACTCTGGGCTGTGAATCCACCACTAATTTTATCAGTCCACAGCAATCTCCCATTCACTTTCCATCTCCGAGAAGTTTGCTGAAATCCCTCAGTATCTGGAACATCCCCTTCCGTTTCTCTTCACTATACTATGAGTTTACTCTTTCTTTTACTTCTAGCTTCTTTTTTAGTGGAGCCTCAGGCAAGATAAATAGAAGGGATGTCTATTATCAGCCCACAATTTCTCCCAGAATTCCATTATTTTAAGTGTCATTCATTTCTCCTATCTTCTTACTTTACTTTCTTACTGACAGTTCCCTCCAGAAGCCCTGCTCCAACCCTGAACTGTAGGATTCCTCTATCCTCTTCCTTCTGCTCTATTCTCTTGCTTCTTTATTACAGAAGCTCAAAATAATCACTTTTGCATGGCTTCTTCTGAGGGTGGGAAGAAATATTCAGAGGAGGAAACTAAGAATGAAGCGTTAAAGCCAGAGTACTCTTTAGCCATCGGGGAAAAGACAAAGGCTGATAACACTCATGTAGTATTAATTTTTACCCTATTACACCTATTTTCTTTCCTGTCTTCCTTCATTAGTTTATAAGATCCTTGAAATACTTGTATAAATTGCAAACCTGGAGCACTGAAGATAAATAATATACACACAAGGAGAAAATGAATTATATAGTGTTTACCTGATACAACTATAAAATTACATCTGAGGGGTAAAGCAATTGATGTGATGGGACATAGGTTTCATACAGCCGAACCAGAGAAATGATTAGCTGAGAGGGATACCAAAAGCTCTCAAAACACATGCTTATTATTTTGTTTGTTTTAGCTTTTCATACATAGATCAGATTGCCGCTGGCTTGAAGTTGTAAAGTAGGCTGAAGATTTCAAAATTTAAAGGAATCTCCTATAGTTTTAAACTTTTCAAGGAAGAGAATAAAAGGACCTGACATACTATGCAGAGGACCAGAATGCAGAGGGTTCGGGTGACTGAGAAGATCTGTAGCCTTCATTCTGAAGGTCTAAAATAATATCTAGGAAAGCCACAGTATGGCTAGCCAGCCTGAGGCTATACAGTGAACATGGAAGACTCTGGAACTTTCAGCCTATAATCGAACAGGAGGAATCATTTTTCTCTATGTTAGACAACTCCCTTGTTTCCACCTACCCTGAACACTCAAGAAGCTGCACAACGGAAAGGAGTAAGTGAGTTTCTGGATGAACCTCTCTGATACTGCCCACAGGCAATCACTGTTGTATTGTGCTACTTGTGGGTAGACAGAAGACGAAGGGAATAAAATCATTATCGTAAAGCTCATAGTAGCAGGCAAATCAGCACCTGCAGTCACCCCCTTGTTTAAGTTCCATGAGCAATGCACTCCTCTCAAACGCTGACACAAGTGTGAATGTCTCTGTGGTGCAGCGAAGTCACACTTCTATCTAGCAAATTTAATAAAGGTCAGATAAATTCACAGTTATGATTAGCAATATTAGATAGGTAATGCCTACTAGATGAGGCTATTTTAGAAAACTTTGCCTTTTCCTTTTAGAAATAATTTTTTAAAAACAAGTTAATATCTTTTTCAAAACAATAACTAGTTCATCAAATTTATATATAACCACAGCATAGGGATAAACACTTACTGTTATAAAATTTACTGAAGATCTAATTGGTACCTTTCATAGTAGATATAAATACACGGACTTTCTGACTGAGGGATACTGAGCTCATTTTCTGTAGCCAAAAGGATTACTACAGGTCATTCAGATCAAATTGTCCTGGAGATTTAGGTTTAAGAATGACTAAAACCTGTCTCTAAGTAGAATTTTGTATATTATCATGTTACCTTAAGTTTCACCAAATTTTCTTTTCACCTTTTACTGAGTCACCAAAGTCCTCTAATTCCCATTAGAGAGAGAAATCTAGTGATTTATTCTTTTTTTTTTAAAGATTTATTTATTTATTTATTTGACAGACAGAGATCACAAGTAGGCAGAGAGGCAGGCAGAGACAGAGAGAGGAGGAAGCAGGCTCCCCACTGAGCAGAGAGCCCGATGTGGGGCTCAATCCCAGGACCCTGGGATCATGACCTGAGCCGAAGGCAGAGGCTTTAACCCACTGAGCCACCCAGGCACCCCTCTAGTGATTTATTCTTAACCTGCTTTTTTACTAAATTATTTCCAACAGTGCCACATAACAAGAGTTACACATCAGACAGTCAACAATTAAAGAAATGTGCGTGTTCAAAACCAATCTATCTAAAGTATACAAAGACATCTTAAAACTCAACAATAAGGAAACAGAATCTAACAGATTTAACAGAAATCTCACCAAAAAAGACACACGGGTAGCAAAACAAAACAAAAAAACAAACACATGAAAGATGCTCAGTGTCATGAGTCATTAGAGAAATGCAAATTAAAATGAAATACCACTACACCCCTATTATAATGGCTGAAACCCAGAACACTAAAACACCATATCCTGGCAAGGATGTGAAGCAACAGGAACTCTCATTCATTGCTGGTGAGAATACAAAATCATACAGCCACTGTGGAAGACCGTTTGGTGGTCTCTTGCAAAACTAAGCACACTGAGGGGTGCCTGGGTGGCTCAGTTGGTTCAGCACCTGACTTTGGCTCAGGTCATGATTTCAGGATCCTGGGATCGAGCCCTGTGTCAGGTTCTCCTACCACTCCCCTGCTTGTGCTCTCTTTCTCTCTGACAAATAAATAAATACAATCTTTAAGAAAAAGAAATACATGGTAGAAACTAAATTAATATTACTAAGTGAAAGAAGCCAATCAAACATACTGTATGTTTCTAACTATATGACATTCTGGAAAAGGTAAAACTATGGAAATGGTAAAAAGGTCAATGAATTTCAGAGGTTAGTGCGATATGAAGGATGAATAGGTGGAGCAAAGGGTTTTTAAGGTAGTGAACGTACTATTTATGATAATATTATGATAGATATATGTCATTATAAGTTTTGTGCAGGGGCACCTGGGTGGCTCAGTGGGTTAAACCTCTGCCTTTGGCTCGGGTCATGATTTCCGGGTTCTGGGATTGAGCCCTGCATTGGGCTCTCTGCTCAGCAGGGAGCCTGCTTCCCCCCCTCTCTCTGCCTACTGCTCTGCCTACTTGTGATCTGTCTCTGTCAAATAAATAAATAAAATCTTAAAAAAAAATTTTTGTCCAAACCCACAGAATGTACAACACCAACAGTGAACTCTATTGTAAATGATGGACTAATGTAAATGATGGACTCTGGGTGATAATGATGTGTCATGTAGGTTGATCAACTGTAAAAAGGCTCTAAAGAATAAAATCTACTAAAAAAAAGAATCAAATAATTTGTTCACCATGACAACTGAATAGCTTCCAAATGTGAAAAATAAAGCTGCTCCTGAAATTAGGATAGAATGATTCAAATCCTCCTACAAATACATCATTTTAATATTCTGAAGATTAATGGATTGTCGCATCAAGCCTCTGGAAACAGAAATCTGCCAATGGCCAAGAAAATGACATCTTGTTCTATTCTTATTCTGGGCAATAACTGATCCTTCATGGTAGTAAAAAAAAAGGACAGGAAACTAAACAGCAAACAGCAAGAGTTGTTCCAATTCTGGGCAAACCTACCTGGGTCCCTAGCATGGTGAGCTTCAACCATTCTCCAGTCTACAGCTCTTCTAGGAAGATGGCCCTAAGTGGAAAATAAAAAAGAAAGGCAATTACATGCTGTATTACTTACACAGACTTTGAAACAATGCTAGAACCCTCAGAAGTTTCTCTTGATTGGCTTTTGGGTAATAACGCTCTTTTTAAATGACATTTAAATTCTTTCCCTTTTGGGTTCACCACTGTTTTTTTTTTTTTTTTTAACGCTTGTCAAACTCTTCCCCATATACTTAAAAATTTGTGAAGATAGATATTATGTTAGATATTTTATCACAATCAAATATATTAATAAAAAGGGTTGGAGGAAACTTTTGGAGGTGATAGACATCTTTATGGCATTGGTTGTGGTGACTGTTTCAGGATAAGCACTTATGTCTAAACTCATCAAGTTATATACATATTAAATACGTAGAGCTTTTGTAAATCATAAAATTTTTTAAAAATCTCAAAACAAAACAGAAACTCCTCCCCAAACCACATTTAATTCTGTTTCTCATTACCATTTATATTGTTTGCAAATAGTTTCTCATTTTTTCTTAAAGATTTATTTATTTATTTGAGAGAGAGAGGGTATGTGCTCATGTGTGTGCATGTGTGCATGAGTGGGGGCAGAGGCAGAGGGAGAGAAACTCAAGCAGAGTTCCTGCTGAGTGCAGAGCCCAACAGGGTTCTTGATCTCAGGATCCTGAGATCATGACCTTAGCTGAAATCAAGTCAGATGCCCAAGTGACTAAGCCACCAGGCACCCCTAGTTTTTCACTTTTATCTCATTATTTTAATATATATCCCATTGGGAGTGGTACATTCTAAATTTTTTTTTAACGATTTTTTAGTTATTTATTTGACCGAGAGAGAGAGAGAGAGAGAGAGATCACAAGTAGGCAGAGAGGCAGGCAGACCCTGAGATGATGACTTGAGCTGAAGGCAGAGGCTTAACCCACTGAGCCACCCAGGTGCCCCTAAATTTTAGTCTTTATTGAGAGGCCTGAATACTACTTGACTAAACTACAGTGTTTTAAATGACCTCAATTTTGTTACTGCATTATAGCAAAGCATTCCACTGTTCTGACTATATTCATTCATACCTTACTTTCTCTTTCTTCTTCACTCCCTCCCTGGCCCTAATATTGCTCCTTCCTTCTTCAAAATATATTCCTCCCCCCTTTTTAAAGAGGATTCTCCTTTAGATCAGTATAATCTAACTCAACTCTTTTTATGTCAGCTTTATAGAAGTGTAATTTACATGTAAAATTCAACAATATTAAGTGTACACTGAAATAAATTTTTATAAGTGTATAGAATGGTAACTGCCATTACAATCATGATATGGAATATTTCCATCACTCTAACAAGTTCCTTTGTGTCCCTCTGTGGTCAATCCTTTCCCCTCACCCAAAGCAGTAAAAAGTACTAATCATTCTTTTACTAGACTTAATCTTTTCTGAAAGTTTATATAAATGGAATCATATAGTGTGTAGTTTTCATTTATGGTTTCCTTCACTTAGCATAATACTTTCAAGATTCACCCATGGTGGGACACCTGGGTGGCTCAGTAAATTAAGAGGCTGCCTTCAGCTCAGGTCATGATCCCAGGCTCCTGGGACTGAGTCCCACATAGGGTTCCTTGCTCAGCAGGGAGCTTGCTTCTGCCTCTGCCTGCTGCTCTCCCTGCTTGTGCCCACTCTCTTGTTCTCTCTCTGACAAATAAATAAAATCTTTTTTTTTAAAAGATTTTATTATCTACTTCGCAGAGAGAGAGAGAGACAGTGAGAGAGGGAACACAACAACTGAGCCACCCAGGTTCCCCAATAAATAAAAATCTTAAAACAGAAAGATTCACTCATGTTGCTGTATCAAATGTTAGTCTCTTTTAAGTTGCTCTGTAGTACTACATTGTATGAATATATCAAGTATCTTTATCATTCACCAGTCAATGGCATTTGGATTATATCCAAATTTGGATTATATCCTATATTTTCTTAGGTAAATAACAAGGTGTAGAAATGCTGAGTCATACGGTAAATATATGTCTAACATTTGAACAAACTGTCAAACTTCTATAAGTATCTCCAGTGATCCTTCTTCAAGTATAATTTTGCACTTTGACTAGCAATGTATGAGAGTTTCGTTGTTCCATATCTTTGCCAACACTTGGGATTGTCAGTCCTTTTAATGTTAACCATTCAAGTGGGTATGCAGTGGCAACTCAAAGTGGATTTAAATCTACTATTTTGCTGTTTGCTTTTTATTTGCCTATTACCTCAAATGACCTGTGATCAAGGCCAATGGCTTATGATGACTCTAGAGACTGTATTCACTCAGTGGGAACTCACTTTATCTCATCAACCACCATCCTAAAATGGATCTAAAGAACCTGATTGCACATGGTCACCTTAAAGAAGAGATGGCTAGAGTTTGCATTAAGAAAAGAATAAGAATTAGTGGAATGGGGGGTTAAAGGAAGCACAGATGTGAAAACCAAGCTGCAAATTCAACTGTTTGTTTTTAAAGCTGTAATATAGTCTTGAAGCTATTTCCTTTTAAGAAAACTACGTAGGCAGGAAAAGGAAAAAAAAATTATTATTCTATTTTCCAGTATATTCTTTATTGATGTGATGAATTTTTATTAAGGGCAGGTGAAAAGGAAATAGTCGTTACATAAAATAAAACAAAGAATAGTGTCCTGATTCTTGGTAAGTATAGTGTAAATTCAGAGATTAAATTTAGAGGGTAACTGAACATGAAGAACCTATGAGTTGTACCTGGAAGTGTAACAGCAGAAACACACAGAAATTCAGTATGAAAAAGAGAGCGGTGGATGAGACATGGTCCTTCCTCCTGCTGGGATAGATGAATCAGGGAAAACATCACCTAAGGGCTTGGGAGTGAAGCTGATGAAGCATAGCAAATGAAAACAGAGAAAAAGGAAACAGTGAGTCTGAAAGAGGATGGGGATCTGTACTTTCTGCAAAGCAGGAGACAGTTTTCTGACACTGATCATAACACATCTATGACTACCTTTCTAAATAATTCGGTTGTAGGCGCATTTATGAATAAAATCCATTTAGAGAACAACATGGAGAAGTTAAATGGCCATATTTATATTCTTATAGGGTGGGGAAAATGTGTTATTTTATCTGAGTGTTTATAGTGAAGAGATCAAAGAAAATCAAGTCACTGGGATTGGAAAATTTCTTGGCAGGGAAAGAACTCAGCACGGTTGAATTCCTTTTACTCTATTTTCTTTGTGATTTTTCTTTTTTAAGCAATCTCAATGCCCAGTGTGGGGCTTGAACTCATGACCCCAAGATTAAGAGTTACATGTTCCACCAACTGAGCCAGCCAGGTGCCCCCTTTTTCTTTTCTTTCTGCCCTCTATTCTGACTCCCATCACCCCATGTCTCTTTCTTCTTTCAAGGAACATTGCACTGGTCCTCAGGAGTATGTAAGTGAGGCAAATATAGAATCAGTTAAATTCAATTAAAGTATGCATCTCATATATGTTAAAATAAGGCAATTTATGTAAAATAGTCAATCATTTCCTCTGCTTTGCTTCTTGACAGACTCCTCTGGAGATATGTAAATTATTGATTCCATCTGGTTTATTGCCATCGGGCTACTTGAGTGTTTATTTTCTGAAGGCAGGTGTAAATAAAGCTAAGTTACTTTCCAGAAAGGCTGGAAAGTAAGGTTATAAACCTGAAGTGTAACTCTCCTCTTCCAGATGTCACCCCAGACATAGAAATTCACACAGAGAAACATACCACCTTTTAAGGTCTGCTAAAGTGAGGAGCTCAGGGGAAAATTACCAAGTTCTAACTATAATCAACTACTCTAAAATACTCTTTTTGAATGGCAAAGAAAAGTTGAGGGTCTTATATTTTCTTTGGATTTTTCTTTTTTTTTTTCTTTCCTTCCTGGAGCAGGGTAAGTGGACGTATGTCTGATAATGTTCCTTCCATATAAAGTGGTTTAACTTAGTGTGAGGTTGGATTGACTTTGAGGTATATTTCTTCTCATACTACTCTCCTCATTTTCTTTCTCTACCTACTTTTTGCTCCCATCTATCTTCTGACATGAAGCTTATCTGATTAAATACATCATTTCCAAACTCAATGGAAAATGATGAGGAGGAAAAATCTTTCTTGAAGTCCTCTTAAGTTTACAGTTCTAAATTAGCCCTAAATACACTCTAAATCAACTCTAAATAAAAGAGTTGCGGACAAGACTCAAATCCTATGCACTTCCCAGGCAAGTGGCAGCTCTCTGCTCTAAAAAGATAATGTACAATTTATGAATTAATGGTTTACTCACCATTTATTGAATTAGTGGATTATAAATCATATTTAGACACTGAAGTTGAAAATAATATTGAGATGTGGAAATAATCATCTCTGTTAGTACATTAAGGCATATCATAGTTTCTACCTTGCCAATCCATACAAAAAACCCAAAAAACCAAAAAAACAAAAAACCCAAGTTTGTGCTAGGCAATGGTCCAGGCATAATAAACTCTGATGATGATGATGATGATTGGCTGAGTAGCAAGCACAAAATAGATAATGTACTAAGTAAAATATCAAAGATTGTCAGATGTACCATAATAATCTAGAGAAAAAAAAGTAAATCCTTGCACTTGTGTTAAGCCTCTAAGATTTCCCAGTTAGTAATTAGTCATAATTCTCTAGGACTTTATTCTGGGATATTAAGTTCCTATTCTCAGGTAGTCTCTACATGTTCTGGCAAACAAACGGTCTTGGTTCCTGTTTGAACTATAGAACCATCCTGATAAACTGACCTGTTAGGAAAAAAATTCCAACAGAGCCAAAATGAGAAAAGGCAAATGCAAATGTAAACATGCATTTGCATGTTTTGGTGTAGTGTAAAAGGCCAGAGATTTAGAACTGGGTTCTGGTACCAGTCTATGCCATGAAAGTAAGTTACCACGAATGTGGTCCTGAGAAAGCCTATTAACTCTTATGGGTCCAGTTTGCTCATCTGAAAAATGAGATTGTTGTGGGACTGCTTGGAGGATTAAATAATGGAAGGTATGCAGAGCACCTGTAGAGTGGATCCTCAAGTGATAATACATGATGGCTCTCTCCTTCCATTCCGTTCACATTTTGAGCCTCCAGGACAAAAGGATAGTTAGTCTTTAAGGAGATGCAAAATCTTTCCCTCTCCTCTGAAAGCACTTAGCAGAGGAAGGTGCTCAGAAAAAATGAGCTCCTTGTCAAATGTTTATTTGCCTCACCAGACTGTAGGTATCCACTGGGCATAACCCTTCTCATATATTCCTGACTCCATCCACAAAGCAACTGTGAAGCAGACCAATTCTGACTTCCTCATTTCTCATTCTGGAAGCAGTGAGTCAGGAGGAAATAAATAGTGGAGTGCATAAGTAATTGCAAATCTGGGATAAACAACACCCATTTCTGGGTTAGATGAACATTTCATCTAACTGATGCAGATATACGTATTACAAAGGATTAAATTTTAGAATTTGTATCCTCTTGTTTACTGATTAAACTTCTTGTGTTGACCAAACCAGAGAGTCACTGTTATAATTATGGTGAAGTTAGGGCTTATAAAAAAATGATGTTCTTTTAATTTTTTGAGGTTGAACTTGAATGACTTTGTTTATTATACTTTCTGCAGTAATAAAGCTAAGATAAACAGAAAGGAATATAATTTTCCACCTCTTATTCAAAAAATTTATATGCTGTATAACCCTATACAGTTAAGTATCATCAGCCTCACATACTCTGCTTTATTTATTCATCAATGGATATGTGAATAAAAGTCTATTTTAAGGTGCACTGTTCAAAGTATACTTCTGAAAATATTAAACCAATGTATTTTTTATTCACCATAAATCCACTTCGCTATGACTCCCCACCCATTAGATGAGTAATATTCATTACTTGAG
This sequence comes from Lutra lutra, assembly GCF_902655055.1. NCBI lineage: Eukaryota > Metazoa > Chordata > Mammalia > Carnivora > Mustelidae > Lutra > Lutra lutra. The sequence goes on along the minus strand of NC_062282.1, from coordinate 70,397,138 downwards.
ATATTTCCTAGAACAAATCAAGTCATTATTCAACTTTGAGCTTCAAAATTAAATATTCCTGAGTTCACAGCTAGATGACAGTCCTGTGAACCAAGCTTTGCTGGGAGTAATATGTTTTCTAAATTTCAAAATCTTCCTTTTACACTGAAAAAACAAAACAAGAGAGTTGGAGCCTGGGTTTTTAGAATCCGCCTCAGTGCACAGAGAAGGAAGGCTGTCAGGGAAGGCTATGACACACAGTAAGAAGCCGACCTACTGTGGAGAGGGTTTGGAGAGCTCTAGAGGGGGTGTAATTAGGGTCACTCTGCCAGAATCCTTGAGATGAAGTCAGATATTCCTACCACCCTGGGCTGAAGATAAAGGGAGAAAGAGTAAGAGAGTAGTAAGTGAAAAGCAGTGAGAGCATGTCCTTCTTTACCATTTGGGCTAATGCCAGAAATGCTTCAGAGGTATCTTGCAGCCACTGGCAAGGAGAGTACAGCAGACTCTGTCTGTTTGACATGCTTATACAGAGGTGGCCCTCACATACCAGCCTCCCTGTGGCATGGAAGAGATTTAGACCTAAAGGCCCTTTCAGTGGACTGACAGTGGGGAAGATGGGGGATTTGGCAGGTAGTTAAAAATTAAGAAGCGACTTGCCTTTTAGGGGCTTGAGGGGGAGAAGAAAACTGGAGGGCAGATGGAAAATGCACTGAGTCTCAGAGGTATAGCCATTCATACACACATTAAACTGCTACACCCCAATCAGAGTTGGTGAGAGCTACCCTGAGGTCTAGATAGTTCCTCCCCTACCATCACAATGTTACCTGAACTTGACCTTGGGAGAAGGGGAAAACAAAGGAAAAGGTGCCTTGAAAGACTACTATTCTCCTCCTAATAAAAAGTATTTTAAATTAGGGACGTCTGGGTGGCTCAGTCGGTTAAGCAGCCAACTCTTGGTTTCAGGTCAGACAGGTCAGGATCTCAGGGTCCTTGGACTGAGCCCTGCAGGGGGCTCTTCCCCCAGCGTGGAGTTAGCTTGAAGATCGTCTCCCCTCCCTCTGCCTCTCCGCATGTATGTGTGAGCTCTCTCTTTCATTCTCAAATAAATCTTTAAAAAAGAGGGGGTTCACTTAAAAAAACTGAGTAATCTTGAATGGGCTATTTCGTGGTAGCAGTTGTTAAGTGTTTACTACTTATGGAAATGGAAATGGGGGCTACCAAGCAAGACGAGGTGGGAAATACAAATTAATTTCCTGTATATCTTAATTGTACCCTGTGCTACTTTTTGGAGGGCCAACTAAGAAATTCTGGTTTGTCCAAATCTCAGTGCTTGAACTATTTGAATTAATAACTAGAAACACCACTTGCGAGGGAGGAGTCAAGATGGCGGAGAAGTAGCAGGCTGAGACTACTTCGGATAGCAGGAGATCAGCTAAATAGCTTATCTAAAGATTGCAAACACCTACAAATCCAACGGGAGATTGAAGAGAAGAAGAACAGCAATTCCAGAAACAGAAAATCAACCACTTTCTGCAAGGTAGGACTGGCGGAAAAGTGAATCCAAAGCGACGGGAAGATAGACCGCGGGGGGAGGGGCCGGCTCCCGGCAAGCGGCGGAGCAACGAAGCAAAATCAGGACTTTTAAAAGTCTGTTCCGCTGAGGGACATCGCTCCAGAGGCTTAACTGGGGTGAAGCCCAGGCGGGGTCAGTGCGGCCTCAGCTCCCGCAGGGTCGCAGAAGGATTGGGGGTGTCTGAGTGTCGCAGAGCTTACCGGTATTAGAACGGGGAAGCCGGCTACAGAGACAGAGCCGAGGAGTGATTCTCAGCTCGGGGTTACCTTGAACCGGTCACAGTCTCGGTCAGCTCGGAGCGCGGCCAGAGGCCAGGGTGACGGGAGTCATTGGGCGCTGTTCTCTGAGGGCGCACTGAGGAGTGGGGCCCCGGGCTCTTGGCTCCTCCGGGCCAGAGACCGGGAGGCCGCCATCTTTATTCCCGTCCTTCAGACTCTACGGAAAGCGCTCAGGGAACAAAAGCTCCCGAAAGCAAACCCAGCAAACCCGAGCGGATTACTCAGCGCAGCCCCGGGTAAGGGTGGTGCAACTCCGCCTGGGGCAAAGACGCTTGAGAATCACTACAACAGGCCCCTCCCCCAGAAGATCAATGGGAAACCCAGCCAGGACCAAGTTCACCTACCAAGGAGAGCGGCGGAATTCCAGAGGAGAAGAAAGCAAAGCACGGAACTCATGGCTTTCTCCCCATGATTTTTTAGCCTTGCAGTTAATTTAATTTTTTTTCCTCTTTTTCAATTTTTTTTTCTTTTTCTCTTCTTCTGCTAAATTTTTTTTAACTTTTACCGTTTTCTTTTTTTAACGTTTTTTAAATAGTTTATCTAATATATATATATTTTTTCCTCTTTTTATATTTTTTCTTTATCGGCTTTCTTTTTTTTAATAGTTTCTTTTTTTTTCTTTTTTTTTTTCTTTCTTTCTGAACCCCTTTTTATCCCCTTTCTCCCCCTCACAATTCGGGATCTCTTCTGATTTGGCTAAAGCATATTTTCCTGGGGTTGTTGCCACCCTTTTAGTATTCTACTTGCTCCTTCATAAACTCTTATCTGGACAAAATGACAAGGCAGAAAAATTCACAACAAAAAAAAGAACAAGAGGCAGTACCAAAGACTAGGGACCTAATCAATACAGACATTGGTAATATGTCAGATATAGAGTTCAGAATGACGATTCTCAAGGTTCTAGCCGGGCTTGAAAAAGGCATGGAAGATATTAAAGCAACCCTCTCGGGAGATATAAAAGCCCTTTCTGGATAAATAAAAGAACTAAAATCTAACCAAGTTGAAATCAAAAAAGCTATTAATGAGGTGCAATCAAAAATGGAGGCTCTCACTGCTAGGATAAATGAGGCAGAAGAAAGAATGAGCGATATAGAAGACCAAATGACAGAGAATAAAGAAGCTGAGCAAAAGAGGGACAAACAGCTACTGGACCACGAGGGGAGAATTCGAGAGATAAGTGACACCATAAGACGAAACAACATTAGAATCATTGGGATTCCAGAAGAAGAGGAAATGGAGAGGGGAGCAGAAGGTATATTGGAGAGAATTATTGGAGAGAATTTCCCCAATATGGCAAAGGGAACAAGCATCAAAATCCAGGAGGTTCAGAGAACCCCCCTCAAAATCAATAAGAATAGGTCCACACCCCGTCACCTAATAGTAAAATTTAAAAGTCTTAGTGACAAAGAAAAGATCCTGAAGGCAGCCCGGGAAAAGAAGTCTGTAACATACAATGGTAAAAATATTAGATTGGCAGCAGACTTATCCACAGAGACCTGGCAGGCCAGAAAGAGCTGGCATGATATATTCAGAGCACTAAACGAGAAAAACATGCAGCCAAGAATACTATATCCAGCTAGGTTATCATTGAAAATAGAAGGAGAGATTAAAAGCTTCCAGGACAAACAAAAACTGAAAGAATTTGCAAACACCAAACCAGCTCTACAGGAAATATTGAAAGGGGTCCTCTAAGCAAAGAGAGACCCTCAAAGTAGTAGATCAGAAAGAAACAGAGACAATATACAATAACAGTCACCTTACAGGCAATACAATGGCACTAAATTCATATCTCTCAATACTTACCCTGAATGTTAATGGGCTAAATGCCCCAATCAAAAGACACAGGGTATCAGAATGGATAAAAAAACAAAACCCATCTATATGTTGCCTACAAGAAACTCATCTTAAACCCGAAGACACCTCCAGATTTAAAGTGAGGGGGTGGAAAAGAATTTACCATGCTAATGGGCATCAGAAGAAAGCAGGAGTGGCAATCCTTAGATCAGATCAATTAGATTTTAAGCCAAAGACTATAATAAGAGATGAGGAAGGACACTATATCATACTCAAAGGAACTGTCCAACAAGAAGATCTAACAATTTTAAATATCTATGCCCCTAACGTGGGAGCAGCCAACTCTATAAACCAATTAATAACAAAATCGAAGAAACACATCAACAATAATGCAATAATAGTAGGGGACTTTAACACTCCCCTCACTGAAATGGACAGATAATCCAAGCAAAAGATCAACAAGGAAATAAAGGCCTTAAATGACACACTGGACCAGATGGACATCACAGATATATTCAGAACATTTCATCCCAAAGCAACAGAATACACATTCTTCTCTAGTGCACATGGAACATTCTCCAGAATAGATCACATTCTTGGTCCTAAATCAGGTCTCAACCGTTATCAAAAGATTGGAATCATTCCCTGCATATTTTCAGACCACAATGCTCTGAAGCTAGAACTCAATCACAAGAGGAAATTTGGAAAGAACCCAAATTCATGGAGGCTAAACAGCATCCTTCTAAAGAATGAATGGGTCAACCAGGAAATTAAAGAAGAATTGAAAAAATTCATGGAAACAAATGATAATGAAAACACAATGGTTCAAAATCTGTGGGACACAACAAAGGCAGTCCTGAGAGGAAAATATATAGCGGTACAAGCCTTTCTCAAGAAACAAGAAAGGTCTCAGGTACACAACCTAACCCTACACCTAAAAGACCTGGAGGAAGAACAAGAAAGAAAGCCTAAACTCAGCAGGAGAAGAGAAATCATAAAGATCAGAGCAGAAATCAATGAAATAGAAACCAAAAAAACAATAGAACAAATCAACGAAACTAGGAGCTGGTTCTTTGAAAGAATTAATACGATCGATAAACCCCTGGCCAGACTTATCAAAAAGAAAAGAGAAAAGGACCCAAATAAATAAAATCATGAATGAAAGAGGAGAGATCACAACGAACACCAAAGAAATACAGACAATTATAAGAACATACTATGAGCAACACTACGCCAACAAATTTGACAATCTGGAAGAAATGGATGCATTCCTAGAGACATATAAACTACCACAACTGAACCCGGAAGAAATAGAAAGCCTGAACAGACCCATAACCAGTAAGGAGATTGAAACAGTCATCAAAAATCTCCAAACAAACAAAAGCCCAGGGCCAGACGGCTTCCCAGGGGAATTCTACCAAACATTTAAAGAACTAATTCCTATTCTCCTGAAACTGTTCCAAAAAATAGAAATGGAAGGAAAACTTCCAAACTCATTTTATGAGGCCAGCATCACCTTGATCCCAAAACCAGACAAGGATCCCATCAAAAAAGAGAACTACAGACCAATATCCTTGATGAACACAGATCCAAAAATTCTCACCAAAATACTAGCCAATAGGATTCAACAGTACATTAAAAGGATTATTCACCACGACCAAGTGGGATTTATTCCAGGGCTGCAAGGTTGGTTCAACATCCGCAAATCAATCAATGTGATACAACACATTAATAAAAGAAAGAACAAGAACCATATGATACTCTCAATAGATGCTGAAAAAGCATTTGACAAAGTACAGCATCCCTTCCTGATCAAAACTCTTCAAAGTGTAGGGATGGAGGGCACATACCTCAATATTATCAAAGCCATCTATGAAAAACCCACCGCAGATATCATTCTCAATGGAGAAAAACTGAAAGCTTTTCCCCTAAGGTCAGGAACACGGCAGGGATGTCCGTTATCACCACTGCTATTCAACATAGTACAAGAAGTCCTAGCCTCAGCAATCAGACAACAAAAGGAAATTAAAGGCATCCAAATCGGCAAAGAAGAAGTCAAACTATCACTCTTTGCAGATGATATGATACTATATGTGGAAAACCCAAAAGACTCCACTCCGAAACTGCTAGAACTTATACAGGAATTCAGTAAAGTGTCAGGATATAAAATCAATGCACAGAAATCAGTTTCATTTCTCTACACCAACAACAAGACAGAAGAAAGAGAAATTAAGGAGTCAATCCCATTTATAATTGCACCCAAAACTATAAGATACCTAGGAATAACCCTAACCAAAAAGACTAAGAATCTATACACAGAAAACTATAAAGTACTCATAAAAAAAATTGAGGAAGACACAAAGAAATGGAAAAATGTTCCATGCTCCTGGATTGGAAGAATAAATATTGTGAAAATGTCTATGCTACCTAAAGCAATCTACACATTTAATGCAATCCCTATCAAAGTACCATCCATTTTTTTCAAAGAAATGGAACAAATAATCCTAAAATTTATATGGAACCAGAAAAGACCTCGAATAGCCAAAGGAATATTGAAGAAGAAAGCCAAAGTTGGTGGGATCACAATTCCGGACTTCAAGCTCTATTACAAAGCTGTCATCATCAAGACAGCATGGTACTGGCACAAAAACAGGCACATAGATCAATGGAACAGAATAGAGAGCCCAGAAATAGACCCTCAACTCTATGGTGAACTAATCTTCGACAAAGCAGGAAAGAATGTCCAATGGAAAAAAGACAGCCTCTTCAATAAATGGTGTTGGGAAAATTGGACAGCCACATGCAGGAAAATGCAATTGGATCATTTCCTTACACCACACACGAAAATAGACTCAAAATGGATGAAGGACCTCAGTGTGAGAAAGGAATCCATCAAAATCCTTGAGGAGAACACAGGCAGCAACCTCTTCGACGTCAGCCTCAGCAACATCTTCCTAGGAACATCGCCAAAGGCAAGGGAAGCAAGGGCAAAAATGAACTCTTGGGATTTTATCAAGATCAAAAGCTTTTGCACAGCAAAGGAAACAGTGAACAAAACCAAAAGACAACTGACAGAATGGGAGAAGATATTTGCAAACGACATATCAGATAAAGGGCTAGTGTCCAAAATCTATAAAGAACTTAGCAAACTCAACACCCAAAGAACAAATAATCCAATCAAGAAATGGGCAGAGGACATGAACAGACATTTCTGCAAAGAAGACATCCAGATGGCCAACAGACACATGAAAAAGTGCTCCATATCACTCGGCATCAGGGAAATACAAATCAAAACCACCATGAGATATCACCTCACACCAGTCAGAATGGCTAAAATTAACAAGTCAGGAAATGACAGATGCTGGCGAGGATGCGGAGAAAGGGGAACCCTCCTACACTGTTGGTGGGAATGCAAGCTGGTGCAACCACTCTGGAAAACAGCATGGAGGTTCCTCAAAATGTTGAAAATAGAACTACCCTATGACCCAGCAATTGCACTGCTGGGTATTTACCCTAAAGATACAAACGTAGTGATCCGAAGGAGCACGTGCACCTGAATGTTTATAGCAGCAATGTCTACAATAGCCAAACTATGGAAAGAACCTAGATGTCCATCTACAGACGAATGGATAAAGAAGATGTGGTATATATACACAATGGAATACTATGCAGCCATCAAAAGAAATGAAATCTTGCCATTTGCGACGATGTGGATGGAACTAGAGGGTATCATGCTTAGCGAAATAAGTCAATCGGAGAAAGACAACTATCATATGATCTCCCTGATATGAGGGAGAGGAGATGCAACATGGGGGGTTGAGGGGGTAGGAGAAGAGTAAATGAAACAAGATGGGATTGGGAGGGAGACAAACCATAAGTGACTCTTAATCTCACAAAACAAACTGAGGGTTGAAGGGGGTAGGGGGTTGGGAGAGGGGGTGGGGTTATGGATATTGGGGAGGGTATGTGCTATGGTGAGTGTTGTGAAGTGTGTAAACCTGGCGATTCACAGACCTGTACCCCTGGGGATAAAAATATATGTTTATAAAGCTGTAAAAAAAAAAGAAAAAAGAAAGGATGAATACCCAAGTTTTGTAGCAACATGGACGGGACTGGAAGAGATTATGCTGAGTGAAATAAGTCAAGCAGAGAGAGTCAATTATCATATGGTTTCACCTATTTGTGGAGCATAACAAATAGCATGGAGGACAAGGGGAGATGGAGAGGAGAAGGGAGTTGAGGGAAATTGGAAGGGGAGGTGAACCATGAGAGACTATGGACTCTGAAAAACGATCTGAGAATTTTGAAGGGGTGGGGGGTGGGAGGTTGGGGGCACCAGGTGGTGGGTATTGTAGAGGGCACGGATTGCATGGAGCACTGGGTGTGGTGCAAAAATAATGAATATTGTTATGCTGAAAAAATAAAAAAATTAAAAAAAATTTAAAAAAAAAGAAACACCACTTGCTTAGTCACATTACAAGATTATATAAAGTGTCAGAGTTTGCAGAAGTAAAAATAGTCTTTAATTAACCATAAAATGTTATTGAGTATTGTTCTATACAGTCATTTTATTTATTTTATTATTATTTTTAAAAGGTTTTACTTCTAAGTAATCTCTGTACCCAGCAAGGGGCTTAAACTCACAACCCTGAGATCCAGCAAAAGAGTCCTTAAAACAAATCAATTTGGCAAAAGCAAAACATCTATCTCTTTCAAATCTAACACTATTAACCTTAAATGAGCATTTGTATTTAATTCATCAGATCTTGAATGAAATGTACTAAGCATTCTCAAAAGTACAACATGATGACTATAGCTAACACTGCTGTATGGCATGTAGGAGTTGTTAAGAGAGTAAATCATAAGAGTTCTCATCACTAGAAAAAAAACTTTTTCCCTTCTTTCTTTTCTTTTTATTGTATTCTTTTTTCCCCCACTTTATTCATTCATTCATTCAGCAACATCTTGATTTAACTATGTTAAATGTTACATCTTTTCTTAAAATTTTTATTTATTTATATATTTTTATAAACATATAATGTATTATTAGCCCTAGGGGTACAGGTCTGTGAATTGCCAGGTTTACACACTTCACAGCACTCACCATAGCACATACCCTCCCCAATGTCCATAACCCCACCACCCTCTCCCTAGCCCCCTCCCTGCCTGGCAACCATCAGTTTGTTTTGTGACATTAAGAGTCTCTTATGGTTTGTCTCCCTCCCGATCCCATCTTGTTTCATTTATTCTTTTGCTACCCCCCAGACCCCCCATGTTGCTTCTCGATTTCCTCATATCAGGGTGATCATATGATAGTTGTCTTTCTCCCATTGACATATTTCACTAAGCATAATACCCTCTAGTTCCATCCATGTTGTCGCAAATGGCAAGATTTCATTTCTTTTGATGGCTGCATAGTATTACATTTATATATATACCACCTCTTCTTTATCCATTCATCTGTTGATGGACATCTAGGTTCTTTCCATAGTTTGGCTATTGTAGACATTGCTGCTATAAATATTCGGGTGCACGTGCCCCTTCAGATCACTACGTTTGTATCTTTAGGGTAAAAACCCAGTAGTGCAATTGCTGGGTCGTAGGGGAGCTCTATTTTCAACTTTTTGAGGAAACTCTATGCTGTTTTCCAGAGTGGTTGCACCAGCTTACATTCCCACCAACAGTGTAGGAGGGTTCCCCTTTCTTCACATCCTTGCCAGCATCTGTCATTTCCTGACTTGTTAATTTTAGCCATTCTGACTGGTGTGAGGTGGTATCTCATTGTGGTTTTGATTTGTATTTCCCTGATGGTGAGTGATGTGGAGCACTTTTTCATGTGTCTGCTGACCATCTGGATGTCTTCTTTGCAGAAATGTCTGTTCATGTCCTCTGCCTCTTTTTATTGTATTCTTATGAGAAAATGGATGTTGGCAGAACTTACTATAATCATTTTACAATATTTGTAAATCAAACCATCATGCTGCATAACTTATACAGTGATGTATGTCAACGCTTTCTCAATAAACTGGAAAAAAGTAATCCACAAAAACCAGTAACTTAAAATAAGTTCCCCCCAAAACAGACCCTGAGATAAGGATTTGAGTGCAAGTGGTTTATTAGGGAGCTGATCCTATTAAGAGTACAGAGGAGTGGTAAAGGGAAACATGTGATGGAAGGAAATTAACACAGAGTAAGACGAAGTGCAGGAGACCACTGAGGGAAACTGAGGCTCATCCACTGGGAACCTCTGAGTGAAGATATCATTCCACAGAGTTATAACATGTGAAGGATGAGGCAGTCAGTATTTATTATCCAACTGCCTCTCTCATTATCTGAGGACTACCCTTGGGCCATTAACTTGCCCCATGCAGGAGCCAAGCATGCCAAAGAAAGCCCTCTAGAGAAAAGTTAAAAAAAAAAAAAAAAAGAAGCTATCAGTGTTTACATAGGAAAAGGAGAGCTAACACTGTTAATTAGGCATCTGAGCAACTTAAAAGAAGAAAAGAGTGAATCAGGCACTTCTGGAAGCAACAACAACCATCTGTATTGTTAAATGAAGATGAACACAGGAAGGCACTAGGGTTCTGGCAGTGTTTATACAAAATGAAACCTTGCAATATATAACCTTATCAGAAATTTGCTTAGCTTGTAGATTTAAGCTACCATTTTGTCTAATTATTCTTTGACATTTCACTCAACTAAGTAGATACATGAGAAGGTTGCAAAAGACAGAAAAGATTTTTTAAAAATTGAATATGGGAATTCAAAGTAAACTATGAAAGCTAAAATCCTCTCTATACTCCTGCTAAAATGAGGGTCTAGGTAGACCAGTTATATTTAAGAAATGAGAAGAAATCAACTTTTGGAAATCGTTGGTTTCTTAGGTACTTGAAATTGTGGCACTGGGAAACCATGGGTTGTACAGCTTTAGAATTAGAACTCAAATTGTGGTCAATTAATGATTTAAGAAACATACCTCTCCCCTCAGATAATTAAAATTAAATATATAACTATGCTTGAATACCAGTTAAAGGAAGCTGCTTAATTAATCACCAAAGAGAGGTAATCAATTTGGAACAAGGAGTTCTTGAGAATGTCTTGAGGGGAAAAGCGTATGTGTGTGTGATTCCTTTTCTTCTTCCTTTTTAACTTAAAAAAAAAATAGTTTCAGCACTGACTTCTGGTTACAACATTATCTGTGGAGACAAAATAGGTGTGGCTGATTTATTTCAACCTTAATTTATTTCAAATCTTTGATTTATTTCAAAGCTTTATTTCAATCACTTAAAAAAAAAAGTAAGGCCTGGAATTTATAAAATGTAATACTTTAGATGGTGCCCAGTTGAAAGAACGATGAGATATATTCTAAAGAGATATTCAAGAAACAGCCCACATGCCCTTTCCAGTAGACTGACCCAGACACTTAGGAGATAGTGATGACCAAAACAGAGAGACTAAGCATGATTAAAGCCTTAGAAACCAGACAAGTTCTGGACACCGTGCTAAAATCATATGCACAGTTCCTTATATGGAAAAGTAGCACTTAGTTACTACAAGGGGACAAATACAGAAAAATCTGAGTCAATCAAGTGCCTTAAAATCTGCTAATGCTAACACTCACTTAGAATAATCAGGCTAAATACTTGGGCTAGTAAACATCTACAAACATCAAATACTTTTTTAAATGCAGATACTTTAAAAATGTTTGAGTATTTTTTACAAACCTACATTACTTAGAAAAATGTCACAAAATAAAACAGTAAGTCATTTCTAAAACTGCCCTACATATTATTGTATCTCTTCAATACAGCATATTTAGCATATACTAAGCCATATATAAAACAACTAATGGGGAGCAAGGAAATTAGTAAGCAAGTCAGTAGAATGAGGGAAGAAGAAGGGCAGAAGGCCAAAAGGGTTTTCTTACTGGGATAAGTATATAGATGGATTTTATGGTACAGAGAGCATGACTATGACTCCTGATATTCTCAAGTTATAGCAACAAACAGATCCAAAGGTTATTCTCTATTCAAAATAAAAACATTTAAAATTAATAGGAGTTACTAATTGTTGCAAAAAAATTTTAAACAACAAATGTTTATTTAAAAAAATTCTAGTACAATTAATATACAGTGTTGTATTAGTTTCAGTTACTGGATCACATGGTATTTCTACTCTTAATTTTTTGAGGAACTTTCATGTGGTTTTCCACAGTGACCCATACTAGTGTGCATTCCCACCAACAATGTATGAAGATTCCTTTTTCTCCACACTCTTGCCAACACTCATTTCTTGTGTTGTTAATTTTAGTCATTCTGACAGGTGGGAGATAATATCTTGTTGTGGTTTTGTTTTGCATTTCTTTGATGATTAGTGATGTTGAGCTTCTTTTCATGTCTGTTGACCATCTGGATGTCTTCTTTGGAGAAATGTCTGTTAAGGCTCCTGTCCATTTTTTAATTGGATGATTTGTAGTTTTTTGGTGTCAGGTTGTATAAGTTCTTTATATATTTTGGATATTAACCCCTTACTTGATATATCATTTGAAAATATCTTCTTTTGGGACGCCTGGGTGGCTCAGTTGGTTGGACGACTGCTTTCGGCTCAGGTCATGATCCCAGAGTCCCGGGATCGAGTCCCACATCGGGCTCCCAGCTCCATGGGGAGTCTGCTTCTCCCTCTGACCTTCTCCTCGCTCATGCTCTCTCTCACTGTCTCTCTCTCAAGTAAATAAATAAAATCTTTAAAAAAAAAAAGAAAATATCTTTTTTTTTTTTTTTAGAGATTTTATTTATTTATTTGACAGAGAGAGATCACAAGTAGACAGAGAGGCAGGCAGAGAGAGAGGAAGGGAAACAGGCTCCCTGCTGAGCAGAGAGCCCGACGCGGAACTCGATCCCAGGACCCTGAGATCATGACCGGAGCCGAAGGCAGCAGCTTAACCCACTGAACCACCCAGGCACCCCTGAAAATATCTTCTTAATAGGAGTTATTTTTTTAAAAGATGTATTTATTTGAGAGAGAGAGAGAATGAGTACATAGGGGGAGGGTCAGACAGAGAGGGAGAGAGAGAATCTCAAGCAGACTCTCCATTGAACAGGGAGCCTAACTTGGGGTTCAGTCTCACAACCCTGAGATCATAACCTGAGCCGAAATCAAGGGTCAGACACTTAACTGACTGAGCCACCCAGGTTCCCCTAGATAAACAAATTATATATTTTTTTAAAAATTACTTATCGTATTATTTGATAGATAGTAGATATCCAAAAATTTTACTTTTATTTAAGCAAGTTATTCACATTTCTATGAAAAGAGAGTAGAGTATGGAAAAACATAAATATCTGATATTAGATTCCATTTTTCATGAAATAAAGAGAGTTTCTGTTAGATTTTGTTAAATTTGGGTAGGTAAAGGAAGTCTACCAGGTTTTAGTGTTTTGACTTATGGGGCCTTGTGAGGAAAACTGTTGTATCTAGAACTACCATATCAAGCCTTACATTAGCTCGGGCTCCACAAAAATATGTTATCATGTGTTCTTGATAGAATGCTTTGACCATAAATGAAACTTTTATAAAGTTTCAGTTTGCAAAGTATCTAGCTTTAAAAACAGACAACTAACAATCTCAAGTTTTGTGGATTATTTGATATGCCTCAAATTTATAGCAATGGTTCGGAGATATTATGACTCTTATCCATCAAAATGAGCCCTAATATAAAAGAGATTTCCCGAGAAATTACCCATTCATTCATTGCCTGGTATGTGTTAATCTAAATTAAGCTTCTAGGATAAAGTGCTAAATGTGAAAGACAGGAATAGTTTCTGTTTGCAATAAATAAGAGCTTCTGTTTGCCATAATCTTTAATTATATTGAGCAGATATATAATGAACAGATAAACAAAACAAGAACAAAATTTGTTTCTTGTTTTGAGATAGCAGTGAATATTATGAAGGATGATGTGATAGATACTATTGGAGGTTAGAGTTAGGTATATAATTCAAGAAATTTCTCAGATGAAAATCATGACCAATTGTATCATTAGAAACTTAAAGAACTTAATGAAATAATCAGGATTCTGAGAAATATTGGAAAAGAAGAGATAAAACAAGAGCCAGCAGAACTGAAGAAAGAAGCAGAGAATAAAATAAATTGAAGTCCTCATGGGAATAAATAAATAAATATAAATATATAATTTATACAAATATATATATATTTATATAAATATAAATAAACTGAAAATACAGTTGAGATTCATAATGGATAGAATGAGAAAAGTGAACAAAACATTCAAATTAGAAGTTCAAGATTATTAGATAACTGATGGAGATGGATGATCCAGTATAGGTATAATTGGAGACTCTTATGAGGGTAACTAAATTAATAGACCAAAGCTTTTAGAAATCAAAATACACAGCAATTAAAGTTTCCATAATAAAAGAATAATTTAAGGTTTAAAAGGATTTATTATATCTTAGGAATATCATCACAGAACCATGAACACTTTATGGAATTGTTGACCATACTATACACCTGAAACTGATTAAACCCTGCATGTAATAAAAAAAAATTCTAGAAGTTAAATGGAAATACAATTGTCAAAGATTAGCTAAGGTAACCTCGAAAAGGAACAAAACTAAAGAAATTATTCAACCAAGACCTATTGCATTGTTCAGCCATAATAAAGTACTCTCCTACTAGTATAGGAATAAGCAAATAGACCAAAGAGACAGAACAGAGAGTCCAAACAGGGATTATACAAATATGATCACTATATCTATGACACTGCAGAGTAGAGGCTAAGAGATGGTACTCTCAGTAAATTGTACTGGGTCAACTGGATGATCATATTGGAAAAAAAATAAAATTGTGACCTCTAACAGCATGCTCAATCATTAATTCTATATGAATTGCATATCTAAAAATGAAAGGTAAAATAATAAAGTTTCTAAAAGAAAACATGGTTGAACATACTCATGATCTTGGAATAAGAAAAGATTTTAAAAATAGGATATAAAAACTGCTAACCATAAGGAAAACATTTGATAAATTGATTATATTAATAATAAAAAAATCTGTCCATAAAAAGATACTATTAAGAGAATAAAAAGGAAAACCACATGTTGGGGAGAATAAATTTGCAACAGATAGATTTGATAAAACACTTCTATCCAAAATATAAAAATAAATCATTTTAATTAGTAAGAAAACAAAGCCTAAAGTAAAAATGTACTCGATTTCTTTAGCCATCAGGAAAAGACAAATCAAAACCACAAAGACAATATCATTAAATACCCATCACCAAAATGACTAAAATGAAGAATAAGTAAGTTAAAGAAATAATACCAAGTGTTTGTTATCATTGGGAACATCGGTAAATCTCCTTCACTAGTTACATAAGTAAAATTGGAAGTGCTTGGGAAACTAATTTGTAACATCTACTTAAGTTGAATATATGTGTCTACCTTACAATTAAACAACTCAACTCCTAAATATGCAAAAATATATGAACCAAAATAATGTATAAAAATGTTTATAACCACACTATTCAAAACAGTTGTCAATTACCCAAATGATGATTAACCAGTGAATGACTCCCATTGGCAAAGCCACAAAATGAAATACTGTAACAATGAGTATGAATGACCTACAATCCTATCTGCAAAGTATGGATGTACCTCATAATTATATAAGGAGCAAAACTAAGCAGATACAAATAAGAATATATTGTATAATTCCAAAATATAAAGAATACCTTCAAATCAACATGAAAAGGCAGACAACCCAATGCAAATTAAACAACCAGAATGGTAAAAATGAAAATGACAGAAAATACCAAAAATTAGCAAATTGTGAGGAGGAACTAGAATTCTATGCAGAGGCTAGTAGGAGTGTAAATTGGTACAACTATTGTTGGATTGTATCTACCAAAGTTAACCTATGTAGATACATCCTGTGATCCTGCAACTTTATCCCTTGGTATATATCCTCCTTCAGAAATACATACTTTAGTCCAACAAAAGATACATACTAGCATGTTTATGATAGCACTGTTCATAACAATGCTTACCTAGAAATGTTCATAATACCAAAATGTCCATCAATAGGGAAACAGAAACTTTAATTACAGTATTGCATAAAATGCCATATAGTAGAACAATGAGAATGAATTACATCTACACATAATATAGATGAATTTCACAAACATAATACAGATAAAAGGATTCAGGTGCAAAAGAGTACATGTATAAATCCATTTATAAAAAGTTAAAAAGAGGTGAAACTAATCTATGCTGTTAAACTCAGAATGGTGATTACCCTTGATGGAGGGAGAGAGGGTAGGGTAGAGACTCGAAGGGACACAAAGATTTCAGGCAGTGTTCTGATATTTAATCAGAATATACTTACATGGGTATACTCCCTTTGTGAGAACTCATTAAGCTGTACACTTATAATTTTTATACATTTTTATTATTTTTGCGCTTAAATAAATGGTTTGTATAAAAATACAGTGGAAGTTGGGCACCTGGGTGGCTCAGTGGGTTAAGCCCCTGCCTTCGGCTCAGGTCATAATCTCGGAGTCCTGGGATTGAGTCCCGCATCGGGCTCTCTGCTCAGCAGGGAGCCTGCTTCCTCCTGTCTCTCTGCCTGCCTCTCTGCCTGCTTGTGATCTCTCTCTGTCAAATAAATAAATAAAATCTTTAAAAAAAAATACAGTGGAAGAATTAAACAACTATAGTACGGGAAAGGGGAAGAGCGGACTTAAAGGATTTTGGGGTCCTTGATTTTAAAAAGGGTTAAATTACTAACAAATATGACAGTCAAGATTGTATGTTTTATTCTCCAAAACCAAAACATTAGATGAACAATGGTGAATTAAAAAATTACTAAACAAACTTATATGGTCACACCTACCCTTAAAGAATGAGATTTGCCCACAAGGAGGAGCTCTTAAGAAACTAGGGTGCAGCAAGACAGTTCTGAGAGGAAAGTATATAGCAATACCAGCCTTCCTCAGGAAGCAAGAAAATTCTCAAATACACAACCCAACCTTACACTTAAAGGAACTGGAAAAAGAACACAAACAAAGTCTAAGTCTAGCAGGAGAAGGGAAGTAGTAAAGATTAGAGCAAAAATCAGTGATAGAGAAAACAAAAAACCAGTAGAACATATCAATTCGAAAGAATTAACAAGATTGATAAACCTCTAGCTACACTGATCAAAAAGAAAAGAGAAGGGACCCAAACTGCAAACTGGTACAGCCACTGTGGAAACAGTATGGAGGTTTCTCAAAAAGTTGAAAATAGAACTACCCTACAATCCAGCAATTGTACTACTAGGTGTTTACCCAAAGGATATAAAAAAAATTGATTCAAAGGAACATATGCATCCTGATGTTTATAGCAGCATTATCAAAAACAGCCAAATTATGAAAAGAACCCAAATGTCCATTAATTAATGGTCAATAATAATACCATTGATGATGATAAAGAACATGTGGTACATATACACAACGGAACATTACTCAGCCATCAAAAAGAATGAAGTCTTTCCATTCACAGTGAAGTGAAATAAGTCAGTCAGAGAAAGAGAACTACCATATGATTTCACTCCTATGTGGAATTTAAGAAGCGAAACAGATGAACATGGGGGGAAAAAAAGAAAGAGCCAAACCATAAAACAGACTTACGTACAGAGAACAAACTGAGCATTGCTGAAGTGAAGGAGGGTAGGGGGATGGGCTAGATGTGATGGGTATTAAGAAGGGCACTCGTTGTGATGAGCACTGGAAGTTGCATGTAAGTGATGAATCACTAAATTCTACTCCCCAAAGTAACATCACATTGTATGCTAACTAGCTGGAATTTAAATAAAAACTTGAAATAAAGGAAGAAAAAAAAGTTTGCTGTAAGATGCGTTTATAATTTTCAGATTTACCAAAAGAGGTAGTTTCTACACATTTAATTACATAAATGTTCCTATCCTACTGTCAGATAGTGAACTAGATATTTAATGTAATGCTCATATATAAACTGATCTTCACAAGGGCTCTGAAAATTAGGAATCATCATAATAGCCTTAAAGACAAGGAAACTGAGTTTCGTTGAATTTAAATTTGTTGCTCAAGGTCAAAGAGCTGGCAGTTGGCAGAGTGAAGATGCAGACCTAAGGTTGTTTGTATCCAATATGTTCACCTTTTTATGCTACATCATGTTAATCCCCATAGTTCCTCAGCACAGACATTTACATCACTCATGGTAGAAATTAATACATCAGTGACATACTAGTGAAAGAAATCTGAAAGATGGAGTTGGGGATGGTGGTGAAAGAAATGGTTCTGTGCCCTTCAAATAACTGCTGAGGCATGCAGAAAGCTGGCCCCATTGAGGAGTTAAAATAGATAGCCCGGGGAACTAAATTAGAAGCGGGTATATGAATCAAGTGCAGTTAGATTTGGAGGAAGGTGCATTTATTATTCTGTATACCTTGGCATGTGTGATTGATGTCAATTTGGGAAGTAAAAAGTGCTGACAAACAAGTGAGTCACTTTATTAATGTGCTATAAAAGGATAAATGAGGCTTGAGAAACTTTCTTTGCCCTAGACTCAGCACATTGGGAAGGCTGGCAAAGGTAAACACCTCCTTGAGATGATCCATTGCACCTCCTACTCAGTTTTTCCATATGTAGTGTTCCCTTCAGATTTCTTAGAGGCATTAATTCTCTATGTTCACAATTTGAAAATACTTGGTCTCACTTCGACACATTTCAAAATACTTGGCTAAGTTATTATATTTATTTACCTACCCCTCAAGCACTGGACTAATCCCTTATCCAAAGTTAGCTCTCCTGAAAGGTATACCTTTTAGATATCTTTCTCAGATGTCTGCTTTTCTAGAGAAAATGCATGAAAAATTGGTATATTTTACGAGGAACAAATAAATGCTGTCACAATGGGAATCACAAGCCCTTGGAAAGTCAATGAGCCTCCCTGACCTCCCCCAATATCTTGTGCCTATAAAGCTTCCTTGCCACACTATAAATTCATTTCTATGTTCTTATGTTTTTTTTTTTTTCAAGAGTCCTTTCTCAAAATGCAAATGCCAAAAATCATTACTAAATGCATCTGGAAAAAGCCAGGAAAAAGGCAAAGAAGTGATACGATCTCTAAAAGGAATTCAAAGCTAATCCATACATTTTCCTGGATCAAAAATGAATGTCTTCTTATGCTTCTGATAACAGTCAGTATACTCTTCCAACTTTCTCAGATCCCTAGTCAGCTCTTCCTTTTCTTGAAAATAAACTTGTTCCTCCAGGCCATGAGAAATGGTACTCATTGATATGAACTGTTCCAGAGAGAAGTAGGTATTGAAGTCACACATGGGAAAATAAACTGTGAAAATCTCATATTGCTGTGCTATTTAGGACCTCAGGGTAACTTTGCACAAATTAGAAAAAAGGTGCACTCTCTAGGTGGAGGAAGCATGGTTTAGTACATAGAGAAAGAGCTGGATTTCAGCCCTTACTCCCATCCTTCCCAGGAGCAATTGTGCCCTACACATAGAAACTGCACAACCATCCACGAGGTTATCTAAGACTATTGCCTTGGTTTACCAAAGACCATTCACAGGCTCTGACTAGGCTTTATCTAGCTATATTAACTAACATTAATTAACATTCCAATCTTATAGATTAAATTCTAAGTGCAAATTTCTGAAAAGTTAATATTTGTTTGATGTTTCCCTACAAGGTATCTTGAAATTCACTGAGAAAATGGATTTTTTTGTTATTATGTAAGCATTTTTGGTTTCATCTGCCTCCACTATACCTTTTATATGAATACAAATGCACATCTACACATACCCAGACACACCTACACCTACTCATCCAGCCACACTCACACCCACATGCACCCAGACACATGTTCATTCACCCAGCCACATACTAGTGCACATGCATATGCAACCACACGCACCCAGAAATACAGCACATACTTGTACCCATACACATTTACCCACACTTCTAGCCACACAAGCACATGCTCTGCTCACCCACATGGCCATAAATATCCACACATACTTACATATAACCACATACGAATTCCTCCTCCAATCACTGATGCCCTTTTCAAATCACAGACCCTGCACAATCACACACCAAAGTCTTCACAAAACACGTTTCCTTTCTCACAAAGCTGTTTTCTTCAAAACCATCCTTATGCCTGAGAAACACAACTGTGCCAAGTCCTGCATGGTTTTCTGACTTTTAATATCCCTTATGCTTCACCTTCTATTTGTTCAACCAAAGAATTTGAATGCCTTTATAAACCTCTGAAAATAGCAAACAGTATGTGAAAATGTTTAAAAAATTAAACATTCAGCAATCAATTTTGCCTAAGCATTCACAGCACCGACCAACCAATTTCTTTACAAACTATATCATTATTTTGAATAATTTTGCTGAGGTATAAAGGAGGCTAATAAATGATATTTCTTTTCCTGGTCAGATAAAAGCCAGTTCAGAGTGAGAATGTTAGGCAGAGTCTATAATAGATGAAACTAGGTTGGAGGAAATGGCTTTGGAGAACAAAGAGCTTCTTAAAACATTCTTGTCCAGAATTAGACTTACCTATCACTCACAGGCAGCACAGAACAATGACAATCCTTCCTCCACATACCTAGGAGTACACCAGATCTCTCTTGAGAAAGACAAACCTCAGGGAAGAAAGAAGTAGGCTAAGCATGTCTTGTTTCTTGTCCCAAACTCACCAATGAGGGTAGTCCATTCTCCTATCATTAAGAGAAGCAAGGTGGGGTGGGCACCTGGGTTCCTCAGTTGGTTAAACATCTGACTCTTAATCTCAGCTTAAGTCTTGATCTTGGGGTTGTGAGTTTAAGCTCTGCATTGGGCTCCACACTGGGTATGGAGTCTACTTAAAAAAAAAAAAATAGAAAAGAAAAGGAAAAAGAAAAAGCAAAAGCCAGGGGCAGAGAGGGAAAGGATGTCCCTCTGCATGGAGAGAGATATCAAGAGTGGGGAATAAGGGTTTCCTCAGAATACTTCTCAGCTTCTCACTCATCTTTACCTCTATATGCTTAACCAATGAACTTATACATGACCAGAGGTGGGAACATTGGCTAAAGGGAGGAGACCTGCAGTCTGTTACGTTGTCTACTCTCACTTTCGTAAGACCATTTGACCATTTGTTCATCTTCCTTGGACCACTGTTGAATGCTACAAATCTTGATCCCAAAAGACACTGTAATGTGCTAGAACCACAAATTAATTAAATGAACCCCTGAGCTACTCAGGATTTAAGGCTGAAAATTTACTCGCTATTCTCTCTCTTATCCCAAACTATTTTCAGTCTTGCTGTCTAACATAGCTTATCAGCTGTCCGGCAATAAGATCAAAAGCCATCATAAAGATAAGTCAGTAATAATATAATGAATTGAGAAGCCCCAAATTTAAACATAATCCACTTCCTGGAAGAAATTAGAATTCAACGATTAAAGTCCCAAGTAAACTGAAGTCCTAAATTCTTATGTTATTATCTAAGAGACCATTATGGATTAACATTTTCCATATCCCCACAAAAAAAACTAAACTCCTACTCAAAATCTTATACTGCTTAACTTCTGCCAGAGGAGTTATTGGACAGAATCAGAAATTCCTTGAACGCCTAACACCTGCTGTAACCTTCTGATGTGAGTTATTCCCTCAGCACCCTAGCTCTTGAATCAGGTTACAACAATCTTCTAATGTGTCTGGGTTCCCCTCCCTCTCTAAAATGACAGAACAGCAACTAACTAAAAAAAAGAAAAAAAGATATTCCCTAGTGATTAATAAATCATTCCACACACTATTATGTTCTCACTACCTGGTTATTCTTTTTAGCCAAAGTCTGTGCCAGAAACTCAGTGGCTTCTGAGAAAAGGAAGGAAACAGAGATCTTAGTTTTGAGTTCATTAGGGTATAGGTAATTATGGCAAAGGCCTAGAGTTTATGATTCACAAACTTAAATTCAACTGAGAAAAATCCTCCATTAAAACAATTACATATGGAGGGGTTCCTGGGTGGCTCAGTTGATCAAGTGTCGAACTCTTGATCTCAGTTCAGGTCTTGATCTCAGGATCGTGGGTTTGGGTCTACATTGGGCTCCACACTAGGTGTGGAGGGAGCCTACTTAAAAAAAATTAAACAAACAATTACATATGGCAATATTAACTACCCAATTTGGAAAGAAAATTCACTTAGCAAACTGTCTCCTTACATGGAAATAGGCATTTGAGACACCCTGCCTTCCTGGAAAATTTAGACAACTGCAAGCATAGCTACCCTCATCATTAGATTCTATTTATGATTCCTCTTTTTCTTTTCCTTTTTTTCCCTTCTTTCTTTCTTTCTTTCTTCTTTCTTTCTTTCTTTCTTTCTTTCTTTCTTTCTTTCTTTCTTTCTTTCGAGAGTGGGGGCACAGAGGGAGATGGAGAGAGAGAGAATCTTAACAGGCTCCACATGCAGGTTGTGAGCCTGATGTGGGTCTCAATCTCACAACACCAAGATCATGACCTCATGACCTGAGCTGAAGTCAAGAGTCAGACACTCAACTGACTGAGACACCCAGGCTCCCCTATGATCCCTTTTTATGTAACAGATTTATAAAATAAGTAGCTCTCAATGTCCCAATACTAGCATAAAATTGGTTCAGTGGGGTTAGTTCTTACCTTGTCCTTAAATAAAAACTCAGGCAGATCCCTTGGCTTTAAGGTCACTTTTAAGTACTAGAAAATGTTGGAGTTATTTTAATATATGTATTTTGGGATGCGGAGAGACAGAGGGAGAGAGGTAATCCTAGCAGGATCCATGCCCAGCGTGGATCCCAGTGGAGGGCTCAATCTCACAACCTGGAGATCTCAACCTGAGGCTGAAATGAAGAGTCGAATGCTTAACCGACCGAGCCACCCAGGCACACATGTTGGCATTATTTAAATGAAAAAAGATTTTAATTTGGAATTTGAAGGGTCCAATCCAATATAATAAGGCTTCTAGCTTTGTTTATGGTTAAACATCCAGTCCTCCAACTAGAGCCTTTGGCAGACAGGAAGCAAGAAAAGGAAGTTCTAGGCTTCTTCTCCCTACTCTACCTTATGATTTGTACCCCTCCTCCCACAACCTGGTTACTAGTTTCTCATCCACCAAGTTCAAAACAGGAAAGGAAGGGGTGAATGAGCAGGGAATATTCTACTTGATTGCCATTATGGGAAGAGCGCTCTACCTGATAGGGGTTAAAGTTCTGTTTTCTTTCTGGGGACTTTGCTTTGGGTACTTGTTGAGCCTCTCCATTGCTGCTGGTCTCATTGATAGTCCCCTTAACTTGGATGAATGCATTCTTTACAGTGGCATTTTGGTTTCTAGGAATCTGGAAGTCCAATTCCAACTTTTCTACTTAGACTTGTTTACCTCTGTTTAAGCAGGCATGTAACGAACTATCTAAGATGTCCCTCCATCCTCCAGTCATGTAACCAACAACTTGTGTAAGGGAACACTACTGTATTAAGACTCATTTTATATGTAGGGATATACAGAATTTCCTCTTGCTATTGTGAATCCATTTTTCATCAATTCAGTCCCACCCTCTATCCTTCTGGCTCTCAAACTGGTACCCCAGAGCTTCTGTCTAAGCTGCAAATGCCATTGTCCATCCTGCTGATGGATCTCACCATAATAAAGCTTCTGCCTTATACTGCTCTCATCTATACTCCCTGCCTCATAATCTCAGATCAAATATAAATAAATCAAATTCTGTCACCTCCAGAGATAGCCATTGGGGTTACTGTAGCTACTGTGAGAATGTGTCATCTATAGACCTTCAGCTGACCAAGGGCTCGAGCTGCTGTGCTTTGAATTCCATGGCTGCATTTATACCGAGATAGTACTTCTCATGATCTGCTCCCAGCTGATGACTGAGCATGACAAGAGCACTGGAACAAACAGGTTTACTCCTCAGAAAACAGAGGATTCCTCTGACAGTGGATTCACTCTAGGTCTCCCTGAGAGTCTTGGGAGATTTTCTTGGATCTCTCTTTCCTTTCCTCCCTCACTGGGGAAGGACTTGCCTTACAATTTAAAGGCTCTCTCAACCTCCCTTTCCATTTTCTCTCATGGCAATTTGTCTGAACAAAACCCTGCATGTTTAATGGCATCCTGGGTTTGCCTCTCAGTAGGCCTACTGACCTGCTCACTGACAATCCTCTCCCATTTTCCTTTCCTTCTCATCACCTGTAAGACTCAACTAGCCAGTCCCCTAGTGGTTGTGGCTTGTCTGGTCAACGAGTTATGAGTGGAAGTGGCATGTGTCACCCCCAGGCTAGAATGTATACTTGCTGGTAAATACCCATCTCTGCTCTCTTCTATGCCACAGTCCCTGGTTACTTTCTACACAGTGGCTGATCTATCAGCATGAGTCCCCCAGATGAGGGGGATGTGGAGAAGAAATCCCAGCCAAACCAAAATGGGCATGAAATAAACTTTTGCTATTTTAATTCCTGAGATCTGAAGGTTCACATTAATGCAATATAACATAGGCCATCCTGCCTGATAAACTCTTATTCTTTAGTTATTTCTCCTCCTATGTTTCCTCTCTTGATAAAAGTCATTCCACAGGCACTCAGGCCAGTCACTTTTATTACATTCCTCTCCCCATGTCTCTCATCAATCATTAGACTGTACTGATTAATCTCTAAAATGGTTCCAACATTTGCATACTCTCTTTATTATTTCCAAAATAGCTTTCGCTATAGTTCTCATCTATTGCCAACTATAAAATTATATTCATATCTGGTCTTTCATTGTTTGTGAAGCTAATCTTTCTTTTGGCACATTAACTGGCCCTGCATATAATGGACACTAAGTCATCAACTACTTTAAAACTTTCAGTGTTTGGGGTGCCTGGTGGCTCAGTCAGTTGAGTGTCAGACTATTGGTTTCAGCTCAGGTCATCAGTCATGGGATTGAGCCCAGGTCGGGATTGTACTCAGTGGCCATCGTGGGGGCGGGTTTCTGCTTGAGATTCTCTCACTCCCCCCTCTACTCCTCTCCCTAGAGTTGCTCTCTTTCTCAAATAAATAGATAAATCTTAAAAACAAAAAACAAAACAACTTCCAGTGTCTGCCTACTGCTGATGAAAAATTTACATTCCTTAGTAAAATTTTTAATACTGTATCTTCAAACTAACTTCTTAATTGTATTTAGCACTCAAATTTATAATATCATATATTTTAGGCAGCTTCTTCGATAGAGGATTCAGCTTTCAGGATAATGTGAATAGTGATCATAATCTCAGTTAAAAAATCTACAAATGCTAAGATTTATAAATCCTCCTACATACTACGTATGGGACTGACAGAATCCAGCCATCCACGGAGAGAAGTCTTTAAGATTCTGTTCTTTAACACTCAGGCCAAATGAGAAGCTTATTTTAGTTGTTAAGGTAAATTATAAAGCAGCAATGGGGAATTTCTAAATTAGTGATCCAATGTTCTTCCACCATGAAATATCCCGACTGCACTTACTTACTTCATAAGAACTTCCAAATGAGGTATTAAAAAATAACTTCCTTCATTCTGTTTATCAGATTTTCTACAACCATACACTATTTAAGATGATGGGAACTTACTGTCAGCAACAGAGAACTAAGACCCCTCCCATATAATTCAGTCACTCAACATATATTTGATAAGGATCTAATATAGGCAAGGGATACTATCCTTTCATACATGTATCTCAAACAAATAGCATCCTGCACAGAATGACTAATAAATAAATGCCAGTTATTGCCAAGCATTGGGAACATAAGATCAATTACTCATCGACCCTGCCCACAGTGACCTTCAAATCTTTGGGAGAGACAGTGAAATGAGCACCAAATGGAAATGCAAGTACTGTAGTGTGAGAGCCAGGGGCAAGGTAAAACACATTCTGAGAATCCAGTAAGGGTTCAAAGAGAAGGTTTCATTTGAGCAATGCCATCATTTTTCACTGTAAGTGAAAAGGGGAAAGTACGGCAGAGTGAAAAACTAGTATAGCCAGTAAAAGGAGATAGAGAATTACCTGACATGATTGGGGAATAGAAAATACCACAGAATTCTAGATCAGAATTGAGTGGAAATATGGAAAATTGGGCTGGAGAGATAACTTGTGGTCTTATCATAAAGAGCCTTGAATATCAAGTTAAAAGCTTTTGAACTTATTTCTTGGGGGCAAGTGAATGAATACTGTGGTAAAACAGAATAACCTAATACATTTTAGGAAGATAATTCTTATGGAAATAATGAGGATGAATAATTTAAAAAAACGTTATCTCATGGGAGGCTAAACTTCCCTAATGATAATATGTTCATTGTTTATTCCCTAAAGGGTAGCTGAATATTACATTGCACTCTCCCATAAGGTTTCAGAATGGCTGTGTAGGAGTTAGTAGATAGTGCATTCTTAGCACATAGTCCTCTCTGGCATGTAATCTGGTTGCCTTTGAGTAAAATATTTTTATCTGTTTATAAGAGCCAGATGATTTTACTTCTATTCAACAAGTTTATGAATCATTTAAAACAATGAAGGACTAAGAAACCATAAACTTGTTTGGGTGGAGGAAAAGAGTTCAAAGATGATGTTTAATATTCCATCGACAGTTTTCCCACTGATGTGTCATTTATACATTCAGCAATGTTATCTCAAGGCCAAAGTCATCTCTTGTGGGTAAGTATAAGTGTCTGCTATCCTTGGCAGCCCTGGTCTCTTGCTACATTTTGAAGCTATTTTCATGCTTTCCAGCTTAATATCCTGCCATTGCAGTGAAGAAGATCCCTTCCTGATTACAGTTATGCAATGAGAGTTAATTTTTAGAACTGCTTTCTGCTCCACAGGTCAAAAGCTGAAACTATTTCACTTTGATACCCCCCAGACATACAATGAGAGCAGGTATTCAAATTTGGCTTTAGGATCAAGGTATAAAATTGTTTTATTACGTAACAACCAAAATACTACAAACAAATCTCAAAAGATGGAATTTATGAGCAAAAGCTATATTTCATATTCAACATATCTATAGACAGAGAAAAGAAAGTGCTAGCAGGTAAGAGCACTTCCTCATAGTTTCCTAGCAGTGGAAATCATAAATCAGAGGAAGCATTAATTATGCTCCAGCTCCATGAAGGTACAGGTCAAGACTCCACAAAGACATAGCAAACCTGAAGTCTCAAATCCCATTAATCTTTTCCACCCTCACAACCTTTCTAATAAGTATAATGTCAAAAAGAACACAGTATTGCATAAAACCACGTATGATATGACTGAGAAAGTAGTATAAGCCAATTCAAAGCCTTTCAATCAATGTGGCATTTACCTTAGTACAGAGGTTAAGGGAGAGTGAGTAATTTCTTAATCATTTGCAAAATGACATGCACTGGGATGGAAGAAATTTTGGCAACATTTCAGTAAAGGACACGTTACGAAAGGCTGTTTCAATGCCTCGTCCTCTAAAGGAACAAGACTGCCATTTTCACATCACATATGTTTATTATAATCACACGCAATTCTATCCTTTTTTTTTTTTTTGCAATTTTATTCTTATGTATTTATTTATTTATTTATTTATTTTTATTCTTATGTATTTAAATCAAAGTATTCCTTAGCCTTTCCATTTAAAATTATGGAAATTATGGAATAATATGTACAACTTTATACTAATAAGTTAGAAAAAACTAAAAAAACCATACATTTTATTGACTAAACTGTAAAAAGAAATAAATTCAGTCACAAGGATATACTTCTCATCCTGATAGTGAACCACACTTTTCTCAGTAACTGACAAATCAAGGAAAAAACTTAAGAATCCAACAAACTGAATACTATAAAAAAATGGATTGAGTGGATATATAAAGAATCTTTTAAACAGAAACTGTAGAATAAACATTTTTTTTCAAGCACGCATAAAACACTGAGAAAAAAAATGTCAGATGCTGGGTCAAAAGGCCTATCTCAACAATTTCAAAGGACTGAAATTGTACATATTTCATGCATATGCTCTCTGACGGTCGTACAATTTGGCTAGGAATAAAAAAACAAATAAAAATGCATTTTAAAAGAAAGAAAAGTCCATATATTTGGCAATTAGGAATGAAAAGATTTCAAAATAACCTATGAATCAAAGAATGAAAATGAAAATATATTTTGAATCAAATGGTAACTAAGGCATAAAAAGAATCTTATATATCAAAACTTATGTAGATAAGGCAGTACATTTACATACTAAAATGCATACTAGAAAAGAAAATTCAAATCCAGTGAGCTAAGCATCCATTTCAATGCAAAGGAAACAGAATAGAGGATTAAACCTTGATAAAGTATGAGGAAGAAAACAATGAATAGAGATTAATGAAATACTCTCCTCTTTGATAGGATTGGTGAGTGATAAATCATTGTTCAGACCATTATGGGGAAAAAAAATAAAAAGACGTAACTGAAATAAGATGTCTTTACCAGTGAACTGAAAAAAATTTTAAGGTAGAAATAACATCAATCTTAAAAACATTTTTTTTTAAAGATTTTATTTATTTATTTGACAGAGAGAGATCACAAGTAGACAGAGAGGCAGGCAGAGAGAGAGAGAGAGAGGGAAGCAGGCTCCCTGCTGAGCAGAGAGCCCGATGCGGGACTCAATCCCAGAACCCTGAGATCATGACCTGAGCCGAAGGCAGTGGCTTAACCCACTGAGCCACCTAGGTGCCCTTAAAAACATTTTTTGAGAGAAGAGAAAAATATTTAAAATCCCAAACTACTTAATAAGGACAGCATATCATTTCAAAAAGACAAGAAATAACAAGTGTTCGTAAAGATGTGGAGAAAAGGGAACACTTCTTTTCTTTTTTAATTTAAATTCTACTAATTAACAAATAGTATATTATTAGTTTCAGAGGTAGAGGTCAGTGATTCATCATATAACACCAGTGCTTATTACATCATGTGCCGTCTTTAATGCATGTCACCCAGTTACCCCATCACCCCAGCCACCTCCCCTCCAGCAACCTTCAGTTTGTTTCCTGTAATTAAGAGTCTCTTCTGGTTTGTCTCCCTCTCTGATTTTGTCTTGTTTTATTTTTCTCTTCTATTCCCTATGCTCCTCTCTTTGTTTCTTAAATTCCACATATGAATGAAATCATATAATTGCCTTTCTCTGATTGACTTATTTTGCTTAGCATAATACCCTCTAGTTCCATTCACGTCACTGCAAATGGCAAGATTTCATTCTTTTTTAATGGCTGATAGTATTCCATTGTATATAAATACCACATCTTCTTTATCCATTTATCTGTCAATGGACATCTGTGCTCCTTCCACAGTTTGGCTATTGTGGACATTGCTGGTATAAACATTGGGGTGCAGGTACCCAGCAAAAGGAACTCATGTGCACTGTTAGTGGGAATGTAAGCTGGCATAACCATTGTGGAAAAAAAGTATGCAGATTTCCCCAAGAATTAAAAAGAGAAATATTGTACTATCCAGCAATTCCATGATTGGGTATTTACCCAAAGAAAATGAGAACATTAATTTGAAAAGATATATGCAGCCCTATGTTTAATGCAGCATTATTTACAGTAGCCAAGGTATGGAAGCAACACAGTGTCCACCCACAGATAAATGGATAAAAAAGATATGTTTATAACTATAAAAAAGAATGAGATCTTGCCACTTGGTGCATTTTGGATGGGCCTAGAGGGTATTATGTTAAGTGAAATAAGTCAGACAGAAAAAGACAACATATGATCTCACTTATATGTGGAATCTAAAAAACAAAACAAAACGAATGAACAAACAAAACCCAGACTCTTAAATATAGAGAAAAAATTGGTGGTTGCCAGAAGGGGAGGCTGTGGGGAGATGTGAGAAACTGAGAAAGGAGATTAAGAGGTACAAAATTCCAGTTATAAAATAAGTAAGTCACAGAGATGAAAAGTACAGCATAGGGAATATAGTCAATAATACTGCAATAATGTGTAGGGGGACGGATGGCGACTACATTTATTGAGATGAGCACTGAGTAATGAAAAGAATTGACAAATCAATGTTGCACACTTAAAATGAACATAATAACATGGTATGTTAATTTTACCTCAGTAAAAAGAAATATACTACACACACAAAAATAAGGCCAGCATAAAGGTAATTGTAAGACAGGAAATCTCAAGCCAATTTCACTTCTGAATGTAAATGCAAAAACTGAATCCAGAAGTAAATGAAAATATCAACCCATGTCCATACTTGACATATTTTGTTGCTTTTTCAGGTCCACCCCACTTGGTACAATGGAAGAATAACCTACAAGGATTGCATTAGTGAAGTTTCTCTTCCATTAAGAAGCTTTCATCTGGATTTGGCCACTGATGAGCACTAGTTAGAGATTGGAAGAAAGAAGGAGACTAAGGGTGGTTTATGAATTCCTCCAGTTTCTATCAGGTATCCCTCTCTATGCAACTCTCTTTTTTCCAACTTCCAATTTCTCTTTTTCTTTCTGTAACTAATCTCAACACTCACGCCTGCAGGCGTAGGGACAGTAACAGTGTTTTGCTATTAAATTTCTTGTGTGTTTTTTCCTAGTCTATATCTTTTTAAACCACTCTTTTACTTAACTATCTTCAAGATACTCCATTTCACTAAGTCATTGCTTTCCTGACAGGACCCTATGACAAAGTAGGGTTTATTCAAAGAATGCAAGGTTGACTTACTGACCCCAAGTCAATAATTTTGCTCATACACATGACCAGAACCAAGAAAAAAAATGTATTATCACCACAGTAGATGCAGAAGAAACATTTTCTCAACATCCATTCTAACGTATCATATATTCCAATATTTGCCATTCAGCAAACTAAAAAATAAAGGAAACTTTTTAATCAGATAAAGGATACTTACTAAAAGATCCACATTAAAAAAAACATTCACAATAGTGAATGTTGAAAGTTTCCCCTCTGAGAATGGGAATTAGACAAGGGTACCTGATGTTGTTGTTGCCCACCATTGTACTGGTGGGCCCAGTAGGTTAATAAGGCAAGAAAAAATAAAATGCAAAAGAATTAGGAAGGAAGAGATAAAACTGTTTACATTTATAGGCCATGTGATTGTGCATGTAGAACTAAAAAAAGTGGCTAAATTATTAAAATTAGTAAATAAGTTATTACAAAGTATTATATATCATAAATTATAAATTATTATTATAAGTAGTAATAATAAATAAATTATTAGAATTAAGTGGTTTTAGGAAATTTGCAGGACAAAGGTCAATTTACAAAATCAAGTGCATCTCTAATGTCAGCAACAAACATTAGAAAAAAATTTTAAATTAATCCATTCAAAATAGCTGCAAGAATTTGAATATCAAGGAGTAAAACTAAGGAAAAATGCAAGATTTCTATATAGAAAGTTATAAAATTGAAGAATTTTTGAGGCTTTAATAATAATTGAAAAAATAGAATTAACAAGTCTATAATATTACAAGTCAAAATTATATGGACATTTATTTTATGATAGCTGTGGGAAAATTATGGTCTTGTCCATACAGAAAGTTTAGGCAACCACCATTCAGAAAAAATGTTTAACATATTTCCTTTGTTACTTCATTCATCAAATTAACTTTCAAGAAAATTAAAGATCTAAATTTTTATTTATTTTTTTAATGAGGTGTAACTGACATATAACATTATATCAGCTTCAAGTGTACATAAAAATGATTTGATATTTGTATATATTGTGTATAGACTTAATGATCACCACATTAAGTCTAGTTAACATCCCTCATTATACCTAGTTACAAAACTCTTTTCTTGTTATGAGAATGTTAATGATCTATTCTCCTAGAAACTTTCATATGTGTAATATAGTACTATTAACTGTAATTACCATGCTGTACATTATATCCCCAGGACTTATTAAGACCTACATTTTAAAATAAAAGTTATTGGAGATAAAGATACTCAACTGCATGTATAACCTGGGGTGAAATAAAGCCTTCTTTTTTTTAAATATAATTTTTATCTTTCTATCTATCATCTATCTATCTGTCATAAATGTATGTATCTATCTATGTTTCTATCTACCTACTTACCTACCTACCTATGCACCTATCTATCTGTCTATCCATCTACCTATCCATTTATCTAACTTTTTATTTATTTAAGTAATCTCTACGCCCAACATGGGGTTTGAACTCATGCCCTCTGACATCAAGAGTCACATGTTCTACTGACTGAGCCAGCCAGGTGCCCCAAAAGAAAGCTTTCTTAAAGATCTTCAAAAAGCAAAAGCCAGAAAAATAAAAAGCCAGAAATGAGAGCAACACATTTAAGTACAATAAATTTCCAAAATTCTGATTTGAAAAAAGCAAATGACTTGAGAAATGCAAATGACATAGGGAGAAAGTATTTTTAATATATAAAGTAGGCAAAATGCCCTTAAATCATTGAAAAACAAGTACAACACACACACAGTATGATAGGGGTAAAGAGAATAAACATGTAATTCATGAAAATATAGATAGTACTGGTTAATGAAATGTATGAAAAGATATTTGACCTCAGTGGTAATGAGGGAAATCCACATTTTGGCTGAGCTAATTTCTCTACTATCTAAACGATGGACTCTGAGACCTCACTCTATCCCCTTGCCAATAAACCAAAGAGCACAGCTTTGTGAAGTAGATATTTTCACACTAGACACACCCAGACTGGGCCAATGAATTTGATACGTGTCCCAGATACCTACCTCATAACCACAAAGAAGCTTCAAGGAGCCAGAATCCTGAAAATCAGGGACTCCTAAGCTATGCCTGCTCCCAGGTATCATCACTATCTACCTGCAGCAAAGTGTATGGTAGTCAAATTTCTACATTAACAGCAAAGTCTTCAGAGTAAATATCATGTAAACCAAAGGAATGTTTCTTGCTTTTTATTTTTATTTTTTAAAAAGATTTTTCTTTATTTATTTGACACAGAGAGAGAAATCACAATTAGGCAGAGAGGCAGGCACAGAGAGAGGGGGAAGCAGGCTCTCCTCCAAGCAGAGAGCCCAATGAGGGGCTCAACCCCGGGACCCTGAGATCATAACCTGAGCCGAAGGTAGAGGCCCAACACACTGAGCCACCCAGGTGCCCCTGTTTCTTTTTTTAAACTGCAGTCTAGAATTTCCTAAGAATTTTCATGTATTCAGAAGCAAACATGAAAGGCTGGTAAGGGGTTGAGGAGGTTGGAACTGTCAAACCCAAAATATATGAAAATTAACATTATAATGAACTAGTTATAGCAGAGGAAAAAAAAAGAATGAAACTTTGGATAAGTAAAATTAATATCCTTTAAAAATCTTCTTTACTCATAATAAAAGAAATGTGTATCTTGGAAATAAACTATTTTGGGGACACCTGGGTGGCTCAGTTGGTTGAGTGACCAACTCTTGATTTTGGCTCAGGTCATGATCTCAGGGTCCTGGGCCTGAGCCGTGCATCCAGCTCTCCACTCAGCAGGGAATCTGCTTGAGGATTCTCTCTCTCCCCCTCCCTCTCCCCCTGCTCATACTCTCCTTTCTTCTAAAATAAATAAATACATATTAAAAAACCCCTATTTTGGTGCTTAGATCTTAAATATAAAATATATAATCCTTAATAATATTTAACATATTCTCTCATATAAATATTTCATATTTTATATAATTTTTATAATATTTTTAATATATGTAAAATATTTAATGTATGTAAATATACACAAATATAAGCTCACAAATGCTCAAATTTAAAAACACATAATAATGGCCTAAAAATAAGAAGAAACCTAGATAAAATATGAATTAGTGAGATGCCAGATTGATCCAAAAAAATCTTAAAGAATGCAAAATGGTAAAAAAAATGGTAGAAAAGGTAGATTGGCATAGATAGGTACAAATAATCCCATTATATCACTGTTGTAATAGCAAAACACTGAAGATATTAAAAATGCCCTTTATTTGTTGAATGGTTAGATAATTTATGACATGTCCACTATTTTTTAAATAGTGCATCCTAATTTTATTTTTCTCCATATTTCATGTATTCTATTAAAATATGGCGTTTCCATTTTTATCATTTCATATATCACAAGAGGTACATTCAGTTGTAACAACTGTCAAGTAAGCAGTGGCTTAAGAAAATTAGGGTTTTTGTTGTTCCAACTTACTGAGGTATGACTAACAAATAAAAATACATATATGTAAGATGTACACCATGATGTGTTGATATACATATACATTGTGAAGTCATTACCACAATCAAGCTAATTAACATTAGTATCACCTCATATAGTTACCTATGTGTGTGTCTGTAAACACTTGAGATCAACTCTTAGCAAATTTCAAGTATACATTAACTATAGTCACTAACCTGTGTATCATAGGTCTCCAGAAGTCACCTTACAGTTGAAAGTTTGTACCCTTCGACTGCTATCTCTCCTTTTTCTTCATCCTTAACCTCTGGTAACCACTATGCTACATTTTGTTACTTAGGAGTTTAACTTTTTTCGATTTCACATATAAGTGACATCATAGAGTATTTGTCTTTCTCTGTTGGACTTAAGTGTAACATTACATCCTCATGACTCATTCATTTTTATAACTGGAAATTTATACCCTTTGACCCCCTTCACTCTTTTGGCCCCTTCATGGTGTAGACAACCACCAATCTGTTTTTCATATTTACAAGCTCAGTTTTTGTTTTTTGTTCTTGTCTTTTTTTTTTAAAGGTTCCACATATAAATAAAAGATGATATAGTATTTGTCTTTTTCAGACTCATTTTACTTAGTGTAATGCCTTCAAATTTCATCCATGTTGTCAGAAATTACATTTTCTTTTTTTTTATGCATGAATAATACTCCATTTTTATATATACTACATTTCTTTATCCATTCATCCACTGATGAACATTTAGGTTGTTGCCATATACTGGCTATTGTAAAATAATGGTGTGATGAACAGAAGAGTGCACAGAACTTTTTGAATTTATGCTTTTAATTTGGATAAATGCTCAGAATTGCTGAATCACATTGTAGTTCTATTTTTTAAAATTTTTGAAGCAACTCAATACTGTTTTCCAGAGTGGCTATATGAATTTACATTCTCACCAACAGTGCACAAGGGTTTCCTTTACTCCTTATCTTTGTCAACACTTATTATTTTGTGGGTTTTTTTTTTTTTTTTTTTTTTTTTATAAAAGTCATTCTAACAGGTATGAGGTGGTATCTCACTGGGATTTTGACTTGAGTTTCCCTAATGATTAGTGATATTTAGCATCTTTCCACGTACTTGTTGGCCATTTGTATTACTTCTTTGAAAATACTCTGATGACTTTTTAAGTGTATTATTATTATGATGATGATTTGCTACTGACTTAGGTGGGTTCCTTATATGTTTTGGATATCAACCTTTATCAGATACATGATTTGCAAATATCTTCTCCTATTCAGTAAGTTGTCTTTTCATTTTATTAATAGTTTCCTTTGCTGTGCAGAAGATTTTAGTTTGCTGGAGTCCCACCTGTTTATTTTTGCTTTTGTTGCCTATGATTTTGGTGACAATTCCAAAATATCGTTGACAAGACCAATGTTAAAAAGCTTTTCCCCCATGTTTTCCTCTAGTCATTTTATGGTTTCAGGTCTTGTGTAATCACTCTATTTTGAGTTGACTTCTGTGTATGATGTAAGATAAGGGCTCAATTTCATTCTTAGCAAATGATTAGAAATTTGTAAGCAAGGAATGTCAAGCGCAAAATGTTGGTGATTTGCATAACCTTTCTCTCAAGGTGAAATCATAGCCCAGCCATTTTGTCCATATTTTAAGGCAACATGAAAGAGGAAAAGGATAAAGAAGTAGAAGCAGGACCTGTACTGAGAAAACAAAATTCCTCTGAAACCCCTGTAATCTCATTGGCAGGGTGTGTGTCAATGGCTATGTAAACTGTAAAAGACTCTGGTAAATTTAGCTGATTTTGTTGCTGCAGCTGGGCACACTGCTGCTCTCAATAAAACTGGGATTCTATCAGAAGGAAAAGGATATTGGATATTAAGTTAGGTTTCTATCAGTTGCTACAAACTATTAAAAAAAAGAATGATAATGATCTATACAAATAAATATAATACACTGCTTTCACAAAAATACGTATATCATTGTATATAAAATGAAAAAAAAACCCTCAAACTGTATTTTTGTTTTTATTTTGAGTTTCCGTGTGTACTTATGAAGGCGAATACACAAAGGTATTGCAACCAGGGAAAAAAACATAAAATAATAATCTACAAAATATCAAAGTTGGTTAGAGCTGAGTGATGATAATTTTTAAATATTAAGTGCTTCTATTTTTCCCCATTTTTCCTACACTCAGCATGTTTGTTTTGGTAATCAAGAAAAAAGCAGTAAATAGATTGTGTAAAGGCTGGCATTAGCCAAGAGT
Source organism: Lutra lutra (assembly GCF_902655055.1). Lineage (NCBI taxonomy): Eukaryota > Metazoa > Chordata > Mammalia > Carnivora > Mustelidae > Lutra > Lutra lutra. Next base: position 70,361,000 of record NC_062282.1, on the reverse strand, counting down.
AGTTTTATATATCTTGGAGAGGTGGGTAGTCAGAATAATTTCTGAGGACAAAATACTCTGTGGTGGAAAATATATTTCCCACAGGATTCTTCCATTGCTTGCTTGCCTTATTTCATTTATTTGTTTGTTTTATCACTTTTGAACATCAAAACTATTTCATGGTGAAAGTATTTATACATAGAGAATTTTCAAAACAACTGTTTACTTCCTGCTTAATTAATTCACATTGATTGCCACTATGCCAGTCTGATTATCATCTCTCCAAGCACAGGAAGATAGCATTCTTTTCTGGAGAAAGGCAATATGTTATCTAAAGCGAATACTTCTTACAAACATTTTAAATTAATATTTTAATTAAATTAATCTTTAATAATTTATCAGAGATGCCAGTCTGAACTTTTATAATGTGGGTATTCTCTTTCTCTCTCTCTCCTTTTTTCAAAATTTTAGCCTGCAATTTAATTACCAAAGAAGCAGAGACATGACCCTAGGATAGGAGATGAAATCTAATCATCCATTCCCTCCCAAGATTCATCTTCTAGGATGTATCATTTTCTTCCGGCCCTTTATTTTCAGTCCTGCTTGTTTGATCTTCAGACTACTTATTTCTTATTCTTCAATAAATCAGAGACAAGAAAGTATATGAACTGAGGCTTAGGGAATTATATCAAACATTTGGTGCTTTGGAGCCACCATCAAATTCTTACCATTTCTTTGACAGGGTGATTTACCTCAAAGCAGTGAACTGTGGGGAGAATTGATTTCTTTATCTGTGATAATGCCAGTTCATATTTATTTCACTGGATTGCTATAAAAAATAAGTGAAATAGTTTAAATTTTAAAAATTTTGGAATCTTAAAGAACATGAATCTGAAAGAAAAAAAAATCTCTTCTTTCCTAATAGTCTTGGTCTATAAGATACAGAGCCAATCTTGCTTCTAGAATATGCAAAAATTTTAGATAATATTTTGAATTTCTTAAGGCTATGTCACATTTTAAAGCATTTCCTATCTTCCGGGTCACAAACTTTCATTAATTTAAAGAATCATCAGTTAGAAATACACATTACCGATTTAGGAAAATAATTTTCATTCCTAGTGAGAAGGAGACTCCTCTCTGCTGGTTAGGATCTTACTGAAAATTCTGACTCTCAAAAGAGGCATTCAACTTTAAGCAGCACATTTCAAGATCAAGAATACTGGTAAGGGGTAAAATGGAATAACTGGAAAATTAGTCTCCTGATTTTTCTAATACCCATTTTTTTAAAATTTAATTTTTTTTCAGTGTTCCAAAATTTGTTGTTTATGCACCACACCCAGTGCTTTCTTTAAAGGAGACATGTGCAGGGTTTTTTGTTTTTTGTTTTTTTTTTTCCAACATTTCTGGTTAAGGAACTTCCAAGACCTTAAGCTTGTGGCAAAACACACGTCTGCTGTATTTGACATTTAAGTGAGGTCAAAGGCAATGAAAAAAAGACTCGTATAGAGTTCTAGGTATGTTATTAGCATCTCTCCATTTATTCACTCTTTTATTTACTTACTTAAAGTAGGCTCCCTGCCCAATGTGGGGCTTAAAATCACAACCTGAAATCAAGAACTTAGATCCTAAGAGTCGGTTGCTCCACTGATGAGGCTATCCAGGTGCCCCCCACTTTGTTATTGTGATTGGAAAGCAAATTCAACTCTTACTTTACCAAATTACAAGAACAAATTAATGAATTCACCTTCAAATATAGCAATGAGAACTTTTTGAAAACATAAATCATAGAAGCTTTGTCTTAAAAATGTTTGTGTTATCAAAGAGAAATTATGTGATCAAGATATGGGTACTTCCATTGAAAGAAAAAAAAAATTCCTTATCAAAGACTCAGGAAGTTCTACCTTCAGATATGGCATACCTCTGCTCAGGATATCTTCCTTTTCCTCAGAAAATGCAAATTGTATGATACTTTTCTGTATTGTCTAAGGCTCTTTATTCTTTTTTTAAATTCTATTTTTTGAAGATTTTATTTATTTGACAGAGATCACAAGTAGGCAGAGAGGCAGGCAAAGAGAGAGATGGGGAAGCAGGCTCCCCGCCAAGCAGAGAGCCCGATCTGGGGCCCGATCCCAGGACCCTGGGATCATGACCTGAGCCGAAGGCAGAGGTATAACCCACTGAGCCACCCAGGCACCCCTTAAATTCTGTTTTTAATTCCAGTGTAGTAAACATAGTATTATATTCATTCTACATGTAGAATACAGTGATTCAACACTTCCATATATTACTCAGTTATCATCAATATGAGTGTACTCTTAATCCTCTTCAAATATTTCACCTACCCTCCCACCCACCTCCCCTGTAACAACCATCTGTTTCTTTTATATAGTTTCTTGGTTTCTCATTCTCTTCTTTTTATTTGTTTGTCTTGCTTCTTAAATTCCACATATGAGTGAAATTATATGGTATTTGTCTTTCTCTGGCTGGCTTATTTTGCTTAGCATTTTAATCTCTAGATCCATCCATGTTGTAGCAAATGGCAAGATTTCATCCTTTTTCATGGCTGAATAATATTCCATTGTATATACAGAATCACATCTTCTTTATCCATTCATCTATGGATGGACACTTAGGTTGCTTCAATGATTTGGCTATTGTAAATGATGCTGTTGTGATCCCGGGGGGCAAGTGTCCCTTTGAATTCGTGTTTTTGTATTCTTTGGGTAAATACCCATTAGTGCCATTATTGGAGCATAGGGTGGTTCTATTTTTAACTTTCTGAGGAACCTTCATACTGTTCCTGCAGTGGCTGTATCAGTTTGCATTCTCACCAACAGTGCACAAGGGTTCCTTTTTCTCCACATCATCACCAATGCTATTGTTTCTTGTCTTTTTGATTTTAGCCATTCTGACAGGTATGACGTGAGATTTCCTTGTGGTTTTGGGTTGCATTTCCCTGATGATGAGTGATTTTGAGCATCTTTTCATGTGTCTGTTGGCCATCTGTATGTCTTTTTTTTTTCTAGATTTTATTTATTATTTATTTGACAGAGAGAGAGATCACAAGTAGGCAGAGAGGCAGGCAGAGAGAGAGGAAGGGAAGCAGGCTCCCTGCTGAGCAGAGAGCCCTATGTGGGGCTCAATCCCAGGACCCTGAGATGATGACCTGAGCTGAAGGCAGAGGCTCAACCCACTGAGGCACCCAGGCGCTCCTGTCTTTTTTTTTTTTTTTTTTTTAAGTATTTTTAAAAAAAGATTTTATGGGGGCACCTGGGTGGCTCAGTGGGTTAAAGCCTCTGCCTTCGGCTCAGGTCATGATCTCAAGGTCCTGGGATCGAGCCCCGCATCGGGCTCTTTGCTCAGCTGGGAGCCTGCTTCCTCCTCTCTCTCTCTGCCTGCTTCTCTGCCTACTTGTGATCTCTGTCTGTCAAATAAATAAATAAAATCTTAAAAAAAAAGATTTTATGTTTTTGAGAGGAAGAGCATGGGAGAGTACACATAGGAATGGGGGAAGAGCAGAGTGAGTGGGACTAGCAGACTCCAAGCCAAGCACGGAGTCCTACCTGGGCCCTGATTCCACAACCCTGAGATCATGACTCAAGCTGAAATCAAGAGCTGGACACCTAACCAAATGAGCCACCCAGGTGAAGACACCTGTTTGTCTTCTTTGGAAAAAGGTCAATTCATGCCTTCTGCCCAACTTTTAATTGGATTATTTGTTTTTTTTTTGTGTGTGTTGAGCTGTATCATTTCCTTAAACATTTTGGATACTAACCCTTTATCAGATATGTCATTTGCAAATATCTTCTCCCATTCAGGGAGTTTTGTTTTGTTGATTGTTTCCTTTGCTGTACAGAAGCTTTATTTAGTGAAGTCTTAGTAGTTTATTTTTGCTTTTGCTTCCCTTTCCTCAGGAGACGTATCTAGAAAGATGCTATTATGGCAGATGTCAGAGATACCACTGCCTGTGCTCTCTTCTAGGATTTTTATGGTGTCAGGTTTCATAGTTAGGTGCTTAATCTCTTCTGAGGTTTTTTTGTGTATGTGTGTATGGTGTAAGAAAGTGGTCCAGTTTCATTCTTTTGCATGTAGCTGTTGAGTTTTTCTAACACCAGTTGTCTAAGAGACTTTTTCCCACTGGATGTTGTTTCCTGCTTTGTCAAAGGTTAACTGACAATAATTTTGGGTTTGTTTCTGGGTTTTCTAATCCGTTCCATTGATCTATGTGTCTATTTTGGTGCTAGGAGAATACTGTTTTGATTACTACAGCTTTGTAATATAACTTGAAGTCTGGACTTGTGATACCTCTAGATGTGTTTTTCTTTTTTAAGACTGCTTTCACTATTTGGGGTCTTTTGTGGTTCCATACAAATATTAGGATTATTTGTTCTAGTTCTGTGAAAAATTCTGTCGGTATTTTGAGAGGGATTGCAGTAAATGTGTAGACTTCTTGGGCCATATAGACATCAATTTTATGTGTTATACATGATTAATATAACATTCGCCCTAAACCAAAGTATACATTTTTATGATGTTTCATTTTTCTCTTCCAAAAAACAGGATCATAATTCAATCCTCTTTCATAAAATTTTATAGTAAATGACCAATGTGTTAGAAAATGTAGGAATCACAGAAACATTTGCCAGTTTCCTTTTCTTTTTTTAAAGGTTTTTATTTATTTATGTGACACAGAGAGAGAGAGAGAGAATGAGATCACAAGTACGCAGAGAGAGACAGGAAGCAGGCTCCCCGCCGAGCAGAGGGCCCAATGTGGGACTCGATCCAGGACCCTGAGATCATGACCTGAGCTGAAGGCAGCAGCTTAACCCACTGAGCCACCTAGGTGCCCCTCAGTTTCCTTTTTTTACCCCTATCTGATAATGGTTTCTTTCTTTTTATTGCATTTCCTCTCTCTAGCTAAATATCTGCTATCCACTCTTAAATTATCTTTAATAATAATTGAAATATCAAATGAAACTTTTGTATCTAAACTGCAGATAGCTCTTCTAAGCAAGGAAAAACAAAAGAAATAAACAGGATTCATGAATAACATACCCACATTATTCCAACACTTTTCAGAATCTTTTAAAATATAATTCATTAACTCAATGCCAAGCACCTTTTGTTCTTCTCTGCTTTATATAGATACTCTCTCAAATCTTAGCATTCTTGTATTTGACTTATTAAAAAAAGAAAAGTGAAAGGAAACCACCATGTAGAAAAATTAACATGTTCATAAAGGAAATGTTTATATCAGATTGAGAAGAGAGAGATTATTCATAAAGACACACATTCATAATGTACAATACAAAGTTCTGCCAAATTTCTAGTTATTTCATCACTGCCTGGTTATTAAAGACTAAAAATAAAAATTCATGATGTGTATGGAAAATGCTAAGGTTAGAATATATAGTTTTATTTCTGACTCTTGACTTTAGTAATGTAGAAATCAGGTGTTCATTTTATTCAGAATCTAAAAGTTTGTTGGGTGTGTTAGGACTTCTGAAGCAGAGGTAAGGACAGTAATGAAAAAAAGTCTTTTCATTGTGCGTGCATGTGTTCTAAATTTTATGAAGAGTACAGGCAATACAATGTAGTGATTAGTAGCACAAGCCTTGAGATCAGACAGTTTGCATTGAACTCCAGTTCTCATCTCCCTGCTGTGTCACATTGAGCAAATTATTTAACATCTGAAAGGCCAAGTTTTTTAATCTGTAAAATGGATACGCTAATAAGCCCTAGTTCATACAGTATTGTATCAGTAGGCATTTGGTTTTGCTTTATAGTTTCATTAACTATTTTCTGGAATAAGAATCCCTGAATATAGAGTCATTATTTAAATATATCAAATATAACAGGGCAGATGTTTTGAGTTCCTAACAGTGAAAGTGTTTCTAATGCCATCATTATCTCAAGCCTCACAAAATTGTTCCTCCTCAGCAATCTGATGACTTCCCCTCAAATTTTACAGAGAATACAGAAGACATCAGAAAGAAATTTCATCATCTTCCTACCACCGAATTAAAAAAAAAAACCTTTCTGCATTAACACCCATTCCTCATCTTCCATCTTGTCTCAATAAGAGATATGACCACACATATCTCTCCAGAGAAAGACCCTTCACCTTGGCTCTAGATCAAATTCCCTCTCACCTTACTAAGGTCTACACAATGTCAATAATTCCAGTACTCTCCTGTATAATTAATCTCTTCCCCTCTATGTATCATTTCCAGTGGAATACAAACATGCTCTAGTATCATGTTAAAATTAAACAAAAGTCTTGATGCTACATCTCACTACCTATTTATGAAAGAACCAACTATTTATAAGTAAACCTCTTAAAAATGTCCCCTTTCTGTTTTCTCACTTTCATCTAACTTGCCAATTTGAGCCACTGCAATATTGGCTCCTTACCCAACAATGTACTGAAGGTGCTTTTGTCGGGGTCATTAGTGAGTTTCATGTTGCCAAATTCAATTGGAACTCTATTCATTCTACTCCAACATTCAGACTCATTTCATATGTTTGACTCCTCTCTCTTTCAAACTGTATCACATCTTGACTTCAGAGACATTGTGTTCTCTTACCTCAGCCTCCTTTCTCTTTCTCTAATACCTGACCTCTAAATATCAGAGTGTCTCAGAGCTTGCCCTCTACTCTTTTCTATCTATACAACCTCCAAGACCAGTTCACCCATTCTCAGTCCTTCAATTACCACATTTAGGCTAACCTATTCCAAATTCATATTAAACTTCAACCTCTTCCTTGAGCTCCAGACTTATATCCAAGAGCATATGTGAAATCCCCACCTGGATATCTCAAAGATTTTTCATTTCTCATCCTCCATCTAAGATGGAACCTTTAATACACTTTTCCATAGCAGTCTGGCCATCCAGACTTCTTCATCACACAAGTAGCACCATTGTCTTCATAGTATCTCAAACCAAGAAAATATAATGACTATCATTAACAACTCCCTTTTTTTCTGGTTTCTATATTCTATGTATCAACAAGCTTTGTTGGTTCTCCATCTTAAGCATTTCTGCAATTCATATCAACAAAAATTCTGTCATTTTTCACCATGTCAATTCAACTTTTTCAAAGGTGTTCTGGTTTTTCCGTTGAGGATGATGGAGTAAATTCTCTTTTTATTGTACTCTCAACTCCATGAAACCAACTAAAAACATCCAAAAGGATGCAAAGAGAAAAATCTTAATTTTCAAATAAATTACAAAATGTGGGGTATGTTTGCCAAAGTGGAAAATCTAGACTAAAACAAGGGAGGACATTAGGAATAGACAGGTATAGGCTTAAGTTATGAACAAGAAGCTTAAAGCCTTAAAGCTAGTGATTCTGTCCTAAATGAGCAACAAGATTTGGAAGGACAAAAGGACTAACAAAGGTAATAGGGACTGTAAACTTGACAGAGACATAGGGAAAGTAAAATAGAATGGATGACCATGCTGATACATTATTTTTCAGGTCTATAACCTGGAGTGTTCATGGATGGATAAAATGGAGTCAAGGCAAGAGCACACATGGTTACTGAACATCACCTGATCTCAGCAGCCGAGCTGTGACATAAAGGACTTGATATGTGTAAAAACTGCTAGAACATTAAAAGCTGAGATCAGAGGTGCCCCAAGACAAAGGAAATTACAAGTTTTCTAAGAGCGTTTTTCAGATGAGAAACCTAAACCTATAGTGTTCTAACTCATATCAACTCTACCTCTACTCAGTTTCCCCAACTATATTCTTTGAATAATTTGATCCATTAAGAGCAGAAGAACCAGAAATTTTAAAGTATGTATATTCACTCCAAAAAAAGCAGAGAGGGAAAATAAAAAGCAGATAGGCAAAGAAAATACATTGCAAGAGCAAATGCCCAACAGATTAGGAGCTCAAATAAGTCTCCATGGCCTCAAATAAATTTAGGCGACATTACCTGTCCACAAAAGAAAAGCTCACAAGAAAGACAAATAAATTGCTAAGACAGCAGAAGATAAAAGGAGCCAGCTGAATTCTGGAATAACATAAGGGAAAAAAGTGAAAAAACCTATATTAAAAACAACTGAAAATAGGATAAAGATGACTTAAAATCAGGTACTCAGGTACATGTTGAGAGGATAGATGAAATTATAAATAAAGAGTAATGGAAAATAATAAATATGCAGAAATTATTATGAAGAAAATGGTAGACTGAAGGTTGAAGATCTAACACTTATATACTTAGTGCCTGTGAGGCAGAATGTTACTTATTTATCTATTTATTTACAGAGCATGAGCAGGAAGGGAGGGGCAGAGGGAGAGGGAGAGGGAGAGAGAGACTCCCAAGTGGTCTCCATGCTCAGCAGGGCAGAGACCCAGGCGAGGCTTGATCCATGAACCTGCCTGAGATCATAACCTGAGCTGAAATCAAGAGTCAGACATTAACTGACTGAGCCACTGAGGTGCCCCTAGTGCAACAAAATTTATAAAGAATGGAACTGAAAACCATGCAAAGACCAAATGAACATTTTAAAATTTCAAATTATAGAAAGGTTTTAATCTGCATATCTAAAGAACATTCTACTTCCCAGATGTCTTAGGAAAAATTTGTTTAAAGAACAAGCCACTAAGATATAACATGGTTTGAACTTAGCTAAGGAAAGAAATTACCTGAAGAAAGAAGTATATGGTCATCCAAGCAGAAAAGGGAGTGATGTATACAGGGAAAAGTCAGGTTGCTTTAGTCTTCTCTGTAACTACTCCTCGTGCTAGGAGTTAAGGAAGACATATCTACAAGAGTATAAGAAAACAGTGTCACCCAATCATCTAAAATGGCCAAATTATCCTTCAAGCATAACAGCAACTGACATACATTACCAAACATACAAGAACTTGGCATACAAAAAATTCTCAGGAGAATATAGAAACACCTAAAAAAAAATCCAAACAAATACTGAATCAAAATACTGGAATAAGGAATGCATGAAAACAAGACAGATATCAGATTTCTCACTGACAGTGCCAAATCCAATAAGATAAAGAAGTAATAGCTCAAAAGTCCTGAGAACCATGAACTCTGAACCTCTGCACAAATAAACTAACATGTTTGCGAGGGCAAAATCTCAACAATTTAAGACAACCAAAGAATTCAGTTTTCTACCCACAGACTTCTTCTGAAAGAGTTTCCTTATTATGTATTTCAGCAAAAAAGAAAAAAGAAGAATTCATAAGGAAAAAGTGGGATCTAAATAATAATGTTGAACAAATAAAGCAGTAAAACATATTGCTAATTCTCTTATTTGTTTTAAGGGAAGGGAAATGACAGCAATGAATTCTAGGCAATGTTAGTAAAATACAAGTAGAAATATGTGTACCAGTAGGCTTTTACTAGGCTTTTACTAAGATTGTGTTACAAACAGCCTCAAACTTCTCAGCACTTCACCAAAATAGTTTTCCCCCCCTACTCAGTTTCATGTGGTCCACAGATTGCTCTAAATTTGGACTTCCATTGAAAGATCTCCAAGACATAATGTTAAATGGCCAAAAAGCAAAATATGTATATTATGCTGAACAAGTATGTATAACAGTGCTGTACTCAAAATACAGTCTGTTGACTAGCCTTGTTAGTTCATCATGAGGTTAAGTACAAAAAAGTGACTGGGAGTTGGGAAGGGGCAGTTTAACAATCTGTCAGGGTTTCAAGTCTGAAATGGAAAATCCATGTTAAGCAACCCTGCACAGAATCCCTTTTACAAAGTCTAGTCAATTAAAAGAAGCTAATCCTGTTTGAGAGAGGAGGGCGCAGACGCTGTGCATTCTCTAACTGAGGAGGTTGCAACTTGGTCTTGGTTCAAAAATTTGACTTTCCTGGGTGAAATCTGAAATGGCTACTGCATATAGAAAGCAAAGAGAGACCGAAGAAAGAGTCAGACCACTACAATCTATAGGTGGCAGTTTTAATAAGCAAGGGAATGAGGACGCTTGGGTGGTTCAGTGGGTGGTTCAGTAGGTTGAGCATCCAACTTTTGACTTTGGCTCAGGTCATGATCTCAGGATCATGAAATGTAGTTTGGAGTTGGGCTCCGTGGTTAGTGGGGAGTATGCTTGAGAATCCCTCTTCCTCCCTCTGTCCCTCTCCCTGCTTGAACACTCTCTCTTTCTTTTTCTCTCTCAAATAAATAAGCAAATCTTAATAATAATAATAAAAAAAGCAAGGGAACTTACATACAGGGCTTGTCTTAGGTGGACGCAAGAGGAGGACCTTTCCATATCCCCTGCCAGAAATCTTAAAGGTTTATATGGAAGACTTCACTGAGTTCTGTCATATATATCATCCAGATAGTCTCAATAACACATTGCTCTCTCAAGGCTACCTCCTTGAAACAGGTCCTATTGTGGGGACGGTGGGCAGAATGTACCTTCCAAAGACAGGGGGAGGGGATGAGGAGACTTTGATTGCTGGATCTACCTTGTAGGTCAGTCAGTAGTCATGTCCTCTCAATGACCTCCTCCTCCAACTCTGAAGGGGACTGCTCCTGCTCCAGAATGATTATTTGGTTTGCAGTCTAGGAACCCTGGTCTTGGGCACTTCCATGATACTCCCCTGGCTAAGGCTGAGAACACCCCCTTTTTGCAGCTTTAGCTTTGTCCAAGGAACACATAACACCAGGAGGCCCAGTGTCATGGCCCACAGAAACAGAAGACCATGCCCCTTAGAGCCTTTTCTTTTTAACTGAGTAAACTCTGGAATTTATTACAATATAATGGAGGAGCAATGCCTCAAATTTTACTAATGTCAGAGATATAGCCAACCTTGGCACATGGATGTTAAATCAAGATTTAATTTCGTTTAGACAAATACAAAATGTGCTATATCTTACACTGCCAGTGTCGTGGAAAGACTGGCTGACTTTCTTCTTGTTAGGCATGACACTTAGCAAATTAAGTGTCTTAAGCCCTATGAGATAATCAATATCATTAATCCCATTTTATAGATGAATAAACTGATGGTTGGAGAGATCTGTCCAAAAATTTGCACCTAGATTTTGGCAGATGTAGTACAATACAATTCAACAATTATCCTATCAATTTTGGGGAATTGGTGAGGTATAATAGGGAAAAAATGGGCTTTGAGATCAGAAAATGGCTTCCAGAGATTAAATTCTGCTTCTGCTAGTACAACTACTACTACCACCTAAAATATCAATTTCTACTCTCCTTTCCATTCCTCCCCTCTTTGCTGGTGTATAAACCTAGAAAGAGAAGAGCAATAAAAACTCACATATATTTGGAGGTCGCAGTCAAAATTCACATGTATTTTTGTCATAACAAATACTATGAATGGGATTTGGAAATGGAGGAAAATGTCTTAAATATCATCTTCAGATTGCTCACTTACGAAAATCAAGGTTTACCGTACCTTTTATGAGTGGGCAATTCTCAGTAAGTCTTGGATGCAGTAACCTTCCAGTAAGAACACCTGTCAAAGTTTCTGGCTTATTGGAAGCATGTATTGGAAGCTTATTGAAGTGGCTTCAGGTAATTTGCTCATGCTTGAGAACCATAAAGACCAATGGAAGAAACTTGGGCTCTGGAGTTGAACAGAACAGAGCTGCGATCCTCGTCTTTCCCCTTACTAGCTACATAACTGTGCAAAAATTCTTCACCACCAGGGGCTTCATTTGCTTCATTGTATCTTCACAGAATGAAGTGAGAATAAAGTCAGATAAAACATGTAAAGCACCCAGAGAATACTCAATATAGTATATAAACTCGGTAGCTCAATAAGTGGTTATTATTTTTATTTTTGTTTGCTTTTCTCATCTGTTAAATCTAGAGGCTTCATTAACTCAAAGAGAGAGCTAAGATATATTTTTTCCCCAATTTATTTACTTGAGAGAGAGCAAGAGAGAGCGGGGGTGGGGCAGAGGGAAAAAGAGAATCTCAAGCAGACTCTCTGCTAAACATGAAGCCTGATGCAGGGCTCAATCCCACGACCCTGAGATCATGACCTGGGATGGAATCAAGAGTCATTGCTTAACTAAGTGAACCGCCCAGGTTCCCCAGGGAGAGGTGAGATATATTTTTAAAGATCTATAGGTGCTGCAGAGAAAGATTTCTTGATTAATATGGCAGTTTTCTTATTTATTCCTATAAAGCAACCTTGTGTGGTTTGTTTTTTTCTAAAGATCTTATTTATTTTGAGAGTGAGGGGGAGAGGCAGACCCCACACTAAGCAGGGTACCCGATGCGGGGCTCTATCCCAGGACCCTGAGATCATCACCTGAACTGAAGGTGGATGCTTAACTGACTAAGCCACCCAGGCACCCCCTGCCCCCATTTTGTGTGCTTTAGTTCAATAACTATTTCCTGGACATTGACAGGTCCTATGCTAGGCTGTAGGAATTTAAAATGGCTACAAGTCAACCTTACTTTCAAAGAGAGGACTCCTGAGTAGAAAGGAACTTGGTCTGATCATAAATTCCTTAAATACACACAGGGTCTTCCTCACCTTTTAACTCCTATGGCACCTAAGCACACTGTCTGCACTGAGCTTGGGAATGTTCTGAATTTAACTGAATTTCTGCCAGAGTCCCATTTCCCCATAGGTTAAATCCAAATTTCTCCCACAATATCCCATAGTCCTTTATCTGTGGCATGCAAAGATGCCTGGAATACTTCCAGAGATTTTTTTTTTATTATTTTCCTCAATTAAGCTATTGTCAATTTTATAGATTTAAATGTGCCATCTATGTCTCTACAGAACCCATCATCCATTAAATCCTTTTATACTCCCGAGAATTCATCTTTGTATAGAAAAAAATAATAAAAATAAAAAAGGAAAGGTTAAAAGCATGAGAAGGTGAAGGAAGAAGAGAATTGCAATAATGAGATACGGAAAACATATTCTTGGAAGAATTATCAATGAGGACATAATTATTATGCATTAACAGCTGATAGCTAGCATTAGTGCAAGGAAGCTGTCTGTATTCTCTAAGTACTTCAGACAATGTAGTATTCATTTATAAATTCTTGACAGCTCTTTAGATAAAGTGTGTATGATAATTTTCCAGCAATCCATTATCTGCTTGAATGTGCTTTAATTTTAGAGTTAGAATATATTTGAAACAATTTCCCCAAGTCCTAAACATACTTCCTTTCAAATAAATGACCTACATTTAAAGGATCATTAAAAGAATTAAAATGAGTCAAAAAGTTCCTGTTTTCCTTCTTTGGTTCTCCGCTGTTCTATCTATAGGTCTCTGAACAGTGCTTCTGGCTTGATCAATTGAATCTGTGTAATTGTTTTGAAAAACACATTCAGCCCTCAGGAAGGATCGTCTGCCATCATCCTGCCCAAGCTGAGGCTGTGTGAATGTGCTGAGAAATTCTGATGAGGAAATGGTACAACCCTGGACTAATAATTAATGAAAGGTACCAAATGAAAGCACCCCAGCAGACAATACAAAGAGACAGCTTATCATATACACTCAAAGTTGAACTCTCAAGGTTTTTCAAAGAATCTATAAACAACTGAAATTGGTTTTCTGTTTTTATGAGATGACCCCAGGCAGCCTGCTCAAGGGCTGGGTGTTCAGAGTAGCCTCTTCACTAGCTGCCAGGGAATCTGTTTTATTCCCATCCTGAGGGATCCTACAAAATGCTAAAACAAACCTCACTGGTCCTAGACTACTTGTAGGGTTTTTTCCTCTATTCATTTTCTTATAAATCCCATGTGGGTTTTTGTTTTTGTTTTTGAAGATAATATACTGGTTATCTCCTCTACCTATGAAACTACTGTTCTATTTGCAGCTAACTAAAATAGCTGAATTGTTCTTCGAAACTCCCAATACAAGTAAGCAGTGCCATTACAAGGGTACCAGCTTTCTCAAGAGCCATAAAATAGTAATGAAGTATCAAGGACTGACAAAAAAGATTAGGCTACAAAAAACTATGAAGCAAGTTAATTAAGACTCATCATCTCACTTTCTAGTTTTACTTGGTTGAATGTAAACTCCAGGGCGCTTGGGTGGCTCAGGGGGTTAAGCCTTTGCCTTCAGCTCAGGTCACGATCTCAGGGTCCTGGGATTGAGCCCCGCACTGGGCTCTCTGCTCAGCAGGGAGCCTGCTTCCCCTCTCTGTCTCTGCCTGCCTCTCTGCCTACTTGTGACCTCTCTCTCCATCAAATAAATAAATAAAATCTTAAAAAAAAAAAAAAGAAAGTAAACTCCACTAAAAGACAAAATGAAAAATAGTAGCAAGTTGGTAGGATAGGGTCATCTTAAGTGCAATATGCCCCTGGGAACCTTCTTCTTTTTTTTTTTTTTTTTAGGGGAAAATTGCTTCATTTATCACACACACAACAAAACCAAAAGCATTCAATGAACAAAGCAACCTTACACAATATTTTAAAAAATAAAAATAAAAACATGCCATGCAATTCCAATTATATCACAACAAAGTATGTACTTCTTTAAAATATAAAGTCCTGCATATCTGTAAGAAAAGAATAGCAACCCAATAGAAAATGGATAAATTATGAGCAAATAATTCACAAGAAAGGGAATACAAATGGCTATTAAGTATATGAGGAGATAATAAATCCCTCTTGTAATAAGAAAAATGCGTATTATAATGAAAATGAGGTATCATTTTTCACCTATAATACTGGAAAATAGGAGAAAAATTTGATAGCTTCTAGTTGTTGAAAAGTGTGGAAATAGCCATTTTATATGTTGCCGGTGAGGCTGAAACCTGGCACAGTCTCTAAGTTGACCAGCTTGACAATATCCACCAAAATTATAATGTACATGGTTTTTTTTTTTAATTTTTTTATTTTTTCAGCATAACAGTATTCATTATTTTTGCACCACACCCAGTGCTCCATGCAATCCGTGCCCTCTACAATACCCACCACCTGGTGCCCCCAACCTCCCACCCCCCACCCCTTCAAAATTCTCAGATCGTTTTTCAGAGTCCATAGTCTCTCATGGTTCACCTCCCCTTCCAATTTCCCTCAACTCCCTTTTCCTCTCCATCTCCCCTTGTCCTCCATGCTATTTGTTATGCTCCACAAATAAGTGAAACCATATGATAATTGACTCTCTCTGCTTGACTTATTTCACTCAGCATAATCTCTTCCAGTCCCGTCCATGTTGCTACAAAACTTGGGTATTCATCCTTTCTTTTTCTTTTTTTTTTTTTTTTTTTTTTTTTTTTTTACAGCTTTATAAGCCCCTGGGAACCTTCTAATGTTCAACTAAGCATCTAAACTTAGAGGACTATTGGGGGCACCTGGGTGGCTCAGTGGGTTAAAGCCTCTGCCTCCAGCTCAGGTCATGATCTCAGGGTCCTGGGATTGAGCCCCCACCAGGCTTTCTGCTCAGTGGGAAGCCTGCTTCCTCCTCTCTCTCTGTCTGCCTCTCTGCATACTTATGATCTCTGTCTGATAAATAAATAAAATATTTAAAAAAAAAAAACCTTACAGGACTATTATAGGCCTTGTTGGCCTTAGTCACCTCTGGAAGAGAGAGGATAGAACCACAGCTTGCCAGCAAGAAGAGCAGCACCAGACTTCTTTGGAGGTAGTCTTTACAGCAGTCCACACAACCAACCAGGCGCTGTCCATTTTTCTCCCTCACCTCATCCCTGTGAAAGAAAAATGACACTGGTCACTTGTTAAAAATAATAGCATAGAAGACTTTATTCAAGACTCTTGCTTAAGGAATAGAAAATGAACTCAATGCTCCTGAAATAAAAGATGGGAAGATTAAAAACAATTTTTTAAAAAAATTTGAGTGTAGTTGACACACAAGGTTACATGAGTTTCAGGTGTACAACATAGTGATTGGACAAGTTTATACATTATGTTATGCCACAACTGTACCACCTACTGGTGCTACACTATGCTATTATAATATCATTGACTATATCGCTTACCATGTGCATTTCATTTCTGTGACTTATTCATTCTATAACTGGAAGCCTGTAACTCGCATTCTCCTTTACCCATTTTGTTCATCCAGATCCCCTCCCCTCTGGCAGCCATCATGTATTTCTAGGTCTGATGCTGGTTTTGTTTATTTATTCATTTGTTTTCATAGATTCTACATATGAATGAAATCATATGGTATTTGTCTTTCTCTGTCTGACTTGTTTCACTTAGAGTAATGCTGTCTAGGCCCATCCATGTGGTCACAAACGGCAGGACCTCATCTTTTTTTAAGGCTGTGTAATATTTCATTGCATATATATTCCACATCTTCTTTATCCATATGTCTGCTGATGGACACTTAGGTTGCTTCTGCATCTTGGCTACTGTAAATGATGCTGCAGTAAACACAGGGGTGCATATATCTTTTTGAATTAGTATTTTCATTTTCTTTGGGAAAATACCTAATAGTAGAATTATTGGATCATTTGATATTTCTATTTTTAATTTTTTGAGGAAGCACCATACTGATTTTCATAGTACCTATCCCAGTTTACATTCCCAGCAACAGTGTACAAGAGTTCCCTTTTCAAAGGTGAGAATATCTTTAACCATCTGGGTGATCTTTTTTTTTTTTTTTTTAAAGATTTTATTTATTTATTTGACAGAGAGATCACAAGCAGGCAGAGAGGCAGGCAGAGAGAGAGGAGGAAGCAGGCTCCCTGCTGAGCAGAGAGCCCGATGCGGGGCTCGATTCCAGGACTCTGAGATCATGACCTGAGCCGAAGGCAGCGGCTTAACCCACTGAGCCACCCAGGCGCCCCAATCTGGGTGATCTTAAGCAGGGACGTTAGTCTATGATTAGGCCACATTATTTGTTCTCTGTTTGCTAACTGTCACTTATAGCCCCCAGAAGTTAGACTCCTACCCTTGCAATGGTCAGGGGTCCTATCTTTCTTAGTGATTACATTTCAAAGGAAAGCTCCCAGGTCCTGGAGAAAGATGGTCCTAGGTTATAGAAGATTTACGTCTCAGAGGTAGAGGAAGAATTTACAATTCTAAGTTCTCTAAAAAGAGGGAAGTCAGGGGCTTATAGTCAGAAAGAAACATGAACAAAGTTTAGTCAGCTGAGAGGAGTGTTAAGGCCATCTTCGTCACCCTGGGTGACAGTTCAAGTACACGAGAATGAACTACACTGGCTTAAAAGTTGCTGCCCCACGGGATCCTGGATTTCTACAAACAGTCCCATAGGTCCCCACGAGGAACACATCCAACTATAAGAGTCATCATATTCAGGGAGGCCCATAGTCGTGGCTCCCTATCAGATCTCTAATTTTTCCAGTCCAGATATAATTTACCAATGATTCCTAAAAACACAACTGACATTTTATCTTTATTGGGAGGAAAAAATCAGAAACTTAACTGGGAGTTAAAATCTTATGTAGAAGAATGGGCTTTTGTTATCCTTCACTATTAGTAGGTATCATAAAAATGCTGTATTTTACTTATTTTCTTTTTCTCCAAACACACTCTTTCTGATCTTCTAATAACATGAACATGCATAAGAACATACACAATTATGCAAACATTTCTACACATCCAATCTGTCATCCTGTTCTCTACCATTCAAAATTGGCTAAAATCCCTTCTTAGTGAAAGCTCTCTTTCGTAATTCTATAAGTTAAATTACTGTGTGACACATGCTGCTGGTTATGAATTTATCTTTAGCTCTCTCAGTGTTCTAATTTCTATTTCATAGTTTTTAAATTTCTAATTCATTTATTCTACCTTGGAAAGCAATCCTGCATAGGCACAAATATTTGTGTATTGATTAGAGACTTCATCCATTCAATCTGTGTTCATCCAGCTTATTCCCACAGTGGCTGAACTGTCTCTTTCATGCATTATGTAATAAATGTCCCTTGTGTTGTGGGGGTTAGTGGTTGGAGTACCATGGATCTAATTTCTTTCCAACACAATCTGACAAAAATCATCATAAGAGACATATACTGGGATAATAAAATAGAAAATGAAAAATGAAAACCAAGGAAAAATAGATCCAAATGTGTTAGATGTAAGGTTTAATGTAATTGCTATAACTATACCTCAGATTTAATTGCGTCTCCTAGGAGTTAGCAAAAAAAAGTAAATGTAGTGTCACAATGTACATTAAAATAAGCTGAAAAAAATTTTTTTTACTGAGAAAATAAAGATTGGTTTCTTTAATTTTTTTCTCTTAATAAATCCTAAAATAAATTTTTTACCAGGAATTTTATATAGGGAATGCCATTGCAAAAACTGTTAATATACTTTTTATATATTATATATAAAATACCTGCCTGAGAAGTAAAGATACCATTGTTGTTTCTTAAAACAGTCTTGAATAAAAACTTGAGCAATATGTGAATGAACAAGTTATTAAAAGTACTTCTATAGGGGCACCTGGGTGGCTCAGTTGTTAAGCTTCTGCCTTCGGTTCAGGTCATGATCCCGGGGTTCTGAGATTGAGCCCTGCATCAGGCTCAGCGGGAAGTCTGCTTCTTCCTCTCCCACTCCTCCTGCTTCTCTTCCCTCTCTGACTGTCTCTCTCTCTCTCTCTGTCAAATAAATAAATAAAACCTTTAAAAAAATAAAAAAATAAAAGTACTTCTATAAAGAGCAAAGGCATATGGTTCTCATATATAGTTGGCTCATGTCTAAACTAAGCATTGAATATGACCAAAAGTAACCAAGAGGTGACTAATGGTATCTCCCTTTCAAGAGCCTTTCCCAAATGGAATCCACGTCAGCCAGATGAAGAGCAGGTGACATACTGTACATACAATATGTTTTAGTAATGTGATGGGTATAGTGAAGTTGCTAATTGCTGCTTGAGTGAAAATCAATCAATTGTATACTCGAGATCAAGAGAGCAGACTGTAGAGTTCACATGGTTTTGCTCTTTTAAAAAAATCAGAGGGATAGGGTAACTTGGTAATGGGCATTGAGGAGGGCACATGATGTGATGAGCATTGGGCGTTATACTCAATTGATGAATCATTGAACACTACATATGAGACTAATGATGTACTATATGTTGGCTAATGGAATTTAAATAAAACAAACAAACAAACAAATAAACAAATGTAGTTGCTATTCTCCCCCAGAAGAACACCTGTTTGGAGGTACAACCCAGGAGTAAGTGCATGCATGACCAAGATGTTCCTTTAGGAAAAGCTTTGGCCTCCTTCAGCATTTGATCTACCAAGTGTTCAGATGAGTTCCTAGAGACCAGCCTCACAGATTAGGGGACATGCTCGAACCAACAAATGTTTTAATGTAGGGTATCACCAGTCAAAACCCTATAGATTGGGGCAAGTGTCAACTCTTCCCCACTGATACATGTTTTTGATCTCCATGATTTCTAGAGAATTAATTAGCTACAAATATACTTAATTCTCTGATCAGAAAACTAGTTTCCTTGTAAAGTAGAGCTACTCATCACTGGCTTTTCATATTTTGAAGAAAATGTGTAAAAGGAAATGTGCGTTTAATTCATATTGTGGGATTCTTTGTGGCAGTAGGTGGATGGCAAGGCTACTTATCTTTTGAGTTTACTCCTGGCTCATGATGGTAAACAATAATGACAGTACATGGCAGTGAATGTTCTCTCTTTTGGATTGAGGGCATAGATCCAGTTCATTGAAAAGGAGTATCAAACAATTAAAGTTATAATATAAAATTAATGGGTGAAAATAGTGCTGAGGGTCATTCATCCTTGCCCTAGTTCTTACGGTATTATAAAAATATATATTTTACAACATGCAACAATAGTCAAGGATATATATTAAGGCCACAAATCTTATCCTTTTTATAGTTAATACTACCAGCAGAGCTGAACTGAGCAAAAAACAATTAACTTCCTCCTTATATAAGCTACTCATTTGGAATACAAAGAAATCATTTTGTATTAAAACACAGATCACAATCACTCAGAAGAAAAGCTGATTTTGTCTGGTAAACTGTGGGAAAATAAATCAAGGAATAATGTGAGGGAAAAAAAGATCTAGATTAGTCACCACTGATCTCCCTCTACAGTGAATTTAATTTACTCGGCAGTATAATTCTTAGTAACCCTTTGAAAAGATCTACTTTTGTCAAAAGCAGTTTTACATTTTATTAACTTAGTTACTTAACTTAAAGAGAATAATAAAAATTATCTTGTAGGTAAAACTGAGGAAAAACACATACAGGATTTAAGTGGCTTGCCCATATAAAAGAGGGGGCATTCTTCCTTTCAATTTTGTGGAGTTTCCATCTGTCCGTGAAGTTGTCGTTTGTTTGATACATTGATCTTCTGACTTCTAAGTTTTGGAAAGCCCCCTATGATTAACTAGTCATTCTGCATTAAATCAGCCTGCTGCAAGAGTAGGACTTATAATGATGAAGTTTATAATCTAGTAAAATAAAAGAACAAATCCCCAACACAAAATTATTAGGAGGATGAGTGTTACATATATGGAAATTCCAGGCACTCTGGGAATAGGAAGTGCTCCTTAACAAAGTTGACATGTAGGGTGAGCTGAGATGTGAAGGATAAGCAGAAGTTACCCAATTGTTTCATTCTGTAGTCTACATTTATGTGAAGGGACCTAATCTAAGAAAACTAAGTATTTCCAGTTGTCAATTTATGTTTCTAAGTGTCCCAACCTACACAGATGCCTTAACATAAACAATAAAGATTTAGGGTCAGTGGTTTTTTGTTCAGGGTGTAGTTCTCCTGAGGGTTCTGAGCACTACTTGTTTTCTATTTAGTCTTAACCTTAGCTCTTTGTCTACAAAAAAGCTTCAGGTGTTACTTGTGATTACTGAGGACTTTTTGTATCATCTCTTCCCTACAACCTATTCTTCAACAAGAAAGGTCAGCACAGAAATTCACACCTTCACTTTCAAAGAGCAGTTCTTAACCCAGGACATAATTCAGGGAATGCATAACTTGGGTGGGGAAAAATTATTTCTATACTTTAATCTTTATTTTACTTTCCTAACTTCTAACTAAAATGCAGCATTTCCTTCATTATGAATATAAGCAACAAATCACAGAAGTATCCGCAGTATTTGTGACTTTATACAGACCAACAGAAACAAAAATATTTTTATATTACATATACAGGATACTTTGTATAATATTTTATACTTGTTATAGATACTTCAAGTACTGATTTTTATCACCACCACTTAGAAATTACAAGGGCTATTAGTCTTGCCACTAGATCATTTCTTATTATGATCTTTCCACCTACAGCTACTCATAATGCACACCTGGACAACTACATGGCATCTATGTTGGTTCTATCACCAAGTGGTGGCAAGTTCTTCTAATGGTGACAGAGCACCCATGCTGATATCTTCAACTGTTCATTCATCAATACATACATGGAAATAAGTCACCTTCACTGTTTAAGTTCTATAAGACTGGAAGGTTCAAACGAGATTTCTTAACTTTCTGTAAAGATACTCCTGTTTTTTATGTGGCATAGGAAGGTGTAAATAGCACCCACTCTAGGATATATCTTTTTAAAATAAATTTTAACCTGCTTAGTTTTTAAATATACTGCCTTGCTATTCAAAGTGTTAATGAAAATTCATAATTAATATTTTGATAACTGTACTACAATGGGTTTCCTTTGTAATCTTAGGTACATTAGTTTATAGGTCATATCAAACTAGCTAGGGAACTAAAAAAAAAAGGTTAAGAATCCCTGCTTTAGGGGCGCCTGGGTGGCTTAGGCATTAAGCAGCTGTCTTCAGCTCAGGTCATGAGCCCAGAGTCCTGGGATTGGGCCCTGCATCGGGCTCCCTGCTCAGCAGGAAGTCTGCTTCTCCCTCCCCCACTCCCCCTGCTTGTGTTCCGTCTCTTGCTGTGTCTTTCTCTGTTAAATAAATAAATAAATAAATAACCTTTATTAAAAAAAAGAATCCCTGCTTTAGAGTAATGCTCACCTAGTTACACCGTAATTACAGTGCTGAAAGGAGTCTTCGCAGCTTCTAGAAGGAGAGCAATAGACTTATACTGGTAAACTTGTAAGCTCCTGTAAAGAGTATTTACCATATCTACCCAAAGTGACCTCTTCTAACTTTTACCCAGATGTATTTCTGACATACAGATATACTATCATCAACTTGGGTTTTTAAAAACACTTCTATTAAAGTATAACACACATGCAAAAATGTGTACAAATCATAAAATATAAATTATCGCAAACTGAACATGCCATAAACTACCATCCAGGTCAGGAAAGGGAACATTCTTGTACTCCAGAATTCCTCTCATGCCTCTTCCCAATGATTCTTTCTCCTCCAAGGTTACCATTCTTTGGACTTCTGATATGGTTAAGTTAGTTTTGCCTGTTAGTGAACTTTATATAAGGGAAAACAGCTGTAAGATTCAGCCATGTTTATGTGTATAGCTACAGTCCACTCATTTTCTTTGCAGCAGTAACATTCTACTGCATGAGTATGCCCCGTTTCATTTATCCATTCTACTGTGGATGTACAATTGTACTGTTTCCGATTTGGGGCCTTTAGAAATAATGCTCCTCTGAACATTATTATTCATGTCTTCTGGCACATGTGGAAACAGCTAATTAAGCAGTATGCAAATGCTGAATTTTAGTAGATGAATCAGTTTTCTCAAGTTGTTGTACCAATTTATGTGACTATCAGCAATGTACAAAAGTTACAGTGGTTCCATATCCTCATCAATCTTTGATGATAGTTTGTACTAATCCATTATTTTTAGCTCTTTTGAGGTGTATCTCTTTGCTGTTTTAAGAATATTTTGTCCATAAGTTCTATGACAGAAATTAATATACCAATTTTCTGAAAAACATGTTTCCATTTCAAACAGCCATCATAGACAAGTTTTTCATTAAATACATGCATGATGACATAAAAATTAATACAATTTCGGGGGAGGAGTCAAGATGGCGGAGAAGTAGCAGGCTGAGACTACTTCAGGTAGCGGGAGATCAGCTAGATAGCTTATCTAAAGATTGCAAACACCTACAAATCCAACGGGAGATCGAAGAGAAGAAGAACAGCAACTCTAGAAACAGAAAATCAACCACTTTCTGAAAGGTAGGACTGGCAGAGAAGTGAATCCAAAGCGACGGGAAGATAAACCGTGGGGGAAGGGGCTGGCTCCCGGCAAGCGGCGGAGCAACGGAGCACACAATCAGGACTTTTAAAAGTCTGTTCCGCTGAGGGACATCGCTCCAGAGGCTTAACCGGGGTGAAGGCCACGCAGGGTCAGCGTGGCCTCAGGTCCCGCAGGGTCACAGAAAGATCGGGGGTGTCGGAGTGTCGCAGAGCTTACAGGTATTAGAACGGGGAAGCCGGCTACAGAAACAGAGCCGAGGAGTAAGCTCTAAGCTCGGGGTTACCTTGAACCGGTCGCAAGCTCGGTCAGCTCAGAGCGTGGCCGGAGGCCAGGGTGATGGGAGTAATTGGGCACTGTTCTCTGGGGGCGCACTGAGGAGTGGGGCCCCGGGCTCTCGGCTCCTCCGGGCCGGAGACTGGGAGGCCGCCATCTTCATTCCTGCCCTCCGGAAATCTACGGAAAGCGCTCAGAGAACAAAAGCTCCCGAAAGCAAACCCCATCGGATTACTCAGACCGGCCTGTGTAAGGGCGGTGCAACTCTGCCTGGGGCAAAGACACTTGAGAATCACTCCAACAGGCCCCTCTGCCAGAAGAACAACAAGAAACCCAGCAAGGACCAAGTTCACCTACCAAGGAGTACAGTTTCAATACCAAGGAGAGCAGCGGAATTCCAGAGGAGGAGAAAGCAAAGCATGGAACTCATGGCTTTCTCCCCATGATTCTTTAGCCTTGCAGTTAATTTAATTTTTTTTTCTTCTTCAATTTTTTTTCTCCTTCTGCTAAATTTCTTTAACTTTTACCCTTTTCTTTTTTAACGTTTTTTAACTAGTTTATCTAATATATATATACATTTTTTTCATTTTATATTATTTCCTTACTGGTTTTCTTTTTTTAATTGTTTTTTTTTTCTCTTTCTGAACCTATTTTTATCCCCTTTCCCCCCCCATCACAATTTGGGATCTCTTCTGATTTGGCTAAAGCATATTTTCCTGGGGTTGTTGCCACCCTTTTACTATTTTACTTGCTCCTTCATATACTCTTATCTGGACAAAATGACAAGGCGGAAAAATTCACCACAAAAAAAAAAGAACAAGAGGCAGTACCAAAGGCTGGGACCTAATCAATACAGACATTGGTAATATATCAGATCTAGAGTTCAGAATGATGATTCTCAAGGTTCTAGCCGGGCTTGAAAAAGGCATGGAAGATATTAGAGAAACCCTCTCAGGAGATATAAAAGCCCTTTCTGGATAAATAAAAGAACTAAAATCTAACCAAGTTGAAATCAAAAAAGCTATTAATGAGGTGCAATCAAAAATGGAGGCTCTCACTGCTAGGATAAATGAGGCAGAAGAAAGAATGAGCGATATAGAAGACCAAATGACAGAGAATAAAGAAGCTGAGCAAAAGAGGGACAAACAGCTACTGGACCACGAGAGGATAATTCGAGAGATAAGTGACACCATAAGACGAAACAACATTAGAATCATTGGGATTCCAGAAGAAGAGGAAACGGAGAGGGGAGCAGAAGGTATATTGGAGAGAATTATTGGAGAGAATTTCCCCAATATGGCAAAGGGAACAAGCATCAAAATCCAGGAGGTTCAGAGAACCCCCCTCAAAATCAATAAAGAATAGGTCCACACCCCGTCACCTAATAGTAAAATTTACAAGTCTTAGTGACAAAGAGAAGATCCTGAAAGCAGCCCGGGAAAAGAAGTCTGTAACATACAATGGTAAAAATATTAGATTGGCAGCAGACTTATCCACAGAGACCTGGCAGGCCAGAAAGAGCTGGCATGATATATTCAGAGTACTAAACGAGAAAAACATGCAGCCAAGAATACTATATCCAGCTAGGTTAACATTGAAAATAGAAGGAGAGATTAAAAGCTTCCAGGACAAACAAAAACTGAAAGAATTTGCAAACACCAAACCAGCTCTACAGGAAATATTGAAAGGGGTCCTCTAAGCAAAGAGTGAGCCTAAAAGTAGTAGATCAGAAAGGAACAGAGACAATATACAGTAACACTCACCTTACAGGCAGGCAATACGATGGCACTAAATTCATATCTCTCAATAGTTACCCTGAATGTTAATGGGCTAAATGCCCCAATCAAAAGACACAGGGTATCAGAATGGATAAAAAAAAAAAAAAACCCATCTATATGTTGCCTACAAGAAACTCATTTTAGACCCAAAGACATCTCCAGATTTAAAGTGAGGGGGTGGAAAACAATTTACCATGCTAATGGACATCAGAAGAAAGCAGGGGTGGCAATCCTTATATCAGATCAATTAGATTTTAAGCCAAAGACTATAATAAG
This sequence comes from Lutra lutra, assembly GCF_902655055.1. Taxonomy (NCBI): domain Eukaryota; kingdom Metazoa; phylum Chordata; class Mammalia; order Carnivora; family Mustelidae; genus Lutra; species Lutra lutra. The sequence continues at coordinate 70,335,634 of NC_062282.1, read as the reverse complement.
AGATGAGGAAGGACACTATATCATACTCAAAAGAACTGTCCAACAAGAAGATCTAACAATTTTAAATATCTATGCCCCTAACGTGGGAGCAGCCAACTATATAAACCAAGTAATAACAAAATCAAAGAAACACATCAACAATAATACAATAATAGTAGGGGACTTTAACACTCCCCCTCACTGAAATGGACAGATCATCCAAGCAAAAGATCAACAAGGAAATCAAGGCCTTAAATGACACATTGGACCAGATGGACATCACAGATATATTCAGAACATTTCATCCCAAAGCAACAGAATACACATTCTTCTCTAGTGCACATGGAACATTCTCCAGAATAGATCACATTCTTGGTCCTAAATCAGGTCTCAACTGTTATCAAAAGATTGGAATCATTCCCTGCATATTTTCAGACCACAATGCTCTGAAGCTAGAACTCAATCACAAGAGGAAATTTGGAAAGAACCCAAATACATGGAGGCTAAACAGCATCCTTCTAAAGAATGAATGGGTCAACCAGGAAATTAAAGAAGAATTGAAAAAATTCATGGAAACAAATGATAATGAAAACACAACGGTTCAAAATCTGTGGGACACAACAAAGGCAGTCCTGAGCAGAAAATATATAGCGGTACAAGCCTTTCTCAAGAAACATTAAAGGTCTCAGGTACACAACCTAACCATACACCTAAAAGAGCTGGAGAAAGAACAAGAAGAAAGCCTAAACCCAGCAGGAGAAGAGAAATCATAAAGATCAGAGCAGAAATCAATGAAATAGAAACCAAAAAAACAATAGAACAAATCAACGAAACTAGGAGCTGGTTCTTTGAAAGAATTAATAAGATTGATAAACCCCTGGCCAGACTTATCAAAAAGAAAAGAGATTGGATTGGATTGGAAGAATAAATATTGTGAAAATGTCTATGCTACCTAAAGCAATCTACACATTTAATGCAATTCCTATCAAAGTACCATCCATTTTTTTCAAAGAAATGGAACAAATAATCCTAAAATTTATATGGAATTTATATGGAACCAGAAAAGACCTCGAATAGCCAAAGGAATATTGAAAAAGAAAGCCAAAGTGGGTGGGATCACAATTCCGGATTTCAAGCTCTATTACAAAGCTGTCATCATCAAGACAGCATGGTACTGGCACAAAAACAGACACATAGATCAATGGAACAGAATAGAGAGCCCAGAAATAGACCCTCAACTCTATGGTGAACTAATCTTTGACAAAGCAGGAAAGAATGTCCAATGGAAAAAAGACAGCCTCTTCAATAAATGGTGTTGGGAAAATTGGACAGCCACATGCAGAAAAATGAAATTGGATCATTTCCTTACACCACACATGAAAATAGATTCAAATGGATGAAGGATCTCACTGTGAGAAAGGAATCCATCAAAATCCTTGAGGAGAACACAGGCAGCAACCTCTTCGACCTCAGCCTCAGCAACATCTCCCTAGGAACATCGCCAAAGGCAAGGGAAGCAAGGGCAAAAATGAACTATTGGGATTTTATCAAGATCAAAAGCTTTTGCACAGCAAAGGAAACAGTTAACAAAACCAAAAGACAACTGACAGAATGGGAGAAGATATTTGCAAATGACATATCAGATAAAGGGCTAGTGTCCAAAAATCTATAAAGAACTTAGCAAACTCAACACCCAAAGAACAAATAATCCAATCAAGAAATGGGCAGAAGACATGAACAGACATTTCTGCAAAGGAGACATCCAGATGGCCAAGAGACACATGAAAAAGTGCTCCACATCACTCCGCATCAGGGAAATACAAATCAAAACCACAATGAGATACCCCCTCATACCAGTCAGAATGGCTAAAATTAACAAGTCAGGAAATGACAGATGCTGGCGAGGATGCGGAGAAAGGGGAACCCTCCTACACTGTTGGTGGGAATGCAAGCTGGTGCAACCACTCTGGAAAACAGCATGGAGGTTCCTCAAAATGTTGAAAATAGAACTACCCTATGACCCAGCAATTGCACTGCTGGGTATTTACCCTAAAGATACAAACATAGTGATCTGAAGGGGCACATGCACCCTAATGTTTATAGCAGCAATGTCCACAATAGCCAAACTATGGAAAGAACCTAGATGTCCATCTACAGACGAATGGATAAAGAAGATGTGGTATATATACACAATGGAATACTATGCAGCCATCAAAAGAAATGAAATCTTGCCATTTGTGACGATGTGGATGGAACTAGAGGGTATCATGCTTAGTGAAATAAGTCAATTGGAGAAAGACAACTATCATATGATCTCCCTGATATGAGGGAGAGGAGATGCAACACGGGGGGTTAAGGGGGTAGGAGAAGAGTAAATGAAACAAGATGGGATTGGGAGGGAGACAAACCATAAGTGACTCTTAATCTCACAAAACAAACTGAGGGTTGATGGGGAGAGGGGGGTTGGGGGGGGTGGAATTATGGACATTGGGGAGGGTATGTGCTATGGTGAGTGCTGTGAAGTGTGTAAACCTGGCGATTCACAGACCTGTACCCCTGGGGATAAAAATATATGTTTATAAAAAATAAAATTAAAAAAAAATTAATACAATTTCTTCTCTTCTGTTTTCTATAAATGAAGAAAAGGAAAGTAAATTAGTGTGTTTCTGTTACTTTCAGTAAGGACTTAATGATAATCCAGACCTGCATGACACCTGATCCCCAGGATCTCACAGTCAGAAGGAGGAAGTAGATGAATACACAGGTGTTGATAAAGCAGAGTGACAAGAATTTATGGAAAAATGTAAAATGTCACTGATCCTGCTTTAGGAGGTCTGGGAACTGAGTCTGAACTTAGACATAAATGGTAAATAACCTCTAAACAGGTGATCAAGAGGGGATTATGGAATTACAGAGAAAGGGAATTGCTAATAAAAGAGGCCACCACCACCACAAATTCCCTGAATATCTGAAGAGAATCTAAGGTCAAAAGTTCTAGAGAACTGGCAATGGGGACACTGTGGGCAGCACAGCACAGCACAGCACAGCACATTCAATGAATGTGTTCATGGACATACCACTTTCCATTGTTTCTGCACGCTCATCATGCTGCTATCCTTGGATCCCCTGGTGCCACAGGCCAGCATGGATAATAAATAGCTCAGAGGGTGACAGACCTGTAGAGACATTGGAGTAGGCAATGAAGTACATGAAGCAGGTACTTTCCTCATGGGCCCAAAACCAATCTGAATGAAAACACCTCAGGGGATTCTAGGGTGATTTTCTGACAATTCCAGGGAAAGCTTTTTCTTCTTCATCTCCACCCAAATGACTCTTATTTTAACATGTATAACTTGAAAATTAGATACAACTTCAGGAAAAGAGGAAAAATGTCTAAACTGAGATATAGTTTCTGTCACCCAGTAGACTGGAAGTTTAAATTAGATGCTAAGTGGTTATAAGCATGGTTATTACTTTTTAAAAGTTTTATTTATTTAAGTAATCTCTACAAACTGTGTGGGGCTCAAACTCACAACCCTGAGATCAAGAGCAGCATGGTCTTCAGACTGAGCCATCCAGACACTGCAAAGAGTTACTTTTATTGCACAGTAAGGGGAATAAGATTTACATCTTCCACAGTTCGAGAGATTTCTCTCTAAACTGCTTGGCAACGCCTTTGTACAGTGGAATAAAAATTCTTTAGGCAGGTGTGGAGGAAGGACAATAGGAAAGAATATAGGAGAACCTAGCAAAAACTACAGTTTGATGACAGTCCACAGAATCAACCTAATAGGAAAGAAAGTGAAATCACAGAGAAGCAAATATGTTTAAAAGAAGCAGGCAGGCCAAGGAGCTCCTGGAGCACACCATGAGACTAACTAGGTTAGGAGTAACAGCACTGAAGAAAGGAGGCAGAAGAGAGAGAGGTAAGGTCAGAGAGCAGAATGTTTCTATAGTGGGAGCTAAAAGCTTCAACTTGGAGTAGACCTCTATTTTTCAATCCAAGCTCTACCATTAGTCACCCTCTAATATGGAGTAATTCCCTTAAACATTTGGAGCCTTGGTTTCCCACTCAATAAAATGGGGTCACTGTAGTGTCTACCTCAGAGAGTTGAATTCAGAATTAAATGAAAAAATAAATCTGAAGGTAATAGCTCAGGGCCCTGGCAGAAAATATATGTTTAATCAGTGGTAGTTACTGTAATTGGTAAAGTAATAACTCTTATAGGATTCAGAGTGTACAATACCCACAGTGTGGACAAGGGAGTGTATGGCTGATGTGGAAGAGCAGTTTAAAACTTTGGCACTGAGGGGGCCAAGAATATCATGTTGGATGGCAATCCCTGTAAACTGTGATGTCACACAGCACAGTGGCATGATCTGGGGTAGAGAGGAATTCTGTGAGCTGGCTATCAAAATGTACATCAGTCAACAGAAGTGACCAGACAGTCAGCAATAATCACATGGAGGAAAAGTATGAGCATCAAGGAGCAGGAATTTGGGAGGGGAAGAGTAGAGGAAGGGCAGTTCAGAAGGGACACTGGGGAACCAAGAGATAGGAGCTTCACTGTTCAGGGCTTCTGTGGCACCTATAGCACTGGGGGTGCCTGTGAGAAAAAGCAGCATTTGCCTGACAAAGATGCAAGAGTAAGGGTCTTCAGGAAGAACCAGGTTCGGGTGATGCAATAATGAAATGAATTATTCCAAAGAGCAGGGAAAGAGTAGTAGAATTTGTTTACTGTGGGGAAAAAATAAAAGGCAGAGGGCACCTGCAAAATTGGGGGGATGGAAGATAGGATGTTGGGAGTGAATGAGGGAGCTCTGAGCAGTGACATCCATCAAAAGCTCTCTGTAAGACGCTCCAGGCCACCTGTAACCCAATTAAAGACCTTTTTAAGAGACTCAGAATTCTCTGTGCTGTCAGGATTGAAAAGGCAAAAATGCATAGAGCACAAACATACACAGATTAAAGAGAAATTGGGAGGAAATTCAAATGCTAATTACAAAATCAGTACATTTGATAGTACTTGTCCCTCACTCCCACTCTTCAACATCCCAATGAAACACTTTTCTAATGAAATAACTACAGTGTTCTATCTCAAAAGTACCAGGAGCGACCTAGGCATATCCTATTCAATACCAGCACTGGCTGCTTTGCTTGGCAAAGCTGTGAGACAATGACTGGTTTTAGCAAACCACTTTAGCTACTTCACTTCCTGAAGTTTAAAAAGTTTGGTGTTTAGACGGTCTTTGAGCATGCCTCACATCCATTGAGAGGTCTTTGTGTTGTCCAGGACACAGTCTCATCTCAGTGCTCTAGATACCTTTTAGGGAAACTGGAGAAATTTGCCTGTCTGAAAAACACGACTGCCAAAGTCAACTTTGACTATGGCTTTGCTTCAAATTCCAAGAGCTTTTCAAACAGTAGGGTTGATGCTGCCAAGGCTAAGTACTGCATATGAAATAAAAGAAACATCCATAATGAGGGATACAAATGAAGATAAAATCATTGTTTCGGGAAAAACAAAGCAGTTAGGAGGGATGTTATGATAGGATCTGTTCCTTATTTATATTCATTATTTTGCTACCTCCAGGTAAACTGACAGCACGGAGGTAAGAGAGATCGTTCAGCCTGTGGAGCAGAGACAAATTTGGTTAAAAAGAAACAGGGCAGACATCTGTCTGCCAGGACAAGCAACTTCAGTCCAGGGGAAACTCTCTTCAGCTCAGACATTTGGAATAAATCAGTGGCTGCTGGCTGGAAATAACTTTTTGGGGAGGATTTCCTGAGACACTAATATTATGCTCGGAAATTCAATGCCATGGAACAAAGAGAGCACTGTTGCGGAGTTCTGCCATGAATCCAGTGCACCTGGCCACTATACTGGGATGCCAAGGCCCTTGAGACTATTTGAAGTTGCAAGGGTCTCTCTCAGTGAGCATTAGGAGCTACTGCATCTGTACTTGGTTTAGAAGAGAGAGTGTGGGAAGGACAGGGAACTGAGAGTCAGCAGAGCTGCCCTTGAAGTTCTCTCCCATCACCCACAATGTGTGGGATCTTGGACGAGCTCCTTACCCTCTTTGAGAATGAATTTTAGTTTCTTTTTTTTTCTTAAGATGTTATTTATTTATTTGACACACAGAGAGAGACAGAGAGAGAGGGAATACAAACAGGAGAAGTGGGAGAGGGAAAAGCAAGCTTCCAGCTGAGCAGGCTTGATCCCAGGACCCTCAAATCATGATCTGAGCTGAAGGCAGACGCCCAATGATTGAGCCACCCAGGTGCTCCTGAATTTTAGTTTCTTCTGTATAAACTGGGTCTAGTTCTTAGCAGGAATTACACGAGATACTATATGTAAGGCAACTGGAAAAACTTGCAGTTTTTAGAAAATACTAAATAGTATTTATCATATGAATAAAGCCCCAGATCTATATGTCTACTGGGGAAAGGAAAAGGATAGCCATTATTAAGCAACTTTACTGTTAGCTGATCACGTATCCACATTAAATTCAGAAGAATCCACAAGACGGTTCTCTAATTTTGGTTCCAGCACACGTTCTAAATTTTTCAAAAACCACATGGGTATAGAGGTTCTGGAGTGGGCTCCCTTATGCTGCTCAGCCAAGATTCAGGCCTTCAACTAGTCTGAGTCCCTCATGCTAAGCTCTGAAGCTTGCAAATGACCACCATGTCTAGTATTTGCAGAAATAAGTGCTTCCCAAAGGGGAATGCTCTTTCCCTCTTTTCTTTGTTCTAATCCCCCAAAAGCCCCACCTCCTCTCACCCTCCTGTAGAGGATGTCAATTAAATGGATCAAATTGATTTCAGTATGAATATACCTAAGTGGGAGTGGCAAAGAGAATTCAAAGGTCCCCGAGCCTAAGATGGTAATCAGACTTTTTAGACTGTGAAGATGAACGTTTTCTCAGCAAATCTTCTGTGAGTTATAGTTAAAACTTCCAATCTCTTCCTTAAATAGGAGAGCCCTTTTTGCCTTCCTGGCTTCTACCAGCCATGTATGTAGATGTACATTGGAATAGTTGAGTGTTAGAGAGGAAAAAAGTCCCATCATGCTATATCCCTCTGATTGATATCATTAAGCTCTCAGAAAGGGAGGTAAAGTTACCTCTTCCTAGTAGTGAAAAATGGGCTTAAGTATTATTCTGTGCCCTAATACCAGCAATAAGCTCCCTGGCATGTTTGGCTCTTAAGAGACTGTTCTATATGATTTGTCTTTCCACTTTGGAGTTTTTTAAAGTTCCCAAATACCAATCTCCATGACCTGTCCGAGATATACTGGCTATTCCCTTGGGCTCTACTGCCACTGTCTCTTGCTCAAGAACCGTGAAAGAGAATATTTGCCTTTCTGTGTTGACATTATAGCTTTCCCATCCTGACCCTAGACCTCTTCCTAACTCTCCTCTTCTATCATCATTCTACTCTCTTTTTTTCAGAGAATAGAGTTGGTATTTTTTTCTTGTGACAGAGAAACCTGTCTGTTAATCTGGGTATATTCTATGAAGGATGGATCTTCTATTCTTCACTCCTTTAAATATCCTATCCTAGCCTCCTGATGTACTTTATAAGAGATGGGGAGCTTAACCAATCCATTAGAGATTAAAAGCAAACTTCCAGCAGCCAGCTACTTTATGCCAAACCAGAACCATAAATTTCACAGCAAAATTCAGGTCTCCAAGGCCATTGCTCTTGGTATCATAGTGCTTGATTTTCTTTCTTCCACTGCATATTGTTATGCTGATCCACCATATGTAACAAACAATAAGCCACTTGGAGTTTACTGCTTAAGTTAGAGGCATATATTAAAGGAAACTAGTTCCTGTTGTCCCCTTGTCACATACTACAAACCAGACAATGGATATCCAGATGTCCTTGAACTTTGAGAAATGAGACTCCAATGGTGACATTTCTAGTAGCATTGCATACACAGACTAGGAAATTTGTATATTGACTCCATTAAGATTCTACTTCATAGCCACAGAACTGGCAAAACTGAAAAGAGCTGTAACAACTATTTCGGGTATGGTTGTGAAGAAAAAGGTATTCTCATATGCTAATGATATAAGTATGAACTATTATACTTGTAAACATCTATTAAAAGTAAAAACACTTACACCATTTAATCTAGCGTTTCAACTTCTAAGAACCTATCCCATAGAAATAAAATATTTCAGTCTGAAGAGACACTTGTATGGAATATTTATTGTAGCATTATTCATACTTGTCAAAAACTGAAGATAAATTTAATTTCTGTTAATATGAGAATGGCCATACATAGTTTATAGCATACCATAGCATATGCAAGAGGCATGAAAACAAAAAAATTAGTTGTACCAAATTCACAGAGCTTTCCATGAAAAAAGTGTATTTTGCAAAAAAAAAGACAAAAAATAGATTTCATATGTATATACAGGTATGGTATACATATGTATATATGTATCTTTATATATATCTTTATATATATATCTTTATATATATTATATACATACACATATGTATCTTTATAAAAGATCTTTGATAAAAAGATGGGAAGCTGTTGAAGTAGATTATTTGTGGGTAGGGCGAGGCTTATTTTGACAAGAAAGTCAAAACAAGCAGTACTAATGTAACCTTAATTAGAGTAATATGTAAAATTTAAAAATAAATCATTATAAAGATGAATTATTCTTTAGCCACCAATATGGGCCTCATGTTCAATGTCCACAGCTGCAGATTCATAAGAAGAAAGCCCCTGTACTGATAAGGTATCCTTGAGGCAACTAAGCAAGATGTTTTTGTTTATCTAGGCTTTCTTTGATCCACAATATTTATTAATTCCCATAAATAGCTTTAGTTTTCTAGAGTTGCTCTGGAACTGTGCTTTTTCTCTACTAAAAACGACATGTTCCATGCATGTCTCCTATAGATAGAAAAGGTATAATCTACTTCTCAACACACTCTGGCACCTTCAGTTTTATCTCCCAGGGCTCTTTCACAGTCTCAAGTAACACACAACTGTCTATTACAGAGGCACCTCTGAAAATCTTTAGATTCCAACATCCCTCTTCCTCAATCAATGAAATAAAACTCTCAGATAAAACCTCAGAAATTTAACCCAATGAGGTAAATCTGAAGAAAATCTGCCTTACCTTCCTCAGACAAATGTAACTGACAATATCCATTCTACAGTAAAGGGTAGCCTGTATGCCAGGTATAGCGTAATTAATCTTGAACTGCTCTCACTCTGTTCAGAATAGCCCACATTTACCAGCTACACATAGGGTTTTGAAATACAGTATAATATAATCCACAAATTAATGAAAAGTGAACTTTTGAAGAATGCCTGGAAATTTCTTGGCATTACAGTTCTATTCAGTGCTTCTCATCTTTTGCACAGCCCATGTCCCACTTATGGAGAAAGAAAGCCATCCTCTTCTTTTCTGAACTTGATTCCAAACTCCATCTCTATTCTCTACTTCTGGATTAGGCACACGAGAAGCTCCCTCCTTTCCCTCTTTCTTCGCTTTGCAGCTTCATGCTAGTACATGGGAATATATTAGGAAAGTAACTACACATTGCTCCTTAGTCTGCTGATGGCAAAACTGGCTGACTACCTAGGAGAGGTTTAGGTTGTGCTCAATGAGCACATTTCTGACTTGACTGTGGAAATTTGAGCATGCTATTTCAGATGTGTATTTAATTATCTCACTCCCACAATTTCCTGTGGAAATTCTAGTCCACAAAATGTCCAAGATATAGGTTGATCTCTAATTAAAGAAAAATATGATAGTGATTGGAGCTCACTGTCCAATATTACTTTGTACAACATTACTTAGCTTAGCCTGTGGCTGTACTGGTCTCTTGAGATGTATCCTGAAACTTATATAATTCCAAGCTAATGGACCAGTTAGTTTTGCAAGGTTTAATCTAACATTGAAAGACCCTGAAAACATTGCCTTTAGGACCCAGTTCACTTTTCAAATGCTGTGAAACTTTTGCAGCTTTTTCAACATTATACTATGATTTCCCAGACAAATGGAGCACTCCATTAATTTCATATCCTTCTTACACTGGTTACAAAAATAGACCCATTTTACTGAGGGAAGCTCTATGAATTTGCTTATGAGAAATGAGAAACATCTCTCTCCTGCCCTCTCAAAAAAAAAAAAAAAAATCCAGGAGGTTCTCAATCACTAATTTTTCCTCATGGGTTGCTAATATTTCAATCTGATTCCACGATATCGTCTACAATGACCACTAAGACGTGAACTCCTCTACCCAGTCCGTGTGTGTGTGTGTGTGTGTGTGTGTGTGTGTGTGTGTGTGTGTGTGAATTCTTAGTAAGTAGTCTCAATTTGTTCTCCTTTCATTCACTTTGACGGCAATAACAGGAAGACAGAGAGCTCTGCTGCTTGCGGTCTGCTGACAGAGCCTGGCTGTATTTGGCTTCCAACAACATTTGATTGATCTTTATTCATTTCCCTGTACAAGTTCCATGGGCCATTTCTCTACTACTTTAAGTAAAACTTTATTCTAATTTAAAAAAAATGCGAAGTCTTTTATTTCACTTTGCTGGATAGTGAAAGTATTGGCATGCGTTCTCTGAAATCCTAGGGACTTAAAAATTTTTTTTTTTGCCAAACAGATGGTTGAAAAAAGGTACCTCACAGTTGTTATATTTTGTATTTTCATGATTAGTAGTGAGAACAAACATAATTTCATATGTTTACTGGCCATTGTTTTGTTTTTCTCTAAGTGATTATTCAGAGCCTTTGCCCATATTTCTACTGAGCTGTCATATTTTTTATTTTGAATGAGTATATCAACTGTTGGCAAGAGTGTAGAAAACTAAAACAGACATATACTGATTGTTAGAATAAAACTGTCATAGGCACTTTGTAAAGCAATTTGGCCCTACCTTCCAAACTTTAAACATGAGAGTACACTATGAGCTAGCAATTCCATTTTTAGAATCTATCATAAGGAAAAATCTCCCTCATGTTCTTAAAGAGATGTATAAAGGATATTCATTGCAGTAGTCTTTGGATAGCAAAACTTTAGAAATCAATTAATTGTCCCTAATTAGAAATAGCTAAATAAATTATTTGCTCCATGTATAAAGACTATCTAGAATAAGGAACAATTCATGAAAACAATATTCTTATAAAAATCATAATGCTATACACAAAACTAAATCTCTTTTTTATTATTACTTTAAATCCTGGGTCCCTTGTAACAGGTAACCACTATCAATTCCCTACGTACCATTCTCTATGTAGCCCTTTTTTCCCCACTTTCCTACTGGTTCTATCTTTCTTTTCTTCTTGACTTCTAGAATTTTTATGTAGTCTTGATATGAATCCAATTTCCATTACATATATTGCTAATACTTTATCCCAGTCTGTTGTTTATTATATCTTTTTAGCTTCTAATTTTGACATTTATCAGTTGTTTTCTTTATAGTTTTTGCTTTGTCTAATAAGGTTTATGTTATCCCAAATCACAAACATAGTCATATGTCTTTAACCCTTACTCTTATAGTTTAGATTTTTTTATATAAAGCCTTTATCAAATACAGGATTTATTTTTGTGAAAAACATGCAGTAGAAATATAACCTTATTTCCTTCCTAATGGATAACCGGTTTCCTCAAAATATTAACTGAATACTTTATATTTTTTTACACTGATTTGAAATCCCAATTTTATAATACAAAATATCATCAAATGTGCCTGGGACATTTCTGATGTTTTATTTTATTTTATTTTATTTTTAAAGATTTTATTTATTTATTTATCTGACACAGAGAGAGAGAGATCACAAGTAGGCAGAGAGGCAGGCAGAGCTGAGCAGAGAGGCCCAATGAGGGGCTCGATCCCAGGACCTTGAGATCATGGCCTGAGCTGAAGGCAGAGGTTTAACCCACTGAGCCACCCAGGCACCCCTCTGATGTTTTATTTTATCACCCTAATCCACTTAATTCGTAGAAATGAAATGAAGATCTCAAAATAAACAGCAAAATATTAGTTAGATTCAAAACCCACTCATGTATAAAACAATATCAGATTTTTGCTAGAATAATCTTTTTTCTTTTTTTAAAGATTTTTTTAATTTACTTTACAGAGAAAGAGAGAGAGAGAGAGAGAAAACACTCAAGGTAAGCAGCAGAGGGAGAGGGAGAAGCAGACTCCCTGCTAAGCAGGGAGCCTGAGATGGGGCTCGATTCCAGAGTCCTCAGATCATGATCTGAGCCAAAGGCAGAGATTAAAAATTGAACCACCCCCGCCCACCTTAATCTCTTTTTTCATATCATTCATCGTGGTCCCACTTCCCTGACTGAGCCCCACTTCCCAGACTAAACCCCATAATTGTTCTAATTATGGTCTATTTTTTGGGATTAGCCAGTTGTACCAAAAAATACATGTTGGATTTATCCTGAAAGACATAAAGAACAATGAAACTGAAGTACATATTAAAAAGAGCAGAAGAGGGGCACCTGGGTGGCTCAGTGGGTTAAGGCCTCTGCCTTTGGCTCAGGTCGTGATCCCAGAATCCTGGGATTGAGCCCTGCAACAGGCTCTCTGCTCGGCAGGGAGCCTGCTTCCTCCTATCTCTGTCTGCCTCTCTGCCTACTTGTGATCTCTGTCTGTCAAATAATAAATAAAATCTTTTAAAAAAAGAGCAGAAGAATAAGGATGATTAATTAAGAGGCAGATATTTCTATTATACAGATGAGAAAACTGAGATATGTGGAAGTTATGGAATTTCTCCAAAGTCAAATAGCAAGAAAGTGGCAGGGCATGAATTTAAACAGAAGCAGTTAGTCTAGGTCCCATGTAATTAACCTAAGCAACCAGAGGCCAGATCCCATGAACTTAACCACTTACTTAAAGTGACTTCCATTTAGAATGAGATTAAACATTCATGAGTCCAAAATAATACTTTCTTTCTATAGTGTGCACACCAAGCATGTCTGTTCACCTACATTTCCTTACTTAGCCTTATAAGAATAATCTGTAAATTTCTGCATGACTACATATTTAAGTGTTCTAAAATTTTGTTGCCAAGAAGTTAAATATAGCCAAAGACCTCAATAAAACTGCTTTGGAATATGTAAAATAGTCCTTTCTCATTAATGCATGATTAAGGCACCACAAATTATTCCAAGGCCTACATAATAGAATAACATAATAATAACAAAAATTATTCTATTTTCAAGAGTAAGTATATTCTCCACTTTCAATAACAGCACAATGATAAGGTAATATTTTTATATAATGATCAGCAAATTCCAATGTCAATGGAATAATACCCTTGATATTTGACAACTGAGATACTGACACTACTCAGTAAATAATGTGTCTAGTTAGTACAAGGCTATTCAAATCCATCAACCAGGATATAGTAACTGTGGTGATTATAAATAAAGCCATTCTAAAAGATAAGGAATGAAAGCACAGATCTGATGTTCTTAAAGCAAAAAATGGGGGAGGAAGCAAGATGGCAGAGGAATAGCAGACTGAAATATTATTAGGTGCCAGGAGTTCAGACAGTTTAGATAGCTTTCAAGTTTTAGTTTTAGTTCAGATAGTTTTCAAACCATTCCAAATACCTACAAACTCAAAAGGAGATAGAAGAGAAGAAGATCAGCAATTCTAGGAACAGAAAATTGACCACTTTCTGGAAGGTAGGAGGTGCAGGGAAGTGAATCTGAAGCTGCAGGAAGATAGACCGTGGGGGGAGGGGCCAGCTCCCTGCAAGTGACAGAGCAGCAGAGCACAAAATTGGAACTTTTAAAAGTCTTCTCCACTGAGGGATATTGCTCCAGAGGCTAAGTGGGGGTGGAGCCCTCATGGGGACAGTGTGGTCTCAGGACCTGCAGGGTCACAGAAAGACTGGGGGTGTCTGAGTGTGGCAGAGTTGCTGGGTATAGGAGAGGGGAAGCCGGCTACAGAGATGGAGCTGAGAAGTGGCCTCTCAGCTAGGGGTTACCTAATCCAAGGTGTTACCCCTAATCCTAGGGGTTACTGTGATCCAAGGCACAGTCGGGTCACTGCTCTTCAAGCAGGGACCCCATAAGTGGCTGATCCGTGGAGACCAACTCTTTTCTCTTCCAGGAGGAGTGGCACAGAAGCAAATGGCAGGAATCTGCTGGGTTTGGAGACTCCAAATGGGGCTGTGTGCCAGAGATAGAATGCTCAGTCACAGGCCGGGTGAGCTCAGATGAAGTGTGGCTGGAGACCAAGGAAATGGGAGGGATTGACTGCTTTTCTCTGAGAGTGCACTGAGGAGTGGGGCCCTGAGCTCTCGGCTCTTCTGGGCTAGAGATTGAGAGGCAGCCATTTTCATTTCTGTCCTCCAAAGCTCTAGGGAAAGCGATCAGGGAACAAAAGCTACGGCGAGTGAACCTGAGCAGATCCCATTAGCCTGCCCCCTGGCAAAGGTAGTGCAATTCTGCCTCGGGCAAAGACATTTGAGAATCACTGCCACAGGCCCCTCCTCCAGAAGATCAGCAAGAACATCCAGCCAAGACCAAGTTCATTGATCAATGAGAACAGCAGAACTCCAGACCCAGGGAAAAGCAATGCATAGAATTCATGGTTTTTTCCCCATGATCCTTTAGTCTTGCAAAGTTAAATTTTTAAAAATTTTATTTTTTCTAATTCTACTTTTTTTAACTTTTCCTCTTTCCTCTTTTAATGTTTTTTAACTATTTAATCTTAACAATACCTTTTAAAAAAACTTTAAAAATTTTCATTGTTATAGTCATATTTTATCCCTTCATTGTATTTAACCTTATTTTTTGTATACATATAGGTTTTTTTCCTTTAAAATTTTGGGATACAATTTCTTCTAATAGATCAAAATATACCCTAAATCTAGCACATGGCTTTGTTCTAATCTCCAGTCTAAACACATTCTCTACTCTTTTTTTTTTCTTTTTCCAACCAACTTATCTTATCAATTCCTTTTTAGAATCTTTTTAAAATTTTCATCTTTACAGTCATATTCCATCCCTTCACTGCATTTACCCTTATTTTATATATAAGTTTTTCTTTCTTTAAAATTTTGGGATGTAGTTTCTTCTAAGATACCAGAAACATCCAAAATCAAGTGGATGGCTCTGTTCTATTCACCAGTCTAATATAATGTATATATACATTATATATATATATATATATATATATATATATATATATATATTCTTCCCCCTTTTCTCCCCCCTCCCCGGTTTCAGGTCTCTTCTTATTTGGTTAGTGTATATTTTTCTGAGGTCTTTGCCATGCTTTTAGTATTTTTTTCTCTTGCTCATATATTCTTATGTGAATAAAATGACAAGGCAGAAAAACTCACCACAAAAACAAAAACAAAAACAAGAGGCAGTACTGACAGCTAGGGACCTAATGAATACAGATATTGGTAATATGTCAGAACTAGAGTTCAGTATGACAATTATCAAGGTGCTATCTGGGTTTGAAAAACGTATGCAAGATATTAGAGAATCCCTTTCTGGAGAAATAAAATAACTGAAATCTAACTAAGCTGAAATTTAAAAAGCTATTAATGAGGTGCAATTAAAAAAATGGAGGCTCTTACTGCTAGGATAAATGAGGCAGAAGAGAGAATTACTGATACAGGAGACCAAATGATGGAAAATAAAAAAGCTGAGCAAAAGAGAGACAAACATCTACTGGACCACAAGGGGAGAATTTGAGAGATAAGTGATACCATAAGACGAAACAATATTAGAGTAAATTGGAATCCCAAAAGAAGAACAAAGAAAGAGAGGGGCAGAAGGTATATTGGAGCAAATTATAGTACAGAATTTCCCTAATATGGCAAAGGGAACAAGCATCAAAATCCAGGAGGCACAGAGAAATAAATCCCCTTCAAAATCAATAAAAATAGGTCCACACCCTATCATCTAACAGTAAAACTTACAAGTTTTAGTGACAAAGAGAAAATCCTGAAAGCAGCTTGGGATAAGAAGTCTGTAACATACAAAGGTAGAAATATTAGATTGGCAGCAGACTTATCCACGGAGACCTGGCAGGCCAGAAAGAACTGGCATGATACATTCAGAGCACTAAACGAGAAAAATATGCAGCCAAAAATACTATATCCAGCTAGGCTATCATTGAAAATAGAAGGAGAGATAAAAAGCTTTGACAAACAAAAATTAAAAGAATTTGCAAACACCAAACCAGCCATATAGGAAATATTGAAAGGGGTCCTCTAAGCAAAGAGAGAACCTAAAATAGTAGACCAGAAAGGAATAGAGACAATATACAGTAAGAGTCACCCTACAGGCAATATAATGAAACTAAATTCAGACCTTTCAATAGTTTCCCTGAATGTAAATGGGCTAAATGCCCCAATCAAAAGACACAGGGTATCAGAATGGATAAAAAAACAAGACCTATTGATATGCTGTCTACAAGAAACTCATTTGAGTCCCAAAGACACATCCAGATTTAAAGTGAAGGGGTAAAAAACAATTTAACCATGCTAATGGACATCAGAAGGCAGCTAGGGTGGCAATCCTTATATGAGATAAATTAGATTTTAAGCCAAAGACTATATAATAATAAGATATAAGAGATGAGGAAGGACACTATAACATACACAAAGGGTCTGTCCAACAAGAAGATCTAAATATTTTAAATATCTATGCCCCTAACATGGGAGCAGCCAACTATATACACCAATTAAAAACAAAATCAAAGAAACACATTGACCATAATACAATAATAGTAGGGGACTTTAACACCCCCTCACTAAAATGGACAGATCATCCAAGCAAAAGATCAAAAAAGAAATAAAGGCTTTAAATGACACACTGGATCAGATGGACATCACAGATATATTTAGACCATTCCAAAGCAACAGAATACACATTCTTCTCTAGTGCACATGGAACATTCTCCAGAACAGATCACATCCTGGTTCACAAATCAGGTCTCAATGGGTACCAAAAGATTGGGATCATTCTCTGTATATTTTCAGAGCACAATGATCTGAAGCTAGAACTCAATCACAAAAGCAAATTTGGAAAGAACCCAAATACATGGAGGCTAAGGAACATCCTACTAAAGAATGAAAGGGTCAACCAGGAAATTAAAGAAGAATTGAAAAAATTCAATTTGAATTTTTTGAATTTTTTGGTCAGCAAAACCAAAATACAACTAACAGAATGGGAGAAGATATTCACAAATAACTTGTCAGATAAAGGGCCAGTATCCAAAATCTATAAAGAACTTATCAAACTCAACACCCAAAGAACAAATAATTCAATCAAGAAATGGACAGAGGACATGAACAGACATTTCAAAATGTCATTTCAAATTCAAAATGAAAATGAAAACACATCTGTTCAAAATCTTTGGGATAGAGCAAAGGCTGTCCTGAGAGGAAAGTATATAGCTATACAAGCCTTTCTTAAGAAACAAGAAAGGTCTCAAATACACAACCTAACCCTACATCTAAAGGAGTTGAAGAAAGAACAGCAAAGAAAGCCTAAACCCAGCAGAAGAAGAGAAATAATAAAGATCAGAGCAGAAATCAATGAAATAGAAATTAAAAGAACAGTAGAACAGATCAATGAAAGTAGGAGCTGGTTCTTTGAAAGAATTAATAAGATTGATAAACCCCTGGCCAGACTTATCAAAAAGAAAAGAGAAAGGACCCAAATGAATAAAATCATGAATGAAAGAGGAGAGATCAAAACCAACACCAAAGAGGGGTGCCTGGGTGGCTCAGTGGGTTAAGCCGCTGCCTTTGGCTCAGGTCATGATCTCAGGGTCCTGGGATAGAGCTCCCACATCTCTGCTCAGCAGGGAGCCTGCTTCCCTCTCTCTCTCTCTGCCTGCCTCTCTGTCTACTTGTGATCTCTGTCTGTCAAATAAACAAATAAAAAATCTTTAAAAAAGAAAAGAAACCAACACCAAAGAAATACAAACAATTATAAGAACATATTATGAACAACTATACGCCAGCAAATTTGACAATCTGGAAGAAATGGATGCATTTCTAGAGACATATAAACTACCAAAACTGAACCAGGAAGAAATAGAAAACCTGAACAGACTCATAACCAGTGAGGAGATTGAAACAGTCATCAAATATCTCCCAACAAACAAGAGCCCAGAGCCAGATGGCTTCCCAGGGGGAATTCTACCAAACATTTAAAGAAGAATTAATTCCTATTCTCCTGAAACTGTTCCAAAAAATAGAAATGGAAGGAAAACTTACAAACTCATTTTATGAGGCCAGCATTACCTTGATCCCAAAACCAGACAAAGATCCCATCAAAAAGGAGAATTACAGACCAATATCCTTGATAAACACAGATGCGAAAATTCTCACCAAAATACTAGCCAAAAGGCTCCAACAGTACATTGAAAGGATTATTCATCATGACCAATTGGGATTTATTCCTGGGCTGCAAGGTTGGTTCAACATCCACAAATCAATCAATGTGATACAGTACATAAATAAAAGAAAGAACAAGAATCCCATGATACTCTCAATAGATGCTGGAAAAGCATGACAAAGTACAGCCTCCTTTCTTGACCAAACTCTTCAAAGTGTAGGGATAGAGGGTACCTACCTCAATATCATCAAAGCCATCTATGAAAAACCCACAATGAATATCATTCTCAATGGGGAAAAACTGAGAGCTTTTTCCCCTAAGGTCAGGAACACGGCAGGGATGTCCACTATTACCACTGCTATTCAACATAGTACTAGAAGTCCTAGCCTCAGCAATCAAACAACAAAAAGAAATAAAAGGCATCCAAATCAGCAAAGAAGAAGTCAAATTCTTACTCTTTGTAGATGATATGATACTTTATGTGGAAAACCCAAAAGATTCCACTCCAAATCGCTAGAACTAATACAGGAATTCAGTGAAGTGTCAGGATATAAAATCAATGGACAGAAATCAGTTGCATTTCTCTATACCAACAACAAGACAGAAGAAAGAAATTAAGGAGTCAATCCCATTTACAATTATACCCAAAACCATAAGATACGTAGGAATAAACCTAACCAAAGAGGCAAAGAATCTGTACTCAGAAAACTATAACATACTTGAGGAAAACACGAAGAAATGGAAAAATGTTCCATGCTCATGGATTGGAAGAACAAATATTGTGAAAATATCTATTCTACCTAGAGCAATCTACACATTTAATGCAATCCTATCAAAATCCCATCCATTTTTTTTTTCAAAGAAATGGAACAAATAATCCTAAAATTTGTATGGAACCAGAAAAGACCTTGAATAGCCAGAGGAATATTGTAAAAGAAAGCCAAAGTTGGTGGCATTACAATTCCAGACTTCAAGCTCTATTACAAAGCTGTCATCATCAAGGCAGTATGGTACTGGCACAAAAACAGACACACAGATAAATGGAACAGAATAGAGAGCCCAGAAATAGACCCTCAACTCTATGGTCAACTAATCTTCAACAAAGCAGGAAAGAATGTCCAATGGAATAAAGACAGTCTCTTCAACAGATGATGTTAGGAAAATTGGACAGCCACATGCAGAAAAATGAAATTGGACCATTTCCTTACACCACACACAAAAATAGACTTAAAATGGATGAAGGACCTCAATATGAGAAAGGAATCCATCAAAATCCTTGAGGAGAACACAAGCAGCAACCTTTTTGACCTCAATCGCAGCAACTTCTTCCTAGAAACATCGCCAAAGGCAAGGGAAGCAAGGGCAAAAATGAACTACTGGGACTGCATCAAGATCAAAAGCTTTTACACAGCGAAGGAAAAAGTCAGCAAAACCAAAAGACAAGTAACAGAATGGGAGAAGATATTCACAAATGACTTGTCAGATAAAGGGCCAGTATCCAAAATCTATAAAGAACTTATCAAACTCAACACCCAAAGAACAAATAATTCAATCAAGAAATGGGCAGAGGACATGAACAGACATTTCTGCAAAGAAGACATCCAGATGGCCAACAGACACATGAAAAAGTGCTCCACATCACTCACCATCAGGGAAATACAAATCAAAAGCACGAGATACCACCTCATGCCAGTGAGAATGGCTAAAATTAGCAAGTCAGGAAATGACAGATGCTGGCGAGGATATGGAGAATGCAGACCCCTCCTACACTGCTGGTGGGAATGTAAGCTGGTGCAGCCACCCTAGAAAACAGCATGGAGGTTCTTCAAAAAGTTGAAAATAGAGCTCCCCTACGACCCAGCAATTGCACTACTGGGTCTTCACCCTAAATATACAAATGTTGTGATCCAAAGGGGCATATGCCCCTGAATGTTTATACTAGTAATGACCACAACAGCCAAACTATGGAAAGAACCTAGATGTCCATTAAAAGATGAATGGATAAAGAAGACGTGGTATATATAGATATACAATGGAATACTATGCCGCCACCAAAAGGAACGGAATCTTGTCATTTGCAATATTGTGGGTGGAACTAGAGGGTAATATGCTGAGTGAAATAGGTCAATCAGAGAAAGACAATTATCATATGATCGCTCTGATATGAGAAATTTGAGAGAGGGGGCTTAGGGGGTAGGGAAGGAAAAAAATGAAAGAAGATGGAATTGGGATGGAGGCAAGCCATAAGAGACTCTTAATCTCACAAAACAAATGGAGGGTTGCTGGGTGGTGGGGGGGTAGGGAGAGGGTGGTTGGTTATGGACATTGGGGAGGGTATGTGCTATGGTGAGTGCTTTGAAATGTCTAAGCCTGATGATTCTCAGACCTGTACCCCTGTGGGCAAATAACACATTATATGTTAATAAAAGTAAATTTAAAAACCTGGAAAACTATAATAGTAAAATGCAGTAATCTTTCTTATTTTTTTGTTTGTTTGTTTGTCTTGTGCAGGCAAGTGATTTATTTTTAAACTCGAAATCTAATAAATATATAGATTATATTAATTTCAGATATAGATATAATGATTAGATATTTGTATATACTGTGAAATGATTACCACAATGTCCAGTTAGTATCCCTCAGCACACAAATATTTTTTCTTGTGATGAGAACTTTTACGATGTACTGTCTCAGCAACTTTCAAATATACTATATAGCCATTATTAACTATACTCATCACACTGTATGTTACATCTCCAGGACATACTTATAATGGGAAATTTTTACTCTTTGGCCTCCTGCCTCTGAAAACCATCGGTCTGTATTCTGTATCGATGAGGGTTCCCCCCACCCAGATTACACATATCATTGAGATCATATGGCATTTGTCTTTTTCTGTCTGACTCATTTCACTCAGCATAATGCCTTCAAGGTCCAACCATGGTGTTGGATTGTGGTAAGATTTCATTATTTTTTATGGGTGAATAATACTTTATTTATATATATAATTAATACTTTACTTATATATATTTACATATATGTACAAAATAAAGTATATATAATTAAATACATATATAAGTAAAATAAAGTGTGTGTGTGTATATATATACACACATACATTTTCTTTACCCATTTGTGCACTGATAGACACTTAAGGTTGCTTCTGTATTTTGGCCATTATAATCAATGCTATAGTGAATGTGGTGGTACATACAACTTTTCAAGTTAGTGTTTTCATTTCTTTTGGATAAAAACCCAAAAGTTGACTTGCTGGATCATGTGGTAATTCTTTTTGTTGATTTTTTAAGGAATCTCCATATTGTTTTTTCATAATGGTTGAATGACTTACGAGATTTCCCTTGTCTCCACATTCTCACCACCACTTGTTGTTTCTTGTCTTCCTAATGATAGCCATTCTGACAGGTGTGAGGAAATACCTCTTATCATCTTGATTTGCATTTCCCTGACAATTAGTGATGTTGAGCATTTCTCAAGTGTCTATTTGCCATCTGTATGTCTTCTCTGAAAAAATCTCTTTTCAAGTCCTCTGTCCGTTTTAAAAAATAGACTTATTTGTCTTTTTGGTGTTGAGTTGTAAGAGTTCTTTATCTGTTTTGAATATTAACCCCTTATCAGATAGATGATTTGAAAATATTTTCTTCTGTCCCATAGATTGCTTTCCCATTTTGTTGATAGGTTTCCTTTGCTGTACAGAAAGATTTGTAGTTTGATGTAGTCCCATTTATTTTAGCTTTTCTTACCTGTTCCTTTGGTGTCAAATCCAAAAAAAATCACTGCCAAGACCAATGTTAAGGAGCTTACTGTCTATGTTTTCTTCTAGGAGCTCTAAGGTTTCAGGTCTTTATTCAAGTTGTCAGTCCACTTTGAGTAGATTTTCGCACATGGTGTAAGATTTATAGTCCAGTGGTTTCATTCTTTTGCATGTGGCTGTCCAGTTTTCCCAACGCCATTTATTGAAGACTGTCCTTTACCCATTGTATTTTGTTGGCACTTTTTTCATAAATTAATTGACCATATATGTGTGGGTCTATTTCTGGGATCTCTATTCTGTTCCATTGATCTGTATGTTAGTTTTAGTAACATTTTTGAATCATCCTTTACCCCAAATGTTATTAAGGTTCTAGAACATCTTTGGCAAGGAAAAGGACACCAACAGTACATACAATTAGATTCAGTATGATGTGACAGTAAATAAAGATAAATCTCATTCGACCCCCTCTGGTAACCATCAGTTTGTTCTCTATAAGTAAGAGTCTGCTTCTTGATTTGCCTCTTTCTTTTTTTTCCCCTTTGCTCATTTCTTTTGTTTCTTAAATTCCACACAAATGAGTTCATATGGTTGTCTTTCTCTGACTGACTTATTTTGCTTACCTTAATAATACTTTCTAGTTCCATCCATGTTGTTCCACATGGCAACATAGCATTCTTTTTGATGGCTGGGTAACATTCCATTGTATATACAGTCACATCTTCTTTATTAATTCTTCAGGCGATGGACAACTGAGCTGCTTCCACAGTTTGGCTATTGTAGGTAATGCTGCCATGTACACTGGGGTGCATGTATCCCTTTGAATTAGTATTTTTGTATTCTCTGAGTAAATACCCAGTAGCCCAACTGCTGGACATAGAGTAGTTCTAGTTATAATTTTTTTGAGGAACCTCCAAACTGTTTTCCAGAGTGGCTGTAGCAGTTTGCATTCCCACTGACAGTGCACCAGGGTTCCCCTGTCTCCATAACCTTGCTAATACTTGTTGTTGCTTGTCTTTCTAATAATAACCATTTTGAAAGGTGTAAGGTGATATCTCATTGTGGTTTTGACTTGCATTTCCCTGATTAGTGATGTTGAGCATCTTTTCATGTGTTTGTTTGCCATCTGGATGTCATCTGTGGAAAAATGTCTATTCAAGTTTTCTGACCATTTTTAATTGAATTATTTGTTTTGTGGGTTTAGAGTTTTATAAGTTCTTTATATATTTTGGAAAATAACCCCTTTTTGGATATGTAATTTGCAAATATCTTCTCCCATTTCATAGGTTGCCTTTTAGTTTTGTTGATTGTTTCTTTCACTATGCAGAAGCTTTTTCTTAAGTCTTAACAGTTTATTTTTGCTTTTGCTTCCCCGGCTTCAGGAGGCATATCTAGTAAAAAGTTGCCATAGCCAATGTCAAAGAGGTTACTGTCTGTGTTCAGCTCTAGGATTTTAATGGTTTCATGTCTCACATTTAAGTTTTTCATTCATTTTGAATTTATTTCTGTGTACGGTGTAAGAAAGTGGTCCATTTTCATTCTTTTGCATGTTGGCGTCCAGTTTTCCCAACACTGTTGAAGAGACAGTCTTGTTCCCATTGGATGTTCTTTCCTGCTTTGTCAAAGATTAATTGACCATATAGCTGTGGGTTCATTATTGGGTTTTCTATTCTGTTTCCCTGATCTAGGTGTCTATTTTTGTGCCAGTATGATATTGCTTTGATGACTACAGCTTTGTAATAAAACTTGAAGTCTGGAATTATGATGACTTCAACTTTGTTTTTCTTTTTCAAGATTGCTTTGGCTGTTCAGGGTCTTTTGTTTTTTTGATACAAATTTTAGGATTATTTGTTGTAACTCTGTGAAAAATGCTGTTAATTTGATAGGGACTGCATTAAATGTGTAGGTTCCTTTGGAAAGTACAGACATTTTAACAATATTTGTTCTTCAAATCCATGAGCATGGAATGTTTTTCCATTTCTTTGTGTGTCCTCTTCAACTTCTCCCCACCCTTGTCAATTTCTTTCATCAGTGTTTTATAGTTCTCAGATGACAGATCTCCTATTCCTAGGTATCTTACGGTTTTTGGTGGAACTATAAATGGGACTGACTATTTTTTTCTCTCTGCTTCTTCTTTGTTGCTGCAGAGAAATGCAATGGATTTCTGTATGTTGATTTTGTATCCTACAACTTTACTGAATTTGTGTATCAGTGCTAGCAATATTTTTGTAGGTCTTTTGAGTTTTCTATAGAGAGTTTCATGTCATCTACAAATAGTGAAAGTTTTACTTCTTCCTTGTTGATGTAAATTTTATTTATTTACTTACTTATTTGCTGACTGCTGTGGCTAGGACTTTCAGGATTATGTTAAATAACACTGTTGAGAGTGGACATTCCTGTCTTGTTCCTGACCACAGCACAAAAGCTCTCATTGTTCCCCACTGAGGATGATATTAACTGTAGGTTTTTCCTAGATGGCCTTTATTATTTTGAACTTTGTTTTCTCTAAACCTACATTGTTAAGAATTTTTTATGGGATGGATGTTGTACTTTGCCAAATGCTTTTTCTGTATCTGTTGAAAGGATCATATGGGTCTTATTCTCTCTTTCGTTAATGTGGTGTATCATATTGATTGATTTGTAAATACTGAACAACCCTTGCAACCTGGGAATAAATATACTTGATGTGGTGAATGACTCTTTTAATGTATTACTGGATTTGCTTTGCTAGTATTTTGTTAAGAATTGTTGCATCCATGTTCATCAGGAGTATTGGTCTGTAGTTCTCTTTTTTAGTAGAGTCCTTATTTGATTTTGGTCAGTGTAATGTTGCTTTCATAGAATGAATTTGTAACTTTTCCTTCCTTTTCTAATTTTTGGAACAGTTTGAGAAGAATAAGTATTAACTCTTCTTTCAACATTTGGTGAAATATTCCTGTGAAGATTTCTGTTTGCTGGGAGATTTTTTAATTACTGATTCACTTTCCTGGTTATTAGTCTGTTTAAGTTTTCTATTTCCTTTTGTTTCAGTTTTGGTAGCTTATATGTTTCTAGGAATTCATCCATTTCTTCCAGGTTGTCTATTTTGTTGGCATATAGTTTTTCCACAATATTCTCTTATAAGTTTGTATTTCTGTGGTGTTGGTTATTTCTCCTTTCTGATTTCTGATTTATTTATTTGGGTTTTCTTTTTCGTAGATCTGGTTAAAAATTTATCAATTTTATTAATTTTTTCAATGAAAAAAAATGACCAGCTCTTGGTTATTTATGTGCTCTATTGTTATTTTTTCTATATCATTTATTTCTGCTCTATTCTCTATTATTTCCTTCCTTCTGTTGGCTTTAGGCTTTATTTGTTATTCTTTCTAGCTTTGTTAGGTGTAAAGTTAGGCAAATTATCTGATATTTTTATTGCTTCTTAAGGTAGGCCCATTATATACTTCCCTCTTAGGACCATTTTTGCTGTATCCCAAAGGTTTTGGACCATTGTGTTTTCATTGTTTTTGTAGGTATTTTAAAATTTTTTTTCTGATTTCCATTCATTGTTTAATAGCATGTTATTTAACCTCCATACATTTGCGGTCTTTTCAAAATTTTTCTTGTGGTTGACTTCTAGTTTCACAGCATTGTGGTCAGGAAAAAAAAATGCATGGTACAAACTTAATCTTTTTGTGTTTGTTGAGGCTTGATTTGTGACCTCATATGCCATCTATTCTGGAGAATGTCCCAATTACACTAGAAAAGAATGTATATTCTGCTGTTTTAGGGTAGAATATTTAGAACATATTAAGTCCATCTGGTGTATTGTTTCCTGGTTTATTTCTGTTTAGGTGATCTGTCCACTGTTGTAAGTGGGGAGTTAAAGTTCCCTACTATTTTTGTATTATTATCAGTTAGTTCCTTCTTGTTTGTTATTGTTTTATGGATTTGGCTGCTTCTATGTTGCGTAGAATGGATAATAAAGGGGAATGATAGAATGGTAGAACAATTTGTTATATCTTTTGGATTGTCCCCTTTATTACCATATTGTGCCCTTTTTGCTCTCTTGTTACAGTCTTTGTTTTAAAGTTTAGTGTGTCTGGTAGAAGTACTGCTACTCTGGCTTTCTTTTGATGTACATTTGTGTGATAAATATTTCTCCATTTCCTCACTTTCAATCTTCAGGTGTTTTAGGTCTAAAATGAGTCTCTGGTAGGAAGCATATAGATGGGTCTTGATTTTTTATCCATTGTGACACTCTATGTCTTATGCTTCTCTCGTTTTTGTCACTTTTGGTCTCTCTTTGCCACTCAAAGAGTCCCCCTTAATATTTCTTGCAAGGCTGGTTTAATGGTCACAAACTCCTTTCAGTTTTGTTTGTCTGGGAAACTCTTCATCTCTCCTTCTATTCTGAGTGATAGCCTTGCTGGATAGGGTCTTTTTGGCTGCAGATTTTCCCCATTCAGCACTTTGAATATATCGTGCTACTATTTTATGGCTTGTCAAGTTTCTTTTGAGAAATTTGTAGCTGGCCTTATAAGTCTTCCCTTGTAAGTGAGGACTTCTTTTGTTTTGCTGCTTTTAAGATTTTGTCTTTATCACTATATTTTGCACACTTAATTATAGTATGTGTTGGTGCTGGACTACTTTTGTGGATTTTGACAAGAGTTCTCTGTGCCTCCTGGATCTGGATGTCTGTTTTCTTCCCCAGATTAGGGAAGTTTTCAGCTATTATTCCCTCTGTCCCTTTTTCTCTCTCTTTTGGGAACAAGACATTCATATGATATTAATATCCTTATGATACCCTGTTCTATATAAGACTAACATTAATATCGTATGATATGAATGAATATCTTATGTTTGAGGAAGCCACTGAGTTCCCTAAGTCTACTCTTGTTTTCCATAATTCTTCTTTCTCTCTTTTGTTCAGCTTCATTATTTTCCATTATTTTATCTTCCATGTTACCTTTTCATACCTCTGCTTCTTTCAGACTGCTGTCCATTGCATCAAGCCTATTTCCAATCTGAGTTCTTGTATTCTTCATTTCTGACAGATTCTTTTTAAACTCTCTTGTCTCTGTGATAAGGGTCTCACTGATGTCTTGCACTCTTTTCTCAAGTCCAGAGAGTATTCTTATGATTATCATTTTAAATTCTCTATCAGGCATGTTACTTACATCTGTGTTGCTTTGATTTCAGGCCATGACTTATCTTGTTCTTTCATTTGGGATGATATTCCTCCATCATGGCATCTTGTCTAAGTCTCTGCTTTCTTCCCTGTGTTAGAAAAAGCAGTTATGTTTCCTGCTCCTGAGAGTAATAGCTTTATGAAGAAAAGGTGATGGAATGTCCAGGGCTTGGCTCTTCAGGGAGTGTCTCTGGTATGTGCTCTGCTCTTGTGTTCTGGCTGCTCTATCCTTCAGGCCAGTCATCTGCAGTCTCTCCTTGCTGCAGTGGGCAGTGTTGGGTCCTTGGCCAGAATGTGGTGAGTTTTAATTAAATATTCCTCTGGTCTGCTTATTAAATGAGACCTGCTACTTCTACTAGAACGGAAGCCCTGCAGAAACCTGTAGTCAGTTGATGTGGTATGCGTAGGGGTTTCTGCTCTTCTTCTGGGGAGGAGGCCCCCTGGGCTGGGATTGAGGCAAGCTTGGTTGAGAAGGGTAGTCCCCCCAGAGGGTAGGAGTATGGGACTTGGTGTAAGCAACTGCTGCAACCTGTGTTGTTGCTGTGCTGCTTCCCCACAGGTGGCTCTGTGTTTAAGCTGAGGGGCAAGGGAGAAAAATGGTGCTGGCCAGTCCTTTGCCCCCTGACAGGGACCTCCATTACTGCTGCTTCTCAGGGATGTGCTCAGCGAAGAGTGAATAATCTCCCTCCTGTCTGCCCCAGACATTCTTCAAATTGCTGTTTCAGTGCAGTCTGCCTCCAGATTGTTTGCTGCCTTCTCTTTAGGTACAGGGCAATGCCCTCTAGGCTCCATGCCAGCCAAAACTGTGGACCTTTAGAATTCTGGGCTTTAACTCCCACTGGTTGCAAGAACTCATAAAAATTAGCCCTATTCATTTTCTCTATCAATGGCTTTGGGGAAATGCTGTCCTTGTGCATTCCTCTCTATGCCTTACTCTCTCTCACACTTCTCTGTGACCATGTCTCTATCACAGTGCTGCACCCATGTTCTGTTTCTCCCCTAAACCTTATCTCTGTACTTCCTATCTTCTTTGATGTGGCCTTTTCTCTCCCTTTAGTCATGGAGTTTGTTGTCAGTCTTCAGGTTGATCTCTGGGGTATTTAGGATGATTTGATAGTTATGTAGTTGTGTTCATCAAACAAGATGAGCCTCAGGTCCTCCTACTCAGCCGCCATCTTCTCACCATCCTCCCCAGTGTCATCCATTTTTTTAACCTCCATTTATTATACAGAGTATTATGGAAACATTTACTATATAATCAACATAATCCAGTTCAATTTGATTCCAGGAGAAATGTTTTCATAATATTAGGAAACCATTTTAACACTAAAAATAAATTCCTAGATTTGCACCAATTAAAATTTGCCTATACGTTCTAGCCTGAAGAGGCAATGGTGACTCCATAATGAAGGAATGTGAAGGATCAAATGGTCAATGGTTTTATGTACAGTCCTTAAGTACTACAATGATGTGGACATGGACAGTCATAAAATTGTCTCTTCAACACAAGAGAAAACAGTAAAACATATAATAACATTGAATAAATTGAAAATCTAGAAAAAATGGAATCATTCTGGATGATGAGAGCAACCATGCCAGTGAAGCTTCATATGAAAATTCTGTTAGTTTTCATGAAAAAGATAAATACTAATGTTCCATTTTATTAATGGAGCACTCAAAAATCTCAAATGACGTACTTGAGATCATTCAATGAGTCAATAATAGAATAGGTAAATGCCTTCTCAGCACTATTTCTTAAATGAAAAAACAAATATGTTATCTTGACTCAATTAAAACTGGAATGCTATAAAAATGAAAGAAATGATCAAAGAGCAGATTTTGAAAAAAAACATAATTTATCTCTTGGCATTTTAATTTAAAGAGATACAGCCTTAATTTAGGTTGGAAATTCTTTCTGAAAGCAGTAGGAAAAATTTTTCTACCTGGGCCACTAAATATGCAGGAAGCCACCAGTCATCTCAGTCATTCATTTCCACTATAATTAGACATGAATGGATTCAGTAGCATTAAAACAAAGCTTGCCATATTCAGTAAATGTCTCTGTGGTCTTACAGATGAACTGAAATAAGGCACTGTCCAGAATCATTTCATGCATTGACCAACATAAAATAATTAAATAGTAAAAATTCTAGCTAATAGGCCACTATGAGCAGATTTGTGGAAATGGAGAGGGAAATATTTAATAGTGGAAACAGGAATTAACCACAGAGTAAATTACTTCTGAGTACTACAGGAGAATCTTTCCGATAGCCAGGTGAGTCTATTCTGCCCCAGAAGAAGAGACAAGAGCAAACATTTTGTTCTAGTTGGAAGCAGTAGTCATAACTGCAGGACTACACAAACTGAGCAAGAGCAAATGGAAATATAGAAATAAGCAGATCTGCAGACATAAACCTGAAGAAAATTCTGTGCTCAAACAGTGAACTTTGAGGAATTACTGGTATAAGAGAAAAGTTCTTCCAAAAGTTCTTCCAGTCTTGATGAGAGGGACCAATTGTGAGAAACACAAAATCAGGGCATATTTTGCCCCAGAGCAATGTCACTATTACCATATTTGTGCCATTCTACTACTGTTTTGGCTATGTCTGAGAGATATGGAGGTAGAGACACTAGAGAGTAAAACTAGATGAGCCAGTGCCTTTCTCCTGAGAATCTGGACTTTGAACAGAAAGACACGGGGCCCTACAGGCACCTGGGCTGACCCTAGACAATGGCAACACTCTAAATAAAGTTCTACAAATGTCAGTGACTGTAGTCGCAGACCCCCCCTCCCATCCTCGTCTCACAGAAGCATGACTGCTTCGCTTTTTTTAGATTGCGTGCAGTTCTCTCCAATAACTTCTTTTTCTGCTTGAGTTACCTGGAGGCATTTTATTTTTGTTGGTTGCAATAAAATAAACCTTCCCTAATATATCTGTCTAGTGTAAAATGTTGCAAAACAATGTGAGATGTGAATGGGTGTGAACCACAAAAAAGGAATGAGCAAATGATGCTACACAAAATGCTCCCTTCCAACTACAAAGTCCAAAAAGATATTAGTCATCCACTCCTAATTAGCAGATAATAACAGACCCATAGATCTATAGATATATCTGGATATAAAGATAAATCTATATCTAGATATAAAGATATATCTATTTATAGATAAAAAGGTAAATCTGCATATGGTCTTTCTGTACTTAAATTAATGATTTGGGGAACCTGGTTAGCTCAGTCAGTAGAACATGTGACTCTTGATCTCAGGGTCATGAGTTCAAGCCCCTTGTTGGACGTGGAGCCTACTTAATATTAAAATAAGATAAAATCGGGGCACCTGGGTGGCTCAGTTGGTTGAGCATCTGCCTTCAGCTCAGGTCATGATCCCGGAGTTCTGGGATCGAGTCCCACATAGGGAAATCCCTGCTCGGCGGGGAGTCTGCTTCTCCCTCCCTTCTACCCCTGCCCCCTGCTCATGCTCTCTCTCTTTCTCTAAGATAAATGAATCTTTAAAAAAAAAAAAGATAAAATCATTGAAAAAATTTAAGTGAATAGTTTACATGTTTTATACATATTATTTTATAGCGTGTGTCTAGTTCTTCCCAAAGGGTTAATCAAATTAATTCTTGCCTAGAGAGTTCAGATCTTACAAAATTGTATCTAAATAAGATACACTACTATCAGGGGTTTCTATAGTTGTACATATATATATATGTACGGTAAATAGGTAAGCTCTAACAATAAAGATCAAAGGGAGAAAATACAAGGAAATGAATTGTGGTTTAATTTTGAAACAATCTTAAAAGATAATGCTTCTCTTTAAGACAAGTGATACAGGGAACTTAGGGCAGTATTTGGTTGATACACATTTGTAAGGTAGTTTTCTTGGACATGTGTGACAATTCAGTGTATATTATGCTAGCAAAATACAGGATTTTACAGGATAACTAAGTTTTGAAAGTAAGTTAAAAGGATATCAACCATCCTGTGAAACCGTTCATTCCCATAAATTCTGTGGCAAAGATGGCTGCTCCATATTTGCTCCAGCACTTCATGATGACACAAAAGTGTCATCAGATTATTGGAATCTCTTGGAAAAAATATTATTAGCACTGTGAAACTGGAACTCATCAAAATTAACAATGAAAAACTTCTGGGTTTATTATTTTACTGACTCCTTACATTTGTTTTCAAGTGACCTTTTCAGTATAATTGCTGATGAACTATAGTGGCATGTAACCTCTTTATGATTTATATTCTCTAACCTAATAAAAAGTAATTGTCTTGAATTTTAATTTCATTTGACACATATTCTGAATTATCGGCTTTGCTAAAGCACTTATTTTTCATTTGGTGGAACTTAATTAAGTATTTTTTAATAACTTTGAAAAGATCTATTAACAGTTTAATTTTAACAGTTTAATTCTACCAAAATGGAGATATTATATTTTGTTTACTGCTCAAATTTTACTTCTTAGAAAAAGGACTTAGAAAATGATTTTTACTAAGTGTTTAGTGAAATTAATAATATTTTATTTAAAAAACTATGGGGAACCTGGGTGGCTCTGTTGGTTGAACATTGGACTCTTGATTTCTTTCTTTCTTTTTTTTTTTTTAAAGATTTTATTTATTTATTTGACAGAGAGAGATCACAAGCAGGCAGAGAGGCAGGCAGAGGGAGAGGAGGAAGCAGGCTCCCTGCTGAGCAGAGAGCCCGACACGGGGCTCGATCCCAGGACCTCGAGATCATGACCTGAGCCGAAGGCAGCGGCTCAACCCAATGAGCCACCCAGGCACCCCTGGACTCTTGATTTCAACTCAGGTCATGTTCTCAGCATTGTGAGATTGAGCCCCATGTCGTGCTCCATGCTGAGTGTGGAGCCTGCTTGGGATTCTTTCTTCTCCTCTCCTCCACCCCTCCCCTTGCTTATACTCTCTTTCTCACAATAAATCAATAAATCAATAAATAATAAAAAAAACTACATAATACTATAGAAAAACATTACCAAAACATATTTCTAAAAGTTTGGATGGTGGAATACTGTGTTAAATGTGAGATATGATGGGTATATTGTTTAGTTTATAAACTCATCAATGAAAATGCATTTGATAAAAAGCATAGTTATTGTTCAATCATAAATGGAGACAGTTAAAAATAAACCCCATCCATTCATTTCTCCTGAGATTTTACCATAAAAAAATCATAAACACTGATGGGACACTAATGTGCACTTTTGCATCCAAAGATAATGTGATTAATATTTATGACATTTTAACAAATTAGAAATTTAATAGTTTTAATAGTTTTCATAATAATAATATGAGATTTTTCAAAAGATATTCACATAATCATCTCACATTGATAATAACAAATAAATCATGAATTACAGCAAGTAGCACCTCCTATTTAAAATGAGAAACTTGAAATTTAAAGAGTTTTATGGTCCTACCCAATACTGTTCACAGCTGGGATTCATACTTTAGTTTGCTGGTTTTAAATTCTGGGCTTTTTTCCACAATGTCACAACATAACATGTAACATTGCTACTGCTCAAAACTTTTTTTTGAACTATTCTTTTGAAATTTTTTCAGAATCAATCTATGAACCATGAAAGAAAGCTAACTCACTACCACATACCAAAGTTCTGAGATTTTTGTGAGAAGTACCTATTTCTCATTTCCAAAAAGCCTGGTTATTATAGAGATGGGTAAATTACTGTTGACAGAAAATTCCAATCCTAGAGAAAAGTAGCTCCCTCTTTATCCAGTCATTCAGTCATTAATGTAATGAATATCTATTGTCTTGCCTGCTTTGTACAAAATAGTGGATATATTGGTAACAATTAGTAGAGAACAGAAAAGAATGATCTTACTGAGCTTACAGTGAGCACAATGACAGGTAGGAACAAAAATAACCAATTAAAATAAAATGTGATAAGTCATCTGACAGAGACAATACTGATTCCAGGAGATAATATTGGAAGTACTTTCAAACTATGGAAAGAATAACTGTGCTCTCCATCCAGCCATATAAACTGGAACAAGAGAGTAGAGTGTCTAAGCACCAGGCTTAGAAATTCCACTGCTTGGAGTTCAATATCTTGATTCCTAGCTGGGTGACTCTGAAGTTGGAGAAGTTAATTAATTTTACAAAGTCTCAGTGTCTTCTCATAAAAATGGAGATGCCTCAAAAGTGTTAACTGGTGGAGAAAGCAGTGAGAGGGGATCAATGCATTCAGAGGATTCCACTAAATTTTATCCTGTGGGGTCATAGAGACAACAGATGAGAGTGGAAGCTCTGTCCCCTCTCAGAGGAATGAGGAAAGAAAAAATGAAAAAGAAACAAAACAACCCAAAACACCACAACCCTTGGCTGTATGTTTGAGCATAAGTGATGCAAGAGATTTGAGAAGAAACTGGAATTTAGGAACTTCTGTTGTGTTTTGCTACTTGAATCTGTTAATCATTTCTGAGAAATCTAAGTAAAGCCTGAGTCTTGTTTTTAATTACATTTGCTGGCCGGACTATGTTTCTTTGAAGATTACACTGTGTAGAAAGTGAACCACTTTGGACCAGGGATTTATTTGGATTGCACAGGTTGGTGTTGCACAGGTCAATGTTACAAAATATTTACCACAGTGCTTAACACAAACTAAGCACTCAAGAAATAAATGTTATTGTCATTATTCACAGGGTACAGTTTAGGAGTTCCTATTTTTATTATTCTTATGTCCCTTCTAGATCTAATTTTAATTTAAGGAAACCTATGAAATACACACAGAGAAGACCAGAATCCAGTAATGCCGAATCTATTTAAGAGAAACAGAGGACAAAAGAAATTATCTGCACTGATACTGAGCAAAAGCTGCAAAATACAGAGCAAGGCTCTAACAGGTGAACCTAAAACAAATCTCTTTTCTTTCTACAGCTAAGGCAAAGAGGCAAATGCAGTTGATTATAAAGGTCCAATTGTGCAGGTAAGCAGGATAAATTTTTAGGAGAATAGAATTTAAATGTATTTACCTGGAATTGAGGGCAAAAGAAATTACTCATTAGGATCTTTACATCTGAAAAATTGAACAACATAATGTATAATACCCTAGGCAAAAGTTCTGACACAGGAAAGTGCGCCAGTGGTGCACATAGAGCTATTTGTTATCGCCCCCTGTGAAAGCTGAGAGCGTAACAGGTTTCTGCAAAGGCAAATCTGCTGAAACAGAACTTTCTGGTGACTCACCTTATCACTAAGATACAGCTTGGGAATAATTTGGCCAATGAGCCTAAGCCAGACCTGCTGAATCAAAATCTCCAGGGGGAGAAGCCCAGCATTATGTATCTTTAAAGTTCCCAAAATGACTTTGACAGTCGAATAGCACCAGTGTGATTGCTAGTTGCTCCCCACTGTCCACTCCCTTCTTTGCCCTTCTAAGAATCAAACCCTTGATTTCTACTGACTCTTGGATACCTCGACTAAGAACTAAATTTTCTAAACTTCTGTTCTGTTGGAGGTCACCATGTTATTATGTTTTATGCAACAGACTATAGAGAAAACTGACCTCTTCTGACTTGTCCTTAAAGAGACCGTGAAGAGACCATGCCATTTCTTTACCTTTCCCTCATCCTTTTGTTTAACTGGTGGTACAAAGCCTGGAACTCTTGTCATTTATTATGAGGAAGAGAACCACATGCAGAGAAATAGTGGGCAGAGACTGCGCTCTGAATGATCTCATGGACACAAATGGCCATACCAGCCCCGGACCACCTACTTCCAGACTATTACCATGAAAGAGAAATAAGCTACCATTATGTTTAAGCCACTACTATGTGGCTAGTCACTAATTAATTCAGACAGCTCTCAGGGTAATTTCCTAAAACAATAACATGAACTAAAAATAGAATCCTTGATTTTTGCCTTAACAGTTTGTATGAAAATTTTAAATTGTATCAGTCTTGTCTTTCATGGATATTTCTGAAATGTGAAAACAGGATCATATTATTTACCTAAAGAGTTTGATTCTCTTCTGGCTTTCCAGGACACATAGTAGTCATTTTCTCCAGTCTGTGCTAAGTCTCAGAAAGAGGAATGTTAGGACTCACGGCTGACTTAATTAGTCTTAAATACAGGAATATCCTTTGTCAGAAGAAGGTTCTCATTGTCTATTTGAACTCTAGTGGTATACTTTTATGAAGGTTGTGAAATGGTAAAAATGGTTCAGGTCAAGGTCAAAAGAGGTGATCTGACCCTAGATTTGATTCTACCAAACCAAATTGAGTAAAAGTCAGAGGGCAATAAATGTCAGAAATTTCAAATAATTTTTGAGCAGTATACTTTTTTTTTAAGATTTTATTTATTTATTTGACAGACAGAGATCACAAGTAGGCAGAGAGGCAGGCAGAGAGAGAGAAGGAAGCAGACTCCCCACGGAGCAGAGAGCCCGACATGGGGCTCAATCCCAGAACCCTGGGATCATGACCTGAGCCGAAGGCAGAGGCTTTAACCCACTGAGCCACCCAGGCGCCCCTGAGCAGTATACTTTTAAGTAAAGAGTAGATTAACATTTAAAATCAGACAATCTCCCCCACTGCCTTACCCAGCGCCCCAGAATAAACATCATTCCTACAGTCTGTATTGAAGAAGCCAATACTTCTCGAACATGTATATAAGCAAACCTGGAAAATCCTGCCTCCCCAACTTAAGAGATTTCTTGACTATATTCCAGAGAACATCAGGAAAACAGATGGATTTAATAAGAGAGCATGGTGCCTTAAAATATGGTTGTTCAACTCTCAAGAGGTAGTTTATATTAGTTATATGTGTGTACGGAGGGAGGCATTGGGGTCAATCATTCTTCAAAATTCTTCAAGTGCTGAGAAATTTAACACGTTTGCTAGTTTCTAGTACTTTTGTGGGAAGAGAGATATCTCAAATTAGAAATTAAAATATTATTGAAATGTCACCACTGTCAGTTATCTTAGGTAGAAACGAGGGAGGCCAGAAAAGCAGTGGCAAATGAGCAGTTGAAAGTAGGAGACCTCAGGACATTACTTTTTAGCTCAAACTTTCAAGATTTCACGATTCATCTGAATGTGTACATTCTGATAAATAGCTTTTAAACTCAAAACAAATAAATAAGGGTAGTCTCATGACACCACACCAGCCATCGTGAAGCTAAATCGCACATGGGAAGAACACGTAGTTGCTGAGCTTCCAGGCCTGTCTTCACAAAAGTAAAAGATGAACATGTGCACAGAATTCTATGCAGAATTCTACAAAGGACAGAAAATGGGCCTCCCCAGCCCATAGATGGGACCCCCCCCCGCCCCCGTCAACATACAGGGCAGGTCAGGTATACAGCACACAATAGAGGCCCCAGGAGGACTTACGCATTCACAGTGAAAATCAAGTTAGCTTTCAAGCTTCATGCCAGTGCCTACTTAGCATCATCTTTAATCAGATTCCATCCTAACGTAGAAACCTGAAAGTATTTTTGAAATGCTTTTTTGTAAATTTACAAGAAGATAATCTTATCTTACATGTCAAAGATGTATATGTGATTTATTCATATACACAAGGAAAGCACAGTCAATAACCCACTGAAGGGTTTTTCGTTTTTCTTTTATATTAAAATTCAAATTTATGAATTCTCTAAAGCCTCATTTAATTGTTTGGGGTTTATTTATTTATTTATTTTGGCAGTCTAAGGCTCTTTGAAAGTTAGGAAATAAATCTAAGTTCAGAAAGGCTATTAAATATTTAAATAGCTAAGAAACTGGGGGCAGAGGGGTGAAATGGAAAAGAGTTCCAGGGAATCTGTCACCATAAGTTCCCTACCCGCAAAATAAAGAGAAAATAGTTTGAGGCAGTTTCAGAAAATATACACAGGCTTAGTGTAATTTATTTAATAACTTACTCAACAAGATAAGTCAATTAATGGTTTTTTGATTCAATTGTAATTTTAAAAAACGTTAAAAATCATTTACCACTAATCCTACTACAGAGAGCATTTATTCTTTCTCTGAAACACTGCCAATAACTTGGGCATTAGCAACTTTCACTGCACAAAAAGACAGTTTTGTAAACAGAACACCTGTAAAGCTTAACCCAGGTCTACTGGGAATAAACAGGGTCTACAGCAAAGATAATCACTAAGGTTCACCAACAGCTCATTTTACAGAGCAACTGTCCAGGCAATGATTTGATTTACTTCTCTAAAAATTTGTTAATTATATCTCAGATTCACTTCTATCTCTATTTTCTCAAGATGTTCAGCCTCAGGATTTTCAGGCTTGAAGCACAGTATTAACTATTTGTTGTGATCTTTTGCAAAAAGAGTAAAGTTAGTTCAGATGGTTTGACAAATTTAATTCCTTTGAGCACTGAATAGCAAATAAAATAATTATTTTACTGTGCTGGGTCTGTAGGAAAGATAGCTAGACTGGAATTTGACGTTTCATTGGTGAAGAGTTATTTTAAGCATAATTAGACATAGTCCTTGGAACATTGACACAGGATCCAGGCAAATGGGATTCCAGGCTGATTCCGCCACTACTTCATTATTCATTGAGTAAAAGCATTTAATCTCATTGGGTTTAAGCCTCTTCACTTGGAAAAGAAATATTTATTAGAATAAGCATTTCCTAAAAATTTCCTATTATAAATATAAAACTCTACAAAATAAAAGCAGTTTATTAATCACTGAAAATGCTCATGTTTATCAAATAACTTGACTTTGATACTTTGTTAATAAAAGCAATCTTAAAGCCAAATACCAAGAAGAGCACTTGGGTGTATGGGTGTACATGCATTATGGTGTGGACATTCTTTGCCACCTTTTCTGTGGGGTATAGGGCTTCATCCTGATCACCTACCATATTCTAATGCCCACATGTTTTTGGACACAGTATCTTAGAAACTTCTTCCCCAAAAGAAGTATTTTGATAAATGGGCTTGAGCTTCACCAGATCCCAGCAGATTTCAAACTTTCAAAATAAATAATATCGGGTGTGCTGGGGTAGCTCAGTGGGTTAAATGTTTATCTTCAGCTTAGGTCATGATCCCAGGTTCCTGAGATCAAGCCCCGTGTCGGGCTCCCTGCTAGTGGAGGGAGCCCTCCCTGGGCCCCTCCAGTCCTACTCATGCTCTTTCTCACTCTGCTCTCTCTCAAATAAATAAGTAAATCCTTAAAAATAACATCAATATAAGATTTTTCATTTTGATTTGAAAATTGTGAGGAATAAAAAAGCAGAAAGTGAGAACAGGTTTTTCACAATTTTATGGTACAAAGATCTTATTTTTTATTTTTTATCCCATCACAATTTCGTAGATATGAACAAATTTAGTTGTGATCAACTGGTATATTAAAAATGTTATAATACTAATTGTTAAATGTCAGGTTTTCTTATTGTAAGAATAATATATACACACAGTATAAGTTTGGAAAACAAGAGGGAAATGTTAAAAAGAAAATAAAAACATCTAAAATCTATTTAAGGGCACCTGGGTGGCTCAGTGGGTTAAGCTTCTGCCTTTGGCTCAGGTCATGATCCCAGGGTCCTGGGGACAAGCCCCACATTGGGTTCTCT
The DNA here is from genome assembly GCF_902655055.1 of Lutra lutra. NCBI lineage: Eukaryota > Metazoa > Chordata > Mammalia > Carnivora > Mustelidae > Lutra > Lutra lutra. Next base: position 70,296,769 of record NC_062282.1, on the reverse strand, counting down.
GCTCAGTGGGGAGCCTGCTTCCCCCCCCCTCTGCCTGCCTCTCTGCCTACTTGTGATCTCTCTCTATGTCAAATAAATAAATATTTAAAACAAATAAAAAAATTTAAAAATCTATTTAAGAAGGGGCGCCTGGGTGGCTCAGTGGGTTAAACCCTCTGCCTTCGGCTCAGGGCATGATCTTGGGGTCCTGGGATCGAGCCCCACATCGGGCTCTCTGCTCAGCAGGGAGCCTGTTTCCCCCTCTCTCTCTGCCAGCCTCTCTGTCTACCTGTGATCTCTGTCTGTCAAATAAATAAATAAAATCTTAAAAAAAAATCTATTTAAGAAGACAATTATCTGTATAAGATTAGGGAAAACTCTAGAAAAGGGACTCATTGTGAACACATTTGACCATGGGTACTCTAATACTATGTATGGACTGGTAGGGGAGGGAAATCATGACTATAAGTGTGGGACCACTGGTGAGGCAGCTCAGCCAAAAAGACCTAGTCTCCATATGTTTGTAGGACACTAGTTCTGTTTAACTACCTATTTAAAAAACCATATTTTCCATTTGTACTTAAACCCTATCTCCTCTTCTCCACAGCTTGATATCTGTAATTCTGTTTGGCATTGGGCATTCTGCTGCAAAACAATAAAAACACAGGTCACATCAAAAAAAAAAAAAAAAAAAACCACCACAAAAAAAAACCCAACAAAGACAAATACTGTATTGTATTATCTAACTACTGTTTTACTATATGCATATATTTTACAAAGAACATATTACGTTCCATATACTGACCCAAGGTGAGACATTAGAATGGAAACTTCTAAAAGAGCGGCAACCTTAGCCCTACTGACCAAAACCTTTACAGTTTTCAGGAAGATAATTTAAAGGAAGTTCTTTGACTGATGGATAATGTGTCTCCCCAGTATTTACATCAGCACCTATGTCTGCACTTCAGACTCATTCAGCAGTCCCACAACCACCCACACATTGGGTACTTCCCTAGAAGGGCTCACAGATCTCCGCATGTGGCTGCATTCATGGCTAAGATTCATAACAGCAATACAGCAAAGTTACCCAGGCAGAGAGTAAGGGCTAAAAATATGTCACAAAGAGTCTAGAGGTTTCCTATGATCTTGAAGGGGCTACACATAGCTCACTTCCCCCCCCAGGAGTGAAAAGTACCCTTGTATCTGCACTGTTTCTGCCCAGGGAAGCCTGTGTGAGACTTAGATCCCGACGGTTTTAATTGGGGGCTGGTGATGTAGGCACATAGTGCCCAGCTGCAGTACCTAATCCCTGAACTTCCAGAATAAAAGCTGCTGTCCACCATAAATCATATTGTCTGAGAGAATGGGTATAGCGGTCCTATCAGCACTGGGAACACTCTAAAGCCATTGCCAGCCAGATGCTGGCTCTGCCACTCACTGGCTGTGTTGTTCGATGTCTTTTAGATTGAATTTTCTCACTTATTAACTAGGAAGTATAGTAAGAAATAGGGTCGTGAGATCCCAATCTTCGTGATGCAGTTAGCACAATACCTGGCACATAGCATTCTATTAAGTTTATTATTGGGGCGCCTGGGTGGCTCAGTGGGTTAAGCCTCTGCCTTTGGCTCAGGTCATGATCTCAGGGTTCAGGATTGAGCCCTGCATCAGGTTCTCTACTCAGCAGGGAGCCTGCTTCCCCCTCTCTCTCTGCCTGCTTGTGATATATCTCTCTCTGTATCAAATAAATAAATAAAATCTTTTTTTAAAAAAGCTATTATTATGGAGCTAAAGAAAATTACGTTAATGATATATATAATAAGTGAATCAGGCAGGATGTTCAATATGAGATTTAAAGATATTTGAGAGCAGTATGTAAGCCCTTTGGTAACAGAAACAGACATTATGTTGATTTATGCAACTCTATATGTCTTTAAGTATTTTGGGGGGTGAGTGGTATTTTACTTAATAAAGCTATCCTGACTATTTGAAGGGTATAAACATTACATACAAGTGTTGAAAAAGAACAATAGAGGTTCTTGATATAAATGATCCTAAAACTTTCAAGAGATTTCATCTGAACTGTGCCATGAAGGTTTGTTTTCCTTTGTACTGAGAAAGTAAAAGTAGCACAAGAAAAATGAGTTGAGAAGTACTATAAGGTCAGACTGAACCCCTAAGACTGAACCCCTGCTGTTAAACCTAAGGAGATGTGCATTTTATTTATTGAGTGCTTTACTGTGTCATGTCCTGTACTAACTACTTTATGCCTTTATTTCATTTGTGAATTAGGAATCATTATTGCAGTTGTACACGTGGGCAAACTATGTCCCAGAGAATCTAAGGAATATGCCCAAGGGATCCCTAGGAAGTACAGGTCTAGGAATTTGAATTCAGAAAAGTCCACCTCAGGGTCAGGGCTCTTTTCCACTTTGTGTTTCTGTTTCTCAGGGCCTAAAAGAGCTTTTCATGTCCACAACTTCACTCACACTAATAATTCTTTCATGTTGCCTTTATCTGTCTCTAAACATACAAACTGCTGGACAGAGAAAAAAGGAGATTCACCAGCACTCACTGGTCAAAAGAGATCATTTAATGATTGTTCTGCTTTTTTTTTTAATAGCTTCCCCAAAATAATTCCATACAAATGAGTTTTTTTTTAATGCTCATGCTGCAGGTAATTTAACATAAAAGTTTTATTAGAGGTAATCTGTTAGGAAGTAAATGTTTTCAACACACAAAAAGAATAAAAAATAATAATGCATCTGGAAAACCAGAGAGACCATTTTATCTAGACTTCCTTTCTTCAGAGAGGCACATTCTTTTTGTCTCATTCTTTCCAGAAAGTCTGGTTTGATGCTATTTTTCAAGGTGCACAGAACACACACACACACACTACACAGTCAAAAAAGAAAGAATGCAAAAAATCCAAAGTAGTATGCTCTAAAGCCCTAAGGAACCTTCAGTAAGTCAATGCATTTTGTGACCAGATTTCATAGTCTAAACAGGTAAAAATGCACAGGATCTAAAATCCCTTGAGATTAGTGCCCACATTTCAAGGTCACTTGTGTAATGTAGAGAAACATCACCCTATTTGAAATAGTGAAAAGCAATAGCTAGAGAACAGCAGTAGCTAGAGAATGTTCTTTCTGAAGGGTGAAAATAGGAGCACAGAACAAGTAGATAATTTGCAAACTCCTAAAACTGCAAAAACACAGTTATTCTGTGACCTCAAGAAGCTGAAACAGTTTGACTTAAGTGAAGTATTGACATCTTTCTCCAACTCTGTCCTACCCATGGGAGCCCATGGGAGCCAAATTACGTAAAACGTTCGGAGGTTACCAGATTTCTTTTTTTTTCCTAATTTATTTAGGCAGTCTTCACACCCAATGTAGGGCTCAAACTCACTACCCGGAGACCAAGAGCAACACACTCCACCTACTGAGCCAGCCAGGGGCCCCCAGAGGTTAGTGGTTTTAAACTGAAGCATTGCAGAAGGATCCAGGGGTATGTGGAATAATATTTAAAAGTAATTGTGTGCCATCACTGTCAAACCACAGAAAAATTCTGGGGGAAAACTTCTAATATGATTTCCCCCCTTATTGTAGTACGTACTTTGAGTTTCTTTTTGGCCTATCACTGAAGAGTAGTTCTTCCTAACTAGTGAGAAAGTTCAGGCCTCAAGCAGAAACTTCAGTCTATATAGGCTGAGGAAAAACAGATAGCTAGATCACAATAAAAACAGAGATACAGACATAGATATAGCTACGAGGTACTTCATTATAAATGAAGGTGAATAACACCCTTCTCGTAAAATTTATTTCCCTTTAGAAAAAAGTATTTTAACTTTGAGCTCCACAGAGTTGGTACAATTTCTCATTTTTTCAGACTCATGCCCAATAGTGAGAAGTACTTATCTATAGTGTTAAGCACCCACTCATTGCCAGAGGTATATAAAGGTTCAGCCACATGGGGAAACAGAGAGGGAAAAACCTCATAAGCTTTAACATCTTCCTTCTATCATTAATGGATTTGGTGTTTCTTTTTTTAAAAATTTTATTTATTTATTTATTTGAGAGAGAGAAAGAAAGAGAGGGAGAGGGAAACTGAGCACATAAGCAGGGGAAAGGAGAGCAAGTCAGGGAGAAACAGACTCCCCACTGAGCAGGGATGGATCTCAGGACTGGGAGATCATGACCTGAGCTGAAGGTGATACTTAACCAGCTGAGTCACCCAGGCACCCCTGGATTTGATGTTTCTTTGTGACCACAGTCAGGATGACTGTAAATTCTAGATCTGGGGTACTCTAGATCTGTTATTGTGGTGTAACAACTAATAATGTTTCCTATTGTTTTCAAAAGCACCCCATTTCAGGAAAAAAAGAGAGAGGCAAACCAAGGAACAAACTCTTAACTATACAGAACAAACTAATGGTTACCAGAGAGGAGGTGGGTAGGAGGATGGGTTAAACAGATGATGGGGATTAAGAAGTGCATTTGTTATGATGAGTACCATTTGATGTATAGAAGTGCTGAATCACTATATTATATACCTGAAACTAGTGTTAAATTGCATGTTAACTGAGTGCAATTTAAACAAAAACTTTTTTAAAAAAGCACCCCATTTCAGAGTTAGTGTCTTAATTACAGTGTTACTTTACTTTTTATAGTGTTCCTTTAGAAATTACTATAGATAGATGAATGGTAAAGAATATGTGTAATATATCCATATATATATAATGAAATATTACTCAGCCATAAAAAGAATGAAATCTTGCCACATGAATTGAGCTAGAGAATATAATGCTAAGGGAAATAAGTTTGTCAAAAAAGACAAATACAATATGATTTCACTCAGACGTGGAATTTAAGAAGCAAAACAAAAAAAATGATGAGCATGGAATACTGTATAGCATTGCTGAATTAATTACTGTATTTATATAACAATTATGAAATTAATATAACAATGTATGTTAACCATACTGGAATGAAAATTTTTTAAAAATTAAAATAATACTTAAGCTGGGGCAGAGGGTTTGCCAAAAAAAAAAAAAAAAAGGAAGGAAGGAATTACTGTAATTATACAGAACATATCCAGAGAGGAATATGAATGCATACACCCAATATTCCCATCTATAAACCTTCTTTGATAACAAATTCAAACCAGGTAGTGTCCATCCTATGACAGATTCCCTGAAAGTCAACGGCGTTTTAAATGACTTCAGTAAGAACTTCAGTAAGAAGAGACTCTGTTGAAATGTGCCAAGATGTGTATTGGTTCAGTATTATTATTCATTTTTCTTATGAATTTTGTTAGTCTAGTTCCTTTTAGATTATGGTAGCTGCATACCACAGGAAATAGATGATGCTACTTTGGGAAAAAGTAGAAAAGTCAGAAGCTGTCATAAAATGCCATTTTTGAGGTTTACTTATTGCTCATCAGTGCTTCTTAGGACAATCTTATAAGGGTGAACAATTTCACTGATTGATTTATTAGTGTGTTTGTAATTCATAGGGAACAAATATAGTCTGGTTTTATTTCTTCTGGTTTTTCTTTTGAAATTGGAAACTACACTGAAGATTTTTTGTTATACATATTATCATTGTAATTCTTGTTTTGTTATTTTCTCAAGCTTTGAAGAACAATAAGTATTTTTTAAATGATTTTACTATTTATTTGACAGTGTGAATGTGAGTGGAGCTTGAGTGGAGAGAGGGGCAGAAGGAGAGGGAGAAACTGAATAGGAGCTGCTGAGTAGGGAGCCTAGTGACAGAAGCTTCAATCCTAACACCCTGGAATTATTATGACCTGAGCTGAAGGCAGATACCTAACCAGCTTAGCTATTGAGGTGCCACAAGGAAAGTAAGTATTAAATAACATAGGAAAAAAGGAATAGAAGCCTTCTTATGCCAGAATAATAAGAGTAGCTAAGATTTATTTAGGGCTTATTAAACATCAGAAGCTTTTCTAAGTCACTTATACATTAAAAGTATGCAAAAAAAATCCTATGAGGTTAGTAATATCATTTACCCCACTTTACAGATGGGTAAGCTGAAGAACAAAGAATTCAAGCCAACTGTCCAAGCTCAAGTCATATAGTTATGCAGTACCACAGTCAGGATTTTATTCCAGAAATGAATCCGAAGTCTGCAATACTAAACCTTCATGGATTACCTATCTAGACTGTGACCGTATACTTAATTGCGACACATGTGGGCACTGGGTTCTCCCAGCCAAGAACCAAGCAGGAATGTTTCTAAGTCCCCATTCTGTGACCAAACCTGGGTTATGAACCCAAGGCATATAAAAGGAGTTTAACTGTCACTTCTGCCCTCTTAGAAATTAGACAGTATAGGTACAGCAGTGGTTGCAAATCTGGTTGCACACTGGAATCATCTGGGGAGATGAAAATAAATGCAGCAGGATGGGAGGTATGGGAAGGATGGGCAGATGTCTTCATCTCCAGAGATTCTGATTTAATTGATCTGGGTCACAGTCTGGGCATAAGGATTTTTCAAATCTCCACAGATGATTCTAATGTGAAGCCACAGATGCAAACCACCGATACACAGCAAATTATTAACCCAGGTGAAAAAGTCACACCAAACATTTTTCTGAACAATCTAGCAGGTGAAATAAACTTGAGAGCTGTGATGCCACGGCAGGCTGGAATTGTCAGGGAAAGCTATGTGGGACTTAAAAATGGCATTGAAGGCTGTATGAAGTTTGAGTAGTAGAAGAGAGGGTACTGAATAAAAAAAAAAATGTAGGCAGGAATTAACTTGATCCTAGATGGAGACCAAGAGTAGGACAAAGCATATGCCTTGCCTCCTGAGCACAGAAGCTCCCAGGAATTAGGCTCCAGGAAGCATTATCAGTCCCATCTGGTCCACAGCTGTTTCTGGATACCAGACAGGATTATCTCCTACCAGAACGATCTTATACCTGATGAGTAGCTGAGCTTTAGTGGCTCAGCATACCTTTCTGCTCTGAATTTGGGAACCACCAACATGTGGCATCTGAACTCCCAAAGGACCCTGGAATTCACTTACTTCCCACATAACCACCATTGTCATCCACATTGTTCCTTTTATGAAAGTTTTAGAGGAAATTAATAGAGGTTTGTATTTTTTTAAAATAAGACCAGATTTTTTAGAAGTATCAGGCCTATAATGGTCCAGTTATTTCTCATCCCCTACACCAACCATCCTTATGTTCTCTTGGCAGTTCCAACATCCATTTGAACAACATCAAGTGAGATCCAAAAGTCATTCCCAAGTAACTTTTGGACTCAGTACTTTGAAATGGTTTGGTCCCTGGGTACTCAACCGTAAACCATGTATTAAAACTATATTTTATCCAACAGTACATTACAAAAATCATACACCACAATCAAGGAGGATTTATTTCTGGGATGTAGGGGTGGTTCAATATTGACAAAACAAACAAGATGATGTGTCACATCGTTAAGAGAAAGGATAAAAAACATATGATCATTTCAACAGATGCAGAAAAAACACTTGACAAAGTACAACATCCCTTTATAATAAAAACCCTCTGCAAAGTAGGTCTAGAGGAAACATATCTCAAAATAATAAAGGCCTTATATGAAACACCCATGGCCAACATCATACTCAATGGAGAAAAACTGACAATTTCCCCCCTAAGGTCAAGAACAAAACAAGGATGTCTACACTAAGCACTTTTATTCAACAAAATACTGGAAGTGCTAGCCATAGCAATTAGTCAACAGAAAGATATAAAAGGCATCCAAATTGGTAAGGAATAAATTAAGCTCTCTCTATATGCATGGCATGATATTACATATAGAAAACACTAAAGACCCTCCCAGAAAACTACTAGAGCTGATAGGTGAATTCAGTAAAGTCACAGGGTATAAAATCTATGTACAGAAATCTGTGGCATCCCTAACACTAATAATAAAGCAGCAAAAAATTAAAATTAAGAAAATAATCCTACTTACAAATGTATCAAAACCATAAAATATCTAGGAATAGACTTAACCAAAGAGGTGTCAGACCTCTACTCTGGAAACTACAAAACACTGATGAAAGAAATTGAAGATGACACAAAGAAATGGAAAGACATCACATGCTCATGGTTTGGAAGAACAGATAGTGTCAAAATGTCTACACTACCCAAAGCAATCTACATATTTAATGCAATCTCTATCAAAATACCATCAGCATTTTTCATAGAAGTAGAATAAACAATCCTAAAATTTGTATAAAACCACAAAAGACCCCAAATAGCCAAAGCAATCTTGAAAAAGAAAAACATAACTGGAGGTATCACAATTCCGGATCTTAAGTTATATTACAAAGCAGCTGTAATTAAAACAGTATAGTACTGGCATAAATATAGAAACATAGATCAGTAGAATAGAACAGAAACCCAGAAATAGAGCCACAATTATATGGTCAATTAATCTTCAACAAAGGAGGCAAGAATATGCAATGGTAAAAAGACAGCCTCTTTAACAAATTGTGTTGGACAGCGAAAGAATGAAAATGGAGCACTTTCTTAAAACATACACAAAAATAAACTCAAAATGGATTAAAGACCTGATACCATAAAGATCCCAGAAGAGCAATCTCTACGCAGTAATCTCTTTCACATGGGCTGAAGCAGCATCTTTCTAGATGTGTCTCCTGACGAAAAGAAAATAAAAGCAAAAATAATGGGAATACATTAAAATAAAAAGCTTCTGCACAGCAATGGAAACAATCAACAAAACTAAAAGGCAGTCTACAGAATGGGAGAAGATATAAGCAAATGCCATATCCAAAAAGGGATAGTACCCAAAATATACAAAGAGCTGATACAACTCAATACCCAAAAAACAAATAACCCAGTTACAAAATGGACAGAATACATGAACAGATATTTCTCCAAAGAAGAACATCCAGGTGGCCAACAGGCACAAGAAAAAATGTTCAGCACCATTCATTTTCAGGGAAATGCAAACCAAACTACAATGAGATATCACTTCACGCTTGTCAGTAAGGCTAAAATCAGAAACACAAGAAACAACAGGTGTAGGTGATGATGGGAAGAAAAAGGAATCCTGTTGCACTGCTGGTGGGAAGGCAAACTGATGCAGTCACTCTGGAAAGCAGTATGGAGGTTCCTCAAGAAATTAATAGAACTACCCTATGATTCAGTAATGGCACTACTGGGTATTTACCCAAAGAATACAAGAACACTAATTCAAAGGGTTACATGTACCCTTATGTTTATACCAGGATTATTTACAGTAACCAAGATACGAAAGCAGCCCAAGTGTCCACTGATTGATGAATGGATAAAGAAGATGTGATACACACACACACACACACATTGGAATACTATTCAGCAATAAAAAGAATGAAATCTTGCCATTTGCAACAACATGGATGGAGCTAGAAAGTGTAATGCTAAGCGAAATAAGTCAGTTAGAGAAAGACAAGACAAATACTACAGGATCTCATTCACATGTGGAATTTAGGAAACAAAACAAATGAGCAAAGAAAAAAAAGAGAGAGACAAATCAAGAGAGAGACTCTTAACTATAGAGAACAAACTGATGGTTAACAAGAACTTTATTCCTTGAAACATACCACAAAGTGAAGTGAAGCAATGAAAAAGTATTTTAACAGTTTATTTTTTCATTTTTTTTAAAGATTTTATTTATTTATTTGACAGACAGAGATCACAAGTAGGCAGAGAGGCAGGCAGAGAGAGAGGAGGAAGCAGTCTCCGTGCTGAGCGAGAGCCCAATGCGGGGCTCAATCCCAGGACCCAGGATTGTGACCTGAGCCGAAGACAGAGGCTTTAACCCACTGAGCCACCCAGGCACCCCTATTTTAACAGTTTAAAAAAGGAGTAGACTTATGCTCTATTTACCAAGTAATCCATTCTCTTACTAAATTCACATTACCAAATTCACATGAATACAAGTTCTTCCCATAGGGAACACACTATTACCCAAAGGTGCTGATTCATAATAACAAGAAACATAAAAGAAAGGACATTTAGCGTCCTGAGTACTATTTATGGTATCTGTCACAAAATGCCTGTATTAATTCCTGTAACCATGTCACTCATCCGGGTCCTAGTCTCCTTGTCTTTAAAGTATGAGGAGAGGATAATAACCACTAGATCATTTCTAATTCTGATACGTCTGGATTTCTGGATCTAGACTGCTTAATTCCCTGAAAACACATACACGGACCAACTTGGAACTAAAATTGTTAGAAGGACTATAAGAAGTCATTACCTTAGTTGTGTTACAAGTCTCAATATACTTATTAATGTAGGGCTTGTTTTTCATTAAATCTTCATTTTAATTTGAGATTAGTTTTAGGTCCAACATATCAAAATATAGCAAGAAAGCCATATCTGTAGGATGGCCAAATCACCAAATATGGCCCCCTAATGAACCACACCTTCCATTGTTCACATCCTTCCACAATTTCTTCCCCTCTCTCTGTTTAACCAAGAAAATTCAACTGAAGTGATGTTGAGGGACTTCCAAGGTTAAGACAAAGAAGATTTGCACTTTACCCCTTGGTTCATTCATTCTGGGGAAAACTAGCCATCACAAAGTCTGACTACTCTTAGAATACCATGCTATATGGAAGCTCAAGTTAGCCATGTAGACAGCCATGTAGAGAGGCTGTTAGAACTAATACCAATTCAGTAAAATCGCAGGATATAAAACCAGCCAAAAAAAAAAATCAGTTGTGTCTCTATACACTAGCAATGAACTATCTGAAAGAGAAATAAAGCAAACAATCTGATTTACAATAGCCTCAAAAACAATAAAATACCTAGGAAAAAATTTAACCAAAGAGCTATACATTGAAAACTGTAAGACACTGATGAAAGAAACTGAAGAAGACACAAATAAATGGAAAGGCATGCCATTTGGCTATATGGAATATATAATAATATGTGTGATATACATCTTTTATATTATTAGGTTTTATATTAAACCTATGTACATATGTGTATATATATATAATATACATGTATATTATGTTATATACATGTATATACTTTTTTTCTAAGAGAGCAGAGAGCTAAACATTTATCAGCACATCACTGAACCTATTACATAAAAACACACTGGTATAAACCAAAGGCCAAAGAACACCATGTAAATAAAGATTTTTCAGGAGAAAAAACTGGAGTAGAACTCAATCATCATGATTTTAATAAAAATGCTGAAGCCAAACACTTTTTTAAAATATGTATTTATTTTAGAGGTAGAGCACATGTGTGTGCAAGCAGGGTGAGGGGCAAAGAGAGAGGCAGAGGGTAAGAATCTCAGACTCCCTGCTGAGTGCAGAGTCCCACACAGGTCTCAATGAGGCGCTTGATCTCACAACCCTGAGATCATGACCTGGGCCAAAGCCAAGAGTCCCACACTCAACTGAATGAACCACCTAGGTTTCCGTGAGGCTAAACATTTTTGAATCCTAACAATAGTACCATATCCAAACTAAAAGTAAACAATTAAAAAAAAAGGTAAACACTTAATTTTAGTAAAACAATATTATGTATGACATTAAATTAATGTTATTAAATATTTCAGTTTGCTATTTATTTATTTATTTATTTATTTATTATTTTTAGGAGAGGAAGAGTGAGGTCGAGGTAGGAGGGGCAGAGGGAGAGGGAGGGGGAGAGAATCTTAAGCTGGCTTTATACCCAGTGCAGAGCCTGATATGGGGGTCAATCTACCAACCTTGAGATCATGACTGAGCTGGGACCAAGAGTGCAACACTTAACTGAGTAAGCCACCCATGTGCCCTTTAATAGATTTATTTTAATACATTTAATAGTGAAATTTGCATTGGATTCTATAGGTGGATAAGAACAAGGAGCAGGGGCACCTGGGTGGCTCAGTGGTTGAAGCCTCTGCCTTAGGCTCAGGTCATGATCTCAGGGTCCTGGGATGGAGCCCTGCATCGGGCTCTCTGCTCACAGTGGGGAGTCTGCTTCCTCCTCCTCTCTCTCTCTGCCTGCCTCTCTGCCTACTCGTGATCTGTCAAATAAAAAAAAAAAAGAACAAGGAGCAATCATTCATTCTTTTCCTAGTGAATGGATGGCTATTGGCTATAGTTAATATATACTAAACACTACTTTAGGTGCTAGGATGTATCAGTGACCAAAATCTCAAAGTTTTTTCCTATTTTGTTCATATTTAAGTACTATTCTAATTTATTTTTTAATTTTTATTTTTTTTAAAGATTTTATCTATTTATTTGACAGAGAGAGACAGAGTGAGAGAGGGAACACAGGCAGGGGGAGTGGGAAAGGGAGAAGCAGGCTTCCCACCAAGCAGGGAGCCTAATGTGGCCTGATCCCAGCACTCTGGGATCATGACCTGAGCTGAAGTCAGACACTTAATGACTGAGCCACCCAGGTGTCCCAGTACTATTCTAACTTAAAGAAATATAGTCAAACATGGGGCGTCTGGGTGGCTCAGTGGGTTAAAGCCTCTGCCCTCGGCTCGGGTTGTGATCCCAGGATCCTGGGATAGGGCCCCGCATCGGGCTCTCTGCTCAGCAGGAAGCCTGCTTCCCTTCATCTCGCTCTGCCTGCCTGCCTACTTGTGAGTCCTGTCTGTCAAATGAATAAATGATGAAAAGAAATATGGTCAAACATTATATATTTGTAATTTTTTTCTTTAGAAAAAGCCTATACATTACTCATATTTGAGAATAAAAACAACTTAGAGCCTTTTTCAAAAGTAGGACAAATGGTCCATGGCCTGTTCACTGTTGAATGAGCTGAACATAAAAATCCTAACTCAGTCAACAGTGGTGGCTAAGGGGTAGGAATGAAGAGAGACTAGTCTTTGTCACTATTTCATTTTAATGGGTGTGTGTTTCTTTGTCAATCAATATTTATCATTTCTTTTTTTTTAAAAGATTTTATTTATTTATTTGACAGAGAGGGGACGAGAGAGAGAGAGAGAGAGAGAGAGAGAGAGAGAGAAAGAGCGAGCTCAAGCAGGGGGAGCTGTAGAGGGAGAGGGAGAAATAGGCTCCCCACTGTGCAAGGAGCCTGACACGGGGCTCAATCCCAGGACCCTAGGATCATGACCTGAGCTGAAGGCAGGTGGCTTAGCCTACTGAGCCACCCAGGTGCCCCAGTACTTATCATTTCTAAAATAAATTCATTGGTGACTAAGCTCTTAGACTAAACATTTTTCCTCCTTTATAAATGATGGGGTTTTAACAGGGCAATTTAAAATAGATAAATGTATTAGTGTTCTCCAAAGAAACAGAATCATCAGGATATGTATTTGGCAGATTGATATATAGCTAGCTAGCTATATAGATAGATGTTAAGGAAGTGGCTTATGTGACTGAGGAGGTGCAAGTCCAAAATTTGCAGCATAGCCTGGCTAGAGATCCAGGGACAGTTGCTGTCTCAGTCCAAAGGCAGTCTGCTGGCAAAATCCCTTCTTGATCACAGGATGTCAGTCTTTTTAAAATTAAAAGCTTCAAATAGTTGGATGAGGTCCACCCACAATATGGAGGGTTATCTGCTTTACTCAAAGTCAACAGATTTAAATGTTAACCACATTGAAGGAACACCTTTATGAATCCAGAATGTTTGACCAAATATCTGGGCACAATGGCTCAGCCAAGTTGACACATAAAATTAATAATTATAGTAACAAGTCCTTCAGCATTTATTATTGATAATTTGCAAAATACATATAAAAATATTTAGAATGTTAAGCTTATCTCTTATTTTGAGATAAGAAATCATTTCTAGCAAATAACTATAAATTGAATTCAATTCTGGCAAATAACCATGAATTGGAACCCACTATACTTAAACTTATATTAGGTTTTCCTATTGTCTGCTAAATTACTTAGTCCTACAGCAAAAATAAAAAGCAGGGGTGCCTGGATGGCTCAGATGGTTAAGCGTCTGCCTTTGGCTCAGGTCACAATCTCTAGGGTTCTGGGATTGAGCCCCACGTCGGGCTCCATGCTCAATGGAGAGTCTGCTTCTCCTTCTGCCTCTCCCTCTGCTCATGCTCTCTCTCTCTGTGTATCTGTCTCAAATGAATAAATAAAATCTTAAAAACAAACAAATAAAAAAGCAAATTAAACTGAAATTATTAAAGAGTAATTTGAACTCAAATGGAAAAATTAAAGTATTGATTTGGGAAAGAATTTAGAGAAATAAAGGTCAGCTGTTGCACTTGTATTTTAAGTTCTTTCACTAAAAATAAGTGCATGATGGTAATTTAAACACACATGAACACAGGATAGGGAGAGGTGAGGAATAAGAGAGCAAAAGGTTTTTCCAGCATGTCAAAGGAAGAAATTGATGGGGAGGATCAGAAAAGTACAAAATAGAAATGAAGTCAAACTGGGAGCAATGAAAGAACTATAAAGGTTCTCGAGCTATAAAGAAGAGACTAGAAAAAGAGGCATCCCATAGATTGCTTTAAGAGCTTTTGGCCTCTGAAACAATAATGTGCTCAGCTTTAGGGCTGAGGAAGCAATAAAGAGACAGTCAGACAGCCAATATGCGTGAACCTGCAATGATGCATTTTCTGATGCCTTGCTTCTTAAACCCTATGCCTCAACTAGAATCATATGCCATTTCCACTGAAAGCCAACTTGGCAACCACCATGTGACCTTACATTTTCATTGCAAAATATCCAATCAAGATGAATTATCACTGGAGCTTCAACAGCCAAGTCATGGAGAAAAATAAGTCATCGATTTTTTCTTGTATAAGATGAATTTGTTTGTTTCCTTTAAAATAAGACAGATATCATGTATAATGGGCACTGGTTGGTGCTTTACCCTAATAGGGATACCTATTAGAGTTTCTGCATACCCCTCCTTAGGCTTCTGGTGTACTTTTGCCTCCAAAGGCCTATATACAGGACTATCTTCTTCTAGCGCAGGTGGGCTGCAGGAAGCAAAAATGCAGCAATCCACATTTGCACCTCTCCTCTTCCCTCTCCCAGCCAATGATTGGCAGAAGAGTATGAAAGCCCATCTTTACTACTCAGGTCAAGAGAACTCTGAGGTATGGCTTCGACTCAACACTTCTACTACAGGAATTGGCTAACTCTTCCCAGAGGCAAGTCCCTGGCTTGGTTTCTGTCTGGCACCCCCTCATACCCTTAACCAGTTTCTTCTGAGAGCCCTTCCCAGTAAACCACTTGCACAGATAATCCTTGTATCAGCCAATCAGTGAAAGACAAATCAATGGTTTATATTATTTTGGCCCTTAGAGTTCTGTCCAAATAATACATGTCAAACAAGACAAAACAAACAAATCTAAGGCTTCGTTATAAGGAGCCCTTGATTTTATAGCCAAAGTTATAAACAGTAAATTAGAGGCATCTCAACTCCAGAAGGCCACCAGTTCTGTCATACACGTTATTGCCAGTGGTATGACAATTTTAAGATGGAAAGTAATATGATGTTCCAGGGAGACAATGGACTTCAGAGCCAAACGGACTTGGCAGCAATGTTGGCACAAAATATTTCTATCCTGTACCCACTGGAACCCTTAGATTCTGAATCTATAAAATTAATCTATAAAATGGCAATACTGACCCTGAAGTGTTTTGAAAAGTAAATAAGTGGGGCGCCTGGGTGGCTCAGTGGATTAAGCTGCTGCTTTCAGCTCAGGTCATGATCTCAGGGTCCTGGGATCGAGCCCCACATCTGCCTCAGCATCCCTGCTGAGCAGAGCCTGCTTCCCACCCCCTCTCTCTGCCTGACTCTCTGCCTACTTGTGATCTCTCTCTCTGTCAAATAAATAAATAAAATCTTTAAAAAAAAAGTAAATGAGTAAATGTTTAAAGTGCCTGATACACAGTAAGTACCAATTATCGCATTTTGTTTTCTAAAGGGAATAATTTCACCATATGGAAAACAGAGCTCATTGAAGCATGTTTCCTATAGTGAAAGGCCCTGGGGCAGAACCCTAATTAATTTCTGTCATAAGCCACTAGTTTACATGTGGGAGAGGGTGGCATGGCAATTACTACTGCTTACCAGTAAACTTAAGGTTCTCCTGAATTATTGAGGCTTATTTCACTCATTTATTAACACATGCTTATTGTGAGATAAAATAGACTAATTCAATACCAATAAACAAGTAAATAAATAAGTATTTAAAATAATCAGAGGTGGCATAAATACCATGAGAGAAATAAACAGTGTATGGGATAAGGTAATTGAGTAAGGGAGGGGACTAATATTAGACAAGACAGTCAGGAAATGCCTCTTTGAGGGAGGAATATTTGAGCTGGAGCCAGTCCTGTGAAGATGCAAGAAAGAATATTCCAGTCAGAGGAAAGAGAAACAGTAAGCCCTAAGGTGGGAGAGACCCCGGTGCCAATGGAACTAAAGTGATCTGAATTCAGGAGAGCATGGACATTAAGCTAGAGAAGTGCATGTGATGATGCAGCTCCTCATGGGTATATGGAATGGCCTAACTCAAGGGAGTTCAGACGTGGAAAGTGCTTTTAGTTTTGCTCCTATGTGTATTTAATCAAATCCTTCTATGCTCCTTTATGTCTTTGCTCCTGTATGTATTTTATAAAATTCCTTCATAACATTTCAGGTGGTACTTATAGCTTTATAGCTAATTTTAGGTATACCACAAGCCAGTTCAGTAAAATTAAATATAATACAAAATTTAATCATCTGGTTAGTTTAATATTCTGTTCCTCCCCTAGCTGAGACTGATTAGCACCTGTCAGCTCTTTTACTTCTCTATCTCCTCTCACTCCCTACGTCTGGGTCCTCAGGGTTGTAGATTTTTGGAGAAGATCAGAGGAAAGAGAGCAAATGTCTGTAAAGTCATTGGTGCTACTGCTGGTCTTCCTCATCTATCAATGTTTTCTACATCATAAACATTCAAGGGCTTGCTTGCTCACAGGGGAAATATGTATGTGTTCTTCAGGGAGCCCTGCAGAGAACAGCCAGTTCCCTCACGTAGACAGTCTACTCAACTTGAGCTCATCTAATTCACTCTCATTCATGGTATGTTCTGTTTAACTACTTGCTTCTGGCAACATGGCGGAAGCCTGGTTCCCCTTTCTGGTCCATGGAAGGATTGTTATCCTTTATCTACTAAAAAATGGAGGTGTGACTTTCCTAATGCTCAACCCTCTTCCTATTCTGGCTCTTTTCACTTCTGTTTTCAAATAGGCACATAAGGAGCTTAATAAATCTACTGCATAAACAAACATTCAGTCTGTAATTCTGATGTAACTCACAACCTTCAGATCATCCCAATTCCTGAGTGGCTCTCTTGAAGTGTCCACCCCCTTCCTTGGACTAAAGGAAAACAAACCCCTTTCTTTCCTGAAGACAAGAAAAAGGAAACTTTACAGCACTCTCCCACAGGCTCATAATTCAGTAATTAATCTCTAGTTTAGACCAAGTTAAACTGATAAGGGACAATTAAAGAAGTCTGAGAGATGTGGTAATGATTAATGCTGCTTTTCAAACCTAGTCTTTTGGTGATATATCTAATGCCATGCTTTACAACTTAGAACTACTTAGCAGCTATTTCACTTTGAATATAATCTTTTGTATTGAATATAATAATACATAGTTTTTTTGCTCTGAATACAGTATATACAATGTACCTATTACTAATAAATGCTTGGTGACTACCACAGTACTTGTCATTGAAATTCAGATGTAAGAAAGCATAACTGTGTTCATTTATTCATCAGAACATATTTATTTAGTCATTAGTGTGATTTTTCTTCATTGGAATTTGAATACATTCTTACTCCTTTTCTTAATTAATCTTTTAATTACTCAAGGTCAATCACTAAGAACAATCGTGGCCTTTAATATACTCTCTAGCAAGAGAGAGTCAGTCTGACTAAGACCCCCCACCCAATCATCCAAAAATATGTGTTTTCATTTCTCTCATTCAGTTCTGTGACAGTCTCCTAACACATACAGATACCTGGGAAGAAGCATGATGGGTTCTTTTCTTTTTCTAATTGAGCTTTCAGCTTTTGTTTATAATGAGGCAGAAAATTAGGTAAGCTGGATGCCTTGGTTTCAAACTGTGTAAGGAAATAAAATAGTAGAGTCGAAAAATCACTCATTAATTAACCAAATCTAATGCTTGCAAGTTTATAATAAGAAAAACTAAAAGAAAGAAAAATGTAAAAATTTTTTGGATCCTCAAATAGAGACACCAGGAAGCCACAGAACCACATTAGATCTTTACCTCTGACAGTCAGTCATGACAGATGATTAAACAAAATCATAAACCCATAAATCGGCACATCATTCTATAGCTAATGTGCCATGTATCATGTACAGAGTACATAAAGCAAACCAACTCTGAGGAATTTGAAGCTTCAGGGCATTCTAAAGAGAGTAAAATTCAGAAATGGCTTGCATGGCACTATAGCCATAGGATATTGGTGCCCAAATATCCATTCCAGATTTCTATTTAAGCACAGATCTAAGTATAAAAACACAGTGGCCTAAGACAACCACTCAGAGCATTTTTTCCCATTCCTCAAGCATGCAGATACAGCAATACATCCCTTGTTCTCAGGGGCTTATCCCCACACAGCTAGTCTTTGATTTTGTTAAAAGTGTGAGGTGATTAAAGTCCTTTGAAAACACTAGGTTGCAGTCAAATAAGATGAATCACTTTACATCATATAAGGCAATAAGATAGATTTTCTTACCAGGAAGGAAAAGAAATAGATACAAACTTTTGAACTATAACATGTATTATCATTTATAGAATATTTTCTATGAAAAAAGAATCTCTCAAACACAGAAAAAGGAAAATCTCTATGAATCTGGTTTTTATTGATTTGCTGCACTGTTTTTACTCTAAAGTCAAAAATTATACAAAAACACAGAGAGAAGTAATAAGAAGAGAAGGCAAAGAACGGTCTCCTTAATAAATAGTATTGTGAAAACTGTCCAGCCACATGCAAAAGAGTAGAACTAAACTTGCATGTAAGACCTGAAACCATAAAACCACTTACAGAAAACATAGGCAGTAAGCTCCTTGTACATTGGTCTTGGCAATGAATTTCTGGATCTGATTCCAAAAGCAAAATCAGGAGAAGCATAAATAAACAAATGGGACTACAAACTAAAAACCTTCTGCACAACAAAGGGAACCATCAACAAAAAGAAAAAGCAGCCTATGGAATAGGCTGATAATCTGATAAGAGGTTAATCTGATTAATTAATTTAAATTAAATATTGTTAACTTTTATTAATCTGATAAGAGATTAATATCCTAAATATATAAAGAACTCCTACAACTCAATAGCAAAAAAAAAAACAAACCCTAAAAATCCAATCAAAAAAATTTCAGAGACTCTGAATAGACAGGTTTCCAAAGAAGAGACAAGCAGATGACCAACAAGCCACACAAAAAGATGTTCAGTATCATTAATCATCAGGGAAATGCAAATCAAAACCACAGTGAGATATCACCTCACATCTATTAACATGAATATTACTAAAAAGACAAGAAATAACAAGTGTTAGTGAGGATGTGGAGAGAAGGGAACCCTGGTGCACTGTTGGTAGAAATGCAAACTGGGTCAGCCACTGTGGAAAGCATATGAAATACACTGGGTATTTATCTGAAGGAAATAAAAACACTAATTTTAAAAGATATATGTAGGGTTTACTTTACCCCATGTTTACTGCAGCATTATTTACAATACCAAGATATCGAAGCAACCTAAGTGTTCAGTGATACACGAATGGATATAGAAGATGTGGTATATATACAACAGAACACTACTCAGCCATTGAGAGTGAAACCTTTCTATTTGTAAAGTAGATGGACCTTGGGGGCATTATGCTAAATGAAGTAAGAAAAAGTACCATAGGATCTCATTTAAATATGTAATTTAACAACAATAACAAACCAAGCTCATAGAATGAACTGGTGGTTACCAGAGGCAGGAAATGGAGAGGCAGGAGAAATGGATAGGAGGTCAAAAGGTACAAACTTCCAATTATAAAATAATTAAGTCCTGGGGATATAATGTGTATACAGAATTATAGTACTAATAATACTACACTGCATATTTGAAAGTTGTTAAGAGAGTAGATCTTAAAAAGCCTCATCAGGAGAAAAAAAATTGTAACTATATATGGTGACAGATATTAATTAATTGGCTTATGGTGATCGTTTCACAATACATATAAGTAACAAATCATTATGCTGTACATCTGAAACTAACAGACTGTTGTATGTCAATTATACCTCAATAAGAAAAAATAAGCAAAACACCAGATTAAAAAAAAATAATAAAAGCAAAGACAGAATTATAAGAATTAGCCAAATTGTTTTGAAGCTCTCTGAAGAGCTAAATTTGGGAAATATATAAGGTGTATAAACATACAATTTCTTGTTACCGTTACCATCAATAACCTAAGAACCATTGTTTTGATATTAATCCTTAACCAGGAATGCCCATTAATCAGTTTTCCTGGGTTACACATAAAGAAAATGTCATTGAGTTTAGTTTTTAGTTGCCCAAATTTGTCTGTCTTTCATCTTCCTGGTCTTTGCATGGGTCATTCCTTCTGACTGAAATATTTTCCCCTCGTCTTGGCCTAACTCCTTCCCATCCTTTTCATGACAACTTAAACATTAGTGCCTCTCTAACACCTTTTCGGAATGCATGCACACTGGTTATAGACCTGTTGCAGCTGAGCTCCGAACGCACTCTTCTACTTTCCTTTACATAATGCTTAAGCTGGGACTCTGCAAATCATCATTTTCAGACTCCTTTGCCAGTGGCTCAAGTTAGATTCTGTCAACAAGAAGCATCAGAGAGAGAGAGACTGGAAAGCTGAAGTAAAGATGGTTATTTCGTTTGTTTGTTGTGTCACCACAGCAGTGGCAATTCATCCCAGCAACAGGAGTTGGCTCTAGACACCAGTAAGTGTCAACACTCACACAACCAACCTCCAAAATGTGAGCAGAGCTAGATGTACCTGCTCCTCAAAGGGCTAAGATCCAATTCTGTGGGGTCCCTCGTCCAAAGAGTTAGGTTATGCTAACCTGTTGTTTCACTCAGTCTCAAGGATGGCATCTGCTTCCTGCACTTGTTTTATCTGGGTGATCTCCTTGTTAGGATTTTTTAAATCAATTCTTCAAAACCTATGTCTTCAGTTCTCAGTGTTAGACCTATAGCATAGGAATACCTGGTGTGATTTCTTTTTCCTATCTGAACCCAACTGATATAGCAACTGACAACATGAAGGGAGTTAGGAAACAAGAGTCTCAAAGGTAAAATCCTAGACTGATTGGTTATGCCATTAGCCTTGAATGCTGTGCTAAGCAACTTGAAAATTTAAATGGGTACAGGCACATATCAGAGATACTGCAGGACTGGTTCTGGACCACTGGAATCTACTGAGTATTATAATAAAGTGAGTCAAGTTAATTTTTTAGTTTCCCAGTGCATTTAAAAGTTATGTTTACACTGCACTTTAGTATATTAAGTGTATAATAGCATTTTGTATTTAAAACACTGAACAAGTCTTAATTAGGAAATACTTTTTTACTAAAAAATGATAATCATGGGGCATCAAGGTGGCTCAGTCAGTTAAGCAGCTGCCTTCCACTCAGGTCACAATCCCAGGGTTCTGGGATCAAGCCCCATGTTGGGCTCCCTGCTTGCTGGGGAGTCTTCTTCTCCCTCTCCCTCTGCCCCAACCCTGCTTGTGCTCTCTCTCTCTCTCTCTCAAATAAATAAATAAAATATTTTATAAATAAATAAATAAAATATTTTATAAATAAATAAATAAAATATTTTAAAGAATAAAATAAAATTTAAAAATGATAATCATCATTGATCTTTTAGTGCAATGTAATGATTTTGTTGGAGGAAGTTCTTGCCTCAATGCTGATGGGTGCTGATGGATCAGTGTGGTGGGTTCTAAGGGCTAGGATGGCTGTGGTAATTTCTTAAAATAAGACAACAATGGGGGATGCCTGGGTGGCTCAGAAGATTAAAGGTCTGCCTTTGGTTCAGGTCATGATTCCAGGGGCCTGGTACTAAGTCCCACATCTGGCTCCTTGCTCAGCAGGGAGCCTACTTCTCCCTCTGCCTGCAGCTCCCCCTGCTTGTGCTCTCTCTCTCGGACAAATAAAATCTTTTAAAAAAAATAAGACAACAATAAAGTTTGCTACATCTCTTGGCTCTTCCTTTCAAACATTTCTGTGTAGCATGCCGATAGCATTTTATCCACAGTAGTATTTCCTTTTTTTTTTTTTTTTAAAGATTTTATTTATTTATTTGACAGAGAGAGATCACAAGTAGACGGAGAGGCAGGCAGAGAGAGAGAGAGGGAAGCAGGCTCCCTGCTGAGCAGAGAGCCCGATGTGGGGCTCGATCCCAGGACCCTGAGATCATGACCTGAGCCGAAGGCAGTGGCTTAACCCACTGAGCCACCCAGGCGCCCCTCCACAGTAGTATTTCCTTATTTCCTTCAAAACTGGTCAATTTTCTCAAAACCTGCTGCTGTTCTATCAACTAAGTTTAAGTAATATCCTAAATCCTTTGTTGTCATTTTAACAGTCTTCATAGCATCTTCACCAGGAGCAGATTCCTTCTCAAGACCCTAATTTCTTTGCTTGCAATGATAACAAAACTGTGGGGTGAGACTTAACTTCTTTATTCTTGTTGTTCTCCTGTTGGAGAACTTTAAAGGAGTAAACAAGCTCAGGATTTTTAAATTCTCAGTTTAAGGGGCGCCTGGGTGGCTCAGTGGGTTAAGCCGCTGCCTTCAGCTCAGGTCATGATCTCAGGGTCCTGGAATCGAGTCCCGCATCGGGCTCTCTGCTCAGCAGGGAGCCTGCTTCCCTCTCTCTCTCTCTCTCTCTCTGCCTGCCTCTCTGTTTACTTGTGATCTCTCTCTGTCAAATAAACAAATAAAAATCTTTAAAAAAAAATTCTCAGTTTAAGGCAGTCCTAAGATAATTTTTAAATTTCCTACAGCTGTGGGACAGAAAGTGCTTAAAATCAGATGCCAAATTTAACAGTGCAGGTTGAAGACTACAATAGAAGCTTGTTTCCCAGATCCACAGTCTCCTTTGTTAAACTTAGGGCATCGGTTGGAAAGAGTAGGCCCCAGATCTATGAAATGAGAACATCTGGGTAGGTGCAGATAAAAATGACACTCATGAGCTTCAAAGTCATTCTGAGTCTCTTCTGAGGAAACTTGCCTTCTCTTGCTTAAAACCCTATAACAACCCATCTGAACAGATTACCTTACAAGGAGATGCCCACCTCCTTTACCCCTTATTACATCTACTCCTATAACTTTCGTATAATGATACAGGGAAGAAAGGGCAAAAACTGACAATAAAGGAGATTATTTACACCCCCAGGACAATTATAAGAGTTAGCTAATTTATTTTGACAAAAAACTGGACAATATACAAGAACAGAGTGTCAGACTAAGGAGGATGGAATATAACTAAATGTTGCCTAACAAGGTGATATGAGAACATTTACCAGAGGGTATGTATTTAATGTGAGACTGAGATGCCAACAATTCCCTGGAATGCAAATATAAAACAACAACAACAATAACAACAACAAAGATATTTATAAATATATCTTAAGGAGACAGCAATTTTGGAGCGATAAGTAGATGTATGATGTGCAACTACACATCTATCTCTACTCTATTAATTCCTCTCAAGAAGGCCCAGAGAATACTCCTTTAACCAAAGGATTAAGAAATATATTAAATAAAGGAGCAACAACATCCTAGATGAGCTCAATGCTCCCACTAAAGTGGCTCTCTGCCTTCAGCAGGGATGATGGAATCCCAGGGACAGGTAGTATTTAATTGCCATAAATAAGGGGAATGCAATGACTTCAGAAAGAAGCAGGACAAAGAGGTAATCAGAGAGTCTGGCCACAAGGCTCTTTGTCAGTGGCTAACTAATTACGGTATTTACAGGAATAAAATGATGAGTAGTCTATTAAAATATTATGTGATCCATGTAACTGGAAAATCTTCAAATCTGGGGGCCAGAACCTTGACTTGAGTCTACATGATGAGATCACAGCCTCTTAAAAGGAATACAGGTCCTTTGGAGAGAAGAAACAAAACAAAAAAACCTGCAGCACTGCCACATACTGTAGTAACTATGAATCCTTGGTCAAGCCCTCCCCAAATGGACCTGAGGTTACCAAGTCAGAGTGATTGTGTAAAATCTTTTAGAGCTAGATACTAACTCTGAACTGACACTAATTTTTGTGGACTAAAACCCTCCAGAATTTTCTTTATCTTCTGACAATGTAATTGGTCCCATTCATATACTTCAGTAGTCTGGGTCCCTTAGTGACAACAATGCAGAATCTCCCTGCTGACCTGTGAGAAACATGGAGTGAAAGAAAAAGAAACTTTTGTTGTTTTAAGTCAGTGGAAAAGGGGTGTTACTTGTAATCACAGCAAAGCATTGCCTTTACTGACTGCACAAGCCCAGGCTTCTTGGCATAACACACAAGATCCTGCAAGACCTTGCCCCTATCCACTCTCCCTACACCCTTCTATCACTCTTTCCTTTAAAACTTGATGCTCTAATAACAGAGTTTCTTGTGAATACTCTGCTTCTCACAATTTGTTCCCTTTCTTTAACATATTTTCCTTGCTTATACGTCTTTTTTCTTATCTTCATTACTTTGGCTAGAACTCGATTCAGTTTAACTTTCTCCAGGAATCATTCCTTGATTTATTTTGGAGTATAGTTTGGCATTCCTAGGAATAATTCTACTGAATATTGAAATTATTGTGTATTGAAATAATCTGTTTACATAATTCGTTCCCAATTAGACTACGATTGGCATGGCCAGGGAAGGATCTATTCATCTTAGTGCCTCCTGTATCTAATGCAGTACCTGTCACAAAAGAAATATACAATAAACACACTTTAGCTTAAATCTACTTTCTGCATTCAATTTAGCCATCTTAGGGCTTCCAAATTTGAACTGTAAATCAAAGCATCTACGTCCAGTACTTTCCCTATGCTCCCTTAATTCTGACAGAGCAGTAAAAAAATGTTAATTTCTCCTAGTTGTTTGAAGACTGTTTCATTTACTTTATAACTATTTTTGTGATGGGATAAATCTATTTGTTTTATTTCTCTTCTTTTTCTTCCTGGAATCTTTCCAGCCCATTTCAAGATTAGGAAAAGGGTCTTTAACAGTGCAGCTGAGCTAAGGATATGGAAATAAAGGAGTCAGACATTCCTTTGAAAAAGTAACACACAAGAGACACGTTGGAAGAAAGTTAACCTTTAGATCCTGATAAACTGGATTTTCTTTTATATAAGACCCTGAGGAGAAATCCCAGCAAGGTCTTAACTTGTCAATCTTTCTATATCCCTGTTCTTCATCACAACTAGATAAAATTCAATGCATAGCAATTCCTCAAGAGCCTGAACTTTCAAAGGAGTAGCATGAAATGAAGGAGAGAGGGTAATTAAAAAGTAAAATGTACAGAGGGGTGGGGGAAAGGAGAGAAACTACAAAGGGAGGAGACTTCTCTAAGGACAGAGAAGGGCACTTATGGGTACCATGGATATTAAAAAATTGAGCTTCTGGGCTCATCAGAGCAAAGGGCAAGATGAGTTGAATAGAAGCCACTTCAAAATTTCCACCTTTTCATGATCAGAATGGATTGCAACATGCTTCCAAATTTAAAGTAAAGCAATGTTTGCATAATTTTTTTATTTCTTAAGTGTGTTTGGAAGCCTTAGAGAAGAGCATTCAATCCCAGGATGAGCCATACTTCCCTCCCAGTCTATGGTTTAAAGTACTGGACTGCATTCACTCAGCAACTTTGATATGGTGGAATAGTCATGGATAAAACAGATAAGCTTTCTGTCTCCGGTGACCTATAAACTAGCATTGGTCAATCCATCAAGTGATGTCCATAGAGTCAGGGGAGAAAGTTCATTCACAGATCCCAGGATCTCTATAGCACACCTCCTTAGGAACCTGGAGCTGCTATCTTTAAAAACCCAACTGTGCATGGGAGATATCCAGAGATTTCTAGGGGATGGAGAATATACATAGCAGATGCAATACCTAAAAAGTCTTCTCTAAACCCTTACTTCCTATTTTCAGAGGGACCTCATGAGACAAGGGCCAGGATAACAAAATGTGGATTTCATAGAAAGTGCAATAGATGGCAATATATTCTAGTGGTTGAGATGCATGTGCACTTTTGAGTCATATAAATTTGGGTTCAAATTCTAGTTTTTCCAATTATAGGCTGTGGGATCTTAGGAGAAAGTCTTGATATCACTAAGACTCAATTTCTGCATTAGCATACTAGAATAACAGAACCTACATTATAAGGTTATTATAAGGATTAAACAATAAACTGCATTAAAGCACATTAACAAATTGGCTCACAATAAGTATGTAATAATATTAGCGAGAAGTAGTAACAGGAATAGTAGTATCATTCTTTCTTTTGGTATTGATTTGCATAACAAATATCTCATAAGTACCCCGACACTACGCTAGACATAAGACAACATAACAATCAAGTTTTAACTGAAATATCATTACAGGAGATGGGATTCTTTTCTTCACCTGTCCCATCAGGTCAGATGTCTGTATTACCTGTTCCCAGGAAGCAGAGGGTTTTGTTCATTTTGTTCATAACATCCTAGTTATATGCAATGCAATTTCAATTAGTTATTTGTAAGAGTATTTGTTTTTTGTTTCTATCTTTTTATACTAGGCTTTGAATTTCAGTGGAGGCTATGTCTCTTCTTCAACACTGTGTCTACTTAGACTAACTTAGTACAATGCCTGGTACACTGTATCAATTAAATGTTTATTGCATACAGGAATGAAAGAAAGAATGAATTAATTGATTAAGAAAAATAGATGAAAGAGGAAATGCAGGTGCTATGGAAACACATGGTCAACAAGGCAATTCAGAGAAAATGTCCCAAGGAACAAGGGGAGGAGTTATGCTCCAGTGTAGGGAATTTCCTGTAAGGAAGAAAGCAGATGGTAAAAAAAATCTCATCTCCTCTACCAATCCATGCTTCAGTAGCACCAGATTTTACTCCCTTCCACAAAATATATCATGCTCATTAATAACTCCACATACTTTGGGGAGTAAAAAAATGCTCTTCTTCCATGTCTCCATTCGTCAAAAATTCAATGTCAGTCAATCCAAGATCAAATACCATCTCCACTATAAAATACTCCCGAATTCTCCTCAGCTCAAATGAATTGTTTTCTCATTTCTATTCTACAGTATTTCCTACTGCATCCACTGACTAAAGGGTTTAAAGTATGTGTGCTTAACTGCAGGTGTTTGTCTCCATCTAGATTAGGATGTCCTTGGAGGCAGGACTTAACTTATTTCACTTTGTATCCCCAAAATACTTGCAGAAAAAATATATTTAATACTTGTTTATCAAATTGAACTGAAACAAAATCCAAGAACTACCACAGCAGGAGTGATAAATTATCTTTTATTCAGTTTTTAACATCAAGCTCACTTCTAAAGCTCTCTTTATCTTTCTCTTTCCCTTTTTCCAACTGCAACTCACAATGCTAACACCTACTTTACTGACCTTGCAAGGATCTATAAAGTAATATTACCTGGCATTTTTAAGATTAGAACATAAAAGATACTCCTTTTTGTTTGCAGAAATTGCACTACCTTCTTCTTTATTTTGTTAGCTTCAGTAGGAGATGCGTTAATATAGAATCTACCTCTTTGATTCTCTCCATCCCTCCAGACTCTTTTCAATCTCTCTTTCTTTTTTCAATCTCTCACCCAAAAATAGAGATCCTCTCTGTAAGTACACCAAAGTGAAAATCTATATTGTTGTTAAATAATACATTAAATTCTCAATAAATATAAGAAGTATTAAACAATCCAAATAAAAGTAATTTAATAGAGCTAGGAAGATCATCAGGTTTTCTGATTTTCTGAGGTTATTTTATCACTTTTTTTAAAGATTATTTATTTATTTATTTGACAGACAGAGATCACAAGTAGGCAGAGAGGCAGGCAGAGAGAGAGGTGGAAGCAGGCTCCCCACTGAGCGGAGAGCCTGATTCAGGGCTCGATCCCAGGACGCTGGGATCATGACCCAAACCAAAGGCAGAGTCTTTAACCCACTGAGCCACCCAGGTGCCCCTATTTTATCACTTTTAACTTAAAAAACAGTGGTAACAATAAGGAGTTTGTATTTGAAAACTGAGACCAGACTGAAAGTAAAGTTACCCCAAGAACCAAGTAGCAGGTGAGGATCATCTGAGCAGAAGCAATGGTGCATGTGTAAGCCCTGAGGCCGGGGAAGAACATGGCGTCCTCAAAGAATCTTAAGAAAGGCAGGTGTCTACTACTGTGAACCAGGATGTGAGTAAAGCAAGATGAAGTCTTCGAGGTAAGCAGGGGTCAGATCATTCAGAGCTTTGCAAGCCCAGTAAAGGATTTTATTTTCATTTCAAGTGATAAGGATTTCTTTGAGTTTGTATTTCTAAAACATCACAGTGGCTCTTAAGTGGAGGATGAACTGCTAGGGAATTTGTCTTAGAAATAAGATAAATAAAAATAGTTCATTCTTTCATCCAAAAAATACTTAGAAAGCAATCAAAAGCCATCTTTTGACAGAACATTTTCAAGGATAGATCATATGTTGTGCCCTCAAGCAAGCCTTAACAAATCTAATAGAAATAATCTTTATTATCTTTTCCAACTATAAATATGGTATGAAATGAGAAATCAGTAACAAGAGGAAAACTGAAAATTTACCAATATGTGGCAACTACACAACACACTCCTGAACAACCAAGGGATCAAAGAAAAAATAAAAAATCAGAAAGTGGGGCACCTGGCTTAGTCAGAAGAGCATACAACTCTTGATCTCAGGGTAGTGAGTTTGAGCCCCATTCTGGGTACAGAGATTAACTGAAAATAAATAAGTAAATGAGCTTAAAAAATCAGTAAGTATCTTGAGGCAAATGAAAATGAAAATACAACATACCAAAACTTATAAGATGCCACAAAAACATTTCTAAGAAGGAATTTTATAGCAATAAAAGCCTACATAAAGAAAAAGGAAGGGTCTCAAATAAACAACCCAACTTTACATCTCAATGAATCAGAAAGAAAACAAAATAAAACTAAACTAAACCCAAAGGTACCAGAAGGAATAACAAATATTAGAGCAGAAATAAGTGATTTATAGACCAAAAAAAGGAAAATATCATAAAACTGAGTTAGATTTTTGAAAAGATAAACAAAATTGACAAAATTTCAGCTAGACTAACCAAGAAAAAAAGAGGCCTCAAATAAAATTATTAACAAAAGAGAAGTTATTACAACTGACAAAACAGAAATACACAGGATAATAACATAAATACTCTGTTCCAATTAAATGGATCACTTCAAAATGGAAAAAAAAAAAACACACCAAAAAATCAAAAAAACAACAATAACAAACAAACAAAAACCAGCAACAATTTTGATAACCAGGAATAAATTCCTATAGACAAACACCATGCCAAGACTGAAATATGCAGAAATAAAATGTCTGAACAGCTGATAAGAAGTAAGGAGATTGAAGCAGTAATCAAAAACCTCCCAAAAAAGAACACACCTCCTCAAGACCAGATGGTTTCATTGGTGATTCTAACAAGCATTTAAAGAAAAATTAATGCGAATCCTTCTCAAACTCTTCCAAAAAAAGAAGAGGAGGGAATACTACCACTCATTTTATGAGGCCAGTGTTACCCTGATATGAAAGCCAGATACATTACAAGAAGTGAAAACATAGGCATAGATCCCTAATAAATATAGATGCAAAAATTCTCAATAAAATTCTAGCACAGTGAATTCAACAGCACATTAAAAGGATCAAACAGGGGCGCCTAGGTGGCTCAGTGGGTTAAAAGGATCAAACAAAAATAAAATGGTATTTATTTCTTGAATGCAAAAATGGTCCACTATCCACAAATCAATAAATGTGACCTATCATATTAATAGAATGAAGGATAAAAAGTACACGATTCTCTCAACAGATATATAAAAAGCATGTGACAAAATTTAACACCCTTTTATCATAAAAACTCTTAACAAATTGGGTACAAAAAGAATGGACCTCAACATAATATAAGGCATATGTGACAAACCCACAGTTAACATACTCAGTGGTGAAAAACCAAAAGCTTTTCCTCTAAGATCAGGAACAAAAATGTTCATGTGCACCACTCTTACTTAAAATAGTTCTATAAGTCCTAAGCAGTACATTAGGCCAAGAAAGAGAAAGAAAAGGCATCCATATCAGTAAGAAGGAAATAAAATGTCTCTGTTTGTAGATGATACTCCACCAAAAAACTGTTTGAAATAATCAACAAATTCAGTAAAGTTGACAGATATAAAATCAGCTTGCAAAAATCATCTGCATTTCTATATGTTAAAAACAAAATATCTAAAAGAAAAATAAAATAATCCCATTTAAGATAGCATCAAAACCAATAAAATACTTAGGAATAAATTTGACTAAGGAGGTGAAAGATCTATACACTGAAAATTGTAAGACACTGATGAGAGAAATTGAAGGAGACACAAATAAATGGTAAGACATCCCATGTTGGTAGATCTGAAGAATTACTATTGTTAAAATGTCCAAACTATCCAAAATCATCTATAGAGTCAATGCAATTCTACCAAAATTTCAGTACAAGTTTTTTCCACAGAAATAAAAAAGCAATCCTAAAATGTGTATGGAACTACAAAAGACCCCAAAGAGCCAAAGGAACATTGAGGGGGGAAAAAAAAACCTGGAAGAATCACACTTCCTGATTTCAAGCTATAGTAACCAAAACAGTATGGTACTGGCATTAAAACAGACACACAGACCAATGGAACAGAATTGAGGGCCCAGAAATCAGCCTATGTGTATGATCAATTAATATTTGGCAGGAAGCTAAGAATAATCAATGGGGAAAGGTAGTTTCTTCAATAAATGGTTCTGGGAAAACATAAGAAATAATGAAATTAGATTTGTACACAAAAATTAAACCAAAATAGATTAAAGACTTAAATGTAGAAGACCTGAAACTATAAAAATTCTAGAAGAAAAGAGGAGAATAATTTCTTGGCATTGTTACTTTCACTGATTTCTTAGACATGACACCAAAAACATAAGTGACAAAAGGAAAAATAAACAAGTGGGACTACATCAAATTAAAAAGCTCTGCACAGACAAAGAAACAATCAACAAAATGAAAAGGCAATCTATGAATAGAAGTAAGTATTTTCAAACCATGTATCAGATAAGGGGTTAATATGCAACATTTATATAAAAAAGAACTCATACAACTCAATAGCAGAAACACAAATACTCTGATTTAACAATAGGCACAGGACTGAATAGACATTTTTTCAAAGACGTACAGATGGTCAATAGGCACATGAAAAGATGCTCAACATCACTAATCACCAGGGAAATACAAACCAATTAGGAAACAGATCTGCAGATATATGGACACAATGGGCTTCTAATACAGGTGCAAAGAGAATTCAGTTAAAAAAGTAGTCTTTTTGACAAATTGTGCTGGAACAACTGAACAACCATATGGAAAAAGAAATTAACCTCAACCTACACCTCTCATCTTGTTCAGTAATTAGCCAAAATAGACTACAGATCCAATGTAACCATAAAACTAGAAAACAATAGAAGAAAAATTTTCTTGATCTTGGTTTAAACAAATAATTTGTAGGTTTGACATAAGCAAAATGATTAAAAAAGACAAATTGGGCTTTATTAAAATTAAAGACTTTTTCTCTGAAAAAGACAGTGTTAAGAGAGTGAAAGAATAAGATAAAAATTCAGAGAAAATATTCACAAATCACATATCTGAGAGAAATTGTATATAAAATTTATTAAAATTTATCAAATCTCAGTAGTAAGAAAGCAAACAGCATAATATAAAATGGACCAAAGATATGAACAGACACTGAACCAAAGAAAATATATGGATGGCAAATAAGTTCATCTTTCCGTGAAAGTGACTAACATCATTAGTCACTAGCAAAATGTTAATCAGTAGCAGTGAGATATCACTATACACTTACTACCATGTCTACAAAGGAACAGGAAGGTAGAGGAGGAGGACGAGAAGAAAGAGAAAGAAAGGAAACAGGAAAAGAAACTGATAATCCCAAGTGCTGACAAGAAAACAGAGCAACTGAAAAGCTCACACATTGCTGGTAGCAACGCAAAATGATACAGTAACTCTAGAAAATAGAAAGAGAGAGTGAATTTTATTATTTATAAATTTTAAAACTTTTTAAAAATAAACAAGTTAATAATCATAGGAAGATGTGGAGTCAAAGAGTTATTTTAAATCAGATATATATCTTCATTTTTATAGACAGATAAGAATGATCCACTTGGGAGGAAAAACTTATCATTGAGAGACAGCACAAAGATTCCTAAATTTCTTCATATAGGTTAAAAAAAAAGAAGAAGAAGAAAAAAGGAAGCTTGTCAGAACAGGGATGTTGGCATTTGCTAGGAACATAAATTGTTATTTAGAGTAAATAGGAGAGAAAACAGAATATATTGGGACAGATATAAGTAGGTAAGTAGCTATAGTGAGTGTTTTAAGTTTTCTTCTGATTGTTTTTATTTCTCTCAGTGAAATAAAAAGCTGAGAGTGATGCTGAAGGAAGAAGCATTATATGAAATTATCATATGAGAGAATGAACCTATATATGAACACATCATGTGGGAGAATGAACAGACTAGGGGTATATAGTATAGTCAATTCAAGAATTATTTAGTGACTCAATAATGGTGCAAACCTCTGGAAACTAATTCTCATCTAGGAGAAATATGTAGTTTTAATCTTAAAAAGGGAACCTCTAAATAAAAAGGAACTTCTGCCATCAAAAACCACAGAAATAATCATCCAAGATAAGAAATGCCCAGATATAGTCTTACATAAATGTTTTAAAAACATAGAAGTTATAAACAAATATCAACAACCTTAAGGAATTTCAAACTGATTATTTATTTCTGAAATGCAGAGACTATAAAACATGACACACAGATTTGTAAATGAAAATGTGTTAAAGGCAAAGCAATTATTTGAAGGCCCTTATTTAAAACCCAGTTGTTCTCTGTTCAGCAGGGAGTCTGCTCCCCGCCCCCCGCCCCGCTCTCTGCCTACTTGTGATCTCTCTCTCCGTCAAATAAATAAATAAATTCTTTAAAAAAACAAAAAACAAAAAACCTAAAACCCAGTCGCATTCAGACAGGCTTCAGCATGTCTATAATTTGGCTCTTTTAATTTCAGAGGTAAAAAAATGCTAAGAAGGGTACACAGAACTAATTACTACGGGTATATCTGGTACATTTATTGGTAAATAATAAAACTTAAAATTACCAGGAATATCCTGGACATGGTAGGAAAAAGTCATGCATCATCACTATTTCAAGGACATTCCACTTACAGTCCACAGAGGAAGAAAGAGAATTAACTGCCAAGCAGCAGCCACCTTCAGAAGCAAACTATTCTTACTATACCCAGAAATTATGCCCAAAGCAAAAGATTTAAAGGAGAGATTTGAAAGATGTGAAATGAGGCTCATCATATGGTTAGGGGAAGATAGCCAAAGTGTCTTAGGAAAGCATCCAAACTTATCATTGCCAAATTGTCCTTATAAATTATAAAATCACATAAGGAAATGCAGTTTATCTACTTCCATAAAGCATTACTACTAAATGAATAAATGATCTATGGAAGCTATGCTCTGAAAATCACATTAGAATAATTTAGAAAATGACAGCAGAGTGATTACCCTGTCCAGGTTAATTTTCTTTTCCTATCCATAGAAAAGTCAACTGATTAAATAAAAAAAAGAAAAACATGCACTCCCCCCCAAAAGCATCTGCTTTCACTTTCAGGCAGGCAGCTAACAGTGGGAAAACGTAACTTTTAATGTTATCACCACAGAACACTACAGGGTTTTTCATACCTTTTAAATTTGAAATCATCAATGACATCAAGTAGTCTGCCAATCAATTCATTCTCAGTATCACTTTTTATATAGTTCCTTATTTATTTTGCTTCTCATGGTGATCAATATGGCCTCATATTACGAGTTCCACTGCACTCAACTTGGTAGGCAGTGCTGATCAACTGTTTTAAGAAAGAGGTGACACTGAGTAATGTATAGAAGTGTTGAATCACTCGCTATGTTGTGCACTGGAAACTAATATAACACTGTATGTTAATTACATTGGAATTAAAATAAAACAACAAAAATAAAACGAGGGTGCCTGGGTGGCTCAGTGGGTTAAGCCTCTGCCTTCGACTTGGGTCATGATCTCAGGGTCCTGGGATGGAGCCCCATGTCGGGTTCTCTGCTCAGCGGGGAGCCTGCTTACCCCTCTCTCTCTCTCTGCCTGCCTCTCTGCCTACTTATGATGTCTGTCAAATAAATAAATAAAATCTTTAAAAAAAAAAGAAAGAGGGTGACACTGCTGTAACCCTCTAAGTAATATAAACTCCTACACAGTGACTTATTTGGCAGGACACTGTGTGACTAAAAGCCAAGCATTTAACGGCAACAAACAAGGAGGAATGTCAGGCAAGGACATAAAGTGATAAAGGCATTCCATGCTAAATAATAGAGAACATCCTGCAATTGTTTCTTTGGTTTCACTGATGAATAAAACTGATGGTAAAATTCTTGTACTGAATGATATGCTATTGGGATTCCTTTATCTATGGCTGGGGGTTGGAGGGAAGCAGTGAATTAGGCTCATTCTTACTCTATAATTAACAAAAACAACAGCCCTCTTTAAAATTATTTTTCCCTGATTTCAAAGCCTTCTGTTTTAATTGATGTTCACTGGATACTGCCTCAGCAATTAACAGACCATATTTATCTATTTTTTCTTTATCTGACTTAAAATGATTTACTACCAGCAGCTCAAAGCCTACCCTACAATAGACACACACACACACACACACACACACACACACACAAACACACTCAGCTACCTAAAAGCATGCTTGAACATTCAGAAACTACTTATTAACTAAGCCAATTGACTGATTTAAAGACCAGATTTTTCAACTTTTTTTTCCTTTCACTTTGCATTTTTAAAACTTTATGGCAAAGAAGATTTTGGGGTTAGTAGATTTATTCTTTTGAGAGAAGTGAATGCTGTAAAAGCCGTTCCTCCTCCAGCATTGTGTTGTTTCTTCACATAACAAATTTTTAACTGGTATTGAATTTATTCCTGCAAAAACTCTGACTGAAAAATGTCAAGAGGTTCATTCGCACAGACCAATGACATAGGGAGAATTACTTATAGTCAACAATAGTTAAAGATTGCCTCTTAGGGGGCGCCTGGGTGGCTCAGTGGGTTAAAGCCTTTTCCTTTGGCTCAGATCATGATCCCAGGGTCCT
This sequence comes from Lutra lutra, assembly GCF_902655055.1. Taxonomy (NCBI): domain Eukaryota; kingdom Metazoa; phylum Chordata; class Mammalia; order Carnivora; family Mustelidae; genus Lutra; species Lutra lutra. The sequence goes on along the minus strand of NC_062282.1, from coordinate 70,261,273 downwards.
GGGATCAAGCCCCGCATCGGGCTCTCTGCTCAGCAGGGAGACTGCTTCCCTTCTTCTCTCTCTCTTTCTGCCTGCCTCTCTGCCTACTTGTGATCTCTCTCTCTTTGTGTCAAATAAATAAATAAAATCTTAAAAAAAAAAAAAAAAAGATTGCCTCTTAGGACCAGAGCCAGAGTCCTACCTTATGAGATACAAATGTGTGCTTTTAAAAGTATAATTGACAAAAACATGGATAATTAATAAAAACTAATAGATTAAAAAAAATCCCAAATTTACAATTTAGGCATTATTCCCAATAGTAATTTATATTATTTGAACACACATCTTCCCTATAGACACAATGTTAAAGGTGGTGCTTAAGATGTAAATTTTAGCTGATAAAATTATTTTCAACACATAATATGAACATTTAAGTAGTGTTACCACTTTATTTAAACATATGGTATTAGCTAGGACAATTGCAGTTGTAGCTGGCAGTTGCAGAAATGAATGTGAGCTCTTACAAGTACAGAAGTAATATTTATTAGAAGGATGGAAGGATGTTTTGTTTTGTTTTGTTTTTTCTAGATTTTATTTATTTGACACAGAGAGAGAGAGATCACAAGCAGGCAGAGAGGCAGGCAGAGAAAGGGGGAAGCAGGCTCCCCGCTGAGCAGAGAGCCTGACACGGGACTTGATCTCAGGACCCTGAGATCATGACCTGAGCCAAAGGCAGAGGCTTAACCCTCTGAGCCACCCAGGTGCCCGGATGGAAGGATGTTTTATGCAACCCCAAGACAAGGGAGAATAGCTGAGTCCTATAAAGAACTGGAGAGGTACCTTGGTTTTCTCTCCAACTCCAGTCCCAACTTATCTTAGTAAATCTGCTTTATTTTTTCCTCTTTCTCCACAGATGGTTTTGTACAGAACAAGCTGCTGTGTGCCACAGACAGGAGAGGGGCAAAATCAGAAACACAGCACACTGGAGCTTTGGTCTTTAACCCTCTTCTGAGAGAACAAAACTCACCGCTGATTATAGATTCAAAGCAGGTAGCACTGAGAGAAGGTATGGAAATAGTAGATGGGATTAAGAGAAAATTGTAAGGAGTATAGACACACTTGGGGGAAGGAAATTGGGGATGATAAAAGCAATGGTGGTAATAATAGGTAAGGAAAGAAGAGGGTGTGCATAGGACTCTCGTAACTCATCTAAAACAGGGACTTGACCTAAATTTAGATAGGCTGGACATTATTTACTAGGCAGAAGTATGCCAAGAGAAATTCCTGATCATGATTCCAGAGTCCAGGTTTCTTGGGCAATCTATACCCTAGATACATGAGTTCCTTGTGGGTTTTGTTTCCTCACATGGAGCTTTGCAATATAACTTCTAAAGCATCTTCTAGTTGTTACTGATTTTTATTCATAAATAAATAAATAAAAATGACAGAACTAAAGATCATATCTTTGTCCTGAAAATCAATCCAGTTACCATTATAGATGCTCTGAAGACTTTGAAATGAAGTCTAGAAGAAGAAAATCTCTGAACCTCATCAGGAAATACACTGAGCCAAATAGAAAACAAAACTTTATTCTGATTAAAAACTTGTAAAGAATTCACACCGGAAGTGTCATATGACTTTCTAGTTATTGAACCTCAAAACAAATATAATGAAGCTGGAGAATGTCCAAAGACACAAAATTAAAATAATAAAAGATAGCAGTTTGAACACAGACTAAAATAATTAAGACTCTCCTTTATAAAAAGACTAAGATTAAAGAGTCATGGAGATAAATATCCTCAGAAACATGGATAAAATAAGCATGGGTTTCTTCAGTTTGTCCAAAATATCAGAACTAGGTACTCTCTTAAAACTTAAAAGAGTAATTTTAGGACAAATACTTTACATAGTGGCCCAGTGTAAAAAGTATCTCCACTTAATCAGATGATATAAATTCAGAAGAATGTGAAATAAAAGTTAACAAAACAAAGAAGACTGTGCTGGGTTGCAGTTTCAAGAAAATTCTTTGAATTCACTTTTTTAAAAACAAAATTCTATTAATGAAAGAAGAAAACAGTGGGAGGCTTCTCTCAGCACCATGAAAACAAACTGTATCTTTCATAGTCATTGAACAAAATACACCTTTCAGAAATGCTAACTAAATTCCACATATGAGTGAGATCATGCGATAATTGCCTTTGTCTTCCAGATTTAAGAAACAAAACATAAAACAAGACGAAATCAGAGAGGGAGACAAACCATAAGAGACTTTTAACCATAGGAAACAAACTGAAGGTTGCTGGAAGGGCAGGATGGAGCGGGGGATGAGGTAACTGGGTAATGGGCATTAAGGAGGGCCCATGAAGTAATGAGTACGGATATTATAAAAGACTGATGAATCGTTGACCTCTACCTCTTAAGCCAATAATATATGTTAATTAATTGAATTTAAATTAAAAAAATAAAAAAATAAAGAAAAGCGCACTAATGTTGAACCATCACTAATTTCCCAACAGTTGTTTTATGACATGTGGATATGCAATGACACAGCACAAGGTGCTCTCAGGACAGCTATGGATACTTTATTTATATTTTTTTTAAGATTTTATTTATTTATTTGACAGACAGAGATCACAAGTAGGTAGAGAGGCAGGCAGAGAGAGAGAGGAGGAAGCAGGATCCCCATGGAGCAGAGAACCTGATGCGGGGCCTGGGATCACGACCGGAGCCGAAGGCAGAGGCTTTAACCCACTGAGCCACCCAGGCACCCCAGCCATGGATACTTTAAATACCAATCACCAACACAGCCAGAAAATTGGTAGAAGAACTGTATAATTTTACAGGCTCATCAGTTACTTTGTCATGTACTTCAGTAAATAGGGGAGTGACTTCCAGATTTAAATTAAGGGCTGAGTGTTAGAGTCCAGAACATGTGTTTTTGTTAAAAATCAATATAATTATAAAAAATAAATAAATTTTCGAACTTCAGTTTAACACGAAGGACTGAACACATTTCATTTCCACTGCTCTGTCCTGAAATTCACTAAAACGATAGTGAAAAGATTTAGAGAGGAGCATAAGAATAGAATGAATCTAAGAAAGGATGACTGTGACCTAGTTTTAGAAGTCAGAAAAAAATATTAGAGAGCAAGAAAAACCCCAAATGGGAGAAACCAGAAGCTGGCTATTTGGGGCCTCAAAATCTAAGAAATTCTCAGAAATTAAGAGGCATCCTAGAAGGGTGACTGGATTTGATACAGAGGATGTTAGAGAATTTATCAAAAGAAGCTGTTAAAAACATGGATTCTGTCCTCCATCCACACAGTGGACTTGGAGAGATTAAATCAGGGAGACTATAAGAGGACCCCAGGCAAATTGAAAAACAGAAGGATTAAGTGAAAGTCTACACAATGAACAATGAGATATATGGCCATTCTCCTATTTGTCTTCAAGAACACCAGCAGACAGAGATTAAGGTGTGCTATCAATGATCAGCACATCTGGTGATGACCTACAATAATCATCAAAATTGTATTCCAGAAAGAGCCAAGCCAAAGAACATTTCAGGGAAGAACATCAACAGCAGCCTTGGTCTGCCTCCCACCCCCACCCCCAACACACAAACTGACACAGATCTCCCTATCACCTTTCTAGAGCCTCACTCTTAAATGTGAACAGGTAGGTAAGAAGCATCAAACACTTCAGGAAAGCCTCTTATATGACATAAAGGTCAAGAAAGAGATATCATAACAGGAGCCAGATATTTTAAATATTTTCTTTAAAAAGGGAAAAAAAATACTACATTTATTTTAAAAAATGGCAAAATCTTAAGGAATACTAAAAAATCAAGAAAGAGGTCTTGGAAATTAAAAATCAGATAGAGGAAATGACAAACTTAAGAAGAGTTAGACAATATGGTTAAGGAAATCTCTACAAAGTAGAGCAAAGATGGAAACAGAAAACAGAAGATAAAAGAAGAAAACTTTGAAGGTCAGTTCAGAATGTCCACCAGCCAAGGAGCAGAAGTTCCAGAAAGAGACAACAGAGAACAGAGTGGGAAGGAAATTATCAAATAAATGATTCAGAAAATGGTCCAGAACTGAATAAGTTTATTACAAAGCCTTAATATCATAGACAGAAGAAGACCTATACTAAAGCAAAGCACATCACCAGGAAATATCTCAAGAGTGGGGACAAAAAGAGTAAGTCAAAAGCTTTCTAAGAGAAAAATGAATAAAACAGGCAAAAGGATCAGGTCTCATAATGACATTAAACTTCTTACTGGAAGAAGCCATATAGCAGCAAAACACTTTCAAAATCCTGAGGGAAAATTATTTCTTTCCTTAAGAACTCTTAGATAAAAATAAAGGTACTTTTGGCTATATGAGGCATTGAGAAATTCTATCTTGCATGTAATGTTTTCAAGATGCTAGAGTAAGTGCCCTACCAAAATTAGCATAACCTAACATATAGTTTCCTATTCCTGCTATAATTAATTAGCACAACTTCATGGTTTAAAATGATACAAATTTATTATCTTACAGTTCTAGAAGTCACAAGTACTAAAATCAAGGTGTAGGCAGAGTTATGTTCCTGAAGGAGGCTTTAGGAAAAAATCTGCTGCATCGCCTTTTCCAGCTTTGAGATGCTGCCTACCATCCTTGGCTCATGGTCCCTTCCTCTATCTTCAAAGCCAGCAGCATAACATCTTCAAATCTCTCTCTGACTCCGATGCTTCTCACTTTTACTTATAAAGACTAATGTAATTATGATGGGCCCACCTGGAAAATCCAGAACAATCTCTCCAGTTCAAGGTTCTTAATCACAACTACAAAGTCTGTTTTACCATGTGAAGTAGCATGTACACAAGCTCCTGAGGTTAGAATGGGCACATCTTTGAGTGGCCATTTTCTGGCCTACCAACCCAAGAAAAAGGAAGACATGAAATCCAAGATACAGAGCTTCCCATTAAAAAAAAAAAAAAAAAAGGAAAATGGGAGTCTCAGAATGAGAAATCAACCAGTTCAGATTACAGCACGAGAATGCAGGCTCAAGGATAAATATTTCTGAGAAAACAGTAAAATGGATAGACTACTGAATGTACTTGAATGTTTGAAAGGAGATTTATAGTTCTGAGGGAGAGTTTGGGTATGAATTAATGATATATATGTAAAAAACAAAATTTAAAATGAGTCAGGGGTGCCGGTGTGGCTCAGTTAGTTACTCCTCTAACTCTTTGCTCTTGCTCAGGTCATGATCTCAAGGTTGTGAGACTGAGCCCCGCATGGGGCTCTATGCTCTGTGGAGAGTCTGCTGGAGATTTTCTCTCCCTCTGCCCTTCCTGCTTGTGTTCTCTCTCTCAAATAAATAAATAAATTTAAATAAATAAACAAGTAAGTCAATCATTAACACTTGGGAAGATAAAAGAATATACAAGAAAGGAAAGGCAATCATAGTTAGCTACATGGCTCATATGTGAACAGCATTTATCTCATTCCCCATCATAATGTAAACTCAAATGATCTAATTGATTAAAGATTTAATAGCTCTCAATTGCTCAAATTAAAACTAATGGCATAACTCTTTTTAAAAGACAGGAAATGTGGAAGGAGAGAGTAGGAAAGTTAAAATGTAAATTTCTATAGAACAAATCAATACATAACATAGTAAACAAAAATCAATGAACAGTATAAACCTATTATTTTGAAGTAATGAAGGGAAAAGCCTGAGAAAAGAGCAAAGATTGAAGGTGGTTGTCTCTGAGATGTGGGTACTACAGGTGGGGATGAGTGTAACCAAAGACAGTTCTTTTTCCTGTTAAGCTTTTTCAAAATTATTCAACTTCTTAAACTCTGTATATATGTAACTTGATAAAAACATAGTGAAAAAATAAATGTCTCTTGAATCCTGAAAAAAAAGGGAAGGCAAGAGAAGGATAAAAGAGAGAAAAGAGTCTTGGAAATTGTTTTTTTACTTTTAACTGTTTTTTAATAAGAGGATGCTTAACTAAGTTTTGTTTTTGTTTTGTTTTGGCTTTGGAAGGATTTCATATTGTTTTCAAATTTTTGACACACACATTTTGAAACATTTATTTCTAATTCTCTCTTTTTTTTAAAGATTGCATTTATTTATTTGACAGAGAGAGATCACAAGTAGGCAGAGAGGCAGGCAGAGAGAGAGCGGGGAAGCAGGCTCCCTGCTGAGCAGAGAACCTGATGCAGGGCTCGATCCCAGGACCCTGAGATCATGACCTGAGCTGAAGGCAGAGGCTTATTAACCTACTGAGCCACCCAGGTGCCCATTTACTTCTAATTCTTTTTTTTTTTTAATTTATTTATTTGACAGACAGAGATCACAAGTAGGCAGAGAGGCAGGCAGGGAGAGAGGAGGAGGCAGGCTCCCCGCTGAGCAGAGAGTCTGATGCGGGGCTCGATCCCAGGGTCCTGGGATCACAACCTGAGCCAAAGGCAGAGGCTTTAACCCACTGAGCCACCCTGGTGCCCCATCATTTACTTCTAATTCTTAATGATAATGAATAAATTCTCAGTACTAATGTTACCTCCTCTGAAAAGCCTTCTCCGGCCCCCCATCTAAGGTAGCATCACTCCACAGTTACCATCAAATCATCTTGCTTTATTTCTCTCAGAGCTCTGACCATTATCTCTATTTTCTTATGAATGGAAACTACAATATTGGACAAGGCTAGTGTGAGTGTCCCTTGACATATCCCCAGCTTCTATAAGACTGCTGGCCCTTAGTAAGACCCAATTGATATTAACAAGATCTTCATATATCATTACATAACTTATTTCTTCCCCCACCTCCTCTCCCAATTATTTTTTAAAATTATAACACTGGAAAATGTATCCATTTTAAACCTAACCCAGCAATCAAACTACATTTAATTTGTAGAGTTTGGGATTGGAAATTTTTTTTTTAAGATTTTATTTATTTCTTTGACAGAGAGAGAGAGATCATAAGTAGGCAGAGAGAGACGGGGAAGCAGGTTCCCCGCTGAGCAGAGAGCCTGATGCAGGGCTCGATCCCAGGATCCTGAGATCATGACCTGAGCCGAAGGCAGAGGCCTAACCCACTGAGCCTCCCAGGTGCCTGGGACTGGAAATTCTATTGCCTGGCTTGGAGTGCTGGTTCCTTCTTTGTTAACTGTGTAGACTAGAGATTAAACTTCATTCTAGGACTCGGTTATCTCGGCTGTAAAATGGTGTGATTTATAATAGCTATATCATAAGAGTTCTTAAGGACTGTCCACTACATTTTTGATATAGGAGAAAAGATGAGTTATTCCTTCCCTCTCATCCTTCAGACTATTCTGAGGAAGGCCAGTTTTACACAGAGTTAGTTAAGAAGATCATTTAGCAAAAATTTCATTGATAGTTTCATTCATTAGCAAATAGAAACAAACTCCAACATCCTCAAAAACTGAAAGTGCTCAAGGTAATTACGTAAAAGTTAAAAAAATATATATATACACACACACACACATATATATATATAATGCATATATAACATATATATTTTGTAATATTCAGTATGAAGGAATTTAGTACTTGGAAGATAATAGAAATAGCATACAAAATACAAAGTGCATGGTTACCTAGTGAAGTTGGTCTCCTTTGCTACATTATTTTTCTCTACATGCATGGAACCCAGAATGTTTCATTTTCACTGGTCTGTTCCACTAATACCATTTATCAAAAGAAGATCATTTAGCAACTTCAGGGAACAGAAATAGCCACAGAAGCCTTTTTAAAAATATTTTGAAGCTCATACAGTATTTTTTCTAGTCATCCACATAATTTTGGTGTAATGTGGTTCAGGAAAAGTTTCTCAATCAAGTGGATCTTAAACAGGAGCTCAGTGGAAGTAGGCCATCGTGACCAAAGAGTTTATGCAAAGTAAGACTCTGAAAAGAAAAAATCCAAAAGGTAGGGGGAAAAGGGACTTAAAAAAGGAAGTACCAGGAGGGAGGAGTCAAGATGGAGGAGAAGTAGCAGGCTGAGACTACTTCGGGTAGCGGGAGATCAGCTAAATAGCTTATCTAAAGATTGCAAACACCTACAAATCCAACGGGAGATTGAAGAGAAGAAGAACAGCAATTCCAGAAACAGAAAATCAACCACTTTCTGCAAGGTAGGACTGGCGGAGAAGTGAATCCAAAGCGACGGGAAGATAGACCGCGGGGGGAGGGGCCGGCTCCTGGCGAGCGGCGGAGCAACGGAGCAAAATCAGGACTTTTAAAAGTCTGTTCTGCTGAGGGACATCGCTCCAGAGGCTTAACTGGGGTGAAGCCCAGGCGGGGTAAGCGCGGCCTCAGGTCCCGCAGGGTCGCAGAAGGATCGGGGGTGTCTCAGTGTCGCAGAGCTTACCGGTATTAGAACGGGGAAGCCGGCTGCAGAGACAGAGCCGAGGAGTGACTCTCAGCTCAGGGTTGCCTTGAACCGGTCGCAGGCTCGATCAGCTCGGAGCGCGGCCAGAGGCCAGGGTGACGAGAGTCATTTGGCACTGTTCTCTGAGGGCGCACTGAGGAGTGGGGCCCCGGACTCTCGTCTCCTCCGGGCCGGAGACCGGGAGGCCGCCATCTTTATTCCCATCCTCTGGACTCTACGGAAAGCGCTCAGGGAACAAAAGCTCCCGAAAGCGAACCCGAGCGGATGACTCAGCGCGGCCCCGGGTAAGGGCGGTGCAACTCCGCCTGGGGCAAAGACGCTTGAGAATCACTACAACGGGCCCCTCCCCCAGAAGATCTACGGGAAACCCAGCCAGGACCAAGTTCACCTACCAAGGAGAACGGCGGAATTCCATAGGAGAAGAAAGCAAAGCACGGAACTCATGGCTTTCTCCCCATGATTTTTTAGCCTTGCAGTTAATTTAATTTTTTTTTCTTTTTCAATTTTTTTTTCTTTTTCTCTTCTTCTGCTAATTTTTTTTTAACTTTTACCGTTTTCTTTTTTTAACGTTTTTTAAATAGTTTATCTAATATATATATATTTTTTCCTCTTTTTATATTTTTTCTTTATCGGCTTTCTTTTTTTTAATAGTTTTTTTTTTCTTTCTTTCTGAACCCCTTTTTATCCCCTTTCTCCCCCCTCACAATTCAGGATCTCTTCTGATTTGGCTAAAGCATATTTTCCTGGGGTTGTTGCCACCCTTTTAGTATTTTACTTGCTCCTTCATAAACTCTTATCTGGACAAAATGACAAGGCGGAAAAATTCACAACAAAAAAAAGAACAAGAGGCAATACCAAAGGCTAGGGACCTAAACAATACAGACATTGGTAATATGTCAGATATAGAGTTCAGAATGATGATTCTCAAGGTTCTAGCCGGGCTTGAAAAAGGCATGGAAGATATTAAAGCAACCCTCTCGGGAGATATAAAAGCCCTTTCTGGAGAAATAAAAGAACTAAAATCTAACCAAGTTGAAATCAAAAAAGCTATTAATGAGGTGCAATCAAAAATGGAGGCTCTCACTGCTAGGATAAATGAGGCAGAAGAAAGAATTAGCGATATAGAAGACCAAATGACACAGAATAAAGAAGCTGAGCAAAAGAGGGACAAACAGCTACTGGACCACGAGGGGAGAATTCGAGAGATAAGTGACACCATAAGACGAAACAACATTAGAATAATTGGGATTCCAGAAGAAGAGGGAACAGAGAGGGGAGCAGAAGGTATATTGGAGAGAATTATTGGAGAGAATTTCCCCAATATGGCAAAGGGAACAAGCATCAAAATCCAGGAGGTTCAGAGAACCCCCCTCAAAATCAATAAGAATAGGTCTACACCCTGTCACCTAATAGTAAAATTGACAAGTCTTAGTGACAAAGAAAAGATCCTGAAAGCAGCCCGGGAAAAGAAGTCTGTAACGTACAATGGTAAAAATATTAGATTGGCAGCAGACTTATCCACAGAGACCTGGCAGGCCAGAAAGAGCTGGCATGATATATTCAGAGTACTAAATGAGAAAAACATGCAGCCAAGAATACTATATCCAGCTAGGCTATCATTGAAAATAGATGGAGAGATTAAAAGCTTCCAGGACAAACAAAAACTGAAAGAATTTGCAAATACCAAATCAGCTCTACAGGAAATATTGAAAGGGGTCCTCTAAGCAAAGAGAGACCCTCAAAGTAGTAGATCAGAAAGAAACAGAGACAATATACAATAACAGTCACCTTACAGGCAATACAATGGCACTAAATTCATATCTCTCAATACTTATCCTGAATGTTAATGGGCTAAATGCCCCAATCAAAAGACACAGGGTATCAGAATGGATAAAAAAACAAAAACCATCTATATGTTGCCTACAAGAAACTCATCTTACACCCGAAGACACCTCCAGGTTTAAAGTGAGGGGGTGGAAAAGAATTTACCATGCTAATGGACATCAGAAGAAAGCAGGAGTGGCAATCCTTATATCAGATCAATTAGATTTTAAGCCAAAGATTATAATAAGAGATGAGGAAGGACACTATATCATACTCAAAGGATCTGTCCAACAAGAAGATCTAACAATTTTAAATATCTATGCCCCTAACGTGGGAGCAGCCAACTATATAAACCAATTAATAACAAAATCAAAGAAACACATCGACAAGAATACAATAATAGTAGGGGATTTTAACACTCCCCTCACTGAAATGGACAGATCATCCAAGCAAAAGATCAACAAGGAAATCAAGGCCTTAAATGACACACTGGACCAGATGGACATCACAGATATATTCAGAACATTTCATCCCAAAGCAACAGAATACACATTCTTCTCTAGTGCATATGGAACATTCTCCAGAATAGATCACATTCTTGGTCCTAAATCAGGTCTCAACCGGTATCAAAAGATTGGGATCATTCCCTGCATATTTTCAGACCACAATGCTCTAAAGCTAGAACTCAATCACAAGAGGAAATTTGGAAAGAACCCAAATACATGGAGACTAAACAGCATCCTTCTAAAGAATGAATGGGTCAACCAGGAAATCAAAGAAGAATTGAAAAAATTTATGGAAACAAATGATAATGAGAACACAACGGTTCAGAATCTGTGGGACACAACAAAGGCAGTCCTGAGAGGAAAATATATAGCGGTACAAGCCTTTCTCAAGAAACAAGAAAGGTCTCAGGTACACAACCTAACCCTACACCTAAAGGAGCTGGAGAAAGAACAAGAAAGAAACCCTAAACCCAGCAGGAGAAGAGAAATCATAAAGATCAGAGCAGAAATCAATGAAATAGAAACCAAAAAAACAATAGAACAAATCAACGAAACTAGGAGCTGGTTCTTTGAAAGAATTAATAAGATTGATAAACCCCTGGCCAGACTTATCAAAAAGAAAAGAGAGAGGACCCAAATAAATAAAATCATGAATGAAAGAGGAGAGATCACAACGAACACCAAAGAAATACAGACAATTATAAGAACATACTATGAGCAACTCTACGCCAACAAATTTGACAATCTGGAAGAAATGGATGCATTCCTAGAGACATATAAACTACCACAACTGAACCAGGAAGAAATAGAAAGCCTGAACAGACCCATAACCAGTAAGGAGATTGAAACAGTCATCAAAAATCTCCAAACAAACAAAAGCCCAGGGCCTACGGCTTCCCGGGGGAATTCTACCAAACATTTAAAGAAGAACTAATTCCTATTCTCCTGAAACTGTTCCAAAAAATAGCAATAGAAGGAAAACTTCCAAACTCATTTTATGAGGCCAGCATCACCTTGATCCCAAAACCAGACAAGGATCCCAACAAAAAAGAGAACTACAGACCAATATCCTTGATGAACACAGATGCAAAAATTCTCGCCAAAATACTAGCCAATAGGATTCAACAGTACGTTAAAAGGATTATTCACCACGACCAAGTGGGATTTATTCCAGGGCTGCAAGGCTGGTTCAACATCCGCAAATCAATCAATGTGATACAACACATTAATAAAAGAAAGAACAAGAACCATATGATACTCTCCATAGATGCTGAAAAAGCATTTGACAAAGTACAGCATCCCTTCCTGATCAAAACTCTTCAAAGTGTAGGGATAGACGGCACATACCTCAATATTATCAAAGCCATCTATGAAAAACCCACCGCAAATATCATTCTCAATGGAGAAAAACTGAAAGCTTTTCCGCTAAGGTGAGGAACACGGCAGGGATGTCCGTTATCACCACTGCTATTCAACATAGTACTAGAAGTCCTAGCCTCAGCAATCAGACAACAAAAGGAAATTAAAGGCATCCAAATCGGCAAAGAAAAAGTCAAACTATCACTCTTCGCAGATGATATGATACTCTATGTGGAAAACCCAAAAGACTCCACTCCAAAACTGCTAGAACTTGTACAGGAATTCAGTAAAGTGTCAGGATATAAAATCAATGCACAGAAATCAGTTGCATTTCTCTACACCAACAACAAGACAGAAGAAAGAGAAATTAAGGAGTCCATCCCATTTACAATTGCACCTAAAACTATAAGATACCTAGGAATAAACCTAACCAAAGAGACTAAGAATCTATACTCAGAAAACTATAAAGTACTCATGAAAGAAATTGAGGAAGACACAAAGAAATGGAAAAATGTTCCATGCTCCTGGATTGGAAGAATAAATATTGTGAAAATGTCTATGCTACCTAAAGCAATCTACACATTTAATGCAATCCCTATCAAAGTACCATCCATTTTTTTCAAAGAAATGGAACAAATAATCCTAAAATTTATATGGAACCAGAAAAGACCTCGAATAGCCAAAGGAATATTGAAAAAGAAAGCCAAAGTTGGTGGCATCACAATTCCGGACTTCAAGCTCTATTACAAAGCTGTCATCATCAAGACAGCATGGTACTGGCACAAAAACAGACACATAGATCAATGGAACAGAATAGAGAGCCCAGAAATAGACCCTCAACTCTATGGTCACCTCATCTTCGACAAAGCAGGAAAGAATGTCCAATGGAACAAAGACAGCCTCTTCAATAAATGGTGTTGGGAAAATTGGACAGCCACATGCAGAAAAATGAAATTGGATCATTTCCTTACACCACACACGAAAATAGACTCAAAATGGATGAAGGATCTCAATGTGAGAAAGGAATCCATCAAAATCCTTGAGGAGAACACAGGCAGCAACCTCTTCGACGTCAGCCGCAGCAACATCTTCCTAGGAACATCACCAAAGGCAAGGGAAGCAAGGGCAAAAATGAACTTTTGGGATTTTATCAAGATCAAAAGCTTTTGCACAGCAAAGGAAACAGTTAAAAAAACCAAAAGACAACTGACAGAATGGGAGAAGATATTTGCAAATGACATATCAGATAAAGGGCTAGTGTCCAAAATCTATAAAGAACTTAGCAAACTCAACACCCAAAGAACAAATAATCCAATCAAGAAATGGGCAGAGGACATGAACAGACATTTCTGCAAAGAAGACATCCAGATGGCCAACAGACACATGAAAAAGTGCTCCATATCACTCGGCATCAGGGAAATACAAATCAAAACCACCATGAGATATCACCTCACACCAGTCTGAATGGCTAAAATTAACAAGTCAGGAAATGACAGAAGCTGGCGAGGATGCGGAGAAAGGGGAACCCTCCTACACTGTTGGTGGGAATGCAAGCTGGTGCAACCACTCTGGAAAACAGCATGGAGGTTCCTCAAAATGTTGAAAATAGAACTACCCTATGACCCAGCAATTGCACTGCTGGGTATTTACCCTAAAGATACAAACATAGTGATCCGAAGGGGCACATGCACCCGAATGTTTATAGCAGCAATGTCTACAATAGCCAAACTATGGAAAGAACCTAGATGTCCATCTACAGACGAATGGATAAAGAAGATGTGGTATATATACACAATGGAATACTATGCAGCCATCAAAAGAAATGAAATCTTGCCATTTGCGACGACGTGGATGGAACTAGAAGGTATCATGCTTAGCGAAATAAGTCAATCAGAGAAAGACAACTATCATATGATCTCCCTGATATGAGGGAGAGGAGATGCAACATGGGGGGTCGAGGGGGTAGGAGAAGAGTAAATGAAACAAGATGGGATTGGGAGGGAGACAAACCATAAGTGACTCTTAATCTCACAAAACAAACTGAGGGTTGATGGGGGGAGGGGGTTGGGAGAGGGGGTGGGGTTATGGATATCGGGGAGGGTATGTGCTATGGTGAGTGTTGTGAAGTGTGTAAACCTGGCGATTCGCAGACCTGTACCCCTGGGGATAAAAATATATTTTTATAAAGCTGTAAAAAAAAAAAAAAAAGAAAGGATGAATCCCCAAGTTTTGTAGCAACATGGACGGGACTGGAAGAGATTATGCTGAGTGAAATAAGTCAAACAGAGAGAGTCAATTATCATATGGTTTCACTTATTTGTGGATCATAACAAATAGCATGGAGGACAAGGGGAGATGGAGAGGAGAAGGGAGTTGAGGGAAATTGGAAGGGGAGGTGAACCATGAGAGAATATGGACTCTGAAAAACGATCTGAGAATTTTGAAGGGGTGGGGGGTGGGAGGTTGGGGGCACCAGGTGGTGGGTATTGTAGAGGGCACGGATTGCATGGAGCACTGGGTGTGGTGCAAAAATAATGAATACTGTTATGCTGAAAAAAATAAAAAATTTAAAAAAAAAAGAAAGAAAGGAAGAAAGAGAGAGGAAGGAAGGAAGGGAGGGAGGAAGGAAGGAAGGGAGGGAGGGAGGAAGGAAAGAAGGAAAGGAGGAAGGGAAGAAGGAAGGAAGGAAGGAAGGAAGGAAGGAAGGAAGGAAGGAAAGAAATGGAAAGAAGGAAGGAAGGGAGGGAGGGAGGGAGGGAGGGAGGAGGAAGAAAGGAAAATGTGGTAGCAGATTTATTCTGGAGCATGTCAGGGTGTGTGTGTGTGTGTGTGTGTGTGTGTGTCTTTTTACCCTGCCTCAGCTCTCCTATGTGGATAGAAAATGGTTTTACTGGTCCCTCTCCTAATAAAATGGTAGAATATTAAAATTCCAAATTGAAAAAAAAAAAAAAAGGAAGTACCATATGAAAGTAGACATAGTGAGTCTGAATGATAATCAACACAAGAAATAGAAACAAGAAATACTGGCAAAGAAATGGTAATAGAGACTCATAAGAAAGCAATGATGACTATTAGTAATGTGATCTCGAGGATATCAGAGAGATGCAGGAAAACAATTGGGCTCAATTGTACTAAATAATAATTGTACTAAATAAGGCTATGATAAGTTGTAGCATGTCACTGTCAGGTGACAACTGTTAATATTAGGACAAAGAAAAGGTCAACTGGCTCTTAAATGTCACGCCAATGCTATGACTTTCTCTTGAGAGTAAAAGACAACAGGCGTGGCTCTGACCAAAAAAAAAAAAAATTGCCCTGGGAATTTTCATAATATCCCATGGCAGAGGCAAAGGAATGCTTTGAATTAGGAAACAAATAACTAGAGCCAATGAATTTTCTCAAAAGTAAAGTATCTAATTTCCTGCAAATATCCCCAGAGTCTGAGGTAGAGGAAGGACAACATTCTGTGCCGTTCCTATGATGCATCATCACAAATGACTAAATAATCCCCACTGGCAGAGCACTGTCTACAGATGTATGTCTTAAGGAGACACCAGAGTTGAGATATTTTCAGTAATTCAAGATACCACAGGTTCTGAGATTCCTCAAAGGTGATTGCTTCAGCTGGGATAAAATTACTTTTCATTTGTTTGTAGCCCATGGGCCAAAATACACACAAAAATATACTGACTGGTACTTGAGTTGTTTCTGTTTCACCAGAAAAAATTATATTGATTCTGCCATCAACAGAGCAGGACTTTAATGTATTTTTGAGTTAGGCTCTTGCTCAGTGCCTCCTGGGGTTTGCACTATTAAAATAAGACTGCTATGAACATTCTGTAAGAGTAGTTGTCTTCACAAATAAATATGAAGCAGGAGGATGCAAAGATGTTTTAGAGGTTCAGCATTAACTCAAGATGTAAACACTTAGGAAACATTTGCTTTACAGGGTATTACATAAAATATTGGGGAATTAATAGTAAATTGGAAAAAAAAATTCCTTCATGGAACATCCAATTCAGTGGGGGAAACAAGTAAAAAGGCAGTTAGAGTTGGTAAGTACTAAAGGGAGGTTAGTACCAGACAAGGAGGATTTTATTCACCTGACCTTTGCCTCAGCAGCTCGAAGATGCCATCTAGGTCAAATACTGTTGAGCACACAGCTTCCAAGGCAAGACAGCTTAGCACCAGCAGAAAAATAACTTAGCACCAGCAGAAAAATAACTCAAAATGTATCTCCTACTGATGATGGGTCAAGGTTATCCACATTGATTATTAAACAAATGTAACATTATTAGAAATTAGTGAGACAAAACTCGTTTGGGTCCTTTTCTGGTACTGATACATGAAAAGGATAGCCAATAATAAATGGAGCAGATGGCACAGAGGGAGGACAGTAGATTGATGAAAGCCTCTTCTTCCCATCACCTCCCCCATTCTCCCTTTACCCAAGGCCAACAATTTCTAATATTGTAACAGAGAATCAAAGGGAGACCTTACTCTAAAGAAGGGATTTTTACAGGCTATGGCTCAGTTTTCTCCTTGACACCTTGCTCTTGCAAACATTGCAAAACAAAGATTGGGTCAACTGGAAGTAAATTGTACTGTCACACTGTATGTTTTGA
Organism: Lutra lutra; assembly: GCF_902655055.1. Lineage (NCBI taxonomy): Eukaryota > Metazoa > Chordata > Mammalia > Carnivora > Mustelidae > Lutra > Lutra lutra. Next base: position 70,244,572 of record NC_062282.1, on the reverse strand, counting down.
AAATTTGATATTTGGTTATTTATCATGCTCTTCTGTTTTACATAGCACTTGCTTGTGTTCTGCAGACATGTATGACAGTGCAATGTGATGAATTTTGGAGACAAGGTTTGAGGTGAAAAAAGGAGATTTCTAGGCCTAGGTGTATAAACAACTCTAATATGGTTAGTGATAAGTAATTATTTATAATCTGAGTCATTCTGCTGTCTTAGTGCAACAAGAGTCATGGACAGAAAACAAAATTCATTTTTATAATTAATGACTGATACTTATCAAAGATTTTACATGGGTTGGTGATCCAAGTTGATCTTCCATTGCATGTAGTCTGATGGAAAGAGCTTTAAACAGCTGTGATTGCTCCAGCAAAACTGAGAAGACCCTGACCACAAATTATAGCCATTTAACAAGTAAAGATGTTGATTATTTTAAAAGACAACTGGAATCCCAAAACAGAAGAAAGTATTAGTAAAAAGGCTTAGGAAGTAACTTATTTAGTAAGTTACTTGTGTAAGTTAGTAAGAACTTGTGTCCCTAAAAAGGAAAAGTCACACAGTTGATAGAAAATAACATGAACATGTAAACCTGTACAAAAATGTTAGGGCAAAGATGCAGGAGGAGAAGTTGATAGTTTCATTCTCATGTAGTCCAAATTGATTACTTATTGATGACATAACCATATGAGGCAAAAGGTTTTGTATAATAAATTAAAAAGCAACTGCTTCTCTGTCCACATTGATGAGTTAACATATTTCACCATTCTGGAGCATTTGTATGTGCCTTTAGATTTGTATAGGATGGTGAAATTCAAGAAAACATTATATGTAGCAAAGAGCTTCCCTGAGGGTAAAAAAAAAAATTCTGGCATTAGATAATGATGTGGTTGCACAACCATATGAATATACTGAAAATCAGTGAATTGTATAATATGAAATGGCAGATTTTATGGTACTTGAATTATATTTCAGTTGAAAACAAAGGTGCCCCAAATAAGCAAAGGTGAGGATAAATAATGAAAAATCTCAAGACACAATTAAAATGCCTTTCTCTATCCCTTATCCTTTATTCTCATAGCGTTTTTTTTTTTCTTTATTATGGCCCTTGCCAAGGTTGTCCTATGTTACAGTCAACTTGGCATTTTTCAAACTAGATTTTAATATGCTCACGGCATTTATCTAGAAGACATTTTGGGGGGGGGCAAGTATTACCTGGGAATGCTAATCAGTTTCTATTTTTGCCTGGGTAGCTTTATAATATCCTCACTATAGCAGTTATTGAATCTTTGGGTAAGAAGAATTTAGTCCAGCCCAACCTACACCAAACCAGAAACATGAGGTTATGAGGTGTGCGTTTCTAATCAAGGTCAGTTCTGAGGCCAAAGAGATTAACCAGATAGACCTTGTTCACTATAAATTACTATGATGGTTAATTTTATATGTCACCTTGACTGGACCATGAGGTGCCCAAATATTGGGTTAAACATCATTCTGAGTGTTTCTGAGAGAGTGTTTTTGGATGAGATTAACATTCAAATTGGTAGACTGAGTAAAATGCAATGCCTTCTCCCATGTGAATGGGTCTCATCCAATTCATCGAAAGCCTGAATAGGACAGGACTGGAAGAGATTATGTTGAGTGAAATAAGTCAAGCAGAGAGAGACAATTATCATATGGTTTCACTTGTTTGCGTCTTAAGGTTTTTCATTATTTATCTTCACTTTTGCTTATTTGGGCACCTTTGTTTTCAACTGAAATATAATTCAAGTACCATAAAATCTGCCATTTCATATTATACAATTCACTGATTTCCAGTATATTCATATGGTTGTGCAACCACATCATTAGATACATACAGCTTTATTTAGTACAGTTGAGCCCATTTGTTTTAGTTTTTATCAGTATAGGTTTTTAGTTAGTAAATACTAAAGGGAGGATAGTACAGGCAACAAGGTTTTTGTTCATCTGACCTTTGCCTCAGCAGCCCAGGGACTCCTTCTAGGTCAAACAAATGATTTAATTTTAAAAAACAAATAATATAAGCACAATATATGAGATAACAGATGATCTTAGAGCACTGAGAGAATGGTCTGTCAGTAGGAAGACAGCCCCAAATCCTATCTGAGGGGAAAAATGAAACAATTTGTTAGGTAAATGTGTTTTTCTCCAAAATCCCCCCATAACATACTAGTGTCTCTGTTGCTCCAAACCTGAATTCTTCCTTCTTCTTTTTTTTAAAAATAATTTTCTTTTAAAGATTTTATTTATTTATTTGACAGAGAGGAAGAGATCACAAGTAGGCAGAGAGGCAAGCAGAGGGGGAGGGGGAAGCAGGCTCCCCACTGAGCAGAGAGCCCGATGTGGGGCTCGATCCCAAGACCCTGAGATCATGACCTGAGCCAAAGGCAGAGGCTTAACCCACTGAGCCACCCAGGTGCCCCTGAATTCTTCCTTCTTTACACTAGGAAGGCTGAGGTTTTCTTATGTCATGGCTGGCACTGGAGAGCACCCCAGGTGCAAAAGTCACAAATGCACAGCTCTTCACAAATGCAATACCAGTCTTTCAAAAGTATTTTTCCCCCTATGTTTCTGTTTGCTTTCGGATATTGTCCAGTGCCTTCCACTACCTGTCTTTAATAGTACTGTCTGTTTTTTAAAAAAACTGTGGAAGAATATGCCCCAACTCTTTGCCACCACTACTAGAAATCTCATTTCTATTAAGTTTGGAATTCATTTGGAAGAATTCAGCTGTTAAATGTGCCCCTTAATTCCTCCTAAAGATGACAGTATTGCAGAATTATCTTCATAAGAAGCAGGAGATAGCAGAAGAAAGCAAACAGAAGGTGAGACAGAGACACTTTAGCATCTTTATCAAAAAGACTGAAAAATTCTTCCACAATGATGACATCCTTGCCCAAAATGTTTAACTGGGTCAAGGCAGTCTGAGCAGATAGAGAATTAACTAACAAGGTCCCTAAATTTTTATCAACCTCTGTGTCCTTCCCATATCTGCTGCATTTTAAAAATTTCTCCTTCTTTCCTAGAGAAAGTAATTCTTAATCAGAGTTTGAGGATTCTAAAGGGCATTTCTTAAGCTGTGTAGGAAACATTTTTGCCATTTGGAAAAGACCAGAATATTCTATTTGAGTTGCCCCACTGAAGTGGCTTACTCTCCGTCCTCCACCTAGTTCATAATGATAGAGAAATGGTCCTTAGGCCATTTCGTTCAATACGATTTAATAATGAAAGCAAAAGGAGAATAGAGAGAAAAGATTGGAGGTTCCACATTCGGGCTGCCTGTGTTGAAAATCTGCAGCATCTCTTTTTAGCTGAATGACTTTGAAATCACTAAAACTCCCCAAGGTTCAGCTTCTCCATTTATAATCTGGAGGGGAAAAAAACGGTAATACCCATCTCACAGACTTATGCCGAGGTTTAAATGAAATAATCTATCTAATGCACATACACTACACCGACTCATGGCACAAAGTAATTGCTCAATAGTCATTAGCTATAATTATTAAGGTGAAGGGGGAAAAAGGGAGAGCACTCATCTCTCTTTCAGGAAGGCAGAAGATCTGAAAAGACTAAAAGCATGTTGATTTGGAGCTACTGAGAGAGGGACCAGAAGAGAAGGCATCGGGTTCATTTATATAATTGCCTGCAGTCTCTCACTGCTATCTACCACTGTTGGATCTCTTCTGCTCTGATCACCAAGAACACTCACAATATCTTCACAGTCCCACTGGGGATTCAGCATCTAGTTTGGGAAACAATGACCTAGAAAATAAAATCAAAGCCACAGCAGCTTCCGTATTAGAAGCATTTCCCTAAGTCCAAAGTTTTACTTTTTGCCAGTGTCATCTTTTTCATATTAACACTGACTAAACCTGGGCATTCTAATCTTTTATCAGGGCATTTCTTAGATGGCTTTCTAATGCAGTGTAACAAGTCATTGTTTCCATAGGCTACTACACATTGACTAAAGCATTTTGTGAAACAACATGTTTTTTTATGTTAAATACTTTAACTCTATTTTTAAGTGTATTAAATACTTTAATTGTATTTTCATAGCTTTGATTAAGAGGTTTGAACAAATTAAAAGTTTTTAAAATTTCACATACAAAAGAGAATTAAGATAATTCAATAAATAAATGGCATATTCCATATTTATAAAGTATTTCTCATTGTCAGGGCACTATCTCCAACTCTTTTTAAAAAATATTTATTTTGTTTATTTCTTGTGAGGGGAATAAGGCAGAGGAAGAGTGAGAGAATCCCAAGCAGACTCCTCAGGTGAGCATGGAGACTGACTTGATTTCACAATTCTGAGAAGATGACCTAAGCCAAAAACAAGAGCCGGATACTCAACTGACTTAGCCACCCAGTGATCCCTGCAGCTTTTAATATGCAAATAAGTTCAAAGAAAGAATATTTCATACAGTAAGCCCCGAGGCTTTGATAAACTTGGTAAACTTTGATAAAATTGATAAACCTGTAGCTAGACTCTTAAAAAAAAAAGAGAACCGAAATAAATAAAATCACAAATGAAAGGAGAAATAATAACCAATACCACAGAAATATAAACTGTAAGAAAATAATATGAAAAATTATATGCCAACAAATTGAAATCCTAGAAGAACAGGATACATTTCTAGAAACATATAACCTACCAAAACTGAAGCAGGAAGAAACAAAATTTAAACAGACCAATCACCAGCAAGGAGAATGAATCACTAGTCAAAAAGTTCCCAACAAACAAATATCCGGGGCCACATGGCTTCATAGGTGAATTCTACCAAAGATTCAAAGAAGAATTAATACCTATTCTCAAACTATTCCAAAAAATAGAAGAGGAAAGAAAAATTCGAAATTCATTCTATGATGCCAGGATTGACCTGGTACTACAACCAAATAAAAATACCACAAAAAAAGAGTACTAAAGGCCAATACCGCTGATGAACACAGATTAAAAAAAAAAAAAAAAAACTTCAACAAAATACTAGCAAACCGAATCTAAAAAATACATTAAAAAATCATTCACCACAATCAGGTGGGATTTACTCCCATAATGCATGAGTGGTTCTATTTTTTTTCAATTAAATCACATCACATCAGCAAGAGAAAGGATAAAAACCATAGGGTCATTACATTAGATGCAGAAAAAGTATTTGATAAAGTACAACATCCACTCATGATAAAAACCCTCAACAAAGTAAGTCTAAAGGGAATATATCTAAACATAATAAAGGCCTGATATGAAAAACCCACAGCCAACATTATACTCAATGGAGAAAAACCAAGAGCTTTCTCCCAAGTAACCTTAAGAACAAGGTAAAGAGGCCATAGTCACCATTTCTAGTCAACGCAGTACTTGAAGGCCTATCTACAACAATTAGACAACATGAAGAAATAAAAGGCATCTAGACTGGTAAGGAATAAGTAAAACTCTTATTATATGCACAAGACATGATATCTATATAGAAAACCCTAAAGACTCCACCAAAAAATTGCTAGAAATGATACAAAACTTCACTGAAGTCACATGACACAAAATCAATGTACAGATATCTGCTGTAATCTTATACACTAATAATGAAGCAGCAGAAAGTGAAATTAAAAAAAAATCTCATTTACAATTGCATCAAAACCAATAAAATACCTAGAAATAAACTTAACCAAAAAAGTAATAGACCTGTACCCTGTCAACTATAAAACACGGATGAAAGAAATTCAAGATGACATAAAGAAATGGAAAGACATTCCATGCTCATGGATTAGGAGAACAAATATTGTTAAAATGTCAAAACACCTATCAAAACACCAACAGCATTTTTCACAGAGCTAGAACAAACAATCTTAAAATTTGTATGAACCACAAAAGACCCTGAATAGCCAAAGCAGTCTTGAAATAGAGAAACAAAATGGATGGTATCATAATTCCAGGCTTCAAGTTATATTACAAAGCTGTAATAATCAAAACAGTGTAGTATTTGCATACATACAGTCACAAAGATCAACAGAACAGAATAGAAAGCCCAGAAATAACCAATAATTATATAGGCAATTAATCTTTGACGAAGGAAGAAATAAAATCTAATAGGAAAAAGACAGTCTCTTCAACAAATTGTGTTGGGAAAATTGGACAGCTACATGCAAAAGAATGAAACCGGACTACTTTCTTACACTGTACACAAAAATAAACTCAAAATGGATTAAAGACCTAAATGTGAGACCTGAAACCAATAAAACTCCTGGAAAAGAGCAGAGGCAGCAACTTCTCAGACACTAGCTATAGCAACATCTTTCTAGATATGTGTCCTGAGGAAAGGGAAATAAAAGCAAAAACTATTGGGACGTCATCACAATAAGCAGCTTCTGCACAGCAAAGAAAACAATAAAACTAAAAAGCAAACTATGGAATGGGAGAAAATATTCACAAATGACATATCCAAAAAAGGGTTAATATTCAAAATATATAAAGAAATGATATAACTCAAATAACTCAACATCACAAAATCAAATAATCCAATAAAAAATGGGCAGAAGACATGAACAGACATTTCTCCCGAGAAGACATCCAGATGGCCACAGATGCATGAAAATATGTTCAACATCACTTACCACCAGGGAAATGCAAATCAAAACTGCAGTGAGGCATCACCTCAAAACTGTCAGAAAGGCTAAAATCAATAACACAAAAAACAACAGGGGTTGGTGAGGATGTGGAGAAAGGGGAACCCTCGTGCACTACTGGTGGGAACACATACTGTTCAGCCACTGTGGAAAACAGTATGGAGTTCCCTTAAAAAATTAAAAATAGAACTACCCTATGATCCAGTAATTGCACTACTGGATATTTACCCCAAAACAAGAAAACACTAATTCAAAGGGTTATATCAATCCCTATATTTATTGCAGCATTATTGACAATAGTCAAATTATGGAAGCAACCCATGTGTGCATGCATAGATGAATGGATAAAGATGTGGTAAATATACAATGGAATATTATTCAGCCACAAAACAAAATGGAGTCCTGGCATTTGCAAGGACATGGATGCAGTTATACAGCAGAATGCTAAGCAAAATAAGACAGTCAGAGAAAGAAAAATAACTTATGATTTTACTCATGTGTGGAATGTAAGAAACAAAACAAATGAGCAAAGGAAAAAAAAGAGAGAGACAAACTAAGAAACAGACTCTTAACTAGAGGGAATAAACTAATGGTTATCATGAGGGGAGGTGGGTAGGGGGATGGGTGAAAAGGTGATGGGAATTAAAAGTATACTTATGATGAACACTTAGTATTGTAAAGAATTGTTGAATAACTCTGTTGTACACCTAAAATTAATAAAGCACTGTATGTTAACTATACCGGAGTTAAAATAAAAAGGCTTAATAAAAAATAAATTAAAAAATAAGTGTTCCTAGCAAAATGGAATTCTTCCAATTCCATTAAAGTAGTTCCCTCCCTTTTTTCAAAGATTTTATTTCTTTGATAAAGAGAGAAAGAGAAGGAGCAGGGGGAGTGGCAGAGGGAGAAGCAGACTCCCCACTGAGCAAGGAGCCCAAAACAGGGCTTGATTCCAGGACCCTAGGATCATGATGTTAGCTGAAGGAAGATGCTTAACTAACTGAGCCACCCAGGCACCCTTCCCACTATCTTTGTTATAAACCTCAAAACCTTTCAAATAAAACTGAATAGAGAAAGTGCATAAAGCTATGGAATTTAAAATTTACTGTTTAGGATGTATATAATATGTAGTATATACCAGGCCATGTTCAAAGTGCTTTTAAATACTAACTCATCTATTACTTCTAATAACCCCATGAGGTAGACACTGTTTCTATTATACCCATTTAGGGATGAAGAGACACAAATGGGAAGATGAGGCACAAAGAGGTGAACTGAAATTAGTTCCAAATCAAATCAAAACACAATTGAAGAGTTGTGCACTAGAAATGTGAACACCGCTCTCACCTCAACCTCTCCCTCCACCACCAACTGGGGCCTTAAGTAGCTGCCTAATATTTGATACTCTTGAAATAAAATGTTCCTAGGTGATGAATATGCTCTAAATAAAAGTAAATTTCTTCATGTGTTTATTTTCAATCCTAAAGCAGAGAATTTCCTAGTAAGTACAAATTTTCAAGCCAATTATTCTTTAAAAGCTATTTTGGTACAATTTAGTCCCTTCTTCCATTCAGGAGACCTTGGTTTCATTTCCATTCTGCTCCTACTCACCACAGTAAATACGTTAGCTCTTACTACTTCATAGAGTAGGAGGGGTTCTTTTGTGGCCTTAGAGGAGGAAATAAATCACCTGTGTGTGTGTGTGTGTGTGTGTCTGTGTGTGTGTATTTATTTATTTACTGTGGTAATAACCATCATTTCAGTGTTCGATTTCATTAATTTGACTATTTTAGATACCCCATTCAAGCGTCATCATGCAGAATTTGTCTTTATGTTCCTGTCTTATTACACTTAGCATAATGTCCTCAAGGACCAACCATGTGGAATGGCGGTTTTATGGGTTGGAGGGAGGGTGAAATGGATAGTTATTAGTCAACAAGCATAAACTTTCAGTTAATGAAGATGAAAAGACTAATATACAACATTATACCTATAGTCAACAATAATGTATTGTACACTGAAAGTGTGTGGTGGATACATCCCCCATTAAGTATTCTTAATACAAGAACATGTTTTTAAAGAGGGAGAGAGAGAATTCACCAGAAGGACTGGATAACCCTCACCAAGCCTGAACCATCCACACTACCTATTGGAGCTCCTAGTATTTGTAACTTAGCACATATAAATACAAGAGCATTTTTTAACCTTGGGCATAGAGTGCTATACTAATACTCATCAGTTTCTGGCTTATTAAGAATCCTATTAAGCAAGAATCTTCTCTTGCTTTAACAGTTTTTTTTTTCTTTCATCTTTTTATTCTTTTCTTTCATCTTTCATTTCAGCCACCACAGAAATAATTTCTCATGCATTTAACATTCATAAATACATGAGTTCTTACAAAATGGAAGTTTTGAGTGTATGTATTTCTAATGTGTGCAACTGATATGTGTTATTGTCATTAACTCTTTATACATTTAGTATTAAGATTTAAAATTTGATCATATTGCTGTGTATCTAGTCTGTTGCTTCTTTTTTTTTTTCTCAAAGATTTTATTTATTTACAGAGATCACAAGTAGGCAGAGAGGCAGACAGAGAGAGACAGGGGGAAGCAGGCTCCCTGCTGAGCAGAGAGCCCAATGTGGGGCTCGATCCCAGGACCCCGAGATCATGACCTAAGCCGAAGGCAGAGGCTTTAGCCCACTGAGCCACCCAGGTGCCCCTAGTCTTTTGCTTCTAAGTGCAACACTGGACTCCCTGATGTGCATCCTTTACATATGACCTACTCATCTACAGAAAAAGAAACTCAAATCATCTTAGGTTTCCTGCCATCACACACAATACACTGAATAAGGATGATCAAGGAAGCTATTAATATTTATTATTTTTCAAAATGAGTTAAATTACTTGAGCAAAATTACTGGGTCATAGGAGAGATGTGCACTTCATTTGACCAGGTCTTATGCTTCTCTAGGATGGCTGCAGACTGGATAGGATGGCTGCAGACTGGGTGGGATGGCTGCCTGCGCACTTTTCATGGGCAGTGCATGAAACTTTACATCCATATAGACTTTCCATTTTTTATCTTAGCAGGATTCAGTACCCTAAAATTTTAGTTCTGGGCTGTTGTATATACATTCTTAATTGCTTTCTCTGTCCCTGTCTTATTGGGTTGCATTGCAGGAGAGGAACACCAAGCTTATGATATTCACTAATTTTACAGAAAAAGGAAGAAACCCTGCTCTTTGTCAAGGGAAAGACATTACTACATCGGTCATGGTTACTTGCTGCAAACATAACCCTGAGAAAGGACCTCGGTAAAGAGTGGTTAGGGCCTTGCATTTTGGATTTGCAGCAAGAACGTGCAGGAACATGTAGGACTCCTGGTGGTTGCATCTCCGAATAAGCATATTTCCTCATATCTGGTAAATTCAGTAAATTATAGCAAGTATGAACTAAGACACTGGAAAAGCAGAAAAATACAACCATAGCTATGCTTGGAAGAAAAAAACAAATGTAATATTCAATAAATTGGCTTTTCCAAAGTGTTGTTGCCATTGCTGTTGTTATTTTATTATTATTATCTTCCTATTCTAATAGGTTTGATTTTATTTTAGTAGTTTTGATATGGATAAAAGTCCCACATAAAATTTTATGCCAATATTCTTCCCTTCCTAATCTCTTGATATTGCTCTTTCTAATCCAGCTCACACTCCTTACAAACTGCTTAGAAAAAGCTTAAGATTAATCAAAATTTAAAAATAAGTACTAATCCTGTTAGTCAGAATTTATTCACAAAGCTAAAGGATAACTCTTGTAAAACTCTTCATTGTTATTCACTGCACGGACAATGAACAATGAATCTTCAAAAACTGTGGCTCCTGTGTAAATAAACTGTGTAAAGATAATTACTATGGTTAAACCTAAAATCAGGGAAAAGGAATGAATGCTAGGAAAGCAATCTTAATGACATAGTTGTCCAAAAAAAATTGGGACACGTTTGCTAAATACACAAAGCATTATTTTAAAGGCAATATGCAAGATACATTGTTGACCTTTTCTCAGACTATATTATTCAACATCCACTCCTCTTTTTCAGGAGGAATGGCCAGATTATTAACTTTGTAAATGAAGTAACTAAGTCTCAAAGTGACTTATTCAAGAATATTATCTTTCAGGGCGCCTGGATGGCTAAGTGGGTTGAGCCTCTGCCTTCAGCTCAGGTCATGATCTCAGGGTCCTGGGATCGAGTCCCGCATCAGGCTCTCTGCTTGGCAGGGAGCCTGCTTTCTCCTCTCTCTCTCTGCCTGCCTATCTACCTACTTGTGATCTCTCTCTGTCAAATAAATAAATAAAATCTTTTAAAAAAAAAGAATATTATCTTTCAAGCAAACTTTGTTGTTCTCTGTCCCTGCTAGCAGTCATGGAAAATGTGCTATAATACATCAAAATTAGTCTTCCATTCTAAGGGGGCTACAAAAAGACAGCTCCACAGTTTGGTATTCATTTTTCCATAAAATGTCACAAGTTCAAACCATTGTTAAATTTCATCCATTTATTCTTGCTGGTTAAAGAGCCATGTATACACTCCTGGTATTTAGATTTCTCAGTCTAAGAACAAGTTTTAATGGCTTCCAGTGATCTTCAGATAAGGCAAGGTAACACTGAAAAGCTTTAAATTTTTTCAATTTCCTCTTCTATTAGCAATATCTCAATTCTCCAAATTTGGAATCTTAAATGTAATTGCTTTCCAATCTTTCTACTCTTGAATAACATAGTTGTAAATACTTATGTAACTACTGTAATGAAAAACAGCTATTCTTCCTCCCTCTAATAGAACATGCACTAATAGAAATCACTTAACTATCACAGAAGTCTTCAGTTTGGAATTTACAAGGTCAATTCTGAATATCAGAAGCAAAGTTGTTACAATGTAGTCAAAGTTTCTCCTCTAAAATTTTGTTTTTTTCAATGTTTTTTCAGTTCTACAAATTGCTATACAGGGAACGCTTAAAGAGAATGTAAATCTCATTTTATCTCTGTAGTTGTTATGCCAATTTAGGCTTTGGTTTTCCCTTGTGTAATTAGTACCTTTCTTTGGCTCAAGTCCTTATCTGACACCTGAGAAACACCCTCTCCTATAAAGTCTCTGACATCAGAGCAGGACACAATTAGTAAGTAAATAGGAGCCTTTAATGATATTGATTTTACCATATATTCCCATGACCATATCCTTTTGAAAATCCCAGAGATTCTTCGTGTATCTGAGTCCTACCCTCCCTGGAAAGGGAAAGCTCAAATAATCTAACCTTACACCTAAAGGAACTAAAAAACGAAGTCCAAAGTAAGAAAAAAGAAGTAAATAGTAAAGATCAAAGTAGATATAAATGGAAAAGAGACTAAAAAACCCACAAAAGATTAATGAAACTAAGAGCTGGTTCTTTGAAAAAGTAAGCACAACTTGACAAACCTCATCAAGAAAAACAGAAAGAGGGCTTATAAATGAAAAAGTTATAACTGATAACACAGAAATACAAAAGATCATAAAAGACTACTATGAATGATTACATGCCAACAAACTGGACAACCCAGAAGAAATGGATAAATTTCTAGATGTATGCAATCTTCCAACACTGAATCAGGAGGAAATAAAAGATCTGAACAGAGCAATACCTAGCAATGAAATTTAATATCAGTAACCAAAAATTTTGAAAAAACAAAAGTCCAGAACCAGATGGCTTCACAAGTGAATCCTGCCAAACGTTTAAAGAGTTAATACCTATCCTTCTAAAATTATTCCAAAAAAGTGAAGGGGGAGGAACACTTCCATGCTCATTCTACAAGGCCAAAATTACCCTGATACCTAAACCACAGACATTACAAACACAGAAAATTATAGGCCAATATCCATGCATGAACACAGATGCAGAGATTTTCAACCAAATATTAGCAAAACTGAATTCAACACTATATTAAAAGGATCATAATCATGACCAATGGGATTTATTTAGGGATGCAAGGATGGTTCAATAGTCACAAATCAATTGACATGATACACTACATTAACAACACAAAGGATAATCATATGATCTCAATAGATGCAGAAAATTTGAAAAATTCAACATCCTTTTATCATAAAAAATGTCAACAAAGTGGGTATAAAGGAAATGTACCTCAAAATAATATGGGTCATATATGACAAAGCCACAGCTAACATCAGACTCAATGTTGAAAAGGTGAAAGCTTCTCCTCTAAGATTAGGAATAACACAAGGATACCCACTCCTGTCACTTTTATTTAACACAGTATTGGAAGTCCTAGCCACAGCAGTCAGATAAGAAAAATAAAAAATTGTACCCAAATTGGGAGGGAAGAAGTAAAACTTAACTATTTTCAGGTGACATGAAAATATATATGGAAAACTCTAAAGACTTCATCCAGAAACTATTAGAACTAATATATGAATTCAGTTCAGGACACTAAATCAATATACAGAAATCTGTTGCATTTCTTTATATTAATAATGAAAAGGAAAATAAATTTTAAAAAATTATAGTTGCATCAAGAAGAATGAAATACCTAGGAATAAATTTAACCAAGTAGGTGAAAGACCTGTACTCTGAAAACTCTAAAACGTGATGAAAGAAATTGCAGATGCCAGAAATAAATGGAAAGATATACTGTGCTCATTTATTGGAATAATTAATATTGCCAAAATGTCCAAATTACCCAAAGCCATCAACAGATTCAATGTGATCACTATCAAAATACCAATGGCATTTTTCACAAAACAAATAAAATGAAAATTTGTAGGGAACCACAGAAGATGGTGAATAGCCAAAGTGATCTTGAGAAGGAATAACAAAGCTGGAGGCATCACAAGATTTCGAGACATACTACAAAGCTTTAATTATCAAAGGAAAATGGTACTGGAATAAAACAGAAACAGAGATTAATGGAATGTGATAGACTGCTCAGAAGTAAACCCATTCTTATAAGATCAATAAACTATGACAAAGGGGGCAAGAATACACAATGGGGGAAAGGACAGTCTCTTCAATAAATGGTGTTAGGAAAACTGGACAGCTAATAAGCAAAAGAATGAAATGGATCACTATCTTACCCATATGCAAAAATAAACTCAATTGAAGTCCTGAGATCATAAAGTCCTAGAAGAACACATAGGTATTAAGCTCTGTGACACTGGTGTTAGACATAGTTTTTTTGAGATGGCTCCTCAAACAATGACAAAAAAATCAAAAATAAAGAAATGGGAATATATCAAACTAGAAAACATTTGCAAAGTGAAGGAAACCATGAATGAAACAAAACGGTAACCTACTGAATGGGAGAAGACATTCCCAAATGATGTATCTAATAAGGGATTAACATCCAAATTATACATATATAACGAACTAAATTTTATATGTATATATCTTAAATTTTACATAGATTTAATATATACAAGTTATATATATATATATATATATATATATATATATATATATATATCTTTATATAAAACAAAAACCAAAACCCAAACAATCTCATTAAAAAACGAGCAGGAATCTAATAGCCATTTTCCAAAAGAAGACATACAGATGGTCAGTAGGCACACAAAAAGATGTTCAGTATCACTAAGCATCAGAAAAATGCATTTCAAAACCATACGGCATTTCAATACCTGGCAGAATGGCTATTACCAGAAAGATAAGAAACAGCAAGTGTTGGCAACGATGTGGAGAAAAGGGAATTCTCACTCACTGGTAGGAGTATAAACTGGTGCAGCCACTACAGGAAACAGTATGGAGGTTCCTCAAAAAATAAAAAATAGGGGAGGAGTCAAGATGGCGGAGAAGTAGCAGGCTGAGACGACATCAGGTAGCAGGAGATCAGCTAGATAGCTTATCAAACCATTGCAAACACCTACAAATCCAATGGGAGATTGAAGAGAAGAAGAACAGCAATAGAAACAGAAAATCAACCACTTTCTGAAAGGTAGGACTGGCGGAGAAGTGAATCCAAAGTGACTGGAAGATAGACCGTGGGGGGAGGGGCCGGCTCCTAGCAAGCAGCAGAGCAACGGAGCACAAAATCAGGACTTTTAAAAGTCTGCTCCATGGAGGGACATCACTCCAGAGGCTAAACCGGGGGGAAGCCCACGCGGGGTCAGCGTAACCCCAGGTCCCGTGGGGTCACAGAAGGACCAGGGGTGTCTGAGTGTCGCAGAGCTTACAGGTATTAGAGCGGGGAAGCCGGCTACAGCGACAAAGCCGAGGAGTGAGCTCTCAACTCGGGCTTACCTTCAACTGGTCGTAGGCTGGGTGAGCTCGGAGCGTGGCCGGAGGCCATGGAGACGGAAGTGACCGGGCGCTTTTCTCCAAGTGTGAGCAATTGAGCACTTTCCTCCAAGTGCAACCAGAGGCCAGGGAGACGGAGGCGGTTGGGCACTTTTCTTGGAGGGCGCACTGAGGAGCGGGACCCCGAGCTCTCGGCTCTTCCGGGCCAGAGATTGAGAGGCTGCCATCTTCATTCCCATCCACTGGAACTCTATGGAAAGCCCTCAGGGAACAAAAGCTTCCAAAAGCAAACCCAAGCGGATTACTTAGCCTGGCCCTTGGTAAGGGCGGTGCAATTCTGCCTGGGGCAAAGACACTTGAGAATCACTACAACAGGCCCCTCCCCCAGAAGATGAACAAGAAACGCAGCCAAGACCAACTTCACTCACCAAGGAGAACAGCAGAATTCCAGAGGAGGAGAAAGCAAATCTTATCTGGACAAAATGACAAGGCGGAAAAACTCACCAAAAAAAAAAAAAAAAAAAAAAAAAAAGAACAAGAGGCAGTACCAAAGGCTGGGGAACTAATCAATACAGACATAGGTAATATGATAGATCTAGAGTTCAGAATGACAATTCTCAAGGTTCTAGCCAGGCTTGAAAAAGGCATAGAAGATATTAGAGAAACCCTCTCCGGAGATATAAAAGCCCTTTCTGGAGAAATGAACTAAAATCTAACCAAGCTATTAATGAGGTGCAATAAAAAATGGAAGCTCTTACTGCTAGGATAAATGAGGCAGAAGAAAGAATTAGTGACATAGACGACCAAATGACAGAGAATAAAGAAGCTGAGCAAAAGAAAGACAAACAAATACTAGACCATGAGGAGAGAATTCGAGAAATAAGTGACACCATAAGAAAAAACAACATTAGAATAATTGGGATTCCAGAAGAAGAAGAAAGAGAGAGAGGAGCAGAAGGTATACTGGAGAGAAGTATTGGAGAGAATTTCCCTAATATGGCAAAGGGAACAAATATAAAAATCCAGGAGGTTCTAAGAACACCACTCAAAATCAATAAAAATAGGTCCACACCTCGTCACCCCATAGTAAAATTTACAAGTCTTAGGGACAAAGAGAAAATCCTGAAAGCCCGGGAAAAGAGGTCTGTAACATACAAGGGTAAAAACATTAGATTGGCAGTGTACTTATCCACAGAGACCTGGCAGGCCAGAAAGAAGTAGCATGATATATTCAGAGCACTAAAGGAGAAAAACATGCAGCCAAGAATACTATAGCTAGGCTATCAATGAAAATAGAAGGAGAGATTAAAAGCTTCCAGGACAAACAAAAACTGAAAGAATTTGTAAACACCAAACCAGCTCTACAGGAAATATTGAAAGGGGTCCTCTAAGCAAAGAGAGACCCTAAAGTAGTAGATCAGAAAGGAACAGAGACAATATACAGTAACAGTCACCTTATAAGCAATACAATGGCACTAAATTCATATGTCTCAATAGTTACCCTGAAAGTTAATGGGCTAAATGCCCGAATCAAAAGACACAGGGTATCAGAATGGACAAAAAAACAAAACCCATCTATATGCTGCCTACAAGAAACTCATTTTAAACCCGAAGACACCTCCAGATTTAAACTGAGGGGGTGGAAACCAATGTACCATGCTAATGGACATCAGAAGAAAGCAGGGGTGGCAATCCTTATATCAGATCAATTAGATTTTATGCCAAAGACTATAATAAGAGATGAGGAAGGACACTATATCATACTCAAAGGGTCTGTCCAACAAGAAGACCTATCAATTTTAAATATCTATGCCCCTAACATGGGGGCAGCCAACTATATAAACCAATTAATAACAAAATCGAAGAAACACATCAACAATAATACAATAATAGTAGGGGATTTTAACACTCCCCTCACTGAAATGGACAGATCATCCAAGCAAAAGATCAACAAGGAAATCAAGGCCTTAAATGACACACTGGACCAGATGGACATCACAGATATATTCAGAACATTTCATCCCAAAGCAACAGAATATACTTCTCTAGTGCACATGGAACATTCTCCAGAATAGATCACATCCTCTGTCCTAAAACAGGTCTCAACCGGTATCAAAAGATTGGGATCATTCCCTGCATATTTTCAGACCACAATGCTCTAAAGCTAGAACTCAATAACAAGAGGAAATTTGGAAAGAACCCAAATACGTGGAGACTAAACAGCATCCTTCTAAAGAATGAATGGGTCAACCAGGAAATTAAAGAAGAATTGAAAAAATTTATGGAAACAAATGATAATGAAAACACAACGGTTCAGAATCTGTGGGACAGAACAAAGGCAGTCCTGAGAGGAAAATATATAGCGGTACAAGCCTTTCTCAAGAAACAAGAAAGGTCTCAGGTACACAACCTAACCCTATACCTAAAGGAGCTGGAGAAAGAACAAGAAAGAAACCCTAAACCCAGCAGGAGAAGAGAAACCATAAAGATCAGAGCAGAAATCAATGAAGTAGGAACTAAAAGAAGAATAGAACAAATCAACGAAACTAGGAGCTGGTTCTTTGAAAGAATTAATAAGACTGACAAACCCCTGGCCAGACTTATCAAAAAGAAAAGAGAAAGGACCCAAATAAATAAAATCATGGATGAAAGAGGAGAGATCACAACCAACACCAAAGAAATACAGACAATTATAAGAACATACTATGAGCAACTCTACGCCAACAAATTCGACAATCTGGAAGAAATGGATACATTTCTAGATACATATAAAATACCACAACTGAACCCGGAAGAAATAGAAAGCCTGAACAGACCCATAACCAGTAAGGAGATTGAAACAGTCATCAAAAATCTCCAAACAAACAAAAGTCCAGGGCCAGACGGCTTCCCAGGGGAATTCTACCAAACATTTAAAGAAGAATTAACTCCTATTCTCCTGAAACTGTTCCAAAAAATAGAAATGGAAGGAAAACTTCCAAACTCATTTTATGAGGCCAGCATCACCTTGGTCCCAAAACCAGACAAGGATCCCAACAAAAAAGAGAACTACAGACCAATATCCTTGATGAACAGAGATGTGAAAATTCTCACCAAAATACTGGCCAAATAGATTCAACAGTACATTAGATGGATTATTCACCACGACCAAGTGGGATTTATTCCAGGGCTGCAAGGTTGGTTCAACATCCACAAATCAATCAGTGTGATACAATACATTAATAAAAGAAAGAATAAGAACCATATGATACTCTCAATAGATGTTGAAAAAGCATTTGACAAAGTACAGCATCCCTTCCTGATTAAAACTCTTCAAAGTGTAGGGATAGAGGGCACATACCTCAATATTATCAAAGCCATCTAAGAAAAACTGCCTGCAAATATCATTCTCAATGGAGAAAAACTGAAAGTTTTTCCGCTAAGGTCAGGAACATGGCGGGGATGTCCACTACCACCACTGCTATTCAACATAGTACAAGAGGTCCTAGCCTCAGCAATCAGACAACAAAAAGAAATTAAAGACATCCAAATCAGCAAAGAAGAAGTCAAACTATCACTCTTCGCAGATGATATGATACTATATGTGGAAAACCCAAAAGGCTCCACTCCAAAACTGCTAGAACTTGTACAGGAATTCAGTAAAGTGTCAGGATATAAAATCAATGCACAGAAAACAGTTTCGTTTCTTTACACTAACAACAAGACAGAAGAAAGAGAAGTTAAGGAGTCAGTGCCATTTAAAATTACACCCAAAACCATAAGATACCTAGGAATAAACCTAACCAAAGAGGCAAAGAATCTACACTCAGAAAACTATAAAGTACTCATGAAAGAAATTGAGGAAGACACAAAGAAATGCAAAAATGATCCATGCTCATGGATTGGAAGAACAAATATTGTGAAAATGTCTATTCTACCTAAAGCAATCTATACATTTAATGGAATCCCTATCAAAATCCCATCCATTTTTTTTCAAAGAAATAGAACAAACAATCCTAAAATTTATATGGAACCAGAAAAGACCTCAAATAGCCAAAGGAATATTGAAAAAGAAAGCCAGAGTTGGTCGCATCACAATTCCAAACTTCAAGCTCTATTACAAAGTCATCATCAAGACAGCATGGTACTGGCACAAAAACAGACACATAGATCAATGGAACAGAATAGAGAGCCCAGAAATAGATCCTCAAGTCTATGGTCAACTAATGTTCGACAAAGCAGGAAGGAATGCCCAATGGAAAAAAGCCTCTTCAACAAATGGTGCTGGGAAAATTGGACAGCCACATGCAGAAAAATGAAACTGGACCATTTCCTTACACCACACATGAAAAAAGACTCAAAATGGATGAAGGACCTCAATGTGAGAAAGGAATCCATCAAAATTCTTGAGGAGAACACAGGCAGCAACTTCTTTGACCTCAACCGCAGCAACTTCTTCCTAGGAACAATCCCAAAGACAACAGAAGCAAGGGCAAAAATGAACTATTGGGATTTCATCAAGATCAAAAGCTTTTGCATAGCAAAGGAAACAGTTAACAAAACCAAAAGACAACTGACAGAATGGAAGAAGATATTTGCAAACGACATATCAGATAAAGGGCTAGTATCCAAAATCTATAAAGAACTTAGCAAACTCAACACCCAAAGAACAAATAATCCAATCAAGAAATGGGCAGAGGACATGAACAGACATTTCTGCAAAGAAGACATCCAGATGGCCAACAGACACATGAAAAAATGCTCCACATCACTCAGCATCAGGGAAATACAAATCAAAACCACAATGAGATACCACCTCACACCAGTCAAAATGGCTAAAATTAACAAGTCAGGAAAGGACAGATGCTGGCGAGGATGCCGAGAGAGGGGAACCCTCCCACACTGTTGGTGGGAATGCAAGCTGGTGCAACCACTCTGGAAAACAGTGTGGAGGTTCCTCAAAAAACTGAAAATAGAGCTACCCTATGACCCAGCGATTGCACTACTGGGTATATATCCTAAAGATACAAACGTGGTGCTCTGAAGGAGCATGTGTACCCGAATGTTTATAGCAGCAATGTCCACAATAGCCAAACTATGGAAAGAACCTAGATGTCCATCAACTGATGAATGGATAAAGAAGAGGTGGTATATATACACAATGGAATACTATGCAGCCATCAAAAGAAATGAAATCTTGCCATTTGTGATGACGTGGATGGAACTAGAGGGTATTATGCTTAGTGAAATAAGTCAATTGGAGAAAGACAACTATCATATGATCTCCCTGATATGAGGAAGTGGAGATGCAATGTGGGGGGTTTGGGGGTAGGAAAAGAAAAAATGAAAGATGATGGGATTGGGAGGGAGACAAACCATGAAAGACTCAATCTCAAAAAACAGACTGAGGTTGCTGGGGGGAGGGGGGACGGGAGAGGGTGGTGGGGATATGGACATTGGGGAGGTTATGTGCTATGATGAGTGGTGTGAAATGTGTAAACCTGGCGATTCACAGACCTGGACCCCTGGGTATAAAAATACATTATATGTTTATCAAAAAATAATAAATAAATAAATAAATAAATAAATAAATAAATAAATAAATAATAAAAAATAGAACCACCTCTGATCCAGCAATTCCACTTTCAGGTATTTATCTAAAGATAATGAAAACACTAATTCAAAAATACATATACAGCCTTATGTTCACTTAGGCATTTTTTACAGTAGTGAAGATATACATGCAGACTAAATGTCTATCAATGGACAAAGCAAATGTGGTGTGTATACACACACACATACACACACACATTATTCAGCAATAAAAAAATAAAAATCTTGTCAACTGTGACAACATGGATGGACTTATAGGTTATTATGCTAAGTGAAATAAGTCATACTGAGAAAGACAAATACCATATGACTTCACTTACATGTAGAATCTAAAAAACAAAAAAAATGAACAAACAAAACACTCATAGATACATAGAAACCTATAGATACAGAGAACAAACTGATGGTTGCCAGAGGGGAAGGGGATGGGAGGATGGATAAAATAGGTGAGTGGATTAAGAGTTACATTTTTCAACTTATAAAATAAATGAGACACAGGGATATAATATGCAGCCCAGGGAATACAGTCAGTAATATTTTAACAGCTCTATTAAGGCCACAGATTGTAACTATACTGCAGTGACCATTTCATAATATATATAAATACTGACCATCTTCTTCCTACACCTAAAACTAAACAAAAGAAAGAGCAGATCACTTACTCAATGGAAAGTGCCAGCTGGCCTTTTTCCTATTTAATAATAAAACTGGTTAACACATTTCAACAATAATGTTCGTGTAAAAGCTTAATGGCCCAGGGTGCCTGGGTGGCTCAGTGTGTTAAGCCTCTGCCTTCAGCTCAGGTCATGATCTCAGGGTCCTGGGATCGAGCCCCACATTGGGCTCTCTACTCGGCGGGGAGCCTGCTTCCTTCTCTCTCTCTCTCTGCCTGCCTCTCTGCCTATTTGAGATCTCTTTCTCTGTCAAATAAATAAATAAAATCTTAAAAAAAAAAAAAAGCTTAATGGCCCAAAATATAGCGTGTTTGCCTTACCAACAATTTCTTATCCTAGAATCTCCCTGAACCAACCAACATAACTATTATGTGGACCCTAAGAAAAAAAAAAAAAGAAATGCATGTGGAAAGGTTTTATATATTGTTTATATACATGAAGGATATATATATAATTTGTACATACATACATACATTATATATATATACACATTATATATACATATATATACATTTTGTTAAAATTATCTAATATTAAACATCTGCTTGTTTTATAAACGCACAGAAACTCATCATATATTAGGAATATTTATTCTCTTGTCTTTAATATGTATCACAGATATTTTCTTATTTTTGTGATCTTTAAAATACAGTTAGTTAACACACAGTGTAATATTAGTTTCAGGTGTTCAATATAGTGATTTGACACATCCATACAAAACCTGGTGCTCATCACAAGTACACTCCTTAATCCCCATCACCTATTTCACCCTATCCCCTCTTACCCACCTCCTCCAACCCCACCCCAGGGTACCTCTCCTCTGGTAACCATCAGTTTGTTCTCTGTAGTTAAGAGTGTGTTTCTTGATTTGTCTCTCTCCTTTTTTTCCCCCCTTTTGCTTGGTTCTTCAATTCCACATGAGTGAAATCATATGGCATTTGTGTTTTCCTCATTTATATTACTTAACATAATACTTTCTCTAGCTCCATCCACATCACTACAAATGACAAGATTTCATTCTTTTTGATGGCTGAGAAGTATTCCATTAGATAGATAGATAGATCTATATCTGCTATAAACACCAAAGTGCATGCATTCCTTTGAATTAATATTTTTGTATTCTTGGGTAAATACTTAGTAGTGCAATTGCTGGTTCATAGGGCAGTTCTATTTTTAACTTTTTGAGGATACTCCATACTGTTTTCCTCAGTGGCTGCACCAGTTTGCATTCCCACCAACAGTGCAATAGTGTTCCTCTTTTTGACATCCCCACCAATACCTGTTGTTTCTTGTGTTGATTTTAGCCATTCTGGCAGGTGTGAGGTGGTATCTCATTGTACTTTTGATTTGTATTTGCCTGATGATAAGTGATGCTGAGCATCTTTTCATGTGTCTGTTGGCCATCTGTATGTCTTCTTTGGAAAAATATCTATTCATATCTTCTATAATTTTTTAAACTTGATTATTCTTTGTAAGGGTGTAGAGTTTTATAAGTTCTTTATATATTTTGAATACTAAACTTGTATCAGATATGTCATTTGTGAATACCTTCTCCCGTTCCATAGGTTGTCTTTTAGTTTTGCTAATTGTTTCCATTGCTGTGTAGTAGCTTTTAATTTTGATGAAGTCCTAATGGTTTATTTTTGCTTTTGTTTCCCTTGCCTCAGGAGACATATCTAGAAAAAGTTGCCATGGTCAATGTCAAAGAGGTTACTGCCCGTGTTTGGCTCTAGGATTTTAATGGCTTCATGTCTCACATTTAGGTATTTTATCCATTTTGAATTTATTTCTGTGTATGGTATAAGTGGTCCACTTTCATTCTTTGCATGTTGGCGTCCAATTTTTCCAACACTATTTGTTGAATAGACTGTCTTGTTACCATTGGTTATTCTTTCCTGCTTTGTCAAAGATTAATTGTCCATATAGTTGTGGGTTCATTATTGGGTTTTCTATTCTGTTTCATTGATCTATGTGTCTATTTTTATGCCAGTACTATACTACTTTGATGACTACAGCTTTGTAATATAACTTGACTTCTGGAATTGTGATGCCTCCAGCTTTCTTTTTCTCTTTCAATATTACTTTGGCTATTTAGGGTCTTTGTGGTTCCATATAAAATTTTAGGATGTTTGTTCTAGCTCTGTGAAAAATGCTGATGATACTTTGATAGGGATTGCATTAAATATGTAGATTGCTTTGGGGAGTATAGGCAATTTAACAGTATTTGTTCTTCAAATCCACGAGCATGGAATGTCTTTCCATTTCTTTGTGTCCTCTTCAATTTCTTTTCTTTTTTTTTCTCTTCACCAGTTTCTTTCATCAATGTTTCATAGTTTTCAGAGTACAGGTCTTTATTCCTAGTTATCTTGTGGTTTTTGGTGAAATTATAAATGAGATAGATTCCTTAATTTCTCTTTCTGCTGCTTCATTATTGGTATATAGAAATGTAGCAGATTTCTGTACATTGTTTTTGCATCCTGAGACTACTGGATTCCTGTATCAGTTTTAGCAATTTCTTGGTGGAGACTTTAAAAAAATATATCTATTTATTTTAAAGAAAGAAAGAGTGTGAGTGAGGGAAGGGGAAGAGGGAGAAGGAAAGAGAATCCCCAGCAGACTTCCTGCTAAGCATGGAGTCCTGCAGGGTTCTATCTCATGACCCTGAGGTCATGACCTGAGGAGAAACCAAGAGTCAGCTCTTTTAATTGACTGAGCCACTCAGGTGCCCCTTGAGTTTTCTACATAGGGTATCATGTCATCTTAAAGAGTGAAAGTTTGACTTCTTCTTTGCCAATTTGGATGCCTTTTGTTTCATTCCATTGTCTGACTGCTGTGGCTACGACTTCCAGGACTATATTAAATAAGAGTGGTGAGAATGGACAACCCTGTTTTCTTCCTGATCATAGAGGAAAATCTCTCAGTTTTTCCCCATTGAGGATGATATTAACTGTATTGTGTTTTTTTAAATAGAAGGCCTTTACTATATTGAGCTTTGTTCACTCTACACCTACTTTATTGAGGGTTTTTTTTAAATCAATTATGGATGTTATACTATCTCAAATGCTCTTTCCCATCTATTGAGGGGCTCATATGGTACTTCTCCTTTCTTTTATTAATGTGGTGTATCAAATTGATTGATTTGTGAATACTGAACAACCCTTGAAACCCAGGAATAAATCCCACTTGATTATGGTAAATGATTCTTTAAATGTGTCGTTGGATCCAGTTTGGTAGTATTTGAGAATTTTTGCATCAATGCTCATCATGGATATTGTCCTATAGCTCTCTTTTTATGTGTCTTTATCTGATTGTGGTATCAGAGTAATGCTGGCTTCACAGAATAAATTTGGGTGTTTTCCTTCCTCTTCTATTTTTTTGGAATAGTTTGAGAAGAATAGGTTATTAACTCTTCTTTAAATGTTTGGTAGAATTCACCTGTGAAGGAATGTGGCCCTGGACTTTTGTTTATTTGGAGATTTTTGATTACTGACTCAATCTCCTTGCTGGTAATTGGTCTGTTTAAATTTTCTACTTATTCCTGCTTCAGTTTTGGTAGTTCATAGGTTTCTAGGAATTCATCCATTTCTTTCACGTTGTCCAATTTGTTGGCATATAGTTTTTAACAATATTCTCTTATAATTGTGTGTATTTCTGTGATGTTGGTTATTTCTCTTCTCTTGTTTGTGATTTTATTTCTTTGGATCCTTTCTTTGTTGTTTTGATAAGTCAGACTAGGGGTTTATCAGTTTTATTAATTTTTTCAAAGAACCAGCTCCTGGTCATTAATCTGTTTTATTGGTTTTTTGTTTGTTTGTTTTTTAGTTTTGTTATCATTTATTTCTGCTCTCATCTTTATTATTCCCTCCCTTCTCCTAGCTTTAGGCTTCCTTTTTTTTTTCTTTTTTCTAGCTCCTTTAAGTGCAAAGCTAGATTGTTTATTTAAGATTTTTCCTGCTTCTTGAGGTAGATAGCTATATACTTACATCTTAGGGTCATTTTTGTTTCTCCCAAAGATTTTGGACCATTGCATTGTCATTTTCATTTGTTTCCATGTATTTTTAAAAATTTCTTCTTTGGTTTTCTGGTTGACTCATTCATTGCTTAGTAGCATGCTGTCTAATCTCCATGTATTTGTGGTTATCTTCCCAAATTTCTTCTTGTGGATGACTGTTTCATAGCACTGTGGTCAGAAAAATATGCACGGTTTGATCTCAGTCTTTCTGTATTTGTGACCAATTATGTGATCTATTCTGGAAAGTGTCCCATGTACACTTGAAAAGAATGTGTATTCTGCTGAAATCCTCCAAATACATCTGTTAAGTCCATCTCGTCCACTGTGTCATTCAATTCTAATGTTTCCTCATTTAATTTCTGTTTAGATGATCTTTCTATTGATGTAAGCAAGGTGTTAAAGTCCCCTACTGTGATTGTATTATTATCAATGAGTTCCTTTATGTTTGTTATTATTTTCTGTATTTGGGTGCTCCTATGTTGGGTGCATAAAAATTTACAACTGTTAGATCTTCTCATTGGACAGTCTCCTTCATTATAATATAGTGCCCTTCTTCATCTCTTGTTACAGTCTTTGGTTTAAAGTCTAGTTTGTCTGTTGTGAGTATTGCTACTCCAGCTTTCTTCTGACATCCAATTGCATGATACATGTTTCTTCATACCCTCACTTTCAATCTGTAAGTGTCTTATCTCTAAAATGAGTCTCTGGTTGGCAACATATAGCTGGGTCTTGTTTTTTTTTTAATTTTTTTTTATTATGATATTCTATGTCTTTTGATTGGAGCATTTAGTCCATTTACATTTAGGGTAATTGTTGTTAGATATGTGTTTAGTGTCATTTTATGACTTGTTTTGTTGTTGTTGGGTATTTTTCTTTATCTTTTCTTGTCTTTGTCATTTTTAGTCTCTCCTTCCCACTTATAGAATTCACTTTAATATTTCTTAAAGAGGAATGCCTGGGTGGCTCAGTTGGTTAAGCATCTGGCTTTGGCTCAGGTCATTATCCCAGCATCCTGGGATTGAGTCCCATATCAGGTTCCCTGCTCAGCAGAGAGTCTGCTTCTCCCTCTGCCTCTTGCTCCCTCTGTTTGTGCTATCTCTCTCTCTCTCTCTCTGACAAGGAAACAAATAAAATCTTTTAAGAAATATTTCTTGCAGAGCTGGTTTAGTGGTCACAAATTCCTTTAGTTTTATTTGTCTGGGAAACTCATCATCTCTCCTTCTATTCTGAGTGATAGCGTTGCAGGGCAGAGTCTTTTTGACTGAAGAATTTCCCCATTCAGCACTTTAAATATATCATGCCAGTCTCTTATGTCTTGCCAAGTTTCTTTTGAGAAATCTGCAGTTGGCCTTATGAGTCTTCCCTTGTAAGTTAAGGACTTCTTTTGTCTTGCTGCTCTTAAGATTTTATCTTTATCACTATATTTTGCAAATTTAATTATAGTATGTATTGGTATTGGACTGCTTTTGTGGATTTTGATGAGAGTTCTCTGTGCGTTCTGGATCTGGATGTCTGTTTCCTTCCCCAGATTAGGGAAGTTTTCAGCTAGTATTTCCTCAAATTAATTTCCTGTCCCCTTTTCTCTCTCTTCTTCTTTTGGGACTCGTGTGATATGAATGTAATTATGTTTGATGGAGTCACTGAGTTCCCTAAGTCTCTTCTTGTTTTCCATAACTCTTCTTTCCTTTGTTCAGCTTCATAATTTTCCATTATTTTATCTTCTATGTTATCTATTCGTACCTCTGCTTCTTCCAGACTGCTGTCCATTGCATCAAGCCTATTTCCAATCTGAGTTCTCGTATTCTTCATTTCTGACAAATTCTTTTTAAACTCTCTTGTCTCTGTGATAAGGGTCTCACTAATGTCTTGCACTCTTTTCTCAAGTCCAGAGAGTATTCTTACGATTATCATTTTAAATTCTCCATCAGGCATGTTACTTACATCTGTGTTGCTTTGATTTCTGGCTATGACCTTATCTTGTTCTTTCATTTGGGATGATATTCCTCCATCATGGCATCTTGTCTAAGTCTCTGCTTTCTTCCCTGTGTTAGAAAAAACAGTTATGTTTCCTGCTCCTGAGAGTAATGGCTTTATGAAGAAAAGGTCATGGAGTGTCCAGGGCTTGGCTCTTCAGGGAGTGTCTCTGGTATGTGCTCTGCTCTTGTGTTCTGGCTGCTCTATCCTTCAGGCCAGTCATCTGCAGAATCTCTCCTTGCCTGCAGTGGGCAGTGTTGGGTCCTTCAGCAGGTGTGCTCTGGTCTGCTTGTTAAATGAGACCTACTACTTCCACTACAATGGAAGCCCTGCAGAAACATGTAGTCAGGTGATGTGGTGTGCAGAGGAGTTTCTGCTCGTCTTCTGGGGAGGAGGCCCCCTGGGCGGGGACTGAGGCAAGCTTGGCTGAGAAGGGTAGGCTCTCCAGAGGATAGGAGTAAGGGACTTGGTGTAAGCAATTGCCACAACTTTTGTTGGTGCTGTGCTGCTTCCCCACAGGTGGCTCTGTGTTTAAGCTGAGTGGCAGGGGAGGGAAAGAGCACTAGTCAGCTCCTTTGAACACTGCTCATAAGGGTAGCACTCTGAGGAGGACATATAATCTCTCTACTGTGTGTCCCAGGCATTTTTCAGATTGTTATTTCCATACTGTCTGCCTCTGGGTTTTTTTGCCTCGCTTCTCTCCAAGAGCAGCACTGTGCCCTTCAGGCTGTGTCTCAGCCAAGCCCATGGACCTCTAAAACTTCCCTGCCAGTTTCAAGAACACTTGGAAATCACCTCCTTGTATTTTCCCAGCAATGTCTTTGGGGAAATGTTCTTGTGTGCTCCCCCTTACCCCCCTCTTCTCTCTTGCCCTTTCTGTGACCATGGCTTTCTCCCCTCTGCAGCACTCACAATCTGTTTCTCTCCTAAACCTAGTCTCTACACTTTCTTCCTTCTTTGATGTGGCCTCTTCTCTCCTTTTAGTTGTGGAGTTTGTTCTGTCAGTCTTCAGCTTGATTTCTAAGATATTTAGAATGATTTGATAGTTACCTAGCAGTGTTCATGGGATGAGACAAGTCTTGGGTCCTCCTACTCCACTGCCATCTTCCAGTCATACAGTATCACAAATATTTTTTATTGGACAATCATTTATATTTTGATGATGTCTATAATGTCTTTTGCAATACAACATATAAGTTCCTTAAAAAAATTTTTTTATTAACATATAATGTATTATTTGTTTCAGGGGTACAGGTCTGTGAATCATCAGTCTTACACAATTCATAGCACTCACCATAGGACATACCCTCCCCAATGTCCACAACCCAGCCACCCTTTCCCTCCCCACTCCCCACCCAGCCACCCTCAGTTTCTGAGATTAAGAGTCTCTTACAGTTTGTCTCCCTCCCCAGTCCCATCTAGTTTCAATTTTCCCTCCCTTCCCTCCGCCATGTCCCCCTGCCCTGCCTCTCAAATCCCTCATATCAGAGATATCATATGATAATTACAATATATAAATTATTATATAGCCAATTCTTAGTTACCTTTTGACTTGGCATATTTATATATACATATTTATGTTATGTAATATACATATATTTCTCGTTTCTTTTTTAAAATTTTTTTTAAATTTATTTTCAGCATAACAGTATTCATTGTTTTTGCACCACACCCAGTGCTCCATGCAATACGTGCCCTCTCCAATACCCACCACCTGGTTCCCCCAACCTCCCACCCCCCGCCCCTTCAGACCCCTCAGATTGTTTTTCACAGTCCATAGTCTCTCATGGTTCACCTGCCCTTCCAATTTCCCTCAACTCCCTTCTCCTCTCTAACCCCTCTTGTCCTCCATGCTATTTGTTATGCTCCACAAATAAGTAAAACCATATAATTGACTCTCTCTGCTTGACTTATTTCACTCAGCATAATCTCTTCCAGTCCCGTCCATGTTGCTACAAAAGTTGGGTATTCATCCTTTTTGATGGAGGCATAATACTCCGTAGTGTATATGGACAACATCTTCCTTATCCATTCATCCACTGAAGGGCATCTTGGTTCTTTCCACAGTTTGGCGACCATGGCCATTGCTGCTATAAACATTGGGGTACAGATGGCCCTTCTTTTCACTACATCTGTATCTTTGGGGTAAATACCCAGTAGTGTAATGGCAGGGTCATAGGGAAGCTCTATTTTTAATTTCTTGAGGAATCTCCACACTGTTTTCCAAAGAGGCTGCACCAACTTGCATTCCCACCAACAGTGTAAGAGGGTTCCCCTTTCTCCACATCCCCTCCAACACATGTTGTTTCCTGACTTGCTAATTTTGGCCATTCTAACTGGTGTAAGGTGGTATCTCAATGTGGTTTTAATTTGAATCTCCCTGATGGCTAGTGATGATGAACATTTTTTCATGTGTCTGATAGCCATTTGTATGTCTTCATTGGAGAAGTGTCTGTTCATATCTTCTGCCCATTTTTTGATATGATTATCTGTTTTGTGTGTGTTGAGTTTGAGGAGTTCTTTATAGATCCTGGATATCAACCTTTTGTCTGTACTGTCATTTGCAAATATCTTCTCCCATTCCGTGGGTTGCCTCTTTGTTTTGTTGACTGTTTCCTTTGCTGTGCAGAAGCTTTTTATTTTGATGAAGTCCCAAAAGTTCATTTTCACTTTTGTTTCCTCTGCCTTTGGAGACATATCTTGAAAGAAGTTGCTGTGGCTGATATCGAAGAGGTTACTGCCTATATTCTCCTCTAGGATTCTGATGGATTCCTGTCTCACATTGAGGTCTTTTATCCATTTTGAGTTTATCTTTGTGTACGGTGTAAGAGAATGGTCGAGTTTCATTCTTCTACATATAGCTGTCCAGTTTTCCCAGCACCATTTATTGAAGAGACTGTCTTTTTTCCACTGTATATTTTTTCCTGCTTTGTCGAAGATTATTTGACCATAGAGTTGAGGGTCCCTATATGGGCTCTCTACTCTGTTCCACTGGTCTATGTGACTGTTTTTATGCCAGTACCATGCTGTTTTGGTGATCACAGCTTTGTAGTAAAGCTTGAAATCAGGTAATGTGATGCTCCCAGTTTTATTTTTGTTTTTCAAAATTTCCTTAGCGATTCGGGGTCTCTTCTGATTCCATACAAATTTTTGGAATATTTGCTCCAGCTCTTTGAAAAATACTGGTGGAATTTTGATCAGAATGGCATTAAAAGTATAGATTGCTCTAGGCAGTATAGACATTTTAATAATGTTTATTCTTCTGACCCAAGAGCATGGAATGGTCTTCCATCTTTTTGTGTCTTCTTCAATTTCTTTCATGAGTGTTCTGTAGTTCCTTGAGTACAGATCCTTTACCTCTTTGGTTAGGTTTATTCCCAGGTATCTTATGGTTCTTGGTGCTATAGTAAATGGAATCAATTCTCTAATTTCCCTTTCTGTATTTTCATTGTTAGTGTATAAGAAAGCCACTGATTTTTGTACATTGACTTTATATTCTGCCATGTTGCTGAATTGTTGTATGAGTTCTAGTAGTTTGGGGGTGGAGTCTTTTGGGTTTTCCATATAAAGAATCATGTCATCTGCAAAGAGAGAGAGTTTGACTTCTTCATTGCCAATTTGGATACCTTTTATTTCTCTTTGTTGTCTGATTGCTGTTGCTAGGACTTCTAATACTATGTTGAACAAGGGTGGTGAGAGTGGGCATCCTTGTCGTGTTCCTGATCTCAACGGGAAGGCTGCAAGCTTTTTCCCATTGAAGATGATATTTGCTGTGGGTCTTTCATAGATAGATTTGATGACGTTCAGGAATGTTCCCTCTATCCCTATACTTTGAAGCATTTTAATCAGGAACGGATGCTGGGTTTTGTCAAATGCTTTTTCTGCATCAATTGAGAGGACCATGTGTTTCTTCTCTCTTCTCTTATTAATTTGTTCTATCACAATGATTAATTTGCAAATGTTGAACCATCCTTGTAGCCCAGGAATGAATCCCACCTGGTCATGGTGGATAATCTTTTTAATGTGCTGTTGGATCCTGTTTGCTAGGATCTTGTTGAGAATCTTACCATCCATATTCATCAGTGATATTGGTCTGAAATTCTCCTTTTTGGTAGGGTCTTTGCCTAGTTTGGGGATCAGGGTAATGCTGGCTTCATAGAAAGAGTCTGGAAATTTTCCTTCTGCTTCAATTTTTTGAAACAGCTTCAGGAGAATAGGTATTATTTCTTCTTTGAAAGTTTGGTAGAATTCCCCAGGGAATCCATCAGGTCCTGGGCTCTTATTTTTTGGGAGGTTTTTGATCACTGCTTTAATCTCGTTACTAGATATCAGTCTATTCAGGTTGTCCATTTCTTCCTGGTTCAATTTTGGGAGTTTATAGCTTTCCAGGAATGCATCCATTTCATCTAGGTTGCTTAGCTTATTGGCATATAACTGTTGATAATAACTTCTGATGATTGTTTCTACTTCCTTGGTGTTAGTTGTGATCTCTTCCTTTTCATTCATAATTTTATTAATTTGGGCTTTACTTAATATTTATTTATTAAGGTTTTATTTATTTATTTGAGAAAGAGAGCATGAGTGGATCATGACCTGAGCTGAAGGCAGACACTCAACTGACTGAGTCACCCAGGGGCCCCAATAATATTTTTCCTTAACATTTGTTGTTTTAAGCTTTTGAATTTTAGTTTTGTGCATGGCATGCGGTAGGGATGTATTAAAATCTTCTAACAATTTAACAAATAGGTATTTTAGAATACTCTATCCTTTTCCTACTAATTTATTAAGACATGTTACCCAGGTTTTATTCTAAGTCTTCATAAAAAGCATTTCTTTTTCTTTTCTCTATTGTGATTGTCATTGCACTCATGCCATAGTACCATAATTATTACAGTTTGAAACAGGTCTTTATGTACACTAAGACAAATCCCATCACCTTTATTTACTTCAAAATTATCTTCAATATTCTTTACTTTTTATAGTCCACTGGATTTTTGGTGACAGCTTGCTGAATATTATGTAAAACAATTTTTTAAACATAGATTATTTGAAGAATTTAACAACTTTACATTGCTAAGTTTCCCATATCTGAAGTGGTATAGCTGTTCATCCAGGTCTTCTTTTATGATCTTTAAAAGCATTCTTCTCCTTAAAAGTATTACATATATTTTGTTAAATGTGTTCCTTAATATTTTCTATTGGTAGGCAGAATAAAGGTCTCCCAAATAGCCATATCTATTCTCCAGAACCTTTGAACAAGTTAAGGTACAGGGTAAAGTGGACTTAAGGTTGCAGATGGAATTAAGATTGCTGATCAGCTGACCTTAAAATGGTGAGATTATCCTGGGTTATCTGGGATGGACCTAATATAATCATAAGGAATTTTAGAAGTGGAAGAGGGAAGTAGAAGAGGGGTCAGAATCAGACAGGGAGGTGAGGATAAAATCAGTTCAAATGATTAACATGAGAAGGACCCAAGTTGTTTCTGCCTGTGATGATGGAGAAGAGCATTAACTAAGGAATGTGAGCAGTTTCTAAAAATGAGAAAGTCAAGGAAATAAATTTTCCCCTGGAGCCTCCAGAAAGGAATCCAGCCCAGTTTATCACCTTGATTTTTGCCCAGTGAAATCCATGTTGGACTCAAAACCTAAAGAACTGTAAGACAGCAAGTTGCATTGTTAAGACACTAGGTTGTGATATAAAGGGAACTAATATACACTTCCATTAGTACTTGTGTCTCTATTTCTCTTATAATTTCTAATTTTCTATTTGATTATTGCCAGTATGTAAGGAAAACATTGATTATTGCATGTTATAGGGTATCTGTATGTATATTTCCCATTCAGTTTGTAATTTTACAGAGAGTAATACAATACAGAAATAAATACAGAAACTAAAGAAAATTGAGAAATTAACAAATTATAAAACAAAGAAAAAATGGAGGAAATCAGAAATATAAAACCTGGTTCTTTGAAAAGATAACTGTAATAGACAAAACTTCTAACAAATATAATCAAGAGAATAAGAGAAAGCCTATCTTATATATGTCATATATTGATATGTGTACCTACTTCCCTTCATAGACACAAATAATTCAAAAGGACTTAATATTATAAATAACAAGAAATAGGGGTGCCTGGGTACTCAGCTGGTTAAGCATCTGCCTTCGGCTTAGGTCATGACCTTAGGGTCCTGGGTTCAGACACATCAGGCTCCCTGTTCAGTGAGGAGTCTGTTTCTCCCCCTCCTTCTGCCCCTCCCCCTGCTCATTTTCTCTCTCTCTTCAATTAATAAAATAAAATCTTTTTTAAAAAACAGAAAAAATATTATCTCTTGATGAGTATGATTTTATTTATAACTCTAAGAACAAGCAAATCAATCTGTGGTGATAGAAATTAGTATCTGAAGAATCAAATAATCAGAAGAATGTCACAAGAGCATATAAGAATTTTCTGGAGTTATGGAATTGTTCTTTTAATCATTATTTGTTCAGTGATTTCATAAGTGCACACAATTCTCAAAAATCACGGAACTATAAACTCAAGATCCATGCATTGTATTGTATATAAATGATAATCAAAAATCATTATAATGAAGTATAAAAAGCAAAGGGTATGTGTTCAAAAGTCTTACAGTGCTTATATAAAACGTGTGTGTATGTGTGTTTGTGAAATTTCTGAAAGAATATACAGAACTCTTTTATCTAAGTGGTACTTGATAGAAAAGAAAGCATGGGACCCAGTACAGGAGGGAGACTTGTTTTTCACCTTATCCTTTGTGTTCTATTTAAATGTTTTACTGTGTGTAAAGCAATAGATGCTATCAACCTGAGACAGTTCTGTTACTGAAAAGTAATTTTTTCTTAATATGACAGAGAGAGAGATATCACAAGTAGGCAGAGAGGCAGGCAGAGAGAGAGAAGGAAGTGGGCTCCCTGCTGAACAGAGAGCCTGATGTGGGGCTCGATCCCAAAATCCTGAGATCACAACTCAGGCCAAAGGCAGAGGCTTAACCCACTGAGCCACTCAGGCACCCTGAAAAATAATTTTTTTAAAAGCTACTTTTAGATTTATACAACTTGAGGTAACAGTAAGTGATTTAGAGACACCTGTCAGTGAAACCATGGAATTTGTGAAACCATATTAAACAAATTTTATAAGCTATCTGCCACAAAGCTGATAAAAGATAAAATGGGAAATACAAGCTCAGCACTCAATGAAGTTCCTGACTACAGTTTAGATTTATATTCTTAAGAAAGATGGGAGAAAAAAGCTGTCACTCATGTAAAGAAAACAAACTCAATGAATATTATTCCTTTTTATGTACATTTTATTCGGCTACTTGAACTTAAAAAAGAAATTATTTCCTGAAGTTTATAGCGATAGACCCTCTGACAACAAACATATTTTATTAGTGCCAGTCAAATATCCTGGAAGATATGAAGGTAAGTCAAATAGAACTATGATGAATCTCCAGATTTCAGATATTATTTATTATGCAAAATTACATGCCTCAAACAAATAGGAAATGCATGAGAGGAAAATATAAGATTCTGTCAAGTTCAAAGTTTTAGATTTGGCAGGAAGATATTATATATCTTGTAAGTCAAAAGAATGCTAAATTCAAACTGGTGATACAGCTACCTAGGTGGGAGATAAATACTACCATAATCAGGTCTAAGAATTTTATACCATGTGATTTTAATTCAGTGCATCTAGGCTATGAGATCAACCCATGTGAGATTCAGTGGTTTTGCCACCGTGCCAGTCAGGACCATCAACAAGAACATAGGAAAGTCTGAAAACTAACAGAGACACTATTCTGCTTCAAAGCAAAGGGCAGGAAGGCTCACTGGCCATTATGAAAGACTTGGGTTCTCTAAGTTCAGGATTTCTCTCTGTAATACAACCCTACTGAGTATGTAGGTGACACCTGGCCCTCTTTATATCAAAATAAGCACTGGGGCTTATGGAATGAATGGTAAAATAAGAGGACTTTGAACCCTAGTGAAAAAGATATTCAAATGTTCTAATACAAAAGTTCAATAACTGCTGATGATATCATTTATGGATATCCATCCCAAACAACTCAAACACCTTGACAGCCTTAAAGAATTGTATCTAATAGCAAAATAATAAGTTGTATTCTCAAGAAAAAAATTAGTAAACACACAGATACACACACACACACACACACACACAAAATACACACACCAACATAAGGATCCTTCAGGATTTGCTAAAAAACTTTCTCCTCTTATCTTATCAAGAGTGATTCCTAGAAATCCTAAGCTCTGAAATATAAATTGTCACCAATCAAAAAAATTTCAGTAGCAATATGACTAAAAGATTGGGGAGGTAATCAGGAAAAGTACCAACTTTATCCGTACATGTAAAAACAAATATAATCTTAGGAAAAAATATTCAGTTAAAGTTTTTCCTAACTGGTGAGGTGTGCAGTCTTTTCTCCAGTTATGTAACAATTAAGGTCTTATATGTTGTCAAGTGTCAAATGAATTTCACCTAGCAAATGGGTGAAACTGTAAAAATGGCTGGATAAATCTCAAGAGAAACCTACTTCATCTTCCTAATTTGGGTGGATGACATAGAGTAAAAAATACTGTACAGGGAACCAGAAAAGAATGTCTGAATTCTAACCTTCTGGGTTTCTCTCTATAGTTATCATGATTACTTAGGGCAAAACAAAGTAGGCTCCTATTACTACTTCTTGCTCATCTGTAATCTTCCCTACATGTCTTATTTTTACTGATTTACTTAAATTACTTGAACACCAATCATAGTGTTGGGGGTCTGCTTCCCTATCTCTTTAACAATCTCCTAGGACCAAGACCTCCAGAAGTATATTTTCTATAGCCTAACAACATTCATATTGTTAATTAGTAATTAGTGAGATATGTATACCAGAGCTTGGCTTTCTGCTTTGGGCAAAAGACTTTTAAACAAGAAGTCTGTCTCTGGAGTGCATTCGCTTTATCAGGAGAGGTGGTACCAAAATTTATTGCTGAGAAACTAAAGGCCCTGGAAACCTTTACCTGCCTCCTTTCACAGTGCCAGATAATTCATACTATCAGCCTCTTCTCTAAGTTGCTTCATTATCTAACCCCTTACTGTTAAGATGTCACTTTTAAGAATTAAGAAAAGTACTTCTTACTAGAAATTCTTCCCTGACAATGAAACCATTCCTGTGGCCAAAAGGCAAAAATAAACCTTGCAAAACCATCATGTCATAAAATATAAAGGGTTAATAACTCACCCTATGGTACTTAAAACTAAAAACTTCAAGAAACCCCAATGATACATGCTCTTCTCCCCTCTTCCATAACCTGAGGCTCTGAATTACTTATTGTCACACACCCCTGTTCACACAATTAGAAAGACAGAATTTTCCATCTCTATAATCCCTGGTCAGTTTAAGAAATACAATTTCTTTGTCTCACACTTTTATTTTCTCCAAACTTAGGGAAATTTCTCATCTCCAATTTCAAGTTTTTTTTCCAGATTTATTACCACCATCTGCTTCCATACAATGTGAAGATGTTAATAAATCATTGGCCAGGTGTCCTTTCATACCTGTCACTGTGGCCTCAGTTATTAAATTTTACCCACAATAAGTTAACTTCTCTTCCATTGTCACTCCATGAGAGTTGCTTCTAAAAAATAATAATAAATTGATTTCATAAACTATTTTACATGAGTAGTCTAAAGATCCTCCAGAGAGAATCCTCCCTCCCTAAGGTGCAATAGTAACAAAAAGCAATTGTTTTGTTCAATCTGGCAACACTCAGTGTGCTCTCCCCTTCTTACTTCAGATCATTTGGGAATTCAAAGCACATCTGTAAATCTCTGCTGTCATCTGCTATCTGAAAGGACAGCAGAGACTAGCTAAGTTTCCTGAAAGTTTGGGAAAACGTCTAGCTAATAGGATTTTCATCTAGCAGAGGCCTTAATTTGATTCCCTAATTTTATGAGTGAGAAAAGAGAGTCCTATAATGCACATTTTTGTGAAAAGCACACAGTGAGTTGGGCAAGGTGAGTCCAACTTATTTTATATTTTGGTTAATTTAGAATTACACAGAAAATAATTTTATCTCTTAACTCCTATAATTCAGAGTCCTTTCTAAATGTGGTTATTATTTTTTAATTTCTAGTTTCTTCACAAGTATACCTTTTTAATTTTATTTTCATGATGTTTCTATTTTCCAAAGGTCCTGGCTCCCTCATTATACAGAAAAGGAAGTTATTTACCAATTCCCTCTTTTTCACCATTTATTGAGCTGTCTCTTTCTGATTAGGGAGCTGATATGAATAAAACAGAACCTTTCCCTCAAGAATACTCTCTCGGTCTAAATGGGAAACAGATGGGCAAATAATCACCTCTGCAGGATGATAATGAGGTAAGAGAAGCATGAACAAATGTTGGAAAATAAAAGCAGAAGAAAGGAATACTATCTCAGCTTATACAAAGAAAGAAGGAGATGTAAACTCATTTAAAATACAATGTTTATGCTAAGTCTTGAAGGATACGCAGAATTTGTTGAATGGTCATGTTAAAGAGGAACATGACAAACATAGGGAATAACAAATCCATAAGCAGGAAGAAATGGAAAAAGTAAAGTGTGTTCATTTAAATGCAAGTAGTTGGATAGTGTGAAATCACAGTGTACAAGGAGGAATACTCCAAAATATATTCAATAGCCAACAAAAATACCATTGGCAAGAAATCAGTGTGAGCAAATAGAGGCCATATTGCATAAAGTTGTGTAGACTATTCTAAAAACATTTCTTATATTTGTGATTAGCATTCTCTCTCTTTAATTCCCCCAAGTGTATTAAATATCCTATCATATTCTCATTGTTTCCCTATCATAAATCAAAATAATCTAGTAGAAGGTAGCAGGGATTGGATAGAAGAGTGAGAAAAAAGTAAATGCCTCTGTCTAGAAATGCACTGAAGTATGAATAAACTTTTAAGTGTGGACATGACTTCTTCCTTTAAAGTCTGTATCAAGAAATTATTCAGGGTTGGGGCACCTGGGTGGCTCAGCGGGTTAAAGCCTCTGCCTTCGGCTCAGGTCATGATCTCAGGGTCCTGGGATGGCATCGGGCTCTCTGCTCCACGGGGAGTCTGCTTCCTCCTCTCTCTGCCTGCCTCTCTGCCTACTTGTGATTTCTATCTGTCAAATAAATACATAAAATAAAAAAAAAAGAAATTATTCAGAGAAGACGACAGAGTTAGAAGCATAAGGAAATCTGTCTCTCCATCCAGACAACAATTATACCAGCAGACTCTGATGTAACTATTTTGGAACTCTGGAGTCTATTGACAGTTTGCAATTTCCAGGGGAAGGATTGAATGATAAATTGTGGTTAATTTCAGTCAATTTCACCTCTTAGTACAGAAGCTGCTAAGAACCCAAATCCCATGGCAGGCAGCTATGCATGTATTCTTGAAATAGCTTGCACACAGGTTGTGGGAGCAAAGATAAGCAAAAAGGGCCATATGCTCCAAATACTAGGGGATCTGTCCTCTGATAGCTGATTGCTGCTTCTGATCACAGAAGCAAAGACAAAGGGGCCACTGGCCACTGTTAAATGTAATGCCTATGGTAATCACAAAGAAAATATGTAAAAGGAAATGAGAAGGAAACTTAAATGTTCCATTACATAAAATTAACTAAACTCAAGAGAAGGCAATAATGCATGAAATGAGAAAAAGAAAAAGCTATAAGTCATACAGAAAACAAATAGTAAAGAAACAAATAAATCCCTCCTTATTATTTTAAATGTAAATGGATTAAACTTCTCAAACAAAAGACAGAGATTGGCAGAAAGGATTAAAAAAGATCCAACTACATGTTATCTACAAAGGACTCACTTTAGATCCAGACACAAACAGACTGAAAGTAAAGGATGGAAAAAGATATCCCATGAAAAGATCCCACAAAAAGAGTATTGAGAAACAAGCAGGGGTGTCTAGAGTAATATCAAATAATACAAACTTTAAAAAACTTTTTATAAGAGACAAAAAAGGACATTAAATATTAATAAAAGATTCAATATGCTACCATACCCCCAATAACAGGTTCTTGTGTCTCAGTGTTATAGAAATGAATACTGAACCTGAGAAATAGAAACCAGGTGGAGTTTATCAGAGATAGCTGTGTACAAGGGAGCTGACAGGCATAGAATGCAAGGTTTTATAAAGGCACTTTTCTGAAGGGTAAGGGGCTGGGAAGAGAGAAGCGTCCCTGAGTCTCATGGTCATTATCTTGTGGTTGTTACTTTTCAGTGGACACAAGACAATCATAGGATGTCTTTTTCAATGGTTGATATTCTTTTTGGGTTCCTGGAAAATAGTAATACTTGTGCAAGCAAGTTTTAAATTGTTACTTCTAATTTTGCCCAGATAACCATTACTCTTGTTTGTTTGCTTTCCTAGAAGGAGGTATTTGTCTCTAAGCATATGGAAACTTTTAAACCTTGCCCCAGACCTGTGGCTTTACAGCAGTTAAGTCCCTCTCGCTTTTCCTATACTGTCTCAAATATAGCCGGAAGATATAACAACGAAAAACATTTATGCATCTAAAAACAAATGAAAAACCATATGAAACAAAAACTGACAGAACTGAAGAGAGAAATAGATAATTCTACAACAATAGTAGGAGACTTCAATATTCCTGTCTCAGTGGTGGATAGAAATGTCAGAGGAAAGAAAAATAAGAAAGTAGAGGACTTAGCACAAAAAGCCAACTAGATCTAAGAAACAGGTAAAGAATACTTTATCCAACCATTAACAGTAATCACATTCCTCTCAAGTGCACATGGAACATTTCCCAGGATAGACCATATATTAGGTCACAAATTAAGTCTTAATAGATTTAAAAATAGGTGACTTGAAGTATTTCTCTGACCACAGTGGGATGAAGTTAAAAAATCAATTAAAAAAAGTAAAATTGAAAAATTTACAAGTATGTAAATATTAAACAATACACTTAAAAAAAAGATTTTTATTTATTTGACAGAGAGAGAAAGTACAAACAGGGGGAGTGGCATGCAGAGGAAGAAGCAGGAAGAGGGAGAAAAAGACTCCCTGCTCAAAAAGGCTCCCTGTTGAGCAGGGAGCCCAGTGTGGGACTCAATCCCAGGACCCTGGGATCATGACCTGAGCTGAAGGCAGCCACTTAACTGACTAAGCCATACAGGTCCCCTAAACAATATACTTTTAAATGACCAATGGATCAAAGAAAAATCACAAGGGAAATTAGAAAGTACTTAGGATGGATGAAAATGAAATATAGCAAAATTTATGGGACTCCGCGAAAATGGTGCTGAGAGAAAAATTTATAGCTATAAATGCTTCCATTTAAAAAAAAAAAAAGTTGTTGGGCGCCTGGGTGGCTCAGTGGGTTAAGCCGCTGCCTTCGGCTCGGGTCATGATCTCGGAGTCCTGGGATCGAGTCCGCATCGGCTCTCTGCTCAGCAGGGAGCCTGCTTCCTCCTGTCTCTCTGCCTGCCTCTCTGCCTGCTTGTGATCTCTCTCTGTCAAATAAATAAATAAAATCTTAAAAAAAAAAAAGTTGTCAAATCAAGAACCTAGATTTACAAATTATGGAGCCACAAAAAGAAGAGAAACTAAACCCAAAGCTAGCAGAAGAAATGATATAATAAAGATGAAAGCAGTGATAAGAGACAACAGAAAAAGAGAAAATAAGAAAACGAAAATTTGATTATTTGAAAAGGTCAACAAATTGACAAACTATGAGTTAAATGAACTAAGAAAAACAGAAGAATCCAAATTACAAAAATCTGCAACAAAAATGGAGTTATTACTATCAATGCTACAGAAATAAAAGGATTATATGAGATACTATGAACAACTATATGCCAACAAATTGGGTAATGTAAATGAAATGGACAAATTCTTAATAATGCATAATCTACCAAGACTAAATTATGAAGAAGTAGAATCTGACTGGACCTACAAGTAATAATGAGATTGAATCAGTATTCAAAAATCTTACAACAACAACAAAAGCCCTGAACTTGATGATTTTATTGGTGAATTCTACAAAACATTTAAAGAACTAATTCCAATCCTGCTCAAACTTGTGCAAAATGTCAAAGAAAAGGGAATACTTCATAACTCACTCTATAAAGCTAGCATAACCCTAATGCCAAAGCCAAAGACACTACCAGAAAACTACAGACCAGTATCTTTAATAAACCTTAATGCAAAAATCCTTAACCAAATATGAATAAACAGAATCCAGCAGCTTATTAAAAGGATTAAGTTATTGTCTAACTTGGTTAATCAAGGTTGTAGCCACATTAAGCTCCAAGAGTACTTATATGTAAAGAACGTTTTCCGTGTATATCCAGCTCCCCAGTTGACAGAATTCAAGGTAATTTTTCAAAGCAAAACTCATACTAAAGGGAATGCTATTTTGAGGCTAGGGATTTCTCCCCATGTTCCATAAATAACACAGATAGGAATCTACCTCACATATAAAGCCAGCCACATACTTACAGCTGATACGAGTGTCGAGAGTCTTTAAGAGTGAATGTTTAAAACAGAAAATGTCAAGAAGACTCAAAAAGAAAAAAAATGGAAAGTTACAGAACTTGTAACATATGGTACATTTGTTTAATGTCTTTTTGTTAATGAACCAAAAAATGTAAGCAGCAAATTAATTACATGTGCCAATGATACAAAATTAAGATGTGGCACTAGTGGCATGAAGACAGAAAAAGAATGCAAACTTTCTAGTTTGAAATTATGGGTAGAAAAAGAAAATGGGCTGTGGGACCACTATAAACAAATCACCACATTGTATAAAATATAAATATGCTCTATAAAGGAAATCTGGGAAAACCTAGCATGCAAAGGCAGATGCTGAGGGGAAAGAAGGAAAAGTGATAATAAAGTAGCCACTTGCAATGTAAATGAAATATTATCAAAGTGGGAGAGGAGAACAAAGCCTCTAAAAGTGACAGTGAAGTGTCTAGGAAACACCAAATCACAAAGTCTATTATTTTGGATTTTGGAATACTTGAGCAGCAGCAAAATAATTAAGAGGAGAGATTTCACATAAAACCCCTGACTTTACACTTTGGTTTATTAACAGAAGCACACTTGCTGGGCAGTTTTACTTAGCTGTATCTTTGTCTCAGTGAATATCTCAGCAAATGGAGCAGCACTTTGAGACCTAAATACTTTGCCTTAGATTTAAGCCTTAGATACTGACCCCAGGAATATATCCTGACTGAACTCAGGTTGTCCTCATCTAATAATGACATACCGGGAGCAGAAAGAAAGAGCAAGATGAAAGCACTGTTCACCACCATTCACCAACACACAGGTCTAAGGGTAGTACTGGTCTCCTGGGTCACTCATCCAACTTTCCTTTCCATCTATCCCAAACTCCCTTTCTTGCACATAAGGGCATGAACCTTTCTCCTACTACCCTACATTCCCAAACATGGGTATTTCTCAACTGGGGATCCTCATTTGAACTATAAAAAAGAGAAAAATAATTAGAGTTCACTATTTTCTCAGTTCTTCCAAGGACACTACCAACTAGTAACACTCCAGAAGCATAGGAGAGAATTAATTACATACATACAATAAATACCATATGGTATTAGAGCTCAATTCTCATAGCTCTCAGGTCTTTTTTTTCTATTCTTTGTTCTTCTACTCATTCCCAATTTCTGATGAAATTACTACGAAGCAAGCCTAGCCTTTGCATCTGCAACCTAGACATCATTTTCCCAACTACTCACACAAGTTTAACTACCTCACATCTGGCAACGGAAGTCCAATAGAGCTGGAGGTGTAAGTGGGGAGCCCAACTAGAATGTTCAAGCACCAAAAACTATCTGACAGAACAGAACTAAATATAATTTTCCCCCCATTCAAATGTCCAGAAGTTCTGGAAGAGTGATGGGGATTCTGAAGTGTAAGCCACAGTTTCCACCTATGGTACTGTGCCAACTGGTTGTGGCGCAGCACAGTGACATATAGAAAAGATCATGTG
This sequence comes from Lutra lutra, assembly GCF_902655055.1. Taxonomy (NCBI): domain Eukaryota; kingdom Metazoa; phylum Chordata; class Mammalia; order Carnivora; family Mustelidae; genus Lutra; species Lutra lutra. The sequence goes on along the minus strand of NC_062282.1, from coordinate 70,201,339 downwards.
CTTGGGAGTCAGCCAGGCCTATTCTTCATTGACAGCTTTGCCTCTTAATGTTTGTGTGACTCCAGGTACTTCCTGTAATTTTACAAGATTTAGCTTCCTCATACCAAAAAAAATGGCAATACTAGTAGTGGCTCACTGGCTTGTTTTGCATAAAAGATGAGTCTATATACATAGAATAAATAGTATTATACATAACAATAAATGTAAGTTTCCTTAACTTTCATGGAAAAATAAGATGTGCCTATCTGAGAGAGGTGAGCAAGAGTGCAAAAGCAATTACTGAGAAGTGTCCAGCGATAAATGATGTAGGGAGTAAATACTGTTATTCTAAGTATTATTATTGAACAACAAAGTGAGTTCTATTGTTGATAAGAACCAAATGATAAATGATATTCTCAGTAACAGAGGAAGAAAAGGATAACTCAATGTGGACTGCACTGAACTTCAAAAGTGGGTGCGGGAGGGACAGCAGAACTTAAAGGATGGGAGTTATGCACTTTCTTTCTGATTTATTTTTATTTTATGGGTAATTAACATGGAATAAAATTAACTTGTTTCAGATAGAGTTTTATCAATGTACTCATGTACATGTGTGTTACCTCCACCACAATCAGAATACCGAAGAGTTCCATCACCCCAAAACACCTCCGAGGACTGTCGCTTTGGAGTTACACCCTTCTCCCACCTCTAACATCAGACAACAACCCATATCTGAGTAGCTTTGTGACATAGCTTTGTCTTTTCAAGAATGTCATATAAATGGCATCATACAGTATACAATCTTGTGTACATTTCAAAATGCAAAAACCTCCTTTTAAAACCTCCTTTACTCAGTGCAACGCCTTCCATAAATCTGTATTGCTGCATGTACCAATGTATCATTCATTTTTATTGCTGAGAAGTATTGTGCTTTATGGATATGCCAAAATTTATCCATTTGTCCACTGGGTCACTTTCAGGTTTTGTGACTAAAGTAGGCATAAAAGTTTGTGTAGAGGTTTTTGTGTGAATACAGCTTTTCATTTTTAAGGTAAATACCTAGGAGTGGGATAATTGGGTCATACAGTTAGTAACCCAACATTAACTTTATGGGAAACTGCCCAACATTTTTCCAGAATGGCTGTACCATTTTATATTTCTACCAGCAATAGATGAGAATTCCAACTGTTCTACAAAGTCAACAATTAGTACTGTCAACATATATTTTTTTAATTTAGCCATTTTAATAGGTATATAGTGGTATTGTGTCACAGTTTTTTTTTTTAAGATTTTTTTTTTTATTTGACAGATAGATCACAAGCAGGCAGAGAGGCAGGCAGAGAGAGAGGAGGAAGCAGGCTCCCTGCTGAGCAGAGAGCCCAATGCGGGGCTCGATCCCAGGACTCTGAGATCATGACCTGAGCCGAAGGCAGTGGCTTAACCCACTGAGCCACCCAGGCGCCCCTGTGTCACAGTTTTAATTTGCATTTCCCTAATAACTAATGTTGAACACATCTGCAGTGGCATATCTACATCTTCTTTGGTTTATATTTTAATTTAGCTTTTTAAATGTTTCGTTTGTAACACTTGTTTTTTTATTTCCTAATTACTAAAGTTATCTTTTTAAATGGAATTTGAAAATTACACAACTGTTTAAGTTAAAAATGTGCTGTAATTTCTATTACAATCTTCTGTCTCAGTAACAAAACTACAATGAGTAATTTGGTATATTTCGTCCCAACTTTTGAAATATACACTTGCAAATGTAATTATGGGCAGAGATGTGTAGTCTGTTTTTAAGAATAAAACTGGGATCATACAATAAATATAGTTTTAGTGGCTTAAAGTAGCATACACATTATTTTATATATCTTCCTGGGATACAGTGCCAGGAGTAGATTTTCAAGATCAAAAAGAACAGGTAAATCCATTTTAATGCTCACTAGTAATGTAACAGTATGCCTGTATATTACTTGAAAAAGATCATGCTCTAATAGTAAATAATAATAACAATAACAAATAGATAATGAAATCTCAATAAGTCAACATAATAAAGGTTTCTTTCTAACCATACCACACAGAAACTTGACGGCTCTTCCTTAACAGTGAAGGGACCAGTTATGTTTCCATCTTGCAAGTCTGTGATCCTGGACCCTTCCTTTATTAGTTGTCTGAAATAGCAAGGGGAAGGTTTCTAACACTCCTATTTTTAAACAGAAGTGACACATCATTTTTTTCCTCTTACTTCTGATGGGAATAAATCATGTGATATACCACATGTGATATCATGTGAAATACCACCTGATTTATATAGATCCATAGGGCTGAAGTGCAGAGCAGCATATGGATACTGGGGAAGCAATAATTTAACTGTCACTGCCTAAAATGCAGCAGAGGTGTAATTTTGACTAATTCTAAAGGAAAAGAGGCATTCCAGAGAAGGAAAGTTTAATCTAGGGGAGCAATGTGCATATAGCTTTATCAAACAATGATTATGTATGGTGACTAACATAATTAAAAAATGATTAAAGTTTTATGTCCACCTAAAATATGTTCACATGAATGAGATAAATGCAAGTTATTAAAAATTCTAATTAAAAATATTTTCTAGAATTTGAGTTCTCTTAAGTCAGAGGTATATTTTCATCTGCTGTTGTATGATTAATCTTTGCAAAATCTTTCATTTTATTTATGGCTCCCTAAAGTATCATAGACTTATTGGTCCACACAACATATCCCAACCACAAGCATTCCCTTTGAGCTTTATATATATGTATGTAATCACATGGTCTTATCTAGCCAACATTAAGTATTTGCTATTTCTCTGATGTCCTGCTTTTTTCACGCACGATAGTGATCAAGAACCATCTAATTTAAGAATTAATTTATCAAAACAATTAAAATAATTATAGCAGATTTTTCAAACATCAAAAACAAACTGAATTAATCTGTTATAATCCAATGCAATTATGTTTAAATAAACAATCAAACCATATACAGAAACCTCTTCCTGTTCTCTAGGCAACATATTTTAAATTATAATCCAGATGACTTGTTCTTTTTATCAACAAACTGAACTTGGTATCATTCTTCCTTGAACTTTTATTACATTGCAAGAATTATTTTCAGTTCTAAATAACCACAACCTTGCACAGGGAGGAGCAAATTGTAGGCTCTTAATAATTTTTTTAAGGTGGTTAGTTAAAAATGCCAATTGTAACAATAGGGCCAGAATTATTTTCCCTTCCTCTCCCCAAAGGGTGAATTCAATAGTAAAGCACACTGTGTTGAGCAATATAAACCCTAAGATATTAGGGAAGTAAAATCAGTTTAAAATGAGTATTAAAAAGAACTTTTAAGAAGAAATGCATAAATGGCAGATCACAGCCAGAGACAGAGACATTCTACTGTTGCTTTCTAGATAAAAAAGGTCCACAGAAAGGCAAGGGAAGCAAGGGCAAGAATGAACTATTGGGATTTCATCAGGATCAAAAGCTTTTGTACAGCAAAGGAAACAGTTAACAAAACCAAAAGACAACTGACAGAATGGGAGAAGATATTTGCAAACAACATATCAGATAAAGGGCTAGTATCCAAAATCTATAAAGAGCTTAGCAAACTCAACACCCAAAGAACAAATAATCCAATCAAGAAATGGGCAGAGGATATGAACAGACATTTCTGCAAAGAAGACATCCACATGACCAACAGACACATGAAAAAATGCTCCACATCATTCAGCATCAGGGAAATACAAATCAAAACCACAATGAGATACCACCTCACACCAGTCAGAATGGCTAAAATTACAAGTCAGGAAATGACAGATGCTGGTGAGGATGCGGAGAAAGGGGAACCCTCCTACACTGTTGGTGAGAATGCAAGCTGGTGCAACCACTCTGGAAAACAGCATGGAGGTTCCTCAAAAAGTTGAAAATAGAGCTACCCTATGACCCAGCAATTGCACTGCTGGGTATTTACCCTAAAGATACAAATGTAGTGATCCAAAGGGGCACGTGCACCCGAATGTTTATAGCAGCAATGTCTACAATAGCCAAACTATGGAAAGAACCTAGATGTCCATCAACAGACGAATGGATAAAGAAGACGTGGTATATATACACAATGGAATACTATGCAGCCATCAAAAGAAATGAAATCTTGCCATTTGTGACGACGTGGATGGAACTAGAGGGTATTATGCTCAGCAAAATAAGTCAACTGGAGAAAGACAACTATTATATGATCTCCCTGATATGAAGAAGTGGAGATGCAATGTGGGGGGCTTGAGGGGTAGGAAAAGAATAAATGAAACAAGATGGGTTGGGGAGGGAGACAAACCATAAGAAACTCTTAATCTCACAGAACAAACTGAGGGTTGCTGGGGGGAGGGGGGTCAGGAGAGGGTGGTGGGGTTATGGACATTGGTGGGGGTGTGTGCTGTGGTGAGTGCTGTGAAGTGTGTAAACCTGGCGATTCACAGACCTGTACCCCTGGGGCTAAAATATTTTATATGTTTATAAAAAAATTTTTTAAAAAAAGGTCCACAGTAAAGTGTGAGAATAATACTTAATGTTAATCTCCAATATTAGATGCTCAGGGTTTTGTTTTGAAAATTTATTGTTGTTGATGTTATTGTTTTGGGAGAAGTCAATCCCTGATAATGGGTCATTATTTTCTTTAAGCTATATGAAGCCCATGTGTTGTACTCTTGGAAGGGCATTGACTAAAATATTTAAACTCATAAAATGATGTCACTAAGGAAAAGAAAGTGTTGACAAGGTCAGAGTGTGATCAGTTGAAGAGGTACTAGCACAATCTGAACCTGTGGATTGAAATAGCTAATTTAATGACTGTTCACCATACATCTGGCATTTTGTCTAACATTTACTATGAACTGATTTATTTATTCCTTAAAACTATACTATAAACTAGATATGATTTTACCCCATTTAACATATTGGAAAACTGGTACAAAGAAAAACCATTTATCAGAGTTAACAGAGCATAGGTTGGGTGACCCAGGGTTGGAATTCCATCTAGCACCAGAGTTCATACTAATATAACTACTAGTACCAAAGGCTTGCTCTGCTGTAGTCTGAATATCACATTCGGGTCACAGAGCGTTAATCTATAAATGATGTATGGACTGTGGGGCCAATGTTAAGGATGTTCCAGAAGGAACAGCCTGGATATATGGAATCAAAGAGAAGAACAAAGGACAGAAAAAAGACTCGAGAGTATTGAGAATTGAGCTGTAAGACACTGCTTATAACTCACCTCAGATTGCAATTTCAAGTATTTAGTAAACTGAGTCATGTGAAGAATTTAACATATTGCCTGATACACTAAATGCTCAAAATCTGTCCACTATTACTGTTACTAGAATTATTACTTTAAGGACTTTATTTGACAGAGTGCACAAGTCGGGGAGGGGCAGAGAAAGAGGGAGAGGGACAAGCAGGCTCTTCTCCGGGTGCAGAGCCTGACAAAGGGCTTGGTCCCAGGGCCTGAGATGATGACCAGAGCCAAAGTCAGATGCTTCATTGACTGAGTCACCCTGGTGCCCCTCTGTCACTATAGTTTTTATAACTTACACCAGAGCTTAGCTTGCGTGAGGCTTAACACGAGGCTTGACAGGATCTCTCCTGCTCTGTCTCATGGCATCTCATTGCAGCCTCTACCACACCTGCCCTTTTCTCAGTTTCCCATTCCAAATTTCTAATAGAGGAATCTGATTTCCCCAGCTCATACTTTTGCTATGGTTGTAAATTCTTTTTTTTTTTTTAATAATTTTTTTATTTTTTCAGCATAACAATATTCATTTTTGCACCACACCCAGTGCTCCATGCAATCCGTGCCCTCTACAATACCCACCACCTGGTGCCCCCAACCTCCCACCCCCCACCCCTTCAAAATTCTCAGATCTTTTTTCAGAGTCCATAGTCTCTCATGGTTCACCTCCCCTTCCAATTTCCCTCAACTCCCTTCTCCTCTCCATCTCCCCTTGTCCTCCATGCTATTTGTTATGCTCCACAAATAAGTGAAACCATATGATAATTGACTCTCTCTGCTTGACTTATTTCACTCAGCATAATCTCTTCCAGTTATGGTTGTAAATTCTAAGTAAATGCCAGCCTGTGGAATGACAGCCACTGTGTACATAATCCAACCTCGGCCAACCTGGGGTGACTACATAGTTGCCTCCTTCATACCAGAGCTGATGGTGGATATTAGAAAGCAATAGTTGAGAGAGAAATTATACTGACTCTGAAGAATATTTGTTTTTTATACTGAGCTGTTTCATCAACATTACAGATACCCAAGAATGTTGTGTGAGCATAGGTCAAAATAAAATGGTGACCAGTGGGAACTCATTCATTCATGGTCACTAGTGACATTTATTCATTCATTCCATCTTCAATTTACATTTTAGAGTGCTAAAAGAGTTTGCTTAATGAAATATAAAGATGGAAATGATGATGCTGATGATATTTAACATACAGAGTGTTTATTTTATGCAGGCACTGTTCTAAGTACTTCAGTCTTAACACCACATGTAATTCTTACAGGAATGACAGGAGATTGTATTACTATGATGACCCTCCATTTTACAAATGTGCAAACAGACACTGAAAGGTTAAGCAACCTTACCAAGATTATACAGCTAATAAGTAGTGGAGTTAGGCTTTGAAACAAGGCAGCCTGTATCCAGAGCTTGTTCTCACACTCACTATACAACACAACCTATGCCAACCAACCCATCTGAACTTCTAAGGAACTCAGAGGCACTGTGACTATTGCAGAGTGGGGATATTCTTTTTGTCCAAGGCAAACAATATGGAAGGGAAAGCTGGAGAGGGAAAACTTCAGAAGCCTTTCTGGTCCTTTGAAATTACGAACCTTGAGTATAACCTTAATGAGATTATGGCCAATGACACCAGAAAGCAAATTTTCTGATTTTATGAAGTTGTTCTTTACTGAAGAAATGATGGAACAAAAGGAGGGTGTTATTCAAAAGTTAACCATGGAAAATAGTAAATTATCGCAGAAATTCATTTTCTAATTAGTTACTTTGCTTTATGTATCCCATTAATTCCCAAATCAGATTTGTCAATACCCCAGCATATTTCCCACTTACATATAAAAAATTGTGAAACCATTAAGTGTTTTATTCACTTACGTTCATAAATAATTTATATTAATTCTGAATTCTAAAATAAGAGAGTATGAGGTATCAATTTTATAGTTAATTACACTAAATTTAATTTTTAATATACCCCATGTAGAACATTTAAACATGAAAAATATAAAAATGTAAAATAATGAGATAATTTGTCTCAAAAAATTTTTCTGACAGTTATTGTTAAAGACTAGACAAATGTTTGCACTTCTTCTCTTAAAATGGTTTCTTTGCTGGTGCAAAGATATGCCACTTAACCATTACGGTAGCTCCTCTGAAAGCCTATAAATATTAAGTTTGATCAGGTTACTCAAAGAAGTTCCAGCCGCTTATGTGGGAAAGACTTTTTATGATATTGATATAGCACTTCTTGTTTGCATAAGCTTTATATCCATTACTGTATTATATTACAAAATGAGCACCATATTTCTACCATTTCAAGATGTGCCTGATATGACCCAGAATTATAGGTTGTGACCCAAAATCCAAGTGTGATAATAACTACGAAGATATGGAGTATAATACTTTGGGGAAGAAATGATTTTATTTTACATAATTTTAAAATTATGGTAAATTATAGGGGCACCTCGGTGGCTCAGTTGGTTAAGCAGCTGCATTCAGCTCAAGTCATGATAACCAGAGTCCTGGGATCAAGTCCTACATCAGGCTCCCTGCTCAGCAGGAAGTCTGCTTCTCCCTCTCCCTCTGCTCTCTCTCTCTTTTGTGCACTCTCTCTAATAAATAAATAAAAAATTTTTTAAAAAATAAAATAATGGTGGGAGGAGTCAAGATGGCAGAGAAGTGGCAAGCTGAGACTACTTCAGGTAGCGGGAGATCAGCTAGATAGCTTATCTAAAGATTGCAAACACCTACAAATCCAATGGGAGATCGAAGAGAAGAAGAACAGCAACTCTAGAAACAGAAAATCAACCACTTTCTGAAAGGTAGGACTGGCGGAGAAGTGAATCCAAAGTGACTGGAAGATAGACCTCAGGGGGAGGGGCCAGCTCCTGGCAAGTGGCAGAGCAACGGAGCACAAAATCAGGACTTTTAAAAGTCTGTTCCACTGAGGGACATCACTCCAGAGGCTTCAATGGGGTGAAGCCCACGCAGGGTCAGCATGGCCTCAGGTCCCGCAGGGTCACAGAAGGATCGGGGATGTCTGAGTGTCGCAGAGCTTACAGGTATTAGAACAGGGAAGCCGGCTACAGAGACAGAGCCGAGGTGTGAGCTCTCAGCTCGGGATTACCTTGAACCGGTCGCAGGCTGGGTGAGCTCGGAGCGCGGCCAGAGGCCAGGGTGACCGGAGTAACTGGGCACTGTTCTCTGAGGGCGCACTGAGGAGTGGGGCCCCGGGCTCTCGGCTCCTCTGGGCCAGAGACCGGGAGGCTGCCATTTTCATTCCCGTCCTCCGGAACTCTATGGAAAGCGCTCAGGAACAAAAGCTCCTGAAAGCAAACCCGAGCGAATTACTCAGCCCTGCCCCTGGTAAGGGCGGTGCAACTCCGCCTGGGGCAAAGACACTTGAGAATCACTTCAACAGGCCCCTCCCCCAGAAGATCAACAAGAAACCGAGCCAGGATCAAGTTCACCTACCAAGGAGTGCAGTTTCAATACCAAAGAGAGCATCAGAATTCCAGAGGAGAAGAAAGCAAAGCACAGAACTCATGGCTTTCTCCCCATGATCCTTTAGCCTTGCAGTTAATTTAATTTTTTTTTCTTTTTCAATTTTTTTTCCTTCTTCTGCTAAATTTTTTTTAACTTTTACCGTTTTCTTTTTTAATGTTTTTTAAATAGTTTATCTAATATATATATATTTTTTCTTTTTTATATTTTTTCTTTATTTGTTTTCTTTTTTTAATTATTTTTTTTTTCTTTCTGAACCTCATTTTATCCCCTTTCCTCCCCCCTCACGATTTGGGATCTCTTCTGATTTGCTTAAATCATATTTTCCTGGGTTGTTGCCACCCTTTTAGTATTTTACTTGCTCCTTCATATACTCTTATCTGGACAAAATGACAAGGTGGAAAAATTCACCACAAAAAAAAAAAAGAACAAGAGGCAGTACCAAAGGCTAGGGACCTAATCAATACAGACATTGGTAATATGTCAGATTTAGAGTTCAGAATGACGATTCTCAAGGTTCTAGCCGGGCTCAAAAAAGGCAAGGAAGATATTAGAGAAACCCTCTCGGGATATATAAAAGCCCTTTCTGGAGAAATAAAAGAACTAAAATCTAACCAAGTTGAAATCAAAAAAGCTATTAATGAGTTGCAATAAAAAATGGAGGCTCTCACTGCTAGGATAAATGAGGCAGAAGAAAGAATTAGCGATATAGAAGACCAAATGACAGAGAATAAAGAAGCTGAGCAAAAGAGGGACAAACAGCTCCTGGACCACGAGGGGAGAATTCGAGAGATAAGTGACATTATAAGACGAAACAACATTAGAATAATTGGGATTCCAGAAGAAGAAGAAAGAGAGAGGGGAGCAGAAGGTATATTGGAGAGATTTATTGGAGATAATTTCCCCAATATGGCAAAGGGAACAAGCATCAAAATCCAGGAGGTTCAGAGAACCTCCCTCAAAATCAACAAGAACAGGTCCACACCCTGTCACCTAATAGTAAAATTTACAAGTCTTAGTGACAAAGAGAAAATCCTGAAAGCAGCCAGGGAAATGAAGTCTGTAACGTACAATGGTAAAAATATTAGATTGGCAGCAGACTTATCCACAGAGACCTGGCAGGCCAGAAAGAGCTGGCATGATATATTCAGAGCACTAAACGAGAAAAAAATGCAGCCAAGAATACTATATCCAGCTAGGCTATCATTGAAAATAGAAGGAGAGATTAAAAGCTTCCAGGACAAACAAAAACTGAAAGAATTTGCAAACACCAAACCAGCTCTACAGGAAATATTGAAAGGGGTCCTCTAAGCAAAGAGAGACCCTCAAAGAAGTAGATCAGAAAGGAACAGAGACAATATACAATAACAGTCACCTTACAGGCAATACAATGGCACTAAATTCATATCTCTCAATACTTACCCTGAATGTTAATGGGCTAAATATTCCAAATAAAAGACACAGGGTATCAGAATGGATAAAAAAACAAAACCCATCTATATGTTGCCTACAAGAAACCCATCTTACACCCGAAGACACCTCCAGGTTTAAAGTGAGGGGGTGGAAAAGAATTTACCATGCTAATGGACATCAGAAGAAAGCAGGAGTGGCAATCCTTATATCAGATCAATTAGATTTTAAGCCAAAGACTATAATAAGAGATGAGGAAGGACACTATATCATACTCAAAGGATCTGTCCAACAAGAAGATCTAACAATTTTATATATCTATGCCCCTAACGTGGGAGCAGCCAACTATATAAACCAATTAATAACAAAATCAAAGAAACACATCAACAATAATACAATAATAGTAGGGGACTTTAACACTCCCCCTCACTGAAATGGACAGATCATCCAAGCAAAAGATCAACAAGGAAATAAAGGCCTTAAATGACACATTGGACCAGATGGACATCACAGATATATTCAGAACATTTCATCCCAAAGCAACAGAATACACATTCTTCTCTAGTGCACATGGAACATTCTCCAGAATAGATCACATCCTGGGTCCTAAATCAGGTCTCAACTGGTATCAAAAGATTGGGATCATTCCCTGCATATTTTCAGACCACAATGCTCTGAAGCTAGAACTCAATCACAAGAGGAAATTTGGAAAGAACCCAAATACATGGAGGCTAAAGAGCATCCTTCTAAAGAATGAATGGGTCAACCAGGAAATTAAAGAAGAATTGAACAAATTCATGGAAACAAATGATAATGAAAACACAACGGTTCAAAATCTGTGGGACACAACAAAGGCAGTCCTGAGAGGAAAATATATAGCGGTACAAGCCTTTCTCAAGAAACAAGAGGTCTCAAATACACAACCTAACCCTATACCTAAAGGAGCTGGAGAAAGAACAACAAAGAAAGCCTAAACCCAGCAGGAGAAGAGAAACCATAAAGATCAGAGCAGAAATCAATGAAGTAGGAACTAAAAGAAGAATAGAACAAATCAACGAAACTAGGAGCTGGTTCTTTGAAAGAATTAATAAGATTGATAAACCCCTGGCCAGACTTATCAAAAAGAAAAGAGAAAGGACCCAAATAAATAAAATCATGAATGAAAGAGGAGAGATCACAACCAACACCAAAGAAATACAGACAATTATAAGAACATACTATGAGCAACTCTACGCCAACAAATTCGACAATCTGGAAGAAATGGATACATTTCTAGAGACATATAAACTACCACAACTGAACCCGGAAGAAATAGAAAGCCTGAACAGACCCATAACCAGTAAGGAGATTGAAACAGTCATCAAAAATCTCCAAACAAACAAAAGTCCAGGGCCAGACGGCTTCCCAGGGGAATTCTACCAAACATTTAAAGAAGAATTAACTCCTATTCTCCTGAAACTGTTCCAAAAAATAGAAATGGAAGGAAAACTTCCAAACTCATTTTATGAGGCCAGCATCACCTTGATCCCAAAACCAGACAAGGATCCCATCAAAAAAGAGAACTACAGACCAATATCCTTGATGAACACAGATGTGAAAATTCTCACCAAAATACTGGCCAATAGGATTCAACAGTACATTAGAAGGATTATTCACCACGACCAAGTGGGATTTATTCCAGGGCTGCAAGGTTGGTTCAACATCTGCAAATCAATCAATGTGATACAATACATTAATAAAAGAAAGAATAAGAACCATATGATACTCTCAATAGATGCTGAAAAAGCATTTGATAAAGTACAGCATCCCTTCCTGATCAAAACTCTTCAAAGTGTAGGGATAGAGGGCACATACTTAAATATTATCAAAGCCATCTATGAAAAACCGCCCGCAAATATCATTCTCAATGGAGAAAGAATGAAAGGTTTCCGCTAAGGTCAGGAACACGGCAGGGATGTCCGTTATCACCACTGCTATTCAACATAGTACTAGAAGTCCTAGCCTCAGCAATCAGACAACAAAGGAAATTAAAGGCATCCAAATCGGCAAAGAAGTCAAACTATCACTCTTCGCAGATGATATGATACTATATGTGGAAAACCCAAAAGACTCCACTCCAAAACTGCTAGAACTTGTCCAGGAATTCAGTCAAGTGTCAGGATATAAAATCAATGCACAGAAATCAGTTGCATTTCTCTACACCAACAACAAGACAGAAGAAAGAGAAATTAAGGAATCAATCCCATTTACAATTGCACCCAAAACTATAAGATACCTAGGAATAAACCTAACCAAAGAGGCTAAGAAGGTATACACAGAAAACTATAAAGTACTCATGAAAGAAATTGAGGAAGACACAAAGAAATGGAAAAATTTTCCATGCTCATGGATTGGAAGAATAAATATTGTGAAAATGTCTATGCTCCTAAAGCAATCTACACATTTAATGCAATTCCTATTAAAGCACCATCCATGTTTTTCAAAGAAATGGAACAAATAATCCTAAAATTTATATGGAACCAGAAAAGACCTCGAATAGCCAAAGGAATATTGAAAAAGAAGCCAAAGTTGGTGGCATCACAATTCTGGACTTCAAGCTCTATTACAAAGCTGTCATCATCAAGACAGCATGGTACTGGCACAAAAACAGACACATAGATCAATGGAACAGAATAGAGAGCCCAGAAATAGACCCTCAACTCTATGGTCAACTAATCTTCGACAAAGCAGGAAAGAATGTCCAATGGAAAAAAGACAGCCTCTTCAATAAATGGTGTTGGGAAAATTGGAAAGCCACATGAAGGAAAATGAAATTGGATCATTTCCTTACACCACACACGAAAATAGACTCAAAATGGATGAAGGACCTCAGTGTGAGAAAGGAATCCATCAAAATCCTTGAGGAGAACACAGGCAGCAACCTCTTCGACCTCAGCCGCAGCAACATCTTCCTAGGAACATCGCCAAAGGCAAGGGAAGCAGGGGCAAAAATGAACTATTGGGATTTTATCAAGATCAAAAGCTTTTGCACAGCAAAGGAAACAGTTAAAAAAACCAAAAGACAACTGACAGAATGGGAGAAGATATTTGCAAACGACATATCAGATAAGGGCTAGTATCCAAAATCTATAAAGAACTTAGCAAACTCAACACCCAAAGAACAAATAATCCAATCAAGAAATGGGCAGAAGACATGAACAGACATTTCTGCAAAGAACCCATCCACATGACCAACAGACACACGAAAGAATGCTCCATATCACTGGGCATCAGGGAAATACAAATCAAAACCACAATGAGATACCCCCTCACACCAGTCTGAATGGCTAAAATTAACAAGTCAGGAAATGACAGATGCTGGTGAGGATGCGGAGAAAGGGGAACCCTCCTACACTGTTGGTGGGAATGCAAGCTGGTGCAACCACTCTGGAAAACAGCATGGAGGTTCCTCAAAATGTTGAAAATAGAACTACCCTATGACCCTGCAATTGCACTGCTGGGTATTTACCCTAAAGATACAAATGTAGTGATCCGAAGGGGCACGTGCTCCCGAATGTTTATAGCAGCAATGTCTACAATAGCCAAACTATGGAAAGAACCTAGATGTCCATCAACAGATGAATGGATAAAGAAGAGATGGTATATATACACAATGGAATACTATGCAGCCATCAAAAGAAATGAAATCTTGCCATTTGCGATGACATGGATGGAACTAGAGGATATCATGCTTAGCGAAATAAGTCAATCGGAGAAAGACAACTATCATATGATCTCCCTGATATGTGGGAGAGGAGATGCAACATGGGCGATTAAGGGGGTAGGAGAAGAGTAAATGAAACAAGATGGGATTCAGAGGGAGACAAACCATAAGTGACTCTTAATCTCACAAAACAAACTGAGGGTTGATGGGGGGGTGGGGCTATGGACATTGGGGAGGGTATGTGCTATGGTGAGTGCTGTGAAGTGTGTAAACCTGGTGATTCACAGACCTGTACCCCTGGGGATAAAAATATATTATATGTTTATAAAAAATTAAAAAAAAGATACATTTGGCAAAACAGAAAAAAATAAAATAAAATAAAATAAAATAATGGTAAATTATAAATAACAAAATTTACCATTAGTAATGTGCAGTTCAGTGGCAGTAAGTACATTTACATTGTTGCACAACTATCACCACTATCTATCTATAGAACTTTCTCATTATCCCCAAATGAAACTCTGTACCCCTTAAACAATAGCTCTACATACTCTCCCGTCTGCCCAGCTTTAGGCAACCACTAAGCTATTTTCTGTGTCCATGAATTGAACTATTTAGATCCTACATATAAATGGAATCATGCAGTATTTGTTCTTTTGTGTCCCGCTTCCTTCACTTAGCATAATATAAAGGTTCATTCATGTTGTACCATATATCAATATTTCATCATTTTAGGCTGAAAAATATTCCTTTGTGTGCATATACATTTGTTTACCTGTTCATCTGTCAATGGACACATGAGTTGCTTCCACCTTTTGGCTACTGTGAATAATGTTGCCATGAAGATAGGAATACAAAAAATGTTCAAGTTCCTACTTTCAGTTCTCTGGAATATATATTCAGAAGTGGAGATGATGGATTATAAGTTAATTCTATGTTTAATTTTTTGACGACCTGCCATACTGTCTTCCAGAGCAGTTGTACCATTTTACAGAGTCACCCAATGCACAAGGATTCTAACTTCTTCACATCTTTTCAAACACATGGTATTTTCTGCTTTTTGATAATAGTTATCCAATAGGGTATTAAATGGTATTTTGTGGTATTAAGAAATGCCTTGTAAATATGTTAAGCTTTGTTTATTTGTAGTGATTACTAATACCCAAGGAATTAGGTGACTTATCATATCATCTAATTAAATAAAATTAATAAACAAATAACCTAAACTGAAAATCAACATGGCAAGTTTTATTTGGGGACCTTCCAAATTCTAAGTGGTAGCTTAAATCAATCCACAATATCACCACAACCCCTTTCTTTTTTATGGCATGTACTCCTAAGTATGATATGAACATTTCAATTACCACACTACATCATGGTCTCTACCCTTTTCCTATTCCATGCAGCTCCATCTTTCATCCTTCTTTACATGTTTCCTCCTCTGTGTTCTGGGCGAGATACCTTTCTAGAGTTTATAAAAGTGCACTTCAGCTTTAAATATAAACAACCTAACATTCATAAAGAGAAGATTATTGACATGCAAGATTCTACACAATAGTTGCTAAGATTTCTAGTAAGTGGTACTTGCCTGTCACTTTGGACTGTCCACTTAAGCCAGTCTAGCCATTCATTTATACGAATTATTATTCATCATATCATTATTCATATATATTCATATATATTATTCATCATAATTCATTATAATCATTATTACAGTTGCTTCTGAAACTAAGTCCCTGATTACATGACTTTACTTAACCTCAGACTCCCAAACCCAAGATTCAATAAAAAAGGATGGTGTAATATGATTAACTCATGCAGTCTCATTTTCAGTTTATCATATGAAATTAGTACAAATGACAATTGTAGGTTGGATGAAAAGACATTGTTTCCCATATAAATATTAATGTAATGTTTTTGCTTTACCTATTATACTCATTTATCTCTATTTTTAAAAGTTTTACATTCTTATTCTCTTCTCCAAAGTGATGTCCTAACAGCGCAATACTCACCATGTATTTTACACATTTGGTGATTATTATTTTTTTTATTAAAAGATTTTATTTATTTATTTGTCAGAGAGAGAGAGAGCACAAGTGGGGGGAGAGGTAGGCAGAAGGAGAAACAGGCTCCCAGGTGAGCCAGAAGCCCAATGCGGGACTCAATCCCAGGACCCTGGATCATAACCTGAGCCGAAGGCAGCCACTTAACTGACTGAGCCGCCCAGGCATCCCTCAGTGATTATTTTTGAATTTATAAAGTTTATAAACCACAATCTTACTTTCTTTATGGCTACATTTTACAGCCAAATTTATTAGCAGAAGGTATCCTAAGTTTCTTTTAATCTATTATGAATGTTTTACTGGCCCTCTACTCCTTCAATGTCAGTAAGCATGCATCTATTAAGGTTTTATGGTGGTAGACTCTATGATTTATTCTTGTCTTAACCTGTAACTGAGTATAGGGTCTGATATGCAATAGGGACTCAATCAGCCCCTTCCCCCACAGAATTTAAAACACAGTTAATAAAAATAAATAAGTAAATAGATAACTAAATAAAAGTAGTTAATAGTCCTCTTAAACTATTTTTAGTAAGTCATATTTTGAACTAATTCTAGTATCAATATTTCAATTCTATTTAAATTATATATCAAAACAAAAGCATTAACTTGGCTTTTGCTATGCATTCACAGGTCAGTAGAGAAGTAATAATCACAAAAAAATCAAAACCTTTTCTAAGTGATTTTTAAAATCAATATATAAAATGAATTCAAACAGTTCCATCTACTTTTCTTTATTCTCCCTATGGAGAAATAAGAAAAGAGTATAATTTCCTTCATCCTGAGACTAAAGTTCACAGCATTATTTCTCTTTCAATTGACATATCTTTTTCCTAAAAATGAACTCTGATAAACCAAGTCAGTGTATTTTAAAACTTTTAAGAAAGTGAATTCAATGCTAAGGAATCATATTATAATCTTGCATGATTTATATTTGCTACTTTACACTTACCTATTTTTTTTACTTCCCACAGAAAAAGTGGCATTAATTTTTTAAAATCAGTGATGATGTATACAGCATGAAATTCAAAAACTCACAAAATGAAATATAGTGAAAATGAAATTTAACTCCTATCTGTAAACCCCAGTCACCTACTTTCTTTCAACAGAAGGATCATTGTGATAAATTTACTATATTTCATTAGAAATATTATATGTCTATACAAGCAGTGTCTCTTGGGAGAAGAGGATATTTCATAAAAAATAAATTGTCTTTACTCTGTAGACAAGCCTGCTGTACTCTAAGCAAGCAAAGAAAGTAGATTCACAGATTGTGATTCTACTTCCATCATTACTCAACCAACAATCTCCCACTATCCAATATTTAAATTTCATGGAAAACATCTTGGTTGGCCAAGCTTGGGTCAGATGTCCACCCTTGGTTTAAGCAGCTGGCACTGGGGAAGGAAGGATGGATGGAACTTTGTGGTTTGTAGAACTGCCCGTCTTAAAGACTGCTGGTGAAGAACATCCTTAAAGACAGTGTATAACTGAAGAACCAATGATTGATATGTGTCCTGCACCATTAAAAAAAAATGCCATAGGAACTGTGAAAACTGGTTTAAAAAAAGGTGACAAATGACCCTAATAAGATTTATGGCCATCACTCATTCTTCAGTAAAATGTTTGCCTTTGCAGTATGTTTGTTCTGTTCCTACTTGGTTATGAGAAATGAACTGAACACAGGATAATGGAAGTAGGTAGGTATGGGGCAGCCTTTCCTCCTCAGTTTGGTGCATCATGGCCCAAGTGAACACTACACAAGATAGGCCATTTTTCTAGAACCCCATCTTGAAGAGCAGTATGAGACTGTGGGGTATACCCCAAGGTATAGAAAATTAAGATGGTGCAAAAGAAGTAATGAAAAACCACCTCTACCATATCAAGGAACTGGGCAGTGAGAGGTCCTCTGCTATGCCCCAGGAAGAACTCACCCTTGTTTTCTATGAGACAAAGCTTTTGGATGTCTGCTACTCATGGTATGCTGGAGTTGGTCAATAACAGCTCAAGAAAGCTGACTGTCAAAATGTCCAGAATTTTGCAAGCCAGTTGTTAAATACAAGATTTAGTAAAAAGTCATATAAACTTTCAACTAAATAAATTATATTAATAACCAAGGAAATAAATACCATAAACTCATCACTAATTATTTTACTACATTTACTATGATCTATTTTCCAGGGTTACTTACTTCTGTTTGGTGGACATGCTATGTAATTGTGGGCTACTGTGCATCTGTTCCCAAGACTCCATTCAGTGACCTCACTTGAAATCAGCTATGGTGCAAGTATTTACACCACAGAAATTGGCATATGCTACAAATCAGGGCTTCTTTTATTATTCTGCTAACTGTACCAAGAGTCAGCAAACTAGAGCCCACATAATATTACAAAATAAAGTGCTACTAGAACACAGCCATGCCCATTCATTTATCAGATGTCTATAGATACTTTTGTGCGAAAACAACAGAATTTAATACTTATAAGAGAAACTGTGTGGCCCACAAAACCAAAAATATGTACTATCTGGCCTCTAACAGGAAAATTTTGTTGTCTTCTGGTCTAGATTTAAGAAAATGATGAAGAAAATGTGAATAACGCAGATTAAATTTAAATGTGTCCATATAGCTATTACATTGAATAACAACAAAAACTGAGGAAATCTTAAAATGTTCAAAACTATTATCCAAGTGAGCCAAGAATTCACTCATGCGATGATGAATGAGTACATTTACAACATATATCTTCACTGTTTCACTTATCTCACTTATTAACATAAATAAAAATGTTAACCAACATTCATATCAGAATATACATATTCTTGGGCGCCTGGGTGGCTCAGTGGGTTAAGCCGCTGCCTTTGGCTCAGGTCATGATCTCAGGGTCCTGGGATCAAGTCCCGCATCGGGCTCTCTGCTCAGCAGGGAGCCTGCTTCCCTCTCTCTCTCTCTCTGCCTGCCTCTCTGTCTACTTGTGACCTCTCTCTGTCAAATAAATAATAAAAAAAAAATAAAATCTTTAAAAAAAAAAAGAATATACATATTCTTCAACTGTAACTAAAAGTTGGCTACAGAAATGCAATTGGCAAAAACCAACCACAGCATTTTGTGAGAATCAATTAGCTGTATGAAATTTACAATAAAGGTTTATTTAATTTCATATTTTATATTTAATATTTTATATTATATTCATCTATTATTATTAACCTTTATAATAGCAAAGTCCTTTTCATCAGTACAATGTATAATAAATGCTATTGCATATTATTTTACTTTCATATATTTGTGATATAAATATATATGTATATACATATAGATATGTTATTTTTTAAAACACCCAAGCACAGTGTTGTTCAGAGTGCCAGTTGCTAAACATTACCCAGCACACCACTGCCTGCCATCCACCCTGCTAGCCATGTAGGAACTACAGTAGCTACCAGATAGAAAAAAAAGACTTGACCCTTCTGACCAACCCATCCTTTATTCCTGACCCCCACACATCAAAGGAGGTGGGGTCTAGAAGATGGAGAAAAGTTCGCTTAAAAGTGCTCACAGCATCCCCATCTCCAAAGCAGGAGCCTTGGGCTATGGAAGCACCACTGAGGATAAGCTTTACATATTCAAATGGATTAAATTGGTATATAGTATATTTTTCAAATGCTGAAAGTTATCAGAATGCTAGGAATCTGACCAAGATGTTGAAAGGGTCTGGAAAGAAAGAGCAGTGAGGACAGCAGCCTGAGTCCACTTATTCAGCCAGCTTCAAGAAGATAGCATCCTACTGCAGGGTGACCTCTTAGAAAACACAGCAGTTAAGAAAGTTGAACTAAGGAGTCAGAAAGAGAAATGCTAGAGAATGTGAGGGCCAACACTGCCTGAGGTCAAAGAGAGAGCCAATTTCCATCCCATGAAGTATGCTGATTTAACTCACCAATAAAAACGGCTTTATCAGTTAGCTTCTTCACTCTTGGCTGTCAGGGAGAAACAATTACGGAGACAGAGGAGCTCAGGTCTCCTTCCAACACTCACCACTGCTGGGAAGGGAGAGCTTGAGTACAAGCTTCTACTATCATAGTGAGGAGGGAAAGTGACCCCTCCTCATCAGTCCTTAATTCAAAGGTCAAGCAAAGCACTGATTGAGGAATTCAGCAGATTGGAAAGAGGCTACAAATAACATGATAGGTACAGATTGCTAGACAATCTAGAGAGATGTTCAAGGACTTTTTACATGTAGCCTGAGGCCAGGAGATTACAAACAGATTTTGACAGGAGAACAAATCAGGACAGGGGTTTTTGTTGGCTTTTATATTTTACTTTTTACAAAGACCAGAATCAGCTCCTTAATGTGGGAAAGACAGACTGAGGTATACTGAGCAAATAAACATGTGCCAACCAGACTTATGGATAAAGAATGAGGACATCAGCAATTAACCAAGGGTTGGAAGACCTGGGTGGCAGTTCCAGCCATTCTGGCTGTCCTGCTAAGTAGCCACAGACCTCTGCAATAGCCATATTACTCCTCCACTGGACATCAGTTTCCTGCACATAAAAGGAAGTCTTTTCCTGCTCCAATATTGAATCATTTTAGAAAAGGAGCTTCACTGATCTATATGTTTTTGGTGCTCTATAGGTGATTGGTGTGATGCAGTGAACCTGCTCTGTGTCATCCAGGTATGAAAATATAGGAGTCATTTGCTTTCCCAACAGTGACAGTGAAGCACATCTTGGACCTGGGATATCAGTTCAAATCTTACCCTCTAGGGCAAGAAATGCTAAGTGTGGTCTCCAATAGATCAGGTAAAGTGAAATAAGAAATTCTATCTAAAACTCCACGTGCAGGTTCACCCTTCTTTGCATATTTTTCTAGGAATAAGTGAAACAAAAGAATGACTCCAAGAACAGGGCTTACATTTGAAAATAATGATACATGACACATTCTGAACAATGATTTAAATGATTTTCCTTCTGTGCCAGCCTCTTCTCTCTCCCAAGCCCACACTTACAGAATACTGCAGGAAAAAAAAATTGTCTCCCACTATAAAAACTGCTTCAGGAAAGAGAAAACTTTATTACTTAATTTCAGGCCCTAAAAATGTTACGTATTCAAGAAACTGAACCTTGGAAAGGAGAAAAAGATTCTGACTTATCCTCAAACCTGTACTCTCCTCTGAGAGAGTTTACACCAGGGAGGATTGAGCCATTTCAAAGGCCAGCCAAATGACTCTTTTTCCTTCTCCAGTAGAGGAATCAAGGCCTCACATTTGAGCCTCTAAACTGTACCATTCTGAAAAGTCACAGGTTAAACAAAAATGCTTAAAAAAATTAGACTTCAGCTGACTATAATAGCAGAATTATTCTCATATTCATTTTGGGCTAGAGACCAAAAGAAGGAAGACTTCTCCAGGATAGCCCCAACTTCTAGACAGGTTTTACTGTTACTTAAGGGGAATGTGTCTGGTGTGTGGGAGCCACATAGTGGTGGTTGTGCAGTTCAGAGTCCAACGACGAGCTCTTGTGGAAAAACATGAATTTCTTTGAGCACTCGGAAGACACTGACAATGTTCATGGAGTTATTACTGAAAGGGATTCTCTTTCCCTCTCCCTCTCTCTAACTCTGAAAGGAAGAGATGATGAAAAAGATGGCACTCCTAGGAATATATAATTGCTGCTGGCAGTTCTTGTTTCTCCCACAGTTGTTTATACTTTGCAATGAGGATCTGAATGGCATTATCCTACAGAGAGCCCTATCCAAATACAATCTCATTACCAAAAGATTCTGGAATCCAATGACTACTCCACTAATAGACTTCTTTTCAGACACTTGTAGGATTTTCCAAATATCAAGAATTTAGCTTCCTGCATTGTGCAGGTGAACTACAAATTTTATACATACATACATACACACACACATATATCAGCAAGAAACATACATATACACACACATACGTACATATTGCTAATATAGGTATGTATATATGTATACGTGTATGTGTGTTTGTGTTTATATGTGTGTGTGTGTGTGTGTGTGTGTACATGTGTGTTTCTTAATGAGAAGAGAAACTGAGAGGTTTTTGAGGCTGTCCAAAATGTGTTTCACCATATTAATGTTGCCTAAAATTCCTTTAAGAGAAACAGAAATCCCTGCCTTGCTATAGTCCTGTTTCCAGTATGAGGCCTGAGTCCACTATCATGGTCTCTACTACGATACTAACCATATTATATGATCACTCTTCAGTCTCAACTTCCATGCTTGAACCTTTGGCTCTTACCTAAGGATGGCTGACCAGGGGGGATGCTCCTTCCATGCTCATTCTCCTGCCATTGGGTCCTGCTATAAATGGGCTAAACCCCAAGAATCCCTTTGCCTTTGTCTCCCAAATGCCTGGGGTTGCATGTAATATTGCACAATGGGTTGTCCCCCTAACAGGAATAAATTCTCCCAGACAACTCCACATTCTCACTTTGCGTAAGAAATAGAACTGCAAAAAAATCTGCCTTTTGGAGATTTCATTACCAGCTTGTCCAGAAAATTTTCCAGGAATGGGAGAGTGGCAAAATAAATTGTTTTGAATTAAATTCTTCATCATGACAAAGTTCTTCCTTGATAAATGAGTGACTGAACTTAAAAGCCCAAGAGGAAGCATGAGGAGAGAAGAATAAGGGAATTGGGGTGACTGACTGTTGAATAATTAAGAAAAGATGTTACATGCTGATAAAAAAGGGAAGTCTGACCACATCATTGTGTTGTCCTTTGAGGAAATTAAGCTTGTGATCTAATGACAACTCAACAAAAGTGCTGTAAAGATTGAGAATGATATATATTTAATTCATATGCTTAAAATTTTTTGATATATAATTGGAAGAATAAAGTTAGCCATTCAATCAAATTTATCAGACACCTTCCCTTCCTAGTGAATATCAAAACATTTGCACAGTATAAATTAATCTTTGAAATTGAAATGGGCATCTTTGTCAGAAAGCTAAATACTACATTTCTGTTTCAAGTGTTACTGTTTTTTTTTTTAAGGGATTTTATTTATTTATTTGAGAGAGAGACAGTGAGAGAGAGCATGAGCTAGGAGAAGGTCAGAGGGAGAAGCAGACTCCCCATGGAGCTGGGAGCCTGATGTGGGACTCGATCCCGGGATTCCGGGATCATGACCTGAGCCGAAGGCAGTCGTCCAACCAACTGAGCCACCCAGGCGTCCCTGTTTTTTTTTTTTTTTTTTTTTTTTTTAAGTTCTAATTCTAGTATACTTAGCATACAGTGTTATATTAGTTTCAAGTATACAATATAGTGATTCAGGGTCATTAAATTATTTGAAACATATTTTTTGCACAGTAAAAAGGTAGGACAAAGATTAGTTACTTGAGCCTTTTTGGAGCCATCTTCTCATGGTGATGGCTACATAGGGATTCATTAGTCTAATCTCTCTCTGTGTATGTTTAAAAATTTACATCATACATTTTTTTAAAGAAGGCACCCTATTCTTGTAAGACAAATATGATCCAGACCTCTTCACTTTAATTCTTAATTTATGCAGCCTTCAACCACTCTCTAAGAATACTCATTTTCCTGGAACATTTGAGCATCACCTTCAAAGGATGGCTAGAGTTCCAAACTGCTTTCCCTCTCTCACCCTTCTACCCCCTCTACCAACCCTGCTGCTACTACTGACAGCTGGGAAAGCAAATAGACTGAGCAATCATCAGGACTGTGGTCGAAGTTCAACTTTGTACCAGCCCATTATGTGAAATGGATGCTTGCCATACCCAGCCTAAGGAAGACCCATCCTTATCAGCCCCAGCAGAATAAAAATCCAGAGATGAAGCTTGCTGGCCTGAAGGAGTTCAAGTAGAGGCTCTTTTATTATCTGAGCTAAACACTGATCCCACAAAGATATAGGTTTTGCATCAAGGACCTGCCTAATGTCTTTCATATTCTGTGATCTACAGACTTGTACAACAAAAGTGTGCTCTGGCCCAAGACCTGCCACCCACCTCTGACTGAATGATCCCATTTTTGCCTTTGAGTTCCCACAGGACTTTATCTTACTTTTCTTGACACTGATTTCTTTCTACTTCATGTCTCATCTCTCCTTTTGCATTATAAATTCCAGAGTACAAAATGCCTCCTTGTGACTTTGACTCACCCATAGCATCCAGCACTAGATGACAATTATCAGTCACTCTAGATGTTTGCAGCATTAACACTCCCAATTCTGTCCTTATCCCAGCTCTATCTGTAATCAGAACTCACAGGAAAAGACTTACAAAGAAGAAAAATAATATAAATATCATCAAACCACCAGTTAGAAAACTGTTTTCTTTTAGTCAGGCCCCAGTTATTTTTTTCTTAAAAAAAAAAAACAACACACACTAAAAGCAACTTTGGCTAATATATTAAAAAATGTGTTTCTACAATGAGGTGATATGATAGATATCATACACCCAATAACCCATCTTGTGTGGATTTACCAAGGAAGAGCCTTACCAGAACCTATTTCTGATTATTTAATCCTTTAGTTTGGCCACAAATTTAAAAAGGACCAGAGAAGCCACCAGGTTTGAGGATTTGGTGAGAATGTTTCTTTGGAGAGGACCCTCCTCACCCCCAACATTTCTGATAATGGGTCAGGGTGAGCAGCTTTCTAACCCCAAACTTCATGGGGAAGCCTAGAGGCACCTCTGTGAGAACTTTGAAACATGTCCTTGTCCACTGAAGACACAGAAGACAAGTTCCTGAGAGCTCAAGTTGGTTGGGGACCACTTGGATCCTTCCTATAAGACTATAAGCTAAGTACTTGGGCGAGGAAGCCAAGAGAGGGCTACTGCATTGGAACTGGCTGGGGGGATGGCTTGATGTTTCATACCATTATGAATGAGGAAGGAGAGAGCATGGGTGAGGGATCATCCTAAAGCACAGCCTAGAGGGTTACCTGGAGGATGCCGGATCAGAAAGAGGTAAAGGTGTGTGATGGATAACTAGGAAGCAATCCATCCGGCCAAGGGACCTGCCAGAGATAAGGCCCAAACAGAAAAACTTCTAAAGAACTCAAGAAGAATTCATGGAGAAGAATCAGCTTCATCGATCTCCAGGCCCACTGTGGGGCGCCAGCTTTAATTATCTCTTATGTCCAGACAGAACAAGGCACCTTAGGCAAGCAGCGCTCCCTCTCTTACTCCTTGCCTCTCTCCCACCATTAACACTACAGCAGTTCCAAAACAGTAGTTAGTAAGATAAGCAGGTGGTGAGATGGGAGAAGCCAGTACCCCACCCTCTGCCCATGGCAGGCATCAGCACAGAACGGATACCATTTGGGAAATAGAAAGGATGACCAAGGTCAGATTGTTATTATTCCATGGTCAGGATATTCTCATCACTGAATTATGAGTGTATCTGTGACCTAAAGTTTTTGCAGGATTGTCTATTTAGAGTGAGCAGAGAAGTCACAGGACTGCCAAAGCTTTCTTCCAGGAACAAAGGAAGATATCTCCAGTAACAAAGTTTAAACACAAAGTGTACATAAAAATAAAGCTGTGCTTTTATTTTGCCACAATCCAAGAATACCAGTTGTTTAACATACTATTATAACATTGATTCACATGCTTTCAAGTCTTTTTAATGATAAGTATCACTATGTTGAACATTTTGCTGTGTGTAAGACACTATGTTAAGCATATACTATCCCAATCAGTTCCTAGAATGAGAATACACAGTCAATTTGGGATTGTCCTAGGGGAGTTTAATAAAGGATTTACTATGCTTTAATTTGTAAAGATGTGACAGGGTATAAGGATAGTGTTATACCCTGGGGCTAGTAATAGCAGTGCTGTTATCCATCCTTAGGGCTAAAGGAAAGAGGTGGGGGGAGTAGTTCCCCAGAACATAGGAAAGTCTTGTAGAAAATTTTTGGGGAGAAATAGAGACAGCCTAAGGCATTACTACAGGGCAAGGGTTCAGAATAAATGCCCAATCTCACTCCTAGCTCTTTCTCTGATCTTCTGTCTGGTCTCCCTATTGGACAAACCAATGGGGCAAGGGCCAAGAGTACCTTTTGTGATTCATGCAAGTCAGCCTCCTGGAAAGTAGGGCAAGGAAGAGGGGGTAGAGAGTGGATCTGGAGGACCAAATGAAGACTCTGGTGTGTATGCATGTATCATTTAATTTGTATAAGAACCCATATTATTCACATTTTTCAGATGGGAAAATTGAGGTGTAGAGAGATTAAGCAACCAGTTCAAGGAGTCAGAGAGCACTCACCTCTATCTAGAAGCTACTTTCAAAATCGCTGCTATGCTGGCAATGTCTTATCACTGAGAGACAGTTTTTTTTTTTAAGATTTTATTTATTTGACAGAGAGAGATCACAAGTAGAGAGAGAGAGAGAGAGAGAGAGAGGAGGAAGCAGTCTCCCTGCCGAGCAGAGAGCCCGATGTGGGACTCGATCCCAGGACCCTGAGATCATGACCTGAGCTGAAGGCAGAGGCTTAACCCACTGAGCCACCCAGGCAGCCCCTGAGAGACAGTTTTTATAAATATTCCTATTTTACCTAACTCAAATCATGCTTGCACTGACATAGTGGCCAAGAAAGTGTTGGCCACAGAATATAATAGCTAGAAAGTTTGGCACAACACAGCTCTCTAAAAAATTTGTTCTTTTTAAATTTTTAGACAAAATGCTCTAATCTGAGAAAAACTCACAGATGAACTAGAAAAGGAAAGTGATCATTAAAGCTTAATTTAAGAATAAGGCCTTGGAATTTTTCACTCTTTCTTTGGTAAGAATTTCTTACCCCATATACCTCCCATCTGACAAAGCCTGTAGATACAGATGGACTATCATTTTTCTTTCTAGTTAAGTGCCTTAAAGTTTCAGGTATTGATATGCTGGCTATCATATCAAACCAAATGGCAGCAAAGGTAACATGGCCAACCCAAAAGGAAAACATACAGCTAGTTCATACAAAAATACTTCCTGCTAGATATTTGTAAACCAGTCATGATACTAAACCTATACTGCATTATGATGCAACATATTTACATCTATTTTTTAAAGTCCCTTCAGAAAGTAGTGGTCTTTGTGTTACAAAGGAAAAGTTATAGTGAAAATCACAGGGTGCTTTTTAGTAAAATTTCAAAAACAAAACAGTCTTAAAGAAGAGAAATAACCTAGATTTCAAAATCTAGAGAAAACATGGGGTGTCTGGG
The DNA here is from genome assembly GCF_902655055.1 of Lutra lutra. Classification (NCBI taxonomy): domain Eukaryota; kingdom Metazoa; phylum Chordata; class Mammalia; order Carnivora; family Mustelidae; genus Lutra; species Lutra lutra. The sequence continues at coordinate 70,174,169 of NC_062282.1, read as the reverse complement.
TGGCTCAGAGGGTTAAGCCCCGTCTTCGGCTCAGGTCATGATCTCAGGGTCCTGGGATAGAGCCCTGCATCAGCTCTCTGCTCAGCAGGGAGCCTGCTTCCTCCTTCTCTCTGCCTGCTTCTCTGCCTACTTGTGATCTCTCTCTCTCACTCTCTCTGTCAAATAAGTAAATAAAATCTTTTAAAAAATCTAGAGAAAATAATTTATATACATATGGTTCTTAGCAAGCAAAAATTGAGATAGTTAAGAAAAACCAAATATGAAAATACTAAGTTCAATACAGCTACAATCTAATTTCTAACAGTATGCTATGAGAAAAGCTAGTATATGATTTTCATTTTTTGAAAAATTTTTAAACTGTAGGCCAATCTGGAGTCCTTGATATAATTTTGCTAATTCTTCAGAAACAGAGATACAAACCTCTAAACATTGGGAAACAGTATGCTAAAGGCTTGAGTTTGCAAAAATTCAAACCACAAGAAAAGACACAGTGCATTGCATTTCTGGAGTGCCTCTTCCAATCTGTTTATAAAGTCTATCCCAGGCTTTACAGGGTAGGCTTGGGCTTTTAAGTGCATAAAGCTGAGGAATGGGAGGAACAGGGCTGAAATCACAGATAAGAAGAATTTTCCTACAGATGGATTTAACTACATCTCCTGATTTCATAAATTTATTCCATCAGAGATCTGTCTGGCCAGTGTCCAGGTGTCTAGTGTCCCAACCACCCCTAATGAGGGAAGAAGCCATCTTGAATGCCCAGCCCAGGAGACCCTTTGGATGACTTGAGTGACTCAATATCTGAATGCAGCCTCAAGAAAGATTGCAAATAAAAGCTGTCCACAAAATCAATTTTCTACTGTTCAGCACAATCAATGGACAGAACCACAAAATAATAAACTATTTTTAAAACACCAGATTTTAGGGTGGTTTGTTACATAGCAGTAGATAACTGAAACACTATCTACAGTTTTTCATTCAAAGAAGAATGTGCACAGCCTTCAACCCGATCTAATTATTCTTTACCAAAAACCATGAAGATAGAGTTTGGGGGAAAGATAATTGAAAAGTTCTTTCACAACACTTCTCTATCCAATGTTCAGAAAATTTCAAAGACAGAATCTCTGTCATTATATAGATTGAGTAAATGCCCTCTACAACAAATACTTCCAGAAGTTATTGACAAATTATCAACTGGTCCAAGAGAAGATGCAAATGAATTTAATGAAGCAAAGTCAGTATGTATATTCCTTCCAACATGTATGATCATAAGACAAGTGAAGATGCTGCCATTAACAAAATCACATGGAACCACCAGATCTCCAACTGAGAAGTATTGGTGTGTAACTGACTTTTGGGCCATCAGATTGGTACAAAAATTAACGAAGATCTGAACAAATTTAACTCTCTAAAATGATAGTTGTTTTATGTGTGAAGAGATATCCAGTTAATTATTAGAGGGACCCCTTGGGCTACGAATAGCTTTTGGTCCTGCCGTATTTGTTGGTGAAAACAGAGATGACTCAGCGGATGGAAAACTCGAGTTACCTTAAAAACTGTATCTGCTCAGCAGTATAATTTGGAATATTGCTAACCTCAATTCAAAGAAAGCTTCTCTGTAAAACCTTCCATAAGATCTGACTTCTGTTACTATTTACTTTGTGGTTTGGTTCCAGGGTTTGGGGAATAGGAAGGGTGACTTCCAAATGTCCCCCAAGAATGGTGTTGCATAGCTATTTATGGAGATGCAAACCTTTACTGCCAGAGAGAAAGCCAATTATTCTTTAAATTGGTGGTTTGTCAGTGGGATCAGCACTATTAGTGTTCAATGTCACTAATCTCTGTTACCTCCCCAAGGATTCAGTTTTAGAAAAGGCAGCCAGAAATAACTAATTTGGATTTCTTGACCATGATACGTGTTCTCTCCACATATGAAACCATTAATTTGTAAAATTATAGGGATGGGTGGGGTCTGTTATATTTAGTAGGCTATTATTTGCTATGTAGGTTAGGGTGGATTTTTGAGTAATAAACTAACATTTTTAAAAAGATTTTATTTATTTATTTGACAGACAGAGATCACAAGTAGGCAGAGAGGCAGGCAGAGAGAGAGAGGAGAAAGCAGGCTCCCTGCTGAGCAGAGAGCCCAATGCAGGGCTCGATTCCAGGACCCTGGGATCATGACCTGAGCCGAAGGCAGAGGCTTTAACCCACTGAGCGACCCAGGCACCCCTAAACTAACATTTTTAAACAATGTGAGATTTTACTAGGGAAACTAAGGGCATTTTAACTGACTTGAATGTTACATTAGGATGGGAGTGCTGGACTGTTTCACTACCCACTGTTAGAAGTAACAGCAAGTAGAGAATTCACCAAATTTACATCAGCAAATTGAAGACACTACTGCTTTCCTTTCAACCAAAAATCCCAAGGACTGAAGCATCACCTGACACTGATTTTCTATTGCTTTCACAATATTCCACAGAAATGATAGGCTAAACCTTTGGAAAACAAAAGAGGCCATCCCAATTAGGCTCACTATATAGGTTCCACTTTGTTCATTTGGTGTAAATACATTGATGTGTTCTTCTCTTGGTCTCGTCTATGCAAATACACTATACAAAATTGGATATCTTAATCATATTGTACAAAAATAATAGAATTAAGTATATAGGCAACTGAATATATGACACCTAGATGGCATTTCAAATTAATGAGTAGATTTGCTTTTTTAACAGTTGTTTCAAATAACTAGCTATTTTAAAAAAGAGAAGTAAACTAAAGCTGGTTGTATCAAGCAAACTCCAGAAGAATAAAATATTTTGATATTAAACAAAGAAATCTAAAAGGAATAGAAAAAAATATGGAAGACTTTTGAAAATTTATTTTCATATTAGGGAAGGTGTTTCCAAGCAAAGCATAAAAACCAGAAAAGGAAGACTGACAAATTTCACTATGCAAAAATGTAGAGTTTTTAATGGTTAAGCAAAACAACAAAAAACCTAATCAAATTTGAAGACATGACATATTGAGAAAAAATATCTTCAACCAATATGACAGCGAAAGGATAACTTTCCTAATATATAAACTGCCCTTAGAACTCTATAAGAAAAACAGCACCAGGGCAATTTTTACCATGGATAAAGAATATGAATGGACTCTTCATATACACATTCATGCATGCATGCACATGCACATATACAATTACAAATATATATAAATGAAAACATGAACCTAAAATAACAGTAAGATACCTTTTGAACCTACCTGACAAATATTTAAATTTTCCTTATTATATACACTGCTGGTGAAAGTGTGAACAAATAGCTACTTATATAATGTTGGTTGGAGTGTAAATTGCTACAGACATCTTAGAAGCTTTGTTACTATCAATACTGTAAATACAGTCAATTCTCATTATTTTTGGTAGTTATGATCTATAAAGTTGCTGCAAACAGTGAATTAGCAAATAATGAATCATTGCTCCTAGGGGAAATACAAAATCAGATTTCTGCAAGACTCTGGTCACAATATTTTCATCATCCAATCAATACATAATCTTATTTTATGTGTGTTTCTCTTTAGAGACACCTTATTTAATATATATTGTTGATTCATTAACACTGAACTCATGGCCAATAGCACTATAACTCATGCCCAAATGAAGCTTATTTATCAAACACATGTATTTTTTCCGTCAGGCATAGCACACTCTTTATATGCTTAGGCACACTAGAAAGAACTTCAGCACTATGCTTGGGGACAATTTCAAATAGCAAAATCCCAAAACCAAACACAAATATGAAAGAAAAAATGTGGAACTAAACAGACCTTGGAAAGGATACTTATTCCCAGTATAAGAGCTAAAACAAGGAGGCAGAGCATCACCTTATTCAACCACAGCTAGGAAAGAACACATCAGGCAACTTGCCTGTTTCACTACCCTGCACTTGTCCACAAATGGTTATAAGAACATTGTAAGTTCTCATTCTGAAGTTTCTAATAAATTTTAGGAAGTAGGTGAATTCACAACTATAAAATTTGTAAATAATGAAGATCTATTGTGTGTGTGTGCTCCGCAAACTAGAATCTCACCTATAAAAATGGGTCCTGCAAATACAAATCAAAACCACAGTGAGATACCACTTCACACCAGTCAGAATGGCTGAAATTAACCGTCAGGAAATGACAGGTGCTGGCGAGGATACACCTCCTACACTGTTGGTGGGAATGCAAGTTGGTGAAGCCACTTTGGAAAACAGTATGGAGGTTCCTCAAAAAGCTGAAAATAGAGCTACCCTAAGACCTAGCAATGGCACTACTGGGTATATATCCTAAAGATACAAATGTAGTGATCCGAAGGGGCACATGCACCCTAATGTTTATAGCAGCAATGTGCACAATAGCTAAACTATGGAAACAGCCTAGATGTCCATCAATAGATGAATGGATAAAGAAGAGGTGATATGTGGTACACACACCCACCCACCCACACACATACACATGCACACACACTGGAATATTATGCAGCCATCAAAAAACAAAGTCTTGCCATTTGCAACGATGCAGATGCAACTAGAGGGTATTATGCTAAGCAAAATAAGTCCATCAGAGAAAGACAGTTATATAATCTCACTGATAAGAGGAATTTGAGAAACAAGACAGAAGATCATAGGGGAAGGGAGGGAAAAATAAAACAAGACAAAACCAGAGAGGTATACAAACCATAAGAAACTCTATCTCAGGAAAAAAACTGAGGGTTGCTGGAGCAGAGGGGAGTGGGAATTGGGAGGGATGGGGTGGCTGGGTGATGGACATTGGGGAGGGTATATGCTATGGTGAGTGCTGTGAATTATGTAAGACTGATGATTCACAGACCTGTACCCCTGAAGCAAATAATATACTATATGTTAATAAAAAAAAATGTGCTCTGACATATTTGTGAAAAAGGCTTAGAGGTCATTAACACCTTAAACAATAACAACAACAAAAAAAAGAAAATAAGGACTTATGGTGCAGATTTATAAATTGTTATTAGAATAGATGTGACAATAATTATAATAGAAACTACTGTATTTTTTGTTAATAATTTAATATGTATTGAGCATAAACAGTATACAAACCTATAAATGTGAAAGCTGTAGTTATATTCAAGCATTAAAAACTGATGGCAATCATGTCAACTATACATGATATATCAGAATATATATACTTTGATTGTTGAATTTTTGCTGAATTTTAAGCTTGCTACTTTGAAAACAAATGGAGTTTTATTAGGCCTAAGTTTTATAAGTTTATATCATTAAGTTGTTTTTGTTTAGTTTTATTTTAATAATATAGATGAGTATAAATATGTTCTTATTTTAAAGATATGTTTCACGTCTCAACTCTGTAAGGAATAAATGTTTGTTGACTGGTGAAAAATTAAAGATCAAAATGTCACAATAACTTGTCTAAAGTCATATAGTAAGCAAGTAGAAAATTCTATATTTGAGTACAACTTCACCTGGAGACATTCTGGTCTTAATCCACTACATAAAGCTGCTGACAAACTTGAGTTACCTCAGTAAATCTCCCTCATGAATGTTAATGCAAAATTTCTTAACAAAATATTACTGAACTAAATTCAGCACTATATAGAAAGTATGATCAATCTGTGTTTTTCCTAGAAATAAAAGTTTCATTTAACATATCAAAATCAATTAATGTAATTCACTACCACTATATCAATAGATTAAGGAAGAAAAAACATATAATCATTTCATTAGCTGCAGAAAAAAGCATTTGACAAATAAAACATTAATTAATTAATTAATTAATTAATTAAATTTTTTAATTTTTTCAGCATAACAGTATTCATTATTTTTGCACCACACCCAGTGCTCCATGCAATCCATGCCCTCTACAATACCCACCACCTGGTGCCCCCAACCTCCCACCCCCCACCCCTTCAAAATTCTCAGATCGTTTTTCAGAGTCCATAGTCTCTCATGGTTCACCTCCCCTTCCAATTTCCCTCAACTCCCTTCTCCTCTCCATCTCCCCTTGTCCTCCATGCTATTTGTTATGCTCCACAAATAAGTGAAACCATATGATAATTGACTCTCTCTGCTTGACTTATTTCACTCAGCATAATCTCTTCCAGTTAAAACATTAATTTATAATATAAACTCTCAGAACTGGGAATAGAAGAAAACTTTCTCAACTTCAAAAAAGGTACTAGGTAAAATCCATAGATAATATTACACTTAACAATGAAATGATCACTTCTTTTTAAACATCAAAACATCAAACATCAAAAAACAATATGAAATCTCCTTTCTCACTGTTCCTGAATTCAGTATTGAACTAGAAGTCCCAATCAATGGGACGTTTTCTGCAATGAGACAGAAAATAAACAAGCATAGAGATTAGAAAGAATAAAATTTCCATTATTTCAGATGACAAAATTGTGTATAAAGAAAATCCTGAGGAAGTAACTAGAATATCACAAAAATTAATAAGCAAATTTAGCAATGTGGCAGAGCATAAAGTCACTATTCAAAAATCAATCAATAAATTATTCATCCAAAAATGAAATTTTATACATTTTATGACCGTATCAAAACATCAAATATGGGGCAACTGGGTGGTTCAGTGGGTTAAAGCCTCTGCCTTCGGCTCAGGTCATGATCTCAGAGTCCTGGGATCAAGCTCCGCATCCGGCTCCCTGCTCAGCCGGGAGTCTGCTTCCCTTCCTCTCTCTCTGCCTGCCTCTCTGCCTACTTATGATCTCTGTCTGTCAAATAAATTAATAAAATCTTTTTTAAAAAATCAAATATTTTAAACTTTTAAATTTAGAAATATTTAAAAATATTAAATGATGTACAAGATTTCTGCATGGTAAACCATAAAACATTCCTGACAAATTAGAGAAAACTCAAATAAATGAATATTTATTTCTATGTTCAGGATACTATGTTCAGGAATCAGAAGACTCAATGTTATTAAAATGTTAGTTCTCAAAAAATTTATCTGCAATGTGAATGTAATAGCAATTAAAATCCATAGAAATTGTTTTTAATTGGCAAGACAATTTGAAATTTATAAAGGAAAAGGGTGAAAATAGCTGAAACAGTATTTGACACCAACAGCAAAGACAACAAAAGCAAAAATGGACAAACGGAACTGCACCAAACTAAGAAACTTCTGCACTAGATAGGTAATCTTTAACAAAGTGAAAAGGCAACCTATGTAATGGGAGAAAGTATCTGCAAACCATGAAGAGTTTTATACCCAGGGAAACCTTGATTGCTCTGCTGGTTAAGCATCTGACTCTTGATTTTGGCTCCGTTCTCGATCTCAGGATCATGGGATTGAATCCTGCATCCAGCTCCATGAGCATGGAGCTGGCTTGGATTCCCTCTCTCCCACTGCACTTCCCTGCTGCTTATGCTCTCTCTCTCTCTCTCAAATACATAAATGAATATTTTAAAAAATAGCTTAATATCTAAAATATAGAAAGTGCTCATAAAACTCAATACCAAAAAAAAAAAAAAAATCTGAATAAAAGCTGGGTGGAGAAACAGAATAAACATTTTCCCAAAGGCATGCAAATGACCAACAGATACATGAAAATGATGTCAACATCACTGATCATCAGGGAAGTGCAAATCAAAGCCACAATGAGATATCACCTCATATCTGTTATTACCAAAAGATAATTCAAAAGGTTATTATCAAGGGGGTATAGTTCAGTGGTAGAGCATTTGGCTGCAAAAGGTTATTATAAAAAACACAAGAGATAACAAGCATTGGTAAAGATGTGGAGAAAAGAAAACACTTGTGCACTGCTGGTGGGAACATAAATAGGTGTAGCCACTTTGGTAAATAGTATGCCAATTCCTGGAAAAATTAAAAAGAGAACTCTAATATGATCTAGCAATCCCACTTCTGGGTATATATCCAAATGGAATGTAAACAGGATATTGAAGAGATAGCTGTCCTCCCATGTTCATCACATTACTCACAATAGCCAAGACATGGTAATAACCTGGGTCAAAATATAGATAAACAGATAAAGAAAATGTAGTGTGTGCATGTATATGTACATGTATATGTGTATATGCACACACACACACAATGGAATATTTTTCATACAGAAAAAAGAAGGAAATCCTGTTGCTTTCGACAACACGAATAAATCTAGAGGACAGTATGCTAACTGAAATAAGCTAGAAAGAGAAAGACAAGGGGCACCTGGGTGGCTCAGTTGGTTAAGCGTCTGCCTTTGCTCAGATCATGATCCCAGGACCCTGGAATTGAGCCCCCCGTGGGTCTCCCTGCTCAGCGGGGAGTCTTCTTGTCCCTCTCTCTGCTCCTCCTTCTACTCTCTGTCTTGCTGTCTAAAAAAATAAATAAATAAAATCTTTTACAAAAAGACAAAGACAAATACTACATGATCTCACTTATATGCAGAATCTTGAAAAATAAGAACTTAAACTGGTAAAGATCATAAAATTGGTTGCCGGGAGACAGGGGTTAGGTGAAATGTGAAGCTAATAAATGACTGCAAACTTAGTTGTAAGATGAATCTGTTTTGAGGATCTACTGTATAATATGGTAACTACAGCTGATAACACTGTCCTGTTTAACTGAACTTTGGTAAAACAGTACAACTTATATGTTCTCATCAATCAATCAATCAACCAATTGGGGGTTAATTAACTAAATGGAGTGAATTCTTCCCCACAGTCTATATATATCAAATTATCATGAGGTATACTTTAAATATCTTATAATTTTGTCAGTTATACCTCAGTAAAGCTGAAAAAAAAATTTTTAAAGGGAAAAATAGCTAAGACAAGGTTAAAAAAAAAGAATAAAGATGTGGGACTTATGCTACCTAACTTTAAGACTTATTATAAAGCTACAGTTTCCAAAAGAGTACAACAAAACAACAGACCAAGAGATCAACAGAACTGAAAAGATATTCCACAAATAGATCCTTGATTTCTGACAAAAGTGCTAAAGTGAATTAACAGAGAAAGGTAAATCTTTTCAAAAAGTGATGTGGAAAAAACTAAATATATCTACAGGATAGAAAAAACTTTGATACCTACCTCATACTATACTCAAAATTAAATCAAAATGGTTAACAGAGGGCACCTGGGTGGCTCAGTGGGTTAAGCCGCTGCCTTAGGCTCAGGTCATGATCTCAGGGTCCTGGGATCGAGTCCCGCATCGGGTTCTCTGCTCGGCAGAGATCCTGCTTCCCTCTCTCTCTCTCTGCCTGCCTCTCCATCTACTTGTGATCTCTATCAAATAAATAAATAAAATCTTAAAAAAAAAATCTCCTCATTAAAAAAAAATGGTTAACAGATTCATATTAGAAAAAACTTTGGAAAAAAAGAAAAAACTTTGATACCTACCTCATACTATACTCAAAATTAAATCAAAATGGTTAACAGATCCATATATATATATATACACATATATATATATATATATATATGGCTATTAGAAGAAAATATAAGGGAAATGTTGTAACCTCAGGGTAGGAAAAGATTTCTTGGCAAGGACACAGAAAGTAAAACCATAAAAGAAAAATAATAGATTTTTAAAATTCAACAAAACCATAGGTAATACCTAAAAACTTTTGTTCTTTTTAAAAAATATATACAATTGAATATTACGCCTCCATCAGAAAGGATGAATACCCAATTTCTGTATCAACATGGACAGGACTGGAGGAGATTATGCTGAGTAAAATAAGTTAAGCAGAGAAAGTCAATTATCATATGGTCTCACTTACTTATGGAGCATAAGGAATAACATGGAGGACATTAGGAGAAGGAAAGGAAAAGTGAATTGGGGTAAATCAGAGGGGGAGATGAAGCATGAGAGACTGTGACTCTGAGAAATAAACTCAGAGGGGGAGATGAAGCATGAGAGACTGTGACTCTGAGGGTTTTGGAAGGGAGGGGGTGAGGGGAATGGGTGAGCCTGGTGGTGGGTACTAAGTATTGCATTGAGCACTGGGTGAGGTGCATAAATAATGAATCCTGGAACACTGAAAAAATAAAATAAAATTTTTAAAAAGTAGGTGAATACCAAAAAAATCTTATAATTTACTTGACAATTATACATCAATAAAGCTGAAATTAAAAAAAAAAAAAAAGGATCTCCCACATTCCAACCAGAGGGGATATATGACTCAGAGCATTTCAAGCTGTTTGACAAAGTAATCTTTTTTTAAATTTAAATTAAATTTAGTTAACATAGAATGTATTATTAGGTCCAGGGTGGAGTTCAGCGATTCATCAGTTGCATATTAATGCACAGTGCTCATTAAATCAAGTGCTCTCCTTAATGCCCATCACTCATTTATGCCTTCCCTCACCTGGCCTCCCCTCCAGCAGCCCTCAGTTTGTTCCCTTAGAGTTAAGAGTCTCTTCTGGTTTTCCTCTCTCTCTGTTTTTATTTTACTTTTCCTTCCCTTCCCCTATGTCCATCTGTTTCATTTATTAAATTCCACATATGAGTGGAATCATATGATATTTGTCTTCAACCTATTTCGTTTAGCATAATACACTCTAGTTCCATCAGTGTCATTGCAAATAGGAAGATTTCATTTTATGCTGGCTTATTTATCCATTCAACCATTGATGGACATCTGGGCTCTTTCCATATTTTGGTAATTGTGGACACTGCTGCTATAAACATTGGGGTATACGTGCCCCTTTGAATTATGATTTTTTTTATCCTTTGCATAAATATCTAGTAGTGCAGTGGGTGGATCATATGGTAGTTCTATTTTTAACTTTTTAAGGAGCCTCCACACTGTTTTCCAGAGTGGCTATACCAGCCTGTATTCCCATCAACAGTGTAAACATGTTCTCCTTTTTCTGTATCCTTGACAATATCTGTTGTTTGCTAAATTTAGCTATTTTGACAGGTGTGAGATGGTATCTCATTGTGGTTTTGATTTAGATTTCCCCAATGCTTAGTGAGGTTGAGCATTTTTTCATGTATCTGTTAGCCATTTGTATGTCTTCTTTGGAGAAATGTCTGTTCATGTCCCCTGCCCATTTCTTAACTGGATTTTCAGTTTCTTGGGTGTTGAATTTGATAAATTCTTTATAGATTTTGGATACTAGCTCTTTATCTGATATGTCATTTGCAAATATCTTCTCCCATTCTGTAGGTTGCCTTTTAATTTTGTTGCTTTTTCCTTTGCTGCGCAAAAGCTTTTTATCCTAATGAAGTCCCCAGAGTTCATTTTTACTTTTGTTTTCCTTGCCTCTGGAAACATGTCTAGCAAGAAGTAGCTGCGACTGAGGTCAAAGAGATTGCTGGCTGTGTTCTCCTCTAGGATTTTGATGTATTCCTGTCTCACATTTAGCTCTTTCATCCATTTTGAGTTTATTTTTGTGTATTGTGTAACAAAGTGGCCCAGTTTCATTCTTCTGCATGTGTCTGTCGAGTTCTCCCAACAATTTTTGTTGAAAAGACTGTCTTTATTCCACTGGATAATCATTCCTGCTTTGTTGAAGATTAGTTGACCGTAGAGTTAAGGGTCAAATTCTAGGTTCTCCATTCTGTTCCACTGATCTATGTGTCTGTTTTTGTGCCAGTACCATACTGTCTTGATGATTACAGCTTTGTACTACAGCTTGAAGTCTGGAATTATGATGCCACCAGAGTTGGTTTTCTTTTTCAACATGCCTCTGCCTATTTGGTGTCTTTTCTTGTTCCATACAACTTCTAGGATTGTTTGTTCCAACTCTGTGAAAAATGCTGATGGTATTCTGATAGGGATTGCACTGAATGTGTAGATTGCGCTAGGTAGCATTGACATTTTCACAATATTTGTTCTTCCAATCCACAAGTAAGAAATGCTTTTCCATTTTGTTTTGTCTTTCTCAGTTTCTTTCATGAGTGTTCTATAGTTTCCTGAGTACAGATCCTTTACGCTTTGGTTAGGTTTATTCCTAGGTATCTTATGGTTTTGGGTGCAATTATAAATGGGATTGATTCCTTAATTTCTTTCTTCTGTCTCATTTGTGCATAAAAATGGAACTGACTTCTGTGCATTCATTTTATATCCTCCCACTTTATTGAATTCCTGTGTGAGTGCTAGTAGATTTTTCATGGAATCATTTCCATTTTCCACATAGAGTATCATATTATCTGTGAAAAGTGAAAGTTTGTCTTCTTCTTTGCCAATTCAGGTGCCTTTTATTTCTTTTTGTTGTCTGATTGCTAAGGCTAGGACTTTTAGTACTATGTTGAACAAGAGTGGTGAGAATGGACATCCCAGTCATGTTTCTGACCTTAGGGGAATTGCTCTCTGTTTTTCCCCATTGTGGATGATATTTGCTGCAGTTCTTTCATATATGGCTTTTAGATGTGGAGGTACGCTCTATCCCTACTTTGTTGGGGTTTTTTTTAATCAAGAAATGATGATATATTTTATCAAGTACTTTTTCTGCATCTATTGAGGGGATAATATATGGTTCATATCCCTTTTTTTTTAATTAATGGTGTATTATACTGATTGATTTACAGATGTTGAACAACCCCTGCAGCCCAGAATAAATACCACTAGGTGGTGATGAATAATCTTTTTAATGTACTGTTGGATCCAAGTAGCTAGTATCTTGAGAATTTTTGCATCCATGTTCATTAGGGATATTGGTCTATAATTCTCCTCTTTAGTGGAATCTTTGGTTTTGGGATCAAGGCAATGCTGGCCTCATGGAATGAGGTTAGAAGATTTTCTTCATTTCTATTATTTCAAACAATTTCAGAAGAATAGGTATTAATTCTTCTTTAAATGTTTGGTGGAATTCCCCTGGGAAGCCATCCAGCCCTAGACTTGTATGTTGGGAGATTTTTATTACTGATTCAATTTCTTTACTGGTTATGGGTCTGTTCAGATTTTCTATTTCTTCTTGTTTCAGTTTTGGTAACATACATGTTTCTAGGAATTTATCCACTTAATTCCAGATTGCCTAATTTGTTGGCATGTAAATGCTCATAATATTCTCTTACAATTTAATATTCTCTTAGAATTGACTGTATTTCTCTATTGTTGGCTGTGATCTCTCCTCTTTCATTCATGATTTTATTTATTTGGGCCTTTTCTCTTTTCTTTTTGTTAAGTCTGGCTAGGGGTTTATCCATCTTATTAATTCCTTCAAAGAACCAGCTGTTAGCTTCCTTGATCTGTTCTATCTCTTTTTATTTTTTATATCATTGATTTCTGGTCTAATCTTTATTATTTCCCTTCTCCTGCTGGATTTAGGCTTTGTTTGTTGTTCTTTTTCCAGTTCCTTTAAGTGTAAGGTTGAGTTGTATATTTAAGACTTTTCTTGCTTCTTGAGGGAAGGCCTATATTGCTAACATAGTTCCCTCTTAAGACTGCCTCTGCTGCCTCCCCAGAGGTTTTGGACTATAATGTTTCATTTTCATTGGTTTCCATGTATTTTTAAAATTATTCTTTAATTTTCTGGTTGACCCATTCATTCTTTAGTAGAATGTTCTTTAACCTTCCCTTCATGTATTTGTGGTTGTTCCAAATTTTTTCTTGTGGTTGACTGCAAGTTTCATAGCATTGTGGCGTAAAAATATGCATTGTATGATCTTAATCTTTTTGTACTGGTTGAGTCCTGATTTGTGACCCAGGATATGATCTATTCTGGAGAATGTTTCATGTGCACTTGAAAAGAATGTGTATTCTGCTGCTTTAGGATGAAATGCTCTGAATCCATCTGTGAAGTCCATCTGGTCCACTGTGTCATTCAAAGCCCTTGTTTCTTTGTTGATATTCTTGCTTAGATGATCTGTCCATTGCTCTAAGTGGGGTATTAAAGTCCCCTGTTATTATTGTATTTTTATCAATGAGTGTCTTTAAGTTTGCTATTAACTGACTTATGTATTTGGCTGCTCCCAAGTTAGGGGCATAAATATTTATAATTGCTAGATCTTGTTGGATAGAACCCTTTATTATGATATAGTGTCTTTTTTCAACTCTTAGTCTTTTCTTTAAAATCTAGTTTGTCTGATATAAGGATAGTTACTCCAGCTTTTTTTTTTCCCTTCATGTACATTACCATGATAAATTGTTCTCCATCCCGTCACTTTCAATCTGGAGGTGTTTTAGGGACTCATATCTGTATGAGTCTCTTGCAAGCAGCATATTGATGGGTCTTGTTTTTCTTATCTATTCCCATGCACTGTGTCTTTTGATTAGGGAATTTAGTCCAGTTACATTCAGATAAATTATTGAAAGATGAATTTGGTGCTATCGTATTACCTATAAAGTCACTGTTCCTGTAAACTGCCTCTGTTCCTTTCTAGTCTTTGTTACTTTTGGTTTCTCTTTCCACTCAAAGCATCCCTTTTTAATGTTTCTTATACATTGGTTTAGTGTTCATGAATTCCTTTAGTTTTTGTCTTGGAAACTCTTTATCTATCCCTCTATTCTGAATGACAGTCTTGCTGAATAAAGTATTCTTGGCTGCATATTTTTCCCATGTAGCATGTTGAATATATCATGCCAATTCTTTTTGGCCTGCTAGTTCCCTGTGGACAGGTTTGCTGCCAGTTTATGTGTCTACTCTTGTAGCTTAAGGATTTTTTTTTTTTTTTTTTTGGAGCTGCATTGAGAATTCTCTATCTTTGTAATTTGCAAGTTTCATTATGATATGCTATGGTGTTGACTTGTTTTTGTTGATTTTGAAAGGAGTTCTCTGTGCTTCTTGGACATGAATGCTTGTTTCCTTCCCCATATTAGGGAAGTTCTCAGCTATAATTTGTTCAAATAAAACTTCTTGCTTTTTCCTACTTTTCTTCTGGGACTTGATGATACAGATATTATTTTGCTTTATGCAATTACTGAGGTTCCTAAGTCTATCTTTGTGATCTAATTTCTGTTTCCTCTTCTTTCCAGCTTCATTATTTTCCATAATTTTATCTTCTATATCACTGACTCACTCTTCTGCTTTGATCACTCTCATTTTTATGGCCTCCACTTGGGATTGCCTCTTGGTTATAGTATTTTTAATTTTGGCCTGACTTTTTTGTTCTTTTATCTCTATAGTAAGGAACCCACTAATGTCTTCTGTGCTTTTTTCAAGCTTAGCAAGTACCCTTATAACCTGTGTTTTAAGTTATAGTTCAGATATCTTACTTATATCTGTATTGATTCAATCCCTGGCTGTGAGTACTACCTCCTGTTCTTTCTTTTGGGGTGAATCTCTGCATCTGGCCATTTTGTCCAGAAAAGAAGAAAGAAACAACAACAAAAACTAGAATGTGGGTGTGTTTTGGTCTGCTGATTAAAAGATACTAAATCCCAAAATAAGAAAGAAAATAAATGAATATACACATCTCATATATATATATATACATATATGTATATATATATATATATACACACACATATATGTATATATATATATATCACATATATATGTGACACATATATAT
Source organism: Lutra lutra (assembly GCF_902655055.1). Lineage (NCBI taxonomy): Eukaryota > Metazoa > Chordata > Mammalia > Carnivora > Mustelidae > Lutra > Lutra lutra. The sequence goes on along the minus strand of NC_062282.1, from coordinate 70,158,698 downwards.
CACAAATATAGTTAAACAAACAATAAAAATATAAAGATGTATAAAATAATTAAAAAATAAGAATTGAATAAAATAATAAATGAAAAAATAATAATGAAGAAATAAAGAATCAAAGTATAAAGGAGGCTAGATAGTATTTTTCCTAGAGCTATAGCTTTGGAGCCCACTATGATAAGTTAACTTGGTGCCAAAAAGTTGTCTGTACTGGTCTTCTGGAGGAGGGGCCCAGTACACTGATTCTTAAATGGACTTGCCCTAGTGGAAATGCTCCTCCAGTGTGTAGGGAGGCAGGGCTTGGTGTAAGGAGCTCTAGACTCCACCAGGTGGCACAGTTTTGCTCCCTGTACACTTTCAGCACTGAAGGACAGGATGAATATGACTCCACCTGGCTCTCTAGTCCCTTACTCTTCACTGAGCCCTCACAGAAGACCAATCAGTTACTCTTATCTCCCCAGTTTCACCTGGTTTTGCCCGAGCTTTTTTTTTTTTTTTTTTTTTTAATCTCAGGTACATAACTGGGTTTCAAAACTCCAACTGCTAGGGACACCTGGGGTGTGACTCCACTGTTCCTAGGGTGGGGGTGGAAGGGAGGTCCCACCACACTTCTGCCTTTTTCCAGAACTGTCCCAGGAAAGTGGTCACACAACCACACAATGGTTCACAGTTCGTGGCAATACATATAAACTTTTGCTCTTTAAAAATACAATCAAGAAATACAGTAAAAAGCCACAGATTAGGGCGCCTGGGTGGCTCAGTGGATTAAAGCCTCTGCCTTCAGCTCAGGTCATGATCCCAGTGTCCTGGGATAGAGCTCCACATAGGGCTCTCTGCTCAGCAGGTAGCCTGCTTCCCTTCCTCTCTCTCTGCCTGCCGCTCTGCCTGCTTATGATCTCTGTCTGTCAAATAAATAAAATATTTTAAAAAAAGCCACAGACTGAAAGAAAATATTCACAACACATAAAATCAACAAAGGAATTATATGCAGACTTTCAACGAATACCTGCATCACCTAATTAAAAACAAAACCAAGTCAATTTAAAAATCAGGAAGACTTAAATCCTTCACAAAAGAAGATGTGTAAGTGCCAAGTAAGCAATAATTTATTTAAAAAGTGCTCAAGATCATTAGATATCAAGTAAATGCAAATTAAAACCATAGTGAGATACCATTGCCTACTCACTAGAATGACTGAAATGAAAAAGATGGACAACACCAATGTTGAAAAAGATATGGGGTATCATGCATTGCAAAGTCAAAGTATAAAATGCTACAACCACTTTAAAAAATCAACTGGAATTTTCTTTAAAAATTAAACATACATTTATCCTCTGATTCAGCCTTCCTATTTAACTCCTATTAATCCAAGAGAATTGAAAGCATCTATCTACAAAGTAGTTTTACATGAATGCTCATAACAGCTTTATTAATAATAATTCCAGGGGCACCTGAGTGGCTCAGATGGTTAAGCGTCTGCCTTTGGCTCAGGTCATGATCCTGGGGTCCTGGGATGGAGCCCCGCATCGGGCTCCCTACTCAGCGGGAAGCCTGCTTCTCCCTCTCCCTCTCCTGATGCTTGTGTTCCCTCTCTTGCTGTGTCTCTCTCTCTGTCATATAAATAAATAAAATCTTTAAAAAATAACAATAATAATAATTCCAAACTAGAAACAACCCAGAAGACCATCAGTAAGAGAATGGATTTTTAAAAAATAATAATTATGGCATAGACATTCAATGCAATACTTCTCAGAAATAAAATGAAATGACTTACATAAAAACATGGATGAACTATAAAAATAATATGCTAAATGAAATAAGCAGATACAAAAAACTACATATTTATGTTCGCAACTACATGAATTCCAGAATAAGCAAAACTAATGTATAGGGCTAGAAATGAGAAGGGGTTACTGCTGGGAAATTGACTAGGAATGGGTGGGAGGCAGTGTCCAAAGTATTGGAAATGTTCTGTTTATTGATGTGAATTCATCAAAATAGATTGTATGGTACACCTAAGATCTGAGCATTTTGGAGTAGGTAATCTTTATTTCAATTTGAAAATGGAAAATAAAATCTATTTGTAAGGCAAAATTAACCCTGAACTCTAAGACTTTTTTCTGCTACCATTATGGTTTTTTTTTTAAATATGTAAGAATATATTTTATCTCTACATTACTAAAGAGGATAAAGATACGATTCCGTTACTATGGGAATAGTTTATAATAGTATATTTATAATAATACTATATAGAGTATACCTATAATAGTATAAGTAATATTATCAGTATTATGTGCTCTCAGGAGTAGATCAGTTAATCTATTAAGGTTACAATAACACGTGTTTCCATATAGTAAAAACTATATTACTATGGCTTTTTTTTCTTTTCTTTTTTTTTTTCTTTTGGCCATAAACATACCCAAAAATTAAGACAAAAAATGCTTTTCTTAGTTCACACAGTCTCTTTCTAGTAATACTAAAATTACTCCCTCACAAAAAAGGAGACTAAATATAATGTGATAAATTGGGACCTTGTTATAATAACAAACTATACATTATAGAAAAAATTTTCAGTAATAACATTTTAAATACCCTAATGTATGCAATTCAGTTCAATTCAACAATTCTTGATTTGATTCAGTTTCAAAGAATTTCAGAGCCCACATACAGGCAAATTAGTTGGATGACATTTTACTGGCTTGACATTTCAATGGTACTGGTTGAGTAAAACAAAAGTACACTCCTGGAACTGTGCTTGAGGATCTACTGGGAGTCAGGGAAAAGCAAAATCTGTCCATTGGCATGGCACCACTAATTTGTCCAAAAGGTCCATTACTTCCTCAATTTTTATCTTAGTCTTGGCCTCATGTCTTTCTGTCTCATGAGATCTAAGGGTAAAGCTCTTACAGAGAACAAATGAGCTAGAATTGTTTTGTTCCATATTGGACATGCTCAGGAATGCCATCAGCTGGTTAGAAGGCAAATGATTAGATTGCATACTTGTCACAGCTTGGTCTATGGCCAGGCAATCAATAGAAACATGAGTTATAGAATGTAACCCCCATGTTTTAAGAAAAGTTATAAGAAAGAGTCTTAAACAAAGGTATATGTTAGTCATTTTGTTCACATTAGTTTCAGAAGAAGGTCAAATGCCCCTAAGACAATCATTCTTACACTGTAATGTCAGTGTTCAGTATGTTTCAGTAATTTAACCTTAATCATTCATTAGAAGAAGCCAGCAGTAACAAATACTTTTTACAAAAGACCTTTAGAAGATGATGTGCCCCAAATACTACGTTCCCAAGGGGCAACTGGTATAGAACATGGAAGATATAAGGAAAGAATGTTATGTCCTAGGTCCATTTTCCTTATTCATTTATTACCAGTGGAAGCTTGTTTCACTGAAAGCATCTTGTTTAAGAATATGCATAGAAAACATCCATTTGATCCCTTTAATTATCATAATCTCACTTATTGTCATCCCAAGGGTGCCAAAAACTATTACTAGTTTGTCGTCAAACTGGCTATGAAACCTCACACCACTTATATCTGCTTTAGACATCTTGCTCTTAGGATATCCTGAATTTCACCATTTCTGGAAACTGAGCATCAAGGAAGTCTGTTAATGTGCCTTAGCTACCAAGTACCTCAACTGTTACTGCTAGATTTTATTAAAGGCCAAAAATTTTAAGTGCCCCAGAGCAAAGTTTCCAGAAAACAGATTTTTCATTCTGTGTAGCAGCTGAGCAATTTACTTTTTTAGGATACTCTAGGCTGTTCAGAAACACCTTTTGTTTCCCAAGCCCACACTAACCTTGGACAGGCACAATCAAGGTCATGATGTTGCAACAGGTAGAAGCCTAGGACCCTAAGGAATTTAAGTCATATATTCTTATTGATTGATTCATTCACTCAGCTGTCATTATTGAGTACTTAGAATGAGTTAGACATTTAGACATATTGTGCTCTTTATCCACCTGCCTCCTCTCCAACTGACTATGTACCCAGGGAATTCCTCCAAGGTTAGGAGCAGACTCTGTCCCTTTTTATACTTGTTCAAGAGTTTTAATTTCTGTATGTGAAAAAAAAAATGCCACCATTTCCAAAGTCTTTTCTGTTTCTACCAGGAAGCCAAGTGAAGGTAAGACAAATGTGAGGCACATGTTCTATCTCAACATCCAGACATTCTCTAGATAAGCATACACATGAACCAATCCTCTAACTTCAGCTATTCAACTGTAACCTCATAACTATAATGTAAGATTGGCATACAGATATCATTTTCTGTTCTGCCACAGTGTATTTTGGAATATTTATGTATTGACTAACAAACTGACTATTAAATTTGTGAAACTATAAAATAATTCTACTCAAACTATTGTCAAGAAAGTGAAAAGTCAATGCACTGTATGGTGGAAAATATTTTCAAATCACGTATCTAATAAGGGACTTAGAAATATAACATAAAAAGGACTCTTACAACTCAATAATAAAAAGACCAAAAAGGTTTTTAATGGTCCAACAATTTTAATAAACATTTCCCCAAAAAGGTATACAAGTGGCCAGTAAGTTTATGAAAAGATGCTCAATATCATTTGCCATTAAGAAATGCAAATCAATGGGGCGCCTGGGTGGCTCAGTGGGTTAAGCCGCTGCCTTTGGCTCAGGTCATGATCCCAGAGTCCTGGGATCGAGTCCCGCATCGGGCTCGCTGCTTAGCAGGAAGCCTGCTTCCCTTCCTCTCTGCCTGCCTGTCTGCCTACTTGTGATCTCTCTCTGTCAAATAAATAAATAAATAAAATCTTTAAAAAAAAAAGAAATGCAAATCAAAACCACAGTGGAATATTTCACATTCACTAGGATGGCAATAATCAAAATAACAAACATAAACATGTGTCAGCAAGAATATGGAGAAACTGGAACCATTATAAATTGCTATTGGGAATGTAAAATGTTACAGCTTTTGTGGAAAATAGTTTGGTTGTCCCTCAAAAAGTTAGAAATGGAGTTATTATATGATCCAGCAATTCAACTCCTACATATATACCAAAGAGAAATATAAACATATGTATATGCAAAAACTTATACTGATATATTCTAAACATGAATGAACCTTGAAAACATTTATGTTATGTGAAGAAAAAGATTATAAAAGACATTAATTATATGATTCCACTGATACAAAATGTCCAGAACAGGTAAATCAAAAGAGACAAAAATTGATTAGTGATATTCGAAATGGATAAATATTTTTGTTATATAAATTATACCTCAATAAATCTGTTTTTAAAAGTCAAATTATTCTGTTCTATTTCAAAAGGTTAAATTATTTGTAGAAGAAAACATATATGTACATCTTAAAGCAAACAATTTTAGATTTGACACCAGAAGCAAAGAAAACAAAAGCAAAATAAACAGGTGGGTGTACATCAAATTAAAAAATTGCACATTGGGGCACCTGGATGACTCTTGATTTTGGCACAAGTCATGATCTCAGGGTCAGGAGGTTGAGCCCAGCATTGAGTCTGCTTAAGATTCTCTCTCCCTCTTCTAGATAAATAAAAGCTGAGGGGCTTCATTACCAGTAGGCCTGTCCTATAAGAAATAATAAACGGAGTTCTCTATAGTAAAACAAAGGATGCTAAACAGTAACTAAAAACCAGAAAAATATAAATTTCTCCAATAAAGGTAAATACATGGGAAAATATAAAAATCAGCATCATTATAATTTTGAGACAGGGGCAGTGTTATAAAAGAGTATAGCTTTTGTATGTGGTTGAAGTTAAGTTTGTATGAATTTAAAAGAGACTCTTATAACCTTAGCATATGATATGTAATCCCCATAGTAGCGACAAAGAAAATGTTTACAGAATGTACACAAAAGGAAATGATATAGAATCTAAACATATCACTATGAAAAATTGACTGAACACAAAGGAAGCCAACAATGGAGTAAATGAAGGTCCCCCCAAAACAAAGTACTTACAGAAAATAAAAATACTGATAATAGTAAGTTATTCCTTACCAATAAGTGCTTTAAATTTAAACAGACTTCAATTCTATAATTTAAAAGATATAGATTGGTAAATTGAATTAAAAACAAAACAGGATCTAACTATATGCTGCCTATAAGACACTCATTTTAGATTTAAGGATATACTAGGTTGAAAGTGAAAGAATGGAAAAAGATACTCCACAAAAATAGCAGCCAAAAGAGAACAAGGGTGGCTATATTAATCTCAGACACAAATAATCTTTAAGACGTCAATTTTACAAGAGACAGACAATATTAAAGGTCAATTTACAAAGATACAATGATTATAAATACATACACATCAAACATCAGGTTTCCTAAATATATATGAAGCAAACACTGAAAAGCTTGAAGGGAGAAATAATTATTTCTACAAAAATAGAAGGAGATTTCAATCCTCCACTTTCAGTAATGGATAGAGCAAACAGACAGAAGATTAATAAAACGAAACAGAGGGCTTGAACAATACTACAGAGTAGTTAGATCTAACAGGCATACAAAGACCACTCTATCTCACAGCTGAATACGCATTTCTCAAGTATACATGAAACATTTTCCAGTATAGACCATATGTTAGCCTGAAATGAAGACAGTGAAAATCCAGCTGGAACGGGTTGAGAAAAAATGGAGGGGAATATTTGGAGAAAGTGACCACAGACTCTTCTTTTAAGAGATCACGGACTCTTTATGAAAAAGATGCAGAAAAAACAATCAACAGCTAGAAGTAATACACTAGAACTAGATACTGACAATGCCATAATGAAGCAGAGAAATTTATGATGCACAAGGAACAACTGTGGAAAATAGATTCTTAAGAGACTAGAAGGATGGGTTTCAAACGACAAGTGTTATCATTAACAAGTGAAAGGCAGAGAATGTGGGTACAGAGGCAGAAAAGACAATAATAAATCTGTTGGCCGAAGGTTAGGGAGCTCCCTTTTATGTTTTCTATTTAATTTTTGATTACTAAAATGAAGTTATTAGCTAGATTGAGTAGAGGGAGTTGTAGAAATTTGAGCAGAGACAATATGATGGGATTAATTAGTAGTTTTAAGTGATCATTTGTGTTGAAAAATCTATGGTGAAATCAGTAAACAGTTTTCTATAGTTTTCTCTACATCAGTCATTAATAAGACTATTGGGTTCCATCAGAGGCAAGGAGTTACAGGATAGAGAGAAAGAATGAGCCAGATACTAAATTCATCACTGAAAACGGTTAGCTGGAGGTCATCAGAGAGCAGTGGTAAATAGTATTAGTTGGTAGTAAAGACTCTTCCTTTTCTTTCTTTCTTTTTTCTTTTCTTTCCTTCCTCCCCTTCTCCCTCCCTTTCTTTCTTTCTTTTAAAGATATTTATTTATTTATTTATTTATTTATTTATTTATTTATTTGCCAGAGAGAGAGAGAGAGAGAAAGCAAGTGAGCACAAGCAGTGGGAGCGGCAGGCAGAGGGAGAAGCAGAGTCTCTGCTGAGCAAGGAGCCTGATTCATGATCTGGGATCATGACCTGAGCTGAAGGCAAATGTTTAACCAACTGAGCCAACTAGGCATCCCTAGAAATGACTTTTTCAATAAGCTTCAACTGCATGATGTTTTTGAAGCATGAAGGAGGGAAAACAATTTGAACATAGCATGCAGACTAAAGTGTGCAACTGCCTGAACTTCATACCCTTAAAATCTTAAGGTATCACTTGAATGAGGTGAAAAAAAAATTCATTTCCTCAGGGAACACTCTGGTTACAGTTAGTGCAAGAAGATCTATGTATCCATTAGGAGAAACTGAGATAATGCAGAAATACCTGCATGTACATGCTCAGTTGCAATAAGACAAAGAAAGACTTGGGAAGATGAGAAGTGGAAGACTGGATTGAAGAAAGATTTGTAGAGAGCTATACAAAAAATGGTTTGTCTGGGTATTGAGGGATAACGTGGGATATTTGGTTAGATGCCTCTACTTTAACTCTGTCACAAAGTATTTTCTGCTATTAAATTATCACTTGGAAAACACTTTGTGACAGAGTTAAAGTAGAGACTATGGGAAATTACCTGGGTAAAATGGAGGCTTAATGAATTAATCACAGGGAGGGGAGCCTGGGGCTCCCTGTTCAGCAGAGAGCCTGCTTTTCCCTCTCCCTCTCCCTGCTGCTCTGCCTGCTTGTGCTCTGTCTCTTTGTCAAATAAATAAATAAAATCTTAAAAAAAAATCACAAGGAGAAAAATATAGTTGGGTGTCAAATGTATTGAGCTCAGTATGTATTACACATTTATATAGGATTGCAAATGATAGTTTTCCTTCCAGAGAACTACTGTTACTTATAAAATGCTGGTTTTAAAAAGATACTTTTCCTCTCTTTCATTCTCTTCCTTTATTTTAACGTGCATATTCCCCCTTGGTAGTAAATTAGCTTCCCAAAGAATGCATAGAGGGTCAATGGATTTCGTTAGATATCTAGGGCTTGAAACAGGTCCATTAGAAATCCCAAGGCTTACACATATATTGGAAGAATCAATCAAGGGGAAAAAATGCTCTACCTGGGCTTTTTAATTTTTGGTCTTTTTTTTGGTGGTGGTGGTGGGGTGGGTTCTTCTTAAAAAGCACAAGCTTATGAGAAGCCTAAACAACCAAGTGTGAAAACTGGTATTTAGGTTAGTGAGTGGCAAATTTTTCAGCTCTATGTAGAGGCACACTAAGACAAACCTCCCCTAAATAAATCAGGGTTGCTTTTTACAGTTATGTCTACCTGTGCAATAATTTGTTGTAGAATTTACAGTCCCTAACTCCACGTAGCTATGCCATCTGTTCTATAAGAGCATTTTTATCCCTTAGAAACAAATCCAGAATTTATGAACACACAAGGTAAGAAAGTATGCATTCACTTAGGATACTAGAAATTGGAAAACATTAAGTTAATCTTATAAATTATTGCTGTTAAAAATTTATAGATAATGGATAGTCTCTAAGTTTACTTCCTTAAAGATTTCTGTTAACTGAAGCAAACAATGTTTATTAAATCCTACTAATAGCCAACAGTGAAAACTGCTTTATTGTGGTTTCTTTTCTCTGTGCTACTTCCCAATATTATTAAGAAATGCAAAATAGTAATCAAATGGTTCTTAACCTAGTGTACTATGTTAGGCATAAGATACAGTAGAATCTGGCTTCATGTGCTCAGATCATCTTATGGGGAGAAGATAAGAAATCCAGCTAATAATTGAGTTGTTATGCCAGGAATTCATCATATCATTTAATTTTCAATCTATGAGGTTAATGTTATTACATAATTCTTGTGTTTTACAGATAAATGGGAAGTATTTTGAAGGAGCCTACCAAAGTTTTATTATGTATGCTTGTGCTCAATTTTATGGATGTTGGGCAGATACCGTGTAATCTCTTAGGAATTCCCCACTTATCTAGGACAAAGCAGTTGCAGAATAAATTAACTGCAAATTCTGAGGACTTCATCAGCTAGCCCAATGATTTTTACTAAAGCATGCAGGACAATCACTAATTAGTGTCAGTAGAAGGTATGGCCAGAAACATTCTGAATGGTTTCACAAATGAATACAGATCTAAATCAACACTGAATATTTCCATCAAAAACTATGCTTTTTGCCCTCTCCTGAAACACTCTGGATTCAGGTAATATTAATGATCCTCTGTGCCAATCATATAGAGGGCTACTTCCCATCCTCAAGCACAATTTTCTAATTCAAAGGAATGAGGTGGCTACTCCAGCAGTGAAAAATCCATTTCTATCTGGCTGTGTGCTGCAGTGTAGGATTCAAGTCACATTGGCAGTTTGACATTTGACTCCTCAAGCATCCACCATTGTGCTAAATGCATCCTTTAGTCATCAATATGTTCAGGAAGACTTAAAAAAAAACTATTTGTCCTATTGACATTTAACTTTTGGGGGGACAATTCATAACAACCAAAAACAAGGTAAGTGTAATATTTTTCTAATTTTAATAAGCTTCCCCAAAATTTACACATAAAAATAAAGAAAAAGAGGGGCAATTGGGTGGCTCAGTCATTAAGCATTTGCCTTCAGCTCAGGTCTTGATCTCAGAGCCCAGGGATCAAGCCCGGTATCAGGCTCCCTGGTCGGCGGGAAGCCTGCTTTTCCCTTTCCCACTCCCCCTGCTAGTGTTGCTTCTCTATCCTTCTGTCAAGTAAACAAATAAAATCTTAAAAAAAAATAAACAAAAAAGTTACAATGCTATAGAGTTAGTTGTAATAATAATAAAGCACCAACTAGTTGATTTTTTTAGAGGGAAAAAAATACAATATACCAATTTCAGGTTTGTTTTTTGTTTAATTAACATCAATGTATTATTAGCCCCAGGGGTACAGGTCTGTGAATCGCCAAGTTTACACACTTCACAGCACTCACCATAGCACATACCCTCCCCAATGTCCATAACCTAACCACCCTCTCCCTACTCCCCCTCCCTCCAGTAACCCTCAGTTTGTTTTGTGAGATTAAGAGTCTCTTCAGGTTTGTCTCCTTCCTGATCCCATCTTGTTTCATTTATTCTTTTCCTACTCCCCAAAACCCCGATGTTGCTTCTCAACTTCCTCATATCAGGGAGATCATATGATAGTTGTCTTTCTCCCATTGATGTATTTCCTTAAGCATAATACCCTTTAATTCCATCCACATCATCGCAAATGGCAAGATTTCATTTCTTTTGATGGCTACATAGTATTCCATTGTATATAGATACCACATCTTCTTTACCCATTCATCTGTTGGTGGACATCTAGGTTCTTTCCATAGTTTGGCTATTGTGGACATTGCTGCTATAAACATTTGGGTGCATGTGCCCCTTCGGATCACTACATTTGTATCTTTAGGGTAAAGACCCAGTAGTGCGATTGCTGGGTTGTAGGGTAGCTCTATTTTCAACTTTTTGAGGAACCTCCATGCTGTTTTCCAGGGTGGCTGCACCAGCTTGCATTCCCACTAACAGTATAGTAGAGTTCCCCTTTTTCCGCATCCTCTCCAGCATCTGTTATTTCCTGACTTGTTAATTTTAGACATTCTGACAGGTGTGAGGTGGTATCTCATTGTGGTTTTGATTTGTATTTCCCTGATGCCGAGTGATGTGGAGCACTTTTTCATGTGTCTGTTGGCCATCTGGATGTCTCCTTTGCAGAAATGTCTGTTCATGTCCTCTGCCCATTTCTTGATTGGATTATTTGTTCTTTGGGTGTTGAGTTTCCTAAGTTCTTTATAGATTTTTGGACACTAGCCCTTTATCTGATATATCATTTGCAAATATCTTCTCCCATTCTGTCAGTTGTCTTTTGGTTTTGTTAACTGTTTCCTTTGCTGTGCAAAAGCTTTTGATCTTGATGAAGTCCCAATAGTTCATTTTGCCCTTGCTTCCCTTGCCTTTGGTGATATTCCTAGGAAGATGTTGCTGCAGCTGAGGTCAAAGAGGTTGCTGCCTGTGTTCTCCTCAAGGATTTTGATGGATTCCTTTCTCACATTGTGGTCCTTCATGCATTTTGAGTCTATTTTCATGTGTGGTATAAGGAAATGGTCCAGTTTCATTTTTCTGCATGTGGCTGTTCAATTTTCCCAACACCATTTGTTGAAGAGACTGTCTTTATTCCATTGGACATTCTTTCCTGCCTTGTTGAAGATTAGTTGACCATAGCATTGAGGGTCTATTTCTGGGCTCTCTATTCTGTTCCATTGATCTATGTGTCTGTATTTGTGCCAGTACCATACTGTCTTGATGTTGAGAGCTTTGTAATAGAGCTTGAAGTCTGGAATTATAATGCCACCAACTTTGGCTTTCTTTTTCAATATTCCTTTGGCTATTTGAGGCCTTTTCTGGTTCCATACAAATTTTAGGATTATTTGTTCCATTTCTTTGAAAAAAAAATGGCTGGGATTTTGATAGGGATTGCATTAAATGTGTAGATTGCTTTAGGTAGAATAGACATTTTCACAATATTTGTTCTTCCAATCCATGAGCATGGAACATTTTTCCATTTCTTCGTGTCTTCCTCAATTTCTTGCATGAGTACATTGTAGTTTTCTGAGTACAGATTCTTTGCCTCTTTGGTTAGGTTTATTCCTAGGTATCTTATAGTTTTGGGTGCAATTGTAAATGGGATGGACTCCTTAATTTCTTTCTTCTGTCTTGTTGTTGGTATATAGAAATGCAACTGATTTCTGTGCATTGATTTTATATCCTGACACTTTACTGAATTCCTGTACAAGTTCTAGCAGTTTTGGAGTGGAGTCTTTTGGGTTTTCCACATATAGTATCATATCATCTGCGAAGAGTGATAGTTTGACTTCTTCTTTGCAAATTTGGATGACTTTAATTTCTTTTTGTTGTCTGATTGCTGAGACTAGGGCTTCTAGTACTTTGTTGAATAGCAGTGGTGATAATGGACATCCCTGCCGTGTTCCTGACCTTAGCGGAAAACCTTTCAGTTTTTCTCCATTGAGAATGATATTTGCGGTGGGTTTTTCATAGATGGCTTTGATAATATTGAGGTTATGTGCCCTCTAACACTACACTTTGAAGAGTTTTGATCAGGAAGGGATGCTGTACTTTGTCAAATGCTTTTTCAGCATCTATGGAGAGTATCATCTGGTTCTTGTTCTTTCTTTTATTAATGTGTTGTATCACATTGATTGATCTGAGGATGTTGAACCAACCTTGCAGCTCTGGAATAAATCCCACTTGGTCATGGTATATAATCCTTTTAATGTACTGTTGGATCCTATTGGCTAGTATTTTGGTGAGAATTTTCGCATCTGTGTTCATCAAGGATATTGGTCTGTAATTCTCTTTTTTGATGGTATCTTTGTCTGGTTTTGGGATCAAGGTGATGCTGGCATCATAAAATGAGTTTGGAAGTTTTCCTTCCATTTCTATTTTTTGGAACAGTTTCAGGAGAACCATTGTATGTTATAGACTTCTTGTCCTGGGCTGATTTCAGGATTTTCTCTTTGTCGCTAAGACTTGTAAATTTTATTATTAGAGATGGGGTGTGGACCTATTCTTATTGATTTTGAGGCAGGTTCTCTGGGCCTCCCAGATTTTGATGCTTGTTCCCTTTGCCATATTAGGGAAATTATCTACAATAATTCTCTCCAATATATTTTCTGTTCCCCTCTCTCTTCTTCCTCTGGAATCCCAATTATTCTAATATTGTTTCAATATTGTGTGTGGTGAGTTTTTCTGCCTTGTCATTTTATCCAGATAAGAATATATGAAGGAGTGAATAAAATACTAAAAGGGTGGCAAAGACCCCGGTAAAATGTTCTTTAACCAAATCAGAGGAGATCCCAAATCATGGGGGTGAAGAAAGAGGGTAAAAAGAGTTCAGAAAAAAAAAATTAAAAAGAGAAAAAAAATTAAAAAAAAATTAGACTGGTGAATAGAACAGGTTCACCCACTTAATTTTGGGAGTATTTTGGTCCCTTAGAAGAAACTACCTCCCAAAATTTTAAAGAGTGAAAAACATATATAAGGGTAAACACAATGAAGGGATGGAATAGGACTATAAAGATGAAAAAAAATTTTTTTTAATTTCTAAAAAAGCAGTTGATACAATAAGTTGGTTGGGAGAATAAAGAAAAAGAAAGTGGAGAGAATTTGCTCAGGCTGGAGACTAGAACAAAGCCCTGTGCTAGATTTAGGGTGTATTTTGATCTATTAGAAGAAGTTGTACCCCTAATTTTTTTAGAAGAAAAAAACCCTATGCATATACAAAAAATAAAGCTAGATACAATGGATCCAAGGATAAAATGTGACTATAATAATGAAGGTTCAAAAAAGTGTTTTTTTTTTTGGAAAGGTATTCTTAAGATAAACTAGTTAAAAAATGTTAAAAGAGAAAAGGGTAAAAGTTAAAAAAATTTAACAGAGGAAAACAATAAAATTAAAAAATATTAATTAACTTTGCAAGACTAAAAAATCATGGGGAGAAAGCCATGAATTCCATGCTTTGCTTTCTCCTCCTCTGGAATTCTGCTGTTCTTCTTGGTAAGTGAACTTGGTTGTGGCTGGATTTCTTGCTGATCTTCTTGGGGAGGGGCCTATTGTAATGATTCTCAAGTGTCTTTGCCGGAGGCAGAATTGCACCGCCCTTACCAGGGGCCAGGCTAAGTAATCCACTCAGGTTCCCTTTTGGGAGCTTTTGTTCCCTGAACGCTTTGGACAGGAAGGAAAATGGTGGCCTCCCTCCCCATACCTGGCCTGGAGGAGCCGAGAGCTTGGGGACCCACTCCTCAGTGCACCTCAGAGAAAAGCACTCAATAACTCCGGTCTCCCTGGCCTCCGGCTGCGCTCCAAGCTCACCCAGCCTGTGACCAAGCGTCTCTGTCTCTGGCACAGAGCACCATCTGGACTCTCCAAACCCTGCAGATCCCTGAGCTCTTCCAGGGGAGTCTCCCGGGTCTTGTGGGGTCTCTGCTCACAGAGCAGTGACCTGTGCCATGGATCATGATAAGGTAATCCCGAGTTGAGAGCTCACTCCTCAGCTCTGTCTCTGTAGCTGGCTTCCCTGCTCTAATACCTGTGAGCTCTGTGACACTCAGACACCCCCAATCCTTCTGTGACCCCACAGGACCTGAGACCACGCTGTCCCCACATGGGCTTCACCCGGTTAGCCTCTGGAGCGATGATGTCCCTCAGTGGAGCAGACTTTTAAAAGTTCGGATGTTGTGCTCCCTTGCTCCACTGCGTGCCGGGAGCCGGCCCCTCCCGCTGTGGTCTATCTTCCCATTGCTTTGGATTCCCTTCTCTGCTGGTCCTACCTTTCAGAAAGTGGTTGATTTTCAGTTTCTAGAATTGCTGCTCTTCTTCTCTTCAATCTCCTGTTGGATTTGTAGGTGTTTGGAATGGTTTGATAAGCTATCTAGCTGATCTCCTGCTACCTGATGTCGTATCAGCCTGCTACTTCTCTGCCATCTTGACTCCTCCCCCATAAATATCCCAATTCCAATTATTTTCCTGTATTTTAAATAAATTTAAGATAAGATTTCTAAAAATTACAAAATGTTTCCTTAAACTTCTAGTGTTAATTATAGCATTAAAATTATAAACTTTATTTTTTACATAAAATGGATTTAAATATCTTCTATGATGAATAGAATCATTAAAGTACTTAGAGAAATTTCACCAATGTTCTGGAAATCAATAAAAAGAAACTATTCTATGGGAAGAGTCCAAGATGGCAGGGGAATATAAGACCTTAATTTCATCTGGTCATAGGAATTCAGTTAGATAGCTATCAAATCATTCTGAACACCTCCAAACTCAACTGGAGATCTAAGAAAAGAATAACTGCAACTGTACAAATAGAAAGGTGACCACTTTCTGCAAGAATGAGAAAATGGAAAAATTAACCTCAAAAAAAGAGGAGAGGCAGGACTGACTGCCAGGGACCTACCTATTCAGTATGGACATAAGTAAGATATCAGAAATAGAGTTCAGAATAATGATTTTTATAGATATTTGCTGGGCTTGAGAAAAACACAGAAGATACTAGAGAACTCCTTTCTAAAGAAATAAAAGACCTAAAATCTAATCAAGTCAAAATCAAGCTATTAATGAGATGTAGAAAAAATGGAGGCTCTTACCGCTAGGATAAATGAGGCAGAAGGGAGAATTAGTGATATAGAAGACCAAATGATGGAGAATAAAGAAGCTGAGAAAAAGAGAGATAAGCAACTACTGGATCACAGGGGGAGAATTTGAGAGATAAGTAACAACATAAACCAAAACAATGTTAGATAACTGGGATCCAAGAATAGGAAAGAGAGAGAGAGAGAAGCAGAAGGTATACTGGAGCAAATTATAGCAGAGAAATTCCCTAATATGGGGGAGGAAACAGACATCAAAATCCAGGAGGCACAGAGAAGCCGCCTCCAAATCAATAAAAATAGGTCAACACCCATCATTTAATAGTAAAACTTACAAGTCTTAGAGACAGAGAGAAAATCCTGAAAGCAGCGTGGGACAAGAGGTCTGTAGCATACAACAGTAGAAATATTAGGTTGGCAGCAGACCTATCCACAGAGATCTGGCAGGCCAGAAAGGGCTGGCATGATATATTAAGAGCACTAAATGAGAAAAATATGCAGCCAAGAATACCCAGCTAGGCTGTCACTGAAAATAGAAGAGATAAAAAGCTTCCAGGATAAATAAAAACTAAAAGAATTTGTGAACACCAAACCAGCTCTACAGGAAACATTGAAAGGGATCCTCTAAGCAAAGAGAGAGTCTAAAAGTAACTCATTTTAGACCCAAAGACTCCTGCAGATTTAATGTGAGGGGGTGGGAAACCATTTATTATGCTAATGGACATCAAAAGAAAGCTGGGATGGCAATCTTTAATATTGGAGAAATTAGATTTTAAACCAAAGACTGTAATAAGATATGAGGAAGGGCCCTATATCATAATTAAAGGGTCTATCCAATACAAAGTTCTAATGATTGTAAATATCTAGGCCCCTAACATAGGAGGAGCCAATTATATAAGCCAATTAATAACAAAATCAAAGAAACACACTAATAACAATACAGTAATAGTGGGGGACTTTAACACACCCCTCAATGCAATGGACAGATAATCTAAGCAGAAGATCAACAAGGAAACAAGGGGTTTGAATGATACACTGGACCAGATGGACTTCACAGATACATTCAGAACATTCCATCTCAAAGCAACAGAATACACATTCTTCTCTAGTGCACATGGAACATTCATCAGACTAGATCACATCTTGGGTCACAAATCAGGTGCCAATCAATACCAGAAGACTGGGATCATTCCTTGTATATTTTTGGACCACAGTGCATTGAAACTGGAACTCAATCATAAGAGGAAATTTGGAAAGAGTTCAAACACATGGAAGCTAGAGAGCATCCTACTAAAGAACAAATGGGTCAATCACAAAATTAGAGAATTTTTAAAAAAATCATGGAAACAAATAAAAAGAAAGCACAGGTGTTCAAAATCTTTGGGACACAGCAAAGCCTGTCCTAAGGGAGAAGTATATAGCAACACAAACCTTTCTCAAGAAACAAGAAAGGTCTCAAATACACAACCTAACCTTACACCTAAAGGAGGTAGAGAAAGAACAGCAAATACAGCCTAAACTAAGCAGAAGAAAAATAATAAAGATCAGAGTAGAAATCAATGAAATGGAAACCAAAAGAACAGTAGAACAGATCAACAAAGCTAGAAGATGGTTCTTTGAAAGAATTAGAAAGATGGATAAACTCCTGCCCAGACTTCTCAAAAAGAAAAGAGAAAGGACTCATGAAAAAAAAGAGGACAGATCACAACCAACACTGAAGAAATAGAAACAATTATAAGAACACATTATGAGCAACTCTATGCCAAAAAATTATGCAATCCAGAAGAAATGGATGCATCCCTAAAGACATATAAACTGGCAAAACTGAAAAAGGAAGAAAGAGAAAACCTGAACAGACCCATAACCAGCAAGGAAATTGAAGCGGTAATCAAAAATCTTCCAACAAACAAGAGCTGGATGGCTTCCAAGGGGAATTTTACTAAACAGTTAAAAAATAATTAATACCTAGTTTTCTGAAGCTGTTTCAAAAAAAAATTGATATGGAAGGAAAACTTCCAAACTCTTTTTATAAGGCCAGCATTACCTTGATCCCAAAACCAGACAAAGACCCCACCTAAAAAGAATTATAGACCAATATCCCTGAGGAACATGGATGCAAAAATTCTCACCAAAATACTGCTAATAGGATCCAACAGCACATTAAAAGGATTATTCAGCAAAACCAAGTGGGATTTATTTTTGGTCTGCAAGCATGGTTCAACAACCAAAAATCAATCAATGTAATACAATACATAAATAAAAGAAAGGACAAGAAGAATATGATCCTCTCAAGAGATTCAGAAAAAGCTTTTGACAAAGTTCAGCATCCTTTCTTGATTAAAACTCTTCACAGTGTTATATCTCCACAGGGATATATCCCCACAGGGATAGCAGGAACATATGTCAATATCATAAAAGCCATATATGAAAAGCCCACAGAGAATATCATTGTTCTAATGGAGAAAAAAATGAGAGCTTTTCTCCTAAGGTCAGGAACATGACAGGAATGTCCATTATCACCACTGTTGTTCAACACAACTTTAGAAGTCCTAGCCTCAGCAGTAAGACAACAAAATGAAATAAAATGCATCTGAATTGGCAAAGAAGTCAAACTCCCACTCTTTGCAGATGACCTGATACTCTACGTGGAAAACCAAAATGACTCCATCCCCAAATTGCTAGAACTCATTTAGGAATTCAGCAAAGTAGCAGGATATAAAATCAGTGCACAGAAATCAGTTGCATTTCTATACACTAACAATGAGGGAGAGGAAAGAGAAATGAAGGAATCAATTCCATTTACAATTGCACCCAAAACCATAAGATACTTTGGAATAAACCTAACCAAAGACATAAAGGATCTATACTCAGAAAGTGGCAGAACACTCATGAAAGTAATCGAGGAAGACACAAAGATATGAGAAAACATTCCATGCTCATGGAGCAAAAGAACAAGTACTGTGAAAATGTCTAGGCTACACAGAGCAATGTATACATTCAATGAATCCCTATCAAAATACCATCAGCATTTTTCAGAGTGCTAGAACAAACAATCCTAGAAGTTGTATGGAATAAGAAAAGACACCAAATAGGCAGAGGCATGTTGAAAAAGAAAACCAACGCTGGTGGCATCATAATTCCAGACTTCAAGCTATATTACAAAGCTGTAATCACCAAAACATTATGGTACTGGCACAAAAACAGATACATAGATCAATGGAACAGAATGGACAATCTAGAATTTGACCCTTAACCCTACAGTCAACTTATCTTCAACAAAGCAGGAAAGAATATCCAATGGAATAAAGACAGTCTCTTCAACAAAATGTGTTGGGAGAACTGGACTGCCACATGCAGAAGAATGAAACTGGGCCACTTTGTTACACAATACACAAAAATAAACTCAAAATGGATGAAAGAGCTAAACGTGAGACAGGAATCCATCAAAATCCTAGAGAAGAACACAGCCAGCAACTTCTTCGACATCAGTCGCAGCAACTTCTTGCTACACATACCCAGAGGTGAGGGAAACAAAGGCAAAAATGAACTATTGGGGGGCACCTGGGTGGCTCAGTGGGTTAAGCCGCTGCCTTCGGCTCAGGTCATGATCTCAGGGTCCTGGGATCGAGCCCCGCATCGGGCTCTCTGCTCAGCGGGGAGCCTGCTTCCTCCTCCTCTCTCTCTCTCTCTCTCTCTCTCTGCCTGCCTGTCTACTTGTGATCTCTGTCAAATAAACAAATAAAATCTTTAAAAAAAAAAATGAACTATTGGGATTTCATCAAGATAAAAAGCTTTTGCACAGCAAAGGAAACAGTTGATAAAAACCAGAAGATAGGGGAGGAGTCAAGATGGCGGAGAAGTAGCAGGCTGAGACTAATTCGGGTAGCGGGAGATCAGCTAAATAGCTTATCTAAAGATTGCAAACACCTACAAATCCAACGGGAGATCGAAGAGAAGAACAGCAATTCTAGAAACAGAAAATCAACCACTATCTGAAAGGTAGGACTAGCAGAAAAGTGAATCCAAAGCGACGGGAAGATAGACCGCGGGGGGAGGGGCCGACTCCCGGCGAGCGGTGGAGCAACGGAGCAAAATCAGGACTTTTAAAAGTCTGTTCCGCTGAGGGACATCACTCCAGAGGCTTAACTGGGGTGAAGCCCAGGCGGGGTCAGTGAGGCCTCAGGTCCTGCAGGGTCGCAGAAGGATCGGGGTTGTCTGAGTGTCGCAGAGCTTACCGGTATTAGAAGAGGGAAGCCGGCTACAGAGACAGAGCCGAGGAGTGACTCTCAGCTCGGGGTTGCCTTGAACCGGTCGCAGGCTCGGTCAGCTCGGAGCGCGGCCGGAGGCCAGGGTGACGGGAGTCATTGGGCGCTGTTCTCTGAGGGCGCACTGAGGAGTGGGGCCCCGGGCTCTCGGCTCCTCCGGGCCGGAGACCAGGAGGCCGCCATCTTCATTCCTGCCCTCCAGAACTCTACGGAAAGCGCTCAGGGAACAAAAGCTCCCAAAAGCAAACCCGAGCGGATTACTCAGCGCGGCCCCGAATAAGGGCAGTGCAACTCCGCCTGGGGCAAAGACTCTTGAGAATCACTACAACAGGCCCCTCGCCCAGAAGATCAACGGGAAACCCAGCCAGGACCAAGTTCACCTACCAAGGAGTACAGTTTCAATACCAAGGAGAGCATCAGAATTCCAGAGAAGGAGAAAGCAAAGCACGGAACTCATGGCTTTCTCCCCATGATTCTTTAGCCTTGCAGTTAATTTAATTTTTTTTTCAATTTTTTTTTCTCTTCTTCTGCTAATTTTTTTTAACGTTTACCCTTTTCTTTGTTAACGTTTTTTAACTAGTTTATCTAATATATATATATTTTTTTCCTCTTTTTATATTTTTTCTTTATCAGCTTTCTTTTTTTAAATAGTTACTTTTTTTTTTCTTTTTGAACCCCTTTTTATCCCCTTTCTCCCCCCTCACAATT
Organism: Lutra lutra; assembly: GCF_902655055.1. Taxonomy (NCBI): domain Eukaryota; kingdom Metazoa; phylum Chordata; class Mammalia; order Carnivora; family Mustelidae; genus Lutra; species Lutra lutra. Next base: position 70,138,079 of record NC_062282.1, on the reverse strand, counting down.
TGGGATCTCTTCTGATTTGGCTAAAGCATATTTTCCTGGGGTTGTTGCCACCCTTTTAGTATTTTACTTGCTCCTTCATAAACTCTTATCTGGACAAAAGGACAAGGCGGAAAAATTCACAACAAAAAAAAGAACAAGAGGCAGTACCAAAGGCTAGGGACCTAATCAATACAGACATTGGTAATATGTCAGATATAGAGTTCAGAATGACGATTCTCAAGGTTCTAGCCGGGCTTGAAAAAGGCATGGAAGATATTAAAGCAACCCTCTCAGGAGATATAAAAGCCCTTTCTGGAGAAATAAAAGAACTAAAATCTAACCAAGTTGAAATCAAAAAAGCTATTAATGAGGTGCAATCAAAAATGGAGGCTCTCACTGCTAGGATAAATGAGGCAGAAGAAAGAATTAGCGATATAGAAGACCAAATGACAGAGAATAAAGAAGCTGAGCAGAAGAGGGACAAACAGCTACTGGACCACGAGGGGAGAATTCGAGAGATAAGTGACACCATAAGACGAAACAACATTAGAATAATTGGGATTCCAGAAGAAGAGGAAACGGAGAGGGGAGCAGAAGGTATATTGGAGAGAAATATTGGAGAGAATTTCCCCAATATGGCAAAGGGAACAAGCATCAAAATTCAAGAGGTTCAGAGAACCCCCCTCAAAATCAATAAGAATAGGTCCACACCCCGTCACCTAATAGTAAAATTGACAAGTCTTAGTGACAAAGAAAAGATCCTGAAAGCAGCCCGGGAAAAGAAGTCTGTAACGTACAATGGTAAAAATATTAGATTGGCAGCAGACTTATCCACAGAGACCTGGCAGGCCAGAAAGAGCTGGCATGATATATTCAGAGTACTAAATGAGAAAAACATGCAGCCAAGAATACTATATCCAGCTAGGCTATCATTGAAAATAGAAGGAGAGATTAAAAGCTTCCAGGACAAACAAAAACTGAAAGAATTTGCAAACACCAAACCAGCTTACAGGAAATATTGAAAGGGGTCCTCTAAGCAAAGAGAGACTCTAAAAGTAGTAGATCAAAAGGAACAGAGACAATATACAATAACAGTCACCTAACAGGCAATACAATGGCACTAAATTCATATCTCTCAATAGTTACCCTGAATGTTAATGGGCTAAATGTCCCAATCAAAAGACACAGGGTATCAGAATGGATAAAAAAACAAAACCCATCTATATGTTGCCTACAAGAAACTCATTTTAAACCCGAAGACACCTCCAGGTTTAAAGTGAGGGGGTGGAAAAGAATTTACCATGCTAATGGACATCAGAAGAAAGCAGGAGTGGCAATCCTTCTATCAGATCAATTAGATTTTAAGCCAAAGACTATAATAAGAGATGAGGAAGGACACTATATCATACTCAAAGGAACTGTCCAACAAGAAGATCTAACAATTTAAAATATCTATGTCCCTAACGTGGGAGCAGCCAACTATATAAACCAATTAATAACAAAATCAAAGAAACACATTGATAAGAATACAATAATAGTAGGGGATTTTAACACTCCCCTCACTGAAATGGACAGATCATCCAAGCAAAAGATCAACAAGGAAATCAAGGCCTTAAATGACACACTGGACCAGATGGACATCACAGATCTATTCAGAACATTTCATCCCAAAGCAACAGAATACACATTCTTCTCTAGTGCACATGGAACATTCTCCAGAATAGATCACATTCTTGGTCCTAAATCAAGTCTCAACCGGTATCAAAAGATTGGGATCATTCCCTGCATATTTTCAGACCACAATGCTCTAAAGCTAGAACTCAATCACAAGAGGAAATTTGGAAAGAACCCAAATACATGGAGACTAAACAGCATCCTTCTAAAGAATGAATGGGTCAACCAGGAAATTAAAGAAGAATTGAAAAAATTTATGGAAACAAATGATAATGAAAACACAACGGTTCAGAATCTGTGGGACACAACAAAGGCAGTCCTGAGAGGAAAATATATAGCGGTACAAGCCTTTCTCAAGAAACAAGAAAGGTCTCAGGTACACAACCTAACCCTACACCTAAAGGAGCTGGAGAAAGAACAAGAAAGAAACCCTAAACCCAGCAGGAGAAGAGAAATCATAAAGATCAGAGCAGAAATCAATGAAATAGAAACCAAAAAAACAATAGAACAAATCAACGAAACGAGGAGCTGGTTCTTTGAAAGAATTAATAAGATTGATAAACCCCTGGCCAGACTTATCAAAAAGAAAAGAGAAAGGACCCAAATAAATAAAATCATGAATGAAAGAGGAGAGATCACAACGAACCCCAAAGAAATACAGACAATTATAAGAACATACTATGAGCAACTCTACGCCAACAAATTTGACAATCTGGAAGAAATGGATGCATTCCTAGAGACATATAAACTACCACAACTGAACCAGGAAGATATAAAAAGCCTGAACAGACCCATAACCAGTAAGGATATTGAGACAGTCATCAAAAATCTCCAAACAAACAAAAGCCCGGGGCCAGATGGCTTCCCGGGGGAATTCTACCAAACATTTAAAGAAGAACTAATTTCTATTCTCCTGAAAATGTTCCAAAAAGTAGAAATGGAAGCAAAACTTCCAAACTCATTTTATGAGGCCAGCATCACCTTGATCCCAAAACCAGACAAGGATCCCATCAAAAAAGAGAACTACAGACCAATATCCTTGATGAACACAGATGCGAAAATTCTCACCAAAATACTAGCCAATAGGATCCAATAGTCCATTAAAAAGATTATTCACCACGACCAAGTGGGATTTATTTCAGGGCTGCAAGGTTGGTTCAACATCTGCAAATCAATCAATGTGATACAACACTAATAAAAGAAAGAACAAGAACCATATGATACTCTCCATAGATGCTGAAAAAGCATTTGACAAAGTACAGCATCCCTTCCTGATCAAAACTCTTCAAACTGTAGGGATAGACGGCACATACCTCAATATTATCAAAGCCATCTATGAAAAACCCACTGCAAATATCATTCTCAATGGAGAAACACTGAACGCTTTTCCGCTAAGGTCAGGAACACGGCAGGGATGTCCGTTATCACCACTGCTATTCAACATAGTACTAGAAGTCCTAGCCTCAGCAATCAGACAACAAAAGGAAATTAAAGGCATCCAAATCGGCAAAGAAGAAGTCAAACTATCACTCTTCGCAGATGATATGATACTATATGTGGAAAACCCAAAAGACTCCACTCCAAAACTGCTAGAACTTGTACAGGAATTCAGTAAAGTGTCAGGATATAAAATCAATGCACAGAAATCAGTTGCATTTCTCTACACCAACAACAAGACAGAAGAAAGAGAAATTAAGGAGTCCATCCCATTTACAATTGCACCTAAAACTATAAGATACCTAGGAATAAACCTAACCAAAGAGACTAAGAATCTATACTCAGGAAACTATAAAGTACTCATGAAAGAAATTGAGGAAGACACAAAGAAATGGAAAAATGTTCCATGCTCCTGGGTTGGAAGAATAAATATTGTGAAAATGTCTATGCTACCTAAAGCAATCTACACATTTAATGCAATTCCTATCAAAGTACCATCCATTTTTTTCAAAGAAATGGAACAAATAATCCTAAAATTTATATGGAACCAGAAAAGACCTCGAATAGCCAAAGGAATATTGAAAAAGAAAGCCAAAGTTGGTGGCATCACAATTCTGGACTTCAAGCTCTATTACAAAGCTGTCATCATCAAGACAGCATGGTACTGGCACAAAAACAGACACATAGATCAATGGAACAGAATAGAGAGCCCAGAAATAGACCCTCAACTCTATGGTCACCTCATCTTCGACAAAGCAGGAAAGAATGTCCAGTGGAAAAAAGACAGCCTCTTCAATAAATGGTGTTGGGAAAATTGGACAGCCACATGCAGAAAAATGAAATTGGATCATTTCCTTACACCACACACGAAAATAGACTCAAAATGGATGAAGGATCTCAATGTGAGAAAGGAATCTATCAAAATCCTCGAGGAGAACATAGGCAGCAACCTCTTCGACCTCAGCCGCAGCAACATCTTCCTAGGAACATCACCAAAGGCAAGGGAAGCAAGGGCAAAAATGAACTATTGGGATTTTATCAAGATCAAAAGCTTTTGCACAGCAAAGGAAACAGTTAACAAAACCAAAAGACAACTGACAGAATGGGAGAAGATATTTGCAAATGACATATCAGATAAAGGGCTAGTGTCCAAAATCTATAAAGAACTTAGCAAACTCAACACCCAAAGAACAAATAATCCAATCAAGAAATGGGCAGAGGACATGAACAGATATTTCTGCAAAGAAGACATCCCGATGGCCAACAGATACATGAAAAAGTGCTCCACATCACTCGGCATCAGGGAAATACAAATCAAAACCACAATGAGATATCACCTCACACCAGTCAGAATGGGTAAAATTAAGTCAGGAAATGACAGATGCTGGTGAGGATGCGGAGAAAGGGGAAGCCTCCTACACTGTTGGTGAGAATGCAAGCTGGTGCAACCACTCCGGAAAACAGCATGGAGGTTCCTCAAAATGTTGAAAATAGAACTACCCTATGACCCTGCAATTTCACTGCTGGGTATTTACCCTAAAGATACAAACGTAGTGATCCGAAGGGGCACGTGCACCCGAATGTTTATAGCAGCAATGTCCACAATAGCCAAACTATGGAAAGAACCTAGATGTCCATCAACAGACGAATGGATAAGGAAGATGTGGTATATATACACAATGGAATACTATGCAGCCATCAAAAGAAATGAAATCTTGCCATTTGCGACGACGTGGATTGAACTAGAGGGTATCATGCTTAGCAAAATAAGTCAATCGGAGAAAGACAACTATCATATGATCTCCCTGATATGAGGGAGAGGAGATGCAACATGGGGGGTCGAGGGGGTAGGAGAAGAGTAAATGAAACAAGATGGGATTGGGAGGGAGACAAACCAGAAGTGACTCTTAATCTCACAAAACAAACTGAGGGTTGATGGGGGGAGGGGGTTGGGAGAGGGGGTGGGGTTATGGATATTGGGGAGGGTATGTGCTATGGTGAGTGTTGTGAAGTGTGTAAACCTGGCGATTCACAGACCTGTACCCCTGGGGATAAAAATATATGTTTATAAAGCTGTAAAAAAAAAAGAAAAAAGAAAGGATGAATACCCAAGTTTTGTAGCAACATGGACGGGACTGGAAGAGATTATGCTGAGTGAAATAAGTCAAGCAGAGAGAGTCAATTATCATAGGTTTCACTTATTTGTGGAGCATAACAAATAGCATGGAGGACAAGGGGAGATGGAGAGGAGAAGGGAGTTGAGGGAAATTGGAAGGGGAGGTGAACCATGAGAGACTATGGACTCTGAAAAACGATCTGAGAATTTTGAAGGGGTGGGGGGTGGGAGGTTGGGGGCACCAGGTGGTGGGTATTGTAGAGGGCACGGATTGCATGGAGCACTGGGTGTGGTGCAAAAATAATGAATACTGTTATGCTGAAAAAATTAAATAATTAAAAAGAAAAAAAAACAAAAACAAAACAAACAACAACAACAAAAAAACCAGAAGACAACCAAAACAATGGGAGAAGATATCTGTAAATGACATATTGGATAAAGGGCGAGTATGCAAACTCTAATAAAGAAGTTAATCAAACTCAACACCCCAAAACCTGAAAACCCAATCAAGAAACTGGCAGAAGACATGAACAGACATTTCTCCAAAGAAGACATCCAGATAGCCAACAGACACATTAAAAAATGCTCCATATCACTCAATATCAAACCAACAATGCAATACCACCTCACACCAGTCAGAATGGCTACAATTAGCAAGTCAGGAAACGACAGGTGCTGGCGTGGATGCGGAGAAAGGGAACCCTCTTACACTGTTGGTGGGAATGCAAGCTGGAGCAGCCATTCAGAAAAACAGTAGGGAGGTTCCTTAAAAAGTTGAAAATAGAGCTACCCTATCACTCAGCAATTGTACAACTGAGTATTTACCCCAAAGATACAAATGTAGTTATCTGACAGAGCACTGGCACATGAATGTTTATAGCAGCAATGTCCACAAGAGCCAAACCATGGAAAGAGCCCAGATGTCCATCAACAGATGTATGAATAAAGAAGATGTGGCATATATACCCAATGGACTATTACTCAGCCATCAGAAAATGAAATCTTGCCATTTGTAATAATATAGATGGAACTAGAAGGTATTATGTTAAGCAAAATAAGTCAATCAGAGAAAGACAATTATATGATCTTACTGACATGTGGAACTTAAGAAACAAAACAGGATCATAGGGGAAGAAATAAAAATTTAAAAAAGACAAAACCAGAGAGGGAGATGAACCATAAGAGACTCTCAATCAGAGAAAACAAACTGAGAATTGTTGGAGGGGAAGGTGGTGAAGAGATAGGGCAATTCGTTGATGGACATTAAGGAGGGCATGTTATAAATAGAAAATTTGGAAATTAAATAAAAAAGTAACAATATTAAAAGAGCTAAATATGTTAATTAAAGGAAAATATATGTAATTAATATAACAAAAACCCCTCATCCTTTAACACAGAGATAGTATGAAATTTTTACTTATTAAAGATCCTTGGTTCAGGGGTACCTGACTGGCTCAGGTGGTAGAGCATGCAATGCTGGAACTCAGGGTTGTGAGTTCAAGCCCCATGTTGGGTGTGGAGTCTACTTAATCAGGGAGAGAGAGAAAAAAAAGACCCTTGTTTAAAAATCACTGGTTTGGGGGCGCCTGGGGGGCTCAGTGGGTTAAGCCGCTGCCTTCGGCTCAGGTCGTGATCTCAGGGTCCTGGGATCGAGTCCCACATCGGGCTCTCTGCTCAGCGGGGAGCCTGCTTCCCTCTCTCTCTCTGCCTGCCTCTCTGTCTACTTGTGATCTCTGTCTGTCAAATAAATAAATAAAATCTTTAAAAAAAAATCACTGGTTTGTAGCTACAGTATTTTTTTTTTTAATCAAGGACAAACTTAATCGTCCTGTTTATGAAGATATAATTCCAGGTGAAAAGGAAAAGCTGGCAGAGCAAAAGAGAAGCCCAGTCCCACAGAAACACATGTCTCTCAATATGAAACTAGTTACAGATGCAAATTCACAGTATCAAAAGAAAAATTTCATGCTACCTTCCCAGCCTGTGGATGCATCCCACCTAAAATGAAAGGTTTATTCTCCAAATGGCTTTGTATTTATTTTTTCTCCAGTAAGAGGTCTTGCGTTGAATCCCATGGGCATTTCTTCCATGATCCTTTGGTCCATATACATTCTTTCATATTTCTATGGCTCAAAGTTACAGACTTTGAAGTCAGGCCAGGCATACATACAGTACAGACAATAAATGGTAACAAACTGTGTTGTGTTTTTACAATATTTAACTTACACTGCACCTTGCATATGCCGAGAAAATTTACTTTATTTTGCCAGTAAACATTCTGGTCATTTCTCTCTGAGCCACTACCTTCCTGTTAGTAACAATAAACCCCAATCTATAACTAGTCCAAGCGTATTCTGACCTAGTAACTGAAAAGACATTTTACATAGTAATGTTCAGACTCTTATTTTTTTTTTATTTAAATTGTGTGTGTGTGTGTTCCAAAATTCATTTTTTATGCACCTCACCCAATGTTCCATGCAATATGTGCCCCCCTTAATACCCACCACCAGGCTCACTCAACCGCCTACCTCCTTCCCTCCAAAACTCTCAGTTTGTTTCTCAGGATCCACAGTCTCTCATGGTTCATCTCCCCTTCTGATTTCCCCCAACTCACTTCTCCTCTCCATTTCCCAATGTCCTCCGTGTTATTCCTTATGCCCCACGAATAAGCGAAACCATATGATAATTGACTCTCTCTGCTTGACTTATTTCACTCAGCATAATCTCCTCCAGTTCCATCCATGTTGATACAAAAGTTGGGTATTCATCCTTTCTGATGGAGGCATAATACTCCATTGTATATATGGACCACATCTTCTTTATCCATTTGTCCACTGAAGGGCATCTTGGTTCATTCCACAGTTTGGCAACAGTGGCTATTGCTGCTATGAACATTGGGTACAGATGGCCCTTCTTTTCACTCCAGCTGTATCTTTGGGGTAAATACCCAGTAGTGCCATTGCAGGGTCATAGGGTAGCTCTATTTTTAAATTTCTTAAGCCATCTCCACACTGTTTTCCAAAGCGGCTGTACTAACTTGCATTCCCACCAACAGTGCAAGAGGGTTCCGCTTTATCCACATCCTCTCCAACACTTGTTTACTGTCTTGTTGATTTTGGCCATTTTGACTGGTGTAAGGTGGTATCTCAGTGTGGTTTTGATTTGAATTTCCCTGATGGCTAATGATGAACATATTTTCATGTGTCTGTGAGCCATTTGTGTGTCCTCTTTGGGAAGTGTCTGTTCATGTCTTCTGCCTTTTTTTTTTTTTTTTTACCTGATTATCTGTTTTGTGTGTGTTGAGTTTGAGGAGTTCTTTATAGATCTTGGATATCAGCCCTTTGTAGTGTCATTTGTGAATATCTTCTTCCTTTCTGTGGGTTGCCTCTTTGTTTTGTTGACTGTTTCCTTTGCTGTGCAGAAACTTTTGATCTTGATGAAGTCCCAAAAGTTCATTTTTGCTTTTGTTTCCTTTGCCTTTGGGGACATGTCTTGAAAGAAGTTACTGTGGCCAATGTCGAAGAGGTTACTGCCTATACTATCTAGGATTTTGATATATTCCTGCCTCATGTTGAGGTCTTTTATCCATTTTGAGTTTATTTTTGTGTATGTATGGTGTAAGAGAATGGTCAAGTTTCATTCTTCTTTACATAGCTGTCCAATTTTCCCAGCACCACTTATTGAAGAGACCGTCTTTTTTCCACTGTATATTTTTTCCTGTTTTGTCAAAGATTATTTGACCATAGAGTTGAGGGTCCATATTTGGCTCTCTACTCTGTTCCATTGGTCTATGTGTCTGTTTTTGTGCCAGTACCATGCTGTCTTGGTGATCACAGCTTTGTAGTAAAGCTTGAAATCAGGTAACGTGACACCCCCAGTTTTGTTTTTTTCAACATTTCCTTAGCAATTCAAAGACTCTTCTGGTTCCATACAAATTTTAGGATTGTTTCTTCCAGCTCTTTGAAAAATACTGGTGGAATTTTGATTGGGATGGCACCAAAAACATAGATTGCTTTAGGCCGTAGAGACATTTTAAAATGTTTATTCTTCTGATCCATGAGCATGGGATGCTCTTCCATCTTTTTGTGTCTTCTTCAATTTCTTTCATGAATGTTCTGTAGTTCCTTGAGTACAGATCCTTTACCTCTTTGGTTAGGTTTATTCACAGGTATCTTATGGTTCTTTGTGCTGTAGTAAATGGAATTGATTCTCTAATTTCCATTTCTGTATTTTCATTGTTAGTGTATAGAAAAGCAACTGATTTCTGTACACTGATTTTGTATCCTGCCACAATACTGAATTGCTGTATGAGTACTAGTAGCTTGGGGGTGGAATCTTTTGAGTTTTCCATACAAAGTATCATGTCATCTGCGAATAGAGAGAGTTTGACTTCTTTGCCACTTTGAATGCCTCTTACTTCTTTTTGTTGTCTGATTGCTGTTGCTAGGACTTCTAGTACTATGTTGAACAACAGTGGCAAGAGTGGACATCATTGTGTTCCTGATCTCAAAGGGAAGGCTGTCAGCTTTTCCCCATTGAGGATGATATTCGCTGTGGGTTTTTCATGGACAGATTTTATGAAGTTGAGGAATGTTCCCTCTATCCCTATACTTTGAAGGGTTTTAATCAGGAATGGATGCTGTATTTTGTCAAATGGTTTTTCTGCATCAATTGAGAGGACTATGTGGTTATTCTCTATTCTCTTATTGATTTGTTCTATCACTTTGATTTGTGAATGTTGAGCTACCCTTGCATCCCATGGATAAGTCCCACCTGGTCATGGTGGATAATCTTTTTAATGTACTGTTGGATTCTATTAGCTAGGATATTATTGAATCTTGGCATCCATATTCATCAGGGATATTGGTATGAAATTCTCCTTTTTGATGGGGTCTTTGCCTGGTTTGGGGATCAGGGTAATAATGACTTCATTAAAAGAATCTGGAAGTTTTCCTTCTGTTTCTGTTTTTTGAAACAGCTTCAGGAGAATAGGTATTTTTCTTATTTGAATGTTTGGTAGAATTCTCCAGGGAATCCCTCAGGTCCTGGGCTCTTGTTTTTTGGGAGGTTTTTGATCACTGCTTCAATCTCATTACTAGATAGTGGTCTATTCAGGTTGTCAATTTCTTCCTGATTCAGTTTTGGAAGTTTAAGGTTTCCAGGAATGCATCCCTTTCATCTAGGTTGCTTAACTTATTGGCATATAACTGTTGATAATAATTTCTGATAATTGTTTTTATTTCCTTTGTGTTAGTCGTGATCTCTCCCTTTTCATTCATAATTTTATTAATTTGGGTCCTCTCTCTTTTCTTTTGGATAGTTTGGCCAGTGGTTTATCAATCTTATTGATTCTTTAAAAAAAAAAAACCCAGCTTCTAGTTTCGTTGATATGTTCTACTGTATCTCTGGTTTCTATCTCATTGATCTTTGGTCTAATCTTGATTATTTTTCTTCTTTTGTGTGGGTTTGGCTTAATTTGTTGTTGATTCTCCAGTTCTTAAAGGTTTGTAAAGAGAGCTGGTATGTTCTGGATTTTTCTTTTTTTTTGAGTGAGACTTGGATGGCTATGTATTTCCCCCTTAGGACCGCCTTTGCCATATCCCACAGGTTTTGTACCAATGTGTCTTCATTCTCATTGATTCCCATGAATTAAGTTCTTTGATTTCCTGGTTGATCCAAACATTCTTTTTTTTTTTTTTTTTTTTTTTTTTAGAATTTATTTATTTGTCATAGAGAGAGAAGCGAGAGTGAGCACAGGCAGACAGAGTAGCAGGCAGAGGCAGAGGGAGAAGCAGGCTCGCCGCCAAGCAAGGAGCCCGATGTGGGACTCGATCCCAGGATGCTGGGATCATGACCTGAGCCGAAGGCAGCTGCTTAACCAACTGAGCCACCCAGGCGTCCCTGATCCAAACATTCTTAAGTAGGGTGGTGTTTAGCTTCTAAGTGTTTGAATTCCTTCCATACTTTTTCTTGTGGTTGAGTTCCAGTTTCAAAGCACTGTGGTCTGAGAATATGCAGGGAATAATCTCAATCTTTTGGTATTGGTTGAGACATGATTTGTGACCAACTATGTGGTCTATTCTGGAGAAAGTTCCATGTGCGCTTGAGAAGAAAGAGTATTCTGTTGTTTTAGGGTGGGATGTTCTGTATGTATCTATGAGGTCCTTCTGTCCAATATGTCATTCAATGCTCATTTCTTTACTGATTTTCTGCTTGGATGATCTGTTTATTACTAAGAGTGGCATGTTAAGATCTCCTACTATTAATGTATTCATATCAATATGACTTTTTATCTTGATTAACAGTTGGCTTATGTAGTTGGCTGCTCCCATATTGGGGGCATAAATATTTACAAGTGTTAGATCTTCTTGGTGGATATACCCTTTAAGAATGATGTTGTGTCCTTCTTTATCTCTGACTACAGTCTTTAGTTTAAAATCTAATTTGTCTGATATGAGAATCGCTATCCCAGCTTTCTTTTGAGGCATACTGCCATGAAAGATGGTTCTCTATCCCTTCATTTCCAGTCTGGATGTATCTTCAGGTTCCAAATGGGTCTCTTGTAGACAGCATATGGATAGGTCCTATAGTTTTATCCAATCTACAACCCTATGTCATTTCATGGGAGCATTTAGGCAGTTCATATTGAGAGTAATTATTGAAAGATACGTTTTTATTGACATGTTGCCTATGAAGTCCTTGTTTCTATAGATTGTCTTTGTAAATTTCTGTTCTATGTCACTCTTGGGTTCTTTCTTCTTTTATAGAACCCCCTTAATATTTCTTGTAGTGCCAGCTTTGTGGTCACATACTCTTTTAAACCTTGCTGGTCTTGGAAGCTCTTTATCTGTCCATCCATTCTGAATATCAACCTTGCTGGATAAAGTATTCCTGGCTGCATGTTCTTCTCATTTAGTGCCCTGAATATGTCTTGCCAGCCCTTTCTGGCTTGCCAGGTTTCTGTGGACAGGTCGGTTATTCTGATGGACCTTCCTCTGTACATAAGGAATCTCTTCCCCCTTGCTGCCCTCAGGAGCTCTTATCTAAAATTATAATTCATCGGTCTCACAATTAAGTGTCTTGAAGTCTTTCTAGATTCATTGATCTTGGGTGGTGATCTTTCTGCCTCTAGGACATGAATGCTGGTTCCATTCCCCAGACTGGGAAAATTTTCATCAAGAATTTGTTCAACTATATCTTATAACCTTCTTTCTTTCTCCTCCCCCTCAGGGATCCCAATAATTCTGACTTTGGAACATTTCATGGCGTCATTTATTTCCCTAATTCTGTTTTCACAGCTTCTGTTTGTTCCAGGCCTCCTTATGATCCTTTTTCTCTATCAGTTTGTCCTCTAGATCACTAATTCTATCTTCCGCCTCAGTTACCCTAGTTGTTAGAGTACTTAGATTAGATTGGATCTCATTGCTAGCATTTTTAACTTCTTCCCGGGCTGCTTTCACTTCTGCCCTTAGAGATTCCATGTTGTCACTAATGGTTTTCTCCAACCTAGCCATTGGCTGGATAATTGTTACCCTGAATTCCCTTTCTGACATACTGTTTATGTCTGTATCCAATAGTTCTGATGGAGAGGGCACAGTCTCTGAATTTTTTCTCTGTTGGGTGTTCCTCCCACCTCTTTTGGTAAGAGGCAGTTGAGGGGATGTGTAGCTGAATACATCAATCACAATCCAGGCAAGGTGCACCCTGGAAGGCTTCTGAGCAATCGGAAGTCACTACCAAAAAGAAAGGAAAAAGAAAAAAAGAGAAAGAGAGAGACAGAAAAGAAAGAGAAGACCCAGCCAGACTGGGCTCCAAGGGTAAGATATTTAAGGTATATAAACAAAAACGGAGAAACAAAAAGACAGACAAAAGTAAATGACAAGAAAAAAAAGAACCCAGCCAAAATGAACCTCAAGAATAAGATTTAGGGGCGCCTGGGTGGCTCAGCAGGTTAAAGCTTCTGCTTTTGGCTCAGGTCATGATCCAAGGGTCCTGGGATCAAGCCCCGCATCGTGCTCTCTGCTCTGCGGGGAGCCTGCTTCCTCCTCTCTCTCTGCCTGCCCCTCTGCCTACTTGTGATCTCTGTCTGTCAAATAAAAAAAATTAAAAAAAAAAGAATAAGATTTATATAATACCAGGGAAAAAAGCAAATACACAGAAACACTGACAGAAGAAAAAGATGGGAGGGTGGTTATAAGTCCTCGATTTGGGTGAGGAAGGTTATTTTGATTCTTCCTGGGTGTATCTTGATCTTTGTTAAAGGACTCAACTTTCCAGAGAAAAAGGGAGATTAAAACTGGTTTATATATAGGAGTAGTATTGATTAGGGAAAGAGAATTACCTTGAAGCTTATGTCTATATGTATATTAAAAAAATAGAAAAGCAAAAGAAAAACACAGGTATATGTATGAAAAAAGTTCAAGTTAAAAGGTTATTATGGAATATTTTGTATTGAAACTCTAATTGTAATGGTAAGTAGATAAAAAAATAAGAACAAGAATATAGTGAGAACAAATTAAAAATAAAAGTTGTATCTATGACATATACAGGTTTTAGGGTAATACCGGGAGCTTATATCTTGTTTCCTCCTGATACTGGAGTTTTACAGTTTTATGGGGACCCTATAGTGGTTGTCCTCTCATTCTTTTGGCTGGCTTTCTGGAGGAGGGGGTCTGCCGCATTGTTTTTCTGTCAGTCTTGCTTGGGTTGAGCCCTCCTGGTCCCTATCATGGGGCTGGGCTCTGTGGAATCCGGTTTTTCAGGCTTTGTTCTCTGGAGGTTTTTGTTCTTTGGTGGCTTTTTGTGGCCTTTTGGAGGTTTAATGGAAAGCAAACTGCACCCAGACCTCCGTCTCAGAGAGAAGCCTCAGTCTGCTCCCCTCTGGGTGGCCCAGAACACACAAACTCCCCCTCTGCAAATTCTGCTGAGCTATGCAACCTCCCACAGGCAGTGCACACTCCCAGCCACTGTCCCAGTGGTCGCCCAAGGCCCCCACTTGTCTCTGCACCCCCGTGCCACAAAAACGGCAAGTGATATTGGTCCAGGGAGCCTGCTTCTGGTGGCTACCTTTGCCGGGACTGCTGTCAAGGGTTCAAACCTCAGGATTTCACAGGTCAATGCCCACCTAGAGATCCCAACCAGAGATAACGCACTGTTTTTCAAGCCTGGACTGAGAGTGTTCAGACTCTCAGCCAGTCCTAGAGACCTCTGGCTAGCACCCGCATGGAGCTCTCTCAGGTGCGGGTGGGGAGTGCGGTTCAGACCCTGGCTGTGCAGTGCACGCAGAGTGCAAAAGGCTGTAGTTCTAGGGAGCGCTGGCTGGCGTCCACACCAGACTCCCTCATGTGCACCAGTGGGAGCGCACCTAACTGAGCGGTGGTGCAAGCAGTGGAAAGCTGAGGGCTCAGGGACCGTGGTGTGGAGGTTTTGCGCCACACTCTCTAGCATGGGTGGTCACTGGCAGTGGCCGTCCTTGGTCCATGGGCTTAGGCCCGTGCCTATAACAGCCCAATTCCACCAGTTGCCCGTTAAGATCTCTTGCTCTTTTTGAGTGTGTTTAACCAGACTCCAAGTTAATGCTGGTACCCAATCACAGGGCACTTTTGTATTGGGGTATTACTTTCCAACGGGTCAGTTCTGGTAGATCCCTCCTCCTTCTGTTTATCCTGATATCAGTCCAATCGTTCCCACTCTGCTTTACCTCTCCACTGGTGTCTTCTGCCCCGGTAGAGTAGAGATCCAGAAGTGTAGAATCTTACATCTCAGGTTGATTTCATGGGTGTTCAGAGTGTTCTGGTAGATAATTAGCTCACTTTAGGGGACCAGCTGAAACAGAGTAAACCATCTTGCCCCTCCTCCTGTTCAGACTCTTATTTTTTAAGATTTTATTTTTTATTTGACAGAGAGAGAGATCACAAGTAGGCAGAGAGGCAGGCAGAGAGAGAGGGGGAAGCAGGCTCCCCATGAGCAAAGAGCCCAACGCGGGGCTCAATCACGACCCTGAGATCATGACCCAAGCCGAAGGCAGAGGCTTAACCCACTGAGCCACCCAGGTGTCCCCAGACTCTTTTAGATAACAATACTTGGATTCTCTGAGAGTCCTCTTCACTAATACTTTAGGATGGTTTCAGAGAGGCAGAAAAGAGTCTGGGTTCTGCTTATGATACCCTCAGAGTTCTCTGGTTTTCTGTATGAAGGTTCACCTGGATGCGCTTATCCCGCTGGACAATCATCCCTTAAACCTGAATTAGGCTCTCTGGTTTAGTCAGGGCCTGGCAGTCATTACCTGTCAGCCTCAATCTCAGTTCCCAAAGAAGCCACAGATACATCTAAAGTCTGGCTGGGGCTTTCAATGGCCTTAAAGTGGTCTGTCTTGTCACCCTCATTGCAATGCCCAGTACAACACTCCGGAATAAGTGCTACAGCCAGACCCTCAGGTGCTTCTATGTCATGTGGGAAACAGGCGTGACGGAAAGTCCCTTACCTGTGTCTGACCTCCCTGTTCTGGTAACTTGAGGTGGCTGTGATCCAGGTTGGGATAGCAGCAGCCTTTGATAGAACCTTTTGTTTCTAGGGTCTTAAAGACTGTGTGTGTGGTATAAGTATGTATGTGTGTTGTGTGAGTGTATGTGGTATATATGTGTGGTGCATGTATGTGTAGTGTGAGCTGTGTGTGTACAGGATGTGGTGTGTTAAGTATGGTATATGTGTGTGTGGTTATGTCATTTTCATTTATCTAACATATCTCTTTCTCTCTGTGCCAAAATCTGGATTATGGGTACATGATGTATGAGTCTGTATTCCTTGTTCTTTTTCCCTTTCTCTTTCCTTGCCACAATCAAGAGTGTTATTTCCCTATTTTCTCTGCTTTGCTTGCTTGCCACAACTTCCTCTGAAATACCAACTTAGGAAATTAAGGAATTTTGAACAATTATTTTACAATAAACTAGCTTATTTGCAAAATTCCCTTGCTGAATGTTGGAAGCCAAATGATACCTTAGTCTTTCACTATGTATTCCTTTCTAATAGATGCTCATCTCCATGCTGATGAAAGGATGCTTCTTATGGTCATATGCTCATAAAGACAACAGAAAAAGTGTATCAACATTTTTCAAAATTTTACTTCCTTTACAACTATGATCCTGACCTTCAGGGCCTATTACTTCATTACTACTGCAGGTTTCTTTTTCAGTAGATGAAACAGAACAGCTTCATCTTTTAAAGTAATCTAGAAATAAAGTTGTTTGTAGAAAAAGTATTGGTACAGGAGAATTGCAGGCCTCATAAATAAAATAAATAAAATAATGTTTAGGTTACTCTTAGTCTAAAATTCTATTTCTATGATTCCATGAATCAGAAATTCTCTGTCCCATTTCTACTCTTACTGATACAATTGCATGAAACTATGTTCCATTTTAATTTGGTTCAGTCCTTGCTCACATCCAATCTATTTTTTTTTTAAGATTTTATTTATTTATTTGACAGATCACAAGCAGGCAGAGAGGCAGGCAGAGAGAGAGGAGGAAGCAGGCTCCCTGCTGAGCAGAGAGCCCGATGCGGGGCTCGATCCCAGGACTCCGAGATCATGACCTGAGCCGAGGGCAGCGGCTTAACCCACTGAGCCACCCAGGCGCCCTCCAATCTATTTTGATATGGCAGCCAAAATGACCCTTCTAGAAGGTAAATCAGATCATGTCTACTCTGCTCAAAGCTCTCAAATGGCTTCCCATTTCATTTACAATAATGCCAAAAATTTTACCGTGGCTCACAGAGCCTTGCAGGTGTTCCATGTACACGCCCACTCCTGATTTCAATTCCACCCACTTTCTCCCAGTCCCTGACCACCAGCCTCAGTGGCCTTCTTACTGGTTCCCCACAGTGTCAAACAACAACAGCAACAAAATCACATTTTTAAAAATGACACATAGAAAGATGACTAACTTTATGATTCAGTATACACAAATATGTATACACGCTGAAGGAAATACCTTATGAAATACTGTTTACTATATGCAATGAATTCTGACATCCTCTTTTCAAAATCATTTTATTCTATGCTTTGTTTACAAAATGTTCTTGATGGACTAAATTTATCATATTACCCACAGTTTTAGTAGCAACTGATAATATCGAAAATATCTTCCCTCACAATTCTAAAATAGGAGCTCCTTTCAGACTCTATTTTCTGACTCTGTTTAATTTTTTCCCATAGTACTTACCAGTCTAATATGATATCATATATAGGTTTATTGGCTTAGTTTTATTTCCTTACCTGGCCACCCTGTCATTAACCAGGAAATAAGCTCTATGAATGTAGGGGTTTTCAGTGTTTCCTTCAGTGATATATCCACAGTGCCTTAAACAATGCTTGGCTTGCAGAAGGTGCAAAATAAATGTTTGTTTGTGAAGTAATAAACCATAGAGAATTCATACAATAGTTAAGAACTTGCAACATGGAACCAAAGTGCCTGGGTTTAAATCTCAGCTCTGCAACTTCCCAGTGCTTCACCTCAGATAAGAAATATATACTTTCTGTACTTTTGCTTACTCATTATAGGGATAATGAGTCATTACACAGACTATTGTGAAATTACAAACATTAAAATAATTTGTGTAACACACCTAGAACAGTGCCTGGCATAGAGTAAGTGGTAAATAAATATCTGCTATTATTACTGCTATTGTTTACAAAATGGGATTAATACAGAAAGTTACAGATCTGGAAGTCACTTTAGAGATGTTATTATTAATCATCTTCATTAATAACACAAATACTTGACTAATGTGCAAAACCTTTGTGAAGGGCTTTGATGATATATGATGCACCTAACACAGACATACCTCAAATAATTAGTTCTCGTACGGAAAGTGATAGTACAAATCTATTAGTCCTTTTAGAAAGAGCTTTCATTAAAAAGACAACGGGGTAAAAAACAAAGCTGTTCAGAAAAGAGGGAGGCCCCATAGCCTCTCAGTAGGACCTTGTAGATAAATAAAATTGCCTTTACTTTCTCAGCATTCCAGTAAAAAGCTCTAGCCCCCTGAGACTCTTCACACACCATGAGAATTATATCTGTAGCCATTTGTCTAGTAAATTGCCCTGACTCAAAAGGATAATAAAACTCTTATCTTGATAAGAGTGCTGATGGATGGCTACAACCTAGACTAGATTCCTATATTAACCCTTCAATGTGCCATGAAGACTGCAACTACTACCCTTCTAGGTGTTTTCATTGCCAGAAAGAATTAGGTAGTCTCTGGAGATAGTCTCTGGCTTTTCCAAAGGTTTCATTTATGTATCAAAGGACTGGAGCAAGAAGAAGACGCTTTTAAGAGATGAACAGACATGTGTCTCCTAGTACTTCATAAAAGCAGAGAAAAGTAATTTTTCTCCTTCCTTGCCTATGGATGAGTCTGGCTACTCAGGTAAGAGAATTGACTTGGCTCCTTAACTAGTCACTCTAGGGGTAGGGAATAGGGTATAGGTAGAATAACTCATTTATTATTTACTGGGAAGTACTTAATAAGAAATCTATCTTTGATCCAGAATACCTCATGTATGGATTCAGGATAATATGAATAAATGTGAAGATTAAAAACACAACAGTACTCAATTGTTTCAGATGAGCGAAGGAGCTGGACCCCCTTTAAAGTAAATGTAGATTTTATTTTCTCTAACAAAAGGAGTAATCATTGTAAACACCCCAGAATTATTCCATTCACTAGGAGACTTAGCCATAGTTGATAAAACTGAACACAGTGGCATTAGACTAAAGTTCTTCATTAGGCCTCAGTCTCCACATCTGTAATTATGAGAACAATAAGAGTATTTATTGTTACTCTAATAATGTTACTGGAAGATTAAATCATATACCAGCTATGTGAGTGAGCTTGGAAGGAGATCCTCCAGCTTTCAAATGACTGCAACACTGACTGAGAGCTTTATTCCAAATACAAGAGAGATCCTGAGCCAGAACCAGCCAACTAAATAACTCCCAGATCCCTGACCCTCAGAAATTTTAAGACACGATAAATTTAATTGTTTTAGGTTGCTAAAGTTGAGTGCAACTCATTACACAGTAATAAATAAGGAATAGAGATATTATATGTAAAATCATTTTCATAATGCTTGGCATATATTCCATTCTGTCCCAAGATGCAAGGAACACTAAGGAAGACATCATCTTTTATTCCCATTATTCCCAATAAAAGTTGGCCAACAGCAGCAGTAGCAGCAGTGCCTAGAGGGAAGAAATGTTGATTACATAGCAGGATGCTCATAAATGCAAAGAAAAGAGCTGTTTGGACTTCAAAACAAAGCCATTCTAACAATGGCATAAAAGCCAAAGACAATCTTCATAGCATGATAATATAAGCAGATACCACAGATTCAATCCCTTGTTCAAAGGACAATGAGGGTATACAGACTCTCACCTGGCTCTCACCCAAAAAATCACTACTCTATTGTACTTTATACTTCTGACCCACTCCTGATATGCAAAACAGAAACAGAATTTATTTTCTGAGAGCAAAATATTGGAAATCCTTCAGACCAATGAATAAAAACTAAATTTTCTTCTGCGCCAGTAATAACAATAATGTGTTACATATAAACATATGTATATGGTATATACCAAATTGATACAGAGGAGAATCTTTGTTCCAGTGTCATGATTTAGTAAGTTCAAATCACCTTTTATGCCTTTTATGTGCCATTAAATTTTTTCCATCTATATAGAGAGTAATAACATGGGGGAGACAGAGGACAGAGGCCAAACTGCAATTTGAAAATTGTAATGTACAAGCCCATGATATTTCTTTATAGAAACATGGCAAAGTCAAAAGTAATACCCATCAATCACTATTTGTCTAGAACTCCAGGTTACTAAAAGTGATGAGGAGAGATGAGCAATGGTTTATTTATTTATATGTCACTTTATTTGCACAGTAGACCCTATCCCAGTGATAGATCATCAGTGTCAAGGAGGTTTTCAGTTTAAAAATGAATGAAATATTTCCATGCCTGTCAGTAGGGCCATGAGTAATAACTATTTTTTTCCCTGTTTACTCATTTTAGAAATTACTTAATCCACCATGGTCATCTCCAATAGCCCAAAACAATATTCAACACATCACAGACTTGAACTGCCTAAAATATTATAACATCTGACATTTACCCATTTTTAAAAAAGATTTTATTTATTTATTTGACAGACAAGAGATCACAAGTAGGCAGAGAGGGGGGAAGCAGGCTCCCTATTGAGCAGAGAGTCTGATGCAGGGCTTGATCTTAGAACCCTGAGATCATGACCTGAGCCTAAGACAGAGGCTTAACCCACTGAACCACCCAGGTGCCCCTATTTTTTTTAAAATATTTTATTCATTTATTTGATAGACAGAGACCATAAGTAGGCAGAGAGGGAGGCAGAGAGAGAGGGGGAAGCAAGCTCCCCGCTGAGCAGAGAGCCCTATGTGGGGCTTTATCCCAGGACCCCAGGACCATGACCTGAGCTGAAGGCAGAGACTTTAACCCATTGAACACCCAGGCACCCCCCCATCCATTTTTTTAAAGGAATATTTGTGATTTATTCTTTTTACATTGGTAGTCAAGATCTTCTGAAAATTGGTCCTAACCTGTCTTTCTTCCTGTTATATCACCTTATACATACCATTTCCTGGTTAATGGAAATACTTCCTCTTAACCTCACGCTCTGACTCTATTTCAGGTCTACATGTTTAAAGATATCTGGTATTTTACAAATGCCACATTCAACCTCTGAATTGCCACAGACAACAGGATTCCTATGCAGAAAATCCATTAGAATTCACACACACACACACACACACACACACACACACACACACACACACACACAGCTAGTGGAACTAATGAATGATTTGGTAAATGCTGCAGGATATAAGTTCCATGTTTAAAAAGGCAATTCTATTTATATATTTTAACAATAAACAAATAGAAATGAAAAGATAACATCATTTATAATATATCAAGAGTATGAAACACTGTGGGATAAATCTGACAATAGATGTTCAAGATCTTTACATTAATAGCAACAAAACACTGATATACCATATTCTGAGTTCAGAAGACTCAAGAGTGCTAACCATAAATTCTTTCCAAATTTATTCAAAAGTTTAATGTGATGCCAATAAAAACCTTAGCAAGACATTTTATAGAGTTTGACAAGCTGATTCTAGAATTCATCTAGAAATTTGAAGAACCTATAATTATTCAACAGTTAAAAAGTACTGGGAAGAATTACATTTATTTGATTTTAAGATATACTATAGAACTCTGGGAATCTAGACAGTGCAGTATTTGTGTTAAGACAAATGTATCAATGGATCTAAATGAAGCTTCCAGAAAGAGACCCACACATATACGGACAATTGATTTTCTTAAAAGGTACAAATGAAATTCACTGGAGAAAGGATAACCTTTTAATATATGGTACTAGATCTACTGGTACTGGTATCTGTATCTTCTACAATACATAAAAATCTACTCAAAGTGGATCATAGATCTAAATGTAAAACCTGAGAGAACACAGTGGAGAATATTTGTGACCTGGTTCTGGCAAAGATTTCTTAATAATGACACCAAAAACAAGGCCCATAAAAGAAACGATAAATGGGACTTCAAAGTTAAAAATATTTGTTTTTTAAAGGAATGAAAATATAAGGCAGAGACTAAAAAGTATTTTCAAGTCATGTATTTGATAAAGGATTCTATCTACAACAAAGAACTCACTAAACTCAGTAAGAAGAAAACCCATAATAACCAATTTTAGGGGCACCTGAGTGGCTCAGTAAGTTGAGCATCTGCCTTTGGTTCAGATCATGATCCCAGAATCCTGGGATCCAGTCTGCATTGGGCTCTCAGCTCAGAGGGGAGCCTACTTCTCCCTGTTCCCCTTCCCCTGCTCATGCTCTCTCTTTTTCTCTCAAATACATAAAATCTTTTTTAAAAACCTCAAATTTTAAAATTTGAAACCCATTTTTAAATGGGCAAAATATTTGGGAACTTCAAAGAAGAAGCATAAATTACAAGTAAATAATATCAATATCAATAATCACGAAAGAAATGCAAAAAAACCTCCACAGTGTGATATCATTAAAAGTCTATTAAAATGTCTAAAATAAAAAGCTTAATTATTCCAAGTTGCGACGAGATGTGGAAAAATAACACTCGTATCTTCTGGTTGGAATATAAAAAGGCATGCTAGTTTAGAGACAAGTTTGGCAGTTTCTTAAGAATTATTGAACACTACATCTGAAACTACTGATGTACTATATGTTGCCTAATTGAATTTAAATTAAAAAAAGAAGTTAAACATACAACTATCATTGGGCTCAGTCATTCTACTCCCAGTTATTTTCCAAGAGAAATGGAACATGTGAACACAGAAAGACTTGTGGCTGAATATTTATAGCAGCTGTATTGGTTAATAGCTACAGAGAGAAAATAATATTTCTCAAAAGGTAAATAAACAGATTATGGTATATTCACACAATTAACTCAAAGGGACAACTTATGTAACAACTTGTATGAATCTTAAAATAATTATTCTGAATGAAAGAAGCCAGATATAACAAAGTATATAATGTAAGTTTTCTTTTATATAAAATTATTTCTTTTATATAAAATCCTAGGAAATTCAAACTAAATTACAGTGACAGAAAACAGATCAGTGGTTGCCTGAGGATCAACCTGTAAGGGCCTGCCCCTCCCACAGGAACTTACTTGTAAACCCCGGATGTAGGGGCACGGCAGGCTGGATGAAGACACCCAATCAGTGGGGCGCGCATATATCCACTAGGGTGAATTGAAATTCAATTGGTGACCTGTGTGTGGATGGGGCTCAACCACCCCCATAAAGGTTGGTCTGCAAGGCTGTCGGGGGCAGAAGAAGGAGAACTGTCGGAGGAAGAAGAAGGTAGAAGAAGGAGAGTTGGTGGGAGCAGAAGGGAGCAGGAGAGTTGGCGGGAGCAGAAGAAGGAGAGCTGTTAGAGCTGTAAGAGCTCTTGTAAGAGCTGTAACAGCTCTTGTAAGACCTGTAAGAGCCGCCAGCTGCCCCGCTGCCAGCGGCCCCGCCGCCTGGAACCACGGCCCTTGGCAGCGGCGCCGCAGGGAGCAGCCTCACCACCACTGAGCCGAGGGGAGCCTCACTGCCACAGAGGAGCGGCCCCGCCGCGAACAGCCTCGCCGCCCCGAGCTGCAAGCGGCCTTGTAGCCCCTAGCCACAGCCCCGCCACGAGGGGCCTCATTGCCCTGAGCCTCGGCCCCACCCAGTGCGGCCTCGGCCGCCTGGAATCTCGGCCCCGCCACGAGGGGCCTCACCGGAGTGGCGTCATTCCTGGAAGCAACCTTGTCGGCGAGCAGCCTCGTCGTCAAGCGGCCTCCTCCAGAGCAGCCTCGTCCGGAGCAGCCTCGTCCAGAGTGACCTAGACTGGGATGTGGTCTCCTCGGTAAGCGGCCTCGTCCAGAGCAGTGGCCTCCTCTGGGGAGCAGCCTTGTCAGAGTGGCATCATGGGGAGCAGAGTCTGTGTCATCGGGGTTGTTGTCCTCCTTGTCATCGTCGCTGTCGTCGTCGCCTCTTCGTTGTTGGGAGCGGCCTCGTCCAGGAAGCGGCCTCGTCCAGAGTGGCCTCTAATTGGGAGCGGCCCTGTCTGGGGAGCAACCTCATCAGCAGCGGCCTCGTCCTTGGAGCGGCTTCCTCCAGAGTGGCCTCTTTTGGGAGAGCCTTTTCCGGGGAGCGCCTCACTGGAGCAGCCCCTGTCCGGGGAGCAGCCTCATCAGCAGTGGCCTCATCCTGGGAGTGGCCTCTTCTTGGGAGCGGCTCCGACCGGGGAGCAGCCTCATCCGGAGTGGCCTCATCTGCGGAGCAGCCTTGTCCAGAGCAGCCACATTGGGAGCGGACTTGCCGGGGTCGTCATCGTCACCTTTTCGTAAGAGACAGCCCTGACCGGTCAGTTTGATTCTGGATGCTTGGTGCAAAATAAAGCTTTGCTTGACCTTCACTTTGTATCAGTCTCGTTCCTTTGATCATGGACCCTAACAAACCCAAAGAAAAATTAGGAAAACTTTTGGGCATTTAGAAATGTTCATTATCTTTATTATACTGGTCTCACAAGTTCACATATGTGTGTGACTTCACAGGACTATAGACTTTAAATGTGTCTACTGTGCCCTATGTTGTTTGACAGTTATATCTCAATAGAACTGTAACAGCAAGAAAGACAAAGGCTCTCTTTATAATCTACCTATATGCTATTTATAAGAGATATATTTACATTCGCACATGAAGAGCTTGAAATAAGAAAGAATAGCAAAATATACCTAGCAAATAATATCCAAAAGACTTTCATATAAGCAGAATTATTAACTATTCTGTATCTTGACTATGTCAATATCAGTAGTGATACTGTAATTTTCTAAGTATAAAGATACTATCATTAAGTAACATGAGAGAAGAAGATACCTGAGATCTCTGAATTCTTACAATTGCATGTGAATCGATAATCATATGAAAATTAAAAAAAAAATTTAGTTTAAAAAAAGAAAGTCATGTAGCCATATTACTATCAGGTAAATTGACTTCAAGGAAAAAAGTATTATCAGTGGAAAACAGTTAAGCTTTCGCAGTAATTAAAGTTATATAAAGAAGATACAAAAATTTTAAGTTTGCATATACCTAATTAATTAGTCTAAAATTTCAGAGCACAAGGAGAAAGAGACTATTCAGTAACCATTGCAGGAGATCCTGACATTTTTAGTCACTGACAGAAGCAGCAAAAATCAGTAAGAATGCAGAAAATTTTAAATATGTCTTAAACTATCTTGAAGATTGGTGCCCCAGTTAAAATCTTCAAAAGCATATCTTTTATACCTCTGTGCACTCAATTTTGTCTACTAACCCTTCCTGGAGCAATTAAATAATAAATAATCACACCCCTAAATTAAAAAAAAAAGTTTACCCGACCGCTCACATTTCCTTTCTTACCCTTTTTACTCTATGTGCTACCATATTCTCTTGATTTTTCCATTCCACATTTGTATTGATGTACTCTTAGTTTTATGGCAATGTTTTAAAAATTTCCAATAATTCCTTATTTTTCTAAAGTGTTTCTTTAAAAAGAATCCTAATCTTCTTATAGATGCAATACTTTCTTGAACTTCTTGAGCATAGTAATTAAATATATCTGAAGTTATTTTCTGTTCCCTGAAACATCTCTGCTTCCTCTGGGGGCAGCTTTTGTTTGTGTTTATCATGATATTTCTTTTTTAATTTTAGGTTTTCCTCAAATATCTGGTAATTATTAAGTTTCAAAGTAGAATTTTGTAATTCCAAGGATATTTTTCTGATTCACTCTACAAGTGAATATGACACTAATTGGGTGCTTGGAAAAAGAAGGGATTTGCTCTGGGTTAATAACAGTCACTCTTACATTTATGTGTGACTACCCTCAGTTTATTCAATGTCTACGAATAAGAACCCCCTTTTTTGGGCAGTGTTATGTTTTGTTTGCTTGGGGAGTAAAAACCTAGATGGTAAACAGTGTTCGCATGCTGGGGAAAATGCTGTGTCTTTGGGGAGGGGTTTGGATGACTTTAAAGTATTACAGACTTAAATGAATAATAATCTTGTTTCAGCTACACTTCTACATTCAATAGTGAACACACTAGCCTCTTAAACAGTATTCTGGACAGGTTACCTCCTTCTAGTTTGAAGCCCACACCAAGAGCATTGTAGTTGCTTGCCTTTCTAACTATGCTTTATACCTACCATAATCCCCAAATATTTTAATATCATTCATTTAGCTATGCTACTCTCTTCCCTTATGTTTGTGTGGTTATACTTTTAATAAACATTACACAGAAAAGGGTGGATATAGTATGTTCTTTGTATGTCCTTATTAAATGGAATCCAATTGATACTTTTGAAATTTATTCAGGATGTCAGATTTTTTAAAAAATTAATAATTTAAAGATATTTTTATCTTGGTCACTGTAACACTGGTTCATTGCTGATTTCTCCTATTTCTGCCTCCAAACTTCAATAGGAAAACTGGGTACAGATGTATGTCTATCACTTACCATGTGATTTTCTTCATATTGTGGGCAGGAAAACTTCATCGACTTTAAACTATAATTTCCACAGATTAAATTCACTTACATAGGTCCCTGATAATATATAATCAGTATGAACTGGAGAGCATATCAGTCATCATAAAAATCATACACACAAATGGCAAACTGAAATGAAACTGGGACAGAGATGGGAATGGCAGCAGGCAAGCACACAGGGATTGAGTTTATAAGCACAAGTGCTCATTAGTAGGAAATAATAAGTGATTAGATTAAGTGAAGCAAAGAAAACATAGTTGAAATATTAAAAGTTCATTAAACGAGGGGCAGCTGGGTGGCTCAGTCATTAAGCATCTGCCTTTGGCTCAGGTCATGATCTCAGGGTCCTGGGATTGAGCCCCACATTGGGATCCCTGCTCTGTGGGAAGCCTGCTTCTCTCTCTCCCACTCTCCTTGCTTGTGCTCCTCTTTCACTGTCTGTGTCTGAAAATAAATAAATAAAATCTTTTTAAAAATTTTTAAAAAAACCCTGCATTAAACTACAAGAATATTTATGCAATATGAGACTGTCAAGAAAGAGGCTATGCAGATGCAGAACCTGGACTGGATCCTGGCAGAAGAACCAAGCAGCACTTGGAGACTTTGGAGGATCGGAGGTTTATTTAACATTGGTGGACTCAGACGAGGTTGTTCTCCAAAACACAAGCAGGAAGGGGGATTTATGCCCTACTATTTCCGCATACTTGGTACTTCTGGTGTGTGCGGGAAATGGGGTATGAAAGAAGAACCCAGAAGGGCTTTGAGATAGGGACTGGAATTCCCTTGCTGGTTTGGTCAGCCATCTTAGAGTACAGTTTTTTCCTATCATTTCCCCCTTCAATGACCCTTTAAATACCTAGTTTAGAGGGCATCATTATCATCTATTACCATGGCCCTACAAGGCTAGTATGTGGGCAGTGGCTTGCCTAGTAATAATGTTTTCTATGAACTTAGCAATCCATCTTAAGGTTCCTAAGGTTGCCCAATAAGCAATAAAAATAACAAGTTTCTGGGAGAAAGTCCAGTCAGAAGGGGGAGCAATGTAAAGTCAAACTCCTGATGTGAGGGTGTTGGTGTCATGTCGACAATAGCCAGGGATCATGGTGAATAGATGTCCATCAGTCAGTGGGGTCTCATCGAAGGTGGAGCCAGAGCAGGTCCATAGGATTTGGTTGGGCTTTCCACGGTGTGATTCATCCAGCTGGTGAGGGCCTTCTTTACTCTAGATCAGTGGACCCATTCAGTGGTACCTAAGACCCTGAGGGCAGTAGGGGTGGTTAGAACAATAGTGTGGGGCCCTGTCCACCATGGTTTGAAGAGATCCTTTCTAAAGCTTCTCAGGAGATGTGCCTTTGAGTTCTTCCCAGGGATTGGAGGTGCTGCTACACCTCTAAGTTTCCAATCTGTTTGAGGTCTCCTCTAAGCCTAGTTACTATGGGGGGGTGGCCTGCCATAGAGCCTTTGAGGTGAATTATAGCTGTGACAATCTTTTAAATCCAGTCGACTAGAATAAACAGTATCAATGACCTTCAACAGTTATGCTCTACAGAAGTATGACGTTCAGGTCCAGGAATAAGGGTACCTGGATTTTAAAGTCTGACAGGTATTAGGTATTATTTCAGGCATCTCTATCAGTGTAGCCTGGTATTTAATAAGTTGGCCTCCATCATCCATCAGCAGCCTTTGGTTTCTAAAACAAATCTGGATCTGATTCGAAGTTATTACAGTCAGGGACTGTCCCATAGTGAGCTTTGAGGCTCCTTTTACGAGGAGGGCTGTTCTATGCTTAGCTAAAGCCTTTGTTTGTAATTGTACCTCAATAGAGGTGGATTCTAGGATAAATATGACTAAGGAATTAAACCATTAAGAAGCCCTTTTCTAATTACAAAGGATCACTGGCAAGTGGGAGAAAACGTTTCAAGAGATAAGGGGAGTCCCACATGCATCATCCAGTCCAATCATAAAGAAGTGGGGTCATCTATTATCTCCACAAGTCCATAGTTAATCCTATGGGATGGGGTATGCTTCTGGCTTTTAGGCAATTTCATTATCTTAGCCCCACAGAATTGTTTAAGGTAATATTTACGTTACACAATTGTTGGGGAATCAATCCCATTTTCCAGTTGTTTAAATAATTATGTGCCCATGGAGTTCTGTTTTTATCCCCACAGAATAATCAGCAGAAGATTGTCTATATATGAGTTATTGTGGTAATTTCTTTTAAGTTTACCTCTAGTTGTCTAGCTTAGGTAAACGACAAACATTTAAAGACAATCAAATCTAGAACTTAACATCCACAAAGGTGTGTTATTGAAATATAGTTTTTCTCTCTAAAATAACACTCATTTCCAGAGACAGCCAAATTAGGACTACTTTATTTGAAAAACAAGTCCAGTTTAAACAGATTTGACCTAATTATTTACATAAGATCAGCAAGAACAGTGAATGATCATATAGATCTTTTAGAATCTACTTTGCTGGAACTTCTTATAAGGAATCTCTAGGTTGAACTTTTAGTAGCCTCTCTAGGCCAGAAGCCAAGCCAAGTATTGCTATCAGACATGCCTGCAATACCTGTTGATTTGGGCAAATTCCTCTTCCTGAGGATCCCAAAGTATCCTGAGGTTCCTGCACTTGCCAGCAAGTGATATTCTTTACTCACCTGGTGAGGCTGCTGGGAACTCTGTAAGCAAGGTACCAGGCCAACAGTTCCAAGGGGCTTTATGGCTCCGGTTTCATAAAGTAAACCTTAGTTCCTTAAAGCTGTCTGGTCATATCTGAGTCTATACATGTCTTTCTCAAATATGACAGTCCAGTCAAAGCCCTGGTAAAATAACCAATGTTTCCAATGGTGTCCTGTTACAAGGAGAACAGATTCTCATTGAACTTATGCAAATGGCTGATTGCCATGGAAGAAAGAATACTTGCTGAGACCATTTGAGTTTCAGAGTGTTCAGATAGAGAGGAAAGTTGAATGGTTTGATTTGTTTACAAATGAATATTTTTACATAAAGCCACAGGTAACTAATTAAAATTTTTCTTAGTCTGAAAGAGCAAACATTAGAGAACAAGCAATGTCAAAATAAGAGACATAACATTATAATCTTTTAGTTCATTTAGTTCCATATTACTAATTCTGGTTTAGTTTGAATGCAGCTTTAGTTAGTTCTGGAAATTCTTACTCATTTCAGTTCTGATCTTAAAGATACTGAATACCTGTGTTGTCTTGAAAGTCCTTTTTATGAATCTCCTTTAAGGTGAAACCCATTTTACAAGAGAATTAAAACAATTATAAATGGCAAAAACTCAGAATAGATATGGTTAAAGAGCTGATGAGATGAGAGTTTACAATTTAGCTGGCAAGGAAATCAGGTTATTTCTGTGACACATAACACCTCAGTAATTAAATATCAAGTGATGACCTTATCGAAACATTAAAACTTTAGGAAATGTATAGAACCTCTAGAGTCCTTATAGCATTTACCCAAATGTAACCCAAGATTTATCATTTGTTTAGCAGTACTTCCTGAGTAATTTAGCACACCAAGGAAAAGCCTAATGAGTTAAAGAGATTTCATTTACAATTTAAATCTTGTCAACATTTGCTAAAATCTTAGAAAGTTTTAAAGCACATGCCTAAATATAATTAGGGATATTAAATACCTGATATAGGTGAAATGTGGAAAATGGTTTTTCTGGACAGGCAAAGAGGAAACAACTATTTACGTTTTCTTCTTAATAGCAGATCAGTTAACCTAAGAGAACTTTGTCCTTTTAAACAGAAAGAAAACTCTCCTCCTCTATCTCTCTGTCTGTCTCTCTGCCTACTTGTGATATGTCTGTCAAATAAATAAATAAATAATCTTTAAAAAGGGGGGGGGCACCTGGGTGGCTCAGTGGGCTAAAGCCTCTGCCTTCAGCTCAGATCATGATTCCAGGGTCCTGGGATTGAGCTCCGCATCAGGCTCTCTGCTCAGTGGGGAGCCTGCTTCCTCCTCCTCTCTCTCTCTGCCTGCCTCTCTGCCTACTTGTTATCTGTCAAATAAATAAATAAAAAATCTTAGAGAGAAAACCAGCTTTCTACACCAGTGTCTTTTTTTTTTAATTTCAATCTTAGTCTGTCATGACCATACTTAAAATTCTTTTTCTGAAGATTTCCCTTCACAAACCTTCCACAACTTTCCTTTGCATTTAGGTTTTGTCCCAAGCCATTTCCTTCCAAACAACCATCTCATTTAGGACAAAATTACCTTTTTTTCCTTTAACAAAATGTATTCCTATTCCTTACATCTTTCTTACATATCACCTACTTTTCCACATAGAGTTGTTTCTCTTATTTCCATTAGTCATAGTTACAGTTAGCAGAATTATGTACCCTTAGAAACACCTTAACATCTAGTGATGGTTAAGTACTAACCATTTGTGTACTGTTACAACAGAATTCTTTTAGATGGCAAATTTATGAATCAGTTAAGCACAAAACATGTTTACCAACAGATTTAAATATTCTTAGTTTCTTGCAGTAGGAAGTCAAAGGCACAAACCTATGTCCAGTAATCAATGCTTTACCATTCTATTCCATTTGGAAAAGACCTAGATGCCCACAATTTAATTCCATTTGTCATCCAACCAAAACTTTAAAGTTTCAGGTTACCAAAGACTTTGAAAGCTATATTAACAATTACCCATGAAAACTTTGAAACAATTAACCATCAGTTTAGTCATCACTTTGTTAACAAATTTCAATAGAGATAATGAGCTTATTTGACCTTCAGTAAACCTTGACAGAAGAAAAGTTTCACATTTACCACTGATACATCTGTCTGAATTAAACCAACAAACTTAGTTTAAATGCTGAAATATGTTCCACCAGTATCTTCCCTATGGTCAATTTTCACCTGAGACACGTGGGGAAATCTGGAGTGGGTGATGTTAGGTCCTGTGGGTGCCCTTCTTGCTCCTTAACAGTGGTGCCTGAGGAACTGAGGATGGTCTAGAAGCCAGTAATGCAGGCCGCACCCAAGGTGGTGTGGAAACTGGAAAAGGGGGATGGGGAGGCAGAAGAGACAAAGTGCTGCCAGAGGGCAGAGAAAGGGTTCCAAGTTCAGATGGTCATCAGCTCCAGAGGAGCAGGTGCCATGTTTTCCCTCCAATAAGGGGGAGAGACAATCCATATTGGGCCAGAGAAGACAGGGAATTTCCCCGAAACAAAGGAGGTTTGGCAGCTGCTTGGGAATATTTCTTAAAGTCCCCATCCTGAAGGACACATGGAATCCTGACCTGAATGGAAGACAGACGCTTTAACCCATTGAGCCACCCAGGCATCTCTCCCACTTTCTCTTAAAGGTAAATATGAGAGCTCCTGTTATTTTACATTCTATTTCTGTCTGGATCAAGTTTCCCGGGGGCTATCAGAGCTGCCAAATCAGGTATCTCCCCACACAAGCCACTTACAAGAAGCAGGAGCACTGTCTTCCTGCAGCTCAGTTTTAGGCCCCAGGTCAGAGGAGGACTGTAGTCCCTACACTTTGACAGGTTCATCCTTGTCCAAAGCTCATCTGCGTTGCTGTTCCTGATGCCCCCCGGCCAGGGTCTCTCTGATTGGCTTTGCTTCCTTACAGACTTTGGGCTCTTTTACTTGGATTACAAATGTCTTACTTTGGTCCTTCCTATTAGCACAGAATCAGACCCACGGGGGGCAGAGTTTGGGCTAGCCAAGAATCGATGTATGGGAATTGGTTAGCATGTCTGGGAGTCCCGACCATAATTTTGTAAATAACCTGGACAGTGAGTAGGTCTTAGGGCTCTTCAGAGGGCCAGTTGACCCCAAAGGTGGCCCATTCCAATTCACAAAATGTGCCTAATTTTCCCGATGTTTTGATCCCATAGTCTCCTGAGAATTCGCTTCTTAAAATTTTGAGCTTACAGTCTAAGACCATAGGTTTTGAAGAGCTTCCACTGTGATGAGCAGGGAGGCTCCTTGGCACCCTGTGTGTTCCCTCCCTGTGTTACCAGCATGAAGACAAATGAAGGGTGGGTATCCTTCCAAAGAAGAGACCAGTCAGATGCCCCCATTCGCCATCCCAGACGACACCTGGGTGCCTCTTAGCCTTAGTGAGTCCATATGAACCCCAGACTGGCACCCCAAAGGGACTCACCTTAGACCCTATGAGGTCACCACAGAAGCAAGTTAGGGCCACTCGGATTCTGTAGGCTTCTGGGGACCCTAAGGGTCCCATGGAGCCACAGAATCAGTCTGCCCAACAAGCCGGTCAAACTGCACATTCACTCACGCATTCACACCAAAGTTATTACAGTTCCTCCCCTCCAGAAGGCCCTGATCTGTGGAATTCCTTCTGGAAATTCCTTCCTGTCCCCCTTAAAGGGGGTTCCTGACCTGAAGGACCTCCCTCACTGGGAGGCCTACTGTGAGACCTCTAAGAGATCTCTGGGGGGTGATCAGTCTTTCCACCCACCCTTGGGGTGGGCCTGACTGGGTCCTGGGGCCCCAGGTCTTACTGGAATCCAATGGGACCAGGACCTCACCTGCCAAGTCTCCTTTGAGTCCGGGTGGGAACAGAGGGGCGGGCCGGCCTGAGGCAACCAGGTGGGAGACTGACAAAAATCAGGCAGGGCATGCCTTCTCCCTTAAGATCCCTCGTTCCCTCAGTGCCCCACCATTGTCCCAAACCAGTGGCAACAATGGGCCAACGTGGCTGGATCTCCCAGTCAGAGAACCAAATGTTGCAGAAACTGGACTGGATCCTGGCAGAAGAACCAAGTGGCACTCGGAGACTTTGGAGGTTCAGAGGTTATTTAACACTGGTGGGCTCAGACGAGGTTGTTCTCCAAAGGTCTAAGCCCTGAGCACAAGCAGGGAGGGGGATTTATACCCTACTACTTCCGCATACTTGGTATTTTTGGCATGCTCAGGAAACCGGGTAGGAAAGAAGAACCCGGAAGGGCTTTGAGACAGGGACTGGGATTCCCTTGCTGGTTTGGTCAGCCATCTTAGAGTACAGTTTTTCCCTATCAATGGAAGCTCCAGAGTTATTCAAGGCTAAGAGGTGACACCTGTCTACTGGGGGAAATGATTAAAAACTAATTATATCAATGCTGCCCATCCACTCTGTGAGATGAGGCTCCTAAGAAAACTTACATGCCTCAAATGATTCTATATTTATTCCCAACTGTCACCTCTCCTCTAGAAAATCTCAAGTCTTATTGGCTGAGGCATGTCTGATCAGATCAGTTCCTGACTGACAGATGCCTGTGATGCTGCCTGTGTTTCTAGAGATGAGGAAGACATGACTCAGCAGCAAATGCTGGTCCTGAGGGTAGAAAATGCTGAGTGAGGTGTTCTACTTTTCCAAAGTAAAACCTATTAAATAAGACATTTCTAATTCTTTCTTTTTTAACCCCTCTCCTTCACAGTTACTAAATAACTGGGGCTGATTTTGAATGCCATTTTATTGGTGTCTATTTTAAATGAAATTCTCTTCTGACTTTAACAACTCATTTTAAAAAACAAAAACAAGTTAGTAATATTCAAATTCTCTTCACCCCAACAGTAAATGGTTCTGCATTAAAAATGATGATCCCAAGGAAGTGTAAACAAACAGCATCACTCTGTATTCAAAACAAGTTAACAGTGACCCAAAATTTCATGTGAAAAATGTTTTTTAAAGTTTATTTCCTAACTACTTAAACTGTTTTAATGTGAGTGCTTAAGCAATATCTCAACCAGATCGTGGTGATTTAGGGCCCAAGCCCAAATTTTCTAATAGTCTAAGGGGCTGGGGCTTTAGACAGAACTTACAGAACATGTCAACCCTTTGGTGTAGACATAGAAAAGGAAAATAAAAAGAGTTGGAATTTCAGAGGTTGTTGGGATCATGAGAAGAGATTTATAAAACAAGGAAGACAAAGCTTAGAAGGGGATGTTGAAAGCTTTACAAACTGGAAGAGCCTAATTTATAAATAATTCAACTATATTTAGATGGTACCATGATATTGACTCATAATCTAATAAAAAGACAGAGTAGAAACTTTCTTTGTAAAGTCAGAATGCCATGCAATAAAGTAAAGGAATTCTTTCAGGAGGAATAAGTGAGAAAATCTTATGAACCAAGGTTCATGAAGAGAACACATATTTTTTAATATAATTTTTATATAATTAGTGGTAGTGATGAAAAGGTAATCTATGGCAAATAGTAGGAAAGATCCTGTATGGATGCTTCCCACAAAGTGAAGTCCCCATATCAGTGAAGAGTGCTGGAGTGCTCTGAAATTGATGATATGACTGGAAGAAGGGTGCTAACTCAGATGCAAGTAATCATGAAATGTGGGAAATAGCATCTGCAGTGCTCAACTCAC
Organism: Lutra lutra; assembly: GCF_902655055.1. Taxonomy (NCBI): domain Eukaryota; kingdom Metazoa; phylum Chordata; class Mammalia; order Carnivora; family Mustelidae; genus Lutra; species Lutra lutra. The sequence continues at coordinate 70,103,352 of NC_062282.1, read as the reverse complement.
AAATGTGAGCAGAGATGACTTCCCCCATGGTTCTATGAGAGATAGTTTTTTTCCCCTTAAAATTATGGCAAATATTCCTAAATAGAGATCTATGAAATTGATATTTTTAAAGTCTTGGGTTCAGGTCGCCAGTACTCACCATTAGCTCCTAACACACAGTTGCACACATGCATGATGGATCTGCTTGCACTAGCATGACTACCTTTTTTAAAACCTTGCTTGGAGCTCTTAATTTCTACAAGGTTTGGCTTTGTGTATGTGTATGTATGTGTGTATATATATGTATATACACACATATATATATATCTGCATATGCATCAGGGACCTGTGATTAAATTTCCTAATTCTGGATTGAAAATTCACACACTCAATAGTGTACACCAGCTCAGAAAATTCATTTGTACCTCTTCACTAAAGGACATGATCAATGAAGATGGCTAAAGAGAAAAGGTATTGGGGCTCCTGGCTTGCTCAGTGGGTTAAGCCTCTGCCTTCAGCTCAGGTTATGATCTCAGGGTCCTGGGATCAAGCCCTGCATTGGGATCTCTGCTAAGCAGGGAGCCTGCTTCCCCTCTTTCTCTGCCTGCGTCTCTGCCTACTTGTGATCTCTCTCTATGTCAAATAAATAAATTAAAAAGAGAGAGAAAATGTATTACTAGAACTAAGTGATAATTGGAACCTTTTTTTTTTTTAAGATTTTATTTATTTGCCAGAGAGAGAGAGAGTAAACGAGTACACACAAGCAGGCAGAGAGGCAGGCAGAGGCAGCGAGAGAAGCAGGCTCCCCGCCGAGCAAGGAGCCCAACGCGGGACTCGATCCCAGGATCCTGGGATCACGACGGGAGCCGAAGGCAGCGGCCCAACCCACCGAGCCACCCAGGCGTCCCTGGAACCTTTATTTTTATGAATTTTCTTCTTTCCTCCTTGGTCCTAGTAGACCTCTAGACTTTACTTGGAAAAGACAGGGTACTGTCTGTTTAAGATACAAAAATTTTGTCTTAAGGGTGATTAGTGTGATACCTGCCATATACACTAAACTACAGAAATCCTACAGATCAGTGCTCGTTCAGTGTACTGTAGGGGTCAGGCCTTCGGTACACACATATGAATATAACATACATACAACACAAATACAAATACACATGTACACACCTCTTGGTGGTTCAAAGTGACCTTAGGTTAAAGTGCATGGAAATGAACTCCAAATCTGTTTCACAGATGATGCCATAAGAATGTTTTTCACTTTTTTAGGGTGTTGAGTTAAATCATGCCAAAAAGGGAAAGAAAATACAAGCAATTGTCAGCAGACTGCCCACCTGGGAAAAAATGATTTGGGGCTGCTCGATAAACCTGATGTAGATATAGTGAACACATTCATCATTATTTAAAAACTTTTTTTGAACCAATTAGTAGCCCGAAAGGCAACTCACAGAATTAGGATCTTTTCTTCTATACTTTAGGGATGTCTGATGTGCAAAATAAATTGATATTTTTTTAAAGAGTAAAAATTTTACTATGTATTTTTTTCTTCTCATAAATTAGTATTTTTTAAAAAACATTTTTGGCACTCATCTGGAGAGAATTCCTACTCATTGGACAAAATATTTTCTAGCATAGTAACTTTGAAATTGTGTCTGTGAGCAGCATAAGAGTCATATGAAATGTTCCATGTCAACTATACAGTGAGTTTATCAAATCTATTACCAAAAATAACGAAGGAGCATAAAATATGGTTAAAGAAGAATCAGTATTCTGAACTCTCTTGCCTCAAATCATCTTTAGTCCCCTGCAGACATTTTTAATCACCAAAAGACATTATTGTTGGCTGAAATTGTTGGCTGAAATCTCCGAGCAGTAAAGCCAGAAATAAATGGCTAAAGGTCTAGCTTGTATTATCATCACTGCATGTGCAACCATTTATCACACCTATATGGGAATCCAATTGTTCATCTTCTCTTGATGGCATCTATGAATATAAAGATGTTAATAGATGCTTAGGGAGCATGTTTATGAAGTAATATAAACTGTAAAAACATCCCAAATACATTACTTCAACTGCATTTTTTTTCTTCCAGAGTGACTTTATCCCACTAAGATACTCATGCCTCCACATTCATTTATCTTTATTTATTTTTAAATTTAAATTTAATTAACATAGAGTGTATTATTAGTTTCAGAGGTAGTTTAGTGAGTCATTGGTTGCATATAACAATGAGTGCTCATTAGATCATGTGCCCTCCTTAATGCCCATCACCCAGTTACCCCATCCTGCCACCCACCTCCCCACCAACAACCCTATTTATGTCCTACAGTTAAGAGTCTCTTAGGGTTTGTCTCCCTCTCTGATTTCATCTTATTTTATTTTTCCCTCCCTTCCCTGATGATCTTCTGTTTTCTCTTTTTTTTTCTTTCCCTCTTTTTTTTTTTTTTTTTTGGAAATAATGCAAAAACATTTATTTTCTATATCCAACAAGAACACAGCTAAGTAATCCAAGTCAACTGCAGCAATGTAAAAATCATCCCTTGACCACAGTGTAAGATTTAAATGCATCTGCACAAGGGTGCACACTATATAAAAGGAATAAGGTTGCTGCTGCCCCGCCAAGCACTTCCGGTCCCTACCCAGGTCTGACTGCAATACTGGTGGTCCCAATGGTTCTACCAAAATAAACTGTGTTTAAAAAATAAATCATTAGGGGCGCCTGGGTGGCTCAGTGGGTTAGGCCTCTGCCTTCGGCTCAGGTCATGCTCGCAGGGTCCTGGGATCGAGCCCCGCATCGGGCTCTCTGCTCAGCAGGGTGCCTGCTTCCCTTCCTCTCTCTCTGCCTGCCTCTCTGCCTACTTGTGATCTCTGTCTGTCAAATAACTAAATAAAATCTTTAAAAAAAATCATTAAAAAAGACAAGTCAAAATGCCTCAGAAACCGTATCTCCAACTCAAACTTTATCTATTTAAATGTATTATTTGCCTCCTTTTTTTTTCACTCGTTACAACTGAGCAATAAATCTTCCAACTGAAGTATCTTCCTTGCCCAATTAATCCAAAGGAAAAAACTGAAATGATTAATAAAGAAAAATGTAGGGACTAACACACCCTTTTAATATGTTTTTAAATATTTTTAAGGTTTAAAAAGTGTTTAAAGTTTGTAGTTTCCAGTAGGAAAACATTATCTGGATGAATACCCTAATGGCAAACCATTGTAGAATGTTTCAGTTGCATGGGGAGCAGAGGGGTAGGGATTCTCCTCACAGCACCCCAGCTTTCTTCATGAGAAGGTCATAGGTACACTGGTTTGTATTACTACAATATCCATTAGGTGGTCAAAGTTGCTTTTCCTTCAGCAAGGGCTTTATTTGTCAGAAGGGCATTATGTTTGACCTCCAAATTTGGCTGACAATTTACTGAGGAGATTCATAACCTTTGGGTTCCTCTGATATTTTGACATATTTGCTGGGTTCTGGGCCACTACTTGGAAGACCACCATAACTTCTGGATCCTGAATGGCTGCAAGAACTTGTGGATCACTATGAATTTCTTTGAGCCCAGGCATCCCTGCCATTCCTGGCATCCCCCCTGCCATTCCAGGCATTCCTCCAGGAAAATTACCAGGCATTCCCCCAGGAAAGCCACCTGGGAAAGAGCCATACTGAGCTCCTGATTGTCCTCTGGCTTCTTCCTCCCTCTGGGCTCTCTCATGTTCTCCCGAGCCTTCTTAACCCTTTTCTATTCTTTCTTTGATCTCTTGCTCTTCACGTTTTCACTCATACTTTCTCCGATGTTCAGCAATTTTCTGGGCCCTCGGTTGAACTTCTTTCAGCATTGCACTAGCATCTTCATCATAATCCAGTTTACAAGCAAGGGCAAGATCATGTGCTGCTTCTTCCCAATGGCCCAGAAGTCTATGTGCTTTCCCTTGCCACTTATAAGCCTAAGCTGAATCGGGATTTATTTTAATAGCTCTGTCACAGTCTCCAATGGCAGCATTTAGCTTCTGTAATTTGATGAAGACACTGGCTCTCTTGGCATACAGAATGGCCAAGCGAGAATTTAGTTTGATGGCATCTGTGGACAAGTCAATGGCTTTCTGTAGTTCACCATCAGTTAGGGCATCCATGGCAGTCACTTTTTTCATCATTTGCCTGATCCATCATTTCCTCGGTTATCTCTACATTTTCATCTCCCATTTCTTGAGGGGCATCAGTATCTGGTTCAATCGCACCTTCATTGTCAATTTCTAGATCACTTTCCTCACTTGATGGTTCATCTGTCTTTATGTTTTCCTCTGCATTCTTACTATCTGGTTTTTCTTCCTTGATACTGTCTTCAGATTTAGTTTTATGAGTGGCAGGTGGTATTTTACCCCCCATGCTCTCCACCCACTCCCGCAGGAAATGCATTTCCTTGGTGTGCAGAATGCTCGGATCCTGCTTACACATTTTCACAAAGGCCCAAAGCTCGCTTACTTTGCGGGGGTCCATGGTCCAGAGGCAGTGGCAGGCGGAAGGCATGGCTGAGGTTGCGACCCAATTCCAGGTGCAGGTACTAGTTCAGCATGACCATGTGGAAGGTGCGATCCTCTGTTGTTTCTTAAATTCTACATATGAGTAAAACCATATGATAACTCTTTTTCTGATTGACTTATTTGGCCCAGCATAATATCCTCCAGTTCCATCCATGGTGATGTAAATAGTAAAATTTTATACTTTTTGATGGCTGAGTTATAGTCCATTGTGTGTGTTATACAAACACATATGTATATGTATATGTATATATATATATATATATATATATATATATATATATATATAACATGTCTTGTTTATCTATTTATTTGTTGATGGACATCTGGACTCTTTTCATAGTTTGGTTATTGTGGATATTGCTGCTACAAACATCGGGGTAAAGGTGCCCCAATGGATCACAACATTTGTATCCTTTGGAAAAATACCTAGTAAGTAGTGCAATTGCTGGGTCATAGTGTAGCTCTACTTTTAACTTACTGAGGAACCTCCACAATGTTTTCCAGAGTGGCTGTATAGGCCTGCATTTCCACCAACAATGTAAGAGGGTTCCCCTTTCTCTGTATCCTCACAAACATCTGCTGTTTCTTGACTTATTAATTTAAGCCACTCATTGTGGTTTTGACTTTTATTTCCCTGATGCCAGTGATGTGGAGCATTTTTTAATGTGTCTGTTGGCCATTTGGATGTTTACTTTGGAGAAATGTCTGTTCATATCCTCTGACCATTTCTTGACTATATTATTTGTTTTTTGGGTGTTGAATCTGATAAGTTCTTTATAGATTTTTGAAAGTAGCCATTTATCTGATAAGACATTTGCAAATATCTTCTCCTGTTCTGTAGGTTGTCTTTTGGTTTTGTTGACTATTTCCTATTTCCTTTCCTGTGCAAAAATATTTTTATCTATGTTTTTGTTTCCCTTGCTTTGAGAAGTGTCTAGCAAGAAACTGCTATGGCAGAGGTCAAAGAAGTTGCTGCTTGTGTTCTCCTCTAGGATTTTCCTGTCTCACATTTAGGTCTTTCATCCATTTTGAGTCTATTTTTGTTACAGTGTAAAAGAAATTGTCCAGTGTCATTCTTCTGCATGTGGCTGTCCAATTTTTCCAACACCATTTGTTGAAGAGACTGTCTTTTTCTATTGGATATTCTTTCCTGATTTGTTGAGATTAGCTACCACGGAGTTGAGGGTCAAATTCTAGGTTCTCCATTCTGTTACACTAACCTATGTGTCTATTTTTGTGCCACCACCATACCGTCTTGATGATTACAGCTTTGTAATATAGCTTGAAGTCTGGAATTATGATGCCACCAGCTTTGGTTTTGTTTTTCAACATTCATCTGGGTTTTGGGTTCTTTTCTTGTTTCATACAACTTCTAGGATTGTTTATTCCAGCTCTCTGAAAAATGCTGATGGTACTGCAATGGATGTGTAGATTGCTCTGAGTGGCATAGACGGTTTCACAGTATTTGTTCTTCCAATCCATGATGTGGAATGTTTTTCCATTTTGTTGTGTCTTCCTCAATTTCTTTCATGAGCGTTCTATAGTTTTCTTAGTACAGATCCTTTACCTCTTTGGTTAGGTTTATTTGTAGGTATCTTGTGGTTTTGGGTGCAATTATAAATGGGATTGATTCCTTAATTTCTCTTTCTTCCATCTAATTGTGTACAAAAATGTAACTGACTTCTGTGCACTGTTTTTTACATCCTGTCACTTTGCTGAATTCCTGTGTGAGTTCTACTAGTTTTTGGGTAGAGTCATTTTGGTTTTCCACATAGGGTATCATGCCATCTGTGAAGAGTGAAAGTTTACTTCTTTATCAATTTAGATGTCTTTTATTTCTTTTTATTGTCTTACTGCTGAGCCTGGGACTGCTAGTACTATATTAAACAAGAGTGGTGACAGTGGACATCCCTGTCATGTTCCTAACCTCAAGGGAAAAGCTCTGTTTTTAACTGTTGAGAATGATATTCTCTGTGGGCTTTTCATAGATGGCTTTTATGATATTGAGATATGCTCCCTCTATCCCTATACTGTGAGAGTTTTACTCAAGAAAGGATGCTGTATTTTGTCAAGTGCCTTTTCTACATCTGTTGAGAGGATCATATGGTTATTCTCCTTTTTTTTTATTAATGTGGTGTATCATGCTGATTGATTTGCACACTTTGAACCACCTTTGCAGCCCAGGAATAAACATGGTGAATAATCTTTTTAATGTACTGTTGGGTCCTATTGGCTAGTATCTTGATGAGAATTTTTGCGTTCATATTCCTTAGGGATACTGGTCTGTAATTCTCCTTTTAGGTGGGGTTTTTGTTTGGTTTTGGGATCAAAGTATGCTGGCCTCAAAGAATGAGTTTGGAAGTTTTCTCCAGGTTCATTTATATTCACAAGCACAAATGGCTGTGAAGCCAGGCTACAAAAGTTGTCACCAGGTTGTTCTCTTCAGGTTACCTAAACAATTGTGTTAGAATCTTGTTATAGGGGTTCATCTCTGAGGTCCAGAAAACTTCTTGTACCTGAGCTCATTAACATTTATGTTGAGATCTAGGAAAAAACTCCAGATTAAGAATTTCTGTCAAACCATAAGAGATTCTTAATCTCAGGAAACAAACTGAGGGTTGCTGGGGAGTGGGGGGAGAGGCTGGGTGGCTGGGTTATGGACACTGGGGAGGCTATGTGCTATGGTGAGTGCTATGAATTGCGTAACACTGATGATTCACAGACCTGTACCCCTGAAGCAACTAACACTATATGTTAATAAAAAGAATTTTAAAAAATAATAAAGATGGGTGCCTGGGTGGCTCAGTGGGTTAAGCCGCTGCCTTCAGCTCAGGTCATTATCTCGGGGTCCTGGGATGAGTCCCGCATTGGGTTCTCAGCTCAGCAGGGAGCCTGCTTCCCTCTCCCTCTCTCTCTGCCTGCCTCTCTCCCTTCTTGTGATCTCTGTCTGTCAAATAAATAAATAAAATCTTTAAAAAAAATAAAGATGATATGAGGAAAAAAAGAATTTTTATCAGAATCAAAGTATAAGTTACTTGACACATTGTTAGACAAGATGAATTCCCATATCACAAATAATGTATTGCCTAGCTCTCATCCCAAATTTAAAGTTGGTCTTTTAATAAGTGTTTAAGTGTACTTTTGCAAATATCTACCATTTAGTCTGGTCAAAACTTTTTAGGAAAAACAATGAAATCTTGACATGCAATCTTCTCTCAAATAAGGATTTTCACAAGCTGATTAAATGTTGACAAATTTCTGTGAACTCATATTGGCAAATGATACATCAGCTAATGTGAAGAATTAAGAAGATTTACTGACTTCAGAAATGAATCCTGAAAAAGACATGCTTGATAAAATTTTAGAACTGAAATGCCCTGAGAATCCACTGGACCCAACTTCTTTTTATGTAGACAATGAAACTGTGGACATAAGCACACCACTGGGCAGACTCAAGTTACACGACCTTTGATGTAACACATCACCTCTACATACACTGACTCTAGGAAAGGAAACAAGTGGTATCTGAATCCAAAAACTGATGGGCATTTGTGTTTTAAAAGGGAGCCTGGACCAACAGCCATCACCATCACCTGGGAATTTGTGAGAAATGTACATTCATAGGCCACTCCTCAGAGCTACTAAATCAGATACTCTGTGGTTGGGGCCCACTGAATTGTGTTTTCATATGCACTCCAGATGATTCTGATGTACCCTGAAGTGTGAGAACCATTTTGACAGGAGATTGTTAGTTCAAGAAAGGATATTTGAATTTTTCCTATTCACATTTACAAAGCATTAAAAATAAAACAAATGACAGAAACTGAAAGGATATTTTGATTAAAGATTTATAATTATGTTGACAAGATTTTTTTATTAATTTCTTTTCAGCGTAACAGAATTCATTGTTTATGCACCACACCCAGTGCTCCATGCCATATGTGCCCTCCATAATACCCACAACCTGGCTCCTCCACCCCCCTTCCCCCACCCCTTCAAAACCCTCAGATTGTTTTTCAGAGTCTATAGTCTTTCATGGTTCATCTCTCCTTCCAATTTCCCTCAACTCCCTTCTCCTCTCCATCTCCCTATGTTGACAAGATTTTTTAAAATAAAAAGCTAACGAAGAATAATGCTTGAGATATGCTAATTTAATTCACATTCTTTGCTAAAATAAATAGGTGAAGAAAATTAAGAGATACAAACTTCCAGTTATAAAGTAAATAAGTCATGAGGATGAAAAGTAGAGCATGGGGAATACAGTCAACAATACTATAATAATGCTGTCTCGTGACAGATGGTGACTATACTCATCTTGCTGAGCACTGAGTAATATTTGGAATTAATGAAGCAGAATGTTGTACACCTGAAATTAATATAACAGTGCAGGTCAACAATATTTCAATAAAAGTAAATAAATGAAAATAACACTATAGGGGCACCTGAGTGGCTAAGTGGGTTAAAGCCTCTGCCTTCGGCTCAGGTCATGATCTCAGAGTCCTGGGATAGAGCCCTGCATCGGGCTCTCTGCTCAGCAGGGAGCCTGATTCCCTTCCTCTCTCTCTCTGCCTGCCTCTCTGCCTACTTGTGATCTCTGTCAAATAAATAAAATCTTAAAAAAAATAACACTATAAAGGAAACATTAAAATACAACACAGTTCTATAGTAAAACATCAATCTTCAAAAAAATGCTTATTTTCTGATTAAGATGCACTCCTCAACTGAATGCTATGCTTTATTACACTGCTGCTGTATTGCTTTGGTATTTTTTGCTCTACCAAGTAGTCTATGCTATGCCATGTTCTATCTTTACCAGCCAGGCAAGGGCACAATTACCAACCACATGTCATTTTCTGTTTTTATCAATTGCAAGTACACATACTTTAAAACTCCAGATGTCTAAAATACTGAGTAACCTTATACTTCATCATATTCATTATATTAAAGGACGGAATATTTAAAAAAATCTCTTAGAGTGCAAAAATTTTTTTTTAATTTTATTTTTATAAACATATAATATATTTTTATCCCCAGGGGTACAGGTCTGTGAATCAACAGGTTTACACACTTCACAGCACTCACCATAGCACATACCCTCCCCAATGTCCATAATCCCACCCCCCCCAAACCCCCTCCCCCCATCAACCCTCAGTTTGTTTTGTGAGATTAAGAGTCACTTATGGTTTGTCTCCCACCCAATCCCATCTTGTTTCATTTACTCTTCTCCTACCCCCTTAACCCCCCATGTTGCATCTCCTCTCCGTCATATCAGGGAGATCATATGATAGTTGTCTTTCTCCGATTGACTTATTTCGCTAAGCATGATACCCTCTAGTTCCATCCACGTCGTCGCAAATGGCAAGATTTCATTTCTTTTGATGGCTGCATAGTATTCCATTGTGTATATATACCACATCTTCTTTATCCATTCGTCTGTTGATGGACATCTAGGTTCTTTCCATAGTTTGGCTATTGTAGACATTACTGCTATAAACATTTGGGTGCACGTGCCCCTTCGGATCACTACGTTTGTATCTTTAGGGTAAATACCCAGCAGTGCAATTGCTGGGTCATAGGGTAGTTCTATTTTCAACATTTTGAGGACCTCCATGCTGTTTTCCAGAGTGGTTGCACCAGCTTGCATTCCCACCAACAGTGTAGGAGGGTTCCCCTTTCTCCGCATCCTCGCCAGCATCTGTCATTTCCTGACTTGTTAATTTTAGCCATTCTGACTGGTGTGAGGTGATATCTCATTGTGGTTTTGATTTGTATTTCCCTGATGCCGAGTGATGTGGAGCACTTTTTCATGTGTCTGTTGGCCATCTGGATGTCGTCTTTGCAGAAATGTCTGTTCATGTCCTCTGCCCATTTCTTGACTGGATTATTTGTTCTTTGGGTGTTGAGTTTGCTAAGTTCTTTATAGATTTTGGACACTAGCCCTTTATCTGCTATGTCATTTGCAAATATCTTCTCCCATTCTGTCAGTTGTCTTTTGGTTTTGTTAACTGTTTCCTTTGCTGTGCAAAAGCTTTTGATCTTGATAAAATCCCAATAGTTCATTTTTGCCCTTGCTTCCCTTGCCTTTGGCGAAGTTCCTAGGAAGATGTTGCTGTGGCTGAGGTCGAAGAGGTTCCTGCCTGTGTTCTCCTCAAGGATTTTGATGGATTCCTTTCTCACAATGAGATCCTTCATCCATTTTGAGTCTATTTTCGTGTGTGGTGTAAGGAAATGATCCAATTTCATTTTTCTGCATGTGGCTGTCCAATTTTCCCAACACCATTTATTGAAGAGGCTGTCTTTTTTCCACTGGACATTCTTTCCTGCTTTGTCGAAGATGAGTTGGCCATAGAGTTGAGGGTCTATTTCTGGGCTCTCTATTCTGTTCCATTGATCTATGTGTCTGTTTTTGTGCCAGTACCATGCTGTCTTGATGATGACAGCTTTGTAATAGAGCTTGAAGTCCGGAATTGTGATGCCACCAACTTTGGCTTTCTTTTTCAATGTTGCTTTGGCTATTCGAGGTCTTTTCTGGTTCCATATAAATTTTAGGATTATTTGTTCCATTTCTTTGAAAAAAATGGATGGTACTTTGATAGGAATTGCATTAAATGTGTAGATTGCTTTAGGTAGCATAGACATTTTCACCATATTTATTCTTCCAACCCAGGAGCATGGAACATTTTTCCATTTCTTTGTGTCTTCCTCAATTTCTTTCTTGAGTACTTTATAGTTTTCTGTGTATAGATTCTTAGTCTCTTTGGTTAGGTTTATTCCTAGGTATCTTATAGTTTTGGGTGCAATTGTAAATGGGATGGACTCCTTAATTTCTCTTTCTTCTGTCTTGTTGTTGGTGTAGAGAAATGCAACTGATTTCTGTGCATTGATTTTATATCCTGACACTTTACTGAATTCCTGTACAAGTTCTAGCAGTTTTGGAGTGGAGTCTTTTGGGTTTTCCACATATAGTATCATATCATCTGCAAAGAGTGATAGTTTGACTTCTTCTTTGCCGATTTGGATGCCTTTAATTTCCTTTTGTTGTCTGATTGCTGAGGCTAGGACTTCTAGTACTATGTTGAATAGCAGTGGTGATAACGGACATCCCTGTCGTGTTCCTGACCTTAGTGGAAAAGCTTTCAGTTTTTCTCCATTGAGAATGATATTTGCGGTGGGTTTTTCATAGATGGCTTTGATAATATTGAGGTATGTGCCCTCAATCCCTACACTTTGAAGAGTTTTGATCAGGAAGGGATGCTGTACTTTGTCAAATGCTTTTTCAGCATCTATGGAGAGTATCATATGGTTCTTGTTCTTTCTTTTATTAATGTGTTGTATCACATTGATTGATTTGCGGATGTTGAACCAACCTTGCAGCCCTGGAATAAATCCCACTTGGTCGTGGTGAATAATCCTTTTAATGTACTGTTGAATCCTATTGGCTAGTATTTTGGCGAGCATTTTTGCATCTGTGTTCATCAAGGATATTGGTCTGTAGTTCTCTTTTTTGATGGGATCCTTGTCTGGTTTTGGGATCAAGGTGATGCTGGCCTCATAAAATGAGTGTGGAAGTTTTCCTTCCATTTCTATTTTTTGGAACAGTTTCAGGAGAATAGGAATTAGTTCTTCTTTAAATGTTTGGTAGAATTCCCCCGGGAAGCCATCTGGCCCCAGGCTTTTGTTTGTTTGGAGATTTTTGATGACTGTTTCAATCTCCTTACTGGTTATGGGTCTGTAGAGGCTTTCTATTTCTTCCTGGTTCAGTTGTGGTAGTTTATATGTCTCTAGGAATGCATCCATTTCTTCCAGATTGTCAAATTTGTTTGCGTAGAGTTGCTCATAGCATGTTCTTATAATTGTCTGTATTTCTTTGGTGTTAGTTGTGATCTCTCCTCTTTCATTCATGATTTTATTTATTTGGGTCCTTTCTCTTTTCTTTTTGATAAGTCTGGCCAGGGGTTTGTCGATCTTATTAATTCTTTCAAAGAACCAGCTCCTCGTTTTGTTGATTTGTTCTATTGTTTTTTTGGTTTCTATTTCATTGATTTCTGCTCTGATCTTTATGATTTCTCTTCTCCTGCTGGGTTTAGGCTTTCTTTCTTGTTCTTTCTCCAGCTCCTTTAGGTATAGGGTTAGGTTGTGTACCCGAGACCTTTCTTGTTTCTTGAGAAAGGCTTGTACCGCTATATATTTTCCTCTCAGGACTGCCTTTGTTGTGTCTCACAGATTCTGAACCGTTGTGTTTTCATTATCATTTGTTTCCATGAATTTTTTCAATTCTTCTTTAATTTCCTGGTTGACCCATTCATTCTTTAGAAGGATGCTGTTTAGTCTCCATGTATTTGGGTTCTTTCCAAATTTCCTCTTGTGATTGAGTTCTAGCTTCAGAGCATTGTGGTCTGAAAATATGCAGGGATGATCCCAATCTTTTGATACCAGTTGAGACCTGATTTAGGACCAAGGATGTGATCTATTCTGGAGAATGTTCCATGTGCACTAGAGAAGAATGTGTATTCTGGTGCTTTGGGATGAAATGTTCTGAATATATCTGTGATGTCCATCTGGTCCAGTGTGTCATTTAAGGCCTTTATTCATTGTTGATCTTTTGCTTGGATGATCTGTCCATTTCAGTGAGGGGAGTGTTAAAATCCCCTACTATTATTGTATTCTTGTCGATGTGTTTCTTTGATTTTGTTATTAATTGGTTTATATAGTTGGCTGCTCCCACGTTAGGGGCATAGATATTTAAAATTGTTAGATCTTCTTGTTGGACAGTTCCTTTGAGTATGATATAGTGTCCTTCCTCATCTCTTATTATAGTCTTTGGCTTAAAATCTAATTGATCCGATATAAGGATTGCCACTCCTGCTTTCTTCTGATGTCCATTAGCATGGTAAATTCTTTTCCACCCCCTCACTTTAAACCTGGAGGTGTCTTCGGGTGTAAGATGAGTTTCTTGTAGGCAACATATAGATGGGTTTTGTTTTTTTATCCATTCTGATACCCTGTGTCTTTTGATTGGGGCATTTAGCCCATTAACATTCAGGGTAACTATTGAGAGATATGAATTTAGTGCTATTGTATTGCCTGTAAGGTGACTGTTACTGTATATTGTCTCTGTTCCTTTCTGATCTACTACTTTTAGGGTCTCTCTTTGCTTAGAGGACCCCTTTCAATATTTCCTGTAGAGCTGGTTTGGTATTTGCAAATTCTTTCAGTTTTTGTTTGTCCTAGAAGCTTTTAATCTCTCCTTCTATTTTCAATGATAGCCTAGCTGGATATAGTATTCTTGGCTGCATGTTTTTCTCCTTTAGTGCTCTGAATATATCATGCCAGCTCTTTTTGGCTTGCGACGTCTCTGTGGATAAGTCTGCTGTCAATCTAATAATTTTACCATTGTATTTTACAGACTTCTTTTCCCGGGCTGCTTTCAGGATCTTCTCCTTGTCACTAAGACTTGTAAATTTTACTATTAGGTGACGGGGTGTGGACCTGTTCTTGTTGATTTTGAGGGGGGTTCTCTACACCTCCTGGATTTTGATGCTTGTTCCCTTTGCCGTATTGGGGAAATTCTCTCCAATAATTCTCTCCAATATACCTTCTGCTCCCCTCTCTGTTTCCTCTTCTCCTGGAATCCCAATTATTCTAATGTTGTTTCGTCTTATGGTGTCACTTATCTCTCAAATTATCCCCTCGTGGTCCAGTAGCTGTTTGTCCCTCTTTTGCTCAGCTTCTTTATTCTCTGTCATTTGGTCTTCTATATCGCTAATTCTTTCTTCTGCCTCATTTATCCTAGCAGTGAGAGCCTCCATTTTTGATTGCACCTCATTAATAACTTTTTTGATTTCAACTTGGTTAGATTCTAGTTCTTTTATTTCTCCAGAAAGGGCTTTTATATCTCCCGAGAGGGTTTCTCTAATATCTTCCATGCCTTTTTTGAGCCCGGCTAGAACCTTGAGAATCGTCATTATGAACTCTAGATCTGGCATATTACCAATGTCTGTATTGATTAGGTCCCTAGCCCTTGGTACTGCCTCTTGTTCTTTTTTTTTGTGGTGAATTTTCCGCCTTGTCATTTTGTCCAGATAAGAGTATATGAAGGAGCAAATAAAATACTAAAAGGGTGGCAACAACCCCAGGAAAATATGCTTTAGCCAAATCAGAAGAGATCCCAAATCGTGAGGGGGGAGAAAGGGGATAAAAAGGTTCAGAAAGAAAAAAAAAAAAAAGAGAAACAATTAAAAAAAGAAAACCAATAAAGAACAAAATATAAAAAGGAAAAAAATATATATATATTAGATAAACTAGTTAAAAAACGTTAACAAAGAAAAGGGTAAACGTTAAAAAAATTTAGCAGAAGAAGAGAAAAAAAATATTGAAAAAAAAATTAAATTAACTGCAAGACTAAAGAATCATGGGGAGAAAGCCATGAGTTCCGTGCTTTGCTTTCTCCTTCTCTGGAATTCTGATGCTCTCCTTGGTATTGAAACTGTACTCCTTGGTAGGTGAACTTGGTCCTGGCTGGGTTTCTTGTTGCTCTTCTGGGGGAGGGGCCTGTTGTAGTGATTCTCAAGTGTCTTTGCCCCAGGCGGAGTTGCAGCGCCCTTACCCGGGGCCGGTCTGAGTAATCCGCTTGTGTTTCCTTTCGGGAGCTTTTGTTCCCTGAGCACTTTCCGTAGAGTTCCAGAGGACGGGAATGAAAATGGCGGCCTCCCGGTCTCCGGCCCAGAGGAGCCGAGAGCCCGGGGCCCCACTCCTCAGTGCGCCCTCAGAGAACAGCGCCCAGTTACTCCCGTCACCCTGGCCTCTGGCCGCGCTCCGAGCTGACTGAGCCTGCGACCGGTTCAAGGTAACCCCGAGCTTAGAGCTTACTCCTCGGCTCTGTCTCTCTAGCCGGCTTCCCCGTTCTAATACCTGTAAGCTCTGCAACACTCAGACACCCCCGATCCTTCTGTGACCCTGCGGGACCTGAGGCCACGCTGACCCTGCGTGGGCTTCACCCCGGTTAAGCCTCTGGAGCGATGTCCCTCAGCAGAACAGACTTTTAAAAGTCCTGATTTTGTGCTCCGTTGCTCTGCCGCTTGCCGGGAGCCGGCCCCTCCCCCACGGTCTATCTTCCCGTCGCTTTGGATTTACTTCTCTGCCAGTCCTACCTTTCAGATAGTGGTTGATTTTCTGTTTCTAGAATTGCTGTTCTTCTTCTCTTCGATCTCCCATTGGATTTGTGGGTGTTTGTAATCTTTAGATGAGCTATCTAGCTGATCTCCCGCTACCTGTAGTAGTCTCAGCCTGCTACTTCTCCGCCATCTTGACTCCTCCCCTAGAGTGCAAAAATTTTTAAGGTTCATCCATATTGTGCATATGGATCTAGCCAGTTTATTTTTGCTGTTGCATAATATTCCATGGTGTGAACACACTGTCATTTACTTATCAAATTATACTGATAGGCATTTGGATTATTCCTAGATTTTTGATCTTACAGTGTTGCTGTGAACATTTTTCTCCAAGTCTCCTGGAAGATATATATGTATCTATCTCCCAAGCAGGGCTCAATCTCATGACCCTGAGATCATGATTTGAGCTGAAAGCAAGAGTCAGATGCTCAACCGTTTGAGCGACCCAGGCATTCTGCACTCCTTTTTATTTATTCATATGTGTTTCTTCTGTGAAATGGCTTCCAAATATTTTACCCATTTTAAAATAACATTTTGAGTGGAATTCTATGGTCTTTTTACCCCCAAAACATGGTTTTTACTCATTTTCTCACTAGCACTAACCAATCACACTTAAAAATTTCCATTGGATTAAAGCAAACTTTTATTTCTTAAAGAACCAAATACTGTAAATTCCCACTTAGAATTTTTTATGATTTTCTTTTGTTAAAATTTTTGTTCTACAATGGAATGTTGTTTCACCCACTGTACAAGCTTTTGCTATATATTCATATACACCTGTTACTAATAATACAATAGTAGAAAATGAGCTTAATTTTGTGTGAATTTAGTGTTCCTGGGCTTTGATTCCTTCATATGTAAAATGGCAGTCAGTAAAGAAATAACATCTTGTAACAGCCTTAGCACATTAAAGGCTCAGTAAAGGATGGTTATTTTAACATGGATTAAACTAAATTTCCAATAGAGCAATACCCATATCAATATATTTACCACATAACATTAAGAAGCTATTCACTGTCAACTCCCCATCTACCAAGAGACAATGAAAGCTAGCCTGTTAGGGTGCCCAGGACCAGTGAAGTTATGAAACGAAAATCAACTATGTCCTATCTAGTTGAACTCTCATTTGACAGATTAAAAAACAGAGGTCCAAGAAATTTCTGAATCTTGCCCAAAGATGGACAACTAATTTGGAGCTGAGTCAAGTCTAGGAGCAGGGTTCTTCTAACCAACACAAGTATCTCCATCTATGTGACCCATCTCAGTTTACAGAGCACCTTCTCAGCCCCATGACCATGTTTATTGTATTATGTAACAGCTTGCAGAGATGGCCTTTGTTGTCCTTCTTGTCTTTGGGAGAGAGTCTGGGGAGATATTTTTTTCTCAAACTCCAGTGTTTTGGCAGCTGATTCTACAATGAACATTAAACAAAAATTTAAAAAGTATCCATACACATACATATATATATGTGTACATGTGTGCTTACAAAAATACATATACATGGAAGAAGCCTTAACATGTCTCCTGAGGTCACCTATTGCTGGCCACATCTCAGCAGTCATGAAGAACAAATGGGGGATGGATTTCAGTTTGAGAACTGCAAATTGCTTTTGATGCTTTGATAATAAAAGGCTCAGAAGTATTCATGCTCTCAAAAAGTCATAATACCATTCATTAGATACCTTTTAATGAGTTTCATTTTGAGAAATATGATGAGGTTGGCCATCTAGCCTTCATGTAATTTTTGCAGTAAGGCATCTGAAGAATGAAAAATTAAGCCAACTCATTTCTTCTTCCAAAATTTTCCTTCTTAATATTTTTGTTTTAAGGTTATTCTGTTAAAATATGGGTTTTCAAACATTATAAAAGATAAGAGAGAACTTATGAGGGATAAAAAGCAGACAATAAATCCAAAACAATTCATAGATAGAAAAAAAAAAAAAACAGAGCTTGAGGGTGAGGAGGAATGTACTAGGTTTCCCCCCCTACAGAGCTGTTATGTATAAGATAACCATCCTCAAAAGCAAGAATGGAAAACAAAAGCAAAAACACAGCTGCAAAATGAAGACTCAGTCTGGGCTTTTTAGCTCTTCATGTCTTTAAAAATGGGCATCAAGTACGCTTTTCCAAAAAAGGCAAAGGAAGAGAAATCCAATTTGGACTTGTAGTCAGCTATATGAACAACAGTTCATGGAATATGGGAATACACTCAGTTTTTACCATTCCCATCATAATGCTTGTACCCACTGGATGGAGGGAGATAACTAAACTTGATCATTTGAGATCTGCTTGATCCTGTAGACTCCTATATCTCTACCTAGTGTAGTTACTAAAATGCCAAATGAAACATTTTAGTGCTTAAATGCATAATGGTTGTTTGCAAAGTCATCAAAAAACAAAAACAAAAATTAAAAAAAAATTCTTTCTTAGTATGTTTAGCATCTCCTCTGCTGGTCTTCATAGATCTCCTCTAGAAAGCCTTGGTTTCCCCAAGTTCCCATTTTCCTCAAATTTATCAAATGAACATGCTTTTCGATATTCAGGATCTAGTTGAGATAGGGAAGGTCAAACAGGCTTGGTCCAGTATGCTGGCCACGGCAAATGCAGAGCCAGGCATATTCCAGTGGCTGGGGAATCCTTGTTTAGATTTGGGCCAGGCACTGCCCAGAGCAAGAGGCTTGTGGGTCCTGCACCCTGAGTGTCCTCAATACTCATTTTTTATACTAACCCTTTGTTTTATTTGTTAAATGTGTCTTATTATGGTATGAAGTTTATTTTTACATGTCTTTTATGATATTTCTGCATATTATATTCTTAATATAATTAAATTGATCAAAATTTTCTTAGAATTGCATTTTTTAGTGTGTTGCTTAAATTATTACTTCCTACCTCAAAGTCAGAAAAAAATCTTCAATGGTATATTCTAACAAAAGTTTAAGTTTTATTTTCTATTTTTAGTTTCATGCTCCATCTGGATTAGATTTTGTACATGATGTGAGGTTCAGATCTAATATCCTCTTTTTCTAAGTAGAAATCCCTTTTCCCAAGCTTATTTTATTGATTACTTCCCCCATTTTCCACAGATTAGTCAACCCAACATTGTCAAATGTCAAACTTACTGTACCTGCCTAAGTCCTGATATGGAGTAGGACAAGTTCCTTCTCCTCTTGTCTCATTTTCTTGTTCTTTTTGTACCTCCCACTCTTCTTCCTCCATCAGAAATGTCTATTGCTAAATCTTTTAATCTTCCCTGTAGTAATTAGAAATGTCTTCCCAAGGTCCAAGAAAAAGAAAAGCTCACAAGCTTTTACTGGAAGTACTGTGATGTTTTAGATCAAATTAGAAAAAACTGGTATCTTCAGAAGTCTTCCATTCATGAACAAGATATATCTTACTTACTATTTTATAAATTTATTTCTGGAAAATTTCATAATTTTATGCACATAAATCTTAAGCACAATTGTTAAATTTAATTTTGGGTATGCTGTGACTTTCTGTGGCCATTATAAATGGTGCTTTTAAAACTTTTACTTTTGAGTTGCTGATTTATAGAGATGTAATATTCAAATTGCTAAAATATATTACTCTTCCGTATATTATTTTTGTTTTTTGCTTTTTAAGTTTTTAATTCCAGTTAGTTAATATACAATCATATTAGTTCAGGTGTACAATATACTGATCCAACAGTTCCATACATCATCCAATGCTCATCACAAGTGCACTCCTTAATCCCCATCACCTATTTCATCCATACAGTTTCCTGTATATTTTAGGTAAAGTCTTTCATCAGGTATGTCTTTTGTAAGTGTTTTCTCCAAGTCTGTGGCTTGTATTCTCATTCCCTTGACATTGTCTATTGAAGAGCAGAATTTGTAACGTTAATGAAGTCCAGTTTATCAGTTCTTTTATGGATCATGCATTTGGAGGTATTATATAAAAAGTCATCACCAATAGTAAAAAAAAAAAGAAAAGTCCCCAAAAATCCAATTTAAAAAATGAGACACTGGACTCAGACAATTTTCTAAATTTATGAATAGATATTCAGCTACAATCATCATAATCATTTGCAATTCTAATAACAGAAATGAAAACTAAAATACCAAGATATAACTTCCTATCAGGATGAAAAAAATTAAGAGTTTGAGAGCATAGTCTTTTGGCAAATCTGTGGGGAAACAAATATTTTTAAGGCCAGTGAAAATATAAAAATGTTTCAAGTACTATGTAAAAAAATTGTCAAAATGTAACAAAACATAAATGTTCACTTATTTTTTTTACCTTAGTTTTAGAAATCTACTTTTAAGTTATACCTCCAAAAATGTTAAAATATATATGCAAAAGATTTGCCTTGTTAGTATGGTTTGTAATTGCAAGATATTAGATAGAAACAACCGAAATGCCCACATAAAATTTACAGTACTTTTACAGAATTGGGTATTATGAACCTATAAAAAGAATGACAAAACTCTATCAACTAATACCCACTAACTTTCAGAATATATTGTTAAGTGGGGAAAACAAAATTCAGACTATAAAATGAATGCTACCTATTGTGTAAAAAGGAGGAAAAATAAGAACATAATACATTTTTGTGAAGCAGAACTCAAAAAAGATAAGCCAGAAACTTGTGAAACTGTTTAAATTATTTCTTCTTTTAAAAGGATTATTTGTAGCATTGTCCCGTTTACAAGGATATTAATCATAATATTTTCTAAGTACCTTTTTTCAAAGTAAAAAATCTTATTTCTATGCTTAATTTGTTAATCATTTCTATAATGAACGGGGATTGAATTTTATCAATTATTTTTTCTGTATGTATTAGAATTATTTTTTTTCAGCATGTTCTCATTCTCATAAACTGTTTGATTCAATTTGCTATAATTTTGCTTTCCATTTTTGGAACCATCCTCCTTAACAAATTTTGCTAAGATCTTACTGACTAATATTCTGAAAATGGAGTCATTGTTACCTCCATTTCTTTCTACTAATTCTTTCCACAGTCTTCACACCCATGTACTGAGTAATAACCTGTTCAATACTCTACAGAGATCATTTTCAAATACTAGGAGTTATCAAGACAGTATGGTATCACCACCAAAACAGACACATAGCTCAGTGGAACAGAATAGAGAGCCCAGATATGGACCCTCAACTCTACAGTCAAATAATATGTGACAAAACAGGAAAAAAAATCCAATGGAAAACACAGTCTCTTCAATAAATGGTGCTGGGAAACTGGACAGCTATATGCAGAAGAATGAAACTTGACCATTTACTTACACCATACACAAAGATAAACTCAAAATGGATGAAAGACCTCAATGTGAGATAGGAATTCATCAAAATCCTAGAGGAGAACATAGGCAGTAACCTCTTCGACTCTGGCCACAGCAACTTCTTTCAAGACACGTCTCCAAAAGCAAAAGAAACAAAAGCAAAAATGAACTTTTGGGACTTCATCAAGACAAAAAGCTTCTGCACAGCAAAGGAAACAGTCAAGAAAACAAAGAGGCAACCTACTCCAACGGAGTAGGAGAAGATATTTGCAAATGACAGTACAGACAAAGGGCTGATATCCAAGATAAAAAACTTCTCAAACTCAACAGCCAAAAAACAAATAAGTCATAAAGTGGGCAGAAGAACAGATACTTCTCCAAAGAAGACATACAGATGGCTAACAGACACAGGAAAAAATGTTCATCATCATTAGCCATCAGGGAAATACAAATCAAAACCCAATGAAGATACCACCTTACACCAGCTAGAATGGCCAAAATGAACAAGAGAGGAAATAACAAGTGTTGGAGAGGTTGTGGGGAAAGGGGAACTCTCTTACATTGTTGGTGGGAATGCAAGTTGATACAGCCACTTTGGGAAACAGTGTGGAGGTTCCACAAAAAAATTAAAAACAGAGCTACCCTATGATCCAGTAATTGCACAACTGGATACTTACCCCAAAGATACAGATGTAGTGAAAAGAAGGGCCATATGTACCACAATGTTCATAGCAGAAATGTCCGTAATAGCCAAACTGTGGAAAGACCCAAGATGCCCTTCAACAGATGAATGGATAAAGAAGATGTGGTCCATATATATGATAGAATATTACTCAGCCATCAGAAAGGATGAACCCAACTTTTGCATCAACAAGGATGGAAGTGGAGGAGATACTCTGAGTGAAATAAGTCAACCAGAGAAAGTCAATTATCATATGGTTTCACTTACTTGTGGAACATAAGGAATAGCATGGTGGACATTAGGAGAAGGAAGGGAAAAATGAAGAGGGGGGGAACTGGAGGGGGAGATGAACCATGAGAGACTATGCACTCCAGGAATCAAACTGAGGATTTTTAGAGGGGAAGGAGTGGGGGGATGGGTGAGCCCCGCTATGGGTACTAAGGAGGGCATGTATTGCATGGAGCATTGGGTGTTATATGCAAACAACGAATCATGGAAAACTACATCAAAAATTAATCACATACCGTATGGTGACTAACATAACAAAAAAACAAAAACAAAAACAAAAACTCTCCTTCCTTATACCAAAAATGGAAATATTTAAAACATATCCTCATAGGTTTATTGTAAAGCTTACAAAGAGATAATATTAAATCCTTTTGTAAACTATATAGTACTATGTGTTACTATATATTAGTAACATTTTTGTTATATATTACTACACAATTCTACTTATTTAAATACAGAACTGACAATGCTGGATGCAATATATCTTCTCCCTTAAAATGTAAGTAGTAGTTTCAGTGTATAGAATATTTAGTCCTATTTTGCTTTTTAAAAATTATCACTGGAAGTTTTGCTCTTTGTTGCTCTTTTTCTTTTTCTTAACCCGCTAAACCACCAGAGCTTACAGAGTTATGATGATAAATATTTACAATCAAACAAAATAAAAATTCAAAATATAGTCAGTGTTTAAACATTTATATGATCATAGAAATAATATGTTTGAAATTATATTTGCTATGGTACCCAGTGGTCACTGTGGATCTCAGGTTGGTAGACAGCTAGAGACCAAACAAAGGCCAGAAACATTAACAAAGCTCACAAAGCCATTAAATATTGATTTTTTTCACAAGGAATTTTTAATGGACCACAACAAATGTCAATAGAGGCTCTCGTCAAAACATTTACATCAATAACTACTGCTGATTCAGGGACTCAATTTTTTAAATGCATAATTTAAGTCAGAATTATTGAAGCACAGATTCTCATTTATGAACTGGTGACACATTCTAAGCTATGTTATTGTGAATCCCATTTATTACATGTGTGTGTTTAAATGTAAGATCATCCATTTACTATATGTATGTATGTGTATTTTCGTCTGAGATTCATTCCTGGATAGAATTTCAGAACACTTCTTCTCGTATCTCGTCCAAGTAACCATCTTTAAATGAAAACCTTCTGCCATCTGAACTGCCTAATTATTAAGGGGAAGATATTCATTATTCTGAAGGCACTTCATATACTGATGTATTAGGTGTTACAGTATTATGAGTAATGGTGTCTAAAGGTGAACATAGAGACCTGGGTTTGGGATTTCAACAGCATAAAGAGAAACAACACACAAATACATCTGAGGTAGCACAACTTTCACTCATTTATCTCCTTCGACAACTTATATGGCAAATGAGAAAAAGAACTGAAAGGGTTAAAAAAAGAAATACTTCCCAGGTCCAGGGATTAGTCTGTGCTCAGCCCTGACCTATGTGTCTAGTTACTTGTTTATGGGTAACTTCATAATGAACTGGAGTTGCCTATGACTAATGTGTGGACGTTCTGCTACCGATTCAACACATTGCTGGAACACATGTGCAATAAAGACACCCATAATACATCTTAAAAAAGAAAAGTTAAGTACCTGACTTGTCATCTCTATTTATACCGTTTATAATTTATATTTGATTTATATGATTCAGTTTTTTAAAAATTTTTTTGAAGATTTTTAAATTTTTTTGACAGAGACAGAGAGAGTACAAGCAGGGGCAGAGGGAGAAGGAGAAGCAGGCTTCCCACTGAGCAGGGAGCCCGATGTGGGGCTCGATCCTAGGACCCTAGGATCATGACCCAAGCCAAAGGCAGATGCTTAACAATTGAGCCACCTGGGCCCCCCATAGGATTCATTTTTAAATGCTTTCTATTTTCCTATTATTATTTACATTGGAGTTCTGGATATGTGCATTCCCAATAAACTGCCATCAAAATATTTATATTATTGCCTTAATGTCTAGTATACTACATATAATACATACATATGGAAGCGGGGGACATGACTTAAAATGCATCAGATATTCCTCTCCACTCTTCTGTGACCCACTTGAAAATACTTTGCAGAAAAACACAAAAAGAAAATTAACTTATAATAGCAAGGAGACTGGGAGAAAGTAATCACTGAAGTAATTTTAATATATTTGTAAAAGAAGAAAAGTGAATTAAAGTTGGTTTACAGGCAAGCCTGAGAGATGGAAGAAAGAGTCCATGGCAGCAACTCTTTCAAGCAAAATCCTAATTATAAGCATGGTCCTAGAAGTGAGAAGAAGAATAAAAAGCAGTCATTAGTGGATAGTCTTTCTGAATGATAGTTATATCAGTTTCCACACTTTTCCCCCTGTATTCCATGCCCCTATTACTAGATTTTCTGGTAGACTGAGTTTCATTCTCAGAAGTAAAACCTGAGGATTCTTCTTTAATGGCTTCCAATGTGGGTACTGGTGACCTCTGAGAGCCAGCACCTTAGGCGTGCTCAGTCTCACGACATGCTCCATAAATATGCACCCCAAGGTGACCTTCCACAGAAGACGACTGCCAGAGACATTACACTACCCACACAACAGTAGGGAAGGGACTCCTTATTCATTTTCCAGAATAATAATGCTATGTTTCATTGATAATATGAGTAATCAATAGAAATGAAAATAATAATAAATAATTGATTTAAAAGACCAGAATAAAAAGAACAAATAAATTCAAGGGAAAAACAGATTATTCAAGAGACAGAGGAATCTAGGATGTACTTTAGTCATAAGAACAGAATATAATATAAAGGGAACACTGAGAATAAGAAGAAGCTATCAGCAACTAAATAATGATTGGCAAAATAAAACAAATTTAATTCAATAAGCAGAATACATAGAAAACCCTCAATATCCATAATGTAAGAATATTAGAATGTCATTTTCACAGGGATGGGATTTTTATCTGTTTTGTTTACTGCCACCACACCCTCAGTTTCTAAAGTAAGGCCTAAAAATTTTATACACACACACACACACACACACACACACACACACACACACACACACACATATATGCATGCACTGAATAAATGAACAAATGCATAAGTTGTGCAAAAACACACTATGTAGGAGAAGATAAAATAAATGCAGAATTCATTCCTGGAAACAAACAAATACACATTCAAAAAAAGAACAGGAAAGTCAGAGGTGAGTAAAGGATTAATGAAGTATGGAGTCAAATTTCCAAAAAGTGAAAAACACAAATCTGCATATTAAGAGAATAAGAGTTATGAAAAAAAAAACCTCACATACAAAGACATTCTCCAGGTATTTACAATTATCAGAGATAAATAAACTAATTTATACCCTTTAGAAAGAAAAATAAAATTAGCTATAATACATGTGAATTATGCCACAGGCTAGACCTCCTGCTTCAATCTATACATGTTCCTACCTTTACAAAGGGGAAGAATGAGTTTCCCAACTTTTGACAGTATGAAATTATTATCAATACAATATTATTAACTAAACTACAAACTTTTTAAACTACAAACTTATTTTATAGAATGTCTCTTAATGTTTGTTTGTCTGATGTTTTCTCATGACTATATATTATGTATCTTTCACTACAGAAGTGATGGTCTAGAAACAAACTCATACACGTACAGTCATTTGATGTATTACAAAAGCAACACTGTAGTGCTGTGGGGGAAAGGAGAATCTTTTCAATATATTTTGTTGGGTAAACTCAATAAATATATGGAAGAAAATGAGCCTTAGCCCTTCCTTATAAAGATAAAATAACAACACATTTGGAAGGAAATACAGAATGAATAGGTACTATTTTCAAAACATAAAAAGAAATAAGCAGGAAAGATAATTTGAATTATATTAAAAAATCCTGTTTTTAATTAATTTAGTGGTACCAAAAGACACTCTTAAGAAGGTGAAAGATCAGCTACAGGGCAGAAAAAGATGTCTGAATATTCATATCCAAAATATGTAAAAATTGCTGCAAACAACTCAATGGGCAAAAGTTTGGAACAGTTACTTTTCCAAAGAGTGTAATCAAATGATAATAAACATGAATGAAAAGTGTTTGGCCAATGAAAATTTAAACAACAATATGATACAAAAGCATACCTACCATGAAAACGACATACAATACCAAGTTTGGGGGAAGAAAAATGGCCTATGGACAGGAACTGTCTCTTGTACATCTTGCTATCCTTCCATTTAGCACAATTATTCTACACAGAGCAGCCACAGCAGGCATTTGGAAGCTGAACTTTAGAAAACAGCAACTCCTGCCACGTCTGGAAGGGTAAATTAGAACATATATTCACAGCAGTTGATGTCACACACTGGAGATATTCTTATTTGATGAAGTACAGTAAGAGTCAGGCCTATTAACCCTAAATCTCAATAGTGGTTAGAGCTGTTAATGCATCTATGATAAAGGACATCAGAGATGATGTATCAGGTTAAATTACATACTGAAGAGATCCTGCTGAACCAGTTTAAGAATCCTGACTTCAGTAGTGGCCTAAGCATATGCTAACAGATGGAAAATAAGGGAGTCAAATACATCAAAAGAAACAGTGTGTGTCCAGTCAGAATGGCAAAAATTGAAGGCAAGAAATAACACATGTTGGAGAGGTACACTGTTGATGGGAATGCAACCTGGTACAGCCACTTTGGAAAACAGTGTGGAGGTTCCACAAAAAATAAAAAACAGAGCTACCCTATGACCCAGCAATTGCACTACTGGGTACTTACCCCAAAGATACAGATGTAGTGAAAAGAAGGGCCATATGTGTACTACAATGTTCAGAGCAGCAATGTCCATAATAGCCAAACTGTGGAAAGAGCTGAGATGCCCTTCAATAGATGAATGGATAAAGAAGATGTGGTCCATATATATGATGGAATATTACTCAGCCATCAGAAAGGATGAATACCCAACTTTTGTATCAACAAGGATGGAAGTGGAGGAGATACTCTGAGTGAAATAAGTCAAGCAGAGAAAGTCAATTATCATATGGTTTCACTTACTTGTGGAACATAAGGAATAGCAGGGTGGACATCAGGAGAAGGAAGGGAAAAATGAAGGGGGGAACAGAAAATCCACTGATTAGTACTCTGGACATCAGAATCATGGAAATGGGGAAAAACCTACACCCTCACCACAAACAAGTTAATTTTCCATAGTTTCTTCAATTCAAACCTATCACTTATAACTACCTATGCAACCCTAGACCAGTAAATTAATCTCTGTGCCTCAGTTTCTTCACTTAAAAGAGAAGAAATAATTATACTTAGCCCATAAAATTGTTGGGAGGGTTATATGAGAGAATAAAATTGATAGCATATATAAAGTACTTGGAGGAATATTTGGAATACTGTAAAGGACCAGTTAAAAACACCTAACTCTAGAGATAACAGTTGAAACAGTGAGAGTTTGAAAAGAGAGGGGTGGCAAAGAGGGGATGGAGAGAAGAAAAGACATAGGGGAACAAAGACAGGCTTTTCTGGGGGGCAGGGATATACATGTTATTAGATTGCCGAGAAGAGGGTACAGTGAAGGAAACAAATATGGTTTGATGATAAGATAAAAGAACTGAGATAAGGCAGGCTCCCCAAAAGTAAGAGAACAGTTTCTGAAGGAGCAAATAGCTCACTGGTTTTGAATAGATATACATGTTCATACCAATCGACTTACTGTGACAGTCTTAATAAATTGGGAAATTCTTTCTCTTTTAATAATACTCTGTTTTGAATGATGGACAATTTTCCAGAATAAGGAATGATAAGTATGTCGTATATTCTAGTGAGTCACGCTGAATGTGCCATTAAGGAGCATTATTTTGGTCTACTGTCCAACTCCACTTCTCAGGATTATGGAAGTTCAATATGAAATAGGTAGAGCCGTAAAGCTTATAGAATAGTAGGTTGCTATTGACTCAAAATAGCTTCTGTGGCATCACTGGTCATTATACCAGTGATCTCCAGCTGTGATTATAGTTTCTTACAGCTGGTTGACTCATCGAGTAGGAGTCTTCCTTTCAATGACAGGGTTTGTAAGCTTGTCCCGGAGTACCATTCCCCATTTCCTGTTCAATACATGTGGTTCTGGAAGATGAACTTTCCATTGCTTATACCAACCATGTTTGTAGTGTCATATATATATATATATATATACAACATATATATTGTTGTCATATATTTTGTTCCTAATTTGGGGACATAATTTCACAGATGAACATCTGAATCACACTTGATGAGTCTGAATCATACAAGTCTTTCTCTCAAATAACATATCATAATTGGCTTAATGACTTAATATAATTCAAATTTAAAATATTGATAAAAAATTAATAGCAATAATAAGACTTCATGTTGTAGAGGCAGGGCTGATAACAGAGCTTAAAATATTTTTAAGAATAGAGTAAAATAATCGAAGTACAAAAACTTGTAAAGAAGCAGCAGAAGGGGCAAAGTACTCACAGTCCTATCAATTACAAGTATTTCTAGTTAGCACTTAGGCATATTTGCTTTTTAATTTTTTGTATGCAATTATTTTAAGTACTTATGATCATGCTGTATTTGATACTTTTTACTTTTTAACATTGTATTTTCCCTGTATTAAAAAACCTGTCCATTGTAAATACATAATTTTAATGACTATATAATATGTAATTCTTTGGTACACTTTTTAATTATTTATTGAATGCATGTTATAGCTTACTGACATTATTCTTGCTTCATCAATGAGCTAACATTATAGAATACTTATTCTGTCATTAATTATTCATATTCTTTGCCCTTTTATTTTTGTGGTAGGTGTTTTTATTACCATAATCCCTCTATACCTAATCTTGACTTTGTATTCCTTTTTTACAGCTACCATTAATTTATCTTTTTGTTTTTAAGTTTAACAAAACTTTATTTTACTCACATTTTTCTAAAAAGATGATCTTGACTTTATACTGTATTTAAAAAATGTTTTTCTGGGTGCCTGGTTGGCTCAGTGGGTTAAGCCGCTGCCTTCAGCTCAGGTCATGATCTCAGGGTTCTGGGATCGAGCCCCACATCAGGCTTTCCATTCAGGAGGGAGCCTGCTTCCCTCTCTTTCTCTCTGCCTACTTGTGACCTCTGTCAAATAAATAAAAAAATGTTTTTCTGATTCTTTTACTTCTGTTTTAATCTATTTCTTTCTACTTTTGTTTTGTTTTGTTCTGTTTTAATTTTGGGGGGGTTTCCAGTTAATTCATGAATTCAATAAGTAGATTTTTTAACAAGAGAAGTGGTATTATAAAGATTTCAAAACTTACCAAGATATAATTTTATAATAATGTTCCAAGGACTCACCAAAAATGAGTATTTTGTCATGTTTGCTATAGCCATATTATTTATTTTTAAAAAAATAAGTAGCTAAATATCACTAGCATTCTTTTACTTTCCCACCTGCTTCAGAGTAAGCCACTATTAATGTCAATGCATATCATTTCCATCAACGTTTTTCAAAAGTTACAATAAATCTATGTGATTATAAATGATATAAATTATAAATGATTATAAATGATATAAAAGCTGTTTTTTTGAAGTTTATATGTAATATCATCTGTATTTTTGCAAGTAGTCCCTTCTGCTTAATAGTATGCTTTTGTGATGCAGTCATGTTGATGCACATAAATGTAGTTTATTCATTTGAATCAGTTTCTCAATCTCAACATTTTTTACATTCTGGGTCAGATAATTCTTTGTTGTGGGACTGCCTTACACATTCTAGGATGTTTGGCAGCATCCCTGGCCTCTCTACCCACTGAAAAGATGTTCACCCTTATTGGTAACCATAGCAATGTAAAATCCTTCCGTCTATAGTTCTAACAACTAAAAATGTCTCTAGGTGTTGCCAAATGTCCCTGGAGGGCAAATCATCCATGATTGAGCATCACTGATTTAAACTACTATATTACATCATAGGAAAAGATTTATTCACCCCTATTTGATAATTTAGCTTGTTTGCAATTTTCAGTGTTGCAAAGAATGCCGCAAAGAACAACACAGTGATTGTCTCCTGTGCACCTATCCTAGAATTTCCTAGGGCACATACCTACCAGTGGATTTGCTAGGAAGTAAAAAATGAATAATCAAATTTAAAAGATATACCAGTAACTTGAAAATAGTTAAACCAATCACCAGCCATGTATACATTTCATGTTTCCCTCTATCTCTGCCATTGTTTTATCAGAATTTAAAAATTCGGGGTACCTGGGTGTCTCAGTGGGTTAAAGCCTCTGCCTTCGGCTCATGTCATGATCCCAGGGTCCTGGGATTGAGCCCTGCATCAGGCTTTCTGCTCAGGAGGGAACCTGCTTCCCCTTATCGTCTCTCTGCCTGCCTCTCTGCCTACTTGTAATCTCTGTCAAATAAATAAATAAAATCTTAAAAAAATAAAAAAATTCTTATCAGTTTTCTATATACAATAGTAACTTCCTGCTCTATGAATTGCCTACTCATTTGCTGTGCTATTTCCAAATCAGGTTTTGTTTATTTTTTCAATTCAGTGTAGAATTTTTTCTTCCTAGAAACAAGCTTTCTGTTCTCTTAGTCTATACCTTTGTTGTGAATGCTGTTTTATAATTAAAAATATGGTCAAAATTTCCAGCTTTCATTTTTGGGACTGTACTTCACATATCTGATTTTAAAAATCCTAAAGCCACAGAAATTTTTGCTTATTTTATTAAATGTAGGGAAACCATTACTAAATTTTTTTTTAATAAGAATCCACCTTCACATTATTTTAATTTAATGTTAACATTTCCTTCATTGGCAGAAAGAGAGAGGAGGAAGCAGGCTCCCTGTGGAGCAGAGAGCCCGATGTGGGGCTCGATCCCCAGACCCTGGGATCATGGCCTGAGCCAAAGGCAGAGGCTTTAACCCACTGAGCCACCAAGGTGCCCCGAAACCATTACTAAATTTAAGATAATGAACAGACTATTTATCCTCAAATGTCCCTTTGTATCTTTTTTTAATCCTGTCCTCCCTCTTCTTTTTAATATCATCCTCTTCCATCTCTAGGCATCCACTAAGAAGCTTTTTGTTGCTAAATTTGCATTTTCTGGAATTTTATGTAAATGGAAGCATACAGTATGTGTTGTTATTTATCTGCCTCTTTTTTTTTTTTAAGATTTTACTCATTTGTTTGAGAGAGAGACAGTGAGAGAAAGATGAGAAGGAAGAAGGTCAGAGGGAGAAGCAGAATCCCCACAGAGCTGGGAGCCCGATGAGGGACTCCATTCTGGGACTCTGGGATCATGACCTGAGCCAAAGGCAGTTGCTTAACCAACTGAGCCATCCAGGCGCCCTATCTGCCTCCTTTCAGGCAGCATAATTACTCTGAGATTCATGTATGCTGTGGAACATATAACTATTAATTCTTTATTCTTAGGTATTTTCCTATTGTATGCATATATCACAATTTGTTTCTCCATTCACCTGGTGATGGCATCTGGGTTGTTTCTAGATTTTAATTACTAAAAATAAAGATCTTATATATAATAATGTATAAGACCTGACAGAGACATACTCTTTCACTTCTCTAGAAGTACAGTGGCTGAGATATGTACACATATAACTTTGTAAAAAAAACTATCAAATCATTTTCCAAGTGATTGTACTATTTTACAATTGCTTGAGAGATCATGTTGCCTCACATTTTTGCCACTCACTGGTTTGGTCAGTGTTTTAAATTTAAGCTATTTATAGAGAGATCTTTAGAAAGGCTCAGGCATTTACATTTTTCTGTTTTTCTAATTTTCTAATATAGATGGCAAAAAATTAATTTTATATTTGAGCATATATGCTGCATCCTAAGAATTAAAATATATCCATATGTTATGTTGATATGCTTCTACTTAGCTCTTACAATCCTTTAGACTTTCTCCACTTTCATATTAAGCTGAAATGATAATATTTAAGTAGTGTATTTTGTTTAACATTTGAAGTGAAGTAAGTATACAGATGCTCTCACTAATCTGAACTAACCGAGGTGAAAACTTAGAAAAAGGTCTTGTGAAAAAATTATTATACACATGCTTAAAAATATGACTGTATTTCTAAATTTTCCTTTTGCCTGTTATATTAGAAAATTTGGCCTCTTTGGACTCTTTCTGGAAATTAAAGATGCATACTCTTTTTTTTTTTAATTTTTTAATTTTTTTTCAGCATAACAGTATTCATTATTTTTGCACCACACCCAGTGCTCCATGCAATCCGTGCCCTCTACAATACCCACCACCTGGTGCCCCCAACCTCCCACCCCCCACCCCTTCAAAATTCTCATCGTTTTTCAGAGTCCATAGTCTCTCATGGTTCACCTCCCCTTCCAATTTCCCTCAACTCCCTTCTCCTCTCCATCTCCCCTTGTCCTCCATGCTATTTGTTATGCTCCACAAATAAGTGAAACCATATGATAATTGACTCTCTCTGCTTGACTTATTTCACTCAGCATAATCTCTTCCAGTCCCGTCCATGTTGCTACAAAACTTGGGGATTCATCCTTTCTTTCTTTTTTTTTTTTTTTACAGCTTTATAAACATATATTTTTATCCCCAGGGGTACAGGTCTGCGAATCGCCAGGTTTACACACTTCACAACACTCACCATAGCACATACCCTCCCCGATATCCATAACCCCACCCCCTCTCCCAACCCCCTCACCCCATCAACCCTCAGTTTGTTTTGTGAGATTAAGAGTCACTTATGGTTTGTCTCCCTCCCAATCCCATCTTGTTTCATTTACTCTTCTCCTACCCCCTCGACCCCCCATGTTGCATCTCCTCTCCCTCATATCAGGGAGATCATATGATAGTTGTCTTTCTCCGATTGACTTATTTCACTAAGCATGATACCCTCTAGTTCCATCCACGTCGTCGCAAATGGCAAGATTTCATTTCTTTTGATGGCTGCATAGTATTCCATTGTGTATATATACCACATCTTCTTTATCCATTCGTCTGTAGATGGACATCTAGGTTCTTTCCATAGTTTGGCTATTGTAGACATTGCTGCTATAAACATTCGGGTGCATGTGCCCCTTCGGGTCACTATGTTTGTATCTTTAGGGTAAATACCCAGCAGTGCAATTGCAGGGTCATAGGGTAGTTCTATTTTCAACATTTTGAGGAACCTCCATGCTGTTTTCCAGAGTGGTTGCACCAGCTTGCATTCCCACCAACAGTGTAGGAGGGTTCCCCTTTCTCCGCATCCTCGCCAGCAAAAGATGCATACTCTTTTTTAATGCACTGGTATAAAAACATGTTCTTTATACCTTTACCTACACCCTGAAATCAGGTCTATTTTTTGAAGTCAGTTCTTATTACACAGGTTTAGTAAATGTAAACTGCAATATCTGTCTTATCTATATTAGTTTCAATTATCAATTAAGGATATAAATTAATGAGGTTTCACTACTCTGATTAGTAAGAGTTATAAACCATTTATATAGTTCACAATTTTACTGTGGAGGAATATAAAATTATTCTAATTCTTTGAAAAAAATAAGTTGACAAATTTTAAAGCCAAATGGAAAATATTTTCATGAATACTGACTGCTGCTTGAGTTTAAATATTAATAGTTCCATTTTCTTTGTAATACGTGAATTATTATGTATCAGGACACACAACCTTGGGAAATAGTGATACTAAGTAGCTAAAAAATAAGCAGGGGCCAAAATGTTGATAACACTGTGAACTAGAGATAGAAGGTGCTTCCTATGCTTTTGTAGGCAAGTGGTCATATGTTACCTTTGTAAAGCAAGTATTCTCTGGAATGCAGGCAAATCAAATACAAATTTTAAAAACCTGAAACCTGGGGCACCCAGGTGACTTAGTCAGTTAAGAGACAAACTCTCAATTTCTGCCTGGGTCATGATATCAGGGTGGTGAGATGGAGCCTCGCATCAGGTTCTGAGCTCAGCGGGCAGGGCAGTCTGCTTGAGATTCTCTTCTTATCCTTTTGCCCCTCTCCCTGCTTCTGTGCTCCCTCTCTAATAAATTTAAAATTCTTATAAATAACTAAATAACAAAAACCTGAAAACAATATATACATTTCATGAGTAAGACAATGAAACCCATTGTTTCAGTTTGTTTGTTTTTTTTGAAACCCATTGTTGTTGTTGTTTTTTTAAAGATTTTATTTATTTATTTGACAGATAGAGATCATAAGAAGGCAGAGTGGCAGGCAGAGAGAGAGAGAGAGGAGGAAGCAGGCTCCCTGCTGAGCAGAGAGCCCGATGCGGGGCTCGATCCCAGGACCCTGAGATCATGACCCAGGCTGAAGGCAGAGGCTTTAACCCACTGAGCCACCCAGGCACCCCTCATTGTTTTTATATTATAAATGGACTACTACATTTTAGCATTTCATATTAAATCACAAAATTATAGCTATCTTTTAAGAATAATAAATTACATTTTACATTTTTATGTTCCAAAACCTCAATTTCACCTTATGAGTTGTTTATGCAAATGTGCAGAGACAGTAGCTTATAATTAAGGTAGAGAGCTGTGAAAGAAAGTTTTGGGAATCAGATTGCATGTTATTATTGTTAGCAGCTTCAGAATATGTACACCATGATATGATTACCCAACTTTTCTTTCATTTGCTTTATTTCTCCCAAAATAGCTTTAAGGAATGATGGTGACAGTTTCTTTGAGGCATGAAGAAGCAAGGTATAAAGCCAAAGGAATCTCTTCCAACCTTAGTCAGCTACATTTAAAGAACTTTTCTGTAAATACCTGTTTACAATTCCGTATCTGCTTCTGTCTCATTGGCTACCTCTATTTGTAAAGGGAGCTGGGAAATGTAGGTTTGTTTGTTTTTTAAAGATTTTATTTATTTATTTGACAACAGAGATCACAACCAGGCAGAGAGGCATGCAGAGAGAGAGGAAGGGAAGCAGGCTCCCCGCTGAGCAGAGAGCCCGACAGGGGGCTCCATCCCAGGACCCCGGGATCATGACCCGAGTTGAAGGCAGAGGCTTTAACCCACTGAGCCACCCAGGTGCCCCGAAATGTAGGTTTTAAATGCATGCACATATTAAAAAACAAAAAGTTCTAATTCTAAGGAGGAAGCAGAATAAATATTTGGTTAGCAACTAGTGTTATCTGGCACGATAAAGAAGATCATCAGTGAGGATAATGAATGAGCTATATGAAATGTTAATACAGAATTGTCTTCAAATTGGGAGAGTGATGCAAAATGTGAGACAAGTTTTCATCTCTTTTTTAATCAAGTGAATGATATATAAAAAGAGAACTATTTACTTGCCATGTTTAACTTATCCCAGTCACAGCATGAAAAGGAAATGTTGCTAATAAAAGAATGGAGGTTACATTCTCTCAGACCTCCTTTTTAAAAGTTGAATTTGATTATTCTGAAAGGTGGATGACTAAACATTTTTGTCTTCTTCTGTTACCTTCTCTTTGAAATTCCTGTTTGGGATACAAAACTCATCTGTCCTTCAGCTGTCTCACTTGCTCCCTCATGTCCCTAAAAGCATCAGTAAGTGACAAGCAGGAGAAAAAGGCCCAGTAGCAAACCCAGTAAAGGAACATTTGAAAGAGAAATTATAATTTACCAACAACATGCTGTGTAATTTATGATTTTGTAAATGGATATGAACTAATCATATCCAAGTTGACTATTTACAAATTCTTCAGTTGGTTATGGCATAGAATGTGGCTGTTTTAATAATTTAGTAAAAAAAAAAAAATCATGTCATTATCCAAATCCTTAAACCTATAACTAAAAATCAGGATAGACTTAGGAGGCCATCTTAACTATGGAAAAGTTTAAAATTACTCCACTCGTTGTACAGAAAGGAAAATGAAACGGTTTGAAAATGACAAACATGGGAATATAAAAAATAATAGCATGTAAGCAAGTTCAAGATTATCTTTACAAGCAAATTAGTCACATACTTTCATTATGTGAGGGCATTTATTTATTTATTTAGATTTGTTTACCTGAAACAGAGAGACAGGAAGAGAGGGAAGACAAGCAGGGGGAGCTAGAGAGGGAGAAGCAGGCTTCCTGCAGCCCGATGCGGGGTTTGATTGCAGGACCCCAGCCAGGATCACAACCTGAGCCAAAGGCAGACACTTGACATCTGAGCCATGGGCACCCCATGAGGGCAATTTTTCTTTTTAATCATTTTTTTAAAATTGATTTTCAGCATAACAGTATTCATTGTTTTTGTACCACACCCAGTGCTCCATGCAATCTGTGCCCTCTCTAATACCCACCACCTGGTTCCCCCAACCTCCCACCCCCCAACCTCTTCAAACCCCTCAGATTGTTTTTCAGAGTCCATAGTCTCTCATTGTTCACCTCCCCTTCCAATTTCCCCCAACTCCCTTCTCCTAACTCCCCATGTCCTCCATGCTATTTGTTATGCTCCACAAATAAGTGAAACCATATGATAATTGACTCTCTCTGCTTGACTTATTTCACTCAGCATAATCTCTTCCAGTCCTGTCCATGTTGATACAAAAGTTGGGTATTCATCCTTTCTGATGGAGGCATAATACTCCATAGTGTATATGGACAACATCTTCCTTATCCATTCGTCCGTTGAAGGGCATCTTGGTTCTTTCCACAGTTTGGCAACCGTGGCCATTGCTGCTATAAACATTGGGGTACAGATGGCCCTTCTTTTCACTACATCTGTATCTTTGGGGTAAATACCCAGTAGTGCAATGGCAGGGTCATAGGGAAGTTCTATTTTTAATTTCTTGAGGAATCTCCACACTGTTCTCCAAAGAGGCTGCACCAACTTGCTTTCCCACCAACAGTGTAAGAGGGTTCCCCTTTCTCCACATCCCCTCCAACACATGTTGTTTCCTGTCTTGCTAATTTTGGCCATTCTAACTGGTGTAAGGTGATATCTCAATGTGGTTTTAATTTGAATCTCCCTGATGGCTAGTGATGATGAACATTTTTTCATGTGTCTGACAGCCATTTGTCTGTCTTCATTGGAGAAGTGTCTGTTCATATCTTCTGCCCATTTTTTGATATGATTGTCTGTTTTGTGTGTGTTGAGTTTGAGGAGTTCTTTATAGATCCTGGATATCAATCTTTTGTCTGTACTGTCATTTGCAAATATCTTCTCCCATTCCGTGGGTTGCCTCTTTGTTTTCTTGACTGTTTCCTTTGCTGTACAGAAGCTTTTGATTTTGCAAACCAATATCACTGATGAATATGGATGCTAAGATTCTCAACAAGATCCTAGCAAACAGGATCCAACAACACATTAAAAAGATTATCCACCATGACCAGGTGGGATTCATCCCTGGGCTGCAAGGATGGTTCAACATTCGCAAATCAATCAATGTGATAGAACAGATTAATAAGAAAAGAGAGAAGAACCACATGGTCCTCTTAATCGATGCAGAAAAAGCATTTGACAAAACCCAGCATCCGTTCCTGATTAAAACGCTTCAAAGTATAGGGATAGAGGGAACATTCCTGAACTTCATCAAATCTATCTATGAAAAACCCACAGCAAATATCATCCTCAATGGGAAAAAGCTTGCAGCCTTCCCATTGAGATCAGGAACACGACAAGGATGCCCACTCTCACCACCCTTGTTCAACATAGTATTAGAAGTTCTAGCAACAGCAATCAGACAACAAAGAGAAATAAAAGGTATCCAAATTGGCAATGAAGAAGTCAAACTCTCTCTCTTTGCAGATGACATGATTCTTTATATGGAAAACCCAAAAGACTCCACCCCCAAACTACTAGAACTCATACAGCAATTCATTAATGTGGCAGGATACAAAGTCAATGTACAGAAATCAGTGGCTTTCTTATACACTAACAATGAAAATACAGAAAGGGAAATTAGAGAATCGATTCCATTTACTATAGCACTAAGAACCATAAGATACCTGGGAATAAACTTAACCAAAGCGGTAAAGGATCTGTACTCGAGGAACTACAGAACACTCATGAAAGAAATTGAAGAAGACACAAAAAGATGGAAGACCATTCCATGCTCTTGGATCAGAAGAATAAACATTGTTAAAATGTCTATACTGCCTAGAGCAATGCCATTCCAATCATTAATGCCATTCCAATCAAAATTCCATCGGTATTCTTCAAAGAGCTGGAGCAAATAACCAAAAATTTGTATGGAATCAGAAGAGACCCCGAATTGCTAAGGAAATTTTGAAAAACAAAAATAAAACTGGGAGCATCACATTACCTGATTTCAAGCTTTACTACAAAGCTGTGATCACCAAGACTTCATGGTACTGGCATAAAAACAGACACACAGACCAGTGGAACAGAGTAGAGAGCCCAGATATGGACCCTCAACTCTATGGTCAGTTAATCTTCGACAAAACAGGAAAAAATATACAGTGGAGAAAAGACAGTCTCTTCAATAAATGGTGCTGGGAAAACTGGGCAGCTATATGTAGAAGAATGAAACTCGACCATTCTCTTACACCGTACACAAAGATAAACTCAAAATGGATAAAAGACCTCAACTTGAGACAGGAATCCATCAGAATCCTAGAGGAGAACATAGGTAGTAATCTCTTCGATATCAGCCACAGCAACTTCTTTCAAGATATGTCTCCAAAGGCAAAGGAAACAAAAGCCAAAATAAACTTTTGCGACTTCATGAGGGCAATTTTAAAAAAAGAGAATGAATATAGTTATGCTTCATATAGAAGGTATTCTGGACTACCTTGTAGCAGAGTATCATTCCTTCTAAACAACTAAAATGCCCAGATAAAATGCAAAACTAATCCTTTTAAAGATAAGGAAAGCTGCTGCAGTAACAAGGACTAGAAAGGTTAAAATTCAGGAGGGAAAACTGCAGAGAAGTGAGTTCTTCAGTGTTATCTACTGAAATTCAACACTGGCCTAGTCTAAGACTTAGTCATTTTACTAGCAAATGTACAGCCAACCAATTCCAATGCACATACATACCAAGAGATATGTGCCTGAATATTCCCAGCAGCACTACTTACACCAGGCAAAAACTGGATATACTCAACAGTAAAATAAGTATATTCACATAATGAAATATTATAAAGCAATAAATATAAGTCACAATATAAATGGTAAATCTCTCAAACATCACATTGAGGGAAAAAAAGCATCTGTATAAGAGAATACACACAGTATGATTCTAATTATAAAGAAAAATGCAGAAGTCTGATCTATGATAATAGAAAAGGGATAATGAAAACATTTCAGGAAAGAGAGGGAGTAGTAAGTTAGAGAAGGCACATCAGGGTGCTTTTTGGATATTGATAGAGTTCTATTTCTTAACCTCATTGATAGTAACATGGGTGAATTTATTTTGTGATAAGTCACCTTTTATGATTTTTCACTTTCTATATGTGTACTGTGCTTTAATAAAAATTATAATAAAGTGATTTTTTAAAGTAAAAAAGGAATCTGAATTTAGAATTTTATATTTATCTATATTTTTACTCAAATGTTCAAGTATCATAAAAGTATTTAGAGTATATGAAAACCCACATTGAAAACCATTTTGGAGGATGTTTTCACACAAAGAGAAAAAGACCCTGGAGATACTGTTAAGAAATTTTGAGCAGTAAAGTTACTGTCTTGGTGTAGTTTATTATGCTACCATACCAAATAAGTGAATAACCAAATAAACAAAACTAAGACCAAATAAAGGAAATGAAGAGAAAATATATTCTATTTATACAGAGATAAATTATAATTTTAGACATTATACACATGAGTCTTTGGAGACCAAAAATACATGGAAGTGAGTAAAGTATATTTCTTACTAGGGAGATGATACAGATATCAATAATTCTAAAGAAATAACAGTGAGTAAATAAATATGAGCATGTTAAAGACAGCCAACATAAAGGAAAAATACCATGAACATAAACATTAAACCAAGAGAAAATAACCTTATCCAAAGAAATCCGAAAAGGGGAAAAAAGAATAAGAATGTATACAAAATGTAAGATCATATTAAAAAGTACCAATATCACACTACTAAAATACATCTAAAAAGGTTAAACTCACCAATTTAAAACTATCCATGACTGAATGAAATCAAACTCTAAAAATATGTTTTTCATATTACACATAAAAGGTTTTAAAATAAAGCAATCTTAGTGCCATAAAACATAGGTGGTATAAACATAAATAACAGAGATGAACTTACATACTCTAAAAAAGCAGATAAATAAGCTGACAGATCAAAAAATAGACACAATTAGTAGAGATGACTGGAATATACCTATCTGTATTGGTCTGTGTATATACATATGTATATATAGGTATATATATATATATATATATATATATATATACACACACACACACACACACACACACACACACACATACATATGTATGTATATAACCATACATATAGATAGATACATATATGTGTACATATATAGTAAATTTAGGACCATAAAAATCCTAGAAGAAAACAGAAGAATATTTTCATAAACTAAAGGCAGGCAAGGATTTTTTAGACATTTCTAACAAAAAGCATTAATAATAAAAGGAAAAATTTGATAAACTAGACTTTATCAAAATTAGAATATTTTGCTTTTCAAAGAATACCCTAAATGACATAAAAAGGGAAGTCATAGACTAGAAAAAATATTTGCAAAACCTGTATCTCAGGGAAAACTTCTACCTACAACCTCTCAAAATGAGCAAGAAATCTGAATAGACCCTTCATAAAGGAAAGTATGTCAATTATCAGCAAGCACTTGAAAAGGCACTCAGTATCAGGAAGCAGAAATTAAAATCTCAGTGGTCATGATCTCCTCTTCCCCAAACACTGTTCTTGCCTCAATCCACTCTAGTATGGAATCCATCCTCACCACCTGCTGAAAATGCTCTTGTTAAAATAATCAGTTTCCAAAGTGCTTGTTTCCCTGTGACCATACTTCTCTTTTCAGCAAAATTCTAAGTTGTTCACTCCTTCCAACTTGAAACATTTTCTTCTCTCAGCTCTTCTTTTTATAATAACAACCCAGACTTCACTGAAGTGAGAAATCATATAGCCAACTGCTTACTTGACACTTCCACTCATGTATCTCCTAGAAAGCCCACAATGAAATGGCCCAAGGCAGAAATCCTGATTCTCTCTTCCCTACCCACTTTTCCTATCTCTGTTGATAAGCCAACTCTCCACCCAGTTGCTCAGGCAGAAAAGAATAATCCTTGATTGCTTCTTTAAAAAAAAAAATCATCACCCACACCCATTTCATCAGCAAATTCTATAGGTTTAGCGTTTAAAAACAGAAGACTGACTGGTTTTCTCAGTTTTCCCTAAAAGCATCCTAGTTCTACCCACAGTTATTTTTGTCTGGTGTATTGAAGTATATTCCTAACTGTATTCTTGCTGTCCCTTTTTCTTCGGTATTGTCCACTCTCCAAGCTGCTACTGGGAGTGATCAATAAAATTTGAATTACTTCTCGTCACTCTTTTCCTTAGACCATTCTCATGCCCTTTACCAATGACTGTACTGCTTCTGGGATGAAGTCCCAGATCCTTAATATAACCTTTAAGTGCCAAAACAGTTCAATTCCTGAATATTTTTCCTCTTCAACTTCCATTCTTGCTCATCTCTTATCCTCTCATCCTCATTTAATATGCTCTAGCTATCCTGGTCTGTCTCTCTTTTTCTACTTCTAAAACACATAAATGTTGTTCTAAGCTAAGCAGTTGCTTACTTGGGCTCCCCTCTATCTAGAATCCTCTAACCTTACCATTTAATGCAGGGTTAGTTCCTTCCAGCATTTTAGGTCTCAGCCTTCCTAATCAACCAACTATAGAGATTCTCATCTCTCTTTACCACAGATTCAAATTTATTTTCTTGAGATCACTTATTAGTAAATTTTACTATTCATTTAACTGCTTTTTATTCTTTACCACTCTACTCCTGAATGCATAAGAATGTAAGCAAAATAAG
Organism: Lutra lutra; assembly: GCF_902655055.1. NCBI lineage: Eukaryota > Metazoa > Chordata > Mammalia > Carnivora > Mustelidae > Lutra > Lutra lutra. The sequence continues at coordinate 70,061,400 of NC_062282.1, read as the reverse complement.
AATAAAGATTTTGCTAACTTTATTTACCAGTGCATTCTATATCAAAAATATGTGTTCAGTAAATGGTAAGTAAATTAGTACATGGCAATTATCTTCAGAACCACTGTTCCAAATATAAGCTTTTCATTATTTAGCTACTTCTCTGCAACCCAACATGAGCAAAGATGTACATGAAGAATAAAGATTATAGAGCAAAAATATAAATTAAAACCGAACTACAAGAAATTAAAATAGCTCAGATTTAACACAGGGAAGATGGAAATGAAAATGATGATATTTTACTGCCTTCCGTTCAGGTCATGATCTCAGGGTTCTGGGATCGAGCCCAGTGTTGGGCTCCCTCCCTTCTCCCTCTCCCTGGGCCCCTTCCCCTACTCCAGCTCTCTCTCTCTCAAATAAATAAAAAAGATGTTCAAAAAAAACCAGAACATAATGACATTTTAGTTTATTTGGGAGAGCTTGAAATAAAATGTAATCTGACCTGTAACAGTTTTTGTCCTATAGCTTGGTTATGCATTATGCATCTAATTAGTTATTTTAACAGGAAACTAAAATTTGCATGCCGATTCTAGAAATTTATATGTAAGGGAGATAAATTAAGTTTGGGCAGTATTTCAAGCTGCTAAAGAAAAGCTATTTGTAAGCATATTATTTAGGCTCTCAAAGTTAGTAGACAATGAATCTCAGACTCGTTCCAGGGATGAAAACTGAGAAAGGGTATTTAAAAAAAAAAAAAAGCCAAAAACCCAAAACTGCCTTTCTATTTTGCTACAAGGAATGAAAAATGTGTATGTACTTTGTAACATTTATTGGGAGGTCTAATATTTAAGAGAGAAAGCCACTCATTCAAGTGAGCTAAGTAACCATGGAATTATGAGTTATTCCACATGTTTCAAAGGAATCAGATGTAATTATTGATCTGCAATGACTGAGAATATATTTTCTACTCATTGACAATTCTGAATAAAATTACTAAAAAGCATTTAGTTGCCTATAATGTTAGTTTGAGATTTATAATCAGGCTTTGAGAAGTTATTTGTTCCCTGTGATAATGGAAATACTGCAGTTTCCACTGTAGTATCTACAGCCTCATAGGAAAGAGAGCTATTTTAATTATCTTTAATTATCTTGCCATGTCATCATCATCAGCTCCTGGGACCATGTTCCTGGTTACCTGAGGAGGGTCCTATCACTGTTTTCTGATATCCACTTAGAATCTAAGTAGAAAACAGGAAAAAATAATAACATAATATGAAGCACTTGACAAATACAAAGGGAAATATAAAGATTAAAGAGCCATTTTACATAAGAATTAAAACAATCATTTAAGATATACCAAGAGCTGAAATCGAATAACAAATTCATAGTGTGTATGGTAAATGAAAGATCAGTCTAAACACCATGGTGGATGACCTTATCTGTACTTTGTTATTTGTCCATCTGAAAAAAAAAAAAAAACCCAAAACCAAAAACAAATAGACAAAAAACACAACTCTACTTTTCTTTTTCTTGCACAAATACTTGGCATAATTAGCAGTAGCTTGATTCCATGACTGATTCTCACCATTTCATTTTGAAATTGTTTTTTTCATTCATTTGATTTTTAACTTCGTTTTCTTTATAAAGGATTCTTACTTTTGTGTTAATTTTCAGCTCACTCAACTGAATGGTCAGTTCAGATTTGTAACTTTTGGGCCTGCTATTTTCTCTTATGCTATACCCTACCAGCACTCTGCAAGGGGTGACTAACTTTCCTGGTCTGCTTGGTACTGAGTAGTTGTCTAAGATACCAGACTTGCAGTGCTAAATTTTGGTTAGTTTGAGACAGTTGGTCATCCTAGCATGAGAAAGAGAAAGCATTTGTAAAGGTCTTTGAAAACATGAGATCAAACCAGAGAAGTTAAGGTATCATTAAAACCTTGAGTCTGCTCATGTATGTTCATCTGTCAGCCCATTTCTGACATAAGAATGTCATCTAAACTCAGGAATTTCTAAGTGAAAACACAAAAGTTTAAAATTTTGCAGACCTAATGCAATGAGAAGTGTCCACTTAGTGGAGGGAAAAATGTTCCACGTAGTACCAGTGGAACAGAGCAGAGAGTCCAGATATGGACCTTAAACCCTATAGTCAAATAACCTTCAACAAAGCAGGAAAAAATATACAGTGGAAAAAAGACAATCTCTTTAATAAATGGTGCTGGGAAAATTGGACAGCTATGTAGAGAAGTGTGAAACTCGAACATTCTCCTACACCATACACAAAGATAAACTTGAAATGGGTAAAAGACCTCAACGTGAGGCAGGAATCTATCAAAATCCTAGAGGAGAACATAGGCAGTAACCTCTTCAACATCGGCCACAGCAACTTCTTTCAAGACATGTCTCCAGGGGCACCAGGGTGGCTTAGTAGGTTAAGCCTCTGCCTTTGGCTCAGGTCATGATCTCAGGGTCCTGGAATTGAGGCTCTCATCGGGCTCTTTGCTCAGTGGGGAGCCTGCTTCCCCCCCCCCCCGCCGCCTAGCTCTCTGCCTACTTGTGATTTCTATCAAGTAAATAAATTTTTTAAAAAAATCTTAAAAAAAAAAAAAGATATGTCTCCAAAGGCAATGGAAACAAAAGCGAAAATGAACTTTTGGGACTTCATCGAGATCAAAAGTTTCTGCACAGCAAAGGAAACAGTCAACAAAACAAAGAGGCAACCACAGAAAGGAGGAAGATATTTGCAAATGACACTACAGACAAAGGGCTGATATCCAAAATCTATAAAGAACTCCTCAAACTCAACACACACAAAACAGATAATCAGGTAAAAAAAAAAAATGGGCAGAAGACATGAACAGACACTTCTCCAAAGAAGACATACAAATGGCTCACAGACACATGAAAATATGTTCCTCATCATTAGCCATCCAGGAAATTAAAATCAAAACCACACTGAGATATCACCTTACACCAGTCAGAATGTCCAAAATCAACAAGACAATAAACAAGTGTTGGAGAGGATGTGGATAAAGCGGAACCCTCTTGCACTGTTGGTGGGAATGCAAGTTGGTATAGCCACTTTGGAAAACAGTGTGGAGATTGCTTAAGAAATTTAAAAATAGAGCTACCCTATGATCCTGCAATGGCACTACTGGGTATTTACCCCAAAGATACAGCTGGAGTGAAAAGAAGGGCCATCCGTACCCAATGTTCATAGCAGCAGTGGCCACAGTTGCCAAACTGTGGAATGAACCAAGATGCCCTTCAATGGACAAATGGATAAAGATGTGGTCCATATATATAATGGAGTATTATGCCTCCATCAAAAAGGATGAATACCCGACTTTTGTATCAACATGGACGGGACTGGAAGAGATTATGCTGAGTGAAATAAGTCAAACAGAGAGTCAATTATCATATGGTTTCACTTACTTGCGGAGCATAAGGAATAACATGAAGGATACTGGGAGATGGAGAGAAGTGAGTTGGGGGAAATCAGAAGGGGGAGAGAAACCATGAGAGACTGTGGATCCTGAGAAACAAACTGAGGGTTTTGGGGGAGGGGGTTGGGTGAGCCTGATGGTGGGTATTAAGGAGGCCATGTATTGCATGGAACACTGGGTGTGGTGCATAAACAATGAATTTTGGAACACTGAAAAAAAATAAAAATAAATTAAAAAATTGGAAACTGCCAGTCATGAGCTGGTAGCCTCAATAGTCTATTAAATACACAATAGTTTGAACCCTTAAATTCATGGTTTGCAAATCGTTTCAAAGGCTTACTGAATTCAGCCAAAACTTTCTTCATTGTCGGTGATCCTTTACTATCGTCCCCAGGATTTTTTTTTTTTGCATTTTATTTAAATTTATTTAAGTTTTACTGCATTTATAATTTATTAGAGAGTTAATTTCACATCTTATTAGCTCTTGAGGATCAGATCATGTAGCCTGAGATTGAGGAACTGATAAATCTTTGATCTATCTCTAACCTTGTTCTGAATTTTTCTGTTTTCTCTCTAGATTCATTGACACCACCCTTTCTCATTTTTCTGTTTAATTTTCAAATATATCCTTCTAAAAGCCCTTCTTGGGAGTCTCACAGCCATTTCAGTGCTGGGATCTCCCAACCCCCTCTTCCTCCTCCCTTTCCTTTTCTTTCCTTCCCTTTTACTACCATTCTTTCCCTTTCCTACCTTTCGTTGCTCTTCTTTTGCTCCTCCAAAGTAATCTTAGATCATACTCAGGAAATGATCTCATCTATGGTCATGGTTTCACTGTCGTCTAAATACCCGTGACTCCTAGGTTTGTAATACTAGCCCAGATAGCACTTCTGAGTGTCAGACTTATGAATACAATTGCTATTGATCCTATATGATCAAACTCATGTATTCTTCAATAACAACACATAAAAAACAACTCATCACTATCCAACTACCCTTGTTCTAAGTGGCTCCCTCCTTTCCCCAAAACCTGCAAATTACGGCTTATCTTTTCTCTCATACCCATCTAGTCAACGACTTTGATCAATTTTGAACTTTCTAAGCTTTATGTGTTTCCATCTCCTTTGCGGCATACCATCATCTTTGCTCACTTAGATAACTACAAGTTCTGTGTCTTCCTATTGGTGAATGGTCTTGTCCTTTCTTTTTTTTTTTTTTTATAAATTTTATTTTTTATAAACATATATTTTTAATCCCAAGGGGTACAGGTCTGCGAATCGCCAGGTTTACACACTTCACAGCACTCACCATAGCACATACCCTCCCCAATGTCCATAACTCCACCCCCACTCTCCCAACCCCCCTCCCCCCATCAACCCTCAGTTTGTTTTGTGAGATTAAGAGTCACTTACGGTTTGTCTCCCTCCCAATCCCATCTTGTTACATTTATTCTTCTCCTACCACCTTAACCCCCCATATTGCATCTCCTCTCCCTCATATCAGGGAGATCATATGATAGTTGTCTTTCTCCGATTGACTTATTTTGCTAAGCATGATACCCTCTAGTTCAATCCACGTCGTCGCAAATGGCAAGATTTCATTTCTTTTGATGGCTGCATAGTATTCCATTGTGTATATATACCACGTCTTCTTTATCCATTCGTCTGTTGATGGACATCTAGGTTCTTTCCATAGTTTGGCTATTGTAGACATTGCTGCTATAAACATTCGGGTGCACGTGCCCCTTTGGATCACTACATTTGTATCTTTAGGGTAAATACCCAGCAGTGCAATTGCTGGGTCATAGGGTAGCTCTATTTTCAACTTTTTGAGGAACCTCCATGCTGTTTTCCAGAGTGGTTGCACCAGCTTGCATTCCCACCAACAGTGTAGGAGGGTTCCCCTTTCTCCGCATCCTCACCAGCATCTGTCATTTCCTGACTTGTTAATTTTAGCCATTCTGACTGGTGTGAGGTGATATCTCATTGTGGTTTTGATTTGCATTTCCCTGATGCTGAGTGATATGGAGCACTTTTTCATGTGTCTGTTGGCCATCTGGATGTCGTCTTTGCAGAAATGTCTGTTCATGTCCTCTGCCCATTTCTTGACTGGATTATTTGTTCTTTGGGTGTTGAGTTTGCTAAGTTCTTTATAGATTTTGGACACTAGCCCTTTATCTGATATGTCATTTGCAAATATCTTCTCCCATTCTGTCAGTTGTCTTTTGGTTTTGTTCACTGTTTCCTTTGCTGTGCAAAAGCTTTTGATCTTGATAAAATCCCAATAGTTCATTTTTGCCCTTGCTTCCCTTGCCTTTGGCGAAGTTCCTAAGAAGATGTTGCTGCGGCTGAGGTCGAAGAGTGCTGCCTGTGTTCTCCTCAAGGATTTTGAAGGATTCCTTTCTCACATTGAGATCCTTCATCCATTTTGAGTCTATTTTCGTGTGTGGTGTAAGGAAATGATCCAATTTCATTTTTCTGCATGTGGCTGTCCAATTTTCCCAACACCATTTATTGAAGAGGCTGTCTTTTTTCCATTGGACATTCTTTCCCGCTTTGTCGAAGATGAGTTGACCATAGAGTTGAGGGTCTATTTCTGGGCTCTCTATTCTGTTCCATTGATCTATGTGTCTGTTTTTGTGCCAGTACCATGCTGTCTTGATGATGACAGCTTTGTAATAGAGCTTGAAGTCCGGAATTGTGATGCCACCAACTTTGGCTTTCTTTTTCAATGTTGCTTTGGCTATTCGAGGTCTTTTCTGGTTCCATATAAATTTTAGGATTATTTGTTCCATTTCTTTGAAAAAAAAATGGATGGTACTTTGATAGGAATTGCATTAAATGTGTAGACTGCTTTAGGTAGCATAGACATTTTCACCATATTTATTCTTCCAATCCAGGAGCATGGAACATTTTTCCACTTCTTTGTGTCTTCCTCAATTTCTTTCATGAGTATTTTATAGTTTTCTGTGTATAGATTCTTAGTCTCTTTGGTTAGGTTTATTCCTAGGTATCTTATAGTTTTGGGTGCAATTGTAAATGGGATGGACTCCTTAATTTCTCTTTCTTCTGTCTTGTTGTTGGTGTAGAGAAATGCAACTGATTTCTGTGCATTGATTTTATATCCTGACACTTTACTGAATTCCTGTATAAGTTCTAGCAGTTTTGGAGTGGAGTGTTTTGGGTTTTCCACATATAGTATCATATCAAAGAGTGATAGTTTGACTTCTTCTTTGCCGATTTGGATGCCTTTAATTTCCTTTTGTTGTCTGATTGCTGAGGCTAGGACTTCTAGTACTATGTTGAATAGCAGTGGTGATAACGGACATCCCTGTCGTGTTCCTGACCTTAGTGGAAAAGCTTTCAGTTTTTCTCCATTGAAAATGATATTTGCGGTGGGTTTTTCATAGATGGCTTTGATAATATTGAGGTATGTGCCATCTATCCCTACACTTTGAAGAGTTTTGATCAGGAAGGGATGCTGTACTTTGTCAAATGCTTTTTCAGCATCTATGGAGAGTATCATATGGTTCTTGTTCTTTCTTTTATTAATGTGTTGTATCACATTGATTGATTTGCGGATGTTGAACCAACCTTGCAGCCCTGGAATAAATCCCACTTGGTCGTGGTGAATAATCCTTTTAATGTACTGTTGAATCCTATTGGCTAGTATTTTGGCGAGCATTTTTGCATCTGTGTTCATCAAGGATATTGGTCTGTAGTTCTCTTTTTTGATGGGATCCTTGTCTGGTTTTGGGATCAAGGTGATGCTGGCCTCATAAAATGAGTTTGGAAGTTTTCCTTCTATTTCTATTTTTTGGAACAGTTTCAGGAGAATAGGAATTAGTTCTTCTTTAAATGTTTGGTAGAATTCCCCCGGGAAGCCATCTGGCCCCAGGCTTTTGTTTGTTTGGAGATTTTTGATGACTGTTTCAATCCCCTTACTGGTTATGGGTCTGTTCAGGCTTTCCATTTCTTCCTGGTTCAGTTGTGGTAGTTTATATGTCTCTAGGAATGCATCCATTTCTTCCAGATTGTCAAATTTGTTGGCGTAGAGTTGCTCATAGTATGTTCTTATAATTGTCTGTATTTCTTTGGTGTTCGTTTTGATCTCTCCTCTTTCATTCATGATTTTATTTGGGTCCTTTCTCTTTTCTTTTTGATAAGTCTGGCCAGGGGTTTATCAATCTTATTAATTCTTTCAAAGAACCAGCTCCTCGTTTCGTTGATTTGTTCTATTGTTTTTTTGGTTTCTATTTCATTGATTTCTGCTCTGATCTTTATGATTTCTCTTCTCCTGCTGGGTTTAGGGTTTCTTTCTTGTTCTTTCTCCAGCTCCTTTAGGTGTAGGGTTAGGTTGTGTACTTGAGACCTTTCTTGTTTCTTGGGTCTTGTCCTTTCTTTGGTAAATTCCATACACCGCAGCCAGGTGGCTTTCTACACTATGAATCTTATCATGTCACTCCCAAGCTAGATATCCTTCAAGGCTGAAGTCCAAATACCTTAGTATAAATTATACAGACTTGAACGAGGTCTAGTCCCCTTCCTGAATACTCATCAGCTCACTTCCTCCCCATCACCCTACTCCTACCCTCAGATGCCTAGTCCAGTCCAAGTAAGATGCTAATAGTTCCTTAAGCAGATATTTGCTTATGCCATCTGGAGTATTTCCTAGACCGGCTAACACATTTCATCCTTCAAAATTCAGCACAGGCATCACATTCTCAAGGAAGTATGTCAGTTCCCTCCGTTATGCAATAAAGTAACTGTGTATAAGCACTTACCACAGTATATTATAATTTTGGTTAACTCGTTTGTGTCTCTCAAAACTGGAATCTCCTTGCAAATTAAGACCATTACTTATTTATCTTAGTGATTTCAGCTTCCAGCATTAAAGGTAGTACATACTAGGTGCATGGCAAATGTTAAATCAATATCTGGAATGTAAGCCATAAAAGCAAAGACTCAACATGACCTTCTAAACCTGGCTGTTATACATCTGAAACATGTCTATGAAATTTTGAGGAACAAAGGGAAAATTCAACCACTCTGCTCCTTTTTTCATGCTGTCAAGAATAAAGACAGTGTTCTACATGTTGTGTAAAGGTTGAGTTTCTTTTCTTTCTTTTCCTCTCTTGAACTTCCTCAAAACGAAGGTATTTTCTATTATATCTCAGTCTCATACATATACTAATGTGCATTCTATAAGTAGACTGCTTAGATTGGGGTGATGGCAGAATAACAATAAAATTCTGTTCTCCTAAGTCAGAGAGACCTGGGTTTGAATCCAGACTCCCCAATTTGTTACTCTATAATCCTTCACATATAATTTATTTTCTTTTATTCTTCGTTTTCAACTTAAAAATGGCAAAATGGGCACAATACAACTTTCTTACAAGATTATTAAAATACTAGAAATGATGTATGTCAAATAACACATACTAATTTTTCAATAAATTACTACAACTGTGCTAGCAGCACCAGCTCAACATCACAACAGTAGTAGCAGCTGTAATTCTATGACAAAACTTAAATCTTCTGTTTTTTATAGTCTTATACTTCATATGGGGGATATAAGAAATATGAAACCTTTACAGTACAAATGACTATATTTTTAAATTTGTATTTTAACAAGAGCATCAAATTGTAGATGTATCATAATAAATCCTCTGAGTTCTTATTTAGGTCTTTGATATCCAATACATTTATGAATTAAATACCTTTTTGAAACTCATGTCAAGTATTTTACTAAGCATTATGGGAAAATGTAAAATGTAGAGATATCATATGATAACAGAAAAAACTTAAAATTCATTCAGTAGGCTTAGCTATGTAGAAGTAAATTGCTCAAATATTAAAAAAAGGTTTTATTGAGTATATTATTAAAAGCAATTATTAAACATTCAGAACTTTGAATAAATATCTAGAGTATCACTTTATATAAAATAATAAACTAAATAGTAAAAAATAAACTAAATTTATGATAACTAGACAAGGAAGTATATATTAACATTTACTCCTTTTATGATTTCATTTGATATCCTGCTTTTAAATACCATTTTTGCTGATTACTTCCAAATTCGTATTTCTAGTCTAGACTTCCTCTAAACTCCAGGCTCATGCATCGCATTGCCTAGTTAACATCTCCATTTGGATATACGTGACTTAAATTTAAGATGCTCAGCAATGAACACTGACATTTCTACTTTCAACATGGTATTCTCCATGTCAGTAAACAGTAACTCCATTCCTACTTTCTCAAGCCAAAATAATTAGAGCCATCCTGATTCTTTTCTTTCCATTATACATCCCTAACGGCAAATCTCACTGGCCTTGCTCTTAAGAATATCTCTAGAATCCAACAATTTCTTACCACCTTGACTCTCAGTCTAGCGTAGGACATTATAACTACAATATGGGTTACTGTAAATGGCTTATTCCTGGTCTCTCTGCTCCCCTATAATTTATTCTCCAAACAGTACAGAGCCACAAAGCCTTTCAAAATAATATAAACCATCAACCTTTGCTCAAAGCCCCGTTTTGGTTTCCCATCTAACTCAAGCTTCTATAATGCACTATGAGGATCTAAGTGATCTGGACTCACTTTTTTAACTTCATGCCTACCACCACTCCCTTATTCACTGTGTTCCAGCCACACTTCCTTGTTTCTTAAACTCATTAAACTTGCCCTTGTTGTTCTTTCTGCCTGAACATTTTCCCCTGATAGATGCATGGCTTTTTCTTCACCTGCTTCAGGACTCTTTTCAAATTTTGCCTTAGGAGAGGCGTTCACCTTTGTCTATCCATATAACATGGATACTCCCTCTTCTCCTTACTGTCTTCTCCTGGCACTCTTCTCTTCTTACCCCTTGGTCATACCTCCATGCACCATACTGATATAAAATTTTTTTCTGTCTCTTTTTGCTAAAACGTAAGCAAGCAACAAAGGCTTTATATATAGCGTGAACCCACAACAATGTCTGGCAAATGATAGGCCCTTAATAAATACAAACTGAACAAATCACTGGATGAATCTTACTGCGCCTGCTATCAGTGGGAAATGAAAGCAAACAGCAAGTAAGACTTCTCAGTACATTTTAGAAGGATGTAAACTATGGTATTAATAAAACTATTTACTTACCATCAATTAGTCAGGTTACTGATTGCTATATTCCAAATTTCCAATTGCTAAGCTTGTCCAGAACTAGGAGTTATCCTTGAAACATCTTGACTCAGTTAAAATGATATTCTTGGAAAACAAAGTTTTCAATTTCATTTTGTAAATATTCAAGTTATCTTTGTAATATCCTTTTGTTTCTAAATAATAGCCACTTTTCTCAGCTTCAAAAAAGTTTTTTTTTTTTTAAGATTTTATTTATTTGTCAGAGAGAGAGGGAGAGAGAGCGAGTATAGGTGGACAGAATGGCAGGCAGAGGCAGAGGGAGAAGCAGGCCCCCCGCCAAGCAAGGAGCCCGATGTGGGACTCGATCCCAGGACGCTGGGGTCATGACCTGAGCCGAAGGCAGCTGCTTAACCAACTGAGCCACCCAGGCGTCCCTTCAAAAAAGTTTTAAAGAACTATTTACCTTCTTGTGATCTATAAAGCATTAGTACGTCATCCTGCATTTTAAAACCAAAGTACATTTTTCTTTACTTTGCAGAAGGTAGGGTATGTTAAAGCAGTTCAATAAATTTCCATATGTTTTTCTTGAAGTATTGCTATGTATTAGAATAAGCTACATCAGGCTCTCTGCTCAGCGGGGAGCCTGCTTTCTCCTCTCTCTCTCTCTGCCTGCCTCTATGCCTGCTTGTGATCTCTCTCTGTCAAATAAATAAATGAAATCTTTGAAAGGAGAAAAAAAAAAAAGAATAAGCTACAGGGTTTTCTTATAAGGTTACCATTTTTAAAAATTACAAGTGCTAAATTATGTCCTTACCGGAATGTATCTGTGTGTTTTAGTATGAATGGGGGAATGACAGACAAAGTATGAGTGTAAGAAGGATTGTTATAGATTTTATTAAATTAGTATTTTAGATCTTGAAATACAGCGGACACTTACATGTTTTAGCCTATCTGCCAAGAGGTCTTATCTTTCACTCCTGAGTTTGACATTTACACTTTTATCACACTATTAGAATGCCACAGAAGAAAGGCCCTTGCAGCTGATCAGAACTGTTTCATTCGTGTGTGTGTGTGTGTGTGTGTGTGTGTGTGTGTGTAGAGAGTAATAAAGCAGAGTGTTTTATTTTTACATAATCATTATTCAGTAAATGTTACATTGTGAAGTAATTGCCTACTCCACCTCTTCCTAGCTCTGCAATAACTATCTGGTTATTTAACCTTTTTGGGGTATAATTTCAATGCCTATAAAATGGGAGTAATAACAGATATTTCATAGTTACATGCAGCTCAAATAAAAATATGTTTGCTAAACACCCACTTAGTAAGGGCTGACATATACTTACTGCATGGCTTCCAGTGTGGCACCATAAAGTAGCACCCATATTCACGGACAGGCTTTGGCAACCAGGCCTGATATCACATACTTATCTGGAGCTCTAGGTGTTCTAAAATGCATAATAGCTTTGATCACATGAGTGGCCCAGGAAACTGTGCTAGGATGGTAGGACTGGAGGCTTCTTTGAGGATTTCTTACTAACGCTGCTACCTTTGGCCTCAGATTTCAATGGTTAACATAAAGAAGTCCTCCAAATTTCTCTGTGAATAGTTCCTTGAAGGCCATGGCTGACCTGATTATGAACAGATCCTCTCATGTGGGTTAACAGGCTCCCTTACTGACATTGAGCCATGAAAATGTCCTCATTTAATTAACACACCATGATTACCACATTCATTTAACCACTGTAAACTATGAAGAATGCCAATCTTTCACATGGCTTAGTAATTGTCTTGAATTTATAAACTAATTACCAACCCTACATAATACCCAAGGAAACATTTTGCAATAATTTGGGAATATTTGAATGGTAGAGTTCTCCTCTTTAGGAGCTAAGCATTTCAGTGGGTGTCAATAACTTCCTTAATGAATTGACTATATATCTAACCATTCATGTACATATTCAGTATCTAGCCCATTAACATATATACTGGCACCCTAGGTATATTATACTAGGCATTATATAGCCCCCTTCCTCCAGTCTACCCTTAACCCAGCATCAGAGTTATCTGACCTAAATCCAAATCTGATTATATAAATTCCAACATAAACAAAATAAAACAAAATGAAAAAAAAAATACAACAGCAAAACAAAAAAAAAAAAACAAAAATTCTTCATCAGTTCACTACTGATCTTAGGAAACATATTCTAATGCATTATCATAACATAAAAGACCTATCTTCTGGGGCACCTGGCTCAGTTCATAAAGTGTCTGACTCCTAATTTCAGCTCAGGTTATGATCTCAGGTTCCTGGGTTCCAGTCTTAAGTCTTGCTCCGCACTCAGCAGGGAGTCTATTTGAGATCTCACCCTGTCCCTATGCCCCTCCCTTCGCTTGGTGCCCATGTGTGTGCTCTCTCACTATCTCAAATAAATAAATCTTTTTTTTTAAAGATTTTACTTATTTATTTGACAGACAGATCACAAGCAGGCAGATAGGCAGGCAGAGAGAGTGGAAAGGAAGCAGGTTCCCGCTGAGCAGCAAGCCTGATGTGGGGCTCGATCCCAGGACCCTGGGATTATGACCTGAGCCAAAGGCAGAGGCTTTAACCTACTGAGCCACCCAGGCGCCCCTCAAATAAATAAATCTTTTTTTTTTAAGATTTTATTTATTTATTTGATAGAGAGATCACAAGGAGGCAGAGAGGCAGGCAGAGAGAGAATGCGAAGCAGGCTTGATCCCAGGACCCTGAGATCATGACCTGAGCCAAAGGCAGAAGATTAACTGACTAAGCCACCCAGGCACCCCTCTAATAATAATAATAATAAAAAAAAGATCTCTTATTCTCTGCAACTTAAAATCCAAATACATACTAAGGTCTTTACCAGCACCAACAAATTACATGTTCTTTTTGTCATCTCCATCACTATACACATTGTTACTTTTGCCTAAAAATTTCCTACATCTTTTTACTTTTTCTTTAAAATAGCTCCCAGTTTATCTCAAGTCCCTTGTTCAGATACCTTGTTCAGATAATATTTTTGTTCACAGTGCTCTTATAGTACATATTCATGCTTCTTTTTGAGCTCTGTGCATGCTACTTTGCATTTTATCTCCAAAGGATAAAAGTGAGAGGTAAGCATAGGGGAAGGAAAAGGAGACAAAGATAGAGGGAAAGGATGTAATGGGAAAGAGAAAGGAGGGAAAAGGGGAGAAAAAAAATAAAGAAATAAAGAGAAAAGACCTTTATGTGAATCTGGGTGTCTAAAAATATTACAGTCTTGTAGTGTCCATCTTAAAGTAGAGAACGCCACGAGTGAAGAGAATAAGAATCCACAGGATGTGGATGTCAATTTTTCCTTGAAGACAAATTAAAATATTTTTTAAGTAATCATACCATTATATATCATACAGGAGAATGTCAAATGTAAATGAATGGTTATAATATTCAAGTTGGTTTTACACCTACTCAAATTTTTTCAAGCTATCTATGTTCACCAATCCTCTTTTTCAACCTTGGCCTATGTGTTTACCCACTTCCTCTAATAGGGACAGCTGCCTTTAGGTGATTGCAAACAATGATTTATTTTACCTTACTATTAAACATGTCTTATTTATAAATTTTAAAAGGTACAAAATATCATGAAAAGAGAAATTAAATATGAGACAGGAGAGGAAGAAATTTACATTCAGTTAACAAGAAAAGTACTGATGAATACATTTGAATTGGATCTTAAAGGATGAGAAGGTATTTTGAGATGCAGACTCCAATATGGGCCTACTCATGCCAGAGATTTATTGTGGGAAATACTAATGAAGAATAAAGAGTGAAGATGCAAGAGGAGACAGGGAGAGCCTCAGACCATGTTGCAGTCCTGTCCCTTCTAAAAGGTTAGAAAGAAGGAAGATTAAATAATAACAGCTTCAGATGATGGTACCGTTCTGAGAAAGGCTCAGGCAGGATGGGGGCTCCTGAACCAAAGTTGCCGGATTGACAAATACTGCATAGGGCAGGAAACGATCAGTACTCATAACCACCATGCTCAGTCACTGGCTGGGAGTAGCCCAGGGAAGTGTGGCCTGGGCATTTAAAGGGTTGGCTCCTGCAGGTTTTCAGTTAAGTCAGCTCCCTGTGGCAGTTTCCCTTCAAACAGATCTGAATGATACATCTCAATGGCTGTTCTAGGGAGTAAAGAGAAATTCCAAGATGTCTATGACAAATGGCAAGATAAGACTGTATGGAATACAGCATATTTGAAAAATAGAGGTAAAAATAAAATTTACAATATAGCCTGAGAACAAAATTTGAGAAAAACCCTGACTAATAAAATGGGGAGTTTAGATTTAATAATATTTCACAATAATGACTTGGTACAAAGTTTGATTTTCTAAACAGAAAAGTGATGCTGTCTGATTGTCTTATAGAACAGTACTACAAAAATTCACAACATTGATTTCAGGTAGGAGGGAGACTGCAGTTCTAGCTTTATGTCTGGAGTTCAGGGCCTGGAGACGAAATTTAAATCACCCATTGCAAAGCGACAGTTAAAGTGTCAAGCTGAACAGTACTCCTTAGAAAGAGCCCAGAGAGAAGAAAATGGGAGAAAATTACTTTGAAGAATATGTGTTTAATTATGAGAAATCATACTTCATGTGTTGAGGAATCTCATTTCCTATCTCATTTTCAAAATCTGAATTATTTTTTAAATCAAGAGAACTTTTCTCCTCTAATATAGAAGTTCAAATTTTTATTTAAAATTTTATATAAGGTGAGAACATAAGAAAATGATACTTTAGCACAGTTTAAAGTCACTAAATGCCAACTGTACAAATACACTTCATATATATTTCATTTCCTTTCTTGAAGGTAATATTGGCACAAATGGACCCAAAGGGATAAGTCACCCAGTTAATTCATGAATGAATTGACAATATATGCATAAGGATACCTATCTGTAAGGTGCTTTTAATAAATCATTAACAATGGTATTCAAGTATATACCAGGTATACAGAATATCAAGAAATATGTTGGTGAGGAAATAACTTACTGTTTAGTGCTGATTTTCCTCAACACTGATCTATGTCACACATGTTTACACACTTGCAGTACATGACAGTTTCTCCCCACCTCATCCCTGTCCCTTTGTGTTTGCCACAATTCTTTCTCCTCCTTTTTCTTCATCTTTCCCTTTGCTCATTCCTTTTATTCCCATCTGCTCTTATGCTGTCTCTGAGTGATGCAGATCTGTAGAACAATATTTATCTTCATCAAGAAAGGAATTATTGAGGCACCTTTTAGGACAAATTCATTCAGTTTATAAGCCTTATTCTTACCTAATAAATATAATTTTTTTTTCAGATCTTGGCCAAAATTATGAAATAAGGCAGGTAAAACAAACACCTAAAAGGCCCGAGGCTTACAATGAGGTCAGTAAACTTAAGAAACTGCTGACGAGGGGCGCCTGGGTGGCTCAGTGGGTTAAAGCCTCTGCCTTCAGCTCAGGTCATGATCTCAGGGTCCTGGGATCGAGCCCCGCATCGGGCTCTCTGCTCAGTGGGAAGCCTGCTTCCTCCTCTCTCTGCCTGCCTCTCTGCCTACTTGTGATTTCTCTCTGTTAAATAAATAAATAAAATCTTAAAAAAAAAAAAAAAAAAAGAAAGAAACTGCTGACGAGGGCCGAACTGGCCAAACTCCAGACCAAACAGTTGGGGTCTGAGGTAAATAACTTTCTTCTGGTTGTGAAATGGAGTTCTCACAAGCTGAAAGAGGTATTGAGAACCATGTGAAGCTACAGCAACCTTTTTTGTTGCTATAGGGTTGGGCCACTTAGAAAAATCTATTTTACTTCCTAAAAAAATCAAATCCAGCACTCTCACCTGCAGAGAGTAAGGGTTTCAGAAATAGCTGAAGTGAATTCCATGTTTGAATAACGGGAACCTGATACTTAATTCCCTGGCTGACTTGCAATGAGCAGTAAAAACTCATTCAATATGCATAGACTGTTGGCCATAGCTGCAAAATGTGATTGCATTAATACTGGAAGCTTGGCTATACGCATTGAAATGATTGCTGAGATTGTTTTAAAGGTTTCATCCTTAAGCCAAAATGCTTTTCAGGTTCTCTCTTCTTAGTCCAGCTGAGCTGTAGGATTAAAAAAGCCAAGCAACCCTGCTTTCTCCTCTCTCTCTCTCTGCCTGCCTCTCTGCCTACTTGTGATCTCTGTCTGCCAAATAAATAAATAAAATCTTTTAAAAAGGTTGGGGGGGCGCCTGGGTGGCTCAGTGGGTTAAAGCCTCTGCCTTCGGCTCAGGTCATGATCCCAGGGTCCTGGGATCGAGCCCCACATTGGGTTCTCTGCTCTGCGGGGAACCTGCTTTCTCTTCTCTCTCTCTGCCTGCCTCTCTGCCTACTTGTGATCTCTGTCAAATAAATAAGTAAAATCTTCAAAAAAAAAAAAAAGTCAAGCACCAAGTGTCTGCAAAGAGTAAGGCATTGGTGTGGTGAATAATCCTTTTAATGTACTGTTGAATCCTATTGGCTAGTATTTTGGTGAGAATTTTTGCATCTGTGTTCATCAAGGATATTGGTCTGTAGTTCTCTTTTTTGATGGGATCCTTGTCTGGTTTTGGGATCAAGGTAATGCTAGCCTCATAAAATGAGTTTGGAAGTTTTGCTTCCATTTCTATTTTTTGGAACAGTTTCAGGAGAATAGGAATTAGTTCTTCTTTAAATGTTTGGTAGAATTCCCCCGGGAAGCCGTATGGCCCTGGGCTTTTGTTTGTTTGGAGATTTTTGATGACTGTTTCAAATCCTTACTGGTTATGGGTCTGTTCAGGTTTTCTATTTCTTCCTGGTTCAGTTGTGGTAGTTTATATGTCTCTAGGAATGCATCCATTTCTTCCAGATTGTCAAATTTGTCGGCGTAGAGTTGCTCATAGTATGTTCTTATAATTGTCTGTATTTCTTTGGTGTTAGTTGTGATCTCTCCTCTTTCATTCATGATTTTATTTATCTGGGTCCTTTCTCTTTTCTTTTTGATGACTCTAGCCAGGGGTTTATCAATCTTATTAATTCTTTCAAAGAACCAGCTCCTAGTTTCGTTGATTTGTTCTATTGTTTTTTTTTTTTTTTTTTTTTTGTTTCTATTTCATTGATTTCTGCTCTGATCTTTATGATTTCTCTTCTCCTGCTGGGTTTAGGGTTTTTTTCTTGTTCTTTCTCCAGCTCCTTTAGGTGTAGGGTTAGGTTGTGTACCTGAGACCTTTCTTGTTTCTTGAGAAAGGCTTGTACCGCTATATATTTTCCGCTCAGGACTGCCTTTGTTGTGTCCCACAGATTTTGAACCGTTGTGTTTTCATTATCATTTGTTTCCATGAATTTGTTCAATTCTTCTTTAATTTCCTGGTTGACCCATTCATTCTTTAGAAGGATGCTGTTTGGTCTCCATGTATTTGGGTTCTTTCAAATTTCCTCTTGTGATTGAGTTCTAGCTTCAGAGCATAGTGGTCTGAAAATATGCAGGGAATGATTCCAATCTTTTGATAAATGTTGAGACCTGATTTAGGACCAAGAATGTGATCTATTCTGGAGAATGTTCCATGTGCACTAGAGAAGAATGTGTATTCTCTTGCTTTGGGATAAAATGTTCTGAATATATCTGTGATGTCCATCTGGTCCAGTGTGTCATTTAAGGCCTTTATTTCCTTGTCTATATTTTGCTTGGATGATCTGTCCATTTCAGTGAGGGGAGTGTTAAAATCCCTTACTATTATTGTATTTTTGTCGATGTGTTTCTTTGATTTTGTTATTAATTGGTTTATATAGTTGGCTGCTCCCACGTTAGGGGCATAGATATTTAAAATTGTTAGATCTTCTTGTTGGACAGTTCCTTTGAGTATGATATAGTGTCCTTCCTCATCTCTTATTATAGTCTTTGGCTTAAAATCTAATTGATCTGATATAAGGATTGCCACTCCTGCTTTCTTCTGATGTCCATTAGCATGGTAAATTCTTTTCCACCCCCTCATTTTAAACCTGGAGGTGTCTTCGGGTTTAAGATGAGTTTCTTGTAGGCAACATATAGATGGGTTTTGATTTTTTATCCATTCTGATACCCTGTGTCTTTTGATTGGGGCATTTAGCCCATTAACATTCAGGGTAACTATTGAGATATATGAATTTAGTGCCATTGTATTGCCTGTAAGGTGACTGTTATTGTATATTGTCTCTGTTCCTTTCTGATCTACTACTTTTAGGGTCTCTCTTTGCTTAGAGGACCCCTTTCAATATTTCCTGTAGAGCTGGCTTGGTATTTGCAAATTCTTTCAGTTTTTGTTTGTCCTAGAAGCTTTTAATCTCTCCTTCTATTTTCAATGATAGCCTAGCTGGATATAGTATTCTTGGCTGCATGTTTTTCTCGTTTAGTGCTCTGAATATATCATGCCAGCTCTTTTTGGCTTGCGACGTCTCTGTGGATAAGTCTGCTGTCAATCTAATAATTTTACCATTGTATGTTACAGACATCTTTTCCCAGGCTGCTTTCAGGATCTTCTCCTTGTCACTAAGACTTGTAAATTTTACTATTAGGTGACGGGGTGTGGACCTGTTCTTGTTGATTTTGAGGGGGGTTCTCTACACCTCCTGAATTTTGATGCTTGTTCCCTTTGCCATATTGGGGAAATTCTCTCCAATAATTCTCTCCAATATACCTTCTGCTCCCCTCTCTGTTTCCTCTTCTTCTGGAATCCCAATTATTCTAATGTTGTTTCATCTTATGGTGTCACTTATCTCTCGAATTATCCCCTCGTGGTCCAGTAGCTGTTTGTCCCTCTTTTGCTCAGCTTCTTTATTCTCTGTCATTTGGTCTTCTATATCACTAATTCTTTCTTCTGCCTCATTTATCCTAGCAGTGAGAGCCTCCATTTTTTATTGCACCTCATTAATAGCTTTTTTTATTTCAACTTGGCTAGATTCTAGTTCTTTTATTTCTCCAGAAAGGGCTTTTACATCTCCCGAGAGGGTTTCTCTAATATCTTCCATGCCTTTTTCGAGCCCGGCTAGAACCTTGAGAATCGTCATTATGAACTCTAGATCTGGCATATTACCAATGTCTGTATTGATTAGGTCCCTAGCCCTTGGTACTGCTTCTTGTTCTTTTTTTTGTGGTGAATTTTTCCGCCTTGTCATTTTGTCCAGATAAGAGTATATGAAGGAGCAAGTAAAATACTAAAAGGGTGGCAACAACCCCAGGAAAATATGCTTTAGCCAAATCAGAAGAGATCCCAAATCGTGAGGGGGGAGAAAGGGGATAAAAAGGTTCAGAAAGAAAAAAAAAAGAAGAAACAATTAAAAAAAGAAAACCAATAAAGAAAAATATATAAAAAGGAAAATATATATATATATATATATATATATATATATATATATATATTAGATAAACTAGTTAAAAAACGTTAACAAAGAAAAGGGTAAAAGTTAAAAAAATTTAGCAGAAGAAGAGAAAAAAAATATTGAAAAAGAAAAAAAAATTAAATTATCTGCAAGGCTAAAGAATCATGGGGAGAAAGCCATGAGTTCCGTGCTTTGCTTTCTCCTCCTCTGGAATTCCGCTGCTCTCCTTGGTATTGAAACTGCACTCCTTGGTAGGTGAACTTGGTCCTGGCTGGGTTTCTTGTTGATCTTCTGGGGGAGGGGCCCATTGTAGTGATTCTCAAGTGTCTCTGCCCCAGGCGGAGTTGCACCGCCCTTCCCCGGGCCGGGCTGAGTAATCCACTTGGGTTTGCTTTTGGGAGCTTTTGTTCCCTGAGCGCTTTCCGTCGAGTTCTGGAGGACGGGAATGAAGATGGCGGCCTCCCGGTCTCCGGCCGGAGGAGCCGAGAGCCCGGGGCCCCACTCCTCAGTGCGCCCTCAGAGAAAAGCGCCCAATTACTCCCGTCACCCTGGCCTCTGGCCGCGCTCTGAGCTGACCGAGCCTGCGACCGGTTCAAGGTAACCCCTAGCTGAGAGCTCACTCCTCGGCTCTGTCTCTGTAGCCGGCTTCCCCATTCTAATACCTGTAAGCTCTGCGACACTCAGACACCCGCGATCCTTCTGTGACCCTGCTGGACCTGAGGCCACGCTGACACGTGGGCTTCACCCCGGGTAAGCCTCTGGAGCCATGTCCCTCAGCAGAACAGACTTTTAAAAGTCCTGATTTTGTTCTCCGTTGTTCCGCCACTTGCAAGGAGCCAGCCCCTCCCCCGGTCTATCTTCCCATCACTTTGGATTCACTTCTCTGCCAGTCCTATCTTTCAGAAAGTGGTTGATTTTCTGTTTCTAGAATTGCTGTTCTTCTCTTCGATCTCCCATTGGATTTGTAGGTGTTTGCAATCTTTAGATAAGCTATCTAGCTGATCTCCTGCTATCTAGCTGATCTCCCGCTACCTGAAGTAGTCTCAGCCTGCTACTTCTCCGCCATCTTGACTCCCATCCCTAAATTATCTTTTTATAAATTTTTCACTCATAAAATACGAACAACAATGATTATAATAATATACGCCTATGTATATATAGAGAGTTCTTGTGAGGGCTCAGTGAGTTAATAAATATAAAGCTCTCAAAACACTTCTATGCATAATATGAGCATTTAAAAATATTAATTTTGAGTTTCTTTTTGTATTACCTTTCCTAAATAGAATTGATTCCCCTGCCCCACAGAAAGAAGACTCCATATTAACGTCTACATCAAAGGATTTAGATGTGAAAAACTTGGCTTCTGCTGTCTATGAGAGATCATATAGCAAATGTTTCCACAAATCTTAAGTCCATAGAAGTACATGTCTTCAAAACACAGTCACATTTCCAAGGAGTTTATGGCTCTGAAGTAGAGGGTGACAACAATTCCATTTTCTATATAGCAGGGACTGATTCTTCACAGAAAGCCTCAATGCTCTGCATAATCAATTTGTCTGAACTGATTTGCTGTTTCAGTCACACAACTTGTCAACTGGGAAAAAGTGGAGCAAACTAGTTATATTTATAGTTGAGACCTATGTCACCTCATCCTTTGTTTCTTATGGCATATGCATACAAATCTTGTGATAATCAATGTAAACAGGCAGGGCATATTTTGGAATGCATCTGAGGAAAAAACGAGATTGGCAGGAAAATAATGAGATGAAAACAAAAGAAAACAGAAAGATAAAGGATATATTTTATTCTTAAGTTTTAAAGTAATTCTCAAATGTGACACTAGTAATCTATTTAAGGGATTATGAGACATTCATTTGTTGATTTGGGAATCTTTCGGGTCCAATAACATAAATCTTCATCAAAAATATGGCATACCAGGGTGGCTCAGTCAAGCATCTGCCTTTGGTTCAAGTCATGATCCCAGAGTCCTGGGATGGAGTCCCTGCCCTGTGCTTCTTGCTCAGCAAGGAGAGTGCCTTGCCCTCTGCCTGCCACTCCCCTTGCCAGTGCTCTCTCCACAAATAAATAAATAAAATCTTAAAAAAAAATAATGTGGTATTGAGGCACCTGGGTGGCCACTCTTAAGCATCTGCCCTCAGCTCAGGTCATGATCCCAGGGTCCTGGGATTGAGTCCTCCATAAGGCTCCTTGCTCTGTGGGGAAATCTGCTTCTCCCTCTGCCTCTGCTGATCTCTCTCATGAATAAGTAAAATATTAAAAAAAATATGGTATCAGTGATAAAATTTGTCCATGTATAGCTGTACACATGAAGCTATGCACATGGCAAGGGTGTTTTTTTTTTAAAATGGACAAACCCGGGGCGCCTGGGTGGCTCAGTGGGTTGGGCCGCTGCCTTCGGCTCAGGTCATGATCCCAGGTCCTGGGTTCGAGCCCCGCATCGGGCTTTCTGCTCAGCGGGGAGCCTGCTTCCTCCTCTCTCTCTGCCTGCCTCTCTGCCTACTTGTGATTTCTCTCTGTCGAATAAATAAATTAAAAAAAAAAAAAAATAAAATGGACAAACCCTGGCTTAGCAGACAGAATTAAGGTTAGGAGCTCTCTGAGTTGGTTGAGGTAGCTCGCTTAGGTAGTGTTACTAATGAATTCAAGTATACAACTCTACTTCATGAGCTTGAGTATGTAAGAAAGGTCACAGCCACTTTTCTTTTTTATCTTTTCTTTAAGTTCTACTTAATCTGACCTCAATCTGCTTAGGCTGATAGAAAATTTTATCTTAGCCATTATTAGTACTCCAGCCTATGCCCTTGCATAGGGTGTACAAGGGTGCACAAAGATCCTAAATATCTTCACAATGAAGGATGTTTGAGAAGTCACTGCTAGCCCTGGTCTTTATTTGCCCAAGCCCACATACTTCTTAGGAGTGCAGTGGCTCCTAAAATTCTATCCTTTGCTTGTGTGTGAACAATCATCAGAGAAGATGCTGGGAGGGTTATTCAAATCTATCATCAGAAAAGGCATAAAGACCATGTTATTCTGCCATTTTCAAATTTAATCCATAAGAAATGGGTAATTCCCTTGTTAAACTAATCTAGGCCATAGAAAATGATAGAAAATAATTTTTATAAAGTCAGCATAAAATAACAACAAAATGCAGCAAAGACAGTTATAAAAAATTTATAGGCCCAACATCACAAATGAAAATAGATGAGAAATTTAAGTAAAAAGAATTCAGCAATATATGAAAATAATAATCTATAACCTATCAGCATTTACTCTAGAAGGGAAGAACAGTTTAAATATCAGAAATATGTCATAATAAAGTCACTAATAAATTAACTGAGAAAATTAATAAAATCCACTCAATAAGTGCTTGAAGGCATTTAATGTAATTCATCAGTGATTTATAAGAAAATTTCTAAGGAAAAGAAAAAGTATAAAATTTGTTAAGGAATATTAGTTTTTTTAAAACAACAATATAAACTTTATTTTTTATTTTTTTAAAAGATTTATTCATTTGACGGAATAGAAGAGAGAGAGAGAGAGAGCACAAGCAGGGGGAGCAGGAAAGGGAGAGGGAGAAGCAGGCTCCCTGGTAAGCAAGGATCTCAGGACTCTGGGATCATGACCCGAGCTGAAGGTAGCTGCCTAACCAACTGAGCCACCCAGGCACCCCAACAATATAAACTTTAAATGACAAAATGTTAAAAGCAGAAATAAGACAGACAAATATGCCCATTACATTTCAACAATGAACTGCAGTTCAAGTGAATGCAGTAAGAGAAAAACAAGAGTATAAATGCAGGGAAAGAAGAACTAAAAGTCTGAACAAATATTTTTATGTTCACATGGAAGACTAAGGGGATATAGAGAAAAGTAGCTTTTTTCTTAGCACAATTGTCTTATTAGTTGATCTAAGAATAGAATCCCTTCTTCATACTTTCATAGATCTACCTTAGTGGCAGTTCCCATTAGAACTCTATAACTTTATTTTTTTCCTTTTTTTTTTAGTCTGATTTTTTAAAAATTTAAATTCAACTAATTAACATACAGTGTATTATTAGTTTCAGAGGCAGAGGTCAGCCTTATATAATACTTAGTGTTCATTACATCATGTGCCCTCCTTAATGTCCATAACTCAGTGACCCTATCTCCCTACCCCTCTCCCCTCCAGCAACCCTCACTCTGTTTCCTACAATGAAGAGTCTCTTATGCTTTGTCTCCCTCTTTGATTTCATTTTATTTTTTTCTCTTTTCCTATATGATCCTATTTTGTTTTTTATATTCCACATAAGAGTGAGATCATAGGATAACTGACTTTCTCTGACTTATTTCATTTAGCAAGAACTCTACTACTTTAATAGCATTTAACAGTGCCACTCATGCAAGCAGCTAGTTAATCACTTAATAATTCTTTTCCCCCCTTTTATAGACACTGAGCCCCCATACTGTCTAGTGTAGCAGTGTATAACTACTTTCGTCTCATTTTGGAGTAGCCAGTAAGAAAGAAAACAAGCTGTTGGGTAAGAGCCCTGTAAAGCTCTTTAAAAGGGGCTGACTCGGCTGGGTCATCCAATTTTCCCCCCTTTCCCTTTTTAAGTTTTTTTTTTATTTTTGATACCTGGAATGTAGACATAATAGGAATGGATATACAGCTGTCATCTTGAAGTGAATTTGATTATTTAAGCTATATACTAAAAAGATGACAAAGATAAAGCTGCCAGACCCATTTCATGTGTGCCTACCTTTGCACATGGCCACAGCTATTTCATGATTTCTGTCAGGTGTGAACTTAATCTGTTAAGTTAATCTGATATAGTGCATCTTCAATCACTCTTCATCTTTGTAGGGACTTCTTAGTATACATGTAACTGTGTCCCTCTCCTGCTTAGAATACTTAATTGAAGTATTCTTATTGCTTAGAGGATAAAACTGAAATTCCCCAGACAGCCATCTACTATCCTCTATTATATGACACTTTCTTAAGTCTTCAGCTTCATCTTTATCCTGTCCCCAACTCAGATCCTTTCCCAACATATAAAATGACATGTAGACTTCTGAAAAGTCATGTGTGATTTTCCAAGCTCCACTTTGAAGCCCTGTCTTGCATGATTTTGGAAGTGTGTGAGGTCCTTTCTCAGCGGCTTTTATTTTTTGTTTTCTATTTATATTTTGGCTCTATTCTAATGAACAGTGGTGGTTTACTTGAATATAGATGCAATGTCTTTCTTTTTTCCATCTCCAGTTCCTCATACATTAATTGGAAAATATCAGACATGCCATAAATGTGTGTGGCATTACTGATTAAAACTTATATTAACTAAATGCCCAGGATGTTCTTCATTTATAGCTTCCTTACTCTGTCCATCAATATCTCCTCAGATAGACCCAGGAAATCCTATTCCCTATGAGAATGTCTTTTCTTTGCACATCGGGATAGGTAACATTCATTGAGCAGCACTTAGGATGTGCTGGATATAGTGTTGAACACTCTACATGCCTTTTCTCATACAACTTTAAAACAACACAATGAGATAAGTTATATTATTATCTTCTTCATTTTGATTTGGAGAATCTCTAGATTTAGGAAAATAAATGAAAGGACCCAGATTACAAAGGTAGCTGAATGTGAAGCAAGACTATGACTCCAGGGAATGCCTAGAGCTGTATGTACTGCACTGCCTTCCAAATGTGG
This sequence comes from Lutra lutra, assembly GCF_902655055.1. NCBI lineage: Eukaryota > Metazoa > Chordata > Mammalia > Carnivora > Mustelidae > Lutra > Lutra lutra. Next base: position 70,035,757 of record NC_062282.1, on the reverse strand, counting down.
GTGCTAATTTTTCAGCACTAGAAACAAATGAGATCCAGGTTTTAGTCATAGCTCTACCCCTTGTTACTTATGTGACCTCAGGGAAACCACTTAAGTGTATCAGTTCCTTCACTTGTAATATGGAGATTAACAGTTACTCCATTTGGTGATTTGCTGTGAGAATTAAATGATTTGTTCAGATTATTCTAACTCACTTTTTCTTGAAATATGGGGTCTCCTATTTGTATTTTAAGGCATCCATTTTGAAGAACTTAGAAGATGGAACATTTTTTTTCCAATAAAAATATTAGTTTTCTTTGATTTTTAGCACTGGATGTTTGAAAAATGCCAGCAAGTCAAGTGATACTCATTGTTTTGTGCTTCAACAGCAGGTTAATGGAGTGAACCACAATGAAACAGCATCTGCTCCAGCCCTTATGAGGATTAACCAAATCCTCTCATAATTAAATGGGTCAGTTAATTATGCATGTTCAATGAAATGACAGAAATATTCCTATCTTCAAGGATTTCAGTTTAGTTGATTCTCACTGACTGAACACAGATTTCTCATCCTGTTAATCAGAATTAACAAAAATAGATTTATTGCTTCACCTGAAGTTTTTATTTCTGTATAAACTCACTGAAAATTATTTTCATTTTCTGAGCAAAATATTTAGAATCTTACTAAGCCAAAATGACTTGCAGAAGGAAAATTCAATATCCAGGACTGACTAGGAAAAATGATTACTAGTAATGATGCAAATGTTCAAGAATGGTAACATTATGTGTATGGTTATGGAGAAAATCAGGAATTGAGTAATGCACAAATGAGATTTGCAATCATCACAAAGTTTGGGAAATGATGGAGCATCTGTTTTTAAGTACCACTAAGATTAACAAGATATATTCAGGTTGCAATCTAGCAACTTTCAAAACAGTATTAAAGGTTAACACTCAAGTTTTCTAAGGGAGAGCAACAAGAAAATTTTGGATACATTGTCAAACTAGGGCAATTGTTTAGGAATATAACTGGCAATTTCATGTGGTAATTTGTAACAATCACCATTACTTTTCAACTCTGAGAATTCTCAGCTGCAGTCTTTTTTAGCTTCTCTGCTAGAAATTCAGTGACTGTACTTCAAAATCCATAAATGCAGATCTGTATCCAGCAGGCATGAAGTACCCTCCCTTTGTAATTATGGCATTATTACTTTAATAGAGGAAACAAGAATTTAACAATGACTAGCCTCCAGAGGAAGGAGGATTTGTTAAAATTCTGAACACAGAATGCTAACTTTTCATCTTTAGAGCCCAAACCTAGACTGACAACTCTCGAAAACATCTGCCATTACTGCCATAGTTCCAGGCAAGGTGCTCAGGATCCTCAGCCATGCAGGATTTTAAGAACCGTTTTAGGACTTGTATTTATTTCATCTAGGGAAAAAGCAACTTTTTGGCTGTTTCTTTTTACAACCAATCCAATCAGCAATGCTACTTCCATCTTTCAGGTCCCCAGCTCCTTCCAGATTTGTAAGAGAAGGAAACTCTCAAGGATTAGCCTCTGAGAATTGGCCATGAATTACTCATGCATGTATTCACTACTGTTCTTTTTTAGCCTTACACTTCTTTCCATCAATTAAAACTCTGAAGGGTCAGATTTTATTTGCCTTTGCCTAACAAATGGCTTTTAATAGGCTATTTCCAAGAGGTCCCTCAATTTTAAGCTAAGTAGCAAATAAAAGCATTTTCTCTTGTTGGTTAATTACATAGAAAGGATGTCATCAAGGAGGTTTCCTTAGAATAAGGGTAGAGGAACAGAGTTTGGGCTTTTCATGATTCAGTTTTATAGTATTCCTAAGGCTGCTCTGAATGCCACCATTCTTCCAACATCTAGAGATACAAATGTGTTAATAGAATGGCAGAGTGCTTAGACTCTATTGTTTCTTTTTTGATTATTTTCCTTGATCAATAAAATAATATTACATAGTTTGTTTTAATATTTGCTACTCATGTTCGATGGCTGATTGATAACCAAAAGCAAAGTAATACTGTCCTTTTCTCTACTATTTCCCATTTAGAATTAAACTAAATCTTACATGAAGGTAGGATTTGATGTATTTGCCAGGATTAATTTAAGCATTAAATTTTTACCCAAGAGCTTTAGAAAGTGAATGTTGCTTAACTATAATCAGGAAGATTAATGTCATTTGTCTTTTATATTCCTGCCCCCCCCCCCCCCCCGTTTTACTGCAATAGACTGTTGAGGTGAATTAAGAAAAAATGTTAGCATACTATGAACATATTCAATAAATGACAAAGTAATTTTCTGATGAGAAAGAAAGTGCTAGCAAATCTTACTTCTAATAAGATGGCTGTAACTTTTTTTCATAATGGAAGAATTCAAATACACTGAAAAACAGTTGCAAACCAGTAAGTAATCTCTCAATTCAACAGGTATTTATTGAGTACCTACTTTGTGTGAGACTGTTCAAGGTAACTGAACAAGTCTGTAAGCAAGATGGACAAAAATCCCTGACCTCATGAAACTTACATTCATGGGGAAAGCATACAAGACAAAAATATATAAATATATTATTTATAAAATGCCAGGTTAAAAGTGAGAGTGAAGAGAATAAAGAATGGGTAAGTGTATAGAATATGAAAAATGATACATGATGATCACAGAATGCATCTTTGAGATGACATTTAAGTGGAAGCTGAACAAAATGATTCCTTGAACTAAAAATATCTTTGGAGAAGACTTCTGGGCAAAAAGAAACTAAGAGAGATCTTAAAGCAGAAGTGCTTGTGATTTATTTGGCAAAAAAGCTGTGGAGCTGTCTGGAGAAGCAGCTAGAGGTCAGGTCATGTGAAACCCAATAAACTATAGCAAGGAATTAAGATATTGTTGTATGAGTCATGGTACACTAATAGAGATTTCTGCATGGGATTGACTTACTTTTATTATTCTGCATATTGTGTGAACAATGGATGTACGGAGAAGCAGTTTGTTTTAGTTACATTAAATCGGCAATGCAGACAGTTGCTCATTGCATCACTTCAATCAGTTCTGAAGAGATGTCAGGACTAGAGGATATACCTGGGAGTCACTAGTAAATACTGTATTTAAAGCCATGACAGCAGACAGGTCACCCAAGGATTATTACACATGAGAAGAGTAGGCATTCTTATGCCCTGGTGTTCCCCAACGTAGCGGCCAGAAAGAGAGTCACCTCCAAGTTTACTGGGAACATAAAACTTTCAAAGTCAAGTCTTTCAAGAGGTAGCAAGTGCTCAGTTTTTCAAATACTGATGAGAGGTCAAGCAAAATGACTGCCAAGTACCCACTGGATTTGCAACCTAGAATTTATTTTTCACAAGATTATTTTTTTAATTTTTTAAATTTTATTTATTTTTTTTAAAGATTTTATTTATTTATTTGACAGAGAGAGATCACAAGTAGATGGAGAGGCAGGCAGAGAGAGAGAGAGAGGAAAGCAGGCTCCCCGCTAAGCAGAGAGCCCAACACGGGACTCGATCCCAGGACCCTGAGATCATGACTTGAGCCAAAGGCAGCGGCTCAACCCACTGAACCACCCAGGCGCCCCTCACAAGATTATTTTTAGTGAATATGGAATAAAACCTAATAGAGCTGAGGTACTTCTCAAATTTCTTTTCACAAACTTAACATTCTTCCTTATTTGTTTCCAATTTGTTTTAAAATAAGTAAAATTTTATACCAAAATAGTTTGAAACCTTCCTCTCCCTTTTCTCTGCCTTCTTCCCTAAAGAATAATGACATCCTGCCCTGTTTATATTCATCCTAGGATTTTGTTTGTAATGATAAAACATTTTTGTGCTTTTAACAATTACACCGTGATTATCAAATTATTACCTATTTTATTGTGGTTTTTTGTTTACTTTTAAAATGTATATACTTTCCATTTTGCTACATATACACACATATATATTAACAAATTCAATTACTGTAATGCACCCATTACGTACTCTAAGTTATTTATGTACTTCCCAATTGACAGATGCTTACACCTGTTTTTTTGCTATTAAAATTGATGTAATAAACATTGTATATGTCTTGTGTATGTCCTTGTGTACATGTGGAAGAGCTGTTAGTACATACACCTAAAAGGGTCATTGCTGATATTCACATCTTCAGTTTTATCCCAAATCATCAATATTTCCCCCCAAGAAACAAGGTTGGAACATTTTCATGTTAAATTACTCATTTTGTCTTTGATGTCTCTTAATTACATTCCGTTTTCTCGCCACATGATTTTCTTTTCTTTTTTAAAGATTTTATTCATTTTATTTGCCAGAGAGAAAGAGCACAAACAGGGGGAGCAGGAGGCAGATGGAGAAGCAGGCTCTCTGCTGAGCAGGGAGCCTGATGTGGGACTTGATCCCAGGACCCTGGGAACACAACCCAAGCCGAAGGCAGATGCTTAACTGACTAAGCCACCCAGGTGCCCCTCACATGATTTTCTTGTATCTATCTTCTAATTTTCTATTATGTTTAGCTATGTCTAGTTTGTTGTTCTTTTAATCTATCAAGTTTTTAATTCAATATATACATTTTAAATTTAAAAAGTTCTCTTTGGTTATTTTAACAAATATATTTATTCTATCTTATCGTATCTTTTAAAAATTATGTTTTCAGTTCTTTTATCTCTTTTTAATCATGTGAAATATGTTCATTTCAAAGCTTTTTTCAGATTTTCCTACTATTTCCACTTCTAGGGGTGCTAATTTTTTGCCTACTTGCATCTGTTCATCCGTCCTTGATATGTTTCACTTTCTTAAATGATATATAATATCTTACTGTGAATCCATCTACCATAAGAGATGTCTATTCTGTGGGAATCTCCTGTGAACTATGTTATAGGTCTGGGGACTCAATTTCTACTTCTTTTAAAATGTATTTTATCTGCATTTCCATGTGCCTATACTACAACAGGTGACATCTGCTCCAGTTCAGTCTCCTTTGTTGCTAGAGGTAGGATACTTTATTGCCTTTGAATTTTCTATCTAATTAAGCTCTACCTATCACTCATTACACTCTCAACCCCACTCTCTCTGTCACTCTCTATTACTAAATTCACCATGCTTTTATTAGCATTTCCAGCTTTTTTGGGTGTGCTCTTTCCTGCAAGTTAAAAAACAGCCCGGGTGTGTCTGCAAAATATGTGGGTTGCAGAGTTTCTCAGTTGATGGCATTTTAGACCTGTATCTGAAACACTTGGCAAGATAATTTGCTGAAATTGTAGCTGAGTTTCTGGAAATGAGTCAAATTTAGTACTTAAACCTCTTGGTAAGCAACAAAACTGTTCTAAAAATACATACTAAGTACCCGTTGACTTTTAAAACATAGCATTGAGTTTATTCTCTTTCCCTGACAGGTCACGGAGGTTAGCAATGAGTTATGTCATCTGGATTGTGCCGGTGCTGTACATTACCAGTAAGTGACCAGGAATTATCATTGTCCTCAGAAATGACAAAATACTTATCTTCACCAGTCGGGCATCTCTCTTTGTCCATTCCATTGTTAAAATATGTCTTACTTACAGCATAACTACAGCATAGACTTTAGACTTTTACTAAATGGAACAAAAAAACATTATTTTCTTGCTTTGATTAATAACACCAACAACAAAACTCCCCAAGAATTGCATATGTGGCAGAAAACAGTAACACTGGGCTGCTGCTTTGAAGATACCAGTTTACTACCAACCATTGTTGAACACAGTCAAGCAACTCGAAAATTCAGATCTCCGCTCTCCCAAATAGGCTTTCTGCATATTTCAGTTTGTCAGTTTAGCCTATGTGAGAATAAAATCTTTTAGGGTTTCTGTTCAATAACTAACTTCCTGGTACACATTCTGGGGCACCCTTAGCTTTGCACTTGAAAATAAATGTCTCAATGCGAAATAATACATCTAAATTCTATACTCTTTGGTACTCCAACTCAAGCAATCTTTTAAAAATACACTGGAATTCATATGGTTCCCTAAGGACTGTTTCAAGGACAATGAAAAGATTGATATGACACCCTTGCACAATGTCCAAAAGTTACCAAGAGCCAGGACTTAATGGCTTCGTAAGCAGTCAGTATGAATAATGCTGTTGGTGAAGAAATTTTACTGAAATAATTGGGCAAACAGAGGAATTCCTCTTCAACATGGCACCACTCTATCATTCTTTAAAGACACAATGAAAGCCACATGCACAGATAATTTGCCAAACCAAAATAAACAGGTAAGATTTCTGTCCAGATTAACAAGGTGGCTATTTTAGGAAGTAGGTAGAGAGCAAATAATCGATAAATTGCATTCTCAATGGGTGGTGGGGGCATTTCTGCTGTCAGTGTGGTGTTATACATTAAGGCTCTAGCTTTGTTTTTCAAGACTGCAGTTGAACTTCTGAGCTCAGCCAAAAAAAGAAAAAAAATTAAATTAAACTGAAAGAGTAAGCCAAGAGAACTACTTACTGGTTTCAGAATGGTGAGAAAAGGTTTATAAATGATTCCTCTTTTTCCTGTTGCTCCTATCTCTGTCTGATTAGAAGCAATAAATAAGAAGTATCCAATGAAGGCACATGAGGAAACCTATTTGTAATAAATATCAAATGTGACAAATATGATACATGGATTTGTGACTTTGCACATTAAGCAGGCTAAATCAATTTATACCTTATTTGGCTATTGCACAAACCTTGGACAGTCACTCCCAGCCTGAAATCCCTGATCCTGGGGATTCCTGAGACACAACAATGGACAAAACACATTTGGAAAGATGGAAGAAGAAATACAGCAGATTCTGAATTCAGACCCTTTCAAAATATAAAAACAGATCAGCTAGGTGGATAATAGTATATGCCTTAAAGCTCTTGGTGATAAAAATACACAGAATATCTAATGTATAAAAAGTAATATACCATTAATTGTCAAATGAGGTACACTGTAATCTCCTTGTGACTTTTTCCAGTGGCAATTACAAAAACTACGACCAGTACAATCCATGAGAAAATGTCTCTTGGGACATGCTACAACAATGCCCCATTATAACTCACCTAGAGTCTGTATTCAATTTTTATCAGGTTTTAGGTATAATAACAATTCATTTGCATAATGATTTATGCTGTATGAAATGCTTTCTTATCTATCATCTCCTAGGGTCCATGTATACTTTATATTGCACACAACCAAGAGTTCAAAATAAATCTGGGGAATAATGAAACTGACACTATTATTTATTAATTTTATCTATATCCTGGATTTATGGACCAGAGTGTGTTAGTGACATAACACTGGAGGGAATGAAATGTACCTGGGGGAATAACACTCACAGGCTTTACGATGACTTGCATATAGGTCAGTCACAAATAGAAGAGGTCCTGTAGGAAAAACTGGCCAGTTTTTCCTATATAATTTCCATATAATTTATAAAATTATAAAGGATGTATCTCAGTCTATTTAAGCTACTGTAACAAGACTACCATATACTGAGTTTCTTAGGCAACAAAAATGTACTTCTCAGTGTCCTGGAACATGGGAAGTCTAAGAGCAAGGCTTCAGCAGATGCAGTGTCTGATGAGAACTAGCTTTTAGGTTGAAGACAGCTGTCTTCCCTCTGTGTCCTCCAATGGTGGAAGGGATGAGGGAATTCTCCCAGTCTCTTCTTTAGAGAATTCAATGATTCTCTATGAATGAATGCTCTGACAAAGAGCCCTACTTCCCATTACCATTGATATTGGGGGTTAGAATTTCAACATACAAATTTCAGGGGGACACAAGCATTCAGCCCATAATAGGGGGAAAAATTTTTTTTAAGGGGGCAAAGATTATTTCCTACAATTTTACCCTCTTTAATCCTTCAGAGGTACAAGCCCTGGAATCACTGTCCATCTTCTATAATAGGTGACTAAAATTTCTAAAAAAATACTTTGATAATCAGAATAATATCCCCTCTTCCAAGATGTCCACGCTCTCATCCCCAGAGCCTGTGAATATTGTTCCCTTACATGGCAAAAGAAACTTGCAAATGTGATTAAGGTTATGAACCTTCAGCTGGGAAGGTCAGCCTTATTATCCAGGGGTCCTACTGGAATCATAGGAGTCCTCAAATGCTCAGAACTCTTCCCAGCCGTGTGCAGAGAGATGAAACAGAAGGATCAGGGCAATGCAGTTTTGCTGGCTTTGAGAAAGGGGGGTGGGCGGTGGGGAGGGGAATGGGTGGGTGTGAGCCAAGGAAGGTACGTAATCTCCAGAGCTTGGAAAGGCAAGAAAATGGATTCCTCCTAGCGGCACCAGAAAGCACTGTTAACCTCACATTAGCTCAGGGAGACCTATGTCAGACTTCTGACCTAAAGATTATATGATAGTAAATTCGTATTGTTATAAACTCCTAAGTCTGTGGCACTTTGTTACAGGAGCGAAAGAAAACTTACACAAATACTAAGGGCAAAATAACAAAAACTCTTATCAACAAACATGTGAATTAACTCCATTCTGTTGTTTATAAATTATGATTCACACTGTTCAGAGGGGAAAAAATTGGCCACACACACAAAAAATAAGTTTCTTTTATGACAGTTATCAACACTTCAGAGTTTTGGCATATGGATGGAAAAAAACACTGCTGGAACACCGTTAAGAGAGCTTAATAAGAGCTATTTAAGTTATATAACTTACTGAAAGGAAATAATTTATCTCATTTCTTAAATGGGAGAAAACTAACTAAAGACTTTTTAAAATAGAGTCCTATTTCTCTTCCATTGCTGAACTCTGGAAGAAGAGAGAGGAGCTAAAAGCAGGTACTGGAATTTTAAATCTGTTATTCAGTTTCTTTATTCATTTACTCATGTGTTCAATCATTGAATAAACACTTGTTGAAGGCTCTCTCTTTGTCAAGCACTGTGCAAGAAGTGGAGGCATAAATAAAATACATTACAACACCTTCTCTCTTTGTGTACTTTTACTTTCACTGAGAGATTGTCTGGGATGAGGAATGATAGGCTGAAATGTCCAGTTCCGGTCTTTGTTAAAGCTGTTTGGAGCAAAGCAGTTCATACCAGTTAAAGAATAGCAGAGTGGTTGGAATAACTGAACTTACTTTTAGCTCTGCAAGGTAAGATATCTGCTCTGAAGAGGAAGTGAGAACATTATGGAATTATGGAGAAAATCCTGGATATTCAAATTTAAGTAAGATAAGCTCAAAATTTTCTCTTAGGCAGAATTTACATGAGCACTTTAGTTAGCAGTTGAATTAGAGAGGAAACAGAACTGATAACCAGTTTAATGCATATATTTCCTTAAATCTTACATTTATTTGTTTATATTTTACAAATATATTGTGTATTCAAATGTGCATTTTGTTATTATAATGAAAAATTGCATTCTTACAAAATAAGAATCATGAAGGTCTTTATTTCTTTCAGGTTCTCACTTCTGAAAAGTCTCTCCATAGAGTTATCTATCTATCAAAAGGTTACCAGAGTTGTAGACAGAGAATCAGGGAGAGTTAGGGTAAACCTTCAAGGATTCATCCCAGAGAGTAATGGAAAATAATCAACGCAACAGCATAAAGAAGCATGTCTATATTTTAAAACAGGAAAAGACCAATACTAATGAATCGTTTAGTGGAGATCTGCAAAACAATTTTTCATACTTTTGTGCCACAGGAAATAATATTTATCTCCTCAGAATACGAAATAATATGGTTTTGTAAAGAAAACAGATGGGGGAGAGGAATATAAGAAATATGCCTAGGGGTGCCTGGATGGCTCAGTGGGTTAAAGCTCTGCCTTCGGCGTAGGTCATGATCCCAGGGTCCTGGGATCGAGCCCCATGTTGGGCTCTCTGCTCCACGGAAAGCCTGCTTCCTCCTCTCTCTCTCCCTGCCTGCCTCTCTGCCTACTTGTGATCTCTGTCTGTCAAATAAATAAATAAAATCTTAAAAAAAAAAGAAATATGCCTATACATAAGGAATTAAAAATCCTGAGCAGATGAACAATCAAAATTGTTTCCAAAAATTACCCCACTCTTCTCTTCAATATGTTTTTGTTTTCTTTTCTTTTGGTACTCATTTCTACACCTACATTTCTACTTTTATTTCATTTTACCTTATTTTAAATTTTTTAAAAAGATTTTATTTATCTGTCAGAGAGAGAGAGAGAGCACAAGCAGGCAGAGTGGCAGGCAGACACCTAGAGAGAAGCAGGCTCCCCGCTGAGCAAGAAGCCTGATGTGGGACTCTATCCCAGGATCCTGGGATCATGACTGAGCTGAAGGCAAAAGCTTAACTGACTGGGCCACCCAGGCATCCCTTTACTTTTATTCTAAAATGGAGTAAGTAAAGTTATTGAATTCTAGGAAGGAAGTCAGGCTTCTCTTTCTATGTTTATTTTTTCCTTTTCTTGCCTTTTGCCAAGTTGGGGAAATTTTAACTTTATTTTTCTTGTTAAATTGATAGTATTATTAAGAGTTTCTGTTACAAAAGCCCCACATGGACCTCCCTGCTCAGTGAGAGTCTGCTTCTCCCTCTCCTGTGCACCCCCTCTGCTAGTACTCTCTCTAATAAATTAAAAAAAAAAATCTAAAAAAAAAAGTTTCCATTTATTTTCCCATAACTGGCATCCAAACATTTTTTAAAACTTTTGTATTTTACAAATAACTTGTAATGATATAAATATGAGGATTAGCAATGCCCTCAAAACATGGTAAGTGTTATTGTTCCTACCTATGTGCCTCAGTCCTTCACAACGAAAGCTTGTTTCCCATTCTTCTCATCCTTACTCAAATCTCAGCTTTCCAGGGACAAGAAGAAAGTTTTGGTTCTATACGATTATTATACTGTTCCTTTTACCTATTTTCCAATTTCATAAATAATTAACACATGCATTAAAGAATCCTATTAACTCTATAATCCATTCAGAAATGAATTGCAAAGAGAATTCTAACACTCTTTCACATATCTTGTATGTCTTCCTAATGTGAGATCTGTGTTTAATTTTTCACTGTTAGAATGTTTTCTGGAACATTTTCTCAGAAAAATAATTTGGGTGGTAGACCTGCTAAATCCTTTCATGCCCCAAAAGTTCTTTTATTTGACAGATAAATTATATCTCAGCTGGATATATATAGTTTTCTTTAAACACAATCCTTAGGTCTCAATAATCTGTAGCTAATTACTTGGTATCTTCACATTCCTGTGGCAGACGCAAATTTTATAGCTTAAATGGGATTTTAAAAAAGTGTTTCTTTTGGAATGTTTGTAAAATTTTCTTCTTATCCTTGAAATTTAGAAATCTAGCCACAGTATATCTAAGAGCATTTCTCCACATTTTTTGACCTAACTGGGTGAGAAGGTGCCCCAGCCTCTATGTTCTTTTTACATACTCCTATCATATTTTAAATGTTTCCTTATTTTCTGGTCACACAAAACATTACAGTTCTTCTTCCTTTTCCTTTTTATCTTTTCTCCACTGAAACTTTTGGCAAGCAGATAACTTCTTTCTTTAAAGTCTGCATTTTGATGCCACCTCTTTCCGTTTTCTTAACCTTTTTTCTTGCTAATTCTTCTCAGTCAGTATTCTCCATGGCTCTGTCTTCCATATCTTCCTTGCATGCATTCTTCCTGGCTGATTTTGTTTGACTCTTTGGTTCCTACTATCCCCAAGTCAAGAACTCTTCAATGTGTCTTTAGTCTTGATGGCACATATGCAACTGCCTTCTAGTCTGTCCCATTTTAGTGATCCACTGAATCAAAATTCTGTATGTCCAAAACTAACTCCTAGTAATCCTTCAAAACTCAGCCCTATTTTAAACTGGCTTCTTTCATTTTTTTAGACCTTTTTTTCATATATATATATATATATATATATTTCTTCCATTTTACTCTGAAATAATTTTAGTTTCACAAAATTGTTGCAAAATAATACACAGAGTTCATGTATACACTTAACCCAGATGTTAGCATTTTATATAACTGTATATAACCTTATATAACTATCAACAGTATAAAATCAGATTGAGGTGGTATTTGCTAAATGGCAATTTTTCTATTTCCTTCATTATTTCAACATTTACTGAAATTATACATTGAGGAAGAGCTATCCCTTCTTCTCTAATCATTTATATATTGTGTTATTTATTTCTATTCGTGTAGATTTAGGGATATTTATTTTATTTCATGGGATAGAACTCATCACTATTGTTATTTATTTTGTCTTATATGTCCCAGATTTGGCCAGTGGACACCCCTTCAAATTAGCTTCTACATTCTTTTTTTTTTTTTTAAGATTTTATTTTTAAGTAATCTACATCCAACATAGTGCTTGAACTTATGACCCCGAGATATACAGTCAAACACTCTACTGACCAGGTGAGAAGGCACCTCAGCCTCTATGTTCTTTTGACATACTCCTATCATGTTTAAGTGTTTCCTTGTTTTCTGGTCCCACAAGACATTACAGTTTCATTGAGTATTTTCCCTGATCCAGCCCTGGATTCAACCATTACTCTAAAAAGCCTTGATTCCTTTCAGTAGGGAATGGTATTTATAACAGGTATACAAAATACATCTGTTGCTAGTTGTACATATTACTAATACCATGTCACAGATTCTTGGCTGTCATAAGCAGAAAAAGGCAGGAAAAACATGCATTGATCACACATACACAAAACACATAAATATGTATATATCTATATATACATGTATATATAGGTATATATCTATATATACATGTATATATAGGTATATATCTATATATACATGTACATATTTATACATTCCTATATATTAAAATTGATGAGTTTATAGCATTAGCTCCCATTGCAACACAATAGCACAGTGTTTATTTTAGCCTTCCCCTTTCCCTACTTTGTAACTTCTTTCTCTGTTGGTGAAAAACTTGGCTCTCATTATCTACAAAATATTTACTTGCATTCTCAATCTTAGAATAAACATAAAGTTGACTCAGACTGAATTGTTAATCTGTGAGAAACTTACTAAATAGTATACAATATCTGTATACATTACTTTTAATCAACTACATAGTTTGATCAAAACCTAAGAGTTTTAGTCATTCCGAAATCATCTGGCTGTTTTTTCCCCCACCTCAGCCAGTGTGGGTCTATTATTCATTTGTTATAGAACTAGATTTATCTGTTACTCTTTGTTTTTTATCCCCTCCCATTCTCTTCCCCAACTGCTACCTACACACTTGGCTGAACTGACTGATTGATGGATTTATTGATTGACATGTTAATAGTTGCCATGGTACTAACGTGAGACCAATACAAAAAAGTATACTGAAGAAATGTTGTTCCCCCTTTATGTCTTCTACCCATTCCGATTTTCTGATTCCTTCTACTCCATCTTTAAAGGGTATGTATATTTTCTTCTATGTCAACAAGGTGCTGACTGGAAAGGTTACAAAAATTTGGCTCTATGACCATAAATCTGTGTGAAAAATTCTTATCTTAATTATATTCCTACATTTATTTAACATTTTTATGTAGTAATACCTACCATTTGGTTAGCACTTGTATGTCTATTACATAAATGTATACGTGTATATGTGTGTGTGTGTATGTGTGTATATGTATATACATGTGTATATATGTGTATATATGTATACATATAGATGTATGTATATGTATATATGTATATACATACATATATACATATACATACATCTATATGTATACATATATACACATATATACACATGTATATACATATACACACATACACACACACATACACACACACACACACATACATATATACACCTTTTAGCAGTTCTGTTTCTCTGGGGAACAGTGAGTAAAAGAGGTTCCTATTTGCACTTCATTAAGTCCAATCAATTTAAAAAACACATTCCACTAACATCTGTTACTTACTTACAATATAATGTGCTAAGTATTTTATATATTTCTTCATGTTTAATTCTCACAATTATCTTTGTTACTAGGTACTATTATGACAATTTTACAGAGGGAAAAATCAAGTCTAAGAGAAGTCAGTAACTTGTCTAGAATAACATTAATTAGTGGTGACTTTCAGGATTCAGGACCCTGGCCAGAATCTACAGTCTTAATTTGTTTTCAAATAGCAATAGTCCTATATCAACAGGTCTGTCATTTTAGGAAAGCTGCTTTTTTTAACAGAGAGAAAACCCTACATAATTTTGTCTTAAACCACCAGCATTCATTTACATTTTATTTATTAACCTTGAATTTCACTGTATTAAATTGGTATTATTAAAGATTAAAACTGTCTTGAGTGCTAGATTGAGGATCAAAGTAGCTGAGTTTGGTGAAACAGGTTTTTACCTGACATTTTTTTCCCCATGGATAGTGTACTTAGAAGTTGAGAAACTGCACAGACTCAGCATTAATGAAATGCAAACAAAGCAGTTCACTTATTCCTTACAACGTGTATTAAGAAGGAGATAATAGGACTAATACAAAAATTGTTATACACTTTAACTTAGAGTACATCACTGAATTACTTCTCTAAATATGTTTTTATCTTGGCAGCTGGCCAGACAATGGCTGTTTTATATTCCTAGCCAATATTAGCTCAAATGTAAAGTAAATGGCATATTCTATTTTATAAATGTGAAATGATAAAATAGCATCATAGGAAATGCATAAAAATTTCCATTTTAATAAGTCAAATCATCCATAGAATGCAAAAGAGAAAATAAACTATTTATGACTTTAAGACATTTTCAACGTAAATGGATATGACATGTTTTAAGAATTAACTACCTTCATTGCAGTTTCATCTTGCTTTTAGAAAAAACTTGATTTAAATCAGAAATAAAACACACTCAACAATGCCTGTTCCTTTGCACACTTCTGCACGGCTTGGTCTTTCATCAACTCTAAGTCTTTGCTCCAATGCCACCTTCTCAATGATATTTTCTCTAACCATTCCACTTAACATTGAATCCTTTTCTTGTCCCATTCTCCCCATATAATTCCTTTTTCACCTATTATGCTTTATTTTCTCCTTAACTTTTATCACTCTCTAGCATCTAATTTGTCTTCCCCCCCCCACCAAGGATATAAACTTTTTTGAAAGCAGAAACCTGTCTATTTTGTTCACCTATCCTAGAACATAGTCTAACACATCATTATGTTGACATCTCACATATTTTAAATCCCCCTTTCAATTTCTTTTATTTTTTTTTATATGGAATTTACTGGGCACTTTATCTTTCAAAAATTTGGAGAATTACCATTTGCTATCAATTTCCATCTTAATTTATTGTTGAAGAAACAATGTGTCCAATGATACTGCTTCTCTGAAATTGTTCTTTGCTCTGCTTCTGTCATAATAGTCAATTTTTGCAAATTCTCACATGTACTTGAAAAATAATCTTCATTTTCCAATTATTTGGTACATGGTTCTATAAAATCATTCAGGCAGACTTTTCAAATTGGCATACTTACTGATTATTTTGTCATTCTCATCTATCAACTGCCAAGAGAAAATACATTTAAAATTTCCCAGAAAATATCAAATGGTAGATTTATCCATTTCCCTTTGTATTTGTGTTGCTCTGTTTGACAGTGTGAATTTAGCATTATCATATTGTCCACTGAATTAAACTGTTAAATATTTTATGGTGATCTTTAATTTCTAGTCACTTTTTTTGCCTTAAAATAAGCTTCCCTTATTTTATTATAGTTAGGTCAGTTTTATCTTTTGTTTATATATATCTGGTGTTTCTTCCCCCATATTTTAACTTTTAATCTTCCTTTGACCTAGAGGAACAACATGGAGAACCTAAATTTGCAAACCTGTGTATCTTTTGTTGGCTAGAAATGTGACTACCAGATCCTTAGATAATATAATTTAAACCTAGAGGAAAACAGTGACCTAATATGATGCTATAATACATCTTTCATTAGTATTATGTATCTTCTATGTCATAGTGAGTACCAGACCTTATGGTGGGCACACAAGAATAAATATTGGCTACAATGAATGTACCTGACTCTTAAAATAATGTGGTTACATAATGAAAGTGCTATCTCTATATTACAAGTGGGGAAATATAGGCTTATATAGTTTTTAATGATTTTTCAAGGTTACTTGGGTTGCGGTAGGAGAATTTAGAATCAATATCTTTCGACTTCCAGTCTAGGTTTCTTTCACTCCACAACAATGCCTGTCTCTAGTATTGATATTTGTCTAATAAGCAAATATAGTATGTGTAAGATAGTTGCAGATAACATATAAGAGATGTTTAAAATGCTAGATGCCTATTCACCACAGCTCACTGATGGAATCACCAGGACTAAAACCATTATTAAACTTCTTTGCACAGGAGCATACTGGAAATAATTAAACTGACAGAGTTATACTAACAAAGCAAAAGGAGAAAATAACAACATAAAAATATATTAGCCTTATTAAATGTCTGAATCTTTCCTTGTCTATCATTTGTTTTTCTGTAATCTCCCACCAATGCATGTGCATGCATCACTTAAGTAACTGCAAAGAAATATAAGGCCACTGAAAAATAACAGTTTTAGTAAAATAACTATCTTTGTGTTCAATATATGCCCTTTCTTTTTATTTTATAACCTATAGTAGTTTAAATATTATCTCTTTCCAGTAAATAGAAACATTTCTATACATAAGCTTATTTTATGCAGCAAAGTACAGAAATAGCCTTGCAGAGCTGGGTATTTAAAGCAATCAATTGCATGTCTAGTTAAGGAAATATGCCATAATCATTAAACACATGAATGGTAACAAGCCATTTCCTTAATGAATCCCTATTAAGGTATATTAAAGCCAGCTTTACAAATAGCCTTAAAAAATCATTTGGACTAACAAAATTATCTAGCCTGCCAGATTAGCAGAGTTCACAACTATCTAGCTTCTTCTGTGTTCTGAAAACTTACCCTCCCTTGTCAGCATCTTTTTTCCTGCTGCTACAGCTAACAACCTCTCCCCAAATCCCTCAGTTTCCCACCCCCCGCCTTAGGCTCTGTCTATTGCTCATTTTCTCTGTAACCACAGTGGGTGACTATACAGTGATA
Organism: Lutra lutra; assembly: GCF_902655055.1. Taxonomy (NCBI): domain Eukaryota; kingdom Metazoa; phylum Chordata; class Mammalia; order Carnivora; family Mustelidae; genus Lutra; species Lutra lutra. The sequence continues at coordinate 70,018,695 of NC_062282.1, read as the reverse complement.
AGGGCACCCTTCTTAATATTCAGTTGCACTTATAGCATGTTATCCAGGCTTCTAATGTTTATGCCTTTCTACAACTCCACTCATAAGCTCTAAAGTGACCCCTGTCCTGGGAAGAGGGGGAGAGAACTCAATATACCAGCATACCCACAGTTCCAGAGCTGGACCTCTTAGGTGGCTGCACAGACAGTAAGCCCTGCTGTTGAATATGCCTGCAGCTATGGCAGAGATGCTAATTTAGAAAGCTAGCCTAACTGTACACCTTCCCACCAAAAAGCTTGCAGTGGCCTCAGAAAGGCTTCTCAATAGTGCAGGAATCAAAACTTGCCTAGTGTACCCACAACAGACAAAATGGGTCATTATAGCTGACTGGAATGAAGGCAAATGTGGTTCAGGCTTATTTAATAGCAGGGCACACAGCCCACATAAGATCAATATCAGATTAGAGGATGCAGGACACCAGCAATCTGGAAGACAGGATAAGGAAAAGCACCAAAGGTGAACAGCATAAAGAAAAAAGAATAATAAAAGATAAGAATAGGTTATGGGAACTCAGGGACATCATCAAGCAACATAACACTCATATAATGGGAATCCCAGAAAGAGAACAGACAGAGAAGAGATGAACAAAGATGTAAACCTCAACAAATTATCAGCAAATCAAATGTAACAATACATTAATAAAAATTATTCACCATGATCAAGTAGGATTTACTCCACAGATACAAGAATAGTTCAATATTCACAAATCAATCAATGTGATACACTAGATTAACAAAATGAAAAATAATAATCATATGACCATATCAAGAGATGCAAAAAAATCCCTTGAAAAAATTCAACATCCATTTTGGATTAAAAAAAAAAAAACTCTCAACCAAGTGGATAGAGAAGGAATGTACCTCAAAATAATAAAGGTCATATATGACAAACACACAACCAGTATCATATTCAATAGTAAAAAAACTGAGAGCTTTTCCTGTAAGATCAGGAACAAGTCAAGGATGTCTACCTTTATCACTTTTATTCAACATAGTTCTGGAAGTCCTAGCCACAGCAATAAGATAAGAAAAAGAAATAAAAGTCATCCAAAATGGTATTCAAGAAGTAAAACTATCACTGTGTGCAAATAACATGATACTACATATGGAAACACTAAAGATTCCACCAAAAAAAACTATTAAATTAATTTGGTAAATGTTCAGGGTTCATAAGATATATGCACCCCTATGTTTACTGCAACATTATTTACAAAAGCCAAGACAGGGAAGCAACCTATGTCCATTTATAGATGAATGTATAAAGAATATGTGGTACACACACACACACACACACACACGCGCGCGCGCGCGCAAATATTACCAAGCCATAAAGAGGATGAGATCTTGCTATTTGTGACAATGTGGATGCATGGATGGACCTAGAAGGTATTATGATAAATGAAAAAAGTCAGACAGAGAAAGACAAATACTGTATGATTTCACTTATATGCAGAATCTAAAAATCAAAACAAATGAATAAACAAACAAAAAGCAGAATCAGACCAAAAAGAGAGAATGAACTAATGGTTGCCAGGGGGGAGGGAGAGGAGGGGAGGAACAAAATAGGTGAAGGGTTGTGGGAGATACACTCTTCAAGTTACAGAATGAATGAGTCATGAAAATAAAAGGTACAGTATACAGGATATTGTCAATGGTGCAATAATAGTGTTGTATTGACAAATGGTAACTATACTTATGATAAGCATTGCATAATGTATACAAATGTTGAATGACTATGATGTATAGCTACAATTAATGTAACATTGCTAACTATACTAAAAAAAAATCTAAAGAATATCTTAAAAGTCATCAATGTATCTATCATCTGTAAAAGTTTCCTTGTAACCCCCCCCCCGATAATCTTCTCTTATCCTCACCACCATCCCCAGGCAAGCACTGGTTTGCTTTCTGTCACTGTATATACATTAAATGTGCATTCCCTAGAATTTAAATACACACAGTGTGCACTCATTTTTAGGGGGGTGTGACTTCTTTCACCCAGCATAATTATTTTGAAATCTGTTCAAGTTGTACATAACATGTATTCATATATTTTTTACTGCTGAAGATCTATAAGGATATGCCACAGTTTATTCACTCACATGCTGATGGACATTGAGATTTCCTCAGTTTTGATTATTACATATATAGCTACTATGAACATTTCAGTACAAGTCTTTGTACAGTCGTATGCTTTCAATTCTCTTCGATAACTTCCAAACTATTTTCCAAAATGGTTTTACATTCCTACTAGTAGTGTATGAAACAACCACTTTCTTCACAACCTCACCAACATATGGTATGTTCAATCTTCTTAATTTTAGCTGTTCTAATAGGTGTGTAGAGATATCTCATTGTAGGTTTTACTTGCATTTTCCTGAACACCAATAATGTTGAACATCATTTCTCACACATAATTTCATTCATGTATCATCTTTAGTAAAGTGTTTATTCAAGTCTTTTGATCCTCCCTTATCACCTTTTTAAAATTTGTTTTCTTATTGAACTTTAAGAACGTTTATATATTCTAGATATAGGTCCTTTATCAGAAATATGCTTTGCAGGTATTTTATTCTACTCTGGTTTGTCCTTAAAGTTTCTTAACCACGTATTTTGAATTGCAGAGATTTTAATTTTGATAAAATTATCAATTTTTCTTCTTCTAGATTTTGCTTTATATATCTTTGCTTAACCCACAGTACACAACTTTATGTGTAAACTTTCACACCAATCTTAGTGACTTAAAATGACTATTATTAATTTTGACAGGTCTGTAATTTTCCCAGGGCTCAACAGAGGGAGCTTATCTTTACTCCAACTGGTATGCTATGCTATCAGGTGTCATGGCTTGACTAAAAATTGGGATTCACTTCAAGATGACTGTTTAGATGGCTGGCAAGTGGACATTATGAGTCAGCTGAGACTCACTTGTAGCTATAGGCATGTGGTTTTCTATAGGCTACTTGGGGATGGTGGCTGGGTTCTCAGGATAATTATCTAAAGCGAACAAGGCAGAAGTGAGCATCTTTATGACCTAACCTTGGAAGTCATATAACATCACTTCTGCTGCCATATACTGTTGGACAAGGCAGTCACAAAAAAAAACAAACAAACAAAAAAAAAAAACAAAACACTGAAGTTCGGGGGGAGCACTTCTGATGGGCTAGTGGTAAAATTCTAGATAAAGATGCAGGAAGGGCGACACTGTTGTAGCTACCTTTGTTAAATACAATCTGCTATATACCTGAACATCCAAATCCTGATCTACAGCTGCCACTACTTTTTTCCCTTTCTCATTACCTCATTAAAAAAAATTATTTGTTTTTAAAATTCCAATATAATTAACACATAATGTTATACTGAAAACACTAAATTCAAACATATGATTAAGGCAGTTATAAAGGCTTTACTTCATGGCTTCAAGGGAAGAATTTAGGTGCCACCCATGACTACCAGTACAGAAAAATCTGTACTATTTTTCTATTGTTATTTAAAAAGCCAATCCAAAATAATAATGGGTTAATTCAGTAACAATCACTTATTTAGTTACATTTAGGAAGTTGAGCAGGGATCATCAGGATTAGCTCATGTTCCCTGCAGTGTTAAGTGGGATAGCTCTGCTGGAACTGGAGGACTCTCTTCCAAGATGGCTCAATCACATGGCTGGCACTTTGGTGTTAGTGGGTTGCTCTCCCTATGGGTTTCTCCATGGGGAGGTGCAGGTATCCTCACAGCATGATGATTAGGTTCCAAGAGAAAAGAACCATGTGAAAAGAACCAAGCAGAAGTTGTATCACCTTTTATGATGTGACTTAGAAGTCATAAGGTGTTGTTTCCACTGTGATCACAAATATGCCAGATTCAAGAAAAGGATATAAAGGTCCCTTACCCTGATGAGAAGAGTGTCATAGTCACAATGTTTGAATAGCATGCAGGATGAGAAACCCCAGTGTGGCCATGTTTGAAAAATACAGTCTCACAGGGGCTCTGCCCAGAAGCATACCAGGCCAGAAGACAAAGAATTAATACCCACCAGGGAGAAACTCCAAAGCCAGTGATGATGCTGCACCCACTGGTGGGATAATTCTGAGATATGTGTTGGGCACTATATTCCAGAGTTTCCCTGCAGGACTAACCTCCAGTTGCTCTGTCATGGTTGGTTCCCCTTCACTGTTTCTCTTCCTCACTATCCTACCCATGTCCTTACAACCTCCTAGATAAACTGCTTGCACCTGAATCTTTAACTCTTGATCAGCTTCCAGAGGAAAATAAGACAATCAATATTACTAAGGAAAATAAAAGACAAATGTGCCACAGAATAATTAAATTATATGCATGTGTGTATGTGTGTCTGATTTAATAAAAGCAGTTTTAAAAAAAGTGTTGGGAAGCTAGTTATTATTTCTTAAAAATGTTAGAAAACTATGATCAACCTAAGTATTTACAGCCTCCTTACAGAAAGAAAGTAGATATCATTCTTACTTCAGATTTCTGGGAGAATTTATCAACCGAACATCCTAGATATAGGTGATTCAATATGACAAGTTTAGCTGAAAAATACAAACTCTCCTCCTTTGATCACCTTTTTATTAAGTTAAAAAACCCCATCCTACATGCTATAATAGGAATTTGGAGTATCTTCAGGAAAACAGTAAAGTTCAAATTTAAACACTGTCTCCAGTCAAGGAGCCCATCTGGTGATTTTGTTTCACTGTAAGCTCTCATTATCTTGTAATAAACTGTAACTTTTTAGAGTAAGGCAGCCATATATTTCAATCCCATCTCCACTACTAAACCTATTTAATCTTGGGAAATTATGGATTAATTTAGCATTTTAGTATTGACACACAAAAGTTTCCCAGGGGAATCAAATGTCTAGCAAATAAAAATAGTGTAAACTCCAAAGAACCCTACTTAATCTCTACAAATATATCCCAATAAAAGATAATAAAATAATCTAAGACAAAAGTGAATATGGGCTGCCAGCAGATAAAAAAATTACCCCCTGCAAAGGAAAACAGAGGAGGCCAGCTGGCCAAGGTTACTGTGGTATGTTTATTCATGGTTTGACAATGCTCTTTAAGGTAGGTGTCCAGTGAAGAACACAGCAGTATCATCTGTATTTCCTCCTTTCAAGTCACACCACAACTAAAACAATAATCACTAAATCAATTTAGGTAATAAACATCATAAATATAAAGGTTCTGTACTGAAGAGGTATTATAAGCCATAAAACACATTATGAAATTTTATCTTTCTGACATATATATATTTAGAATAAATATTAAAGTACCCTGCAATTGATATAAAATTATGGCTTATTTGAGCTCTACTGGCTACGAAGTTTTCAATTTTGAAACATTTCCCAAACTTTCAGCTTGCCAAATTGAATGTTCAAAGAATATAGTACAGGAAAGGATAACCTTTAAATTAGAAATAAATGGTATCATTCCATTGACATTTCATATCTGTTACAAGAGCACGTGTACATTATTCTCACTTTGCCCCTCCTCAGTAATCACTGAGAGTGGTCTATTAACTGGGAAGACAAGAGATATATACCAAAGCAGATGACAATGTGACCTTTAGAGGACAGCCATGGACTTCATTCATCCTGATAATGCTGGAAAACTCTTTGACTTTGTATACTTTAGCTTCTTTAAATTAAAAATGCAAAAGCCTATTTCACTGGCTCCTATGATGAATAAGTGATATAGTGCATATAAAGCAGTGAATAGGTATGTTCACTGAGAAAAAATTACACAAAGAATGACAGGATTTTTAGAATTGGACACACTCCCTACTGTGAACTAGAATAGATGTTTGGTTCAAATTTTTAAAAATACATTTTAAGAAAAATCAATCTCTCTCTCTCTGTCTCACCTTCTCCTGCCCCTTCCTCTCTCCTTTTCTCTTTCTCCTCATCAACTTCTCCACCTCCATTTCACCTCTCTCTATATACTGATAAGTGCCCCACATAGGGAACACTGAAATTCCTTTTTCAGCTATTAATGGATAAATGGATAGACTCAGAGAAGTTTTTTTTTTTATCCTTTTTAAAATCTTTTTATATGCATTTATTCTGTGCAGAATTTAGTCCCAGGCCATAACTTTTTGTTGCTTCAGTTTCTTCTGGGAAATCATTTTCTTCTGTGCAACCTCCTCTTCTGGTTTAGGGACAATCTGTTCTTTTTCAGTAAGGATCCTCTCGATGTAGCAGGGAGACCTCATGTACGGATCAATCCCACCATGAGCCCTGAAGTTCTGCCTCTTGATTTGCATGATTTCATAGGCTTATCTGGGTCAAGCGAATAGCAAACCATTTTCAGAGGTCACCTCAGGCCATGTTCCTTCTCTCTCTCATGGGAGCTCAACGCCGGTGAGGGGCGCGGACTTGGTCGGACTGAGCACCGCTTCCCTAGTTTCCTTCATACGTGCTTGGGGCTTAGTAAATATTTATTGACTCTGTTACAGGATTTTCTTTTCTGTCGGTGCCTGTGGTTCTTGGTCACGCTGCTTTGAAGACTACAGAGGTAGACCAGACAGAGTGGTGGGCAGCAAAGCAAAGCTTGTCGAGCCATAGTAAGAAGGAAGCTCCCAAAGAGGGAGGGGAAAGAGGGAGGGAGGGGACCCGAGAGGGTTGCCTGACTCAGAGAAGTTTTAAAATTAGAAATTATGCTTTCATTATCAGGTAACTGTAGATGTCTTTACTTTAGATTCTAAAATATGTGGAAGACTTACTCATATTTAGATTTTTTTTGGCCATACACAAAAGTAATTACACACAATGTTTATTTACCTTTTTGTCACTAATGCTTCTATCTATTCACATACAATAGATAATTACCACTTATTTTCCATAGTAATATGAATATAAATAATATGGTGTTTAAAAATAATAAAATTCAGTATTATATCTACCCCAACTCTCTTACTATACAGATAAGGAAAAGACTTCCAAATGGGTGGTTCTTCATATCCTTTTGGATTCTTTTGTGTTTTAAAGATAATTCTAGGAGGAATGAGACATGTGTTTAGCTAGATGCCTCCATACAATCTGGCACTCATAATTTCACTGGAAGGACAGCACATCAGCTACAACAGTTTGAAAATCATTAAACTATATACTTATCCCTACTTCCAAAATATCATGTCATAGGTTGTTGCTTATGGGTCTGGCATCTTTCTCCCAGTGTCTATTGTGGATTCTTCTACTTTATAGGGAACTGTGAGAGTAATTCTTCCAGACAATTATTAAAGCTGCTCATTAATATATGCATGTTTATCAAAATAGAAATGTAGCAAGAAGCTTCCTTCTGCTTTCTACACCAGGTGTTCAAATTAAAAATGGCTACAGACATGGCTGAGTTAGTGTTTTCACTTTCATAGTCAACTTTCTGGTGATTTGGTAGGAACCCTGGGGTGCTAGTTATATTCTTTTTCTTAATAGGAATGGTGGCTTTCATGATTATGTTCACATTTTAAAAATTCACTGAACAATCACAATTTATGTACTCATTTGCATATATATCTTATTTTTGATAAAAAGTTTATTTTAAAAAAGACATTTAAACTATGTAAAATTAAAATTTTCACATGTACCTCCTAAGAAGTTGTCTGGTATAGAAAAATTAAAAGAGATAACTGAAAAGATAAATGTGATGATATGAAAATGAGAACTATTTTACTAAATAATTCTCAGAACATTGATTTGGCCAGGGAAAGCATATCAAGCGAAATACATCTCAGATTTTAAATTAGAAGAAATAAGTAGATCTCAAATTCTTTCTATTAATGTTAAATAAACATTAAAATAGTTATGCAAATCTATAGGGAGAGATATGGAAAGAAATCCAAGAGTTATTAAGTTAAAAAAAATAAGTTGTGGAGAGGAATATATTGTTTGACCTACTTCAAGAATTAGTGTTTAGATTTTTTAAAGTAGGTTAGTTTTTGCCTGTTTTTTAACTTTATACAAATGAAACTATAAAGCATGCATTCCTGTATGTGAATAAATAACAAAATGTGACCATATGCAGGGAAGAAGAAGGTCAGTGGAATATTCCCAAAAGTGTCAGTGGAATTTATATCTTATGACTGAGATTATAGGAGATTTTCAATCATAAATTATATAGTTTTATGATACTTTCTTGTAATGACTATGCATTGATTTGGAAATTAGAGAAAGCAGACCCAGCTCTTTCTGGCTTCTTTCATCTTCTTACTTATTCTAGCACTGGGAGATTTCTTTGTCTTATCAAACTGAGATATAAACATATATAATTCTTCAGAAATATTTTAATCATTATTTATAAGTGTTTTTTTTGTTTGTTTTGTTTTGTGAGAATGGATTCCACATGAGCTTAGTGAGCCATGTTGCCAGAACTGAACATTTTATTAATTTTCTGTCTTTTCACTATACCCCAAATTGTGTTCCTCTGATGACTCTCTTTTTTTCCGGTAATGTTAAATTTTTGTTTCTTTTCTTACATCTTCTTCCTTCCTTTGCAACAAAGGAATTTGTGGTGGGAGAAGTAGAAATAAGTTTCAGTTTAACACTTTAAAGATCCATAATAGTTATTATATTCACTGACTATATCTGAGATCCTGGGATGAGCCCTAAAGAAACATGATGGGGCAGACTGTCTGATTGTAAACACATGGAAAAAGAACAGAAGTACTGCTTTCATTGACCACATCTTTATGTGTAGGTCACAGTGCAAACTGCTATAAATTACTACATTTTACTCTTTTTATTAGTTTTCAATTAATTTTGTAGGCTGTTATAACAAATTATCACAAACTTTGTGGATTAAAGCAACAGAAATTAATTTTCTCAGAGCTCTGGAGACCAAAAGTAAAAAATCAGAATCACTGGGCCAAAAGCTAGTATGTCAGGTGGGCCACACTTCCTCTAGAGGCTCTAGGGGTAAATCTGTTCTTTACCTATCCAGCCTCTGGTGGCTGCCAGCATTCCTGGCCTAGAGCTACTGCACTCCAATCTTTAAGGTCAGCATCTTCAAATCTTTTCATGTTCCATCTTCATATTGCATTCCCTCTTTGTGTCTCAAATTTCCTATTGCTTCCTTCTTCTTAGGATACTAGTGATTGTCATTAGGGCCCATCTTGTTTTTCTTTCTAATTTTTCTCTTTGGAATAGTAATGTATTCTATACAACACTGGTTCAGCTACTATTATTTTGAAAGCATATAACCTGTTGTCTGGTTTCACAAAGTCAAAACTGAGGAGGAAATTTTTACCTAGATGAAACCTCAATCTCAATCTCATATATATTTGATTTAGATGAAATTTTGGAATTAGAGTTGATACTGGAATCAGTTAATACTTTTGAAGCTACTGAGATGGGGTGAATGTATTTTGTATGTTAGCAGTAGATGAATTTAGGGGGACTGGTGAGTGGAGAGTTATGGGCCGATCAAGCGCCCCAAATTGATATATTAAAATTTTAGCCTCTAGTACCTCAAGATATGATAGTATATGAAAAGAGGGTGTTTAAAGAGGTAATTAAGTTAAAATGAGGTAAGAGGTTTATGCCGTAACACAGTATGACTAGTGTTGTTACAAAAAGAGGAAATTAAGACAACACAAGTAGAGTGAAGACCAAATGAAAACACAGGGAGAAGATGGCCCTCTACAGGCCAAGGAGATGGAGCTCAAAAGAAACCAATTCTGTTCACCGCTTGATCTTGGATATTAGCCTCCAGAATTGTGAGAAAAATAAATTTCTGTTGTTTAAGCTGCCCAACCTATAGTCCTTTGTTATGACAGGCCTAGCAAACTAACACATCCCATTTAAAGATCTTTAACTTAATCATATCTGCAATGTCTTTGCCACAGGAGATAAGAGTCATAGTTTCTACAGATTAGAATCTGATATTTTAGGTAGGCCATTTTTCAGCTAAATACACTTTCATTTTACAGTTGAGGGAACGGGTTTAGTTTCAACCATTTACAGTCTGAGGCAGGATCTAGCCAAAATACAGGTGACATGAAAATTAGTATATGAAATTAACAATGGCTATGGAAAGCTGAAATTATAGTAGATATTGCTGGAGAAGGGCAATGGGCTAAGTACTGAGAGGATATTCTATCTTACGCAGATCATTTTAAAGGAGTAAGAAAGAATATTTGCTGATGATATTGTAATCAGAAAAAGTATCAAACCACAAAAACAGAAAACTGCCCATGGATCATATAGCTGTAAGTAGTAGATACACAGAGAATATTGAACACAAAGGAAAAAGTAACACTCCCAAAGGAAGCTCCAGTGCCAGAAGCCTGTAAGCATGTTTATTTCAAATTCATTTCTATAATTTTTCAAATATATATTTCAAAATACCCCTATGGTTCACATGACACATTAGGTAGCTTAATCTTTTAAGAAGTTAGTCCTTTCCAGCACATTTAAAAGATTAAACTTTGCTCATCTATCCTCTACCATGTAAAAAATTAAAAACTCTGACAATTAGGGGCACCTGGGTGGCTCAGTGGGTTAAAGCCTCTGCCTTTGGCTCAGGTCATGATTCCCAGGGTCCTGGGATCGAGCCCCGCATCGGGCTCTCTGCTCCGCAAGGAGCCTGCTTCCCCTTCCTCTATGCCTGCCTCTCTGCCTACTTGTGATCTCTGTCTGTCAAATAAATAAATAAAATATTAAAAAAAAAACCTCTGACAATTAGGGGCGCCTGGGTGGCTCAGTGGGTTAAAGCCTCTGCCTTCAGCTCATGTCATGATCCCAGGGTCCTGGGATTGAGCCCCATGTCGGGCTCTCTGCTCAGCGGGGAGCCTGCTTCCCTTCCTTTCTCTCTGCCTGCCTCTCTGCCTACTTGTGATCTCTGTCAAATAAATAAATAAAATCTTAAAAAAAAAACTCTGACAATTAAAAAACAAAAACAAAATCAGCTCTATGAAAATGACAGATAATGTGGCAGAAGCATCAACAGTCCAGAGAATTGTTATACTTTGTCAAGTGTATTTCTAATTATTATTGACAACTGTTCAAGCATACAATTTGATTTACTTCATGCCTGACCTAAAGTTTTCTTGTTTTCAGCCTGTAGGATTATGCTAATTTATGAGCTGTGAAGAATTTATTGGAAACTCATTTCAATTTTTATAAACAGCACCCCTACAACTAGTATCAATAATCAGTGATACCTGGCCATTGCCAAATCTTCATGGATGACTTATTGGAGTTTTTAATCCATTTCATAAAGAAATTTTTCCTTGGCTTTAATTTGTTAATCTTCTATATTGGTTTTCTGATTTCCTCCCTCCATAAACTTCAATTTCCTTTTTGTCCTCTTCTTTTGTGCTAGTTTAGACAACTCACTGTTGGCACTGGTCACCATCTCCCTCGTTCCCCAGAACAAAAGCACCTTAACTTCATGTCTCTTTACTAACAAGCCACAAGTTATTATATCACACATAATTTATATGAAATACAGGTAAGGATACCAAGCATAGCCAGTAATATTAAAAATAATATTATGAAGAAAGCTTATGTCTTGCCTTTATTCTGATTATCAATAGTGGCTCAATTCTATGAACTAGCTGTATTTTCTTGAACAGACACAAAAACTTTCTAAAATCCACTGTCAGTATTTATAAAATGATTAACTATGACTATATGGTTATGTAGTTTTCACTTCTGTGACTCTTACCTAATCATCTAAGAATTATTGGATAAATATTGTATTTTTCCTGTTTGATCACTTTCAAGATGGAAACAGTTTGTACTTATATTGGTCTCAGAAGAATTGTGGAAAAACACAGTTAAAAGGTAGTATAATAAAATACGTTTCAAGATCTTATGTGATGATAAACACAGATAATTATTATTTGTTCAAAGTACTATAGATAAAAACCTACTAGCAAACTCAAGAAGTCTTCCAGAAAAAAATAACTCAAATGAATGACTATTTTATACATTCATCCACTCAATCATTAATTAAACAGATATTTAACTGAGCCCTGTTGCAAGGGCAAAGAAACACATATTTAAATCCTGTCTTCAAAAATCTTAGCAAAATTTTACTAGGAACAGAGAAACATGGAAAAGGACAATGCAACTCTTTCACAGGTGCTATAAGCATTTGTATAAAAATGGTGGTCACAGAGAATGACCACAGATCACTGTATTTGGAACATGCAGTACGTAGCATCATTTGGTTTTAAATAGCAGGCAGTTATCCACCTTAAAAAAGGAAGAATTAATGATAAGGTATCCCGTGTATACAAATAAATATGCAGACTGGATTCTGGAAGGAATGGAAACCAGAAGCTAAAAAATAGTGTCAGGATTAACACTAGTTCCTGTGCCAATTTTGTCTACACATATAAAATTATTCAGTAACAAAGAGAAGCAACAATGAAGACTTAAACAGAGTGGCAGTATCAAAATGAGAGAATGAGAAGACTCCAGGTTTAGCCCCAAATTTCTGGTTTGTAAAGTAATCTGGAATATTTTCTTTTTTTTAAAGATTTTTTTAAAATTTATTTGACAGACAAGAGATCACAAGTAGGCAGAAAGGCAGGCAGAGAGAGAGGGGGAAGCAGGCTCCCTGCTGAGCAGAGAGCCCAATGCAGGGCTCTACTCCAGGACCCTGGGATCATGACCTGAGCTGAAGGCAGAGGCTTTAACCCACTGAGCCACTCAGGCGCCCCTGGAATATTTTCTTAAGCACCAACACTGAGATTACAGGATGTGAGCAGAGCTAATTGTAAATATAGCAATAAGCTCATTATGGCATTTCCTGAGCTTAATGTCACTATGGAGCTTCTAGGGAGAGATGACCAAGCAGCATTTGGATATGTGGAAATGGAACCCAATAAAGAGGATGCTTATAAGTGGATTCAGTAAACACAGGTATTTCAGAGATGATGGTGGAGTATACTTTGAAAACTGAAATGAGAGGCACTGTGTGAAGTAGCATGAATAATCATAAATAGAGAGACCAATGAGAGGTGACCTAATCAAAGAACTTATTTGTTTTTTTTTCCATGTATATAAAATTCTAAAATTCTTGTACATGAATTTTATCTTCTTAGCCAAACTATAAGCAGCAACCATGTTTTCATCATATGACATACTGCTTGGATTGGTGTAAGTGTTCAATAAATATTTGTTGAATATATGACTGAAACAACACTTCAAGATCAGGGACTAAGAGTATGTTCAGGAAAATGTAACATTTGCCATAAAGCTGCTTTGTATGACTGGCTTTGTGTTTATCCTTTCAATGAATAATGAAACTGCTAAAACACTGTGCTAATAATATTGTTTATGGTGGTAGAAAAAGATTCCATAATTCTTGAGCAAAAGCTTTATATAAGATGACAATGGATTACATTATATAATTTTTGCCTTTTATAGCTAAATATTTTGAACTACACAAATACCTTTAACATTAGATATTCATAGAGGGAAAATAACTGTGTTATTCCAAGTATAAAAATCTTGCCTGACTGAAATAACAGATTTTTTAAATTTGATGTTTGCTCTTGTAAGTTTGCTTAAGAACATAATTATATTGAACAGAAAAGGCTGAAGATGCTTAGTTTTAGTATCCCATGTTTTCAATCTTGACTACCAGGACAAATGTCCCTGGTAACTTCTAGTAGTCAATGGAAAAGATGATGATTACCTAGAAAATAAGCAAAAGTGGTATTTTGGCCTTTACCTGATAGATTATTTTGTTCATGGAATAAAAGATTCAGGACTGTAAAATCCCTCCAAACTGATAAAGATTTAATGTCATTGCATTAAAAAAAAATAACAGGTAGTTTCTAAAATGTATATGAAAACACCAAGAGCTAAGCATAGCAAAAGCAGTCTTGAAGGAGAATAAAATTAGAGATGTATGCTATTAAATAGCAACTCTATAGTAAAGCCACATTATTTATTATAAGGATGGTTAAACTGTCTAATGGAACAGAACAGATTCTGGTGATTAACATATTTATAAATATTTGAGTTACGGTAAAGGTGGCTATGTGGAGCAGAGCAGTGGAGCAAAAAAAGCCCAGGTCAACTAGGTATCCAGAGAGAAAGAAAAACTGAACATTACTCATTCCTCATGTTATGTATAAAAGTCAATTGCAAGGGAATTATATAGCAATTATGAAACATAAAACAATGATTCATCCAGGAAATAATACATACAAATATCTTACCTATTTTTACATAACTAAAAATTTCTAAAATAGGTCACAGAAAGCATAAAACAGACAACAATCATGATTGATAAACTCAACTACATTAAAATTAGGGACATCTATTCATTAAAAGCCACCCTAAAGAAAGTGAAAAGTCAAGCTGCATGATGACAGAAGATATTTGCAAAGCATACAACCTAAGGTAATCTTTCATCCAACCATATAAACAACTCTTACAGATCACTGTGGAAAAAAAGGAAGACAACTCAGGGGTGCCTGGGTGGTTCAGTCAGTTAAGCATCTGCCTTTGGCTCAGGTCATGATCCCAGGGTCCTGGGATCTAGCCCTATTTTGAGCTCCCAGCTCAGTGGGGAGCCTGCTCCTCCCTCTTGCTCTGCCTGATGCTCCCCTTGCCTGTGCTCTGTCAAATAAATAAATAAAATTTTTTTTAAAAAGGAAGACATCCCAACAGAAGAATAAGAAAATATATGAAAAGCACTTTGCAAAAGAATATGACAAAATGGACAATAAATATATGAAAGGGTGCTCAACCCTATTAGTCATCTGGAATGACAGCTAAAATCCAAATGAAATACCGCTTTACCTCTACCATGATGACTATAATTTAAAAATACTGACGGAATTGGTAAACATGCCAAGCAAATGAGACTTTCCTACACTGCTGTTATAAGTGTAAATTAGTACAGCTAATTAAGCCATTAATTCTATTTGGCAGAATCTAAAGTTGAGCATATAATGTAACCTATAAGCCAGCAATTTGACTCACAAGCAAACATCCAAAAGAAATGGGTACATGTGTGGGTAAAAAGACATAAACCAGAATGTTCACAGCAGCGTTACTCATACTTGAATGAATAATTTATGATATATTCATATGATGGAATATGATCCAGTGACAAAAATGAATACACTATTTCCACTTGGGCGCAATGTAGAAAAAACTCACACATACAATATGAGCAAAAGAAGTAAGATTTAAAAAGTACATAATGTATGATTTTATTGGTATAAAGTTTAGGACTAATCTTTGGTGTTGGATTTCGGAATACCAGAATATGACTAAGGTATGGAGAAGGGTTATTAGTGACTTGGAAAGGATGTGAAAACGTTCATGGGGGGAGATAATGTTTTACTTTAAAATCCAGTTCATAATTGCACAAATGTGTTCACTTTTTCTTAATTCTAATAACTCATCAAGCTTCGTGACACTTGAGGAAATCAAATGAATATTCATGAAGCAATTTGGTCAGCAAGAGTATACATTATACTTATTGGCTATTTTGCCTTCTACGTCAAAAAATATTTTGTGTTCTGAGCAATAAAAGGCCTCATACTGACTATTATATTATAAAGGAATACATTTATTTTGTATAAGTAAAATAAACATACCATAAATTTATATATTATGCCTGGTAGAACTGAGAACGATGTTACCATCATTGCATCATCATTTCGATGGACTTAAAAGAGTTAAAATCAGTTAATTTTAGAAAAGGTTCCTAAATTTATTGAATCAAATATAACTAGAGAGTAAGCTGCAAACTTGGACTTTTCATTGGCTCCTATTTCTAGGAATTTTCTGAACAGTAATTTTTTAAAAAGATTTTCTTTATTTATTTGAAAGAGAGAGAGAGTGAGAGAGCGAGCGAGCGAGCATGAGCAGGGCAGGGGGAGAGGCAGACTCCTCTGCTGATAAGGGAGCCCAACATAGGGCTCAATCTGGGGACTGTGGGATCATGACCTGCACTGAAGTCAGTCACTTAACCAAATGAACCACCCAGGCACCCCTCTGAAGAATAATTCTTAAATACATTTTCAGTGTGTTGTCATAATTATGTACTTTAAGAATGTTTTAGATTCTATCATTGGCCATTAAACATCATTTTAATGTGTCAATTAAATTTACTTTTTCCTTTGTTCACAGTAGGAAACATTAAGCTTTATATTATTAATCCGTCAAAAGTAGATAACATCTTTTATTATTTCACTGAAGACTGTATTTACAATTAAAATTCCCTAAAAATAAGGTAGAAACATAAACTCAGAAAAAAATATATATTATAGCAAAAATATATTATAACCATCAAGACTTTATACCTAGTCTCCAGAACCATAAAAAGATAAATTTACCCAGTGTTTACTATAGGGGAGAAGTGGTCATCTCAGGATGCAGAGAACTTCATATTTTCATTACTAAAATATCATAAAAGAGTTCAGTTTTGGAAGAATTCTCTGTAATATTTATGAATTAGGAAAAATCACTGTACTTTGGGTTTGATACATAGTTTTACATGACACACTTAATTCCAGAAATATTTGATAAAGTGTGGAAATCACCCATTTTATTTAATCAATGTCTCTGCAAGCTATAAATAAGAACTCAAAGTGGGTTTGGGGATCTCAAACACCAGGTGTTAGTACAAACTCTGCTAAACTAGAAACTTAACCAAATCTCTACTTCATCCTGTTGTATGTTGACAAGACCACTTGAATTTGAACTGAATGACCCATTTTAGTGCTGGATCGGTCATTCAGTTGTTCCCTGGAGGACTGGAATACATAGAAGCACAGGAACAGGTAATTCCTTTTAAGTCTTCCATACTAGACTGAGACGTGATGAGATGAGAATCACTATACCTGTAAACATAATTACTGATCTTGAGGAATACCTATCCCTCCTTTAATTTTTAACAGAGATAAAGAGTTTTACTGGGCCAATTGGAAGAGAATATACAAAAAGAAAAAAAAATCTAAGAATATAGAAGAAAAGCAAAACCAGTGTTAAGAGGCTGATGAATGAAATAATACAATGAAGAAAAAGGAAGAGGAAAAAAACCCACTATCTGAGCTATATTTTACTCACTGAACAGAAAAATAAAGCTGGATATTAAGAGGAAATAATGACAACAAATATCTAATACAACCGTAAGCTGAACAAATAATCCCACATAAAAATTGTTGGACTCTTTTAACTGCCCTGGGGAGAAAAGAAGCTTTCCCATTATTAGTGAGGGTCCAGTGCAGATATGGAAGAAGACGGAGGTCTAACAACGGTGACTGTTGTCTTCAAGATTTTGGATTTTTTTTTTTTAAGAAAAAAAAAATTTATTTGTGGGGTGCCTGGGTGGCTCAGTTAGTTAAGTGTCCAACTCTTGATCTCAGCTTAGGTCTTAATAGTGGGATTTTGAGTTCAAGTCCCATTATGGGCTCCACACTGGGCATGGAGCCTACTTAGGGGAAAACAAAAAAAAGAAAGAGATTTGTTTGCAAATGAGCCCAGTCCCCATTACTTCAATATAGCACAAGAGTAGAAAAGAGTCAAGGCCAAGGCAAGGCAGAACTCCATGCCTCCCCAAAACATCAAGGCCATCTGCCACAGACACTTACACCCAGAGACAAGCTGCACACACAAATCAGCATGTCCAGAATCAAGTTGACCCCAGGCCTCAGCACATCTCATCCTTGGATGTTAATGTATTCAAATCCCTCCTAAAGTTTTTCAAATCTAGTAACTTCAGCTCACTTGTGTGGAGACAAATATAACTCTCTCTCTCTCTTTTTTAAAAAAGATTTTATTTATTGATTTGACTGACAAAGATCACAAGTACGCAGAGAGGCAGGCGGGTGTGGGGGAAGCAGGCTCCCTGCTGAGCAGAAAGCCCAAGGCAGGGCTCGATACCAGGACCCTGAGATCATGACCCGAGCCAAAGGCAGAGGCTTTACCCACTGAGCCCCCAGGCGCCCCAACTCTTATCTTTTAAAAGCAATGAATGGAAACAGAGTAAAACAAAAACATTGATTTTATTTCGTCTTTTCTCCAACTTGACATCTTTTCTGACACACATATCTAACACAGTTTCCCTTTTTTTGGTCACTCCCTTTCACATCACCTTGCGTATTTCCATTAAAGCTCTGGTCATATTCTATAACTGCTTTATGTGTACAGTCATTTGCAAGCAGTCTCCCTCACAGGAGTGTGAGCTCTATGAGGACAAGAATGCTGTTAGTCTTGCAATCACTTCATCCCCGAAACCTACTACATGTTTGCTGAATTCATAATCTTTAAAATGTTTAATTTAAAATTTAAAATATTTGACACCATAGAAAAGATTATTTCATAGATGATAGCTGGAACGTTAAATGGTGGTCTATCACCAAGAAGCAAGGTGCTCTTTAGGAAATTAGTATATACATTTTTGGTAGGCAAAAGAATAAATTTATCAAAGCATTAAAGTGAACTTTGAAATGAAGAGAAGGCTACAATCCTAAATTAGACTAGACAACCATATACTATGGAGGTCATAATTGTATTATAAAAATGAAGAGTGCGCCTGGGTGGCTCAGTGGGTTAAGCTTCTGCCTTCGGCTCAGGTCATGATCTCAGGGTTCTGGGATTGAGGCCCGCATCGGGTCCTCTGCTCAGCAGGGAGCCTGCTTCCCCCCTCTCTCTCTGCCTGCCTCTCTGCCTAATTGTGATCTTTCTCTCTCTGTCAAATAAATAAATAAAGTCTTTTAAAAAAAGGAAGAAAAAAGTGGAAAATATTTCAGTAATTGTCAGGGGGAAACTGAAGATGGTGGTCAGGAACAGGACATATCTGTGTTCATATGCCATACACATATACACACAATACACAATACATATATACACAACACTTATGTCACAGATACATGATTTCATATATGTATGTTTTATTGCATATAGTATAGATGACAGAAAAAGCTTGGCTTTAAAAAAAATTCTTTTGTTCTCATGAGTAAATATGAGACTTCTGTAGATTATTTATGGCCTTAATATGAGAACCAGAAATAAACTGGCATTTAGAGATTAAAAATAATTACATTTATCTGTACAAATTGAAGACTTACAGGATGGGAGTAAGGGTGGAGGCTGACAGCCTATAGGCAAATTGATATTGAGGAAGAAAGCAACAATATTTCAGGGGGAATAAGTCAGTTACAGATTTTCTAGATGCATAAAAGAAGATGGGTGATTATAGCAGTTAAACAAAAAGTGATTAAAAAAATACCAACTATCTAAACAACTAATGGTAGTCATCTGCCAAAAGTGGTCACAGAGTTAGAATAAAGAGCAAAGGTTATTGTTAATCTTGATTTGTTTCTTGAGTTAAAGAAGAAATGGTTAACAATACAGAGGTAATAGAAAGTTAGAGAAAGGGGCACCTGGGAGGCTCAGTGGGTTAA
Source organism: Lutra lutra (assembly GCF_902655055.1). Lineage (NCBI taxonomy): Eukaryota > Metazoa > Chordata > Mammalia > Carnivora > Mustelidae > Lutra > Lutra lutra. The sequence continues at coordinate 69,999,259 of NC_062282.1, read as the reverse complement.
AGCCTCTGCCTTCGGCTCGGGTCATGATCCTGGGGTCCTGGGATCGAGCCCCACATTGGGCTCTCTGCTCAGCAGGGAGCCTGCTTCCCCACCGCCCCAGCCTGCCTGTCTACCTACTTGTGATCTCTGTCTGTCGGGTAAATGAATAAAATCTTTAAAAAGAAAAAAGATAAAAAAGGAAAATAGAATTTTGATTATTCTAATAATATAGGAATTGAGTAACACATTTAGATAGATACATGCATACCAGGCTTTAAGAAATCAGATTAATTTTTCAATATGAGAAAAGCTATGTTTTGCCTCACAACAAGAAACTCTAAGGTACACAGTGACCAAAGATGGTAAAGTCTTCAAATAAAGTTTTATAAAAATTTAAATGAGGACAAGAAGCAGCCAACAAAACAAAACAAAAACCCAGATAAGAAACTGTGGATAAACTAAGATTTAAAGAGTTAGGAAATAGAGGGCACAGAATCAAAGAGCATCACCAATATTAAAGGCTGCAATTCATTAGAACAATGGCCATCATGTAATATTAAAGCTTAAAAATAAAGAAAATTAAGAAAACTAAAAACAATTTTGAAGTATATGAATAAGGGGCACCTGGGTGGCTCAGTGGGTTAAAGCCTCTGCCTTCAGCTCCGGGTCATGATCTCAGGGTCCTGGGATACAGCCCTACATTGGACTCTCTGCTTGGCAGGGAGCCTGCTTCCCCCACCCCCTCTCTCCCTATCTGCCTACTTGTGATCTCTGTCTGTCAAATAAATAAATAAAATATTTAAAAAAATAAAGTATATGAATAAAATTAAAAAAGAAGGAATCAACCCCATTTTTCATAAAGTAATGACAGATGAGAAAAAAGAAGTAATATTACACAAGCTGTGTTTGCTTCTATATTCTCCATCTACCAAAATTTTCTTCAAACTGGAAGGAGTGCAACAGATATTACAAACATTGTAAAGTAACTAAAACACGAGATACCAAATAAGACAGTGAAGTAGTCCATCTTTCTAAATGAATTCAAAGCACCTGTATTCAGAGGAATTAAGTTACAGGGTATTGAGAAAATAAATTCATCAGATGTGAAGAGAACATAAAGCCTTTTCAGTAAGTTTGGGACTTCACTTACTACAGGAGATCTGCCAGATATCTAAACACTAGCACATGTTGTTCCAGATTTTCAGACATGGAAAAAGGAATTTTATAAGCTACAGCTAAATACATTTAAAATATACTTTGGCAAAATTCTAGAAAAGATTTTTGTACAGATGGCTCATGAACATTTAAATAAAGACACATTTTCTAGGAATAAGAATGAATTGACTTAGGATGTCATGGAAAATTAAAATAGCTTGTTTTTTGAGGATAGTTTCCCGATTGGCAGATCAGATGAACAGCATGTATATATTAAATTTTAAATTTTGCCTGGCATTTAATGAAGTCTTTTAATACACCTTTATTGAAAGCACAGAAAATGTTTTCATATAGTTATAGAGTTTGGGGAGACATAATGGGTTTATGTTATGAGGGGGGTGCTAAAAGGATAGGTGAAAGGATATGTGAAAAATGTTCTCAATAACTTTGACAAAACAATAGGCAGATTTTTCAAATTTCTACTGGAACATAATGGAATAATTGTCAAATCAAGAAGTAAACAACTTGACAGGTTGAAATTATGGACAAACGTATTAAGATATAATTAAGGAGGAATAAATACAAACTGCTGGTTTTAGGCTAAATGTTCAAGCATACAACTCCAATTTGAATATTGGAATCATTAATTAAAGCAATTAATGTAGAAAGCCCACAGAGGATTTTGAAGGACCTTGAGCTCATTATGAGCCAACTTGGATTTGGTACATAAAAACTAAGTGAATGTTATCAGCACCATGGTAGCTAGGGCAATGGAGGAAAGTACTTTCTTCAGTACTCTGAGCTACACTTTAAAGATGGTAATTGGAAAACCGAAGTGATGAAAGAAATGGTCAGAATGGTGAATAGATATGAAACCATTTCATAAAGGTCAAGTTTGTGGAAAACTGTAAGCAAAGAAAGGCTTAAAGGTATATGATGTATACTTTCTGAAGGCTGTAATGGGACTAAGGAAAAGAGAGAAGGCGAGAAGACAGGAATAAGTGAAAGGATTTATTTAAAAAGTAAAAAAGAAAATGAAAGGAGAGTTAATATTTCAAATACTTATTCTCCCCAACAAGCTTTTAAAATACTCAATTCATTTATTTGTAGAGGAAATAGTAGTTTCCATTTTGACAGGAAGATGGAGTAGATACATCATTTAGGTGGCAGAACAAAATACAATGCATCAAATTAGAGGGGAATTGTTTTTGATACAGGAAGAAACAGAACTTTATAAAAGTTATAGCTATCCATCAACAACAGGGCAGGCTGCCTTAAAGCAGAGTTACTCTTGTTTCTTTAAGCGTTAAATTTGAGGCTTTTTGAGTAATTGTCAGGGATGTTCTGCAATGTCCTCCACATTTGGAAGTCCCATAATGAAATAAGCATCAATAGCACCTTGAATACCAAAACACACTGCCTCTTTATATTAGTAACCAGGAAAGAATCCGAAACAAATACAAGATAGTTTCTAAAAGCTAACTTAAAAAAAAAAGAGATTTCATTTATTTATTACAGAGAAAGAGATCACAGGCAGAGGGGAAGGGTAGAGGGAGAAGCAGGCTCCCTGCTGATCAGGGAGCCAGATGAGGGGCTCAATCCCAGGGGATCATGACCTGAGCAGAATGCAGATGCTTAACTGCTTAACCAACTGAGCCACCCACCAGGTGCCCCTAAAAGCTAACTTCTGATTGGGTTTGTTATTGGGAAGAAAAGCCATGAATAAAAAGCTTTAAAGTTTAAGTTACTGTTTTATATTTTTTCCTTTTAAGTCCTAAGAACTGAAAAATCATGTTTTGGAGTTTAAATATTTTTCTTTATAACAATGATATTAGATATTTACAAACTACTTACTATTTTGCAAGGCATTTTCTGAACACATTAACCATTTAATCTGCAGAATAACCTTATGTCTTAGATATCATTATTCCCTTCTTCTTACAAATGAAGAAAGTGAGGCATATAGAAATTAAATAACTTGCCAAGATCTCATAGCTTTTAAGTAGAAAAACCAAGACTCTAGAATTTGGGCTGATAACTGCTACTCTTTGTTGCCTTTTATTTCCCTTTTATTTGGATGGAGTTGATTAAAAGCAATAAAATACACAAAATACTGAAAAGAGCAAAGTATAAGATGCAAAAGCAAAAGTCGACCTCCATACGTAAGTAGTCAAGCCACATGTAATTGTATTTACATAAAAGATTACCTGTGTGGAGTCACATATTTGGTATTTCAGGTAAAACCTACAATATATCCTCTCTCTCTCAAAGACTCAAAAAATAAAACAGTTTTCCTTAACTAAGGTAAGATATGCTTGTCTAACAGTATGGCATTTTCTCTGGACAGAGCTGAAATTGTAAGCAAATAAAAATGCAAAATAATATATATTTATTTTATAATCATCTTAAATGCATCCAAGAACTGTCAAAAAAGTAATCAATAATCAGATGCTGATAAAGGTAAATGGAACATGAAAGCCGACTTTTTTTTTTTTTTGCCCTTAAGGATATTTACCAAAATGAGTTAATTTGAGCTTTAATTTTGAAGTATTTCAGAATTCAGTAGTTAGGAAACCAACCCCAGGGCCTACCCAAACTGAGATATCTAAAAGAAGATCACCACCACAAAATGAGATCTTTAAGGACCACAACAAGAGTCTAGTAGTAAACTTTAATTTCCCCTTAAGGAAAATGGCCTGTTTCAAACTGTGGCACTGAGTGTAGGAGGGGGAAAAAATATCTTTTCAGAATTTATAACCATAAGCTATTCATCACATATATTCCTACCAAAATTTGCCCTACATAGATGGTGTTAAAGAAAACTTATTGTGCACTTACTAAACTGAGAAGGCCGACTTTATTCAGGACTATCACAGTAAGCAGAAGGACTACTGCAATAGGGTTTTCCAGTAGAGTAGAGAGATTGTGCTCAACTCTAAATACAACATGGAAAAGTGGGAGTTTATAGCCAAGGAACAGATATATGGAATATAGAACATTATTAAGAGAAAACTTTGGGGATAAGAGAGAATTCAGGCAAAAGTGGTCTAATACAATTCTAGCTAAAGGCAAGCAGGATCATCAGACATCATCTGGGAGGTAACAGGAGATGAGGAATTTGGTCAGCTATTAAGAGTTATCAGATATTGTAGGACAGAATTCTGGCTAAACAGACCTAGCAGGATTCTTGGTAAAATTAGGCTCTTGAGATGTGACCTAGTTGAAAAAGAGTCAGAGGAGCCTGACTAGAGTTTGGTCAAGGAGAGAATCTTTGTCAATGATTATGAACTGGTAACAGTTATAGACGGAAATGAGAGAACAGAAAGAAAACAACAGAACAGAGCCGATATTGAAGAAATAATGGTTGAGGAGTCTTCCGAATCTACAGAACTAAGAAGACCAGTTATATGAAGGTAGAAAGATAAAAATAAATCTGCATAAAGATAAGATATAAAATATAGCTATAGATAAGGAGAAATTACTTTCATTTTTTAAGTTGTTTTTAAAAATATTTATTTGACGGCGCCTGGGTGGCTCAGTGGGTTAAGCCGCTGCCTTCGGCTCAGGTCATGATCTCAGGGTCCTGGGATCGAGTCCCGCATCGGGCTCTCTGCTCAGCAGGGAGCCTGCTTCCCAATCTCTCTCTCTCTCTCTGCCTGCCTTTCTGTCTACTTGTGATCTCTCTCTCTCAAATAAATAAATAAAATAAAATCTTTAAAAAAAAAATATTTGAGAGAAAGCGTCCACACCTGAGCGGGTGCCGGGACAGAGGAGGAGGGAGAGAGAGAGAAGGGCTCCATCCAATGAACCATGAGATAATGACCTGAGCTGAAATCACAAGTCAGATGAGTCGGATGCTTGACTGACTGAGCCACTCAGCCTTCCCAAGGAGAAATTACTTCTTAGTAACAAATGGAAGCTAAATATCAGTGGAATGCCATCTTCAATGTGCTGAGAGAAATATCTGTCAACTTCAAATTTTATATTCAATAAAAATAAGACTCAATATTCCCAGTGTGGGGGGGGAGAATATTTTCAACAACAACAAAAAATGTGTTCCACTAGGGAATCCTCATTAAAAGACAACTTAAAGAAAATTTCTGGCAAGAGAAAAGAGATTCTTAGAGGGAAGGTCTGTTCCATAAGAAGAAAGGACACTTGAGAAAATGGTTAATATGTCTCAGTCAGCTCAGTCTACTATAAAAAATCACCATAGCATGTGTGGCTTAAACAGCAAACATTTATTTCTCAGTTCTGGAGGCTGGAAAGTTCAAGATCAAGGTGTTACTGGACCTGGTGTCTGTAGAGGGTCTACTTCCTGGTATACAGATGGTTATCTTCTCATTGTATTCTCACATGACAAAGGGTATAGAGACAGGAAACAAGCTTTCTGCGTCTCTACTTAAAAGGGGCATTAATCCCATTATAAGCATTCCACTCTAATGATCCAGTCACTTCTTATATGCCCCACCTCCTAATACTACTACACTGGGGGTTAGTACTCAACATATAAATTTTGGAGAAACACAAACATTCAGTCCATTCCTATAGAGATAAATATATACATTGATGTCTATATATAACATAAAACATAAAATACCTTCAGAGAAAAAACAAAGTTGGAGATAAAGACAATGATACAGCATGTAAACAGGCAAAGGATTCTGGAATAAAAGTGTTCTAAGATCTCTGAAGTCTTCAATTGGGAGATAAGATTATTAAGTTTAGATATTAAAACCTTAAGTATATCCTTTAAAATTCTTAGGGTAGCTATTAAAGAATAAGAATGTAAAATATGAGGTTAGTAAAGGAAATAGAATTTAAAAAGGCAATCAACACAAAGGAGGACAAAACAGTACAGAAGAAACACAGGATAGGACAAGTAGAAAACACAAAACGGGGAGAAATAAATTCAGTAATCATAACAGCTTAAAATACACAATCAATATGGTAAAATCATTTCAATGTCAAACTTCAACAATAAACACTGAGAAATCATAATGAAATGATTACTATTTATAATACAAAAATGACTGTAAAAGTTCTTTGTAACATACGTATAAAACATGTACAAGAACCGTATATATAAAACTATAATCTTTCTTGCAAAGCACTGAAGAACTCCTAAATAAATGAGATGTACCATTTTACATTTAATTACTTAGAGTACACAAAACAGAGATAGCAATTCTCCCCAAATTGACTTGTATAGACTCTCTCAGAACTTTGAACAAGACCCAAACAGAATTTTTCCTTAATACCTTAGATTTATATAATATTTATATATTATATTACATATCTGTATGTAATTTATATAGATATATATCTATAATATTTACATATTATATAAATATAATATCTATATTAGTGAACATACACTGTATCATTAGTTTTAAGTGTAGAGTTTAGTGATACATCAGTTGCATGTAACACCTTGTACTCATTACATCAAGTTACCCTCCTCAATACCCATCACTGAATTACCCCATTCCCCACCCACCTCCTCTCCAACAAACCTCAGTTTGTTTCCCTAGAGTTAAGTCTCTTACGGTTTGCTACCCTCTCTGTTATTATCTTATTTTTTCCTACCTTCCCCTGTGTTCATCAGTTTTGTTTCTTAAATTCCACATGAATAAAATGATATAGTATTTGTCTTTCTCTGACAGACTTATTTCACTTAGCATAATATACTCTCTTCATTACAACTTCATCTACTACAGATTTTTTTTTCTTTCTTTTTTTTTAAAGATTTTTTTCTTTTTCTTTTTTTTTTTTAAGATTTTATTTATTTGTCAGAAAGAGAGAGTGCACAACCAGGGGAAGTGGAAGGTAGAGGGAGAAGCAGGCTCCCCACTAAGCAAGGAACCTTATAAAGGACTGGATCCCAGGACTCTGGGATCATGACCTGAGCTGAAGGCAGACACTTAACTGAATGAATCAATCCCTACCAGAGATTTTATAGTTGCTTATTCATCCAATATCAAAGTTGGTGCCCTTCAAAATCATTTTTCTCCTAACTCCTGGAGTGTAGGAAGGAAAAAACTAATTTCTCTATCCCATTCTTTTCTTCTTTCTTCAGAGTAAGAGAAATGACTTAAAGACTGGTGTAATTGGTAACTACCAATTGGCTGAGATAGAGGAAAAACCTGAATGAAATTATTATAAATTTAAATAAAATACAATTACTAAGCTTATGAATTATACACTTAGATATTACATCAGAATTGATTTAGTTAGGGAAGTACTTTTTAAACTTTAGTGTTAAGTATAAATCACCTGGAGATCTCACTACATTTCATGTTCTAACTCAGTAAGCCTAACTTAATAGATGTGAACATTTTCATTCTCTCTCTCTCTCTTTTTTTTTTAAAGACTTACTTATCTATTTGAGAGAGAGAGAGACAGAGTATAAGTTGGGAAAGGAGCAGAGGTAAGGAATCTTCAACTAAACTCCTGGCTAAGTATGGAGCCCTAGGCAGGGCTTGCTCTCACAAAGCATGAGATTATGACCTGAGCCAAAACCAATAGTCATATGGTTAACCAATTGAGCCACCCAGGTGCCCCTGAAAATTTTCATTCTTAACAGATGCCTCTCTAATGCTAATTATATCAATCTAAGCCCAATAGTTTGATTAGGATATTTAGCAACATGATTATTACTTTATGTGAATAAAGAACTAATCTCAGGATACAGTTTAACTTCAGAAAGATAAGAGAACAAAGTAGGAGATTATCAGAGGACAAAAATAGGAAGGGGTATGATTGAAAGGCTTAATGTCTTAGAGGTCAACTCAATGCCTATTAAAAAGAATATATAAAAGATATTGGATATCCAAAAGGTATTGGATCTATAACCTATAATTTCCACAAAAGCAAACTGGGTCCAAAAACTCTTTAAGAGTCAATCTCTTAAAGATTTAAATAGGAAAGCGATGATACAATCTATTGTAAAATTCCTTTTAGACAATGAAAATACAACTACAGGAAGCAGCAACATAATTTTGACAGAGTTGAAAAAGGCCAAGAAGATCAATGAGAACACACAAGGCTTTATACAGTGTTTTATAATAGTAGTTATTTTAGGTAGGAAGCATGACCATTTGTGGAGTCAGAAATCCAAGTTAAGACGTAAAGTACAGGTTACAAAGTAATAGGGACTCAAGCATGTCCACAATAAGCGCAAAAGATGTCTGGTTTAAACGCTGGCTGATGGGGATGCCTGGGTAGCTCAGTCGGTTAAGCGTCTGCCTTCGGCTCAGGTCATGATCCCAGGGTCCTGGGAATGAGTCCTGCATAGGGCTCCCTGCTCAGCAGGAGGCCTACTTCTCCCTCTGCCTGCTTCTCTACCTGCTTGTGCGGGCTCACACTCTCTCTCTGATAAATAAACAAACAAACGAATAAACAAATGAATGAATGTTGGCTGATGGAAGAAATCTAAATCTCTGAGTCTACTTTCCCAGGGAGTTAATGGTGGGAAGGACTCCTTTTTAAATACACATAAGTTTTTCTATGAATAATAGAAGACCCTACTGGACCAAATTTAGAGAAGATAATTAATCACACATAACAGATCTAAACCAGAGAAAAAGATTACCTATATGCCTGATATTTGAACAATGAACAAACATTTAGATCTATGGGGTCTATAATGAGTTGAATGGTGGCACCAGAGATATTCCTTACAATGTTACATTATTTGGGGGGGGGGGACAAAGAAAAAGGTCTTTGCCGATGTGATTAAGTTAAGTATCTCTAGATGAGCAGATAGCCCCATATTATCTGTGTGGGCCCTAAATGTCATCACATAGCTCCCTGGTGGGAGAGGGAGATTTAATAGACACTGTGGAGAAGGGTATATTAAGACAGAGGCAGAGATTGGAGTGATGCAGTTATTAGCCAAGGAAAGCTAGCAATTACTGTAAACTGGGAGAGGCAAGAAATGGATTTTACCCGAGAGCCCATGGAAGGAGTGTTGCCCTCCTGACAACGTGAGTTTAGCCCAATGAAAATGATTTCAGACTTGTGACCTCCAAAACTGTGAAAGAACAAATTCTGTTGTTTTAAGCCAGCAAGTCTGTGGAAATTTGTCACAGCCGTCAGAGAAAACAAAAAGTCAAAGGAGAAGAATATGAGAGCAGTATTGAGAACCAGAGATAATGAGATTGATTTAGGAATATAGATCGTCATAGATAAATGAAATGAAAGGATTAATTAGAAAACAAAACAGATTTATTTCCATATTAGATCGTCAAAATTATATTGTTCATGGATTTTTTTTCCCCTTTCTAATGGAAGGGGTCCTAATATTAGGAAACTACAGAAATTTTGGAAGTAGTTAAAAACTGAAATTTGGAACATAACATCAGATGCACTGGATAAAGCAGTAGACAAAGGCCTACTGACCCAATCCGAGAATGGTGACCCCAGAATTAGGATGCACAGATCTCTTGTTGTTTTATAAGAACTGAATCCTTAAGGCTCTATTCCAGGGAGTGAGTGTATTAAACAGTAGGTTATTCTTGTGAGCAACTGGAGCTCAATTTCATGAGACATAAAATTTTGGTTTAAGTTAATCATTTTCACTAACGTTCCACCTTGGGGATGTGGCCTTCCATTAACAAGCAGAAGGCTGTTTTGTTTACAGGGAACTCTCATAACCACAGTCTTTCTAGAGAGTGAATATTTGCTTCTCAGCTCACCTATCTCAGTGTCTACCACCGCAGAGCTAATTGCAGTTTCATTTATTCACTATCTAATCATGCTAAAACTCCAATTCTCACAGTTGTGTGTGTGTGTGTATATGTTTTCAAAACCTGATCTGCCTACTTTGTTTAAAAGGGCAACATGTACTGTGGCTTATATGCACACTGATTTATTTTTTGTGTTTCTGATTTATCTTAGTAAACTTATTAACAAAGACCAAAATGTATGCACATTTAGATATTATTATTACAAGGAAGGAATCATTAGCTCAAATTGCGCTCTCACCCCTTGGACAATTTTGCACACTGACTTTTATCTACAGGGATGTATGTTTGCTCTTCCTCAGCTTTATTTATCTTTCATTCCTTTTTGCAAAAGTATTTCATAAACTATGATCTAGAAGTATGGCTGACTACTATTTTCACAGGCAATAGAGTTTTCTTCTTTGTTTTCTTTTTCTCTTTTGCACTCAGTATTTCTTCAGCAAAAGCATGAGGATTTTACTTTTCCATCTTTAACAATGATCCAAATGCGATCATTTTCCCAGTAACTAATGGTTCTTGCAGTGGAGACTAAAATATGTGTACCTTATTTCCATGGTTCTAAACCATGATATCATAAAAGAGTGGTAGCATGTTCATGTGCCTGAAAATTAAAGTGTTTTAAATATTGATTTCCTGGCTGCTAATGAAGAAGCTGTCATCTGATTTATGTAAGAGATAACAGTTTTACTGCCAAAAAATTAAGAGAATCATATTCTCTGGCTTCTTATTCATAAACTGTCCTTTTATATTATAAACTGGAATGAAGACATTCTAGGATCATTTGGGAAGTTAGCACACACTGTAATTTTGAAATTCCAATCTAATGTATCTGTAGCACTAGTATGTGGGAGGAATGATATTAAGTCATGAAAACTGTGCTTCTATCTTTTTTTGGCTCATAGGTCTGGTTCCAATTCATTATCAGGCAATTCATTGCTCTCAGTTCTACCTTAATGCTTTGCTTTGAAATCTCCATTTCTGTGATAATTAACAAATGATATGTCTTTAAAAGGAATATATTAAAAGGTAAATCTCAAGAGAAAAGCCTCCATAATTAATTACCCCCCCCCAATACATACACACCATTTCTTTCTTTCCTCATACTCGTGCAAACAATGTACTGTTTATAGTGTCTCCTACAGCTGTTCTTATTGTTTTATGTTAAATATGATGTCTCGACTGTTAGGCCAACTTTTAGCTGATATCTGTAAGATTTACTAACTAGATAGAATCCCACAGAAATAAGTTCAATATTCTATATTTCTTCACAGAGGAAAAAAATAAAAATCTTGTATTTTACAAATAAAAATCCCTCTTGTAAATATATGAGAAATATAAGGCCCATGAGGATAGGGATTTTCCTTTATATCCTCAGTATCTAGGACATCACCAAGATAACTGCAACATTTCAGACACTCATGAAGTATTTCTGAAAGAAAGAATGAATGAGAAATAAACAATACTTCACGCTGAGCACAGAGCCCATCACAGGGCTCAATCCCACAACTCTGAGATAATGATCTAGCCAAAACCAAGAGTTGGACGCTTAACCAACTGAGCCACCAAGTACCCCAAAAAAGAGTTTTCAAAGTAAAGAAAAAACAAAAAGGAGAGACTTACCAACATGACGGTAAAACAGAAACTGTTCCATATGACTACAGAAAACTTTAAGTAAGATGTTATTATGGTAGCCTTAACTAAAAGTCTGTTTTTAAGTGCAGCAACACAGCCCCTTTTCCATTGTACTACATCTTTTTAAAAACCTACTACACACAAATGGAAGACTATGGGAAAGACTATGCTCTATGATCTGTGGAGTAACAAAAGAATATAGCTAAATGATGTGAAATATGAGTAAATAATAAATAAAAAAAATTAATCTAGAAAAGATCTTCCTATAATCCTCCTGAAATTCACATTCACACTTCATAAGATAAGGGAAGCACATTTTATTTCCCACAAAATGTGGAAGACAGAACTTAGTAACTTGAAAACATGTGAAAATATAGTCAAATTCAGAGTACACTAATACTATACTATTATGTGACAGTCTATTAATTACTATTATTATAAAGTTGAGTATTATGGACAATATAGCTATAATACTTTGTTAAAGAATACAAAATATAAAAGATTATATCATACCAAGTAAAGAAATTTTTTTTGTAATAGCAAAAACGCAAAATAGAAGTAAAAGGGTAGAGATTTTATATGTGATCAAAGGTAAGTTGCTATCAACTTAAAAGAGACTGTTGTATCATAAGATATTTTATGTAAATCTGATGGTAGCCACAAAGCAAAATCCTAGGTTAGAAAGACAAAATACAAAGAAGAGAATCAAAACATACCACTATGGAAAATCATCAAATTTACAAAAGGAGACAGGAAGAAAGGAATAAAGGAATTTTAAAAAATCCAGAAAACTATTAACAAATGGCATTAGTAAATCCTTACCTATCAGTAATTACTTTAAATGTAAATGTAAAAAATTCTCCAATCAAAAGACAGGGAATGGCTGAATGGATCAGAGAAGAAGACCAATCATATGTTGCCTACAAAAGACTTATTTCAGCTTTAAGGACACACATAGACTTAAAGCGAGGGATAGAAAAAGACATTCCATGGAAATGGAAACCAAAAGGAAACAGGGGTAGCTACATCTATATCAGACAAACTAGACTTCGAGTAAAAAAAAAAAAAAAAAAAAAAAGCTGTAACAAGAGACATAGCACACTAATATACAATGATAAAGAAGTCAGCTAATTCATCAAAAGGATGTAATAATTAAAAATATTGATGTACCCAACAATGAAGCACCTAAATATATAAAGCAAATACTAACATATCTGAAGGGAGTAAATGACAAAAGAACACTAATAATAGAGAGGATTTCAATACTCTTCTTTTAACAATAGGTATATTAACCAGACAGAAAATCAGTAAAGGAACAATGGACATAACAGACCATTCCAAAAGCAGAATACACATTCTTCTCAGACACACATGATACATTCTCAAGGACAGATGATATTTGTCATAAAACAGGTCTTAGGAAATACAGTAAGACAAATCATACCAAGTATCTATTCTGATAAAAATGGTACGAAACCAGAAATCAATAAAAGGGAGGAAAAGTGGAAAAATAGCAAATATGTGGAAACTAAACAACATACCCCTGAACAACCAATGAGTCAAACATTTTTTTTTCAAAGACAGCAAAAAATATATTGAAATAAATGTAAGTGGAAACACAACAGACCAAAACTTATTGGGTACAACAAAAACAGTTCTAAGAAAAAAGTTTATAATGATAAACACCTACATTAAGAAAACAGCAAGATTTCAAAATAAGAAAAAAGAAAGAAAGAAAGAGGAAAGCAAGATCTCAAATAAAATACCTGACCTTATATTATCTTATGGAACTAGAAAAACAAGAGAAGACTAACCCCAATGTTATGAGAAGGAAGGAAATAACCAAGGCCAAAGCAGAAAAAAGTGAAATAAACACCAGAAAAGATCAACAAAACTAAGAGCTGATTGTTTTTGGAAAAGATAAATAAAACTGACAACTTTTTAGCTGAACTATTAAAAAAAAAAGGTTCAAGTAAATAAAATTGAGAATTAAAAGGAAACATTACAGCTGGTAACAAAGATATACAAACATCAGAAGAGACTACTATTAACAATTAAATGTCAATAAACTAGATAGCTTAGAAGAAACAGATAAATTCCTAGAAAGACACAATTAAGCCTGATTCAAGAAGTTTCCTTCAGAAAGGAAAAACAAGCCTGATTCATGAAGAAACAGAAAATCTGAATATACCAATAATGAATAAAATACTGAATGAATAATCAAAACTTCCCAACAAAGTAAAGCCCAGGGCCAGATGGTTTGCCTGGTAAATTCTACTAAACACTGTATTAGAGATACTACCCAGTGAAGTAAGGGCAAGAAAAAGAAATAAAATATATCTAGATTGTAAAAAAAATTAAAACTGCCTTTATTCATATATAGCACTGTCTATTCAAAGAAACATATTAAAAGAGATACATATGACACCAGAGCTCTAAAATATTGCTCAGAGAAATAAAACTAAATGGAGATATGTATTCATAAGTCAGATGATTCATATTCTGTCAATTCCCCCAAACTGATAAACCCAATTCAAGTATGATAAAAAATTCTGTAACATTTTTGTAGAACTTAACAAGCTGATTTTATAATTTATGTGGAAGTGCAAAGAAAATACAACATTGAAGACAACTTCATAGAAGAGTCTTTGAAACTTCCAAATAGATGACATTATCTCATTTCAGTATTTATTATAACACTGCAGTTATCAAGACAGTGCTGCTTTTGCAAAAATAAAAAGATTAACTGGAAAGAACAGAGATACCAGAAACTATCTACACATGTTTGGACAACTGACTTCTGACAAAGGTGAAAACACAATTTAGTGGAGATAGTAACCACAATTTAGTGGAGATAGTGGAGATAGTACCCTTTTCAACAGGGTTGAACATGTTTCAACAAACAACCCTGTTTCAACAGGGTTCAACCCTGTTGAAAAGGGTACTATCTCAGATATATGGAACACTCAGATACCCAAGGCAGAAACATGAACATCAATCTATACCTTGCAATTTACAAGAATTGGCCAAATATATATGCTACACCTACATGTTAAGCCTCTAACTATAAATTTCTAGGAGACAATAGAAAGAGAAATACTTGTAACTTTGCATCAAAGATTTCTTAGATATAAAATTAAATATAAGGTCATGTTAAATGAGCAAGTACACACATGCACACCAGACACATGCAAAAACTGGGAATATATTTACAAATTATATATCTGATAAAGTACTTGTATCTAGAATGCATAAAGAACTCTAAAAAATCAGTACTAAGGTAACATGCAATCCAGTGAAAAGAATGGGCAAGAGATTTTATCAGACACTGACCAAAGAAGATAAACATTTGATAAATCAGCACTTAAAAAGATGTTCAACATGATTATTACAAAGAAAATACTAATTAAAACCCAAGGGATACGATTACTATTTGAAAGGCTAAAATTAAAAAGACAGCTCATTCAGGTGTTAGCAAGAATGTGTTGGAATTGGAACTTTTACTCACTGCCAGTGGAAATGTGAAATGGTAAATGCACTGTGAAAAACAGTTTGCCAGTTTCTAAAAAACCGAACATACACCTACTATAAGATTCAGCCATTCTACAGCTAAGTATTCACCCAAAGAAAAATGAAAGTATATGTCTGTACAAAGACTTGTTCTTGAGTAAGCTACTCATGCATGCAGCAGTAGGGATAAATCTCCAAAACACTACATTGAAAGAAATAAACCAGACACAAAACAGTACACACTGTTAACTTTGTATGTTAACTTACGTATGTATAACATACATAACTATGTATGTTTCCATTTGTATGAAGTTCAATCAAAAACAGGAAAAACTCATCAATGATGATAGAAATCAAAGCAGTAAGTTCTAAGGCATTGGGCACTATCAGGACAAGGGGACAAGGGAACTTCTGATGTGATGGAAAGGTTCTGTATCTTCACTGATATGGTGATTTTATTACCACATTTGTTAAGCTTATCAAACTGAACATTTAAAAATTTGTGTATTTCTTTTTTTAATTTTCTTTTCAATGTTCCAGAATTCATTGTTTATGCACCACACCCAATGCTCCATGCAATATGTGCCCTTCATAATATTTCAATGTATATATGTATATCTTTTACCTCAGTTTCTGAAATACATGTGGATTTAAAAAAATCTAATCTTTCATCATAACTTCCAAGGCCCTTACCTGATGCTGCCCCTCACCATCCCTCTGATCATCTCTTACCACTCTCTTTCTTGGCAAAATTATACTGCTTGAGTTTGTAGGTTTCTTTTGGAATTTGAAATTAACTACAAAATATTAAAAATTAGAATTACACTTTGTAGATAGTTTTAGGACCTTCAGAGTCTAACACAAATCCTGCCCATCAGGTTCTCTGGAAGAAAGCACTGAGTCAAGGTCCACAAAAGCTTATGGCCTCCTTGACAGCCATGCTTACCATTTTTCTCATAATCTAAGAATGGAGCTTTCAGGCCACCTACAAAATTTCCCTAAAATATAACAATACAGAATGGATCTGGCTTATTACCAAACCGAAGGAAAGGAAATTTCTAGCACTGTGTTTCAGGGTGCTGTAGATATGTTCTCTTGCTCAAGGTTAATCAGAAGCTTTTAAAAACCACTTGAAATAATTTT
Organism: Lutra lutra; assembly: GCF_902655055.1. NCBI lineage: Eukaryota > Metazoa > Chordata > Mammalia > Carnivora > Mustelidae > Lutra > Lutra lutra. The sequence continues at coordinate 69,983,093 of NC_062282.1, read as the reverse complement.
GCAATAAAGAGAGGATTTTGGAAAGGCCTAGCACTTTGCAATTCATTAGAAAAGTTGGCTTATCCTTCTTGTTCAGAAAGGAAAAACCAAACATTTGTCCTCAGTCAACATTTCCTGCTTAGTAAAGAAAAATCAAAGATGTTTAAATGATCTTTTCTGGGACATAAAGACCACTAAGACGAAAAACTTTTAGTACCTAATAAAGAGCCTAGTATAACATCTTAGTCTTTATGACTTCACAAATGTAGTATATTTCTTATTTTAGATACTATAACAGATTCCCAAATTCTAAATATTACAATAAATTCTCCTAATTGGGTAGCACTGTGTAATGATGAGTTCTAGTTAAGCAAGCATTCTTAATAATAATAATAATAATGATGGCAGTAATGACTTAAATTTATTGATTGTTTAATATCTGTTTGTCACACTATGTACTTTATATACATGTATATATTTCATCATCATGACAGCTCCATGAGGTGGTTGCTATCATTATCTACTTTTTTCACTAAACAATTAAAAAGACTAAATTTTACAAATTCGTATAACTAGTTTAAAAAAAAAAAGGCCAGATCTTTCTAACTTTACAGCTTACATTCTTAATCATCATGTAAATTTGCCTCCTTGTTCATTCATTCCTTCATTCTTTCATTCCTCAGCAAACTGTGTTCTTAGTATATGCTAGAGGTACAGTGCTTGAGGTGGGATACAAAGACAAAATGTTATTAGGAAGCTCACATTTGTGTATGTGTCAAATATAATACAATTTAGTCACAGGGATGAAAAGGATAGCATAGAGAATATAGTCAATTATATTGTAATAACCTCATATGGTGATAGATGGTAACCACACTTACCTTGGTGAGCATTCTATAATGTAAGGGGTTGTTGAATCACTATGTTGTACACCTAAAACTAATATAATACTGTATGTCAACTATACTTCAATAAAAACTAAACTAAAATAAAAACAATAATAGAAACCCTTATTATAAATAATATTATAATTATCCCAGCTAATTAAATGTTGTTTGGTACAGAAATGTCTAAGGTGAAAATTGTTAAGTTACACGATAGTTATGCTATAATGTGAGTATATATGCTAATAATGTAATAAGATGAAATCTACAGGTAGTAAAATTATTCTCAATATACTAGTTAAGTGTCATGTTAGATGATGACACACCACTGCTGAGTAAGAATAGTGTTTCCTTTAGGGACTAGTTCCCCAGGTGAATCTGAGAAGAAGAACTTGTAGAAACCATGTCATCAAGAAACTAATTCTTATACACTAGAATCACATCTAGTTAGGTTGGATCCTCACATCATGTGAGGCTTTCAGGAACTGATATCCATGAGAGATCACCATTTTTATCTCTAATAGCTTATTCACTCTCAGTGGATGAAATGGCAGACAATTTAAAGAATTTCTCCTTTTACATTATTACTCTGTATCTCATTTCCCTACCTACCTCAGTCTAAACATGTATCATTCTGAATTCCATACTGGTCATTAGTTTTTAACACTCATATTATCTACCCATGCTCTAGTACCATACTATCTCCAATATTATGGCTTCAAAATATCTAGTAGGGCAAACCCCTCATCCTGAACTTATTCAAATGAGCCCTGGTTATTTATTAGCTCTTTATTCTTTCATAGAAATTAATAATAATCTGAACAAGTTCCATTAAAAATGACCAACAGAAATTTCTATTGGAATTTCATTAAATCTGCAGGTTACAATATTAACTTTTCCTAGCTATAAATATAGTATATTTCTGCAGTTTTTTTTATTTTTAATAGTTTTTAAAGCTTTATAATTTAGCTATAGAGATTTTATACATCTTATGATAGTATATATTTTTCTATTGTATTTACACTATTGCAAACAGTGTCTTTTTATTTTTGTTTTCTAGGTGTTTACCTCTGGTGTATAGAAATGTTAACTCTATTCTGTACGTCTGTTAGATTTATGTATTCTTTTGCATTTTCTGTGTGAATGATAAAAAGTATCTCTAAAATAATTTTTTGCTTTCCTATCCTACAACCCTAAGAGTTTTTTCATTTCTTTTTATACACCTAGAGCCTCCAATAAAACAAAACAGATGCAGTGGTAGTGAACACAATTAACTTGTATTAGAGGGGATTGCTCCTATTGTTACCCTATTTAAGAAAATGGTTGCTCTAGATTTTCATGAAAATTTTTTGTTAGGCTTTAGAAATCTCCATCTGTTTCTAATATATAGTTTTTAAAATTTTTTATTTTGTATTATAATGGCATATTAAATCACATATTGAAAGCAAATGCCTTTTTTCCAACTATCATGCTCTGGGGCATTAGAAATGTTATTGATTAAAACCCAATTTGGCTCCTTGAGAACAGTTCTCAGGCTTTTTAACTCCCCCTTCTGTAATCTTGATTCCATCTTCTGAGTCATTCTTCTAGAAGAAATGGCTCAGAGATTTGCATTTGGGTAGGCCTCTAGACTGCTTTCTCCTAACACAAGGATGGAGGTCAAGAGGTCTCTTTTCACTTGAACAGTCCCTATACTTGTCACCCAAAGATAGCAATTTAAATCCTTTAAAAATTTCTGGGTTTACTACATATTAGATTATAATCCACTCCATCAGACAAAAGCCACTCTTACACGTATCTTCCATCCAGGCTCATTTCTACTGAAAAGTCAAAGAGCTATGAGAAATTGCCCTTTTACTTCTTTGAAGCCCTTCTGTCTAGAGGAGAAGCCACAGGAGCCACTTTAAATTTCTCAAGGTCTTATAAGAGACACTTAATTTCAGGAAACAAACTGAGGGTTGCCAGGGAGGGGATAGGGTGGCTGGGTGATGGACATTGGGGAGGGTATGTGCTAAGGTGAGTAAATTATTTAAGACTGATGATTCACAAACCTGTACCCCTGAAACAAATAATACATTGTATGTTAATAAAAAAAATTTCTCAAGGTGTTATCGAAGACTGATAGTTGTACCCATGACTTAATCTGATCTCAACTAGATTTTGAAATAAAATCCCTTTAAAGCTCTTTCTTGAAGGACTTAAACCAATTTTAGTGGTTAAATAAATGGAAAGGCAAGAAAAGCTGATTCTCAGGAAAAAGTAGAGATAAATATTGAATATATCAATAATAGGAAGCATAAGAAAATAAAGTAAAACTATCTTTTTAAAATGGCAAGAACATGACATACCCCTCAACAGCTGGTTAATTTTGCCTCTTAAATTTCAAATGTAAAAACATTTGGGTGGAAGATAAACAACCTGATTTTGGACCTCCTGCATTATAAATTTTTTTTAATAAATTTTATTTTTTTAAACATATAATATATTTTTATCCCGAGGGGTACAGGTCTGTGAATCGCCAGGTTTACACATTTCACAGCACTCACCATAGCACATACCCTCCCCAATGTCCATAACCCCACCTCCCATCTCCCAACCCCCCTCCCCCCATCAACCCTCAGTTTGTTTTGTGAGATTAAGAGTCACTTATGGTTTGTCTCCCTCCCAATCCCATCCTGTTTCATTTACTCTTCTCCTACCCCCTTAACACCCCGTGTTGCATCTCCTCTCCCTCATATCAGGGAGATCATATGATAATTGTCTTTCTCCGATTGACTTACTTCGCTAAGCATGATACCCTCTAGTTCCATCCACGTCGTCGCAAATAGCAATTATTTTTAAGGGGCCAGGTCATTGTCTGCATTCTTCCTTTTTTCTATCAGCTCCTGAAAGGATCAGTTACAGAGCCTCTATCTTATGACCAGCACTTTTTTTTTTTAAAGATTTTATTTATTAGTTGACAGAGACAGACACAGCAAGAGAGGGAACATAAGCAAGGGGAGTGGGAAAGGGAGAAGCAGGCTTCCCGGCTTCTCATTGGGGAGCCCAATGAGGGGCTAGATCTCCCTGGGATCATGAACTGAGCTGAAGGCAGACACTTAACAACTGAGCCACCCAGGTGCCTCTATGATCAGCTCTTTATGAAGGAAGTCTCCTATACCTACTGTACTTCTTCATGACAAAATGTCTCTGGACCAACTAAAAAAGGGAACAGGATTTCATGTAAAAATGTAATCATTAACTGCTCAACTGGATTAACTAAAGTGGGTCATTTTACTTACATTATTTAATTCTCAAAATAAGCACAGATACATTTAAAAAACTCAACTGATAATTTTTAAAACCAAAAGAAAAATCTCAATATTCATTTAAAGTCATGAAAAGAGACACTGTTTCTGGACAAATTCAATGTCTAAGAAAAAGACTCACAAATATTTAAATGGAAAGATCAGCCATAGAAACTTAAATCAAATGCTAACCAGCCATGGCTGTTTCATTATCTCCAAGTGAAAGGCAATCTCTGGAAATTGTGTGCTTATGATTAATATAATTTACATGGCCTGCTTTTACTTCTCTGCCAAATGTTGTCTGCAGAAAAAATGAACGACGACTGAAATATTCCTTTCACAGGTAATAACAAAGGTCACAAAAGTTTTGTCAGAAGAAAGTTATTTATTTAACATATTTATAGGGCACCTGCCATGTGTCAGTCGAGGCCCTGAAAATATTGAAACTCTGTCTGAATTGAAGTCTTCTCTATGGGAAAAGAAAGACAGTGAAGAAGACTTTGTAATTCAGAGAGTATTCTTTCACTGTAATTCATGAGTATGAAACTTATTTCAGAAGGATACCAATTTTATGCAATCCATAATGTAAAACCTTCTTTAAACAGTTTAAATCAAATGAGGCATTAAAAACTGTTCTAAATGTGGGAATAATGGTGAATTATATACATACAAGGAATAACTTCTTTACTATTTATTAGGAATTCAAATTTGTTATCTTTAATGCTTTATCAATGCTCATTTTATAAGACGTTTATATATGTATTTATTTATAATGAAGCCCAAAGACATTAATTAAACTAAGAAGCAGTTAGTAGATGTGGGTTGTATTTTAAGAATGGCATTAATTAACATTTTTGTCTTGGAATTCCTCTGTGCCAGATGTCAGGAAACTTTTCCTTTAAAGGGTCAGATACTAAAAATTTTAGGTGTGGGCCAGGCTCTGTAGCAACTACTCTGCAGTTGTAAAGGGAAAGCAGTCATAGACAATACATAAACAAATGCATATATCTGAGTTCCCATAAAACTTTATTTAAAAAATATGACATGGGTTGGATTTGGCCTGTGGTACATAATTTGACAATCTGTGATATATACTAGGAGCATATTTTCTTTATTATCAATTTCAAGATCTCTTTCCCTTTTTGCCTTTATGTAATATCTTTTTATTCTATTTAGTCCTTATTTATTCTTTTTCAAAAAGTAACAGTAAACCTCAAATGCAATTGGTATTTTCACATTTTTCACCATACCTTAAAAATCACATACTTTAACTCTCAGTTTCATGTGAATTAATAACTACAGCATTTTCTTAAGATGCTTTTATTACTATATGATAGCATACCTGGGTAAGTCCATACATTTTGCTGACAGTAGCTCCACTGAAAACCTTAACTTTTACTCAATAACAACAATACACTGGTGCTAGACAGTATCATGTAATTATGGAATATCAGACCAGGGAAAGATGAAAGGTAAAAGGATTAGTCCTGTGCTTAACTAGCAAGAGACACTCCTAAAATTCTCCTAACGTGCAGGATATGTTGGTTTTTATACTATACCATGATAATTTTGAAGCTGACTTTATTAACGTGCATCATTTTCAGATATATTCATGGTCCTTTTCATTTCTCAGTAGACTCTCTACTGAATTTGAAGTGGGTGAGCGTGGGTGAGCATTATTTCATTTCTCTTGATAAACAAATAGTGGTTTTTTTTTTGTTTGTTTGTTTTGTATTATTTTCTGTTAGCTGACTATACAACCCGCAACCTTCATAATGAAAAACATATTGAATAAACAATCTCAGAAAAACATTTAAACTTGGGGTGTCTGGGTGGCTCAGTGGGTTAAAGCCTCTGCCTTCAGCTTGGGTCCTGATCCCAGGGTCCTGGGATCGAGCCCTGCATCGGGCTCTCTGCTCAGCAGGGAGCTTGCTTCCCCCTCTCTCTCTGCCTGCCTCTCTGCCTACTTGTGATCTCTGTCTGTCAAATAAATAAATAAAATCTTTAAAAAAAGAAAAACCAATCACTTAGGAATTAAGAGAAAAGAATATTTCTATGCACATGCACACAAACTTAGCTTTGATTTAAAAATAAGGTCTTTGTGGATGTTGTTTCCTTGGGAGGAAAATACATTTAAAAAAATCAAATATCAGAAGATATATAGGAAAAGGCAGAAATTGGAGGGCTTTGTAAAAATACCTCTTTCAGGATAATTGTTTTAATTTAAAAAGCTTTAATGTAGAAATTCAGGATTCCTTGATAGGAATACTGAAATATTTTTTTATCAGAATTGTTCTACTCTAAAAATGTGATTTTGTTGCTCTTGTAGTCACGATTTACTAGTCACACCAAACAATATGAAAAAAAACAACTTTTTAGGATTTAGGGATTTTTTTTTTTTTGGTCAGCCTTTCTCTCCCCCCAGCCCAACCCCTGCAAATAACTTGAAAACATTTAGCCAAAAGCAAATACTGAATTATTAAGGAAAACATAACCATTAAGGGAAGTATGTTACAAGTTATTGCAGTCAAGTGCTAGGTTTTACTGTGTGAAGTGTCAAGAAAAACATCAAATATTCCCTTATATAAAAGAGCTTAAATTTTCTTTGTTTTAGATTTTTTTTATTTGAGAGAGAATGAGAGAGAGAGAGCATAAAAAGGGGGAGGGTCAGAGGGAGAAGCATACTCCCTGCTGTGCAGGCACCCTGATGCAGGACTCAATCCTGGGACACCAAGATCATGGCCTGAGCTGAAAGCAGTCGCTTATCCAAAACAGGCACCCCTGTTTTTCTTTTTAGTATAAAGATTTCACCAATCACTTACATGAAGAAGAGCTTATTCATTTATATTTTGTTTAAATAAGATGAATAATCAAGAATAACTTTACTTGGGGCGCCTGGGTGGCTCAGTAGGTTAAAGCCTCTGCCTTAGGCTCAGGTCATGGTTCCAGGGTCCTGGGATGGGGCCCCGCATCGGGCTCTCTGCCCAGCAGGGAACCTGCTTCCCCCTTTCTCTCTGCCTGCCTTTCTGCCTACTTGTGATCTCTGTCTCTGACAAATAAATAAATTAAAAAAAAAAAGAATAACTTTACTTGCCTTCATTCATTCATTCCTCTCTACATTCTGATTTAAAAACTTAGGATAATACACATTATCACTATTTGTTATCTTTATGTTAAAAGTTATAAACACATATATAGCAATTAGGAGTTTTTGTTCACTAGGTTTTGTCACTAGGTTTTCTGGTAGTTGTAATAAGTTTTCCCATTTGAAAGGATGTTGCTCTTAGTTTCTGATTATTGAAGGCCACATCTCTCTGAAAGGTAGTAGAAATATTCTCCTATATTTTCTTGTGGTTGAGTTTTACAGTCCTTTTACGAAACAGATTAATGACTATTTCTTTGATATCTTGTAGATAATTCAATCTAAACTTATTTTTTACAATGGTATTAATGCTGCAGACATGTATACATTTTTATATACGTTTCAATGGAAAATGAAAGTAACAATTCAGATTCCAGTAGTAACCGGCCATTACTGTATCCTGGAAATTTGTATTTTCAGATGAAATAGTTTCAAAATTTCTGGAGGATTCATCACAAAAATGTTTTGGAAACAACATAATCCAATGACAGTAAAAATAGTGACTATATTTTCACTATTATTATATTATAGTGACTATATTATTCACTATTATTATTTATTCTTACTTCAAATACTACAACTGTTTTTGAGTACAATGTTGATAGGTAAAACTTGTCTACCAAGAAAATTTTATGGCTCGTTTTCTTCCTTAAATATTAGACAGTTTAAAGAAAACACTTCACTTACATGGAAGTTACTTCCTGAAAAACAAGAAGCATGGCTGTGTTTTGAAATATCTCTGTGAAACATCTGAAGTAACATGATGAATAAAGCTCACTAGATTGTATTATTTAAAGGCCAACATTTTCTATACAAATTTTTGAGCTTTATATAATAAATCTGAAATATATCCAACATATTATCAGGTCCCAAGAATACAGTTGATAAAAGAGTGGTTTTTTTTTTTAGACACGGTGTTGTTATACACATAATATACTATTATATAGTGTAAACAATAATTTTAGTATATACTGGAAAACTAAAGAATTCACTTGACTCACTTTATCACAACATTTGCTTTATTGCAGTGGTTTGGAACTGAACCCACTGTATCTATGAGGTATGCCTGGACTAGAAATTGTATGAATACATATGTATTTTGAGGAAGGCACTCCTAAGGCAGTGGTTCCCACATTCCATTCCCAAATCATAGAGGTCTCTTTTTCACTTGCAAAAACATTTAGGTTAGATGAAATTAAAAAAAAAAAAATAGTAATAGGTTAAAAAAAAGACTGGGTGGCATTATTTACACTGCATATAAAGTGACAGGAGATAACATGAGCAAAATTATATAGAAATTTAATGTAAAACACCCTTGGGAAATTCCATGGTTCTGTTGATCACATAAGAATCAATGCCCTTTGCCAATACCAAGATATATGATAATTTAATCTATAAAATACAGTGATAAATAAAAAAAAAATATAAAACCAGCAAGACAAAACAAGTACTTAACTTACAAGGGAAAACCCATAAAGCCAGCTAGAGATTTCTGAGCAAAACTTGTCAAGGTAGATGAGAATGGCATGATACATTCAAAGTGATGAAGGGGAAAAATCTGAAGCCAAGAATACTATATATAGCAAGGCTATCACTCAGAGCAGAAGAGATAACCTCTCATACAAAAAACTAAAGGAGTTCATGACCCTAAACTAGCCCTGCAAGAAATACTGAAGGGGGCTCTTAGAGTGCAGAGGACAGCGACAAACACAAGAAAGGATCAGAGAAATCTCCAGGAACAACAAAACAAGTACTAAGATGGCACTAAATACATGTTTATCAATAATTACTCTGAACATAAATGGACAAAGCACTCCAACCAAAAGACAAGGGATGTCAGAATGGAAAAAAAAAAAAAAAGGACACATCTATATGCTGCCCAGAAGAAACTCATTTTATACTTTGAGACCCCTGCAGATTGAAAGTGGTTGGGGGGGCGGGTGTTGAGAAACACTGATCATGCAAATGAAAATCAAAAGAAAGCCAGAGTAGCAATACCTATATTGGACAAACTAGACTTTAAACAAAGACTGTAAAAAGAGACAAGGAAAGGCATTATATAATCAAAAAAGGGACAATCCAACAAGAAGATTTAACAATTATAAACACTTATGAACCCAATATGGAGGTACCCAAATATATAAAACAATACCAAACATGAAAGAATTAACTGATAATACACAAAAATAGTAGGGGATTGTAACATCCCACTTACACCAATGGACTCACTATCTAACCAGAAAATAAACAAGAAAACAGTAGCTCTGTATAACACACTGGACCACATGGACTTAAGAGATATATTCAGAACATTCCATTCTAAAACAGCAGAATACACATTCTTTTTCAAGTACACATTGAACATTCTCCAGAAAAGATCACGTATGTGCTCACAAAATAGGCCTCAAGAAATACAAAAAGACTGAAATCATACGATGCACCTTTTCTTTCTACCCCTCCCCCCTTTTTTTCCTGAAGATTTTATTCATTTATTTGAGAATGCAAACACAAGCACAAATGGGAGGGACAGTGCTGGGAGAGAGGGACAAGCAGACTCCCTGCTGGGAAAGGAATGAGACGCCAGGCTCAATCAGAGCATCATGACCTGAGCAAAAGGGAGACACTTAACTGACTGAGGCATCCAGGTACCCCACCATGCATCTTTTCTGACTAAAATGCTATGAAACCAGAAGTCAACCATTAGAAAAAATTTGGCAAGACCACAAACATATGTAAGTTAAACATGTTACTAAAGAATGAATGGATCAACCAGGAAATTAAAGAAGAAATAAAAATCAAATAGAAACAAATGAAAATAAAAACATGACAGTTCAAAATCTCTGGGATGCACCAAAAGCAGTCCTAAAAGGGAAGTACACTGCAATACAGGCCTACCTCAAGAAGCAAGAAAAATCTCAAATAAACAAACTAAGCATATACCTAAGAGAACTAGAAAAAGAAAAACAAATGTGCATAAAGCCAGCAAAAGAAGGAAAATTTAAAAAATTAGAGCAGCTAAAAATGATGTAGAAACAACAACAACAGGAGAACAGATCAATGAAACAATGTTATGAATTAATAAAATGTATAACCCCCTAGCCAGACTTACCAAAAAAAAAAGAAAGAAAAAGAACCCAAATAAATACATTCATTAATGCGAGAGGAAAAATAACTACCATCACCACATAAATACAAGCAATTATAAAGAGAATATTATAAAAAATTATATGCCAAAAAATTAGACAATCTAGAAGAAATAGATAAATTCCTACAAACATAAAACCTACCAAAACTGAAACAGGAAGAAAGAGAAAACTTGAACAGACCAATAACCAGCAAAAAACCCTTGCATCACGGAGAAAGGGGAACCCTCCTACACTGTTGGTGGGAATGCAAGCTGGTGCAACCACTCTGGAAAACAGCATGGAGGTTCCTCAAAATGTTGAAAATAGAACTACCCTATGACCCAGCAATTGCACTGCTGGGTATTTACCCTAAAGATACAAACGTAGTGATCCGAAGGGGCATGTGCACCCGAATGTTTATAGCAGCAATGTCTACAATAGCCAAACTATGGAAAGAACCTAGATGTCCATCAACAGACGAATGGATAAAGAAGATGTGGTATATATACACAATGGAATACTATGCAGCCATCAAAAGAAATGAAATCTTGCCATTTGCGACAACGTGGATGGAACTAGAGGGTATCATGCTTAGCGAAATAAGTCAATCGGAGAAAGACAACTATCATATGATCTCCCTGATATGAGGGAGAGGAGATGCAACATGGGGGCTTGAGGGGGTAGGAGAAGAGTAAATGAAACAAGATGGGATTGGGAGGGAGACAAACCTAAGTGACTCTTAATTCACAAAACAAACTGAGGGTTGATGGGGGGAGGGGGTTGGGAGAGGGGGGTGGGGTTATGGATATTGGGGAGGGTATGTGCTATGGTGAGTGCTGTGAAGTGTGTAAACCTGGCGATTCGCAGACCTGTACCCCTGGGGATAAAAATATATGTTTATAAAGCTGTAAAAAAAAAAAAAAAAAAAAAAACAAACAAACAAAAAAAAAACCCTTGCATCAGTAATCAAACAACTCCCAACAAACAAAAGTCCAGAAGCAGATGGCTTCACAGGGGAATTCTATCAAACACTTAAAGAAGAATTAATATCTGTTCTTCTCAAACTATTCCAAAAAATAGGAAAGGAAGGAAAACTTCCAAATTTAATCTATGACACCAGCATTACCTGATACCAGAACCAGATAAAGACTTCTCTAAAAAAGAGAACTACAGGCCAATATCCCTGATGAGCATGGATGCAAAAATAATCTCAATAAAATACCAGCAAATCAAATCCAACAATAAATTAAAAGAATCATTCACCATGAACAAGTGGGATTTATTCCTGGCTTGCAAGGATGGTTCAATATTCACAAATCAACTAATGTGATACATGACATTAATAAAAGAAATTATAAACACATGATTTCAACAGATGCACAATAATCATTTGATGAAGTACATCTATTCCCAATAAAAACCCTCAAAAAATAGGTTTAGAGGGATCATACCTCAACATAATAAAGATAATCTATGAAAAACGCACAGCTAATATAATCCTCAATGATTAAAAAATGAGAGCTTTTCCATTGTGGTCAGAACAAGAAAGGAATGCCCACTCTTACCACTGTTATATAATAAAGTTCTGGAAATCCTACCCACAGAAATCAGACAATAAAAAGAAAAAAAAGGCTAAGTGAAATAAGTCAGTCAGAGAAAGACAAATACCGTATGATTTCACTCATATGTAGAATTTAAGAAACAAAGGAACAAGGATGGTGGGTAGAGAGGAGGAGAACCAAGAAACAGACAGTTAAGAAACTACGGAGAACAAACTGATGATTACCAGAGAGGAGGTGGGTGGGGGAATGGGTAAAATAGATGATGGGGATTACAGAGTGCACTTACTGTGATAAGTACCAAAAGAACTGATGACCCTTGATGAGTACACTATGTAACTCAGGACAAATGGGAGACAGGACTCAACTTTCATCTAAAAGCAGAATACCTGAGGAAATCTATCATGTTTAACTTTGAATACACACTTATTTTTTATACTATTACTTAGAGTAGAATACTATCCAAATTCAAAAATTTTGCATTTTATTTTGTCTACATACCCTTAATTGAGTACAAACCCAAGACTGTCTTTGCTTTATATCCCAGGCCACAACAGCCTGAGAATGTACAGGGAGAAAAAAATGTAATTTCTTTCAAAATCTTTTTTTTAAACCATTTTCATGCCCAATTTTCCAATTGAAATTTATAGGCTATGACTGTTTGATTTCCTTCCTTACCTGATTAAAGGGAGGGTTCTGAAACATTTGAAGTTCTTTGCTCTGGAAGTTAGTCAGCCTTGAGTCACACCATGTCATGACATTTTTTTCCCCCAGAAGGTTCACTGTTCTAAGACATATGCAGACTGAATGAATGCATGGAGTGTATTATTCACACCCTTCTGTCCCCAACCCTCTGCCAAACCATATGCATCAGTGATGACCATACAAGACTGGAGTGAAGGTCTAGCTCATGCCTCAGAATTATATTTTTATAAATTAGGCAAAAGTAACAGAATGAATAAGCAATGGATGACAACACATCATCAGAATCAAAATGTAGGAAGCTTCTGGAGTTGAGGGCATAGGAAAAATCCTAATACTCGCCTTTATTAAGAAAAACTGGTAGACTGATGAATTTATAGATACCACAAACGTCTGCAATTCTAAGTGTATTGCAGATAAAAAGTATGGTTAGCCAGAATCATATTTTTATTATTATTTAGAATCTTTACTGTATGGACATTGTTGTAAGCAAAAAACAAATCACAAATTACTTTAAATCAAAACTGTATCTTATTTAAAGTTATAATTCATTAGGTATTATATTAAGTTGGATAAGGTACCTATGTGAAAAATTTTGCTTAGTAACTTACTGAAATTGAAAGTGAAAAAAGAATGGTCTGTTTACAAACTTACTTTTTAAAATTATTTAGAGTAAAATTTATGTAAAAATTAAATTTCCCATTAAAAAATTTAAAGCCCTATACTAGAGTGCATGTTAAAAAAGACAGGATGTGGGGCACCTAGGTGGCTCAGCGGGTTAAGCCTCTGCCTTCGGCTCAGGTCATGATCTCAGGGTCCTGGGATAGGTCCCCACATCGGGCTCTCTGCTCAGCAGGGAACCTGCTTTCCCCTCTCTCTCAGCCTGCCTCTCTGCCTGCTTGTGATCTCTGTCTGTCAAATAAACAAATAAAATCTTTAAAAAATAAAAAATTAAAAAAAGAATAAAATAAAAAATAAAAAAGACAGGATAGGATGCAACTGACTCTCTCAAAGAGCTCTTTCAAACTTAAAAAATCTCTCTTGACCTTGTACTCTTTCACAAAACAATTCTCTTTATCTTACTTAAGATTCTAAGTTCTATATTTACTATTTATCATTCTAATGAAATCTCTCTATAAAGTCACCCAAATTTCCAAATTCATAAACACAGAGAATAATTTCCAGCCCCTGTTTCTTTTTTTTCTTTTGAATTAGTATTTTATTTTTCTTTCTTTGTAAAAATGGTTATGGCATCCAGTACAATAAGGAATAGAAATTGTAAGAATGAATATCCCTCACCTATTCTTTTTTTTTTTTAATAAACATATAATATATTTTTATCCCCAGGGGTACAGGTCTGTGAATCGCCAGGTTTACACACTTCACAGCACTCACCATAGCACATAACCTCCCCAATGTCCATAACTCCACCCCCTCTTCCAACCCCCCTCCCCCCAGCAACACTCAGGTTTTTTTGGGAGATTAAGAGTAACTTATGGTTTGTCTCCCTCCCAATCCCATCTTGTTTCATTTATTCTTCTCCTACCCCCTTAACCCCCCATGGACCTCAATGTGAGAAAGGAATCCATCAAAATCCTTGAAGAGAACACAGGCAGCAACCTCTTCGACTTCAGCTGCAGCAACATCTTCCGAGGAACATTGCCAAAGGCAAGGGAAGCAAGGGCAAAAATGAACTACTGAGATTTCATCAAGATCAAAAGCTTTTGCACAGCAAAGGAAACAGTGAACAAAACCAAAAGACAACTGACAGAATGGGAGAAGATATTTGCAAATGACATATCAGATAAAGGGCTAGTGTCCAAAATCTATAAAGAACCTTAGCAAGCTCAACACCCAAAGAACAAATAATCCAATCAAGAAATGGGCAGAAGACATGAACAGGCATTTCTGCAAAGAAGACATCCAGATGGCCAACAGACACATGAAAAAGTGCTCCATATCACTCGGCATCAGGGAAATACAAATCAAAACCACAATGAGATATCACCTCACACCAGTCAGAATGGCTAAAATTAACAAGTCAGGAAAGGACAGATGCTGGCGAGGATGCGGAGAAAGGGGAACCCTCCTACACTGTGGGTGGGAATGCAAGCTGGTGCAACCACTCTGGAAAACAACATGGAGGTTCCTCAAAATGTTGAAAATAGAACTACCCTATGACCCAGCAATTGCACTACTGGGTATTTACCCCAAAGATACAAACATAGTGATCCGAAGGGGCACGTGCAGCCAAATGTTTATAGCAGCAGTGTCCACAATAGCCAAACTATGAACTCCCAGCCCCTGTTTCTTGACCTTCAATTGCATTTCACACAATTGACCTCCTCCCTTGGTTTCCTGGCTTTCTCTTAGAGGTCTCCTCTCCTCAGCCTGTACTTTCAGTGGTGTTTATCCTCAGGCTTTATAAATAACTTCTGCTCCACTTTGCTGTCTCTGAGAAATGTTAAACTATTCTTTTGCTTTAGCTTGCACTATCAAGCCAAATCTGATACATAAGTGTAGGATTCATTGTCATTTTATCTCCTGATAAAATCCATGAAATAAAAACTGATGCTGTTTATAAGTCCTTCCAGATTTATTCACCTCCCAAAATCCATCACATTGTGAACTGAGAAGAGGGTCCATTTCCCCAGATGAAGTTTAATAATCATGGGCAAATCTCAACCAAGGATATAGGAATGAACCCAAAGTAATATAAACTAGCTGCTTCTGAGGGTCTTTTTGCCAGAATACAGCTCATAGATGGTCCAGAAACTTTACATTAAAGAGTACCTACTAGGCATACATCATTGCAGGGAGCTCTGGGCCATTTACATTATTAGTTGAAACCAAAGGGGAGCAACATAAATACTGTTAAGAATCAATCAAATACAGGTAACTTTCAGGTGTGGGCAGTCTATCTTCTGCATGTTTGTGCATTCCTGTATGTCTATATTTCCTATTTTTGCTGCTTATATTAAAAATGTATCAACAAATTTTTTCAACATATTTATATAATTTTCATTGCATTACAAAGGCAAAAATCAATAAGCTTATATAAAAATTCTATTTCACACAGAAATGAGGTTTGTAAATAACTGCTTACACATTATAGTGTCAATTAATATTGTCAGTTGTTAATGTTAAACAATGCTCAGATATTTAAAACTAATAATCTCAAATGCCATTGTCTGAAAAGTAAATGTTAACTGACAGGGTGAAAAAGCACAGACAGAATGTAGGCTTAGCTTCTCTGATTATTCATATCAAAGAAAAGTTAAGTTATTTTACTAGAGGACTGTGGAATTTAATCACTGGACACATGTTAGAATTTTCAGTGAAGAAATATAAGTAATTATCATTTGTAAAAGAGTCTATTGTGTATAGGGACTATCTCTTTCTTTAGCTTTATTTTTTTCAGTAAAATCTCTTATTAACATGTTTATCAACTGAAGTTATAACAAGAATTAAATTTCTACAATAGGTAACAAAGCTGCAGGAACAGGACTCTTTTTAATTGAATTATTTCTATCTCTGTTAAGCTTTCTTCAAAATAATTAAAAAACACTGCATTCACCCAGAGGATAAAACATTCAAGCAGAAATAGCAAGATAAATATATGAGAGAAAAGGGGATGAACTGCTATTTGACTCGATAAATTGTCTGGCATATTTATTTGTTTTCCATTCAAAGGATTATGAAAATGAGATGGAATCAAGATGAGTGCTCTCTTCTCACAGCAAATGATTTTTTAATACAGCAGTTAATGAACCATTTTCCCCCAGAGAAGGTCACAGATAATATTAACTATCAGAACTTTTAGAGGAAAGTGTCACATTCTTGCTAAAAATGAAGAAAACATCTTGTTACATTTAGTTGCATTACGTTGCAAGAGAAAAACAAATGTTATCTTTAAAACAAAGCCAATCTACAAGCAGAGCTATATTTTCATCACTTATTTTAAATAATTCTGCTCATTAATTGCTGTCACACTGAAGCAACCATTACAGACCATCCTGTTACACAAAATTCTATAATATCAACATTAGGACCTGGAAAAGTATCTTTAGGAATCAAGGTCTGAATTTATATTGGTACTTCTCATAAACAGAAAAAATAGATGACTGCAGGCACTACACTCCTTAAGCCTGGGGAAGATGAGCCCCTGGTTTGGATAACATACTTCAGATGGCCCTACCCTGATTTTCCACTCACTAAGCCTAAGGACTAAGACTTGGGAGGCCAAGGAACAAACTCACTGTCATACTGTATGCTTCCCCCTCTAGTAAACCATGTATCTGGCTCCTGAAACCTGGGAATTCCCTGCCCAAATGGTGCCAAGTGCATATCCAATGCCTGTAACCAGCCCTCTTCCCCAGGTCCACATTCTTGAATTTAGACCACATCTCTGGTGTGATCATTCCTAGGTTATAGGAATGATGAAAGAATAGAGACTGCATGAGAAAATGGGGTTGGATAAGGCATACAGCTAGGGGAAGGAAAGTGAAGGTGGGCCAGAGACCAGCTTTTCCCCTGTGATCACCTCTGCACCTTTGTTGATGGTGTTTGTTCTTTCCATGTGTTGCTCTCCTCATTCCCCTGGTAAATTTTGAGTTACCCTTGCAGGTTAGCTTCCTAGGCATACCACTGATTTCTCAAACAATACATACATGTTTCCACCAATGCACTTATCATATGACATTGTGTTTGTTTGCTTATTATCGATTTCCCCTTTGAGCTCTTCAGTGTTGATAAAAATTTCAAGTTTCAAGTTTCAAATTATCAAAATGATGGACATTACTAAATTCTGTTGACCTACCTAATGATCACATGACATAAATTTAAACAAAATCTGAGACTTTATTCCAGTTGCTTAGTGGGGGCTCCATATGAATTTATTATGTGATATCCTTGTCATTGTGGAAGTGCTATTCTAAACCTGTGTTATGGAATATGTGGGGGGTTTTGATATAATAGAATATTTGTTAAACTGGCATGTGAGTACAAGTGAAAAGGAAAAAAATGGTTAAAATTAAGCTAAAATAAATAATTCTAGAAAGTTCTGATTAAGTGTTGAACTAACTACTCAGAAACCAAGATGATTGCTAATGGAAACAAAAGCAATGGTGTAATGGAAGTTTGTCTTTTAGGCTATTTCTTGAAGACTTTATACTTGGTAGCATAACTGTATCATCCACAGTAAAAGGAAAAACTCCATTTCTATGTGTCTTAATACCACTGTGTGGAAAAACGTGTCTTGTGTTATTCTGTATGATTTGTATAAAACTGTCCTTGTAAAATGCTAAGTAACCACAAATATGGTTTTACTGAAAAAGTGTCAAGAATCCTATCAATCCCTCCATCTTTATTTCTACAATTATGATGACTTGAAATTTCTGCCCAAACATGACTTCATTTATATCTCCTGTAAGCAAATCACAAAATTCTACTACTGAAACTAATATTACACTATATGTTAACTGACTGAAGTTTAAATAAAAACTTGAAAAATATTTCCAGTAAGCACCTCTAAAAATTCTATTCAGTTACTATTTGTTGAACATCTTTTTTTAAACTCAGCCCTATACCCACGTACGTATCAAGAGAAATAATAATAATATATGTCACAATTCAAATCATGAGGATTTTCTAGGAAATAAGATCAAACATATTTGGAAATAAAGGAACAAGAATAAAATAAGTACTCATTAAGGGCTTTGGAAAATTTAGAAAGAAGGACTTAAAAGCAAGCTAAAGGTTTTAAGTTGGCTCATGGAGGCTGAATGCTTGCCTGCCTTGAAGGGTGAGTAGATATTAAATAGTTTAAAAAAAGGGGGGGAGTGAAGACTCATGGCTAGAAATGGATCATGGTCATCTATAAGAGGTAACTGTTTGAGCCATGCAGATCAGAGCAAGTAAATAGCTGGTTTAAGATATTTTAACTCATTAGAACTGAATATTAACCAACTATCAGCTCAGAATGGGACACAAGAGACAATAATTTTGATTGGAAATAAAAACAAATAAATCCAGGTAATTCTGAAAAAACTTGCTCATTACTATACTCAAGATTTAACCCAAAGTAGAAAAGTAAAGTATGAATTCTGTGACACACTCTCCAGAGGCCTGAAAGGGAGTATCTGAATGATGACCTGTGACCTCTGAATACGCCTTTTATATGTGTGGAAAATGAGGAATATGAGGAGAGCTGCTGATAACTTCTAGGTCATTGATATAAGAAGCAAGGTGTACAGTGTATTATCCAATAATATAGAAAGACAGGTAAGGGGGGGCTATAAAAAGAATCAATACCACGAAACAAACGCTATTTGCATGAGCTTTACTGGAGTGGTACTATGTCCCAACTACATTATTATCAGTAGAAAGGAGAATTCTCTCATAAAATCTTTATGTTGAAAATCTCTAAATATATATTTGCAACCCAAATCACTTCCCTGGGTTCTATATTCTCATTTCCACATGAACTCCAAACTATAACTGATTATTTCAAACATGTCAAACTCAACATGTAGAACAGAACCCTTCATTTTCATTCAAATACCGCTTTTCTACTTATGATTAAATGTTCCATGATATATTCAGTTTAAGGCCAAAATGAAGAAGTTATTATTTTCTTCTAGTTTTTTCCCAACCCCTGCTTGCCACCGCATCTACTCTATCATCCAGTTCCATTGATTTGTTTTAATTGATCTACCTCTAAAATCTATTAGGAATACCTCTACTTTCCTATGTCTACGGCTGATACATTGGTCAATCCTATCATCTCTCATTTGACCTCCTGCAGCCACCTTTCAAGTTGTCTCCTTGCTTGTACCTGTGACACTCCAGTCCTTCTCTACATATCACCACTATACCTTACCTACTTGAAATTCAAAGTTTCCCATTGCACTTGGGATTCAATTCAAGATATGTATATACCTTCTGGTTCTTCTTTGTTTTCACCCTGGTTTATTGCTCCAACAGAACTTATTACATAACATGACTGATGAGCGTGATGCTGCCACATTTTTCTTTATTGAGTTCTTCTGTTTGTCACTCACATGGCTAGTGCCTCTTAATTATTCAATTCTTAGTTTAAACATCATTCCTCAAAGAGGCTTTCTCACAAAGTATTTCCATTCCACCCCCCAACACACTTGTTTTTCTCCATTCCATTTCATTTAAGAACATTTACCAAATTTATAAAGATTTTTTTAATTGCTAGCTTTTATATCTGTGTCTTTTCTTCTGTGTCTGTTTGATTCACTACTTTATTTCCAATACCTAGCATGGTTACTGGTGCCTAATAGATACTCAAGAAATATCTGTTAACAAATTCATGGATTTTTTTGTACATTTATTGATATACAGCCTTCTGAAGCACCCTAAAATATTTTAATATAAATCACAGTGCTATTTTCCTCTTAAAATTGTATTAAGACAAGATGGGATTTAAGTTCATAAACAATCCAGCAAAGTTCATAGCAGCAATGGCCACAGTTGCCAAACTGTGGCAAGAACCAAGATGCCCTTCAGTGGACAAGTGGATAAAGAAAATATGGTCCATATATACAATGGAGTATTATGCCTCCATCAGAAAGGATGAATACCCAACTTTTATATCAGCATGGATGGGACTGGAGGAGATTATGCTGAGTGAAATAAGTCAAGCAGAGAAGGTCAAGTATCTTATGGTTTCACTTACTTGTGAAGCATAAGGAATAACACGGAGGACACTGGGAGATGGAGAGGAGAAGTGAGATGGGGGACATCAGAGGGGGAGAGAAACCATGAGAGACTGTGGACTCTCAGAAACAAACTGAGGGTTTTGGAGGGGAAGAAGGTGGGGGGTTGGGTGAGCCTGGTGATGGGTATTATGGAGGGCACGTATTGCATGGAGCACTGGGTATAGGGCATAAACAATGAATTTTAGAACTCTGAAAAAAATTAAAGTTTTTAAAAAATCAAGCAATACAACTTTAAGTTCAAATTAGAAAAGGTAAGCTGATAAATCAAAAATGGAAAACAGTATGGAGATCCCTCAAAAACTTAAAAATTTCTATTTTTATTTAACTACCATATGTTCCAGAGATCCCACTTCTGGGTATATAATCCAAAGAAGATGAAATCAGGACCCTGACAAGGTATCTGTGCACCTATCTTCACTGCAGTATTATTCAGAAGAGTCAAGATATGAACATAATGTAAGGGTCCATCAAGAGATGAATCGATGAAGAAAATCTGGTGTGCACACACAGAAACACAAACACATACACGTGTGTACACACACACAGGAATATTATTAGGTCATAAAGAAGAAGGAAATCTTACCACTTGTGACAACACAGATAAATGTAGAAAACGGTATGCTAAGCGAAGGAAGCCAGGCACAGAAAGACAAATACTACATAATTTCACTTACACGTGGCATTTTAAAAGTTGAACGTTTGGAACCAGAGAATGCAACTGTGGTTGCTAGGGGCTGCAAGGTGGGGGAAATGGGGAGATACTGGTCAAAGGGTACAAAATTTCAGTTATAAGTAAGTTCTAAGACTCTAATGGACAGCATGGTGACTATAGTTAATACTATTGTACTATATACTTAAAATTAGCTAAGAGAGTAGATCTTTTTTTTTTAAGATTTTATTTATTTATTTGACAGAAAGAGAGAGTGCACAAGCAGAGGGTGTGGGAGAGGGAGAAGCAGGCTCCCCTCCGGGCAGGGAGCCCAATGGGGGAACCCATCCCAGGACCCTAGGATAATGACCAGAGCCGAAGGCAGATGCTTAACTGACTGAGCCACCCAGGTGCCCCAAAAGAATAGATCTTAAGTGTTTTCACCACACACAAGACACAAAAAATAACTGAGATGATGGATGTGTTAAATAACTTGATAGTGGTAATCACTTCACAATGTATACATATATCAAGCCATCACTTTGTACACCTTAAATATATATAACTTTTATCTGTCAATCTGGCCTCAGTAAAGCTGGAAAAAATAGTGAAAGTAATATATAATTCAATATCTCACTATACCACAATCCTCCATAATCTTTGATGTACCTATCAAGATCATACTGAGACTCTCCAAATATCCATCCTGAGGATAGTGAAAGGCATTTGCTATTTTCAAACTAGGTTGATTCTTATAATTGCATTTGAGGAAAATGAACCTCTTGAAATGTCAAATTTCATCTATAATTTCATATTTCACCTCATAATTTAAAGGTGACTTCTGTGAGTGAGGTATCTATCAAAAACATGTTTATAAATATCCTTTGCTCATTTTTGAAATGAGAGAATTGAGGTGTGAAAGAATATGGCAAATTTTTGCAAGTGCATGAAAAAAAATCTAGTTTTCTGACAAAAGTAAAGCTACTGTAGATATGCTTGTTTTTCCTCGTTTAGTTGGGGTTAAATTAAACAACACAGTAGATCAAATCAAATACGGTGTGACTTTTTAAACCAGCCAGTTCAATATTTCAACAATGTGCTAGATTTTATCACATGCATGTAAACAACACCTGTGCCTAAATGCTGAAAATGAAAGGGGCATTTAAAATGACAATGACACAGATAGCCAGATCAAATGAGAGACAATTCAGATCTTAATTAAAATTTCCTTTGGGCTGAAGTTTTCAGGTAAATGAAACAGATAATACTTTTTTAAACCCAAATAGCCCCAGTGTTTTATTTGTTTGCTTTGTTGTGGTGTAGACTCAGTCTATATTTGGCCATTATTATAAGACCCAAGAATCTGCCCTTAAGTATAAAATGGAAATTCATTCCAATCAGCGTTATCTCTACAATTCAATCTCTCGAGGAAAATGTCAGCAAAAAGACCATCTAAGTAGTAATGTGAAAACAAACCATGCTAGATTAGGTATGAAATGAGACAAATCTTAACATTTATTGTTTATTTTTTTCTCTTCTGTAGAAACTTAGTGAACAACTATATTTTTAAGAAGCAAAGAAATATTTATAATAACAATTACATTATTAAAAGACACACATTTGGGTTTTAATCTTACTGTTTCAAAGCAACTCATTTTGGGACAAATCTCAGTGTGATTTTTCTTTTTTTTTTAATATTTAATTTATTTATTTGACAGAGAGAGTGTGCACCCAAAAGAGGAAATATAAGCAGGGGTAGAGGGAGAAGCCGGCTTTCTGTGGAGCAGGGAGCCCAATGTGGGGGCTCAATGCAGGGACTTGACATGGGGCTCGATCCCAGGATCCTGGAATCATGACCTGAGCCGAAGGCATATGTTTAACGACTGAGCCACGCAGGCACCCCCAGTGTGGTTTTTCTACTAGCATGCTATGTGTAAAAAATTTCAGAGCACTAATAAGAAACAGTTAAAGGATTCTTTATTTCTTTTTACATCCTATTAAAAAGAATGTGTAAACCATGTCCAGCTATTACTCATGATGCCTTTCACCATCTCTCCCTGGTTGTGGCAAGTTCAGTAGTCCTTGCAGACTTAGGACCCAAGCTGTTGTTGCTTTGATATTTTGGGGGCAGACAAATTGGAGAGAGGGTGCATCTATGTTCTTGAATAATTAAACATGATGTGCCAGTCTATTTTTATATTGTGTTCATGGTCCAGGAGTGCCAAGTTGAGGTAAGTAAAATTCTTACAATGTCACACTGTTGTGTACTGTAAATTAATAATTTCTTTTTTTTTTAGATTTTATTGATTTATTCAACAGAGAGAGAGATCACAAGTAGGCAGAGAAGCAGACAGAGAGAGAGGGGGGAGCAGGCTCCCTGCTGTGCAGAGAGCCCAATGTGGGGCTCAATCCCAGGACCCTGAGATCACGACCTGAGCTGAAGGTAGAGGCTTAACCCACTGAGCCACCCAGGTGCCCCTAAATTAATAATTTCTTAAACAGAGAAATACATAGTTTCCCAAACAGGTTTAGATAGAACAATCATGAGGTTTCCAAACTAAAGACTTAAAACCAGGACACACATACAACAATATACAACAGACTTGTACATATTTTTACAGAAAAAAAAGAGAACTCTTTCTGAGAGCAAAGTCTGCATTTAAAAAATTTTCTTTTCTCTTTTCCTTTAAGAAGAAACATATTGTCTGGCTGAATAAGAGATTAAGGATTCCCCTAAATCTTCCATAAAAATACCAAACTATAAAATCAAGACCGAATCATCATATCCACTGGATCTCTATTAATACTGGAATGAATTTTATCATAATTTGGGAACTATCATAAATGTAAAAACCATGTGTAAGCCATCATATATAAACCATCACAAATATCTAGATATTATAATGGACAAAAGAAAGATACTTTTAAGAACCTGGCATTTTTAATGATTTTACTTGACTCAAGTGATTTTTGTTATAGAATTTTTCATAAATAGACAAATTTACAAGACGCAGCTTACTTTGGTATTAGCCAAAGCACCCAGTAATCCAAAGTAAGAAAGTGAGGTTTAAATGAGCTAGAGAACACGTGAATTAAATCAGCCTATGTCTCTGTGAACCTAACAGGCTTACATTATAAGTATTCCTTGATTCACTCAAGCAATCCAAAATTGCTTAAGCTTTCAGCTAAGCAGTTACTTTATTTGAAATTTACTTACGACATGTAGGAATGGTCATGGCTTCTATTTTTATTTGTTTTGAATCAACAAAGATAACTCCCTGGATACACTAGAGGTTAACATTCTATTTAAAGGTTTCTTTTTAATAAGAAATTTTACATTTATCTCAAATAAACTGCATATTTTTAGTATATTCATGTAATGCTCATAATCGCACCAGCTTCACCCAAGACAGGTCATTAGTTACCTCATCCTTCCTCTGGCCATACTCCTTCCACCTCCTTCCTTTTTACCCACAGATTTTTATACAATCATGTACTGCCATCACATCCAGAACACTGATTTGTCTGATGTTCAGACCCATCCTCCAGAGAGCCACAGCCATGAGGGGATTTGAAATCATGGACTGCTACAGAAGGTCCAATCTTGGACAACCCTTCAAAAGGGATACATACGTAACATTTGTAGTTTGCCATGTGGAAGGACAGACCTTTGAAACTTCAGGCATGTTTCAGTACATTATGAGGAAGAATTCGAAAATGTTAGCCATTCAGCATGCCTCAGGAGTATGACTGCCTTCAATAGAGTTTTCAAACAGATGGTAAATGGCCATTTTGTCTTAAATGTCCAAGAGATTTTTACTCATCCACTGAGGGTTATACAAGGTAACTACTAAAGTCTCTTGAAGTCTAAGGTTATATGTCATAATACTGAGTCCTTTTGATCCTTGGGGAAGAAAAATATTTACCCTCAATTTTCACAGAAAAAGTCATTTGACAAATATGGGAAGCTAGAGAGTCTATTAGGAAATATACTTGGTCTGGAGTATGCAACACTGCATGTCAGGGAAAGTCCTATGATGCAAAGACATCAGAAAGACTGTAGCAAAGGCCCATGAACAAAACAAAACAAAACAAAAATATCAGAGCTTAAGTCTTCATTCTACATGCTCAACCTTGGGCAAACATTTACCATCTGAGGTCTTAATCAACCCATCTACAAAATAATGGGGGTTGACAACATTATTTTATTCATCAAATATTTCTTGAATATTCACTGTATTTCAGGCCCTACAGATAAACAAGGTAAAGGTAATCTTCAAAGTACTTACAGTCAAGTTACATATGCTGTGATAGAGCCCAGGGGAGGATGGCATTTCAGGAAAGCCTTCCTGGAGGAGGTGAACTCAGAGTCTGAAAAAGATAGGGACTGAGTCAGGGAGCATATTAAGAATATAACAGATACCAATCCTGGCATAGGTGGAAAGTACTGGTGAGCAAACATGTATGTGATGGGATTTGGGTAATGGAGAGAAATAATGACAAGTCCTACCGAGCTTTTGGCTCCTCTGAATGTTTGCTGCTATGTTGATTCTTTTTAATTTATTCATGTTCTACTTTCCCACTTGTTGCTTCTTAATGAGAGAGACCACATTTTAATGCTGCTCTGAATTTTTCTTCTTTTCCAGTCTAGCTCTCTAAGTCTCCACCCTACTACCCTTTACTTACAAGGACCACTCATGGGAGACTTAATAAGCAGTTTGATAATAAACAAATACTATTTTCCTATTCCCTAATTAAGGATACAAAGTTAAAATTGTGGCACAAGTGTCTAGGCATTTAATTGTCTCTTGGCCTTTGCATAAATAAGTCTTGGCCTCTTGCCTCTATTCCACCCTGCAAAATTTTTATAGCTTCCCTCTACTCCCTCTCAACTTCCATATCTCAAAATGGTCTAAGTGGAGAAGTGTTTTCATGTTGAAGGGACATCAAGGTGAAATGGAGTCCTTAACTGTGAAAAATACTCTTTAACATCCCCTCAGCCTCTCTGAAGGTGCAACCAACAATCAAAGCAGCAAGAAGATGCTAAAATTTGGTGGCCTGAAAAATGAAGAATACAAATGAAAGGCTAATCTGTTTTGTCAAGCAGTTCTGTGTCTTGAGGCATTTTCTGAGAGCGCTCTAGTGCAGCTACATGTTAGGGGCATTTTTTCAGACAAAATTATTTTTGTGTTTATTCATTGCTCACTAAGTGGCTGGCACCAGCTTCAGAGGAGCTATGTACAGGAACTGTCTAGCAGGTGGCTAAGGCAGCTATAGTGCATGAAGCACAAGGTTTGTTATTGAGTATTTCTGTGCCAAGGTGATGAATCAATGTCTTTAAATGGGCACTTAAAAAAATTACAGGGACATGATTCATTTCAGAGGCAGTAAGTATGAGTATCAGTCAATAATCAACACATACTATGTTTTTATTCAGTATAGGAATAGCAAATTATCCATGTCAAGTGAAAAAGGAATCTTTCATAAGCCCTGCCAAGAGCTGTGTATTTGAGAATAGCCCTTTTTCTTTCAGTTTCAACTGATTCTGATGACGTCTATGTGTTTGGTCAAGTCTAGAGTCTGAATCAGGTGACGTGATTTTTCTTTTAGTTGGGGGAGGAGGACAAAGCAGGCATTTGTCCCATTACTAGACTACATTGATTCTGTACTAGAAAGAAATAAAATAAATGGGTCATATGTCTAACTCCCTTTAACAAACATTGACATAATTTGAACTAGAGGAAAAAAATGGTCACATATCAGAGAAGTACTTTTGGAAAAAGAAAAGAATAACCATGAGACCTCTCTTTCCTGAACATTTTAAAATAAATATGCCTCAAGTCTTCAGAGAATATATAATGGTATTTGTAATGACAAATTCATTCAGAACATAGGTTAGCACTTTGAGAAAGATACCTAATACTGTTGTCCTCCCCAATAATCTCATATTGGGTGCATTTTATTTTGTACAAGACAATTTTCTCATTACTGATAGAGGAGAAAATAACAGAATATCTCTTACTTGTTAAGCCACTAGATTGTTAAAGATTCCCTTGAACTCCCTTTGCCCTCAGTATAACACCAATTGAGAGGGACAGTGGCATATGAATTTTATCATAAATTTCACAGTCATGCAGAGCTGGGTTCAAGCAATGTCTCCACTACTGTATCATAAAACACAGTTTCAACTAGCTTAAGCAATTAAAGGGAATTTATTTGCATGTATAATTGAACATTTCCAGCCTAACTAAAACTTTGTATCCTTTGACCAACATCTCCCTATTATCCCCACTCCCTAGCTTCTGGCAACCACCTACCTACTTTCTACTTGTAGGACTTTGACGTTTTTAAGATTCTACACATAAATGAGATCATACAGTATTTGTCTTTCTTGTTCTACCATATTTTACTTTGCATAATGTCCTCCAGGTTTAACCACATTGTCATAAACAGCAGGACTGCCCCCTTTTTTAGGACTAAAAAATATTCACACCAACATAAAACATGTACTTTTTTTTAATTTAAAAAAAAATTTTTTTTATTTTATAAACATATATTTTTATCCCCAGGGGTACAGGTCTGCGAATCGCCAGGTTTACACACTTCACAGCACTCACCATAGCACATACCCTCCCCAATATCCATAACCCCACCCCCCCAGCCCCCCTCCCCCCATCAACCCTCAGTTTGTTTTGTGAGATTAAGAGTCATTTATGGTTTCTCTCCCTCCCAATCCCATCTTGTTTCATTTATTCTTCTCCTACCCCCTCAAGCCCCCATGTTGCATCTCCTCTCCCTCATATCAGGGAGATCATATGATAGTTGTCTTTCTCCAATTGACTTATTTCGCTAAGCATGATACCCTCTAGTTCCATCCACATCGTCGCAAATGGCAAGATTTCATTTCTTTTGATGGCTGCATAGTATTCCATTGTGTATATATACCACATCTTCTTTATCCATTCATCTGTTGATGGACATCTAGGTTCTTTCCATAGTTTGGCTATTGTAGACATTGCTGCTATAAACATTCGGGTGCCCGTGCCCCTTCGGATCACCACGTTTGTATCTTTAGGGTAAATACCCAGCAGTGCAATTGCTGGGTCATAGGGTAGTTCTATTTTCAACATTTTGAGGAACCTCCATGCTGTTTTCCAGAGTGGTTGCACCAGCTTGCATTCCCACCAACAGTGCAGGAGGCTTCCCCTTTCTCCGCATCCTTGCCAGCATCTGTCATTTCCTGACTTGTTAATTTTAGCCATTCTGACTGGTGTGAGGTGATATCTCATTGTGGTTTTGATTTGTATTTCCCTGATGCCGAGTGATATGGAGCACTTTTTCATGTGTCTGCTGGCCATCTGGATGTCTTCTTTGCAGAAATGTCTGTTCATGTCCTCTGCCCATTTCTTGATTGGATTATTTGTTCTTTGGGTGTTGAGTTTGCTAAGTTCTTTATAGATTTTGGACACTAGCCCTTTATCTGATATGTCATTTGCAAATATCTTCTCCCATTCTGTCAGTTGTCTTTTGGTTTTGTTCACTGTTTCCTTTGCTGTGCAAAAGCTTTTGATCTTGATAAAATCCCAATAGTTCATTTTTGCCCTTGCTTCCCTTGCCTTTGGTGATGTTCCTAGGAAGATGTTGCCGCGGCTGAGGTCAAAGAGGTTGCTGCCTGTGTTCTCCTCAAGGATTTTGATGGATTCCTTTCTCACATTGAGATCCTTCATCCATTTTGAGTCTATTTTCGTGTGTGGTGTAAGGAAATGATCCAATTTCATTTCTCTGCATGTGGCTGTCCAATTTTCTCAACACCATTTATTGAAGAGGCTGTCTTTTTTCCATTGGACATTCTTTCCTGCTTTGTCGAAGATGAGTTGACCATAGAGTTGAGGGTCTAT
Organism: Lutra lutra; assembly: GCF_902655055.1. NCBI lineage: Eukaryota > Metazoa > Chordata > Mammalia > Carnivora > Mustelidae > Lutra > Lutra lutra. The sequence continues at coordinate 69,954,120 of NC_062282.1, read as the reverse complement.
TTCTGGGCTCTCTATTCTGTTCCATTGATCTATGTGTCTGTTTTTGTGCCAGTACCATGCTGTCTTGATGATGACAGCTTTGTAATAGAGCTTGAAGTCCGGAATTGTGCTGCCACCAACTTTGGCCTTCTTTTTCAATATTCCTTTGGCTATTCGAGGTCTTTTCTGGTTCCATATAAATTTTAGGATTATTTGTTCCATTTCTTTGAAAAAAATGGATGGTACTTTGATAGGAATTGCATTAAAAGTGTAGATTGCTTTAGGTAGCATAGACATTTTCACAATATTTATTCTTCCAATCCAGGAGCATGGAACATTTTTCCATTTCTTTGTGTCTTCCTCAATTTCTTTCATGAGTACTTTATAGTTTTCTGTGTATAGATTCTTAGTCTCTTTGGTTAGGTTTATTCCTAGGTATCTTATAGTTTTGGGTGCAATTGTAAATGGGATGGACTCCTTAATTTCTCTTTCTTCTGTCTTGTTGTTGGTGTAGAGAAATGCAACTGATTTCTGTGCATTGATTTTATATCCTGACACTTTACTGAATTCTTGTACAAGTTCAAGCAGTTTTGGAGTGGAGTCTTTTGGTTTTCCACATATAGTATCATATCATCTGCAAAGAGTGATAGTTTGACTTCTTCTTTGCCGATTTGGATGCCTTTAATTTCCTTTTGTTGTCTGATTGCTGAGGCTAGGACTTCTAGTACTATGTTGAATAGCAGTGGTGATAACGGACATCCCTGCCGTGTTCCTGACCTTAGCGGAAAAGCTTTCAGTTTTTCTCCATTGAGAATGATATTTGAGGTGGGTTTTTCATAGATGGCTTTGATAATATTGAGGTAAGTGCCGTCTATCCCTACACTTTGAAGAGTTTTGATCAGGAAGGGATGCTGTACTTTGTCAAATGCTTTTTCAGCATCTATGGAGAGTATCATATGGTTCTTGTTCTTTCTTTTATTAATGTGTTGTATCACATTGATTGATTTGCGGATGTTGAACCAGCCTTGCAGCCCTGGAATAAATCCCACTTGGTCGTGGTGAATAATCCTTTTAATGTACTGTTGAATCCTATTGGCTAGTATTTTGGCGAGCATTTTTGCATCTGTGTTCATCAAGGATATTGGTCTGTAGTTCTCTTTTTTGATGGGATCCTTGTCTGGTTTTGGGATCAAGGTGATGCTGGCCTCATAAAATGAGTTTGGAAGTTTTCCTTCCATTTCTATTTTTTGGAACAGTTTCAGGAGAATAGGAATTAGTTCTTCTTTAAATGTTTGGTAGAATTCCCCCGGGAAGCCGTCTGGCCCTGGGCTTTTGTTTGTTTGGAGATTTTTGATGACTGTTTCAATCTCCTTACTGGTTATGGGTCTGTTCAGGCTTTCTATTTCTTCCTGGTTCAGTTGTGGTAGTTTATATGTCTCTAAGAATGCATCCATTTCTTCCAGATTGTCAAATTTGTTGGCGTAGAGTTGCTCATAGTATGTTCTTATAATTGTCTGTATTTCTTTGGTGTTCGTTGTGATCTCTCCTCTTTCATTCATGATTTTATTTATTTGGGTCCTCTCTCTTTTCTTTTTGATAAGTCTGGCCAGGGGTTTATCAATCTTATTAATTCTTTCAAAGAACCAGCTCCTCGTTTCGTTGATTTGTTCTATTGTTTTTTTTGGTTTCTATTTCATTGATTTCTGCTCTGATCTTTATGATTTCTCTTCTCCTGCTGGGTTTAGGGTTTCTTTCTTGTTCTTTCTCCAGCTCCTTTAGGTGTAGGGTTAGGTTGTGTACCTGAGACCTTTCTTGTTTCTTGAGAAAGGCTTGTACCGCTATATATTTTCCTCTCAGGACTGCCTTTGTTGTGTCCCACAGATTCTGAACCGTTGTGTTTTCATTATCATTTGTTTCCATGAATTTTTTCAACTCTTCTTTAATTTCCTGGTTGACCCATTCATTCCTTAGAAGGATGCTGTTTAGTCTCCATGTATTTGGGTTCTTTCCAAATTTCCTCTTGTGATTGAGTTCTAGCTTCAGAGCATTGTGGTCTGAAAATATACAGGGAATGATTCCAATCTTTTGATACCGGTTGAGACTTGATTTAGGACCAAGAATGTGATCTATTCTGGAGAATGTTCCATGTGCACTAGAGAAGAATGTGTATTCTGTTACTTTGGGATGAAATGTTCTGAATATATCTGTGATGTCCATCTGGTCCAGTGTGTCATTTAAGGCCTTTATTTCCTTGTCTATATTTTGCTTGGATGATCTGTCCATTTCAGTGAGGGGAGTGTTAAAATCCCCTACTATTATTGTATTATTGTCGATGTGTTTCTTTGATTTTGTTATTAATTGGTTTATATAGTTGGCTGCTCCCACGTTAGGGGCATAGATATTTAAAATTGTTAGATCTTCTTGTTGGACAGTTCCTTTGAGTATGATATAGTGTCCTTCCTCATCTCTTATTATAGTCTTTGGCTTAAAATCTAATTGATATGATATAAAGATTGCCACTCCTGCTTTCTTCTGATGTCCATTAGCATGGTAAATTGTTTTCCACCCCCTCACTTTAAACCTGGAGGTGTCTTCGGGTGTAAGATGAGTTTCTTGTAGGCAACATATAGATGGGTTTTGTTTTTTTATCCATTCTGATACCCTGTGTCTTTTGATTGGGGCATTTAGCCCTTTAACATTCAGGGTAAGTATTGAGAGATATGAATTTAGTGCCATTGTATTGCCTGTAAGGTGACTGTTATTGTATATTGTCTCTGTTTCTTTCTGATCTACTACTTTTAGGGTCTCTCTTTGCTTAGAGGACCCCTTTCAATATTTCCTGTAGAGCTGGTTTGGTATTTGCAAATTCTTTCAGTTTTTGTTTGTCCTGGAAGCTTTTAATCTCTCCTTCTATTTTCAATGATAGCCTAGCTGGATATAGTATTCTTGGCTGCATGTTTTTCTCATTTAGTACTCTGAATATATCATGCCAGCTCTTTCTGGCCTGCCAGGTCTCTGTGGATAAGTCTGCTGCCAATCTAATATTTTTACCATTGTACGTTACAGACTTCTTTTCCCGGGCTGCTTTCAGGATCTTTTGTCACTAAGACTTGTAAATTTTACTATTAGGTGACGGGGTGTGGACCTATTCTTATTGATTTTGAGGGGGGTTCTCTGAACCTCCTGGATTTTGATGCTTGTTCCCTTTGCCATATTGGGGAAATTCTCTCCAATAATTCTCTCCAACATACCTTCTGCTCCCCTCTCTGTTTCGTCTTCTTCTGGAATCCCAATTATTCTAATGTTGTTTCACCTTATGGTGTCACTTATCTCTCGAATTCTCCCCTCCTTGTCCAATAGCTGTTTGTCCCTCTTTTGCTCAGCTTCTTTATTCTCTGTCATTTGGTCTTCTATATCGCTAATTCTTTCTTCTGCCTCATTTATCCTAGCAGTGAGAGCCTCCATTTTTGATTGCACCTCATTAATAGCTTTTTTGATTTCAACTTGATTAGATTTTAGTTCTTTTATTTCTCCAGAAAGGGCTTTTATATCTCCCGAGAGGGTTGCTTTAATATCTTCCATGCCTTTTTCAAGCCCGGCTAGAACCTTGAGAATCGTCATTCTGAACTCTATATCTGACATATTACCAATGTCTGTATTGATTAGGTCTCTAGCCTTTGGTACTGCTTCTTGTTCTTTTTTTTGTCGTGAATTTTTCCGCCTTGTCATTTTGTCCAGATAAGAGTATATGAAGGAGCAAGTAAAATACTAAAAGGGTGGCAACAACCCCAGGAAAATATGCTTTAGCCAAATCAGAAGAGATCCCAAATCGTGAGGGTGAGAAGGGGGATAAAAAGGGGTTCAGAAAGAAAAAAGAAAAAGAAAAAAGAAACTATTAAAAAAAGAAAGCTGATAAAGAAAAAATATAAAAAGAGGAAAAATATATATATATTAGATAAACTATTTAAAAAACGTTAAAAAAGAAAATGGTAAAAGTTAAAAAAATTTAGCAGAAGAAGAGAAAAAGAAAAAAAAATTGAAAAAGAAAGAATAAAAAATTAAAATAACTGCAAGGCTAAAAAATCATGGGGAGAAAGCCATGAGTTCTGTGCTTCGCTTTCTTTTCCTCTGGAATTCTGTCGCTCTCCTTGGTATTGAAACTGCACTCATTGGTAGGTGAACGTGGTCCTGGCTGGGTTTCCCGTTGATCTTCTGGGGAGGGGCCTGTTGTAGTGATTCTCAAGCGTCTTTGCCCCAGGCGGAGTTGCACCACCCTTACCCGGGGCCGGGCTGAGTAATCCAGTCGGGTTTGCTGGGTTTGCTTTCGGGAGCTTTTGTTCCCTGAGCGCTTTCCGTAGAGTTCCGGAAGACGGGAATGAAGATGGCGGCCTCCTGGTCTCCGGCCCGGAGGAGCCGAGAGCCCGGGGCCCCACTCCTCAGTGCACCCTCAGAGAACAGCACCCAATGACTCCCGTCACCCTGGCCTCCGGCTGTGCTCCGAGCTGACCGAGCCCGCGACCGGTTCAAGGCAACCCCGCGCTGAGAGTCACTCCTCGGCTCTGTCTCTGCAGCCGGCTTCCCCGTTCTAATACCGGTAAGCTCTGCGACACTCAGACAACCCCGATCCTTCTGCGACCCTGTGGGACCTGAGTCCCCGCTGACCCCGCCCGGGCTTCACCCCAGTTAAGCCTCTGGAGCGATGTCCCTCAGCAGAACAGGCTTTTAAAAGTCCTGATTTTGTGCTCTGTTGCTCCGCCGCTCGCCGGGAGCCGGCCCCTCCCCCCGCGGTCTATCTTCCCGTCGCTTTGGATTCACTTCTCTGCCAGTCCTACCATTCAGATAGTGGTTGATTTTCTGTTTCTAGAATTGCTGTTCTTCTTCTCTTCAATCTCCCGTTGGATTTGTAGGTGTTTGCAATCTTTAGATAAGCTATTTAGCTGATCTCCCGCTACCCGAAGTAGTCTCAGCCTGCTACTTCTCCGCCATCTTGACTCCTCCCTTCCAAACACGTACTTTTTAATTAACATATAATGTACTATTGCCCCAGTGTACAGATCTGTGAATCATCAGGCTTACACATTTCACAGTAACAGAACATACTTTCAAATTTCAGTTGCGAAAGGTGAAGATGTTCAGAGATGCAATGTATACACCATGGTGACCATAATCACTAACAGGTGATTGTATACTTGAAATGTGCTGAGAGAGTAGATCTTTTTTAAAAAAGATTTATTTATTTTAGAGAGAAAAAGAAGAAAGAGTGCTCAAGTGCATGAGCAGGGGTAGGGGCAAAGGGAGGAGGAGAGAATTCTCAAGAAGACTCCCTGCTGAGTGCACAGAGCCACCCAGGCACCCCATAAGAGTAGATCTTAAATGTTCTCAACACATACACACACACACACACACACACACACACAGAGGTATCTCTGTGAAGTGATGGGACATTTGAATTAGCTTGACTGTGAAAATCATTTCACAATGTATACATCTATCAAAACATTAGCTTAAGTTTAATTTGTCAATTACATCTCAATAAAACTGGGGGGAAAAACAAAAATTTCAGGGAAATCTAGATTCGGGAAGATCCAAATTCAAGGGTCAAACAGTATTATCAGGACTGAATTTCTCTCCAACTCTTGGAATGGTTTTCTCTCTTCCATGCAATGTCTTTTATTTATTGTGGAAAATGGCTATAGCTCCACATTCTTTCAGGTTATGTTCTAGCCAAGATGACCATGGATTTGTAGAGTTTGAAAAACACATGACCTGAAAATTGAAGGCTACCACTACTAGAGATGAGGTAAAATGTTTCTTAGTGACAAAAATGCCATCTCCCCCCAAAAATCATTTACTAACTGTATGATCTTAGACAATATATTTAACCTATCCAAGCTTCAATTTCTTTTTTTTTTTTTTAAGATTTTATTTATTTGACAGAGAGAGATCACAGTAGACAGAGGCAGGCAGAGAAAGAGAGAGGGAAGCAGGCTCCCCGCTGAGCAGAGAGCCCCATGCGGGACTTGATCCCAGAACCCTGAGATCATGACCTGAGCCGAAGGCAGTGGCTTAACCCACTGAGCCACCCAGGCGCCCCAAGCTTCAATTTCAATTGTAAAATGGAGACCACGATATTACCTTCTAAAGTGTCCTGAGGTTTAAATACATTTTTTAAAAAGTTTCTAATCTTCTAGGCAGAACGCATGACAAATAATAAACGAGGGATAGAACTGTTGAAAAATGCTCCAAAAAGAGGTAGAGTAGGGAAATGCAGTCCTGATCTCAATACCTGGTCACTGGGACTGAGGATTTCTCTAAAGCAAAACAACATTTCTCTGACAAAAATGTATTTCAAAGTGTGTGACTAAGTGCACAAAATAGCTTAAACTTGCCAAAGAAAATTACATCAGTATTTATGAAAGATGTAGTATGTTTGGTGGAGAGAAAGAAATAGAAAAATAGAAAAAATAACCATATCCTTATACATGAAAAATGCATCATTTGTCTTAAACCTTCTACTTAGAGAGGAAAAGAGGAGAAACCAGGACAAAACCATAGCTTCAGGCATACATATCACTTGGGTATAGAAAATTGGTGAGATTTCTGTGCATCTGGCAGCAATCTTCAGAATGATCGTTCAAAGTTATCCACTGGACTACAACAATAAGAGAGAGAAAAGAGAAGAGAAGGGGAGTGGAGGAGAGTGGGAGGGAAAGATGGAGGAAGGAAGAAAAAGGAAGGATAAAACAGAGATAATGTAAATTACTTCACATTGACAAGTGAAGAAGGGGCTCCTAAACTCCTTGAAAATGTGCTAATAATCTTATCCTGATTTCCTTGTAAGCAATATGGATTTCCAGGAGAGCAACAAGAGATAATAGCCCTAATCAGAAAAATGATTGAAAGTGAAACACTGATTCCAAAAGCTCTCTAATAGTCCTGAAGTACCAGAATGCAATATACATTTTCTGGAGATAGAGAGTACACGATGAGCTGAAAAGTGGTGGTTCCCTAGCACTTTAGGTGTGCTCACAGGGGTAAGACAGTACAAAAAGTACAAAAGAGCAAGTTGGTTGAGATGCTATAATAGGTTTGACAATTATCTTTATTTCTGTCTCAAAGTCACATCAGGCACAATATACATTTTTACAAAATTATGTTCAATATATGTGTATGTTTTTACCACAGGGATATTTCAATTCATCATTATGCTGTCATAGTCAAGTACAGAACAACTTGGAATGGATAATTATCAAGAATAACTTAACATACTATATACTGAAATATCCTAGTGATTTTATTTTTAGGGGAAGAAATATTAGGAAGAGTGGTTAAGGACTCTAATCATCCATATGACAAATAAAGAACGGTTGAAAAAGCCACCTAAAATTCAAGGACTGTTCCAGGATTTGAAATTTAGGGGAATAACATCGATGAAACAACCAATGTTTTGCCTCTTACTAACCTTGTCACTAAATAAGAAACCCACACACCGATGGTATAGAAATCTCAAATACATTGTGTTCTTTAAACTTTAGACTGTTACTTTTTAGAGTGATTAAAAGAAAGAAATATATCTTTTATAATTAACAATAATTTTACCTTTTTCTAGTTCTTTCATACCCTTTACATAGATCCAAATTTCCATTTTCTCGTAATATTCCCTATGCCTGAAGAACTCCTTTAATGATAGCAGGTGTGCTCACAATGCATTCTCTCACCTTTTGTTTTTATAAGAAAATCTTTGCCTTTTTATTGAAGGATATATGTGCTGAGTATAGAAATTTGGATGAGTTTTTTTTTTCTTTTAATTTTAGAATAAAAAGTGCTCTGTTTTCTCTTACACATTTTCTGATAAATGGTATGCTGTAATTCTTATTTTCGTTTCTCTGTTTCTAATCATTATTTTTTCCCTATAGGTTTTCAAGGCATTTTTTTCTGGTGTCCAGAAACTTGACTATAATATATCTAGGTAGTGCTATGTTTGTTTTTTTTATTTTAATTTTTGTTTATTCGTCTAGGGTTTGCTGAGCTTCTTCAATATATTCTTTCACGAATTTTGGAAATTCTTGGCCATTACATCTTCAAACATTCCTCTGTCCAGTTTTTTTTCTGTCTTATTGTTTTTGGATTCTCATCACATCTAAGTTAGACTCTCCAATATTGCTCCTCAGTTACCTGTGCATCATAGGTTTCAAATTCCCCCAGCCACAGGCTACTATTAGCTTGTGCTCAGTATATGGCCTGAGATGCCAGACTATTATTCTCACTGTTTCTGTTCCACCCTCAGTTTTCAGTAGTTCTATTTTCTCAGCTTCAAATATTATGCAGGCCTGTGCTGGGCCTTGTATATGGGCCTTTTCAGCATTTCCACTATTCTACTTGACAGCTAAACTGTACCTGTTTCCATGCTGGGTCTTGGGCAAAAGAGAATTTCCTGCTCCTTCTCCAGTTGAGCAGATCTGATTTTTGTTGATGCTAAAGCCTAGAACCATGTGATTTTCCCTGCTTCTCACCTGGGACAGAAGGCTTTTGTCTCTACCCTTCCCTAGAAGCAGTGGATCTTTATCTGGGTCTTAGGACTGGGAGGGTTTGAATCCCCTGCCAAGAGCCTCATGCTTTTCTTTTATATGAAAGCAGGATGCAAAAAAGCAGTGTTTTGTACCCTATCTCAAGAGGCAGCTAATAACCATTTGCATACCTGAACAGTGAAAGAGGCACTTTCCAAACTCACTTTATTGTGGGCACCAGGTAGATAACTATGGAAAAGAGATTTCAAGTAAGTATGGACTCCTCTCCTTACTGGAGTTCTCAGTTATTCTAAACTCATCAGCTAGTGCTGGTTGGTTTGTCTACTTATTACATAAACTACAAAGGCAATAAATGGCTATAGGGCTGTGCTCTATTAGGGAGCATGTAATCACTGCCATGAATGCATAGGAAATCAGGAGGAGAGGATTTTTTTGTCATGTCCTTGAACTTAAAAAGGAATAAGTGGTTTATTCAACATTAATACAGTTTTAGATATGAATTTTCGAAGTTTTCAGCAGCATAAATACTTTCTCCTAAGAAATGTTAAGTAGAATCCCCAAAATCAAGAAAAAATAGCAGAGTTTTATTAATATCATTTAATCTTGTAGGATTAAATATATAACATTTAATTTTTAACAAATAAATGAAATAGCAAACTTAATTTTTGATGAACATATGCATTCAAAATTTGGAGTCACTGGCAATGCTAAGTTAAATCTAGGATGTACATCCACACTACATTTACATGGAAAACTTAGGGGTTTTGTTAAGAAGGTTTTTTTTTTTTAAGGTTTATTTATTTTGAAGAGAGAGAGAGAAAGAGGACAAGCAGAGGAGCGGGAAGAGTAGAGGGAGAGGGAGAGAGAATCTCAAGAAGACTCTGTGCTGAGAACAGAGCCAATGCAGGATTCAATCTCATCAAACTGAGATCACAACCTAACTGAAAACCAAGAGTTAGACACTCAAATGACTATACCATCCAGGTGCCCCTCTGGTAAAATGTTTTTAAAGTTTATCTTGAAATCTTAGAATAGTCTTTAATTAAACAGAATTGTAAAGAAAATATTTTCTCCTTGAAAAATCACATAAAAATAAATCTCACATAAAATCAGCATACTTATCATCTTTAATATGTTAAACTGGGCCACATAAAACATTTGTGTTTTTAATTGTGTTTTTAATGGTATAAACATGGTTAGTGAAATCTGAGTTAAATTTTGTGAAATGTGGAGCCATCTCTAGAAACCTAGCAACCACCTGAAGCATTATTTCACAAGAAAGTTACCCATAAAAATACTGAATTAAATAAGATATATAGTCTGATGAGAGTAAATATACTAGTTCCCACTCTCAACTAGATATTTATAATAAGAATCACACCTGGTTTGAGCTAACATTTTCCCCTGAATACATTCACTTACAATTTTAGGATATTTGGTTTTCCAAGAAATTGTGCTTCATAAAATCAACTACAGTAGTTCTCTTGAGAAAGACTGAGCCATTAAATCAGTTTAGTAACAGGATACAAGTTATTCTTTTCTGTGTATAATTAAATTTATCTAAATCTTTTTGAGGGGGGAGAGGGGAACAACTCCCAGAATTAAAAAAAAAAAAAGAAGAAGAAGAAGAAGAAATAGTTCTTGTGTGTTATGAAGACCAATGCAAGATGTGACAAGTCAAGGCCTTAAAATGATCATGTTTATGTCCAAGACATATCTATTTTTATGAAAGCTTTATCCAAGGGAGATTACATTTTAGCATTCCAAACTCACTGCTGTAAATTCAGCCTCTACCAAATTAAGAACGTTTTAATCTCACCACAATACACTCTGGCTGGAGATTTAGACACCTTTCAAATATGAAGTGATTAGCATTCAAACACTTCTGCCTTTCAAAAAAATCTTCTGGACAAACTGATGTGTAAATTGAACAAACTATCAGCTCTATCTCATTATTAAAGAACAGCATTTTGGCACTTTCTCTGCCAGGTCCTTTGTTTTATTAAAAACCAGCCTACAATTTGTGATAGATGGAATCCACTGGCTTATTTACAAAGCTTTCATCAGCTCTCCTGTGTGTCTTGGAGACCAGCTGAATCTCATTTTCCTTCCATTTTGGATTATACATTTGGAATACCATGTAATGGCCTTGGCAATGTGAGTAGTAGCAGAATGATTCCAGAACTGTTCCAACCATTGCTTTCTGTTTTAATTCACTTTCATTAGTCTTTGATTGTGTTGACAAGACCCAGCTGTGAGTTTGATTATTAATGCTTCTATAATGTCTCAGTGCTTATGATACCACCAGAGCAGGAGAAATCAGGATGGGTATCTTAACTAAACAGATGATAATTTAAAGTGATTTTAAATTATCCAATAATAATGTGATGCCACTTTTAGACCAATAAAAAGATGATTCTTCTGCCACAGCATATAAAAAGGAAAAAAAAATTTATATATACTAACATTACGGTTTTGCTCCTGGTTTTGAACAAATGGGCCCTATAAGATTCAAAAGTTACTGACATAAAACTGGGATTAAACAAAAAGAATTTCCATTGGCAAATATTTTAAAAGCCAGTATTATACAAATCCCTATGGAAAATCATGTAACTATTACCTTTAAGGTACATTTTTAGCTTAACACATTCTGTTAGACATGTGGGAAGATCATATGGATGGCCATTTATTTAAGATTTTTTTTCTAGCTGTGGTGAACAAAATTTCAGGGTGAAGAAGCAAGCACCACCATCTATCATGGTGTTGGCAGAGATGTCCAGCATTCAGTGAGAGAATGTTGGAGGAGGTAGAGAGGAGAGACCACAGACTGACCAGTAAGCAGGGCAATCAGAGGCTTCTCACCCTCTCCTCTGTCCTTGGATATATATTCTTAGGGTTCGCCCAGTGGGTGCTATTCTAAGGACATAGACTTGAGAGAGTAAAGTGCTACTAAGACCCTCTGCAGGGAGTATATGGCAGAAAACAATTAAGGTCTCTATCTATAAACTTTTAAAATTTGGCTGGTGGGTGTGGAGATCTACTTGTCCTGTGGCCACCCCAGATAAGCCTTGCATGTAAGTTGTCTTGCTTATTAAAACTGCCATCTGCCAATGTCGAGTGGTTAGCCCGGTCTTCTGTTTCTTCTTGCCTCCCCCCTTCCTCCATGCATAGGGTCAAATTATGAAAAAAACAGAGAATAGGTACAAGTTTAAACATCAAGTGCCGAGAACACATGGATGTACTCTAACAAATATGTTTTTGGGTGGTAGCTGTGGGGTTTCACTGGATTGCTTCCATGCTATAATGTGTCAGTGTTGATCCTTATACTGCTTCTAAGCCTGACTGTCCTACCCTGATACAGAATTTGTAAACCAATTTATTTTCAGTTTAAACTACCCATAATAGTTGTGCCATTTGAAATTTAGAAAATTCACTAATAATAGCAATTTGTAAGACCTGTGGTGGCAGGAATCAGAATTTGAAGGAAATGAGAATTAACAATTGGTTATAGGACATGAGTGAATATCTCACTAGTATTTGGGCATCCAACTCTGGCAACACATCAGTGACAGAGGTAAAACAGTGAGTTGTAATCTCTTAGAATAAAGTATAGACTGAAGACAAAGCTTCTGGAAACTTGTAATTGTGCCTATTAACAATATAAAGGGCTATCTAAATACTGGAAAGATTAAAGAAGCAAACTGACAAGCTCAGTGTTCTAAATTACTGGCTCCAATCATGGATAAAGAACCAGGGACTTTCTCTGATTTTACTAAGAAAGTTTCTAATCTTTTGCTTTTACAGTGCTGAAATAACTAGAAGATCAGTAATAATTTAATTTTTCAAATGGCTAAACTCCATCATTTTAATTTGAGGTATCATCTGGGCTTTTATGGCATGATTAGGACACTGGTTAGGGAAGAGTGGCATCCTGAGAATTAAAATGGGAAACAGGTTGGGGTGACTCAGAAAAATCCAAACTTCAGGCTTCTTCAGCCATCTTAAAAAACTTAACAACCCCTTTTCTTCCATCTGAGGAGGCTGTTCTGCCTGACACAACAGTCCACTACTTCTTTTCCTTCTCTTTTCATTATCCTTTCTGGAACCTTAGATCATAGTTAACAAGCCTATGTTTTTGGTAGCTCACTCCATCAATCAACCCTTTTTAACTCTTTATACCCCTTTATAACAGGCTCTTACAAGGAGCTTGGAGGCTGTCACTCTATTCTAACAAATAAAAAGCTGATTATACTGAAAAATCAACAATTCTTCTTAGGGATATAACAGATTTTAGGTCACAAGGCAAACTGCTGCTACCCAAACTGGAGAGACCACCAAGTAAATACAGAGAATCACAACTTTCTAGAACAGAAACTCATGAGCTGAAACATCTGTAGGAACCAGTTTCTGGGAGGAAAAGCGGAATTACAACTGACAAATTGCTGGAGGCTCAGAGAACAAGCCTAAGAGTTAAAAACCCCAAGGGACACAGTATAAGGGGGAAGAAGGCACAATTTTATAAGTTTTGCCTCCAGGAGTTTGGCCACAATCTCAAAGCAAATATCAAAGAAAAATCCCCTCATGTTTCTGGCAGGGGGAGGGGCAAAGGAACCATTTTGAAATACCTAAGAGCCCTCTGTTCCTAACAAGGCTTGGTGTCTGGAGAAGCTAGTAAAGCAGAATCTAACCTGCTAAGCTATTAACAAAGCCTAAATGGCCTGGGGAAAGGCTAATACTGAACTCCAACTTACTTTACTCATTTTCTCCCATCAAAGGAAGAAGAAGAGAACTAAGAAACATTTGTGAAACTCCCAGTCCAGAGGCATAAGCTCACTAAAAGACTCAGACAAATCACAGGACTACTGCTCATTTCCCCTCACCCAACACATCACACCACATTTCTAAAGGTCGAATTATAGCAATTCTTTTACCTGGTACATCATGTCCAATAATCCAGAAAAATTACAAGGCACAGCATAAGCGAAAAATAAAAGGCACTTGAGGAGACAAATATCAAAATAAGTATGGCAGGAATGTTGCAATTATCATATCATAAATGTAAACAACAATAGTTAATTTGGAAAGGACCCTAATGGATAAAGTATACAACACGCTGTAACCACAAATGTAAACAGAGATGCAAATTCCAAGAAAGAACCAAAAAGAAATGTTAGACATGAACAAATACAGAAATGAAGAATGCCTTTAACAGGTTTATGAGAAAAGTAGATTCAAGGGAGGAAAAAAATCTATCAGCTTGAGGATATCCCAAAAGAAACCTCTAAAACTGACAAAGATTGAAAAAGAATATCCAATGAGTATGTAATATATGTATAATGAGATGACCAGAAGGAGAAGAAAAAGGAAAAGAAAAAGGAAAAATATTTGGACAACAGGACTGAGAATTTTCCCAAATTAATATCAGAAAACAAACACAGATCCAGGTAGCTTGGAGAAAAACAAGCAGGATAAATGCCGAAAAAATTACACCCAGATACCTTCCTTACAAACCGCAGAAAACCAAAGATACAAAAATCCTAGAAGTCAGAGGAAAAAAAAAATACAAAAACCTTATCCAAAAAACAAAGATAAGAATTACATGTCACTTGTCCTCAGAAATCATGCAAGCAAGGAGAAAGTGGAGTGTTAAGTAGTGTTAAGAGAAAGAAACAGCCAACCTACAATTTTATAACCTGCAAAATTTATCCTTCAAAAGTGAAGAAGAAATAAACTTTCTCAAACAAATAAAAAATTCAAGAGAGTTTGTTGCCTGTAAACCTAGCTTACAAGAAATATTAAAATAAATTCTTTGGAGAGAAGGAAAATAATACAGGTCAGAAACTCAGATCAATATAAAGAAAGGAAGAGTACCAAAGTATACAAAAAAGATTAAAAAATTTTTTTCTTATTCTATTTCCTAATTTACCTAACAGACCATTTGTTCAAAATAATAACAGCAATGCATGCTTATGTGTATGTGTTTATGTATACCTACACACACAAATATGCTTTGTATATTTAAATGTAAGTGAAATGAATGGGAGAAACAATTCAAGGGATGTAAGGGAGGGATTATTTTGTTAATATTAGAAACCCACACAACCCATGAAGTGCTATGGTGTTTATTTGAAAGTGGACTCGGAGTAATTGTGTTAATTATAAACTCCAGGCAACCACTTTCAAAAAAGTAAAAAAGGAAGTATAACTCATATGCTATTAAGTATAACTAATATGCAGTAGCCTTACCAAACTAACAAAGTAGGAACATACAAAAATTGATATTTATTAGATATTAAACAATAGACGCCCCATATATAATGCACAAATAATAATAATGTCTACATTTTTAAATAATGTCTACACTTCAGTAAGCAAAAGATAAATGAACTGATTAAAAATGGGCAAAGGCTAAAATAACAATTCACAAAAGAAATAAAAGAAGCCCACATTCATGCAAAAAGATGCTCTACCTCAATAATCATATGGTTTCGCTTGTTTGTGAAGCATAAGGAATAACAGGGAGGACATGGGGAGATGAAGAGAAGAAGTGAGTTGGGGGAAATTGGAGAGGAAGACTAACCATGAGAGACTGTGAACTCTGAGAAACAAACTGAGAGTTTTGGAGGGGAGAGTAGTGGGAGTTTAGGTGAGCCTGGTGGTGGGTACTATGGGAGGGCACATATTGCATGGAGCACTGGGTGTAGTGCATAAACAATGAATTTTGGAACACTTAAAAGAAATTTTAAAAAAAAGATGCTCTACCTCACCAGAAATCAGGAATATACATATTAAAACAATATATTTAATTCCTCAGATTCATTAAAACAACTACTGTGGGGATGATATGTGAAAAACACAGGAATTTAATAAAATTATTGACAGCAGTATATGCTGGTATAATATTTTGAATTATATATTGAAACAAATATGGGATTTATATATTGTTTGGACAGAGATCTAAATTTAGAATCTATTTCACAAGAATATCAACATCTATCTACTTATATCTATCTAAAATACTTCTAAAAATAACTATATATATAAATGTGTATATATACATATATTATATTCATTAAAGTGTTGATTCTTTCAATAAAAATATTAGCAAAAACTTAAATGTTAACCGGTAGAGCTATCATTAAATGAATTAAGTTAACCTCCATAGAAATTTGTACAATAGTTAAATGAACATGTACATTCTGAAATGTAAAGAATGATAAAATACACTGCTAAGAATAAAAAGAAAATTAAGAAGCATTTATAGCATAATTCTGTTCAGGCAGAAGTTTATTTTTCTCTATATATAAATCATATATTCGTATAAATCCACAGAAAAGGTGGACAATAAAGCTTTTGAAAGGTGGACAATAAACTTTTGAAAGTGGCTAAGTGTTGGAGTGCCTGGGTAACTCACTGGGTTAAGCACCCAACTCTTGACTTCAGCTCGGGTCATGATCTCAGGTCCTGGGATCTAACCCCATGTTGGGCTCCTTGCTCAGCATGAAGTCTGCTTAAGATTCTCTCCCTCTCACTTTGCCCCTCCTGCTGATTGCCTGCTCACACTCTCACTCTCAAAGAAATAAATCTTTAAAAAAGAAAAGAAATAAAGTGGTTAAGTGTCCCTGGAATGGGACTGGAGAAGACTCCGGTAAAGAAAAATCTCCACTCTTTACTTTAAATCCTATGATTATATTACATGCATGTTACTACTATATATTTCCTTTTGAAGTCTATAAAAAACATGAAATTTTTGTACAACTTTTCTGTTATTATCCCTGCACCAAGGACAGTATGACTATAACAGATACCTATTAGATATTTTGGATTCAATTAACAGGAGGAAGATGACAGGAGATAAACATAAATCTTAAAGCAAAATTATTTAAAATGAATGTCAAAGGCATGAAATGAAAAAAAAAGAAAAAAGAATAATATCAGGTTAGGAAGAGCAGAAGAGAATTAAACATCACTGTATTTTGGAAATCTACTTTACTGGTTAGGGAGGAGGGGCACAAATCTGAAAAATCAAGCTGGAAATAAATCCTGCTTTTCTCTCCATATAATGGATGCAGGGTGAGGCAGAATGTGAGAAACATAAATATAGCAGAATTTTTATAGCTTGATTTAAGAAAAGCTGTCATCTTTCCAGGTAAGCAAAATGAATTTATTAAAATTCCCCTACTGTTTTCTGGCCAATTAATTCATAGATATATATACTTTCTCTAACATTTCTTCAAATAAGAAATATTTTCTTATGTCAATAAATGGAATAGAAAAAATATGAAGATTATCGAGACATTTTACACAGTAATTGGTAAAAATAAAATCATCTGTAATAAAGAAGTTCTTAAATGAAAACTGACCTCCAGCTTAAATTTCTACTTGCTCTGTGGGTGATGAAGAAGACATATCTCTTATACTTAATAAACAAAGTAAACTTCTGTTTTTCACTTTTTTAATTCATATTAGAATAAGCATAATAATCAAATCTTTGGTAAGTGATATGTGGTATAATAATCAAGCTAATCTCCATACCATTTTACCTAGTATTTAAAAAATTTTTGTAATAGAATTTAATATTCTTTTCCTTTGAAAAACATGACATTCTAAAACTAAATATCTGAGTTTTTATTTATTGCATTAAAAAGCTTTCTGTTTTTTTAAGTAGGCTCCATGCCCAGTGTGGACCCCAGTGGGAGACTCAAATTCATGACGGTAAGATCAAGACCTGAGCCAAGATCAAGAGTTGGACCCTTAATGAACTGAACCACCAGGGTGCACCAAAAAGTATTTTAACATAAACTTTAGTATACAACTAAATTATAACCTTACCAATCTTATCCACATTTTTTTAAATGATTAAGACAGGGTAAATGATAAAATAACAGCTATTTTTACCATTTAATGAGAAGTTGCTATAGTATCTCTCAGAGCTCTTATAAAGACTCCTCAGAACAATATGCTCCAATTTATTATCTAAAAATTTTCTGGCATGAAAATTTTTTTTGACTAATTAAAATTCATCTTGCAATTTCTAACCTTTAATTCTATACTCCTCTCTTTTTCAAAGTGGTGAAAACTGGAAGACTTCAAGCCATCCTTTTTATTTTATTTTTTTTTAAAGATTTTATTTACTTATTTGTTAGAGAGAGAGAGAGAGAGAGAGAAAGCATGAGCATAGGCAGACAGAGTGGTAGGCAGAGGCAGAGGGAGAAGCAGGCTCCCCGCTGAGCAAGGAGCCTGATGTGGGACTCGATCCCAGGACGCTGGGATCATGACCTGAGCCGAAGGCAGCCGCTTAACCAACTGAGCTACCCAGGCGTCCCCAAGCCATCCTTTTTAATCAAACAGCTGCTCCATCTTCAAGTTAAGTTCAGCTTTCCTAATCTTATTTATAAGATCAAGTGTCTTAAATGCACAGAAGCTAGTCTCTTCCTAAACACCAAAGACTATAATTATCCCTTGTACTCATAGGACATATAGGAACAGATGTTACATGATTAAATTCTTCCAATTTAGGTCCATTTTAGAACACTTCAATGAAATTTACCACTGGTTTGAAATGGTGTGATATTTTCTGCATCCTGAAGTGTCTTACTTCACATCTCCCAGGCAATACATCTTGTATCTTGTGTATGAAATTGATGATATTTTACATTGTCATATGTGACAGAGAATACAGATTTCTAAAGATGGACATTTTCTTATATAAGTTAATATGATGCCATTCATGAATTATAACCCAACAAGGTCATTTTCCATCATTCAGAACTAACTGCAGAGAATAGATATCATTCAAGGTATTTAAGCAAGAAGGATTTTAATATTAGGAGTTATAGTATCATTCAAAGAACTGGAAGAGCTGGCTGAAATACCTCCAGGAATGACTTCCAGATTAATAAAATTATTTTATTTTTTAATAATAAAATTATTTTTAAAAAGTCAACTTATAACACCATGAAAAAGAATAAAAGACCCAAGAATGAATTTAACAAAAGATATGCAAAACCTAAGACAAATTTAAATTTGGCCAAGAAATTCCTGAATTGAACTGAATTTCTCGAAAATATCTAGACTAATAAGTTGCTTGCAATTATGCAGATTAGGGCTTTATCATAAAATATCATATATAAATATCATAAAATATACAAAATTCTGTTCTTTGATATTTAATCTTAAAGACCTTTGGAATTGTGCAGTTACATGAGTCTATATACTCTGAATTTCTGAAGACACAAAAACTGTACCTTCATATTCAGGATGTACTAGCTCAACTGAATTCAAGCCAATGACTTTAATGGCTGTAACTAGAGTGTATTATGCTATGTGAAATAAGTCAGTCAAAGAAAGACAAACATGATATGATTTCACTCATATGTGGAATTTAAGAAACAAAACTGATGAACATAGGGTAAGGGAATATAATATAATAATATCTTATAAAATAAGATAAAAACAGAGATAGAGACAAACTATAAGAGACTCTTAACTATGGGAACAAATTGAGGGTTTCTGGAGGGGAAGTGGTTGTGGGATGGAGTAATTGGGTGATGGGCATTAAGAAAGGCACGTGACATGATGTGCACTGGGTGTTACATGCTCCTGATGAATCACTAAACTCTATCCCTGAGACTAATAACAGACTATATGTTAACTAACTTGAATTTAAATTTTTTAAGAAAGTATTTAAAAATCTTTTAGATAATAAATAATTTGACTCTGTTTTTCATTTCCAAATGAGCTGGGTATTTTTCCTCCAGGATATATTGCAAACACTTACAAAATACAAAGTTGGCAAGTTTTTATTCTGAAAAAACAGACTTTACTCATTGTTTCAAGCTCATTTTTTTTAGCCCTCATTTGATGCTACTAAAAGCCCATGGGATGTTATAATACACATAAGAGTTTAATAAAAATGCTTTTGTTATGGAAATCAAAGTTAATGGCAATTAAAATATACTGTATCAAATCCTAGCAGCAAATCCACTTAACTAAATAAGGTAACTACACTGAGTTTTTAGCATCTAAAAATTTTGTAGCACACTCAAGTCTGTCTTTCTCATTATTCAGAGAATAAATTATAGGGAAAGTCACAAATAAGACATCAAGTCACAAATATTCCCTTAATCTAGTTAATTATGAAAAGTTATTTACTATGATACACTTAGCTGTGTCCAAAATGAGTAAGACCATGGAGAACAGAGGTAGAAGTTAAAAAGGAAAAAGGGGGCACCTGGGTGGCTGAGTTATTTGAGCATCTGCCTTCAGCTCAGGTCATGGTCCCGGGGTGCTAGGGTGGAGCCTCATGTTGGGCTCTCTGCCCAGCAGGAAGCCTGCTTCTCCCTCAGCTGCTCCCTCTGCTTGTGCTCTCTCCCCCTCTGTCAGATAAATGGATGTAATCTTAAAAAGAAAAAAAAAAAAAAGGAAAAACAGAAGAGGGCCATAATACCTGATATTGCAAGGTATCAAGGGAAATCACTTGAAAATGATTCATAAAGCTTTCAAAATAGACAAATGGTCCCATACATGCCATTACCCTTAAGAGGAACTATTTCTACTTCTGATAACTCAAAGGTACAGGAAGGAGCTATTAGAAGCTGTCAGCAATTACTTGATTCCACTATACCTACATCATTTAACCAATTAAAAAAAAACAACCCAAGGTAGTTGCAGCTAGAAATCAATTTTCCTACTGCTTCATTTTAAACATGTGATTGGCTAAGCCTATACTGATTTATAATGCAGCTATATTTTTCAATGCATTTATCAAATTCTTATATTAAAATTCTGCTTCTGAAGTCTCCACAATTATATATTTTAATTTACTTTGTATTCTGAAATGTTATAGTTCATTAAAAATCTGTCCCCATTCTAGGAATTTCCTCAGACATCATATTTTGCTACTGGGAAAGTGACTTCTCTCCCCTCACAATTTAGCTTTTAGTGGGTAATGAAAACTAAACAGAGAATGAGAAGTTGTAAGTAATTTATATTCAGGATATAGGTATTTGACAAGGACAGAATAATTTTTTATAGTGCTTATGTAACATTTACCACATTCCCTTATATGTTTAAATAAATTATTTTAAATCTCATACCTTTCATAATCTGTGGTTAGGGGAACATTGGTTTTAATTTCCTGTGTCCCACCAGCATACCTAACTTCACATGCAGTCATAGAATACCCGAACCAGAAAAGGATCAACTCATCAATACCCTCACATCACAGATGAGCAAACTGAAATCTACCAGTTCAGATGACTTTCTCAAGGTCAGAGGATTAATTACAAATAGGGAGTGAAAACCCAGGTTTCTAGTACTCTCTTTACTATGCTGCACCCCCTGTGAACCCAGGGCATCAATCCTATGTATTCAGTGAGGATGGCTACTGTGTGGAGGACAGTCCCCTTGGTAGAACACACACAATGACACTGTGCTGCTGCTTATTTTGTAAAGACATTGTTATTGACTCTCTGCAAGAAGAATTTGCAATCCAGCCACGTTTTTGGAAGAAGTGGTAGATTACTAGTAATACAAACATACTCTTTACTTATTCCTAAGGGTTATGGTCAGGGACAGAAACTTGCTTATATTAGCATTATTCTCTCAATGAAACCAAATATAAAAATGTAGAAAACAAGTCAATCCCAGCAACAGTCTTAGAATGTGGGAGGAAAGGCCTATTTTGGTTACAATTTGTGTACCTCTTACCAAACTACATACCAACACTGAAAGAAAGCACATGTGTGTTAATTCTACTGACTTGGTAAGGTAGTAATTTCAAAAAAAAATATGATCCCCCACTGGATACATGTTGAATGACTGACAAAAGATAATTTTTTTTAAACAAGGGAGAATTATTTTATCTGAGAGTCAAGTACCATTTATTCAAATAACTTTTTTCTTAAAGAACTATAATCACACACATTGAACACCAGAGTTGAAGAGTTTGAAACAGCTTATCAGAGACTGTCCATGACAACTGAGAGGCTCTACTGGCTCATTCTCCATTGAAATTGGCAAAAATTATATTTAAAAAAAAATTTTAAACCCAATCTCTGGAAATAGTATTAAGAACAAACAGCAAATGAAGAAACACTGACTAAAGAAAAATCTAGAAAAAAATATTTGATTTAAATCAAGAAGGTCAAGAGCCTGTGGTCTTTGAAGAAAGACCATTCTCTCACTCCCCACTCCCAACTCAGAAAGGTAGGGACTCCACTCCAGGCTGATGCAGCCAAGAACACAGGGTTCTTTCCCACTACTACACGTACCCCCCCACCCCGCTACCCCCAGTAAGAAGTGTTTGTTTGTTTTCCCTTGGGGAGAAGTAGGACATTAGCATTTCTCATCCTACCCCCAGCTTCCTGTTGCTAAAGATAAATCCTAGGTAAATGTCATTGAGAGGCTGCTGCCCATCCCCATTCATGAAATGGACACTTCCCATAAGATACAGTGAACTAGGAAGATGGGCTTTAATCACTTTGTCCTGGTTCATTAAGCAGTAGCTCCATGACACCTGAGGACCTCTGGCTTCCGTCATTCCCACTCTAGGAGCACTCAGATCCTAGAGGGAAAAGCATCACTCAAAGAGAAGCATGTCACTGTACCCACCCTCAGCTCCACAGCCCTTATTTAGAGATCTTGGAGAAACAGATAGCTCCCAATCTCTTCCAAAAGGAATTAATTTCAATGGAGGAAGTCAAGACTAAGGGCACTCTAAAGAACAACAGAGGCTGGAGTGACAAGCAACTGGGAGGAAATTTCAGGCACAGGCTAACCTGCAGGTTGCCTAGTTTATACGAGAGAATGAATACAGACAACTAGATAGAACAACTAGACAGTATATAAGCAAAGAAACAGAAGACCTGGGGAACCATAAGCCAACTAGACCTAACGGGTATCTACAGAATACTCCACATAACAGCAAGACAACATAGGAGTTGGCAGTTAAGATGGCACTGTGGGACTATGGAGAACACACCTGCTCTCAGGGACACAACAGAACGATATACATATGCAACAATTCCCTCTGAAAAATACCTGAAAACTAGCTGAACAACTTCTCCACAACAAAGGATAAAAAAGAAGCACCCCAACTTTTGGGACCTGCACATAAGAGAGGAGCTTCCAAAACATCGGACTTTGAAAACCAGCATGGCTTATATCCAGGACCACAGGTCTGTAGGGAATGAAGATCCAATTCTTGAGGGCTCACTTGCAGATTTGATACCCTGGGACTCAGTGTGCGAAAACAGAGTCTGAAAAATGCCATCATTTGAGGAGATACATTGCTATTCCTAAAGAAACTACTATAGGAGCAAGAGTCTATTAGAACTTTCCCTGGGGACTGAGGCCCTAGTACACACCATTTTTTGCCTCTTTACTCTACCTTGTTAGCACTGGAGACATGCCCTACCCCCAAAACACTGTCAAGGCCTAACTAAAGACAGGATGAGTTACTTGCCCCCACAACACTCCTGTGTCCCCCACCCCAAAGCCAGACACGTGGCCCACACATGGCTCACCCCTTGAGCACCTGGCTCTGATGGGCAAGACAAACTCCATTTTCTGGGCCCCTTGGGTCTGAAATAATCAGAGATACTTCTTGGCAGACTACCACTTCCAGGGCAATACACAGAAGGTAGTCTAATACAATCCTCCAGTCTTTCTGTGGAAAAGGCTTATTTTATTTGTCCTGGAGCTTCAGGCTAAGGATAGGCTTCAGACTTACCACACATTTAGAGTCTATGGACATGTTCTCAGGGAACATAGACTAGAAGATACCATTTTTGCATTCTCGACTGACCTCACTACAGCTTGCCAGTACCTTCCAGAAGGACATTATAATACACTTGTCTGGAACCCATTTTTCAACTGTGGCCAAGGGAACACTCCAGACTTCCTGTTCTGGAGGGCAGCAGGATTTACAATTGTGGTCCAATAGGACTGTCTATATTTGCATACCTTAAAAGCTGCTCCCTGAAGGTCTGGCTTCGAATTAGTCTGAAACTAGGTGCTGACTAAGATCCCCCCTCTGAAACACTGACCTTGTTAGCACATCCTCAGTATCTGGATCCTTTCAAGAATACATCAGGCTGCTTAGATAATGACAAAGGTTCCAGAGACAATTAAGAGTGAGGGCAAAGTTAAATGGTGAAGTTCATGTCTTATATGAGGCTACTCCTTTAAGAATGAAAAAGATACCTGTTTTTGTTTAACACATAGGAACAAACACATAGAGTCAAACAAAATGAGGAAAGAAATGAAGTTCCAAAACCCTACCAAATTAAAAAAAAAAAAAAGAAAGAAAGAAGGATAAATATTTTTTGAAGCCCAAGTTTAAGCTGTAAAAAAAGGGGGGGGGGACACTAATTAAGAACAAGAAAATACATGAAAGTAAAAATCTCTCTGGTAAAGAAAAATATATAGTAAACATAGTGTGTTAACCATGTATAAAACTAGTATGAAGGTTAAAAGACAAAAGTGGCCGAAGTAAATGTAACTACAATAATTAGTTAAGGGATATGTGACATAAAAAG
The DNA here is from genome assembly GCF_902655055.1 of Lutra lutra. Classification (NCBI taxonomy): domain Eukaryota; kingdom Metazoa; phylum Chordata; class Mammalia; order Carnivora; family Mustelidae; genus Lutra; species Lutra lutra. Next base: position 69,930,071 of record NC_062282.1, on the reverse strand, counting down.
ATGTAAAATGTTACATCAAAAACATAAAATGGGCAGGAAGCTAGAGGAATAAAAATGTAGCATTTTAGAACATGTTCAAACTTAACTATGTATCAACTTAAAAGAGAATGTTATATGTAGTGGCTATTCTACTTGAGCCTCACAGTTAACCAGAAAGCAAAAATGTAGAGTAGATACATAAAAGATAGTAAGACAGGAATATAATCATAACATTATGAAAGCCATCAAACGACAAGGGAAGATAGCAAGAGAAAAGAGGAACATAGAGGAAGTACAAAACAACTAGAAAACAATTAACAAAACTGCAGGAAGTACATACTTATAAATAACTACTTAATATATAATTTTGCAATTGCATAAATGCACTAAATTCTCCAATCAAAAGACTCAGAGTGACTGAGTGGATAAAAATAAAACCCATCTATATGATGAAACTCACTTCAGATGTAAGGACACACACAGACCTAAAGTTAAAGAATGGAAAAAGATGTTTCATTCAAAAAGAAATAAAAACAAACAAACAGAACAGCTGGGGTAGCTATACTTATATGAGATAAAACAGACAACAGACTTTAATACGAAGAGTGTAATAAAAGACCAGGATGATAAGTGGTTAATCCAATGAGAAAATATAACAAATTATAACAAATTATATTTACAAATATATTCTTAAATATATATGCACCCAACATAGGAGCACCTAAATATATAAAGCCAATAACTAAAAGGAGTAACAGAGAGCAGTATAATAATCGTAGGGGACTTCAATGCTCCATTTATATCAATGGCTAGATCATCAAGACAGAAAATCAATAAAGAAATATTGGTCTTAACTGACATATTAGATAAGATGGACTTAAGTGATATATACAGGACATTCCATTCCAAAGGAGCAGAATATACACTCTTCTCAAGTGCACATGAAACATTCTCTAGGACAGATCCTATGTTAGGCCACAAAAAAGGTCTCAATAAATTCAAGGAGACTGAAATCTTATCAAGCACTTTTTCTGACTATAATAACATAAAAATAAAAATCAGTCATAAGAAAGCTGGAAAAATCACAAATATATGGAAATTATACAACAAGCTAATGAACATAGAGGTCAATGAAGAAATCAAAAGGGAAATTAAAAAATACCTTGAGACAATTGAAAATATGACAATCTAACATCTATGGAATGCAGCAAGAGCAGTTCTAAGAGGAAACTTTATGGTGATACAGGCCTATGTCGAGCAGAAAAATATCAAATAAGCAATCTAACTGACACCCAAAGACTAGAAAAAGAAGAAGAAAAAAAAATTCCCAAAACATACAGAAGGAAGGAAATAAATATCAGACCAGAAATAAATGAAATAGAGTCTAAAAGATTACAGAAAAAAGCAAAGAAACTAAGAGCAGGTTATACAAAAAGATAAAGTTACAAACCTTTACTTAGGATTAACTAAGAGAGATGGCTCAAACAAGTAAAATCAGAAATGAAAGATAAGTTACAACTGATAACTACAGAAATACAAAAGATATCATAAGAAACTACTCTGAATAATTATATACCAACAAATAGAACAACCGAGAAGAAATGTATAAATTTCTAGAAACATACAATCTCCCAATACTGAGTCATGAAGAAACAGAAAAGCTGAAAAGACCAATTACTACTAAGGACACTGAATCAATAGTCAAACACTCCCAATAAACAAATATCCAGGACCAGGTGACTTCACTAGTGAATTTAACCAAATATTAGAAGGTTAAATACTTACCCTCCTCAAAGTCTTCCAAAATACTGAAGAGGAGGGAATACTTTCAAACTCATTTTACAAAGCCAGCATTACCCAAACCAGACAAGGACACCACAGGAAAAGAAAAGTATAGGCCAGTATCTCTGATGAACATGAATTCAAAAAGCCTAAACAAAACCTTGGCAAACCAAGTTCAACCATATATTAAAAGGATCATTTACCCTGATCAAGCGGGATTTATTCCATGGATGCAAGGACAGTTTAATAACCACAAATCAACCACTGTGATACAGCACATTAACAAAGTATAAAAACCATGTGATCATCTCAATAGATGTGGAGAGCACTGGACAAAATTCAACATACATTTATGATAACAATACTAACCAAAGTGGGATAGACAAAACGTACCTCAACATAATAAAGACCATATATGACAAGTTTGCAGCTAACATCATAACCAAAAGTAAAAAGTTGAAAGCTTTTCCTCTAAGATACAGATACCCACTCTAGCTACTTTTATGCACAGTACTGGAAGTACCAACCAGAGCAATTGAACAGAAAAAAACAAATAAAAGGCACCTCAACTGGAAAAGGAGAAGTAAACGTGTCACTATTTATGCAAGACATGATTTTGCATACAATAAACCCTGAAGACTCCATCAAAAAACCTGTTATAACTAAAATAACAAATATAGCAAATTTTCAGGGTATAATATATATGTTTTGTGTTTTTATACCCCAAAACAAGCCATCAGAAAAGGAAATTAAGAAAATCCCATTTACAGTTACAACAAAAACAGTAAATTACATAGGAAGACATTTAACCATGGAGGTGAAAAACTTACACACTGAAACTGTAAGACACTCAGTAAAGAAATTGAAAAAGACACAAATAAATGAAAAAATACTCCATGATTATAGATTAGAAGAATTACTATTGTTTAAATATTTATATTACCTAAAGAAATCTAGAGCTTCAATGTGATTTCTACCAAAATTCCAAAAGCATTTTTCATAGAAATCAAACAATCCTAAAGTTTGTACAGAACCACAAAAGATGCTGTATAACCAAAGTAATCTTGAGAAACAACAAAGCTAGAGCAATATGCTCCCTGATTTCAAATGACAGTATAAAGTGGAAATAATCAAATAGTACAGTATTGGCATAAAAACATACACAAAGGTCAATGGAAAAGAACAAGAGACCCCAGAAATAAATCCACACATGTATGGTTAATTAATTTACAACAAATGAGCCAAGAATTTAAAATGGGAAAAGAACATTCTCTTCAATAAACAGTGTTGGGCAAACTGGACAGCCAGATGCAAAAGAATGAAAACTGGATCAGCATCTTACACCATGTATATTAACACAGGAGTGCCTGGGTGGCTCAGTGGGTTAAACATCTGACTCTTGATTTCAGCTCAAGTCACGATCTCAGGGTTGTGAGATGGAGGCCCACATCGGGCTCAGCTCAGGGGTTAGGGGATATCTGCTTGAGAGTCTCTGCCTCTCCCTCTGCCCCTTCCCCCGATTACATTCCTGTTCTCTCTCTCTAAAATAAATAAATCCTTTTGGGGCGCCTGGGTGGCTCAGTGGGTTAAGCCTCTGCCTTCGGCTCAGGTCATGATCTCGTGTCCTGGGTTCGAGCCCTGCATCAGGCTCTCTGCTCAGCAGGGAGCATGCTTCCCTTCCTCTCTCTCTGTCTGCTTCTCTGCCTACTTGTGATCTGTCTGTCAAATAAATAAATAAAATCCTTTAAAAGAAAAATCCTATTAAAAAATTAACTCAAAATGGAATAGAGACTTGAACATAAGACCTGAAACCATAAAAGTCCTAGAAGAAAACATAGGCAGTAAGCTTCCTGACATGTGTCTTGGCAACTATTTTTTTGATCTGATTCCAAAGGCAAAGGCAAGAAAAGCAAAAATAAACAAATAGGATTATATCAAACTACAAAATTCCGCATACTGAAGGAAACCATCAACAAAAAGAAAGAACCTAATGAATGGAAGGTATTTGCAAATCGTACATCTAATAATGGGTTAATATCCAAAAAATACAGAGCACTCAGATAACTTAATAACAAAAAGACAACCATCTGATCAAAAAATAGCATAGTAACTGAATAGATACCTTTCTAAAAAAGACATATAGATGGCGAATAGGTACATGAAAAGTTGTTCAACATTATTAATCAGAGAAATGCAAATCAAAACCACAATGATCTATCAAAAAGATAAGAAATGCCAAGTGTTGGTGAGGATGTGGAAAAAAGTGAACCATGTATTGTTGGTAGGAATATAAGAGCAACCACTGTGAAAACCAGTACAGAAGTTGCTCAAAAATTTGAAAATAGAAATACCATACAATCTAGCAATTCCATTTCTGCATACTTATCTGAAAAAAACAAAAACACTAATTTAAAAATATATATGCACCCTGCATGTTGTTCCAGAATGACAAAAATCCTTGGAATCCAGATTTGCTACCCTTCTGTTTAATTCACCTACTTAATGAGTGTATCTTCATAAAGTCATTAATGAAAATGCTGAATAAAAAGGGTCTAGATCATAAACCTTTCTTATTCCACTGAAGACATTTCTTTACGTAAAATCATTTGATACCACCCAGTTACAAATTCACCTTATTATAATAAAATCTGTCCCATTTAATCAATTTATACAGTAGTAAAAATTTACTCAAATTTTTTTTATAAATACCCAGTGTCTTAGTCTATTCAGGCTGCTCTCACAAAAATACCATGAACTCAGTAGCTTATAAAGAACAGAAATATACTGCCCACATTCTGGAGGCTGGGAAGTTGAAGATCAGGGCATCGACATATTGTGTGTCTGGTGAAAGCCCCCTTCCAGGTTGCAGACTGCCAACTTTTCTCGCTGTCCTCCCATGGTGAAAGAGGCAAGGGAGCTCATTCAGGACTTTTTTATAAAAAAGAGCATTAATCTCATTCACTGGAGATCTGTCCTCATAACTTTATCACCTCCCAAAGGCCCACACCCTATAATTATAATAATAGTACTTAATAACTGGGCATTAAGATAACAACATATGAATTTTGAGAACACACAAACATTCAGCCCATAGCACCCAGTATATTTTAATCTTCCTAAATTTTCGTAAAAAATAAGAGCAGCAATAAAAACAAAATAAGAAAAATAAGAGCTTACACATTTTAAGCTGTTTGCATGTATCATACAGTGTTCCAATGGCTTTAAAACTATTAATTCATATAGTAAGAGCTCAACAGATGAAAGTGAACATTATTGCTATTGTTGCTATTATCCTTACAGTCATTATTTCTATTTTTTTAAATTTTTTTTAAGATTTTATTTATTTATTTGACAGACAGAGATCACAAGTAGACAGAGAGGCAGGCAGAGAGAGAGGAGGAAGCAGGCTCCCCGTCGAGCAGAGAGCCCCATGTGGGGCTCGATCCCAGGACCCTAGGATCATGACCTGAGCTGAAAGCAGAGGCTTTAACCCACTGAGCCACCCAGGCGCCCCATTATTTCTATTTTTATTGTCCTTAGTATTTCCATAAACTACCAATCTCATAACCTTGTCAGAAAAAACTTGTAGTAGTTATTCTGACATAGCTTATTTTAATAAGACTATGCTGGCTTTAATGATCACTGCTTTTTCCCCCAATTGCCCACATATCAACCTTTCAATAATGTATTTTAAAATTTTAGCCTGCAAAAAAGGCCAAGATTACAAAATGTACATATTAGAACTAATTTTTCCTGTCTTTTTTGTTTCTGCACAGTACCTTACATTTACTTATAAATAAGGGAAGCATTATCAATAAGGGAAATTATCAATAAGGGAAATATATAATTTCTGGAATTCTGGGGTCAAATTATTAATCAAATTCTATTCATTTAAAAGGAGTGGGGACGCCTGGGTGGCTCAGTTGGTTAAGCAGCTGCCTTCGGCTCAGGTCATGATCCCAGCGTCCTGGGATTGAGTCCCACATCGGGCTCCTTGCTTGGCGGGGAGCCTGCTTCTCCCTCTGCCTCTGCCTGCCATTCTGTCTGCCTGTGCTCGCTCGCTCTCCCCTCTCTCTGACAAATAAATAAAATCTTAAAAAAAAAAAAAAGGTAGGAGTGATTAACACTTCAGTGTTATACAGGCCATCAAAGTGCTGATTTATCTGTCTATGTAATTCATTTTATATATGCTGAGGAGAATTATACCACCATCTGTATAGGTACATGTGCTCACCTGAGGGTTTTTAAACATTAAGCTACAATTATCAATTATAACACAATGCAGCTTTGAGACATACAGGCAGTCTACAAAGAGGTTATATATGATGACTAATGTATAATATTAAAGAGCAATCTTCATTCCCCTGGTTTCATCTTTTCATGCAGAATAATAATGACCCTGTAATACCCAGTCTTCTTTCCTCATCCCTTCTTTATTCCACTCCATATAAAAGGAGTGGAATATATGTCCTTTATTACCAAGGGTCTGACAGGTATTGATTGATCCATGGTTTTTAACTGGCAAAACTAATCTATTAAACATCTGTAAGCACTGGGGATTAATTTTCATCCATTTAAGGCAGTTATCCCAGGTGAGTATATCTGCTTAGCAGACCCAAAGTCTCCCTTGGGTGAGTCTTAGCAAGTCCTTTGGTCTGAAAACTAAAGCCATATTATATGATTAGCTTGCTCAGTATCAAAGCCAATCTATATCTCTACCAATCTCTTTTCCATGACTCTAGATTCAAGATGGAAAAAAGATGTCATTTATTGATGCCCCCACACCTCTGCATCTTCACTTCCTACTATCTCTCCTCTCATTCTCTTCAGATTTCCGGGCACCTGCCACCCTGTAGCTATGTACACAGAGGAATCCACTTCATTATATTACTCTAAGCAATTGGCACTAATGTTTCCAAATGGTTGTGTTGGGCTTTTTGTGAAGGATCTACACATACACTAAATATACAATTCTTTCAATGGCTATCCTTACCAATGAACATGTCAAGATAGGTTTACATAATTTATTATCTTCAAATCATAACAGAAGTCAATGAAGTGTAATGTACCAACAGTCTTCCTCTCACTCATATATGGCATTCTCTCTCACACACACAAAATGAACTACGTGGACACTGCATCCCCTAATAAAATGAAGAGTGGGGGAAGATGATTTTTCTGAGCTGAAAAAAAAAATTATGGACTCCTAACAGTTACCAATAGGGAGGAGATATGACGGGAACTTCTGGAAACCTGATAATTATCTATTTCCTGAGCTGGGTGGTAGTTACATTGGCAATGATCACTTAGTGAGGTTTCATCAAGCTGTACAATTTGTGATTTGTTTACTCTTTAGTATGTAAGTTATATAAGAAAGATACTTACTTTAAAGCCACATAAGAACCAAACAAATTAAACACTGTAAGCTCAAATAGTGAGACTTATATGTGAAATTTAATTGAATCCTAAAAATACATGTAAAAAGAATGAAGTTCCTATTTTTATTGGATATATTTATATTTTCCACTGAAATGTTGTAACACTGTGCTCTATCTATATTACTGAAGCATTTATACCAAAGACTAAAAATAATCACAAATGGTGGCAAATTATTTGATGTTTTCTAAAAGTATTTGTCTAAAATGGAAATGAAGGGATGTCTGGGAGGCTCAATGGGTTAAATCCTCTGCCTTCAGCTCAGGTCATGATCTCAGGGTCCTACGATTGGTCCTAGGATCGAGCCCCACATTGGGCTCTCTGTTCTGCAGGGAGCCTGCTTCCCCCTCTCTCTTTCTGCCTGCCTCTCTGCCTACTTGTGATCTCTGTCTGTCAAATAAATAAATTTTTTAAAAAAATAAATAAAATGGAAATGAAAAGACTATACCTGCAACAATACTTCTGTTAAAATATTTACATATTTCATTACCAAAAAAATCATAAATGATGGCATTTTTCATTTAGTAGTATTTGTTCTGAACATATCAGGGATTTATCAGCCACAAGAATGTAATTTGAATAAGACCAGATCGAACCACAGGTGGCTCAGTTGGTTCAGCATTCCCCTTCTGCTCAGGTCATGATCCCTTGGTCCTGGGATCCAGGCCCACGTTGGGCTCCCTGCTCAATGGTATGTCTGCTTTAACCTCTCCCTCGGCCCCTCTTCCCTGCTCAGGTTTATGTTCTCTCTTTCTCTCTCTCAAATGAATGAAGAAAAAAATCTTAAAAAAAATAAGACTAGAGGAAATGTAATGACAAAAAAGAAAGAATAAAGGCCATAAAAAATGCATTCTTCACAAGAACTGCATTGACTGATATTAGAGATGGGGCTGAGAAAGATTAAAACTGCAAACACATAGCAAGCATTATTATTTTGCTAATATCACTTTTCATTAACATATAAGCAATATAAATTATATATATATGTTACCCTTATTTTTTATTATTATTTTTTTTATTTCTTTTCGGCATAACAGTATTCATTGTTTTTGCACCACACCCAGTGCTCCATGCAATACGTGCCCTCCCCAATACCCACCACCTGGTTCCCCCAACCTCCCACCCCCCGCCCCTTCAAAACCCTCAGGTTGTTTTTCAGAGTCCATAGTCTCTCATGTTACCCTTATTTTTTAAAACAATTTTAAAAAAATAGTTTTCAAAAGGAGAATATTGTAGATCCACCAGGACATTATTAAAAGCCATTCGTGTATTCTCTAAAGAAATGTAATACTAAGCACGATGGTTAATTTTATGTGTCAACTTAGCTAGGCCACAGTATCCAGATAGTTGACAATACTGCAATCTACAGTAGCATGTGAGAGAGCAGAGCAGTGAATTAAGGGAGCTTCCCCAGTCTCAGATCCCTCGAACAGATTCTGAGGACTTGGTCATTGGACAGAAGGGAAACAGAAGACACCAAACCATTATCAAAACCCCTACTATTAGAATCTTATATATCTTACTTATTCCTGTATTTCTTACTTCTTAATTTATTAGTCTACCATATTTACCCAACATAGTTCAAATCTATAGCCACATTGACTGAAGAGACTAATGAAAATCTTATGCTGTTTACTCATGCAGACATTTCTCAAAGCAAAGCACCATTCCTTTCCCAGTCTATTCTTCCACTCCCACAAGATTAAAGTCAAGCTCCGTACTAGGGTAGTGACTCTTCTTAAAGAGAAGCTGGGGTTTATATAGTAATGGGCTAATTTTTTTTTTAATTTTTTTATTTTTTTCAGCATAACAGTATTCATTATTTTTGCACCACACCCAGTGCTCCATGCAATCCGTGCCCTCTACAATACCCACCACCTGGTGCCCCCAACCTCCCACCCCCCACCCCTTCAAAATTCTCAGATCGTTTTTCAGAGTCCATAGTCTCTCATGGTTCACCTCCCCTTCCAATTTCCCTCAACTCCCTTCTCCTCTCCATCTCCCCTTGTCCTCCATGCTATTTGTTATGCTCCACAAATAAGTGAAACCATATGATAATTGACTCTCTCTGCTTGACTTATTTCACTCAGCATAATCTCTTCCAGTCCCGTCCATGTTGCTACAAAACTTGGGGATTCATCCTTTCTTTCTTTCTTTTTTTTTTTTTTTACAGCTTTATAAACATATATTTTTATCCCCAGGGGTACAGGTCTGCGAATCGCCAGGTTTACACACTTCACAACACTCACCATAGCACATACCCTCCCAGTAATGGGCTAATTTTGATTACTAATGGACAACAGAACAGAAAATGTCCTAGTAAAAAAATAAAGATCTGTTCAGTTTTCAGTGATACAAATCCCATTTCAACTAGTTTAAGCAAAATAAAACAAAACAACAAAAAGGAACTCAATGGTTCTATTAAATGGGAAAGGAAGAAGGGACGCTATGCTACAAAGTGGCAGGAAACTACCATGTTCCACTACTTAGCTCCTTGCATGCACACACAAACTCCCACATACTTACTTCTTGCCAAATGTACAAACCATTTTTTAGTGTCTGTTTGCTATTATTTATACAATTACACAAGGAATGTAGAATGTGTTCCCAATGTTAAAAAAATGAAATATTATAGATTAAGGTAAAACCCACTTTGACTACCAAGATAATCCCTGTTACAGATTAATGAGTATATTTCCAGGCTTTTTTTTTAAGTTTTAAATACAAATACACACATTCACCCATGAATTTTAAGAAATATACAGTGGATGTCTTCATATGTGTTTGTATTTTTGGCAGAAACATCATACTACATGTATTATTATAAAAATTGCTTCCTTCCCTCTCCCCCCTTCCAACCACAGTAATTCCCTTAGAAAGTGTTCTGTATCGGCACATGGGTGGCTCAGTTGATTAAGCAACTGCCTTTGGCTCAGGTCATGATCCTAGAGTCCTGGGATTGAGTCTCACATCAGGCCAAGCAGGGAGACTGCTTCTCTCTCTGACTCTCCCTCTTCTCATGCTCTCTTTCTCTCTCTCAAATAAATAAATAATTTTTTTTTTAAAAAGTTCTATATCATTTTAAAATTGATCTATGGTATGACATAATGTGTATATACTGGGATTTATTTATAGTTTAAATGTTTTCCACAATGGAAATACAGGTTGTTTCTAATTTTTTACAAAAAGAAACAAGGATACAATGAAAACCTTTTTATACCTTATTCTTATGTGTGCTGTTAAAACTGGATATATAAGCAGAGGAGTCAAGATGGCAGAGAAATAGCAGGCTGAGACTACTTCATGTAGCAGGAGATCAGCTAGATAGCTTATCTAAAGATTGCAAACACCCACAAATCCAACGGGAGATCGAAGAGAAGAAGAACAGCAATTCTAGAAATAGAAAATCAACCACTTTCTGCAAGGTAGGACTGGCGGAGAAGTGAATCCAAAACGATGGGAAAATAGACCACAGGGGGAGAGGCCGGCTCCCGGCAAGTGGCAGAGCAACGGAGCACAAAATCAGGACTTTTAAAAGTCTGTTCCACTGAGGGGCATCACTCCAGAGGCTTAACCCGGGTGAAGCACATACGGGGTCAGCGTGGCCTCAGGCCCCGCAGGGTCACAGAAGGACCAGGAGTGTCTGAGTATCGCAGAGCTTGCAGGTATTAGAACGGGGAAGCCGGCTACAGAGACAGAGCTGAGGAGTGAGCTCTAAGCTCGGGGTTACCTTGAACCAGTCGCAGGCTCGGTGAGCTCGGAGCGCAGCCAGAGGCCAGGGAGATGGGAGTAAATGGGCGCTATTCTCTAAGGGTGCACTGAGGAGTGGGGCCTCAGGCTCTCGGCTCCTCTGGGCCGGAGACTGGGAGGCCGCCATCTTCATTCCCGTCCTCTGGAACTCTACGGAAAGCACTCAGGGAACAAAAGCTCCCAAAAGCAAACCCAAGCGGATTACTCAGCCCGGCCCCTGGTAAGGGCAGGCAATTCTGCCTGGGGAAAAGACACTTGAGAATCACTACAAAAGGCCCCTCCCCCAGAAGATCAACAAGAAACCCAACCAGGACCAAGTTCACCTACCAAGGAGTGCAGGTTCAATACCGAGGAGAGCAGCGGAATTCCAGAGGAGGAGAAAGCAAGGCACGGAACTCATGGCTTTCTCCCCATGAATCTTTAGTCTTGCAGTTAATTTAATTTTTTTTCTTCTTTTTCAATTTTTTTTCCTTCTTCTGCTAAATTTTTTTTAACATTTACCCTTTTTTTAACGTTTTTTAACTAGTTTATCTAATATATATATATTTTTCTTTTTTATATTTTTTCTTCATTCGTTTTCTTTTTTAATTGTTTCTTTTTTTTCTTTTTTTCTTTTTCTTTTCTTTTTTTTTTTTTCCTGAACCTCTTTTTATCCCCGTTCTCCTCCCCCACGATTTAGGATCTCTTCTGACTTATTTAAAGCGTATTTTCCTGGGGTTTTCGCCACCCTTTTAGTATTTTACTTGCTCCTTCGTATACTCTTATCTGGACAAAATGACAAGGCGGAAAAATTCACCACAAAAAAAGGAACAAAAGTCAGTACTGAAGGCTAGGGACCTAATCAATACAGACATTGGTAATATGTCAGATCTGGAGTTCAGAATGATGATTCTCAAGGTTCTAGTCGGGCTCGAAAAAGGCAAGGAAGATATTAGAGAAACCCTCTCAGGAGATATAAAAGCCCTTTCTGGAGAAATAAAAGAACTAAAATCTAACCAAACTGAAATCAAAAAAGCTATTAATGAGGTGCAATAAAAAATGGAGGCTCTCACTGCTAGGATAAATGAGGCAGAAGAAAGAATTAGCGATATAGAAGACCAAATGACAGAGAATAAAGAAGCTGAGCAAAAGAGGGACAAACAGCTACTGGACCACGAGGGGAGAATTCGAGAGATAAGTGACACTATAAGACGAAACAATATTAGAATAATCGGGATTCCAGAAGAAGAAGAAAGAGAGAAGGGAGCAGAAGGTATACTGGAGAGAATTAATGGAGAGAATTTCCCCAATATGGCAAAGGGAACAAGCATCAAAATCCAGGAGGTGTAGAGAACCTCCCTCAAAATCAACAAGAACAGGTCCACACCCCGTCAACTAATAGTAAAATTGACAAGTCTTAGTGACAAAGAGAATATCCTGAAAGCAGCCCAGGAAATGAAGTCTGTAACATACAATGGTAAAAATATTAGATTGGCAGCAGACTTATCCACAGAGACCTGGCAGGCCAGAAAGAGCTGGCATGATATATTCAGAGCACTAAACGAGAAAAACATGCAGCCAAGAATACTATATCCAGCTAGGCTATCATTGAAAATAGAAGAAGAGATTAAAAGCTTCCAGGACAAACAAAAACTGAAAGAATTTGCAAATACCAAACCAGCTTTACAGGAAATATTGAAAGGGGTCCTCTAAGCAAAGAGAGACCCTAAAAGAAGTAGATCAGAAAGAAACAGAGACAATATACAATAACAGTCACCTTACAGGCAATACAATGGCACTAAATTCATATCTCTCAATACTTACCCTGAATGTTAATGGGCTAAATGCCCCAATCAAAAGACACAGGGTATCAGAATGGATAAAAAAACAAAACCCATCTATATGTTGCCTACAAGAAACTCATCTTAAACCCAAAGACACCACCAGGTTTAAAGTGAGGGGGTGGAAAAGAATTTACCATGCTAATGGACATCAGAAGAAAGCAGGAGTGGCAATCCTTATATCAGATCAATTAGATTTTAAGCCAAAGACTATAATAAGAGATGAGGAAGGATACTGTATCATCCTCAAAGGATCTGTCCAACAAGAAGATCTAACAATTTTAAATATCTATGCCCCTAACGTGGGAGCAACCAATTATATAAACCAATTAATAACAAAATCAAAGAAACACATCGACAAGAATAAAATAATAGTAGGGGACTTTAACACTCCCCTCACTGAAATGGACAGATCATCCAAGCAAAAGATCAACAAGGAAATAAAGGCCTTAAATGACACACTGGACCAGATGGACATCACAGATATATTCAGAACTTTTCAACCCAAAGCAACAGAATACACATTCTTCTCTAGTGCACATGGAACATTCTCCAGAATAGATTACATTCTTGGTCCTAAATCAGGTCTCAACCGTTATCAAAAGATTGGGATCATTCCCTGCATATTTTCAGACCACAATGCTCTGAAGCTAGAACTCAATCACAAGAGGAAATTTGGAAAGAACCCAAATACATGGAGACGAAACAGCATCCTTCTAAAGAATGAATGGGTCAACCAGGAAATCAAAGAAGAATTGAAAAAATTCATGGAAACAAATGATAATGAAAACACAACGGTTCAGAATCTGTGGGACACAACAAAGGCAGGCAGTCCTGAGAGGAAAATATATAGCGGTACAAGCCTTTCTCAAGAAACAAGAAAGGTCTCAGGTACACAACCTAACCCTACACCTAAAGGAGCTGGAGAAAGAACAAGAAAGAAAGCCTAAACCCAGCAGGAGAAGAGAAATCATAAAGATCAGAGCAGAAATCAATGAAATAGAAACCAAAAAAACAATAGAACAAATCAACGAAACGAGGAGCTGGTTCTTTGAAAGAATTAATAAGATCGACAAACCCCTGGCCAGACTTATCAAAAAGAAAAGAGAAAGGACCCAAATAAATAAAATCATGAATGAAAGAGGAGAGATCACAACTAACACCAAAGAAATACAGACAATTATAAGAACATACTATAAGCAACTCTACACCAACAAATTTGACAATCTGGAGGAAATGGATGCATTCCTAGAGACATATAAACTACCACAACTGAACCAGGTAGAAATAGAAAGCCTCAACAGACCCATAAGCAGTAAGGAGACTGAAACAGTCATCAAAAATCTCCAAACAAACAAAAGCCCAGGGCCAGATGGCTTCCCAGGGGAATTCTACCAAACATTTAAAGAAGAACTAATTCCTATTCTCCTGAAACTGTTCCAAAAATAGAAATGGAAGGAAAACTTCCAAACTCATTTTATGAGGCCAGCATCACCTTGATCCCAAAACCAGACAAGGATCCCATCAAAAAGGGAACTACAGACCAATATCCTTGATGAACACAGATGCAAAAATGCTCGCCAAAATACTAGCCAATAGGATTCAACAGTACATTAAAAGGATTATTCACCACGACCAAGTGGGATTTATTCCAGGGCTGCAAGGTTGGTTCAACATCCGCAAATCAATCAATGTGATACAACACATTAATAAAAGAAAGAACAAGAACCATATGATACTCTCCATAGATGCTGAAAAAGCATTTGACAAAGTACAGCATCCCTTCCTGATCAAAACTCTTCAAAGTGTAGGGATAGACGGCACATACCTCAATATTATCAAAGCCATCTATGAAAAACCCACCGCAAATATCATTCTCAATGGAGAAAAACGGAAAGCTTCTCCGCTAAGGTCAGGAACACGGCAGGGATGTCCGTTATCACCACTGCTATTCAACATAGTACTAGAAGTCCTAGCCTCAGCAATCAGACAACAAAAGGAAATTAAAGGCATCCAAATCGGCAAAGAAGAAGTCAAACTATCACTCTTTGCAGATGATATGATACTATATGTGGAAAACCCAAAAGACTCCACTCCAAAACTGCTAGAACTTGTACAGGAATTCAGTAAAGTGTCAGGATATAAAATCAATGGACAGAAATCAGTTGCATTTCTCTACACCAACAACAAGACAGAAGAAAGAGAAATTAAGGAGTCCATCCCATTTACAATTGCACCCAAAACTATAAGATACCTAGGAATAAACCTAACCAAAGAGACTAAGAATCTATACACAGAAAACTATAAAGTACTCATGAAAGAAGTTGAGGAAGACACAAAGAAATGGAAAAATGTTCCATGCTCCTGGATTGGAAGAATAAATATTGTGAAAATGTCTATGCTACCTAAAGCAATCTACACTTTTAATGCAATTCCTATCAAAGTACCATCCATTTTTTTCAAAGAAATGGAACAAATAATCCTAAAATTTATATGGAACCAGAAAAGACCTCGAATAGCCAAAGGAATATTGAAAAAGAAGGCCAAAGTTGGTGGCATCACAATTCCGGACTTCAAGCTCTATTACAAAGCTGTCATCATCAAGACAGCACGGTACTGGCACAAAAACAGACACATAGATCAATGGAACAGAATAGAGAGCCCAGAAATAGACCCTCAACTCTATGGTCAACTCATCTTCGACAAAGCAGGAAAGAATGTCCAATGGAAAAAAGACAGCCTCTTCAATAAATGGTGCTGGGAAAATTGGACAGCACATGCAGAAAAATGAAATTGGACCCTTTCCTTACACCACACACGAAAATAGACTCAAAATGGATGAAGGATCTCAATGTGAGAAAGGAATCCATCAAAATCCTTGAGGAGAACGCAGGCAACAACCTTTCGACCTCACCCGCAGCAACATCTTCCTAGGAACATCGCCAAAAGAAAGGGAAGCAAGGGCAAAAATGAACTATTGGGATTTTATCAAGATCAAAAACTTTTGCACAGCAAAGGAAACAGTTAAAAAAACCAAAAGACAACTGACAGAATGGGAGAAGATATTTGCAAATGACATATCAGATAAAGGGCTAGTGTCCAAAATCTATAAAGAACTTAGCAAACTCAACACCCAAAGAACAAATAATCCAATCAAGAAATGGGCAGAGGACATGAACAGACATTTCTGCAAAGAAGACATCCAGATGGCCAACAGACACATGAAAAAGTGCTCCACATCACTCGGCATCAGGGACATACAAATCAAAACCACAATGAGATATCACCTCACACCAGTCAGAATGGCTAAAATTAACAAGTCAAGAAATGACAGATGCTGGCGAGAATGCGGAGAAAGGGGAAGCCTCCTACACTGTTGGTGGGAATGCAAGCTGGTGCAACCACCCTGGAAAACAGCATGGAGGTTCCTCAAAATGTTGAAAATAGAACTACCCTATGACCCAGCAATTGCACTGCTGGGTATTAACCCTAAAGATACAAACGTGGTGATCCGAAGGGGCACGTGCACCCGAATATTTATAGCAGCAATGTCTACAATAGCCAAACTATGGAAAGAACCTAGATGTCCATCAACAGATGAATGCATAAAGAAGAGGTGGTATATATACACAATGGAATACTATGCAGCCATCAAAATAAATGAAATCTTGCCATTTGCGACGACGTGGATGGAACTAGAGGGTATCATGCTTAGCGAAATAAGTCAATCGGAGAAAGACAACTATCATATGATCTCCCTGATATGAGGGATAGGAGATGCAACATGGGGGGTTAAGGGGGTAGGAGAAGAGTAAATGAAACAAGATGGAATTGGGAAGGAGACAAACCATAAGTGACTCTTAATCTCACAAAACAAACTGAGGGTTGATGGGGGGAGGGGGTTTGGGAGGGCGGTGGGATTATGGACACTTGGGAGGGTATGTGCTATGGAGAGTGCTGTGAAGTGTGTAAACCTGGTGATTCACAGACCTGTACCCCTGGGGATAAAAATATATGTTTATAAAAAATAAAATTAATAAAAAAAAAAAAAAAACATCTATATGTTGCCTACAAGAAACTCATTTTAGACCCGAAGACATCTCCAGATTTAAGTGAGGGGGTGGAAAACTATTTACCATGCTAATGAACATCATAAGAAACCAGGGGTGGCAATCCTTATATCAGATCAAATAGATTTTAAGCCAAAGACTATAATAAGAGATGAGGAAGGATTCTGTATCATCCTCAAAGGATCTGTCCAACAAGAAGATCTAACAATTTTAAATATCTATGCCCCTAATGTGGGAGCAGCCAACTATATAAACCAATTAATAACAAAATCGAAGAAACACATCGACAATAATACAATAATAGTAGGGGACTTTAACACTCCCCTCACTGAAATGGACAGATCATCCAAGCAAAAGACCAATAAGGAAATAAAGGCCTTAAATGACACACTGGACCAGATGGACATCACAGATATATTCAGAACATTTCATCCCAAAGTAACAGAATACACATTCTTCTCTAGTGCACATGGAACATTCTCCAGAATAGATCACATTCTTGGTCCTAAATCAGGTCTCAACCGTTATCAAAAGATTGGAATCATTCCCTGCATATTTTCAGACCACTATGCTCTGAAGCTAGAACTCAATCACAAGAGGAAATTTGGAAAGAACCCAAATACATGGAGACGAAACAGCATCCTTCTAAAGACTGAATGGGTCAACCAGGAAATTAAAGAAGAATTGAAAAAATTCATGGAAACAAATGATAATGAAAACACAACGGTTCAAAATCTGTGGGCACACAACAAAGGCAGTCCTGAGCGGAAAATATATAGCAGTACAAGCCTTTCTCAAGAAACAAGAAAGGTCTCAGGTACACAACCTAACCCTACACCTAAAAGAGCTGGAGAAAGAACAACAACAACAAAAAAAACCCTAAACCCAGCAGAAGAGAAATCATAAAGATCAGAGCTGAAATCAATGAAATAGAAACCAAAAAAACAATAGAACACCAACAAAACTAGGAGCTGATTCTTTGAAAGAATTAATAAGATTGATAAACCCCCGGCCAGACTTATCAAAAAGAAAAGAGAAAGGACCCAAATAAATAAAATCATGAATGAAAGAGGAGAGATCACAACTAACACCAAAGAAATACAGACAATTATAAGAACATACTATGAGCAACTCTATGCCAACAAATTTGACAATCTGGAGGAAATGGATGCATTCCTAGGGACATATAAACTACCACAACTGAACCAGGTAGAAATAGAAAGCCTCAACAGACCCATAAGCAGTAAGGAGATTGAAACAGTCATCAAAAATCTCCAAACAAACAAAAGCCCAGGGCCAGATGGCTTCCCAGGGGAATTCTACCAAACATTTAAAGAAGAACTAATTCCTATTCTCCTGAAACTGTTCCAAAAATAGAAATGGAAGGAAAACTTCCAAACTCATTTTATGAGGCCAACATCACCTTGATCCCAAAACCAGACAAGGATCCCATCAAAAAAGAGAACTACAGACCAATATCCTTGATGAACACAGATGCAAAAATTCTTGCCATAATACTAGCCAATAGGATCCAACAGTACATTAAAAGGATTATTCACCACGACCAAGTGGGAATTATTCCATGGCTGCAAGGTTGGTTCAACATCTGCAAATCAATCAATGTGATACAACACATTTAAAAAAGAAAGAACAAGAACCATATGATACTCTCAATAGATGCTGAAAAAGCATTTGACAAAGTACAGCATCCCTTCCTGATCAAAACTCTTCAAAGTGTAGTGTTAGAGGGCACATAACCTCAATATTATCAAAGCCATCTATGAGAAACCCACTACAAATATCATTCTCAATGGAGAAAAGCTTAAAGATTTTTCGCTAAGGTCAGGAACACGGCAGGGATGTCCGTTATCACCACTGCTATTCAACATAGTACTAGAAGTCCTAGCCTCAGCAATCAGAAGAACAAAAAGAAATTAAAGGCATCCGAATCGGCAAAGAAGAAGTCAAACTATCACTCTTCGCAGATGATATGATACTATATGTGGAAAACCCAAAAGACTCCACTCCAAAACTGCTAGAACTTGTACAGGAATTCAGTAAAGTGTCAGGATATAAAATCAATGGACAGAAATCAGTTGCATTTCTCTACACCAACAACAAGACAGAAGAAAGAGAAATTAAGGAGTCAATCCCATTTACATTTGCACCCAAAACTATAAGATACCTAGGAATAAACCTAATCAAAGAGGCTAAGAATCTATACTCAGAAAACTATAAAGTACTCATGAAAGAATTTGAGGAAGACACAAAGAAATGGAAAAATGTTCCATGCTCCTGGATTGGAAGAATAAGTATTGTGAAAATGTCTATGCTACCTAAAGCAATCTACACATTTAATGCAATTCCTATCAAAGTACCATCCATTTTTTTCAAAGAAATGGAACAAATAATCCTAAAATTTATATGGAACCAGAAAAGACCTCGAATAGCCAAAGCAACATTGAAAAAGAAAGCCAAGGTTGGTGGCATCACAATTCCAGACTTGAAGCTGTATTACAAAGCTGTCATCATCAAGACAGAATGGTCCTGGCACAAAAACAGACACACAGATCAATGGAACAGAATAGAGAGCCCAGAAGTAGACCCTCAACTCTATGGTCAACTAATCGTCGACAAAGCAGGAAAGAAAGTCCAATGGAAAAAAGACAGCCTCTTCAATAAATGGTGTTGAGAAAATTGGACAGCCACAGCAGAAAAATGAAATTGGATCATTTCCTTACACCACACACGAAAATAGACTCAAAATGGATGAAGGACCTCAATGTGAGAAAGGAATCCATCAAAATCCTTGAGGAGAACACAAGCAGCAACGTCTTTGACCTCAGCTGCAGCAACATCTTCCTAGGAACATCGCCAAAAGCAACAGAAGCAAGGGCAAAAATGAACTATTGGGATTTCATCAAGATCAAAAGCTTTTGCACAGCAAAGGAAACAGTTAACAAAACCAAAAGACAACTGACAGAATGGGAGAAGATATTTGCAAATGACATATCAGATAAAGGGCTAGTGTCCAAAATCTATAAAGAACTTAGCAAACTCAACACCCAAAGAACAAATAATCCAGTCAAGAAATGGGTAGAGGACATGAACAGACATTTCTGCAAAGAAGACACCCAGATGGCCAACAGACACATGAAAAAGTGCTCCATATCACTCAGCATCAGGGAAATGCAAATCGAGACCACAATGAGATACCACCTCACACCAGTCAGAATGGCTAAAATTAACAAGTCAGGAACGGACAGATGCTGGCGAGGTTGTGGAGAAAGGGGAACCCTCCTACACTGTGGGTGGGAATGCAAGCTGGTGCAACCACTCTGGAAAACAGCATGGAGGTTCCTCAAAATGTTGAAAATAGAACTACCCTATGACCCAGCAATTGCACTACTGCGTATTAACCCTAAAGATACAAACGTAGTGATCCAAAGGGGCAGGTGTACCCGAATGTTTATAGCAGCAATGTCTACAATAGCCAAACTATGGAAAGAACCTAGATGTCCATCAACAGATGAATGCATAAAGAAGAGGTGGTATATATACACAATGAAATACTATGCAGCCATCAAAGGAAATGAAATCTTGCCATTTGCAACGACATGAATGGAACTAGAGGGTATCATGCTTATCGAAGTAAGTCAATCGGAGAAAGACAACTATCATATGATCTCCCTGATATGAGGAAGTGGAGATGCAACATGGGGGGTAAGGGGGTAGGAGAAGAATAAATGAAACAAGATGGGATTGGGGGGGAGACAAACCATAAGTGACTCGTAGTCTCACATAACAAACTGAGGGTTGCTGGGGGGAGGGGGCTTGGGAAAGGGGGGTGGTGTTATGGACACTGGGGAGGGTATGTGCTGGGGTGAGTGCTGTGAAGCGTATAAACCTGGCGATTCACAGATCTGTACCCCTGGGGATACAAATATATGTTTATAAAAAATAAAAATAAAAAATAAATTAAAAAAAACTGGATATATAACAAGAAAAAAACCTGTTGGTCAAAGACAAATTCTCAAGTTTTAAGATTACCTATTTCCTCTAACTCCACAATATTTGATATTAAACTCTTGCTAATCAAAAAAAAATGCTTGATCATGTTTCATGTTTCTTGACTACATGCATTTTCTGTTGTGTAAACAGTGTTAATTTACTGTTTTCCATTACCCTGTTATTTTCATTACTTGGTAAACCATTTATGTATTTTAATATGAATCCAATGTCTGTTTTGTGTGTACTTTTTCTCATCTGTCACTTTTCTTATAATACTGTTTATGGTGGAATTTTTTGGTGACAGAGACTTAATTTTTATATAATCAAATTTATCAGTCTAGCTTTATGACTTACAATCTTGGTTTCTAGAGAATTTCCATAAGCCACAGTCACAAAATTATTCTCATTTATATTATTTTAAAACTTTAAAAATGTGTACTGTGTTTTGGAACCTTAATCCAACTAGAAGGGTTTTTTTGAGATATAAATGATGAAGGCGTACAACTCTTGGTTTTACCAAATACTTGTTAATTTTTCCAATTTTTAAGAAGTCCATAAGTTATCTACTAATTCAAAAAAGTTATAATTATTAGGTACTCGTTTCCTCATACGTGCAGGTATTTCTAATGGATCCATTTTTAAAATTCTATATCAAATAAGTAGTGATTTCATTATTTCCTACTAGAGCAAATTCTCTCCTATTTTAGTTCTAAATTGCCCTGGTTGATTTGTTCTTTTGAGAGGGAATGGGAGGGACCATATTTACCCTCCTAGCAGAAACAACTAAAAGACTAGATGAAATACAAAAAAACAACAGTTCTCAGGACATTTAATGTGAAGCAGAAAAGGACAGTGATGACTCACAGCCAATACACAAACAAAGTTATCCCTAAAACTGCCACTTTTTACTCTTGAGTGTTCCAGAAAATGGAGCAGACAGGGAAAGCCCAGGGACAGCATAGGAGACTTCCTCACGAAATCAGAGCTGAGAATCCAAGGAAACCCAACCAGCTATAAATAACCCTGAGCTAAATGCTGCTGTTACTTACCTACGAAATCTCAAAAGTATGAACTGTTGCCAACTAACTTCACTGCCTCCCAGAACAAAGTTCAATCATACTTATATCGAAACAAAAATGTCCACCATCTAAGAAGGTAAAATTTACAACATCTAGCATTCTGTTTTAAAAAAGCATGGAAAAAAGAATACAGCCCCAAATTAGGAGAATACCCAATCAAAGGCAAACCAGAACAAAGGTATTAATATGAAGAGACAATGATATTAAGTTGGTTATTACAACTGTATTTTACATAGTTGATAGTTAAAGGAATTATATAGTATGTTGAGTAGAGGCATGCAAAATACGAAAAAGATTTTTTTAAAAAAGAGTCAAATCAAAATTCGAGAGCTTAAATTACTACGTTAAAAATGAAAAATCCACTGCATGGGATTGACAGCTGATTATAGATATTGCAGCAGAAATAACCGATCAACTTGAAGACATAGCAGTAGAGATTATAGAACATGAAACAAAGAGCAAAGGGCTAAAAATATGATGAAGAGAGAATTACTGAGTGATATGATAACTCCAAACAGTCTAATATTTATGTGTAATTAAAGTTCCAGGAGGAAAGGAGGAACAGGTTGTACAGAAAAAAATATATATCAAGAATAATGGCTAAAATTTTACAAGTCTCTGTAGGAGACTACAGACAGTGTGACATATTCCACAAATGCAAAAGACACATATTTTAAAAACTGCACTGAAACTGCTCAATGCCAGTAATAAAGGAAAAGTCTTAAAAGTGACCACAGAAAAAAGGAATAAAGGAATAATAATGATGACAAAAGATTTCTTACTAGAAAAATGTGAACCTGCTCATGGTAGAGTAACATCTTTAAAGTGCTGAAAAAAAAAAAATACCAACTAGAAACCTATACCTAGCAAAGGACAAGAAGGTAAGGAAGGAGGGATTATAAAGGACACAAAGAAACTTGTGGGGATGATTAATACATTCACTGTCTTAATTATAGTGATTTCACAGGTAGATATGCAGGTCAAAATGTATCAAAATGAGCACTGAAAAATGTTTATTGTAGGTCAATTATATTTCAATAAAACTATTATATTTTAGTGGAGAAAATGTGTTTTGGTAATTCTTGCACATTTACTCTTTTAAGTTTTAGAATCAACTGGTTAAGTTCCACTGTAATCTCTACCAGAATTTAAATTTAAATTTTACCGATTTATGATACAAGGAAAAAATATATATACTTTTGACTTTCTGTTCTCTGTGTATGTGCATGTGTGTCCTGTCTCTGAAAATGCTGAATTATCTAAGATTGTGGTTTTTCACTTTTCTCTTTATAGTTCATCTTCGAATCTTGTAGGCATACTTATTTCAAAAATGCCCCAACTAACTCTTCAATGTATAAATGAAAGTGGAATTATTCCTTCACCAAAGGGTAACATCTAGATTCTCCATCCAGTAACACCTAGCTATTGTCCAGTAATATATAGTTTCTCTATCCAATTTCACATTTAGCACTGCTGACTGATAAGATTCAGAAATGGGTTTACCAGGATCCTATAAAGTGTGGTAACTTTATCTAAAACACAATGGGAGGAAAAATAGAATTTTTCCTGTATAGAAATAGTGGTGGTAGTGTTTATTGATCCAGAACTTAGGTCTTATACAGATGGGCAGGAGAAGCAGAGTTTTCCTACTCTGCACTTAGTGCAAGTTTCTTGTTGTACCTATCTAGCTATCCCAGGGTCTGCTCACTGCAACATCTCTCTTCCCCCACTTGAAAGGTACACTGGGAAAACCTCCAATTCTGGTGACTATGCCAGGTCAGCAGTCCAGTTGCTTTTTGGTGCCAGTTTTATGGCCTAAAAATCAACAGAGGTATTAGGAAATCAGGTGCCCCCGGATGCCAAGCTCAGATTTCTGACAATTCAACTCTCATAAAACTCCCAATTGGCTGGCTATTAATTTTGCCCTTGTGGATTCCATTACCTAAAAATCAAGACCAAAATATTTATTAGTCAGAGCTTTGAACTGAGGGAGCATCTGAGTATTTTCTATTTCCTAGTAATTGGCATGCGGGTTTTATTCTTTTTCCTAATTACCAACTTAAAAGGTAGTGTTGTATGCTGCCTAACAGTAATATAAAATTATACCCTGGGATGATGAAGGAAAGCTAATCTTTTTCTTCCAGGTTTCATCTTAGGAAATGCACATTTTAATGCTGGAAATTATTGTGTTGCACAGCAGAGAGGATTGCACAGCATCAGGTAGTTGTGAATAATGCTCCAATAAACATGGAATGCAGATATATTTTTCACTTCCTTTCGATACATACCCATAAATGGAACTGCTATACCATAAAGTAGTTCTATTTTAAATTTTTTTTCTATTTTAAATTTTTTGAGGAATCTCCATATTCTTTTCCACAGTGGCTACAGCAATTTACATTTCCACCAGTAGAGCACAAGAATTCCTTTTTCTCCACATCCTTGCCAACAGTTGTTGTCTTTTTGACGATGGCCATATTGACAGGTATAAGGTGACACCCCCCTGAGTTTTGATTTCCATTTCCTTGATGACAAATGATGCTGAGCACCTATTCATGTGCCTATTAGCCACTTGTACCTCTTCTCTGGAAAAATTTGGTTACTGTGCCCATTTTTTAAAACAGATGTTTTGGGGGTTTTTTTGCTACTAATACGTGAGTTCTTTATATATTTTGGATATTGACCCATGACTAAATAATTAGCAAATGTTTTTCTATCATTCCATAAATTGCCTTTTCATTGTTTCTTTTGCTGTGCAAAAGCTTTTTAGTTTGATAACAGTCCCAACTGCTTCTTTTTGCTATTGTTGCCTTTGATTTTGGTGTCAAATTAAAAAACTCATCTCTAAAACTGAAGTCAAACACCTTACTTCCTATGATTTCTTTCAGTTTTACGGTTTCAGGTCTAACATTTAAAACTAATCCATTTGAGTTGATTTCATGTACGGTGTAAGACGGGGGTCCAGTTTCCCCGACATCATATACTGAAGAGACTACCCCTTCCCAATTGTACATTCTTGGCTCCTTTGTTGTAAACTAATTGACTATATATGTGGGGATTTATTTCTGGGCTCTCTATTCTATTCCATTGATCTATGTACCTGTTTATATGCCAAATACCATGCTGTTTCATTATAGCTTTGTAGTATATTTTGAAATCTGGAAGTGTGATGCTTCCAGTTTTGTTCTTTCTCAAGGATGCTTTAGCTATTTGAGGCCTTTTGAGGCTCCATACAAATTTTAGAATTGTTTATCCTATTTTTGTGAAAAATGCCATTGGCATTTTGATAGGGATAGCACGGACTACAGTTAGTTCACTTCGGTAGTATGGAACTTTTAAATAATATTAATTCTTCCTTTTATGAGCATGGGATATGTTTTCATTTATTTGTTTCTTCTTCAATTTCTTTCATCAGTGTCTTATATTTTTCAGTGTGCAAGCCTTTTATCACTTTGGTTAAATTTATTCCCAGGTTTTTCATTCTTTTAGATGCAATTGTAAATGAGACTGTTTTCTTAATTTCTCTTTCTGATAGTTTGTCATTTATTCAGTCTTGGTAGGTTTTATGTTTCTAGGAGTTTATCTCTGCTGTCCCAATTTGTTGATGTGTAATTACTCATAGTAGTCTCTGCATTTTTCCACCTCATTCCCAAGGTGAATCCCTCTGTTTCCTTCTATGTGCTGGCCTTGTTCCCTCCACTGCAGGTCAGCTTCCCCCATGCTGAAGACAAAAGATGAGGGGGTGACCTATTTGCAGACATTATGAGGCTTACATGATCCCAGCTTACTGATCCCAAAGTATGCCTCTGTATTTTTATATTAACCTCTACATGAAGATAAACTAGCTCTTCTTTTGTTAATACTCAGACCACACACTGTGTTGTCTAGCCAAGCCCTGATTCCATTAGCCTTGTTAGGTCTGACAGAATATGACTGACATCCCTGGCAGGGAGGGGCAATTTTCAAGGAAATTGTGTGTACTTACAAGAAAGTGGAAATGATCTTTGACAGATAAGAGAGTAAATGTTCTTAATGGGAAGAAAAAGAAAAGGTCTGAAAATGAATGAATCAAGGACAGATAAGACCTCATGCTAACTGGTTATTTCCTTCAAGCCTAAACTCTATCAGGTAAACCTTTCACATGTGATAGAAATTCCAGTGGCTAAACTCAAATATGTACCTGCTTAGCACATCAAGGATTCTTTCTTTTGCTCTTACATTCTTCAAATACAGAAAATTCATACTTATAAAGTAAGAATAAAATATTAGTGATACTCAATATTTATATAGTGTTCATTACTTGGTAGATTCTGTTCTCAGTGCTTTACATATATTAACTTATTTAATCTCACAACAACCCTATGGTGCAACTATTATTAGTATTCCCATTTAAGAGGTCAGTAAATGGTAAAGCTAGAACTTAGCCTCACTCATTATCTGCTACTGAATATGATCCTCTCCCTATGCTGCCTTTTTTTCAGTACATAGTTGACTCTCAGTATGACCTTTCAGAATTGTGAGTACACCATGGAATATAAAAGGAAGAGTCTTATACATTTTCTAATCAAGAAACACTACCCTCTTCTGGGTAAATTTTTTTTTCTTAGATTTCATTTATTTATTTGACAGAGAGAGATCACAAGTAGACAGAGAGTCAGGCAGAGAGAGAGAGTGAGAGAGGGAAGCAGGCTCCCTGCCGAGCAGAGAGCCCGATGCGGGACTCGATCCCAGGACCCTGAGATCACGACCCGAGCCGAAGGCAGCGGCTTAACCCACTGAGCCACCCAGGCGCCCCTCTTCTGGGTAAATTTTAAGGAAAGATTTTAACTCTCTTTAAAAATTTCTCCACTAGCACATGTGGTTTCCTAAGAGCTGTGTTCCTTATCCTTTGGGTTTTCTTAAGATATTATTCCCTTCCCTTTTTTAATTTCATGTGTCACAGGCACTCTGATGCAATCAATCTTCTCAAAGGACAGAAAGTACTACCTTAGGAGTTGCTTAACCACAGGAAGAATCTTAGTTCTATACCTCTTCACTAGAGATGACAGGTTTTTTTTTTTTTTTAAAGATTTTTATTTATTTATTTGACAGAGAGAGATCACAAGTAGGCAGAGAGGCAGGCAGAGAGAGAGGAAGGGAAGCAGGCTCCGGAGATGACAGGTTTTGAGGAGGTAACCATTTCTTTGCTGTTTCACAGGAACAATAATTTGGGTGCCTAACTTGTGCCAGGCACCATGTGTGGTAGGTACTTTTTCACCTCTGTCATCTTTAGTCAGGGGTTTGGAGCTCAGTTCTCCGTAAGTGAAGGCTGTTCTATGTGTAGTCACTTATGTATGACCAGCCATCAAAGCCTTCATCATCATCACAGGCAGAATTCTTTTAATTGGGCTCAAGTCCTCTAAGTTGGTCTCTCAAATAGGCGGAAGGCAATTTTCTGCTGAATTAAGCAAGGTTGTAAACTCAAAGAGGATAGCTCACTATAAAGGCTTATGGGATTACAAATCAATGTAAACAATTTACTTCAAAGGCCTCTGCCTGAATCGGCATTTAATGATGAAATGTGCTTCAATAGTGCTTGTAAAGCTTGAATAAAATTGTCACGCAGATACTCTACATTTTTAGACATTTCTAATTATCATAATAATTTGAAAGATTTTAAGAATCATGAAGACATTTAGTTTATTTTAATGTGTAAGGACAAAACCAAACTAATAGGAATTCTTGTTATTCAAAGGGACTAATACAATTTTTGACAAAGACATTTATATTATAAAAAAATAGAAGTAGTTGAGACACAAATTCTACAGAAGCTATGTATGATTTCCATTTTTAAATAATGAAGGAAAATTCTGTTTTTACCATAATGTCCATGTTTTTACTGTGAAATACTTTTAAAGGAGAACATCTCTGAGTTTTTATCATCCCTTTATTTGTGACTTGGTGGGAATGTAATATATCAAGTGAATATCTAAATCAGAAATCCAAATCAGAATAGAGTAGTTCAGAGAGTGTTAGGCAGTAAGATTATAACAAAGTCACTCCCTTTTGCCCTTCTAACCTGAAAAACCACATTTCATACAGCAAAGAGTTAAGAACACAGAGTACTCAGTAATATTACTCTAATTTTCTTCTTACTAAATTACTCTAATATTGTACTGAACGAATGACATGTTTGAAATTTCCCTATTCTAAAGCATATACCGATTAGAAAGGATAAATATCTATTCCTACAAATGAAAAGTCCAGATTCCATTATATGGTGTTTTGTACTCTTGGGTCAAATATATATCTTCTTTAAAGCTACTTTCCATATTAAACTAAACAAAAATATCTGAAGTAGCCAATTTCTCAAAAGACTAGAGATGGTACCTACATTATAGGTTAAAAAAATTAAACATATGAAATCATACAAGTCACTTCAATACTTTTAGATAGGAGGAAATCTATATGTAATTTTTAGAAAGTATTACTGATCACAAGAAGCAGTTTAATTGATGACCCTCTGAATCACCTGTATGGTACCAACATCCATTCTCAAGTAACATACAGAAGTTATGAGTAAAGTCTCACTAACTTGCAGGTTAGTCTTTGAAACTACTGTTTAATAATTCTACAGATGAAGTTTTGCTTACCTAGAATTATACTATAATAATATTTGCTGTCTTGAGGACATGTAAAATAATGAAAACAAATAAAAATACTTCATACTACTAAACCCACATTATGAAGCCTGTAAATACTGTGTCACAAAGACACAGAGTGCAGTTTTTCTCATATATTTCAGCCAGAAGTCTACAACTGCATGTTCATTATTATTCTTTAATTAATTTATTTATTTTAGCGAGAGAGAGAGAGACAGAGAGTGTGAGTGGAAGGGAGGGGCAGAGAGGGTAAGGTAGAGAAGCAGGTCCCCTGAGGGGGGGGTCCGGTGACAACGATGCAGAGCCCAATTCCAGGACCCTGAGATCATGATCCCAATTGAAACCAAGAGTCCAATGCTCAACTGACTGAGCCAGCCATGCTAATATGAGCCCGCCAACATGCTAATATGTTGGCAATTTGTAGTATTATGTTCTATAACCTATTGATATTGACTCTATAGTTTAAAATCCACTATTTTGCTTAATTTGGAACCAACAAACCCAGGTTTTAGAACCAAGAAACATGTGTTTTGTTCAGAAGACACCTGAATTCCATCCGAAGGTGAGAGCAATCTTGGGCATCTCCACCCTAAAGAACGGTAATTTTGTCTTCACATATAGACTACAATGCTTGTACAAATATTCTTCAAATCAATAACCTGTATTTTAAAATATTCATTCTCTTGCAAAACTGCATTCCTTCACATTCCATGAAGAAATTGGATATCCACCCTCAGAACACTGTGAAGAGTGCACTTCCACAAATAACAGGCATGTATCTCTTCTTTTATATGTGCAAAAAAACAGAAACGGGGTTCAAATGCTTTGCAACAAACTATTTTTCCTACTAAAAAAAAGTCAGCCATGTGTATTTCACAATTTTCAGTTATTCTATTACTGTATTGTTACTTTTGACTACAATGAGAATTTTCATTGTCCAAGTTTCATGAAATTTTATTCTCAATTAGGCTAGAATAAACAAGTGACAAATTCTCAATATAAGTATGTTTGTAAAATTTCCTTTAAAGACTGTTCATAGGGGCGCCTGGGTGGCTCAGTGGGTTAAGCCGCTGCCTTCGGCTCAGGTCATGATCCCAGGTCCTGGGTTTGAGCCCCACATCGGGCTTTCTGCTCAGCAGAGAGCCTGCTTCCTCCTCTCTCTCTGCCTGCCTCTCTGCCTACTTGTGATTTCTCTCTGTCAAATAAATAAATAAAATCTTTAAAAAAAATAATAAAGACTGTTCATACAATTCTAATAATGTATTTTCTTTAAATTTTGGACTTTAGTATAAAAGTCTGCACCTGAAAAGAAAATGCAATAAAACTTGTATTTTAATTTGTATCTCATTTTTCCCCTGTATGCTACTTTCCTCTCTCAACCTCCCAACCAAGAAACCTTTTATACTGTTAAATGATATGTTGGGTTTTTTGTTTGTTTGTTTGTTTGGTATGTGTATTACTGTTCGATGTATATGTTTTTTTTTAAGATTTTATTTATTTTTTTTTCTTTCAAAGATTATTTATTTATTTGACAGACAGAAATCACAAGTAGGCAGAGAGGCAGAGAGAGAGAGAGGAGGAAGCAGGCTCCCTGCTAAGCAGAGAGCCCGATGCGGGACTCGATCCCAGGACCCTGGGATCATGACCCGAGCCAAATGCAGAGGCTCAACCCCCTGAGCCACCCAGGCGCCCCTGTATATGTATTTTTAATTTATATAAATGATACTGGGCTTTATAACTTACTTTGATTTGTTTTTTAATCTTTCACACATGAAGTAAGGCTTTTGTTTTGTTTTGGTTTTGATTTTTTTTTATCATGGTAAAATATGCATGCACTAAAATAAAATGAACAGATCTAAAGAGTATATTTTGATGAGTTTCAATAAAAGCATTCATGTGTATAACCATTACCCAGTGAGATACAGAATAATTCCATCACTCTAGAGAATTTTCTTTTCACTCCTTTCATCAATCCTCAACCACTATTTTGATTTCTACCAACACTTTGAAGACAAAATTTGCAAATCAGATATGAGATAGTGAAAATTATTCCTACAAGAAAAGCGAGGAACTGAACAAATCGAAAGATAAAATTATCAAGAAGTTTTCAAGATTTCTGAAATTCTGTAACTGAATTGTATGATATCATGACTTGTTGGAAGAATCTTTTGACAGAATTATTTTTAATTGGAAAAGTTTACATCCCATACCAGAGTGGAATTAAAATGAGAAGACTATGATTTGTATCTAAATTTGGTGAAATATTCAAAAGGATTTTAAATAAAATTTATGAGTTAGGGGTTAAAAAAGAAAGGCCTTGGGCACTGTCAGGCTCAGTCAGTCTGCCTTTGGCTCAGGTCATGATCGCAGGGTCTTGGGATCAAGTCCTGTGTTTGGTTCCCTGCTCGATAGGGAGTCTGCTTCTCTCTCTCCCTCCACCCCTTCCCCTGCTTGTGTTCTCTCTCTCACTTGCCCTCTTCTCAAATAAGTAAAAAAAAAAAAATCTTAAAAAAGAAAAAGAAAAAGGAAGGTCTCATCAAAGAAAGTTCTTCTAAAGGAGGCTAAAAAGGCAGTATCTAGAAAAATACATGGGTTAAAATATTTACATACTTCAATATGCGAAGAATAAAAATTGAGAATATTTTCCATTTAGGAAACAATTGCTTGGATATTCAGGTGATTCACCATGTATAAAAAGAATATTTTCTCCATTAAATAAAGTATTGTCTTCAGAAAGGAATTCATTAGAAATATCAAATGTTTCAAAATTATTATGAATAAAATTACTTTAAGATTTTATTTTTTAAGTAATCTTTATACCCAACATGGGGATTGAACTTATAACCCCAAAATCAAGAACTGCATGTTCTACCAACTGAGCCACCCAGGTACCCCAATAATAAAATTACTTCCTATTTTTTAAAAATTTTTTAAAAGATTTATTTATTTATTTTAGAGAGAGACAGCATGAGTGGGAGGTACAGTGGAAGAGGGAAAGAGAATCCCAAGATGACTGTGCACTGAGTACAGAGCCCCATGCAGGGCTTGATCTCATGACCAAGATCATGACCTGGGCTGAAACCAAGAATCAGACACTGAGATGACTGCGCTGACCAGGTGCCCCATAAAATTACTTTTTAAAGTATTGGAATTATCTGGCAAAATAAAGACCTATTGAAAAAAATGTCCTTCAGAAAAATACCAGTAATATATTATTAAAGACTAATAAAGTTTAAAAACTGATTATAGTATGTGAATATGTACCAAAATTAATTTTCAAGTTATGTTATTTTAATGTTAGAAAATCAGGGTTTTTAATATTTTGCTTTAGTATATACAGATGCATGTTATTTTCATTTTAAAGAAATTATAATTAAAAGTAATTTTTGAGAAGTATTTTATAAATCCATACAAATAAAACTAATTTCTCAGTCAACAAATACTTGAAAATTAAATTATTTCAATTAGTTTAGCACCCCTTTTTACTCTATAAAATGCCCTTGTTTAGACAATAAATTATATAGTCACATTATAAAGGGGTAATATCCTCAAGACTTTTCTTATATGACATTTGCTCTCTAAGAACATAGAAGTACAATCTCTAACAACAGATGATCTTTTTTGTTTCCTGTTTGGATATTTCTTTCTCACTCAAGTGGTAGCTCTTTGTGAAAGGACAGACATTCTTTGTCTAGTTCTTTATTTTATGCTGAGCATTTAGAATACTGCCAAAAGTAGTAGAGGCTGACCAGTGTATTTTCAAAATATGCTCATTCATTATGGGATAGATGCATTTTCATCACAACTAATAAGAATTTGCATTCCCACCATACCCACTTAGAAGAAATTGTTTTTGTGTTTGGTCATGGCAGTAAAATGAATTTTACTATATACTGTTTACAACACTTTAAAACTATTTTTTGTATTATTTATTTACCATAGAAGAAATACTTACAATACCAAAGAGTTTTAAAAATTCAGTATTAAAAATTCTTTATTTTTAAACACAGCCAGAATTTCCCCTAGAACAATGGTGCTATAGTTCTATGTCCTCAGAATTTACTGCAACGTTCAGTATAAAATACAAATGGCCCCAAATATAAGAGAATTTATAGTCAAATGAGGTAACATTAACTTAAGCGACGTTCGTTGTTTCCACTACCATGCTTCTAAACTACCTAATGCAGGATTTTTTTTTAAAGATTTTATTTATTTATTTGATGGATCACAATTGGATAAAGAGTGGTGGCGGGGGTGGGGCGGGGTGGGGAAGGAAGCAGGCTCCCCGCCGAGCAGAAAGCCTGACACATGGCTAGATCCCAGGACCCTGAGATCATGATCCCAGCCGAAGGCAGAGGCCCAACCCACTGAGCCACCCAGGTGCCCCCTAATGCAGGATTTTTATCCTTACAGTTAAAAAATTATATATCCCTTATTACATAAACAGAACTTCTGGCCCCATCTCTTTCACATAGGTTTTATTTTCTTTATTGTTTTCTCTCCAAAAGACAAATTCTTTAAGTTTTGCTTGGTCTACCTAAAATAACCAGTGGTTTTGCATTAATATACATTTACCATATCAGTCAGCAGGATGGAAACTTGTGAATTAGTTACTAGCAAATTACAATGATTTCATGTTTTTAATGGGTGCAAGGAGCATGAGCAATCAAAGATCACCCAACTCTTTTCTAAGGATTGAGACTTTTCTTTGAAGATAGATTTCAGTCCCTGCAAGTACTGAATTATATGAAGCCAATATCCAATGAAAGACAGAACTCCCCCATCCCCTGGTAAGTTGATCCCAGCTATGGATCTGCTTTTCTCCTGCAAACACGTAATGATTCCAGAATAGGAGGCAAAGACATTAAGAAAATGAGTAGTGCTTTTGATAGCCTGTAGGGCTAGGAAGACAAAAAATAAGAAGCATATTATTATTTGTTTTCCTAAGAAGTTTTACTACTCAGCAGATGACATTCTATCCTGTATATTAAATTCATTTCTCAAGAATATTTAATCATTTTGTATTACAACTATGTTTCTATATAGATCATATTAACTTTTCCCTTTTGAGTATCATTAAGGAGATGTAGATTCTCAGAGACTTAATCTGTTCCAATTAGTGTTAATTATTACTCTTTTTGAGTCTCCCTTTGTACCAATTTAGCTAAAAGAAATGCTATAAAACTGGCTTTTTGGACACTACCCTAGATATTTCAAAAGCATATTTGCTTTCTGGCAATAAGATACTTCAAACATTTTTTATTTTTAATGTTTCCTTGCCCAAAAACACAAAATCAACTACTCTTCAAATAATACTTCTAATGTAGAGTGAAAGAGTCTAAAATATAGGCACAAGGTATGAATATTATATCTTGTCCTCCATATCCACTGCTGTTATTTTACACTCTATTGGTTCTATTTGGTGACCCTGTTGAAAAATACACTCCTTACTAAAATAGGGAGCTCATATACATATTTCCTAATGAACCTCAATTACTAAAACAATTTTTCCATCATAAAATTTTAAGTAATCTTCCTGCATCTTCCTAATTCTGACCATTCTCCCAAGCTTTAATTTCTCCTAATTCTCCTTAGTAGAGTTTAAACTGACCAACCTACATACACATAAATAACTTTCTACCACATTAGATTCAGCTCAGGCTCAAACTATTACCTCTACTAAAAGCATAACAACAGAGTATCTGTGAACAACAACTGGGGACATGAACTTATTTTTACTTTTAGGTCAAAACTACACTTACTAATATAAAAATTGTTATAAAAAATTTAGCCCCACTCAAAATTATGGTATCAATTGCCAATTTTTGTTTCTCATTTTGTTCATTACTTAATAATATTTTCTTCATGTCTCCTCCTTGAACTAGAATTTAGAGTGATTTCTTATTTCTGGTCAAATAAAATTTACTCATTTCAAAAAGCACTTAATTATAAATTAATTTTATTTTTATCAAAGGGTGATATGTACTCATAACAAGGGAAGAATCAGAATGGAACTTCCTCTTTCAATAATCACAAGCAAGGTATCTCAAACCAACAGTGCCACTGAGAACAATTAGTAACTAGACAAAATATTTAAAATGTCTGCTTGAAAGTACTAGAGATCCAACAAGGCAATAAAAATTTTGAGGCCAAGACCCGAAAGAAGGCAGTGAGATTCAGTCCAGCATTTG
Organism: Lutra lutra; assembly: GCF_902655055.1. Lineage (NCBI taxonomy): Eukaryota > Metazoa > Chordata > Mammalia > Carnivora > Mustelidae > Lutra > Lutra lutra. The sequence continues at coordinate 69,895,312 of NC_062282.1, read as the reverse complement.
GAACTGCATTTCTCCAAATGTTATTTGTTAAGTTAAGAAGCAGACCTAAAAAGTTAACCTATAATTTTGACAACTTCAAGCCAGTGGAAAAAAATTAGAGTCAGACAAATCAGAAAGAACCTGACATATCTCTATTCTCTGTGCTGGAATCAGTAACATGGTAATAAGCATAAATGTGGAAGCATACTAGCTCTATGACTTTGACTTGCTTTAACCACCTGACAGAAACAAAATAATTTTTCTGAAGGAAGAACATCAAAGGCTTGAAATTATTTCTATATTTTGTTTTCATATCCCATGTATGACAATCATGCAAAATTAAAGTGGCATATGAGGAACAAAAAGCATAAATATATAAGAGAAACAATAGACAAGAAAAATGAATGCTCAGGGAATACAGATAATGAATGTACCAGGCCTAATTAAAATAAATATATTTACAATGTTCAAGGAGATAAAAAGAAAAAATGGAAAAGAAAGTCTAAATTCTAGAACTGAAAAACACAATCGCAAAAGTAGTAACTCTAAATATGGGTTTCACAGCATATTAGAAAAATAATTATTCACTTACTGGAAAATATGTCAAAAAATTTCCAGAAACAAGTATGGAGAGAGATAAAAAGAAAAAGTAAAAAGCAAAGAAAAATACAGAAGAGTGAAAGGCCAAAGGGACATAGAGAAAAAGTACAATATATGTATATGTGTAACTGAAGTAGCAGAAGAAAAGAAGATAGCAAGAGTGGGAAAGTAATGGTGGAGAACTTTCAAAATTGATTAAAAAAAAAAATCAAGCCTTCGTTGCAGAGAACCCAATGGATTAAATCAAAAGAAAAATATACTGGGTCTCTACTTCTAGTCAGACTTACCAAATAGTAAGAAACAAGTTAAAAATCAAACACAATATATGAAAGAATAGTTTTAAATATGGTCCATATATACTATGGAGTACTATGCCTCCATCAGAAAGGACGAATACCTAACTTTTATATCAACATGGATGGGACTGGAAGAGATTATGCTGAATGAAGTAAGTCATGCAGAGAGAGTCAAGTATCATGGTTTTGCTTATTTGTGGAGTATAAGGAATAACACAGAGGACATGGCGAGATGGAGAGGAGAAGGTAGTTGGGAGAAATTGGAAGGGGAGACGAACCATGACAGACTGTGGACTCTGAGAAACAAACCGAGGGTTTTGGAGGGGAGAGGAGTATGGGGGGTTGGGTGAGCCTGGTGGTAGGTATTATGGAGGGCATGTATTGCATGGAGCACTGGATATGGTGCATAAACGACGAATTCTGGAACACTGAAAAGAAATCTTAAATAAAGAATAGTAAAAAAAAATTATATATATATAAAATACATTAGGGAAGGAAAGAATAATTCCTGCAAGGCAAGAAAAAAATGAGCTGAGGCCAACAACTGTCAGGATTTACTTCCTGGAAAAAAAAGGCCATATCACGTACAAGGATGTGACAAGATCAGGAGGAAATCAGGAGTGGGAAATCAGTAGGATCTTGGTCCCATTAACATTCAAGGTAACTATTAAGAGATAAGAATTTAGTGCCATTGTGTTGCCTATAAGGTGACTGTTACTGTATATTGTCTCTGTTCCTTTATGGTCTACTACTTTCAGGCTCTCTCTTTGTTTAGAGGACCCCTTTCAATATGAGTGGGAAATCAGGAGGATCTTGGTCCCCTGAGGTGAGATGACAGCTATGAGTGGGGAGGACTAAACAGCTGTAGCATATCCTATCTATCTAGAATAGAATTACAGAGACAAGAGGGCTGGACCAACAGGAACTCCAGAAACTGGGAGAGGTTCCCCCTGAAGTCTTCAGCTAAGGACTGATTAGCACATGTGTGTGATGATACTATATGAAGACAAAAAAAGGACCACTAGAAAAAAAGTGAGGGAATAAACACTGGTCTTGCTGCAGCCAAAATGATAAATATCAAATACAAAAATACAAGAAATACAAAAATTCAAAACAAAATATGCAGTGCCAAAAAAGACCACAATGTCCAGCATTCAGTAAGAAATTATTGGCAAAGATAGGCAATGAAGAAGGAAAATGGTGCAAAATAAGAGGAAAATCAATTGAAATAAACTGACAGAGCAATAACATAGATGAAAAAAACAGAAGACAAGAATATTAAAAGTTTTATAACTATTCTGTGTCTTAAAAAGAGCAGTCATGCCACTGCTCTTTGACCAGAGACCCCACAAGTGGCAGATCTAGGGAGACCCTCCTGGAAGAGCCGCAGGGATCTGCTGAGTTTGGAGACTCCAAATGGGGCTGTGTGCCAGAGAAAGTAATGCTGGGTCACAGTCCAGGTGAGCTCAGATCATGTCCAGAGACCAGGGAGAGGGGAGCGATTGAGCGCTTTCCTCCGAGGGCGCACTGAGGAGTGGGGCCCTGAACTCTTGGCTTCTCCAGGCTGGAGATGGGGAGGCCACCATTTTCATTCCCGTCCTCCAGAGCTCTATGGAAAGTGTTCAGGGAACAAAAGCTCTGAGAGCAAACCCCAGCAGATTACTTACCCAGGACCCTGGCAAGGGTGTACAATTCCACCTCAGGCAAAGACACTTGAGAATCAATACAACAGCCCAGAAGAACAGCAAGAAATCCAGAAAAAACCAAGCTCACTGACCAAGGAGAACAGCAGAATTCTAGAGGAGGGGAAAGCAAAGGATGGAATTCATGGCTTTCTCCCCATGACTCTTTAGTCTTGCAAAGTTGAATTTTTTAAATTTTATATTTTTTATTATTCTAATTTTTTTTAACTTTTACTCTTTCCTCTTTTAATATTTTTTAAAAGATTTTATTTATTTATTTGACAGAGAGAGATCACAAGCAGGCAGAGAGGCAGGCAGAGAGAGAGAGAGGAGGAAGCAGGCTCCCCGCTGAGCAGAGAGCCCGATGCGGGGCTCGATCCCAGGACCCTGAGATCATGACCCGAGCCGAAGGCAGCGGCCCAACCCACTGAGCCACCCAGGCGCCCCATCCTCTTTTAATATTTTTTAACTAGTTTATCTTAACAATACTTTTCTTTATAAAACTTTCTGAACCTTAATTATTAGAGTCATATTTTATCCTTCATTGTATCTAACTTTATCTTTTGTACACACATAGGGCTTTTTTGTCTAAAAAATTTTGGGATACAGCTTCTTCTAATAGATCAAAATATACCCTAAATCTAGGACAAGGTTTGTTCTAGTCTCCAGCCTGAGCAAATTCTCTCCACTTTCTTTTTCTTTCATCAACCAACTTATCAATTCCTTTTTTAGAATATTTTTTTAAGTTTCATTTTTACAGTCATATTCCATCCCTTCATCCTGTTTACTCTTATTTTGGTATATATATTAAGTTTTTCTTTCTTTAAAATTTTGGGACGTTGTTTCTCCTAAGAGACCAAAATACACCCAAAATGAAAATGAAGTGGGTGGATCTGTTCTATTCGCAATCTAATATATATGTGTGTGTGTGTGTGTGTGTGTGTGTGTGTGTGTGTGTGTGTGTGTATTTTTTTTTAACTTTTTAAAATTTCTTTTTACTCCTTTTTTCTCCCACAGATTTGGGGTCTCTTCTAATTTGGTTAGCATACATTTTTCTGGGGTCTTTGCCACACTTTCAGTATCTTATTATCTCATTCATATATTCTTATCTGAGTAAAATGAAAAGGTGGAAAAACTCACCACAAAAAAAAGAACAAGAGGCAGTACCAAAGGCCAGGGACCTAATCAATACTGACATTGGTAATATGTCAGATCTAGAGTTCAGAATGATGATTCTCAAGGTGCTAGCCAGGCTCGAAAAAGGCATGGAAGATGTTAGAGAAACCTTGTCTGGAGAAATAAAAGCCCTTTCTGGAGAAATAAAAGAACTAAAATCTAACCAAGTTGAAATAAAAAAAGCTATTAATGAGGTTCGATAAAAAATGGAGGCTCTTACTGCTAGGATAAATAAGGCAGAAGAAAGAATTAGTGATATAGAAAACCAAATGACAGAGAATAAAGAAGCTGAGCAAAGGAGAGACAAACAACTACTGGATCACAAGGGGATAATTCGAGAGATAAGTGATACCGTAAGATGAAACAATATTAGAATAGTTGGGATTCCAGAAGAAGAAAGAGAGAGGAGGGCAGAAGATATATTGGAGCAAACAAATGTAGAAAATTTCCCTAAATGGCAAAGGGAACAAGCATCAAAATCTAGGAGGCCCGGGGACCCCCCTCAAAATCAATAAAGATGGTCCACACCCTGTCATCTAATAGTAAAATTTACAAGTCTTAGTGAGAAAGAGAAAATCCTGAAAGCAGCCTGGGACAAGCCTGTAACATACAATGGTAAAAATATTAGAATGGCAGCAGACTAATCCACAGAGACCTGGCAGCCAGAAAGAACTGGCATGACATATTCAGAGCACTAAATGAGAAAAACATACAGACAAGAATAATATATCCAGCTAGGTTATCTTTGAAAATAGAAGAAGAGATAAAAAAGCTTCCAGGACAGGGACGCCTGGGTGGCTCAGTTGGTTAAGCAGCTGCCTTCGGCTCAGGTCATGATTCCAGCGTCCTGGGATCGAGTCCCGCATCGGGCTCCTTGCTCAGCAGGAGCCTGCTTCTCCCTCTGCCTCTGCCTGCCATTCTGTCTGCCTGTGCTTGCTCTCTCTCCCTCTCTCTGACAAATAAATAAAATCTTAAAAAAAAAAAAAAAAAGCTTCCAGGACAAACAAAAACTAAGAGTTTGTAAACACCAGATCAGCTCTACAGGAAATATTGAAAGGGGTCCTCTAAACAAAGAGTCTGAAAGTAGTAGACCAGAAAGGAACAGAGACAATATACAGTAATAGTCACCTTACAGGCAATACAATGGCACTAAATTCATATCTCTTAATAGTTACCCTGAATGTTAATGGGCTAAATGCCCCAATCAAAAGATATAAGGTATCAGAATGGATACAAAAGGGGCACCTGGGTGGCTCAGTGGGTTAAATCCTCTGCCTTCGGCTCAGGTCATGATCTCAGGGTCCTGAGATCGAGCCCCGCGTCGGGCTCTCTGCTCAGCGGGGAGCCTGCTTCCCTCTCTCTCTCTCTCTCTCTCTGCCTGCCTCTCTGCCTACTTGTGATCTCTGTCAAATAAATAAATAAAATCTTTAAAAAAAAAAAAGAATGGATACAAAAACACAATCCATCAATATGCTATCTACAAGAAACTCATTTTATAGCCAAGGAAACCTCCAGATTTAAAGTGAGGGGGTGGAAAACAATTTACCATGCTAATGGACATCAAAAGAAAGCTGGGGTGGCAATCCTTATATCAGATCAATTAGATTTGAAGCCAAAAGACTATAATAAGAGATGAGGAAGGACACTATATGGTACTCAAAGGGTCTGTCCATCAAGAAGATCTAACAATTTTAAATTCTATGCCCCTAACATGGGAGCAGCCAACTACATAAACCAATTAAGAACTAAATCAAAGAAACGCTTTGACAATAATACTATAATAGTAGGTGACTTTAACATCCCCCTCAATAAAATGGACAGATCATACAAGCAAAAGATCAACAAGGAAATAAAGGCCTTAAATGACACTTTGGACCAGATGGACAACACAGATGTATTCAGAACATTCCATCCCAAAGTAACAGAATACACATTCTTCTCTAGTGCACATGGAACATTCTCCAGAAGAGATCACATCCTGGGTCACAAATCAGGTCTCAACTGGTACCAAAAGAGTGGGATCATTCCCTGCATATTTTCAGACCACAATGCTCTGAAGCTAGAACTCAATCACAAAAGCAAATTTGGAAAAACCCAAATACATGGAGGCTACGGAACATCCTACTAAAGAATGAATGGGTCAACCAGGAAATTAAAGAAGAATTGAAAAAATTCATGGAAACAAATGATAATGAAAACACAACTGTTCAAAATCTGTGGGACATAGCAGAGGCAGTCCTGAGAGGAAAATATATAGCGATACAAGCCTTTCTCAAGAAACAAGAAAGGTCTTGGGCGCCTGGGTGGCTCAGTGGGTTGGGCCGCTGCCTTCGGCTCAGGTCATGATCTCGGGGTCCTGGGATCGAGTCCCGCATCGGGCTCTCTGCTCGGCGGAGAGCCTGCTTCCCTCTCTCTCTCTCTGCCTGCCTCTCTGACTGCTTGTGATCTCTCTCTGTCAAATCAATAAATAAAATCTAAAAAAAAAAAAAAAAAAAGAAACAAGAAAGGTCTCAAATACACAACCTAACCCTACACCTAAAGGAGCTGGAGAAAGAACAACAAAGAAAGCCTAAACCCAGCAAGAGAAGAGAAAAATAAAGATCAGAGCAGAAATCAACGAAATAGAAATGAACAAATTAAAAAAACCAGTAGAACAAATCCACGAAACTAGGAGCTGGTTCTTTGAAAGAATTAGTAAGATTGATAAACACCTGGCCAGACTTATCAAAAAGAAAAGAGAAAGGACCCAAATAAACAAAACCACAAATGAAAGAGGAGAGATCACAACCAACACCAAAGAAATACAAACAATTGTAAGAACATATTATGAGCAACTATACCCCAGCAAATTTGACAATCTGGAAGAAATGGATGCATTCCTAGAGACATATAAACTACCACAACTGAACCAGGAAGAAATAGAAAGCCCAGACCCATAACTATTAAGGAGATTACAGCAGTCATCCAGTATCTCCAAACAAACAAGGGCCCAGGGCCAGACAGCTTCCCAGGGGAATTCTACCCAACATTTAAAGAAGAATTAGTTCCTATTCTCCTGAAAGTGTTCCAAAAAACAGAAATGGAAGGAAAACTTCTAAACTCATTTTATGAAGCCAACATTACCTTGATCCCAAAACTAGACAAAGACCCCTTCAAAAAAGAGAATTACAGACCAATATCCTTGATGAACACAGATGTGAAAATTCTCACCAAAATACTAGTCAATGGGATCCAACAGTATATTAAAAGGATTATTCACCACGACCAAGTGGGATTTATTCCAGGGCTGCAAAGTTGGTTCAACATCCACAAATCAATCAATGTGATACAATACATTACTAAAAGAAAGAATAAGAACCATATGATACTCTCAATAGATGCTGAAAAATCATTTGACAAAGTACAGCATCCTTTCCTGATCTAAACTCTTCAAAGTGTAGGGATAGAAGGTACCTACCTCAATATCATCAAGGCCATCTATAAAAAACCCACCACAAATATCATTCTCAATGGAGAAAAACTGAGAGCTTTTCTGCTAAGGTCAGGAACACGGCAGGGATGTCCATTATCAGCACTGCTGTTCAAGATAGTACTAGAAGTCCTAGCCTCAGCAATCGGACAACAAAAAGAAATTAAAGGCATCTGAATCCACAAAGAAGAAGTAAAATTATCACTCTTTGCAGATGATATGATACTATATGTGGAAAACCCAAAAGACTCCACTCCAAATCTGCTAGAACTTGTACAGGAATTCAGTAAAGTGTCAGTATATAAAATCAATGTGCAGAAATCAGTTGCATTTCTAGATACCAATAAGAAGACAGAAAGAAAGAGAAATTAAGGAGTCTGTCCCATTTACAATTGCACCCCAAACCATAAGACACCTAGGAATAAACCTAACCAAAGAAGCAAAGAATGTATACTCAGAAAACTATAAAGTACTCGTGAAAGAAATTGAGGAAGACACAAAGAAATGGAAAAATGTTCCATGCTCATGGATTAGAAGAACAAATATTGTGAAAATGTCTATACGACCTAAAGCAATCTACACATTTAATGCAATCCCTATCAAAATCCCATCCATTTTTTTCAAAGAAATAGAAGAAATAATTCTAAAATTTGTATGGAACCAGAAAAGACCTCGAATAGCCAGAGGAATGTTGAAAAAGAAAGCTAAAGTTGGGGGCATCACAATTCCAGACTTCAAGCTCTACTACAAAGCTGTCATCATCAAGACAGTATGGTGTTGGTACAAAAACAGACACATAGATTAACGGAACAGAATAGAGAGCCCAGAAATAGACCCTCAACTCTATGGTCAACCAATCTTCGACAAAGCATGAAAGCGTGTCCAATGGAAATAAAACAGTCTCTTCAACAAATGGTGCTGGGAAAATTGGACACATGCAGAAGAAGGAAACTGGACCATTTCCTTATACCACACACACAAAAAAAGACTCAAAATAGATCAAAGACCTCAATGTGAGAAAGGAATCCATCAAAATCCTTGAGGAGAACACAGGCAGCAACCTCTTCGACCTCAGCTGCAGCAGCTTCTTCCTAGGAACATTGCCAAAGGCAAGGGAAGCAAGGGCAAAATGAACTATTGGAACTTCATCAAGATCAAAAGCTTTTGCACAGCAAAGGAAACAGTTAACAAAACCAAAAGATAACTGACACTTGGGGAGGAGATATTTGCAAACGACATATCAGATAAAGGGCTAGTATCCAAAATCTATAAAGAACTTACATAACTCAACCCCCAAAGAATAAATAATCCAATCAAGAAATGGGCAGAGGTGCCTCTCTGCCTACTTGTGGTCTCTGTCAAATAAATAAATAAAATCTTAAAAAAAAAAAAAAAGAAAAGAAAAGAAACGGGCAGAGGACATAGACATTTCTGCAATTCTAGAAGACATGAAAAAGTGCTCCACATCACTTGGCATCAGGGAAATACAAATCAAAACCACAATAAGATACCACCTCACACCAGTCAGGTGTGGCAAGTCAGGAAGTGGCAGATGCTGGTGAGGTTGTGGAGAAATTCGAGCCCTCCCACACTGTTAGTGGGATTGCAAGCTGATGCAGCCACTCTGGAAAACAGCATGGAGGTTCCTCAAAAAGTTGAAAATAGAGCTACCCTACGACCCAGCAATTGCACTACTGGTTATTTACCCTAAAGATACAAATGTAGTGATCCGAAGGGGCACATGCACCCAAATGTTTATAGCAGCAATGTCCACAAGAGCCAAACTATGGAAAGAACCTAGATGTCCATCAACAGATGAATGCATAAAGAAGAAGTTGTATATATACACAATGGAATACTATGCAGCCATCAAAAGAAATGAAATCTTGCCATTTGCAGCAATGTGGATGGAACTAGAGGGTATAATGCTGATCGAAATAAGTCAATTAGAGAAAGGCAATTATCATATGATCTCACTGATATGAGGAATTTGAGAGGGAAAAGTGGGGAGTTGGGGAGGTAGGGAAGGAAAATATGAAACAAGATGGGATCAGGAGGGAGACAAACCATAAGAGACTCTTACTGTCACAAAACAAACTGAGGGTTGCGGGCAGGGGGTTGTGGGGGAGGGAGAGGGTGGTTGGGTTATGGACATTGGGGAAGGTATGTGCTGTGGTGAGTGCTGTGAAGTGTGTAAACCTGGCAATTCACAGACCTGTACCCCTGGGGATAATAATACATTATATGCTAATAAAAAATAAAAAATATTTTTAAAAAGATTTAAATTGTACTTTTAGAGATGAAAATAATAATGTCAAAGATAAAAATATACATATACTGGCAGTGATTAATGGCAAATTGGACAATACTGTCAAAAAAATTAGTGAACTTAAAAACCAAAAGAAACTCTACAAAATACAGAGAACAAATGACTAAAAGTAAATGATCAGTGTGTGAAGGAGCTATTGGACAACTTTGAATTGCTTAATATACATGTGCCTTGAGTTCACAAAGAAGAAGTAAGAAAATGAAGAAAAAACATGTATCTGAACAAATAATTGCTGAAAATTTTCAAACTCAATTAGAACTACCAACCACACAGATACAAAAAGCTCAAATCACCAGAAGCAAAAGAAACAAAACTAGATCAAAGCACATTCTAATCAAACTGCTTAAAACTAGAGGTATAGAAATAATCTTAGAAACAACCAGAGGGAAAAATATACAGTATACATGAAAAGACATATAGATGACAGCATACTGCTCACTGGAAATAAGGCAATCCAGAAAATAGTGGAATAACATCATAAAGTACTGAGGGGGGTGGAGAAAAATCTGTCTAGATTTATACTTCCGACAAATATTTTTAAAAGATAAGAAAAACTGAGGTTTTTTCCATCATACAATATCCAAAAGAATTATCACCAGAAGACTTGCAGTAAAGGAAATGTTTAAAGATGTCCTTAGGGCAGAAGGAAAATGATAACCAGATGAAAATATAAAACTACACAAAGTAAGCAAGAACAATGGAAATAACTCTATAGGTATAAATAAAATACATTCTTATTATTATTTCATATCTTTTAAAGATTATTGAGAGTTTAAAGCAAAAGAAATAAGAATGCACTCTGGGGTTTAGACACATGGGAAAGGAATGCATATGACTGTGAAAGTACAAAAGCCAGGCAAGGAGAAGTGGATATATTCAATTACAAGGTCCATGCATTATATGTGAGGTGCCATAACATCCACTTGTTGGTTAACCATGATAAATTAATAATGTATACTATATAACCCCAAAACAGCTACAAGCATAATAGCAAAAAAAGGTCAGAGCTGGTAAAATAACAAAGAAGAAAAACAGAATAATTAAAAAATTATTCAATTAATTCAAAGAAGGCAGACAAGAACAAAGAGAAATATGAACAGATTAGAAACAGAAAATTAAAAGCAAGATAGATTTAAACCTAACCATATTAATAAGCACACTAAATTCAAGTAATCTAATCATTCCCATTAAAAAGCAAATACTGTGAGGGGAGGAGGTCGGAAAGATGGCAAAGTCAGAGGACCCTAAGTTTACCTGGTCCTATGGATTCACTTAGATAACACTCCCATGACTATAAATAACCCAGAAAACCACATGAAGGTTGACAAACTCCACAACTAAAGGTAAAGAAGACCCATGAAGAGGGTAGAAATGGCTCAGATGTAGTGGGGAGTTAAATGGACTACAGTGTCCACAGGAGGGAGGGAGCTACCAGTACAATGAGAGAAATAAGGCTATCAAATTGAGCTGCCCACATAGGGAAGATGAATCCCATAACAGGTGGCTATGAAAGAGAGAGGAGCCAAATTTCATGAGTTCTTATAATCAGTGGGACTTAAAGCCTTGAATTTCTGGGAGAACCCCAAGGGAGATGAGAAGCTGAATCCCCTGCCCTTAAAGAGAAAGCACAACCCCCCCCCCAAAAAAAGAGAGAGAGAGAGAAAGCACAACAAATAGCCTGCAGAAATACAGTATAGAAACAGCAATTTGAAAAATGCCTGAGACAAACAGGATGGAAGGTTATCTACTCATCTCAGAGAGTGCCTGGAGGGACAGGATACACAGGGAGATTCCTCCAGGAACAAATGAGGTGGCAGATACCATTTACCTACATGGACCCCCAGCACAAATACATGGCCACTTGGGGGAAGCAGCAGGGCACCCACATTCACTACCTAACCAAGTCCTGCCCCTCGTGCCCCTCACGCACAAATGGATCTGCCATTTCCAGTCACATTTGCCTCAGTCCTGGCAACGCCAGTCCCCTCCCCCAGGAGACTGGAGCAAACTTTGCCAATATAATGTCTCCCCATCTGTACTTTTCGTGGGGCCTTTGTCTGGTCTGGTGCCAGCGGAGAGCTCTGTGGAAGCACCAACACCTGCACATGCTTTGTGGACAGGCCCAAATGGTCCTGGTCCAAACAGAAGCAGGGGCAGTTCACTTTGCAAGCAGACTGGTGCACATCTTGTTAAAGGTGTCCAGGACTAGATAGCTTCACAGATGAACTGTACCAAACATCTAAAGAAGACTTAATATCTGTTCTTCTAAAACTACTCCAAAAAACAGAAGGGAAAGGAAAACTTCTAAATTCATTCAATGAGGCCAGCATTACCCTGATAGCAGAACCATATAAAAACACCACAAAAAAAGATAATTACAGGCCAATATCTCAGATGAAACAACAAAATACTGGCAAACCAATAATACATTAAAAAGAAATCATTCACCACGATCAAGTGGGATTTATTCCAGGAATGTAAAGGTGGTTTAATCTTTGCAAATTGACTGACGTGATACATCACATCAATAAGAGAAAAAATAAAAACCATATGACCACTTCAATAAATGCGGAAAAAATATTTGACAAAGTACAATATTCATTCATGTTAAAACCCTCAACAAAGCAGGTTTAGAGGGAACATACCTCAACATAGTAAAATCCACTTATGAAAAACTCACAGCTAACATCATACTCAATGGTGAAAAACCAAGAGCTTTTCCTCTAAGACTGGGAACAAGAAAAGGATGTCCACTCTCACCACTTTTATTCAACATAGTACTGAAAGTCCTAGCCACAGCAATCAGACAACAAAAAGAAATAAAAGGCAATCAAATTAGTAAGAAAGAAGCAAAGCTTTACCATGTGCACATGACATGATGCTATATTTAAGAAGCCTAACAACTCTATCAAAAAATTACTAGAACTGATAAATGAATTCATTAAAGTTGTGGGATACAAAATCAATGCACAGAAATCTGTTGCATTTCTATATACTAATAATGAAGCAGTAGAAAGAGAAATAAAGAAAACAATCCCATCTATACTGCACCAAAAGTAATAAAACATCTAGTAATAAACCAAAGAGATGAAAGACCTGTTCTCTGTAAACTGTAAAACACTGATGAAAGAAACTGAAGACAACACAAAAGAAATGGAAAGACATTCCATGCTCATGGATTGAAAGAAAAAATATCGTTAAAATGTATGTACTACACAAAGCAACCTACACATTCAATGCAATCTCTATCAAGACACCAATAGCATTTTTCATGGGACTAGAAAAAACCATCCTAAAATTTCTATGAAACCACAAAAGACCCAATCTTGAAAACAAAACAGAACTGGAGGTATCACAATTCCAGACTTGAAGTTAAATTACAAAGCTGTAATAATCAAAAGAGTATAGTACTAGAACAAAAGCAGACATACAGATCAATGGAACAGAACCAGAAAACCCAGAAATGAACCCACAATTATATGGTCAATTAAGCTACAACAAAGGAGTCAAGAAGAGGCAACAGGAAAAAGACTGTCTCTTCAATAAATGATACTGGGAAAACTAGACAGCCACAAGCAAAAGAATGAAATTGGACCACTTTCTTACACCATACACAAAAACAAACTCAAAATAAATTAAAGACCTAAATGTGAGATCTAAAACCAGAAAAAAATCCTCAAAGAGAGCACAGGCAGTAATTCCTCTGACAATGCCGTGGCAACATCTTTCTAGATATATCTCCTGAGGCAAAGGAGACAAAAGCAAAAATAAAACTATTGGGACTATATCAAAATGAAAAACTTCTGCACAGCAAAGAGAACAACCAACAAAACTAAAAGACAACCTACAGAATGGAAGAAGCTGTTTACAAATGACATATGCAAAAATCTATAAATAACTTATACAACTCAACATCCAAAAAGCTAATAATCCTATTAAAAATGGGCAGAGGGGATAAGGAAGATGTGGCCCATATACACTACGGAGTATTATGTCTCCATCAGAAAGGATGAATACCCAAGTTTTGTAGCAACATGGACGGGACTGGAAGAGATTATGCTGAGTGAAATAAGTCAAGCAGAGAGAGTCAAATATCATATGGTTTCACTTATTTGTAGAGCATAACAAATAACACCGAGGACATGGGGAGATGGAGAGGAGAAGGGAGTTGAGGGAAATTGGAAGGGGAGGTGAACCATGAGAGACTATGGACTCTCAAAAACAACCTGAGGGTTTTGAAGGGGCAGGGGTTGGGAGGTTGGGGGAGCCAGGTGGGGGGTATTAAGGAGGGCACGTATTGCATGGAGCACTGGGTGTGGTGCAAAAAAAAAAATGAATACTGTTACACTGAAAAGAAATTTTAAAAAATGGGCAGAAGCGGGTGCCTGGGTGGTTCAGTAAGTTAAAGCCTCTGCCTTTGGCTCAGGTCATGATCCCAGGGTCCTGGGATCGAGCCCCGCATCGGGCTCTCTGCTCGGCGGGGAGCCTGCTTCCTCCTCTCTGTCTCTGCCTACCTCTCTGCCGACTTGTGATCTCTGTCTGTCAAATAAATAAATAAAGTCTTTAAAAAATATATGGGCAGAAGACATGAACTGACATTTCTCTAAAGAAGACATCCTGATGGCCACAAACACATGAAAAGATGTTCAACATCACCATCATCAGAGAAATATGAAAATTAAAACCTACAGTGAGATCTCATCTCACATCTGTCTGATTGGTTAAAATCAAAAAGACAAGGAGTAAGTGTTGGTGAGGATGTGGAGAAAAGAAATGTCTTGCACTGTTGGGTAGGAATGCAAACTGATGCAGTCATTCTGAAAAACAGTATGGAGGTTCCTCAAAAAATTAAAACCAGAACACTCTATGATCCAGTAATCACATGACTGGGTATCTACCAAGAATACAAAAACCAATTTGAAAGGATATGCACCCCTATGATTATTGTAGTATTATTTATAATAGCCAAATGATGGACATAAATGACGTGTCCATTGATAGATGAATGAATGAAGAGGTGGTTTATATATACAATGCAATATTACTCAGTGATTAAAAAAAAAAGAATGAAATCTTGCTATTTGCAACAACATGGATGGATCTAGAGAGTATAATGTTAAGTGAAATAAGCCAGTTAGAGAAAGAAAAATACTATATGATTTCACTCACATATGAAATATAAGAAACAAAACAAGTGAACATAAAGCAAAAAACTGAGTCTTAACTATAGAGAACAAAAAGATGGTTACCAGAGGGGATATGGGTGGGGGAATAGGTGAAATAGTTGAAGGGGATTAAAAGTACACTTATCTTGCTGAGCACTGAGTGATATAAGGATCTGCTAAATCACTATATTGGATGCCTGAAACTAATATAATACTGTATGTTAACTACACTGGAATTATAGTTTTTTTTTTAAATGGAAAAAATGATTAAAGGAAAATAAATGAGGAGCAATCAAGCAAGGACTGTCTAACTGGATAAAAAAGTGACACTCACCTATATGGTCCCCAAGAAATACTCCTTAAATACAATATTGCAAAGAAGTTAAAAGAAAACCATTGGTAAAAGTTATCTAATGTTAGGCCAATAGTAATCACAGACTAGAGAGGCTATCCTAACATTAGACAACATAGATTATAGAGCAAAAATATTACCCAGGGAAAAAGAAGGTCATTTCATAATGATAAAGGGGTTAATTCATCAAGAAGACCTAATTTTAAACATTTCTGTATCTGATGACAAAGTTTTTTAAAATTCATGAAGCAGAAACTGATAAGAGAAGAAATAGACAAATCCACATTTACAGGTCAGAGGGTTTTATTTTTGTTTCATTTTGTTTTAGATTTTTATTTATTTGAGAGAGATCAAAAGAGCAAGCACAAAGGGAGAGGGAGAAGCAGACTCCCTGCAGAGCAGAAAGCCTAACACAGGGATCAACCCAAGACTCTGAGATCAGGGCCTGAGCCTAAGACAGACAATTAACTGACTGAGCCACCCAGGCACTCCTATAGGTGAGAGATTTTAACAGCCCACTTTTAATAATTAATGGAAGAGACAGAAAATCAGGAAGGGTGAATGGCATTATCAAATAATTTGAACTGGTTGATTAATAAAATATTAATCAATATTCAATAAAATATTCCAACAAGTGAATACATTTGTATTCAGCTACACATGGAATATCTCCCAGTTAAACTATAACCAAATCTCAATAAATTTTAAATAATTCAGGTCACACAAAGTATGTTCACTGACCAAAATTATTATCAATAACAAGTTCAGGAAAAGACCATCATAGTATTTAGTTGCCTCAAGAAGATTTGGTGAAATCAGTTTAATCTGTGATGCTGTATAGGAAGTAAAAATCAAAGACATGCAGATGAAAATGACTATAAGACTATGGTACCAAACTTCCAACTTGGACTAAAACTTAGATGAATATTTCCCTACATTTACATTGAACTCTTCAAGAATGGAAGCCATGACTTATCCATTTCTCTAGTCCCAACATATGCATAGTACCAGGATCTTTCTACATATTCATGAAATGTTTACTGAAAAACTGAAAATAAACCTAACATTTTAACATTGGCGCAGATTTTTTTCATATTTTCGGCACTGACTCAATATTCCTATCAGTGTGGAGCCCCTTCCACTTATTCCAGATTTGCAAAATGTCCAAGTATGATTCTACAACTTACAATTTTTTAAGTCACATTCATTTATCTTGTACTTCCCTGGTAATTATAAATGTCTGTTACACGAAGTGAAGGAGCATGGAGAACAGGAAAATACTGTTCTTGCTAGAACAAGGCTGTCATCATGTACCAACTTTAAAAAACAAAAGTATGATTTTACTGGGTGAATATATAAGTATCCAAAACAATCTGAAAAACATTTGCCTTGCTGACTAATGGTCAGAATTTTTTTGTAGAAATTTCCAAAACAAGATTGTGAGAAAGTATTACCCTTTCTGTCCCTTTTTTGGCTTGTGTTTGATTTCAGTTATTTTAATAAGTGTTTTTTTCCAAGGCTAATGATGTTGTTTTCTACTCTCCCCATGTTACATCAAATTAATTTGAATATCCTCTGAGACATCTAAATAGCAACACCAATAAATATTCATCATGTGGAATTAATAATGGCATCTTAAAATTTTTTTTTCTTACCACAAAAAATTATCATCCAATATAGTATTAAAAACAAAGGAAGGCCATGAATAGATTTCATATCAAAGTGACAGAAGAAAAAGCAGAACTGTGAAACCACGCTGGTGACAAGCACTGTATAACTCACCTGCAAAGCTTAAAGGCTTATCAAGTATGCTGAGAACAGTAGTACTTGGGTTTATGAAGACTCAGACAATAATTCTAACATGAAATGAACTCATTAATTATGGACTGACTAGATAAATGAGTGTCTGTTAAATACTAATTTGTGATGCAATAAAATTTCAAACTAAATAGTTATCTATTGATCCCAAATATTTATCAGACTTAAAAAAGTAGAAGTTCCCAGTCAGATGTTATATACAGCAAATAAAGGAGCTTTGCAGAATGATACTATATGATTTGTGATTTATGAAAAAAGCTTTATCTTGAGTCACATTCAGTCAGTATATCTTGTTTATCTGTTATTATCCAGTGTAATAGAGAAGGAAATCAAAGAAAAAGGGACAAGGATGAATAAAATAACAGAGGACTGAAGTCACTGAGGTTTTTTTTTTTTAAAGATTTTATTTATTTATTTGACAGAGAGAGATCACAAGCAGGCAGAGAGGCAGGCAGAGAGAGAGGAGGAAGCAGGCTCCCTGCTGAGCAGAGAGCCCGATGCGGGGCTCGATCCCAGGACTCTGAGATCATGACCTGAGCCGAAGGCAGCGGCTTAACCCACTGAGCCACCCAGGCGCCCCACTGAGGTTTTTTTAAAATGGGCTTTATTGGTTGGGTGGTGCTTGGTTTTGGCCTATATTTTCGCTTTCCGTGCTTAAAAAAAACTTTAAAAGTTAGGAAAATAACTAAATATGCCAATTGTTGTGGTCACTTTTCTTCCTGC
The DNA here is from genome assembly GCF_902655055.1 of Lutra lutra. Taxonomy (NCBI): domain Eukaryota; kingdom Metazoa; phylum Chordata; class Mammalia; order Carnivora; family Mustelidae; genus Lutra; species Lutra lutra. The sequence continues at coordinate 69,877,723 of NC_062282.1, read as the reverse complement.
CACTTTCTCATTAACATTTACTTAGAAAAAGAAGAAACTCCAAGAATTGGTGACAGTAATTTCAGTTCCATGTGCTAAATTTATTTTATTGAACTGTTTGGAAATTTCACAATTTCAGACTAGCTTGTTATCAAAATTAATATATTTGACATTTGTTTATCTCTAATAACAACCACAAGACTTTTTTTGGGAAGATTTTATTTATTTATTCAACAGACAGAGATCATAAGTAGGCAGAGAGGCAGGCAGAGAGAGAGGAGGAAGCAGGTCCCAGCTGAGCAGGGAGCCCAATGTGGGGCTCGATCCCAGGACCTGGGATCATGACCTGAGCCAAAGGCAGAGGCTTTAACCCACTGAGCCACCTAGGCGCCACCAACCACAAGATTTTTAAATGCATAATTTCCAAACAACTAGAATAAAAAGAAAAGAACAAAGAAAACTCAATGAGTTAGTGAAAGGCAGGAAAAATTAAAAAAAAACAGAAAGTCCCCAAATTTCAAAATAATAATAATAATAATAATAATAATAATAATAATGTGGGACTTGACAAATCCAGAGTGCCTGTTAGATTGACTTTACAGACTATTTGAGGCACAATTCACGTCTTCTCACCTTTATAGCTTTTTCTTAAAACTCCATTAAATACTGAGATTAAAGAGTCCACTGGTTTCTGTTTCCTGGCAAACAGAAGAGTTTCCATTTTGTCAAACATTTGGAAATCAAATGTTGGTATTTTTCTTATAATTATTGTCAAGAAACATTTCCTAAGGGATATCAAACTGGCTGCCACTGGAAGGGACTCAAAAAAAAGAAAGGGACTCAAAAACCACTTTTCTCCATTTGTTCTGCCTCCAGAGATTGTTTCCCTTTGCCACCTCTGTACCGATTCCTAATGAAAACACATCGGAACAAATTAAAACTAACAGTCTGAACAATACTCATTGCCTTCAGAAGAGGCCAAAGAAATGCCACTGCTGCCATTGGTACAATCTGAATTTAGATGCAATTAGACTTTGACCCCTGCTTTATTTGCTGAAATTTGATCTATTTGCTGCTATTTGTTAAAGATCCTTGTACTTCACCAGAATGTTTATTTCAAAGGCATCATGAAAATTGTTCTTATAAGAACGCAAGAGTTTTTTGAGATTATTCAAAGGCAAAGGGACTTTTCCTTCTTCTTATCTCCTAATGATGTATATGGTGTGGGGGGGGGGCGGGGGGAGCTGCACAGAACTAAAGTTTCCAAAGATGGGTATGAAGAAATTAAAATGTTAAAAAGAAGTTTAAGTAGGAGTATTATTTCTACTAGTAATTGTATGTGGATATTTTCTGGAAAGAGTTGAATTAAACAACACAAAGCTAAAGTAAGACAAGATCAAAACAGATGATTTCCTTTTGCTTCTTTTTTGTTTTGGTGAAAGAAAATAGGAAGAATTAACTATATATATATTCGAATTTGTATAAGTCCCAGATCATATTTATTAAGAAGAAATTATCTGGACAGACTTTATAGGTTCTGGGACAGAAATGGAAACTCAAAAAATAACAAGTATTGTCATAATCTACTGGCAGTTAGCAAAGAGATCGAAGTCAAGGTTAGTCAAATTAGACAAACTCAGGGGGCGCCTGGGTGGCTCAGTGGGTTAAGCCGCTGCCTTCAGCTCGGGTCATGATCTCCGAGTCCTGGGATCGAGCCCCGCATTGGGCTCTCTGATCGGCAGGGAGCCTGCTTCCTCCTCTCTCTCTGCCTGCCTCTGTGCCTACTTGTGATCTCTCTGTCAAATAAATAAATAAAATCTTTAAAAAAAAAATTAGACAAACTCAGGTTTCCCAGGAAAAAGTCTTAGAACACAGGTGACTGAGAAGGGTAAAGGTTGAAGCAGACAGCGTGTTCCTTCAAACACTGATGGAGAAAACATCTGATGGAGAATAGGCTATTTATGAATGACAAAATTTAAGAAGATAAGACATATTCAAGGATGAAAAATACTCCATGACCATGAAATTAGATAATCATGAAATTAATCACTGATGCTTTAGTTTTTGCACAAATAAGAATAAAAGACCACAGGGCGCCTGGCTTGCTCAGTGGGTTAAAGCCTCTGCCTTTGGCTCAGGTGATGATCCCAGGGTCCTGGGATAGAACCCCGAATCAGGCTCTCTGCTCAGCAGGAAGCCTGCTTCCCTCTCTCTTGGCCTGCCTCTCTGCCTACTTGTGATCTGTCAAATAAATAAATAAAATCTTAAAAAAAAAAAAAAGGAATAAAAGACCACAATATTAAATAGCAGATCAAAACAGGTACCTGCATTCATTAGCAATTATAGTGCACATCTTCCAAAAGTGTCAAGAACAAGTATATCAGGAAATGTGATATTTACTTCAATTTATTCACCCTACATATCTACATATCATTATTTATTTTTGTGTAATGAGAAAAAAAATCTAAACATTAGAGAATGACTACATAACCCATGTGGATATCCTAAAAGAGATACTATGCAGGAATTAAAGAGATTTATTAAAGTAACATGAAATTCTAACACTGTTATATTGGTAAACTAAGAAAACTTAGCACAAAAATTTGCACATAAAGTTTGATCAAAAAGTACGTAAACTACAGTTTATGCACAGAAATAAAACAAAATGGTCGCCAACGTTTTTTCTAGAGGTGATGCCATCAATAACATGTGTTTCTCTTCTTTTTACTTTCCTCCATCTTGTAAATCATAGATCTTGCAGTACACTTCATTTTTATAAAATGTCAAGTTTTCTTTAGCATCACAGAGCCTCCACAAAAGTGTCCATTTCTTTCCCTATCTAGATATTATTAACTATCATTGTATTTACTTACCTCTCCTGATGAGTTAGAAATTGTTTCATAGCTCCTGCAGCTTTTCTCTCATTGCTTCTTCTTTACCCCGGATTAAAATGAACCAAACACAATCAACTGACAAATGATTAACAATAAAGAATAATCGGTTTGCTCTTTTTCCCCCATTTGACAGATCATATCTTTTTCTTTAATTAGCTGAATTATCTGACATTGTATAGTTTACCCCAAGAACTGTATTCTATCTTTTTAGTACACTCTTCAACCAAAATACAATTAATGTTACTACCCCCAAATGACAGCAGAAGCAAAACGGTGTCATGAATATGTACGGTGACAGATTACTCGCAATACTCAAATTTAGTTTTCCAGGCTAGCAACAAGAAAAAAAAACCCTAAAACAATTTATCACATTAAGCCTGGAATTTAGTTTGCTCCTTTCTCTTAATTTCCTGAAGTATTCCACCACATTTTAAAGCTTTAATTCTCTTAAGTTTTTACATAATTATTTAAAAAGAGAGTCATTCCTTAAGCAAGGAAAAAGGTTACAATACAATGATGTCATCTGTTTCCACTGTCTTTAATGGGTACAAATGGGAAAGCATCTTGTCATAGGTAAGGCAGTCAGAGTATACATGTCTGCTGGATTTCTTACCTTCTGTACTTCTGTAGAAGTGGAGTCTCAGATCTTATATCATTTCTTTTAATTATGCCAATTAAGTTTCAGAAAGGCCAAAGTTCTAGTACATTCCTAAATCCTAATGATTTAAAATTTGTATCTAAATTTTGTTAGTACTTCTATGCTTAGTTGAAAGAAAATATGTAAGACAAATGACTGCCTCTAATTGGTCTACTGTGACAGGTAAAAATATTTCAATGCTCATTAAAACTTATTTTAAAATATGAGAAAATTATCTTCTCACACCAATTCTATTTATACATGATTAAACACCAAAACCAACATATTCTAACCAGAGAATAGAAAGAGAATGTAGTAAAAAAAATTGTGACTGATTGGTAACTGCTCCTATTTGCTTAATGACAGTCCTAGACTTGCTTATAGATAGTAAGTATTTCAATTTTTTAAAGTCTAAAGTCATCATGGAAGTCAAAAATTACAGAGTCAAGTGGGAATAAAAGAGGCAAAACATAATAATGTAATTTCTCATGGTTCAGATTTTGTACTAGGGGCCCCTGATCTACAGACATCAACAATTACTGAATAAATAATGGGATGGGAGGGAAACAGAAAAGGAACTGTGTTCTAATCAAAGAGTCTATGAATAGAATTTAACACTTTAAAATTGCCAACTTGCCAAATGGCATATATATGTAAAAAAACTGAAATGGAATGTTAGTGTTATTATTTGAATAATTCAAGCCAAAATACCATTTTTTTCTTCTTCACAAGTAATGGCTTTTGAACTAACTTTTTAAAAGATTTTATTATTTATTTATTTATCAGAGAAAGAAAAAAAGAGAGAGGGAGAGCACAAGCAGGGAGATGAGGCAAGGCAGGCAGAAAGAAAAGTAGGCTCCCTGCTGAGCAAGGAGGCCCATCCATGCAGGACTCTATCCCTGGGATCATGACCTGAGCTGAAGACAGACAGTTAATGAACTGAGCAACCCAGGCGTCCCTCGAACTTAATTTTTCTTTTATGTAGAATTGTTTTGTTCACTAATTCCATTTTCTGAAAACTCTGTTTAGTGCTATGCATAAACTATCATATTAATATTCCTATACAGTAGGTGTTGTCATCTTCATTCATGAAGCCAACATACTTCAATACTATTCAGTATCAGTTTCTAAATACAGTGCCTGGCATATCACAATTCCCAAAATGGACTCTACCATTGTCAATAACATTTATAATAATCACTGGCAAAATCGTAAGTAACTGAGTTGTGGTAAGAGCCTATAAAGATCTCTTCATTTTATAGTATTATCCAGATTACTGAAATGATCTTTTGGACAGAATAATGAAAACCAATCACTTTGGCAAATTAGAATCCTTTTTTTGTCATAATTTTACAGGTCACTTATATGAATACTGTAAATTAATCACATTTCCTGAGCTCTGGCAACATACCAGAATTAAACTGCCTGGAGTGTTCTTTTGAGAGAGATCATTATATTGAAGCACCATTATATTAACAACTTCATTGTCTGAGAAGTCACTTAATTTATAAAAGTGATAAATTACTTTGATTCAAAATTGAATTAATCAGTAAGAACACATTTCAGAAAGAATGAAGTTCAAATCATCAATAGACTTATAGCCCCTTTAAAAAACAAGAATGTCCATTATCTTCAACTTAATGGTACATCAAATATTATCAAAACCAAAAGATTTCTATTAAAATCTTATTCACTTTAAAAATAGTTATACAAAGCAATTAGCTACTAAAAACCACAACAGCCAAACTGTGGAAGGAGGCAAGATGCCCTTCAACAGACTAATGGATAAAGAAGACGTGTTCCATATATATATTGGAATATTACTCAACCATCAGAAAGGATGAAACCCACCATTTGCATCGACATGGATGGAACTGGAGGGGATATGCTCAGTGAAATAAGTCAAGCAGAGAAAGACAATTATCATATGGTTTTATATGTGGAACATAAGGAACAGCATGGAAGACATTAAGAAAAGGAAGGGGGAAATGAAGGGTGGGAATCAGAGGGGGAGATGCACCATGAGAGACTATGGACTCTGGGAAACAAACTTAGAGGAGGGGGGGGGATGAGTTAGCCCCATGACGGGTATTAAGGAAGGCACATATTGCAAGGAGCACGGGGTATTATGTGCAAACAATGAATCATGGAGCACCACATTGGAAACTAAAGAAGTACTATATGGTGATCAACATAATATAATTAGAAAATTTAAAAGTAAATAAGTAAAAACCCCTATATATCAACTTTTTCATACTCCACTGATAATAATAGTGGCAAAAACTTATTTCACATTATAGACAATTCGGAGGGTTAAACACAATAAACAGAAATTTCCAAAAACGTATGGGAAGAAAGTTTTCCCCTTAAAACAAAGTAAAAGACAGTATACTTTCACTGGAACTATGTCAAAGGTCCACATAATTGTTTACTATTTAAAATAAAAACCTTAAGTTCCCGGTTGGTTATTCCAAATATGAACTTCATCTTGCTAGTATCTGGAGCAATTACTGATCAAACTCAAGAACTTGGGGCCATGAAATCAGCTGTTCCCCATGTTCTCTCTCATGACTTGACTGGTAGCATAGAGACATAAAGCAGACATGAGCAGCTACATGCTGAACCCATGACGTAGAGAGCAGACAGGGACACAAAAGGCGTTAGCCACATGCAAATCTTTCTGATAGCACTGTGAAGGTCTTGAACTTGCAGAGCTCGTTAATTAGACTGGACACTCAATTACAGGTGATTAATATATGGGTTTGTTTTTTTTTCATAGCACTCCTGGTTGTTCTTCAGATGAAATGATTGTTCAAATGACATCAGTCTCATGAGTGGCCCAGCCTAGCTGACTGTAGGAAACAGGGAACAAGGGAACTTTTGCCCAAGGAGGCACCTAAAATTTTTTTTTAATAACATGGCTCTGGGCCAAATCTTGTTAAGGCATCTTCCCAGGTGCCCTGTTTGCTAGCACTCCCCCCCTTCCCTATGAATACTCTATTTCCTCAGATTCCCTCCTTACCTACTTAGTTGGCTGCTTCTGCATATTCTTGCTTTGTGCTGACTACCAATAAATTCTTAAGGCATTCATTAAAGAAGAGCCCATAAGATGAAAACGTATACAGAAAGTCATCTTATTTTCCCCTCCACTGAAAAAAGCCTGTTGATCAGGGTTGCCCATTAGGCTTGTACTACCTCTGCCACTGGGTCAACTTGGGGCACTTGTCTTCTTGAGAGGTGAATCTAGCATAATTGCTACCTTCCTCTTCATCACAAGAAAAATTCTCCTTTCTTCTATTCACATAGAACAAACAGATAAGAATTTTATTGCCACTGAGTTTTTAAGAATCCCCTGACTACCTCAAGTCTTGTGTAAGGAAGAACTCTGCCACTTACTTTGGCAATCCAGTGCACTAACCCACAGCATTCTTTAGAATGACGGTCACTGCTAGGAATAATCACTGAGACTAAATTTAGAAATTCATTCATCTGTCTAGTTCTCCATGGGTTTCTTAAGCCACTCTACAGCAGTAAAGTCAGTGATTTGGGGTTTCAACACAACTGTGATCGAGGTAATAATATGGGTGACCTGGATTATGTCATATTTACTGTTATGGTCCAATTGGAGTATATACAGAAGGATGTCCACACTATACATGTGTGCATGCACACACACACATACACCTGGGCATGTGTGCACATAGTGAAGGTGATGGAGTTGGATTACAATGGGTTTTCATGACAACTGGCCTTTTTTATTATACACTATCTTTAAAAAATTTTTCTAGCCCGAAGTCTGCTAAAAATAAAAACACAACAGTTCAGCTCACATCTTACTCCATGAATATTAAGAATATAAACTACAGGGGCACCTGGGTGGCTTAGTCAGTTAAGCCTCTGACTCCTGATTTTGGCTCAGGTCATGATCTCAGGGTGGTGAGATCAAGCCCTGCATCAGGAACCATGCTGAGCATGAAGCCTGCTTAAGATTCCTTCTCCTCCTTCCTCTGCCCCTCCCCTCACCCATGTGATCTCTCTCTTGTGGGGGAAAAAAAGAAAATAAAGAAGGGGTATGAACTACAGAACATCAAATCAAGCTAAGGAAAATAATTAGATTCAGTAAGAGGAATTTAAATTTTAAATATTTTTAGTATTTAAGGTAATTATGATAACTAAACTTTATTTAAATATACGTACCAGGCATTATGTGCTAAACATGAAATATTTCATCTGTTGCTTTTAGCAACTTTGTGAGGCAGATTCTATGATTATCTCTATTTCTCAAATAAAGAAACGAGCTCAGAGAGGTTAAGTCCCTAACCCAAAGTACACAGCCAAAAAGTGGCAAGGCCGGAACAGGCACACAGGTCTGCCTCTGCCTGACGCCAAAGAGCCTTACCTCTCTGGCAATATTTAAGACCATTTCTCCTCTAGTTCTCTGTGTCTTATCCACTCTGGCCTTCATCCAATTTCTCATACCCTTTATGTTCCTTCATAGGTCAGGATCTCTCTACATAATGTTCCTACTGCTGGACATGCCCCCTGTTACTTCACAATCATATATTCACTGTGAATATTTTATTAATTTCCTTCACCACCACTAGTGAAAGCCAAGTACCATGTCTATTTTGCTTATTATTGAGAAGAAGCTGTACTGAATTCTGCTAAAAAGCATGGTTCTTTAAAGCCAGATCACTTGGATTCTGGCTTTGCTAGCTGACATTACCACGAATGAGTTACTTTCTGTCTCAATTTTCTTAACTGTAAATGGGGATAGTAATAATAAATATATCTCATGAGAAGCTGTGAGAAGTAAATGGGTGAAAAATAAAGTTCTTAAACCATATCCTGGTACCAGCAGGACTTAGTAAGAGTGATGCTACAGTCTATTCCTGACACTTGTCGCAGTGTTGTTTAGATAGCAGGGACTCAATACATAATTTTTGAATGAATGAATACAAGCACACATGAATGAATGAATCATCTCGAGTTACCCTAATATCCTCACTGGTGGCTATTCAAGCTATGACACTGCATACCAAAACTTTAGCCAAGGATTAGTGCCACTTAATCCTGAAAGAGACAGACACCATCTCTTCAGATGCCCTTGAAAAGGTTCTGGATTTGGAGTTCAGGGACCAGGGATCTGATCCCACCACTCACAAACAAGTATTATGTAATCACTTGGTACTAGCATCTTCCAATACTTTTTTCTATTAAGCAAGAGGAAAAGAATACAGAAATTCATCTACTATATCTGAGCTCAAAGATCCTGTGGACATATTCATTATTTCCTTGCAGGTATGAAACAGCACACCCTTCTGATAACCACACTGTACCTGAAGCTTTCATATAAAAAAATAACTGATCATTTGGCACTTACTATGGTTTCAAAACCTTAACATACCCATCTCTAGTCATTCTAACAACCCCGCAGGGGAAATGCCAATACTCCAATTTTATCAGGGAGAAAGTGAAACAAGTTCAAGAACTTGAGCAAAATCACACAGCAAGAAAAGCAAGGAGTATGACTGGAATACTACAGCATCTCATTTTATTCGTATCTACTTTATTCCTTATTCAATAGTTAAAGTAGAACAAAGCACTTTCTAAAGAAAGATAATTGTTAACATATCTTGACATACTGAAGGCAATTGGTAAAAATGTTAAAATATCATTATTAAATGTGGTTTGCTTTCAAAACATCAAATATAAATACTAAAACATTTTTGGCATCTTTATTGGACGTCTAAACTTTGGGAACAAAACTAAGGCAATGGTTTTAGTCATGCTTCCCCTGGAACATAGCTAAGACTTAGTGGATAGATTAAATTTAGTCTGGAGCTACTGCATGCCACCATCTCTTGTAAACCAGATGTTAGATCCTCTCACTGTCATCCTATTTGTAGAAAAGTACACATTCATTGACTTTAATGCGTGAAATGGTAAGATCTTCTCTAGCAAAGGAACCCTAGAAACCATCTGTGCAAGGGGAAGAGCCTATTCCCAAGATGACTACAAAAGTATGAGAAGTATTTATTTATTCATACTTAATCTTAAAGTCTTGTGACCAGGCTTTAAATGGCCAAAAATACTTTTTTCTATTAAGCAAAAGGAAAAGAATACAGAAATTCGTCTACTACATCTGAGCTCAAAGATCCTGTAGACGTATTCATTATTTCCTTGCAGGTATGAAACAGCATACCCTTCTGATAACCACACGGTACCTGAAGCTTTCATATCAAAAATAACCACTCATTGGGCACTTACTATGGTTTCAAAACCTTAACATACACAATCCCCAATCATTCTAACAACCCTGCAGGGGAAATGCCAATATTCCAATTTTATCAGGGAGAAAGTAAAACAAGTTCACTTCCTTTCAAAAAGAAGTTTTTTCAAACAAGTTCACTTGAAACCCCAAAAAACCTCATCACGATCTATCCTGCAGACAAGAATAAACTGCCCCAGCTGGGAAAAAGCACTTAAGGAATGAATCAAGAAAAGTGAGTTTTCCTTGTGTTCCTTTGAGAGCCAGACACACAGTGATACTCAGGTCCACTTTCTAAGACAGCCTTAACGTTCTACTGTGTGACTAAACTTTAGATAAGTTTCTTCTTCACTGAGACCATGTACTTTTGAAAACTTGGAATTATAAATTTTTAGTCTGTCCCTCTGAAACGTAAATCTTCTCCCAGCTTCTTGACACTTTAACAACCCAGGAAGTCTTTCTCAAGGTCTTGAGAGCTATTGCTTTGAAACAAAATCCTAAGATACAGGCTGAGCCCCCTACCTGGCAGCCTCAATGGGAGAATAGGAGCCTAACCTCATAAATACCAATTACCAAGCACAGATGATCTAATCACATTGACCTATTCCCCCTGCCCCACCAACATTCAGGGCAATTTTTCTCTGATACCACAGAACACCTTCTTTCAGAAATACACCGCAGGATGGTCAACTTTCTAAAAGCTCTACATTCCACTGTATAACCAAGTTGCCAATATATTTCCAGTACCCACTCCAGTCATTCTAGCCTATTGCCCGCCTTGTGTATATCTCCAACATAGAACCAATAACACTAAGTTAAGAAAAATTTTTTATGTCATTAGACTGTGAGCTACTGAAAGAAGAGAGAGTTTTAATTCACTTTTCTATTTCCAGTGTCTTAGGTCATTGCCTTCAAGATACACTCATATCACCTCAGGGGGTCACCGAGGCATTCTTCTAGTAATTTATATATGGAGTGACCATATAATTTATCATCTACATCAGGAGTTTTGACATTGAAAGGAGGCACTAAAATAATTTCATATAATTTTTCAAATGTTTTTACTTCCAAATAAATTCATTTCATGAATGTAAGCCTTAGGTCAGGAGCACCTGGGTGGCTAAGTCAGTTAAGCATCTGACTCTTGATTTCAGCTCAGGTCTTGATTTCAGGATAGTGAGATTGAGCCCAGCATCATCGACCACATGCTCAGTGCTGGGTCCGCTTGGGAGTCTCTCCCTCTCCCTTGGGCCCTCGCCAACCCTCCTCCCCGACTCTCTCTCATACAAGTAGGCTCCCTCTCTCTCCAAATAAATAAAATCTTAAAAAAAAAAAGCCTTAGGTCAGTAAAAATCAGAGGCAAGAATTTTATTCAACTCTGTGCTATCTACTCTTGGTAACCTGAAGTAGAATTAGGCTGGTTAACACAAAATATATCTAGGGGTGGGAAGAAAGACAAAAGAAAAGAAAGCAAAGGAAAGGGGAAAAGGAAGGGGAAAGAAAGGAGAAAGAAGGAAAAAAGAAAAATCCCCCCTCCAATTTGTTTTTTTAACGTTTCACTAAATTAAGATGCTCAAGAATCAGAGCCTTTTTTTTAATCATAGGCCTTCTAAATTTCAACCCATTTCAGTATGTAATATCATCAATTTAAGCTACAAATAGAACTTCAAAGATTCTTCTCATAAGCGGAGATGGTCCAAAGCACAGTTACAGAATTTCAAAATTCATCCCATACGTCATTTGAATTTCTCATCATTCCATTTCTTTAGTTCATCCCTTGCTTTTGCAGGGATAAATTTCAATGCCTCTCTGGAAACTTTGTTTTCAATAAAAACTCAATTTGATTAAAGCTTAAGTTTTTTGGTGCTCCATCTGTTGAATACTTTTACTAAAGATTTTTAACTGATTAAAAACAAAAAAAAAACAAAAAAAAACAAAAAAATTTATTTTCCAGCAATGGTCTATACTATTGTAAAACATTTAGATTAAAATGTTCTCCAAATGTTCAGCACTAATAAAATCTCTCTGCTGATGGATAGCAAAGAAAGACATTCATGATAAAGTATCTGTTCTTATTCAACATGGCTTCATTAGGAAAGAACTTGGGAGTCCAGTTACTATATACAATGTCATTTATAGATTTTAATTTTTTTCTTTCTGTGTATATTAGTAATACATTTCAGCTTGTGTGGATGCATATGTACCTCAACTACTTATGAGTTCATTTTTGTACAATAATTTGTTAAGAACATTTTTTTTTTACTATGATGCTCTGAACTACCAAAATCTGTATTTTTTTTAAGATTTTATTTATTTATTCGACAGAGAGAAATCACAAGTAGGCAGAGAGGCAGGCAGAGAGAGAGAGAGAGGAGTAAGGAGGCTCCCTGCCAAGCCGAGAGCCCGATGTGGGACTCGATCCCAAGACCCTGAGATCATGATCTGAGCCAAAGGCAGAGGCTTAACCCACTGAGCCACCCAGGCGCCTCCCAAAATCTGTATTTATATATTGGCAGCACAAAATAAATCATTTTGACTTCATTTTAACTACTGAAACAACTGATACCTCTCTCAATGTTACTTTTGACAGAATTAACCTGTGAAAGCTTTCCTTCTTCCATTAGTTGGAGGGAAAAATGGAATCATAGTTAAGATTAACTGGTTTCTATTTCAAGGAACTGATGATAGTGACATGAAAGTTGTCATCATTGAGCATCACTGAGCAACCCCTTTTTGTTAATGTATTAAGAGCCATCAGTTCACTCCATGTACATACACAAGAAAATATGGAGTCATAAGGAGCAAAAGTAGTATTGATGAAGAACAGTGATTTAATCAAAAAGTCATGTTACTAAAGTGACATGCAAACTGACATTTGCAGCTACATGTGTTAAATCATTGTTTTTGGTCACAGTCCTAAAATAATTAGGAAGTTTTAAAATGAGGCAACAAAGCAGATTAGTGTCCTCTGGTTTCCACATCATCAATATAGATACCAATGCTACCATTTTGGTGCCCTTGGTGAACACCAACATTTTCAGTTAAACAGAATATCAACAACCTTGAATAACAGAAATGTATTTTTTCCATTAAATATGTGCTTTAGTTCTTTAAACTTACTGCTGTCACAATGATTTCATTTCAAATGAAAATATTACCAAACAATAAAATGAATAGTTGTACATTTACAGCACCGAGAAAGTGGCCAAATCCCCGCAGCGGGGACCAGGGAATTTCCCCTTCACATACGCCTACCTTTAATTGCCATGTTTACCCCAACCCTGCCTGGGGCTGTCCAGGTCGCTTCTTACCTCTAGCAGACTGAGGCCCAAAGGGTCAGCAGAAAAAGTAGTGGCAGATACTGTCCTCGCCAATTCTTGAAGACTTTTTCAGGAAAAAGACATAAATATGAATCCAAGCTTAGGCACACACAACTCTGTGAAGGAACCCTGTGTGGGTGTGCAAGACCCTGAATGTTCTGCATTATCAGCTCCAGGGTACAGCAGCCTCTGGGAGCCCTCCAAGCAGAGAAGGCTTGGAATGTAGTCCACACACAGAAAACAGCGTTTCCAAGCACCCCGCTCAGACACAGAGCAACGAGAGAGATGAAGTTGCTGAGAGCAGGAACCAGGTCAACTAAAAACTTACAATATATATTAAGGGATTCGAATAGGATGAACGAATAAATAATGAGAATGAAGGGCTGAATTAGTAGGAAAATAATCGTTCTTTGCTTTTGAAGGGAGAGGACAGGCCTGCACGGGGCGCGTGTCAGGGGCGGCCCAGAGAATGGCGGACTCGGGCGGAAGGCACGCTCTGAAGCCTCATCTCGCGGGATCTCAGGAGATGGAGGAGGCTCGCCCGGAAGTCCGCGGGTGAAAAACACCTGGACGTTGTGTGCTCGGGATCGCACCTCTCAGGCTTTCCGTTAGGAGTTTGGCTCACACCAGCTATCACAAAATCCCCAAAGCTTGTGGACTCTTCTATACTTCCCTACTCATAGTGTAGGGCCAGCTGCCCCAGAAATCAGGCCAGGTGTAGTCCGAACACTGTGTGTAAGAGAGACCATCCTAAGCCAGAACAGGGAGAGTAAAGTGCGCTTGCCCTGGGGCAAAACCTACAGCTTTCCCTGAGCACACAGGGCCCAGGAGAGTGACCCTCACTTCTGGCCTGGACTGCCAAGTTCCAAGGCCTCAGCAACCCCAGATGTGCTGTTCCACTACACATCCTCGTGACCACTGCCTCCCAGTATCTGGGAAGGATCTAAAATTTGTCCCAGGTGACCGCTTCCACCTGTTCCTTGAGCATTTGCCTTGAAGGGCAGCCTCAGAGCCTTAGTCTCTGTTAGGACCCAGCACATCAGTAGCACTCTGAGGTGGTGAGTTGCTGCTCCTTTACCCAATCCCCTCTAACACCGAATAGTCTTGCTTTTTGAATACCACAGTGGATAGCATGGGCTGGGTAGAGTGTTTGGGTGGGTACAGTGTAGGGTTTCCGGGAAGGCTGGGGAGTAAGAAAAAAGAAAAAGAGTTCTTTAATCCAAAGGCAGCAATCAAAAGGCACCCATATACAGAAATTTGAACTGCTGGATGGGTGAGCCATGACTACACTGATTCCATTTTCTCATCTACAGAGTTTTGAGAATTAATGTTGCTTATGCCCCTGAAATTTAGTTCCAAAGTTCTCTGAAAACATTCTCCTTTCTTTACATTCACTTTGAGATTGATTGAAAGTGTATGTTTCCATAGCTCCCCAACTCTAGGATGAATTTTAGTTGTTTTATTGTGATATCTTTTCCAATATTAGGATACAATGCTATTCAATCATTTGTTTTTATGAGATTTTTATGACATTTTTATCTTGACTTCCTCTTTCAACTAAAACCTCCTTTTCTTTCTTTTTTTTTAAGATTTTATTTATTTATATGACAGGCAGAGATCACAAGTAGGCAGAGAGGCAGGCAGAGAGAGGGGGGAAGCAGGCTGCTGAGCAGAGAGCCCAATGCGGGGCTCCATCCCACGACCCTGAGATCATGACCTGAGCCAAAGGCAGAGGCTTAACCCACTAAGCCACCCAGGCTCCCTCAACTAAAACCTCCTTAAGAGCAGTAAGAAGGTAGTGACAAAGACTTAGTTATCTCTGAACCCCCTCAAAGTGACAAGCATGTCCAGCACATGTTGCATATATCTGAAAAACTTTGCTGTATGACAAACCACTCCAAAATTTAGTGCCTAAACCAACAAATATTTATTATTTCTCACAATTCAGGGATTAAGTTGACATTTCCTCTAGTCTGGACAGGTTTGGTCTAGAATGGCCTTAGACACAAGTCCTGGTTGGCATGTTGCTGTTTGTGAGACCCCAGCTAGGGTGGCTAAGATGGTCTCCCTCCTGCAGTCTCTTAACCTCCAGGAGATGAGTCCAGTCTTATATACATGGTAGAAGAAATGTTCCCAGCAGCCATACAAGTGAAGCTCCAACTTACAGCCATTTTTCATTCCTCTACCTGGATCATGTTTGCTAATGTTGATCACAACAGCCACATGACCACATCCATATTCACAGGGTGGAGGAAGACACTATGTCATGGTGAAATGAAATACTCATATTTCTAATAAATACTAGTATTCTGTATTAGTATTTCTGTTTTACACCATAGGCGACATTGAAGCAGGAATGCAAGGATTTTCCAATATTTCTATCCATGACCCGGTTGGACTACAATAGTCCCCCTTATTCCTGGGGGGGGGGGGGGTGGATTCATTCCAAGACTCCCAAATGCCTGAAACTACAGATGGCACTAAACCCCATACACACTATGTTTTTTTTTTCTATACATACATACCTATGGTAAATTTTAATTTATAATTTAGGCAAAGTAAGAGATTAACAATAATAAAACAGAACTATAACAAAATGCTATAATAGAAGTGATGTGAAAGGTCTCTCCCTCAAAATATCTTATTGTACTGTATTCCCGTTTTTCTTGTGATAATGCGAGATGATAAAATTTTTTACATGATCAGATGAAGTGAGGTGAATGATGTAGGTATTGTGACACAGTGTTAAGCTACTATAGACCCTCTGAAGATATGCGAGAAGAATCTGCTTCCAGACGACAGTCAACTGTAGCTGCAGGTAACTCCAAAATATAGGAAGCAAAACCTTGGATAAAGTTGTGAGGGGGACTACTGAATAGGTCTGAGGGGAAATGAGCAATGTGGCTCCGTTTGTAGATTTACTAGAGAATAGGAAGGAAATATTTCCTCCCTGTGAGCACCTCCAGTACTATAAAAATACAGGAATGGAACAGAAGCTGAACAATAAACCCTACGATATTTTACCTAACATTCAATAAATCCCATTTTAAAATGTTTCATTTTATACAACAAAGGTTTGTTAATGTGGCAAAGTGCAAAGAGTATCTATTTTGGTATATTTTAGATTGTAATTTGAATTTTATCTAAGGGCACTTACCACCACGAGACCTTGAGAAAAATACTTAAACATTTAGCCAAAGTATACTAATTTGTTAAATGAGGTTATCATGCCACAAAAGACTGCTCTGAAGATAAAACAATGTAACATACATGCTTTACACAAGCTATGCGCTCAAAACTTGGTTTCCTTCCTTTCTTACATTCATACTTACTTCCTTAGATTTATACAGCATTATACTTCTGATTCCTAAAGTTTTATTTTTTTAAAAGATTCTATTTCTTAGAGAGAGAGAGACTGTGTGTGTGTGTGTGTGTGTGTGTGTGTGCATGAGTGGGGGGAAGGGGCAGAGGGAGAGGAAGAAGCAGACTCCCCACTGAGTACAGAGCCCAAAGTAGGGGGGTAGGGGGGCAATCCCAGGACTCCAGAATCATGATCTGAGCCTCAAGAGCCAAATATAGTTCTTTACCAATTAAGCCACCCAGGTGCCCCTTAATTCCTAAAGTTTTAAAACACTTTCTACGTTAATAGCTAACACCCACACTTATGTATATATATGTGTGTAGAGTAATACTGTTATGGCTCTTACAGGATTCCCAGTGCTGTTTCAAATGTTCTATTGAAAGCAATTCACTTAAGCCCATGAAGTTGGTAATATTACCACATTTTAACACTGAAGAAAACTGGAGATGGAGATGGGAATGTCTCTAACACCAGGTAAGAAATGAAACTGAAATCCTAACCTAGAGCAGTGTGTCCTGGTATGTCCTCCTAATCACTGTATTAGGAGGCTAGGCTATCTAGATAGCCTAGCTATCTATTTTGTCATAGATAGGCTATCTATGACAAAAACTCACTGCTGCTGTAATTTTTTTTTCAAGATTTTATTTATTTATGACAGAGAGAGATAGTGAGAAAGGGAACACAAGCACAGGGGAGCTGGAGAGGGAGAAGCAGGCTCCCCGCTGAGCAGGGAGTCCTGATGTGGGGCTCCATCCCAGGACCCTGGGATCATGACCTAAGCCCAAGGCGGATGCCCAACGACCGAGCCATCCAGGTGCCCCTGCTGCTGTAATTTTTAACACAATTTTAAAAATCAATCTGTTCTATTTACAAAACTGAAATGTAATTGTGTCTAATTTAAAATAATTAGTAGATATTTTCTCTAAAAACTGGAACTTATTCCCCTAACAAAATAGCTTTATTTTAAAGGAAAAATCTAGAAAAGGAAATCTCATTCACATTGAACTGCTTGTTTTCCTAAAATTGTTTTGGGACATGCCTAAATTCAAGAAAAATGCCATGGTACAATAGTCTTGGTTACTGCGGTGCCTAGCAATGCAGAACACACAAGGTTTTAAGTTTGCCCTAACAAGAATGGGTTGAACATATAAGACTGTGCCTCAAACTTGGAATTAAAAATGGGTGGTCATTTTTTTAGTTTCTTTTGAAAAGAGCAAGGATGTGGTAAAATATTCAAAAGGTCAAAGGCAAATTTTGTTATACCTAAAATAGTCATGGTTTTTCATGCAGTTACAAATACCACCTAGTGTGCAAAATTCTACAACCATTCTAACTCTTATTTGCATTTGTGAAATGCTAAGAAGATACCGGACAGCATTTTGATAGAGATGCACAATACATTTTTTTAAAGAAAGAAATTTTTATAGAGAATTCGATTCAGCATTAACTAACAAAATAATGGAGTCAACTAGATTAATACTCATGTAGTTCAATACTGAAAATATATGATGGTGGGAAAAACCCAGCATCTCTTACTTTATGAAGGACACAGCACATTGTCTTCCTCTAGTGCTTGCTTCCTACCTTCCCAAGATTTACTTTTCTGCCATTTTTTATTCAGTTCTTCAAATGTTTCATGCCCTTCCTTGGCTTAATTGAACTTTTTACTATATTCTGCTGAAGTGGCCATTCAACCTTTTCTACCCTAGTTACTTCAAGACTCAGGTTAGGATAAGACTGGTAGCCTAAATTTATTTCTCCAACTAGAACTTCCATCTCCTGATTCAAATTTATTTATTATTTCCTCAAATCTAGAGCAACATGTGAAAGCCTTTTAGACATTAGGGTATGGTTAGTACACTTTACTGCTCTTCTTGCCCTCTGATTTATACAATTTCCATTGTTTGATAAATGAATTAATCCATTTTTCTCTATTCAGGCAGTAATTTTTTAGTAGCAAAGAACAGGCCAAAACATAATTAGTTTAGTAGCAAAGGACAAAACAAAACAAAAAGGGAAGAATTTTTAGAAAGTTACATGGATATATCAAGGACTCTAAGGGAAGGGCTGACATGTTCCTTAGCAGATTTTAATAGGGAATAAAAACCACCAGGAATAGCAGCATTTATGCTGTGTGTCTTCTCTCACTCTTGGGATTTCTTTCACTTCTGCTTCTTTTAGTGGATTGGATTCAATCTCTAGTCTCAGAGGACGTGATTTCTCTGGTCTTCAAGCTCCAGCAAAAAGTCCTCTCAGACCAGCATGGTTGACTTAGACTTACTTTTACATCACCTTCTTGTTGAATTGACCAACAAATGATCTAATCTTTGGGTCCAAATACTAAATTCCCAGAGGAAACATATAGTTATCTTAGCACAGACTATGGATTGATATTTACTGATTTGGTCAATTAGCTTGACAGCAGGAATTCACCTGTTATTTTAAGAGGAAAGTGTTTTCAGAAAAGAAGAATATAAACTGAACAGAACTTTGACCATCTTTCCCTCTCATAATGACCTACAGCCATACCATGATATTTTGATGAGATATGAATATAGTAGAGTGTGCTGATAGACCATGACTTCTCCCTCCCGGCACACATTATTGGCCATTTAATCAAGCACTAGACTGTATTACAGCAATATTTTTGGAATTTTAATATCTTAATTTTTTAAAAGATTTTATTTATTTGTCAGAACGAGAGAGAGAGAAAGCACACAAGCAGGCAGAGAGGCAGGCAGAGGCGGAGAGAGAGGCAGGCTCCCCACTGAGCAAGGAGCCCGATGCGGGACTCGATCCCAGGACCCTGGGATCATGACCTGAGCCGAAGGCAGCGGCTCAACCCACTGAGCCACCCATCTGTCCCAATATCTTAATTTTCAAACAAACCAATGATTGCAAAGCCTCTGGAAGCTTTTTATTTGATATTCATGTTATTACTTGATTAAAGAATGGCATTGATTTTTATTTGAATAGTTGTAGGCCAATGCTGTGAACAAGCACTACTGGTAGAACTACTGAAACAAATGAGATCAATCATTAGTCACATGTGTTATTATTACGATCAGTTAGCTTATAGTATTCCTTTTGTGATGTTACTAGAATCCTGAGTCAAGAAACCTTGTAGATCATTAATGTATCTTACTCAATCCTATTAACCAATTATTTTAATCACAGACTTAAATGATAAATAATTTTTCCTAAGAAGATTATGAAAATGGGATATAATATCAAATAATTAAACTAAGGAATTATTATGAGTCCTTCCTGTGTAATAAATCATGATGATTTACAATGGGAAAATACACATGATAACTTTGATAAAGCTTTAGTAATTTTCTTTACCATATTCTCAGAAAATAGTTTTTTGTTTTGTTTTTTATTACCAAATTTTCAGAGAATATTGAGGAAGCAAACTTAGCCATTGTAGCATCTTGCATAGGCCACTCAAACTTTTAAATATACCTTTTATTCTTGAAACATATGTTCTAATAAAAACATATGTATTCTTTTACAGTGGAGAATGTTCTTCTATTTGATTTTTTTTCCATTTACTCATCAGACAGATTTATTTACAAGACTATTTGTATGATAGGCTTGTATGGCTTCAAGTGAATAAATGAATGATAAAATTACTCATTTATTTAGTTTATGGTATAACACTTCGTTAGACAGGGATGCTGAATGTTCGATCCTAGAACTCTTAGAGTTCCTGAATTTTAGTAAACTCAACTCATCAGAAGTGTGGCAAACGCCTGGGAAATTAACAATGACAAAGAGAAGTCACACAATTGAAATTCTAGTTCAACCTTGCTTTCAACATCTTAAATTTCAGGAATCCTGGAGGTGTCTTGTGTTTTTGCTCTCCTTTTTCATATGAAGATAGTAGGAATACACTGAACTTTCTGTCCAATACTAGTGAAATTCTTCAAATAGTCAAGATACTCACATTTAAAAAGTGCTTTATAGGTTGTAATTAGATATTTGCTTCCAAAAACAAAATAAGAAAAGGGAAAGTAGCAAATTCATAGTGGAGAAAAGTAGGAGACACTACCTCAACCAAGTGACCAAGTACAACATCATCAGTGATGACTTGTATCTCCTATCCTGATGTGAGAAGAACACTCTGTCTCTTCCCCAAAAATCATAAAACCCAGTCTAATCATGCAACAGACACCAGCCAATTCCAAATTGAGGCACATTTGATGATCTTGACTCCTTAAACTGTCAAACTCATAAAAACAAGGAAACTTGCTTGACTCCTAAACTGTTAAGGTCATGAAAAACAAGGACATTCTGAGAAACTGTCACTAATCAGAGGAGACTGAGGAGACATGACAACTAAGTGTGATGTGGTACCTTGGATTGAATCCCAGAACAGAGAAAAGTTGTTGGTGGAAAAACTGTTGAAATCCAAATTTAGTCCTTAGTTAATAGTAATGGACTGATATTAATTTCTTTTTTTTTTTTAAGATTTTATTTATTTATTTGACAGAGAGAGACCACAAGTAGGCAGAGAGGCAGGCAGAGAGAGAGGAGGAAGCAGGCTCCCTGCTGAGCAGAGAGCCCGATGCGGGGCAAGATCCCTGGACCCTGGGATCATGACCTGAGCCGAAGGCAGAGGCTTTAACCCACTGAGCCACCCAGGTGCCCCAGGACTGATACTAATTTCTTAATCTGGACAAATGTCCCATGGTTATAGAATACAGTAACATGAAGAGAAACTGGCTGAAGTGTAGTTTCAGCTATATGATCTTTGCAAATTTTCTAAGTTAAAATTATCCCAAAATAAGGAATTTATTTTAAAATACATGATTTAAATAAATATGGTTTTATGTATGAGGAACTGCTCAAGTAGTTCCATTTTTCAATTTTGCCATTTTATACTTTGTCATTTTTTCTATTTTGTTTTACTTTTGAAGGAAATAAATATGTGGATGTTTGATAGTTCTTGAAAACATTTTGATCCTCAGTTTTTATATGGATATCAGGACAAAAGAAAAAAAAAGCTATAAAAGCGGTCTGTAATAACTAATTCACTAATCATATTCAGGATACTTTTAATTGTATCTGATAATATACATTATAAAAAAAGGCTATACACTGTTCAGAGTTCTTGAAAGCCTTTTAGACACACAGTACAAAGTCTCTTCAAACACCCTATCATTATTTCTTTTGCTAAATTTACTTCAAAATGTCACACTCAGTAATGTCACTAAAGGCAGAGTATTGACAGTTCCCATTCATGGAGGCCTTGCCCTTGCCAGAGCGCTGACAGACTATTTTCCCCACAGAATGCATTTCAATGTTATTTCAAATACAAACATTTTTGGGTAATATTCCAATTGTTTCTTCTTTGTACAAAAGGTTAAGGTCAGTGGTTAAATCACCCTGCACTGAAATGAGATGAATGAGTGGGGTTGGTACCTTTGCTGTTTATCAATTTTAAATGGAAACTGTCATGTTTTGCTTTTAAGAACTTTTTGCTGCATTATCCAAGGTTTCTATCCAGCCTTGTGAATAGCAAATATCAGAGGAAGTGGGTAGAAGGAACAAAAAAGTTTGACGGGCACACATAATAACAGAAACTTCTCTAAAAACAGTCTGTCATCAAAGGATATCCAAGACCAAGTCTTTGAACAGAAAATCCAGGGCTCCAAGATTAAAGGTGTCATCTTTATCCTCAATAAAACTCAATCTGGATTTTACTGAGGGTCTAGTCAATGCAAAGAGGCATGGAAAAAAGAAATAAAAGGCAGATATAAGTCTCTATTGAGAGATGATATGATTGCTTATGTAGATAATTCCAACAAATCTACAAAAAAGCTATTAGAATTAATTAGTGGTTTTATTAAGATAGTAAAATATAAAGCCAATATACAGAATCAACTGTATTTTTATGTACCAGCAGTCAACAATTAAAAATGGTGAAAATGCTTTTTATAATAGTACAGAAAAATGTGAAATACTTTGCTATTAGTCTAATACATTCTTAGTAAAATATATATGCTGTTCATTGTAAAACACTGATGTTAAGAAAGCAAAGGAGGCCTAAATATGTAATATGTACTGTGAACACTTAATATTATAATTTATTCCCAAAGGATGTAATGCAATCACAACAAAAAAAAATCTTAGCATTTTTTTGCAGAAGTTGGGAAAATGTATATGAAAAAACAAACTATCTAGAATAGCCAAAACAATTTTGATAAAGAGCAAAGGTGGAGGAATAATATCAACACTTTTCACTAGTTACCCTAAAGTTATAGTAATCAAGATGCTGTAATATTGGCAAAAGGATGAACATACAGATAAATTTAATAGAATAATGAGTCCAAAATAAATCCCACATGTATGTTGTAATTGATTTTTCTACAAAGGCCAACTTTTGACAATTGTCAATTGAGTGCAATTCAGTGGATAAAATAGTTTTTAACATATGGTGCTAGACACTGGACATTCATATGCAAAAATATATGAACATCTATCTTCATACCATAGACCTAAATTTTCGGGAGCCTTGCTGCCTCAGTCAGTTGAGCATGTGGCTCTTGATCTTGGAGTTGTGGGTTTGAACCCTACATTGGGTGTAGAAATTACTTAAAAATACAATCTTAAAAAAGAAAGTAAGATGCCACTAAGCACATATTAGAATGACTATAATAAAATTAGTAAAATTAAAACCTGACAATACCAAGTGTTTGTGAGGCTGTTGTACAGCTAGAATTTTCCAAATGAACAACTAGAATTCTCAAACATTACTGATGGGAATGCAAAATGGAAAATGCCTTGATATTTCTTGTGAAACTGAATATCCACTCACAGAAGCCATCAATCCTACTCCTAGGAATTTACACAAACACAGTAAAATTTATGTTCACAGAAACGTCTACGTGTGGATGCTTATAACAACAGCTTTATTCATAATCACCAAAAGTTGGAAATAATTCAAATTTCCTTTGGCTGGTAAATTCATAAACTAAAAATGGAATGCCCTTCAAAAATAGGAAGGTATAAACTACTAATACTGGATGAATTTCAAATGTATTATGCTAAGAAAGAAGCCAGACTCAAAGGGCTAAACCCCATATGATTCCTATTACATGGTATTCTAGAGTGAGAAAAACTAAAGGAAGAGATAGTTGATCAACAGTTATTAGGCCTTGTGGATCAAAGGAGAGTTTGGTTTTAAAAAGGCACCAACCTTTTAATCTAAAGGACATCGGAACAGGCACAGATGATATAATTAAGATGTGATAGCATTTTAAGCAATAAGTAACAGTAGTTCAGTTTTTGTCATTTGGCCTTAGAATTAACAACTCAACATTACAGAGATCTTGTAACCAATATGCTTTAGGCTGATCACTTCCCATCTAAGGTAATGTTTTCAATTCCTATATTATATTTCAGAAGGGATATTTGAAAAAAGTCATAGAAGCAGTTATCCGAAATTAAGTGTTGTTAACTATGTCATATTTGGAATATTTGAAATAAGTAAGGTTTACTTAAAATAATTATTTTTTAAAGGGATATAAGAAAATATAAGTACCATGAAAAAGCACCAGTCTGCACACGTTGTTTCTCCAGATAGGAGAACTCAGACACATTGCTGAAGTTATACTGATGCATGTTTAGGTCCTAAATGAAGACAGCCATCAAGTGACATAAGTAGCAACATAATTATACCTGAATACCTTTGGGCAAAAATTGGGTAACCATACTTGGAATACTTTGCAAGAGATTATTTTATTGATGATCAATTTAACAAAGTATAGAGGCTATGCTAGTGGTCATGACTATTCATGCAGTTACTATTAATCTATTGAACATCAAAATTAAGGCAAGCATTGTGCACCAGGGATAGGAATGTTTTATTCAGTTTCCCTAATAAAAAATTTCTCTATCTAAAGGAGGAAAGTGACTGATACTGTGATTTATAGTAAGTAATATATATTTGGTCATCGCCCATGGTTTCTAAAATCCTTGCAATTTCCTAAGTAATGAAAGCAATTAAGGTGTTTTTTTGTTATGTTATAGAGACACTTGAACCTAAGGTTGGAGGCTGGTTGCCTGTAGAGCTGAGGGATTAGAGGATTAGATCTTTCAGTCCTACCCTTCTCCCCACCACCTCTAAGGAAGGGAGAAGGGCTGGAGGTCAGATCAATCATCAATGGCAAATGATTTAATCAATCCTGCCTATGTAATGAAGGCTCCATAAAAATCCAAAAGAACTGGTTCAGAAGCTTCCTGGTTGGTGAACACATGGAGATACCAGGAGACGGTATACAAACTCCACGCCCCTGCCCACGTACCTTGTCTTATACATTTCTTTCATCTAGCTGTTCCTGAATTATGTCCCTTTGTAATAAATTGATAACCCAGTAAGTAAAACACTTCTCTAAGTTCTGAGAGCTGCTTCAGCCCATTAATTGAACTCAAGGAGGGGGTTCTGGGAACCTCTGATTTCATTAATCAGAAGCACAGGTGACAACCTGGGCTTGCAACCGGCATTTCAAGTGAGGTGTGGGGGTAACCTTGTGGGATTGAGCCTTCAATCTGTGGATTCTAGTGTTATTTCTGGGTAGATAGTTGAGTTGAATTTTAGTATACTCAGCTGATACCCAGAGAATTGCTTGGTAGTGCATGGAGGAAGCCCTCCCCACCCTGCCCTGCTACCCCTGACACACACACACACACACACACACACACACACACACACAGAGTAATTGGGTCCAGAACCTAATTTAGAGACAGACAGAAATGATTATAGTACAGTATGGTAACCACATACAAATTTATGTGTAAAAAATATTGAGAACACAACACTGAGGAAAATGAAATCCACTAACACTCCCAGTCCTCTTGCTCCAGGGTAAGAGACTGTTTGCACACAGAAAAGAAATGTTTGCTAAGAGGGTGAAGATTGTTTTGAAAAGCTGAGAGAACAGCCTGTGCTTTTATCAGCCATGGGAAAGAGATGGCCGAGTTCATAAACCGCAAGTAATGTATTTCAGCTTGAAATTTCAGTGGTCTGCAAACCTGATCTGTGTATTGCTGGCAGAATATTTAAACTCTGAAAGCATATGAACACATGGTAAATATTAATGGATTTATATTTAAATCCTTAATTCTCTAAATTTGTTTTCATAAAACTGATGTGCTAAAGAAAGCACCCTTTCTTTAAGACCTGATGCTGGATGGAGAATTGGGGCATCAGGGTCTGTGCTAGGATGCTTTACATTATCAATGTATTGTGCAGTGGGGCAGAGGGAATAATGACAATTAACATATAAAAACTTTGCCGCTTCTCATATTAGACTTTCTAAAAATGTATCACTCTCAAGGGAAAGAATTTGTAAGAAATATGGAAGCCAGCAGGACATTATTTTCTCCTGGTGACAAACCCATGGCAAGGTTCTGTGCCTTGCCCATCTATCTTACAATGAGATTTTCTAAGACTGGTGTACTGCGGGGAATAAATACCCCAGTCTCTGAGAAACAGGTCTTCTCCTGTGTTCTCATTAAGAAAATGCTTGGGGATGGGCGCCTGGGTGGCTCAGTGGGTTAAAGCCTCTGCCTTCGGCTCAGGTCATGATCCCGGGGTCCTGGGATCGAGCCCCGCATCGGGCTCTCTGCTCCGCGGATAGCCTGCTTCCCTCTATCTCTCTGTCTGCCTCTCTGCCTACTTGTGATCTCTGTCTGTGAAATAAATAAATAAAATCTTAAAAAAAAAAAAAGAAAATGCTTGGGGAGATACCACATCAGATCTCCCACACATCCCACATGTGTTTTGCATAATATAAAGCATGAAAAAAATTAATAATCCTACTTTTATTTCCTATAGATTAATGTTAATTTTCAAATAAAAAACAACTTATACAAGAGGCTAGTTAATGCATGAAATATATGTGAACATTTATTCAGACTCATTTAAGATATAGTTCCATTAAAGTTTGCCAAGAGATGTATTGGAAGCTATAAATCCATTTTCATTTCTCATTCAAATGAAAGTTTACTGCTCATTGTTACTTGTCAAGCACTTCTCTGCTTCTATAGTCATTCGAACTAAATGCATACTAAATATAGATAAACTTAATCTGAACATTATGGATTTTACTTTAAATGTATGAAGTCATTAACAGGGTTTTGAAGCCCTTATGTACCAGTGGGTCAATGCCTTCTCTTTTTTGGCTGCTAATTTCAACAAATTAGACTAAATTTCATTTTCAAAAATGGAATAATCTTTGTGCATACACTTGTAGGACAAAAATGTTCCCAAATTTCACTTTAAGAGATAATGTCCTTAACTTTAGAAAATTTGTTTTGGGGCACCTGGGTGGCTCAGTGGGTTAAAGCTTCTGCCTTCGGCTCAGGCCCTGATCCCAGGGTCCTGGGATCGAGCCCCGCATCGGGCTCTCTGCTCAGCAGGGAGCCTGCTTCCCCCCTCTCTCTTTCTGCCTGCCTCTCTGCCTACTTGTGATCTCTGTCTGTCAAATAAATAAATAAAATCTTTAAAAAAAAAAAGAAAATTTGTTTTATTTCATTATGATTAATTCCTCCCTTTTGCATGCTGAAATAATGTTTTAATTCTGTTAAAACAGGTTTATAAATGTCATGTTTTTCAAACACAACACTGTATTAAAAATCTAGCTAAAGGTATACTAATCCTTAAGTGTTCATATTGCTGACCTGGGTGGCATGACTTCATGAGGTCCTTCTAGATAATCCAGAGTATTAAAATAAGGACTGAATATATAGCCTTTTGCTCATAAAGGAGAAAAAAAAAAGTCCTACAATGCACAAGTTGATCTTTCCAGTGGCAAAGCATAAACAGTGTGCCTCCCAATGAAGGCATAACAATAAAATTATTGAATAAGTCTTGGTAAAAAAAAATTTTTTGGATAACCTTCAAGAAACTGAAAAATTAAATGACTGTAATGACAAAATAATAGCTATTTTTCAGGTCAGGTGATTCTGATTTATTGCATTCAACAAATTGAAGGAAGTCAAATCAAACTGTCAACCACAAATCTTTAAAGTAATTCTTAATGATAGAACACAATGTGGTAATTGTCATGTATCTCAGGAGTTCAAATGAGTGACTTTGGACTAATAAAATTTCTTCTATTCCATTCAGTTATATAGGAAAATGAAGCATCTCAGCTTTTATATCTATACAAAGAAAATCCATGTCATCCATATATTTAAGGGATGTGTTTCCAATAAATTGTTGATTTTTAAGTTGGATACTTACTATCAAAATGTTCAACATATATTGTTTCGAGGGAATATTTACTACTAATAGTTGTAGTGCTACTTCAATTCAGAATAAATATTTTAAGTCTTAGATTCATTGCTCACAGGAAACTCAAATCACTTTCAAATACATTTTTATTGGAGAGCCTTAGAAGATGGATGTAGCCATCCAGCTACATGTAGAGGCGGAGAGCAGAAGAGAGCTTTAAGACAGCAGGACTGAAAGAGGGATAAGAAAGAAGAGAGCCATAAAACTTAATGGTGACAGAAGCCAGAGAGGTAGGAGGGCAAGTTACAAATGAGAGCTTAGGATTCAGACATTTTAAGCAGGAAAAAAGTTTTACTTTTTTTTTTTTAAACAACAACCAAAAAACCCCAATATCATCAAATACTGCTGTGAGCAAAGTCAGATAAGAACTGCATCCTACTTTTGGATTTAGTAATAGGGAGGTCAATGGTGATTTTTTAGTGCACTACAAGCCTGTCTCAAACTGCTAAGAAATTTAAAAGATCTTATCTAGAGGTGAGAAAAAAATTATACATTAGCATTAGTGCCCCAAAACACAAACAATCTTGTCTAACATAAGCATTAACAGGGATTTATTTTTACATGAGCCTTATATGATTATTTCTGTATATCCTCTGCTCTTATAACAAAGAATATTGTTTTAGCCCAAAAGAATCAACCCAAAGTGTTTTCTTATCCTGTGAATATTTTTGTATTAAGCCATAGTTAGAAGTCTTAATTTTAGTCTTTCTTAATAATAGGTTTATATTTACCTCACTCATTGCCCTTAACTAATTTCAATAGGACTCATATGGGAGAAAAAATAATAGATGTGTGCTTGGGCATTAAAGAAATAGTGGAATTCATTATTTTTAAGACTTTTTGGCAAAGAAACTCCTATCAGTGCAGTATTTAAAGATATAGTCTCAAAAGAGCGCTGAACCAAAAAACAAAACAAAACAAACAGAAAACCTATGGATTTTCTAGGAACATGAAGCTGAAAATATCCTAAATTTTAGTAATGAATGTTTAGAAATATATACTCTAGAAACGGACTTTGACAAAGGTACTAGAAAGTGGCTTATTTCCTTTCTGTCAGTTGGTGTAAAATGTACATTACTTATCAGTATGTTGAACAAATTTATTTTTAAATTGGAGAGATTCACGAGTATGTAACAACATTTCTCAAGATCGACATTTCTATGAAGACTATGAACACATTAAGACAAACCAATTTCACTCACTCCAGATAGTCAAAAGAATTCCTCTGGGATTTTATTGACAAGTTAGAGGCACAGAGGTTCCTCCTGAAACAGAGACAAATTTTGCATGGCCTACAAAATCATTTCAACAAATATGTGACTTGAATGCTTTGAGATTGAGCATGTGTTCTCCACTTTGATGAGAGGCTCCACTGTACCCTATGTCTTTCTCTCCAGTCAATGCACTTATTTACCAGCCTAACCCTGAAGGTTTATCCTTGAATTAGAACTCTATTCCTGGTGTACTGAACAAAAAGTAAGGCAGGGCATTTTAACCAGTATATTTAAATAGATGTACTAGGGGCGCCTGGGTGGCTCAGTAGGTTAAAGCCTCTGCCTTTGGCTCAGGTCATGATCCCGGGGTCCTGGGGTCGAGCCCCGAATCGGGCTCTCTGCTCTGCAGGGAGCCTGCTTCCTCCTCTCTCTCTCTCTCTGCCTGCTTCTCTGCCTACGTGTGATCTGTCTGTCGGGTAAATAAATAAAATCTTTAAAAATAAATAAATAAATAGATGTACTAAAATTTGTTTATTTGCCACCCTGGGCTTATATATTTAAGGCTAACAGTGATGTAATAAGAATTCAAACTATGTGATATAGATGTATAATGTGTTCAACAGATATTATGATTTATTGCCAGGTTCATCAAGGTTCCTTTTGTCCTCCCATCATGAGACACTTAAGGGATATGCCAGTGTCCAGTGGCGTATCAACCATATAGCTTGATGTCTCTCGAGAGTTACTGACCTGTTGGCACTGAGTAGAACTTCACTAGGTGCTAACTAGTGCAGAACCTAGTTAATAGCAGAATCAGTAATACCTACCTACTGGTAGGTAGATTAGTTGTGTGTTAATAAATGTTTCTTTTTTAAATAAAAATTTTATTTTAGAATGATTGTAGATTTACAAAAAATATGGATGATACAGAGTTCCCATATACCACATATTTGGTTTCCATTATTAGTATTTTCCATTAGTATGATGTACTTATTTAATTAATGAGCCATTATTGATACATTATTAATTATAATTCATTCTTTACCTGGATTTTCTTTGTTTTACTTAATACACTTTTCCTGCTCCAGAATCCCATCCAGGATTTTACTTTACATTTAGTCACCGTGTCCTCCTAGGCTCCTTGTGGTGTGACAGTTTCTCTGACTTTCTTGGTTCTGATGGCCTTGCCAGTTATAAGCAGTACTGGTTGGATATTTTTCAGAATGTCCTTCAGTGTGATTTAGGTTTCCTCATGATTAGACAGGGGTTATTGGATTTGGATGGAAGACCACAGAAGTAAAGGGTCATTTTCATCAGGTCCTATCAAGGGCACATATTGTAGTATCGCTTACCTGATGATGCTGACCTTGACCACCTAAGATGGTATTTGTCAGGTTATCCTACTTTAAAAGTTACTTTTTCTTCCCCTTTTTATACCGCATTTGTTGGAAGGAAGTCACCATGTGCAGTCAACAGTTAAGGAATGGGGAATTCTGTTTCACCTCCTTGAGGATAGAGTATCTACATTAGTTATTTGGAATTCTTCCACAGGTGAATTTGCTGTTCTCCCCCAGTGATTTATTTATTCAATTATTTGTTTGTATCACTATGGTCTCATGGATAATGTATTTTATACTTTGTGTTATAATACACTACTACCTTATTTATTTTCTCAGTCAAATTCTTCTAGCTTTGGCCTTAGGGAGCTCTTTCACTTAGAACCTGTATCACTTTTACATACCTCCATCATTGTGGATTTTGTTTTTGTCGACTTTGTCATCTTTGTCGTTGTCTTCTTCTTCTTCTTCTAATACTTCCTTACTCTCTGGCACTACAAAATGTCCCAGGAATATTTTGTGTTTTTCCTGTCCTAGATAAAATTTTTAATAAATGATTCTTCAGGGTGGGAGGGGAGTCTTAATTTGTGGCATTTGCTAATTTCTGTGCTATAAATACTGCACTATGGCTAGTTTCAAGCTACAAACATGATGTCACTGAATGCACAGTAGGGAGGGGACATGCAGTAGCACACCATTATATTGTGTTTTTACCAGACAGATGCATTAGACCTTGCACACTTAGCCTCAAGAGCATAGATCTATAAAGTATAAAGTAATTAGGAAGAGAAATCTTTTTAGTATCTATTACATTTTTATTTTATATAATTTAATTTTAGGTTTAAAAGTTTAATTTTTAATAATGGCTATGTTTAACAAGAGTCTCACAAAATTCATGAAAATTTAACAATTGGCTCTCACAAGTCAGCTACGGCATACCACTGAACCTGATTGTAGCAAATAGGGAACATTTTTTATAATTACCACGATGATTATGAAGAAAGAGAAACCTGTGTGAGACATGCTCATGTTATTAGAAGTGTGTGAGCATTTCATATGTGTTGTTTTGTTTGATTTCACAAATAAACCCACAGGACAAATGGAAGTAAGGAAAAGCTGAGGAACTCCAGGGCCAGAGAGTGAGTGCCATAAAGTGTCACAAATCAGGTATGTTTTTTCTTTTGAAGAATTCCTTCTCATGTTCTTTACATTAAAGAAGGGGAAATATATTTTCTCCTAATATTTTGAAAATTCATTAGCTCTGCTTACATATTTTTCTTTTACTTAAGCCATAGAGAGACAAATAATCAATTACTGACTTTTACAGATTAAGGAAAGAGGTGAAGATTATGAAAAACATCCAAGTTGGCATGGAAAAAAACATGATATAGTAATTACATTCAATGTAGTTCAGTTATAATTAGTTACAACCATAATATAACAATTAATTCCATTTAAGATACTTTATAATATTAAAGCATTAAACTCTCATGCAGCATTTCTTAAAAGCTTAAGGGAAGAATGTTGGCACTGGCATTTGGATGAGGTTAATAAGTGCCCCATAACAAAAGGATAAAGATGGTGAAACCATCTGAACTTCCTTTACTTTTAAAAATATACAAGATGGGGGCGCCTGGGTGGCTCAGTGGGTTAAGCCACTGCCTTCGGCTCAGGTCATGGTCTCGGGTTCCTGGGATGGAGCCCCGCATCGGGCTCCACATCGGGCTCTCTGCTCCGCAAGGAGCCTGCTTCCCCCTCTCTCTCTGCCTGCTGCTCTGCCTACTTGTGATCTCTCTCTCTCTCTGTGTCAAATAAATAAATAAAATATTTTTAAAAATACACAAGATGTTTTTGCAGTAGCACTGGCATATAACTTATCAAACTACTACTATTCGCCTAAAACCTCTGAAAACAAAGTCCCTCCTAATACATTTACCTGTGATATAGACTGTGCTAATTGATTAGTACCTAAAGTCACCTCTGAAGCTCAAATCATTTCTGAAACAATTGCTGAAAAGCCAATGGTGCCCTGGGTATAACCCCCAATGACAATGATGCCTTGTGGTGTGGATTCCAATGCAGCCAACCTGAAGATGCTGAAGAATGCGGTGAGCTTTCATAGCCCCCCTGCTCCAAGATGCTACCCTGATTTCTAACCTCAGTAATGATTTATTTGGATAGATGATTTCCTATTTTCAGCAACAAATTTTATAGTAAAATACTCAGTGAAAGGTTCTCTATGAAAATTAATGATTATTATTAAACACAGTTGTGACTTTTTAAAAAAAAGATGTATTTATTATTTGAGACAGAGCGGGAGAGAACACGCATGTGCATGAGAAAGGGAGCAGAGGGAAAGAGAGAATCTTCAAGCAGTCTCCATGCCCAGTGAGGAGCCTGATGTGGGGCTCCATCTTATGACTACTGACATCATGACCTGAGCCAAAATCAAGAGTCAGAAGCTTAACTAATTTAGGCACCCAGGCGCCCCACCACCACTGGCCCACCATTTCTTTTTTTTAATGTGGCTACTGGAACATTTGAAATTACACGTGACATGCTTTATATTTCTACCTGACAGTACCAGTAAACTATGCTCACTCAAATCACAGACAAGAAAGGAGAGAGAGGCTTTCAAATCAAAAGCAAACAAGTAACAAATGTTAACTCTTGGAGGTTGGCTCCTGGAGAAGAGGACATTTTGTCACAGATGAAAGCCATTTGGCTGACAGTTGAGGGAAGGGACTTTAGCATTAAAGGGATCAGGGTTTATATTTTTGTTCCACCTAAGAGTTTTGTAGCCCTGGCCAAGTTATTTAATCTAATTGCTCACCCTTCTCTCTGGTAAAAAGATGATGCTATTACTTTTACTCTAAGAGTTTATGGGGAATAAATGAAATAGTAGCTATGCAAGGCAACTAGATGTTGACTTGGTACATACAACAAAATAAATGCTAGTTGTGTTGTTGGTATTCTGGTTATGATTATTGACATACATGAAATAGACACCAAAAGAGATTGGACAGATGATGATAAGAGATGATGAAGAGATAAATGATGACCAACATCTGGGATGAAAAATATAAAATGTATAGCAAGCATGTTCTCTGAACACCAGCCATACTCCAGGCACTGTGCTGAATACATTAAGGATTTAATAGTTTAAAAAAAAAAGAAGCACAGCAAATATGATCCCTGATCACATTTTGGTGGAATAAAGTACAGGGATCTTTACATTAAGAAATGAAAAATGTACCTGTCTTCTTTAAAAGTATGTGGTCTGTGAAAGTTTGATTTATATAGACTATGAACAAGCAAAAAGCAAATGTTCACTAAAAGTTAATAAAAGAGTTTCTCTTGACATTAATCAACTATTTGAAGTTAATAAATATTTAATGTGTCAAATATTACCCATTTTTACAATTTCAATGAGTAAAATAACTGGATAGATACCTCTTTGTTTTTATAACAGATATTAAGAACTTCTTACTTAAAATCCTTTAATTTAGGGGCACGTTGGTGGTGCAATCATTTGAGCATCAGACTCTTGGTTTCAGCACAGCTCAGGACCTGAGGGTGGTAGGACTGAGTGCCCCATTGGGCTCGGGCTCAGCACGAAGTCTGTGTGAGGTTCCTTCTCCCTCTTCTCCTGCCCCACCCACTAGCCTCGCACACGCAATTTCCCTCTCTCTCTAATAAATAAGTCTTTAAAAAATAATAAAATAAAAATCTTTAACCTATTAGGAAAAAGTGTAGCTTTCTATTTATTTTATTCAGTGAGAGTGCTTGTAAAATAAGTGCATAAAAACTGTAATTGTTGGGATGCCTCGGTGGTTCAGTTGGTTGGACGACTGCCTTCGGCTCAGGTCATGATCCCGGAGTCTGGGCATCGAGTCCTGCATAGGGCTCCCAGCTCCACAGGGAGTCTGCTTCTCCGTCTGACCTTCTCCTCGCTCATGCTCTCTCTCACTGTCTCTCTCTCAAATAAATAAATAAAATCTTTTTTAAAAAAACTGTAATTTCTTGTATTAACAATTAATATTCTAATAAACTAAAAACATAAGTCAAAGTTACTAAGATAGGTGGAAGTCTGCTAAACCCATGGCTAACAGAAAAAAATATATATATCTTATGATCATTTTAAGATTCATTTTGAAAAATAACAGTTCCTTGGGGCGCCTGGGTGGCTCAGTGGGTTAAGCCACTGCCTTTGGCTCAGGTCATGATCTCAGGGTCCTGGGATCGAGCCCCGCATCGGGCTCTCTGCTCAGCGGGGAGCCTGCTTCCTCCTCTCTCTCTGCCTGCCTCTCTGCCTGCTTGTGATCTCTCTCTGTCAAATAAATAAATAAAATCTTTAAAAAAAAATAAATAACAGTTCCTCTTCAATGGTCAGAGATGTTTTATCTTTGAGAAGGGAATATAACTTTCTTATAAATGGAAAAAGGCCATTTCAAAATTTCTTGCATACCACTAACATCACATTACTGGACAATTTTGCTTTCACTGTGGCTAAAAGGTGAAAGGAGAAAATAGACCTGGAAAACACCAATAGGGTCTTTCCAGCTTCTAAAGTTATAAGCAAGTAGTAATCAATTCTCTCCTGATGGAATGAAGATTAAAGGCTTTTAAAACAGCTTTTTTTTCCCCCCATGCAAAACATGTACTGTCAACACAGTTTTAAAGACTTCTGGAAGGTATGAATGCTTCAGAACTTAAGGATAATTTATTTCAAATCAAATGAACCAGAATAGAAGAGGATTTTTCTCATGGATACTCTGATCAGTAACTCCTAATATTAAAAAATATTGAGAAATATACTTCATTTGATCACAGATTCCCAAACTCCTACCCAAAAGAGTCAATTCAAGAAGTCTGAAGAGGGGCCCAGTAACCTGCCTTTTCTACAGATATAATAAATATAGTGGTGGTTTGATTCCCAGACTCATTACCTTATGATATGTAGCGAACACTCTTAAGTATTTTACAAAGATTATTCCATTTACTGCCCCATTTGACCAGGAAGTAGGTGCTATTGTTGTATTCAGTTTTATAGTGAGAAAGTTGGGGCCTAAATGAGTAATGAGTCTGGGGATTAGAGCTGGAAAATGTAGCTTATAACTACAACAGCCAAACTCCAGAGCCCGACTTGAGCAATTAGAAATGTACTATAAATTATTAGCTTTACAGTTTCCCAAATTCCCACCCAAAAAAGTCAGTTCGAGAGGTCTGAAGAGGGGCCCAGTAACCCACCTTTTTTACAGGTATGATAAATACAGTGTTGGTTTGATATTGTCTTGATTTCCCAGCATTGTCTCTACCCAGTTTTGAGGCCCTGGCTAGAGGCCAACCACTTCTCCTTCTGAACAGCCTATTAGAGTCTATACCAACCACCTCCCTTACTGGAGTTCACACTCTGGGCCACCAAATGCCCACTCTAATTGCCCCAGGGCCAAGCACCAGACAGAGCCCCAATGCCCTACAGCCCCTGAAGTTATTCAAATGAGCCAATCCCTAGGGATGCTACAAAACCTAGCTAACCTTTCCTCATTTGTGATAGTTGAACATCCCTCTACTGCTGTCCTTTGCTGTCACCCAACTGTAACCCCCTGTGGGATGAGCCTGGAAGCCTTCTCTTTTGAGTTCTGCCTTTCACCTATTCAAGGTTCAGTATGTTGTGTCTCACCATCAGAAGAATCTTTAAGTCTTACAAAACAATTAGCACACTGAGAGGATGGCACGGCTGTAACCACTGATTCTTGAATAGCTTCTTAGGGGTCCGCTCTTGGTTTACTAATTGGTTCCAAAGTAACCCAAGAGCAGCTTGAACAGGAACCTGAGCTTCACGTTAGCCTTGGTGCTTACATCTCTGTCTGCTGGTGGTGGCTACCACATGTCTCTGTGGGAATATTCAACACAAGTAGTGCTAACTAGCTAAATCCCAGGGACTAGGGCAGTAGGAGGACAGTCCTCTCAAATTTCACTTTCCTGGGATCAGGACCTTTTATGTAGGACCTAATTAATGAATAGGTCATTAACCCCACTCCTTTTGCACTGGACAGCCCAATTCTACCTGTTCTTAAACCTGAAAAATTTAAGTGGTGCCTCACATTGAATTACTAAAACCTTGATGCTGTGGTCCCAACCATTACGGCCCTAAACCCAATACCCAGTATTATTAAAATTACTGATCCCAGGACACCTGGGTGGCTCAGTCAGTGGAGCATCTAACTCTTAGCTCAGGTGTTGATCTCATGGTCATGTGTTCAAGGTCAAGCATGGAGGCCAGTTAAAAAAAATCACCTCAAATTTACTAACCCCATCTAAGCAACAACCGGTAAATATGTTACTATTACAGATTTGGCTGATAAATTGTGTTTTCAACAGCTTCTTAGTCACTGTTCACCTTCATCTCTGAAGGGACACAATGTATCTTTACTAGGCTACCACTGGGTACCTTAGAAGTCATGTCATCACACACTGTCTTAAGAGATATCTTTTTTTTTTAAAGATTTTATTTATTTATTTGACAGAGATCACAAGTAGGCAGAGAGGCAGGCAGATAGGTGGAAGCAGGCTCCCCGCTGAGCATAGAGCCTGATGCAGGGCCCGATCCCAGAACCCTGGGATCACGACCTGAGCCGAAAGCAGAGGCTTTAACCCACTGAGCCACCCAGGTGCCCCTCTTAAGAGATATCTTAACTACGTCCTTCTTTCTCCAGGAGTACAGGTATGATATTACATCAACTACCCCTCCTCCAAGGAGTATGGTTCACATACTCATTAATGATATACAAGAGCACCATCTTTTAGTCTTTTTTGGCTCTGGAGGCAACATATTCCTCACTTACAAATTTTACTTAATCCCACTGATGCCGTTACTCTGAGTCAGCACACTTTAAATGGGGCCTGCTCTGGCAAAAGGCTTTGGAATCTGTCTAAATTAAAATCAACAGGCATTCCTATCAATGTCCTCACAGACTCCTTGACTGTCAAGAAGTTTTAGCAGCCTGTTCTCACACCTCCTGGAGTCTCTAGACCTAAAATCAAATGTTTCATTGGCCATGGTCCCTAGAGTACTTAGAAACAGTAGTGTACCATATTGCTGACCCATATTTACACATATTAGTTCAAAGAAAAGTCCTAGGAGGCCATTTGAAGGCCTGAAATATGGGGTTAAAAAAAAGTGAGGGAACAGTCTAATTTACTTTGTTAATAAGAAAGATTCAAATTTTTATTTAAGTGTAACTATATAAAGAGAGAACACAGCTCAGAGAGAATAGGTACAAAGATACTACTGGAAGGACTCTGATAGTGTAAGAGGTGACAAGGCCTAAATTAAGAAAACAACAGTGGGGCTAGAAAGTTTAGTAACAGTTCTGAGACAGATTCTGATCAACTGATCAAGAAAGTTGAAGTTGAAGAATTATCAGTGAAATATTAGATATTTAATATGAGAAAGGGCGTAACTGGCAACAACTGTCAATCACAGTGGAAGAGCTAAAACTCTTTTGTAAGTTTCTTGAATTGTTTATGCTCCAGGATTCTGTCGTGTTGAAAAAGAAGGGGTTGAGTTCCTAAAATAATTGCAAAGATGTCGAACTTGGCCGTGTGGAGGAAAAAAAACATTTGATATATTTAGAAAAGAAAAAAAAAAGGTAGTGCTTCATATACATTACTTGAGAAAACTTTATCTTAAGATAAACCACTAGATTTATCAATTAGGAGGTCTTTGCTAAGATGGTAAAATTAGTTTCAGTACAATGTGCTGCTTTGGCGGCAGGTGGGGAATGTTATGCTAGGCATTTTGTAACACAGTGTACAAGGCCTTTTATTAAAGGTTGATGGTGCAGGGGAGGAGAGGGGATAAAGGGTAGGGAAAAAAAGGAATACATTATTTCTATTCGATTGTTTGCTTAGGACTTATTTGAAAATGGAGAAGAAAAAGCCATAAAAGAGGTAAGTACATTAAATATAGAGGAAAACTGTTGTAACCCAGGAGAAAGTATCTGGCATGTTAATCCATTTACCAGATTTTAATATTTATCACAGAATCCTATTGTAACTATATGAAATAACTTTAGAGAAAAGTCTAGACAGTTATATCTAGCTCTTAATTCAAATTTCAAAAAAATTATAATGCAGATAGAATAATATATAAAAGCAGTGAGAAATATTTTGATGGATAATCATTTTGATTGTTCTGAAGTGATTCAGATAACCAACAAAAGATTTCACTGATGTATGTAAGAATCACTAGCAAAGAAAAAAGTCATTGAGTATTTTTCAAAAGTAAGCATAATGGTCGAAACTGAGTTATTGGCCTGAATTATTAACTAAAGAAACAGATTGATTGAAGTTGGTGAAGCAAAATGAACTATTTTAAAATGCATTAATACACTGCTGCTGCTCAAAGAACTGAATTTTTAAGTAAGGGCCACAAATAGTTTTAGGAAATCAGTACTACAATTTAATCAGAAGAAAAAAAAGATGAATAGCAGTTATACCTATGTGGAAGAAAGAGAAAAGAATTCAGCAAGATGAGGAAAGGAACCATTTAAACCAAGTTTGGAATAAACAAGGCATATCGATAGAAAAGCAAAGAGAGAGGTGTCTGGGTGACTCAGTCAGTTAAGTGTCCATCTCTCGATTTTGGCTTAGGTCATGATTTCAGGGTCATGAGACTGAGCCCTGCCTCAGGATCCACATGGAGCCTGCTTAAGATTCTCTCTCTTCCTCTCCCCACTCCCCACCCCATCCCCTGTGCATTTGCACAGAAAGAGAGAAAGAAAGAAAAGGGAAGAGACTAGTCAGTGAGAGACTGAGTTTAATAAGCAGAATAGGGTTATAGATCAGTGGTTCTCAAGCATGGGCAATTTTGCCTCCCAAGGGACATTTGGCAATGTTTGGAGATGTTTTTGACTGTTACAGTTGTACAGTACTATAGGGGTAGAGGGTAGAGAGTAGAGAGGGTAGGGGTAAATAGGACAGTTTTGCTGCTAACCATCCTAAAATCCACAAGATAGCCTGCCACAACCAAGAATTAGCCACTTCAACATGTCGGTAGAGCCAAGGTTGACAGACCATGGCCTAGATAAATTAGAGTTTGGTTTCTCGTAGAAGGAAGCAAAGAACCATCAAACTGTTTGATCAGCTGGTGACACAAATAAAATCATACTAAGAGTGTCTGGAATAAAAGTGAGGTGCAGGATGGTGAGTGAGATCATGGAAGCTGGGAGCAGGGAAGGTCCCTGCAGCTATGAAGAAATGCTGAGGA
Organism: Lutra lutra; assembly: GCF_902655055.1. Classification (NCBI taxonomy): domain Eukaryota; kingdom Metazoa; phylum Chordata; class Mammalia; order Carnivora; family Mustelidae; genus Lutra; species Lutra lutra. Next base: position 69,838,131 of record NC_062282.1, on the reverse strand, counting down.
AATCTGGCATGGTACCCTGGGAACTGATGAGGAAGGAGAGTTCAACAAAAGGGAAACTCTGAAGAAAAAAAAAATCTAATAGAACTTGAAAATAATTAGCTCTATTCTAGAGAGGGAAAGACAATTTTTTTTTACACTGAAAATGTGGAGAACTTTTTTGAAACCTGAGTCCATGTCCGGTTGATTTACCTCCAATTTTATCCTCTATCAACTAACAAGACTCTTAAGTCCTTTAGTATTCCTAATTTAGTTCTTTTATTGTCACATCATTTTATGTACTTGGACAAAGGTATTTTATTTTTTAAAATTTTTTAAAGATTTTATTTATTTGAGAGAGAGAGAGTAGGCAGAGAGGCAGGGTGGGGGGGGGAAGCAGGCTCCCTGCTGAGCAGAGAGCCCGATGCAGGGCTTGATCTGAGGACCCTGGGATCATGACCCAAGCTGAAGGCAGAGGCTTTAGCCCACTGAGCCACCCAGGCATCCCAACAAAGGTATTTTTTTTTAATTTTTTTTATTTTTTCAGCATAACAGTATTCATTATTTTTGCACCACACCCAGTGCTCCATGCAATCCGTGCCCTCTACAATACCCACCACCTGGTGCCCCCAACCTCCCACCCCCCACCCCTTCAAAATTCTCAGATCGTTTTTCAGAGTCCATAGTCTCTCATGGTTCACCTCCCCTTCCAATTTCCCTCAACTCCCTTCTCCTCTCCATCTCCCCTTGTCCTCCATGCTATTTGTTATGCTCCACAAATAAGTGAAACCATATGATAATTGACTCTCTCTGCTTGACTTATTTCACTCAGCATAATCTCTTCCAGTCCCGTCCACCAACAAAGGTATTTTAACCTATTCTGTTTCTTGGCTTCTTTTTCTTTTTCATTTTTTTAGTATGTAACATGTTTATATTGTTCTTAAAATTAAAACACACAGAAAAGTATACAGCAAAAAGTGTCTCTCTCAGCTATGTTTTCCAGCTGATTGGCTCCCATCAATTATTTCTCTAAAGTTTATTACATATCCTTGCAGGGGTTTTTCTCCTCCTTATTAATTCAACCAAGAGATTCTTATATTATTAAATCAGTAACAGTGTATCAATGCCAAGAAAGTTGTTATAAGTGGATAATAACATTTACCCAAAGAAAAGCATATTTCAGCTGTCTGAGTATAAGAAAATAAAACTGAATAAAGGACTTCTGTAAATACTATTCTTACCTCTGTTTCAATGTGCAAAGAAATGGATGTAAAGGGAAAAGCACTGCTACAACTGAAGAGTGAAATAGAACTTCCTTTTGCTAGGAAGTCTAAATCATTGAAAATATTTCCAGCATAACCAAAATTCTGAAAAACTAGCTCACAATAAGTTGCCAGAGAGGATATGACAAGACAAGAAGCCCAAATGGTTTAATATCTGAATTAGAAATCAAACTGAAAACCTCCAGAGAACTTTGACCAAAAACTCTACACATATTGGCTACAAAGATAGATTTGAAACTAACTGAGGAAAAACTGTGAAAACTGTTTAACAGTCTAAAAGGTGTTGCTGTGTTAGGATTACATATATATAATTATTAAAGTTAAAATGTGTTGTTAACTAAGAGAAGAGTTGTATTTGAAGGTTATGACATGGAATTATTAGAATTGGAAGTACAAAGATTCCAAGATTTTTTCTCAACAAAGAGGAAATGGGAGATTCCAGGGCAAACTTGTATATATACCTTTTTTTTAAAAGCATGACAAAAAGGCTGCCTAAAACATTTCACTTGTTCAACAAATATTTTTTCAGCTCTTACTGGTGTTTGGACTGATACAGGTGCTATGAATCCAGCAAAGCATGAAGGATAATTCCTGCGGTCATGATGCTTACACTGAGTGAGGGAGAATGGAGATAGGAGGTGAGCAAAGTGGGCTATAAACAAAGAGAAATACAAAAAATCATTCCCTTAGAATTCCCTCAGAACTTGGGTAGATGGACAAGGAGGAGTACTCCTCAGTTCCTACTTTGTTTTCTTCTTTTTCCTCCAAGAAGAATCATATTCAGAGTAGAAAGGCTAAAGAACACACCATACAGAGCAAATCATAGGTCAGGAGACAAGAAGTTATAAATTAGAAATGAACTTCCCCTAAAATCATATTTCAGAGTACAGGGAAGATATCCAGATATAATCACAAATCTTTAGCTACTTTTTGAAGTTTTATAAAGATAAAGGGAGCTCCACAAAACTGGTCAGAAATTTCTAAACTAGGGTAAAAAAGTGGTTTCATTAAACTTTGGATCAACATGTTAATTATTGATCCCTATGAGAACTCTTGAACCGGTATTAAATGGACTGGTTCTAAGTCTTTTTGTAAAGGATGCATTGATCACTGAAATATCAATGGATTAACTGTAGCTAAGGTATGTAAATTAGGGGAAACATCTAGAAATATTTTATCTTGATTTATCGAAACATTTGCAAAAATTTTTCCTGAAACTTTGAGACAAAATGGAGGAATGTGACTTTTGATGTACACAATGTTTCAACTGACTGGAGTGACAAACCAGAACTAAGAACAAATTTCATAGACAGTTTATAAAATACGGTCTTTAAAAAAAAACTTGGATATATCCACATGGAAATAAAATATAGTGACAACTCAAATCCAACATTTTTCTGCTATAATTAGGAAGAAATAACAGAACAGTTTACAACTCCTGAAGGAAGTACATAACACCACTTATGAAGTCATCTTACAAATAAAAACTAAACTGAATCTAGTTTTCTAGTTTTTTATGAAAACTCATATAAAAATTTTTAGGAAAAAAAATTGTATTCAGCTAGTTTTTGACAAAACTAGTATTTATAACGAATCAGCAGAGAACAGATAAGGAGGCTGAGTGGACAACCAATTAGGAAATTGCTCCTGGGAACATGCCCATTAGCCATCTGGAAAGCTTCAGAAACAGCTGGTCAGACAATTTGAAAGAAGTTAACTTATGGAAATGAAACTGGTGAGTATGTGTTTCGATAATAATTTGGATTGCAATAGTGATTGTGATTAAGAGGTGCCTTCACTCAACATTTTACCTCAGCTCACATTTTCTCCTCAAATTCCACTGTGGCTCTTTGTACCACACAACTAATGACCCCCGATGGTCAACTCTCTGTCTTCATCTTACCTGACCTATCAGCGGTATCTGCCCATTTGAACACAGCCTCCTTCTGAATACACTTTGTTTATTTGGCTTTTGGACTTGACTCTCTGTTCTTCTGCCTCACAGGACATTTCTTCTCAATATCCTTGATGGGGTTCCCTTTTCCTTCTAAATCTCTAAGTATTAGTGGCTTGCCTAATACTCATCTCTTCTCCTCACTCACTCCTCATCAGCAAATCCTGAAGGCCGAGGTCTTCAAAATATATCCCAGATCTGACCACTTATCACCACTGTGGCTATCCCAGTAGTCCATTTTACCATTATCCGTCTCCTGCATGATTGTAAATGGCCCCAAAAGAGGTGTCTCAGCTTTCTCTATTGTTCTACACAAGGCCATTTTCAATACAGCAGCCAGAATTCTTTAAAATATGTTCTGTCAGGGTGCCTGGGTGGCTCAGTGGGTTAAAGCCTCTGCCTTTGGCTCAGGTCATGATTCCAGGGTCCTGGGATTGAGCCCCGCATCGGGCTCTCTGCTCAGCAGGGAGCCTGCTTCCTCCTCTCTCTCTGCCTGTCTCTCTGCCTACTTGTGATTTCTGTCAAAAAAAAAAAAAATCTTTAAAATACGTTCTGTCATGTGACTCAGGTGCTTAAAATCCTTCAACTAAATTTACCTAGAAGATAAAATCCACAGTCCTGTCTCTAAGGCGCTGATTACATTTCTGCCTCCTTTCATGTCATTCTTTGATGTCCTCCATTCCCCTGGCCTCCCTGCTATGCCCTAAATTCCCCATATGTACCATGCTCCTACCCCAGAGCCTTTTTACTGGCTCTCTCAAATACTATCCTTTCTCAAATAATAACCCACTATCACTTCTTTTCTTCAATTGCCTGCTCTATTATTCTTTGTACCAGTTAGAAATAATTGAACTTGTAGCATAAGTCTGTGTGCTTATGGTCTACCTCCCCTCATGAGAAGGTAGGCTTTACAAATATAACATCTTTATCTCTTTTCTGCTCTGATATATCCCTACCACAAGCAGGATGTCAGGCATGGAACATAAGCTCAATGGATATTTGTTGGATTAAGTGAAACAACAAAATGAATAGCAGAATAAAGTAATAATCCCCATATATTCAGCTCTGATCAAAACTTATTCAGAGTATTTTGTTTAGTATTTAATACCACATGTTAATGACACTGGCAAGGTAACACCAGAGGAGGCTGACAATGGTGTTAGGAGTTGAACTGTGTCCCCCTCCCAAAATTAGATGTTCAAGTCATGCCCGCCTCCCAGTGGATGGGATCATATTTGGGAATTGAGTTGTAGCAGATGTAATTAGTTCACATGAGATAACACTGGAGTAGAGTGGGCCCCTGCTCCAGTATGACTGGTGTCCATATGAGAAGACATCTTGATGAAGACACACACACAGAGGAAAAACGCCATGTGATGACAAAGGCAGAGACTGGCATTATGCAGCTACAAGCCAAGGAACACCAACATTTGCTAGTAAACCACCAGAAAGTAGGAAGAGGGAAGAAAATAATCTCCTACAAATTTCAGGGGTTGGCAGTACCTGCTGATAGCTTGATTTTGGACTTCTAGCCTCTCGAATTAAGAGACAGTAGATTTTTTTTTTTAAGATTTTATTTATTTATTTTAAATTTTTTTTTTTTAATTTTTTTTTTATTTTTTCCAGCATAACAGTATTCATTATTTTTGCACCACACCCAGTGCTCCATGCAATCCGTGCCCTCTACAATACCCACCACCTGAAGATTTTATTTATTTATTTGACAGAGAGAGAGATCACAAGTAGGCAGAGCAGCAGGCAGGGGTGGGGGGAGGAGCAGGCTCCCTGCTGAGCAGAGAGCCTGATGAGGGGCTCAATGCCAGGACCCCGAGATCATGACCCGAGCTGAAGGCAGAAGCCCAACCCACTGAGCCACCCAGGTGCCCCAAGATTTACTTTGTTTTTAGGCACTCAGCTTATAACACTTTGTGTTATGGCAGCCCTAAGAAATTAATACAGATGTTAAGTCAAGAAAATCATGTTTTTGTGGAAGACATCTTTCGCAGAAAAAAAAAAAAAAACAGTGCTTGCGTGAGAAGTAGGATTCCAAGCAAACATTAACAAGCAACGTTAAGTGCCTTGGGGGGCGATATGTAGAAGAGAATGTGTACTATTTGATTATCTTTGAAGGACATATCCTAGGTTATATATTAATTGAAATGATATTTCAAAGGGCTCTAAAATATTAGGTAGAGTGGGTTTATAGCCTGAGAAAGAGAAAGCCAGATATGTCTGGTCACATCTGGTGACTAGTCAGAGAGGATATGCTAGATGCTTATGTAAACGGAAGCTGGGGATTCTGCTTGGCAAAGAACTTAAGTGGTATACAAGGCTGAAATTCAAACACTTCTGTACAATTCTGGCAAACTATCTGGGTGGAACCAAAATATTCAGTGTTCAGGGAGTTTAGAAGAATCTCCAAGGGAAAGAAGTCTCAAGGAAAACAATAAGACATTCTGGGGGTGAGGGTCCATTAGTTAGGGTTCAAGCAGAGAAGAACTGCTGTGAGCAATACAGGATGAGGGCTTTTGTGATGATTGGATTTTTCACAAGTGTGCAAGCTGGTAAAGAATTCTATGAAAAGCGGTTGCTTCTCTGACTCAGAGAAGCCTAAGGGGTGGGCCTGAATTTACTATAGGTCAGCAAGACCAGGGATGGGGATGAAAAGTACAGTGTGAAGTACAGGAGAGGGAGGATAAACTAAAGCCTAGAACCCACAGCAAGAAACTGCAGTCACAAGGTCAAAATGTAACCCATGTCTATCTCTCACCACCATTGATTGCAACCACACGGGAGATCTTCAGAAGAAGATGGCGCCTTGCATTACAGAACTGCACACGTGTCCATCCCAGAAGCAGAGAAGCTGGAGAAGATGGGGCAGGAGCTGGATAGAGGGCCAGGAATTGAGACACTAGGCCCTAAGTCCCTAACCCAGAATTTCAGAAGGTACCAATAAACTTGGTAATCAAGATCAGTAGTGGTCTAATATAATACCATAAAAGTCAAAATAAGTACAAAAAATCTATGATGGACAAAATACTTAAAATTTTAAATAAAGACAGTGAGTATCCAACACAGATGACAGCAAGGCTGGTGAGGCCAAGTCATCCAAGGACCGGGTTAGATCCTGTATTTTAACAATATAAGTGTTAATAGCATACATTTTTGGCAACATAGCAGGATCCTTTTTCTTTTTTTAAACTTTTTTTTTTTTTTTTAAGATTTTATTTATCTATCTGACAGAGAGAGACAACAAGAGAGGGAACACAATCAGGGGGAATGGGAGAGGGAGAAGCCAGTTCCCCATTGAGCAGAAAGCCTGACATAGGGCTTGATCCCAGGACCCTGGGATCATGACCTGAGCCAAAGGCAGACACCTAACAACTAGGCCACCCAGGTGCCCCAGCAGGATCCTTTTCAAGAGAACTCAGATTCTAAATAGTTGAATTAGCCTAAGTTTGGGGAGTGGCTGAGAGGATTAATTTCAAACTTCTGTTTACCAAGTGAGAGACTGGTTATTCAAATCAAGTAATACTTCAATAATTGCCTTATATATCTCAGTTCCAGGGACAGCTTAATCACTCAGCCAACACCAACAATCTCTATGGATCAAACCATGCAAGGTACTCCTCCTCTGTTGCCTGTGCCCAACTTGTTTCTGGTACTTCCTGCTACCACTTGGCTTCTAGCTCTATGGGATCCTATCATTCCACTGAAATAATGCTTACATTTGATGATAGCAGCTCCCAATATCATTTCCTACTAACAACAACAGCTATGACAGAGCCCTTCAAGGATGCTAATGTTAATTTCTCACACTTGTGGTGAAGACACAGTACTCTCTGACCCTTTTTTTTTTTTTTTTTTTTTTGAGAGTGAGAGAGAACATGAGAGAGCAGAAGGTCAGAGGGAGAAGCTGACTCCCCATGGAGCAGGGAACCCAATGCAAGACTCGATCCCAGGACTCTGGGATCATGACCTGAGCCAAAGGCAGTTGCTTAACCAACTGAGCCACCCAGGCACCTGCTCTCTGACCCTTCTGCAAGAAATAGCTAGAATTTGTGTATGTAACACATGAGAAATCTACGTTAGAATTCTGATACCCTTAAGCCTTTAGCTACTTCCCTCTATGGTATACCAAATAACATGTGACAATTCAACTTCTTTCAGTGTGGGCCAACTCTGGGTCCAAGTTTCCTTCAGTCAACCAGTAAAGGAAAATGCTGGAGCCACTCCAAGCTATGCATTAACACAGTGAATTGAGAATCTCTCCTTAGTGCTTCCATATTTACAAATTCAGTTCAACTCAACCTTACATTTCTATATCCCTGATTCAATATTTCTTTTTTTTAAGATTTTATTTATTTATTTGAAAGAGAGAGAGGAGAAAAGTCAGCAGGAGAAGCAGACTCCCTGCCGAGCAGGGAGCCTTATGTGGGACTCGATCCTAGGACTCCAGGATCATGACCTGAGCTGAAGGCGGTCACTTAACCAATTGAGCCACCCAGGCACCCCTGATTCAATATTTGTTATCCACTTCCACATTTGTTCCCTAAATTTGTAGATATATGAAACGCCAAAATCTTGGAAGTTTTGATGTAGTTTCAGCTTCTTCAGGGACTGCACCTTTTCTCTTATCCTCTGGGGTCTTCTGGGATGTGCATCTGCTACAGGTCTAGGAGGAACAGAGGTACTAGAGTTAAGTATGTAGGATGATCGGTCGTCTCTTGTAAGGGAACAACCACTGTCGAAGGAGGTAAGGGAATCCTAACATCTTCTGAGAGAAGAGGAAAAAATTATGTCCACTTAGCAAAGAAAATTTGGCAAAATTTGGGATGCCTGGGTGGCTCCATCGGTTAAACGTCTGCCTTCGGCTCAAGATCATGATCCCAGGGTCCTGGGATCCAGTCCCAAATCGGGGTCCTTGTTGGCGAGGAGTGTGCTTATCCCTCTACCTGCCACTCTCCTCACTTGTGCTCTCTTTCTCTGTCTTTCTCTGACAAATGAAATCAGAAAGAAAGAAAGAGAAAGAAAGAAAGAAAGGAAAAGAAAGAAAGAAAATTTGGCAAAATTCAGTGGTCAAGGTTATCAGCTTCAGTGGTTGCTGCCGCATCCCAACAAAAGAAGTCAGCATATGAACAGCAATGTGCGCTAGCTACTGACGGTCAGACAATGACCTTAGAAGCTAATGGCTGATACACTTCCACCTTTCAAATCTTACAATTTCTCCTGTGCCCAATCCCCATTCAAAAACCTTAAGTTTTGGAAAAGCAGTTTTAGCTTGACTAATTTTTTGTTTGTCTGTTTATAATTTTGTACCTCAAATCAGAGTACAGTAAATGTGATACTTGTGTTTTCTGTCTTCTTGTGAGTAGAATCAGGTTTTTACAAATATCCTTGTGGGGGGCATACGTTTGCTTAGAATGCAATAGAAATATATATATATATATATATATATATATATATATCATTTATTTTATTTTTACATTAAAGCTTAAAATGTTTTATCATTTTTACATTAGCCTAAACCATGGAGATACTTCAATTTTGACTCTCTACAACTGACTCACTTTAATTTTCATTAATCACTGAATAATAGAAATTGGTAGTGTTTCTACCCTCACCATCTCCTGGATACCACATAATAAAGGAATAAGAAAAGAAAATTACAGAAGCAATTCAATTTCACACGCTCCACTGTAGGCTATTGTCAAAGCTATTTTGTAATATATCAATCACTGTTTCCTGAGACAAGACAATAACTGGTAGGAACACCAGCATAGCAGGTACGAAATGAGGAGAGGAGCATCTCTCGCTGTTAGAAAACTGTATCAATTTCTATCTGTGTAAATAAATAAAGAAGTTAGCATTTGCCAAAAATCACATGGTTCTTCAGGCTGTAAAGTCTTAAAAAAAAAAAGCCATTTATAGAACTATTATAGGCCAAGTAAGAGTATAACTAAATTGTGAAGTTTAAATTAAGAAAGAAGGCCTTTGTAAAACATTATGGTATTTGAAAAGATCAGATCAGAAGTTTGAGAATATGAATATAGACACTCACTGTCAATCTTTTAGTGTGTTCTTCTCATAAGAAAAATGTCTGTTAATCATCCAGCTCTTTTTGACCTGAGTCCTACAACGACAGTCCCCAAGGCCCCTCAGGTTCCCTTTGACACAGAAGTTGTATCCCATTCCTTTTGGCCAGTAGGCATCACAGATTTTTTTGACAGTGATACCTACTGGAGCCTCTGCCTCAGCTTTGAAACCATCCTGACAGACGACATAAGTGGGATACCCTTTCCCTATCTTCTCTCCCTGGTGTGTGTCCTCTAAGTGTTTGATATTTTCAAGCTACTCTTTTTTTGAGAGAGAAAGGGAGGGAGAGAGGGAGGAGGGGCAGAAGGAGAGGGAGAGAGAGAATCTTAAGCAGGTTCCACGCTTAGCACAGAGCCCAACACAGGGCTCAATCTCACCACCCTAAGGTCATGATCTGAGCTGACATCAAGAGCAGGAAGCTTAACCGTCTGGGCCCTCTGACTCCCCTCAAGCTGCTCTTTCAATACCTGAGGTTGCTACCTTCTTTCACCAGCATAGGGTCTCAATTACTTGTGAGGATACCTCTAATTAGACTTGTCTGAATTCACTGCATTATTAAACTTAGAAACAATTCTGCTAAGGTCCCTGAAACAGTTTGTTATTAAACTGTTAAATTCTTCTATCTGCTATATATTGTGCTATAGTTAAACACATGGTTTCATAACTTAAAGTATACATGTGAACTTTGGTATGCTTAAAGTTGTATTATCCTACGTAGTGAATTAGTGTGATCTCAATTAATGATTATCATATACTTGATATTTGTGTATCTAGAATTTGAAATCCAATAAAATCTACATATGTAATTTTACTTTCTGTTTTTCTATAGATTGTAAAAAAATAACACTTCAGAAATAAAAAATAATGTATATAACACATAAGTCAGTCAGAAAACATAAAATAAAAAGGACATCCTTATGCCACTAACTGATTTAAGGTCTAAGAACATGACCAGTACTTTGCATATATCTGTGCATTCTTCTCCTAGTTCATCTCATCCCTCTATCCCCTCAACAACATCCTACATTTATTAATCTCTTGCTTTTTCTCTATAAGTTTTATCACACATATATGTATTCAAAAAAAAATGTTGTTTGGGGGCACCTGGGTGGCTCAGTGGGTTAAGCTGCTGCCTTCGGCTCAGGTCATGATTCCAGGGTCCTGGGATCGAGTCCCGCATCGGGCTCTCTGCTCAGCAGGGAGCCTGCTTCCCTTCCCCTCTCTCTGCCTGCCTCTCTGTCTACTTGTGATCTCTCTCTCTGTCAAATAAATAAATAAAATCTTTAAAAAAAATGTTGTTTGGTTTGTTTGTTCCTGAGATTTTATGTGATAAACCTCCTTAAGGACTTGCTTTTCTTTCTTTGTCTTTTTAAAAAATTTTCTTCCTCCCTCCCTAACTTCCTTTAGTGAGCATGCAAGCAGCAGAGGTTGGGGGAGGGCAGAGGGAGAAGGAGAAAGAGAATCTGAAGCAGACTTCACACTGGATGTGGGGCTCGATCTCAAGACCTTGCAATCATTACCTGAGCCAAGACCAAGAGTCAGATGCTTAACTGAGTAAGCCAGCCATGTACCCACAAGGACTTGCTATTTTTAGCACCAAATTAAGTTTGTATGTAATTTCCTAGAGCCCTTCTCTATACATACCTATACTACAATGTATTTATTCATTTTCCTGACAATGGGCATTTGGGATTTTTGTGGTTTGCTACTAGTATAAATAGTGCTACATTCTTGTATAGGTTTAGTGGTTCCCCTTCTTTATGGTATATAGACACTCCTCTTAGGAGAGGAGAATTGCTGGATTTTAAGTAATGCAAACATTCAAAGACACAATAATGTTAAAATTTCCCCCACAGTGGTTGTATTGGTCAGCTCTGCAGGAGTTATATAGGAGTTTCCCTTAATGGATATACTCTCTACCACCTGTTACTCTCCATTCAGTAGATATTAGTGTGGGGGTTAGCACAGTTTTACAATGTTTATTCACTATTTGGTGGGCCTGGGTGGCTCAGTTTGTTAAGCATCTGACTCCTGTTTCTGCTTAGGTCATGATCTCAGGGTTGTGAAATTGAGGCCCCATCAGCTCCGAGCTCAGTGCAGAGAAGGCTTCAGATTCTGTCTCTCCCTTTCCTACTGCCCCTCCCCCCAAAATACATAAATAAATCTTAAAAAAAACCTCACAATATTTATTTATCATTTATCTGTCTACATTTATACCCATTTTCCTACACAATTATTTGTCATATTGATTTTTAACCTTTCATTATATATTCTGGACACTATCCTTTATAAGTTTTATGTTTTGAAAATAAGTTCTCCAAGGTTATCACTTGCCTTTTGACTTTTTAATTCTGTATTTTGATGAACATAATTCCTTTTAATACAGTCAATTCGTCTCTTTTTTTATGGTCTTGTCTATTTTAATGACAGAAAAATATTATTAAATATATTCTTTTAAAATGTTCATTCTCTTTTGCCTCTATGTGCTCAATCAGCTGAAACTGAATTTAGCAATTCTTTCAACATAAAAAAACACTCATTTCCATCTCATTCAATAAATAGTTATTCGTTTCTCAGTGATGAGAGGACACCTCTACCATACATACTTTCTGTATAAGACTATGTCTCTTTTTTAGTTTCTCCATTCTATTCTCTTGCCATTTGTTTATTCTTTCGTCGAGAATTGCTACAACATGTCTATTTTATTTGGTCTGACTTGTCAGACCTTTATTCTGATTGGTTAAAAGTCTATTCTGATTATTAACATCAGTATTTCATGCTTCATTAAAATATTTAATATGTTCTCCGCGCCTGAATCAATATACATTATCTTGATTATTATAACTTAAGAGTGATATGATAACACATAGGGTAAGTTTTTGAATTAGTCTCCTTCTTCAAGAGGTCTTGGTCACTCTTTAGGCTTTGCACTCCCATGTAGATTTTAAAAGAGATTCTCAAGTTCCATATAAAACCTGCTAGAATTCTGATAGAATCATCTTAAATGTAAAAATTGGGGATGACAATTGATCTATTTATGATTTGTTGTTTTTCCTTTCTATAAAATATGGAATACATATCTTTTACTTAAAGCTTCTTTAATATCTTTCAAAATATGTTTTTGACAAGTCTACTCAATCTGGGTACTAACAATTTTGTTTTATTATTACTGTCATCTAATATAAGTGGTATTATTCCTAATTATATTTCTAAATTCTAGTTAATTTCCATTTGTTTTTTCTTATTTATTTATAGTCCATTCATTTTTACTATGGGTGTTAATTTCTTCAAGCTTATTTGTACTTTCTTAACTTTTTGTTTGTTCTGCTTGTGTTGTTTTGTTTTTTCTTTTTTACTGTCTTAAAAATGTGTATCCTATATTATTCTAGCTTTTATCCTTGAACATTACCAAAAAAAATCTAATATTGAATAACTAACCCCTCTCCAGAATGATATACCCTCTTAAAACACTTTAACAAACACTAAACACACAACACACACACATATGCATGTGTGTGGTTTAGGTTTACATACATTTCCCACTTCATTTCTCACCAGTTCCTTTACATTTCAGATTTTCCTTTCCCCTTAGAAATACGTTGTTTTGTCGTGAAAATTTCCCTCAGATAAGCAAGTCTGCCATTCTGGCAAAAGCAAAATATCATGTGATTAATTTTTAAAATATCTGATAGAATAAAGTTCATATATTTGCTCTACCCAGGACGAACACTAAATTCAGAGTTGAGTTTTTTTCTAAAGTTATAACTATTCATTTTTTAAGCAAATTCCAAAGTTGGCAGAAATATTCTCCCAGCTGGTATACGAGACAGTACCATCAGCACTTCTAATTCCGTATAGTATTTTATTTTATGGAAGTTCATGTTTCTGTTTCATAGATCTTTTTCAAAAGTTCTGATTTGTTCTCAAAATTACTGCTACATTCTATAATCAGGAAATAGAGGTTTGTTGTTTGCCTTACTGCATTACATCATTTATTTTATTTTTCAGGGCTCTCTTAGGAACTGTTATCACAGTCTAAAATACTACAGAAGCACAATGAAAAACTAAATCTAAATTTCCTTTGAAATCACAAAAGGTTACCTATAAAATGTGAGGCTAGCTCACTAAGAACTAACAGAGTATACAAAAAATATGCTCAGTCAGATGTCTTTTTTTTTCAGATGTCTTTATAGAGATTAAAATGACATAGGCATTACATAGTTTGAATGCATATTAGTGTGGCTCTTTCTGCTATACACATCATTTACTTATCAAATACAACCTCAAGGTCAGTGTCTGCATTCTTCACTACCTACATTGATGTGCACAAACTTCTGTGATGTATCTACCCAGCAAATAATTAGTTTCTTTTTGAAAGAACTTTCATCATTCTTACATAAAGGATTCAAAAAATTCTTTTATTTGCGAGATAGTGCTGGCCAAGAGCGTATTTCCACACTTTTCTGCAGAATCATGTTTTAAGTAAAACTACCCCAGAAATCTTGCAGATACTCTAATAAAGCATTGGTACCAATAAAATATTTCTTAAAGGCTAGATAAACAAATGACACTACGAGTTAGTTATAAGAGTCTGATTTTAGATAAAACACTAGATAAGTCACTAAACTGCCACACACACTATTGTGCGAAACAGAATATATTGTAACAATACATTCTAACATCATTTTTCAGTAGGATTCCTATATCTGCCCCTTTCTTGTTATCCCCTGGTCCCACGGGCCAGTTAATCCTGTTTTTCCAAAGTTTTGGATTAAATATCATACCTCAGAGTACAGGATATCATTACTTGACTCATTGCTGAAAGTCCAAATGATGCATTCCAGATCCTTGACCACACTGGGATAAATACTGAAAAATACGAAATGGGAAATAGAAAGAGCTAGTCAGATTAATGTCTTTTTTTCTCTCTCCTTTAGGTTACTCCAAATTCAATTCCTGTGTATTCCCTCCTGAGAAGCCCTGTACTTACCCCAGTAAACAAGTTGTCCTCATCACATTATATCTCTTGCTTTATTTCCATTTTCCCTCACTTTCCATGCCTTGGGCTTGTACCCCAAATTATTACCAACATAATTCTTATCTCCAGCTCCACTTTCCAGAAGACTTAGGGAAAGGCAGTAGTGTTTCTTTATAACAAAGATTTTATATATATATATATATATATATATTTATAAATATAAAACATATATTTATATTTATATAATTAAAATTATACATATAATTGGATTTGGTAGCAAAAGGAAAAACATATTGTGTCTTTGTATAAATATGTCTGTTACTTGAAATTGTTTTCCTTAAAAATTAAAATCTTTCTGATATTCTGAAATCAAGAGAAACTACTATTGAATTAAATATTAATTATGCTAGGAGCGCCTGGGTGGCAAAGTGGGTTAAAGCGTTTGCCTTTGGCTTGGGTTGTGGTCTCAGGGTCCTGGGATTGAGCCCCACGATGGGGTGGGCTCTCTGCTCGGCCGAGAGCCTGCTTCTCCCTCTCTCTCTTCCTGCCTCTCTGCCTACTTGTGCTCTCTGTCTGTCAAATAAATGAATACAATCTTTAAAAAAAAAAAAATCTTAAAAAAAAAAAAGAGGAGTTATATGGTAGTAAAGGGTATGCTTCCCTTGACAGGTATGTAAACTGAAGTCTAAAGAAGTTAGATTATTTCCCTAAATTGTGTCTAACTCTGAAGCCTTTCTTCATTGCCTTATGCCATACATAGTAGGTAGTAAGTGTAAAATGATGGGTATGAATGAAAATTTTCTAATATCTGGGGTACCTGGGTGACTCCATTGGTTAAGTGACTGCCTTCAGCTCAAGTCATGATCTCAGGGTCCTGGGACAGAGCCCCATTTCTGGCTCCTTGCTCAGCGGGGAGCCTGCTTTTCCCTCTCCCTCTCCACCTGCTACTCCACCTGCCTGTGCTCTCTCTCTCTGTCAAATAAATAAATAAAAATTCTTAAAAAAAAAAACTTATATAAAAAAGAAAATTTTCTCATATCTAACTTAGTTCCATCAGAGAAGTCACAAATGTTTATGGAAACGTTGTAAAAGATCAGACTTGATAATTTTCCTTGAAGTATAATAGCTACTCAGAATATGGTATGTTTTCATAATAAGCCTTCAAGGTTTTTCTAACCTATCATTAGGTGGCAATAAATGATTCTGAAAACTGGTCTCATTTAAAGTAATTTCTGTGCTGCAATGGCAAGACACAAATCTAAAGACAAATACTACAAAAAGTGAGCCTTCCTATACTGCTAAAGTTTAAGTCCAATATTTGTGAAATTGTAATTTTCCAACAATATACTATTCAAAGAATGGTCCTAGGAGCAGTATAGCTATCAGCTGAAAGCTTGCTAGAAATGTAAAAATTAATGACTGACTCCAGACCTAGTATACTACAAGCGCATTTAACAAGGTCCCCACATTTGAGAAGCAATGCCCTAATACATTATATGGAAAGGTTGGGTTCAGCTACAATCAAGAGAAGCATAAAACCAATAAACTGCCCAATTTAACTTTTGCTGAAAGCAAGAGGATATGAAAAACTGGTTTCTAGTGAGAGTTCTCTAGAGAAAGAGCATCAGTTGGCTAGGCATCTATATTATACACACACACACACACACACACACACATATATATCATAAACACTTACTGCTTCATATGTATATACCTGTCTCTCTCTATACATATGTAGATGTATATATCTCTCTATATAACATCTATCTGTAGATCTATCTCTCTATATATATATGGAAATAGTATACCTATATTACAAATATATGAGAAAAGACATTTATCGGAAGGAATTGATTCATGCAATTATGGAGGCTGAGGAGTTGCAAGATCTGCATTTGGAAACCCAGGAGACGCAATGGTATGGCTCCAGGCTGGAAGCCCACAAGCTCAAGCCCAGGAATACCTGATGTCTTAGTTCAAGTATGAAGGCCAGAAAACACCAACATCCCTGCACTGTCAGTCAAATGGGAGAAAATTTCCTCTTAACTAGGCCTATTTCTCTATTCAGGCCTTCAAAGGATTGGATGAGGCCCACCCACATAAGAGAAGGTGAACTGCTTTACTCAGTCTACCAACTCAAATGTTAATTTTATCCAGAAACACAGTCATAGACACACCCAGAATAATGTTTGACCAAATATCTGAGCACTCTGGGACACAGGCACAGAAAACTGACACAAAAAATTAAACAAAACATCTGGTAGAGTCTAGAACTAAATGACAGTAGCACCACCACCAAGGGATAACTGTGAATCACTGAAGAAATAGCCTCAACACAGATCTGGAATTAAGAAAGTAGTCCTCACAGGGTCAAAGCAGAATCATTTCCCAGTCTTCGGTATAATTTTCAGGGAGTTTTAAAGTAAAATAACATTCAGATTTAAAACAGATTCCAAACCAAATGCCTATAGGCAGGTAATTCAAATGAAAAAAGCAGAGCATGTATAAAAAAAAATCCAACTACCAGAAATATAATCGCAGTGTAAGCATTTAACAAAATAAAATGAAAATAATATTTGATATTACTATTATAAATATAGCAATACTTAGTTCTTTCTTTTTTTACATTTTGTGGTTGTACTTTATTTTTTTTTTATTAACAGATAATGTATTATTTGTTTCAGGGGTACAGGTCTGTGATTCATCAGTCTTCCACAATTCACAGCACTTACCATAGCACATATCCTCCCCAATGTCCATCACTCAGCCACCCTGTCTCTCCCACCCGCTCTCCCCTCTAGCAACTCATTTGTTTCCTAAGATTAAGAGTCTCTTATGGTTTGCCTCCCTCTCTGGTTTCATCCCATTTCATTTTTTCCTCTCTTCCCCCATGATCCTCTGCCTTGTTTCTCAAATTCCATATATCTATAAGATCGTATGATAATTGTCTTTCCCTGATTGATTTATTTCGCTTAGCATAATACCCTCTAGTTCCATCCAGGTAGTTGCAGATGACAAGATTACTTTTTTGATGGCTGTGTAATAGTCCATTGTATGTGTATATATATATATATATATATATATATATATACCACCTCTTCTTTATCCATTCATCTGTCGATGGACATGTGGGCTCTTTCCATAGTTTGGGTATTGTGGACATTGTTGCTATAAACATTTGGGTGCACATTCCCCTTTGGATCACTACATTTGTATCTCTAGGTAAATACCCAGTACTGCGATTGCTGGGTCGTAGGGTAGCTCTATTTTCAACTTTTTGAGGAACTTCCATGCTGTTTTTCAGAGTGGCTACACCAGCTTGCATTCCCACCAACAGTGTAGGACGGTTCCCTTTTCTCCACATCCTCGCCACCATCTGTCGTTTCCTGACTTGTTAATTTTAGCCATTCTGATTGGTGTGAGGTGGTATCTCACTGAGGTTTTGATTTGTATTTCCCTAATGCCAAGAGATTTTGAGCACTTTTTCATGTGTCTGTTGGTCATTTGGATGTCTCTTTGCAGAAATGTCAAGAAATGGGGAGAACACATGAGCAATACTTAATTCTTAAAATTTTTCTTTCTTGACATGTTACTACTTTGATTTGCAGCCGGAAACCTGACACATTTCTATGGCACCAAACTATAAAAATCAGGAACTAGTTCAGTTTTTGAACATTTAATATGGCACAGTACCTATTTTTAAGTAGTTTCCTATTTTAAAAGAGTGGTACAGGGGTGCCTGGGTGGCTCAGTCAGTTAAGCACCCACCTTTGGCTCAGGTCATGATCCCAGAGTCCTGGCATCAAGCCCTTGAATTGGGCTCCCTGCTCAGGAGGGAGCCTGTTTCTCCTTTTCCCTCTTCCTCTGCCACTCCCTCTGCTTGTGCATGCACTATCTCTATCAAACAAATAAATAAATAAATAAATAAAATCTTTTTAAAAAAATGAAAAGAGTGGTACACAAAAATAGGTATTTATGAGCATGGATAATATTTTGTAGCATGATTTGCATTTTTAGGGCTACAACTTCTAAGAAATTTATAGAATTCTAGTTTCTAATATTATCCCATTTAGTTTCAGTACTATGGAGTCCTGTAATTCAATAATATCCATTAGTAGTTTTGCAGTTACATTTTCAAGTTTATGATGAAAAGTAAACTGGAAAATTATAGTTATTTTCATAAAGCTTGTAACCAAAGATAATTTTTTAGAAAATTGGTCTTTAATCCCCCAATTTTTGGAATGTAATTTAGGCCCTTACTTAAATTTTGGGAAACCAACTTTCTCTTAATCCAGGAAGACCTGTTTGTGCTCTGCAAAGAATTTCCCAGAATCATAATTTCACAACAAATAAGCAAATCAAAACATGCCATGGTGTAAATCCTTTTAAACACACCGAGAAGCAAAGGATTTCAAGAGGTTAAAATGTTTATCCGAAAGTTTTTGATCCAGTCTTCATTGGTTTAGCTCATCTTAAATGTTTTTAAAATTTCCATAGAAGGATTCAGCACCACTTCATAAGAAAACCACCTAACCTCAGTTTAAGAGAGCCAACCAACATACTGTGATTGCAGTTCATCAATCAAAACTGAACTGTCTCCAGTTCAAGCCAGGAAAACACGTCTAAGACAACACTGTCTGTTCTAACCTAACATCTATATCCATTTTCTTCCATCCCAATAGAGTCCTGATTTTTTCCTAGAAAATCTAAGTGTTCTTGTATCTCAGGGGAAAGTGATCCAACTTCTGCTTCCAGGACAGGCTTCACTGGTCTACATAAAATTCTTCTTTCCAGTGATTGGTTCTTTCTTCTTTTGGATATTATCATTTAAAAAAAAAAATGTGTTCAGCACCTTCTCCATCAGGTATCTTGCTAAAGCCTGAGTATAAAATTGACATTAAGCATGCATATGGTCTTTAATGACACACTGAAATTTTGAATCCATCAGTCCTAAAACCTTCCCTTCCTCTGGAAGTTCTGCTTATGAAATTATTAATTTTCCCATTTTTAAGCCAACTTGAGTTGGAATTTCTTACTCCTTGCACTGATAGATCTCATATGATACATGAAGGCTTTCACTTTAAACTTTCTTTTTTTACGTAAGCTCTATGCCCAATGTGGGACTTGAAATCATGACCCTGAGATCGAGTCATATGCCCCACTGACTGAGCCAGCCAGGCACCCCCACTTGGAACATCTGAATACAATTCCATCCTTTTGAAAGAGGTAATGAACTTAAGTTCACACAACATCACAATATTTGTCTCCTTTCATTTTTCTCTAACAGATCCACTGTCAGAAGGGCCATTCCTCAGCTAAACAATGTGTAGGTACTCTTAACAATTTTGACCAGTCTATGTTAAAATTTATAAGATGCTTTTCAAAATAAAATTTAATCAGTTCTTTATGCAGTGCTTGTCATGGGCACCATGTCCAAATCTTTTTGATCATGCAAGAGTTCTGTCAAAATATTATCCAGGTGGAATTATTTACATCTGTATTCTCAACACCTGCCATAGAATACCACAAACAATTTAACATTTTTCATGCAATTGTTCTGGGAATTATCAGCTAAATCTTCAACATGCTGATGAGCAGTACTTCTGTTGAGAATTAATTTAGAAAGTATTATTAGTGGTTTTAGGTTCACCATTTTGTTGCAATAATAAATATTCTCATCTGCCAGACAATATTTTAAAAACCTAGATAATATTCTTACTTATGATATAACTGCATTCCACATAGTACTAGTTATTTTTTCACATATAGGAAAAAAAGTAAAACTTGTTAAAAATATAGTCTTTTATATTCTGGGGACTAAGAATTTTTTTTTTTTAACTTACAAACACTTAAACCATAATTCTGACCAAAGAATCGTGTTTCATATAATGTCTTAGTCTGGGAGAGCCTGTGTGGCTCAGTCAGTTGAGCAGCTGACTCTTAATTTCAGCTCAGATCTTGGGGTCCTGAGATGGAACCCCATGTGGGGGCTCATGCTCAGCTAGGAGCCTGCTGGAGCATTTCATCTCTCCCCCATCTCTGCTCCTCCCCCCAGTTTCTCTCTCTTTCTCTCTCTCTCAAATAAATAAACAAATCTTTAAAAAAAAATGTCTTAGTCTGCATTGTTCTAACACAGATACATTTGGTTTGCATGCTGAATAAGTAGCATCCTCTTCAATTCTAGTAAGAAATATATGATTTCCGTTTTTCTTTAAAAAACATATAGCCCTCTCATTTTTATTTCCTTGAGAGAGAAACATTTCTCATAACTCCACTTTAAAAAAGCAAGAGCACAAGCACAGTGATAAATGGCAACTGACACTTTGTTTCATCGTCAAAGAAAAAACAGGAACTGGTGGAGACTGTAGAGAACTAAGAGGGCATGACCCCTGTGAAATGGGCTGTGGCTACTCAGCTCCAGCTAATTTCTGCCACACTGGAAGGTGACCCAAGTGTTGCCAGAGTTTCAACAGAAACTGGAAATCACATTTTTTGTGTGCGAATCTAACAATTTTAGATGATGGCACCAATTTACACTTGAAAAGCCTTCTTTGGACCAACATTGTGCAAACCATAAAAACAGATCCATAGACCAGGTATAAACTTTGAGCCATAAGTATGAAATCACTGGTCTAAATGTTAAGAAGTAAGTATAAAAATTTATCATGGAATATCCAAAAAAGGATTAGTTATATAACCCAATAAAGGGTTAGAAATATATCAAGAACTTACAGAACTCAACAACAAAAAAACAAGTAACTCAATTTAAAAATGGGCAGGAGACAAGAATAGCTATTTCTCCTTATAGAAATACAAATGGCCAACAGACATATGACAAGATGCTCAAAATCAAATCCACAATCAAGATACCAACTCATACCTGTCAGAATGGCTAAAATAAAAAACACAAGAAACAACAAGTGTTAGTGAAAATGTGGAGAAAAAGGAACCTTCATGCCTTGTTGGGAATGCAAACTGGTACACTCACTGTGGAAAATGGTATAGAGATTGCTCAAGAAATTAAAAACAGAATTATCATATGATCCAATAATTCCACTACAAGGAATTTACCCAAAGCATATGAAAACACTAATTGGAAAAGATACATGCACCACTATGCCCAACACAGCATTATTTATAATAGCTAAGAATACAGAAGAAACTCAAGTGTCCATTGATAGATGAGTGGGTAAAGATGTGGTGTATACAACAAAATACTACTTGGTCTTTTTTTTTTTTTAAGATTTTATTTATTTATTTGACAGACAGAGATCACACGTAGGCAGAGAGGCAGGCAGAGAGAGAGAGAGGAGGAAGCAGGCTCTCTGTGGAGCAGACAGCCCGATGCAGGGCTTGATCCCCGGACACTGGGATCATGACCTGAGCCGAAGGCAGAGGCTTTAACCCACTGAGCCACCCAGGGGCCCCAATACTACTCAGTCTTAAGAAAGAATGAAATCTTGCCATTTGCAACAACATGGATGACTCCAGAGGGTATAATGCTAAGTGAATAAATCAGAGAAAAACAAATGCAATATGAATACACTCATATGTGGAATTTAAGAAACAAATGAACAACAAAAAAGAAACAACAACAATAAGAAAAACAGACGCTTAACTATAGAGAATAAACTGGTGTTACCAGAGGAAAGGTGGGGGTGGGAGGATGGGAGGAATAGGTGATGAGGATTAAGAGTATACTTATCATGATTAGCACTGATTAACATAGAGAATTATTGAATCACTATATTGTACACTTGAAAGGAATATAACACTGTATGTTCATTATACAAGAAAGAGGGAGTAAGAGAGGGAGGGAGAAAGAGAGAGATAGAAAGGAAAACAAGAAAGAAGGGAAGGAGGAAGGAATGGAGGGAGGGAGAAAGGACAGAGGGAGGAAGGAAGGAAGAAGAGAAGAGAAGAGAAGAGAAGAAAAGAATGATCAGGGAGCTGTCACGAGGGAATCACCAAATTATGAGCTGAGAAGATTCAAAACTAGGGCCTCTCTTTAAAATGTAAACTTAAGGGTGCCTGGGTGGCTCAGTTGGTTAAGCGTCAGACTCATGGTTTTGGCTCATGTTGTGATCTCAGGGTCATGAGAGTGAATCCCATATTGGGCTCTGGGCTCAGGACAGTCTGCTTAAGTTTCTTTCTCCCTCTGTCCCTCCCTACCACACATGCATGCTCTCCCTCTAAAATAAATAAATAAATCTTTAAAAATGTAAACTTACCTTTTAATTTTCTAAAAGATATTCATGGACAGTTTGAAAGGCAAAATGGTAACAAAAGGTTTACTATGAGAAATAGCAATCCTCCATCAAAAGAAAGCCAGGGTAGCCATACTTAAATCAGCCAAACTAGATTTTAAACCAAAGACTGTAACAAAAGATGAAAAAGAGTTGTTTATCATAATAAAGAGGACTATCCAACAAAAAGATCTAACCATTGTAAATATTTATGCCCCCAACTCAGGAGTACCCAAATATATAAAACAATTAATAACAAGCACAAACGAACTCATTGATAATAATACAGAATTAGCAGGGGACCTTAATACCCCATGTACATCAATGGACAGATCATCTAAGCAAAAGCTCTACAAGAAAACAACGGCTTTGCATAATATACTGGACCAGATGGGCTTAACAGATATATTCTAAATCATCTTAAAGCAGCAGAATACACATTATTTTCACATGCACATGGGACATTCTCCAGAATAAATCACATACTAGGTCACAAATTAGGCCTCAATAAGTATAAAACGATTGAGATTATACCACGCATATTTTCTTACCACAAAACTATGAAACATGCAGTCGATCACAAGAAAAAATTTGGAAAGACCACATGGAGATTAAAGAACATGTCAGTAAACAATGAACAGGTCAGCCAGGAAATTAAAGAAAAAATTTAAAAATTAAAAAGTACATGGAAATAAAAACATAATGGTCCAAAATCTTTGGGATGTAGACAAAGTGCTCATAAGGGGGAAATATACAACAATACAAGCCTACCTCAAGAAGTAAGAAAGATCTCAAATAAATAACCTAACCTTACACCTAAGGGAGCTAGAAAAAAAAAAAAATGAAGCTGAAAGCCTGCAGAAGAAGGGAAATAATATTGATTAGAGCAGAAATAAATAATATGGAGACCAGAAAGAAAAAAAAAAAAAAAAGAACACAGTAGAACAGATGAATGAAACCAGGAGCTGGTTCTTTGAAAGAATTAATAAAATTGATAACCCCCTAGCAGACTGATCAAAAAAAAAGAGAAAGGACCCAAATAAATAAAATCACAAATGAGAGAGGAGACATAATGACCAACATCACAGAAATACAAACAATTATAAGAGAATACTATGAAAAACTATATGCCAATAAATTGGACAATGTGGAAGAAATGGATAAATTCCTAGAAACATATAAACTACCAAAACTGAAACAGGAAGAAATAGAAAACTTTAACAGATCAGGAACAAGCAAAGAAATTGAATCAGTAATCAAAAGTCTCCCAATGAACAAAAATCAAGGGCCAGATGGCCTCACGGAGGAATTCTACCAATATTTTGAAGAAGAGTTAAGACCTATTCTTCTCTATTTCAAAAAAATAAATAAATAGAAGGAAAACTTCCAAACTCATTCTATGAGGCCAGCATTACCCTGATTCCAAAACCAGACAAAGACTCCACTAAAAAAGAGAACGATAGTCCAATATTCCTTAAAAATTTGGATGTAAAAATTCTCAACAAAATATTACCCAATCAAACCCAATAGTGTATTTAAAAAAATTATTCACCACAATCAACTAGGATTTATTCCTGAGCTGCAAGAGTAGCTCAATATTTGCAAATCAATCAATGTGATACTCCACATTAATAAAAGAAAGGGTGAGAAATATGATCCTTTCAATAAATGCAGCAAAAACATTTGACAAAGCACAACACCCACTCATGATAAAAACACTCAATGGGGCACCTGGGTGGCTCAGTGGGTTAAACCTCTGCCTTCAGCTTGGGTCATGATCCCAGGGTCCTGGGATTGAGCCCCACATTGGGCTCTCTGCTTGGCGAGGAGCCTGCTTCCCTTCTTCTCTCTCTACCTGCCTCTCTGCCTACTTGTGATCTCTGTCTGTCAAATAAATAAATAAAATCTTAAAAAAAAAAAAAACACTCAACAAAGTAGGTTTAAAGGTAACATACCTCAACATCATAAAGGTTGTATATGAAAACCCCACAGCTACTATCATCCTCAATGGGGAACAAATAAGAGCTTTTCCTCTATGGTCAGGAGCAAAACAGGGATGTCCACTCTCACTACTATTACAACATAGTACTGGAAGTCCTGGCCTCAACAATCAAACAACAGAAAGAAATATAAGGCAATCAAATTTTTAAGAAAGAAGTAAAACTTTCATTATGTGCACATGACATAATGCTATATATAGGAAACCCAAAAGACTCCACCAAAGTGTTGCTAGAATTGACAGATGAAATCAGTGAAGTCACAGGATACAAAATCTAAGTATATAAATTTGTTGCATTTCTATATACTAATAATGAAGCAGCAGAAAGAGAAATCAAGGAATTAATCCCAATTACAGCTTCACCAAAAACCATAAGGTACCTAGGAATAAACCTAACTGAAGAGGCAAAAGACCTGTACTCTGAAAACCATAAAATACTAATGGAAGGAATTCAAGATGATCACAAAGAAATGGAAAGACATTCCACACCCATGTGTACACACACACGCACACACACACACACACACACATTTTAACAATATTTTTCCTTCCAATATATTGCTTTGCAATATATTGGAAGGAAAAATATTCAATATATTTATCTTTTGAATATATATTTATATATTGAATATATATATATATATATATATTCAATGCAATCCCTATCAAAATACCACCAGCACTTTTCATAGAGTTAGAACAAACAATCCCATAATCTGCATGGAACCACAAAAGAAGGTGAATGGTCAAAGCAATCTTGAAAAAGAAAAGCAAAGCTAGAGGCATCACAATTCTGGACTTATGTTATATTACAAAGCTGCAATCATCAAGACCATATGATATTGGCACAAAAACAGACACATGGATCAGTGGAACAGAAGAGAAAACCTAGAAATGAACCCACAACTATATGGCCAAATAATCTTCAACAAAGCAGGAAAGAATATCTAATGAAAAAAGAAAGTCTCTTCAACAAATGGCATTGGGAATACAGGACAGCAACATGCAGAATAATGAAACTGGGCCACTTACTTATACCATACACAAAAATACATTCAAAATAGATGAAAGACTGAAATGAGAGACAGGAAACCTTCAAAAGCCTAGAGAAGAACAAGGCAGTAACCTCTCTGACATCGACTGTAGCAAATTCTCACTAGATGTATCTCCTAAGGCAAGGGAAAAGGAAGCAAAAATAAACTATTGGGACGGCATCAAAATAAAAAGCTTCTGCACAACTAAGGAAACAATCAACAAAAGTAGAAGGCAGCCTATGGAATGGAAGAAGACATTTGCAAATGACATATCCGATAAAGGAATAGTACACAAAATATATAAGGAACTTATCAAACTCACCACCCAAAAAACAAATAATCCAGTTTAAAAAGGGGCATAAAACATGAACAGAGATTTTTCCAAAGAAGACATCCAGATGGCTAACAGACATAAGAAAAGATGTGCAACATTACTCATCAGCAGGGTGATACAAATCAAAACCACAATGATGTACCACCTCACACGTCTCAGAATGGCTAATATTAACAACACAGGAAATGAGGTGTTGGTGAGGATACAGAGAAAGGGGAACCCTCCTACACTGCTGGTAGGAATGCAAACTGGAGCAGCTACTCTGGAAAACAGTATGGAGGTTCTTCAAAAAATTAAAAATAGAACTATCCTATGATCCAGCAATTGCACCAAAGGACACAAAAATACTGATTTGAAAAGATACATGCTGATATTTACAGCAGCATTATCAACAATACCCAAATTATGGAAAGAGCCCAAATGCTCATCAACACAATATACACAAGGGAATATTACTCAACTTACTTAAAAGAATGAAATCTTGCCATTTGCAATGATGTGGATGGAGCTAGGGAGTACTGTGCAAAGTAAAGTAAGTCAGTCAGAGAAAGACAACTTCCATATCATTTCACTCCTGGATGGAATTTAAGAAACAAAGTAGATGAACATAGGAGGGAAAAAAAGAGAGACAAAGCAGAGAAAAGACTCTTAACTGCAGAGGACAAACTGAGGGTTGCTTGAGGGCAGGTGGGGAGCGGGGATGGGTTAAATGGATGATGGGTATTAAGGAGAGCACTTATGATGAGCACTGGGTATTGCATGTAAGTGATGAATCACTAAATTATATACATGAAACTAAGATTACACTCTAATTTAACTGGGATTTATTTTTTTTATTTTTATTTTTCTTAAAAGATTTTATTTATTCACTTGGCAGAGAAAGAGAGGGAGAATGAGTAGGGTCAGGGAGGCAGAGGGAGAGGGAAAAGCAAGCTCCCGCTGAGCAGGGAGCCTGATGTGGGGCTCAGTCCCAGGACCTGGAGATCAAGACCTGAGCTGAAGGCAGATGCTTAACTGAATGAGCTACCCAGGTACCCCTGTTAAATGGAATTTAAATTAAAACGTTTTAAAAAGCCCAAAATAGTATGTAGTCCTCTCTCCCACACCACCCCATTTCTCGCTCCTTATAGGATATACTTTTGGTTAGTTTAGCCACTCTTTTGGTATTTACCTTCTGAATTATGTATCTAAACAACACAGTTATTAATATTATCCCTTGAATTTTCAGTTCTTGGCATCATTTACTGACTTGCTACTATGGAAGTCAATTATCCCCTACACAATTGCATTCTTGCAAACATATACTTGCACACACATATTTTTCTTTCTCCCATTCTTACATTATAGTTAGAATGTTGGAATATTTGAATTATTAAAAATATATAAATGCTATGAATAGCTAAACCCTATTTATTATACTATAAGCATGTTTCCCTTCTTATATAGTTTCGCATTCCCCCATGAATTTATGTATTTTTTTGTTTTGTTTAGTTTTTTGTTTACTTAAAACCAACTCAACCTCAAAACTGCCCCAAGTTTTCTTTTTTATTTATTTGTCAGAGAGAGAGAGCACAAGCAGGTAGAGCAGCAGTCAAAGGGAGAAGCAAGCTTCCCGCTGAGCAAGGAGCCTGATGTGGGACTCTATCCCAACACCCTGGGATCATGACCTGAAACCAAGGCAGATGCTTAACCAACTGAGCCACACAGGCATCTCTTCCCAAATTTTCTCAATGTCTCAAAGCACATTAAGTCATCCTTCAGAGTTCAAAATTCTGAAGCTATTGGATTTCTTATTCCTTTGAAACATTTCCCCCATCTAGATGCTTATAGAATATTCTCTTTTTCTTGTTTTAAATTCCCTCCTGAATTATTTTACTCCTTCTATGATGCTTTGAATTTCCTTGTCAGTTTATGCCTACTAAAAATGGGTATGTTTAATCTCCACCTTTAACTTGGTGTTGTAGACCAACCCTCTTAAATCAAGAAAGGAGTTTTGATTGGGCCTTTAACCCTGCAGGCTCAGAGAATAAATGGTCATGACAATGGTGGTGGTCACGACGGGTCTTCAAGTGCTCTGTGTAAGACATTCTGCTAAACCCTTTAGGGGGAAATACACTCAAGTACACTTAAAAACAGTTAAAGGTGGTATTAATATCCATATTTTCATATTTTACCTCTGGGGGAAATGGGGATTGGACACTAAAAAACCTTTCTTACCAGTATTTTTAAGTCCTCGCTTTCTGCCCCCTTGCTGCAGTGGTCCCAAGGCAACAGGGTGCTAACAGTAGGACTCACTGCTTATCCCTCACTTTGAGAGGAAAGTTCTTAATTTTTCATCTGCCATTCCAATTATGATGTTTGTTGTAGACATTTCACAGAACACCACTTATAAAGGCAATGTCTTTCTACTTTTTAAAAAAAATTTATTTTGAGATTGAAAGACAGAAAAAGGGTAAGCAGGGGGAAGGGGCCAAAGAAGGAGTGAGAAACCCAAGCAGACGCCATTGCTGAGTGTGGACCTGGAATCAGGGCTCAATCTCAATCTGATATCAGGCCTGATAGCAAGAGTCAGTCACTTAACCGACTGTGCCACCCAGCACTCCAATGTCCTTCTACTTTCAGATTGCTAAGTGTTTTTTATTCATTCATCAAATTAGGAATGACTACCTTATATATCAGTTTTTATTAATCTATCCAGACAATCAAGTTATAATGATATTGCACACTGTACAATCCAATTTTACATTGATAATATAGACAATTACATTAGCAAATTTACTAATGCTGAGCCATCTTTGGGTTTCTACATTAAGCCTTATTTGCGTTTCGGGGAGACTGGGTGGCTCAGTCGGTTAAGCGGCTGCCTTCAGCTCAGCTCATGATCCCAAGGTTCTGAGATTGAGTGCCACATCAGGTTCCCTGCTCAGCAGGGAGCCTGCTTCTCCCTCTCCCTCTGCCTGCCTCTCTGCCTACTTGTGTCCTATCTGTTTGTCAAATAAATAAATAAAATCTTTAAAAAAAAAAAACTTATTTGCTTCTCACATGCAATTTTACTTGCTTGAATCTAGGATATATGCAATTGTTTTCACACCAAAAATTACAATGACAGTTTCAGGTTGTGTGACATCCTTGCCTAATTTGAGTCTGCCTCATAAAATGTTTTGGATATATTTCAGCTGTTTTCTTTGTTAGAACTATCTGAATCAGGGATGATCTTTTTTTTAACAGACTGAATAAGAGGCACTCCTTGGGGCCTAGTTAAAAGTTGGGCGATAGATCTTTGACTAGTATTCCAAATTCTCACACCATATTTATCAATGCAGACAATCTAGATATTTTATGTTGATTTTGGCAGAAAATTATCTGCTGCTGTATTTGCAAATTTATTGACATACAAAGTTGAGAAGTGTTGTGAAGTGGTTTAAATAATGAAAAGTACACAAAGCACTTAGAACCGCCCTGTCATAGAGTACCTACTCAATCAAAATTACAATGTAATTACTAATCAAATGTGCTATTTATTTTTTACAATTATTTATTCAATATAATCACATGTATAACTACACACACACACACACACACCACACATTTTGGGGTTTTTTGTCCTTTGAACGCTTAACTCTTAATGGAAAAATCATAATTATCCCATTCCAAATTTTGAGGGAAATAAAACTTATAAACCCAGGGGCACCTGGGTGGTTCAGTGGGTTAAGCCTCTGCCTTTGGCTCAGGTCATGATCCCAGGATCCTGGGAGGGAGCCCCACACTGGGTTCTCTGCTCAGCAGGGAGCCTGTTTCCCCCTCTCTCTGTGCCTGACTCTCTGCCTACTTGTGATCTTTCTCTGTCAAATTAATAAATAAAAATAAAATCCTTTAAAAAAAACTTATAAACCCCCCATAATGACAATAATGAACAGCCAATGTATAAGTTTTTACCCAGTTAAAGGTGGGTAACTAGTTTTAGAGGATGATTTTTTAAAAAAATTAGAGCTAGCCAGAAAATGTTATATTTACTTGCTTCCATGTTCCTAGAAATATATTTAAATTATTATTAAATTACTATTCCTTTAGTAAATCTGCATACCAAACACTACGCTAGTGACATGAAATGCAAAGATGAATAAGGCATGGTCCATGGTTCTTAGCATCTAACTGCTCAAAACTTGGTGAAGGAAGACTGACATATCAATAAAAAAAAGTAATGCAATGTGGCAACATATACAGAAAAAAGAGATATAAGGAAATGTTGTTGGAATCCAAAGAGAAAAAAAAAATTATTCCCACAAGCTGTATATGGTGTCTGATGTTGTAGAGAGATAAAGAGAAAAGACATCCTTAGCACGACACTGGTTGGCACCTTTAATAGAATAAGGCTCCTTTATTTTCCTGGATCTCCTAAGCAGCAGGTAATCATTTCACTGATACTTGGTTCCAAGACCTGCCCAGTTTTGTTTTTAAAATAGTCCTCCATCTGCTCACGCATGTTGGTGAAAACTGGTTATCTCTTTATTGGAAGAATTAGAAAGGTGAACCCCTTGACTGCCCACTTGAGGGAACTTAAGCTGGAGCTGCCTATAATCCAACAAATACCACAAACTTTATTTCTCCAATTCTGATTTTCAGCCCTAGAACCAAGACTTGGCTACTGGCCCCACTTTTCATCCTTTCTTATTAGCATCATCCAACAGCTATTAACTGTACGTGATTTTCATTAAAGCCACTGCTTTTTCTGTCCATTATACATGTTTCCATTCACCATGACAGGTTTTAGGCAAATTTGAAGTATCTGTCCACCCTCCCTTTATTTGAGCTCCCCCGAAATCTTGTACAACCTAAGTAAGATCGCATCATTCCTGTTTATAACATCCTAAGGCTTCCCATCTCTTAAGCTAAAGCCAAAGTCGTTACATCTCACAGTGCCTCATACAAGCTCTAAGGTCCCATCACTTACCACGTTCCACCCCCACTGATGCCTTATAACCACGTGCTTCTTTGCTCTTCTTTCAAACTCAAATACAGTCCCATCTTAAGACATTCACTTACTATTCCCTTTGCTAAGGAAACTTTTATATCAGTGTATCCTTAGTTCAAATCTCTGCTAAATTGTCACCTTATTAGGGACACCTTCCCAGGCTATAGGTCTAAGACAGCAACTCTGGTGCTGCTTACCCTGCTTTACTTTTCTTCATAGCACATAATATACTCTGACATATTTGCCTCTTTTTCTGTTTTTGTTTTCTGTTTCCTTCAGCGAAATGTGGGCATGGGTACTTTGTTTTGTCCATTGTTTTATCTCAAGTACCTGGAATAGTACTTGCCACTTACTAGGCCCTCATTAAATATTCACTGGAAGACTGAATTCCTAAAGCATTTGATACTATTTCTTTGTTACTCATTATATTTAGATTTGCACTGCAATTCACATTCACACCTGGTTTGTTTTGTATATTACATTGCCAGATCTCTGAGTAATGAGATTATGCAAAACCCCAATATGAGCACATAAGAATTGCATGGATAAACAAATGCAGATTGTTGCTGAGAAACAAGATATGTTTCTAGATAAGAAAGAATATAGTTAGAGGAATAAAAGAGAAACATTCTAAAGAAATTAAATACATAGAGATATCTTCTGTCCAGAATGTTGAGAGTGATCAATAACTTTTAAAATATACTGAAATACAGGGGACCTGACTAGACCCTTCTTTCTTTTCTGTGATTCACCTTACTAAGTAGCCAGTATGCTCCATCTTTATAATTGAGTCCTGTTTAATTTAGTCCAGAATACTGTGAGACCTGGTTTATAATAAATAAAATAATTTAGAAGCAAAATAGGATGAAGTAGTAATTTCTCCAAATATCTTTCCTCAAGGAAAGTTCTGCTTGTTAGTACCAGCCTGAGTTGATCTGAAGGCTTATTAAGAGAAAATGAAAGATTTGTAAATGGTTCTGTTTGTTTTAAGTAAAAAGTAAGAATGGATTATTTTATTCCCTAGAGGGAAAATATGCAGCAACTTGATTCTACTCTTTCCAATGCAGCAGCCAGAAGCAATTTCTTCATAAGCATTTCCATTCTTTTTTTCCAAGTCCTCTATTAAGTATTTTAACAGCAAAATGTTCACTAAAAGGAACAGGGGAGTTACATGAATATAAAACAAAAAAGAATATTTAGATTATTTAGGTTAAAAGTAAATCAATATGATTTTTATGATTTCTACTTTCATGAATTTATTTTTTGGTGGCCTATTAAATAACCAGTAGTTGTACGAGTTTCATGGGACTACACAAAGAAAAAGTATTCTCTATTGTCAGGATATTGAGTTTGAGACATATTGATAGCATTAATCATATAATGAACTCGTACGTACATTGGCCTACTTTTTCAATCATGAACTGATGGAGTTTATGTGAATTCACCTACAACTATTATGAATTTCCACTAGCATTTTTGCCTTATGTATCTTTGGTGAGAGGTGGTGACTAAAGATGCTTGAAACTTATAGCCTTATTGTGGACTGCATGCTTCATCATTTAAGGGGCCCTCTTTTTCTTATTCAATATTTGGTTTGAATTAAACGCATTCACCAAGTTCAATATCCAAATACAGCTTTCATTCCGTTATTTCCCTATCTGGGTATTTTTTTATTCTTCTTAATTTAGTTATAGTGCTACCCTGATATACTGAAAACCCAGAAATAAATTTTATTTTATTTTTTATTTTATTATTTTTTAAAAGATTTTTATTTATTTATTTATTTGACAGAGAGAGAGATCACAAGTAAGCAGAGAGTCAGGCAGAGAGAGAGGAGGAAGCAGACTCCCCGCTGAGCAGAGGGCCCGATGCAGCGCTAGATCCAGGAACCCTGAGATCATGACCAGAGCCGAAGTTGGCAGCCCAACCCACTGAGTCACCCAGGCGCCCCCAGAAATAAATTTTAAACTAAACCACCACCAGTACATGAAGTAGTAGGAAAAAGTAAAAAAGGGTGAGGGAGGAAATTGATTAATGTAATAAACAAATAGCAAAAACGAAAACAAGCAAACAAAAATATCAAGGAACACTGTTACAGCTGATTCTTCAACTGGTACTGAGGTCATAGTTGGTATTTACAACTTCCATCCTCAGATGGTAGAACTGAGTGATCCAAATCTTTCTCCCTGTGGGAGCTGAGCTTTGGTAGTTGTTGTTACTATTACTATTATTTTGTTGTCATTGGTTTATTTGAAACTCCCATGAAACTACCATGCTAAGAGGCATCCTGAGATTACCCCGAGTTTTAGACTTACTTCTCCTTCCTTCTATTGTGCAGTATCATCAATCATAATCACTCTAGGGTCAGTCACCACAGTCTAGCAACTCCCTTCTTATTGCTTCAAGGGAGGAGATGCCTCAACAGTCAACCGAGGGCTTCAGCAGTGAGGTCAACTGAACCATTATTATGCAACCTTGTGAAAGCATTCCAGCCTTGGAAACCAAAATCTTAAATCATCAAAAGTATGGACAGAGAGAATGAAAGCAAAATCTTTGCAAGGGGGGCATTAAGAGAAATAATGAAAAGTACCATGCCATTAATGACTATATTCTGGCTACAGGGTGTGGGGGGGAAGAATTAGATAGTGGTTACTGGTTCAGAGCATACAGAGAATCCTGTGGGATAATACCTCAAATTTAAAAGTTGTTGTCACCCAGTTATTATATCACCCACTGCACAACTTTGTAATGAATTCTTTAAGCATCAGCCTGTTCTCTCACTTTTTTACCATAAAATAGTTTCTTTGTTAAAAACAATGTATAAGGGATATAATGATGGGAAATAAGGTATTCAGGACCATCTAAAAAAGACAAATCTCTATCTAGAATAAATATTTATTCCAGGAGAGGGGAATTTCTCCCCTTGTCATGCAGACATGTTTGCCTGTTGGACCCTACCCTCCCTAATTTGTGGGAAAAGGGTCAGTTTTTATCTCTGGTTATATGAGGCACTTAGCAATGGGGTTAGCTGAACTTAGCTGAGGGAAAGCCAAAGTTGCTGAAAATATATAGAAATCCCACCTTTGTCACTTTGCCACTTATCTCGTCAATCCACTGAGCAAACATAGCGCTAAGGTAACTGGAACGAATCACACAAACATCAAAAAAATGTGTCATACTGTCCACCTAATTAATTAAAGCCTGTTCTTCAAAGTGCCCTTGATGACTATTCAGATAGAATACATGTATTCTTATACCTGGAGCCCCTTCTGAGACCACCGTACTTAAAATGAACTCAAATCTTGTTCCTACTCCTCAAATACTGCTCCTTCCAATTATCCAACCATTCCGTCCAAACTTTAGCCACTATTCATGAATCGGTGTACATCCACACTTCTTGCTATCTCTTTTTCCTGGCCCTCCAGATACAGCATCTGAAGACATAGCCAACAGGATACTATTGCTTCCTTACTACAGTCCAAGGACACCCCTGAGTTACTGCAAAAGTTCATTTCTGGATAGTATCATCATATTGTGCCTACTTACCTGCAAATCAGGCTTAACTTTTTATTTGTTCAGTCATCTCTGTCTCAGGGATCTTGACATCTAGCCAGAGATGTATGCTGAGGAAGAGAGGGCAGTGCAACAATGGTAGATGCACTAATGATCCAATCGCGGGTGCATGAGGCATATGCAAACTTTCAGCAGACCTGCGCCTACGGGAGCTCCAGGATTGAGGCCAGAGTCTGTCCAAACCACCTGACTACTTTTCTGGATGAGGGGTCCCCCACGCAATATTATCTGATACTGGGACTGCAAATGAGAGGGCAGTTAATCCCCACTTGGTCATGCGGCTGATCCGGTCACTGGCTTCTCATTGAGGCACAACTCCCAGGTGTCTCTCCTTGTTGCTCTGCAGGCTTCACCAATTAAGGCCGCAGTGTACCAGGATCTGGCTTCAAGATGAATAAAATGCAGGTGCGGGTGGAGACCACGGCAGATGCCTGGTTAGCCCCCAAAATTCCCGAGAGGAATCGGTATTTGGCCTCTTTCATAGCGGGTCAAGCTGCTGGGTCTCTGCACAGACCTGCTCCCTGCCTGCGTGCGCGAGGGACCGCATGCGCATTAGCATGCGCAACCACGT
The DNA here is from genome assembly GCF_902655055.1 of Lutra lutra. Classification (NCBI taxonomy): domain Eukaryota; kingdom Metazoa; phylum Chordata; class Mammalia; order Carnivora; family Mustelidae; genus Lutra; species Lutra lutra. Next base: position 69,803,115 of record NC_062282.1, on the reverse strand, counting down.
TCCGGTGGCCCCGCCCCCTAGCAACCAGACCACCAATCAGGATTCCCAAAGGTTTTTTTTTTTTTTTTTAAGATTTTTATTTATTTATTTGACAGACAGAAATCACAAGTAGGCAGAGAGAGAGATTGGAGGAAGCAGGCTCCCCGTGGAGCAGAGAGCCCTATGCGGGGCTCGACCCCAGGTCCCTGGGATCATGACCTGAGCCAAAGGCAGAGGCCTTAACCTACTGAGCCACCCAGGCGCCCCCCAAAAGTTTCTTACTAGAGGTTTCTGGTTCGCCCCTTCTGTCCTTACCCTAGCAAGACTTTTCAATTCTCTCCAGCTCTGCCTACTTGGAGAACAGTGGACATTAGGTAGGGTGGATATTAGAATTAGATGCCTTGGGTGACTCATGAATCCACTTCAGTGATCTGGCTCCTCACTACCCTTCAACTGTTCCCAGATCGCAGCTTCCCTGAACCTCAAGGCATGGGTATGCGCAGAACGGACGTTTCCAGCAGGCGGTGGCTTTGGGGCTGTCCAGGCCGGTTGGGCTTTGGGATGTCCAAACCTTCTGGATATTGTCCTGGGTGGAGGGGCCCCCTTGCAATACGGTCTGAAATGGCGACTACAAATGTGGCAACAATCAGTCTTCGGTGGAAACTTTATGCAAACTACACAAAAGTTATAAAATAAGATACAGGTACAAGCATCTGAGACAACAGGGCTATAAAATGGGAGGAAAGTACCTGGGCTGATGACATTTTGTCCATGTGACTACGTGTGCCTACAGAGTGATAAGAAAATACAGGAGGTCTCTAGTGTCACATAGTGGTTAAGATTATGAGCTCCCGAGACAGAATACCAGCTCAGCTACTTAATAAATGAATGATGGGTCCGCTATGTTTTTTAGACCTCACATTTAACCATAAAAATGAGAATACTCATGATATATACCTTATAAGTTTGCACTGAGGATAAGTGACACCATATATATATATATGTATATATATATATATATAGTCTTATTTAGATATAGATACATGCTGGTATGTATGTATATATATATACCAGCGCATGAAAGAGTGGAGAAATGTTAGCAATCATGATTTAGATTATAAAAAGAATCTGGGATGAAGATGATCTGGAGGAAGCAGAAAGCTTATATAATTGTAAGGTTGAACAAGCTATACGATAAGCTATATGAAATTTATTTAAGAGTTCATATGGAAGGAAGAGCAGGCTCCAGATGAGAGATAATCTCACTGGAGGACAGCAAAAGAAGGTGAAAATGTGTGTGAAGGAAGGGAATGGCATCCCAAAAGCGTAATGGAGGGAAAGCACAAAATGGCAATAACTTTTTTTTTTTTTTTAAGATTTAAAAGCACAAGTTGGGGGGACAGGCAGAGGGAGAGGAAGAAACAGATTCCCTGCTGAACAGGGAGCCCAAGACGAGACCAGGACCTGAGCTGAAGGCAGTCACTTAGCCAACTGAGCCACCCAGGCACCCCATGATAACTTTTACAAGATTTTATTTATTTATTTGACAGAGAGAGAGATCACAAGTAGGCAGAGAGGCAGGCAGAGAGAGAGGGGGAAGCAGGCTCCCTGCTGAGCAGAGAGCCCAATGCGGGGTTGGATCCCAGGACCCTGAGATCATGACCTGAGCTGAAGGCAGAGGCTTAACCCACTGAGCCACCCAGGCGCCCCACCATGATAACTTTAATAGAAAGAGAAAGCACTCAAGAAAGTAAGAGGGATGAAAAAGAAACAGGAAAATTCAGACAACAATTTAAAGCGTGAGAAAGAATAGGTCGTGTCTACATTCAGTTGAAAGTTGGGGTACTGGGAATGGCCAAGCAAATAGTTGGATATGATGTGTTGTTAACAAATTGGGTGTTGATCATTGGAACAGATATAAAAAATGATTAGGAATGAAACAAACCTCATGAGGACAGGAACAAATTAATTACTTCAGGAAACTTTTACTGAATACCTACTGTGTGCTAGGTCCTCTGCTAAATCCCAAGAGATAAATAAAGCACTGTCCCTGATTTCCAGAGTTCAAAGTGTAGCCTGGGAAAGACAAGAAAAGCAACAATTATAATGCAAAGAGATAAGTGCTTGTAGAGGTAAAAACATGGTTCTTTAAAAGAATAAAGAAAGACTATAAAGGAAGGAAATGTGTTGACCTAGCAAGACTGACTATAGCTTCCAAAAGATTATTTTCCTCATTCATTTATTCATTCATTCAATATTAATAATCCCATACAATAATACCTGATAGCATCTCCAAGAATGAATACTGAATGCTTAGGAAGACAAAGAAAGAAAGAAAGAAAGAAATGTAAAGATAACATAGTCACTTGGCATATAGCTAGAATAATATGTAGACTGAGTTCACTCCCGCCTCACTTCCTAAAACAAAACAAAACAAAACAAAAACAAAAACAAAAAAAACAGGAATTGTGTGAGGAAAAAATTATGGAAAGGGGAAATTACATATACAATAAATTAAGAATTACACTCCCCTTAAATTCACATGAAAAATAATTGGGAAGGAAGTTGGGAAAGTTGGGAAAAGGTCTTTAAATGAAAATTGGCATCACTTGCTTTGTTCCACTACACAATATGTTGCAATTTAGAATATTCCAACATTCCTGATACTTTGAATCTCCATCCTCCTTAAGGACTTAAAGCACTTTCTCAGGCACATCAGATCTGGAGAAGTTGAGCATCTTGAAATAAATCCCTTAATATTTACCATATGTTCACATTATTTTAAAGTCTTAATATGACACCTGTAGCTTGAAGACTGCTTTCTAGCTCTATTAAGTACTAATGGTTTATGAAAATGATCATGTCTTTCCTGGAGCTATATAAAAGGGCATAGTTGCTCTCTCTCCTCTAAAACCAGTTACTTTACCCTTTACCTAAAGAGGGTAATTCCTGTTTCCTTCACCTCTAGAGGCTTCCTTCAACCGTTTCCATACCTAGTAAATAGTTCCTTTCTTAAAGTTTTTTCATTTTGGGGGCTTCTGGGTGGCTCAGTTGGTTAAGTGTCTGACTCGTGATTTCAGCTTAGGCCATGATCACAGCGTTGTGAGATCAAGCCTGATGTGGGGCTCCATGCTGGGCCTGGAGCTTGCTTAGGACTCTCTCTCCCTCTGCTCCTCCTACACTAGTGCTTGTGCACTTTCTCTCTCTCTCTCTCTCAAAAAAAAAAAAAAAATTTCATTTCTGCATTTTGAGTATGCCATGTCTTTCCTGTCAGAAACCTCACCAATAGAGGTAATACAATTAAGTTTTATTTATTTTTTTTTAATTTTTTTTTCAGCATAACAGTATTCATTATTTTTGCACCACACCCAGTGCTCCATGCAATCCGTGCCCTCTACAATACCCACCACCTGGTGCCCCCAACCTCCCACCCCCCACCCCTTCAAAATTCTCAGATCGTTTTTCAGAGTCCATAGTCTCTCATGGTTCACCTCCCCTTCCAATTTCCCTCAACTCCCTTTTCCTCTCCATCTCCCCTTGTCCTCCATGCTATTTGTTATGCTCCACAAATAAGTGAAACCATATGATAATTGACTCTCTCTGCTTGACTTATTTCACTCAGCATAATCTCTTCCAGTCCCGTCCATGTTGCTACAAAACTTGGGTATTCATCCTTTCTTTCTTTCTTTTTTTTTTTTTTTTTACAGCTTTATAAACATATATTTTTATCCCCAGGGGTACAGGTCTGCGAATCGCCAGGTTTACACACTTCACAGCACTCACCATAGCACATACCCTCCCCAATATCCATAACCCCACCCCCCTCTCCCAACCCCCTCCCCCCATAAGTTTTATTTTTCTTAAAGATTTATTTACTTATTTGGGAGAGCGAGCATATACACATGTGTGTGGGGAGAGGAGCAGAGGGGGAGAATCTCCAAGTAGATGCCCCGCTAAATGCAGAGCCCTATGCAGGGCTCAATCTATCGACCCATGAGATCATGACCAGAGCCAAAATCAAGAGTTAGTCATCTGATTGAGCCACTCAGGCGCCCCTACGGTGAAGTTTTATGAATCACGTTTTCATGTTTCTTTACACCATTAACTGATCCCAGGATCTGGGTAGCAGAATAGCTTCATATATCTACTCACTAATGTGAAAGGCAAATACAGGTAGAGAAAAGAAGGTAATTAAGCTCTTAACAGAAATAATCATTTTAAAACCACAACTCTTAATTTCAAGAACTAACGAAAAGATTTTCTTGATTTCCACATGAACTGACTCATCTTGAGAATCAAGAAAACTATAAATATGGGTTAATAACATAAACCATAAAATAGGAAAAGATTCCAAATGATACTATGAGAACAGTTTTTTTGGCAATGTGGAGCAGGGAGACTTTTGTTGAATTATAGAAGGAGAAGGTGGTATTTTGGAGGGAAAGACCTGAAAAAAGGGGGAAAAAAAGCATAAATGCAAATGTGAAAACCTGCCCATCTGCTCTTCATTATACGGAGATCCCTAGGGTCATGCTAAAAGAAATTCCACATAGGTTTGGGTGAATCCGAGAACCAACAGAGTTATTCTTCACTTTGTGTCTCTAAGAAGGTTTTTTATCCTCAGAGGCATGTGCTTCCAAACAGTATCCAGGCAATGGCTGAGTGAGTGATCTAAGCAGATGGTCTAGAGGGCAGATTCCTAGAGCCCTTTATACCCCAAGGTGGTGATGGGAAGCATGAGACAAGAGCGCCAAAGGGAAAAGAAAAATGTCCAAGAGAGAATAAAGATGGCAAAGAAGATAGAAATTGCAAGGATCTGATGTTTGCAAATCATTAACCTTACCAATGGTAACTTGAGATGATAGGGACCACTTAAGCTGCTGCTCATCAACAGAAGCCAAAACAAAGGGTATGAGGATATAATAACTATCTCCCAGTGCCATGATGGCAAATGGCACATTAGATGTGAGTATATAACCAAGAAGTAAAAATGAGAAAGAGGCGGTGGGGACCTGAATTAAACTGGGTAGTTACCCAAAGTGACTGAATTCTAAAGCAGACATGACTGAGTTACTTGAATTGGCATATTTTTCTACCATCAGCAAACTATTGTAAATGGGGAAAGAGGTAGTGATGATCAGAATTCCAGAGTAAAGAAAGCCCTTTACAGGTAAATGGAACCCTATTAGTATTCATACTTAGAGAAAGGTGCCTGGTACAGGTGGGGATACAATGGACATTAGAGAAACTTTGCATGAGGAAAGGGAAATCATTTGGGTTTTTGAGAACAGGATGGACTGTATCTGCAAGACAGTCCAATATAAGGATGAACAACTGGGTCATTAATTCTCCTCCATCCTATAGTTTTGCTCAGAAAACAACATTAAGGGAGGGACTGATGAACAGAAAGAAATCACATACTGCATCATCAAGGTAATTGGGTTCTGCAGCCCATCTAGAGTTGAATCTAAAGGTGAACTAAAAATATCTAAAATTTCCTCCAAAACTGTCCGTACACAAGTAATGAATATATCAAAGCGATGTCTCCTCAGGGAATTGGGGCTTGAGTTAATCACGGTGATTTCAATCTATTTACAGTTTCAACCTGGCTCCAGCCCAGCATATGCTGGGACAAATCTGAATGAACAGCCCTGAAACAAGCTGCCAGACAGAGAAAAGGGTTTGCCTCTCTGAGAAATAAAAAAACAAAATAAAAAAAATCATATTCAGTATCCAATATTCTTCTATACGGAAATCTCAGAATACAATAAAATACATTAAAAACATGAAACAAGAGGAATGTGTGGCTCAGAACCAAGAGAGTCAATAGAAGAAGACTCCCAAATAGACAAGTTACTACCATTAGCAGGCAAGGACATTAATATCATTATTAACAATATATTAAATAATTTAAAGGAAAAGATGGATGTGATTTGTGAAGAAATGGGACACTTCATGAGAAAAAAACAGAAATTCTAAATAGAACTAAATAGACATTTTAGATCTTCAACAACTGAAATAAAAATTCTAATGGATTGTTTTTTCTTGCAATGCCCAATCTGCTCTTTATATCATGATCCAGTGATAGCTCAGTAAAATGAAGTTAAAATCAAAATACCAGAAAAGCTAAAATTAGACTTATATGTACTGGAGACACTGTAAGGAATAACAATTCTCACACATAACTGGTAGGAGTGTAAATGAAATAGTTTATCACTCTGAACAACCCTTTGCACATACTAATAAGATTAAACATATACCTAGTCTATGTTCTATCAATTTTACTCTTTGCCTTACATGGCCACGGGAAACAAGGACATGTATACACAAAAAAGTTTTATCCATGATAGCCCCAAACTGAAAACAGTTCAAACATTCAACCATAGTATAAGTCATTAAAAGTTATGATATATTCAGACAATAGGATACTATAGAATGAGGAAAAAGAATCACCACCCCATGTAATGACATGGGTAAATCACAAAAACAATACATTGAGTGATGGATAGAGGACTCAAAAATGTACTACTGTATGATTGTGTTTATATGAAATTCTGAAAGGGAACAAAACTAATTTATGGTGATAGAGTGCATGGTTAGTTATTCATTAGAAAGCATTAGGGGGAAGCTTGTGGTATGTTTGATCTAGGTGGAATTACTATGGGTACACATATGTAAAAATTCATTGAGCTGTACACTAAGATTTGTGCATTTTGCTGAATTCAAATTATATTGCAGTAAATAAAAGGGCACACTTTAGCATCAGCTATTAGAGCAAAATGAGATGTTTCAAAATTTTCAGGATTATACAGCTAAATAAAACCATAAAACTAATAACAAAATAGTAAGTATGATCTGCTTAGAAATGATCAGAATATAGGATGACATCTGTTAAGCAGCTGTGTGCACCATAATTTGGGGGGGGTCTCTTATTTGAACCAGTTTATACACCCTAAAATCTTGTGTCTGTAATAGAATCCTTGAGGATCCATCTCCTGGCCATGGGACCTACACTCAGTAACTTAATCTCTGTGTTTCTGTGTGCTCATTTATAAAATAGAAATAATCATAATACCTTCCTTGTAAGATTATTATGGAACAAAATGAGAAAGTATAATTAGTAGTGTGCTAGAAAGTGATAGATACCAATATATTATTTTTATTATTATTTGTAGTGTTATCTAAACCTGTATCCTTTTCAGATATAAATATTGGTTAAAAATAGACCATGTATCTGTTTCCAAGGAGGTCATAAATAACAAATAAAGAATTCCTTCATAATAAAGTACTTCTGAGGATTTATTCTAAAAAGTAAGAAAAGATACGTAGGGAGGCAAACTCATTCGGATGGAAAGGTCTGGGGAAGGGAGAGCACTTTATATATATGTATGCATGCATGGCTAGATAGACAATTCTATAAACAATATGTTGAAAATTTTCACAAAATTGAAGATAAAGGTCACAGACTTTAACATTTGGTTATGAAAAAAATTCTAAATGCATGTTTGTTCTTGTCATCATCTGACCCTTGTTTACAGAATAAATTCCAAAGTCCTTAGTATGACAGTGAAGGTCTTTATTTGGCCTTTTTTAGAGAAGATGATCCCTGACTGCTCTCTTTTGTCCACAAGAAAAATTTGCAGACTCTGATGAATCTCCAATGCATTCCTTTACCATGGCATTTTACGTGGTTTGCAATGGATCTTTGCTCTTCTTCCTTTTTTGCCAGACTATGACTTCCTTAAAGGCAACACCTCTATTTTCATCAACTTTTTATGACCAGAAATTAGTGCCTTAGTTAAAGGAATATAGTAGGCACACCAAAACTATTTATAGCATGAATAACTATTTAATAGTCCAGAATTAATAAGAGAAAGTGGGGTGGGGGGAGTCAGAGAACTTATGCAGCTATCTGAAATTATCAGAAACATTTCTTCTTTAAATTAATATATAATATTAAGAGCAGGAGAGCCAGCATCTGCCTAAGGGGAGAATGCCAAGAAATAAAGAGATAGCAACAGTTCTTTACTTATCATTTTCAGAGCAACAAACAGCTATTTGGAGCCACTCATCAGTGATGACTTAAAAAAAAGAAGAAGAAGAAGATGATGATGATGATGGCGGAGTACTAGCAGACTGAGATGACATCAGGTCAAGGGAGTTCAGCTAGATAGTTATCAAACCATTCCAAATACCTACAAACCCAACAGGAGATCAAAGAGAAGAAGAGCAGCAATTCTAGAAACAGAAAATCAACCACTTTCTGAAAGGTAGGACCTGCAGAGAAGTAAATCTGAAGCAACAGGAAGATAGTCCATGGGGGCAGGGGCCAGCTCCCAGCAAGCTGCGGAGCAATGGAGCACAAAATCAGAACTTTTAAAAGTCTGCTCCACTGAGACACATCACTCCAGAGGCTAAGCAGAGGTGGAACCCTCACAGGGACAGCATGGTGTCAGGTCCTGCAGGGTCACAGAATGATCAGGGGTGTCAGAGTGTAGCAGAGCATGCAGGTATTAGAGCGGGGAAGTCAGCTACAGAGACAGAGCCAAGGAATGAGCTCTCAGCTTGGGATCACGTTAGACTGTGATCCCAGCACAGTCAGACCACTGCTCTTTGAGCAGGGATCCCACAAGTGGCAGATCCGGGAGACTCACCTTCCTTCTCTCGACACAGGAATCTGCTGGGTTTGGAGACTCCAAATGGGGCTATATGCCAGAGACAGAACTGCTTGGTCACAGGCCAGGTGAGCTCAGAGCTCTGCTGGAGACCAGGGAGACAGGAGTGATTGAGTGCTTTTCCCTGAGGGCGCACTGAAGAGCGGGGCCCCAGGCTCTCAGCTCCTCTGGGCCAGAGATTGGGAGGCTGCCATTTTCATTCCCTTTCTCCAGAGCTCTATGGAAAGCGTTCAGGGAACAAAACCTCCCAAGAGTGAACCCGAGCAGATTACTTAGCCCATCCCTGGCAAGGGCAGTGCAATTCCACCTCGGGCAAAGACTTAAGAATCACTTGAGAATCACTACAACAGTTCCCTCACCCAGAAGATCAGCAAGAACATCCAGCCAAGACCAAGCTCACTGAACAAGGAGAACAGCGGAATTCCAGAGGAGGGGAAAGCAAAATATGGAATTCATGGCTTTCTCCCCATGATTCTTTAGTCTTGCAAAGTTACCTAAAATTTTTTTAATTTTGTTTTTTTCTTATTCTAATTTTTTTAACTTCTACTCTTTCCTCTTTTAATGTTTTTTAACTAGTTTATCTTAACAATACCTTTCTTTAAAAAAATCTTTTTGAACCTGCATTATTATAGTCATATTTTATACTTCGTTGTATCTAACTTTATTTTTTGTATACATATAGAGTTTTTTCTTCTAAAAAATTTTGGGATACAACTTCTACTAATAGATCAAAATATAACCTAAATCTGGCACAGGACATTGTTTTAGTTTCCAGCCTGAGCAAATTTTCTCCACTCTCTTTTCCCAACCAACCTATCAACTCCTTTTTTAGAATTTTCTTAAAATTTTCATCTTTACAGTCATATTCCATCCCTTCATCATGTTTACCCTTATTTTTGTATGTATATTTTCTTCTTTCTTTAAAATTTTGGGAGGTAGTTTGTTCTAAGAGACCAAAGTACACCCAAAATCAAGTGGGTGGCTCTGTTTTATTCACCAGTCTAATATATATATACATATCTATATATATTTAATTAAAAAAATTTTTTTGAACTTCTTTTTACCCCCTTTCCTCTCCCCACTATTTGGGGTCTCTTCTGATTTGGTTAATGCACATTTTTCTGGGGACTTTGCCACCCTTTAGTATTTTATTCACTCCTTCATATATTCTTATCTGGATAAAATGACAAGGTGGAAAAACTCACCACACACACACAAAAAAAAGGACAAGAGGCAGTACCGAAGGCTAGGGACCTAATCAATACTGACATTGGTAATATGTCAGATCTAAAGTTCAGAATGATGATTCTCAAGGTGCTAACTGAACTCAACAAAGGCATGGAAGATATTAGGGAAACCCTGTCTGGAGAAATAAAAGCCCTTTCTGGAGAATTAAAAGAACTAAAATCTAACCAAGCTGGAATCAAAAAAGCTATTAATGAGGTGCAATAAAAAATGGAGGCTCTTACTACTAGTATAAATGAGGCAGAAGAGAGAATTAGTGATATAGAGGACCAAATGACAGAGAATAAAGATGCTGAGCAAAAGAAGGACAAACAACTACTGGACCATAAAGGGAGAATTTGAGAAATAAGTGATACCATAAGACGAAACAATATTAGAATAATTGGGATTCCAGAAGAAGAAGGAAGAAATAGGGGAGCAGAAGGTATACTGGAGCAAATAATTGTAGATAATTTCCCTAATATGGCAAGGGAACAAATATCAAATCCAGGAGGCCCAGACAACCCCCCTCAAAATCAATAAGAATGGATCCACACCCCATCATCTAATAGTAAAACTTGCAAGTCTTAGTGACAAAGAGAAAATCCTGAAAGCAGCCTGGGACAAGAAGTCTGTAACATACAATGGTAAAAATATTAGATTGGCAGCAGACTTATCCACAAAGACCTGGCAGGCCAGAAAGAACTGGCATGACATATTCAGAGCACTAAATGAGAAAAACATGCAGACAAGAATACTATATCCAGCTAGTCTATCATTGAAAATAGAAAGAGAGATAAAAAAACTTCCAGGACAAACAAAAACTGAAAGAATTTGCAAACACCCAACCAGTTTTACAGGAAATATTGAAAGGGGTCCTCTAAACAAAGAGAGAGCCTGAAAGTAGTAGATCAGAAAGGAACAGAGACAATATACAGTAACAGTCACCTTACAGGCAATACAATGGCACTAAATTCATATATCTTAATAGTTACCCTGAATGTTAATGGGCTAAATGCCCAAATCAAAAGACACAGGGTATCAGAATGGATACAAAAACACAACCCATCAATATGCTATCTACAAGAAACTCATTTTAGACCAGAAGACACCTCCAGATTTAAAGTGAGGGGATGGCTGGGCGCCTGGGTGGCTCAGTGGGTTAAGCCTCTGCCTTCGGCTCAGGTCATGATCTCAGGGTCCTGGGATCGAGGCCTGCATTGGGCTCTCTGCTCAGCAGGGAGCCTGCTTCCTCCTCTCTCTCTGCCTGCCTCTCTGCCTACTTGTGATCTCTCTGTCTCTCTCTCTGTCAAATAAATAAATAAATAAAATCTTTAAAAAAAATAAAATAAAGTGAGGGGGTGGAAAACAATTTACCATGCTAATGGACATCAAAAGAAAGCTGGGGTGGCAACCTTATATCAGATCAATTAGATTTTAAGCCAAAGACTATAATAAGGAATGAGGAAGGACACTATATGGTACTCAAAGGCTCTGTCCAACAAGAAGATCTAACAATTTTAAATATTTATGCCCTAACATGGGAGCAGCCAACTACATAAACCAATTAAAAACAAAATCAAAGAAACACATCATCAATAATACAATAATCGTAGGGTACTTTAACACCCCCTCACAGAAATGGACAAATCATCCAAGCAAAAGATCAACAAGGAAATAAGGGACTTAAATGACACATTGGACCAGATGGACATCACAGATATATTCAGAACATTCCCCCCAAAGCAACAGAATACACATTCTTCTCTAGTGCACATGGAACATTCTCCAGAAGAGATCACATCCTGGATCACAAATCAGGTCTCAACTGGTACCAAAGATTGGGATCATTCCCTGCATTTTTTCAGACCACAGTGTTCTGAAGCTAGAACTCAGTCACAAGAGGAAGGTTGGAAAGAACTCAGATCCATGGAGACTAAAGGGCATTCCACTAAAAAATGAATGGGTCAACCAGAAAATTAAAGAAGAATTTAAAAAATTCCTGAAAACCAATGAAAATGAAAACACAACTGTTCAAAATCTTTGGGACACAGCAAAGGTGGTTCTGAGAGGAAAGTATATAGCAATACAAGCCTTTCTCAAGAAACTAGAAAGATCTCAAGTACACAACCTAACCCTACATTTAAAGGAGCTGGAGAAACAACAGAAAAAAAAAAAAAAGCCTAAACCCGAAATCATAAAGATCAGAGCATAAATCAATGAAATAGAAACCAAAATAACAGTAGACAAATCCACGAAACTAGGAACTGGTTCTTTGAAAGAACTAATAAGATTGATAGACCCCTGGCCAGACTTATCAAAAAGAAAAGAGAAAGGACCCAAATAAATAAAATCATGAACAGAAGAGGAGAGATCACAATCAACACCAAAGAAATACAAACAATTATAAAAACATATTATGAGCAACTATATGCCAGCAACTTTGACAATCTGGAAGAAATGGATGCTTTCCTAGAGACATATAAACTACCACAACTGAACCAGGAAGAAATAGAAAACCCAGACCTGTAACCACTAATTAGATTGAAGGAGTCATCAAAATACTCCAACAAACAAGAGCACAGGGCCAGACGGGTTCCAAGGGGAATTTTACCAAACATTTAAAGAAGAATTAATACCTATTCTCCTGAAACTATTCCAAAAAAATAGAAATGGAAGGAAAACTTCCAAACTAATTTTATGAGGTCACCATTACCTTGATCCCAAAACCAGACAAAGACCCCACCAGAAAAGAGAATTATAGACCAACATCCTTGATGAGCACAGATGTGAAAATTGTCACCAAAATACTAGCCAATAGGATCCAACAGTACATTAAAAGGATTATTCACCATGACCAAGTGGGATTTATTCCTGGGCTGCAAGGTTGGTTCAACATCCGCAAATCAATCAATGTGATACAACACATTAACAAAAGAAAGAACAATATCCATATGATACTCTCAATAGATGCTAAAAAAGCATTTGACAAAGTACAGCATCCTTTCCTGATCAAAACTCTTCAAAGTGTAGGGATAGAGGTTACATGACTCAATATCATCAAAGCCATCTATGAAAAACCCACAGCGAATATCATTCTCAATGGGGAAAAACTGAGAGCTTTTTCCATAAGGTCAGAAACACGGCAGGGATGTTCACTATCACCACCACTATTCAACATAGTACTAGAAGTCCTGGCCTCAGCAATCAGACAAAAAAAGAAATGAGAGACATCCGAATCCACAAAGAAGAAGTCAAGCTATCGCTCTTTGCAGATAATATGATACTTTATGTGGAAAACCCAAAAGACTCCACTCCAAAACTGCTAGAACTCAATGGGAATTCAGTAAAGTGTCAGGATAAAAAAATCAATGCACAGAAATCAGTGGCATTTCTATACACCAACAGTGAGACAGAAGAAAGAGAAATTAAGGAGTCTATCCCATTTACAATTGCACCAAAAACCATAAGACACCTAGGAATAAACCTAACCAAAGAGGCCAAGAATCTGTACTCAGAAAACTATGAGGTACTCATGAAAGAAATTGAGGAAGACACAAAGAAACGGAAAAATGTTCCATGCTCATGGATTGGAAGAACAAATATTGTGAAAATGTCCATGCTGCCTAAAGCAATCTACACATTTAATGCAATCCCTATCAAAATACCATCAATTTTTTTTTCAAAGAAATGGAACAAATAATAATAAAATTTATATGGAACCAGAAAAGACCCCAAATAGCCAGAGGAATGTTGAAAAGAAAACCAAAGTAGGTGGCATCACAATTCCAAACTTCAAGCTCTATTACAAAGTTGTTATCATCAAGACAGGATGGTCCTGGCACCAAAACAGACACATAGATTAATGGAACAGAATAGAGAGCCCAGAAATAGACCCTCAACCCTATGGTCAACAAATCTTCGACAAAGCAGGAAAGCGTGTCCAATGGAAATAAAACAGTCTCTTCAACAAATGGTGTTGGGAAAATTGAATAGCCACATGCAGAAGAAGGAAACTGGACCATTTTCTTACAACACCTACAATAAAAGACTCAAAATGGATGAAAGACCTCAATGTGAAACAGGAATCCATTAAAGTCCTTGAGGAGATCACAGGCAGCAAGCTCTTCGACCTCAGCTGCAGCAACTTCTTCTTAGGAACATCGCCAAAGGCAAGGGAAGCAAGGGAAAAAATGAATTATTAGGACTTCATCAAGATCAAAAGCTTTTGCACGACAAAGGAAACAGTTAACAAAACCAAAAGACAACTGAGAGAATGGGAGAAGATTTTGCAAATGACATATCAGATCAAGGACTAGTATCCAAAATCTATAAAGAACTTATCAAAATCAACGCCCAAAGAATAAATAATCCAATCAAAAAATGGGCAGAAGACATGAACAGACGTTTCTGCAAAGAAGACATCCAGATGGCCAACAGACACATGAAAAAGTGCTCAATATCACTCGGCATCGGGGAAATAAAAATCAAAACCACAGTGAGATATCACCTCACACCAGTCAGAATGGCTAAAATTAACAAGTCAGGAAATGACAGATGCTGGCGAGGATGTGGAGAAAGGCGAACCCTCCTACACTGTTGGTGGGAATGCAAGCTTGTGCAGTCACTCTGGAACACAGCATGGAGGTTCCTCAAAAAGTTGAAAATAGAGCTACCCTACGACCCAGCAATCGCACTACTGGGTATTTACCCTAAAGATACAAATGTAGTGATCCGAAGGGGCACGTGCACCCAAATGTTTATAGCAACAATGTCCACAATAGCCAAATTTTGGAAAGAACCTAGATGTCCATCAACAGATGAATGGACACACACATATGTATGTTTATATATATAATGGAATACTATGCATATATGGAATACTATCCATATATATAATGGAATACTATGCAGCCATCAAAAGAAATGAAATCTTGCCATTTGCAATGACGTGGATGGAACTAGAGGGTATTATGCTGAGGGAAATAAGTCAATCAGAGAAAGACAACTATCATATGATCTCCCTGATATGAGGAATTTGAGAGGCAAAATGGGGGTTTTGGGGGGTAGGGAAGGAAAATATGAAACAAGATGGGATCAGGAGGGAGATAAACCATAAGAGACTCTTAATCTCACAAAACAAACTGAGGGTTGCCAGGGGAGGGGGTATGGAGAGGGTGGTTGGGTTATGGACATTGGGGAAGGTATGTGCTATGGTAAGTGCTGTGAAGTGTGTAAGCATGATGATCCACAGACCTATACTCCTGGGACAAATAATACATTATATGTTAAAAGAAAAAAAAAAAGATGATGATGATAATGATTTACTACAATGGAAAAAAAAAAAGTAATAATTTCTAAAACCCCATTATTGGAAGTTGAAAGTTTCCATGGATATTGAAATACATGTAAATCAGAACTGTTCTGTATGATAAAAAATAAATAAATAAATAAAACCCCACAGGGCACAGAAGAGGGTGACAGATTACAAGGAAACAATGACATGGTGAAAAATTGCTAAAAAACATATATGGATTGTCTACTGGAGTGCAAGTGATATTGTTCAGTTGCTGGACAATTTTTTTTTTTAAGATTTTATTTATTTATTTGACAGACAGAGATCACAAGTAGACGGAGAGGCAGGCAGAGAGAGAGAGAGGGAAGCAGGCTCCCTGCTGAGCAGAGAGCCCGATGTGGGGCTCGATCCCAGGACCCTGAGATCATGACCTGAGCAGAAGGCAGCAGCTTAACCCACTGAGCCACACAGGCACCCCTGCTGGACAATTTTAAACATGTATCATATCTATGATTCTTTAATATAAAAAAGATTTTTTTTTGTTTTTAGATTCTCTTATGAACTACTGGTAAACAAAAATGCTGAATTTACCTGTGTGAAAGCGCCAGGTTCCTCAGAGCAGTTGAAAATTGCTGGGAAGTGAAGCAAGCAAGTAAACATTCTCTTCTGAGATTTAAATTTCCGATGCCGAACACTTCTATCTAATTAAAACTCCAGACTGACACATCTTCCTATCATGGCATTTGCAGCCTGCTAGAAATCCTTTGTTTCTGTGAAAGACTGACAGGCAACTTTATAAAAGGTGTTCTATGAAGCACTTTTGAAACTTACTTTCAGGGAATACACCTGTGTATTTCAGTGTATTTCAGTGAATACACTTTTTTCTTGAGAAAAAAAAAAGTTCAACTCTTGATCCTTTTCTTTATGGCTTGGTACATCATTTTGTTTGTTTCAATTTGTCTGATATTGAGCTTAAAATTTTGAGCTTTGAAATAGTCCATGTTTCTTCCCCCAGCTCTACTCTCCACTTTTTAGGAGAGGAAGAAGATGAAGTTAATTCCTAAGCATACTGAGTGTATTGGAGATTAAAAGGGCCACATGTTCTTCATAATTATTTCCAGTGAGAGGGAGAGCAGAATTCCCCTTCCTAAGTGACTTGTGTGATGAAGGAACAGAATGTGGCAGACTTCTAAAGCTAGGGAAGGGGTGAAGGGATGGGGTAACTGGGTGATGGCATTGAGGGCACTTGAAGTGATGAGCACTGGGCATTATACACAACCTGTGAATCACTGAACACTACATCAAAACCTAATTACGTACTATATGTTGAATTTAAATAAAAAAAAAAATGACTTCTAAAGCTAGGTTATAGGAATCTGCCTTGGTCTCTTGGAACACTTGTTCTTGGATCCCTGAACTGCTTCATAAAAAGCTAAATATTCCTGGGGAAATCATGCTTTAAGAAGCCCTGGCCACATGAAGAGGACTCTGGAGGATGGGACACCATGTGGAGAGAGGCAACCAAGAGCAGCACAGCTCCAGACATGTCAATGAAGACACCACCATGAACGTGGACCCTCCAGCCCAGCCATCCCAGCAGATACCATGGGAATCTGCTGAGCCCTTGCTATATTCCTGACCAACAAAGTCATGAACAATAAAAAATGTTTCCTTTAAGCCACTAAAGCTTTCGAGAGTAGTTGGTTATGTAGCAATAGTTAATCAGAACAGATGGGAATCTACTGAAAACTTCTTAAGATACTAAGATCAATCTTGCCCTCTATTTGAGCTTCAGTGGAACATTTGGATAAATAATAAAATAATTATTAATTTATAAAGGCCATAAATTTGCATGTAATAAGCTCAACCAGAGGGTGTTGAACTAAAATACACCTTTTGATTACAGAACTAATAGTAGTAACTAAAAATTTATATTCTTCACACTTGCCTTTAATTTTCACCCAAGCAATGATAAAGTGTCAACATTTCTAACTACCTAAAAATTTCTGCAGAACAGTTTGTGCCTTTTTGACCTGGTTTAGAATTGATGAGAGAAGAAGATGTCAAGTTCATAAAAAAGACAAATGCTTCTGTCATTAGCAGATGCATTAATCTCTGTCAGGGTAAAACCTTTCCTTTGAAAGATAAGTTAAATGAAATTCTGATGCTGAAATTCCATTTCAATTGAAAATAAGCCTTTAATATCTCAGTATTCATTTAAATGAGATTGTTTTGTTCTGTTTTACTCGTAAGTGTAGACATTTAACATAAAAAAGTCACATTTCTGCCTAAACAATAAAATTCCCAGTGAATGCAAAGTAAACCATCATAGAAGGAATATCTGTTTTAAGTGAGCATTATTTTCTTCTGGAGGAAGTTTCTTAAGTTTTCTAGACAACAACATTAAGTCACCTTTGATTTTTACCTTTTTAAAGAAGCATTTTATTGCTTCTTTCAGTCTTCTGGATCAATATAAAAGTGGGGGTTCAAAAAAATCAAATTTCATGAGTTATTGACAGGTAAAAGAATGAGAAGAAGAGGAGAGGCTCACTCATTCTGATCACCAAGGACTAAAAGAAGATGAAGCATTTTGAAACAGGGACTGAGGGAAAGTATGGTTACTTCCAGACCTCAACAGAAAAGCAGTTTATGGATTCCGACACTGCCATGCCATGTTATACACTGCCACCTCACTAAGATAACAGGTGATCTTACAAGCGAGCACACTGGAGTTTCGGGAAACGTTGTTCCCTGAATATTGTCATGTTTCTTTCTTTTTTTTTTTTAAGATTTTATTTATTTATGACAGAGAGAGAGATCACAAGTAGGCAGAGAGGCAGGCAGAGAGAGAGGAGGAAGCAGACTCCCTGCTGAGCAGAGAGCCCGATGTGGGGCTCGATCCCAGGACCCTGAGATCATGATCTGAGCCGAAGGCAGTGGCTTAATCCACTGAGCCACCCAGGCACCCCTATTGTCATGTTTCTTTATGGTCAGAGCTTTCTGAGTGGACAGGCCAGCACCCAGGGGCAAAAAGGAAGAAAGAATAGCACACACACCATGGAAGTTAAATTGAGATACCTCAGAGAGAAAGATTGACAGATTTATCACCCCTGATATGAGTCTATGTCATAAGGGCAATAGTTCTAGAGACCTTGCCCTCCTCTCCTTAGAGAGAATTTGTGCCTATTCGAAAGATAAGCTCTCTCCTTCTGAGTGGAGGATGGACAACTCTGCCAGGCATTCTATGAATGCTCCGAGATTCATAATTTCAGAGTTCCTCTCCTGTGATACTAATCTCCACCCTTTGCATACACTGGGTACATCTGGCTTTCATGGCATCACCCAGTAGGGGTTTCGGGTACAGGAAACCAATGCAAGATGTTCTGTAAGTAAATAATCAGACTCTTCTCTAAGCCAGAGACCTCCTCTTGTCAGCACAAAATAAATGTAGGTGTAAAAACTTTATGGGACCGGTGTCTATGGGGTACAATCCCCCAGCCTGTGGTGAAAGCTATGTTGTTTGGGGCTTGGAGCTCCCTGGGTCTGCTTAAGCAGGTGTCTATTCTTATTGTTTTTCTACAATTTCTGGAAAATAAAATATGTTGATAAGGGCAGTGGTATTTGTTGGAAAATGTTATTAAAGATAAAAATTAAGCATTTTTAATAGAATTGCATAAAAATTTTAGCTAGACCCTCCATACTCTGTGCAGGATTAGAATTTGATCGTGAGGGCAGAAATGGGTACCAGTGAAGTAGAAAATTATTCCTTTCCTTTATATGAAATGGCTAAGATCATGAAACAGTTAAGATCATTGGGGATGAGATGCAGGTTTTGCCAATTTCACATCTCTAATCTTGGCAGAGAGCTTTGGGTTAGCTAGTTTTAATACTTGAATAGAGGTAAATCGTAGGAGTAGTTTGTCCTAAGACATAGTTTGAATTTGCGTGGTTTCTGGGACTATGCACCCAACCCCAAACCTCACAGATGCAATGTGATGATGATGTCAAAATAAAATAACCTGTAATCTAACCATATATAACACATCCATCACAAAGCCATGTTGTCGAGATAGAAGAATAATGATCTCCACGGTGGCTAGAATAGGAGGAAGAGTAAGAGGCATTTCTTACAGTACCTCCATCATTTCAGGGAGACTGGCAGACTAGAGTTTTCTGAGCTGCTTGGTAATTACTTGCTGACACTTAAGAAGCCAGAGCTGGTCTGGAGTTACTGAAGGTCAAGGTGAAAGTCATATCTCAAAATAGTTTGCTTTTTGTATAACCCAATTCTCTTTCATTTATACTTACATGTGTGATGGATAGAACATATAAATTAACCATTAGTTATTAGCGGGGGCTAGCCACTTTCCCAATCATGTCAAAGTTGCTGCCTTCATGTACTGCCTCTCCACTTTAGTTGCAAAGCACACACATAATGGTGTGACTGCCATTATGACTGCCAAATTTTATTTTAACTCAAATCATCGAGTTAAAATAAAATGCCTGTGTAACTGGAGTGCGTTCAGGGCACTGCAAACTTCTGTTTATTTTTATTCTCTTCTGTCTTTTTAGCCTGATCAGTAGTCACTGATGCACATTCATGAATGCAGGTTTTTTAAATAAATGCTTTTGCATAAAATGCAAGATTTTAGTTTGACCTAGTTGATATTTTATAAAATATAATTTAATAAGTTCTGAAGGTGGAAGAGTCCAAAATATTTTGCTCTCTAAAAAACGGCCATACGCATACTCTGATACTAGCTAGTTTATTCTAACAGCACTACTGCTGAAGCAGGAATATAGGAACGTGCATTGCCTGAATGGCCTGCAATTTCCTGTACCAGAGGAAGGGGGTGTGCAGCCGCCTAGGCTAATGGCTTGTGGTCCAGGGAGGCTCTTGCTTTATTCCTTTGACTCTCAGACCCCAGAGCTTGATGGCGATATGGCTTAAAGTCATCATCTGTTTTCATTAACTCCAAACCTGTGCTTACCAGACACCTCTTTTTCCTGAATTTTGCTTCTAGAAAGGTTTTGGATATTGAGAAAATATGAGGCCAGCCAATATGCCTTTGTAAATTAAGCAGCACTGTTTTCTTTGTTTGAGTCGTCACTGGAATTCTGTGCCTAGTAAGATTTGTTAACACAGACCAATTGATCTCAAAATCTGCTCAAAACCCCTTGATAAGGTAGAGTCCTGAGTTCACAAGGGTCACTGATGGACCACAGAGTTGTTCAGATTTCTCAGAAGTGTATATTCTCTTAAATTAAAGTCTTTGATCTGAAACTTCAGACATAGGAAAGATTTGAGAGCACGGATTAGGTGATAGTACAGTGTTACCCAGACACAGGGTTTACTTCCATCACCTAGAAATAAAAACAACCTTTAATGGAAAGCACGGTCACAACTGTGCAGAGGTGGAAGAAAGAAATAAGCAGTAGGACCCTTGCCGATATCCTGAAGAACCCTTTTAAACTTGGTTTTTTGTTTTTGTTAGTTTGTTTTTTCTATTTTGCTATTATGAGGAGGGAGGTATCTCCCTTCCCCCATATTGCGTAGTATTTAACAAATATTCAGTTTATGCTAAAAAATGAAAAAGTTGCTTCTGGATGGGCAGAGGAGTAAAAGAGATAAAATGATGCATGACATTGAATACAATGAAGCTAGAAATCCACAGAGCTAAAATAAGTGAAAAAGGTGCAATAGGGAAGAAGAGGAACTAGAGGTGTGGAGAAGATGGGAATGGAGAGGAGCCTGAGCAGCCAATGGAAGAGATGTTCTCTAAGTCAGGGTCCTGCTCCCAGCACTGAGATCCCTGAGCCAGAGCAGGACTTCAGCCAGGCCCTCTTCTAGAGCCTGGGTGCACAGCACTGAGCAAGGCAGTGATGGCCCTTGCTCTTCTGGAGTGTATTATTTAGAGAGGAAGGGGACAAGGAGAGAGGTTTATACAAAAGTAAATCATGAATATACCAGATTCACAAAAACAGAATATACCAGACAAAGGTATACGAAATGCTTTATCAGAGTGATAATGATGATGATGATGATAAACAGAAAGGTCAAGGAACATTAACACGGAGGGGATGGCAGAGGTTGCTATTTAAGACTGGTGGTTAGGAAACTTCCAGAGAGGACCTCTGTGCTGAGACCTTAAGTATGAGAAGGGAGGCAACCATGAGAAGATCTCGAAGACAAGTTTCCCAAGTGCAGGGGGGCAAGCAGGAAAGAGGCCTTAGTGTGGGAGCGAGTTTGGCAGGCTTAAAGAACTAAGCAGAGGCCAGTCTGATGGGAACAGAATGTAGTAGGGTGTGAGTGAGGAGAGAGGAGGCTGGCAAGAGGCAGGTCAGCGGCAGCCAGCTATCGCGCTCCAAAGTATGGAGTTTAGGTTTTATTCTAAATAAGCTTGGAAAACTTGGAGTTTTAAGAAGAAAAGTAACAATGGAGCGAATACATAAGCAAAATTCTGCTTATTTTTTGAGTTTATGACCTACTAACTCAAAAAGCCACAACTTGGGTCTTCAAAAGTCAGTGCAGAATCTTATCCAAATGGAGACTAAATATCCTTAGATACTATTTTAAAACAAAGGTGAAACTGGACATTTCTAAAGCAATTTCTAGTTTTCCAAAAACTATGTACACAGTGAATCTCTCTGAAGCCATTTTGCTCACCTGTAAAATGGGGGTAATGGTACCCACTTCAGAGTTGGTGAAGCTCAAAGGAGATACTGTTTCCCATGTAACAGTGCAGAGTAATGAACAGGACTATGCTGCTGTCATAATAATGAGTAAAATAACACAAACAAATCAAGTTGACTTCTCCCTTTCCTTATTAAAATGACTTCCTGTATGAAGTGATAAATGCAGAGGTGTTTGGAGGCAAAGGGACCCTTTTCTAAATCAATTGCACATCACCTAAGGAGCAGTGGTAAAAGAAAGGATGAGTGATTGTGAGCAGTAATTTCTTCCCTTCTGAGTTCTCTCTGTGTCTTAGCCTTCTTAAAAGAATTCTGCTTGTCTTACATAGAATATGAAAATATGAACGTTATTGATAGTGGGGAAGCATACTGATAACTTTAGCGATCATATAATCATGGATATTCTTAATTTCTATGTAATAATGAATTACCAGAAAAATACTATATTCACAAATTGATATAGTCATTGTAAAAGTAGTTTGCAAAAGCAAAATATTTTCTAAAAATACACATTAAGATTTATTCACAAAATCTCTCTTCTTTTAACTGAATAATTAGTTCAGTAAATATTTTGATACAATGTTGTGTCCATTAAAGCACAAACCTGAATTTAATGATGAACAGATTAACTGAGAAATGAGAAGCACGTGGAGGGGATCAAAGCATTTCAAAGTTCTCTTCTTTCATTTTCTAGTCCAAATGTGCAAGGGGCTTTGTAAAATTCTTGCCCCTGAGATTCCAATTGGCTAACAAGGAGGAGAAATGAATTCCAACAGACTTTAAATACACCAGGGCTGCTAATGAAGAAGAGTTGAAAAATTTATGTTAACTTCAGCCTTCAAGCTCTTGATTTATACAATTGTAACTTCTCAAAACCAATACTAGGAATTTGTAGTTTAAAGATTATGGGACGCCTGGGTGGCTCAGTTGGTTGGACTGAGCCTTTGGCTCAGGTCATGATCCCGGAGTCCCGGGATCGAGTCCCGCATCGGGCTCCCAGCTCCACGGGGAGTCTGCTTCTCCCTCTGACCTTCTCCTCGCTCATGCTCTCTCTCACTGTCTCTCTCTCAAATAAATAAATAAAATCTTTAAAAAAAATAAAGATTATATATTGTATCAAGTCGTTCCTAAGTGGGGGAGATAAGGAAGAATCCACTGGTCGAGAAAGTAAAGAAAAATATTAAAAAGAAAAGCAGGTTATTAGTATGTTAGTAAGAATGGCATGAAAACTAGGTGGCAAGTGAGAAAGAAAAATAATTCAATGGCTACACAATGCACTGCTTTCCCAGCCCCTCACCCCTCATTTTCCTGGTATTATGCCTCTAGCATTTTACTTACCACCTACCAAGATTCTCTTTTTAGAAATAGGTGATGGGGCCACTTGGGTGGGTATAGGAGGGAAGGGGAAATAAACAGGAAGCTGATCGTGGTGACAGAAGACTTGACAGATTAGATACAGAAAGTTAATATGTTGTGGTATTTACTTTCACTTGTATATGAACTTCTGGCCTTGAGCTGTTTTTGGCTAATGTCAAGTGGACCTCATCCGGCTGATGTCAGAATCAAGACACAAGAATCAGGGGCGCCTGGGTAGCTCAGTGGGTTAAGCCTTTGCCTTCGGCTCAGGTCATGATCTCAGGGTCCTGGGATCAAGCCCCACATCGGGCTCTCTGCTCAGCAGCGAGTCCGCTTCCCCCTCTCTCTGCCTGCCTCTCTGCCTGCTTGTGATCTCTCTCTCTCTGTCAAATAAATAAAATCTTAAAAAAAAAAAGACACAAGAATCAGGGAATATTCCTATTTCTGTATTTGCCATTCACCTACAGACCTTAGATTCTATTTGGCATATACACTTGCTACTCCCAATGTGGATAAAATATGGAAATGTGATGTTTGTAGGAATCGAGGGGATGGGAGTTAGGGAAGACCTGATCAGGAATCAAACAACAACTCGATAGGAGGCCTGAGTGTAGAGACAGGGCTGCTTTCCAGTGATGCCTAATCTCAGTCTAGAGTTTCTACTTGTGAGAACTGTCCCAAGAGGTTCTTAATAAACACTTGCTAACTGGTTAACATTACAAGTAAGAGCAAAAAGAAAAAAGTTTTTTTTTTCTTTCTGTTGAAGACTCTCTTTTTATATAATAGGTCCATTTTAAGTAATATTTTATCCTCCCAATACTATACTCACCTATTCCATCAGAAGTGATCACATCATGACTGAAGTTGGTAACAGAGTAGCAAAAATGTACACCTGTGCATGATGAAGAAAAACTCAATCTCTCAGCTTTCTAAATCGACCTAGAGACTACTACAGATCGCTTTAATTCGAGCGAAATAAATTCCCTCATGGAACAGAACTCTACATACGGTACAGCCCTTGGCAGCTTCTGACATGAGAAAGGAAGAGTGAAACAGACAACAGGATATCAAATTGAAGGCAACTATACCAGCAAATCCTGGCATCTCTATGCCAGCGCCAGGTGGTTTGCTGCTTGCTGCAGATGTGACTCTGTCGCCACCTGGGGGCACGAATTACGGCTGAAGGAAGTGTCATCATCCCCACCATCTGTCAAAGTAAGGTCGGCAGTGCAGCTGGTGCTGGAGCGAGCCTGGGGGCACACAGAGGCAGAGCTGCACTGGCATCTGTTCCCGCTTCTACTGCTATTGCTGCTCGGAACCTTCCAATCTAGAAGGCTTCTGGACTCAGCACGCACTGTATGCTTGACAATGATTAGGATGCTAACAAACGCAGAGATGGGGAAAGCAGACAAGTCAGCAGCACTACGAAGTGGTAACAGATACCTTTACTGTCCCTTAGGACACTGTGTTTCCCATTTGCCTCATAATATCCACAATCAAAGGGTACTTCCTGAAGACGTGTGCCTTCGATGAACAGGCACAAATGAGAGCTCCAGTGCACCAGTCCCCAGATGATGAGCTGTCCCCTTTTAGGGATATTGCTAGGGCAGGAACACAGGTTCCCATGACTTGCAGGAGACTTGCTGGGACTCAGAAAGCAGCACGTGATAAGGGAAGAAAGGTTGCTCAGCCCCAGAATTCAAGCACATGGATGCCTTCCTTCTCCTATAGAAATCTCATCCCCATGGCCAAGATAGAGCTATCACTATATTACTTGCTCTTTGAGACTCAGCTTGGTACATTTTACTTGCCTCCAGGACAAGGCAGTGCCAGGTGAGGGCTCCCCAGGCCTGGAGGCATGATAGCCTCTCATCTGGGCAATCTGAGTCATTAGAAAGGATCCTCATCTTCTGGGTCCTCCTCCTGGAAGAAGGAAGTGCCCAGGCCAAATCTGAAAATGCAACCAGAGGAAACCAGAGCAACCCAGAAATGGGGGCTATTGGCTGGAGATGGACTCCAGCTCTCTTCTGTTAAAAACAGTGGGACTTTATAGTTTACCTTTCCAGTGAGCATTTATTCTCTTAGTTGGACTATCTATCGGTCCACACACTTGGGTATTTTATTCCTATAATTGCCCATCTATAGGTAACTATGGTTTCAACTCTTAGATTCGGAAATATCTCAGCACTGACAAAGTTGTTTTATGCCAAGTCTGTACGGGTCAAATGACATAAATAGTCAAGCAACTGTGGACAGCTTCTGTACTCAGCTGGCTGAAAGCACAAAGGTAAGGGCTGCTGCTGACATCAGGAATGCTGAGTGTATTTTCTGCTAGCAGATGTCCAGCAACCTGTGAGCAAGGAGATAGATGAAACCTTTCCCCAACACACTGCTAGCAAAGGGATGGAAGACTGAAATTAAAAGGCTGAAGAGGCTCTAACTGAGCAAAACATCAGCAAACTGAGCACGGCCCAGAACAAGCATACAGCAGAAGTAAGCTGAACAGTGGATCATACAAGTTCATGGGGTCAGCTAGACCTTTGCCCATTGTCTACTACAACACCCCAACAACAGAGAGGCCTTAGGCTACGGTGGAAAGGCAGGTGCTTCCAATTCGGATAACAGTTCATTGAAATCTCATGCCAAGAGTGTGAACTTGGGACATGTGACTTCATCGTTCATGACCTCAGTTTCCATGTCTGTGGAACGAAGAAAATAATATCAATATTCTGAGAGCTGTCGTGAGGATTACATTTAAAAGGACAATGCAAGTAAAATGCACAGGATGGTAGTGAGCGGACAGAAGCATGATCAGTAAGATAGAATTATTACTGGAGTAACACTTAAACAGAAGACCCACAGGCTTCCAAATAAGCTAATAGCAGGAACATACATCTAGACAGCTTCAGGTTGCATTCGTGTTGTGTTACCCTTCAGCCTTACAGGGATTTTAAATAATAGACACTGAAGAGATAGGAAAACACTCTTAATTTCACTAGTATAATTCTAATAAAGTTTCAGTCAGGAAATATTGCAGTGCCTGAAAGAAAATGATAGGAAAGCTTAATACAAAATTACAAAATACAACTTAAATGAACTTATATTAATTTTAGGACAGTATGCAGGTAAGTAATTAAGTTCAGAGGAGCTTTCTGCATTTCCTTGTTTCATTAGTATAATTTCACAAGTATTACAGAGAATTCCACTTCATCCCTGGGTGGTTGCCTCAAGACTTGGGCTGTTTTTCAGCTGTCATAAGTTAAAGGAAAGAGCAGCCCCTGATTTCTTTTCTTCATTAATGAAATCATTAATAATTATTACTTTGCAGTAGCTCTTCCCAAATGACTATCTTTACTGCATGTTAATATATTTACTGTTCAGGGGGAAAAAAAAAACTGTTAAGAGAGGTAAGCCACATAATGTAGGAAAAAAGCAAAGGTTTATGAAGGCCAAGAAAATATTAGAGCAGAGGTCAATTCTGAATTGTTGGCCCTATCAAGATTTTTAACGTCTAAAAGTGCCACCAATTCCTTTCTAATGAGTTTGACATTATTAAGATTATATGTTATAGTCAAGGAGAGTGCCATCACATTTGTCACAACATTAAGTAGTGTTTTTTTTCTTTTTTTTTTTTGAGGCTCCCCAAATGTCCTCACTAAAGGAGACCATTACCCTGTATAAAACCATCATGAAGGCAAATGCTGTATGGCTTCCTGGCAATCAGTTCCAAATAATGGTAGCAATTGACAACAACTTTCAAATAAAATTTGAAGCAAATGTTAGTCCTACTGTGTGAAAAAAGAAAATCAAAGTGCAGAACAGTATGTACAATCTGCTACATTTTGTGAAAACCCAACTTAACCCAAATTAAAGGCAGTTTCTGACCTGTTCTTGCTTCAGTTTGATCACAAAGCTGAAGAGATTGGGGAAGAATGCTTCTCCTGGAATGTAAATTATTGAATAAAGAAACCACTCATTTTAATCAGTTGTGAAAGGCCAGGATTTAAAGCATAATAATACAAACAGTAGGTCCATAATCCCTTATTAACTTTTCCAGTCTATGTAGCAAGCACATTTGGTGAGTATGACTGCTAAGAAATACATCAGGTATGACTGAAAGGAAACAGCACAACCTCTTCAGGGTTTTTGGAAAAGATTACTGTTATACCTGTGTTTTATTATAAATAACCAGGTTCTGTCATATTTTATCTTCTTGCCAGCAAATGAAGGACATCGTTTCATAAAGCTTCTAAAATGTACATTAATATTTAATTAAATCATATTTCCTTGAGAAAATAAAGTTCATTCGCATTTATAGCAGACAGTTGTGAGGAGTACATAATTGTCAGAAGACCAGGGTAGCCAGTACCGGTTGCTTGTGGAACAAAACTCCTCAATTTTTAAAACTTTTTTTAAAAAATAAACATACAATCATAAGTGTTCATTTACTTTAAAAATTCTAAAGATGAAGAAAATTATTGTCTATATATTTAAGTCCTTGTATAAATTACAAAACTCAAGTTTATGTTACAGAGTCCCTTCCCCATAGGAAGCATAAAGCACTTTTGTGGTACCTTTCACCAGTAAATATTTGTATCACATTGAATTTAACAAACAAAATAAAAGTCGATATTGCATCTTTAAGCCCCAAGAGAACATTCTTCTAAGCTGTCTCTCATGTGGAATGAGCTTCAAAAGTCATTTGATTGCCACAATTTAACTCAATCTCAAATAAAGATATATAAAAGTAATAGAGAATTGACTTCAGTAGAAATCTGAAATATCAGTGAACTGCAGACTTTTCTTGCTTGAGGTCAACAAACACCCTTTGGAAGACAACCAAGAGTAGTTTAAGACCAGGAAAACAAAATAAAATTATAACAATAATAATTATAATAATAAAAATAACAATAATAAAATAAAAATAACAACAACCAACAATGAGGTAAACTCCCCTTGAAAAAGGCAATATGTGTTGCCTGGACTGTCAGGAGAGAGTTCGATTGTACCTGACACCCAAATGTTTTTCCAACCAGAGTTCAGCCAGTTGCATGGTGGACGCAAAAGTACTTGCCTTAGATCCTAAGCACATCTTATACTGCTTAGGATCCAAGTTAGGGTCACAATGAACTGGATGGAAAATATGCACCACTCCCACTTCTTGGCTTCTGAAAGGCCTTAAGCCAGATAGAATGACTTTATTGTAGAGATCGACATCTTCCAGTCCCCAGCCTTGTATTGAGGTATCAAATCCACCTGCACCCAGAAGATCACTTTTATAAATACAGGTAATTCCATATCCATAGTCTCTCCAAAATCCAGTCTTCTTTGAGAAGACAAAGTCATCATCAGTGGGAGGATTTCCTCCATTGGTTACCTTTGGGTCATACTGGCTAAAGATGATAGGGTAGTATACCTGTTGTCCCTGAATTGTATTATCTCTACACCGTTGGAGAAAGTCTCCTCTGAAGATCAAGTCAACATCACAAAATAGCAGCAAAGTATCATTGTCAAACTGGGAAGAAGCCATTTCAAGACCGAGACCTCTGGAAAACTCTCCCTTCATGGGGATCAAGGTAATTTCTGCTTTAGGGTAGTTGTTCTGATATTCTTTTATCAGCTCGATATGCTTGTTGGAATCTTGGCCAGAATCCCTACTGAAAAGGGTGATGACCAGCTTTACATTCTGCTTTGGAATAAGACAAGTTTTTTCAAAGTTGTCCATGAACCTTAAGAAAATGTCATACCTTCCAATGAGAGGAACAAGAATGTGTATTTTCTTTTCATTGTGCCCTCCCATTTCTTTGGGACCTTGAAAAGAAGATAGTATCTTTAAAGAATTAGATATAAAGGAGAATGACTGAGTGTCACTGTTAATACTCTCCACAAGACTGTTGACATCTAGCTCTTCGGTTTCTCTGAAGAAAGGCCTGCTGAACAACTGCTGAAGATAAGCATGGCGTCTCACTGGCACAGTTAGTTTCCTCCCCTTGTGTCTTTTATATAAGAGGAGTAAATCCAAAATGTACTCTACCCCATGCATGGGATCAACCCTGCGGTAGCCATATTGAATTTCCTTGAAGTCAATGAGCCGTCCCCTACTCTTGGCATTTTCATTGATCATCTCCATCACCTGCAGGACCGTGTCGTCCAGGGCTGTTTTTAGGATGCTGTTGATGTTCTGTCGAGGAGGCTGGTTCTCAGATGCTGAGTAAAGGAGTTTGCCCGTCAGGAACTCCCATTCTATCACTTCATCTCTCTCCCGGGGCTGGAAGTGGTTGAAAGAAGGCATCACTCCCAGCTGCTGGTCCTCTTTACTCACCTCACTGTTACTGAGCTTGCTCATCAAAGCACTCTCCCGGTGGAGCTGGATGGTGCGGTAGCGGAGTTCAGAAATCTTGCGGCTGAGCATATAATTATGAAGCCTGTATTGGTAGGCAGGCCTTTTGTTGGGGTGAAGTGTTATGGCTGCATGGATTTTGCTATTGTGAAGGTCTTGGATATAACCCTTCCGATTATGTTCATAATTCTCATGGAACAGTTGCTGCATCTGAAAAGGAAAGGGAATCAAGATGTTAGAATAAATTTAAGAAGAAAGAAAGCAGTAAGTGAAAACATTTAAATCAAAATATTTAATAGAAATTAGTTATGTGGTATTTCCTAACAAAAGTGACTTGTAAAATTTATATTTAAATGACATTAAAATCATTTTTTTAAAGATTCTGTTTGTTTATTATTTGACAGAGAGAGAGAGAGCAAGTGAACATGAGCAGGCAGAGCAGCAGGCGGAGGGACAGGGAGAAGCAGGCTCCCCACTGAGCAGAGAGCCCGATGTGGGGCCAGATCTGAGGACCCTGGGATCATGACCTGAGCCAAAGGCATATGCTTAATCAACTGAGCCACCCAGGCATCCCTCAAAATAGTTTTAAAATGTCAGGTTCATATGCTCAAATATTGCAAATCAACCTTCTGTTATATACAAATGCTGTATACTAACCACCAGCTGTGTATTTTGACGTTTAGAACTTTATTCCTCTATTCCTTTTGAAATCAATTCAAAATATCAACAAAAGTGAAAATTGAATATACCCAAAACCCCATAAGGAATCATTATGAGGGAGAGGCAGGGTGGATACAGCACGGGTTTCCCAAAATAGAAGGTTCATCCTAAGGAGTAAACCCCATGCCCTGTTGCTTGGAATGGCAATACAAGACCCAGAGAAGATGTAAGTTTTTTTGAGCATTCTGATATATCATCTTTACAGAGTAAGTTCTTGTTAACGTAAGGTGTAACAGAAATTATATTGATCTACATTACTGAACTAAAGGATCATAAATTAGACATGCTTAACATTCTTAGGAGCCAGAAGGTTTGGCTACTAGTCCAGAACAAGTTCACTACTTCAGGTAGAAAGAAAATGAAGAAAAAATGTAAAGCTATGAGATCACACTACAAACTGCCCGCTGACTATTCCTTCTCTGTCAGTAAAGAAACCTGCATCACACCCATTCAAGAGAAGTACTAATGGAAAAGGAGGAGGAGGAAGAAGAAAAGGAGAACTACCAGTAGCAGTAGCAACATGAAATATCTGAAGGTATACTGATGAATAAGGAGGGAAAGAATATTGCAAATTTAAGAATATATATTCAAAGCAAGTAAAAATGATAGAAAAATCAAATAAACAAAATAGAATCTCTAGTGAAGAACTCAAGGAATATATACACGAGCTTAAGGAGAAATAAAACCAAAGATGGTCACAATTCAAGAACCAAGAAATAGACTTGTGGAAAACATAGGAGGAAGAGACTTGAGAAAATTTAGCAAAATAATGGAAACATAAAAGAGAGGTTAAAAGTTGGGAGATATAGAGGTACCTGGGTGGCTCAGTCAGTGAAGCATCTGAATCTTGACTTTGGCTCAGGTCATGATCTCAGGGTTGTGAGATAAAGACCTGTGCTGGGCTCCCCACTCAGTGGGGAGTCTGCTTGAGATTCTCTCTCTCCCTCTCTCTCTGCGCCTCCCCTCTGTGCTCTCTCTAATAAATAAATCTTTAAAAAAAAAAGTTTGCAGATATAAAACTTTGTGTGTGTATGTGTGTATACACACAAATTACATATACACATAAATACATATCTTGATATGCATCCAAAAGCTTGAATATATATTCAGTACACATGGATATATATTAAAGAAGGTAAAATCACACATGTAAATCACATCTGAGGACCATATTTCCCTTATAATAAAGACAGATATTTATCTATCTGCAATGTGGCCAAGAGAAAAAAGATCAAAATAAATAAACAAAACCCATTTTGGCTGTAAGTAGGAAAAGAATGAATCATGTTACAACATATTCCATAGCAACATCAATGATGAAAAACAGTAGAACACAGCTTAGGAAGACCCCAAGAAAGAAAATCAATGACTAATTATTTTATATTCAATGAAGCAAGAGCCTATGTTGATCCTAACCAAGCTAGAGCTCAAGTTTTATTACAAAAATTAACTAGCTTCTAGTTAAGAATAGTGGTGATAAATTCTGTCAGTCCTCCCATCGAGAGGTGGAATCTATGCCCCTTTCTCTTGAATCTGAGTGATTCTGTCACTACTTCAACTAAGAGACCATACTGGAAATGACACTGTGCCAGTTTCCAGACTGACAGCTTCCACTTCTTGTCATTGGAACACCCACTCTACAGAAGGCAGCTGGGAAGTAATAATTCTGAGTTAATTTCCTTATTCTGGGCCAGGATCTTCAGGAAAATGTTGTATAGCACAACCTTGTTCCAACCTGAGACTCAGTGAAGTAGTTGTCAATCTCTCTTTAGGACAATAAGTTCCTTTTTATTTCTAATTTGCTAAGAGCTTTTATCATGAATGGCATTACAAGCTGATCAAAGGTTTTTTGTTTTTGTTTTTTTTCTGCATCCATGAGAAGTTTATGTGATACCTTTTTATTTCTGATATGGTGAATTACTAACTGAATTTCCAATATTAAACAACCACATCCATTGTATTCCCTGACTAAACACATCATGATCCTATTATTTTGTTCTCTTTATATATGGCTGGAATATATTTGCAAATGTTTGTCTAAAATATACTGTGAAAAAGTAATTCTTCTCAATTTGATGTACAGGTTCAATGTAATTCAATACAAATCTCATCCTTTTATAAAAGAATATGTTGCTCTTGATATTAGCAGGCTGATTCTAAAATTTATATAGAAATGAAAAGTCAAGGACATTCAAGACAATGTTAAAAAAAGTTACACCACAGATTAAAAAGTTATAGAAATTTAGACAGTATAATATTGGTATAAGGATAAACAAACAAATTAAAAAAAAACCCAACCCCCCCCCCAAAGGGCCAAAATAATCCATAAATAAACCTACACACAACTTAGACACCACTCGATTTATGACACATAAGACACTGGGGAGTGGAGAAAGGGTAGGTCTTTTCCATCAATAATGCAAGGTCAGTAGGATATTCATGTGGAAAAAAGTCAAAACTGACCCTCTACCTTCCCCTCCACCAAATCTATTCCAGATGGATTTTTGATATAAATAAAAAAGGTACAAAAATAAAATAAGCTTTCTAAAAGTTAACATAAGAAAATACCTGCATGACTTTTCATTAGGTATAGAATTCTTAAACATAACACAAGATACCAACCATAAAAACAGACTGATGAAATGAACTATATTAAAATTAATAACTGTTCTTCAAAACACCACTAGAAGATTATAAAAGGTAAACTACAGAGTGGGAGAAGATATTTTTACCAGATCATACCAAAAAGGACTAATACCTAGAATATGCAATGAACCTATACAAATTAGTGAGGAAGAAGGACAAACCCAGCTGAAAATGGGGGAAAACAAAACAAAACAAAACAAAAAACCTGAATGGGCACTTCACAAAAGAGATTATGCAAATTCCCAATAAACACACAAAAACATTCTGTAGGTCATTCATTATCAGGGTAATGCGTTTTGAAGTCATAATGTGATAACATTACAGACCTACAAGAATGCCCAAACTAAACACACTGATAATATACTGCCAGGATTTGGAACTCTCACATATGAGTGATGAGGATGTAACTTGGTTCAACCACTGTGGTAAATTTATAACTAAAATGACCAATACGTTCCCTATGGCTCAGGATTTCTACTCTTAGACATATACCCAATAGAAAAATATCCATACATACACCTCAAATATATATATATGAGTTTTCAAAGCAGCATTATTCAAAATACACCTGACTAAAAGCAACCCAAGTGTGTATCAAGAGTAGCATAGATAAATAAATGTCCCATATTCATACAATAACAAATGACACATCAGTTAAAATAAATGAGTATTATAACAACGTGGAGAAATCTCACAATGAAACAAGACATATACAAAAGAATACATTTTGTTTGATTCTATTTATGAGGAATTCAGAAACAAATGAAGCTAATCTATGTTATTCACTGTTAGAATAGTAATAAAAATTCAAGAAGGTAGGTGGGGAGATCTAGAGTGCTGTTAATGTTCTATTTGTTGATGGAGATCATGGTGACATCTACACATTCGGTTTATGAACATTCATTGAACTATTGCTTAAGATATGTTTGTGTGTTATACTCTAATTAATAGAAGATTTTCTTTTGAAATTGTGATAAATATGTATGTAGAGTCAGGTAGGTTTTCCTGATATGTATATACATAGACATGTATGGATTTGTGGGTGGAGGAATGGGAAGAGGAGGGAAGAGAGAGACAGACAGAAAGAGACAGAGAGGGAGGGAGAATCACAGAAGTTTTCCTAGAGGAGGTGACCTAAAAGGAGTAAGACCAGTACTACAGCAGATTCTTTAGTTTTTCAACTGAGATACTGATTTTCAAATCACTATCAGAAGAATATAACAATATATATTTAGAGAAAGATTTTGGACTTGATTCAAAGCATAGTAGATCAACTGCATCCAATATTTTTTTCTCAAAATGTATGCTTATTTTTATTTAAAATTCTGTTTAATGATAAATCTAATTAAATCCACAATCTGCAGTGAGCTGGTATATCTCCATTTTTGTGGTATTATTATTTTTTACTGAAATTGCTTTCAATATTTTACTTTATATAATTTTCCATACATTTTTATTTCTTCTTATGCAAGAAGGTAAAAAAATATAGATCTCTGATTACATATAATTACTAATTATACCACCTGTAAAATGTATTGGCTAAATGAAAATAATCTTTCTTTAAAAAAAAATTTATTGGGGCACTTGGGTGGCTCAGTGGGTTAAAGCCTCTGCTTTCAGCTCAGGTCATGATCCCAGGGTCCTAGGATCGAGCCCCACGTCCAGCTCTCTGCTCAGTGGGAAGCCTGCCTCCTCCCCTCTCTCCGCCTGCCTCTCTGCCTGCTTGTGATCTCTGTCAAATAAATAAATAAAATCTTTTTTAAAAATTTACTTATTTGAGAGACAGACAGAGAGAGAGAGAGAGAAAGCACAAGCAGGGGAGGAGAAGCAGATTCCCTGCTAAGCCGAGAAGCCCAACCTGCAGCTCGATTCCAGAATCCTAGGATCATGACCTGAGTCGAAGGCAGACACTTAACTGACTGAGCAATCCAGGTGCCCCAAAACTATTTTTTCTTTAGGCATGCTTTACAGTACTAAGAAAAAGGGGGCAGTGCTAGAAACAAAGCTCAGAAGAAACTGTTCTTTAAATGCTATTAAAATGATTAATACTACAAAATTTGATAAACTTAATATTACAAATAGACAGTCATGGGGCAATCCTTGAAAACAGTGTATTCATACACATTCCAGGAAGTATAGTAATGATAGTAATGATGAAAACATCTTGAGTTTATGTCATGTTTTCCATGAAGAAACATAGAACATATCCAAATTTCCTATTTTTAAATGTAGGGAGGTCCAAACCACATAGCATAAATGTGAGAATGTTTAAGAGCCTGGATATGAAGTCAGCCAGATCTGGATTTGAGTACCAGTCTACCATTTCCAAGCCATGTCATAGCCAATCTGTCTAAATCTCAGTCTCCTTATCTATAAAAGGGAAAATGTCAGCTACCACAATGTATATATGAATATTAAAATGTTGTTCTACAGGAAAAATATATATACAATGCTAAACACTGTGTCTGGCACACAGAAAACACTCAGTAAATGATAACTGCATATATAAGTTAACAGTTCCAAGATTTGCCAATCTCCCCCTGAGGCTGTTCTTTTTAGCTTGGAGTTTTTAGAGAAGGAGAATGGCACCCTTTCCTTGGCTTGCTTCATCTTTGCTTATCTCTGGAAATGCTTGGAAACAGTTACAATTTGACGATATCCACTCAAGTGCTTTAATGTATCAAACATGCCATTGAGGCATCTTCTCCTACCAAGAGAGCACAACATTTTCCTAAAAGGAAGATAAATTATTATGGAAATTTCAGGAAACTGGGGTTAATGAAGATTAAGTGATTTAACTAGGGGTCAGGTGAGATATAAGAGATCATAACAACAACTAGAATAAGTAGCCAGTTTTTGTGACTTGTCACACTAAGTTTTGAATATAGCAAAATTGTTTTAAGAAAAAGTGTAAAATTTACTTTCAAAATTATATTAGCTTGTTTGAAATAATCCAGGACCTCTAATATAGGTGGACTTCTTCTTTACAGAACTTTCAGTTGGTTTCATGTTCCTTCCAGAGATTTACAGCAGAAGGGGAAAATCATTTCACGCCAACAAAATCACGGCAACAATTAACATCGGTATGTCCTGACAGACCCCAGTGCTTCAACTGTTTCCACCCAAATCTCACTCTCTGATAAGAAAGTTCCCTGAGAAGCTACAGAAAAATCTATTACAAAAATCAGAGAGCAGAACAGATGCCAAGAAATAGTGGTACATTATTATTAGTCTTCTACTATATTAAACTTCCATTTCCCCCTTAGATTTATTAGTAATGAAAATAAAACACAGATAACTTTTGGAATGATCATAGCCATGTCAATAAAGGACTTCCATTTCAGCAATTAAATCTTCAAAGAAACAGTAAGGGGTTGACTGCAAACAATCACAAAGTAACTTGTAGGGCAATGCAAAGTTCTGAAAACTAGTTTGTTAATTGTTGTACAACTGTATAAATCTACTCAATATTACTAAACTGTACAGGGGATACTTTGGTATAATGTAAATTATACCTCAATGTAAGACTCTTTTTAAAGATTTTATTTATTTATTTATTTATTTATTTATTTATTTATTTATTTGACAGACAGAGATCACAACTATGCAGAGAGGCAGGCAGAGAGAGAGAGAGAAAGGGAAGCAGGCTCCCCGCTGAGCAGAGAGCCCAACTCAGGACTCGATTCCAGGACCCCGGGATCACGACCCAAGCCAAAGGCAGAGGCTTAACCTACTGAGCCACCCAGGTGCCCCAGGACTCTTTTTAAAAGACAAAGGGAATGCTAAAAATAATATAGAGCAAATTCCATCCTTAAAAACAAAAAGGCCGGAATAATACTTAGTCACCAAATATGTGTATGTTTTCCAAAAGCTGATGAGGTTGAGCAGGGTCATCTGGAAGCAAGTGGGGACAAAAGGCCAAGCAGAGCAATGTCAGGGGCAAAAGAGCCCAAG
Organism: Lutra lutra; assembly: GCF_902655055.1. Lineage (NCBI taxonomy): Eukaryota > Metazoa > Chordata > Mammalia > Carnivora > Mustelidae > Lutra > Lutra lutra. Next base: position 69,766,232 of record NC_062282.1, on the reverse strand, counting down.
GGACAGCAGATCTCAGAAATAACCAGGAAGAATACAGGGCCTGACCATGTAGGGTATAAAACCTATTCTGTGTATACAACTATGGATACAGGAGCTGAGGGGGTCTGGGAGGGCTAAATAAACCCCTGATAGAAATGTTTTGTTTCAGAGAAGAAGAGGCAGAGCTACAGAACTCAAAGAATTAAGTAGCTAGGCCATGTTTTCATAAATCGGGTTTAACCTGAGGCAGCGGAAAGGACCAAAGCCTTTTCTTTGTTGAAATCAGCAAGCCTAGAACTGTGACAAACATCTCTGCCAGAGTAAGTCCATGGTGAAGAGCTTGTCCAGGGAAAAGTACTTTTCCAGGAATAAGTAAGTTTTCTAAAAAAAAGGAACACAGTACATATTAACACAAAGTTTCTATAAGAAAAAAAGACCACATGAAAAACTAGCCTCTGCCCTCCCCCTCCGGCCCTAGAGAAAAATAGAAGCCATGCAACTGAGGGGAACATTTAAGCAAGTGTTTTAAAAACACAAGAAGCACTGTCCTCTACCTTTGAAAACAACAAAGTAGAAACAAAATATCTCAAAGATGTGATGGGGAGATGAAATGTAGATTCACAAAACTAAGAAATAAAGAAATCGTAACAAATAAACTATCACAGACATGAAAACAAAATCAGAATGAAAGGAAAAGAAGAGACATGGAAAGCTCAGTAAGGGACAGACAAGATGTAAACTAGGAAAGCTTAGGGGCACCCGGCTGGTTTAGTCACTGGAGCATGCAACTCTTGATCTCAGAGTTCTCAGTTTGAGACCCACATTGGGTAAAAGAGATGACTTAAAAAAATAAAATCTCAAAAAAAAAAAAAAGTAGGAAAGCTTAAAGAAGTGGAATAGAGGGACGCTTTGACGGCTCAGTCAGTTAAACATCTGACTCTTGATTTCAGCTCAGGTCATGATTTCAGGGTCCTGGGATTGAGTCCTGTGTGGGGCTCTGTGCTCAGCTTGGAGTCTGCCTGAGATTCTCTCTCTCTCTCTCTCTCTCTCTCAATCCTCCCTCGGCCCCTCCCCCAGCTTGCACTATCACTCTCCTTCTCTCAAATAAAGAAACATTTAAAAAAAGTTATAGAAATAAAGAGTTACAAAGGATTACAGGAATTAAAGTAATTAGAAGAGCACCAGGTATATAGTAACTGCTACTAATAAGGGTCATAGTAATAGGTGTTATTATTACTGTACTTAGTTTTTACTATTATTAGTATTAAATAAGTGAGCAATTGAGGATGGCCTTAAGCCTTCCTTAAAAAAAATTCAAATATCCTCAGTGTAGCCATCATGTGACCTCGGATTATGATCTAAAACTAAAAAGCTGAATTGTCTTTATGATGTCTCTGTTGAAATGAAGGACAAATTAGAGGCCATGCCATTACTGGAAACCTGTTCATAAACAGCTTTCATGTTCTCTATTAAGAAAACAATTGCATTAATTTTTCTCTATTAAGGAGAAAATGTCCTTACTTTATTTGTGTAAAGAAGCTATTTCAATTTAGTACAAGTTCTTTTGTTCTCCTTACACCACTTCATTTATTGTTAAAAGAAAGGATCTTCTACCTTAGAAAATTCTCTTTGAATCTTTTCCTATATATGGGATTAAGGAGGATTTACAGAAAAAAAGACGTTCCTGTACTAGGAAGTACAGACACTGCCAATTAGAATAATTTATGAATGTGAACAAGAAATAATCATTAAAGTACTGTAAAATATAATGGTAAATGTGTACCTAAGGGTTGGGTAATTTGCTTTGCAAATATTTAAGCTCATTTTATTCTCTATGATTTAGCTATGCAGTACTACGTAACTAAACGGGGAGTCTTATTACCCATAAAGCAAATGCCTAATGATCTTTCTTTTATTCTATAAAACCAGTAATATGAAGGTATAGGCACAAGAGTGAATTTTCAAATTAACACTATTATTTTCCCTCCATTATTATCTTCAAATATTAATAGTAAAGTTCTTAAGTATTTCCTACTTCTGTAGTGAAAATGCCATAATGAAAAACTGTACCTGGGGCACCTGGCTGGCTCGGCTGGTGGAGCATGTTACTCTTGTCTTGGGGTTGTGAGTAGGAGCCCTACACTGGGTGTAGCTGTTACTTAAAAATAAAATCTTAAAAAAAACAAAAACAAAACTGTACTAATTCTAAATATTAAAGAGAAGAAATGAGTTTGGGAAAAAATATTGATCTAATAGTTTATAATTATAAAGTGAATGAGAAAAATGTTAAAACAGTTTGAATAAGTTGTTGAATGCAAAGATCTAGTTTAAGTATGATAAGAGATCCCCTTCCTCATATCATCTATATATGTCTATCACATAGAATTGAGATCGTAAAATAAACTCTTAATGCTACTAAGGTTTATAAAAATAATAGCACTTTGGAAATAGCCACATCTAATCCACAAACTCTAAAATTTCTATGTCCAACATGTGATAAAATTGCATGGAACTAAATGCACGTGTATGTACCTACCCACATATACCCACACACAAAAATAAATACAAGGAGAACTGGGGCAATCAGAATAAGATAAGTGGACTATATCAAAGTCAATATCCTGGTAGTGTTGTTTAACTACACTTTTGCAAGATTTTGTCACTGGGCAAACAGGTTAAGGGGTTCATGGGATTTCTTTGTAATACTTTTTTTTTAATAGAAAAACACAAATCAATAATTGTCTCAAAATAAAAAGTTTAATTAAAAATAACATACAGGGATGCCTGGATGGTGCAGTCAGCTGAATGTCTGACTCTCAGTTTGGGCTCAGGCCATGATCTTGGGGTCATGGGATCGAGTCCCTTAACAGGCTCAGTGCAGAATCTGCTCAAGACTCTTCTACATCTCTACAATACATAAATCTTTAAAAAAAAATGACATGCAAAAAACTTAAAATAAAGTATTTTGTCTCATCTCTCTCTCTTTTTTTTTAAAGAACTCAGCCCCAAAGAATACTTTTTAAAAAAAATATTTATTTGAGACAAAGAGTGAGAAAGAGAGAGAGAGACAGCACAAGCAGTGGGAGTGGCAGGCAAAGGGAGAGGGAGAAGCAGGCTTCCCATTGAGCAAGAAGCCCCATGAGGAACTAGATCCTAGCACCCTGGGGTCATGATCTGAGCCAAAGGGAGATGCTGAACTGACTGAGCCACCCAGGCATCCCTATCCCAAAGAACTGAAAGCAGCAAGTAATGAAAACTTGGGAGTCCAAAGAACACAGGTGTGATGTTGCCTTTTTTCCTTGGTAATCCTAATGTTCTCAATGAATTTGAATTTTAAAAAAATTGCTATCGTCAGTCTCATAGACTTTATGTTTATTTCATGAATTTCAGTTGCCTGAGGTTATCTGTGTTCTTGGATAGCCTCTAAAGTAACTTAAAAACCTTTTACACATCTTTTCCTTTTGAAATCCTGTCAAATGCTACAGCACTGGTGAACCTTGAGGACATTATACTAAGTGAAATAAGCTAGTCATAAAAAGACAAGTGTAAGTGTATGAGTCCACTTATATGAAGTCCTGAAAGTAGTCACACTCATAGAAACAGAAAGAAGAATGATAGTTTCCAGGGGCTGGTGAGATGGGGAATGGAGAGTTGTGTGATGGGTATGGAGTTTCATTTTTGCAAGAAGAAAAGTTCTAGAGATTTGATGTAAAACAATGTGGATATAGTTGACTCTACTGAATTATATACTTAAACATAATTAAAAATGGTGAAACAAAACAAAACAAAAACCAAACAAACAAACAAAACACAAAAAAACCCAACAACTTTGCTTTTTCTCTTATTTCACATGAGCTTCACCTTTCCTAAGCAGGAATGCAAGTCACAGGGTAGCCAATTAATATACTTCGTTATAAATGGTTTACTCTGGATTAGCTTTACTCATGGGCAAGAACTGTCTCCTGACAGCAAACAATGATTCCCTTTGGCCATAGGTACACGTCTTGCACAATTATAATTCTACAGAAAGAAAAGTGGACCTTGATACCCACACAAGGGCAGAGAAGTGATGATATAAGAAACACTGAATGCTGTAGATAGCAAAGAACACAGCTCTGAGCTGTACCTAAGGCCAGATCACTCTCAGATTTCCCAGTTTCCAAGGACAGTGGTTCCTCTCCTGTTTCAGGTAGTTTACTTGCACGGCTTAACTTGCAACCCAAAGGATCCTGTCATAAATGATCTGATAAGTTTGTACCCTTTTAATTTTAGCTCATACTAATGCTGTATATGCTTTGCCTCTGTTTAATTAACTAGTGGAATTGTCACTGAAATCCTATGGACAGTCTATACCATTAAAACTGGAACTTCTCTTCCTGTTACATTTCATTTCGTTAGCTATTTTAGTTAAAACAACAACAACAACAACAACAACAACAACAACAACAACAAAACCTGTCAGGCAACACAGAAAATAGCTTCCAGATACTAACTCTTATAGGTGATGAAGTTTTCTCAGCAGTATATATTCTCTACAGTATAAAAATAATTCAGACAACACAGAAAATAACCATGGGATATAGATTCCCCAGCAGGGAAATTCTGAACTCATGCTTTCTAAGACAAATATCAAAGAGATTTAAATTCAGAAAGAAATCACTAAGGTAATGAGATGTCAGTTTATAATGGCAGTAACCATTTCTTAGCTTATTATTTTTTTAAATTTTTATTCATTTTTCTTAAATAAACTCCATGTGTAACGTGGGGCTCGAACTCATGACCCCAAGATCAAGAGTTGCTTGCTTTACCGACTGAGCCAGCCAGGCATGCCAATCGTTTGTTAGTTTAAGTAAATCCATATATCTTAAATTACCTTGTTATAAGTAAAATACTACTACAATCAAAAACGCAAAACTAAACTAATGATAATTGAACTTGACTGCTCATAAATTTGCCTGACTTAGACTGATGTCCCCACATTGAGGTAGGGATCATATATAGTTAAGATAATAGTGGACAACTGTTGAAACTTCATTCACTTCCCCTATAGATATTTTTAAAGTTTTGGTATAAACTATCAAATAAAGGTTTTGTATTTACTCTTTTCTTAAACCATTTGTTCTGCTCACAATTTGTTAGACAGAGGTGGCAAAGAGGAATTTCAAGGGGTTTTCGAGTTGCCATTTTGCAAACATGCATACAACCTTCATTCATGTAACATCAACATAAGTTAACTACTCCCTTCACTGGTGATTTAATTGTCACATCATAACCAATAACAGACAATGGAAAGGAGGGAGGCTATAGCTTCCAAATTAGGCTTCAAAGACCTTTATAAAACAAAATGTCAAGATAGTAGTTTCCATACAATTTTGAAAGACGTAAACACAATTAATGAATGTATTGTATCCACTGGAGGAAATATACTGACTTCATGACGGCACTGACAATGCATAAAATTATACCACACTTTCCAAACAAGAAAAGAGAAAAAGATCTACTTTTTAATTCATGGGTTTTATTCCAGTTAGGAAAGCTTTTAAACTCCAAGGAGAGTCCTACTTAACTAAAAGTGATGAAGTTAAGGTCAAAGGTCTTTCTTGTTTCTGCTGATTTTTTATTTCCATTTTCCCAAACTCAAGCAACCAGTCATTTAACCTCATGAAAGATTTATCACAACTCTTTTAATTCTGCATGAATATCATGCCATCCCCTAATAGAGATGGTAGAAGAATGGGGCAAATGAAGATTGGGGCTGTTAAAATAAAAAAAAAAACGAACAGTGACAAGCCCTGAAAATTCCCTGAGCCAACAAAACCAGTTAGGCATACACACAAAATTTAATTTAGCTTATTGGGCAAGATTAACTTGATCTAGGTCATTTCTTACTTATGCCCCTGTAAATCATAAGCAACGCTTGAATTGTTTCCCAAGGTTGATATGAGATAACCACTGAGCAATTCCCTATCATTTAAAAAAAAAAAAAGTCCAAATGTAATAATCAATCACTGAAAAATAAACAGCCACTGCCTTCCCACTCTCTAAGCAGCTTTATAAAAATCTACTCCTGAGCCTCTTCCTATGTTTTGGTTTGAGTGCTCCCAGTTTTCAAACTGTCTTTTTGGTGTGTGCACAATGAAAGTTTCACTCATTTCTACTTCTGGTGATTCACTGGTTTTACTTGTGTTATCGCTGAACTTTGGACAGGGCAAACTTACGGTATTTTGTTTAAAGGATGATGTATACTTCTGTAATTATGGACTTTGGCTACATGACGATTTTTAGTGATAACCATTAATATTCTTCTAGCAGCCTCCAGGGCAATGTGGAGTACTGTTTGTATGAAGCTAAAACTTGATGACTTTCCAACAAATAGAAGGAAGGCCATTATGCAGTGTTCAATGGTAACTGGTTTAAACATAGTTTCTTAGGTCAGTAGAAGGTATATGTTCCCCTAGAGTCTGAAATGAAAATAAGACATCAGATTGTTACAACTTAAGAGTAAAAATTTCATATTCCTTATGTATAAAAGTGACTTTAGCTGTCAGTACATTCAGAGAACAGTCTCATTGGACCAAGTGGATTAGACAGCACAGTGCACGGCCATTTGTACAACAGGTGCTCAAGGAAACTAGTGGAATCCAATGAATACAAACATGGAAAACATGAAAAAGATAACATAAGAGATTCTCTGACAATATGACAATTTCTTTCAAGTAATTTTCCCCAACAAAACCATTCCTGATCCAATCCTCTCCAACCTTCTGGCTACCTCTCTTACTTGCAGAATAAATGACTCTTTCATTCATTTAAAAATATTCATGGAGCTTCTGAAGTGTGTCAGTTGCTATGGAGAGAACAATAAAAGAAGCAACGTCCCTGGCCTCATGGAGTTAACTGCCTAATGAAGGAGACAAACACTAAATATTTAGATCCATAAAGAGTTGTATAATTTTGAAAGGGGCTCACTGAGCCAATTATACCATATGTAATTTGCTGCTTTACTCGACTATATATCTTCCTAGATGGCCCGTTCCTGGAGGGTAGCCTGGGCCTAATACTTTTAATAAGTTAACATATTTGCTCCCAAACAAGTTGGTAACCTAAAGAAGGATCACAACATTTACCGTAAGAACTTCAATTCTCTCATAGAAAATTCTCAGCATTTCTCAGTATTTCCTCGGCTTCTAAATGTTTCTTCGAGTTAAAAAGAAAAATGTAACACAAGACTAAATATCTATGTAGTAGAAGACTTGGCACATATCTTAAAGCTTTTATATCTTACTTAAATAGTGACTCGCAGTCCAGTATTATCGTACCATAACTGATGGTGGTCGTACATCTCTTTACTATTTCCGTAATTGATGCAGTTATCCACGCAGGGAGAAAGGTCGAGGACACCCATCATCATTTCTGCTTTGTGCTACCGGAATGTGAAATGATTGTAGGAGTCTAAATGGATTCTAAATCACGCTACGTTCTGTCACATTAATAAATTTCTGCACAAATGAATGAAGTGCTGCAGGGATACCACAGTAAGTGAGAATGAAAGCAAAGCCAAAGTAAGGCCTTTCCACCTGTATGGAGACAAGTCAGTCTTCCATTCAAGAAACAGAACAGGGGGCGCCTGGGTGGCTCAGTGGGTTAGGCCGCTGCCTTCGGCTCAGGTCATGATCCCAGGTCCTGGGTTCGAGCCCCACGTCGGGCTTTCTGCTCAGCGGGGAGCCTGCTTCCTCCTCTCTCTCTGCCTGCCTCTCTGCCTACTTGTGATTTCTCTCTGTCAAATAAATAAATAAAATCTTAAAAAAAAAAAAAAACAGAACAGAACTACAGTTTATGTAAGCATTGTTGAAGTGCTGAGGAGTTGGGCCTGGTTTTCGAGGACATTTCAATCACTGAAAAGAAAAAAAGAAGAAAAAGGAAATTGCTGTCTGTTTCTCTGCCATTCTTTCAGCTTGTGATCATGCATGTCTACTTGGGGCTAACGTCCTGGCTTGGCCATTACAGGCCTGGTTCTGAGATCTGCTCTCCTATTCCCAGGGTAACCTATAGGACAGGTGACAACTTCTGGGAAAAGAGAAGCTGCTGGACTATTTTCTACATTATGTAAAACACAGTTAAAACACTGCCTGGAATAGAGTAAGTATGCAATACATGTTTCAATTATTACTGCTTAGTAAACTTCAGATGGTGAAATTTCTTGCATTCTAAAGCAAACGGCAAAGATATCCACATTATATCTAATTTTGTAGCCTACTAGTGAGCAAATTTTAGTTATACATAGAGTTTAAAAATTGTGAGATTGTGTATCATTTGCCTGTAGGATGGGACTTAAACTTTTAGATCAGCTCCCAGATCATCAGGTAAAATCTAGAAGCCCATCAATGGGTGACCAAGATGGCCTTAATACTCCCTTCAATTTGACTATACCTTTGATAGGTTTCGTTCTGACTGTAGGCCCCTGACCTCCCTTTTCTTAGAACATCTACTTTAGAAAACTTGTGATTATACACTCTTCCCCTTTTCCTTTGAGAAGGAAATCTTCTTGCAACCTCTTGCTAGCTTTATAACCCAGGAATGTCTTGAAAACCATCCGTTTGAAATGTTTGAAATGTAATCATTAAGAGCCCCTATTTCCCAGTCTTTGTGGGAGGATAGAAGCCCAAGTCCATAAGCACCCACTAACAGACACAGATAGCCTAGTAACACTGACCAATATCCCTGCTAAAGTCCTTTTGTACTTTTTCATTAGCTTGTCCTAAGTGCTTAAAAACTCTCCAGCCTTGGGATGCCTGGGTGGCTCAGTTGATTAAGCATCTGCCTTCAGTTCATGTTCAGTTCATGATCCCAGGTCCTGAGATTGAGTCCCTGCCTTTGGCTCAGTTCATGATCTCAGAACCTGGGATGGAGTACCGCATCAGGCTCCTTGTTTGGTGGGGAGTCTCCTTCTCCCTCTGCAGGGCGAACAAATAAAATCTTTAAAAAAACCTCTCCTGCCTTCTATTTCAGCAGTACATGTGTTCAATCCCTCTTTCATATTGCAATAGCTTTCATATTGCAATATTGCAACTGCAATAGAATAAAATCTTCCTTGTTGGTTTAACTCTGTTCTATGTAATTTTTCTTTCACATGGATCCTAGATAATACTTGGTGAAGCACATAGATTCTCTGATCCACTTGCAACTCTCTTCTGATAGCTTAAAAAAAAAAGAAGAAAAGAAAGGCTCAAATTAAGATCCCACTCCTTATGGTGTAATCAAGGAGATAAGTAGTGCTTCCTTACAGCTGATTTTATTAACATTAAAGTTTTATGATAAATTATGATGATCCCTAGAGCTAAACACCCCATTAAAATAACATAAGCATGGCAGGATGTCTATTATAATGTTTTTCTTAGAAGAAAATTCCTAACTGTAGTGCTGTAGACTTCTGCATGGGCACAGCATTGCTGTGGGAATGGCTGGGAATCACAGCTCTAATTAGGAGGTAGGTGTTTCCAAGACAGAGCTAACTAAGAATAAGTAAAGCCTAATCTTTTAAAAATCAAGTTTTCTGGAAATGAAAACACAATGACTTGAGTCATTTTGACCTTGCAAATTTTGCTAATTACAATGACATTTCCTTACTCCAGACTGGGTATAGCTCAACTGTTTCTCACATATATAGTTGTTATAACAGGAAGGGGTGTTTTATATTAAAAATTAATAAAATTATCTCATGAGACCCAGTAAATTTCACAGTGCACTCATTAGCTTTAGGAAAATAGTAAAGGATACTTTGGGTTTCACGTCTGCCTGGTTATCTTTCAAAATGGGTTAAGAGGACTTAAAAATTACATTTTTGGGGGGCGCCTGGGTGGCTCAGTGGGTTAAGGCCTCTGCCTTTGGGTTGGGTCATGATCCCAGGGTCCTGGGATCGAGCCCCGCATTGGGCTCTCTGCTCAGCAGGGAGCCTGCTTCCTCCTCTCTCTCTGCCTGACTCTCTGCCTACTTGTGATCTCTGTCTGTCAAATAAATAAATTAAAAAAATTTTTTTTTCTCCTTGAGATGATAAAATAAAATAAATTGACTTATTTTTAATCCTAAAAGGCAAAGTATAATTATAAAAGAGAAATTGAATGAGAGCACAGGGCTATAACTATGATTAGTATAATCAATGAGTTAAAAAGCTGTATTTTTTAAATAAGCAGAAATATACACTCCCAAATCTCACTAGCTTTTGGATTTGTTTTCATGATTGTTTTCAGCACTACTTCTCCCAATACTGGGAAGAATTTCAGATTTGTTTTACATATGCTTACAGTGTTATTTTTAAAAAACAGATCACTCAAAATTTTCATGTAACTATCATGTCTAATTTTTTATATATTTATATTTTGTAGGGCTAATTTCAGTGGAACACTCATTGTGAAAATAGTTCACAAAAAGGCAAATGACTTGAAATCACAATTTTATATATAAGTTATAGGGCAATTAATACAAGAAAAAATAGGTCCTTAGTTCCTTCCCTATATCAGATCTTGTACTGAATACATTATATACATACACATGTATATATATGTGTATATATGTATATATATGTGTGTATGTATGTGTATATATATATATGTGTGTGTGTGTATTTCAGATGTATTAAAGACCTAAATCCTATTAGAACCACCCCTACATAAAGAAAAAAAAATACTATAAAAGAAGGGAAAGAAAATGTAGATAAGCATGTACATTTTCTAAGCATGTAGGGAAGTCCTTTTTAAGCAAAAAAAAAAAAAAAGTATAAACAAAAAATATAAATGGAAAATAATAGGTTTTAATAGTACATTAAATTTTCATTCCCACATCAGGGTGCCTGGCTGGCTCAGTTGGTTAAGCGGCTGTCTTCAGCTCAGGTCATGATCCCCGGGTCCTGGAATCGAGCCCCACATTGGGCTCCCTGCTCAATGGAGAGCCTGCTTCTCCTTTTCTCTCTGCATGCAACTCTGCTCACTTGTGCTCTCTCTCTCCCTCTCTGTCAAACAAATAAATAAAATCTTAAAAAAAAAATCTGTAAAATATTCCCATATCAAAAGCACTATAATAAAATTTAAAAACAAACATGAGGGGCGCCTGAGTGGCTCAGTGGGTTAAAGCCTCTGCCTTCGGCTCAGGTCATGATCTCAGGGTCCTGGGATCGAGCCCTGCATCGGGCTCTCTGCTCAACAGGGAGCCTTCTTTCCCCCTCTCTCTCTGCCTGCCTCTCTGCCTACTCGTGATCTCTGTCTGTCAAATAAATAAATAAAATCTTTAAAAAACAAAAAGCAAACAAACATGAAATGCAGAAAGATTTGTGCAATAATGATGCCATGTCAATTTACTATCTTTAATACATCAATAATCTATCATTGCTTTCCTTTAACCCTCATCACCAATTCCAATCTGTTTTTACCTCCTAAGTGTCTCTATAATCTTGATTCTTGACTTTATACCTTCAGGACAGCTGCTCTGGTCCAATATACCAAGAACTCTTTTTGCTTCTGCAACAGTCACCTTTCTGACTACGTCTTATCTGGACATTCTCTAAATAGTTCACCATGATGCAACACTAGTCGTCTTTCCAAATCCCAAATTTGATCATGTGATTCTTCTTTTCCCCATCAATGATATCATGCACTTAGAATAATAATCCTCTTAGAAAAATGCATTCCTATCAGGCTTTCTCTGTTACCTCTTGCCCTCTATGCTTCAGCCATGTTGGCTTCCTCTCCATCTTTGCCTACACTCTTGCCTCCCCTTGGAATGTTCTCCTACCTCTTAATTCTGCTGCTTCTTCTATTTAATGATTACTTAGCTTAAATATCACTGCCTCATGGATCCTTTTTCTGACTAGTTAAGGACTGGCATATGTTCTTCTGGCACTAGGTACCATTCTGTCCCACTTACTTAGCTTAGTTTTAATTTTACATTTGTTTATTCATCTAAAAATACATTTGGGAGTTTTCTGAAGCCTAGGACCGGGCCTTCTTCTTCCTCTATCTCCAGTGCGTGAAATGCTGTAAATGATGCAGGACCAGGGCTGTCTGGAGATGGGAGCTTTGATGAACATCGCACGTCTATGAGTAGATTCCAGATTTTCAGAAAAGACAGACACTTAAAGATCCAACTAGTATAAATTTGGTCCCGGCTTTAAAATCCATCTCAGCACAGTGATATAATGAAAGGGGAAAAAAATAAAACATACACATAGTAAAACAAAGAAACAGATATACTTTCTTCTTTTGCTTTCCCAGTTCTCTACCTAATATAATTGTTTTTCTTACTAATATATATGCTCATTACTTCAGCAATATCTCAGACTACCTTTTTCTACTTCCACCATCCCTTTCAAAACATTATATTTCTTTTTTATAAGTGTATCCAAATTATTCTTTCTTTTTCTTCCTCTTCCACTGCTTGGACCATGATTCAAGTCTGGATTACTACAAATGTCCCTATCTTGGGACTCAGATATCAAAAAGTCAAAGAAGACTGGGGTGCCTGAGTGGCTCAGTCAGTTGAGCGTCCGACTCTTGGTTTCAGCTCAGGTCATGATCTCAAGGTCATGTGATCAAGCTCTGAATTGGGCTCTGCACTCAGCGGGGAGTCTGCTTGATATTCTCTCTCTCTCTGACCCTTCCCTTTTTGCACAGGCTCTCTTTCTCTCTCTAAAATAAATAAATAAATAAATAAATAAATAAATAAATAAATAAATCTATCTATCTTTAAAAGATGTCAAAGAAGATATAGATACAAATAAAATATAAATGATAATTTTGAACTTGCTAAATAAGAAGCTCTGGAAAAACCAGGTCATATTAACAGAACTCTGGTCTCTCCATTCCGAGCAGCTGGGCTTTGAGCTGTTATGTATTAGGTTTTAAGTAATACTTTACTTGACTCAAGTTTCTGCAGAAAGTAAAAAATGTTTGAAAATCACTGTTCTCAATCACCTGAGGTTGCCTTTTCTGCATAGCCCTGTCAATTCAAATGCTACTCATTCTCCTCTAATTACAGCTAAACTCCTATTACACAGATACATCTTCTGTCAATTGTAGGACAGGCTAACCCTATTTGCAAGGTATCACAGAGCTCACTATATCATGTAGTTGGCTTTCTCATCTTTTTCTTTTGTCAGTTAGAGACTGATCTATCTACTTATTTATTTAGCTAATTAGTTATTTAGTTATTTTCAGTCCTCCCCTATCCACAGTTAGATTGTAAGTTTATTTTGGCAAAGGTACTATTTAACAGATTTTTCATTTACCTCTATGACTAGTGTTGGGATGATTGTGGATAGCAAAGTCTGATTAATTGATCATGATTTTAATGAGAAAGAAAAAGAAATATATTGTTTTAGGAAAAAAATATTCTTAGAGTAGAATTTAGAACAAATGAGAGCAGCTTTTTGGGACACCAAGTTGAGAAAGATCCAGAAGTTGAAGGGAAAAAGTGCCATGATCAACTGGGAGTGACTCCCACAGGATTAGCATTTGTCATTTGTGGAAGGAAATAAAATGTGAGGCTACCCTTTCTTTGCTTAAATGTCTTCTGTGTCAAAACAAAGATTTCTTATGTATAGTTATATGTTATCTGAAAAGAAGGAAAAATTAACCAAGTACAAAATCTACTTTATGTGAATTTCTGAAATATTTCCCATTTCTCTATAAAATAAAATCATATATATCATTAATAGGGCTATTCTACTCTTCCCACACATAAATTTTGTTTTGAGAATGAGAACCAACTCAGATGCTACCCTTATATTTGCTTTTCATGTAATCTTTTTCCTTAAACATCTTGATTTTTTTTTTTTTCCAGGAAGGTAGGGGCTGGGCATTAAGAGTGCATGATAAATGAATTAAATAATTCATATACCAGAGTGCTGATTTGCACAGGCTGCACTGATTGAAAAATTGCTTGTTTGATGACAAAATAAACTTGAAAGTAATTGCAATTACATAGAGCAGGCACAATATTGCTACATTCACATCACCTGAGTTTAGATCCACATTGATTGGGGCATTGTAATTTATTCTCTGTGTATTACTGTGAGATCCACACTACAATTTGTATATAGCTTTTCTATTACCCCCCAAGATTCCCTTGTTAGGGTGTCCTCATAACTCTGCCTGAGAACAGCCACTTGCAGAAAGCATAATGAGAAATAACATACAAACAAAAACAAATCAAGGATAGGAATCTTCATAGTTGGTTTAATGGTTTTATTAAAGGAATATAAGAAGAGTTAATTTTACAAGGAAGACTACGGGACTGGAAGTCTAGGCATCAGCTATGTGACAGTGAGCAAACCACATTATTTGTCTGTGTCAATCTTCTGGCCTATTAATTGGGGAGAATAAACCATTGCCCATTCAAACATACAATGTTGGTGTGAAAGGCAAAGAAGAAAGTTATGTGAAAGCATTAAAATGTACTTATATATGAATACACGGGTGGCTCAGTTGATGAAGCGTCTGACTCTTGATCTCAGCTCAGGTCATGATGTCAGAGTCAAAGACTGAGCCCTGTGTTGGGCTCCCTCCTCAGCACAGAGTCTACTAGACCCTCTCCCTCTGCTCCTTCTCCCATTTCACTCTTTCTTTTACTCTCTCTCAGTGAATAAATAAAATCTACTTACATATATGATACATTATTTAAATGAGTGGTTTAAAAGAAGAGATATAGAAAATATGTATCTCTGCTTAAATGTTAATGTTTTACAAATGTTCCAACAAACCAAGGAATGACATTTATTGTACAGAGACATATATTTTTTAAAGATTTTATTTATTTATTTGACAGAGAGAAATCACAAGTAGGCAGAGAGGCAGGCAGAGAGAGAGGAGGAAGCAGGCTCCCTGCTGAGCAGAAAGCCTGATGTGGGGCTCGAACCCAGGACCTGGGATCATGACCTGAGCCGAAGGCAGCGGCTTAACCCACTGAGCCACCCAGGCGCCCCTGTACAGAGACATATTTAAAGATAAAAGCTCTATTGAAGAATTGAGAAAATGATTATTAAATAAAAATCCATTCTGATATAAATTTGAAACACTACCCAAGGATATTTTTAATTTTTCAAGTAAAAAAATCAAATGTTATTCAACTGAGATTGGTAATTCTTAGTGAGGTAATGGTGTATGAGAATCTCAGATACGGTACATAGATACTATAGTTTGAACAAACCACATTCTAAAATTATCACAGCTTTTATATTTTTTAACCATATTTTCTTAATCTAATTTAAAGTTTTAAATAACAGCAATGAAGGACATGAGATTAGTAAGTTAGTTAACACAGACCAGAAAATTCAATTTTCAATAAATTACTTTAGAACTCTGGATTTCTTATGACTCTTCTTTCTAACGAAAATTAAGGATGCTTTCAAATTAGATGTTGTCTGAGTTCCTAAAATAATTTGAGTCTTTTTGTAAGACAAAATAGTCAAACTACATGTTAGAGAATTAAAATCACTCAATTCCAAATCAGAAGCATTATGTTAAATTGGAAGTGTGAGAAGATGCAATGAGTATTCTCTTTTGTAACAAGTTTGTAATGCTTATGTAATTGACTGACAGCCTGCGCAAAATAACCATGCCAACTTTATAAGACATATTATAACGTACCTTCAAAAATCCTAATAAGAAATGTATAACAGCTACTAAAGAGAATTTATGAACATGAACTCTGAATAAATTGGAAAATGTACCTAAGTTCTGAATGAAGAAGCCCTACTAGTTAGAAATTAATTAGAAATTATTAAAATGTCTTTTTAAATGCAATGTAATTCCAGAAAATATATCAATTTTTAAAAATTGGAATTGATAAGCTTATCCTAAAATATCTATGATGGTTGAATGATACCAATCAAAAAATCTTTTCTTTGAAAAGGACATCACATTTCTTTGTGTAATTTAAATAGTGTGGTAATACTACAAGAATAGATAAACAGATCAATAGAATAGAATGAACAATTCAGAAAGAATCCTACATATGTACAAAAATCTAATAAATTAGAAGGCAGTATTTCTAATATGTAGGTAAAGCATAAATTATTCAACAGATGCTGTTAGGACAATTATCTATAATACAGGAAAAATAAATTTGATTCCTAATTTTGAACACACTCACAAATAAACATTTTAGATTTTTAATAATCTATATGTAAAAACAAAAAATTATATATACAATGGAATATTACTCAATCATCAAAAAGAATGAAATCTTCCCATTCCCAATAGCATGAATGGGGCTAAAGTGTATCACACTAAGCAAAATAAGTCAGTAAGAGCAAGACAAATACCATATGATTTCACTCATGTGGAATTTAAGAAATAAAACAGATGAACATAGGTGATGTAAAAAAAAAAAGACAGAGAGGCAAACCATAATAGACTGCAAAGGACAGGGAACAAACTGAGGATTGCTGGCGGGGCAGTGGATGGGGGATGGGCTAGATGAGTGAAAGGGATTAAGGACAGCACTAGTTGTGATGAGCACTGGGTGTTATATGTAAGTGATAAATTATTAAATTTTACTCCTGAAACCAATATTATACTGTATGTTAACTAACTAGAATGTAAATAAAAAACTGATACCAAAAATAAGTATTAGGAGAAAATCACCTTCCCCACTCACTCTTTCTTTCTCTCTTTCTCTAAGATGGGATACTTTATTTTTTTTAAAGATTTATTTATTTATTTTAGAGAGGAAGAAAGAGCGAGGAGGAGCGGCAGAAGGAGAGGGAGAGAAAAATCAAGCAGACTCCCTGCAGAGTGCAGAGCCTGAGGTGGGGCTAGATGTCAGGACTCAGAGATCAGACCTGAGTTGAAATCAGAGTGGGACCTCAGATCTGAGTCAAAATCAGAGTGGGACACTTAACGGACTACATCACCCAGGGATGAGATGGGATTTTCATAGGGGAAAAGACTCCACATTATGGAATCAACACAGGAAAAAGCCCCCAGTGGATCCCATGAATTCTGTTTCTGTTATTTTGGGACTTGACTTTTATAGGAAAAGACTTTGATTAATACATCCTACTTGTGTCCTTTTAAGTAAACCATACCTAAGGCAATGAGTATTTATGTTTGTGTGAATCCAGGAAACTTTTTTGTTGAGATTTTTTTATGTTGTCTTCCTGAACAGATTACTGAGAATCTTACAGCAGGGTTGAGAGGATTGACTATGATAGCAGACTACCTGCTTTACCTGAAATGGGCTTGAATCCTGCTCTACTTGATATGATTTAGCATAAATCATTTACTATTTCTTTCTTTCTTTTCTCTTTCTTAAAGATTTACTTATTTGAGAGAGAACTTGCACCTAGGTGTGGGGGAAAGAGACAGGGGGAGAGGGAGAGAGAGAATCTAAAGCAGGCTCCCCACTGAGTATGGAGCCAGAGGCGAGCCCCTATTGCAGGACCCTCAGATCATGACCTGAGCTGAAACCAAGACTCCAACCAAATGCTGGACCCACCCAGGCACCCCTAATATTTCTTTGTCCTGATTTGTTTCTACCAATAAAGTGCGGAAAATATTATGGTGATCATGAAGGCTAAATTAATCAGTATATACATGTTCAGAAGAATGTCTGGCATATAGTAAGCACACAATAAACAAGTATTTCACTGTGAAGAGAAGTAGTAATTGAATATTGCTGGGAGCCCACAGCTATGCGCCCCCCCCCACCCCGAAAAGTAATAAAAAGGACCAGAAAACTTAGCTCCGGAGTTGTCCCCTGGTATTCCCTTCAAAGGTTTAGTAGCAGTTGTGATGAAACCTGCCTCTTGACCACCCCTTCATCTTCTACCTTTACCCTCATTTGTGAAGTAAGTAACACCCTTAGAACCTTCCTAATAACTGAAGATTCCTTTTTGGAGGCACAGAGTTGAAACCAGTATAGGTCTCTTCTAGCTACCGATAGGGTGTTGTGGTCAATGAGAGAGAAATAAGGTCTCTGTGAATCTTCCCTCTGTGATAATAAAGGAATCAAAACTATCTAGCTCAGAGACAGGAAGTAACTCCAAATGCAGGAGACACTAGAAAAGCACAGAGTAGGTGCTTACCGAACTGTTTAATGGATTTTGAAAGGAAAGAAGGAAGGGGGAAAAGGGAGGCACTCAGAAAGGGAAGGAGACAGGCATCTGAGGAAGAAATGAGGCCCCAAGCAGCAGAGATGGACAGACCTTTGATAGGAGGAATGACACTTGCTGTATTACAGTGAGAGACAATGAAGAGAATAGGGTACAACCACAGGCAGGACTGAGGACTGGTAGTGGGAAGAGGAGTGGCTGTCTATAGTGTGACTTCTTAGGAACTACTCTGAAATAAGGCAAGTATTGGGAATAAGACGGTCAGGGAACTTGCTTGCTGTCAATTTAACTCTGCTTGGTTGAAATGAGTAAATCTGTGGTTCTAATTTACATAATCTTTCCATGAATAAAAATAGAATGCAAAAACTCAATCTGTTTCAGATTTAGATCCAAACTGGAATGCAAGATATGACAGAAATCATGTTCTAAGATGGAATTGTCTTTAAATGGTGCTAATGAATCTCAAAATAGATTATCTTCAAACACATATGCCTCCTTTTTCTGTAACCAGGGTGACACCTTCAAACTCTTTTCAAACCACTATGCTGCCTATGAGTTTTGAAAAACAAAATTTAAAAAAAAAAAAAAAAACATGATTAGGGATTTTTTGGTTGGAAATGTTCCATGTCACATTAGGTCTGCACTTTTACCCAGAAGCTGTTCCATGTAAGCATTGCCAGTAACCAATTATGTTGGATGCATTTCTTGGCTGACCTAGTACAACCACTGATGCCCATCTCTGCCCTTGCTTGCCCTTTCTTTCATACACCACCAATATCCTAAATCTCGCCACTCATACCTCTGTTGATGTGTACCAAATTGCTAAGTATAACTGACATGCTAATTTGGTTGCTCAAAGTTATTAGTTTATATTCCTACCAAGAAAATTCACATGACATAATTAAGATAGTGCATTCAAGATTTTATTTCATTTATTCATGATGCCTCAATTGAAAGGGTTGAAAAGATACAGAAGAGAAGATACAATATGTAAAAGAAAAGTACTTGTAACTAAATTTATAGTCTCTCAGGTACAACTTCTGTGTGAAACATGCTTTAAAACATCTCAATACATAATGGAGTACATTTTAAAAAATATACTGAAAACCTTCCTAACCACAATTTTCTTCTTCTCTTTACACTTCAGTAATGCATTCAGAGACATGGTGCATAAACTCTGGGACAAACTTACAACTCATTTGTATTTTCCTTTATGAAATATCACCACTTAAAAAATTTATTTCCCTGATTAATGGCTGCCCCTGATTAAGAAATCAAAAGCTATCTAGGGCATAATGTTGAGCTCTTTAAAGCACATCTTAGCTAAACCTCCATTTGATGTCAAATGCATTCCACTGGATCCCTTTAAACTAAGAAACTGACCTTGAATATTTACCAGGTGCTCTGGCTGGCTGTGAAGTACTCTAAGAAATTTAATGTAAGGTAGACCTTGCTGTTACTTGATTCTGTAAGAACAAGATAGCATCAGAGCAAACAGGAAAGTTGAGATTCACACTCTGGAACATCAGGATCCAAAGGCATGCTCCTGCCACTCACTGTACCAGTCAGAGGACTTCAGATTGGGATTTGGAACTTTGTTGGTTAATTGATTTATTGCTTGGACGTAGCTGACCATTGGGAAAATTTTCTCTGCTAAAGTCTTTGGCTCTTTAACTCTTAATCGTTGGTGTTAATTCTAACACGGAGTGTTCTAGCGCCCACCAAGAAAAAGAAAACCACATGATTAAAATTGTGTCATTTAGACTGAGGTACCAAACCTGGGCTTAATCCCCAATCAATTGCAGTTTCAACCCTTCCCCAGAAATGTCGCCTTAACTGGTCAAGCCAGGAAAATTTTTCTTTCTGTCAGCACCTATGAGTCTGTTACCCAGGTCTTCACCATTCCCCCAAGAAAGATGAGGTAATCTGCACGATAAGCAGGATCTCTGGAACAATTATTTTCTTTCACTAATGACTTTCTTGCCATAATCCTCTGTCTATAAAAACCTATTTTCTGTAACTCCTCAGCATGCTTCTTTACTTGCTAGACAGAGTGCTGCCTGGCTCATGAGTCATTTAATAAAGCCAATCAGATCTTCAAATCTACTTGGCTGAATTTTGTTATTTAATAAGCCAAACCTAGGTTCTATTCCTTTTTTCTACACAACACCTTTCAGGTAAAAGATGGCTATGATCAGTTGGGTCTGGTGCTCTGTGACCTAAATAGGTCCTCTTGGCACACTAGTCACTCACCTCTCAACACATTTCTGCTGGATTTTGGTACTCAAAGTACAATAACCCAAACTAAACACTTAGCACTTCAGTGTGGTCCGACTGGCACAGCATTCAATCTCCTCATCCTCTTGGCCTTTGGAAAATTTAGTGTATCCTCATTCTCTTAACTAATAGTCATGCTATTAACCTACACAGGGTTCTTAAACATGGTACGCTTGTTATTTTTGCCTTAACCTGAGCCACCGATTAGAACAAGAGAGAGAAGTCAGTGCTGGGTTGCTTGCCAATAAAAGTCTCTCTCCAGACTGACACTTAACCTCATCACCTGCACTTCTGGGGACCACGAGCAAACTATTCATGAACTTGTATTTGAATTTAAGCCTCCCCTCGAATCAGCTAAGTGATCTGGACAAGGCACTGAACCTTAGTTTTTGAAATCTACAGGCTGCGACTGGTGATACCTCCTGACAGGGGTCAGAGCAATGATGTTTGTACATTCTAAGATCATATGCATGCAGAGTAGCTGCAAAATAAAAAGTCTTTCCTTGCAGTTAAAAACAATGTCCATGATATCAGAGAGATGGGTGTCACAAAGTCTGTTCTGTGGTTTTAGGCAGTAGCTCTCCACATGACACGGCTTGCTTATACATAAGAGAGTTTAGTTCATGCAGTAAACAATTAAACTCTCTCATAATCTGTCCTTTTGCTGCTTAAGCAAAACTGTCTCTGCCTTTACTAATAAGAAGTACCCTCTGAACACTGGGTGGACGGTCACTCATACTCAAGGGAGTGCCCTACTCTCTGGGGCAACGCATCCATTCGTGACTGCCTTTGATTCGCTGTATTGCCTCATGCAAATAGCTCAGCATCTGCTATCCCATTTTTCTGATCTGTAAAATGGCAGCAATGATACTGACCCATCTCACAGGCATCCTGTGAAGAAATGTTAATTAGTGTTCACAGAACACTCTGAAAATGCAAGTTGCTATTTAAATGCTAAATATGTGTGTTCAACAGAAGACAAACGTACCTTGGGATTAACATGTCCTAGATGCTAAAATGGCTTCGCCTTCCTCAAAGTGGGAAATGAAATAAACAACCTTACACCTGCTCAAAATACATTACTTGTTCATACTCATATTCTATTTTGAAGCAACATAATTTTTATAGATTTTGTGACTGAAAGATACAAATAAGCAGTAGCTTGAATGTCTCTCTTTTTAAAAGGTGGAGGATATACTTTATGGGAATGTCAGAAGGAGACATGATTAAATTGCTCAGGGGCGAAAAGCGTTCTAGGTAGTCTACAGTTAGACATCTGACAGCTCAAGTTTCTTCTTTGTAAAAACTCAGTATTACTAATAAATGTGTAACTGCGCTCTTCTAATGCAATAGAGCCATTGATTAGGATTAACAGACACAGCTTGCTCTCAAATTCTAAACTGTCAGGTTAAGGAAACATTTTAAGACTGCAAAATAGATTAGGAGTATAAATGATTAAAAACAAGAGACTACAGGAGCCATCCCAGCCTTCTGCTAAGGCAGCTCCTACCCAAGATGAACAGCTGTTTAGCAGAATGTCACAAATGCATGGTACCCCAGGAACTATGCAGCGGCCTTTATAGGCTTCTGAAAAAAAAAAAAAAAAAGCTGCTAAATATTCTTCAAAATGACTTTTTACTAACTCGTCCAGCTTAGGATTCCTCCCTTGCTTTGAGAATATAAAGAACATAATGCCTAAACCATCTGGAAACATTTTATTTGAGTTGTCTTTTTACCCCACCAGGGGCCTGTGGCAGGATTTGCATTTTTAGGGCTTTTCAATTTTAAACAGTTAATCATCTTAGTGGATAGGGATATACAAAGCTGGCAATGTTTCTTGGGAGACTTGATAGAAACTCAGTAGAGGAAAAGAAACATTTTTAGTTTGAAGTAGAAGGTTGCATTAAACATGAAATAAACACTCCTTCCTGTTCTGCCAGAGTCTAAAAATAGGTCCCTGAACAGATTTTCAAGTGCCATTCTATGCTTTCTCCAATGAAGCCACTGGCACTATTAGCCTGATTACTACGCAAGGAGAGGGCCAGATGGCTTACCCTTGAACTGAAATCAAAGGGCCCTCTTTTATTCCTCTCAGAGTAAGGGATTCCTAAATATGTAAAGGTCCCATATTTACTATTCAAAGGGAATCTGCTGGCCCTCTACAAACTCTTAATCCAGAGTCCAGGACTCCGTTCTTTTGGCACAATGAATAGTTAAAGCCAAAGTTAAGTAAACTCATGGAAACGCCTCCCACAGCCCTTTCTTCAGATTACATTGTGTCCCACAAAAGCGGTCTACCGCTTACCCAACCTCAGATTCTCTACTGCAGAACCAGATTATGCTGGAATTGCTGTTCAAGGGGTCAGCCTGCGCATCACCGTGTTGCTTGTTAGAAATCCAGATTCTCAGGTCCCACCCTGGACCAGGGACTGAACAAGAAGCTGTGGCTTGACAAGATTCCCAAATGATCCCTATGCAAGTTAGAGTTTTAGTAGAGAGGGTTAGTTTCTATGCAAGTCTGTCTCCTCAGGAAGATCTCCAGCTCCCTGAGTAGTTCTATCAACTTATCTCACTCTCATAACAATAACTTTAATTCCTTCTGCTACCATACAATACTGAATAGGAAAGAATTTAATCTGAGAATTCTACAGCAATACCACAGAGACACTTCATGTCAAAGTTACTTAATTAACACATTTTAGGCATTCCAAAATGGCAGGCTCAGTTCTGGGCCACTGCAGTAGAGCACATATTGCAATAAAGCAAGTCAAATTAACTTTTTGGTTTTTCGGTGCTTATAAAACTTACGTTTACTTTATACTGAAGTCTGTTAAGTGTGCAGTAAGTATGTCCAGGAAAATATGTCTATATAATAGACATATAGAAATATGTCTATATAATAGACATATAGAAATAGGTCTATGAAAACAAGTACATACCAAATTTAAAAATACTTTATCGACATAGAGACACAAAGCGAGCAAATGTTATTGGACAACTGGTGCTGATAGGTTTGCGTGACATAGGGTTGCCACACTTCAATCTGTAAAAAAATGCAGTATATGCAAAGTACGATAAAATGAGACATGGCTTTACTATTTTTTGAACATCGAGGTGCTAGATAACATTCAGAATTGAGAAAGACATACTCTCAACCCAAAGAGCGAACACCGTGTGGATGTGTAAGAATGATCACAATGCTGTCAGCTAGGATACAAGAAGTTACTCAAATCAGAGAACTGAAAGCTATTAGTCAGAAGGTGGAGAACGAAGGGACAAGAGCAAGGAAGAAAAGTGTTTTGTTTAGCAGAAGCTGCAGGTGCCACTAAGGAGACGCCCAGCTACCTGTTTCACCTGAAAGCCCCTTGTATGAGCCAGTTTGAATTCCTATGGAGCTGAGGACCTCAGCAGAAAGCCCCCAGGGTTGCTCTGAAAACACTTTTAGGTCATTTTAATACAAAGATCTCCTCCTGTGGGTGGGGTTTTCTGCCCCTTTAAAAACATATGTACAATATATGTGCTAACATACTGACATGTTAGGCATGTGCAATTGAACTCAAGTGCCTAACAGATGTGCACATTCCTTAAATGTGTAGAAACTCCCTGCCCTCCTCCCAAGACACTGAATAAAACCTTCCTGCACTAACCCCGGTGCTATTTCCCTGTCTCCTTACTTGTCGTAAGTAATAAAAGTTCTTTGCTTTCAACGCTTCCTTGAGTTGTGTTCAACTTCATACACTCCAAGTGATGAACCCCTTGAGTTTGTTTTTGTTTGTAAGGCTGCCTAGATAGACACAGAGAAACATGGTGTTTAAGAAAGCTCTGAGATAGGGGAACCTGGGTGGCCCCATCGGCTAAGCATCTGCCTCTGGATTTCAACTCAGGTCATGACTTTAGGGTCCTGAGATTGAGCCCCATGTCGGGGTGGGGGGCGGTCTGCACTCAGTGGGGAGTCTGCTTGAACATTTCTCTCCCTCTCCCACTGCCCCTCCCCCGCTCTCTCTCTCTCAAATAAATAAATCTTAAAGAAAAAAAAAAGGTCTGAGACATTCTGAAGGGGGAAAGTAAGAGCATATGAGGGTTTATTGAGCTATAGAGGTACTCTTGAATTAGATATTTAATGTTATGCACTCCATTCTAAGGCATTTGGGATTTAAATCGGGGCTGGGACACAAATTCCTTTAGCATCAGGACCAAATGGATTTAGGGGATTAAGTGAAAAGGTATTTGTCCTCCTTTAAAGGGCAACTATTGCTTAAGCTCCAATCTTTTGGGCCTGATGTTGCCAGATCTTCTGACTTTTAGAAACAGCCAGAAAGCCAGATTTGTATGGTATGTGCAATCATCTAATGTTCAAATACTAGGTACAATCAATCAGTCAATCAATCAATCACCAACCAACCAACCAACCATGAATGAACCAAACAAAACACCTCTAAGGGCTAAACCTCTACTTAAAACTCCAGGGTACACTGACCCATCAGAGGCTGGACAGGAGCCTCACAGTGGGGTTTCCATGATGAATAAGACTAGTAGTGACTTTTGCAGGGGTGGACAGTGTGAGGAAGTACAAAGTGATGTGTGTTGAAGCAGAAGTCTGCATGCAGGGTGCTGTTGGTGAAAAAGGGACTAACTCTCCAGAGCAATAAGGAGAGGCTTTCCAAACTGGGGATTAAGAGCTGAGGTCTGGAGGATCAACATGTACGGAATAAAAGAGAAAAGAGATAATGGCAGAAAATATTCCAGGTCAGAAAAATAAACTTGGAGAATTTAAAGGCTTGAGAGAGAATGATGTTTTGATGAAATAGCAGAGTTCAGAATGACTAGGAGGAGAGTACACACAGGCTACAAACAGGCTTAACTTTAAACAGCTGGTGAATAACATCACAAGATTTCTTTTTAAAAATGATTGTTCTCCAAGATGGGGCAAAAAAAGTAGAGAACTTTCTTTTATGAGTAGTTTCTTTAAATGATGTGTCTTTGATTTCATTGAAAATACAGAGAAAATGCACATACAAGGATTTTATGATATATCACTGAATATAAACTCATTGCTTATGCTACACCAAAAAGTTTTTAGTAATTCTTTCGGTTGTTAGAAATTATTGAATGGGAGCAGAATTTGTCACCCCCCCAAAATACCTCTTTGGCATAAGGATTATCTTGAGCTGGTTATTTTTAAGACAAAGCAGACATGGGAGAAGCTCTGAAAACCAACTAGAATTTACCCTTTTTTTTTGTAAGAGAAATTTACATTTATAAGGGAAACCTCCATTTGTAAGGATGTCTCCCTCTGTTCTAAGAAGAAAAGCATGACTAAATCTCTGGAAACTCAACAATGGGGAAGGCAATGACTTAAAGCTTCTAACAACTTTACCTTCTTTTATTGTGTTTTTCTTAGTAACTTCCCATAACTGGTCTTCCTCTAACTCCCAACATCTTATTTTGTCTGCAGCTAGAGACAGCATTTAAAGTGGTGGTTTGGGCCATTTTGGGGAGTGAGTTTTCCTGGGTATCTCCAATGTATATAGGAAGTATACATGTTATTAAACTTCTATTTGTTTTTCTCCTATGAATCTGTCTTTTATTTATTTTTTTTTGCGGGGGGGGGGGGGTCCTTTGTCAAGAACCTGGAAGGGTGGTAGGAAATTATTTTTCCTCCCCTACAATACCAAAAATGAAAGAAGAGCTTTTAACAGATGTTCAAAGGGCATTAAACATTATCAATCAAGTTGACTTATATTTCTTCCCAAAACAGCTTTAAACAACAGCTGTGATTCTTTTATTTGCTGCTTTTAAAGGAAACTTTTATGTCTATTGCTATATCTGTAATTTTAATTGTAAGTATTCCATCTGTGATTTTTAATTATTTATTTACCTTCAGTGTTAGCGAAAGAGCATTGATTAGGAACTTAAATAACTCTCCCCCTCTTGCTCACCATCATAGGACTGATAGGAAAAATTTAAAATGCTCTTTGGCAAAGAAAAAAAAAAAAACTCAACACAAAAATATCCACAAAAATTACAGGAAGGAGAAAAATGATGAAATTTATTAGAGTTAAAATATGCTGTTAAGCATATTTTATTTAATTTTTAATATGTGCTCTGGAAATCATTAATATAGTCAGTGTGCAGCTGCTTCTTTCCAAATACAGAGTGTTAGAATGGGAAGACCACACCTTTCATGGCAAGTCGTCAATTTTGGTTATGGTCACAAGGTTTGCAAATTACTCCGGCCTCAAATATTTTGCTCTCTTTATTTCTCGACAAAAAATGTTTGAAATAAATGTCTGGGCCAATAGTTTTTATTTTTATTTTTAAAAATTTTAAATTAAAAAAAAATTGGAACCCCTAAATTGGGGTATGACCAACAGATAAAAAGTTGTATATATTTAATGTATAGACCTTGAGGAGTTTGGGGATAAATACACACCCATGAGATCATCACCACCATCAAGGCCACAGACGTATTACCTATTACCTCCTAGAATTTCCTCCCATCACCTCACCATTATGATTATTATCATAGAATTATTATTATTATTTATTATTATTTGTATTTGCATGTATTAAGAACACTTAACATAAGATCTATCCTCTTGGATCAGTGGTTTTTAAACAGCAGTGTGAAGAAGCAGCAGGGTTAGGAGGGTGCTTGTTAAAATGCAGACTTCAGGCCTTATGTGAAGAAAGTCTGATTCTAGTTTTTTAAAAAGGTGTTCTAAGTGATTCTGATGCAAATGGTTCCAAAATTATTTTTTTCAAAGATGCTGGGTTAATCATGCACTAAGTATGTGGCCCAACCAAGTCTTCATGGAATTAAAAACTTCTAAGTAATAATGCAAGCAAATACAAGCTCTGTGAGGGGATGGATTTCACTTTTTTGTATGCACCCATGTCCCCAGCTCTGAGATCAGTACTTGGCACGGGGTGGGGGTGGGGGCGCACTCCATAACCATTTGTTGAGTGAATACAAGAAGAATGAACTTGTTTTTTGAACTTCATGACCTTAACTTGGTCTTCTGTCTCACACTAACCATCAGTCTGATAAAGGACTCATCAAAATTGTTCATCAAAAGAGGTATCTGCAGGTTCGGAAGGATGACATACTGCAAAGGCATTCACGGTCTTGAAATTATAGTGTTGATTAGAGCTTTCCTCTCTGACCAACTATAAAACTGAGAATGTGCATGAAAGAGCTGCAAATCCTTGGTGGGTCATGATGAATCAGAGTCCACATTCCACATGCATTTTTTAACCTATCACACAAAATATAGCACCCATAGTTCTAGGAAAATTTGTGGGTCTGAATGACAATGAACTACTCTTTTTCTTTTTTCCAGACACTGCGAGCCTGTGAAATGTCTCTGTATTAGTTGTAAAGCTCTGAAACCAATTTGGTGTTGTGTTGCAACTGGATCTAGAGGTGACTGGGGGAAGGGCAGACCCACAAAAACACAAGATTTCTTTTTAAAAAGTCTTTTATTATTTCTCTAGGGTACATGGAAATATTTTTTTGGAGCCTTAAGGTTACATAAAACACAGAGGGAGAAACCAATATAGCTGCAAGTTTTATTCCTCCTTAGAGATTGAGAAGAGATGGAAAATCCATGGTATTAATCACTGGAGCAGATCCAGTGCTACTTCAAATGTGTTTTTCATTAGTAAGAACATAAGTGCTAAGGCAGTTTATAGTTCTGACTGAGGTCCTAATTTATCCCGTAAATGAGCACACTTAGCATGAAAGGTCACCATGCTCTTAACACTATGGCTAAAAGTAATCCTTCTGAGACTGCTTTAGCTCTAAATATCATGTGATCATTAGAATTCTACTGATAGTATATCAAGTATTGACTGTGATTAATCAATACAAATTAACTAAACACTTCTCTTCTTATCAATAGTATTTTTAAGTTTCTCTAGCACATCATAATTCTATAGTCCTTCATTTGTTTGTTTTACTTTAAAGCAGTAAATTCTTAAGCCAAAAGAAAGCTGGAGTAGCTACACTCTTATCAGACAAAATACACTTTAAAACAAAAACTGTAAGAAGACAGAAAGAATGATATAGGAGTCAATCTAACAAGAGTATATGACATTTGTAAATATTTACACACCCAACATAAGAATAAGTAAATATATAAAGCTATTGCTAATAAACTGAAAAGGAAAAATAGAAACACAATAATAAATAGTAGGGGATTTTAATACCCTCCCTACTTCAATGGATAGATCATCCAGACAGAAAATTAATAAAGAAATACTGGCCTTAAACAACAAGTTAGAACAGGTATATTTAACAGATAGTTACAGAATGTTATATCTAAAGTGAAAGAGTCACATTTTTTTTTTCAAAATGTGTATGGGACATTTTCTAAGATCTTATGGTAGGTCACAAAATGATTCTTACTACATTTAGGAAGATTAAAATCATATCAAGTATCTTTTCTGACCATAATGGTATATAATCAGAAATTAATTATCTGAAGAGAGCCAGAAAGTTCACATACGTAGAGATTAAACAAATGCCAGTAGGTCAAAGAAGAAATAAAAAGGGAAATTTTAAAAAATACCTGAAACAAATGAAAAGGAAATGTAATATACTAAAATTTATGGATGCAGCAAAAGTAGTTCTCAGAGGGAAGTTCATGGCTATCAATGCATACCCCAAAAACTGAAATAAATGAAATAGGGACTAAAAAGACAACAGAAAAGATCAAAGAAACTACGAGTTGATTCTTTGAAAATTTAAACAAAACTGACAAAACTTTACCTAGACTCACCAAGAAAAAAGAGAGAGGACTCAAATAAATAAAGTCAGAAATGAAAGAGGATTATTACAACTGATACCACAGAAAGGATCAGGAGACTACTATGAATAATTATATGTCAATAAGTTGGATATCCTAGAAGAAATGGATAAATTCCCATAAACACACAACCTACCCAGACTGAATCATGAAAAGACAGAAAATCTGAACAGACTGATTCTAGGAAGGAGTAATGGAGTTGTGGAATAATTGGAGTAGTGGAGTTGGTAACCAATAACCTTCTAACAACAAAATTCTGAGACTGGATGGCTTCACTGGGGAGTTCTACTAAGTATTCAAGGAATTAATACCAATCCTCAAACTTTTCTAAAAATAGAAGAGAGGGTTACTTTTCCAAATACATTTTAGAGGCCTGCATTGCTCTGAAATCCAGAACCAAAAAAAGATGCCACAAAATAAGAAAATTACAGATCTAAACAGATGCAAAAATCCTCAACAAAATATTAGCAAACCAAATTCAACAATATATTAAAAGATTAATTCATCATGATCAAGTAGGATTTATTCCAGGGATGCAAGTTGATTCAACATCCTTTTATGATAAAAATCTCTACAAAGTGGGAATAGAGGGAGCATACTTCAGTATAACAAAGGTCATATACGACAAACCCAGAGCTAACATCATACTAAAGCTGAAAGCTTTTCATTTATGATCATGAACAAGACAAGGATACCCACTCTTTCTCTTTTGTTCAGATAGCACTGGGAGACCTAGCCAGAGCAATAAGGCAAGAAAATGAAATAAAAGTCATCCAAATTGGAAAAGAAAAAGTAAAACTGTCACTATTTGCAGATGACATGGTATAATCTACAGAAAACCCTAAGACTTTATCAAAAAACTGTTAAAATTAATAAACGATCTCAGTGGGCGCCTGGGTGGCTCAGTGGGTTAAGCCTCTGCCTTTGGCTCAGGTCATGATCTCAGGGTCCTGGGATCAAGTCCTGCATCGGGCTCTCTGCTCGACAGGGAGCCTGCTTCCTCCTCTCTCTCTCTCTGCCTGCCTCTCTGCCTACTTGTGATCTCGGTCTGTCAAATAAATAAATAAAATCTTTTAAAAAAATAAATAAAAAAAATAAACGATCTCAGTAAAGTTGCAGGGCACACAATCAATATACAGAACGTACTGTGTTTCTTTTATTGTGTTTCACTAATAACCATCTATCATAAATAGAAATTAAGAAAATGAATCCCACTTACAATTACATGAAAAAGAATAAAAGACCCAAGAATAAATTTAACTAAGGAGATGAAAGTTCTGTACATTGAAAACAAGACATTAATAAAAGAAATCAAGGAAGACACAAACAAATGGATAGATTTTCCATACTCACATATTGAAAGAACTGATAGTGTTAAAATGTCCATACTACCCAAAACAACAGAAAGATTCAATGCAATGCCTACCAAAATTCCAATGGCATTTTTTCACAGAACAAAAACAAATAGTCCTAAAATTTGTATGGAATTTCAAAAGATCCCAAATAGCCAAAGCAATCTTGAGAAAGGAGAACTAAGCTGGAGGCATGCTCCCTGATTTCAAAGTATATTACAATGCTACATTAACTAAAACAGTGTGATATCGGCATAAAAACAGATATATAGATCAATGGAACAGAATAGAAAGCTCAAAAACATATAGATGATTTATGACAAAGAAGGCAAGAATATACAATGGGGAAAGGACAGTCTCTTCAATAAATGACGTTGAGAACACTGGACAGCCACATGCCATAGAATGAAACTGGACCACTGACACCATACACAAAAGCTAACTCAAAATGGATTAAAGTTATGAATGTAAGACCTGAAACCATAAACTTCCTAGAAGAAAACACAGGCAGTAAGTTCCTTGTTATAGGTCTTGGCAATGATTTTTTTGAGTATGAAACCAAAAGCAAAAGCAACAAAAGCAAAAATAAGCAAGTGGGACTGCATCAAACTAAAAAGCTTCTACACAGCAAAGGAAATGATGAATAAAACAAAAAGGCAACTTGCTGCATGGGAGAAAATAATTGTAAATCATATATCTGATAAGTGGCTAATATTCCAAAAAACAAAGCACTCATACAAGGCAATAGCAAAAAAATCAAGCACTCCGATTAAAAAATGGGAAGATCTGAATAGACGTTTTTCTGAAGAAGACATACAGATGACCAAACAGCACATGAAAAGACGCTCGGCATCATTAATCATCAGGGAAATGCAAATCAAAAACACAATGAGATCTCACCTCACACCTGTTAGAACGGTTGTTATCAAAAAGACAAGAAATAACAAGTATTGGGAAGGATGCAGATGAAAAGGAACCCTCGAGCACGACTGATGGGAAAGCAAATTGGTGCAGCCATTTTGGAAAACAGTATGAAGGTTCTTCAAAAAGTTAAAAATAGTGTATCATATGATGCAGCAATTCTACTTCGGATTATCTACTAGAGAAAGCAAAAATTCTAACTTGAAAAGATATATGCACTCCCATATTCATTGCAGTGTTACTTACAATACCCAAGATATGGAAACAACCTAAGTGCCCACTGACAAATAAATGGATAAAGAAGATGTGGTATATACATTCAATGGAATATTATTCAGAAATAAAAAAATTAAATCTTGCCATCTGTGACAATATGGATGAACCCTGAGGGCGTTATGCTAAGTGAAATAAATCAGAGAAAGACAAGACATATATTGTGTAATCTCTTTTATATGTGGAACCCTAAAATGAACAAAAAACAAACAAAACCCCCAAAACCAAGCTCATAGATCTACAGAACATATGAATGGTTTTAAGAAGCACTGGGTAAGGAGTGGAAGAAATGGGTGAACTGCTGGGTTGTTTTATTTTGTTTTTTGTTTTTAGTTTAACTAAACTGAGTAAAATTGAAAAAAATACTTATTTATAAAATTTGGGAACTATAAAAAAGTTAGCAAAAAATATCCTTGTTCCCAAAATCACATGAGTCACTATTCATATTTTTATATACTTAATTTTAATCTTTTTCTACATATTTGTACATAGTTGTGATCATATGGCATGTGTAATTTCATAACCTACTTTTAAAGCTAGTTATTTCAAAAAGTTCTTAAACATCATTAATGATTGCATAAAAATTCCAGTCATAATTTATATTTAAAAATTACTGTAACTTCCCACTTCCTTAAAAAAAACTCAGACACAGAGCATGGTGTTTTTACTAATAAATGCACAGCAGCAACTCTGTCCAATTTGTGGAAATAGATCTGACCCTTAGGATACCAAGCTTTCCGTCCAAAATGCAGGTCTTAGTCTATGCATGCTCAGTTGGTCCCATTTAATGTAATAAACTTGTAATGAAGGGACCATTACACGTGCAGTTAAAATCTTCAATACTGTGGAAGTCAAAGACATTTTAACTGAAACTTTTGAAATGGAATATCTTCTAGTACTATTAAGCAAAACACTTACTCTTTCTCTGTCTTGATTTCCAACTATTTTTTCAAGAAGGGTACTATGTATAAATTAAGATAAAGCAGTCATGCAAATTAGCAGTGGTAGAATATCAGAAATCAATAGAGCTCAGCTAATACAATCATAATTCATATATACTTCAAAGACTGGCTAACAGACCTGTGTCTGCGTCTGGGAGGAAGGAGCCTGACCTTTGAATATCTGAATCTCAGGCCAAGATTTGTGGAGAGATGCTCTCTAAACAAAGGTGTTCACTTCTTAGTTGCTCAGGGTCTCAGCTGCGTCATGTGAAAATGGGGCAGACAGTACTGTCATGAGATAACAATATGTGAAAACCCTTAAAGGTTTTAGAAAGGTATTTCTGTGTTCCATTATTGGAACATACATATAAAGTACCATTATTTATATCAAAGTTATTAAAAGGTTTGCCATCAGTAAATATGGAAGTACTTCTGAATAATTTTCAGCTTGCAAGAATACCTCTACGGAATAAACACATCTTGAATCTTTTAAGCATAGTGAACTAAGGATAACCTACAAATCAATCCTTTCAATGTCTATATCCCCTTAGATCGAAAGACCTAGAAACAGAAGACAGCAACTTAAAGTGCTCCTCTGATGTTTATTTTGTGACACGAGTTTTCCTGAATATCAAAGTAATACTTTTGTACACTATTGGTGGAATATAAAATTGATTCAACCATTTTGTGAAATTGGGAATATCCAATATAGCGAAATATTTGTGTATTTCATGAACATTAATTCTGCTCTTTGGTATGTAAAATATGTATATATGTTTGTCAAAAGGCAAGTATAAATATTTTCATAGTAATAGTATGTAATAGCCCCCATAAGTAGCAATAGCCCCAAATTGAATACAAATATGAACCAACCAGTAGAATGAATGAATGGACAAACCATAACTCCATTTAAATCATAAAATCTCTTTTAGGAGAGCCAGCAAAGGTGACTCTCATAATGCTGAGTTGACAGAAACTAGATACAAAAGAGCGCATACTATGTGAATTCATATTTTTGAAGTTGAAACAGTATATAATTATTTGACCTGTCTTAGAACTCTGGTACCTTAGTCAGTCTTTTAAGATTTTCTTGTT
The DNA here is from genome assembly GCF_902655055.1 of Lutra lutra. Classification (NCBI taxonomy): domain Eukaryota; kingdom Metazoa; phylum Chordata; class Mammalia; order Carnivora; family Mustelidae; genus Lutra; species Lutra lutra. Next base: position 69,732,481 of record NC_062282.1, on the reverse strand, counting down.
TCATGTTCTACTTATCTTTCCTAGTAAATTTAGTATTATGTCTTGCTATTATAACCATTCTTATATTTACCTAACTCTAGAGGAGGGTTCCCTTTTTGTTTCAACTGATAAACTCAGACTACTGCCATCAGACCAGCTGTGACCATGATCAGAGGAAAGAAATAGTCTGAAGGAAGTAGCTAGCTCTTCATATTAAGAAATCACTATACTTTTATCTACAAAGATTTTCTCTGTCATAATTAAGGTTTTTTTTTTTCCCAGACAGACACATCTAAGTCTTAGCAATACACATTAATGACAAAATAAATGTGTTAAAGCCTTAACACATTTCCATAATTTTAGAGAAGAAAGAAGGCAGGACACTAGTACCAGTTCCAGGTACACTATTTCTGTCTTATAACTGTGGCTCCCTGGTTTCTTTCTGTCATCTTCTGCATTCTGATGATGGGAAATCTTAAACTCCATACACAAAGGTTCATCTGATTTTGCCTTATTTGCTGGAGTTTGGTCCTTCCAAGTACAATTAACAGTGCAGCCATTAAGGTGAGGGATACCAATTTTCCATCCTTGGAAAGTGGAGATTTGGGAGATGACCAGATGTCCTAGGAGCTCCCTACATATTGAATAGCAGCCAGCGTAATTTTTGCTCAGAAACAGCCTCAAAAGAAAGGTTTTGATGATTTATCTCATGATATCAGGCAATTAATTCCTACAATAGCATTACCACCACCAACAGTTCTTTAAAAAACACATTGACTTGGGGGCACCTGGCTGGGTCAGTGGGTTGAGTGTCTGACTCTTGGTTTCTGCTCAGGTCATGATCTCACGGATCCTGACACTGAGTCCTGTGTCAGACTCTGCGCTCAGGAGGGAGTCTGCTTGAAAGATTCTCTCCCTCTACCCCTACTCCCTCTCAAATTAATGAATAAATCTTAAACAAAAAACAGATTGACTTGGATGGCATACTTCAAAATAATTTTCTCAAACCTAATCATATCAGAATATTTGACTTCTTCTTTAGCTAAAGGCAACTTTTAGAAAAACAAGGTTTCAATTTTCTAGTTAAAGAAAAATTATAAACAAAAGGCCAAGATCCTCACATTATAGAATGAATGAGAGTCACTAAGTGAAATCATAGCTATCAAATGTACTCAGGACTTATTTTAAATAAATGAAATAATTTTGTGTGTGTGTAATATTAAAGTACTCTAAGACACCAATCTTTTCTATCTGTGGCTTTAAGTCTTAGCCATATGAACCAGAGTCTAAATACAACTCAGAAAATACTGATTGCTAGTCTAGTGATGTGAAAACTACATCACAGCTGTAATTTTTAAAAAATGCTTTGATAACACCTGTCAATGCCCCTGACCTGATAGCTAAATTTTATGAAAACTAGTTATACTTTTGAGGTAAGGTTTACTGTCAACAGAATCAATGGCTAAAAGTTTGTTTTAAAACCACACTATTAAAACAATCTAGTAGGAGAGAAACCTTAAAAATATTAGCTTTTGCTCCAGTTTTTCTACAGTATTCACCATCTACTAGAAACAGTACCTATAATGGTTACTGTGAATTTTTGTTGCCATATTACAAACAGAAAATAATCAGAGTGCAACTGCGTGGTTTTGATATACTGTTGTAATAATTCAGAGGGCAGCCACACATTCCCAATAGCAGGTCAGAAGAAAACCTCTTGAACATAATAAGGCAGTGCTTATTCTAAAAAAATTGCTTTTGTTGAGATCTTGTAACAAAGTGTTAACTCTCATCTCTTATGATTAACAGCTTTTTGGTATACCCGCAACTGAGGCTTCAGTTTCAAGATAAAAGGTTATCGCATTGCTTCTCACCTGGCACTCACCCTAAGAATTCAGTGCCCCGCTCAAGTATGACAGAGCCCGCACAGCTCGCTCTGAGCTTCCGAACCTGGTAAAATGGGAAAAAATTATCACCTAATCTTATCTCCACTTCTCTCTTCAAGGTTATTTCCTACGTGTCTTGCCCAAGGGAACGTCTTGATCGAATCAGTTACTAGCCTTGGCTGAATCACTATTTTCGATAGATTTCTTTTGATAGTCTCATCATTGCCCTAGTTGAACAAAAGGGATTCGGGTCCAACCTACAGGAACTGTATGAGCTCTTGAGTTAATATATCCCCCATCTCACAATTCATCACTGTTTTAGCAATCTCTTGCTGACTGCTAAATCAGATGAAAGGATTATTTCCTATGTGGCCTCTTTTATCTCTCTATTATCTGTGCCCATGATTATGAAATGGAGCCAAATTGGCTATAGTGATCCCTTTTATATATATTACATATGATTACTCCCCCAAAGATAGTTCCTTAAAAATGTATGACTATGATGTAACAGTTTATATTTTAATATGTTTTAGTCTAGCCTTTTTGGATCTGCAAGTAAAAATAACATAAACAAATGTTCACCTAAGAAGGTTTTTTCATGATAAAATCTTCTAATCCTATTATTAATCATCATCCATGAAAAATGTATCTCCCACGAGGACAGATTAAGAGGGAACTTTCATTTATCTTTCTCTTAGAAGATCTTAAACCACCGTCCATACTGTGAAACATTCCTTCACTCAACAAATATTAATTAAGCACCAATATACACCATGCACCATACCACGCTAGCTACGCAGAAGCGAGCCTGGTGGTGCAGTACTGCCCTCCAGACTTTTCAGGAGGCTATTTTCTTTCTCTTTTCATACAGATGATTTCAGAATCTTATGAGGATTATCAATATTGCAATTATAAAATCAGCTAACTTTAGATTATTATATTTTGGTTCTTTCCTACATGGGTGGATGAAAGTGATTACTAATTGTTGTAAAAGTTCCTAGAACCACCTTCCTACCTATCTCTGGAGAATAGACAACTGCATATAATTAACCCTGGATAGTTTTTGAAACAGAATCCCTTCAAAAACAGCTAGAGTGTGATAGACCTCCTCTTTTGACTTCCTAAGGAAAAGATAAACAGTTAAACAGGAGAAATTTTGGAATTACAGCAGCAACAGAGATCTTTGATTCAGGATTCCTTTCCCTAAATACCCACCTCTTCCCAGGATCTCTGATTTCCTTATGTAAACCTCATCTGTAATTTTTTTTTTTAAAGATTTTATTTATTTATTTGACAGAGAGATCACAAGCAGGCAGAGAGGCAGGCAGAGAGAGAGGAGGAAGCAGGCTCCCTGCTGAGCAGAGAGCCCGATGCGGGGCTCGATCCCAGGACTCCGAGATCATGACCTGAGCCGAAGGCAGCGGCCTAACCCACTAAGCCACCCAGGCGCCCCTCATCTGTAATTTTTTTAAAGCTTAGTCAAGAGAGAAAGAACAAGCAGCCATACTAGAGATTTTGCATAGAAAGATTTCTTTTCAAGAAATTCTGTTTTCGTTGGGGCGCCTGGGTGGCTCAGTGGGGTTGAGCCACTGCCTTCAGCTCAGGTCATGATCTCAGGGTCCTGGGATGGAGTCCCGCGTCAGGCTCTCTGCTCAGCAGGGAGCCTGCTTCCCTCTCTCTCTCTCTCTGCCTGCCTCTCTGTCTACTTGTGATCTCTCTCTGTCAAATAAATAAATAAAATCTTAAAAAAAAAAAGAAATACTGTTTTAGGAATGTAAATACACAAATGTAGCCTTTAAATTTATGTGTATGACATATAAATTTAATATATGACATATAAAGGCCAGGGAGATTATATATTATATATAACATATATCTTATACATATCTTACATACCTTCTAAATATGTAAAATCTCTAGCCTTGGCTCAATCAATTTTTTAGATGCTTCCTTTTCCTTCATCATTGCTCTACTTTAACAAAAGGGAAAATATACCTATTTGTATATTTTTTTTAAAACAATCTTTAAAACTAGGGTTTTATAATAAAGAATAAAACTGTCTCTGCAAAAGTATACCTGCTATTTTAAATTTTTTACCACATTCCTGTTTGCCCTTTCCTCCACTCTGTCACTTGTATCCCCTCCCTCACCTTCTACCTACCACACAGTCAGCCTCACTCTCAGCTCTGGAACCAATCCTATTTCTAGGTATAGGAACTGTAAGGGACTCTGGGCTAATAGTTCAGCATCAAGTCAGCCTTGCTGCCTGCTCTTGTTCTATTATCTGCTCTCTGTCTCACCTTTCCCATAGCCTACCTGTTCCCGGTAAACTGGGGCTACTTTCAGAATTTCTGCCCAGCCGGCTGCCTCCGAATTCCCTCTGCCTAAGCGACGCCCACGACCAGTGCCTTCTATGCGGCCTTTCTACCTTGCTCCTCCACAGCCTTTCAGGTAAAGCCCGTCTATGTTAAGGTCGTTGTGAGACCTCTTCACTGCTGCTGACAGCCTGTATCACCTCTGGCCCCAGCCTGCAGCCAGACCCCCAAAGTGATGCTGCCCTTGGCTCATCTAGGCATGCCGTCCTGGCACCTGGTGCTGGCTCAGCCCGTGCACAGCCTCCTCAGGCCAGCTGTGCCTCTTCGGCTCCACACTTCTACCAAATGAGCTTCAATTCTAAAAACAACATCTGTAGCAGTGATTGGTAAGCAGGAGTTACAAACCTGCCATGTCTGGTCTACAGATGTATTTATGTATTTTATTTGGCTAGCACAGTGTGGATATGCAGAGATTTTTTTTTTCTTTCATTTTGTTAAGTTCCCAACTAACTTTTAGAAATTAGAAAATTTCACATAAAAAAGCAAACAAACAAGAAACAGAAACCAAATTTCCAGGCTGACTTGAAGGTTGAGGCTATAATTTGCGGGATCCATGTTCCCATGGGGCGTGCCTCTACTGGAAATGAATAGTCTTTGAGTCCTCAGGTTGTGTGCAATTTCTCTCCAGATGTTACAGTTGCTGCATCACCTATTGTCTCCTTCAACTGTAACCAAATGTCGGTGACCCTGGTCATCATGTCTACGCTGTTGCATTTTTTTCATATGGAGGATTTACGTGGAAAGTTTATGTTGATACATTTTTCTACCTTTGTCTCTTCAAAAGGAGGGAAAACAAATAACTGATCCAGTCACATGTTAATATAAAAGAAGAGAGAATATTTCTTAATGGGATGGAAACATTCCTAAATGTTCAATGTGCAAAATTTCTGACATCCTTCTAGTCAAATTCACACATTCACATTATCAGCCCAATTCTTATTTTATTTTTTTAAAAGATTTTATTTATTTTTTTGCCAGAGAGAGACACAGTGAGGGAGGAAACACAAGCAGGGGGAGTGGGAGAGGGAAAGCAGGCTTCCAGCCAAGCAGGGAGCCTGATGTGGGGGCTTGATACCAGGATGCTGGGATCATGACCTGAGCGGAAGGCAGGCACTTAAGGACTGAGCCACCCAGACACCCTTGTCAGCCTGATTCTTGTTGGAATTTAAGTTTTTCATCTATATACTAGAGCGCTTTGGGGTAAAGGGTGAGGATGGCGAAATGATTCAAGACCAAGCAGAAATACTGAGAATACTGAAATATTTGGTTGGAAAAGAGAAAATCTGGAATGCCTGAGTGGCTCAGTCGGCTAAAGGTCTGTCTTCTGCTCAGGTCATGATCCCTGGGATCAAACCCTGTGTCAGGTTTCCTGCTCAGCAGGGAGTCTGCTTCTCCCTCTGCCTGCCCCTTCCCCTACTTGTGCATGCTCTCTTTCTCTATCTGGCAAATAAATAAATAAAATCTTTGAAAAAAAGAGAAAAAGAGAAAACTTAGCACGTCATGATAACATTCACTTATCTGAAGAGTTATTAGTAGAAGAATTAACTTTTTCTGTGTGGTTTCATGGGACTGATGATGGGGAAGAGTTGCAGGGAGACATTATTGTGGGTGGATTAAATAATAAGGAAAACGAAGGGATGCTCCAAGTTCTCCATCCCTGCCTGTATGCCTACAGCAAGACCTACAAGACCCTCATTTTGCTTTCAGACCCAAATGTCTATGATTTTCAAACAGAAAGAGACATTATATTGAGAATGGTGATTTTTTAAAATCAGTTTCATCTGAAGAGGAGAGGCTGGATACAGGCCATGTGTAAGGGATAATGCAGAAGGAAATAAGGTAGGTAATAGTTTTAAATATTAAGTATTGTTTGGAGCCAGTGGAAGATTAAAAAAATCCTAAGAATTTTGAAAGTATACAAGTTCTTTTCAGGCTTATTAGACTTTTGGCACTGAAATAAACTCTTTAATTTAGAGACAATACATTTGATCTCTATTTTTTCCTTTCCTGGAATACTCTTTGGTGATTAGTCATGAAGGTACCCACCATTTACGTACACGTTAAGTGCCAACCGAGGCCATTTCACATGTGCTTTAGGCATATGTAAGGAGTACCGAAATAAAATACCCTTTTTAATAAGAGCAACTTTTTTAGTAAAAATTTATTCTTCTTTTTGAAAATAATCCCTAGAAAACACTCTGTGCATATCAATTAACTCTTTTACTCTAGAGGACTTTTTCTTCAGTGAAAGAAGTAAAAAATCAAAATAATGATAGTTTGTTATTTTTCCTTCCTCATATATGAGTTATATTTTGATGAATTAAGGTCTCTTTTGTATCTATAGACATAACCCAAAGCCCTGTATACAGGGATGGTTTAATAAACACTGCTTAAGACTGAACACATTTTTTACAGAAATCTATACTAACTACCCTGACATTTTTACATGTGGCCTCCATGTAATTTCAGTTGTTCAGCCCAGTTTTGCCTCAAACTTCACATGTAATTTTGGATTACTTTAAAATCTCAAAGTTTATTTCCTTCCCACATAGTGCTATATATTATACAACTCATCAGTTGTTAAGATGAAGCTTAAATGTAAGCAATTAAATGTATTTTCTAAATGTGAGGAAGAGGATACCAAGGAAAAATAAATTTAATCTTAAAAAATGTGGCTATGCAAATCTAAGTCTCTCCAGCAAAACATGGAAATGCTTTAGCATGTGCAGAATGCACAAGCCACGTGTGGTTACTGCTTTATCATAGCCAATGAAATGCTGTTACTCTCCCAGGAAAACAGCAAACTTGCACTCAGGGTGATTAGCAAGACTCTTCAAAAAGATATCCATATTAAAAGGTTTTTTAATGAACGATTCTAATGATACTCTCTTATTACTGTCTTTCAGAGACTAGATTTTACATTCTCTGTGGGAATTTTTTTTTTCCTGCTTAATCTTCTTATCTTTGAGAAGGAAATGTTAGGAATATTTAGAAAGGAAAAAAATAACCTGTCAATTGGAAAGGAAGAGTTTCATCAAAGACAAAAGAAAAAAAAAAACACTTCATTACTGATTTTACAGCCTCCTCTCCTATCTTCTTTCAAATCTAAGTCATGAAGACTTGATGACTCCATGGGAATTCCAACATTTTGTTTTTTATTTATACAATGCACTCGCTGATCCGTATTTATGATTTTGTGGTGTATCTGTACACTATTATCTGACACATGAGATTATCCATTTCCTTGGTATTTTGAATTTGCAACTACTAATTAAAAAGATATATATGTACTTGTATATATGCATGATTATATATGATCTATATGATCAGTTGATCGATCTACCTATCTATACCAAGGACCCATTCAATTCTGCCGTTGTTCAGTCTTTGAAACTAAGCTCCCTCATTTGTAAACAGAAAAAATATACTATTATGCATACCTTAATATTCTTTAAATATGTCCCAAACTTCCATTTATTGGACTGCATAGACATAGCTACAATGCTATGTATACCTTATGTTTTCTCATAAAATGTGAGTAAATAAAGGAATGAATATTTTTTGATGAAATGAAAATTGCCTTTAAAGATAAAAGGCAAGTCACAAACTGGGAGAAGATATTTACAGTGCATACAGTTGACACAGTTTAGCATACAGTACCCATAAAAATTATAACTAAATCAACAGAAAAATAGGCAAAAATAGATATTTCATGCAAGAAGAAAATGAATGGCCAGTAAATTTTAAATTTTAAAATGTGATATGTCACATGAATAAAAGGATAACAACCATATGAGCATTTTAGAAGATGAAAAAAAAAGCATTTGACAAAGTACAATACTCATCATGATAAAAACCTTCTTCAAGGCAGGCCTAGAGGGAACATAGCTCAACCTAATAAAGGCCCTATATGAAAATCCATAGACAACATCATACTCAATGATGAAAAGCTGATAGCTTTTCCCCTAAGGTAAGGAATAAGAGAAGGATGTCCACTCTCACTACTTTTATTTAACATAGTACTTAAAGTACTAGCCACAGCAATTAGACAACATAAAGAAATAAAATGCATCCCAATTGGTAAGGAATAAGTAAAACTCTTCCTGTATGTAGATGACATGATATTATATACAGAAAATCTAAAGAGTCCACTGAAAAATTACTGGAACTAATATATGAATTCAGTAAAGTCACAGGATATAAAAATCAATGTACAGAAATCTGTTGCATTCCTATACACTAATAATAAAGCAACAGGAAGTGAAATTAAGAAAACAATCTCGTGTACAACTGCACCAAAACAATGAGATATCTAGGAATAAACTTAACCAAGGAGGTGACAAACCTGTACTCTGAAAACTATAAAATGCTAATGAAAGATATTCAAGATGACACAAAGAAATGGAAAGACATTCCATGCTCATGGATAGGAAAAACAAATATTGTTAAAATGTCTACAGTCTACACTACACAAAGCAAACTAAAGATTTAATCCAATCCCTATCAAAACACCAACAGTATTTTTCAAAGAATTAGAACAAGCTAAACAATCCTAAAATTTGTATAAAACCATGAAAGACCTCAAATAGCCAAAGCAATCTTGAAAAACAAAAGTGGAGATATCACAATTCCAGATTTCAAGTTATATTATAAAGCAGTATTAATTAAAACAGTATGGTTCTGGCATAAAAACAGACACATGGATCAGTAGAACAGAACAGAAATCTCAGAAATAAACCCACCGTTATGTGGTCAATTAATCTTCAACAAAGAAGGAATGAATATCCAATGGGAAAAAGTCTCTCCAACAAATAATACTGGGAAGACTGGATGGCCACATTCAAAAAATGAAATTGGACCACTTTATTTCACCATACACAAAAACAAACTCAAAATGGATGAAAGAACTAAATGTAAGACCTGACACCATAAAAATTCTTGAAGAGAGCAAAGACAGTAATCTCTTTCACATCAGCTATAGCAACATTTTTCTACATATGACTCCTGAGGCAAGGGAAACAAAACCAAAAACTATTGGGACTTGATCAAAATAAGTTTCTGCAGAGGAAAGAAAACCGTCAACACAACTAAAGACAACATACTGAACTGGAAGATAATGCAAATGACATATCTGGTAAAGAGTTAGTATATAAAACATATAAAGAACCTATTAATCCCAACAGCCAAAAAATGAATAATATAATTATGAAATGGGTAGAAGACATGAAGACATTTCTCCAGAGAAGACATCAGGATTTCTAATAGACACATGAAAAGATGCTCAACATCACTCATTATCAGGGCAATGCAAAGCAAAACTCCAATGAGATATCACCTCATACCTGTCAGAATAGCTAAAATCAAAACCACAGGAAACAACAGTGTTGGTGAGGATGTGGAAAAGGGGAACCCTCCTGCACTGTTGGTGGGAATGCAAGCTGGTGCACCCACTGTGGAAAACAGTATGGAATTTCCTCAAAAAATTAAAAATAGAACTACCCTATGATCCAGGAACAGCACTACTGGATATTCACTCCCAAAATACAAAAGCATGTTCAAAAGGATACGTGTACCCCTATGTTTATTGCAGCATTATTGACAATAGACAAAATCAAGTGTCCGTTAATAGATGAATGGATAAAGAAGAGGTATACATACATAAGGGAATATATTCAGCCATATAAAAGTGAAATCTTGCCATTTGCAATGACAGAAATGGAGCAAGAGTATAATACTAAGTGAAATAAGTTAGATAAAGACCAATACTATATGATTTCACTCAGATGTGGAATTTGGGAAATAAAACAAATGAGCAAAGGAAAAAAGAGAGAGAGAGAAAGGGGGATAAACCAAGAAAGAGACACTTACTGTAGAAAACAAGCTGATAATCACCATAGGAAAGGTAGAGGAGATGGGGGAGATAGGGGATAGGGATTAAAGAGTACACTTATCAAGATGAGAAAAAAAAAAAGAGAGGCATAGAGGTTGAAACTGACAGCAATGTGACAAAGTAATTTACCTCTGTTAAATCTGACAAAAAAATGAGGCATGGCTTCTATGCATTTTTCTTTTTTTTTTTAACAAATTAATTTTTGTTGTCTTTTCTGTCTTTTACACAGGATATTTTAAATCTTTGAAGTATTCAAAATAAGACAAAGAAAGAAGAAAAAGCAACTGATTATTCAGCAGAGACAGTTTGGGAAGCACTATACTAGAGAACTCTTAGCAGGCTGTCAAGAATATTCATCTCAGAACTGTTTGCAACAGGAAAACAACTGCAAGAAAAACCTTGAAACCAAAACTGAAACAAACAAACAAACAAAAAAAAAAAAAAAAAAGAAAGAAGGAAAGAAAGGTCCATATAGGAGACTTAAAGATAAGTAAGTTATGGTATACTCACATAATGATTATGTAATAGTAAAAATGAATGAGCTATAATGATGCAAAAATAACATGAATGAATCTTTAGAAAAGTAATATTGATAAAAGCAAGTTCCAAAAGGCTCTATACAGCATGCTACCATTTTATAAAACTCAATAACATAATTATCAATTAACTAACTGGTTAATTAATGGATTAATTAAAACAGTTTTTAGGCATACATACTCATGATAGAATTACTTTTTTAAAGCAGGAAAAATATAAGCTCTGATATTATTCTGAAGTAGGGGACTTAGTATAGGGAAGAAATAAATAGACGCAGTTACTGATGGTGGTATGGTTCTTGAGTTGGTTGATGGGTTAAAAACATTTTTTTGTATTAAGATGCATTATATTTAATTTTTTTTTAAAGATCTTATTTATTTACTTGAGAGACAGAGCACAGAGGGAAAGGGAGAAGTAGACCCCCGTTGAGCAGGGAGTCCCATGCAGGGCTCGATCTCAGGACCCTGAGATCATGACCCAAGCAGAAGGCAGATGCTTAGCTGACTGAGCTACCCAGGTGCCCCGGTGCATTATATTTTAAATACATATCATGTATATTTTGGTGCATCAAATAACATAAAAATTTAAAAAATATTCCAAATAAAATTCATTCTCTTTTAGAAAAGAACTGTCAAAAATTTTGTGGCTTAAGTGTTACAAATAATGAGATTCTGCCTCAAATCTAAAGATAATGAAAATCTCCACTTAGGTTATGAAAGCTAACTTTAAAATATTTGAAGTTCAGTACTGTAGTAATATATGATAAGATAAAAACATATATAAGATATATGAACATAAACAATTGTCATGATCTTTCTACAAATGACAAAGAATTGAAACAGGAATAAAGCCAACAATTATATATCCCATGTATATAAATAAAAACACACCTGGTATAAGGAATTTGGCATTCTTTCATAGTTCATATATTTCTCAAGCACCTAGTTTATCTAGGGCATGAATCTGGAGAAGTATAGTGGCAAAACTGATAGGCAAGATCTTATTTCAATGTGTTTCAAGATGGAAGGATTTAGGAGAGGCAATGCAATGCTAAGTAAGCACTCAATCAAAATCCTAGTGCTATGTGCTGTGAGGAAAATAAAATGGGGAATGTGATCGAGAGGACAGGGATGTGAATGGGGGTTGTCTAATACAGGCTGGTCACAGATGTCTTCTCTGAGGAAGCAACCATCAAGGAACCATTTTTTGTAGGAAAAAAATGTTCTAGTTTAATGGCCCTAAACAGGAATGAAATTTTGGACTATTAGCAAAACAGAACAAGTTCTATAAGACTGAAGCCATGGAGGGGTCCCATAGGGAGGACATATAGTCCTGCCCATCACTGAAAGAGTTTCTCAGAAGTCTGTCCATCAATTTCTTTAGGAATCAATTAGCACATTCTTCCTACACATTGATTCATCTTCATATATTCACCCACCAACTGGACTTTTCTACTTGGTGTTTCCACAGGGTCCTAAAACCCAACAGAACCAAAACCTAATGTATTATCTTCCTCACTAATGGAACCCATCTGGTAGTGCTCCTGTCCTTGTAAGCCTAGTTGGCCATTCCAGAATTTGGGAGTTATCCTCAAACCGTCTAATTTATAACTGGCTATCACTGATTCTACCCATAATATCAGTCTTATTTGTGTCCTTCCCTTCTTCTGATCATTGATTTAGCACTGTCACCTTACCTAAATTATTCAACTGGTCTTTTTACTATTCCTCCTACCTCAGGTCTTGTCCCACCTCCAAGCTGTCTTCCACACGATTTTCATGGTAAACTTTTAAAAAAGGCATATCTGGCTTAAAACCTGCCAAATGCTTTCCATGCCTCGTGGACAAAATCCAAACTCTTAATGAGGCATGTGAGGCCTCTGGGATCTGTTTCCTAACTTCTTTCCATGCCATTCACAGGCAGGACTCTAGCAGGACTGAGACTGGCGATTCCCAGATGGAAGCGAAGACTCTCTCCCCTGGTCCTCATGGCACCAGGTATAAACTCCCGCAGCAGCATGGAGAAGATCATTGCTCTGGTTTTGCCTATTTATTTCATAAATAATGAAATATTTCCCTGGGTCCTCGGTATTTAAGGTAAAGCCTACTACTAGTTAGTAGATCCTAAGTAGCTTCTTACTGAATGACTCAGGAGTAAATTAAGCCCTGTCTGCTTAATTTCTAGATAAATCTCAAACTTTTTTTTTTTTTTTTTCCATCATCCCTGCCAGTACTTAGGTCTGTGTCTCATCAGTTCTTGCCTGGACTATTTCAGTAGCTTCTGAAATGGCCCACTCTCATCTTTCTCAACTCCATCTGCCACACAGCTGCCGGAGTTAAAATCCACTGCTATTGTTCCTTCAAATTTTCAGTTGCTCATAGCTCCTTGGCAGGGGGCTCCATGACTGTCCTGGGATTTCTCTGCAGCCAATACGTACGCAGCACATTCCAGTTATATCAAACTACGTACAGTCTCCCAAATACTTTATGCTGGTCCTCGCCTCAGAGTGAGTTAATTCCTTCTGCCTGGATCCTTCCCTTCCTCTCTGCCTCTCACACAAGCCTTCCCAAATCCTTCTCTCTGTGGCTTCATCTCCTCAGCCATTAAGACTGAAAAAGCCATTGCTTTTTCAGTGAAGCCCTCCACTGACCCCTGCCTGGTTACCTTAGATAATGCCTTCTGATTCCCACAAGAGTCACGCACACATTGATTCTTCAACACCACAGCGGATTATTTCTACCCACTTGTTTATCCTCTTTATTAGCTTTACTAGGGGCAAGGGTCTGGAACTTTTCTTAGTGAATCCTGAAGATATGGCATAATACCTAGGAAATCAAAACCCTTAAATAAATGTTTGAGAGAACAAAAAAACCTGACATTCTTAATTTTAGCATATTGGTCATAGTCTCTAAGCAGTTATAGAAATAAAGCAAAATAGTAATGAATTTTATTTCTTCTAAGTCTGAAGATCAATGAGGGTAGCAAGATAATTCTGTCTCTTTTGCCTTTATTATGAAATGTATAATCAAGACATGGTCCCCCTTGAGAAATACTACCTTATTTCCAGAGAAATGAGTAACAAGTTCAATAATACTTGCAAAACCTGAGAGCTTTCTGAACAGTATTTCAGTGACAGTTCTGACATGCAGGGAAACCAATTCATTGTGATATGAGGAGGTGGAGAAAAACGATGGTAACAAACAACAAACATAATTGAATTTGAAAGTGTGAAAAGTTGTAAAAGACAAGAATAGCATGAACTCCAATGTTAAGTTAAACAAATGAAAATAAGTGGAAAAAAAAAAAAAGAACCAAAAGTTTATTTCAGGCAGCTAAAATGCTTCTTACCCTGATTTTCCAAAGACAAACCTCAACATTTCTACACCAATTCATTTTGTAGTCCTTGAAAAGAGTGATGTAAATTTGTATTTGTTAGTGCAAAGTTAAGTTTTAAGAGAAATTTAAGTTGTTGTTTTTTTTTTAAGATTATTTATTTATTTATACGCATGTTCTAGTGAGAAGTCGGGGAAAGAGCAGAGAGAGAGAATCTTGAGCAGCCTCTGTGCTGAGCATGCATCCATGATGCGTGAACCTGACACGAGGCTCGATCCCAGGATCCTAAGAGCATACCTGAGACAAAATCAAGGGTCAGAGGCTTAACCAACTGAGCCATCCAGGCATTCAGAAGAATTTAAGTTTTAAGAGATTGCTGAGTAAAAGTAAACTATTTATTTAATAACTTCATATAATATCTTTATATTTACAGTCAGAAAGAAGAGGCCACAAAGATGTAAGTACATGTATATATATGTGTGTGTGTGTGCATATATATATAAATGTATATATATAAATATATATGTGTGTATCTATATATAAATATAAATGTGTATCTGTGTCTATACCTATCTATCTCTATCTATATGCTAATAAATTTTTTTGAAAGTTAAAATTCACCAAGAGGTGACTCTGGGGAATGGGCTTTAAGGGTCTGATATTAGAAACATACTTTTTATTTACCCTTCTTTAGCTTATGAATTTTTAGCCACATATGTGAATTTCATGCCCCATAATAATTAAAAAAAATTCACAAAACGTTAAAGAACCCTTAAGTAAATAAAATCAGTGATGACCATGCAATTTAATTATTCACATTTAAAAAAAAGATTTTATTTATTTGACAGAGAGATCACAAGTAGGCAAAGAGGCATGCAAAGAGAGGGAGGGGGAAGCAGGCTTCCCTGCTGAGCAGAGAGCCCAAGGCCGCTCCATCTCAGGACCCTGAGATCATGACCTGAGCCACCCAGGTGCCCCTATTCACATTGTTTTAAAGGAAGCTCTGTGCTGCAGTTATCCTTACCACTAAAACAATGATATATGATACTCTGAGTGTAGACAAATGTTGCAAGCAAAACTGGAATTACTGTTTTTTTTTTTTCTTTTCTTTCTTTCTTTTAAGGTAAAACCTTCCATCAGAAGATCTTAAATAAATCAGTATAGTAGTTGCAATAGTAATTTGTGATTTCAAGGTGATATCATGATTTTTAGGAAAAGCATTCTAAAACTCAGCTAAGTTTCTCCTCAGTAGGTGAAGGCCCTCTTCCAGAAAGTAAATGTCTTTAACATACATAAAGAGAATGTCACATAAGCTCATAGTTATAGTTTACAATCAGCAAATATCAACAAGATTCAGAATAAGGCTATGTTCTTGGCTGTTACCTGCCAAGGTCAAAGTAATAATCCTAACCCTTTTGTGGCTTACCAAAATTGTGTATTACATATTTCAATTTCTAAGCCTCCCTTTAGAAAATTATCGCAAAACTTACGACTTTCCCACAGGAAGCAAAAAGTAAAGCAAATTAAATTGTTTAAATGTTAAAATACATCACCATGCATGCCAGTATAATACTGACTTGGAGAGGAGGACCATAGTCTGTGTATGCAATCAGACAAACCTGGGTTTGAATCCCAATCTGCCCCTTTACAAGTTCTGTGACCCCAGGAAAGCAGTATAGCTTCTATAAACCTCAATGCCCTCTTCAAAAACAAGGAAACATATCTCACTGGGGTGTTTAAAAGATTAGTGGCATTAAGAGGTACAAACTTCCAGCTACAACATCAATTAAGCCATGGAGATGTAAAGTACAACATAAGGAGTACAGCCAATAGTACTGTAATAATGTTTATGGTGACTACACTTGTGGTGAGCACTGAGTAAGGTATAGAACTAGAGAATCAATATGGTGTACACCTGAAGGTAATCTATATTAACACTGTATGTCAATTACGCTTCAGTAAAAAGAAGATTAGTGGGAAAATTTAAATAAAACATTAAGTAAACAGCATTAAGTAGATGCTCAAATGTCATCAATATACTAACACTAATGCCTGATAAGAGCTGTTAATCATAAGACTCTGATACTCCTTTTATGAAACAACTGGAAATCAAGAACTAGAATTTAGCATGAGATAGAACGTAGGCAATCAGAATAAAGAGAGGATAGATTTTGGAATAAACCTAAACCAACCTTCTCCACAGTTTCTCTTCTTCAGGTTGGCAGCCTATAATAAGAGACATTTTGACTGTCTTCTTACATTATAAACTTATCTCTATTTAACCTCTTATGAAAACCTATTTTGTGAAATACAGTGAAAATCTTCATATTCCATTATTCCAAGCTCCTGATAGCTGAAATTATAAATTATGTCCCAGAGGACACCCAAGGCCACACAACAGTCATGCATATCTATGCACAGCAAGGGGTCAATTCCAAGATTGACTGAGAGGAGAAAAATCATATTACAAGTAATCTGCACAATGATCTCACAGACGATTGAGAGTTTAATGGAAGCAAAATTATTAAAACTTTCTGACTCTTGCCCTTGTCACAGTGCTGAGATTATGAGTCCCTCTTACATTTGCCAAGAGGAACTTTTAGTAAATTGGGAAATGACTATATAATGTTTTACATAAAAATCCCAGGACACAGTGCTAATACCACCTCTTTTCAACATGCCCTATATATGGAAAGAGTCAATATGGGGCACAGTTCATACTCTCATAGTAATTTCTAATAAAGATTTTCTGAGTCAATTATACCTAGTAAAGGTGCTTAGAAAATATTAACTGTAATGTTTATGATGTCTTTGGGGGAAAGACTAAAGAAGTCTGATTCCGTGGCCTGTATTAGGTTTTCCAATCTGGGTAATATTGGGTTTGGGGGTTAAAAAATTATTTGAAGGGTGTGTGTGAAGGAGGGTATCTTAAACAAAGTGTGTGCCCATGTGTGTGAAGGAGGGTATCCTGTATAGCATGCATGTATGTGTGTGAAGGAGGGTATCCTGTACAGTATGTGCATATGTGTGTTTGTACAGTATCTTTTATAGTGTGTGTGTGTGCGTGTGTGTGTGTGTAGGGTATCTTGAATAGCATGTGTGTGTGTATGTGTGCCTGTGTGTATGAAGGAGGGTATCCTGTACAATGTGTGTGTGTGAAGGAGGGTATCCTGTATAGCATGTGTGTGTGTGCCTGTATATGTGAAGGAGGGTATCCTGTACAGTATGTGCATATGTGTGTGTGTGTGTAGGGTATCCTATATAGTGTGTGTGTTTGTGTGTGTAGGGTATCCTGTATAGAGTGTGTGTGTGTGTGTTTGTGTGTGAAGGAGGGTATCCTGTACAGCAGGTGTGTGTGTGTGTGAAGGAGGGTATCCTGTACAGTATGTGTGTATGTGTGTGTGTGGAGTATATCTTGTACAGTGTGTGCGTGTGTGTCTGTGTGTATGTATGTGTATGTGTGAAGGAAGGTATCCTGTACAGTATGTGTGTATGTGTAGGGTATCCTGTACAGTGTGTGTATGTAGGTGTGAAGGAGAGTATCCTGTAGAGTATGTGCATGTGTGCATGTGTGTGTGTGTGTAGGGTCTCCTGTACAGTGCATGCATGTGTGTGTGTGTGTGTCAAGGAGAGTATCCTGTACAGTATGTGCGTGTGTGTGTGCATGTGTGTGTGTGTGGAGGGTATCCTGTACAGTATGTCCATTTGTGTATGGAGGGTATCCTGTACAGTGTGTGCATGTGTGTGTGCGTGTGTGTGTGTAGGGTATCCTGTACAGTATGTGCATGTGTGTGTATGTGTGAAGGAGGGTATCCTGTACAGTATGTGCGTGTGTGCATGCGTGTGTGTGTGTGTGTGTGTGTGTGTGTGTGTATGGAGGGTATCCTGTACAGCGTGTGCATGTGTGTGTGCGTGTGTGTGTGTAGGGTATCCTGTACAGTATGTGCATGTGTGTGTATGTGTGAAGGAGGGTATCCTGTACAGTATGTGCGTGTGTGCATGCGTGTGTGTGTGTGTGTGTGTGTGTGTGTATGGAGGGTATCCTGTACAGCGTGTGCATGTGTGTGTGCGCGTGCATGGAGGGTATTCTACACAATGTAGGATGTTCGCCAGCATCCTGGCTTCTACTGACTAGATGCATCTCTGCAAGTGTGACAGTTGTAAATGTCTCATTGGTAAATGTCTCCTGGGGTGGGAGGTAAAGTTGCCCGCAGTTGAAAACCACTGGACTATTTGTATCAAGCAACTCCATTCTTGCTATCCTAAGCCTATTCATTTTCTATAAAAGTGTATGTATTAAATACTTAATTTACTTCATGGGTAGGGAAAGCAGAAGTCCCAGCCTTTAAAACTGTTTGTTAAGTAATATTATTGTACCCTCATCAATTTATTTATTCTACTTCTGAAGAAATGATCAGTAGCCATAGACACTACTTTAGAAGCACTTTGGTGGTATTTATGAACCTATGCTGCCCCCTGTTATGTTAGAAGGATGACAGTTTGGGTTGTCTGGGTGGCTCAATTGGTTAAGTGTCTGATTTTGGCTCAGGTCACAATCTTCAGGTCCTGGGATGGAGCTCTGCATCAGGCTCTGCGCTCAGCAGAGTGTCTGCTTCTCCCTCTCCCTCTACTCCTCCCCCCACATACGGGCATGCACATGCTCCCTTTCTCTATTACAAATAAATAAAAAATCTTTAAAAAAGGTAAGGATGAAAACTTTAATGAAGTTTTTGGGGTTTTGTTTCGTTGCTTTAATTTCCTACTCTCTTCAGTATAAATAACAAGGACAATGTCTTAGTTATAATAATAATAATAATAATGATAATAATTCGCCTTCATGTTTATTTCTCATTGTGGATGTAAGTCCATTGTAAATCTTATCTGATACGTTGGCTGTTTTGATATTTCCACGGGGAGATACACACATGGTTGACATATTCCCTCATATACACAGGCACACACACACACACACACACACACACACATCCATGCGGAAGCATTTGATACAGACGGGAGGTAGACAGCATGTGGCATTAGCTGTGGGTCAGGATCTCGTGTGGCTAATATCTGCAGCCATCAGATTTGGTGCTCAATTTTTAAGAGAGATTATTGAAGAATTCAACAAAAATAAAAAGATAAAGATAAGTTCTTTACAGTGGGAGTATGAGATGCTATAGATAGAGGGTGAAACTAGATCTTTGGGGGAATTGGGGACTGATGTTGAATGAATAGAATAGAACTAGACACAGAGTTAGAAAAAAGAGTGGAGAAAAAGAACAAGACAGGGGAACAACAGACATGAGAGAAAGCATGACTTCTAGAAAAGTCTATGCAGTTGTGAAGCCATTTCTGCTGTGGCAGAAGCCAGAGTTTGAGAAAGAACTCACATCAGCAGGAATCACCAAGCAATAATACGGTATGCAAAGCAAACTGCTACTTATCCTGTGAAGAAGGTCAGAACGAAAGCAAAGGGCAGCTTCTTGTTGAAAGATTTAGGGGAGACTATAGTCCAGATCCAGCAAGGTCAATAAAGAGGACTGCTTCCTTTCTGAAGTATCTATCTAGAATATATGCTATATATTATGTATTATTATGTAGAGATATTGCAGGCCTGTCAAAAAATGAAAGGTCTAGTTAGCTACTTATATCAACTTGGATTTTGGCACTGTAGCTTAGGATACCGAGAATAATGGGTTACTTATAATAACTTATCATCTTAGACTACATTATAATCATTTGTTGGTATGTTATTTTTAATATTTCTCCTTGTTATAGACTATGAGCTCTGAGTATCAGGACCATGTTTAAACTTCTCAAGTGTGGTATATCTTTAGTTCCCAGCTCAGAATTAGCCTCACAATAAATGACTTAATATCTTTGGAATTTATGAATGTACCAGGAATAAGTCTGCTTATTTGAGTTCTCTAAGGATAAAGAGAGCTAAAAAATTCAAAATGGAAAGTTGATTCATTCAACAAATATTTCTTAAATGTCTGCTATGGGGGACACTAGATTTGCAATAATAAAAATGTTTATGCCCTTGTAGAGTTGACATTCTGGCAGGTAAGTAAAAAAGGATAAGAATGAATTGATTAATAGTAAATTCAAATTGGGTTACATAATATGAAGGAAATTAGTTGAATGATGAGGTAACAACAGTCAGATAGGATTTACTTTAAAGACAGTGGCCAGGAGGGCCCTTTTTGGGGAGGTTTGGGGAAAGGGAATCACAGTTTAGGTAAGATCTTAAAGACAAGAGGCTGTTTCCATGGTATGATTTAGAATTGGGTCCAGGAGGGACCATGATATGCAAAGTCCTCAGGTGACTAGACCTTGCCTCCTAGGTACACATGTTGTTCCAGGGTCTGGGGATACAGCAATTAATCAAGCTGAGGAACATCTTCATCCTATGAAACTTATGGTCCAGTGGATACAGTCAGGCTAAATGGGTGGACAATGGCCCCTCCTTTTGAGTAGCAACGTGTAGGCATAATAGAGACTCTGGAGGCAGTGGCCTGGGTTTTAATCCTGAATTCACCAGTTATTACTGGTGATGTTGGACAGGTTTCCTGTCTTCTCTGTGCCTTGGGTTCCTTTTCTATTCAATTAGGTTATTAATAGTATTTACCTCATGGGGTAGTTGTAGTAATTAAATAAAAAGATACATTCAAATATTGGTTGTTATCTTGGGCTTGGTAAAGACACTTGTTTTTTCTTTTTCTTTTTTTCCCAAGTGGAAATTTAAACTATTCTTGGATTTTAAGTAGGCAAGTGGCATGTTCCAATTTATAACTGCAGAGGGGCTTCTTTGTTGCTGTGCAGAGAGCCAAGTAGAGAAAGCTGAGATTAGGTAGAAACACATCTGAGGTAAGAGGCAAGACTGGTGCAGAGGCATAGAAAAATGCACCAAATGAGGATATGTTAGGGATGCTGAGTGAGAGAAAGGGAGGAATCCAAGAACATTCTGGAGTTTCATCAACTTGACCCATTCAATGATTTCCTCTGGTGAAGAAGACCATGAGTAATTAGGATTTGAGAGGGATATTATAGAATGTTATCTTAACTGTGTTTGGCCTTGCCTAAGGATGTCTGAGTAGAAGATAAGCAGGCAGTGGGCAGTACACACACTGAGAATAATGGTTTTACTTAGGAAGACATGCGGAATTAAAAAAGGAAGAAGGGTAGGGCACCTGGGTGGCTCAGTTAGATAAGTATCAGCCTTTGGCTTAGCTCATGATCCTGGGGTCCTGGGATCAGATCCTACACTAAGCTCCCTGCTTCGGGGGAGCCTGCCTCTCCTTCTCCTCTCTGCTTGTGCTCTCTCTTGCTATCTCTCTTTCTCAAATAAATAAATAAATAAACCTTAAAAAAATAGGAAGGAGGGTGAAGAACAAGTTCTGAGAAACCTTCCATGAACAGTCAGGAAATACAGAGAGTACAGAGAACCAGGAGAACAGAGCCTGTCTGGGAGACTGGCGTAGGAACAGTAAGACACAGGATACAAGAATATGCGACTGCTTCTTTGAAACAATTTCTGGTAGAAGTAGGTCAGAGAGGTACCTCTTAAAGGAAGACAAACACCTGTGTGGAGGTTTGTTGAAGGAAGAAGGAAGGAAGGAAGGAAGGAAGGAAGGAAGAAGGAATAAAGACACTGGGGAGCATGCATGAGAAGACAGAAAAAGGGAACAGAAATACCATCACAGATCACCGAAAGGATAAACTCCAATTGCCTGGCGGGGGGGACTCGAGGAAAGCACCATTCACTTCTGATGTCTCCTACCAAGGGAAGGGCAGGAAGTATGCTAGAGTGAGCATCAACAATTGGGTCATCTTTAGTCAGTCTCTGTCAAGGACTAGGAGGAGTCTTAGTGTCCTAAGGAGCAGATGTGACTGGAGACTTGACTCTCATGAACCTAAATCTGGCTAATGAGGAATTAGTGAAATAATGAGAAACTTAAGGAACAGACGAACCTTGAGAGACTTGTGGTCTCTGAGAAACAAACTAAGGGTTTTAGAGGGGTAGGGGTGGGGCAATGGGTGAGCCTGGAGGTGGGTATTAAGGAGGGCACATATTGCATGGAACACTGGGTGTGGTGCATAAACAATGGATCTTGGAACATTGGAAAAATAAGATAATGTTAAAAAAAAAAGAAAATGATTATAGCATCTCAGAAATGGTGAGAGCTAGAGAGGGAACATTATAGCGAATTTCAGGTACCTATCACATATTTAAAAATGTAGATTTCTACATGGTTAGATGGCACAGAATTCTGGGAGAGGATGGTTCAGAATTGGGAATTCGGAAATGCATAAACTGGGCAAGCCTGTCAAGAGTACAAAAGCAAGGTGACCAGGTGAACAGGTATGTAACAGGTATGTAACCTACTGGTATGAACAGGTATGAACAGGTATGAACAGTATGTAACATACTGGTCATGGGCTAACACAAGTCCTACAAGCCTAACTGCATTTGGGTCTGATGTTTGGGTCATCTTCTGTCAGTCTCTGTTGAGAGAAAGATAGTCCTTGATATTTACAACTTGATGTTTGGGTCTCATTTTGAAACCACAATGACTGGGGAGGGAGAAAGAGAAAGAGAGAGAAAGAAAAAAGAAAAAGAAAAAGAAGGAAGAGCAGAGGAAGGGAAGGAGAAGGAAGAGGGAAGGGAAAAGAAGAGAAAAAAGGAAGAAAGGAGAAAGGAAGGAAGAAAATACAAGTAAGGAGGGAGGAAAGAAGGAGAGAAGGAAGAAAAAATAAAGAAAATGAATGAATTAAAGAGAGAAAGAGAAAAAGAATGAGAGGAAGAAAACTTAAGGATGAATATTTTCTGACAGTACAACATGAAAACAAATCATCCAAGGGAAATATATATATATATATATATATATATATATATATATATATATATATATTTTTTTTTTTTAATTGGGCAGAAGACATGAACAGACTTTTTTTTTTTAAGATTTTATTTATTTATTTGACAGACAGAGATCACAAGTAGGCAGAGAGGCAGGCAGAGAGAGAGAGAGGAGGAAGCAGGCTCCCCGCTAAGCAGAGAGCCCAATGTGGGGCTCTATCCCAGGACCCTGGGATCATGACCCGAGCCGAAGGCAGAGGCTTTAACCCACTGAGCCACCCAGGTGCCCCAAATATATATATTTTGATCATTTGTTTGTAAACCCTGATTTCTAAATAGAACACGCATTTTAAAAAGTTATATTATAGTTAAGATAATTAAATTCCTCTACTTTTAGTTTCTTATAAAATTCTCGTGGTGTAGAAATTTGTGAAATTAAGGTTTTTTAAAACCACTTTGACAGTATTCTTCCCATCAAAATCCAATGTTTTTTTATTTAAGATTCAGAGGAAAGGATGCCAAATGAAATATTTTTAATAATATCAGTTCATATGTATACAGCACTTTACAACTTGTGAAGGACTCTGATGTGTTTTATGAGAAAACTTAAAATTATTTCAATATTTATTTTTCTAAACTTCTGTGTGTATTTACATCATTGCATCCTGAAAGTAGGCTGAAGGCATAACATTTTATAGTTTTGTAAATAGCACATGTATAACCACATATGGGAGATTATCATTCTATTTTCTGGCTTAGAAAGATAAACAGGATAATGAAATTCTTGTGTGTTATAAGTTAATTTGTGTCATGTAAACAGGGTATATATCTGACAAAGCCAAGTCATTCCTCTGCTCACCTAAAAGCTTAGTGACACTTAACTACATGCCACCAGTAGCACACCAGAGGTAGAGAGCTTGGACGTCCTTGTTTAAACAACCTTTTAGAGTGATGCCACAGTTCAAGCTGGTCAAACAACACTTCATCCAATCTGACATGGTTTTTCTGTCAAAGAAGATCTGAGCTAAACTGATGACATCTTTTGTTAATGTTATATTTTAGGCTAATTAAATATTAGAGAATAATACAATAAGCACTTGTGGACCCTCCACATAACTGGCATTGATAATTTTTTTTTCTTTTAAGGTTTTATCTATTTATCTATCAGATAGAGAGTGTACAAGCACAAGTAAGGAGAGGCAGGCAGAGGGAGAAGCAGGCTACCCACTGAGCAGGGAGCCAGATATGGGGCTTGATCCCAGGATCCTAGGATCATGACCTGAGCCGAAGGCAGACGCTTAACCAACTGAGCCACTCAGGCGTCGCTGGCATTGGTAATCTTGAGGAAACTTGACACATGGGACTTTCTGTATCTGGCCAGTCAAGATGTGCTTCACTTGAAGAGAGTAGGTAAGTGTATGTCTGTGCTCATCTCTCTAGAATAGTGGTCAGCTAGAATAGCTATAACTTTGCTTGAATATTCTCTGGGCAGAGGGGTTAAAAAAAGAAAAAGAAAATCTCATAGTTTCATCAACACACACATGCCCTGCCTTCCTTTGATGAGAAATAAAGGTTGTTAAGGAAACTCAATCTTGCTAAATTCTGAGAGCAGAATTTTTGAAAGAGACTTTTTTTTTTTTTTTTTTTTACTTTGTGGGATTTTGGTATTTTCATTCCTCGGTATGTGTTCATTATTAGAACTGGAAACAGTTCCTTGGAAAAAGCTAAAAACAGTATTAAATGCTCCATAAAGATGAAGTTGGGATATATTTCTTTCAAACTTTGTGAATAATATGAAGTTGCCAATTTTCAGTTCAGCAGTAATAATTTAGGTACATACTTCCTTTCTTGGTTGATAAGGTGCTGGAATTGCACCTCACTGTTATATTTCAAAGCATGTATTTATAGAATTGAGAACACTAATAATGTAAAATCATAATAAAGCATCCCACACTCTGAAATAATCTTCAGAATAGAACAAAACCTTGTTAGTTCATCTTCATGGAGAAAAAGCACAAGAAACAGGTTAACCCTTAAGCAGCTAATACTGTGTTAACAATTTTAGCAACACCTTTTCCTTATTTACCTCAATTTGAGCACTTGTTAATTTTATGACTAATTTTCCTAATTTATGACTTAACAGTGGTATAATTAATATTAAAGTCCTTTACATAGAGATAGACAAAATGATTGCTATCACATAGTTGAGAGCAAAATAGAATTAAGTTTTAGAGACCTGATGGTAATTACTAATTAAAGAGACAACAGGGTTTGGTAGAAGAACAGGGGCGTATAGCTGGACAGACCTCGGAATGGAAAATCTGCAGTTTACCTGACTAGGCACATTTCTTAATCTCTCTGTTCTTCTTTTTTTTCCTTCAGATTCCACATGGGGATAGAACACTTAGCTTGCAGGGTTGTTTTCATGATTAGAGATAATGTAGGGACGTGTGTGACACAGTGTGTGGCGTGAAACAGAAGCTTGCTTTGGAAATATTAATATAATTAATTATGCACAGATTGAAATTTAGAAAAATGTTAAGTTCATGATACTTGGCTCCAGAGAAAAACGTGAAAATTAAAAATGTGAGTTATCTTTATTCATGCCATAGCATTTTTGTCTATCACAGTATGCTGATAATATGTACCTAGAAAACAAAGCTGATGCTCGATTCAGATGAGATTCCCTGAGAGCGTCCATATATGTATCAGAGAAAAATAGGTATAGCCTTTGCTGGGAGATGCTAACATCTTTTATGTCTCTTTGAAAGATGTTCCAGTTGATGCAAAGCCAGAAAGCATTAGCAGAGCCACACAGCCATGAGCAACAGAACCACGGCAAGGCCCTTTTGGGCATCTGTTGAAGCCAGACAAGGGTGGTTCACAAGTGAAATAACAGCTTAAGGAGAAAAACAAAACAAAAGAAAAAAAACACCCAGCAATGACAAGGTGACCTTACACTGCCCTGCTGTACTTTTAAGTCCTAGATAATTATAAAAGTGCCCCTTTTATTAGCCAAGTGTCCTGGTTTGTATGATCTCTTATATGGTCATGTCACCACTGGATTTTATGACCAAAAAAAAAAAAAAAAAGCAAAGATGAAATATTAATGATCTAACCATTCAAGTTTTAGCCTACCAGAACAAAACCATAAAATCAAAAGATGAACATGCATCCTTCAGTTTACGCACAGAGCAGCGTCTATTTCCTGCTCTCTCCCTTATAACAAAACAAGCCAATCTTGTAACTACAGGGGAAGAAAAGACAGATGAACACCACTCTTACTAGTATGTTCTTAATACCACAAGCATAGTTATGTCCTCATTGATTCAGAGTTTCTACCTTAATAACTATAAATACAATCTCAACAAACTACATAAGAATTTGGAAGGACAGCATCAAGATTATCTCCTACTACAGCCTAATATCCAACGTTCTTCATTCAACCTATACAACCAATAACCATTGGTCTTTCTTTCTCAGGTAAGGTTAATGAGCCCAATAGAAGCCACTCAACAGGAAATCAATAGACACAAACTTATCAAGCACCCACAGTGTGTTAGGGACTCTGTATTGATAAGAAAACCATACCAGGGGCGCCTGGGTGGCTCAGTGGGTTAAGCCGCTGCCTTCGGCTCGGGTCATGATCTCAGGGTCCTGGGATCGAGCCCCGCGTCGGGCTCTCTGCTCAGCAGGGAGCCTGCTTCCTCCTCTCTCTCTGCCTGCCTCTCTGCCTACTTGTGATTTCTCTCTGTCAGATAAATAAATAAAATCTTTAAAAAAAAAAAAAAAAAAAAAGAAAACCATACCAGAGGCAGACATGAAATCAATTCTCATGCAGCCTCAAAAGGTCATTATTAATTAGAATAGCACTTGACAAAGAACAGTGAGAAAACTAAACCGAAGGTGTCATAATGACCAATATCAAATATATCAAAAAGGCGTGTGAGGGAGGCACCATCAATGCTGGGAGGCTACTGTCGGCTTAAAAGTTCTAATTAACTATGCTCATTTTATTAGCTACACAGTGGGAGGGATGACATTCCTGGGACCAGTCTGCACAATCATAAGAGACAGATTCATAAAACATAAAATTCAGGCTTGCTATCCAAAGAAACCTTAGACAGTAGCACACTCTTATAAGAGCAGCTCTCTGGGATCACTTATCTCCTTGCTTTTGGTTCTGCCACCATTGATTCAACATAGTCAAAGGCAAACAAACCTGTTCCCAAGTGACCATCACGGTCCTGTACAGCTTTGGGACTGGAATGGGGATCAAGAGGCTAAATTTTACCTCCCTCTCCATTCTTTTTTTTTTTTTTAAAGATTTTATTTATTTATTTGTTAGAGAGATAGAGATAGAGAAAAAGAGAGAGAGAGAGAGCGCACAAGCAGGCAGAGGCAGAGAGAGAAGCAGGCTCACTGCCAAGCAAGGAGCCCCATGCAGGACTCGCTCCCAGGACCCCAGGATCATGATCTGAGCTGAAGGCAGTGGCCCAACTGACTGAGCCACCCAGTTGTCCCCTCCCTCTCCATTCTTATCTTAAATTAGATATTTACTTGGAGTTCATCACCATTTCTATATTGCAGTTTTCTTATTTATAGCTCACCATTTCATTTATAACCCCCTACTCTTTTATTCTCTAGGGATAAAGTGAGAAAGAAGAAAAATGCAGCATGACTGATATTTAATCCATTTATTTTTTAATAAGCATTTTCTCGGCTAGCATTTTTGCTGACATTGACAGCAAAATGTGAGAGAGAAGCCTTAAGAATAAAGAGAGAGATAAATCACACACACAGCCAACCTTAAAGAGCTGCATTTTTAAAGAAGTGTTCAACAGGCATGTTTTTGGTATTCTTACTGAAATAACTTTCTAGCAAATCGAAGTGTGGATGCATTGGCAAGACACAGACATTGTTTTGCCGACTTTATAGAGGGCTTATAAGGATTACTACTGTTGGTTCATATTCATATTCATGTTCCCATGAAGAGGATTTAGGGGCAGAGAACATAGCAGGGAAATAGAGGATACAAGCTGAAGCATGCAGGCTGAGTGAGGTTGAGCTCAGAGAGGCTATTTCAGACCCTTGAGACACTGTCTTGCTGCTAAGGCACACATCCTGTTGAATGCATGCTCTCTGGCAAGTTCTGTCTTCTCCTTTATGGCGTGACGTTTCAGAATCTTATATTTTTTAATCTGCTCTATGCTTTTCCTCCACTGCTCTTAGAACTGTTTATCCTGACTTCTTACATTAATTTTGTTATCACTGTTAAGAATTATTTTCGGGCACTAACTGTGTCTTTATGCCCTGGCACCAGAGAATTTGAGAGAAAGAATGGCAGCTAATGTGCTCTAATAAGCTCCTTTGAAAAACTAGTATATCCATTAGTTTGAAAATGGTGAGCTGAAAACCTACTCTTTTTCTCAGTCTCCCTACTTCGAGGCTCAAAAGGAATGTTTTCAAAAGACTGTAATTTTATTTTTGACACAGTGGCGACTCTATAAAATTAAACATTTATTTTATAAATATCTGATGAAAATGTTTTTAGCTGATGGCTCTCTGCTATGATGAAGCTTTTCAACTAACCTTTTTTTCCCTCACTTTATGCGGTAGGGATCACACCCACCAATTCAAGAGAAGATGTAGTATGGATCCCAGAATATTTGTTCCAATTACATGAAATCTAAAGGTGGGACTGCATCTAATTTCACAGAAATATTGCAGCGTGGTCCATCATCATCACCTCTCTCGACCACTGTAATGACAGCAAATAGAAGCCAAAAAAACGCATTGCTCATGTGGGTAATTTTCTCGCATTTATACTGCTTCTAATACGTGTTGGTATGAAAGAACATTTATAAATAACATGAAAGGAAGCACACCATGCTTTCATAAACTTATTCCTGGCTGGCAACAACCTTCCCTCCCCTGCCTTTTGACTGTTAGATATTTAGGTATGCCAAAATATTTATCAGTTTCTCCAGAAAACACTGTTCAGTTTTGGAAGCCACATAAGCACGTCCCCTCAACCTCTGAGCAATGCTGGCTCTAGCTTATCTGTGACTGTGGAACCACTGGAATGCCCCTCTTTAAAAACCAAGACAAATCCATGCTTGAAGACAGTGTTGTCAGAAAACGGAAGGCTGCTGTTGTGCTACTTGCCCCAGGCTGCTGGAGAAAAATGCATACACCTCTATTGTTTTCTTTCCAGAGAGGCATCATGGGTGGAATGATACTCATCATTAAGTAAAGAGCTGTACAAAGCAATAGTTTTGCTCAGATTAGACCAATCCTTTGTTGCCCAATCTTATCTTAAAACCCAAAAGAAGTTCTAATTCAACTCCAAGAAGAAATATAGTCTAATAATTACAGAGACTGGGGGAAACAACAAAAATAGCAATACATTGATTAATGTCTACATTTGCTTTTATCACGGACTGATTTTATGTATGTATGTTTATATGTATTCATTCATTCATTCATTCATTCAATGACTTACTTATTCATTCATTCACTTATGTGGATCATGGCAAGTTGCATATATTACTGACTTGAGGACTGAAAAAGGAGCTTGGGGGTGCGGGTACATGGGTGGCTCAGTCAGTTAAGCGTCCGACTCTTGATTTTGGCTCAGGTCATGATTTCAGGGTCATGGGATCCAGTCCTGAACTGGGCTCTGAATTGGGGCTTGTTGCTGGCTCTGTGAGGCCCAGACTCATCCTTTTCAGCGGCCCCCTGGCTCCCCATTTCAAAAATGAGACAAGCAATTGGGAGATGTATGTGGCCCAACAAAACAAAGTGTATTTGCTCTTATTATTTGCTTGTCTATCACTGATAACAAAGTATGTGCTTTCTGTTTTTCCTTAAGAGAAAACAAGTAAACATTGAAATGAATGGTTTCAAGTCTATTCAACAAGATTGCTGCCCTAAATTCCTCAAAAATTACATAAACGCTGCCACAAACAAATATTTCACAGCAGTTATTTAAACCGGATGTGCCCCCTCTAGGATATGGCTATCCTACTGTGGAGGTGAAGCTTTAGGATTATGGCTATAGGGGAGCTCTGAGCAAAAACAGAGAACTCCTCTAATGGATTTATAGTCTGGCCCTAAATTAGGAAAAAAAAAAAAAAAAGTTTACCTAAGGATAAAAGTCCACAATTCTCCTCTGTAATTTTATCTTTACTTGGCATCTTTTCCCTAAGTTAGAAAAAATTGTACTTTGGGTCTCCGCTGTGTATGAAATATGGCTTCATTCCTTCATCCCTCTCTTCTTCCCATTTTCCCATCTAGTCCAGAACTCTTTACGGAGCTCCTACTAGATGTTAAGAACATGACTAGAGTTTGGGATCTTGCTATGCAAAGTGTGGGTCAGCAGCAGCTGCACCTAGAGCCCCTGGGTCAGAACCTACACTGTAACAAGAAGCTGGGTAGCTCATATGCACATTAATGTTGGGGAAGACAGAGTCCCCCCCAGCTGAAGTGCACCAAGTCTCTCAGAGGAAACAGCCAGGGCTATAGCCACCCAAGTAGAGCTGCTGGGCACATTTTTTTAAAAGGTGCTGATTCCCCAGGTAGATGAAGCCCTAAGGGCACATGGTCTGGCAAGTGGAGGAGTTTTTGTGCAAATTAAAAGGTGTATCTGGGGGTGCCTGGGTGGCTCAGTGAGTTAAAGCTTCTGCCTTTGGCTCAGGTCATGATCTCAGGGTCCTGGGATCGAGCCCCACATCGGGCTCTCTGCTCAGCAGGGAGCCTGCTCCCCCCTCTCTCTCTGCCTGTCTCTCTGCCTACTTGTGATCTACCTCTTTGTCAAATAAATAAATAAAATCTTAAAAAAAAAAAAAAGGTGTATTTGCTTCCAGGCAGTCTCATCCATGTGCCTAGATATGGGGCTCTAGGAAGCTGCAGGCAGGCCAGGGCCAAGCAACTGGGTGACCTGTGCTAACCAGGAGGGCTGTACGGTATGTCCTGGAGACAGACTTTTTGTTTTTCTTCTGTCCCTCCCTCCCTCTCTCTCTCTTTTTAAAAATTTTGCTTATTTATTTGAGAGAGAGAGAAATAGCATGAGAGAGAACACGAGAGAGAGAGAGGGAGAAAGAGAAAGCATAAGCAGTGGGGAGAGGGAGAAGGAGAAGCAGGGTCCTCACTGAGAAGGGAGCCTGATGCGGGACTCAATCCTAGGACCCTGGGATCATGACCTGAGCTGAAGGCAGATGCTTAACTGATTGAGCCACCCAGGTGCCCTCTCTGTCTCTCTTTCACCTCTCCCTAAGGAATGGGTCATATATTATTCTGCGAAGACTGTATGTTACTTAAAGACAACAGAGAACACCATAGGAATGGAGCCAAACTGCACTATGATCAGGTCTTGTTTTCAGGATGATGACTCTGGTGAGCAAAGTAAGAAAAAAAACAAAAACAAAAAGCGGAGATATTTGAGGGAAGTCCCTAAAATTATCTAGGCAAGACATAACGAGGCCCTGGAGAAGGTGAAGGTCACGAAGGAGCAAGGCTGGAAGACTCTCTATATCCATGAGCAGGTGGGGGCAGGAAGGGCCACTGTCATGGTTCCTAAGTGAGGAAACGGCACAGATGATGTGTCAAGAATACAAGCAATGAACCTCCATCAGAGAAGGAGAATTCTTACTGTTGGGAGTATCAGGCTGAATATGTCAAGTGGAAGCCTGGAAGAAAGATGGAAAGCCAGGAACCAGTGCTGCTCCAGGTAGGAGAAGGAATATGAGTGGGCATGAGGGAGCTGGTCCATGCGGTCTGAGGCCCTTCAAAGGCATTTCACACACCACAAATCCACATCAGGAACCAACCATGCAAAACAATAGCTAGGGTGTTTAGCAGAGCTCCATTCTCCTCAAGCATTCAACCCTTATTCCTGCAGTCATGGCCACCAAATGGCATATTTGTGTAAAAGATCTGGGAGTTACTGAACTGCACGGAAAGAAAGTACAGAGGAAATAGCATCTGCTCTGCAGTCAGAAGACAGACTGGAGTTGGACTCTTGGACAGTTCACTTGCTAAATATGACACAGGGGCAAATTATCTCACCTCTCCAAATCTTAGTTTCCCACCTGTACAAAGGGAGGGTCTAATGTTCTTATATTTCTAGGGGTCAAAAATAGGATGACTGCATTTCCTAGTGTCCTCAGAATCGTCTTTGTTGATACCTATTGCCTCTGAGTAGTTATTAATAATGTTCCCTTTCATTCTAAGATGTGTCCAGTTCTAAAGAAAATTGTATGCTCACTTCTAGTGATTGAGACATTAAATGACACAATCTGGGATTTTAGTCATCATTCTCCTTCCTCCTATCTGCAGAAGAAAGAAGAAGGGAAATTCGGCAGGATCTTCATCACTGCGGCCTCACTTAAGGACAGACCTGGAATACAAAAGCTACACACGATCCTATTTCATGGACGCTTAGTGAAAGAATCACTTAGGAAAGTGCTTTACCCAGGGTAATTTAGGGAGGAAAATTTCACCTCCATTAAAAGAAAAGCACCATTCTTCATTTTTAGGTTACATGTTGAGAAAAGAAATTGATGGTAATTTATAAAAATACTGCTGAAAAGTATCCAGCTCTGCAGCCCATGTTCCCATGCTCCGATTTATCTTCTCCACATTGAAATAGCCTAAAGTCAATGTCAATCATGATTATTAATAAGTGTAGTAATCCTAGATGTGCTGTGAAGGGTCTGTGTAGGATAACCTGGTTTATTGATTAAAACAACTTGGCAAATTCTAATTGTTGTAGTAAGTCTACTTGCATTTAAAACACGACGAATGC
This sequence comes from Lutra lutra, assembly GCF_902655055.1. Lineage (NCBI taxonomy): Eukaryota > Metazoa > Chordata > Mammalia > Carnivora > Mustelidae > Lutra > Lutra lutra. Next base: position 69,699,816 of record NC_062282.1, on the reverse strand, counting down.
CCTGATTTATGTATGTTGAAAACAAAGCTAAAATATTAATTATTAATGCTGAGAATGTTGTGGAAATGCAGCAGTATCACTCTGAGTATCAAGAGAAATGATCTGGAAACATCATTGCTCAACAGATACATGGTACATGGTACAGAAGATGGGCTGTTTATTCTTTTTTTTTTTAAGATTTTTTTTTAATTTATTTGACAGACAGATCACAAGTAGGCAGAGAGGCAGGCAGAGAGAGACAGGAGGAGGAGGCAGGCTCCCTGCTCAGCAGAGAGCCCGATGCGGGACTCGATCCCAGGACCCTGAGATCATGACCTGAGCCGAAGGCAGAGGTTTTAACCACTGAGCCACCCAGGCGCCCCTGGGCTGTTTATTCTTAGCTGCCACTCTCTAGCCATGAGATCCCAAGGGGACATCTTTGGGCTTCAGTTTTCGTTGGCTATAATTTAAATGGTTTGGAAGGCTTTCTGTCTAACAATACTTCCATTACCCAAGTTCCATGACTGCATGCTTCCTTAGTGCAGATACTACTAAGATCTGACAGATCTTCCAGGCTCCTGTGCATTTTAAAGGCATGCCAACACCATTGTTCTTCCACGCCCACCATTTCCTTGTGCTCACGGCGGGGCGGGGGGGGGGGGGGCATATAGGCACCTCGCTGCTCTCTACCAGCCTCTGTGTGGGGTTCTAAGTTATCCCTGACAAGCTCCCATACAGCTCCACCTGAGGGACAAGAGGTTGCGAGGTAGAGGGGACACACTGCAATATTCCGAATGCTCTCTGTTCCCTTTTCACCCCTCTCCTCTGTCCTTCAAAAGGTAGCCTATCTCCCTCTGAAATGATGCCAAATTTCTTCTAAAGCTACAAAAATAGAACCCTTACGACTCAATCAATGATTCTGTTTTTGCAGCAATAACTTTCTTTAGGCAAATGATTTAAGCTAAAGCCCAAAGGTGATTTACCCTTGGGAGAAGTCAGTCGGGTCCCTTATACTGCTGACTGAGCTCTCAGGAGAATCAATTCCCAAGAAGTGGATCATCTGATCTTCCCTTGCTGGTGCTGCCTTCAGGCTGTCATTCCCATGAGCAGCAGGAATATAGGCCCTCTGTGATCTCAGGCGACCCAACCAGGTAGTGAACTCTCTGCTTCAAGAGGAGCAGGGGACTAAAGAAATCAGGAAGAATCACCTCACTTGGCAGGGGCCAAGTGCCCACGGAGGTGGAACAATTTACCACAGCCAAGTACACTGACCATTACTTCAGCAATAAAGAAAAGCATGTGTCAACTAAGCTTCCTGCCCAGGCTGGCAGTTACAGGATTAATTCTGCCCATCCATCTTCCCTCTCTTTGATTAATATGAACTCTTGTTTAGTCCATAGGAATAAACACGCCAGAAGATTTAAATGTTGGATATAAAAAGTGACAAACTTATTTCAAGAACATATTTAAAAGCATGGTGCTTGTTCTGATTGAGAATACAGTATTTATAGCCTGACTGTGTCAGAGCGTGAACATTACAATTAGTACTCTGCCCTTGTCACATTTTTGTGAAGTCCTCTAGGATAATTAGTATGATTGCTTAAGGCTGTGGGAGTATAACCCTCCTCTTTTCACTGCTGGAAATGTTGTTGCTATTTGGGTCAAATATCTTACAAGTTCCCAGAAAGGGTTTTTTTTTGTTTTGTTTTGTTTTGTTTTTTTTCAAAAAGAGTTCCGGGAGGCAAAGGGAGGAATCACCAGGGAGATGGTGGAGAAGAAAAGAGCACTGATGCACTTAGGCTGGGTCACTTTGGGATAGTTAATGAATTGAGGATTAAAAGCCTCCACTAGATGAGAAATGAGAATCTCTTGTACCATCAGCAAGGGGAGACAATTTGGAAAGAAGAGGAGAGAGTCTTTGAGCCTACCATAACAGGACAGTGACACGAGACTGTTCTGGGCTTCCCAAGGTTGCTTGTCCGGAGCAAGGATCCAGGACACTGCCTTTCCAAAGAGCAGCTCTGCCTTGAGTATCATCATGCAACCTGACTGAACTCAGTCCAAATGTAAATTCTTTAGCACTAACGATCACAGGCACTCTTTGTTCTTAGTTGTTCAAAATTCACAAACATATCTGGGCATAGACAAGAAGTTATCAGAATGTTACAATAACCCAAGTAAGAAATGGATAATTGGGCCCTAAATTAAAAAAGCATCAACAGATCAGCACAGAAGACTTTGTGGAAGTAAAAGATACTACAGGAACAAAGTCAAAGGATGAATCACTGGTTTAAGAAATATGAGGAAAGAAAAACCATAAAGTATCAAATTCTAGCTCAGGTAGAAAGATCAGGGCCTTCGAGCTCAAGCAGGTTCCTAAGTAGGAAAGAATTTGGTTTTGTAATCCACGGGAATCTGGAGATATAAAATGTAAGGGAAAATGTTAGAAAATGGTAACATGGAAAAACACTTGATGGAAATTGGGAAACTATGAAATTGATGCATTGCTCTGAAGTGACTTTTTTAGATCTAGTATTGCAATTTAGAAATATAAACGTATTGCCACCAAAACATTAAACTCGGGTATTTGCTCACAAAATGATTCTGTTACCTGTATTTATGTAAGTAAAGACACGGAAGAAAAAAGAAAGACCTAAAACCTTTCTTTCTGTTGTGGGGGACAGGGGAGCAGTGGGAGATGAGATTTGAACAAAAAAATCCTCTCTGTAATCATTTACATTACAATCTTCCCTCGTGTAAGATTTGTAAAAAAGTCAAGGAAAGAAACAAAGTCACCTACAAGTCAACAAATCCTTATGTAATATTTGCTTAATTTTTCTTGCACATATATGTGTTTATACTTTTACATAGTTGTGATCATACTCTACAACACACTATGCTGTTATCTTTGTTTGGGTTTTAATGAGTCAGTTGCACATTCCAAAATGATAGCTACATTGAGAGCTGATAGATCTGGGACTAATTGAGAGAGAACGGTTCCTGCCTAGCATGGCATCTTCAGGAGTCAGCTAAGGACAGATGTTCCTGCAGGCAACAGACAGGAAGGGAAACAGGTACAAGGAAAGGGAGCAGAGGATCACGTCACTCAGCCTGGTGCTGCAGGATGATATCCTAAAGGACAGCTAGAAGGGAGCAAAATCTGAAGAGTAATTGCAGATATTCTGAAAACGTCAAGGGCAATTTAAAGGACAAAGCTTTGTGCTTCAGGAGCACCACACAGAGAAGTTTTCAATGAATCTGTTTCTGACTAATTCATCTTTGCATTTATCAAACACTTGCACGGCTCCATGTGTTTAACACGATGCCTCTATAAAGTGGATGCTAAAATTATTGTCAGTACGCAGAGATGAGAAAGTATGACATGTTTTTACATTTCTAATCTCACTTAAGGTCTCTGGGGTCTTAAGAAGCTGGAAGAATAGCAATGTCCAATAGGCCTTCACAGTATTACTCATTTATTATACATGCTTCCCATGCCTTCTCTTCCAAAGCAGCAACCATCATAGGAAGAACTCGGTTCATAATTCTCCAGCTGGAAAACTCCCCAGGCTTCTGTTCTTCTGTCTTTATAAGCCAATATCAATAACCACAATGAAAACATCAAAAGTAAGGTTGATAATAACTGCATTTGGGATAAACCATCATCTGAGGTTTTCAGACCAAACGATGTTTTCTTAAGTCTGACTCACACACATCATTTATAGCAATAATGAGGAAACAGAATAGGAACAAAATAGAGTCTCACAAATATGATGTAAATGATATAAAACCGTAGGGGTAGCATCATATTACCACATTCAAGAATGATAATGAGGGCGCCTGGGTGGCTCAGTGGGTTAAGCCGCTGCCTTCGGCTCAGGTCATGATCTCAGAGTCCTGGGATCGAGCCCAGCATCGGGCTCTCTGCTCAGTGGGGAGCCTGCTTCCTCCTCTCTCTCTGCCTGCCTCTCTGCCTGCTTGTGATCTCTCTGTCAAATAAATAAATAAAATCTTTTAAAAAAAAATGATAATGAGATTCTTGGGGTGGCAATGGCAAAAGGGGAATATGATTTCTGGAATGATGTATCTAATTCTTAGTGATTCCACTAATAGAATTTTTAATACTTTCACACTTTGTAATATTTTTTTGGATGGAGCCATTTTTGTAGAAAATAGTTGATTTTTATGTACCTGTAAAAAAAAAAGCTTTACAGAAATCATTCCATTTGCTGGGAGCTCTGGTTGGTAAAACAGCTCCGGATGGCATGGTCTCGCCTGCAGGTCTATCACTCCTGCAACTCCTGGGATGCCTCAGACTGAAGATTAAAATGGAGAGACTGAGCCATAGGCCAGACAAAGTTATCATGCAAGACACTGGGTGCCTACTTTGTGCCAATTCAAGGAATAAAAGGGTATGCACGTTTTCTAACTGCGAGGTCTGTATTTCTTTTTTCTTAAATTCTGGATTTCTAGTAGAAAACAAGATTTTGTTGAATGAATTAAAAATTTCTTTTAATAGCTCTATTTTGTTTCTGAGTTTAAACACATATTGTGACATTTATCGATTGAGAGATAATGAAGTACACAGACTTGTACTGAAAACATTTTCTTACAGAGATTGAAACCACTTGTATTTGACAAGAGCATAGTAAAGATCCAAGCTCTGACAAAAATATTTTGGGATATTATGAATGGTTTACACAAACATTAATATTTTGGAGATGAAATATTACCAGAGACACAATCTACGAATTCATCATGTGTTCTCTTCCCTGCTATGAATATTAGCTGATATTCTGTCTCATATTCTTTATAGAAAATTTCTTTATCTTCTTCTTCCCTTGTCCCTCTCCCTCTCTTCTCTCATATATATATACACTTATTATATCACTTTTACAGCAGTACTAAAAAAATAGAATTCCAAATATAATCGATCTCTCACCCCAGCACAGCAGTGCAAAACAAAAGAGTAACACTACTAGCTTAAAATGTGACTTCTAATTGCCTCTAAATATCAGCTACAAATGAGGCCATAAGAGTAATTTTCTGCATTATATTGCTAACCAGTGAATTATTTAGCCAAAGAAAAAATGAAGTAAGGATGGCATGAAACAAAATACCGAAAAGGGGAAAGAGTTGGACTCTGGCCAAAAAGATATTGAAATGAGGACACCCTGTATCCATGTCATTTTTCTTTCTGTGTCTTTTGTTTACTTAATCTCACTTTTCTGGTCTCTAATCAAGAGCTCAATGGCAGCTTGTGCAATGTACACACTGATTTATCAACTCTAAACAATGCCAACCCACGCCTCTCCAAATAAATAAAGTTGACTGAGTAGCAAAAATAACTTCACGGTCATGAGACTTGGACTTTTACACTTACATTGTTCCATAATTAAAAAGAGTATTCTAGGGGCACCTGGGTGGCTCAGTGGGTTAAAGCCTCTGCCTTCGGCTCGGGTCATGATCCCAGGGTCCTGGGATCGAGCCCCTCATGGGACTCTCTGCTTGGCGGGGTGCCTGCTTCCCTCACTCTCTGCCTGCCTCTCTGCCTGCTTGTGATCTCTCTCTGTCAAATAAATAAATAAAATAAAATCTTAAAAAAAAAAAAAGAGCATTCCATACTGGAGCAGAGCTGGACAATCTACAGGGACTTGCAATGTAGTGCAATGGTTCTCCAGGTGATAACAACAGATCAACAGCAGCACCTTGAATATTAGAAGTATAAATTCTCAGGCTCCATAGCAGGTTTAAGAAACTCTAGTGATGAGGTCTGAGAACGTGTATTTCTAACAAGATTCCTACTGAGACTAATGCAGCTAATTCAGGGACCACACTTGGAGAATCAATGAATTGAAACACAGACTCTGAAACTAGGTTTAGCCCCTCACCAGGTAAATAAACTTAGGAAGTTATTTATCTCACTTTTCTCATAAATAAGTGGGGATGAGCTAGTGCATACCTCATGGAATTACTAGCATTAATTGAGTCAACCAGTTAAATTATGCCTGACATCTAGTAGGTCCTGCACATCTGTTAAAAAAAAATAATAAAACACGTGAAATCAATTGCATGTGTTATATTTTACCCATACAGTAAACTCATTTTACCTGTTTATACTCTGCCAGCTTTCATTTCCAGATAGCGCAAAGAAATCAGTTTAACCCAGTGGTTCCAGTCCCCGCTGGACTATTAGCATCACCTGGTAAGCTTTCTAAAATTTATTGACTTATTCGATCTGGGCTGAAGGCTATGTATTAGAAAACTTTAATTTCCCCAAGACATTCTAGTTTTCAGTCACAATTGGAAACTATTGGCTTAACAGTGGGAAAAAAAAATGGTATGGTTCTAGAATACAATGGTTATATTGGGTTCCTTTGTTAATCAACATACAGAACATGCTACTGAGGACAGCAAAGCTCTACTGTCATATACAGAGCTGTATAAAAGCAGGCTGATTACAGAAGATGCTCACGAACTTAATAACATCTGGAACTTGATGTATCTGAAAACTTAAGATAAAATAAAGCTTATCTATTCAGGGTTATAAAAGGTATCTTTTCAGACACTCCACTTTGGTGCGTACAGAATATTAAACACCTGTCTGATTGAAGAGGCAATCCTTCAATCTTGGCAGCATTAGTGAAAACAAAGTATAGCAGATTCTTGGCATTTGAAGGTTTAACATTATCAGCTTTTCATCCTGAAGGTCCACAGCTATGGGGATATATACTTAACTGAAACACAGATTTGAAGAATGCATGCCTTGGGGCTGGAAGCTTGAATGGAGCCACCATGCCAGTGAGTGAGCCTTGCCCACTGGGCAGCATACTTCCCCAGAGTCACACATCATGTTTCCACTGATAAAAATGTAGAGATTTTGTGTATGGATAACAGGCAACATGTAAGAAATAAAATGTCACTGGAAGTTCACAAGTTAGCTATAAACAGCTATCCACAGCAAAATTTCAATACTTATCAAAAGCAAAAGACTCTCCAAACATTTCTACACTCCCAAGCCTGGATATTTCTAAAGGCCCTACAAATATTCCTTCTGAAGACACCAAGGATATAACGTACACAGTGTCTGAAGACCTCCTTGACACTACGTATTTTACTTAGATTTAATTAATCCCGAAAATAGTTAAATGTAAAAAAGCAATACTTCTTTCATGAAGTAGAAAATAAGCTGAATGCATTTTACATCTAAGTTAAAAAAAAAAAAACTGTTTGTAAGTGTCCAACCACTATAAAGATTATCTTTCTATGCCTCAAGACAGATCTTATGAGAACTAAGCTTCACATACTCATTTATGTCAGCATAAAACCCTCCAGGCCAAATGAAAGCCACAGATTAAATTGTGGTTTACCTGGGCACTCTCTTGAGAAATGTTAGAACATATTTCTTATGAATTACAAAAGCTAAAGAAGCAGTAGTTCACTATTGAGAAATATTCCCTCTCTGTGTGTTATTATGGGTAACGGTAGCAAGATGAAGCAGATCAGACGGAGATACATTTTTTTCTTAATCCTAAATTCGGTATCCATTGCGTTTAAAACACAAGGCTTTATGGTGGACGTTTTGACCAAAGGTAAAATTGAGTCAAAAATTTTTCAGGAAACTAAATGGCATTTAACTGAATTAAACTAAACAATGGTGATCAGGTCAAACTCACATTCACTAGAAGCCAAAGCTAGTATTCCAAGTCACTACAACAACAAGGTTTTGGGACATTTCTTCCAGAGAAATTTCTTAGAAGCAGGAAGGTTTGCTATTGATAGTCTCTCAATGTTTTTTATTAGGGCAACCCCATGTTTGGAATCTTCAGCTCCATTACTTAAAAGTCTTTTCTTGGGGTGCCTGGGTGGCTCAGTGGGTTAAAGCCTCTGCCTTCGGCTCGGGTCATGATCCTGGGGTCCTGGGATGGAGCCCCACGTCGGGCTCTCTGCTCTGCGGGGAGCCTGCTTTCTCCTCTCTCTCTCTCTCTGCCTGCCTCTCTGCCTACTTGTGATCTCTGTATGTCAAATAAATAAATAAAATCTTAAAAAATAAAAAGTCTTGGGGCACCTGGGTGGCTCAGTGGGTTAAAGCCTCTGCCTTCGGCTCAGGTCATGGTCCCGGGTCCTGGGATCAAGCCCCACATGGGGCTCTCTGCTCTGCGGGGAGCCTGCTTCCTCCTCTCTCTCTGCCTGCCTCTCTGCCTGCTTGTCAAATAAATAAATAAAATCTTAAAAAAAAAAAAAAGTCTTTTCTTTAGCAAATGATAACTGATGGTACTCTAAACAATTGTGAACCTCTCATTCTCTATCCCACCTTCTTCTACTGCCCTAATACCTAATCTTTAGCCCAAGTCATTTATGGGTCAAACAAGATGAGATAATGAAGGAAACCTGCTTTCCACAGCATCTAACTCTGAGAAGAGCATAATAATTGTCAGATTCTAACCTCTTTCTCAAATGTCCACCCCAGTATTCTCCAAATATTTATCTGTATGTTGTTTTACAAAGTATTATGTGCAAAAATTCGCTTTTGAAAAAAGAATAAAAGAATAAATTATTCTCTCTAGAGCAAGAAACTTTGTTCTTTAAAGAATAAAGCAAAGTAGAAGGGCTCTTTGAAAGAAATTCTACTCAAATTCTGCATTGATGAGAACAAAACTTGAAGTGATACTCAGAAATGAAGGGAAAAAAAATGCCTGACTAACCTATTTACCTTTAAGTTTCAAAACTAGGTGTTTTGTATATGTGTAATGAAGGTTTTAGAGTTCTTCCTGGAGCCAACTTCATAGGTATTAATTTTATTTTCTCTTCTTTTTACTTAAAACATTTTATTTGAGAGTTTGTACCAAGAATTGCCATTCTCATTGGTAGGGCCAGTGTTTTCAAAGCATCTCTTCTTACTACTTTCAATTGTAGATCACCCCCTACTGGAAATGCTGTATATAATATGCTATGTCTGCTGTTCTGGTGAAAATTTAAAGAAAATCCGTAACACTTAAAATGATGTTCATACCCCTACAGAAAAACTGAAGAGGGACTGTTTATAAGCAACACATATTTCTCATTGTAGTGAGTCTGTATTTGCATAAAAGAATAAATTAATTGATAGATAAAGCCTCAGAGACTTGCATCCAAATCCACAAATAGTGCCTATTTCCATTAGAAATTTTCTTTTATTTTTTTCATTTAATTTTCAAAGGATGGTATAACTATTAATGTAAGGTAGAGAATATAACTGTGGTAGATTACAATCTTTGTTCTGCTTGAGGGATAAGGCATAGTCAAGTGAGTAATACCCATGTTTTAGGTTACTGGGGCCCATTTGTAGAGGAAAGAGTCCACAAAATATAAACCTGATATTTACTTACACTGAATGGATGCTCTATACCAGGACTATTCTGGGTGCATGACAGATGTTATATTCACTTATAAACCTTCAAGAATATTTCTAGATATAAATGCTTTATTAACATCTCTGTTTGGGAATTCATTTTTGGTTAATAGTAAAGCATACGAATGTCCTAATGGAAAGCACCTCCGTGTCAATGTGGTTATTTCAAACGCTGTGAAAGGATTATCAGAGCTACAGAACAAAACCAATAAATTCAATCTCATTGGTGATCAAACTTCACAAGTACATTGCAGCTTCATATACATATGACTGTGTTTTGACTATAACTTTGACAATCCATTACAACTGAGATTAAGTGTTTTATTTTTTTTCTGTCATTCTATAGAATTTTGATTACAAGTATTATTCTTGAAAGAATATAACTCCAATCTTAGGTAAATGGGAAATTACCACTTAAAACAAATTGGCCAATAGAAAAGTTATTTATTTGTATTAAGGTATGCTACATAGACTCTGCACTGCCCCACAAAATATGTAATATATAATAAATGCATTAACATAAGTATATAATATAAAACATTAGCACAAGAGGATAACTTTAAAAAAGGATTCTCTGGAATTATTAATAGAACTTGCAATGTGAGCATGATTTTTTTGCAGATACTTACAAACTTATCACTAACAAATTTAAATATGTATGTGCCTGTACATATTTTCATTAGGCAAAAAGTTTTTACACTTTAAAATTAAATATCCAACAACTTGATTGCATAAACTATAAAATTAGGCAGGAATATTAGTTCTTGCCCCACCTAATTTGCAAGGTTGTTTGGAACACCAAATTAAAAAAAAAAAAACTATGTGAAAATCCTTTCTGAAAATTTTTCATACATTATAAAGAATTATAAAATTGTCAAGTGTTGTTATGTCTGCAGTCAGATGAACTGTTTTGATAATCAAAGCACTTCTCATTATGAGTATTAAAGGAATCTTAAGGAAGACTTATGGAAGAGTGTGCCAAACAACCAAAACAGGCATAACTCCTTGGCTCTTCTGCTTCCAGCAAAACAGTCTGTAAGAAGAGAGAGAACTAAGTAATCAGTTGATGTGGGTAATTGTGGGGAGAGGTGGAGAGGCTAGAGGCTGATATGCATACATGATACCAATCATTAGACCTACTTATTAAATGAACTTTTTGATCAAATATCACTCAGTTCCCCATTGTATCTATTCCAGTCTAGTCTATGATTTCTGAGACCTGTGACCTTCCAGGGTCTGTTGCATATATTGGCAAAACATATTTTGACGATAAAATCTGACAGTCTAAGAGTGAAGTCAGGGCTAGTTAAGTGGACAGCACATTTGCAATAGTGTAATATGTATGTATAAAGCAGTAGGAAACCAACTTATTTGCAAATTTGTTTTCATAGCAGTATCATTTCCTTTATAGAGATATATAACAGCCCTCTATGGAATGCTTAATTATTCAGTAAGAGGCACTCAGAGCAAGTCACCTTGATTTTTAAATATATACTACTCGTTTTGCTGAGCTAGTGGGAATTCTCCATTACTATTATGAACATTAGCTATGGTAACATTCTAAAGAAGGTCAGGAGAAGTTACCCTTTATATAAGGCTTGGATGGTAAAACTGCAGTTCAGATCACTTTTATCTGTTTTTACGGACAAAGAGAAAGAATTAAGGCTCTGATCCAAATAATACAAGTTATAAAAATAAAAACCATTTTTCTCGGAAAAAAAAATCAACTGAAGCAACTTTTATCAATGTTACTCTATAAAATACCTTTATTAACATTAATAACCATGTTAATAACCTTAGTTACTCATATTTTAGTAATAAGATTTAGGACCCTTCAATGGTAAACCCAGAAACAGATCCATATGGGCACAAAATGACAATAATTAATTAAATTTCATCTAATCTCAACTTTTCAAAGCATAATCAGAGCATAAACAAAAAAGGTCACTGAGATTCAAGAGCATATGTTACATAAAAACCACTTGGACTAAAATTATCAACCCTCCTTAGTAGTTATACAAAATGGATTGATTCTCTCTTACTGTAATTTTTCCAACCAGGCTAATTCCCAGGCTTTCATGCCCATGCAAGTAATAAATAGAGTAAGTGGTGCAGTTGAGGTAGTTCTCATTACTCCCGGAACAGTGACAGCTGAGATTATAAATCTGTCTTTAGGGACAAACATAACTACATCAATGTGTCATACAAGTGTGAATATTTATAGTAGATGATCCCAAGTCATATCAAGGATAGGTTAAATTGTGTTTAATATCATCCTGCCAACAATCCCTTCTCATTCCCATGCCACTTTAATTTCCTTCATAAAACTTTATTACCACCTAGGGGTACCTGGGTGGCTCAGTGGGTTAAGCCTCTGCCTTCGGCTCAGGTCATGACCTCAGGGTCCTGGGATAGAGTCCCACATTGGGCTCTCTGCTCTGCGGAGAGCCTGCTTCCTCTCTCTTTGCCTGCCTCTCTGTCTACTTGTGATTTCTCTCTCTGTGTGTCAAATAAATAAATAAAATCTTAAAAAAAAAAAAACTTTATTACCACCTAATACCACCACTTGTTTATGAGTTTACTATCTGTATCCCTGCAATGGAATAGAAGTTGCCTGAAGGCAGAGACTCAATCTGTTTTACTTCCTGCTGTATCCCCAGAGCTTGGAAAGGTGCCTGGGAAGTGTTCCAAGTAACTGATTGGCCCATCAGATGGGGATCTCCTCTGGTATTGCTGGAAGCAATAGGCCCTAAACACAAAGTGAAGGATTTTGTGATAAGGTTGATCGTTTACACTATACAAATGCACTAAAAATGGGTGACTTAATGAAAAAGGTTTAAGTGCATGACAGTTACAATACACTTCCTTAAGTCACTGCAAAGCTAAGCACTGTCTCTTCGTATGACTAACAGAAAAAAATTCCTAACAATTAATATGGCAGATTAAATGCATCATGTGTACAATAAAATGACATGATTGGTAGTTACTTTTCAACATGAGACTCTTACTTTCATATCTAAAGCCTTTGGGTTTGAGAGGCTAAGTAAAAGTCTCAATCAGTGTGAAACATTTTCACATATTCACAATGAAAACTGTCTAAAACCAAATTAAACCCCCAAAACTCTGCTCAATAAAAAAAAAAAAACAATATCATAACTTCTGGGGAATGGTAGGGAAAGACATTTGGACACATTCATAAATGGACAGAAGTACCAATCACTGGGACTTTCAGAAGAGAAATCTTGAATTGCTACATACAAATCAAGGATAATTTGATTTCCACCTTTGTCTTAATCACCTTGTTTTATGTTTGATGTTTCCATAAGATAATCTAGAGATAATTCAATGCTCATGACAATGGCATGAAGACACCTGGAAAATAAAGACTGAGGATGGTATTCTGTGAACTCTGACACAATTTTCACCAGGCAGGAGGCTGTAAGTGTAAATATAATTTTTAAATATCTAGTTAGCAGTTACTGTAGAAGAACGTGCGTAATATGACAGCATAACCACAACCTATTTTCAGAATGAAACAGTGCATATGATTAAAAGTTACATTTAATTCTATGCCACTTTTTTCTGAAAATGTGTTATTTCACGCAGTCCTCTCTTGATGTTGGTAATAAATCAATCTGTCATCTTGGTGTATAGGTGGATTTGGACTGACTCTGAGAATTATAAACTATGCCTCAGTACAAATGTCAACATGAGGCATTAAATGAATGGCCAACACCATGTACCCACAGACCATTTCTACCGCAATGAACTATTCTGGTGGTGAGGTTGAATTATTTTGTCTAAACATGAGATATTTGAAATAAACCAGTACCTTGAAGTTTTAGAATTTGTTTTCAAAAAATAATTTGAATAGAATTATTCAAATTTTTTCCATTTTTTAAAACTTTAAATTCAATTTAATTAACATACAGTGTATTATTATTTTCAGAGGTAACTTAGTGATTCATCAGTTTCATATAACACTCAGTGCTCATTTTATCAAGTGCCCTTGTTAATGCCCATCACCCAGTTACCACATTCCTCTAACCATTAGGTATTTATCCAAAGGATACAAGCATAGTTTGCCTCATTTGAAGGGGCACCTGCACCCCAATGTTTTTAGCAGCAATGTGCACAATAGCCAAAATTTGGAAAGAGCTCAGATGTCCAGGGACAGCTGAATGGATAAAGAAGATGTGGTACATACACACAATGGAGTATTACTCAGCCATCAAAAAGAATGAAATCTTGCCATTTGCAATGACATGGATGGAACTAGAAAGTATTATGCTAAGCGAAATAAGTTAGAGAAAGACAAATATATGATTTCAATCATGTGGAACTTAAGAAATAAAACAGATCAAATTATTTTTAAGAGAAGAGAAAAAAGAGAGTGAACAAACAAACAAACAAACAAACCCAAAACCAACAGGGGAAGGACGTGCACTGGCTTATATTGCTGAAAGAGCTCACACTTTGTTTCCCTTAATTTCATATTCATTTTCCACTTCCAATTGATCACCACATTGTTGTCACTTAATCATCCTTGAAAAACTCTTCCCTGCTCAAACAGCAAGAATAGTTTCTTACACCTGATGTTTCTCACCAAAACTCCCCCGACAACTGGGGGCATTTCACAGCTTGGGCTTCTCTTAGTTGTCTCACATTAGCACCATGATAGCATTCTGAAAAAGATATCCTGGAAAACCCAATGCTCAATCCCCACCCCGTGTCTTGCTTATAGCACTATTCTCCTGCTGTTCTTCCTTCTCTCTGTTTGCTTGACCACTAATACTGGGAGACTAGGACCTCTGACTGCCTGCTGTGGCTTTTGGTATGAAATCTCTCCTGAAAAGAGGCTATCTCTTCCCATAGCCTGCAAGGTTCCAATTTTTCTTTTTGAGTTTCATTGTGTCTCACTAACAAAGCACATTACTATGATGGAAGGTGGTATTTGAAAACACATTTAGTTAATTTGATCAAGAGTGCTAATTCATTCCCAAAGCCATGTATGTATGTGCGAGAGAGCTCTTTAGTGAGAAAGGATTCCCATAAGAAAACACCACAATGGAGATGAACTGAAATATGTGTTTAATCAACAGCTTCAATTTTAATCTGTTGGCAAATATCATGGAGGCATTTTTTTTAATTAATTTCAATAATCAAGCTATCAGGCCTCTGCTGAGTTTTATGGGCTGGTGATATAAACAATAAAAGGTAAACCTCTAAAACAAAAATCAACTTAAAAAAAAAAAAAAGCCAGCCACTAAAGTTAAAAATGTGCTTTCAATTTTTACTACCAATACAGCAGATGCATTTGGTAATCTACAGAAAAGAAATACTTAAATTTAAAGTCCATCAACACATATTTACTCTTTCCCTAGGGCAACCTGCTACTTTTCAGATATAAGCCATTTTTAAGATATAAAAGACTCCTGGCAACCTCATTATTAATGTATTATCACAGAGCAAATCATGTATCTTTACCAGCTCCAGAAATGTGTGTTGTGGCATGTACAAAGCCAGGGACAGCCAGAATGAGGATAGTTATTATATAAAGACAGTAAAATGCAAATACAAAAAACAAGGCTTGCCTGTATGTAAGAAGCCAATTCCCTCAGGTAAACTTATGCATAACCTTAAGAATTCCTTATTTGTAGTAATAAATGTTTATGTAGTTTTAAGATTCTTCACACAGGAACATATTTCATGTTCAGATAGAAAACTTTTTACACACACACACACACACACACATCTATGTTTTTCTTTCAACAGTGAGATTTTTCTCTCTTAACATAATGACTACACAAGGCTATACAATTTTCTAGGTCTGGAGTATGCTTGGCAAAAAGCTGGAACTTGAGTGGACCAAAACACAAAAAGAAGACTAATATAATAATAATGATATTGCAGCACATAAAGGGAGGATTTATGTAAGTTTTATAGGACATACTTATTCTTCATACATTTATCTTACTTTCTGCTCTCAGTGTGGTACAATACCATAAAGCAAAATACTCCACAGGAGTAATTCTAATATAATCTTCATAACATATTAATTATAGAATTCCCCAGATCCCTTCACCTCTGGATTGTGTACAACTCATCTCCTGCATAATGAAAAGTTTGTCACACAACTTCCAAATGTGGCCAGAAGGCTAAGCAAGACCATAGTGTATGTTGTTGCTAGAAATTTTCAACATTCTAGAAATGGCTCTGAAAGTGCATGGCTTGTTCCCAGTAGGAGTCTCTTAATTAGTCTCTGCCATATGTTCATCTGGCTAAATCCATAGTTGCATCTAGGCACAAGAAATCTAAGCAGTCCTAATTTTCCAGGAGGGCGTGTGATTCATTTTTGTTAGGCAAATAAATAACCCTCTTGTTGCCCTTCGTGTTACTTGGTAAACACTTTCATCTTCACGTGAAACTCTATGTTCAAGTCATCTTACAGTCTTGGCTTAGAAACAAGCTGCTAGGAAAACACGTAGGTAAGAAGGCTCATACCAAAAGGGAGAAGAATAAATTTTTGAAGTAACATGAGCCAGAAGATTCCCAGTACCCTATTCCCATATTCCTTCTACAAAACCAGGCCAATATGTAGGAGCTTAAATTCCCATGAAACCATATTCGTAACTTGTGCTTCAGCTTTAGTTCCAAGGATTTATCATGGTCAATAACATCATCTCATCCTATTAATCATGCTCTTACTTCTAGCAGATAAAATATTAGGCATGTGCTTAAATACCAGCAAGGACACTAGCCTCTTAAAGACTGAAATCATCATCTTGTTCTTGCTCTAGACTATAAAGTAAACATGGTTACTTACAAAACACGGAAAAATATTATTGCTCACTAGTTGCAATTTGTTGTTCTTTTTTGGTAGAGGGACAGTGGTTAAAAAACAAAGAGACAATCTTTCTTAACAGTTAACTCCCGGTGAAGTTTTCAACTATACTGATTTATTAGAGGATTTCAAATGACGTGGTTTATAAGAAGTGAACATTTTACTGTTGTGTGATTAGATGATTAAAAAAGTAATTTTGAAAGATTTAAAGTCAATATACTAATGATAAGACACAAGAAATATATACTGGAATTCAAACTTGTGATAGATACTGACCTCAATTCTTTGTGTGTGTGTATGGATGGATGGATGTGTGTTTATTTTTGTTTCCAGGTTTATTGAGATATAAATTACTTATGTATAACATTGTGTACCTTTAAGATGTACAATGTGATGATATGATATACCTATATATTGCAAAAAGATTCCCACAAGGAGCTTAGTGAACACCTCTATCACCTAAGTACCTGTATATAACTTTCAAGATCTTATTTTCAGCAAATTTCAAATATATACTGCAGTGTCGTTAGCTATAGTCATCATGCTGTACATTAGACCCCCAGTACTTATTCATAATATACCTGGAGGTTGGACCCTTTGATCAACATCTTGGCGGAAAAAATATCACTGACAACCTTCCAAAAGAAAACACTTCTATGTAATAATACCACAAATGATGCTGTTTCTCTGAGTCTTTTTTTCAACATCTACTGCAAGCTGTAAAATACAAAAGCAAAATGATGCTTAGAAATATTCTGTTCCTTTAAAACTAATGCAGAGGGAGCAACTGAGCTCAAGAAATCTCATTAAAAACTGAAGAATGACACAGAATTTCTACAGTTTACTTTTCAGGCAATGGAAAATTTTATTTCCTTCCTAAATCAAAATACTGAAAGAAATCAGTTGTGATTGATTCTCCAATGTGCATTTTGTCATATAACAACTGAATTGTCTACCTATATGTGAATTTCTAAGTGTAACAACTCATTTGATCTATCTTACTTGAGATCTTTACCCAGTATCTCCTTTAAAAATGATATAATAGGAATAATACTATGTAGACTTGATTGATATGGTCATGTCTTTTTGGTAATTCTTTTTTTCCAGGAAAAATTTTTGGGCTATACAGTGTTTCTCAGAAACTTGAAATAACTGCTGAATTGATGGTAATGATGAGTAATATATACCATATCATTCTATGGCGGAAGTGATAAAGTAGAAGATGGCAACTTATTGGGTCTGGCTGCAATTACTCTTTGACAACATTAAATTGACAAAACAAAGCCATGAATGAGCTTTTTATGGGTTTGCAGCAGTGTAATCACTACTGAGAAAATGGAAATATAAAAACTGTTCACTGAATGCCTACTAAAGTATCAGAGATACTTTACCTTTCAAACAATCACTAGCAGTCTTAGTTTTCAATTAAAGAGCACTTCAAGGACTGTTGAATACATTGAGATACAAAGACATAGTTTATACTCTGGGGCAACCCTATTGGAGTTGTTGTTTTTTTTTTAAAAGATTTTATTTATGTGACACACAGAGAGAGATCACAAGTAGGCAGAGAGGCAGGCAGTGAGAAGGAGAAGCAGGTTCCCTGCTGAGCAGAGAGACGGATGCAGGGCTCAATCCCAGGACCCTGAGATCATGACCTGAGCCAAAGGCAGAGCCTTAACCCACTGAGCCATCGAGGCACCCCCCAATTGGAGCTCAGATCAGGTAAGTGAGACATTTATATTTTGAGGCAAAGTTGAGGTTAGCTTTTTCATTACTGAGACAGCTGAGTTTGATTACATCAATTAATCAACAAATTGCACCTTTTCTAAGATTTATTTAAAAGTGTAGAGATAGTAATTACAAATTTACAAAGTATCCATTTCCCAAATATTTACGACTGACTGCATGTTATTTATCTTAAGCCTCAGTTTATTTTACTATCGCATTTATAATGAGATATCAACTTTATAGGTTCGTTTAAATGATTTCATTCATTCATAGGAGGTTTAAATGATTTCATTCATGCAAAGCACTTGTCCCTGTGTTTGGAGCAAAACAAGCACCAAATAACGGCAGCTGCTTTACCTAGCTATTATCTGTAAGGGACTTAAACGTGAGTCTTCTATTCAAGCTTCAGGTGGAATCTAGAGAAAAATCAGTAATTAACTTGCAATTAGACAATAAGGTACAAATAAGTATAAAACATACAAATCACTGGAACTCTAAATCTTCAAAAAGAGTATATTAAAAGGCTTTTTATTTCTGTCCTTCTATGAGTATGCCCATCCCTTGTCCTTGTGCTCATAAAAACATTCTCCCATCAATCCTCGATGCTTTCCCAAATACAGTGTGTAGTTTCTACATTTCTCCCTGCAAAACTTTGTCTATTTCTTGTGCTCATGTTTCAAATAAAGTGGAGATAGATGGCAGATGCCCTGGACTTAATACAGGAGAGACATATCCCACTAGACTCTGCCCAGTCTGTGACGGAGCCTGATTTAGCCCGAACCAGAGATTCTGCTATGTTTACCAGTCAGATCCAAAAATCTGGCAGAGATTTGCTTTAAGAGATTGACATGTGCCACAGCTTACATCATGATTTAGCCTGAGAATCTGTGCAAGGAGGATTCCCCTGGAAATGTTTCATCATTTGGCTCTGACCCAATTCCAGGTTTACAAATGCAATTTATAGCAGACATCTCCTCATGCAGGTATAAAAAAAATCAAAAGATGGAATGCCCAATGTCACTTTTACAGGTAATGATTTGCATATAAAAAGAGTAAGTTACATCCAAAATAGAATCATTGTCACATACTTATGTGTGAAACCAGTGTACTTATTCACTTATAAGGGCAGAGAAATTCCCATTTTATTGTCATTGTTGAACCTTATAATTTTGAGAATTACTTAAGACTTCACACAACGACTATATCCCTGGCAACTGTTGTAAAATGTGGTCTAGTGTTAGTTAAAATAAATATTACTACCAAAGGACACATCTATTTGCCTCTGTATGGTTACCAGCATGCCAAAGAAGGGATGGAGAAAAGGACAGCAGTGCCTTTCAGATAAATACTTTCTCAAGGAGACCTGTTTGAAAAGGAGCACTGGAAATGCCAGAAGGAAAAAAAAACAAAAAACAAAAAACACGATTCAATTTAATTATTCCATTTTTATCATGTGGTAAAGAAACATTAGCAGAGAGTCTTCTAACCAATTTGTAGGAGGCAGAATTAAGGTTTATTTTAGATGTATACAGCTGCATGACTCACCGGGGGGCATGTAAATAAATGTGTTGATTTATCAATATGTTCTATCAATTACAGACAGTACTCTGCCCATATTTACTCTTGAGATCTGCAGGCTTAGGAGAGAATTAACTTAAATCTGTCCAGGTGCACATTTAGGGCTGTGTGGCCAGGTAAAGTCAAACCCATATGGTAAAATAAAGGCACTTTTTTGAAGGAGAAAATCTAATATTGTCAAAAAACTTCAAAGATGCTAATGGATAGGTTCTGATTATAGAAAATGAAAAGTGAATGTCACTGCTTTTTGTTAATCAAAGTTAAAATACTGATCAAGAATCCGTTTCTAATTTTTATAGAACTCTATGGTCAGTAGACATGGTGCATGCAGGGGTGAGTTCTTGCTTTCTGAACATTTAATAATGATTCCTTGTGGTGAAAATCTTGTTTGATTTTTTTTTTTCCTCCTGGTTTGCAAAAGTAGAGTTAAGGATTTGGGTTCAGATATCACTTGTCTTTTCCTTGCTTTGTCAACTCCTCCAGAATCACCTCTACCATGTGATATAGCTCCAGAAGGATTAGTATATACCAGTTGCTATGGTGAGTAATTTACTTAAATCATCTCACATAGTTCTCTTTCCAGCACTTTAAGGTACATATCATTGTTGTCCTCTTGTTCCCTCCACCCCTCCAGGTATGAAAACTTTGTCTTAGAGAAGTCTCCCAAGTTGTCCAAGGTCAGGAGGGAGACAGAAAGGGAGGTGGGAGTCTTTCTCCAAGTCTTGTCTGGCCCAACTGGCTAACTGGCTGTTCTGGGGAGCCTAATATTAGATATACTTAGTATCTTGTGTCAGGGTTATTAAGAAGGGCCACTCAGAAAATGACAGCATAGTTGGTCACAAGGGCCTCTGAAGGGGCCACCCTATAAGCAGAGAAGAGTACACTGTCTGCTACACTATGATTCACATACTGTCTAGCCACCTACTATTCTCTGGATAACTCTGGATAATTCCAAATTTCTTAGCAATCTATAGCTAAGTTACAAAGTTATTGAAGAAAACTTCTCTCCTTTATATGTATGTGCATATGTGCCCAAACACCAGAACACCGGAACACCAGAAAACCAAAAGCAAACAAATAAAAACAAAAAACCCCACAGAACTCCAAAAAAACTAGGCTCTTGAAAGGAGTACACTAAAATACTGTATAAATATAAAAATAATATAGACCACAAATTACAATAGGGGAAAGAGAAGTAGCAATAAAAATGTTGGCACTGCAATGACAAAAGAATGAAAATCATAACTTGTGGACAATTCAGAGTCTTAGTCAAGGCACTTCTTCCAAGCACTTCTCCCCATTAAGACCATCTGGCAATGGGATGCCATACTTGGGATGAAGAGGCTGAATTCTGCTACAAATGAGAGATGTCACAACTGCTTGTAACTGGGGGTAGTGGTCATTCATTTAAAAAGACACTCAAGGGGCACCTGGGTGGCTCAGTTGTTAAGTGTGTGCCTTCAGTTCAGGTCATGATCCCAGGGTCCTGGGATAAAGCCCTGCATTGGGCTCCCTGCTCTGCGGGGAGCCTGCTTCTCCTTCTCTCACTCCCCCAGCTTGCGTTCCCTATCTCGCTGTGTCTCTTTCTGTCAAATAAATAAATAAAATCTTGAAAAAAATAAAATAAAAAGACACTCAAAAAGTAGCTGGCAGGGGCGCCTGGGTGGCTCAGTGGGTTAAAGCCTCTGCCTTCGGCTCGGGTCGTGATCCCAGGGTCCTGGGATCGAGCCCCACATCGGGCTCTCTCCTCAGCGGGAAGCCTGCTTCTCCCTCTCTCTCTCTGCCTGCCTCTCTGCCTACTTGTGATTTCTGTCTGTCAAATAAATAAATAAAATCTTTAAAAAAAAAAAAAAAGTAGCTGGCAAAGGTTTTACATTATAGAAGGAACAGTTGGTAGAAAAAAAATCAATAAAAAATCTTTAACTTTCTATTTTCAGATACCTTTACATATATATATAAGATACCTTATGGAAGGGGTGCAAAAACAGCAGAGAGAATGCCCATATACCCTTCACCCGGCTTCCCTTCTGTTAGCATCTTATGTAATCACAGAAAACTTAGAAAAACTAGGAGATTTGATACAATCCTATCAACTCAAGTATAGAACAGAAGTTTTTCAGAGTTCTCCAGTTTTTCCAGTACTGTAATTTCTCTATTTCAGGATCTAATTCAGGATCTCCTATTGCATTCAGTTGTCATGCCTGATTGGTCACCTCAAGTCTGAACTGTTCCTCAGCTTCCTTGTCTTTCATGACCTTGACACCTTTGAAGGGTATGGTCAGTTTTTTGTAGATTGTTCCTCAATTTAGCTTTCTCTGATGTTTCCTCATGATGAAATGTAGACTATGTATTATCTGGAGTGGTACCACATGGATGCACCTTTCTTCTTGTCCCATCAGGTTGTTCACTATGACCTAAATGATAGTGGTGTTAACTGTGGCCAGGATGGTGGCTGTGGAGATGGTCCACCATAAAGGTACTGTTTTTCCACTTGTAATTATTAAGTATTTTGGAGGACATACTTTGAGACTATCCAAATCTCCCATTTTCACTTACACTTTTGCCTACGAATTTTAACACCCACTGGTGGATCTTGCCTGCAGCAATTGTGACTGTGGTATTCTAATAGAGGTTTTCTTTTCTAATTTGATTATTTCCAACGTAGTCCTTCCTTCTATATTTATAAGTGGAATTTTTCAGCAAGAAAGAGTTGTTGTTGAACCCCCTTATTTACTTATTCAATTATAATTTATAACCATACAGGCTCATGGCTATTTACTGTTTTCTTTGGATTATAACATGATATTATATTAACATTTTGTTGCTCAAGCTCTTCCAGGTTGGTTTTTGGGTTGGTTTGAATATTCCTCATCTCCCAGCCCCTGTTTTTAGCACATCACCTTGTAGCATCACAAGAAGCTCTATACTCATATTTTGGCTGTGCCAGCCCTGGAACCAATCAGTTCTCCAAGGACTCCTAGTTCTTTTTAATGCAGAACAGGATTTGCTAAGAGAGATACAGGCACTAACTGCTCATTGCTACTGGGGAATCATTGATTCTAACCCCTTAGGGAAAAGAGCTGGGAAATGTATGCATTTGTACTAACTCATGCTTACACAAGCCTCTATATTTCTGTATCTGTTCTTGTGTGTGTGTATTTTATGCATCCATATTGCTATTTTTGCCCACAATCCAGTACCACAAGGCCACAATAGCCTCACCATTCTTTTTATGTAGCTTCTTACTAGACCTTGGGAAACCTGGCCATTATTATTTATGATCTATTTGCTTATTTGTTCAACTCTAGTGTACAAATAAATTAGTTCTAAAATTCCTAACTAATACCCCAATAAGAAACAAATTTACCAACTAACTTCTAGGGCTTATACTTAGTTCTTTTGGTCTTTAGCTTATAGTAGCCAACCAAAGCTCTGCTTTCCAAAGGTAGTCACGTCCCCTTCAAAGTGGTTATGTGGTTCATTTGTAATGTGGTTAGATTCATCTGTCACAGTCTGCATTCTATCTTTTCCCTCATCTTCAATTGATTTTTTTAAAATTACAGAGTAAAATTTACTTTTTGTAGCAAACAGTCCTTCAGATTTTGACTAATGCACAGAACTGAGTTTCTATCTCCACAGCTCATACCTAACAGTTTCTTTATTCTGCAAATTTCTCTGAACTACCTTTGTAGAAACAACCCTTTACCCCAAACCCTGACCAAAACAAACTTGTGCTTCAATTATCCTAGCATATGGCTTGGAATTAATTAGAATTAAATAGAGCATTTCAACCATGTTATAATAATAATGCAACTCAAAGTCAAAAGAGACAAAGCTTAATCTGTAAAGCTATAAGCTGCTGTTGTTCTAAACAACATTTATGCTGAGATTTGGCCTTTAATTGGATATAAATAGCTCAAAAAATTACACCATGGATTTTTCTGTCATTGTTAATTTTTCTTCCTTTGATCGTGTACATTTGGAATCTTCTAAGTAGTCTATAGTTCTGCATCACCGTTTACAGAGAAGGATGGAAATACCTGCTTGCTGTCTTATTCTTCCACATGGTAGACAACCATGCTTCGGAAAGCAGTTGGGTATTTGCCAAAGATCACTAGAAAGTCTGCCATAGGTACTCCCACTGAGCCACTCTCAAGAGAATGCTGACAGCAAATGGCTCATGCACAGCGTGCTAGTGCATTTTATGTAGAAGATATGATTTTGTTATTATTGTGGTTAATAGTGGGTCATGGCGAGGTGAAAGGAAAAGCAAGTGGTTGGCAGTGTGTTCAGAAAAGGAAATAAAAGGGCTATGCAGTAATTTTGAATCAGCCAAAAAAAAATTACAAACCACTTATAATTATCCTTATCATTATGTGATTATCATGGTGTGGCCTTTTTCTCAAAACAATTTCTCGAAGTGTGCTTCCTGGTGGTTACTACCTGTGGCTACAAAAATATACATGAAATAATGAACAATGAGTGAAATAATGAATGAAAACAAACCTACCCTTTGAGAAGATCCTGCCTCCTTCAAGAAGAGGACGTAACGTCTGAAGCACAGATATTACAGTTGCTTGGGACAGCTGTTGCAATTCTGTGCAAACTACTGTCTCCCACTGAGTGTCCTTCATAAAAAAGCCACAGAATGCAAACCTATCAAGGCAGTTGTAATAATTAAGCAAGTTCGAGCATTTGCAGCATCTACTGAGTGTGCATATTTTCTTAGGTGATAAGGAAATCTAATTATATGATAGTAGGAGTGTTTAATATTTATATCCAAACATATTTTTATTAAATAACCCTGATTCTAAGGAATTCCAGTGCAGGAATCAAGGAATTCAAATAAATTTAATAGTTCCTATGGTTCAAAAATGATGCACTGATTATGTCCACATTTTTCTCTGTGGTTGTTGTCTTATAGACTCTGCAAATTCCAAGAAGACTGTCCCAGGCCTTTTCCAGGTTTATCTCTACAGGCCTTCTAACAATAGGTAGACAAAAACACTCCAAATTCCAATGAATAATAACTGTTCAGATCATAGTAAAGGCCAGTATATCAAGTGAAAGATGGTCAGAAAATATCCTTGACACATTAAAAATGTCCACATGTTAGTTCTTTTAGGAATTAGAGTAACACTCCACCTTAGGAATTGCGATATTATAGTTCTTTTGAGTCTATACTTTTTTGTTTTAAGGGTAAAATTAGTATATTAGTTTTAGTGTGCAACATAATAGAGAAGTGTATATACCACAAAATAATCACAATCATTTCGTTAACATCTGTGACCATAAAACTGACTCCCCTCACCCATTCTGTCCATACTCCAACTCCTTTCTCTTCTGATAGCCGTCTATCTCTATATCTTTCTTTTTTTTATTGCTATGTTATTCACCATACAGTACATTGTTAGTTTTTGATGTAGTGTTCCATGATCATTGTTTACGTATCTCACCCAGTGCTCCATGCAATCCATGCCCTCCTTAATACCCATCACCCGGCTCACCCATCCCTCCATCCCCCTCCCTTCTAAAACTCTCAGTTTGCTTCCTGGATCTCTAATTTTTGTCTTGTTTTTTAGATTCCACATATAAGTGAAATCATACAGTATTTGTCTTTCCTGACTTACTTCGCTTAACATAATGGCCTTAAGATCCATGCATGTTGCTGCAAATGGCAAGAAATCCTTCTTTTATTATGACTGATTAGTATTTCACCATGTGTGTATGTGTGTGTGTGTGCATTTCACATCTTCAACCATTCATCTATCAATAGACACTGAGGTTGTTTCCATATCTTAGCTCTTGTAAATAATTTTGCAATGAACATAAGGGTACATATATCATTTCAAGCTAGTGCTTTTGTTTTATTTGCATAAATACCTAAAAGTGGAATTGCTGAATCAGATGGTAGTTCTATTTTTAATTTTTTGAAGAACATTGATATTGTTTTCCAAAATGGCTGTACCAATTTACATTCCCACCCACACAGAGCACAAGAGTTCCCTTTTCTCCACATCCTTGCCAATGCTTGTTATTTCTTGTCTTTTTGATAATAGCTATTCTAACAGGTGTGAGACAATATCACATTGTGATTCTGATTTGCATTTTCCTGATAATTAGTGATGTTGAACATTTTCTCATGTGATTGTTGGCCATCTGTATGTCTTCTTTGGAAAAATGTCTATTTAGATCCTCTGCCCATTTTTAAACTGGATTTATTTTCTTGCTATTGAGTTGAATTCTTTTAATAGTTTGGGTATTATCACCTTATCAAATATATAATTTGCAAATATTTCTCCCATTCAGTAGGTTGCTTTTTCATTTTGTGGATGACTTCCTTTGCTGTGCAGAGGCTTTTTAGTTTGAGGTAGTTCTACTTGTTTATTTTTGCTATTGTTGTCTATGCTTTTGGAGTCAGATCCAAAATTTCAATGCTTAAGAATGGTGTCAAGAAGCTTACTTCCCAAGTTTTCTGCTAGAAGTTTTTTGGTTACAGGTCTTATTTTCAATTCTTAAACCATTTTGACTTATGTGCAATAATGGTCTAATTTCATTCTTTTGCATGTGGTTGTCCAGTTTCCCATCACCATTTATTGAAGAGGCTGTCTTTTCCCCATTCTGTGTTGTTGATTCCTTCATCATAAAGTAATTGACCATACAGGTATAGGCTTATTTCTGGGCTCTCTATTCTGTTCTATTGATATATGTGTCTGTTTTTATACCAAAACTGTACTGTTTTGATTACTATAGCTTTTAAGCATATCTTGAAATTGAGAAGCGTGGTTATCTCCAGCTTGTTCTTTTTTTCCTCAAGATTGTCTCTGCTGTTTAGGGTCTCTTACGGTTCCATATAGAAGTACCGACTGAGCAGTAGGGACATAGCAATATTAATTCTTCCAATCCATCAGCACAGAGTATCTTTACATTTTTTTTGTGTGTGTTTTCATTAATTTCTTTCATCAATGTCTTACAGTTTTCAGTGTCTAGTCCTTTCACTTGCTTGGTTAAATTTATTCCTAAGTATTTTATTCCTTTTGATACAATTGTAAATGGACTATTTTCTTAATTTCTTTTTTTGATAGTTCAACATCAGTGTATGGAAATACAATAGATTTCTATATGTTCATTTTGTGTCCTACAACTTCTCTCGCTTTATTTATTAGCTCTAAAAGTTTTTTGGTGAAGTCTTTAGGGTTTTCCTGTATGTACTATCACATCATCTGCAAATAGTGACAGTTTTATTCTTCCTTCCTAATTTAGATGATTTTATTTCTTTTTCTTGCCTAATTGCTCTGGCTAGAACTTCCAATACTATGTTGAACAAAAGTGGCAAGAGGGGGCATCCTTGTCTTCTGCCTGAACTTAGAGAAAATGTTTTCAGCTTTTCACCAAGAGTATGATATAAGCTGTGGGCTTGTCATGTATGGCCTTTAAGTATGCTGAGGTACATTCCCTCTTTACCCACTTTTTTCAGAGTTTTACTCTTAACTAATACTGAATTTTGCCAAATGCCTTTTTTTACATCTATTGAGATAATCATATGATTTTTATTCTTCATGCAGTATATCATGTTGATTGATTTATTGATGTTGAAAATCATCTTGCATCCCTAAATATATATCCCACTTGATCAAAGTGAATGAACCTTAATGTATTACTGAATTTGGTTTACTGCATTTTGTTGAGGATTTTTGCATCTATGTACATCAGGGATACTGAACTGTAATTTTCTTTTTTAATGGTGTCCCTGTATGGTTTTGGTATCCGCAGAACACTGGCTTCATAAAAAGAGTTTGGGAGCACCCCTTCCTCTTCAAATTGTTAGAACAGTTTGAGAAGGAAAGGTATTAAAACTTGTTTGAATGTTTGGTAGAATTCACCAGTGAAGCCATCTGGTCTTGGACCTGTGTCTACTGGGAGGTTTTTAATTACTGATTTGGTCTTCTTTCTAGTAATATACTCAGATTTTCTTTTTTTTCATGATTGAGTCTTAGGAGATTATATGTTTTTAGAAATTCATCCATTTCTTCTGTTTTGTTCAATATGTTGGTGTATAATTATTCACAGAAGTCTCTTAAGATCCTTTGTATTTCTGTGGTATCAGCTTTACCTTCTCATCTTTCATTTCTATTTACTCATTTGATCTTTTTCTCTCTTTTCATGGTGAGTTCTAGCTAAAGTTTTGTCGATTTTGTTTTGTCTTTTCAGAGAAATAGCTGTTTTATTGATTTTTTTTAGTCTGTATTTCATTTATTTTTCTTCTGATGTTTATTATTTTCTTCCTTCTACTAACATTGAGATTTATTCTTCCTTTTCTAGTTTATCCATGTATAATCTGAGATTTTTCTTATTTCTTGAGATATCCTGTATCACTATAAACTTCTCTCTTGGAACTGCTTATGCTGTATTCTATAGATTTTGGATTGTTGTATTTCCATTTTCATTTGTCTCAAGTTATGTTTTAATTTCCTCTTTGATTTCTTCATTGACTCCCTGATTGTTCAACAGCATATTATTTAATTTCCACAAATTTGTGGTTTTTCTAGTTTTCCTCTTACAATTGATTTCTGGTTTTACACCATTGTGGCCAGAGAAGATGGCTGATTTTAACCTTCTTAAATTTACTGAGTCTTGTTTTGTAGCCTAACATGTGATTTACCCTTGAGAATGTTCTAGATGCACCTGAGAGGAATGTGTATTTTGCTGCTTTTGGATGGACTGTGCTGTATATATTAAGTCCATCAGTATAATGTGTCATTAAGGGCAATGTTTCCTCACTGATTTTCTGTGTAGATGATCTACCCACTAATGAAAGCAAGGCATTAAAATCCCTTATTATTATTGTATCACTGTCAATCTCTCCCTTTAGGTCTATAAATATTTATAAATATTTAATATTTGTTAATAGAAATATTTATAAATGTTGTATCTTTTTTTAAAAGATATTTATTTATTTGACAGAGAGGGAGAGAGATCACAACTAGGCAGAGAGGCAGGCAGAGAGAGAGAGAAGTAGGTCCCCCACTGAGCAGAGAGCCCGATGCAGGGCTTGATCCCAGGACTCTGAGATCATGACCTGAGCTGAAGGTAGAGGCTTACCCCACTGAGCCACCCAGGCACCCCAATGTTGTATCTTCTTATAGACTTAGAGAATTAACTCATTTATCATTATGTAATGTCCTTTTTGGTCTTTTATTATAGTCTTTGTTTTGAAGTCTACTTGTCTGATATAAATATAGCTATACCAGCTTTCTTTTCATTTTCATTTGTTTGGAATATCTTCTTCCACAAATTTTCAGTCTCTGTGCCCTTAGCTCTGAAGTGAACATCTTGTAGGCAATATATGGATGTCTTGTTTTTTATCCACTTAGCCACCTTATGTGTTTTGGAGAATTTAGTCCATTTACATATAAAGTAATTATTTATAGGTATTTATTTATTGCCATTTTGCTCATTGTTTTCTGGCTGTAGCTGTAGTTACTCTCCGTTCCTTTCTTCTCCTATTGCTCTCTTCCTTTGTGGTTTGGTGACTTTTTTTAATGTTATGTTTAGATTTTTTTCTCATTATGTTTTGTATATCTCCTATAAGTATTTGTTTTACAGTTACCATGAGGTTCACATATTAACATCCTATATGGAAAAAACAGCCTATTTTAAGTTAATAGCAGCTTCAGTTTGAATGCATTATGAAATTTTACACTTCTGTTCCCTCCACATTGTTCCCTCCTATCCACATCTTTTTACTTTTTGTATATCTTAACTGGTTATTGTAATTACAGTTCATTTACTACCTTTGATTTAACCTTCATGTTAGCTTCATAAATAGTCATTCTACTACTTCTACATTTAACTTTATCAGTGAGATTTTTATTTCCATATATTTTCTTATTATTAGTTAGTGCCTTCTCTTTTCAGTTTAATGAATTCCTTTTCACACTTATTGTAAGGCCAGGTTAGTGGTGATGAATTCCTTTAGCTTTTGCTTCTCTGGAAAACTCTTTCTCCTTCAGTTATGAATGACAACCTTGTTGAATTGAGTATTCTTGGTTAGAAGTTTTTCCTTTAAGCACTTATAATATTTCATGCCACTCCCCTCGAGCCTGCAAGGTTTAGGCTGAAAAATTAGCTGATAGCTTATGGGCACACCCTTGAATGCAAAAAGTTGTTTTTCTTGAGCTTCTTCTAAGATTCTTTCTTCATCTTTAACTTTTGACATTTTAATTTTAATGTGTCTTAGTTTGTTGACGTTTTCACTGTGTTCATCCATTTTGCTTCCCAAGTTCAGTGAACATCTTTATGACCATTACTGTGAACTCTTTATCAGGTAGATTACTTATATGTGTTTCATTAAGGTCTTTCTCTGAGGTTTTCTTGTACTTTTATTTGGAACATATTCCCATTTCCTCATTTTGCTTGACTCTCTATTCATTTCTGTGTATTAAAACAGCTACCTTTCCCAGTCTTGAAGGAGTGGCCTATGCAGGAAACAAGCCTCATTGTCCAACCTTGCCCTAGCTCTTAGTTGTCTCTTGAACCTATGTGATTGTCTAAGCAGCCTGATACAGAGGTCCCCATTGTTGAGGACGTGACTATGCATGTCAGTATCCTAAAGGGAGAATCTCAGTCAGCACATAGTTTCAGGTTGATTGGGAGCCAGATCCTCAAGCAACAGCTTTTAAAGCACGACAATACATATGCCCTGTGGGGCTGCAATTGCAAATCTTGCTGAACTCCAGACCAGAATATCGGGAGTTCACGGTTTGATTTTTGCAAAAAATATGCTTTAGATGAATGTATACACTCCTTTCTGGGAATTAGTAGCAAGCTGTGGTAATGCAAAGGGAGGGCTTAAAGATGATATTTCCCTGCCTATGTTCCCTGAGAGCTCATCTTTAACCTCTAGATGTGTGGCAAACCTGAAGTCTGTCCCTCAGGTTGAAGTGCCAGGACAAATTACAAGCCCATGAAGGTACATCGGCTCTTTTTCATAGGCAGACTGGTGGTGTATTTGAGTCTGCTCTCTGTGTGGTGCCCTAGCTATGGTAGCCTGCCCAGAACAGTCTTTCTGATTGTTACAGTCCTGTGGGGCTCAGAAACACAAGCCTCTC
This sequence comes from Lutra lutra, assembly GCF_902655055.1. Taxonomy (NCBI): domain Eukaryota; kingdom Metazoa; phylum Chordata; class Mammalia; order Carnivora; family Mustelidae; genus Lutra; species Lutra lutra. The sequence continues at coordinate 69,669,185 of NC_062282.1, read as the reverse complement.
TGGCCACAGGTGCCAGATGATCAAGGGCATGCCTGTGTGAATTGTGTTTGCCTGATGGCTTGAGTGAAGCTGTGGGACAGTTGTTGGGGCAGGGTATAACTGACTTTCGTGATGCAAGGGAAAAGCACTCGGGGCAGGATACATCCACAGCTATTAGGAGGCCAGGAAAGCACATTGGGAGTGAGGTACACTTGTGATTTTCACGAGTCCAGAAATGAGCACTGGGAACAGAGCATGCCTATGGCTGTAATGAGATCACGTCCGTACACAACTGCCTATACTGGCAAGATAGAGGGAGAGTGCATAAACGGCACTCACCAGTGCCCCACACCCCCCAAAAGTCCAAATCCATCCCTACCCCTTCAGCAGACACTGTAAGATTAGCAGATGACTATCCTTCACATATTATACAGTTATCTCTTTGACTGATGCTGGGTCCCAGTATGAGTGAGTCTGCATGTGAGCTCCTCCAAAGGAGTATCTTTCATCCCCACAGGCTCCTAGGGTCCTCTGGACATAAGCGCTGTTGGTTTCCAAAGCCAGATGTTTGGGGGACCTTTTCTCCCTAGTACAGGCTTACTTTTACAGTGAACAAAGATCTAAGTATTTTTTACAGAGAGGAACAAACTAAACTACAGCATAGTACAGTTCCCACCTTAAGACTACACTGCACAATGGCCACAGTCACCAAACTGTGGAAAGAGCCAAGATGCCCTTAAATGGACAAATGGATAAAGAAGATATGGTCCATATATACAATGGAGTATTATGCCTCCATCAGAAAGGATGAATACCCAACTTTTGTATCAACATATATGGGACTGGAAGAGATTATGCTGAGTGAAGTAAGTCAAGCAGAGAGAGTCAATTATATGGTTTCACTTACTTGCAGAGCATAAGGAATAACATGGAGGACACTGGGAGATGGAGAAGAGAGGTGAGTTGGGGGAAATCGGAGGGGGAGACGAATCATGAGAGACTGTGGACTCTGAGAAACAAACTGAGGGTTTTGGAGGGGAGGAGGATGGGGAGATGGGCGAGCCTGGTGGTGGGTATTAAGGAGGGCATGCACTGCATGGAGCACTGGGTGTGGTGCATAAACAATGAATCTTGGAACACTGAAAAAAAAAAGAAGACTATGCTGCAATAACTTAAGAGGCCTATGGAACACTGCAATCAACTTATGTAAGTTTGGCTTACCAGTAAAGTAGAAACAGCAGCACTTAACTCTACCAGGCATTTGTAACTCAGAGAATTCAGATTTATACCCACAACCCCCCACCAAACTACCTTCTTCTCTACTGTGTGATACAATATAGCAGGATGGAAAGAAAACATTCTCCCAGAGTGGGATACAATGTTTTGAACATTTGAAAGCTTAGAGATCCCTCTGCCTCCCTGAGGTGTCTGGAGCAGGGGAGCCCAGCCACACCAGGGCTGGGCGAGCATCCAAAGCACTGAGGGGCTTTCCCACCAGTCAGCCACAAACCTCACTCAAGGTGGGAGCAGAAAGGGAGCAAGTGAGGGGTCCTAGATTTTTCTGACTGGGTTTGTTTATGAGAACAAATGAGACCCTTCCCTCTCAGGGAGGGGTTCCCAAGTACAGTGCAGGTGACCTGACATGGACAGGAGTCAGCAAGATACGGATTGTCACTATTAATGGGATCCCATATACAACCTGGGCTAGTTAAACTTATAAATTCTGGGGACCTGGAAATATCAATTAACTTTGCAAAGAGGGCAATAAAGTAAAAATTTTAAAAAGTTTCCCTTTCTTCAACTGCAATTTAGAAGTAATATTTTAACAAATATAATACATTATTAAAGAGAACAATAATTTATTTCATGTCTCCTGTTTCAGGTACTGTTATTAACATATGACGTTCCTATGAACTTTATGAAGTATACCAGCTTATCTTACAGATAAAGAATGTGGAAATTAAAGAAGTGAAATATTTTTTCAGCAGTTCATGTTATCCTAAATTACAGGACAGACCTAGAAGGATCTTCAAAAGATCATTTGGCCTATTCCCACCATTAGAGCTGTTTTGCAAATAAGGCAATGGATGCTTACAACTTTTTTTTTTTTTTTTTTTTTTTTGGCTATTTCAAGATTAATTCTTTTACCAAGTAGGAATTCAACCTCATGTGTTTACATCCAGGATCACAAAGGTACAACTGAAAACAAAGTGCTGCAAAAAATTTCCAAAGCAGAACAACATTCTGCTTTCCGACAAATATAAAGAGATTCTCACTTTAACAAATCGGGGACACTTGAGATAATTACACACTAAAAGGACTGAATCATGGTCCTGATAAGAGGAAAGCAAAAGCCTACATAATTAAACAGAACAAAAGCAAAGAATTTTTTTTTTAAGTTCAGAAACAGCAGACCTGGTGCTTTTGGCAATGGTCCCAATTCATTTCTGGTAAACAGGAATTAAAAATACTTCATAAATAGGACATCCCAAATGGAAAAGAACCAAAAAAAAAAAAAAAAAAAAAAGAAAAAGAAAAAAAGGAAAAAGAAACAGGTCTGAAAGGGAAGAAAACACCTGCATGCATGTCAGACAGATAGCTTCTAGAAGGCTACACTAACAACATGCTTCCAGCTGTGAATTCATTCACTTGCTTCACAGGCCAAAGCAAAGCCAGTCTCCCTTTAACCTCAAACAAAAACTTTAAAGTTTCCATTTGGAAAGCATCAGTCTGAGATGAGGCATGTTTTCATTCACCTTCTCTCCTACTGGTGATCCCACATTGGAGAAGCATGGCACTCCTAAGTGGAAACAACGCCCTATCTGTGCACCCTGAATAAATCAATCTCGCTTATTCAAATCCAGGGGCAGTGAATGCAAGCACTGGGCAGAGAAATGGGTGGAGAATGCAATGTGATACATGTTCTTCAGAGTCTGGAGGATGCAGGGATTGCTACAAGCACGCAGTTGAATTTGCTTAAATGCTCAATAGACCTGCTAGAGCCTGCAGGTTGAAGAGAGAGTATTAATGGTGAGAGGGAGACCAGAGGTAGCCCTTGAGAAAGTGATCCAACCTTGCATTTTCCTGAAAGTGACTCTGGACACGTGGATGGGAGAAGTCGCCAGATGGGAAGCACTGGCAGCCAGGCACTGTGAGGGGAGTTAGATGTATAGGGATGACTGAAGGGGCTTTGCCATGGCAGGGACTTGGAAGACCCCAATGAGGGGTTCTTGTTCAAATCCACAAAAGCACCACAGAAGAAAAAAAAATTGCACTTGAATATCCAACTGTCTCAGAGGGCACTGACACCATACCTTATCTACTCTCTTCCTCTCCTCCACCCCCTCGCCTAACTCAAAAAATCACAGGCAGGCTGGTGAGTATAAGAGGAAGCAAACAACGAAGAAGTTAAGGGGAGCCAGAGCAGGGCATGACAGGAATTTGCAAGCTAGTAAGAGACTGAAACTTTGACATTAAGCCGTTAAGGACCTCTTACTGCCTGAGAAACAAAACCACTCCTTCATGCCTGGAGTCAGTGCACAGGCAGTGGCAACAGTAAGGGATTTTAGCTGGGAGCCTGCTAAAGATGGTGCCATGAAAGAATAAAGTTGTGTGTCCCCTACTGCGTTCAGCTAGTTCAATAAATCACTTACATCTGCATTTTCACATGGAAGTGTAAATATTGGATGAACAATCTTGTTAGTCCACGGTTGTTATCTGGACACATGCTGACAATAATAAGCTTCCATTTCCTTTATCATCAGGACTTTGTGGCTGCCAATTTACAGGGCTCAGTATTTCCTTTACTGATCTGCTTACCCATATCCACACAGAGAGAAATGTATAGGGTTATACCTGCACAAATAACAGGAATCCATTTCTTGAAAAATAGATGAGAAGAAATCAAACAAGTCAGGTAATGCCTGTTCCTTTAACATCAATTCCACAAATATCCTTCAACCGATACTCGGGTCTCCGCTGTCACAAGCAGATCAGAGATACTGGAAAGTCAAGGTTATGCACCTGAACACAATTTGTACCATCTGCACACTGAAACTATCAATAAGAAAAATTCTAATACCCATTTGGTATTAGAATTTTTGGTCACTTGATGTTTAATCTATTAAAAAATGAATTCTCTGTTGTTGAATAAAATAATGCCATATCATCCAAGACAAAAAAAATGCTCTGAGTTAAAAATCATCATAATTATACAAATTTTCTGACATGAAGCAGACTCATTTTAACTTGTCTGTGAAATTTTCAAGGCTGCCTTACATACCACATACCCACATCACTATTTGATTAAAAATATGTGTTATATTTTCCTTTTCCTGATATAGGAATTTCCCACTTGTTAAAGAGGGTAAGTTTTCAGCAATTTCAGGTGTCTGAAATACAATCATAAGCCCAAAATTGGAGAAAGGGTATCTTGCAGGGTATCACAGAGCTAAAATAAACTATGTTCATGTTCTAAAATTTTTAGACTGTAAAAAATTGTCACTAAATTATATTAACTGGCTTAACACAAGTGGTTTTTCTGGTTAGATCAAAGGGAAGAGAGGTAGATATGAGGAGTGGGCAGTAAGGCTATTTGATTAATACAAATGCATTTTTCATATTCAGAGAAACGTAAACACTTGAACACAATCTCCAAATGGAAAAAAAAATGTATAAAGAAATGCTGATAAAAATGCCAAAAAACATACACGTCCTAATGGCTTCTAATGTATTTTAGTACAGAAAAAATTGAAAACAAGAAAAATATTTTTCCTGATAATGATCTTTGTTCATCATAAAAATGTTTGCTGGTATTCACAAAAATGTGTTTCAAGAATTCATACAATTATAAATGCATTCTAGAAAGATGTATTGGGGAAAACTTACTAAAATAAAAATGGACACTTTTAAGGAAGTAATACTTATCATCCAAAACACTCATTTATATTCATCCCCTAATTCCTTAATAATGCCAGAAAAATTAGATGTTACTACATGTGATGATCCGAAACAATATTATTACTTTTTCTTGCCATATTTATGGCTAAATGTAATATCTGTTTATAACATGGAATTGGTAACCTTAGGGCAGGAGAAATGAGTTTCAAGAAAAGAGAAAGATAGGATATATTTTCCTATGCATACAATTTCCATAAAGTGCTAACAGAGCAGAGACACATTTTAAAAATAATAGAACAGGATCCAGTGGAAAAAAAGATGACTTGCCAGGCCAGTATTTGCTTGTTCTTACATAAGTACATACATAGGAAGATGAGAAATGAATTATCTTTACTGATGATCAAAGGTACAACCCCCATCTACAAAATAAAATAACTCGAAGGAAACAAGGTAGTGCTCTTGAATAAACTAATCATTTGTTATATTATGAAAGAGAGATGTAAATATTCAGATCTTGGGTGAGTTATGTTTCCATACTGCCTTCAGTGCGAATTTGCAACACTGAAAATAACTGAAATTCCTTATTTCTGTCACCTTTGTTTCTATGACAAATACAATTCCTTCTTTAAAGACAAAGCTTCTCAAAGATCAGCAATTGCCCAGAACTGGAGTGTGGAATGAACAGACAGAACACAGAGGGTTATTTTAGGGCAGTACAATACTATCATGATATATATATGTCATTATAATTTGTCTAAACCCATAGCATACACAACATGGAGAGTGAATTGTAATGGAAACTCTCAACTTTGAGTAATTACAGTGTGTCAATGTAGACCCATCAATTGTAACAGAAGTGCCCCTCTGTGGAGGATGTGGATGAGGGAGGCTGTGCTTATGGAGGGGCAGAGGATATAGGAGAAGTCTCTCTACCTTCACCTCAATTTTGCTAAGCACCTAAAACTTCTTTCAAAAAATAAAGTCTTAAAAAGTTGTCCAGTATCTCAGAAGTAGTACTGTAACCCAAGCCTATGAGAGTAATTAAATATTCCTTACTTCTATAAATGAAAAACTGTTTATCATGTTTGTTGAAGGTTTTGTTTTGTTTTTAAGGAGGGGTAGGGCAGAGGGAGAAGGAGAGAGAATCTTAAGCAGGTTGCACGCCTACCACTGAGCCTGACACAGGACTAGATCTCATGATCCTGAGATCATAATGTGAGCCAAAATCAAGAGTCCGATGCTTAACTGACTGAGCCCCATAGGAGCCCCTGAAGAATTTTTATAAGCTAGCCCCAAACATGAAAACATCTGTTCTCACTCTTGCTCAACCCCTACTCAACCACCCATGATTTGGGGGGATAAAACACAATGTACTCAATAGGGAAACAAACATTTTTTTTTTTAAATCAGTAGACAAGGATTTTGGTGAGATTCTTAAGCTTAGAAACTAGCACTAATAAGATTTATTTATTAGCTTTCATAACAGCAGAAGAGGAGAGATTCCTTTTACAGCGTTCAGTACCAAAGATAAAGCATTATAAGACAATGTTTTATTAGATCAAACATGATTCGAAATAAACTCCATTGTGATTTGGATCTATCTCTGAATAATACATACTAGCAAATGCTTCTCAAATTTGCCATATCCCAAATCCCTTGTATTGATTTTTCTACAGAGAATGCATGTTTTAAAAAATGTAATTAATCATACTGCAATGATCAATAACTTGTTATTAAAAAAATCAAAGCTCTTTTCCACATAAAAGTAAAAATTCAGCAATCTACTCTAAATGCCATTTCTGCTGGCCTTTTGAAAAGTGACCATCATCATCTTAACTCCACGAACTTCCAACAGAGATGACTAAGGCTACCACTTGGGTTTCCATTAGCCTGGACTCAGGTGAGAAATACAATTTTCCATATATTCTGAGAATGTGCACCACCAGTCTGTGGGCATTTCTAGGAGAAAAATGAGGTTCTGTGTAGAATGTCTGCAGGATTTACTTTTGATTAAACACACACATAAGTAGAGAGAACCGAGAACCTCAAGTTTTAGCAATAACTTGGAATTTCTTTCTTTAACTCTTCTGTTAAATTGTTGTGGCAAATATGTAAAAAGAGAGGAAAAGAATATAGATTGGGTACAAGGTGCTATATGAGATGTTATGCTATATATAGGCACGTATTTTAATCTTCATGGTATGACCTTGGGGTATATAATGTTCAATTCAAAAACAGAAGCTTAGAGAATCTGAAAGATTGACTAAGATCACACAGTAAGTGAAGCATCTTGGACGCTCTCAGCTTCTTTCTGCCTGAGTGCTGCCCATAATTTTTAGGTATTAATGGAATGAAACAATACAGATGGTCCTTTTTAAAGAAGCCAATCTGTTCAGCTCAGCGCAGGCTGATTCCTTGTCTTGATTATTTTCCAAGAACTACATTAAATAACTGCTGAAATTTTGTTTACTTTCCCAGATTTTACCTAATATCCTAAGAACAGGGCCCACACATTATCAACAAAATAATATGTTTATTACCAAGTACCTCACTTGCAGAAATAAACTATGAGAAGAAATCGATTCTAGCATGCTGCAGTTGGCAACTCATTGAAATTGGCCCAGGTATAAAATAGTCTCATAGTCGGGGCGCCTGGGTGGCTCAGTGGGTTAAGCCGCTGCCTTCGGCTCGGGTCATGATCTCAGGGTCCTGAGATCGAGTCCCGCATCGGGCTCTCTGCTCAGCAGGGAGCCTGCTTCCCTCTCTCTCTCTCTCTCTCTCTCTGCCTGCCTCTCTGTCTACTTGTGATCTCTCTCTGTCAAATAAATAAATTAAAAAAAAAATAGTCTCATAGTCAACATGGATGAAGTTCCCTACTATATACAGGCACTGTTCTGGTGGTGGGCAGAATAGCTTTGTAACTACACTCTAGTGGAGACACCCTGGTCATATGGAGGGATGTGTACATAGCACAATGAGAGTGTGTAATAGAGGTTTGATCTAGTGAGAGGGTAAGGAAAGGTTGTATTAGTGAAGTGGCTAATATTACAGAACAATATTAAATTATGTATAACTATATTTGGAGGTAAAAAAGAAAGAATACATTTAAACATTTTAAAGATTTAAAATTGGGAGTTGATTTACTGTAAACACTTCATTTTACAGATGAATAAACTGAGGGCCAATCAAATCATCTAGGTCCCAGAACCTTTAAATGGATTGAATTCTTTGTACCTTTTGGCATAGCCTTATGATATACAGATAGAGAAATAAGACAGAAAGAAAGGATATGTTTTTATGCATATGTTTAAGAGTATGTGTATGTGTCTAAACATTCAGGTGGATTTCTTTAGGGCTGAAAATATTTCCCTAAGGATGGGCAACCATGATCTTGCCAAAAACAACCAAGAACATAATTTAATGGCTTCAAAACACCACTTGGATCATGAGAAGGAAGCCAGCAAGAGAAATGCTAGCCTTCTAATTCATGTAGTGATGCTGTACCCACAGGCTTCTCTGCTCTTGATACGTATTTTAAAAGCACATAAGCATCATCAATAAAGACTGTTCTTTAAAAGTTGTGCCAAGTATTTCATATGAATACCTGATCTCCTCATAACATCTCTATTCAATAAGTAGGATTACTATTCTATTTTTATAGAATAAAAGATGAAGATATACAAAGATTGAGGATTTGCCTGAAGTCAGGCAGCTAGTAAGTGTCAGATCCAGTTTTTGGATCCAAGTCTGAAAGACTGATATCGGTGTTTCTAACTGTGATCCTCTTCTTCTCTCTAAAACCCTTTCCTACAGAACCTGGAGCAGGACTTCATTCTACTTATGAGAACATCATGGAAATCATAAATGCAAGGAGCAAAAATATTTGCTTTTAAACCTAACAAAACAACATTCTGTTTTCCACATACAGTCTGAAATTTACCACAATGCCAAAAATTAAAAATACCACAGCCGGGAACAAGTGTTCCTTGTGAGATGTGACTTCAAGTCTTTTAAAAAAAGAAACTTCCATTTGTTGCAGCACATCTATAGATGCATAACATGTATTTGAAAGGAAATATGCTTCTGAGAAGAGATGACAGCAATACAAGTCAGACAAAAATGTCTAAGGAAAGCAGCTCTTGCCTCAACTTTGAGCTTGTCCTCTTTAGCATCAGCATCCCAGCTGGGGAAAACGGAAGGATGAATGTTGTCATGGGTCTCAGAGGAAAATAAGAGAAAAAAGCAGAGAAGAATGGTTCAAATAGAGAAGCTCTTGCTATGCAGGCGGTGTTTTTCATTTGATAATTTGCTACAATCTTTTACAAATGTAATCTCATCAGTCCTCAAAATAACATTTGGAGGAAAAGGGGTCTCAGTACTTAATGTCCTGCTTTGATAACTACAATATATTGGATAAGTGAGCCCAAAGGGGTGGGTGATTGAAGAGGCTGACCAGGAAATGACAAGGTTGGGGTCTGGTACCGGGGATCCGCCTTATCCTCCAAAGTCTGGGTGGCCTTCCTGATGGGCATGGCAGTTCTCCAGACCGATGCCTGTCTTCCTTCTTCCCTGTCCTCTGGATGCCAGTTGGGCATCAAGAAAGGTTCAAGCACTGAGCAAAACAATCAATCAGGCCTGCTTTGATGAAGTCAAGTGGACTTTACTTTGGGGTTCTGCATTTTGTTTTTTTTTAAAGGTCCAGGTATGCATCATCCTCTATCTGAATGGTCTTTAACACATTGTTCCTATTCCCATAATCATAGCTACGGAGCAGTTTGGCTTAGAGCAACAAGTTGAAGCAATATGTACGGTTTCTGAATATCTGATAAAAAAAAAGTGAGGTGTCAGCTCCCATTGGTGACAACGCTGATGTGTGAATTTTTAAAAACAATCTTAGAACTGAATCCCTGTTTAATCCCAGAGTGATTTATTAAGGAGATGGGGCAGTTCTGGAGGTACCACAACCTGTGTTTCCTTATGCAGCAGCTCTACCAGCATCACAGCATAAGGAGCATATAAAATTAATGGAAATGGTATTTCATGTTTTTAAAGCCCCAGCTGGTAGGCTGGCAAGGAGGCACTTACGATTCAGGAAAAAAAGGACAGAACAGGTAAAGTCACATGGATTGCCCTCCAGCATGTTGGATGCAGGTAGGTACTGGAGTCAGATGGCCAGATTTAAAATCTGACTGCAATCATTCATAAGATACTTCATCTTGGATACATTATTTCTCTGTATCTCAGCTTCCTCATCTATGAAATGGAAATAACACTTCAAAACTTCAAAATGTTATAGTGCAGTTAAAGAAAATGAACATAAGTTACTTAGCACAGTGACTGGACACTCAATGTTAGCTGTTATGACTATATATTCATCTTAAATTTTCCTTAGAAATTGTCTTATTGGAAGGTTTCTATTTTGTTTATACAATAAAACAGAGGAAATTGTTCTTCAATTTAATTTCTAACTTAAAAAGGACTTACATGCATATATAAGCACATGGTTATACACCTACACATATATGTTAAAACTACCAGGTTAATTAAAAAGTTAGAATAATTAGGCATCATGAATTTCAAGGTCATAGGATCTTTTAGTGGGCAATATGGGTACATGTGAATTATCTCTGTTGATATTCAGACGTCTCTGATAATTTCAAATTTCATTTACCAGTATAGCATACCTACATATAAACAAAATATACATTAAGAATTTTCCAACTTTTCTTCTTGCCTATCTTGACCTAAACATACCATCCTGAATAGTAGAGAAAATTAATCCTATTTCATATATCTTTTATCTACAGCATATACAGATGTTGCTGGACCAACATCTCTGTGATGAGAATTGGCATGTTTATTCTACTAACTTTCTTTAAAATTCTTATTTTGGCTTTTGCTGTACTCCAGCTGTGTTATGGCATATAGCTACTTCAAATTAGAAGGTAGGGATGCTGCTAGTATACTTTCCTACTATATATCTGATTGCAATTAAAACAAATTCCAGCATCACTGGGGATACGGAGGATGGGTAGAATTTTAAAAAATTGTAAAGCAGGCCTTAAGTCTCTTCCAGCAAGATGTATCTCTTCTAACTATATTTGTCACTATTTTTCCTAGTTTAAAATCTTTAACTCCAAGGAAAGATTACACTCCACCCCCAACTGTGTTACATTTAAATCTGAGCAGGAATAACGTAGCATCCCTAGGAAGAAGACAAGCTTTTTATATCGAGAGTAAAAAAAGTAAAATCGTGTGTGTGTGTGTGTGTGTGTGTATCTAAATATACATACATTTCTTTAGAATACTTGTAAAGTGCGTAAGTGCATATGTAGAAATATTTCCAAAAATATTAATCTCGAGAAAATGTTAAACCATTTAAGTGTGAAATTATCTATGGTTATGCATTCATATATTCATTCATTCATGCGCAAACATATATTTCTATCTTACTCCACAAGACTCAGGATACCCAAACGAAGAGAAAGAGTCCTTTTGCTTTAGTGCCTTCAAAGTTAGTTAAGGAATAAAGAATGTTCTTAAATAGTTATAATGTTGTATAGCATGGAAGACAGCCACCAAATAGAAACTGAGGGCTATGGAATTTTGAAAAAAGGATTCACTTTTAGGTGGGAGGGTGGGATGCCTGCAGCCAGATGCAAAGGGACAGGGTGAAAAAAAGGACAGAACAAGGCTGCACCTGAGTCAGCGGTTTACAGACCTCAGTAAGAAATTATAACGGAAGGGCATTCCAGGTGGAGGAAGAAAGATATGCAAGGGTATAGAAGAGCAATGGGATTGGGTATGTTCATAAAGTGGGAAGTAGTTAATTCAAAGACAGCAGACAAAGCACAGTTACAAAAAAAGGCATGACTCCTATTCCTACGGAGTCTGGATGTGGAGAATAGCAAGAGTTAAAGATTACAAAGACTTGAAGCTTCCATAGGCAAGGTCAACGTGATGCCCTTAAAACAAACACTAAAATCAGGTTAAATAGAAATAGTATTTTTTTTTTGGAAACATAACAATTTTAGGTTGTATATCAATGAATTTGAAGTATTGGGATAGCAAAAGAAACCATCCCAAGTTATATGAATAAATTATGCTGGCCTATCTGAAAAGGACCTAAACTGGGGACACACCTTACTTACTTAGTCTCAGACCACTGACCTTCTTTTCCTCAGAGTTGGAAACCCTGTTCCATTTCCCCCAAGGCACTCCTGTATTCTCTGAATTTTGAATTTTAATTTGTATTGCTAACTGATTAACCTTTTACCCTCCTATATGCTAAACAATTTGAGATAAACGTTTATACGTGTGGTCAAGATATTCCTCATGATGCTTATTAGCAAGAGGTCTTCTCCATGTAACAGCCACTTGGAAAACAGAAATTCTAATGAAGGAAAGAAACAAGTCTACCTCAGGAGCCTAAAACAAATCAAAAGAAAAAGAACCAAGAACAACTACAGCATATTCAAAAATGAGTTTTTCCACTGAGTGAAAGAAGACTACTGCAGAAACTAAAGTCATTGAAATATATGATATATAAATACAACCTATCTCTTTGAATTTTATACTGCTTTTGTATTATCACTGCATTTCAATTAGTTTTAAAGTATTCTGAGCACCAGAATGTTTAAAAAAGCAGTGTTTGACTTTTTTTTTTCCTGTTTTTTTTTTTTTTTTAATTTTAGGTCCAAGAAAAAAAAATATATATATATATATATAATGGAATGTTCAAATTTTTCTTATAAAGCTAGGAGAAAACAAAGAGTTGGTTCTATCACTGGGCCTGAAATATTTTACGCACATATAAGGTAGATATACTTTACTATCCTTTTCCTGTTGTTAAAAATACATAACAGTACTTTTAAGACAAATGGTATAGCATCTCTATGAGTACTAGATTTTATAGCCTCAAAAGTCCTTGATTCCATTTCATCCTGACCACATTCCAGTAAAAGAGGAATTTTTTTTTTTTAGGTTTTTTAAATTTATTTGAGGGAGAGATCACAAGTAGGTAGAGAGAGAAGGAAGCAGGGTCCCTGCTGAGCAGAGAGCCTGATGCAGGGCCTGCTCCCAGGACCCTGAGACCATGACCTTAGCTGAAGGCAGAGGCTTAACCCACTGAGCCACCCAGGTACCCCTAAAAGAGGTATTCTTAATTCATTTACAAATGATGACAGTGAAGCTCATGTTAACTTGCCTGAAGTTTTGAGGCTATGAAATCAAAGAGCATGATAAGTAATCCCCATATTTGGATTTTTTTCTTATTATTATGGTTACTATTTTATATATTTATTTAACTCCAACTGGTTATTCTCTAAAATTCAGCTTTCCTCCTCATTTAGTATAAATGAGGAAAATAAAATCTTCCAACTGCTTTTAGTAACTACTGAATTCTAAACATAGAAGCAATATTTTTGTGGAGCAGTGCTGAACATTGATGACACCGCTAGGTTAATGTAAAAATTGAAGGAATGAACAGTCTTACAACCTTTAAAAAATCATTTCTTCTCCCAAGAATATTTACTAGAGCAAATTGTTTCCTACTCTCAGAGCCAAAAAACAGGAGTATTCCCGATATTTTCCACACATATATAATTGGATCATTTATATAGACCTTTGGGTGAATTATGTAGAAACTCTATATTCTACCAAGATTTTATTTTTAGCAGGTTTTAGATTTTAAGTAAGCTAATTTCATTATTTCCTAATCTATCCTCTCATTTCCCCATATTAGAACAGTTGTATTCTACTATGTTGCTATATCTTCTAGAAATGTGGACCACATCTGCTATTAGGTAGCACCATTAAAGAAAAGAGATGATGGTTGAATTCTAGCTGAAGGAGAACTGTTAGACTGTCCTGTGTGATATCATTTTACCAGGACACAGACAGGGAAAAAAAAGTCAAGTGAACTAAAAAAACCTGATTCCTCACTTGGAGAATATTGCACTTTACACAGGAGTTTTGTAGAACTTGGATCTGTCACTTCAAATCTCTATGTCTCATTTCTCCTATAAATTTATTATGAGAATAAAAAATAAATGTGAATATGCTTTGAACACTATATTCAATGTCCTAACATGAATGTTGGAGGGGGGATCCTATAACATTTTATTTCAATATAATTTTGTCAGTGGTAATATTTTTTAATTCATCTATACATTTATACCTTTGTCTTGTAGTATGCAGTGACACAGAACTGCTTAGTTTTCTCACACAGACATGGTAGGTGTTTTCACTCATTTCATTCATGTCCAGACTGTTCAGAGGGTAGACTCAACTCTCTTCCTGACACTATGCAAGTATTAAATTAAATTAAATTAATTTTCAATGAAAACCTTCATTCATTTCTATGCAAACATCTAAATTTAAAAGATTAGGACACCAAAAAACAAAACAACACAAAACAAACAAACCTAGTAAATACTTCACTTAACATGTGCTACGTCTGTTATACAGTTATAAATGTGCCTTTAATGATTTCCCAAGTAGTTAAAAAACAAAAGACGTGCTTTTGGGGCTCTCTGTATCTTAATAGTGTTATTACTGAGAGAACACTGCATTGATTTATTGACAACACTGGGTATCAGAGTGAATTCCAAACTATTAAGCTGATGTCACCTTGAAAAAAAAATATATAGTTAAAAGGCAGAGACATATAGTTGTATGAACACAGTAACATATGGCAAAGGTCTATGAACCTCAGAACTCTTTACCTTATAAATGAAAATGAATCAAATATAAGTGACTTCCAGTCTTTACTAAGGCACCAAAAAACCAGATCTGAGTTTGAAAATAGTCAAAATCTGACTGTTTTTACTGTGTTTATTCCTAATCAGTTTTATTTTGGCTGCTGAAGATAGCTTTAACACTACTGAAATTTATCTAACTTTTATTAACATTTCAACAGTATTGAAGAGCTGTATATTTTAAAAAGTAGTAAAAGTTGAATTTATTTTTCTAAGACTGTAATAAATAAGTCAAGAGTACAGCCTTTAGCCAAATAAATGAGTAGTGACCTTAAAATTATTTTCCAGTTTCAACCTCAATAAAATCAATTGCACTTAATCATTTCAAAGCTGCATTATGACTTTGATATTAATTGCAATTTTGTATCTAGAATATTTTTTTATTTGATGACTTTAAGATAGCAAAATAAATAAAAAACGTACTATGATGAAGTAAGGAAATCTGGGTTTGGAGGATTCATTCACTTGTCTTTGCTTTTCAATCACTGTGCCCTAATCTTGATTAAAAGCCAGATATCCCACTACCTTCATTAACAAGCAGCCTGATAATTCAATCAATATAATCAATTCCAGGAGCAACAAAATTTGCTTATGTCAGTAGCTATAATTTCTTTCAACATATATGACAATGAGTACATAACAATAATCCCAATGAAATAATAAAAACAAATATGCATGTTCTTCATGAAAACCATGTAAACATTTCATTTACCATATATATATATATATAAAATATGATTTTCATGAAGAGAAACATTTGTATACATAGTACTCCCATAGGCTCATATTGAATGAAAGGAGGTTTCTGAAGAATGTGCTACATTTGTATGACAGCTCATAAACTATACAATCCAATTTTCCAATGTTTCTTATTGATAATTTTTTCTTAGACTTGTGGTCTTCTCTGTGTTTTTGATTCTATAACCATACAATAGATAATATACACAGAAATGTGTATGTGCATGTATTTATAGAAACAAACATTTCATAAACGAAAACATTAATGTTTCTCTAAAAATTTAAGATAAATGCCAAATGCTAAATGCAAATACTATAGGAATAATGGTAATAAAGTGAACTTTTATTGAAATATAAAAAATATCAAAGGTAATTCAGTATTTTTTTATTTTCATGGCAGAGGAACTATCAACTAGAATCTTCATTTAGAAGAGAAAATACTGGTGAGAAGAAGGGGAAACAGATCTAGGCAGTAGATAATTTTCGTTTTCCAAACTATAAGATTTTTACCTATTAGCTACAACTAGAACACAGTCAACAATATGTTGTGATCCTGAAACTTCAACCTATTGAGACTAATAATAGTAAAAAGTCAAATGATAAAAGATACATTGTAAGAATACAGCCATGCAATTACACAAACGTTAAATTGCCAAGTCAACAAAAGTCCTATGTATGCACTTGCCAAAAAAGACTTGGCACACCAAAAAGAAAAAAATTCTAAGAGAAAATGCTCCATGTAAGCTCTTCTTATACCTTTGTTGAATATAATTAATGAAACTGAAATGTGTATTTTTATTCCTGATCATTCTTTTGGTTACAAATCAGTATTAATGATAATTATCTCTTATGCAGTTTCCTATCTTCAAATCCATTTATCTCCCAAGTATGGGAAGATGATACACAGGCTGTGTGTCCATGTGTTCTTACACAGTCTCTAGGCAGTTAAGCCAGTACTTGGGTCATTTCTGTCACTTTAATAACATTCTCCATCCAATGAGCTAACTAGTACTTATCTTTTCAATCTCTGCTAATTTGATTTAAAGGTGATTAAAGGTGATCCTCTGGAGAGCTTAACAGAGAATATGGACTTTTTATGACAACATGTTTACAAACAGAATAAAATGTATGCCTATCTTTTGGGTATGTCACCCATTAATTTATTCATTCAGAAAGTGATTATTGAAGAGACTGTCTTTTTTCCACTGTATATTTTTTCCTGTTTTGTCAAAGATTAATTGACCATAGGGTTGAGGGTCCATATCTGGGCTCTCTACTCTGTTGCACTGGTCTATGTGTCTGTTTTTATGCCAGTACCATGCTGTCTTGGTGATCATGGCTTTGTAGTAAAGCTTGAAATCAGGTAACATGATGCCCCCAGTTTTATTTTTGTTTTTCAACATTTCCTTAGCGATTCGGGGTCTCTTCTGATTCCATACAAATTTTAGGATTATTTGTTCCAGCTCTTTGAAAAATACTGGTGGAATTTTGATTGGAATGGCATTAAAAGTATAGATTGCTCTAGGCAGTATAGACATTTTAACAATGTTTATTCTTCTGATCCAAGAGCATGGAATGGTCTTCCATCTTTTTGTGTCTTCTTCAATTTCTTTCATGAGTGTTCTGTAGTTCCTCGAGTACAGTTCCTTTACCTCTTTGGTTAGGTTTCTTCCCAGGTATCTTATGGTTCTTGGTGCTATAGTAAATGGAATCAATTCTCTAATTTCCCTTTCTGTATTTTCATTGTTAGTGTATAAGAAAGCCACTGATTTCTGTACGTTGACTTTGTATCCTGCCACGTTACTGAATTGCTGTATGAGTTCTAGCAGTTTGGGGGTGGAGTCTTTTGGGTTTTCCATATAAAGAATCATGTCATCTGGGAAGAGAGAGAGTTTGACTTCTTCATTGCCAATTTGGATACCTTTTATTTCTCTTTGCTGTCAGATTGCTCTGGCTAGGACTTCTAATACTATGTTGAACAAGAGTGGTGAGAGTGGGCATCCTTGTCGTGTTCCTGATCTCAACGGGAAGGCTGCAAGCTTTTTCCCATTGAGGATGATACTTGCTGTGGGTCTTTCATAGATTTTATCAAGTTCAGGAATGTTCCCTCTATCCCTATACTTTGAAGTGTTTTAATCAGGAACGGATGTTGCATTTTGTAAATGCTTTTTCTGCATCAATTGAGAGGACCATGTGGTTCTTCTCTCTTCTCTTATTGAGTTGTTCTATCACATTGATTGATTTGCGAATGTTGAACCATCCTTGTAGCCCAGGGATGAATCCCACCTGGTCATGGTGGATAGTCTTTTTAATGTGCTGTTGGATCCTGTTTGATAGGATCTTGTTTAGAATCTCAGCATCCATATTCATCAGTGATATTGATCTGAAATTCTCCTTTCTGGTAGGGTCTTTGCCTAGTTTAGGGATCAGGGTAATAATGCTGGCTTCATAGAAAGAGGCTGGAAGTTTTCCTTCTGCTTCAATTTTTTGAAACAGCTTCAGGAGAATAGGTGTTATTTCTTCTCTGAAAGTTTGGTAGAATTCCCCAGGGAATCCATCAGGTCCTGGGCTCTTGTTTTTTGGGAGTTTTTTGATCACTGCTTCAATCTCGTTACTAGATAAGACAGTCTCTTCAATAAATGGTGCTGGGAAAACTGGACAGCTATATGCAGAAGAATGAAACTCAACCATTCTCTTACACTGTACACAAAGATAAACTCAAAATGGATAAAAGATCTCAATGTGAGACAGGAATCCATCAGAATCCTAGAGGAGAACATAGGCAGTAACTTCTTCGATATCAGCCACAGCAACTTCTTTCAAGATATGTCTCCATAGGCAAAGGAAACAAAAGCGAAGATGAACTTTTGGGACTTCATCAAATTCAAAAGCTTCTGCACAGCAAAGGAAACAGTCAAAAAAACAAAGAGGCAACCCACGGAATGGGAGAAGATATTTGCAAATGACAGTACAGACAAAAGGTTGATATCCGGGATCTATAAAGAACTCCTGAAACTAAACACACACAAAACAGACAATCATATCAAAAAATGGGCAGAAGATATGAACAGACACTTCTCCAATGAAGACATACAAATGGCTATCAGACACATGAAAAAATGTTCATAATCACTAGCCATCAGGGAGATTCAAATTAAAAACACATTGAGATATCACCTTACACCAGTTAGAATGGCCAAAATTAGCAAGACAGGAAACAACATGTGTTGGAGGGGATGTGGAGAAAGGGGAACCCTCTTCCAATGTTGGTGGGAATGCAAGTTGGTGCAGCCACTTTGGAGAACAGTGTGGAGATTCCTCAAGAAATTAAAAATAGAGCTTCCCTATGACCCTGCCATTGCACTACTGGGTATTTACCCCAAAGATACAGATGTAGTGAAAAGAAGGGCCATCTGTACCCCAGTGTTTATAGCAACAATGGCCACAGTCGCCAAACTGTGGAAAGAACCAGGATGCCCTTCAACGGACGAATGGATAAGGAAGATGTGGTCCATATACACTATGGAGTATTATGCCTCCGTCAGAAAGGATGAATACCCAACTTTTGTAGCAACATGGACAGGACTGGAAGAGATTATGCTGAGTGAAATAAATCAAGCAGAGAAAGTCAATTATCATATGGTTTCACTTATTTGTGGAGCATAACAAATAGCATGGAGGACAAGGAGAGATGGAGAGGAGAAGGGAGTTGAGGGAAATTGGAAGGGGAGATGAACCATGAGAGACTATGGACTCTGAAAAACAATCTGAGGGTTTTGAAGGGGCGGGGGGTGGGAGGTTGAGGGATCCAGGTGGTGGATATTGCAGAGGGCACAGATTGCATGGAGCACTGGGTGTGGTGCAAAAATAATGAATACTGTTACGCTGAAAAAATAAAAACTTAAAAAAAAAAAAGAAAGTGATTATTGACTCTATCAAGATGGGTAATGGACTCTGGTAACTAGATTCTGTAGATGCTAAAGTGAATAAAACTAAATCCCTTTCCTCAAAAAGTGTGTTTTATGGTGATTACTGGACTACCTGTATAATAAATCACTCTCCCCCCCCACTATGAACCGTGATTTTTCTTTCAGAAAGTATACGCATGAACTGATTATACAAATAATCAAAAAGTTTCACAAACCCTGTTTTTTGTGACAAGTGAAAATTTAAGATTCTAGATGAGCAAAATCAACACAATGTAGAAATCATTATAGAATGCAACTATTATGAAATGTTAACAAAGGTTTACACTATAAATTATCCTAAGTAGAGTAGAGTAAACATGTTCCCAAGCTCTGTGTGTGTGTGCATATGTGTGTAAATGCTTTAAGTTGAATGGAATTTCTCATTTCCCTTTTAGGGAAGCCCATATGGACAATTATTGCAAACAATCTTAAAGATGGCTGCCCACTTACCACCACTCCTCCTCCTATAGAAATGGTCCCTCATGTCTAATGGTATAAGTGCTCTAAAACCATGCTCCCTGACCAGAGCTTACCAACCCAGGATAAATACCCTGATTCAAGCTACAGCATTCAGATTTTCTCTCCTAGGAATTTTTAAATTGTAAGTCATTGTCAGTCAACTATTGTCAATGGACAGCAACTCCTACTTCTGTAGCATCCAGAATTATTCTTGTTCTTGCTTTATTTACCCATGTTGTCCAGAAATTTCTTCAACTAAACAAACCAGTCTCTTCTCATCAAATCCCCTAATGCCAAAGTGAGCTGGGGTCAATTTATAACATTTGCAAAATATTCAACTAAAGAATATACAAGTAATGGGATGGGGAGGGACGAAGGAATAAAATAAACTTACTTAGCCTCTAGTCTTGTGTTCATGAGAGATGATATTACCAAATGTGAGATGAGAAAGACCTTTTTAAAGAGCCTAGCTGTTCAGAAATAGGAAAATGTTAACAGGATTGATAGCACTAATATAAAAAAAGAAGCAAGGTACAAAGCTTCTCCTGCCTTTTTTTTTTTAATTTTACAAAAAATAAAGTAATTCTCAGTCTACCAAATCTAAAACCTTAATGTTAAAGAAAACTCACTCTAGTAAATTTTTGCATTTATGAATATTTTGGACTTTTAAAAAAATATTTTATTTATTTGACAGAGAGAGACACAGAGAGAGAGAGAGAGAGGGAACACAAGCATAGGGAATGGGAGAAGGAGAAGCAGGCTTCCCTCCAAGCAGGCAGCCTGATGCAGGGCTCGATCTCCCAGAACCCTGGGATCATGACCCAAGTCAAAGGCAGACGCTTAACAACTGAGCCACCCAGGTGCCCCAAATATTTCAGATTTAAAGGTTTAGACTGTGACATAAAAGAACATAACATTCCTATACAAAATCATTGTATAAATTTTATGTAGACAGTACTTGAATATTTAAAAGATTCTTTCTGATTTAAGCCACACTTTTAGCCTTTTTTTAAAAAACAAGTAGCAATAGATTATAGTAGAGAAAAATAAATGATATATATAAAACAATGTATATTGGATTGTAGTAAGAGAATATTCCAACTCAAAGCACGAGAGAGCACTAAAAAAGGGGGAAAGTATCTTATGAATAAGAGAAAAAGTTCCAGAGTTTTATACTGTCTAACCTCTAACTTTTCTTCTTCCTATCACCATCATCATTTGTGGGGAAAGACAGAAATTAGGTTGGTTGAAAAGGCTCACTTGAACAGTCTGTCACGCCACAGAGACAAATAGGTTTTCAACGACCTGCAGAAAAATAGTTATCCCTGGAGTTTGTGACACTAAGAAGAAAATTGAGAACAAATCACAGGAAACAATTTTAAGGTAGAATTCACAGTAAGGTGTAAAGACTGAAAAATTAAATACTGCTGAGATATGTATCTAATTGTACCTTATTAAAAAAAAAAAAGCCTGCTCCAAAATTAATATGTATTTGCTGTTCCATTTAATGTTTACTTAAATTTAGAGGCTTTAAGAATAGATGTACTCTTTTCTTCATTTTAATTTTTTTTAAGATTTTATTTTTAAGTAATCTCTATACTCAATGTGGGGCTCAACCTCACAACACCAAGATCAAGAGTTTCATGCTCTACCCACTAAGCTGGTCAGATGCCCCTTGAGGCATTCTTATAAGGACTGCTCCTTATCATGTATGCATACTATGCACCAGGTCACTTAGAGCATATGTGGTCTCATTTTTCCTAGAGGACACTGCAAACCAAAGTGGTAGTTTTTCCATTTTTGTACTGAAGATTTCTGGGAAGCCTCACTTATGAGTATATAGTACAGGTTTGGGTTCCAGTTTTGCTAGTAAGTACTTTTAGGCATTTGAGCATTTTTATTAACCTGAACTATCACCATTTCATTGATTTAACATGTATTTTCAATGAATTTCTACTGGAAACAAGAGCCTCTATGAATTTGAAATGTGCATTCCTAGGATAAATCTGCCTAACAAGATTTGTACCCAATTTCCTGCAATAAAAATCTTTGTGGATAATACATTTAACATACCTTAGTTTGTATTAGGAGTACAGCCTGGCAAGAGGGTACAAGGATAGTCAAGATACTTGATCTTCGGGGCGCCTGGGTGGCTCAGTGGGTTAAGCCGCTGCCTTCGGCTCAGGTCATGATCTCGGAGTCCTGGGATCGAGTCCCGCATCGGGCTCTCTGCTCAGCAGGGAGCCTGCTTCCTCCTGTCTCTCTGCCTGCCTCTCTGCCTGCTTGTGATCTCTCTCTGTCAAATAAATACATAAAATCTTTAAAAAAAAAAAAAGATACTTGATCTTCAAAGTCATTTCTGGTATTGACATAATAAGCACTCAAAATATTTTTTAATTTTAATTTTAATTTTTTTTAA
The DNA here is from genome assembly GCF_902655055.1 of Lutra lutra. Lineage (NCBI taxonomy): Eukaryota > Metazoa > Chordata > Mammalia > Carnivora > Mustelidae > Lutra > Lutra lutra. The sequence continues at coordinate 69,646,965 of NC_062282.1, read as the reverse complement.
AGATTTTATGTATTTATTTGACAGAGATCACAAGTAGGCAGAGAGGCAGGCAGAGAGAGAGGAAGGGAAGCAAGCTCCCTGCTGTGCAGAGAGCCTGATGTGGGGCTCTATCCCAGGACTCTGGGATCATGACCTGAGCTGAAGGCAGAGGCTTTAACCCACTGAGCCACCCAGGCGCCCCAAAATATTTTATTTTTTTAATTTTTTTTTAGCACTCAAAATATCTTAAATAGTAAATGAATCAATGAATGAATGTATGTAATATTATTAGAACAATCTTCAGCAAATCATTAAACTCACTTAGTTAGCCACAGCCTTCTTTTTTTTTTTTTTTAAAGATTTTATTTATTTATTTGACAGACAGAGATCACAAGTAGACAGAGAGGCAGGCAGAGAGAGAGAGGGGAGCAGGCTCCCTGCTGAGCAGAGAACCCGATGCGGGACTCGATTCCAGGACCCTGAGATCACGACCCGAGCCGAAGGCAGCGGCTTAACCGCTGAGCCACCCAGGCGCCCCACAGCCTTACTTCTTAAACAGCTTGTTTATGGAATTACATCTTTGGGGGCAATTCAGCATGGTCTCTTGGCTTACCAAGGCTGTTCTGCCCCTCTGACACTAACTAGCTTTGTGATCTTAGGCAAGTTACTTCTGCATTCTGTTTCTTTATCTGTGAAATGGATTTAATGGTGTTTTTGTAAGGATTCAATGAAATAGGGGCTCCTGGGTGGCTCAGTCATTAACCGTCTGCCTCCGGCTCAGGTCATGATCCCAAGGCTTCTAGAATCAAGTGCTGCAGCAGGCTCAGCGGGAAACCTGCTTCTCCCTCTCCCACTAGCCATGCTTGTACTCCTCTCTCTCTGCGTCTCTCTTTGTGAAATAAATAAATAAATAAATAAAATATTTTAAAAAGAAAGATTCAATGAAATAATACATGGCAAGTGCTTAACACAGTATCCAGCATTTAGATGGTGGTCAATAAGTGTTACTTATTTTTTTCTTTTATATATATAGTCATATTTATTTTAAAATATTATTCACATTTCTTGAAAATATAGCTTTTTATTTGAAATACAGCTATTTATTTGAAATATAGCTTTTTATTTTTTAAATTATTTTTATTAACATATAATGCATTATTTGCCCCAGGGGCACAGGTCTGTGAATCATCAGGCTTACACATTTCACAGCACTCACCATAGCACATACCCTCCCGAATTTTTTTTTAAAGATTTTATTTATTTATTTGACAGAGATCACAATTAGGCAGAGAGGCAGGCAGAGAGAGAGGAAGGGAAGCAGGCTCCCTGCTGAGCAGAAAGCCCGAAGTGGGGCTTGATCCCAGGACCCTGGGACCATGACCTGAGCCGAAGGCAGAGGCTTTAACCCACTGAGCCTCCCAGGCGCCCCCCTCCTCAATGTTTTTAATACGTGCTATCAGCTCACCTAAAGTGATACATTCTATCAGCTCACCTAAAGTGATAGAGATCAGCTTTTTGAACCAGACCTTCCTAGTGGCAGGCTATAAATAAATTGATTGCAAACATCATATACCACCATAACTGATGAACGCTTTTAGAAAACATTTTTATAGAATTATACTATTCAAGACTATGTTCTTCATAAGATATCTAGTATGGTGTGATCCTGCTTCCTAATTTCCAATGAGACTTTTGTGCTGGGCATCCCTTTCTCCCTGCTTATGTCCCTCCCAATGAACGCCAACAGATGTTAAGTGACGGAGATTTTTTACATTAAAGAAGAGAAATTCTGTTCAGAGTTGTTTTTTCTCCCACATTAGAGGAGAAGTATTTTTCTCACAGTGTTTTCCTATTTGTTAGTAACAAATAGGAAATTGGCATAACCGAAGACCGCCCATCCTATGAGCACCTGGGCCATAATTTATAGTCAGAAGCATCAATTCAAAGCAGCAGAGAGATGCTTCAGTAATTATGAAATCTTGTGAAAGTGAAATAGGCAATTAGTGGATTTCCATTTTATTTTTTAATTTTCATGGGAAACTCAAGTGCATTCAATTGCTTCACTTGCAATTATAGGGCTAATTAACAGGAATTGGTGGTGCTCTGTGTATGATAATGGCACTTAGTTGTGGGCTGGAAAACCAATAAAGAATTACAAATGAAATTAAATTCAATATGAAAACAGGCCATATTGAAGAAGGGGCGAGAAGAGTAGCTAGCCACTTAAATATTAAACAATTACACAGAATATACATTTACAGTTGCCTGGACATTTATGAGCCAAATACCCAGTTATTCATTGGGACATTAATTTATAGTCTGAGAAACATTAAATTTTCACAAACCTAAACTATGGCTGAGATTTATTTTCTAAAAATGTGCTCGATTATTTTGGGGGAAACTATACAACGTTAAATCATTCAACCATGCTTTATTGTGACAGATGCTTGGAACCCAGATACAAACAAAATACATCCTATGTCTCTGATACCACAATTGAATTTTTTTTTTCCACAATTGAATTTAAAAAAAAAAAAAGGCAGATACATCAACATCCCTAATCGTATATATTCTCAACCTCCATCCTGAACATTTCTTTCATGTCCTTATCTAAATACCTCTCCCACAAGGGCACTTTCTGGAACCTTGTTTAGGAATGACTCTTCTCTTTCCTAAAAGCTCAGTTCCATTGAGTACAGAAGTCTGGTAAGTGTCGTAACTGCCACTGCTCATATTTCCCCTTTCCCCCCAAAAACCATCCAGTTGTGAATTTACTGTCATCAGATCATATCTACTCTATCTCCTTGTCACAGTCAACTATGGCAACTCCAGATGACTGTTCTTCAATCCTTGAAAATTTTAGCATTTGGATTCCTGTAAATATGCTCAAAGCTGTCCTAATTCTTTCATAATAGCAACATCCAAAAAATTAAACCCTCAATAGTCTGGCCACCCGAATCCTTAACTTCTTCACCTCTAATAATATGGTGATCTTATCACCATTTACTTCAGCCCTTCACGCCCAAGCTCACTCTTATGAACCATAAATGCAACCCACCCACAATCTCAATTTCCATAATCCTAGTCTATTACCATCATGTTCCATCATTCCAATTCACTCTGACACAACCACAATCTTTCAACTCCTATAGGACCAAGAATTGATCAACCTTCTGATTACTGTGCTTATGCTCTTCTCTTTTTACTTAGCTTAAAATCCATGGTCTAGGGGCTGCCTGGGTGGCTCAGTGGGTTAAGCCTCTGCCTTCAGTTCAGGTCATGATCTCAGGGTCCTGGGATCGAGTCCTGCATCGGGCTCTCTGCTGGGCAGGGAGCCTGCTTCCTCCTCTCTCTCTCTCTCTCTCTCTCTCTCTCTCTCTGCCTACTTGTGATCTCTCTCTGTCAAATAAAATCTAAAAAAAAAAAAAATCCATGGTCCATTATAAGATTTATCATAATAAGCCTAACTACTAAGTCTAAATGACTGCCACTTTGAGTCATTTATTTTTAAAAAATATATCTATAAATACATCTGACTCTGTACTTACTACATGCACAGTTGAATAAATGGGAGATCTACACTTCTTGCTTCTTGTCCCGCTGCCACCCTAACCCAACCTATCATCATCTCCTGGTTTAATGGATTCTAGCTTCTCACATCACCTCAGTAGGGTATTTTCTTTTTTTTTTTTTTTTAATATTTTATTTATTTATTTGTCAGAGAGAGAGAGGGAGAGAGAGCAAGCACAGGCAGACAGAATGGCAGGCAGAGGCAGAGGGAGAAGCAGGCTCCCTGATGAGCAAGGAGCCCGATGCGGGACTCGATCCCAGGACGCTGGGATCATGACCTGAGCCGAAGGCAGCTGCTTAACCAACTAAGCCACCCAGGCGTCCCAGTAGGGTATTTTCAACACATCATCTCCTACTATTTCCCTCCTTGCTCACTACCTACTAGCCATACTAACCTTTCTGTTATTCTCAGAATAACCCAGACACAAGTCAGGGCCTTTGCCCTGACTTTTCCCTCAGACTAGAATGTCCCTGCCCCAGAGCCACATGGCTCACATTCTCAGGGTGGATGACATTTACAGTATCATAATATGGAAAAAGGGACTCAATAAACTGTTTAGAAAAAAGATGGCAAGAACATGAAGATGGTCAGTGCTAAGTTAGGAGGTGTGAAAACTAAGGCCAAAAGAATCAAATATAGAAGCTAATGTCCCATCATGCTCAGTAAGGATCTCTCTAATTGGCACACATATCCTCAAAAATATACATGGATCCAGGGGGATATAACAGTCTGATCTTAATGGTATTAAATATTTCATTCACACAACTGACCACCTTCATATTTCATGTTTTCTATAAAAATATCTAATAGTTTGGATTTTCATGTACCTTTCCACTCCAATACAGGATGGACTACTCACTTTAATGTTAATGCCCCTCTACTAAGTGTTCTTTTTACTCATTGTTTGAGTAAGTCACCACTATTGTTACAACTTAGCATCTCAAGCACTGGCTTATAGGCAAGAATATAGTGATCATTGATGTATATACATTGGGCTTGATACTGTACATAATATTACTTTTAAAATATTTATTTATTGAGAGAGAGGGTGGGAGGAGCAGAGGGAGAGGAAAAGAAGCAGACTCCCTGCTGAGCACAGAGTCAGATGTGGAGCTTGACCTCATAACCCTGAGATCATGACCTGCACTGAAATCAAGAGTTGGATGCTTAACCAACTGAGTCATCCAGGAGCCCTTATTGTACATAGTATTTCCAATTAATAAATGGTCATTTTGGCATCAGCCTCAGTGAGTTTATTTTGTTCCAAGAAAAGACTGCTTATCAATATCAGTATATTGACTTAATGTTGGCGTTCACTGCCAAAACATGGTCCAGTCACAGCAAGGCCCAAAGTAAAAGCCCCTTTGTAGGGTCTTGTGTGTAGAGGTCCCCTTTAGTGTCTTCTGCCTTACCACTCACCACGATGGTGTTTCCATTTCAAAATGACAATGAATGTGAGGAAAATCTTAAGAAAAAATTTCTACACTCATCATGGGATTTCAAGCTGGCACATACTCTACTGAATTTATTGTTTACTTCAGCAGAAAATAATCACAGACCAAAACGACACTTTGAAATAATATGTTTGGTCTTAGAGTCTCATAGTTTTTTGCATGGAAGGTAACAGGGTTGAGGTGGAGGTTAAATCTAAAGAACATAAGTAATTCTAAATATATACCTAAAAACTACATTATTTCATCTAGTTACTCAAAGACATTGGTTTCCTTCCCATCTCCCTCCTGGTTGTATAATATGAACAACTTGAATTCTTCTAAGTGCACATTTCTACCCCCAAAAGTTTGTTTTATAGAAATATTCTAGATTCCTGCTTTTATTTCATAGGTATTGGAAAAAGTGGGAAAGAAAGCAAAATTTCAATACTTCAAAGCATCACACAATTAGAAAATATTTGAGTACCCACTGCGTGCAAACCATTCTACTACATTTGTAAAAGATATGCCAATTTTTCAAATGGTCTCTGCACTCAAGTCATACTATAAAACAGAAATATAGAGACATTTCTAATAAAAACATAGTAGTAGATTCATAGGGAAATTTACAGTATACAGTAAGACTATGATACTTAAAAGGAAGACAGCTGTTTTGCCAACAGAATCAGAGAAGCTTTAGGAAAGCCCTATTTGTGAGTTTTAGCAAACAACAATGTACCCACTTTAGTAAGGAACCATTTGCTACTCATGGCCACTACAACCTGGGTTGTACAAAATGCATATTAAAAATAAAATGAAAGCAGGACAACAAACCTAAGTGCTAACTCACAAAATTCTCACGTGCTGTGATGAAACACATTTCTTTGATTGGTAGGTCACTGAAAAGGAATCTAGCACCCTGGTCTGACCGGCAATAACCCAGGCACAAGATGAGACCACACCCTTCTGGATGCGGCCACCATAGACCTATGACAGACCCTGGATCCTGAATGGGGTGGAGAAGGGTCAGGACCATGAAGGGTGTCTAGCCCTGCATTTTAGGCCTTTTCCTGTCCTGAAAGTAAGCCTGCATATGCAGAGATGACTCCTTATTTTCTTCAGGGAAAAGTTATATTATACAATGAAAATCACTTAAAAACATCAAAGTGCTTATGCAAGTTAAATACAAAGGAAAAGAACAAAAAGTAGACTAGGTAAGGCTTTAACTACCTGAGGATTGAGTGAAGTTCCTGGAGTGTCAAGGAAGGTATGCTTTGGTTTTTCCCCACATTCTTTCTTGTGTGGTCAAACCCTGCTGACCAAAGACCCAAGTTCCATTTTGTTTTGAGTGTAGAGGGAGCAGCACAGAAATAGTATCAGATTTTACAGGAAAGGGTCCTGAGTTCAGATTTCATCTTTGTTGCTAATTAATTGTGGATCTTTGGACAAGTCACTTAACTTTTAGGATCAATTAGTTCTCTTTTTCAAAGGGAGATGGGCTGACCAAGAGGTTTCTATGGCCTCACCATGCTCTGTGACTTTGGGGAGCAGCAAAAGATTATACTCAGAGTATTCTGAAATAATACCCAGCACCGGTGTATACGAAATCAATAGAAATAGAAAATTTTGGTCAGGAACTCAATAATTACTTAACTATTCTATAATATATCACACAAGAAAGAAACATAAGGATATTAAAAAGGAAGTAATGATTAGAATAAACCTCTGACAAAAGCACAGAAAAGGGGCACCTGGTGGCTCAGTGGGTTAAAGCCTCTGCCTTCGGCTCGGGTCATGATCTCAGGGTCCTGGGATTGAGCCCCGCGTCCGTTGGGCTCTCTGCTCAGCGGGGAGCCTGCTTCCTCCTCTCTCTGCCTGCCTTTCTGCCTACTTGTGATCTCTGTCTGTCAAATAAATGAATAAAATCTTTAAAAAAAAAAAAAAAAGCACAGAAAAGGCTGGTTTGAGGAAGTGAAGAGAAATGAGGGAAAAGACTCATGAGTTTTTCAGCTGGTGCAGTCTTAGGGCATGGCATGTCCAATTTTGGGTTTATTTTCCATGGTAGAGGCCAGTGTGTCTTTGAGTTAATGCAATACAACTGAAAAAACATTGGAGAGATCTCAGTATAATATAAAGTAGCATTAACAAGGAAATTGTTTACAATTAGGAAAAATGTGGGCCATGAGCCAATGTGACAAGGGAGGGTACTCTGTGTGAACAAGACATTTCAGTTTAGTAAATGGTATCTCACCAAACTGGAAGTCAAAGAATAGCTGTGATTAAACAATGATGTCAGATAATAAATTCAGAGGCATATTAACAAACTGAATCGAATGTCAGTCTAGAATAGAAGTACATCTCTCTTTGATTCTTTCACACGTGGTTTATCACTAGTGATAGCTTGGGTATCTTACCCTTAACCAGATTTTCTCCACTTACAAAGTTAATCAGCAAGGTTTTCAGGGACAGTCTCTGGAAGTCTATGATTTCTATCAGTTTCTTAGAAGCACCCAAGAGCAAGAAGCTGATCAAGGAGTCAAATAAAGGATGGACCTTAGTGAACTCCACTCAACCACCAACAAGTAACCTCATGAAGTGCCTTAAAATTCCTGTACTCAGAATTTTCTAGGAAAATAAACAGATGAAGGCTCACTGACCTACAGAGCTTGTTTTTTGTTTGTTTGTTTTTATTAGTATTAGAGAGCTGAGAGCTACTAATAATTCTTCAATGAATATTCAAACATAGTTAAAAAAAGAACTTTACAAGCCAGTTCTAAATGTCAAAGTTGTTATTAGCCAGCAATGGAGTTCTTCCTTCAGAATGAATTTATTCATTTAAAAATAATGAACACTAAGTTCTTATTTTATTTTATTTTTTTTAGATTTTATTTATTTATTTGACAGAGAAACAGATCACAAGTAGGCAGAGAGGCAGGCAGAGAGAGAGAGGGAAGCAGGCTCCCCGCCGAGCAGAGAACCCGATGCGGCACTCAATCCCAGGACCCCGGGACCATGACCCCAGCCAAAGGCAGAGGCTTTAACCCACTGAGCCACCCAGGCGCCCCTAAGTTCTTATTTTAAAGGCAAACCCAAACAACCATCAGAAAAAAAACAACAGATTTTTAAATAAATTCAATTGTTCTAAGGCATTTGCATCTGTTGACTCAGTAGTAGCAAAAATAATGGACTTCTTCCAGATGAATGAGTTACAGAGAGCAAGTTCTGTTCACAACCAAACACAGGAAATCATTCCGCACAGTCAAGAGGAGAACAGAAAGAAACCGCTCTCGCAAAATGATATATGCAAAGCCCAAAGTATACATGATCCCTGACTGCTCAAAATAAAAATACTCCCCCTCTGCAGCTATTCAGAGAGGCATTTCCTTAAACTTAACACAAAGGGAGCCTCAGAAGAAGGGCAAGAAAAACAGAGTTCCATATGCAGCACCATTATTTGATAACCTATCCAGCTTTTCTTTTTCCTCATGGCAATGACTTTGTTTGGACTCAACTTTCTAGACCTTGCCTATTACCTGAAAGAATTCTGGGAGCAGCCCTTGCCCTTGGGAACTCTCTCAAATTTGATTCTGGGGAAATATTCAGGCATGTGCATACTTAAACATCATATATTCATAATGTAAAACATGGAGTCAAAGAAGAGTGGACAAGATTTCCATGTTTCCCAAATTAAGTAAAGTTATTTGAACTATTTCCTCAATTCTTAACATGTGTCACCGTAGATTTGCTTCTGAAACATGCTGAGAGCAAATAAAGACCATTTTAAAATCACCTCCTTGATTCCAAACACAAAACGGATGGCCAGTGAAGAACTGGAACACCAGATGGACCTCACCTCCACTCCTGGCTCAGTCCCTGTATAATCACACACAGATTCTGTATCCCTAATTTCTCCATGTAAATTGGACCCCATACCTACGTGAGGGGCCTGCTGCAGGAGCAGGCAAGAATGGGGTGAACAGCTGGAGAGTTTCTGACAGAGTGTGCATACCTAAAAATGATCACTAATAATACTAGTAGACTGTACTATCTATCGGTGTATGGGCTAATGATGGAAACACTTTTAAATGTAAAATTGTCTCCAGCCCAAATAACAAGTCAGTTTTTCCTAAGTCTTCGTTAGCACGCCTCTGTGTTAATTTGCTAAACCTCCTCTAACTCCTCTTTCTATAGACTCTGAACAGAAAGATACACTTAGGGTGATTTCTTCTAAAGTCACCTTCAAGTAACTTACTGTTAGAAACTGTTCCTAGTCAGCATTCACTTCCCTAATTATCCAGGGAATGAAAATACTAACTTTAGAAAATGACTGGATACCCTCCTTCAGGTATTTAATACAACAATAACAATGACGGTTTCCGAAGAGGAATAAAGAGGGAGGAATTTAGAAGAAAAAGAGGGAAGAGAGATACAAAACTACACAAATATATGTTTGAGATGTCTCAACTATAATAAACCAGATGCAAAATGTTTCAGTACAGTGGAAATTGTACTACCACACATCCAAGATTGTGGATCTTTGTACAATTAGTATGTAAGTATTAATGAAAGTAGAGCTCCAAAGGCTATTTTAGAATCACACAGCTCATTTATTTATGCTGAGAGTTCTTACTTTGTTACTGGTTTTCCAGCTCTTTCCCCACACCCCAAATCAAATATCTGATGAGTTCCAGGTCAGAAGACAATTCACTAAATTATTGCTCAGATTTATTATTTGAGTATAATAACCTTTTAAAATTATGCTGTTTCAAAAAGGTAAGAAAAATTTAAACATAAAGAAAATACAAACTCCTGGTTATCAAATAAGTCAGTCATGGGGATATAATTTATAGGCATGTTAACTATAGTTAATTATACTGTATTGCATACTTGAAAGCTGCTAAGAAAGTGGACCTTAAACATCCTCATCACACACACACACAAAAAAACCAGATGTAGTCATTTAATATAGACCAAGTTCTATTATTGAATCTTAAGAAATCCTGCAAGAAAGAAAAGAATGCTAAAAGGAACCACACTCAACAAAACCCAGGAGCTATTTATTATCCACTGAATGCAAAATTATTTTTAAGTAGAAATCTGTTTTTTATTTAGGCACGGACTCCCATCTGAAAAAAATCTGTATTTTTTCAACAGGCTTTAAAAAAATTGGACAGTAAGAGAGGAATTAATACATACCTTAAAAATATGGTTATTATTTATTTCAGTCTGATATACAAAGAGCTTGAACAACTTAGTCACTGGGAAAAAAAAACCTTCATAAACTCTGGCAAATATGCAAATTATCAAAACAAATATCATATGTGCTAACCTCTAGGCCTAATATTTAAAAATTGGGTTTCTAGTTTGTAGAAAGATGGATGTCTTTGTAAAGTACTTTCATTTTTTTTTTCCTAAAAGTGTGGCTCAGGTTCTAGATTTAATAATAACTACAGCTATATACATGAATATTAAAGCTACAATTCACTACACATTACAGTTTTCTTCCCTCTTATAAAAGTTCCTTCTGGCATACATATTCATTCTTTGATGTGAATAAAATTAATTCTGTATTGATAACTGTTTTGAAAATTGTTTCACCTTTGAAAAACTTGGTAACATTCTGTGATATTCTTAAAATCGAGCAGGAATTCCTAATTTACAGATTAGCTGCACTAGGCAGAAAAATGGTCCCAAAACATATTCACGTCAAGTTCCTGAAACTTATGAATGTTACCTTATTTGGATAAAGGGTCTTTACAGATTAACTAAATTAAGCATTGGGAAATGACATCATCCTGAATTATCTGGCTGGGTCCTGTATTAGTCATAAGTCAGGGTTCTCCAGTGAAATAAAACCAAAATAATATATATAAATAGAAAAAAAGAGAATGAGATTTTAAGGAATTGACTCATGCAATTGTAGGGGCTGGCAAAACTGAATCCATACAGTAGGCTGGAAATTCAGGTAGAAGTTAATCTAGTTTTGAGCCTCAGATTTGGAAGGCAGGCTAGCATGCTGGAAACTCAGGGAGGTTTTTTATGTTACAGTCTTGAAGCAGAATTCTTTCTGCAGGAAACCTCAGCTTTTGCTCTTGAGCTCCCTTCAACTATTTGCATGAGTCCCACCCACATTACTGAGGCTAATCTTGAAGTCAACTGATCACAAATGTTAACCACATATACAAAACACCTGCACAGATAAATCTAGACTAGCATTTGACCACACAACTGATCATCATAGTCAAGCCAGGTTGACACATAAAATTCACCCAAGTGTCCTTAAAGACACACAAAAAAGAAGACAGAGAAGTTCCTGTGAAGAGAAAACAGCAGGAGTCACGAGCCAGGGAAGCTGGCAATAATCAGAATCAGGTGAAGAAGAATCAGTTCTAGAGTCCCAGAGGGAGTGCCCTACAGAAGGACACCTTTTGATTTTAGAAGCCTGGCCTCTAGAACTGTTAAGAACAACTTTCTGTTGCTTTAAGGCACCCGGTTTATGGAATATATTATTACAGCCACAGAAAACTAACTCAGTAGATATAAATAGAAAATTAATATCCACCTCATTTCAGAAAATTACTTTCAGCCATTTAATCTAAACTTCTTCTCATGTAATTTTATGATATGATTTTCCTCATCCCTTGTCCATTTTTTATCTCCCCACACCTAAAGGATAATTAACCAGTACATTTTTTTAAAGCAATGGGCGTCTTGCATCTAGATCTGATAATACAAAGTAATTTGATCAATAAACCCAGATTGTTAAATACAGTATTTGTATGGAAAAAGAAATCAGAAATTAAGGATTTCATCTTGAGTCATAACAGGTATGGAAAAGAAGGAATATAAACAAGAGTATTCCATGGTGATAGAATAGAAGGAATATAAACAAGACCTACTTAAAGGAAGATTCACTAGGATTTAGTTGCCTATTGAATGAATGGAGTGAAGAGAAATTGTGAGTCAAGCATGACTAAATTCCTGGGACTGGGTGATGAGGAAAACAAAGGAACATCTGACAAGGAAGCTGAGCAGAGGTGCTGTGTGGATATCTGTGCTCAAGTAGGCAGAGTAAGGGGAATATTCATGGAGATGACAGGTGGAGGGAAATAAACATAAATGAGGATTTAAGTTTACAGTATGTTCAATTTGAGGGGATGGATAAACATTTTGGTATGAATATTTTCATCAACAGAGAGTTAACACTGAAGAAGACACAAAAAGAAAGCAAGCCAAGAATTACAGACAATTCCACTCTTAGTCTTTTTATATTTACATTAAGGGGCATTGTAATTGAATGAATATAAAAGTTTAATGTATATTTTTTTTTTGCTATTGGCTCTGAAAATGAACCAAAATATTCCAAATAGCATTACTGAGCTATGCTATTAATGACAAATATTATTTTTATGGGATTATGGATAAGATTTTCATTCCAAAAGGAGCACATTATGTATTTGATACTTTTTATATTGAGCCATCCAAAGGAAGGAAAGTATTTTAATTTTGGAAAACAATGGTGCTAGTAAGAAGAATCATTGTTTTAAGTGCTGTGCTTCCTAATAGGAATTGGGGGAAGTTATTCAGTAATCACTTAAGGCACATGATGTCATAACCATAAAATATATTTTACGAAGGGCTTCAGAAATAATTTCATTTCATATATTTGAAGAACTTCAGCTTTCCCAAAATTTCAGGTGATCTCCTTTAAAGGAAATACTAATAACAAACACATATATAGTGTTTTTGGTGTACTGACTCATGTGGTCCTCTTTAACAATCATATCAAACAGATAAAATTTTTATTCCTAGTTTATACATGAGGACATTGAGCCACAGAGCAGTTAAGGATCTTGCTGAAGACCACACAGCTAGTTAGGGTTTAAGCTAGGATTTCACTCATGATCCAAGTCACTATACTATATTACTCTATGCGATGCTTGCTGTATCCAAAGGCTGATATTCACTTTAGCATAATGTAATAGGTATGTGCACTTAGATTCTTTTTAAAAAAAACTTGATTGAAGTGGAAACCAGCTGTAAAACAAAAATACCAATTATGAAAGCCAGGTTTCCATTTATCCTTTGCTTTTCCACTGAGATCAGTGAAGATTCACCTCTGGTTCCTTTTGAAACTCCCTTTCTTTCAAAGGGAATTTTGAAATTTCCTTTTTTCTTACATAGTGCTATAACCCAACTCTATCAAAGCTCTTTAACCAAAAGAAAAAAAGCCCAAAGATGGGAGCCACAATAAATGGAATGCTGTCATTTAACAAAAGGGCAACACATTTTAAAACTAACTGACTACTCAAAGCTGTCAAATGAATTGCTCAAGTTTTTCAGGTTTTGGTGTTTTTTTTTTTTTTTAAACTTTTGTTTCTGATGAGCCAGAACTTTCTTTAACTGGCTGAGTCAGAGAGTTTGTTTAAGAGCCAAATCAATGCCATCAGATACTTTCTGGGTCAATGAATTGCATCCAACCCAGAGAAATTAGGATGTGCAAAAGAAAGAAATTACAGTATGAAGTTTTCAAGACATGTCACACAAACCTCAATCCTTAGGGCATAATAGGCATTCCTCTCTTCTGCGAAGGAGAATCTTAATAAGCATCAAATTTGAGGCAACGTTCATGCTGAAGAGCTCAAAAGGGAAAGAAAATCAACATCAATTCTCTTCACCTTTCCACATCTTTTTACCGGCATCGTTCTTATCACAAGTCATTTCTTAGTATTAGTGACCAGTTCCCACAATGACAGCTCTGCAGGGGATGGACAACAAGTGTCACTGCCATCGCCCTTTGTGAGTTCAGACACTGAATACATCATTGTTTCAAAACGTCTAGGCCTCACTGGCACCACACTTGGAAAACTGGGTCTACAGAGCTTCTGGCTATTGCCACTGTGTTCCCAAGCTCCTTGGCGAACTCTCTTCTGGGATGTATAGGTAGCATGCAGAAACGTTTAGGTGCCTACATTTTCTCATTTGCTCATGCTTACCTTCTTCCCTTAAAGACATCATTTGTTTCCATGAAAACGAAACAGCTCAGCAAAGTAGCAGTTGAAGAAACTCTCATGTCTCTTCCAACATTTCATTAGTACAGAAGAATCAAGGGCTTAGGATGTTTTCCAGTTATTTCCCAGCTCTTATTTCTAAATCTATGAGTGAAAACCTCAGCTCACAAGGGAAAATCTATACTCTGTGGTATTAATGGATATATTTAGACACTAGAACTACATACATAAGCTAGAAAATAGAAACGAAGATCTTATCTTAATAACACTTTTGGATACTGCTGTATCTATCCACAGCTAAAAATGACCATTTGGACATGGGGGCAAATACTAAAGACCTATTGGGAGAGAAGAGTACACGTTAAAAATACACAATTGTTTGTCAAATAGTAGTATGTGGCTCACATTCAGAGGACTCACTGAAAATCTCGTAGGTGAGGGTCAGACCACAAGCCATACTTCACTTTCTCATCATAAAGCCCTACAACCGACAGAATACAGAGAACCACAGGCAGACACACTCCCAGCAAGATGGGAAGTCGTGATAACCAGACTGGAGTAGCTGGGTCATCTTTAAGTCCACACACACACACTTGGCTCGAGAAGGAACTATGATGTTCTCGCACGTCCATCTTCAGTCTCTACCCACAACCCTGGAGCAGTAAATGCCTGTGGTGGCTGACTGCATTCAGGAAGATCAGAGTATGTCCCTACACCCAGAAGACAAACTAGCCCAGCAGCACAACCTAACATTTCATACAATCACTGGAGTCTGGCTATAAAAAAATGCTTCAGTAGTCACATAAAATTAGCACCAACTATTTATTGATATTAAGCATTTCATTACACTCTTAACGTTAGAAATGAATACTGAGTGAGTGGTAGGGGATTGGGTAAGGTGGTAGGCTGCCTTCCAAAAGCTTTGTATATATTCATCATCTAATTCTCACAAAAGCCTTGTGAGGTAGGGATAGAACAGCCTTCCTTTTATACAGGACGAAACTGAGGCAGGGAAAAGCCATGGGGCTCTGGACTTCACACTCTTAACCACTTCACTAGATCTTTTCTTGAGCTAACAGAAAAATCTCGATTACAAAGATGAGCACACAGGCAAACCAACACCATGAAAAAACAGGTAATAAATATTAATATATATGGAAACAAAATTAACAGAAAAATCTGCTCAAGAATTTAGATTAAGTATAATTAATGTCATTAGGGAAATAGGAGGCTGTAACATCCATAACAAAGAACAGAAGGGTTTTCAGAGAAATGACAAGAATGATCATCGACATTTAAATCCCAATGGAAGAGCTCCAGAAGAGAATGGGCACAGCTGAGGAACAAACTAGAATGAACCAAGGGATCCTCACAGAAGCAGTTAAAAATACAAAAACATAGAAAGAATTAAAGGAAAACTGAAGGACATTGAGAATTAATTCCAATATTTGACAATAGGCCTTCCAAGAAAGAGACAATAAGAGACTAAAACGAGAACATGTAAATAAAACAAAATGTTCCAAAACCGAGGAAAGTTTTAGATTCTAAGATTTAGAAGCCCCAGTGAATGCTGGGTAAAATGGTAAAATGGACACATCTTGACACATTATGACAAACTTTCCAGATTTACTTATTGTTTGTACTCCACCGCTTTTCCCCACCTCAAAGTTAAAATAACTAAAACATGTATCTAGAACTGAGTTCATCTAATCTGAACAGACTCATGTTAATTTCCCTATTTCTGTCACCAACATTAATATTCTTCCAATCACTCAGTCTCCAAATACAATGACTTCTTTAACTTTTATTTCTGACTGCTATTGACTGAATTATAAACCCCCACAAATTTAAACGGAGAACCTCTAACCCTCAGCTGGATGATTTTTTTGGGGACGGGGCCTTTGGAGGAAAATAGGTGAGATCATGAGGTTAGGACCCTCATGCTGGGAATAGTGCTCTTATAAGCAGAGACACCAAAGAGTTTGCATGCTCTCTCTCTCTACATTGTCATTTATACCACTTGTCATCAACTCTGGCAACTCTAAGTCTACATCTGGTTTTTAAGTCCATTCACAATTTACCACAACTTGCCTGTCCCCTTAGATGCCCTAAAATGTTTCACCAATTGTGCTTTGCACCTCTCTTGATCTCGGTCCCCTGAACGTGCCTTAAATGTTATCTTCTCCATCTCTGCCCCTGTGTTTGTCCCTTTCTTCAAATGCTTCATTCTGGCTTATCACCCCAACTAGTCAAGCTTGCCCTTCTCATAGGAAATGACCTTGTCTCCCTCCCACCCCAGGTATTTATGACAAACTAGGATAGTTTTCTAGATAATTCTTTTGGGTCCTATTACATACATCCACGTGGTGTCGGTTTTCTTCCCTAGTATGTAATAACTTGATTGCACTGTAAACACTGAGGGCTCACTGTGGGAGCCCAATCAGTGGATTCAGTAAGATATGTTCCCTTTCTTCTCAAAAACATGTTTTTCTGTGATTAGGAAAGTAAAGTAGGCTAGAAAGAATCAAAATTTAGTGCAATCCTGTAGATAGAAGTATAGCATTTAAGAACTTTAGCTGCTTTTTAAAAAGTTCTAAAGTGATTTGAGAATTAAACTTACTGTTTTTGGTGATTTTCAATAATATTCCTTGTATTTTACTTACAAAATTAACATGTGAATATAACCGTATCCTAAAAATAAATCCAAATGACACAGAAGTGCACAAAATAAAACATGAAGCCTCCCATCATGCAGCACACCAATGCCCTTCCCCATCTACTCCTCTCCACAGAGGTCACCACTGTTAGGAGTTTGACACTGTATCAGCTGTTTACTGAGAGTTTACTTGAATACATGAATTTGTTTTTATTATGTTAACAAAAACCTTACCCTACAGTATCTAAAATTTCTTTTTTTCTGTTTAAGAATATATTGTTCAGTATTTACTCAAAGAAAATGAAAACACTAATTTGAAAAAGATATATGTAACCTTCTGTTTATTGCAGCATTATTTACAATAGCCAAGATATGGAAGGAACCCAAGTGTCCACTGATAGAGGAATGGATAAAGAAGATGTGCAAGTTGTGTGTGCATGTGTGTGTGTGTGCGTGTGTGTGTGCACGCGTGCATGTGTGTGTAATGAAATATTAGCCACAAAAAGGATGAGAAATTGCCATTTACGACAACAACATGACTGGCCTGGAGGGTATTATGCTAAGTGAAATAAGACAGAGAAAGATAAATAAATGTGAGATCGAAAAAATAAAATAAACAAGAAAAAAAAGCAGAAACAGATCCACAGATACAGAGAAAAAACTAGTGGTTGCTGGGAGTGAGATAGGCAAAATGGTTGAAGGGGATATAAGCTTCCAGTTATGGGAGGAATAAGTCAATAAGATGCTTACACATAATGAGAGGTACAGCATAGGGATTATAGTCATTGGTCCTGTTACAGATGGTGACTCTATGTGTAGTGAGCATAGCATAATACAACATATAGGATTGTCTAGAGAATTGGCAAATCATTATGTTGTACACCTGAAACTAATTTAACATTGTGTGTCAACTATACTTCAATAAAAAACATATACATTATCTTTCTATGATAATACATATAAATATACCATATTTTTAAGGAATTATAATTATCTTGATAGGTGTATAACAATTAATGCAAACTATGAACTTATTGATGAACATAAAAAGATAAATACATTGTGGTGATTTCATATGTCAGCTGAATTTGGTGACAACACTACCAGTTGGTTTTCTTCAAGCCTTGATGACTCTTCCTTGCCTGTCTGCAACTATAGATGAATGTCAATATCAGAAAAGGGCCTATTTACAAAGGCCAAGGCCAAATTCTCATTCTCTTTACTGTGAAAACAGGTTCCTATGTAGAATTTGAACCGAAATATATGTGATTCCAGTGTTCATGTTCCTTTCATTTTATCAGGTTTCCAGTTTTATAACATATTTTTGTTCCTAAATGTTAGTGTTTATTAAATCTTCTATAAAGAGTAAAACTGTACTAGCTATTGTGTAATCTTTCCCTCTACCTGCCTCTCTGACTAATTGTGATCTGTCAAATAAATAAATAAAATCTTTAGAAAAACAAAAAACAAAAATTATTTCTTTAGAGACTGTTGGTGTTTCAAGAAAGCGACTCATTAAATCAAGACTTGCACGTAACAATAAATTGGTATTTTTGGTGTAGCCAGCATTACACTTTCCTCTTCTTGGCATATGGAGTCATTTATAAATGCTCCTTTTAACTATAACAGATTGTCTGAGGATACCACAAGTGAAATATAAATTGTTTAAAACAGGAGAACTTAACAAACAAAAGCTGATTTGAATTATTCTCACAAATTTTGTAACAAGATATAATAGAAGACCACTGACAGACAACTGGTACCCCTTATATAAGACAAGAGAGGAAGGCATTGGCCAAAAAGCAGAGCTTAAACACAATCCTGCTAGAGCTGTATATGTATTCATGACTGTGGGAGAGCTAAACAAAGTTCAACAACATCGGGGGCTTTGTAGTAATACTTTCATTCTGAGTGTTCAAATATTAAGGAGACACAGTTTACAGATCATATCCATAAAAGGTTCTCTTTGGTACCTTTAAATGATTGAAGAAACAGTCTTTTTTTTAAAGATTTTATTTATTTATTTGACAGACAGAAATCACAAGTAGGCAGAGAGGCAGGCAGAGAGAGGGGGAGGCAGGCTTCCCGCCGAGCAGGGAGCCCAATTCGGACCTCAATCTCAGAACCCTGGGACCACGACCAGAGCCGAAGGCAGAGGCTTAACCCACTGAGCCACCCAGGCGCCCCTGAAGAAACAGTCTTAAGACATAAGCTTCTACTTTAAACTCCTCTGACAAGGCTTTCAAATAAATACAAACCATACAGAACCTGGACTAGCCAACCAAGAGAGCTCAAGGAAACTAGCTTACTCTCCCACCTTGCTAACTTTATGGAGCAGAAGAACTTTATTTCTTTCCATCTGTGAACTCTTAAGGAAGAGGCATGGTAATGGATCGTCTCAATGACAGACATGGGATATATGTAGGAAATGTTCTATCATTGATGGATTGCCAGCTGTTGAAGAGAACCACATGATTATGCACTAATTAGTAAATGCATCAAACAGCATTTTACCCTGACATTTACAAAGCAAATCCTAGAGGAGAAGTTTATCCTCACTCTTTATTAGTTAAGTAAGCTTATTCTCTAACTAGAGTACTTGGACAGCCCCTCTTTCAATTAAAAAAAATGTATATATATTCAGTGTCACATAAAATACCTCAAAAGGTTTTTCCCAGAAGTCTAGTTAGACTTCCTAATGTTTGAGGAGCTGCTACATGGTAGCCTTTGATTCTGGACAACTTGTAAGGGAACATCTGAGAATGATTTCTTGTTCTTTTTCATGGCATGTGCCAGCTATCTGTAGGCAAAATGTAAGCAGCCACATCTTTAACAAATTATTTTCTTTCATAAGAGAGCTTTGTACAATGCAAGCAAGCTCCCAGCTGAAAACAAGAGAAGCTCTAGTCTCCATCAATGAAAGCATTAAAAAACAAAAACAAAAACAAACTTCTTGGCATGATAATTTCTTCCCAACCATGAAAACCAAAATTCTCAATTCTGGCCAGATAAATGTCATATTTTATCTTTTATTTAGAAACTCAACATCAAATTCTAAGGTGAGAGTTCAGAGATTTATTAATATATCTCAAGACTTAGGGCCAGATTATAGATGCTGTCAGTTATATAACCATGATCCCATCTCTCTTCCTGAAATTCTGTGAAGGGAAAAACTAGGGCTGAAGAGTAGTTTTGGCTCACCATACAAATCTTTGTATCTATCCTCATCATCTTACTTCAACACTGAAAGAGGCTTAGGGAAAAGAAGAACTTGGAGAAAAGATAAATAATAAGAGAAGTAGAAGGAGGAGAAGGAGAAGAAAATCGAAACAGGAGAAGAAAGAGACGGGGGAAAAAAAAGGAGAAATGTGCCAGGGTAATTTGCCCAGATCTGGACATGGTGTGTTCCTTAATTGAAGACAGGAGCACAGTTAGAGACAAGGCTCTGTCTGCCCAGTTCTGCCTTGACCACAAGCTGTGCTCCATACATTTGAGGGGACACAAAATGAAAAGAATTAATCTGCTGAAGTAATTATATGCACAGAGTAATCACTTTTCAGGGACACAAATTGAATATCATAATCTGTAAGAAAAAATAAGGATGACAAATTATAAAATACATAGAAATATTAATTGAGGAGTAGGGAGTAGCTATGTATTTAACTTCACATTAAAAAACAACTTTTATTTTTTTTTTACTTTTTCCTCTTTCTTTCTTGTTATGTTTCCTTCTTTTTTAAAGCCGTATGTTTGCAAAGGAGATAAGGTTATACTTTATTTTTACTTAAAAAAGGAAGAAAAAGAATGGATACTCCTAATGTTAAAACAAAAACATGACAACATAGTCTGTTCCATAAGTATAAAAAAGTGAAATTTTATACTAAAATATAAATTTACAAAAGCAGTTAAAACACCAATACCACTAAACATGTGTTTGACACAATAGTAGCACTCTGATTTGATTAGATGACAAAAGGGAAAAGTGCTGAAAATGTAGCACACTAGTCTTTATTTCCTGGTTTCTGCAGTTCAAATGGAATTAGAAATTACTGTTGCTTTGCTATTAGTGAGACTTCAGTATGTTGCTACTGAGGGTTTTTAGAATATATTATGTTAGAAGTATGTTATCTTTGAACTTTATTCACCTCAGCTAGTGAAGTGAGACCAACAGGAATTTTCCTCTTACACAAAAGTGGGATCTAGTCCTGAAAAAAACCTGGAAGATGAACAAAGGATTAAGAAGGTCTGCAGGTGATCAATGAATTCTCTCATCACAAATAGTTTAGAAAAAAACTTTTTTCCTGTATCTACTTTTTTACTTCTAATTGATCAGATCCTTGTATTTGTAAGATACAGGAGGCCCCTGTTTGTTTGGTCTTGATACCCCACTCAGAGCTCACATGGTAGTTTATACACAGTAGAAAAACAAAGCATTTGTTGGATGAATGACTCATCATCATTCCTGAAAGCAGTTAAACCTTAGGGAGGAAGAGCAGATAAAAGGTGAGGTGAGCTGAAGTCAATTCATGTGAATATGCAAGTTTACATTGGTCAAAGCCCCAACCAAAAATATTTCCGTTCTTATTTTCATTATCCTAAAGTTTTTGCAGATCCAGTTTTGCAACTTCTCAAACATACTTTTAAATTTGACTTATTTTTCTTATATTTACAGAAGATACGGGAATACATGTACCCACTGAAACAGAATAGGAGAGCAATACCATGTTTTAAATTTTTAACTAATTTATTTTAGATCTTATAATTACTTCAATAATAGATTTAAAAATCTAATTGCTTCCAAACAGATAATAAGCAAATACAATGAACTTTTTTACAATTAACTTGCAACTACGAGGTCACAAAAAGTCTGAGTTTCTAGATAGACATTCTAATAATAAATTTAAAAATTAAAATTCTGATTTCATACAGAGGTCTCTGAAGATTATTTATTGATGCTTAGGTCTCTCGTTTGTGGGGTCTGCTCAGACACTATGACGCCAAGTTTAGGTTCCTTATTCTTCCAGTGTAGGTGGTTACAGTTTTATAATTGCCAAATGATTGTATCTTTTAGATGGGAAGCTCATTCAAGTCAAGATACATGTCATATTCAATATTGTATCTGTAGATCCAGCTTTCCTCAAATTAGTTATTCAACAAGTATTTGGGATAATCACAAGACCAACTCAATTAGCCTGTAAGTTTAAGGTCATGGTAAAAATAACAACTTTTAAAGCACCTTAATAATGAACTAGGTTTTTTGTCTTTTGTTTTTTTTCCATGATGAATTCTCACTCAGCACCTCTTTAAACTTCAACCAGTTACTGTAGCATACACTAAAAGAACAGCATAGCAATTGTGGCATTTAGTTATTAACCAGTTTAATTTTTGTCGTGTATAGCACAGTTCACCTTCATTTCTACAGTACATTGCTTCCTCACCTTCAAAGAGATTAGGATATAGAAATCTAAGTTCCAAATGCACTGCCATTTCTACTTAAATTTAATGTGATAATAACAAAGTGGCCTCCCTGGGCCATTACTATTTCTCCCTATGATGAGGTAGTTTTAAAGATGTTAGTATAATGACATGAGTTGTAATAGTTGTTTCCTGCTCTCTAGCCTTTTTAGCCTTAGTAGAGTTGAGACAGTTACTTTCACAAAATGGGCAGTAAAGAAGACTGAAGTAACAATAAATGAGACAAGCTTGTCAAGAGCTCAGCAGAGCTAGACACTCGTGAGAGTTCATTCCCTTCACCCCTGGCCCTGCCACAGAGCTCAGGGAATTTTCCATAAGCAATTAGGAAGGACACCTTGGCAGGGTGGGGAACCCTTATCCACTCTAAGTATGTGCACAGGGTATGCAGATTTGCTGACATAAGAGTGACATATTTTCTGTTTCGGAGAACTCACCAGATTTAGCATGACCCAGACTGAAGCTAATTAAGAGAGGAATGCAGAGGCTTCCATTTCCCTTGCCAGTAACAGCAATATCAAAGCCAGGGCATCGCCAAATACTACTGTGGAGAGTACCAAATCTTCCACAGCAGATACATTTTCAGGGACATAGACAGAAAGGATTAACCTTCCTTCCCCTCTGATGGTCTCAGGACAAATTTCATCTTGCCCCACATCCTTGGCCACTAGCAAAAAAGCAAACCTTCCAGATCATATCACTCCAATTTTCAACCTCAGTGTGTTCTTTGTACATTTGCCAAATCTCCACTCCTCTACTCTTTCCTTAATGCTTGAATGCAACCTGTAAGACCTCATATCTATAATCTAAACTTTCCTCTACTTCCAATCTCTTCTTTAAATATTTCTTTCACCTAGCCATAGCTAAACTTCAGTGTACCCCGAACACATTGTTTTTGTTTTTTATTTTAAGCAGCCTGCCCTAGGAAAAGCTTTAAATATTTTTTTTATTTGAGTATAGCCCACACACAATGTTACATTAGTTTCAGGGGTACCACATAGCGATTCAATGTGTCTTTGTGATATGCTGTGCTCACCACAAGTGTACCTACCACATGTCACATACAACGTGTCTGCAATATCACTGACTGTATTTCATATGCTATGCCCTTTATTCCCATAATTTATTCATGCAATAACCTGAAGCCTGCATCTCCCACTTGCCTTTGCCCATTTTTCTCATCCCCTCAGCCCTCTCTCCTCTGGCAACCATCAGCTTGTTCTGTATTTACAGGTTAAATTTTGCTTTTGTTTAGTTTATTCATGCATTTCACTTTTTAGATTCCATAATATGTGAAATCATATGGCATTTGTCTCTGACTTATTTCACCTACCATAACACCCTCGAGGTCCATCCATGTTGTCACAAATGACAAGATCTCATCATTTTATAGGTCTATATAATATTCCACTGTGTGTATAGGTCTGTATATGTGAGAAAGAGAAATCTTTATCTCTTCATCTTTTGATGAATACTTGGGTATTCATGGGTATTCACACCCAAGTACACTTGGGTTGCTTCCATATCTTGGCTACTATAAATAATTCCACAAGAAACATAGGACTGCATATGCCTCTTCGAATTAGTGCTTTAAATTTCTTTGGGTAAACAGCCACTAGGGGAATTATTGGAGAATAGGGAATTTTTTGAGAAACCTCTATAGTGTTTTCCTAGTGGCTGTACCAATTTACATTCCTACCAACAGTGCACTAGAGCTCCTTTTTTCACCAACACTTACTATTTCTTACCTTTTTCATTCTAGCAACCTAGTGAATGCTTTTTAATTTTCTTTTTATACCCTATGTGTCTCAGGACCAGGAAATGGTAATGAATGTCTTGTTTTCCTGTTTGTAATTCAGTGAGTTCCATTAAAAACCTTAATTCATTTTGCCACCCAAATATGCCACCCATTAAACCTTCCTACAAGGGTCACTTATCAAACTTGGGTCATTCATTGACAACACAGGTATCTTCTCTTCTGCCATCATATTTTTTTTTTAAAAGATTTTATGTTTATCTGACATACAGAGAGAGTGAGAGAGCACAAACAGGGGAAGTGCTGGCAGAGAGTGAAGCAGACTCTCTGCTGAGCGGGGAACCCTCTGCAGGGCTCGATCCCAGGACTCTGGGATCCTGACCTGAGCAGAAGGTAGACATTTAACTGATTGAGCCACCCAGGTGCCCCATGAGTGACATCAACGTCATGTGAATATCCACGCAATACCACTATGTCTTAATGCCTTGACTTCATCACCTTTTCCTATTCCCTTTGTCAGGCTTCCACTCTCATAATAATGTCCCAGTTCTGGTTTCCATCTGGGAAGAGGCTACTTCCTTCATCTGGCATACAGGAATCTTACTCTGACTACATCGTCCTCAACTTTTCACTAACTCGAATGTATAATTTTAAAATTCTACTATCTCATAATGATTTTCACTGGCCCATCCACATCTTCACTGCCTATTACTACCCTCTGAGCTTCACTTGTTTCCTTCCATGGCTTTAATTCCATGTCCATCATTATAGTCACTGCCTCATAAATATTTTCAGTGTCCTGGCCCCCCAGAAAATTCTGGACCTAGTTTCAACAGAGTTTTCTGCCATTATCTGCATCTGAGCGTCTAATATTTCTGGAAGAAATCGCACGATGATACCACATGAGATTCACAAAAATAAACATCACACAACACTCCACTTTGCTAGGAAATTATTTTATGTTTCCTAATAAATTCAATTTCCTACTCTCCAAAATTATTATTTAACAAATTTTCTTCTCTAAACTACCCCAGTTCCTTCCCCTACTCACTCTTATCTCATGATTATATCTTTTATTTCCCTGAGACAACAGATAGTATCAGGTGAGGATTTTCCATCTTCCCATTATTGAATTTATAAATCTTCCTCTATCTGTGCCTGTCCTCTCTGCCTTCCCTCTCTCCCATCACAAGGAGAAGGAGGAGTTCTTCTTTTACTAAAGGCCAATTTCTCTGGTTGTGCTCTGGATACCACCTTCCCTTGTCTCCTCTGGGATTTCGCTCTTATAAAATAATATTTTTGCCTTGTATCATGAACTTTTCCCTTTCTATTAGGTCATCTAATCAGTATGCAAAAAATGGTGAAGAATTTTTACCTTTAAATATATATATATAAATATATATATATATATATATATATATATCCTTTGACCTCGTATTCTCTCCAGTACCCATTTTTCTTCTCCCAGTTTCAAACAAAAGCCTTTAAAAGGTCTGGCTTAACTTTCTTTCTGTCCTTTTTTTCTCCTACTAATCATGTCTCAGTACACACCAATCTGATGTCTGTCTACCATGCTTCTGAAAATGCTCATCGAGGTCACCTGAAAGGTCATGTTGCTAAACTCAATGACATTGTCTCTCACTTCACTTTTTAGCCACAGCTGACACAGCAGACCTTCTCTCCCTTCTCAAAACATTCTATTCTGTTGTTCTCCATGATACTACCCTGTGCGGATTTTTATCCTACATTCTTAGGGATTCCTTGGTATTTTCCCTGTCCTTTCTCCTCTACTTGACCTCCAAATAATGAAGTTCTCCAATAACCAGTCCAGGACCTTTCAGATTTGCTCATTCAATGATGTCTTCTCAAAGTAAACTTAACTGATCCTGGGCCTATGATTGCCATCTATATACACTCTACACAGATGCATCTGTATACATGTATATTTTAGTATATGTATTTCCAATTCCGATCTATTCTTTAAGCTATATTCTCAGGTCAGCTGTGCATGTGACAGCTCTACACTGATTATCGAATGTGAATTTTAACCTCAGTGTGGCCAAATCCAAGTCTTGACTCCTGCCCTGATACCGCCTCCCCAATCCAACCTCTCTCTAGCCTCCACTACCTCAATACCTCAATACAGGACACCACCATATACCACCATATACCTTTTTCCCAACTCCTCAATACAGGACACCACCATATACCCGGTTTGCTAAAAACAAACAAAACAAAATTAAGATATCTTTATTTTTTTCCTCCACTTTCTAATGTAGCAAGTCTCACTGGTTTTATCCCCAAAATTTATCAGTAAGCCCTCAATTTTCATTTATTTCCACTGTTACCACATTCATCAGCATGAAGCTCAGCAGCCTAACTCATCAATCAGTTTCAACCCTTGTTCCCCTATTTTAATCCTCCAGAGAAGGCCAAAGAGATCTCTTAAAAACATTAATTAGATTACAGTGCTTCCCTACTTAAAAAATTATGAATGACGTTCTATCTTCTGACAACGAAACCTTCACAATTACCTACAATATCTTGCAAGATGTGGGACCTGCACCTGTCTGGCCTCATGCCCCAATGTGTCAGGACTGCTCAATGGGCATCAGTGACCCTGACCTTCTTACCTGTCCTCGAATATGCCAACCATCACCCCTAGCCACAGCAGGTTCCTCACTCCCCAGCTCACTTCAAGGAGCCTCTTTCCACTACCTTCTCTCACGTCATCTCTTAAACCCCCTTCACTGCATTTTTAAGATTTACTTTTATTTTGTTTGTTTTCCTGTTTATCTGACTCCCCCAATAGGCCTTAAGATTCTCAGGGGCAGGGATGTGCTCTCCTGTTAACCTCAGTGATCCCAGCATTTAGCAGGGTGAGGAGCACAGAGTCGGTGCTCAATAAATACAAGCTTAATGAAGAAAATGAATGAAGAAACGTATGAGATCACCAAATTCCTGTTCCAAGCTCTCATTTAGAGTACACTTGTTTGTTACAGAAGCACAAAGCTGACAAAAGCAGCCATGTGGAAGAAGCAAATAGGGGTTTTCAACATAAAAATACACTGATCTTGAATCTAGAACTCAACTATAATTAAATGCAGCAGCCAGTATTTTTCTCCAAGTAAGTTCTGAAGCCTGCTCTTTTATCCACAATCTTTAGCACAACCATAAACATTGTAAAATTTGTACAAACATCAGGTCCCAAAGATACCTCAAACTATTTTTGCTCCATGACATCAAATACAATAAACAAGTAACAAAAGTTATGAGTGACTTACTTCCATGCTAGACGGCAAAACACGATGTAGTGGTAAAGCCAATGATAATTGCACTGTCAATGACCTCCATTTAGGACTATAGATGGTTGGTGTTCTAGCACGTGATTTGGACACTGTGTGTAATATTCCTGTCTACCAGAACACATATGCAAATAGACCTATGTAAGTAAAATTGTAAAATAGGGAGAATAGCTCAAGTAACTTGCTGCCTGGGTCCTGTACTTTTCGGACATCCAAATCCATGCAAAAACCCTCCTTTCCATCTCTACGCCTTTATTAAAATTTATCTTTGGGAAAAGTTCTAATGAATCAATCATCTACCTGGTATTACAAATTATAGGATAAGCCATTTGAGCATTTAACATAATCTGAACAACAGAAAATAAAATTCCATTTCAGCACAGCAAACAAAACAAACTAAAAAAAAAAAAAGCAACAAAAAGTAGGGGTGCCGGGGTGGTTCAGTTGGTTGAATGCCCAACTCTTGCTCTCAGCTCAGGTCTTGATCTCAGGTCTTGATTAATTATTATTGGCTATATGAAGAGGGAGGAAAATTAAAGACAGGAGTGTACCACTCTGTCCCATAATAACTCTGTCCTGCTAACTGTAGCCATTATGTATTTCCCTACACGATAAGAAAGTGATTGATTATATCTGTAAAGCATTCATCATTTAAAAAATTAAGAACAAAATATTAAAAAGCACCTTTGCAAACTTAGAACATAAACACTATATATCTCAATAAAAAATAAGTAACTATTGAAACCCAGTCTTGTATGTGTAGGGTGTTGATCAAACAAAATAATGAGCTATGTTTGTTATAAAGACTAGACAGAAAGAACTGATACTATGAGAATTTATCATTTTAAAATTATAATAGGAGATGAAAATAATTCAAAATTAGAGTGTAAGAATATTTATTTGCCTTGATCTAATTAAAGATTTGCCTGAATAATTACTGTCTTGGGGGAAATGCATATTAGTTAGATGGTGTGCTACAATAAATTTATATGCAAATTAAAATCTAGACAGTAGAAATGATATCTGGTAACAAAGGAGATTCTTGAATCTTAATTCCAAGCTTCCTTAAAATTTCATAGGATGCTTTCATCATTTCTACTGCTGTTACTCTTTCTTTCTGTGCTTTTTCCCAACTTGTAACTTTTAGAGAAACAGGCACATCCCAAAAGAATGTGTTAAAATATTTTTTACATTTCTTAGTTTAGAAGGCAATCACCATGCATTTAATTTCTATCACTGCATTGTTTATCTATACCTATATTAAAACATAGCTTCATGACTCTCAAATTAAAACATGACAGAAAAGGAAAATTTAATGACCTATACCCCTGTATCTTTTTTTTTTTTTAAGATTTTATTTATTTGACAGAGAGAGAGAGATCACAAGTAGGCAGAGAGGCAGGCAGAGAAAGAGAGGGGAGGAAGCAGGCTCCCCGCGGAGCAGAGAGCCCGATGCGGGGCTCAATCCCAAGACCCTGAGATCATGACCTGAGCCGAAGGCAGAGGCTTTAACCCACGGAGCCACCCAGGAGCCCCACCCCTGTATCTTAAAGTCACTATTTGTGCCTTTCTCTTTCATTGAATCTTATCTTAATAGAATTAGGATAAACTTTTTGAGAGAACACCCATTCCTCTCCTTCTGTCTATTTAGCATGATAATTAGAGCTAAGTAAAGGATGGATGGCTTTTTGCTCACATCTGGTTTCTGCTTACATCTGATACTGGCCACATAGTAGTATAGTTGAAGAAATGCAGCATTCACCTTTGTCTTGGCTTGCATTGCCTAGAGGCAGGTTCAAGTGCACAGGTCTTACTGGGGGAGCATTCTTGGGGAAGAAGAAGGAAGAGAAACAGAGCAGAAGGACCTAAGCTTGGTGTAGTCTAACTAGACTAGTTTCAGGGTGACTGCTTGGGGAAGCTGTGGATGTGAACTGCACAGCAGAGTACAGTCTACCTTGAAGCAAAGGGCCACCTTTTATATCCTGGGATCAGTCACTCGTTGGGTTGGGAAGGGGAGCATAACATCTGAGAGGGGTAAGAAAACTCCTATGGTGACAAATGCAATTCTCCAGAGAATAACACAGCTTGAGTTGTTGGTGGTTGACACTTATAGGAGCTTGAGGACGGGCTCGATGACAGTCCAGGTGGGGATCTGAGCTGCATCTCCACAGCTGAGACAGCCAGGACCTTCGTCAGTCATCAATACTAATGTGCATCTATTAAAGAAACTGCCAATTTTTCTGCTTGAGATTAATAAATACTATTTTCCCTTCTGAAAATAAATAGACCACTTTATGTAGTGGCATCCGAAAGAGATCTGTATGGACTACACACTGAGAGTGTTTAGGAAGATTCTTAAAGAACCACTTTTTCTCCTTCCACAAGAAATACTATCAACACAGGCTGAAAACTATTCATTTGGGTATTTGGTGTGAGAATCAGTTTCTCTGAAACATAACCATTTGCTCATTTTGAGTGACCATGAAGTTTTAAATTGTCTGCCTTCTTAATTTCCATCATTATAATAGCATATTATGATTTACAGCTTTCCAAGATATAATATTAAAAAAACATTAGAGCCACAGAAAATTTATCATAGGACATTTGAGTGAATTTCCTGCTGGTTTGAGAATTCCCCATCTCCTCAAAATTAAATATGGGCAAAGAAAGACGGTTTTGACAGTTCAAACCTTTTCCTAGTCTCAAATATATATTATTACATGTCTGAACAATCTGGAGGAATAAATTGTGGAATGAATATTTTGTCACACAATATGGAAATTGGTACTCTGGAAGCCTGATGACAATGTATTGTTGACAGCTGGACAAAGAGCGGTTTTCCTGTGACTTGATTTCACAGGATATACTCTAAATGCGAGACAATTACTCAATGTTTCCATGAAAATGGTCACTGATTAGTGGTTGAAACTCAATTTATTTTGAAAGCAGCTTTATTTCAGATTCAAAGGAAAGACACCCAAAGGCTTTGATTAAAGCTCCTGTGCCAGGGTTTCCAAGTATTGAGATGTTTATCAATTAGTGCTGTGGTCAGTAGAGCACAAAACTCTGGTCTGTAGTTCAAAATATTTACATGCCCACTTTCACTTTCCACACAGAACAAATGGATTGATTTCCCCATAACCAACTTCCCCAAAACTACGTGTCAATGTCAACAACTGAACAATTTAAGACTAATATCCAGAATCTTTCAAATGGGAACCCTGAAAAATCAATATCGTAAAAAGATGAGGGCACAAGAAATCCGTTCTTACAGGACAAAAACCCTTTGCCACAACCACTGTTTAAGATTAAAAAATGCTTATGCTAAGGAAAGAAATTCTGGAACCCAGACTGTAACATAATTCCAATATATGAAATAATCTTGTAAAATGTTTCAGCATTCAAAAGCTAACTTCAGAAACATTATGAACAATTACAAGACAGTTACTCCCCCCCCAACCCCACCCCTACACATACATACTAACCTATCATCTGGTTTTGTTTTTTTCTGTGAACTGTGGTGTTGGGCTTCTACCCTAGAAGATGCTCTAAATAAATGCAAGGCTCTACAAAGGTAACCTGCCAAGAATCATCTTTTCCTTTTTTTTTTTTTTTTTTTTTTTTAAGATTTACTTTATTTGTATGAGAGAGAGAGGGAGAAAAACACAGCACAAAGAGGAGGCCAGGGGAGAAGGAGAAGCAGACAACCCGCTGAGCAGGAGCCCAAACCAGAGCTTGAAACCCAAGACCTTGAGACAAACCAGGACCTGAGTCAAAGGGAGATGCTTAACTGTGCCACCCAGGCACCCCAAGGCCGCCACCTTCTTCGTGAATCTTTAACTACAGAGAGTTAAATCAGAAAGTGTTTGAAAATATTTTAATTCTCATCTCTTAATTTTTCCTTTTTTTCCTTCCGTCTCTAATAATTTTTAGGAAACAGTATGTTGTAGAGGCATTCATCAAAATTTCAGCATTTCTTGTCTGGCTTTATTGCCTCACAGATGTTGTCACAAACCATTTTCTTACTAAGATGGCAGTACTTCTCACACACAGAAATGCTCCCTAATACGTTATATATATATAATACACTGGTTTTCAGAGAGCTGTGAGAGTAGGGACCCTATTCATGTCAGCACTCCAATCCTTATTTGCTCTGTGGCTGCGGGCCCAGGTTCAGTAACGAATCTTCCTTTGCTGCAGTTTGTTCATCAGTAAAATGGGGATTAAAAATAGGACCTACCTCATTGAATTTTTTTGGTTTTGAATGATTTAGTACATGCAGATCATTTAGAAAAGTACCTGCACAGAATGAGTGCTCAGAAATAAGTAAATCAGAGAAAGATAATTATCATATGATCTCCCTGTTATGAGGAAGTTTAGAGGCAACGTGGGGGGTTTGGGGAGTATGGAAGGAAAAAATGAAACAAGATGGGATAGAGAGGGAGACAAATCATAAGAGACTCTTAATCTCACAAAGCAAACTGAGTGTTGCTGGGGGTAGGAGGGTAGGGAGAGGATGGTTGGGTTATGGACATCGGGGAGGGTATGGGCTGAGTGCTGTGATATGTTAATAAAAAATAAAAAGTTAAAAAAAAATTTCAGCATTTCTTTTAGGGGGGCTTCTTTTTCTTTCTCTTCTGATAAGTTCAAGTAGATCGAAGTATAATGGAAAAGGAGAAAAGACTGGGAAGTGAAGAATAATCTAGTAACTATGCTTGCTTCTCCTTTCCCAATGACTTCTGTCCCAAGGCTACTAAAATGCTGCATTCATTTTTACCCACTGTAATGGTGCACATGTTGTATGGTGCACTGCAGATAAACATTCCCTATCCAGCATGCAGCGCATTTGTTGTCTTCTCTTGCAGATGGAGAGGGAACTAGTCCTTTGGCAATGGAATAAAAGACGGAAATGGTCAAACAATGCTCTAAGAGAAGGAAGGTACAGAGCCCTTACAAAAGAATTAGCTGCCTCACAAGCATCACTAAGGCTTTGACATACTTTAGTCTTTCCCAAGCTCTGTAGCTGGTTACAAACCCATGCCTGCAAAATCTCTACATTACTTGCTCTTTTTCATTAAATACAAACTCATGGTCATATATAAGAAAAAGCTTATCAGAGGTTTTTTTTTTCTTTTTTTCAGTCAATTACAACCAAGAATAGTGTAGAGGCCAAGGGCAGGCTGTCCCAAAATGTGCCACTTTGGCATACTGATCATTTTAAAGTTATTTAAGAAACACCCAAAGCAAGGACACTCAGACCCTCCTCTGTCCCCTCAGAAGTAGGAAACAAAACTCCCATATGAAAAATACCCTCCCTATAATGAGAAGTAAAAAGATATTCTTATCATCAGTGATAGGGACTCTGAGGGAGAAAAAGTTGTAGAAACAAACTCAGTTACTTTTTTCCCATCTACTACCTCAGCCTAAATTTTGCTCAGGATTCCCTACTAATTAAAGTTCCTAAACACCCATTTTCTTTATCCCATTGACGCCTCACAAATTTGTCTCTTTGTCTAAAATGATAAAAGCTGCCTGCTTTGATCATTTACTTAGGTCTCAATTTCAATATTGGGCCTCTTTGGGCATGTAATAAAACTGTTTGTTTGTTTTCCTCTTGTTTACCTGTCTTGTGTAAATTTAATTCTTAGTCCAGGTGGAAAACCTTGAAGAGTAGATAAAGAATTTTTCCTTCCCCACAACAGCATAGTATTCCTGTGTGTTAAGAAGGATTTCCAAGGGGCACCTGGGTGGCTCAGTTGGTTAAGTGACTGCCTTCGGCTCAGGTCATGATCATGGAATCTTGGGATCAAGTCCCACATCGGGCTCCCTGCTCAGCGGGGAGTTTGCTTCTCCCTCGGACCCTCCCCCTTCTCATGCTCTCTCTCTCTCAAATAAATAAATAAAATCTTTAAAAAAAGTATTTTCAAATTTAGTAACAATCGGTTGCTTTATTACTAGAAGGTGATAGAGCAATACTGCCTTTTAACTTTCTGAGGAGAGAAACACAAAGAGGTGCTTTTTTTTTTTTTTTTTTTTACTACCAGTGAATGCTCCTCCTGGACAAACCTTCTGGGGATAGGAAAGAAAAGATAATTACACAATATTAATACTCTGCCCTTTTCCTGGACAGAAGTATCTAAAGTCATTTCCTACAGATAGTTAAAAACAAAGCAAATGTAAATTTCAGCAACTCCCTCTGTGGCAGAAATTAACCTACTAAAACAGGTGTCTCCTGAGTTCAGTAGCACTGCATATCATAGGGGCTAATGAAAGACCAAGTTCAGGTTAATAATATTTATCTCACTTAATATCCTCTCACAGCCATTTTTTAACAGTCAAATAGCACCACAAATTCAGGGTCAAGAGGATAAGTGATTCTAAAAATAAATATCTCATTACCAATACTAATGACCCTTAGATTAAAAAACAATCTGCATTCTTTTCTCTATGCATGATCAAATGACTGCTTTTAAGTGAAGGTAGGATTTTAAAAACTTCACTAATAAAATCCTTAGGGGAACGTTATCTCTCCTAGAAGGTCAGGCTCTGGAATACTATCTGCTGCCTCCTATAAAACCAAGCATGGTGCTGGGACTTGAGAGAAACTAGCCTTTTCTCCTTCATTAAAAAATAAAACAAAGGGGTGCATCAGTGGCTCAGTGGGTTAAAGCCTCTGCCTATGGCTCAGGTCATGATCCAGGGTCCTGGGATCCAGCCCCACATCAGGCTCTCTGCTCAGTGGGAAGTCTGCTTCTCCCTCTCTCTCTGCCTCTCTGCCAACTTGTGATCTCTGTCAAATAAATAAATAAATAAAATCTTAAAAAAAAAAGGAATGCACAAATACACAATTTAAAACAAAACAAAACAAAAACCCTTTAAGTTATAAAAGAGAGTAAATCATATTCCTGATAACAAATTTAAATGAAATAAGAAATTATGGAGTGAAAAGGAAAAGCCCCTTCTCCACCACCCTCATGAAAAGTAGTCACTATTCAGGTTTTATGATATGTAATATCATAGAAGTGAAGCTGCTAGGACAAAGAAAATAAGAAACACTACCAGAGTTTTTCTTGTTGATTTAAAAGCTTGCTTGTTTGAAGTAAGTGAGCCTTTTGCTTTTTTTATGTTTTACAAATAAGGTTTCCAATTTGTCCTTTTCTTTTTATTTTACCAAATCTAGCAGCCTGTGCCCTGGGGGCACAACCTAACAGCTTCTTGCCCCTTCCTTGGGAGAAGGGGGTGAGGTTGGAAGGAGCACAGGACTCTGGAGGTCAGGGTTCTCCTCAACAGCGTGTTCACACTCTTTTCAACTTTGCAGCAATTTTTTGGCAGCTTAACAAAGAATACACTTTTTAAGCAATGAACAAATCGACTTCATATTTAAAAAAAGAGCACGTGCTTCAGTTTGCTTTCTGTTGCTTGTGCTTTTAAGCGTTCTCCACTAGGAGTTTCATAGTTTTAAGTCTTACATTTAAGTCTTTACTCCATGTCAAGTTAATTTTTATGAGTGAGGTAAGATACGGGTCTAGTATTATTCTTTTGCATGTGACTATCCAATTGCCCCTGCACTCTTTGTTGAAGAAACTGTCCTTTTTACACTGAATATTGTTGGCTCTCTTGTCAAATATTAGCTGACCGTTTCTGCGTGGGTTTATTTCTGAGCTCTCCATTCTCTTCCATTGGTCTATGTGTGTATTTGTATGCCACTACCATACTGTTCTGATGACTATGGCTTTGCAGTAGCCTGAAATCAGGAAGTGTGATGCCTCCTGCTCTGTTCTTTCTCAGAATTATTTTGGCTATATGGAGTCTTTTGAAGTTCTATATGGATTTTAGGATTGTTTAATCTACTTCTGAAAAAAATACCACTGAAACCTTTATAGGGACTGCATTGAATCTATAGACAGATTTTGGTAGACATTTTAATATCTACTCTGCAAAACAAAGGAAATCATCAACAAAATAAAAAGGCAACCTATGGAATTAAAAATAGTTGCAAACCATTTATCTCGTAAGGAGTGAATATCTAAAATATATAAGGGATTTATACAACTCAAAAGCAAAAACTGAAGAATTCAATTTAAAAAACGGGCAAATGACTGGAACAGATACTTCTCCAAAGAAGATAGTCAAAAGGACAACAGGTACACAAAAAGGTGCTACTCCACATCCCCAATCATCAAGGAAATGAAAATAAAAATCACAATGAGATGTGGTTTTGTTAGAATGGATGTACCAAAATGAGAGGAGATAAGTATCAGTGAGGGTGCAGAGAAAAGTGAACCCGTGTGTACTGTAGGTGGAAATGTAAACGGATGCAGCCACTACTGAAAAAAGTAAGGAGGCGCCTCTGAAAATGAAAAAGAGAACTACCATATGATCCAGCAATTTCACTTTTGGATACATCTCCAAAGGAAATGAAGTCATCATCCCAAAGCGATATGTGCAGACCCAGCGTTATTTGTAATAGCCAAGACATGGAAACCTCAGTGTCCAGCAACAGATAAATGGATAAAGAAAACATGGTATATGTAAAATAGAATATTATCCATCTATAAAAAGAAGGCATAGTGGCCAAGGGCAGGTCTTCCTAAAATTTGCCACTTTGGCGTATTAGTTATTTTAAATAAAAATTACTTCAGAGGGTCGCCTGGGTGGCTCAGTGGGTTAAAGCCTCTGCTTTCAGCTCAGGTCATGATCCCGGGGTCTTGGGATCCAGCCCTACATCAGGCTCTCTAGTCAGTGGGGAGCCTGCTTCTCCCCACCCCTACCTGCCTGCCTGCCTACTTGTGATCTCTGTCAAATAAATAAATAAAATCTTTAAAAAAAATTACTTCAGAGACAACCTGTGCAAGAAGGACATTCACACTCTTTTCTGTCCCTCTGAAAGCAGGAAATAAATAAAAGTATCATGCCCATACCAGCAGGTAAAGAGGCATCTTTATTATTTTATTAATATCATTTTATTATTATTATTATTAAATTTAATTACTTTATTATTATTATTAAATTTATTACTTATTATTACCAGAGATAGGAAATTTAGGGCTGAGAAGGCTGTATTAATAACCCTTGTTACTTTTGATTAATTTACAGCTGCAATCCAAATTCTCTTTGGAGTTTTTTACTACCTGAAGTTTCCAAAAGTTAAATTTTCCCTGTTCTGTCACTTTCTCACAGGTTTATTGTCTCTTTGTCTAAAAAGTATAAAAACTGCCCACCTCGGTCATTTCTTTGGGTCTCAGTTTTAATAGTGGACCTCCATTCACACATAATTAAACTTCGGTTATTTTCTCCTATTAATCTGTCTCATGTCAATTTAATTTGTAGGCCAGCTAGCAGACCTTAAAGGGTAGAAGGAAATAATTTTTCCTCCCCTACAAAGTAAATCCTGACATTTGTGACAACATAAATGAACCCTGAGGACATTAAGCTAAGTAAAATAAGTCAGACAGAGAAAGACAAATGCTGTATGATCTCATCTATATGTAGAATCTAAAAAAAACTGACTTACAGATTCAGAGGACAGATGAGTGACTCCGAGAGGTGGAAGGGGGGGAAATGGGTGAAGACGGTCAAAAGTACAAATTTCTAGTTATAAGATAAATAGCTCTGGGGATGTAATGTACAACATGGGGACTACAGTTAACAATACTGTATTCACAGTGGCTAAAAGTGATCTTAAAAAGTTCTCATCACAAGACAATAATAAGTGAGGTGATAGTTGTTATATAAATTTACTATGGTAATCAATTTCATATATATATGAGATATATATATTTGATACCCAAATCATTATGTTGTACATCTTGAACCTACACCATGTTATATCAATAACATCTCAGTGAAACTGGAAAAAAATGAGCAAAACAGCTAACATACCAAATTAAAAAAAAAAAAAAAAAGGTAGGGCATCTACATCATACCAACCCAAAGTCATTGTAAATAGCACCCATTTCAAAAGCAATATTTGTGCATTTTAGATATTTTTTAAGTGTGGTACTCTGGATAAGTTATGATATGTTAGCAAATAAATGGAAGAGATATATTAGGAAAACAATATCTAGAGAACCTAAGCATGCACATAAATTTAAATGTAATAATCTCAAATAGACAAAACAAGAAGATACAATTAATGGAGGGTGTAGGAAGGCTGTTGCTACTGTTTTTACTCAGTACATTCCCTAAACAGTGCATGCTTTTTGGGTACTATTTAATTAATTTTCCATAATGTCCTGAAGACAATGTAAGAGAAGTGTTCACAAATTACTGTCATGTTACATTAGTGTGGGACAATGCTGAGATGCTAAATCCATCCTCCTCTACTTTGTTAAGGCAGCCAGTACATCTGGAACCAAAGCTATGCTCTTCACTGGCTAGGATGGAGTAAAGTGCTTTGCAACACTTTTACTGTGTACACCATTTAAATTCAGAATGATCATGCCTGACTCAGTGATGTTCGTGAACTCCTTGCTAAAGCAATACTAAATGAAAAGCAAAATCAATGATTAGATTTAGGAAGGTGCTCTAGAATTACCCTGGGGATCGCCAGTATTCTCATCAACCATATACCTTGTTCTTAATTTCAATGTCATAGTAATTAGCCACACAGATTTTAAGATGTCATTTGAATTTGAAAAGAAAGGAATGTAGTTAGAAGCAGTTGTTTTCAAAGTGCCTGCAGATCTGATCTAACTATAAGAATTTTCATGAACAGAACCGATTACCCCCTTCACATAGTAATTTTTACCCACTGCGACTGACCTCAGCTCATTTTCTGCTTTCTGTATCTTGAGGTATACGTGTTGTATCATTTA
Source organism: Lutra lutra (assembly GCF_902655055.1). Taxonomy (NCBI): domain Eukaryota; kingdom Metazoa; phylum Chordata; class Mammalia; order Carnivora; family Mustelidae; genus Lutra; species Lutra lutra. Next base: position 69,608,968 of record NC_062282.1, on the reverse strand, counting down.
TTTCTTACTTTCCTAGGACTGTATACTGCCTAAGATTGTCCACAGGGTTCATGTTGCTTTACTTTAACTATAGCCAATTTAGTTTGTTTTTCTCTCTTTTGTCTAGCAACACCTTGTATTGTGCCTAGTAAACACCAAATGCATACATGATTACGAATGGATTGGAGATATCCACGTATTTTGGCAAATCCGTCTTTTGGTTGTTCAATACCAGAAATTTTGAAGGCAGTATGGATTCTTTGTTTCATTTTCACTGCCAATCCTTCAGGAAATCCCTCTGACTCTCTTTTCAAAACATATTTCAAAAACTCCCTCTCCTCCCCAACCCCTCATTACAATGGCTGGTCCAGGTCACCACCATCTCTCACTTGGATTATTATCATAGTCTATTACTTAATCTGTCTGGTTTTTCCTTTGCTAGAGTATATTTTCAATATTATGTTGAAATGGAAGTCAGACCACTGTCCCTCCTACAATCAAAATACTTCTATGCACTACCAACGCATTCAGCTTCAAAGTCCTATTCTAGGGGTGCCTGGGTAGCTCAGTTGGTTGAGCATTCTACTCTTGATCTCAGCTCGGGTCTTGATCTCAGAGTCCTGAGTTCAGGCCCCCTGTTGGACTCTACCCCGGGCATGGTGCCTACTTTGGAAAAAAAAAAAAGTCCCAGTTCCAAAAATGGTTCTACAGGGCCTTATCTGCTGTGTCCCTATTACTTCCTGAGCCTCATGTGCTCTGTTCACTGCTCTGTGCCCTCCACACTGACCTCTCTGCTTCTTCTTCAATATGCCAAGCAAGTTCTTGTCTCAAGACCTCTATACTTGCTGTTCTCTCTGCCTGGGATGTGCATTCCCTAGATATTGGTCTGACTCCGTCCCTGACCTTCATCAAGTCTTTACACAAATGTCATTTTCTCACCGACCATTTCCTGCTTTAAAATTATAACATTCTGCCCCCTCCCAATCCATCAGCAGTCTCTGTCCTGACATCTTGCTTCATTTTTTTTTCCACAGCACTTATTATCATCATGTATGCTAAAGGTTTTTATTTTTAATTGTTTATCTCACCCCTCTAGAATATGAGCCCTATGAAGTGAAGGGCTTTGTCTCTTTGGTTCATGGTTTTATCCAGAGCCCCTAGAACTGTGCCTATACCATAAATATCTACTGGATGGATCTTTTCTTGGTTTTAAAAGGAAACCAATTAAATGTCAATGATGAGAATGGTGACAAATGCTCATAATAAAATGTTGCTAAAATTGTCAGTGCTCAGATTTCTATTTGGAGAAATGAACCATTCTTTTAAAAATGTAAAGTTGTACCTCTTATAAATATGGAAGAGATGAATTCTGAATAACTTAGGGAGTTAATAATGATAGAGTCTCCCACAAGAGAAATATCACAAGATTAAAAGCTAAAAACTATCAGAATACTCACTGTAAAAGGAAGTAAAATTTGCTTCCATTTCATTTTTGTTCTTTGTAAACAATAATACCACCCCCACAAATCTTGATGTCTGCATTATCCTAACATTAAAAAAAATAATAAAACTAACTACAATTAATGTCTATTCTATTTCAAACAATAAACACTAAAATAATCTGCAAACAAACATCTGGGAGACCTTCCTGTATCGATAAACTTCAGCAGCAGCCAAAGGCAAAATTTAGTGAATTAGATCTGCTATTCTCAGCACCTTCCTTTCCAATAAAGTCACTCTTTTTCAACTTGCTAAAATGTATTCTCCCAAAGCAAAAAGTATATCTTCACATTGAAAACTACCTTCCTAATTTATAGGTCATTGCAAGTTGAACTTGGATGTAAGAGAGTTAATTACACTGTATTTACCCAATCAATTTGTACTAATAGTAAGATCAGAATTGATAAATATAATGAAAAATCAAGAATTTTAGTGGGGTCGAAATAAGAAAGTAAATATGAAGTAGAGAACGTGGAAAACGTAAGAATAATCTACCCCACAGTTAGGCCATCTAGGAGCAAGAACTCTGGGGTCCTCAGACACCAAGATTCTACCACCTCCATTTTCTAAGGGGGGGTCATTTCTCACATATAACGAAGAATAAAATTTGTAAGGATCTTTCTATAAAGTTCTTGGTAGAAGTGCCTATCAAATCAGTAGTAGTTACTATAATTAATGAAAACACATAAAAAGCATCTAATACTTTCATCTTTCAATAAGGTTCCATTTATTACAAAATATTTCATGAGAGAGAAGCAATAATTGCGCATTTATGGGACAGAGAGACCCCAACAGTATCTCTTCTTTCCACTAATGACTGCCCCTGTGGGTCCAAACTGGAAAGGTAAGAAACTACCTCTGGTGAGTAGGAGAAAAGAAGTTAAAGAGAAAAGGGAAGGAAGAGAGTAGTCACATATGTGCTGGGGCTGGAGGGAAAAGAAAACCTTTGAAGAAAATTTCGTATTTTGAATTATTACACTCAACTGCAAAATTTTACTTACATGGGAGACTGCTTCATGACTAAAAGTACAACGACTTTTATTTTTATGAGTAGAAACAGAAAATAGTGCTAGAGGATTTGTTACAAATGGAGATGCCCACCCAGATTCGTCTCCAAGAAAGCACTTGGTGCCCATCTGTGAGGAATGTGATGAGTGGACAGCCTCCAGCTGTCAGCTTCATCAGGGTCTGCCTCAGCTTTTATGACAAAGGCAGTCTTCTCAGGGTGGCCCCCAGAACATAACTAAGCAAGACTCTGGTACAAAGACCTGGCCATGTCCACCAGACTCTGCTGAAGTGCACTCTGCTCAGAGCTCCCTATCGGGCTGGCAGAGACATTGTGTGGTCTGCATGGCTGTCTGACAGCTCCCCCAGCTCAACCAGTCCTGCCTCGCCACTCTTCCTTTCACAGGTGCTAACTTTGCAATAAACCTTTTACACTAACTCCATCTCAGTGCCTGCTTTCTGGAGAATCCAATCTGTGAGAAGACTCTTCATTTGCATCCAATTTTGATTTCCTAGGTATGCTTTAGACAGTGATCCACTATATCTAAACTTCAGCGACTCATTTTATATCCTCAGAGTAAACTCCCTAAATCCTCTCTTTCCTAACCTGAGGTGAAGAGGGAAACCCTCGATGGAAGGTGGGGATCAGAACGCACAGCTGAGGTCTGTCCAATAAACCTTTTTGAAGTCACTAGGCCTGCAGTAGGAGATGACAGACTCACTCTTCTCCTTTAAAAAACAGGGTGAGTATTGAGTCACAGCAGGGTTCTCTGTAAGGGAAGCCTAGACAAGATCTACCTTCATAATGCATCGTGGCCCAAGCCTCCATTTGAACACACTACTACAAAAATAAACACAGTCTAATAAAATATTAAGCTGGAAGGGTTGAATCACTATTTTGTACCTGAAATTGATACTGCACAGTATGTTAACTAACTGGAATTTAAATAAAAACTTAAAAAAAAATTTTAAATTTAAGAAAGAAAGGAGGAGAAGGACAAAAAGCTGCAAGACATACAGAAAAGAATGAGTTAACTGGAAATAATCCTTTCATATCAGTAATTACTTTAAATATAACTGGACTAAACTTCTCAATCAAAAGATATAATTTAGCTGAATAGATCAAAAACACGAAATCTAACACTATATACCATGTACAAGGAACTCCCTTTAGATCTAATGATACACATAGGTTGATAGTGAAAGGATAAGAACATTTTTCATGCAAATCATAACTAGAAAAGAGCAGGGTCATCATACTAATAATATCAGACAAACACACTTTAAGTTAAAAAAAGTTACAAGAGATAAGGAACTTTTTTTAATTAAAAGGATTAATTTATCAAGAACAGATAACAATTTTAAATATTTATGCACCAAACATGGAATCTCCTAAATATATGATACAGAATTTGACAGAACTGAAGGGAGAGGCAGAAAGACAAATAATATTAGGAAACTTCAGTAGGCTGTTTTCAACAATGGGTATAACAACAAGAGAGAAGATAAGCAAGGACACAGGACTTGAACAACATTGTAGTTTTGAAAAGTAGCAAATATTCTTGACTGGCAAGATATATGTGTGTCAAATGATGGAAAATAAATCTTAAAAAAATGAAAGAAAACAAAAATAAGCATAGTCTAACAAAATATTTTTATGTTATTAAAAATACAAAACAGGGGCGCCTGAGTAGCTCAGTTGGTTAAGCCACTGCCTTGGGCTCTGGTCATGATCCCGGAGTCCCAGGATCGAGTTTTGAATCGGGCTCCCAGCTCCACAGGAGTCTGCTTCTCCCTCTGACCTTCCCCCCTCATGCTCTCTCTCACTCTCTCTCTGAAATAAATAAATAAAATCTTAAAAAAAAAAATACAACATGTATAATTTAGGTGCTATGAATACTATCTTATAAACAATAACTATTTCTGGAGGGAAATTTCTTTTATTGTTTCAAGTTGCCTTGCATTCTTAATATGTGTGTGGGGGGAAATGATCTGCAAAGAAAGAAGTCAATCAGAGAAAGACAATTTCATATGATCTCACTGATATGAAGAATTTGAGAAACAATAACAGAGGACCATATGGGAAGGGAGGGAAAAATGAAACAAGATGAAACCAGAAAGGGAGACAAAGTATAAGAGATTCTTAATCTCCGGAAACAATGTGAGGGTTGCTGGAGTGGAGGGGGGTTGGAGGGATGGGGAGGCTGAACGATGGACACTGGGGATGGTATGTGCTATTGTGAGTGCTGTGAATTGTTAAGACTGATGAATCATAAGCCTATACCCCTGAAACAAATAATACATGTTAATAAAAAAAAAAACAAAAAACAATCTGCAAATAGTTCCCATAAGAGGCCTAACTACAGAGAATAGATCATACTTACAGAGAGAAGCAACAGATACATTCCAAACCCACCAACAGGTGACTATATTGCTGGATTGCATGACCATAAGTAGTATAAGACCATGGATCAACCTTAAGTGAAATGCAAGTTTGATTTTACTTGGAATTTGCTTAATGTTTAATTGACTGCTGACAATCTCCAATTTATCAAGTTGCAATTTTATCAAATGAAATATATGAGCTGAAGATCATTTCTCCCACTTGAGTTTCTAGCCTTCCTCTGTGAAATACTGAACTGTTTGGGTTGGGCATATTTTTGTTAAAACAAGTTTACTTCAACAGAAATAATTTATTTTTAAAACTAAAAACAGCTGATCCTTACATATTCACCCAAATGTTACTTTGGGACACCACTGTGCATGCTTTATGAGGGAAACTATCTTATCTCGTTAGCTCATTGATGCATCCCAGTATCTTATATAATTCAGGTACATTGTTGAATGAATAAGCTAAATTTTACCAAACCATTCATGGTATTAAAAATATCTCATAGAACAATATACACGGTTTTCACATTTTATGAAAGATATGTATTCATGTAGACGTCAACCAATTTGAAACTCTCAATTCATATGAATCCTGATGACCAGTGACAATTTTACTGGTTTATTAGCCAAAGAAATGTTCCCACATGGACTATCATAAAGTATACAAATAACCTAATAACCTATATTTGAAATTTTGTAATATTTTAATAAGTAAAAAGTTAATGTGGGATATCATGTTATTATAAATTTTGTACACATAGTGAGACGACACTGTTATAGATGATAATATTTCAAATTCACATTATTTAAATTTCCATTAAAGGATGAGACAGTCAACAAATTTCCATTAAAGGATGAGACAGTCAACAAATAACTATACCTCAGATGAATATCCATCCTTTTTTTTTTTTTTAAGATTTTATTTATTTGACAGACAGAGATCACAAGCAGGCAGAGAGACCGGCAGAGAGAGAGGAAGGGAAGCAGATTCCCCACTGAGCAGAGAGCCTGATGTGGGGCTAGATCCCAGGACCCTGAGACCATGACCTGAGCCGAAGGCAGAGGCTTTAACCCACTGAGCCACCCAGGCGCCCCTATCCATCCTTGACTAGACATTCAGCCGCCTCATGTGTCAGTAAAGGGGCAGAAAAGTTAAGGACCCACCCAGATACATGTAAGAAGCAGCCGAGTCCAGGTCTTCTATTTATTACAGGATCTGCCTATCTTCAATAAGTAATATTCATATTTTTCAAAGAAAAATAAAGACCTGAGATTGCATTATGCCAGAACATGCCTACCACTTCTGTGATATTCTAGCACTTAAAAATAAGAAAGTAAAAATTAGTCCCAGTTCTGCTTCTGCAGTGTTGTCTAAAAACCTTCCTTTGTTTTTCTTGCAGCAAAATGTTCTATATGAAGCTAATATGCTAGCAAGGCTTAACTACCATTCTTCAGACTACTTTTACACCTTCGAAGGAAGGTTCAGAAGCCAAAGAGCTCAGGGCTCAGAAGCCATCTAAGAAAACATTTCCGAAGGATAACACTAAGTTCCCCAAAATACCCAAGATCACCCAGACTCAGTAGTAACAAGCTCACCCAGAGGGCGCTGTGGGCTCAGGTCTCAGATAAGAGCCTAACAGTATGTCTCATAAGCAGATTTTAGAATTTAAAATCTATACGAATACAACACTTTCCAAAAAGAGTATATAAAAAACACAATTAATGGTTTATTTTCAGACAACAAGATAACACCTTAAGAGTAATACTAGAATTTTTCTATTTTTGAACAAAGAGTTAAATATCAGCACTTATATCAGAGCTGTGACATATAGTCCTTTAGGGGAAATAACCCCTAAGTGGAGTTTAAACAATAGAAGCGACTTTATTCAATTTATTTTAATCCCTGCTGCATACATTGCTAGAAGAAATTTAAAAATACCAACTTGGTGTTGGGGGGGGGAGCTCTTCTAAAAACCATGAAGACAGTTAAAAGTACCTGCCAGGAATTTGTGAGAGTAAGGGGAGGAGGAGTATGTGCCGCACAGTTTTTGAGGGTAGCAAATCTACTTTGCATGATACCTTAATGGTGGATACATGCCATTAGATACTTGTCCAGAATGTACAAGACCAAAAAAGAACCCTAATGTAAGCTATGGTGTTGCCTGATTAGGATGTGTTCACTTAAGTTCATCAATTGTAACAAATGTACCATCATCCTGGTGTGGGATGTTGATAATGAGAGAGGCTGTCTAAGTATAAAATCTTAAAACTGCTTTAAAAAAGTAAAGTCTCTTAAAAAAAGAAAACCCTTCTTCTAAACCTACACTGCACAAAATGGGCTAAATGTCAGACAGCTAAAGAACCATGACATTTAAAGCTTCCTTTTTCAATTCATTAGAATGAAATATCAGTGATGATAATGATATTTGAAGAGAGAAAATCCACTTTTGGTTAAAATATACAAAATCATAAAAAATACAGAATAATCTAGAGAATAAATAAAAGGATCTCTTGAAAGAAAATAGAAAAATGAAAAATAAAAAATATCAGAAAGCCAATTAGGGAAAAGAAATTACAAAACAGATGCAATTACTTGTGCCTATAGTAACTGTCATTTATAATACCCAAAAGAAGGAAAGAGAGCTAACTCACCTCTTCTTACATCTTTAGCTGTATTACAAGGATATGATTTGGCATGTGGTTGAGGACAAGAAGTCCTTGGACTCCAATCCTTATTTCTGAAGAAAAACAGGAATGGGGCTGGGGGCCGGTTAAGGGAGTCAATACATTCTCTGAATGTGTACAAACAAGGCTGATTTTCTCTTTGATGGTAAGAAGAAGCTAAGTTCCTAGGAGCTCTGGTAGATCTGAAACAATGTGTTAAAAAAAATCCCATGTGCTGTTATCAAAACACAAAGTGCTGAGATCTTGTGGAAGGGGCAGAAGGCTCTTAAATGCATTTATAATTTACCGAAGATCAATTGCAAAATTAGTATTATAAGGACCCAGCAGTATAAATACCTAAACCAAACATCTCATTTCATCAGTGAAGAAATGGAGATCCAAAGAACTGAAATTTCTGGGGAGACATTGGTGTGTATGGAAACTAAGAGCAGAGGGCTTTGGCCCATCCATTTCCTAATGCCAGCTCAGTTGTATATGTAAGCCACCCTAGCTAACAACCTTCATTTTTCTAAACCTCAATTTCCTCTTTGTTGCATGGGGATAAGTATACTTCTTCATATTCAAAGATGTTATGAGGATGTAGTAAGATTATATATAAAGAACAAGGAGAGCAGGGCCTGCTACACAGTATATACCTAATAAGCTACAGTGTTTATTTTTGTTACATACAATTCATTTCCAGTTCAACAGATTTCAGTGATTCAAAGCTCCTTGTTCCAGATCTGGGCTTTTGCTGGAGCTATCTAAGAAGTGGTATTCTCTTTTCTTTGGAGTCATCGGCACCAATTTCCATATAAATGGTCAGAAGCCATTCTGACACCGGAGTCTGCAGAGAGAATTATAGGAAAGTAGGAAAGGAAAGTAGCAGGGAGGGAGACAGAAGAGGTGAAGAGACAAAACCAAAGAGACTGACCCAGAAAGAGAGAGAGGGAAAAGAAAAGAGACACAGGGGCAGAGGCAGGGTGGGAGAAGGAGAATGAGAGGAAAGACAAAAAAGAATGCAAAGAGCTAAAAGAAGAGAGAAAGGGGCGCCTGGGTGGCTCAGCGGGTTAAGCCTCTGCCTTAGGCTCAGGTCATGATCTCAGGGTCTTGGGATCCAGCCCCGCGTCTGGCTCTCTGCTCAGCGGGGAGCCTGCTTCCTCCTCTCTCTCTGCCTCTCTCTCTGCCTGTCTCTCTGCCTACCTGTGATCTCTGTCAAATGAATAAATTAAAAAAATCTTAAAAAAAAATAAAAGAAAAGAGAGAGAAAGACAGGTGGAGAGACAAGCAGGAAGAGACACTGAGAGAAAAGACGAAGGGAGGCAGTTTTAGAAAGGGACAAAACAAACCAAGATGGAAACAGAAAGGCAGAGACAGATGTAGAAACAAAAACCAGAAAGTAACAGAAAAATACACAAAAAAAGAATGCCAGAAAGAGAGGGAGAGAGGGAGAGGATTGATTGGATTTTCCCAGCACCCTCTCTGGATGAACGTGAAAGCAGGACTTTGCAGCTATGAAAGACAGTAAGTTCGCATTTTCACTGTAGCGATTTAAACTGGATTTCACTTCAACCCAAATCATTATTAAGCAGCTATTATGTATTAGACAACAAGGTAGATGCTTGATATAATAATAATTACTCATAATGACTAAAAATTATTATGCACCTAGTATAGTATACTGTATCTTGCCTAATTTCCTCTGTACAGTAATCCCATTATGACATTTTTCAGGAGTTATCCCAGGATCACACTCTTTTTAATGACCAGCTAACAACCAGCACAGCCATGACTACGCTCCTTTGTAATTATATTTTCCTTTCATAAAGCTGACTGCAGTTTCAACTTTTCTAGCTGTCAGATGAAAAGACTAGATCCTTTAACTGCTGTAGATTCATTAGACTCTTACAATAAAATTTGCTAAGTTCAATGACAGAGCAGATCTTTTCAATCCTAGTGTAAAACTCCTTCCCTCTGTTTCAGAAAGGACCAAGGTGCCAGAGAACCCCAAAGGCTGAATTTCCCACAGAGTCTTGGGACACATATGTAGTCTAGGTCCTAAGGGGCTGCCAGGGTAAGTCTCATGAGGCAATGACTCCTCAATGACGAGGGCCATGAATACAGGAAAAGAGAGCACCAAACACCCCAATGTCTCTTATTTTAAATAAGATTTACACACAGAGACACACACACACATATATACACACACATTCAAACACGGACACATACAGCTCTGGGGAAAATGAAATTTTCTTCTCAAAAATTACAAAAAAGTGAACTAGCCAGTATTTTCTAAATGTCAGAATAAATGTTTTAAGTATTTTGGTTTACTGTATATTGCTACTTAAATAAAATTTAAGCAGACTAATCTGCCTAACTTTCATAAGAAAATTTTATTGTAATTTGTTCATAATAACTTGATTTTAAAAACACAACCTTAATATAAAATAATATATAATCATTTTATTAATAATATAATATTAATTATTAATTAATTATAATATTATATTATATTTTTATAATTATATTTTATATATAATAATTATATATTTTATAATTAATTCTAATATATAATTAATTATAATATTATTAATTATTAATAATAATATTAATATATAATTACATTATATAATATAAAATGCCAAAAATTTACATATAATTTTAAGCAGAACAAAACCTCATTTTCAGAGAATTGTTTCTGGACAATGGCTATTAGACAGGGTTTTCCTGCAAGAATGCAAATTGGCAAATTAGGTTCAGAAATTACAAGGCATAAATCCACTTATATCAATATCACTAAAATATATCTGCTATTTAATAAAATTTAATAAAATATAACTGCTATTTATAGATCCCATTGATAGTCCACAGTTAAGATTTTTTTGCTGATGTGAAGCAATGAATTTTATGGAAGGAAATCCTGCTTATCCATGTTTTTAGCAGGCAGTCAGTTTATTTAAAAAATTATTATCTTCCTTTATTATAGTATTTAATTATAGTGAAAGCAGTTTATATTTTAATCACTTCATAACTCACATTTTAATACTTTGCCAAATAAGATGCGATATTTTTCAAAATGTTGGATTGGTAATTAAGAAGAGATACTATGGATAAACAGTAATTCCTATGTATGGATGCCATAAGAAACTGCTAAGGAGCCTACTGTAATGCAGAAATTTCAAAAAAAAAGAAGAGTTTGGGTCACATAGATTAGAAATGTCAGATAAGAAGATGAAGAGTGATCCTACTTGGTTTAAGGCAACATGGCCCCATAGAAGATTTCCTTCATATCCATTCACTTTTCTTCTTCACTATCCTGTGCCTTGGAGACACGATCATCCCTCACCTGGATGCCTATAAGGAGCTATGGAAAGTAGTGAAATGGATCCCTGCCTGCTTCCTTCTTGGCCCCTTGTCCATGTTCAACATGGTAGCCAAAATGATCTATTTACATATACATTGATATCACTTTTCTTCTTTAAATAATTCCTCATCTTATCTTGTTAAAAGAAAAATCTTACACCCACCCAACAAGGGCCTGTATGATCTGGCATCTTTTGGAGGAGGGGCTTGTCTCAAGTCCCCCTCTTCCTTGCTTCCTTCACAATGGCCACAATGACCACCTTTCATAGCTGGGTGCTAGTACTGCACCTCTCGTGTTTTTTCCTTTTGCCTACAACACTCTTCCCTGCATTTTTCATATAGCTAACTTCACCACTTCTTAACCTAAAGGTTATTTCTTTAGAAAGAATTTCATTGATGCCCCTATGAAATCCAAATTAGAACCCTCCTGTTATTTATTTATTTTTTCTCTCATACAGAGTCAGATTAAGGGGCCTGCCAATGAGGAAGAAGATTAGAGTACTAATCCATAAAGTTCCCTAATACAACACTAGAAATAGGGAAGAAAATGCATATTTGTCAAAGTTCTTCTCAAGGGAAGAACTCTTTAATTTTCACTGTATAAGCGCCTCCAGACCATAAATTATTCATCAATCAAACATTTGCTGAATCAATTAACTAATACCATAGAATCATAAAGGAGAATTCAATCCTACTGTTGCCACAATCAGTTTTGATCCTGTGTAACTATGAAACTCAGGTAACTTATTTGTAAAACTGGAATTAAAATAATAGCTATTCAGACTATTTTGTGCTATTTTCCAAAAGATTAAATTAGATGGTAAATGTGAAACATCTGAATTCTGTAAAACACTTTTTAATATTTGTCAACATCATAACTCACCCAATTAAGTCCTACCAAAGACTCTTTGATTTCTTTTGGCAGTGAGGATTGAAGCTGGACATGGAGAGCTATTTCTGGGCTCAGTAATATCAGTTACCTTCTGAATTCCCCTCCTACTCACTTACATTTATACATAGTAATTTACAAAGCAATGTAGAGACCCGTCAGAATTTGCCTACCTCAAGCTTCGGACTTTTCATGGATGCTGCCTCAGTGTTTTGTCTGTCTGTTTTTTTTTTTTTTTTTCCTCATGCTATCCATGGTTACAAAGAACTTCTAATCTCGCCACTTCCCTTGAGACATGGAAGAAAATTAAGTCCCCAAACTGTCAATAAGAAATCAGCAAAGTACATTTTGTAAGACATAACTGGATTAAAAAACTCTTATACGGTATCTTTTTTTTTTTAATAAGATTTTATTTATTTATTTGACAGAGAGACACAGCAAGACAGGAACACAAGTAGGGGGAGTGGGAGAAGGAGAAGCAGGCTCCTCACTGAGCAGGGAGCCCGATATGGGGCTCCATCCCAGGACCCTGGGATCATGACATGAGCTGAAGGTAGATGCTTAATAACTGAGCTACCCTGGCACCCCCTTATACTGTATCCTTAAGTGAAGTTCAGAGCATTAGTATTCAACTTGATTAGCTAGGTTCTCGGAGACCACTGTACAAGGCAGGAAACCAGCTTCAGAGTCTGTGCATTGTTTTCATTCCCACAAATAAACCCTCCCCAAACTAACTGCTTGCAAATTCAAAGCACCCAAGGCATTTTTTTATTATTAACTACGTAAAGTTTCAAAAAAATAGAGACCTCTGCAATGGGCTTTCGCATTTAGAAGATTTCCATGAACTATTGTTATTTTGAAATCTTCTCAAATTCATTTAAATTGGGTTCTCCATCTACAAGAAAAGCTGAGGTAAAAAGTGAAATTACTTTATTCTTAATGAGGAAAGAATTTAGATCCCGGCCCCTGCCCCCCAAGGGTGGGGGTTACACAATTACAAAATTAGGAGACAGGTAGGAAGATAGCCCTACATGAAACAGGAGCTGTTTTTAGTTACCTTCTGGCTGTGTAACACAGAGAAAGATGGGGATAATGCTGGATTAGTACACAGGAGCTGTAAGTAGGACTCAGAAAAAGCATCTATACTGGTTATGTATTTCATATGGACTAAGTTGTTCAAAAACACTGACAGGCACTTACAATACCTGGTATTAAGAAAATGTGATACTATGAATCATTATAGTAGTTCACGCTGTACAAATTGGATTTCCTTCAAACAGCTATTTTGTTAAAAAAAAAAAATAAAGGCTTTGCTGTGCTGTATTTAAATAATGTGTAGTTTAATGCTGCAGATTTAGAAAGTGTTTCCTGCTATGTTAGTTTAAATTGCCTGATTCATTTGCCTCCTCTGCACACTTTATTAACACAGGAGACCAAAAAACAGAGAAAAAAGTTGAGACTGTTATGTTAAGGCCTGGGTGTTCGTCTCACAACAGTGTGCTCAGGATGGTCTTAATACCTGTGATGATAGTTTTAGACCTCACTCTCCTTTATTCACTGCTTACATACCTTTTACTGAAAATAGGTAAATGTGAAGGCATAAGGCACCATGGTTATTAATGCTCACTTAACCTTGGTCAGGATCTTCTCCTTTACATGTTAAACACACTGGTTTGAAAGAGGTGATGAAATTCTCATAAATGCTCTTTATTCACTTCAAAAATTTACTTTCCATTATGTTTTGCTTATATTTATTGTTATTGCATTATATTTAACCTCACAGTAATTACCATAAGGCAAATAGGTAGAGACCTCTAGAGAAGTTAAATGCAGCATAATCAGAATGACAGGCCAGATTATGGTCCCCTCTACCCCGTGTAATTTTCGTATAAGAAATGTACGCTAAAACCCTCTTCTTATTTACTAAAATTCTCTACAGTTGAGTTCATTAGCATCAGTAATGCCTATAATCTCTTTTTTTTCCTGCAATCGTCAGGGAAAACAAAATTCAGAAAACAAAAACTCAAAGACCATGCAATTCATATGTAGAAACTTTCCCATTTCTAAATGGGGAGTTGAAGGTCACATTATCAAAGAATGTATCGCAGAAATCACTCTAACCTGGAGCGTTCTAGAAGGTATTGCAAGGTCTTTGAAGAATTTTGAGAGATAATCTCTAAGAATATTCAAGAACATTCTAGTCACTGTTTATGGCTTCCAATATCTTAAGTTTCTAAGTCCATTAGTATTTGACTTCAAAACTATCCTTTCCCCATATGCAACTATAGGACTTACTTTTATACTTTAAATTACAAGTGAATGGGATGCCTGGGTGGCTCAGTTGGTTGGACGACTGCCTTCGGCTCAGGTCATGATCCCGGGGTCCGGGGATCGAGTCCCACATCGGGCTCCCAGCTCCATGGGGAGTCTGCTTCTCCCTCTGACCTTCTCCTCGCTCATGCTCTCTCTCACTGTCTCTCTCTCAAATAAATAAATAAAATCTTTAAAAAAAATTACAAGTGAATTAAATTTCACAGTTCTTAGAAGTTTCATAGGATCTTTCTGCAAAACTGAAAACATGCAAACGAGAAGAGAAATCACTATTCTCTGCTTACATTCTATGTATATATTTACCATTCACTTTGATATACGTTCTAAAGTTACATACAAGTTAAGGATGCAGCATTTAAATAAGGTGATTTCATGGAAGCCCCTCCAAACAAAGCACTATGCACTGAATATAAAATGATTAAATTCTATACAGAGAATGTTACTAAGTTTATCACTTCATTTCCTGTTCAAATCATTTTTAAAAATAAATTACACATTATTCTTGACTGAAAAGGGGGACACAAATCAGGCAAGATGTCAATGATGGAGAAGATAAACAGCAAAGTTAGTATTGCTCTCAAAGACTCCTAAATTTTCTCATTTCCTACAATCAAACACAAACTGATATTTAATTCACTATATTACTATAAGTGGTGGTACTGACAGTAGTAATTCACATTAAAGTGTACACATAAAACCAGATAGTTACTTAGCACAGTTCATAGTTACAACCATGCAATAAGATTACGTAGATAATGCTAATGTATACTAAGAATGTAAATATACTGCAGAGTGGTGTGACTCACACACACATGAAAATCAAAGTGACTAATGCTACAGTAAGCTTAAATTATTGATAATAACAAGCTGGTACAGGTGGAAAGATATTCAGAAATTTCATAGATACAGAATTAAATTATTTTCTATACTAACACTATAAATCAAGTCAAATCTATTTAGCTCCCATTGGAAGGTAGGGAGGCAGGATATTCGCAAGAAGCAAATTCAACCTTTCAGAGAACAGAAGAAATTTAATCTACTTTTTCAACAAATGACCTCATTCGTTTGTACCTATAAATAATAATGCAGTTAATTATGTTTGTGTTCCATGAGTTTATCCAGTTATGTGGACCCTTCCAATTACATAAAATGTATACCAGCAAGAAAATGATTAAACAATAGGAATGAAAATTACCTACTTCCTAATTTTTATTGAAACCCCAGTAATTAGAGAAGTAAAAGTCTTCATAACCCTGAGACATATAGTATATTTTGAAAGTGTGACATATATGCTTCTTTCTCATTTTCTAAATATTTATAATATACATAAATTTAGATAGTGTTTACCCTTTTTTTTTTCTTTTTTTTTACCTTTTTCTGATAAGGGAAACAAGACTGGGTAAGACAACTTAACTGAAGCAGGGGGCCCTGGGTGCTCAGTGGGTTAAGCCTCTGCCTTCGACTCAGGTCATGATCTCAGGGTCCTGGGATCGAGCCCTCCATCCAGCTCTCTGCTCAGGAGGGAGCCTGCTTCCCCTCTCTCTCCGCGGGCCTCTCTGCCTACTTGTGATCTCTGTCTCTCTGTCAAATAAATTAAATAAAATCCTAAAAAAAAAAAAAAAGACAACTGGAACAGAAAGAAGTAATCAATTTATTCCAGTTTTGTAAGATTTGCTAAAATAACTTTGTGTGGTATGTGTTTGTTATGTATGTGTGTGTATGCATGTTATCTGTGTGTGTGTGTGTGTGTGTGTGTGTGTGTGTGTAAGAGAGAGGAGGGGATAAGAGACAAGAGTTCTGCTAGCATTCTTTCCTGGCTAAACACACTGAAGCCTCCATTACCATGGAAACTGAAAAGAAAGCAATTTTTTTTTCATTTATTCTCTCCTCATAGCTAGCAGGAGATGAAGAAAAAATCAGGTTGCACTGATGTAGTCAGAACAAGAATTCAATTATGCCTGAAAATAATAGTAATAAAAAATGTCAATATTGCTAGTTAAGTATTATTACTACATGGGGCAAATTATTGGTGGTGGTAGTAAGGGCAGCATTACAACCACAAGTGTAGGAACAGAAAGAGAATTTCTTAGTCAGCACTTAGCCATAATGCCTCACCTAACATTATGTAGATAATGCTAATATATACTTCTTGGAATTCAAAATCAGGACAAAATTCTTTTAAGTAAACCCATCCTCTTAAGCACGTGATAAAGAAAATTTGACAGCCAAATTTTCCCCATACAAAGATCAAATGAAAACATTTTATGAAGTTTTAATTGTAAAAAACAAAAGAAGTTCTACCAAGGAAACAAGAATAAGGTTGTTAATCTGTAGGTTAAGCATATAACAGGAGCAGCCAGCCTGGACAAATATTATTTACGTGGAAATTGTAATAACCCAGGTAAGAAAAAGTAAAAGTCTGAAGTAAGGAGGAGGGAAGCCAATTGGGGAGATAAAAGCAAAAAGGAGTTAAGAGAATTAAGAGATATTAAGAGGGTCAATTAGATAACAGATGGAATCAAAGAGTACTGGAAGGCAAAGGAAGCTCAGGTTCCTGGCTTCTGGGTAGGCGATACCGCCATTCATGAAGATAAAAAACACACAAGGAAAGAAGGAAAAAGAAAGAGAAGGGCAAAACAGTATATATGTTAAGGCCTAATAATACTGCCATGTTGAATGGTAACTATAAGACCCATTACTCTTCAAACAGATATAACAAGAGTTATTGAAATGGGAACATTACCTATTTAGAATTATATACTCTACAAGATATATTAGGCTAGACCCACAAAAGATCAACAAGGCTCGCAGCAGTTAAGGTATCAAATCATCTTATAAACAACAAAACTCCAAGAAACTTCCTTGACCTAATATAATCATTCCACAGCCTTTCATAACAAGAGAATGTTCAAAGGCACAAAACTGAAGTAGAATACTCAAAGAATAGGTTGAACCAGAAGGAAATTACTGTAAAACTATTTATTATCCCAATTACCGGGACCATTTCATAGTTATTCATTAAGTATGTTAAAAGGTTGTTGATGTAGAGATACTTTTAACGTAAACAATAACATTTCTGTATACTTGTTAAAATACTAGGAGATGTTTATCTGGGCAAGAGGCACAGGGATTTACTTGGCAAATAAGAACTTCCTGTATTTCCACTAAGTAAATATGAATTTTAAATAAATATAAAATTATATTCTCCCTTTAAAAATTAAAGGATCTAAAGGTCTATTTAAGCAATCTACTTTGATACTTTACAGTGGTAATTCCACAGAAGATTACCAGGCAGGGGGCACCCAGCTATGACCCCCCTGGACACTTTAAAAGAAATACAGTTTTTACTACATAGAAACCATGTGTCCTTCAAACCCACCCTCCCAACAGTAAGCTTCCTTGTTCTAAGTGGTTTGAAGAGCGTCAGGGTTGGTTTTCTCATCCCCTAGTGCAATCATAAAAGCAAGCAATGTTTTTGTACTTCTTGGAGCTTCTGTGTTAAATCCACTTAATATCACAGCTTAATACTTTATTATGTTTTAAGTGTGTTCCAAAGCTCTGCTATCCTACAACAGAAGATGGCTCACAGAACTTTTTTTTTTTAAATTAGTTCAGAGCATTAGCATTCAACTTGTCTTAAGGAAACAGTAAGTAAGAAGATATAAACACCGTTCAAGAGAAAGGACTAAGAACTAAGACTTCCTTTAAGAGACTTTTTAAAAATCTGTCAAACTCTCTTAGTGGAGAAAATAGGATAATAAGGGCTCTCAGGAGATTGGTTTAGTCAAATAACGTTCTCTTTAACTGCTTTCCACTACTGTCAAGATTACAAAGTTGCCCCCAACCCAGTGCCTGCGGATAGTAAAAGATCTGCTGGAGAGGCAGTGGGAACATTAATAACTGAAAACAGCCTGGGGAAGTGGAGAGACTAACTTGTTAGGGGATCTCCAGCTCAGAGTGAGGAAAAAAGCAGCAGGAACCTAAATGTGGTAACAGCCGCTAAGCTCCAAAATATCCGGAGGCAGGTGTTTCCTAAACACAGACCTTATACGTCCTTACCTATACACCGGCAGAGCAGTAATATAAAACACACAAACAAACTGCCCACATTACCCTTTTTCTCAAAGGACTTCAAACCACCATAAGGAAAACAGTAAACAAGTAAAACCTCTATCAATCTGGTTTATATCAGTGTCTTTCGAATTCATGGCTATTGCCTTTATCCTGTCCTTATCATGACTAGATGGCTGTAGTAGTCTCCAAAAAGACCCAATTATATTCAGACCTTCATCAGTGAGATTCTCCTATACTTATTCATCACTCTCCCTTTTACCAGCCTGTCCTCCCCAATCACCTCTGTTACCTCAAAAGCATTCACTGGATGGTGCCTACCCATTACTCACTAAATAAAATAAACTAAATAAAATGCAAGCAGACATTCTACTGCTTTACCACTTTACCCTCGTGTCTAATTAATCCTCAATGTGATGATAACATGTTTTACAACATTTTTTCCTTCAGAGCAAATCAGTAACTGAAAAGATAATTAAAATAAAATGCAGGAAAAAAAATGAAAGAATGATGAATCCATCATTGTATTTAAAGGTTGTTGGAAAGAATCTCAGAACAGCATTTCAAATGCAAATCAACACTAAACAGTATGGTAGAAGTTACTGTGCATGTTTACTTCCAAGTTAAGAGACCAACTTATTCCATTGTATTAAAATCTGTTGTAGAATTTGTGTTAAAAATTCCATTGTATTTCTCAAAAGTGTGGGTCCAAGGACATACAACACCAGTATCATCTGGGAGCTTGTTAGAAATAGAGAATCACTGGCTCCTCTCCAGACCTACTAAGTGACAATCTTTTTTGTTTGTTTGTGTTTTAAAGATTTTGGTCTGTTTTTTTACTTTAGAGTAAACTCTACACTCAATGTGGGGTTCAGACTTACAACCTCGAGATCAAGAGTTGCATGTCCTAGTAACTGAGTCAACCACGAGCTCCTCCCTTAGCACTTTCATTTTTTAACAACATTCCCAAATGATTATAATAACATTAACATGTGAGAGCCACTGGTCTACAGTTTCTTCAAAGAGTTGACTGGTTTTTGGTCACCCAGCACTGTAGGCAAAGGGCCTTCTCATAACTGATTAAACCCTACACAGGATTACAGAAATTCCTCACAAGCCCCATGTACTGAAAACCCCTCTACATGTAAGTGAAAACAACAGTAATAAAAACTGAAAAATATGATGTATTACTTATAACTGAAGTAATAAAAACTGAAAAAACTGAAACTCTGATTTTTTCCATTAATGAACACTTGTATGCCTTTCTTAAAAATATCAAATTCTTTCATAAGATATATCTGGGACTATTTTTTTTTAAAGATTTTATTAATTTATTTGCGAGAGAATGAGTGAAAGAGAGCATGAGAGAGGAGAAGGTCAGAGGGAGAAGCAGACTCCCCAAGGAGCTGGGAGCCCGATGCGGGACTCGATCCAACTGAGTCGCTCAACCAAGTGAGCCACCCAGGCACCTATCTGGGACTATTTTGATGATACACTGCTCCCATGCTTCCTCTACCTTTTTGGGTAATTCAATGCAATATTTAGAAAATGCAAAATTTAATTAAAAATTTTAATAGTGTGAATTGTAGAAATCAAAATCCATAGCACATGGCTGTTTTAGAAAACATTTCCAGACACATCGCTCCCTCCAGACTCTTGTAAAGCTCACCCTGCTCTGATCTATCTGAAACAAATGATTCCGTAGTATTTGTCACCTCTTATCTCAAAGATCTTTGGGAGCTACTGAGAGCAAACTCTTTAGCCTAACACTTCTTCATCCATATTACCTTGTGTCACACAACAGGATCTGTCCTCTTCCAGACATGCATTCCAGGGATAGTCCTAAAAGTTCACATCTTACCCCACATTTCCACTGCTTGGAAATGTTCCTCCTCCTTTTCTGCTTATTCATATATATCCAAGTATAATCCAAGAACATCAAATTCAATAACTTCCCTTAGACCCCAATGACCCAAACAGTGCTCTATCTTCCCGCACTGCTTATATGCTGTGGGCACAAATATTCAACAGTGACACATGCTGCTGTGTGTTGATTTTTTCATATACGATTTGCCTGGTAGATTAAGTTCCATAACTTATGTCCTAGGATTCTCATTATCTTTAGCAACACTCTAACCAGACAATGAGGCAATAAATATTTGTCATTCATAACAATATGAAATTCAACTAAACACAAAAAGATGTGAGCTAATGTATTTTTTTTAAAGATTTTATTTATTTATTTGACAGAGAGAGAGAGAGAGAGAGATCACAAGTAGGCAGAGAGACAGGCAGAGAGAGGGGAAGGGAAGCAGGATCCCTGCCTAGCAGAGAGCCCGACATGGGGCTCGATCCCAGGACCCTGGGATCATGACCCGAGCTGAAGGCAGAGGTTTTAACCCACTGAGCCACCCAGGTGCCCCAAGCTAATGTATTCTTCAGCCAAACATAAATTATTTGGAGACTATATGTATATTAACCCCCCTCTTTCAATGGAATACTTTAGAGTGGACCATATTTCAAATTCGTAATAAAGAGTGTCGGAGTGCCTGGGACAGAAGTTATTCATTATTGTGTTGGTACAGATCTCAACATCAAAAATAAAGACTGTAACAATCTTTTTCAAGTACTTTAGTTACAAACATTACTGGAAATACATATAGGTTGAAAATAGAATGAAAAAGAAACAACTGAGAGGTGTCTGACTGACACCTGATGTTTGACTGACAGGCATCTGACTAGTGATTTCAACTTATTGTTTAGCTCCTTCGGTTAAGCATTTGACTACTGATTTCAACTCAGGTCATGGTCTCAGGGTCTTGTGACTGAACCCCCTGTAGGGTTGTGTGATCAGCAGGGAGTCTACTTCTCTCCCTCTCTCCTTGTCTCTCCCCCAACTCACACGCTCTCTCTCTAAAATAAAATAAATAAATAAATCTTTAAGAGGGGAAAAAAGGAATGTGATTCCTAAGCATCATAGGTTCTGAAAGTTCCATATCTTCAGAAAGTTAATGTGAATTTAAGTTCAACAGTGTGTTAACTCATGTAGAACAATGTATACCAGCAAAGTGACTTTAAAAAATTTTAAAAATTAAATTTTATTTCTATTATACATAATTAGTTTATTTAATGGGTGACTTTTTAACATTTCATCTGATTTCTTATTTAAATAGAGGTGAATTTTGCAAAACTAGATTCTATAATATCTTTTAAAAATTTAATATATTGTGTTTAAATATGTGTTGTTGAGATAGAATTCTCAAATCATGTAATATTAAATATGCAAAACCATCATCTTCAAATAATGCTCAAATAATACTCATTTAGTCGATCACCTAACTTGATATAATGGTAAAAGGTTATTTATGTATTATAAAAACTACTACATATAAATAATGTTGAGATTGTATGAGATTAACTGATAAGAAACAATTAAAACATGGCTAAATATAATTTTAAATTGACAAGTCTGTTCAAGCCCTACTGCATTTCCTTCTAGTCTTGTAAATATTATTTCCAAGTCTCCTGAATAATATGCAAATCACTTTGAAACACTCACTTTAGAAATGATCCTTTTTTAGAGATATACAGCAAATAAATAACTTAGAGCTACCTCAATCCTTAAATATCAAGTTTTCAAACTACACAATTTTTAGGGCTTCTCATTCTTACCCTAACCAAACTTCCTATTTTGTCTCAGCCTGTCTTTGCTCAAGTAGGTATTACTAAACAATTAAAAAAAAAAAAAAAAAAGGACAACCAGGCAAGTAGCTGGGTAACTGCTACTGATTTACTTACTTTTTTACATTAAGTCATCATCAAGAAAAAGCAAGCTCTAATTTGCATTTCTACTTTAGAGATATAAAATTTTCAAGTTGAACGGCATCACTGATACTTAAATATACAAAAACCTTAAACATTGCAAAATACAAGCTTATTGAATGAAAGATATTGCATTACTCATTATTTGCCAGTCTATAGTCAAGTTCATGTTGTATAGTTGAGGTAAGAAAAAAATACAGTTTAAGAAAAATAGGTTGAATGATCACTATATGGAGAATGCAGAAACAAACAAGAAACAAAATTTTTCCTACATTTTAGCATTTGAAGAGTTACAATGTGAAGTAAATTAAAATGAGCATAAAGATTCCATAAATCCAGAGAACATTCATTTTGTCAAAGGCATCATGTGTTTTAGAACACATTCAGGTAGAGATCTCAATTAAGTTTTCAAAAGATGTTTTCAAAGGAAAAACAAAAACAAAACAAAAAATGGCTATCCCATCAAACCAGTCTTTAAATGAACAAATAAATATCTATGTTATATGAGATACTTAAGACAGACAATTCTAAAACTTCAGTAGTATTGGGAAAACTGGACCCCTATCTTATATCATACCCCAAATCAGTCAAAATGGATGAATGACTTAAATTTATGAAGGAAACATAGTAAGATCCTTGATAGCAGTCTTGGAAATATTTTTTCGGATTTGACACCAAACATAAAGGAAACCTAAGAAAAATTAAGTGGCACGACATCCAATGAAAAGGCTTCTGCATTTCCACAAAATGGAAAGCAAACTTACAAAATGGGAGAAAACAGCTGCCAATCATATATATGATAAGGGGCCAACATCCAAAATATATAAAGAATTCATAAAACTTGGGCTCTTGGGTGGTTCAGTGGATTAAGCCTCTGCCTTTGGCTCAGGTCATGGTCTCAGAGTCCTAGGATTGAGGCCCATATCGGCCTCTCTGCTCAGCAGGGAGGCTGCTTCCCCGCCCCCCGTCACCTCCTCCTGCCTTGTCTCTCTGCCTACTTGTGATTCCTCTCTCTGTCAAATAAATAAATAAATAAATCTTTTTTAAAAAAAGAATTAATTAATAAAACTCAACAGCAAAAAAAAACAAACAATCCTATTAAAAAATAGACAGAGGATCCAAACAGATGTTTTTCCAATGAAAACACACATATAGACAATAGGTACATGAAAAGGTGCTCAATATCACTAATCATCAGGGAAATGCAAACCGAAACCATAATGAGACAAAACCTTACATCTGTTAGAATGGCTATAATAAAAAAGACAAGAGATAACAAGTGTTGGCAAGGACACAGAGAATGCTGTTCTCTGTTGGTGGGAATGTAAATTGGTGCAGACCTCAAAAACTTAAAAATAGACCTACCATACAATCTATCAACTCCATGTCTGGGTATTTATTGGAAAGAAATGAAAAACCTGACTCAAAAAGCAATCTGCCTCCCCATGTTCACTGAAGCATTATTCACAATGGCCAAGACATGAAAACAACCCAAGTGTCCACTATTGAAATGAATGGATAAAGGAAATGTGGTATATAAAAAGTGGAATATTATTCAGCCATAAATATGAATACTCTTCAAAAAAAAGGACATCTTGCTTTTTGTGACAACACGGATGAAACTGGAAAGCCGTAGGCTAAGCGAGTAAGTCAGACAAATACTGCATGCTATCACTTACTTGTGGTATCTAAAAAAAAGTCAAACTCACAGAAATAGAGGGTAGAAAATTTACTGCCAAGGATCGGGAAGGGCCAGGGCAAAAATAAGAAGAGGTTAGTAAAAGGGTACGGACTCTGAGCACTAAGATGGATAAAGGTCAGAGGACCGAATGTATAACATGGTGACTGTAGATAGTAAAAGTGTAATGAATACTAAAGTCTGCTTAGAGTTCAACTTAGATGTTCTCACCAATAAACAGATAAATAAATAAATAAACAAATAAATAAGTGAGGGGATGGATGTGTTGGTTAACTAGTTGGAGAGAAGCCTATCAGAATATATATGTATACGAAATCATCACAATGTACACTTTAAATCTTACAATTTTGTCAATTAGATCTTATAAAGCCAAAAAATAAAAGAAAGTGAACAGCTCTCATTCACAAAATGACTTTCTCATGCAATGTGGACCAAAATTAAAATGCTTATAAACTGTCCTAATCAGCTTAAATAAAAATTCACTGAATTTCCCACATACCAATTTCATTAAAAGAAACTATTTTCTTAAATTCTCAAATTTCGGCACCAAAATGACTATGGTCCGTGTCAGCATCACCCTAAAAATGGCCACTTTTCAAACAATGGGCATTCAAAACTGACTCTTGGTGAAACTCCTGCATTGGTGCTGCTTTCATTTAAGCATGTGATAACTATGGGGTTTTATAATAAGTTATCAAAAATACTAATGCTTTAATATCTGTCTTCCAACAAGTAAAAAATCATTCTTAAAATGTAAAAAAATGATACGATACAAATTGATTCATGGTATCTCAGAGAATGATTTTTTTTTCAAAAAAATTGTGTCTGCGTCGGAATTAACCTTCGAAGGGTTTTAGGTATGTAAGCCAGCTCTGTAACAGTCGTTTCATTTTCCTCATTCTAGAAAATTCAGATAAAACTGGACCTCAAAGTCTCAAATCGTCTAGGGAAGAACTTTATAATTTTTCTCCTTTATTTCTTTGAGATGATTTTTTTGTTCTGCTTTCTTAGTTTTTTTAAAAATAAATATTATTTATCCTATGGTTTACTGACCCCTCCGTGCCCTGCCTCCTTTGCTCAGAAGCATGAGCAAGGAAGGACACCACGCACACGGAATCTTCCAGCACTGCCCAGTGCTGCTGTGCCCTTCACCAAGTCTGACGTAAGCCAAGAAGCCTCCACTTCAGGTCATCCCCCCTCCCCCAATCAGCTCACCATTTAAGTTAATCATCTATCAGCCACAAATCTGAAAGGGCATTCTGACACAACAAACCCCACAAAGAACTACAAAAAACTGATCCTTGAAAGCTTCCTGTCCAAAGAAAACAAAGACAAATGTTCTTACACACGAGCAAAGTCAACGACAAGAGAGCAGTGTACCTCATGAAAAACTCATTACCTGAATCATAATGCTCCTGACCACATTACAGTTTTGAAAGCAAGAACCTGAGCTGTCATCGATACCCTGCCCAGAGTCCTAACAATTTAATTAGCAACAACCCTATCAGCAACATCGAAAAACAGGCCAAAGTTTCTGACGACACGCACAGCTGATCTTCAGTTGTTGAAGGACAGCTTAGAACAAATCAGTTTGGGTAGAAACTTACCTGAGAAGGCCTGATAACATTCCTGTGCCAAGTGACACCAGGCAGGTGGGACTGCACCCAGGAAATTTAAAGGCAAGGCAAACAGAAACAGTAATTCAAAAACAAACAAACAAAAAAAAAAAATGAAAGCATTTATAAAGCTGGAAACACAAGAATTAGGCTGGAAATGTGGCAATGTGAATTAAAATAATAAGCGCCCACCTCCCAAAAAAAGACAAAAAGAAAAACATACTTAATATGCCTATCAAGTTTCAACTATTAACATTTACTTCTGTCTCTTCAGATTCTGATGTGCTCTCACCAATTCCTTTAACAGGGATCAGGACTGTTTGAAAATGAATGTAGGAATATTCTGGATGTCTAGATATTAAGCAAGCTAGGATGGGAGCTCCCTTGTCTACTGACAGGAGAGGCCATGAAGGCTTGGGTTACCCTGACTTGCATCTATCCTCAAAGGGAAATATATATACTATCCCAAGGTTTCTAAGGTCTGCAAGCACTGGCTTTGGCATTTCCAGGCTTTTAAACATCTGACATCCTAAATTCAGGCTTTATGGCACCCATTAGACTACGTCTCCCCCTCTGTGAGCATGGCCCTAGAAATACCCTAACCATGACATGTTTTTCTATGAAACAGAAGGAAGAGAGTTGCCCATACCTTCTCTTCTTGATTCTTGGCTATGTACATTTTCCCAGGAAAGACAATTTCTTAACTATGTAGACTTTGTAGAATTTGTCCTGAACACTGAGCCATAAAAGACAAGAGACAGAGTTCTTAGACAACAAAATGAGACACAGAAGAAAGCCACTTTGTACTACCTTCATATATAGGCAAAAGAATATCATCTTCTATTGCTAAAGTCATGGATTAAAAAGAATAGAACAAGGGCATAAAAAGTAATTCAAAATTAAATATAAGCATTGGCTTACATATCAATAACCCAAAGGAAACTGGGCAGAATTGTAATTAACTTGTCTTGCTACTTTTTTTCCTCTCCTGTTTTGGCTTCCATGGGATTTTGGTTGTGAGTTAAATCTCTGAATGTCAGTTGCAGGTATGTGGACATTTTGTATTCCCCTAACTGAAAATACAGAAAACTGTTGGTGAAGAAATGTTCAGAATA
The DNA here is from genome assembly GCF_902655055.1 of Lutra lutra. Lineage (NCBI taxonomy): Eukaryota > Metazoa > Chordata > Mammalia > Carnivora > Mustelidae > Lutra > Lutra lutra. The sequence continues at coordinate 69,582,523 of NC_062282.1, read as the reverse complement.
AGGGATGCCAATTTCTATGAGCATAAGAATCTTTTAAAAAGAACATTCTATAGATATAAAAAAAGAATATTCTATAATGTTCAGTGAAATAACCGTGAAGAATAGCTAATACGTAGGCTTTAAATTACATATATTACTCTATCCCCTACTTAAGAAGCAACAATAAATAAATTCTCACAAATGCTCACTGAGTACCACTCTGTGGAATAAATGAAGAAAGAAAATCTCAGTGAGGTCCTGCCTGGTTCCCGTGCCAGGATGCTGGGTGCTGGTACCAAGCCCATGCCAGGATGCTGGATGCTGGTACCAAGCCCTGCCACAGGCACACAAAGTCAATGCCTAATGTGTTATTGACAACACCTCCACCATCTGGTAATTTCTTTAGTGGCCTAATTACTCCAGTGTCCTCAATAAAAAGGAGAATTTTAAAGAGTAAGTTCCACAGAGAACCAATGCCTCAAACTTTTTGAATTATGACTTGTTTCTCAGATAATCTTTTCCTTCCTAGGAGAAAAAATTCAACCACCAAGGCACCTGAGGGCTGAGAGGTGGAGCCCTTTGCTGAAATTCTTGAATGCACACATAAAAGAGAACCCAGGAAGTATACCAACCAGGCTTTAACTGAAGTTAGTGAAATAATTATCAACTTCTAGGTTACCTAGATGGGGTGGGGGAAGAGGGGAGAGCGAGAGAGGGGGGACAGAGGGAATGAATACATAACAAAAAATTAAAAGGTAGTAGATATCTACATCTGCATATAAATACATGTTAGAGATACAGAAATATCCTTTTATCTTTTGAAAGTATTTTTTTAAAGATTTTATTTATTTATTTGACAGACAGAGATCACAAGTGGGCAGAGAGGGTGGCAAAGAGAGAGGAAGGGAAGCAGGCTCCCCACTGAGCAGAGACCTGATGTGGGGCTCTATCCCAGAACTGGGATCATGACCTGAGCTGAAGGCAGAGGCTTTAACCCACTGAGCCACCCAGGTGCCTCTAAAAGTATCTTTTAAAAGTATTAGACACTTACAGAAAAGACAAAGATTTTTTTTTTTAAGATTTTATTTATTTATTCGACAGACAGAGATCACAAGTAGGCAGAGAGGCAGGCAAAGAGAGAGGAGGAAGCAGGCTCCCTGCAGAGCAGAGAGCCCAATGCAGGGCCTGATCACATGACTCTGGGATCATGACCTGAGCCAAAGACAGAGGCTTTGACCTACTGAGTCACCCAGGTGTCCCAAGATGTAGATTTTTAAATAAAGTATAAATCTGGGTTGACTTGAAATTTGGAATTGGAGGTGTTTCTTGTCATTAACACTTTCATTACTGACAGTCAAATAAAAATTATGCACCTCCATTCTATTTACCTCGTTATTTGTACCTGTCGCTACTTTCATAGTGCAGCTTTCCAAAATGTTACACCAAAAATCCTAAGATGCTTTTAAACTAAGATGTGGAAAAACATTCTTAACGTGCCCATATCTCTAATAAAAAGCAACAGAAGGTAAAATATAAGTTATTCTTAATCATTATCTTTGAAAACTAAGTATCTATTCTTCCAAAAAGTTATGAGTTCTTTAAAAAACAATGATCATCTTTAAAGAATATTTTTTTTACCACTGAAGGTAGCTGTTTCTGAGACATAATGTTGAATTTCATCACAAGTTTTTTGGCAAGCCAGAGATTTCAGCTTTCTGAATGAACAAAGTGATTCTGCGTAAGGGGGAAATGACATTCAAGTAAGCACAGCCTTACAAAAATCAGTGTTCTTAGAACAAATATGAAAATCATTTTAAATAGATTCTTCAATGATTTGTACTGACATAAAATGGCTTGAGGTTCATTTTTTTCTTTTTTGAAGATATAGTTACATGCCACTGGGACTACAGACTGTGATAAACACACATTTGATTATTAACAGCCATGTATTTAAGGTGAATGAATTACATCATAACATATATTACTTCCTTCCCTTACTCACTCCACACACATTTCCCAGAGGCTCTTTAGAACAGGCAGGTGATATGTATTGTGCTGAGCATAACTCAGAGAGTTATGGGAAGATAATGACCGATCTTTACAGAATTTACAGTCTAAAAAACAAGACAGAAATCGGATGAGTAAATGCACACAAAGATGGAATTATATTGTGCTAAGTGCTACTAATGGGTGACCTAAGAGACCATGCATCATGGGACATCAAGAAAAAACCTTAGAGAGTTAAATAACAATTGCATTTTTTAAATTTTTACATGAAAAAATATGGTAAAGTTGTTTTAAAAGGCCAAACAACAAACTGAAAATATAATTTTGCCATGTATGGCAGAGAGAGAAAGCCAATTTCCATACTGATTTAAGTGTTCCCACAAATCAGTCAGAAAAAGCAAAAACATGAAAGAAAAATGGGCAATCAAAAAAGGGATATAAATGGATTTCAAATACATAAAAAGATCCTGAGGCTTCTACGTAATTAAAAAATGCAAGTTAAACAGCTTAAAATGGACATTTCTCACTAATCACATTAATAAAATTTGAGAAGATTGATCATAAACAATATTGTTAAACACCTGGCAGGAAAGGCACTTTTATAGATTCTTGGTAGAAGTATACATTGTGGCAAATGACTTACAGCAAAATTTGGCAATATCTATTATCACTTAGAAAGTCCAAACCCTTTGACCTAAGATTTTACTTCAAGGATTCATGCTATGGATATATTTTTAAAAAAATTATATATATATATATATATATATATATATATATATATAGAGAGAGAGAGAGAGAGAGAGAGAAAGTACTTATATTAATATTTATTGTAGTATTTTTTTTTTAATTTTTTTAAAATTTTTTTTTAAACATATATTTTTATCCCCAGGGGTACAGGTCTGCGAATCACCAGGTTTACACACTTCACAGCACTCACCATAGCACATACCCTCCCCAATATCCATAACCCCACCCCCCCTCCCAACCTCCCTCCCCCCATCAACCCTCAGTTTGTTTTGTGAGATTAAGAGTCACTTATGGTTTGTCTCCCTCCCAATCCCATCTTGTTACATTTATTCTTCTCCTACCCCCTTAACCCCCCATGTTGCATCTCCTCTCCCTCATATCAGGGAGATCATATGATAGTTGTCTTTCTCCGACTGACTTATTTCACTAAGCATGATACCCTCTAGTTCCATCCACGTCATCGCAAATGGCAAGATTTCATTTCTTTTGATGGCTGCATAGTATTCCATTGTGTATATATACCACATCTTCTTTATCCATTCGTCTGTTGATGGACATCTAGGTTCTTTCCATAGTTTGGCTACTGTAGACATTGCTGCTATAAACATTCGGGTGCACGTGCCCCTTTGGATCACTACGTTTGTATCTTTAGGGTAAATACCCAGCAGTGCAATTGCTGGGTCATAGGGTAGTTCAATTTTCAACATTTTGAGGAACCACTCTGGAAAACAGCATGGAGGTTCCTCAAAATGTTGAAAATGTAGTATTGTTTTTAAATGCTAAAGGCTAAAAGCTCTCTAAATGTTTGCCAATAGACTATTCAATAAATAGAATCATATGCACACAAAGAAATACCATGCAGTTGTTTAAAAAAAAAAATCAGATCCTCATGGACTAATATAGAAAGATCTTAAAAAGACATACTCAGGGGCACCTGAATGGCTCAGCTAGTTAAGTGTCTGACTCTTGGTTTCGGCTCAGGTCATGATCTCAGGGTTGTGGGATGGAGTCCTGAGTTAGGCTCCATTTCTCAGCAAAGGAGTCTGCTTGAGATTCTCTCTCCCTTTCCCTCGGCCCCTCCCCCCATTCATGTTCACTCAAATTGCCCCATCCCCTGCAAATAAATAAATAAAATTCCCTAAGTGAGGAAAAATTACCAAGGGGTTAACAGCAAATGTAGTATTCATTAAAGTATATACATACATATAGATGATAGCTTAACAGTAAAATATTTTTAAATATTTTACTGTTAAATTACTGCAAATAAGATAATTGATTGCTTCTGGGCATGAAGTTAAAGGGTCTGAGGCAGCAAGACATATTTATGTCACTATACAGTTTTTGTTTAATTTTTAGAAACTATTCATGGATAGCTTTTCTCTTTTCTTTCTTTTTTCTTTTTTTAAGATTTTATTTATTTGTCAGAGAGAGAGAGAGAGTGCATGCAAGCGAGCACACCAGCAGGGGGAGTGGCAGGCAGAGGGAGAAGCAGGCTCCCCACTGAGCAAGGAACCTGATGTGGGACTCCTCCCCAGGACCCTGGGATCACAACCTAGCTGAAGGCAAACACTTAACTGACTGGAGCCACGCAGGCGTCCATGGATAGCTTTTTCAATGAAAGAAAACCAAACTTAAGAAAAGTCTGATTATACAATGGTTATCATTGCTGTTGGACCTTTACAGTCTGAGAGAAAATGAGGTAAGTACCATGCATTGCTCATATATGCGACACATATTATCATATGCTGGTTTTGACAAAGTAAGCACAGACAGTGAACTAGTCTGCTTTTCTTTAACTTGTTCAAAAAAGACATCCTTGAGAATGAAACAAAAGAACAAGAAGTTTTTTTTAATGCTTAGGACTGTTATATTTTGTTGTATGGAAACTGTACATCAATTGTCTTAAATTTTTTAAAAATTTTAATTCCAGTGAAGTCAACATACTACTTCCAGGTACTACTTCCAGGTACACACTACAGAGATTCAACAGTTCTATATTTTACTCAGTGCTCCTGAGTGTCCTCTAACCCCTGTTCAGCTATTTCACCCATCTCCCCTCCCATCTCCCCTCTGACAACCATCTCTTTGTTCTTCATAGTTGAGAGTCTGCTTTTTGGTCTCTCTCTTTGTTCATTTGTTTTGTTCCTTAAATGCCACATATGAGTGAAATCATACGGTATCTATCTTTCTCTCACTGACTTATTTTGCTTAGCACTATACTCTCTAGCTCCATCCATGTTGTGGGAAATGGCAAGATTCCACTCCTTTTTATGGCAAATATTCCATAATGTATATACACCACATCTTCTTTATCCATTCATCTATTGATGGACACTTGAGCTGCTTCCATAATTTGGCTATTGTCAATAATGCTGCAATAAACACAGGGGTGCATGTATCTCTTCCCATTGGTGTGTTCATATTTTTTGGGTGAATAACCAGTAGGATGATTACTGGATCATAAGGTAGTTCCATTTTTAATTTCATGAGGAATCTCCATACTGTCTTCCACAGTGGCTACACCAGTTTGTATTCCCAGGAACAGTGCACAGGGTGCCCCTTGCCAACACTTGTTTTTTGAGTTTTTGATTTTAGCAATTCTGACAGGTATGAGGTGAGATCTCATTGTGGTTTTGATTTGTAGTTCCCTGATGATGAGTGTTGTTGAGCATCTTTTCTTCTGTCTGTTGGACATCTGGATGTTTTCTCTGGAAAAAAGTCTGTTTATGTCTTTTGCCTATTTTTAAATTGGATTATATGTTTTTTGGGTATCTTTTAGTTTTGTAGGTTACTTCCTTTGCTGTGAAGAAGGTTATTATTTTGATGTAGTTCCAACTGTTTATTCTTGCTTTTGTTTCCCTTGCCTCGGGAGACATATCTAGGAAGTTATTGCTACAACCTATGTCAGAGAAATTACTGCCTACATTTTCTTCCAGGATTTTTATGGTTTCAGGTCTCAGATTTAGGTCTTTCATCCATTTTGAATTTATTTTTGTGTGTGGTGGAAGAAAGTGGTCTAGTTTCAGTCTTTTGCATGTTTGCTGCCTATTTTTACCAACACCATCTGTTGAAGAGCCTGTCTTTTTCCCATTGCATATGCTTGGCTCTTTTGTCAAAGACTAATCAGCCATATAATTATGGATTTATTTCTAAGTTTCCTGTTCTATTCCATCAATCTATGTGTCTATTCTTGCGCCAGTACCATGCTGTTTTGATTACTACAACTTTGTAATATAACTTTAAGTCTGGCATTCTAATACCTCTAGTTTTTTCTTTTTTTTCTTCAAGATTGCTATGGCTATTTAAGGTCTTTTGCAGTTCCATACAAATTTTAGAACTGTTTACTCTAGTTCTGTGAAAAAATGCAAAAGAGCTAGAAGTTTTTTAAAATGCATCAAGTCATCTGAACTGTGTCTACTGATGGACTTCGACCATCACAAGTTCATGAAAAGATGATTCAAGAAAGAGGAAGAAGGCACTTGGGTAGCTCAGTAGGTTTAGTGTCTGACCCTTGATTTTAGCTCAAGTCATGATCTCAGGGTTGTGGGATCGAGCCCTGCATTGGGCTCTGTGTGGATCCTGCTTAAGATTCTTTCTCTCTCTTTTCCTCTCCCCTCCCTCCCACCAACTTGCACACATATATGCTCATTCTGTATTAAAACAACCCTCCCCCCAAAAAAAGAAAAAAGAAAGAAAGGAAACTAAAAAACATTTACAGAAGACATATTATGAGCCAGACAGTAGAACTTTACATGGTTTCATTAATTACTTAAAAAAAAAAACTCATTTAAATTCAGGAAATGTGCTTTGCACTAGGGATAATGAAAACAAGTCTGATAATATCACTTATTTTATGGTTATTTTTGAGTATGACAAGAAAGACACACCATAAAGAAGTCTACAAGTAAGACTGTTACATAGAATGATAATGCTATAAAGGAAAGAAAAGAAAGTAAGGTCTGGTGGTAGCAGACCTTAGAAGTGGTATGTGCTTGTTATTAAAATAATAAGGAATACTTTGGAAGACCCAGTCTGATTTAGAAGGCCTCAGGAAACTTATCTATGAAACTTGACTGTGCCTTTTAATACAAGTTCTGTCCAGTAATGAACTAAGCAATGAATCAAGAAATCCACTGTATTGGTTAGAAGACAGAAACTGTTGCTGGCATTAAGTTCTACAGCATTTAAAAATGTTGTAGAAAGATGGAAAAATAAACATATCCACAACTCCAAACAACTCCAGGGTTCTGAGAGTCAAAAATGCCACCATATCCCACTGGGAAGCTTTTGTAGTTTGTTAAGAGATTTACAGTGTATGAAATGACAGAATTTCTTAACACATCTTATGAGCAAATGATTCCATCAGCTCTGAAACATAAAGCAATGACAAGGCAAGTGGGCTATGATGGTTGAAGTGTATCACTGGCAGCAGCCCAGAAAGTGAGTCTCCACTGTGACCTAAAGTAATAATATGAACAATAATAACAAAATTATTCATAGTAACAACATTTGTGGTTAGGCTCTTCCCAGGCATAAAATCATTTCAACTGAAATGACTGTTACAAGGGTATTATTATCCCTTTCTAAGATGGAAAAACTGAGTCTCAGGGAAGTTCAGTAACTTTCTCAAAATAAGCGGGTTAGCAGAAGAGAACCAGGCATTGACATGGTCTATTTGGTCTTAAGTCCCATGCATTATCGCTAGAATTCGAGAGAGAGAAAAAGCTGGGGTTAGGGGAGGGATGGAAAGAGAGATAGAGAGAGGAAGGGAAGGAGAAGGGAGGGAGGGTAGAAAAGGAAAATAAAAAGATAAAAAGAAAAACAATTCTTAAACACACAAATCCAGGGTTTCCCAACCTGTGAACTACAGCCCTGAGAAGGGGCTATTTACTATCTTTTAGTGTACATTCTTTGTCTAAAAGGAATAAACAGGGGCGCCTGGGTGGCTCAGTGGGTTAAGCCGCTGCCTTCGGCTCAGGTCATGATCTCAGGGTCCTGGGATCGAGTCCCGCATCGGGCTCTCTGCTCAGCAGGGAGCCTGCTTCCTTCTCTCTCTCTCTCTCTGCCTGCCTCTCTGTCTACTTGTGATCTCTCTCTGTCAAATAAATAAATAAAATCTTAAAAAAAAAATAAAAATAAAAAAAATAAAAATAAAAAATAAAAGGAATAAACAAACCTCTATGAATGGGCCCGCTTTTCCTTCTTTTCTTTCCTTTTCTCTTTTCTTTTCTTTTCTTTTCCCTCCCTCCCTCCCTCTCTCTCTTTCCTTCTTTCTTTCTTGTACACAGGTACTTTGGTACCAGATCATTCTTAAAAGACAGTAATATGGGGACACCAGAGTGGCTCAGTCAGTGAAGCGTCTGACTTTGGCTCAGGTCACGGTCTCAGGGTCCTTGGATTGAGCCCCAACAGGAGCCCCATGTCCTCAAGGCCCACATCTGGCTCCACACTCAGCAGGAGGTCTGCTTTTCCCTCTTCCTGGCCCCTCCCCCCACTCACATGCATGTGCGCGTGCGCGTGCACTCTCTCTCTCATAAATAAGTAAAATCTTAAAAAAAAAAAGACAATAACATGGTGTTACATGGTAAAGTCAGAATGAGTGATTAGTACCAGAATGCTGATTCTAACATATATTAATTTGCCACCTGGACTTGGGCAAGTCACTTAAACTTTCTGAGTTCATTTCTCCCATCTGAAACAGCACATAATAAATAGTACCTACTTCTAAGGATAAGGATGAAAATTACGTGACAACCTTTATAAAACATTCAGAACAGTGTTTTGAGTGCTATATCACAGTCTGATATTCCCAACAGTGAAAACACAAAACTCTCCAACACTCAAAACACAGAATAAAACTTATTATTTTATCTAATAATAATAATAATGAATATGTGTGAGAATTTAAATGCAGAACTACTGCTTTAGAGTTCATATAGATTTGATATAACATGATATGACTTGGGATTTACTAGGAAACTGCCTCAAATAGAACAACATGTTACAATTAGAAATGGCTTAGTTTTTTCAAGCAAAACATTGAGGCCAATCAGAGATTTAAAAGCCAAAGGCACAGAAGGGGACAGCAACTACAAATGACTGCGGCAGCCAGAAGACACAGGAAGTACTGATGGGTCACTACTGATCACAATCCACCAGCTCTACTTACAATACTGTCAATAACAGACATCAAAGATTTCCCTGCTTCACTGGAATGATATAGAGACCTATCCCATTTGAAAATCTAAAGTACATGAAATGCGTTCAAGAACTTAAAAGATAAATTCTTTAAGTACCACAGAGAATTCCAATTCTTTCCAATCCGTATACTCTTCTTGTTTACTTCAACATCATTTTACAAGTAAAAAAAGCAATAATGCAGTGATTTCTGGTTTCTACCTGAAAAGTGTATGTAAAATCAAATGTTATTGAAAAGTAAGCAAGAGTAGGGGAGATATTCTTATGCTTATGAAAAAACATATTGGCTTAATCAAGGAAATCATTTGTTAGGATGCCAAGGTAATGTACTATTGAACTCTAGTTGATTTTAATTTACGTTTATTGTTGTATGTGATTGAAAGGTAAAGAAAATGTGTGCCTTCGCCACTGTGTGTAACATCCTGGAAGAGAATGGTTGCAAGTCTTCAATTGTAGCAAGCTGGCTTACATGGTCACATGGCTGGTCTGAACTGCTGAAAGTGTGCCAGAAAAGAAAACTTCAAAGGAAAGCTACAAAACAACTTTAATTAATTAAAAGATTCATTCTTCATCCTTGATTGTCTATTTCTAGGGCTGCTTAGACAGTATTAACTGGAGTAACAACGAGTAGTTTGTATTGTAAGATGAGTCTATCACAGGGAGGGCACTCACTAAAAGGCAAGTCACCTTGACGGTTTCAAGAAGCAATTTCATTTCCCCTAAATTCCCTGGAACAACATTATTCCTTGCATCTTTTTTAATCCAAGGGCTAAGAGTAACCTGCTTCCCTGATTCTCAATCCGAAACAAGAATCCTCCTCCTCTTCCTCTTCCCCCTCCTCTGCTTTCTTCCCTTTTTTCTCTTCTTCTTACCTCTTCATTCACTGACAGACTGCCACTGCTATTAGAAATGTATTACCTACGGCTGCTTCTCAGTTACATTACTTACAAAATCTGCATTTCACAACTGTAACAAAGGCAAGAGAAGAAATTTATGTGATTATGGTAGGAAATGATGACAATTCAACTTTTAGAAAAAACTCACCTGTCGATCAGATCTCAAACCTCATTACTTGCCTTTATTACTATTATACTACCCCAGGAACAAGATCTCAAACACATCAATGCTATCATTACTTTGTAAAAGAACACAAAGAATCATTAATATATGATGAAATTTCACACTAAGGGTACCAAACATAAATTAATAGGACAACCAGAAATCTCAAAATTACCCTGATTCTGTCTATACATTGACTTCCCACTCTGAATCTATCTTCAAATCTTTTAACTCTGCCTCCTAAATTTCTCTTCAGAAGTCCAAGCTGGCATCGTCTTTCACCTGGATTGCTACTATGAGACTCTTAATTCGTTCTAACCTCCAGACTCATCTACCTCCAATGAACTCTCCCGCTGTCTCCAGATGTTCTGAAGGGCAAATGCAATCATGCTATCCTTCAACTTGAATGCTCTGGTCACCATCCCTGTAATTACACCCACAGAGACCAACAACCTCTCCAGCTCCCTGTCCTGTTACTCCTCCCTAATGATCTATTTGATGTCCCCCTATGATCTCTTGTCTTGATGCTCCATCTGTCTGAAATGCCCTTTCAGGCATCCTAAAATCTAAAACTGCCCGACTAGCTCTTAGCGTAGGTGTCATCTCCTTGGGAAGACTTGATTATGTGTTCTTCCTCTACACATTCACAGCCCTCTGGGATTCCTTCTATGGAACCTCTGTCAGCTATGATGTAATCACCTTACAGCTTCCCTACTGTCACTATTCTACTGTAAACACCTTGATTGCTGGGACTGTTCTTTTCTTTTTTTTTTTTTTTTCATTTTATTGTCCTCAGATCCTATCCTAGAAAAGATGCTCAACAAATTGTTACCAAATGAATTAATGAATGAAAAAATGAGTCTAGAAATAAATGAATATAAGTGAAAATCACTACTGCATAAACAAATAAAGCTTGACTGGATTAATCCAACCTTGATATAAATGAGACTGGGGTAGTATTTCTAGCATGGAGTCAGATATAACCAGATAGTGAAGTTGAGATCATAAAATTCCAAGTTTGAGTTGACAATATATTACCCACCCATCTTCAAATGTGCACATTGCTTCATATTCATTTTCTTTTTTTTTTTTTCTTGTTTTCATATTCAATTTCTGTTTGGCTAAGAGATAAACATTCTGAATCCCATCATACTTAAGACTGGCTAGTAGAAAAACCTCAGAACCAGAAGGCAGGACACACACACACACACACACACACACACACACACACTCATAACACTTTAACACCTATTCCTGCAGCTTCCCTGTGACTTGATCCAAATCACTGAATGCCCCTAAGCCAATCCCATTTATATTTCAAACAAAAATTCCAAATTATGTCCTTCCACTAATCTGAGGATTTCCTCCTGGAAATTTTCAGACATTATTTCACATTATAATCATTTTGTATTTTTGTTAAAAAGATTAGGATTTCAAATTATGCTGTTTTTTTAATACATTGAGAATTCTAGTGTCTGTGACAGGTTAAATAATGAAAAACTTCAAAAGGTGGAATAAAATGTCTAATCACTTTCAAACCTGATTATGTATTAAGCAATATTTTTAAATTTACTCAGTAAATTTTTATTGAGTACCAGTCATACATGATATATATTTGAAGCTAACACCACTGTGTTTATCTGTATTCTCTGTTAATGCCCTCCTTATTAAGGATTACCTGTTTTGGTAAATATATTTTTTACCGGAATATAACCATACTCATTCAATTATGGATTTTCTATCCTGCCTGAACACCACAACGATGGAGCTGAATAACTGCATAGGCCCAAAGTGTCTATGATCTGTTCCTTTACAGAAAAAGTTTGCTGAATCCTGCTCTAGGTACTTTATCTCTATTAAATCACTAAATCACAAAACAATCCCATGAAACTAGCACTATAAATAGTCCCATTTTATGGGTGATGAACTGAAGCACCAAGAGGCTAAATAACTTGCCAAATGTCATAAAATTAACAAGGGGCAGAGCTAGAACAAAGATACTCTGGTTCTAAGCCTGTGTTCTTAACTACTGCCTAATTTAACAGAAAAAAACTAAACAAAGAATGCTATTCAAAAATCTGTTTTCATTGTTCTTGTCTAATCAGTAGGTTAGGGGTGCCAGGGTGACTCAGTCAGTGAAGCATCCTACTCCTGATTTTGGCTCAGGTTTTGATCTCAGCGTCATGAGACTGAGCCCCAAGTTGGACTCCTCCCTGGGTCCTCTCCCTCTGCCCCTCCCCTCATTCTCTCTATTTATTTTTTTAAAGATTTTATTTATTTATTTGACAGACAGAGATCACAAGGAGGCAGAGAGGCAGGCAGAGAGAGAGGAGGAAGCAGGTTCCCTGCTGAGCAGAGAGCCTGTGCAGGGCTAGATCCCAGGACACTGGGATCATGACCTGAGCTGCAGGCAGAGTCTTTAACCCACTGAGCCACCCAGGCGCCCTAACCCCTCTTTCTCTTTTAAAAGAAAAAAAAAAAAAAAAAATCTGCGGGTTATTTTCCACTGCAGGCCATCAATTTTACAAAAGTTGTTGTGAGAGGAAAAAAGTTCCTGCAAGTTGTTTTTATTCCAGTTACCCTAATGTTCTTTATTTAGTAGTTTCCTAGTTTTAAAATTAATAATGGTTCCATATATATATATCATAAATAGTGATATATATCATAAATAAATAAGATAGACAGAGTAGTATCCTTTAAAGTCAGGCTATGTGTGTTAAAATTAAATAAAATCTGTTTGAAATAGTTTGAAATAATTCTTAATCTTGATGTTTTCCTCCTCCGATGACATATTTTTTGGTTTGCTTCTAAAAGGTAAAGCTTTTAGAGCCAAACTGTTAGAAAGCATCAGGATTATCAATTATTTCAAGTAGGTTTTATTGTACTTCAAAATCTCTTAATGTGCACGTCCTTTCATTCTGGAGGCATCCCTCACCGAAATGCAGCTGTGTGAAGAAGTAGACCAGACGTGGAACAGCATGGAGGAATGCTGAAAACTGTCTTTCCAGGAGGGCTAATGGTCCCCTCTAATTATGTTGGTCCAAAAGTACAGGTTTTAAAGTCCTTCCCCAATTTAAATTCTACAGTATGGATTTACATACTTCCATAGTTTCTATAATCTTGAAGAGTAGTTAAAATAAAATTACTGCAAAAGATGAGAGCTTTTTCTTAAGAAGATAGTGGCTGCAAATGGCCAGAATCTTTAACTTTACCGGCCCACACAATGACACGAGTGGCAATATTAACAGAATATATATATATAATGTATTCATTCATTAATATTTCTTGACCACCTACTATGTGCTAGGTGCTGTCTTAGGTACTAAGGATAAAAGAGTGAACAAAATCTATGAAAAGTCCTGCCTAGTCAACCTTAAAGTGTATCATACCTTAAATTACCTATAAATGAAAAGCTCTGCTCTGGATTTTAAAGAAAAATTCAAAAAACACAATACATGTGCATTTTTCTCTTTCAAAATTAATACATAAAAAGAAATAAAAAAGTGTTGTTATTTGTACAGTTACATTATAAGATTTCTTCTCTGTATGCCCCTTTTGCTTTTTCATGTAGGAATTTTTATGCATGTTTTAAAATGCCAATATTCAATCTTTTTCTTCTTTATGGAAAAAGACTTTTCCATGTGAAAATTATGATCTGGAGCAGTAAAGGGGAATATGTCATAATTTTTGCTCAGCACTATGAGAGTAGAGTCAATAACCAGCCCATTACTTAATGTGTGAGAATACATACACCCTCTGAGGACACAAGAGATAAAGCATGGAACATGGTGATATAGAATAAACAGAACCCACAGCAGTCCTTTTCCTCTTCTGCTTTCTAACATATATATGAACTCACATGTTCTGAGATGGTGGAAGCTAACACCATCACCAACATAGAAAGGGAGTTCTAGAATTTTCTGTGAAAGCTAGTGGGGCTTTATAGCCATCCTTACCACTGACTGATTTTTTAAAATTTAAATTCAATTAATTAACATATAATGTATTATGGGTTTCTGATGCAGAGGTCAGTGATTCATCAGTCTTATATAAGACCTTATTACATCACATGCCCTCAAAATGTCTATCACCCAGTTACCCCATTTTCACCAACCCCCCCTTTCTAGCAACCCTCAGTTTGTTTCCTATGATTAAGAGTCTTATGGTTTGTCTTCCTCTTCTCCATTCTGATTTTACCTTGTTCTATTTTTTCCTCTCTTCCCCTATGAACTTCTATTTCTTAAATTCAACATATCAATGAGATCATAATTGTTTTTCTCTGATGGACTTATTTCGTTTAGCATCATATCCTCTATCTCCATCCATGTTGTTGCAAACTGCAAGATTTCTTTTTTTCTTTTTTGATGGCTAAGTAGTATTCCAGTGTGTGTGTGTTTGTGCATGTGTATACCATATCTCCTTTATCCATGCATCTGTTGACAGGCATCTAGACTCCTTCCATAGTTTGGCTATTGTGCACATTATTGCTATAAACATTGGGGTGCAGGTACCCCTTCAGATCACTACATTTATATCTTTTGAGGTAAATACCAGTAGTGCAATTGCTGGGTCATAGGGTAGCTCTATTTTCAACTTTTTAAGGGATCCCCTATATTGTTTTCCAGAGTGGCTGCACCAGCTTGCATTCCCACCAACAATGTAGGAGGGATCCCCTTTCTCCACGCCCTTGCTAACATCCATTGTTTCCTGACTTGTTAATTTTAGGCATTCTGACTGGTGTGAGGTGGTATTGCATTATGGTTTCGATTTGTATTTCCCTGATGCTGTGTGATGTGGAGAATTTTTTCATTTGTCTATTGGCCATTTGGAAGTCTTCTTTGGAGAAGTGTCTATTCATGTCTTCTGCCCATTTCTTGACTGGATTATTTGTTTTTTTTTGGGTGTCGAGTTTGATAAATTCTTTATAGATTTTGGATACTAGCCCCTTCTCCAATTTGTCATTTCCAAATATCTTCACCCATTCTGTCGGCTGTCTTTTGGTTTTGTTGACAGTTTCCTTTATTGTGCAAAAGCTTTTCATCTTTTTTTATTTTTTAAAGATTTTATTTATTTGACAGAGAGTGAGAGACAGCAGGAGAGGGAACACAAGCAGGGGGAATGGGAGAGGGAGAAGCAAGCTTCCTGCTGAGCAAGAAGCCTGATGCAGGGCTCAATCCCTGGACACTGGGATCACTTCCTGTCTCACACTGAGGTCTTTCATCCATTTTGGAGTCTATTTTTGTGTGTACGGTGTAAGGGAATGGTCCAGTTTCTTTCTTCTGCATGTGGCTGTCCAATTTTCCCAACACCATTTGTTGAAGAGACTGTCTTTTTTCCATTGGACATTCTTTCCTGCTTTGTTGAAAATTAGTTGACTATAGAGATGAGGGCCCATTTCTGGGTTCTCTATTCTGTTCCACTGATCTATGTCTGTTTTTGTGCCAGTACCATACTGTCTTGATGATTACAGCTTTGCAATAGAGCTTGAAGTCTGGGATTGTTATGTTACCAGTTTTGGTTTCCTTTTTCAACATCCCTTTGGCTATTTAGGGTCTTTTCTGGTTCCATACAAATTTTAGGATTGTTTGTTCCAACTCTGTGAAAAAAGCTGATGGTATTTTGATAGGGATTACATTAAATGTGTAGATTGCTCTAGGTAGTGGAGACATTTTAACAATATTTGTTCTTCCCATCCATGAGCATGGAATGTTTTTTCCATTTCTTAGTGTCTTCCTCAAATTCTTTAATGAGTGTTCTATAATTTTCTGAGTACAGAAAATTACTTTGCCTCTTTTTTGATTTATTCTTAAGCATCTTATAGTTTGGGGTGCAATTGTAAATGGCATCGACTCCTTAATTTCTCTATCTTCTGTCTCATTGTTAGTGTATAGAAAAGCAACTGATTTCTGTGAATTGATTTTATATCCTGACACTTTGCTAAATTCCTATATAAGTTCTTGTAATTTTGGGATATAGTCTTTTGGGTTTCCCACATAGAGCAGCACGTCATCTGGGAAGAGTGAAAGCTTGAATTAACAATTTTGAAGCCTTTTATTTCTTTTTGTTGTCTGATTGTTGAAGTTAGGACTTCTAATACCATGTTGAACAACAGTGGACATCCTTGTTATGTTCCTGAACTTAGGAGAAAAGC
This sequence comes from Lutra lutra, assembly GCF_902655055.1. Classification (NCBI taxonomy): domain Eukaryota; kingdom Metazoa; phylum Chordata; class Mammalia; order Carnivora; family Mustelidae; genus Lutra; species Lutra lutra. Next base: position 69,566,382 of record NC_062282.1, on the reverse strand, counting down.
TCTCAGTATTTTCCATTCAAAATTATATTCTCTGTAGCATTTTGTATATGGCTTTTATGATATTGAGGTATATACCTTCTATTCTTACACTTTGAGACTTTAATCAAGAAACGATGCTGGGGCACCTGGGGGGCTCAGTTGGTTAAGTGCCTGCCTTCAGCTTGGGTCATCATCCTAGGTCCTGGGATTGAATCATGAGTTGGGAGCCTGCTTCTCCTCATCTCTCTGCACCCACCACCTACCCTCCTCTTGCTCTCTTTTGCACGCTCTTAAATTAATAAAAATCTTAAAAAAAAAAAAAAGGGGGGATGCTGTATTTTGTCAAATGCGTTTTCTGTATCCATTGAGAGGATCATATGGTTCTGTCCTGTCTTTTATTAATGTGGCATATCACATTGATTTATTTGCACATGTTGAACCACCCTTGCAGCTCAGGAATAAATCCCACTTGGTCATGGTGAATAATCTAATTAATGTACTTTTGAATCCTTTTGGCTACTCTCTTGGTGAGAATTTTTGAGTCCATGTTCATCAGGGATATTTGTCTCTAATTCTCCTTTTTGGTGGGGTCTTTGTCTGGTTTTGGGATCTAGGTAATGCTGGCTTCATAGAAAGAGTTTGAAAGTTCTCCTTCCATTTCTATTTTTTGAAACAGCTTCAGAAGAATAACTATTAATTCTTTAAGTGTTTGGTATAATTCCCCTGGGAAACCATCTGACCTTGGGCTCTCATTTGTTGGGAGATTTTTTTGATTACTGCTTCAATTTTCTTGTTGGTTATGGGTCTGCTCAGGTTTTCTATTTCTTCCTATTTAAGTTTTGATAGTTTATACGTCTCTAGGAATGTATCTATTTCTTTCAGATTGCCTAATCTCTTGGCACATAGTTGCTCATAAAATGTTCTTATAATTATTTGTATTTCTTGGTGCTGGTTGTGATCTCTTCTTTTTCATTCATGAATCTATTTACTTGGATCTTTTCTCTTTTCTTTTTGATAAGTCTATCACTGTCTGATTCTTTAACACTGTATATAAATAGATCTGCTTTTGAAAAGGCTTATCAAGATAAGGAAGATAAGGTAAAGGAAAACAATGATAACCTTTCAGGTGAATGATTAAAGTATGCCTTTTATCAATAATGTTTTCAATCTGTGTACTCCCCTCCTGCGTGGTCCACAGATTAAAAGAATCTAAGTGATCTGGACTCACATTCACATGCTTCTGGTGCCATTACTCATTCAAATTCAGGAAACAATATGCCCATACAGGAGAGTGCATGTTACTGACCAAGGACAGTAACCTTTTTTTAGCCTTAGCCCAGATGTCGTTTTGAAACAAATGTAATTTTTATCTATAAGGTGTTCCATAAATTAATTATATTGCACTCATTCGGATACTTAATACATATCTGTGTGTGTGTGTGTGTGTGTGTGTGTGTGTGTGTAACTCCAGCCACCTACAAAATTTAACTGCTATTTATAAATCTCATAGCACAATGCACATATAAGAGGAAGATTTTGAGAATGATGTGAAACAGGTAGGCAGGACATCTTTAGCTGATGTTAAAATAAATGACATAAGGGCCACAGGTGCAGCTCCAAGAGTCAGCAACTCTTTAACACGTTCAACAACATAAAGAAATCATCCAAATATAAGAGTATTCTTACCAAAATATTTATTTTTCTTACTGGCCAGCTGAAGTATGATTTATAGTCAAATAATATGTAACACAAACATGCCAATACATGTGTGACCAAGACAGAAAAAAAATTAGCATGGTAGTCTTCTTTTGAGAGGAGCTAAAACAAAGTCACAGGAACAGCACTAACTCTCTAATATCTTTGAATTAGATAATTATTTCCCTTAAGAAGTCATTTCTTTAAAGTGAGTGATTACATCTATGCCAGACAACCAATATCTTAATTAAAAGATCACTCCCAAAATACTGCAAAGGAACTGATACAATAAATTAAGAAACATCTCCTGTTATTAATTATATAAAAGCTGTCCTAAGGTCCAATTAATAAAGAAAAAAAAGTGTGCTATATTTAAAACATTTTGTACCCACTTCATACATTTTCTAATAATACATCATTAACTGGGATGGGTGTTTAAAATAAGTTTTGTATTACGGAACTCCAATATTTCTGCTGATAACATAATGTTGAATTTTCTGCTATGGCCCTGAGAATTTTACAAAAAGACTGATGAACTCAATTCCTTCTATCACAAGTTGTGGTGCAATCATTATGTTTTCTGTATTCTTTATTTTAATAATTTCATTTTATTTATTTATTTTTAAGATTTTATTATTTGACAGAAAGAGAGATCACAAGTAGACAGAGAGGCAGGCAGAGGGGGAGGGGGAAGGAGACTCCCGGCTGAGCAGAGAGCCCAATGTGGGGCTCGATACCAGGACCCTGGGACCATGACCTGAGCCGAAGGCAGAGGCTTAACCCATTGCGCCACCCAGGTCCCCCAATAATTTCATTTTATTAAATATCAAGATGTAATAACTAAACTTTGCAAAAAACATACTTTAATAGTAGCAAATTTTTAGCAACTTAAATGATTACAAAATAAAGAAAAATATTCCTACAGTTTTTTCTATTTTCTAGCTCTGTTCAATTTGTTTTTCACCAAAGAAAACTCATTAAAAAGAAAACTTTTTTTGAAATATAGAAATGGCAATAAACCAATCACACTAGTATTATAAAAATCAGTAGTACATTAAGAATTAAGATAGTCTCCACCAAATAAAGTGTGAATCTTTGATTAGTATTAATATTCAAGAAATGAGGTTTCAATTAATCATCAAGCAGACAACCCTCCTTGTTTACTACTCTTAATTTTTTGTACTACAATGCATTAGGATGTTTGCTTAATATTCAGGAAATTATGATCACAAGTGAATCTTGGTTGATGACTGAGGGTTTGGTGATAATTCACAGCAATAATTCTGAATATAATTATCATTCCATCTTCTGAAGAGTTATTTGGACTGAATTCATTTCCTGGAAACTGGATTAGGTGTTTTTCTGCCACTCTATTCCCCGAGCAGTTTCTGCATGAATTGGGTCTTAATACTTAATAAACTATCCCGACATGAGTTTTTATGTACCTGTACATCCAAAAGTCAGTTTTCAAGGTTTTGTCATTAGCATCCATTCTACCACTTGGTATACAGTTGGTGCTCAATAAGTATGTATTGAAAAAAATAATTTATAACCCATATCAGACATTAATGAAAAGACTTCATCTTCTTCAGAAAGCAAGGAATATTTAAGCTTCACGTAAGAGTATGGGGTAGAAAAAATGCTGATGTGCTTCTAAAAATGGAGTAAATCATAAACTTATTTTACATTATACATTATAATACATTATAATTTTACATTATACATTATAATAATACATTATAGGTAATGTATTACTCTGTTTAGATTTGTAATATTGACAAATATGGCCCAAGGAAGACAAAGAACAGTAAGCAAAGCATAAAGCAAATTTAATCACATTGTTTTGTGAGGACAGATTTACAAGACTGACAGTTTAACACAGCACCATGGGCCTGAATGCAATACTGAAAGCCCAGAGATGTCATCTTCCCATTCTGGGGACAGGTACAGGGTTGATCAACTAAGAAAATGAAGAGAAATGAGGCAAAGACACAACCTAACTTATTTGAAAGATGCTTATTTTTTTAAGTCAGTGGATAGATACTATAGTCCTTTTTAAAACTCTACCTTAAAAGTTTCATTTTAGTTAAAAAGAAAACATCATGCTTCACTATTTGGAAAGTATGGAAAGTTACTAACTGGTTATTTTAGTGATAGAAATAAAATTCTAATTCCAACCAGAAAATTATAATGAATAGTAAACCTTAGTAAAAGCTATTTCCTGAACCTTTATTGTGAGGCAGGTACTGCGTTTATCCCTTTATCTACATTAAACCATTTAATTCTCAAAACCTCTTTGTGACATGGTTATTGGTTTTGCCTCTATCACATAAGGGAACACTAAGAAGTAAAAAAACTTCATGTCTAAATCAAAAGCTAAAAGTACATATTCTTCTAATTAACCTTCACTCCACTAATGTTTATAGAACCTACTGAGTGCTGCTCCTGATACTTTGCTTTAATTGAATTAACATAATTTTTTTAAAGCCTAGAGGAGAAATGTTTCAATTACATTTGAATTTGTCAAAACCCCTAAAATATACTGGAAAGAGTGAATGAAAGGTGCTGTATTGTACTGTATTAAATATAGTAACTGTTCTTTCCTTTTTTAAAACATAGTTCCCAAATTGCCCAGAAGGAAACTCTGAGATACAAGTTTAGATGAAACTGCTTTAAAGACATTCTGCTATACTCCAAAGGGGAAAGAAACGATGATGAAAGAAAGGTGTTTACATCTATATCCATTACAGAGATGACAAGATCTATTCTCCTTTATTTGTCCTATGTTTAAAAATATGTGTGATTATGAAGGAGATCAAGCCAACTAGTGCACACATAGTTCACTGAGCAGTTGTTCTCACCTCAGAATATAGTTAGAGATGCATATGAGAAGAATCACTGAAAACTGAATACCTATCACATAAATGAATTAAATGAAGACCGTAGAATAAAGAACCCAAAAGAGGATTTATAAAAGAAACTCTATTATGGAACTGGGTTACTAAAAGATAATATGTCGGTAAAATTACAAATATACATAGCACTCAAATCCTATTAAACAGCAAGCCAGAATCTCATTCAAACTAAACCACTTGTTGAGAACTGAAAAGATGAAATGCCACATGATATCCCCCAGTGAATGAGTACATAATATACAAGAAAGAGAGATATAACTCGTAAGTCAATTTTTAACACTTGCTTATGATTTTATTTTTTAATATAATATTTTCCCACATTAGATTCTCTTCTGGTTTATATTGCTTGCTACCAAATTAGCAGCAATTTTTCTAATGACAGTACAACACTGAACTCTTAAATAGATAAATAAGCATGTAAATAAATAAATGCAGCTGTATTTAGGAAGCTGCCTATAATTTTAAGCTTAAAAATAATTTATCGGGGCGCCTGGGTGGCTCAGTGGGTTAAGCCTCTGCCTTCGGCTCGGGTCATGAACCCAGGGTCCTGGGATCGAGCCCCGCATCGGGCTCTCTGCTCAGCAGGGAGCCTGCTTCCCTTCCTCTCTGTCTGCCTGCCTCTCTGCCTACTTGTGATCTCTCTCTGTCAAATAAAAATAAAATCTTAAAAAAAAAAATAATTTATCAAACATGTTCAGTTTTTTTTCTTTTTCCAGGTAGATTAAAGCTATTTTTATATATTTAGATAAGCTAAGATAATACATAGTCACTGGACAAAATTCATTAGAGCGTAAAAAGAAAGAATATTTAGAGCTCAAAGGCAAAATTCATTGAAATTATGGACTTACTTCAGTATGAAATCATACTGAATGTGAATCACATATGTCCATGTGAATACATGGTTTTCTATAAATAAAGTAATTCTAAACATGCTGTTTCACAATCTGCTTTTTTCTTCCAAGGTACTGGGAAGATCTAAGACAATAAATATAGATAATATACAAAATACTTTTTGGTGCCTGCACCATCTTAAATTTTACCAATATACTATGATTTTTTTCAACTACAGCCAGTAGTAGATGTTTAGGTTGCTTCCAGTTTTTCCTCTATTATAAACAATGCTTTGAGAAATGTCTTATTTCACATTTCCCCTAAATTTCTTAGTTTTGTCCTGAAAATAAACATCGAGGAGTAGGATTACAGCATACATAAACAGACATTTCACTCAAAAGCCTCTTACTAACTTTTAACACCCACAGAGAGTACTTACTGTAATTTGAGAAAACTCACCCTCTCCCTACATCTTTCTGTATCTTTATTTTCTCTGTTAATGAACAATCCTCTTTGCTTTAATTTAATTCAAAATAACCAGAGGGTAAGTGTTACAATCAACACAGAGATACAATTCTATATGATTTTTTTCTATGTACATATATTCTTTTATCTAAATATGCCATATAATATTCAGAGAAGCCACATCAAAACCACAAAGAAACCACAAAATTTAAACAAGCTTTGTTACATATTTCAAAACTATAACCATTTTAGGCAAAATCAGACCTACAAAAAGAGAACAAACTGATGGTTGCCAGAGGGAAGGGTGTTGGGAGCATGGGTAGTATGAGTGAAGAGGAGTGGAATAAGTCATGGGAATATAGTCAATGATACTGTAGTGGGGTTGTGTGGTGACAGATGGGAGCTACACTTGTGGTGATCATAGCATAAGTATAGAGTTGTTGAATCACCATGCTGCACAGCTGATACTAACATAACATTGTATACTATACAACTATAGTCAAAAAAATCTTTTTTTTTAATTTTAAAAAGGAAAATTTTAAAAGACTATTACCATCTTTCTTTCTAAATCTGGACCTGGTAGAGGAAGCACTCAGATGAGAAGATAAATGTCTCAGTTTTTGTAAAACAGAGGGACTATAGTACTGAAAGCAGAACACCAGAGTAACTTAAATGGTGACATCAACCTATTCTACCTTTTTTTTTTTAATTAAAGATTTTATTTATTTATTTGACACAGAGAGGGAAAGCGAGGAAGCATAAGCAGGGGGAGCAGCGGAGGGAAAGGGAGAAGCAGACTCCCCGCTGACCAGGGAGCCTGGTGCAATGTGAGGCTTAATCCCAGGACCCTGGGATCACGACCTGAGCCAAAGGCAGACGCATAACCAATGGAGCCACCCAGGAGCCCCTAAATCTATTTATTCTACTTCTTTAAACTGAATTCATCCATCCTCACAAGAACATGAATATCAAGAATATTTACATATGCATCTACACTTTAAAAGATAAATATACAGCTGTTTTAAAATACTCTTATAATTAATGTTCAATTTGACAAACATTTCAAAGCCAGCTATGTTTTAGAAACTCTATGAATTTCTGTGGGGATATAAAGATGATTACCTCTGATTCTTAAGCTCAAGGAACTTCTAATGTATCTAACTTAAGATAAAAATATTAATGAACCTACTAAAAACCTCATATTAGCATAATTTCCATTGGCAAATTACTATATATTAAATAATTTATATATGACTAAAATCTTTTCTATAAGATATTATTATAAGCGTTGGCATCAAAGATATACTATAAACATTACTGAAAACATTTCAGTGGAAGCAGAACTTTGACCATCTCTTTCCTCAAAGGCGAAAAACAACAATGAAAGCCAACAAAATAATTAGAAAGCCACGCGTGGAATATTTAAAAATAAATGAAGTTAATATCCAATTTAGAGCACTATAAATGCCTACATAAGTAATTAACATATTTACTTTCTAGAAAGGCAAAGTTGTGTTGAAATGGAAAACAAGCACAACAGGAAGTGACAAAGAAAAAGGGCTGAGGACATCTGGTACAAGAAGCATTAGATGGATTTTTTCAATATTACCTTTTCTAATCCTTATTTAAAAATCTACCCCTCCTTTATTTTTTTCCCCTGAAATAAGTTATTTGTTTTGCTTTTTGCTTATATATACAATGGTAATACCGAACAAGCAAAAATCAAGGAAATGACAATATTTCCATGTATGTTGTTAAAAATACTTAAAATTCTAGAACAGATAATCTCATCATTAATCTTTTGTCATTGGTATGGTCATAATAAAATGATATTTTTCAATTTTTGATTTTCTTCCAAAGTGAAAGAATACTTAGCTTCTTTAAGGAAAATACTGACCATGGAAATGCTGACACTGGGTAAAGTGCTGTTCATTGTATTCTTTTTTCACATTTTGATGAATCATCAGCATATTTTACTTACTGTTTGCTTATATTGTTGAAACTATCTGGGGCGCCTGGGTGGCTCAGTGGGTTAAGCCTCTGCCTTCAAGCTCAGGTCATGATCTCAGGGTCCTGGAATCTAGCCCCAGATCAGCTCCCTCCTGGGTGGGAAGCCTGCTTCTCCCTCTCCCCCTGCTTGTGTTCCCTCATTCCCTCTCTCGCTATGTCTCTGTCAAATAAATAAATAAAATCTTAAAGAAAAAAACAAACTATCTTACAGAAAACTTAAACTAACTTGAGATATTAGGCAGATGTACTTTAAGTTAACTTACTAATGAAGTTAATAAAGGTAATAAAGTATCTTGATAACTTAATAAAGATACATTTTATACACAAAGAAAAGCTGTTTTGAAGGGCTATAGCAGGGAGCAGCAAGAATTCACAAAAAGAGTTAGTCCTAAGTAGTCTGTGCCCAGATAAAGCACAGTCCTTAAAAGCTTGCTTAACTCTATCATTTTGCTGCTAATCAGTAGTTCAATATATAACCTAACCTTGAAACTACTTTCTTTGGATTCATTTTGTCCTTGGGGACCAGTGTGGTAAAGGAAAGTGTGTGATCTCTGTGCAAAGAGACCGAAGCTTGGAATGAGACAATTCAACTCCCTGCATGACTTTTGGAATGCCATTTTACATAAAGTATTTGAGCTTTTGCTTTCCTGTAAGTCAAAACAGAGTTAGATTCCTATAGTTCTTCCACAGATTAGAGGTGTTATATGTAATGTACCTAGGATGTAATTTCTTACAGAGTAGCTACTCAGTTAAATGACATCAGTGAAAATATTAGACTATTATCTGAAACAAAAAAAGAAAAACTAAATAAATAAGAATGTCTTACTTACATATTGTAGCATCCTATATCTAGCTTATCTATATTTAATCAGAAAGTTGCTTTCTCTTAAGATATTAAAGAACAAAAATTTTTCTATAAAGAACAAATTTTTAGACATTTTTTATGAGCTGCTCAAGTGAATTACCCCTAGTCACAGACTGTCACAAGAAAAACAATGTGAATTATGTAGCTTCTCTTTCTAACAAATCTTTTTCATGTTACTAGAGAGTTTTCTTCATCAGGAGGTAAAACCACCAAGAAGAAATTTGCTAATACAAGCCATTATGTATATAGCCTGAAATCTCACCCTTAAAAAAGAAATCTATATGTGATGTATGTTTTTATGTACATGTAAATCTTTCAATCAGAAAGATCAAATATTAAGTATAGCTAAAAGTATATAATTTCCAAAAAAAGTAAGGTTCTCAGATATGCAACCTCTTATAACAACCCCTTACAACATTTGATTCAAGTATCTCCAAGAAATTCCCTGTGTGGACATCTGTTACAGCAAATATCTGAGAAATTCACTGGGATGTTACACATGAAACCAGGACAGGAATGTTTATAGAGCTCAAATCACTATATATGTGTTTATTTTGCTTTTTATATAGCCTTCACCTATTTTTTTATTAACATATGATGTATTATTTGTCCCAGGGATACAGGTCTGTCAATCATCAGGGTTACACATTAAGCCTTCACCTATTTTAATATTTTCTCTACTGTTCTTCTAATAGTTCAGAGGGAAAATCATGCTCCATGTTACAAAAAATGGAGCATGTCACCCTAAATGTTTAGAATTTATTTTTGTATTACACTCTTACTTACAAAAGAGAATTATGTTTCAGAAATGAGCAAAACAATCCCTAATGATTTTAAAATATATTTTAGCCTAGTTAGTGCAAACAATAAATTCATCTACACATGAATCATCTCACAGAAAATTCTGATTTCAAGTTAAGTGATGGCCATCTTTCTATAATAAGGGTACCACCCATGTATCATGGAATCTGCCCCATTTCTGCAGGTAAGGAGGAGGACTTTAATAGTGGTCACACCTGAACATAGGTATGACACAGGTAGAACAGGTATAACAGAACACCTGAACACAGGTATAACAGAACACAGGTATGACCACCCAGTGGGCTCACACCCAAATGTAATGGGCAAGAACTTGGAATGTTCACTGAAAAGGATACAGTTACTGAATGACGTTGACAGTGAGAACACAATCTGAATCCACAGCAGGGAGGTAAGTTACAAAGACCCCACATCTGTTGACGGCATTAGAAAAGGGTTCATTCAGTAATTCAACCTGGTGAAGGTTCTCTGAGGGGCAGAGTGCCAGGCTTCTTCCTCAGGAAATTTCTGCCAATCAGGAGAATTTCCACCTCATAAAACACTGATTCTAGCTGCAAACTTTACTGATCCCATCTTACATTTTTATGAGACCTTTGCTGTACATCTCCAGCACCTGTGGGGGATCCAAAAAGGGACATTTTCAAACCAATTATTTCACCAAGAAGAGAGTAAATAAAACAGCTGGTATTCTTGAGCAAGATGAAACTCCAACCCAATTGTTTCATTTCTAACATAGTTCTGTTTAAGTGTACTCTTGCCCAAACCAAGGAGAGTTAATATAATAGCTTCAGGTCTGAGCCAGTGAATTCAACCTCTAAAAAGCCCCTAACTATGGATCGGCTTTAATAAGCAACTAAGTCTAAGGGTGGAGAAAGAGATGGCCCTGGTGCCTGATAGGTAACGTACAAATACATGATACATGTTGACTTAAAGATGCCTGAAACACACAAGTTGCATTTAAGTAAAACTAAATATGAGGGCAAATGACATAGCAGAAACAACACTTGGTTTGAGTCATGAGGTTTCAGTCCTGACTAGCTACTGATAGGTGACCCTGAGAAGGTACGCAACAGTCAGTGGGTCTCTCTATTCAGCAGTGTCTGACCTTACAAAACAAAGGGGTTGGGCAAATCTTTCAGTTCAGATTATTCAACTGAACCTACAGACATCTGAGGGTTGCTATGCAAATGGATATAGGTTAGTGCCCCTAATTTCAAACAGAGAAGCTCTCATTTCTCTCTCTCTCTCTTTTTTCCCCACACACAGAACACAGAATTAGGTCAGACCATCTGGGATCTGGGATACAACTCTGATTGCAGCTGTTTACTCATATGGGCAAGTTACTTCAATTCTCCATGCTTCAGACTCCTTGCATAAAGAGGAACATCATGGCACCTACCTGATAAACTACCTTCTTAAATCTAGGACACAACCCTATACAAAATACTTAGAACACAGACTTACACATAAAAGGAGGTGAAATCTCATACAGTAATGATAATGTTACCATCATCATCATCAACATCATCATCACCATCACTGAAGAGAAATCTCATAAGAAAGATGGTATAAAAGTCATTTCTTCATTTCCCTGATGCTTCACTGTGCTGACTATATGGAAAGCTTCAGATGGAAGTATTTCAAATACCCACAGAATGACATACTATAACGTAGGGAAAAATTATTTGTAAAATAAAGAAACCCACCAAATAACCGGATTAAAGAAAGCACTGGTTAACATTTCTATTTGACCATCTTGGGCAAAATCTCAAAAATTATTTTGTTACGTATGAATAATTCCTTATTGTATTAAACTACCATCTTACCATTAATGATCATGACAATCCGCTTATAATCAGTGCTTTGGTTACATTCTTCAACTTGCTACTTCCTTTACAAGTGAAGGGTCAAGAAGAAGTCATTTTGTTACAGCATAAATTATGAAGTAACCATATTTAAGTAATAATTACACAGAGTTTGAAAAGTAAAGTTCTGAGTAGATGCTACCCCTACTATATCAGAAACAGTGAAAGCCACAGTCTGACTAGGTTTTAAATGTCATCATGTCTAATGTGACTTCCCTACACTGCATTTTATGCCAATTACATATTTTCTAGCATCAATTATATATTTAGATCTTTTCTACAGAAAGAACAAAGGACACTGTACAGTGGCCTGAAATCTGTAAAAACTGCTGGGAGTCTTTCACTATCTTGTGCACTGCCCACCACGCATCCAATGAAGGAACCCTGTGCTCAGCTTCCTGTTCTCAGCGCCACCCCTTAGAACCATGCCATGAGCTTTCTCTACAACTGCGAACCACAACACCTCCCGAATCACAGCTAACAACCCTGAGGAATGTAAACACAGAAGGGCCTTTGCTTCTGATTCTCAACCATGGTACTTGCATTTTATCAGGGATAATTGAAAGGATTCTGGTGTTTAAAAATCCCAGTTTAAAGATAGGCAACAGGCTATACCATAGCACTGGAGTAGGGGTGCACACAGACGCATTTTAAGTATTTCAACTGGAATTACTGTCTCTCGGACTGGTCCAATTCAGAGTCAGACCACAAAAGGGCCAGTCAGTTTCTCCTTCCTGTGGCGATAATCTGCACGCCCAGACTGGCACATTCCATCCCTTAGACGTGATTCGTAAGGAGGACAAGGCAGAAGGTCGTAACCAGAACAGTGCCCAGGGCCTTAGCAGCTCAAAAGCATCCCTTCTTATTAAGGACTACTAGAAAGAAGCTCTGTGCCAGAAAATCCCATTGACTCCCAAATATATCTGATGAAATTCTAATATCTCATATCCAGTTACTTGGGATAATAAGTTATTTTTACAAGTATAAAAAGTTCAGAGGTAGTCAGTCCATTAAGAATGCTGGGGAGATAGGAATTTGCCAAACAGACAAAATAAAAGCATTCCAGACAGATGCTCTAGCACACAAAAAATCATAGTGTTGTGAAATAGCACATCATTATAAGAGAAAACACAAGTAGTTTGGGTTTTAGAGGGAATAGGATAATTTTTATTGAAAATATAAGCAGGGACAGACCTTGCTGCATAGCCTGGTCTTTATCAGTAGAGAGATATTCAAAAACCCGAAGCATAAAAATGCCTTATCCAGAATGACATGTTTTAGAAAGATTACTGTAGAAGCCATCGTTTGGAGAGGGGATGAACTGTGAGGGTACAGCTCATCACTCTTCCAGGAGTGGAAATGAGGCCTTTAATCAAAGCACTGCCTGCAAAAACTGAGCAAAGTAGATTTTTACAAAATGACGATATAGACTACTAACAATTTCTAACAGAAATCATACCAAACAACAATGCGTAATAGAAAGGGGGGAGGAAACGTAAGCATTTTGAAATCCTGAAGAAACTCAGCTGCATTTGAAATTATCTTGGAAATTTAGCAACCATTCAAAAAGAAACATTTTTATATTCATTAGAACAGGAACAAGAGTATTATACTCAGGAAATAGGTAATAATAAAAGAATATAATTCAGAGAGATGTATAAAGACAGACAAAATTTGCTTTGTTCACCTTACTAGGCAGTTAGAGGTAGCTAAGCTAGGACTATAATAGGATTCTAGATCCTCTTTAAAGTTCTTCATAAAAAGTATAATCACATTAAAAGGAATGAAACAGGAAGTTGTTCTTTTTGGAAAATCTATGATCTTGCATATGATGTGGATCAACAACCAGAGCCTACAGGACTAAATTCCTGATAAGGCATCATCAGCATAGGCAGGATCTATAGCACAAAGGTTTTATAAACACAACAGCTAAAGGATAATGAACTCACAAGAAGGGCACTTAGTGAAAGAGCTATCAAAGGGGAGAGAGAAGCAGGGAGTATCATGTGAGATAGTTAGAACCACCATGTGAGAGCAACAGAAGGCATGAGGCTCATCATGAGATGAGAAAGGAGGAGTGACCCATCACAAGATCCGGTCAGGGGGCCTAAAGGTCTTGTTAGAAAGGACAAGGCAGTACATGGGAAAAAAGGCCAAAGTAGGTAAGACAAGCCTGCAAGACAGAGCTGATGGCCGTGGAAGACACAAGGCACAAAATGAAGACCCAAGCAACCATAGCATACTGGCAACAGACAGCAAGCAACCTGTCAATACCTAAGAATTGGACAATGGGAGAGAAATAAAGAGAAGAGTCTCCCTACATATTTCTTGACTACCGTCAGCCTGATTTTGAATGCACAAAGGATGAAGGAAGTATCTTTGAGGGTCCAAATGCAGGGCATTTTCCCATATTCATCCAGACACACAAGTATCACACAGACACAAACACACATGTCATATGCACTCACATGCACACACATGATTGCAGAAATAGGAGTGTAGCTGCTTTCATGGTACAGACCTCCCAGAAGAGAACTCCTGAAACAAACACGACAAGTTTTACCTAGCAAAGAAGGGTTACTACCATCAAGAATGTTCAGTTGTGAAAAAATATCAGGATACCTCCTTCTATATATACCCTGGGAGGCTGCAAAGACTAAATCGGGCTTGTTCTACCACATCCTGAAATACCAGAAATAGAAAGTGGGAAGGGAAACATTCCAGGGACAGGGTTAAGTGTCCTCAAGTCATCTCCTGTCTCTTGCATGATTTTTTACCCTTTTATCTTTCTGGAACTCTGACATCTGTTTAGATGCTGGGATTTTCATAGAATGTTTTGGTACTGGTAGGATTGCGCCTATCAATAATTCTTCATTTAAAATATATTTTTTAAAGATTTTATTTATTTATTACAGACAGAGATCCCAAGTAGGCAGAGAGGCAGGCAGAGAGAAGGGGAAGCAGGCTCCCCGCTGAGCAGAGAGCCCGGTGCAGGGCCCAATCCCAGGACCCCACCCCGGACCATGACCGGAGCCAAAAACAGAGGCTTTAACCCACTGAGGCACCCAGGTGGCCCTCTTCATTTAGATGAAAAACTAATTCTTGTTGTTTTTTCCAAGTGAATATCCATTAAAATACTAAATATAAATAAAACATATAAACATAGGAGCAATGACCCCTTTGAAGAAAGTTCTAGTGAAGGAATTTGAATTCAAATGACCCTGTTGTGGGCAATGGATGATCAAAGGCCACTCCAAAAGGAAAGAAGTATCAAAGACACATATTAGGAGAACGCTATTCACTTCAGACACAGGAACTCTTCTCCTCACCCCCATACATCACTCACCTTTAGTGGTAATTTCTAAATTAAACAAAAAGTTCTAAGTTAAACAAAAAGAAATATTATGGTATAAATACTGTATATGGATTTTGTTACTTGGATTATAAAAAGAGTGGAAAAAAACGAAACTATATTTATACATGCTTACAGATGGCACCCTGACAATGGCTTATTACAAGAAATTAGGAGCATTTGAGCTTTATTATCTAGTTAAAGGCAAAAACAAAAACAAAAGCACAGCCCATGATGACATTGTCAGAAAGACAATTAGACTGAATGGAACAGTATGACAGTCCACGTGTTTGTGGTGATGATGTTATAATGCACACTTTGTGTTCAATTAAGCTTTTAAAAGATTTCAACATGAGAGTTCTCGTTTTAATTAGAATCAATTTCCCTTTTGTGAATATTCAAAATTTAAGTATCAAACCAAGTACAACTGCAAATTCTTCCACTGCAGAGTCCTCACCATTAAAAATTCTATGGCTTTGGCCTTTTGTCTCATAGGTGATTGACAGTGATGTGAGCCAGTATTTCCGCTTCCAATTTCTCCCTTGTTCTTGAAGGTAGCATCTTTTCCCTGCTGAAATACTCGGTATGGCTGAATTAGTCCAGTCTAATGAGCTTTTACCTTGAAAGAAGTTAAATAACCACAGTTGGTGGTCCCTAGAAATTAGAAACCCTCACATAGTAATTGGGTTTATTCACTGAACCAAAGAATATTAAATGCCAGTTGTATATAGTACCAGCTCGGTGAAAACAAACAAACAAAATGAAGGTATGATGTGATCCCTTCCCATCAGAGGTTCAGAGGTTTACAACCTATTTGAAAATATAGTCACACATTGAGGATCAAGATGAATGAGCATACAGAAGTTCAGGCAGCAAGGACATGTGAAACCATTTGGGCTAAAAGAGTTCTGGGAAGGGATGATTAATAGGAATGGGAACAGTTGAAAATGTCTTTGCCAGGGAAGTTGACTTGAGCCAGACATGAAATACGAGGAAGATTTGCCAGAGCAGCAAAAACACTCCAGGCACAGGAGACCCTACAGCAAAGGATTAGTGTCAATAACCACCAGGGTAAACTTAGGGAATAAGGAGGTACATCACTGGTCTTTTGGATTTGAGGATCAGAGCCATAATCTGGAAACAGCCAGGAGTGTTTTTAAACTGAGAGACTGGTGATGTATTTTTAAAATCAATCTAAATAATTTAATTTACTCCATAGGTAGCAGGCAACATTGAAGTTCTTTTTGTTCAAATTACCTACTTTAATTCAGTTAAAATTCCAATCTGATTCATAAGGGAAAATCTGTGTCTTGCCAGAATGATTTAGTCATTGTTGGTTAAACAAGGCACACAGAGAGTTGCTCTAGGGAAGGCAGTCCTTTCATGCTTCTGCATTAGCTAGAGAAGAGATGAGTAAAATAGTGTAGCTGAATTCCCAGTAGCACCCAAGCATGTGCAGAAATTTACAGCTGCCAGCAACAGTCTCACTTTACAAAAATAAGGTCCTCGGGGACAGGTTTCACGCATAATTTTAGCCTATCTCTAATTCTCAGTTCAGTGCCTCATCACTGCTTATAAATGTTTGTTGATTGACTAAATGGAAAATATAAACGACATTAATAATGCCTCTGCATATTATTTTAAATTGCTGAAGTTATTTTCTAGAAGCCATGTGTATGAGACAGCAGAAAGAATTTGGGGTTTCAAAGCAGATAAACTTGACTCAGCAATTCTTAAGCAATATGGCTTCAGACCAAAAACTTTGGTAAGCCTCAATTTTCCCATTTGTAAAACTGACATAATCATACTAATTTGCAGAGTTGCTGTGGATATATATATACCAAAAACTTGCCTACCTCAGTGCCTGTAATATAATAATAATTTAACCTACAGTGTTTGGTATTCTGATGCCAGTCTTTTATTAATCAATGATTAAATATTTATAAAGCTCAAAGAAAAGCATGTGAAAATAAAATGAGGAAGCAATGGCATATTTTTATGACTCTTTTGCTTATCTTTGTAACAGCATCTGTCTTAAAACAACTTACTATATTTGACTAGTTAAAAAATCTATTAAATATGCACTATCTTTCTCTGAGAAATGATGCCAAATCTAAATTGCACAGTCTCCTACCTTATTATTAAAATTAAAATACATGCAGAGCACTTTCATCTTATTATAAATTAGAGTACAGAATAGTCTCAAAAACTACTCACTTTAAATCTCTGGAACCTGTTCAGCACATTCTCTTTGAATTCCCAATACTCCCTTTTCTTCTAAATGTTTTCATGTATTTTTAAAGAGAACACCAAGAAATGTGCTAAGTATATAGCTTATAAATACCTACCACAATAAACCTTAATTTCCTACCTTCATGGGAAGGAGCTGCCATGATCTTAAATTTATCTGGCATAGTAGAAGCATTTACATTGATATTTAACAATAATAATTTAGAGTTGCATGTATCAACTCACTTTTCTTTCAATGCTGTCTATACCTCACCAGGTTTAAATCACAGCATGACTTCTGGCAGTAAGACTTTACAGCCTAGAGTAGCTGGTGGCATTAGTATACATATTATATCCAAAGATCATGTCCTTTTTATAAAAAGGAGAAAAAAAATTATAAGGAGAAAAAAGTTATATAAAGAAAATTACACCTATAGTTTTTTTTAAAGATTTTATTTATTTATTTGACAGACAGAGATCACAAGTAGGCAGAGAGGCAGGCAGAGAGAGGAGGAAGCAGGCTCCCCACTGAGCAGAGAGCCTGATGAGGGGCTCCCGATGCGGGGCTCGATGCCAGGACACTGGGATCATGACCTGAGCCAAAGGAAGAGCTTTAACCCACTGAGCCACCCAGGCGCCCCTACACCTATAGTTTTAACCAAGTCATACAGAGCAATGTAAACTACAGGATCTCAGAACAATGATACAAGCCAAAAAATGCTCCAACTTGACTAGTCCAATTCCACTCAAGTGGTTTAGGTAAATATAAAATTACCCTGTAGATTTACTCACTCCCCTCCACTGATCAAATGTAAGCATTATTTCATATTGGAAAACCATTTAGGATTTCTCTCTCTATAAATATATTCAACCCAAGAGCATCTATTTTTTATCCCTTCATCCACCCATCCACCCACACAACCATCTATCCATCCATCCCTGAATTCAAACAAATATACATATGGAGTACCTCCTATGTGGCAGTCATTCTGCTAGGCTCAAGTGATACAAGTGTTTATAAGATGAATATTTTCTCTGATCTCAAGTTGCTTACAGCCCAATGGAAAAGACAGATAAGATATGTATCAACAGACAAACCAAACAATGACAACAATTACAAGTCTTTCAGTCTTAAGAAAGAAGCAAATAAAAGGCTGAAGAGGAGATCTGCACTACATCGAGTAGTCAAAACTGATCTGAGAAGACAGCCTTCGGTAGGAATCTAAAGGATGGGAAGGAGGCAGGTTTACAAACTTGGGGGACCTCTTTATAGGTATGAGGTACAATGTGTGGTGAGAACCTTCAGGCAGGAAACAGTGTGGAGTATGTTACAGAAACTGAAAAATACATCATACCTTTAATTTATTCAACAAATAAATATATGTATGTTTCCCTAGTCTTTGGTTTTAAGTTCTTTTTTCCCCCTTGATTCAACAGAAAGAATTGCTTTAATGAGTTAATTAAGGTGGAACATTTTGCTTGAGCTTATATTTTTGGCTGACCTTCACCTATTATAGAAATAGCACTTAGGAACACCTTACCAAAATGATTCCACCACTGAATAGAAGATAAAAGAATTTAAATAGGGATGAGGATATAATTTCTACTCCAAAGAATCTTGCAAATCCATTTACATCATGCTTTGAAATTGCAGGTCCTTTGTGTAAAGAGAAATGAATAAAAATATTTCATGAGAAAGTTTCTATTCAGGCCTGAGTTCAGTCAGAGGCAAAGAAAAATAACTGATAGTTTTTCTCAAAGTATTTCAAATTAAATGTCTATGAAGAGCAAGAAAATGTGTTTAGCATGCAATCAGTATACATAATGACTTAAGTACAATTACTGAATGCTTAGCTGAAGAAAATGTGCATCATAAAATATGATTCATTTAATTACATTAAGTAATGTTTAAGCATTAAACATTAACGAGCAAATCATTACTTTGATAATGGAATTAGTATCAACTACTTTAAATAAAGTGGGATTCATAGGGACTCCAGATATGTGGTCCCAAACTTGTACCAATTTATTTAACCCTAGCTATGCCACCTCTTAACTTCATGTACGTTCATGTCTGTGTCTGTGCGTGGATGTACAAAGCATAGTTTTTGAAGTATTACTCTATAAGAAAATAGAAAAGAACCCATCACAGCAATATCAATTCACTTCCAATGACCCAAAGATACCTCTTTTGAAAGATACAGTAATTCCATAAAATATATACCAACACTGATTTCACTATAATATAATATCCAGTAAGTATAACCATTTTCCACAGAAACAAATCATTACCCCAAATGCTAGAGAGATAAATCAGTAGTTAAGAATTACCCATGGAGTGGGTTAAATGCAGATCCCTAGGCTTCATACACCTAAAGATTCCAACTCAATTTAGTATGGAGCAGGGCAAGAAATCTGCATTAACAAATAACTCATATGTGTTACATAAAGGTGGACTGCCGGTGCCTGAACTTTGGGAAACACTGCCCTTTACAGCCTGGAAAAACTCAAGAAGACAATTTAATATACATGTCCTATTCACTCCAGGATCTTATTGTCACATAATGCCTACCATTTAATAAAAATATACAGCCAAAATTGTTAGTTTCCATTAGCTTGCAATCCATCAACGTGTAAGAAATACCTGTCATTTATAGGCACAATTACACTCAAACTCATGAAAATTAATGAGAAACTAACTGATCAGATCCATTCATACTCCATTCACACCATGAGTGGGAGTGGAAGATACTCTCTTCCCCACCTTGCTTTGCAAATGCTGAGTTCCAAGTTTTGACTACTCATAAAAATGGTTAATGCAGGGGCGCCTGGATGGCTCAGTTGGTTGGGCGACTGCCTTCGGCTCAGGTCATGATCCCAGAGTCTTGGGATTGAGTCCCACATCAGGCTCCTGTCCTGCATTGGGCTCCCAGCTCCATGGGGAGTCTGCTTCTCCCTCTGACCTTCTCCCCTCTCATGTTCTCTCTCACTCTCTCTCTCTCTCAAATAAATAAATAAAATCTTTAAAAAAATGGTTAATGCAGCACAACACATGTGCCCTCAATACTCTATGTGAGTTTGCCCAATTAAAGTAAGGCAGATAATTTAAATACTGGAAAGGATAAGAATTTTACACACAACAATCAGATGTAAGAGTATGATTTAAAAAGAAGCAAAACTTGAGAGCATGTGGTCACTATTTCAAAAGCATTAGCTACACAGATAAAACTGAAAACAGAGTTCACATAGAGTTTACTGAAAATTAATTTTAATCTATACTTATGTGTGGGCTTATAAAAATATATTATGAAAAGATGTCATTCTAATACCAGCAAAAGCAGAATATAGATTTCCAGTATAGTCTATATTTAACAAGATACAATTTACTTGTTGATCTCTTAACAGTAAGTACGAGGATTGCCTCTTCTTGTATCTTTATAGTAAGGGAACATTTTACTTTACCTTGGAGTGGATTTCAGAAGAGCACATCATCATAGTTTATACCAGGGGGAAAAGGGCCTGGTTGGTAAAAACAGATCTGAAGTTTTTCGGGATTTATACCTATTACATCAAATACGCTCCTTTCTTGCCCCTTCAACCAAGTAATCATGCAAACTCAACAAAAATGACTTAGCAGTAAATGAGATGAAGTGAGGAAAAAAAAAAAACCCTAGACATTAATGTTGCCTCTAGATGTGGTCCTTTTAACACTCTTACTATGGCAGATTCTAAACACTTAGGCAAATGAATGCCTGTCAGATGAAGTGTATAATGCTTGAGGACACAGTCAGGTTTAAGCATGGTTTGCCTCTGAATGATCCTTTCTATTCACTCACCGTCTTCTGTATAATTAATAGCCACTCTCCCAAATCACATGCTAGTTAATGAGATGCAGATAAAGGCTTAAAGGTCTGTACTGCAATTCAGTCTTAATGAAAGTCAATATCCTTTTGCCAAGAAAGCCCAGATCACATGGGCTTTCTCAGATAATTAGGAGGGTTTTTATGGAACCAAACAGTAGCAGTGACTGGTAAATATTAGACCCTTTAAATAAATGCCATATTTAGCCAGAAAATGAACAGTTAGAACTTATTTTTCAGTTTCCACAGAAATAAATTTATCTTCTTCAAAGGACATTTAAAAGTAAACAAAATATACATATATGTGCACATCTGTAACTTGAATTTCATCACCTATGATCATTTAAAAATAGTCTTCATTCACTTGATTCCTCTTGGATCAACTGTTAACTCTTTAGACTGGTGGAAAGGCCCTCCCATTAAAGGATCTCATCGTCCTTCAAACTTTTTCACCCCACACACATGTGGCTTGTGAAGTTTGCCATACTGTCCCGTGAAACCAGTTCACTCACATTCTTCTTAAAGAGGTCCTTTTGGAGGCTGCACCTCATGCCCTAAAGTGTGCTCTGGATGTCCTGTCTACCAATATACATTACAGGACACATTTTCGCTTGGAATTCTACTCGGAATGTTCTCTGTGCTCATTAATCCTGCCTGAGCCAGATGTCTCAATGCTTGATTACAATGCCCAGTACCCATTTTCTAGCTCTTTCCTGCAGCCAAATGTTCTCCTATTGATGATATTAAAAGACCTTTAGAAGCCAGAGTTACTTCTTCATCCTCCCCGGGCCACTGGCACCTGAGTCACGCAGCTTTGTTGCAATAGATGTGATTTTAATCAATCTCAGTAAATATAATTATCTGAAAAAAGGTAATATTTCCATTTTCCTCCCTTCCACTGTTAATCACAGGAATACTGTACTCACACTGGAGAAAGAAGAATGAGCAGAATTCTAAGAGGGGAAATCTAATTAAAACATCTGTACAAAAAAAGCCTGATTTTTTTTATTCATTCATTTATGTTTTATTAATTGCTCATTACCTAAAACATAATCCCCAATTTTGAGAATTATTATAAATTGAATTTTAAAAGTTATTGGGATGATAAATTCAAAGAGCCTGTGATGTTAAGTATTTTGAACAATTCAAACAAGGGATACTTGATACTGAATTCTGTAATAAAAAAAAAACTAGAATAAGTGACTCTAGTAGCTTTAACTATTTCTTATCCCCATATATATAGAAGAACCAATTTGTTACATAGATGGAGATATACTGTGGGTCAGACCAACACCCCAACGATCATACCTTCAAATACATTTAAGTTAGATTTTGATGTTCCTCCAAACCCACGTATAAATCAAGTTAACTTCAAATAACAACATATGGGGGCTACTTATGTGCAAGGCACATTAAAATGAAGAAATCTATGAGAGGTATATTATTTTTATTTTACAGACGAGGACACTGAAGGAAGAAGAGAAGTGAAGTCTGATTTTAAACACAAGGTCCTTTGATGATGAGTGTTTTTTCCATTACAACCCTGTCACTCTAAATTGGTTTTATAAATAGAAGATGGTCAGAATCATTCATTTATTACCTTCTTAAATTGCTTTCGACACAAGTAACACTAGATGTGTCGAGACCCTACACAAGGAGTCCTTTGACTTTAAGTATAAAATTACTTACAGTATGCCCAGTGTAAGACCAGCAACTTAGTCACCAGGAGAGAAAATAAAGTCGGGCATTGGCTCCCTTATTGTTATTTCCGACTGCCTTTTTTTTTTTTTTCCTTTTCCTTTTTGAGAACCAAACACATTTCAAGAAAACTGATCCTCAATTGCAGGTTAGAGTCTTTCCCTCAAAGAGCTGCTGGATAAAACTGGAAATTTTTATGGACCTGAAAAAGCTCGCATTTAGTGAAAACTCTCTTTTTAATGTATAGGCTCTCTAAACTCCAGGATGACTTGATGGTTCTCTCTGGGGAGTCTTTTCATTTTTGGTTCCTCTAAAATGTACAAAGCCAAAACCAGAAATATTATTACAATTGTGTTATTTTATTTTATTTTTATTTATTTATTTATTTTTAAAGATTTTATTTATTTATTTGACAGAGAGAGATCACAAGTAGACAGAGAGGCAGGCAGAGAGAGAGAGAGAGAGAGGGAAGCAGGCTCCCTGCTGAGCAGAGAGCCCGACGCAGGACTCGATCCCAGGACCCTGAGATCATGACCTGAGCTGAAGGCAGCGGCTTAACCCACTGAGCCACCCAGGCGCCCTACAATTGTGTTATTTTAATTAACATCTTATTATCCAGTTTAGTGCTCCTAACTACCCTATGACATGGGTCTTCTGATTGCCCCATGTTCAGATGAATATACAGAAGTTCAAGTTCAATAGAGGGTTATGAGGCAAGCAGGCTGGAGAGCCAGGACTCAAACTTGGGCACTGCACCCAGTTTTACAGAATGACCTACCTGTTGAACTGTGCACTAAGGAATGCAATGTGGATACTGACATTCACCATGCATAACATCCTCTTATGGACAAGGCATTAAATAGTTTACAAAGGTTATCCTACTATCACATTAAAAGACCAGAAGTGAGGGCCACTCCTTTGTCTTCCCCAGGTCATCAATATGCATGGAATCTAAGAAGAGTTAGTTAACTATGCTTCATCGAACAATTTTTATTTTTTTTTAAAGATTTTATTTATTTATTTATTTGACAGAGAGAGATCACAAGTAGACAGAGAGGCAGGCAGAGAGACAGAGAGGGAAGCAGGCTCCCCGCCGAGCAGAGAGCCCGATGCGGGACTCGATCTCAGGACCCCGAGATCATGACCCGAGCCAAAGGCAGCGGCCCAACCCACCAAGCCACCCAGGCACCCCATCGAACAATTTTTAAAACAAGAATTTAAGCCACTGATCTTACTAAATGAAATGTTTTCTACCAGCAAATGTTATAATAGGAAACCACGTCTCTGGTGACTCAAAGAGAGACATCTCCACAATTCCCTTCTTAGAACAGCAAAGAATAATTACTGAAGAAGAAAACGTTTGGCACACGTGGAAAGACAATTACCATTTATTAACTGGATGTTAGAATTAGTAACCTCCCTACTACTCCAGGTCTCTTTTTGAAACCTGTCAATTATCTTGTTTCGAAACAAGGTACGATGAAAACTTCTCATCAGCTACTCTCAGAAGCACTATATTAATATCAAGTGTGTTTAAATGGAACAACCACAGGCCTCCTGCAACACCAAAGTAGCCCTATGAGAGCTAAAACCCAGGAATCCACAAAACAAAGGCATATAATATTTATTCAACTGTCAGTACTGTCAGGGAAAGCAAACTTTCAATGAGCTCCATGTCTGACAGACTGTACCATATAGACAGGACTTGTAAATTCTTCAATAAAATGAAAGAACATGGGATGGTGTCATAGAAATCCAAGTTGTCTATGATGGACTGAAAGTCTGTGTCCCCCACCACCCCCCAAGCCAGTTCCTATGTTGAAGCCTCAACTGAATGGTACTTGGAAGGTAATGAATGCCATTATAGGAACAGATGTAGAAGAAGGCTGCCTACAGGCCAGGAATTCTTACCAGGAACCTAAGAGGCCTACACTTTGATCTTGAACTGACTAAAATATTGATTAGCAAAGTCTTTGGAATACATCCAACCAAATTCTGCTGATTTGAAGATAATCTAATATATTTAAGAAGTAACATCATTTGCCCAAGGTCAAATGACAGTGTCTATCAGAAGATGACCTGAAAACAAAATTTGGGACACCTATTTCAGAGCTTCCTCTATGTACACCCACATGACTGCACCGTCTCGGTCTCTTACTCCTAAAATGCAAACTCTTCCTAAATCTAAGTCTTTGCTGACACATATAGCCAGAGATTTCAAACTCATTTAAAATTTAGAATAACAAAAAATTTGAAGGAAAATGTCTTTTAAATAGATGTGTGCTAGTGGGTTAAGGCAGGGGCCAACGTTGCTGCTTTACTTGTACCTCTCTCCTGGGTAGCTATGATTAAAAGTATGTAGTCCTGGTTAATAACTATCACAATACCATAGACACAATGGACACAGAGATGAGGGGCTCTAACAGCCAATCACCTACAGAGGTGATGGAGAAGGTCCTGCTATGTCTTCTTGATGACTCCACTACCAAGTCATTCAAAAAGGTTCTACTGGCATCAAGCTCCCTTACAGTGGATTCTAAGCCCACAAATTTCCTACCCCAGGATTTCATTGATACCCACACTATTCTTCTTAGCTTTGCTGATCCCTCTTTTGCCTCACTGGCCTTCTTGGTAAAGCCCATGAGCTCAGCAAGCACGCTGCCACCACAAACTCATGTACTTTCTCCAAGTAGAACATTCTTTCTTTAGATGTTCACAGGATACTACTGAACTCCCTTCAGATCTCTGTTACCATGTTACCTCAGAGAGGGCTTTCTTGATTTTTCTTTATAGCACTTGCCAGCACTTAACACAGAATAATTTATTTTTCAGCTTGTTGCCTTTTTTTCTGAACTAAAATGTAAAATTCCAAGAGGGCTGGGATCTGGTTTTTTCATCTTGGAATCCCTAGCAACTAAAACTCCCCTTGATGTATAACAAGCACTGAACAATTTGAATAAATTTAATATGCAAAGCTTTTATTAATACTCTTAATCTATTCATGAAAGTGTCACAATGAAAATAAATTTTGGAAAACAAGGACTTAGACCAATTTGTGTTCTGGCTACAAAAGGATTAGTTCAGAGTATAAGTATCTGAGCTGCCTTGAAGACCAGTTCATTCACTCATTCGAAAGTTTCTTATTGAGTGCTGAGATACAGAAAGAGACAGATTTTTAAAAAAATCTCCTGTCATGAGCTTATACTTTATGAATTGTCAAAAGAACAGTCACAATCCCATTTTTATCCTCAGTGAGATGAGCAGTATTACCTTTAACTGAAAAAACACAGTTGCAACTTAAGTAAGTACCAACAGAGGTAGCTCCTGGTATATGTGGGGCCTGGTAACCCAACCGTTCTTAGTACCCATCAGCCACAGTCCATGCGTACACCACACACACACACACACACACACACACACACACACTCTCTCTCTCTCTCTCTCTCTCTCTCTCTCTCCCCTCTTACCACTGTATGGCCATTGTCATTGATCTTTATCTTTCAAACTGCAGGTGAGAAAATACTTAAAGGGTACTATCCCGATGGCAAAGTAAGAGGCTTATCGACAGCCCTCAATGCCGATGACAGTGGCTCTCACAGTTCCTTGTGTTTAGACTGGTAATTCTTATGACATATATAAAAAATGTTTTTGTCATTAAGAAAAAAATCACAGTCTGAATAGGTAGAAATAGATTTAAATAGGTAAAAGGCTGTAAATAATTCAACCTATATTTTTTGGTAGCAGACTAAACTTATTTCAAAAAAGATACACATTTTGAATGATAGAAAACTCATGGTGGGGAAGATCAAGAACCTTTTGTGCTTTCTGTCACAGTTCTGAAAGTTAAAAAAAATAAAAGAAATGCTTACATTGTGAGCAGCTTCACAGTTCAATAGTTTGTACGCAGAGGAATAAAGACTCTTCCTATCAATTTGAATTTTAAACACACCAGAATTACTAATAAGTGGTTTTCTGTCAGTAATTAAGATTATTTCTGAAGTGATTAAGATTCCATACATGCTATTTGCTATACACAGGTGTGTGTGTTGGGGGGGCATACTGAATAGCTCAATCCTAGACTGTTGGCTATTAAAATAAGGAGACCATGCACTATTTCTAGCTGAGAATCCCAAACAGAAAAGAACAATATAGTATTGGCAGGGATAGGCTCGGACCTATTGGAATCCTCCAAGCTACATTTGGACTATGCCAGGCCCTAGCTTCCAGGAAAGTCATAATCACTGTCTTCTCTTTCCTAGACCACTATCACCTTCTGCTACCTTGTCCTTCCCTAGCTAGACTAGAGATTGACTGACGGCACAGGATAGGCTACGGAGACACTACTGGAAATTCTACTTTATCCTAGGATACACCTCCTCTCCTATACAAATATACACATTCAGAGTAAAATCAGACCTGCAGTTAGTCACCAAGGACCACATAGCAGCAGGCACATCAGATTCTCTTCTTTGGAAACAGCTGTCAACCCATAAAGAAAGCCCAGCTCCCAAGGAAGGAGATGAACCATTATCTTATTCCCATCCAGCATAGTTTTTCCTGTTGCTGTGAAGTGGACTTGACATGGAGGTTACCCACTAACTGGCACACACATTATGAAAAGTGAGGATGGAGAAACTAAGCCCTACCACAAATGAGACCTGTATCACAAGCAAATTACAGGATACACACCCAGGCATGAGCATATACACACTTGCACGCAGAGAGAGAATAATTTCTTAGGGTTTTTTCAACCTCACAAAGAAAAACAAACAAACAAATCCCTGACATTATAAAGAACTCAAGATCAGCTGAACCAATACTGTAGAAGACAATGAAGATGTGTATTTTCTGAGTCAGACGACATCAGAAATATTCAAAGGATGATTAAGGGCAAGTAACACCACACAGAAGGTTGTAGACTCTGTTCAGAACAGCTCTGGGCTTCATCCCAAACACAGCTAAAAATAGGTCGATGTAACTGCTAAATAGTGGGCTGCATTGTGAAAACCAGCTGAAAATGATTCCTCAATGTCATCTGCTAGTCATTTTCCCAGGACATCACACTTCACTAGTATGTTAATAGTACACACTCTGTCCAGAAGAGGGCTGAGTTTTGTACCAACCCTGTGAGGAGGAGGACAGGAATTAGATGCGGCTGTTTACTCTGGCTTTGAAACTCAAGTGTCATGGTGAAGTTGTAATCTTTCTTTTAGCTTCCTCACCTGCACAAAAAGAATTTGAAAAACGGTTGTTGTGTCTACCTTAAGAAGTGAATTATCAACCAAAGTGGCTTGTAAAAAGTTTCACAAGCACTAAAATGCTACAGGGATGTAAAGTATTTGTAGTAGCTACAATCCACTAATCTTGCCTCAGAAATTAAATAAGGTCCTTTTTTCTCTTTAGTAATCAATAGGACTCTGGCCCTATGCTCAGTACAGAGATTATGTCTATCCATCACACCACAGTTTTGCTGGACTGTTAAGTACACTCAAATCGGTCATTCTGGCCTCACTATTGAAGCTGGAACCCTGTCAGCTGCTCCAAGTTTTCTAGAAACTACCTTGAGCTTGACAGACCTTCAGCAACATAAGAGTTAGCACAAACCTCACCAAAAACTGGACTCCAAAATGACTACCAACACCCAAGATGGCTGAAACTTAGACCAACTATTAGAGAGTTAATTTACCCTTGTAGATAATTTTGATAACTCTAGAAAACTCTTCTTTCTACTGAATTTTTCATTTGAATGCAGTCCTTGAAGACGGAGTTAATATAGCCTAAGTCTAGAGACCTGGTGTCATCACCAAAGAGGAGGAAGTAGGATTCCTTTGCTTGACCAGCAAAAGAAGGCTAGTGGAGATGGACAGCAAGAAGAGCTGGAGGAGGGGGCAGGGTGCGGCAAACACAGGCAGGTGCTAATTCATGCAGGATCTCATAGGCTACTGAAAAAAGTATGGTTTTTATTTTGTTTATTATAGGAGATGACTAAAGAGTTTTGAGCGGAGGAGTGACAGGTCATATTTATAATCAGAAAGGATAGACACAGCTTCAAATTGGAGAACAGTCTTCATGAATTAAGAGGCTTATGCAGTCTCTCTGGCAAAGGTCATGCTAACCTACATGAGGGTGTTTAGAGGAGATTTGGAAAGAAGGAGGTTTATTGGAGACCTTTAGGGAGCAGTATCAATAAGACGTGGGGAGAGACTGAATTCAGAAAGTGAGAGAAGAGATCTCATGAATGCTTCATGTTTCTGTGTGCAATTTCTTGGAGTGGTGCTATTTACTGAGATCAGAGAATCAGAAGCAGCTGATGGTGATGAAGGTCATGCGTTCAACCGTGGAACAGTTGAATCTGAGTCATGATTGGAATGATTTCTTTGAGATGAAACAGTTGGTATGTGAAAGAGAAAGGAGTAAATGATCATAGAAATTTTCCGAGAGTTGGGAATGCAGGAAACAAAGACCAGATGAAGGGGTGTGTATATTACAGGCAGATCCCCTCTTATATAACTGAGGAAAAAATTGAAAGGATGGCTCCAGATATGGGTAACTGCCTGGCTAGGAAGGCTTCTGTTTACATACGATGACTTTTATTTCCTTTTGGATAGAAGAAAAAGGGTCATCTGTAGAGAATGACATGAAAAACAAGTGTGAGAGTACAGGGATGCCTGGGTGACTCAGTCAGTTAAGCATCAGACTCTTAATTTTGGCTCAGGTCATGATCTTGGGTTAGTGGGATCAAGCCCTGAGTCAGGGTCCACACTCAGTGCAGAGTCTGCTTGTCCCTCTCCCTCTGTTTCTCCTCCTGCACCCTCTCTCTCCCTCTCTCTGGTAAGCAAATTAAAAAATTGTAAGAGTTTGAGAGTACAGAAAGTTTGAAGTAGTTATTGAAAGTTAAAAATGTACATAGACCACAGAAATAAAGTACAGTGGTACAAGCTGACATCAGATTGTGCTCATACCTCCCCCTAATATCTATGAAAGAAAAGCAAGAATAAGACTAATAGAGGGAAAAGTAAGGCATAGTTTCTTGTTTTGCTGAAAGAAAAAGAGCAATGGTGCTCAGAGAAGGGGCTGTCAGAGGTGGTGTTTAAAATCTGGAACACAGGAATGCCTGGGTGGCTCAGTTTGTTAAGCATCTGACTCTTAGCTTCAGCTCACATCGTGATCTCATGGGTCATGCGATGGAGCCCCATGTCAGGCTCCACACTCAGAGGGGAGTCTGCCTGAAGACTCTCTCCCCCGACCCCTCCCCTACTTGTGCAAGTGCGTGCACATGCTCCCTCTCTCTCAAATAAGTAAATAAATCTTTAAAAAAAATTTGGAGCACAGAGGGATGAATAAAACCTGGAGCATTTTAGGGCCTTTTGGGTGTCAGAGGAAAAAATCCAGGGCTAAGAGTATATTGTGTACAGTATGCTCAGACCTTAGATGAAGAGGTTACGGCAACTGACCATTGCTCTTTAAAAGGGGTAAGTGGGGACGCCTGGGTGGCTCAGTTGGTTAAGCAGCTGCCTTCAGCTCAGGTCATGATCCCAGCGTCCTGGGATCGAGTCCCACATCGGGCTCCTTGCTCGTCAGGGAACCTGCTTCTCCCTCTGCCTCTGCCTGCCATTCTGTCTGCCTGCTCACTCTCTCCCTCTCTCTCTCTGACAAATAAATAAATAAAAATCTAAAAAAATAAATAAATAAATAAATAAATAAATAAAAGGGGTAAGTGACCTGAAATTTTACTCTCAAATGAAAGGATTCGACCTGAGAAGTGCAGACAACCCTGAGGAATAATTTTCTCTATATTGTTATGGTTTCAAATGAAAATATCATAAGAAATAATAGGCCAATGTGAACATATTCTCTCTCAATTCAAAACCTTTCTTCATTTTCATTCACCTCCCCTGCTTTTACTGACTTTATATGTTACAATTAGGAAAGAAAGCATTTCGAGCAACTTTAGCAATGTCAGAAGTACTAAATTTAAAGAGGGAAGGAAGGAAGCAATTACCCCTTTTGGTGTATTCCATGCATTAGCTGTAATTTCCACTGCCCATTTTCTGAAAACTCACGTCTGTACCATTTATGGTGAAAAGCAAGTCAGACTTGCCGCAATCAACCCAACATTCCAATTCAAGTCACTCTGGGAAGAATTTCAACTCAGAACAGGCTGCAGAGATTTTCTACTGGTTTGAACATATCCACTGGTAGACAGGGTATTTAGAGTGTATTAGAAAACAAATTCTAATTTGATAACTCAGAAAACTAGATACAAAGTACAATTATTATGAGAGTAGTCCTTTATAACACTTTTCCCTATCTATGCTAACATTGGAAGTAGGGTGCATATAAAATGTTCCTTAAAAAGCTGCAAAATAGGTTTTGGGAGAAGTAAAAACTAGTGTATCTCTTAATGAAACAAATACATAATTTAAAAAATAATGTATAAAACAAGTGATTTGCTAAAATAATGCTGATGCCAAGTTTCACATTTTACAAATTATAAGATTAATACATTGAGAGCTACAAAACATTAAAACAAATCTAACCAAAACCAGTGGAATTAAATGACCTTCTTTTATTATTTCCATTTTCTCATGTATTCAAGTAAAATGTCCAAAACCCTGCTCATTTCACTAGTTTTCTTTCTCAGACAACAGAAATTATACATTTATTGAACAATTCCATAAAAAAAAAAAATCAATCCCTGGCTTTCTGTGTTTTTTAAGTAAATAAACCAAGTAATAAAATCCTATTATCAATGGCCATTTTAAAGAGTGCCAGGAAAGCCCGGGTGGCTTAGTCGGTTAAGCGCCCAACTCCTGATTTCAGCTTAGGTCATTCAGGTCATGAGATCGAGCCCCACGTCAGCTCTGCCCTGGGCATGGGGCCTGCTTAAGAAAGTTTCTCCCTCTGCCCCTCCCCAATGTTTGCATGCTCCCTCTCTCTAAAATAAATAAATCTTGGGGTACCTGGGTAGCTCAAACGGGTAAGTGTCCAACATTTGGTTTTGGCTCAGGTCCTAAATCTCGCCGTTTTGGCATCAAGCCACACATAGGGCTCTGTGCTCAGAATGTAGTCTGCCTCACATTCTCTCTCCTTTTCCCTCTCACTTAACACACACTCTCTCTCAAATATAAATAAATAAAATATTTTTAAAAATCTTAATAATAAAATAAATCTTTTAAAAAATGAGTATCAGGAAATAAATATTTTGGACTTTTTACCATGTTATTTTTTGGTCAAAAGCCTTCAAAGAGGCTTCAACCTTAAGGAAATCAAAGTTCATTTCATGGTTTTAGTGAGTATCCGCTAAATGCCAAAGCCTAACCAAACTTCTGCAGACCAAGTCAAATGGAGAAAGAGGCCTGTTAAAGCAACAAAGGCAGCATGTAGGCTGTGTTAACAAGACGTGGTCAGTCTTTGGGGAACAGAAAGAATTTGGCCGTATTGCTGTTTATAGGATGGGAAAATCACACTGATGGGGTCCCAGAAAGCCATTTTAACTTCATCAAATGGATGTCTGTCATCATAAAATCAATTTAATGTATTCAGAGTTCTCAAGATTAGCAATTTTCTATGGTTTGTCTGAAGAATATAAGCCAGCACCAGAAATGCTTTAACACTCAAAATCACTCAACTCTGTGGCAATGAAATAATCCAATAACACATCAAGGAAGTTTTAAAGTGTTGTTAAGAAGCTTAAAAGAACCCATCAATTATAGGAAAAACAGTATCTTAAACTATAACAAAAATGTGTATGAATGTACATGTGACTGAAGAAAATTTCCAAATTTATTACAGTTCTCAGCATCTCTCCCATGCTAGGGATGTAGAAATCTTAATGCAAATCAGTCTAAAAATGCTATCTATGGAAACCACTTATATTTATTATGTTACCATTTTAGCTGCATATTCAAACTGAATAACAATGAGCTCAACTATTCCAGATCATAAAAACATGTTTATTGTTATTTTTTCCTACTTAACAATATTGAAACTGACACATCTCACATTCTTTTTCATGCAAACTAGGACTTTCTTTGTACTACTGGGTCACAATAAATATGAATGTGAAAAAAAACAGAAGAGATTCAAATTTCAAGATGCAAGCCCTAAGTGAAAATACCAACCATCATCCCAGAGACAGCTTAGGATGTGAAGGGAAATCATCAAAAGGTAGCAATACTCTTACTATATTCATAGTATTTCTTGCTGAGAAGTAACAAATGATTATTGGAAAATTAAGAGACTGGCATCATTCCAATCATTAGACTAATGCTATATACCGTCTACTAAACAAATAAACATCTAAGAAATATACAAAAATAATTAAAAATTAAAATCTTTTTTGCATGATTAACTTCTATTATTAACTATAATATGAGCACACAAATCAGCATATGAAGCAAAACATGGCAAGTCTCTCAAGAAAGAGAAAAAGAAAGATTAAGTATGTAAATGGACTAGAGACAGTACATTCAAGTGGGGTTTATCTTGAAAAACTTCCTTAAAAGGGTCAAGATTCAAAATGACCTTCCAATGATGAATAGAATTTTGTTACGTGTGGCTAACAAACTAGGCTAACAACTCATTCATTTAAGCTAATAAGGAAATGTCGAGCCCTGTATTTTATACTTCCAAGGATTAATCTTTACACAATTCTTTGTAAAATTGTAAAATTCATTCAAAAATAACCTCCCTATAAGAAATAACTTCCTTATTTCTTAAAAAGAAGTTATTTCTTAAAAATAACTTCCTTATATCTTAAAAAAAATGACCACAGTTTAACTTGGAGATTATTAGACTTAGACTGTACTTTCCCATCTTCTATTTACTTTTGGTATCCATCAGACCACCTAATTTTAACTTTACCTCTTTTTCTCTCTTTTTTTCATTCTTCTCTTTTTCTATGGGAAATGAAAAGGGAAAGCAACCTTGTTAGAAAAAAAAAGGGAAAGGTAAAAATCAGTGAAGTCCTATAACAAGTATAAGAAATAAAGTTCACGGGGCGCCTGGGTGGCTCAGTGGGTTAAGCCGCTGCCTTCGGCTCAGGTCATGATCCCAGGTCCTGGGTTCGAGCCCCGCATCGGGCTTTCTGCTCGGCAGGGAGCCTGCTTCCTCCTCTCTCTCTGCCTGCCTCTCTGCTTACTTGTGATTTCTCTCTGTCAAATAAATAAATAAAATCTTTAAAAAAAAAAAGAAATAAAGTTCATGATGTTTCTCTATGGTTTGTCTGACAGAAACTTTGGAATCACAGTGCCTTTTTTTGTTGTTTACTTTCAACTCTCCTTTGCAGGTTAGAACTAATTGACCCTTAACTTGTTAATATGATTTCCCTGAATGCAGAATCAGCAGTAAAGTGAAATTTAATGAGTAGCAAAAGTAATTCAGGGAATCTAATGGGGCACCCGGCTGGCTCAGTCAGTAGAGCATGCAACTCTTGATCTTGGGGTTGTGAGTTCAAGCCCCCCACTGAGCACAGAGAATACTGATAAAAAATTTAAAACAATTCAACAAAGTATGTAAGTTACAAAAATTATAAAGTAATCCGTAGGAGAGCTTTCTAACTAAGGCTGTAGTCATCCATTTGACAGCTGCTTGGCCCCATACTCACCCTAAGTAATACTTTTCACTCAGTTCATCCTCCTCCTACATAGAGCTCCCAGCTAGATGCCCTACTCCAGAGAAAGGCCCAGCAGGAAATGGGTCTAGTTACACAACATTCAAGAAATCCATATTGCCTAATTAGAATAATCAGCTAAAGCTATCATTGAAATGTGGGCAGACAATCAAAAATTACCAGATCTCAAAGGAAAAGCAACATGAGCATGGAAGAACAGGAAAATAGTGCTAATTTAAGCCATAAAAGAAAAACACATAAACTAATAACACTTAAATATTGAAGAAGGGTGTCATAGCCATAAAAATTAAAGCATGATCTTAAAAAAAAAAAAAAAACAATCTGAGAACATTAGAAACATTTAGAAAGTTACAAGATTACCAACTTAAAAATCAACAGAAGGTCTGGAACATGTAAGTGAATAAACTGCCCAGGATGTAAATATAAGGAGGAAAATATGAAAGAAAAGCAGAGAGAAAAACCAATAAAACTGGTTAAAGATATGACTAATGAGTATTAATATCAGGGGGAAAAAAAGTGAACACAAAATGGAGCAGAGGAATATATCAAAGAAATAAAAGGGTGATTAAGTCCCAAATTTGAGGGGCATAAGTATTTATAATGAAATGAATATAATACCTACACAAATTTTAATTGAGTCTTGTCATGCAGTATCAGCATATTTGTATTCACAATTGTTCTCCCATTGGAACCAAGTAGTACTTCTTTTCATTAATATGAGTGAAGGGTGCAAAAGAGAGCTCTAACATGGAAATAATACAGTAACACCAAAATGAATATTAAAATATCATCAATGCATACAAAGAGAAAGGTTTCCTAGGAATTCAAAGAGAAGGATGACTAACTATCCAGCTGTTATCACCTGCTGAAAGTTACACAAAATTATTAGATTTGGTAAAAGAAAATTAATGAAATTTAAAAAATATTATTAGAATACCTGTGTGTGTGTGCTAATTTCACCACTCTTGAATGGGGATAAATTCTAAAAATTATTCTCTAAGTTTCCATGGTACTCTAACATTTCTGAATTTTAATTAAACAGTATAGATTTCACTGATTTCTATTTATACTCTTCCATATGTTTCAAAAAATGTTAGTCACTGTGAAAACCTTATATGTAATTTCTTATACTGACAGTGCACATTTTAATTTATAGATATGCCAAAAAACTGAGAAATAATATTAACTCAAAATATGAAAAAGGCATTGTAAAAATTCTTTTATTTTGCTTACATGTACTTTTCTAAATTCAAAGTACAAAAAGTACAGACTAATGCAGAATTATCTATCAACACTCATTTTCAATGTAAACAAAAATTCCACATACATTTATAATTACATATGGATTGTCAGGTCTAAAAAAATACACTTTTTTACTTTTAATCCTATAATCTTATATTTTACCTTCACCTAATTATGGGATAATAATTTCCCCATCTGGAGAGACCCCTTCTGGAAATATGTTTACTTCCAAAAATCCCTAACATATATTCAAAATATTTTTAGAAAGCAGTATGAAATGAGAAGTAAAAATTTCTAAAAATATCTATTTATTCTTAAGAAAATTTTAAATACTTTTCACTTTCTAAAAGTTTAAAAATTTCCTTCAACCATCCACATATTTAAAGACAAAAGAAAGAGCTAGAGAATAACACAGGGATGTCTACAAATGTGGAAAAACTCAGCCCACCATGCCCATTATACTTCACAGATTTAACCTGTGCCTCTCTGATGCTCTCAAAGAATTATTGCTAAGAGTCAATAGACTTTAAATAAGTTTCATGGGAAGGAAAAGTCTAAGATGACACCATAACAAAGCCCTGAACTTACCTCCTTTCAAGGACACACCATCTACAGCTACATATGGAATAATTACTGCTGGAAAAGGATTGAAAAGTAGCTGAACAACTCCCTCTGCAAGGGATAAAAGTGCCATAGGAAGATAACTGAGATGTGGTTTCACGAAAAACCCCATGCCTGCATGGCAACTCACAGGGAGGTAACTCACAAGTCCAGAGCCTCTGTCTAAAGGGTGAGGGATTTGTGTGATACAGGGGGCACCCCAACCCTAGGGACCTGCACTGGACAGATGAGGCCCTAAAAATATCTGGCTATGGAAACCAAACAGAGTTTATGTCAAGGGGATGGGGGGAAGGGTGACCATGAGGACCTGTAATACTCCTTTTGAGGCACTCACACTATCAGAAAGAGAGTTCTAGCCAGACTCCCAAACACAGGGCACTGCCCAGACAGTAGATGGAAACACATCCCTACCATCTGCCTGTAAAAAAAGCCCAATCTACTTGTGCTGGAGCTTCAACCTGAGGAATAGGCTTCAGGTTTGCCACAGCTAGAGCCTACAGAGAAGGTCTCAAAGGATAGGCAGGAAGAGACCATCTTGGAGCCCCTCTTGACCTCGCCACAATTCCCTAGTACCACCCAAAAAGGAGCTTATCTATTCATTTGAAGTATTATTGCAACATTGACTGAGGGAACACCTCTAGATCTTTGGGTCTGGAGGTTAGCAGGGTTTACAACTGCAGCCCCACAGGACTGTATATATTGGCATGCTTTCAAAGTTGCTACCTGAAGATCTGGCTTCCAATCAGCCTGAAACTGGGTGCTAACTGAGATTGTCTTCTGAGAAAGTGACAAGCCTTGTCATACTCTAACCAACTGGGCCCTATCAAGAATACATTAAGCTACTTAGACAATCACCTAAGTCTGAGAGATAACCAAGAGCTAAAGCAATGATGAATGATAAGGTTCACCTTTTACACAAAACCACTCCATCAAGACTGGGAGAGGTAGCTACTTCACCTAATCCACAGAAACAAACACAGAGTCAAACAAAATGAGGAAAGAGAGAAATATGTTCCAAACAAAAGCACAAAACTTAAGAAAAAGACCTTAATGAAATAAAGATAAGTTATTGACCTGATAAAAGAGTTCAAAATAATGACCACAAAGATGTTCATATAACTCAGGAAAAGAATGGGTAAACACAGTGAGAACCTCAGCAAAGAGATAAAAAAAAAAAACATAACAAAATACCAAACTGAAGTCATAGAGCTGAAGAATACAATCACTGAATAGAAAAATACACTACAGGTGTCTGAAGGCAGACTAGATGAAGCAGATCAAGGATGTGGAAGACAGGGCAGTGTCTTCCACATAAACTGGAAGTAAAGATATGGAAAAGATGTTTCATGCAAATGGAAACAAAAAGAAAGCCAAAGTAGCTATACAAAATAGACTATAAAACCAGAGCTATCACAAACAGATTTTTTTTAAACATTTTATTTATTTTAGAGAGAATGAGAGAGAGCATGAATGAGGAGAAGGTCAGAGGGAGAAGCAGACTCCCCGTGGAGATGGGAGCCCAATGTGGGACTCGGTCCTGGGAGTCCAGGATCATGACCTGAGCTGAAGGCAGTCGCTTAACCAACTGAGCCACCCAGGTGCCCACAAAACAGATTTTAAAACAAAACTTTAATAAAAGACTAACAGGGAATTTCATAATGATAAAGGGGTCAATTCAAGAAGAGAACATAACAATTGTAAATATTTGTGAATCTAACATAGGAATACCTAAATACACACAGCAAATAATAACAGACCTAAGGGAGACATTGAAAGCAATGCAATGATAGCAGGGAATTTTCATGCCCCACTCACATCAGTGGATAAATTGTCCACAAAAAATAAGGAAACATCAACCTTAACATATTAGACCAGACAAAGTTAATATATACAGAACATCCTACCTAAAAGCAAAAGAATACACCTTCTTCTAACGTGTACATAGAATATTCCCCAGGATAGATCACTTGTTGGGTATAAAACAAATGTCAATAAGTTTAATAATGAAATCAAATCAAGCTTCCTCTCTGATCACAATCATATGAGACTAGAAATTAATTACAAGAAGAAAAACTGTAAAATCCACAAAGAGGTGGAGATTAAATAGTATGCCACTGAACAAACAATGGGTCTTTGATTTTTTTCAAAGGGAAATAAAAAAATACATGAAGACAAATGAAAATGGAAATACAACAATCCGAAATCTATGGGATGCACCAAAATTACCTTTAACAGGGAAGTTCCTAGTGATAGAGTTCTAGCAAAAGAAACAAAAATATCAACTAAACAATCTAATTTTCCACATAAGGGATCTAGAAAAAAAGAACAAATGGCCTAAAGTTAGCAGGATTGGAGGATTAGAGCAAAAATAGAGACAAAAAAGACAGCACAAAATAATAAGGAAACTAAGAGCTGGTTGTTTGAAAAGATAAGCAAATTGACAGCACCAAGGAAAAAAGAAAGAAGGTGCAAATAAATAAAATCAGAAATTAAAGGAGAGAATTTACAACAGATACACAGAAATACCAAGGATAATAAGAAACTACTATAAAAATTGTAAGTCAACAAACTGGACAACAAAGAAGAACGGAATGAATCCCTAGACATATATAATCTATGAAGACTAAATCACAATAAAATAGAAAATTTGAATAGATTACTAGACAGAGATTGAATTTATAAGAAAAAAACTCCCAACAAAGATCCAGGACCAGATAGCTTCAATGATGAAACATTCAATGAGTATTTAACACCAATTCTTCTCAAACTCTTCCAAAAAATTGAAGAGAAGGTAAGCTTCTAAACTCATTTATGAGGTCAGCATTACCCTGTAGCAACCAGACAAGGACACGACAAACAAGAAAATTATAGGCCAATGTCACTAATGAACATACATGCAGATATCTTCAACAGAATATTAACACACTAAATTTAACAAAGTACTAAAAAAATTCATTCACCATAATCAAGTGAGATTTATTTCAGGGATGCAAGGATGGTTTGATGACCATAAATCAATCAGCATGACTCATATTAGCCAAATGAAGGATAAAAATCACATGATCATTTCAACAGAATCAGAAAAAGCATTTAACAAAATTCAACATCAATTACAAAAACTCTCAACAAAATAGCTATAGAGGGAACATAAGCGAACACAGTAAAGGCCATATATGACAAACTCACAGTTAAAATCATACACTGTAGAGGAAAACTGAAAGCATTTCCTGTAAGGTCAGAAATAAGACAAGGATATCCACTCCTACCAATTCTATCTGACACAGCACTGGAAGTCCTAACCAGAGCAGTTAGGCAAGAAAAGAAATAATGATCATCCAAACTGGAAAGGAGAACGCGAAATTGTTATGTGCAGATGACATGATACTATATATGAAAACCCTTAGGAGTCCACCAAAATACTGTTAGAACTAATAAATGAATTAATAAAGTTGCAGGATACAAAATCAATATACAGGAAACTGTTGTCCTTCCACACACTAGTAACAAACTATCAGCAAGATAAGGTAAGAAAACGAACTATTGCATCAAAAAGCATAAAATACCTAATAATAAATTTAATGAAGGAGGTGAAAGACCTGTACAGGGAAAACTCTAAAACAATGATGAAACAAAGTGAAGAAAACACAAATAAATGGAGTATTTCATGGTCATGAACATTGTTAAAATGTCTGTAATATGTAACTAAAGGAATCCACACATTCAATGATATCCTTAACAAAATTTCAATGTCATTTTTAATGGAACAAGTACAAATAATTCTAAACTTTGTACGAAACCACCAAAGACTCTGAATAGCCAAAGAAATCTTGAGACAGAAGAACAAAGCTGGAGGCATCACAGTCCCTGATTTTAGACTATACAAGGATAAAATATCTAAAACAGTATGGTATTGGCCTAAGAACAGACACACAGATCAATGGGACAAAAAAGAGTCCACAAACCCACCTCCCCCCTACATACATGGTTTATTAATTTACAACAAAGAAGCCAAGAATACACAACTGGGAAAGGATAATCTCCTCAATAAACATCACTGGGAACACTGGGCAGCCCCATGCAGAAGAATGAATCTAGACTCTTATCATATGATACACAAGAAATAACTCAAAATGGATTAAAGACTTGAAGGAAGGCCTGAAACCATCAAACTCCCAGAAGGAAATATAGGCAGTAAGTTCCCTGACACAGGTATTGACAATGAATTGTTGGATCTGACTCCAAACGCAAATACAACAAAAGTAAAATAAGGAAGTGGGACCACATCAAACTAAAAAGCTTCTGCATGAGAAAGAAATACATCAAAAAAGATGAAAAGGCAACTCAGTCGATGGGAGAAAATATTTGCAAATCATTTTTCAGGAAGGATTAATACCTGAAATATATAAAGGTCTCAAACAACAGTAAAACAAAACAAACAAACAAAAACAAAAATGAATAATCCAACTTAAAAAAATGAGCAGGGGATCCAAATATGCCTTTTCCCAAAGACTATATAGCTACAACAACAAGCACATGAAAAGATGTTCAACATGACTAATTATCAAGGAACTGCACATCAAAACCACAATGAAATACCACCTCACACCAATTAGAATGGCTAGTATCAAAAAAACAAGTAACAAGTGCTGGAAAGGAAGTGGAGAAGAAAGGACCCTTCTGCACTGTTGGTAAGAATGCAAACTGGTGTAGCCACTGTAGAAAACAGTATGGAGGTTCCTTAAATGAAATAGAATTACCATATGATACAGTAATTCCACTACTGGTCATTTACTTACCCAAACAAAATGAAAACACTAATTCAAAAAGATATATTCACCTCTATGTACTGTGGTGGTATTTATAATAGCCAAGATATGGAAGCAACCCAAGGGTCCATCCACAGAAGAATGGGCAAAGAAGATGCAGTATATACAATGGTATACCATATTTAAGTTTTGGCTTCCCAAAAACCCAACTACTAATAGCCTACTATTGACCTGACGACCTAGCAGTAACATAAGCAGTCAATTAACAATTAACATGTATTGGTATATTACATGTATTATATATTGAATTCTTACAATAAAGTAAGCTAGAGAAAAAATGTTATTAAGAAAATCATAAGGAAGATCCATTTACAATACTATATTTTATTCATCAAAAACCACGTACAGGCAGACCTGCACAATTTAAATGTGCATTCAAGGGCATACCAGAAACTTATACTAGTTTAACTACTATACTGTGTTATGTAGAATTATGCCTCAATTAAAAAAAAAGTAAAATCAAGTTTGTGGCTCAAATAATATGCTCATAGTTTCACTTCTTTCAAATTCTTGTTCGTTTTTTCTCTTCCAGAGTTAGATACAACTATAAGATTAAAAAAAAAAAAAGTAACAGTTGAGTTTTAAAGAAAACTAGCTAGGCAAAGTTTGGGAGCTAGGGCTCAAAAGTAGTATCATTTTTCCTTAAAAAGAAGAGACAGTGAATAAAAAAATCCACAGACTTTTTTTATAGCCCTGTCACCTGAAAGGTATGGTGCTAAATACCATGTGAAATTAAAAAATGAGTGAGAAATCCTCAATTCTTTTTCCACCTGTCTCGTCTCCTCTCCCATACTGTCCAAAACAAAAAGTCCATGAATGTCTTCTCTGTTCTTTCTCTCCATCCTTAAAATATAGCAGAGTTTTCAAGTTCTCACAAACAGAAGTACCCTTACGGGGAAGGAGGAGAGCTACGTACTCTCAGATATTAATGGTATAAGTTCATGGCTTAAAACAAATTTCCTCTGTTTTATGTTAAAACTTTAAAATTCCTATATATTTGGTATTTAATTTTATTCCTGAACATAGTCTTATTTATTTCATTATAACTGTTTGCCGTCAAAACTTCAAGCAAAGTTGCCACTTCTGTAAACTGTGCCGTATTTAGCATATAGCATTTAGCATTTCTTGGGGGTGCTCAGGCCAATTTAGAAAGAAGAGGCCAGGGGCACCTGGGTGGCTCAGTGGGTTAAGCTGCTGCCTTCGGCTCAGGTCATGATCTCAGGGTCCTGGGATCGAGTCCCACATTGGGCTCTCTGCTCAGCAAGAAGCCTGCTTCCCTCTCTCTCTCTCTCTGCCTGCCTCTCCGTCTACTTGTGATCTCTCTCTGTCAAATAAATAAATAAAATCTTTAAAAAAAAAAAAGAAAAGAAAGAAGAGGCCAGCTTTTTTTTTTTTTTTTTTTTTTTTTTTTGCTTTCTCCAAGCAGGTACATATGCTATGTTGCATACACCTCCTAACCCACAGAGTCCCCAAATGCCCATCATCACCTACAAAACCCAGGGCGGCAGCTCACAGAAAACTTCAGGATGATTCATGAACTTTGGATACTAGAACAATCAGGTATTAAGAGACATCAGTTTTTACTGAATCTCAATGATCCAACCTGTGGGCTCATTTTATTGTCATTTCTAATCCAGTTAATTTGGGCAGACAAATTTAAAGAAATAAAAAAGAAAATGACAAATTTCCTACTCTGAAATATTAGTGCACTTTGTCATTTGACATTACCATTTGCAAAGAAAATTACAAATTAATCCTTACCATGTCATTCATTTCTTAATGAAAAAGCAAGCTGTGTCTAAAATGTGAACACACATTATGAAGGATACAGAGAAAGGAGACTTTGACTTTGTTCCCCTTATCCATGTGTACTGTTACTTTTTTTTTTTAAAGATTTTATTTATTTATTTGACAGACAGAGATCACAAGTAGGCAGAGAGGCAGGCAGAGAGAGAGGAAGGGAAGCAGGCTCCCTGCTGAGCAGAGAGCCCGATGCGGGACTCAATCCCAGGACCCCGAGATCATGACCTGAGCCAAAGGCAGCGGCTTAACCCACTGAGCCACCCAGGCGCCCGTACTGTTACTTTTTAAGAAGCGTGTGTTACTTTTGTAACCTACAGGGGTTGAAATTTTCATCTATACACAGAGGATTAATTTGTTTTCATGTAACACTTCAAAAGTGTACTGATCTGAAAAATTAGTGTACTAGTTACAAAAATAAGTTCCAGGGAACAGTTCAAAAATACTAAAGCCATTTCATTGTCCCCACTGAATGACCTAAAGGCCCTTTACCATGGGTAATTTATAAGGTCATCTCTACACATGGCTTTTTATTCTGCATAAGCAAATTAAAATGGAGCTCATTGTTACACTACCAGTCTAGAATGACTAGCTTCTACCTCCTCCCCAGCTCCACCAGGGTATTCCGATGGGTCACTTATCTTAGCCCAAGAAAGGAGAACTCCAGGTTAGAGGTGCTGACTCTTCCTCAGATTAATTTCAGCTGGCCCTTTTCCAAGCACCACAGGAAGGGCATATTGTAGACTCAGT
Organism: Lutra lutra; assembly: GCF_902655055.1. NCBI lineage: Eukaryota > Metazoa > Chordata > Mammalia > Carnivora > Mustelidae > Lutra > Lutra lutra. The sequence continues at coordinate 69,522,925 of NC_062282.1, read as the reverse complement.
GCTGAAGCCCAAGGGAAAACGATCATTCTGTGACTACACTTTCCAACCAGAAACTCTTCTTAAGTTTGATAAGAATTCCTGAAGAGCTATCATTAGAAGACATAGAGCACTGAATATTGAGATTTCCAGTTAATGCCTTCCAAATTTTATGTCAATGCTCAATAGTTAACCCCAAAACCTTGCATGCTCATTACGGCAGTGTTCTATGTGTATGACCTTAATAGATGTATATATGTGGTATTATACAATTTAATTCTTCACAAATTTATTGAAAACACCCATGGTTTAGAGCGCTGGATGAGACCTGGTCCCTGTCTTCATGGCATAAGAAAATATCCTACTCTAAACTTTATCTAATTTTATAGACAAAATACTTTTAAAAGAAAAAAATCCTAAATTATCATATTAAATATATACAACCATATCATTAAATATAAAATCTGTGGACTTCTATCTTACAAAATAATATAGTCTTATTTAGCTATAATTCCTTTCACAAATTAAACTACAGAAACACAAACATACAATTAAAATTAGAACTAACATTAGTCTACCAATATTTTCAAGTGACAAGTGTTGTTCTGTAATTTGTTTAGGGTACTGCCTACCAATGGCCCAGGTTCTTTCGAGTTCAGCATACATAGAGTCACCATTTCATGAAGCACTTTTTTCAACCACTTTCTCTGTTTGAACTACTGCAAACCCTTTCTCATGGAGTGCACTGATGAAACTTTAATGCTCATTTTGGAACTAATGAATTATATCCATATTAAGTCTGACTCTCTTCTGCCACCCTTCACTCATGATAATGAAGAGTCCTATCCAGCTCCAATGAAAGAGTAAACATGATTGTAAATACACTCATTCTGCATGGCAAGACTCAGTTACGACATTGTCCAATTGGTTCAGAACCTATTCATGTATCATTATATACTTTTAAATTATCATCAAAATAAAAGCACAATAACATCTGTGAAGAAATTCCAAATTCAGGTCCATAAAAATGCAACTGTTGATTCCTGCAGACTCAAGTAAACACCCCAATGGAGAGTTTCCATTAGAGGCAGGATAAATCTAAGGCTCAAATAAATCTTATCTTGTACACTGTTATTCACTCAACTTGAAATATGCTGTAAATGAAGACAACATTAAACATAAGTTCTACCTCCCAAATCCATCCTCAAATTAGAGATACTTTTAGAAATTCAAACCAAACTGTGTACTCTCTCCCTGATCTGATGAGGTAGAGTGTGAAGAGCATAGACTTTGCAGTCAGATAGTTATTACTAGGTAGATGATTTAACCTCCCCTTTAGCACTAACATGCTATAAGATGGGATAAAAATACATGCACTCAGGGTTACTGTCAAAACTAAACAAGATAATATAGATCATGTTATACACAATGTGTGGTTCAATAAATGTGAATACCTTCTTTTATTCCAGACAACTGGGACCACGTTCTTTGGAAATAAAATTTTTAAATAATAATTATTTGACTTTATTATTTCACATGAATAAAATCTATATTTAAGAATACGGCACAAATTTACTTAATTTTTTGAAAATTATAAGAAGTAGACAAGTGCAAAAAAAAAGTAGACAAGTGCCATTTTGAAAATACTTAATAGAAATTTTAAAGACTAGCAAATATAAGAAAATAAAAGACTCATTTACATGAAACAAACAGTGTTCTTACAGTTTCAGTGAGTGTTACTCTCTGGTAATCTTCAAGTCTGGTTAGATAGTTTTTATGAGCTAGTAATCATATTATGAGAATGTGTGTGGGCTTGCTATATAGAAAGTGATGTATACAGAAGTTTGGGTATATTTCATTTCTGCCAAGAAAAGTCACATAAAAATCATAACCAAGGACTAAAAAAATCTGTCTAATGTAAAGCTCTGTGTGTGTATATGTATGCAATGATAGACATATATACACATATATATCTATACTTACTTAGGTAAATGAATTTAGCTAATATTATATATCATCTACACAAATATACTATCATATAAATCTGAACCTCTATATATACTATATACATTAGTATACCAAAATACATATACACGTAGAGATATAGAATTCATTTTTTTTTTTTTGGTAAGTTTTTTTTTTTAAAGATTTTATTTATTTATTTGACAGACAGAGACCACAAGTAGGCAGAGAGGCAGGCAGAGAGAGAGAGGAGGAAGCAGGCTCCCTGCAGAGCAGAGAGGACCCTGGGATCATGACCTGAGCCGAACGAAGGCAGAGGCTTAACCCACTGAGCCACCCAGGCGCCCCAACAGTAGAAGTTTTAAAGAACATTTTATAATAGAAAGACAAGATCAATTTTACGTAATTCCCCCCCCCCCCGCAAGCATATTTTCACATATTTAAGAATCTACCTAACATGACCAATGTCTGGATTTGTTCTCAGTGCATTTTGCAAACGTTTTACATAATGTCTAAAGATTATATTCCTGAAAATAAAATTTTCACAGACGTCTAATGACATATTTTTGACAATTATCTCTTCTGAAAAACTAATCCTTGATTTACATACAAATTATCACTACAAATGCTAAGAATGAGTTCAGTTAGCAAGAGTCAAAAGAAGATTCCTCACATCATCAGTAATTCAATCATCAGAAATTCATCTTCCATCTGTAGTAAACAAATATTGTTTGCCTTTAAAAAAAAAAAACAAACAAGATGCCACCCCCACATTCCTTCAGATCTAGAAAATAGATTTAAATCTCATATTCTTTGAGAATTCTTAAGGTAACCCAAACTGGAAAAGGGAATTTAGAACATTTCTATTTAATGTCAAGCCTTTAACGAATTTTTTTGAAGCCATTATAATTTGATTAGCATAAACTACTTAGAATCTAAGGTAAAGTATCCAGATCATACTTTAATAGTTCTATAACTCCAGTAACAGAAAATGGTCCCCAGTGAATGGGGAAAACATCTGCCACTATCACATGAAATAGAGTAATTACAATTAAGACATGTATAAGTTTACGTCTTCATATCCTCAGGCTACAAGTTATCATCTTGAGGCAGACCTTATAAAAAGATTTCCCATGTCAATTGCTATTAGAGACTCTGCATTAAAAAAACTAGGGGCTCCTCAACTCTCAGCTCATCATTTCCAATAGCAGTGAAGATTAGCAGGGTCCCCAAGGTAAATTCAGACTCACTGAAATGAAGTCCATTACCTGCAACAAATTCAAAGCCTCACCAGAAAGACTTTTCATATCCCAAGTCTTCATTTAGCAACATAATAGATCTATGTTCTTTTATTTTTAATATAAAGAATTATTTTTATGATAGTCTACCAATATAACTAAACCTACATTTAGGCAAGCAGGTAGGTTTGGTTTTTAATCCTAAGCAAACTTGTTTTAATATTATACCTTATTCCTTGGAGAGGAAAATTCAAAATATGTAACTTTCATGTTTGTTTTATTTTTTAAACTATGCATAAAGATAATATCTAAAGCTATAAACAAAATAGTATTTGGAGGAAGTAAGTAAAAATGTAAATCCTCATTCAAATATTACAGAATTAGAGTCTTCGAGAGTCCGATTAAAAACTCCTCTGACAAGAGGATGCACCAGTGAATACGGCTTAATGATCAGCATAATTTGAAGCTCCATAAAAATGAATTAAAAATGTCACCTCATTTTTAAAGGCCTACATTCAGGCAGGGAAGAGACAGAACTCCAAAAGAGAGTAAGAAAGCAAAAGAGAGAACTCTAAATGAGAGAAGGTATTTACTCCTGGGAAAAAAAAAGGAAGAGTTTGTGGAACACTTGGCCACTTTACTGAAGGACAGCCTGCATAAATGGGAGAGGAGAGAAGTTCATGCTCAGGGAATCATAGGAGCAAAACCACACTGCCAGAAAAGGACAAGGGATGCTGAAGGGATGATGAGGAGTCCATGGCCAGAATGCAGAATATATGGGGCAACATGTCATAGGCATTAAAGTTTCTTTCCAAACTCTCATTATTAATACCCTCTTCTTAATTTGGGGAATCTACCCCCCCCCCCAGCTCATGTTTGTCAAAGAAGGGAAAAATGGAACACAATCATGTTCACAACCTTCCTTAGAGGTGGGGTACAGAAATTTGACCTGGGATTTCCCCGCCAGCTTCACTTGATCCAGGAAGCTAGAGAGATGAAGAAACCAACCATATAGGTTTCTCTCCTGCAAGAATGGTGTCTGCTATGTGACACACGATACCTGGTATTTTACCAGGTAGGGACCACAGCATCATCCTGGGCTCTGTCGCTGGCAGCCTAGCCTCAACCTGTTTCTCAGTCTCCAGCAGAATTCTGTGAACTGCCCAAGATCCTTTCATAAATTCTCTCTATACAAATTAGCCAGAGGTGGTATGTTGGCTTTCAACTAAGAATACTGAATGATAAGACATGCCAAAGGGCTTGGCCTTTATTCTGTAGAATATGTAGAAGCAAAAGTCAGAGGAAAATTAACTTCCTCCAAATGTAGGTTTTTTGTTTTTTTTTTTTTATTTTATTTTTTATAAACATATATTTTTATCCCCAGGGGTACAGGTCTGCGAATCGCCAGGTTTACACACTTCACAGCACTCACCATAGCACATACCCTCCTCAATATCCATAACCCCACCCCCCCTCCCAACCCCCCTCCCCCCATCAACCCTCAGTTTGTTTTGTGAGATTAAGAGTCACTTATGGTTTGTCTCCCTCCCAATCCCATCTTGTTTCATTTATTCTTCTCCTACCCCCTTAACCCCCCATGTTGCATCTCCTCTCCCTCATATCAGGGAGATCATATGATAGTTGTCTTTCTCCGATTCACTTATTTCGCTAAGCATGATACCCTCTAGTTCCATCCACATCGTCGCAAATGGCAAGATTTCATTTCTTTTGATGGCTGCATAGTATTCCATTGTGTATATATACCACATCTTCTTTATCCATTCGTCTGTTGATGGACATCTAGGTTCTTTCCATAGTTTGGTTATTGTGGACATTGCTGCTATAAACATTCGGGTGCACGTGCCCCTTTGGATCACTACGTTTGTATCTTTAGGGTAAATACCCAGCAGTGCAATTGCTGGGTCATAGGGTAGTTCTATTTTCAGCATTTTGAGGAACCTCCATGCTGTTTTCCAGAGTGGTTGCACCAGCTTGCATTCCCACCAACAGTGTAGGAGGGTTCCCCCGGGAAGCCATCTGGCCCTGGGCTTTTGTTTGTTTGGAGATTTTTGATGACTGTTTCAATCTCCTTACTGGTTATGGGTCTGTTCAGGCTTTCTATTTCTTCCTGGTTCAGTTGTGGTAGTTTATATGTCTCTAGGAATGCATCCATTTCTTCCAGATTGTCAAATTTGTTGGCATAGAGTTGCTCATAGTATGTTCTTATAATTGTCTGTATTTCTTTGGTGTTCGTTGTGACCTCTCTTCTTTCATTCATGATTTTATTTATTTGGGTCCTTTCTCTTTTCTTTTTGATAAGTCCGGCCAGGGGTTTATCAATCTTATTAATTCTTTCAAAGAACCAGCTCCTAGTTTCGTTGATTTGTTCTATTGTTTTTTTGGTTTCTATTTCATTGATTTCTGCTCTGATCTTTATGATTTCTCTTCTCCTGCTGGGTTTAGGGTTTCTTTCTTGTTCTTTCTCCAGCTCCTTTAGGTGTAGGGTTAAGTTGTGTACCTGAGACCTTTCTTGTTTCTTGAGAAAGGCTTGTACCACTATATATTTTCCTCTCAGGACTGCCTTTGTTGTGTCCCACAGATTCTGAACCGTTGTGTTTTCATTATCATTTGTTTCCATGAATTTTTTCAATTCTTCTTTAATTTCCTGGTTGACCCATTCATTCTTTAGAAGGATGCTGTTTAATCTCCATGTATTTGGGTTCTTTCCAAATTTCCTCTTGTTATTGAGTTCTAGCTTCAGAGCATTGTGGTCTGAAAATATGCAGGGAATGATTCCAATCTTTTGATATTGTTTGAGACCTGATTTAGGACCAAGAATGTGATCTATTCTGGAGAATGTTCCATGTGCACTAGAGAAGAATGTGTATTCTGTTGCTTTGGGATGAAATGTTCTGAATATATCTGTGATGTCCATCTGGTCCAGTGTGTCATTTAAGGCCTTTATTTCCTTGTTGATCTTTTGCTTGGATGATCTGTCCATTTCAGTGAGGGGAGTGTTAAAATCCCCTACTATTATTGTATTATTGTCGATGTGTTTCTTTGATTTTGTTATTAATTGGTTTATATAGTTGGCTGCTCCCACGTTAGGGGCATAGATATTTAAAATTGTTAGATCTTCTTGTTGGACAGTTCCTTTGAGTATGATATAGTGTCCTTCCTCATCTCTTATTATAGTCTTTGGCTTAAAATCTAATTGATCTAAGGATTGCCACTCCTGCTTTCTTCTGATGTCCATTAGCATGGTAAATTCTTTTCCACCCCCTCACTTTAAATCTGGAGGTGTCTTCGGGTTTAAGATGAGTTTCTTGTAGGCAACATATAGATGGGTTTTGTTTTTTTATCCATTCTGATACCCTGTGTCTTTTGATTGGGGCATTTAGCCCATTAACATTCAGGGTAAGTATTGAGAGAGATGAATTTAGTGCCATTGTATTGCCTGTAAGGTGACTGTTATTGTATATTGTCTCTGTTTCTTTCTGATCTACTACTTTTAGGGTCTCTCTTTGCTTAGAGGACCCCTTTCAATATTTTCTGTAGAGCTGGTTTGGTATTTGCAAATTCTTTCAGTTTTTGTTTGTCTTGGAAGCTTTTAATCTCTCCTTCTATTTTCAATGATAGCCTAGCTGGATATAGTATTCTTGGCTGCATGTTTTTCTCATTTAGTACTCTGAATATATCATGCCAGCTCTTTCTGGCCTGCCAGGTCTCTGTGGATAAGTCTGCTGCCAATCTAATATTTTTACCATTGTACGTTACAGACTTCTTTTCCCAGGCTGCTTTCAGGATCTTCTCTTTGTCACTAAGACTTGTAAATTTTACTATTAGGTGACGGGGTGTGGACCTATTCTTATTGATTTTGAGGGGGGTTCTCTGCACCTCCTGGATTTTGATGCTTGTTCCCTTTGCCATATTGGGGAAATTATCTCCAATAATTCTCTCCAACATACCTTCTGCTCCCCTCACTGTTTCCTCTTCTTCTGGAATCCCAATTATTCTAATGTTGTTTCGTCTTATGGTGTCACTTATCTCTCGAATTCTCCCCTTGTGGTCCAGTAGCTGTTTGTCCCTCTTTTGCTCAGCTTCTTTATTCTCTGTCATTTGGTCTTCTATATCGCTAATTCTTTCTTCTGCCTCATTTATCCTAGCAGTGAGAGCCTCCATTTTTGATTGCACCTCATTAATAGCTTTTTTGATTTCAACTTGATTAGATTTTAGTTCTTTTATTTCTCCAGAAAGGGCTTTTATATCTCCCGAGAGGGTTGCTTTAATATCTCCCATGCCTTTTTCAAGCCCGGCTAGAACCTTGAGAATCGTCATTCTGAACTCTATATCTGACATATTACCAATGTCTGTATTGATTAGGTCTCTAGCCTTTGGTACTGCTTCTTGTTCTTTTTTTTTGTTGTGAATTTTTCCGCCTTGTCATTTTGTCCAGATAAGAGTATATGAAGGAGCAAGTAAAATACTAAAAGGGTGGCAACAACCCCAGGAAAATATGCTTTAGCCAAATCAGAAGAGATCCCAAATCGTGAGAGCGGAGAAAGGGGATAAAAAGGGGTTCAGAAAGAAAAAAAAAAGAAACTATTAAAAAAAGAAAGCCGATAAAAATATAAAGAAGAAAAAAATATATATATATATTAGATAAACTATTTAAAAAACGTTAAAAAAGAAAACGGTAAAAGTTAAAAAAATTTAGCAGAAGAAGAGAAAAAAAATTGAAAAAGAAAAGAAAAAAAAATTAAATTAACTGCAAGGCTAAAGAATCATGGGGAGAAAGCCATGAGTCCGTGCTTTGCTTTCTTCTCCTCTCGAATTCCGCCGCTCTCCTTGGTATTGAAACTGCACTCCTTGGTAGGTGAACTTGGTCCTGGCTGGGTTTCTCGTTGATCTTCTGGGGGAGGGGCCTGTTGTAGTGATTCTCAAGCGTCTTTGCCCCAGGCGGAGTTGCACCGCCCTTGTCCGGGACAGGGCTGAGTAATCCGCTCGGGTTTGCTTGGTTTGCTTTCGGGAGCTTTTGTTCCCTGAGCTGCTGGGTTTGCTTTTGGGAGCTTTTGTTCCCTGAGCGCTTTCCGTAGAGTTCTTTCAGATAGTGGTTGATTTTCTGTTTCTAGAATTGCTGTTCTTCTTCTCTTCAATCTCCCGTTGGATTTGTAGGTGTTTGCAATCTTTAGATAAGCTATTTAGCTGATCTCCCGCTACCTGAAGTAGTCTCAGCCTGCTACTTCTCCGCCACCTTGACTCCTCCCCCCAAATGTAGGTTTGATTAGAAGTGTTATTTCCTTTTAACCAGTAAAGAATTTTATAAAGTTGCTCCACTCTGCCCAAAATTTTACATCAAGGTATAGGTGTTACTGAATTAATAGTTAAAAGCAATATGAACACATGGGGTGCAGTCAGGTAAGCATCTGTCTTCAGCTCAGGATTTCAGAGTCCTGGGATGGAGCTCTGTGTCTGTCAGGCTCCCCCACTTAGCGGGGAGTCTGTTTCTCTCCCTCTCCCTCTGCCCCTGCCCACCCCCTACCCCCATGCTGGTACTCACTCTTTCTCACATAAATAAAATCTTTGGGGAAAAAAGCCCCCCCAACACAAAACAAAACAAAACAAAACAAAACAAAAACCAATATGAATATAGATTATCTTTTCATTAGTACTCTGCAGAAGCTCTGAAACCCTGATTTATTTTTTAGCCGTCAAGTTATTATTTTATTTATCTTTCAACAAAAATTGCCTTCTGCATCAAAGAATAAGAGGTTGTCCCCAGAACTGTCCCCAGCCCTGTTCCCAGATGCCAGATCAGTCTAGTAAGAAACTGCTCTGCAATAATCTAGTTTTAAAAAGTACTGAACAGGACACTTTCCTGCACCACCTTTGCAAATGAATACTGTCTCAACAGTGACCAGGGATTTATGAGCTATTAAGTTAACACCTGGATGTGGCAACTTTAGTTTGCAGCGTGAGAACTGTAAATGGTGCACTGACACACCTATTTAAAAGTGCACTATTTCCATGTGATTGACTTAGAATTTAGTAAAAGTAAATGAATCAAAAGAGTATTCCCATCTCATTTCTAAGTAAAATTTAGGCTGGCTCTTCCTTCCATTCTACTTTTTATTCAGGCAATTTATGTAAAGAATTTCTTTTATGCAGCTAATTGTTACCCTTGTGGATGAATGAACTCTGAAAATGCAAAGTGTATGAGATGAATATTTTGTCTAAATGACAGACTGTCAAGAGCCAACCTTATCATTGAATGAATGAGAAAGGGCCGCAAGAGTGGCATCTGTTCTTTATTTGGCACAAGAAAATGAGTGCTCTAAGGTAAGGCTGGGTCATGAGTTTAATCTAGGAACACAGAATAAAGACTGCCAAAAATAAACAAAAATGTTCTGATTTTCTGATTTCATATTTCATACATGACTATATATGGCCACTAGGAGGAAAAATGATACCTAGCAAAACAATCTCTTTCATGACTGTGATCTGAGAGATTAAACATTTAAGGAACTGCCCAAAACAAACTATTTCAGAGAACTATATCTGAAGAAATGTTAATATGCATACTGAAAATTTTCTTATAATAAAAAAAGATAACTGCACAGAAGAAACATGTTGCAACAAGGAAATTCTACCTTTACCAGAAATGCACTTCTTGGCACAGTAGTTAAAACAACTCTTTCTAATAGTTCATCTTCCTTTGATAGCCCAGCTCTTAGTCTGACTGACTTAATGTTAGGGTCTAATTCTTATTATAAGTAAGAATTTCCTTCTGTATTTCCTAGGGCCACCTTTAAACTAAGGACTCCAACGTGAGTACAAATATCTTCCCAGGTAGGCTATCTATTAGCAGTAAAGCTCCTTTCAATTGTCAAAGCTAAACCTCTCTAGAGCAATTGTTTCTCCAACGCTTCTCTTCTCTCCTGTGTTCCTCATATTAGACCTCTATTGGAAATAAAAAGATGTTGGTTATTATATTTTGAAAAAAAAAATCAAGATATCTAAGTTTAATTGTATGTTCTCTAAGAACCAATTCCGAGCCCTTTTCACACCCAACTACTAATGAACAACCTATCCTGAATGACAATTAAAAGTTTCCCATCCCCATGGAGCACCCCCCACCACCTACGGGCTCTCTGCTCAGCGGGGAGCCTGCTTCCCCCTCTCTCTCTGCCTGCCTCTCTGCCTACTTGTGATCTCTCTGTCAAATAAATAAATAAATCTTAAAAAAAAAAAAAAAGAAGTTTCCCACCTCCATTACAAATCCAGTTACTCCTCTCCTCTAAAATTTTCCACATACTGGTACTTCGGTTATCTTCTTATAAGGCTATGGTAATCATGAAACTTTACTAAACAACATATGACAGTGCCTACCACATAAAATTCAAATAAATTATTCTATGTTGACCACATGTCCATCTCCTGGAAATACACCCACCATGTCTGTCTTGCTCATTCCCCCACATAAAAAAGCATTCTCAATTTCATTAAACAGAAGACTCACAGTATTTCACATATTCTTAAATATTCTTACCATATTCTTACATATTCTTACCAATAATAAGAGAGCAATGTGGTATCCCCAAAGTCCTAATTATATTGCAATATATAATTTATGTATTGAATTGAGGTAATGATTTACATTGCATTTTTATCTCATTCTTTCACATTACATCCTAAGTACTTTTTTATTTCACATTGGAAATGTAGCAAATCATTTTTAGTGACTATAAATCTGTTATATGGGTGCACAGTACTTTAACCATTTTCTCTACTGATTAAGTTATCTCACATACCAAACATTACATACAAATCTAATGATTTCTATGTTCCTTATAGTAAATGACAGAAAGTAAAACTGCTAGGACAAAAGACAGATAATTGTAACCAACACTGAAAACTTGAAGACAAACTGAAATCTTAAGTATCCATTTCACATGAACATCAAGAAAAAGTACTAATCGCTAGTGTTGAGGAGTTTCAAAATCAGTATTTTTGAAAGGAATTAAATCACTAGATTACCTCCTAAATTTTATAATTAAGAAGTTGACACCCTGTATAAACACATTCAAATTATTATTCCAAAGAAGTCAGAAGTTAATGGTAAATACAGTTAGGGTTATGTAAATCCTATTCCACAGGTGTATTTAATATCAACTCTATAGAATTTCAGCTGGTTTTTATGTTCTTGGAATGATGACTGAATGAATTAAGAAATTATCAATGACTTTTAGTTGTGCTCACTTATTCTCCCTACAAGTAAAATTTTTAAAAAATCAATTGGGATTATTTAAAAGCTATTCTTAACACATATCAAACTAGGTAAACTCCTGTTACTTCCTTCTTTAGTTTTTTGAAGTAACTATTTACATGTAGAAGCTTATTCTTAATATGAAGCATTTCTTAAATTATATTCTCCCACTATTAATTGAACAACTGCTCCATAAATCCAAAGGAGATGGTACAACAAACACGGATGGAAACAGCTGTCCTGCTGACCAACCCTAACAGCCTGATGTGAATTTCAAAACATTCCTCATTCAGCCAGGGAACAGCCCTCCTATTGCTTTCCATAGAATCACACTTTCATGGGACAGATGTTCCTTTGAGGCTCTCTAGACTAAAGCTTATCCTCTACGTGTGAGGACCAGATCATTTCTGACTCTGCTTCCAGCTCTAACCGTCAGTTGACAGCTCATCAGCCATGCAGTCTTGCAAGCACAGAGGAGGTTATTACAAGACACTTACCTTTATATTCTAGTTTATCCTCACATATTTTATCACTCTATGGTTCATAAAGCCTTTTTTAGATCCAGCATCTCATGTAAGTCTCACAATCCAGTAGGAAAGGTAGGGGGATCTATTACTAGGTGTTCTTTTATACATGGTTCAGAAAGGCAAGGTGATGAACTAGCTGATGGCCAGAATAATATAAAAACCTAGGTCTCCCTATTTCCCAGCCAGTCAGGATTCCCCTATCCCTCCTAACATTCTCTGGTTCATTTAGGTAAAAGTAATCTTTTTGATTAAAATGCTATAAGTCATTTACCACCTTAGAATGAAGTAAGACTCAAAATTTTTTTCTTAAAAGAGACTTGCCCAAAATGAAACAAGACAGGATTGGGAGGGAGACAAACCACAAGACACTCTTAATCTCATGAAACAAACTGAGGGTTGCTGGGTTAAGGACACTGGGGAGGTATGTGCTATAGTGAGTGCTGTGAATTCTGTAAGACTGATTGATGATTCACAGACGTGTACCCCTGAAGCAAATAATACATTATATGTTAATTTAAAAAAAGGACTTTCCCTTGTTTAAACCAATATTAGTAATTCTGCCTCCAGACTGCTTTTAGATTTGAGTAGCAACACCAATTCCTGCCAGAATTTCCAGGCTGCCAGCTTTCCCTGCAGACTTTAGACTTGCCAGCACCCTCACCCACCCACCCAATCATGTGAACCAATTCCTTAAAATATCTCTATCTCCAGATAGATAGGTAGATAGATAGATAAGCAGCTAGCCATACATTCTATTGGTTTGTCTAGAGATTTCTAATACAGTAGGTTAGTTTTATTAACACCTATTCCCAAGCCCCTTCTCCTTGGCTTTTTTCCTATTATGGAAGCTAAAAGTACCAATTTACCCATCCCTCTTGCAGCCACAAGTGGCCATATGACACAATTTCCATGTCATGTACATGTACAGGACATGTAGGCAGAAGTCCATGGGGAGGACTTCTCTTCCAGAAGAAAGGGTTAAACTCATGCCAATAGAAAGCCTTTCCTCTTCCTACCTGGAAGTAGCATTAGATCCTTAAAAGCGCCTGAAATCTATAAGCATGTGGACAGAAGCTATCATTCTAAGCAAAGGCAGAGCAAGAAAGACAGTAAAAGCCTGGGACCATGATGATATCATTCAGCATCTACTTAGTCATGACCTACCTACTCACCTACACTTTTGGAAAACAAAAGCCGCTGTGGCCAAATTTTCTGCTGTGTGGTTTTGTTGTTGTTGTTTTGTTTTTTTACCAAATACATTCTTATGTGACACAATAACTCATAAATGGTTTTATACATACCTTCCCAAATACCTATTTCGTTAAGCTGGTAAATTATTTGTTTCCTGATAGAAAAGTTAAAAAAAAATTTTTTTTAACATACAAATATTAAAATCCCAGGTGTAATTTATTAAGCCCTTACTGATTTACTTAGAACGTGGGAGAGCAAATAATGAGTGTCTTTTTCTAAAGAGCCTTAATTTACAGGATTTACAACTATGCTGGAAGAAATCAGTTCTGCCAATCAGTTGAAACCCATAAAGCAAGTAGTCAATTTGTCCATAGGTACAAATGGTTGTACAACAGTGTTAATAAGAATACAGCCACAATCCTAGGCTAGATACATTTCTCAGAAATATACATTGTTTTAAAGATTTGTTTTTTTAGAGAGAGAGAGAGAGCTAGTGCGAAGAGGGGCAGAGGGAGACAGAGAATCTCAAGCATACACCCCTGCACCCCACACCCCCAACTCCCCAAATGGGGTTCAATCTCACAACCCTGAGATCATGACACTAAGGTAAAAATCAAGATTTGGACACTTAACCGACTGAACCACCCAGACACACCACAAATATACATGTTTTTTTTTTTAAGATTTTTTTTATTTATTTATTTGACAGAGAGAGATCACAAGCAGGCAGAGAAGCAGGTAGAGAGAGAGAGGAGGAAGCAGGCTCCCTGCCGAGCAGAGAGCCCGATGCGGGGCTCGATCCCAGGACCCTGAGATCATGACCTGAGCCAAAGGCAGAGGCTTAACCCACTGAGCCACCCAGGCGCCCCAAATATACATGTTTTAAATTATTTATAAAGCTGTACTAAACAGGAGATGTTTTCAGTGGATTTTTCAAAATGAAAAAAAATTTTTTTCAGTTAGCATATGTGAGCCTACAAATGTTGCTAATAGAGGGTTATGATAAGATCAGGGAGGCTGAGATAGAGGCAATTTAAGATGAACTGGATTGAAAAGAATGAGGCACAATGGATAAGAAGTTGAATAAAGCAGTTTTCAAAGAGATTAAGTTAACCTAGTGGCCTCCCGGTTGCTAGAATTTCAAAACCTTATTTTAACTGGGAGCCTAGAAGGATCCTCAAATCTCAGTGGTGAAAAAGGATTCTCACTCATTCTTTCCAAGGGTTCATCTATCATCTCTTGCCTGTATCTTTGGTCGGCTTTCTGCCAACAGTGTGGCTCTTTGGTAGTCACTGACATAGTCAGCCCTATGATAGTAAAATGTCCCATCTCCTCTCCTGGTGCTGTGACTCCCTCTTCTACAGTTCTGACCTAGGAGAATCAGCTATCCTAACAACCATGCTCTCAGGGGACATGAACCATCTTGGCTCATCTCTTCTCTATGCTTGGAAAACTGACCTACCTACTATTCAAAGTTAAGATCAACTACTCCGTGAAGCTTTCCTGCCAAATTTCAGAACCCCAGAGATGGCTCCCTTTAAAACCACTATAGTGAGAAAAAATGAAACAAGATGGGATCAGGAGGGAGACTAACCATAAGAGACTCTTAATCTCACAAAACAAACTGAGGATGGTGGGGGGTAGTAGACTGATTGGGTTATGGACATTGAGGAGGGTATGTGCTATGGTGCGTGCTATGAAATGTGTAAGCCTGATGATTCACAGACTTGTACCCTGAAGCAAATAATACATTATATGTTAATAAAAATAATTTTTAAAAAAAGAAAAAAGAGGGGCGCCTGGGTGGCTCAGTGGGTTAAGCCGCTGCCTTCGGCTCAGGTCATGATCCCAGGTCCTGGGTTCAAGCCCCACATCGGGCTTTCTGCTCAGCAGGGAGCCTGCTTCCTCCTCTCTCTCTGCCTGCCTCTCTGCCTACTTGTGATTTCTCTCTGTCAAATAAATAAATAAAATCTTTAAAAAAAAAAAAGAAAAAAGAAAGAAACCACTATAGTGAGGATGAAGATTCATCAGTACCATGCTCACTTCCTAATTACTTATATTCTCATTTATCTATCCTTTTTCCTAGCTACTTCTCATTTCTTCGGGAGAAGTTTACATGCTTGGAACAATACATGTGATCTTATATTGGTTAAGTGCTTGAAATACATTTGTTCAGACAGGCTGCTGTTCCAATATTTCTACTGTACGACTTTTCATTTTGTTTAAACTCTAGAAATAACAGTACCATTCTAAAGCTATTAAAGCACCATCTTTGTTTTTCATATTCTATCAAGAGCTAAGCATACAGCTGGCACTCCACACAAGCCTGCTTACTATGACAATTCTAAAGAAGATGGTGATACACCCATTTATCTGCAGGAATTTTCACAAGAATTTATTAACATTATAAGTTCAGGTAAAAGGCACTTCTAGGAACTAATAATTACAAACAGTTGTATTAAAAATCTCTGAAACACTGTGAGTTTCTACAAAGCTTTAGTTTTTTTAAATAAACAATACTGAACTATTTCTGAAAATTCTCCTCTATGTGTATGCATTTCTGAGAAGTAAAGGAAAAATCTTCACTCTAACGTAATTAACAGAACAAAGAATATTTTTAGGATAAAATCATGAGGACTCAGAATATAGCACAGTAAGTGAAATTCTAGCATGATACATATACCCATGTGTACTTTGTCCTACACAGAGCAGCTGAAAGAAAAACAAGTTAGATAAAACGAACAGCCTGCATTTTTATTCTTGCTCTAAGATAGAGTAAAATATACAATTTTCTGTTTCTACAGAAAATGAAAACTTTATTGTTAGATATTTTTCCTGTAAACACACAGTCTTCAGAGTAGAGGGACTTTAACACTTTTGGTTCTTTTCATTCAGTCTTTATAGGCCTCTCCCAGAAAGATGAAGAAACTATCTCTAGCAGGAAAAGATGTGGAAGGGATGCTAAAACTGATGACAGCAGCTCTCCATCCTGGGTCTTTACTGTCTGACCTTTGCAGCCTACTTCTTTTCTTTCCAATTTCCCCATATTGAATATAATTGAACTTGTCTATTCCAATCTGACAACATAGTTTTAAAATAAAAATGAAATGTCATTCATTGAGTGTTTGGGCAGAATGTCAATGTAATGTTACAAGAAGAATATGGTCTTTGGAATCAAATAAACCAGAGCTCGAAGCAAGACTCAAACAGCTCTCTAGCTGTGTGAACTTGGACAAGTTACTGAACTGCTCTGAGCATGCTGCCCACTTGCACCCTAAGGCAAAGGACAGTTTCACTCACATAATCCCCCTTACAGCCCAGAAAATATGTTAAAACACCCAGTACAGTGCTTGGTATGTACCTAATGATCAGTAGTTATTTTAATAGCTATATGTCAATATAAACCAATTTGATACTTATTATTTTTATTTTATGTATTCAGGTTAAAAAGTTTAGGGTAGTTTCTCATCATATAATAAACACTAGACTGATTCAGACCTTTCCCCTCATAGTCTTTGTTCTTCATGAGATGAAGTAAAATGTACAGAACCCCACTAAACTACAGATCAGCATTTGACTAAGTTGTCTACACTGCTTTTTACACAACCCCAAAATCCTTACCCTGGCCTCCATTTTCCCATTGGCTATATACTTTAACTGTTGAAATGATGCAGAGATTCAATTAAATTAACTTCAGTAATAAACAACTGTACCAAAAACCGTAAGATATCTAGGAATAAACATAACCAGAGGTAAAAGATCTGTCTTAAAAACTACAGAACACTTACGAGGAAAACTGAAGAGGACACAAAAAAATGGGAGTACATTCCATGCTCATGGATTGGAAGAACAAATATTGTTCCCCAAGTTAATCTATACATTTAATGCAATCCCTATCAAATGCCACTAGCATTTTTTACAGAGCTA
This sequence comes from Lutra lutra, assembly GCF_902655055.1. Taxonomy (NCBI): domain Eukaryota; kingdom Metazoa; phylum Chordata; class Mammalia; order Carnivora; family Mustelidae; genus Lutra; species Lutra lutra. The sequence continues at coordinate 69,505,838 of NC_062282.1, read as the reverse complement.
GAACAAACAATCCTAAAAATTTGTATGGAAGCACAAAAGACCATGAATAGCCAAAGCAATCTAAAAAGGAAAGCAAAGCTAATGGCATCATGATTCTGGACTTCAAACCATATGACAAAGCTGTAATCATCAACAGAGTATGCGACTGGCACAAAAACAGACACATAGATCAAAGGAACAGAAAACCCAGAAATGGACACAAGTATATGGTCAACTAATCTTTGACAAAGCAAGAAAGAATACCCAATGGAAAAAAGACAGTCCTGTCAACCAATCGTTTTGGGAAAACTGAATAGCAACATGCAAAAGAGTGAAACTGGGCCACTTTCTTACACCATAGACAAAGATAAATTAAAAATGGATGAAAGACCTAAATATGAGACAGAAACATCAAAACCCTAGAGGAGAACACAGGCAGCAACATCTCTGAGCTCAGCGGCAGCAATTTCTTACTGGACATGTTGCCAGAGGCAAGGGAAACAAAGGCAAAAGTGATCTGGTGGCACATCATCAAGATAAAAAGCTTCTGCATAGGAAGGAAAGAATCAAAAAAACTAAAAGGCAGCCTAAGGAATGGGAAAAGATATTTACAAATGACATACCTGATAAAGGGTTAGTATCCAAAATATAGAAAGCACTTATGAAACTCAATACCCAAAACAAAATAATCCAATATAAGGTAATACATTTAAATTACTTCAGGTTTATCATCAGAAGGAGAGAAGGAAGTCTCACTGTTGAGACCAGAAGAAAGTAGAATCACATCTTTAAGGTGCTGGAGGAGAAAAAACAAAAACAAAAACCATAGACCCACAGTACCATAGCCAATAAAAATATCAATATCCCTCAGGAGTGAAGTTGAAATAAAGAGATTCTCAGAAGAAGGAAGATGAATAGAATTCCTTAACAGTTGACCTGCTCTAAAATAATTGGTAAAAGAAGTTCTTCAGACAGAAGGGAAATGATACTGAAGTTAACTTGAAAAACCAGGAATGAACAGAAATGGTAAAATCTGCATTAATTTAGCATTCTATTATTTATTATTTGACATGCTCTCGGGCTTTTTAAAATTTTTTATGGTTCAAAAATATTAAAACATTTTCTGAAATGAAATTGGACCACTTTCTTATACCACACAGAAAAGGAAATTCAAAATGGATAAAAGACCTAAATGTGAGAGGAAACCATCAAAAATCCTAGAGAAGAACATAAGCAGTACACATCAGCTGACATCAGCTATAGCAACTTTTTAATAGGTGTGTCTCCTGAAGCAAGGAAAACAAAAGCAAAAATATCCTGGGACTTCATCGAAGTCTGAAGCTTCTGCAGAATGAAAGACACAATCAACAAAACTAAGACAACCTATGGAATGGGAGAACATATCTCCAAATGACATATCTGATAAAGCATTAGTATCCAAACTATATAAAGAACTTACAAAACTCAATACCCAAAAAACAAATAATCCAGTTAAAACATGGGCATAAGACATGGATAGACACCTTTGCAAAGAAGACATCCAGATAGCCAACGGACACATGAAAAGATGGCCCACTATTACGCATCATCAGAGAAACACAAATCAAAACTAAAAGAAGGTATCCCCTTACACCAGTCAGAAGGGCTAAAAGGGAGACAAGGGTTGGCAAAGCAGAGAAAGGGGGATCCTCTTATACTGTCGGTAGAAATGCAAACTGGTGTAACAACTCTAGAGAACAGTGTAAAGGTTCCTCAAAAAGTTAAAAATACAACTACCCTGTGATCTAGCAACTAAGCTACTAGGTATTTACCCAAAGGATACAAAATAGTATTTCAAAGGGATACACACTCCAAGCAACATTATTAACACTACCCAATTTATGGAAACGGCCCAAATGCCCATCAATTGATAAAGGGATAAAGAAGATGTGGTGTGCACACACGCACCTGAGTGTGTGCGTGTGCACATATACACACACTGGAATATTACTCAGCCACAAAAAGAATAAAAATCTTGCCATTTGCAATGACATGGATAGAGCTAAAAAGTATTATGCTATGCAAAATAAGTCAGTGAGAGAAAAACAAATATCATATAATTTCACTCATATGTGGAATTTAAAAACCAAAATGAATATTGGGGAGAAAAGAGAGGAAAACCAAGAAATGGACTCTTAACTACAGGGAACAAACTATGGGTTACCGGAGGGGAGGGAGTTGGTTGGGCTAAATAGGTGATGATATGAAGGAGGGCATTGTGATGAGCACTGGGTATTGTATGCAAGTGATAAATCATTAAATCCTACACCTGAAACTAATAATACGCTGTATGTTAACTAACTGGAATTTAAATAAAAACTTATAAAGAAAAAAAACCCTAAAAAACGAAAACAAAACTATCTGATCAAAACAACTCTACAAAATGATGCCAGCATTATCCACCAATTTTTTGAATAGAAGAAAATCTATTACATCCAGATCTAGATTAATTTGTCCACACCACATTAATTCTACTCTAAAAAAAAGAAAAGAAAAAAAAAAGTACAGCAAATGTACTAACAAGAAAAGTATTTCACAATTCTCCATCATTCTAAAATCTGTGACTAATCAATGTATATTCGCTGGTCATGAGAATCATATACCGCTAACATCACTCTTTATTCAACCTACCTAAGAGCTGTAGAAACTGGCTGGAAAACTAGATGTCCCAAAAGAGTTATGCATGTAAAATGAAAAGTTTTTTTTAAAGATTTTATTTATTTATTTGACAGAGAGAGAGAGACAGACAGCAAGAGAGAGAATACAAACAGGGGGAATGCGAGAGGGAGAAGCAGGCTTCCCACTGAACGGGGAGCTCGATGCAGGGCTAGATCCCAGGACCCTGGGATCATGACCTGAACCAAAGGCAGATGCTTAATGACTGAGCCACCCAGGCTTACCTGTAAAATGAAATTTAACACTAGTATGAAGAAATGGAAAACCAAAAAAAGGATTCACCACTCAAATTCCTAAAAATATATTTTTCACATACTGTTTTCAGTCACAAATCTCTTGGACAAAGAATAAGGTGAAAGCAGTGGTTCTTTAAAAAAAAAAAAAAAAATGTTTTGGGGGCACCTGGGTGGCTCAGTGGGTTTAGCCTCTGCCTTCGGCTCGGGTCATGGTCTCAGGGTCCTGGGATCCAGCCCCACATCGGGCTTTCTGTTCAGCGGGGAGCCTGCTTCCCCTTCTCTCTCTGCCTACTTGTGATCTCTCTCTCTGTCAAATAGATGGATAAAATCTTAAAATAAAGAAATAAATAAATAAAAACAAAATGTTTTCCATAATCAGTAATTATCAGCATCATTACTTACATACTTTATACAACTAATAACTGCTATAAAATAAAACCTAGAAAACAATGGAACAGATCTGCTTTACATTATTTCCAGACACATTTTGCAACTATCTGTCAAAGTTGATAAAATCAATTTCACTCATTGTCACTGTTTTAAGCAATTCTTCAAATGATGTACTTGGAGAAATGGAATTTTTTGGTCTAATCCAGAAGAGATTTAAGTTTTACAAGCTTTGGATAGTTTGAGGGTGTTATCCAGGCTGGTTCTGGCATTTAGGAACTCAAAATAATGTGGCCTTGTGTTAAAAGTGTCAAAATTGAAATAAGATGATGCATTTTTTTCTCTTAAAACAGAAATTCAGTTTTATAAGAAAAGTGTAATCAAAATTCACCATGTCTCAATCATATTAGGCTGATGTGGCTGTACTTGTTAGCTAAGGTATCATTTTTGAAATAGGTTGATTTTCTAGAAAAAAGGACCAAAAATTAAAATGTATCTAAATTAGGGCTTTAAAGGACCTGATGAAAACCCTTACACTTATAAGGTGTCCTTCAAGTAATTTACTCTATTATAAAAGTATCATAATTATTTCATAATTATGTATGTATTTTATGCTTCAATTAATACATTATCATTCATTATATTGCTTAGATTTCAAAAAACTAACTTATGTATACTGGAAATGCTCTTCAAATCAATTTGAATTTTCAAGTTATTTTTAAAATTAGTCAATTAAGTATTAGATGATCTATATGCAGAATTTACTGGAGTGAATATATGTTATTGTAACAAATGTGTATAAGAGCAAGAGTAATCATCAGTTACATGCTTATAATCAGTAAAAGTAAACATTCACAAACACTACCATAAAATATACTGTCACAAAAGCAAATGCTGATTAACAAAGTTTATTGATTACAGTGGGACTTTCCATAGGCTTTCCAAAGTCAGCAGACATTCTTGCCATGTGACTGACCACAATTTCCTAAGTCTTTAAGGTTATTTAATTGAAATGGGAAACCAAAAGAAGAGAAAATTTAAGTATGAGAAAAGCAGAATTTTGAACAACATAAAGGAAACAGAGGACTCTTAATATAAGGAACTATACGGGTAGGTTATCGAGGATAATGGATTTATATGCTATGTAATTCATCGAAGGCTATTCTGCTATAACTCTAAATCTACCTCTGGCAGAAGCACCTAAAATTCAATTAAGATACAAAAAAGACTGTATGTTCATAAATCCGAAACTCCAGTTTCACAAGGAAGACCTGCATCTTAAGGGATTTGAACGCTAAGCAAAAGCCATATCAGATAGAAACTTTGTAACTTAATTCTATATTGTATGATATTTAATCAATTTTAAAAATAATTTCAAATCTCCGTCCTCCCCCTCTCTAAAAAAATTTTTAAAAGAATGAGGATTTTTTTATGAGAATGAGATTATGAGAATGAGGTAATATAAGAACAACTCTAAGAAATATTCTTCACTGAAAAAAGCAGCATTCACAGCAAAGTGTATCATATGCCACCTCTTGTGGAAAACACAAACTAAGGAGTTAGGGAATAACTGTCAGACTATACATGCACAGTCTGACATGCAAAAGAAACTCTGGAAAAAAGAGTGGACAGCTGGTAGGAGGAAGGCCTCTCTAGGCAGGAGGAAGACAGAAATCGAAAGATTTTTAACAATATCTATCTTATGCTTTGTTTTTGAACCATTTTATAATATTACTGGTTCCAATCATAAAATAAAGCTTAAATTTTAAATAATTAAAAAATAAATTATTAAAATCTTAATAAATTAAATTTTTAACCAACTTTTTTTTTTGTAATTTATTTTTATTTTTTTATAAACACATAATGTATTATTAGCCCCAGGGGTACAGGTCTGTGAATCACCAGGTTTACACACACCACAGCACTCACCATAGTACACACCCTCCCCAAAGTCCATAACCTCACCACTCTCTCCCTACCCCCGTCCCCGCGGCCACCCTCAGTTTGTTTTGTGACATTAAGGATCTCTTATGGCTTGTCTCCCTCCCGATCCCATCTTGTTTCATTTAACCTTTTCCTAGCCCCACGTTGCATCTCCACTTCCTCATTTCAGGGAGATCATATGATAGTTGTCTTTCTCCGATTCACTTATTTCGCTAAGCATAATACCCTCTAATTCCATCCACGTTGTCACAAATGGCAAGATTTCATTTCTTTTGACGGCTGCATAGTATTCCATTGTATATATATACCACCTCTTCTTTATCCATTCATCTGTTGATGGACATCTAGGTTCTTTCCATAGTGTGGCTATTGAGGACATTGCTGCTATAAACATTCGGGTGCATGTGCCCCTTCGGATTACTACGTTTGTATCCTTAGGGTAAATACCCAGTAGTGCAATTGCTGGGTCATAGGGTAGCTCTATTTTCAACTTTTTGAGGAACCTCCATGCTATTTTCCAGAGTGGTTGCACCAGCTTGCATTCCCACCAACAGTGTAGGATGGTTCCCCTTTCTCCACATCCTCGCCAGCATCTGTCATTTCCTGACTTGTTAATTTTAGCCATTCTGACTGGTATGAGGTGATATCTCATTGTGTTAAACCAACTTTTTAATTCTATGGCTATGGTATCATTTTTCTTTTTACATTTTAAACAGTAACTGTTCCACCCATGAATGAAACTTGCCTAAAACAAATGCATTTGGGCACCTGGATGGCACCTCTGGTTGAGTCTCTTACTCTTGTTTCAGCTCAGGTTGTGATCTCAGTGTCCTGAGATCAAGCCCAGTGTAGGGCTATGTGCTCAGTGCAAGATTAGCGTAAGATTCTCTCTTCCCCTCCCTCTGCCTCTCCCACTCATGCTCTCTCTCAAATAAATAAATATATATATATTTTTTAAATATCAGGTAGTCTGATAATACTTACAATGGAGCTATACCCCTGCCTGCCTCATCTGGGAAAGCAAGAGCTTTATGGGCCTCACTTTTCTATTAAGAAGTCCTCATAGAGGACCGCAAAGCCTAATAATATGCTGTCTGCCCCCATCTCTTACCCCTTTTCCTCTCTGATCTTACATTTTACTACTCCCCTGGCCCCTAATTCAACTCTACCTTCTCTTCTGCCTTCTGGCGAGTTCTTGACTTGCCCACCAACTGCTTCTGACTGGAAAGCTTCTCCCTCAGATATCAGCATGGTTCACTTATCATCTTCTCAGTAAGTCTCACCTAACCACCCTATTTAAAATCACACATTCACCATCTTATATTCTTTAGATTTTCCCTTGCTGATTTACTGTCTTCCTCCCCCAAAAAACAAGGCAAGGACTTTTGTCCATTTTTTTTTCCACTAGAAAAGTGCCAGGAATATTAGTTGTTCAGTAAGTATTTGTTGAATCAATGAATGATGAACAAAACCCAATGTATCCAAAAGAGAACTTAATCTTTCTCACTCTGCCCATGCCTGAAACACACCAATACCCATATTTAGCCTTCTACCTCTATTCTCTCTCAAGGAATAGTACTATCATCTGCATCCAAAACCAAGCAGTTACCTTAAACTCTCTACCATTCCACCCCTGTATGTAATCATGCATCTAGTTGTGTTAATTTTCTCTCCTCACTAGCTCTCAAGGCCATCTCCTTACCTCTCCTTCCACTATGACTCTTTCATCAAGACTAATCCTGTGTTTTGTCACTATCTCTAGGGACAAAAGCCACCACTCCATCCTTCCATGCTATAACCACTAATTACATCATGTGATCACAGTGTGCACCAATGAAAAAATTCTTTCAGGCTACTCATTATTTATGGAACTGGTTTTCCACTCTGACTACTCATTAGAATCACCCAGAAAGATTTTTGAACAATACTATGCAAAGGCTCCATCACGACTCTAGTATCTAAACCAATGACATCTCCCCAGGTGATTCCAAGAATCAGTGATCAACAAGGTATAATCTTAACCCTCTGAGGGTGCTGCACAAGGCCTTTTCTGAGTTCTGCCAACAGCTTATGAGCCTCATTTCTCCTACTCCAGCTATGCTGGAAGCAAACGCACTCTTTGCCACCATGCTCTTCTTCCACCTTTGCTTTCCCATGCATCCTGACTTACCTGGCAATATACCTGTGCATAACTTCCAGTTTGGAAGAAGCACCACATTTCCTGTTCTCCTTAGGGACATCTTCCCTTACACTCCTGGGTATCCTGCCTCTTTCCTCCATTACAAGAGTCGACCATAGCATGGACATGGGAATATTTGTTGGAAATGACTGTTTAAAACAAATATACCCATGTAAACTTTTAAATAAGTTATTGTTTCTGCAATCAAACAGATACCATGATATCTATTTTTCCTTTTGAGCTCCAATTCAACAGTCAGGTGTTAAAGCAATCAAGTCACTGAAAACATTCCACCTACAATTTTAAGAACTCTAGTACTATGTATTACTCAAACATATTACATAAAAACAGCTATGAAAACTCAAGCCTTGTATGGGTTAAAAAGTACTTTTTTTCTAAGAATGTTTTAAAATCTATATTTAATTTTTCTTTTATAGAAAGAATAATACACGAACCATGAAAACCAGGCCATAAGAAAATGTAGATTTCTGAGGGATGGCTTTCAATTTGCCTTAAAATCTACTCAATAACTCTTTGGAACAAATTAATAATAAACATAGAAAGATATGCAGAGTGCTGATTACTTTCCTATGAAGTCCCCACAAAGTAAAACAAAACAAAAAGTATTTTTAAGGAATAAAGAATAGACTGGATATTTGTATGCAAAAAAAGTAATAAAAAAGTTAATACAGAGGTCTAAACCCTACAGAACATTAGAATCACCTAAAGAGTTTTAAACATTACCCATGCGGCAAGACTCACCTGTAAGAGATTCTGATATAATGGGTCAGAGATGGGTTCCAGCATCAGATTTTTTTTCCAAGTCCCCCAGGGGATTCAACTATGCAGCACTCAGGCTCAGGAAATACTGAATCAGCACGTTCCCTGTTACAGCAAAGCCCATCTTTCAAAAAGCAATTGCAATAAAGCCTTTCCAATCAACATTATCTCTTTCCCATGAGGGAAAAAAGAATACGAACATTGTAAACTGGAAAACATTAATATTAGTTAAGAGTTATATAGGACTTATTACATGTCGAACATTATTCTAAGGGCTTCTAATACATTTACCTTTTTATGCCTCACAATGGCTCTGTAAAGTTGGCACTATTTTATACCATTCGACTTCTATGAAAATAGCTAACAGCTGCAGAATACTTAACACTACCAGGCATTATTTTGAGTGCTGTTATATACATTGTCATTGAATCTTCACAACTGTTCTATGAGGTGGTACTGTGATTATAATAAATTGATCAAAAGGCAAAGGGAAGTTAAATTACTGTCCAGGGCCTTACAGCTAACGAGTGGCAGACCTGGGATTTGAAGCCGAGTATTCTAGCTCCAGATTTCATTAAAAATCAAAATCCAACTGATCTGTGCTCTACAAAAGGCATGAAATATACTAATATGAAATAAAATCACTACATATGTCTTTATTTTACTCCACTTCAGGAAATATCAATAAAAACTAGAGAGGAAGAAATAAGGATCATGTGATCCCAGTTCTAAGACAAGCATCACTGGTGAACCCAAGTGGAGCTTTTAGGACTTAGAATGAAAAAGAAGAAATTAGAACGATGACAAAGATGGGAAACCCAAATCTATATATATCAGATGTGAAAGCAAGACACTGATTAGAAGCCAGATTCCTCCTCGCTGTGAGCTCCTTGAAGACGAGGAAGGTCTAGGTGTGTTCACTGCTGATAAAAAGTGCTCAAAAAACGTATTTAAGCAAATGAAGTCAGCTGTCTACAAAAGAGGTGAGACGACTGAATTCTAAGGCAGACTTTATTTTAATACTGCATTTTTCTCATATTTCACAATACTCACCATGTGTAATACCTTTATTTTATATAAAACGTATTTCCATATAATAGAACATTATATTAAGATATATTTTTGTTAAAATGTTGATATTTCAATGTTTTAATTTGTGCATGCCAGTTTTACCTTAAAACTAATCCATATTCATGTAAAAATTTAATAATTATATTTAAATAATTTATATAATGATCACATGATAAATTATTAAATTAATGAAAACAGAGATTTCTAATAATCAACTCAAGAGCTACAGAACCTCACTGCTAATTCTAGGCCAAGCTGTTAGGAATTCTCTTGGGCCTGACTCTGTGTTCCTCAGGTGGGATGGCCATTAGGTCTCAGATCTGGTTTGATTTCTCCATTTGGAGCTGATGTCTCTATCATCCTCAAGATTAGCAAAACACAATCATGTATCTATCCTTCACCAATGGCATAACAGAGGCACTCTGCATTCCCACCAGAGAACATGTATAACTCAAACTCCCTGTTGGCCAAGCAAATATAAAATATCTTAGAAGTAATATCCATGAAGGGCTCTCTGAAAGCTATTCTAAATTTTAAAATAAAGTAAGTCACCAAACAATGGTGCACTTAAACATAACAGCAGTTTCTCCGAGTAGAACTCCTTGTGCAGAATTGCCATTCTGTGTTGCATTCGTGGTTCACGTTGAGGGGATTCATAAGGAACAGGGAAGCAAACCAGGCCATTATACTCAGAAAACTGGTGCTGAATTTTGTGATCCCTCAGAGCCCTCTCTGTTCTATGAAAAAGATTTCTTTCAGGTGTCAGGATCCAGGTAGGTCAGTGTTCTCTTTAATGCCAGCAAAACAGGGAGCCCAACATATATTTTTTAAGATTATTTTTCCTTTTCTTCTACATTTTCTTTTTCCATTACTTCTTAACATTTTAATTTTATTGTATATTACTTTTATTAACATGTATATATTTTAAAAACTCTCTCTTTAAGGTACTGGTACTCTAGAAATAAATAGATCTAAAAATAATGAATAAAACTGAAAGAGATCATGAAAAGTTCAAATGCCACTGACAGTAAAGAATGAAGGACGCAGCTTTCAAAATTATGAATAGTGAGTAAAGATTTTAGAATCTCAAGGAATTAAGAAATCCACTTCTTAATTCATTAGCTCCAAAACAATGCATGCTGATTTTTTAGTACAGTTGTGATCTAGTTAATCTGGAAATTTATAACATATTTATTGTACTATAAATGTCCAACACTTTTGCAAGACAGGGTGATATTAAATAAATGTCATAACTCAAAATAATTTATATACAGTTTAGCCTTAACTAGAGTGTTGTTTAATAGTTAGGATAGTAAATGAAAAGAAGGTTAGAATTCTGAGGAATTGCAAACCCCCAGCTGTTCAGCTTATTGAGATTTTCTTATTGCTTACTAATATCAAATAATGACTCAGATGCCTGAAGACACTGATTTTTCTTTATTTTACTGAAGTTTGTGTTAGCTCAAATACCCCATCGTTAAAATGTACACCTTTGTGCGAAACAAGAAACATGCTATAATCAAAGTAAAATGTCGTATTAGTTACATGACCAAACACATTTCTTTGCACAATGGGCCCTAATTCAGTAGGTAGAAAAAGGATTAAAGTAAATGTTTCTCAAAACATAGGTTTTTGGAAACCAAGGCAAAGCAAGTGGAAGGAAAAAACTGACTTGGAATTTCTTCAGGAAGTTAGTATACTTGTGATCAATTAAGGAGAAAGAATATTTAAAGTTTTTAAACTGAAATAGTATTTATATGCCATCCTGGAACTTATTTCAAACTGTGTAGGGGCATCTTCTTAACTTAATATTTTTCACAACTTGTTGGAATCATCTTCTTGTAAAGAATACGTCATCACCGGGCGCCTGGGTGGCTCAGTGAGTTAAGCCGCTGCCTTCGGCTCAGGTCATGATCCCGGTGTCCTGGGATCGAGTCCCACATTGGGCTCCTTGCTTAGCGGGGAGCCTGCTTCTCTCTATGCCTTTCCCTAACACTTCACCTGCTTGTGCACTCTCTCTCTCTCTCTCTCTGACAAATAAATAAATAAAATCTTTAAAAAAAAAAAAAAGAATACGTCATCACCATTCAGGTGATAAGGTCTCAGTTAACAACAAAAAATCAACTAGCTAAGACTACAAAATATGAAAAACCATACCATGTTTCTTTTCCAACTTGGAATGAAATTTCATTTTGTACAAGGAAGAAAACAATGTGGCGGAAGAGAAACTGCCTAAAATCAATGCATGACGATTTCGTGTGACAAGCGGAATGGGGGTGGCAAGAGTAGGTGTGAGAAGCTACTGCTTTTAGTTAGAAACTAAACTGTGACTGAATAAGAAGCGAGAAAAGAAGTTTGAAAGACTGAATTTTAGATCAAAATCCCCCTTATGCTTTTCCATACATAATTAATACACTTTAGGGACATAAACCATGTTCATGATGGAGCAAAATTAGCATTACAGAAGAGTAAAGTCCTTAAGTAATAGCACAATACTAAGAAGGATGTGCAATGGCCCTTTAAGAATGGCACAGATATTTTAACCTTAATGGTTATGTTATGAAAAAGTTATATGTACTTAAGATTTTTATGGTATAGCTCTCTGGTATTACAAGCCCAGAGAAACACTTTCAGAACATATCCTTTTGTAAAATGATGGAATTTTCTAGGGTGTTTATAGCCTTTAGGGGGCCAAGATTAAACATAAGGCATTCTGCCTTGAAATTAACTCTTTAAGGAATCTAATAAAAAATCTGTTTAGTCATAAGAAATGTCTTTTTAAGCCCATTGAGAAATATTTTTTATCAATATAGAGCTATGTTTTATTTGAAACAACATTTAATTGAAGGAAATAAAGATATATATATATATTCTCTGGCTCCATTTAACTATAAACATTAAGAAGATAAATACACACTATTCTAAAGATGAGTCTCAGACGATGAAATGTAAAATTCCCTCACAGGGAGAAAAAGAATCATTGAAATTAAAACTACTTTAATGCTTGAATATAAAAGATTGTACTAAAACAAAAAGCAAAGAAAGAGAACTTACAAATCTGCTAAGACACATGCTGAAAGTGAACTGTTTAAACTTTCTTTCTTTTTTTTTTTACCCATGAGGATTTTCTAGTTACTGAAAACATACCTACAACAAAGAAAGTATAACTATATTCTGTGTTATACAATTCTAACAGCCAAGTTAAAAAAAAAATTCTGTAAATTACAGTATTTAAAATACACATTTCATTCTCGCTAGAAAATTAGTTCATTTTCTAGAGAATACTTTAATAAAAATTTCAACATGTGGGTTATCTGGCTCAAAATTTCAGGACGCTTAGGTATACCTGGGCTAGACAGGTACAAGAAACATGTGAGGAGAGCTTGGTGTTTGGAAGAGGACATGAAGGGGACTGAAGACTGCTGGCCTCGGCTAAAGGCAACAAAAAACAAAAACAGAAAACTTTAAAACACTATGAGCCAAAATGTTTAAGAGCCATATGCAGCCTCCCAAGCTGCCAGATTGTAGCTCAGATAACTAGGAAAACAGTAGCCAAGACAGAGTTCTACAAAAAAGTCAGTAGATGCCAATAAATTCTCACACTCACAGAGTGAATAAAATAGATTTTTCACAAACATGCTTCATTTAGTAATCTTCACTTATACAATTTGAGGTATAAATGAGTACAGAAGTAACCCAGCAAGCATGTTGATTATTAATATCTGCCTACGTCCTTAGAATCTAGATGTTTCTACATCCACGTAGCGAAGGGAGTATCCGAAATCTGGTCTCAGGCACACAGAGAACCAGTCCATCTGAGGCTCAGCAGCAACCAAAGGTCTCTTAACTTAGAAGATATCAAGCGATTCCTGGGTCCTAAGTATGATCTGGGTACACATCCTGTGACCTCTTGGGATTGGCCTGTCATAAGCACGTTAATTTACCGAGAACTCGATAAAAAGCGGTGCCTATCAAAATGCACTTGTAATGTATTTTATATATCATTAAATACAGAAGGAATAAAGTAAAAGGGGAGGAGATGACAGAGAGAGAAACAAAGCAAAAAGCTCACAGGCAAGGCATATTGTCCCAGACCATCAGGACCTTACCCTGGAAGAAAGTAAAGCTATCCATTATTTCCCGAAACAGTGAGCAACATTAGAAAGAGGTTCCAGTTACTTGAGAGGCAAGTTCCTGGGTATTCATACAAGATGACTGCAAAATGAGACATTACTAACCTCCTTTCCTACTAAAAATTTCAGAGAAACTCAGAAAAACGGGCTATTGTTCTGTCAACTGATCCAGAAATCCGTGCAGTCATTTTTTTAATAGAGAGTCTGATCTGTTTAGGATTCCTTAAATATGTGTATTGGATAAATACTTGTTAAATAATATTTTTTACACTAGCTCCTTAAGATAAACTATTAATATGGTGTTCAAAGACTGAAGCAAATATTTGTAATGGATCATTTAACACGCAGATTCCATATTTTATGATAAGTTCTACTGATATTGGATTTCCCATACTTCTACAATACCCAAACATATTGGTTTCTCATTCTTTGCCAAAAAACCTTAAACTCTGATTCTTTACCTGAAAAGAACTCAGCTTATTTTTAGTTTGCTTCTTTTGATATAAACCACTCACTACTAATAGCTACTAAATGAAGTAAAATATGGATGAATCCATGTTATATACAACACATTACAAGATCTATTCAGGAACAACCATGACAATATTAGCTAATACCTATTGACAATATATTCTGTGCCAAACATTATATTAAGGACTCTACATAGATTATTTCACCATTTCACTTAATCTTCTCCAAAAAGTATGTGGTAGACACAGTTATAATCTCCAATTTCAGCTGAATTAAACAAGGCTCAAAGAAGTAATTTACAAAAGACGACAGAACTCAAACCCAGTTTAAGTTTACCCTCTCTCTTTCCCAATTATGCTTAATTGTTTGTTTTTTTTAAAGATTTTATTTATTTATTTGTCAGAGAGAGCAAGGGAGAGAGAGTGAGCACAGGCAGACAGAATGGCAGGCAGAAGCAGAGGGAGAAGCAGGCTCCCCGTCGAGCAAGGAGCCCGATGCGGGACTCGATCCCAGGACGCTGGGATCATGACCTGAGCCGAAGGCAGCTGCTTAACCAACTGAGCCACCCAGGCGTCCCCAATTATGCTTAATTGTATATACAAAGTACACTTTCATTGAGCAGTAAAGAATTCTAGAAGATTCCTAGGTTTTACATAAAACATAATTTATAATAAAGAAGAGCTACCTAGTCTATACAATTTAATATATTTGTCCAGGTCTCTTCCTAAAAGATCTGCAAGTCTGTTCATCATATTTAAAAGATAACTTACCATCATGAATGTTTCATATATTCAAACTAAAAAATCGTGGACAATGCGTTTAACTCTGCTAGAATTTTTATTGGGAGGAAAAGCCAAAGAGAATCCTGAAATCCGTGAAAGGTATAGATAAAGGAAATTCAAGATATTAAGATAATTCCATCACAGATAGTTCTTTTAAAAGAAGTATGAAAACAAAGTTAAGGATCAATTTCATAGCTTGCTATGTGACCAGATATAAAATCTCTGACCTTTACTCAGGACACCAATGTACAGTAGAATAGATTACCTTTTTCCATACAATATGAACAGAAGTATAGAAAGGACATCATTTGAACTAACCTAAAATCCAAACTGGAGAATCCTAGTTTGGCTGTGACCCAACTGACCTAACAAGGTATCTCATAAAACAGAGAACATCTTAATATTAAAATACTTAAATTATAACTTTATTGCATATTTACCTTTATTGAATTTATTAAAAGATGTTGTTTAATATGTCCCTTGCTAATGAAATTTTCCATCATTCCTTTAAATAAGACTGAGACTTTGTATTATCAACTGCCTCCTCTAAAATAAATACTGTTTAAATACTCCTCAAAAACTAAACTTCCAAAACAAAGTAGATTGAATACAATTGTTCAGCAAAAGAAAGTAAACAGCACAACTTCAGAAAATAGTTCTGTTGTTAGGGAAAAAGGTAGAAAAGATTTTCTTCATATGGACTGTGAAGTCAGTGATGTCCTAGTATGAGTCTAAATTCAAATGTTTTTTGAAAAGTTAATGAAAATATTGTGATCATGAAGTTCCATCTTGTAAGATTTGGAATCCCTTGGTTTGTCTGTTCTTTTATATCAGTTTATGGTAAGATATAAGATTTCACTTGTATTAACGCAGACTATGCACATCTACAAGAATTCCCCTTCAACATTACTCAGCACAAACGCCTATAGTAAAAATAATTAAATCAATTCTTCTGCATGTAGGTTACTGAGCATATTTACTATCTTGTAACATAAATGAGTACACAGCTAGGTGAAGACTGCACTTTCACAGCAGAATCAATGAAAACTTGAAGAGAAGGATTGACAAAAGTTTTTCAAAACTTTCTATATGATGTTAAGGCAATAAAGTACCCCCCAAAACATAAGAAATTTCCATCTTTATTTTAAAATATGGTTAATTTTGTTTACTTACCCACACAGAGCCAGTGCCTCCAAAATAATATCTTCGTATAAACAAAATCAACCTACTATGTTTTCTGTACTATTTTTGCCTTCCAGTTAGTTTTATATTAGAGAAACAAAAATCTTTGTTAATTTATTCTAAAATACTTCTTTTTAACTACAACTATTTTGCATAAATTTTTACTCTATAGGGTAGTCATAGTTTAACAAAAGATGAATTACTATTTTACTATCAAAAGGAATGAGGTATAGAATAATTTTAAATCCACATAGTACATATTCCAAATAAACAATTACAGATAATTTTTACTTTCTGTAATACATAGAAGAATAGGGGCGCCTGGGTGGCTCAGTGGGTTAAGCCTCTGCCTTCAGCTCAGGTCATGATCTCAGGGACCTGGGATCGAGTCCCACGTTGGGCTCTCTGCTCAGTGGGGAGCCCGCTTCCCCCTCTCCCTCTGCCTGCCTCTCTGCCTACTTGTGATCTGTGTCTATCCAATAAATAAATAAAAACCTTAAAAAAAATACATAGAAGAATATTCCCCAAAGTTAAAATACTACATAGTATAAAAAATAAAGCAAAATTAAGTAAAGTGAGACTGCACTTCCAAAAAAAGAATGATTATGACTATGTAATCTTGAGGTATCATGACTTTACAAGGAGCATATTTTCATGTTTCTTCTGTACCAGGAGACATGAAAAATTTGAAAAGTAAAAGAGTTAAGTTATAATTTACAAATGTGTGCATTGGATAGCTGAAGTGTATCAAACCCTTGAAAACCAAACTTATGAAAAGTGCAACATACTATTTAAACGTTAAATCATTTTTTACTAAGACTACCTTTTAGGAAAATTTTCTTAAATAAAACTTTGTCTCTCATTTCTTTTTTTTTTTTTTTTTTTTCTTTTTTTTTTAAAGATTTTATTTATTTATTTGACAGAGAGAAATCACAAGTAGGCAGAGAGGCAGGCAGAGAGAGAGGAGGAAGCAGGCTCCCTGCTGAGCAGAAAGCCCGATGTGGGGCTCGAACCCAGGACCTGGGATCATGACCTGAGCCGAAGGCAGTGGCTTAACCCACTGAGCCACCCAGGCGCCCCTTGTCTCTCATTTCTAAACAAATTTCTGAAGAAAAAAAAAATGCCCGAGTGTTTCATGAAACTATCACAAAAAAATATATGTAACTCAGATTATATAAGTAACAGCTGCTGTTCAGGAAATCGAATAAGAGCAGAGAGAGACCAATTTTAAGCCATCAGTCATAATATTAAACAGTTAAACTTAACATCTTAAGTTAAGTTAAACTTAACATCTTCATAACTACTTCTATTTTCCCAGGTAACTAGTTCCCTTTAAATTTGTAAATAAATCTATCATAAATGATAGATTATGAGTTAATTTTTCCTATGCTTTAAAAAAATAACATGTTAAATTTCCACACGACATTCTTCCCAGGAACTTGAGATTTTAACTATGTGGAAACAGAGAGAAGCGATTATATACCTAACCAAAACAACAACAGCAGCAACCCACCAAGTACCAAATGCTAAAAGCAACAACCCAAGAGAATACAGTTAGCCCTCTAGTTAGAAACAGGAAATGGATAGCATGTATATAAACACCAATAAAGCAAATAGCATCTGCCAGAGACGTGACTGTATATACAGGCTGCTGCTTAAAGCTATAGGCACGCTAAAAACAAAAACAAAAACAAAACCTCCAACAGTCCACAGCTCTGTGAAGAAAGTTATCTCCCACAATCACCCTGGTGTCCATACCCGGCTGCTTCTATCATTTTCAAGTGAATTAAAAGATGCTGAGAGAATAAACAAAATCACGGCCCCAGGCTATAAACGGGCACATACCTGTAATACCCAAACATTTTCATCACAGACTGTCTTACCTCGTAAGACCAGACGCACTGAGTCCCACCAAAGCGCCGAACACATCTTCCTACCTCGACGTCCTCATGAGTTGTGTACATTTCTCTGAGGCATTCACCAATATGTGGCACCATCCTTCTAAGAACCTCTCGACTAAAGATCATGCCAGGTCCTCCCATACAGAAGTTCTCTCCAGGCTCCAGCCCCAATTTTCCAAGTTCTTCAATATTCCCCAGGCCCGTCTGACCCAGGTAGAGAGGCTTACTGCTATTCAGTGATCGAAGAAACTCTTCTAACTTATCACCTACAAAGAGAAAGGCAACAGTCACTCCTTCTCCTAATTTCACAATTATTTAGAACATACAGAGTAAGGGAAAGACCTTCCAACATTGTGTGCAAACTCCTCCCCAAAGTCATAACACAACTGAAAGGAAGAAAAACCTCTGTGAATAGTCTATTATTTAAAAACTACTAATTTTCAGTTACTAATTAAATCATAATAAAATGTTATCAACCTTCTAGTGAAGATCACTGAAAAGACTTCGTAAGTCTAACAATCATCACTTTTTTTGTAAAAGGTGAGATAATAAGAAAAATGACAAATTTATTAGCGTGTTTGAAGTAATGATGATATTACAGAAAATAGTAAATTATATTTAGCATTGATCAGCAGACTGTTGATATTCAATAAACATTTTTACTGTTAATTGATTTAGTGGTGTTTTGTCCTTAATAAACTTCACATTACTAAACAGTCATATACAACCCAAAAGTTGAGAGAGAAAGAGAGGATATTAAAGTCATCTTGGAATTTAATTTTGGAAAGCACCTTTTCAGGAAAAAAATTTGTTAAAAATTAAGTAATTGGTTTCCTGATAGCATGTAAGTTCATCAAGAGAACCTATCTAAAAGTAAAATTCTATAGGGGCGCTTATGTGGCTCAGTGGGTTAAAGCCTCTGCCTTCAGCTCGGGCCATGATCCCAGGGTCCTGGATGGAGCCCCACATCTGGCTCTCTGCTCAGCAGGGAACCTGCTTCCTCCTCTCTCTCTCTCTGCCTACTTGTGATCTCTGTCAAATAAATAAATAAAAAGTCTTAAAAAAATAAAATAAAAGTAAAATTCTATAGCTACAACAGTTTGAATACATTAGACACTCTACAAAGTGATACAATGAGGTAGTCACCTTCTTTATATTCCCAGTCAGCATCTTTACTATCACTTTTTATTGAGCAGGGCACCTGCAGTCATTGATCTTGATGCCATGCCTTGCCCCTGGGATCTCAATGAGTTTTGACTGGCTATTATTGAGTTCTTAATACAAAATGCATTTCATTCTTAATAGGAATGGAAAGATTATGGCACTTCAATGTTCTGAAGGACAATCTTTCAAAGCATTAAGACAAAGGACAGAAATAGATGCTACTAATGTATTTAAAAATTCTCTGTGAGGTGTGGCAAACTTCTGCTAGGAAACCTTTGTGATTGTAATGAGACGCGGAAGACAATGGAACTATACGATAAGGGATCAATCACTTACAGGTACTGATATCAATGCATCTTAAATCTGTAACACACAGTATCTAACAAATATGCAATCGTTTATTTTTGTATCAAATTATCAATGGAATTATTTCACTCTTCCCATCCTAACCCCAAGAAATCTCTAGTTATTACCCTACACTCACTCCCTGAGCCAAAATGGGACAGATCTTGTGTGTTTTCCCTTGAATCAGGCGAAAGACCACCTGGATCAGGAGAAAGCAGTGAGGTTACAAGGACAGAGGTACACACTAGGAAGAGTTGCCCCACTTTTGACCAATCCATCTCCATCTCCACAATGGGCGGGACTGAAAAGATTTACTCCCTCTCTCAGGACTTCTCTCTGCTGAGTTTAGAAATCTCTGGCCAGAACCACCCACACCCAGGGTGAAGGACCGCGCCTCTTTTAAAACTGACAAAAGTTTTCTCCTACTGTGGCTGCGCGTGGTTTTGGGAAGGACTTCCAGCCTTTGCTTATCGCCGCAGCCACCAAAACAGATAGGAAAGGAACCACGCTAGTGTCTACAGCTCGGAGCTCCTGGGGTCTGGATAATTCACCTGCGTTGTCCCCTCTCCACCACCAATTCCTAAAAATACACTCATGCCCTGCGGGTTTCACAGAGGTGTGGCGGGGAGGGCGGGGGGGGGGGGGGCGTTGCTGTGTTAAGAGCCGACCTGGTGCTGCACTGTAGTGGCTGAAAGGAGGTGAGCGCTGGAGCGGTGTGGGGGTGCTCAAGGACTCCCAATGCGTGGTGGGTAGTCCACAGGGAACGGTCCGGAACAGCGAAAATGTTTCCTTAATCTCACCAGTTCCGAACCTGCGTTAGATCCAATTGCAACAAAAGGGTTGTAGGGTTGTGGAATAAAGCTAGAACACCCAGCTCCAGACTGGCTCTCGCCTGTTTCCTCGGTCTTCCCTTCCTTCACTGAGGACACGCCCCTCTGGATAGCTGTGGGAAACTACTATCACCCAGGGCTTTCAGAGCAGGACGCAGTAGGATTAGACCTCGGTTAAGCCTCAAGTCCCCTTCCTCACCGCTCCCACACAGTAAAGAGTAGGGGCAAGCTCTGGGCGGAAACGAGAACAGCAAGAGTGAGGAAGGCGAATAAAGCCAGTCAGGTGTGAGGAGGGTGCAGACCGCAGGAGAAGAGGGGGAGCGCACTGGGAAGGGTGAGCGGATGCTGAGGGTGGGCACCGCGGGTTGGGGGCTGCAGGAGCCCTGAGCACGTGCTGGCAGAGAAGCAAAGAGGGGCTGGGCAGGGATTAGGGCTGGCTGCAGCGAAAGGGGATGGGGAAGAGAAGGGGCGGGAAGGCGGGACCGCCGGCGCTGGGAGGTCACCTTTGATGTAGACGTCGTCGTCGGCGCGCATGAACCACTCATACTTGTCCAGGTAGTGGTCGTGCATGTACTTGATCATCATGAAGGACTTTTTCTGGGGAGGGTAGGAGTCGTCCACCCCCGGAAGCGCGATGACGGGCAGGGGTGGCGGGGGCTGGCTCATATCGGCGTTAGGGGACTGCTGACTGGAAAAAAACTCCACGCGGCCGGGGATGAAGCGCGCCCAGGTCCGCTGCGCCGCTAGCGCGCGGCTGCCCAGGTACTTCTGCGCGGTCATCACTCCCACGTACAGGAAATCCCGGGGTCGGGAGCTCGGGGCGGCGGCGCCCCCATCCCCGCTGCCGTTGTGGCTACTCCCCGGACGGCCGCTTCTCCGCTGTCCAGCCGCGCCCCCGTCCTCCTCCTCCCGCTCCCCTTCCGCCACGGGGGCGCCTGGCAGCCCCGTTGCGCCTTCGGGCTCGCGTCCTCGCCGCCGCTGCTGCAGCGGGGGTGGCTGTTGCCAGGGGCTGCTCCGAAAACTGGTTACCCCGGGCGCTGCCTCTGCCAGCGGCGGTCCCTGGAGCTCCTGGCGCACGGGGGGCGGCGACTGCTCCAGCCGGGGCCGGGGCTGAGGTTGGGGGAGCGGCTGCTGCGCGCCAGCGCCGGGGCCAGCGGCCGAGCGGCCGTAGTAGGAGCAGAGGCTGGAGCCGCGTCTCTTCCTCTCGCTCAGCTCGGCCACTCTAGGGGCGATGAGCCAGGACGCGGCGGTGAAGCCCAGCACCAGCCCCAGAGCCACGCTCATCCACGGGCGGCGGGAGCGCACGGCCATCGCGACTGCCCCCGGCGCGGACGCTAGCTGAGCGGCTGTGGCGCTGCGCGCGGGTCTCCCGGCTCACACCCGCCCCTCCTCCGCCTCAGCGCCCCCAGCTCGGGCCGCTGCCCGCCGCCGAGGCGCGGACGCCGGCTCAGGGTCGGAGCGCTCCGGGCGCCTGGCCGACTGCGGGTTGCTGCTGCCGGCCGCGCTCCCCGCTCTGCTCTGGGTCCCGGCTCCCAGCGAGGGTCGGGAGTGAAACTTCTCCCGGCGGCGGCGGTGGCGGCGGCAGCAGCGAGAGGAGCTGCAGGAGGAGGAGGTGGAGCGGCAGCGGCGGCAACGCGTCCGCTCCTAAGCTGCCACCCTGTCACTGGCGCGCCTGGTCCCTCCCTCCTCCCTCCTTCCCGAGCCCCCGCCCTCGCTCTCCGCCTCCTGCTCCCCCCGCCGCCCGGCTCGGGACTGGCCCCGAGGAGGAGCCACAAGCAGCCCCGCTACCAGCCCGGGAGAAGCGCGAGCCGCGCTATTTCCCCGTCACCCACCCTTGGACGCCCCCCTTCCGCGCCTCGGTCCAGAGCCGGCCTCCTCTCCGGAAGGAAACGATCCCGGTCGGGCCGCCTCCGGCTCCCAGCGCCGACGCCCCCTCGTCCCTCCTCCCACGGCCCGAGCTCTCCGTCCCATTTCCCGTCCCGTCCCGCCCCTCTGCCGGCCTCGCAACACCCGCGTCCGGGGGCTCCACTGCCCTCCTCCCGGCGCGTCGGCTCCACTGACCTCATCGGCGGAGCTCGGGTCCCTGAGCCCCCGGCAGGCGCCCGCAGCTCCCGCCCCGCTCGCCTCCCCCAGCCCACAGCGGGTTACGTCCCGGCGTGACCCTTCCCCACTCTGCCCCGCCCAGGTCTGTGCGCGCTCCGCTCTTCGCGTTTGCGGTGCTCCTCGCGTTTCTCTCACCGCTGCTACACCGCGCCTCGGCTCTCTGCTCGGTGTCCCGCTAAGGGCTCGGGAAACCATTTGTTCCATCCTAGCCCCCCACCTCCCAACCTTTCTAACTTCCCGGTCCCACCTGCATCCTTCACCACCCCTCTCCAGGCATACGCAGAAGCACCAAAGTCACTCGGTGTCTTTTAAGAAAATCTCAGAGGCCCTGGAAATACTTCCTCTGACAGAACACGGTGAGTGGGGGCTCAGTCCCCAAAGAACGTAAAAATCCCATGTTCCCCACCTGTTGAGTTGGGAAGTGTGGGGCTGCCTGATGGTCCCTGCCTCTGCTCTTCTACTGGTTTGTTGTCTAGAAGTGAGAATCATGACTTATTTTCAGTCTTGGTCAAGACTGATTCGGTAGGACTGGCAAATGATGGAGAAATGTGAACAAGTTATAGAGCCAATATCCGGCAGACCCAATTTAAGAAAATTCTTACCCCCATAAGTCAACTTAATCAGAAAACAAAATAGAAACTATATTTATTCTTGTTTATAAACTGTTTTATTTTCTAAGGCAATGACAGGACGTGTTTTACGTGTCTAATTAGGGGAAAGGATCTTCACCTCAGAATCTCAAAGAAAGTTTAATTGTATTGGCCAGAATTACTGAAAGTCACATTAGGAAGAAATTACCCAAAGATACGTAATATTTTAAGAAAGGGGACATTTAAAAAAAAATTGCTCTCTAGAAGTTGTGGATCTAACTAATAGTTTGAGGTGCATTTGGCATTCCAAACCCTCTCCTCTTCAAATTTCAGTCTTCTGTTTTGTGCATCAAATGCAAAGGGATGGTATTGAGTAGCATTAGGCAGAGGACTCAATCCATCCAGGGGCTGGCAGCATCCCTGGAACAGTAGGCCTGCCCAGGGCCCTTGGAGGAGTGGTTCTTTCCACACCAGCCACTGGCTGTGCAAGAGCACGTCTGACTAAATGTTTCATACAGTAGACAATGAAGCTGCTTTTCCATGTCTGCATCTTGCCCAGAAACACTTGGGAATACAGATTATTGGGCTCTTTCTCAAAGTTTAATTTTGGTTAGGATACAAAACTAACTGGACAATCCCCTTCTGATTTGAAAAAATATATATTTTTTAAACTTTCTAGAATAGTGCTGTTCAATACAACTCTCCCTATAATGGAAATTTTTTGGTCTCTTCATTAAGGAAGCCACTAGCCACGTATGACTATTGAGTACTTGAAGTGTGGCTAATGTAATTGAGGGAATGAATTTTCAATTTTATTTCATTTTAATTACTTTTTATTTAAGTAGCCCCATGTGTCTACCGTGTTGGACATCACACTTCCAAAGGAAATTCGTAACGTGGAGCTCAAGTGTGAAAAACACCTACACACTAGCATACTCTCCCCTGCAATATCCAACAGGGCTTCGTTCTAAGGGGTGCCATTCTTTTAGTAGATCTACAAAACCATTAATTCTCATTGGCCACAGATAATCCATTCATCAATGATTACAATATTCTGAGATAAAGTTAACTTTATTCATTTATTCAATAAATATGTATTGGAGATTAAGCATGAGGGTAGAAGTCTCTGAACGTGGAAATGTCAACAAGATATTCACTGCCAGTTATCATGAAGTTTATAGTGCAGTGGGGAAGACAGACATTGAGCACCACATTACACAATGAATTACAGTGGTGGCAAATGATAAGGGAAAATACTTAGAAAGTATTTAAAAGAGCATCTAATTTATTTTGGGAGTCAGGGAAGGTACTTGGAAACGTTGAAACAAAATGGGAAACGTTGAAACAAAATGAAAAATATTGAAATGATGTTCCATACTGGCTAAGTGACCTTGGGAAAATTATCTAAATTGTCTGAGCTTTAGATTTCTGATCTGCAAATATATTTCTGTGAGGATTTATTACGATATTATATATAAGTGCTTAGCACAGTGTCTAGTTCATTGTAGGCACTCAGGAAATGTTAATTCTTCTCATTTTCCAAACCTTCATGATAAAATCCCTTAGATAACACTCTACTTATTTTTAATGATATTTATCCTCTGATTTATTCAACACATACTTATTTAGTATCTACCAAAAGCCAAGCACTATTCTAGAGAAACAGCAATAAACAAAACACAGTCCCTGACATCATGGGGGTTATTCTACTAAGGAGAGATTACACACACAAACAAACACACACACACACACACACACACAAATACATATAATATGCTAAGTGATATAGGCTTTGAAAAAATAGAGACAGTAGGTATATACAAGTGTTGGGTAGGGCCATCTTTGATTGATAAGAGAACTTCTTTCTGACAATTTTAACACAGAAAAGAACAAAGTAAGGAAATTAACAATAAAGATATCTTAGGGAAGGGCACCTGGGTGGCTCAGTCAGTTAAACATCTGCCTTGGACTCAGGTCATGATCCCGGGGTCCTGGGATCAAGCTTTGTGTGGCACTCCCTGCTCAGGGGAGGTCTACTTGTCCCTCTCCTCCGCTACTGCTCTCTCACACTCTCTTTTGCACTCTCTTTCTCTCAAATAAATAAATAAAATCTTTAAAAAGAATCTGAGTGTTGGGGTGCCTGGGTGGCTCGGTGGGTTAAAGCCTCTGCCTTCGGGTCAGGTCATGATCTCGGGGTCCTGGGATCGAGCCCCGCATCGGGCTCTCTGCTGGGCGGGGAGCCTGCTTCCTCCTCTCTCTCTCTCTGCCTGCCTCTCTGCCTACTTGTGGTCTCTCTCTCTGTCAAGTAAATAAATAAAATCTTTTTTTTTAATTTAAGATTTTTTTTTTTATTTGTCAGAGAGAGAGGGAGAGAGAGCAAGCACAGGCAGACAGAATGGCAGGCAGAGGGAGAAGCAGGCTCCCCGCCAAGCAAGGAGCCTGATGTGGGACTCGATCCCAGGACGCTGGGATCATGACCTGAGCCGAAGGCAGCTGCTTAACCAACTGAGCCACCCAGGCGTCCCTAAATAAAATCTTTAAAAAAAAAAAAAAATCTGAGTGTAGATTTTTTAGAAGAGAATAGCCAACCTAATGGCCTGAGATATACATGGTTATACTGAAGATCATCAAAGAGGCCAGTGTGGGTTGGAAATGGGAGGGAGCTGAATGACTTGCTTGTCATTTCGGCTAGTGCTATTCAACAGAATTAGAATATGAGCCAGAAATGTTAAGACATGTAATTTCACTATTTTCTTGTAGATACATTTTTTAAAGAGGTGAAATTAATTTAAATAACATTTTTTTCAATTCAACATATCCAAAATATTATCATTGCAACTATATATAATATATAATGATAACATAACATTACTGAGAAAATTTACATTCTTTTTATCAGTACTGTTTTCCAAATCTGTTATGTATTTTACATGTTAAAGCACATTTCAGTTCAAACTGACTGCATTTCAGATGTTCAATAGACACATGTAACTAGTGTCAACCACACTGGATAGTACATATTTTGAGCCTTACAGAAATTTGCAAAGGCTTGGTCTTTTGTTCTAAGTGACAATGAAGGTGTTGAGTAGAGCAGTGGTATGGTTTTTATTTATTTATGTTTTACAAGGACCATTCTAGCTCCAGTAGGAAGAAAAAGTCAGCAAGGAACAAAGGTAGAATCAGGGAAAACATTTAAAGCATTATTGAGGTGACCTCCATGACTTCTTCCCACCCAGTGTCCTGCACCTCTTTCTCATTTGTATTAAGCAGAAGTATTGAGAAACTTTTTCCTAAGAGTTTAATTTCATATTTATTGAGATTCCTCTAGCTATTTATCTGGTATTTCCCAAGGTCAGCAAAGTAATTTTCTCATACTCACTTTAATTTTGAAGATACATGAATTTTCAGGTAGATAATTTTCTGGGAAATCTCTACCAAGCACTAAGTGTTTTATTAAAACAAAGAATAAAGTAATACATTCTAGGAAGAAGTCTTAAAAAACTGTATTTGGACAAGAGTGGTTGTTAAGTGACAAATTTGTATGGGTACTTTTTATCATGGAATAAAATTAAACATACTGAATGTATACTAAAATAGAGCCAGATCTGAATATATTGTTGGAAGAAAGCATACAGAAGTGTAGGTAATTCTAATATTGCTGGCCAAGTTTGTCTGGTAAGATTGCTGTTATTAGCTAAACAAGAATGTTTCAGTAGGCATGCTTGTGACCCGCCTGATCAAATCTCTATGAAGCAGCTCTGAAGATTTTGAGGAAATCAAGAGCAACAAAACCTTCTTAAAATTATGGTATTTTCCAGGAAAAAAAAAAAGTGCAAAACTGATTCCCTGTCCTCTCTCAATCCCTGAAATCAAGTCGGACACAGTTACAACCATTCAACAGAATTCTCTGAAGTTACCACACTGAGTGATTGAATTATTTGGAAATTTGTTTATTTGGAATTATTTGGAAATTTGGAAATTAATTGGAAAGAATTGACAACAACTTCAAAATCACAGAAAAAGACACAGATGCTTTTAAAAGGGTAGATATCATAGTTTGCTCAGGTTGAAAGTTAAAGGTAAATAGTTTAATGTATGGTTCAGCATACGCTCATGCTACAGGGTACCAGCAAGTTTAGACTAGTACTGACACTCTGATTTAGTATTTTACTCTAATATTTAGAATGTTATCAATTTTTCTTGACATAGCAAGGCCAAATTGCTTTCATTTGTGTGAAGCAACTGTGGCATCTAGTGGCTAATAATCATAATGTAATTCAGCTCGTTTCTAAGGGGTAGAGTGTGTTAAACGGTATTTTTGACATCCCCCCACCAATAGCTAGAGGAATCTCAATAAATACGGAATTAAACAGACACATAAGAAGATGACCATTTAACTATATGTTTGTTTCCTTGGAAATCAGCGCATGAGGGAATGATAGAAGTTCATATAGTGAAATACAAAAAGGTAATTATTTAGAATATATTATAAAGCTATGTATGTTTTACAGCCTAATTCTAACTTACATTTAGTTAATCAACATGGAAATGTAGTTTTTTGGTTGTTTATTTTTTACGGTGACTGGATATTTGACGCTACAAGGAATTAATTCCTTTTTAAATTTTTTTATTAATTTCTTTTTTTAGATAGGATAATGGTATTGTGGCGATGTTACCCCAAAAAAGCGCTTAGTTTTTTAGAATTACACACTGAACTGTTTGTAGATGAACTGGTGTGGTATCTGGAATTCAAATTCTATAGGATTGAGGGAGGAGCTAAGTGGATGGCAATGTGGGTGGAGCCTGAATGACCAAGCGGGCTGGGTGATTACTTTTGGGTAGATTTGGAATTCTCTGTAATAAAACGCTTAAAGAAAATATTTTAAAAGCTGCACACATACAACTTTCATTTCCTATAGATTTATCTGAGCGTTAAGATAGTTCTTCTGCCCCAATCATCAATGTATTTTGAGAAGAAAAATAAGACTGCTGCTTTCACTTGGGAAAGATTCGAGGTCACCGTATCAGAATTAAAACTTCTATTTCTTCCCTTGCCCCTGGGCTCCAACACAGTCTCTTAGACATAAGCAAAACACCCAATCAAGCTTTAACAAATAAAGAGGCACTATTTATGATGAGGACTTTTTTTCTTTTTAAGTAGTAGTAATCTGTGATTAGGCAGTGAGCTATAAAATCTTCAGAGAGCTCCTAATCACTAATCTGAATTTATTCTAAAAAGGTTCTTTATTTTAATTTTCTCCTTTCACTACTCTCCAAAATATTAATAAGTTCCAATTCCATATTTTTAATCAATCAAAAAATTATAATGCACCTGCCACCTTCCTTCCTGTTTCTCTAATTTTTAAAAACCCCATATATCACTTGGTATCTTTTCCTCTCCTACAGATCAATGCTGTTGAAAAGAAATATAATACAATTTACATATGTAATGTAAGTTTTTCTAGGAGCCACATTCTAAAAAGTAAAAACAAGTGCCATGAATCTTAATAATATACTTTATTTTACCCAGGATATCCAGTTCTGACTATTAAGTCTTAAAGCTCAGTTTTTTTTTTAAAGATTTTTTATTTATTTATTTGACAGAGAGAGATCACAAGTAGACAGAGAGGCAGGCAGAGAGAGAGAGAGAGAGGGAAGCAGGCTCCCTGCTGAGCAGAGAGCCCGATGCGGGATTCGATCCCAGGACCCTGAGATCATGACCTGAGCCGAAGGCAGCGGCTTAACCCACTGAGCCACCCAGGCGCCCCTAAAACTCAGTTTTTTGATTAACAAAGAGACAAATGGATTTCAGAACATTGATAATATTGTGCTGCTTTCTTAAGCATCAATATACAAATATTTGCATTTGTATATATGCATCAATACTTTGGATACATGAATATAATATATACATATGCATGAAGGTACATATATAGTTTGAAAAACAGTTTGTTTGTTTACAGCCACTACCATTACAGAATAAACATGAGAGGTTAGGGAGATTTTTCTATCCTGCATCAATTTCAGGATATTTTACTAAGATGGAAAATAGGTTAGATATTCTATCTCTCAACCCATTGTCATTGCATTTTCAGAGAGTGAAGCAGAATTTTAATTCATTTTAAGGCTGCTGTATCCAGCTGTTTTGACTTTTATTTAAATTCATAGTAAGCTAATAATGACACAAGTTGTTGAAGAGTCTTGAAAGTTAGATTTTATGGATTTCAATAAAATACTAGCAATGCAAGGACAGAGCTTTTATTTTCTGCCACTCTTTACAGTTGTTTTTGTTCTGAAAAACATAGTTATGTTCATAAAATATTCTTCCTGTTAGTATATAGTAGGTTTGTTATCTCTGTACGAGTGAATATTTAATTTTTTTCTAATTTTTGGTTTCTCATACTATAAACATTTGGGATCCTCATTGATTTTTAAAACTGTAAAGAGTTCCCAAGAACAAAACATTTGAGAACAGTGGTCTAAGGAATACCTTCATTTATCTTTTTCTTCTCCTGGAAATAGCACAACAATTTTTTTAGGAGGAATAATTAAGAATCAGAATGCTTTCCACCTGATGGAACTCTGACTCTAATTGTTTGGGATGACCTGAGACGGCATATCATTGCATTTATATTTTTGAAACCTTGACATGCTTCTAAGTATACTGTTGCTTTCATGTGTTCAGATTAACATCTACATCTGGAACTACATCTACATCTAAATCTAACATCTGGAATCTGGTACCTCACTTTTTTTTTTTTTTTTGCATGTATTACTATTGGAAGAGAATGTCAAGAATGAATCTTGGGGCGCCTGGGTGGCTCAGTGGGTTAAGCCGCTGCCTTCGGCTCAGGTCATGATCTCAGGGTCCTGGGATCGAGTCCCGCATAGGGCTCTCTGCTCAGCAGGGAGCCTGCTTCCCTTCCTCTCTCTCTGCCTGCCTCTCTGCCTGCTTGTGATCTCTCTCTGTCAAATAAATAAATAAAATCTTTAAAAAAAAAAAAAAGAATGAATCTTGTAAGACAAACAGAATTTAAATTATTAAGACATTTCAAATTCTCATTTGTATCAAGTAATAATTAGTATCTTTAACAAAGTTAGGAGTATACCTTCCATTTCTACAAAAATAGATTACAGGACAATATATCATTCCCAAGTTCCAACCATTTTGTGTTACTGTGCCAAAAAGAAAATGTTTCTGTAAGTTAATTCTAGAGGTGCAGAGTCATAAAATTTAGTGAGGAAAGAGGAAGATAACATGGCCATACCAATAAAGAGGAAGGTGCAATTATTTTCCCTTTGAAGTCAATTGTAGCTCTAGGAATAGATAAAATGTAAAATCTAAATAAAACTGCATGAACTAACTGAAAAGTGCAAATTGTCTCTCCTAAATGAAATAAATGGTTATTATTTGGAAACTGTTGTGAGGATAGCGTTCTAGATGCAAAATATAAGTGGGGTGGGGGACAAGGAGAGGAGGCTAAGGACATGGTGGTACTTTCTCTTGTGGAGTCCCTGTGGCCTTAGCTCTGACTCATTTGGCAGAAAAAGGACCAGAAGAGTCTCAAGAGGAGAGTAAGAGCAAATGTTAGCCTCATAGCTAAGTGATTTCCCAGCAGTGCTTTCTGCTTTCATCTCCCAACTGGGCACAAAGAGATTCAAAAGGAAGCATGGCTAAGGCACACCCAAGAAATAAGTGTGGTGTGGAGAGCTGCATTTTTAAGACCTTCCCTACAGTCCTGCTTACCACACCCTTCATCTGACACCACATTTTTTTCTTCCGAACTGCACTTCCCACATCTACCTTTATAGAAAACAGACAGAAATAGTCACAGTACCATCTGAACCAGATTAAAATAAAATTTAGGTTTTAGCATTAGCAGCACAGAATTGGGACTCTGGGACATGATAAAGCCATCAGAGTCAGATCAAACCTTTTTATAGGCATATAGAAACAAACTGGCCATGACATTTTACAAGCAGTTAAAATTTTAGCACCTAGGTCAATGTTTCTCAAAGTAGGATCCTAAGGCATCCTATGTAAGCATATCTCATGTTTTACTGTGCATAACAATTAATAGTAAATCTGGAGTTCTTCTGAATCAGAATTGCTAAGGGGCCAGGAATCCACATTTATAACAAGAAATCCGAGTAATTCTTAAACATACTGAAGCTTGTAACCTACTGTTCTAATAGTAGGTTCTAATAGTTAAATGGGATAATTCAAAATCCTAAGAACATAAATTAAACAAATTAACATAAAGAGCAGAATTGTTATATCCTTTTACCAACATTTACCACCCTTAAAAAAAACATGAAACCCTGACTCTTACAGTCATTGTAGACCATGAGCCTCAAGCTTATCGTATGGGAAAAGCAAAGAGGCTAGCTGGGTGTATTTATACACTAACTTCTGTCAGCATTGATTCAGAGCTGCTCCCAGGGGACACATTCCCCAGCACTTCTAGCCTGCCCCTTGGACAGTTTGAAAAAGCTCTTCAGGGAAGAGTTAAAGAGGTTGATAGTTGGAAGAGAGACCATTGGCAGGGATAGGAATGGTAAAAGCAAGAGATGTGGGCAGGACCCTGGCATCCTCTGCTCTAAGCCACAAACTAAAGTGATATTCACTCTCCATGGCAGACTTTTGGACTTTCCATATTACAATAGACATAAACCATGTGAGTAACAATACACCGAGTAATATTTTCAAAAAGCGTGTTTTGCAAATTTAGGTTTCTTTTCATTGAGGACTATGTGTCATATAAACAGTCTTCTTATGGGACTATTGGAGTTGCTGATGTTTTCCTGTTACTATCCCCTGTTGAATTACTAGAATTCTTGGTGGAGGGCCACTATGACCATTTTGCTGTGTCTTGGTTTTGAGAATTGCCTTTGGCTTTTCAAAACATTTCACGGGGCGCCTGGGTGGCTCAGTGGGTTAAGCCTCTGCCTTTGGCTCAGGTCATGATCTCAGGGTCCTGGGATTGAGCCCCACAATGGCTCTCTGCTCAGCAGGGAGCCTGCTTCCTCCTTCCTCTCTCTGCCTGCCTCCCTGCATACTTGTGATCTCTATCTGTCAAATAAATAAATAAAAACCTTTAAAAAATAAATAAAAATATTTCACAAGGGAAGATGTCAAACATATACAAAGTGCATGGACTAGAGCCTCCTGAACCCATCATCCAGCTTCAACACTTTTAAACTCATAACCAATCTTGTTTTATCTGTGTCCTTTACCACTTACCTGCTGGAATTTTTAAAAGCAAACTACAGACACCATCTATCCATAAATATTTTAACATATAGTTCTAAAAAGGGCAAACTTTAAAAATGCCATCACTTTGTGTAAATTCAACAATTATCCCTTAATATTATCAAATATCAAGTAATAGTTCAAATTGTCAATGTCCCACCAATTGCATTTTTACAATTCTATTTTTTTTTATTATCAGTTCGTTTTACATTCCTCTCAAGTTGCCTTTTTTTTTTTTTTTTTCCTTAGATAGAGAGCACCGGAGGGGCAGAGGGAGAAGGAGAGAGAATCCTAAGCAGATTCCATACCCAGCACAGAACCCAACTCATAGCTTGATCTCAGGACCCTGAGATGTTGACCTGGACATTTGAACTGAATCTGCCACCCAGATGCCTCTAAAGGTTCTTTAGCAAGTTCTGCCCTTATCTCTTTATTTTCCTTGTATTATATTTGCTTAAAAAAAAAGTGGACCATTTGCCCTACGGGTTTTCCTACCATCTGGATTCTGTAGGATTCCATTCCTATAGTGTCATTTAACATGGTTCTCTGTTTTCTATTTGTCCTGTCAATTGGTAAATTCATATTAGGACCTAGAGAATTTCCAGATACAAGTTCAATTTCTTGTCACAAAATGACTCAATAGATGATATTGTGTTTTTTCGGTAGGAGACCCAAAATATTTTTCTCTGTTTCTGATGTAAGCTGCTATTGATAATGAATTCCTAGATTTGCTAATTCACTGGAAATCACAAATAGTAATAATTCTAATTCGCCATTGTTTCTTCCTTTGTTAACTGCAATACTTCTATGAGAAAACTTATCTTGTGGTACAATCTGCATGGTAAAGACAGCACAAATGGTTCTTTTTTTATCTTCAAGTTTTGATAATCCAGAGATTTCAAAAGATTGTTGAACATTAAAGATATCTATCCTCAGTTCCTCAGAAGGTCTTTGTTGGTAAAACTAATCAAAATAATCCAAACACAGAAACTTGTTCCTCCAAGAAGCAATCTCATTTTCTGCTATTTAATCTTTGATTATCACTAATATTCTAATCTCTACATCAGGACATAAAGTTGTGGCTATGAGCAGAAAAAGATACTCTATTTTTCGATTTTTACATTTTATTGTATTTTTAAACTTTTTTATTCTTTGAATTGCATTTATTGATCTTTTAAAATTTGGAAACAGATAGGCTGTGATGGTAAAAGTAGGAGTTGAATTTTTACATACGTGTATATATTACCTAGCCATCTAGAATTTCTGGTGTACTATATCAGAAATTATCCAAGAATTTTTTTTTTTTAAATTTCTTTTCAGTGTAACAGAATTCATTGTTTTTGCACCACACCCAGTGCTCCATGCAATACGCGCCCTCCTTAATACCCACCACCTGGCTCCCCCAACCTCCCACCCCCCGCCCCTTCAAAACCCTCAGGTTGTTTTTCAGAGTCCATAGTCTCTCATGGTTCCCCTCCCCTTCCAATTTCCCTCAACTCCCTTCTCCTCTCCATCTCCCTGTGTCCTCCATGTTATTTGTTATGCTCCACAAATAAGTGAAACCATATGATAATTGACTCTCTCTGCTTGACTTATTTCACTCAGCATAATTTCTTTCAGTCCTGTCCACGTTGATACAAAAGTTGGGTATTCATCCTTTCTGATGGAGGCATAATACTGCATAGTATATATGGACCACATCTTCCTTAACCATTCATCCGTTGAAGGGCATCTTGGTTCTTTCCACAGTTTGGTGACCGTGGCCATTGCTACTATAAACATTGGGGTACAGATGGCCCTTCTTTTCACTACATCTGTATCTTTGGGATAAATACCCAGTAGTGCAATTGCAGGGTCATGGGGAAGCTCTATTTTTACAAGAATTTTTTTTAAAATATTTTATTTATTTATTTGACAGACAGAGATCACAAGTAGGCAGAGAGGCAGGCAGAGAGAGAGGAGGAAACAGGCTTCCCGTGGAGCAGAGAGCCCGATGCAGGGCTCGATCCCAGGACCCCAAGACCATGACCCGAGCCAAAGGCAGAGGTTTTAACCCACTGAGCCACCTAGGCACCCCAGAAATTATCCAAGAATTTAAAACAATTTTCCTTTGTGTACAAAATGAGTTTAGTAGGGTACAATATGGGGAAGGAAAACTTGCTAAATGTGGTTCTTTTATACAATCAGTGTTTATGTAGTTGTATTCAGTATAGTTTGGGGTCTTTTGATGTTACATCCGGGCCCCTTCTTAAGTTTTCATTAACTATCCAGCAATATCAGACACCGAGAGCCCCCACAGTGCAGTTCATGCTCTTCTCTTAGTGTTGCCACAATATCTATGCACCTTCCACAGGAAATTCAGTTTTGCTAAGTATTTCTTCACCTACAAAATGAATGATATTGGACTAGTATAGAGGTTGGCCAACTACAGCCCAGAGGCCCAAATCCAGCCCACTGCCTTTTTCTGGTGGCTTCCAAATAAAGAATGATTCTTGAATTTTAAAAATGGCTTTACATTTTAAAAATTATGTAAGGATGTAATATCTTCAGTTTTGTCTCTTGACTTGCAAACCATAAATACTTAGTATTTAGCCCTTGCAGAAAAGTTCACCAACCCCATGATTATAGCAGTGATTGTCCAACTATTTTCAGTCGCAGAACTTAAAAAAGAGAGAGAGAGAAAATCTTATTCCAAAGCTCTCCACTTAAAACAAACAAGTCTATACTTACTTAAATTAATTTAAAATTTTTAATAATTGCTTGCTGAAAAGTTCAATCAGGAAAAATGAGGCTGCTTTAATGAACATGATAGACTAAAATAAGGAACAACAATTTTGACATTGGAGATTGTAGATGACAATTCGTTTTAGAGAGGATTTAACCTACAGTTTATTCCTGTGAATTTTTTGTTAGATGATTTCAAAAATAAAGTCCTGTTTTGAGCAGATAAGTGGCTATTAATGGTAGCAATTTTTTAACAGTTCACCTTAGAAACTCAGGACGCTCTACAATGAAACTGATCCGAATTCTTAAAAGAGAATTAGGAAATTTTGATTTTACTTATAACACCCCCCCAAAAATGCTCTCATAATCAAAATATAGCAATCAGACAGAAGCACCAACAAGTCAGAATGGAAGATAAAGCTGTCTATATATTTTAACACCTGTGGTGTTTTAGTGTCCTTGTCCCACTGACAACTGTGCTGTGAAGAAACAGAACAGATGAGTTTGCTGCTGCAATTTTATGTGAGTGGACACAAGCAAGTTCAAATTTTAAGGAGAGTGGAGAAGAACAACACCCTTCTTGTTCCAGGGCTGCTTACCAAAATGTTGAGATATGTGCACAAATACAACAGTTGAAGCCCTATTCTGAAGTTCAGGCACAAAGAAACCAGGTAATTTGCAATCAGAGTGAGGTTAAGGAGCACAAAACTGAAGTTACATTTCTGAGAGATTAGAAAATAAGCTGAAAATTGGGTTGAGTAAAAATTTTGCCTTATTTGCCTATAAAGTAGATTATACATGATCTTGACTATATACCCCTGTGTTAGGTATTTGATGCTATTTTAGTTTGAAGATGTTGAACTAGATTAAGGAAAAGAGTCTACTCAAATATGTGGACATTTTAAAAAAAGATTTTATTTAGTTATTATAGAGAGATCAGGAACAAGGTGAGGGGGAGGGGAAGGAGGAGGGGAAAGGGCAGAAGGAGGGACAGAAGGAGAAGGAGACTCCCTGCTGAGCAAGGAGCCCAATGTGGGATTCGATCCCAGGACCCTGGGATGACGACCTGAGGCAAAGGCAGACACTTAACAGACTGAGCCGCCCAGGTGTCTCAAATTTGTGGACATTCTGCCTTTAAGATAACCTATCCAACACTTGCAGTGAGTAGAGGGTAGGTGGAGAATTCTAAAATGCCCCTTGTTTACAAGGTCTAACTTCTATTGAAATACTTTAATAGCTCTGCAGATTGTTTTGCGGATCAAGTGAGTTAAACAAGATGAATAATCATATAAATTATATATAATATATATGTTTAAAGCAAGTGATTAATAAATGCATGGGTGCATGTATTGTAGAAAAGAAACTTTAAAGACAATTTGGAATAAGAGATAAAGATGTCTATATTTCTTAACAAATTCAGTGTTACAACATGCACACACACAAATGAATAAAGAAAATTTGATCACTTACTCTGGTCTTTCTGAGGTGGCATTGATCATTTATTCCACAGATCATCTAGCCCTGTATTCATTTATTCAAGAATGATTTCTTAAGCCCCTTCTATGTGGTGATGTCCTAGGTATAATGAAGCAAACCAATTCCCTTGCCCTTGTCTTGGAGAGCTGACAGGTGGCAGGCAATAAAAGAGAACACAACGTCAAACTGCATAGTTTATAAGATGGTGAGAAAATGTAAGAATACAGAAATCAGGGAAGAAGATTAAGGACTTAGACATAGGGAGGCACTTTTGAAACACAGGGGTCAGGAAGGATCTCATTCAGAAGATGAGGAAGCACAATGCAGCGATGCCTGTGGAAAGAAGATTGAAGGCAGTAGGAGCAAGGGTTTTAGGAGCAGCAAGAACACTGAGGTGTGAGCAAGGCAGTGTGGTGAGAGATGAGGTTATCAAGGTAAAGGATGTAGTACCTGTTGGCCAATGTAAGGGTTTCACCTCGAGTGGGATGGGAAGCCACTGTAGATGTTGAATACAGGAGAAAGTGTAATATCACCTAAGTTTAACACACATTCCTCCAGGATGGGGCTCATGGAGTCCCATCTTACATGAAAGTTAGGATCTCAAATTAAGTTATAATTTACACAACCATTTGGTATCCCTTCACAGTGTAAGCCTTTTAGGTTTACTTTCTGTTTTTCATTATAGTATTAAAAGTTAGCAAAACAAACAAACAAACAAAAAAACCCCAAAACCAAAACCAAACCAAACAAAAAACCACCCACTTTTATTTTTTTTTAAAGATTTTATTTATTTGACTGAGAGAGATCACAAGTAGGCAGAGAGGCAGGCAGAGAGAGGGGGAAGCAGGCTCCCCACTGAGCAGAGAGCCTGATGTGGGGCTCAGTCCCAGGACCCTGAGATCATCACCTGAGCCGAAGGCAGAGGCTTAACCACTAAGCCACCCAGGTTCCCCAAACCACCTACTATTTTTAAATGGAATACCAATAAAATATTTTGAGAAAACTTCAAGCTCCTCCATGAACCCACAGAAACAAGATTGATAACTTCTGAGTTAGATGAGTTTAAAAGACTCCCAATACCCAAATTCTCTATATCCCTCAGTTTCAGAACAGACAGTAGACTTCCACTTTCTAGCTGTATTTTTGCCTGACCTCTTTAACTATTCTCCAACAGTTTTTAAATATTTATTCTGCTTACCCCCCCCCCCCCAATGGCATCTTCTCATCACTTCATCCAGCTGCTGTTTATGCATCCTGCTGGCATCCATTTCAGGTATAATCACCAACTCACAGGCACTGAGGTGTGTTTGATTAGCTGTACTTCAAGATGGCTAGAGGTAATGAGACTTTTTTTTATCATGTGACATATTATTTCAGAGGTGAAACACTGATGAGCTTGTATACAATTCAAGCTGTACAGCCTGATGATATACATATGACAGAACGGTATTTTTAAGGGGCGCCTGGGTGGCTCTGTGGGTTAAGCCTCTGCCTTCAGCTCAGGTCATGATCTCAGGGTCCTGGGATTGAGCCTCACGTTGGGCTCTCTGCACAGCAGGGAGCCTGCTTCCCCCTCTCTGCCTGCCTCTCTGCCTACTTGTGATCTCTCTCTCTGTCAAATAAATATGATAAATATATAAAATCTTCAAAAAAAAAAAAGAATCCCAAAAAAAAAAAAAAAGAACAGTATTTTTAAGACAAGAATTTGTGTTTATCTCTTCTCTCTCCCTCTTCCTCCTATTTCAAGTTGGTAGACAGGCCATTTGTATTTTTTCTCCTGGACTTTTTACAGAGCTGGAAGTAGAATCATCTCAAGGACAACAGCCATTCCTATCTTTTACAGAAGTATTAGCTCATGGATGAAATCATTTTGGCTGTCCCAGCAGATGAGGAGAGAGGAGAGTAGAGAATAGGCTACAGAGGCCAGAGAGAGATGACATTTCCAGAATGTGTGAAGGGGACCAAGATTTGTGGGTCCGTTGACTCCCCCTAGGTAGCAGCCTACAGGGAGCCTGGACCCTGGACACCGTGGTTTCAGTCTCCACAAGGATGGAGGGCACCCAAGAGAAAAGAAGCAGCAGCTACTGTACTGAAGGACTGTGCTTAGAGGTATGATGTCTGTATCAGCATAAAACACTGCAAACCCATTATTTCCCTGGGATCAGAGATACTTGAGGCTGCACACAACCTTTAGATTTTAGACAAACATGCATACGGGGCATAATCTAGCAATATCTTAGATTTAATTTCTTAATATATACTCCAAATGGAGGCTTGGAGATGGATTTACAATGACTTAAAAAAATAAATGTGATATGCACGTATATGCAATATATAAAGATTCATACCAAAATAGTTCCCTCTTCCTTAGGCAATAATGACCTTTACAAATATTAAAAGGTGGGGCACCTAAGTGGCTCAGTGGGTTAAGCTTCTGCCTTTGGTTGGGGTCGTGATCCCGGGGTCCTGGGATCGAGCCCTGCGTCAGGCTCTCTGCTCGGCGGGGAGCTTTCTTCCCCTTCTCTCTCTTTGCCTGCCTCTCTGCCTACTTGTGATCTCTGTCAAATAAATAAAATCTTAAAAAAACAAACAAACAAAAAACAAATATTAAAAGGTAAGTTCTCTTCCTTGATGACGCTTCTGTTTTACACAGAATGTTAATCAAGTACTAGCTGTTGTTTCAAGTTCTTGTAACTTCTGAACTTATTTCATTAAGTATGGTTCTTAGCAATCATATTTATTCAGCTAAACAAAGTGAATAAAGCTGACATTCATCTACTAGAAATTTTCCACTCAGATTTTATACTCTCAGAAATGCAAGTAAAAGGATGCACAGGACATTAGAATATCTTTAAGAGATTAATTATCATCTAATACTGAAGGACTAAGTCAGACTAATGTGTAATTTTATCCATTTAAATATATTTAATCTTTAAAAAATTGGTACTTAGATTGATACTATGACATTCAGGTTTAGGTATTGAGTTCTGTATATGATTCCTCTGATGGCAGTGCAGTTAAATACATAATTATCTTAAATACATACTTATCTTTAAAAGGTCTGATGGGGATTCCTGGGTGACTCAGTTGGTAAGTGTCTGAGTCTTGATTTTGGCTCAGATCGTGGTCTAGAGGTTGTAAGATCAAGCCCCTCCCTTTTCCTTTCCCTCTGCTCCCCACTTGTGTGCACGCTCTGGGGCAGGGGTGGGGCGGGGGGCTGTGGGGAAAGGTGTGATGACTTACACACTGTGAACTTAGGCAAGTTGTATCAGTCTTTGTTTCTGTTATCTGTAAAAATGAGGTAATGGTATTTTTTTTTAAGATTATTTATTTGACAGAGAGAGATCACAAGTAGGCAGAAAGACAGACAGGGGGTGGGGGAAGCAGGCTCCCTGCTGAGGAAGAGAGCCTGATGTGGGGCTCAATCCCAGGACCCTGAGATCATGACCTGAGCCAAAGGTAGAGGCTTAACCCACTGAGCCACCCAGGCACCCCAACAGTGTATTTTTAAAGTTTTATGTGGTGTGTTTGGGTTTTTTTTTGTCTATTTAGTAATTATAATTCACAGAATCTAAGGCCAGTGTGCATTAATGGACACTGAATCAATTTTGTGTGTGTGTGTGTGTGTCTGCCCAATATCCTTCTCCTGTCCCCATCTAACCCTTCTTCTCCAGTAATCCTGTTCAGTCTTTATGGTTTAGAGAAGGCTGACTGTTGTCCATAGCTGTTTTTATAAGTCCTGATCAAAATTCAACTTGAAGCATGTGACACAAACAAGACTAATCATAACCCTCCTGAGGATTATGGTTAGAGATAGCAGGAAAGATGCTCTCACTCCTCCATGATCTCTGGCTGCAAGGCCCTTGTAAGACCATAGCCGGTAGCCATCCTTCTAGACACATAGAGGCAGTCTGAGAGCAAAGAGAAGGAAGCCAAAGGGTGACAAGGGAGACCTGCTGTTAGTTAAGTATGTGAATCCAGCATGTTTGGAAAACCACACATGGATTTTTCAGGTATGCCAGGCATTTTATGCCATTTTTCATAAGCTAGTTTCCAATAAATTTCTGTCACTCATGACTAATAGAATTTTCACTAGAAAGCTGTTAAGTGTGCTTCAAAGTCAGACCACATGCAATAAAACCTCAGCTCTTTGACTTGCCACGGTTTGTGACCTTGGACAAGTTACTTTCATCTTTTTTGGGCCTCAGCTTCCTCCTCTTTAAGTGGGGAGTATTAATTGAGATTGTGTGTATTTGTACAATGTGTGGCCTTTGATAAGTGCTCAATAAATGCAAGCTATTGTTATCACATTAAATAGCATACGCACTGAAAACAAGTTACCTGGGTAGGAACAGATGCCTTTAAAATAACCAAGTCATAGTACAAAAATTGGGAACAACACTGAAGCAAAGGGAGAGAAAATATAACACACTGAAATTAAAGGGCACTCAGAGAAAGGTGAGAAAATTCTCAGCAAAAATTGGAACATTAAAAAAAGTGAAGACATAAATTCTTGTATTTGATGACACCAGCAGCACAAAATCCATGAATCAGAAGTTGCCAACCAGTGGCCCAGACATTCTATTTATTTTATTTTTTAAATGGAATCTTTGATTCTGGCACTAAAACAAAAACTCTATGGATAGCACCAAACCAAGCAGATATTCTAAATTGGCAGAATTTTTGTTAGCTATTTCAGTACCTTAGTTGTAAATTTTCCTTAATTTTTTTTCTAAGAGTGGTGTTAACAGAATTATATAAAACTTGAGTATTAAGTTTCCAGTTTCCTGAGAATTTTATGCACATAGAGCAGACATTTCTA
The DNA here is from genome assembly GCF_902655055.1 of Lutra lutra. NCBI lineage: Eukaryota > Metazoa > Chordata > Mammalia > Carnivora > Mustelidae > Lutra > Lutra lutra. Next base: position 69,464,771 of record NC_062282.1, on the reverse strand, counting down.
CAGACATGTTGTAACAGATATTTAATGGAATGTGGTTCCAGTCTGAGGCTTTTAATTAGTGTATAAAGCAAAGAAAATGATAACAGTTTAAAATCAAATTATTCTGCATTAAAATAAGAAAATAAATTATATAGCAGCAATAATTAAAATGATAATTTCTATTAAAATGTCTCATTTTTAATATAGATAGTCAACTTCTAGGCTTAAAATATTAGAATGTAAGCTGGAAGAAAAATAATACAATGTGAAGAAATAGAACAACTCCTCAAAATTTTAACTATAACATGTATTTTTTTCATAGCTGTTAATATAAATGCAACCACTTATTCTGTGAATATGGGTTTTTTATGAATAATGAGATAATTTTTATTAGTTTTTTCTAACATGAATCCAGTAAAAATATTCTAGAATAGAAATAAAGCAAAGTGTCACAAAAGACTGAAAATTGTACAATTTTATATAAAATGAGTGAACCTGTTTGACTATTATTAGAACTACTCATTTCTTATGATATAATATTAACAGTGCCAAATAATTAAAAGAAATATTGAAACAGTATAATCCCTACATTTATCTATTTGGAGTTCTGTCTCCAAAATGCCTGTGACTTAGATTATATATAATTATGTGCATACGGCTCCTATCACCAAGCTCTTTTAAATCAACAGATAATTACTGTGAAATTAAATTCACACATACACTACACAGATGTCCAAAGAATGCAAGCATCCATTATCATCTGTAGCTCTTCTAAACTACCCACAAGGAAAAACAGACACAGGAATTGGAGGGAAATTTTAACAATAGCTCATTATTTTTTGTTTTGCACAATGTCTTCCAATTTAAAAAAGCTCTACTGCATTAATACTCCCTCAATCCACAATTAAACCTACTGCAGGGATCTTTCTCCCTTTCACTTTCCTCTTGAAACTGAAGTTAGGTATTGGGGGAACTCGGTCCTCCCTAAAGCATGGGGCAGTTTCCCTAGTCTTGTGTGGTCCTTGTATCAGCCTTTGTCATGCAGAATCAGTAAATGTGCCTTAGAGTTTTGCTCTCAGCTCCTCTCCACCAATACTGTTATCCACCCCACCACCACCACTATGGTGGAGAGGGGTCAGGCTGTGTGTGGTCTACCCAGGTTTCGAATAGCAAACAAAGCGAAAGCTATACTTTCTCGAGAACATGTAGAATATATATCCCTGTGATTCCTGGGACACTAGCCTGGAAAAGGAAAAGTGAGAACATAGAACACAGGACACAGACCTTTACTTCCATGATGGCTGTGGCCTTATTCCTCCTTGACTCCAACTCAAGTCAATCAGGCATGTCTCTCTGTCTCCTCTCTATATGACAAGGACTGCCCCACTTCATTCTGATTTTGTTCTGTTCTTGGCTTATGATAAAATTCTATGATCTGATCAACAAAGCTTGGCCCCTGATATGTTAATGAAATCCTCTTCATAACAAAGCCTGTCTTTCAAGTTTATTTTTATGTTATTGACTCAGAAATCCCATGTTGACTCCATCTTCCCCCTGGCATCCTTCCTATAACAACTAAAACCTGTCATGAAAAAAATAATGTCTGTACAAGATGAAGGGAGAAGAGTCACATTAAAGGAATTTTTAAAAAGATAAAAATACACTAATGTATTTAAAAATCCATCATTTACCTTTCCATTAGAACAAGCCAAGTTCCTTTATTGAGAAGTACTGAATTGCATTGTTATGATCCGTAACAGCATCAGGTTAAATATGTTTAGATATCATGAAGGTTTATGGAATGGTATGGAAAATAATGTTGAAAGTAATACAAATTTAACTGTATGAAAACAGAAGACAGTGAATATATTTGAAGGATGTATGAGAGATGCTAGAATGATCTGAGAATTTTGGAAATATAACAATCTCTTTATACTCTGGAAAGTATTAGATAAAATGTACTTCATATAACCCATTTTTAAGACATTATTTTCAACATAAATAACTACTAGATCAAAAATGAAATTTAACTTGGTAGGCAAATCCAAGGAAGATGCTCAAATGCCAAGGAATGTTGTCTCCAAAAACGAAAAAGCCCACCAAACTTGATGACTCTTTTGCTATTCGTGGGGAAAAACACGGAGCAGCTTGCCTTCTTCCTTTGAGGGGATTCTCCCATGTTCTATCTCCTCCTTCTTTTTAAGATTTTATAAAAAGTGTTGTATAAAATTGTCTTTCAGCTATACAATTGTCAGTTGGGCCCAGGACTGAATTTGAAGACTAACTAACATAGCCCAGAAAGGGAACATAGCCCAGAAACTAACGCAGCTGTCTTCTAGAGATGGACTCGATGGGTATTAGATATTTGCCTCCCATTTCAGGGAAACAGAAGTACATCTCCATCTGTATGAAGTATAGTTGCATTGTATTGGGTATTCCCTAGAAATTCCCTAGAAATAGGGAATTTCAAATTTGTAGCTGAAGTTTTAATATGGGTACTGAGTCGTTTAGATACTTTGCTAGTTGTTAAGCTGTTCTCTCTCAGCTCCAAGCCCATACTTCCATATTCATTTTAAGATAGTATGGCTGAAAGCCTACATATCACATTGCTGCCTTGCACTGGCTCCCTATTGTCTTGCTGATTGATAGCTGGCCCTAGAGAGGGCCACTCAAAGCTTGAGGAGGGAAAAGAAACTTGTTCCATCCTGTTTGCTTTGTGTTTGCTTCCTGGTCTTAGGAACAACATTTTTTCAATGCCTCCTTTTTTTTTTAAAGGAATTTCTTTTTAAAGATTTTATTTATTTATTTGACAGAGAGAAATCACAAGTAGGCAGAGAGGCAGGCAGAGAGAGAGGAGGAAGCAGGCTCCCTGCTGAGCAGAAAGCCCGATGTGGGGCTCGAACCCAGGACCTGGGATCATGACCTGAGCCGAAGGCAGCGGCTTAACCCACTGAGCCACCCAGGCGCCCCTTAAAGGAATTTTTTAAAAAAAATTTTATTTGGCAGACAGAGAGAGAGAGAGAGTGAGCACGAGTGCACAAGCAGGGGGGCAGCAGGCAGGCAGAGGGAAAGGGAGAAGCAGGCTCCCCGCTGAACAGGGAGCTCAATGCAGAAATCGATCCCAGGACCTTAGGATCATGACCTGAACAGAAGGCAGAGACTAAACTGTTTAGGTCACCCAGGCGCCCCAGTTTTATCAATGCTCTTAAAAACATTTCCAACAAAAGAAGCTGTGTGCCATCTTGCAGTAGTGTTTTCATCCATTTTATATTTTCCCCAGCTATTTAGAATCAGCCTCATCATACTGCTCTCAGAGACTCTCACAAAGCCAGTTGTACCTTCCTCAGAGACCATGCTTCCAAATGTGTGGGGGCCCTCCAAGTTTCTAATTTTAATTAGTTTGCATCTTTTCACTTTGATTTCTTCAATCTAGGAGTGATACCTGCTTTCCTATGATACTATAATATTCTTCTTTGCCTTTTCAGTTAACTCGATAAAAATTATTTACATTAACTTGAATTCTTCTAAAATAAAAGTCTTTTCTTTTAAAATACCAGATGGATACAAATGATACACTTTTATGATTTTCTATGTATGATTTTTCTTTTTCTTATTGAAATATTTGCTATATTTTGGGGGTGTGATATTCTATATAATAGTAATGATACATTGCAGACATCTTCTAAAGACATTACATACAGTAATTCATTTAACTAAAAAAAGAGTAAGAAACCCCTGGGTGACATGTAGGTAACATTATAACTCTCATTTATAGACAAGAAAAAGGAGGCATATAAAAGAAATAACTCATCTAAGATAACATAGCCATTAAGTGTTGGAGCTAGGATTACAAACTTAAGACCAGTCAAAATATTGCTTTTCACTGCCATCAGTGATAAATGTGTATTGGGTTCAAAGTCCTATCAATCAGAGTTAGTGCAGAAAATAGAAACCCACCTAGATATTATAAGCAGCAAAGTCTTGACTCTGAAGGGGGAGGTTTTTACAAATCCATTGGATGAACTAGAGGGGCAGAGGCTGTAACTGAACTTTGGAATTAAAAGTCACACCCTGACACTATAATCCAGAATTCAGGAACTATTGCTGCCGTTCACAATTCTGGGGACGGTTGTGGTCACCGCCTCACTCTACTTGAGACAGCTATACTGAGGCAGGAATTTTGCAATGGAATCCCAATTCTCTTCATGCATCCCTTGTTCCAATTTCCTTCTCTCTAGACTCACAACTCACACCAAATCCCTGTGTGCTCCAGGTATAACGGGCTGAGGAACAGGACTCAAAGATGCTGGACATCCCACTTTTAAGACTTTATGTGACCAAACGTGAATTCGCATCAGGCAGCACCAAACTAAAAATGGTTAGCATTTGAGGATGAGACAAGACCTGGAGAAGGGCTTTGATAGAACGGCTGCAGAAGCAAAGCAAGGAACCTGTTTGATTGGCTGTAGTTTAAACAGTTGCCTTAAGTGGGCAAACTTAGTTGGTTCTTTGTGATTGTGTGTTCTTACAGGTGTTTTCTGGGATATGAGAGCATGTATAGGAATTGACTCTGGCTTAGGTTTCTGTTTGTTTATATAGACTACCAACACACAAGAGCCACCTCAATCAAATGGCCTCTTTGTTCAATTACTTTAACAATCCTAATCCTTGGGACCTTTGAATAGGTTATCTTGTTTATAGGAGGGCATTTGGAGATGTGATTAAATTAAGGTTTTGCGATGGGGGGATTATTCTGAATTATCTGCCTGAGGTCAATGTGATCACAAGGATCCTTATCAGAAGGAGGCAGGAAAGTCGAATTCAGAAAGAGAGATTCAAATACCCTGCACTGCTGGTTTTAAAAGTGGAGGATGGGGCTCTGAGTGAAGGAATGCAGGCAGCCTCTAAAAGCTGGAAAAGACAACTGATTCTTCCCTAGAGCCTCCAGAAGGAGCTCAGCCTTGCTGACCTTTAAGGGCTTCTGATATACAGAATTTGTGTTTTAAGCACTGTCTGTGGTCATTTTGTTACAGCAGCCGTGGAAAAGTAACAGATCAGGGAACAAACACAAAGTCTGATCCAGGAGGAGACCGTTTATACCCAAAAAGAATTGCATGATTTTGCTAAATTGTATAAAGAAATCAAGGGAATGTGTGAAATGACCCAAGTAATGTCATGTCCCTTCCTCTCTTCCTTTCTGATCCCTCTCTGATCCAGCCCTTTAAAAATCCATCCCTGCATGTCTGCTTCAGAGGAGGTCATGACCTGGTCTTTAAGTAAGGCAGAGCCAGCTCATGGGGGGAAGCAAAAGAGGTGGCTTCTGCTGGCCAAGGGAGCAATGTGAGTTGTTCACATTTTGTGAGCAACTCACATTGTGGGTTCACTTTGTGGGCTCAGAATTCTTGGATTCATTCTAGTCCAGCCTAAACCTAGCATACAGTCCTCAGGGGCCACTTCTTCTCCATCGACTCCCACACTTCCTCATACTTCCACAAGTCCTGGAGAGCCTGGTAATTCTATGACTGCAGGATTAGACATGTGACTATAGGGTCAGACTCTGATTTCTGGCTTATTCTGCTACATCCTTACCTGCCACTGGCCCTTTCTCTCCCCTCTTCCTCATGCATGCTGTGCTTTCCCCACATCACCACACTGCTCCTCAAATGCCTCCCCCCTTTCTATCCATCGTGTCTATTCTATACTCTGTTTAAGAAAATTTCACCCATCTTTCAAGATCCAGATCATAGTTAATTTACTTTTTGAGTTCCTTTCTCATTTTTCTACGTCGACCTATCTATACTTCTGAGTACTCATTATACTTAGTGTCCATTAAGTGACTTTAGTACTTGATTATATAAGACCTTATTGTTACTATCCCATTTTAACGTAACTTAATTCTTCATTTGTACCAACAAGTACTTTATGAATGGTAAAAAGTCAATAACTCAAGGTTGAATGACTAAAAGTAATATAGTAGAGGTAGGTAGTTTCATTTCCAAAATGAAATATATATATATATATATATATATATATATATATATATATATACACACACACATATACACACACACACATATATATATAATAGAGGATAGCCTCCATTTTTTATTTTTTTTTAATTTTTTTTAAAGATTTTATTTATTTATTTGGCAGACAGAGATCACAAGTAGGCAGAGAGGCAGGCAGAGAGAGAGAGGAAGGGAAGCAGGCTCCCCGCCGAGCAGAGAGCCCGATGCGGGGCTCGATCCCAGGACCCTGGGATCATGACCTGAGCCGAAGGCAGAGGCTTTAACCCACTGAGCCACCCAGGCGCCCCTAGCCTCCATTTTTTAAAAAGATTTATTTATTTGAGAAAGAGAGAGAGATTGAGCACAGCAGGGGAGGAGTAGAGGGAGAGGGAGAAGCAGTCTCCTCACTGAGCAAGGAGCCTGATATGGGACTTGATCCCAGGACCCTGGGATTATAACCTGAGCTGAAGGCAGATGTTTAACCAACTGAACCACAGCTCAGTTATATTATATTATATTATATTATATTATATTATATTATATTATATTATATTATATTATTATATATATTATATAATTACATTATATATTATTATATTATATATATTATATTGTATTGTATTATATTATATTATATTATATTATAATATATTATATTAGTCACCATACAGTAAAAAAAAACAAAACTAATGATGTACTGTATGGTGAAAGAAATATTTTTATGGTGTTTTTAAATTTCAAAAAATCAGATTGGTTGAGGTTCCCAAAATATTTTGGTTGTCTTAATAAATTACCCCGCTTCACATCAAGCTTTATTTAAATAGCCCATGAAAACAACCCATTAACAAAAAGCATCAGGGAGCAATTAAGATTTTGTTGAAAGCTTTCCAAGTGAGATGGAAGGTAAGATTTACTTATTTGTTTATTTATTTATTTTTTAAAGATTTTATTTATTTATTTGATAGAGAGAGATCCCAAGTAGGCAGATAGGCAGGCAAAGAGAGGGAGGGGGAAACAGGCTCCCCGCTGAGCAGAGAGCCCGATGTGGGGCTCCATCCCAGGACCCTGAGATCATGACCTGAGCTGAAGGCAGAGGCTTAACCCACTGAGCCACCCAGGCACCCCGGAATGTAAGATTTAAATAAAAATCACTAACAAATAATTTGGTAAATTCTTATTACATATACCTGGTCTTATGAAAGTCTTTTCTTAGCCATGCTAACCATTTTCTCTACCCTTAGGATAAGACAGAGAAGCCCTCTACTTCTCTTCCCCCACATTTCATTGTGCAGGGAAGCTTCTTCTTTCATCTGGAAACTAACCTGAAATGCTTTTGCCTGTCTTGATAAGTTTATCAAAACAGCTTACTCAATAAAGCTGTTTCCCTATACTTGAATTATTGTGCTATTCACTAAAAACAAAAAATAAAACCATATTTAAAGTGTTACATCAGTGGAGATAGCTTTGTCTAGGTTTATATGCATAGGTGGTTATGGCTAATATATTGGCTGATGTCTCCTAGTTATACAATTTTATTGCACTGAAATAATGACCTCTTACATCACACCGTAGTAGCCTGTTGAGACACTAATTTTTCTCTTCCTTTATGATTTCTTAATTCTCTTTCATATTCGTAACAATCTTTTTGTTTCTCCTGCCCCCAAATAATCTTTTTTTTAATCAACTCTTTCCAAACCCTTGATTCTCCTACTTCTGTGGCAAAGTGAATCTATTTCCGTTAACTTTTCTGGATTTCTAATTATGTTGTGGTTTTGTACACAGCCCTACATATCTTAAGCCTTTGCATAAAAAAAAAAAAAAATAGTGGGAACTTGTTCATTTCAGACTAGTTATTTCTGTAATTCATGGGGTGCATCTTCCTTCATGTCCTGAAATCTTCATATTTCCTCCACTTCATTAACTTTGTAAGCCACATCAACTCTGGTTCCTGTTAGCTTCTATTTTCTCTTTCAATTAATGACAAGGAACAGTGGGTGGTGAAATTCTGGGTGAAAACATACTGAGTATGCACCATGCTCCCTGTTCACAACTAGCCTCCAACACAGTAATGCAAAATGGAAAGTAAGAACTATGTAGAACATGCCAATACAGGAAACAGAAAAGGTACTGAAAGAAGGCAGATTCACAGCTGACAGACACTGCACATTTTCCTCCAAAGAAAAGGAAAAGCAAGTGGCTAGGGGAATAAAAGTAATAAATGCAAGAAGTCATAAGGATTAACATCTTTCCCTTGAATGATTTTACAGCGAGAGTTGTTTTAAAATAAAACCTAAATGTTTGTGCTGTTTTTGCATTAAGCAAGGTATTGAGGGTGGGTTGTAAGATTTTCAAATTTCATGTCTAACATACTGCCTCTAGAAACTTTTGGTAAATTTAGGTATCTATGGCATTTCACAAAGAAAATATTTAATAAACCCCAATGATCTATGGTATTCTCATTCACTTAATCAATCATTTCCTCTGGATTTTAGCATGGAGATCACAATAGCCATGTATGTGATGGTTTTGTCTTCCTCATAAAATGCAGCTTCAATGACAGATGAAATATCAAGTCAAATTCATAGATGTCCTGGATAGCATGAATGATGGGCACAGCAAGACCAGAAAAATGGGTAATTCCTGAAAAATGTAAAGTGGACAAGAACAAGTTGTTCTAAAAGTCTAGAAGATTAGAAAACTATGAAATTCCAAGAAGGTTATATAAATGACCTTTAAAAAAAAAGTCACAAATCCAAAAATTCAGGTGTGTGTGGTTTTTTTGTTTTGTTTTTGTTTTTAGCAGAATCTATCAATAACCGCAAGGTAAGAGAGGGCAACAGGAATTGAATGAAAATGCAAATAGCAAAAGCAGAAGAATTGAGGCTGTCTGAGTCACTGATTCTTGGGTTTGTCCTTGGGCCATTCTCACCATTGAATGATAGTTTTCACCCAGCAACAGTCACATGACACATGTCCCCTCTGCTCACTCCCATAACTGCCATCAGGGGAGGTTGGGTTTCAAATCACCACTCTCCTTGATGCCTGGGGAATAAATTATCTGGAACGATATTATTTAAAGGTGTTACATCAATTAGGAAATACAGAATGAAATGTTAGTATTTAGAAATAGGAAGTTAGCCTTTAGAAAGTAAAACTCTATATGAGTAATATCAACTTGTCAGTAGAAGTCAATAAAGTTGGGGGGTGGGGACCTGATTAATCCAGCAAAAGCAAAGAAAAGGAAAAAAAGGAAATAGATTGTAACAAATATAGTTTTAAATGGGATAGAGCAAAATGTTATTCCCCCCAAATCTGCCATTGCATTGTCATCCATAATGTATCTATCCATATATTGTTTTGTCCTCTCCTCGTGTGGGGATGAAGTTCTTAAGACACCTCAGGACACCAAGTCCAAAAGTCAATCCATTTGAGTCCCACAAGCTAGTTCTTAGGGTAATGCTTATCAGAATGAGGACAGAGTGCTGAGTTGGGGTAATAAAAATTAAATTTACTTTGCACCACAGTGAGTAGCTGTAATTAGAATATTGCCAAATACAAACTTCAAGTCTCACTTGCCTTATTTCCTCCTGACGGTACCCACCAGTGATTTATCTCCTCCTCTTCCTTGCCCTTCCTTCTTAGTAATGCTCCCCAGGCTGATTAGCGTTGCTTTTATATTTTGCTGTGTTTATTATACAGGAAATGACTTAATTACTCTCTCCTTCAGTTTGGGGATGCTGGAGAAAATGTCACCAAGCTTTCTATATCATTAAGTTTTACCTATTTGTTCTAGCAGAAAAGGGCAGTTGAATTAAAGTCGGTCTTGGGCAACATGAATCTGTAAAGGCACAGTAGGTCTCCCAAGACCTTCTTTACATGTGCATCTTAGTAGAGAAGCAGTACTGAAAATCAAAACTCAGCAGAGATAAACACTGAACAGAACTGATGAGGATTTTGCTCCCCACTCATGGTGGACCCAAACCTCTGGGTCCACAAGCGTACCCTAGTCTCTGAACCTAACCTGACTGACACAGAGCATTACAGAGAAGTACGGTTCCCTGCTGGTGAGCCATAGTTTCATCAGTGAGTGAAACAGACAAACAATGTGGATGTGTTACTTCAGCTTTACTAGAGTCCATGGGAGAAGCACTAGGTGAGAGTGAGCAGAAGCTTTCTAGGTGTGCAGACATAAAGACTTAGGCTGCCTCTTTGACACAGGAAAGGATGAGAAAAAAACATACTCAAACATGTATCCATCCCTGTAAACCCAAACTGTTGCTCCCTCCAGGAGGAAAGAGGTCTGATTTATTTAACTTGCCACTAAGGCGCTGTTGGGTTTCTTGAAAAATGCTGCCATATTGGGAGTTGAAAGTCAATTTTTTTCTTTTGATTGGTTGAAATTCAGCACTGGGAATAACTGTATTATACCTGGGCAGCCTTTGGCCTATGTGTGCAAACCATTATCCCTGATGTTCTGAATACTCCATTTCAAGGTCAGTTTTTCAAGCACTGTGCTGCCATGGATGGAGTCAGAGTGTTGAGGATATAGGCACATGCATATTCTTATTTCAGACCGCTTCCCTTCCACAGCTACTTGCTGACTGGGGGTATACCATTCAAAGCTCTGCCCCGAGGAGGGTTTCTGTCCCTGACGTCTTTCAGGGCAACCTTGAGTGGGATCACAACAGCAATACAGTTTTGAATATTACCAACATCACAGCTGGAACCCATCATATTTCGTCAGCTGGTCACAGTGAACTGCCCCACAGGGATGTAGTATGATCTGGGGGACTGGCATTAGTGCAATATAGAAAGGCATCTAGAAGAGGGAATTTGGATTATCTCTAACTTTCTTATCCTCTTCGGGCTCCCTTTGGCCTGAACTTGAATGTATCCTTTCCGTCTTATGCTTTACCTTCAATCTTATTACTTGGTGGGTCTGAAAAAACCCAGATATGGATGAGCCTCTCCATCATAGTCACCTGATGCTCTGCAGTCAGATACCAAGCTTCTATCTGGCCTAGTCGCACAGAAAGAGCTCCTTTTCGAAAGATACATAGTTCTCTGTACTGAATGATGTTGTCTTGCTCCAGAATATAAGGTGTCTGTGCTATAAGCCTCTTCTTTTGGTACTTGCAGAAAATGTACACAGCATCTTTATCAAGAAATCTGTAGCACGTGGACTCTGCCATGACATACAGCCTAAGCAGCAGCAGGGCTGGTAATGCAGCCTGAACATACTAAGGGGCCCCATTCAAAACTAACAGCTTTCCATGTTACCCAATAAATGGTTTTACAACATCTGCCACAATTCATCTCTCTTTTGCAGGTACCAGATGGGCAGGTTAAATGGGGATATAATGGTAATTTGTATCCTTCTATGTTTTTGAGGTTAGCACCGATCCCTGTAATTCCACATAGAATGACGTATTGCTTCTGATTTATGATCTTGGCCAGAGTCTTGGCCTGGCCTTTTTTCTTCTTCTGGCTGTTATTCCACAGACCAGGGAAATAGCATGAGGGTACAGTCAGCTACCAAGTATATCCATACCAACTGAGCACTCAGACACCAGGAAAAGGACATCCCAGTCCTGCTGTGAGACAAACTTTGAGCCAAGACACTATCACTGGCCTCCCTGAACTCTTACAGGGAGTCAGGATGCTGTTTTTGTACCCTGTATTAGAGTCCTCTCAGACCCTGTGTTCAACTACCCCTAAAAGATTTGAGTATTCTCCTTTCCCCTTGGAAAACATGTTACCTAGAAAATTGTCATGACTTCCCAAGAAGGAAGACTAAGAGAATCACAGTATAAACACTGCCCAGACATTTAAGAATCTTTCCTCAAGAGAACTTAGATTTTTCCCTTAAATTCAGGAGCTCCAGATCTGAGAATAGGCTCAGATCTGGAAACTGGCAAAGGATCAAGTCTTTGCTACGGCTGCCATAAATAAGCCTTCTTTCTGTTCTTGTACTCTGGATCTTTTATTATTATTATTATTATTATTATTATTATTAATTATTATTATTATAGATCTTAACTAATACTCTTGCTGGCTGCCCATTTATCTTGACCCTAGGATTACCATGTTCTATTAGCCATTACCATGGACTAATCCCTATGTGTCAGGGATCCCTGGTTGCCTCTGACAATGCTGCCTACTCCAGGAACTGCATTTGATCTTGATTCTGATAATTAAGTGCTGCCTCCTGGCCTTTGCTGGTCTGGACTCCCATTACCTTCAGGGAGCCCAAATCTATACTGTTATGTTATCTATACTATCATCCCTGCCTAAAGAGAACAACCACCTGAACTTCTCTACCATGCTGGTCCTCCTTTATGAGCAGATTCCTAAGGTTCAAGTGAATGGGAGTTTTGTTTGGGACTTTTAGGGCAACAAAGTCAACCCTTCTCTGGTGTTACATAGTAAACCCATTCTGACATGACTAGTTTTGTGAGCTTTTTGTCTGCATTTATCCATACCTTTCCAGCTTTTTCAACTTCAAGGAGCTATATTAGAAGCCTGTCAGGAATAGCTATAAGCATAATTGCTAAGACATTCAACCCTAAATGATAGATACCCTCATCCATTACCAGCATGCTCTTTTGGTCCCCGCCAGTACACATTAGCCAGGTCCTCAGATGTTTTGATGAATCATCTATTTCTTCCCAATAGTTTCCTGGTCAGGCCATGTCGAGACTGAATCTAGTTCATGGTTTAGAAGCCATGAGGGAAGTTAGGGCAGATTTTGAGGAGGGCCGGAATCATCTTGCCAGGCACATCTCCCACATGAGGAGTTTAAGTGTCTCTAAGCAAGGAGATGAGGCTTTTGGACACCAAGAGGAAGGAGACAGTCCTGCTGGCTTGGAAGGCTCAGGGTAGACCTGAGAGTCTGGCTTTCAAGGATATTTAGCTATGTATTCTCATCTCCTATCTCAGGATCTTGCTCATTCTTTATCAGGGCTTTGGCATTAACAAAGATGACTTTTGAGGGCTGCTAGTTAGTTCGGCCATCTTGGTCATTCTGCTCATCTGAACACCAGGTCCTGGGATTGAACTTTACAATAGTCTGCCCTGTGACTTCAGGAGTTGAGGAGGTCTTTAAATGCTACCATGGAGGACTTTTGGAGTTCATATGTTGACGTAAGAGTTAACCCATCTGCCACTGTTGTTTTCTTCCCTGATGCATAAGTGGCACAGAACAGCCACTAATCAGCTTTACAGCCCATATAATTATAATTGCCTCATTTTCTCCTGAGATATCGCAAGCCCCATCCTAATCCTCTAGCCATTAGATACTCACTGGCATCAACAGCTCAAGTGGCCTTTCTTAGGTGCCTCTGAACTGAATTTACTACCCTCTCAAAAAACAGTCCAACCTTCTCCTCTTACCCTACCCCACTCCAGACAACCTAATCTGCATGGCAGAAAACAGATGAGATTACAAAACCCCTAGAGGGAAGAAAAGCTCTTACAGAACAAGATGGAGCTGAGAATGCATCTTCTTGTGGGCATCCAGCTGGAATCAAGGGAGAAAGAGTGATAGACACAGATACACAGAGAATAAAGAAATAGCCCTGAATGAGCTCTCAAACTTCCTAGTCAGATAAATCCTCTTCCTCCTCCTCCTCCTCCAAGAGAGAGACAGGCAAGAAGATTCCTCTGGTCAAGAACCTCAAGAAGAGGCATGAGGAGGTGTGAAGAAATCAGCTACTAGAAGGATAAACCAGTTTTTCTTTACAGAATTATCTTTGAGTCATAATTTGTTGGAACAAATCAATTTCTAATAAACAAACCATAGTATAACAGCTTGCTAGGTAATAATACATCTGAAAGACTAATGTTGGCTGCTTTTCTGGAATAATCAGCTAGGATCACCATCGAGTCCTGCATGCCCTGGGAACCAATCGATCCCTCCTGGAACACACTAGAATGTTCTCAGCACCAGAGGCTATGATTTAGGTAGGTCTATCTGCTATTTTGCAATAGCACTGGGAGAAACCAGCTTCTTCAAGAAAGAGTTTTAAACCCAATAGGAAATAAAGACTATGCTATTGAGTCGCAACAATAATCCTAGCATACATCATGCATGATGGAATTTTTTCTACCTGCTGAGCTCATTCTCCCTTTCTGTAGAATTTGGTGGTTTGGCCAGACAGTGGATTCTCTAAGTCACATCTGGCTATGTCATTAACAGTTATTCCTGAATGTTTTGGCTATTGCCAAAGCGGTCTGCTGGTTTACAAAAAAAAAGAAAAAAAGAAAAAAAAAAAACCAGAGTGCCATCTTGGGAAATATTACTCTTGCAGACTGTTGTTTACAATCCAACTCAGTTATCCAGACATAACTGCTTTTTTTTTTTTTACATCTCTTATAATTCTTTAAGAGAAAATGTAGTGAAGAGCTTATGTATTTTATATTTAAGGTTAGTCACTATAAAATTTGTGAACTATCTTGAGAGTATTTTCCTATTTGTTCTCTTCCTTATTAGCAATACACTGATCAGAGGTGTCAAAGGCTCTTAAGTGCAGAGGTTCTTTCAAAAGATTTCCATCTTTGGAAAAATAGAAAACATCTACCAAGAGCCTCTCCCTTCAATTCTTAGTAGAAAAGGGGACGTAAGCGGAAACCCTAGATGTTCCTTTCATTTTATCCTTTTGCTGATGTTGGACTTTCTGGGTGTTCAAGTTGGCAAGAAAGTATTTCCAGTATGTGACTCATCTCCAGGTAGCAGATAGAAACAGTTGAAACACTGTCCTTTTATTCTTACTTTAAATATATAACCCTCCTATTGGTGACAATTTTATTTTCAAATTATTTAATAACCCTGTACTGATCTTTCTCAAACTTAAAAGCTACTATTTTTTTTAACACTGCTAATATGCCAGACATTCTTCCAAACACCTACCTTATATTACTCATTTCATTATGTGAACAAGTCCATGAAATGGGTTCTATTTTTATCTTCATTTTATAGATGTAGAATTGAGGCACAAAAAGGTTATGTAACTTGCCCATGTACGTGGTAGAACTGATTAGGCAGTCTTTATCAGAGTCTGTGCTCTTACTCATGAGATTCTATTGTATCTCTGTTCACTTTTTTTATTCACATCTGAGAAGAAGCTGAACAACTTGAGGGAAGAAAGAAAGAAGAAAAGATCCTTTTTAAGCCTCTTTCCTTTCTCTTCTTTAGCAGATGCTTGGAGGTCTGATGGTCAGTTTGACATGAGAAGACTGCAGTGTTTTCTCTTCTTTTTTTTTTTTCCTGAAGTAGGCTCCATGCCCAGTGCGGAGCCCAGTGTAGGGCTCGAACTCCCAATGGTGAGATCAAGACCTGAGCTGAGATCAAGAATCAGATGCTCAACCAACAGGGTCACCCAGGTGTCCCAGTCTCCTCTTACTTTCTAACGTCACACAAATAATGCTAGAGTTTTAGTGGATACACTTGCAATTTAGAGACCTATCTCTGACAGTCTATCTAGGTAAATAAACCAACCAAAACAAGACCAAAAATCTTCATTTTTAGCTCAACAAACTGTACTTAAAATTATCTCATTTTCTTCATTCTAAAATACAGGGCATGTTCACAGACCACCTAAGTGCAAAAAGAGAAAACCAAATGAAACCAACAGAAAGGAAATTCCCAACAAATGAGCCATCGTGTCTGTTCTTATCCATTGTTACCATTCTAGTTCAAGCCACCAGCACTGCTCATCTGAACCATTTCAATAATCTCCTAACTGGTCTCCTGGCTTTTACTCTTGCTTTCCCTTCAGTAATATCAATCCCAACCTTAACAGCTTCCCACTGCAGTCTGAGAACCTCTGATCTTTTCAAGATCCTTCAATTCAGGTTTCTGGCTACTTCTGCTGTGAAAAATGACTCTCTTATTAACCGCTCCTTCTACTAACAACTTGTCAGCCTCACTGAGGTTCTTGCAGCTTTATTTTTTTCTTGCAGTTTTTAAAAATACATGGTGTCTATATTCCTCAGGCTCTTTGTACTTGCTACTTCCCTTTCCATTAACTGCAGGTAAGACTGACTCCTTTAATCATTTACATTTTAAATGTCACTTTTGTAAAGAGGCTTCCAGTTCCAATGAAATTTTTTTGTTCTATTCTCTTTATCACTGTTCTTATTCTTTGAAATTACCAGTCTGCTATCATGAGCTTATTTGTGTTATTGTTTGAATCAGTCTTTTTACTAATCCCCTGAGGACCTAGGGTGCACATCACAGTATCTGTCCAAGAGCATTCACCACCAGGTGGCACCAAAACGCAGCAGGGATCAAGGTAGATTTGGACCAGGAGACAGACCCTTGGACTCCAGGTACATCATGGTTAAAATTTCCTTAACCTGGTAACATTACTGCCCAGCATTTTAATTTTTGTACCATGCTGCTCCCCAAACACATGACACTGAAGTTTTATGGTATTGTGTTCTGTTCTGATTCCATACTCTGGAAGAAGGTTGATAAATGAGAGAAAAGATACTTTTGATGAACTAGGTAAATTTTGGGTCTCAAGACCACACACAATACTCAAAAGTTTTAGTAATATAACACCTATGTCGGGACACCTGGGTGGCTCAGTTGGTTAGGTGGCTGCCTTCGGCTCAGGTCATGATCCCAGCGTCCTGGGATCGAGTCCCACATCGGGCTCCTTGCTCATCAGGGAGCCTGCTTCTCCCTCTGCCTCTGCCTGCCATTCTGTCTGCCTGTGCTTGTTCTCTCTCCCTCTCTCTCTCTGAAAATAAATAAATAAAATCTTAAAAAAAAAAATAACACCTATGTCAAAATAAATGACTATTCCAATAGTTAAAGTTATACTGAAACCTATTTTGGAGGTAGTGACTAAATCACTTGAGTTGTTCAGCAAGAGACCAAAGGCTCAGTTGCCCAGGTATGGTGTAAGAGATTGAAGCTGATGAAAGGAGGATGGTTAGATGACACCAGAGATTTCCAGTCTTGAGGATCTATGCATCTAAAATCTAATTAAATGTTTAAAAATATATAAAATTTCTTTAAAAATAGTTTAGGAGCTGTTGATATTACTCTTCAGGGAAATGACAATTCTCCTTTAGGGCCATAACATAGTCAAAAGTGCTTAGATATTGGAATCACAGTGATCTGAATTAAAACCCAAATTATGGGGTGCCTGGGTGGCTCAGTGGGTTAGGCCTCTGCCTTCCGCTCAGGTCGTGATCTCAGGGTCCTGGGATTGAGCCCCGCTTCAGGCTTTCTGCTCAATGGGGAGCCTGTTTCCACCCCCTCTCTGCCTGCCTCTCTGCCTACTTGTGATCTCTCTCTCTCTCTCTCTGTCAAATAAATAAATAAAATCTTAAAAAAAAAAACAAAAACCTGGGCGCCTGGGTGGCTCAGTGGGTTAAAGCCTCTGCCTTCGGCTCAGGTCATGATCCCAGGGTCCTGGGATCGAGCCCCGCATCGGGCTCTCTGCTCTGCGGGGAGCCTGCTTCCTCCTCTCTCTCTCTGCCTGCCTCTCTGCCTACTTGTGATCTCTGTCTGTCAAATAAATAAACAAAATCTTTAAAAAAAAAAAAAAAACCTTTAAATTATGCCAGTTTCTAGCTATGTGCTCTCAGCCAAGGTATTTTTTCTGGTTCCTTATCTCTAAATGTTCCAGACTACTGAGCTATGATTACATCTCTCTTAGGCTAAAACCATTAATTACATTTTGTTTTAAAAACATAGCCCATTCTGCTATTAAGGTATACAGTAAATTAAAAAAAAAAAAAAGATCTGTTACCCCCACCAATGTAAACAACAAAAGCCCAGAATTTCTGTTTTGCCTCTTCCAAAAACAAAGATGGTTTCTGAGTCACTTTTAAATGGCAAATAATGTAGGAAGATTGAAGTTAAAGAGTTTTTTGGTTTGTTTTCTTTCTTTCTTTCTTCTTTTTCTTTTTTTTTACTTATTAAATCTATTTTACAAGTAGAAATAGTTTGGAAACTATTTCCCCCTGTTCCAGGAGGGGCTGGACACAAATGCTCTTTTCTTTTGGTTTTCCATCCTCTGGGTAATTAAGAAACAAGAGGATTTAGTGCAAGAGAACATAGGAAAAACATTTCTATATCAACAGGAGTGCTACAGAGGCAAAAAGACCTTTACTTTTATTAGCTTCAGCAGCTTAGTGGAATTAAAAAGATCACCTGTGCCTCATTCAGTGAGAAGTAATATCCAGCAGCCAAAACACAAGTTGCAGGGGCTTTGACAATAAACCAGCCTAAAGCCAGAAGCTACCTAGGTATAAGCCCTGAAAATGACAGCAACACTAAGCTAAGATTTTGGGAGGTTTATTCGAATATTCTGATCAATATCTGTATATAAAGTAAACTTCAGAATATGAAATATATTTAATTTTTTTACTAAAATTTATCTTCACATGTGACAGGGCACTGGACTTAGAGGTCAGATGACTAGATTATTTTTTTCTATAAATTTTTAAATTTTTTTATAAACATATAATGTATTTTTAGCCCCAGGGGTACAGGTCTGTGAATTGCCAGGTTTACACACTTCACAGCACTCACCATAGCACATACCCTCCCCAATGTCCATAACCCTACCACCCTCTCCCGACCCCCCTCCCCCCAGCAACCCTCGGTCTGTTTTGTGAGATTAAGAGTCTCTTATGGTTTGAGATGACTAGATTATTATTGCAACTTTGTTTCTCACTTGTGGTGTGAGAGTCACTGGATCCATAAAACCTTATGATCTGGGTGGGCCCCAATCTCCTTGTCTGTAAACCTGGAAGGTTGAAGAAAATGACCTCTCAACTCTCAAATTCTGCTCGCTTGAATTCTCTGATTTAAATTCTTTAACTTTTCTGATTCCATACAAGTGTATTTATTTCCTCAGAAAATCAAGCAGTCATTAATTGAAAAATTCATCCATCACCAACATGTGGGCACTTAGATACAATCAACCATAAATATATAATGAGTTCTGACTACATGTTAGGCCTATTCTTTGCTCTAAAGACAGAGTAGTATAAAAATAGAAGACAGAAGACCCTACCTTCCTATGCTTTATAAAGGGGAAATGAATATAAAATAGACAAGTAAGTAAAACACATACTATGTTAGAGAACGCTAAGTGCTGCAAAGAAAGCCTGGAGGAAATATCAGGGATTGAAATCTGGGGTCTCCCTGGGAACATCACTTTTGTCAAAAAGGAAGGAGATGAGGAAGTAAACCACATGGGAAACATTTCAGAGAAAACATTTCAGGGAGAGAAAACCAAACAAAGGTGTGTCTGGCAGGTCCAAGGGTCAGCACAGAAGCCAGTGTGGATGGAACAAAATGTACAAGAAACAGGGTAAGAGGTGACATGTATCTGTTCAGATTGTGGAGGTCCCAAGTGTGACTAGAGAAAATATCATAAGTTATTAGTCATGACATATCCTCCCTACTACTCTGAACCTTCTTAAAGAATCAGTCCAGAGATGTTTTTTCGTTAAGCAAGATGATAAATGAACATGAAAATTGTGGATCCTGGAGAGGGATGCATTGTGTTATAGAAGAAAGGCAAAGAGAAACACTCAGGGGAAGACTCAGAGTTCAGGGAAGAAGAAGAAATACAGGTAAGAGGGTTCCTGAAAACAGCTGAAAGAGAAGGCAAGGAGAGACACTAAGGCTGTAGGAACACTGGCAGTGGTATTCAGAGAGAAAAAGAGAAGAGATGGTTAAGCGATCTGTGAGAACTTGACTCTGAACCATGAAATGCTAGCTCCTTCCTCTGTCTCCCTAAAAATGTTCCACAAATATCCTACCATGGGCTTGTTATTTTTGTCATTGTTGCTATTGTCTTATTAATATTACGTATGATGATTTGTGAGACAATTCCTTCTGGGTGTGATGGGAAAGCAGGTCCCTCTGAGGGAGACTCAGGTGCAAACCTTGTGGCCATGGTGGCTCCATGTTCTTTGGAGGCAAACCACAGCTAACTTCCATATTCGTGCCAGCCTGCCTGTCCTGTATAGGCATGCTACTGAGTTAGCATTCCCATTAGTACTTCGGAATTTCTTGCCATATGCATTTCAAACTCAAAAAACAAAATATAATAAAATTGGAACCAGACATTTTCTGACATAGGCCTAAGTAGTTCAGTGCTAGATGGCTATACACTGAGTTTCCAGTCTCTCTCTTGCTAGTTTGTCACCAAATTCAGCACAGAGGGGAAGCCTATGGGCTCTGGCATCCGACTGTTCAGTTTGCAAACAGTCTCCATTTCTGAGCAGCCTTGGGTGACTGGGTTACAATGTCTACATTCAGATGCGTCACCTGTGGAAATCTGGTTAATTACAGTTTCTGCAAAAGCATGTAAATTCCTTAGCACGGTGCCTGACCCAAATCCCTTAATAAATGTTAGCCAGTATTAGAGTTGTAATAATTCCTGACTTCGGAACATTCAGATCTCTATTTCTCATTAAGGTGAAGTCCAAATTAACTTTGTAACCTGTATTTACTTTTCAAAACTCAAAGGTACTTTTTAACAGATAACTGGTGGAAGAACATATATTGATGCCTACAAATATTTTGGACCTTATGTGTCCTTGCTTGTTTGTTTGGATTGTGTATCAGAAAGAACTTCAACCTCCTTTGAAATCATTCTTTCCCAAAGGTGAGTTTTTAAAGGATGTGCATGTCAGAGAATTTTATTAATATAAATAAATGATGAGTTTGCTTTTTCTCTTTTTTCCCCAACTACAATTCTTTTTTTGTTAAATTCATTTAATTAACATATAGTGTATTATTAGTTTCAGAGGTATAGGTCTGTGACTCATCAATCTTGTATAACACCCAGTGCTCATTATATCACGTGTCCTCCTTAATGCCTGTCACCCAATTACTCCATCCCTTCAACCCCTTCCCCTCCACAACCCTCAGTTTGTTTCCTATGATTAAGAGTCTCTTATGGTTTGTCTCTGATTTTTTTTTTTGTTTTAGTTTTCCCTCCCTTCCCTTATGATCCTCTGTTTTGTTTCTTAAATTCTACATATGAGTGAGAACACATGATAATTGTCTTTCTTTGTTTGCCTTATTTCACCTAACATAATACCCTCAAGTTCCATCCACATCCTTGTAAATGGCAAATTTCACTTTTTTGATAACTGAGTAATATTGCAGTATATATATGGCAATATCTATCTATGTCTATATGTATCTATATCTATATGTATCTATATATATACACCACATCTTCTTTATCCATTCATCTGTTGATGGACATCTGGACTCTTTCTATAGTTTGGCTATTGTGGACATTGCTGCTAGAAACATTCGGGTGCACGTGCCCCTTTGGATTTTATCTTTGGGGTAAATACCCAGTAGTGTGATCGCTGGGTTGTAGGGTAGCTCTACTTTCAACCTTTTCTCTAACTATTATTCTAAACTCCATAGCATTTTACCCCTATTCTATTTGTTTTAAAAGCAAATATTACATTGCTGTCAAAATAAAACTTTAAAAAATAGGATTATCCTTCTTTTTTGTGGGGGAGAGGGTGGTATCATCCACAAATAACTTCTCTGTTGTTCCACTGCTGAGGTATTCTTTCAATATTGGTCTCCAAATAACTTGGTTCATAATATGCCTACCAAAATATATATATCTATCTCCAGAACAATTTCATAGTTACTCAAAATCCTATTATTTTTATATGGGTTTAGCTCTCTCCCATTTATTTTACATGATAATGTCTATGTTTTGTTTTTTTTTAATTCTTTGTTGTTTATTATGTTCTGCTCCTGCAACTTAATTAATGCCTTTTATTTACATGTGATACTATTTCACTGTTTTCCTTTCCATTGTTCTCTCCCTTTAATATTCTTTGTTTTCATGGTGTAGAGTTACATTTTCATCTCCTACAAATGCATGACAGTATTTCTAAGATCTCTAAGATCTCTAGTTTTTTCTCCAGCTAGTTTCAGTAGTATGCATATTTTTGCAATTTTGGCACTTTGAATTTTTTTCAAAATTTTAGAATGATAAAATTTATAAATACTTACATTTCTGATAAATAGCTATTGAGTATCCATCAATGTCAGCAATTATAGATTAAGAGGTTGGTTTTTGCTCTATCACTTTGTATTTGTGTACTTGTCATTAGGATCATATAAAAATCTCACCTAACTGAAGCTGGAGGGAAAGAATCTGACTTTCTATGGGCATCTTTGATTAATCCATCAATAAACAGGAGAAAAATTGATAGATAATAGTAACATGAATGCTATGCTATCATTTGGGTTACTAGAATCTCCACGAACTCTTTCTTGACAAAATGTTCCAAAACTGTATCCTTAATGTCACAATAAATACACCTTTCTTTTGTGTAATAATTCACTGCAACTGTGTCACTGGTTGATCTAAATGACTGCTCAGCTCCTTCGGTTTCTTAAATAACCTTTTCTTTGGAACAGGCTGAACTGAGCTAGATAGCCATCTCTCTTGATGGTTCACCAGGATTACATAATTGACTTTGAAAAGATCAACAAATGACCTTTTGATTAAAGTAGGATTACTTTTCAATAACCAGTTAACCCAACTTTAAAGTGGGCCAGTTTAATAGACATTTTTTTCTTGCTATCTTACTGGTCCTGGCTAGGCCAATGAAAGGGTGTGGTTGTTCGTAGACCCAAGCAGGCTGAGATTGGCATTTCTATATCTGGTTCCCATGGTCACCCTTGTAATGACTTTGTTTATGGCAGTTGAAAGAATGGCAGTGAGATGAATGGAGGGAACCTTAATAGTGAGTTAGGCAGTGTTGCAACCAACTTATTGGAATGGTTTCCAATGTTAACAGTTAGAAAGTTTGTAATCTGCTCTGAGATTCCATTTTTAACCTTAGAAAAGCATTTAGAAGGTATACCAATTGGTATACTATTTTCTAGGTTTTTACATCAAAGAATCTTGCATTCTTTCCCATTTCCCTTTCTTTCTTTCTTTCTCCTTCCTTCCTTCCTTTCTTCTTTCTTTCTTCCTTCCTTCTTTCCTCTCTTTCTTTCTTTCTTTCTTTCTTTCTTTCTTTCTTTCTTTCTTTCTTTCTTTCTTTCTCTTTCTTAGATTTCATTTATTTGACAGAGAAAGACAGCCAGAGAGGGAATACAAGCAGCAGGAGTGGGAAAGGGAGAAGCAGGCTTCCTGCAGAGTAAGGAGCACAGCACAGGGATGGGTCCCAGGAACCGAGGACCATGACCCAAGCCAAAGGCAGACATTCAATGGCCGAGCCACCCAGGCACCCCTCCCATTTATTTTTCTAAGTTATGTTTCTAGCACCAAGGCACAATTTTGGTAAGTGATCCGCTCTCTAAAACAAGCTGCATGTCTTTTTAATAATCTAAAGTGCTAACAAATAACAACAAAATAGATGGACTAAAAAAAATGCCATGATCATAGCATGAGTATTGCCAAGCTATAAAAGAAGCATAATTGATGCAATTTACTTCTGAAAATTGAGTTAGGGACTGGTTGGCATCCAACTAGACAACTTATGGCCGTTTATTCTTCAGAGATCATTTAGATATTTTTTAAATTTATTTGACAGAGACACAGTGAGAGAGGGAATGCAAGGTGGGAGAGCAGAAGAGGGAGAAGCAGGCTTCCTGTTGAGCAGGGAACCCGATGCAGGGCTCTATCCCAGGACCCTGGGATCATGACCCAAGCCAAAGGCAGACACTTAATGACTGAGCCACCCAGATGCCCAGAGATCATTTAAATTATGTAGCAGATTAAGTAAGGACCATATAGCTCACATAGCAGTCAGTTTAGTCTTAGGCTTAGTTCAAGTGTTCTTCCCTTTTAATTGTAGTCTTTGTTTCATGGAATTCCATCTTTGTGCTCATGGCTTCTAACCCTGGTGTCCTTGGATAAGGATCTAGTAACACTTCAGCCCAGATCTCTTCTTCTGAATGCCAGACCCAAATTTCCATTAATCTACTTAGCACATCCCCTTAGATATCTCAAAATCACTTTGGACTCATCATGCCTAAATTGAAGTCATGATCTTTCCCCCAAGTCTGGCCCCCAGTAAATGGGACCATTATCCACCGAAATATATAGGCAGAGAATTAGAAAATATGTGTTATGCCCCCAGCTCTATCATCCATATATCTCTAACTTTTAGCAAATCCATTGATTTAACTAAATATCTTTTTCTATGTCCTTCTCTCATACTCCTATATCACTAGTCTTGTGCAACTGAATATATGGTTATTGCATTCTGCCTCAACACCAAAATCCTTAGTGCAGCCAGGCAATGGCTGCATGGACTCAGACATCTCAATCTTAGCTCATTCTTTTTGCCTCCATGTTTCAGCCTCACTAACCTTCCAGTTCCTGTAATGCCCAAGCTCCCTTGATTTCAGGGATCTTTGTACACTCCTCCCTGTGAGAAGACTCTTTCTCTTAGACTCATTAACACCCCTTTGTTATTTGGCTTTCATGTCACTTGTCTCTTGAGAACTACCTGGCCAGATCCTGTGCCCCATCTCACAGAAGCCTACAATTCCCTTCTTAGAACTTGCGTAGTATAGTTTGTAGTGGTGAGGAATAGTATTATCTTGGCTTATTTACCACCGTAGGCCTATGCTTTATCACTACCTACTCTGTGTTTCTGGCACACAATAAATAGTGAATAAGCATTTGTCTCATCAGTGAATGCATAAACATCCTAGCACATCCACTGCAACTTTGGCCTTGGTCTTCTAACACAGCTCCTGGGAAGCCTTAGTCAAGGGAGAGGAAGACTGCCAGTGTGACTCTAGGTAATACTAACTCACACATAAGCAGAATATTTTAAAATGCAATTTTGTAAATATGTCTCTCTTGATCCTCAGTCAATTCAAATAATTATTTTTTTTTTCAAATTTTAGAAATAACACTGGCAATCTGGAAGTTTGCGCCTAGCCAAAGATCGCAAATTTAGAAATTGTGGAATTGGCTGTAGTAATGAGAACTTTGACTCTTTCTACAAGGTTGTTTCTCAGCTGTCTTCTGTGCTGTTTTCTAAGTGAGCTAATAACCTAGAGACCGGTGGTTGACTCTTTATTCTCACTCAGGTAGGTAGCAGGTATAGTCTCAGCCAGTGTATCTCTACTTCTCATCTGCTGTCTCCTCTCCTTCCTGCTTCTGCTACCTCTGTGCAGCATCACCACTTAGCAAAACTATCCCTACTGTTAATATCAGCACATGCTTATCAATACTCTAGACAAACACTTCTTTCCGGTTTTCAGTAGTTCAGCTAATTCTCATCCCAACCCTAAGAAATTCAGCTGCATATACTCAGGAGAAATGAAATCAATGACTTGAAACCAACATATTTTAGGAGTTACTTCAAGTGCACGTTCACCTGAGATGAATGACCAGTTAGCGCCACCAGGAGCCATTGGAGACTCTGGATATAATCAGTTTTGAAGAAATTCAGATGTAGTGGTAATGATAATTTATTAAAACCTCTTATGCATAGCTATATTATGTACATTAATTGTATCCTTTTTTGTAATCTTACTACTTAAATATTACTACTTAAATATTTTAAAGATGAAGAATTTGAGGTTTAGAATAAATGACCATGATGACCAAATTAGAAAGTATTAGACCCAAGATTCGAAGTCTGCTTTTTTCCACACCCCACTACTTGAAGGAATATCTAGTGCCACTGATTAAACACTCCCAGGCAAATGCCAACTATCAGAATTCATTTAAAATATAACAACTTGAACAAGAGACAGTAACAGAAAGTAAAGACAAATGACAAAAATAATGGGATGAGATAAAAGATGCCAAATGAAAGGGGATTTGCAAATCAATAATTTTTACTATTGTTTTTCTTATTTCAGTAATGATACTGGTTTGTTGTGAATATTTGGTAACTTACAGATAATTTAAAAACACATAAAAATAACACAATTCCACAATCCAATTTTCATGCATGTACTTTCTGTGCTTTTTGTTTATAAAAATGTGATTAAAGTATAGGCACTGATGTCACATACGATTGTATGGAACGCTGACTGCACAACAGTATCCTGCCAAGGTAGCAAGCAAGAGCTACAATCCAGTTTGCAGCTCTCTTGCCAATAGGAGCCCATCACGGGACTGCATTCACCCATAGGGACAGTTGCAGTTTTTAATTAGCCCAAAGACATAGCCTGCTCTCCATACTGAAGATTCGCAAAGCTATATTGCCCAGAGGGGGCATCGTTTTCTTGTCATCACAAAAGATACTTCTAGATTAGCAGTGACTCTGACCGTGTCTGCTTCATTTACTAGAGAAAGAATTTTGTATGCCAGCATCCCCTGCTCTAATACCCCCTGATAAAAATGAATCTTACTATGGTAGTATATTGTTACAGAAGCTTACCTGAGTCAGTTATTTCCTGGTTTTATATATTTTTTATTAATTTACTTTTTATATTTTTGGTAGCATCCATACAAGGTTGTAAAAAAAGCTTCTCCTATTGAGTGAAAAACAATACACATGTAGGAAAAATTCAGTATCAATTTCTATTACACCCACTTCTTATTTCCTAGGCATTTTAATATTAATTATTCCTGTTTCCTTGGAGCAAAATTTGCCTCCACACTGGAACTACAGGATATTTGGTGTTCAAGCTGGTGTTCCTTCTTGAAGGAGAGCCTCAGAGAATACCAGATTGGTGTCTATCAGCCCCTATGAACTGCTGGTCCCCCAGATTTCATCTACTATGTTCTGGTGTTTTCTTCTTGGAACTTGAGCTTGTGTAGAAGATTCTGGGGAGATATTGGTATTTTCAGTATTTTTCTTTTCTTTTTAAGATTTTATTTATTTTTTTGACAGAGAGGGAACACAAGCAGAGGGAGTGGGAGGGGGAGAACAGGCTTCTTGAAGAGCAGGTCGCTCGATGTGGGCTCAACTTGAGTGGAAGGCAGACGTTTCACTACTAAGCTACCCAGGCACCCCTAGGCATCTTGAGTATTTTTCAGTTGCTCTGTGATTTTGACCAATCCTGAGATGTCCCAACATTTTTTATTCTTCCTGGGGTAAACATGATTAGGAGCCATAGATCCCTTTGGCATGCTTCTTTCCCTGCCAGCGTTGTAGATTTTGAGCAGTGCATTATATCTCTTCTCCACGCTGCTGCCTTTTGTGATGGCGATAGTACAGCTGAAGTTTTTGCTTGGACGACAGGCTTGGCACATGATGCCTCTAGATTAGAAGGGCCTCCAAGCAGCATGGTACCAAGGCCATATAATCAGTGATCCATCTGTCTTTGGGACTTAGACCTCCAGATCCTCAATTTGAGGCCAGCAGACCCATTATCTTTGTTCTTCTATGGTATACTGCCTTCCATGTGTCAAAAGACATTAAACTCAACCTCTTTGCCTGTTTCTTCTGTACTAACTGGACACACAGGATGGAATTCAGAACAAGCTGCTTCCAAAGTGCTTTCTGCAGAAAGATGGAAAAGGAGTTCAACAAATGTGTGTTCCAGTTCACATGCAGCCCCTACAGGCAAGTCAGACTCTCTCCTCGACCCACTCGGAGCCCCAGCATCAGGAAGGCTACATCCTGCAGGGCACAGAATGGCAGCCACAGAAATATGGTCTTTCTTGTCCATTTCTGCCTGCTACCAAGAGAATACTTCTGACACATACCGCCTTAGTTGGTGTCATCCCAAGTCTTGCATCTCCAAGAGTTCTAGTCCTCATCCCAGAAAGCTTGATTTCTCTTCTTTTTACTGGAATTGTAATAAAATCCAGGTTTTACCTATAGCAGAATAACCTGGAGGACTGGTTCCTTTAATTTTGGGAAGATACCTATACCACTTTTTTTTACACAATGAGCTTAGCACAAATGCCTAAATCATAACTCATCATATATAGCTGATTTCTAGTATAAACTTTTCATTCTTTTTTGCAGAATTTAGTTAGAATACTAAGTTAGTGCTTCAATAATTCTTTTTGTTGAATTCTGGGAGAGTTTCCTCTTCTTTAATCTATCAGGTCATCTGGATCTCCTATGTTTCTACCACCTCTTCTTGTTCCGAGATGTTCTGCTCAAGAATGACTATTACTTGTGTTACTATTTTCAGATAATTCTCCATTCTTACAGCTGCAATATATTTAAGATTATGCACTGTATACAAAATATTTATTCATTGTCTTTTTACAGACACTGGTTTTCTTCATAAATATTGCCCATTCTCAGAGAGAAGAAGTGCCTTTCTCTTTCACTTACTGTCCACTCACTGGCCTATAATTTTTGCCTATCCAAATATACGTACATTTTATATCTACCAAAAAGATTTCTTATGAGAAATGGATGTTTACACACACATTTATGAATATTTACAATTTAATAATTTTATGTTCTTCTACAACTCACATTATTTCATTTGTTATCACAAATATTTTATGCTAAAGGGGTAGATATTATGCAAAATTTCAAAATGATATGTGACCTGAAGTTCATATTTGAGATCATCCCCTCCAGAGAAGATAAATTACTCAGCAAATAACAGAAGCAGCCTAGAATCTAGTTTCAATAGACAGGCTAAACTAAGGAGACCCGCGTCTTCTGTCTTGAAGCTTTGTCAATTTAGAGAAATTTTAATCTTAATCACAGTACCACTTACTAACATACATCCTGGGCATGCTACTCATTATCAGCTTTCTTATCTATAAAATGGGGATGATAATATTATCTACCTCCATTAGCATGTTGGAAGGACTCAATGAGGTCATTCATTTAAAGCACTTAAAACATGGCCTTATACACAATGAGAGTTCAATAAGTACTATCTATTGAATTAGAACATAAAATCTGTGTTCTTTCATCTGTTCACTTTGATGCTTTTGACTTTCTGATGTTGATTTCTATTTTTTTAAACCTACATTTCTTAATTCCCTTGAAAAAGGATGTGCTTTTTATTTTTTTATTTTTTAAAGATTATTTATTTATTAATTTATTTATATGACAGAGAGAGACAGTGAGAGAGGGGAGAGGGAGAAGCATGCTTCCTGCTGAGTAGGAGGCCTGATACAGGGCTCGATCCCAGAACCTCGGGATCATGACTTGAGCCCAAGGCAGGCACGTAACCCACTGAGCCACCCAGGTGTCCCAAGTGCCTGCTTTTTAAATATCAGTTGAGAAGGTATGGAGAAAGTACAGATCTCAGAAAGCCGTGATGTTTGGATCCAGTCAATGTCTCCATTGACACAGTGTTATAGAGTTAGTGGTTCAGTGGCCATCTTCAGAAAGTTGCAAAGAAATTTAATGGTAGCTCCCATAATGGTCCATGGCCACTGGGTCCTTACAATTTTTTCTTTTCTAGTATTGCACAAGCTCTTAAGAAAGATCAAAGGGTGCCATGTGTGTTGTAGCCCTAGAGATCCAGGGTACAGTCAGACTTAATGGGAACATGGAGAATTGGTCTAACGCTTATGGACTATGCTGAAGAGGACCTGGCAGTTCATGGACAGTTCTAGAATCCCACTGCACATTTTCCCATCAGTTTTTAGCTCTCTGCTCGATGACAGAGCAAATGAAACAGGAACATGCTGACGTGCAGTAAAAGTCAAGAGATAAGAACTTGCATTTGCCACAAGGAAAGCGATAAAAATCAGTAATAGAGGAAACACATTTCATTTTTCGAATCTGTTAGCAGTGAGGGGAGATGAAAATATCTTTAAAATTACTTTGCATGCCCTTTTAAATGTAAATCATCACAAAGCAGCATACCTAATAGAGGACCACATGTTGAGCTAGAATTCTAAAAGCAAAATGTAGCCTCTGACTAATGAAATAAATAAATTTTGCTTTAAAAGTCCTTTGAATATTCAAGTCATGGATACTATTCTTGCATATTTCTCCTCAGTATTGACTGTCTGTGGTGGACCGAGAGTGGATTATAGAACAAAGGCCACCACACATGGGACACCTTGGTTTTGAAGGAGGTATAGGTTCTTCCTTCTGAAAAGATTCTCAGGGGAAAGTGAAAAGTTTCTTGTCCCTGAAACAAGACAGGTTATGTAATGCATATGACTATCGAAGAAAATAAGATGCAAGTGAGGAAGAGAAAATACATTTCAACCTTGCCAGAGTTATTAATATTTTCAAGTAGGGAGCTACAGTTTACACTATTTTCTTTAGCATATACATAGCCACCGAGGATGAGGAGTGACAGCAAGTGTATGCCCAGAAATTAAGGGAAAAACATCACCCATAATGAAACCTTTTAAGTCTGCTTTAAAGCTCACTATTTCAGAAGCAGTACTATAGTCAAGAAGGAATTCAAACGTTGTTAATATGCATAAATATACATTGAAGACATTCATCAAAATTCCACTGAGAAACATAAGCTTTGAAAATCAATACTGCGGTATGGTCTCTCATAATTTATTCTCCAGCATCTATGTGCATGCTTCAGCAAATTCTTCTAAACTGGGAAATAAAGCAGTTTTGTAAAAGTGAAAACGTTGTGCAAAGATATATTCCACACTCTTAATGACCTATTTTAAAGCAATTATATGATGTTGTATTTTTCTTACTGGCATGCGAAAAAGAGCAAGGCTTATATACAAAAACGAACTTATTATGCCTTGTCATGAAGAAAAGATTTTAACATGCACATAGAAGGATTCTTCTAGGTACTTCCCATTATGTTTTGCATGACAACATTACCTGTGAATTTTTTGGTCTCAAAGATAGAACATTCAGAAAAAACTAAGTAGGTCACTATTTCCTATTCTAAAGGCTTTTCTGCCAGTATTTCATTAGAAACATGAACGTCTGGGGATGCCTGGGTGGCTCAGTTGGTTAAGCGGCTGCCTTTGGCTCAGGTCATGATCCCAGCGTCCTGGGATCGAGTCCCACAACGGGCTCCTTGCTTGGTGGGGAGCCTGCTTCTCCCTCTGCCTCTGCCTGCCACTCTGCCTGTGCTCGTGCTCTCTCTCTCTCTTTCTAACAAATAAATAAAATCTTTAAAAAAAAATCTATTAAAAAAAAAGAAACATGAACATCTGTGTGTGAGGTTTGTGCATATATTAGAACCACTCCTCAAAAACATCTATAATTATGAAGATGATCTTATAATTTTCATAAATTTTAGATATAAAATGTTAATATCTTGTCTGATATGTTCTAAAATATCACTTTCATATTTCTATCCAGTGCAGTATTGTTATATTTAACTGCATTTTAAAATTGAGGCTCTTGAATACTCTTTGAAAAGAACTATGACCCATTTAAGAATGAAGGTTTCTTGGATCAAAGATTAAACTATCTGTAATACGCTAGGACCCCCGTAAACAATGGTGTAGGTGTTCTGGCAATAGAAAGGACACGGAGTCAAATACTGCTTGAAAGGTAAAGTGTTCTCTTAAAAATATAAAATTAAACCCTTCAAGGTGACAGAAAGTTGCCATGGATTCAGGAAACATACGGGGAACAATATAGACTCAATCTCTGATAGTGTGCATTAAGTAGAAACTTACTGAAGAGAGAAAGGAGGAGAGTTTATCAGGAGATGTCAAGCTAAGTATCATTGCCTCTGGCTGAGAAGCACAATGATCACCAGGTGTTTTAGTACTTGGTGAAGTTAGTTGCCTTGGAGCTAACTACGGTTCTCTTGAAGGAAAACAAGAAAAAAATTATAGGGTATTGTCCTGTTCAAGCTCAAAAGGAGTACGTGCAGTATCCGGTGGTTCCGATTTCCATTTCCTTCATGACAAATGACGTTGAGCCTCTTTTCATGAGCTCATTTGTCAGGTGTCTGTCTTATCTGGAGAACTGCTGATTTTAGTCATTTGCCCATTTTTATTGGGTTATTTGCCTTTTTATAGCTGAATTATGAGAGTTATTTATATTTTTAGAAAAATAACAAATGTTGACGAGGATATGAAGAAATTGGAACCTTTATACATTGCAGATGGGAGGAAAAGTCCATGCTGCCTCCATGCAGAGGACTTAGGTGGTTCCTCAAAAAGTAAACATTGAGTTCTATGACCAAGCAATTTCTCTTAGGTACATATGCAAGAAGACCAAAAACACATGTTCACACAAGCACTTGTACAGTAAACATGAGTCTATAAAAACTTGTTCATAGCAGCATTATTCACAATGGCCAAAAAAAAAAAAAATGCCCCTTAAAGGATTCATGGATAAACAAAATATGTTATGTTTATACAATGGACTATTATTCAAAAAATAAGAAAGAATAAAGTACTGATTGATCAACCTCGAAAACATTAAGTTAAGTGAAAGAAGCCAGACACAAAAGGTCACTTATTGGGATTTCATCCATATGAAATTCCAGAATAGGCAAATTCATGAAGTGGCTGTGAGCAAATGGGGGGAACTGGGAGTGGCTGCTAACAGGTAGGAGGTATTTTTCAGGATGGTGATTGGAATGTTCTCGAATTAGTTGATACTTGCACAATGTGATAAATATATTAAAAATCACAGAATTACACATTAAATGGTATATTTAATATGAATATAGGAGTATCTTGACAAAAAAGGAATGAGTTACAGTAAGCAGAAATTGGTATTTAGTTGTCATCTAGTGGTTTATGGGTTCATTTATGGATTCGGTAGTGCAGTTTTTTAGACTCAAAGTGAACTTAGCAAACCTCTCAGAGGTTACCATACCAGGAGCATAGCTCCTGACTAGTTTAGATTCAAGGGAGCTATTCCTGTTTGCGTCAGCTACTGAATACAGAAATGAGTTCTAAGGTGAGGACTTCCATTTCTGACAATAGTTATTGAGAATTTAGGTACGATTCTGCCAGACAAAAAAAGAAAACCTTTTCTTCAAACCAACCACTGTTTCTCTGAAAGAGAAAAGAGAAGGGACTCAGTAGAAGGACATTCTTCCTTTTTTTTTTTAATATTTTATTTATTTATTTAACAGAGAGAGAAAGAGATCACAAGTAGGCAGAGAGAAAGGTAGAGAGAGGCGGGGGAAGCAGGCTCCCTGCTGAGAAGAGAGCCTGACATGGGGCTTGATCCCAGGACCCTGAGATCATGACCTGAGCTGAAGGCAGAGGCTTAACCCACTGAGCCACCCAGGCACCCCAAAGGACTTATTACTTGTTTTTTTTCAAAGGTAAATTTTTGCAGAATTTTTTTTTCTTTTTTTGTGATTTATTTATTTTTTTATAATTTTTTATTTTTTTATTAACATATAATGTATTGTTAGCCCCAGGGGTACTGGTCTGTAAATCGCAAGGTTAACACCCTTCACAGCACTCACCTCACCATAACACATTCTTTCCCCAATGTCCATAACCCAACCACCCTCTCCCTAACCCCCTAGAAATTTTTTTCTGATTCATCAGGTCGAATTTTGTGTTTTGAACTTTTTTTTTAGTAAAATACTGTTGTCAAGATTTCCTGGCAACTGTCATTTTTTATTTCTTTGTTAGGAAGACATTTCTCTAATTGAGGTCAGAAGAATATACACAAGTTATTTGAGAAGAAGAAAAAAGTGTGCATATTTAAGAGTGGGGACGATTCCATGGTCATGTACATTTGGGGACACTGCAACCTTTAATACTTTCTTAGAGAATCCACAAAATTCTTATCATCATATGAAGACTTTTAGAAGTCTTATAAAAACCAAACACAATAAAAGACAAAACCAAGTCATTGCAAATTTGTTTAACCCAGCATCCCAAGTTTATTTGCCATATTGCCATTTTCAAGGACTACTATTAAAATCTTATCAGTGTTCCTTTGAATGCAGTTTGATAAACAACTTGGTGAGACCTGGCTTTGTTCTACTTCTAAGTCAGAGATAAACCTGTAATTTTAGTTGGACATTTTGAAAATGCATGCTGTTTTTTTTGAACCTCCAAGACTATGCTTCATGCAACTCAGTTTCACAATTGGATGCTTATTATCTCTTTAGGGAAACTAAATGCTCTACTGGTCCGTGGGCAATAGTGTGGTCTTTGTATACAAAGGACAGTAACATGTTCAGAGTAAGTGTGTCAAATCAGTGAGGTGTGTTACTCCCAAGAAAATTTTAAAGGAATGTGGTTTGATTTAAGAATATGTTCAGTAGGGGCGCCTGGGTGGCTCAGTGGGTTAAGCCGCTGCCTTCGGCTCAGGTCATGATCTCAGGGTCCTGGGATCGAGCCCCGCATCGGGCTCTCTGCTCAGCAGGGAGCCTGCTTCCTCCTCTCTCTCTGCCTGCCTCTCTGCCTGCTTGTGATCTCTCTCTGTCAAATAAATAAATAAAATCTTTAAAAAAAAAAAAAAGAATATGTTCAGTAAAGAGAAGCCTGGGTGGCTCAGTCGGTTAAGCCGCTGCCTTTGGCTCAGGTCATGATCCCAGGGTCCTAGCATCAAGTCCCGCATCAGGCTCCTTGCTAAGCATGAAGCCTGCTTCTCTCTTTGCCTCTGCCTGCCACTCTGCCTGCTTGTGCGCTCTCTCTCTCTCTGAGAAATAAATAAATAAAATATTTTTAAAAAAGAAAAAAAGAATATGCTTAGTAAAGGTAAACTACTTTTTTACCTCACCTTACAATGTTAGAATTTTTCTTAAAAATTCTAATACTTTAGAAAAAAGGACCTATGTGAGAATTTAATCCTAATATAGTTTGTTGTATTTACAGTTTTTTTCCCCCTCACTATGTAAACATTTTGGAAGATTTTAAAGTCATGGTTATGTCCTGTTAAAGATAGTGAAATTCTAATTTTATGAGAAATGGTGTTCATTAATTTTCTAAAAATATTTTAACCCTAGCTTGAACAGATAATTTTTTTTCAGACAAAATCTTCCTGGCTCAGGTTAGTCAACTTTGTTCCTCGCTGTCAATGCTGAGACGCACTAATTATGGAAAATAGGTTATTAAGTTCCAACTTGCAATTGTCTCAAAAATATAATCTCATTTATAGGCCTTGCAAGATATTACTAAGATTTCTACTCTACTCACTATTTTTTTTTCCACAAATATGCCGACTACTCACTCCAGCTAGTAACTTTACATTGTAGGTTAGCAAAGTTTAATATATGAGATACTTGCCTTCAAGGATCTGATAGTCTAGTGGAAAGAAACAGACCACTGAAACCTTGCTGATAGAACCACTTGTCTGAAGCGGTCATAGATTATGCATGCCTAAAGTAGAGGAAGTTTAGAAAGCCTTCACGAAATAAGTCTCACATGAACAGAATTTTTTTTTTTTAATTTTATTTGTTTGAGAGTGAGAGAAAGTATGGTGGGGGGAGGGGCAGAGGGAAAAGCAGGCTCCCTGCTGAACAGGGAGCCTGATGACAAAGCAGAGTTCCATCCTGGGACCCTGGGATCGTGACACCTAAGCCAAAGGCAGACTTGACAGACTGAGCCACCCAGGCGCTCCTGAACAGAGTTTTAAAGAGTGGGCAGGATTTAAGAAAAGAATAAAGATCAAAAGAAATTTCAGGCAGAGGGAATGTTAGAAATGAAAGTGAAAGAAGTAGAAAAATGCAAAATGAACTCAGTTATTAGTAGTTCCATGTGGCGCGTACCCATCCTGAAGGCTGCACATCTGGATAGGCAGGGCAAATGACAAAGAGCTCCACCAGTAGTTTGGAGGACACGCTGTGTTTGGAGAGGAGTACATAGAAAGAGAGTCACGAGGAGAGAAGGACAATGAAAAGCCCATGAAAATAAAGAAAAGAAAGGAAAAAGTCCACATGAATTAAGTGGCAGAGAGAATGGAGAAGATGAAATGCATGATATTAAGGACACAGGATCCCTGTACCCGGTGCTTGTTTAAATTGGATTGGAAAGCTCTTATGAAAAAGAAATGGAAAGCACCCAGGCTACCCACCTGGCCTCTGGTTTGGGCCGGTGTTGTTCTCTGAAGCAGAAAACAAGGAGAGAAGTGGGTCTGGAGGACACAATCACTTCAGTATGGACACACAGTGGAAGGGGCCTGTAAGCAAGACATTCTGGTCAAATAATGTGAAAAAAGAACAATCGTGATGCCCTAGAGAAGAGGTCATGAGTGGATCTGTGCACAGTGCAGACTCGCTTGTCATTAGTTCCAGCTCTCAGATACTTTCCTGAACTGCAAAGGGTGGAAACCTGAGGCTGTGTATCCCTTGTCTCTTGCAGGGAGGGTGTCAGAACTGAATGGGATTTTGCCAGTTAGGTGTACTCTTAGAAGACTCGGGACTGAAAAGTGATGAAGAGAGGGAGACAAGCCTGGCTTGACCCTTGTTTTGCCGGTCTAGGACGTGGCAGAGGGGAATGCGGCAGAGGGGAATAGCTCTGGAGACACAGAGGGGGCAAGCCACTCAGAGTCCACGGCTCCTGACCTTGGCAGAGGTGGCAGGCAATTTACTGGCCTGAGGCTTAGGTATTGCTTTGATCTCTTTTCCCTAGAAATTGAACCTACTCCATTTCTTCGGTTCTCTTCACCATTCTGGAAGATGATTCAACCTTTCCCTTTGAAGTGAAACAATGCATTTCTCAGTAACAGGCATGTGTGTAACTCCCAGAATGCTCCAGGAAACGGGACTCTCTGACAAGTCATGTTACCTGGAAAGGATTGGATGAGCATGAACTGGTAGGAAAGTGGTCCAGGGAGACCATGGGAAAACAATTTTCATGTATGGTCACAAAATGAGATTAACTCTTTGGGAGACCTTGTAGCTCTGCCATGAACCACTGAGCATGAAGGACAAAAACACAGCAGGTGGCTCACTGCTTCTAACCATATGACACAAGAAAGAAAAGACCCAACTTGTAGTTTTATGTTCTCAGTACAAAGCTTAGTCAGAAGTTGAGAGGACTGTGATTTTCCTAAAAAAATCTCTTATCACTGGCTACAAAAGCTACATCAGAAACCGTTTAGTATTATGGAAGGTTACACTACTAGTGGAGAACAATGATGTGAAATGAAAGGGAGGAAATTTGGGATGATTATAACGAATGTGAGATCTCGGGCTTTAAACCTCCACGGTGGTGCCTGTGCATCCAGCTAGGATGGAATTCAGCCGAACAACTCTCCTATTGAGAAGAGTTAGCCAAACGCAAAATCGCTCCAAAATAAAAAACTGTCTGTGTGAAGGTATTAAAGAGTTCCCACGGCAACCTGAACAGGAGAAACAAGATCACAAACCGACCTGAATTCTGCTTTTCCCCTCAAGGTGCTGGACAATTATTGTTGGGACTACTGGGGAGGCGGGCAGGGAAACTAGGTGGAGAACTACAGAGAAGAAGCAGAGATGCCGGCAGAGCTTTGGGGAACTGCACAGAGCCAGAGGGACAAAAATGAGATGTGGGATGAACAAGATGCTGAAGAGAAGGGAGGCATGGAGATGAGAGCCTGACGCTGAAAGGCATTTCTCCTCCAGGCAGCTGCACAGAGACAGAGGCTAAACCTATCACATTGGAAAGCCTCTGCAAAGGAAAACTGAATTTTGGGCAGTCTCACAGTGTTGAGAATACAAAAATTAAGGTACATGCTCACCTGAGAGGAGTTTTACCTAGATTCCAGACTTAATTTCAATTCCATTACATAACAACCTTACGGCACTGAGGTAATTAGGGTCAGTCACCCAGTCAATGTATATTCATTCATACCCAAAAAAGAATATGTTTCTGAACATAAAAACAACCTGTGTATATTAAAAAAGAAAAAAGCCAATGGGGGAAAAATACTGGGCTGAAGACTTGATTAGACACTTCTTAAATAAGACTATCCTAGTGGGAACACCCATATTTGAAAGATGCATCATTGTTTTAGGTATCATGGAAATGCAAATTTAAATCACAAGAAGATGCTGTACACACTCACTAGAACGGCTAAAATTACAAAGGCAGGCAGTGCTCAATATTAGCAAGAACGATGTGTGACAGGAATTTTCACACATTGCATAGAGAATGGCAGATTGGTACAAAAAGCATACTCTGTGACCAAGTGATTCCACTTTTTCAGGACATATTAACCAAAACACATATAGAGAGGGTACCCAAAGAAGCAATCCAAAAAATCTTCAAGTAATAGATTGGCTAAATTGTGGCATATTTATAAAATAAAATGCTGTGCCGTGTTGGTTCTCATCTGGGAGTGATCTTGAATGCCTGGAAGGCATTTTGATTACCACAACTAGTGGACATGCTGATGGCATTTAGAAAGTAGCATTCGGGGATGCTGCTGACACATACACACACAAAACACATAACACCTATTACACGACTCAGCATGTAATGACAATTATCTGGTCCAAAATCTCAAGGGGACTGAAGATAAGAACGCTTTCATATTAGTTTTCTATAAAATCACAAATTACCCCAAACTAGTACAAACTATCACAAATTTAATGGCTTAAAACCATACAAATGTTATCTCTTATGGTTTCATAGGCCAGAAGTCCAATGCAGGCTGTACTGGGCTAAAATCAGGGGTGGACGGGGTCATATTCCTTTCTGGAAGCTCTAAGGAAGAATCTGTTTCCTTGTGTTTTCCAGCTTCTAGAGGACACTCACTTTTCATTACTGCATTTCATACATTTTTATTTCTTCGCTCCTGGACCACCTCTTTCATCTCCAAGGCTGGCAAAACCAGCCAAATCCTTCTCATACAGCTTCTCTGACCTGTGGTCCCTCCTCTTCCGCTTTTTTTTTTTTTTTAAAGATTTTATTTATTTATTTGACAGAGAGAAATCACAAGGAAGCAGAGAGGCAGGCAGAGAGAGAGGAGGAAGCAGGCTCCCTGCTGACCAGAAAGCCCGATGTGGGGCTCGAACCCAGGACCTGGGATCATGACCTGAGCCGAAGGCAGCGGCTTAACCCACTGAGCCACCCAGGCGCCCCTCCTCTTCCGCTTTTAACGACCCTCGTGATTACCATGCGCCCACCTGTATAATCAGAAGAATCTCCCTACATTAAAGTCAGTTGATTAGCACCTAATTGCATGTGCAAATCAATTTCCCCTTTGCCTTGGGCCATAACATTTTCACAGGTTCTAGGTATCAGGATGTTAACACAGTTGGGAGACATGATTCTGCCTACCTTACCCAGCTAC
Source organism: Lutra lutra (assembly GCF_902655055.1). Classification (NCBI taxonomy): domain Eukaryota; kingdom Metazoa; phylum Chordata; class Mammalia; order Carnivora; family Mustelidae; genus Lutra; species Lutra lutra. The sequence continues at coordinate 69,425,763 of NC_062282.1, read as the reverse complement.
ACAACAATGAAAAAAGATGGTCCCACTGCTGCACAGAGCAGCGTGAATGAATCTCACCAACTGATGGTCCATTGTTGACACAAAACAGGATATAATTTATGGTTCTGTTTATGTGGAGTTCAGAAATAGACCAAAGTAAGCGTATTTTTAGCTCTATGGAAATTGATTAATGATTTTCTGATTCAGCGGCCAGCTTTCTGAGTATAACACAGGTGGTAGATCCAGCAGCTTGGGTAAAAGCTAACTAGTTAGCAAAAAGCTTTCTGATTGTACACTTTCCTGGTGGGAACCAGGATAGCAGCTTTTTGTTAGCATATTCTGATGGTGACCTTAGGGCCTTTTCTAGAAGCTCACATGCTCAACTCCATTTCTTCAGCCCTCCCAGACATTCTGGAAGTGATTGAATCCTCTAAAATAAATCCCTTTCTTCGTAAAGTAGCTTGACTGGATTAGATTCTCTGTAACTGAAATTTCGCCAATATTATGAGGCATTAGCAATAGCTGAATCAAAGCTCTTTGTCAGTTTGAAGTATGAAGCCTTGCACTAATACTTTATAAATAAGATCCCATTTAATCCTAACAATTGTTAGGTATTATTATCATCTATCTTAAGTGATACAATTCAGAATCAAAGAGGTTAAATCACTTATGCTAGTAATGGTGGCGTTAATAAGCAAATCCAAGTCTTGGCAGGTCATGCAACTCTTCTGTACTTTGCTGCTCAGTTTCATTACCCTTTTAGAGTAGAAACCTAAGTTCTTCCAATCAAGATTCAAATAGCTCAAAAAAACAGCTAGACCTTGAATTTCCCCCTGATTTATGAGCTACCATGGTGTCTCAGTCCTAACAGAGGTAAGCAGTAGATTCTGCTCTGACTAGTTTAATCAGAAAAACAATGTATTTAAGAATATCAGAAGGTTAATAGATTCACCGGGCGGGGGGCTGGTAGTGGTGAAAAAGAGACTCAAAACTAAACTTCCAGCCATAATCCTCCAAAATTTGACAGAACTGGATGATTGTGGAAACTGTGGCCGGTGCCTCTGCTGGGTGCCAAATACAAGACATTCAGGGGACTGGCACGCACGATGAGCTGAGCTAATTATACTTCTGCACCAGGAACCCAGGGCTGCCATCTGTGGGCAGCCAGCACCATCCCTGCTCCCACACCCTGCATCTGGCCATTTCCATGGCTCCTTTCTGAGCACAAGGCTCAGCAGGTGTGTCTGACTATGGCGCCCTGGTCTTCATGCTCTCTGCAAAGGAGGCCGACAATTTACTTCCGACTCTCATGTTGCAAAGGTAATGATCCTACTGCAGACGTTGCCTCCCAAAGAGAAAGGCCATCCAAAGATGATGGGGAATGAAGAATGTGGTAGATGTTCATGACAAACAGGTTTGAAGTGTTGTCCCCACTCTTTCTATCCACATACTGAAAGAGTTAAGAGTTGACTAGTCCTGACTATTTTGTATCAGTAATTAGAGCTGGATCCCATTTACTGATACATTTTGAGAACCTGTCATTGGCTCTGCTCTATTTAAAACAAGCTGCTAGTTTAAAAGAAAAATGTTTCTTTAATGAAAAATGATGGTAGACAGTATTCACTTCACCAATTACCCATCTCACAAATGAATAAAACAAATGGTCATTAGCATGCTGCTGATTTCTCAGTTGTGCATAATTTTGTTTTATTTTTGAGCCTATAGAGGCTCCTGTGTGTCTTGTATTTGTAATGGGATTTTTTTATACACAGATGTTAGAGTACTGTCATGAAAATAATTGAAGAATTATGAATTGGACATGTAAATTTTAATTGCCATCCCTTTTAATTAGGCTCATTTTATTTTTCTTCTGAACATATGATTTTCTGTGATGATTTCACTTCACTAATACTTCATAGACCTTTAAAAGATCACTGTTGATAACTATAGTGTATATTTAGGATTTCAAAGTTCCACTTACTGGATACACAGATAGATGAATTGAGTACCTCCTTACAACAGTCAAAAATCAATTCCTTTCTCAGAGCTCCCACAGTTGGTAACTCTCTTCTGCTTTCCCCATTTCCCTGGCTTGAAATAAACATCCACAATACATCCTCTCATCAGGGAGGATCTAGGAATACACATTTTCTGAAGATTAAAAATGATTTATATTTTGTTGCATTTTTAAGGACATTTTAAAAAGGTTTATCTATTTATTAGAGAGAGAGAGAGAGAGAGAGAGAGAGTGAGAGCATAAGTGGGAGGGGCAGGGAGAGGGGGAGAGAATCTCAAGCAGACTTCCCTGTTGAGGGAGGAGCTTGACGTGAGCCTTGATCTTGGGACCCTGAGACCAGATCCTCAGCCGAAATCATGAGTCAGTTGCTCAACCAACTGGACTACCCAGGCACCCCCAAGGACTTTTTTTATATATTAGTCTTTTGCCTAAAATATATCAAATAGCTGCCATGGCCTATTAACATAAGCATTTTAAGGCTTCTTTCAACTGGGATGATAGCTAGCTCTTTATTTCCCTTATCAAAAATGATAAGCCTGCTTTATATTAAAAAACAGTAAAAGAAGTAATTAATTAATTCAAACAATAAGTATGACCTTTCTGTGATTTGTTAGATAGGTAGCAGATGCTAAGAACATATAAATGGGTGTTAAACAGAGCACTTCACTCAAGGCACTTGCAATTATACAAGGAAGACAGACCCATGAAAACAATGACATAAATAGATCTTGAAGGCACTTTCTTGGGTAGGTGAATATTCCCTGTTACCTCACTGACCCCTGAAATAGTTTGAGGGACCTTCAGGGATGGCCAGATGACATTTGAGGACCACTGGTGTGAAGTATTACTAGAAACCAATGAGGGAATGGCTGGGTTGACCTACATTAAGAATCTCAGCTAGATAATTGTAACAGAGGATCAAAATAAATACATAGTACTGGTAAGAGTTGAGTTGAAAGGGTGAGCCTGGGCCCAGATTGAGTAAGGAAGGATAAAATTCAGAGAGAAACTGTCAGTCTGGCCAAACCAGACTGGGAATAAAGTGTATATTTGAGAGAGTCCCGAGGGCCCAGTTGAGAGAGAAGGCTCATGACCTGATGATGTCCATGAAGGTATTGCTGAGATGGAGGGAAAATTACACAGCCAGGATAGTTACCAAGACATAAGAGCCTGCACTAATTTGAGTTAACGGGACAAGACATAGTGTGGACAATAGAAAGAAGAGTCAAGAGCAAGGAATGAGGAGAAAGTACAAGAAGGATGGTAGCTGAGAAGCTTCTTTTCAGCAAAGGGGGTAGGCATCCCATTATTCAACTTTGACTACATTCAGCAGGGACCTAGCCTCTCAAATATGATGTATCACATTAAATAACGAAGAAGATAGAAGCATCTCAAGACTTGGGTACCACAATGCAAAAAGCTTTCAACCAGTAAGATGGTGTGCTTTTCTTTAGTAATTGAATGGATATAGAAATACTGGATGACTCCTGGGGCGCCTGGGTGGTTCAGTAGGTTAAAGCCTCTGCCTTCGGCTCAGGTCATGATCCCAGGGTCCTGGGATCGAGCCCCACATCAGGCTTTCTGCTCAGCGGGGAGCCTGCTTCCCTTCCTCTCTCTCTGCCTGCCTCTCTGCCTACTTCTGATCTCTGTCTGTCAAATAAATAAACAAAAATCTTTACCAAAAAAAAAAAAGAAGAAGAAGAAGAAATACTGGACGACTCCAGTTCAGGATTTTCTGTGGTCTTTTTTTTTTCCTGATGCTTCCAACTAGATGACCCTAAATGAAAGGTTTTCAGTGGTTCCAATGGGACTAAATCACTCCAAGAGCAGAGCCACCATGAATGGCAAATCAGATTGTGCATTACACAGAGAACTAGGCCATCCTGCCAAGGGCAGCTGAAGTTCTGTCCTTGCTCTGTTTGCCATGTTGTATACCTGAGTGGTTGCTGTTGCTCAGAGTGTGGCTTTTCTAACTCCATCCCAGAAAGGGGGTATTTTTCTAATTTGCAACCACATGCCACAGGAGCAAGCTGTGGCCCTACATGAGAGAAATGCTTTCAAAATTGAACAGCATGATGGCATTTCAGCAGCCAATGCCAAACAAAGTTACCATGGCAGGAAAATCTATTTCTTGTGTTAAAAAACACACTAGGAGCTGGTGGTGAAAGCAAAGCCTTAGCTAGAATCTGTACCTGTTATCTTTGTAATTTGTCATTTCTATCTGGATACACACAGCTAAGAGACCACCTAATTAGAAATTTAGCAGGACTGGCACCTTGGGGAGAGTTTGAGGAGATGGTTGAGTGTGAAGACAACCAGGAAATCTTGATGACCAGCCTATTCCATCACTGTCTAATGTTTCTATTTGCAGATCCCTAGAGCTCATCTAGGATAAGTGAAGGCCAAGTTTCAGAAACAAGAGAGTGTAGAATCCGTGCACTGAAAATAATTTACAGAAAGCCGTAACTGTGGCCGCTGAGGGATGCGGTTGAAGGAAGCTTCCTTACCATCATTTGGGGAATCGGATTTCTTTCCCAGAATAATCATGCAAATAAGTAAGAATTTTTAATCATTTTCCATGTGTAGGGGACATTCTTTTAAGTCTGTATATATGTACTTATATGCAGAGCTCTCCCAGCCTCCCTTCTGGGGAAGTAGAGTAGGGATTACTCCTTTCCTAAACTGGATAATTTGGAGGAATCATGGGGCCCTGTCTACTCCTTACCACCACAAAGGTGGGTCCATTATCCATGTTAGCAAATCAGACTCTGTTCTCAGAGTTCAGTTATCACACAGAAACACCCAGAAGCAGAAGGAAATTGGAGGGCTTTGTCTGCAATAAAGCCCAATGATAAATTCCTGAGTCCTTACTATTGGAATACCTGAAACTATTCTGAATCTAGTCTGCTCCAAGATTTAGTTTTTCAGCTTGTCCTTTGATTTTGTAAGCTATATAATTTTCTTCTAACACATTCTTTCTCTCCCCTTAGGGTAAGCATAATTGATTTCTGTTGATGGCAACAAAAAGAAGGTAACAAAATAAGAAAAAAAATTGGATTCTAGCAATAGACTCTCAGGAAAATATAAGTTATCTGGATTTGGTTTTTCGGTGAGATGGAGTAAATATAGCAAGACCTTTGGATGAGGAGATAGTTTATTCTGAGCAGTCATGCCAATGGGATCAATCAATTCATTAGGACTGTTCACCTGGGCCAATGTGCCCACTGAGAGTGACACTCAGGGATCACATGCTCATCCACAAGGCTAATTTAAATGGAATAAGGAATGCCAGATAGTGGGTTGGAATATTTGATCCTGATGATCAAAGCTAGAGAAAACTCATAATATACAATTCTCTGTAAAAACAGAGCATGAAACTATTAGTTTTCCTGTGACAGTCCTAGAAAAATACCTTATTGACCCCAGGAGTTGGTTAAAGATCACTGAAAATCAACCTGAAAAACTGATTTTTTTGAGTTCTTGAATTACAGCAGCTTTTGGATGAATAACTTTGGCTAAGTTTTTCAAGTGAAACTTAGAGCTTTGATTAAATAGGAGTGAGTTTTTGTTAACTGAAGCAATGAAATTAGAGATGATCTTGAAGATCTTGAAAGCCCAGGACCAATGAATCCATCTCAAATGATTTTCATTGCTTGTTTCTTGGCTGAACAAAATGTACCTCCTTGAAGAAGAGCTAAGTCTTCTACTAGCACTTAATTCTAAGTAAGCAGGATTTTAAAAATCTCAACCTTGCTTAGGTGATAAAATGAAAATTCAGACTAAAAATTATTATAGGAATCCATAAATGTAAAGTACCTGGGGAAATGAATATTTTGCCTAACCAAGAATAAGGAATATAAATTTTTGGATTAGGCTAAAGTTTTTATATGAGTGAGCTTACTAGAGTTTCTGTATCAAACATGGTAGCTCCATGAAGATGTAAACATTTTCCAGGTTCATTAAGAGAACTTATACTGAGCACAGACCATAAGTAGCAAAAGAGATCAGAAACATCTTGACATAATTTGGAAGATAGAGTTGAAAGAGCTTGGGAGATGGAAATGCTAGACTGAATATCCCATGCTTTAAAAAAAAAAAACAAAAACAAAAACAACAAAACCTCAAAAAACAAAAAAAAATTCTTACCTCATTCTAGGATTTTCATACTTATGATAAACAGATTGATGAGAGAAGAACTAGAATCTTTAGAAATGACTTTGATGGGTGTTCATTCTAGGCCAGGAATTTAAGTGGAAAAGGCAGCAATCAAATTGGACAAAATTGGGGGTGCCTGGGGGGCTCAGTCTGACTTTGGTTCAGGTCATGATCCCAGGGTCCTGGGATTGAGCCCCGAGTCAGGTTCCCTGCTCAGCGGGAAGCCTGCTTCTCCCTTTCCCACACCCTCTGCTTGTGTTCTCCCTCTCACTGTCAGATAAACTCTTTTTTAAAAAATGGACAAAATTGGACTCCATGATTATTCCCAAAGTGGGATGAATCTGGAGGACAGAGCCTACATAGTGGCAAATGGAGAAGAGTGGAAAGAGGCGGTATTTCAAGGAATGATTTGACACTCAAAATTCTCTAGAATCATTACATAACAGTAGAGATCCACCAAAATAAAATATTCAGAAAGTCAGTTAGGTCTTATGTAAATTGTGAAAACCCCAAATTCTAAATCTGGTAAACAGAGACCTGATTTGAGTCACAACATTAGAAAGTCCCAACCACTAACTAGGTCTCATACCTGAGTGAGATCAAGACTCAGAGCACTTTGGGTAAAGAAGAGGTCATGTACCATTAAGGAGAGTGTTAGAAATTTGTCGAATTAACACTTAAGTAGAGCACAGGATACCAGGTGATGAGTTGTTGTGGTTCAACAACAGACCACAAAAGACAATGAAATATAAAAATTTACTGCTCATAGATACTGGAGGAAGTACCCAGCACACCTCAGAGGCCACATGGGAGGTCAAGGCAGAGTGCAGACAGAAAGCCAGGACCTTGGGCATATGCCTTTATTAGGGTCTGTGGGTAGAGTGCTTTGGGGTTTCCAGGCTAAGGCCAGATTGGTCAACTCAAACTGAAAGAGGAGGACTTTGGTAACCTCTGTGGTGGGGTTTTATCTAAGGGGCACATAGTGGGAAGGTCCTGGTGGCCAGGGAGAGCTTTTCATCCCAGGGACTTTTGGAAAAATCAGATCATGAGCTTATACTTGCTGGTGACACTCTGGGCTATTATCTAGAGTACGTGCTTGGATGGAGGTGGGGCGGCTTGTATCAGTTTAAGTCACTGCAGGCTGCTTGGCCAAAATAAGAGGATGCCAAGGCAGGAATACGTGGAGGAGATTAGCTAAACTCTGGACAGAAAGACACGTGCTAACACACGTGGATGTACCTTCATCTGCTCTTTTCTTTCTTTTTTTTTTTTTTAAGATTTTTTTTTTTTTTAATTTATTGATAGGTCACAAGTAGTCAGAGAGGCAGGCAGAGAGAGACAGGAGGAGGCAGGCTCCCTGCCGAGCAGAGAGCCCGATGTGGGACTCGATCCCAGGACCCTGAGATCACGACCTGAGCCGAAGGCAGAGGCTTTAACCACTGAGCCACCCAGGCACCCTCATCTGCTCTTTTCTAAAGAAACACTCGAGTAAGGAAGGACTTTTGTCGATGTAATGACATTACTTTCTGGAGGTCTAGGATGCCAGTTTGGCCTCATAGTTCCAATGGGCATTAACTGGGATAAAAGTATGTCTATGCTAAGCTTGTTTTATGGTAGACTGAAGGGAATCTTCGGTATCATTTGTGATTACTTCTCAAAGCCCTCACTGGATACGTGGAATATGTATCTTGAGCAACTGGAAGAATCCTTTACCCGTTGAATAAGTCCTTTGGTCTCTTCTTTCTCTCAAACTAGCAAATTCAAAGCAAAATCACTTCAATCCGGGAAATGCAAGATTGGTATCTACAGTCTGATCACATCCTCATTAAATTCCACAGATGGGGAGTTAGAAACACTGAAAAGTCTTGGGGAATGGCAAAGGGTTATTATAAACCTAATCAGGTGATGACGTGAATTGCTGTTTGTGTTTCAGATGCGGTTTTCTTACTGAGGCAATTTAATGCAACTCCTGGCACATGATAGGGAACTATGTCAGCTGAATATATTTGCCTGTTTTTATAAATAGCATAACAATTTTGCTTTAACCTAGCAGTACACCCTCTCCATCCAGACTCAGATTCATTTATCCTTATAACAAATGCTACTATCTACTCTGGACTGAAATTTGTCACAGCAGTCTACCACAGCCCTTTACAGTGCGGTTTTCACATTGATAACATCATGCCTGAATGTCTTGAAGAATAGGAAATAACAGGGACCCTAGGTGTCTTGGTGTTATTTCCGACGGTGAAACCCTTGGCCAGATACTCCTATTTAAATCCAAAATCACTTACACATTCATAAAATTAAGGGCTTTTTTTCTTTTCTCTCTCTCTCTTTCCCCGTTTCACCTCAGGGAAAAAAAACCCATAATAATAGCAAATAACGAATGTTAAACAAATAAAATGTAGCATTTCAGAAAAAATTCCTATGTTGGAGCAAACAGAATGTGTGACATTTTCTGAGTTCTTCTCAGAAATATGTCTCAGGGCACCTGGGTGGGTCAGTTGTTAGGCGGCTGCTTTCAGCTTAGGTCATGATCTTGGGGACCTGGGATCGAGCCCCACATAGGGCTCCCTGCTTGGCAGAAAGCCTGTTTCTCCCTCTCTTGCTCCCCCTGCTTTAGTTCCCTCTCTTACTGTCTCTCTCTGTCAAATAAATAGACAAAAATCTTAAAAAATAAGAAATATATGTCTCAAATAATGCCAGTTTATATTAATGACACTAATAGAGGACTGGATGGACCCGCACAATGAGACTTTCTTACGTGTAATGGTGAAGATTTGGTAAAACTCACCTGGGAAACACCTGGGCCTGGTATCACATGTATTTCCTTAGGGAATTGTCCATTTGGCCTAGGTTTTCAAATGTTTTTGCATAATAGTCTACAAAATAGTATCTGAGAATTGTTTAAAAATTTTTTCCAATTCAAACATTATTTCCTATCTTACACTTTGTGTATCTGTGTTTTTTCTTTTTTTCTTTGATCAAGCTAGCTATTTTATTTGCTATTTTGAGCTATTTTGCTAATCTTTTCCAAAACACAGTACTTTGTTATATTAATTTAAGTTTTCTGGTTTTTCTATCCTCTAACTCATTAATTTCTGTCCCCTAGCTGGTGTTTTTCTTTTAGTTCTCTCATTTGCTATGTACCAATAATATCACATTAAAAAAGAAAATTTAGCAATATGAAGAGCTCAGAAATATTGTCCTCCTGGACAGAGATGGTAAAGATAATTAGAACAAAATGTTTTCAGGCACCTGGGTGGCTCAGTGGGTTAAGCCGCTGCCTTCGGCTCAGGTCATGATCTCAGGGTCCTGGGATCGAGTCCCGTATCGGGCTCTCTGCTCAGCAGGGAGCCTGCTTCCCTTCCTCTCTCTCTGCCTGCCTCTCTGCCTACTTGTGATCTCTGTCTGTCAAATAAATAAATAAAATCTTTAAAAAAAAAAGAACAAAATGTTTTCTTATTAAAGTCTTTTGTATTGTGCCTAATAAAGTATTATTTGATTCATTAAACATTTATATTACCGATATATTTTGGAAGCTTTAGCCTGGACATAACATCTATTAACTAATAAGAGAAATATGTGGGAAAAGGATATATTTTTGCCTGAAAGGCATGTTTATCTCCATAATGTAAACAAGCTTTACTTATCAATGACAAAAGAAGATTGATGGAAAATATTTCTCACTGTTTTATATTTTATTCCTGTCAGAATATTTAACTCATGAAACTTACTAAAAATGCAGATTTTAGGGTATTCTATGGATCATGCTTTTGGAAAATGAATGTGAAATTACACAAAATATACTGAAATGATGGGGAAAAAAGTATGTTTACTCTCTGGCTGATAATCTAAAAATAGAAAGAGAAAACATTACTCTTCTTTTGCTGTTGTCTTTTTCTGAATGTAAAATGAATCCTCTTTCCTTCATCTCTCTGAACCTTCATAACACTTAGCACATTGGATTCAGGGACTGTTAGTCACTATATGTATGTACATGCATATGTGGGTGTTTTTGCTTTTGTTTTTCAATTTAGGCTGTAAATACTAAAAGGACAGAGGCCAGCATTCTCTTTGGGCTCACCTGAACTCCAGGTAAAGCAATATGTGTGGCTAATGAACATGGAATATATTTCATTTATCTGAAAGAAAATCTTGTAGTTATTCACTTTGTCACATTCACCCTGTGTTCCTAAATTGAAATTGTAAAACCCACCATCAAACTCCATATAAAGTAAATTTGGGGTCAATTACATCCATTGCTAAGGTCACAAACAGTGAGAGAGACTGCTGTGCACTGCTTTTCCATGGTAATATAGGGATGGGCGGATACTAGAAGGTGACATCCTACTCAAGCAGAGACCAAGAACAGAGATGTGTTGGCTAGGCAACAAGGCAACACTAAAGACTGAAAATAAAATACCTAATCTATTTCTTTTATTTTTTAAGCACTGAATTTCTTATGATTAACTGTGTACTTATGATAGAAATGTCAATCTAGGTAAACTGAGATAATTCTAGTCTTTATGCACCTGAGTATTTCAAAATGGACTGAGATTCTACATTTTCAATTTCAATTTTTACTACATTTCAATTTAATCACTGTAAGAACTATTTCTATTCCCAACAGTATTTTTTTTTTCATATTCTTCTCTTCTTCCCAGTAATGGTCAATTCCTCTATCTCAAAGAATTTATAACAAGGTAGTGTTAACTTTCCACCTCAGAAGACTATCCTCATAAGATAATTTCACATTGAAAAAAACACAGAACTCAACATTAAATTATTTTTAACACATTCTTTTGGAGACATTGTATTGCAAAGAAAAGCAACCTACCCTTCAGAAAGGTTATTAAATGGAGATTAAAGGTTTTGGAAATACTTAGACAACTGTTTTGAAAAATCAACAATTTCTACCAATACATACCCAACACAAGAAGGAGAAAGAAGAAATATTGTAATAATAAGAGCATTTAGGGGCGCTTGGGTGGCTCAATGGGTTAAAGCCTCTGCCTTCGGCTCGGGTCATGATCCCAGGGTCCTGGGATGGAGCCCTACATTGGGCTCTCTGCTCAGCAGGGAGCCTGCTTCCTCCTCTCTCTCTGCCTGCCTCTCTGCCTACTTATAATCTCTGTCAAATAAACAAATAAAAAATTTTTAAAAAAAGAGAGAATTTAAATGCATTTGGGAATGACTGATGCAAAAGGTAATTTAAGAAATCAGAAATCTCCCTGGATTGCTCTGTCAGTTAAACATCCAACTCTTGATTTTGTCTCAGGTCATGATCTCAGGGTGGTGAGATCAAGCCCTGCATCAGGCCCTGAAGTGAGCCTGCTTGAGATTCTCTCTCTCTCTCTGCCTCTCCCCTCCTCCTTCTGGTGGATGCGTGCATTCTCTCTCTAAAAAAAAAAAAAAAAACTAGAAATTTCTAGATTCTTAGTTTTTAAATAAGAAGCACTAATTTGTTTTCTGTCTGTAAGATGTTTTGCCACATGTGCTTTCCATTATTTCTCAACTTCAGATGGTGAGACCCTCAAAAGCTAAGCCTGCGTTCCAATCTAGACAACACTGATGGGATTTTTATGTCTATGAAAACACTCCTTATTTGGTGCTAGGGAGGGATGGTTGGCTTTAGTGTTCAGGTGGGCTAATGGTGAGAGATAGCTTGCTGTATGGCATACAGCACATCATGCTGAAAAAAACAAAATTAAAGAGGCGCCTGGGTGGCTCAGTGTGTTAAAGCCTCTGCCTTCTGCTCAGGTAATGGTCCTGGGGTCCTGGGATTGAGCCCCACATCGGGCTCTGTGCTCAGTGGGGAGCCTGCTTCCTCCTCTCTCTCTCTGCCTCTCTGCCTACTTGTGATCTGTTTGTCATATAAATAAACTTAAAAAAAAATTAATGTCTTACTTCCAGATGACATGGTTAAATTGAATAATTTCTAATGTCTTAATTCGAGAGCTATTAGATTTTTTTGGTTAGTATTCCCTAAAGGGTTTATTAAAAATGCAGATTTCAAGAACCCATTCCCAAAGTCCATGATTCTAGGGTCCATAAAGCTGTCAAAAAAAAGAGAGAGAGAGAGAGCTTTCCAGTTGGTTCTTACCTAAGCAGTCTATGTAGCATATTTTAACAACATTGGCTTAAAGTACATTCTAGATACTATGCAAAACCTTATAAACTTAGATAATCAAATACTCTACTATGATTTTTCATATAAAATGTCATATCACATAATTACTTTATTACTCCTACTGCCATGGATGGCAACCTGGAGAAGCATTATAGACACTGAAGTAATGGAATTTGAAAGAGGTTCTCTGATCTTTTCAACAGGGTTTTAAGGGCAGGTTTAGATCACCCGATTTGACTGTTTTGTTTTGTTGATGTTGCTAGTTCACTGGAATGTCTGTCTGGTGACTTCTTTTCCTCATTGTGGTTTTCCTGCACTAAGCACAGACTAAGAGATCAAGACCTAGAAAAGTTTGTCACCTTTAAACGTCTTCCTATTTGCTGAGGCCACCCCTTATTGACATTCCAGCTTCATGCTGTAAGCAGCCTGATATAATAGTGGACAGAACTGCTGAGGACTTATGAGAAAATCCTAATTTTTGTAATCTAAACTATTTTGTCAGTTTCCTGTAGTTTCACATGTTCAACGTCAAAGTTTTGGTGAAAGTTTTAAACAAATACAGGCAACAATGTTGTTCTCAAGTCCTCAAAATCAACAATATTTTTACTCCATTTCTGAGTCCTACATTTGTCCCATAGTATGGCTTATAAGACCACTAGCTCACTGGTTCCTTCAGTCAGTTTTGTTAAAGATTGGTTATAGCAATTGGCAGTACTGCCTTAGACTTAAGCAAGCAAGTCTCTTGCTCTGGCTGCTCTGCAGAGGGTTCCATACTTTAGAGTTTCTCACTCAAAATGTATAACTCCCCTTCTGGAACTTGAAACCAGACTATACCAACAATGTCATCTAGGCTGAAGCCTTATGCCCAGCTAGGGACCTATTGGATCCAAATCCCTATTTTTTTTTTAAGATTTTTATTTATTTATTTGAGAGAGAGACAGTGAGAGAGAGCATGAGCGAGGAGAAGGTCAGAGGGAGAAGCAGACTCCCCATGGAGCTGGGAGCCTGATGTGGGACTCGATCCCAGGATTCCAGGATCATGACCTGAGCCGAAGGCAGTCGTCCAACCAACAGAGCCACCCAGGCGTCCCCCAAGTCCCTATTTTTCTCCTTTGAAGAGCTCTCTGACCCTGTAGCCCTCCCAATTATGTGAGGTTGATCAGATGTGCCATGAAGTCTGAGGACTTTGCCGGCTGGATCATTTCAGGTGCCAGTGGCCAGGTCCCAGTATCTAGTGGGCAGCCTGGTGAGTATATTATTCCTGCTGCCAATATGGTAATTATGTGGTGAAATTATGCAATTTTATGCCTCTAGAATGGAGTTGACATGCTGATTGTGGGTGATACTCAATCACATTGGGTATGGGATAAGTGCATGGGTTTGGGACACTGAAGGTCCATTTCCAAATCATGGACCATGTGTGTGAGCTAGCACTCGCCCATCTGCATTTTAACCATAATAGCTTCAATAGTCTACAACAGGGATATTGTGGTCCTTCTTTACCCTGTGTAGAGAGGGTTCCACAGATACCACAAAGTTGGTCACACCAACTTTGCTTGGAAGCTCACCACCCTGAGTTGGTAGTCCTCCTAGAGGGGCCACACTGATCTCTTCTGAGGGCTTGAGGGCTTTCAGGACTGTTGCTAAAACACCCTTGTCTCTTCAGATAAAAGTCCTCTCGTCTCAGATCTAAGCACACTAAGCATTCTTAAACCATGTTGGAGAAAGGACTGATAATCTTCTCTTCACCCTACCCATGAATACCTCCCTTATCCTTCTCATTGTCGGCAATATGTGGAAGGAAGGAGTGTGGCCAACATTGACAAAGATCACATTCCAGGAATGCCATGATTGTGTGTAGCCTAGAGAATAATAGTTGGAAGATATACTGTTCAACATTTTATGCTATAAAATTTGAAATGATGAATTTAACATGACCAGGAAATAAATTATTGGTCTCATTTCCCTACATACTCTGGGTAAACGTGCATTTGTAGTCATTATCAGTGCAGCTCAGTAACAACCTTTGAGAGGATCATTGGAAGCCAGTGTTCATGGGTCACATGAAGGATGATGCACTGTCACGAGCCATGATGGAACCAGCAGTAAATAAATGGTATTATGAAATTACAGAGGTGAGGAAGTCTATTTTGTTTCAATAAGAAATACAAACACAAATTCTGAAGAGCACAGCATTATCTATAATAACAGTGTTGCTACCTTTTTTCTCACAGTGGGAGATAAGAAATTAGGATGTTACATGTGACTGTAAAGGTCACAAGAAGGGGTTCTTCGACCCGAACAGAAAGAAATGATATCTGAACATCACAAAGCATCTTCATGTGCACTGACTGGACAATAAACAACTATGTGAGGACCTTTTTTTCTTCTCATTAGATATTCATCAATAAGTCAACAAACTTTAACCTATCTCAATAAATGTTATAATAATTGCTTTAAGTCAAATTGTTTATAGAGACAGAGACCCCATATAAAATATTTGCTCAGGGCTCTCCACATCCAGGGGCAGCCTCCACAGTTGGTATCAGTGACCAAGGACTGAGGATCTACAATGTGTTAAACACTTTATGGCTGGTGCACGTATTAACAGTAATTTTCAATCCTCACAACCTTTCTGTTGGGCAATTCTTTTTTAATCAACATTTTAATGATTATTTATTAATTTATTCTAGAGAGAGTGTGTGTAAGAGCAGGGGAGGAACAGAGGGAGAGGGACAAACAGACTCTGTGCTGAACATGGAGCCCAAGCTGGGACTTAATCCCAGGACCTTGAGTTCATGATCTGAGCTGAAATCAAGAGTTGGATGTTTAACCAACTGAGCCACCTAGGCACCACTTTTTTTAATTAACATTTTAAAAAGAGGAAAATTGAGCCTCAAAGAAGCTAAGCCACTTGTTCAAGGCTACAAAGATAATAGAGTCAAGTGTGGATTTATTTCTAGTCTGTCCAAACCCAAAGCCCAAGCTCTCTCTTACTAAATCATGAATATGAGTAATGACAATGTAGAACTCTTCAAAGCAGGTATTTAGGAGGTAACATATATATATAAATATATATAAATATAAAAACACACACGCACACACACACACATACATATAGTAATGCTGCTGCTACCAAAAGATGTTTTTTGGGACCACCTCGTTTGAAATGGCTTAAGAGTGTTTAAACCATAAAAATGGATAAAACCTATTATCTTTACACAGATAATGGGTTTTACACAGGTGCAGAGACAGTCATCATTGGCCCGGAAACTTTCTTGTTTTCCCTACTTACTTGCCTGGCCCCATGGAGGAAGAATGGTGGGGGTTACAGGAACGCATGAAAGGTTAAATATGTGTGGGTCTAGTATCTCGAGTACATGAAGGAGAATAGCAGATTGAGATTCAAATTCATGCTCTCTGCTGGCAATGAGTACAGTCATTGATAACACAGATTTAATTGGCTGAAGGCTATAAAAGAAATTGCTGGATATCATATTGCTGTACACCAAGGTCTACTTATATGGTACATTTAACTTTTCAAGCACTTTATATGAATTATATAATGTCATCCTCTTCAGGCTGTGTGAGGACGATGAGAAATGCAGCTTGTCAATTCTGTACTTTGAAAGTGTGTATAGTCTTTAAATACATACAAAATGCTAATGCTGGTAAAGACTGAAGTGACCTACGACTAAGATTTTATTTCCTGATATCAGCAAAGACGTATATACTTGAAATAGAAGTAAACATGAATGATGTAATATTAAAGTTACCTGTTTTTTGCCCTCATGAGTTAGTTGGTCTTAGACAATTATAACTACTAATTTTGACTATAGACTAATGTCCTATCATCAAAAACATTATATAATATATGTCAAAACAAGACAGTTTTCTTGTGTGGACAGGAAGCACTGTCATTAGACAAATAATTCAAAGAGATAAAAAGGACATTAAAATTCATTGGTTTTCCAAGAAATCTCCGTATTTTCTCTTGTCATGATCTTAGAATAGGACTAGATTAAATGATGGGTCAAGCCGGTAGTTGTCAGAGTGGCTGCCCACAAGAGACACTGAAACGGCATTGAAATTGATTAAAATCTGGCATAAAAACATAGATCCAGTCCATTAATTCAGGTTGTTATTCATAATTCTTTAGATAACCAGAAAAAGTGCAATTTTCACTCCCCTCTCTGAATATTAAAAAATGTCTTATTTTGAAATGAAATATATTGCAGTATTAAATGTGTAAGCCCAAATTGCCTCTTAAGAAAGATGGGACATAGGTGTGGGGGAATCTTTTTTCTGAGCATAGTCAGCATGTGTCTCCCTCATCAAAATGGCCTTAGATACACTGAATTTATATGAAGTAGTGGGTTAAATAGTATGCTTTGCAGTAAGAATCTGGGATAGAGCTAAATTGCTGTGTATAATAAACGAAGAGAGAGAGTAGTGGTGGTGAGTAGAGGGGGCTGGGATAACACAGAATGGAGGCAAAAGCTGTAGAGCCAGAAAAGAAAAAAGGGAAAGAGGACCTCTAATGGATATGAGTCCAAGAATGGAAACTTGGGAGGGGGATATGAAATGCAAAATTTTGAAATGAATGTTATACGCTGAGAAATAGAATTCCTTTCCTTGTGACCTGTGTTAGGTTTAATAAAATCACCATTATTAATGCTCCTTTACAAAGAGAGTTTTATGTGGAAAGAGCCTAAAGGAAAAGCCCAAGCACAAAAAAGTATATAACTTTTTTATCATTAGAGAAATATTTTCATAAAAAAACAAGCTGACATAATCAGGAGAAAGAGACAAGCCATTGTAGTTAGAGAGTTCTAGTACATTCTTCTCAAGCAGAGAGGTAAAGAAGACAAACCATCACAAATATCAAAGTTGAATAATGTAATTAATAAGCTCAAACTAATAGCTATAAATAAAGCTTTATATGCTGAACAGAGAATACATGTATTGAACAGTCACTAACTGTGTGTGAAATAGTTCAATTTCCCTATATTTGGATAACTTACTCTTTGGTATACCAAAAAATCTGGCACTGCAACTTAATTCAGCATAGGCCACCTTTGAGTCCACATTTTGGATGGCTAACCATTAGAACCATTTCCAGGCCTTCAGTTTTGAATACAGAATCTCTGATGAGTTAGCCCTATCACTTTATATTGCTTCTATCTTGATCCTACACTTTGAAAATCCATTCCTATATATATTTCCCAGCTTTCTGGAAAAGTCATTATTTTGTGCATATTAGATCTCTTCATGGATCATAGTTCGTGTTTTGTGCTTTGAGGCCTACTGAGTCTTGAGCTCAGTTATAGGTCTTCAAGTAAAGAGAGATGGTGAGAGTAGGTCCCAAGGAAGATCAGTAGTGCCTTACAAGATAATTACCTGTGAGGAAGCCAATACGTGTTCTTCAGCCAAGGGAAGACTAATCTCATTAGGCAGAGATTAAAAGTCTCCTCTAGGCAAAGAAGGCTTGGCAGAATTTTGAGGTTCCAAGTACCGAGCTTCCCTGGAATTTGCCTGTATGACCCCTTTCCAATTATTCACATGCTACTTGAACTCTATCAATGATCTAACATGAACAATAGAGATTCGATAGAATTGGGAATTTGATTTGCATTTGTAATTTAGCCATCCCAGGATCAGATATTGGGTTTGATTTTGAGAAATATTTTCCCTATGACTACAAGAGATAAGAGTTTCTTTTGGACAATTATTGAAGCATTCCTTCTCTTAGGCAGACCTTAAGCTTGGAATTTAAAGTCCTGAGCTCATTACTTTCTTTTTCTCATTTCTGCAGCACAATAGCCAAGCAACTCCATTATACTTCTTTTTATAAAGATTATTATTATTGTTATTATTATTTTTTAGAGAGAGAGAGAGAGCATGAGCAAAGGAGAGGGACAGAGGGAGAGGGAAAGAGAGAGAATCCCAAGTCACTCTTGGTACCAAATTCTATAGCAATCAGCCTTTAATCAGAGCAGCAGAACCAGGAGGTTATGTAGATATACATATAATGTAGATGAAAATATAGCTCTAGATACAGATAGAGCTAGAGGTACAGAGATACAGATATAGATACACTAAAGGATTTGTTACAAGGATTTGACCTTAAACAATTACGGGAGCCTGTGAGTCAGTGTCTGTAAGGCTACTGTCTTTGCATTTAATGCTGGAACCACAGTCTGCAGAGCAGGCGGTCAGGAAGGAAAGATGATGTAATGTAGGGAAGAGCAAAGACAAGCTGTGACCCCGAACAAGAGCTAGAACCTAAAAGGCTAGATTGAAATGCACATCAGTCCTTGAGACCTGTGACCTTGATGGCATGGAGGGTGTGCAAGAGAAGCTATTGCTATTATCTGTCATCATAGAATTGGACACACACCTGGTTCAAGAGTTCGGGTAGCTGAAAGAGGATCAGGGGAAGGTGGAGCTCGACGCAGCTCTTTTACTCGCATTGTTCTGTCTGTTCCTGAGGACGGAGTATGGAAGTCTTCAACTATAATTGTAGTTATGCCTATTTCTCCTGGAAATTCTATCATTTTTGCTTCTTGTACTTTGAAGATTTATTATTTGGTGCATACTTAATTCAGATTATTTTTGTGTGTGTGTGAGAATTAACTACTTTATCATTACATAATGTCTCTCTTTATCCCCATTGATATTCCTTTTTCTGACATCTATTTTGCCTTATAGTATATACCCATTCTAGGTATCTTTGTGCTTAGTGTTTGCATGGCATAGCGCTTTCCATTCTTTTACTTTTAACCTATTTATACAGTTTATATTTAAAATGTGTTTCATCAGATATCACCTAGTTTAGCCTTAAGTAGCTGGGCTATAAGGAACACTTCTGCAAGGCTTATTGCAGAATTTCCTTTTGTTGGTTTTCTACAACCAAATTCTCATTAGTTGAAGTGACAGTGTATTAAATTTATGTTTTTAGAAGGCCCATTTAAAATATAAATATATACATATTTATATATGACATGTAAATATATATTATATATATATGAGAAAGTATGTACACAGGGGGCAGAGGGAGAGAGAGGATCTTGGGCACACTGCCTGCTTAGTGTGGAGCCCAATGTGGGGCTTCATCCCACGACTCTGAGATCATAACCTGAGCCAAAACCAAGAATCAGACTCTTAACCAACTGAGCCACCCAGGTGCCCCTATATTGTAAATTTCTTTCTTTCTTTCTTTCTTTCTTTCTTTCTTTCTTTCTTTCTTTCTTTCTCTTTCTTTTTTTTTTTTTTTAGATTTTATTTATTTGACAGAGAGAGATCATAAGTAGGCACAGAGAGAGAGAGAAAGAGAGAGAGGAGAGAGAGAGAGAGAGAGGAGGAAGCAGGCTCCCCGCTGAGCAGAGAGCCCGATGCGGGACTCAATCCCAGAACTCTGAGATCATGACTTGAGCCAAAGGCAGAGGCTTAACCCACTGAGCCACCCAGGCGCCCTGTAAATTTATTTCTTAAGATGAAGGGCACATTGGGGCGCCTGGGTGGCTCAGTGGGTTAAGCTGCTGCCTTCGGCTCAGGTCATGATCTCAGGGTCCTGGGATCGAGTCCCGCATCGGGCTCTCTGCTCAGCAGGGAGCCTGCTTCCCTCTCTCTCTCTCTCTCTCTGCCTGCCTCTCTGTCTACTTGTGATCTCTCTCTGTCAAATAAATAAATAAAATCTTTAAAAAAAAAAAAGATGAAGGGCACATTAGCAAAGTTATTATCAGTCATCACCACATGAGTAGAAAGAAAGTTCCAGAGGGACTGGAACCCACTGTAGGTAAACTCTGAAATCTACACAGGATTTGAGATGGAAATGGAATATGGAGGATAGCAGAAATATTATCCTGTATGTAAGTGACCATGCATAATATAAAATAGATAAATAAGGAGGGGGTGTGCCGTAGACAAGAGGAAAGAAAGGATGTAGATGCGAAAAAGCATCAAGGGCAATGAAATGAATTTCATGGTGGGTTTTAGAGTAAATTAAAAAAAAAAAAAAACCTTCCCTTATTTATCAGTTTTTCTTAGGGCCAGAATTAGATACTATCCTCTGCTAATCTCATTTCAGCTGGTTCAGTTAGGATGTAGAAATCCTCAGAGAGGCCATCAGAAATAGGAAGGCAGAGACTTAAAATGCCGTGAGTTAAGTAGGTTCTCCAAAACAGTTCTTTTGTAACTTGACATTTTGACCTGTTAAATTCTATATCATCTCCAAATTGATCACTATCAAGAGAGCTAGCTCACTGCTTATACCAACTATGTGGTTCCACTATATTTATAGTTCAGTTTTTTTGTTCTGTGGAAACTGTTCTTTTTTTTTTTTTTTTCTGATGGAAATTACTTTCATAATTCTCTTTTGCTTGGGGCACAAAATGACTTTTTCCATCATAGTTAGCTAGATACCCACAGCCTGGCTCATGTCGGAATACTTATGCTACATTTATTTTGGGGCATAATTCTCAATAGCCTATCTGGCTTTAAATTGTTTCCCCCTAGTTCAAGGCTCTCCCAGCAAATACAAAATGATCCCGGCTTGCCACAGCAGAGGAACATGAAGGCATGTCATTTTGGATTCCAGGTAAGGCCAGGAACATATATCCTTATCTGACGGTCACTGCATATGTTCACAAGTGAAAATGCTGGGTAATAAAATCCAATGTTATGCCACCATAGCCTTCTGTGCTTTCACATTTGCCATCATTGTGCTGCTGAGGAGGCAGTGGGGGTGAGCAATGGAAAATGACAGAATAAAGTTGTTTCTCTTTGGCAGAACACTTCACTGCTCACAAACAACTCTTGCGGAATGTTCACTTATTGGATCATTCCATGCTGTGAAGAAGGCATGAAATGATTCATTATTACTTAATGAAGAAGTTCCACCTGAGGGGGAGACTTTCCCAAGGTCACTCACACCGGTAGGGAAAGACTGACAGAGGTTGAATTCTAGCCTCCTGACCCCCAACCCATTGTTTTGGCTCGTTGGTTTTTGGGGGGAAAGACATAAATTTGACAAAATTGTCTGGCTACTTGCGGTTGAGAGCTCAAGAAATTGACAGAGATCGCCAGGTAAATAAATCAAAGCCAGAATTTCAGTTTTGCTTTAGTTATTAATTATTTGTGGCATAGATCCATTTTCAGTTGTTGTCTTAAGCCAAGTCAATGTCAAAAGAAAATCAGCATTCACCTGTTCAGCACTGTCAGCAGCTGCCAACCTCCAAGGCATGGGGCACGAAGAGTTTGGTCTGACTCACTTTTATGGACCCGAAAACTCCTTCCATTTATCTACGCCTACTAAAATTTTACCAGTTCTTTCAGACCTATTTCAAAGATTCATGGTTTCTATGAAACCTCTGACGCCCCTCCACCAGGTATGATCCCTTCTTTTGAAATGCCATTGGAGTTTCCTTGTGTTTATTTGCTGTTTTAGAATACTCTTACGTGCTGTTAAAGTAATCAAACACAGAGGGCGCTCTCGTGCCACGGTATCCTACATAAGCGAACCAAAATCTAAGCCTGGAAATGCCTCAAGGTTACAAAAGCAAAACGTTAGGGGTAACCAATCTTGAGCAGGCAACTAGGCTTTACGCTACAATCAATAATTTCCTTTCTTTATTTCTGTGCTTTCTCTACGTAAATCTTTCCCCTGGTTCACGTCCACAGAATGCCCCTAACCACTTCCGGTTTGGCACTACATAATTCAAATTGGTATTTGCTCAAATAAACTCAAAATGTTTAATATGCCTCAATTTATCTTTAACAGTTCTGGCATCAGAAGAGGAAACCAAAGGAGACCGCAGATGGCCCAGGAGCAAGGGGCAACCAGATATAGGTACCTGTGTTGCCCTCTCACTGCCTCTGGAGGTCCTGGGGAAGCCCCTCTCAGATCCTAGCTCCCAGCATTTGCATTATGAGTTTTCAGACTTTATTTGAGCATTCCTTTTTCTGGACTGGGTCTGAAAGCAACCAGATTTGAACTGGGTTCAGAGCTGGACTGGGTCTGCCTTAACCTGGACTGGGTCCGCCTTAACCTGGACAGGGTCCATTGTGAAGCCTCCAGTAAATAAAATTGTGTTTGAATGCTGAACAGGTAAATTAATCTGTGGCACCAAAGGTAATCTGAATTTATGGTGCCACAGTGGAGAAATTTTAACCTACATAAACATATCCACTTATGAGATACTCTATAGAAAAAGGGGTATTGGCCAAGCGCTCTCTATAAGGGTAGAAGAGAAATCATCTTTCTCCCTCTACAGTTTCTGGTGACCAAGATGAGATCCACAGGGACACCCCACTCACTCCACAGCATGCAGATGGGATCTGGTGAAAACTGACAGAACTCAGCAAAAAATAAGAATTTTTATTGAGACTTTATACCAGCTCTCCCAGATTGTATCTCTGTGGTGTGTGGTTGAGAAAGGAAGATAAAATTTCATTTTGTTCCTTCCTTTCCAAATTTAAATTGTCAGGAAAAACATTTGCAAGAATTAGATCTTTGGACCATGACTCATGAACTTGCTTTTGGGTACCAATTGGTTATTGATCCTTTCTCAGAAAGTTATTGCCTTTTTATTTGTCTCGTGTGCAGAGAACCTAGCTTGGCTTTCTCCTGCCTGTGATGTGTACATTCTTTTGTGTGCAGACAGCTCAAACCTTCATGTTGGGGGCTCCAAAGTATGGCTGGACAGAAATGTGAGATGCACCCCACTTGCCACTAGGGCCCTAAAAACTATTATTCACTCTCAGGGGAATTGCCCAAGCTTCAGTTTCTTTTGGTCATTTTTTAGAAAGGCTCTGGATCTTGTGAGGGTAGTATCTTTTGCACTCTCTGTGGTGATGCTTGTTATACCCATGGGATTTTCTAATATGGCCAGGAATTATTATTGGTTGTCCAGACTGAAACCTGACAAGATATTAAAAATGATTTTTTTCAAAGATTTTATTTATTTATTTATTTATTTATTTATTTATTTATTAGAGAGCAAGCAGGGAGAGGGGCAGAGGGAGGAGACACTCTCAAGCAGACTCTGCGCTGAGTATGGAATCCAACATGGGGCTTGATCTCAAGACCCTGAGATCATGACTGGAGCAAAGATCAAGAGTACTGGACACTTAACCGACTGAGCCACCCGGGTGCCTACAAAAGGATTTTTTTTTTTTTAAAGTAGCACTATGGTCAGAAGTTGGTCATATTGGGAACTATTATTCAGAGCCTGATAGAAACTTTCTTTCAGGACTTCTCCCCTAAGTTAAAATGAAACTATATACCTGGAGGGAAAGAAAAATATCCTGAAGCTATTTATGGAAGGATTTATTGAAATATTCTAAAGACACATAGATCTCAAGCTAGGACGCAAGAATCTTTTATTTCCGTCTTCGTGGAGGATCTAATTTGTCTAATTTCACTAGAAATTAACCTTTCTAAGAACTCTACTCAATATGTGTAATTCAGGGACGCCTGGGTGGCTCAGTTGGTTAAGCAGCTGCCTTCGGCTCAGGTCATGATCCCGGTGTCCTGGGATCGAGTCCCGCACCGGGCTCCTTGCTCGTCGGGGAACCTGCTTCTCCCTCTGCCTCTGCCTGCCATTCTGTCTGCCTGTGCTCGCTCTCTCTCCCTCGCTCTCTCTGACAAATAAATAAATAAAATCTTTAAAAAAAAAATATGCGTAATTCAAACCACTAGGAGTAATGAGGCAAAAAGAAACAACTGCACATGAAAATAGTTTCAGAAAAAGTTGAAAGTGTATTTGGAAAAGGAAAGTTATAGGGGACATGCTTTGTTGCTGTTAAGGAGAAAAAAGAGTGTAATTTTGACCTAAGTAAAATGATTGCTCATTTCAGAATGCACAAGAGGAAAAACAAGAGTGGATGAGAGTTGTAGAAATGGAATCCTGGGGAAGGAATTTTATGTGTGGTCAAGCTGGTTAAGATAGGAATGAATGGGTTTAAATTTTAAAAGAATGAGTCTTAATATCAAAACTACACTGGTACAAAATTAGAATTTTTTTTCTCTGTAAAAGGACAAAATGTCCTTGGACTATTGTCTGCTCTTGATAAGAGACTGTGGAGGTTATTTTGTTTTTGTTTGTTTGTTTGTTTGTTTTAATCATTTAAGTAACCTCCCTAGAAAACCAAGATCTTGTGTCTTGGAATTACTTCTTGTATTTCATGCTGTCATTATCAGGCTTTTCATTACTTAAGGAAATCTACTCTTCTCAATATTAAAAGGGCAAAGTTTTGTCCAAACTATGAAACCTTCTGTATTTGCCTTTAAAATCTTCTACTGTCACTTTGGTTAAATTGATAATTATTATTTCATAATGATGTGTAATCCTGTTTAGTCAGATGTTCGAAACTTCTGATGTTTTAACAACTTCTCCAAATCAAATTCTAAATGGAGTCTATTTGACTTCAAAATAACTTGGAGATTTCCTAGAGGGTCCCTGAAAAAAAAAAAATAACCTCAAAGAATTTGTCTCCATCTTATAAAGGAGAGATATTAACCTATTGTGGTTAATTTGATATATTAAATTCCATGGAAAGCATTACCAAGCAAGAAGTGATAACACCTTCTTAGGGCATGTGTGTATGGTTATATGTCACTAATATAGGTATTCCAAAAATTGAAGTCTCAAAAATTTGTCAGTAATCTCATTGTTCAATTATTATTCTGTTATTATATATCATGGACATAACTGCTTTTCCTTATCAAATGAACTCTCATTAGATCTTTAACCATGGCCTTTTTTTGAAGAATCTTTTTGTCATTTATAATTACTGTTTTACTCTGAAGCATCTGCAAAAGTGCTTCATCTTCAGGAGATTCGTGGAAAAGACTCTGACAACCACCTAGAATACAGGTTTCTGATAACTTTAAGATCATGGAACTGAACTGGGTAAGAATTTCCAGAACTAATGGAAAAAACTGGATTCAAGCAGAGAAAGAATAACAAGGTATTGGATGACAATGATGATTATAATTATTTTTACAACTTTTTCTTTGAAGCATCTCCTGGTTCCTTATTGTTTTGTTTTTCTAGATTTAAGGCAAGTTTTTTTCCCTCTTTTTTTCCTTCAGATACCATGACTTAAAGTAATTCTGTAAATATACCTTTGTAAACAGAATGGAAACATTTACTTTTTCTCCCTATGTAATAATCCCTCCAGAATTCAGAAACTTATGAGTATTCTTATTTTCTTAGCAAGATAGTTCTTTACATAAGTTCAATAGGAATCTGTTCTCCTTATAAAAGGACACAGCTAGAAACACTGGTCTATTATCAAGGCTTTAACTAGACTGTCATATTTGAGAATAAGCATAAAATCAGTATCACCAGCCAGATGTAAGGAACTAATGTTGACTTTATGGAGACAATAAAAAAGGCCCTTGGACAAACTGGCCTGATACCTTGCTGACAGGATTCCTTGATGCTTTACCAAGTAAGTAAGGAGGCAGTCCCAGGAACCTCAGGATATTTTAGGGACCTCAAAAAGAGAGGACTTAACCCCAAATCTATAGGTATGGTGAGGACAGCTGGTAAGTCTTTGACTTGGTCTCTTAGACTAGAGAAACTTTACAAGACCGAACTAAGATTCTTTACTAATAGTTCTTGCGAAGCAGATTCGAAAAGAGCCCATATGGTCAATCACTATTCAATCTGTACTTATTTATGTAAATAATCAGGCCAACTTTAATGGGATTAGACTTATTTTGCAAACAAATTGATCTTAGTCTCAATATCTTTGAAAGAAATGAGGGCTATTATAGAGTAAAAAATTATGTTTCAGTAGAAAATTATAACACATCTTTGTGGATATCAGATTCTAGTCTTCTTCATTGTTTTTGAGGTTTTGTTATATAGTTCTAAACCGAACTGGATCCTGAATTCTTCTAATTTCCTCACATATCTGGCTACAACTCTCTAAACTAATGTTTTCCATTTTCTCCCACCCTCCTGATTTGGAATCACTAAGAACAAAGATTGCCTTTGAACCTACTTGGAAGGGGTCATACCACGTTTTCCTCACTTACCCAGAGAGCAGTCAAATTCAAGAGACGTGACCCTTCAGCCCACATCTCTCAGTTAAAAAGGACTCCACCAGACTCTCGGAAATGCATGCCACCTAGAAATCTAAAATTAAAATTGTTCAGAGAAAGAGTGGCATCATCAAGATGGCAAGATAGATTCTTCCTGACATCAGTCCCCCTCACAAGAAGAAAAACTAACAACTGCTCAAGAACAAGATACCACAGAGAGAATCCTAGAACTTGGAGGTGAGGCTGAAGCACCATTCCTGCACCATGGAGACCAAGAAAGGCTACATGAGAAAGGTAAGAGATGCATCTATGTGCTGACTGCCTCGCCCCTCCGCCAGGCCAGCACAGCGCCACCCGGAGAGGTTTCGCTAGCACTTCCACTTCATCCAGTGGAAAAAGGGAACCTGGGCAGGCAAGAAACTGCCCCCCTCCCAACATAGTGGGTCACTTTGTAGGAGGATTTATTTGGATCTCACAGCACAAGGGCTGCTGGGAGATCTGTGGGACTGAGCTACTGGGAATCTGACGTGCTGAGACATGCTTGCAACAACCAGCACAAGGATCTTGGCAAACTGAGTTCATACATGCAGTGCCCAAGTAGAAATCCCAGCTTGTGGTTTTGCTTATCTGCAGAATCAAGTCAGGGGTGCATTCTGACCAGGGAACTCAGTGAGGGCATAGATCTCATTTGGATCCTCAAATGAGTTTTACCAGCCCTAGAGCCTGGTCTGCCTATGCCCAGGCAAAGAGCTAAATCAAAGACCCACCCATTTGGAGAGTATCTCCCATGTCTATCAGACCGGAAGGGCTGGAAAGAACTGGATGCAGTGAAACTTAGTGGTACTTGAGAAGAGAAGCAAGGAGGCAGAGCCGACGTCCCTGGAGCAAACCTGGTACCAGGCACCAAGTGGTCACAGGCTATACACAGGCAGGGGTTTCATTCACAGGCAAGACTGAGGGCAGGTCTCAGCCCCTCTCAACTACAAAGCCTGTTTGGGAACTGAGAGTAACCTGGAGTGGCTCCTTCCCCTCCCTCCCAGGCAAGGGAGCTGAGACAGAGCCCCAGTTGCTGTGTAGAGAGTCTTCAGGCTCCATCTGACCATAAAGGCTGGGTACAACTCCTGGAAAAACAACTCCAGGGACACTGAAGCTCAGACGCAGGTGCGCGGAGCTGAGAGTTTGCAAAGCAAAGCCAGTGGCCTGTTCGGTCAGAGAATTTAGGGTGTAGGTTGGTGGATTGGCTCAAGTTAAGAGAGAAAAAAGCTTTACCAGTGTTAAAGCTGCTTCTCCTGTATCTGGGTCAGGAATCTTCTTCCTCATTGCTGAATACAGCCTTCAGCCTGCTTGACTGGAGAATGAAACCAAAACACAATGGAAGCCACACAGCCTATTCAGCAGCCCTACATACAGCGGCACTTGAACAGAGAGCACAGCCTATTGCTTCAATCATTAACACATACAAATTAGGGCGCCTGGGTGGCTCAGTGGGTTGGGCTGCTGCCTTCGGCTCAGGTCATGACCTCGGGGTCCTGGGATCGAGTCCCGCGTCGGGCTCTCTGCTCAGCAGGAAGCCTGCTTCCCTCTCTCTCTCTCTGCCTGCCTCTCCGTCTACTTGTGATCTCTCTCTGTCAAATAAATAAATAAAATCTTTAAAAAAAAAACACATACAAATTAATCAATATGATGCATCACATTAATAGAATGAAAGAAATTGTCTTATTATCTCAACAGACATAGAAAAAGCATTCAACAAATTTCAACCTTGATTCATGATAAAAAACAAACAAATTACGCATAAAAGGAATGTATTTCGACATAATGAAGGCCATATATAACAAGCCCACAGCCAAAATTATACTCAAGAGGGAAAGGTTCAAAAAACAAGACAAGGGTGCCCGCTCTCAATACTCCCACTCAGCATCATACTAGAAATCCTATCTAGAGCAGTCAGGCAAGAAAAAGAAACACAAAAAATCAGAATTGGAAAGGCAGAAGTAAAATTGTTGATATGTGCAAATGACATGATTCTATATATAGCAGATCCTAAAGATTTAACCAAGAGACTGTTGGGTCTCTCTTGAGCAAGATGGTGAAGGAGATCTAAATATCATCAGGTCCCAGGAGTTCAGCTAGTTATCAAACCATTCTGAACAGCTACAAACTCAACAGGAGATAGAAGAGAAGAAGAGCAGCAATTCCAGGAACAGAAAAGCGACAACTTTCCAGAAGGTAGGATGTGCAGAGAAGTAAATCCAAGGCAATGTTCAGAAAGAGAGACCTGAGGAGAGGGGCAGGCTCCCAGCAAATAGGAGAGCAGTGGAGACAAAATGGGAACTTTTAGAAGTCTGCTCCACTAAGGGACGTCACTCCAGAGGCTTAGTGGGGTTGAATCCCTCTCAGGGACAACATGGTCACAGGACCCATGAGGTCACAGAAAGACGGGGGTGCCTGAGTGTGGCAGAGCTCCCAGGTATCAGAGTGGGGAAGTTGGCTCCAGAGACGGAGCCGAGGAGTGGGCTCTCAGCTCGGGATTGCTCTTCAAGCAGGGACCCAACAAACAGCAGGTCCAGTGAGACCCACCTTCGTCCTCCAGGAAAGCATGGGATCCCACTGCAGGAATCAGTTGGGTTTGGAGACTACAAATGGAGCCATGTACCTGTGATAGAAATGCTTGGTCACAGGCTGGGTGAGCAAGGAATGAGCCCGGAGAGCAGGGAGATGGGAGTGATTGAGTGCTTTCCCCTGAGGGCACAATGAGGAGCAGGGCCCTGAGCTCTTGGCTCCTACTGGCTGGAGACTGGGAGGCCACCATCTTCATTGCTGTCCTCCAAAGCTCTACAGAAATTGTTCAGGGAGCAAAAGCTCTCAAGACCCAAACCATGCAGATTACTTAGCCTGGCTCCTGGCAAAGGCGGGGCAATTCTGCCTCAGGCAAAGACATTTGAGAATCACAGCAACAGGCCCCTCCCACAGGAGATCAGCAAGAACATCCAGCTAAGACCAAGTTCATCAATCAATAAGAACTGCAGAACTTGGGGTACCTGGGTGGCTCAGTGGGTTAGGTCTCTGCCTTCAGCTCTGGTCATGATATCAGGGTCCTGGGATCGAGCCCCACTGTTAGGCTCTCTGTTCAGTGGGGAGGCTGCTTCCCCCTCTCTCTCTGCCTGCCTCTGCTTACTTGTGATCTCTCTCTCTGTCAAATAAATAAATTAATTAATTTTTAAAAAAGAACTGCAGAACTCAAGAACTAGGGGAAAGCAACACACACAATTCATGGTTATTTCCCATGATCCTTCAGTCTTTCAAAATTAAATTGTTTTAATTTTATTTCTTTCTTATCCTATTTTAAAAATTTTTCCTCTTTCTTATTTTAACATTTTTTGATTATTTAAACCTTTTTAAAATCTTTTTTAGTTTTCATGTTACAGTCATATTTTATCCCTTCATTATATTTAGCCTTATTTTTAGTATACATACAGGTTTTTATTTTCTTTAAAATTTTGGGATACAATTTCTTCTAATAGATCAAAATATACCCTAAATCTAGTGCATGGCTTTGTTCTAGTCTACAGCCTAGTCACATTTTTTTCTTTTTTTAATTCAACCAACTTCTTACATTATCAATTCCTTACATTATCAAAGGCCAGACCTTTTTAAATTTTCATCTTTACAGTCATATTCTATCCCTTCATCGTGTTTACCCTTATTTTTGTGTGTGTATATATATATATATATATATATATATATATGTTATTCTTCCTTTAAAATTTTAGGAAGCAGTTTCTTCTAAAGACCCAAATACACCCAAAATCAAATGTATGGTTCTGTTCTATTTACCAGTCTCAAATATATATATATATATATTTGAGACTGGTAAATGTCTAGATATAGATATAGATATAGATATATCTCCCCACACCCCTTTCTTCTTCTCCCCCTTGTTTTAGGTCTCTTCTGATTTAGTTAGTGTATATTTTTCTGGGGTTGTTGTTACCCTTTTAGTATTTTGTTCTCTCATTCATCTATTCTTACCTGGATAAAATGACAAGGCAGAAACCCTCACCTCAAGAAAAAGAACAAGAGTCAAGTACTGATGGCTAGAGACCTAATCAATATGGATGTCAGAACTAGAGTTCAGAATGACAATTCTCAAGGTGCTAGCTGGGCTTGAAAAAAGCATGGAAGATATTAGAGAATCCCTTTCAGGAGAAGTAAAATCCCTTTCTGGAGAAATAAAAGAACTAAAATCTAACAAAGTTGAAATAAAAAAACGCTATTAATGAGGTACAATAAAAAATGGAGGCTCTTACTGCTAGGATAAATGAGGCAGAAGAGAGAATTAGTGGTATAAAAGACCAAATGATGGAGAATAATGAAGCTGAGCAAAAGAGAGACAAACAACTACTGGCCCACAAGGAGGAATTCTAGATATAAGTGATACCATAAAATGAATCAATATTAGAATAATTGGGATCCCAGAAGAAGAAGAAAGAGAAAGGGGGCAGAAGGTATATTGAAGCAAATTATTGAAGCAGAGAATTTCCCTAATTTGGTAAAGGGAACAAGCATCAAAATCCAGGAGACACAGAGAACTCCCCTCAAAAATCAATAAAAATAGGTCCACACCCCATCATCTAATGGTAAAACTTACAAGTCTCAGTGACAAAGAGAGTATCCTGAAAAGAGCTCAGGACAAGAAGTCTATAACATACAATGGCAGAAATATTAGATTGGTAGCAGACCTACCCACAAAGACCTGGCAGGCCAGAAAGGACTGGCATGATATATTCAGGCACTAAAAGAGAAATATATGCAGCCAAAAATACTATATCCAGCTAGGCTGTCATTGAAAATAGAAGAAGAGATTAAAAACCTTCCAGAACAAACAAAAATGAAAATAATTGCAAACACAAAATCAGCCCTACAGGAAATATTGAAAGGGGTCCTCTAAGCAAAGAGAGAGCCTAAAGCCTAAAAGTCACAGACCAGAAAGTAACAGAGACAATATACAACTTATAGGCAATACAATGCACTAAACTCATATCTTTCAATAGTTTCCCTGAATGTAAATTCACAGATATATTTAGACCATTCCATCCCAAAGCAACAGAATACACATTCTTCTCTAGTGCACTTGGAACAGTCTCCAGAATAGACCACATCCTGGGTCACAAATCAGGTCTCAACCAGTACCAAAAGATTGGGATCTATCCCTGCATCAGACCACAGTGCTTTGAAAATAGAACTCAATCACAGGAGGAAAGTTGGAAAGAACTCAAATACATGGAGGCTAAAGGACATCCCACTAAAGAATGAATGGGTCAACCAGAAAATTAAGGAAGAATTTTAAAAATTCATGGAAACAAATGAAAATGAAAACATGTCTGTTCAAAATCTTTGGGACATAGCAAAGGCAGTCCTGAGAGGAAAGTATATAGCAATATAAGCCTTTCTTAAGAAACAAGAAAGGTATCAAGTACACAACCTAACCCTACATCTAAGGAGTTGGAGTAAGAACAGCAAAGAAAGCCTAAACCCAGCAGGAGAAGAAAAAAAATAAAGATCAGAGTGGAAATCAATGAAATAGAAACCGAAAGAATAGTAGAACAAATCCCTAGAACTAGAAGCAGGTTCTTTGAGAGAATTAATAAAATTGTGAACCCCCTGGCTAGACTTATCAAAAGAGAAAGTACCCAAATTAATAAAATCATGAACAAAAGAGGGGAGATCACAACCAACACCAAAGAAATACAAACAATTATAAGAACATATTATGAGCAACTATACATCAGTAAATTTGACAATCTGGAAGAAATGGATGCATTCCTAGAGACATTCAGTTTTAGTAAAAACTGAACCAGGAAGAAATAGAAAACCTGAACAGACCCATAACAGTAAGAAGATTGAAGCAGTCATCCAAAATCTCCCAACAAAAAAGAACCCAGGGCCAGAGAGCTTCCCAGGGGAATTCTACCAAACATTTAAAGAAGAATTAATTTCTCCTGAAGCTGTTCCAAAAAATAGAAATGGAAGGAAAACTTCCAAACTCATTTTATAAGGCCAGCATCACCTTGATCCCAAAACCAGACAAAGACCCCATCAAAAAGGAGAATTACAGACCATTATCCTTGATGAACATGGATGCAAAAATTCTCACCAAAATACTAGCCAATAGGATCCAACAGTACATTAAAAGAATAATTCACCATGACCAAGTGGGATTTATTCCAGGGCTGCAAGGTTGGCTCAACATCTGCAAATCAATCAACATGACACAATACATTAATAAAAAAAGAACAAGAACCATATGATACTCTCAATAGATGCTGAAAAAACATTTGACAAAGTATATCATCCTTTTTTGATCAAAACTCTTCAAAGAGAAAGGATAGAGGGTACATACCTGAGTATCATCAAAGCCATCTATGAAAACCCCACAGTGAATATCATTCTCAATGGGGAAAAACTGAGAGCTTTTCCGCTAAGGTCAGGAACATGGCAAGGATGTCACTATCACCACTGCTATTCAACATAGTACTAGAAGTCCTACCCTCAGTAATGAGACAACAAAAAGAAATAAAAGGCATCCAAATAGACAAAGAATAAATCCACTTCTCACTCTTTGCAGATGATATGATGCTTTATGTGGAAAACCCAAAAGACTCCACTCCAAAACTGCTAGAACTCATACAAGAATTCAGTAAAGTGTCAGGATATAAAATCATGCACAGAAATCAGTTGCATTTCTATACATCAACAGTGAGAAAGAAAAAAGAGAAATTAAGTAGTCTATCCCATTCACAATTGCACCCAAAATGACAAGAAACCTAGGAATAAATCTAACCAGAGACAAGGAATCTGTACTCAGAAAACAATAAAGTACTCATGAAAGAAATGGAAGAAGATACAGAAAAATGGGAAAACGTTCCATGCTCATGGATTGGAAGAACTAATATTGTGAACATGTCCATGCTACCTAACGCAATCTACACATGTAATGCAATCCCTATCAAAATACCATCAATTTTTTTTCCCAAAGAAATGGAACAAATAATTCTAAAATTTAAATGGAACCAGAAAAGACCCCGAATAGCCAGAGGAATGTTGAAAAAGAAAACCAAAAGTTGGTGGCATCACAATTCTAGACTTCAAGCTCTATTGCAAAGCTGTCATCATCAAGACAGGATGGTACAGGCACAAAAACAGACACATAGATCAATGGAACAGAATAGAGAGCCCAGAAATGGACCCTCAACTGTGTGGTCAACTAATCTTCGACAAAGCAGGAAAGCATGTCCAATGGAAAAAATACAGTCTCTTCAACAAATGGTGTTGGGAAAATTGGACAGCCACATGCAGAAGAAGGAAACTGGACCATTTCCTTACACCACACACAAAAATAGACTCAAATGGTTGAAAGACCTCAATATGAGACAGGAATCTATCAAAATCCTTGAGGAGAACATAGGAAGCAACCTCTTCGACTTCAGCCACAGCAACTTCTTCCTAGAAACATAGCCAAAAGCAAGGAAAGCAAGGGTAAAAATGAACTATTGGGACTTCATCAAGATCAAAAGCTTTTGCACAACAATGGAAACAGTCAACAAAACCAAAAGACAATTGACAGAATGGGAGATGATATTCACAAATGGCATATCAGGTATAGGGCTAATATCCAAAATCTATAAAGAACTTACCAAACTCAACACCCAAAGAACAAATAATCCAATCAATCCAATCAAGAAATCCAATCAAGGGGCGCCTGGGTGGCTCAGTGGGTTAAGCCGCTGCCTTCGGCTCAGGTCATGATCCCAGGTCCTGGGTTCGAGCCCCGCATCGGGCTTTCTGCTCAGCAGGGAGCCTGCTTCCTCCTCTCTCTCTGCCTGCCTCTCTGCTTACTTGTGATTTCTCTCTGTCAAATAAATAAAATAAAATCTTTAAAAAAAAAAAAAAAAAAAAAAAGAAATCCAATCAAGAAATGGGCAGAAGACATTTTGGAGACACTTCTGGAAAAAAAAAAAATCCAAATGGCCAACAGACACATGAAAAAGTACTACACATCACTCACCATCAGGGAAATACAAATCAAAACCACAGTGAGATACCACCTTACACCAGTCAGAATGGCTAAAATTAACAAGCCAGGAAACAACAGATGTTGGCGAGGATGCGGAGAAAGGGAAACTGTCCTACACTGTTGGTGGGAATGCAAGCTGGTGCAGCCACTCTGGAAAACAGCATGGAGGTTCCTCAAAAAGTTGAAAATAGAGATACCCTACAACCCAGCAATTGCACTACTGGGTATTTACCCTAAAGATACAAATGTAGTGATCCGAAGGGGCACGTGCACCTGAATGTTTATAGCAGCAATGTCCACAGTAGCCAAACTATGGAAAGAACCTAGATGTCCATCAACAGATGAATGGATAAAGAAGACGTGATATCTATATCTATATATAGATATATAGATATATATCTATATATCTGTACTATGCAGCCATCAAAAATGAAATCTTGCCATATGCAATGACGTGGATGGAACTAGAGTGTATTATTCTGAGTGAAATAGGTCAATCAGAGAAAGACAATTTATGATCTCTCTGATATGAGGAATTTGAGAGGCAGGATGGGGGGTTGTGGGGAGGTAGGGTGGGGAAAAAAGGAAACAAAATGGGATTGGGAGGAAGATAAACCATAACAAACTCTTAATCTCACAAAGCAAACAGGGTTGCGGGGAGTGGGGGGTTAGGAATAGTATGCTAGTTATAGACATTAGGGAGGGTATGTACTATGGTGAGTGCTGTGAAATAATACATTATATGTTAATAATAAAAAAAGAAAGACTATTAGATATAATCAATGAATTCAGTAAAGCTGCAGGATAAAAAAAATAACATATAAACTCAATAGCATCTCAGTACACTAACAACAAATTTTCTGAAAAAGAAATAAATAAATTGATTCCACTTACAATAGCATCTCAAACAAAAAATATTAGGAATAAATTAAACTAAGGAGATGAAAGATGTCTACTCTAAAACTAGATTTTGATGAAAAAAATTAAAGACATGAATGAGTGGAAATGCATCCTGTAGAAAAATACTGTTAAAACGTCAAATCCATCTATAGATTCAATGTAATCCTTGTTAAGATTCCAAGGATATTTTTTTACAGAGGTAGAAAACACACTCCTAAAATTTATATGGAATCACAGAAGACCTCAAACAGCCAAATAATTATGAGAAAGAAGAAAAAAGCAGGAAGCATCACACTTCTGGATTTCAAGCTGTACTATACAGGTACAGTAATCAAAACAGATAATAGAATTGACAACCCAGAAATAAACCCATGCATATATGGTCAACTAATATTTGACAGGGGAACCAAGAATACTCAGTGAAGTAAAAAGAGCCTTTTCAATTAATAATGCTGGAGTAATTGGATGTTAACATGTAAACGAATAAAACTGAGCCCGTATTTTACACCACTCATAAAAGTTAACAAAATGGATGAAAGACTTAAATTTAAGACACAGAACCATAAAACTACTAAAAGAAAACAGGAAAAAAGTTCATTGACATTGGTCTTGATAATGATTTTTAGATATGATTCCTAAATCACAAGATCAAAATGAAAAATAAACAAGTGACAGTACATCAAACTAAAGAGCTTTTTTTTTAAATTTTATTTATTTGTTTGACAGAGAGAGAGAGATCACAAGTAGGCAGAGAGGCAGGCAGAGAGAGAGGAGGAAGCAGGCTCCCTGCTGAGCAGAGAGCCCGACGTGGGGCTCCATCTCAGGATCCTGAGATCATGACCCGAGCCGAAGGCAGAGGCTTAACCCACTGAGCCACCCAGGTGCCCCTAAAGAGCTTTTTTTTTGCATGACAAAAGAAACCATCAACAAGTGAAAAGACAACCTCCAGAATGGGAAAAAATATTTGCAATCCATATGTCTGAGAAGAGATTAATATCAAACATATACAAAGCACTCATTCAATTCAATAGCAAAAGAATGAATAACCCAATTCAAAATGCATTAAGGACCTGCAGCTGTCTCCAAAAAAGATATATGAAAGGTCAACAGGTCCAATAGAAGATGTTCAAGATCACTAGTCATTAGGGAAATGCAAATTAAAACAATCATGAGATGTCATGCCATCTTCATTTCCAATATGAAAGCTTTATTCCCTTTGCCTTTTCACTACTTGCATTTTCTGATAATGGGCATCATAAAAAAGATACGAGATGAGTGCTGGTGTGGGTGCACTACTGGTGCCTAATGCACTACTGGTGGGACTGAGAAATAAGTCCAACAGAGAAAGACAAATACTGTTCAAACTCACTTACATGTAGAATTTTAAACAAAGTGTACAGAAAAAGAGATCAGATTTGTAGTCACCAGAGGTAGAGGGTCTGGGAGAAGGGAAGGGGGTCCAGTGGTACAGACTTCCAGTTCTATAAGGTAAATGCATTCCAGGGATATATGATACATCATGATGCCTGTAGCTAGCACTGCCATATGATATCCTGGAACCTTGTTAAGAAAGTAAATCCCATGTGTTCTTAGCACTAGGAGAATGTATGTTTCCTATTTCCTTTTTTTCTTTCCATTGTATCTATATGAGAAAATGGATGTTAGCCCAACCTATGGTCATCATTTTGCAACAGATGGAACTCAAACCCTCATGCTGTATGCCTCAAGCTTCTATCGAGGTGCCTGTCAATTATTTCTCAATGCAACTGGAAAAAAAATCGACGAGGGAATTTCCTCCCCGGAAACAGATAGGATCTTGAAGTATATAGCTCACAGACTGTGATCTTCATCTCCAGTATGGAACATTTATTCCTTTTGCTTTTTCACTACTTATTTGTTTTTGTTTTTTGGGTTTTTTTTTTTGGAAAGATTCATTGACTTATTTGAGAGACAGAGTGCAGGAGTTGGGGGAGAAGCAGACAGACAGAATCTTCATGCAGATTCCCTGCTAGGTGCGAAGCCCAAGGAGGTGGAGGGGTGGGGTGCAAGGGGCTTGATCTCATAACCCTGAATCCACAACCTGGGTTGGACGCTCCATGGACTGAGCCACCCAGATGGCCCTCACTACTTGCTTTTTGTCTGTGTGAAGGCATATGACGACAGGGGTCCTTACCTCTGCAGTGACTATACGGATTCTACTGTTAAGGCCACAGCTGCACCACAAAAGTCCCTAGGCTTTCTTGCTAAGATGGTTTTTAGGTAACAGAATTACCTAAATCTTGCTTGGTAATTGCTGTCAATTACTTATTGGCCAAACAAGGAGGAGTGTCTGCCAGAGCAAATACTTCCTGCTGTACCTGGATACTTCCAATATTATAGCAAATACAAGATATTAACAAACAAGCCCCTTGGGCAAAACAAGTGGCTGCCCCTCCGGGTACGTTCTTTGATTTACTTGATGCAACAAACACATACACTGAATACAACAGGATGCAATTTTAGAGCATAATTTTGGGTAAGATAGTGAAAACAACAAGATTATTTTAAAACACTGAATGGAATTGAAAGAGTTCCCAAAATATAGAAGGTGTACAATAATGAAAAGTTCTAAGCTGGATACAGTGATAGTGTATTTGTCAGTATTTTATAGAATGTATGAAAATGTGCTGGGACATTTGCTTTACGAATTCATTTGCAGGTAGTAGAACCAGGCTATCTCAGGAAACAAACACTACACAGACTTTAAAATAATCACAATTCTCACCTTCTTTTAAAAGGCAGCTCATTTAAGAGTATCTGTAGAAGCTATCTGATATAGAACTTTCTGAGAATAAGTTTTCATTTACCATTCAAGGATAGATAGAGTAGACAGACAAATAGAAAGAATACAGTAAAACTGAAATTTCTGGTGTACAATTTTTAAAGTTATAATACATGTATAGATCTGTGTATTTGCCACCAGAATTAAGACAGAGAGCAGTTCCACCCCCCTCCCCCCACAA
Organism: Lutra lutra; assembly: GCF_902655055.1. NCBI lineage: Eukaryota > Metazoa > Chordata > Mammalia > Carnivora > Mustelidae > Lutra > Lutra lutra. The sequence continues at coordinate 69,387,441 of NC_062282.1, read as the reverse complement.
AACTTCAGGCTGCCCCTTTGTAGTTACACACTCAAACCACACAACCCTTAGCCAAAGCTAATCTTTTCTCCATGACATTCCTTTTGACTCCTGTCAAATACATTTTATTCAGTGTTTCCTACGAGGGTTCCTACCACTCTAGGAAGATCCCAGAAATCTCTGACTGCCTGGTTGAAGGGGGTAACACTAATCATTTTCTTGTGGATAGATTCAGAGAGGAAATGCATTGAAATAGATAGAGGTGGTGAAGGTGATGCCATGATTTACCCTCCATGGGCACAAACACAGGAGACAAGATGAAATGGGAAGGACTAACTAAATATTGATACTAATTCTTTTCTCTTTCCCCAGCACATCTGCTGCCATCTTCTCAACTGATTTCTGTCTCAAACTGTACTGGCAGAGGTGAAGGAGCCTTCCATGGAGGGCAAGGACTCAGAGTCTACATCCTATCATTCAAAGATGCTGCCCTTGGCACAAAACAGGACACACTCAAAAGGGGTTTACCTGATCAAACCGATTTTCTTCTTGTCTCAGAGTGATAAAAATTTCAGGCTCTGGGAGGACACAGCTAACGAAGGAATATCATTTTAGATGGAGGGAGGAAAGGAGAGTCTTGCTTCTTTCCAAGGGTGGGCAAAGAAGGGAAAGGAAAGTAATATAAGTGGGCACCTTGAAAAATATGGGATTTCTGAGAGATGAAATAAATTTACTATTTCTTGGATGTGCTTTGAGAACAGGAACCTCAGAGATGCCCCCCATACAGTGAATTCTAGGGAAAGAGGAGAGATGAATAAATGGTACATTTGGACAAGATCTCAGTTTTCCCCGGCATTCCCTGTGGCTTGGGAAGACTATGGAAGCGGTCCATACTCACTCCATTGGCTCCAAGATAAGCTATGAAAATGAGCTTGGAGAGTGAGCTGATGACCATCTTAAGAGGCCACTTGGCTAAAAGAAAGTCACAGATTGGAGAGATGTGCATTATGGGGACCTTGAGAAGGGAGCTGATGGCTGGTGTGCCCAGCACACTCTATGGGTAATCATGGTGTCACTGGCAGGAGTCAGCTCCACAGAGCATGGATGCTATGGCATAAGGAAAGGAGAAGGAATGCCACGCTCCCTGCGGACTTCTCCTTCCCAGACCTGTGCCCCCTCCAGAAGAGGGTGTAGGAAATTCAGAGTCAAAATTTGAATTTGAGACTGAATTAGTAATCCTGATAAATGGCTCCTTGAGCTAAATTTCTCCTGAGACTATTTTTTCTGGAGGCAGATCAGTAGCTCTTCTGTTCCTCACTCAAGCCCTTGGCTGTAGATTTTAAACCTGTTACACATATCTGAGATCAGATGGATTCACTTTGTATCCCAGAAACCAGCTTTAAAGACAGTATGTGGCAAGAGCACTAACCTCTGACTCACATAACAATCCTGCTGACACACAAGAAAATCACTATTGCATTACCCGTGATGGCTCAGGCTTTCCCAGTATTTCTTCCAGCACAAAACACATTCTAAGATTCCATTTAAAATGCAGTACCAATTTCAGCATAACATTTTAAATATCAAGTATGTATTGAATAAAGATTGGCTTTTAACTATGTTAAGGATTACACTGCTCATGAATTTTGTATTCCTGAGGACGGTAAAAAGACCGGGGATAGGGCCAGGATGGAAAGATGACTTCTACCTCCTTATCTGCCTTTTTGTCCGCAGAGGGAAATGCTACCAAGTGGACCGTGCACTCATGGGAACATTCCCATGGGTACAACCCTGGATAATGATGGGTCCCCTCATCCCTGATTCCCGGCTTTGAAAGAGTTTGCTAAGGAGTCCACACTCTTCAAGATCTTTTCTCAACCTTAATAGAAAGAATCACCCAGGAGCTTGTTAAACGTGAGGACTCCAATCTAGCTGTCCTGGGATTCTGCATTTCTTAACGAGCATGCCCCACAATTCGAGTAGAGACCCCATGGAGGACTTGGTTAATGAGGTCTGTGCGCTCCGCTTGAACAGCTCGGTCTGAAGACTTCTCTGTATGGGACCTCAATTACCTTCGCCTTCCTGCACCGGAACACACTCCACAGTCTCGGCGGGGCCCTGCTCCCCATACTAGGCCTTCATCAGCACAATTAAATTCCTATCCTTTGGAAGTTCTCCACTCATCCGTCAGGATTTCCATGTTTTGACATCAAAGAACTACAGTCCTCAAATTATTTGGGAAGTAGTTTCCCATCCTGGCGCACACCTGCCATCTGGTGGTGAGTAGTTAACTCCGAGCTACAGGGAAATAAAAGCCATCATTTCTCTCTGCTTCCCTTGCCCCCTTGCTATGCATTGCCCCCCCCACCCCATCCCCCGCCGCCTTGGTGAAAAACTGAAAGTGTCTGCTCCGTGTCTACGTTACAAAAATGATGTTGCAATGTTGTGCCTTGGTGCCTTACCTGGCAGGATCGGAGAGTGGGCATTGGAGGGTTTCATTCCAGTAATGCCTCTGCTGCTGAGGTGGACCTGAAGGTCTGCTGGAGGTTATGTTCTCCTCCAACTGGGTTTGAGGTCACTGCCTATGGAACTAGGCTCCTGTTCGGACTCAAGAGGAGCTGGGAATTTCTGGGGCTGACGTCTATTTAGGGACGATCTGAGGCAAGGTTGGAGAAATCAGATCCCGTGCTCAGGAACACTGTGATGGGGAAGACATTCTGTCAACGTTATTTGCCAAGAAAAAGTAGTTAATCCAGGAATATTCTTTATCAAGGGGTTGAGGGTTTACTTCTTCTCTTACACAGAAGCCACGTTCACCTAAATGGACAAACTGACACAAGCTTATGGCGTTTGCGTTTACTGAGGGAGGGGACACAGCAGTGTTTGACCTCATTTAAACTGTGTATTTTCTGCATTCCCTCTGGGATAATGGAGCTGAGCAGGAATACACTGTGGGCAGAGGGGAGAAGAAAGAAACTACTCCTGTTTTTATCAAATCTGGAATATACCAAACTCACGTTCCAGTTATGAGAAAATAAAAACAAGGCTGGAAAAAATATCCAGAATAGGTTTAGATCACTGAGTTTCTCCCTTCAGTTTTCGTTCTGACACATCTTTTGACGGCTCTGTGCCTCAGTCTCTTCTCTTGTACATCACAGGTTTTAATGCTTCTTTCCTAAGATTGTAGCTGAGATGGAATGGGGTTGTAGAAGTGGGAGAGTTTCGAAATGTTGAAATGTCAGAAGTATGATTATGTCTGTTGTGTTCCTATTGACCCAAGACAGCTCAAATGAGGGCCAGATGGACAGGTCAGGTGTATGTACATGGCAGGTAGGGGATGGGAGAGAGACTTGCTGTCCATGGGTAGCCACTGGAAATCTAACTCAAAAAATGGCTCTACAGTTGTGTATTTAGGTATTGATGACAATACGCATCATAAAGAGGGCAAATCATAAAGCAGACTCTTAACCTCCAGAGAACCAATGGTTACCAGAGGAGATGTGGGCGGGCGCATGGGTTCAGTGGGTGATGGGTAATAGGAAGGCCCTTGTTGTGACGAGCACTGGGCGTTGCATGGAAGGGATGAATCATTGGATTCTACACCTGAAACTAATACTACACTGCATGATGACTGACTGGAATTTAAATGAGAACTTGAGGAAAAAAATAAAAAGAAAGCTTTTTTGAAGAGCTAAGTTTAGAATTCATGAAAAAGTCTTGGGATCATTATATTGAAACACAAAACCATGGCAAGAGGTAGAGTGACATTTTTCTCTTAACTGTTGACTATAAATGTGTTAACCTCTAAACATATGTTTAGAAAGTTTCGTAAATTCCCATTTCATTTAAACCGACTGATAAATTTTTAAATCTAGCCTCGTCCTTGTTTTATTATTCAATTAATAATCCAAACAACGTTTCACCACTCTTGATGTGAATTCCAACGTGAGGGATTTTAGCATTTTTTTCATAATCTGGAAGCAAATTAGTAAGTTTAATTAGCATCAGAAGAATTTGGGGCTCCTGGGTAGCTCAGCTGTTAAGTGGCTGCCTTTGGCTCAGGTCATGGTCCCAGGGTCCTAGGATCTACCCCCATGGGCTCCCTGCTCAGTGGGAAGCCTGCTTCTCCTTCTCCCACTCCCCCTGCTAGTGTTCCCTCTCTCGTTATGTCTCTCTCTGTCAAATAAATAAATAAAATCTTAAAAAAATAAAAAAGAAGAATGCCTTCTTTCTTCTCTTTGTCAGGAAATTGAAAACAGTAAGTATAGTGTAAGTAAAACTGTGGGAGTCTTGAATCTCATTTCTTCTGGCTAAAGAAACCTCATCAGGGAACATTTTATACCGAAACCACTAATTTCCTTATTTAAAATATATTTTTAATTTCAAATTTTTCTTTTGAAAGAGAGACTTTCATCTTTGGTTTTTATATACACATAATAAACACACAGAACTGTCTACCTACTCTATATCTTTCCAATATGTCTAAGGTACTGAGGAAAAAAAAAAGCACGGGGAGATACCACATAGTTGAGGTGGAGGGGAGGGTGAGGCAAAGGAGAGATTCTAAGGTAGAGGCACAAATCAGGACAGCACAGGAGGAAGTCCTGCCCACTTCCTAGGAGAGAGGGCCCAATTTGCTCCTGAATTTTTCCAGCAGGCCGCACAAAGAAGGAAATTTGATCAGGTCCGTGAGTCATGGTGTTCATAAAATGAGAGCAGAACAACCGCCCTGGCAGAAAGCTGTGTTCAGTTTCTGAAATTGCTCACTTCGGTTGAATATTCTCACCTCAAGTTGGGCAAGAGCCTGGACTAAGTGATTTTTTGGAAGGAACCAGCAAAGTTATCTTTCCTCTACAGTCTGTGAGACTCTGTGCATGTGTAAGTAGAAATCCAGACAGCTTGATATTTAATGGCCCTCTCTAATTACAGTTTTGACATTCTTTTTCATAACTGATAAACCTACCTCTTCAGTTACACGAGGGGAGAATTTAAAAACTACTAATAAACAATAGGTATAGGAAAAAAGGGGAATTAAACATTTAAAGGCACTGAGAGCTAAAAGTGTAGAAATTCAGACTGTACCTTAGCCCACACCACGGCAGAAGATTTAATATTCCGAAAAATTTAACCAGTTGGAGGCTGGGAATGGAGCAATCTCCAAGAATACCACTAGTTTTGGCTTCAGCCTACTTTGGCTTCACCCTACTTTATGTCCAGGGTCCCAGCTCTGCCTTCAGGAGAATGACTCCGGGGCAGCCATATCTCTCTTCTTGCAAGATGAGCAGGAACGAAAATTAGTGGTTCCAAGAAGGGAGGAGGAGCTCTGGCCACGTGACCACACTCATTCTAATCGCAGCAGCTGTCAGCCCCTCACCTGAAAAGCATCTCGGGTAGAATGCATTTTCAGGGGCTAACGGCAGGCGGTAAACTTCACCACCAGATGGCAGGAGAGCACTCTGTATAAAAAGAACTGCCACGGGCACTTTTTCTTTATTTTCCACCCACCGAACTCTCCACTAGGTGGCAGCAACATGAATATAATTGGACTAGCCATTAATGGGTTATGTAAAAAATAATTTCAATTCTCTTAAATCTGCGAGCAGCACTTTTAAAAAGTATCCACCTTTGGAATGTTTTTCTCTAGGAAATTACCAGACACTCTGCTTTTATGGCTCCAACACACTTACCTAATATCCAAAAGCAAAACAAAGCACAACAAAACAAAACAACAGAACAAAACTTTTTGGGTGCTGCACCTTTGAAAGAGCCTGGGAAAGAATATGCTTTGACACCATTATTGTTGAAGAATTAGTGGAGCCCAGACTTTCTTACCCCAATTTAGAAAAAAAATCAGTGATTAAAAGAGTCACTTTTTTGAAGATAATAATATATATCATTTATTGGCTACCTATTATGTGCCAAGGATTGTATTTAAATACTTTAAAAACATTGATTCACTGAATCTGGATCAGAGCTTTTTTTCAAAAGCCCAGATTTGAACTTGAGCCTGCTTAGGGCCATCACCTCCGTATTTTCCATGACCTTATTGTGCTTTTTCTGCTAGAGCCATTTTCAAAACCCATGCTGAAGGAGAGGTTAGAAAGGCTTTCACAGTATGATTTTGAGTGCACATGGGGATGTATTCACTCAGCTTATGACTTTCCCTTTCGTGTAGATGTATAACATTAATCCAATGAGGGATAATAATATATTTTTTTTTTTTTTTAAAGATTTTATTTATTTATTTGACAGACAGAGATCACAAGTAGGCAGAGAGGCAGGCAGAGAGAGAGAAGGAGGAGGAAACAGGCTCCGTGCTGAGCAGAGAGCCCAGTGTGGAGCTCGATCCCAGGACCCTGGGATCATGACCTGAGCCGATGGCAGAGGCTTTAACCAACTGAGCCACCCAGGTGCCCCTAGGATAATAATATATTTTGATCCTACAGTTAGACTGAAAGCGAAAAGTGAAGATTGGTTTGGGAGCAATAGCAAAGTAATAAACACATTCATGCTGAAACATAAATGAGTGTTAGCATCATGGAAGAGAGCAGAGGAGGACTGGAGAGAACAGGGGGTTCCCAGGTGCTTGACTAGGCAGAAGAGAAAGGTAAGGAGGTGGGGGACAGGGCACCAGGAGATGAGGGGGGCAGACTGGCACACTTATGTGGTTGTCCCCGTGGAGTGAGTGCCCTTACAGAGTCTTTCCTGTATGTGGCCCCAGACAGCTGGGTGTAACCTGGTGCAGCACAAATGATTTCCATGAGGAGCAGGGACCTGAGTATAGTTTGAATCCCTTAGAGGCAAATGCTGGGCACTCAAGCTTTGAAAACAGAGTTAATACCAAGCGGCTGTCTGCCAGGCATCCACAATGAGTGGGTCTGCCCTCAGGAGTCCCCAGGACCTTCATCTCTCCTTAACTCAGTTCTATATTGGGCTAAAACCTATTACAGATGAGAGGAGGAACAAGAAGTTAAGCTCTACAAATATGGCTAAGACAATTGTGCACGATGAATTTCTTGTATCGTAAAGCTGCACTTCCGTGTTCTTTTTTTTCAAGTATCTTTAAGAGAGGTAGAATGATGCGGTAATCCCAAAGGCTGATTAATGGGAAGAAGAGGAAGTTCCTTTTCCACTTTATGCACTAAATTGTCTGGGGGGTGGGGGAGTCAGGGTCCGGTGTTCTAGAACAAAGAGAAGGCAGGTGACTTGATTCTCCATCTGTGACCAACATCACATCCCCAGCTATCGCGGCAGGCAATGGGAGGTGGCCTCAGGGTGCCAATAAGCTTAGCACATATTTGTAGCAAGAACCATCCTCATCTAGGCAACTGTGTACTAGGAGCCCCGTGTTGTTCTTACCTGTCTCTTACTTAGCCTTTAGACGAGTCCTACCAGGGAGCTGATTCTATCCTTTCTCAGAAACAGTAACTTGCTCAGGGTCCAACAGTTAGCAAAAGACACAGTTAGGATTCAGATGCTACTCCCTTAGCTGTTTTTCCTGTGCTTTTCTAGGGCCTTTTCTGAGACCATATGGGTGGTGATACATACTTCCTGAGAGCCACCAGGGCTCACACTAGCCAACGTGGATCAATCAGTAAGCCCAACTGGCTGTAAATGTAATTAATTATAGAACGAGGGCCCGTTCCAGTTTAGGTGTACGGAAATTGCTACATCAAACGGAGGCATTTATAAAGCAATCCTGAGAAAATGAGAATCGGTTTGAATAAAGCCCCCAACACACCTTTCCTGGCTTAAATTGGAATAAGAGCAGATAAAACAGCATGAACTCAACCCAACAGTCAGCACAACCAGTTTTCATCTGCACACCTGGGGCAGCCAAAAAAATGCTTTGCTCAACTTTCTTAGGGACGATGGCGGGAGGGACAGGGCACAGAGGTCTGCCGACAATTGTTGGTGCTATTTTGTTCTCTATCCTGTGTTTCATTTTGGTTGTGATAGCGCCTTTTCTGTGATTTTGATCCCGAATTCCTGGTCACCCCAGAATTCCTACCAAGGTGTCTAGAACAAAACAGAGAAAGCCAGCATATCTCAGGTAACATTTGCCTTCTGCAAAACAATGACACTTAGCTGAACATTCCACAGTACATTCATTCCACGTGAGCGTGTTTTTCTGTAAATGTTTATTTAGAAAGATTTTTAAGAAATTTCAAGCCACTGTATCTGCGGCAGTTTTCTTTAGGTGGAAAATGTGCAAACAGTCACTATGAAAACCAAGATGCAGGCAACAAGGAGCAAAATCAGACCTATACGACAGTATTTTGAATGCTTTTCTTGTTCCTCTTCCTTTTTCAATAAGGTATCAAAACCAGGTGTGTACATGTCTCCCAACCAAAACCGCAGGTCATTAGGATTTTCCTAAAAAGAAAACAAAAATTACGTAGGAGAATAGGATCAATCAGTAACCAGTGTTACAGACTTACTGACACTGCAGAACTGCTGATTTTTCATCAGCAACGGCTTGCAGCTGAGGTGCCCGCCTTCTCTCTCCCTCTCTAGTCTCAGTGAACTTTAAGCCAGCTTTGGGGGGTCAGTAGCACCCTGCTAGGTGCAAAACGGGCACACACACAGGGAGCTGGACAAATGCTGGTGATGGCAAAACAATTCCTCCACCGTGCTGCTACCATTTCAACTTCCTGGTCTTAAAAAGCTAGTGAAATAAAATTTGGATGGGCTATGCAGAAGGATAGATAATCTTGCAATCCTTGTCTGCTTGACTTGTATCCTTCACATACTTTGTGTCCTCATCAAAGTCAAGTCTAATGCCTACAATCCTTAGGAAGAACTTCCGTAATTCCAGACTCCTCTTACATTCTGCTCCTAATTAGCCCTGGTAGCTAAATGTGGGGCTTCTTTTCTCCTTTCTTATTTATCATTTAGAAAAATGGTATTGGCTAAAGGCACTTGGAGGTTTTACAGCCCATAAGAGGTGAAAAAGTTTCAGAAAATAAGTTAGGGGCTCTGTCTGCTGGTTATGAGATGCACAGGAATGGTGAGGAAAGAAGTTGAATTTATGAAGTATAGAAAGAAATTCTAATGAAAACTAAAGCTATGACTTTCAGAAGCATCCCTCAAAAGAGTGTTCATGAGGTCTGCAAAGGCTTTGAGAGAAACTCTATGTGTGGCAGATGGGTGAGGAGGGGACAGTCCCCAGGTTCAGTGAAGCAATGCACCCATCATATCGATATTTGCTCTTCTGCAACAGAGCTCATGGAATTTGCCAACAGAAATATTACTCATTGCCAATGATGTTCAATCTCCTTAGCCTACATCCAAACACTTTTTAAGTGTTTTTGAGCCTTATTTTCCTGTTATTCTATTAGTTAAATTGTAGTGACAATGACACCGCACTATTTACTGTTCTGACAATCTCTCTTACTTTCTGGAATTTGTGCTTTTTTTCTTGCTACTCCAGATGGAAGAGCCTCCCCGCTCATGCCAACCATCCATATCTTTTGGAATTCTATGCATCCTTCCAGGCCAGCCTAAATTAACTTTTTTCATGATGTCTTTTTATAATCCAGTGTGATTTTGTCCTTCTTTTAAGTCTGCATAGCCCTTTCTATTATTATTACAACATTATCCTCTTCTTTTATTTTGTTCTATAATTATGGTTTTGTTACTCTGGTCAGTTAGATGAACTTTTTGATGCAGGGACAGTAATACTCATCTTTATAACCCTTTTGCCATTCAGGTAAACAATAAAGAGTAGAGACGAGCCTCTGTCACACGGTCAAGAAATATTTGTGAAATAGAACAATACGTGCTTTCCTAATTGTAGAAAGTGACTTTTTAAGCAGCCTAAGTGTCCATCAAAAGATGAATGGATAAAGATGTGATATATAATGCGATATTATTCAGCCATAAAAAGAAATGAAATCTTGCCATTGGCAAAGACATGGATGGAGCTAGAGAGTAATTTAATGCTAAGCAAAATAAGTCAGAGAAAGACAAATACCATATGATTCCACTCATGTGGAAATGAGCAAAGGAAAGAAAGCAAATGAGCAAAGGAAAGAGAGAGAGAAAGAGCAAGAGGGAGAGAGAGAGAGAGAGAGAGAAGCCAAGAAACAGACTCTTAACTAACTATAAAGAGAACAGAGGGAAGGGGGCTGGGGAATGTGAAAGCCAGATAGAGATTAAGGAGCACACTTTTCATGATGAGCCCTGGGTGAATTGTTGAATCACTATATTGTGCACCTGAAACTAATATAACACTGTACTTTAACCACACTGGAATTAAAAACTTAATTAAAAAAAAAAAGAAAAAGAAAAAAAAACCTAACTAATTTCTTAGAGGACCTGACCTTCAGACTCGTGATAAGAACAAAACAAAACAAAACAAAAAACCCCCCACAAGATTACTGTTGCTATGGGGGAGCATCTGTTATGGAAACTTCTTTGGAAAAGAGGCTACATTAAGGAGGAGATATGTTCAATCTACTAGAAGATTAAAAAGCCTCAAAGACTCTGGACAAGATATTTCAAGAGTGCACATTCGGGATATTTAAAGTATCAGATTTTTTTTTTAAAGATTTTATTTATTTATTTGAAAGAGAGAGAGATCACAAGTAGGCAGAGAGGCAGGCAGAAAGAGAAGGGAAAACAGGCTCCCAGCTGAGCAGAGAGCCCGATGCGGGGCTCGATCCCAGGATCCTGAGATCATGACCCGAGCCGAAGGCAGAGGCTTAACCCACTGAGCCATCCAGGTGCCCCTAAAGTATCAGATTTTAAGGGGACACAATATTGTCTCCCTCGCGACAGAAAAAACTCTTCAGGTGCTTAACGTATGGGACTCAGAGCAGATACACCTTAAATGAAGTGTATGTGGAAAAAGTCAGGCCTCCCTGACCTCAGGGCAGGCAGAGGCAAGCCAAAGCTGGGGAGGAATCTGGTCCACTCAGAAAACAGAGGGCCATTCTCCTTGCTTTGCAGGTATTTCTAGATCTTCTATGTGATAGATGACACCAGGGGGAAAAAAGAAAACAAAGAAAAACTGAAGTTGGGTTTAAGCTGGGTGAATGAGTTCATTGCATACTTTTCCTGTGTTGAAATGTTTTTGTTTTGTTTTGTTACTGAGACACAGGAAAACGTCCAAAATGTAAATCTGTAATCTTAAATCACTGAGTGGGCTTGGAATACCATGACCCTTGATGAGAACTGCTTTGCCCCATGCCTAAGAGCATCGAATAGTTTTGAATCAATGTAGGTGAGGGAATTCTTGAGTCTTCATGAAATAAATGGTCACAAAACTAGGGGAAAACATACATAATCTGGTAAATCAATTTTCAAAAACCATTAACCTTCTAGGTAAATCTTTCTGTGTCACATCATTTCTTTCTCTCTACACCAGAGAGATGCCAGTAATTGCTGACATAGTAAAACTAAGAACAAATCCATAGGAGAGAGAAAGGGATGCCAGGAGCCAAAAGGACCTCAACTCTAGAGATCTGGGTCTAGTGAAGAGTGCTTGTCACCTTAATACTCAAGTTTTTTTTTAAAGGAATATTTGACAGAACTTCTTCATCAATTGAAGGAAGTGATTCTTTGGTTTGAGTACCTTCAGATGCCCAGAAAGGTTTGTGTGCAGGGAATGCCTGTCATATTCCTCAACCGTCCACGATGGATGCTTTTTTCTTTCTTCCATGGCTTCCTCCAAACTTAGGTCACCATAGAGTGGGTTATTCTTCAGAACTGAAGACAAGGATGGTGGGGGATAGTCCACAGCAGCAATGCCCTCTGGCCCGGATCTCCTCATTCGCTGAGCAGGAATGGTCTTCTTTTCTCTCTGTTAGGAGACACAGTGACAAGTCTTCTCTTATCACTGGGCCACGGGCAGCAGAGGATGAAATGCAAAATAATGGCCCCTGAAAATCTGCTGATTCTGCCTGGAAACCCAACAGATGAGGATAATGAATGAGGAAAGGATCCTAGGATCTAGTCTGACGTAGAATCCCACCATTAATTGAGTGTTTTTCTTTGCATGTGATCTTGTTCAGCTTCAGTGATCATTCATTCAAATGCTCTTTTATAACTACAGAGAAAGAACATTGTTCTTTAATTCAAATAGCAGAATTCTGAACAAAGCCAGTTTTTTTCCAGCTCACTTGCATTTAGATTTAATGACATTCTACTTCTATTTGTGCATCGCATGACTGATAAAAATAATATTTAATGTTGCTGTATTAATCCAGCAAAGTCAAGATTAAAAGGCATTTTATAGATATGCCTTGGCTTTCACAAAAACTCTCTCAGGACTCCTATTTCAGACAGCTTGGAGGACAGAACAGCATCGTACTCCTTTATGTGTCTACACACCAGCTGGTTAGTAGATGGCTCTAATATTGACTTTCAGATTTTTAAAATCTTTTTTTACTGAAGCCAAATTTACATGTAGAAAAGTACACATATAAATATATAGTTCAATAAGAAAGAGGACATTACCAGCATACATCCTGTTCCCTTCCAAAACCCTTTCCCTCTCCCTGCCCAAGGGCAACCAGTATCTCAAATGTAACAGTGTAGGGTAGTTGTGTTTTTCCTGTGTTGACCTTCAGGGTTTTATTTTGGTTGTGTTTGTTTTGTTTGTTTGTTTTTGTTTTTGTGACTATAAAATTACTATGGAAGTAGAAAAATCTAGCTTTAAAATGTGTTCATAGGCTGAATAAAATTAAGAAGAAACAAAAAGCTTATAGATTAATGCCTCAGTTATCATGGGGCATCAAGGGAAAGAATTCCATATAAGTTAATTTTCAGAAAACTTAGACTTAACCCTAATGGTGACACATTTCATGAATTTACAGCAATTTTTCAACACACGTTTCAATAATATTTAATAATATTCAATGCATGTGTTTCAATTAATATTCCTCTGAGTCATATTTATGAACATCAAGACACTGATTTGCTCAGCTCATATTGGGGTATATAGGTCACATTAAATATGTATTTAAGTAAGCTAGGTTGTGAACTAATACTACATACAGTTTCCTTCTGAAATGGTTGATAAACTAAAAAAAAAAAAAGCATCTAGATAAAACCATTCACATTCTCTTTGACCTTAGGTTTCCCTAATTTTCTTAACCTATTTTTTACATACTTAGAGGTCAAGTTGGAGATCTTCTCTGAATTTATTAGGTTGTCGGTCTGCTTAAAATCAATTTATATTCTTCAATACTGAAATTTGCAATGAAATAATACATCATCTTGACTTAGCATTTGTCTTTAAGATGGATAGCCTCATAAAAATGTTTCTGAATTGAGAAAAAACAGTTTGATATGAAATTTAGATCATTTCAGCTTAGCATAATTCTGACTCAAGGTTTTTCTTCAAGGCTAGACATCTTTGATCATCTTTGAGAGAGATAATTCTTCAGACATTGACAAATGTGCTTTGTCAGTTTTCTTGCCTGCTAGACAATTCCTTGAGCTTCTTAAATAAAAAAGCTCTATAAATGAGGAAAATACAGTTTTGGGGGTCAGGAAAAAAATAACAGAATCTATTAGAATGTATAAAGACTTTGAAAAACTAAAAGGTATAAGATAACAAAATAATTTTAATAACTAATAATTCAGAGCTATAGTCTAAAAGGAATATTCAAGCCCTTAATTCTAAACCACATTGTTGAAAGTCTGAGTTTATCCTACTATATGATGCCATTTATGTTTTGTGTTGCATGACAATTTCATGTCTGAAGGACATGTGAAGAGAAAATTAATAGAATATCTTTGCTAAGGATCTGATGACAGGATAAGAAACAAGCTTCATTTATATTTTGGTAATATTTTTCAAATACCTTAAGAAAGTAAAAAAGCATGTATTTGAGTCTAACTCTTGATACGACATTCTGGATAGATCACATTTACCAAAGAAAAACTCAAAAATAATTCTATTATTTTAGTCATATAAACTCTAAAATAACTTGTATTTTAAAATATTTAAGGAAAGTAACACTTCAAAGTTTACCTAGACTTTTCTGTGTTCACTGTTACCTTGTCCATTTATCTTTAATATCTTTTAGTCATTACTTATGTCATTTACATACAAGTAAACTATCATTCAGTAAAAGGAGTGAATTAGAATGCATATTAAGACAAACAAAAATTTAGACTACAGAATTAACAAGCCAATAAAGAAAGAACCTCTAAAAAAATGTACTTCAGGAAAAAAAAAACTTAATAATAAAAGTAAAGATTAATATGCAAAAAGAAATGCTGAGCAAAAGAAAAGAAAAGAAACAAGAAAATTGATAAATCTTTATTTACCTTAGATAAATCTATCTAACCAAGTATGGATTTTAAGGTAAAATGGAAATAATAATTACTAATTTGTGAGTTTTTAAATAAGGGACAATTAAATCACTGGACTGTAAAATTGACAGAGATATTTTTGATTAGAACATTTTAAGAAATCATGTCAGAGTATAGAAATTTTACTAAAAATATGGGGCGCCTGGGTGGCTCAGTGGGTTAAGCCGCTGCCTTCGGCTCAGGTCATGATCTCAGGGTCCTGGGATCGAGTCCCACATCGGGCTCTCTGCTCAGCAAGAAGCCTGCTTCCCTCTCTCTCTCTGCCTGCCTCTCCGTCTACTTGTGATCTCTCTCTGTCAAATAAATAAATAAAAAATCTTAAAAAAAAAAAAACTTTAGAAAAAAAAATTGTACTAAAAATAGAGAAAGAATATATAGTTTCTAAATCAGTAAAGCAATAGAAAAAAATGAAGGAAACTTGATCTTAAGACAATAAAACCAGAAGCAAAGAATAGGGGGAACCTCGGGAAAACAGAAAAATTTTAGAAATCATCATGTTAAATGTAAATAGACTAAACCTTCTATTTTAATGACAGAGATTGTCAGATGAGATTTTTAAAATTCAATTATGTAATATTTACAAGAAGAATTCCTAAAATATAAGCTCTCAAAGAATGAGAGTGAAAGAACATGAGAAGATATACTGGCAAATAGAGAGAAATGAGAGCTCTGTATTGTGGTGATTGGTTAGATGCTTATGAAGTTCATTCTCCCTTCCTGAGCATAAAGGATGACTGGTTTTCCCAGTCTGGCTTGAAGTTATAATGGGTCCAGCTCTTTCCTAGTTGATGATGTATGGATAAAAGTAACAGAAACCACCATGGAACCTGGTCCCTGAAATGTCCCATAGTGTTTTAGGCTCACTTTCCTCATTTCCATTTTTGTGTCACTATGAAGCAAGGGTTCTGTGATGGCAGAACTACAGGATGAAAGAACTTGATGCTCAGGGTTACTTCATGGAAAAGAGCTGCTCCTAAGATCCACTTGCCTTTCTCAGACTTTTCATGAGCAAGCAATTTATTTTATTTTCGAGTGCCTGGTGTGGTTCAGTCAATTAAGTGTCCAACTCTTGATTTTGGCTCAGGTCATGAACTCAGGGTCCTGGGATTGAGCCCAGCGTCAGACTGTGAGCTCAGCAGGGAGTGTGCTTAAAGATTCTCTCTCTCCCTCTGCCCCTCCCCCTGCATGCACACACTCTCTCTAATAAATAAACGGATCTTTAAAAAAAATTTTGTTTTTAATTAGTGATATTTTGTGAGGATATGTGCCATCACAGCATAGCCTACCTTATCCTCTCTAATACAAAAAGTAATATATCTTAAAATTCCAAATATGGGATGAAAAAATCATGAGCAGCTGGAATGGTGGTTATTAATATCTTATAGGGAAAAAAAATTGGCATACATGTCATCTGTCATATTTGGGAACCCAATCACCTGTAGCTCTAGAAGAGATTCTTATAAATAATCAGAACATTTACATATATATAATGACATTACAATTATCAGAACATTAATATGATACAAGAAAGAGATGAGATTAGAGATTAGAGAAAGAACCGGACAGTAGGAAAAAAGAAATGAAAGAGAGTAGAGAGGACCTAGAAATTCAATGCCTACTATCTTTCTACTGTTGAAAATCTACTTGTAGACCCCAACACTAAAACACAGAATTAATTAAAAAAAAAGAAAGCAATGAGCAAAATATGCTTATTGCAATTTCTCAATCAAATAAAGTGACTCAAGAAAAAGATCACATTAGGCTGTGCCTTCATAACTCTTATCCTTGAGAGATTCTACGTGGTTGTCACTGACTCTAAAAATATAGAAATGGAGGCCAAAAACCAAGGTATTAAAGCCTTTTGGAGAGTTATGCCTTCAAAGAACTTTGGGTGTGTTCACTAACATAAAAAAATTGACTGTAAGTAGTCAGGTCAGATAAGATTACATTAATAAATAATTTCCTAAATTCTGTAAGAAATATATGACCAAAGAAATCACATGCCTATACCTAAAAGCTTTTGAATGTTTAGAATTAATCACAAAACAAAACAAAAGAAAGCAGTGATAATAATCCTAGATTTCTAAATTTCCTTGAGGAGTAAACTTTGAAGCCTATTCTTGAAGAAGGGTCTAGTTCTGATGTGGCAAAAGAGAACAGTGAACAAGGGGATGCTTCCTAGAGGGTGGAATCAAGGACTATATAGAACAGTGCCTCAGAAGTTATTCTAAAAAGCAGAACTGTGGCCTAATCAATCGTCCACACCTTCAAGGAAGGAGTCCACATAAACTATTCCCATGAGACCTCAGAATTACTTTGGAAGAGTGACACCCATGTTTCTATTTTATTTATTGATCTATTTATTTTATCTATTATTTATTAAAGGTTTTATTTATTTGTTTTTGTGTGTGAGAGAGAGAGAGCTGACAAGTGTGGGGGGAGGGGCAGAAAGAGAAGCAGACTCCCTGCCGAGCAGGGAGCCCAACATGGGACTTGATCCTAGGACCCTGGAATCATGTTCTGAGACAAAGGCAGACACTTAACTGACTGAACCACCCAGGAGCCTGTGACTGCCATGCCTTTAATTTTTCCCATTCAGAAAGGGAGAATTTATAGATACAAAATAAATATTTATATATAATATATCATAATATTATTATAATTATATATTTATATAATATAAAAAATATGTTTATAAGTATACAAATTTATGTAACTATACATCATATATTTACATAATATGTAAATTATATAAATGTATTATATAAATATATAATATATATATATACATATATATATGTATATATAATGTAAATGTGTTTAAAAGAATGATAAACTGTGGCAGAGCCTGGCTAGCAAATCCATTTCTTCTTTATAGGCATGGGACAGTCCGTGGATTAGGATTTAGGACTGGATTGGGACATATCCCAACTCAGGGTTGACCCCTGAAATCCCTGGAAAGATTCCTGGATTACTCTCTTTCCAGTAGACAGATCCAACAGAGATTCTGATATAGTAGACCCACAGTGAAGGAACAGTCTGGATTCAACTTAGAGGTCAGGCCCCTATGACATCCATTTCCCCCACATCAGACCTTGTGTGAGAAATACATTCCATTGTGTTGTCACTAAAACTTTGAGTAGATTTGTATCCACAACGTAACTTCAGCTACCACTAACAATGTATATATAAGAGACCCTTAATCTTAGGAAACAAATTGAGTGTTGCTGGGGGGTAGGGGACAAGGGATAGGTTTGCTGGGTTATGGACACAGGGGAGGGTATGTGCTATGGTGAGTGCTGTGAATTGTATAAGACTGATGATTCACAGACCTGTACCCCTGGGGCAAATAATACATGATATGTTAATTAAAAAAGGATATATGTAATCCTTTGTTAATTAAAAAAGGATATATATATATATATATATATATATATATATATGGCAGACAAAATAGATTTTAGATAAAAGACTTTGTTAGATACAGAGGATTGCTATGAAATGAATAAAAGTAGGTATCATTAGTAAAATATAATAATTCTAAACTTATATGTATCTAATAGTCTCAATCTTTGTAAGGCAAAACTGGAGATAATTACAAGGAGAAATTTTTCCCAAGCAGACAAAACAATTACTAAAGATAAAAAGGATTTGAGCAATAAAATTAAGTTTGATTAAGTGATATATACTGACATATTTACTAAACAATTGAAAACATTAATTTTTAACATATACACTGCATATTTACAAAAATTGATGTGCTAGACTCTAAAGTAAATTTCAAAGACTCAGTATTACATGAATCATGCTGTTTGAACACAATCAACTTAGAAATTTATATATCAATATCAAAAAGTTAAAGTATGACATATTGTAGAAAACTAAAACACACACTTTAAAGAAACAATAATGGAAATTAAGAATGTAGAACAGAATGAAAATGAAAAATGCTACATTTGTAAAATTGTTGGCTGGAGCTGAAATGGTATTTTGAGAGACTACAATAGAAGTATATGTTTGCATGACAAAAGCAGAATGAGAAAATTAATGAGGTAATAAGAGACAATGAAGATAGAAGTAGGGAAAATTACCCTGTATGTTAACTGCAATTTAAAATAAAAATTTAAAAAACATAGAAATCATACATGGTACAAAAGAAAAAACAAATACACAATGAAGCGGATGAATGATGTTGAAAGCTATTTCTCTGGAAGGGCTAGAAAGACGGAAAACACTTCTGGCAATGCTGCTCAGAAAAAAAAAAGACAGACATCCACAGGGCTAGAAACATAAAGGAAACGAGTAAAGAATAGCAGAGGGGTGCCTGGGTGGCTCAGTGGGTTAAGCCTCTGTCTTTGGCTCAGGGTCCTAGGATGGAGCCCCATATCGGGCTCTTTGCTCAGCAGGGAGCCTGCTTCCTCTCTCTCTCTGCCTGCCTCTCTGCCTACTTGTGATCTCTGTCTGTCAGATAAATACATAAAAAATATTAAAAAAACAAAAGAATAGCAGAGATTAAGAAATGTAACATATGGATAATGAGAGGAATTTTGAGAGGAATTTGAAAACTTTACATGCAACTGGACAGTTTCCCACATAGCTTAGGAAAATTAAAGAAAAACAGAAAATGTTAATAAACCTGTAATCATTTTACTATGGAATCAGTAGTTTTAAATCTATCCCAACTGCACAAAAATTGAAAAATACCAGGCCAAGTGAGTATTGCAGTCAACTTCTACCAGATAGTCTTGAAAATGAATCATTCCTGTTATTGTCAAACCCTTCTAGAAAATGGGAAAACAAAGTAAATACTCCTTAGTTCACTTTATGAGGTTAGTATAAACTCCAGACAAAGGCAGTAAGTAAAAGAAAAGGTAATTTATCATAGGCCAATTTCTCCTATAAGCATAATGCAAAAATCATTAATAAACTATTGCTAAATAGAATCCTACAATATGTATAAATTATACATACCAGGACAAGAAAGATTTATACCAGGAAAGAATTTGTACCTAGAGGGTGATTTAAAAAATTAGAAGATTAATAAAATTCACCACATAAGGGAAAAAAAGTAGGATTTTGCAAGACAGATTCTGAAAAAGATTTTGAAAACATGAAAACATTTTTAAAGTACACTTTCTTAGCAAACTAGAAATAGCAAGGAATCTTTAAAAATGAATTAAGAGAATCTGCCCAAAACAATTTACCAAATAGTTTACCAAGGCACAGTTTACCAAATAGTTGCAATATGAGAAATGTTTGTTTTAGTTTCAGAATACAAGGATGCCAGTAATCACAAATATTTATATGTTATTGTAATGGAAGCCCTAAGCAATACAATAAGAACAGAAAAAGAAATAAAAGGAATAAAATTTTAAATAATGAAACAGAACAGCAGATGCCATGATTATCTATAGGGATATGTATTATCAAAATAAAACAGATTAACAGAATTTCCGGATTTAAGATCAATATGTAATAACTACATAGTCTCTAATAATCAGTGGCATACATTAGTAACAATTTATTATGAAATATGATTTAAAATGTTCTAGTCTTAAGAGCACAAAGCTTTATCAATATTTAGATATAAACCTAATGAACTTTATGAAAACTTCTACGCTGAGAATTATAAGACATCGTCGAAGGGCCATAGGAAGTACTGAAGAAATGAAAAAGAAGCATCATCTTTATGGATTGGGAGAATCAAGATCATAAAGATTACCATTTTCCCCCAATTTGATCTGTACATGCAATGAAATTGCTTTCATAATCGTAATGCAAATATGGCATTTTATTTATCTATTACTTGTGTCAGTACAAATGGACACAAACCAAATTTGTGGTCCCCAATGACTACAGTAATTCTGTTTCTGAAGTACTAGAATGGCTATTTTATAAAACAGATTGGATTACGTGATCCTCTTGCTTAAAAATTTTACCAGGCCCTCACAATTTTCAGGATAAAATTTAAAATCTCAGAAAACAAATCCCAAGCTTTTGTGGTCTGACCCAGGCCTCTCTTGAATTTTGTTTCCTGCCTTCCTCTCCACCTACCCAGGACTCTGGAGTCCCACACAAGCTTTTGTAACACTGATGGTGTCCTTCATAAAGGCTTCAGTGCCAGAGGCATTTGGGTCTGGTCTGAGAACAGTACGGTGGGACAGTGTTGGTGTTGTTTCTGGCCGCACACTGTCTAAGGCTAAATTCCAGACCCCACTGGAGATTTTTTAAACTGCATAAATTTAGACTAACTTGATATATCATGTTCTGATATTTGCACGTAAACCCCTGAGCAACAGAAAAATGCCCTTCAGTCTACTTCCTAGATAATAATTTAAGTGCCTCAAAGGTTCTATAGCATTTCCCCAAATATAGGATTAAAAATGGGAGAGTATTGTGTATGCAGGGCTGTTCTTTTCAGAATAGTAAGTGGAGGATTAGGAATAGAGACATTTTTAGGGAAGGCATGATGGATCTCATGGACCTGTACAGAGCCAGATTGCTAAAATGTACAATTATAGCCTACAAAACAAAAGCAACAACCAAAAAACAAACAAAAACAAAAGAAAACACAGCCCAAAAATACCCAAAAGAAAAAAACTGAGATAGAAGAGATGTTAAAATTTACAGGGAAAAGTTAGCTATTAAGACTTAAAAAAAAAAAAAAAAAAAAAAAGGCAAGGAAAGTTGATTGAGGAATAAACCCAGGAAATGACACTGTCTAGAAATCAAGGGAAGAGCAATCTCTTGTTCTTGGCCTTTTGGTCCAGCTCACAGGTTTAGCACCAAATGCTCCTGGAAACCAGGAAAAGATAAAACAAAAAGAGATTAGTCTGAAAAGATTACGAAGTCTAACTGCTAATCAAAAAAAAGGGGGGGGGACACTATAATATCTGAAAAAACATATTTTATCACTTAAACTAAAAAAAAGGTTTGCCTTTTCCTTTTATTATCTCATTTTATACAGGGATTGGCAGAAATATTTGGAATACAATTCCAAATGCCTTCATCAGATACATGCCCCAAATTATTTTAACAACCAGAAATATTAGATTTTGGCGAACGCTTGTTCATTGCACTGAGATGAAATTTATGGTGAAGCTTCTTTACTTCTCCAGTGAAAGAATTTAAGAAAAGTGTAAATACAGTGAGATCAGGAAATACATGCTAGTTCTCTCCCCCTGCAAACTTTGGTGACCTATGTGTTTGCACAGCGTGGAATCCAGTGTCTGGGGCTGCTGGCAAGCATGAGAATGAGGGCTCACTTTTCTATATGCCCAGAATTGCTTCTGCATGTAAAAATGGTTGACAGAAACAGATAGCAGAGAGAGTCAATTATCATATGGTTTCACTTATTTGTGGAGCATAACAAATAGCATGGAGGACAAGGGGAGATGGAGAGGAGAAGGGAGTTGAGGGAAATTGGAAGGGGAGGTGAACCATGAGAGACTATGGACTCTGAAAAAACGATCTGAGAATTTTGAAGGGGTGGGGGGTGGGAGGTTGGGGGCACCAGGTGGTGGGTATTGTAGAGGGCACGGATTGCATGGAGCACTGGGTGTGGTGCAAAAATAATGAATACTGTTATGCTGAAAAAAAAATAAAAATTTAAAAATAAAAAAAAATAAAATAAAATAAAATAAAATAAAAATGATCCTAAAACTCTAAAAAAAAAAAAATGGTTGACAGAACTTCTTCTGGAAATGGAATGTGAATTTTTAAAGAAGCTTTGAGATATAAATCATGTATAGAAATACGATGCATGTACTGAGAAATTCAACTTCATATTTGGGTTATAGGATATGGGTTTTAACTGCTGAGTTACCACTAATATTGAAGGCAATGGTTGGAGGTTAAGTCCTTTGACAGTCTCTGAGGTGGTCTGAAGCCCAAACACCAGGCCTCTGGGTGGTACAAGACCCTGGGATAAGCTGACACAACTCTGAAATCTGTGTGGATTTCATGTGAGTATAAAATCTACCGCTTGAGTTATGGTTTGACGGATGTATTGACTAT
Source organism: Lutra lutra (assembly GCF_902655055.1). Taxonomy (NCBI): domain Eukaryota; kingdom Metazoa; phylum Chordata; class Mammalia; order Carnivora; family Mustelidae; genus Lutra; species Lutra lutra. Next base: position 69,365,118 of record NC_062282.1, on the reverse strand, counting down.
ATTCCCTAATACCACCCCCCCCATCCACACTATAAATTAAAAAATGCAAGTAGTATTATCTACTGTTTTTCAAAAAAATCTAAGGAAAGGATAATTTCAACACAATTTGGAATACTGTCAAATAATAATAATACACATTTCTTAAACTTTTATAGGAAACCTTTTCTCTCAGTTGTTTTTACCTCATATTATTTATATTTGTTCTCAGTTTTAAACAGATATGTAAAATTAATATTATACTAATTTCTCAAGTAGATACATTGAGGCATAAACAAAATAAAGGTGATAATACATGTCTCTTAAAGGGGCTTACTGTGAATTTGAGGCAAGAAACCAAGTTTCTGGGGCGCCTGGGTGGCTCAGTTGGTTAAGTGTCTGCCTTTGGCTCAGGTCATGATCCCAGGGTCCTGGGTTCCCTACTCCCTGGGAAGCCTGCTTCTCCTTCCCCGCCCCCATCCTGCTCTCTCTGTCACTCTGCCACATGCGCACTCTAATAAATAAAATCTTAAAAAGAAAAAGGAAATCAAGTTTCTCACCCCTTTATTCAATGCTCTTCCCATTGGCTCAATGTATCCCCAACAGAATGAGGATTGTAAATGAACTTTTGACAGCTGCCACCTTATGCACACCTAACACCTCAATACACCAGGTACACTCACTACAGCCACTTAAAACTTTCATATATCTTTTTATTTTAGATTTATATTTTATCCAACAAATATACCACTTCTGAATTTTAAGTTCAGCCACGGAAAGAAGAATTACTTCTTCTAGTAGTAAATATAAATCGTACCTAGTCCTAATTTGGGTCATGCCTAACAAACTATCAGAATTTGTAAGATTTATTCCCCCCATACTATGCATCATTTCAACAGTAAGTTGGCCTTTATTCTGTCATTTAACATTTTTTTAAGAGTAAAAGGAAAACTAAATTTAGTAAGTTTATGTACAGTTTACACTTACCAATAACATATCTAAAGACACAAGAAGCAGATTTTTACCTTGGGTAACTACTTCAGCTCATCAGAACGTACCTGTTGAAAGAGATTCCCCTTAAAAATTGGATGCATTTTATTGAGGTTTAGGAACAACATTCAACAGAGCTTTAAACTGTGAAGATTCCTATGAAGGAAATAGGTCAACTCTAGTACCAAACAAAAGACATTAGACTGATGTGTTCCAACCTCAAAGGAATTTACTGGATATGTTTTCTTTTGACTGAACTTCATAGCCTAGGAGGGCCAAGGTTTTCTGAATTGATTTTTGAGTTATTTTGTTCCACGATATTAACAACAAGGAAGGAAAAGGAGGAATTTCACCACATTTAAGTTAAAATAGGAAAACCATAACTACAAAGGTGTGTATGGGGTTGGTAGGGGGGAGAGTTTTGAAGATTACAAAGGGGAAGGATGTGAAATATTTTACAACGGCAGTTGTCCTAACAGACTGCCTGATGAGGGAAATAAATTAAAACCCTTATAGGTGGAGGAAACACTTACATAATCATTTGAGTGTACTTGGTTTTGAATGATCTCATGATAAAGGTCCCGAGGAGCCCACAAACACACCACAAAGGAGTCACTTTACACCAGGACTCATGAGTAGCAACTGTTTCTTAAAAGTAAACAAATTTCTGTTCAGGGAATTTGAACCACTCCAAAGGGTTTAATGACATGCAGGGGTTTGTAGGTCAGTCACATCTGTTCGGAAATGAAATGCTTCTTCCTGTTTCTAAATTGACTAACCCTTAACCCCATTAGCCCTCACATCTCAAAACAGAGATGATTCCTGTTTCATAGGCTGTCCAACAGTCAGGGTCCTTATGTTTATTCCAGCACATGGAACTCATCAGCTTTATTCTTCTTGTTCCGTCAGCAAAGTGAAGGAAGGTGTAAAAGAAGAAAGCAACAAATAAAGTCTGCATTGGGTTTGACAGTTCTGATCATTACGTCTTGTCCACATGGGTATCTGTGGAATAGAAGAACATCTAAGACAATAGCCAGCACCTTTCCAAGGAGGAGAGTTCCTCCTATTTTCCTTTCCTGAAGTCATTAGATATCCATTGTTGTGCTGAGTGTTCTCTGCATGAAATGAAAGGGAGTCAGTCTAAGAGGGGCAAAAGGGAGTTCCCTGGTTGCCTCAGAGGCTGTGCCTCAGTGTGAGCGTGGGCTGCTTTGTGCATAGAATACACCAGAAGATAGAGGTATGGCTGTTCCCCAGAGTCTAATTTGCAAATGTTAACAAGTGGTTTGAAAAATCCTGAGGAAAAGAAGTAAAATGAAAAGTAGGCACTAAAATGAGGACAGGCCGAAAAGCGAATGCTTAGAGGAAAATGAATGGTAGGGGGAATTCACATATTTTATAAAGTGATAAGAGACTTTCCTGATGCTAAGGAAGAAAGACCTTTTTTATGTTGCAGGCTTGAGCTGCTCCCTTGTACCATGTTCCCTACAGACTTTTTTTTTGGTACAAATAATGAAATGGTAGCTAGGGAGAAAGAAACGAACGAGCCCCGCCCCACGTGCTTCATCTCCCGGATTTTACCTGTGAGTACACGAGGTTTTGCCAGTGCTGTGCAGCAGGGTAATTCCCCCCTGGAAACCTCGCCAGGCTGGCTTGAAGAAGAGCTGAGCTCCTCATGAAAGACTTCACATCGAGCTGCAGGAATTTGTCAGGATGGTTGTTGTTTGGCAAAACGGAGAGATCCATGTTCCTCTTCTTCTGCTCTGGAAAACAAAGGAAATGAGGCTGCTCTCTCCAGACTTGTCCATTATTAATGAGCCCGAGGACGCTCCAACTGGCATCTGAAACCAGGTCTCTCAGCTACAGTGGGAGCCACTCTTGAAATGATATATCAACACACAAGAACAGTACAGCATGCTGCCTTGCCTTTCACACAACACACACACACACAGACACACCTGCATTCACAGTGCTTAAATGGGACAGATGGGGCTACGCTCATCAAATTTAACAAAATGCCAAAATTCGCTATGTAGCACTAAACGTTTCTCTGTACAGCATCGGAAAGAGCAGTTCAAGAGGAACTATTCTCTGGATAAAGGAGACTGCCAGCATTTCCGTGTCACAGCCCATAATTGGAGACCATGAAATATCACCTGTAAGGGAGCGATTACTTAGTTTTTCTCTCTGAATGTCGCCAAGCTCACCAGCTGGCTTGGCCCTGGCCCATGCAGTCTCCCACGTGACATGCAGGATCTTGTTTCTTTTTCTGTTTGGACTCCAGAGTCTTAGGCTCCTGTGAAACCTGACCATGTTTAGGTTGTCAGCTTTGGTCTGAACTGAGAAATGGCAAGAATTTGCTATAGGGTTTGCCATAGTAATTTAGCCCCCCAATCTACTGCCTTGACCCATTCATGAGCTGAAGTTTCCCTGGCTCTCTCCAGAGCTACATGATCTCCTTTGGTGTGTTTTGCTGTGCATACAGTACACTTGGTACCAGAGGGGATCATGGCTGCTGGGTTTGGACGAGGTGCTGTCCTAAGTGAACCCATCTGCAGTTCAGAGAGCCAAGGTGGGAGTGAGGCTGTGGACTGTGTACAGGGAGTAGTGATGACTTTAATGGAGATAAGCTCTCACATTTCAAGCTATTCTTTCTTGGGCAACCCATAGTTCTCATTGGGAAAGTATGGATTTCCATCTAGAAGAAGAGGAAAACTTCCCACCATGAGAAGGCAAAGGATAGACATATCAGCCATTTGAAAAAGATATAGGTTGTTTGTTACGTGTGCACCTCTGCAAACCCATCTGATTCAGCAGGAAGTTTTCTCTTCCAGGGGTAAATGGGGTCACATGTGGAAGGTATCAGCACCAGATTTCAGAAGAGTGCCATATAGCTTACAAGAAGCAGCAGCCAGAATGTTCTCAAATCAAGCAAGGCACTAGAGAGTACTTACCTTCTTTATAGCAATAAACATGGGGGAGTTAAAAAAAAAAATATCATGTCCTACTTACAGTTGGAAAACTGGATTAAACAATCAACGTTTTCTGTAATAATTATTTTTTGGACCCAAAGTCTTTCACCGACTTATAATATTTCCACACACATACATTTGAGGGGGGGTTAACAATACCTTTCCTGGAGAAAGTAAGAGGTCCTTCCTAATGACAGTTAACAACAAAACAGTTAAATCACAAGTGCTTCAAGAATCCAGTGTATTACGAGCATGTGCAAGCACTGGGTACTTTCTGGATTCTCCTGGCAGCTGCCAGAATCCATCTAATGAATAAATATTTCTCAGGCTGTTTGCTTTTCCTAAAAGATTCTTCAGGGAATAACACACATCTTCAAGAAGAACCTTACTTCTCTTTGGCTTTCTGTATTGGCAAGTGGAGACAAAGAACCCAGATCCAAATATATTTGATTAGGCCTTTTCCTTAGCCAAAATATGAGGTAGGTGAAATGAGACTTCAGTTTTCCTTAGGCATCCTTCCTTTAGATCCCTCCGCTGTGCTCTGGATGCCTGGAGGCTTGTGCATGGTCTCCTTCTGTTTTTAGGTTTAGTTTCAGACTCTCCATTTTCTTTCACCATCTTCCATGTAGGTAGCATGCATGACAAAGAGTTGAAAAATCAAGATTTCTTCTCTCTCTCCTGCTACTGGCCATCTCTTCCCCATCCCTGGTCTCTACCTCCAGCCTAGCCCAACCCAGCCCACTCTGTGCCTCTGGTAATGCCAGTTCTTCTGCCTGGAAACATTTCTTCCCAACTCTGGCTGTCAACCACCTCCTCATCATCCTTCACGGGCCACTGCCGGTAACTCTCTGCTCATAAAACCTTGAGGCATTTTCCCAAGTAGGTATGGTTTCCCCCTCCTTTGAAATCTTAGAGTGATTTGTTTATGCTCTCATCTTACTGTCCTTCATGATGATGTATTTCATACTTTCCTTTTATAAGCCCTACCCCAGATGATACATTACCAAAGGGCAGCCCTTTTGGATGCTTCCTGCCCCATGAGTCATGTCTGAAGACCCTCATGAAGTCCTTTGCTTGATAAATAATGATGGCGCTTGTCTTTTCCCAAAGCCCTAGGAAGGGCTCTACTCTGGTTGGAAATTGATAATCCAATTAAATTTGATTAAAAAATGACTTAGTGCTCTTTTCCAAGCTCAGTGAAAAATAGACTATTGCCAAAAATGTTTATGACATGCTCTATATTCTCTTCTGGTAGTTTATGAGGCACAAGCTCACACTGAAGGCTCTGAGAAGTTCTGCTTTGATAAGTCCAGCATTGTCCAAATTTATTTGGTCATATAACACCCATTTTATTGTTTTCCTTTTAACTCTTCAAAAAATTTATCTGAGTGTAACTGGACATATATTGGGTCAGGGTTTTTATTTCCTTATTGTCATTAGTAACTTCAGTCTCAAGTGACAACTGTCATAAATACAAAGAGCTTTAATTGCAGGGAAATCTGGTGGAAATATGCATACCTGGGCCTTCTCAACCCTTAGCATGCAGGTAATCATTTGGTCATTTTCTTTATAACACATTTTTATAAAAGTATCTTTTCCTCTTGGATTTGGACCCAGAATTACTGTTTTTTGAAACATGGGAATTGTAAAAATAGACTTAAATATGGTTCACTAGGCAAAATTGTCTACGTACTAATTAACCATATTTTCTTCTTTTCCTGTCCTCATTCTCTCCTTTTTCTCCCTTTTTTCTCCTACTTCCCTTCCTTGCTCACTCCCTCTCTGGTTGTACCAAGAACCAACTGAAATAGCTGTAAGAACGTCCCTCTGAAAAGCCTATACAATATCTGGATGAGCAGCTGGGGTTCATCAAATTATTGGAGAGTTTGAAAATTACTTGGATAGCTTTAACTATGAAGAAAGCCTGTGACTAGCTTATGAATCATTTTTTTCTATTACCAAACATCCTCAACATTGGTGAACAAAGGAGGTGATAAGGAAAACGGAGCGCACAGAAGTTGGAGTCAGAGTGGCAACCTATTCAACTGTTTTCTTGGGCAAGTTATGGAATCTCTCTAAGCCTGTTTCCTCACCTATAATGTGAGGATAACAATAGTACCTTGTAAGGTTGCTGTGATTTTTTTTTTTTTTTACAGGTAAAGTGGTTAACAGAATGGTTAGCATACATTAAGGGCTTAAAAAGCGTTCACAGTTATTTCGAGTGGATAAGAATATATATTTTTATTTCACTTGTCTCATAGAAAACTGAAAAAAAAAAAAAAGAGTTAAAGTCATACAGCCATCTTCAATTAAATGTGATTCTGTGTTAGAACTGGCCAAAAGAAGAACTTCATTGAGATTTGGACAGCAATATGAAACAGCACGCCTTAATCTGAAAGTCTTTTTGCAGTCAGGTGCAGTACGAGACAGAGGCAAAGGGGCCTGGCAGGTTCCAACTGCCTTTGCTTTCTTTTCTTTTCTTTCTTTTTTTTTTTTTTTTAAGACTTTATTTATTTATTTGACAGACAGAGATCACAAGTAGACAGAGAGGTAGGCAGAGGGAGAGAGGGAAGCAGGCTCCCTGCCGAGCAGAGATCCCGATGCGTTTGACCCCAAAACTCTTGAGATCATGACCTGAGCTGAAGGCAGACTTAACCCACTGAGCCAGCCAGGTGCCCCCTGCCTTTGCTCTCTTGAGTTCTGTGTCCATTGCTGCTTTCCAACTGTCAGTCCTGTTGACCAAGAGCAAGATTAGATCTACTACCAGGAGTTTGGCCACATACCCACAAGGGAGGAAGCTACAGAGGCAACCGCATCCCACAGACCTCTTAACAGATTATCCCTTCTTACCTGGCTACTCTGATTGGTCGGTGGCTACTCTGATTCTCTAACTCTGCTTATGGGTCTTCACTTTCCCAGTTCCTCCTGCAGTTGTGTGAATTCAAATCCGGTGAATGATAAAACTGGGTTTTAAATTCACAGTTCAAGGTTTAAGTTGGGACCCAGAAAGCTTCTTTGACTATCTTCAAATAAAATCTTTTAAACTGTACTGCCAATGTGTCATCATTTGTCATGTCTTCTAAATCCAAATGCAGATTCAAGTCCTAGAAGATTCAAGGGGACCAGTAGAAAGCAGGACATGTGAGGTGTTATGCACGTCAAAGGAATTGCAAGATTTCACCAATTATATTAACTGAAACCCAAAGTATATTTATATGGGGATATTTCTTAATGGTTTTGTATTAGGGCAGAAGAAATACAACACTGTATTAGTCTATGTGTTTTAAAATAGGTTCACTAAGAGGAGATTCTGGATTCAAAGTGTTACGTCACGTAACTAGGGGTGACTCTAATGATGTGCCTGAAATCTAGACCCAGTGGTGACCCATGCTGAATAAAATGGAGATGCCACATCTTCCTTATTACAATGTAGTCTATAGGAAAGTATGCAAATATTTAGGGAGATTGGTTTTATTTTTATTTTTTTTAAAGATTTTATTTATTTATTTGACAGAGAGAGAGATCACAAGTAGACAAAGAGGCAGGCAGAGAGAGGGGAAGGGAAGCAGGCTCCCTGCTGAGCAGAGAGCCCGATGCGGGACTCGATCCCAGGACCCTGAGATCATGACCTGAGCCGAAGGCAGCGGCTTAACCCACTGAGCCACCCAGGCGCCCAGGGAGATTGGTTTTAATATGATAGATGCTCACCTACCTGTTAAATAGGTCCCCTGAGAGGCTCCAGAGGGTTTTCCCTTCACCAAGACTTCGAACTCCCTTCACATCAGCAAAGGCTACCTTGGAATCCTTAAAGAACTTCTCAGGGGTGTTTCTCTGAAAGTCTGGAATAAGGAAATGCTGCTGCAGAACTGGGCTTCTTAAATTTAATGAGGATGGTGGAATTCCACAAGGACAGGAAAAAAGTACTGCATTTCACTATCAAAGACCATATGGGAATGGTTACCATAAAGGGCAGCAGAATCAAAGACGTAAGGGGACTGGTTTGACCTGCAAAGATTTTGGCTAATTGATTATGGAGTCCCTAAGGCTAAAACAGACGGGCAATACTACTGAAGCCTTACTTGATTTGTTTAAGCATAACATCTCTAGACTTTGTGAAAAGAGGTCTGATTTGGATCACCACATCAGGACATTGCATTCCCTTTGTCAGTCTCCATATGAGAACAGGTTCACTGACTCAGAGTCCTTGAATGAAGGGGAGGGTGGATCATTTTAAGGAAGGATCCTCCTACATTGTCCAATTTTATACTGTAAATTTACCTTCAAGTTTTCCCTGATGGACACAATGTACTTACTGGAGGAAGGGGAAAAAAAAATCAGACTTTTTCATGATTAATGAATCTTATCTGATACTATTCCTGGTGATCCTAAACTCCTACTGTAGCCCCGAAGTCAGAGCAAGAGTGTATGGAAGTCAAATAATTTAACCAAATTTTGACTTAAATCTGTCTCATAAGGATACCAAGAGTCTCTGAAGCCCCTCACCCCCATAGTTATCTTCCTAATTCTGGAAGGCATATTTGGAATAGAAATACTTAGAAACTGACAGACTCCTGCTTACCTTGTTGGTTCCATGATCTAGAGAATGAAGACTTTTAAAATGATAATGGCACTATAGACAAAGGGCTGATATCCAAGATCTATAAAGAACTCCTCAAACTCAACACACACAAAACAGATAATCACGTCAAAAAATGGGCAGAAGATATAAACAAGACACCTCTCCAAAGAAGACATACAAATGGCTAACAGGCACATGAAAAAATGTTCATCATCATTAGCAAACAAGGTGATTCAAATCAAAACCACATTGAGATACCACCTTACACCAGTTAGAATGGCCAAAATCAACAAGACAGTAAACAACAAGTGTTGGAAAAGATGTGGAGAAAGGGGAACCCTCTTACACTGTTGGTGGGAATGCAAGTTGGTGCAGCCAGTTTGGAAAACAGTGTGAGGTTCCTTAAGAAATTAAAAATAGGGCTACCTTATGACCCTCCAATTGCACTACTGGGTATTTACAATACCATCCACTAATTTACCAAATACCTCATTTCCTACTGGTATTCCAGATATTTGTTTCTGTTTAGGGAACCCATGTTACCATAAATAAAAAGTAGCACAGGCCCCACACTCAACGTAAATCTCTGGTACTACCATGTTCTCCCATCACCCTCTAGCAGATGGTCTCACAGAAAGGTGCAATGACTTTTTAATTTTTTCTTTAATATTCAGTTCTAGAACAAGTTGGGTGAAAATATGCCGACAATATTGTGTATGGTCTGATTCATCTGCCAATACAGATTTGCTATTTCTACCTAGATTCATGGATTCAGGAATCAAGGGACATAACTGAGAATGTCTCCTCCTACTAATTTTTACCTCTCTCATGCCCCAACTCTCTTACTTAAGATGTGTGGATATTGGTTAATTTTATATCTAAGCAATTAAATGCACGATATACATAAGTGCGGGGCCATCTAGAAACTAAATACCCCCTCCGCTTTAAATGAAGCCTCACAAATGCACAGGTGTAGAGGTTTTACTCTACTTACACTCTATCACGTGAGCCTGCACAATTTCAGGGCAAAAGACAGAAGACCCCTCCCTGGGTTAGAGGCAAAGGACTTTATTACTCACTGCAAGAGCAGTAGCAGAGAGTCAGCATTTTCTGGCACTGGTTTCCTTACCCCTAATTGCCCCAGAGGGACATGAAGAGAGCCACATAATATCTGCACATGCAGTGGCTTGTACCACAGGAGAGGGACCCCCATTTTAGGGACAGAAACCTATTTATAATGAGAAGTCAGCACGTCTGCCCTTTGCTCCACCATCTCGATCTTCTAAGGCTGCTTGTTATACAAACATTCCTTAGAAGATGGTCCCGAGCAAGAGTAGATGGTTCCGAGATGTGCAGAGATGGAAGAGACCTATGAAGAATGCCTCCCAATAGGAAGCTTCACAAATTTTATTGAAAAAAAAATCTAGAAATCATGTGAATCATGTACAACATTTTCTCACAAGAAAACATTTAAGCTGGTTTTTTAACGTTTCACAGAAGTGTAAAACATTTTTAGTTTTCAAAAGGAAAAAAAACACAATGAAACTACCACAGTATTATAAGTTTTTTTTTTCTTGTTTCTAGGGAAAAAGCTGAAAAATATTTGGTAAATTTTTTCCTTATGATTTGTGAGGCTAAGTACTATACTCTTTAACAAATCTGCTAAAAAGATACAAGAAAATGGGTGGATCACTGCTTTCTTTGTTCAAAATATTTCAAAAAGCTAAAATCTAATGACAACATGTTAAAATAATACATATTTTTGTAGGATGTTACCATTTCTATAATGGTTTCTCTACACTATATCAACAGTGCAATGGTGATTCAGTGTAAATCATTACAGTGTTTCATTGTTACAATACTTGTGTTCAAGTACATGTTCATGAACATGATCAAAGTCTCTATTTTGACTTTTCTTTTCCATTATTAAAATAAGGTTATAATTACAGTAGAATTTTTTCCTGTGGATTTCTCTAAATCTGAACCAAATTCATAATACATTCTCTAAAAACCTGTTCAACACTATGAGGTTTGTTATGTTTACACATTTCCTGTAGCTTACAGAAAATGGGCTAATTCTGCATCAGGACACCAAAACCCAAAAATGACTTCTCTCCATATAAAACTAAACTATTACACTAAGTTAGTATACATTCTGGATAACTCAGCGGTATTGGCGGGGAGAGAACAGCGCCTTAGAGACAGCCCTAACTGAAAAAAAAAATTTTTTTTTTTAAGAGCCTAATGATCTTATTTTTTTCTTATTTCCCCCCCCTTTTTATTTTGATTCTGGAAACTGGATCCAACTTATTCATATAAAATTATTCATATAAATTTATGAAGCCATATAGTATAAATCGAAATATTTGCATATCCAAAACAAACACCATATTGGATGTTTGGCAGGCACAAAAATAAATTAATTTGATTAAATTATATGTAATCTGATAATATTTGGTCTGAAAAACATGCTAGTGTGTGTGTTTATAAATAATGTAATTGCAAAGAGCTGTGAGCCAGCCAGCCTGCTCGAGGTCAACTCTTCTGCTGAAGCTTTTGGGCATAGAAGTCCCTACATGTCTCACAGCAGCGCTGATACCAGCGCATGTCCTGACATAGGTTCTTCTCGCGTATCACTCGGCAGTACACGGGCCACTGATCTCCCAGGCACTTGAACGTCAGCGCGGCTGTGAAGCAGAAATGAGGGAACTCAATACAGGCAGATAGCCTAGGTGTCAGGAGTAGAAACAAGTAGCAATCATTTAAGTGGGAGGATTGTGAACATTCATGTTGACTCATTTAATACTACTGTTGACTCATTTAATACTATCTTCTGGAACTTGAAAGATACACACACACATCCTATAATAAGAAGTAAAATGAATGAATAATGGTCTCACTTAGGAGCTCATTCAGACTCATTAAAGCTAGATTTCCCAAATTCAGTGAGTTGAAATACACATGGCTTTTAAGGTTCAATTTTATGGATTTCATTTAAGTTTCTTGTGGATTTTCAGTTGAGAAGATTAAAAAGAAAAAATGACTTTGGTCACTATATCCACTTTTATGGGATATAAATGAATAAGTATGGTTATGGATGAAGCAAAGCAAATACTCTCACACTTATCCCACATTCCTTATTTCTTAGAAAGCAGACATATCTAGGTGGACTATCTGGGGATCTTGATTTTCCAGATCTTTAAAATCAGAACTGATTATCAAAACTGACTGAAATTCACAGTAATAAAATATGTGGAATCTTTCTTTTGCCACCATTCTAAGACGACTCATTATTTTACTTTCAAAACCTCAGGTTTTCCACTGTGCTTGTGTGTGTGGCCATATACCTTCAAGAAATAATAAATAGAGAAAATGCAATTTTAATTAAAATTTTTTAATCCATTATTTTCTGCCACATGATACTTCAAGAAGGACTCAAGCTAATTGCTAGAGGAAGGGATTATGTTGTTTTGAATACATGGATTTAGGGCATCTGCTCTAGGATTGCTTAACTTTTTGTCTTAACTATGCTTAATGCCATTTGAACTGATTATTTCCTAGAAACGTTAATTATTTGGCTTGAAAAATCGAATTTTTGTATTTCTATGAAGAACCAGACTTTTCCATTTGATTGAATCCTATGCATAAAAAATACCTAAGACAATTAAACTCTTTGAATTTTGGCAATATTGTTCTGTATGATTAAATTGTTTCCCTGTAGATTGTACATACAGATTAAAAGTGAAGGTAGTAAACATAAATTAACCCAATGACAGTCAGGCAGTGGTGCTGTTAAAAGTCCCTAATTGCCAAAGAAATAAAGCCTAATTCATTTATGAAAATTTTTTAGGCAAGTGCAAGCTATATTTACTTAAAATGCATAATCTACTTCTTGATGATAGATTAAACAACATGAATTGAGAATATATATGAAACTATTTATAACATAACAAACTATGTAAATCAATATGTTACCAGCATTTATTTGTATATAATATTATGTCCTTAAAGATTCAAAAACCGTTACCTCTTTTTCAGTGGTTTAGATCCAGGCACCCATTCTTCTTGAAAGCCTTTTTTACTCTATGACTCTCCAAAGGACAATTTGTACCCAGGATCAAAAGGAAGGCTATTAACAATGGAGAGATCTAAGATATATACCCCAACCTCACCCTTCCAGAGATATTACCTTCATCAATAGTTCTGCCATGAAACTGGTCAGAACACCAAATATATCTACATCCTGCAACCCTTTCTAAGATGGCCTTGAGAATGTGGCATCCATATTTTCAGGGCCAGGCTGAGTAGACAGCTTCAGGAATCCTAAGTGTTTAGTCTTTAGGATTTTTTTACCCTCTGACCATTTGCACTAAACTGTAGTTAAATATATCCCATTAAGTCAGAACCAAACTAATTCACACAGATCAAGAACAAAGCTTTACAAAAATGTGCAAAAGAGGGGCGCCTGGGTGGCTCAGTGGGTTAAGCCTCTGCCTTCAGCTCAGGTCATGATCCCGGGGTCCTGGGATCGAGCCCCGCGTTGGGCTCTCCACTCTGTGGGGAGCCTGCTTCCTCCCTCTCTGCCTACTTGTGATCTCTCTCTCTCTCTGTCAAATAAATAAATAAAATCTTTATAAAAAATGTGCAAAAGAGAAGAAGCCATGGGCATTTCCCTATTTCTCAAAACCATCCCGTTTTTGGTCTGCTTACCCAGCCTGGGTGATGTTATGGTATTTACATTAATCTTCTCATTGCAGGGCTGAAGGTGACATGGCCTGTATGCTGCAGGTTTTTCTGAAGAAAAACACTCATTTCCATGTCTTCCGGTGATCTTGTGCATGCACTGAATGACACGGGACTGCATCCCTTTGCCACAGGTAACTGAGCACTGGAGAGATACAAGATGTGTTAAAATTCCTTGTTGCTCTTTCCTTGTTCTAGATTGTGAGCTACATTTTCCATCCCTTCCTTAAAATTTAACATGAGTCACAACATCCAGAGTTGATGCAGAACGTGGGTCAGAAATGTCAATGCTTACCTCAGGCACAGTGCTGGGGCGTGAAAGACAGAGGTGAGGAAAGAAGAGGAAAGAAAGATGGAGAGTATGACTCCGAGGGAAAGAGTGAATGATGCCAGTGTTGCACTCAGGTGGACGGTGTTTAAAGTTCTAATACCTGGTTTGCAACAAATTCATTTTTTAAAAATATTTTATTTATTTATTTGAGAGCGAGAGAGAGCACAGAGGGAGTGGCAGGCAAGGGGACAGGAAGAAGCCAACTCCCGTGGAGCAGGGAGCCTGACCTGGGCCTCGATCCCAGGACCCCAGGATCATGACCTGAGATGAAGGCAGATGCTTAACCGACTGAGCCACCCAGGTACCCATAATCTGGATTTTTCTAATAAAATATCCTTTTAATAGATTACTTATATTTTAGTGAAGTAGGCTCTGTCTTCATTTGTAAGACATTTTGCAAAGAAGAACATACTCAAATGTACAATTGTCTTTTATTAGACAAGTCTTTGGGGTCCAAATGTGTCACCAGTTTTAACTTGTTACACAGATAAACGGATGCTTTTTTTTTTTTTTAAAGATTTTATTTATTTATTTGACAGAGAGAGATCACAACTAGACGGAGAGGCAGGCAGAGAGAGAGGAGGAAGCAGGCTCCCTGCTGAGCAGAGAGCCTGATGCGGGACTCGATCCCAGGACCCTGAGATCATGACCTGAGCCGAAGGCAGCGGCTTAACCCACTGAGCCACCCAGGCGCCCAGATAAACGGATGCTTATTTGACTGTGAAAATACAACTATTTTCTGGGATCAAAATTACAAGTGTAAGAGTAAATATGGCTTTGTTTCTGAAAATAATGATTTATTTATTGATCATATTATTTTCTACATAGTGAAGATTTAGCCATATTTAGCCAAATAGTTGTAGAGAATTAAATCAACTCCAAAAGACATGAACAAATCAAAGTAACACATTGTTTTTCAGGGTTGTAAGAAATGAAATAAGTAACTATAGACACATGATGACTCAAAATATATAATTTTAGTAGATAATGGCTAAATAGTGCCTTTCATAACATTTGAAAACACTTGAGAAAAAGATGTTAATTGCATTCCTTATGTAAGTTAGGTTTTGTAACAATCTGGGAATAACCTGGAAATGAAAATAGTATCCAGGAAATAATGGAAGTTCTATAATTCATTTAACCAATACAGAATCATTTCTGCCTTTGGAACTAACAGAATAAGCTTTATCACAAAATTAAATAGTCTGAAACATTTCTTTTAAATAATAACTATAAAAAATAAAAATTAAAAATAGTCTAATAGCCTTAGGATCTAATTTTCATTAGCATACCTTAGCAATAAAAAATCAGGTTCTTACTAATAATAATCTTCTTTATAAAATACTTTTTGGTAAAAATTTTATTGCATATAGGTGAAAAATGAACAGATATTTGAAACGAAACAGTTGAAATCACGAGACATCTTCTAAACTAGCTCTTACTTTATTATAGAATGTACTAAGTAATTGGATAGTTCCTTAACTCGTGTCACTATGATTAAAAAGACAGGTAAGGAGGCCTGGGTGGCTTACTTGGTTAAGCGTTGCCTTCGGCTCAGGTCATGATCCCAGGATTCTGGGATCAAGTCCCACATTGGGTTCCCTCTTCAGTGGGAAGTCTGCTTCACCCTCTGCCCCTTCCCTTGCTTGTGTTCTCTCTCTCTCTCTCAGAAGAATAAGTTAATGAAATCATAAAAAAAGGAAGGAGGTTAAAAGAAAAAAGAAACAAAATAATTCTGGCCTTGAAATGAGGAGATTGAGTTCTAATCCTGTCTCTTGCAACTAATTTACCTGGGACTTATATTTCCTTTTTGTTAAGCAAGGCATTACAGTAGGTAACTATACTTTTGGGTCTAAATTACTATGAAAGTAAAAATTCCCAATCACTGATTATTAAGAGTTACTATAGTCTGATAATTTAACTGGCAAGGCTTCTTAATAGGAAAGACTCTCTAATTTCATCATCCAATTATTCAGTGTGCCAGCCAACAGTGAAATGGCACAGTTTCTGTCAAGATGGTAGTTTGATTAAATGTCTCAGAATATCCAATCATTTATTGAATTTTCAAGTATTTATTGATCATCCATTATGTTCAGGATCCCATGAAGAAAATAAAGACATTAATAATTGTTAATATGATGAAGTTGGTACTTTCACCAGTAAACTTTATTAAGAAAACTCTAAAACATGTAAAACAGATGGTCAGGAATAGATTATGAAACAATGCAGAAGTTGGGCAATTTCATCCACTTTCAGCTAAGTGTTTAATATTTAATTAACTTATTTATTTTTAATTTTCCCCAACTGTTTAGTATTTTAAATAATGAGTTGCTTATAGAATGACAGTTTTTTGCTTTAGGATCAAAGGAAACTGATACCACTACCTCCAGAAGCTTTTAATTCATAGGATACTAACATTAGTTAGCCATTACTATTTATTTATTATATGTAAGGCAGTATTTATTATATGTCAGGCACTGTGTTAGGCCATAATTATTTTGGTATCTCACATGCAGCCCATGAACTAGTTTTACTTCTTTCACACAGATAAGATAGAGGCTCAAATAAGTGAAATAAATTGCCCAAAACTTTACACTTAAGAAGTAGTGGAACTGGAATTTGAAGTCACATATACTAAATTCAGAGATCAGGTGCTTAAGCATTACTTGATAGTAGAACATCACTAATACTCCTCTTATGTTCATAGCCACAAATCTTTCCTTGTCTTTATCCTGCCAAATGGACATCTAATCCTCGTATCTTACAATTAAACAATTAGAAGGGTTTTTTTTTGTTTTGTTTTGTTTTGCTGTAACCTAGGTTATAAGATAGGAGATAAACTTTTTTGCCTTAAAGACAATTCACTTGCATGATTTATCTTGAGATAGAGTGAGCATATAATTTTTCACCCAAATCAGGTCACTTGTGAAAGAAGTGATTAAAATTATTATTCCTATACCATAGGCATACATTGGACAGTCATGGGTAATCTGGCACATACAGTCACCTCATCTACAGATATTTTACTGGTAGATCTATGTAATAGATGATAAATACAAATGAATGGACACAGGAAATAGGTATTACATTTCAAGCATTATATTTTACACAGAATACCTTGGTTAATCTTTATCATAATCCTCATAACTTTAAAAATGAAAAGAGCGAGGTTCATAGAGATTATTTCATTCATTCATTCAATATTTACTGCAAGTCCACAATGTGCCAGACACTGTTCTGGATATTGGGATATGACAGTACATAAAATAGAGAAAAACACATGCCCCCAAGGAGTTTACATTCTAACAGGAGAGAGCAGAAAAGTAAAGAATTAAATGACACTGTACATTAGATATTGACAAGTGCCATGGAAATACTAAGGCTGGGAAGGAGAGCGTGGGAAAGTCTTGGGTCTAAGGCTTTGTAATTCATCTGGGATGATCAGAGAAGGACTCATGGAAGATGTAATGGATTTGCTCCACAAAAAAAGAGAGACAAGCATCAAATGCAAGTCTTTTGAGTCCAAATATGATAATTCTTTCCATTGTGTTTCTATACATCTCGGATTAATTTCAATGGCTTTTTATTTCTCTCTCCTTCTTCCCTTTTCGTCTTCTTTCCTACCTTCCTTCCCTCTCTCCTTCAGTCTTTTTACATAATACATTTTCAATCTTGCTCTTCACAAAAGTACCCAGTAAATTTAAAATGTATTTGAAACAAAGCAGCACTCTAGACTTCTACTAAAGGCCAAAATGCTAAAATGTCAACATCAATTTGCCAGCAACTGGTAAAGAAACACAGGGTGTGCCTGATAACTTGCCATTGATATTTCCTTTACAAGGAAAGTTCCCTGACTGGAGTATTTTAAATAGAGAGACTTGTATTGTCTGACAAAAAACTCAACAGTTAATCTTGCCCAGAAGGACCTTTGAAACAAAGCACCTCATGAATCAATCCCATGAACTAGAAGCCTTTAATTCTGAACAGGAAATGCAATCTTGATGTCCCAGATTTACCAGAGAAAAAAGGAAACCGCAATCTTTAGAACAAACTTGAACAGTTTAGAAAATTGCTCACATGATTTTGGAGTTAATTTTGACCAAGATAACAAGGTACATGGAGAACTGCTGTTGGTAATCCCTCTTTCCCACAAAAAAAATGAGCCCCGAAGTCTTTGAAAGTGAAATTTGTTTTACTGACTTAGTGATATTCATCATTTCAGATTACCTGAGAAAATTATGACCTTCCCTGCACTTGGGAACACATGGGCCATATCTTTAGATAATATCCCCATAGATTTCTCTTTTATTGGAATGAATCCTTCCTGGCCCTGGGAGATTAGTGACAACTTCTAATACTGGATTAAATTATGTTGACAGAATATCAAACACTAAGCATGATTAGGGAATTTTGGACTAATAGTCCACATTTTGGACTATTAAAACAACTAGGAAAATCATTTAGCAAATGAGAACCATGAATTCAAGTGTTGGCAAATCAATAAGAAGGCTTTATCCTCTTTTAAAACAGGATACACATTGGTAGAATCTTACAACCATTTCTGTTACCTGAAATTTTAGTTTCTGTCATTCTTATGCCAGGTAATAAGAACTAAACAACTTTATGCTACCTAAGAAAATTTCATTTGAACTAAATGAAAAAAAGTATCTGGAGAAAGAAGCAATGTACACGTTGGGGGAAGTGTATAGTGGATGTTGCCTTGGCTTATATATTTTTTCTAGAAATGGTCAAGGATGACCTGGTGTTAGATACAGATAAAAGTCTTGGAAAGTTATATGTACTCAAATGATAGCCCTGTAGTGGACCAGATTTGCCAGCTTGGTTCCAGAAACTTATGAACTGGCCTAAATGCAAACAAATAAGGGGAAATAGAAAAAATGTAGGAAAAAAAAACACACTAAAAAATTTCTTAACAAACTTATAACTATGGGGCATTTTCATAGAAGGAGATGAAAGGAACTCAATGGCTGGGATATCCTTCTCATGGGCAGGCCAAGGTGTGGAATCCATCACAAAGGATGGATGAGGGCTGAAGCATTGTCTAATGTGTGAACTGCAGGGAGAAACTTACCATGGGCATTTCACTCCTGACATAATAGTATTTATGGCATTATTACAGTGTTGCTCAGGTCTTGGTTTAATACTTTGAAAAACATGTAAACACCTTAGAGGAGGTGTTCTAGAAAAGGCTGTGCATCTTGAGACATTTTATTGATGCCTGAGGAAATTATTTGTTTTCAAGTCTAATCTTGAAAGGTTGTAGATAATTAGATCTTAATTAACACAATGTGTATAAATAAGTTTTTGATGCATCAAATACTACATAGAAGGTATGAGCATCCTCTGCTGCTAAAATTTCATTATTTTATATAGAAATACTCCTTTTATGATAGATTTGAATATGTTTATCAAGAATCTGCATCTTTTGGGGGTGCCTGGGTGGCTCAGTGGGTTAGAGCCTCTGCCTTCGGCTCAGGTCATGATCTCAGAGTCCTGGGATCGAGCCCCACATCGGGCTCTCTGCTCGGCGGGGAGCTTGCTTCCTCCTCTCTCTCTCTGCCTGCCTCTCTGCCTACTTGTGATCTTTGTCTGTCAAATAAATAAATAAAATCTTAAAAAAAAAAAGAATCTGCATCTTTTAAAGATAATCTACATGTATTGTTCCCCAAAGTTTCTATGAATACCATTATGCTGAGTGACATAAATTTACTAAATAGTAGTAAATGACAGCAAACGTGTTTTGAAATACACTTACATTAGGAAAACATGCTCAATTCAAAGAATAAGAGCTACACAGGCACCAAGAAATAGCCATATAACAATTTATAAAGTATCAAAATGACAGAGGAGAATGATTTTCAGAGGTTCTCAAGGTCCATAGGTTCTTGGCCATCACACTACTTGAATCTACTTTTGCAAGGTAATAGAATTATCTTTCTGTCAATTGAACATTCATGAGTCATGTAGGAATTTCCATAATGGCTCATGGTAAAAAATCTACCATGTGTCATGTATCTGTTAAATTCATTGAAGAACATCATTTTCTTCTTGTCCAAGTGATCTATGTACTTCTAGAAAACTCATTTTCACTTAAGAACTCTTTATCAATGGCATATCTGTAAATGTCTCTTAACTACTCATCTATGTAGAGAGGAGACTTTCATTCTTTGCACTGATCCCTGATTCTTATAGTGCTTCTGTGCTTGATAGTTTCCGAGATCAAGTAGATCTATTCTGCATACGTGATTCTGAACATGGAGCTAAAAACCACTTGCACTCTAGTCTTAGGTATGAGGATTCTGTAGTAAAGTGCCAAACTTTAAAATTATTAATTAAATGATAGTTTCTTACCTCTCCTTTCAGGACATCAGAATAGTCACAATGACACTGTTTTGGTGCGAAGTTATTTGTTATCCTGGATATTTCATTAACTTGGATTTGGCAACAAACTGGGACAGTGTGGTATAAATAAATTTGCAGACTCCAGTTAAATAATCAACTAGTTTGCCAGTGAGTTTATAGAACCATTAATTTGCGCATGTTAAGCTGTAAAGTTCTTCAAGCTGTAAAGTGCTGTCAAATGTCTTCTGAAACATCCCACCGAAGAGGCAGAAAACCCAACAGTAAAAATACTACTGTAAGATATTTATTTGCAGTTTTGTTGGCTAACAAACATAACTAACACTGGTTTGCTTTTGAGTTCCTTAGAAAAACAAACAAATTTCAGTATATTCAGGGGTTAAAAATAGTAATTCTCACACTTGGCCAGCATAGAGATTACCCGAGATTCCTTCCTTCTAGACTGTGCCAAAGATATATATTTTGGAGAGAATGTGTGTTCTCTAGGCCAACAGCTAAGGAAGGCTCTGTAATGCTTTACTCATTTCCAGCTGGCCTTTGTAAGAAATAGGAATTCCTAAATTAAGAGAAAATTGTCACTGGCAAACAGAGTTCAAAAAAAATTTTTGAAACCAATATAATAGACAATCTCACAGAACCTGATATAATCTCTAATGATCAGTGCCAATCTATAACAAAGTTAACAGCCTCGACTTGGATAATTTGTCTTTGGGAATACGTGGATTATTCCAGAGTGGTTTAACAAGAGTGAAGTAGCATTCGCAGTGGAGTGTGGACCTCATAAGGAAAGTAAATGATGACTTCTACTGGAAATTATTAGCGCAGCATTCCTATTCATTTATGTATATGTTTGGCAGTTCCATCTTTCAACTTTTTAATAAAGTGAGTGTGAAACAAACATTCTAAGGAACAAAAGTTAGGTTTGTTTTTTGAGATTTATTTATTTTGGTCAGTGTTTCAGCGTCTTTTGAAAGTAGTTCATCTGCCTTATTTAACACATGGGTATTTGGACTTGAATCTATTCCTAGAGGTCAGATGTTTGAGGATTTTTTTGCATGTGTGTTTAATTAATTCATCATTTGATTCTACAGTTCAAACTATTCTTTTCTCTTTAATGAAAATGTCTGCATATCGTTAGAGCAAATCAAGGAAATGTGTGTGGCACAATCAAGCAGAATGCTTATGAATGATTAGCAGAGAAGTGAATATGTTATGAAAGGGCCATCAAATTAGATCCCCAAGTAATTTTTTATATCTAAGTACACATTGATCACCGCAATAATGGAAGAAAAAAAAGATGTTTTGCATTAAGAAGCAATTAATAAACACCAAGTCTTGAACACATTTGCAATTCTCCTATGAATCACACGGTGTTGGAGAGGTGAAAAAAGACTATCGAGATGTTTCTATTTTATCTTTCTCATTCCTGTGAAACATCTTCCCACCAGAGAGAACTGCTTGGAAGGACAGTGATTGAATTTCCTTTTCAAATAAAATAATTTCCAGGTCTAGTCCAACAATTCTGTGTCCAAAATGAATCAGATCCCTCCATGACCATATGAGAGAAATGTGTAGGTTTTGTTTTGTTTGTTTTAATAAAGTCTTGGTTTAAAATAGCACAGAGAGCACTACGTAGTTACCTTTAAATTATGCTAACCTGAAATAAACCAAGTATTTGCCAGGTCACAGAGAAGATTCTTAAGTGTGCTTTGCTTCCATCCACTGTTTTCTTTCCAGTTTCGATAACTGCCATCTAACCTTAGGACAGCTATTTCAGCCAAATGGGTTCAAGAGAATGCAGAAGAAGTCCACCAGCTACCTGAAAGCTCAATGTTAAGCCCTTTTTTGACTGTTATTCAAATAAGGGTTGATTTACCTTTTAAAAAATACATCACATTTTTAAGTAGTTTGATTTACCACACAGAAAAAGGTCAAAGGAGTCATACATTTACATAAAATTATATTGATTAATTTTCCTAAAGAAAAATAAGCTAGTTACTAATTTTTTTGTAGTAAAATATATGCAACGTTGGAGTTCTTACAGAACTAGAGTCAGAAAATAAAATGGATCAGAAGAAAAGAAAAGCAATGTTTAGATATATCCTACATTTTTTGCTTACTTGATGAAAAACCTTAGTGATCATTTATTCAATAAACATCTGTAAATGTAATGCAATGTTCTGGTCACTCAGAAAGATTTGTGAGAAGGGTAAAAAGCATTAAAATATTCCTTATTATTAGTTTTTAAATTTATTTATTTATTTGAGGGAGAGAGAGAGAAAGCAAGCAGGGGGAGAGAGAATCTTTTTTTTTTATATTTTATTTATTTATTTGACAGAGAGAGAGAGAGAGAGAGAGAGAGAGAGATATCACAAGTAGGCAGAGAGGCAGGCAGAGAGAGATGGGGGAAGCAGGCTCCCTGCTGAGCAGAGAGCCCCATGCAGGGCTCAATCCCAGGACCCTGAGATCAGGACCTGAGCCGAAGGCAGAGGCTTAACCCAGAGCCACCCAGGTGCCCCAGGGGGAGAGAGAATCTTAAGCAGACTCTGTGTTGAGTGCAGAGTCCAACGTGGGGCTAGATCCCAGGACCATGAAATCATGACCTGAGCTGAAATTAAGAGTTGGACATGTAATCAATTGAACTGTGCAGGTGCCCCAAGATATTCTTAATCAGACAGCAACAATATAAGGCAGTAAATAATTACTGGAGGAAAAAGTAACATAGTCATTAAGTCCAAAGAAATTATGTCATTTATTGTGAAAGCCTTTGAAAGATCGGACACTTCAGATGGTCCTTGAAGGACTCAGGTACTTGGAGGAAACACATTCTAGGCAAAGAGATATCAACAAAGACACAGAGAATGCACAAATACAAACTGCTCAGGCCTCAGCTTAGTGGAGATATCTAATTAATGAGAATAAAAAGACACTTCTCAATAGGTAAGTTAGGACCGGAATACGGAAAGCTATGAATGCCAGTGTGAGTATCCAAAGGCAATTCTCTGGAAGTACTTAAGCTATAGGACAGAGTGATAAAGTCATCCCTATGAGTGGACAGGTCTGAAATAGGAGGACATGGGGAAGGAAGCACATTAGAAACTGTTACTCTAATCCTAGGAAAAAAAGTAAAAAGGATGGCATTATTATACTGGAAGCAAAAAACAACAGAAATAAATCCCTACTTACATGAAGAAGAAGAGCCAAGGATAGTTTCCAGCCCAGGGAGCTGGGAAGATGATACTGACATTTTTCAAGAAAAAGGAAATTGGGAGTGGGGTATGGTTGGAGGAAATAAAATGAGGAATTTTGTTTTAAATATACAAAATTTGAGGAATTCTTGGCACGCTGATGGCAGAGGATGAGGGCAACTGAAGTTCGGGCTGGGAATAAAGACACAACACACCCCTGACCCCACTCCCTCCAGCTACACTCCCTTTTCTAGTTATGCTCCCTCCTTCGGCACACTTAGACTTGAAAAATTTAAAAACCATCTAAATGTGGATGATTCCAAAATTTATATTTCTCTTCTCTGATCTATCTTCTAGATGCCCGTGTTTGAGTCTTTTTTTTTTTTTTAAGATTTTATTTATTTATTTGACAGACAGAGATCACAAGAGGGAGGAGAGGCAGGCGGAGAGAAAGGGGGAAGCAGGCTCACCACTGAGCAGGGAGCCCAGTGTGGGGCCCGATCCCAGGACACCGAGATCATGACCCAAGGTGAAGGCAGAGGCTTAACCCGCTGAGCCACCCAGGCACCCCTGTGTTTAAGTCTTTTACAGGCCAAGGAAACACAGTTCAAAAGAGAAGTGGAAATATTTCCCCTCCAACTGGACTCTTCTCTTAGGGTTTCCTATTTCCCATCACAGAGGCAACATCTGTACATATTGTTTAGAGCAGAAAGCCAACCTGGGAGTCCTTCTTAATACCTTAACACCTGCCTCTTCCTCCTCTCTCCCACAAATAACCAGCTGCAGTTCTGTTCATTCCAACCTCAAAATAATTTCTCAAAGCCAACCATCTCTTCTCATCTCTACTTACATTACTATATGAACAGACAGCATTTATCTTGTTATTATGTATTTGACACTATGCTAAGAACTTTCCATGAATTATTTCATTTGGATTCACTAACTTATCTGAACCAAAGATTCAGAATTCAAATCCAAGGCTAAGGGACTCCATATACTGAGCTATTGTACCTGTTACAGATCCCAGTCCTCTCCCTTCCCTAGAAATTCTGTAATATTCTCTTGGCATCTTCCTATATCCATGACATCCACCATTTTTTATATGGTACCCTGGAAATATTTAAGTATTAGGAAAGCATTAGTTTTCTTTTAATTTCAGACAGAAAATGTTAACCTATTTATAAAATAAAAGTAACATATGGATATGGTAGAAGTATAAGCACAGAAGGCCCTTTTCTCCAATGTAATTCAAATAAACTATTCTTTGTATATCTGCGAAGAAAATAAAAAAAAAATTATTTGAGAGCGAGAGCAGAAGCTTAAAAGCTGGGGAGGGAACAGAGAAGGGAGGGAGAGAGACAAGTAGACTCCATGCCAATCACAGAACCCAACGTAGGGTTCAATCCCAGGACCCTGAGATCATGACCTGAGTAGAAACCGAGAGTTGGATGCCTAACTGACTTAGCTACTCAGGCACCCCCAAATTTTTAATATGTATAAAAATAATATGTAAACAACTTCAGTTCCTACTATATATAACTCTTCCATATAATATTTGCTCATTTAATAATAAGTCTTAGAGAAACTTCCTCATTTATAGATAAATGCATTTTTAAAAAACTACAGTATTTCACTGTTTGAATATGGTATTTTGACTTATGTAACTACTTAAAGGACATATGGGTCTTATCAAATTTTTGTTGTGCCAAAGAAGGCTACAATGAACATCTTCAAAAATATAGTTAGCAAATTAGGTGAAAATGTCTGTAAGGAAAATCTTTGGCAATGGACTTGAGTCAAAGAATGTGCGCATTTCAAAATGAGGTATCATTTTTCTCACCTATTAAATTGGTTTTAAAAAAGTGTGATAATATCCAATCTTAGTAGTATAGGGAAACAGATATGTGAGGCACCTGGGCAGAAAGAAGTAGAATTTGCTCCCTGTAGATGGAGCTTTTTGGTTGCCCCCATAGTGCTCCTCAGTGCTCTTCTCTTGTTGCCTTTCTGATCCCTGAAGTCATGTGTGTGTGTGTGTGTGTGTGTGTGTGTGTGTGTGTGTGTGTGTGTATCTAAACAAGTTTCCTAGTTTTATTTATTATCCCATATGGACTTGTACACATTCTATATATAGCATATAAAGTTACAGATTGGGGCGCCTGGGTGGCTCAGTGGGTTAAGCCGCTGCCTTCGGCTCAGGTCATGATCTCAGGGTCCTGGGATTGAGTCCCGCATCGGCTCTCTGCTCAGCAAGAACCCTGCTTCCCTCTCTCTCTCTCTCTGCCTGCCTCTCCGTCTACTTGTGATCTCTCTCTGTCAAATAAATAAATAAAATCTTTAAAAAAAAATAAAGTTACAGATTTATATTTTTCTAATCCAAACAATTTTTGTTTTGTCTCTAAAGTAGATCCTTCATTTCAAGCAGTTTGAAATACTCTTCTTTGGAATATGCACCATTTGGACCACTGCCTCACTGACACTGGGTTGTTACTTCTACTTGCACAGTTAGAGCACTGTGATACTGAGAAAGACCTAGAGTTGTTTTGGCACATTTTACAGATGTAGGAAGGAGGCTAGGGTCCCTGCAGAACAGCTCTCTGGCATAAAGGATTGATGCTGGTTGTGCTCCTGGGCTCTATGGATGCCCCAGATAACCTTAAGCAAAACCAGAGACCTGTTAGAATAACTTTCCCTTTTGTTACATTCTGCATCCAAAGATCCATATGATGACTTTCTAAATGGCTAATTATTTGCATATGTCTTGCATTTTATTTTTATTTATTTTTTTAAAAGATTTTTATTTATTTATTTGACAGAGAGAGATCACAAGTAGATGGAGAGGCAGGCAGAGAGAGAGAGAGAGGGAAGCAGGCTCCCTGCTGAGCAGAGAGCCCTATGCGGGACTCGATCCCAGGACCCTGAGATCATGACCTGAGCCGAAGGCAGCGGCTTTAACCCACTGAGCCACCCAGGCGCCCATGTCTTGCATTTTAAAGATGTCTTACTCCAGTAGTCCTGATGATCTGGTTATATCTATCTCTGGATATCCTCTGGTATTTGGTAAATATACACTACATTTAAGCAAAAAACACTCAATGATAAGACTACTGAATTTTATAACATTCTTATCAAATTTCTTTATATTTTGTATGTGGAAAATATTCTCTCCTCAACCACCTATTGACACTCATTGTCCCCCAAATGAATTTTGGTATGTTCCATGCTCTATACCCTATAAAGAACATTAAGAGTAATTTTTAAGTCATATTTATTTACTGAAATGTTTTCAGGTATGATTTATAAAATGAAATTACAGATACCCTAGCATGCAGCAAGAGAGCATTGATAGTATTATTTTATAAGCCTAGCAATTTTTCAAGGATTTATTAAGAAGACAGTTAATTAAGCCTTTTAGATTAAAAAAAATCCTCTTGCATTTTCCAATCCAAAGGATGTTAAAAACATATTCTTATATCTGCACTTATAATTATACATGTATATGCACATATAATATATCTACATTACATATACATACATACACATAGACACAGAGACACTACTTCGATCTCTCTAAATCATGAATTTTCTCTAGATAGAAGATATATACAGATAGTATGGGTTCATCATTCTTATTAAGCTAATATATTTCTGCCACATTCAATCATATCAGCCAAATGCTTTGACAAGTTTGAGTAATTCAAACATTAAAAAAAAAAAAAACTTGTAAAAATCTCTTACCCGGGATAAGAGATCAGATTCTTAGGAGATATTAAAAATAAAAATGGAGGGGGGGGGTGGCTCCTGGGTGGCTCAGTTGTTAAGTGTCTGCCTTTGGCTCAGGTCATGATCCCAGGATCATGGGATCATAGCCCCACATCCGGCTCCCTGCTTGGCGAGAAGCCTACTTCTCCCTCTCCCACTCACCCTGCTTGTGTTCCCTCTCTCGCTGACTCTCTCTGTCAAATAAATAAATAAATCTTAAAGACAAAACAAAACAAAATGAAAACAAAAGCAAAAAAAACCCTAAAAATGGTAACAATGCAAAAAATGTCCCATTCTCTTGCAGTATAAAGAGTCAGAGGCAAAACAATATGATAGCCAATTGTTTGGAGATTTTGAGCATGGTTTAGAAGACCACTATTTTCTCCAGATAGATAGCAAATTGTGTAAATGCTCGGTGGATATATCTGAACAATACAGTAGAAAGTCTTTCCTGATGAAAAGTATCCTATATATCACTAAGTAATTTCTTTAGTATGAACATTTACTCAGAGACTAGTGTATTTCAAATTTTCCTATAATGTAGAATATGTCTTCTGTTGGACATCTTGCCCAAATATTTAAAACCAAACCCACAACTTCTGATTTCTTTAATTCATTGCCTGTCCAAAAATGATGGATTTCAGTCTGATAGATTCATATTCGTTTATGAGGTAGCTGCTCAAATTTTCCATGTCTTAGGAGATTCTACTTATAAAAAATGATAGGCAGTTATCTTTTCCAGTGACTTATAGACATAATTAGAAAATAATGCTATATAGAAATGTAAATCCACGAAGAACAGTTTTCTAGGTTACCGATAATTTCAGTTGGGCTTAAATCTACAGATTTTGTCCCATTACAAAAAAGTACTTGCAAAACTAGTTTTTCAAATTTGAGTAATCTAATATAAGTCTTCCTGAAGTAAAAATACACTAAATAACAAACTAGCTATATGCTCTGCCAAAGTGATCTTTGGTTAAAAGGAAAAAGAAAAGAGAAACTCTAATCTCTCTTTGAGATTCACCAAGTATAGAAAAATGTTAAAGGATCTAAAAGTCCTATAGCAAACAGTATTTGATTATCTTTGTTTAACTACATTATTCCTCAGAACTGGAGACAATATCCCAAGAAATGAGCTTTCTATAGAACTTAATGTGGGGAATGCAAGCCTTAAGAATTCATAAATTAATATAAATTTAGTCTTATAAATGATGACATTTGGATCTTTGATAAATATCAGTCTTACTAATGTATCTATTTAACAATATATTTTCCTCATTATAGCAGTTGTCATTTTATCCATTCCTTTGATTCTCTGATGTAAGCTGATATTTAACATTTTCTATTTTTATATTCTATTAGGGTATTTAATTTGGTTATTTGCAGCTAACTATGTCTTTAAATTTGAATGGGAAATCCTTTAACAAGGGATTAAACTTCCTCCTACTACTCTGTAACAACCCACTTAGTTTAATTGTATTAAAAACCAGTAAGATATACATTTGGATTCTGTGACCTCCAACAAGTGGATTTTAATTGGGTTGTGTGTATGCCAGCATTGGGTCAGTCCAGATATGCAGAATTCCACAGTCCTAAAACCTAGCCTGGCCATGAGGCAATAAGAAATCCCTCCCTTGGGAATTCTGGCTCTGGTTCTTTTTGTCTCTTTTGACTTAATCAAAACTCTAGGCTCTATAGATGCCATATTAAAAACATGGTGTTATCTAGTCATTAGTCTAGGACATTCTTGATTACATTGGTCAGGATTTCTTTATATTTCCGTCAATGATTCACTGAGTTTTTCTCCAGTGGAAAGAAAGGTTCTCTGTGATTATTCATAATTTCATAGTTTTTAGATTCCTCTTCAACTGAATATACTGGATATAATTGTGGTTTCCTTTTACAGGGTGAGTTAAAAATGACTCATTGTATTGTAACCTTTATAGTTATCACTTCTAAACAAAGATATACCATGTTATCTGTACAATTAAATCATCCAAAATGATTTATTGTACTTCCAGCTTTATTTTGAATTATATCATCACAAAAAGACTCATCTCTTGTCCAAAAATCTATTTATCATGTCATAATTTGAGATGTTACATTTTCCAGAATTTTAAAGGACTAAATTAAGTTCAAATTACAGAGCATGAATTGAATCTAAGAATAAACCAGGAATAATTACATAGAATTCCAAGGTGTTTTGTGTCTCATTAAATTTCGCTTGAATGTGTTCTCTTGTTAAATACTGTACAGAAAAATTAATGCTGTAAAAGCTTCAAGAAGATACAGATTTTTCTGTAACAGGTAGATAAAACAATACCTTTTTATTTGCTCCTCTATAGGCCACCAATAATGAAAACAAGAAGCTGCAGACGTTCGAATAAAGGCAGAAAGGTCAAATTCTGGCAGAAAATAAGGCATTTCGTTAAACATAAGGGACTATGTTATTTTTCACTTCAGTATTCTAAGGACTGCTTAAATGAGTGAATACAGATTTTTACTGCCCAGAAACATATGGGTCATGTTCTGTTCTCCCAAGAAAGGCCCCAAGGCCGTATCTACATCCGAGATATAGTCAGAATGTGGCATATAATTGTGTGAATGGTTAATGCAAGCCAGAGCAGAGCAGCCACACTCTCTGTATCCTATTTTTGCCAATTTTCTAGTCTCAATGAAATAAACATTAGCACTGTTCAACAAAGGCTGTATTATATCTACTTAGAAATCAGAGGTAATGTTTTTAGGTCCGATTTTTCTCTTTTGAATATTCTTGGATTTATATTTTTCTCTCTCAAGCTGAGAGCAATTTCTCCACTGTTTACACAAAGCTACCAAAACATAGAGGACAGAAATCACATAGGCTGATACAAATGCAGTGAACACAGTTTGAGGCATAAACAAACTGTTTCCTTAGGAAGCCTCCATTTAGCCAATACACCACTGGCTCAACAGAGGTTAAAAACTTTTAGACAGTGGGACAAGCTGAGGATTTATTTGTGTTTTAACTGATTCTCCAATGATACACCCATATTACAGAGGGAGGAACATGGTTTCATAGCTAGATTTTTGTGGATATCTCACTGAATATCCCCGATTAAAGCCCATCCAAGGCTTAATTTTAAGTCTACTTCTGTTTATCAATAGTTTAAAAAATACTAGTAGATTTTGAGTGAAACTGACAGATTAATTGAACTCTGAGGAACACAGAAATCCACCCACAATTGCACACATCTT
Organism: Lutra lutra; assembly: GCF_902655055.1. Lineage (NCBI taxonomy): Eukaryota > Metazoa > Chordata > Mammalia > Carnivora > Mustelidae > Lutra > Lutra lutra. The sequence goes on along the minus strand of NC_062282.1, from coordinate 69,334,965 downwards.
GTTGCTATTCCTGTTCCAGGGACACAGCTGATAAGAATAAGAAATCTATGTGCTCCCTCTGTCCGTGAATACTTTAATCACTGAAATTTAATAATCGCAGCATTATTCCTTTTCTCTGTAATTATTTTGGGATGGTTTTTATTTTAACATGAAAGTAATAAGTTGGGAGTGAAAAAGAAGGGAAGAAATCAATAAAGTTCAGATGGAGCCTCTTACTTTAACTTGTGCATGCTGTTTAAATCTGTTATGCTGAGACCTCAGTCATAAAAAAGAACAAGGAAGGGGCACCTGGGTGGCTCAGTGGGTTAAAGCCCCTGTCTTCGGCTGGGGTCGTGATCTCAGGGTCCTGGGATGGAGCCCCAAATTGGGCTCTCTGCTCAGCGGGGAGCCTGCTTCCCTTCCACTCTCTGCCTGCCTCTCTGCCTACTTGTAATCTCTGTCTGTCCAATAAATAAAATCTTAAAAAAAGAAAAAAAGAACAAGGAAACAGTTTTAAGGAAAAGAGAAGGCTTATATCTATATAAAGGAAAAAATGCAACAAACTGAATCTCATAAGCAAACAAACAAAAACAAACAGGCCAAGAGACAAAGGTAAAAAGCCATAGAACAAAGATGAATAGTTATTAGGCCTGTATACTCCTTTCCTTACCCACAAAGGCTATCAATGTTCAAGCTGGGTAGCAATATAGTAACTCAACAAAACCAACTTAAAGTAATTCAGTCTAAGTACACCTAAAAAGGGACATGTATATTACTCTGGTAAATTGGAAAAAACATTTTTTCAGGCTTAGCATGAAAAGCAAAAAGTTATGTTTTTTATGATCTCCCCAGTTAATTTTGACTTTGCTTAAGATTTAACCAGCGGCCACAGAATAGGCACTTTTATTAATCAATAGCAATAGTACATGTGACGCAAATAGGATTTGCTAGCCATATTTCCACATGCAGCAATGAAAGAGCTTACGGTTCTGTGTCATGAATTATAACAAAAACTAGATCTTCTCTTCTTTGCAATTACAATTTTTCTTTTTTATAGGTAACTAGAAGTTAACACTTATGAATTAAAATATTTCCTTTTATTTTTTTTAAGACCCCACCACCCTGAGATCTTGACCTGAGCCAAAACCAAAAGTCAGACGCCCAACCGTCTGAGCCATCCAGCTAACCCTCACTATCCCTATTAATTAATAACGCTGAAAAATTAGAGCTTATCTATTCTAGAGGTTTTTAAACTTTTTCTTAGAAAAATAACTGTTATACTTAAGGAAAACACCTCAATTTCACTAGCCAAAATAAATAAATGTGGAGTGACTACAGTGAAAAGAGAGCAGTGGGTGGTCTTCCCTACATCCCTCCAACTAGGACTTTCATTCCCTTGCCCTGTTTTATACCTTCAGTGCTGAAGAAAGAGTTAATATACACATAACTTGAAAACAACGGTATTATCTATTTTCCTTACTTCATTCATAGGGAAACAAAGATACAAATATATTCAATAGCTTGATCAATTGGTCCGTCTGTGTAATGAGGGAGTCCAAACTCTGTCCTTCCTGTCTTGACTTCCAAGCCACGGTCTTGCCCCTATCACCCCACTGTATCTCCCTCTTATAGAATTAGGAAAATGCTAACCCTGAAAATAAAATAGTTTATGGTTAATTTGGAATTCTCTTTCCCCTAAAAGTTGTTTCCTTTAAAGTGTGAGGTTTCCCTTCTGTGGTTCACCAGTTCAGAGCTGCATGGACTGGGCTGGGTATTTCCTAATTCTTTAGGGAGGGATTGATTTACATTTTTTACAAATGCATCTTTTAAAGAGTCCCAATGAGAACTTTAAATGTTGTAGGTCTTTGAAGGGAGAATACAGGTTATGAGAACATGTGATGTTAATATGCAAACATTTTTAGAGAGGAGAGGCACCAGTAATCACGAGAAAATAGATACTCAGTGTCAGGAACTTCTTTTGGGGCAACATTACACAAACTGGTTAACCACAGTGTGTTAGACATTGGGAAGATTTCTTCCAGAATGGCCTTTAGGATTCTTTATGAAAAGCCACCGCACTCCTTAGCATGCCTCAGCGACTACCACTTGTTTCTTCATATATCAAATAAAGGGAAGGAAGACAGGATTTATTATGTCTCTTCTAAGCTTTACAATTTATGATTCCATAATAATAAGTACATAATATCACAGCTGGATGTGCAAGGCACAGGGGATTATTTAATTAATACTTACATTTTTGAAGATGCATATTTGGGAGCTGTTTTAACCCAAAAATGATCAGAATTTTATCTTAAAACATAGGATTTATTAATACTTTATGTAGAATGAATAGATGAGCTGTTTTCTATGGTTCACTTATATATGAGGCTCAACTTTATTCATAAATTTAAATATTACTATCATGATGAAATTAAACTTAGTTTCCCTGCCATATGAATTGTGTCTACTTGATTTGAGCAAAGGACTTCAAGAATGCTGTTCCTTTCCCTTTCTCCTATACACAACCACAAAATTGGTGGGAAAAAGAATGCCTTTTACATATTAAGGTAGAAATTGCCTCTGCTTGATGCTGTCACTACCTCCCTTAGTTATATTTTCAATGTACTTATCTGATAGTATTGTTTATTAGATAAGCTTTATGCAAAAATATTCTGACAAAGAACGGTATCAATAAAAATTTACAACAAAATAACAATAGATAGGAGAAGGGAGTTGGGGGAAATTGGAAGGGGAGGTGAACAATGAGAGACTATGGACTCTGAAAAACAATCTGAAGGGTTTGAAGAGGTGGGGGGGTGGGAGGTTGGGGGAACCAGGTTGAGGGTATTAGGGAGGGCACGGATTGCATGGAGCACTGGGTGTGGTACAAAAACAATGAATACTGTTATGCTGAAAATAAATTTTAAAAAATGATTAAAAAAAGGAAAAAGGTCATGAACAAAAAAAAAATAACAATAGATAGTATTTTTTGAGGGCTTCCTTTGTGTCAGTCTTCAGTGCTTTATACGTTTTATCTTACTTGATCTTTAAAATGGTTTTATAGAACTCATGATCAAAGACAGATAGGATGTGAACCTGGGAATGTAAGACTCCATCTATCATGAGCAATACCTTTGTATAGATCCCCTAATATTGTGAATGTACAGAATTAGTCTCACCTTAGACCAGTCGCCCATTCGCCACACATAGCATTTCGAGTAATCCTCACAGTCCTCAGCCTCCCTGGGTCTGGTGGAGAGGACGCATTTCTTTCTAGGGTTAGTACACCTCACAGTCCGATGACGTACACCTTTGCCACACTTGACCGAACACTAGAAGATAACACCAGAGAGTCTGGATGAGGTTGGTGATTAGAGATATAGACCAATGGTTAAATTATGTTAAGTAATATTTCTAATATTCTCTCATAAACCTATCACTCACATAAAGACCAGGTTAAAGAATAAAGAGGAAAACACCTGGCTACACCCAGGACCAGGATCCAGATGAAGCTTAGGGCACAGTGCTGGAGGTAACAAGTTTCAGGAACACAGGACCATTACTACATAGAGCAATATAACTTGTGATTGTTGATGAGAAACAAATAATACACAGTGATCAAAATGTAAAATGCTAAACTTAATTGGCATCATATATGTACATATAGTTATGAAAGAAAATTCAAAAATGTATTTTTGCTAAGGTTTAGTCTGTTTTAGCCCTAAGAAATGTCTGTGGAAATGAAAATTTTTTTTTTAGAGGGTCATTTCTTACAGACTCTTCTTCAAGTGAAAACAGAGAGAATCTTAGCAAAAGGAAAGTATTTCATTGCATAATTATATGCCCCTAGAAATCATCATTCTAAATGACTATATGCATTGCAAATATAATTCCGTTCAAAAATAGTTTAGTTCATTTCATAAATAATTGATGCCTGATTTACAATGGTGACATAACATATAAAGCATGTATGTATATTACACCTATTTTTTTCTAGGAGCAACTTAGCATCTCATTTTCATTTATGCTCATTTTTATGGAATATGTGTAAAGCTTCTTAGTTTTACAAAGGTTCACATCATGACTATCTGGACATAGGGACCAAAAATAGCATTGGGCGGGAGAAGGGAGAAGAGGGAGAGTGAAGGGAAGGGATAAAAGATAAGGCAAAACTTGAAAATTCCATGAATAATTGTGTCTGAAAAAGGCCCAAAGCAAGAGTTGCAGCTGTACGTTTAACAATAATATAGTTATGAATATTAATATGAATAATCATGTGAACTCCAACAGTTGTGTTCCTGAAAACCTGAGCATGGAACTAATGATATTTTAAATATGATAAATTTTGCTGAAATGAGTGATTGTCTCATTTGTGTGTATGTGTGTGTGAGTGTGTATGAATATATGGAGTTTTAAAGTGGACTGCATGTGTAACTTGGCATTTTAATATTTATTTTTATTTTTTTTGCAGTTGGAACTAACCCTGTTCTATAAAGTCAAATTTTAAATTAAATTAAAAAATGAGAGATATTTTTTAATTGGTAGACTGCATTGAGGCATACTATTGCTTCCACCTGCTGTCAAAATTCTGTATAGAATATTTCTGGCCTATTTCCTCCTAAAAAGTTTGCAAAAAATGTTATAGTTTGGCTGGAGGTGGGGTGTGTTCCTTTGCTAGTGTGAATCTTCTCTCCAGATCCAACTGATTGATTCTGATGTAAAGTTAGATACTACATTCGTTGTCAAAAGTATACTTTGTCAATGAAAAAGGATCTGTTAAACAGCAAGGTATAGCCCAGAAAAGGAAGCCAACAGAAAGTCATGCTACTTGCTAATGTACTTTGGCGGGAGGGAGGGAGAGGTTGGGTAATTGAAGAATTTTCCCAAACCTTATTACCTAAGCTACTTTATCCTTGTTTTCAAAAGACTGGTTACTCATTGTAATCTAGCATTTGCCACTTGTCCGTTTTACATGCTATCTTATAGTCTGAGATTAAGCGTATGAATAATTCTGTGTGTGGGCGTGCATGCGTCTGCACACATGTGTGGGTGTGCAAGGATGTGTGTGTGTGTGTGTGTGTGTGTGCACGTGGCCACCTGTTCACCTAAAATGCTTCAGAGCAGCTAGAAAATCAAAGTAATAACTGGTGTTGATTATGATGCCCAGATATACATCATAATAACAGAAAAGAAACATACAGTTAGGTGTGGAACACACCTGTACTCAGCACACAACACGTTAATGGGTATGCGGTGCAGTGAGTGGGCCAGCACTGGGTTCAAACCTCACATCTCCCACTTAGATAGTGTTTTCGGTAAACCGTTGAACTTCTCTGGGCTCTATTATAAAATGGTGAAGCTACTAACCTTCTTGGATTGGTGACTAAACATAAATGATATCCTAAATAAGAAATAAAAACAGAGTACTTGCTTACAGGAGATGATTGTTAAATATTAATGTCCTTTCTCCTTTCCCTTTTAAATGCTCAGGGATAGAAAATGAAGCAAATGCGTATTAACATTTCTGCCCACTAAAGAGTATACTCATGATATATAAATGAAAAAGCAACATTCTAAAATGAACATAAAATTTGTTCTTATGTTACAATGTTGACTGGATGAAGAGTAAATAACTGTTTTTTTCTGTTTGCAAAATTATATGTAATGACTATATTCCTTTATTTATTTTTTAAAATATTTTATTTATTTAGTTGAGAGGGTGAGAGAGAGAGCACAGAGGGAGACGGAGAAACAGGCTCCCCACTGAGCCGGCAGTCCTTGGTGGGACTCAAACCCAGGATCCTAAGATCATGACCTGAGCCGCAGGCAGACGCTTAACTGACTGAACCACCCAGGTGCCCTGTATATGCCTTTTATTATGAGAAAAATTAAGAGATGGTATTGGACTGCTCTGCACAAAGATTCAGCATGCAACAGCCCATGACCTCACACAAGTTGAGAGTCAGAGGACAGCAAGGACATGAGAAGAGATGAGGGCACGTGCCTCACCTCAGACCACACTCCGGCCTCCCACACGGTCATGCAGTCCTGGCCCTCGCAGCGCTGGGCAGAGGCAGGCTTAGGTCCCGCACAGTCCCTCTCCCGGGCCCTGATCAGAGTCCCGTTGCTCAGTTGTTGGGTACAAGCCACTTGTCTGCTCTGCATGCCTTTTCCACAAGTCCGTGAACAGGGGGTCCATTCTGTCATCATCCATCTAAAAGTAAAGCAAGAACCACTAAAACTGGTTGAAAGATACCAACCCATTGTGTATCTTGTCATGTCTGGAGTCAAAATTTGCACAGTGAATTTTACCTTTTTTTCCTTCTTCTTCTTCTTTTAATAGTTTTCTCTAAAACACATGTGTTTTCTCTCATTTTGAGTTCTCTGTATTTCAAATCTCTGTCTTAAAAATCTCAAAGACTTAGATTTGGTCCATGTCATACTCCATGCTCTTCCTGTTACAGCTTATCACACTGGCCACACTGAGAAACCCAGTAAGTACACAACTGCTAACACATAGAAGTTATTCCTGTTCTTTGTGTTTTAAATCTTCACAATAGGGGCGCCTGGGTGGCTCAGTGGGTTAAGCCTCTGCCTTCAGCTCAGGTCATGATCTCAGGGTCCTGGGATCGAGCCCCGCATCGGGCTCTCTGCTCAGCAGGGAGCCTGCTTCTCCCCCTCTCTCTCTGCCTGCCTCTCTGCCTGCTTGTAATCTCTCTCCTTCTCTCCGTCAAATAAATAAATAAATCTTTAAAAAAAAAAAATCTTCACAATAATTCCAAGTGTTAGTGGCTATGACTACCGTGGCCTTTCATGGATAGGGAAACCAAGGCAAGGGGAGATTTTTAGCAACTTACCAAGGGTCACAGGTTGTAGGGTCAGAAATTACAAGGAGGTTGTAGATGACTTCACCGTGACTCAAACAGAGATATGAGCAAGGTAACAGAGCCCTGTCCCTGAGAATGACCCTCTTACCTGGGAGAAGCAATTGTTAGTACATCAACAATGGCTTGCAACAAGATTCCTGGGTCTGGGCCATATCCTCCGGATAAAGCTACGAAAGCTTCCTCCGGCTGGCTTCATGGAATCAAGACACTGGAGGCCAGTGACTAAACATGAAGCGACCTCATTTCAGAAGTCCTCAAGAACTCCAAATCTTTTTCTTGAATTTCACTGATTCAGTGATTCTGCCAATACATAGGCATTTTAACACCTAGATGGACATCCTTTCCTCAAACAATCCCCAGGACAGTGGTACATATCTATGGACACTTCCATTTCTAATGAGTTGAGATATAGCCTAAGGACCACTAATTTAAACACCTCCCCAAATTTATTTTGGGAAGAAGCATGGCCTGTGCCAGAAAATTGATTCATGAAATCTGTATGGTTCTTGTCAGTAAAACATTCTCTGCATTCCCCATTATTAGGTCAACCCTATAGCGGGGGAATCTAAATCCCCCCCAAACTACCTGCACAATCCTATTTCAGCACAGTGCAGAGCAGTCAAAGTCCTGAGCTTAATTCTGGGTTCCTTACTAGCTGTGCACATTCACAGTACAATACTCACAGCTGTGAAGTTTCCATCTTGTCCTTTGTAGAAGTGTTTATTATTATACTGTCTGATATACAATAGGGACCCAGTATATAGTATATACTATGTATGTTACAGTATATTTATAGGTAATTTATACTAACTCATTTCTCTAGCTTCATCTCTCATTTGTTTGGAAAAGAAACCATATGCTCAGCTTGCTCCTCAAACTCTTTCTATTTTCACCACATGGTACCTGTTTAGGGAGTGTCAACTGCCTGGATTCTTGACAGCCAGTTCCAAGTTCCTTCCTCCATCCAACCCACAACAACTGTGTTCTCCTTTGCCCTCTGGCACCTGGCCTGTGGCTCTCACATACCATTTGTTAGATATTCCCTAGGGAAGTAGAGGGGTTCACATTCTCCCTACAAAATTTGCCCTTCTTCTCCTGATTAGTATATGAACTCTTTAAAGGCAGAGATCAATGTCTTATACTTCTTTGCATCCATGACACATTGCATACAATAGTTTGTCATTAAACATTTCTCAAATTGGTATTTGTGTCTATGTTTTACAGAAATAGCATCGATTTCTCCAAATTTCCTTAAGCCCAAATGTTCCTGGCAATAATTCAAAGTTTGGAAAGTCACATCACATACAGTCTAGTTTTCTCATCTGTACAATGGCTTAATTCTAAATGATTCTATGCTTCTATTTCTGAAAAGGAAAAAAAAATCCTGATAACATTTGCATTCTAGTATTTCCTCTAACAGAGTTCTTGTCCCTAGTCTATCAAGTATGATGCTGATCTACCATTTTGCTTGGGAGCCTAGTGGATTTTTTTTTTTTAAGATTTTATTTATTTATTTGCCAGAGAGAGAAAGAGCAAGAGGGTGAGCACAAGCAGGGAGAACAGCAGGCAGGGGCAGAAGCAGGCTCCCTGCTGAGCAAGGAACCAGATGTGGGACTTGATCCCAGGACCCTGGATCATGACCTGAGCCAGCGGCAGATGCTTAATGGACTGAGCCACCCAGGCATCCCTCCCCTGGTGGATTTTTCCTAAAGTATTTATCTTCCAAATTCATTTAGTTTCTGATTCATCTTTCTACATGAGGATACACAGGTTATAAGCACTATTTAAACCCATGTATGTAACTTTCCCTCCAATTATGGAACCAAGAAGATACTACTGAAAAGAGAAGTATTTGCAATTTCATGGAATCTCCTTTTTTTTTTTTTAATAAAATAAATCTTTAGAGATCCTCAGTATAATGATAAAAGTCACTTTTTCCTTTTTTAAAAAAAAATCTTTTATTTATTTATTTATTTATTTGAGAGAGAGAGAGAACGAGAGAGAGAGAGAGAGCTTGTGCATACAAGCATAAGCCAGGAGGAGTGGGGCGGGAACAGGGAGATAGTCTCTAGTAGACTTAGAGCTGAGCATGGAGCCCAATATGGGGCTCCACCACATGGCCCTGAGGTCATGACCTGAGCAGAAACCAAGAGTGGGACACTTACTCCACTGAACCATCCAGGTGCCCCAAAAGTTACTTTTTCCATTCCTTGTGAAAACTCCTCAAAAATAATAAAGCCCTTTGTATTTTAGAATTAATCTAATTTGGAATTATCCCATTTCCTTATCTTTAAGATTCCTTCTTTCAAAGCTATTTACTAGTGCATTGATATATTTTGTATTTGGCACATAGAGTTCCATCAGTCTACTTAATGACTTTTTCAATACATGTAAATGGAAATAAGAATGTTTCTTGCTAGGATGGGGAAAAAGAAGAGGCAGGAAAACTAAAGGTTATGCTATGCCAGTAAGTCACAGAAAGTTTTCCTCCATGACCCCTAATAATTGCTCATGTCCATTTCTTACTTTTCAGTATTTTAGTTAACTTCACTGACATTGTTTCTTGGTGGTTTGCAATATATTGACTTCTTTTCCAAGGGAAGGAAGATAATAATCTCTAACAAAAAAGACATCCAGTGTCCAGCTGCAAAAATTTCTCACTCAGAAATGTAGTGACCTTTTAAAACTATTCATTTTACCAAGTCATTAGCAAGGCGGTTTCCCGCAAGATAGCTGAGGTCAGTGATGAACAATAAATGGTGTGTATTGTACATTCTGATTCTCTACAGACCAAGTTAGGAAGTGACAAATATGCTCTAGTCCTCAAATCCAACTCCTCCAGGATTCCTGATATATCAGAAAAAGGCAATGCTCTTTCCTCCAAATGGAAAAATTATATGGTATATGAAACAAATGGTGTTTTGAAATATTTTAGCAAATTATTTAACAAGATAAATTAGCATTTTAATATCTATTAAAAGAGATTAAAAAAAAAGATAATTCTTAAGAATGGTAAGAACAAAAATGATCCGGGTTCTTTAGCTAATGGGGCAAAGGCCAAAACCCTGCTTTTAAATCTGTCCAGCCCTGATCGGAAAGGAGTCAAAGACCTGACTGCAGGTACCAATAATTCCCTACATCACTTTTCCTGTTGATTACTACATCGCCTCAGAAAAAAGCTTAATTAGTTCATTTTACTTATGAAGTTAGCCTGAAAAGCAGACAGCGAGGTAGGTGGAATGGGAATAACATTACTAAGAGTCTGCTAATGTGCTTTTATCTTTTTGAACATCCTTTCACATATCATTCTTCTGTCTTGTTCCTTAGAAGGACAGGGGGGTTGGGGAGGGACAAGAATATTGAAGCAGGAACACAAAGGAAAGAAAAAGTTGATAATCAGCTTTTGTCACCTTAAGTACACCAAATCTACAGAAAAACAAGCCTTGGAATTTCAGCATTAGAGAGGAAGAAAGGATTTTCCAAATTCTTTTAAGCTCTCATTAACATAGCATGAGCTGGATCTGAAGGGCTTAAAAACTGAGTTTTGCAATAAACCAGAAACAAAGGGAACTCAGGATCAGTGCTACATCAGAGGTGGGGAGGGCAGGGGGGACCGGGAAGCCAGAAGAATCCAGCATTAGCCTGGATGACACTAATTCCCAAAGAGATTAAGACAGAAAGTTTTAAATATAGTTAATTGGCAACTTTGTTCCTCCTCCCTCTATACTTACTCACTGTGGTGGAGCGTCAGGCAGAATATTCTATTAGTTACAGACCAGCACAAAGCTACAGATTCTTTGCACATCTGAGATGCAGGACAGGCAAATCCACTGCAACTCCAAGGCAGGAGCCAGTGAGAGGGGAGCTCAATCTTTGTGCAGCTCCCTGGGAACTCACAACTACAGCCTTACTCACTGAGCCTCAACAGATCTCTGAGTGTCAAGACTCAACAGACATCCCTACCCCTAGATTCCAGAGGAATCAATGCAGGCTCATACTCTTTTCATTATTCTATCTCTGAAAGCTTTAAGGACCTTTGACACTAGGGGTCAGTCCCACTGAAGCCCATTAATTTTTATATGAAGCTCATGGATTTTCAAGGAGCCCTATGATGGGAACCACTCCAAACAGTCTTGCCCCTAGCTCACTTCCAAATTAGACTCGGGTTCCTCGTCTCTGTGGGTTACTAAGGCATAGTCTTCTTTCTACACCATTTTCAGCTGCTCAGCATCCCCATCTTACTTCTTACTCAAGAGTTTCTTGCCTACTTTGTAGTCTCATACTCATTGGGGAAGTCACAGGAGACCAAAACAGCTGACTGTTCTGTAACTAGGACCCAGCATGGGAATCCAGTGGGTAGAGATCAGGAATGGGGCAGTCAGACTGGGAGCTCTGGGAGAGAAAGTGAGGAGGCAGCCTCGGGAACCAGGAGGACGACACTGTCCCTGGTGTCCTGTGAGGGACTGGGTCCGAGCCAGTCTGGCTTTGGTTTATATCATCCTTGGCAAGTTCTAACACATCATTTCAGAGAACTGGAGAATAACTAGTTAAATTCAACCCATAACCAGATTTTTGAAGAAGTGACCAACAGATTATCACATAATTTTAATTATACGTCATCTGTCCCACTTAGTTGTTGTTTTCACACTGTGGAGAATACAATGAAAGTGGAGGGAAATCCTAGTTTGGCTTGCTGCTTTTATTCTCTTTCCATTCAGGCAATGATCTGTCTTTCCTAGACCTTGCCTGTCTAAAACCCTGCATTTTGGTACATATTCCTTTGCACTGTCTTTAGGAAAAAGCGAGTTTGTTAATATTTTGAGTATGTTTTGAATGCTAGTAACTGAGTGGCCACGTGGAGCTTTCACAGTGGGTGGGACACGGTTACCTTGTTTGGCACGGCTGCTCATGGCACTTGCGAATCTGCGGCTCAGGCTTGGTTAAGTATTTGCACTTCTTGTTGTCCACAATGCTGATGTTTTTGTTCATAATTTTTGTGCAAGACACTGTTGTCTTCCTTTCTCCTGCAAAGAGCAAAAAAACAAAAACAAAAACAAAAAACAAACACAAAAAGAAATTATAGGTCTTTATGTAAATGATGTAGAGGGTATGCATAGGCTTGTTGTGATTTTCAGAATTCGGAAGGAATTTTAAGTTAGATCAATGAAGATATTACTTATCATTTACATAAAAATGTATCTCTAGGCTTAAGGAAGGTAAATGGTTATTTTTTCCTCATTAGAAATTAAATGGCAGGGGCGCCTGGGTGGCTCAGTGGATTGGGCCGCTGCCTTCGGCTCAGGTCATGATCTCAGAGTCCTGGGATCGAGCCCCGCATCGGGCTCTCTGCTCAGCAGGGAGCCTGCTTCCTCCTCTCTCTCTCTGCCTGCCTCTCTGCCTACGTGTGATCTCTCTCTCTGTCGAATAAATAAATAAAATCTTAAAAAAAAAAAAAGAAATTAAATGGCAGAGAATCTGGGTGGCTCAGTCGGTTGAGTGTCTGACTCTTTTTTTTTTTTTTTTAAGATTTTACTTATTTATTTGACAGAGATCACAAGTAGGCAGAGAGACAGGCGGGGGGCTGTGTGGGAAGCAGGCTCCCTGCTGAGCAGAAAGCCCAATGCAGGACTCGATCCCAGGACCCTGGGATCATAACCTGAGCAGAAGGCACAGGCTTTAACCCACTGAGCCACCCAGGCGCCCCAAGTGTCCAACTCTTGATTTGATTTCAGGGTCATGATCTCGAGGTCCTGGGATCAAGCCCTTTGTCAGGCTCTGCACTCAGAACAGAATCTGCTGGAGATTCTCTCATTCCCTCTCCCTCTGCCCTCCCGCAGCTGGCACATGTGTGTGCATGATCTCTCTCTAATATAAACAAATAAATCTTAAAAAAAAATTAAATAACAAGTTTTATATTCCCAAGGGATTGTGGCAGCATAAGTTGCCAAGACATTAATTAAATTTGTTAGTAAAGACTATGCCATCTTTTAGCATGAAGTGGTGGAAAGCTGTAATCTGCAACCTGTATGCCATCATGAAAGCACATTCTAGAAATCCTCATTCCCTGCTTATTGTGATGTGCTCTAAGAAAAAGCCATGGGACTCCTGGTATTTTCCACCAGATTTCAGAAAAATGGCTTTTCTACTTTGTTAGGATAAACTCTGATTATGGGAGGTAAAAATGATGACTTGCATGGTGTATTTATTTTTATCTGGCCGTTTTTATGTACACTTACTTGACAAGATTTATATCTTCCACCTAAAGAGCCTATTACACATGTGCTAATTCTCTTTCTCTATAAGAGTCTAAATAGCTATATAAGATTTCATAATCTAATTTAACTGATTGTTTGACATTATGAAGTAATTAAATCAACTAACAATTTTAAAACCAGATGGGTCATGAAGGATTAGGAAAATAATCACAAGTCTTCTGGGTCTCTACTGCAAGGCCATTAGTTAGGGTCCGATGACTGTCATGCTGTGATAATTAGGAAGCTCAGAGCATTCATGCCGGTTGTGCCAAATATGACAGCCTGGGCTGGTAGCAGAGAGGTCACTCTGTCATCTAATTAACAGAGTGGGAAGGCTGGTGTCAAGAAAGAAGGAAAGAAAGAATGTAGAGAGAGAGCCACTTTGAATAATTTTTAAGTATCTTCTGCTCTGACCTGAATGGGGGATGGGAAGAAGCAACAGGGTGAAGAAGGCAGAAGAGCAGGTATAGGTTTAGGACCTTTCCTTCCTTTCCCACTCAACAACACTGGGGCACAGTCCCGGGACAATTTGTAGCCTACAAAAAAATGACTACCTCTCTCCTTTCTTTCTTCCTCGCCGTGTGTGTGTAGTAACTAACAATCATAACTCTGATTATTGCATACTATGTTATTGAAACCATTTAGTTTTATCTTCAGTTGTATCTCCTAGCACAGGCAGCATAATGTTGACCAATTATGCCCTATCTGGAGAATTCCAGGTCTGGTGCAATGCAACTTATTCTATGGGTGCTCAACTGAGACAACAGAGTGCCAGGTAGGTAAAAGGTCTTTTCCTGGATTGGCAAAGAGAACAGAGGCTAAATTGTAGGACTTTATGGCTAGTTGCTTACGTAAATGAACATCTCCGCTTGGAAGTCCTCTAAGCCTGCTCTGTGCACCCCACATGGTCAGGCAAGCTGATGGGAACTGGCAGAGAAGAGGCCACATTTTATGCCCGGGGTAAATACTTAGGGGCTGCCCAGGTTCTTCCCTGGTCGGTCAAGAAGGGGAGGAGTGTGGCATTAAATTTTACGCATAAGAAGTGTTCAATACCTACTAATTTCAATTTTTAAATAAACTGCAGAAAAAACAGATATGGCTTATGTTCATTCTTTCACAGAGAAAAACCAGCCTCACGAGGTAATGAGTTACTTAAGTATACAAAATTGGGACCAGGATTTTGGTTAACTTCCTCCTAGTTTCCTACATTCCAGGTGCTCCCTTATGACCCAATGCACATACTAAATAGATATTGTACAAATTCTGTATAATGTTAACAGATGTAAGAACAACTTCTACATTCTGATGATGCCTACTTTAAAGGAGGATTAACATATGCATTATTCTCATCAAATATAAATGTTAGCTTTAACATCTAATTTAACACCTTCCAGTTCATAAGACACTCTTTTGCATTATAGATGGAATTACCTAAACTAACTTAAATAGTGGTTTTACTGCCAACTACACCACAAAAAAATGACCAGCAGACATTATCCAGAGACGTTTTGCTGAACATATAGGTAGTCATGAGGTAAATAACTCAGGACTAATTACACAGCATTTTTTAATGAAAATACATAACTTTGGTTACTACCCTAGAGTTAACATGTTAAGCTCTTGAAAAAACCCTTTAAGTGTAAGTGTTGATATGTCAAAAGAGACACAGATACCTGTGTCATTTCAGGAATCACCTTGGTGTTCTAAGAAAGTAGAGAGGCATCTGATTGTGAATTGGGACTTCTCCATCCACAGTGTAGCAAGGAAGTTCACATCGCACATGTTTTAGCTGATAGGATAAGCCTGGCTCTACTTTTTAAAAATTTCATTGAATGAAAACAACAGAATTGGAGGGACGAAACCTATTGCCCATCTACAGGCACACCATGCCTATGAAAATACAACTAGATTGTAAAGCCATATGGAAATGTTATCGTTTGACTTTTTTCTTTTATATATTTTTATGTTCCAGCCAACACAGGAAATTTCCATTCTAGCATCTAAGAGCAGTATTTACAATGCATCCAATACTGTGGAACCTAGGGACAGGCAGAGAGTGATGAAGTACTGGATTTCTGCCTGAACCACAAGTAGCTGCATGCTGTTGACAGTGTATTATTTGCTTTATGGCAATTAACTTCACCTCAGGGTCATTCCCATTAAATCAGTATTGGGGAAATCAGTTTTGATGTTCTGAATACAATTAGGAATAAAAGAACATAACCATTATGCAATTGGTCTCATTACCGAGTATGGGCACAATCTGAAAATGAAGGGTGATTTTTATGTATTGACTCTTTTGTTGTTCTCTGAAGATACTTGATGAAGACTAGATATAGGATGGGGTGCCTTCTTTTCCAGTCTCAGATAAAGCTGTTATTTTTTTCTGTGCTCTGTATTTAACCCCAAGAAATGGATATTTTTAATAAAAATATGTTCTAGCCACGTAGATCACATTTCTCAAACTGGCATCATAAATACGGAAACATGTTCTTGGGAGTGTGTTCATTGTTTCAGTAGACAGCATCGAAATCCCCTCTATCTTACTGGACACCACAAATTTTAAATAAAATTCTGAACTTCTATAGGACTAAGACTATATATATATTCATTTGTCCTTATAATTTTCCCTCAAATTATGTATTTCTTTATTTTCTATCAAACTAACAATAGCCAGCAAATTAGTGAAACCAAAGTAACTGTTTTTTAATGAGGATGACGGACTTTTCTCTGAGAACTTCTTAGAAATATGTAAAACGCAGGGTTTCTTTAAGCATACATTTTTTAACTAGACGTCTTCCAAAATTATGCATGCCATATAATTCTTAGCCATTTTTTTGATATTTCTATAAAAATTTTCCCTCAGGGCTTAGGTTTAATGTTAAAATGACTATTTCATCCTTTTTAGTGAAAATATCTTTATTTTGTATTGTTTACAACACCCAATATATAACCCAAGCTGACCTTATCATTTTCATGCACATAAATAGTTTAATGGTATCCCATAACTTTCAAGACAAATTTCACTCGAGTGCTAACATAACACTCAGGAATCTTCATGCACTAACTTCTTTCTATAAAAAAGTGAAAAAAATGGCCAAAGTATCTCTCATTCCTTGATCCTCATATTTTGAACCCTAGAAATAAACATTCTCATAAACCTCAGTGCCTTTGCACGTATGCATATCCCTGGAATAATTTCTACATCTTCCCATATCACTCTGCACAGTGATTTTACTATTAGCTGATGCCTACTAAATGAACAGTGAATCTTCTAAAAGCAGAAAGCACTCATCATTGGGCCACTCAGAAATAGTGAATGCATATAAGGCATTGGTAAAGGAATCAACAAGTGAAGTACAAGAATGCAAGTCAAGGCCAAAGCGCTTTCTGTTCTAAGAGGTTCATCTCGAGACTATTTCCTAAAATGGTGAAAACCATTTGCAAGCCAAATGACCAATTACGGGGGATAGTTATCTATGGCATTTTCAGCTGATGAATCACGTACATATTAAAACTCAAGTTTATAAAGAGTTTGCATTAATATAAAAATGTTCTTATTAAAGAAAGTAGAATTTAAAACTGTATTAAATATTACTGAAATGAAATAATGTGGAGAAAAAATATATTTTGGTGCATTTTCATCAGGTAATAACATTTATTATGGTGTAGGCAATGGCAATGTGCCTTTAAAATGGACAATGGAAACAAACTGCTGGCAAAATGATAGGGGGTGTGTCCTCCTCGGATATGTCCCCTCATCTTGGACCCAAAGGCTTGGATCCTCCTTAGAATCTGTTCATGCACAAGGAAACCCATGTCTAAAGGATATCAAAATATAAGGTTAACAAAGTGAGGGTCTTCAGCTGGTTGGTTCTGGACTAAAGCGAAGAACGTGGGATGTTGGCTTATTTCTTCCCCTTTCAAACTGTATCTATTTAGATATCCTAGAAGCATGTCTATTCATTTATTTCAAAAAAGATTACTGAATTTTGGGGCTCTTACTCTAGGTTTATATCACTAATCTATCCACCAGCTCAAAATAAACTCTAGAGTAATACAGTTAACTATATGCCGTACTGTGAACCGCTAATTCAACGCACGACACTCAGATACCATGAAATGATAAGTTTTGAATGCCTCTGAAGACCAAGATCACTTAAAACAGGTCTTTCATGTCAAAAAGAACTTTATCCAGTGAACCATACTTCTGAGGTGCCAAAATAAATTTAAAACATCCCTTCAAAGAGTTTTCAGATGCTTTAGAACACCAATGCAAAATAAACATTTATTTCCCAAATACATTTTAAGCCATTTGAAAGTAAAAGGACTAATTTAAATGGCCAATGCTAAAATACAGAATGATATATATCCTTTCAAATCGTTCTAAAACTATCATTAGAATGTGAGAAGACGGTGCCAAAAAGCTTGCATATGTTACACTGTTGGAAAAATTTTCCTAAGATCATCAACATCCATTCGATATTTAAAAATATTCCTTCTAAAAGGGTTTTTCATATCTTATAATAACTGATACTAATAGAACTAATTAAAATGCACCGAATTAACTTTAGTTCAGCTTTTCATTCTAAAACAGTTTGCCATTCTGATGTTAAAGTTTATTACAATAAAAATTTAGCTACATGACAGTAGGTATCTTTTAAAAAAATTTCTTTTCCCACTTATTGCTGGCAGTCTATGCCTTACAACAGAATCCAAAAAAATAACATGTCAAACATTGAAATCTTATATTGCTGTGTGATATTTTATTTGCTCTTGCTTCATATAGTCCTGTGAAGTAAATAGTGCTGATATGGGGTGCCTGGGTTGCTTAGTGGGTTAAGCCTCTGCCTTCAGCTCAGGTCATGACCCAAGGGTCCTGGGATCAAGCCCCACATACCCTGCTTTCCCCTTCCCCTCTGCCTGCTTCTCTGCCTACTTGTGATCTCATTCTTTCTCTCTCTCTGTCAAATAAATAAATAAAATCTTAAAAAAAAATAGTGCCGTTACTCCTCTCTGCTGTTGAAGATAAATTTTATATAAATCTGTTTCCAATGTTCTGTGCTTTGAACTCACTTTCCTCTAATTCATGTATATGCTGAAAGATTACAAACTCTGGCTATAAAATGGACAGTATGAAGTTAGAAGTGATGCGATTCTTGAAATCCTGTCCGTCCGCTTTATTTATGAACTGCAAAGGAAAATAATATCCAAAAGCCCAGAAATATTTTGGCATTGAAAGGAGTATGTACCCTATTAACATTGTCAGAGATAATTGAAAACTGTTGACTAAACACAATGGAACAGATTTGAAAGAGAAGGTCTATTCAAGTGCAAATCATATAAAGGATGTGTCTAATTAGGACTATTTTACAAAATAACCCATTTGAAATAAAAAATAGGGACATATCTAAATTTTTATCAAACAGATCAAATAAAACATCTCTCTGAATCCAAACAAAATTTATATGATCTCTAAGGAACATGTCCTATTTTGTGAAAAGAAATGACATGAAGCCTCTGAGCTACTCTAAGGAAGTATGAGGCGTGAGGAGGAGAGATGATTTGAAGTTAGGAGTCCTGGATTCTAACATGACCTCTACCCACACTGGGCATGTGGCCTTGAGAAGTCACTTAATCTGTATGCATTTAAATTTTCTTGTGTTAATAATTAAGCAGTTATGCTTAAAACTATCTAAAAGCCCTTCTGACTCTGGAACTTAAGAAATTTATAGTAAACCTCTATTCATTAAAGTCTGGCAACTGGAAAAACATATTCTATGTTGTAAATAATATGATTTTGGGGAAAAAAATGTGACTCCCCCAAATTTGTTTGTTCAAAATGAAGATTGATAAATTCTGTATGTTTACTTCTAATGTAGCTCCTATTAGACAGCAATTACAAAAGCAAGAAAAAAGTGAGGCAAACAAAATTTATGGGGCAAACATTTTCCTGTCTAGACTTTAAATACAAACAGATTTTAATAATTGCCTTTCAGTGCTATATCAAGAACTCAACCTTTTTGTCACTCCATTTCCCCACAGTCCACCATTGGATGGGGGCTGGTCTTTCTTGTCTCAGGTATATTAAAGAGAAAATTCTAACCATATGGATTTTCATTTTCATTTTATCTATTTATTTTTATTTTTATTTATTTTTTTTAAAGATTTTATTTATTTGTCAGAGAGAGAGAGCACACACAAGCAGGCAGAGAGGCAGGCAGAGAGAGAGGAGGAAGCAGGCTCCCCGCCGAGCAAGGAGCCCGATGAGGGACTCGATCCCAGGACCCCAGGATCATGACCTGAGCCGAAGGCAGTGGCTCAACCCACTGAGCCACCCAGGCGTCCCTCTATTTATTTTTAAAGATTTTATTTATTTATTTGACACAGAGAGAGAGAAAGAGCACAACAAGGGGGAGCAGCAGGAAGAGGGAGAGGGAGAAGCAGGCTCACTGAGCAGTAAGCTTGATGTGGGCTTCTATCTCAGGACCCTGGGGTCAGGACCTGAGCTGAAGGCAGACACTTAACCAACCTAGCCACCTAGTCGCCCAAGATTTTCATTTTAAATGTGTTTGTTTCCATTTGTGTTTTCGTTTTTTATTTAGATAGAGGATGTGAAGCAGGACCCCCTAAGTCAAATGGCCTCTGGCATCACTGAAGAATGGGACTTTGAGGGTGTATGAGAGGCTTAGGAGGAGGAGACAGGAAAGCAGAGGATTCCCATATCACTTGGCGATATGGGGGCCCAAGAGAAACCTGGCCTTTGAAAATGTCACCGCGGAAAGGATGACAGATAACATTTTTGTTAAACTTCTAGAGTAATTTTGACATCCTTCTGCCATAATTACTCTATATCCTCAGGAGCGAAGTGTGTCCTATATACTCTCCTTCTCTCAATTTTCTTTTGAATCCACTCCATTTAATCTTTTTGGGCCAAAAACTTCATTAAAATTATTTTTGACAAGATCATCATTGACCTCTATGTTTCAAATATAATAAATATAATAAACATATTTAGATGTGATAAATAAATCTAAAAAATAAATAAATCTTATAATAAAGGTATTTAAATGCAATAAAACACATTTTAAAATACAATAAATATATTTAAATGTAATAATCAATTTTCAGTCCACATTATTTTTGACTTTATAGCTTTTGATGGAGTTGATCATTCCTCCCTTCTTATAATACATTCTTACTTGCTCTACAGGAAAGCATTCTCTTCTGCCTGCCTCTCCTGTGTTGGTGGCTACTCATTTTAATCTGCTTTGCTGGTTTCTTCTCTCTCCGAAGTCTAAATGGTAGAGTGTCCCAAGGCTCAATCCTTTAGTAGCTTCTCTTTCTTTTCACTCCCTTCTTAGGTGACCTGATTTAGTCTCAGTGTTTGAAAATATCATCCATATATTTTCTATCTCAAGACTCTGACCTTCTCTCCTAACTACCTAACTTATAGATCATACTTGATCACACTTAGATGTCCAAAAGGGATCTCAAACTTCTGTTGGAAATCAAACTCTTTCCTAATCCTGCTGTCCCACAGGCTTTCCTAGGTAAGGTGATGGTGACTCCATCCTACCAGTTCAGTTCCTTGGCCAAAACCATCACAGTCAATCCCTGGCATCTTTCTTTCTCTCACACTCCACATCTAGTCTTTCAACATATTCTATTAGTTCTACTTTCCAAAATATGCAGAACCTGACCACTTCCCCCACCTCCTCTGCTAACATTGGGGTCAGACTACAATCATCTCTTCCTTAGACTGTGGTAATATCTTCTTAACTGAACTCTTTACTTCTACTCTTTTCTTTTTTCCATCTACTCTCAATGCAGAAATGGAAATAACTTTTAAAAACATAAAACCAGAACAAGTCACTCCTTTATTCAAATCCTCTAATGGTATCTCACATCACTCAATAAAGGAAGGTCATACTAGCATTCTTACTACTCCTTGCTTTACTCCTGCCTCAGAGCCTTTGCCTGGGACTCGCTTCCACCAGACACCCTCGTAGGTGGTGCCCATCCACACTCGCTGCAGATTTTAAATCAGTGTGATCTCCTCACTGAGACCTTTCGGACCACTATATTCTGCACCTACCCCCTCCCAACACCCAACCCATATTTATTTCTCACTCTTGCTTAATTTTTATCATCACAATTTTATACTATGTTACTTATACTGTATATTTTGTTTCATTTTCCCCAAACACTCTCCCCTGAACACTAGTCTACTGTGTACTCTTGCCCCCTCTTGCTACAGCACACTTAGGGTATGTGTATCAATAGTTTCTTTGCCTAGAGAACAAAACTGATATTCTACTTCTGTACAAACTAGTTTATATTATACACATTATATATATACACACACATTATATTTACACATTATATTATACATTATATATGCATATATAAACATTATATTTATGTGTGTATTATACATGTATATAAACAATATATATCATACATAAATATATAATATAAACATATATAATATGTGTAATATAAACTAGTTTGTTCTTGTTATATATACAGACATATGTTCTATATGCGTTATAAATGAGTTTATATATTATATATACCAGTTTATATTATATATTATATTATTTATTATATAAATATTATGTGTATATTATATGTATATATGTATAATATATGTACAATACATGATATATGTATACATTATATAATTATATATTATTTATATTATATATTATATATAGTTTGTTTATATTATTTGTATATATAATATATAACATGTAACATATATATGTATATTATGTATCTATTATGTATATATTGTGCAATATAATATAAACATATACATATATACAATATGTTATATATATGTTATAAAACTAGTTTATATTATATATACATATATGTTTTTATATACACATATTATATATAATATTTTTAAAATAATTTTAAATATGTAAATATTTAAAAATAATTTTAGAAGGAAGCTATTACTCAAGAACTATAGCAAGTCTGTTATTAAGTGCAAAATACAAATGAAGTATTATGTTGCTGACATATGTGATACAAAGGCAAGCTGGGAGCCCCATGCCCTGAGATCTTGCCTTGACCTAACTGGTTCTGAGAGTAAGTGATAATCTGTTTAATCTCTGGGACTCCAGGATTAAGTGATTTGCTAATCTCACATTTTATGCTGAAGCAATTTTTTTTTTTGTTTTTTTTTTTACCTGCTAACTTCTAATACAAAAAAACAATCTAAAACCTTTGAGTGAGATTTTAGGATACATCTCTATTTATTGAAAATAGTTGATGGACACTTTTGAAGAATCAAAATGGAGGAACAGGGGGTATTAAATTATTTTCTGCAGGTGCTCTCTCTTTTCACACTAAGTATGCAAATGGCACAGAAGCAAGCCTGACGTTACTCTTTTACAGCACCTTTGTATTTACTGCAGAGCTACAATTCTTGTGGGTAGATGTATCTGGAAGTTAGAACTTTGAAGATTTTATAAAAATAAGAAGTTAATACAAAAAGTAGATATAAAAGGACATATATACTGTGTGGTGCCTTGAGCAGCCCCTGTAAACCAATACATTAATATTTATGCAAAGTAATGCCGTGATTAACTGTAAATGCCCTTTCTTCAATTTAATTCATACACAGTTCAGGCATTTAGGCACCACACTTGTCACAAAAAACTTTCAGTTTCCAATCCTTTAAGGAGTTTGGAATTTCAGATAAGGAGTTGCAAATGTGCCTTAATTATCAAGGATTAATCAGAAAATAGCTGCTGTTTTGATAAGATAAATGCTGGAAAATCCCCCACCTCCTCCACACGTGGCATCACAATCTTCCCAGCCTGTGTGTGTCCACATGAAAAGGGGTTCAGGTGCTTTTGAGCTCTGATTCTCTGGAAGAGGGTCTGATGGGATAGTGTATTCATAGTGAAGACCGTAATTCTGGTCCTGAAATAGCAGCACCTATAATATGTGAAAATGATAAAGGCAGCAAGGTTAAAGGAGAGCATAGACAATGTGAAGCATAATACTAAGGATACGGATACCTTAAAATGTTTGTTGCATGGTACGCATGCTCCTTTTATGTGTAGAATTGTGACATTATTACTGAAATCTTCAAAGTGACATACTTCTGCAAAGACTGGAGTTACACATTTAACCTCAGAGCTAAAGACATCATGACAAACAGCCCACCTGAATGAGGTCGGAGATACCAGGTCATGGTTTTTCAAGTTGTGAATGGACCAGGCAGTTTCCCAAAGTACGATACATATCGACAATGACTTTACTAGAGAGGAAAGGATTATCTGTCCTATCTAACATCAAGATATAACCACAATCTAACGTCAAATGTAGCCTTTCCACTCATAAAACAGCACGATGGATAGTGAGTCCCTGTGCCAGTAGAGGAAGAGGATACAAGACTGTGTGAATCACTTCATTCTCTAGAAGGTAGAGAACGTCTAATTGACCTGAGGACAATAATATTTTTCCATGTTGCTTACTGTTAAATTTCAGTTTGGCAAGATTATTAATTTTCCACTTGTAGGAAAGATCATTTCATTAGAAAAGAAATTTATGTTCAAATGAACTGCTAAATACTAATTTAACAATGGTACAGTTACATACACATATGTCAACAATGCGATAAACCATGAAAATTATCTGAGAATGACTTAACTTTGGGCCACACTGCACTGACCCATAGCAGGGATTTTGTCTCTTTTGCTGTCCCCTGGCACCCAGGGCCAAGCTTAGGAGTGCATGGGCAATAATCAGATCTATTTTAAGTGAAAGAAAAAATGCCTGAAGTATATTCATTTTAAATGAAAGAACAAATGAGAACGTATGTTCCTTTATAAACACATTTGTACAAAACATGTCAAAGAACGCCATGGACTATTTCATTTCTATGAATCTGAGGATTCAGGAAAGCAATCTATGTAATACAATATCATGCATAAAAACATACCTAGATTTAAATTCTGTTAAATTTTTCAAGAACTTTATTTGAGGGGCGCCTGGGTGGCTCAGTTGGTTAAGCAACTGCCTTCCACTCAGGTCATGAGTCTGGAGTCCAGGGATTAAGTTCCGCATTGGGCTCCCTGCTTGGCAGGGAGTCTGCTCCCTCTGACACTCCCCCTTCTTGTGCTCTCTCTCTCATTCTCTCTCTCTCTCTCAAATAAATAAATTAATAAATAATCTTTAAAAAAAAAAAGAACTTTGTTTGACATAAACCTCTATTAAGGTAGTTTTTTAAAAATTTTATTTATTTATTTGACAGAGAAAGAGATCACAAGTAGGCAGAAAGGGAGGAAGCAGGTTCCCCACTGAGCAGAGAGCCCGATGCGGGGCTCAATCCCAGGACCCTGATATCATGAGCTGAGCCGAAGGCAGAGGCTTAACCCACTGAGCCACCCAGGCACCCCACTATCAAGGTAGCTGTAATGACAGGTAATTCAGAATTAATGCTCAGTGTGGAAAACAGGACATGAGCACAGGGTTAGTTTTCTTTGCTTCTTTATCTCAATACTCTCTGCTCAATATATAAACAGAAATACTAAGATATATATTTTTATATGTGGATTTGGGAACTAATATAATGGAACTGTATATCAGCTCTATCAACAATAAAAAGAATAGTTTTCAAATTCACATATACATAACATACTGGGGTACTAATTCTAAGTACATCACAGTGCTTATTTTGGCCTTAAATATCTCATTTGATGTTGCCAGTTATGAGCGACCTCTAGCTAAATAAGTTAAAAAAGAGAGAGAGAGATTGACTTATCTCATTTATGGACATAACCAGACTATTACATAGTTTTTAAATTGATAAAAAGTACATAAATTATAGCTATTTGCCAACTTCTTTAACTTAATGAAAACATGTCTATTTTTCCTTAAAAAACTACCTTTTCATTGATAGAACGTTAGATTGTCCTTAAATACCTAACTCCACTTCAAATAAAGATATTGGCCACAAAATCATTAGCTCTTTCTTAAACCATTCGACTTTGGCAGTAGAGCTCTGCAAGAAGGAAAGTGTGACCGTGTTACCGTGGAGGGGCACACAGTGAAACATGGCAGCAAAAGGTATTGCCTTTCAAAGTTCAGTACCGGCTTTCAATCTGTAATAGTCATTAACGAAAAATATCTTAGAAGTGCAGTTTCCCTTGGATTACTGAATAAATCCAGGTCACATAGATGCCTTCTTTTAGACATAGTTCACTGATTTTAATTATGCTTCATGCTTCCAGGAAAAACCTTGGTAATTACCAGTCAGATTAAGGATTCTGCAGCAAGGAGACTCCCCGGCCCAACACTGAGGTCTCACATACTGTTTAAAGATGTTGAATTAGAGGCTCCATAAAGAGCTCCCATCTTGTTTCATTAAAAAAAAAAAAAAAATGTAGGTTACATTCATATAAGGCAGTTCACCCGAAGTCCTTCTCTGCTAACCCCATCCTTAAAAATATGTTTGTTGTTGATAATGTTGTTATTATAAGTGACCCAATCAAGGAAAGAGCCAAATATTGGTCATACGATGTTTGTTTAGTCATTTTTTTTTTCTTTCTCCAGATGGCACAAGGCACAGAGTGGAGTTTCCAGTTCAAATCAAGGAATAGGATCCAAAAGAACTGTGAGGAGATGAAGAACACAATTATTGAAACTATGTGTATACTTAGGATCCCACATTGTCTGCAGTAAAGAACTTAGATCTGAGCTTTCCGTCAGGAGAGGCAGCATAAAGGACTGATTAACACCTGGTTTATTCACAGCTAAATAACTTCCTGGGAGACACTGTGCACATTAATTAACTTTTTCATGCTGAGTTTTTTTTTTTTTTAAATCCGTACACTGGAGAAATAATAATACACAGCACACAGGGTCTCCATGAGGACTGAATGCCGTCATGAATGTAAAATGCTCTGAACAGTCTCTGGCTCAGTGTTCAGCGAATGGGATGTATTATCATTATGATGAAGATTTGGAGCAGAAGGTTCCCATGCATCTCCCTTTGCTCCCTTCATTCTTGTCGGTCAGGCCCATGAACGCAGTTCTATAAAAAACTGTGATCTGAAATGTGGTCATGGGCCAACAGTAGTGACATCAACTGGGAGCTGGTTAGAAATGCAGATCTCGGGTCCCTCCCAGACCAAATGAATCAGAATGTGCATTTTAATAAGAACCCTAGGTGATCTGCAGGCACATTCAGAAAGCAGGAAAAGCAAATGGGCTGATGCATGATTTGAACTCTGGCTCCCAGACCAGCAACACAGATGTCTCCAATTGAAGACAAATTCAACTTGAATTGTGCAGTGATATTAAATAATGTGGCACACCACACTCCAAATAAACAGTCAGTTGATCGTGTTTTAGAGTTGTTTTTATGTGTGGACTTAAGGAGGTGTTGAAGTGTCTGAATTTCAGACTCTGCCACTAGGATGGGGAACATGCCAGCTGTGCAGTCAGCCCTCAGGCTCCTGAGCCATTACCGCTGACTGCAAAGTTCAAGGTCGAGAGGAGCACATGAACCAGCCACCAGCTTGGATGCAGAGCCCCACTGCTCCGTTTCCTTCATTCTCTGTCCTGCCTCATATCTAGTCTTCTATTACACAGTGAAGGGGTATCATCCCGAAGAGTCCAACTTTCATACTTCTTTGCAGGAATCAATACACCCAGTAAGAAAACAAAAGAGGGTAACTGGATGTATCGTTAGGTATGTTTACCAAAGCTTTTCCCAGGGAAGGTATCATTTTATCAAAGGCATTTTATGCAGATTCAGAAAATGCCCATGCCATGGATGCTTGAAATGCTATGAGCTGCCAGAGTATCTAACACTGTCTTTACAGACGCCTGCTCCTGCTAGTGAGTCACAAAGACGCTGCTGGTAAAACTGCTCTTCTCGAAAAAATGGGCTCCTTGTTGCCGGACAATTCCCTTCTACTTTGAGTCTGTGAATTAATTCCCTAAAATGTCTTGCTCTTCTTGCAATAACTTCTGGTTTTGACATCATGATTTAAAACACATTAAAATGAAAACCTAAACGCCCCTCCCCCTTCAATGATGTTGAATGTCTACCTGACAATTCAAACTTGGAAAAAAGATCAGAGGAGGTACAGTGGGAATGGCTTTGGACATGGAAGTTGATTAGCAATATTATCAGTTGATCCCTTCATACCAGGAGGTGTAAAGGTGACGTAGTAGGTCCTTTGGCGGAGATCTTCTCCCAGAGGCCTCGTCTTACATAATGGACAGTAGTGCCTGCTAAGTTGAAAGCTCCTGAGTGCTCGATCTTCCAGTCACTATTAATAGACTGCTTTCCAGCGTCTCGTAGAGCTAGAAAGAGGTTCAAAAATATTACGACAGCTGAACAAGTTAGCATCATTAATCAATATCCACTTCCCATGATTTAATAGAAGCAGTTCATTTATTTCTAAGCTCACGGGTAAACACTCCCCAGTGCAAGACATGAGGCATCTCCTCCATAGGGAAGAACACAGTTGGAGCACATGCCATGAGCTCGCCTTCCCTCCTGGCACTGTCTACAGCTATGGTACCATGTTTATCATGGCCTCTTCCAACCTCCTTCGGACATGTGACATCTGTAACCCGTTTTCTGCCCCATAATGATTTGTTCTTTAACAAACTATTATCTTAAGACTATGTGTGTCCACCTGGCTGGCACAGTTAGGAAAGCACGACTCATGATCTTGGGGTGGTGAGTTTGAACTCCACTTTGGGTGTAGAGATTACCTAGGAATAAAAACTTTAAAAAAAAAAAGGCTCTGTGTGTCTGTTGTCTATGCGGTAATCCTATGAAGGATGTTGACACTACATCTTATATATTCTCTGTATGTCCCATGCCACCCAAAAAAGTGATTAAAGAAAGGTCATTACAAAGCATGTTAGCAAACAAATCAGGATGACAGACTTATTTTCATTACAAAACAATTCAAACATAAAATGTGTTTGTTTTATAAACAGAACTCAGGACCCTGGAACATCATGTTTGTGATTTGTTGTGTATAAGAATGGAAGATAAATGCTAATTCTCATCTATAAACAGCCCTCACTTACATGGGATTTTATGGAATAACTTTGTTTACCTACATGAATTTTTTATTTTTTCTTTGATCTCATCTCTGCTACTATTTAAATAAGATTCATGACAAGGAAGTGAGATGTCATAATTACCATTTTAAACTAAGGATTCCTTCTTACTTTGTTTCAAATGATTTTATTTGTCTAATTTAAACTTCCAGGCTCTTCCATATAAGTGAATTTTCATTCTAAGATACATCTACATGAGGATTTTTATGTCATAATGCTATCAAAATATTTTGAAAACTGGAGCCAGTAAATCTTCCTAAATATCATCAAAGCTAATCTCCATTTATTGACTATTTGAAGGTTTCCCAGTTTTTATATGGTAGATAATGCTCAGATAAATACACTGTATACTAACTCTATGTGTATCTGATTATTTCCCTTGGATAGATTCCCAGATTTGGAATTACAGAGCCAAATAAATAGAACAATTAAAGACTGAAAAACAATCTCAAATTGATTTTCACAAAGGTTGCACCAATACAGGCTTGCATAACAGTCACTGAGAGTGCCATTTTTGAATTTAGAAGCCACTTTTTCATGTAAAACATTTCATCATGACTGAATAATTACTTATTAACCTATAAAGTATAAAGTAGGAAATACTCAAAGTCCTTGGACCTTCCAAAATTAACAATTATAAATATGTTTTCTGGCTTTATGGAATTTATAATCTAACTGGAATTTGCTGGAACTTGTGTGGGAAGAATGAAGAAAAACTTTGAGCGACATCATTTCCTGAGGCTGGAAGCCAGGGGAAAAGAGAAAGTGGAGAGAGAACATTCAGGACTGAGGGAGCTACAGATGGGAAGGTCTTAAAGGTCACAGCTTGGTGAGAATCAGAGAGCAAGTGTGCAGGACGCCAGATGTACTGAAGTGAATCATGATGAGATGAGGCTGGAGAAGTAAGGGATCACCAGATCTTATGGACCTTGTTCATACTTTTAGGGCTTTTTTCCCTAAGAAAAAATACAAAGCTATGAAAGTTTCTGAACAATAGTGTATAGACATGGACTGCGTGTGGGGCAAATTTAGATAGCAAAAACAGGAGATCATTGTAACCCAACAGAAAGTAATGGTAGCTTGGATTCAGGTATTGGAGAAAAATATCAAGAGGCATTTAGGAATGAAATTGATAAAATGTGATGACTTGTTGTCGCAGGTGAAAGAAGTGTCAGGTATGACGTAAGGCTTCTCGGATGAGAAAACAGGTGGGTATGACAATAGTGCAAAGGGAAAGACTAGCAAAAGAACACGTGGGAGGAAAAAATACTAGGAATTAAATTATGAACTATGTAGGTTAAAAAAAACTTGTTTAATTGCTACTAAGGTTAAGGATATTTTTCATTTGCTTATTAGTCATTTGTGTTTTAAAATTTAAATTAATAAAATAAATTATTAATGGTTTATTATAGTGTTTCTGGTCCACTGAGGGATTTTTTCTGGGGCTGATATTCCCATTATTATAAGTAACAGATCCATAAAATTATTGAAATTTCACCTCATCAATCTTAATTTCTACCAAAAAAGATCTCCAGGTACTGCACATAAAGCATAATGTTTTAATAAAATATTAAGGATGTGTATTTTCAGATTTATGAAAAATATATAAGTATTCATTTTTAACTTGAATTTTAAACTTGAGGGGTTAATATGTTGACAGAAAATGTAACACTTTGAGAATAGCTTTTACTACCTACAATGGATATACATCAGATAATGCTAAACTGATGAAAAAAAGTGATTTTGCCTAAAAGGTAAAATATTTCATTGTATTTCTCTGAAGTCTATCAAATGTTTTAAGAAATCTTCTTGGTCTAGATTTGTAACTGTGGCCAGTATAATTCCATATTTTTCTGTGTTTCAACATATACTCAGGACACAATTATAAAGGAATATTTCCTGAAAATCTCTAATAAAATTGCCTTAAGCCTTCTGGGGATGGCTATAGTATAATGTTTAGAGTCAATCGATATTTCTGGAATTCAGTATTTCCCCCCAAATGGCATACACATACGTACCTGGAAACTCACATAATTTATAAGTTTAAGAGCATATGAAGAAGAACCAATACACTAAGTGTTTTTTTCTTGTTCTATGTTTTTGTTTTTAATCCATTAACTTTAAAACGTGTTTTTAGAAAATCTGTTTCTGGTCATACCATAATAAGTGGAACTATACTATCTCGTGCAATTTAAACAATGAGAAAACCAAACAGTGTATGATACAACTGTTTTCCAACACTGGACAACAGCGAAAGAACTGAGGTCCCCAAGAGGAGAACAAATGTGATGTCTTAAATTGCTTGACTTTCTGCCTGAAGATATTTACCAGACCAAACCACAGGCAGTGGGAACTCAAGCAGAGCACAGACAATGGGGACTTCTGTAAGATGACCACACAGAGAGCAGTTCAAATTGCCTGAGGCATCTGGAATCTGTTTTCTGGAATAGTGAAGAGGAAGCTGCACAGAGACAAGCTCTAAAAATCCCCACAGGTGCTCCTTTGAGCCTGTGGCTAAATACTAAGCTGCGAATAAGTGTGGTGAGATTTTTCAAGGCTGGGAAAAGAGCAATTACATTGATCCTGGAAACTATACAATGTCTGGAGCTCATGTAGGGTTGGAAGACATATGAGTTCTATTCAATTAGAGAGGATAGATCCTACTGAACATACAACAGAGACTTCAGTGGAGTACCTAAAAAAATAAAATAAAAATGTGCACATTAGAAGTGAGGTTGGACTAGTCTTAGAATAAAGGCTACTCGAGATCCAGCCCAACAAAGGCTTCACAAAAGCTTTAAGAACTTAAGCTGATCTGCAATTAATGAAGCTCAACAGTAAATAAAAAGAACAAAATGAAGCCAACAAAATGAAGCTCAACAGTAAATAAAAACAATAGTCATCTAGCATTCTCACATTAACAGTGTCCAGCATCCAACCAAAAAATTACTAGATATATTAAAAAGTTCAGAAAACATGACCCATAATCAGGGGAAAAAAAAATCTGTCAATAAAATGGGACCCAGAAATAACAGAGATGATGAAACCAGCAGACCATGACTTTAAAAAAGCTATTTATATATATATATATATATATATATATATATATATGATCAGTATGCACAAAAATTTAAAGAAATATACTTCTTCATATACATATATGAAGAAGTATGCACAAAAATTTAAAGAAAAACCTATAATATTAAAGAGAAAAGTAGCTCGAGTCATGATCTCAGGGTCCTGGGATCAAGTCCCGCATCGGGCTCTCTGCTCAGCAGGGAGCCTGCTTCCCTCTCTTTCTGCCTGCCTCTCCGTCTACTTGTGATCTCTCTCTGTCAAATAAATAAATAAAAATCTTAAAAAAAAAAGAGAGAAAAGTAGAAACTACAAGAAAATAAGCAAATCAAATTCCTCAGAATAGAAATATAAAATATCTGAAACAATAAATTCATTAAATTGGCTTCAGGTCTGATTAGAGATTGCAAAATAACTCAGTGAACTTGATGAGAAGTTGATAGACTAGAACTACATGGAATGCAGAAAGAAAAACAAAGCCCGAAAAAATAAACAGAGTTGGGGCACCTGGGTTGCTCAGTTCTTTAAAATGTCTGCCTTCAGCTCAGGTCATGATCCCAGGATTCTGGGATTGAGCCCTGCATCAAGCTCCCTGCTCAGTAGGGAGCGGGTTTCTCCCTCCCCCTGCTTGTACTCTCTATCAAAGAAATAAATAAAACCTTTTTAAAAAATGAACAGAGCATCAGTGACTCACAGAAAATACCTGGTAGACTCATACAGATGGAACTGGAATCCCAGAGAACAGGGAGTAGGCAAAAAAGTTATTTGAAGACACAATGCCCCAAATTTTTCCAAAGTTGATGAAAACCATAAACTTACTGTGCTAATCAATACAATGGAATCCAAGAAAGAAAAGTACAAGGAAAGATCACCAAAGCACATCATAATCAAACTGCTAGAATCCAATGATTAGGAGAATAATCTTAAATCTTCAAAAGGCACTTTATATATAAAGGGAAAAAAGATTACCAATTTTCTGGGTATACTGTCAGAACTAATAGAAGCCAGAAGACAATGAAACATTACCTTTGAAGTGAGAAAAAAAACAAAGCATAAGCAAACAAAATATAGAATTCTGTATCTAGTGAAAAGATCCTTCATATAGGGAGGAAAAATAAATACACTGTCATTAAAACAAAATATGGGATTTTTACCGCCAGCAGATATGCTCTACAAGAAATGTGAAAGGACATTGTTCAGGCTGAACGAACATGGCTCTAGGAGGAAATGGTGGATTATGTGAGGGCATGAAGAATGTTGGTTACAGATACATAAATATTTTTTTAATTAGTAAGTTCTTTATAGGATGATTGACTTTAAAGCAAAAGTGATTAAAACTTATTTTGGTGATTAAGACATATAAAAAAAAAGTGACTATACTGAAATGTAGAAATATGCATAATAGCACAAAGGAAGGGAAGCAGGTAAAGGGAAATACACTTTTAAGGAACTTAGATTACCTGCAAAACGGCATCATATAATTTGAAAAGAGACTGTAATAAGTTAAAAATGCATACTGTAAATCCTAAACTGGCCATTTAAGTATAAAACAAGAGCTATATACAGCAAACAGGCAAATAAGAGATTAAGTGGAATGTTTATTAAAAAAAAAAAAAAAAAAACCTCAGTCCGACAGAAGACAGAGACATAGGGAAAAAGTATTAAAAAGGGATAGAAAACAGAAAATAATTCAATATATCCATAATTATATTATGTTTAAATTATTGTTTAAATTAAATTTATGTTTAAATTATGTTTAAACATTAAGGATATTGCTTAAAAAAGAGAGACTGTCAGGACGGCGGGGGGGGGGGGAAGACCCCACTCTATTCAATTTAGAAGAACGCACTTTAAAAATAAAACATAGATAGATTAAACCTAAAAGGGTGGGAAAAATTAAGCACGAGACACTAATTATAAAAAGGATGTATTGGCTATTTCAGTATCAGATAGCATGGACTTCAGGGCAAGGGATAGTTCCAGAGATAAAAAAAGAATTTTTTTTTAAAAAATGCCATTTAAATTTTAATTACTTTAAATGTAAAATTCTAAATGACATTTAAAAAACTTATTATGTAAACCATACAATCCTAAGTGTGAAAGAGAGCATCAAAATGCATGAAGAAAGCTGAGATAGCTGAAAGGAGACATGGACAAATCCATAATTTCAGTTGGAGATTTCAATAGTTCTCTTTCCCTAACTTATAAAACAAGAAGAAAATCAACAGGAATACAGAAAATACAAACCAAATTGAGCTAAGTGATATTTAGAGAAGAGCCAGCAATTACATATAATTAATGCATTATACTAATCAATAAGAGCCATGGGCCATGAAACAAGTCTCAGCTGAAATCACACTCAGTGAATCCTCTTACCACAAAGACTGAAACTAGAAATCAATAACAAAATATCTATTAAAAAAATCTACAAATATTTGGAAATTAAACAATGCATTTATAAATGACCCATGGGCCAAAGTAGAAAATCACACTGACAATGCAAAAATATTTTAAACTAATATCACAATATCCTTGAATTGTGATACATAGCTAAAGCAGTGTTTAGATGGATAAATTGTCATATTAGCAAAGAAGGACTAAAATCAATTATCTAAAATCAATTAATTAACTCAGATAATTGATTTTAGTCCATTTTCACCTGAAAATGGTATAAAAGTGAACAATTCAAACCTAAAGTAAGTAGGAAGAAAAACAAAGAGAAGTCAATTAAATAGAAAGAATAACAACAAAGGCAATCGATGACATCAAAAGCTGGTTATTTCAAAAGATTGAAAATTGACAGAGGTCTAGTTTGAGTAAGCAAAAAAGAAAGACACAAATTAACAATATGGGAAATGAGTGAAGGAATATTGCTATAATATTATAGACATTGTAGTATAATAGGAAAATGTGATAAACAACTTTAAGAAAATAAATTTGATAAGGTAAGGAAAATGGCTTAATTCTTTAAAGACACCAATTACCAAATCTGACCAAAGAAGAAACCACCTGGACAGTTGTATACATACACACATATGACTGTGCACACAAGCATGCAAAGACACACACTAAAGAAATTAAGTTGGGATTTAAAAACCTTCCAACAAAGAAAATACCAACATTCAAACATTGAAGAAAACTTACTGCCAGTTTTAACAAAATTTATTATAAAATAGAAGAGGAGGGGCTCAGAGTTCTTTAAATGTACTAAAAATAATTTTTAAGATGGATAATAAGTATAAATACCTATATCATATTGTTTCCTTTGTAAGTAATACATTAATTAAGAATATTTATTGGTATCTATTAGATGTTCAGGAAAATTATATTTTTGTATAATTTACAGACAAGTTTTTTAAAAAGATAAGCGTTTTTGCAAATATTTTTCTGACACTATGACTTGCATTTTAATTTTCTTAATGGTGTCCTTTAATGAGCAATAGTTTCACTTTTGATTAACTTAAACACATTCATTTTTGGGTGAAGGGGTCGGTATTTTTGTACATCTGTTGTAAAGAAATCTTTGCCACCCACAATGTCTTGAAGGTTTTCTCTCTTTTTTTTTTTAGAAGATTTTATTCACTTATTTATTTATTTGAGAGAGAGAGAGAGAGTGCAAGTTTCAGAGCATGTGAGTGGTTTGAGGTTGGGGCAGAGGGAGAGAGAATCTCAAGTAGACTCCTGACCAAGCCTGGAGCCCCATGTGGGAACTGGATCCCCAAATCCAAGATCATGAACTGAGTGGAACCAAGAGTTCCACACCCTCAACCAACTGGGTCACCCAGGTACCCCTCTCTTATGTTTTTTGCTAGAAGTTTTAGAGTTTTAGTTTTTTTGTGTATATCTCCAATCCATTTTGAGTTAATTGTTGTGTATGATAAGAGGTAGGAGTTAAAGCTCAGTTTTTGCCCCTCACATTAATACCCAATTATTCCAGCATTACTGTTTAAATAATATCTTTTTCTGTGTTACTTAAATATGTTGGTTGGAAGTCAGTTCATGCCCTATTTAATGTTTAATTTCACTACGACAATAGATTGGTCAATTTTTGCCTAAGAGCTTTCAAGCTGAATTCCTGGGTTCATACAATTTTAAAATTATAATGTCTTAATGAGGAATTAAGTTATTTTTAAAATTATTCTGTGACTTCTTTTTATCTCAAATAATGCATTTTCCTTTAAAATGAGTTCTGACTTGGGTGCCTGGGTGGTTCAGTTGGGTAAGCATCTGCCTTCAGTTCAGGTCATGATCTCAGTGTCCTGAGATTGAGTCTTGCAAGGAGCTTCTTGTTTCTCCCTCTGCCCCTCCCCCAGGTCTCTCACGTATGCTCTGGTGCTCTCTCTCTCTCAAAAATGATTTTAAAAGAACCTTTAAAAACAGTAAATTCTGACTTACATTACTTTGGCTCTATCAGAATTATTTTTGCTTCTATTTTTTCTAGTATAGTTTTCCATTCTTTGATTTTCAGTTTTTTTGAATCTTACATGAACACCATATACCTCAATTACTTTTTAAAAATCCAGTCTGATAATTTTTGTCTTTTAAACAGAAATTGTAGTTTTTAAATGCTTAAGATTGTTGGTATGTTTTGTTTTATTTATAACATCTTATTTTATGCTTTTTTTTCTCCTTTTTGCTGTATATTTCTGTTATTTTTCTCCTAATCTTGTAGTCTATTGATTGAATTTTGAAAATTTAATTTTAAAAATTATATTTGGTTATTTTAATATGTCTTTTAGTCAATTTTGTTGATTCTTATTTTTAAATCCCTTTTTCATATTTTAAATCTATACTGTTTTTGTATTTTCTATATATGATCCAAATACATATCTAATTCTGCTCTCCCTTATTTTTACTGCATCTATTCCCTTTTCTGTTTCCTGAACATTTTTTTACTACAAAATTATATTTGTTGAACCTTATAAAATTCCTTTGAGGCCTGGTTTGAAAGTGCATTATTTCAAAAAGGATTCACATTTGTATATGCCTGCCCCCTTGGTAATTCATTAAAATAAATGTCTTGGAGGGGCGCCTGGGTGGCTCAGTGGGTTAAAGCCGCTGCCTTCGGCTCAGGTCATGATCTCGGAGTCCTGGGATCGAGCCCCGCATCGGGCTCTCTGCTCAGCAGGGAGCCTGCTTCCTCCTCTCTCTCTGCCTGCCTCTCTGCCTGCTTGTGATCTCTCTGTCAAAAAATAAATAAATAAATAAATAAAGTGTAATTTTAAATAAATAAATAAATAAATAAATAAATGTCTTGGAGTTTTGGACTTCCTAGTTGGGTAAGTTCGTGCTATAAAGCCATAGAGCATTTGCTTTGGGTTTGGAATCTTAAAGGAAGTTCATTTTCTACTTCCACTGAGTACCAAAATTAATACATACACATTTCCTTTTGTTCTCCTTTTATGGTGCAAATGCATTTCTATGTCTCCTTCACACTGAGCTTGTACTCCTTTGGGGTCTTGCTTTATGTAGGTGTCTCCTGTTCAAGCCTCTACTTTATAAAGCCTCAGGCTTTGTTTTCTGGCCACGGTCTGCCTTGGTGCTCAAAATCTAAACTGGTCACCAGGTTTAATAATAAGTGAGATTTCGGTCAGCCTAATATACTGGCTTCCTGTTCTCACTTTGTTTTTGGCGTGTGAGTGTTCCTTAATTTCTTTTCATTTTAGAGGTAACTTTAAAATGTGTTTTTTTTCCTCCTCTTATAATTTGCTCAACATTTTAAATTTTTCTTAATGAAAAGTTTTTCCATAGTGGTTTGTGTGTAAAACTGCAGGCGAGGTAAGTGGACCCATATGACCTTTATTTTTTTAGGCTTTTAAATGTCCTAAGCTATAATGATTTTGTAAAGCTATAACGTATAGTCCATCTGAACTCCTACCCATTTTAGACTTTCTCATTAATTTTTAACAAAACAATTGAGCCATGATATTCAGAAGTACAGATAATGATTATGTATAGGAATACAACTCAGAGAGTAATGAAAAAGAATAATTGTATTGGGAGGGAATTAATTGTCCCCTTTGAGATAATATATAGTTTTATGTAGATGAGTTAATTTGTTAAAGAATGATCAGCTTGCCAGGAAATAATCTATTTTTCCTTATGCTATTTCAGAAAAAAGATGATTTTCAATAACTTCCTTCCAGTGCCTGAAGAGGTCTTTAAGAAATGTGCTTTATGATATGTATTCTCTATAATAGACTTGAAATCTAATATTTGAGACTTAAAATCTAGGATTTAAATACTGCATCATTTTTTTCCCCAAATTTGCCCCCATCCATGTGTGCTAGCTCACTAAATGTCATTTATTTGCCCAGTTGTTTAATGCAGAAACCTAAAAGTCATCCTTGAAGCTTGTCTTCTATCAACACATCCATTTGCAAAAGTTTCATAAGCTCAACTTCCTCAGTGTCTCTAGAAGCCATTGGGTTCTTTCCATTCCCGTTCTTTGATAGGATTATGCAAGTGGTCACTTTGTCTTCATTCTTGCACCCTTCCCTTAATTCATCAGGAAAAGTGATTTCCTCAGTTGAGAAGAAAACTTAGTGGGGTTCTTGAATAAACATGGCAACAAGTTATATTTTCAATCCTAATCTCTTTAGTAGTATTTATGAGTGTTCAAGAGCACTCATGCGGTTTCCTTGTGAAGTAAAAGACCCTAGTAACTTATGCCTAATTCTAAGTACAAAGAAAACTGACAATAATGAGGCCAGATACTTAACACAGACATGTGATTCCATGTTAAATTAATTTTCTTTTCAGAAGAAAAAGTAGTTTGGATATTTATGTTTAGAGATATGCATCAGGGAAAGAAGATGGGATCTGGCTGAACTGGAGGCAGTAATAAGAGAAGAAAACTATCTTTTCATAATTTGTATTTCCCTGAGTTAGCTGTATACAATTGATCTCATTAATTAAGACAAGGGGGAAAGAAGGGAGTTTGGGGGGAAGTTCAAAGACAATGTGTTCGTATATGACATGTACCCTAAAATCACAAGTGTATTACTGTGAGAGACTATGAATAAAAAAGAAAAAGTAAAAAGGAACACTAGGAATCAGATACTATGGCCACACTGCCTGGTTTGAAATTCAAGATCACAGCTTTTTTAGATGTATGATCTTGGGAAAGAAACTTAAAACTCTCTTGTCCTCTTGTCTCTGGTTAAAAAAAAAAAATTAGTGGTGTCTACTTCATAGAGATGTGAAGATTAACTTAACAGATATATTTAATGAACTGGCCCATGACTAATTACTACACAAGTATGAACCATCTTTTCTTAATTAAAATTCACTCATAAAAAGTCTTTATTACTTTCTGTGTGCCAGAGTCTGCTTGAGTTTTTCCCAGTGAAGCTCTGTGCAACAGGATCTCTGCCTTCAGAATTAACCATGGAGATCCACACTGTAAAAGCCCACATGTGGACAGATAAGACAACTCAGACAATGATGGTGATAAATGCTCTAAAGGAGAGTAAGCAGGACTGGGCGGCAGTGGTTATGGAGGGAAAGTGATACATTTGAGTAACTGACAGGACTCGCTGATGCATTCACGTGGTAAAGACAGTCATCAAGGAGAACTAGTGCTGGTATAAACTACTGGATAGAAATTAGGGACTGTGGTGGGATAAATAATGTCCCGCAAGAGGTAACCATGTCCTAAAAAATAGACATCATACAAAGAACCTTCTCTGCCCACAAAAGGATGAAGTTAGATTAGAAATCTGTCACAGGGAAAACTGGAAAATTTACAAATGCGGAAATGAAACAACACACTCAAAAATCCAGTGGATCAAAGAAGACATTACAAGGGGAAGTTAGAAAAAATCTTGAGACAAATGGATATGAAAACCCAACACAGTAAAATGCAGAGGAGATAGCAAAAGAAGTGTGATGGGGGAAATTTAGAGCAACAAACACATGAAAAGAGAAGACAGATCTCGGGGTGCTGGGTGGCTCATTAAGTCTCTGACTCTTCATTTTGGCTCAGGTCATGATCTCAGGGTCATGAGATGGAGCCCCGTGTCAGGTTCCTCACAGAGCATGAAGCTTGCTTAAGATTCTCTCTCTCCCTCTCCTTCTGCCCCTACCTCCCCCCACCACATGTGTGTGCCCTCTCATTCTCTTTCAAAACAAAAACAAAAAACAAACAAAACAAAACA
The DNA here is from genome assembly GCF_902655055.1 of Lutra lutra. NCBI lineage: Eukaryota > Metazoa > Chordata > Mammalia > Carnivora > Mustelidae > Lutra > Lutra lutra. The sequence continues at coordinate 69,295,497 of NC_062282.1, read as the reverse complement.
AAACCAACTCAGATTAACAACCTAACTTTACAACTTTAAGGAACAAAACTTTGGTTGTACTGACTGAGAAAGAAAAAAAAAAAAAGAGACAACTAAAAAGTCAGAAATGAAAGTGGGGCTATTACAGCTGATACTGCAGAAATAAAAAGGATTATAAGAAAGTTATTATAAATAATCCTCACACCAGTCAGAATAGCTAGTATCAAACAGACAAGAAATAACAAGCTTTGGCGAGGATGCAGAGATAAAGAAAACCTCGTGCACTGTTGGTGGGAGAGTAAACGGTGCAGCCACTCTGGAAAACAGTATGGAGGTTCCTCAGAAAATTAAAGATAGAAATTCCACATGAGCCAATAATTCTACCTTTGGGTATTTACCCAAAGAAAATGAAAACACTAATTCTTAAAGATATCTGCATCCCTGTGTTTACTATGTTTACTGCAACACTATTTACAATATCTAAGATATGGAAGTAACCTGTGCCCATCAATAGATAAATGGATAAAGAAGATACAGTGTGTGCATGTGTGTGTGCGCGTGTGTGTGTGCATGTGTGTGTAACAGAATGTTACTCACCCATTAAAAAATGAACTCTTCTCATTTTTGACAACACAGGTGGACCTAGAGGATATTATGCTCAGTGAAATAAGTCAGACAAAGAAAGACAATGTGATTTCATTTATATGTGGAGTTACAAACAAGCAAACAAAAAGAAAAATGGAAACAGACTCATGAACACAGAGAATACACTCGAAGCTGTGGGTGGTAGAGGGATGGATGAAATAGGTAAAGAGGATTAAGAAGTACTGACTTCCAGTTCCAAAATAAGTTATGGGGATTAAAAGTGGAGCATGGGGAATATAGTCAAGTTCACTAAAGTAACTGTATGGTGACAGACGGCAACTGCATTTGTCATGGAGAGCCTTGTGCAATGTATAAAACTGTTAAATCACTATATTGTGCACCTGAAACTAATATAACATTGTATGTCAACTATACCTCAACAAAAATTTAAAAAATCTGTATGCTAACAAATTGGATAACCTAAATGAAATGTACAAATTCCTAGAAACACAAAACTTACAAAGACTGTATCACAAAGAAATAGAAATCCTAAAAATATCTACAATTAGTAAGGACACTGAATCAATAATCAAAAATATCCCCCCCAAAAGAAGCGCTGGATGTTATGGTTGCACAGGCAAATTCCACAAAACATTTAAAGAAGAACTAACATCAATCTTCATATTCTCCAAGAAGTGAATTGGAGGAAAGACTTCCTAACATACAGTATGAGGCATAACTCATTCTTTGCTACCAAAGCCAGACAAAAACACACAGATACAAAATCAAAAGTACAGACCAATTTCTCTTATGAACACCGACACAAACATTCTCAATAAAGCAGCAAACTGAATTCACAAACATAAAAGGCATTCAAATCAGAGAAGAAGAAATAAAATTATTTCTAATTGCAGATGATACGATCTTCTTTCTATGTAGAAAACCCTAAAGATTCTACACACATACAAGAGAGCCTGTTTTAAAAGTCGCATGATACAAAGTCAACACAAAGAAAGGTAGCTGCATTTCTATATGTTAGCAATGAAAAATCTGAAAAGGAAATTAAGAAAGCAATCTATGTACAATAGTATCAAAAATAATTAACTCAACTGAGGGGGTAAAAGACTTATCCAATAACAAAAACCCAGAACATACTCCTGAAAGAATTAAAGAAGACATAAATAAATGGAAACACATCCCAGGTCTATGGATTGGAAAACTTAATACTGTTAAGATGTCAATGTTATCAAAATGATCTACAAATTCAGTGCAATCCTTACCAAATTTCCAATGGCCTTTTTTACAGAAATAATTAAACCTTTCTAAAATTCATATGGAATTTCAAGTAACCCTGAATAACCAGAACAAACCGGAAAAAGAGGAACAAAGCTGGAGATTCACACTTCCTGATATGAAAACTTACTAGAAAGCTAGTGTAATCAAAACAGTGTGCTGCTGACATAAAAACAGATATATACATAAACAATGAATGCTGGAACACTGAAAAGAAATAAAATAAAATAAAATGAAAACAAAACAAAACAAAAAAACAGACATATAGACAAATGGAATAGAATAGAGACTCCAGAAATAAGCCTTCGCATACAGAGCCAAATGACTTTCTGCAAGGGTGCCAGGATTGTTCAACAGACAAAGACAGTCTTTCTATCAGTGGTACTGGGAAAATGGAGTATCCACATGAAGAAAAATGAAGTTGTACACTTGACTAACACTATCTACAAAATGTAAGACCTGAAACCATAAAAGTCTTAGAAGCAAACGTAAGGCAAAAGCTTTACAATATTGAATTCGGCAGTGACTCCTTGGACATGGCACCAAAAGCACAGGTGATAAAAGAAAAACAGACAAACTTCATGAAAATCAAAAACTTTTGTGTATCAAAAGATACCAGTAACAGAATGGGAAAAAATATTTGAAATCATTTATCTCATAAGGGGTTAATATCCAGAACATACAATGACCTCCTAAAACTCATCGTCATCAACAGCCACAATGAATCAAATAACTTATTTCAAAAATGGACAGAAGACTTGAATAGACATTTCTTCATAGAAGATATGTCAATGGCCAAGAAGTACATGAAAAGATTTTCAGTTTCACTAATCATTAGGAAGGTGCAAAACAAAACCACACAAAAAATCACCTCACACCCATAAGGATGGCTACCACCAGGATAAAGGGAAAACCTCAAGAGTTGGTAAGAACTGGGGCACTGGGTGCCTTAGTCAGTTAAGCATCTGTCTTCAGCTTAGGTCAAGATCCCAGGGTCTTGGGATTGAGTCCTGTGTGGGACTCCCTACTTAGCGGGCAGCCTTGTTCTCCTCCCTCTGCCCCTCCCCACTGCTACTGTTTGCTCTCTCTCTTGCTTTCTATCTCTCTCAAATAAATAAATAAAATCTTTTTTTTAAAGAGTTAGTAAAAAAATACAGAAACTGGAACGCTTGCACACTGTTGGTGGTAATGGAAAATAATGCTGAACTGTGGAAAAGGGTGTGGCCATTCCAAAAAAAAATTAGAAATAGAATTACCATAAGATACAGAAATTCTACCTCTGGGAATATATTCAAAAGAATGAAAAACTAGATCTTGAAGAGACATCTGTACAATCTGTACACACATGTTCACAGTAGTATTATTCACAATAGCTAACTAGTGGAAGCAGCCCAAGTATCCATGAATGAATGAATTGATAAGCAAAATGTGGTCCATGCATATAATGAAATATTATTTGGCCTTAAAAAGGAAAGAAATTTTGACACATGCAATAGCATGATTAAGTCTTGAGAACATTATTTTAAGTGATATATGATAGTCACAAAAGAACAGTTATTATTGTTATGAAAGAACAAAAGAAGAGATTCTGCATATAGAGAATATCCACATGTGCAGAGTGGTCAAATTCATGAAGATAGAAAGCCTTGGTGGCTACCAAGGGATGGGAGGAGAGGGGAATGGAGAGTTACCATTAATGGAGACAAGAGTTTCAGTTTTGCAAAATGAGAACCATTCTGGAGTTGGATGGCGGTGGTGGTTGTAAAACAAAGTGATGCACTCAGAGCCACAGGAATGTACACTTAACATAGTTAAGATGGTAAATTTTATGTTGCATGTATTTCAATTCAGTTAAAAAACAAATGCTATTAAGGAAAAAAAAAAAGATATAAGTTTCTGAATTCCTGGAACAAACAAATGCCAACTTAAATGGCAAATAAATAAATAACTTGGCAGATATGATTAACGATCTTGACATGGGGAGATTATTCTGGATAGTCCAAGTGGGTCTGAAATACAATCACATGTGTCCTTATAAGAGGTAGGAGGAGAGAGCTTTGAAGACAGAAAAACAGGAGATGTCAAAGACACTAGGGAGGCAGGCAGTGGAATGATGCGGTCACAAGCCAAAGAATGCTGGCCACCGCCAGGAGCTGGAGAAGGCAAGGAATAGGGTCTCCAGAGAGAGCACAGCTTTGCAGATGCCTTGATTTTTGGTCCAGTGAAACCATTATGGCCTCCAGAACTGTGAGAGAATATGTTTAAACCACCAGATGAGTGATACTTGGTAGAGAAGTCCTAAGACACTCATACAGTAACACAGATTATAGCGGGGTACACTGAAGGAGGAAGAAGTTTCAGCATGGGGTGGGAATACAATTTTTGACTTAGACTTACTATTTCTGAGGTACACAAGAAATTTGATAATTTATACCCAATAGACATGTCAACCAATGGAGCTAGATGGGATACCCTAGGGAGATAAGACAGCAAGGAAGGCGGCAGGGCCCAGGCTTGAAACTCACAGTATGGGAACATACAGAAAACATGTAGGGGAAGAGAATCCATCGGAAGAGACCAGTAAGGGACATCCAATGACACAGGGAGCCTCAAGTCTTCCAAGTCAAAAGAAGAAAGTATTGAATGAATGATGACCATTGGATGTATTAATATGGAGGCATTTGTTGACCTTATATTAACTCCCTTTGACAGAAGGGAGACAGAAACAAGACTGGATTGGTGGAAGAGCCTAGGAAGTAAGGAATTAGAGCATGGAGATGCCCCATTTGTGAAACCGGCTGGTTCTTTTAGCCACATTTGTTAAGTTACTAAAAATCATAGTACAATATCGAGTTTTACATAATATGAGAACATTCCATTTGAGACATCCATATTCCCTTCCAGTTTGGAAAAAAGAAAACATATTCCCACGTGTAAGAGCCAATTGTTGGCTATTGAACAAATACCCTGAAATTGTCCAAGTTTCGCACAGTGTCTCCAAAAACCCGGGGTTAGTTTTAATCACAATTTGTATATCTGGGATGATTCACTTGCACTTAAAATGAATTTAAAAACCTAGCTGGTAAAAGTAAATGAAATTGGTAATTAGTAATAACAAACTAATGAGTGTGTCACATGACAAAGGATTTCTTTCACTGTCCCCTTTCCTCATATTTTCCTACTCCTAGAAAGCAAACCCTAATGAGAAAAATAATTCAATCCAAGAGCAGACTATTTTTAATATTGCAAAGTAGAAACAATCATATAATATTGGGTTATTTTCCATGTACAAAGTGTTTCCCTTGGGATATTATTTCTTTTGAGAAAGAATAATGAGAACATTATTTTTGTTAAGAAAAAAAGAGACATGTAGGCTTTCTTTAAAGATAACGTAAATACAATGTTTAAATTCTGGGAGAAGCTTTACTCTTTTATCGGACCTAATCACATTAGATCCCTTTATCCGGAGATGCCATGACTATAGACAATCATTTCCCATGACTTAATGGGTTTTTAATTTTGATATATAAACAATATGTATTTTGGCAACTACGTATTTTCTTTTACATATTTAAAATCACTAACTAGCCTAATTAAAACAGCTGAAACAATTCTTTCCACATACAACATTAAAAAATTTAAAATACTCTCTTCATAGGTGAAAATACCTGAAGTGAGGCAAGAGACAGCATCGTTTCTCCTTAAGAGATTAAATCTGTTCAGTATATCAGAATGTTTTTGAGAATCCCACAAGATTTTCTATTTCTAAAGTAATCATTCATATATATGTATATATATATACACACACATATATGCATTTGCACATGCAATAAATATATATATGTGTATGTATGTATGAAACAAATATATTTATGGAATATATATGTGCATATGTATGAAATAAAACACACCTAAATCCTCCAATGAATTTTTTTTTTTAAAACATGGACTAACATGTGGAAGCAATTTATACTCTCCCAAAAACATAGACAACCAGATTGCTTTTGCCCTGGTAAGTCCCTGGGAGAGAAGGAAAGAAATTCCTACTTGATATGACAGGAGGTGCTTCCTGGGAAATTCAAACATGTAACTAGAAACAGATTGATGTCCTCGTCATCAGACAACTGTCAGGGTGGAGGGAGGGGGACTCATACTTGGAATGGCTCTGTGTCAGGTTACCTAAATAGCTATGTGCTGGCTTTTCCTCTACAACTTTGATTCTTCTTGCTCCAGCAGGTATCACCAGCACTTCTATATAACCTGTAAGAGTCAATAAAACAAGAAATAAATCATGAGTTCTTTTAAGATCTCTTTTCTTAATTGACCTGTCCCCCCCTTTTTCCTTTTGGTTTCGGTTTTTCTATGAAATTTCAATAATATGCAAAGAAAGAAAGTTGTATATAAAAGCTGTCATAATTTCAAGTGGAGAATTTTCTTTGAAATATGTTGAGCCTATGGCACTATTAAGGGCAAGCATGTAATTGTATGTTATGTAAAAAAAAAAGAGAAGTTCATTGATAGCTTATGAAGTATGAGGGTGAAAAAAAGCACAATTGTCCAGCCCATTCAGAAACACAGTAGATCTTGGAACAAAGCAAATAACCTCAGATTTTGTTCATGAAACTGCTTTAAGTTAGCATGTGTGGGGAAGAAGGAAATGCAGCTGGAGAGAATACAGCTGGCAGGATCAGGTCTCTGGGTAGCTGAGTGTAGGACAAGAGAGACCAAGTACTCCCTTAGGAAATTAACAAAGGGTTTGGAAACTGGGGCTGAAGACAAGTAAGTGTCAGGCCACACCAAGAAATCTGGAGTCACCCTGAAGGTGTCAAGGTGATTTGGGGTAAATCGGAGGGGGAGACGAACCATGAGAGACTGTGGACTCTGAGAAACAAACTGAGGGTTTTGAAGGGGAGGGAGGTGAAAGAATGCGTGAGACTGGTGGTGGGTATTATGGAAGGGATGTATTGCATGGAGTACTGGGTATGGTGCATAAACAATGAATCTTGGAACACTGAAAAAATAAAATTAAATTTAAAAAATAAAAAAATAAAAAAAAACAGCTAGAAGGAAGACACATTTACACGTTTCTTAGGAAAGATTTTTCAGCAGAGGTTAGGAATGTAATAAAATGAAATAAGATAATAAAATAAAATGAGACAGAAGAGAGTGTGCAGAAGAAGTCAAAATTAAGACTTTAGTGCAGAATAGTGATAGAGTAGACACCTTATAGCTGAATAGTTACATCTTAAATTATAAAACATATGATATATATAATAATATTTAATATTCTTCTCAATATCTGGGTAGTTCCATATATCTGATGAGAGTCTAACTTCAAAGTTAGGGTTTTTTTGGAATTTTTAAAAAAGTTTTTATTTAAATTCCAGATAGATAACATACAGTGTAATATTAGTTCCAGGTATAGAATTTAGTGATTCATCACGTACATACAACACCCAGTGATCATAACTACAATTACCCTCCTAATGTCCATGGATGATGGGCAAAGTTAGTTTTAGAAAGGCACAATAGGGGCACCTGGGTGGCTCAGTGGGTTAAAGCCTCTGCCTTCGGCTTGGGTCATGATCCCAGGGTCCTGGGATCGAGCCCCCACATCGGGCTCTCTGCTCAGCAGGGAGCCTGCTTCCTCCTCTCTCTCTGCCTGCTTCTCTGCCTATTTGTGATCTCTGTCTGTCAAATAAATAAATAAATAAATAATCTTAAAAAAAAAATAAAAAGGCACTATAACAAATCCCAGAATTGTCATCTGTTGCTTAATTATTCAAATTCCTGAAAAGGTTTACAATTATTGGTATATAGCCAAAGGTAGCATACACCCCACCTGGGGGCAGCAGTGGGTGGAATTTGGGGCATGCGCTTTTCGAATAATAATTTCTATTAGTGAATGCTGCTCATCCAATTTAACCATTTTTAGTAACACCAAACCACACAAGCACTATCACTTTGATACATGAACAAAATAAGCAGTAATGAAAATAGAAACAAATGCTTACTGCCAATTTATACACAAAAATACGGTAAGAAGATCTGGGCACTCAGTGAGCTCATAATGAAATTGGACAGAAAAGGCAAAAATACCTTGCACAAATATGAGTTCAAAAAACTTCCAAAATTATGTAAAAGAGATCATATGCAAGATGATATGGTTAATTCCCTGCTTAGGAATATAAACCCATGTTTCAACTGTCCTCTTAACCTGATCACATCATCACTCGAAAGGTTCACTGCTATTTTTAATTCACAGAAGTGGGATTTTTTTTTCTTGTTTTCCTTTTAAAGTGTTATATACATGACTCATGTTTGAGAAACACTGGCATCAGCTGGAATCACCCTAATTCACAAAACATTTCAGAGAGTCAAGAAAAGCTTCACCAAAAAGTAAACAGACGAACTGTCTCTGAAGAATGGGCAGGATTTGGATATGTATAGAAAAAGTATGAGTTCACTGTATGAAAGGGAAAGTAAGAGACTCAATAATATTTTTAGTAGCATGTCAATAAAATAATTCTGTCAGAAAGAGGAGATGTTAGAATATGTCTCTGTTAAAGAGGATTTTAATGCATGCCCAAGACACTGAATTGATTTCTGTGAACAATGGCTTGGGAAAGCTTTTTAAATTTAATTCAATTAATTTATTTATTTGACAGAGAGAGAGAGAGAGAGAGATCAATCACAAGTAGGTAGAGAGTTAGGCAGAGTGAGAGGGGAAAGCAGGCTCCACGCCGAGCAGACAGCCCTATCAAGGTTTTGATCCCAGGACCCTGAGATCATGACCTGAGCCAAAGGCAGAGGCTCAACCCACTGAGCCATTCAGGCACCCCTGGCTTGGAGAAGCTTTATCTGACAGCAGTACTCAGGATGCCTGGGGATATAGTTATACATAACAGTTATCAGGAAGCTAATGTAAAAATCCCAGGAATATGAGAGGCTAAGGAAGAAAATCTATAGGGCCCTGTGAAGAAAAAAAAAAAAATTCTGAACTTGACAACCAGTAGAAAGTGGGGAAATAAACACTGAACACAAATGCGTTCTTCTTACTTCTGTGAGAATGCAGCCATAGTTTATAAGAACATGGAAGTCAAGTTTTGGTAGTAATCTGATAAGTCTGACTTTGCAATTTGTACTTAATAAAACCATGTAACACACTAGTAAAAATAACTGCTAAGAACTGTGGAACATCTGGAACTCCAGACAAAAATCAGGTGAGGGGAGTACTTTTGTGAGGCAGTAATATCAGCCATGAAAGTAACTGGAGAAAACGAAGAGAAGAGAAGGACTCAACCTAGGACAGCCATAGTTTTCAACAGGCTGAAAATAAAAAAGAATCCAGAGAAGGAATTATCACAAGAAGATGGAGATCTGACTGTTTTGGTGAGGTGGGATCCTACGGATTGGATTATCTCTAGCGGAGCCGTTGGTCAGTGGTGTCAAAAGCTATACAATAATCAAAGAAGGGCGCCTGGGTGGCTCAGTGGGTTAGGCCGCTGCCTTCGGCTCAGGTCATGATCTCAGGGTCCTGGGATCGAGTCCCGCATCGGGTTCTCTGCTCGGCAGAGATCCTGCTTCCCTCTCTCTCTCTCTGCCTGCCTCTCTATCTACTTGTGATCTCTCTCTGTCAAATAAATAAATAAAAAATCTTTAAAAAAAAAAATCAAAGAAAAAGGTGACAACGGATAGCCCATCAGATGTTACAATCAAGAGATGACTGTTCATCTCTGAGCAAAGGAATTTAGTAAAGTATTTGGAGATGATGTTAAATTTCAGGATGTTTAGAAAGAAGAGTGGAGAGAGAGAGAGAAATAGAGGAAGTAACTCAATTCCTATTTGGGTTTAGCAGTAAACTCAGGAGTTTGCTGTGCATTAGGACACCAGTTATATCTAAGTTCATAGATTCATCTGGAGCAGTTCTCTATTACTCAGCTGGAATGGCTTAAAGGACAGATGAGTTAGACTGAGTTTAAAGAAGGAAGGGAGGGAGAGAAATACTGAGCGAAGACATTTGAAGTCTTAGCCATAGCCAATGACTGGGGGGGCCTAAATAGTTTTCAATAATTAAGTCATTTAGCACAGTTAAGAATGCACTTTTTGGCAAGTTTTGATTAAATTCCAGTTAGTTAACATATATTTAAATCAGTGAATATGAGGGTGGCCATTGCCGAGTTCAGCAGTTTGAATAAAGTCTGTGATGTCAATGTCGTAAATTTGATCCTCGTGTTGGATAGTTGGTTTTGTACACAGAAACATCCTACTTGGGGCACCTGGGTGGCTCAGTGGGTTAGGCCTCTGCCTTTGGCTCAGGTCATGATCTCAGGGTCCTGAGATCGAGTCCCACATGGGTCTCTCTGCTCAGCAGGGAGCCTGCTTCCCCCCCTCTCTCTGTCTGCCTCTCTGCCTACTTGTGATCTCTGTCAAATAAATAAATAAAATCTAAAAAAAAAAAAAATCCTACTTAACAGACAGAGATCCTGTTCTTAAGCAGACCTCTTAAAATGCCAATAGCAGTCATTATCTTCGTGGCAGTAATAATGAGAAATGTCACATTTTGAACAACTTCTATGTGCTAGACACTATTATAGTCAATTGACATAAATTTTTCATTTAATTGTAATGATAACATCCAAGGTAGATACTACATTTCTCACTTGATAGATGAGAAAATAAAGGTAGAGGGAAGAAAAAAAAATACCATTTTCAAGACTGCTTTGTCAGTAATTAGCTGACTTCAGAGCTGTCTGATTCTACCATGGGCATCTAGCTATGACCCACTGTTACTATTTCATAAAATAGAATACATAACAGTATGACTATCCTCCTGCTGTGCCAAACATACAAACAAAAAGTCTAAGAGCATGTGTTCCTTATACAGGATCAGTATCATCATCTCTTCCATTAAGAATAACACATTTGGGGCACCTGTATGGCTCAGTGGGCTAAGCTTCTGTCTTTGGCTCCGGACATGATCTCAGGGTCCTGGATTGAACCCTGCATTGGGCTCTCTGCTCAGCAGGGAGCCTGCTTCCCTCTCTCTCTCTGCCTGCCTCTCTGCTTACTTGTGAGCTCTCTCTCTCTCTCTGTCAAATAAATAAATAAAATCTTTAAAAAAGAGTAACACATTTTATGCCCATTTCTTCCTAGTGTATATGGTTAGCTATCTAATTCCACAACCAGCCAAAAATACAATTTATCTTTAAAAATTCCTTTAAAAACTTATCCTGCAGCTAGGCAAGTTGAAATGAAAGACAGGATTAAAAAAAAAAAAAAAAACTCCTCAAGTTTATTTTCTAGCTCCAACAAAAATGATTTAGCAAACTCTAAGTAGAGCACAAGGACTGAAAACACCCACATGTGTCTGCACATGTGTTGCTCATACAATATATACAGTGAGCATGGCCAACTGGACCAAAGAAGCCTTCAATTTCTTCAAGAAATTCTAGGAAGTCCATAAACTATAAGGACAAAATTGTCTCCAGAGAAACATTCTTAAGTCACAAGTAGATGAAGCCCATGATATAATTAAGGACTTACACAGGTTTTTGTTTTTTAAACTCGCTAAAAAATAATGTTTCATTATTAATTATGTTAATAAATATTAATGGATCACACATTATGCAGGTCATTTGTAATATGGTGTTAAATAAAAGTAGTAATGAGATTTTTCCGGATTCATCTTTTAAAGACTAGTGGGGAAAGAAAGACGAGGAAATGTAACTTACAAATGTGATTAGAGCCTCTCTAGGTATGACACAAATATGGTATCATTAACCAAGTTCTTAGCGATGGGAGGTAGAGTTTGTCCAGTGCTCACTGAAGAAGTGCCATTTGAACTGAGATCTAAGTGATGTCTAGAAATGAGCCAGCAAAGCGAAGAGAAAGCTCACGGAACCATATTTTAAAATACAAGATGCCAGAGGGAGCATGGTCAGTTTGAACATCTATAAGAAATCTAGATGAAAGGAATGCTGGTGTAAGATGATGCTGGAAAGACAGGTAGGGACAACACCATGCAGGATCTTATGGTCCAAACTAATAATTCTAGTCTCTTCCCTGAGAGTCAAGTGAAACTAGCATAGAGTTGGAAGGAAAAAAGCAACATTAGTCTCCGATAATCCCAGTATCTTAGGCATCTCAGACATTTTCCAAATAATAGCTTCCATTAACATGAATTACCAACAGAAAATGAACAAATGAACAAAAATGAAATCAAAGTGCAATAAAAACAAAGGTTTGAACTAGAAATCTGGGGGAAAATGTACCCACACAAATGCAGTCAGAACGAAAAGCATCACTAATTTTTAAACTGGCATTTCTGTTTTCTATGCTTAGTGGAAAAACAAACTGTTACTACAACGAAATAAAGATGTTAGTTCTGAATGTATACCAGTAATCTTCAGTGAACTGTTTCCATGCATACTAAATAACCATGCAAGAATATTCTTTAAAAAATTCTTGTATCTTTAAAAAATCTTTGTTCTTTCAGACTTCATTTGAACTTCTATACTGTAAGCCCCCCTCCGCTACAATCATCCTGTAAAGCTCATTATAATTGTACTTCTTAGTTGAAAGTCTGAGAGGCTATTATGGCAAAGTATGACTTCTCTAAACGAGTTCTGGCGGATTTTGACTTGTAGGACCTGTCACATTTTTCACAGCTGTGGAGGTCGAGATTTTGATCTGCAATTTACCCTGTGCTTCAGTTATTTTTAGGCTTCAAGATCTTCAAGCTCACTTATCTTTTATTCTGCTGGGGCCCAGAAAAAGTTTATATTCAACTTTAGAGGGCTGTGTCTACATTTTCTTTTCTGAAGGCCTCTTGTATCTAGAATGAACTCAGTTTTCTTAATTATTCAGACAAAAATGGATCACTCTTTGTATTCAAACTAAAACATTCTTTAGTCTCAGATTTTTTTGATATTTGAAAGAATTTAAAATAGGAAAAAAACGGAGGAATATAATAGAAGCATACTAATAATGATGAAAATATAATCATAAATACTAAAGATAGTTGAAAAGACATCCAGGTAAGATGCTAATGTAAATGTCTGCTTACTCCCAGTGTTTTCTATTGGATAGGTGTTTTCTACACAGAAAGCAAACCCGTGGGTTGTTATATGTCAGTACAGCAAACCTATCACTTTTTGTTGTGGGTCACTTTAAAACTCACACTACGTGGATCTTTCATGGTCATTTCATTCTCACATCCCTGGAGTACCAGTATTTTAAATAAGGATATAAGAAAGGAGAGGATGACTTCCCACTATTAATATATCTGGAACTTTATCCTACATTTCCTGACTCTCCCTGTTATCATTCCCATTATGCTACACTGCTACAGACTCTATTTCCAAAATTGTATTCCTTCAAATTGAATGAAAACATTAAGGAAAAACAAACAAAATTGAAAGCTGAAAACCTGAAGACTGATACTCTCAATATAGCTGCTCCAGGCTGTTACAAATCATTATTCCCCGTTAGAATCATGCTTCACATTGGAGAATAAGGTCTGAAGAAACCTGATAACATTAGCCAATGCAAATTAGATTATTCCCTTTCTGCTCCAATATATTAAATGCATAACAGATGACTTCATATTTACATCAATGGGACACGGGGCTCTGGCTCATGTCACATGTATCATATGTCATCACAAAAAAATCACTCAATTCCCATTACAAAAGTCTTCAATTAGGGAGTAAGAACTGTGATTTCTAAGTCAACTTCAGTGTAATCTCTCCGTTCCCAAAGACTGTTTAGATTAGTAATTCTGAAAAAATTAAAAAAATAATTACCTGCTCCTCTAGTATGATTAAAATCCCCTTTAATGATTTTGCATGATTTTCCATTGCCGTTGCACACACCGCAGTGATCTTCCCTGGCGAGAGAACCTAATAAACCATCGCAGCCAACTTTCTGTAACAAGAGATTGACAGTAGACCATAAAGTGAGCTTTTTCCCCCTCCTTTTTTCTTTTTTTTAATCACTAATTTAGAACAAACCTATTATCTCCAGACTAGACATATTGAATTGACAGACTAGTGAAATGTCATATTCTCTGGTGCAAACTAATAGAGCAAGCTCATGTCAAATGATATCATCAATAAAGTGACCAAATAGCAGGACAGTGATGAGGGTATTTTTCCTGTATTAAGAATTAAATGGTATCCTAAAGCAATTTGGAAAAACATGATTGGGACAAATTCAATTTATATAAAACCCAAAGGAAATCACATTTCTATTAAACACAATATTATTAATCTACTTCATCCTACTTAACATAGAACAGATACACTTCATTATGTGGAAGGCTTCACTTCTTAAGGTGGTTGCAAAGCAAAGTCTGATATTAAATATTAACTTTGTGAAAATCAAATGTGAATGTTTATTTTCAATACAATTCACGAATCAGCTTCTATCCCCATCTTCTTTGGCATCCAGCACATGAATGCTGGGAAGGCTGCTCACAACCCACGGCCCCATGGCTGCTGTAAGAAAATATGAACAGTGGGGAAATACATTTTAATTTGCTTCCAAAAGAATTATGTTAATGTGAATTTTCTGGGATAAAATCACTGACTCTTTTCGAGTGAATAATGTTGGTCTCCCATTGATGTTCAGAAAATATGCTAATAATTTGCAAAGTTGTGCAGACTCAAAGGGCAGAATTTAGTAGGTCAGTATTGTCAGAACTAAATGGTATGATTATTCCATTACCCTTAATCAAGGAGTTGCAAGAGAGACTGATGATAACACCCATTTGTAAGGTTACAGTTATTTTAGAGGAATTTTTAACATCTTAAATAAAACATGAACAAAAACAGGGTCTTTTTCTGTGGTTGGTGTTCAGGTGGGGGGAGTAAGCAGATTATAAAATGCAGCTGTGTGATGAATATTCTGAGAAAGCCAAAATCACATTAAACCTGCATAATAGAGCTTCCTTTCCTTTTATCAAGGGGTGTCAGTGTCAAGAGGTGGACAAAGCAATGCATTAGTGGAGAAGTTTGATCTGCAAATCAAAGCTTATTCAGGGAGAAATAGAATGTCACAGATGAAAGAGGTGGCCACCATAGGAAATTCTCCAAACACAACAAAGGTACAGAAGAGCTCACTAAGCAGCAGCCATAAAAAGACCTGAAAAAAAAAATTCTTTCATTTATGTACAATTGAGGAAAAATTTATGGTAGAGTTTAGAGTGGCTTTGAAATGATAAACACAACTCTAATGCTCTATCCCTAGCTTTTTTCTTGGCAAATACAACAAACTCAATGAACAGTAGTTAAATGAGCTGAAAAAAATTAGTACCTACTAACTTATTAGTTATTTCCAACCCTTGTAACCAGGATATGACAAGTCTGTAAACCTACAATAAAAGCCAGGGACAGACATGATGTCATGGCTCAACAATCACACCTTTAAAAAATAAGAATAAGAGATTTAAAAAAAAATTTTGTAACTGATAGTTTCAAGTATCCATACTTATCACAACACACCCACATATCTCCAGAAGTTGAGGATGAATGACTTTGCAAAGGCAATGTCATTGCTCTGCTGGTGGCCCCCTTTAGTACCACTGGCATGTTGGAGATGGGCAGATAGCATGATAATACAGAGAAGGGCTTTTTCTATCCTTTTCCACAACAGAAATATCAGAAGCAAAATGGGTCACAAGGAGAAAACTATCTATTTTCAACTGTCCTCCTTCAGTTTTGGTGCTGTGTATTTTGTGTAGCCAAAGCTGAAAAATAGGAGCTTGCCAGAAAGGAAAAAAAAAAAAAAAAAAAAAAGTGTCATGCTTTTAATTATATTGAAAGACTGCATGTAGCATTTTAGTTAAAAAGCCAGAATCTTGAAGTATTCCAATTTTGTCAGAAGGCACAAACCCTTTCATGGAACTTTAATTATAACCATCAGATTCACTGAGCGCTTACACAGAATTTTGTTGTTGTTGTATTTAGGGATTCTGTATAAGATCTGGCTTACAAAACACTGTGAAGTGAAAATAACAGCAAGTTAGGCTATTGCATGTGGCATATACAGTTAAGGAAACACATTTTGGAAGAATAAATTCATTGAAGACATGCACTAACCTGAGAGATTAATAATAACGGTGAAATAAAGTTAAAAGATTTACTTGTACAACATACAGGTCTGAAAACAAAATGTATATAGGTAAATGCTTGCAATGATTTTTTTTTTTTTTACAGGAAAATGAAAAATTACATTTTAGATTACTGACAAGGCTGTTAACAAATAAAGGAAATTAAAATGTAATTATAAGACTGTTTCTTATGCCAATGGTATTACATGATTCTGTGCTTTAAACTCTACAGCATGCTGGCAAAATATAAAATCTTAGAGCTGAGAAAGCATTTAAGTTTCATACTGTTTCCAATTTTATACCCAGAATTCCACAGTCTCTCTTGGAATGTAGGTTGATCCACCCATACCTTGAAATTGTTTTCAAATATTGGTGCACACCTGCAAGAGCACACGTGTGTGTGTCTGTGCACGCAGATGGGAAGAAAGGAAACTTTTCATCAAATTCTCAAAGGAGCATAATGTACAAAAAAGTCAATGACCATTGGTCTAACAACTTCATTTGAGGGACTAGTTAATGTGCGCATACATAGTTTAGTTGATTTTCACAAGAATATAGTTTCTTACTGGCTGTCATGGATTCAGCGCTGTGCCACTCAGATACCTCTTTTATAACTAAGGAATTTATTTCCTTCCCATGCCTACCCAGTTTATCAGCTGATGTAGATAACCTTTGTATAAACCGCCTAGCCTGAAGAAAACTACCTTTCCTAAGGTCCCATTCCCCTTCTGGTGCAGTCTGCAGCCAGACCCTTGTAGATGTTTGGGGTAAAAAGGCCTGGGTTTCTCGCCACAAATGAGGACAATTCTAAAGAGCCATCCCAACTTCAATGCTCCTCACAGGGTGGGCTGAAGTCCTGTTGTGACTGTACCATAGTCCCCTTTCTCCCTGTGCCCAACTCTTGTCTTCTTCCCTTCTCAACATGGATGTTGAACATGAAGACACCTGGCATTAATCTTTCTGCCTATTAATCTCCCGGGGGAAGCGAACTTGAGATAGTGGTAGAATTATAAGTAGTAACTTCAAAGTTCTAGTTTTTGATTTTCCCACTATGCTGTCCATACTTGCTCTCCTTTTCTAAAGATAAATGAAGAAATGTGCATAAATGCATGTAGTAAATAGAGATCATTTTTAAAAAGAAAGATAAGAGCAAATGAAGTGTTTAAGCATTAGAAGAACAGATCAGTTAGTTCTAATATGTTGAAAATACCATAATATTAAGTGAGATAAAAGGACTGTTTTATAGCTTTTTGCCACATGGCTCAGCCGTGGACACAAGATTTGGAGAAATGGAGCACTTGAATTTTGGGTCTGGAATATTTTGACAGAAAATGCCACTTTAGATGTGTAATATGTACATTGCAGAATAAAAATCTCAGTTTCTTTGAGCTAATCATGGATTTTATAGATTATCTAGTCCAAACCCTTCATTAGACACATGAAGAAAGGGAATTTCAAAGCAGATCAGATTTGCTCAAGATGATAGTTGAATCAGGACTCCATCCACAGCTTTTGAATCTTGGTGCAGAGCTTTCTACCATCCTGTGCAGCCGCTCAAAGGAGGTAGAGCGGTCCCTCAGCTCTACGGTCTCCCTCAGCTGTATGGTCTCCTTCAGCACATACGGTCCCTCCCTCAACACATATGGTCTCCCTTCTGGAGTGTCTTACCTGACACCTGCCGTTTGCACAAACATCTAATCCCTGATAGCCACATGAAGTTCCATCCATCACTTTTTCTGACAGAAGTACAGGCTGTTCTTTCCCAACAGGAGAGCAAAACAAGGCACATGGTTTTTCTACACACAGAGTAGATAAAAAAAAATGAGCAAAAGTTACTCCACAAATATTTTTATCTTGTAAGCTTTATTTTTCAGGACAGTTGTTGAGTAAAAAATATAATTGATGTGAATTGAATAATGTAACTCTAGAGTAGTTATTATGAGTAGTAAATGAGAAGATGCCTGGGGAAAAAATAGATGTCCAATGAATATTTATCTCCTTCAGAAATACATCTTCAGATTATTTTCAAAATGTATCACTTATTTTCTGGCACCAAATCTCTACCACAGACAAACCAATGATTCTTGCCCCTAAATATTTTACACACCACCATTTCTTGCTTGTATCTTTTGGAATGAACTGCCCTTTATTTAAGGACATCGGAGAATTCCGGCTATTTCAGATTTACTTCATTCATGAAGACTTGCTTGATGTGTTACTTCTAAATTCCCATACACACATTTGTGAGCTGAAGCATTTGGCATTTTCTAATTGAAAGATGACTAAGTGGAGAAAAAAGAATTTCTAAGACGAGCAATTCTCTCAAGATCTTCCATTACAAGGATGTGTAGAAACGCAACACAATCCCATGAGAACATCCAGTGGAGCTCACAATTGCTGAAGGGCTAGCTAGGGCTCAACTCCCTCCATTGCTTCTTCGGAAAGCACGTCAGTATATGTGATATCTAGGGGAGGAACACCACTCTGGGTGAAGAGTTTCTGAATGGCTGGCAGTCTTCTTCAGTGCTTCATTAAGCAATAAGCTAGGACAGGTAGAGTTAAAACGCTGGACTATCAGGCTCAGTCAAGAGTGACAAAATATTTTTAAAGGGCTGTTTCTATTTCTAAGCATCCTACAGAAGAACTGTAGTATTTGGTAAGACCAGTAGGAGAATTATCCAAATCTGAAACTTCAGAGCAATTTCCATGCTACATTACTACTCTGTTGGCTTGATACCAGTCAGGCCCTTTACTGTTTATTAAGCTCATATAAATAGAATGGAAAATAGTTTACAGTCTTTGACACTGATCTTCGCTTATGTCTTCAGTAAAGTTCCACGTATGCTGATGGGATTCTATAAATACCAAATAACAGCCAGAGGCATGGAACAGGGTATCACTTTGCAAAGAGAAGACAGACAGTTAAATGAGCCTTCAGAATTGAACATTTCAAACAGTTTTCACATGTGGCTTCTGAATACTGCCCTGAACAATTCTGGGGAGTTGGAACATGGCCTTCAATGTGCATGGTTTTGAAATTTTCCTTTAAGATGCCATTATAAGCCGCAATAAAGCATTTCAGTATGCTCTCACACCTCAAAGTAGGTTATGTTTATTCAATGACTACTTACTATGTCATATCTTTGGACTTAAAAAGAACTGCTATAATTGCAACACTTTAAAAGTGGTTATATATATGTGTGTGTGTGTGTATTATTATGCGTATGTATATATATGTACTTCTCTTTCTGGAGTTTTCATTGAAGAGAGGAGCAAACCAGATAGAAGAATAATGCGGAAAGGAGCTCGTCTAGAAAATTCCATTCATATTCCACACAAGAATTCAGATAAAAATCTTCCTATTTCTCCTTTTACAACATATTGTCAATTCACTGTGCTTTACAGATGACATAAACATTTGATCCCAATCTTCCTTCCTGGAGTATACCCTTGAGATTGTGACATTAGAGTGATCCATGTAACATGCCAGTACTCACTTGGCAGTCAGGCTTTGTCTTGATTTAAGAGACCAACCTTTTCCAAGATATGCATTAAACATGGATTTCGGCCAAATCTCAGCACAGTGTTATGTAAAATACCTGAATGTTAAAGCCATGCCTCTTTTATTTGTCCCCTAAAAATAACTGTTCACTTCAGCACTGATACCCTGTATTTAATTTTCCTAGCCACAGATTCATGTATTACATAAGAATAACAGAAATAGCCCCTTGCATTTTAAGGTGTCATATGCTGTGTTTTTAAAAGAATCATATATTTCACTTTCTTCCATAGTGCCATGTAACACACAAAGACTACTGTTGTGTATTTTATTTATCATACCGACTGATGTGTTTGATGGGTTTGTGTTGTGAAATTATAAAGACTAGCTGACTAATTATATAAATATTTATTATGGATCATTCTGATGATAAACATGACTTTATAAGAGGTTTTAATATTTTAAATAGGCCCCCATCCAAACCTGATTTTTTTTTTTTTAATTTGGAGGGAACCTGTTTCCTTTCTCTTACCTCATTTCTGAATGAACAGGTTTCAAATAACTTTAATAGTATCAAACTGCACAGCCAGTTAGAGGCAGAGATAGGATTAATCCTCAGAGGATCAGATAATGATTTTCATTGTTTGAGCAGTCATATCATTTCTATAACAAAAATTTATACAACAAATATATGCAACAAATATTTGTCAGAAGCTTAATATCTGCAGTCTCTCCACTAAACACAGATAACAGAACACAGAAACATTAAAACCTGCTATAATAGGGTGCTTGGGAGGGCTTAGAACAAGCACATACCCAATTTGGAGGATCAGGGGGATTCTTTTTTCCTAGAGATACTAGGAAACTTGACATAAACTGAGTAAAAAAAAAAATCAACAGAAATTTTTTTCTGATACATAAATGGGGTGAGAGCAAGAGAGAGAACAAACCTCGAGAAATAAAAGGTATTATGCCAAGAAACTAGCATGTTTACAGGCCCAGATCTAAGAGAGCATGATGTATATGAGAGATGGAATGGAAGTTGGCCTGCGTGTGCTGGAGAACACAGAAGGGATTGATGGAGATGAGGTGAGACAAGCTAAAGGGGCAGGCCACACAAACAGCCTTAGAAACCAGGCAGTGATGTTTGAGATTGGTTCTGAGAGCAGTGGGGCTCATGGAAGGGTATTATTTGGTACAGTAGCTGAAAGGCAAGTCTGGCCAAAATGAGAAGCAGGGGCTGGAGAAGACTGGTCAGAGAGAGACAAGGAAGCTGTTTGAGAATCCAGGTTCAAGAGAGTGCAATCATGAGCCAACATGCTGGGAGAAGAAAGTCTTGGACTAACAGGGCTTGCTATTTGATTCCAGATGAATGGAGACTGAGGATGAATGATACTGGCTAATTGGGAATGAGGTTAATCCTGATGCCATTCTGTTGTGAGAGAGCATGAGAGAAGCAGATGGTAGGACCAAGAGAGAAGGAAAGGGATGTGTTGAGTCAGAAATAATGAGATGCTGAGTAGAGATGTCCATGTAACAGAAGGGTAAGTGATGAAGGGGCTCATGATGGAGAGATCTGGGTTGGAAATAAATACCAGTGTTCCTTCACCATATAGATGATAAATAAAACCTAGTGAACAAAGTAATATTATCCCAAGGAGAATGTTTAGTGAGAAGAGGGGCCAGGACAGATCAGTAGAAAATACCTGTAAGGCATATCACTCATTCACCGAGTTTATTAAGTACCTACTCCATTCAGGTACTGTTCACAATGCTACACATACAGCGGTGCAAAAATAGGATAATCCCTGCTCTTCCAACAATTATGGGAGGAATGTAATAAATAAAAGTAAAAGTAGGGGCGCCTGGGTGGCTCAGTGGGTTAAAGCCTCTGCCTTCTGCTCAGGTCATGATCTCAGGGTCCTGGGATCAAGCCCCGCATCAGGCTCTCTGCTCGCAGGAGTCTGCTTCCCACCCCCCTCTCCCTGCCTGCCTCTCTGCCCACTTCTAGTCTCTATCTGTCAAATAAATAAATAAAATCTTTAAAAAAAAAAAAGTAAAAGTATTATGGCAGATGGTGATGAGTTCTGTGAAAAAAGAATAAAGCAGGGAAAGAAAAGGCACTGAGTTACTATTTAACAAAAGACCTGAAGGAGGTGAAAGAATGAAGGCTATGGATAGCTGAAGACAGTGTTACAGCAAGGAAAGGAAGAGCTTCCAAGACACTAGGACTTATTCTAGGAAGACCAAGGGAGCCAATGTAGCTGAAAGGCTGATGGAGAATAGTGGAGATGAAATCTGAGAGTAGGAAGAAGCCAGGTGGCACAACTCCTTAAGGTCTTCCCCTTAGAAGGAATTAATATGGACTTTCAGTGAATTGGAAGAGTAACAGGACATGACACAATTTAAATGTATCACTCTGGCTGTTGAGACTTAAGGAGAACACAGGCATAAAGACCAAACAAGACGGCTTGTTGCAACCCTGGGGCAGAGACGGTGGCTTGTACCAGGGGAGGAGTCCTGACAATATTGGGAAATGATCAGACTCTGCATGTACTTCAAAGATAAGTTCCCATCCATTAAAAAAGAATGAAATCTTGCCATTTGCATCAATATGGATGAATCGAGAGTATAATGCTAAGTGTAATAAGTCACAAAAAGGGAAATTCTATATGATTCACTCAAATATGGAATTTAAGAAACAGAACAAATTAACAAAGAAAAAAAGAGACAAACCAAAAAACAGACTCTTAACTCTAGAGAACAAACTGATGGTTACCAGAGGGGAGGTGGATGAGAGGATGGGGGAAACAGGTGAAGGAGATTAAGAGTACACTTGGCTTGATGAGCGCTGAGTCATGGATGGAAATGCTGAATCACAGTATCGTATACTCGAAACTAACATAACACTGTGCGTTAACTACGCTGGAATTAAAAAAGATAAGGCTAGTGTCACCTTACTGATATTTTGAATGTATAGTAAAAGAAAAGAAAAAAAATGGCAAATCTAAGCATCTGGAAAGAAGAAGGTACCATTTATTAAGAGAATAGTGTGAATAGAGGATGGTGCTATCATGTCCTCTCAGCTTAGGAAACAGTATGTTTGGAGGCCATCAAGGGGAAGAAAACATGGCATGTTTGAGGCAGTTAAACAAGACCAAGATCTGGAGTGCAAACTGACAGGGAAATAAGGTTCTAGAGGAGACACGAGGTAAGAGAAGGGAGATTACCTCCTCACCCTCTCACTATCAAACACGTAACACTACTTATCTATAGTGGAGGAATCGGCCTTGTTATTCGGCCGTTGTCATTAGTGCTTCTATTCTCAGATGCTTACATGGAGAGAAGGGTTCTGTTAGGTACATTGAAATCCATCAACAATAGAATTTAGGCTGTTGATAGGCATGTTGTTGAAATGAAGGAAAAGCACAGTCCAAACTGGCTAAGGGGAGAAATAAGGACAGGAGAAAATGGGGGCCTGATGGTCAGGTAAGTCAGAGAATTCATCACCATGTTTGGTACCTGCAGCTCAAACTCATAGCTCACTGACTTACCACGGGCAGGAAATATCTTAAGTAAAGAAGTTATGAAGTTATTTGTAAATAATTCTCTTTTTTAAAAGATTTATTTATTTACTAGAGAGAGCATAAGCAGAAGAGGCAGAGAAAAATCTTAAGCAGACTCCCTGCTGAGCATCGAGTCTGATTCTGGACTATGACTTGAGCCGAAACTAAGAGTCAGGTGCTTAACCGACTGAAGCACCAAAACGCACCCCCAACTAATTCTTAAATAATGAAGCAGCATATAGTTTTCTTAACATTCTTATTCTGAAATAATTAAAGATTTATAGGAAGTTGCAAAAATACTACAGAGATCTCATGTACCTTATCCCTGGTTTACCCCAGTGGTTACACTTTGGTTAACTACAGTACAATAGCAAACCTAGGAAATGGACACTGATACAGGTATGTGTATACCCCTATGCCATTTTATCACATGTGTAAATTTCACAACCACCAGCACAATCAATATATTTAAGTATTTTATCAGCACAAAGTTCTGTCTTATGCTACCCCTTTATAGTAACACCCATCCTTTTCCCCACCACCATCCCTGACTTTTGGCAACCTTTATTCTAACATCTCTACATTTTGTCATATATATATATCTATGTGTGTGTATATATATACACATATATATATGGAATCATAGATTATATTATATACATTATATATATATGTGTGTGTTATAAATTATATAAGTGGAAACACAGAATATTTGATGTTTTGAGATTGTTCTCACTCAGCATAAAGCTCTGAAATCCACTAAGTTACTACACAAATCAAGAGTTTGTTCCTTTTATTGCTACAGAATATCCCAGGGTATGGATGTACCTCAGTGTGTCTGACTGTTAGGTACTCAGAACTTTTTTGGTTGCTTCCATTTTTGGGGCTATTGAAAATAAAGCTGCTATGAACATTCCTTCATGGGATTTTTTAACTGTTGTAAATTTTCACTTCACTGGGGAAAATGCCCAAGAGTGTGTTTCCTAAATTGTATGAAAAATGTATGTTGAGTTATTTAAGAAACTACCAAGCTATTTTTCAGAGTGGCTGTACCATTTACATTCCAATCAGCAACACAGGAGATCCAGTTTATCCTCATTCTCAGCATCATTTCCTACTGTTACTTTAAAAAAAATTTTAGTTCATCTAATTGGTGTGTAATAATATACTCTGCATTTAAAAAATATACTTGGAGTCAGTGCTTGTGACTGTTATAGGTCATTAAGGGATGAAAAAAGAGAATTCTGAAATATTTAGAATATATATTTAGAATATAATCTGTATCATCTGTTAAATAACATTGACTATTACTGTTAAATACTTGGCAGATTTAGAAATCTACTTCATTAAGATGGTGGTGACAATGAATCATGGAACACTGCATCAAAAACTAATGATGTACTGTATGATGACTAACATAACACAATAAAAATAAACAAACAAACAAAAAAAGATGGTGGTGATATGAGTCATACCTTCATCCATGACAGCTTGCCACTGAAGAACATGCTTTGGGTATGAAGTTCTAACACTATAGGCCTGACATTGCCAGTCTCTGAATCCAGGCAAACCTGCAGGACAAGGTGGATTCTCACATATTCTGTATTGTTTTCTGGGACCATTACAATCCCTTGCTTCAGAGCCTAGCCTAGAAAAGATAGTACAAATAGTCAATTTTATCTTATTTTAATGTTAATTACTCATTTAAAAAAATTTAAAGGCATTAAATTAAAAAGGTAGAATTCTTCATATTAAATCTATTTTGGAAAATGTGGACACGTTAAATGATTGCTAATGGTAGGAAATCTATATGCTTATTAAAAACCATATAAATATATATATATTATATATATATATATTTTTTTTTTTCTCCCTATCCTTGATCAAGTTAACTTCTAAAACACATGATAAATAAAAGCCAACCTGCCATAGACATGGAAGAGTAAAGGGCAGATGCTGGGGGCCAAATGGAAAGCCTATGATTCCTGTGATGGAGTTGGTTCTAATGTTTTCACACCCTTTCTTTAAAATTGCTTTTGAAGGAATTGGGCCACTGAGCTCACACCAAGAGTAAAAGCATAGAGCTGAAATGATTTTCTCATGTGCTTTCCTGGGATCACTCTAGCAAGTGACTGGGTTTGGGTGAGCAGACCCTGAAATGCTCCCTATCTGCATACATGCTAGCACGTCTTTATTTCTCAAGACTATTGGCTTATATTGACATTGATTTTGTTCTCCTTCCCTCCCTTCCTTAAGTCCTATTCACCTTTCTGCCTTCTCACAGTTCTCTTAATCATGGACTCACTTCATCTAATGCATGTCTCCCTGCTCATTTGAACGCACCAGTTTCTTGGATTTACTCAAGAAACCACCCCATGCAACATTTAATTCTTTGTTCTGAGAGGGGTTGGTCTCATTTTCTTCTTGAGGGATTTTATATCATTTAAACAACTTGAGGGATTTTTCTGTTACCCAACATGGGGTAGGGATTTGAGGGGCTTCTTCTGCCTTCCAACACTGTTTATCAGTAAAACCTTTGCCTTTGGAAATTGAGGGAAAAAATGCCCTCCCCCAATCCAGGAGCTTTGCGTTTACCCAGGACATTTGCGCTCTCGACTGCTGATCCCAGAACCGCAGGTTCGGCTACAGGGGCTCCACTCGCTCCACTCTCCGGCCACATGTCCAGGTGCCAAGGTCCTGCTGGTACATTCTCCAGCCTTACACCACTATTCCAAAAGTTATGTCTTAGGTGAACAAATCAGGGCACAACGGAAAATCATTCACTGGCCTACAGAGTCACTGGAATTGTGATTAAATCACACCTACTAGAGCCCCACACATATGAACTGAAAAAGACCAAACCCAAGTTGGCACTTGCTTCTTGTCATAGCAGTAGAATGGTCCGTTCTCCCAGTTCTCACCTCAGATCACACAGTCTTGTTATGAAAACAGTGCACATGTATTCGCCCTACAGCTCTGAGAATTCAGTACGTATGACAGAGACAGGGTAAAGAGGGAAGTTGGGGCGGCACAGCCATGAAAGGAAAACTAACACAGTCTGAGAAACTTTAACAGTTTAAAGTGGACACATGACAGAAGCAGAGTCCTACGTCAGAATGGAGAATAAAACCTAAATGTTCTTGCATAACTGGACTGAAGGAGACATTTTAGCAAACTTAATGACTGTGATTTGAAAGGTTGGTGGTTTTCTTTCCTTGTAATTAAAAAAAAACCCAAAACAAAAAACCCTGATTTAACTTCAACACTTCCCTTCATGACCTCTTTCTTTTTTCTGAAAGAGTTCCCATCAAACATAAACGTTAACATTACAGCAAGTTTTTGTTTGAAAGCACTTTACCTAAAAGACCTAGGCAATTGGATTCTTTGAAATTTCATCATTTCCTTCCAGTTATTCTGCAACTTGTTTTCTATTGATTAACTGAGAAAGATAATCACGAAAGAAGAGAAAGGATTCTATTCATTCTCTTGTTTATAATTATATTTTTATCCACTTCAAACAAAGGCAGCCAAAGAGGCAGTTTCTGTGGCCACCCAGGAATGGGTGCCCAGACGTGGAAGACTTGGATTTCTCCTTATTTCGGAAAAATCAGATACATCAGGATCATGGCAAACATGTTAAAAGTAAAATTAACTGAACAAAATTATGTTGAGAATAATAAGAAAATATTTGCAAAATTCAGATTCATGACTGTATAATGATGGAGTTGAGCAAGCTTATCCTTCCAGACCTAAACAATTTTCTACACTTAAGAGCAACATGACTTATTAGGGATTTTGCAGAAATTACAGAAACACTCTAATCTTCACATTTCCCATTTCAAAATGTGAATGATAATCATATTTACCTAATGGACTTTGCAGGAGTAGAATGAAGCACTAAGCACAATACGTAGTCCATACTTAATAAAAGTTAACAATAATTAATGATGTAACGATAAATTGTATGTACTATTATATTAATATCACTAATAAGTTTCTAGAAGTCTAATCAAAACTCTATTCATCCTGATCTTAACTGATCTATATTTCTTTAGAATTTATTTTGAGATGGTTATTAAATTATTTGAGATGGTTATTTTTTTTTTTAAAGATTTTATTTATTTATTTGACAGACAGAGACCACAAGTAGGCAGAGAGGCAGGCAGAGAGAGAGAGAGAGAGAGGAAGGGAAGCAGGTTCCCTGCTGAGCAGAGAGCCCGACGTGGGGCTCGATCCCAGGACCCTGAGACCACGACCCGAGCTGAAGGCAGAGGCTTAACCCACTGAGCCACCCAGGCGCCCCATTGAGATGGTTATTAAAGAGAGAATTTAGGAAAAAAACTATGCTACGTGGTTTTGTGTAGCCCAGTTAATGCCTTTCTAGGCAATAAAATAATTAGTTCCTGCAGATTTTTTCCATAATGTCAAACTTGAAATTCAACCTCTTTTAGATACAATAAGCTTTAAATCAATGCTTGAAAAAAATCTCAACAACTCAGAGTGTATTGATAGCACATTACATTGAGATTTTGTATGAAGATTGTCATTAAATTGCAATTTTGTGTGAAGATTCAGTCTGAAAACTGCAGAAGGGGGGAAACCATGTCCTTTTAAATAGTTTACTGGCTTTAAGGATAACAATCTAATGCCATTCATGAAAAAAAAATTCAACATGAAAGCTGTCAAACTTCAGTGGGTCAATTTGTTTTGGCCTATTTAAATGGTGTTTGTGCTTCCCGTGGTGTGTATCATAGCTCCTTGCTCATTTAGCAGCAAGCTGTCATTGAAAGGCTGGGCAATCATTCTCAGCAGACTAAAAAATATGCTGTGAAAGACCAGCATCTGGACGTGTACATCATTTAAACCAGAGCACACTGGGCAGATGAAGAGAAATGGAAACAGATATAGAAGTCAAATTTGCATACATAAATCAGTGAACTTTAAAGAAAGCATAGTACAGTATTTAAAGTCATCACTTTGCAGAGAACCAGATCTCTGGATGAAACCATGAAGAACCTGTCTTTGTGTCTTCTAGGTGGTAGTGTACTTCAACACTGAAAGAAGTGTTAAATGTTCTGTTTAAATGATCATACAATTCATTCCATTTGGTTTTTGTTTAAATTATCATATAATATATTCCATTTGGTTTATATATAAAATGACCTTAATGATGATTTTCATATGTTTTCTGGCAGCATATTTTTCTTCTTTTGTATTTTTGAGCCTCAAGAAATATTATACCTGGTTAAAAAAATATAAAATTTGTCATATCTACTAATTCAGTCTAATTTATGAAAATGCTAATGAAATATAAAAATATAGATTATTTCTGAGACAGTACATGACATAAAAAATTGACTGCATTTCCATTCTATCAAATTTCTAGGTGGACATGTCTGGGAAGTTCATAAAAACATAAGATTGGAAGAGGTCTGTGAAGATGACCAGGGGAACATCATTGTCCAATCAAATCTTCTTTTTTTTTTTTTTTTAAAGATTTTATTTATTTATTTGACAGAGAGAAATCACAAGTAGGCAGAGAGGCAGGCAGAGAGAGAGGAGGAAGCAGGCTCCCTGCTGAGCAGAAAGCCCGACGTGGGGCTCGAACCCAGGACCTGGGATCATGACCTGAGCTGAAGGCAGCGGCTTAACCCACTGAGCCACCCAGGCGCCCCAATCAAATCTTCTTATAAATACATTGTTGGATGAGAGAAGAGGAGGACAGAGGCAATAAAATCTACATATACAAATGTGTGAGTATAAGGATATTACAGTTGTTATATTTTTAATAAAGAATTACAATGGTAAATTTTAAGAATCTCAATTTAGGGAAGTAAATAAAATATATTATGTAGAATTCTTCAAAACAGGCTAAAACTACTAAATTTGCATTTAACTTTCCTTTCCTCTCCCCCAATTCCTAGCAAGTACTTTCCGTGAAAAAAACATACATTTCTTGGTTTTTACTAAGTCATTTACCAACTCTTTAGCATCTGTTAAATGTAAATGTAAACACAGATGATAGTATTATAAAGAGAAGAGAAGAAAGAAAAAGGTTGCTTTTAATTTGGAAAAGCCTATGCAGAAATTGTAAATAAATCCCCATCTTTACAATTATTTTGAATCATAAAATTCTGTAGGCACCTTCTCAGACTTAATTATACACTCTTAGATGAACTAGCTATATAGCTGGATTAACATCACGATACATAATAAAAAATTACATGATTACAAAATTTTGTAACAAACTATTAAAAAATTCCCAGTTTTGTTTCTTGGTTTGCAGTGGGCCAGGCAAGCAGTGTTTTGTGTGAGGTTTAACACTACAGCACTACTAAGCAGAGTGTTGGAAGCTATTTTCACGATGGCTTCTACAACAGCTGCAACAAATGGATATTTGAAGAAGCCCACACGGCCTGAGGAACTGAGAAGTCCATTAGTTATTTCAATACACAAAGCATTACGGAACCACTAAAAGAATACTGTTAGCACAATTAAAGGGAAATAAAAACATTTTACTTTTGATGAGCAATTGCAATTTTTTTTAAAGATTTTATTTATTTATTTGACAGAGAGAGATCACAAGTAGACAGAGAGGCAGGCAGAGAGAGAGGGAGGGAAGCAGGCTCCCTGCTGATCAGAGAGCCCGATGCAGGACTCGATCCTAGGACCCTGAGATCATGACCTGAGCTGAAGGTAGCAGCTTAACCCACTGAGCCACTCAGGCGCCCCAAAGCAATTGCAATTTTGATGGCTTAAAGAATAAGTTTATTTTAGAGACCTTCAATAATGGAAATCATTTTCATAAATATCAGATGGAAAAAATAATAGCAGAAAAATATTGAGGATATCAGTTTGTAAAAATGAAGAGATTTTATATTGTTAAAGAACTAAGATGAATGGGCTGTGTGATGTTTGAAGAAATACTGCTGAATAGTTGGTTATCTTTGTTTATTATGGTTTTCATGTTTCAGGAACAATAAAAATTATAGTTGGTGGAGAGTTTTATGATTCCAGCAATAAATTACTCAACATAATACTGTGAGGCTTGCCCAATATGCACACATTATTGTACTTTTGTGTATAATCAAAAAAAAAAAAAAACCAACTCAGATTCTGACTCTCCATATAAACTCACAGAAAAACATCTGGCATGGTCCATAAACAACTGGCTGATAATTAAGAGAAATTCCCTTTCAAAAAAGCATTTTTCTGTTGATTATATCTAAGTGATAAAATATTTCTAGTCTTAAAAGATATTTTGTACTTAAACAGTTTGTATATTTTTTTCTTTTTTAATTAAAGAAATCACAGAAGTAATAAATGACTACATGATTATGTCAAACAATCCAAAAGTGTCTGGGAAAATAATTTTATTTTCCCTCAGCTACCCTGCTTTCAGCCATCAATTCCATTTCCCTCTCAAGAGCTAACTACTAATTACAGCTTAGAGTTTATATTTTCAAACCATTTTCTATTAGTTTAGGAATGTACACAATATATGTGTGTATTCATAACCAGTTTTTTGGTAAATATCAAAGGGTATCATAAAGGATTATTTTTCTTGAGGTGCCTGTGTATTAACCATCATGTCTTTTTTCCAGTTTGTACATATTTATCTACCTCATTCTTTTAACAGCTACATTGTAACCATTCCTCACATCATGAATATTTTCATTGTTTCTCATGCCTCATCATTGCAAACTGCAAGCTTACATAAGTATTTGTGTGCCTGTGTGTGTGTGTGTTTATATGCACACACATCTATTTTTGTGAAACACATGTATTCCCTTTGCACAAAATTCTAGCAGTGGAATTGCTGAAATTCCATTATGTCCATTTTTAAAAACGTGTTTTTAATCTAGCATTCAACATAACTTCATTGTTTTCAATAAGTAATTCACTCCAAGTAAGCTTTATATTGTTGTTTCTTTTTAAATGAAATAAACATGTCTGTTCTTCAGAGGCGAGGTTTCTGATTTTATATCTAATGAGTAAAATGATTAACCATTCTGTTTTCTCTTTATAGAATAAAAATTAGAAAGTAATGTAAGCTATTGAACTGTTATCTTTTGATTAAGTTAACTATCACTATATATTTAGATGAGATCGACCTCCTTCATAGTCTTCAACAGAAAATTATTTTTCAACAGCAATAATTTTGATATGAAAATCAAAAGAAAATTAATTTTTCAACAGCAATTACTTTGATATGAAAATGTATACTAATAAATTTTCCTGAAACTCTACGAAACACATTAAAGAACTCAGATAGCTAAATATTTACTGATCTTCAAAATGTCAATTAGAATATTTTCTATATAATGCTTGAAATGACAAAGACAAATTCTACTCATTGTCTTTTCTGAGACAATGTTTTATAACTGAAAGGATTCATCAGCTCTGGAAGTTTGACATTATGCTATTATTTGTGATTATTTACCTATGTTTAACTTAAATAGTAAAAATAAATTCATTTTTTGGTTAAAGCGATACACACATCTTTCAGTCTTCTCATAATCAACAGTAAAAAAAATACCTGCATTTATGTTAACAAAACAACCATAGATTTGGTACAATGTGAAAGTTAAAATTGAAAATGAATGAAATACTGAAAAAATTTTTCATGTAATTACTGGAGGTATTCCACTGGTATTAAGATGGATATATATTTAACTGGAAGAAGAAGGTGTGAGTTTCTGGAATTTCATTCCATGTTCTTTTTTTTTTTCTTTTCACCAAAATGCACTGTTTATGCACCACACCCAGTGCTCCATGCAATACGTGCCCTCCATAATACCTACCACCAGGCTGACCCAATCCCCATCCCCCTCCCCTCCAAAATCCTGTTTGTTTCTCAGAGTCCACAGTCTCTCATGGTTTGTGTCCCCCTCTGATTTTCCCCAACTCACTTCTCTCCATCTCCCAATGTCCTCCATGTCATTCCTTATGCTCCACAAGTAAGTGAAGCCATATGATAATTGACTCTCTCATTTCATGTTCTTAATTAACTTAGACTTTGAATGACTTACCTTACCAGTGTCACAATCAGTTCCATCCATTGGTGGATCTAGCTTCGTTCTGCATTCTTTCTCACCCTCGACCTTGCACCATAACCCTGTGCAAATAACATGCTGAAAACAAGCCCATAATAAATAATAAGGAGGAGGTAGCATATTTTTGAGGTGAAGTCTATAAGTTTTGAGAAAGCTCTCTTGATAGAACAACAGAAATTGTTTGAAGAAAAATACGTTTTAGGTAATAAAACATATAAACGTATCACTAAAATAACATATGGCTTATGTATAGTCATTAGAACATTGATACATTAAAAACAGAAAATCTGTTTAATACATTTAAATATCTGTATGTTTCTTAAATAAAATACATGTGATTACTACTAAGATTATGTAGGTACAACAGAGAAGTGTAAGCTAAAAACCATTATTTGTATCCTTCCATGAACCAGGCTAGAAGAATAAAAGTGATGGGTTTGTGGTATGAATTAAGTGCCTGCTGTCCTAAAGCCTGTCCTCACTTAATGCTCTGCTTTACACTTAAAGGCCATGGTTAGTATTTCATTATTTCACCAAATAGCTTTGGCCTATGACATAACACAGACTATGAATGGGTATGTTTCTGGTATCAGTCATTTTTACCTCAGTCTGAATGAGTTTCAGATCTCTAGGATACAATGAACTTTTTCTAGGGAAAAGTTTGAGGGAATAACAAAAATCCTGGGATAAGATAGAAAAGACAGAGTCACTGTGAAGGATGAGAACTCAAAACAGGCAGGAAGGAAGCCTGTCAGAAACCCAAGCCCCAGCTCTAGGGGCCATCATCACAGACAGAATGAAGCACTCAGAACACATATGCATTTCATAGAAATAGGAAGTCCATGAGGGACAGTTAGAGATGATTAGAATAATCCATAGTGAAGATGACTGTGTTACCTATCCAGATACATGGAGAAGGTGGAAGAAGACAGATCAATAGAGAAGAAATCATGGCAATGTGAAAGGCACAGTCTCATACAAGATTTTAAAGGGAACAAAATTTTAAAGATTGAAGAACCAAACCTTGAATACCATGAAGGGCAAGGGACTCCATATTTGGAGGGAGAAAGAAACCACTTCGCCGTTGATCAGGAGGTTGAGAAGATAAAAAGGCTATTTTAGGAAGTTTACTCTGCCGGTATATGCAAAACAGACTAAAAAATCACTGCAAAGTAAAAATTAGCTTATGACCCAAATTTATTAAATATTTGGGAAAGATATTTAACTGAATGTTTTAAACAAGTCAGTTACAATTTTAACACTGAATTTGTTACAAAGCTCCAAATAGTATTTTCCTATTCTTTCTTTCTTTAAAAATATAATTTCTCTTAAAAATTATATAATGTATGGCAAGAGTGGGATGTATTCTATTCACCTTATTTTATTTGCTGTGATAGCTTTTCTGCTTCAAAATACTTCATCCAAATATATCGTATTATAGATTAAGCCTAACTTCTATAATTGGTTTACACAAATCATTCACCAAAACCTCATCCAGGGATTTATTTTAAAGAATGTCAATAATGTCTAAATCAAATTGCTTCTCTGCTATATTTTAGACACTTTGAAGTTAACAGGTTGTTTATCATGTACATTTGTGTACACATTTATATTTGAATTAATGGATCTCTAACCTAAGATCATAGTTCTTAAATGTATTTTTCCCCTTAATACCTTTCTATTAAGGATGTCTTATAATCATGGGATCAAATGTGAAATTTTCCAACAAAGAACAATTTTGCTTTATGTGTATTCCATAAAGCTTAGTTGTATTATAACATGAGTTATTTTTGCCAGGCTCATTAGTTAACCAGTGCATACTGAAGTGCATATTGAACAAAAAAACCCCAAATCTTGTATACTGTTATTTTGTCATAATACTGGTTACTGAACACCTGTTGGTGGTCTAAATTCTGACCTTCCACCATTATCTGCTATTCATAACAGCAGCTACTCTAATTGATTCCCACTTCAGGCACTGGGAGAATGAAAGCAGACTTGGCAACTTTTCAAGATAAGCACAATCATTTAGAATAAATCTCTCATAGAGGAGATCTCTGTACACTTTATATTCTGCAGGTCCAAGGATCTTATGGGAAGTAAATTACAGCCTCATTCTTAAAAATAACTCAGATTCAGGATTTCAAACTAAACTGTCAAAAGTAACACAAGAAAATGTTGAAGAAATGGTATGGACTATTTTCACATTGAGAAGTAGAGTATCTCAGATGTGTGATATGAGGGCCAATATCAAGCCCTTCTTAAGATATTACAAGGATACTATAAAGGGGCAAGGGACATCTGGGTGGCTCAGTTGGTTAAGAGTCCAACATTTGATATTGGCTCAGGTCATGAACTCAGTGCCCTGAGATCCATCCCTACCTCAGGCTCCCTACCGTGTATGTTAAGTTAGGGTCAAATATTTTTTGCAACTCAATTGCTGAAAGAATTTAATGTATCAATTAAGAAAAGAACTTTTAAACTTCAAATGCTTCCTATAGGAACCCAGGACAGAACTTCATACCTCAGTTCTTCCTAGAAAGCTAATAAATAATAATGTAATATTCTTTTAAAAAAAATTCTTCCATAATGAGAAAAGACCATTAAAAGCATATAACAAGGAGAGGAGCAAGATGCTGGGGGAGAAGACCTAAATATCATCGGATCCCAGGAGTTCAGCTATTCTGAACCACCTACAAATCATTCTGACCACCTACAAACTCAAAAGGAGATAGAAGAAGAGCAGCAATTCTAGGAACAGAAAAGTGACCGCTTTCGGGAAGTAAAACACGTGGAGAAGTGAATCTGAACTGATATATATTAAGAGAGACTGCAGGAGGGAGGGGCTGGTGAAATCAGAACTTTTAGAAATCTGCTCCACTGAGGGACTTTGCTCTAGGGGCTAAGCGGGGAGTGGAACACTTGTGGGGACAGTGTGGTCTCAGGACCCATGGGGTGGCAAAAAGACAAGGGGTGTCTGAATGTGGCAGAGCTCCCAGGTATTGGAGTGGGGAATCCAGCTGCAGAGATGGAGCAAGGTGGAGGGTTCTTAGCTCAGGGTTACCTTAAACCATGATCCAAGGCACAGTCAGACCACTGCTCTTCGAGCAGGGACCCCACAAGTGGCAGATCCAGAAAGAACCCCTCTTTCCTCCTCCAGGAGGAGGGCAGGAGCATGCAGCAAGAATCTGCTGGGTTTGGAGACTCCAATGAGACCGTGTGCCAGAGAAAGAAATGCTTGGTCACAGGCTGGGTAAGAGCAGAGTTCGGCCAGATACCAGGGAGATGGGAGGGATTGACTGTTTTTCTGTGAGGGTGCATTGAGGAGTGGGGCACCGAGCTCTTGGCTCCTCTGGGCTGGAGATTGGGAGGCCGCCATTTTCACTCCCATCCTCCCAAACTGTACAGAAAGTATTCAGGATCAAAAGCTCTAGAGAGTGAAACCGTGCAGACTGCTTAGCATGGCCCCTAGCATAGGCGGTACAATTGCGCCTTGGGCAAAGACATTTCAGAATCACTGCAACAGGCCCCTCCCTGAGAGGATTAGCAAGAAAACCCAGCCAAGACCAAGTTCACCAATCAATGAGAACTGCAAAATATCAGAGCTACTGGAGTAAGCCACATTGAATTCATGGTTTTTTTCCCCATGATTCTTTAGTCTTTCAAAGTAAATTTTTTAAATTATATTTTTTCTTATTCTATTATTTTATCTGCTCCCTATTTTAATTTTTTTAACTATTGTATCCTATCAATAACTTTTAAAAAATGTTTTTAGATTTTCATTGCTATACCCTTATTCAATCCCTTCATTGTATTTAACCTTCTTTTTTGTACACATACAGGTTTTTCCTTCTTTAAAATTTTGGGATACAGTTTCTTCTAATCAAAATATACACTAAATCTAGAGCATGGCTTTGTGCTAGTCTCTGGCCTGATCACATTCTTTCCTCCTTTTTTTTTCTTTTAAACCAATTTATCAGTTCCTTTTTTAGAATCTTTTTAAAATTTTTGTCTTTACAGTCATATTCCATCCCTTCACTGTGTGTACCCTTATGTTTGTATATATATATGTTTTTCTTTCTTTAAAATTTTGGGAGGCAGTTTCTTCTAACAGACCAAAATACAACAAAATCAAGGGTGTGGCTCTGTTCTATTCACCAACATATATATATATATAATTTTTTTTTTTAACCCGACCCCTTTCTTCTCCTCCCCAGGTTTAGGTCTCTTCTGATTTGGTTAGTGTATATATTTCTGGGGTCATTTTTACCCTTTTAGTATTTTGTTCTCTCATTCATCTATTCATATCTATAAAAAAATCAAGGCAGAAAAACTCATCTCAAAAAAAGAAAAAGAGGCACTACCGATAGGTTAGGGACCTAATCAATAGGGTCATTAGTTATATGTCAGAACTAGAGTTCAGAATGACAATTATCAAGGTGCTAGCTGGGCTTGAAAAAAGCATGGAAGATACTAGAGAATCCCTTTCTGGAGAAATAAAATCCCTTTCTGAAGAAATAAAAGATCTAAAAATCTAAACAAGTTGAAATTTAGAAAAATCTATTAATGAGGTGTGATAAAAAATGGAGGCTCTTACTACTAGGACAAATTAGGAGGAAAAGAGAATTCATGGTATAGAAGACCAAATGATGGAAAATAAAGAAGCTGAGTAAAAGAGAGAGTAACAATTACTGGACCATGAAGGAAGAATCCAAGATACCATACGATGAAACAATATTAGAATAATTGGGATCTCAGAAAAAGAAGAAAGAGAGAGGGGCAGAAGGTATATTGGAGCAAATTATACCAGAGAATTTCCCTAATCTGGAGAAGGGAACAAGCATCAAAATCCAGGAAGAACAAAGAAACCTCCCTCAAAATCAGTAAATAAATCATCTAATAGTAAAACTTATAGGTCTCAGGGGCAAAGAGAAAATCCTGAAAGCAGCTTGGGACAAGAGGTCTGTAATATACAATGGTACAAATATTAGATTGTAGCAGACCTACCCACAGAAACCTGGCAGGCCAGAAAGAACTAGCATGATATATTCAGAGCACTAAACAAGAAAAATATTCAGCCAAGAATACTATATTCAGCTAGGCTATCATTGAAAATAGGAGAGATAAAAGGCTTCCAGGACAAACAAAAATTAAAAGAATTTGAAAATACCTATGCAGCCCTACAGGAAATATTGAAAGGGGTCCTCTAAGCAAAAAGAGACCCTAAAAGTAATAGTCCAGAAAGGAACAGAGACAATATACAGTAGCAATCACCTTACAGACAATATAATGACACTAAATTCATAACTTTATTTATTTATTTTTTTTAAAGATTTTATTTATTTATTTGACAGAGAGATCACAAGCAGGCAGAGAGGCAGGGAGAGAGAGAGGAGGAAGCAGGCTCCCCGCCGAGCAGAGAGCCCGATGCGGGGCTCGATCCCAGGACTCTGAGATCATGACCTGAGCCAAAGGCAGCGGCTTAACCCACTGAGCCACCCAGGCGCCCCAAAATTCATAACTTTAAATAGTTACCCTGAATGTAAATGGGCTAAAAGCCTGAATCAAAAGACACAGGGTATTAGAATGGATTAAAAAAACAAGATCCAATGATACGCTGCCTACAAGAAACTCATTTTAGGCCTAAAGACACCTCCAGATTGAAAGTGAGGGCATGGCAAACAATTTACCATGTTAATGAGCATCAAAAGAAAGCTGGGATGGCAATCCTTATACCAGATAAATTAGATTTTTAGCCAAAGACTATAATAAGAGATGAGGAAGGACCCTATATCATACTTACAGGGTCTGTCCAACAAGAAGATCTAACAATTTTAAATATCTATGCCCCTAACATGGGAACAGCCAATTATATAAACTAAGTAATAACAATATCAAAAAAACACATCAACAATAATGCAATAATAATAGGGGAATTTAACACTTCACCTCACTGAAATGGACAGATCATCTAAGCCAAAGATGAACCAGGAAATAATGGCTTTAAATGACACACTGGACCAGATGGAAATCACAGATATATTCAGAACATTCCATCCCAAAACAACAGAATACACATTCTTCTCTAGTGCACATGGAACATTCTCCAGAAGAGATCACATCCTGGGTCACAATACAGGTCTCAACCAGTACCAAAAGATTGGGATCATTCCCCGCATATTTTCAGACCACAATGCTTTGAAGCTAGAACTCAATCACAAGAGGAAAGTTGGAAAGAACTCAGATCCATGGAGGCTAAAGGGCATCCTACTAAAGAATGAATGGGTCAACCAGAAAATTAAAGAAGAATTTAAAAATTCATGGAAACAAATGAACATGAAAACACATCTGTTTAAAATCTGTGGGACACAGCAAAGGTGGTCCTGAGAGCAAAGTATATAGTGATACAAGCCTTTCTTAAGAAACAAGAAAGATCTCAAATACACAACCTAACCCACATCAAAAGGAGCTGGAGAAAGAACAGCAAAGAAAGCATAAACCCAGCCCGAGAAGAGAAATAATAAAGATCAGAGCAGAAATCAATGAAATAGAAATTGAAAGAATAGGAGAACAAATCCAGGAAACTAGGAGCTGGTTATTTGAAAGAACTAATAAAACTGATAAACCCCTGGCCAGAAGTATCAAGAAGAAAAGAGAAAGGACCCAAATAAATAAAATCATGAATGAAAGAGAAGAGATCACAACCAACACCAAAAAAATACAAACAATTATAAGAACATATTATGAGCAACTATATGCATGCAAATTTGACAATCTGGAAGAAATGGATGCATTCCTAGAGACATATAAACTACTAAAACTGAACCAGGAAGAAATAAAAAACCTGAACAGACCCATAATGAGTAAGGAGATAGAAGTAGTCATCAAAAATATACCAACAAACAAGAGCCCAGGGCCAGACGGCTTCCCAGGAGAGTTTTACCAAACATTTAAAAAAGAATTAATACCTAGTCTCCTGAAACTGTTCCAAAAAATAGAAATGGAAGGAAAACTTCCAAACTCATTTTATGAAGCCACTATGACCTTGATCTCAAAATCAGACAAAGAACCCACCAAAAAGGAGAATTACAGATCAATATCCTTCACGAACACAGATGCAAAAATTCTCAAACCAAAATACTAGCCAATAGGATCCAAGAGTACATTAAAAGGATTATTCACCAAGACCAAGTGGGATTTATTCCTGGGCTGCAAGGTTGGTTCAATATCCACAAATAAATCAACGTGATACAATACATTAATAAAAGAAAGAACAAGAACCATATGATACTCTTAACAGATGCTGAAAAAGCATTTGACAAAGTACAGCATCTCTTCTTGATCAAAACTCTTCAAAGGGTTAAGGATAGAGGGCACGTACCTCAATATTATCAAAGCCATCTTTGAAAAACCCACAGTGAATATCATTCTCAATGGGGAAAAACTGAGAGCTTTTCCGCTAAGGTCAGGAACATGGCAGGGATGTCTACTATCACCACTGCTATTCAACATAGAACTAGAAGTCCTAGCCTCAGCAATCAGACAACAATAAGAAATAAAATGTATATGAATAGGCAAAAAAGAAATCAAACTCTCACTCTTTGCAGATGATATGATACTTTATGTGGAAAACCCAAAAGACTCCACTACAAAACTGCTAGAACTCATACAGGAATTCAGTAAAGTGTCAGGATATAAAATCAATGCAAAGAAATCAGTTGCATTTCTATACACCAACAGTGAGAGAGAGAAAAGAGAAATTAAGGAGTCTATCCCAGTCACAATTGCACCCAAAACCATAAGACACCTGGGAATAAACCTAACCAAAGAGGCCAAGAATCTGCACTCAGTAAACTATAAAGTACTCATGAAAGAATTTGAGGAAGACAAAAAGAAATGGAAAAAAGGTTCCATGCTCATGGATTGGAGGAACAAATATTGAGACAAATAACAAATATTAAGAAATGGAAGAAATAATCCTAAAATTTCTGTGGAACCAGAAAAGACCCCAAATAGCCAGAGGAATGTTGAAAAGGAAAACCAAAGTTGGTGGCATCACAATTCTAGACTTTAAGCTCTATTACAAAGCTGTCATCACCAAGACAGGATGGTACTGGCACAAAAGCAGACACATAGATCAATGGAACAGAATAAAGAACCCAGAAATAGACCCTCAACTCTATGGTCAACTAATCTTCGACAACACAGGAAAGTGTGTCCAGTGGAAAAAAGACAGTCTCTTCAACAAATGATGTTAGGAAAATTGGACAGCCACATACAGAAGGAAACCGAACCATTTCCTTATACCACAAACAAAAATAGACTCAAAATGGATGAAAGACATCAATGTAAGACAGGAATCCATCAAATTCCTTGAGGAGAACATAGGCAGCAACCTTTTTGACCTCACCTGCAACAACTTCTTCCTAGAAACATCACCAAAGGCAAGGGAAGCAAGGGCAAAAATCAACTATTGGAACTTCACCAAGATCAAAAGCTTTTGCACAACAAAGGAAACAGTCAACAAAACCAAAAGACAACTGACAGAATGGGCGAAGATATTTGCAAATGACATATCAGATAAAGGGCTAGTGTCCAAAATCTATAAAGAACTTATCAAACTCAACACCCAAAGAACAAATAATCCGATCCAGAAATGGGCAGAAGACATGAACAGACATTTCTGCAAAGAAGACATCCAGATGGCCAACAGACACATGAAAAAGTGCTCAACATCACTCACCATCAGGGAAATACAAATCAAAACCACAGTGAGATATCAACTCACACCAGTCAGGATGGCTAAAATTAACAAGTCAGGAATCAATAGATGTTGGCAAGGATGAGAAAGGGGAACTCTCCTACACTGTTGGTGGGAATGCAAGCTGGTACAGCCACTCTGGAAAATAACATGGAAGTTCCTCAAAAAGTTGAAACTACAGCCACCCTATGACCCAGCAATCACACTACTGGGTATTTACCCTAAGGATACAAATGTAGTGATTCGAAGGGGCATGTGTACCTGAATGTTTATAGCAGCAATGTCCACAGCAGCCAAACTATGGAAAGAACCTAGATGTTCATCAACAGATGAATGGATTAAGAAAATGTGGTGTATATGTATATATACATACATGGAATACTATGCAGCCATCAAAAAACCATGAAATCTTGCCATTTGCAATGACATGGATGCGACTAGAGGTTATTATGCTAAGCAAAATAAGTCAATCAGAGAAAGACAATTATCCTATGATCTCTCTGATATGAGGAATTTGAGAGGCAGGACAGGGGGTGGTGGGGATAGGGAAGTAAAAAAAAATGAAACAGGATGGATCTGAGGAGGGAGACAAACCATAAGAGACTCTTAATCTCAGGAAACAAACTGAGGGTTGCTGGGGGTAGGGGAATACAGTGGATGGGTTATGGACATTGGGGAGGGTATGTGTTATGGTGAATGCTGTGAATTGTGTAAGACTGTTGATTCATAGACCTGTAGCAAATAATACATTATATGTTAATTTTTTAAAAAGCATATAATAGGAATGTGGATTTTTACTCAAGTAGGATTTTTAAAATGTTTACATGAAAATACCATATATTTTAAATGAAATAATTTAAGTGGAACATTAATTGTCCATATATAAAAATCATAAATTTTATCTTCAAAGATAACCTATATTCATATCTTTCTTTACAGTAAATAGTTACATTAAGATGTTCTGAAATTTATGTCAAAATACAAAAGTCCCGGGACTGGAAGAGATTATGCTGAGTGAAATAAGTCAAGCAGAGAGAGTCAATTATCATACGGTTTCACTTATTTGTGGAGCATAACAAATAGCATGGAGGACAAGGGGAGATGGAGAGGAGAAGGGAGTTGAGGGAAATTGGAAGGGGAGGTGAACCATGAGAGACTATGGACTCTGAAAAACGATCTGAGAATTTTGAAGGGGTGGGGGGTGGGAGGTTGGGGGCACCAGGTGGTGGGTATTGTAGAGGGCACGGATTGCATGGAGCACTGGGTGTGGTGCAAAAATAATGAATATTGTTATGCTGAAAAAATAAAAAAATTAAAAAAAAAATACAAAAGTCCCAGGGCACTGGGTGGCTCAGTTAAGTGGCTGCCTTTAGCTCATATCATGATACCAGGGTCCTGGGATCCAGCCCCACACTGGGCTCCCTGATTAGCGAGGAGTCTGCTTCTCCTTCTCCATCTCCCCCCTCGCTCCTGCTCTCACTCACTATCTCTGTCTGTCTGTCTGTCTGTCTCTCTAATATATAAAATCTTTAAAAAATTTTTTTAAATTAAAAAAATTTAAAAAAAACTTAAGTGCACCCATATGGAAGTAACAATTAAATCTTTTACATGTAACTCCTTGTTCTACCACTTGTATTATCTTCCAAAATACAATTTCAATAACTTAACATTTGGTAGTAAATGTAATTCAGCATGGAATAATATTATTAAAAACATGATTTTCCATTACAGAACATCATAGTACTTTCAAGGATAGAAGAGAAGAAAAAGGGGGAGAAGGGTATTTTAAAACACAGAAAACAAGACTCTAAAGGAATAATAAAAAGCAGAAATCTAGTTCTTTGTAAAGAATAAAATTGAAAATTAAGAAAAAAAAAAAAAGAGGGGCACCTGGGTGGCTCAGTGGGTTAAAGCCTCTGCCTTCGGGTCAGGTCATGATCTCAGGGTCCTGGGATCGGGCCCCGCATCAGGCTCTCTCCTCGGCAGGGAGCCTGCTTCCCCCCCTTCTCTCTGCCTGCCTTTCTGCATACTTGTGGTCTCTGTCCGTCAAATAAATAATAAAATAAAATCTTAAAAAAAAAAAAGAAAGAAAAAAGAGAAGACAAAAAAAAATACCCACAAAAAACAAACAAACAAACCCACAACCCTTACTATTAGAATTAAATGAAGGTATAACTACAGATAATGTTAGGTTTCTACAAATAATATGATATAAACAGTTTTATGCCAATAAACTTGACAACTTATGACAACTTACATGAAATGAAAAGATATTTTAAAACTTCCTAAAAACTTACAAAAATCGACTCAAGAAGAAAAAGAGAAGCAGAGGTATTCTGTAAAAATAAAATAGTTAAAAGTGATTGTTAAATATCTTCCCACAAAGTATACAGCTGGTCCAAAATCTAACAATCTTTCAAAAATTTAGTTTCTCATTTTATGTAAGTTCTCTAGAGAAGAGAAAAAGAAGGAACACTTTTAAATACCCTTAGATACCCACACTAGACAGGGATTTCAAAAGATAATGAAAATAGTAATCTACCTAATTTATTAATCTAGACTTAAATACGCTAAGCAAGCTTTAACAGGCTGAATCCAGCAATGCATAAAAAAACGCAATGCCATGACCAAGTTGGGTTTTCCTTCAGAATGCAAGGTTACTGTAATATCAGAGATTTGATTAATGTAATCAAGTACATTGATAACTTTAAAATCTATGATTTCTGTACTTATGGTGCAAAGCTTAAAATGTAATTCAATATCTATTCTTTAAAAAAAGATCTTAGCACACCAGCCTTTGAAAAAAATGTCTTCACAATTACTGGACACCTATGAAACTCTACAACAAACAGTGTAAAAAAAAGTGAAATGTTGAAAAGTTTTCTTTTAAAATTCAGAAAATGGCAAAGATAGTATCTTGGCACCCACATCAGGAAATGAGTACATGGTGTATTCAAACTGGCAAGAGGAAAAAAAATAACTGTCAATATAAACTCCTGAACTCAGCTAAAATTTTATTCAAGACTGACAGTTAAATAAAAAGTCTTTCAAGGAAACAAAAATGGAGTATTTACCACCAACTGATCTGCTCAAAAGGAACTTCTAAATGATGTATTTCAAGAAGGAATATGATCTCATAGGAAAGGACTGAAAAACGACGGTGAGCGAAGAGACTGATAAAAATGAGGATAAAATCCAAATAAATGTTGAATATGGAAAACAACAGTAATTGGATTTTAGCCAATGCTATAAAACTTCCTCAAAGTGGGAAAAGAAATACTAAAAATGCAGCTCATTTACATCTCAAAAGCTTTATCCTTCTACAGAGAAATTTTGGCCCCTGGCAGTCAAATAAGCTTGATGTTTTCTCTTTTCCCTCCTCTACTCCAAAGATCCTTAGTGGCAGAAGTAGCATGAGTAGTCTGAGTAGCAGACATGGGGGAAAACACAACCCAAGCTGAGCCAACCAATGAGGTGACAAACTGCAAAGGACTCCTGAACAGAACACACCAGCAAGTGTGAAAGAAAGTCAAGGAGTGTGAAAAAATGTAGAAAAAGGAAGACTGTCAGGACGTAGTTAATGAAGCCCCAAAGAAAAGAAAAAGAATGTAAATAAAAAGGAACTCTTTGAAATATTAAAAAAAAAAAAATCCAGAAATCCCTAGTATGAAAGAGATAAAAAAATAAAAAGATTCTCCTTCTGCAAGGAGAATCTTGCCCATCCCCACAGATGGACCACCCTGTAAATTACAACCATCAGCTGTGGGGAGAATACAAAAAGCCACCTCATACTCGTTCTGGAGAATGAACAGTGGTAAGGGAACTTTTTAGGGGAGTCAAAGGGATTGAACAAACTGCGTTAAATACCTTTGCATTGTTGACCTGACTGTGGGCTGTGCTTATGGCTTGGCATTAAATGGCTAGAGCAACAGTGAGAAAGAGGCCATCTTTTTAGATTTGTAAAGACAGAAGCTGCTGTGGTGAAAGCTGTCAAAAACTCACAGGCCAGTCTGGACCCATACATCTGGAAAACACCCTCTCT
Source organism: Lutra lutra (assembly GCF_902655055.1). Classification (NCBI taxonomy): domain Eukaryota; kingdom Metazoa; phylum Chordata; class Mammalia; order Carnivora; family Mustelidae; genus Lutra; species Lutra lutra. The sequence continues at coordinate 69,250,603 of NC_062282.1, read as the reverse complement.
GTAGGACAGATAAGGAAAAAGTGGACTGAAGATATGAGCTCTTATCCACAGTAGGGAAGACAGAGTTTCCAGTTTGAATCTAATGGTTAATATTCTGGGGAGGTGGATGGAGTGGGGGAGAGGAGATACTCTTTAGAGGAATACAACAGAATCCAGAGTACCCGCAATAATGATCAGCAAACTCATAATGTAAAGTGCCGAAGAATACATGTTTTAGGCTTGTGACCACATGGTCTCCGTTGCAAGTACTCAACACCATCACTGTAGCTTGAAGGTGTTCAGAGAGGACATAGGAACAAATGAAGGTGACTGTGTTCTAGTAAAACTTTATTTGCAAAAACAAGGAGCCAGCTCCCAGTCCACAGTTTGTGAGAAATTAATGTATTAATATGTAATGGGTTAATGTACTCATATTGCAGAATAAAACATGTCCACACAAACGTTCATTTACAAATGATCAAAGTAGCCTTAATCATAATAGCTAACATCCCAGATGTCTACTAAGAGATGAGTTAATAAAGAAAATATAAGTTTAAATAAGAAAATAGTTAAATAAGTTAAATAAGAAATAGTTAATAAGTTAATAAGAAATAGTTAAATAAGAAATAAAAAATAGTTAAATAAGTTTAATAAGAAAAAATAAGTTATCTACCAGTGTAATACTCATACCATGAGAGGTAAAACTAATTCTTGATACACATAAAAGTGTATAAAGAATGTATGATTTTTGGATAGAGAGGGAAGTATCATTTCTCTATAAGAAAGTGGTAAAGAAGAAAAAAAGGAAAAATAGAATATAAATATGAAACACACAAAACAGATAAATCCCAGATAAAACTAATTTAAATAAATGCAAAAATCAAAAATGTTAAATTAGATGGTGAAAATACAGAAGAACCCCATAAAACTATTACCTTGGTTTAAACAGAAAAATAGAAAATCTAGCTACTGCTTTACTCTAATAGACATTTCTAGATCTAGATCCATATACATAGTTATATTTATATCTGGAAAGGTTGAAGATATAGGTATGGAAAATAATAGCCAGCATAGAAGTTTTTACACTAGACAAAACAGATTTTAAGGCACAAGTCATAAAAAGATGGAAAAGGAAAAAACAGATCAAGCAAATGAAAAACTGTGTGTATATACTTAGTAATAAAAAATCAACATTACATAATATTTCTCTGCATGAATAAATTTTTAAAAATCCAAAATGTCTCTGGTGCTAAAGGAATATTTAAGCTAAAGGAAAGGGTAGGTACCATAAAAGAATTTAATCCCAAAGTTGGGAAGAATGTGTATAAGATGAAAAAACAAGGAAAAAAACAAATAAAAAAATATAAACAACACAACCTTCATGGGAGAATTTGATGGATTTGTCCACCTCAAAATTAAGAGACAAAGGACAAAGTATAAAAAGTTAGCACACACACAACAAATACACCGTTGCTAAGCCATAACGAATTTTCACCTAGAACATAGAAAGAACTGCAAATCAGCACAAAAAGAGCCAGAAAACTGAGAAATGGGTGAAAATGTAAATAGGCAATTTACAAAGATGAAAACTTAAAAAAATTAAAGCCCATGTCAATAAAAGTCACAGGTTAAATGAGTTCTAGGAAAAGAAGCAGCTGGATTATGCAGTCAAGTAAGTGGCCATGAAACTCATGCCTCCCAGACGAGTCAGGGCTAAAACTCCAAGGATAAGATGAAGCATTGATTAGAATACAGCACATTCAGAATCATTTCCTTCAAGTTCTAGCCCACCATAGTTTTACTGATCTTATAGGAAGGAAGGACTTAAAACAACAACTTCTCAATCTTGACAACATGTTTTATCAGTGATGCTTTCTTAGTTGCCCTAACAATTACTAGGCATTGAGGGTTACTTGATGTCACATCTTTTAAGGTCCAAATTCTTGTTGCCTCTGGAACAAATTCTTGTTGCCTCCAAATCGGAGGATCAGATTTCTAGAATTCTTCATAAGCTACTTCATTTCAATGCCAGCCTCTTCACTGAATCGAATGAGACGTTTTAGTAGTCCATTGTCTTTGATATACCAATTCAATATAAGAAAAATGTGAAACTGGAACTTCCCTCGTTACTTTTTTAAGTCACCATATGATTTGATCAAAGTAGGAAGTTTTCTATATGATATAATATACATTCAATTCACTATGTGCCTACCTCAAAACCAAAGGCAGAGCCTTAGGTCTCCTGGAGGTCTTCAGATTTTTAGCACACTTCCTTCTCACAAAAAAAAAAAAAAAAAAAAAAAAAAAAGCAACTCTCATGTAGTCACTCTTACTGTTTTAGGGAAACACCCATACCTCTGAATTCTGAGCCGGGGTAAGTAAGTTCAGGAAGCTACTCTAATGACTTGGTGCTTTTTCGAGCTGGCTCAGCCACAAGATGCTAGATGGCCTAGAAGTACCAATTGCTTAAGAATCAGGAACCAGCCATCAAGAAGTTAGCACATTAAGTCAGAAGACTGAGATATTATTACTGGAGGTTGACTAGTTTCACAAGTCTTTAAACATTGTTTTTTTATCTCAACAGATACCTATTCCTTTAAACACTGTGCAGACATTAAGTTATGATCCTAAGGGTAAATTTACATCATTAATTAGATCAGCATATACGTTATGTTGGAGTTTCTAGCACTTGTGTATAACTATCTGTTTATACATATGGAAAACCATACTTCTTAGTTAATTCAAATACTATGGACCAAGTACCATTTTCTCTAAGATTCTACCTGAGACAAACATTTTAATGAGTTGCGATGAATCCTCACTTCATGCAGCCTGATACTTACTTATAATTGATGGGAAATAGGATGATCATAGGATGCCTGATTAACTCACATACAAGATGTGAAACATAAACCATCTGTCCTTATAGGCTGGTTTTTGTGTAATCACTGAGTTAATACTGAATAACACTGAGGTTATCTTCATGCTATCTTGATGTACGATATATCCAAGACTGACTATGGGTGAAAATTTAGAATCTTTTTTTCCATCATTCAGTTGATTCACTTCTTCATTTAACAAATATTTATTGAGCACTCTTTCAGGTGCCAGAGGGACAGTAATAAAAAGGACTGATAGATAATTTCTTCATTGTTACCAAGCCTGTCTTCTAAGAGACTTGTTTTGTTTGTAAACGTTGAATGACTAACTAGTAGATATGGTGACTCCATTGTATCCAAGTGTGTGGCTTAACCAGGAGAACTCTCCAAAGTCTACACTTCACAACTATTTCCCTCATACTTTTAAGTTATACCCCCTGACACTTGTAGGTTCAGGGATTTCAAGATAGTTCCAACTCACAGAGTACTAAATCTTGTGGGAAAAGCAAGTCAATTACATATTATCAGACTTCCTTTTACTCCCGCTTTCTTCTGCTTTTTCATTCCCACTTTGAAAATGTCCCAACTGAGCCTTCATGATCTTGTTTTCTTTTGGTCCTATTCCCACCAACCAATGTCTTCAGAATTTTCTTTGTTGGTTTTTCCATATGTTCCTCATCTCCAAATACAGTAGTCAACAACTTCCTCTGTCTCTCCTTTGTCGTTTTTATCTAACTCCTTAACTAGCAGCTCTAACTGGATGTTTAATGAGCATCTTAAACTTGAAACATGACTGAAATTTCATTCCAGGGCATTCTGTTTTCTCTTTCCATATTCCTCCTGCTAAATATTCCTCTTTCCACATTCCTCCTGCATGATAAATGCATGGCCTGCTCTCTCACTGCCTTCAGATATCAAAATAAATGTCACCTTCTCCAGGAGGCCTTCCTAGATCACCCTATAGAAAAATAACATCATCCCCACCCTCCCAATCCCTGGTTTGACTCTCTATCTCTCTTATCTGGGTTTGCACCTTTCCAAAATACTTATTACCAACTGATGTGTTATAAATGTATTTGTTAAAATGTATGTATCAATGTTTTTGCCTGTTTTTTTGCAAAAAAAAAAAAAATGTAAGTTCCATGAAAGGTGGGGTCTTTGTTTCCTGCTCTATTACTAGTGTACAGAACTGTGCTTGAAAAGTAGTTAGAACTCAATAAATATCTATAAATCAGTGACTGCATTTGTCTTCAATAGCTCTATTGGTTTAGTTACTACATTCTGTACTCTGCACAAATTTGGAATTAAACTCATGATTTTCAAGAGTTGTATCAGAAAATGATTGTGGAATTAGAGAAGTCCATTCTCTTAGCTCTAAGACTGAGAAAGATAATATAGTCCAATTTCTTATTCTGCAGAGTGTGTCTTAAAGAGAAAAAGGTTTTGACTAAAGTTACACAACGAATAAAAGGCAGAAACATTATTAAAGACTGGGTTCACGCCACTCCAACCAGCATTCTTCAATCAAACCATGACCCAGGGGTGTTGTTTTCCCACAGCAGTCCTATTCTTTCTGGTATTGTTTTAAGAATAATTTTTAATAAATATTATACACAGAAATAAAGAAAAAACTGATTTTATCAATAAAAATGTCACACACATAAAGCCTGAAGGTAAAAAAAGACTATATCTAAATACCCAAAACTTAATTTTATTTACAAAATATCTAGTTTAAAACATAGCAACATCCTAGGACATTGAGAAATATAGATGTAAAATCCTGTAATAAACACATTTTCAGAGATGGAAGAAACTCCATGCAGGTAGGTTAGTGAGAAATAACATACAGTAGAGTAAAATAACTTAGAAAAATAAAATAAATCAATTAAGATATTTAATCCTGATGATGCAGGTGCTATAGCAGAAGAAACAAATTCAGTTAAAACACAGGATATGATTGATTGATTGATTGATTGATTGATTGATTTTTGGAGAGAGATAGAGAAAGAGCAAGAATACATGTGATGGGGTGAGGGCAAAGAAGGGCAGAAGGAGAGGGAGAGAGACAATCTTAAGGAGGCTCCATGCTCAGTGCTGAACCCAAGGTAGAGCTTAAGATATCATGACCCTGAAATCATGACCTAAGCTGAAATCAAGAGTCCCACACTTAACCGACTGTGCCACCCAGGTGTTGTGTGATCTGATCTATGATTTTAACCTTTAAAGAAGTTTGAGTTCCGTAAGATGTACAGATGTACAGAGCCAAGCTGCCTACTGTTGAATCATCACACCTGATGCTAAGTTCCAAGGGCCCCATAGGTCTGCCACCAGATAAACCCTTGGGAACCAGGTCACACACATACACTAGCAATCCTTTTTTTTTTTTTTTTTAAAGGATTATACATCTATGTGTGTGACAAAGAGGGGAAGGGCAGAGAGAGAATCTCAAGCAGAGAGAGAGAGAGGGAGGAGGAGCAGAGAGAGACAATCTCCAGCAGACTCCATGCTTAGCATGGATCCTGATGCGGGGCTTGATCTCACAACCTCAGATCAGGACCTGAGCCGAAAGCAAGATCGGCCGCCTAACTGACTGAGCCACCCAGACACCCTGCCAACAGTTCCTTTTGGAGTCCACTATTGCTAGATGGATTCTGTAGTCTACACTTCCTTCGACATGTCACATTTAACCCAGCTCTAACTCCTCCATACATTCACTTATTTTAGTCTTAAGTCACTCACTGAGTGCCCGCCATGTGCCAGACACTGGGCTAGATGCTGGAGAAATTGCTCTCTGCCCTCCTGGAGCTTACCCACTGGTGTGGGAAATGGATAAGAAGAAAATAACAAGTGAACAACTCCTTGGATAAAAACTACAAAGAAGAGAGAGCATCAAATATTTCATATGCTGCATGCTTTTTTTTTTTTTAACTTATAAAGGATTTTAACTATGCTGCTAGTACTCCAAAACAGCATTCTCTTCAACAAAGCCAAAGTCCTTTGAGGCAATCACAGAAACTTAGGTAGAATGAAATACAGCTACCAACTTACTCTAAGCATGACTATCAGTATATTCCTGCAATACAAAGTGTGTGTGTGTGTGTGTGTGTGTGTGTGTTGAGAAAAGGTGGGAATAGATGGGCGGTTAGGGGATGGGCAGCCAAAAGAAAGAAGGGAAAGGAAGAAGAGCTAAAATTCTTACATCAGTCAAGAAGGTCATTTTGCTCAATCTTTCAGACTTCATATTTTCTATACTGCTACCACTGGGCTCTGTGAGTAATGAGTGACCATTTGAATATTAATATATAGCTTAACAGCATGTATCTTACCCCACATATTTACCCCTTTCCTATAGTTTAGCTATTTAAAAATGTACTCTCTAGTTTTTGTCCTGGTAGAACATATTTTTAACATTTTATTTCCAGGGTTAAAAGATAAAAGTTTTCCTCTGCAATTACATGTTCATGTATCATTTTTGGTATATTTTTATCTGGTTCCCTAGCATGTAAGAAAGGAAGAGCTTTAAAATTGAAGCACTGAACTGGCACAGTAGAAATATTTCCCCGGCTTCAGTGCCATTTTTAAAATTGAAATTTTTGGGTCATTCCTTCCTGACTTAGATTAAATGTCCACACCTTATTTCTATCACTTCCAAAGTGCCAGGGGAAAAATTGCAGTCATCTTTTCTTAGAAAATCTCTCTTTTCAAGATTGGTGTGCTCTCCAAATAGCCACAAACTCTGAAATAAAGTCATCTTTCCCACTTCCAGACAATGCTTCTAAACAATGAATGTGAACATACACTTAAACAATCACATCTGGACACAACCCTTACCTGCATCTCTTGACAAAAGGAAGCCAATGGCCCAAAGAGAATCTGACATTGCTCGTCAGCAGTGTATGTCATCCCTGGCAACTTGGAGGGAACCATCACGGAATTGACACTCTGGGGGTTTGTCTGCAGCAAGCAGTTACTGGCCTTTGACCTGGCAATACGCACATATGTGTAAAATTTTGAATTTCATGTAAAAACTTTTTATAATTAGCATAGCAACAGGAAACAATTTTATAATGTTAAAAATATGTTCTTACTTTGATTTATAAGTTCTACTGAATATTCATAGAAAGCATCCCCATATGAGAATCATTTATGTACAACTATGTAAGATAATTCTAATAATAATAATAATAATAGTCAAGTTAACAGAATGTTTTGGATTATAAAGTTCTTTCATAGGGATTAATTCAGCTAATCTATATAACATGGTAAAGTGGTTATTACTATACATACTTATAAGATGAGGAAACTCAGACTTGGAGAGTAACTTACTCAAAAATAATGCATAAAGGTAAGAAATCAATTATATTTGGGGACTAAGAGAATATATGGAAGGCTCTGTCAAGTGAGTATTAGCTATAGATATTTCAGCACTTGACATTGTAATACAACTTCCATTTACGAGGTGACATTTAATTTTATCATGCATCTGATTCTTGTGAAGGCCACCATACAAAATCACTTATGTTCCTTAGGAACTACTCAAGGGTTACTGTTGCAGTGAGGTGGTGAGTTCACATACTACACGTTCTGTATACTGTTCTCTACACCATCACAGAATGTCCAGCATATAGCTAACACCAGAGTTATGGTAAGGCAGAAAACATATTTTGGTGGATTTTAATATTCATTGAACAGAAAAAATAGGCTTGCCAACTGAAATGGTATGGACACCTGAATAAGATTTATCTCTATAGTGAACTTGGCTAGCTAGGTGCCTCTCTCTCTATCTTCATGAGACTTGCAGATACTTGAAGCATCTCTCACTCACTAGCTACTTTGTATATCATGTACTGTTTCAGGGGCTCCTTTATTACCAAAGGGATAAGTAAATAACAGGGGCTTTAAAATGAAAACTAGAACAATAATAATATTTTTCATTTCTTTTTCCAACCAGAGAAAAACTGCTCCCACTGTTGAAAGTGGGGAAGAAGAAAATGAGGACTATTATAATGGTGACAACAATGTGTTAATGAAAAAAAATCAGTTTAGAAGTATCACAATGAAAGGGTGGAGCTTTTGTTAAAGAGGTTCTTTGTGATAACAGATGTGCTGAGTGATGAGCAATGAGAACATTTCCAATGGGAAATTTTGAAGAGGCAATTAAATACTGTGACAGATAATTTTCCAACCTTACAAATTGCCTTGCTCATTCTTTTATAAGAAAATGTGGAAACTAAGAAGCAGATGGGTTAAATAATATGTTCCAATTCACACTATGAGTCAGTGGAAGAGCCAGTGTTGGAACAGACTGCCTTGATTCCTAATCTGGTGTCCTCTCCACTCTACTGTGCCACCTTCCTTCATTGGTAGCAGAAGCAGGCACATGTAAACATTGACAATACAACAATGGTAAATGACCTTTGTACCTTAGAAATCTTTCCAAATCTTCCTTGCTACATCGGGACCATGAAACATCACCAAGATTTTGTCCTTTAATCCATTCACCAGACATGATATGAAGACCATCAGCACATGATGGGTGGTCATTGTCATGATTAATGCCCATGCTGATTCAGAATATAATTAAAATAAAAAAATTACATTAGATAAATATATTTTAACTTTTTATAATGGCAATAAAATAACAGATAAATACTTAAAATAATGGGAGATGAATTAGTTCTAAAGATCAAAAATAAAATTAGGTTGCAGATTGATTTTTTAAAAATTTTGTTATTTTGTTAAACGTAAATATTTTTATTTAGTAAAAAACATTTTCCCAGTCAATCTGGTAAATAACATGTTTAGTCACCTCTGTCAAAATGATCTGGAGAGAAAATTTTCAGAGAAGTATATATGAAACACAGAAACAGTTTAAGTTTCTAGTCAACCATACAAGATTCTTGTTTTTGCCCAGAGATCCTTTATTCATACCTTCTATCAAATCTGAAACCACATTAAAACTATTATTTTCCCCATCTGCTTCATTAGACAGTCTTCTTCCAATATAACACAAACTATCCCTGGGGAACTTTCCCATTCCTGGCCATCTTTATTTTTTTCTAGTGAATCTTGAATCTGTTGCTTTAAGTTGAAACTCTATTTAAAAATCTGACTTTTCTCCAAATGGTGTACTAGGAGAACATTAAATTCATTATGTGGAAAACTGCCATATTTTCTCTTTCAAACCTCTACTTCTGTATTCTCTTTTTCTTTCACTCTCTTCTTTGTGCCTTCACTTGCCACCCAGTCTGCCAAATCAAAAACCTTCAGGTGATTTATCCCTTCTCTCAGATCATCCCCCAGGCTATTTTATTTACTCTTGTGTGAGAGGGCAAGCCCTGCCAGTTCTACTTCCTAACATTTCTCTCATCTGTCACCTCCTTCCAATTCCTTTGTTACTATTAAAAAGGATTATAAAGTATTTAATCTCAACAATTATTACAGCATTATTAGGTTCCGTGCCTCTAAACTTTACCAACATTCTTTTTTTCCTACTCTGCCTCAGTGAAGTCTATTTAAAACACAATCCACTGCCATGCCTCAACTTCCCCATTACCTGTATGGCACCTCCCAGCTCTCTAACATGGTACAAAGTCTCTTTGTCTTGTTCCAAATCCTTTACTGCATTTTCTTTCTTTCTTTTTTTTTTTTAAAGATTTTATTTATTTATTTGACAGACAGAGATCACAAGTAGGCAGAGAGGCAGACAGAGAGAGAGGAGGAAGCAGGCTCCCTGCAGAGCACAGAGCCTGATGTGGGGCTCGATCCCAGGACACTGGGACCATGACCTGAGCCGAAGGCAGAGGCTTTAACCCACTGAGCCACCCAGGTGCCCCTTTTACTGCATTTTCTTTTCAGCAAATGATTTCTAGTGTCCCAAACAGTATATTCTGTTTTATTATTTTACAATTGTCATTTAGCATTTTCTGTGTCACACACCATACAAAGGGATTTATAAGTGTGAATTAAATGACTCTCTAAGGTAGGGACTGTTAAAACCCCATTTTTGCTGATGAGAAATAAATTTCCCCAGGTTCTACAGTGAGAGAGTGGAAAGTGGGGATGTCTGAAGCGAGATGGCTGGCTCTAGAATCATGGGACTGGCCGTGACACAGTTGGCATGGACAAATTCCATTCCCTCTCCTGCCCTGTCCAAAGTGCCTCTCCTTCAATGCCTTTGCCTGGATAAATTCTACTTGATCTTCAAGGATACTGTCAATCACCCTCATGAGGTTTTCTTTCACTGACTTCCATCTTATGTATGTGTGCTCTTTGTCCTACCATTGGATTCTGTGAACAACATTGTCAGAGCATTTTCTATGTTGCGTTATCCATTTTAACTTCTGGTTAATGCTACAACTACTTCAGGGCAAGAATTTGCTCATCTCTTTAAGATCCTGGCATACTGGAATGATACTCTATAAACTGACTTAGATGTTGAATCAAGTCACCATGTAGAACCACATCTATTGCAGGACAACGTTCATATAATCTCCCCTGAATTCTTATAATGAAGGTTAATAGTGAAGACACAGGAAGAGGAAAGATTCAGTTTTGCAAAAGCCAAGTTTGAAATAATGGCAGGATAGTCAAGGGTTCCCTTTTCTCATTCTGTATTATGTAGATAATAAAATAGTCTTTCATAATAAAAATAGCTCCATTATATTTTAAAATGCTAATAAAAGAATTATTATAAAAGCTGCCAAGGGACATCACAACTGGACTACCTATGTGTTCTCAAATCAAAATAAGAATTTTCATGACAATCAAATTGCTTTTTCATTGAGATAAATTAAAACTTTGAATCAAAATTATTATATTGATTTTGTTTTTTTAAAGAAGAAAATGATATGGCTAGAATAGTAATTAATTTCTGAGTTAAAAATAATGAATGAGGAAATCATGGTGTTTGCTAACTTCTGAAGACTCCCAAAATTCTGGTCTAAATAAAACTATAAATACATGACTAGATATCATTTTCCATTTTTTCATGTTAGAAAAATTCAGTTCTAGGTTGAACCATATTTTTCACTCCTATTCTAATTAATGTCTTTAAATATGGTCTGTATCAACACACATTAATATGATGACTGACAGATTAGGAAGCTAAATTTTTTCATACCTTGACGATAAAGAGGAAAAATAAGAGATGATGTGGAGTAGGTGTGGACCAGTTTAGTTACTGAGAGGCACAGTGAAAGATGTTGAAGTTGAAAGAGATGTAAATTCTGTATCTCCCATCCCCTTATTCATGGAACTTGAGACAAGCAAATAATAACAAAGAAATAAATGTGCCTCAGTTTCCTCACTTATGAAGTATACTTTCCTAACTGATTGTTAGGGAAATTACATGAGGATGATATAAAATGCCTGCACAATGCCTAGAATACAGTAGGAACCCATGATGATTCTTTTTATGGGGGCAAGAAATCAGAGAAATCTCATCATTCTTGTCAAAAAGCACAAAAAGGTAAACATAATGATGTGCAATTTGCGGTATTTGTGGAAGTTGCTTTGCAGAAAGTTGTAGACTTAAAGGAAAACCAAATAAAGAATAACAGCAAGAATTTGTTTTGCTCTGATGTTAAAATAAGAAAATGCAGAGGTGCATGGGTGGCTCAGTCGGTTAAGCATCTGCCTTCAGCTCAGGTCATGGTCCTGGGGGCCTGGGAACAAACCCTTCTCCCTCTCCTTCTGCCTGTCATTCTGCCTACTTGTACTGTGTGTGTGTGTGTGTGTGTGTGTGTGAAATAAATAAATAAAATCTTCCAAAAAAAAAAAAAAGAAAAAAAAAAAAGAAAAAAAAAGAAACTAAACGAGGCAGAATCTCACAAATTGAATAAAATGCCTTAATGCATTTCTAACAGTATGGCTCGGATGCAGTCCTTGCCAAGATCACCATGTCACCTCCACCAGGGAGGAATTCTGGCTGCAGCACACGTTGCTGGGTGACCCTGTTTTATCAACAGCCACTTGCCCCGTGGAACATGCTCAGCTCTTCCATCTGTGGTGGTACAGTCTTTCAAACCGTACACAAAAACTATTACTTCTGAAAGGCAACTGGTCTTTTTCAGAAACAATAAAACTTCTTAAATAATATGTCCATTTGAGAGAAGGAGAGGTTTTGTTTCCAAGACTTAGCAATTTGGACATTTTCCCAAAGTAGTATAGCGTGATTTTCCAAATTGGAAAGATGACAACTTCTCATCCAGATGATCATTTTCCTTTTGGGATCCTGATTCTCATGTAAGCAATTAGCTCTAGCCATGGAGAGATGTGATGATTCAAACATTGTTTACCATTAGTTCAATTTTCCTAAAGCTATTTAACTTGTAACAGAGAAGATTATCATTAAACTGGGATGGGCATTTTTTTTTTTTTTAACCACACATCTGGAACTATCCGGAAACACTGCTTAGTTCCGATTCTACAGATTTGAAATAAAATAAACTGTGAACTTTTATCTGCACCAGTCACTGTATTAATCATTTATGATGATGATATCACTTAATCCTCACAATATCCCCATTGGGTTTCTATTATCATGACTTCTATTCTCTACATGAAGAATGTGCAGAGATTAATGGTGGAGTTGGGACTCAGAGCCAGGCAGTCTGATGGTCAAGCAGAGAGATCTCTAGACAACCAAACTATAGTGGATCAAAACTCTCCATTTATGCATACGATTTTTTTTTGTTTCCTGAATAATTTTAAATGTCTACTCTCTGTTAGCAAAAATACACCTCCACATATATAGTTCTAAAACCAAGTTGCATGCATTGTATGGAAAACATTCTAAAAGTAAGACATTAGCAACACCTCTCCTTGTACTGTGCAACTGAGCTACATTTTAATAATCTCAGTTTAAATTCATTTTGACAAAGAGCCTTGGGCAAATAAACTCTCCACTAACATTGTACATGGTTGTCAAGTCAACTGAAAAAATATTTTTATCTTATAAAACTTCTCAACTTGTTTAAAAGTCACTGCCAGGAAGTTTTGTGATATCCTGCGGAAAGCTGGAGAAACATTTGGATTTTGAAGATGGTCCCTTTTGATGTTTAAAGAGTTAGAAAGGAGAACATTTATGAACTCACTCACATATTTTACATAATTCAGAAAGGATCAGATTTGCAAACAGTAGTTCTTTAGAAGAGTAAACTTTTTTGTGTTAAATATATTAAATAATTTGTCATGAGGTATTATTTCACACTAAAAGTCCATATATCATATGGAAAATTTTATTTTAAAAAAAGAAACAAACTGTCACAATGTCTAAGTGGAACTGTATTCTATTTCCAAGAAATGACAATTTCATACAATTCTGTGGCTGCGTCTGGTGTAAGTTCACTGCTTATGGGAAAAAAAATCCAAATAAGTTTATTACTTTTTAGATTTTAAATAATTTTAATCATCTAAATTTCATTCTTCATTAAACAATTAAATATGTACCACTGTTGGAAGTCAAAAGTCAAAGCAAAGCAAGTCGGCAACAGTTAAAACAAAAAAAATAAAAAAATAAAAAAAAAAGGAGAGATACCAAAAGAGGGATTCCTTTTGATTTTACTGTACATTCTAAGCCAGGTTTATCTAGGAACTGGACAAATACTTGTTGAAAATGTGCTGTATGCCGGGTCCTATACCAAGTTGGGTTCATAAAAATTAGTATTAAAGATCCAGTTCCTACCCTCAAGGAACTGGATCTATTGGGGTTAGGACACAATATCCTTTGCTCTTAGGAAGTGAACACATGCCTGGATCCTGTTAGTTCTGTATTCCTTAAAGCTCTCCCACCTATCCCACCCTTTCCATGACTAATTATATCAACCAAGACAAGCGCTAATTCTCACTTCTGGACTTCTGTAATGTTTGACTGACCTTGTGCCTCTTAACTTCTTGCTTTATTAAACCATGCCTTAATTGCCTTAGCTTGTTATGAATATATTAATATAAAAACTAGTTTCCTAGGCAATTTTTTTTAAGATAGAGAGAGGGTGAATGGGGGAGGGGAGAGGAGAAAGAGAGAATCTTAAGGAGACTCCCCACTGAGTGCCAAGCCTGAAGACGGGCTCATTCTCATGACCCTGAGATCATGACTCTAGCCGAAACCAAGAGTTAGATGCCGAACCCACTGAACCACCTGGGTACCACCTGCCTCCATGCAAAATATTTTAATATTCCTTGGCAAGCAGTGATACTGAAAATGGGAATAATGAAACATGTACATCAAAATCCTAGGGCATGCTGATGTTGGGTTAGTTAAAATGCAGAGTTCTGGGTCCTGCCACAGTGGATTGAAAGAGACTATCTAGAGATAAGGCCTAAGAAATTATTTTTTAATTTACTTTATAGATGATGCTTACTCAAAATTATAAGAAGCCATGATCTGTAGGACAAAAACCCAAGCTTTTATCTTATTTTTCAAGTGATCTGTAAACTGACTTCAATCTAATTTTCATTGGAACAGTTAATTCTCCCCTGTCATTTTGTAAGTCCCTTCTTAACAGAATGCTTTCCCCAGATTATCTATATTTACAAATGCAACCCAGATTTTAAGACCTTCTTGCTGTATAAAGGGGCCTTCAATAAATTCTAGCATATATTTCCCACGATTGTTAACTTCAGTGGTTTTCAAATATATGGAAGGTGTACATATCAGAACTACCTTCAATTTCTGGCAAATTCTAAGTAATACATATAAACTCTCACCATCTAGAATTTAAGTGTTTGGACAACAAGAATTCTTGACATTAAATAAATGTCTACAGACTTACCAGCTAATAGCGAATCATAGAAGCAACTGAATAGTCTGTAAATTTGACAGCAAGTTGAAACTAACGTGGCCTCTTCCTAACTTAGAGGAATTATAAGCCTGAAAAGTCTACAGATGATCTGCTCAAGGAAGGTTGCTTGCCTGGCCCTGGACCACACATTTGCCAGGATACATTAGAGAAATGCAAACAGAAAGCCAATTCTTATAAGACCATTCATTAGCTGGGTGATTTTTTCCCTTCTTCCACCTACTCACTCTGACATCCAAACCTACATTTGGAGAGAGTCTGTTGCGGGAATACTGCCACATCTGTACTGGCTGAAGTCCCATTATGATTATTAACTTGGACAAACTACTTATTACTCTAACTGGTATCATTGTCTAAACAATGGATCAAATACAAAAGCCATGTTAGTGATCTACAAGGGTCTCCATAATAACCTCACTTCCTGCCAACCCAGTAAGAATTCTGAAGAATATGAAATCAGTTCCTTGAATGAAGAGAGACATATATGGCCAATGGGAGTCAAAGATATCCTTTTTACATTACAGCATTCATAGAAATAAACACACTACTTCTAATTATTATTATTATTCATGCACTCTGTATTATGTGTCAGCCACTATTCCATGCAATTAAAGCATGAACAACTGAACAATGAACCTTGAAAGGAAAAATTATCCAAATTGTAGGGATGAAGAAAATTAGTACAGACACATTGACTTACCTCAAGTTTATTCAGTGAGTAGCTGGCATGACAAGAATTCAAGCCTAGGTCTATTTCTCTAATATATTTTCCCTAGCACTTGCCCACTAAGTAGTATCTAACCTTAGCCAAGGCATGTAGAGGTAGCCACAGGAAGTAGCCACAAGAAGATACTTGTGACTTCTGCTATAGGGAATCCTAAAATGTACAATGTGGTAAAGGATACAATATAGTTACATGTGGCCACTAACAATTTTAGTAGGTCAAGGAACATTAATTAAAGAATAATTAAACTTGAACATTTTAAGGAGCAATGGATTTCTAGGGGTAATTAAGGGTATAGTTTTTTTCTTTTATTATTACAGTAATTTGTTATTGGTTACTGTTATTCCCATCCTAATAGTCCTAGATTATGATGTAATGCCTTTATCTTCATTTCTCATTTACTCTTTACTGTTTGTTTACTGATCCTTTAGAATATATCCTCTCTTTCTTGTGGTAGATGCACATTAATGTAGAATGAAAAGCAAAGTTTTTACTCCCTTCTGAAATGTACTCTTCTGGCAAGCAGAGAGAGATTAGCCAAATTTTGGTTTGATAGGGTGTCTCCTAGGACATATGCTAGCTTCTTATTGAATTAGCAGAATGGAATATTACTCAGCCGTCAGAAAGGGTGAATACCCAACTTTTGCATCAACTTGGATGGGACTGGAGATTATGCTGAGTGAAATAAGTAAAACAGAGAAAGTCAGTCATCATATGGTTTCACTTATTTGTAGAACATGAGGAATAGCATGGAGGACATTAGGAGAAGGAGGGAGAAAATGAAGGGGGGGGGGATTCAGAGAGGGAGATGAACCACGAGAGACTATGGACTCTGGGAACAAAATGAGGGTTTTAGAGGGGAAGGGAATGAGGGGATGAGTCAGTTTGGTGATGGGTGTTAAGGAGGGCACAGATTGCATTGAGCACTGGGTGTTATATGCAAACAATGAATCATGGAACACTCCATCAAAAACTAACGATGCACTGTATGGTGACAATACATAGCATAGCAGTACATACATAGCAGTACATAACACAATAAAAATATTTAAAAAAAAGAATTAGCAGAATTTTAGATTAAATAATCAAAATAGCTAAAAGTGCTGGATTTGGCCCTTCCAAGTCCACAACTTCACGACTTACACGAAATAGATGGAGAGGCCTGTGCCCATACTTCAAGGTAGACTCATCATAACTGGCATATAATATAACTATTGCATTTCCACATAGTTAATTTTATATAGGAATACAAAATATCATCAGGCACCAAAAATATTTTGCCATATTTATATTTATGTAGTTATAAAACTACACATTTTTTCCTCTCAGTTAAGGCAACTGCATTCCTTGACCCAAACTAATTCTCCTTTTCTACTTCTGGAACTCAACTATCCTCTACTTTGAATTTCAAGAGGACTGCCCAAGAGACAAGTAGTTGTACAACAAATGCTTACACATTCAAACACATGTTTGAGTGCCCATGTTGTACAACACACTCAACACTGAGAGGAGAAAAAAAAATGTATCAGATAGTAAGTCTATTTTTCACAGAGACTGCTGCTCAGTAAGATATGTGTGTAGGGGTTTGTAAGTATCAGTACAAACCAATACCTATTAGAAATTAAGTAGTATTTACAATTAGCAGTACAAAGGAGCTAAAAAAGGAAATATATTTCCAGCCAGACTTTTAGGTCTAATTTCAGAAAAAGTGATAGCTTTTGCCTTGTCCATTAACATATAAGTAAAGTTGCAAGAGATATAAATCAGCGGGACTGGGAGTTGAAATAAGAAAAACACATTAAGAAAGAAAGTTTGAAAGTTATGATTCGTTTACATTCATGATATAGAGAAGTGGATTATACATTGAGAAAAGTAGACTGTGACCACTATAAAACCCATGAATCTAAGGCAAAGGAATTTGGAGTTCACTTATTTGGAGGAAAAGGGCAATAAAGATTTCTAAACTAATGGGTGAGACAGATCCGAAAGATAAAGCACTACAGTGTAAAGACCAAGCAAGCACGTATTGCAATAGTCCAAGCCTGGAAGAAGGACAGAAGTAACAGACAGATGGATAGCTTTCATTTGAAAAATGAGTATAATTTGGCAACTGATTATGAGAGGAATTAAAGGGAGAAAGAGTTAAACATGTTGCAGATGTCTCAGCTGAAGAACTGATAGCTGATGCCAGTAACAGAAATGCACATGTCTGAAGAAACAGGTTTATAACCTGGTCCTACCCTTGGTTCTATTCCAGGCACAGTTTCCAGCAGAGTATGTAAGCAAATGTCATTGATTTCAAAGCCTTGTTAGTTCACAAGACACCTGCATTCTTGGTACTCTGGCAATACTTAAAACTTCAGCAGGTGCCCCAAATATTTATTGCCTTCAAGGAGCTAACTATGCATATTTATTGCCTCATTATTCTCCCAGTTCTGAACAAACTCCTGAATTGCCAACTTGGTGGAAAAGCCGTGGCTCCACGCCAAAGTTCAGTAATAGCAATTAGTCTTTCCCCCTGGTTCAACAAGTAAAACAAAACCCAAAAACACCTAAGCATTTTTTTGGCCATATCAAAAAATGTTCTGTGTTTTTATAATGACATGATTTATAATTTCCCCTAACTTATGTAATTTTATCCACTCAACAGCTCTGCAAAGTAGGCAATCTAATGGCCACATGAAAGGTTTAATCAGTAAATAAATGATATATGGGGACGCCTGGGTGGCTCAGTTGGTTAAGCAGCTGCCCTCGGCTCAGGTCATGATTCCAGCGTCCTGGGATCGAGTCCCGAATCGGGCTCCTTGCTCAGCAGGAGCCTGCTTCTCCCTCTGCCTCTGCCTGCCATTCTGTCTGCCTGTGCTTGCTCTCTCTCCCTCTCTCTCTGACAAATAAATAAAATCTTTAAAAAAAAAATAAATGATATATGCTTAATGTACTTTCAACTTATCAAAATACATAACCCTGCTAGAGCTTTTTTATTTTCTTGACACTGTTACAAGTATAAGGCATCATAAATGTGTTAAAATCAAATTACAAAATGGTATCACATACCAATCTCAAGATAAAGAGTTTTGTCCACAACTTTATGATCCCTGGACTATTTAAAAATACAACATACCTTAAAAGGGCATTCTCTATGTATAGGAAAAGAAAGTACTGAGCCATCAGATACTAATTGCCAAAAAATAAGTATTGCTTTATTAATGTAAAACAGTGACCATTTTCAACTCTTTATGATTATTTTAATAGGCTGCATATTTTTTAAGTAATGGACCCAACTTCAGCTATTCAGAAAAAGGTGAGATGTTCAACTATTCTAGCCAGCAAAGAAACACAAATACAATTCAATTAGAATTTTAAAACTTGTTATACTCAAAGCTGGCAAAAGGAGCTGAAAATGTAGGCACAAGCAGTCCTCTAAATCTGGAGAACTACTGCCACATGGCCTCCAAAAATAGTGCACCACTTCCTACTCCTCTCAAAAACGTATAAGAATATCTGTTTCCCCACACATTGCAACGCTTTACACTCACTTACACTGTTACCAAAATATTGCCTAACAGTTCTTTATCGAGCACATAGGAAGGGTGTTAGACAATGTTAAATAACAACAGCCACAAAAAAGAACAGAAACAAAAAACCAAAACAAAACAAGACACAGCCCCTGTCCTTGGGAACCACAATCTAACTAGACACTGAGAGATCAAATAATGAGATAAAAATAATGTAAACCTACAACAGTGAAAAAATTAGGAATGAAAACTACAGAGAGCTTATGAGAACATATGTTAAGAGATTTAACCTATCCATAGAGTACTTTTTTGTGAAGAAATGATCTGAGAGAAAGTAAGAAAATGGGGTAGAAGGCAGGAAGAGTTTCCCTGCCAAGGGAAAGAAATGGTCCTTGTAGTGGAAGTAAATATGGATTAATCTATAGATTTATGTGATCTGACAGGTGAAAGGGGAACTGCTATTCTGAACTGGCATTCTATGAATGATGCTAAGTTTTTGTTTGTTTTAAAGCCATGGAGAGATCCCCTTGAGCTGTGTGGTGCCATTTTTTTTCTAATGGGACTTTTGTCACTTTTTGAATTGTAGGAGATCTATAATACTAAGGAAAATACTTCCAAATTGCAAATACTTTCACTGATGGCAATTTATCTTCTGACCATCGTGTTTCTTCCCTTGCAATGATGTTTGAGTTGTTAATATTATGTGACTTTTCCTTCAGAATTTATAGATTTCATATCTAGAGTGACAGACATTCCCTACTAAAAGACAAAAAAAGAAAAGCCAACAAAATGAAAAACATCAATGTATGCAATCATTTCCATGTGTTTTGATGTAATATATAATGTATAGAATTAGATTCCTGTTATATCTACATACTTTTTTTTTTTTTTTGAGAGAGACAGAGTGCACGTGTTTGTGGGGAGGTTGGAGAAGCAGAGAGGGGGAGGGAAAGAGAAAATCTTAGGCAGTCTCCATGGCCAGCATGGAACCCAAAGGGGGGGGGGGCTCAATTTCATGATCCTGAAATCATGACCTGAAATCAAAAGTTGGACACTTCACCAACTGAGTCACTCAGGCACCCCAGATTCCTGTTATTTATTTTTACTGAATGATTCATTTCTTTCCACTGATTATAGGTGCAGCTTTTATTATATGCTACATTTCTACATCTTTTCCTACCTATAAGTTTCTTTTTTTTACTCTCTCTTCCATTGACTTATTTCTTTATTCAAGCACTAACACAAACTGTTTTACCTATTATGAAATGTATTAGTATCTGGGAGAGTTCACCCTTCTCCTCCCCATTTTTTTTTCTTTTTTAACAACAAGTTTCTTGTGTTGATCTACAT
This sequence comes from Lutra lutra, assembly GCF_902655055.1. Taxonomy (NCBI): domain Eukaryota; kingdom Metazoa; phylum Chordata; class Mammalia; order Carnivora; family Mustelidae; genus Lutra; species Lutra lutra. The sequence continues at coordinate 69,230,355 of NC_062282.1, read as the reverse complement.
GGGCTATACAGCTGGTATGTCTAATTACAAAAAAAAAAAAAAAGAAAAGAAAGAAAGAAAATTTTAAGGGCATTTTTGGGCAGGTCACATTAAATTTATATATAGATAATTGTCATTTTATAATATTGACTGCTCCTATCCCAAACCTGAAAATGTCTTTCCATTTATTTAAACCACTTTTATGACTCTGTGTGGATATAAATTCTTCTTTTTATAAGTCTTGTACATTCCTCTGTAAGTATTTTCCTAAGTATTTTATCTTTTTTTTATTTTTTATTTTATCTTTTGCAATCTTTAATATAAATGGATTTTTTTTCTTTCTTTATAGTGTCCAAGTGGCTGCTGCTTATGTACTGAAAAGCAAGAATTTTTATATATTTTTGTAACAGGCCAAAAAAACTCTCTTGTTCTAATAGGACATTTTTTTAGTAGGTTGTCTTGAGTTTCCCAATTACACAAATAATGCTCATTTTGCCATTTCTTTCTAGTTTTAATTTTCTTTTAAAACTATGAAATATTTTCAGAAAACAAGTGTGTATTATATATACATTTACACATAATATATATATTTGTGTGTGTGTATACATGTTATGTAGTCTAATACAACTTAAGCATTAAGGGAAACCATCACACAAATAAAAAATCTTAACAATGTGATCAATTCTAAGATCCATGTCAAATCTTTCAATCCGGTCTCGTGTTTCAAAAGAAGGCCCAAAGTATGTACTGTTTTAGAAATCATTTCAATCCTGAAGTCCTAAATATAGTGTCATATATTTTCTCTTAAAAGTTTTGTCTGTGACATATCAGTGTTTATTTTATCCAGAATTTATTTTTATAAGTAATCTGAAGGTATCCAATTTCATTTTTATATGTGCAGTAAACTAATTGCATCATCATGTTTTTCTGAAAAGTCCACTTTCTCTACTGATCTGCCAAAACCTTGTTCAAACATCAGGTTTTCATGTAGGCATGGACCTGTTTATGACTCTGTATTTTGTTCCATTGGCCCATATCCGTCCCTATTTGTATAAATGTCAAAATGTCTTAGGTACTATACTTTTGAAATCGGTCTTGATTTCTGTTAGGGAAAGATTCCCATATTGTTCTCCTTCTCATCCTTCTCTGTCTGTGCCTCTATCTGCATCTCTACCTTCTCCAATTAAGTTTTGGCTATTTTGTCTATTTGTAGTTAAATATAAATTTTGAAAATATTTACCAACCACAATATAAGAAGCTGTAGGGGTCTATTTACTGGAATTTCCATGAATCTCTAAATCGTTTACAGCAGAATTGACATCTGAAGAGAATAATTTATCCACAAACAGGTTTATTTTCATTGACACAAATTTAATAATATTGTTTGTTGGATTCATTCCTATGTACTTGGTGTCTCTACTGCTATAGTAAACAGTATTCTCTTTGTTAATGGCATTTTGTATTTTTGTGTTGATCACTGATTTTTGTATATTTACCTTATATTTAATAATCTTACTAAATTCATAAATTAATTCCATACTTCTACATTATGTTTTTATAGGGAATCATACTATTTGCAAATTAAAGTAGGTACGTTTCTTTCATTCTCATCTCTACAGCTCTTCTTTATTTTTCTGTCATGCTTTGGGTCTCCAGTACACATATAGATGTAGTAAGATCCTTGTGATTTTCTCAATTTTGTAGAAATATTTCTTATGTTTTGCCATTAAGAATGATGTTTCTCAGGGGTGCCTGGGTGGCTCAGTTGGTTAAGTGTCTGACTCTTGTTTTCAGCTCAGGTGCTTCTCTCAGGATTGTGAGTTCAAGTCTTGTGTTGGGCTCCATGCTGGGCATGGTGCCTACTTTAAAAAAAAAAATGATGTTTCCTATCAATTTTGGTAAATAAAGTATCATTAAAATTTATCTTATTGGTTTCTTATTGGACATCTACTGAGATACTATAGTTTCTACCTCTAATCTGTTCATGTGGGTATTAAGTTTTTTAAATGACAAATGACCTTTGCTATCCTGCCACAAAGCCAACTTTATTCCCTTGTATTACTTTTACAGTGTTGCTTTATTTTGAAAACATTTTTTTCATTTTTTCATCATTCTCAGATAAGAAAGGACTGTAGCTTTTTTTCCTCGTAATTGTACTTGTTGATTTTTATTTTTAAGATTTTACTTTTTCATTTGACAGAAAGAGCACAAGCAGGGGGAGTGAGTGGCAGGCAGCAGGAGAGGGAGAAGCAGGATCCCCAAGTAGCGGGGAGCTCAATGTGGGTCTCTATCCCAGGACCCTGGAATCATGACCTCAGCAGAAGGCAGATGCTTAACTGACTGAGCCACAGAGGCATACCTCCCCTTATTGATTTTTATATTATATTAATACTAGCCTCAAATAATGAGTTGTAGAGTGTTCCTTTATTTTCTAGAAAAACTAGATTAATGTTAGCATTATTTATTCATTGAACCTATTTCTGTCTGAAGTGGTATTTTCTTTGGGAAGATTTTAATGCACTGACACAATTCTTTTAAATGGTTATAGGGCTTTATGTCCTTCTATTATGTTTTCTTAGAATTTTCCCATTTCATCTGCTTTTAGTTTTGTTATGATAGTATTCATTGTATGTTCTTAGTGTCTTTTAAATACTTTTGGTATCTGTTATGCCACCTTTTCTCATTTCTAATACTGATGAATTGTGCATTTTCTTCCTTGATCAATTTTATATTTGTCAATTTTATTGCATTTCATAATTTTGACTTTGCTTTTCAATTTCATTGTATTTTCCTATTTTATTAGTTCCTACTCCTTGCAGTTTCTCTCTTCTAATACCTTTTACTTTGCTGTTATTTTTCTAACCTCTTAATATGAAAACTTAAGGTCATTAATTTCATAATTTAGTTTTTATATATGTGTTCAAAGTTACTCGTTTTCTTCTATGTGCTGCTTTATCTGCAATGCTACAAACTTGTGAAGTGGTATATTTGTTATTGTTTAAAACTAAGTTCTCTAGTTTCTCTAACGATTTCTTCTTTGATCTGTGGGTTTTTCAAAAGTACGCTTATAAATTTCTTAATGTATGCATTTCTTAGTTTTCTTTTTGTTATCGGTTGCTTAACTAAATCATATTGTAATAAGAAAAAAAAGTTTGTATATTAATCTTAGGACACTTGTTTAGACTTCTTTAAGTCTAAAAAATGATATATGGTCCTTCTTCATGAAAATCTGGTGTTTTGAAAGAGCAGGTTTTCCTTATTAATTGGCTGCAGGTTTTATATTTGCCCAGTATATCAATCTTTCTAATTGTTTAAAATCTTTTCTCTTCCACAGAGATCTTTCTGTTCAGTTGATCTAACAGTTATAGAGTGCTGTGGTAAAACCACCTACTATTGGGGCCTGGGTGATTCGGCTGGTTAAGCATCTGACTCTTGATCTCAGGGTTGTGAATTTGAGCCCCATGTTGGGCTCCACCCGTGTGTGGAATCTACTTAAAAAACAAAAACAAACAAAAAGCAAAACAACAACAACAAAACCCCCCTACTATGACGGTGGTTATTTAACTGTTTTGTTAATTTGTCCATTTATGCTTTGAAGCTCTGTAATTAGAATCCGTTTCACCTCAATGGATTTTTTTTTTTTTTCCATTCCATGTCCTCAACCGAATTATTTGCTTCCAGGACGCTGGAAATACACATTGCCATGTGAGGGGCCATGAAACTTTGGCTCACATTTACCAGAGTGCATTCAACCCTTAGCTCCTCCATCCAGTACCAAGATTTAGACCCCAGTGAATGAGAAATTCCAGCTCTTTTATATGGAAAGATCCTACCTCTCTACCATGTGTAAGTTTCTCCTTTTGGCTCTTTATCTTGGCTATTTATATAAAAAAAGAAAATTTTCCTTTTGGGATTTTTGAGCATTTGTAATGGGAATGGGAGACTCCAATGTCTTTTCAACTTCCACTCAATCCAAATCTTAGTGTGAATCCTCCTGTGAATTTTCAATGTGAAAATAAATGCCAACATATTACTTAGATATAACAATGAAGTTCTGTAGGAAGAGTATTTTTTTTTTTCATTTCTGCTAGAAAATTAGTACATTTGTAAATTCAGCTCTTCAATAAGGCACAGGAGGTTATACAAGCTACACTTCTAAAAAAACGAATTTATCTTCATTTAATAAATACATTTTTGAGTTCATGCTATGCCAAGTATACAAATATTATTGTTCTAGGATGCTGGGAATATAATAGTGAACTAAGGAGGTAAGAATTCACTATATACATACACATATATTGATATATAGACAAATATATAGTTGGGATTGGAAAAGTTTTAGGAAAAAAATAAAAGCAGGAAGAGGGTCATAAGCTGGGGCTGTGGTTATGTCTACATTCTTAAGAAATGTTAACAGAAAGGTCTCACTGAGAAGGTGATAGTTGAGCAGATACCTAAAGAAGAAAGGCAAAGGCTTTGAAGTGGGTGTTTTGAGTTACAGAAAAGAAGCTGATGCATCTGGAGCCCTGTTAGTAATAATCCACATAAGAGATGATGGTGGTTTGTTCCAGAATGGCAATGGTAGAATTAGTGAGATACAAACAGAATATGGATATATTATGAAGGCAGCTTCAACATTCATGGACTGAATGTGGAAAGTGAGAAACAGAGAGCCTAAGGATAATTTTACTGTGTTTGGCTGAGCAACTACAAAGATGGAGCTTCCAATTATTGTGATAGGAAAACCTAAGGGGTAAGCCTTTCTAGGCTGTGGGGAGTCATTTCTGCATATACATAATGGAATAAAGTCTCACTCCATGTGGTCTTGGGTATATTTACAAATACACATTATTTTTATAAAACTTTACCTGATAACTTATTAAAAGATTCATACAATATTTAAAAACAGTCTAAACACTCTGTGCATATAGCGTCTTTTCTCTAACAAATTTTCATTGACATTCTATGTGTAAGACTATTTTACTATGAAAATTAATATATTAAAGCATTCACTTATTTTATACATATTTACTGCATGCCTAATATGTCCCAAGTACTATCAAATGCATTAGGAATCCCACAATAATAAAAAATGGGCATGGTTCATTACCTCTTGGAGCTTACAGCCTGTGATAGGTGAAGGAATATACATTTATAAAGAGATAGTGCTATTAAGTGTTTAATAGAGAGACTAACCTACACAGAACACATCCTGTAGGAAATAGTTATTGATATAATATATGAATTATGATCAGTAAGAGATAATAATGTGGCTGCAGTGCTGACAGTAAGAGGGATCATATGTGAGGTACAGCTGAAGAGATGAGGTAGAGACAGATAATACAGAACTAGCCCACCACTAAGTTGAGTAAATTTAAGGTACCTAGAAGTATCTTTCAGGGGCTACTGGGTGGGTCAGTTGATTAAGCGATCAACTCAGTTTCAGCTCAGGTTGTTATCTCATGGTTGTGGGACTGAGCCCAACGACAGGCTCTGAGCTGGATATTGAATCTACTTGAGATTCTTTCTCTCCCTCCCCCTTGGTCACTCTCCCCTCTGCACTAACGTACATACACTCTCTCTCTTTTAAAAAAAAGTATCTCTCAGGATTTGTGGCATAGTACAGTAACTAACAATATGAACTCTGGATTTGGATAACTTGACTCTGAACATCCACCTGGGCACTGAATTAGCTGTGTAAGCTTTGGCAATCAACTTCTCTAGAATAAAGCTAATTTTACTACTACCTTTCCTCTGCAGGAGGGCACAGAAGCCTTTGGTCTTGATGTACTAAGTGTAGTTTTGTTCAATAAATCTCCAGATTTAGCAAGGTCAGATAAATACTCATAGGTTTATATTACTAACATTATCTTTAAAATTGTTATTTCCCTGATAATTTATATAATCATAATATCTAAGTCCTGGGGATAAATTTTAGTAAGAGCTTGCCCAATATGAGAGGCTATTTTGCTTTCAGTTGGAATTCACAGAGAGGATTGAGTTATTTATGGCCATAAAGAAAAAAAAATGTGATATGTATATACAGTATGTATTTATATTTTTGTTATATAAATTATATATGTATTATGTATATATGATACACTCAATATAGTGATGTTTTATTATAGGATATATATATAAATATATATATATAACAAAACAATCTATAACACTGCTATTTGTACAAAAAATGACTTGTATTATTGGCAAAGAATTGTGTTGCAGAATTTACAGCTAAAAGTACTTCATAAATACATGAGAAGAGATGTATACAATTCAATTACAGACCACCTTTTAGGCTAAAAATAAAAATACTGGGCTCTCTACCAACTCAAACATGACTTCCATGCAGCACTCTCTTAGAGTAAGTATTATGTAGCAGGGATATTCAGAGTATGGTCTGTGCCCTGGCTGCAGAAGACGAACTCTTTTTTACAGATTTGTATCTAGATAAGTAGCTGGCAAGAGAATGTAAATCAGCTATATCACTAAGCACACAGTTGAACTGAGCTGACTGTATTTGCTCTCTTTTTTTCCCCCCTCCTTTCAAGACTTTTTCAATGGAGCAAGCAATGTGCTGCATTCTGGCATAGCCCTTACATCATCATTCTGAACAGTAAGACAATTTATTGAGCAGTTAATGAACAATCAAATTTAATGGAGAGAACTTTACTACATACACTAAAATAGGTTCTAGGTGGTCTTCTAGTGCTCAGTGGTGAAAAAAAGGAGAGAGAGAGAGAGAAGAGTGAGAGATGAGAGAGAAGAAAATATAAAACAAGCAGACAAAATGTGTTTTTTAAATATTAGAATGAGGAGGGACTTCTTTAACCATAAAAAGCTACAGAAGAAATATTAAAAAAAAATGACATTTGACTACTAAAAAAATTTACAGTTCAAAAGCATGAAAAAACAAGATTACTTTAAGAGAACTAGAGAAATCTTAAAAATATATTTGATGAAAAAAGGATGCTCTTAGCATCAAAAGAACTCCTAAAAAATTAATCTCTATTAGCTTTAGTTTCCTCATCTATAAAAAGATGATAATCACAAAAGATAGCTACACTTTTTAATGAAATTGTATTATAGAGGAATACACAGCATTTAGTACAATACCTTCTAATAAAATAAGACATTATTATTTTTATTAGGAATGTTTTGGCAATCTAATGTAAATATATCTTAAGACTTAAAAAATACTGTACAATTATGCAGCAAAAGTTAACTCCGCAATTTTGGGTGGTCCAAAGCTTGCACATAGGTCTAGACTTTGCCTAGCTCCTGGGAGGTAATCTGTAAGCTTTTGGAATATCTTTTGTGATAAGAATGTCTTTTTTTACCTGGGGGCCCTAGGACAAACCTGATAGCTTATACTAATGATATGATCTCGGGGTAGGGCCTGGCCAGTTTGATTTCTGAAGGGGATGGAAAACGAAGGTCTGCCTTGTCTGTGGTCGGTCGTGCCTCCATGACCAACATTACCATCTATTATAAACCCTGGATACCAAAGCTCAGGTTAGTTTCTTGGGTCGGCCATATTTTGTGTGTGTGTTTCACAGATCATTGCTTAGAGAATTAACTCACAGTTTGTTCTGCACCACTCCACAGGGAGAAGACAACTTTGAGTTTCTGCCATATATCCCCTGGACTCAGCCCCATATGCCTGTTCCTTTGCGGATTTTAATCTATTATCCTTTTACTGTAATAAACTATCATTTGAGTAAAATGGCTTTAATGAGTTTTGTGAGTCCTGCTAACGAATTAGGGAACCTGAGGGTGGTCTTGGGGACACCCCCCAAACACAGTAATCTAACTACAATTTATACATCAATAATAAAGTGTGGCTTGAAATCAAGGTAAAATTTCTTACTTTAATAAATTATTGTTTATAAAGATCATATAAAATATATAAAATATAGTGCATATGTGTATACATGTGCACGCAAAAAACTCCATCATATTCATGAACAATTTCCTAAGGTATTACTTATAAAGTTTTAGAAAATAAAGTTTTAGCCTTTATCACAGTAAATTAATGTTCATGACTATCAATACATTTAATACCAATAAAAACATTCTATTGTTGAAAATTTTGGTTATAAGAAAAAAGTCACACCCTCTTAACCTATTGTTTAGAAAGGAAAATAATTTTGAAAAAGAATCATAAACGTTGGTATAAATCATGTATTTCCTCTTTCTTGCTATGGATACTAATCTATACTTTTATATATCATTACATAGAAATTTTTTTATTTGGCAATTTCCCAAAGGAAAATTTGATACATTTTTACATTTAAGATTCTTTTGAAAGAGTAAAATGTTTTTTGTTTTTTTTTTTCTCTTCAATTTCTCAAATTCTCACTCTTAAGCCTCGGTTTTATTACTTGGTGGCCCTTACTGACTTCCAGCCATATGTGGAGTTTCTCTGGGAAATTCTAGAAACCAAATTCAAAGTATAAACACATAAAGTATAAAAACATAAACACACTCATCCCAAATCAATTTAGAAACATTTCATGTGTGACTACAAAGGCATTCTTTAATTGACAAGTTTAAGTGGACTCATTCTGCCATTCTTAAAATGGTGGTTGGCAGAATTTTATGATCCATTTTCTGTGTAAGGAAATAAACTGGAAAACGTTATAACCTCTCCCCCCACAAAAAAAAGAAAGAAATTCGAAAAGACAAAAAATAAGAACTTAACTGATTCAATCCAATATTTGTGAAAACTGTGTATTTGAGAGGCTATGTAAATATGAATTGCTTTTTATGTCTTCCTACATTTTTCTTTCACTGTGCTTTATATCTTATACTGGATGATGATGATATAATTAATACAGACCTCTCTCCTATCTATTCCTTTGTATGTACTTCGTTAAAGACACAATTACTCTGTTAGTGTATCCCACTTTCTACTTTGAGAAAAACAGTAGCCTCTACTTTTAAGACAAATATTGCTTACAAGGAAGGAGGATTTTTAAAAAAGTAACTAAGTAGTTCAACATATATCACATGTCCTGGTCTTAATCCATCAAGCATTACCCTACCTTTGGCACATTTCTATTGATTTTGGGTACAGCTCTATAAAAGTCAAATAAAATAATATTTTACTACCATTTTAGCCATTCCAACCTGAGTTCCTGGTCATAAACCAATGTTTCTAATACATAAAGCTCAAGTGGCCTTCCTTGAACTATTTCATTTAATTTTTTAAGTAGTTGGCGGTTCTTGACCAAGCCTTTGCATGTTAATAAATCAATTTGCATTGTAGCTGGTTCTTTTAATTTGTGTTTTTCCTACATTTTTAGAATACATCAGAGTTTAAAGAAATTTATTTTACATGTACTAAAGTAAAGTAAGTTTGCTTCATAGAGTGAAACTTCTACTATTCAGGTTACTTGTCTGTTTCATAAAAATATACTGAAGATTGCTTGTATACCACGCTATTAATGCATAGCTAAAGAGTGAAAATTATATTATTAGAAAACTAGCATTTAACTTTTAAAAATTGTGCTTAGGATGAATTTGCACTTGTGGTCTTAAAATTTTTCAAAATTCACTTTTACTAAACATTGTTTAGAATAAAGATGATTTTCAGTATGTTTTATTCAAATAAGGCTCTTGGTTTTCCTTAATATGATTAAACTGGAATATCTTTAAATGATGAAAATTACATTGGAATTAAGAGTCTAAATCCTATCATTCCTGGAGTGCAACATGGATCCATTATTGCAGGACATGCTTTCCCTCAAGGATGATGATCTTAAAGTGTTATTTATCTTTCTGTTGTTGTTTCTTTTTTGAATAACAAATAAACATTTTGTATTCTAGAACACTCCAGACTGACCCCTGAAAGGCTGCATGGGAGAAAATGAAGTATATTTATATCTTTAAAAACAGTGACATCAAAAACCAGCCACTGTTGAAAATGTCTTATTTCTTAGAGTAGGTTATGAGCACATGGTCATACTCAATTTCTGAGAACTCATTGAGCTGTATAATTCTAACTTGATCATTTTTCTATACTTCAGTTTACTTGAATAAAAAGCTTTTTTTTTTTAATCAAACACTGTTATGTTGTATATAAATCTTCTTGTGAGCTTTCTTATACCAACCCAACTCCACGGCTCAATTTACTCAATGGTCTCCAGAGTCCAAGCATATACTAAAAATGGAGTGACCTGGGTCTACAATATTACAATACTACAGAGCTACAGTCTGCGATGAGCTGGGAAAGATGGGCCCAGTCTAAAGGGTATAGACGCTGCTCAGCTCCAAGGAATGGCTGCCATATGGGACTGTGGGTCTAATGTTGCCAGGTCTGGAAATTTGAATTTTTATGTCAAATTTATACTTTTTAATGTTGGCAACTGATTCAAATTTTTAAGCTCTACCAGCCAATCTAAATATGTTTTTGACCAAAGAGGCCTCCATAAAGATCACCTCCCTGAGTAGGACCTCACTAAATCTGAGTCCAATTAAAATACTTTTCATATGTACTGCTGATACTGCTAGCATGCAGGGAAGGCCACAGTCAAAATTCAGTCTGACTCTACACAACTTCTACCATAGTACATAGTATAACTTCAGTTATATGGCCTGAGTTTAAATCCTTCCTCCAACACTCACTATTTTCATACTTTGGGAGGGCAAAGTAACTTCTCTATACTTCAGTTTTCTCCCCTGTAAGATGGGTATTCTAATAACCATACTTCCCCCAAATGTCTTGGCACATAGTACTACATAAATGTTGCTATTACTAGTTATATTACTATTAACATTATCTGTAAAATGAGATCCTTGCTTTTTGAGTTTTAAATGATCCAAACTATGTAAAGTACTTAGACTTGTTCCTGAGACACACTGTTCATTACATACTAACTGTGTGATCAGATGAAGTTTCTTTCAAATACATTAGTCCAAACCATGCAGATTTATTCCTTTACTCTGTATCGGGTAATAACAAACATGCTATTATAGGCTGGAAGTATTTTTATTTGTACTAAGTGTTTTCTTTGGACATTTGAATAATAAATAGCTCTGTAAGGTCATAATTATTGCCATGTTTATATCATTTGGAAATGTGTAGTGAAATGAATCATGTGCCATGTAATGAATGTCTTAAAGTGAATGCTAATAATGTAGTAAGATTTCGTATCAGGAACGGTTACAGGATTCAGAAGACATTTTAAATTTAGATGATATTCACCATCTTTTTGTTTCGCTAATTTCTAAAAAACCCTAACCCTCCCAAACACATAAGATATGAATGGAGTTCAATAACTCAAATTACAAAGTTATACGCAAATAGGTGGCATAGCCAGAATTTTTACTTACTTGTGACCCATTTCATGAGCAATTGTAAATGCAAGATTCAGGCCATTGTCTTCAGCAATAATACATTTTCTCTTTTCACTACACATTCCACTCAAATAAGCTATACCTAGAAAACATACACATGAATTATCACATGTCAGATTCAAATGCAAATATTTATGCTATGCATCAGTAGAAGAAATGAAAAATGATGTTTTTTCTATTGAAATGATGTCAGTATTAAACTATAAAATCTAGCCCTTATAAATGGAACTTTAAAGGAAATTGTGTATGTATGTGTTGCTCAATAAATTCTTATTATTTTCAAATTCATATTTCAGATTAAATCATTTGATCAACTGTCCAACTCTCAGAAAGTGTGCTCTAAGAATGTATTTTATAAATACTTTTCACTGTAACATAAGATAATTGAATGGATACAACTTTGACAATGTAAGTAAAAAAGCAATGATTGAGTTAAATGTTTTTCAATTCTTGTAAAGAACTTAGTTTCAGAGAAATACCCTAAAAGAAAATAAACTACGGGGGCACCTGGGTGGCTCAGTTGGTTAAGCAACTGCCTTCAGCTCAGGTCATGTTCCCAGAGTCCTGGGATCAAGTCCCACATTGGGCTCCTAGCTCCATGGGGAGTCTGCTTCACCCTCTGACCTCCCCTCTCATGCTCTCTCTCACTCTGTCTCTCTCTCTCTCTCAAAATAAATAAATAAAAATCTAAAAAAAAAAAAGAAAATAAACTACGTACATATGGCATTCTTGAACTTAAATTGATATTTTGAGTTAATAAAATTTTGAAATTTTATTTTCTAAAATACCATTTTAATTAATATGACATAAGAACTACCTGTGATATATGGAATATTGAAAAATATTTCCTTTGAACATTTTTTGGCTAATGAGAAGGTCCAACTGCAGAGTATATGATAATGATATACTATCTAAGATAACAATTTCCGTAAGATATTTGATCGTTTGGTTTTAATCAGTGGTAAGAAAATATAAAATGATTGATATTCCTTAGTCAAAGATTTATGAACTATATTACTAATTAAGATATCTCCCTGAGTAAATATCATTTAACACCTTCCAAGTGTAATTTTTAATGCATTTCCAAAAAACAAAGGTTATTTAAGTGATATCTAGTATTTTTTGAATTATTTGTATGTTCTGTAATCCTCACATCCTTATAAAATACATTTAAATTCATTATATGAAGAAATTAAGGCCTGCACAGGTAAATGATTTGCCAAAGATCACATGACTACTCAATATTATAGAATGAGGGGCGCCTGGGTGGCTCAGTGGGTTAAGGCCTCTGCCTTCGGCTCGGGTAGTGATCTCAGGGTCCTGGGATCGAGCCCCGAATCGGGCTCTCTGCTCAGCGGGGAGCCTGCTTCCCTTCCTCTCTCTCTCTCTCTTTCTGCCTCTCTGCCTACTTGTGATCTCTGTCAGATAAATGGATAAAATCTTTAAAAAAAATATTATAGAATGAGGATTTGAAATGAACTTTGAATCCATCTACCAACTAACGTTTCTTTTCCTGCTTATTACAATTTAGTGCAGAGTGGTCCCTAGTTAAAGATGGTTAGCTGACTGCTTGTGACTCTTCTTCTCTCTTTAGAAACCCCAAAAATAGTGTTATAAAATGATTACATTTAAATAAAAGAATAAATTGCCCTGCCCATGTTTTGGAGAAACAGAAATTTCATGGAAGAATATGAACTGATTTAGGGAAGCTACAGCCCCAATGACAGGGGAGAAGAATTTTATGACTGTGGTAGAACCTGAGAGACTCAAGACTGAGGCACACAAGTTTGAACAGAAGCATTCTTCGAGGATTGAAAATGGAGTATCTGAAAGGCTCAACTAGTCATTTGAATCTTCATGCAGACTCTCAAGGCCTGGTATCTACTGGCCTAACAGGAAAATGAAGATACATTCTCTAAGCAAAATATAGTATAATCATACTATTTTAAAAACATAATTACAGGAAGAAACAACAAGGGATGAAATAGGTAAGGATGTCATTTTATCTCTATATGTAAAGATATTTTATTAAAATATAAAATCTACAAACAGATGACATTATTTCCTTATGAATGGATGGAAGGTTGAACAGACAGGTGATAAGCCTTACTACTTTATTTGGCCGATTAAGACAACTGGAATTATTCTACAGTTAAATCAGGATAAGGTGGAAAGGAAATATGAAGGTGGGGGTAAACTCAGAGGGCTAGGAAAGGGAGAAAAAGAGGAGGAGAAAGACATATTCGTTATCTAGTTCCATTAAATAACAAATCAAATAAAAACATCAAGAGATTCTTAAACATAATGTGAATTTTAAGAGAGCTAAGTCATGCACTTATTAATGCAACAAAATATGGAGAACAAAGATACAAGAGTAACTGAAGTTGTGTTACAGTTGAAAGAAAGAAGGAAGAAAAGAAAGATGGAAGGAAGGAGTGAAGGAAGGTGAACAAAAAGTATCTCCTCATTATAAGATACTTAAAATTCTCTTGTGCATTTGAAAATTTAAAAAAGTTAAACTTGAGAATAAATACAAAAATACTAAATTAAGTTCAACTACAATTAGAATGCCAAAGATCATTATTTGGTACAAATTTCCCTTATGATATGCCCCTATATTTCACAACTACAATAATCTTATCACCATATGCAGATTAAAAGTCAGCTAATGTGGGCTGTCATCATGTCAGGTATCTTTGCTGTATGGACCAACACATATCAACTTAATAAGTTTTGCATTTCTTCTCCTGTACCCCTTCAAATAAATTTTTCCCACCAAAAATAGTCACTTGTTTCTAATTCTTACCTCTTCTTTATTATTCTTTCCATTCTATATTTTGTATATTTTTCCATATTTTTCTATATCTTACAACATTGGATAGGATATGTTTTTTAAAAGATTTATTTATCTACTTGAGAGAGAGAGAATGGGGGGCAGAGGAGAGGGAGAGGGAGAGAGAGAATCTCAAGCAGAGTCCCTGCTTAATGCAGGGCTTGATATCAAGAACCTGAGATCAGGACCTAAGCTGAAACCAAGAGTCAGACGTTTAACCAACTGCGCCACCCAGGCACTCCCTGGAAGACTTTCACAGGTGCCACTTGTTAAGTTAAAGAAATTACTTTCTGATATTCTTGTATGTCCAGTGAAAAAGGATGCAATGTTAGGTGTGGTGTGGGTCAAAGGTAGATGGGAGTTAGTATTTTTTTTTTTAAGATTTTATTTTATTTATTTGAGAGAGAGAGACAGTGAGAGAGAGCATGAGCGAGGAGAAGGTCAGAGGGAGAAGCAGACTTCCCATGGAGCTGGGAGCCCGATGTGGGACTCGATCCCAGGACCCCGGGATCACGACCTGAGCCGAAGGCAGTCGTCCAACCAACTGAGCCACCCAGGCGTCCCGGGAGTTAGTATTTTTTGAAAAAGAAACAGAAGTTTAGAATACCGAGAGAAATGGGAAGGAGAGCTGATTAAGTACTAGGGGAATACTTAATGTTCATGGGTAAAAAACAGATGATTCAGCCAAGGATGGTGAGCATGAACATGGACTAGCACTAGGATGTCCAAGTAAGTGATATCCAACCCAAAGGCTGAAACAGAGAAGAAAAATATTTGGATTAAATTTGGGCTGATGGGGCACCTGGATGGCTCAGTGGGTTAAAGCCTCTGCTTTCGGCTCGGGTCAAGATCTCAGGGTCCTGGGATCAAGCCCCGCTTTGGGCTCTCTGCTCGGTGAGGAGTCTGCTTCCTCCTCTCTCTCTGCCTGTGTCTCTGCCTACTTGTGATCTCTGTCTGTCAAATGAATAAATAAAATCTTTAAAAAAAATAAAAAAATAAATTTGGGCTGAGATTTTGTAGATGAGGTATAAAGGAAGAATCAAAGGACATAGAGTTGACAGTAGATTTGAGAATGAAAGAAGGGACAGAAATTATAGGGTTGGGTAAGTGAAGAAGTAAAGTCAAATATTTGGAGAATACAATGCAGTTGTCTGGAGAATGGTGTCATCAGTGGAAAAAAAAGAGCAGATACTCTCTGAAAAAGTACTTGAGAGCGTGATAAGAGACTGGGGATAGAGACATAAAATTTCAGAGATGAAGTTGCATAGTATGATTCAGTGTTGCCAGGAGAGCAGAGAGAGGTAGACATCACCCAGATTGAGGTCAAAGAACTATTAAGTAGTTTTGGTTGGACTGATTATATGAACGTGAAATTGCATATGATCTCAATGAACTCAGGAAGGGGGAAAAGATGACCAACATCCATGTGAAATATGGGCAAGAATGAAGGAGAACAATCCATCACAGAGACAGTTAAGATGGTAAAGCTGAAGAGCTTCAGCTCCAAATGAAGAGTTTTATTTGAGGATGAGAGTTTGACTTAGAAGCAGTAGCAGGAAGCAAGAGGAATGCAAGAGGTATGGAACTTTGATATTTTCCTAGCACTAGCCCTTGTAACATAGGGGAAGAGAAAGAATGAACAGTAATCTCTTTGGGGGCCCTAGATTCCTCAACGGGCTATAGGAAATCAATGACTACCGTGTAGTCATGAAAAGAAATTTGCTGATAAAAATTATAATTTATAATATAAAAGACATATTTTATACCATAAAATATAAATTTATATACAATAAAATACAATTTAGAAATGAGTACATTTTGGCATAGAGGTATGATTACACCTAAGTATTAAAAAATCCATACCATCACATTTCCATAGAACAGAAAGACTACATAAAAATGGGGGCACGTGGCTGGTTCAGTCAGTGGAGAATGTGACTGTACCTCAGAGTTGTGAGTACAAGCACCACACTGGACATATAGCTGACTTAAAACAAAAGACTGTATAATTACGATAATTTTCTTTTTTTTTTTTTTAAGATTTTTGTTTATTTGTTTGTTTGACAGAAGAGAGAGACAGTGAGAGGGAACACAAGCAGGGGAAGTGGGAGAGGAAGAAGAAGGCTTCCCACTGGGCAGGGAATCCCATGCAGGGCTCGATCCCAGGACCTGGGATCATAATCTGAGCCAAAGGCAGACACTCAACAACTGAGCCACCCAGGCAGCCACAACTGCCTGCCACCCAGGCACCTCAATGACAATAATTTTCTAATAGCAATTGCATCATGTGGAGAGATAATAAATAACTTTTCTTCCTCCTTTCCAATTTTCCAAATCCATTTAAGTGTTTACAATACTTTTATGATGAGAAGATTAAAGACATAAATATGACCATCATGTCTATGACATTTAAGTAGTAATTAACAGATTCCCTTATAGACCAGGAAGCAATTTAACAAGCATAATTACCCTCTCCTTCCCATTCTTTTTTTCTTATGTGTAAACTCAGAGTCTTCAACTGAGGCTCTGATAAATTTGAATTTAATTGTCTTACATTTGGCACACCAGGGAGATTTTCTTTAACTTGAAAGTTATGAAGAATAATTGTAACCATGACTAATTTAAATGACTTGCATTATTCTGTTTAAAAGCCTATGCTTTTCAGTTCCTTTCAAAAACTCACATGTTTCTTATTAATTAAAGGGTGCAATTTAGGAGGGGAAAGGATCTAACACAGCTGTTATTTAAATATAGATATAATACAGACTCTTTTTAAAACACTCTTTTAATATTAAAGGTTCTACAATCAAAAAGGACACCAAAAAACCCTCTAATTTCCACCTAAAGATGAATCAAGTCATATATGAGGCATCAACAGAATCTCCAGGTGAAAACAAAGCATACTATCCTAGAATGTAATTTGATACCTCAAGATAATCATAGACCCCTAAAACCCCACAGATAGCATGTTAAAATAACGAATGAATCAGGAAATCAGTTTTTATGTGACCAGGTGGGTGTATCCTAATAAAACAAAATCGTCCAGCCTCAACACTGTTGCTTTTAAGCACTAACGAGACTACCCAACTTCAAAATCTTGTTTCTCCTGGCACAAAATCTTGCACTGTCCTAGGTAAGGTATTTGTCCTAGGTTATATCCTGGAAGAAAAGTTATTTATTTATGAGTCGTATTATTGCTGGAAGCCTAATGGAACAAATAATGTAAGAGGTGACAAGTACGAAAGGTACAAAGATGAACATACACTGAGCATGCCTTCAGAAGTGTGAGCCATACCAACTCACTGGAAAATATGATCATTAAAATGTAAAGATGTACATAAGATATTATGGGAGACTATAAGGAAATACCAAATAGAGAAAAATTAAAGTAGAAAAGGCTTTTAAGGAGAGAAACAGCTTGGTGGTATCACTGAGTGGGGAGAGGTGGGCACTGAGCAGGGAAAAGGCTAAGCAGTGGTAAAAGTTGCTATTCTTCACAGAAAGGTAGGGTATGTTCTTTAAACGTGCATGCCATGTAGTACATCTCTCCATCAGTATGCATTTAACGTATCCTCAATAAGGAGTGGATGAAATGAATGGCATAGATGGAATTCCTTGAAACAAAGACCAATATAAAATGTAACTTAACATGGGGCCTTAACTAAAAATGTAATTTTGAAGAATCAAAATGTATTTCATCCGTGAATTAGAAAATTTTTTTAGAATGACTTAATGATGGTGCCCAAGTAATATGAAAACCATTTACATGATTATATTCAAATCAGCCTTTGAACATATTTTAAAATAACTTGCCTTACTAGCTCACTAATTATCTGCTTCTATTCCATTAAAAGACAAGATGATGATCTAGGAGTATAAAAGTACAATTATGTAAGTTATGAGGTTAATATCAGTAGAGTTATAAATGTATTTTAAAAAACAGTCTTCCAGATTCTCTTTAATGTCTAATCCATATCATTCTTCATAGTACGGTTTCTAAGAATACTAAGAAAAAAGTGACTTCTAACAACAAGAAATAAGATATCAGTTTAATAAAAACTATAGTAAATCTCTGTGGTCAAAAAGGTGGAATATTTCATAGGCAGTAAAACGTTGTTTATGTGTTCCCACAACATGGATGTTAGAGTCCTTTTGTGAAAAACATATACCGGTGCCAAATAAAATCTAACTACAAAGTTTTAGTGTATAGCTAAATTTCAAGAAAGAAAGATTCCCAAGTACAGGAATAAAGCTTGAAATTTTTCAAAGTCGGAATGATAATATCATGAGTTAATGTTGGTAAAGCCTGGGTATCAGAAAAGACACAAGTCCCATTAAGTAATGTGTGTGGTTTCAAAATGTTTGCAGGCAGAGAAATTAAGGAGGAAGGAACTGAAATCCATTGACAAATCAGAAAGCCTGAAATTGCTATTAATGTGTGAACATTACCTCAAAAATCCATATGCAGGAGATCAACGAGGAAGCCTGGCTCAAAATAAGTTTGAGGTATGCCAGAAAAGCTCCACTAATAAACCCAAACCACCAGCATGCACAGGTATGAAACCATAGGAATATGAAGCCATAAATACAATGTACAAATTGATCATACAACTTGGGGATCATACAAGGATTAGAAAAAGCTTTGTCAGCGACTGGAAATTAGACCGCGGGGGGAGGGGCTGGCTCCCGGCGAGCGGCGGAGCAACGGAGCACAAAATCAGGATTTTAAAATTCTGTTCCGCTGAGGGATATCACTCCAGAGGCTTAACTGGGGTGAAGCCCGGGCAGGGTCAGCGTGGCCTCAGGTCCCGCAGGGTCGTAGAAGGATCGGGGGTGTCTGAGTGTCGCAGAGCTTACCGGTATTAGAACGGGGAAGCCAGCTACAGAGACAGAGCCGAGGAGTGACTCTCAGCTCGGGGTGGCCTTGAACCAGTCGCAGGCTCGGTCAGCTTGGAGAGCGGCCGGAGGCCGGGGTGGCGGGAGTCGTTGGGCGCTGTTCTCTGAGGGCGCATGAGGAGTGGGACCCTGGGCTCTCGGCTCCTCCGGGCCGGAGACCGGGAGGCCGCCATCTTCATTCCTGTCTTCCGGAACTCTACGGAAAGCGCTCAGGGAACAAAAGCTCCCAAAAGCAAACCCAGCAAACCCGAGCGGATTACTCAGCCCGGCCCCGGGTAAGGGCGGTGCAACTCCGCCTGGGGCAAAGACGCTTGAGAATCACTACAACAGGCCCCTCCCCCAGAAGATCAACGGGAAACCCAGCCAGGGCCAAGTTACCTACCAAGGAGTGCAGTTTCAATACCAAGGAGAGCGGCAGAATTCCAGAGGAGAAGAAAGCAAAGCAAAGAACTCATGGCTTTCTCCCCATGATTCTTTAGCCTTGCAGTTAATTTATTTTTTTTTTCTTTTTCAATTTTTTTTTCTTTATCTCTTCTGCTAAATTTTTTTTAACTTTTACCGTTTTCTTTTTTAACGTTTTTTAAATAGTTTATCTAATATATATATATTTTTTTTTTCCTCTTTTTATATTTTTTCTTTATCGGCTTTATTTTTAATAGTTTCTTTTTTTTTTCTTCCCTTTTTTCTTTCTGAACCCCTTTTTATCCCCTTTCTCCCCCCTCACGATTTGGGATCTCTTCTGATTTGGCTAAAGCATATTTTCCTGGGGTTGTTGCCACCCTTTTAGTATTTTACTTCCTCCTTCATATACTCTTATCTGGACAAAATGACAAGGCGGAAAAATTCACAACAAAAAAAAGAACAAGAGGCAGTACCAAAGGCTAGGGACCTAATCAATACAGACATTGGTAATATATCGGATCTAGAGTTCAGAATGACAATTCTCAAGGTTCTAGCCGGGCTTGAAAAAGGCATGGAAGATATTAAAGCAACCCTCTCGGGAGATATAAAAGCCCTTTCTGGAGAAATAAAAGAACTAAAATCTAACCAAGTTGAAATCAAAAAAGCTATTAACGAGGTGCAATCAAAAATGGAGGCTCTCACTGCTAGGATCAATGAGGCAGAAGAAAGAATTAGCGATACAGAATACCAAATGACAGAGAATAAAGAAGCTGAGCAAAAGAGGGACAAACAGCTACTGGACCACGAGGGGAGAATTCGAGAGATAAGTGACACCATAAGACGAAACAACATTAGAAAAATTGGGATTCCAGAAGAAGAGGAAACAGAGAGGGGAGCAGAAGGTATATTGGAGAGAATTATTGGAGAGAATTTCCCCAATATGGCAAAGGGAACAAGCATCAAAATCCAGGAGGTTCAGAGAATCCCCCTCAAAATCAATAAGAATAGGTCCACACCCCGTCACCTAATAGTCAAATTTACAAGTCTTAGTGACAAAGAAAAGATCCTGAAAGCAGCCCGGGAAAAGAAGTCTGTAACGTACAATGGTAAAAATATTAGATTGGCAGCAGACTTATCCACAGAGACCTGGCAGGCCAGAAAGAGCTGGCATGATATATTCAGAGTACTAAATGAGAAAAACATGCAGCCAAGAATACTATATCCAGCTAGGCTATCATTGAAAATAGAAGGGATTAAAAGCTTCCAGGACAAACAAAAAATGAAAGAATTTGCAAATACCAAACCAGCTCTACAGGAAATATTGAAAGGAGTCCTCTAAGCAAAGAGAGACCCTAAAAGTAGCAGATCAGAAAGAAACAGAGACAATATACAATAACAGTCACCTTACAGGCAATACAAAGGCACTAAATTCATATCTCTCAATACTTACCCTGAATGTTAATGGGCTAAATGCCCCTATCAAAAGACACAAGGTATCAGAATGGATAAAAAAACAAAACCCATCTATATATTGCCTACAAGAAACTCATCTTAAACCCGAAGGCACCTCCAGGTTTAAAGTGAGGGGGTGGAAAAGAATTTACCATGCTAATGGACATCAGAAGAAAGCAGGAGTGGCAATCCTTATATCAGATCAATTAGATTTTAAGCCAAAGACTATAATAAGAGATGAGGAAGGACACTATATCATACTCAAAGGAACTGTCCAACAAGAAGATCTAACAATTTTAAATATCTATGCCCCTAACGTGGGAGCAGCCAACTATATAAACCAATAATAACAAAATCAAAGAAACACATCGACAATAATACAATAATAGTAGGGGATTTTAACACTCCCCTCACTGAAATGGACAGATCATCCAAACAAAAGATCAACAAGGAAATAAAGGCCTTAAATGACACACTGGACCAGATGGACATCACAGATATATTCAGAACATTTCATCCCAAAGCAACAGAATACACATTCTTCTCTAGTGCACATGGAACATTCTCCAGAACAGATCACATTCTTGGTCCTAAATCAAGTCTCAACCGTTATCAAAAGATTGGGATCATTCCCTGCATATTTTCAGACCACAATGCTCTGAAGCTAGAACTCAATCACAAGAGGAAATTTGGAAAGAACCCAAATACATGGAGACTAAACAGCATCCTTCTAAAGAATGAATGGGTCAACCAGGAAATTAAAGAAGAACTGAAAAAATTCATGGAAACAAATGATAATGAAAACACAACGGTTCAGAATCTGTGGGACACAACAAAGGTAGTCCTGAGAGGAAAATATATAGCGGTACAAGCCTTTCTCAAGAAACAAGAAAGGTCTCAGGTACACAACCTAACCCTACACCTAAAGGAGCTGGAGAAAGAACAAGAAAGAAACCCTAAACCCAGCAGGAGAAGAGAAACCATAAAGATCAGAGCAGAAATCAATGAAATAGAAACCAAAAAAACAATAGAACAAATCAATGAAACTAGGAGCTGGTTCTTTGAAAGAATTAATAAGATTGATAAACCCCTGGCCAGACTTATCCAAAAGAAAAGAGAAAGGACCCAAATAAATAAAATCATGAATGAAAGAGGAGAGATCACAACTAACACCAAAGAAATACAGACAATTATAAGAACATACTATGAGCAACTCTACACCAACAAATTTGACAATCTGGAAGAAATGGATGCATTCCTAGAGACATATAAACTACCACAACTGAACCAGGAAGAAATAGAAAGCCTCAATAGACCCATAACCAGTAAGGAGATTGAAACAGTCATCAAAAATCTCCAAACAAACAAAAGCCCAGGTCCAGATGGCTTCCCGGGGGAATTCTACCAAACATTTAAAGAAGAACTAATTCCTATTCTCCTGAAACTGTTCCAAATAATAGAAATGGAAGGAAAACTTCCACACTCATTTTATGAGGCCAGCATCGCCTTGATCCCAAAACCAGACAAGGATCCCATCAAAAAAGAGAACTACAGACCAATATCCTTGATGAACACAGATGCAAAAATTCTCGCCAAAATACTAGCCAATAGGATTCAACAGTACATTAAAAGGATTATTCACCACGACCAAGTGGGATTTATTCCAGGGCTGCAAGGTTGGTTCAACATCCGCAAATCAATCAATGTGATACAACACATTAATAAAAGAAAGAACAAGAACCATATGATACTCTCCATAGATGCTGAAAAAGTATTTGACAAAGTACAGCATCCCTTCCTGATCAAAACTCTTCAAAGTGTAGGGATAGAGGGCACATACCTCAATATTATCAAAGCCATCTATGAAAAACCCACAGCAAATATCATTCTCAATGGAGAAAAACTGAAAGCTTTTCCGCTAAGGTCAGGAACATGGCAGGGATGTCCGTTATCACCACTGCTATTCAAAGTACTAGAAGTCCTAGCCTCAGCAATCAGACAACAAAAGGAAATTAAAGGCATCCAAATTGGCAAAGAAGAAGTCAAACTATCACTCTTCACAGATGATATGATACTATATGTGGAAAACCCAAAAGACTCCACTCCAAAACTGCTTGAACTTGTACAGGAATTCAGTAAAGTGTCAGGTTATAAAATCAATGCACAGAAATCAGTTGCATTTCTCTACACCAACAACAAGACAGAAGAAAGAGAAATTAAGGAGTCCATCCCATTTACAATTGCACCCAAAACTATAAGATACCTAGGAATAAACCTAACCAAAGAGACTAAGAATCTATACACAGAAAACTATAAAGTACTCATGAAAGAAATTGAGGAAGACACAAAGAAATGGAAAAATGTTCCATGCTCCTGGATTGGAAGAATAAATATTGTGAAAATGTCTATGCTACCTAAAGCAATCTACACATTTAATGCAATTCCTATCAAAGTACCATCCATTTTTTTCAAAGAAATGGAACAAATAATCCTAAAATTCATATGGAACCAGAAAAGACCGCAAATAGCCAAAGGAATATTGAAAAAGAAAGCCAAAGTTGGTGGCATCACAATTCCGGACTTCAAGCTCTATTACAAAGCTGTCATCATCAAGACAGCATGGTACTGGCACAAAAACAGACACATAGATCAATGGAACAGAATAGAGAGCCCAGAAATAGACCCTCAACTCTATGGTCAACTCATCTTTGACAAAGCAGGAAAGAATGTCCAATGGAAAAAAGACAGCCTCTTCAATAAATGGTGTTGGGAAAATTGGACAGCCACATGCAGAAAAATGAAATTGGATCATTTCCTTACACCACACACGAAAATAGACTCAAAATGGATGAAGGATCTCAATGTGAGAAAGGAATCCATCAAAATCCTTGAGGAGAACACTGGCAGCAACCTCTTTGACCTCAGCCGCAGCAACATCTTCCTAGGAACATCACCAAAGGCAAGGGAAGCAAGGGCAAAAATGAACTATTGGGATTTTATCAAGATCAAAAGCTTTTGCACAGCAAAGGAAACTGAACAAAACCAAAAGACAACTGACAGAATGGGAGAAGATATTTGCAAATGACATATCAGATAAAGGGCTAGTGTCCAAAATCTATAAAGAACTTAGCAAACTCAACACCCAAAGAACAAATAATCCAATCAAGAAATGGGCAGAGGACATGTACAGACATTTCTGCAAAGAAGACATCCAGATGGCCAACAGACACATGAAAAAGTGCTCCACATCACTCGGCATCAGGGAAATACAAATCAAAACCACAATGAGATATCACCTCACACCAGTCAGAATGGCTAAAATTAACAAGTCAGGAAATGACAGATGCTGGAGAGGGTGCAGAGAAAGGGGAACCCTCCTACACTGTTGGTGGGAATGCAAGCTGGTGCAACCACTCTGGAAAACAGCATGGAGGTTCCTCAAAATGTTGAAAATAGAACTACCCTATGACCCAGCAATTGCACTGCTGGGTATTTACCCTAAAGATACAAACGTAGTGATCCGAAGGGGCACGTGCACCCGAATGTTTATAGCAGCAATGTCTACAATAGCCAAACTATGGAAAGAACCTAGATGTCCATCTACAGACGAATGGATAAAGAAGATGTGGTATATATACACAATGGAATACTATGCAGCCATCAAAAGAAATGAAATCTTGCCATTTGCGACGACCTGGATGGAACTAGAGGGTATCATGCTTAGCGAAATAAGTCAATCGGAGAAAGACAACTATCATATGATCTCCCTGATATGAGGGAGAGGAGATGCAACATGGGGGGTTGAGGGGGTAGGAGAAGAGTTAATGAAACTAGATGGGATTGGGAGGGAGACAAACCATAAGTGACTCTTAATCTCACAAAACAAAGTGAGGGTTGATGGGGGGAGGGGGTTGGGAGAGGGGGGGTGGGGTTATGGATATTGGGGAGGGTATGTGCTATGGTGAGTGCTGTGAAGTGTGTAAACCTGGCGATTCGCAGACCTGTACCCCTGGGGATAAAAATATATGTTTATAAAAAATAAAAAAAAAAAACAAAAATTAAAAAAAAACAAAAAAAAAATAAAAAGCTTTGTCAGTTCAGTGAAAACAAATGAAGGATCACTATGATGAGAAACTATCATCTCAGCAAGCATAAAATCCCCATAGGAAAAAAAAAACTCTACTGAAGATGAGCTCACAAATAAAAATGACAATCCAAATGAAGAAATGGCCCACTGTAAGAAGGTGGCCACTCATACAAAAACTAGAGAGAAAATGATGACAAAATAAAGACATTTTTAATATAAAGATGGGGAGCTTGAGATCTACATTTACTGGGTTCCAGCAACCCAAATGAATCTTTTTGTAAATCAGAGAAAGTAACCCTTTTCCATGATACTTTAAATCAAAGTACTGGTGTAAAGAAATGTCATATTTCTTCAAACAGGAGGAAAAATTCCAGACTAAAACATTAAAATAAGGAGGAGGAAATAATGGACACCAGAAAGTGTAAATGTATGAGTAACTATAAATTAATATTGAATACATGAAACACCAATTTTAATGTCTTCCAAACTTTAAAATAGAGAGAACTGAAGTAAAGCAACAATATGTAGTTCAAGATGAGTTCTACCAATAATCAGTGGTAAAATGATACATGTCATAATATACAAGGTTATTGCAAAACAACAGTAAAATAATATATAACTAACAATTACAATTACATAGGTTGAAAATGTAATACAAATATTAGATTTACCTGTTTTTAAAGGCAGGAAAGGAAGAGAATAAAAGAAACATGACCTAAAGGCAAATAGAAAACAAATATAGAAAGACATCATTTCACACCAAGAATTTCATTAATTAAAAAAGATTCTGCCATGAGTGACTGTCAAATTGAATGGATATTTAAACTCTCTAAGGTGAGAGAAGTGTGAATTAACTTGACTGTGATAACCATTTTCAATGCATAGGTATGTTAAAACATCATTGTCTACCTTACACTTATACATCTTTTATCTGTCAACTTTGTCTTGAAAAGTTGGAATGAATGAATGAAAAATAAAGAGTATGCTAAAGCCAAACTAAGATTTTAAGACTGAATTAAAAAAACAACAACAACTCTAACTGTATTGTGCTTATAAGAGATACAGTTTAAGAACATAAACAAGTTAGAAGTAAAAGAATAGAAAATGGTATAATATGCAAGCATCAACTAAATAGAGAATGGGTGACAATATAAATATTACAAATATACAAAATTAGACAAATTGAATTTAAGTCACAAGCATCTAGAGAGATAAAGAAGGATTTTTTTCATTATAAAAGGGTTACTCCAACAAGAAGATGTACAATTCTATATCTCTATTTACTCAATAACTAAGCCTCAAAATATAATAGAAAAAAATGAACCAAATTAAGAGAGAAAAAGAAATTCACAGTTAAGTTGAGAGACTTAGTAACTCTCTTAATAGCTGATAAAACAACGATTAAAAATCTTCACTCAAGACATGAGACCTGAACAAAGTATTAGCAAATCTGTCTTAAATGATGTAATAAAATATCACATCCAACTATAAAATTCATTCCTTTTAAGTGGATATGGTACATTTATAATACTTGACCATATATTGAGTAGCAAAAAAATCTCCACAAATTTCAAAAGTGGAAATAATCCAAAGTATGTTCATTGGCCACAATGGAAATAATTTGGAATTCAAGAACTAAAAAGGTAACTAGAAAAACCCAAACTGCCTAGACATGAGATGATACACTTCTAAAGAATCCACAAGTGAAAGGAATTATAATCAAAATTAGAAAATATGTTAAACATAGTTATTAAAAAAAAAAAGAACACAAAAAATGCGTAGGCTGAAATGACAGTGCTCAGGGAAATTTGTACTATATATTATAAAAAAATCAAAGAGACTGAAAATCAGTGATTAAAATTCCTTTCAGGAGCTGAGAAAAGAGAGCATCAAAGCTTAAGAAAAGAGAGGGAAAGAAATAATAAAGAGCAAAACCAATGAACTATAAAACA
The DNA here is from genome assembly GCF_902655055.1 of Lutra lutra. Classification (NCBI taxonomy): domain Eukaryota; kingdom Metazoa; phylum Chordata; class Mammalia; order Carnivora; family Mustelidae; genus Lutra; species Lutra lutra. The sequence goes on along the minus strand of NC_062282.1, from coordinate 69,203,393 downwards.
AACGTAAAAAAAATTGACAAAACTGGTAATTCCCTATCAAACCAATCAAAAATTACAAAAAAAAAAAAAAAGAGAGAGAGAGAGAGAGAGAGAGAGACAAATACAAGTTACCAACATCAATGAACAATAAGGAAATGTCTCTATAATCCTAAAGACATCAAGGTAATATATGTAAATGTATGCAATAAACCTTATAATTTGCTAAAGCTGTCAAAAGAAGAAGTACAAAATCTAGAATTTTCTATCATAATCCCATTTATTCATTTTATTCCAGCTTCATAGCTACATTTGGCTCCCCCCCTACACTTTTCTCTTCTCTTTTCTTGTCATTTCCATCTGAAGACCTCTTCACTGGCATTTCCCTATGGAACATTCCCTCCTTACATCTCTTTCTCCAGATCTTCTTGATAACCAAATTTAAATTAAAAATACCCTTCTCCCCACCCTGGAACTCCCAGATTACCTCTTACTTACACCCATTACTTTTTTCCCTCAGGGGTTTATCTTTTAATGTACAAGTTAATTAAATTTAATTATTTGGATACTGGACAGTAGATATTGACCATTCTCTCAATTAGAATGTAAGCACAAGGAAAGTACTGAGAAGTCAATTTGTTCATTTCCAGCATGTAGAACTGTATAGTATAGTAACACTACACATTGTATAGTACTATGATAATATATTTCAACCTGTATTAACATGCATTTCTCTTTTTCCACACAGGTCAATTACTTCTTGGACTTTGGGCTAAGATCAAGTATTGCATTTCCCCCCAGGTCATGCCTTCTTAGTCTTCTATAGGATTTGCTCTGAGGGCAGGTGGGAAGGGATAGAATTAGAAGGAAGGTAGCCTTTGAAACTCTGGAGGATAGCACATCGGGAAACGCCAGGCTGGTATCGGATGACTCAAGTAGGGAATTAATGAAAACACTGGGTGAGTAGGTGGAAAGAAGGGCTGTCATGTTTGACCCTACTTTGTCTTTTGTTTCCAGGAAGGCAAGAGAAGTGGGCAGTTTAATCTAGGGGGACCCACAGATGACATGACTGAGATCTGGCAGCATCTTTAGGAGCATTAAGAGCTGGACAGGTAGGGACTGAGGAGGGTGGGAAGATAAAGAGAGTGGTGGAAAGAGCTGAACAGAAGTTACAGTGCTCTGACCAAACCAACATTCTTGAGTTGAACCCACCAAATGCATTTGGAGTCCAAGTCCAGCAGATAGACAAAGGAATGCACTGCAAAGACGTAGATACCAAAAATCTCAGAGGGAAGTGAAAGCACTGTGATTTCTGATCTACAGCCCATCTCCCCAGCTATGGAAAGGATAAAGGGGAGGTGAGGAGAACTATCAGGAAGAGCCGAATATTAGCTAAAACCAAACCAAAACAAGGTAAATGAATAAAGTCATTTAAACTAGAAGAAAAATTAACATCAATTGACAAGTTTTCACTGTCCCTATGTCAAGGACATAGGGAGTTGTGAGGAAAGATTTAGTACACTGTAGGAAGCTAGATGCAGCATTTTCTTTTCCTAATTTAGTATCATCTTTGATCTTATAATGTGTATCATGACAAAATTAACTACAGGTGAGAATGTACATGTTTAAAAAAGTGTGCACATGTTTTCTAATTGGTTGCTAAAGGTAAATTAAACAGTGAACACTCATTTTATTTTATTATCTTAAGGTGTGATTAGAGGTATCTAAAATGAGTGAAGTACTGGACGAGATGGCATATGGGTACCATGTCAAATTCTTTGGCAAGCTTTTATATGGAATATTATTATGATGTAGGAAAAAAAAGGTGAAAGATGATTTAAGTGAGTGTTCAAAATATATAGTGAAAGGAAGTGAGTCCAGAGGGGGAGGGTACACAGACTAGGCAGAGGAGGCCAATTCCTAAATTCTGTTCTTTTTTTTTTTTTTTTTTAAGGGGGAAGTTTTTGTGTTTTTTTTTTTTTTTTTTTTAAGATTTTTATTTATTTGGGCGCCTGGGTGGCTCAGTGGGTTAAGCCGCTGCCTTCGGCTCAGGTCATGATCTCGGGGTCCTGGGATCGAGTCCCGCATCAGGCTCTCTGCTCAGCAGGGAGCCTGCTTCCCTCTCTCTCTGCCTGCCTCTCTGTCTACTTGTGATCTCTCTCTGTCAAATAAATAAATAAAATCTTTAAAAAAAAAAGATTTTTATTTATTTTACAGAGATCACAAGTAGTCAGAAAGGCAGGCAGAGAGAGAGAGGGGGAAGCAGGCTCCCTACCGAACAGAGAGCCCGATGTGGGACCCGATCCCAGGACCCCGAGATCATGACCTGAGCCGAAGGCAGAGGCCTAACCACTGAGCCACCCAGGTGCCCCCTAAATTCTGTTCTTTTGAGAGCTGGAGAGACCATCATGGTAATAGACAAGTTCCAAAAGAGGTTAATTCCTTGCTTTTCTTGTTTTCCCGTGTCCTTAATCTTTATAATAAACTTTCCCACCAAGCAGACCCATCTTCTTCCTATACTACGACAATGAAAAGGACTGCTTTTTTTTGTATGAAAGGAAGAAAAATTAGGAAAATTTACGTCTGCAGGCTAGTTTTGCACTCCTGCTATTGTATTCTAGATTTATTCTACTTCACATTAACTTCTCTCTTTTAGAAAATTTAAGGGCAGGTTATTGGATGGTTTCAGAAGTTAAACTATCAAATCCTTAGGGATTTTAAATTAAGCCAGACTCCAATGTACCTTACTGTGGTTGGATATATCTTTAATACATCACTAAAAACATATACCATTGGGACACCTGGGGTGACTCAGTGGGTTGAGCCTCTGTCTTCAGCTCAGGTCATGCTCTCAGGATCCTGGGATTAAGCGCCACATTGGGCTCTCTGTTCAGTGGGGAGCCTGCTTCCCTCTCCCTCTGCCTGCCTCTCTGCCTACTTGTGATCTCTCTGTGTCTGTCAAATAAATAAATAAAATCTTTAAAAAATATATACCATCTAAAATCCTTAATTTAGATTTCAGTGCAACCTGAAAATATAATGCTTGTGGCACACTGAAAAAAACGTATGTGGTAGATTACACATCTAATGTTTATAAGTCAGAAATGAGAAATTTACTGTGCAGTCTACCACAAACATGGATGAAAACTGGTATTTGCATTACTAAGTTAATTTAAAAATAATGAGTCAGAGTCCTCGGGCTTTCTGTATGACTTAGGTCACAAAAGCAAAAAACAAAACAAAACAAAACAAAAACTAGGCTTAATGATTTCATCTGCCTTGGAGATTAAAAAACTGTCATGAATTTAAAAAATAGGTAAGATGAATCACAGTTGAAGACTTCTGAGAAGTTGAAGGATACAGCTGGAAAAATTTAAAAGTGTTTTGATTGCATATAAATCAGGAATTTTGGCTAACACATTTTTATAATGTTATAACGTAATCATATCCTGAAGGCATTAAACAGGGACAATTAAAACTAAAAATATCGTGCTACTAAAAGGTTCTATAAATTGCTTTTTTAGAATACTAGTAAAAAACACTGACAGCATGCATTTATAACCATAAACCAACTCAGACATCAAAAGAGTTTGACACAACATGCTATTTTCATCATGCCAATTTTAATCATTTTGCTACTTTTTATAACTTGTTTTCTACTCACTATGGTTTTTATTCAAGTAAAGAAAATAAATAATTTTATAAACTGGAAAAAATCTAAAGAATACAATTACAATATAATTACAATTACAAGTATCTAATATTCTTAAATCTCAAATACTAAAATTTAAAATATTGAGTTTAATACAGAGATTTGACATAATTTGTTAAATAAAACACATTTACTCGAGGACAAGCATTCCAACTTTAGATGCATTTCTAATATCTCAGCTTTTTTTAAAGTGTATACACTGAGGGTATTAATAGTAAACTGGTTAAAAAACCTACTCAAAGATGATTTGATGTTTTCTAGAACTCCAATTGGAATTCAACAACACTTTTTATGACCTGTTTTCTGCATGAAGTACAGTACAGGCAAAATGCAGAGAATAAAGCTTTAAGAATCTAGGTTCTTGTATTAGATATTCTAGCGTTTGAGTCACAGCCTTGATTTTTAGCTGTGTGACCAAAGAAAAGTTACTTCTTTTTTCTGAACCTCAGTTTTCTTAACAGTAAAACTGGGAAATTAACCATTTGGCTTAGGAATGCTAACTAATGTAGATAAAATATATTAAGCCTGTACTGGCTTATGTGAAACATGGTAACCATTAAGTATTAAACTTTCTTATATCTAAAATGAGGTTTGCAATCCCTTATGACACAGAGGTTTTGAAGGGGTAAAGGAGGTGATGTATTTAAAGACCCATGGCATGTGGTCGATTCTCTTTTTTTTTTAAGATTTCATTTATTTGACAGAGAGAGATATATCAAGAGAGGGAACACAAGCAGGGAAAGTGGGAGAGGGAGAAGCAGGCTTCCTGCCAAGCAGGGGGTCTGATGGGGGACTGGATCCCCGGACCATGGGATCATGTGACCTGAGCTGAAGGCAGATGCTTAACGACCATGTGGTTGATTCTTACTAAGTGTTCTCCTACACTGACAACACCCTATAAGTGTGTGATGAATACAAAGTTGCACCTGTAGACCTTATAATAAGAACAACTCTGAGGAACTCAGAGTATTTTCTATATTAAGATGTGTTTTGTTTTCCAAGGATATATTCAGCATATTTTAATACTCACATAGTGTTTAACAGTACCATTAAAATATTTTCTAATATAAACAAATTCCTATAATCAAATGAAGCCTTAACAGTAAAGGATCTTGAGAAGGAAAGTACCTTATGAACCACTACTTTTCATAATAATTCCATAAGAATTATGTATCCAAGACTTACCCCTGCAACATGTTGTGCTAAAATAGAAATATAAAGTGTCTGATTTATGTTTTGGCCAGAGCCTAATAAGAAATACACCAGCATCCAAGAATTAAACAAGATAAGTTCAGCTTTCTTTTTATTCTAAACCACAGGAAAGATGTCATTTTCCCATCAGGAATTCATTTCTATTCAGAAATACATGGAGCACCTGTGTTCAGAAATACAATGAGCACACTCAATACTGCGCTATGTGATGAGGACACAGACAGGAAGCGAGCAAGATCCTTGATCACAAAGATATTAAAAGGAGAGGAAATGAATGCAAGATATATTGAATTCCTCCAAAAGCATGCATGGTAGAGTCAGAGAAGCTAATGATTCAAAAAGTGAAAATTAATTAGGGTTGTGAAAAATGGGTAGAATTTGAACGGGGGGAAGGAAGGAAAGGAAAACAAAGAAAGTCTTCTATTTAGAAATTCTAAAACAACACCTTTGAAAACACTCACTAAAGTCTGCAAAAGTTATCAGCTCTTCAGTAGGGCCTCAGTTTAGAAGAGTGCATTAGTGTGAATTTAAAAGGGACACAGTGGGGAGATGAGGTTTTAAAAAGGCTTCCCAAGTGAATGAGCAAAGGTGTTTGGTAGGTGACACCTGGGTGGGATTTCAGTCTCTTCTGTTCCTTAGGCCCTAGAGATTAGGGACTCTGTGCAAGATACAACCTGCAGAAAGCTTTGGGAAATCCTGGACTGGAATGTCAAAAGCAAGTCTAACAATCCCATAATGTCTTTCTCTTTTTGTTTTAAATTCATTTACAGTAACATTTACTTTTTATTCAACAGTTCTAAGAATTTGAACACTCATATTGATTCACTTAACCACCATCACCATCAGGAGCCAGAAAAGGTCCATCACTCCCCAAAACTCTTTTGTGCCTTCTCGTTATAGTTACACTCTCACCCACTTTTAAAACAGGTATGACCACTGGATCGCTGATCTGATCATCATTATAGGGTTGTCTTTTAGACACTGTCATGTAAGTGGATTCATAAGGCAGGCAACCTTTCGAGACCAGCTTCTTCTTCTTCTTCTTTTTTTTTTTAATTTCTTTTCAGCTTAACAGTATTCATTGTTTTTGCACCACACCCAGTGCTCCATGCAATACGTGCCCTCCCTATACCCACCACCTGGTTCCCCCAACCTCCTACCCCCCCGCCCCTTCAAGACCCTCAGGTTGTTTTTCAGAGTCCATAGTCTCTCATGGTTCACCTCCCCTTCCAATTTCCCTCAACTCCCTTCTCCTCTCCATCTCCCCATGTCCTCCGTGTTATTTGTTATGCTCCACAGATAAGTGAAACCATATGATAATTGACTCTCTCTGCTTGACTTATTTCACTCAGCATAATCTCTTCCAGTCCTGTCCATGTTGCTACAAAAGTTGGGTATTCATCCTTTCTGATGGGGGCATAATACTCTATAGTGTATATGGACCACATCTTCCTTATCAAGACCAGCTTCTTTCACTGAGCATATTGCTTTGACATTCCTCCTCGAGCTACTACAGATTGTTTAAACCATTCGCCTCTTGAAGACGATTGGATTGCTTCCAGTTCTTCCCAATTGTGAACAAAGTAGGTATCAGCATTCATGAAGAGGTTTTGTGTGACAGTAAGTTTTTGTTTTTCTGAAGTAAAGACACAGATATGGGCTTGTAGGGTCATATGGTATGTATATGTATAACTTTATAAGAAATTGCTAGATTATTATCCCTAGGGGTTATAAAATTTTGCATGCCAGCAGCAGTGTTTGAGGATTAAAGTTGATCCACATTATCCACCGCACTTGATGGTGTCAGTATTTAAAATTTTAGTTATCAAATAGGTATATAGTGATATCTCCTTGTGGATTTAATTTGCATATCCCTAATGACAAGTGACAATGACATCTTTGCACTGTTTATTTGCCATCTATATATTCTTCTCGTGAAATATCACGTCATGTCTTGCACATTTTAAAACTGTCTTCTTAGTGATGAGCATTGAGAGTTCTTTATACATTCTGTACAGAAGTCCTTATGTCTGGATATGTGATTTATCAAGATGGCTGACCCTTGAGAATGCAACGGGTAGAGGTGCTGGGCCCCCAACACACACACACACAAATCCACAAATAGCTTTCAGGGAGCCTGGGTGGATCAGTAGATTAAGCATCTCACTCTTCATTTCTTCTCAGGTTGAGATCTCCTGGGTCCTAGGATCAAGCCCCGTGTTGGGCTCTGTGTTCAGCAGGGAGTCTACTTGAAGATTCTCCCCCTATGCCCCTCCCGTGGCTTTTGCATGCTCTTTCTCTCTCTCAAATAAATAAATAAAATTTTTTTTTTTAAAAATCCACAAATAACTTTTGACTCTCCCAGAACTTAACTACTAAATGCCTACTTACTGTTAATCAGGAGGAGCCTTACTAATAACATAAAGTTAATTAACACCTATTTTGTATGTTATATGTTTTATGTACTGTATGCTTACAATAAAACAAGCTAGAGAAAAGAACAGGTTATTAAGAAAATCACAAGAAGGTAAAGTACATTTACAGTGCTGTACTGTATTTATAAAAAAATATCCACACATAAATGGACCCATGCATTTCAAACCCATGTTGTTCAAGGGTCAATTATATTTTCTCCTGGTTCATAACTTGTATTTTAATCTCTTAACAGAACAAATGTGTTTTTGGTTTTGTTTTAATATCGATGAAATCCAGTTCACCAATTTTTCCTTTAATGGATCATGTCTGTAGTATTGAATCTAAAGACTCTTTATCTAATTTAAGGTCACAAAGATTTTTCTCTTATGTTTCCTTCCAGGCATTCATAGTTTAACATTTACATTTAGATTAATAATCCATTTTGTATAAACACTTATAAAATTTTATTTATTTTATTAAAAAAGTGAAAGAACTTTATTATTCTTCATTATGCATAATGATGTCCAGTGTTTTCAAGACCATTTCTTGAAAGATCATTTTTTTTTAGGATTTTATTTATTTATTTTAGAAAGGGTATGTGTGTGTGTGTGTGTGTGTGTGTGTGTGAGAGAGAGAGAGAGAGAGAGAGAGAGCGCAGGGGGAGGGGCAAAGGGAGAGAAAGAGAGAGAATCCAAGCCAACTTCACACTGAGCTGAGCATGGAGCCCAGCATGGGGCTAAATCCCACAACCCTGAGATCATGACCTGAACCGAAATCAGGAGTTGGACACTTAACGTACTAAGCCACCTGGTGCTCCTCTTTATTAAATAGAATTTGTACCCTTGTAGAAAATCAATTGGCCATATTTGTGTGGATCTACTTCTGGAAACTCTATTTTGTTTTTGTTTTGTTAAGATTATTTATTTATTTATTTATTTCAGAGAGAGAGAGAGAGAGAGGGTGAGAAAGAGCATCAGCAGTGTGAAGGGCAGAGGAATAAGCAGACTCCCCACTGAGCAGGATCCCAATGCAGGACTCGATCCCAAGACTCCAGGACCACAGCCTGAGCCAAAGGCAGACACCCAACCAACTGAGCCACTCAGGTGCTCCTGGAAACTCTATTTTGATCCATTGACCTACATACTTATTTCTTAAACTATACCACACCATCTTGACTACTCAAGCTTTGTAGTAAGTGTGAAATCAAGTGGCATGATTCCTCCAAAACTATTTTTCTTTTCAACAGTGCTTTGGCTATTCAGTTATTTTCCTTTTCATATAAATTTTAGAATCATCTTATTTATATCTTCAAAAAAGTGCTCAGGGGCACCTGGGTGGCTCAGTGGGTTAAAGCCTCTGCCTTTGGCTCAGGTCATGATCCCAGGGTCCTGGGATTGAGCCCCGCATCAGGCTCTCTGCTCTGTGGAGAGCCTGCTTCCTCCTATCTTTATACCTGCCTCTCTGCCTAATTGTGATCTCTGTCTGTCAAATAAGTAAATAAAATCTTTAAAAAAAAAAAAGAGCTCAAACTTTCATTTTGTGTTAAATCTACAGATCAATTTGAGAAGAGTTGCCTCTGTACTATGCTGAATCTTCTAATCCATGAATACCATATGTATCTCCCTTTATTTAGATTTTCCTTTATTATTCTCATCAACATTTCATAGTTCTTATCACACAGATTCTGCACATATTTTGCTAATTTTATATGCAGATATTTCATTATGGAACTATCAAAAATTATAGATATATTTATATTACATATGTATTTATATGTATTGTATATCTACTTGTATGTATACACACACATAAACTTAAAATTTCAGTTTCAGAATGTTCAATTCTAGTACATTAAATCACACCAACCTTGTTGACTATATTCTGTGATCCCATTAAGCTCAAATATTAGCTTTAAGAGTTTTTTAATATATTCTTCATCATTTTCTATTATGCAAGGAGTCATTTTTTATTTTTTGCAAAAAGAGACAGTTTTATTTCTTAGCTCAAAATATTTATGCCTTTTCATTTATTATCTTATTCCACTTCTAGTCTTCCCTAGGAAGGATGAAGTGGACAAACCTGCCTTGTTCTAGACTAAGTGCAAAACTATTCCTTCTTTCATCGTTAAATGTGATGTCAAGTGTCAGACAGATAGTAGATATTTTTTATCAAGGCAGTTCCCTTCTATTCCTAAATTTCTGAGAGTTTTTATTGTGAGTACATAATGAAATTTGTCACATGCTTTTTCTCTGTCGGTTGATATGGTCATGCCTCTTCTTTAGACTTTAAGTTTAATAATATGCATTGATTTTCAAATATTCTATCAGTTTTCCTTTTCTGAGATAAGCTATATTTGGTTCTGCTCTGTTACTCTTACATATTACCAGGTTAAATTGCTAATTTTTATATCTATGTTCATGAAGAATATTGGTCTGTAGTTTCATGGGTACTTTTCTCCTTGGCGTCTTGGTTTGGTTTTTGTATCAGGGTAATGCTGACTTCATAAAATGAGTTTGAAATCGTCCTCATCAATCTCTTTCCTTAAAGAGATAATGTAAAATTGTATTATCTTTTCTTTGAAAGAATTCACCAATGAAACTTTCTGGTCTTGAAGATTTCATTCTTGGATGGTTTTAAACTACAAATTCAATTTCTTTAATATGTATAAGATTATTCAGGCTCTTTCAGATCAGGGTAAGTTTTGTTAGTTTGTGACTCTCAATCAATTGGTATATTTCAGCTAAGTTGTCAAATTCATAGACCTCTTTGTATTATTCCCTAATGATTTTTTTAAGGTCTGAGGAGTTTGCAGTAAGATATCCCTTTTGTTGTTGATATTATTTTTCCTATTTTCTTTTCTTTTCTTTTTTTTTTTTTTTGGTCAGACTTACTAGAGGTTTAGAATTTATTTGACATTTTCAAAAAACCAGGTTTGCTTTCATTAATTATCACTATTGTTTTTCTGTTTCCATTTAATTGATATATATTGTTTAATACCCCCCCCTTTTCTTCTTTGAGAGAGAACATATAGGAGGGAGGGAATAAAGGGAGAGGGACAAACAGAGAGGGAGAAAGAGAATCTTAAGCAGGCTACACACCCAGCATGGAGCCTAACTTGGCACGTGATCTTATGACCTTGAAATCATGACTTGAGCAGAAATCAAGAGTCATACGCTTAACTGACTGATCCACCCAAGCTCCCCAGTATTTCCTACCTTTTGGTTGATACAAATGTGTTTTTGTTTTGTTTGTTCCTCTTTTTTTGGTTATTTAGCTAGAAATTTAGATTATTGATGAGACCTTTTCTTTTTATAATAAAAGCATTTGATCATATAAATTTCCATCTAAACATTGTTTTACTTGCATCCCATAATTTATATGTTGTCTTTTCATGGTTTTTTCTTTTTTCAGTTCAAAAGTCTCTATTTTTTTTTAATTTCCTCTTTGACCCATAAATTATTTATAACATGGAGGGAGGAGTCAAGATGGCAGAGAAGTAGCAGGCTGAGACTACTTCAGGTAGCGGGAGATCAGCTAGATAGCTTATCTAAAGATTGCAAACACCTACAAATCCAATGGGAGATAGAAGAGAAGAAGAACAGCAACTTTAGAAACAGAAAATCAACCACTTTCTGAAAGGTAAGACTGGCAGAGAAGTGAACCCAAAGGGACGGGAAGATAGACTGCAGGGGGAGGGGCCGGCTCCCGGCGAGCGGCAGAGCAACGGAGCACAAAATCAGGACTTTTAAAAGTCTGTTCCACTGAGGGACATTGCTCCAGAGGCTCAACCGGGGTGAAGCCCACACAGGGTCAGCGTGGCCTCAGGTCCCACAGGGTCGCAGAAGGATCGGGGGTGTCTGAGTGTCGCAGAGCTTACAGGTATTAGAATGGGGAAGCCGGCTACAGAGACAGAGCCGAGGAGTAAGCTCTAAGCTCGGGGTTACCTTGAACCGGTCGCAGGCTCAGTCAGCTCGGAGCGTGGCCGGAGGCAGGGTGACGGGAATAATTGGAGGCTGTTCTGGGGGGCGCACTGAGGAGTGGGGCCCCAGGCTCTCAGCTCCTCCGGGCCGGAGACCAGGAGGCCGCCATCTTCATTCCCGCCCTCGGGAACTCTACGGAAAGCCCTCAGGGAACAAAAGCTCCCGAAAGCAAACCCGAGCGGATTACTCAGCCCGGTCCCGGGTAAGGGCGGCGCAACTCCGCCTGGGGCAAAGACACTTGAGAATCAATACAACAGGCCCCTCTGCCAGAAGATCAACAAGAAACCCAGCCAGGACCAAGTTCACCTACCAAGGAGTGTAGTTTCAATACCAAGGAGAGCAGTGGAATTCCAGAGGAGGAGAAAGCAAAGCACGAACTCATGGCTTTCTCCCCATGATTCTTTAGCCATGCAGTTAATTTCATTTTTTTTTCTTTTTCAATTTTTTTTTTCTTCTGCTAAATTTTTTTAACTTTTATCCTTTTCTTTTTTAACGTTTTTTAACTAGTTTATCTAATATATATATATATATTTTTCCTTTTTATATTTTTTCATTATTGGTTTTCTTTTTTTTCTGAACCTCTTTTTATCCCATTTCTCCCCCCTCATGATTTGGGATCTCTTCTGATTTGGCTAAAGCATATTTTCCTGGGGTTGTTGCCACCCTTTAGTATTTTACTTGCTCCTTCATATAATCTTATCTGGACAAAATGACAAGGCGGAAAAATTCACAACAAAAAAAAGAACAAGAGGCAGTACCAAAGGCTAGGGACCTAATCAATACAGACATTGGTAATATGTCAGATCCAGAGTTCAGAATGATGATTCTCAAGGTTCTAGACGGGCTCGAAAAAGACATGGAAGATATTCGAGAAACTCTCTCAGGAGATATAAAAGCCCTTTCTGGAGAAATAAAAGAACTAAAATCTAACCAAGTTGAAATTAAAAAAGCTATTAATGAGGTACAAACAAAAATGGAGGCTCTGACTGCTAGGATAAATGAGGCAGAAGAAAGAATTAGTGATATAGAAGACCAAATGACAGAGAATAAAGAGGCTGAGCAAAAGAGGGACAAACAGCTAATGGACCACGAGGGGAGAATTCGAGAGATAAGTGACACCATAAGATGAAACAACATTAGAATAATTGGGATTCCAGAAGAAGAGGAAACAGAGAGGGGAGCAGAAGGTATATTGGAGAGAATTATTGGAGAGAATTTCCCCAATATGGCAAAGGGAACAAGCATCGAAATCCAGGAGGTTCAGAGAACCCCCCTCAAAATCAATAAGAATAGGTCCACACCCCGTCACCTAAGAGTAAAATTGACAAGTCTTAGTGACAAAGAGAAGATCCTAAAAGCAGCCCGGGAAAAGAAGTCTGTAATGTACAATGGTAAAAATATTAGATTGGCAGCAGACTTATCCACAGAGACCTGGCAGTCCAGAAAGAGCTGGCATGATATATTCAGAGTACTAAACGAGAAAAACATGCAGCCAAGAATACTATATCCAGCTAGGCTATCATTGAAAATAGAAGGAGAGATTAAAAGCTTCCAGGACAAACAAAAACTGAAAGAATTTGCAAATACCAAACCAGCTCTACAGGAAATATTGAAAGGAGTCCTCTAAGCAAAGAGAGACCCTAAAAGTAGTAGATCAGAAAGGAACAGAGACAATATACAATAACAGTCACCTTACAGGCAATACAATGGCACTAAATTCACATCTCTCAATACTTACATTGAATGTTAATGGGCTAAATGCCCCAATCAAAAGACACAGGGTATCAGAATGGATAAAAAAACAAAACCCATCTATATGTTGCCTACAAGAAACTCATCTTAAACCGAAGACACCTCCAGGTTTAAAGTGAGGGGGTGGAAAAGAATTTACCATGCTAGTGGACATCAGAAGAAAGCAGGAGTGGCAATCCTTATATCAGATCAATTAGATTTTAAGCCAAAGACTATAATAAGAGATGAGGAAGGACACTATATCATACTCAAAGGAACTGTCCAACAAGAAGATCTAACAATTTTAAATATCTATGCCCCTAATGTGGGAGCAGCCAACTATATAAACCAATAATAACAAAATCAAAGAAACACATCGACAATAATACAATAATAGTAGGGGATTTTAACACTCCCCTCACTGAAATGGACAGATCATCCAAGCAAAAGATCAACAAGGAAATAAAGGCCTTAAATGACACACTGGACCAGATGGACATCACAGATATATTCAGAACATTTCATCCCAAAGCAACAGAATACACATTCTTCTCTAGTGCACATGGAACATTCTCCAGAACAGATCACATTCTTGGTCCTAAATCAATTCTCAACCGTTATCAAAAGATTGGGATCATTTCCTGCATATTTTCAGACCACAATGCTCTGAAGCTAGAACTCAATCACAAGAGGAAATTTGGAAAGAACCCAAATACATGGAGACTAAACAGCATCCTTCTAAAGAATGAATCGGTCAACCAGGAAATTAAAGAAGAACTGAAAAAATTCATGGAAACAAATGATAATGAAAACACAACGGTTCAGAATCTGTGGGACACAACAAAGGTAGTCCTGAGAGGAAAATATATAGCGGTACAAGCCTTTCTCAAGAAACAAGAAAGGTCTCAGGTACACAACCTAACCCTACACCTAAAGGAGCTGGAGAAAGAACAAGAAAGAAACCCTAAACCCAGCAGGAGAAGAGAAACCATAAAGATCAGAGCAGAAATCAATGAAATAGAAACCAAAAAAACAATAGAACAAATCAATGAAACTAGGAGCTGGTTCTTTGAAAGAATTAATAAGATTGATAAACCCCTGGCCAGACTTATCCAAAAGAAAAGAGAAAGGACCCAAATAAATAAAATCATGAATGAAAGAGGAGAGATCACAACTAACACCAAAGAAATACAGACAATTATAAGAACATACTATGAGCAACTCTACACCAACAAATTTGACAATCTGGAAGAAATGGATGCATTCCTAGAGACATATAAACTACCACAACTGAACCAGGAAGAAATAGAAAGCCTTAACAGACCCATAACCAGTAAGGAGATTGAAACAGTCATCAAAAATCTCCAAACAAGATGGCGGAGAAGTAGCAGGCTGAGACTACTTCGGGTAGCGGGAGATCAGCTAAATAGCTTATCTAAAGATTGCAAACACCTACAAATCCAACGGGAGATTGAAGAGAAGAAGAACAGCAATTCCAGAAACAGAAAATCAACCACTTTCTGCAAGGTAGGACTGGCGGAGAAGTGAATCCAAAGCGACGGGAAGATAGACCGCGGGGGGAGGGGCCGGCTCCCGGCGAGCGGCGGAGCAACGGAGCAAAATCAGGACTTTTAAAAGTCTGTTCCGCGGAGGGACATCGCTCCAGAGGCTTAACTGGGGTGAAGCCCAGGCGGGGTAAGCGCGGCCTCAGGTCCCACAGGGTCGCAGAAGGATCGGGGGTGTCTGAGTGTCGCAGAGCTTACCGGTATTAGAACGGGGAAGCCGGCTGCAGAGACAGAGCCGAGGAGTGACTCTCAGCTCAGGGTTGCCGTGAACCGGTCGCAGGCTCGGTCAGCTCGGAGCGCGGCCGGAGGCCAGGGTGACGGTAGTCATTTGGCGCTGTTCTCTGAGGGCGCACTGAGGAGTGGGGCCCCGGGCTCTCGGCTCCTCCGGGCCGGAGACCGGGAGGCCGCCATCTTCATTCCCGTCCTCCGGACTCTACGGAAAGCGCTCAGGGAACAAAAGCTCCCGAAAGCAAACCCGAGCGGATTACTCAGCGCGGCCCCGGGTAAGGGCGGTGCAACTCCGCCTGGGGCAAAGACGCTTGAGAATCACTACAACGGGCCCCTCCCCCAGAAGATCTACGGGAAACCCAGCCAGGACCAAGTTCACCTACCAAGGAGAACGGCGGAATTCCAGAGGAGAAGAAAGCAAAGCACGGAACTCATGGCTTTCTCCCCATGATTTTTTAGCCTTGCAGTTAATTTAATTTTTTATTTTTTTTTCTTTTTCAATTTTTTTTTCTTTTTCTCTTCTTCTGCTAAATTTTTTTTAACTTTTACCGTTTTCTTTTTTTAACGTTGTTTTAAATAGTTTATCTAATATATATATATATTTTTTCCTCTTTTTATATTTTTTCTTTATCGGCTTTCCTTTTTTAATAGTTTTTTTTTTCTTTCTTTCTGAACCCCTTTTTATCCCCTTTCTCCCCCCTCACAATTCAGGATCTCTTCTGATTTGGCTAAAGCATATTTTCCTGGGGTTGTTGCCACCCTTTTAGTATTTTACTTGCTCCTTCATAAACTCTTATCTGGACAAAATGACAAGGCGGAAAAATTCACAACAAAAAAAAGAACAAGAGGCAATACCAAAGGCTAGGGACCTAATCAATACAGACATTGGTAATATGTCAGATATAGAGTTCAGAATGGTGATTCTCAAGGTTCTAGCCGGGCTTGAAAAAGGCATGGAAGATATTAAAGCAACCCTCTCGGGAGATATAAAAGCCCTTTCTGGAGAAATAAAAGAACTAAAATCTAACCAAGTTGAAATCAAAAAAGCTATTAATGAGGTGCAATCAAAAATGGAGGCTCTCACTGCTAGGATAAATGAGGCAGAAGAAAGAATTAGCGATATAGAAGACCAAATGACAGAGAATAAAGAAGCTGAGCAAAAGAGGGACAAAAAGCTACTGGACCACGAGGGGAGAATTCGAGAGATAAGTGACACCATAAGACGAAACAACATTAGAATAATTGGGATTCCAGAAGAAGAGGAAACAGAGAGGGGAGCAGAAGGTATATTGGAGAGAATTATTGGAGAGAATTCCCCCAATATGGCAAAGGGAACAAGCATCAAAATCCAGGAGGTTCAGAGAACCCCCCTCAAAATCAATAAGAATAGGTCTACACCCCGTCACCTAATAGTAAAATTGACAAGTCTTAGTGACAAAGAAAAGATCCTGAAAGCAGCCCGGGAAAAGAAGTCTGTAACGTACAATGGTAAAAATATTAGATTGGCAGCAGACTTATCCACAGAGACCTGGCAGGCCAGAAAGAGCTGGCATGATATATTCAGAGTACTAAATGAGAAAAACATGCAGCCAAGAATACTATATCCAGCTAGGCTATCATTGAAAATAGAAGGAGAGATTAAAAGCTTCCAGGACAAACAAAAACTGAAAGAATTTGCAAATACCAAACCAGCTCTACAGGAAATATTGAAAGGGGTCCTCTAAGCAAAGAGAGACCCTCAAAGTAGTAGATCAGAAAGAAACAGAGACAATATACAATAACAGTCACCTTACAGGCAATACAATGGCACTAAATTCATATCTCTCAATACTTACCCTGAATGTTAATGGGCTAAATGCCCCAATCAAAAGACACAGGGTATCAGAATGGATAAAAAAACAAAAACCATCTATATGTTGCCTACAAGAAACTCATCTTACACCCGAAGACACCTCCAGGTTTAAAGTGAGGGGGTGGAAAAGAATTTACCATGCTAATGGACATCAGAAGAAAGCAGGAGTGGCAATCCTTATATCAGATCAATTAGATTTTAAGCCAAAGATTATAATAAGAGATGAGGAAGGACACTATATCATACTCAAAGGAACTGTCCAACAAGAAGATCTAACAATTATAAATATCTATGCCCCTAACGTGGGAGCAGCCAACTATATAAACCAATTAATAACAAAATCAAAGAAACACATCGACAAGAATACAATCATAGTAGGGGATTTTAACACTCCCCTCACTGAAATGGACAGATCATCCAAGCAAAAGATCAACAAGGAAATCAAGGCCTTAAATGACACACTGGACCAGATGGACATCACAGATATATTCAGAACATTTCATCCCAAAGCAACAGAATACACATTCTTCTCTAGTGCACATGGAACATTCTCCAGAATAGATCACATTCTTGGTCCTAAATCAAGTCTCAACCGGTATCAAAAGATTGGGATCATTCCCTGCATATTTTCAGACCACAATGCTCTAAAGCTAGAACTCAATAACAAGAGGAAATTTGGAAAGAACCCAAATACATGGAGACTAAACAGCATCCTTCTAAAGAATGAATGGGTCAACCAGGAAATCAAAGAAGAATTGAAAAAATTTATGGAAACAAATGATAATGAAAACACAACGGTTCAGAATCTGTGGGACACAACAAAGGCAGTCCTGAGAGGAAAATATATAGCGGTACAAGCCTTTCTCAAGAAACAAGAAAGGTCTCAGGTACACAACCTAACCCTACACCTAAAGGAGCTGGAGAAAGAACAAGAAAGAAACCCTAAACCCAGCAGGAGAAGAGAAATCATAAAGATCAGAGCAGAAATCAATGAAATAGAAACCAAAAAAACAATAGAACAAATCAATGAAACTAGGAGCTGGTTCTTTGAAAGAATTAATAAGATTGATAAACCCCTGGCCAGACTTATCAAAAAGAAAAGAGAGAGGACCCAAATAAATAAAATCATGAATGAAAGAGGAGAGATCACAACGAACACCAAAGAAATACAGAGAATTATAAGAACATACTATGAGCAACTCTACGCCAACAAATTTGACAATCTGGAAGAAATGGATGCATTCCTAGAGACATATAAACTACCACAACTGAACCAGGAAGAAATAGAAAGCCTTAACAGACCCATAACCAGTAAGGAGATTGAAACAGTCATCAAAAATCTCCAAACAAACAAAAGCCCAGGGCCAGACGGCTTCCCGGGGGAATTCTACCAAACATTTAAAGAAGAACTAATTCCTATTCTCCTGAAACTGTTCCAAAAAATAGAAATAGAAGGAAAACTTCCAAACTCATTTTATGAGGCCAGCATCACCTTGATCCCAAAACCAGACAAGGATCCCAACAAAAAAGAGAACTACAGACCAATATCCTTGATGAACACAGATGCAAAAATTCTCGCCAAAATACTAGCCAATAGGATTCAACAGTACATTAAAAGGATTATTCACCACGACCAAGTGGGATTTATTCCAGGGCTGCAAGGTTGGTTCAACATCCGCAAATCAATCAATGGGATACAACACATTAATAAAAGAAAGAACAAGAACCATATGATACTCTCCATAGATGCTGAAAAAGCATTTGACAAAGTACAGCATCCCTTCCTGATCAAAACTCTTCAAAGTGTAGGGATAGACGGCACATACCTCAATATTATCAAAGCCATCTATGAAAAACCCACCGCAAATATCATTCTCAATGGAGAAAAACTGAAAGCTTTTCCGCTAAGGTCAGGAACACGGCAGGGATGTCCGTTATCACCACTGCTATTCAACATAGTACTAGAAGTCCTAGCCTCAGCAATCAGACAACAAAAGGAAATTAAAGGCATCCAAATCGGCAAAGAAGAAGTCAAACTATCACTCTTCGCAGATGATATGATACTCTATGTGGAAAACCCAAAAGACTCCACTCCAAAACTGCTAGAACTTGTACAGGAATTCAGTAAAGTGTCAGGATATAAAATCAATGCACAGAAATCAGTTGCATTTCTCTACACCAACAACAAGACAGAAGAAAGAGAAATTAAGGAGTCCATCCCATTTACAATTGCACCCAAAACTATAAGATACCTAGGAATAAACCTAACCAAAGAGACTAAGAATCTATACTCAGAAAACTATAAAGTACTCATGAAAGAAATTGAGGAAGACACAAAGAAATGGAAAAATGTTCCATGCTCCTGGATTGGAAGAATAAATATTGTGAAAATGTCTATGCTACCTAAAGCAATCTACACATTTAATGCAATTCCTATCAAAGTACCATCCATTTTTTTCAAAGAAATGGAACAAATAATCCTAAAATTTATATGGAACCAGAAAAGACCTCGAATAGCCAAAGGAATATTGAAAAAGAAAGCCAAAGTTGGTGGCATCACAATTCCGGACTTCAAGCTCTATTACAAAGCTGTCATCATCAAGACAGCATGGTACTGGCACAAAAACAGACACATAGATCAATGGAACAGAATAGAGAGCCCAGAAATGGACCCTCAACTCTATGGTCAACTCATCTTCGACAAAGCAGGAAAGAATGTCCAATGGAACAAAGACAGCCTCTTCAATAAATGGTGTTGGGAAAATTGGACAGCCACATGCAGAAAAATGAAATTGGATCATTTCCTTACACCACACACGAAAATAGACTCAAAATGGATGAAGGATCTCAATGTGAGAAAGGAATCCATCAAAATCCTTGAGGAGAACACAGGCAGCAACCTCTTCGACGTCAGCCGCAGCAACATCTTCCTAGGAACATCACCAAAGGCAAGGGAAGCAAGGGCAAAAATGAACTTTTGGGATTTTATCAAGATCAAAAGCTTTTGCACAGCAAAGGAAACAGTTAAAAAAACCAAAAGACAACTGACAGAATGGGAGAAGATATTTGCAAATGACATATCAGATAAAGGGCTAGTGTCCAAAATCTATAAAGAACTTAGCAAACTCAACACCCAAAGAACAAATAATCCAATCAAGAAATGGGCAGAGGACATGAACAGACATTTCTGCAAAGAAGACATCCAGATGGCCAACAGACACATGAAAAAGTGCTCCATATCACTCGGCATCAGGGAAATACAAATCAAAACCACCATGAGATATCACCTCACACCAGTCAGAATGGCTAAAATTAACAAGTCAGGAAATGACAGATGCTGGCGAGGATGCGGAGAAAGGGGAACCCTCCTACACTGTTGGTGGGAATGCAAGCTGGTGCAACCACTCTGGAAAACAGCATGGAGGTTCCTCAAAATGTTGAAAATAGAACTACCCTATGACCCTGCAATTGCACTGCTGGGTATTTACCCTAAAGATACAAACGTAGTGATCCGAAGGGGCACGTGCACCCGAATGTTTATAGCAGCAATGTCTACAATAGCCAAACTATGGAAAGAACCTAGATGTCCATCTACAGACGAATGGATAAAGAAGATGTGGTATATATACACAATGGAATACTATGCAGCCATCAAAAGAAATGAAATCTTGCCATTTGCGACGACGTGGATGGAACTAGAGGGTATCATGCTTAGCGAAATAAGTCAATCGGAGAAAGACAACTATCATATGATCTCCCTGATATGAGGGAGAGGAGATGCAACATGGGGGGTTGAGGGGGTAGGAGAAAAGTAAATGAAACAAGATGGGATTGGGAGGGAGACAAACCATAAGTGACTCTTAATCTCACAAAACAAACTGAGGGTTGATGGGGGGAGGGGGTTGGGAGAGGGGGTGGGGTTATGGATATCGGGGAGGGTATGTGCTATGGTGAGTGTTGTGAAGTGTGTAAACCTGGCGATTCGCAGACCTGTACCCCTGGGGATAAAAATATATGTTTATAAAGCTGTAAAAAAAAAAAAAAAAGAAAGAAAGGATGAATCCCCAAGTTTTGTAGCAACATGGACGGGACTGGAAGAGATTATGCTGAGTGAAATAAGTCAAGCAGAGAGAGTCAATTATCATATGGTTTCACTTATTTGTGGATCATAACAAATAGCATGGAGGACAACGGGAGATGGAGAGGAGAAGGGAGTTGAGGGAAATTGGAAGGGGAGGTGAACCATGAGAGACTATGGACTCTGAAAAACGATCTGAGAATTTTGAAGGGGTGGGGGGTGGGAGGTTGGGGGCACCAGGTGGTGGGTATTGTAGAGGGCACGGATTGCATGGAGCACTGGGTGTGGTGCAAAAATAATGAATACTGTTATGCTGGAAAAAAATAAAAAAATTAAAAAAAAAAAAAAAATCTCCAAACAAACAAAAGCCCAGGGCCAGATGGCTTCCCGGGGGAATTCTACCAAACATTTAAAGAAGAACTAATTCCTATTCTCCTGAAACTGTTCCAAAAAATAGAAATGGAAGGAAAACTTCCACACTCATTTTATGAGGCCAGCATCGCCTTGATCCCAAAACCAGACAAGGATCCCATCAAAAAAGAGAACTACAGACCAATATCCTTGATGAACACAGATGCAAAAATTCTCGCCAAAATACTAGCCAATAGGATTCAACAGTACATTAAAAGGATTATTCACCACGACCAAGTGGGATTCATTCCAGGGCTGCAAGGTTGGTTCAACATCCGCAAATCAATCAATGTGATACAACACATTAATAAAAGAAAGAACAAGAACCATATGATACACTCCATAGATGCTGAAAAAGCATTTGACAAAGTACAGCATCCCTTCCTGATCAAAACTCTTCAAAGTGTAGGGATAGAGGGCACATACCTCAATATTATCAAAGCCATGTATGAAAAACCCACAGCAAATATCATTCTCAATGGAGAAAAACTGAAAGCTTTTCCACTAAGGTCAGGAACATGGCAGGGATATCCATTATCACCACTGCTATTCAACATAGTACTAGAAGTCCTAGCCTCAGCAATCAGACAACAAAAGGAAATTAAAGGCATCCAAATTGGCAAAGAAGAAGTCAAACTATCACTCTTCACAGATGATATGATACTCTATGTGGAAAACCCAAAAGACTCCACTCCAAAACTGCTTGAACTTGTACAGGAATTCAGTAGTGTCAGGATATAAAATCAATGCACAGAAATCAGTTGCATTTCTCTACACCAACAACAAGACAGAAGAAAGAGAAATTAAGGAGTCCATCCCATTTACAATTGCACCCAAAACTATAAGATACCTAGGAATAAACCTAACCAAAGAGACTAAGAATCTATACTCAGAAAACTATAAAGTATTCATGAAAGAAATTGAGGAAGACAGAAAGAAATGGAAAAATGTTCCATGCTCCTGGATTAGAAGAATAAATATTGTGAAAATGTCTATGCTACCTAAAGCAATCTACACATTTAATGCAATTCCTATCAAAGTACCATCCATTTTTTTCAAAGAAATGGAACAAATAATCCTAAAATTCATATGGAACCAGAAAAGACCTCAAATAGCCAAAGGAATATTGAAAAAGAAAGCCAAAGTTGGTGGCATCACAATTCCGGACTTCAAGCTCTATTACAAAGCTATCATCATCAAGACAGCATGGTACTGGCACAAAAACAGACACATAGATCAATGGAACAGAATAGAGAGCCCAGAAATAGACCCTCAACTCTATGGTCAACTCATCTTTGACAAAGCAGGAAAGAAAGTCCAATGGAAAAAAGACAGCCTCTTCAATAAATGGTGTTGGGAAAATTGGACAGCCACATGCAGAAAAATGAAATTGGATCATTTCCTTACACCACACACGAAAATAGACTCAAAATGGATGAAGGATCTCAATGTGAGAAAGGAATCCATCAAAATCCTTGAGGAGAACACAGGCAGCAACCTCTTTGACCTCAGCCGCAGCAACATCTTCCTAGGAACATCGCCAAAAGCAAGGGAAGCAAGGGCAAAAATGAACTATTGGGATTTTATCAAGATCAAAAGCTTTTTTGCACAGCAAAGGAAACAGTTAACAAAACCAAAAGACAACTGACAGAATGGGAGAAGATATTTGCAAATGACATATAGGATAAAGGGCTAGTGTCCAAAATCTATAAAGAACTTATCAAACTCAACACCCAAAGAACAAATAATCCGATCCAGAAATGGGCAGAAGACATGAACAGACATTTCTGCAAAGAAGACATCCAGATGGCCAACAGACACATGAAAAAGTGCTCCACATCACTCGGCATCAGGGAAATACAAATCAAAACCACCATGAGATATCACCTCACACCAGTCAGAATGGCTAAAATTCACAAGTCAGGAAATGACAGATGCTGGTGAGGATGCGGAGAAAGGGGAACCCTCCTACACTGTTGGTGGGAATGCAAGCTGGTGCAACCACTCTGGAAAACAGCATGGAGGTTCCTCAAAATGTTGAAAATAGAACTACCCTATGACCCAGCAATTGCACTGCTGGGTATTTACCCTAAAGATACAAACGTAGTGATCCGAAGGGGCATGTGCACCCAAATATTTATAGCAGCAATGTCTACAATAGCCAAACTATGGAAAGAACCTAGATGTCCATCTACAGACGAATGGATAAAGAAGATGTGGTATATATACACAATGGAATACTATGCAGCCATCAAAAGAAATGAAATCTTGCCATTTGCGACGACGTGGATGGAACTAGAGGGTATCATGCTTAGCGAAATAAGTCAATCAGAGAAAGACAACTATCATATGATCTCCCTGATATGAGGGAGAGGAGATGCAACATGGGGGGTTAAGGGGATAGCAGAAGAGTAAATGAAACAAGATGGAATTGGGAGGGAGACAAACCATAAGTGACTCTCAATCTCACAAAACAAACTGAGGGTTGATGGGGGGAGGGGGGTTGGGAGGGGGGGTGGGATTATGGACATTGGGGAGGGTATGTGCTATGGTGAGTGCTGTGAAGTGTGTAAACCTGGCGATTCGCAGACCTGTACCCCTGGGGATAAAAATATATGTTTATAAAAAATAAAATTTAAAAAAAATTATTTATAATATGACTTTCCAAATAGTTAGAGAACATTTTCTTATTCTTCTATAGTTCATTATTAGTTCAATTCCATTATGTTCAAGAACAGAAAGCATATGATTTGATTCATTTAGATTTCTAAAAGTTTGTTTTATGAGCTAGAATATGTTCTCTCAGAAAATGTCACTTGAAAAGCACATGTATTTTGCTATTCTGGGTAAAGCAATGTGTCCCTATCAGTTAATAATGCTGTTTAATTCTTCTACTTGTGTGCTGATTTTCTATTGACAACTACTAAGATATGATTGTCAGTATCTCCAAATATAACTGTGAATTTGTTTATTTCTCCTTTTAGTTCTGTTGGTTTTTTCTTCCATGAATTTTAAAACTCTTTTGGTAGGTTGCTGAAATATTTAACATCATTATATCTTCTTGGTGAATTGACCCTGTTATTATTATATAAAGTCCCTCTTAGTTCTTAATAATTTTCTTCATTCTGAAATGTACATTTTAGCCATAGAAGTGTTTTTAGTTTTTTTATTCATGGTATATATTTTTCATATTTTTACTCTTATCTTACATACTACACTCGAAGGAAGTTTCTCACAGACAGCAAAGAATCAGGTCTTTTTTTTTTTTTTGATCCAATCTGGTAACTTTTTAAATTGGTGTGTTTAGACTACTTTAGTTTATTCTAATTATTGAGATGTATATTGGGATTTCCGGTCTGCCATTTTGTTATTCGTGTTTTATTGTTGATGTTGTTTGTGCTCTCTTCTTTCCTTTCTTCTGTTTCCATTTCCTGTCTTGTTTCTGTTCTTTTGAAATAAAAGCTTTGATAAGAGGGAAGGTTGCAAATTTTTTTAGTATGCCATTTTTATTTATTTATTGTATTTCCAACCACATGTTTCTACATACCTGTTTAGTAGTTGCTTACTATAGGTTTTACATTATACATATCCAACTTTCAAAGTTTACTTAGAACCAATATTTTACCAGTCAAGTGAAATGTGGGAAGTTTAACATCATATAGGTCCTTTATACTCCTCCATATATGTTGGAGTTGTCTTGCATATTACATTTAAATCTATCAAAAATACCATCAGATGATATTATAATTTTGCTTTCAACTATCTAACATATTTAAAATATTCAAGAGGAGAAAAATTATATTATATATACCAATTCTCTATTCCTTTTTTTTTTTTAAAGATTTTATTTCTTTATTTGACAGAGAGAGACACAGCGAGAGAGGGAACACACGCAGGAGGAGCAGCAGAGGGAGAGGGAGAAGCAGGTTTCCCATGGAGCAGGTAGCCTAATGTGGGGCTCGATCCCAGGATCCTGGGATCATGACCCAAGCCAAAGGCAGATGCTTAATGACTGAGCCACCCAGGAGCACACCAACTCTCTGTTTCTTTTGCTCTTTCTTTATTCTCGATGTTCCAGTTTCCATTAAAGATAATTTGCCTTCTCTCAGAATTACTTACTTTGGCAATTCTTTTAAAGTTGCTCTTTTGGTTATGAATTCTCTTAGTTTTCCTTGATCTGAGAATGCTCTTATTTTATCTTTATTTATATTGACAAAACTTTCTGTCAGTATTTTAAAAATGGTGTGCCACCCAACTCGTTCTTATGGTTTGTGGTAACAAATACCCTGTCAAGAATATCATTGTTCCCCTAAAACTAACAATTTGTTTGTTGTGACATTTTGTCTTTCTCGTTAGTTTTCTGTTTGATTGTGATAGCTCTAGCTGTGCATCTCTTCAGGTATTTCTTATTTGGAATTTGCTTGGCCTCTTGAATCTGATGATTTAAATCTTTTGCCTAATTTGAAAACAAAATCAGTCATATTTCTTCCCTTTCTGTCCTTCTGGGACCCATAATGACTACTTCTGATATTTCCCACAGATCCCTAAGACTCTCTTCATATTTTTTCCCAATCTTCTTTTCCCTCTGGTGTTCAGACTGGATATTTTCTTCTGATCTACCATTAAGTTTGTGAACTCTTTTCTCTGTCATCTTGATTCTACCACTCTGTACATGCAGACAAATTCTTATTTTGCTTATCTTTCTTAAATTCTAATATTTCCATATGGTTTTTGTTATATTTGCTTATTATGTTTATTTATTGTTTATTATATATATTATATATACACATAATATATATAATATATATATATATAATTAAATATATGCTTATTTTGAGACTTTCTATTCTTTCATTCATGTTAAAAATATTTACCGTTACTTTTTGGAGTATCTTTATAATAGATATTTTAGTCTTTGCCATATAATTCCAAAATTTGCACCACGTTGAGAGTAGTATGTGCTGAGTGTCTTTTCTCATGCAAATTGAGACTTTCCTATTTCTTTATAGATGGTGTAATTTGGGGGTTGTTCTTGGACATTTTTAATACTATATTGTGAGACTCTCAGTCTTATTTAAATATAATGAAGAATGCTGATATTTAAAAAAAATTTTAGCATAAAATGATAAAAGTTCTGAAATTCCAGGGTTCTGTAGGCTTTGGTTTCATTGTCAAATTTCCATTGTCAATTTTCAAAGCTCTTTACACTCCTATCCTATAATGTTTGTCATCTAGTGACCAGGCTGGGAATTAGGAGGCTCAGCAGCTTAGTAGCTCATTTTGCAAAGAAATTTCATGGTCATGTTCACACATGCAAAGCTGAGGTAAGCAAGAATGGTTCATAAGCAGCTGTATGAGGTTCCTTTCTCTCACTCTTCCCTCTTCATTATCTCCTTTGTACCTTGTATGTTCTTATGGTTTCCACTTCAGTAATTAGTACTGCCAGAAAGTCTGGGCTTTAGGTACCCCACTCTATAGTACAGTTTTCATCACTGTGTCTAAGATTGAGCAGTAAAATGGCGGTTACAAAAAGCCATGGGGTTCACCCTTCCCTTTCAAAATAAAAGCTCTATAGACCAGAAAAGAAGATTCATCTCAGAATTTTATGACTCCTGTTACTGACACTGTTGCTGTCCACACTGTCACTATCATAGGATTGCTTGGTAAATGGGGCAGGAAAGAATGCAGACAACTTTTTTTTTTTTTTAAAGATTTTTATTTATTTATTTGACAGAGAGAGATCACAAGTAGACGGAGAGGCAGGCAGAGAGAGAGAGAGAGGGAAGCAGGCTCCCCGCTGAGCAGAGAGCCCGATGCGGGACTCGATCCCAGGACCCTGAGATCATGACCTGAGCCGAAGGCAGCGGCTTTAACCCACTGAGCCACCCAGGTGCCCCTGCAGACAACTTTTTTGAAGTGGGGGAATTTCCCCCACTTTCTCTGAGCATTAGGAGACCTTCCAGGTCCTGGATACAAATCTAAGGGATTTCCTAGCTCCCTCTCTCACTCTATATGCCCTAATGACCACCTTCAAGTTATGACGGTTTTGAGTCCAGGAGAGAGAAAAATAAACTTACTGCTGGTTTGGTGGTACTTCAAATTCTAACCTTATTCTCAATCTGCACATGACTATTTACCTTTTAACATCCCCAAATCGTTGTTCCATTCTCCCATATTTTACAGGTATATTCAATGAGAGGGTGGAATATGTTCATTCTACCTTACCTTAAACTAAATATAGAAGTTTCTTCTCTGCCAAAAAAACCCCCAAACAAACAAAACAACCCAATAAGAACTAGCATCTTGTAATTCATAGAAAATTACCTATGAAACTGTATTATTTCTACAATGCAAATGAAGCACCTCAATAATCTCAATATTCTTTAGAGTCATTACCATTCCTACCACTTAGGAACTAGAATTGGAAAGATTATGGCATGTGCAAAGCAACAAATGTGCTGGATCATCAGATTAGTTTGGTATTAATGACACAAAGTGCTGTAATATCTGGAAAAGCATTTCTTCTGTATGGGCTTACACAGTTGTTGCACTTTTTACCACCTAGTAATTAATAATATTCTACGTATCATAATAGAACTGACCTACTGAAAACTTTCATTAAAATTATATAGATTACATTGATATTAGTATGTACTAATAATTAAACAAAGAGAAAAAAATATTTATAAGCTCAATTTTCTTCAATTCTCTTATTAGAAGAAAATAAATGATACAGAAAAATTCTGAGGTCAAGACAGAATCTTCTGATCATGAGATTATTAAATTTGATGACCCCCATTTTCTTTTTAATACTAAGGCATTTGAATACTTCAGAGAGGTGTATCAATATATTTATGCTTGGAAGCCACAATGGTATAAATGTGGGGAGAATGGGTGGCTCAGAACAAAGGGAAACAAATGGGAAATTTTAGTTACCTAGGCAAGAATACCAAAAGGAAAGCAAAAAAGAAAAGACTTAAAAGAATGTGGATATAGTTTCATTTTATTCACCACTCTGTCCCCAGCACCTACACCTCATATGCTTTTAGGCACAGAGCAGGTACTCTAAAACACTGGGAAAAAATTGGATGAATGAAACACAATAAAGAGAAGGAGAGAAAAGTAAGTCAAAGAAGATCATCTGAAATGAAAGAACCAAGGAAAACTGAGGAAGAAGGGCATGTAAAGAAGCACAGTTCCTATTATCTTCTAAGACTGATTCGAGGACTTTCAGAGATCAGAATTGAGAAATGAAAATCATCATCCTTTTTCTATCTGACACTCAGACCCTAATGCTCTGTGGTATCTGGACTGAAGGAAAGGAAGGTTGAGAGAAACAATATAAAACCAGCTTCCAACACATGCAGCAAATACTCTTTTGCTGATTGATTCCTAGTAAATTTAATTGTTGTGATTGGGGGATTAAGTAATGAAATACGTAAATTACAGAGATAATTATTTTAGCTTAATATTTCTGAATTAAGCACTTTTAATGTATAATTTATAATTCTGAATAATATATAAAAGCATGTCTGAAATATGTTCATTAATAATAGAGTGACCATACAGTTAATTTGCCTGGGCATTGTCCTATTTTATGTTTTTGTTTCTTATTAATTATGCCTCCTTTAACTTTTCAAAGTTTCTAAGTGTAAATTATAGGTTATATGATCACTTTATCAGTATATGAACGTCATGGGCCTTATTGTTGCAAAACTAGAGTGGCCTAATCTGACTCCTTGGTTTTCTTATTTTCTTTACCAGAAGCCCAAACTTTGGTGTATTTTCTTATATTATGGGCTGGTGCCATCCAATTGTCTTCTTTTGATACCCAGTTTTCACCACCCCTTTCCTTGCTGCTCCACAGGGTTAGTGTTCAGACCTGTTTCAATTTAGTATGTTTTAATATTAATGCAACAATGGGAAAAAATTAAATGTTGAGAAATTGCAAAGACTGTAGGTTGTAGCAATTTCTTGTAAAATCCTCTTAAAATCCTTTCACAGTTCTACTGTCTCATCAGGTATGGTAAGTGAAAATCTCTTTGAATGTCTCCCTTAGCTTTTATTTCTTAACACCTTTTTTCCTTCTTCTTACTCTGGTTTCAGAGGGCCATGAATTATACTGTCATCTAAGATGGCTTTTGTTCTTCCAGTATATAAAACCCCAATGTATAATATATAAACATATGCAGCCTTTAGTCTGACAATGTTAGTTTTCTGTAACTGCATAGCAAATTACTACAAATGTAGCAGCTTCTGGGGCACCTGCATGGCTCAGTGGTTCAGTGTCTGCTTTCGGCTCAGGTCATGATCCCAGGGACCTGGGATCGAGCACTGTGTTGGGAACCCTGCTCCGTGGGGACCCTACTTCTCCTTCTCCCACTTCCCTTGCTTGTGCTCTGTCAAATAAATAAATAAAATCTTAAAGAATGCAGTGGTATGTAGTAACACCCATTTATTACTGTACAATCCTATATTGGTCAAAAGTCTGGGATCACTTAACTGAGTTTTCTGCTTAGAGTCTCACAGGGCCAAAATCAGAATGTCATCCAGGCTGGACTCTAATCTCACATCTGGAAAAATACCAGCTTCTATGTTCAGTTAGGTCATTGGTACAATTCAGTCCCTTGCCTCTGCTTTAATAGGTGAATGGAATTAGACCTCCAAAGCTTACGATAAACGGAGGGAGTGGACTTACATTGTGAAATCCCTTTCCAGCAGAACCTAGATTAATGGGGAGGCTGGGTGGCTCAGTGGGTTAAAGCCTCTGCCTTCAGCTCAGGTCATGATCCCAGCATCCTGGGATCGAGCCCTGCATCAGGCTCTCTGCTCAGCAGGGAGCCTGCTTCCTCCCTTCTCTCTCTCTGACTGCCTCTCTGCCTACTTGTGATCTGTCTGTCAAATAAATAAATAAAATCTTAAAAAAAAAAAAAGAACCTAGATTAGTGTTTGAGCAACCAGGAATGTCAGGAGTGTCATCTTCAGACATCTGTCTACAACACAGGATATATTCCATTTGCATTTCTGGGAACATCCACATTATTAAAGAGTGAGCAGCAATTTATAACAATATATCTCATACCAATATGATAAATTCTGGGTATTTCAAACCTGGATCCAATTTATATAAAATTAAACACATTTAAGGCAATGCATGTGTCTAATAGGTTTACTAATCCCTTTTACTGAAGTATACGTCCCACTATATTGAGTAAGCAAGACCCCCACTGTCATTGCTGAATCTAGCAAGGCCTTGGAATGGACTTTGAAGATGGTTAATACCCAAACATATTTGAATTCCATTGAAGACTTGATTACATTACTAATTCACTTACAAAGTAAGATTTACATAGGAAAAGCAGTAACTTCATTCTTTGCCTGGTCCAAGGGAATACAAATTTCAAAATCTTGAATATGGAACTAGCATTATTTTTTGGTAGAAGAAATACAGCTCTGACCCAAAGGGTATTAAAATAGAATGGATCTTAGCAATTTTTCCATAATTTCAGTCTCTAAAATTCTCTGTGCTTCAGGTGTCATAATGCAAAAGAAATGGACAACAGCTTTTTAATGAAAATTAAGCTACTTAAAAAAACTAGCTTGACCTCTTCTTCTCACCCAATAAAAATGATTACTTCTGCTGAAATGTGGTTTGGAGAATGTACTAGTGTTTGGACAGGGAAGTGTCTGGAGATTCTCACATGGGCAGTGTCAACATAAAATGGTTATTCAAGTATGTTTTAGCATCTGAATATGTTTCTTCTCGGCAGTTGCTTTCTAGGTGGTCTGTAGGCCTATTTGACAATTTGCAAGTACATAAAACCAGAATTATTCAGAAGAGTGTAGAAGAATAAATAATCATTCCAATCTGCTAACAGATAGGACAAGAAACTTTATTAGTAATACAAGAGCATCCAAGTCCTAGCAATAGAATGCAGAGAGGAGCAAATCATCCCAGAATGGAAAATCTGGTGGTAAAGGATGCATAGCCTCTCTTCTCAACAAGAGCTAGAAAAATATTCACAGCTAAAACCTCATACTGACCAACGCATATCTTTCCCAGCTCTACATATTCACCCACTGTCTACACTTCAATGTTCTTAGGAGGTTTCATGAAAAACACACACACACTAGCAATCACCGACTTCTCACCATGGATTATCAATCATTCCCAAATTAGGGCAGAATTTTTCAAAGAGTATTCTGCAGAATCCTGGGCTTCTATAAACTCTTTTTTAGACCTTTTCAAGAGGTCCACAAGGCCAAAATCACCATCATTTGTGCTAATGGGGCAAATGCCATGGCAGGTACAATGGCCTAGCACAAATAAAGGCAGGAGCACCAAACTTGATAGTCAGTCATTTTTATTTCTCATTGACACTCGCTCCCAGTGGGAAAAACTACAGTGTCCCTTTAAAATGTCCTAGCTGAAAAAGTAAAAGGTATTAATTTTACTAAATCTGCACCCAAGTACAGACATTTCTTAATATTTCAAAACAAAAAGGAAGTATGGATATAGCATGTCTGCTGCAGACTAAAAATACGATGTTGTCTCTAAGAACAGGTGTGTGAGACAGTTTGAGTTATGAGCTGAACTAATGTTGGTTTTTATTGAACACCATTTTTACTTAAAAGAATGTCTAACAGAGAGGAGAGGCGAGATGGCAGAGCAGTAGCAGACTGAAATGACATCAGATCCCAGGAGTTCAGCTAGATAGGTATCAAACCATTCCGAACACGTACCAACTCAATAAATAGGAGACAGAAGAGAAGAAGAGCAGCAATTCTAGGAACAGAATATTGACCACTTTCTGAAAGGTAGGATGTGGGGAGAAGTGAATCCAAAGCGACGGAAAGATAGACTATGGGGGGAGGGGTTGGCTCCCAGCAAGTGGCAGAGCAATGGAGCACAAAATCAGAACTTTGAAAAGTCTGCTCCACTGAGGGACATGGCTCCAGAGGCTAAGCGGAGGTGGAGCCCTCGTGGGGACAGGGTGGTCTCAGGTCCCGCAGGGTCACAGAAAGATCAGGGTGTGTAAGTGTAGCAGAGCTCGCAGGTATTAGAGCAGAAAGTCGGCTACAGAGACAGAGCTGAGGAATGAGCTCTCAGCTCGGGGGTTACCTTAAACTGTGACCCATGGCACAGTCATGCCACTGCTCTTTGAGCAGGGATCCCACAAGTGGCAGATCCGGGGAGACTCACCTAAATTCTCTGGAGTCAGGAATCTGCTGGGTTTGGAGACTCAAAACGGGGCTGAGTGCCAGACACAGAAATGCTTGGTCACAGACCAAGTGAACTCAAAGCGCGACTGAGACCAGGGAGACAGGAATGATTGAGTGCTTTTCCCTGAGGGCATACTGAGGAGTGGGGCCCCAAGCTCTCGGTTCCTCTGGGCCAGAGAGTGGGAGGCCACCATTTTCATTCCCATCCTCCAGAGTTCTACGGAAAGCATTCAGGGAACAAAAGCTCCCGAGAGTGAACCTGAGCAGATTACTTAGCCCACCGCTGACAACGGCAGTGCAATTCAGCCTCGGGCAAAGACACTTGAGAATCACTAAAACAGGCCCCTCTCCCAGAAAAGCAGCAAGAACAACCAGCCAAGACCAAGCTCACTGATCAAGGAGAACAGCGGAATTCCAGAGGAGGGGAAAGCAAAGCATGGAATGCATGGCTTTCTCCCCATGATTCCTTAGTCTTGCAAAGTTAATTAAAATTTTAAAATTTTTTTCTCTTATTTTAATATTTTTAAAAATATTTTATTTGTTTATTTGATAGACAGAGATCACAAGTAGACAGAGAGGCAGGCAGAGACGGGGGGAAGCAGGCTCCCCACTGAGCAGGGAGCCCAAGGTGGGGCTCGATCCCAGGACTCTGAGACCATGACCTGAGCTGAAGGCAGAGGCTTTAACCCACTGAGCCACCCAGGTGCCCCTTATTCTAATATTTTTAACTTCTTCTCTTTTCTCTTTTAACGTATTTTAACTAGTTTATTGTAACAATACCTTTCTCTAAAAAAATCTTTTTGAACCTTCATTATAATAGTCATATTTTATCCTTCATTGTATCTAACTTTATTTTTTGTATACATATAGGGTTTTCTTCTAAAAAATTTGGGATACAACTTCTTCAAATAGGTCAAAATATACCCTGAATCTAGCACAGGGCTTGATTCTAGTCTCCAGCCTGAGCAAATATTCTCCACTTTCATTTTCTTTCATTTCCCAACCAACCTATCATATCAGCTCCTTTTTTAGATTTTTTTTTTTAAATTTTTCATCGTTATGGTCATAGTCCATCCCTTCATCATGTTTACCCTTATTTTTGTGTATATATATATTTTTTCTTTCTTTAAAATTTTGGGAGGTAGTTTCTACTAAGAGATCAAAATATACCCAAAATCAAGTGGGTGGCTCTGTTTCATTCACTAGTCTAATATATATATATATATATATATATTTTTTTTTTAATTAAAAAAAATTTTTTTTTCTGAAGTTCCTTTTACCCCCTTTCTTCTCCTCCACAATCTGGGGTCTCTTCTGATTTGGTTAACACACATTTTTCTGGGGTCTTTGCCACCCTTATAGTATTTTATTCTCCTGTTCATATATTCTTATCTGGATAAAATGACAAGGTGGAAAAACTTAGCACACACACACAAAAAAAAGAACAAGAGGCAGTACCAAAGTCTAGGGACCTAATCAATACAAACATTGGTAATATGTAAGATCTACAGTTCAGAATGACAATTCTCAAGGTGCTAGTTGGCTTCGAAAAAGGCATGGAAGATTTTAGAGAAACCCGTCTGGAGAAATAAAAGCCCTTTCTGGAGAAATAAAAACTGTGGAAAGAACCAAGATGCCCTTCAGTGGATGAATGGATAAGGAAGATGTGGTCCATATACACTATGGAGCATTATGCCTCTATCAGAAAGGATGAATACCCAACTTTTGTAGCAACATGGACAGGACTGGAAGAGATTATGCTGAGTGAAATAAGTCAAGCAGAGAGAGTCAAGTATCATATGGTTTTACTTATTTGTGGAGCATAACAAATAACACGGAGGACATGGGGAGATGGAGAGGAGAAGGGAGTTGAGGGAAATTGGAAGGGGAGGTGAACCATGAGAGACTATGGACTCTGAAAAACAACCTGAGGGTCTTGAAGGGGCAGGAGGTGGGAGGTTGGGGGAACAAGGTGGTGGGTATTAGGGAGGGCACGTATTGCATGGAGCACTAGGTGTGGTGCAAAAACAATGAATACTGTTACGCTGAAAAGAAATAAAAAAAATAAAAATTAAAAAAAACCCAAAAACTAAAATCTAACCAAGCTGAAATCAAAAAAGCTATTAATAAGTTGCAATAAAAAATGGAGGCTCTTACTGCAAGGATAAATGAGGCAGAAGAGACAATTAGTGATATAGAAGACCAAATGACAGAGAATAAAGAAGCTGAGCAAAAGAGAGACAAACAACTACTGGACCATGAGGGGAGAATTCACGAGATAAATGATACCATAAAACGAAACAATATTAGAATAATTGGGATTCCAGAAGAAGAAGAAAGAGAAAGGGTGGCAAAAGGTATATTGGAGTGAATTATTGTAGAGAATTTCCCTAATATGGGAACAAACATCAAAATCAAAGAGGTGCAGAGAAACTCCCTCAAAATCAATAAATATAGGTCCATACCCTGTCATCTAATAGTAAAACTTACAAGTCATAGTGACAAAGAAAAAATCCTGAAAGCAGGCTGGGACAAAAAGTCTGTAACATACAATGGTAAAAATATTAGATTGGCAGCAGACTTATCCACAGAGACCTGGCAGGCCAGAAAAAACTGGCATGATATATTCAGAGCACTAAATGAGACAAACATACAGCCAAGAATACTATATCCAGCTAGGCTATCATTGAAAAAAGAAGGAGAGATAAAAAGCGTCCAGGACAAACAAAAATTAAAAGAATTTGTAAACACCAAACCAGCACTACAGAAAATATTGAAAGGGGTCCTCTAAGCAAAGAGAGAGCCTAAAAGTAACAGTCCAGAAAGGAACAGAGACAATATACAATAACAGTCACCTTACAGACAATACAACGGCAATACATTCGTATCTTTCAATAGTTACCCTGAATGTAAGTGAGTTAAATGCCCCAATTAAAAGACACAGGGTATCAGAATGGATTAAAAAACAAAACCTATCAATATGCTGTCTATAAGAAACTCATTTTGGACCCTAAAACACATTTGGACTGAAAGTGAGGGGTTGGAAAACAATTTATCATGCTAATGGACATCAAAAGAAAGCTGGGGTGGCAATCCTTATATCAGATGAATTAGATTTTAAGCCAAAGACTATAATAAGAGATGAGGAAGAACACTATATCATACTCAAAGGGTCAGTCCAACAAGAAGATCTAACAATTTTAAATATCTATCCCCCTAACATGGGAGCAGCCAACTATATAAACCAATTAATAGCAAAATCAAAGAAACACTTAAAAATTATACTATAACTCTAGGGGACTTTAACACTCCCCCCCCCAACTGAAATGGACAGATCATCCAAGCAAAAGATCAACAAGGAAATAAAGGCCTTCAATGACACACTGGACCAGAAGGACATCACAGATATATTCAGAACATTCCATCCCAAAACAACAGAATACACATTCTTCTCTACCGCACTTGGAACATTCTCCAGAATAGATCACATCCTGGGTCACAAATCAGGTCTCAACCAGTATCAAAAAAAAGACTGGGATCATTCCCTGCATATTTTCACCACAATGCTTTGAAGCTAGAACTCAAGCACAAGAGGAAAGTTGGAAAGAACTCAGATCTATGGAGTCTAAAGGGCATCCTACTAAAGAATGAATGGGTCAACCAGAAAATTAAAGAAAAACTTAAAAATTCATGGAAATAAATGAAAATGAAAACACATCTGTTCAAAATCTGTGGGACACAGCAAAGGCTGTCCTGAGAGAAAAGTATATAGCGATACAAACCTTTCTCAAGAAACAAGAAAGGTCTCGAGTATACAACTTAACCCCACATCTAAAGGAGCTGGAGAAACAACAGCAAAGAAAGCCTAAACCCAGCAGGAGAAGGAAAATAATAAAGATCTGAGCAGAAACCAATGAAATAGAAACCAAAAGGACAGGAGAACAAATCCATGAAACGAGGAGCTGGTTCTTTGAAAAAACTAGTATAGTCAATAGACCCCTGGCCAGACTTATCAAAAAGAAAAGAGAAAGGACCCAAATAAATAAAATCATGAACAAAAGAGGAGAGATCACAAGCAACACCAAAGAAATAACAATTATAAGAACATATCATGAACAACTATACACTGTAAATTTGACAATCTAGAAGAAATGGATATATTCCTAGAGACATACAAACTATCAAAACTGAACCAGGAAGAAATAGAAAACCTAGACAAACCCATAACCAGTAAGGAGATTAAAGCAGTCATCAAAATATTCCAACAAACAAGAGCCCAGGGCCAGGCAGCTTCCCAGGGGAATTTTACCAAACATTTAAAGAAGAATTAATACCTAGTCTCCTGAAACTCTTCCAAAAATAGAAATGGAAGGAAACCTTCCAAACTCATTTTATGAGGCCAGCATCACCTTGATCCCAAAACCAGACAAAGACCCCCCCAAAAAAGAGTATTATAGACCAACATCCTTGATGAGCACAGATGTGAAAATTCTCACCAAAATACTAGCCAATAGGATCCAACAGTACATTAAAAGGATTATTCACCACGACCAAGTGGGATTTATTTCTGGGTTGCAAGGTTGGCTCAATATCTGCAAATCAATCAATGTGATACAATACATTAATAAAAGAAAGAACAAGAACCATATGATACTCTTAACAGATGCTGAAAAAGCATTTGACAAAGTACAGCATCTTTTCTTGATCAAAACTCTTCAAAAGGTTAAGGATAGAGGGGACATACCTCAATATCATCAAAGCCATCTATGAAAAACCCACAGTGAATATCATTCTCAATGGGGAAAAACTGAGAGCTTTGCCCCTAAGGTCAGGAACATGGCAGGGATGTCACTATCACCACTGCTGTTCAACAGAGTACTAGAAGTCCTAGCCTCAGCAATCAGACAACAAAAAGAAATAAAAGGTATCCAAATAGGAAAAAAGGAGGCAAAGTCTCACTCTTTGCAGATGATATGATACTATATGTGGCAAACCCAAAAGACTCCACTCCAAAACTGCTAGAACTTGTACAGGAATTCAGTAAAGTGTCAGGATATAAAATCAATGCACAGAAATCAGTTGCATTTCTATACACCAACAGTGAGAAAGAAAAAAGAGAAATTAAGGAGTCTATCCCAGTCACAATTGCACCGAAAACCACAAGACAGCTAGGAATAAACCTAACCAGAGACAAAGAATCTGTACTCAGAAAACTATAAAGTACTCATGAAAGAAATTGAGGAAGACAAAAAGAAATGGAAAAAAGGTTTCATGCTCATGGATTGTAAGAACAAATATTGTGAACATGTCTATGCTATCTAAAGCAACCTACACATTTCATGCAATCCCTATCAAAATACCATCAATCTTTTTTCAAAGAAATGGAAGAAATAATCCTAAAATTTATATGGAACCAGAAAAGACCCCAAATAGCCAGAGGAATGTTGAAAAAGAAAACCAAAGTTGGTGGCATCACAATTCCAGACTTCAAGCAAGCTCTATTACAAAGCTGTCATCATCAAGACAGGATGGTACTGGCACAAAAAAAGACACATAGATCAATGGAACAGAATAGAGAGCCCAGAAATGGACCCTCAACTGTGTGGTCAACTAATCTTCAACAAAGCAGGAAAGTGTGTCCAGTGGGAAAAAGATAGTCTCTTCAACAAATGATGTTGGGAAAATTGGACAGCCACATGCAGAAGAAGGAAACTGGACCATTTCCTTACACCACACACAAAAATAGACTCAAATTGGATGAAAGACCTCAATGTGAGACAGGAATCAGTCAAATTCCTTGAGGAGAACCCAGGCAGCAACCTCTTCGACCTCAGCTGAAGTCAAAGAGGTTGCTGCCTGGGTTCTAGCAACTTCTTCTTAGAAACAGTGCGAAAGGCAAGGGAAGCAATGGCAAAAATGAATCACTGGGACTTCATCAAGATCAAAAGCTTTTGCACAGCAAAAGAAACAGTCAACAAAACCAAAAGACACTTGATAGAATGGGAGAAGATATTTGCAAATGACATATCAGATAAAGGGCTAGAATCCACAATCTATAAAGAACTTATCAACTTAATGCCCAAAGAATAAATAATCCAATCAAGAAATGGGCAGAGGACATGAACAGATATTTCTGCAAAGAACATCCAGATGGCCAAAAGACACATGAAAAAGTGCTCCACATCACTCAGCATCACAGAAATACAAATTAAAACCACAGTAAGATACCACCCTACACCAGTCAGAATGGCTAAAATTAAGAATTCAGGAAACAACAGCTGTCAGAGAGGATGCGGAGAAAGGGGAACCCTCCTACACGGTTGGTGGGAATGCGAGCTGGTGCAGCCACTTTGGAAAACAGTATGGAGGTTTCTCAAAGAGTTGAAAATAGAGCTACCCTATGATCCAGCAATCGCACTACTGGGTATTTACCCTAAAGATACAAATGTTGTGATCCAAAGGGACATGTGCACCCTAATGTTTATAGCAGCAATGTCCACAATAGCCAAACTATGGAAAGAACCTAGATGTCCATCAACAGATGAATGGATAAAAAAGATGTGAAATATATATATATATATATATATATATATATATATATATATATGTATAGTATTCCATTATATATAATGTAATACTATGCTATCAAAAGAAATGAAATCTTGCCATTTGCAACAACATGGATGGAACTAGAGCATATTATGCAGAGTGAAATAAGTCAATCAGAGAAAGACAATTATCATACGATCTCCCTGATATGAGGAATTGGGATGCAGAGTGGGAGGTTTGGGGGGTGGGGAAGGAAAAAATGAAACAACATGGGATCAGGAGGGAGACAAACCATAAGAGACTCTTAATCTTACAAAACAAACTGAAGGTTGCTGGGGGGAGGGGGGTGGAGAGGGTGGTTGGGTTATGGACATTGGGAAGGGTATGTTGTATGGTGAGTGTTGTGAAGTATGGAAGCCTGACAATTCACAAACCTTTACCCCTGGGGCAAATAATACATTATATGTTAATTAGAATAATTAATTTAAAAAACAACAATAAAAAAGAATGTCTAACAGACAAATACTGGTTATTCAAACTTGAGAATTGGGTTGACATTCACCCAAAAATAAACAGCAAGTAACCTGTCACTCTAAAGAAATGAACAGGTGGTATTTGTAAATATACATAATGAATTCTGTTTGCAACTCTACACATATAAATGCTGAATTAAAAATTACAAAAGTCCCCTAAATTCAAGGCTGAGTTTATAAATAAGGGAAATCCTCCTGCAGGCCTAAGGAAAAGAAAGGAGAATGTGGAGTTCTGAGCTGGCAGGCACTAATGTGCTAGTCCCTCTGGGATTTGCCAAACTTAAAATCAAAGGTGTTAAGTCCAAGACATGCCACTGAGACAAAAAGAGAATGCTCAAGGTAAGACCTCGGAACTGGAACTTTTACATAAAGTTATACCTACATAAATTGAGAAGGAGGGGATACCATTTTCCTTTTCCTCAACACAATTAAAGAGTAGTTTAGAAAAACAACCACTCCCTGGCAAAAGGTAACAGCATAAAAACTTGTCTACTTTGACCTAGACTCTTTTTTTTTTTTTTTAAAGATTTTATTTATTTGACAGAGAGAGATCACAAGTAGGCAGAGAGGCAAGCAGAGAGAGAGAGAGAGAGAAGAGGAAGCAGGCTCCCTGCCTAGCAGAGAGCCCGATGCGGGACTCGATCCCAAGACCCTGAGATCATGACATGAAGGCAGAGGCTTAACCCACTAAGCCACCCAGGCAGCCCCTAGACTCTGTTTTTTTAAAAAGGTCTCTTCTGAGAATATTCATAGTTGGCATATCTACTTTACATTACCCGAATGATCCAAGGAATCCAACCCTAGAAGTTAACTTAGACACTCCTAAGGTATATGTGAATAAATTTTTTTCACAGGTGGCCCTGTGGAAAAAAAATGTATCTTAAGAAAAGTACCTCTTTTTCAGGCTATACAGGATTCCCACAGATAAAAGAAATTAAGAAATAAGAACTCAAATACAAAATTATATGACTGAATGACAAACACCAAGTCACCAAAAACAACATTCAACAAAATGAGCAAATAGGACTACAACCACAAGAACATCAATAACAGAATTATTAAAGTGAATGTTAAAAAGTATACTTTTAATGATTTAGACCAAACAGGGTGCTTAGAAGTGAAAGACCTATTGAAATAAAAAAATCCTTGAAGCTGAACATATGAAATTATTAAGAAATATAAGAAGGGGGCACCTTGGTGGCTCAGTTGGTTGAGTGTCCGACTCTTCATTTTGGCTCGGGTCATGATCTCAGTGTCATGAGGTCAAGCCCCAAGCTGGACTCCATGCTCAGTGGGGTGTCTGCTTGAGATTCTGTCCCTCTCCCCCTCCCTCTGCTCCTCCCACCCCTGTGCACTCTATCTCTGAAATAATTTTTTTTTTTAAATGCAGGAAGAAAATAGACAGTTGGTATAAACTAAGAAATACTAATGAGAAAGTTACCTGGAACATAGCGCAGAAAGTCAAAGATGGATGTGAAGAAAGAAGATATATATAGAATCAGAACAAGAAACCACAACATGATTTTATTTAGGATTTCCCAAAAGAATGGGAGATTTTTGTTCTGATTTTAAAAAGCGTACTTGGTAATATCAGCCTTTCTTTTAAAATCACTCTCTTGGCAGAAATCTCCTTGTAACTTGAACATATATCTACTAATGGGGTTGACATACTTTTCCTTCCCTTCCCTTTCCTTCCCTTCACTTGCCCTTCCCTCTCCTTTCCTTCCCTTCCCCTTTCCTTCCATTTCCCTTCTTTCCCTTCCCTTCTCTTTCCTTTCCTTTGTTCCCTTCCCTTCCCTTTCCCTTCCCCCTCAGTCCCTCCCTCCCTCCCTTCCATCTTCCTTCCTCCCTCTCTCTCTCTCTCTTCCTTTCTCTTTTAATTTACCCTTTATGTATTCTGTTCTAAAAATGGTTGCTAGAGTCTTTGGTTCTATTCAGTACATATAATTCTTGTTTGTTTCTTGTTCTTGTTGGTTTCTTGCTTTTTATATTCTAAGTTCTAATAATTTTGGTTATGTGTGTTGCAAATACAATCAGTAATTCCAAGATTCACGTTATTTCACATTGTGATTTACCTTATAGTCGATAATGTCTTACAATTAAGAATTCCCTGCATTGTTGTTTTTTCCTCTTCAGTGGTACATTATATAATGTAAGTCTTAAAATCAATGACAGTCAAGGCACGTTAAAATCCATGAATATGATTATCTTCTACCTCAGAGAATCCTGTTCCCCGCCCCCATGTTATTTTGATATTTTTTGATACACAGGAATTTCAAATGTAAATATAGTTGAATTTATCAAGCATTTCCTTTATAATTAGCATTTCTGTGTTATTTTAAAAACCCTTGTCTGTACCTCAAAAATATGAAATTAATTTTCTATTTTCTCTTCTGATTTTTTATAAATTTAAACCATGCGATTCATTTTAACTTGTCTCCTTGTACATAAATATCTTAACAGCATGTGTTCTGCTCTCATAGTGTTCTGCTTTATTAGTCTATTTCCCTAACACGTGCAGCAGCCTTGTCCTATTTATCACATACCATACTTGATAAGTGATAGAGAAGATTCCCCTTCCATATTCTTTCTTCACTAGTGTCTTGGCAATTCTTAGGCCTAATGTCCTCTATAACATTTAGAATCAGCCTGTCAATTTTCCTCCAAAACTCTTTTAGAATTTTTATTGAAATAAATTCCATCACTAGGTCAATTTGAGGAAAATGCCCATTTGGTTTCACCTTTAGTCTTTCAGACCATGAGTATAGTTTATATCTTCAGCGAGTTATGCCCTCTTGGATTGAATTATAAAATAGCTCAATAATTTCCTCCATATGTCCTATGTATTTTGTTATTAGATGTATTTCAAATAATTTTATTTTTTTCATATATTTAATAGAATTTTTGAATTAAATGTCTCACTTCCAAATGCTGGTATATAAAATGCAAGTGGTGACTGAATATTGCTTGGATATTTAACCACCTCACTCTCCTGTTAATTTTAATAATTTAATTCCATATTTTTTTAATAGAGACAATCATCACATCTACTTCATTTTAAGGCCTAAAATTTCTAATGCACCGTTGAATAGAAACAGTGAAAATAAAATTCTCTCTGTTTCCGATTTTGAGAGGAATGCTTTTAATGCTTCACTATTTTTCAAAAGATATTTATGCATTTTGTGTAAATATCTTCAAGTGAGTTAATAAAGTTTCTACTTTGTTCTCTTTTGCCAAGAGTCTTTACCATGAATGTGTTTTCAGTTGTATGAAGGACATTTTCTTTATCCGTTGCGATGATCATATGGTTTTTATCTTTAATTGTATTACACAGTTACATTTTAAGATTTTCTAATGTTAAACTACCGCTGTATTTCTGGAATAAATCTAAAATAAAGTAACTCAACTTGGTTATTTAAAAATACCTTGTGAGATGATATCTGCTAATATTTGGTTTAGAATTCTTTCATTTCTTTCCTGAGTGAGAAAAGCTTATTGTTTTTCTTTCTTACACTATCCTCTTTAGGATTTGGTAAGAAATTTATATGGGTTTAATTAACCTTTTTCTATTTTCTAAAATAGCTTATATAATACTATAATGGTCTGTTTGTGTAATTTTAGTAGAAATCATCTGTAAAATCCTTAGCACGTGGTATTTTCTTGAAAAGATTTTAAAGAATTGATTATAGTTCTTTCACTATTCATAGATGAGAGAGACTATTTTTTTAGTCTGGTCTCTCAGCTAGAATTGGTCAACTATCGAATCATGTTTCTTAGCACAACCCTAGTATGTTGCTCTTTACACATATTTATATGTCATGATACAAATTGCTACCTTTTTTCTAATGCAAAAATCATTACCAGTTCTTAAACTACTGGGTGAGGACTGTTGACCCCACAGTCTATAAAGATTTGAGAGCACTGGATTCTGGATTTGTTCTCTATAAGTCATGGGAGGAGGTAATTATTTATTGGAAAGTATATTATTTTCTATGGCTACTGCAATATATTACCACAAATTAAGTGGCTTAAAACACCCAAGTTTACTACTTTAAATTATCTTCATTAGAAGCTTGACCCAGCTCTCACTGGCCAACTCCAGGGTATCAGAAGGCCGTCTATGCATTTTTCTGGAGGCTCTACAGAAGAATCCGTTTCCTTGCATTTTCCAGATACAAAGACTACTGATTTTTCACTTTCTTCCACCTTCAAAAGCAGTAATGATGAGTTGAAACCTTCTCATATTACATCTCTCTGGGCCTTTCTTCAGTTATTACATCTCCCTCTGACTCAACTCTTCTGCTTTCCTCTTAAGCTTTTAAGGATCCTTGCAATTCCATTGGGCATAGCAAGGCAGCCCAGGATAATCCCCCTATTTTAAGTTCAGTTAATGGGCAGCCTTAATTCCATCTGCAACCTTCATTTCCCTGTGTGATGTAACCCAACCTATTCCTAGATTCCAGGGCTGGAACCCGTACATCTTTGGGGATCATTATCCTGCTGCCACAGAAAGTAAGGCAACTTTACCAGCACCACCAGCGAACAGTTGCCTCTTGCATCCAGAATTGTATA
The DNA here is from genome assembly GCF_902655055.1 of Lutra lutra. Lineage (NCBI taxonomy): Eukaryota > Metazoa > Chordata > Mammalia > Carnivora > Mustelidae > Lutra > Lutra lutra. The sequence continues at coordinate 69,159,356 of NC_062282.1, read as the reverse complement.
TTATTTCTCCTGAAATTTGAGGTTATCACAGGGTTCACACAACCTAAGATCTTAAAAATTCTGAATTACACTGGCACAATTCTAAGAGGTCTCTGGCTACAAAATGAATCTCAACTTCAGGAATGTTAAAAGGTGAACATGAGTATGTATTAGAAGTGATGCTGTGTTGATAAAAACATATAATAGCATCTTTTTCTTCCAGCATCTCTATATCTACTCACCAATCTACCAAACCATCCATGTGACAAAAACAATAGGAAATAGTGACTGAGTAAATGGCAAAACAACTTTTACTTTTTACCCTCTAAACAGCTTTTCAAATATAAGCTTAAAAAATATGTACAATTTATCAAATGAAGCATTTAGTTTTAATATCCCATAACACAAATATAGTCTAACACATTTAAGATGTACGTATCTTTTGCATCAGCAAATGAGCAAAATATTGTTACAAAGTTAAAATGCTGATAAATTAGTTATTTCCAAGTTTGTATTTGCCATTTCTTTATGTATTTTAATTTATATAATTTAATCTGTAACTTCGTTCAAACTTAAATTTTCTCACCTTCAGTCTTCTAACTGTATTGTCCTCTATTATACAAACATATCACATTATAGAGGAAACCAGACCCATTATTCTAAGATCTGAGACAGAGGCCAGTACCCACTTACTAACAGTGATGCTGGGCAAATTTGTAACCTCTCAACAGGAATAAAAAGGGACGTGACAGATCCTAGTGCATACTGAATGCCAATTAAAAATGAGCCGCCTTCGCAAATGTTACAGTTTCACAACATTCTGTGGGATCAGGAATATAGATTCTATGGCAAAAGTGAGTAATCCAAACTTTCACAATGTGTTAAATAATGTGTCCACATCTGTGCAGGTAATAAACAGCAGAAGTCTGATTTGAATCTGGATATCTGACTTCAAAATCCAAACTCTGTTCTATTTTGGTGTTTTCTTTACCTATAAAGTTATGATAATAAAATGTGAGAGTTTGGATTGTGAAAGAATTAAGTGAGATAATGTTCATTCATGTGTTGCTCAAATTACAAAATATAGCCTAAGTCCGACCATTGTTTTTAAAATGCAAGCATTCCTCTTCATGAGTAATTCAAATTAATACCATAAATTCAAAGCTTTGCCTGCTGTCTTTCCTCTCTTACTATACCTACTAGGAGACTTAAGAGAAATTGCCATCTTAAGGTCATCATTCAGGTCTATATTATCCAAGCTAATAAATACAAAATTCATTTTCCTTTCTCCTTCCTTTCTTGCAAAGTTTTCATTATATAGTATCCAGTGTGAAATGGGCTGCCTTCACATCAGTAATAGAAGAGTCAGGAAGGGATACACTGATGTAAGAAGAAGAGTCAGGAAGGGATACACTGATGTAAGAAAAGCATTTGACAGGTGAGCCTGGGTGGTTCAGTTGGTTAAGCAACCAACTCTTGATTTCGGTTCAGGTCATGATCTTGGGGTCATGATCTCGGGGTTGTGAGAATGAATCCCACATCAGGCTCCATTCTGGGGTGGAGCCTACTTAGGAATTTCTCTCTCCCTCTGCCCATTCCTCACCCCCAGCTCCCACTCCTACTTGTACATGTTCTCTCTCTAAAAAAAAGAAGAAAAAAAAAAAAGCATGTGGCAAGATACAGCCCATAGTATTACATAAGGAGATTTTTTTTTATTTTTATTTTTTTTACATAAGGAGATTTTAAAATGTGTGTCAATTAAACATTTTATTGATAAGACCTAATCTCTTTTGTTTTGTGACACTAGAGATTGAGAGCTGTTAAGATGACCTGTAAGCCACGTATATTTGTTTAACTTTGGGAAGAGGAGGTTAGCATGCATAATTATGGGACACTCTGCCCCAGCTGCTGATTTTTCTCAGATACTTGAATGAGGCAAGAAGTGGATCTGCCTATATTAAAGAAGGCTTTAGGGGCAGTATCATTGTTTAAGTGGAGGGAAAGGTAATTGTCTCGACACAGGCTTCATTGGTAATTCAAAGCTTGTGTGGTTAGGTTGATTGAAGCTCTACACTGAGAATTAATTTCTAGAGATTCTGACAAGAAGAGGAGAAAACAAACAAACAAACAAACAAATGAAACAGTGCAGCAAGCAGGTGAGAACATTAGAAAGATCATCCCTAAATCTAGTCAGCTTTTCCTTGGGGTGTCCAGATCTTTTTATGCTACAGCCCCTTGTGAACCAAATATTCCTTTGACTCCCATCATTAAGTGCTTAACATTATCTATAACTATTTTCCACTTACTATCTCAAATTTTCATCTCCTAAGGTTGATGAGAACTTAAGATGATGGAACTAGTTAGAACTGATTTTTTTTAAATACCTGTACCCCTCTATTCTGCTTTTGCCCTTTTTAGGTTGTTCATCTTACCAAGAACATTTGACACGTCAAAGATGGTTAAGTTAAAATACATCCTACAGAAATACAACCCACATCATATGTCAAAACCAGACCATGACTCTTAACTATACCTTACCAATAATGCTTTATTATATACAGCTACATGGCTTAAAAATAATATATGTATATAGCAGTATAATTAATATATGGTTATATATAGTTATGTATATTATATAGATATATCACTTATGTTAGCAAATATGTAGCCATTCTCTCAAAATTAAGAGCTGTGGTTTCATGGATTCTACTGGGTGTGTGGTTACTGTTTTAGGAATTTAAATATCCAGGTCAAAATACAGAAAATTTACTACTTTATGTATAGAAAATCAGGGAAATGAGATGAACTTCCTTGACACAGTCTGCAAAGGATTTCAAACATACATTACTAAAAAAAAAAGAAAATCCATTAGCCTGAAAAAGGTCAATCACATTGACATTAATACATTTTGCCTTGGTTTAGCAATAATAATAGAATTTTGCTGAACCCACGTGTACATCTCTGTGACGGTAAGAAAAAAGAACTCATGAGATTCTTAAAACCTAGTTTAAAATTTTTCTCCAGTATATAGTGTATTTGTGTCTTTAGGCTATTTCATTAATAACTGAAGTATTGACCAATGATTAAACATAAGGTTGGAAATACATACCTCCGACAGTCTAAAGACATTCCATTAAAACCAGCACTCTCTCACCTCAAAATGTTGAAAATAGAACTACCCTCTGACCCAGCAATTGCACTACTGGGTATTTACCCTAAAGATACAAATGTAGTGATCCGAAGGGGCACGTGCACCTGAATGTTTATAGCAGCAATGTCTACAATAGCCAAACTATGGAAAGAACTTAGATGTCCATCAACAGACGAATGGATAAAGAAGATGTGGTATATATAGACAATGGAATACTATGCAGCCATCAAAAGAAATGAAATCTTGCCATTTGCGACGACGTGGATGGAACTAGAGGGTATCATGCTTAACGAAATAAGTGAATCGGAGAAAGACAACTATCATATGATCTCCCTGATATGAGGAAGTGGAGATGCAACATGGGGGTTAAGGGGGTAGGAGAAGAATAAATGAAACAAGATGGGATTGGGAGGGAGACAAACCATAAGTGACTCTTAATCTCACAAAACAAACTGAGGGTTGCTGGGGGGAGATGGGTTGGGAGGAGGGGGGTGGGGTTATGGACATTGGGGAGGGTATGTGCTATGGTGAGTGCTGTGAAGTATGTAAACCTGGTGATTCACAGACCTGTACCCCTGGGGATAAAAATATATGTTTATAAAAAATAAAAAATTAAAAAAAAACAGCGTTCTCAAATAATTTCCTATACAAATGATGTATTAAAGGTGTCCAGAACTCCTCAAAGTGTAAAAACTTTTACGTGCACTTACCAACAGTATCACATGGTTCATCTTTGTGAACACAGAAATCTTTCCTAGAAAGGAAACAGAAAATGGAAGTAAAAATAAACTTTTCCACAGTCAATAGAGATTATGTGACTCATTTTTGATGGTTACATTAACAACTGAATCATATAGTTTATCTCCAACAATTTAACAGAACTGAAAATAAGATTAAATTTTAATTCTAAGAAAAAAATGAGAATTATTAAATTTTTTAAAAGATTTTATTTATTTGACAGATAGAGATCACAAGTAGGCAGAGAGGCAGGCAGAGAGAGAGGAAGAAGCAAGCTCCCTGGTTAGCAGAGAGCCCAATGTGGGGCTCAATCCCAGGACCCCGAGATCATGACCTGAGCCGAAGGCAGAGGCTTTAACCCACTGAGCCACCTAGGTGCCCCGAGAATTATTAAATTTTTAATGACACATTTTTTCTGATATAATACTGAAGCATGTTGTCTTATTTCATTAAAAATACTTAAAAAAAAATTCTATCTTGTTTTGAATTTTACCGGATTTCATTTTCTTATTACAAAAAATAGTATCGGGTATTAGGACATGGTTTTCTGTTTGATAAATACTGTTAAGATCTCTGCTTCACAGGCACAAAAATAATTTCCAGATAGAAGAGTCAAATGTAAAAAATACAGTTTAAAACAGCAAAATATTTTGGGACGCCTGGGTGGCTCAGTTGGTTAAGCAGCTGCCTTCGGCTCAGGTCATGATCCCAGCGTCCTGGGATCGAGTCCCACATCGGGCTCCTTGCTTGGCAGGGAGCCTGCTTCTCCCTCTGCCTCTGCCTGCCACTCTGTCTGCCTGTGCTCACTCTCGCTTCTCTCTCTTTAAAAAAAAAAAAAAAACAGCAAAATATTTTATATAATAACACTGGCAAAATTTTTAAAAGACTGATAGTAATCATTTTTTAAAAGGGCATGAGGAGGGCACCTGGGTGGCTCAGTGGGTTAAGCCTCTGCCTTTGACCCAGGTTATGATCTCAGGGTCCTGGGATTGAACCCCCGCATCGGGCTCTCTGCTCAGCGGGGAGCCTGCTTCCGGCTCTCTCTCTGCCTGCTGCTCTGCCTACTTGTGATCTCTTTCTCTCTGTCAAACAAACAAATAAAATCTTTAAAAGGGGGGGGGCATGAGGAAATTAGTATTTTTACACAGAGGCAGAATATAACCATGAAAAATACGCTACAACTTGCTATTTGAATACCGTATCTTGAAGAGCTTTAGAGCAAACTATATGAAAGCACAATTTTAACTACCTTTTCAATTTTACTAGTTATGTGACCTTAGGCAACTTACTGAACCTTCTTGTGCCTCTGTTATCTCTACATAAAAAAGGGGTAATAAGGTCACTATCTACCATGTAGGTTTATAGTGCAGGTTAGGAGATTTAATAAGATTAGATCTTATTAGATTTATTTAATAAATAATATAGATTAGATAATAAATAAATAATAAAGATTAATTTAATAAGACATACATACATACACACATTTACTTATTTATTTAAAGAAAGGGGTAGGGTAGAAGGAGAGGGAAAAGCCGATTCCAACTGAGCAGGGAGCTGAGCAGGGAGCTCGATGCAAGACTCGATCCCAAGACCCTGAGATCAACACCTGGGCCGAAGTCAGATGCTTAACTGAGTGTCTACATATAGAACACTTTAATGTGAGTTTAGTGAATGTGTTGGATAAGTAAACATAGAGAAAACTTAAAAAACAATGCCAGGCACCTACTAAGCTGTCCGGAATTAGTTCACGTTTTTGTTGTTTTGTTGTTCTTGCTGCTATTTCTATACTATAATTTAAGCAATTTCCTACTGATGAGCAAAGATGTTTAGATTCTACAGAATTTTTACTATTACAAACAATACACTAATTAGTCTTTGTGGGTGTGTGAGAGAGAAATTAAAAAAAATTTTTTTTATTCCTCACTCTGTTATAGCCATCTGAATGCTGTTTCTAAATTAAAAATCGTAAAATTGGGGCGCCTGGGTGGCACAGAGGGTTAAAGCCTCTGCCTTCGGCTCAGGTCATGATCCCAGGGTCCTGGGATGGAGCCCTGCTTTGGGCTCTCTGCTCAGCTGGGAGCCTGCTTTCTCTCTCTCTCTCTCTCTCTCTCTCTGCCTGCCTCTCTGCCTACTTGTGATCTCTGTCAAATAAATAAATAAAATCTTTTAAAAAAATGGTAAAATTAAGTGCAACCCTCCTGTCAATTACACCAACGACATCTACACTTTGATGATTAAAAGGGTTAGTTTTCAATTCACATTTTCCCAGCTCATCAGCAGCATCTGTGATTTAATATCTGTGCAGGTCTGTAAATGTCCCATGCATATTTAAAATGTAAAGAAATAAACAAAAAACCCAACCCTTAAATATAGAGAACTGGAGGATGCCAGAGGGGACGTGGGTGGGGGGAATGGGTGAAAAGGTTAAGGGATTTTAAGAATATATGTATGGTGATGAACAGTGAATAAGGTATAGAAATTTGAATCACAGTATTGTACACCTGAAAGTAATGTAACACTGTATGTTAACTATCCTGGAATTAAAATTTTAAAAATGTATATTTTCAAATGGTTTGGAACAAAGCTATACATGTGCATTAGATCTAGCGACATACCCAACTCTGACATAAAATTGCTTAAGAAAATTAGAAATTCTAAATTTATTTTTAAATCTGTAACTGAAAAAGAGGTGTTAAAATTCCATTGTGGTTATACATTTGTTGTTTCCTTCTGATTCTGGCTAATTTTTCCTTTATGTTGAAACTAAGTTAACTCTCTGAATTTTTATAATTTATTTTGAATTATTTTTTACTATTGTATAGAAACCCTATGTACCCTAATGCTTTCTGTATTAAAGTTTATTACATCTGATATTAACAAATATTAATATACTAGTAATACATTGATGTTTTCTTGGTATTTTTTTTCTTTGTTTTACTTTCAGCTTTCATTTTCTCCAAGTCTCTTACAAACAGCATATGGTTAAAATTATAAACCTAATTATATAATATAAAAATGAATTTAATATTTTATTATGGATATATTTGGATTTCTTTATTATTTGTTTTTTCTTTATTTTTTTCTTTATTATTTGTTAATTCTATTTCCCATTATACTTTCCTTCCTATCTAGTTTTATTTTCCTTTTTTTTTTTTGCTACTTGAAAAATAACGTTAGATTGTGTTTAATTGTTACTTCCACATTTAAATGGCATTGTATTATTTTCCTATTGCTGCTGTAACAAATTCCACAAATACAATGATGTAACATAAATGTATCATCTTACAGTTTCAAAGTCAGAAGTTTGGAGTTCACTGGGCTAAAATCAAGGTATGAGGAGTACTGGGTTCCTTCTGGAAGCTCTAAATAAGAATCCGTTTCTTTGCCTTTCCCAGCTTCTAGAGGTTGCTGTACTTCTTGACTCACAGTTCCCTTCCATCCTCAAAGCTGACAATGGTATCACTTGCTTGGTCTCTTTCTATCATCATACCTCCTTCTCTGACTCTCTTGCCTCCCTCTTTCCCTATCACCTGTGATTACATTGGGCTCCCTAGGTAATCGGGGATAATCACTCAATCTCAAAACCTGAAACATAATCACATCCACAAAGACCTTTTTTCAGAATGTAAGATAACATAGTCACAAGGTCTATGGATTAGAACAGGGACATTATTCTGTCTACAACATTCACTTGAATGTCTGGAGTTAAAAATTATCTTCAGGCTCCTCCTGAAGAAAGGACATCAAATGCTTTTAATTCAACCCCTCCTTCAGTCTTTCATGTTATTTTTATTTGACATTATAATTCTATCTCAATTTTTCAAATCTCAATTTAGATTTTCTAAACCATTATTAGATTTGCCCATGTATTTAGCAATATATTTTCTCAGTAATAGTTTGGATCTTTACTTTCTAGAGAGCTCCTTATTCTTTAAGTACATCCTTCAGGATTTCCTTCAGTGAGGATCTATGAATAATAAGCAGTTCCAGACTTTGTTTTCCATGTGTTTATTCATAATGAGACAGCAGGCACGTACAGAATTTTAGGTTAATTTTACTGGTCCTCAGCCAGTAACAAAGAGTATTTCATTTCTTTCTAGCATTCATAAATAGAGAAATCCATGTATATAAAATATATGTTTACAAGTTGGTGTGTATATATATAAATATATAAGTTGGTGATCAACTGGCTCTTCTTTTATGCATTTGGTTTCTGATTTTGCAGTCCCACCTTGATGTGTCTAGGTACTGATTTTGATTTTATTTATCTTCTTTGGTACTTGGCATGTTATCTAATTTGAAGAACCTAAGAACACATACAAATTCTTATTATCTATTTAGCCTATTCCTCTCATACTCCCTTTATTGTGCTACAACTCCATTAGGCATATTTTTGATTTTCTCATTCTGATGTCTGTAACTCTAAAGCACTCATTTGTAATTCCATCTTTTAACAACTCTAGCAGCCTTCTGGCAGGATTCCTCAGATCTCTCATCCAATCCACTAGTGCTCTCTTCAGCTGTATCTAATCTACTCTTAACTCAGAAATTGAGATTTTAAGTATAAGTACATTCCTTTTATAGATGTTTTATTTCTTCAATTTTCAAATTAACTTGTTTTCCCTGAAATATCTTATTCTCATATTTCATTTTTTGGTGTGATTGTTCAGTCATGTAAATATGATTTTTTAAAAGAATCCCAGCTTTTTAGATTATTCTTTACTGGAACTCCTGGCTCTTGTGAAGGAAGAGATGCTCTCATTTTGTGTTTTGAAATTTTCTCGTGAACTCACTTAGTTGTACTTTATTTGCAGTTGCCTTGTGTGGTATAAAATCGAGAGAGGGCCCCTTCAGAGTAGTTTTGCCTATGCTTTCAACAACAAGTGTTTCAGTGTTGAAATCATATTTGTGGTAATGAATACCCAGATGGGCTGTTTTTTCCTAACCTAGGGTCATGGCTAAAACAGAAGCTTTTTGTTGACAACATGCGCTTGTTTGCTGAGTTTCTACTAGATCCCATTTTTATCAAGGGCAGAGTTATCTAAGGGTTCTGGCTATATACAATCATTTCACACCACTTTCCCACTTTACAAAGTCTCAAAGTCTTTTTTCTTCATGTGCTAAGCCTAAAAACCCAGCTTTTTAGGTCCAACAAACTCCTCTCAAGGCAGTTACTATATTACCTCAGAAGCTCTGCATTTCTTTCTTTTCCTTCCTTCCTTCTGTCCTTCCTTCCTTCTTTTTCTCTTTCTCTCTTTGTCTTCCTTCCTTCCTTCTTCCCTTCCTCTTTCTTTCCCTTCCTTCCTTCCTTTGCTCATCTGCACATGTGGAAGGATTTTCCATTATATTTTTTGTACAATTCCAAGAGGTTTCTAATGGGAACAGTTTATGATTATCTAGTCAGTCAGATTATCACATAATTAAAGGAAGTGGATTCAATTTGACCTACCATATAGTAATTAAGTTTAGAGAAATACATATATATTGTTAACTTAGATCTCAATGTATATAGAATCAAGCCAGATAGACCTTATCCTATTGTTATACTTTCTATTATGCAGCTCCTTTCACCAAACTATTAAAAAGACTGTATAACTGCTTCAATGAGATCTTTACACTGACATCAAATAATATTTAACTTTTTTTCAAAGATATCTTCCTGCAAGGGGACATGATGTTAATTATGAATTATTGTAAAATTAGTGATCACTACAATATTGCCATTTCCTTTCCACAAGGTTGGAGCAGAAAGAAAAAGTTTGAGTGAATAGCCATGGATATGGTATGAATGAGGTAACTTAATATCAACAATTAATCATTATAACTTTTTACTATTCCTTCTGGCACATATCTGACAGACATGACTCCTATAAAATAGATATAGAATCAACCCTTGATTACTAGAGTAAAGGACGGAAGGGAAAGGTAGAGTTCAAAAGATGAAACATAACCTTAAATAATATATTTTCAACACAAGGCACAAAATGGACTTAATATAAACTTAATACATTTAAATCATATTCAGTATTTAGGAATATGTTTACTGTTCTGCAGTTATAAATAACAAAATAATACAAGTTCGTTTGTTTGTCACATGATTTTCTTCACAAAGAATCCCCTGAACTTTTATTATTCCTGGGAAACTCTTCCCTAAGAACACTTCTCTGATACTTCACTAGGATTCAGAGAAGGCATAAAATGACCCTCTTGCAGGTTATCCTTTCTTCTTCCTTTCCCCACTTAATTAACTCCACCCTTAAATATTTGGCTTTGGTTTGTTTTAGCAGCCATGCTTTCTCCTGCCTCTGGTTTATACTGTATATCAGAGATATGTTTGGTCTAGACAAGGCCCACTGTAGAGACCTCTCACTGGACTGCAAGGGAGTTGGTCATACCCAAAATGCAATATACACAATGCAGTGTTACAATGTGCTATATATACTGATAAATGCATATTTCCAAACAATAGGAACAGCAACATATGTTTTCACTCATTTAAATTTTTAAATGTTTTTTTCTCAAATAGTCTATTATTTTTTATTCTGTAAAATCTGAAAAAAACTTGTTGATTGATTCTGGATTACTGAAAGTTGGCTGTTACCACCTGATACATCAATCTTCACTGTACAAAACAGCTTTTCTTTTGTATATAGAAGATACAATCTTATCAATATTACTGGCATATGCCTTAAAAATCTACTGTTCCAACTGAATTAATGCTTTAAAGTAAGCTAATTTTTGTTAATTATTAAAAAGCAAATAGCAAAGAAAAAAAGTTTCATGAACTACACAGGCAGAATGTCCATCAGAATTGAGTGTCTTAATATTTATACCTTGTTTTTGTGTTAAATAAACACGGAAGATATTGGGACATGGAGAGGAGAAGTGAGTTGGGGGAAATCGGAGGGGGAGACAAACCATGAGAGACTGTGGACTCTGAGAAACAAATTGAGGGTTTGGGAGGGGAAGGAGGTGGGGGTTTGGGTGAGTCTGGTGGTGGGTATTAAGGAGGGCATGTATTGCATGGAGCACTGGGTGTGGTGCATAAACAATGAATTTTGGAACACTGAAAAAAAATAAAGTAAAATATGTGGTCCATATACACTATGGAGTATTATGCCTCCATCAGAAAGGATGAATACCCAACTTTTGTAGCAACATGGACAGGAGTGGAAGAGATTATGCTGAGTGAAATAAATCAAGCAGAGAGAGTCAATTATCATATGGTTTCACTTATTTGTGGAGCATAACAAATAGCATGGAGGACAAGAGGAGATGGAGAGGAGAAGGGAGTTGAGGGAAATTGGAAGGGGAGGTGAACCATGAGAGACTATGGACTCTGAAAAACAACCTGAGGGTTTTGAAGGGGCGGGGGGGGGGGGGGTGGGATGTTGGGGGAACCAGGTGTTGGGTATTAGGGCACGGATTGCATGGAGCACTGGGTGTGGTGCAAAAACAATGAATACTGTTACGCTGAAAAGAAATTTAAAAAAATAAATTAAAAAATTAAATTTAAAAAAATATCTTTTTGAAAATACATGCCCAAATTAGAAAGACAACTCTAAATAAACGAGGGAAGACACACTGAAATTTTATCCTGTTAAAGTTAATCAATCGAAATACCATGCCCTAAAACTTCAGAGTTAAACTAGTGAACTGCATCCTTTTCAAATATTCAAGACATAAAACAGAAAATTTTATACATCTGAAAAAAACATTCATTGGAACACTTGTCCCCAGGATTATAATTGAAAGTTTTTAAAATCCAACACATTGCTTGACAGCCACTGAGGAAGACCCTAACTATCCCCTGAACCCCAGCATCTCTCTACTGGTCAACCAGCTTCAAATATATCATATATATACATATATACATATATACATATATATACATATATACATATATACATATATATGTATATATATATATATAATATTTCACCAGCTTCTAATCACAGAATTTGCCTCCTCACCCTATCCTGACCCACACCCACTTTTCCCAGAGCATCTAAAGTGAATAATACAGTAGGAAAAAATAAATGGCCCGAATCATCCAAACCTAGTGGCTGACATTTCTAAAATTTCCATGCTCACTGCCTTTCTTGATGTCTAGTTCCTCAACTATTCCTCTCATTCTAAGTGCTACATAGAATTTTCTAAGTACTACACAGATTTTCCCCATCTACCAAAAATTCCAGAGAGACACCTCTTTTGTGCTCAACTTGGGCAAAATTGGTCTCTGTGGCTCAAAACCAACAACAACTAATGTAGGAAAACATATCCATGTGGTGGTGGAACATATTCAGAACCTGAATGTAACTACTGATAAGGAGGAATGGAAGAGGTTTTCTGACATTTTTATTAAAAGTAAATGATCAGATATATTTAGCTCCTTTCTACTTTCTATATCAGAAGATATAGAAATCAAATTTATCACAGGAATACCATGCCTGGTTGTATACATTGTGCACTGCTTAATTCTCAGGGTACATTTATATATACAACAATATAAAAATCCCTCTGCTCTTGCATAGTGTGAAACCTACACAGTTGGATGGCTTGGGTTCATTAGGTGCCTCGTACATGCCAAGTAGTGGATAAAAGGGAAGAATACAAAGATAAGTGAAAAAGGTTTCTACCTCGAAGACAAAGAAAAGAGTGACACACAATCATTTCTCTAATGTGATAAGAGCCCCACAATCAGTTAGAGGCTTGAGGAATTGTATTAAATAATGAATAGTTCTATTTTACAATTCCCTTTCCCAGAAAACAAAAGGAGAGAGAAACACCCACAATAGATGATACCAAATAATATGGTAATGCAGAAAGTTAAAGAACAACATAAAAATCAAAATCTTCACTGTAAGGCCAAGAATCACTGAGTGTAAAGTATATTCAGATGTAGACAGAAAGGAATTTTTTTTCTTTTTCTAAACATACAATACATCATATCATAATGCGTGAGGCTACAACATAACTATTTGATTTACATAATGTGAAACAAGGGACTTTATCTGTAACTAAACAACATGATAAAACTATGACAAATGTACTGCTTATTTTCAAGGACACTTAGAGTCCTTTGCCCAGCCAGTTTCTACTCAGCAAAGAAATGAAAAAAGCAAATTATATTTTAAAAATGCGAGGTCTTTTCTCCAAAAGCACTGTTAGTACCCCTCAGGACTACTAAAAAAATAAATTGTGAGCAGCATTTTAAAAAACTCCGATCAGATAATAATTCTTAATCTTTAATTCTTCCACTGTCAACCTCTTTAAAGAGGGCCCAAATAATGTATTCTTAGCTTCATAAAAATCAATGTTGGGGGGAGGGCAATGGGGGACAGTGATTTGTTTGCTGCCTAGACCCATGATCATGCATATTGAAATTCTCTCATCCTTGGCTCCTGTTGGCTCAGTGGGTCTGAAGACTGCATCATAGAGTTTCATAATGTGAGTTTATGGAAATGATAACTGTTAGAATCTGGCAACTGGGAAGGCCAATAAATTCTGTTCAAGTTCTGATTTATATTGAAAAAAAATGAAATGGAGCCTTTAATTTCCAAGAATGAAGATACATCTGAGAATAAGTCTCATTGTGAAGCTTTATGGTGCCCTGGGCTATACCTATAAATGATTCATTCAGATATTATTCTATGAGTTGTATCAAATTAATATATTTCTACCATTTGTATATCTTATTAAACTTTCTATTTCACTTGCCAATGGAATTAGTTTAAAACTAATTTTCAGAAGTAGTGCACATAAACCAAAAGTATTTCAGTAAATATGAGAAGCTAAACTATCATTAACAAAATTAAACTCTAAATTTTTTTTAAACTCCCAATTTGAGTATTTTCAAGAGAAACTTATGTCTTCTCCATAATTTCAAGGAGAAAAGTGATAATTACACTAAGAAATCATAGAGTTGACAGCTGGGAGGACATGTTTTGTGTTTCTGTTACTATGAGCCCATAAGCACTGGGTCAGCTTTAAAATATTTACTCCAAAACGATCTGAGAATTTTGAGGGGGTGGGGGGTGGGAGGTTGGGGGCACCAGGTGGTGGGTATTGTAGAGGGCACGGATTGCATGGAGCACTGGGTGTGGTGCAAAAATAATGAATACTGTTATGCTGAAAAAAATAAAAAAATTAAAAAAAAAAAATATTTACTCCATTTTATCACACAGAACAATTTAATAAATATATTGTGGCAGATAGGCTTGGATATATGAAAACATTATTTATTTTACTTGAAACCAAAATTAACAGCTATCTAAAATTCCTTCCTACTAATATGCTCACATAACATACAACATTTAATAATTATCTAAGATAAGAATATACTAGAAACTGGTCACACGGAGGTTAGCCTGTCACATGTGGATGAGATCATGGAATTCATGGAGATTTAAATTTTTGTTTTATCTTTCACAATGTCCTTACAAAGCTAAAGATTTGATCACCCTTATGTTTAAACTAACTAAAAAGGGATTCTTCTCTCTCAGTTACCCAAACCTTTGATTTACACTTTACTGATCAAATGGTACTAGGATACTCAGAATAGACATAACACATTCCCTCTGGTGGGTTGATTTTCACTTTTATGGCACTGATAAGGAGTGATATGGAGAAACAGGCATCCTTCAAATAAGCCTCATTCCCAGGGGGAAGTAAAGAGAGAATTATGAGTCAGCAGTTATCAGTATTTCATATGTGTATAACCTTTGAGAGTTTTTTTTTTCTATTTCAACCAAAAATTTTTCTACTTTCTATTTTATTTCTATTTATTCCTATGTGATCCAAAAATCAAAAGCAAATTATTAGGTCTTATTCTAAGTCCTAGCTATCAGAGTACAAAAAAATTGAAGTTAACATTTCTACTAAAGGATTGAAGGGGTGTACAAAGATTTTTTTTCCCCATAAAACATGAAAATCATAACAAATTTTACCCCTCAACAAAGACTTCTGCTTTGGGTTTTGAGCAGAAAGCTTGTTTAGACAATGAAACTTTGATTTTCTATCCATAACTAAAAGATCCCTTAGAAATAACCAGAATAGTCAGAATGCATTAGCCACAAAGAGGTTTTATAAACTTGTCACCTGATGACATCTGTCTTCTTTCTCATGCTTGTTAGGTGTTTGAAATAATGCTTCTGAGACTTTAGTCTCAGATACTCATAATTTGATTACTAATTCATATTGTTTTCCTCATTAAAATGTAGTATATTTCTTACAGAAATTTGAGAAATATAAGAATAAAGTTAAAACATTAGCCTATAATCCCACTATCTGGGAATACTTATAGCTAACATTTTAAAGTCTCTTTCTACAGTTTTATTTCCTATGTATTCACATAACTAAATACATTGTACATAACTAAATACATGTAAAATATATACAATATTAGGATCATACTCTCTACATGCAAGTCTTGCCCCACCAGTACTGTGACTTTAATGTCATTCCTCATTTCTTTTTTTTTTTTTTTTTAAGATTTTATTTATTTATATGGCAGACAGAGATCACAAGTAGACAGAGAGGCAGGCAGAGAGAGGGGGGGAAGCAGGCTCCTCGCTGAGTAGAGAGCCCAATGTGGGACTCAATGCCAGGACCCTGAGATCATGACTTGAGCCGAAGGTAGAGGCTTTAATCCACTGAGCCACCCAGGTGCCCCTCATTCCTTATTTCTAATAACATTTTTCTCTTCAGTCCTGAAAAAAAGAATCTATTGCGTCCACTATTTTTTCTTATGTTATAAAGGTTTAAAAGCCACACTTTTAACTAATCCTTCTTACTTCCCTTGTTGTTAGCTTTCCCTAGCAATACAAGACAAAATAAAATGTTCTAGAGCATACCTACTATAGTAAAAGATGATTCTTAAATGTATTAAGATAATGTGGGATGAAACTATAATTCTTCCAAAATTTTTTGAGTGTAGTTGACCCACAATGTTACATAATTATAATTTTATTAAAAAGGAAAGTGAATTTTAACTATGGGCTGACAAAACTAAATAAAAAAACATTTATAACATAATCATACAACAAATGGTCTTTCTGATAGTAGGTCTTTCACATCAGTATGAGTCTACCAGAATCTTAAACAATTATTTGTTTGGAGTAAAATTATTGAACATTCACTGTTTGGTAGGTATTATACAAGATGTCTTATATTTTTGTCCCAGTACTACTATCCTCACTTTGTTGATAATAACAAGACTCAGACAGGTCATTTAATCAATTTAAGATCACCAGCTAGTATTTGGACAAACACAGGTCATTTTTGTCTGATCATCTCTCTTACTGAGTTTTAATCTTTTTTATATTTATATATTATATGTGTGTATACGCATATATACATTTCCAATACAAATGCTTTGGTAGACAGAGGTATTGCCACTATTTTCTCCAATCCAGGGCTTGTCTTTTCATTTTCATATCAATGTCTT
This sequence comes from Lutra lutra, assembly GCF_902655055.1. NCBI lineage: Eukaryota > Metazoa > Chordata > Mammalia > Carnivora > Mustelidae > Lutra > Lutra lutra. Next base: position 69,143,040 of record NC_062282.1, on the reverse strand, counting down.
TTGGACATAAGATGGCTTAAATTTTGGAGATGTCCAAATGATTATTTTTAGAATTTTTGATTAGTGCTTTTCTTGTATCCTGTCCAAGAAATTATTATCCTCCCTATAGTCATGTAGATTTCCTCTGTTTTTCTTTCTTCTTTCTTTCTTTGTTTCCTTTTCTTTTATTTTTACTGAGAGTTTGATAGCTGTAGCTTTCTTGTAGCTTTCTATGTCCCATAATGAATTAACATCACACAAGGTGTAAAGCAGGATTGAAATTCATTTTTTTCACATGGTTATCCAGATGTTGTAGAGCCATTTCATTGATAAACTACCTTCCCATGACTCGATTATTTTGGTGGGTTTTTCTGAGAGTCAATTGAACATATCTATATGCATATATTTCCAGATTCTTTATTCCACATCATTCAACTTTGCCAAGTTTCTGCCAAAACCCCATTGTTTTGATTACCAAATCTTTATAATAAGTTTTGAAATCAAATAATGTAAGCCCACCCAGTTTATTCTTCTTTTACAAAATTGTTTTGACTCTTCTCTATCTTTTCTTTTTCCAAATACATGTTGGAATCAGCTTGCCAATTTTTACAACAACAACAAAAAAGATGGCACAAACTTTCATTGAGATTATGTTGACTCTCAGACAATGTGGGGAAGATGGCCTTCTTGATAATATTTAGTCTTCCAATAAATAAAAACCTTTACTTAGATCTTTAATTTCTCTCAGCTGTGCTATGGAGGTATCATTTTAAAGGTTTTGCCCATTTTTTGTTACATTACTCTTACATCTTTTACGGTTTGGGAGGTTACCATAAAATTTTCCTAACTATTCATTTCTACTATAAATAAATAAATTTGTTTTTATCAATTGACTTTATATTCTATGGCCTTGAAATATCCAGTTACAACTTCTGGCAATTTTGCTGCTATATTTCTTAAAATTTTCTTTGTATGGAGGTAGATCATCTGTGAAGAGAAATGCTTTGTATTTTTTCTTCCCAATATTTATACCTTTCTTTTTCTTTTTCCCACCTTACTATACTGGCTCTGATTTCAGTACAAAACTGAATAGAAGTATAAGAGTGGGCATCCTTGTCTCATTTCCAATCCTAATGGGAAACATTCGGTTTTTACCATTAAGTATGATGTCAGCTGTAGATTTTTTGTGTGTGTATGTGCATGAAGATACCATTTCATAGATTAAAAAAGTGTGTTGAAGAATTCATTGAGAGGGGCACCTGGGTGGCTCAGTCAGTTAAGCATCTAGCTCTTGATTTCAGCTCAGGTCATGATCCCAGAACCCTGAGACTAAGCCCTACATTGAGCTCCATGCTCAGCAGGGAGTCTGCCTGAGGTTCTCTCTCTCACCCTTCCCTCCTTCCACACTCTCTCTCTCTCTGTCTCTCTCAAATAAATAAGTCTTTAAAAAAAAGTTCATTGAGACTTTTTGTTGATAGGGTTCCCCTCCACCCCATACATTAGAGATACCATTTTTATTGTCTTTTGACTCATGTTTTTTCCGATAGGAAGTCAGTCATCGATCTTAACATTATTTCCTCTATGTAACTTCTCTCTTTCTCTGGCCAATTTAAAACTTATTTTCTGTATCTCTGGTTTTCACTCATCTACCTAAGATACACCTAGGCCTATAAGGGTTGTGGTTTTGGTTTTTGGTTTTGTTTTGTTTTATTTTCCCATCAATTTAGGAAACAATTTTGCCATTACATCTTCAAATAATTTTTCTTACCCATTCTCATTCTCTTCTGTTGAGATTCCAATTACAACATGTTGATCAGTAAATGCAATATGTGGAACTATCTCAGGATGAGTTTCTATTGACTACTTTTCCTTGACCATGGTCACATTTTCATGTTTCTTTGCTTGGCTTATTTTTATTATGTTTGAGACACTGTAGATAATAATGCTATAAAGATTCAATATTCTGTTATCTTCCTCTGAAGAGGGCTGACTCTAGTTTTAGAAGGGATTTCAATTACTGACAGGTCACTCTGAACTTAGACAAGGTTTGAGTGTGTTCCTTGGGAGGGAGGATCTATCTAAATCTCAACATAATTCCCAAGCTTTTGTAAACTGGTGGAACTCAACCTCCAAATTCTATCTTCCCTAAATATCTTATAGGTGCTTGGTTTCAGGCTTTGTTAGGGTAGGTCAGAGCAGACATTTCTTCAGATCAAGGTCCCTACTACGAAGGCTCAACCTTTCTGTTTTCTCAGCTAAATATCAGAAGTGATGGCAAGGTATTAATCAGGTTGCTTCACTCTTGTGGCCTGAATCTACTCAACTCCTAGTATCTTTTAAAAATCTAACTTGCATCGTTGTAGCACTCTGATGCTTTTGGAAAGTTTCTATCTATATATATTTAGACCAGCCTTGCAAAGTACTTACAGATGGTCTGCACATGGACCTCTTGGCACCATTCCTTGCATAGGACCCTCATCTCTGGTACGCTCCGCAGGACCACTGTGCTCTACCTAGATCCCAGCTTGTTTTACCAAAGAATTGTCCTGGCAAAAAGCTGGGTTGACTGTGGGGCTCACTTAATAAATTTTCCTTCTTTCAGAGATTGCAGTATGGTATAGCTCATGCTCCACTGACTAAAGCATTTGCCTCATTAATATTCTTCCATTTTTATCATGGTTTATTGTATAAGTCCAGTAGCAGGCCCACTTACATAGCTGGACATAGAAATCTGATTGTGTTGTATTTATATGTGTATTTTTCTCACCTTTATAAATTATTTATCATTAGATAGTTTTTATATAATTCTGCACCAATAAACTATCATGAAGTTAATATACCCACTACAGAAAATCATGTTTTAGATGTTACTGTGTATTCCGTGATGTGAAATGTCGATACTATTGATACTAAAATTAAATTGCCAGAGAATAATGAATTACTATTCAGTTTTAGTAGTTCTAAGCAAGAAACTTATTATTTCTACCATAGAGTACTCATATAGAGTATATTATTGCTACTTATTTCACCTTTTTATATTTACCCTTAATGCTGCATTACAAATGTGTGTTAGTGGTATAGACTTTCACAATGCAGCCAAAAATTAATTAGCTAGAGATTTAATTGAAACTTTTTCCTCAGACAGTACCAGAGAGTTTATTAATTGTGGAGTTTAATATATTGGGTGCTTTGTCCATATGGTGATGACTGAAAAACACACAGTGTAGGTGAAGGTTCATCATTTTGAAGTTCCACCAAAATTCACTTATCATCACCAAAGGCTTTCTCTTCATATTGGAAATTGAGAGTAAAAATCTTTTCTGAATTACCTAGCAAAAAATTTTGTCAATATGCCACCCAAAATGTGACTGTTCAGAAATCAGTTATAATAAATTGAGGGAGATGACAAAAATCATTATACCAAAAGTTTTTTGGAACATAAAACCAGGAATAAAAGCATTCCCTGAAGAAATTAATCCGATTAACAGCACAGCCATCGAATTAAGAATGTCATTTAATTGGCTTTGGAAAATTTACCTTGTTATAAGTATAGCTGCATCCACTGAAGTCATGTCCTCTCCCCAGCTTGTTGACATCTCTAAATGTATATCATTCTTTTTGCCAAATTCTTCATGCTGCCACTTACAAAAACTCTCTAGCATCTTCTCTCCATGGTGTCCAATGTATAGATCTGCCTGCAAAAGAAGATATTTCACTTTAAGGCAAATTATTCTCAGATATACCAAAAACTAAAAACTGAGGAGACATCATGAATTACTAAAGCAGACTGCTGACCATAACAACATTAATTAGAGTCTGGAAGACATTCAGAATTAATTTAGCCTGAGCTAAAAATCTTGAAACTTTGTGAGGGTACAATAACTACAAAATATGTTCCATGCTCTTCTGAAAAAGAAGAGAGGTGAATTAAGAATGTGGAACTTTGAGACTTAAATAACTTAATTATTTCTACAATTTAAGAACAAATGTTTTCCAAAGTTCTAGTTAAGCAGCATACTGAAAAAGTACCACAGAATATTCTCTAAAATGAATTACAGATAAGAAAAGGTTTTAAAAGCACAGGTTTAAATAAGAAAATAAAACCGTCATTAAAAATCACTTTTAAAAATTACATCTTGGAAAGTTAAGGTTTGTTGTCAGGAACCTTGGAAACTAAGAACATTCCATTTTTAGAATAAAACCAAGGTATTAACCAAATCTAAAGGCCAGTTTCATGTATAGTTTAAGGGATTTCGTGCATATTTCTGGATTTTCAAGTCAATAAAAAGCACACTCTTCACATTCACTTTACTTAAAAGTACCTGAACACAACTTCTCACCCCACTTAATAGGACAAAAAACTCAAGACTTTCTTACTGGAGTTTCATGGAGCAGAATAAGCTTTATCACACGAAGATTGACCTGTACACCAAGACTCTTGTGTTGGAAAAGGTTAAAAACCTAAAAACAAATAAAAATAAAAATCCTGAAATAAAACTGAAAATCATATTTATATTTCTTAAAGCCCAGACATGGGAGAAGTCTCAATTTTGTTGAGATATATATATGTGTGTATGTATATATATATATATATCCCAACTTAAAAACATTTAAGTAATTTTAAAGTTAGCTTAATAGGCAAGAATAATTTGGGTAACTCATTTTAAATACCAAGAAATTTAGACCGAGCCTTCTGAGATACTCATCACAACCTTAACTCTGTAGGCATTTCAGTGGGATACAGAGGGAAGGTAGGCCTTTCACAATACTGAAGACAGCATTTTAGTAACCAAACCCTAGAATTTTTCTTAAGACCACAAAATGCCAGTGTCCTCCTTTCTTCTGAGAAACAGTCCTGAAAACTGAGCCTGCTTTATGCCACCTCCCGATTCGTTCCTTGGAGTATTTTTTCTTTTTTTCTCCCCAAGCTAGCTGCCAAAAAGGAAAAGGTTTTCAAAGCTCTTCTCTTCAATGCTACCCAGGAAGACAAGCTCACAGGCCACTGTTGATTAATGGTATCAGATCCTCATTTACAACTGTTTTTCCCAAAGGATGGTGTGTGTAGCAATGCTGGAAAGCCAGATGAATTTTTATGTGGTACCTTGATTTTTTGTAAGATTTAGTATTTACTTAATTTGTAATAGAATATAAAACCAAACCCCTACTTTCAGATCTAGAACTACTTTGAAGAAACTGAAATTGGTAGGCTATGTTAGTCTACCCGGTACCAGAATGCTGGCGAGTGCTCTGGAAATAGCTGAACATAGAAATGACAGAAGGGTGGGAAAATCTGTTCACCACTCAAGTAAACCAAATGGTAAGAATAAGCAAAAACAGTAAAAAGTTTTGTGAAACATCATATATTTATCCTTGAATCAGGGCCTCCTACCTGCCTTACATGGTAACTGTAATCATAAATGGACATTTGCCTTTGGCTTTTATTTATGTTCATTCTCACCTAAGAACCACTCTTCACTCCAACTTTCTATTTCTGCCTTGCAGGAGGTTTAACCAACAGGGTAGGCAATTAAGTCAAAGGATTCATTTGGTGGTAAACATCTGTAAGATGCTAGGTACAAACTAGATTTCTGCAGTCCAGAAATTGTTAACTGAACTAAGCTATGTGTGATCCAGCTGATTAAAAACTGAGCTAACGGCTATTAGGTTTTACTCATAAACTAGTATTACATCTGACATCAAATTTTACATACCTAGTTAAGAGCTCAGTGGATTACAAGCCTCCCTTTTGTTCTACCTCATAATGTACAGTACTTTGGGTGGGGCCATGCATACAAAAAATCTAACATTTCTAATTTCAGCAAATGTTCTTTTATAAGAGAATGAAAAGAAGGGCATAAACAAAGAAAGAAAAGAGAGAGTTTTGCCACATCAAAATCAACAATAAGGATGGTTTCTTTTACTAGAAGATGAGAATTATTATTTTGATATCTTTTGAGATGGAGCAATTTGGCATACCCAAAGCATTTTTTTTAACTGATGTCAATAAAAAGAAAGGAACAGTAATGAGTTAATTTTTAAAGAATTTCATTATACTCACGCATTTCTTCCTTAGAGTTTTCTTGAAAAAATTCCAAGCGCACTTTAAAGTTTGCCTACCATATTTAAGATGGTTAGAATGAATCTCCTGGCTGCATCTGCTCCATGATAGGAAACCATTGCTGGGTCTGCAACCACTACAGTCTCTATGTTGTATTCTTGAGGTAATTTGTATGAATATCGTTTCCCTCTTCCACTTTCTGTTATTTTTTTAGATCTAGGTCTTCCTTTATCTGCAACAGAGAAATGGATTTTCCAGTGTAACTCCATATTGGCAAAGTGAATAAAAAAAATTTCTATTTCTTCAGTGATTTTATTTTTTTTTTATTTATTTTTTTTTAAAGATTTTATTTATTTATTTGACAGAGAGAGATCACAAGTAGACGGAGAGGAAGGCAGAGAGAGAGAGAGAGAGGGAAGCAGGCTTCTTGCTGAGCAGAGAGCCCGATGTGGGACTCGATCCCAGGACCCTGAGATCATGACCTGAGCTGAAGGCAGCGGCTTAACCCACTGAGCCACCCAGGTGCCCCTCTTCAGTGATTTTAAAAAGTGTTTATTTAATACCAAATTATGATGATCGTAATACAGTAGTGAGCAAAAAACAAAGAAGTTCCCCGCAACATGAACTCTAAAAGGGCATCTAGCTTTGGAGCATGACTTTGGAATCAAACAGACCAGACATCTACCATTTATTAGCTCTGCCACTCGGGAAACTAACCACTCAGGTAGGCTTGGTTTCCTCATCTATAAAGTGAAAAACAGTAACATCTAGTGTTGTTCATGTCTTATAATAAGATCGCATTACTCAAATTTCTAGCACAGAGTAAATAAAATAACCCAATAAAAAAAAATCACAATTTTCTTTTTGAAACCAGTGACAAAATAAAGGTCTACTTGAAGAAATTGCTTTAAGTGATTGCCTCACACATCCTCAATTCAGGCAGAGACCCTTAATTACTAAAACATTATGCATGGGTTACAAAAGACTTGGTTCTGTCTTCCATCAGGATCCCACAGTAGAAGTTCCTCGGGGAAATAAAGATTCTTCAAACAGAGCCAACTAAAAGCAGTAACCACAAATAAACATATTTATACATTTAAGTGCATAAAATGTAAAATTTGTTTATTAAAACATGCCACTATCAGAATGAAAAGCTTGCCACCAAGTGGGAGAAGATAGTTACAATACTTTTCCATAATAAATTAAAAGCTATTCTAAAACAGTAACAGATAACCCAACTGAAAAATTGGCAAAAGACTTGAACAGACATTTCTCACACACAAGAAAAGACATCCAAATAGTGAATTAGCATATGAGAAGGTGCTCAGTCTCATTAGTCTTCAGGGAAATGCAAATTAAAACCACAATTAGTTAAATTACCTAAAATCCCCAGAATGGCTAAAATAAAGAGATGATTATATTAAGTGTTGACAAGAATGTGGGGAGAAATGGAAGTTCTATACACATACAGGCTGAGAGTTTAAATTAGGATAAACACTTTGAAAAACTGGCTAGCAGTAGCCACTAAAGTTGAACACCTGCATACCCAATGACCAATGATCTAAAATATTTATTCCTCCAAAATGCATGCAAATCACATGTACAAATTATTCACAGTAGTATTTTAATAGTTCAAATAACCATCAATAATATAATGGATGAAAAATTTTGGCCTATTCATTCATACAATGTTCCAGACCTGGAATGTTCCAGAGCTAGGAAACTGAACCAATAACTGCAATGTGCAAGAACATGGGTGAACTTCAAAAACATAATGCTGAGCAAAAAAGCCAATTACAGAAAAGTAGGTGGTGTATGCTTCCATTTATAGAAACAGAAGCTGGGAAGATGTGACGTTAGATGTCAGGACAGTTAAGTATTTTGGGACATCTGTGGTGCTGATATTTTCCATATTGTGATCTGAGTGTTAACTACATGGGAAAATTTTGGGAAATTTTCATCTTCATTCTGGGAAAATTCAGCCATTGGACACATAATTCATACAGATGCATGTGATACTTCAATAATGAATTTCTTATTTTAACATCTTTATTGAGATATGTACCTGACAACACAGGGAGCCACTGAAGTGTACAATTCAATTAGTCTTAATAAATTTCTACACTTGGGCAACCATCTCCACAATGCATGGTTAAATCACTGATTACCTGTTCTGTTCCTTGCTATTTATTTATCACCTCTTTTCTAAAACTTGTACTTGGGAGCCAACATCTTTACTATATTCTTTACTATAATTTTAACGGAATCCCTAGAAGTAAACATGGGTGTTTAGTAGAGTCCTGTGGAGATAAACATGTGTGTTCAGTTGGCCATGTCTTCCTGGATGTCCCTAACTTTGTTCTGAATTTCAAAGAACTCACAGTTCTAGTCCATCATGGTGGCATCTGATAAATTGCTTTTCTTGAGTCCTGTTCCAGGTTGAAGCCCTGGCTTGTCAATCCAATTCAAGACTATTCCATTCTACTTTGCAAACTATCTATTCTACCTTTCTTGCCCTCCAACATCTTTCCATGGTGCCAGGATTAATTTATACCTTGAATTTTTGTACCACTGGTTTCCTTCTATTACTGTCTTCTAGGCTTGACTGAGTTATCTCTGAAATCTAACACGAACTGGATCCCACTACCTTTGCTGGAAACTCTACTGTTCTGAGATATCTTCATTATTTACACTTTCTCCTTTTCTGACTAGCAGTGACCCAGACTAAAGTCTATTTAATGAACAGTTTTATCCAAATTATCAGAAAGAATTTGTTAACTAAGGTAACAAAAGTGTTATAAAACAAATGCAAACACGCCCTATTTAATAATTTTTTAAAAAGCATTATATCATGAAACATGATGATGCTCAAGGACAAAAACAACAGTAGCCATCTGCAACAGGACTACAGAGTTAGAAGTGTACTTACTGGATCCATATTTAGTGATTAAAACCAAAGACCTTGATGAAAGACAACATAAGAAATTGGTTTTATCTGTATCTTGAGGTCTATGACAATTAGAAATGAATTTTGTAGTTTTTCTAATCATAATCACAAACCTATCCACAGTTAGTATATTGTTATATACACTTACAATATTTAGTAGGAGATATTCCTACAAGTAGATGAAAAGACTTGTCTTGGCAGGGTCAACACCAAATGAACTAACTATAGGAGGAAAGTATATATGCAGCTCTCTTACAAGGATATGTCACTGACCTTGTATGTGAAAATCATGCAACAGTAGGAAGACAAAGGATGAAAAGACAGGCAAAATATTAGAAAGCAGACATCATCACAAGTAAAATTAATCAGACTTAGGGGAAGAAAAGGGAGGTTGTTAGAATTATTCTCCTTTGTTACTGTCTTTATTTGTTTTGGTTTGTGCAGGGGTGGGTGGGAGGTTGTTTGGATTTTATTTTTGAGTGACTAGGCAGATAGAAGGCAGAGGATATTAGCAGAAGAATTTGGGAAAGAAGATGATGGGTTCCATTTTAGACTGAGTAAGTCTGAAGTGTCTAAGAGATAGCTGAGTACTGGTGACTAAGCACCTGACAGGAGAGGTTAAACTGGGGATTGGAACTAATCAGTGTATAAGCGAGGTTGAACGCATGGGTTTGGATTACATCACCCTTGGGAAAGCGTGTGGTGCAAGAAACAGAAAGAAAAGGAGGAAACCTGAGGAAATGCTTACATTTAGGGGATGTACATATGGAACAAGATATGCCCACAGAGGAGACAGAGATGTAAGAAAAATAAGATGAGAAGAAACCAAGGGGAGAGTTATAAAATGGGGGGCTTCTGAACTATAGCAAGAATGGTAAAAAGAAATGGTAAACAGAGAAAAAAGTTTGTTTCCTTTATTACCCCAGCTAGGGGCAGCTGTGCTAGCTCTAATCTGCCAGTGTGCTACACCCTTATTTGCAAGTTATATTTAAATAGATTACATGGAACATCCTAGAATGTTTCTTAACAATCTCAACTAAGTGGTAGACTCCATCATACAAGTTAACCATTGTGTATGAATCAAGCATATTGAAGTAATCTTTTTATTAAGTTGCGTTCTTTGATGGCTTCATTGTCTGCATCAACTACGCTAAGCTTGTTTTTCATCTCCCGAATCTTGAGACCATTTTCTACCCATACACATGCATGAAAACAACAAAGTTGATAGCACACGCTTCCAGTTAGTGAAGAAATTTTAAAATGTGTGGTCACCAATGCTCAATGTGTGCTCTCCATAATGCCCTACACATAGTGACAGTAGTCTCCACAACAGTTAAGGATGACATATGGAAACCATTTCTGGTGAAGTTAGCTCTAAGAATAGAGGGGATCTCTATGTCCCGCTCAAATTGATCGGTGTTCTTCAGTTTTACAAACCTCCTTGCAACAGTGAGTCCTAGACGTACAAGTTTTTACTAAAATGTTATATAATATATATTAACGTCACTTGCCTGCTTTAAACCTTTTTGCTCCCCTATAAAATCCTTATCACAGCACATATAGTGAAGTCCCTCATCATCCAGTTCATGACTACCTTTCCAGAGTTGTATCTCATGTCCATACTGCAGCCATTTGGTTTCAGCTCCCTCAGCTGATGCTGTCTCCTGCCTTCATACTTCTGCACGCATTTCTCCTTTTGCCTGAAATGTTCTTCCCTGCCTGACAACAGGCACTAAAAATTTCACACGAGTGTTTCACCTTCTGCCATAGTCTCATTTAATTTTGACAAGAGCTCTGAGGTTCAGATATCACTATCCCCATTCTGTCTACTGTAACATGAAGCTTTTGAGAGAGAAAGTCCATTTTCTAAAGTCGCACAGCTACAAAGTGGTAGCATAAGTTTGTGAACACAGGCAGAGACTCCGAAGTCTATTATCAGAATCCGCACACTCGGTTCCCCTTTCTCCCAGAGATGTAAGTCTGTAATCAAGATAAGTTTTACTTGATCTTTGCGGCTCAGGACCTGATATCAGATGCATGGTTTCTTGTGTACTGACCCTGTCAGAGTCCTTATCATACTACAGCATAATTACTCACTTACCAGTTTGTCTAAAATAATACACTGGTTTCCTCTTAAGAATAAGAGCTGCGCCATTTAGCTCTGTATCTCTGCAAAGTGACTGGTAGTGCTTGTGTTACAAACAGAGAAGCTATGGAGCTTGGAAAGTGGAAAACGGTATAAGGTTCCACAAAAACTTAAAAAACAGAAATACCACCTCACCCAATAATTACACTGCTAGGTATTTACTCAAGGAAAATGAAAACGAAAAGACATACCCACCCCTATGCTTACTGTAGCATTATTTACAATAGCTAAGATTAGGAAGCAACCAAAGTGTCCACGGAAAAATGAATGGATGAAGATGATGTTATATATATATTCAATGGACTAGCACTCAGCTATAAAAAAGAATGAGATCTTGCCATGCATGACAACAGAGATGGACCTAGAGGGCATTATGCTAAGATAAGTCAGTCAGACAGAGAAAGACAAGTACTATATGATTTCACATATATGTGAAATCTATAAAATATAATAGCAAACAACCAACAACAACAATGACAACAACAAAAACCCCCCACAAACAGACTCATAAATACAGAGAATGACCTGGTGGTTGCCAGAGGAAAAGGGTGCAGGGTAATAGGAATAATAGGGGAAGGGGATTAAGAGGTACCAACTTCTTTACAAAATAAATGCAAAGTACAGCATAGGGAATATAGTCAATAATACTGTACTGATTTTGTATAGTGACAGAAAGTAACTACACTTACTGTCATGAGTGCTGAATAATGTACAGAGTGTCAAATCACTATGTGGCACACATGGAACTAATATAACATTGTGTGGCAACTATGCTAAAATAAAATTCCCGGGGCACCTGGGTGGCTCAGTGGGTTAAGCCTCTGCCTTCAGCTCAGGTCACAATCTCAGGGTCCTGGGATCGAGCCCCGCATCGGGCTCTTTGCTCTGCGAGGAGCCTGCTTCCCTCTCTCTCTCTGCCTGCCTCTCTGCCTGCTTGTGATCTCTCTCTTTCTGTAAAACAAATAAATAAAATCTTTAAAATTCCCATAGAATTTATGGGAATTGACAAGGAGTACTGAGCTGGAATGAAACCAGAGCTATGCCTTGGATCCAGGGGGGTCTCTGGCTCTCAACCTCATGTGCCTTCTCTATATTATCTTCTATAGAAGGACACAACAAAGTCATCCTAAAGGATAAAGTTTTCTGTTCAGAAAAAAATATTCATGAAGTCAGTACACAGAAACATAATATACGAAGGCATTAAAATGATAAATGAGACTAGTGCAAGGACCAATTTGAATACAAGGAAACTTTTTCATTCCTCGGCATGAAGGCAAATACTGCAACATTATCCAAAGCTGAATCAAGGGTTTAATATGTTAACACATCAGCCTGATCTGAAGTAAAAAGGGAAGAGCTACAATTAGACAAATTGATATAAGTAAATCAATGTTTTATTTCACATATTGCTATTTTTAAAGCCATTTTTAAATTCTAGACCTAAATTTAAAAAGTATTTGAAAATAGGTAAACTCAGTGAATCACCCAATTGCTAGCTTAATACTCCTTGCATGCAAGTGCCTGACCCAAATAGTTTGGTCAATTAATATCGAACCGTCATGCCTTCAAAATAAACACAATAAGAAACTTCATGAGCAATGTTTGCCAAATAGTAACTGTTTATTTATGCTTTGTAAACCTATTAAAATTAAGAATTTTCTAGAAGTCTTTCTTCTACGCACCATGGCACACAAAGCCTGCTTTGTGTCATCCTGTTCATGGTAGTTACAACAGCTAGAACTTACTCCGATTTGGAAGTCACACAGCATAGACTGTTAGTATAACTCATACAAGACATTTTCCTTAAATGGACTAAATTCAAGGTGTTGCTGCTATCATTCGTCGACACAAGAGACTTTCTTTGGCTTGGTCATAACACTATGACTTCTGTTCAGCAGTTTTATCTCCTTGGTGTCTATATACTTCTTTGAAGAGAGAAGAGGAATATGTCTTACTTAAATTAACTAAATGAATGAATAGAGGGGCACAGAGATCTACTTAACCCGCTCTGAAGATGCTTGCCATACAGACTGATACCATGAGTTTTCATGGAAGAAAACAGAAATCATGGATTAATTTGAGATATATACACCAAAACAGAAATAGAGTGTAATTCTTCCTGAATCTGAACACTGTAAGCCAGCGATGATAGGAGCAACCTATGCCTGCTGTAAATGTTACTAATTGTCAAAAGTCATAGACCAAAACTAGCCTCAAATACCATAACCAACTTTCAAATTGGTATCTTGGCCCTCACTCTACTGACACCTAATTTTAAATCTGCAAGTCAATTTTTTATGTCTTTACAACAAAATTCTAACTAAATTCATGTTTCCTCAGATTCTAACTAGGAATGTTTCTCCTACCAGTGACTATTCACCAAGATGTCTGGATTAGATATCTAACAATTTTTCCTAGGGACACTTCTAATTATTTTCTGAGTGTTGGCTATTACTTTCGGATCCTACTTTCATAACAGAAATCATCCATTTTCCTTACCGTTCTTGCTAACACAGAGATCTCTGCCAAAGTAAGTAAGAAAGTGCACAAAACAGTCAGCCCCATTTTATCTCTGTGCAGAACTGGCAGAGACTAGGATTTGATGGTCGGAAATGTTTATGAGCTTCTGAAATGTCCAGATTGAAGGTATTCTGATACTGAGAATAAAATTCAAAGAAATAAATCTTTACTCTTCTTTCTATTACACTGTTAATTTTAACCTCCAAGATAATTTTATTTGGGCCAAATTTAAAAGAAGAGGAAGAAGGAGGAGGAAGAGGAGGAGGAGGAGGGGAATGGGAAGGAGAACAAGAATAAGAACAAGAAGGAAGAAGTAGAAGAGGCATCGGGTCGAAGTAAAGATAGCTATGATGGGCTCAAAGAGGTGGACTAAAATAAGGCCATGAGCTCACAGTATTCAGTTTCAGGAGATCGGGAATTCTCTTGATGTCATGTCTATGCCTGTGAGGTAAACAGTACACCATGAGGAACATTCCACCGTTCGAAAGAGATATAGGGCATGTTACATATTAATCTCTGAAGTCCCTCTGGAGTTCCTTTTTTTGACACTAAAATGTGGCACTTTGCAGAAGACTAAAAGAGAAGTGTAAGATCAATATATTTAATAGTTATTGACCAGAAGAGATTCCACATTTTGAGAAAAGTATAAAACTAGTATATAGAGGGATGGACAGACAAACAGACAGAAAGAAAGGGAAGAGAAAAAAATCTTAATATATTCTTCTCACATTGCATATTTGTGAAACCCTTCCAGGAGAAGGCATTACCTGAAATGATACCACAGTAATGACTGTGAGGAGCTGACTTCTCTGTGACTTTTTCCTCCACGGACCTTTTCTGCCTATATACACGGTGTGGGTGACCCGTTATGGCCATTGTATCATTGAGTGGTTCAATAAATATGAAGTCCTCATTGAGCTGTATAAATCCCATCTGGAAATATATAACATAAAAAGATATGTAAGAAATACTATTTGGATAAATTTCTTTCTAGGCTCTCCTACTCACACACACTCTATTTTCTTTCACATATATGCATACGTTCTAGTGAAGCCTTTTCAGGAACGCCACTAAGAGGTAACTGTCTTCCCATTTTAGTGCACTTCATTGCACTAGCATAAACTTCATTTAGTTAGACTTAGACTGCGTGGGTGGGAGGCTAGATGCCAGCAACAGATGCACAGTAAAAATTCTGGAATGGTTAAAGGCTCACTTTGGGAGACCCATGGGGTCACTTACATGTAGGCATGTATAGAAGACCAATACGGTTTTTAATTGCATGTACCACATAGTCCAACTTCCCGACAATCATTATTTAATAAAGTGATTCATGTAACATGTCAAACCAAAGGCAGGTGACATTGCATTGAAATTATTATATAAAATACTCCTGAAACCATGTACTAAGCATTTTTAAAAACTTTGCTCAGTAAAGTACAGAAAAAAATGAATGAAATGAAATGAATGAAAAAAAATGAATCATCACTTACACAAGCATGTTTCAAGTCATATACTGCCATGTTTTTAAACTTAGCCAATTGTAGACAGAGAGCTAAAAACTGTAAAATATGGTTATTATCAATAAAAAGAACTTATAACAAGTAGGTATCCTTTTATTATATTGAGGCTAAGCCTTGTCATTTCTTTCCTTCCTTTTTAAAACATAAATTTATATTATAACTAGGAAAGTATTCTACAGAGACATATGACTTGAACTTTTTGATTTTTATTATTTTATTCTGCAGTGATGTATATATTACATGTATAAAATATAAGTAATACATATACTTGACTATTCTGTTAACTCTTTAGCCAATGTTTTTGAAGAAATAATCCCTTAGAACCTGCATTTTTCATACCCAGTCTACTATCAAAGTTCTTCATTCTGTTTTGAATTACATAAAAACTATGTATAGTTCACTTTAATTTGATCCACATACAACTAGAATAGTAATAATATACTTACTTCTTCAGATACAATAATTCTTCTATACAGAATGTTAAGAAAAATTAAATCTATACTAAAAAGAGATGTGTTTTCCTAAAAAGTACAGAAGAGGCTCTTTCTTTTGTTTTAATCATTAAAGTGTATTATATCTTCTCTCCAGAAAGACTAGATGATTGCCAATATGCCATCTCATTTTATTCTATATTGAATCAATATTACAAAATATCTTAATAATAAATCTAAAAATACTCATCACTTTTTTAATCGAATTTTTGTAACACTAATAAAATTCTCAAGTACTAGAATAACAGTTCCATCGCCTCTGTCTGTTGTCCCCTTCTGTTTCTCCCTCTCCTTGTCTTTCATAGACACACACACACACACACACACACACACACACACACACACTGGGGGTGGGGATAATGGAGAAAAGATTTACTGTGACAATTCTTGTAAAACATAACAGGTAGGTATTATATACTTGTGCCATTTTGGGGGTGACTTTTAATACGAATTCCAATGAATTGTTTTCCACACATGTGTTCATTGTCTCCGATGTAAAACTAGAATGAATTTTGAAGTAATTACAAGAAAGGCAAAAAAAATATTCCCTTGATAGAAAAAAGGACAGTAAATATTTAAAACTTAAAGTAATAATCATTAAGATGTTGTACATCTACACAGGGATTGAGAGTGGATGGGATCACAGTATGTATCACTGATGCACACTGTGAAAATACATGTTTTCACATGTATTGTGAAATACATGTTACTCTCATCTCATGTATCAGTATGCTTCTGAGGTTCAGTCAGTACTGAAGGTCACTAATACAACTGACAGTGTGGCTGATGATGAAAATAATAAGTTTTATGATGCTCAGTAAGAACATCTCAAACAAACATGCTCAGTTTCCTTAAATCACAAATTTATAACCTGATACATTCTTTCAAAAGGTTATAAGTATAGTTGTATTTAGAACAATAAACCAAGGGGCACCTGGGTGGCTCAGTTGTTAAGCATCTGCCTTCGGCTCAGATCATGATCCCAGGGTCCTGGGATTGAGCCCCATATCGGGGTCCCTGCTCCACGGGAAGCCTGTTCTCTCTGTCCCTCTTCCCCAGCTTGTGTTCCCTCTCTCACTGTGTGTCTCTTTGTCATATACATAAATAAATAATCTAAAAAAAAAACCAAATAAAATTGAATTGCATACCAACATACAAAATTTAATGACTCCAAAAACAGATTGTGGACTGAAGATTATTTGGATTCATAACCTACTACTAAGCAACTTTGAGAAAGATACAGTGACTTAATCTACACAACTGTAGGACCGTGCAGAACATTGACTTTTGACAAGCACATGTAATGCTCTTATCATAGGGTGTGATACTGGGTAACCATTCAATAAATGCTCACCATGATTTTTATTTTATTAATTAGAATAACCACAAGAAATCAAAGCACCCAAACATTTGAGTATGAAGTGGTGACCTCAGGAGTCCAAAGAATCAAAACTGATCCACCTTTGTATTCCCATAGGACCATACTAAATATTTTCTGAAATAAATGTTTTTAAAGTTAGGATTTGGAAACCACTTCCTAGTAATTATTTGTTGTGTTAGAACTTTATCTGCAGACATTTTTAAAAACAAGAAGCCATTTTTGAAAAGGAAAAAATATTGGAATAATTATAAATGGTGACTCATATTCAATACCTATTTACTGTCTGACTACAGTGTGCCCGACTCAGCTCACTCTGAGGCAAAGTTAGCACTAAGTGATTAGCATTCTTTCTTCAGGGAAGGGTTTTACATCTGAGACCAGAATACTATCCTAAAGAAAGGAAAGTGCTCTAGCTTAGGTCAGTATCTTTCAAGATAATTCCTTATACTAAAGCAGAACCACAGAAAGACTTGAGGTCTTCGGTGTCACCATGAAAGCCTCATGTTTCCCATTAACCTCTGTGCACAAGGGTCCCTGCGCACAAGGGTCAAAAATCCGGCAGCATTCACATTAGTGCAAACATTGTCCTTTAAGTTTCAGAAGGAAAGAAAAGAGAATGTGAATGAATATCATATGGCACACCATCTAAAATAAATGCAAGACTTATAAGCACTTTTCTCCCAGATTGCTCTTATTTAGATTTTTCAAAATGATTTTAAATGTTTTGAGACATTTCACACAAAATTTGGAAATGAAATTAAGTTTAACAGGTGTTCCCTACCTTATTTCTGTTATCATGTGCATATTCTTATATGGTGGCATCTGTTCTTTTGCCGTTGAATGTTATTCTTTGATTTCACAATTTAGCAAGAATTTCAGTATTTTGCAAATTTACCCTCAATTACATTAATATGTTACCATTCGTTTCTTTTTTTTTTATTAGTTCTGACATCTTATTTCTCTATTTAGTTGCCTGTGTGCTTTCTTAAGACAACAAAGAAAATGATCTTCATGTAGGTGCACTGGAACTGTCACTAAATTCTAAGCACAGAAAATTTGATTTGGTGAATGTGCCATATATACTGTTGGTGAAGTGCTCCAATTAACCAATATAAATATTTCATGTTTTCAAATTCAAGTTAATTATGGTCTTTTAAATAGATCCTAAAACTCTAATGCAAACATAACTTAAAAATGACTTATGGACATCTGGGTGGCTCAGTCAGCTAAGCACTGGACTCTCAGTGTTGGCTCAGGTCATGATCTCAGGGTGGTAAGATCGAGCCCTGAGACCTTCAGCTCCACTCTCAGTGGAAGTCTGCTTGAGATCCTCTCTCTCTCTTTCCCTCTTTCTCTGTCCTTCCCGTACTCTCTTTCTCTCTCATAAATAAATATATAAAATGTTTATAAGTGACTTAAAAATTGGAAAACAACATGGCACTCTCCACTCTTGTTCCCCCTCTTCACTGACAGGGTACTTTACTTCCACCACCTCACTGCCCATTCCCTCACAGAACTGAAACACTACCATAGTTACCTCAGATTTTCTCTTCATTCTTCCCTGATTCTCTCTGGAAAACTATTTTCCAGAACCTTGGTTTTCTGGGTCAGCTTTCAATGGGTTGGCTGAAGATATTTATCTGAGGCTCAAACTGCATATTGTCAGTCTTTGATAACGTCCTATTTTAGAAATACGTAGCATATCATAAGAACTCCATAGCATAAGTGCTAAAGGACATGAGGAATGTGTTAGATCATTATAATTTCAGGATATCCGAAGTCTCTTGGGAGATAGCAGAATCTGGATACAATGAGGGCAAGGCTGTTCCCATGAGAAGAGATGTTATGAGCAAAGGCAAAGAGGACGTGGAGTCTAGCTAAGAGTTAAGAAGATGCCTGCTTTGAGTAGAGAGATGGGAAAATGTAGCATAAAAACAAGATGAACCCACATAATTGAAAACATCAAATGGTGAAATTCTTGATAGGAAAGTCAATGTCCTGAGGTCAATCATTCTGAGGATGATTACTCTCTTGTCTGACCACAGGTATATCAGAGAATTAGTGAGGCTCTAAAAGAAGCCCAAATGTTTTGTTTCTACACAGCAATTACAGAAGTTGTGAAAAGATCTGGCATCTTGAGATGCTTATGAAAATATTGTAGACACATGGCTGATGCTCTACATGAACTGAGCAATGTACATTTGGCTTTATTTGAGTATTTTTTTTTGTATAGTAATGTTACAGTATGCATCTCATTAAGTAAATAAAGTATATAAAGCATTATATAGTTCAGGGTGTAACCATAATATAGGGCTTGATGTAAATTATAATACTGTAAGTTTGATGCTTTATTCAAAAGACATCATTTTCAATAATACTATAAATAGCAGTGATTTTGCATGCATTTGTGTATTCAATACACATAAGCAAGTCTATGAAAATACACTTCTGACACCCTATATATCCTACTGTCTTACAATGCTGAACTCTTCCTGACTTGACCCTTTTGATGTTTCCCTTTACGCCCACAGGGGGAAATTCTAAATCCTTTGTGAAGATATATAAAGTGTAAGGTCATGATAAACTCTTGCCTACCTCTTCAGTTTTATTTTTACTACTTAAACTTTATATATAACCACAACAAACACATTTTTAAAGATTTTGTTTATTTATTTGATAGAGAGAGAGCTCAGAAGCAGGGAGAGCAGCAGGCAGAGATAGAAGCAGGCTCCCCACGGAGCAGGGAGCCTGATGTGGGGCTCAATCCCAGGACCCTGAGATCATGACCTGAGCTGAAGGCAGAGGCTTAACCGACTGAGCCACCCAGTGCCCCCAACAAACACATTTTAATTGTGTGAACAAATTTCATATTTTAACATATTTCAGAATAACTTTTAGTTGTATGATCCCATCTTGGTACATTGCACATGCTGGTTTCTCTTTCCAGAAAGTCATTCTTGATTATTTCTTCAAAAACAAGCTAACCTGGCCCTCTCTCCAAAGTAACCAGTGCCTTCCTGATCCACTTCTACACTGTACCTTTCTCGTTATTACACTAATCAGTCCACTATAGTCATGGTTGTTGTGTGTCCCTGATCAGACCATGAGCTATTTGGGGCAAGGCTTTGGGCACAGAGCTCAACTTCCTGCCTTCAACACATAAGGCCTAGTATACAGCAGGTGCTCAAGGAATGTAGCTTTTACCTTAACATACTCTTCCTTTTTGAGATAAAAAGAAAACATATCCATTCAATGCTCGAGACCATTTAATCCATCTACTCTACCTGTAAACTCCATCTGAGAGGAAATTACTATTCAATTTCTCCCCTCCAGCTTTCCCAGCATTGCCTTCCTTGTGAGCCCAAGTTCCATCTTTAGAAAAAGCTTTCATGAGACCTCACTGTTAACATTATTCTGTTTTCTTTCTTTGCCAAAGGGCTTCAGAAAGTATCCTGAACCTATGAGGGTAGAAGCAAACCTAGAAATCACTGGGCCATCAACGGAGTTTAAAATCAAGAAAACCGAGACTTGGAAATGTGGCCTAACTTGCCTAGAATCACACAGAGAGTTCATTCGAGTATCAGTGCTGGAATCTAATACTCCCAGTTTCCAAATTTGTTTTTGGTTTTAACACATCACTCTAAATTTGCGTGCTACCTGCATTTTCCTTTCCCTCATTGAACTCTGGAAATTGTTCTAAGGCCGCCCACCATTTCCTGTCCTTTGTTCTCCTCCCTGAGGCATTTGGCCCTTGACCACTTTTCTTCTCCAGGAATATTACATTGCTCTTGCTCTCTTCTCTAGCAACTGTTTCTGTTTCCTTAAACTGGTCATGTTCCTCATTCCAAAGCAGGTCTTTGGTCAGCAACTGCTGTCTGCAGTAATCCCTCCCAAAGGTTTTATAATACCCTCTATGGAGCCAATACCCAAATCCCCAACCCCCCTCTCAGCCCACTACTTCCATTGAAGATCCGTGCTCCTCCCTGTTCACTTCTCATCCCCTCACTTCAGATGTGTGCTCCTTCTCCCACACCAATGCCTCTCTCTGAATGTGTATCTCTGTTCATGCCTCAAACTAATCTCTAGTTACCTAGGCTAAAGAAAATATAGAGTCCTTTTCTCTTCACTTCTTCTAAAATATTTACAAGGAAACAATAATGTAAGAAAATAATATGCCTGAGTGCCAGGCACTGTGTATATATGTTTTCACTTAATCAACCAGCAAGCTTGTGCCATATAGGCTAACTTCATTAGTTTCATAGTTGAAAAAAGTGAGTTTCAAAAAGATTTACTGTGTCCTAAGGTCACAAATCAGTATGTGGCGAAGACAGGATTCAAACCAAAGAGTGCCTTTGTGAGGCCATCTGAGGCCATATCACTGTTATTCCAAATAACTCTCATCTTTAAAAAAATTTGCACTGAGGATTTGAGGTCAGGCACAACACCTCACGAATGGTAGAAGTCCAAAATTTTATATCAACAGCAAGGCCAGGTCCCATCCCTCACAAAGCAGAAGACAAATATACTGTGTTAGTCTCTGAACTTTATCCTGAGCGGACTGTTTTATATGATGAGACACATTAGGTGCCGAAGGCAAAATGGGTTTCTGAGAGGGCTGAGGGTTTCACTCCCAGAACCCCCTCGGTGCTATGAACCCAGTCACTCGCCCAAGACTGATTTGGGAGAACATTTCAAGGACTGAGTGTTTCTTTCCTTCTTCCTTTGTTTCACAATTCTCTTTTCTACTTTCTTCCTTAAAATGTCTCCAGATCATAAAACCAGAATGTTTAATAGCAGGACACTTAAAAGATATAATTAAAAAAAAGAAAATCATGATCCCAAATCCCATATCATACAGGATGATTACACAGGTACATGTATATTTATTCCTAGTCTATTAACATACACAAAGACACACAAGTAGATATGTGGGTATGTACCTGTGTGTGTGTGCATGTGTGTCTCCACACATGCACACATTTTTTTTTAAAGGTTTTATTTATTTGACAGAGGGAGAAAGATCACAAGTAGGCAGAGAGAGAGGGGGGATCAGGCTCCCTGCTGAGCAGAGAGGCCCATGTGGGGCTCAATCCCAGAACCCTGAGATCATGACCTGAGCCGAAGGCAGAGGCTTAACCCACTGAGCCATCCAGGCGCCCCCACATGCACACATTTGTTCAAGTTTTATATTCTACTTTACTTTTCCATTTAAGAATAGCTTCAATGCTACTTTGTTTCTTAATGGTATTAAATAATCTTTATAAACCTGGTTTTTAATTGCTGAATAACAGTGTACCCTCTGAACATATCATAATTTATTAGCTATTCTTTCATTTGACCATCTGTTCAATAAATGAGGATTGACTTCGTACAGCCAGAGGACGGGGACAGCAGTGATGGTCCAGGCTGGCAAGACCTGTCACCAATTTACCCACACTCCAGGAAGGGATACAATTTGCTATTTATTTGACTGAGTCAAAGCTACACATACAATTGCTCTATCACTGTTAATAAGCTTTACCTTGATGGTTTAGACACTCATTTATGACTGTGTTCTATTTCACACACACACACACACACACACACACACACACACACACACACACACACAGTTTCAAATATAGCCTGGAAGTATCCCCTCACATACCTAAGGGACAAGGCAGGCACTGAAAGTGACCAACTAGAGAAGACAAACCAGCCCTCTTCAAAAGACAACTGTGAAACCCCAAGAGACTGGGGGGTATCTCTGAAGAGGACAGCCTCCCAAGAACTCATAAATGTGGCCCATGAGAGGTACAGAGTCACCATTTTAAGCACCTATCAAACATAATGCTCAATACCACTATCCCATCACACAATTACCATGCCATGACTCTGTCACCAAGCCATGACATCACTAGTCACCCAAACATACTCCTCCTTCCTGCCTCCCTTACAGATTCTGCCCTCAAGGAGCCAGAGGAAGCTCAGGGCACTGAGCAGGAGAAATGGAAGCCCTGCGTGGGGAAACAGCAAGGACTCTGACTTCCTTCCCCCTTCTTCACTGCAAGTAAGTAGCTCTAAGCAAGCCTGAATGTGGAAGGCATGTGGCAGAGAGACTAACTCTATGGAAATTTGGAGGGTTTGATGATTAGAAGATAAATATTTTAACTACCAGAGACTTTTTGTGACTAAATTTACCAAGTGACTTCTCACAACCTAAGTGTGAACAACACCAGAAGAAGCCCAGGGGGAATAAGCCCCCAGTTTCATGACAGCATTCTTTGAGTCCTGTTTACTCAGTGAAAAGTTCTATGTGTACAATATGAATTCAGGTGCCAAGTATTTCAAGGATTAGAGAGTGATGAAGGGAAGGTCTTTTGGGTGAAGTGACATCTGAGCAGAGATCTGAGAGTGGGCCAGGGCAAGTAGGAGGGAAAACATTCTAGGCAGAAGGAGAAACAAAGACCCTGAGAGGGGACCAGCTTAGCATGTGTAAGGAAAAGCAAGGTTGGAATGCCAGGAGTGCAGAGATTCCTGGGAAAATGATGACTAGAAAGGAACTCAGGGGCATTCCATGACAGTATCACTTATCTGATACATATTCAAAAATAAACCCTGATGAAATCCTCCTGTGGTTTTTAGACTATTTATCTTCTCTTGGACACTGGCTACAGATTTTGCCAGGGATGCTTCATGATGATCTTCTGTGCTATGTTCTTTCAACAGTCTTATATTATCTCCATAATAATTACTCAGGAATACATGTCACTCTTACCAATGAAAAAAATATGGTTTCTCTCCCATTTTTTTGAAAACCATTGGCATCCTCTAACTTTTCACCAGCATTTGACAGAGAGATGCATTTTAAAACAATTTCAAAATGTTCCTTTTTAACTCCATTATAGATAAGCAACATCACAAGTATAATTATAAAGAGAAGCTGTAACTATGTTGAAGATGTGAAAAGTGGCAAGCACGTGTAAAGTGGAAAATAAATTCTCCATCCTAACATTCAGTATCCAAAATTACTGACTTTTTGTTATTAGGATGGTTGTCTCATTTCTCATTTTATAATCTATTTTTTGCTCAAATCAAAAATAGGCATTGATTTGATTTTCATATGCTCTCTAATATCCATTCACTTTACTGTAATCTCTCATTGCTTAGAATGATTTTTAATTTACTCCTTCAGGATTTTTTAGAAAACATTGATTTATTTATTTTATAGAGAACGCATTGTGGGGAGGGGCAGAGGGAGAGACAGAATCCCAAGCAGACTCCTCACTGAGCGTGGAATCAGACATGGGGCTCGATCTCATGACCCTGATATTATGACCTAAGCCAAAATCAAAAGTTGGATGCCTACATGACTGAGCCACCCAGGTGCCCCATCCCTCAGGATTTTTATGGAGTCTTTAAATGTGCAAAAACATGAGTTGAGAAATAGGCAGAAAATTCAGTTTTAAATCTACTTCTAAGTTTATCAACCAGTCTAGCCAAAAGTTATTGTGTCCTACTGTATCTTCCTGATGATTACATGTTACAAATGTACCTACTGAAAACCTGCTACATGACAGCATGCAGGCACTAATGCTTCAAAAATGAAAAGAGATTTTAAATCCTATCTTCACAGTCCTTATATATATATCAGGGAGAAAGACAGAAAAATCAGGTATCCAGACAAATACATTTAAGGAATTAGAAATAGTGAAAAGTATCATTGAAGAAACAAACAAAGATCTGAGAGAAATAGAATGGAGATTGAGATGGGGTGGCCCACTAAGACCTGTCTGAGGAGTGAGCGTCGAAGGCAAGATCCAAAGAAGGAGCCAGCCATATCAAAAAGCCTACAGGCAAGAGAAGATTGGTATATTTGACAGAGGATGCTGTATATCAAGACTATGGCCCTGGAGTAGACAACAGGAGGAACTCAACAGAGTTGAGTTGGGAGAAACTCAACAGATTGACTTTCTGTTTACAAAAATATATACCTTTTAATTATTATTTATACCTTTTAATGATTATTTATTACAACATAATTTTGTGTTCTATATATAGTTATGCCACAGTAAAGTTTATTTTAAAAATGAAAACCAAAGGATAAATAATGTAACAGTATTCCTTCGCAAGACAGAGGCAAGGGAAGTACTAAAAGAAATGCGCTTGCTCCCAGAAGGCAGAAATCAAGCACAAAAAGGAGAGAGCAAGATAGTTTATTTTTTCCACCCCAATTTTATAAGTATTAACTTTACAAACAGTGTATAAATGTGACTTAGATTATACTATAGTTTAAAATAGAGGTTGAAATGGAGGGATGACTTGTTGGGAGAGGGCACTGCTGTAATTAAAGCAATTAATAATGGCGGCACTGGTATAAAGTCTATCAGTTAGGAAGACCTATCGATGAGAGAGGACAGCATGAAAGGATTGACACGGAGACTGAGGCAGTGGCAGGAGTCACAGACAAATAAGAAGAATAGCAAAAACAGAACAGAAGCATTGGCAGGCCATGATTCATGAAGAGCTCTGAAGATCACAAGAAGACATTGAGATTTTATTGAAAATGTACCCGGAAGCAACCAATAATGGATGGCATAATCCAAAAGAAATTTCGAAGAAAGTAACTCTTGTTCTGTTTTTGGAAAACAGAATACAGAGTGACGAGAGGAGAATCAGGGAGACCAGTCTGAAGTGAGCTATAACGATTAAAGAGCAAGCCTATGGTAACTAAGAAGACCAAAGGGGGAACGCACAGTGGCTGAGCTAAGGATGTGGAGAAAAGGAAACACATTTGAGATTGATTTTAGATACTCGTACAGAGGGTGACCACTCCAATTTGTTAATGGTTTAGATGCTGGGACATGGAGCGACAGTAGCGCAGAGAATTCAGGATGACTTCAGGGTTTCTAGCTTAAGTACACCAGCAGGGGAGATAAGGTCTGCGACTGAGATGTAAATCAAAGGACCTTATTAGGTCTGATGTATCTGTGAAATATCCAAGTGGAGAAATCAAGTGGACAGTTGGAATATGGAGCTTAGTGCAGTTTTGAGCTGGAGACATATGTCTGGGAGCTGCCAACAAAAAGATAATCTTTCAATCCGCAGGGAAGACTGATGTTATCCAGAAAGGGAGTGTAGAGAAAGAGCAAAAGAGAGGCTACAACCAAACCCAGAGGACCCTAACATTGAGAAACAGAGAAGGAATCAGCAAAGGAAGGACCAGTGAGGTTAACGGAAAAGTAGGATCTAGTCTATTTTTTAAAACAAGAATTAACTCTTTCTAGAGGTGGCTTAAAAAAAACAAAAGGCAGGAATAAGCTCTCATTCAGTTCAGTTCACTCTGACCAGTTCACTCCAACCCACACTGCTTGGGTTAAAAATTCACTAGTCCTAGACAAGATGATCAAATACACAGGCTCATGCTTCTGTTGAATTCAACAGCCAAAAACCAAGCAGAAGAACCCTCTGCTGCCTACATCGACCAGGGTTCTCCAAAGTCCTAACAAAGCGTGACTTTTGTTCTGTGGCAAGTCCGAGAATTTTACGTGTTCCATTTTCTTGAGTCACAAGGAGAGTTTCAGTTTCTTAACTAACCCTGCTTGCCCGATGTGCTTTTTTAAGTTCGCTTCCAGCTCACTGCTCGCCCCAGCACTTTGTGAGCGGGTGGGTGCCTGTTCTGTTGCACACCTCGTCCTTAAATGGTTAGTCACTCGGTGACTCTGCAGAGCCACTCACCATGGTGATGAGCCCCTACAGCACTTATCTCATGCAATTCCAGCCCAGTTATGTGCTTCCAGTGGAACTGAATGAGACCACTGAGGAAGCTGCACAGCTGCGATGTGGGGAAGTACTCCTCACTGCCAGGTCTTACTGGTGACCTCACAATTAACAGAGCCATTGCCAACTTCCTACATACCCCTAGGGAGTCGATGCGAACTCACTTCACCATGGAAACAAGATCAGTGGAGCAAACTTGTCAAGGGCCATAGCACTGGTACTAGGAGACATGGAAAATGTGCTGCAACTTCTTTTCCAGATTCAACTAAAGGTCAAATAACTAAAGGTCAAAATAACTAATTTACTTGACATTATTTACTGAGGGCATACTACGGGTCAGCGGATGTGCCCAGATGCAGCAAATACAGCAGGGCACCAAATGTGTTAAAACAGCCAGTCTTAAGCATCTTTGCTAATACAGACAGTCCCCCAATTACAACGGGGTTGACTTATAAGAACACAACCTGACGATGGTAAAAAGCCTGCATATTCAGTAGAAACCATACTTCAGAATCTGAATCTGGGGATGCCTGGGTGGCTCAGTTGATTAAGTGTCTGCCTTTGGCTCAGGTCATCATCTCAGCGTCCTGAGATCAAGTCTTCTATCGGCTTCATGCTCAGTGGAGAGCCTGCTTCTCTTTCTCCCTCTGCCCCTATGCCCAATGGGCTCTCTCTCTCACTCGCGTCTGTCTCAAATAAATAAATAAAATCTTTAATAAAAGAATCCTAACTTTGGATCTTTTCCTGGGCTGGTGACATGCATAGAATCCTCTTTTGTGAGTCTGGGCAGCAGGTAAGCAACTGACTCGCCTCCTACAACCGTCCTGTACCCATTGAACCATTCTGTTTTTCACTTTCACTACAGTATTCAATAAATGACATAAGATAGACAGTACTATATTATTTTGTGCTGGATGATTCTGCCCAAATGTAGGCTAAGGTAAGTGTTCTGAACACATTCAAGGTAGGCTAGACCGAGGGATGGTGTTCTGTAGGTTAGATGAAGTGAATGCATTTTTAACTTACAGTGTTTTCAATTTGTGATGGGTTTATAAGGAGGCAAATCCATCATCAATCAAGGAAGATCTGTAAATAAGGAGTTTCCTTATTGTCGATTTTAAGTCTTCTTTCTCATTTTGCATGCATATATGCAGAAAGTGTTATCACTTTTCCATTTAGGACCCTTGGATAATTCAAATATTCTCCCCTTATTCCCATTTTGAATGGCATTAGGTAATTCCCAAGAAATTATATTGGTGTTTTACCCACTTAGAGGAAAAACTAAATCTTGTGCCAACAAAGTTCCTCCTTACGTGGCCTGTTTCTCAACTTCACGATCCCCGAATACCAATCTGTGACTAGGTAGTATTGAAAGAACACAACTGAGCCTCCTTCTTCCCCACCTTTCTCTACTCTCTTTTTGTCCCAACAATGAGTACATGGGCTCAAAAAGCTACGGTAATATCAGGCTGACTTAAGAGGTCATACACCTGAGGAGCAAAAAATCAGGAAATCCAAAGCACTCTGCACACACCAGACCACATCAGGAACATCATACCCATGCACCACGTTGTAAAAAAGACCTCTCTAAACAAGAATGTATCCAAACCAGAAATTAGGGGTCACTTTGTTCCAAATTCCAACCAGAGAAGAAATCATTCATCAACACCTCTGGTAAATATTTACTATTCCGCTTACGCATTTCAATCATTAAGACGGCAGTCACGGCTCTGAAGCCATCCAGGCCTCTAGTGGACAGCAGTAAGGCTCAGATTTATTTCTTAAAAAGGTCCAGAAGGCATCTTCACCACCACGTTAAATCATGAGTCCTCACTGTACTTCCTAAGCACCTTTCCACATTTCAAATACACGACAAATACTCTCATGTCCTCTCTGTATGTGGCCAGTTACCGTAACCATCCCTGATATGAAATCCGTCTTCATTCTTTTCGTTTTACTTGGATGCTTGCTAGTTTATCAACATCATTCTTACATATTATTCTCTTTGTGTTTAAGGTATGGAAGTGAATGTTCAATTAAAAAATGTCTAGAACTTAGGATGAGTTGAAGTAACAGATTATAAGAAAAGTAGTACATTAAGAACCTGGTACAGACTGGTATAGGACAACGAGAGAGGAAGGACTTTTATTTATAATTATTTACCATTCTTTATTAGGAAATATTTCAAACCTTCAGAAATATGCAAGACAACAGAGTGTCCGGGAATCCATTCTCAGTATTTAAGAAATGTTCACATTATGTTCTGTAGATAATTTTTTTTAAAGATTTTATTTATTTATTTGACAGAGAGAGAACACAAGTAGACGGAGAGGCAGGCAGAGAGAGAGAGAGAGAGGGAAGCAGGCTCCCTGCTGAGCAGAGAGCCCGATGCAGGACTCGATCCCAGGACCCTGAGATCATGACCTGAGCCGAAGGCAGCGGCTTAACCCACTGAGCCACCCAGGCGCCCTGTAGATAATTTTTTAAAAAATATAACAATCTCTTGATTCAGTTGAAATGGACCAGCACACCTTCCCAAAACCAAATCCCTTCTCTTATTGCTAAGGGATAACTACTACATTGAAGATGTGTGTATGTTTTGCACTCATGTTTTAAATTTCCACTACATATGTGTTGTCTTTACAAGTACTATAATGAGCATGCTTGGACCTATCTAAAAAGATTCACTCTAGTGGCCGTACTGAGTATAGACTACAGGTGGGAGAAAGGCCACATGAAGACAGGTTATCAGTGGCACAAGTAGAAGGTAGAGCTTGCGATGTTTGAATGTGCACTCCAAAGGAAAGAAAGGAGTTCAGGACAACACTACAACTTTTGGCCCTTGCCAAATGACCATCAGCAGGACAAAACGGAGAGAATTTGGAGTTGGGAGTGGGAGAAATGATGACTTCAGTTTGAAACAAGTTTGATATATCTATTAGACCTCATGTGGAAAAGTCAAATATATATCTGGACATACAAATTTGGAGCTCAACAGAGAGGTCTAAATTAGAATTACCTATTTTGGAATCCCTGGCATATAGTTGGCATTTAAGCTATGAGACTGGGTAAGATCACCAAATAAGAAAGCTCATGACTGAGCACTAGGTCACCCCTCTAGAAAAGTACAGAGAAGAAGAATGGTCAATGAAGCAGCCAGAGAGGGAGCAGTCAGGGTGCAGTACGGGCTGGATGGCAAGTGATAGAGACACGTATCAAGAAGGAGGGACAGCATGGTTAGCTATTCCCATTGCTGCTGCGGGTGAAGTAAGAGAAGAATGCATCAGTAACCCCAAGTGAATACTTGTCTCTATCAGGCCCACCTCCTCCTCCAACCTTTGCAATTAACTATTCTGAAATATAGACATTTGTTTATAATTCAAATAAAAAGTTAGAACAACTACCATTCAATGCCTTCTTTCATTAATGGTAAATGCATTATCAATTTCAATGGAAGATGGGGAAAATTTACTCTGTAAATTCTCTTAGCAATCTAGGATGAAATGACACATCTGTAGCAGAACACATGGATTTATTTGAAGGGTTAGGGACTTTCTTGTCTCATTACCTAACTAGACTTCAATGCTACATGGCCAGTACTTAATCCACCCATCACAAGCTTGAAATGAATTATTTTTTATTTGGTAGACTCAACACATGAATTTTAGCACTTTGTGTACCTATCATACAATATTACACATTGATTCTTACCTTATATAGTACTTAGCATAGACCCTAGGAGGCTACCCATACTCATTCTCTTCTCATTTCTGCTTCCTACACATTCTTCTGGAATTTTTGAAGGCTGTGTAGGTAAGTGAAGGTTATAGGAAAACAAGGAAATCAACCCATCATCTCTGCAGGTGTGCATTTTATAGTTACTTTGATCACTTGGCCATGAGAAGTCACTATGTCATTTATTTGTACTTGAATGGGGAAGTGTCAGAGTTCTTTTGGAAATCAGATCCTAGAGGCCACTTTAGCATTAAAAATTTGAAAGGGATTTTGGTGGAAGAATGTTAGTGAGAGATCTTCATTTAACTGCTCAACCAACTAACAGACATTTCCTGGAATGCAAGGGCTAATTAGGTTTATAGGTTTTCTTTTGGACATATTTAAACAGATTGGTGTATAAATCACCCATGGGTATACCACTACTTATCAACCTAATTTAATACTCCTCATTCATTTAATTAATTAAAGATATCTAGTAGGCATTTCTAAAAGTCTAGAAGATTATTTCATGCACAGACCAAAATATTTTCCATTCCTCATTTCCATTTTGCTTAAACACATTTTAAGCCCTTATGGTGATGCCAGATAATTTTGAAGTAACTTACTGTACCTTAAAAGGTGAAGACACAGACACTGAGAGGGTAAGTTAATTGTCTAAGGTAACACAGGATGATTACAATAAGGGAACTTGGATTCAAACCCACACAAGGGCTCCTGAGTCCATGCTCTTAATTTAAGGAGCCAAGAAGCTCCACAAGTAAGCTTGTTACCTCGAGCATTCCACTTGCAATTACTAATGACTAAGGTTTTTTTCCCTGTAAACTTTGTATAAACTTAAAAATATATATATATTCAGTTTTAGCTGCATGTAGAAGAAGCTCTTCCTAAATGGAGTTTTTCGGTGCTTGGGGTATGTGTATAGGTTGTAGCATATGAAATTACTTTTTATTGTATGTCAGACATTCATATATTGACAATTTCATACAATTCAACCTATCCAGAATAAACCTTAACCATAAAGGATAAGGCAGAGGACATGGCCATGGAACGACTAAATTCAGTATTTTGTCACATGATGCAAGCATAAGCAAGTCATATAACCTCCTTGGTTCTTATTTCTGTCATTGTTAGAGTAAAAAATGGTAAGGTGTATTGATCCCAACTCCTGAGAAATTAGAAGTTTAAAAAATTCTCATCAACTGCAACGTTCAAAACAAACATTATGTACCCTTCCAAATAAGAAAGCCAAAGAGCCCCAATCACAAAAGGTGGATCTTATCAAAGCATCTATATAACTCAAAATATGTTTCCCAGAAAATGTGAAAACAAGCAATCTCGGGAAATCATAACTGAGCTGTGCTTCCATCCAGGAAACTAAGAGCCAATGGTCCCGAAAAGATTCTCATAAAAGATAAAATGGAAGCTCTGAGATCACTGAATTAAAAAAAGGAAAGGTTAAGGGCCTTGCGGTTCTGTTTGAAAACTGAAGCTGCCATGGGCCAGTAGGTTTTGAAATGGGCTTCTTCACAGAGACTTCACTGAGCATCCCACCAGAGGTTGCAGAGATGAGATCACCGTGGTTACCAAAAAGACCTCATAGTCTGAGAAACAAACTGGGGGTTTGGGGGGGTGATGGGGTGAGCCTGGTGGTATTAATGGGGGCAGGTATTGCTTGGAGAACTGGGTGTGATGCATAAACAACGAATTCTAGAACACTGGGAAAAAAAATTAAATTAAAAAAAAAAAAAAGACCTCACAGATGACTAACATGTTCCATGTCGCACAGATGAACACAAGAAAGAGAATTCAAGGGGCACAGTTTTCTTCTCATTTCTGCCACATCACCTTTCTTTTTCTTCTGATCATGAGCCTGAAGGTGAGTAGACCCACCAACTGTTTTAATTAAGTGTATAAATCACACTTTACTTTTCATAATGGGCACCCAATACATCCTAGCCCATATAGGAAAATGATGTCAGAATTACTACCTACTGACTTGGATAGTAAACCAAAACTATGAAAGAAAGCTAGATAGGCCCAATTGAGACATTAAAAGTCTGATCTTCATAGACGACTGAGGCTTTATAACATTTTTAAATGTATTCTATACTCTGGATTAATTTCCTTAAATACCACTCATTCGTTTAAAGAACACTCTTGCCAAATTTGGTTCACTTTTCAGCCTTAGGAGCTAGGCTGATGCTTGGCAGATAAAAATGGGTGTGAGTGTCTGTGTAAAGCTTAGCCAGGACAAAGGCAACATTAAGAGTGAAATTAAAGCAACCCTTTCCTATCTTACGGATAACAGCTTCCTGTCCATTAAATGAAATGATATATGTGAAAGTACTTTATACAACTATAAATCTACAGAGAGCAAACTATGCCTGTACTCTACCTTACAAAGTGAGCAAACTATGCCTGTACAGAGAGCGAACTATGCCTGTACTCTACCTTACAAAGCCCTAAGTATTTTATCTCTAGATGACTAAGATTTTCAATTCAATGTAAAAGCCTGCTATGTTTCCTGGGCTATGACTGTTAATAGGATCTCTAGCAGAAAGTAAATAAAACCAGAGGCCTAAAAATCACACCACCCACACAATACAGTTACAGCATTGCCTTATGCTTTCTTTGGGTCTTGCAATTTATCTGGGACTTATTATTTATTCAACTTATCCAACATGTAGACTTCAAATCCGTATATGGGTATGAATCTCTTCAGGTTTGATTCAACAACTACCCAAAGAATACATATGAATTACAGTTCTCACTGATTCAGGATAAGCAAGAATAAGTTGCTTTAAAGAGTTGAAGACACATGTTTTATTGAATTACACTCCTAATTAGTAAGAACACAGACCACTCCTGCAAACTGAAAGTAATTATTTCAACAAACTGACATTATTCCAAACTGAGACAGTTCATCTAGAAAATGTTATGGTATTTAGATTTCACTACAGATGCCAACAGAAAGAATAAATGTATTTATTATTTACATACACAAAAAGAAGAAACACACAAAACTTTAAAATTCAGTTCTATTAATATATATGCTAATCATATATATATATATATATATATAATCCATGAATATATCCAAATATATATATTCATATATATATATATGAACATAATCCATATATATATGACCCATGAATAGGAATCTGACCATTTAGAACAGAATTAAGACACTATGCAAGATGGTAAACTGGATCTGCCCGATGTTATTATAAAACCATATATATAATTCTATTTTTGGCATATATACATGCCAAAAAATAGAAATACTCAATATTGACTTACTATAGAGTGAGATTTTTTTATTTTTGTTTTTTAAAGGGGGAGGGGCAAAGGGAGAGGGAGAGAGAGAATCAAAAGTAGGCTCCACACCTAGCACAGAACTTGACATGGGACTCGAAATCACAGCCCTGAGGTCATGACCTGAGCTGATAACAAGTCAGAGGCTTAGCCAACTGAGCCACCCAGGCTCCTCTACAGAGTTAGTTTTTAAGCAACTTTTTCTATAGAACTTTAAAATGGTAAGAGTTTAACTTTATGGTTGAAATGCATTGTAATATATATAATAAATAACATCATATGTTGAAAAATTATCATCTTGCTTTTTAAGCCCTGACTCAATTTTTTCTCTGCATCTTGACAGTGCCCAACTATTCCTTTGAAGAGAAGAAAATAATCTTGAAACTCTTCAGGAATTAAAATAAATACCCAAGTTGTAGAGATATCTAAGAAAGAAGTTTTAGCTGCCTCAACTTTACTGTTTGATTAGTAATAATTATACTGGAACAACTATCTAATTGAAGTTTCACATGTAGTAAGCTAAATAGTGTGTAGACCTACAGAGTTGAGCAGGAGGATGCTAGAAGGAAAGGAGAAAAGAAGTGATGTCTCCTCTCTTTCTCTTTCTCTGTCTCTGTCTGTCTCTCTCTCTCTCTCTCACACACACACACACACACACAAATATACACATTTTTTTTTTTTTTTTTTTTTTTTTTAGTTAACATAGAATGTATTACTTGCTTCAGGGGCACGGGTGTCTGAATCATCAGTCTTACACAATTCACGGCACTCATCATAGCACATATCCTGCCCAGTGTCCATCACCCAGCCACCCTAACCCTCAGGGTTTATCCCTGAGGGTTTAAATCAAACCCTCAGTTTGATTCCTGAGATGAAGAGTCTCTTACAGTTTGTCTTCCTCCCAATCCCACCCTACCCCCAACAACGCCCTGCCCTGACTCTAAAATTCCTCATATCAGAAAGATCGTATGATATTTGCCTTGCTCTAATTGACTTATTTCACTTAGCATAATACCCTCTAGTTCCATCCATGTCTTTGCAAATGGCAAGATTTTGTGGATTTTGATGGCTGCATAGTATTCCATTATATATATACACGTGTGTGTGTGTGTGTGTGTGTGTATGTCCATCGACAGATGAATGGATGAAGATGTGCTATGTGTGTATACACGTGTATATATATACACATACACACATAGCACATCTTCATCCATTCATCTGTCGATGGACATCTAGGCTCTTTCCATAGTTTGGCTATTGTGGACGTTGCTGCTATAAACATTTGGGTGCACATGCCCCTTCGGATCACTACACTTGTATCTTTAGGGTAAATACTCAGTAGTGAGACTACTGGGTCATAGGGTAGCTCTCTTTTCAACTTTTTGAGGAACCTCCATATTGTTTTTCAGAGTAGCTGCACCAGCTTGCATTCCTACCAACAGTGTAGCAGGGTTCCCTTTCTCCATATCCTTGCCTACATCTGTCGTCTCCTGAACTTGTTAATTTTAGCCTTTCTGACTGGAGTGAGGTGGTATCTCACTGTGGTTTCAATTTGATTGAAACCTGATGCTGAGTGATGTTGAGAACTTTTTCATGTGTCTGTTGGCCATTACACATACACTCATTTATTGTAAATTGGCATTATACCTTCTGACCTTCCCAAACTTCCCAAACGTCGCAAACTTTTTAGTCTTAGTAGCTATTTAATGGATTCCTTAGGATTTTTCATGTGTATAATCACATTGTCTACAAATAAAAACAATTTTACCTCCTCCTGTTCTACCTACACATCTTTAATTTTTAAATTAGTTTATTTACTTTTTTTATGGTACTGTTTAAGATCTCTGGTGCAAGATTGAATAGAAGTAGTTAAAATGGATATACTCATCTTATTACTGATAATTCACACATAGTCTTCTGCTCTTAAAAATTATGTCAATCATGTGTTTTATTTTGTTTTGTTGATGTGCATTGACAGGTTTTGGTAGGTACAATCTTGTCTTAGTTTGCTAAGCATTTTTATCAGAAATTACTGTTAAATTCTGTAAAACTATTTTTCTGTATTCATTGGCAGTGTTGTATAGTTTTTCTCTTTCATTTGTTTCAATATAGTGAACGACACTGATAGACATTTTTGAGGTTAAGCCATCCTTGTATTCTTGTAAAACCTTCCTAGTCATGATATATTACTCTTTTTAACCTATTGCTGAATTTGATCTGCTAATATTTGGTAAGTATTTTAGTATCTATGGTCCTCTGAAACTAGACTACAGGTTATTTTTTTTTTCCTGGCAGTATCTTTTTCTGGTTTTCATTTGTCTGTTTGTTTGAGGGAGAAAGAGAGATGGGGAAAGAGTAGCAGAGGGAGAGAGAGAGAGAGAGAGAGAATCCTAAGTAGGCTCCACTCCCAGCACACAGCCCAACGTGTGGCTCAACCGCATAACCCTGAAATCATGACCTGAGCTGAAATCAAGAGTCGGACACCCAAGTAATTGAGCCACCCAGGTGCCCCTCTTTATATGTTTTTGATATTAGGATAATTCTGGACTCATTTTGATATCAGGATTTGATATCCTGATATCCTGATTTGATATCAGGATAATTCTGGACTCAAAGTACTGGGAACTGTTCTGTCCCTTTCATATGATTTTAAAGAATCTGGTATTTCATCCATAGATGATTAACAAAATTCACTAACGAATACATTTGGACCTGGAATTTTCTTTGTGGGAGAAATTTTAACTACAAATTCAACTGTACTATATTTAGGGCTTCACAGGTGTTCCACATTATTTTTTTCAGTTTATTAATATGTATCTTTCAAGGATTTGTCCCTTTCACCTAGTGTTATGAACTTCCATGACATAAAGTTGTTCACAGTATTAACTTATTACAACTCTAATTCCAAAGAAAACGTTGTGGTGTCTCCCTTTTATCCTTTTATTCTCTTTTTTATTAAAGATTTTTTTAAATTTATTTATTTGACAGACAGGGATCACAAGTAGGCAGAGAAGCAGGCAGAGAGAGAGGAGGAAGCAGGCTCCCTGCTGAGCAGAGAGCCCGACGTGGGGCTCAATCCCAGGACCCTGGGACCATGACCCAAGCCGAAGGCAGAGGCTTTAACCCACTGAGCCACCCAGGTGTCCCTCCCTTTTATTCTTAATATTGATAACTTGTTTTTCTTTTTCTTTGCTCAATCTAGCTAAAGATATAGCAATTTTATTTTACTTTCTAGAAATTTTATTTTCCTCCACTTTTTCTGCTTTAACTTCAATGATTTTTGTTTTTACCTATATTATTTTCATCTATGCATTTTGGGTTCAATTTTCTCTTCTTTTCCTAATTTAACATTGAACTATTTTATTCCCTAACATTAAGTTTTTAATGTTTTATTTTCCCAGAAGTATTACTCAGCTGCATTCCATATATTTTGATATCGTGCTCTCATTTTCATTCATTTCAAAAATTTTTTAAGTTTCCTACTGAGTTCTTCTTTGATCTATGTACCATTTGGTAGTGTATTTATTGTTTCACTTACAATTAATACTAATTGTAATTAAATAATTGTAATTGTAATTAAATAAACACTAATTTATACTAATTTTCAGGTATTATTTTGTTGCTGATTTCCATTAATTCCACTGTTGCCAGAGAACACATTAATATGTTGTCAGTTATTTAAAATTTGTTGAGAAAAGCTGAACAGCCCCAACACATATGATCTGGAAGTGCCAGTTAAATCAAGTGGGTTGTGGTACTGTTCAGTCTTCCCATTTTTAAAAACAAATTTTTCTACAGTACACAGACTGTGTATAGCAGTCGGTTGAGCATCTATTGGTTTCAGCTCAGGTTGTGACCTTGGGGTCATGGGATTAAGTCCAGTGAGTCGCTCTGGGCTCAGCAGGGACTCTGCTTGGGACTCTCTCTCTCTCTCCCTCTGCCCCTCCCCACTATGCTCATACTCTCTCTCTCTGTCATAAATGCTTAAAAATTTTTTTTTAATTCTATTTGTTCTACTAATTACCAAAATGCAAGTAAAGATGAGAAGAAAAAGAACAGTTTGACAATACCAGAAGTTTGTTGGTATGGGTATGAGAAAATACATAGCTGGCAAGAGGAAACAGCATTATAATCACCATGCAGAATAATCTGATAATATGTAATAAATATGAAGGAAGATGGTACGTCCATAGTCAACACATTACTGATAGGTACCTACCTAAGAGAAACTCTCATACATGTGCACTCAAAACTCACATAAAGATGATCATCATTATACTGGTTATAACTCCAGGAGAGAAAAACTAAAGGGGAGGGTGAGGTGGATGAACATCTATCAATAGGGGGATGGATAAATAAACTCTACTGTACACAAACATACACTGCAGTTTAAAGGATAGACAAGATGTGCTCGCTTCAGCAGCACGTAGACTAAAACTGGAATGATACAGAGAACACTGGCAAGGCTCCTGTACAGGGATAACAAGCAAATTCATGGAGCATTCCATATTTTTAAAAATTAAATTAAAACAATGCAAAAATGCAACATGAATTTTTAAAAGCCAAGTTATAGAAAGATGTGTACAGTATGATTCCATTTGTGCAAATGTTTAAAATACAAAACACTGTTACAGATTTTTATGGATGCATACCTATTTAATATAATTATTAAAGCATGGATGGAAAATATGTATACAAATTTGAGAACATGGGTTACATCTGGGGACTCAAGAAAATAAGATGGTTGTGGAAGAGTACCACAAGGGCTTCAATACCATGTGAAAATCTCAAAATAAAAATCTTGAGCAAAAAATGCTAAAATGTTGGGACACCTGGGTGGCTCAGTTGGTTAAGCGGCTGCCTTCGGCTCAGGTCATGATCCCAGCGTCCTGGGATCGAGTCCCACATCGGGGTCCTTGCTCGGCAGAGAGCCTGCTTCTCCCTCTGCCTCTGCCTGCCACTCTGCCTGCCTGTGCTCGCTCTCTCTCTCTCTGGCAAATAAATAAATAAAATCTTTTTTAAAAAATGCCAAAATGTTAACATTCATGAAACCTGGGTGTTAGCTCTATTTAATCTCTGTGCTTTTCTGTACACTTGAATAGTTTTATAATTAGAGATTTAGGTACAGCTTTGAATACTAAAAGATTAATAGAAAAATAGGCAATGCTTATGTGCGTGTAATCCACAGAAGAAAGGTGAGTTAGGGAAAGAAACATAAAAAATTTGTAAAATATGTCTTAATACAAAAGGAACATTAGTATTCACTATGGATGAAGATATGAAGAAAAGGGCAATCTTAGGTGCAACAGATGAGAGTGTAGACGGGTCTAGCATTTTTGGAAGGTGATTTGGCAGATGTATCAAATTTTCAGTATGAGGTGCCTGGGTGGCTCAGTCATTAAGCATCTGCCTTCAGCTCAGGTCATGATCTCAGGGTCCTGGGATAGAGGCCCACAGCGGCCTCCTTGCTTGGCAGGAAGCCTGCTTCTCCTCTCCTGCTCCCCCCATTGTATTCCCTCTCTCTGTGTGTCTCCCTCTATCAAATAAATAAATAAAATCTTAAAAAAAAATCAGTATGATAAGACCTGTGTTGCCTCCCCCTTCAAAGATAACTTTTCCAGGAATATCCCTGGTATTTACACTCATATAGGTGTACAAAGATCTATGTAACTGATTGTGGGATTGCAAAATTAGTGTTATTTGTGGTAGTGTAAAAATGGTACCAACCTAAAGCCTGGTAACATGGGAAGATTTCTTAATGGCCACTACCAGGGAGAATTGAGGTGAGAGGCATCTACAATATAGTCGATGCAAAGATCATCCCCGAGAACTGTGTTGTGCATGTGTAAAGCTTCATGTAGCAGACTTACTACCATGTACCATTCCAGGCTCTTCTCTCCAATAGTGATTCTCAGTTGGTCTATTTGTATCCCTACTACAGGGATGAGGTGCAGAATCTGGCAATGTCTAGACACATTTTTGGCTGTCCTGATGGGGTATCTAGTGGGCAGAGACCAAAGATGCTATTAAACATTCGACAAATGCACAAAACAGTCCCACACAACAATTATCCTACCCTAAAGGTCATTAGTGGCGAGGTTGAAAAATTCTGATCTGGGAGTAATTTATTTGCATTATTTCTCTAATCTCAACTACAACCATATGAAATAGGAAATATTTTTCCCTGTTTTAAATATCAAGCAGAATGTCAGAGAGATTAAATATTTTACCAAAAGTAACAGAATTAATAGATGCAGAGCTGCTTGCTCTTAACTAAGAAGTTACATTAGCATTTTAAGTAAATTATTGTGGTCTCATATTATGGAATATTATATGACTCTTTAAAAATTTACATAAATGGCATAAAATGATTTTGAGGCTACAAACTTATAGAAGATATATGTAATGTATATAGCTAATAAAATAGTAGTATTCCAAATGAATAAAAATCTGCCATTCACTTAACAAAAAAGTTACAGAAGACACATAATATATAATCCCATTTATATTACATAAGCAAAGTTAAGTATATGAAAATACCAGAAATATTATTTACCTATGACCCTATCTACATACCCAAAGAAAATCCTAAGAACAGAATTTTCCTGAAAAGCTAACGCTTTCATAAAAATTCATTTGAAAAATCTCAACATGAAAGTAATATATAAAAATTTGCCATGATACAAAGCAAATGGTGATGGTGTGATCTCCAGAAATGTAAATAAGAGGTCCATGATCAGCAGGACAGGATGGTGTAGACGGTAATGGACAGTTACAGAGATGTCATGGAACATCGTCAATAACAGTTCTTGGTTCTCACAAGTTCTATTGCAACGTAAATAAGTGTTTAGAGTAGCACTTAACTGAAATTTTGCAAATCTATATATAATATGATGGAAATTTTTTTTTGGATCATTGTGTTCTCTGGGAATTAAGAAACTTAGTAGTTCTCTTAATTTGGAACAATAAAAGTAACAAAATACCCCACACAAAGTATCTTCCATTACGTGTATATGGTACAGAAAAATGAAAATGGTGAGGGGATAATTCAACTTGACACCTAACATGGCGTCTGGATGACTGAAGGCCCTTAAATTGACAGAATTCATGAGGTGAGTCACTTTTGCCTGGAAAGAGTTTTTAACTACAAATTCAATTTCTCAATAGAAATAATGCTGTTCCGGAGCACCTGGTTGGCTCAGTCAGTTAAGTGTTTGACTCCATTTCAGCTCAGGTCATGATCATAGGATCCTGAGATTGAACTCTGCGTCAGGCTCTGTGCTTGGCAGGGAGTCTGCGTCAGATTCTTTCCCTCTGCCCCTCCAAACCTTGCTCAAGCCCTGCCCCCACCCCCACCTCTCTCAAATAAATAAATATTTTTAAAAAGAGAGAGAGAAGGAGAAAGAAAGAATGCTGTTCAGATTTACTAATTTTTCTTCAGGGAGCTTGGGTGTTTTATGACATTATTTGTCCATTTTGTCTAAGTCACTGAATTTATTGTTACAAAGTTGTTCATTATAGTCCCTTGTTATCCCTTTCATGCCTACTGCATTTGTAATAATATCCTCACTCTATTCTCTATTTACATTGAGCATTTGTGTTTTTTACCTTTTTTCCTTAAAAAATCATTTATCGATTATTTTTATTTTTAAACGCACCAAGTTT
Source organism: Lutra lutra (assembly GCF_902655055.1). Lineage (NCBI taxonomy): Eukaryota > Metazoa > Chordata > Mammalia > Carnivora > Mustelidae > Lutra > Lutra lutra. The sequence goes on along the minus strand of NC_062282.1, from coordinate 69,101,521 downwards.
TTAGCTCTTCAGCAAATTCTAGCCTCCTCAACTCCTCTCATATCCCAATCCTGTCTTTTTAATTCAGTAAAAACCCCGGGATCAAGTTTTGTTCCTTCAGTGCCACAGCCTTCCTCAGGCTGTAAACTGGGACATATGCTTGGATTCTTCATGGGTATCTTTTCTCTCAGAAATGACTGCCATGTGCTACTGTTTGCCCGATGCCTGAAAAAAACCACTGTTAATTCACGTAGTTTGCTTGATATTCTAGCTCCTGTTTCATCATGGCTGGAAGTCAAAGTTCTAGGAGTTCCAATAAAACTTTTTTTTTTTTTAATTTAGATTAAGTTTGTAGTCTCACATTCAGTCAGGACCATGTCCTTTCTTTCTTTCTTTTTTTTTTTTTAATTTAATTCACTTATTTGATAGAGAGACAGCAAGAGAGGGAACACAAACAAGGGGAGTGTAAGAAGGAGAAACAGGCTCTCCACGGAGCAGGGAGCCTGATGCAAGGCTCAATCCCAGGACCCAGGACCTGAGCCAAAGGCAGATGCCTAATGGTTGAGCCACCCAGGTGTCCCTAAAATTTTTTATTCTACTTGGAAACTTTTCAAACCAAATATTCCATGAAAATGACATGATATTAAACACAAAACAACAGAGATGATGACACTCAGGTTTAGAAGAGCCTAGAGTTCACCTTCTACTCTTAACCCTCCCCTTCATTCTCCCTCACTCCAAAACCTGAAACCTGGCAACTTCTGAAAGAACACTTCAGAACTTCATAGTCCTGCAGAACTCAATCTTCAAATCACTTCCATACAGAGTATTAACTTTCAAACCAGGCACACCTGGATTTGATTCCAAGCTTACTTCCTTGGAGACCTCAAGCAAATTCCTCAACTTCCTGATCAACAAAATGGGTATAAGGACACCTTCCTCACAGGATTACTATAAAAACTACTCAGGTAACTCTTAAAAACCACCAGGTACAATGTCCCAAACTGAACTGACTCATAAATTATCATTCTGTTTGTAGCTATTGTCACAGTCATTGCTGACTGTCATAAGAGAGATAAAGAATTCTATGCATTCCAAAGAACAAAACCAAGATTAATTCCAAGATCCCAGGATTTTCCAAAAGCATTTTCTAACAATGAAACTGGCAAGTGACATTAATAAATTCTTTGGTTTCAGAAGTGTTTATGGTATTGGACTCTGACAGGCAAATTTTTTAAAGAAAATCCCTCTACTGTGTGCTAATTTATTGTTTTAAACTTTTGAGAATACTAATACAAGAACAGCAACTAGAAGGAGTAAGGAAAGATAGGTTACATTAAAAATCAGTAATTTCTGGGAGCTTGGGAGGCTCAGTCAGTTAAGCGTCTGACTCTTGATTTCAGCTCAGGTCAGGATCTCAGGGTCGTGAGATGGAGCTTCTCTCTCTCCCTCCCCCTTACTCCTCCCCCAACCCTCTCTGGGCCTCTCAAAAAAACTAGTAATTTCTAATATGTCAAATTCTTTTCTTATATCTACTCCATGTCAATTTCTACCCTATACCTTGGATCAAAGAATTAAAATGATGTGAATGTTATACATCTCTGATAAATAAAACTGAAGTAACAAAAGATTTTCACCATGTACACATGCATGCTCACACATGCACTCACACATACACATAGACACAGAACACACACACAAACACACACACACACACAGGTGTGACTTTGAATTTTACCTCCTAGCGTTACCAGCTGCTTGATATGGGTGATTTACTCAATATCCATAAGCTTCAGCATCTCATCTATAAAATCAATCAAGAGCGTGTATCTTAGTGGGTTTCTATGAAAATCAGCCATGCTGTATGGCAATATGAGTGTGAGTGTGAGTACAGGGTATCAAGGTGCTCAGTAAATACAGGTATTATATACTGAGCCTAGAGTCTTTCTTTTTAAAAATTGATGCAAATAGAATTCTATTCGCCAATCTTTATTGATCTGAAAAAGAAAAAGGTAGAGGTGTCACCTGCTTCCTGCCCTTGTAGGTATGATTAATAGAAAAGTCCAATACCTCTATTTCTTGCAGGCATGTCTCTTGTATACCACTGCCAGGGTATGGAAAGCTACTCACACCTATGCATTTGTTGGAGCAGGTCACTTATTTTCTAAAAATGTGTAGACATACCACAATCAAAAGATTTTGTAAATGCAGCTTATAAACTATAAAGTACCTTACAGACCTGTTATTATCACAATTATAACCATTGATAGCATTATGGAGGTCCTTCATTATCTTCTTTGGCACTTACATTGTATTTTTTTAAGTCTCCAAGACTAATTTATTGGAATCCATTTCAGAATTACAGGAATGGGAGGGAATATAAGCACTGAACAGAACTGAGTGTGTATCTTCTAGTGGAATGGGTAATGGAAAGAAATGAGAGAAGGATTAAGTAGACGGTTGATTACGCAGTTCCAATATCAAGTCTGATGTATTCTCTTACAAGTCTATGGTGAGTTATTAATAGGTTCAGAACACGTAAGACCATGTGACCAAGCACCCAAAAATTGGACACTGTGCACTTGTGGAGTTTCCACAGCCAAGGCAAGAGCAGCCAAGTTATTAGAACACTTACTAAAATACCACAACTGAGCTAACTATAGGCAAATGTTTTGGAGCTCTCTTAAACCACACTGATGTGCAGTGCTGGGCTGTCCCCAGGGATGCAATAGTATGTTATTCCAAAAGCATTTCAAATAGAAATAAGGGCTTTCCACATTCCTAAGCTTAGAACACATTCTAAATATGCACCAGTAGATTTGCTTATCCTCTTTCATCTTTCCAACTGTTGACCTCCTTCAAGACTGTACCTCCCTCCAAGGAAGACTGTGTCAATTCACATAGATTACGTAAGCTCTTGGGGCTGACAAGGAGAAAGAACTATAGAAATAAACCATCAGGGGAATTAAATTAGTGGTCAAACATATTTCTTTAATTTACTATTCTACCAGCTTAAGTTTGGACCCAATTTTTCAGGTGGTATTTGTAAACATGTCTTGTCCATTTTCCACTAACCACTCCAAAGCACCTATCCTGGAAGAATTCTTGGACCATCATTCTATTTCTTACAGCTCAAATTTAAGATGTACAGGGATGAAAATCTGGTTTAATCCTGACCTACAGACAAGTTCAGCAGAAGAAATTTAAGCACATTAAGAAAAAAAACCTATAAAGATTTCCTGTGTATATCTCCCTACATTATCACTCAAAACCAAAGATTTAAATATAACTACTTGGATATCACTACTTTTTATTTTACAAGCCAAGTTTTTCCAGAACAAGTTGCAACTACGCATTCATAAACGTTCACTTCCTAACATGACACCAAGACCACATTTGCTTTCATATTAAATTTCATTAATTCTACAATGCTGTCAGTTTTATAACACAACCCTATGTAAAACCTGCTAAAATGTGAAAATTATCCACTGGAATTAACTAAATATAATATTTCTATTTTTTATGAGGCCTGTTTATATCATTATTAAATTAATGACACGGACATTAACTGTCTAAGGCTCCTTATTTTTGTAACATTTCCTCAATCATGATTCATATAGCTGGAAGACATCTGTCTATACTCATATTACCAGAGAAATCATATTGCTTTGGTTTTTAATAAAAGGCTATATACTGGAAATCTTGGCTCCATTTAAATAAACAGAATTATTTGGATATCAATTTACATTTAGGGAATAAGTCTGAATGCTTTTGACTAAGATCTACTTCTTGGATTTTCTGTTTGTTTGGACTTACTTGTTTATTTTTTTTGAACCTGACACTAACAATGTTGGTCTTTTTCACAGCAATGGGATATATGAAGCAGCACTGGAATATGATACCTAGATTCACATCCTAATTGTGCAAAGACACTAAGTGTACAACTTCCTATTTTGTATATCTTATTTGTATAACTCCAAATGAGTGGCTTTCCTTGTTCTCATAAATCCTTATGAATTTTAAATCTTGTACACTATAATATGAGCTATCAGTAGCTAATTCTGTTCCTTATCAATCAATGCAGTGTTTAAAAACATCCCCTAAGCAAGTTGGTGCAGCCACTTTGGAGAACAGTGTGGAGATTCCTCAAGAAATTAAAAATAGAGCTTCCCTATGACCCTGCAATTGCACTACTGGGTATTTGCCCCAAAGATACAGATGGAGTGAAAAGAAGGGCCATCTGTACCCCAATGTTTATAGCAGCAATGGCCATGGTTGCCAAACTGTGGAAAGAACCAAGATGCCCTTCAACGGACGAATGGATAAGGAAGATGTGGTCCATATACACTATGGAGTATTATGCCTCCATGAGAAAGGATGAATACCCAACTTTTGTAGCAACATGGACAGGACTGGAAGAGATTATGCTGAGTGAAATAAGTCAAGCAGAGAGAGTCAAGTATCATATGGTTTCACGTATTTGTGGAGCATAACAAATAGCATGGAGGACAAGGGAAGATGGAGAGGAGAAGGGAGCTGGGGGAAATTGGAAGGGGAGGTGAACCATGAGAGACTATGGACTCTGAAAAACAATCTGAGGGTTTTGAAGGGGCTGGGGGTGGGAGGTTGGGGGAACCAGGTGGTTGGTATTGGAGAGGGCACGGATTGCATGGAGCACTGGGTGTGGTGCAAAAACAATGAATACTGTTACTCTGAAAAGAAATTAAAAATTTTTAAAAAAATGAATAACAAAAAAATGCAGTTAAAGGTTTGGAAGAATTTTAAGGCTTATTTAAAAATAATTAAAGTATAATTGCTATTTTTAAGATCTAGAACATTATATCATAAAAATAAAGAGAAATGTATTAAGTCAAATTTGCATGAAAGAGATAAGATTTTCACAGGAAGTAATTCTTAATAAAGTTAAATTATAATGAAAAAAAAATCCCCTAAGGACTGCTTTAATAATAACAACTTCCAGATAACAAAAAAGCTTCTGTGTTGTTTCAGATGGAATTACTCCCCAAACCGATCTTTAAACACAATTCCTATCAAAGTCCAGCAGACCCTATGTCAATATTAACAATCTGATCCTAAAATTTTGATAGAAATGCAAAGGATAGAGAATAGCCAAAAGATTTTTTGAAAAGAAATCAAACTTGAAGTTCCCAAACTCAAAATATATTACATAAGGATAAACATATTTATGTATATAAGGAAGAGTACAAATTATTCAAAAGTAAACTTGTATTTATGGTTGACTTTCAACAAAAGTCCTATGGCATTTCATGAGCAAAGAATGAACTTTCCAGTAAACAGTGTTGAAAGAAATTGGATATATACATGCAAAGAGATTAATCTGGACCCTGACTTCACACCATACACAAAAACTAACTCAGAATAAATCGTAGACCTAAATATGAAAACCAGAAGTATGGAAGAAGACCTATGCCACCAGTGGGAGAAAGTCTATGCAACTTCAAGTTAGACCAGAGTTCTTAGATACAACACCAAAAGTACATTTGATAAAGAAAAAAAAAAAAAAAAAGATAAACTGGATTTTTTTTCAAAATTTGTAAAAATTAGCTTTAGAAGACACCATTAAGAAACTGAATAGAAATTCAGAGACTGGAAGAAAACAGTAGCAAATCATATGTCTGAAAAAACATTTACACCCAAGTATATAAAGAACTCTTGAAACCAAATAATAAAAAAAAAAAAAAACCCTAACTTAAAACAGGCAAAAGATCTGATATGCATTTCACCCAAGATGATTTATGAGTAGCTATGAGACAGCAGATGACAAGCTGCTCCATACAGCCATCAGAAAAATGCAAATTAAAACCACAAGGAGATACCACTGCACAGTCATAGAGTAGTTATGATCAAAATGAGATAATAACAGGTGTTGTTGAGTATGTGGAGAAACTGGAATGCTGATACATTGCTGGTAGGAATATAAACTGGCACAGTACTTTGTAAAAGAACTTGCCAATTTCCTAAATACATTTACCAAATGACCCAGCAACTCCACTCTTAGATGTCTACCCCCGGGATATGAAAATATATACCTACACAATGACTATTCACATTACCGTTATTCATAAGTGAAAAAGTAAAAGCAACCCAAATGTCCCCAACTTACAAAGAGATAAACAAAATGTGGTGTTGTATAAAAAATGGCTTATTGGGGCGCCTGGATGGCTCAGATGGTTAATCAGACTCTTGATTTCCATTCGGGTCATGATCTCAGAGTCCTGGACTCGAGCCCTGCACTGGGCTCCAAGCTCACCATAGTTCTGCTTGTCTCTCTCACTCCCCGTACTTATGCTCTCTCTCTCTCTCTCTCAAATAAATATATAGAACCCTTTAAAAAAAATTTTTTTAAAAACAATTGTTTATTATCCAGCAAGAAAAAAGGTGAACTACTGATACATGCTACCACTCAGACTAACCTCAAAAACATTACACTAAGTTTAAGCCTTAAACACAAGAGACCAAATTTTGTATGATTTCATTTTAAGAAACATAAAGGCAAATCTATTGAAACAGAAAGTAAATTAGTGGTTTCCTGGCACTGGGGGTAGGAACAGGGTGACTGGAAATGGGTATGAGTGACCACTTGGGGATGATGGAAATGTTCTAAAACTGGTTAGTGGCTATGGTTGCACAATTCTGTAAATGTACTAAAAGTCACTGCATTGTACATTTGGGTGAATTTTAGGGTAGATAAATCATACCAGTAAAAAAAAAGATAGTAGAAAAAAAGCATTCACAATATCCTTTATGTTACATTTTAAATAATGACTTACCCTACAAAAATCAGCTCAGCATATTCATGAATCTATCTTACTCATGAGAAATAGATTCTACTTAGAAAAATTTTTGCATAGCAACATTCAACTTAAGATACTGATTCAACACTTTTTAAAATATTTTGTTTATTTATTTGACAGAGAGATCACAAGTAGCAGAGGGGCAGACAGAGAGAGAGGAGGAAGCAGGCTCCTCGCTAAGCAGAGAGCTCGATGCAGAGCTCGATCCCAGAACCCCAAGATCATGACCTGAGCCAAAGGCAGAGGCTTTAACCCACTGAGCCACCCGGCGCCCCTGATTCAATACTTTTTAAAACATTACTAATTAGAACTGCCTATTGTGAACTGACAAGATTTTAACTGGAGATCTACAGAGACAAAGGGATTATATATGTTAGTAGACAAAAGAGAGGATGTTAAATTAAATTAAAAGACATATTTCCATAATGAATCACTCAGACATTATGCTTTGTTAGTTATATTTATACATAATTGTTACTTGTGTGATAAATGACTCAAACTTTCTATTTTGTTGTAATAAAATTCTGAAATGCTATGTGTTCTATTTGCAAGCACACAACCAGAGCAGAAAACAACACAAAGACTTTATGCTAATTATACATAAGTTCCTTGGTCAAAAACTGAACTGCCCATCTATGAACTGGGTATGCTAAAACATCTGCTGGTAATATAACACTTTTATAATGAAAATGTACCTATCACATTTTACTCACACACATTGGGATCCAAGTAATAACAGAAATACATCATTTGCATCTATCAGATTGTTGATGTGATTATCTGCCTGGTCATTCCTCTAAGCAGGTTGATATGTTTTGGCTATTAATTCTAATGAGTTTTACAGGGCTCATGACATCCAAATTGACATCCACAGAATGTAAATGAATAGATGAGACTTGCTATTTTATTTCTTTTTAGCTATTTCTGCCATTTGAGATAGCTTACCATTTAATTCTTACATATTTCCAAAGGTCCTCTTAACCCTATCACAGTGCCTTGCCATTCCAGAGTAGGTAATTTCTTGCAAGGAGTTTATAATTTTCTCAGTGATTTTTCTAATGTTCCACAGCAATGTGCCTCTGTCTTCACTTATTCACATCTAAAATGGCTGCCACCATAGACCCCCTTCAAGCTGAATGTATGTTTCTTCCTGTGTTGCCAATCAATTTTATTTCATTACAATAACAATTGTGAAACAGCTGGAATAAGTTTCCTGTTACATTACCCATACAACTGTTGGTGGCACTTCGAAATTATTTGCCTTTGTTGACTTCCAAATTCTAAAATGAGAAGCAAGTTTCAGTTTCTATATACTTTTTCACCTAAAGAGTAGAAAAACATTCATACTGGCATAAAGGTCCCACTATATCACCTCCCAACTAATGAGCACATATTTATAACTTTTTGAATAATGACTTGAAATCCATAAAATCCTTTCCAGCTCAATGAGATCTGAGTGGGTTCTGGGAGGATGTTAAAGACAAGGACAGAAGGTATCCAAATTCACTACAGGACCTAATAAGGAGCAATAAAATCCATTCAAGACACCTAGGGTGTAAAGTTTGTTGGATGTAACTCTAGTCGTGAAAGATGGTGAGTGCTAGAGTTTTCAAAGCCACTCAAAATTTAAATTCTAGTTAGTGAACACATAATGTAATATTGGTTTCACCAGCAGAATTTAGTGATTCATCACTTCTGTACAAAACCCAGTGCTCATGATAACAAGTGCCCTCCTTAATGCCCATCACCATTTAGCCTGTCTCTGGCCCCGCTTCCTCCATCAACCCTCAATTTGTTCTCTACCATCAAGAGTCTCTTATGATTTGCTTCCCTCTCTCTCTTTTTTTCCCTCTTCCCATATATTCATCTGGTTTGTTTCTTAAATTCCTAGTGGCCACCCTCAAATTTTAGCTTGCACAAGAATCACCTTGGGTTCTTTTTAAATGCATTTCTTGGATCTGAGACCCAGTCTGGAATTCTGATTTAAATGGAGAATTCCCAACTCCCTAACCTCACACTTACCACCATGATTTTGATAAAGCTATCTGCACACCAAATTTTAAGAAAAAAAGCAGCAAGAAGCATGAGCAAAGAGCCAGTGATGTGGCTCACTGCAGAAAGTGGTCATATTTTTTAGACAAAGCCTGGCAGAAATAAGAGGGAAAAAAAAAAATCTGGGGCAAAACATCTTTATGTGCTTGTGAAGGAAAAAAAAAAAACCAAAAAACAAATGTTTAGATCTTACTTTTTTTTTCAATGGAAAGCAGAATATGTTAAATAATGCCAAAATTGGCCTGGGCTCATCAGCTCTATTTCCTAATCATTTGACTTAAAGCCTAAACAGTTAATAATTTATTACAGATATATGCACATTAATTATGAAATGGAATCAAGTTTCTCTTGTTGGAAAAGTCAAGTACTAAACTCTCTAAACCCCAAGGGCCTTCTCAACACTGTCACGCAATAATTCTGTAGAAATATCTGGGTAGCATTAAAATGGCTTAGTTCCCATTTTCTCACTTCTCTCAGTCTAGGGTTTGGCATGAGAATAAAGATGAGATGGAGACAAGATGATGTGCTCACTATGGCTGCACCCTAAATGCACTCTGAAGCAAGTTATGGTCCTTGCTTAGCCAAGGGAATCTTAAAATTTCCTTTCAGGAAACCCCCCCCCAAATCATAATCCAAGAGGGACTACTGGTTGTCCCACTGCCTCAAAATATGTCAAGATTGCTTTCCTAAGGTAAGACACTTCCCATCTATCAGGAACCTGGAACTCCTCTGATTATGCGTTACTTTGTACAAAGAAATCCATGAAACCATCTGGGATAAAAATATAACTGCAATTACGCGGAAACATTCAATTGTGCGTGAGCTCAATAAAAATGTGCTGTTTTAGTGTTGCATAGAAAATACTTGAAGGCTCCTGTAAAGAATTTCCTGAATTTAAAAAGTATACCACACTATGATTCAACTAATAAATTCCAAGTACATACAAAATATTAATGTTAATAATTAAATATTTAATAAGCAAGTATTATTAAACAAATTTATTCTCATAAAATTGGCCCATGCCTGAATTCAAGATATTAAGATATAGATTAATATATGATTAAATAATTTATTGACTTTTAATGTACAATGTCAATCCTTCAGCACGATGATTCTTCTAAGATTAATTTTTTATTAGAATTCACTGTATTATTGCCTTAAATAAGACTGGAGGGTCTGCACAATCTACATACAGAAAATTCTCATGTGTCACCACTGGTAGGACAACAATCATATATGCCATCCTGAATCTTAAACCAGAAAACCATAGAATGCCTTAAAGAGATGCGTTCTTCAAGGTGATAAAGGCATACTGAACACTGACTAAATCACAGAGTTGTGAGGGATGTAGGGAGGGCAAGAAGCTGAAGCAAAGCAACAGTTCCTTGAAGACTATATGTATACTGAAACAAGGAATGACTTTTATCTTTTTTTTCTCCAGGCATTCAGCACAATATATCTATGTAAGTCACCCCCTAATGATGACTATTTACAATGTTCTGCCCTTGAAAACAATATTTTAATGAAGAGGCTCAATATGTAAGTCTTTTGCGCACATATGAATATTCCTGAAAAGAAGGGTAAGCATTTAAAATTTAAGTACATACAATACAAAAGACTCGACCAGTTTGCTCTCCTACAATGCGTAAGATTAAGTGTTCTCCAAGCATGCCCTATGGATATTATCAAATTGCATAATTTGTGCCAACCGAATGAACCAGCAATGATGTCGGAGGAAATTTGCTTTTACTAGCTTACTAATAAATTTGAGAACAATTGTGTTTATTTGATACTCATATTTCCTTTTCAGCATATCCACTAAAACGTGACTATCTATAGATGGTAAGCTTACAGATGACTTATTTCATATATTTTCCAAACTTTCTACACTTAACATTATTATTTCATTATTAACATTTATCTTGTTAAAATACTAATACAGAAAGAGCTCTGGAATAGAAATGAAAAAGACTAAAATTCTAATGAAAAAATGACTACCAGACATGAACACAACATTCACAGGAAAGGAAGTAAGAATAAAAATATGAAAAGATGCTCAGCCTCACAAAAAATACCCCCAAAATGTCAATTAAAATTGTACTGAGGGAATTTTATTTTATTTTATTTTATTTTTTGCCTATTAGATCTCAGAAACATCAATGTCTTTAACACCACCCATATTGGTAAAAGCATAGAGGAAAGATGTACTCTCATACTCCACTGGCCTGAAGAGTACAGAGTGGTACCACCACTGTGGGGTACAGTCAGACATCATCACCCCAAATTACCAGTACAACATGCCCTTTGACAAAGATTTACATTACATAAGCAAAATGGTATCTCTACAGAGTCCTATTTATTCAGTGCTGTTATTTAATAGGAAAATACTAGAATTAATCAAGTGGACTTCAACACCAAACAGATTAAGTAGATTAAGGAGCATACTTATAATCAGATAAAGGGAACTATCAAAAAAATAAAGGAGACTCTTTCTGTGCACTCATGTGGTAATCTCACATGTGCATGCATGTGTGTGTATACAAATAATATAAGCTTAATCAACTGCTTCTAGACCACACACTAGAAACTAATAACCCCAGCTACATCTAGGAAGGAATCTAGCAATAACTGGGAAAGGGTTGGAGGAAGACTTTTCATTGCATACAATTTTGGAGGTTGTTTGGTAAAGTTTGAGTCCTTATAACTTTGAAAATGATATTATTTTGCCTTTAAGTTTGCATGGTTATTTGGCTCTTAACTATAGAGAAAAAACTGGAGGGAAGGTGGGTGGGGAGACAGGTTAAACAGGCAAGGAGTAGTAAGGAGGGCACTTGTTGTGATGACCAGAGATTGGGTGTTGGAAGTGATGGAAGTGATGAATCACTAAATTCTACACCTGAAACTAATATTACACTGTTTGTTAACTAACTGGAATTTAAATTAAAACTTGAAAAAAATGATGACTGGTGTTGGGCTGAGTCCAGGATTCAAAATCCTATTTCCTCAGAACTCTCAAACAATCAACTCATGATCCTCTAGTGTCTGACACTCATTCCAATAGAGATAATCATTCCCTCATTAAGAGAATTTTCTCTTTCTCTTTGATTTTCTAATATTCTCCCACAGTGTGTCTAGGCGTGGGTCTCTACTTATACCACTGTGAGCTTGGTGACTTGTCCTTCGATCTGGAGGTGCACGTCTTCCTTTATTTCTGGAAATGTGATTGTGACACAGAAAAACTATCTGTCTAACCCATGTTAGTTATATCAGCCGAATCAACCCAAATCGCTGAATTAAATAACACTCTACACACCATCTTAAAAATACGGTCACCAAGGCACACAACATGCAGAATGCGCAGAGTTCGTACATTCCTCCCTTGTCTTGCTACACGCAACTATTTCCAACAGTCAGCCTGTGTGTTAACCAGGAATCAGCTGCATTTGCTTGAACACACATAGGTACAATATTCTGTAATCATGTAATTATGACACTAAATATTAAACAGCAAAATACAAGTGCAAAAGTGTCTTTGTTCCCTTGAAAATTTTGGAAAAGCTTGAGAAAGGTTAAGTTGCTAAAGGAAAATGACTCTAATTTTATTCGGGATGAAGCAGCTGTAAAAGATATGAAATTTTTAAAAGTCCAGGATTCTACACATAAGTTATATTGAGTGTGTCTTTAGTTTTTCTTCCAAATATAAAAGTCTATATTGGAAATGGTTTGTATGCCTACTGGGTGAGGTTCACCTGTATGACTTCACATCCAAAGCTTGGCTGATAAATATATATATATACACACACACACACATATGATAAATATTTATCATATAATATTTGATAAAATAAATATACATATATTTATGTATATAAATATAATATATATGATATATATATAAATCACATATATATGTGATTTAAATTAGAATCAAATGTTTAGGGTACATTGCATGCATTTTAAAAATTCTATCCTTTATAAATGGGTGGAGGTAAATAATCAGATGTGTGTTCAATGTACTGTATAAGTGTGTTTATCCTGGAGTTACTTATAAAAGTGAAAAAACTGGAACAACAGGACAATGGTCAAATAAATTACACTATACTCACATAAACAAAATTCTATCCTTTCAGTTATTTTAAAAGTTAACTACTATTAGACAAATTTGAACATCCAAACCTAGGATTCACGGCTCACAACTTTTCTTTCATACTGTTGACACATTTGTCCTTTATATTATATTCTGGGAGAATTTCTGGGCCTGATCTTCTAGATCAGAAATTTACCTGTCAGTTCATTGATGGAGTTTTTAATTCTAGTGACAACTTATTTTTAGATCCATTGTAACTAATCATTTTTTTCTGGACAGCAGGTATTGCTGTATTTTTTAAAATTTATTTTGTCCATGAATATATATTCGCTCTTATGCTCCATTTATTCTATTAATTTTGTTGCTTTGTATATTAACTGGCCAGAGTTTGATGACTCTCCTTTATGCGAGTCATTTTCTTAAAAGTGTGATATTCTTGGGTGTCAGCTCATATCTTTTCGATTTCCCCTCTCACTTATCTGTGGTGACTCCTCCGGTTATTTGATGAAACAGGTGGGCCGCCTGCTGGGGGCAGGGAGCCAATAGATCATCTTTTGAAAGGGGAGATGCTGTGTCCTCTGTGTCCTCTGGTGTCACCAAAATGCCTGGGAAAGCTCTGTCTTTGTCCTCTTGCCTAGACACGCACATGTGGATTCCAATGCTGGTCATTAACTGGACATGAGAAAAAGTCAATGCCACTTCTGCTCCCTGCATTCCTGCTCCCTGCACTTCTGGTAAAGCCTCCACCGTTCATGGAGGTTTCCTAATGTCTCCGCGTTCTCCATGAATCCACCCCAAACTGTTTTCAGTCTTTCAGGAGATATTCAACATGTCTGAGTTACTAATGGCATTCTTTTATAATATTGCTTTAGATTTATTTAGAAGATCTTTTCTGTGGCTCCTAAGACTTGGCTTGAACCAAGAAGGTGGATGTGTGAGATTAGTCGGCAATCTTTACTTTTTTTCATTTGGATGTTCATGCCACTTCTTCCCAGTTCTGCTAGTGCACAACCCTTGCCCCAACCCTGCCTGGACACTCTCCTCTCCTGCCTTAGTACTGGTACCTGAGAAAGTGCCTTGATGGAATAGATATCCTAAAATATTTAACTCTTCAGAACTTGCTGTGGCATCGAATACTGTGATACAAGAAAAAAGGAATAAACTGCCCAAAACAATTGAATTTACACAAGGCTGAAGATTCTCTTTAAAGAGCTAATCAAAATGAGTACTGTATAAAACTTAAAAATTATGGGGATAAAGTTTAAGTAGTCACTCTTTATCATCCTGGAAGAATAATCCAAATATTAATGATAACCATTCCAACAATCCATTGTAAGGGAACCACAGGCAATGTGTGTAGTCACCTAGTTTATTCTGCTTAGGTGTGCTTTTAAAAAACAAAAACAAAAATAAAAACAAAAACTAATATGTTAGTTTGGGGCCAATATAATTGTACTCTTTCATAAAATTTAATTTGTTGCATTTTTGTATTTTAATTTTTATAGACTTATTTAAAACATAATAAAGTACTGTATATGCTGTATTTTGTCCAGTGATTTTTACTGAGTGCTGACCCAGAACCAGGTATCTTACAGTGTTTGAAAATGAAGAGAAATATTTAAGAAAGTAGCATCAAAGCACTTGGGGCATACTACATTTGTAGCTATCTCAGCTGTTGTATTTCCCTGTTTCCATCTGTCACTGGCACACCAGGCTGGAAGCTCCTTGAAACATACATCAAGGCTTTTTCATCTCCTTTTTGTATTCTCCATATCTGCACAATGTCTTGCCCAGAAGACTTATTTATCAAATGTTTCATTGTTTAGTATTAGGATATTTATGTGCCCCCTGGATCTACTATGTTGCTCAGATAAGATTACTGTTCAATATTAGAGACTAAGAAGGGGAAACAGAAATAGCAAGAACACTTCATACATCTATTGCTAGATATGCAAATAAAATTTGTGTGTTTTATAAATAGGAAAAATGAGATCCAGAAAGATTAAGTACTTTGAAGAGGCAGCTCCTGATCATATACCCAAAATATCTATTCTAGCACTTCCCCTTTCATTGCACAAGCAGACTGGTATCTGGAGAATGAATTGGCCAACCTTATAAATGTTTACCACTGTGCAGGACTGGGTAGTTGATGATCTATCTCCCCGATAGAGACTCTTGGATCTTTTCAAATATACACTAATCCAAAAGGTGTGGAGGAGTTCAGGCACCAGAAGACAAAGCTAGCTGCTAAAAGAGGGGAGGAGACGGTACATTTAAATATCTACTCTTTTCTAGGAAACTAATGATCAGAAAGCTTTCACTTACTGGGAAGAAGAAAAAAAAAAACTGTTGCAAATTAAAAGCAGTTGCGTTTATGGGGCGCCTGGGTGGCTCAGTGGGTTAAGCCGCTGCCTTCGGCTCAGGTCAGGATCTCAGGGTCCTGGGATCGAGCCCCGCATCGGGCTCTCTGCTTGGCAGGGAGCCTGCTTCCTCCTCTCTCTCTGCCTGCCTCTCTGCCTGCTTGTGATCTCTATCTGTCAAATAAATAAATAAATAAAATCTTAAAAAAAAAAAAAAAAGCAGTTGCGTTTATAAATAATTCACCCCCACAGAAAGTCATCGTGACTCCTCACATTAGAATTAGAGAATCACAGATTTCTGGAAATACAGAGCACAATGTAGACAGACTTATGATAATCAATAGTTTGGAACAGCCTATAGTCTAGCCGACAAGGCTTTTGAGGTCTGATCTCACCAGATATTTTAGGGTCATTTCCCCTTATTGGACCTTCTAGCCCAGTCACAGGAGGTTCTTATTTTCATTTCCTTGATAGGTCTCTACTTTTATGTCTCCAGCATCATCTCTCTACCTAAAACACTCTTTAGCCTTGTTCTGCCTGGGAAAAGCCTCTTCATGCTTCAGTTGAACTCTGCTTTGGGAAGCCTTCCCCACCTTCCCAAGATGGATCCATAGCAAGAATAGGATTTGATTCAGCACCTCACTGCTCCATAGATACCCGGGTCATAACCACTTATGTATGCTGTCCTTCTCCTAACCTGTAAATCCCTAGTGGAGGACACAGGATACATTAAACATCTAATAGAATTTCAATTCTATCCTCCAGTTTTTAATTAAATCATCCAATTCTCTCATTTAACTAATGAAAACTGAAGCCCAGAGAGGTAAGGGACTTGTCAATTGTCAGGGTACAAGCCAATGTCAGAGCTCAGATAACAAAATTATGCTCTCTTTCCTAATCCACTCTCATAAGGGAGAAGGGGCTGGCATGGTAGAGTCTGGAGTAACAAACCCACTCTTCTTGGCTATCTGCCTAACTTTTAACTCAAACGTCTGACTGCTGTACTGTATTGCTGGCAACGTCAGATTTCCTCAATAACAAAGACTTCCCAGTTCAGAACATATACATATGTGGCTAATAGGAAAAGTGAGTAAAAGTCCAACATGATAAACAGAGAGGTATGTCAAACTCCTATTCAGTCTATGAAAAACCTACTCATAATTCTAACTTTGCTCCCGTAAGTATGGAGAGAAAGCATAGCTCATTTGGAAAATGTGACCAAAAGCCCACATTTCAACACAGTGAAATGCTTTATCCCCTATTGCTTCTACCACACCAGGAACTTTCTATATGTAATTATTTAATCCCTGGCCAAAAACTAGTGGACAATGAAAGCCCCACAAAATGTTTCCCCCAGTGAAGTGTTCAAACATCAGTTCCACAAAAAACATTTTAAAAAGCTTTTCGTGTATTTTTTCCATGCCAACTTTTTTCACTCATGGCTAAAAATGTCCATATTTGAATATTCATCATTATGAGCATCTGGTAAAATATAGCCCTGTCCAGCAATTTACATCATTGGACTATGAGACCTTAGGAGGGCATAGGTAAAAATTTCCAGTTTCATTTTGTCTGGATTTTGACCATCTTTTTCCATTTCATGACTTTGGGTGGCTTTGATTGTGCAGATATTTTCTGCTCTCCATTTCTATTAGATTCTTCTAGAAATGAGCAGGTTGTTTTCAGATAAGTCTTTGTGGATTTCATCAATGGCTCATTAGAAACAGCAAAATGAAGTCACAAATCACATGAGCATTTTCAATATCTTGTGGGTTTTGTATTAAACCAGTAATAAAGGCCACAATGATGATGGATGTACAATAAGGTGAAGGTACTTAATGCCTCTGAAGTGTACATCTAAAAATGGTTAAAGGGTAAATTTTATGTTATGTATACTTTACCATAAAGTAAAGGCCAACTTACAGGAGGTAACAATCATCCCCAAACCTGGGTCAGGGCAGAGAAGAGAAAATCCAAAGATGATCTCCATTGTTCAGACAGCGCAAATGGTTTCTATTTTCCCATTACAACAGGCCTCTCAGCGAGGCTCCCACCCCTATTACTTTCTACCATGGAGTGGAGAGAAGAAAAGCCAACTCCCACCAGGTAAAATGTAAACCTCAGAAAAGAAAAAGTTAAACCACAGAACCATGACCCTTTGCATACCGACTGGGTTCTAAGGTCATTCATCTGTCCACAGCTCCCAGTCTTTTGGTGACTCCTCCACTCCTGTCCCCACCCCCACCCCCGACACCGCTGAACAGGTGTCCAGCGTGGCTATGCATGTGTTTAAATTCTAGACAGCTGTCAGAATGTAATTCCCTAGAGAACTGTTCTGACAACTTTGAAGTAGGACATTAAAAAAAATTTTTTTTTTTATAATAAATGCAGAACTGGGGGTGGGGGCAGACCCGGAGGAGACTGTGGTGAGCAGATTGGCTGTCTTCCACACTCCGAAAAGACACCACGTGGTGGGCTTATTTTGGAAAACAGAAAGAAGTAAAACCAGTGGGAAGAGGTACCAGGAGGTAGTTTGATACAGTAATCAAAAGAAACCTATAACCATGTAGAAGGAGAAGGCTGTTCATCCGCCCAATTAGCCTTCAGATTCACTCACTGCCCTGGAGATGTTCAATGGGAGATAAACCGGTTAGACTTCCTGCGTAGTGGAGACAAGGGTGAAGTTCAGGGCGACCACTTTGGAAGGGGATGAGGGACGGTCAAACCAGCCCGGTGTGTGAGGGGAGAGGGCGGAGTGGCGGGAAAGTGAGAGCTGGGGAAGGAAGGGCGCTTACCAGGCCACCTCCACAGGTGCTGAAAGAGGCCAGCGAGCCAGGGTGCCGCAGCACCGCCCCGGTGTAGAAGCAGGAGGCGTCGGGCGGCGCGGGAGGGCGGGAGGCGGCTGCTGCCCGAGTTGGGCCCGGGCCGGGACTCGGCCGCTGTTCCACCTCGAAGCGCGGCGCCAGGAAGCGGCCATCTCTCCGGAGCAGCAAGTACAGGTCCCGGGAGAAGGCCGGGATCCGCAGCAGTACCTCGTCGCCGTCCGGCTCGGCTTCCTGGGCCGGGGGAGGAGACCGGGGTGGCTGTGGGGGCGGCGGTTGCCACGAGGCCGGGGCGCCCGGGGACAGGGCGGTAGCTCCGCTGGATCCCCGCGGCAGTTCCTGCGATTCGAACTCCTCGTCCTCCTCACCCGCCGGCGGCGACAGCGGCCGAGGCTGGGGCCGGGGCTCGGACTGGCCCTCCGCGGGCTCCACCAGCGGCGCCGGGGCCACGGAGCGCACCTCGCGTGAGCTGCCGGCCGCCTGCGCCCGGGCGCCTGCGCCGCGCACCCAGCCTGGGTCCGCGCTGCCCCCGCTGCCGCCGGCCGCGTCCACTGGCTCCCGGCGCCAGAGTGCAGGAAACACGACTTCCCACTCCTCGCGGTCGGGGGCGAACTGCAGCCCTGCGGGCGGGGCAGACAGAGAAGTGCGGGGCTTAAAGTGCCGCGGTTCCGGTAGCACAAGCATTCCCAGGCTCACATTCGGTTGGGACACAAGGTTCTCGTGTTAATGTGTTGGAGACCACCCGTCTAGTCCTTGAAACTCTTGCAACCCCTGAAGGCTTGCGATCAGATTACAGACCCCACATTTTCAAAATAAAAGTACGATGATATGGGGGGAGGGGAGAATGAGTGGGGCAGCAAAGTTTGGTGACACCACTTAGTTGGTGAAGGAAAACCGGTGCAAAGACATTACTTTCTTAAGCATATGTCAGAGCAAAGCCTCGCTATCAATTGCTGTA
Organism: Lutra lutra; assembly: GCF_902655055.1. Lineage (NCBI taxonomy): Eukaryota > Metazoa > Chordata > Mammalia > Carnivora > Mustelidae > Lutra > Lutra lutra. The sequence continues at coordinate 69,082,427 of NC_062282.1, read as the reverse complement.
CTTCCCCGTTTTCCTCCAGGTGCTGTAAACGCAAATATTACTGCTCTCATTAGAGGAAAGCTAATCATTCCACGACGCTTAAAATGAGGTCAAAAGGAGTGCATTTCGCTCGCGAGCATGCCCGCCTCATCTGCACCCGCACGCTCCTTTTTATTGCTACCCACTGAGCCCTGCTCACCGCGCACCGGCTGCACCAGCCCTGCCTCCCCGTGCGTTCTCGGTTTCCGCTGGGGAAGTTGGAAAGCCAGCCGAAAGTCTCGGAAGAACTTACCTGCAACGATCCCATTCGACAAGACCCCCAGCTGGTAAAGGAGGCAGCAGCAGCAGATGTGAGTAAGGCGCATCTCGCGGCTCTTTCCGGGACCGCGCTCCCGCGGCCGCGGCTCCCTGCTCCGCGCGCGCCTCCTTGCGCGATCCACCGCAGGCGCCGCCGCCTCCCCGGAGCGCAAGGAGGCCGGGCGGCGAGTTTGCCCAGGCCCTTTGTCTGCCGGGGGTGGGAGCGGGGGGTTGCTGTGTGACTCCGAGAGGCTGCCCGAGCCCAGGCGGAGGTGGGGTGGGGTGGGGTGGGGTGGGGGGAGGAGCGGGGGCAAGCAGAGCCGCGGCCCCGCAGCGCTCTGGCTCCCTGGCGAATTAGGTGATGAGTCTATTTTCTGTGTTCTGGACGCTGCGATAGTTTCCGGAGCCCCACAGGATAGACCCAAAGTTCAGGAGTGAGCCGGCGGGCGCAAGGCTGGCAGTGCTGCCTCCGGACAGGAGGGAGGACTGCCCTGCGCGGGCAGGAGCGCCGCAGTGTCGGAGCCGTGGCTCGCCGCCTGCACCCGCGCAGAACTGCCAGGAGCGGTTCCCAGCAACCTGGTGTGCCAAGCTCCGCGCACAACTCGGGTCCGGAGTGCGGCGAGCTCTTACCCTGAGAGGCGCGGGAGCGAATTTGTGGCGGGATGAGGAGGAGACACGACTCGCGAGGTGGGTGTGGAAGAGAAAAGATTCAAGCAGATCTGACAAGAAGAAAGGAGCAAGGGGTGCCCGCCTCTTGTGACTTTGTGGGACAAAGGTCCCAGAAAACCACACACGTGCTTACACACCCAGTTGGGGTGGGGACCCAAATTCCCTCACCTGACTGCTGATTGGCCACTCTTGGGAGACCGATTTGCATCCTTACTCTGCACCCACTCTCACCCCCACTCCCCAGTTGAGGTGTGTGCAGGTAGAAGCGCCTCTCCAGTCCATCCCACCCCCACGTCCCTCCCTCCCCAATCTTCACATCACACAAAGCAAAACTTACTGCAGGGTTGAGCACAAAGCTGTGGCCCCACTTCCCAAAGACTTTGATTTTTCTATCCATCTTTGTCTCTAGGAATTTTCTAAGCTGGGAGATAATGTAATTCGTCATGGAGTGTGCTTCAAAGGTTCCCAGGACAGTAGACACCCTGACATTTCAGAGTCCCTTTACCACCTTATCTTTCAGGCTTCCCATTCATCACTGCTATCAATTTCCATCCTCCTCCCCTTCTCTGGCTCTCACACACACACACTCTCTCTCTCTCATAACAAGGGTGAGATTAAAGGGACTGACATTAAATATTGTATGTTAAAGATCTCATAAGGTGAGATTATTTTGCCTTTTTTACTTTTTGTACATCGAAAATGTATCTTTGCTCTTTCTGTCTTTTGGGGGGAATGCAAACTTAAATATTCTTGCTTCCTTTGTCACAGATCTTCATGGTCCCCACTCCCTTTTGCACACCTCTTCCTTGACCACACCAAACATTTTCACATCAGACTCAAGAGGGTTTGATCTAACTTTCTGTACGCATCCTCTGTACTAGGTCAGTCACCTAAAAATTAGTTAATGCAAATCAGTATTTTTAAAAATTCCAGCATTGGGAGATTGGTTCCCCACATCCTTTGTTATTTCACCTTCTGTTCCTTGTGTCAAAGGTGACTACTATGCCTTTAAAGGAGGCAGACTATCTTATTTCAAAGGAAAGCCATTGTTTGAATAAGCTGGGTCCTAGAATACTTTCTTTGAGTTGTCTTGGGCTTAAAAACAAACATGAAGACACTCTAGGTGTTTGTCAAGAGTGCTCTGCCTCCAAACCTTGTCTTGTAAAATCCCTGGAACTGAGCACCTAGGTGGGTGTGGATTTCCAGACATTCAAGAAATATCTGGGTTACTTAGAAACCTACACACTCCTTATGGGACTTAATTATACAGACTTAAAACTAGGCAAGAAATCAAAGGCAGTTTATTTTTAACAAATATAGCAAGTATTAAGGCAGACAGCTAGTTTTACTGAAATATTTCCACTAGGATATATGAATTAAATAAAATGTTTCTTATATCATTTGAACAATGACAATAAAAATATAAGAGTAAAGTTTGAGGAGGAATGTATATTGTCTGTATTTACTGGAATAACTTTGTGATTCCTTAAAACTAGATGAGGTTTGATATGATTTGGTTAAATATACTCAGAAGCACATGTTGTCAATTTAAGTTCCCATCTCTGTCCTTTTTTGTTCCTATTGATACAGGATCCCTACCAATCCCTAATGGTAGAGGTTAATAGTAATTGTTACGGGAAGTTTTGTCTAATTCCCAGATAATTCTGATCTTTCTCCCATTTGACATACTGTTATAATATATTTGTATGTTTTCTGAGATTTTTTATAAATCATGTGGTTTGGTGTACGTCGTGTACATATTTCTTCTACTAAGCTATCATTTTTTTTTTTTTTGGAAAGGTAGGATTTCTTTTACATATATTTTTTACTTTTTTAAAATTTGATTTTTAAGTAATCTCTACACCCATCGTGGGGCTCAAACTCACAACCCCAAGATCAAGAGTCCTGTGCTCCACTGACTGAGCCAGCCAGGCACCCCTCTTTCATATATACATTTTTAAAACAACACCCTGCCTAATTAATTGATTTACACTGAATAGTTGTGGAAATTCTAAGGAGATTCTCTAAGATCATTTAGAAGATAATAGAAATTGATTTCTGTATGGTATTTCATTCCCATTCTAATTCCTTAATCCAGATTTACAACACTAACTCTGTTGGTGATCAGCTACTATCAGCATGATTTATCCGGCTTGAGAAAGAACAAGCCTAATAGAGAAAGGACTTGTAGGAAGTTTTTGTGCTCTAACTAAAGAGACTTAGATGTGCAAATAAGAACATCCCGTAAAGTGCCTTTGAGTGCGTATGCATGTATGTGAAAGAAAGAACTAGCCTGATTTGGAATTGAGTAAATTGTGCATGGTGAAATCAAGGAGAAAAGGCAGGACTGTGACATGTGTGTGCATGACTAACCTCAGAGGGAAGAAAGGAGCAGCTGGGGAAAATATGTTGCTTTAGACAGGTCACTACATATGTCACCAGATGGTAGTTAGCATCAAGCAAGCATGGCTTTTATGCACTGGAGGTAAGTGACAAAACATCAGAGTAAGTGGAACCAACTGTTCTTACCCACAAGGTGCTCACATGTTGCATTTTATAAACCATGCTTCTCTACATGGAAAGTTGGCTTTGATGACTTCAGCCCTTCCTCATTCCCTCAACTCACTGGCCCTAAGCCTCTCACAACCTAAAGCTAATCTTAAATCCTTTCCCTCCAGAAAACCTTAAAATATTAAGAAAATACAAAGAATGCTTTCACTGAGTTAGGTGAAGAGGCTTCTATGCACAGTGAGGAGAAATCCAAACAGAACTCTGAAGATGAGCTGAGTAGGGAAGACACAGCAAGATGACTAGAATTTACAGACCAGAGTGTCAGAGAGAAGGGAGCAGAATAGAGAGTATAGTAGTTTTCTACTGCTACATAACAAACTGAGTAATTTAAAAGAGTAGACATTTATCATCTCAATGAGCATCAGGAGTCTAGGAGTAGCTACGCTGGATATTTCTGGTTCAGGGTCTCTCACAAGATGGCAGCCAAACTCTTGACCAAAACTATTATTTCTTAAGACTTAACTGAAGAGAGAGGTTCTGTTTTCTAAATCCTGTGGCTGTTGGCAGGAAACTTGCCTCATGGACCTCTCCTTCTGGCTGCTCTATCATGTGTTCTCTCAGAACAAGTGAGTCAAGAGAGAGAGTGCACTCACACCGCAAACTTTGGTCTTTTTATAACCCAATCTTGAAAATGGCCTACCATTATTTCTACCATATTCTGTTCGTAAAAAGCAAGTCACTGGGACACCTGGGTGGCTCAGTTGATTAAACATCTGCCTTCCATGCTCTGGTCATGATCCCAGAGTCCTGGGATCTAGCTCTGGGTCAGGATCCCCGCTCAGCAGGTCATCTGCTTTGCCTTCTGGCCCTCCCCCTGCCCCTGCTCATTTTCTCTCTCTTAAAAAAAAGAGAAGAAGAAGAAGAAGCAAGTCACGAAGTCCAGCCCACACTGAAATGAAGAAGTATCAAAGAATTCATGGATATATTTTAAAAATTATCAGAGGGCATCTGTGCCTCCTAACCATAAATTATTTGCATTTCTTCCATATGTAGAATGCACTCATCCCTTCCCAGGGCCCTCAAAAGGCTATTAAAGCATCCCCTCAAAGTCCAGAATCTCAGTATCTCAACTGCATTATTAGGTGTGCATGAATGTTTTCAGCAACATTCATTAGGCAGAGCTCCTTTAATTCAGTCTTTCTCCCTCTATAGTCTTCTGAAACTAAAGGTACAGTATTTGCCTTCCCATACACCCAACATACTGTGGTGGGACAGGCAGAGATAGCTGCTCTAGCCGTTTCTGTTCAAAAGGGAGGCAAAGGGGAAACACAAAGGAGTCACTGGTCCAGGCACAAAGGGGCCTTTGCTCTGTGGCAATTCTAAAATCCAAGTAGGAAAATGTTTAAAGTTCCTTAATTATGTCTCAAGGTCTGGGGATAATTCTCCATGGTACTGGGTCTTCCCCTGGGAAATGGTTTCTCCTCTGAGTCATCCTTCCATTTTCATGATAGATTATATGCATTTAAAACTGATTAGTTTTCTCAACTGGCTTCCTGACAGTAGAATTTATGGATCCAACAACTCCGAATCATGTTATATAGTCTCTGCCCCTTTTTGTCCAGAAATATTTCTTCACATTTAACTGTTTTTCGAACTTTGCAAGTATTTTGTGAATCTTTATGGGTTTCACTTTCAATCCATGAGACCATGCCCTCAAATCTCTTTAAGATAAACCCTTCTCTACCTGGAGTTTCTGATGGGGAGCTGATGAGAACACTAAGAAGTGTTCTTAGATTTGTTAGAATTCCTAGTGTTTGGTCGAAAGGATCTGGGAGACACAACAGAAACACTTTAGAGGACCTTCACTCCTACACAAAAATGCTCTGAATGTCCAAGTGTAATTTCAATGAGTTCTTAACAAAGGATTTTATAGTCCTGCCTTTGGCTTCATCATTATGCCATGCTTTCCTGAAAATGCCCTATATTTCCTTTGTGTTCTGAGGCAATTTCTTCTTAATTTTAGCATTAGTTTATAGAAAAAGAAGCTTAAAAGGTCCAAAGCCATCAGGTCCTGGCAGTTTTTTGTGAACAACCTTCTTTAGTTTCTCTCCCTCCTTTCACATTTTCTATAGGCAGGAAAACACCAAGCACCAACTTCCAAAATTTTTGGAAATCCCCTTAGCTTGAAGAACAAGTACATTAGGTCCATTTTCTATAGCAGACAGCAGCCTTCCTAAATTGAAAGTCAATGATGTACAAAGATTCTCTTTTCTTTAGTTTACAATAATATTTACCTAATTTTCCTACAACCCCTCAGCTGTAGCCTAACCCAAGTTCATGTGCCTTAAACCAAAAGCCTTTTCAAAGTATTAAAGAAATTACATTTGTAGTTTAGAAACCTTGGAAAAAGAGATCTCTAGTTCCAGATGCTTTCAGTGAGTACTGAACATTTATTTTTAAAGTAACACCAATTCTACATCATCTTTCCCAGGAAATAGAACTTTGCAACTTAATTTATAAAGCTGGCATTACTGTCATACCAAATCCAGAGAAAGCCAGTACAAAAAGCCAACATACAGATTAATATATATCATGAATACAGAAATAAAATCAACAATTTTAATCAACAATCATGAATATAGAAATAAAATCAACAACTAGCAAATTGAATTCAGCAGTATATCAACAGAATAACATAATATGGCCCATGAGATGTATTTGAGGAATTCAAGGCTGGTTCAATATTCCAAAATCAATCAATGTCATCCATTATAACAACAAGCTATAGAAGAAAACCTGTGCGACTATACCAACTGATGCAAAAGGGCATTTAACAAAATTCAACATCTGTTTATGATTGAAACTCTCAGCAAACTGAAATAGGAACCAAAGGGAAATTGTTCAACTGGAGAAAGAATATCTGTTTTTTAAAACTACAGATGAGAATGAAGGACTGAATACTATCCCTCTAAAATTGGTACCAAGGCATGAATGTCCACTCTTACCACTCCTATTCAGCATAGTCTTTGAAATCCTAACTTGTGCAATAAAACACTTAAAGGAAATACCAGTAATTCAAATTAGAAAAGGATAGATAAAGCTGTCCCTGTTTGCCAATGACATGATTGCCCATGTAGATAATTCTCAAAATAAATGCAAAATAATTCCTAGAGTAATGAGCAAGGTCACAGGATACAAGGTCAACACCAAAAATCAACCATATTTTTAAATACTAGCTATGAAAAACTGACTACTAAAAATAAGTTTACCATTTATATTAGCTCTCAATGAAATACTTAAGTGTAAGTCTAATCAAATACATACAGGATCTGTATGCTGAAAATCACAAAACAGTAAAAAATAAAGACCTCAATAAATGTAGAGATATAGTGAGCTGGAAGAATAAGCATATAAAAGGTGACAATTATGCCTGAAAGTTCTTTTTGTTTATAGCAATTCCTATCAACATCCCAGCAGAATTCTTTTGTAAACATAGACAAGTTGATTTTTTTAATATACATGGAAACCATAGAAACTAAAATAGTGAAGAAAATGTTGACAAAAAATAATAAAGTCTAAATACCACGTGAGGACCGAATACCACCTCATATTAGTATTTAATCCACAGCTACAGAAACCAAAAAATTGTGGTATTCCATTGATCCATGGAGCAGAATAGAACCCAGAAATATTTTCCACACAAGTACAGTCAACTGATTTTTGACAAAAGGTGCAGAAGTAATACAATGGAGAAAGGATGACCTTTTCAACAAGTAGGGTCACAACAACAGAACACCAAGGACAAAATAAAAACACTCAACTTAAATCTCATATCTTATACAAAAACTAATTCAAAATGGATCATAGATTTAAATACAAAATATAAGACTATAAAACATGAAACTTCTAGAAGAAAATATGAAACAAAATTGTTGGTCTTTGTACCTTAGTTAACCCTAAACAAAGAGTTCTTAGATGTGCTATTTGGAAAAGAACAAAGAGTGTTTTTCTAGAAACAGAAATAAATATTAATAATAATAAATCCATTAAAAAGTGATAGATTCAACTTCAATTAAAAGCTTTTTTTCCCCAATGGGGTGCCTGGGTGGCTCAGTGGGTTAAAGTCTCTGCCTTCAGCTCTGGTCATGATCCCAGGGTCCTGGGATCGAGCCCCACATCGGGCTCTCTGCTCAGCAGGGAGCCTGCTTCCTCCTCTCTCTCTCTCTCTGCCTGCCTCTCTGCCTACTTGTGATCTCTATCTGTCAAATAAATAAATGAACTCTTTAAAAAAAAAAAGCTTTTTTTTTCCCTGAAAAGAATGTAAAACTGGGCCACAAACTGGGAGAAGATATATGAAAACCGCATATCTGAAAAAAGACTTAAATTCAGAATATTTTTAAAGATCTTTGAATTCACTACTAAGAAAACAAATAATCCAGCTAGAAAATGGGAGAAAAACTTGAAAAGCAAGTATATGCAGAACCAATAAGCACATGAAAATGTATTACATATCATTAATTGGTAAAAAAAAAAATGCAAATTAAAACCATGATTAAATATCATGCTTAATTAAATAACATGGTTAATTAAATAACATTAAATAACATGCCTGTTAGAATGGTTAAAATACAAAATACTGACAATTCCAAGTGCTGACAAGGATGTGGAATCAACTGGAATTCTCATACATTAAATGAAGTATTGAATGGATCTCAAAGGTATGATGATGACTGAAAGTCAATCTCAAAATGTTATATGCTCTATTATTCCATCTACATACTATTTTTGAAATGATAAATTATAGTGCTGGAGAACATATCAATTGCAGCCAGGGATTAGATTTTGGAGGAGAGTGTATCCATATAGAAGTGGCAAAAGGAAATTTCATTGTGATAATGAAATAGTTCTGCAGCTTAATCCTGGCTATGGTCACACAAATCAATAATGATAATATTTCACAGAAACATACACATACATACACACATACAGAGCTGGTGAAATCCAAGTAAAGTCTGTAGTTTATTTATAATATTATATCAATATCAATTTCCTTGTCTTGATAATGTGGTATGGTTATATAAGACATTATCACTGATGAAAAGTAGATTAGGTGTGGATAAGAAATATCTGTATTATGTTTATAAAATTTGTGAGTGCAAAATTATTTCAAAATAAAACCTGAAGTAAAGCTTCTTCAAGGTACTTTAGGCTTTCACTAACACTCTCCCCAATGCTCGCTACCCAGCTTCAAGCCACACTCACTACTTAAGTTGTTGTTACAGAAATACCTACCTCAAGGGGAGCCTGGGTGGCTCAGTTTGCTGAGTGTCCAACTCTTGATTTTGGTTCAGGTCATGATCTCAGAGTTAAGAGACTGAGTCCCACATCAAACTCGGTGTTTGTCACAGAGTCTGCTTGTCCCTCTCCTTCCACTGCTCCCCTTACTCAGGTGCTCTCTCACTCTTTTTCTCCCTCTCTCAAATAAATAAATAAAACATTAAAAAAAAAAACCCTACTTCAAGATACCAAAATATGTTAGAGCAATATAGTGCTACACAACAAATTACTCTAAAACTTAATATCTGAAAGAAAGAAACAGACAGACAAACAAACAAACACTTATTTTTCTAACACAGTCTCTTAGTGTTAAGATTTCAGGGACGACTTATCTGGATGGTTGTGGTTAAGATTTCTTGTAAGTTTGCAACTCAGAAAGTGACCAGAGCTGCAGGCTACAGTCACAGATGACTTGACTGGCGTGAAGGTTCTGGCCTCCTTTGGAGCAGCTATCTAAGAGGGAGCAAAATAGTATACCAAAGAAAGAAGCCACAGTGTTTTAATAACCTAACCAAGGAATTGATAACCCATTGTTTCTGCCACAGTCTCTTTGTCAGACATGGATCACTAAGTTTAACAATGTGAAGGGAAGAGAATGAAATTCTACCATTTGATGGGAGGAGTATCAAAGAATTTGTGGACATATCACAAAGAGAGAACTCTGGATGTTTGCTGAGCAAACTCTGAAGTAATTGTCTGTATTCTGATTTCTACAGGTATATGAAGAAATTATCAACAGTCTGGTGGAGAGGATGGGAGGCAGAAAATAGAACAATATTTCAACTGCTGCATATTTCCACAAGCTAGAGTAGAAGGTCCTCATAATGCAAAGGTCATTTGAGAGTGCTCTCAGAAAATTATATGCTAAGGAATGGGGCTAAATTTAGCCCTGTAATTAAAATTGATTTGAGCTCATTCCAACAAGGATTAAAAGTAAGCCTCAAAATGGTACATCTGATTCTAAGCAACTTAACAGGCTACTACAAAGTCCACTATATTTAAAGTTATAATAAGAAAAAGCATCAAGGATGAAAAACTCTCATTGTGTGGCATACAATACAAAATTGCAGGCATGCAAGAAGCAGAAAAATATTACCCATCACAAGGAGGAAAATGTCAGTTAGTAAAAGTAGATCAGGCATGATGGAAGTAATGGAATGAGCCAACAAAACCATGAAAGCAGTTATGAAGTTATGCTGTAACTTCACAAGAAGATAGACAAAAACATGAACGTGATGATGTGGGACATAAAAAAGACTCAACTATAAATTCTAGAGATGAAAACTAGAATATTTCAAATGAAAAACATACTGAGTAGATTGAAAGCAGGTAAGACTCTCAGAAAGAAAGATTAGTGAACCTGAAGACATAACAATAGAACTATCCCAAGTGAAGCACAGAGACAAAATAAACATCAGAAAACCCCAAACAAGAAGAAATGTCTTAAATATTGGTGAGTTGTAGAATAATAACAAATGATCCAACATATGAGGAACTGCAGTTATAGGAGAGAAGGAATAGAAGGGGAAACTATTTGAAGAAATTAGACTGAAAATTGTCCAAATTTATTGAAAACTACAAATGTATATATGCAAGTGTGCACACATAATAAAAATTATGCTAATATATATCTTAATCAAATTGCTAAAAACAAAAGACAAAGAGAAAATCTCAAAAGCAGCCAGAAGAATGACACATTATGTAGAGAAACAAGAATGACAGCAAATTGCTCAACAAAACCTATACAAAATGAGACAGGAGGGTGGGGGAATGGGAATCCTTGAACAGACACAAATTTTGTAAACCTTTTCTCCTAGTCTGTGGCTTGCCGTTTTACTTACCAAACAATGTATTTTGAAGAGCAAACACGTTGAATTTCTTTAAAGTCTACTTTATCCGTTTGCCCATTATGGTTTATCCTTTCCCATTTAAGAAATTTTTGCATGACTCAGTATCAAGTGTTTCTTTTTTCTACATTTTCTTCCAGAAATTTTAAAAGCTTTCCTCTTACATTTGCCTAAGTATAAATGTAACCCATTTTTACATAATTTTAGTAGATAAGGTGAGAAATGGTTCATATTTTCACATATGGATATCTAACACGATTAGTGATTAGAGAAATAAACATCAGTTACAAATTAAAAGCATCAACAGATAATGGTACACACACAGTAGATTGGAGAAAATTTAAACTATTCATAATACCAAATGTTTGCTAAGATGTGGAATGAATGGAACTCTCATGCATTACTTATATATATGCAACATGGTTGCATAGCCACTCTGGGTAAAAAGCTTGACAGCTTCTTATGTTTCTTAAATATATGTTTACCATATAACCCAGCAACTCAGTCCTAGATACTTACTAAGAGAAATGGATGTGTGTATCCAAAAGACTGCTGGCATTTTCATACTGGCTTTATTCATAATTTCCCTAAACTGGGAACAAACCATATGTCCATGAAGTGGTAAAAGGATAAATAATTCTCCTGTACCCTTCCATTGGTTTTTCTCTTAGCAGAAAAGGGAAACAAACTACTGATACATGAAATGATGTGGATGAATTTCAAAAGCATTATTCTAAGGTGACGTTATGTGAAAGTCTAGAAAAAGATAAAACTAAAGTGATAGATAGCATATCAGTCCCAGGTACTGTCAGGGGCACAGAGGACGAAAGAGTATGAGGAAATTTTTTGGGTGACAGTAATGTTCTATATCACGATTATACTGGTTATACAACTATGTTTCTCAAAACTTATTCCAACTGTACCTGTAACATCTGTGAAATTTACTATATGTGAATTATAACTCAACAAACCTATTTAAGGAAAGACTTCAGATGAATATGTGACATTCCCAATGCTTCAATTTTAGGTATTGATAAGTATATGTATAGCAAATAGGGATTTTCCTCCAGGGTTCCCCAGGTAAGTAAGAGCTACCACTGTCTATCCACCCAGATGCTCTGACCATGAGCCCAAGAAGCCATCCTTGACTTATCTTCTTTATCACCAACATCCCATCAGTCATTAAGTCGTGGCACCTTTTTTTTTCTTTAAATAGCCTTTAAATTCATTTACTTTCTCTAGCACTTCTAGTCTTAATCTGATACAGCTGTCTTTCCTTGATAACACCACAGATCCCAAGGTGCCTATCTAGTGTTCAGCATGTCTGCACCACGATCCAGTCTTTAGACTACCAACGAGTGGTGATTTCACATGAAAATCATATCCTTGGAATGAAATCCTTCAGCAGCTTTCCACTGTTCACAGAACAAAATTCAGCATCCTTATGATAACCTAAACACTTGGGTCATGTGAGTCCTTTCATATATTCAGTTCCATCCCATTCTACTCTTCTCATTTTGATCTCTCTAAATGCTTAAAACATGCTATGATTTCTCCAGCCTCAAGACAGCACTGCTGTTCCCTCTGCCTAAAAGATGTCCCTTCTCATCCTGTGCTTTAGCTCAGATAGCTCCTGCTTATTCTTGACACATAGCTCTCCTCTTGACTTCTGCAAGACTCCTCAGGATCGAGTAGGTCTCGTTGCGCTCTGCCATAGTAGGACTTTACTTCCTGCTCATAGTCATTCCTGATCTAGCATGTATTTGTAATTGTTCAATATCTGACTTGACCCAAATCCCTTGAACTGTCCCACAATTCTACTTTCTACAAATAATCACTGTGTGCCTCTGAGACTATTATAAAACAAAAGCATATACTACTGGGGGTTGGAGGGGGTGGGATAGGGTGGCTGGGTTATGGACATCAGAGAGGGTATGGAGAGTGCTGTGAATTGTGTAAGACTGATGATTCACAGACCCATGCCCCTGTGGCAAATAATACATTATATGTTAATTAATTAATTAAAAAATATTGACAAGTCAATATAATACTATATGACAGACAAAATTTTAAAATATCCATAGACTTCTCCCTCTCTTGTCTTCCAAGTGACAAGCTAAATTCCTCCTGTTCAGCACATGGGCCAAACAGTTGGTTAACAGGATAAAAGCTGATCCTTCAAATCCATGCAGGGTAAAGAACTTTTTTATTGGAAAAAATAACATATCTGGGAAGGAAAGAAGAGGTAACCAGAAAGAGAAGATCCTATGAAAACTAGCTTGGAAAGTTTCATAGAACTTTTAGATGAAGTGAGACAAACTGTTACAGTGGCAATTTCTATGTTTTAATTTCAAATGGACTTTGGAAAGATTGATAAATGAAGAAGATTATTACAAGTCTTTGTGATGTGTTATATGAGTTTATAGCACTTTATAGCATATGAATATTTTATTGCTATTTTTTTGGAGGAGGAGGAATGTGGGACTTGCATTTTATTTGTGACTGTAACATGAGGGCATGAAGTGTCTCAGGTTTATTTGGAGTTTAAATAAAACTCAACACAGGAATTGGTTCTACCTAAGCAGGTATTTTAAGTTTTTTTTTAATAGTAACCAAGATTTAGATTAAAATTAAATTAGATTTAGATTAAAATCTAAATTAGATTGAAATCTAAAATCTAAATTAGATTTAGATTAAAATCTAAAAATGGGGATCCTCAATCCTCGAAATAGTAAAGTCAGTTACAATAAATTCTTCAGCTTCATCAACCCCAAAGACTATACTTCAGGCTTCTACATATACCACTTACATGTCATGTGGCAAGTTTCTGTGCCACTGAAAGTTTACAGAATTATTCCCAGACAAAAAGGACCCTTAGTTAAAAAAAGAAAAAAAAAATTGAAAATCCTCCATTTCTCAACTAGTGATCAAAATAAAAGTAGACTTTCATATTAGTGGGCTATGAGGGACATTTCCTTTGTTGAGGCTTTGGCTGCCCATCATTTGACCTCCCTTCTCTTTGTCATGGGAATCCCACAGTTGAGAACACGCTGGGATGGGAGGGCATCAGTTCCCACTAAAGTAGCCCAAAAGTCCAGGTTCTCATTCTCCTTATCCACTGGGGAGCAGGCTGTTGACCTAGGTCTAGCTATTTGAATGTTCATAGCTGGCAGAACTGGAACAAGTAGCACAAAGGAAAGAAAAACAATTTGGAATTCCTTTCAACAGCAGTGGCCAGTAGCTACGGTGGCAGTCGTGCCAATACTTTGTTCTGAGTCCCAAGCCAGTTGCACAAGCATCCCACCCAGCTAATCCAGAGGCTGGGCCTGGACTACAATGAAGCTGCCCAGCTTCCTGGGGTTTCTGCCTACTCCCAGAGCTTGGATTTCTAGCCTTCCCATCCATTAAGCTACACGGCGACATGATTTTATTAAACACTTTTCTCCTAGAGCTAACCAGAATCCCATTTGGTGGCTACAAACAAGAACCGTAACTTAAATTGTCGTGGAGTGGGTTGCAGTCCAAACAACCTCAGAAAAAGCTAGGGAGTAGGGCATAGTTGGGGTTGGAGGCACTGAACATTCTGTAGGTATTCATCAGTAAGAATCTGTCAGACCATGATACACAGTGACAAAGTTTCTCTTTAAATTATTTTCTCTGGTCTACTGAAGTGAAGTGTGCATGAAGATCAGAATTTTTTGCAACCATATACTTACTGCATGGAATTTAAGACGGGGCAGTGGGCGGCCTGGGTGAGGGGGGGTACCTGCTTCTAACAGTCCTATACAAGGTCAGTGAACAACCCAAATCCCCAAATTCTCAGCAAAAAGCACTTACTGAATTCCAGGCCTAGGAGTGGACTAAAAGAGTATCTAACCTCTATCCATTCTAGAATTTCCTTCGTTTGTTGGGAAGAAGAAACCCTGAGGGCAGGAGATTAGAACACAGGAGGAAATTGATCAAGTGAGTCATGTGCCCCTTGCCTCTGCTGCCCAAAGACCTAGAAGGTTCTCCTTTCTCCAAAGCCTTGAGAAACAAACTGATGAGAAGACTATCATTAATCTCTAAAAATACATTAGTGACTGTTCTTCAAAGCTGCAAATTCTGTTGTGGGATGCCGGTGAAATGGTCTCTCTGACCCTAATAGGGCAACTTGGTTATTAACCATGTAATCTAAATGCCCAGACCCACAGAGATTTTGGTGATTTCTAATTTATCACAGGATTATTAGAAGTGCAAGGGGTGGGCTACTTACTGAATCTTGTTTGATCCGTGTTTAAAAACAAAATAGAATGAACAACAAAAATATCCACTGTGTCTAACAATCCATTATAATAGAGGATCATGATCTTCTTACCAATTTCCTACACCTGGCTCAATACATAGCCCCAGTCCTTTGAATGAAGGGAAGCCTGGACACCCCTGAGAAGACCTATGCTGATACCATCTATAAGCTAAGATTCTATTTTGCCTGCCAGAAAAGAACCTGTAACTATTTACTATGATTACTTTGCTTAGAGAAATAGAATATTCCCAGATCTTTTGAGTCTTATTGTTGGACACTAATTCTAACAAAACTCAAATACCTGGGGTGCTTGGCTGGGTCAACCCATTAAGCATCTGTCTTCAGCTCATGGCAGGATCTCGGGGGTGCTGGGATGGAGCACTGAGACGGGCTCCCTGCTCAGTGGGGAGTCTGCTTCTCCCTCTCCCTCTGCCCCTTCACCCACCTTCATGTGCACTCTCTTTCTCTCTCACTCTCTCTCAAATAAATAAAATCTTAAACAAAATAAAACAAACAACCCCCCCAACCCAATACCGACGACCAACATCCGCTGCAATTTACTTGTTAGTGTTTGGGCTTCTGAAAGTCACAAACGAATTTCCATCAGAGTCTGCTTATAATAGGCCCAGCAAAATCCTGAATTCACACTGTGTTAGACTACGGCAACTCTCAAATATATAATATGTAAATATGTATCATGCTACAGTATAGTGTAACAAATATACTTTCCAATGTATAAGGGCCATAACACAATAGAAATATTTCTCCCTTTTGTAAGAGTCTGGGCAGGTGTTCCTTATACTTTTCCCAGGCTCCTTGTCTCCTGGGACTCATTTATGTCCCACACCTTTGCTGCCAGACCTACAAAGGGGAGGGCATATGAAGAAGCAAACATGTTTCCAAAAATACTCGGAAGTGGTACACATCATGCCTGTTTACATTTTTTTCTTTCAAAATCAAATTATAGGATAATCTCTACATGCAAGGGAGGACAGGCAATATGGTAGACTGGCAATCTCTTCCACAATGCTGTGTATTATTCTCCACTTGTTAATGTGTACTAGGAATAGAAGTACTGAGAACTGGCAGAATTCCCACATTAGTTTCCTATCACACAGGGTAAGGGCTACTGTGGTAAGACACCAAACGGAAACCATTGGAATCCTCTTCCAAACCAAAATTATAAATCAAAGTAATCCTGAATTACTGTCCAACTACAAGGATTCGTGCCTCTATCAAAGACTTAGAAGATGCAAAGGTGGTGACTTTTTCTTTTTCATATTCCTACTAAACTCACCCAGGCAGATGACAGATGGGCCCTGGAAAACAAATGATCATCGCATATTTAGTTAATCTTAGCTGCAAATCTAGATGTGGCCCTTTTACTTAAGCAAATAAATATAACCTCTGATAATTAATAAGCAGCTACTGGTTCAGTTGTATTTCTTTTCTTTATCCATATTAATGTAAAGCAATGGAAACAATTTGTGTTTATCTGAAAGAGATCAAAGTACAAATTCCTGCCGGATTGTGTCTACCTTCTAATGTTTTCTGTAATTTGGTCCACAGGGACCTTAAATTTTCTATTCCTCCAAGCAACATGCTTTTCCTTAAATTAGTACTGATGCTGACAGGACACAGAGAGCATGACGTAGCTAGTCTGGACAGAAACCACATATATTAAAGGGTAGGAGGTGAAGGACCTACCACCTCCATTAAGTTCCTGGGAGCCCAGCAATTTGGAGCATGTCAGGATCTCCCTTTCAAAGTAAAGAATATTTTGTTGTACCTTGTACCCCAAAGTAAAAAACAGCATTTTGTATGTTCTTTGGATTTTGGAGAAAACATACATCTCGTTTGTGTTTGCCTTCCCAACCTATTTAACTCGTTGATCCCAAGGATGACATAGTTGGAGTATACTTCAGAGCAATCAAGGTTTCTACAATTGGTCTTGTTATGGCACAAATGCCTCTGCCTCTTTACCCTATAAGCCCAGTAAATTAAGAGGGGCATCAGGCACATGTGTATTATCTCATCCTTGTATGGAGTGGTAGCAAGCCATGATTAGAAAATCAAAATGGAAACCCTTACAAATCTGGAGCATTGTCAAGTCCTCTTCTGCAACTAACTATTCCCTTCTTTAAAAAAAAACTCTTGGCTGTGGTGCCTGGGTAACACCGCAGGTTGAGCGACCAGCACTTGGTTTTGGCTGGGGTCATGATCTCAGGGTCGTGAAATCAAGCCCGGCATAGGGCTCTGTATTCAGTGTAGAGTTTGCTTAAATTTCTCTTTCCATCTCCCTCTGGCCTTCCCCCCTGTGTCCCTCCCCCCACTCAAATAAATAGATAAATCTTAAACAAACAAACAAACAAACAAAAACTCTTGGCTTTCTACTAGGCCATTAAGACTGAATATATCTGACTACAGAAAGGCAAATGTTCAGATAAACTGAACTGCCCATCACAAACCAAGTGCTCTTCTGTTCTATTGGAACATTAACACCACAAAACAAGGCACTGGCCTGTCTTCCTCACCAATATCCCCTAGATTATGGAATAATAGCAGACATATAATAGTTGTTTAGTAAATTCTTGCTGATGGATAGAGGAAAGGAAGAAGGAAGGAAGGAAGGGAAGAAGGGAGAAAGGAACTGAGCTCAACTTGTCTAGAAATGCTCAGCAAAGAGAACTGGCTTACACACGACTACCATGCAAACTGGTGCTCACAGTCCATTTTCATCAACGATTCTCCCAGAAGAGGAGTAAGCTTATTCATCTCACTGAAGCCCTTTCCACATACCTTATCTTGTTGTTTTTGGGAAATTCTCAAAGAGCAGTTGATAACTAAAGAGGAACAAACTCAGCCAGATTCATAGGTTTCTCTGTGCACTTTGCTGGCATCAGCCACACGTGAACTGTGACATTGGTACAGCTCCACGCTGAAGTCATCCTGAAGGACAACAGGCTAGATTTCAAGCAGCACATCTTTTTTTTTTTTTCTTTTTTGTCTAACCAGCTGGAAAGATGCATGGCCTAAAGTTTCTATACTAATTAGTGAACTGGGTTATTGTTTTGCCACGGTTGTAAGAAGCTAGGAAGAAATCTGATGAAGGGAATGGGGAGAAAAAAGCTTGTGTAAGAATGATGGGTATGAACGTCACCTGAAAGTTCGAGAACTTTCTGGAATGGAAGGCATGTGTCCCGTGTGAAAGCTCCTCAAAACTCCACTCATTGAAAGAGGAGCTCATTCCTGGATTTTACAAAATAGCCCTCTCTGATGACATCAGCCAGTCTTTTCCTCCACATATGTGTGCGTGATCAATAACCACATTACTGAGAAGCACTGCAGCTTGTATGGAACTCTTCATTGACTCGCAGAATCTATTTCCCTCACGAAGGTTTATCGAGCTTCTGCTACTGCCAATTATCAGATATGCCAGTCGCAAAAACATCACTACATATCTGAATAATCTATGGCTGGGGAAGCCTTTGCAACAATATAGAAAGGGTAAAAATCATCAAGAAAAAGAAGGACATTTGACTTTGATTATTTTTTTCACTTCAATTATTTGACAATGTATATATTATGAAATATATTTTATAAAGTCAAAAGCAAACAAAACCAAGGGTTAATATCCCTAATATAAGAAAGAATGCCTAGAAATTAATTTTAAAAGAACACCAGCAGTCAGGAAGAAAAATGGGAAAAGGACAGAATAAAGTCACTGAGGAAAGAGAAAACACAACGGAGAAACAATCACAGTTGCTCAGCTTCACCACTAGGGTGAGTAATGCAGATAATTAAGAAAATATCCTGTTGTGATTTTTTTTTTAATCCCCCAAAATTAAAAAAAAAAAGTGGTAAGAGTCAGTGCAGGTGAAATGTGACAGGTAGAAACAGTCTTACCTTTCTTCTGAGACCCTGTGTGCTAAGCCCTCTTAGGAAATGGTGCTGGTCATCTATAGCAAAACTTAAAACGACACATTTTGTTGATCCAGTGAAGAAATGTGTCTTAGAGAGAGAAAAGCCCAGGCCCCTAAGGACTTCACACCAATTTTATGGCTCTGTTGTTCATAGTGGTATGGAATTGAATGAAAGTCTGAATGTTCACTATTAGGCAAATGATTGAATACTGCACATCTTACTATGGAAAATTGTCACTTACTTTTTAAAAGCATTTATTCTTTTTCATATGGACATGGAAAAGGGTAAACAGCATAATATAAAAACTTTAAAAAGTCATCATGCAATATGTGTAGCACTTCCTCTGACATGCAGTGGGTGTATATATGCGTATTAATATGCAGGAAGGAACGGCAGAACATGCAACAAACTCTTGATCTCACCCCAAAGACAGGTGAATGTATATAAAGTGTACTAAAGCTGTGGAGAGGGAAACTTTTCCTAATGTTTTCTAATGTGTCATTTAATTCTCTATAACCTTAAAAATTTACTCAAGAATGTATAAAGAAAAAAAATTATAAGTACTGAGTGCTTCTCTGTTTTATTTCTTTTACTTCATTGACTCATTAATGTTTATTGAGTACAAGTATAAAGAGAAAATCAGTCATTCTCGAACAACTGCCTTCTAAAAGAGGACTTTAAGTATTACATACCACAAAGTGTTCAGGAAAAGCTCTTTTTTTTTAAATTTTGTTTTGTTTGTTTGTTTTTACTATGATTTAGCTGTTAATTATTTGGGCATGTGTTTTAAACCTATGACTGATGATGCCCTTGAGGTTTGGTTTTTTGTTTTTTGGGTTTTTTTTTTCCAGCTTGGGAGACATTTGTTTTAGATTTTTTACAATTTAACAAAAATACACTTGATCCACAAAAGAAACTACCCTGGCCAGAATACCTCTTACTACATTAAGGTCACATATCATATGACTATTTAAATTAGAAACAGAAACATGTCTTCCTGTTTCTGGAAAGCCTTTCAAATGTTATCTCAGGATAATAAACTTAAAAAAAATTCAAGAAAGATTATAAACTGGTTTTGCATCTTAGAAGCATACGTATATGAGCTATATCTTGATTTTTTGTTTTAAAATGCTTTCTGAAAAATGGTGTCCTCTTCTATGAGGACAACAAGGTATTCCTGTTCATCTAAATAGTTAATTTATATCACATTAAACTCATGATTTTCAAACATTCAATGTGTGATTCTACACTATATTTACAGGCTTAAATAAAAGATTTATGTATATATATTCAATATACATACATATGCATGTATTTAAGATTACTTCAAAAGCTTTTTAAAAAAATATTAAGGAAACCTTGCTCTAGGACAAAGCCCATAGTAAAAAGGCTCAAATACAATACAGAAAAACAGGTAAAAGAAAGACATCAAACAGCTATGAAAAAATAGTGTGTTGTTAACAGGTTTTACTTCCTTCGTTTCTGCTTTTTGTTATCCTGCTAAAATACTTTCCTATTCTCTGAAAATGAGAAAAGATAATTTTTGTGCTTAAAATATTTTTATTATAGGACAAATATTTATGGATTTAATTGCAAATTCTCTGTGAAAAGCTGTCATGGACTTTCAGTGATCTGTACTTAAATGATATTAAGGGATTTATTATAAATTGAGTTGTGACTTGTTTAATGTAAACTACCAATGAGAAATCAGAAAAACATTACACTAATGTATTTACTTTATATACAGTGTTTTTTAAGAATAAAGGGGGAGAAATGAAAAGAGAAATTTATAGATGGACGTAAGCCTCAAAGCTTCACACTAACTGGCCTAGTTTATTCAGATTCGCTTGGCTGTCTCGGCTGGTTCTATTATAAACCCCCAGTGCAGGGGCTGTGTCTGTTCACTGTCAGCACTCAACAAATAATAAATAGTACTATTAACAGCTGTACATGTGGATAGATTTTGTGTGATTATTGTTTTTTTTAATAGCACTATTCAGCAGAACACTAACTGGATTGTCATTCAAGATTTTCTTGATTTTGTCATGTAGGTATTGTGCTGAGGAGAAATGCTCAAATTGATCGTTTATACTTTTAAAACTATGTCTTAATGAAAAAGCAATTTATTAAATTGTTGAGGGCTGTTTTGTATCACAGAGTGTTGTCTTCCCATAGAACAGTTCCATTTAATGCAATTCCCCTGGAAGTTTATCTAAGCTGAAACACAAAATTGTTGCTGCCTGAGAGGTTGCATGCTCGCTTAATATGCAGTTTCTAGAACAAGCATTCTTAGCTTCGGATACAAACTTTCCCCCCAATCTTTCCATCCAAATCCAATCACTGAAAATTAGAGGCATTATGCAGAAATTAATTCAGATGTTTTGATTAAATTTAAGGAAATCAGCTTAAAGGTACATTTACATACACACATATACATACACTTAAACACAGTTGAGTCAGTAAAATTACTTTTACTGAATTTGTTCTTATTTATTTTATTACTCAAGCAATCCCAAAGAAATACAAGTAAGTTTAAAACACTTGATTAGTCAAATCAGTCTGAGTTCTTGTATTAGTAAAAGTAAGGATATAAAACAACATAAGTTCATTTTCAGAGATATGAAACATGATAAATATAGAAAACTTCATCAATTTGAATTCTAATATTTCCATTAGCTTTGAATCTTTCCTATGGTTTCCAGCTCTATGTTAAAATTGCTCCTCTATTCCTGCATGTCATCTATCTTTTCGATCAGAGCCTTTAACAGATAATCCATAGTTATTGTAAGTTCCCGGTCAGTTCCAGCCTTTGGTTATATCTGAAGCTGGTTTTGATAATTACTTTCTATCTTCAGACTATGTTTGCTCTTGACTTTTCAAGTGCCCTCTAATTTTTGTTGGAAGCCAGGCATAATGTATAGTACAGCAGATCCTGAGACACATTTATCTCAGGCTTGGAGATGTGTACACTTTTTCTTCCCTGCATGAAGGTTTGCGTTGATCGAGGTAAACATGCGGTGGGGTTTGAAGTCTGAGGTTACCATTTTACCCTCCCTGCCCTGGAGGCTTTGTAGTCCTTTAGCGATACCCCATGTTTCGGGGTGGGCTAGTTCACCAGGGAGTGCTTCTCAATGTCTTTGTGCTGACAAGCTGCTTCTCACAGCTCTCCCACCTGTGTCTTATGAGTGTCTGATACCTAAGTGGGGAAGTGGAGGAGGAAGGGCATCATCCTCTGACGTTCTGAGTCAGCCTCCATCTTGGCAGTCTCTATGAATGGGTGGTGCATGGCCTTCACAGTTGCCCCGTCCCTCTTTTACCCGTCGTTCTGGGCCTACCAAGTACTCCTGCTCTGCCCCTAGGCAGAGCTTATTCCTTCTTCCTATTATCTTCTCCTAGAAATGAGAGCTGTTCATGCTTTTTTCCCTGCAAATTAAGCTTCCTCTCTATAAGAAAGACTGTGGGCAGGGAGTGGGGTGGCATGAGAGGGTCTGGTTGTGATTTCTGACAATGCCTGTTGTTCCTTTCTCCCAGCTTACATGACTAGGGAGCATTCTCAAGAGTCCCCTCAGTCTTTCCTTTGAACATCTGCTGAAGTTCAAGAAGGAAAAGGTTCAGCCCCCTGGAGTTATACACTCAGACACTAACCTACATTTTAACTGAATCTTCCTACAAGGTTATAAGGCATCTGAAGGTGTATGCCCCAGGGAAGCAACTACCTTTTGTGCAAGAAGTTTGGTCGAATAGAATGGAATGTGAGATCACATGCCAGTGGATCCATCATTCTGTAAAACTTTAATTAGCCGTGCTAGCCGGGACCCTATGAGTAGGAAAGGCAAACCCAAATTCTTTGTATTTATCTATTCTTTTGAGAACAAATTGCTGGCCTTTCTAGAATGAAAGGGGTCAAATACAGTCAATATGGCACCAACTGACCAGTTGGTCTTCTCCAAGATTGGTGCCAAAATTGCAAGTGATTGTTGGTATTTACTCTTGACCATCTGGACCTTTTTACGTTGGCTTAAAGTAGATCAGCTAGTAAGAGCAAATGCTGTTGGGCAGATAGCCTCCACCTTGGCCATCAGGGCCATGTTATTCATATGCCTAATGTAGCAGCACTAGAGTGGCCAATGAGAGAGGTAAGCCAATGTCCTGGCTGGGTTATTCTCAATTCTGGCCTCTTCTCTGAGGAATGTTTTCTTGTGAACATTAACATATGACACAACAATATTCACATTCTATACCCACTTTCATATATCTTTGTACTTCTGTTGAATCTTTTCCTTTCTTTTCCTTCCAGGCCCCTGTCAACCATCCAAAGCACTGATCACCACCAATTAATCTTTATATCTAACTTTAGTCCTCTCTTCTTTTAACACAGTGCAGATAACCAGATTCATAATCTGAAGAGCTACTAATTAGAAGGATTTTCTCTATCTACTGTCAGGTTACCCCTGAGTTAGGTGGTAAATCCATTATCCATTTTGTACTTATATACGGAGTCCCCAAAAACTCTTAGGCATGATATGAGGGATAGATGCTGCCACAGTGGTGGTGGTGCCTTGAGAATTAGGGTACCTTCTCATGCAGCTTGCTCGTGCTCCCTGGCACTGCTTATGCATGATTCTGGATGTTTCCCTTTCAAGTTAAGATAAATTATTAATGGGAATGCCCTACTTATGAGACTCACCGACAGTTGGGACTGACAGGATCTAGCTCATGATTGACACTTGTGGCCACATGCTCACATAATGTCCCACAGTCAAGTGCTCCAATTCTACCAATGCCCACTAACATGCCAGTGGTTGTTTCTTAAAACAGGGGTTTCCATTACAGATGGCATATGCACCAGAACCCCCAAACTCTTCACTGAGATTCTCCCAACGGGACTTGCCGTAAGCTCTCTACAGCCCTTTCACACTACTGACACCTCCAACATCACAAAGGTCTATTGGATCAAACGGCTCAACTTTGGACCTGCTACAGAGGCGATTCCTTGTCCAGAAAGGAACACAGTCCTGCTGACTCTTTGATTTTGGCCCAGTGAAACCTGTAGGTTTCGAATCTACTGTAGGTTCAAACTGTAGGACTTCAAACCTGCAGAACTCTAAAACAATAAATTGTGGTAATCTGTCATGGCATCAGTAGAAAACTAATGCAACAGAGAATACAGAGAAATCAAAAACAGTAATTAGGGGTGCCTAGGTGGCTCAGTGGGTTGAGCCTCTGCCTTCGGCTCAGGTCATGATCTCAGGGTCCTGGGATAGAGCCCCACATAGGGTTCTCTGCTCAGTGGGGAGCCTGCTTCCCCCCCTCTCTCTCTGCCTGCCTCTCTGCCTACTTGTGATCTCTGTCTGTCAAATAAATAAATAAATCTTTAAAAAAAACAGTAATTAAAATGTTACTTCATCTATTAGGACAACTGCAAGCTATGATAGGAAAAGTAAGAGTCCAAGTTAGGAGATAGGGTACTAATCCATATTCTTTTTTTTTTTTTTAAGATTTTATTTATTTATTTGAGAGAGAGGGAGTAAGAGAGAGCATGAGAAGGGAGAAGGCCAGAGGGAGAAGCAGACTCCTTATGGAGCTGGGACCCCCGATGCAGGACTCAGTCCCAGGACTCCAGGATCATAACCCTAGCTGAAGGCAGTCGCTTAACCAACTGAGCCACCCAGGCGCCCTCCATGTTCTTTTTAAAACTACCAATAGGGTACTCTGGTAGGTCATTTGGTTGAGCATTTGCCTTTCGCTCTGGTAATGATCCCATGGTCCAGGATCAAGTCCTGCCTCGGGCTCCCCATTCAGCAGGAAGTCTGCTTCTTCCTCTGACCTTCTCTCATCTTGTACCTTCTCTCTCACTTTCCCTCAAGTAAATAGATAGATTCTTAAAAAACAAAAACAAAAACAAACAAACAAACAAAAAACACTACCTATAGATCATTGGAAAAATAGTTCATGGATAGTGGGGATGGTAAAACAATTGGGTTTATCAAAGAGATTTGACTAGAATATTTAGAGAGTCAAGGTATAATATTTTGAAGAATGTAAATACTGATGGATTTGCATTAAATACATAATAGGAAGAGATTCTGATTAGAAGCAGTATCATTCTTAGTAATGGAAAAGACAACTTAAATACAACCAGCTGTACATGGCTTTTTCCTAGTTCATACTGAAAAAAATAAGAAGAGGTAAGCATTAAATTCCTTTCTGTCCAAGGCTGGTTTTGAGTAGACTACTATTTTATTTCTTAAGACTATTATACTCCATTTAGTTAATATTAAATAACAAACCTAAAGCAAAGATGTTTTATTTATGAATACTAGGCAAGCCAAATGACATGAGGCAAATTACCTTGCTGCAATGACAGCTTCCAAGTACAGCACCAAGGAAGTTTTCCCAGAGGACACAGAACAGGAAGGCCCGCAGATGAAATTTAAACACCGAGGTCATAGTTAGAAGGTACTCAGGAACAAGGGGAAACAGAACAAGCTAAGGCACATTAAACAGTCCTTATGTGGGGTACAAGGACCCTACTACCTGAATCCTGGCGTGCGGCATATTCATATGGCCTGCCATTCTCTCTCCTACCTCTGCTTTCCCTGCTGATGATGTGCTGACTAGTATCAGAGCTTAGCAAGAAGGCCCACAGGTAGAAGGTATCCTGGACCAAGGTCAAAAACTTCCTTTATTAGAGAGTCACAGGGACAAGTGTTCTTGGTCAGAGCTGGAGCACGTCAATTAGTCTTCCAAAGGACTTGGATTTTATTTATATTTCTTGGGCAGAGGAGACATGGGTCAGAATGGCTGTCGCCAATGGGGGACCAAATTAAGCACTCAACAATATTGAGTGTTTCATACATTTCATTTATACTGAGAGCATTCTCAATTTGTAGTGTATCACAGATATTTTGTACCTGGGGCCTCGTGAATATTAGGTAATTTTTTTTTTTTTTTGCTTGTTCTTTCTCCTTTCTTTTTCTTTATTGAGGTAGAAATGAAATGCAAAACTGCACATATTTAATGTGCATAAGTTGATGAGTTTGGACACGTGCATACACCCTTAAACCCATTACCATAATCCAGGTAAGAGACATATCTGTCATCTCTAAAAGTTCTCCTGTACTTCTTTTGTTGTGGTTGTTATAAGAACATTTAACATGAGATCTACCCTTCCAACCAATTTTAAAGTATACAATAAAGTACTGTAACTATAGGTACAGCAAATCTCCAGAACTTATTCATCCTACATAAATGAAACTTTATGCTCATTGAACAACAGCTTTCTTCCCCTCCTCCCCTCAGATCCTGACAACCACGCTTCTGTTCTCTGCTTCTATGATTTTGCCTATTTTAGATACCTCATATATGGGCAATCATGCAGTGTTTGTACTCTGTGACCAACTTATTTCACTTAGAACAATGTCCTTCAGGTTCATCCACATTATAGATGGATCACAAGTGTTGGTAAGGATATGGGGAAATTGGGGCCCTTATACACTGGTGACGGGAATTTAAAATGGTGCAGCCACTATGAAAAGTAGCATGGAGATTCCTCAAAAATTAAAAATAGAACTACCATGTGATCCAGCAATTCTACTTCTGAGTATTTACCTGAAGGAAACAAAAACACTAACTCAAATAGAAATATTCACCCTCATACTAACTACATCGTTACTTACAATAGCCAAAATATGGAAACAGACCAATGTTCACTGACAGATGAATGGATAAAGAAAATCTGATATGTTCATACACTGGAATACTGTCCACTCCTTTCTATGTTTAGGATTAATATGCTAAGTACTTATCATTATTGAATACATCTCATGAATTGTGCCTGCATCTAACAAAATCTTTGCTTACTAGCTACCTGTTTATACTTAAAATTTCTTTATCTGTGTTTTACAAACTACAGACCTGTTCCCATTTCATAATAAAATTCAATATTCTGAAAAGTAAAGGTACATTACACCAAGCCCCAGAATTTCCTTTCGTGTAAGGTGACATGATAGTCCTATAGGAGTGCTATCCTTTGGTTAAATATGAGTTATTGTAATTGGTCTAGAACATAGGAGTGGTCCATCAAAGTCTGGAAAAAGCTGCACAAGAGTCAGAGACTTCCTTTCTCTTGGTAAGCTGAACTATAGAGTCAGAGGTACTTTCTTCGTAGTGGGAACAGAGAGCTAAAGAAAGGAAAAGAGACTGCAAGTGGGGAGCATGGGAGGAAACAGGATCCATGTGTAAGCACGAGCCAAGGAGACCTTCATGGGAAAGCACGAGTGATAGGTCCAGCAGAGGGAACAGAAAACAAAGGTGAAGATACGTGTGGTAAAGAGACAGAAATGTAACGGATAAATATTAGTAAGATGGATATTGGTAAGCTTCTTATTCTGAGGAGACAGTTAGTGGGCTTCCCTTTGGATTTGAAAAACTGGCCAATCTCCAAATTTTCTGAGGTCTAATTCCTCTGAAAGTGGTAATTTTCATGACCTAGTTTGGGAGATTTGTGTACATTTACATGAAATATAGCCCAGTGATTAAGATTCCTGTTGACTAGTTTGTGCATTCACTATAATGGAATGGACTTAATTTTTTCAAGATGCATCCATATAATGACCTAAGTGTCTTCTCGGGAAGAATTATCACAACTTTATTGACTATGGAGTATTACTATAATGTATCAAATAATTCCCACATAAATGTTTAAAGGGCACCGAGTAGTATTTGGTACACAGACTTTTTGTTTTTCCTTCAAGGTTAATGTAAACATAAACATAAATAAAGCCAGTGTTGTACTTCCTTGCATTCTTCAGTACATCTAACATGTGGTGATAATATTAGGAAACTGACATAAATGATGATGATAGAGCTTGGTAAAAAGAATTGGTTTTGGAGAGGATATCTGCCATTTGGAAAATAAATGGCAAGTGGACCATCATTCCCTCTTCCCATTCTATGGTTGACATTATCAATTAATCAGGGTTTTGTTTCTCCCCAGATCCAGGTATGTTCCTAGTTAGACATATTCACAGTTCCGGTCTCATTACTAACAGATCTAAGCCAGCACTCACAATTAAATCTTTTTCCCAGCAGCATGTTATTTCCTCCTTTGGACTTTTCCTTCTGGGCTGGCTGTTTTCTCCAAGTGATTAATGTAACCTCATTAAGTTAATGAATCTGGTACTTCAGCATTTCTTCAGGGGTAGAAGAACTA
Source organism: Lutra lutra (assembly GCF_902655055.1). NCBI lineage: Eukaryota > Metazoa > Chordata > Mammalia > Carnivora > Mustelidae > Lutra > Lutra lutra. The sequence continues at coordinate 69,054,364 of NC_062282.1, read as the reverse complement.
AAATTATCGGCTATCTACTACTCTGTACACTAATACATTTTCTTAATTTATTAAAGGTGTTTATAGAAACTTAAACATGATTTAGAAAATCTCAATCTCTAAATAAGTACCAACCCCTAGTCATAAATAAAGAAGAAAGGAAACCAAGAAAATTTAAAAGAATATTACAGAGGGCAATGTCAAAATTAACAACTTTAAAAGACCAAACTCACCTTAAAGAAATTAAAAAAAAAAAAAGACCCTGGAAAAAATACTTCCAACATATACAGATTCCCAAAATGATTGATATCATTAGTAAATAGATTATTAGTATAAATAAAGAAAGTTCCCTGAATGACTGTTTATGAGGTGTTATAAGAAGAAGCACAAAAGTGAGGCCACACTTGGAAATACTTTTTCCCCTGCATGTATACTAGAATAAGTCCATATATGTGCAGAGTTTCTTTCTTTCTTTTTTTTTAGCCTTAATAATTACCTTTTAAAGTGATAGTACACTTAATAAAAAGGATGATTGTAATACGCATGAGTTAGAATTGGTTGGAAACAAAAATGCGACAATTTCCATCTTCTGGGCCAGGAAGAAATGGAGAATATAGTAGTTACACAGGACCTATGTAACTTTTAAGTACTCTTCAAATATTTTTCTATTGGTTTGCTTATTCCAAATATCATAAGATCACATATGATTCTAGGCAATATTAGCCATTGGCTTCTATCATCAGGCAGACATGGATGACGGAACTACACAGCACTATGTAATCCTGTCCTCCCTCTAACAAAGGTAACATGAATGTGGCCAAGACTCTGAATCTAATTAGAAGTTTACAGGATAGATAAGGGTCAGTGGAACATAGTAAACTGCACCACGAGAATGCAATTTGCAAGATACACACTGTATCTTGTGTGGGAAACTGTACATGATAAGCAGCCAGTTTCTTCAGTAAGAAAAACTAGAGTGAGGGAGGATGAGAGGAAGAGAGACTATAGATTAAAAATAGAACAAATTAATAAAACTAAAAAAAAAGAGGCATACCAACCAATTACAATTTATGCACTTTAGTTGGATCATAATCTGAAAACAAATTATTTGAAAAAAAATGACAATTCAAGAAAATGAACCCTGGGATGCCTGGGTGGCTCAGTGGGGTAAAGCCTCTGCCTTCCGCTCAGGTCATGATCCCAGGATCCTGGGATCAAGCCCAGCATCAGGCTTTTTGCTCAGCAGGGAGCCTGCTTCCTCCTCTCTCTCTTCCTGCCTCTCTGCCTACTTGTGATCTCTGTTTGTCAAGTAATGAATAAATAATTTTTTTAAAAAAAGAAAGAAAGTGAACCCTGATGAGTTCTTTGATGAGAATGAAAGTTTTTAGATATGTTAATATCTGTGATGACCAATTGTACTGCTTTTCCCAGGACTGAGAGATGTATTTTATTTTATTTTAGATTTTATTTATTTATTTATTTGACAGAGAGAGAGAGAGAGAGAGTACAGGCAGGGGGAGCAGCAAAGAGTAAAGGAGAGGGAAAAGCAGACTATCCAAAGAGCAGGAAGCCCAATGTGGGGCTGGATCTCAGGACCCCAGGATCACAGCCCCAGCTGAAGGGAGACACTTAACTGACTGAGTCACCCAGGCACCCCAGGATTGAGAGGTTTTTTGAGACTTGGAACTTCCAGTGCTAAAACCAAGAATGTCCTGCACAAATGGTGATTTCCATCAAAACTAGCTGGGATAGGAGTTGTGACATTGGTGAGGCTAGAGATAAACTCAGGAGACTTCTGGAGAACTGTTCAAGTGTAGGAAATATTTGAAAATGTCCAGTACTTTTTAAAAGTTACATGGACAAATATTGCTTACATGTGGAAAGATGGAATGGATTTTACCAATATTCAGAAACTTCATGAAAGCTTTATAAGTGGCTTGCTTTCTTTCTTTCTCTCTCCCCCACCCTCTCTCCAGTCTTTGTTGTTTATTTTTTAAAGTAAATTCCCCTCCCAGCGTGGAGCCCAACATGGGGCTTGAACTCACAACGCTGAGATCAAGACCTGAGCTGAGACCAAGAGTCCAATGCTTAACCAACTGAACCACCAGGAGTCCCTGGATTTTTTTCAAACCAGAAAAACATACTATCACCCAAGATAATGCAATGCTAATTATGTCAGTAAACTTGATTCTGGTATGTAATAAAATGAAATAGGCTGGTGATAACTTCTGGAAAGTCCATCTATCACCGTAAAGTTTCTTGTGTTATACTACTGCTAACAGACAGTACTTCCTGGGTGCCACGGCCCCGTGAGATCTCCTGACATAGCCCAAGTATGCAAATTAACCATAAGGAAGCAAAAGATTCTTTGTTTTTATAGAGCTCACAGGAGGAAGCACTCACTGATCCACATATGTATCTGAACATATGATAAGTATATGCATTTATCTGAAATTTAACAAGATCTATACATCCACTAATATTAGAAATGGAAGCTTGTAGGTGAATTTGCCTGAAAGAGATAGCTCGAAAATGTTCACAGAATCTGAGTAGTTGTGGGAGTCTATTTTAAACACCACAGGTATACCTTTGATGTATGCCTCTTTCTTTTTGTACAGTCCACAGGGTACAAGCGATGAATTGTGTAGTTTACTTCTTTTCCTAACAATGTTGAATCAACAATGTAAAAAACTGAAGTTATCATAAAATAACTTTCATAATCAAATTAGTAGCTTAGTGACTTGTGTGGATCACGTTCTGAATAAAACAGTCTAGCAACAAAGTCCAAATTTCTTAGTGGAAGAAAATTAATTAACCTACCAGCCATCCTACATTCAAATGGTGTGATGAATATCCTCTCTGCTCTGTTTCTCCCCTAGAATGGAGAAAGATTCCATTATTCTTGGCAGATCAAAAACAACAGCAACAACAACAACAGTGTTTCAGATTTATGTTTTTCAAATGCATTTATTCATAAAACTGAGATGCAGAAGCTTGCAGAACAGGTTTTATGAGACCACATGAGTTGTGAGAGCATTTGCCATGTCCCACACTGTGTCTTCAAGCTGTTCTTTAGGGGCAAGCAATCCAGGGCTCGAAATGGCACCAGAAAAGTTTGAAAACATCAAGGAGTGACAGAACAATGAAGCATAAAAATGCAGGTTCTTAGAGTAATCCTGAAAAATGAGCCAAGTGCCGCGAGCTTCACATTCATACATCCCCCAGACAATCTCTTTCTCGGAAGCATGAAGCAGAGAGCGCTGTGGCAACACGCTTTCTGGCTGCTTCCCACTTGGCTGAATGAGGACATCCAAAAGGAAAGGAAAGCTGAACCACAGAAGACTAAAGAGCCCCCCCCCGACCAACTAACTTGTTCTCAGAATATGCCCGGCTTTAAGTTCCTGCCTCTTATTGTGACTTGCTTCTGCATTCTTTCTTAATCCCCCGCAGTTACTTGTCTAACATGACCTATCCTTCTGTCAAAAGCCAGCCTAACTGCTTCTCCTGAAAAGTGTCTGACCATCTTCCCTCAAGTAGTAATTACTTCTCCTTCCCAGGTATTTTCACAGGGCTCTCCAGATACCTTTGTTATGGCATGTGTGACAGGTAGCTTTAATCCATTATTGCTTATACCTGTGTATCTTCCACTAAAGTGGAAGTGACTGTTTTTTTAAAAATTCTAATATTTACAACAGTTCTACTATCATAGAATATATTTTAATAATACTGGTGGAACTGAAATAATATATGGGAATTGGTTGCTTGAATTAAGGTCTCCTTAGAAAGGAGAGAGAGCTGGTAGACTCTTCTTCAGAATTTATTGAGCACACACACACACACACGCAAAGGAAAATCAGCAAATAAAATATATACCTGAGCTACTGGTTTAGTTTACTTATCTTTTACTCATTCTATATTTAAGCTGCAAATTTAAGAACTCAGATAATTAAGACAACTGATTCGTGGGTTACATATTTTCTTTTTGGAACGTGATATAAAAGTTAGGAAAGTAACTACTCAGATGTAAAGTTGAAGCTAAGAAACCCAACTCAAACCCGTTTCGAACATATCTTTGTCATTTGTTTAAACTTTAACTCAACATTATCAAAATGTTTACTGAATGTGCCAGGGTTATAAATGCAGTCAAATGTCAAAGTTTGTATTTTGCTCCTATCCCTTTTATTTCCATATAGGAAAAATGCTGTTTAAAAAAGCCTTTCAGTTTACATTTCCAAATGACTTCAGAATTTTAAAGACTGGTTAGATAAATTGCTTTTAAACTATAAAACTTTGCATTCCAGACCAGAAACCATTGTCATACATCTGCTTTATGATAAAAGGACAGAGTTATATCAAGATCAAATTACGTTACCCTTTTCAAAACTGTTAACATGAGGGTAATTACTATGTTTCTGTCATTTTCTTTCTCTATCCTGCCTCTTTGTTTCTTGACTTTCTTGCTCTCTGTCTCCCAGGTCAGCAAATGAAATAAACACACTTTTGTGACTACCTTCCTGGATCAATATAAACCTTTCCTGGGAAGCAAAAGCATGAAACAAAAAGCCTTGCAGAAAGTATTTCACTTAACTACCGAAGCGTTTTTTATATGTGTGTATTATATTTCTAAATTATTTGAAAAATCTATCATTTCCATTGTACAAGTTCTTGGTAATAGAGGTCAATGTAGACAGATAATTTGTAAAACAGTTTTAATGAGACATAATTCATATACTATGAAATTCACTCATCTAAAGAAAAAAGTATAAGTAAAGTATAAATTTTTGGTTTATTCACAGAAATATATAGCTATCACCACAATCTAATTTTAGAACATTTTCATCACCCCTAAAGGCAACCCTGTACCCAAACAGATTTCTCTTCCATTCTGTCTTCCAGCCCCCAGTAACTACTAACCTACCTTTTGTCTTTATAGATTATCATGTTTTGGATACCTCTTATAAACAAGTAATACAATATGCAGTGTCTTAGAACTGTTTTTTTCACTCTCCATATGGTTGAAAAGATTCATCCATATTGTAGTACTTCATTTCTTTTTTTGGCAAAATAATCTTTGTTGTCTGGATATACCACACTATGTTTATCTAGTGATCCTTTGATATCAGTTACATACATCCTTTGATGGTTATGAATAATCATTAGTGTATGGGTTTTTGTTTGGACATATGTTCTATTTCTTTGGGGCAGCCAGGTTATTCAGAGAATTTCACAAGAGTTCATGATTATAACTCTAGTTTGTTGGGAATAGTATAAAGAACACATTCACAAAGAAACACCGTGAAACTTGACTCCTTTTTCATACACAGCTAGATTTAGATATCATATAAAAAATGCAAAAGTCTGTGTAGACAGAACATTCAGTGTTGCAGTGATAGTGCCATGATTGGTTATACCGTTAACAAAAGAGTAGAGTTCAAAAGTAAAGAGAAAGAACAAAGCAGGCAAATTAAATTACAACACATTTCCCTTTTTTCTTGACTTAGAGATATGGCTAGATGGACTGGAATAACAAAGTTCTCATGATATTGGTTGAATTATATCTCCAAAATATGAATGTCATGAATTAATTCATTTATTGTAAACAATAAAGGAAAAAGAAAGAAGTGAACTCAGGAATAGAACAGGGCTTATTCAGATTTAAAAATTAATATGTGAAGGGACATACATGATCCAGAGTTAGCCTAAGAGACACCTGTGGTCACAGCTCAATAACTCAGTTACGTCTGGGGTCACCCGGTGGCTCAGCTGGTTGAGCATCTGATAAAATATGTCATGATCTCAGGGTTCTGAGATGGAGCCCTGTTTCCATATCCCTACTCATCAGGGAATCTGCTTGGGATTCTTTCCTTCTCCCCCTGCCTCACTGCTTACGCACTCCTTCTCTCTCTCAAATGAATAATAAATCTTAAAAAAAAAAAAAAGAACGAAAGAAAAGAAAAAGAAAGAATTCAGTTACATCTGGAGTCCTGATATCAATTTAGCCATGATCACTAGGACAATGGCCTCGGAGCTGCAGTTTCCTTTCAAAATGAAAACACTGGACTGGAAAATTATGAATTAGTCAGGCGGTATCCACACCCAATGGCTTTAGAGTGAGGTGTTAAAAATTTCCAAACCGATATCCAAAATATTAAAAGATAATCCAAACAGACAGTTCCGTTCCCCACTTGACTTTCCCAAATTCTTTCCCCTTCTCCAGAGTAGATCATTTACATATTTATACGGTTGGTTTTGGTGACTCTCAATACAGATTCAGAGACTGTTACAGCTCAGTAATCATTGGGTCAGTGATGCAACACTCTCGTTTTACTGATTCTAAAAACCAGTTATGACCTGTGCAAGGACACATCCCAGCAACTGGGGACGCAAGCTGGCCAGACCGCCTGGCTCTTCCAACTCCATCATGACACTTTTCCGAAGGATTCCTGGGAGTCCCCTGATCCAAAGGTCTGTAGCTGCAACTCTGTCTCTACACAGAGGACTACAGATTTTTTTTAAATAGAAACAAAGTATCATTTACTAACTACCTATTAAAAACAATAAGTTGCTGACAGACACTAAGGTTTTAAGTAAAGGTTATCACTTGCTAAATTCTTCCTTTTTTCAAACACCTGGAACATCAGTCAATACATCATTCCGAATGAAAGAATGGATTCTTTTTTAAATTACTCATATCACGCAGGGAGGTTAATGTAAATATGTACCAATGATTTTTTTTTTCCTTCTTAGAAACCCTCAGCTATGTCCTTTATTGATGGCATTGCTCTTGAAGAAAAGAGCAGTTACAAATTACTTGGCTTTGAGTAGGTGCCTTCTGATTATTCTCCCCAAGGTCACACTGTGTTTCTCCTTCATAACAACTTCAGTCATCTGTAATGATCATAATTACTGATGTGTTCCCTTTTTATCTGTATGTTTACAATCTGCCTTCCTAAGCTAAAATGCTCATTCCTTGGGCAACAGGAATTCTGCTTACCTTGTTCTCTGAGATGTCTACAGTGTTAAGCATAATGCCTGGTTCATGGTCAATACCGTTTGCTGAATGAAAGATATTAATACATATACCAATAAAGATTCTGCACGGGAGACAGTGAGGAACTCCATAATTTTGTGCATTCCTGTGAACGTCTGAATATGTGTAGACATGAAGATTGACGTCCAGATATCTCAGATGTTTCTAGGTCAACCTGGGGGAAAACTAGTTACATTCTTATTACTAATTTCTATACATAAAGATGATGTTATGGACTTACAAGTCATAATTAATAGTGTGAACTATTAAAGTACTAAAATACAACTTTAATGTCCAATGAATGAAGCTTATCTTTATTTAAAGGTGTAGGTCAAAGAGGGTAACTCTGGAATTAGGCCTACATTCAAATTTAGGTCTGCCAGTTCTAGTCTACTTCATCTTGGGTAAGTAAATTCATCTCACTGAGTCTCTGGGCTTTAGAAATATAGATATCAGATATCATATTTTCTACAAGTTCCTGATACAGTATGAAAATATTCAACCAGTCACAAATGTCTTCATTTATTGTAAGAATTAAGCTTTAATAATGCTACAAAATTAGTGATAATCAGCATTGAATACAGTAGGTATCTGACAGATATATTTATTTTTATTATTATTGATCCATGGCAACCCCAAAAATTCACACTATCTAAACAAAAAGTGATTATGCCAACCTGGTCACGCTGTGATCATATGGCCGCAGTGTGAACAGTGCTGAGATTTTTAAATTATCTGCCCTGTGGGCAAGGACTCCCTGTGGACAGACAGGACCTTGGAAATGTTATCATCTCTTGCCAACCTTTGTCCAGGCCAGCAGAGTGGGTTTCAAAGTAATGCAGCCACGATGATAAATGCCTGGCTTAGTTACAGAATTCTATTATCAGCCTTCCTGGTTTATGTTTTGCCAAATACAGCATGAAAAATAAGAGATGTAGTGAGTTGCCCGTCAACAGAACCTGTCCAAACATAAGCTATACAGTAAACTGGAAGAGGACAGTGTGAACAAGGTTTGGTCTTTGCTGCTTTGCTTTTTTTTTTTTTTTAATTTTATTTATTCATTTTACAGACAGAGATCACAAGTAGGCAGAGAGGCAGGCAGAGAGAGAGAGAGGAGGAAGCAGGCTCCCTGCTGAGCAGAGAGCCTGACGTGGGGCTCGATCCCAGGACCCTGGGACCATGACCCAAGCCGAAGGCAGAGGCTTTAACCCACTGAGCCACCCAGGCGCCCCTGCTGCTTTGCTTTTAAACTCAGAACACATTAGGGGTAACATTTGGAAGGTCACAAATGCTCTGCAGTCATTGCCCATAGGTGTTTTACTTTGTTGGAAGTCGTCATAGTATCGCTAATTGATTCCTAGGTGCTGCATGTGTTAAGGAAATCCTAATCAGAAGCCCAGAAGGCTCCTGTAAGACTAAGGGTTCTGTTATCTCTGACTGCTCTTGGCACTTAAAAATTTCCAATGAAGTTTATAATGGAGTATCTTGCCAGATTCTCTGAAGGAGGATCTTTTGATGTACTTTCCATCTCCTAAGGACCGGCTGATCCTTCACTAAGGCGCGTGCTGACAGACTGCTCTGTAACTCTTCAGTGCTCTCTCACTCACCCCACGGTGAGGCACTTTGATTTTCTCCTGCTAGATAAGGTCAAGAGTTAAGTTTGTACAGGATGCTAGAGGGCCCTATGTTCTGGGGATAATTTTCACTTTCCTTTTTCCTGTCAGCCTTAACAGCCCATTTACTTTTTATACATTTATTCCTAAACAACCAATTGAACACCCTTTATGGGTCCCAGTTCTTCACTATAGACTCTGGAGATTGTTAGTGTGGTAGAAAAATGAGAAATACTCACAACACATGTGATAGATGTCGCAGGAGGTAGAGAAACCTAAATACTAAGAGTGAGGCGCAAAGGAAGTCATTTCTCTTGGCACGGGCAACAGACAGTCTCACCAAAGCTTCACTCGGGAAGTGAAAACCTAGCAGGAATTCTTCATGTGAGCATGAGGGCCAAGAGCTCACCTGTCTCTGAGGCCCAAACCCACAAGCTTCCCACAGAGGCAAACAGATCAAGAACTTGGGCACACCAGGTTGGGTGCTGGAATTGGCTAATAAAACTGGATAAAGAACACGAATTGTTCACATTTGGGGAGTTTTGCAAGCTGGTCCTTAAACACAGCCATTACATTACATGTCGCATAATAAGTTATGATCAAACAAATCATGTTAAAAACAGAGATAATATCCAAACTTTATAACTTCCCACTTACTTTCATGCAACTCTTATGAATGTTTTTTTTTCCTTATGAATGCTTTTGAGGTTATTTATGTACACTGCCTATAAATGGTAAAAATTCTGAATAATAGTTGGCTACTGTGTGTCTTTTTCTGACCCTCATTTGGTGACATCTAGTTAGTAGCTTGAATTTGACCATGGTGGGAGCATTTATGGCAGGAAAAATGTGCAAACACTGCAAATTGAGTTTTTATTTATTGTTTTATTGGTCATCTGGGGTTAAGAAAGTGATGGAGGATATGTTTATGCAGATGGCACTTAAAATATATTGCAGTTATTGCTATTACATTGTAAATAGAGCAAAAAAAAAATTGAGTAAGGATACTTCCAATATCACAAAACCCTTTACTGATTAAGCCAAGTTGCTTATGTCATTGACTAGCAAGCGAAGTTCCAACATATGCCGTCGTCGTTCATGTTCATCTTAATCACTAATGTAAATAAAAATATCATTAACATTCCCATCAGAACTAAAGCTGTTTATCAACTGCAGTCAGAACATGGCTCAAGATATAAGAACGGTTCAGCAAAAATCAATTGGCTATCTTGAACTTATCAAAGTATTTCATGTTTATTTTATCTGTAAACTGTATGCTGTGCATGTATATGATGTATGCTTTATATCACGGAAATATACTGACCTCATGTTTATATATATATGTACATGCACACAAAAGTATATGTATATGTGTGTGTGTGTGTGTGTATTATACATATACCCCTTTTTTTCCCTCATGGAGAACAGGTTGTTAAACACTTACAGACTTACCACTGTGCACACGTGTTATTGCACTTAGTATACCAGGCAGAAAGCTCAGCGAAAGTTAAGGGAGCCATTTAATAATTTAAGAAAGGAAATTACATGACTATCTACATTTTGGCAAACTCCATTTAACTGAGGTAAGGAATGAAGACAAGAAAAAATTCAGGAGAAGATTCATTTAGTTCAGGTAAATAAATATTGAGGACCTTAGGTTAAATCAGAAAACAGAAAGAGATTATCTGAGAGACACATTCTAGTTAGAGTTGTAAGAACACAGTGGCTGATTAACTGTGAGAGAGGGACAACAGGAAGACCACCTCAGATGTGCAGCTCCAAAGAAGAGCGGGCAGCAAAGTAATTAAGTAGGTGAAACAGTTAATTTAAAAACCATACAAAAATGCACACACACACACACAGACACACACACACATTTACAATTTTGGGGAAAGGATTTAAGAGCTTAGTTTAGGACCCAGTTTGAAATATTTAAGATATTTAAACAGAGTTACCTGGCTCACAGTTGATGATAAGAATCTGAATGACCGGAAAGAGATCTGGTTTGAGCTAGAAATTTTGGAGTCTTGGAAAATAGACAGTGGGAGAAGACATGAGTTATGGGAGTTATAGAAGGAGGCATGAAAGAGAAGGTGAGAATACATTCAATCAGTAAAGCATGTGACTCTTGATCTTGGGATCATGAGTTCAAGCCCCACATTCAGTGTAGAGCTTATGAAAGAAAGGAAGAAATAAATAAATAAATAAATAAAGAGAGAGAGAGAGATAGCCTCTATCTTCCTTCCTTCCTTAAGAAATGGAGGGGAAAAGGGAGAATATATACCACAAAAGGGGAAGGAAGACAAGATTCAAACCTTGGAACCATCCATATTTAATGGTGAGATGAGGAAGGGGCTTGAAAATGGAGATGGAAAAGAATGAAGACGAGAAGAGAATCAGGAGAGTGGTGCCTCAGAAATGAAAGTTTGAAAAAGTTGCAACCATGGGTATCAGTGAGTGGAGAGAAAAAAAAAAAAAAGGCAAAAAACAAAAACCAGTTTCACTGAGCACAGTGGGCTGACGTTAGATTATCTGCTGTGGCAACACTAGTAGGATCCTGTTTCAGTTATCAATTATTGCATAACAAAATACCTCCAATTTAGAAGCTTAAAACAACCACAGTTTATTATTTCTCATGATTCTGAGGTTCAGGTGTGTTCAACCTGACAGTTCTGCTCTACATGGAGTTTGCTGGAAAGCCCAAGATGACCTCGCTTGCATGAGGCTGCTGAAATGGCTGGGAGCTCCCTGGGCCTCCCTCTTTCCCTTTGGAGTCTCTCATGCACCAGGGACAACTGGTCTTCTTTAAATGGCAGCCAGTTTTCAAGATAGCAAAATGGGAATGTACAGGGTCTCTTAAGGTCTGTCTTACACACCCCACACATTGCTTCTGTGATATTCTATTGGTCAAAGTAAATCACAGATCTAGCCTAGGTTCAGTGGTTGAGACCATATACCTCACCATTGACGGAAGCAGTAGCATACGTGAACAGGGACAGGAGAAATTGTTGGTGACCATCTTTGTTGACATTCTCTTTTCTTCTTTTGTGCAAATTGGGTATTTTTAAGTCTTGCCCCCACTTCTTATTGTAGTCCAGACAGCTCCAGAATTAATGCAGCATTCCATTTACATGCAAGAGAAACAGAGTGAGTGTGTGTATCTAAGATCCAAAAATGAGCTCCTACCCAAGGGCAGGTCTTAGGAGTCATGGAAATGAATATGTATGGCTAATGGCAAGATTTGGATTAGGATGTGGGAAAGGGGCCAAGGAAGAATGAACACGCCAGAGATCCTTATCTATATAAAGCTACAGAAACACAAACAGAGTTTACTAACTTTCCCACCTACAAGTCTGGGTACAAACATCCTAACAGCCTCATTCCATCTCTTTGCTTCAGCGCCCAGACATCTTTGGATCACTTGTGGCCGAGAGGTATCAACTAACTGAAAATGGGAGAGGGGATTTTTTGTGTTAACAACAGGCTCTTTGTCCACACTCAATGTGGACAGCGGTATCTTAATAGGCAGAGAAATACTGTAAATAGGACAACCTTTTGCAAGACAAGTTTTTAGGACAATTGTTAGCCTCATTATGTATCTCTATGCCATAGCACATAGGCTAGTGGATGAGTCTTCATGTTGATCATGCATACACAGATGACTAGAATCTTGTATTTTATTCATGCATTTCTAAAGCAAAGTAAGCTCTGCATATCTAGAGAGGTACCTTGAATCACTGTTTTATTTTCCATTTTTGGCTTTCAAATGTGCACACATGGGCTGATTTTATTATTTAGCATCATTTCTTAGGAGTAACTAATTTCCCTAATAATAAAATAAGTCCATAACACAAATGATTTGTACATATAAGTACTGCATGACGTATGAAGGCAAACAGGCTGAAATTTGTGATAAAATTCCAGACCCCGTAATTATAGGGGTTTAATTATAGAGTCCATTTGTTGAAGTCCTTAATTATCATGGTTGGATATAGTCTAGCCGGCTGTGAAATCTTGAGCTTCTCAGTTTAGGATTATGTTAGGACTAACAAATTTTTACACACACACAAAAACCACTTTTTATATATTATACAAACAAATCAATATTCCTGTGTAAATTCAAAACCCTGAATTTTATGAGAAGAAAACCTTACTGCCTTTGGTCTAATCTACTCTTGATGGATGTGAAACTGTGAGCTAGTAATTTAACTGCATTGGAATGCATTTTTACAACTTTCAATTGTAAAAAAGTGAGTAGAAATAGATCATTCCAGGGGCTCCTGGGTGGCTCCGATCGTTAAGCATCTGCCTTTGGCCCAGGTCATGATGCCAGGGTCCTGGGATCGAGCCCTGCATCTGGGTCCCTGCTCAGCGGGGAGCCTTCTTCTCCCTTCTCCCTCTACTGTACCCCCACTTGTGCTCTCTCACTCTCTCTGTCAAATAAATAAATAAAATCTTAAAAAAAAAAGAAATAGAGTATTTCAGTGGTCTTTCCCCATCTCTATAAATCTGCCATTCCTTGGTTCTGAAAATGATTTAGAAGTAACCTAACATAAAAACAATACAATTTCCAAGAACAACTTAATCTTTCTACAGTATACACAGCTAATTCATTTTCTAGGCCTCAGAGGATCAAAATGTCAGCATTAGAAAATGAGAACCTCATATTCAACTAAGTCCCAATGAATCTTCCCCAAGGCATCTCACTTTTCGACATAGGAATATTAAAAGGCAAAAATCACTATCCAACCTTTCACATGAAGAAGACGAAAAATCATGACTTTTCAGAGGAAATGTTTCCACCACAGTCACACTTCACCTGCTTATAAAGTCGGACTGTTTTAGATTTTTAAAAGTACACAGTTTCTCTCTACATTTAGCTTGATTTTCATTTGTTACAAAGACTTTCATTCTACTCTCATTGATGCTGATGGCTTTTGCCATCTTTTGACTACTACTGACATAATTTTTTTAATGAAGTTGTGTAGAACAAAAAAGTAGAGTTTGGATACTGACAAAAGAAAGCAAGGAATTGGCCATGGAAAGAAGGAGGCCTTCTGTTGGAGGGCCTCCCAATCTGAACCCGTCTGTTTGGGATGGCATGGAGATGAATATCCTCAAGAGAACCTAGAGTTACGCAGAACTGAGTTTGAATCCCAGCTACCCTACTTATGAACTTCATGTTCTTGGGAGAATTTCTTCTTAACTTTAAACCTCTTTCTTCTTGGAATAACTTTAGCAGCAGTATCATAGGCAGTTATTGGTGGGAAAATAGATTGAGTGGGTCTAGCTCTAAGCTTGACATACAGTTCATGCTCAAGTATTTGCTATTGTTGTTATTCTAAGTACTACGACTACCATCATCAAAGTTAGGATCCAACTGATCTTTCATTAAAAAGTCAAATATCAATGAAATAATCATGAATGCTGATAATGTAATATTTATATATAACTAATGTGCATTATAAAAATCATTACGTTTTTTATTATTTTATTTTAGTGTCATGCCAACCCTTAACAGGAGGTCTATTCTGCTAACAAAGTTGACTACTTCAGATACATCATGTAAGTGGAACTATGCACTAATTGTCTTACTGTGACTGGCTTATTTCACTTCACATAAAATCCTCAAGTTTTATCCCTGTTGTTGCATTTTACAGAATTTCCTTCTCTTTAAGGCAGCATAGTATTTCCCTATGTGTACAGACCACATTTTCTTTGTCCATCCATCAGTGGACACTGAGGTTGTTTCTACATTTTGGCTACTGTGGACAGTGTTGTAACAAACTTTGAGCTGCTGATTTCGGTTCTTTCAGATCAATACCCAAAAGTGGGTCTGCTAGATCATGGAGTAAAAATAAAGGCCACACACTGCCAAAATAAGACTTAAAACTAACCCAGGACTTTGACTCAGAATATATAAACAACATTGTTAGATCAATAAAAACAATTATCAAATAGAAAAGTGATTGAAAAACTTCAACAGGTATTTCACAGAATCAATGCACATGAATCGTAAGCCTATGTAACGAAGTTTAGCTATACACCTATTAGGGAAAGGAACTTAAATCTATAATAAAAGTCAATTTTATATTTAGCAATTTAACAGTAATGAAAGTTAAATTAAAACCCATCAATATGGGGCACCTGGATGGCTCAGTTTGTTAAGCCTCCAACTCTTGATTTTTGTTCAGGTCGTGACCACAGGGCCATGAGATCAAGCCCCACATTGTGCTAAGCCTGGAGCCTTCCTTAGATTCTCTCTCTCCCTCCCCCTTGTCCCTCTCCTCCATACCACACCCCACCCCCATGCTCTTGTGCGCTCATGCTCTCTTCTCTTTAAAAAATAACAAAGAAACACCTATCAATACTATGTGTGTCCTACCATGAATGGGATTGTGAACGACATACTTGTGTCGGTTGGTTGGTTGGTTGGTTGGTTGGTTGGTTAGTTGGTTGGTTTTGGCAATTCTAATAAAGATGAACATGCTTATTGGCAGTTATTCATTGAGGTTGACAGGAAAGCTACCTACTGGAACTCAAAGGAAATATCTCTTTTTTTTTTTAAAGATTTTATTTTTATTTATTTGACAGAGAGAGAGAGATCACAAGTAGGCAGAGAGGCAGGCAGAGAGAGGAGGAAGCAGGCTCACTGCTGAGCAGAGAGCCCGATGAGGGGCTCGATCCCAGGACCCTGAGATCATGACCTGAGCCGAAGGCAGAGGCTTAACCCACTGAGCCACCCAGGCGCCCCGAAAGGAAATATCTCTTATTGTGAGCAATGAAAACATATATTTTAATGTTATTATCCATTAAACTGAAGTGACTCCTTTTATTCAATTTTATCTCTACAACATACCACAAAAAATATTCAAAAAAGAAAAAAAAAAACAAAAGTAAAAATAAAAGTCATTACTATTCACATGTTTGCCTATGGATGTGATTTGGAGGAAAGATACCAAGGTTAACTATTATGTTCTAGGAATTAAAAAGATAAATCAGGGACGCCTGGGTGGCTCAGTTGGTTAAGCAGCTGCCTTCGGCTCAGGTCATGATCCCAGCGTCCTGGGATCGAGTCCCACATCGGGCTCCTTGCTTGGCGGGGAGCCTGCTTCCCCCTCTGCCTCTGCCTGCCATTCTGTCTGCCTGTGCTCGCTCGCTCTCCTCTCTCTCTCTGACAAATAAATAAAATCTTTAAAAAAAAAAAAAGATAAATCATTACAAATATTTGTGACACAAGCTATATCAGTAAGTCAAGGTTTTAATTTTATGAGCAATCAGAAAGGACTAGTGAAAGAAGTGTGTGTTAACAACAGTGTATGGAAGGAATCACCATGGTGTTTTTCTTTAGTGAAGGAAATTCTCTTGGAGAGATTAGACAATTACTCATTATGTAATTAAATTTTCTGGTCACTAATACAATATGTGATTCTTGTGAACATTTTTATTATAGAGAAGCATACAATCAAATATTACCAAGAAATCAGCTATCCAGATATTATTGCTTTTACTCTTTTTTTCAAGATGGTTTCTAGGGCGCCTGGGTGGCTCAGTGGGTTAAGCCGCTGCCTTCGGCTCAGGTCATGATCTCAGGGTCCTGGGATCGAGTCCCGCATCGGGCTCTCTGCTCAGCAGGGAGCCTGCTTCCCTCTCTCTCTCTGCCTGCCTCTCTGTCTACTTGTGATCTCTCTCTGTCAAGATGGTTTCTATTTCCATCTTTTATTTTTATAGTCTTTCTCTGCATAATTGGTATACATACTGTTTTTAAAATACCATATTCTCTCAGAACAATTTATCAAAATTAATATGTTTGATTATATAAAAATGGATATATACAGCTAATATTTTATTATGAGTAGCATTCTGAAAGAAGTTCTTATAGATTTAATTATATGCCTAACTGTTTCTCTAGGAAAATTCTCTTAATGGGAATTGTTGGGACACAGTTGATCCTGTATAAGGCTGTTGATATTCCATGACAGGACTATTTCGAAGTTTCTTTGAATTATTAGAACAATTTGGGGTTGGAAAGGGTCTTCTAGATTACTCCAGCTCATATTTACCTTTTCTTCCTCTGAATGTCCTACCAATTGCTACACAAGCATAGAGGGTATTGTTTGCCCTGATGTTTAAATATCTCATGCACAGGATTCTTATGTCTAAAATAGAGAAGTTGTAGGTTGTAGATAATGTATCATATAAAGTCTTAAGTGCATCACTAGCTACAAACAGAACTGTGTTGTGTAGTGTGCACTGCATATTCTCTGGTGTGCACAGTAACTCAATAAATATTGAGGAAAGTTAGAAAATGAAGACAACTCAGAAGAGGGAGAGCCAACTGCCAAGAAGAAATACTTAAGTGAGGACTTTTCAATACCTGATAATAACAGAAAAGAGAATAATACTTTGGTGGGTCTTTTTGGTAAATGAGATGGAGTGAAAATGTCCTAAATGGTACTTTGCAGTTCTGTCTTTCTGCTAACCAAGAAATAATATTTCTTGTTTTTTGGATAAGAGAGCAGACCTAACTCTACTGATGATATTTAATGCCAGAAGAATGGCTAAAGTAATCAAAGGGAGAATATAGAGAATGAAGGGAAAGTCTAGGATCCAGCCCTTGAAACTTGCAAATTTTATGGTACAGATTTAAGGAGAAGCAAGAAATGCCCAGAAGGAACAGTATACAAGGTAGAAAGGCTCATAAAACCTAGAAGAGGAGAATATTTTGAGAAAAACATAGTGCAACTGTGTCAAATGCTGCTGAGAATCTCAATAACCTCAGTAAAAAAAAAAAAAAAGAAAGAAAAGAAAAAGAAGTCAAACAGGATTTGGGAAAGTGGTGAGAACTGATAAGAACAATTTCATGGTGTCAGAGGCAGAAGTCAAATGGGAATGTATGTGGATGTTAGGTAATGAAGAAGCAGAGGGAGGACATACTGGTGCATTTTCCACAAGTCTGGTGACAAAAGGGGAGGACACAATGGAACCCCAATGGAAGGCAAAGTGGATCAAGGGGACTTCTGTTTTGTCTACGATGATAGGCATTGTCCATTTCCCTCCAAGAATGATTTGCAGAGAGGAGAGAGCAGTGAATCAGGAGGGATAGGTGCGAACAATAAGTGAAGTCCTAGGGACAACGGGGAGGGGAAGTCCAGTGGTTGAAGTTGTGCCATGACTCCCTCCAATAGCACTGCCATGGGGAAGGGTTAGTACACGTTTTTCAACTGTAAAAATGTGCTAATTCTTTCCTAGCTTCTAAAATCCTCCATGTGAGAATAAGCGATACTTCCTTATTGCACAAAGTCGAGGTGAGCCCTACTAATTCCATTTCTGAGCATGTGATAGTGAAAGGCTCGGCAGAAGGGCTGTGATAAAGATCAAAGTCGAAACAGGACTGTTAATATTGTGCATACCTTTTTTTTTTTTTACCATTCCTGGAGAAACTGCAGAAGCATCTAGGTTAAATGTGAAGCAATACTAAGCAGACTCTAGGGCTACAGCTGGAGAGTAAGCAAAACAAATGTCCATCATATGAAGACAATGTAAAGTACTGTGGACACAGAACAGATGTGAAACCGATGCACTTTGTCTCAGGAAGCACGGCAACTCTACCTATTCAAATAATCAGGCCAACATCTTCCCGAAAACACAGCCCATGAAAATATATTTACTCACATTTCAGATAACCCTAAATGAGAGCTTCAGCAGTTTCCAAAATCCCAGCAAGTTCCCCTCTTATTAATGCCATAGAGTGGGGTTTCTTTTGGCATTTAAAAATGAAATGAGATTATGTGTGTGAGAGTAGGTAAACCAATGCCTGGTACATGGCATGCCTTTAACGGTATGCTAATTAAATCCAAACCTTTACCCCAAGGGAAGTAAGCCAAGGAAATAAGGGACTATGACATTTGATGCTTTATGAGAGCTTCTGTGGTTAGGACTCCAGTAAGAAATATTTCACTTGATTTTATTTTTCTATTAAGGAGACAAAATAATAACTATTTCATAAAGTTCTAAACTGGGGAGAGGAGAGTAAATTGGCAAAATGGGACTTTTCGTAGATTTGAATTGAACTAATTTTTGCGTACATGACCCTTGGTACGTGCTAGTGTTCTTGGTTAGGCGAAACAGTAAGTAATATTCATTGACCTGATTTATAGACTTGCCTTTCTAAGAGAAACACTTCAGTCCATGTATTTCAACTTCGCTTATCAGAACAGGTTGAAATGAAAAGCACTAATCCTCATTAACTATCAATTTCACTTTGAAAAAGCGTTCGGTCAAATTCACTTTAATGAAAGTGAATGAGAGGACTTCCTTATAAATCTGAAAATATGACATTAATAAGCCTTGACAGTCACTAAAATTTTATGAGTGACTTTAATGCATATTCAAACTATTGTCTATTATATACGCTTAGGTTAACTATGCATTTCCAACTGTTAAAATGTCAGCTAGAATATATTGAAATATTTTAGGGCTTTAACGAAACACATCTCTTTTCAGCTTGTAGCTTATCTTCTGATCTACTTGCGTGAGACTGTATGCTTTAAGGGACTGCTTTCGTGCCAAAGAGTATTCTGTTCTAAACAACGTACTTTCATTTCTATGATAGAGTTTATATGATGTCATGGGATGTGGGTTATATTAGTCTTAAATTACTAAAATATGACTATAATTAATTGTTTCAATGTATTTTTTCTCTTTTAGAGAAAGGACAGAAAAGTTTATGCATCATGAGCCGGGGATTTACTGCTGACTTGGATGCCTAGTGGAAATTATACTCATCAGTCGGAACAGCGGGGACATGAGAGAGAGACAACAAAGATCTTGGAAAACCAGTCTCCCCCGTTTGCTCTGACTCGGGAGTCTTCCCAGAGGCAGGGGACAATACATCCACCCCTCAGCCTACATATTAGTGAAAGACATTACACATAGCTTGATAAAAAGGTGCCTGAAAGACAAAGTGACAAGTCTTCAAGTCACAAAACTTCAAAACGTCCAGAGTTCTATGAACAAATGGTGTCCTGAGATCAGATGCCACTATTTCTTCGACACCTCTTATGAAGAGAAAGAGGACCACGCTGAGGAATCACTGTGTTAAGTCTATTCTCCAGTCACAAAGGATATGAATCATTGAGGCACAAAGCCCTTGAGTCCCCTGTCTTGCAGCTGCCAACCTGGCGTGAGCTGAGCGACATCTTCTTTGAAGTTATCACCTCATCAGTATTCAGTTGGGCTGCAGCTTTCCTGGCATGCCCTCTGCTCCTGCCGAGGCTCACACTGAGAG
Source organism: Lutra lutra (assembly GCF_902655055.1). Lineage (NCBI taxonomy): Eukaryota > Metazoa > Chordata > Mammalia > Carnivora > Mustelidae > Lutra > Lutra lutra. The sequence continues at coordinate 69,034,452 of NC_062282.1, read as the reverse complement.
GGAGGCACCTGATTATAAATGAGAGGACTGAAGGGTCTTCTTTAGATGTGACAGGTTGAAAAGAATGTGGAAGTGGTTACTTGAGAGCAGCCTCGAGGGCAAATTCCAACAAAATCCACTCTAACACTTAAAATGAGAGGCAAAGATTATTTAAACAAAGTGAAGTGACCATGGATTTGGATGTCTTGGAAGAATTTAAGGCATTTTCCAGTAAGTTTAAAGTTTGATTATTTTTCTGTAATTAGAGGGAAACACAGTGGGAGAGATCACCTATTCCATCCTCAATTTCCTCTTCTGTGAAGCAGTAAAATTGTTAAGCATATGACAATTTTTTTTTAACTCTCATCCCTAAAAGCTGTCACTTAGCATCTAGTGACTTAAATTATCAGAGGGAAAAAACCCTACATTTTAAGGCATTTTAATACTCTAAAGATAATCAGCTCAAGAAGAAATTAAGTATTCCTGTATTTCTCCAATACAGTTTCTCAGAGATATAGGTGAAAATATGTTTGAGCAAAAATATAAAAGATATTACTCAAGGGGTACCTGGTTAAGCATCCAACTCTTGGTTTGAGCCTGTGACCTTGGGGTTGTGAGATCAGGCCCTATGGGGAGCTCCAAGCTCAGGAGGAGTCTGCTTGGGAATTTCTCTCTCTCTCCCTTCGTCCTTCCCCTTCACGTGTGTGTGTGTGTGTGTGTGTGTGTGTGTGTTCATCTACTCTCTCTCTCTCAAATAAATAAATAAATCTTTAAACACACACAAAGAGAGAGATATTACTCAAGCCATACCTATATACCTATAGCAGACCCACTGGTCCTCTCTGTGAAACTAGGTGATAATGAGAAAAAACTAACCATAGAATTTAAGATTCTCTCTGGTATCATTTCAGGTACAGAGTGTGATTTGTATTTACTTGCCTAATAAGAGCTTGTTGTTAAGAGTCAAACTGCGTTTAACTGGCAATGTATATTTTACTGTTAATTGTCAAACAGTCTCAGCATCAGATTGAATGATCATTTCACGTTTAAATCATAGAGGAAAAAAATCTCCACTCACACTGTCTTCATTTGGAATGTTCTGGGATAACCGGATGACTTAAGAAGTTCTCCATTTCTCTCCTATCTGCTTCTCTTGCCCATATTTTCTTTTCTTTTTTTTTAAGATTTTATTTATTTATCTGACAGACAGAGATCACAAGCAGGCAGAGAGGCAGGCAGAGAGAGAGGAAGGGAAGCAGGCTCCCCACCGAGCAGAGAGCCTGACGCGGGGCTCCATCCCAGGACCCTGGTATCATGAACCTGAGCCAAAAGCAGAGGCTTTAACCCACTGAGCCACCCAGACACCCCCCCTTTTTTTTAAGACTTTATTCATTCATTCATTCATTCATTCATTCATTTTAGAGAGCGCGAGTAAGTGAGAGAGCTGGGGGAGGAACAGAGGGAAAGAATCTCAAGCAGACTCCCCACTGAGTGTGGGGCTCAAGGTGAGGCTCAATTTCACGACCCTGAGATCATGACCTGAGCTGAAACCAAGAGTCAGATGCTTAACTGACTGAGCCACCCAGACACCCACTCCTGCCCATCTTTGCTCATGCCCTTTGACACCCATGTTCCCTATACTTTATCAGTCTCCAGCCTCCTGCCATTATCGAAGGAATCTTGGTCCCTCTCTCGTCAGAAGCAACACACCTATTGCTTCTGCTCAAATCTTCTCCAATTTGCTGGGCAACTCCATTGCACCTTTCGTCATTTGGCCCACACCTTGTCATGGGTTTTCACAGATTCCTACAAGTAGGACTAATCATTCTCCTCCCTTTAATTCAGCACTTAGTGCCTTGATTAGGGCACTTGTCATATTCTACTCTAGTTTTTATCAACAAGGGCAACTACCATGTTATTTCCTTCTCGTCTTGGGGCCAGCTTTATTTCAATAGTGATGCATGGTGTCATGTCATGATGGTGGGGAGTCAGTTGCATGGAATCAGAATCTAGAAAGATGTCCAAACCCTACCTCCCTACTCCACTCATTCCCTATGTATTAGGCGAGTAATCCCTGGATGGTATCCTTGAAGCTTCCATCGATGGGTTCGAAGTAAGGAGGCCTCTGATGGAGCCAGGGAGAGGAAATTCCTTGGCATTCCAACACACCTCTGCTAAGACATTCTCTAAGTTTCTTCGAACTCAGTTCTTTCATAAGTTGTCTCAGGATGGTGTTACAAAAGTGGGGGTTTGTTTACTTTTACAAGCCTTATAAATTGTGTAAGTCGCTTGGTTTTTAAGTGAGTGCAAAGCTGCTAAAGACGTTCGGTTTTTGACCTTTTGGGGCTTCAGGTAAAATTAAGATTGAAAGTCATTTAGAGAAACAAGTTACTGCCAGGAAAGAGTTCTAGAAAAAACACACTAAGTTTCCCATACCCTCAAAGTGGAATTTGAAGGCATGTAAAAATTGCCTTGTCTCCCTAGTGGGCAGAAAGTTAGAACAAGTGGGCCTCCGTGATGTCTCCCTGCTGGAAGCTGCCCAGAGGAAGGAGGGGGCTTGGACAGCCCTTTTGGGGACTGAAGAAAGGCTCAAGCACAATAGAGCATCCATACAAGGATGAATTGAGTCAGTGCAAAGGCACATTGGAGGGACAATCAGGAACCAAGACTAACCTGCAGGGTGACATTGTGTGAATTAGGCAAATGCCCCCTGGGGTCCAAGCAGGGCACATACTGGAAGCAGGGTTCAGGTTATAGGGCAGCCCAAACATGTCCCCATGTTGAGCAGCATTACCTGAATGCGTGATGTCTTTCTTTTGAATGTCCTTCCTTAAAATGAGTATCTGTCAACATACTGAGAAAACTGTAATAGATTTTATTCCCAAACACTCTTCAAAACTTAGGATAATATTTCAAAAGCAAGAAACCTAACCAAACATAACTTCATTTAAATATCCATTAAATACTCATCAGCATTCTCAACATGAGGAAAACATTGAGAATTCATCCTCATCTCCAGGGATGGCATGAAGATGGCTCACAGTGTCATGAAGATGTTTAAGATTTTCGGGGTAGTGCCGCAAAATAGACAGACAGCCTTTGTAAAACCACGTGTTACTGGCTGACATGGAGTAAGGTGTCATAAAAAGTCCTTCTATTTGCAATCTGAGGCATGTGTTTCTAAAATAAGGGATCTTTTGAAGTTGATACTTCTTGGCATGGAGACATTCTTAAGTGCGTACTTAAAAAATTGGTTACTGTGCCCATTTATATCCTGGGACAAGAGGGCTAGCATGATTTTCTACCTGAGGAACTGTGCCTTCTTCACTGTGTGTAAATACACTAACCCCCAGATCCTTGTTACCATAAGATCTATACACCTTTTTTTTTTTTAAAGTGACTTCTCCATCAGATAACTTTTTAAGAAAAGATTTATTTATTTTAGAGAGAGAGAGAGCGAGTGGGTGGTGGGGAGTAGGGAGAGAGAGAATCTTTAAGCAGACTTCCTGCTGATCGCGGAGTCTTGACATGGGTCTCTAACCCAGGACCCTGAAATCATGACCTTAGCCAAAATCAAGAGTTCCACACTCCACTGACTGAGCCACACTGGCACCACAAAATCTATAGATCTTTCTAATAAAATGCTGGCACATTTTAGTCAGTGTCATATTTATACTAAGTTCCATATAGGCCTTGCCTCAATGATCTGTTAAGTTTTTTATAATTGTGATTTTGGCGACTAGGAGAAATTGGGCACCTAGTCTGAGGAAACTCATCTTCTCTGTACATTTGTACAATAATTCACCAGAGAATTTCAAACAAAAGTACATATTTTAGTAAGCCTCTTTTCTTATGATTCCCCTTTGGGGGCACCTGGGTGGCTCAGTGGGTTAAGCCTCTGCCTTCAGCTCAGGTCACAATCTCAGGGTCCTGGGACCGAGTCCCGCATCAGGCTCTCAGCTCAGCAAGGAGCCTGCTTCCCCCTCGCTCTCTGCCTGCCTCTCTGCCTACTTGTGATCTCTCTCTGTGTCAAATAAATTAAAAAAAAAATCTAAAAAAAAAAATGTGATTCCCTTTTAACTCTGATACTTGCCCTAAGCTCTGGCAGATACTTGCTTACCTCCCTGACATGGCTATGGACCGAGCTGTTTAGAATGGGTAAGGGTTAGGAGAAAATGATTTGCTAATTCCTAATAATTTCTATACATGGATTTGTTTTTCTCTGTCTCACTCTCTCAGACAATTCCTTAGAACATACCCACCTTCCAGCTTACATGCTTTTTTTTTCTCAGTCATTGTAAATAAGTATGTATATATTTATTACATGATCATATATTAAATTATATATAAGTAAATATATGAAATACAAACCATCCATCCATTGTCATTTTTATATCATACCACTCTGTTTAGATTACTCTCATTTCTACCATTTTTATTTGTCTTCTTACCACCTGGCACCTCTGATCTTCCATCTGAGATCCTTTCTGAAGAGATGTTTTCCTCCCAGTGGTAAGCTCCACCTGTAATAGTTTTTTCAGCATCTGTTTCTCTGAAAATATCTTTTTTTTTTGCTTTAATTTTCTAAAGGCACTTTCACTGTATATGGAATTCTGCTGGGCACTTGTGTTCTGTCAGCACTTTGAAAATAGCACTCAACTGTCTCCTGTTTTCCATTGTTGCTATTGAGAAATTAGGTTTTAATTTAACTGTCATACATTAGAATATAAACCCTAAAGTTTTCTTAACCTTCTGATTGCTTTTCAACTTCCTCTTTGTCTTTAGTTTTCAGCAGTTGCTGATGTGATTAGGTGTGGATTTTCTTTTGTATTTACCTTGCATGTTATTCAGAGTCTTTTTGAAAAAAGTTTTTTAAAAAATGGTTTTTGTCTTTCATCAGTTTTACAAAAATAATATTCACCATGTCTTCAAATTGTTCCTTCCATTTTTCTTCAGTCCTTTAGGATTCCAACTACAGTTATGTTAAACATTCTTTCCCTGTCCTCCATGTCTCTTGCGATTTTCCCCCCTTTGTCTCTTTATGTGTCATTCAAGATACCTTAGCTCTTACACTAAAATTCTTTTTAAGTTGCTTTTAATTTATTCTTACACCATCCACTGAGTTCCTCATTATAGTTATTTTGTTTTTCACATCTGGAATTTCTGTGCATTTTTTATAGTTTGTAATTTTCTCCTGAAAATTTTAATTCTGGCTATTACCACCTTATACAAAGTATAATTATTTCAAATTTGTTTCAGATATTTGGAACCTCTGTTGGTCTGTTTTCACATGTCTTAAGCAATTTGGGCTGCTATAACAAAATAATGGCTTCTAGACAAATTTATTTCTCACAGTTCTGGATGCTGGGAGTCCAAGACTGGAATGTCAGCATAGACGGGTGAGGGCCCTCTTCCTGGTTGCAGACTTCTCACTGTATACTCATGTGCACGGAGGGGCTCGGGAGTTCTGTGGGGTCTCCTTTACAAAGGCACTAATCCCATTCATGAAGGTTCCACTCTCATGATATATAATCACCTCCCCAAGGTGATACCTACTATTACCATCAACTCTGTAGGTTTGGATTTTGATGTAAAATTTGGGAAGACCCATTCAGACCATGGCACTATGATTTGTTCTGGCTGCTGGTTTTCAGTCATGCTGTTTTATCTCCTCATTTGTCTGGTTATGTGAGGATAATTTGATGATGATGATGATGATTTGAGAGAGAGAGAGAATGTTCATGGATGGGAGGGAGGGGCAGAGGGAAAAGCAGAGAGAAAATTTTGATCAGGCTTCACATGCAGTATGGAGCCCAATGAAGGCTCAGTCTCACAACCCTGAGATCATGACCCACGCCAAAATCAAGAGTCAGATGCTTAACCGACTGGGCCACCCAGGTGCCCCAGATTATGTGTTTGAGAAATTCTTTGGAGAAATAATTTGAGACTATATAGGCTCTCATGTTCCAAACATGTCATCTTATTTCAAAGTCTTTTTGTTTTCCTTCTACTAGATTCATGGGGTATTAGAAATCTGGGATTACTTCAATCCATCTGAGGGAATGAGATTAGTTGGATCTGGGCTCTGATTCCTGGAAAGAGCTATTTACACAAAGCTCACTCTTAGACTAGGGTGGGGCTCTCTTCACTTAATAAATGAGAAGTCATCTAATTCCTCTTCTTTGAAGGTTTCTGGACTCCAATCCCCATCTCCTGGTCTATACCAGATTGTCAAAGTGCCCAATTCACCTCTGAGCACTTTGGTCCTGTTGCCTTGAGTGGCATAATTAGAGGGGAAGATCAACCCCAAATTCCAAACTTATCTCACTAGGGCTCTATCCTTTCCCAAATTCTGGTCTGATAAATTTTAACTCTCTTTTCCCACCCTTCAGCATTTTCAGAATGCATGAGTTTTCCCCCAGGTTCTCTAGATATTCTTGTGAGAGTTTGGTCCAAATTATTTTATCTACTCTGCTAGGAGCAGAAATGTCTTCAATTATAGTTTTAATTATTCTCATATTATTCAAATATCATTTGTGATCCCTCATTTTGAATATCTCACCTTTGATTCGTTTTAAATTTGTGTTATAAAACATATCCCCAAAACCAAGGCATTAACATATACAAATGAACATTTGTATTATCATATTATCAAGGCATTATCATAAGAACAAATGAAATTTCTTCACTTGTAAAACTGTGATCAACAGATAATGACCGTATTCTTATAGAAATAGGTTGCATTTCTAATTATCCAGAAAATCTATTAATTGGAAATATTCAACAGAGGCAACCTGATGTGAATGTCCATCTACTTGAATCAAGATTTTCCACTCATAAGATGAGTGACTTTGGGCAAGTTTTTTCCTTACATGTGTTTCATTTTCCTGTTACATATTATGTGATAATGATACTTCCTTTCATCGGTTGTTAGGGTTTAAATAATATATTTACCACATCTTCTCACAAAATAATTAAAAACCTCTTCTTTTTTTCTAGGACTGGTAGTTTGCTATTTTTTTCTTCTTCTTGTGGCTCTCTAAATGACCCATTGTAGGAGAAAATTTATATTTTGGGCATTGCTTCAAGCTAATTCTCTGTCATTATTTTCAGATCTAAGTGATCTGAGAAATCAGATCACTTTTATTTTCAGAAAAGTGAAAATGAATGGTAAACATATTTATTTACTAGTTGGATTTTATCTTCATAGGGCATATCAACAGCAACAATGCTCTGAAGTGCTGTCACAATTTCCTAGTGTTCTCTCTCTCATCTACCACATATAACTTATGAAAGCAATTTTTATTTGCAGGGTCTCTATTATTGTATTGAGGTTTTTTTTTTTTTAAGATTTTATTTATTTATTTGACAGACAGAGATCACAAGTAGGAAGAGAAGAAGGCGGGGGATGGGGGGAAGCAGGCTCCCCGCTGAGCAGAGAGCCTGATGCGGGGCTCAATCTCAGGACCCTGAGATCATGACCTGAGCCAAAGGCAGAGGCATTAACCCACTGAGCCACCCAGGCGTCCCTGAGGTATTTTTTTAATAGAAGAAAGGAAAGAGTAAAGTTTTGTAATTCATCACTTTTTTAAACAAAAATGAGTAAACATGGTACAGGTCACAAAATTGTGCAGGTGATACACAGGTCTGCAAATTTTAGAAAACTCAATTTGGGACATGGTGGGGAGTCTTTTTCGTCAAATTTAAGAATGCTTTGTGGACTTCAGATGGTAGTAATGTTTAACAAAATAATAGTTACCTATAGTTTGGGAATAATTAGAAAAATTTACTTTATATTTTTATCTTTTAAACAATTCCATGAACCATAAGGAAATACATTTCTAGTTATAGAAATTCTTGACCTCTCTCATTAATCTTTATAGATTTGAAAAGCAGCATAAACAGCAAAAAAAAAAAAAAAAGCCCACTTTGTACTCTGACTAAATACACAAAAATAAATGGACTCATATCGATGCTAACTGTACACCAGGCACTAAGAGCACTTTCACATGTAATCTATCATTTGATGCCCAATACAAATTTGTGGTATCTGACTTGTGAACTGCGCAAACAGATAAGACCATAAATAAATACAGATAACTTGCAGACATAGCTCTTTTTTCAAATCATGCCTTTCCTGGCTCTTGTCTAGTTTTATTTTTGTTCAGGTCAGTCACATGCCACCTAGTGATATTATAAAGAATTGCAACTTATTATTTATTAATATACATTTTCCTACAGTGGATACTTTTCCTGTAACAACTTTCTTCTTTTCTTCTTCTCTTTCTCTCTACCCTGCCCCGCCCTACATGCTGAAAGGCTCTTAATTATGTGGTGGCAATGTGTGCTTAGCCATTGATGTGTGCTTGCCCCAGGCGACTCCAGCATAAGTTGTGCTACTAATTAATAGATAAAATCTCAGCTTTGGTAGTCACAAAGGAAAAAGGAAATGAGAAGAAAAGAAGTCAAGAGAAAATTTTAGTAAAAGCAAATATACTGAATGTCAATTACAGTTAGATGAAATACAAAAGGCAGTAACTTTTAATGTATTTTGGTCTTACTGTGTGCATAATACGTAGCTGCATGTCTTTTTTTTTTTTAAGATTTTATTTATTGATTTGACAGAGAGAGATCACAAGTAGACAGAGAGGCAGGCAGAGAGAGAGAGAGGGAAGCAGGCTCCCTGCCGAGCAGAGAGCCCGAAGCGGGACTCGATCCCAAGACCCTGAGATCATGACCTGAGCCGAAGGCAGCGGCTTAACCCACTAAGCCACCCAGGCGCCCCGTAGCTGTATGTCTTGTGTTATTCTTCCCATCCCTTCAAGAAATCCTAACTATTTAAACATTCTCAAATTTAAAATTTCTCTCAAAGGAATAAAAAAAACCTTGTCTTTGCTTAATATAATTTAAGCACAGTGTTTTTGAAGTTAGCTGCCTTATCTATATCTTTCTATTTTCCAGCATCAAAGAAGAGAACCTATCAGATTAGAGATTGAAAGAAAAAAATGCTATAATTGCAATAGCCATGTAATGAGGCATCCATGTAATGCTATGTATATTTTTCCAAATATTCCATATTGACTCTACTTTAAAAAAATAAAAAAGGTGATTCTACACTGATCCAGTTCGCTTACATCATGAAAAATAACAAGGACAAGAATTACTACTTTGTGCTCAATGACTCAATAAGGCCATAGTAGTAACCTCAGGGTACAGAATCTTAAAGTACTTTTTAAAAGAGCATGGCCTTCGGGGCTTGCTATATATAAACATAGCAGACAAGCTACCTGTGATGGGTTATTTGGGAAAGTACCCAAAATACCTCTCCAACATATTAGCTAGATTTTGGATTTTTTTCATTTAAGGGGTGCCTGGGTGACTCAGTGGGTTAGGCCTCTGCTTTCAGCTCGGGTCGTGGTCCCGGAGTCCTGGGATTGAGCCCTACCTCGGGCTCTCTGCTCAGCGGGGAGCCTACTTCCCCCCTCTCTCTGCCTGCCTCTCTCTACTTGTGATCTTTCTCTCTGTCAAATAAATAAATAAATAAAATCTTAAAAAGAAAAGAAAAGAAATTTAGTTTGGGGCTATACAGTTAAAAGGGACTTTAACGTGCAAGTGAGCCCACAGTAACAGCTAATGGATGTACAAAAAGGATGAGTACCTCCCTACCTGCATCACAGCCTTTCCTCAAGTCTCATGTCATAGCTGTCCTTGAGTCTGAAATGAAGCAGAATGAAGGACACAGTGAAGAGTGGGAAAGTGCAAAAAAAGCGGATGCCAGAAAAATACTCTGCCTACTCGACAGTTTCCTCAAGTGACCTTCATGCCTCTTGCATAGTTAAGAACTGAAGACTCTTCTAGAACTTCGTCCTTTACTTTTAGGCATGCCCTTGATGAAGGGAGGGCTATCGGCCAAGGCCAGCCTCTGTCTATGTGCAGAGTGACAGGAAGAGCTGGGGGCCACTAACTTCCTGTGACAGCTCTCATGGTGGGACAGATGTGAGGAGAATGGCAACAGCATGGGACCGCAAGCCATCTTCCACATGCCTGCCCTTGGCCCTGGATCTTGCCTTGGAGTTAATGTGGCTGAGTCACTGATGATACCAGTCCTCAGGATAACAATAAGTAGCAACATTTAAAAGGAATATATTGTACGTATAGGAGACCAGGAAGAGAAAAGCAGATTTAAGTCTCATAATAATGGGAAAGAAGTATTAACACCACATCTATGATGTCATTCATGTCATTCCACATAAAGCCAGTTTCGCTACAATTTTCTTTTTCACAAATGGCTTTATTTGTCTCTAGGAGGATGAGCAACAGTTTATGCCAGCAAAATACATATTTTATATATGTGTATGAGCTCTCAGTCTCTAGGAGAGAAAACATTATGTTCATTAATAACCATTTATGCCAATTTAATTAACAGAGAAATAAATTACTTAATATCTTTAAAGAACACGCAACATTATATGAAAAGAAAGCATTTTATATAAAATTTGTAGTGTTTCCTAAGTCTATCTATTATCTTACACACACATAAACACTATGCACACAAACTTCCTTTTTCATCTTCAATATTCTTTTAAATAAGGGAACTTCACAGGCCTGGTCTTGATGCCAAAATGAACCCCTTTCATTTGCTGATTGAGACCTAGCTCAACAGCCTAGGTTTCCTGCTGGGTCCTTACAGAGGGACCATTCATATTTTTTCCTAATTTATTCATTATCAAACATCAAACCTTTGGACGATAAAACCAAAACGGAGTGAACAATGCGGGGAGAGTTGATGGGTTTGTTTTCATCTTCACTCTCAGATGAAAGAATTCTTCAGTAGCACTACCCGCTCTAACAATACACCATCCAGGTAATTGGGAGTAGTGGGTGGGAGAAATGACAGGCTGGGCCAAACCAACCTTCTGCATCCACGGGGGTGCAGGATAATCTCCAATATCAAAAGTATCTAATGAAACCCTGAGAATCCATAGCATTGTATTAATTGACCCAACCTTGCAATTAAGTATCAAAAATCCCCAAGCTATTTGTGTGCATTTGTAAGTTACACACCCAGATCTCTGTATATGCAAAACAAAAGAGCCAAGTCATACTCTCCTTCTGGGAGGAAAGCTTTAATGACAGCTCTGGCCAAGCATCAGATTTTCAGTATCAAAGACCCCAGTTTCTGTGTCAGTGCTGCTGCTTCAAGATGGCATTAATAATGGCTAAGTCACATATTCTTATCCAGATAATGGGATATTATCTTCCTCAAGTGCATTTGAGAAGATGGATGAAATCATAAGGTGAAAGTTGCCTAAACATAAAGTCATATATACATTGATAGTATTGCTTGCACAAATCTGGTAAAGTAGCCAAGACAGCAATGTCCTTCATTGTAAGGGGCCTCAAGGAGGAGTGGTGGCAAATCTGTTGGGATTTAACATACTATGTCAGTATTGTAATAGCTCAAATATGTAGATTTCTGCCCTACTTAAAATACCAAAATTAAAAACTTATTTTTGGCTTAAGATACGTCATAATATGTTAACTGTGTCCTAACAACGTGAAGTAAGCATAATTCAGTGAATATCCCCTCTTGTGATTGTCACTAAAAATCAGGAAATAGCAGTCACAACAAGGCAATGGTACATGGAGTGGGAAAAGAGGTAAATTCACAACCATTATGGGCAGAAGCCAGAGCTATCTTTAGAACCCTGACTGGTTTGAGATTTTCTGGGCTGTTTCACTAGAGTTGACATCATTTTAGGTTAGTGTTGCTATTCCGGTGTAATCAGGGAAACCCTTAAAAGTCATCTCTGTCCTTTTTTGAATTACATGATCATTTGCAGTATGAAAACAATGAACATTTTATTTAAAAGGCTGCTCAACAATGGGCTGCCAAATGATCTGATGGATTTCCCTTCTCACTACCACCCAAGGGCATCAGGTATTCCTGAATGTTGGAGCACCTTCTTTAAAAATCAACCTAAGGGACACCTGGGTGGTGGCTCAGTCAGCTAAGTGTCTGATTCCGCTCAGGTCATGATCTCAGGGTCCTGGGATGGAACCCTGCATAGGGCTCCATGCTCAGCAGGGAGTCTGCTTGCCTTTCTCCCTTTCTCTCTGTCCCTCCTCCCCCACTCGTGTTCTCCCTCAAATGAACAAAATCTTAAAAAAAAATAAAAAATGAAAATCAACTCAAAATGATTTCTGGCTATCTCCATCACTTCCTACTAGTTCTCATACTTTATTAAAGCACTTTGGTCTCTTAATGTGGATCCAAGGAGAGGAGGACCATCTCCTTTTAGCCACTTCCTGTATAATGATCAGCTCAAAAGAAGTAGAGGGTTACATAGCAGTTTGGAAAAAAATCAGGATTCCGCTCGGGCCATTTCTGGATTTGATACTCCTTTCTTTCCCTAATTGTAAACTCAAGACAGCTTGGTTGGTAAGTTCTCTAGATGACACCTGGCTAAAAGGTGATTAAGGAATTAAAACTTAATTCTGGTTTGGCTATCCAGATTCTCTTATTGGAGTGACATGATTTTAGAGCATAAAAACAATGCTGCATATACTGGTCACCAAATAGTGCCAAATAGTGATCAATGGGTCTCTGTTGGATAAAAATGCCCTTTCCCTTCTTGTACTTGTCACTTCTTGACACAGGTCTGGGCACAGGTAGGGGATATCTGGGTCAAAGAGGAAGTCAGAGCAGCTAAGATGGGACATTCTGATTCTGTGGTGACAGAGAGATAACAATCTTTGCACCAGGGTCTGAGGGAATACCTTGGACCCCAAGAATGATAGGAAAGACAAGGATATGTTTTTAAAAAATCAAGATAACAAGGTAAAATCTTGAGCTTGAAAAATCTGGAAATACTGCTTAAAAAGTGAATCAATTCAAGGAACACTCTGGAGTATCCTGGATTTGTATGATGATCATATAAAAAATGGAGACACTTATTTGAAGTCATGAACAGACACTTCCCCAAAGAAGACATACAAATGGCCAACAGATACATGAAAAAATGCTCCACATCTCTTGTCATCAGGGAAATACAAATCAAAACCACAATAATATACCACCCTACACCAGTCAGAATGGCTAAAATTAACAAGACAGCACACAAAAATGTTGGCGAGGATGCAGAGAAAGGGGAACCCTCTTACATGATTAGTGGGAATGCAAGCTGGTACAGCCATTCTGGAAAACATTATGAAAATTCTTCAAGAAGTTAAAAATAGAGCTACCCTATGACCCAGAATTGCACTACTGGATATTTACCTCAAAGATACAGATGTAGTGAAAAAAAGGGGTACCTGCACCTCAATGTTCATAGCAGCAATATCCACCATAGCCAAACTCTGGAAGGAGCCAAGATGTCCTTCAAAAGATGAATGGATAAAGATATATACATTCGTATTTACAGTGAAATACTACTCAGCCATCAGAAAGTATGAATACATACCATTTATATTGATGTGGATGGAACTCGAGGGTATTATGCTAAGTGAAATAAGTCAATCCGGAGAAAGACAATTATCATATGGCTTCATTCATATGTGGAATATAAGAAATAGCATGGAAAATCATAGGGGAAAGGAGAGAGACCTGAATGGGAAGAAATTAGAGAGGGGGACAAACCATGAAAGACCCTTAATTCTGGGAAACTGAGGGTTGTGGAAGGGGAGGTGAGGAATGGGGTAACTGGGCGATGGGCATTATTAGGGAGGGCACGTGTAGTGATGAGCACTGGGTGTTATATGCAACTAATGAATCAATGACCACTACATCAAGAACTAACGATATATTATATGCTGGCTAATTGAATTAAGAAAAAGATTAAAACAAACAAACAAAAATGGAGATACTTGTTTGATCCTGGATCATGGAAACAGATTGGAGCCACTGAAGATTAAGCCACAGATTATGGGACACATAATCTGCTAAGCCCTATATGGAGTCAATTTAAAAAATAAAGAAAAATAAATTTGAGAAGAGTTGTTTTTTTTTTTTTTTACATATGAACAAATAGTCACTGTTTTATTTGATTCTTTCAGCCCTCTAGGGTTAATTTATCTTGAACAGATGTCGATTTTAACAAGACATCAATTTAATATTTGTTTGGAGATAAAGATTCAAGTTGATTTTTTTAAAGGTGCACAAAGGAAGGTGATGATCCTTTGGGCTTTAAGGAAGAATTCTAGACAACTGAAGAAGAATTCACTACAGATCACTACATAAAAAGATGAGTATAAATCTTATTTTCACTTTCAGTGAAAGAAAACTTTCAGTTTTCTTCCAAATATCTTAAATATACATCACTGATTAGAGCTTTTTAACTTTATTTTCATTTTTAAGATTAATGAGAATTTTAAAACATTTTAAATACATTATATTGGGGGCGCCTGGGTGGCTCAGTGGGTTAAAGCCTCTGCCTTCGGCTCAGGTCATGATCTCAGGGTCCTGGGATCGAGCCCCGCATCGGGCTCTCTGCTCAGCGGGGAGCCTGCTTCCTCCTCTCTCTCTGCCTCTCTCTCTGCCTGCCTCTCTGCCTACTTGTGATCTCTCTGTCAAATAAATAAATAAAATCTTTAAAAAAAAAATAAAAATAAATACATTATATTGGAAAATATATTGGAAAAATACAGTGGTATAATTATTCTCAAAGAGAATCAGCAAAGTGCTAAAAATAATGGATTATAGATAATTTCTGTTTACTTTTTAAAGATCTATTTTATTTATTTATTTATTTATTCATTCATTCATTCAAGAGAGAAAGAGAGTAGGGGGAGGGGCAGGATGAGGGAGAGGGAGAAGCAGGCTCCCTACTTAGAACAGAGAAAGACGTGGGGCTTTGATCCTAAGGCAGATAGTTAACCAACGAGCCACCCAGGCACTTCTAGATTTATTTATTTTAGAAAGAAGGGGAGAGTGAGAGCAAGAGCCAGAAAGAGCGTGAGTGCATGTGAACGGGGATAGGGGCAGAGGGGGAGGGAGACAGAATCCTCAGACTCCCACCTGAACATGGAACCCCATCGCAGGGCTCTGTCCCAGGACCCTGGGATCATGACCTGAGCTAAAATCAAGATTCAAGTGCTGAACAGACTTAGCCACCCAGGCACTCCAATTTTTTTCTGTGTTTAAAAAGCAGGTGAATACAACTTTGTAAGAGCGTAGTGCCCAAAATCTTTGCATTTTTTTTAATTTTTATCTTATTTCATGGATTGGCCTGTAACTAATATTTACCTAAAAACATTACAGTTTGGTCTTATCTCAAAGACACCAGTGCTTTGACTTCTTTCTCCTGCCTTCTTTTCCTTCCCTCTCTCTGCCTTGTTTTGAGAGTAGCAAAACTCTTCCAAAGCCACTGAGAAATAGTTTTTCCTTATAATATCACAAGACATTTCCTGAAATATTAACTCAATTGTTACTAAATATCAATATACCAATAACCAAAAGGAGAAAAAGATGCAATTATTATCCAAGATCTAGAGGGGAAATACCAGAAGAATTTTAGAGGATTTTACTTACTTTTTCTCCCTTGGGACCACAGGTTGATTCTTAATCTGTTGTTTCTGAATTAAAAAATATTTCTAGGGCTGTCTGAGTGGCTCAGAGGGTGAAGTGTCTGACTCCTGGTTTCAGCTCAGGTCCTGATCTCAGGGTTAGGAGATCAAGCTCTGCAAGGCAGCGGGCTCTGTGCTCTGCGGGGAGCCTTCTTGAAGATTCTCTCTTTCACCCTCTCCCTCTGCCCCTCCCCCCAAATCTCACTCTCTCTCTCCCTCTCTAAAATAAATGAATAAATCTTTAAAAAAAATACGTTTCTAGACCCTAATTTCCATGCTATTTTCTTTTTTTAGAAATTGGGCAGCATAGAACCTCTGTTTAGAGGCTGTATGAAGTTAGAAATAGAGGTATACAAACTAGGAGTAAATGATATATGCATAAAAACTTAGAAAATTGGAAAACCAAATTTACTCAAAGAATATGGTTATCGGAGCACCTTTAAAACAAACAAACAAACTATTCTCCATGCCAGAGCCTTCCAGCTTTAAAGTCATTTTATTCCCTGAAAAAATACGTTTAATACAAATAAACTTGGTGCTAAAAGAGGTTCCCATAGGATTCCAAATAAAGATTTGCATATTTGTGAATACACTGGGTCTTATCTTAAATCATTTACAAAAATTCATGCCACAAAATGCCCGATGAAGGTCAAGTGCTTTTAACAGAGGATTCACATGTTATCACCACCATTCCTTTGGGAAGATACGTTTTAATTTTGGCAAAAAGGTTCACAACATTTAAAAATTGGTAATACAAAGAGCAAGCTGTGTCCTTTATCTGATGAATAACTTCAATGGAGTTTTAAGTTACTACTCATGTTTCTGCTGCCCATTCAGATCACGTTTCCATTACTTTCTGTTCCTGTTGAAATTGATGAACGATTCTACGCAAAGGAAGTCTTTTGGAGGTACTGTGGAGGTTTTCAAGTCTCTCTTCTCTTTCTTCATTTAGGGCAGTTTCTTCCGAAAGCTAATGAAGCAAACACATTTAGGAAGAAAGGCTGAACTCCTGATGCTTAAAACTTTCACTTGAGGATGGAGAGTTTAGTTCCCTTTCTACAAAAAAAAAAAAAAAAGAAAAAAAAAAGTGCCGATGGAGAATCTGAACTTCTCAGTTGAATTCCAAGATGCTTCCACACAGCAAAGTAGAGGGGATGTAGAACAAACCTAACATTCTCATCTCTGTCGCAATGCCTATTAGGAAGGAAAATTCCCAGAAGAAAAACCAAACTCCAAGATCCAGGCATTCAGAGTGCCTACTCTAAATGTGGAGTTGTCTTTCTAAAAAAAAAAAGTCATATTTACTTGAGTTATCTTGATGTGCCTGCACAGTGTGTGATTACTTACATTTTTCTCTATTTGTGGATACCATCCATGTACCACGACATTCTGAAAATATTTGATTACACATATGCTTTATCTTATGCACATTCTTTTAAAAAATAACAAAAGTAGATTTAATAATTTAATTATGAGAATTTTGTTTTGAATTTCAAAAATAATATTGGTTCACAAAAATAATTTCAATACTTTGGAAAGTTTTACAACAAAAACAAATTCGTTTTGCTTTTCTCCAATTCATAATTCTCCAATGTGAAATTCTACGGAGAGTTACTGAATGTATTTTCAGACAGTTTAACTTATATACAAATAAATAAAATAGTTTTATCCTGTATTAAAATAGCTTCCACAAGATTTCTGTATGATTTCACTTGATTTTTCTGACCACTGTACTTTATTTGAAACATTCCCAGCTTATATTACGTAAAATTAGTCATTTTGTTTTCTTTTGAAATATCCATCCTACTTCTTACCCAGATTCATCTATTAATGTCCTACCCATCCTTCCATTCTCAGTTGGAGTACCACTTTTTCAAGGACAATTCTATTGCAGTGTGAGACCAGGGCAGTTGGTTCCCTAAAGGGGAGATTCCTTCCTCCTGCATAGCACCTATCAGAGTAATCATTTAAAATTTATTAATGAAGTATTTCGATTGAGAGTCCTTCACTATTGCAGCACAATCTTTAAGGAGACAGAGAATATATATGGTTTGAGCTTAGTTGTACCCTCAACAAGTTGTGGACTTTCTGGGAAAAAAAACAAAAAACCAAGAACTTAAGAAACAATCATTAAATAAGTCAATGAATCAATGAGTAAATGGATAAAAATTCTCCTAACAGAAATCAGAGAACAAATTTCATACTGTTCAGAACCTCTTCATTACAGAGTTCAGATATATCTTTAAACTCTCTTACATCTTATTGTGGACCAGTTATCTTCCACAATGAGTGCTAGGTATTGCTAGTTCATGTTTATGAGGATGGACATGGGATTAAATTCACTATGACAAGTACAAACTTAAAGTACTCCATCTAATCAAATTTGTGACAATACATTTTATAACATTGAATAATAACTGTAAACAAAACACAGTCTATAAAAATACTTGGGCCCAAGATGATAGTAAACAAAAAGAGAAATCTCAAGTGTTTATTCAAAGAAACTACTACAAAACAGATAAAACATATGGGAGGGTGGGTAACTATGAGAGAGAGAGGGAAACAAACCACAAGAAACTTTTAATGATAAAGAACAAAATGAGGGTTGGTGGAGGAAGGTGGGTGGGGGATGGGATGGATGGGGGATGGGATGGATGGGGGATGGATATTATGAAACTCACTTGTTAAGATGAGCACTTGGTGTTGTAAGTGATGAACCAGTGAATTCTACTCCCGAAACCAACTTTGCACTGTATGTTAACTAACTAGAATTTAAACAAAATCTGAAAAAAAATCAAACACCCAACTTGATTCAAACACATAAAAAAAAAAAAAGAAAATACTAATTGACTTTTTCCTTTGAAATTTGCTAATCAAAGAGCAAAAATTACTCTTTGCTGAAATAGCAACTATAGTTTAGGGTACTAACCAGCCCCATTAAATAAGGGAAAATAGAGAATTCTGTAAAAGAATCGGGAAGAATAATCAATTTTTGCAAATCTTGATGACAATATAGATTCTGACAACAATTAATCAATTGGCGTTCAAACTATAAGACTAAGATGAATGGTTGTTGAGAACCAGAAATTTGTGCAATACCAACTTATAAACTAGAGATTACTTTTATTTACATGGGAAAAACTTTAATTATACATTAGTTCTTATTTAAAAAAAATATAAGAAGAAAACTAAATCCGTGGTGTTAGGTTTCTCTTGGTTTGCATATTTTGGGGCAATAGGGCAAGTTTGAATTTAAATAATGATAATATAGCATATTAAGACACTATTATTTTATTTTATTTTTTATTTTATTATTTTTAAAGATGTAATTTATTTATTTGCCAGAGAGAGCACACAATCAGGGAGAGCAGAAGGCAGAGGGAGAAGCAGGCTCTTTGCTAAGCAGGAAGCCCAATTCGGGCCTTGATCTCGGGCCTCTGGGATCCTGACCTGAGCGGAAGGCAGATGTTTAACCAACTGACCCATTCAGGCATCCCAAGACACTATTATTTTAAATGAGGTAATATTATTTGGGGTATGGAAGAAAATACTGTTATTTTTTAAAGAAGTACACCAAAGCTGAGGAATAAAGGCAAAATAAAGATATTTTCTAACACACTTAAACTGAGAAGTTTGTTACTAATAGATCATTTTATCAAGTAGGAAAAAAAAAAAAAAAGACCTTGAAGGACAGGTGTGAGATGCAAGGAGTGAAGAACAGAGATAAAGGAAAACCACACAAAGATTTGCCAGTGGGGCACCTGGGTGGCTCAGTCCCTTGATCATCTGACTCTGGATTTTGGCTCAGGTCATGATCTCAGGGTCCTGGGATCAAGCTCCATTTTGGGCTCGGGAGCCTGCTTGAGGATTTCCTCTCTTTGTTCTTATCCTGTTCACAAGCACTGGCTCTTTCTCTCTCTCAAATAAGTAAATAAATCTTAAAAAAAAAAAAGGACTTGTCAAACAACAATGAGAGTAGTATCTATAGTGGTTTAAAAAAGAAAAATCAGAGGCGCTGGGTGGCTCAGTGGGTTAAAGCCTCTGCCTTCTGCTCAGGTCATGATCTCAGGGTCCTGGGCTCCAGCCAAGCCGGGCTCTCTGCTCAGCAGGGAGCTTACTTCCTCCCCTCTCTCTCTGCCTGTCTCTCTGCCTGCTTGTGATCTATGTCTGTGAAATAAATAAATAAAATCTTTAAAAAAAAAAAAGAAAGAAAAATCAGATAAATTAAAATAATGATAGGTTGGGAATATGAATTATAAAGAAGAATGAAGAAGTTATGTGGTTCTAAAGAGTTTCTACTTAAAAGGTGTTTCATGGAGCAGAAACATTACCCTCAGCTGGGAGTTTATTAGAACGTAGATTTTCTGGTTCACTCTAGACCTACAGAATTAAAATAAAATTGAAATTTAGTTTTCAACAAGGTCCTTGTGTATTTCCATATGAGCCTCAAAATCCGCAATCATTAATGTCTGGAAGCAGGTGAAATATTGTTAACTTTAGACTTGAATTACTTTTGTTTGAAATAATTTGAAATTAGTAATATAACTAAGCCAATTAAAGAACAGAAATTAGGGGCACCTGGGTGGCTCAGTGGGTTAAAGCCTCTGCCTTCGGCTCAGGTCATGATCTCAGGGTCCTGGGATCGAGCCCCGCATCGGGCTCTCTGCTCCGCAGGGAGCCTGCTTCCTCCCCTCTCTCTCTGCCTGCCTCTCTGCCTACTTGTGATCTCTCTCTCTCTCTGTCAAATAAATAAAATCTTTAAAAAAAAAAAAAAGAACAGAAATTAATTTCATATTTTCTGAACTAGAAGAGGGAGAAGGATGAAAAGGGAGTAACTAAAAAGACAAGAAATGAGATAAAAATGTAGACTAAGCAAATCAAGTAGAACCAGAAAATATGATATAAATTCAAAGAACATAGTACAAGCATTAACCCTTTTTTTAAAATAATTTTTTAATTTTTTAAAATTAACATATAATGTATTATTAGCCCCAGGGGTACAGGTCTGTGAATCACCAGGTTTATACATTTCACAGCACTCATCATAGCACATTCCTTCCCCAATGTCTATAACCCAACCACCCTCTCCCGACCCCCCTCCCCCTGGCAACCCTCAGTTTGTTTTGTGAGATTAAGAGTCTCTTATGGTTTGTCTCCCTCCCGATCCCATCTTGTTTCATTTATTCCTTTCCTACCCCCCACCCCCCACATTGCTTCTCAACTTCCTCATATGAAGGGAGATCATATGATAGTTGTCTTTCTCCAATTGACTTATTTCACTCAGCATAATACCCTCTAGTTCCATCCACATCGTCGTAAATGACAAGATTTCATTTCTTTTGATGGCTGCACAGTATTCCATTGTATATATATACTACCTCTTCTTTATCGATTCATCTGTTGATGGACATCTAGGCTCTTTCCATAGTTGGGCTATTGTGGACATTGTTGCTATAAACATTTGGATGCACGTGCCCCTTCGGATCACTGCATTTGTAACTTTAGGGTAAATACCCATAGTGCAATTGCTGGGTCATAGGGTAGCTCTATTTTCAACTTTTTGAGGAAACTCCATGCTGTTTTCCAGAGTGGCTGCACCAGTTTGCATTCCCACCAACAGTGTAGGAGGATTCCCCTTTCTCTGTGTCCTTGCCAGAATCTGTCATTTCCTGACTTGTTAATTTTAGCCATTCTGACTGGTGTGAGATGGTATCTCATTGTGGTTTTGATTTGTATTTCCCTGAAAGCATTAACCCTTTAAAAATTCTTGTGGTGCCTGGGTGGCTCAGTTGGTTAAGCATCTGCCTTCAGCTCAGGTCACGAGCCTGGGATCTTGGGAATCCCACATTGGGTTCCTTGCTCTACGGGAACCTGCTTCTTCCTCTCCCTCTGCCTGCTGTTCTCCCTGCTGGCATTCTCTCTGTCAAATAAGTAAATTTAAAAAAATTAAAAAATAAAAATAAAAATTCTCTTGAAAGGCAATCACAATTTCTTACTCTTCCTCGTCTGGGATGACATGTATGGTTCCTGTCCAAATGGTAGGAGTTAGAGAGTTTTTCCCAAAACTGTCTCCACTCACTTTCTCCCCCTCTTCCTGCCTGTTGATTTGAGAAAGAAAGACAGAAAACCAAGGGTAAAATCTATGGCTGACATAGGAACTCTTGTCAATTTCTGATGGTGAGTATGGATTGCCATTGAACCCTTTCTTTCATTTTATAGCTGCTCTGTGTGGCTTAGCTTTCTGGATTTTACTCATATTTTGGGTAGTACTTCTAGGTTTTGGAGGTGGTAGATATTGGGGAGTTTCATTTTCCCTGAGAATTCCAAGAATACTTTTGGATAATCCTCACATATGAACTCATGATTTGCCCATTGTTATGTGACAACTTATTCCAAGATCTAAAAGCTTAAGTCAGCAAACAGTCATCTCACAGTATCTGAGAGTCAAGGATCATGGTCTAGGTTAGCTGAGTGGTTTTGGCTCAGGGTCTATCACTGGGTTTCTGTCAAGGTGTCATCCAGGACTATAGTCATGCCAAGACTTGTATGGCACTGAAGGATCCACTTCCAAAATTTTCCCCTGACTGTTGCCAGGCCTCTGTTCCTCATGGGCTCTTGGACCAAGATTCTTAGTCCCTTGTCATATGGGATTCCTCAAAGCACTAATAACAACATGGCAGGTTGTTCACCCCATGGTGAGTGACCAGAGAGAGAAAGAGAGGCACTGTATTTTTTAACCTGAACATGGAAGTGACATATCATTTCTGGCCTATTCTATTTGCTAGAATTGAGAAACTAAATCTAGTGCATAATCACAGGTATTGGAATTAAGCATTACCTGGAGAAGAAGGATTATTAAAGCATATGTTGATGTAGTTTTAAAACCACCACAATGTACATGAAGGATGATGGCTAGATATTGTACGTTTTTACTAAGAATAAAAATGAAGATACAGTTATTGTAGTAATACATAAAATGGCAGATAAGACCATTTCTGCTCAATAAATTTCTTCAAAAATTTCATTTTCTTATTACAAAAGAGGTTCATGTTCATTATATTGGAAAGTATAAGAAAATATGAGTAAGAAAAGGATGTATGCTCTTATTTTGAGAACTGCAAATAACTCTATATTTAGACCATCCCAGTACCTTTTCTTCCAAACACTTTTATATACGCATACTTTCATATGCATGTGTATGTGTTGGCAAACCTCTCTTACTTGCTCCATACCTCTCTTTCTTCCCAATGGTTTATGATTTTGCATACTTTCACATTTAAAGTTTTCTTAGTCCCTAAGAGAGAGAGATAGCTTCTACTTAGACATAAATCTGAAAGGCATACTGTTTTGTTATGTTTTTTGTTTTGTTTTTCTTTTTTTGCAGAAACTTGACTAATTTCCAATGGCATTGTTTTCCTTATTAAAGCTGAACAAATATGAGCTGATTGGTGATTTTGGCTGATTGCTTTTTAAAAAGTGAGTTAAAATGGCAGATTTCCTTTTTTTCCTTTTTTCATTCCAATTTGGGTTTACTTAAGAGAGACCTATCAGAAAATGAAAACCAGAGCAAACTGCCAAAGATAATGCCTAATCACCATCTGTCATAATTAAGCTTATGACAGTGCTAATCTTGTGGAACACTTGGGACCTGGCAGTTATTGGAAGCCTCTCAGTTGTACTTTGCCCATTGTTCTAACATTTTCCAGCATCATTCTCCAGCGCAGAGTTTAAGATTCATTTTTTTTTCTTTGCATTTGAAATGACTCCATTTCAATTTTGAAGGAAAATCATTCTATAGCAACTGTTGTAATCAAGATCCGTGAATGCCTGAGTATGAGTCAGAGTGAAAATACAAACACTGTCTAGCTTCTTCGTATTTTGATTGTGGGTCCATTTGCTCACATGTGTCCTTGCAGAAGCATACATATGGTGCTACACTTTTTGTTGTTGTTAGTTTTGTTTTCACATACAGAAAAAGAGAAAAAACTTTTGACTCTCCTATTTCTGAAGCATAATGGATACTAGGAATTATCTTGAGCTGCTTATAGCAAAGACTTAGACTTGTATTGATTTCAGATTTTTTTCTCTCACACAACATGAGCTAGGATGGTGACTCCATAACGTTATCAGGGCCCAGGTTCCCAATTTAACCTTCTGACTCTACCACCCTTAATGTAGAACTTCCATCCTCACATTCATTACGTGATCACAAAATGACTACTAGTCTGCCATAATCATTACTGGATTCCAGATGGGGAGATAAGAAAAAAGAGTAAAGCAAAAGATTCCCTGGTAGTCCCAGAGCTCTTAAAGAACTTTCCCCAAAGCTCACTCAATAAATTCCACTTGCATATCATTAGCCACCACATAAGAAAGGGAGAGTAGAAAATGTGATTTTGGAGATGGGTACATCTCCAAAGATTCTGAAAATAGCCAAGAAGTGGGGAATAGATGGTGAGCAGGTACATAAGTCATAATGGGGAATATCTGAATGTTTACCACATAATTTAAAGGTTAGGAAAACTAAGTACTAAGATTCTTTTTTTGTGTGTGTTTTTTGATGATAGATGACATGCAATGTTACATTAGTTTCAGGGGTTCAACTTAGTGATTTGACAAGTTTATATGTTATGCTATATTCGCTACAAGTGCTTTTTTAAATGCTATCATCTTTTAACAAATGCTTGATGGTCACGACTTCACATAAAACTCTGGCCACTCAAATACTGAAGTTAATTATACATTATATCACCATTAGAATAGCACAAATTTAAAAATTTAATCTATTATACACAAAAATGAGGTCTCAGGATTGTTTCATTTGGATTTGCTAATACTATGTAGGTTCTTAATATATGAAGAAATCCAGGCTGAGAAATCAGGGCTGGCTATGTGATTGCTAACAATAGTCTTCTCCTTTCTAGCCCATTCTTTTAGATCTTAACGCATATCTCTGCAACTGGATTCCGAAAGAGAGTAACCAAAAGAAGATTATATATTGAAAAGGAGGTAAAATTATAGCACCATTTTACATTTGAGCAAGATTTCAAACTAAAAGCAGAGAAAAGCTTTTTAATGTATGTTATTTCTAAAAACAAAACAAAACAAAATAAAAAAAAAACCACATAACACTTCTATGAAATGGACAGGTACCCTCATCCCCATGCCACTGATAAGGAAAACCATTCATTCTAGAAGGATCACATAACTTTCACAACACCATCAAATACATTCATGGTCTTGCCGCTTCTTGAATAGAGATCACCTTACAACTCCATGATTCTTGCAAGAGGAAATAAACTCACCCCAATCATTCTCTCTCAGAAGAGGACACTCAAGACAAAGTCAGGTATCTGAATTCATGGCCACTGAGGGATAGGACAATAAGATCATGAAAGGGAAGGCTTGTCGATTAAGGGAAAATTAAGCCCACTGTGCTGATAGGTGTGGGAGCTATGGAAGAGACAGGTTAGACTTACTTGAATCACATGACTTTTTCAGTCTCAACAATCATTTGGAACATATATGGAGACAGTATAGACATGGGGCATTAGTGGCAGAGATGGTAATAGCTACTCAAACAGGTAATAACCAGGCAATATCATGACCTGGATCACATCTTTATTGCCTTAAATGCAAGTCTCTAGAATGAGAGAATTCTAGAGTCCAAATTTCATTTACTTGAAAAACCTGATTGAAAATTAATCAAGTGATTAAAAAGACAACCGTTGTCATTCATTTTCCAAAGTGAAAATGGGGAAGGAAAAATAGCAACTTTTTTCAGTGGAGCTGAAAGTTCAACTTTTCTAAGGCAATACTTGTTGCCAGACCACTCTATAAAGACAGCATAGATGACTTATTAGTTACCTCTTCTAAGAGACTGAATACAGTTGTAACATCTGCTCTTGTCTTAAAGCTAGAGACTCCAGCTATGCATCACAGAATTTTGATGTTCAGATCACAAACAGACTTAACATAATTCATCAAGAAAATGACTCATCAGCGGCCATGAATCAGTCACAAACTGCCACTGTTAAAATGCAAATATGTACTAATGCATAAACAGGAGGGCAGACAGCAGCATTCCCTTGTTAGACTAAATCTTAAAGTGAATCCTTAAAGAAGACTGGAAACAATTTTTTACAGCATCTTATACCGTATTTTGTGTGTGGGGAACTTGGAAAGGGTAGAGAGAAAAGTACAATAATGATTCAAAGGGCTAAAAAAGGAAGATAAATGATATGAATGAACTATTTATTTAGTTTTAAGAAGAAAAGTTCCAAGAGTACCTAATCTCAGATTTTCAAGTACATTATATGATTGGAGATTTGGACCATATATTTTTAATCCTTAGGGAACAACAGAAACACAGCTTAACAAGATACATTTAAAATATAAATATGTGGGGACGCCTGGGTGGCTCAGTTGGTTGGACGACTGCCTTCGGCTCAGGTCATGATCCTGGGAGTCCTGGGATCGAGTCCCGCATCGGGCTCCCAGCTCCACGGGGAGTCTGCTTCTCTCTCTGACCTTCTCCTCGCTCATGCTCTCTCTCACTGTCTCTCTCTCAAATAAATAAATTTAAAAAAAAAATCTTTAAAAAAAAATTCTTTAAAAAAAATAATAAAATATAAATATGTGGAAAATTGTTCACTATAAGAGTTATTCCTGAGAATAGTTGACAAGACGATTTGGAAAATTTCCTTCCATTACATACGCACCTTAGGCATAGGGTAAATAATCAACCAACTAGACTTGTTGGGGGAGTGATGAGATGTGTATTTACACGGTAATGTGGAGTGTGTGGGGGTAGTGACTAAAGACGTAGTTGGGTGCCATATTGTGAATGACCATGTAATCCAAGCTAAGTGATTTGGAAATTATTTTGGAAGCAATGTAGAAAAGCAGAAAATAATTTTTAACTGGAGAATGACATCAGTTTTACTGAAGAACAGGCTCTTAAACAGAAACTTAATCCTTTAAAAAAAAAGATTTTATTTATTTATTTGAGAGAGAATGAGAGACAGCGTGAGAGCGGAAAAGGTCAGAGGGAGAAGCAGACTCTCCATGGAGCTGGGTGCCTGACACGGACCTCAATCCCAGGACTCTGGGATCATGACCTGAGCTGGAGGCAGTCGTTTAACCAACTGAGCTACCCAGGTGCCCTGAAACTTAATCCTTTTGTGAGATCTAAGTTTCAATACATTTATGTTATTTGTTGCATTTTTTATCCTATACAAAGCACTCTTTTTTCAGAGTCAAAAACTGCCTATGAAATTGTTGGGAGGAGATATAAAGCCAAGTAGCATTCAGACTTCGAAACTGTCAAGAGAATTCCCTCAAAATTCAAAGTAAGCAGAGTTAAATTAAATATAATTTTACTCTTTTGTAACTTTAAATTCTCTGAGTCTATAATTTTTAAGGATACATAAAGTTACTGTATCCAAGAATAATCAGCTGGAGTCTACTATTTCGTTTTGTTTTTGTTTTTATTTGAGAGAGAGAAAGTGTGACAGAGCACAAGCCAGGGGAGCTGCAGAGGGAAAGGGAGAAGTGGGATCTCTGCTGAGCAGCAAGTCCAATACAGGGCTCATCCCAGGACCCTGGAATCATGAACTGAGCTGAAGGCAGATGCTTAACCGACTGAGCCACCCAGGTGCCCCAGGAATCTAAAACCTAGTTTTTAAAATACTGAAACATTAATTTTTTGTTAAATATGTGCTGTTCTTTGATTCCTAAAAGATGCCATACTCTCCTGATATCATTTTAAATAACTTAATGAGATTTATTACATAAGTGGTATTGCCAAATTAAGAGATCCTTAGAAAACCTACCCCCTAAATTCAAAAGGTCCCCTCTACTCCTAATCCAACCACAGTTAATTTGGATAAAGGCTTAACTTTGCACATACATCAGACATAGCTTCAAGATTTCTATAAGATACCAGTTTCTTATGGGCCAAGAGTTCTACCCATACTGGTAAGATTATAGAAGATAAACCCACCAACTTCATACAAACTCATCCCAACATTTACCCAGGCTTAGACACCACTATAGGAAGTCAGAAGTAAAAGACAGAATAAGATCATTCTGGAAGGGCTAAGAGATGTAGGACTGATCCCTTGAGTAATAGCCCTTGTAAATTTTTGTTTTGTATTTTTCCTTTTTTCAACTTCACCTGAAGCATATTTTAAAGTTATGGATTGAGGTTCTGTTTTCTTTAGATCCCTTTTACATTTTACTTGAGAGAATCAAGTTTATTTGCTTTTACTTGAGAGAATCAAGAATATAGGGCTCTCATGTCCCAGAGATTTCAAGGAACTGTCTTATTTTTCACAGGTTTCATGACCTCAAATTACCCAATAATTCTACCCTTATTTAATATGTGAATCACCTGTTACAGAACTCTGAAGATGAAAAGAGCTCCCAAAGTCACTTTCCATAGAAAAAAGAACTCAAATTGTCAGGGAAAAACAACTATAGTTTGTTACCTTACTTGAGGCATGATAGGCTTCAGGGAGACTTCTAACAGACTATAAGTTATTGAAAGCTTCACTAGGCAAATAACTAAAAAAACAGTTCTAGAGAATTCTAGTTCTCACCACCTCTTTGAGACATCGGGATCCCACCTTCCGCAAAATCATTTTTTCTCTTCATGGTCCAACATGAGGCTGCATTTTGCAAACTGAAGCAAGCTCTAACAACCCCCTCCTCTAGGTTTGCCTAACTCCATAACCCATCTCTCTGTATACTCATAAACCATCTGGTCAGGCTTATAGCTAATTATAGTCTCTCCCTTTATCCATTAATAGGGGCTAACCCATCTTTCGTCAAGGCTGTGGAAGCTGGGGCAAAACACAGGAAAGCTTCTGCTGACATATTTTTGGGGTCTTTCATGAACCTAATGATCACCTAGATGAATAAACTTTGCTGGCTCATGAAAAATACTTATTTCATCACAAGCTGGCTTACATTTCATGACTGTTATGTCCTCCTTTATACATTGCTATTTATCACAGTAACACATAAACATGACCTCTCCTATTGTCTTATCAAAAAAAAAAAAAGAAAGAAAGAAAGAAAAAGAAAAGAGGAAGGAAGGAAGGGAGGAAGGAGAAAGAAATGACTGTTTAGCATCTGTCTCACAATGATCTATGCCCCATATATTCTTATTAGAAACTCCTTAGGAAAATCTAAACATGACTGTTTTTATTGATGGATCATATATCTAAAGGCAGAATGAGAAATTATTAGTCTGGGTATTGCATTACAGATTTCATATCATCCACAGAATATAATCCTATAATGTAACAAATCTGTTACAATGACAAAAGTGATAAAACAAAACGAAACCAGAGAGGGAGACAAACCATAAGAGACTCTTGTTAATAGGAAACAAACTGAGGGTTGGTGGGGGCTGTGGATGAGGTAACTGGGTGATGGGGATTAAGGAGGGCATGCGATGTAATGAGGACTGGGTGTTATATAAGATGGATGAATCACAGACCTGTATCTCTGAAACCAATAATACATTATGTTGGTTAAAAAACATTAACCAAACAAACAAAACCAAAAACAAATGACAAAAGTGTTTGCCATCCCTAGAAGTTTCCAACTAGCTAGAGAAAGAAAGTTGATTTAGAAACAGACTCTAAGTATGTCTCTGGGTATCCATGACATTGAGATGCTTTAGCAATATTGAGTATCCTTAATTTCAGAAGGAACCCTGAAACACTGGACACTTCAAGCAACTTCTAGACACCCTAATGCAACAAAGGAAGATCCTATTATAAAAGCAGTTAAAAGAGTGAGTTTAAAATGGCTGATTTAGGGGCACCTGCGTGGCTCAGTGGGTTAAGCCTCTACCTTCAGCTCAGGTCATGATCTCAGGGTCCTGGGATTGAGCCCTGAATCGGGCTCTCTGCTCAGCAGGGAGCCTGTTTCCCCTCTCTCTCTACCTGCCTCTCTGCCTATTTGTGATCTCTCTCTGTCAAATAAATAAGTAAATAAAAATGGAAAAAAAAAAAAAGACTGATTTGGACTAAGGGAAATGCCCTTGCTCATCAATATGCTGACCAGGCCATACTTGCAGAGGGATTTGTGACATCCTCCCAAACCAAGTCTGGTGGAGTTAAAAGAAACCATTACAGAATGCCACAATGCCACCTCAACATCAGGTTTTATATATATATAAATATGAAATTTATATATATATATATATATATATGAAATGGTTTAGACATAAACTACTTTAAAAGAGTCTGACACTCTTAGACCATAAGTAGGTTCTGGCATAGGCAGTCCTCCAGAAACTTGCTAACACCTTACATGACATCTGTCCACCACAGCAGGAACAGATTGGTCACTGTTCTAAAGCAACACTCTAGGAGGTAAGTTTTAAGCCACAGAGTACATATTTTGTGCATACCTCACCTGCCAAAAACACAGCTCTAACAAAATTGTCAAGGTGGGGCATGGACAAAAGTCAAAATTCCAAGATACATGTAAATACCTTCAAACGAACTCCATGGTACTAGGCACTACAATGGAATATGAATGTGCTCTGGTTGTGGTCTGTTATTTTTAGGAGGAGTCCGGTCCTTCCCCTCTTGAAGAGCTACAACTCTGAGAATGGCAAAAATGCTACTCAGTTTCATGTTTCCTGCTTCGAAAAAGAGAATCCACCTTTACAATTACTCTCATTAATAAATCTGCAAAGCACCACCAGTTACTCAAATACTCAAATACTGTCTCTACCAAGGGTTGGCAAAACTATGGCCCATGGGAGAAATCCAGTCTGCCAACTGCTTTGTGAAGAAGGTTTTATTGGAACATAAATTCATGTCATATTGTCTATGAGCACTTTTATGTTATAGCAGCAGAGTAATTACAAGAAAGCCCACAGGGTCTACAAGCCTAAATTATTTATTACCTGACCCTTGAATAGAAAATCTTTATTACTTTCAGGTCTTTACCATCCTTGATCTTACTGCAAATGTAAGTCAGTCTCATGTTATACTGACCCAACTCTTCTCAACAGTTAAACTTTCCAGGCCCAATGAAATGTGTCCATAGTTACAGTACAAAGAGATCAACTTAGCTGGAAGTTAACTGGCTCTTTTTAAGTTAGAAAAAGCCAACTTATAAATCCAGCGATACTACTTTAACCTTCAGCTGCAAGAAGACATGGTCAAATAATGCAAGGAACTCACACAGGACACATAACCTTATCAAATGCTACCACCTCTCTTCAGCATCTGACTGATCAGCCCTTGCACAAACAAGGAACCTGGAGATTTGGTCTTCCAGAAGAGACATCAAAATGGAAATAGTCCTTGGACCCTTTTGGAAAGAACCTTATTAGTTACTCTGAACAACTATTTGCAGGGGTAATCTTCAAGATAGCTATGAGTCATGTATCTGTGAGTCCCTGTTAAAGAGACAGGTGCCTGCGGACTGTAGGAAGGCCGAGTAGAGAGCTTAACCTTCCACAAGGGAATCCAAGAATCTGTTTTACATTTTGAAAAGATCACTTGTACTGTTGGCTGGAAAATGACTTGAAGGGAAGAAAAAGTTAAAGAAGGAAAATTGTTAAATAGCTATTGCAACTGTCTAGGTTGTCTGATAAGTGTCTGATAATTGTTTTGGATTGGTCACTTTCCGTTGTGTTCCAGATAGGAGAGATCTGAGACATATTTTGGAGTGCAGACTCAGATGTAACTGGACAATTTTCAAGCAAAATATAATGAAAAGTAAAATTGGAAGAGACCAATAATCTTTAAAGGAACTGAATCCCAAATCAAAAATATCTATTTTTCCAGGTCTTTTGCCCCAAATCTCAAAGCCCAGATATTTGAAGGGACAAGTGTATTAAACTGTTAAGGAGAAAACAAATCTTGATTGTATACAAATTACTGAGAAGAAATACAAAGGAGGAGGGAAATAACTTCATTTTAGAAAAGTGTGGTAATACCGATAAGAAAATTGAACAAAGACTGTTCAACATAACAAACAGATAAGTTCATGTTACATATTCCCTTACATATAAATTTGACATCAAGCATTACCAAATAATTTCCTGAAGGTTATGAAAAAGGGACATTGTGTCCAAGTAGTGTTTACTCAAGGTATAAACAATATCTAATATGATTTATCATCTAAAAGATTAAGGAGAAAATTTTATGTGATCTCCTCAAAAGCTTTACATATTTTTATGTTTTGTGAAGAATAGTAATTACAATAGGTCATGAAAGGATCTAAATGCTTTTGAAGCAGCTTTCAGCAGCAGGTGTTCTCTGCTAGATGTTTTATTAGCATTGTTCAGGAAATGTGTGACATGAAGTGTCCTCTGCTCAGCTACCCTAGTGGCCAGTGGGTAGGTCAGACCCTGATATCCAGTATTCACTTTAGTGCAGCACAGGATCGCCCTGGACCCCAAAAAGAAGACGGAAAATCACTTTACTTTACAAAAAGGTAAATAAAAATAACATCTATTTATTTACTTTTAAAAAGTGCCAGGTCTTGAGTGGCAGACAATGGAAAGACAATGGAAAGGACTCAACATCCTAGGAGCACCGATGCCCAAATGTTCAGCTCTGTCGCCGGGGGTGAGTGGAGCGGATCCTGTCCTGACTTCTAAAGCTTAATTTAAGCATTCCAGGTTTTCTTCTTTTGGAGTGCTTCTGCTTTAAGATCTTGCTTCTCCACTAAAGGTTTTTTTGTTTTTTGGTTTTTTTTTTATTTTTTAGGAATTTTATTTATTTATTTGACTGAGAGAAAGACGGCGAGAGAGGGAGCATAAGCAGGGGGAGTGGGAGAGGGAGAAGCAGTCTCCCCGCTGAGCAGGACCCCGATGTGGGTCTCCATCTCAGACCCCGGGATCTTGACCTGAGCCAAAGGCAGACGCTCAGACGCTCAATGACTGAGTCACCCAGGCACCCTCTGCACTAAGTTTTTAATCGTGCCAGTTTAACAGAGAGCTAGTCTTCCTCAGTCCTAAGGTAAAAACCAGGAACCCTTCCTTGGTGAAGCTTAAATCTGAGTCAAGAAAGAGGAGGACAAACACCAGCATCTTAAAAATCTCAAATGAGAGGGGAACCTGGTGGCTCAGTCAGTTAAGGGCTTGTCTCTTGATTTTGGCTCAGATCATACTCTCAGGGTTGTGGGATCAAGGCCTGCGTCAGGCTCCATGCTCAGTGTGGGGTCTGCTTGTCCCTCTCCTTCTGCTCCTTCCCACAGGCATGCGTGCTCTCGCTTTTTCTCTCTCTCAAAGAAATAAATAAATAAAATCTTTTTTTTTTAAGCCAAATCATGGTGAAACTGGTGCCCGTTTAGAAAAGTACACATGTGAATATATGCTGATTATGTAGGTAGGTAGATAAAATTCAAAAGACAGAATATGATGTGAAAATAGAATGGTTAAAATTGAGCTATAACTACTGTCTTTCCTATCGTTTTTCTACCTCCTACACACTAGAGTGAGGTCTTGGTGCTGAAGAGATGCAGAAACAATCTTGAGAGTTACTAGAACAGTGATATACAAAGAATCCTTTTTGCTGGATGTCTTTCTGGCTTAGAGCCATTCACTTGCCATGGACTACTTACCATTTGTGGATTAAGAGAAACATAACCTTCTGTTTGCTTGAGCCACTACATTCTTCAGTTGCTTCATTATATAAACTTTGCTTTATTTAGAAATCAGCCCCTGAACAGGGGGATAGTACCCCAGTGAAACCTGTGATACCGATTTATTCATTAGTGCTGTGATACAGAGCAAGGAAACAGATAGAACATTCTGGAAGACTGATGATTGCTATTATACCACAGCAAACATGTGATAAAACTCTGCCTGAGCTCACTCTCAAGGCAGATTATGTGCAGAATGAGATTGTACCAATCGGGCAGGCATCGCGAAGAAGTCAAAACAATGATAGGTTTGACTGCTCTTCATTCCATCTAGCAAGTACAGTCTGGGAAGAAAAGCATCCAGTTTTCAAATATTTAGGACCATTCTCTTCTATAAAATTAGTACAGCTGATAGGACACCAAAGCTATGGTGAGAAAGAAAGCGCTAACACTGCCAAAGGCTCCCTGTGGCCCCAAACCCAAACTGACCAAGATTGCAGAAATTTGGGAAGCAACACTACTTGAGTACCATCAAAGATTAGGCAATGAAATGATACAGAGGGTTTCTTAAATGCCTCCCATTATTTTTCTCTGCTAATAAGAAACAATTCAGCAGCAAAATCCAGGTTAAGATTTTGACCTGACGGCAAGAACTGCAGATTCAGGAGACCTCAAGGTAAGTGCCATTAAGCTGAGGGGGAGAATGATACATATAATATGGAGGATCAGCCAGCAAACACGGTAAGGATGAAAATAACGAGCAGCGGGGCGCCTGGGTGGCTCAGTGGGTTAAGCCGCTGCCTTCGGCTCAGGTCATGATCCCAGGTCCTGGGTTCGAGCCCCACATCGGGCTTTCCGCTCGGTGGGGAGCCTGCTTCCTCCTCTCTCTCTGCCTGCCTCTCTGCCTGCTTGTGATTTCTCTCTGTCAAATAAATAAATAAAATCTTTAAAAAAAAATAAAATAAAATAAAAAATAAAATAACGAGCAGCTATAATGAGTTCCCGTTTCATACACAATAAGGCATCTGTAATCAAAAGACAGATAATGTCAAGTGTTGGCAAGGTTGGGGAAGAGATTGGAACCTTCACGTGCTGCTGGGTGAAGTGGTGGAGACACTTTGGAAGATAGTTTGGCGTTTCTTCACAATGTTCGAAATAAAGTTAACGGATAATCCATGTCCATGTCTCTTGGTATAAACCCAAGAGGAATAAAAACATACCTGCAAAATCTTGAACTCACATATTCATAGCAGCATTATTCAGAGTAGCCAACAAGGAGAAACAATCCAAATGTCCATCAAGTGATGAGTGGATAAATCACAGTATGTCCATACAGTGGAATACTACTAAGCAACAAAAGGAAATGGGGAATCATTACGTTCCACAGCACAGATAAGCCCTTGAAAACATTCTGCTAAGCATCACACAAAGTCGCACAAAGATCAGAGAGTAAATGATTTCATTTATACACAACGCCACAATGGGCAAATCCATAGAGACAACGTAGATTCACAGTTGCACAGGGCCGGCAGCAAATGGCAGGAAGGGGGATGACGAGGGTGGGAAGTGACTCTTAATGGATATGGGATTTGTTCTGGGGTGATCAAAATGTTCTTCAGTCTGTTGGGATGGTGGCACCATTTTGTGAATATGCTAAAACCTCTCAAAATACACACTTTAAAAAGGTGAACCGTGTGGTATGCGAATCGCAGCTCCATCAGGCTCTTTCAGTTGGGACCTGGTGAGAGATGAGCGACATTTGATTTCATAGGAAACTGACTGGAAATAAACAGATAAGAACAGTTTTTGTTTTTGATTTGAAGGAATAGCACTGCTGCCAAAATCACAGGCTTGACCTTCAATGTCTGTGTTGGCTCTACCCTTAAAGCAGACTCTAGGCTTCTAAAAAAATGCACAAGATCAACTCAAAACACAA
The DNA here is from genome assembly GCF_902655055.1 of Lutra lutra. NCBI lineage: Eukaryota > Metazoa > Chordata > Mammalia > Carnivora > Mustelidae > Lutra > Lutra lutra. Next base: position 68,999,348 of record NC_062282.1, on the reverse strand, counting down.
GTTTCCCAAAGAGGATGCAGTCTCTACTGACCACTTCAGATCCACGTAAGAGTCTCTGAGAGAACCGAAACAAGGACAAGGACACTTAGGCAAGGGTGCTTAACCAGGGTCTAAATAAGCAGCTTACTCTACTATGAGAACACGGGGTCTTTACAATTCCTGCCCAGCAGGACTGTTTGATAGGATTCAGTGAGTGTTATGTTTCCCATTCTTCCCATTTCTGAATGGGGCTTTTATTAGTGCTAACTATTCTTACCCCAACCTTCTTTAATGAATGTGTGTGTGCACGCGCCCCATGCTCCCGTGTAGTGGGGATGCGTGGGGCAGTTGATTCATCCATTAGTTCATGTATCTCTGGACCACGGAGAACCACGTGTGACCTTAAAGACAAGACCACACTATGCTCAGAAATGCTGGACTCTGAGCTGGATAGCTTCAGTAGAAGAACGGGACTTTGGGTTGTCTCCCTTGGGGAGGAGGTGAGCATGTACTGTGTGGATAAAAATGGTATATATGAGAAAAGGGTATTATCGGATGGACCCCACCTTGTATCCATTTTTATCCTGGAAGACAGGAGACCACAAGAAAGATTAAAAAAACAAAAACACAGTTTAGGTGGACATAGGCTGGCAACACACTAGCTGTTCAGACTAACCAGGCTAAAGCAACCATCACAGAAACATGCCAGTCCCCCTGAACCCATTACATGCTTGTAACACTGACCATCCTTCCATGCCATCACAGAAGCAGGCCCTGCCAAAGCTGGGCAAGGACGAGAGGGGATTGCATTATTAGTGGGCTGAGATTCCTCAAATGCTCTGTGGTCTATCTCTTGATCTCTGATTTCTTCTTCCAATGGTATTTTCTGGCTTCCATCAAAGAACTGATAGCTTCAGCAAATCCTTATGCTTTTCTTCTCCTTTCTTTTTGTAGATCTTCTTTCTTCCCCAAAGGATTGATAAGGACAATTTAATGACTACAATAAATGCTAATTTCACACTAAGATAATAATATATAATAAAAGTGGTAATGGGACACTGTTCTTTCTTCTTTTGCTTCTTTTTTTTAAATTTTTTTTTAAGATTTTGTTTATTTATTTGACAGAGAGAGATCACAAGTAGACGGAGAGGCAGGCAGAGAGAGAGAGAGAAAGAGGGAAGCAGGCTCCCTGCTGAGCAGAGAGCCCGATGCGGAACTCGATCCCAGGACCCCGAGATCATGACCCGAGCCGAAGGCAGCGGCTTAACCCACTGAGCCACCCAGGTCTTTTTTTTTTTTTTTTATTACATTTCCTTATACTGAGACCTCATTGTATTTTTGGGTGACATATATTTGATCTCAGCATGTTATTTTTTAATGTGCTGTTAGTTTCTATATTTTTAATAGGTCAAAAGATTTTCATCAAAATTGAAAAATGAGGCTACTCTGTGGTTTTTAGTTTTTTTGTGCATTTTGTCTGGCTTTTGTTCATGGTATGCTAGAGCTATAAAGGTAAATTATGACAACTTTTTGGGCATTATATTACATTAGTAGATTAAGCTGGGGAAATTGAAAAAAAATCCTCCTAGCACTCTGTTTCCTTTCTGGAACAGAAAATTTCTCTTCTTCTTGAGAATTTGATCTAATTCACTTGGGGAAATGTTTGCACAAGATCCTTTTGGAAATCACATTGACAACTTCCCCTGTATCTACAATGGATCTAACCTGTTCAGGCTATCACCTATAGGTCAGTTTAGGTAATTTAGATAGTAACAGGAAAATTATCCATTTCACTAAATTTTTCTATTTACTGAAGTGTTACCTTCCAATCTATTTGAAATCCTTTGAAATAGTTTTTACATACTCACATCTTCTTTTATGTATGCATACTCTTTTAACATCTGTGATCTAGTAAATTATCTCTATGTTTTAAATAAGTGAGTTCTATCTTCCAGTTCTTTCAGTTTTTAGTTTTATTTTTGTTTTTACTTTTGTTGGGTATAATTTAATAACATTTTGAATTTACTGCATTTATATTTGGTCTTTGTTAGAAATATAAGCATTTATCACAATAAATAATACTTTATATACAGCTCTAGTCAATGCATCCTGTAAGTTGTATATCACAAAATTTTACTTACATTTTACACATAATCCACAATATTGGTTTGATTTCTTCTTGCGAACTGAGTTGAATAAGGGTAAATTTTTAAAAAGTAATTTGAACATAGTACTTTTTGTTTTGATCTTTTCCTTCTGTTATCCAATGATCAGTAAATGCGGCTTGGGATGTTATTTTGTTACTTGTAAATGTTTCACAGGAACTTGAAAAGAATTTTTTTTTTTAATAATTTTTTTATTTTTTCAGCATAACAATATTCATTATTTTTGCACCACACCCAGTGCTCCATGCAATCCGTGCCCTCTACAATACCCACCACCTGGTGCCCCCAACCTCCCACCCTCCACCCCTTCAAAATTCTCAGATCGTTTTTCAGAGTCCATAGTCTCTCATGGTTCACCTCCCCTTCCAATTTCCCTCAACTCCCTTCTCCTCTCCATCTCCCCTTGTCCTCCATGCTATTTGTTATGCTCCACAAATAAGTGAAACCATATGATAATTGACTCTCTCTGCTTGACTTATTTCACTCAGCATAATCTCTTCCAGTCCCGTCCATGTTGCTACAAAACTTGGGTATTCATCCTTTCTTTTTTTTTTTTTTTTTTTTTTACAGCTTTATAAACATATATTTTTATCCCCAGGGGTACAGGTCTGCGAATCGCCAGGTTTACACACTTCACAACACTCACCATAGCACATACCCTCCCCAATATCCATAACCCCACCCCCTCTCCCAACCCCCTCCCCCCATCAACCCTCAGTTTGTTTTGTGAGATTAAGAGTCACTTATGGTTTGTCTCCCTCCCAATCCCATCTTGTTTCATTTACTCTTCTCCTACCCCCTCAACCCCCCATGTTGCATCTCCTCTCCCTCATATCAGGGAGATCATATGATAGTTGTCTTTCTCCGATTGACTTATTGAAAAGAATTTTTAAATGCATTAATATATGTGTGGCACATAAGCTGCACTGTGCATTTTAAACTTTCTATTTGTTGGGCACATGGGTGGCTTGGTTGGTTAAGTGTCTGCCTTCAGCTCAGATCATGATCCCAGGGTCCTGGGATCGAGTCCCTACAATGGGATCTCTGCTCAGTGGGGAGTCTTCCTTTCCTTCTACCCCTCATCCCTGCTTGTGTTCTAGCTCGCTCTCTCTCAAATAAATAAAAAAATCTTAAAAAAAGAATAAAGAAATTTTCTCCTTTTAAATTAAATCTTCTTCACACTTACTTCCTTGCTTCCTCAATCTATTGTGGGCTGATAAAGGGGAACAAGAGTCTCCTATTTTCTAATTGTTTCCCTTACCCCTTACTCCTCACAACTTTTTCCAATTATGCTTTGTCATTTCATATCCCTTCAATTGTAATACAAGGGGATTTTTATTATGAAGTTTCCTTTGTCATTTTAATACTTTATTATGAATTAAGTATTTGATATATTTATTAACTTTTGCTTTTATATATGTCTACATTTGCCCATCTTTTTATGTCTACCATCCTTAATCATTTGGTTTGGAGGAGTATCTTCTATACAGCAAATGGCAGGATTGCTTTGCAATCAAACCTTTCAATCTAATAATATCCCATTTAAGGGGTGGATTTAATCTATTTAAATTTATTAATATGATGTGCTTATTGATTTTGCATTATATTTGAAAAAATGATCTTGAATGTTATGCTAAAAATACTCTAGTAAATAAATGGCTTGTGTTATTCTTGTTTGGTTTCCAGTGTTTTATGTCCGTTCTTTGCTTCTGTACTTCTGTAGCTGATTTGTAAAACTCAACACAAACCAATAACTAATCCACCGGAATGTTGAGGAAACCAGCATACAGCTCTCATTCTGTTCGTGTCTGATTTTCATTTTTTATTTTGTAACTTGTCAACGTTTATAAAGTTTTAAAACTGTTCTTGTGCAAATACTCATTATTCTTCAAACTTAGTTCTATATTTAAATGGACTGATTGATGATTTGTAATACTTATACTGTGTTTCTCTACTTAACATTGGGGGCCAGAGTTCACTTTTGTGTACATTTTCCACAAGGATGTCTGGATACTATATTCCTGGGTTCTTGTATACTTTACAAATATAAGGCTGTTCTCTATAGTGAATGAAAATTTGGCTCATACAAATGTAGAAATAACATGTTCTCACACTAAGGATAGAATAGGATCTACCATACCCATATATTTCTGACACATATGCAGCCATTCTTGAGTATAATGAACATACCTAATATTAGATGTTGAAAAATTTGACTTCGGTCTGATTATTTTTCCTTTAAGTGATTTGAATCTGTCCAGTGGATTTTGTTTTCCTTTTAACTGGTTCTATTGTTTTCCTCAGATACACTGTTTAATATACTACATTCATTTCTGTCCTTTGAAAATTTTTTATCTATTTTATCTGAAATACATTTTGAATACCTGTTTGTTTGTTTTTTTTTTTTTTTTCCTTTTACCACATCCATTTGCTTCAAGCATCTAAGCCCAAGAAATATAAGGGCCACAAATGTGTGGATTCTTTTCATTCACAGAGGGCACAGGATGAAAGAAATCCATTCTTCCATCATCAAAGGAATTATATGCCATGCATTTTATTTTTTATTTTTCTTTTTAAAGATTTTATTTATTTATTTGACAGAGAGGTCACAAGCAGGCAGAGAGGCAGGCAGAGAGAGAGGAGGAAGCAGCTTCTCCGCTGAGCAGAGAGCCCGATGCGGGGCTCGATCCCAGGACCCTGAGATCATGACCTGAGCCGAAGGCAGCGGCTTAACCCACTGAGCCACCCAGGCGCCCCTGCCATGCATTTTAAATGCTGGAAAATGACACAAGAAGGGTCTTCATGTTTTCATTACCCACAGTTAATTTCACGCCCCCTTTTGTTCTTCCAAACCACTGCTGTGTCTCCCTTTCTTTCAAATGTATATTTGAATCTTCTTTCAAACGTTACTGAACCTTGTTTACTGGGATATCCCTTACTTTCAAAAATACTGCTCAGAATTCTTTTCAGATATTAAAGAAAAACACTGACTTACTATGCATTCAGGGGATAAGTATTTAGAAGAAGACCAACGTGATGTTTGAAAGAATATTAACTGCTCAATAATAACTTCATTTGTTTAATAAACCACACATTTTAGCTCAGTAAAAGAGAGTTTTCATCTCCATGCATACAACGTCCTTGGGTTTTTAGGAGCCTAATGTGTTTTTCCTCTTACCTTTGTACAGATCTCTTGCTGATTTCTGATTCTGGCTATTAGTCATCTTTGAAAGGGAGGCCGTTTTTCCTTGGCCAGCTCCTTGTTAAAAGATGATGTGAGGCACAGCTCAGACAGGCAGGAGCTCAGTTAGCAGGCAGTTCCCTTTCCCGCTGGTCGTTTTCCTGTCACTTAGGTACCAGGCACCAACTCAACATCTGCTTGCAGTCTGAGTCCACCCCAAGCTGGCAGAGAAATGCTGGGCCCAGGGAAGATGGTCGTGTTTGGTGTGATGATTTGGAGGTAACTATTCTTTCTCTGAAGAAAACCAGCAGCTGCAGAGCTGCCTGCCCTGCCCTTTTCTCAGACCCTCCGACACACTGTCAACCTGCCCAGTGCCTGAGTCATTCTTGTCTTTTTTTCCATGCTCATACATTCAGGGGGGAGTCAGGGAGGCTTCCTCCAAGCACCATCTGAAGCAAGAGGTCACTGGATTTGCCCCCTCAAATTATAGAACACATTTTGAAGGGCTTTAACCGATAGTAACGATCCACATGTCCTGTTGAGTTTATATAACACCAATACCATTTTCTTTTTACTGCACTGTTTCAAAGAACGTGGCTCCTGGTTGTGGTTGCTTCCAGGTTCATCAGAAATAATAATTACTGGTTTATTATAACACAGAGTAAATCCTTACATAACACTAGAGTGCCAATCTCTTGAGTTCTGACAAAACCCATATGAGGTAAAGACATATTCAGTCTCCTTTTACAAATAAGAAAAACAAGACGCAGAAAGATTAAAGAAACTACCCCAGAACACACGGCTAGTGAAAGATCAATTCGAACCCAGACAGTCTGGCTCTTGAAAGCCTGTTTTTAACTCCTGTATTCTCCATACACTTTCACTTGTTCACTTTCGCTCATTTTTGAAGGAAGATCAGGACGTAAAAAGCACCACCCACCCTTTTTTGCTTCCGCCAGAAAATGTTACTCGAAATCCTCCCAACATTTTAAAGAGTATAAGTTCTTTGAAAATGTTAAGGTCCTGGATAACAAAGAATGAATTAGGAACACCAAATTTCATTTCATGATTTTATTCTACTTATTTACACAATCCTAGGAGCTGAGTCTGTAAACGCCACACTGTGAGAGTTTTTGAAAAGACTGACTGATTGATTTTTAGAGAGGGGGGCAGAGGGAGAGAGAGAGAGAATCTTAAGCACACTTCCCACTGAGTCCAGAGCCCAATATTGGGCTCGATCTCATGACCCTGAGATTATAACCTAAGCTGAAATCAAGAGTTGGACACTTAACTGACTGAGCCAAACAGGCACCCCCCAGGCTATAAGATTTTAATGGTTCCACTGCTTTTAGTTATTTGTTAGCTCTAGAATTTTGTTTTTATCTTCTTTACAATAATATAGTATTTCTTAAAAGAGCTGAATAATTTTGTAATGACAACCATAATACAATCAAGTTAAAAAGACTAGACAAAAAGAGATAAATTAAAAAGAGATACATGATTTTTTTTAAAAGATTTTATTTATTTATTTGACAGACAGAGATCACAAGTAGGCAGAGAGGCAGGCAGAGAGAGAGGAAGGGAAGCAGGCTCCCTGCTGAGCAGAGAGCCCGATGCGGGACTCGATCCCAGGACCCTGAGATCATGACCTGAGCCGAAGGCAGCGGCTTAACCCACTGAGCCACCCAGGTGCCCCAAGAGATACATGATTTAAAAATTTTTTTACTAATGCATAAACCAAGAGTGGATTAATACAACGAATTATGGCCTTTGTATGTACTAGAATACAGCACACCTTTGAAAAGGATGTTTATTTATATTCATCAAAAGACAAAATGTCTAATATTGCTTGCAAAATGAAAGAAATCATTTGCAAGATATATGATAATATGACTTACTTATATAAAATTATATGGATATAATACAGCAAAATGACAATATAATCATAGAAAAAGATGGAGAAGGTATAAAATAATGATTGTTATTATCCTTTGGGGGAGATTTCAAAAACATGTTTTCATTTTTATATTTTATATATTTTTCAAATTTTCTGGGAATTCTGAAATATATTAGCAGAAAATCTAAATGAGTATAATTTAAGTCACAGACAAAGAAAACTGATGTTAACCAGAAGGCAAATCCTGCCTAAAAAAGGAGTACATGGTGTTATTTCCAAGGATAATAAAAGAACTATCTAGCAAGACTGAAAATCTGGTGTGGAAGTGTGTAATTGTTGGGAAATAACACAAAAATGTATGAGAATCCCAAAGTACTGAGTCTTACTTTTGTCTTGTCTAAGTACAGGATGGAAAATTTTAGGTCTATTTAAAGTGGTCTTCATACAGCATATGCTAACAGATAATGGGCTACAAGAGGCTGAGGAGGGGTTGCCTACCAATTCCTCAAAAGTCCCCATGTCTTTTGAGCAGGGAGATGGGATGTAGCTAGGACTGAGCCAGGGGTTCTGCCTAGGGTTGCCAGGGTGAGGGATGAGGGCATTCTACCTCAGTTGCTCAGTTAAGGTGGTAAGACTCGGGAGGTTTGTCATCAGAGGGAAAAACAAGCTGTAGACAAATGCACATGAAGGACCAGGGGAAACCAACCAAAGCAAGGAAACTAGTCTTGAGTTTACCACACATGAGCACCAGGTGGCATTAGGGAGTCCAAGGAGGTGGCAGTGAAGAAACTACCAGAGAGATCAGTAATGATCCAGAGGACAGCACAAACCACCACGTCCATACACATAAACACTATCTCAGGGAGAAGAAAGGAAAGAATGTAAAAAAATAATGAAACTTTGGGGCACCTGTGTGGCTCCATTGCTTGAGCATCTGACTCTTGGTTTTAGCTCAGGTAGTGATCTCAGGGCTCCACACTCAACAGAGACTCTGTTTGAGATTCTTTCCCTCTGACCCTTCCCCTTGCTCTCTCTCTCTCTAAAATAAATGAATAAATCTTTAAAAAAAATTTATCCTAAAGAGACTTACCTCAGACTCCATAAAAACAAAGAGTTTGAAACAGCCTCAATTGGCAATATAAATTCTCTGACCCCCCCCCCCACTTCTAAGAAAGTTATCGATGAAAACTACAGCAATTACAGATATTCAAGCAACCACATTTCATTCATACTCTCATAGTAGAAAATGAATTGTTTGTAATCATGCAGTCTTAAAAATGTTTTTCCCTTAAAGATTGGAATGATGGGTATGTGAGCAAATCTTATAATGTGAGGTTAAATCCTTTCAAATGAAGGAAGGATCTCAGAGATGAACATAACTGTCATTCTATAATGCTACCACAGGCTTTGCAATAGAATGGGATGAGTCCGTATCTGATCCCCTGGTAGACCTAATCCAGAATGGTCAGTGTCATAGTGCATTCTGGCTATCATAACAAAATATCAGTGACTGGGTAGTTTATGAACAACAGAATTTTAATGCTTCAAGTTCTGGAAGCTAGAAGTCTCAGATCAAGTCCCCAGCATGGTCACATGATGGTGAGAGCCCTGTCTTCCTGGTTCAGAGCTGGAGAATTCCTGCTGTGTCCTCACCTGGTGGAAGGAGCAAGAGATCCCTCTGGAACCCTGTCACAGGGCACTAATCCTGTTAAAAAGGGCTCCAATCTCATAATTTAAGTACCTCCCAAAGGTCCCTCTTCCTAATTCTGTCATCTTTGAGGGGATTAGGAATTTGGGGGTTACATATATAGTCAGACCTAGGAAAGTCATAAGAGTGAGCTCTAGGAAATGATAACATTGGCCAAGGCAAACTAACTAGTCCTGCTACTGTGAAGCATGATCAAGGACCATCCAGTCACTAATGGGAACACCAAGCCCTAAACTGCATACTTGGCAATGTCAGAGGTCCTAACTTGACAGAGCATCATAGGATTGAGGCTAAGAGTCCCAGAAAACAAAGACTTGAAGATCCCAAGGAAACAAAAGAGAAGGAATTCAAGTTAACAAAGGTATAGGTTGAACTAATATAGATTATTTGGGTACCCAGAGATGAGGATAGGTAAGAGGTGAATTTCAACAACAGGATGAAGATGTGGCCAGAGGTCCCAGAAACCTAAGAGCAGAGATGTGGTGGATTTGTTTAAGATTTAACCAAAATTCAGTTTCTCAGATGAAATAATATTTCTGGTAGACATGAATAGTGTGTACTCAGAATTAGGATTAAGATCTTTATCCAAAATCAAAGCCAACTAAGGAATATTTATTCAAACTTTTCTTTGCATGTAACTTGATCTGCATCACTTTCAGCCCTCTAAATGTGTCCATTGTTTTGTTTGGTTTTACTTTAGCTCCTTCCTTGACTGGCTTTTCAGAGTATATTCCAATTTGTGAAGATTAACACTTGGGTCCCTGCTTTTTTGAAAATGTCAGTACAGAGAAGAGCCAGGTGTCAGGGCAGCAGGCCCATCTGGTCAGCGTCCCTGGGAGATTCACAAAACTCATTGGGACAGGTAGTAGGAATCAAGGCAGAGTATAGTCTAGACTAATCGTGACTCCTCCTGTCTGGATTCTTTGTGCCTGGCAGGAACATAAATGAGACTGTCACAGAAAATGTAGCATTTCTCTGTTATCAATTCTCTTCTTGTTCCTTTAATTATGGGATCCTCTCTTTTTATCTGAGTATGAAGCTACTGAATGAAAGGCTATGATCTCCAACCTCCATTGAAGGTAGGAGTAGCCAATGAAAAATGACCCTAAGGGAAGTGTCCAAGTCTGAGGGTATGCCCCTAAAAAAACCGCCCAAAACAAAAACGTGTCCTTCCCTCTTCTTTTCCAATTTCACTACCTAGAATGAAATGTAACATCAAGAATTTGAGCCACTTTCATTGACTCCCAGACGGAAGATTCCCATTGCATGTGGCAGAACAACCCAGTGGAAAGATTTTGGGTTTCTAACAATTGTAAAGCCTCTGTACCACTCTGGACCAACCCCTGAAATTTTTTACAAGAGAGAAATAAATGTCTACTTTTCAAGTTCTTGTTGAACACAATTTCTCAGAGCAGTGCCATCAGTCCTGTAGGGTGGAGACTAACAACATCTACGAGAACAGCAAAGATTTTGAAATGTGGCATCTGTGCCCGTCATCCATCTCTATACCAAATCTTCTCGTTTTTAAAGCATCTGGAGGTAATGTAAAATCTCAGGATCAAGATGCCAAAATTTCTGTGAAACTATTGCCATTGTCCCTTAGCAGTATGCTAAGATAAACATGGTCTAGCTCTCCAATGTCAGTTTTACTTGATGGTTCACAGAAAGAGATTAATCTGTGAAAGAGCACAATACGTAATATACAATGTTTCCTAGATTTAAATTCTTAACCTGCTTTGCTCCAAAGCCTATGGTTCAGTCACCACTTTTCATTACACCCCTTTCTTATCATGGAGTTATATATAAAATTACCATTACTTTTTAGATCAAAACTTGGTAATTTTGCTGTTGTCTTCCAATCATCAGGGATTTTCATTCATTTTTCTCTATTGCAAATACTACTCCAGAGATAAAGGTTTAAGAAGCAGTGTCTTGGTCATTTGACTTTACAAATCCAAGGAATTTCCACATTGAAACCGAGTCCATTGGATTTCTGTTCAGGATAAGCAATTAATGTTGATGATGACTTTTTTTTCTCTATCATTTTTCCATCTTTAGACTTCATATATATGACTGTTCCTTGTCAAAGAAAATGAGAACTTCTACTTATTGAGCAACTACGTATAAGAGAATGTGTTACATGTATTTTATTAGTTATTTTATTTAAGCTTTAGGACAGGCTGCATAATGTTATTCTCCTTTTACAGAAGACCAGCTGAGCTTCGAGAATGTAAAAACAAAACAAAAACAAAAAATACAAGGAATAAGAGAAGTAATGAACAGTGCCTATTTAGAAATACTAAAACTTACAAATTATGTTATTTGGATAACAAATAAAAATGTTTACTTCAAGTGGAAAGAGTACTTTTTTCCATGTATTTTCCCAAAGGAAAGTAAGTTACTCTTCTAGCATCCAACTCAGAGATCATCTTCAAAACTGGTAAAAATGTCCAATAGCAACAACCCACTGAAAATTAGTGGATGATAAAACTACATTTCAAACTTTTATACAAACTTTTTCAGACCCAAACATAGATATGCATTACAGAAATAACAAAATATATAACCATTCCCAGAAATATACACATATATTTATAAACATACCTGATGCTTTCAGTTTTCCACTTGAAAATTTAGATAGTTTTTCCAAGGGGGACATGACAAAGAAGAGCTAACATTTATAAGCAAACTGAAAAGCTCACAGACCCATGGGTCCAATAGCTTCAAAGGCCCCAGAAAAGCAGGTGTACTGCCTATTTCGCTAAGTTTCACACTTTCCACTGTTTATCGCTGTAACTGACAACTTATAAGCACTTGGTGAAGATTGACCATTGACTGGTTTATCTCATGAAAAGGAAAAGGCAGAAATTGTGTTTGTTAGTAAAGCTTTTGATAGATTTCACTGTTTTGGGAATGCAGTCACTGACTTCTCATAAAGGGTCTTAATAAGTAAATCAAGGTGAACTAAATAAGAGTAGTCTCACTAGAAATTTCTAAGAATTTGAATCTATGACACTCTTCTATAAGTATTATGGGACAAATTAAAGAAAGCTGACTTCAAGCAGGCCTATGCTCAAAGCTTCACTAACTCTTGAGATCTTGTCAGTGCTAAGTTTTCAGGGTTATAGCCATTACCATTAATATTTTATTCACAAAAACAATAAACTATGTAAGTTTATTTAAAAAAAAAAAAAAGAGGGAGCAATGTCTGTTCAATCTAAGACCAAAACGTACCCTTTACAAGCATGATAGAAATCTAGAAGTTGTATGCAAAGGTGCATTTTACTAACAAATTCGAGAATTCCTTGCTGCTCTTCTGTAAAGGAAGAAGCAGGGTAAATAGACTAATTGGATAAACCATATTATCACCATATCATTTTATACTTAGTAGTCACTATAACAAATGCTTTAACTATGAAAAGATTTAGAAGATATGTCAAGTGACACAAAGAATTCCTCAACATTATATGTAGCTTGATGCTCTTGGCAAGTCTGGAGGAATATAAAAGAAAACATACTCCTGGTAAGAGGTCCGTGTTTAGGATAAAGAATGTGTAACATTTATGTAATACCTACTTGTAGGGTTACATTTTTCTCCCCACAAATGGCAGTTATTACGTCCAAAAGATTGAAAACCATCTGTCACATTAAATGGGAAAAAAAGGTATCCCATTTTTTTAAGTATTAAATTTTTTTTTCATAAATTTTGAGCTGATGCTTCTTTTCTTTTCAGCCACAAATAAGGTTAGCAAGGGTTTCATCTCAAACCCGTGTTATTATGAAAGTAAATGTACTTTTTTGTGTTCACACAGAAGCCTGAAAATAGTGCAGGTGTTTATAGTCAAAATTATTTATGACACTAAATATAAGAATTTCTTCAAGTGGAAAAATTCTTCTCAAGTGAAGGACTAATTTGAAATACATCTTCTATCACTTGTCCCAAGTCTAAAATGTATTTATTATCTCTCTTTAAAGGAAGGCTTGAGATTTTTTTGAAAACACAGTCAAGAACTTAGTAAAACATTTGCCCTAAGTCTTAAATTGAATTGACTATTAATTTGTTCAGAACTTATCTGAATTTTCCTCATGTCATAGAAATGTAAGTAAAATAGAAGCATTAAAAGTCATTATGTATTTTTTTTATTCAAAAGTAACCATAATTATTATTTCTTCTGGGTAAAGGATATTCTTATAAATGTGTACCATCTAACACTTGAAATCAACTTGGGTAAAAAGCATTTACTGTTTTTTCTTAGTTACTGTGTAGCTTTCCTATTACGAAAATATTTCAACTTTACAAAGGAGAACTGATTTCCATCATGTTAATTTAACAAAAGCAATGAATTTTAGGAGTTTGAAACATTTACTCTAAAATATCAAACATAAAATGACTAGGAGGCACCATCTTCTTCCAAGCTTGTATACTTCTGTCACACAACAGACCACAATTAGAGCAGTTAACAATCCGATGTTGTACTGTAACATCAAATATATTCTGAGAATTCCAGAACAAGATTATTTATATATATGGTAAGTCAATGACATTGAGAAAGCATTAAAAGTGTTGGCCATTTTGAAGGGTTTGCTCCAAAGCAACATTATTTTAATTTAAATGTTTTAGATAAGCTGAACGTGTAATATCCGATGTTACTGCTTCATGTTTGCAAGTCACCTATTCTAATGAGCTTGCCTGAGGGAGTCACATGTCCTTTCTGCGCCTTCAGAAGGATGAGAAATGGAGCCAGATTCCATTTCCCTCTTCTTCACTTGCTTATTTGGTGGGAGCTCCTTTTGAAGCTGAGAAGGAGTAAGAATTTGGCCTTTTGTTTCTGAATGGATAGTTAATCCCCCTTAAATAAATTCCTCTGATCAACCCGCTTCTAATTAGGATTGGATCTTTTCTCCCACTTCAGAACTTTTCTGTGGGACTTGGGAAGTCTGGTGAATATTATACACTAAGAATAAACACACTGTGTTGTAATTGGCATTACAAAACAGCTTGTCCAATTAACATTTTCTTCATTTTTTAAAAAAAGTAGCCCTTCACCAGGGTATTTTTGAGACAAACTGCATAATACTTCAAGACATTTTATTACATGACTATGTTTCTTTTTGCCTCCACATCAATGAAGTCCCATCTCTGAAAAGGCACAGCCTCCTCTAATTATCTCATTGGGAAATTATGAGCCACAGTGTTATATTTGGTTGGTAGATTTACTGGATATAACCAAAATTCAATTAGATGAGCTCCAATTTGATCTGATCCAAAAGATTAATTCTTTCAAAAATGTTTGTATGCAAAGCAGAATGTCCCCACTTTTTTTTATTTCTTTTAAGGGAGGACAGGAATGTTTAGGCAACTAGACCCAATTTTCAATGCAATTTGTAAAGGATCCAAATTACTATATGATGAAAGGTATACTGGCCTTGGGTCCACAGCCATAAGTTCTAAACTTTGATATATTAATTAGCTTAGCTTTGCAGTCTGCCTTTCTGTGTTATAATTATTTTTTAATTCACACATTTATTCAACATATGTTTATGAAGTTGGCACAGAGTAACACATCAGTATATGATATTTCTTTCCCTTCCCCTTGTCAGAGGGACACGCTTTTTCCTCACTCCCCCTCACTTCTCTATTATCACTGTTTAAAATAGATTTATCAGAATAAACCCTGTTTATTTTTCTAAATGCACCAAAATACTGTGTGCTTCCTAAGCACAGGGACCCCAGCTTGTCTCACTTTAATATTGTGGCCACTGGAACACAAGAGATTTAATACATTCTTGATGATCAGAATAAAATTACGTTTATTAATTTCAAAACTGCCATATATATTGTCTACACAGCAGCCATACTCTCTTCTTTCCAGCCACAAGAACCCTGTTTTTCTTTGAACACAAATGTGCCTAACTCTAGGGTCCAAGACAGTTATGGTGGCATTATTGCCAGTAAGGGTGGTATTTAGTCCCATTTCTCATTAGTGAAATGCAAGGGGAAGTCTCCTGGAGAAGGGCTTTTGGGAAAAATATAAGGCCAGACTGAAGCCAAGAGAATATCCCTAAGTTCTTTCCTTCTCAACTGAGAGGCTATCATGCAAGGATATAATTTTTTATTGTTGTTGTTGTTTGTTTTTGGTTTTTATTTTTGTTTTATTTTTGTTTGTTTTTATTTTTTATTTTTTATTTTTTTATTTTTTTTTAAAGATTTATTTATTTATTTATTTGACAGAGAGAGAGAGAGTACAAGCAGGCAGAGAGGCAGGCAGAGAGAGAGGAGGAAGCAGGCTCCCTGCTGAGCAGAGAGCCCGATGCGGGGCTCGATCCCAGGACCCTGAGATCATGACCTGAGCCGAAGGCAGCGGCTTAACCCACTGAGCCACCCAGGCGCCCCTGTTTTTATTTTTATTTTATTTATTTCTTTATTTCTTTTTTTCAGCAAGCCCTCTGCATAATGTGAGGCTTCTTCTCACAACCTGGAGATTGAGTTGCATGTTCTACCCATTGAGCCAGCCAGGTACTGGCTTTTTTTTTTTTTTTTTTTTTTTGCTCACACAGAGAGCATAGGGTCAGGACATTTCCTAAATGCCATTACCTACATTCCATTCCAAACTGTCATGCAGCCTAAACCTTTCTGGGTATGTCTGTTCCTATAAAGGATCCAGATACATATTTTTAAATACCAAAATAATGGTAATGCACTGATGAGATATCTGTATTCTTAAAATACCCCACGTAGAGGACTTGGCAAACTGGCCCAGCCACCAGCAGGACAGGTCAGGAAGGCAGAGCTGACGGGTAGGGTGAGCATCTCCCCAGAGAGGCTGGCTCCCAGCCAGGAAAGAAGGAGCTCTGGGAGGTAAAGTGTGCAGAGCGAGGAAGCAAGAACTGAGGACATGGGCGGAGGGATGCTCAGATTTACAGAGAAGGACATAAGGACATCAAACAAAGACGCCATGGACACAGCCCAAGAGGAAGATGCAGGACAGGCATCCCAAGTAAGATGTGATTCTTAAAGATGCCATGTTCATCTTGTGACCAAGAGGGGAGACAGTGATGACAAACAGAGACTGACAGACAAGAAACCTAGAAAAAACTGGATCCTTTCTAACCTCACTGTGCAAACAAATCAAAACCATAGCATCTGCAAATAACGACAATTTTGGTCCTTCCTTTATGGATTTGGATGCCTTGCCTAATTGCTCTAAGCCTTCCAGTAAGATATTGAATACAAGTGGCCAAAGTGGGCATCTTTGTTTTGTTCCTGACCTTACAGGCAGAAAATCAACAAGGAAACAGTAGAATTGAATCAGACTTTAGACCAAATGGACTTACCAGACGTATATAGAATACTCCATCCAAAGGCAGCACAATACACATTCTTCTCAAGTGCGCATGGAACATTCTGCAGGATAGATCATACGACAGGACACAAAACAAGTCTTAGCAAATTTAAGAAGATTGAAATTATACCAACTATCTTTTCTGATCACAGTGGTATGAAACAGAAGTCAACAGCAAGAAGAAAGCTGGAAAATCTACAAATATGTGCAAGATAAACAACACGGGTTTAAACAACCAATGGGTCAAAGAATAAATCAAAAGGAAAATGTTTTAAAATCTTCAAACAAATGAAAATGTTAAGTATGATATACCAAAACCTGGGGGATGCTTGGAAAACAGCTCTGAAAGTTCAAAGCAGTAAGTGCACAAAGAAACTAGAAAGACTGCAAACAACCTAACTTCACACCTCAAGGAATTAGAAAGCAAAGAATAAATTAAGCCCAAAGTTATCAGGAAAAAGGCAAAAAAGAAATATCAGAGTAGAAGTAAGTGGAATAGAAAGCAGAAAAAAATAGAATCAACAAAACTGAGACCTGGTTTTTGAAAAAGATAAAGAAAGTTGACAAATTTTTAGCTGGTCTAAGAAAAAAAAGACTTAAATAAATAAACTTACAAATTAAATAGGAGATATTACAACTGATACCACAGACATACACAAGACTTTATGAGACTACTAGGAACAATTACATACCATCAAATTAGAAAA
Source organism: Lutra lutra (assembly GCF_902655055.1). Lineage (NCBI taxonomy): Eukaryota > Metazoa > Chordata > Mammalia > Carnivora > Mustelidae > Lutra > Lutra lutra. The sequence goes on along the minus strand of NC_062282.1, from coordinate 68,982,368 downwards.
CTGAGAAGAAGTGGATACATTTCTAGAAATACACCAACTACCAAGACTGAATCAGTAAGAAATAGAGAATCTAAACAGGCCAATAATGAGTAAAGAGATTAAGTTAGTGATTAAAAATGTCCCACCACAGAAAACATCACACCCAGGACCAGATGGCTTCACTGTTGAGTTCCACTCAACAGTTAAAGAGTTACTACCAATCCTTCTCAGACTCTTCCAAAAACATGAAGAGGCGAAAACACTTGAAAACATTCTATGCGGCTAGCATTACCCTGAAAGTGATGCCAGATAAAGATACTATAGGAAAACTATAGACCAATATCCCTGATGAGCGTAGATGGAAAAATTCTCAACAAAATATTAGCCCACTGAATTCAAGAACACATTCAAAGGATTATAAATCTTGACCAAGTGGGATTTATCCCTGGGATTCAAGGATGGCTCAACATAGGCAAATCAATAAATACAATGCATCACATTAACAGAAAGATAAAGATCACACGATGATGTCAATAAAGGGAGAACAAGCATTTGACAGCTCACAACACCCTTTCATGAGAAAAACCCTCAACAAATTGGGCACACAAGGAAAACACCTCAAAATAAGAAAGGTCATATACAACAAATCTACAGCTAACATTACACTCAATAGTGGAAAAAAATTACAGAATTATTAAAGCTGAAGAGAAGCTTCTAGGATATGAGTGTCTTACACAAAATGACCTCATCATTTACCTTTAGAAATGGAATAAACATCTAGGTTCCTAATTATCTGCTCTAATATCCTTCTCTTTCCACTGTGCTGCCTAATAATTATCTCTATGCAGAACAAAGTTTCAAGACTGTATTATTCAAAAGACCCATTTTATGCTTTAGGAGAGCTTATATTTGAGATTCCAATGCCATTCCTACTTGCAAGAAATAATCTCTTTTGACTATATTTTGTTCTTGTTTGAAAACTTCTAATTATTTTTCATGTTTTGAAGAATAATATAAAATATTCATTTGGCAGTTGGGTCTCATCATTTTCATCGTACATCCTGCTTTCCGATATTCTTCTCCTTATTCCCTACACATAATTAACTCTCTAATCTATTTACTCATTGTCCTCTCAACATGCTTTGTGTTTTCTTTCTTTTCATTCCTGTACCTATGCCAATGTTTCTTAGGGAAGGTCCACTAATATGATTCAACTGATCCATTAGTGCTTCAAAACAGCTCACTGACTTATTTAAGTATGTCTGTGAATTGTTTCAGAAGTTTTTTTTGTTTTTTTGTTTTTTTGTTTTTTTTTTTTTTTTTGGCGACCGCGGCAGGACACGAATGTTTCAGAAGTTTTTTTAGCTTTTGTCAAACTTACCAAAATTCTAAGCAAAAAAATTCCTGATACATCATTCGCTTTCTTCTCCTATTGAAATACTTTTTACTTTTATGTATAGAATCACCCTAATGCCTTTTCTACTCAAATCGCCCACAATGTTGTTTTGTACCAAAATAAACTGTTGAGAATCTTGGAAGGATCTTAATAAATATCATCCCTTTTTGCAACATGAGTTATAAAAACTGTGATGGATGGTTTAGCAAATGAAACACCATACCTACTACTGATAAAGTCTAAGGTATCTTAGCCAAGCGGTCTTGCTAATGTGATATTGGTAGATTTATTCAACCTGTTCACTGTTATTAGACCCAGGCAGGATTCCATGGAAGGAGTAGGTCCCTGCACAATTTGCGGTGGAAACAATGGAAAACCCTTGTTCCCTATGAGCAGGTTTGTTTCTATGAGGAAGAAAGAGTTAGCGAGGAGTGAGTTAAGAAGAGCTGAGAGAACTTAGCTGTTAGAATGAGTAGATGATGGGGCACCTGAGTGGTGCACTCAGCTAAGCAGCCAGTTCTTGGTTTTGGCTCAGCTTAGGATCTCAGAGTCTGAGATTGAGCCTCGCGTCGGGTTCCACACTCAACATACAGTCTACTTCAGTTTCTCTCTCCCTCTCATTTTGCCCTCCTCCTTGCTCTCTCTCTTTCAAATAAGGAAACAAATCTTGTATTAAAAAAATCGGTAGATTATTGTATATATGGAAGTAAACATCAGAAGAGGCCAATGAGTACTCCTCTCAATACAGTTCAAGAAATAAATAAAATATACTTATATAGTAGCATATCTGAAAACTCAACTTTCACCAAATGTGAATCCTTTTTATCAAATTCTTCTAAAACAGCTATAAAAAATATAATGTTTTTAGGGGCGCCTGGGTGGCTCAGTGGGTTAAAGCCTCTGCCTTCAGCTCAGGTCATGATCCCAGGGTCCTGGGATCGAGCCCCACATCGGGCTCTCTGCTCCGCAGGGAGCCTGCTTCCTCCTCTCTCTCTCTCTGCCTGCCTCTCTGCCTGCTTGTGATCTCTGTCTGTCAAATAAATAAATAAAATCTTTAAAAAAAAATAATGTTTTTATTCATAAATAAGGTAACAAGTCAGAATTTCTTTCACTAGCTAGAAGCCATGTTTTAATGTATAAGTAAAGCTCCTTAGGTAGATAACATCAACTAGAGACTTCTGTAACTAGAGGAATATTTGTTCCACAAATCCAGCCCCAGGTCAGGTATCACAAATGGATTATGGTCTCAGTGGGTGTTTCTGAAACTGGATATTACCACCATTTGGGGTACAGAGTGTTCACACACCCCTTCAAATGGTTATAGTTCCAGTATTTAAATACAGGTCTCTCTATAGAAGTAGCACATACCATCTGCTTTGCATGGCACCCATTTAAATTGTTGTTGTGAATTAAGAGTGATAGAGAACTGGGATGCCGGGGTGGCTCAGTTGGTTAAGCATCTGCCTTTGGCTCAGGTCATGGTCCCCGGGGTCCTGGGATCCAAGACTGCTTTGGGCTCCTTATGCAGAGGGGAACCTGTTTTTTCCTCTCCTTCTGCTGCTCCCCCTGCATGTGCTCTCTCTTTTTCTCTCTGGGAAATAAATTAATTAACTAATTAATTAATTAAAAAAGAAAGAAAAGAATGATAGAGAACCTTTGAACTGGCAAAGGCCAAGAAATGATATTGAGAACCAAGATGGACTCCATAAACACTCAGGTTATAGGACAATTTTTCAGTAGAGTCCTATTCTATTTCTTAACATGCATTAAATTATGATCTTTCTTTTGTGTAATTAAAAACACTAGGAAATCATATTTTACAAAGATATTCTATAATACACATTAGGTATTAAAGGTATGCATGATACTTTTATACTCAAGGTTACGTACCTGTAACCACATTTTGCATCATTTATAAGACTACTCCTGACTCTAAGGTATCTTTCCAACTTATGTATTGAAACTATCACCTACAACAGTGTAGACACTTTACAAAAAGAAAACCTCAGTTTTTTTATTTAACAGGAGAAAGCATTCAGTTGGCCCTGGTGGTTGGGTAAGAAAGCTGTCACGTGTGCAAGGCGAAGCCATTTACAAGGCTGTTGTTTGTATGCGTGTGCATGTGTGTGTGCACTGTCATCCAAAAGATGGAGAACATATGTAAGATTTAAGAGCAAAAGGAGGTGTCCCTCTTTATCTAAGTCTCTCCATATCCCTATCAGTGTTGAAAACAACCCTGGGCACCATGTCACTCTTTGTCCTTGCAGTCATCTAGAAAACACATTGGTGTTTAAAAAATTTTTAACTATGTGCCTCTTTCCAACTCCCACTCTTACACATACCTATTCAAAGACATGGATAGAAATGCACAGAGGGGTGCCTGGGTGGCTCAGTGGGTTGAGCCTCTGTCTTCGTCTCGGGTTATGGTCTCAGGGTCCCGGGATCAAGCCCCGCATCAGGCTCTCTGATCAGCACCTGCTTCCCTTCCTCTCTCTCTGCCTGCCTCTCTGCCTACTTGTGATCTCTATCTGTCAAATAAATAAATCATTTTTTTAAAATGCACAGAAACAACAGAGAGTACATAAACCATTTATATACTCTGAGTCTTAGAGACTAAGACAACAGGACATTTGATAAGAAAAAAAATATTATGAGAAATTTGACTGGAATATATAATATGTATGGGATGGAAGGTGGGTGGCAGGTTTGGGACACTCGATCCATTGTGAGAGAGTTACAGTGTACTGGCCTTCAAAATCTTCTGGTAGAAAGTAGTAAATGCGACTCCTTGGGGCATAGAGACAACATCTTATTCACCTTTGTATCTCTGACCTTATTATATCATGTAATAGACTTTTCAATGTGCAGTGGTTCAGAATTATTTTTAAATACAAATAATCTTCCTGTAAACCAGTTACTACTAAATCTGAAATGCTATCTGCATTTTTAAAAAGGTGAAATACACCTACAACTCTGTCCATAATCAACTCTATACAAAAGTACCACAAAATAGAGTTCTTGCTCTTATTTGGAGTTCCCACTGGCCACATCTAATAATAATAAATGGTTTAAATCCAGTCTTTATTTGTCAATTGTACTGTATAAGAAGTAACAAACACATGTGTATTAAGTTTGACGTGCATTATGTTTTTTAACCTCCTCACTTCGTGATTTTTATGAAATTTAAAGAGAGAATCAGACAGTAAGCCCTGGGTGAGCTGGAGGGAAATCAAATTAAAATCAAAGACGTTTCATTCTCCGTCCAGATTCCCAAAATCAAAGCCCTCAATTATAACTAAAACAGCAGCTGTGGATGTTTTGAAGGAAGTCCACCAGGTTAAGCACCTAGGAATCATCTTGCCAGGGGTTCTCTAACGTTTTGCTAACATGTGACTTACACTCTCTCCCAGGTGGGCTATGGTTGAGTCTTAAAAAAAAAAAAAAAAAAGCGAAAGACATTGCTTTTGACAGAAGAATGATCTGATGTAAGAGAACTGGTTGAATTGTGTAAGACTGATGAATCACAGACCTGTACCCCTGAAACAAATAATACATTATATGTTAATTAAAAATATGTTAATAATAATATATGTTAATATATGTTAATAATAATAAATATGTTAATAAAAATTCATATATATGTGTGTGTGTATATGTATGTGTGTATATATATGTATGTGTGTTTGTGTGTGTATATATATATATATATATATAAAGAGAGACAACTGGTTTGTTTCTAAATATGGGTAAGTGTCTTGTAATTGAGAAAAAAACAAAGTCCAGTTCTCATGCTGTTCTTCCAGAAGGACTCACACGCCGGTAATTGCATTGATTTTTTCTTTTTAGTTAAATTAACTTGCATGTAAACTTTGTCTTGATTTCCTACTCTGTTTTCTAGAATTTTGTTGGCAAACTATGTCCGTAAAACCAAAGTGAGTAGAAAGATGGTTTTAATTAAATAAGTGTTTTCCTTTTAGAGAACCCAGCAGCCCCTGCACAGACTCTATGTTCTCATCACACAGAACTACAGATAGAACTAAAATATTAAAATAATATCAGCATGAAAATTATTCTTGAGGCTTGCATGTTTTAATATCAGACTTCACAGCTTAAAAACATTCAAATCAGTCTCTTGATCAGGGAATGGTTCAGTATCAACCATCTAAAGAAATCTTTAGACAATGTCTTATATGTAGTGTCCAGAAGATTGTAGGAGTCCAATCGATTTAGGTTTAATATAACTTCCACCTTTTTCACTTATATACTGTGCACTGAGATCAAAACGCAAAAAGGACAACAGCAGTATTAGACAGTGTTTGTGATTTCCCACATAATAAAGATCAGAGCGCAGTGAGCTAGAGAGGTACATTTCATTTGTGTTACTTATTTCAGCACATGTACAGTCGTGATTCCTCATTCCTTCTTATTCTGAAAGAGGAGAAAAAAAAATACAGGTTGCCCCTCAAGCTATTAGTCAAGTGACCTACTTTCAGACATCCCTCTCCTGGGTTAGGCCAACTCTGATTTTTCCCAGATGACCATATTCTCTTTTTATTCCCATTCAGGCATTCTTAGAGTTTTAAAAGGAAATTGTGGAGTTCCTCCAAAATCTGTGGTCAGAACACAAATATTTTGAAATAGTCTCCTTTCCGGCCTGCTGTAGCTATCAACAATATCATTAAGAGTACTTTTTAAGGAGAGTCTTTGAAAGATCTTGAAGACAAATTTTTAAAAATCCAGTTTTATAACCCTTCATTTTTGGGACAGTCAATTGTACACAATTGGCATGCTTTCAAGTTGTTTTTTTGTTGTTGTTGTTGTTGTTGTTGTTGTTTTTCCATATGCTTTTAGTTTTGTTTGTCAGTTGCTACGGATGTTCAACATAATCACTATCATTTAAGAATAAAGTCTTATACCACCAAACAATGGAGGAATAGATAAAGTATTTTGTAGGAACTAAAGCCTATAGCTTTGCCCTTGTAGGAGAGGAAGGAGTTGTAGGTCATTTTAAACTCCTGGTGGGTTTAGAGTTAGCACGAAGAGGGCCAGGACTTGCAAAATCCTTTTTGCTCAAGTAGAAGGAAAAGTGAACAGAGAAAAGCAGCTATGGATTTTTCCTAATTCAAAGTCTCTGGACTTTGAATGCCTGACACAAAACACACACACACTGAATATTATACACACACATATGTAAAATATGTAACAACTACTTATTCCTGTTTTTCTTATTTTACATAATAAAGTGGTGATTAATATTATAATTTAGTGTTTGCATTGGGAGCATTTAGGTGAGAATGTGACTAAGTTTAGAAGGAATTAATTCTGCCTGTGGATGGCTATCAGTATAGCTATCTAGAGATAGCTACCATGACTACTGAGATGTGTCTCCTTTAAATAGGTGCTAAGAGCATCTCTCTTTGTATGAAGAATGGTTGTTAGTGACCTCCTATCAAATGGAAACATGTATTTCTTGTTTTGTGGAAGGTCAGAATGTGTAGGAATGTGTATATGAGTGACTAAATTACATTTAAGTGTGCAAATGTATCCACAAAGTCAGTACATTGACACTGTGTTAACATAAATAAGGTCCCCAGTATTTTCCCATCTGTTTTGAAGATCATTTAAAAATATGGTTCCCCCGTAATCCACATTCAATATCTTCTTCCATTACTGGTGTTAACAATCTTAAGTTTTCATCACAGTAATCTGTGAAGATGAGCCAGTATCAGCTTTGTGAATGCATGGAGATTGAGGTCTCTGGGAAAAATCTAACACTGTTCCCCAGCTGTGACCCCTGGACTAGAAGATTCACCAAGAGCCTGACACCACAACTACATACATCCCTTTGAGAATACTTGACAGCTGCTAGTAGGCTTTGGTGGAGATCTCCCACCACGGAGGCACAACAAATTATCCTGAGAAATGAAACACCTATTATGTTATACTGCCAGAAAGACATTCCTATTCAGCAGCGTTTATCAATAAAATGGAAAAAATATATACAGGAGCATGGTCCTGAAAGGGACTCTGGTCTGTGGGGGTTCAGATAGAGGATGGATTGGTTAGGGGGAATCATTGTTAGGGAGATCCCCAAAGGTGGGGCTGCAGCCCTCTTTTGGGGACTGATTACAGAATTCCCAGAACTGTTAGCTCCTAAAACTGAAGATTTTTCTCCTATTAGCAAACTTTCTTGTGTCTAACCAAAGTTCCTGAATTCAGACACACAGCACAGTCTGGAAATCTGCCCATGTTTTCCTTGCATTTGATCAAAACAGTTGAGGAGGCTGAGTGGAAGGATAAGCGACAGGCAGGAACGAGGAGTGTATACGGCAATTCAGAACAACTGGGCTCTTACCTAAGAAAATTGTTTATATTTTTGTGGACTCATGGGCAATGGCCAATTATCTTGACATGTGGTCAGACAAATGCACCCTCCATGATTGTCCAATTAAGAATACAAGTGTGTGGGCAGTATACTTATGGAGATGCTATAGGAATTCTAAGGAAGAATGAAAGTGAATTCATGTAGCTACTCAGCAGAAAAATTCAGCTCCTGGCTCAAAAAGGAACTAGGTTGCAAAAACAGAGGACTTCTTCAGTCTGAGTTGTAGCTGCGTATCTCAAACAAACTTTGGCAGCGCCATGTAGAATAACTGTAGACTTCTCTACCACATTATGAACTTGCTCATATCATTAAATATTGTACAGAATACCAACAGGAAATGAAAGTGTGTAAGATTTCCCAATGACAGTAGCTGACCAGAGCTGGCAGGCCAGATACCGAGGACCTGACCAGGAGCAACAAATGGCTTCAAATGAATTCTGGCTGGAATGGAAATGTATTCTATGTCCTTTTTGGACTTTGGGCTTCATTTATTCTGGAAAGGAAGCAACAGCTAGTGATACTACAAAATTTTGGGAATGGAATGCTTTTCAATTTGGTCCCAGGCTGTACATTCAACAAATGCATATATTTCACTAAAAAACCTCAGATCGTATGGGTTTATGTCCATTTTCATATTCAAAATAATGGTTTGACACTAACTCAAAGGGATGCATGCATGCCTATGTTTACTGCAACATTACTTAAAATAGCCAATGTATGGAAGCCACCCAAGTGTCCACTGACAGATGAGTGGATAAAGAAGATGTGGTATATATATAAAGGTAAGCATATAAACACACACATACATACACATAATAGAACACTACCCAGCCATAAAGAAGGATGCGACCTTGTGACAACATGGATGGACCCACAGTCTATTACGCTCAGTGAGAAAGTCTGATAGGGAAATAAATACTGTATGTTTTCAATTATATGTGCAATCTCAAAAAACAAATGTGTAAGAAAACAAACAAAAAAGCAGAAACAGATCCCTAAGTGGAGAACAAAGTGATGGTTGCCAGAGGAGAGGGGAGTGAGAAGATGAGCAAAATGAGTGAAGGGGAGTAGAAGATACTGGCTTCCAGTTATGAAATGAGTACGTCACAGGAATAAAAGCCACAACATAGGGAATAAATCAATGGTAATACAGTAGCATCTATGGTGTCACACTTGGGGTGAGCATAGCATGTAAACTTATTGAATCACTGTGTTGTACACCTAAGCTAATGTAACATTGTGTGTCAACTACACCTCCACAAAAATAATAAATGAAATAATACTTGAGAATTAGAATGGAATAATTGAAAGTAAATGAAAGTGGGCGTGGTAAGGGATGAAGGTCTATCTGATTTGACTGAATGAATGTATGTAACATCTGGGTATACGTAGTAAGTAAGGGAGGCACCTGAGTTTTCTGAGCTATGAAAGTGGGAATCGAGGGTGGAAAATGATATATCCACAAACGATCTTTTGCACCTGGCAAATTCTTTTGTCTTGTCCAGTCTGGCACTGTACTGACCATCTGCATTAAGGGAGATATGACTGAGTTAATTCCTCTGAATTGTGTACATTCTTAAGGGAATGATGGCTAGATAGTGACTTCATTTTGCATTGTTGAACAAGGATGGGCTCTACATTCTGCCTGTTTAGTTATGGAAATTGCCCTGTTATATTTTTTGAATCTGTATTTGTACCAAAGGAAGCTACATCTGCCATGAAGATGGGTGGGTGCCTGAATCAGAGATCCTCCCTAGGGTGGCTGAGCCTCCATCAAGAAATAAATGAAATTTTAGCAAGAAACATATAAATGAACAGGAAATTCTGACAGAAGAGAAGTGATCATTTACAGCAGTAATCATATCTTAAGGAAAAAGAACATCTTAGATGAGAAGAGCAATTTTCCTAAGAGTAGGACAATTTATGGTTCATTCCTAGATGAAAACTCTGGATTTATTTTTTGCTGATCAGTATCCTTGAAGGTGATTTTCAGACTTAACCTTAGAAGTCTATTTGGATGATTTGTAAGAACAATATTAACCATCATCCCTCGATGATAATGGTGATGGTAATCCTATTAAGACTGCCTGAGTAATTGCACTTGGGAGTCACTATATGGACTGTGCGTTTTGTGTTTTGCGTGTGTGTGTGTGTGTGTGTGTGTGTTTTGTTTTGGTTTGGTTTTGATTTTCCTAGCTTTGCGCTGAACCACACATAAGTTTCCTGGAAGCTGGTAGCTGATATATTGCGTTTCTGTAAATGAGGATATTGTCTATTAAGGTAATTACCTGCAGTATAGATGACAGTGTATCATTATCACTCACCCTCTAGACTTTTTAAAGTGATTTTACTAGGTGTATATGTATATGGGATGTAACACAAATGCCGGTTCAAGAAACTGGATATGGAAAATGCTGACCATTGCCATGATATCACAGCCACATATCTTCAGGGATTTGTCTCAGCATACGCAAAAATGGAATTTTACAAGTCTTAGGACACACCCAAACTGAACGGCAACTGGAAGTAGGATATGTTTTGTGGATCATTTCCCTGAGCACTTCATACTTTGGGAACACACAATATGTTTGACCCTTTCACAGAATTTCCATTTCTTTGCTCACATTCTAATCTGTTCTTTCATGTTTGCTACTTATCCATCAGAGCCCTTATTGTTTAATTATAATTGATCTAAATGCAAGGTCTGCTCATTCCCAAATCCCTGTCATAGCAAAATCTTGTTCTGTTGTTTGCCCTCTCTCTTTAAACTGTGCTGACTGTTAATCTGTCTTGTAATTTTTTGTTGAAAACCAGCAACATCAACTGGGAGAAAGAAACTCCAGGAAAGAGACCTTGAGGGATGTGGTGCCAAGGTCTGGCAGGAGGGCAAGAGTTCTACAGTCTGAGGATAAATTCTCAGTCTTTCAGCACAAGGGCTTCCCAGTGCAGGAGCTGGTCAGGGATATTCCTTTCCCCTGGCAGGTTAGGCTGCTATAAATCCCCCAAAAGTTAAGGTTCTAGTCAAACAGTTTCTTTTGAGGCCAATTCTCATTTTTATAAAAAAGAATTTCTTATTTATGTATTTGACAGAGAAATCACAAGTAGGTAGAGCAGCACGCAGAGGGTGGGGATGCGGGGGGAAGCAGGCTCCCTGCTGAGCAGAGAGCCTGATGCGGGCCTTGATCCAAGAACCCTGAGACCATGACCTGAGCCGAAGGCAGAGGTTAACCCACTGAGCCACCCAGGCACCTGAGGCCAATTCTCATTAATAATCGAATACTCAGGCATACTCCAAAAGTTACTCTTGCCCTCCCTCTTCCAGAAGGGTGAGGGAATTGTTCTCTGGCATTTCACTTTAAGAACCTGAAACAACTCTGGGTGACAAAACTCACAAAAGTATGGGAGTTTTTCTGGAGTTTTAACTTGGACGTCTATCCTGAGCCTCCAACAACTCATCAATTATAGCTCAGGCTTTCTCTGCTGTGGTAAAGGTTTCCAGAGTTCCTATTCCTGGATTTCTACTCTGTTGTGATTCTTCATATCCGCCTGTCCGTCTCTCAGTTGTCAGGACAGTGGTTGGCTTTGTGACTTCAGTGCTCCTAAAAATCTGAGTAAAGCTGGTGATTTTCCAGTTAGTTCAGTCTTTTATTTGTTAGGATGGAGTGATAACTTCCAAGGTACTTACACAGTGGATGGAAAACTAGAAGTCTTCCATAACACACTTGAGTTGCACTCATGCCATAAATACTCAGAAGAAAACACTTACTGTTGTTTCATTCAACACTAGCCCCCATCTACTGAGAGGAAATAAGGTTTGGGGAGCTGGAGTATTGAATCATGGAACTGGGTCAAGACACAAATTTAGCTTAAAAAAAGTTACACGTGGGACACCTGGGTAGCTCAGTGGGTTAAAGCCTCTGCCTTCGGCTCAGGTCATGATCTCAGGGTCCTGGGATCAAGCCCCGCATCAGGCTCTCGGCTCGGCAGGGAGCCTGCCTCCCCCCCCCAACTCTGCCTGCCTTTCTGCCTACTTGGGATTTCTGTCTGTCAAATAAATAAATAAAATCTTAAAAAAAAAAAAAGTTACACATGCAGGTCAATGCCTCTGTCCAACCTTTAAAAAGCTGCTAATTACGTATGCCTCAGTGGGCAAAAGTATAATCCAAATGGTAAAGAAATACCATAACTTTATGAACAGGTATAATCAAACTTAATGTGTCCCCCCCCACACACCTGTTCATGGGATGATGGAAGTCCTTGTAGTTAATGATGTTTTGATGCTTTTGTAGGTTTATTTTTATGCCAAAAAATACCATAGAAATGTCTGTATTAACAATTATAACAAAAAGATGGAGGGAATGTAAAAATATTGACAATATTTGGGTAGAACCTGGAAGTAAGGGTTAACAGGGAATTCTGTGACCTTTCTTCTAGCTTCGGGGAAAAGATTATCTAAACTTTGGCTGAATCTTCCTTGTAACACTAACTTACAATATTATTAGGAGTATACCTACACTTTTTTTCTTTAAAATTTTTTTTCTTGATCTTATCTTCTTCCCGTATACCTATACTTAATCCAAGATAAATCAGAATCTGATTGAAGATGATGTACTACACTTAGTACCTGTGCCACATTCTTGATATTTTTCAAGGAGAGAATGATCAATATTGATAGTATTCAGTTACATCTGAAGACGGAGCAGTAGTCTTGTACATTCATTGGAGGATCACATGTGACTAACATTATACAAAAACTGAAGGAATACAAAAGCTGAAGGAATCAAAGAGCTGATGAGTTTCCTAAATGGAGACTGTCCTTCTCCACGTAGCCTCCCATCTCTGAGCACACATTCCTCAAGTGTTGCAAGGGCATCAGACACCATGCCTGGGAGTTATGAGACCTCAGCTCTGTCATTGCTGCATTATTATTTCTGTTCTAGGGTCTTTCTTAGAGCTTAAGATATCTTATGCTGCATGAAGACATGTATTTTTGGTTTTTTAGTGTGACAGTCAGTCCAAATCCAAGACCACTGATACTAAAAGAAAATGTGATCAGGGGGACATTGCAATACGTATATTGAAAGCACTGTATGTCTCAAGGTCTATGTGCACCACTGGACTGATAGGAAGTGTTATGGGTATTCTATATCCTGAATAGCTAGAAGTTGGGTTGTTTGATCAATGGCTATTAGAACAGTAAGAGTATATGTGTTTATTGATCCAACCAACATTTGTTGAGCACTTTCCATGTCATAGTTATCATGATGGATGTGAGCATACAACGTTAAAAAAAAAAAAAAAAAAAGACTGATATGGCCTGTCCAAGTAAAGCATGTACTTTAGTGAGAAATTTTTTAAAAATAATATGCTAACAAATAAAATGGTTTTATTTCATGATACTGTAATATAATAAGCTTTTGTCCAATGGCAGGAGAAACCTAAATAGAGCACATTCTGGAGAATTTAATATTAAATAAAAAGTTCACTGTACTTAAAGATGATGAAAAATGAATTAAAGAAAACCAAAAGTTCAAAAATTTTGTAAAGATCCTCACCCTCACTAGGAATTCTGGATCTCTAAATTTAAAAACAGTAGTATTTCTTCCCTATATATCTGGCAAAAAGTAAAAAGCTTGATTTAATAAAACAGAAGGCAGATGATAGCTACATGTATGGTGAGGCTAGAATAGCACATAAAACTATTGAATCACTATGTCAGACACCTGAGACTAATATAACATCGTATGTCATCAAGTACAGTTTTAAAAAAGTAAAATAGAAAGCTTGACTGCTCATGGGAGTCTAATTAATACATCAACTTAAAGAACAATGTGGCTGATCTAAATATGTTGAAAATGAACATAACCTCCTGCCTAGCAATTCTACATCTAGGTATATAACCTGGAAAACTCTCTTACTCATATATGTACTGTTGTATAGCCACAAAATTTCTTAATGTGAACGCACTAAATACACCAGTAGTTCACCACTTACACTTAAACTAAAACACAGAATTGAAATGAATGTATGTGTTGATATCTAAAAAACAAAAGGGTAGAAAAAAATTGGTTACCAATATAAAGCATGATTTTTTTTAAATTTAGAAAACAAAAATTTGAATATTCAAAACAATACTAGGTAGGGTTTATAGACATGAGCCTATATCATAAATTATAAAAATCCAAATGAGTGGAACGCACATACTTTTTCATACAGTGAATGAACCAGAGTGTTTGCCTTTTTGTGTATACTTTGGGGAAGGAACTACACAGATGTAAATGCACAGATGATAATAGGAGGAAAAGGAGAAAAATACTGAGATTATGAGAAGCAGGGCTGAAAAATGAGCATAATACTATCAAAATGTATCTTATACACACACACAAAATAATGCAACTCTCACAGGTCGGGGTGACTTTGACATAGGTTTACAGGACCCAGAGGACAGAAATCAACACAGTTTTGAAACATTTTACATGAATCCATTTTAAGAATGTAAATCAACAAGTCACACATTCATTGGTATTTTTGTATTTTGAAAATGTTCTTCTTACCTTCCTCTCCTTGAAAACATCTTATTCTTCTGATTTGCTAAAGTATCTATCTCCCTATTTTCTGAAGTATTTTGGACCAGAACTTTTCTCTGTTTTGTTTTGTTTTTCTCTTCACCCCTACACCCTTACTGAGCTTTTGCTCTTATATGATCTGAACTATTTCCAGGATCATTTGTTTCTTATGGCTATAAATTTTAAGTGATAGAATACATCTGATAAAATCATTCTACATCCTTTCTCTACTTCTGTACAGCTTTTTAATATAAGCTGTATTAAAAGCTAGTGAAAATAGGTTATATAAATACTATCAGAACCATCATGGCATAAAACAAGATTTAATCTCAATGAGGCATCTTAATAGTTTGGGAACAACAAATTCATCTAGTTTTAGCAAAAACTCAGATTGACTCAGATCTACAGCTGCAGACAGAACAGGAAATAAATGCCTTATGAATGTAATATAAAGAATGAAATCTCACCCATAAAACCCTTAGGAGATTAACTGTATTGTATACTATTGCTATAAAATATTAATAAACATATATTTTTGGTTGAAATAAAATTTCAGATTACTATCCTGACGTTCTTCAAAATCTTTGAAAAAATCCACTAGAGGTTTTGTACTATCATTTAATAAATAAATGTTAGAGAGAAAGACAGCATTAATGTAAAGACCATGGTGGATGTTTTTTCAAAGCTCTAAAAAAAAAAAATGGTGTGTGCATGTGTGTCTTATAGAGAGAGCAAGAAAGACAAAGAGATTAAGATCTGGAAAAATTCTGATGGAAAAATAGTCATTCCATAGAGGTAGATTATTTTATATTGAGAGAAGAATTTATTCTGTTATGTAGAAATTTATAGGATTTATTTATATTAGGTTAAAATTAACACACAATTTCCAGGTATAACAAAGATACTTTAAGTTAGTCATTTTTTTCTGGAAATTTTTAAAGATTTATTTATTTATTTGACAGACAGATCACAAGTAGGCAGAGAGAGAGAGAGGGAAGCAGGCTCCCTGCTGAGCAGAGAGCCCGATGTGGGGCTCGATCTCAGGACCCTGGGATCATGACCTGAGCCGAAGGCAGAGGCTTTAACCCACTGAGCCACCCAGGCGCCCATTTTCTGGAAATTTTTAACTGCATATAGGAAGAGTCTATTTTTAAGACTCATAGTTTCTCAATTTATATAAGTGCATTCTTTTTTTAAGATTTTATTTATTTAGCGGTGCCTGGGTGGCTCAGTCGTTAGGCATCTGCTTTCGGCTCAGGTCATGATCCCAGGGTCCTGGGGTTGAGCCCATTAACAGGCTCTCTGCTCAGCAAGGAGCCTGCTTCTCCCTCTCCCACTCTCCCTGCTGTGTTCCCTTTCTTGCTGTGTCTCTCTGTCAAATAAATAAATAAAATCTTGAAAAAAATAAAAAGACTATTTTTTTGACACAGAGAGAGAGAGAGAGAGAGAAAGCACACAAGCATGGGGAGGAGCAGGCAGAGGGAGAAGCAGGGTGCCCGCTGAGCAGGGAGCCAGATGTGGGACTGGATCCCAGGACCCTGAGATCATGACCTGAGCCCAAGGCAGATGCTTAACTGAAACACCCGGGCATCACTATATAAGTATATTCTTAACAGTTAGATGATTTAATGTCTCTGTACAAGGAAAGGATCATTTGACATTTAATTTCCAGTAATTAGAAAAGTGGGATTAGAGTAACTGTAAGTAATTGCTGTGTGCACCATTCTAGGCTGTAGGAAAAAATAGTACTGAAGGATAAGCCAAACAGCCTGAACGGGAAGATGTCAGCAATAACTCCTTTGCAGCTGGCAAGTGTGGGTATTAGGAAGCAATAATGAGTATAAGTACTTTTAATGCTCTACTACTACAATGGTGTGATGGGGAGAACATCGTACATCTAGCCTGCAATGGTAATTTGTTTATAAACCAACTCATTAAGACTCTGATACCACAGGGGAGAGGAAATCACCATGCTGATCTCACAGTCATGCTTCTGATTTTGATAGCATTAGACAAAGCCCAAAAAAAAGGACAAGAAAAGAAAAACTTTAGATTAATGGAATGGTTTAACTCTTTTTGACATAGAGGATTTCTCTGTTTATATTAAGAGAAGTGTACTTGTTTGGTTAATTCAGTAGCTAAATTTCTGTCGAGTACCTTTTTGCAAACAGAGGGGGAAAAAATTACTTATTTGTGAGCTTTCCAGTTAACCAGATGAACTTCAGAGAAATCCCCTGGGCTGGAAGAGAGAAGTGAGTTTCCTGTTAAGAAGCAATCTACCCAGGGTGGCTCAGTGGGTAAAGCCTCTGCCTTCCGCTCAGGTCATGATCCCAGGGTCCTGGGATCAAGCCCCACATCGGGCTCTCTGCTCAGCATGGAACCTGCTTCCCTCTCTCTCTCTCTGCCTGCCTCTCTGTCTACTTGTGATCTCTCTCTGTGTCAAATAAATAAATAAAATCTTTAAAAAAAAAAAAAAGAAAGAAAGAATAGGAAGAAGAAGAAGCAATCTACCTCCAGCATTTGCAGAGAGTGTGAGGATTACAGATACCGTGGGTAGTGTTTGACAGATAGAGGGTGATCAAAAGTCGTTATGTTTACTTGAATTTAAATAAAATTTTGGGAGAGAGAAAAAGCTGTTAAATAAAATCTTGGGAGAAAAAAAGCAACAATTTATGGTATTATTTTTATTATATTTGGAGATAGGATTCATTTTTAAAGGGTCAGGGTGTTTACATGTTTTTACTCTCCTTGTGCTTAAAGTTCTTTTCCTAGTGAAAGCCTATGCTTTTTTCTAACACAGTAGCATCAGCTTGACCCATCATCAATTTACTGACCCATGTTTCCTCCTATTTTCCTGTTTATTAATTGATTTTTTAATTCCTCATTATAGAGAACTGTTTTGGATTTGTTTTTATACAATCTATTTTTTAAACTTATTTTATTCTTTTCCTTTTGTGAGTAATTTGGTTGTATCTGCCTTCTTCAATACAAGAGCCATTTTCCTCTTCTTGAATTATATTTCTTAACGTTTTTCTTTTGTTACAAAACTCACCACTGCATTTAATAAATTAGTGATTGATTCAAGGGTTACTACTGTTGGCCTCATACAATTTGGTTTTATAAGTGGGCATAATCTCTAATAAGCCACATTAAAATCTCATGTGTGTATCAAAATATATATCATACACAGTCTAAATGAAAGCTGGAATGTGGGATGCCTGGGTGGCTCAGTCAGGTAAGCGGCTGCCTTTGGCTCGGGCCATGATCCGAGGGTCCTGGGATTGAGTCCTACAACCAGCATCTTGCTCAGTAAGAGAACCTGCTTCTTCCTCTGCCTCCTGCTCCCCTTACTTGTGTGTGTGCTCTCTCTCTCTGACAAATAAAGAAATAAAAAAATCTTTGAAAGCTGGAATGGTTAGATTAACAATAAGAAAGTAAAGTTTAATACAAGAATAAAGCCAGGAATAGAAAAGGACATTTCAAAAAGATACATGGGTAAGAAGAAATTAAGGACCTAAAGGGTATGTACCTAGTAACAGGGATTCAAAATACAGACAGGATTGAAAAGAAGAGGTAAATCCACAGATTGATGAAACCACAGCCTGGCTTTCTGCAGGAAACTCTCAGTGTTAAACCAAAGGTAACTAAGGTTATAAAAGATTTGAACAAAACAATCCACTGACATTTCCTCATTGCCACTTACCAACACCAAACCAGAGCACAGAATACACAACCATTTCAAACCTACACAGTAAGTTCACAAGGAAAAACCTCATTATAGTCCATAAAACAACTTCCAATAAATTTAAGAGGACTTAAGTCATACACAGTATGTGCCTTGTCCCAAGTGGAATTAAACTGGGAATTAGTAACAAAGATGTACTCATATCTAGCTAATAGAAATAATAATCAATAAAAAAGAAATTAAAGAGTCTATGTGTAAGTGATCCATGAGGCAGAAAATTACTAAGGAAATCATAAAATCTTTTTAACTAAATGAAATGAAAAAGGAAATGAAATTAAAAACCCAACTAGGGGTTGTCTTATTATTGGTGTCTCATTTTGATTCTATTAGAATTTCTTCCCTACCTCAAGGTCATACAAAGATTATCTTGTATTGTCTTCTAGTAATTTCATTGTCTAAAATGTCTTCCGTGATTTTCCGCATGTTTTCCACTTTTAGAATGACTACTACATGAATGTGTGGAGTCCTTCGATCTAGCTTTGTTGTTAACTTGTTCTTTTGGTTTTCATCTTATCTTTCTACTACATTTCCTGTGAACCCCTCTACTGTGTTTGTGAATTCTTCAGCACAATCTTCCCATTCACAAATCTTTATGACCAGTATGAGGTTCCTTCCATGCACTGGTTTTTAATTCCAAAAGAAACACACACACATACATATATACACACACGTGTATGCATTTGATGAGGAATTCTAGTGATTTTTCTATTGTTTCATTTTTCCCTGTTTCCCAAAATAATTTGGCCTTTTTTATGATTCTTATTTTTCCCTTAACATTTTTGAAGTTTAAAAAAATAAGTGAAAGATACACTCAATATTACCGGCAGGAGTTCATTCCCCATTGTATAATTTATTTCCTTTCTCAGAGTTACACTGGAATTAAGTGAGCTAATTTTAAGTTAAACACAGAATCTAAGAGCTATAAAACTGACAGAACCTGACTAAATATTGTGCCTGACATTCACCTGATAAAAAACAAAACCAAAAGCAAAACACTCAAAAAACCCAACTATACCACTTGTTAGGACTATAGAGCCTTCTCAAGCGGCCGTGATTAAAAACACAATGGATTGTATATAAAAAAGGTCTGCAAAATGACATTTCAAGACTAAGTTCTAAGGGAGGTGGGAGCATCTCCATTCAAGACCCTCTCTAATTTACAGCCTCTCTCTCCCGTCACTGTGATAGCTGTAGCCTTTCCCCCTGAAGTACAACTAGGTGCCTTGCACAGCCTTGATTGTGAAATCCTCCCCTGACTTGGCAGGAACGGCTCATAGGTGAGTAAGAACTTTGGAGTCCTGGCCAACAGTCTGGGCAAACAGCTTCATGGTGTCTGTGACAAGGCCAGATGTAACATTTGGATGATATAATGGGGGTCTCTGAAGAAAGAGCAACCACAGCACTTAGCAACATTCATTTCAAGCCAGATAAGTTTGCTATTTTAAGACACATTTTAGATAGGTGGGGGCTTCTCATGTTTTACTTTGTTTTATGTGGAAGAATTTTTGAAGCTTCTACCACCAGGTGATTCCTTTCCTCTATTGGAAGCCAGTATAATTATGAAGATGACATGTGCCTGGCTTTAAAACTTAGATGTCTATATAATTATTATATATATGTATATATAATATATATTTAATGATTTAATAACTTATAATTTAATAATATATAATTATTATTATTTTCAAGTAGCCAACATATAGTACATCATTAGTTTTTGATGTAGTGTTCAACGATTCATCAGTTGTGTATAACAGCCAGGGCTCATCACAACACGTGTCCTCTTTAATACCCATCACCCAGTTACCCCATGCCCCACACCCCTCCCTTCTGTCACCCTCAGTTTGTTTATATCTGCACAGGAGCTAACTTTTGAATCTGTGGCCAGTTTGAATTTAGTTACAACCGAGGGACAGAGTAAGTTGAGCTTATTCTGTGACCACCTGAAACTCTGCCTCTGCTACTGGTTCCCGCTAGACAACAATTTATTCCCCAACCATATCATTGTATTTTCAGTGACAAATTAAACTAACAGTATGTTTTAAATGTATGCAGAACATCCTGGAGATTCTCATATATTTACTGCCCACAGCTTACCGTGCAACATGGCACCAAAAGCTAAAACCATGACATGAACACTGTTGCAAATATTCCACAATACAAGAGAGAAAAATGAAACCTTGTTTTCCCCATGGCTATCTAACCCATCATTCTGATAGACGTCTCTTTCTCTTGCTATTGTGATCCATTTACTAGGATATTTTTTTCTACACGTCAAAAAAATTCTTTTGATTGCCACTTGAACAGAGGGAGAAACATTATTGCTTAACAAAAGGCTGATAGAGATTCTTCCTTACATCTAATTTAGGGAGTTGTCTACTTTCTTGAGTCACCAGATGCTAGAACTTCAATGACAAAAACTTTGTAATGAGAATTCACGTCTATTTAAACCATGAACCCCATGTGGCAGCACTGGAAACAATTTCTCACCCTTGGGGACTCCATTTGGGCCACAGTGCTAGGCATATAAAGGAATGCTTTACTCCTAACTTCTTCCTGTATTTGATGTGATTGTCTCTTAGCCCCGTCCTGACGGCACATCTCTGGTGTTTAAAATGACCAAATGCTGCCTCTAAAAATTTCCTCCCACCAACGTATACAGTTTATATTCCAGGTAATGCACCTCTGATCTGTATCAGCACACACGGATTCATTATGCTAAGCACAGAGACTACATTATTTCCTTTAATCCTCAAGACTCCCAGATGACAGGAAAAAATGATGGCTTTGAGAGATCAAACAACTCCCCCAAGGTCATGAATCCAGTAGTAACTGGTTGAATTGTGATTCATATCCACACCTTTTTCTATTCCAGAAGAGCTCTGTACTTTACAGACAAGCTAGAAATGCAGTTCTGTGAATTCTCCTTCTAACAACCTGAGAAACCCTCAGGACTGTTTTGTGTAATGTTTTAGAATACAGTTTCCCCTAATGTCCACACACAAGGCATTGCTTATAGTGGGATCCTGATTTGAACAAATCAGATATAAAATCTACTCAGAGAAAAAGGGTAGAGATTTGAGTATGGATTGGGTATAAGATAATACTAGGGAATTATTAATTTTCTTAGCTAGTTACTACCATTTTGGACATGGAGGAGAAGGGCCTTCTTAGGAAATGAAGGCTGAAGACTGTGGAGATGAAATGGTCATGTCCATCATTCCCAATGTCTAGAAAATTTTTAAATGCATAGATAACACAGACATACAAATAAAGCAAGTATTGTAAAATGTTAACATGTGTGAGTCATCAGGCATTATTATACAACGTGTTCCATTTTCTGTAAGGATAAAACTTTTCACAATAAAAAGTTAATAAGGGAAAAAGAAAAGGATTTATCCCTGAAGTCATCATCTATGAGCAGGAAACCTTCTCTACCACTTCCTATCTTGAGAAATGTTATATTTATGGGCTTCATATTCTCATAGGTTAAAAGGTCATAACAGTAATAACTACTTTATGAAGAGTTGAGTTCTTAGTAACTACAAATATACTTTGATATTATTCAGCATTCCCAAATTATTCTTAGAATGTGATTGTCCATCAAGCCCATATAATGCTGTTTGTATTACCTGGAATCCCTTTGGGAACTGATCTAGACAACCTCTCAAAAAAAAACAAGTTAAATTAGTAAGAACATGTATAGCCAGGACTGGCTAAGAGGAGGTTTTTTGTCCTCTGTAACTACAACAGAACCATGAAAGTTGGTGGTTCTTACATTCTGCTGGGTGTAAAAAAAATTTTGACTTACACTTTTAAATAGTAATTAACCATTTGGTATAAAACTAGGATAGGAAAGCTCTTTGCCTATGATAATGAAAATTCTGAACCAGACAGGTTTTTTATGCATGGTTTTGAAGATAATCGTCCTAGTGATTTCAGCCGAATATGAAATCTCTTCAAAAGGTTATATAAACATTGGCTAATGGACTCTTAGGAAGTATTCAGAAGTATAACTCTTGGACCTTAATAACATCCAATGAATTCAGAAGCAAAAATAAGTTAACTCATTCTATAAAAATAAAACCATGGTTTCTACTTCAACTTTACCACAGCTAAAGCAAATTAAATCTAGATCATCACACAGTAAATGTAATCTGTGTTTTCTTCATCCCAACAGCCTTTAAGTTTTAGTTTTTGCATTCCTAGATTTAGTGACATTTACAAAGATATGCACAAGTCCTTGCTAAAAAGGTCATCTTCAAAATACCATCACTGTGGTATCATCTCTAGCATTCAATTTCTTACCAAATACAAACATATAACTTGTACAGAGCCTAACACAGACTTCCTCAATCCTCTAACTGATAAACCTATCTTCCTCGTCTCAAAATTTAACCATAGCATTGTTTAAAATTAAAACCCCTAAATGTCAATAATTCTTGCCAAACTTAAGACTTGTGTAACAGATAAATTTTTGTTACTTTCCTAGCATACTCTTCCTCCTTCACCTTTTCTTCTTGCTCAATGATCTCTAATTCCTCTTTGGAAACTCGTAACTTCTGAGGAGCCTGACTCCAACTTAAACCTCATAACAAAAATTAAGCTGATCAGCAAATCTCATTTTAGAGTGACTGGATGGAGCCTGGGCACATGACTCATGGCAGTTCAAAGGGAAAGAATACTAAAGATTTGTTGTGAAGAGTAGGAAAAGATTTATTGACGTTTTCATTAATGTGCACAATCAGGTCATACAAGGAGCTGCTGAATGCCATCTTGGATCCCAGAAGTGGTCAGTCGGAAAATAAAGCTGCCCTGTGGAAGAGGGACCAGTGAGATGGAAAGAAACCATGTCTTAGATGGCAAGGTGGTACCACCAGATTAGCCTCATATGAAACCATCTAGATCTCTGGATATTTACAAAAGGCACAATTAGGAACTTCTTCCCTGCTTCTGCTAGTGGAATCTGATTTCTGTTATTTGAACCTTAACATTTTCTAATACATGTTATTAGATATCTGCTATGCTGTTGGTGCTAACATAAGCCACACAACTTTGGCCTCTCATACAATTCCATGCTATTATGGAAACCAGAGCATGACTGAACCTGACCCTTATTTGAAAAGTTTTTAAAAATTCAAGTCTTCAAATGTGTAAGCCTGATGATTCACAGATCTGTACCTCTGGAGCAAAAAATACATTATATGTTAATAAAAATAATTTTAAAAATTCAAGTCTTCAGAGAAAACAAATCATTTGAGTTTATTTTCAATCTAAAACTCAAGAGTTTATCAACACCAAAGCTTATGATTAGAAAATAAATATTATCCCATGGGTATGCCACCATCTGCATTGCTGCTTGTACCCACTACCTTTTGGGTTTTGACTTGGCATTTTCAAACCAATGTTAACACGAGAGATGAGCATTTGCATAAACTTCTAATCAGAATTCTGGGAATCAGTGTTTTGTTTTGGCGAGCACCTAACCACTAT
Organism: Lutra lutra; assembly: GCF_902655055.1. Taxonomy (NCBI): domain Eukaryota; kingdom Metazoa; phylum Chordata; class Mammalia; order Carnivora; family Mustelidae; genus Lutra; species Lutra lutra. The sequence goes on along the minus strand of NC_062282.1, from coordinate 68,958,804 downwards.
TTTAGTTGGCATTGTAATTCAGTGGTAGAAACGGAAGGCACCAAAGGTTTGCCTTTGATACAAAATTCTAACTGCACACCTAGCCATCCACCTAACTGACCACATATATAAATACACACCTAAACATCTTGAAGCGTACGCCAGCCTGAACGTTCAGTCCCTCAGTTCTGTTTCTGCTCAGGTCTCCTGTAATTGCCTCTTTTAAACCTACACACATGCTGATGCAGAAAACAGTTCCTTCACCTTTGGCTCAGGACTCAGTAGGACTAGAGTACTGGTGATGTGATATTGATAAAACCCAAAATGTTGAACTGGATGTTACTTCATTTACCTGAACAGGCGTATTTTGTGCGTACTTTATAGGAGGTAAAAGTTCATTTTGTTTCCTAGGCAGAAAACAGCCTTGCTGAAATACCTGTTCACAATTGCTCCCTCAGCCCCAACCCCCCAACCCCTTTCCATCTCCATAAGACTTAAATCAGTCTATAATCAGCCTTGCAGCTCTATGTCCTATACAGTAAATGTGATAACAGCCCTGAGTTCTTTCCAGCACTCCTTGGCTTCAGATCATACGAAGCTTTCTTAGATGAGGGGAAAAATGGACTTTCGAAGATTAGAATTACCACTTAACAGATACACAGGAGCCAAAACCCACAGACCATTGAGAAGAGATTAAAAAAAAAAATACTGACTGTGATGTCTTTCACTTTCCAGTTGAACCAAGAGAGTCATTCCCCATCTCTGGCACAGTTACTGGGCTATAATCTTATTTACAGATAAGATTAAAAGATTTTTCTGTTTTAGGGTCTGTCTCTCTCTCTTTCTCTTTTTTAAATGTGAGTTTAGCTTCATTGTTGCTCACCAAAGCATCTTAAATCAACTCTTATGTTGAATTCTAAGTTCAACAGGCCACTTGGGGGTACTGTGTAATCAAGCCAACAGAAAAAGAAACAAGGAGGGGTAGAAACATCTCATTCACAGTCTAAAAGTTATAGAGGGACTCCTGGAGTGCTGATGTTCTGACTGTAGCCAGGAGCTTTGTGTGAAGTGCAAACTGCTGTCCTAAAAGACAGAGGGAAGAAGAGAAACAAGAATTCTGCAATGACTTTAATGTCTCTGCTAGCAGGAAGCCTGGGTGGCTCAGTCAGTTAAGCGTCTCCCTTCAGCTTATGTCATGATCCCAGAGTCCTGGGATTGAGTCCCACATCGGGCTCCTTGCTTACTGGAGAGCCTGCTTCTCCCTCTGCCTCAGCCTGCTGCAGCTCCTGTGTGTGTGCTTTCTCTCTCTGACAAATAAAATCTTTAAAAAGTAAAGCCTCCACATGAACAGACATTTCTGCAAAGAAGACATCCAGATGGCCAACCGACATATGAAAAAGTGCTCCACATCACTTGGCATCAGGGAAATACAAATCAAAACCACAATGAGATACCAACTCACACCAGTCAGAATGGCTAAAATTAACAAGTCAGGAAATGACAGATGTTTGTGAGTATGGGGAGAAAGGGGAACTCTCCTACACTGTTGGTGGGAATGAGAGCTGGTGCAACCACTCTGGAAAACAGCATGGAGGTTCCTCAAAAAGTTGAAAATAGAACTACCCTACAACCCAGCAATTGCACTACTGGGTATTTATCCTAAAGATATAAACGTAGTGATCCAAAGGGGCACGTGCACCCGAATGTTTATAGCAGCAATGTCCACAATAGCCAAACTATGGAAAGAACCTAGATGTCCATCCACAGATGAATGGATAAAAAAGAAGTGGTATATATATACAATGGAATACTATGCAGCCATCAAAAGAAATGAAATCTTGCCATTTGCAATGACGGGGATGGAACTAGAGGGTATTATGCTGAGTGAAATAAGTCAATCAGAGAAAGACAATTATCATATGATCTCCCTGATATGAGGAAGTGTAGATGCAATGTGGGGGGGTTTGGAGGGTAGGAAAAGAATAAATGAAACAAGATGGGATCGGGAGGGAGACAAACCATAAGAAACTCTTAATCTCACAAAACAAACTGAGGGTTAATGGGGGGAGGGGGGCTAGGGAGAAGGTGGTGGGGTTATGGACATTGGGGAAGGTATGTGCTATGGTGAGTGCTATGAAGTATGTAAACCTGGTGATTCACAGACATGTACCCCTGAGGCTAATAATATATTATTATGTTAATACAAAAATAATATAAATTAAAAAAATAAATGTAATGAAGAAATGAACACTATAATGTTTATATGAAAACTGTTACGTTGGATTATAGACAGAACACGTGAGTAAGTTGAGAATGAGTAAAGGTCACTACTGAAAATTATATTAGATTTATTTTAATTAACATAGGAAAACTATCACTTTATGGCCCACAAAATTAAGTTTTGCCTATTTAAAAAAAAAGGCTCTAATAGCCATGAAACTTAAAAAGCCGATTAAGTCACTTGGTTGGGGTTTTATTTTTCCTCTATATTCTTATCTGAGTTTCCCCAAAGACACTATGTGTGTACATGCATGTATATGCACATAGATGTGTATGCCAACACATATACAAACACACATATGTACATGTACATATACACACATTTATATAAAATATTCAGCTGGGTATCTTGAGATTCAAGCATAATGCCTTAACTTGAAAAAAAGGAACCAAAAGTATCAACTGGCATTGGGCTAATGGTATTTTTGTAAGGGCATAAAATGTTTCACTTGTTACTTTTTATTTTAGGAACTCTATGCATCCCATAAATATTTATTATAAGTCAACTGAGTGCCAGATTTTATAGTGAGTTGCCCTAAAGTAAATATCCTTTAATATCCTATGATCAAATGAAAAATTTTTAAAGATTTTATTTATTTATTTGACAGACAGAGATCACAAGTAGACAGAGAGACAGGCCAGAGAGAGAGGGGGAAGCTAGGCTCCCTGCTGAGCAGAGAGCCCAATGCGGGGCTCGATCCATGACCCTGAGATCATGACCTGAGCCAAAGGCAGAGGCTTTAACCCACTGAGCCACCCAAGTGCCCCTCAAATAAAATTTTGAGTAAATGTTTGTAATATGTAAATTTGTATAAAAATAATGAAAAATAATGGAATCAAATTTTTCCCCGTCATATGAGTTCTTCCTGTTTTTATTTTGTTTTTGTTTTTGTTTTCTCTGTCCTCAGTGAACACAAGGCTTTTGTAAACTGGGTCCATTTCAGGCACCTCTTTTGTAGGGCATACTGGTGAGGGGCCCAGCCACAGGAGACAGAGTGAGACCTGATGTCGGATGGGGACGTGAGTAAAGAAAAGGTTTGAGCAGCTACTATGTGGGACATGGGGAGCTCACCAAATGGGAGTTTCAAAAAAGCTTTCCATATGAGATGCACTATCAAACTACTCTAGCTATTCCTCCAAAAAAATCCAAATATAGGTCTCTATTTTCAAGGCCTCTGGCATTGGATACATTCCCTCTGAATGGAACACCACTTAGACTGAACCTCATGGGGTTATAATCAGGTATTACTAATAGATGAGAAGATTGTAAATTTAGCACAGTATGGGCAAGAGGTCCCAGGACAATGGAACCCCAAGAGTCAACTCTGGTGTCCAGGAGGTTAGCTCCTGCTCCTGAAAGCCACCAGGCTTTCTTCCATTTACACAAGACAAACACATGCAAGCAAATTTCTAGAAGCTAATCTTGTTTGTGGGTTATCTCCAAAGTGTTTGCTCCAGTCCAGCATTCTATGCTCTACACCCATGCTTGTTGCTGACTCTCTAGGTTTTGGACCTGAGGCTCTTTGATTACTGGGTTTAGGGTATTAACCTCTCACAGCATATGCTCAGCCACATTCCCTTCAATTCAAGGGGTTACTGTCTTGGGTTACAGTTCCTCTCACCCATTCCCAGAGACCCGGGGATTCCTTACATCACCTTAGTAGCTTGAGTACAGGGTTTGGGGGCATGACAATTCCTGTAGAATAAGATGCCGCTCAATTCCAGAACAATTCAAAACCACTACCTTTTACTGCTTATCATGTGCTGTGAAGCAACACATGACTTCCTAGCATCAGTTCTGTGATACATTAAAGCCTGTGAAGAATGGATGGTAATCATCACTGCTCCAAAGCCAAACAAAGTCAAGTCAAGTGAAATTTTAAGGCATCAAGTTTTGGGGAAATAATGCAATGCAGGGACCTTTCTACCTACTCAATGAGGAATTTCCACACAAATATGAAATTTTCTGTTTGCTTTTGGTTTTCTGTTCAAACTATTTCACCTTCTTCTTTCTTGTGGTGTTCACTGCGTGAGAGCATGACTAGCGGTTTCTGACATGTCTGATTTACAGAAAAAAGTTCCCTAACCTCTTATCCAAGTGGTAACCTATTTAACAATGAATCCTTAAATGATTCCTTCTTTCCTGTTTTATATCTCCAGTCTCCTACTAGCACCTTCCATATACTTCATGCACCTTCATCCCTGTCTTGTGTCAGCTTCTGGCGGACTCTAACTTAAGGCACAAGACAGTCTGTAACAAAGACGGAATCATTTCTTTAAGTAAGGCACATATACATAAAGCATAAATGGGAAATATTTCACTGATTATGACTCTTTTGATAAAAAAGAATTGATAACTCTAAAATTATTCAAATAATGTCCATGTAATCTATAGTTATTCATGTTTCTGTATGCACAAATATACTTATGTGAGTTAAATGTGGGACTATTTCAACTATGTGAAATCAATATGTTTGTATGAAATAACTGGGACTACTTTAATTATTGATGGGTAAACATGTGTGTGCAGACATATGTTTGCCTGAGTAACCTGTTCACTATGTGACCATTTATAAGGGGAGGTTTTTTGTTGTTGTTTTTTTTTGTTTTTATTTTATTTTTAAAGATTTTATTTATTTATTTGACACAGAGAGAGAGAGAGAGAGAGATCATAAGTAGGCAGAAAGGCAGGCAGAGAGGGGGGGGGAAGCAGGATCCCTGCTGAGCAGAGAGCCCAATGCAGGGCTCGATCCCAGAACCCTGGGATCATGACCTGAGCCGAAGGCAGAGGCTTTAACTCACTGAGCCACCCAGGCACCCCGTTGTTGTTGTTTTTAAATATTTTATTTATTTATTTGACAGAGCAAGTGAGAGAGAGACAGAGAGACAGAGAGCAAACACAAGCAGGGGGAAGGAAGGCAATAGAGAAGGAGGCTCCCCACTGAGCAAGGAGCCTGATGTGGGGCTCTATCCCAGGATCCTGGGATCATGACCTGAGCCGAGGGCAGATGCTTAACCAACTGAGCCACCCAGGTGCCCCAGGGAGAGGTTCCCCCCCACCTTAAGATTTTATTTATTAGAAAGACAGAAAGCACAGGGTAGAGGGGCAGAGGGAGAGAGAATGTCTAGCAGTCTCCGTGCTGAGCACAGAGCCCAATGCAGGGGTCAATCCCACAACCCCAAGATCATAACTTGACCCAAATCCAAGGGTCAGACACTTAACCAATTGCTCCCCCTCGGTATCCTTGCGTGGGGAATTTTTAAAAGAATATTATTTTGATGGTAGGAAAAGAGAGTTTGAAAGCCCTATTCAATAGACTTTTAATAAGAACATTGTTCATAATAAACTCCATTGTTCATGGAGTAAACAAATTAGATACAATATTCAATAATTGAGTAACAGGTGGCCAAACAAGTGGGCTTGACAGCTTTTTTGACTAAACTTTGTCTCCCTAAGGAAGGCATTGATTCAGATAAGTTCAGAGGCAGCAGCTTCTGGGAAGTACTTGAGTAGAAGGGGCCAAAATGCCGTCCTTTTGAGTGTCTGTGGCTGTTACTCATGCCTCTCATGCCTGCCCTTTATAGTCCAGGCTAGTCTCCAAGGCTGCTTCTCAGTCAACCTTACTGCAACAAGGACACATGTTTCTAACACTCAACTTCAGAAGCTGCTTGACAGCGAAGACCCTGAGGATGGTCCCTTGAAAATCAGTGATGCAAACAGAATTCATAGGTCATCCTTTGGCAGTTATTAAGGAGGAATCTATGGGCCCACTAAGAAGGTTCCCATTCCAAAAAGATGGTATTTTAGTGCCTGTTTCTCATTAAATATCTACCATTAGGGATGTATTACATTGCCTTTTTATTTCCTTTCTTCTCAGAGGGCGTGCTTCTTCCCTCCTTCCACCTGAAGTCGAACATGGGGAAGTTTAGGTAATGGCAAGGTGGTCTCAGAAGGAATGCTTGTGTAGGTGCTTTGCTTTCTCGTCCATGACCAGTGCTCTGAGCTGAGTTTCCGGAGATCTCCAGTGCTGTAGGACACATACAATTCTTGCATATCCTGAGTGACATCTACCAATATGTGGCTCATCCATCTGGCCTTTAGGATTATCACTCCAGCACTCATGACCAGGTTTATAGTCTGTAAAACTGTATCTCATGCTGGTCTCCTCACAGTGGATACAAACATCACTTACTCCTTTGATTTGTTTCGCACCAACACGTCTCTAGAATAGGCACATGGAACTTTCTAAGCCTGGCTTGGTATGTATGGCCATCTGGGCTCTGTCTCAAGCCAATGCTTACAGACATGAGCAAAGGTCATCTGCCTTTGCTCTTCCATTCATATGCCATGTTGTCCATGATAGTAAAGCGTTGTACCAGCAGAATTTTCTTAGGGTCTTCTTCCATTTCTCTAGGATTTTTTTCATGACATGCATCAACCACTCAGCTAGTTTTTTTTAGCACCTCTCTTTTATTGTTCTTTCTTAGGGTAAACTTCCCATATGAAATATCCTTTGTCTACATGGCATTTTGACTAACTGCTAAACACTACACTTACTCATTACATTACTCAAGGGTTGCATTTTAAAAAATATAAATACAATCCAAAGGCCATTTGAGGGGGCACCTGGGTGGCTCAGTGTGTTAAAGCCTCTGCCTTTAGCTCGGGTCATGATCCCAGGGTCCTGGGATCGAGCCCCATATCAGGCTTTCTGCTCCATGGGGAGCCTGCTTCCTCCTCTCTCTCTCTCTCTGCCTGCCTCTCTGCCTACTTCTGATCTCTATCTGTCAAATAAATAAATAAAATCTTTAAAAAAAAAAAAGGTCATTTGAGAAATCAAAACTGGGGCAGGGTGTCCATGTTTGTGTTAGTGCAACAGAAACACAAGTGCTCTTAAGCTAAGGGATGCCTCAGTGTGCCTGGGTGGCTAGTTGGTTAAGCAACTGCCTTTGGCTCAGGTCATGATTCTGGAGTCCCAGGATCGAGTTCCACGTCGGGCTCCCTGCTCGGCAGGGAGTCTGCTTCTCCTGCTGACCTCTCTCCAATCATGCTCTCTCTCTCTCTCTCAAATAAATAAATAAATAAATAAATAAAATCTTTTTAAAAATTGCTTTAAAAAAAAAGTCAATGGATGCCTATAGTTGAGAGAGAGAGAACACTGAAGAAAAATAAGAGAAAAAGGTCCATTACTGTATTTCAAAAATAGAGTAATTTCCTGTATTATTTTAACAAATGGCACATAAATTCACACTTCCATGGTCCTACTTAGATTTTGAAAGTTGCCCACTTTGGGATGAAGTCGTGTTACTGACCTTTTTTTAAGTCCTTTCAACTCTCCTTTTCCTTATTAGTTGACAGTAGATCAAATCCAACTTTCAAAAATTACAAATGAGCTGGTAAGCCCTCCCTTAAGTCAGAGAGCACTTAGGAAGAGAAGCAAAGGCTGCAGCTTCCATTAGGAACTAAAAGCAAACCATCCCTACACGAAAGAAAATTTACTAGAGAAATTTTATAAGATAAAGACAGCAACCATGACTTTATCCTATTCTTTAGTTAAGCAGTGGTCTCTTACATTTTTTTTGGTGGATGACTTAATATGGGACAAGTGTTACAAAATTGAGAGACCCACTTTATTATTAATAATGCATCCAGCAGTTAAAAAATATAGGACAGGGGCGCCTGGGTGGCTCAGTGGGTTAAGCTGCTGCCTTCGGCTCAGGTCATGATCTCAGAGTCCTGGGATCGAGCCCCGCATCGGGCTCTCTGCTCAGCGGGGAGCCTGCTTCCTCCTCTCTCTCTGCCTGCCTCTCTGCCTGCTTGTGATCTCTCTGTCAAATAAATAAATAAAATCTTTAAAAATATATATATATATAGGACAAATTGTAGTGTCTTATCCAGTAACAAGTCTTAAAAGGATAAGGTAGTAAAGATGTGGAGGGATAAAATGAAAACCTAAAATAACATAGTATTAGTCAAGGCATTTCTTATGAACTTGTGGAATGTGATCACATGAAAAAAATTATACTGTCTCTCTAGGTAAAAGTTTATTTGCCAATAGATTTTTATCCTTCTTGTTCCTGGTTAACCTCGCTCCTCCAGCAGACAAGCTACATAGAGAGCAAAGAAAGAGGATTTTCTGTGTTCATTATGACTAAGAAAACACAGTTTGATATGAATTTCTATCTCCTATCCATGTAAATTCTCATAGATTTTGAATTTCACCTCAAAGTAAAGTAACTCAAAAAGAATGGTGCTTTTCATGAAAGAATAGAGAAGTATCATGTTTCTTATGATGTCAAAAACAAAAAGCCAGCAGTCATGCACTGATGAATAACAGATCACAGAGTCCTTTTAATCATGTCTTCTAAAATAAGTCTTTACTTTCTTGTTACATCAAAACTACAAAATTACTTCATAAAGTCCAAATGCAAATACTGCAAAATAAAAGTTACTGCATTATGTTGTCCCCCCAACAGTAATTTAAGCCAAATGTTTTTTTGATTTATACGGATTCAAATTTATATTTGTAAATCAAATTTTGCACGAAATATACGCACAAACATAAAATTTTGGTTCACTACAGCCTGAGATAGGAAGAAACTTAATCGCATTTCATTGATATTATGCCCTTAGCCTGAAAAAGTACTTAAGGTTTCTAGTTTTGTTGTCTTTGCCTGGTAACTTTTTTGAAGGGATAGCTGCAAAAGATGCACTTGTGTTATCTCAAATGGAAATAGGAGAAGGTGACTGGGATACTAAGGATACAGAGTACTTTACTTTACAGTAATTATTCCTGGGTGGAGTTCAGGGTAATCAAGCTGAATCTTTTTATGCTTTTAATATAATCTATAACACAGGAAACCTTAGATTGAGGTGGGGGAATCTAGGTAAATTGATTTCACAGGCTAGTGGAGATAGTTTGGGGCAACTACAGAAATTAACAAGAATTATGTCTTATTGTTCTGGTTATGCCTTTAAAACCATCTGTAGGTAAGTTGTACCACCAAAGCAACTTTTTTCAAACATTGTGAGATGATACATATTGTCATGTCCTCCTTTTTTCTTTTCACATAAAGCTAGGCCATACCAGGGGGTCCTAAATGGGAAGACAAATAGGAGGGAAAACTATAAATGGTTCAATGTTTAGGAGCCCATCTTCAGTACCTTCATTTGCCTACTGAAGGACTTAAGCCATAAATGCATAAAACTGATGATACTCGTGGTAGTCACCAATATGAAAACATAAATATACAATAGTAAGACCTGGGTGGTCCTAGAGGGAAAGGGGCATTACTGTGACTTACATAAGGAAAACTTTAAGTCAGTTGCCTCAGGGAGCCAAAGAGCCACATCATAAAACCAACCCGAGCCCACAATAAAGTCAGAAGGAGAGTCTCTCCTAAAACACTTCACATCTAAAACCTCTTTTGAAAAAGATGTCATTGAATGAACTCTAACCTTCTAAATCAGAAGTGAAATCCAGGGGCACCTAGGTGGCTCAGTTGGTTAAGCGACTGCTTTTGGCTCAGGTCATGATCCCAGAGTCTTGGGATTGAGTCCCACATTGGACTCCCAACCCGCATGGGGCTCCCAGCTCCACGGGGAGTCGGCTTCTTCCTCTGACCTTTTTCCCTCTTATGCTCTCTCTAACTCTCTCTCTCTCTCTCTCAAGTAAATAAATAAAATCTTAGAAAAAATAAAGTAAAAGTGAAATCCAAGCAGGAAGAGGCAAGTTACCAGCAACTAAGGATAAAGGTAATCAGGTAAACAATCTTGAACAGCTGCCACACTATTCAATGTATGATATAAAAAATCAAGATAATCGTGCTCATTCATTCAACAAATATTTCCTTATTGAGTGTTTACAATGTACCTGGTCCACTCAAGACCTTGGGAATGTGTCAATGATCAAAAATAACAGAAATCACTGTTCTCATGCAGATTACTTTTAAGTGGTAGATGGTAGAAAATAAATGATAATAAATAAATAATATAGTGTGCTAGATGATAAGTGCTATGTAAGAAACAAAACCGATTAAGGCAGATAAGGAATTTTGTAGAAAGGGAACTGGATCAAGAAAGTTTTCACTGGGGGCTCCTGGGTGGCTCAGTGGGTTGAGCCTCTGCCTTCGGCTCAGGTCATGGTCTCAAAGTCCTGGGATCAAGCCCCAAATCAGGCTCTCTGCTCAGCAGGGGGCCTACTTCCCCCACGCCCTCTGCCTGCCTCTCTGCGTACTTGTGATCTCTCTCTCTCTCTGTGTCAAATACATACATAAAATCCTTAAAAAAATTTTTTTTTCATTGAAGTAAGCAAGTCATGCTGACCTCTGCAAGAAACATGGTCCACACAGAGAGAATAACAGGGATAGAATCTTACCAAAAAGGATGTGTCTGGCTTGTTTGAGGAGGAACAAGGAAGCCAGTGTGACTGGAATGGAGAAAAAGTAGCAAGAGAATGGATTCAAATGAAGTAGATCCTTACAGGCTATTCACTCTAAGGACTATGGCTTTTACTCTGAATGAGAGGAGACACCATGGGAAGATTTTTGAATAGATAAGATGATTTTTTTTAGAAGGTCACTGGCAGGCTACTGTGCAAAGAAGAAATTACACTGAGGTGAGAATGGAAACAATCTTGGTAGCAATGGAGCTACCATTCAGGTGAGAAAAGAGGGCAGCTAGAAATACCAAAGGAGGTGATGAGAAGTGATCCAACTGTAAAGCAGGGTTTCTCAACATTGGTGCTACTGATAATTTTATTTGTGAAGATTGTCCTGTACATTGCAGGGTGTTGAGTAGCATTGCTTATCTCTTAGATGCTGGAAGTAAACCCTCATCTCATTTGTAACAAAAAGGTTGGTAAACAGTTCCAAAGGCCCTGGGGTAAAGAAATCAAATTTTGTTTAGAACAATTATAGCTATATTTCCTGGACAAAGTCAAACACACTGCAAAGACATGAGTCATCTGTAACGCATTTGCTACAGGATGATCAAACTTTGGTCACCATAACACAAAAATTAGAATGGCACAAATAAAACAAATAGGGATCATCAAGGGACCAGCCTGGAGGGGAGCCTGCCATCCTAAACATCTCTCATCTATCAGGTAACTCATAAGAACTAAACTAATTTTCAACTTGTGGAAGAGAGAAATAAACAATATGGAGATCAAATGACAAGTCTAAGCATATAAAGCTTGCAGTCTTCACTTTCATTCATATCTCATGGTAGAAAATCAAACTATATGGTGTGAACATATGAACATGTGAACAGTACTGAACACAATAAGGTGTTTAGCTGACATCCAAGTAGAAATATTTACTAGATCAGAACAAAGTTTCATAGTAGAGTTATAAATGTGGGAACTCAATATTGTAAAATGGATCAGCTCACAAAATGGATCAGCATTGCAAGGGAGAGAATATATAGTAGTAAGGGATCCCAGGAGGTAAGTCTCAGGGTCCTCTACTGCTTCAAATTCAGAAAGAAGAATCAAAAATGAGACTAAGAAGTAGCAGGTAATAGGAAGAAAGTCAGTGAAATGTCCCTGAGGCTTGGTGGGAAAGGGCTCTGAGGGAGATAAAATGATCAATTACATTAAATTCTGATAAGGCCATAAGATGAAGATGAAAAATTAACTATGGTGATCTTGATAAGACTAATTTTGATGGGAAGTCGTATGTGAAAATGGTTTAGGAGAAAATGAGACAAGGGAACTGGAAACAACCATTAGGGCAACTTATCCAAAGAGTTCTATTATGTAAAGCAAAGCACAGAGATGGGGCAGACACTGGGCAGGGAATGGTAAAATAAAGAGATTTTTTTACAAGCAGATTAGTAATCAAACATGCTATGGAACTTATCAAAACTATCCAGAAGAGAAGGGAGATGGTCACCAATTTCTAATTATTTCCAGCACCACAAAGGTTAGCCAGCCTGAGTTCTGTTATAAACCAAATCCAAATCCAATTCATTATTTTCTACTTAAAAAGTAATATACCAGGGCACCTGAGTGGCTCAGTGGGTTAAGCCTCTGCCTTTGGCTCAGGTCATGATCTCAGGGTCCTGGGATTGAGTCCCACATCGGGCTCTCTGCTTGGCAGGGAGCCTGCTTTACCCCCCTCACTGTGCCTGCCTCTCTGCCTACTTGTGATCTGTCAAATAAATTGAATAAAATCTTTAAAAAAAAAGTAATATACCATGGAAAATTTTATCTTTTCATTCAGAAAATGAAATATTATGCAAAAGACATAGTATGTTTATATATTAAACACTGTATAAGAGATACTACATGGAATAAAAAGGTCGACTAGTGCTGACATGGTCTTCAACAACCCTAAATTTTTCCCTAAATTGATAATCTTTGTATCTAGCTATATACTAGTCACATTAAACACAATGAAATAATAAAAATAAAAGAGGATGGATGTCTGGAACAGAAAAGGAGATAATAGCTAAATACTAACAAAATGAAGATTGATATAACTAGGAATATAAAAAACAACTTTAAATCAAAAAGCAAGTCAACATACAAAAAGGAATAATACATGATGAAAATAATTCAAGTCATTTGGAAGGTAAAACATTCTTAAAAATGTATATACTTAATAGCACAGACTTAAATATATAAATCAAAAATGGACTGAAATCCAGGTAAACAGTGACAAGTGCATACTTGCAAGAATTTTAATACCCAGTAATTACTAGAACACGTACACACAAACAAATCCATAAGATTGATCTAAAGGCCATAAATAGAATATATCTAATAAATGGTGAGAATATTTTTTCCAAGCACAAATGCAACATTTGTAAATATTGGTTACATACTATAACTGCAAGCAAGCATCAAAAATGGTTAAACTCGGATCATAGCACAAGTTAGAAAAATTTTAAAATATAATTCCAAATAACACATAGGGCAAAGATCAAGCAGTGCCATTTTCAACTCATGAGTGTCTGTACTATGGTGCTCACCAAATATTTTTGTAATACTACCCTTGAAAAGATTAATGTAAAAGATAAACTTCTGGCATGATTAAGAAATAAACAAGAAAGAGAAAGCAAAAAAATATTAGAAAGAAAAAGAATAAAGATATACATGTATTTTTAAAATTAATGGAATCGTAAATATAAGTAATGCAAATTTTTATGTTAGAAAAATACAATTCATTAAAAGTTGCTCACAAAGATATAGCAAAAAAGAGTATCCCATAACTATTAAGGAAAAGGATTAAAAATACACATGGTTTTCCCTCTCTCTCGAAAGAAAACATGAGCCAAAATCATTATCAATTCAAGCAATAACATTCCTGAAGTATAAGCTCTTCTACAGAACATAAAATTAAAGAACAGAGAATGAATGAGGCTAGTTAGATCTCTGATACCCAAACTAGACAAGGTAATAAGAGAATGTCAAGTTATAAACAAATCTTATTCAAGAACATAAATGGAAAAATTCTATGTAAAACACTATCACACTGATGCCTAGAATGCAGTAAGAAACTATAATGGCCAAATTGATTTTTTCCGGGGAAGGCAGGGACTGTTCAACATTAGAAAATCAATGAACTCAACCTGCATTCAAGTGATGTAATAAGTAGATGCTTTTAAAAAAACAAACCCTGGATTCCCAACTCTTACAGATGACAGAGTAGGCACAAAAGAGAGTCCTCAAAAGTGCTTAAAAGTGCCAACTCCCAAAAGACACAATTTATTAATCTGTCATGTCTTTACCTTATAGGAATAGACCTTTGGTCATGGTATATTCATCACTGAAAATACAAGTGTATTTTATATAGGTTTTTTATTACAAGTGTCATTTATGAAACAGACCACGATTTTATTTCTTCTCTGTGAATTGAGATTTCTAATATATGCTAATTTTGTAGCAATATTTCAGTAGCGTATAACCAGAAAAACTTTTTAAGTTATTATCTGTAAATTTAAAAATCGCTAGAACTTCCCTCTGGTATATCTGCCTTGCACTGTCTTGGAAATGCTTTCCACCACCAATCCAAGATTTTCAAGAACCCTCGGTCTATTGAGGGGTTTCTTCTTGTGCCAGTTTTGGTATTTCACATTTTTATAAAAAAAAAAAAAGTTTTACATAGTATTTTGATTATTCCTATATGGTTACTCAAAGTATTCCTTAATAATTTATAACTCCTGTTATCTATACAGCTCTTCCTTTTTTATTTTGTATTTTATATTTTCTCATTTCTTTCACAGTCTCAGAGAAAGTCGTCTACTTACATTAATCTTTTCAAGAACTACCAACAATTTCCTTTGAAAAGAGAAAAAACCAAGTATTTTAAATCCTCTAGTATCTTTTTTACAAAAGATTCATTAAAATGATTGATATATGCATCCTAAGGATTTATCAGTCTTAACTAAAAGTAGTGAAAATGCTAAGACCATAAAAACAGACTACAAAATGAAAACCATGAAAATGACCATTAGCCAACTATTATTTAGCCTTTCAAGACAATTATTACTATTCACTTACCATCCAAGATTTGAAATATATAAAGCTAAAACTGATGGGGGCTAGTAGGAGAAACTAAGAAATCATACTGAGAAAATGCCATAAAAATCCTATCAAGAAAATATAACTTTCTAAGAATTCAAGATCAAACAGACCCTAATTAAAAAAGATAAAGATTTGGGGCGCCTGGGTGGCTCAGTGGGTTAAGCCGCTGCCTTCGGCTCAGGTCATGATCTCAGAGTCCTGGGATCGAGCCCCGTATCGGGCTCTCTGCTCAGCAGGGAGCCTGCTTCTTCCTCTCTCTCTGCCTGCCTCTCTGCCTGCTTGTGATCTCTCTGTCAAATAAATAAATAAAATCTTAAAAAAAAAAAAAGATAAAGATTTAAATAATATGCTGAATAAGAATATATATATATACTTGATAAATTTTGATAAATAGCTCTGTATCCCATAGAGAATATATTCTCATTTATAATATGTATTGGATATTGATAAACTTCAAAAAAGATAATAAAGGTGATATCTATGTGTCAAAATGAAATAATTTGAGCCGTCCACAAAATCAGGCTCACCCACAGAAAATCTACAGAATGAGAGGCTAAATCACATATGCGGGGATTGCTGATTTCTTGGCTATTCTATGTTGGCCCACTGTGGGAAGACAGACAGGACTTGGTTTTGCTATTGTGTTCTCCAGGCTGCAGATTCAGGCGAGTTCTGCGGGTAATAGGTGAGTGCATGAGTCAAAGGAAAACATGCGATGCCTCTTGAAGCTATGCTTGGAAGGAAGGGACACACTGTCAGTTTCAGCTCATATTATTATTCTCCAAAGCAAGCCAGAAAGAAAACCCTGATTCAAGGGACAAGGCACTGGACTGCCCTTATTCGCTGAGAGGAGGTAGGAAATTTACATGGCAAAGAGAGGCTCTAAGGCAGGGTGAAGAAGGGAGACCATTCCTGGAATCCAACTGCCACAGGAGAGCCTAGAAAAGAGGGCCTTTAGGGGGGGCTTAACAGCTAGTAAGTTTATATACAGTATATGCTCAAAGACTATGAAAAGGAGAAATATGACCTCCCTAAACACTCTCCAAAGTAAATAGGATACAGCACAACAGGAGGATTGTGGGAAAATGTGTTTTATGGGCAAATAACTCCTACGTCTTCATAAATCCAAAAGAAGGAAAATAAATGCAGGGTTTGTTCCAATGGGCTGGAATATCATCTTGATAAACTATTAGCACATCGGTATTAGTATGACTGCTAGTTGCCCTACTAATGTTTTTCCTTTCCTTTCTGCTTTCCACTTAACTCTGCCCTCAAAAAAACAGTGAAGGAACTTTAAACATCCTGTTGTGATATTTCAGTCTTTACAGGAGGAAAAGTTATTTAAACGTTTCAGAGGATTCTGTGAAAAGTAACAGTTTCTCGTCTCTGATACATATATGACTTCATAATATTACCCCCTCCTGGGGAAAGGAGAGCAGCTTTTTGCTTAGCTTCCTCATCAACTAAAATCTCACAGCAAAAGCTTTGTACATAGTAGGATGAAAATAAGGGAAGTCCTGAAGGTCATCCCTAAGCACTGTGAACTGATGAAGAATGTTAATAATGGGTGATGAATACGATACTATCATACTATAATGGTTTCATTATGTTTCATGATATTGCCACCTATGTATCCTTGGGCATTTTTCATTTATGCTGTGCCTCAATTCAAAAAGGATTTGAAGTTCTGAATGGTCCTGACTCATTAAAGTTTCCTTCAATGTTAAGAGACCATTGTTTTATGATTAACACCTGATATGCAATACGAGAAAGAAGGGGAGCAAGGACTATTTTTCTTACTCATATGCCATATTGTAGTAGAAGTAAAAGACCACAGCAACACAGTGACGCTGTCAGATGACTTCTAACAGTAATCTGCAACAGTATTTTTAATTAAAATTGGAGTTCTCGATACAGAATGGCTACATTTTTCTGCCCCCGCTGGAATCTCAAAATAAATAAATTATACTTTAGTTATACGTGAAGAATGCTTTATTTTCAGAAAATTTTTAAACATGCTGCATGAAAGATTAATAGATTCAACAAAATGTATTAGACAGATGTGGCTATAGTACCGGCTCCAAACGCCAGCTGGATTTGTAATTACATTTTTGGAGAGACTGAAGACCTGAATGGCTGCACTGAATGTGGTATATAATATTTCCTGAGAGTCAGTACTGCTTATCGGACATATAAAGTTATTTAATACACACAAAGCTTTTTGTTATATTTAATATTTTTAAATTGAAGATATATATCTTTTAATAAATATGAGAAATTAATGTTAGAATAAATACCCTCTAATAAAAAAGAGATAGGTGTGTATGATTTTTTTTTTGCAAGATTTAATTTCTATCTCCTTGCCTTTAATGAGAGATAGAAGGCAATTCCTAGGAAAGAATACAGAGAAATAACTCCCAGATTATTTTAAATAAACTATTTTAAAATAGTTTGATCAACAGCCCTGATAGTTCTCTTATTAGCACAGATACGAACAAATTTATCTGCCATTTTAATAAATGTGTAATTGAGAAAATCAGCAGATGGGTCAAAAAGGACAATCAATTCAAAATTAGATGCAAGAGGAATCTCTTCAAAACCAGCTTGCTAGATTTACATACTCTTAATTAAAAGACAGGGGATCACAGATCAGGATTAAAGACCAAAAGATGATGGGATATCTGGGTGGCTCATTGTTTAAGTATCTGACTCTCTATCTCAGCTCAAGTCTTGATCTCAGGGTTGTGGGTTCAAGCCCCCACATTGTCCAGTGTGGAGCCCACTTAAAAATAAGGACCGAAAGGTAAGAGTGAATTGCCAATGCCTAGGTGTATGTAAGGAAATTGCTTTTTAAAAAGGACAACAGTGGTACTTTATATGTCTTTAGGAATGCATCCATTTCTTCCAGATTGTCAAATTTGTTGGCGTAGAGTTGCTCATAGTATGTTCTTATAGTTGTCTGTATTTCTTTGGTGTTCGTTGTGATCTCTCCTCTTTCGTTCATGATTTTATTTATTTGGGTCCTCTCTCTTTTCTTTTTGATAAGTCTGGCCAGGGGTTTATCAATCTTATTAATTCTTTCAAAGAACCAGCTCCTCATTTCGTTGATTTGTTCTCTTGCTTTTTTGGTTTCTATTTCATTGATTTCTGCTCTGATCTTTATGATTTCTCTTCTCCTGCTGGGTTTAGGCTTTCTTTCTTGTTCTTTCTCCAGCTCCTTTAGGTGTAGGGATAGGTTGTGTACCTGAGACCTTTCTTGTTTCTTGAGAAAGGCTTGTACCGTTATATATTTTCCTCTCAGGACTGCCTTTGTTGTGTCCCACAGATTTTGAACCGTTGTGTTTTCATTATCATTTGTTTCCATGAATTTTTTCAATTCTTCTTTAATTTCCTGGTTGACCCATTCATTCTTTAGAAGGATGCTGTTTAGTCTCCATGTATTTGGGTTCTTTCCAAATTTCCTCTTGTGATTGAGTTCTAGCTTCAGAGCATTGTGGTCTGAAAATATGCAGGGAATGATTCCAATCTTTTGATAACGGTTGAGACCTGATTTAGGACCAAGAATGTGATCTATTCTGGAGAATGTTCCATGTGCACTAGAGAAGAATGTGTATTCTGTTGCTTTGGGGTGAAAAGTTCTGAATATATCTGTGATGTCCATCTGGTCCAGTGTGTCATTTAAGGCCTTGATTTCCTTGTTGATCTTTTGCTTGGATGATCTGTCCATTTCAGTGAGGGGAGTGTTAAAGTCCCCTACTATTATTGTATTATGGTCGACGTGTTTCTTTGATTTTGTTATTAATTGGTTTATATAGTTGGCTGCTCCCACGTTAGGGGCATAGATATTTAAAATTGTTAGATCTTCTTGTTGGATAGTTCCTTTGAGTATGATATAGTGTCCTTCCTCATCTCTTATTGTAGTCTTTGGCTTAAAATCTAATTGATCTGATATAAGGATTGCCACTCCTGCTTTCTTCTGATGTCCATTAGCATGGTAAATTCTTTTCCACCCCCTCACTTTAAATCTGGAGGTGTCTTCGGGTTTAAGATGAGTTTCTTGTAGGCAACATATAGATGGGTTTTGTTTTTTTATCCATTCTGATACCCTGTGTCTTTTGATTGGGGCATTTAGCCCATTAACATTCAGGGTAAGTATTGAGAGATATGAATTTAGTGCCATTGTATTGCCTGTAAGGTGACTGTTATTGTATATTGTCTCTGTTTCTTTCTGATCTACTTCTTTTAGGGTCTCTCTTTGCTTAGAGGACCCCTTTCAATATTTCCTGTAGAGCTGGTTTGGTATTTGCAAATTCTTTTCCGCTAAGGTCAGGAACACGACAGGGATGTCCATTATCACCACTGCTATTCAACATAGTACTAGAAGTCCTAGCCTCAGCAATCAGACAACAAAAGGAAATTAAGGGCATCCAAATCGGCAAAGAAGAAGTCAAACTATCACTCTTCGCAGATGATATGATACTATATGTGGAAAACCCAAAAGACTCCACTCCAAAATTGCTAGAACTTGTACAGGAATTCAGTAAAGTGTCAGGATATAAAATCAATGCACAGAAATCAGTTGCATTTCTCTACACCAACAACAAGACAGAAGAAAGAGAAATTAAGGAGTCCATCCCATTTACAATTGCACCCAAAACTATAAGATACCTAGGAATAAACCTAACCAAAGAGACTAAGAATCTATACACAGAAAACTATAAAGTACTCATGAAAGAAATTGAGGAAGACACAAAGAAATGGAAAAATGTTCCATGCTCCTGGATTAGAAGAACAAATATTGTGAAAATGTCTATGCTACCTAAAGCAATCTACACATTTAATGCAATTCCTATCAAAGTACCATCCATTTTTTTCAAAGAAATGGAACAAATAATCCTAAAATTTATATGGAACCAGAAAAGACCTCGAATAGCCAAAGGAATATTGAAAAAGAAAGCCAAAGTTGGTGGCATCACAATTCCGGACTTCAGGCTCTATTACAAAGCTGTCATCATCAAGACAGCATGGTACTGGCACAAAAACAGACACATAGATCAATGGAACAGAATAGAGAGCCCAGAAATAGACCCTCAACTCTATGGTCAACTCATCTTTGACAAGGCAGGAAAGAATGTCCAATGGAAAAAAGACAGCCTCTTCAATAAATGGTGTTGGGAAAATTGGACAGCCACATGCAGAAAAAATGAAATTGGATCATTTCCTTACACCACACACGAAAATAGACTCAAAATGGATGAAGGATCTCAATGTGAGAAAGGAATCCATCAAAATCCTTGAGGAGAACACAGGCAACAACCTCTTCGACCTCAGCCGCAGCAACATCTTCCTAGGAACATCGCCAAAAGCAAGGGAAGCAAGGGCAAAAATGAACTATTGGGATTTTATCAAATCAAAAGCTTTTGCACAGCAAAGGAAACAATTAACAAAACCAAAAGACAACTGACAGAATGGGAGAAGATATTTGCAAATGACATATCAGATAAAGGGCTAGTGTCCAAAATCTATAAAGAACTTAGCAAACTCAACACCCAAAGAACAAATAATCCAATCAAGAAATGGGCAGAAGACATGAACAGACATTTCTGCAAAGAAGACATCCAGATGGCCAACAGACACATGAAAAAGTGCTCCATATCACTCGGCATCAGGGAAATACAAATCAAAACCACCATGAGATATCACCTCACACCAGTCAGAATGGCTAAAAATGAACAAGTCAGGAAACGACAGATGCTGGCGAGGATGCGGAGAAAGGGGAACCCTCCTACACTGTTGGTGGGAATGCAAGCTGGTGCAACCACTCTGGAAAACAGCATGGAGGTTCCTCAAAATGTTGAAAATAGAACTACCCTATGACCCAGCAATTGCACTGCTGGGTATTTACCCTAAAGATACAAACGTAGTGATCCGAAGGGGCACGTGCACCCGAATGTTTATAGCAGCAATGTCTACAATAGCCAAACTATGGAAAGAATCTAGATGTCCATCAACAGACGAATGGATAAAGAAGATGTGGTATATATACACAATGGAATACTATGCAGCCATCAAAAGAAATGAAATCTTGCCATTTGCGACGACATGGATGGAACTAGAGGGTATCATGCTTAGCGAAATAAGTCAATCGGAGAAAGACAACTATCATATGATCTCCCTGATATGAGGGAGAGGAGATGCAACATGGGGGGTTAAGGGGGTAGGAGAAGAGTAAATGAAACAAGATGGAATTGGGAGGGAGACAAACCATAAGTGACTCTTAATCTCACAAAACAAACTGAGGTTTGATGGGGGGAGGGTGGTTGGGAGGGGGTTGGGATTATGGACACTGGGGAGGGTATGTGCTATGGTGAGTGCTGTGAAGTATGTAAACCTGGTGATTCACAGACCTGTACCCCTGGGGATAAAAATATATGTTTATAAAAAATAAAATTAATTAAGAAAAGGAAAAAAAAAAAAGGACAACAGTGAAAAATTTCCTCCCTGCTTCCCTTCTCTGCTGTCGGGGGTCATCTTCTGCAGATGTCTTTGAAAAATGAAGAGGGTTTGTCTCGTGTGCACTCTTCCATTACCACCAAGACAGCTCTCCATGACCCCGCACTTCTCCCAGGTCTGTGGTTGCTTATCATTTTACTCTTTCCCTACAGAGCTCACCAGGGACTTCGAGGTTGGCTCTCTTCCACACCAGGCTGTTCCTGGTGTGGCCACTTCAGCAAGGGGGACAAGTGAGCATGATGCCTTTTCTCTCCCAACATCTGAGCCTCATTCCCTATTTTCTGAAATCTTCAGTTCACTGCAATATAGGAAATATCTAGAAAGCATTTTAACAAAGCTGTGTATAGGAGGGAGGAGATAGTTTTAAAAGTATCTTCTGAAAAAAGATGAATACCCAACTTTTGTATCAACATGGACGGGACTGGAAGAGATTATGCTGAGTGAAGTAAGTCAAGCAGAGAGAGTCAATTATCATATGGTTTCACTTACTTGTGGAGCATAGGGAATAGCACAGAGGACATTGGGTGGAGGAGAGGAGAAGGGAGTTGGGGGAAATCAGAGGGGGAGATGAACCATGAGAGACTGTGGACTCTGAGAAACAAACAGGGTTTTGGAGGGGGCAGTGGGGGTTTGGGTGAGCCTGGTATTAAGGAGGGCACATATTGCATGGAGCACTGGGTGTGACACATAAACAATGAATCTTGGAACACTGAAAAAAATAAAATAAAATTTAAAAAAAGAATCTTCTGAAGATGAGTCTTCAGGGAATCCAAGAGAAAAATTAAACATTTTTTCACAAAGGAGCTCCTTATGGGAAACCTCCTTTTTTCTAGCTTTTACCTGTCTATCTAAAGGTCTCCCCCTTCATTCCCTCAGAGGTAAACTCTGTTTTTCCTCTTACCTAGGTAAACCCCTAGTTTTCTTCAAGAGATTCTCAGTGCTTTACCTTTGGAGGAACTACTGGCCTGGGAATCTAGTTCACTCCTCAAATGTTCTAGTTCATCCATTCGTCCAGTTGGAATTCCTGAATAAAGAGTGATAGTAACTCAGGATGCACTAGCAGGAGACCACAGTCAGGACATGGTGACCTGTGCTCAGGAAACTCAGTCTGCTCTGCTCAAGACTCCCGCCCACCTTTCAGAGAGAAACACATGCTTTCTTGGTCTTCATAAAACAGGCTGGGTTGATACTTTCTAAAAAACACATCCACACATAATTTTTATCATGTGAATATGTTTTTCCATAAATGGAACATTTTATCCAGTGAAGATAAACTAAATCAATAGGACTTAATTAAATTTAGCAAAGTCTGTGTCCCTTTGTTCAAACTTATTTTTCCAGATGGTGCGTTGAGGCACCATTTTTGAAGTATGGTTGTGTGGACTTCTGGAGGTCCAGAAGGTCAAAACTATTTAAAAATAATAATTTATATGTCAGTTGCTTTTCTTAAACTCATTCTAAGTGTACAGTGAAATTTTCCAGAGGCCAGATATCCCTTATTGCCATCATTGTTCTGACAGGTAACCACATACATGATTGGGGGTCCTTGCATCTTCTAAAATATTCTAAACTAAGTTCTTCAGGGTCTTTGTTAATTTTTAAAAGTATAAAGAGGTCTTGAGATCAAAACATTTGATAACCATTGGCGTATGAGGTAATAGAAACAAAACCATTCATTTCTCCTTTAAACCATAGACTGATTCACCTCTGATGGGCCCTCTTCAGGTACACTACAAACACTGAGAATTTTACAATGACATCTTCCTGCCCTGAGTTTGCCAAATATGTGGCCCAGGTGTTCTCCCACACACATCCGTTTTAGCACAAGGCTACCAATGTGGTTTCCCTTTAGCTCAAAATTTGGATTTTTATTCCCTCCTACCTCCTAAGTTAAGCTTTTCTTTCCATAGGAGGTATCTATCTCTATATCTTTATCTATATATGATATATATAGATATACTATGCATGGGTAAAGTCTTGCTGTTAAAACTGACCCTTCTTATAGACTACAGATAAGACATTGAGCAATTTCTATAGATACTAAGTCATTTCTATAATTGATAAGCATTCAGACTTTAGGAAATGATAGTTGGTATAAGAACATACAAACACAGCCCCTTATTTTACTAGAGAACAAAATGAAAACATAAACCAAAAGAATGGGATTTGAAAAGCATCCATATATTTTATCCAGAATGAGCTATAATAGGTAAACCTTGAAAAATATCAGGATGTCATTTGCCATGAAGCTTGAGAGCAAACAACTAGTCAATGCTGACCACCTAATTATAGTTAAATAGTGAAAAATAAGCTTTCTAGTTTTGGATTTCTTTTGGATTCCCTGTATTATAGCCATCTTAACAACAGCAGGAAGGAAAAAAATGTAGGAGAGCTGTATCAATAAGCTAAAATTCATCTGTAAGGCTGATTTCTAGTATTTCTATTCCATATGGCCTCTATGTGTACTGAGAGGTTTCCTATTATATACTTAGAAAGTACCTTTCTCCTTGACTACGGGACCTACCCACTATTTTATCCCAGATCCTCAGAGGAAAAGCAGAGCTCAAGCACTTATAAAATGCAACTTTTTACTCAGAGACTCTTTCCCATTTGAAAAGTTACCTCCCAGTGCCAGATGTACTGAAAAACCACTAAAAGTGGGTCACAACCAAAAATAATGGGTCAATGCAAAAAAACTTAAGAATTAGGGGGGAAAATGACCTCTATTTCATAATTACTACTTTAAACATGTTTTTAAAAATCAGCTTTGTTTTATGATCATTCAAGCATTGTAAAACCTAGTTGGAAGTTACTTCAAAGTCTTTTTCCCTGGCTTTTCATTTTGTTAGTGTTAATACACAGAATAGAAATAGCAGGCGTGATTTAGAACTGAAAACAAACCCCAGAACCTACACAGTTCCCAAGTGCTTATATCTTGGAAAAAGGACAAAAATATCTAACATTCCCTACTTTGTACCTCTAAACTCAGTACAACAGTTAAAAGAGAAGAGGCTTCTATATATACCTGCTTTGTGAAATGGTCTCAGTATTTATTGTTGTCATAGTCATGTTTCAAGGTGCCAGCCAAGCCCAAACACAATTCTTTAGAACTGAGCTTTCAGACACATTCTCTGCTCAGCTATTGAGCCCATCTACAAAGTTCATACTTTTCTGATCACACCTGACCTAGAGAGTTCGATAAGTGGGGTTGGGTCAAACAGATAGTATCTTCAAGAATTTTAACTAAGAAGAACATATGAACTAACACATGAAAGTAACTAGATGGGGGAAAAGCAACTCCCCTCTTACACAGAGGTGTACATGTGTGCACACACATACACACACATGTCTATACAAACCCCATCTGGAGAGCATGCATAAGCCTCACTTGAGCCACATGTCCTGCAAGAAAATACTTGCCCTTCTCAAGATCCATCCCACCTCTCCCTCTGGCTGATACACTAATAACTAGGATCAAAACCTCAGCATAGCCCAGGAAGGAAAGTACTGTCCCTACAGAAGATAAAGAGATCATCCCAGCAAGGACTGGCAGGACCTGGCAGATAGGCTCCACCAGGAGCTGAGAGAACATGTCTGGGGATAGGCTCTGCATGTACTAAACCAGGGCTCAGTTTACAGCTGAATAATGCAGAGTTTGCTCACTGGGCATATTGTCCCAAGACTTAGAAACCATGCAGTTGCCAGAACCCTTAAAGGGGATCCTGATGAAGCTGAGGTGCTAGAGCTCCTTGGCCTTGACAGCCAAAGGAACAAAAGGCTCACAGATGTAGCATACTCAAATGGATCTACTATGTACAACTCCAGAACTTACCAAATGATTGTGTTCACTAGGGAGACATGGCCCACACTAAGACATAAAGAAATGTGCTAGTGAAGAGTTCAAAGCATCACCAATCTCAGTAATGACTCAGTAATGGTCCTCTGCTGGGCAAGACCGGTGGGATGGATGGTTTTACAGAAACAGGATCTTGGACAATTGATGAGAAGTTTCTGAAATAAAAGAGGCCAGAGAGCAGGACTTACCATAAGATTCAAGTCAGATGAGGGGTGCCTGGGTGGCTCCGTTGGTTAGGCGTCCAACTCTTGATCTCAGCTCAGGTCTTGATCTCAGGATCATGGGTTTGAGCCCCACATTGGGCTTAACACTGGATGTGGAGCCTATTTAAAAAAAAAAGATTCAAGTCTGATGGAATTATTGTAGCAGGCAGCAAGACCAGATTGCTAACCAAGGGACTGTGCCCCATGGAGATTCATGACAAATAAACATAGGGGCAACATAGATAGGAAAACCAAGAAGGTTACTGCTTGATATAGAATCAATAGATTCTATATCAGTCCCTAGCTTGCTCAGTTTCCAGTCCCAAGCAAGTTCTCAAGCCAGGGCCCACTGACTGAAGGAGAGCATTAAGGTACAAGGTTGGGTCTCTGTAATACTAAAGCAAGTTGTAAAAAGAAACCTATGGCCAATTACCAAGTGAAGGAATGTAGGAAAAAGCATCCAGATATTTACAAAGATTTTGTTTACAGGATCTGATCTATTGTTGATACTAAAGGTCCCCAAACACTGTGATAGCCCCCCTATTACTGGAGGACATATGCAGGCCAGGTAATAATATCCTGGCCCAGGTCCATCTCATAGTGAGGACAGGGCATCCAAAACACCACCTGGTGGTCATTTTCTGAATGCCTAATCACCCTGAATATATTTGGGAGCTGGCAGAATCCTCATAGTGGCTCCTTGCCCTGCAGAATGAGAGCTATTACAGTAGGATATTCCAAGTAGAGGCCTCAGAAACAGTCCCCTCTGACAGAGACACTTAATTACAGCAATACAGCATTCAAGTGCGGGGAGAGTGTTGCCTAGGTATCTCAGTCAGGTAAGTATCTGCCTTCAGCTCAGGGTCCTGGGATCCAGCCCTGAGTTGCTGGGCTCCCTGCTCAGCAGGGAGTCTGCTTCTCCCTCTTCTTCATCCCGCTCTCCCCACCCCGCCCCTCTTGCTCTCTCTCTCCTAAGTAAATAAATCTATACTTTAAAAAAAAAAAAAAGAAATCCAACAATGCAGCATTCTGGGTAAAACAGAAACATCTGCAGACTCAGTAACTTCAAGTTCCTGGTTATGTTGTGCTATCCCCAACAAGGTCAAGAGCACTTCACACTGCCTATCACTAAGAGGCACAGAGCTTGGCAGTCTGCTTCAGGCTTTGGAAGCAGTATATACTCCTTGAGAATACTACTCCAATCTATTTTTATTTCAAGTTTTAAGAGGAGAGCAGAGCAATGACAGGCTATGCAGTAACAAGTGGGAGTCTGCTTGGGCCACATGACCCAGTGGTTGGCCATGTGCTAGACAAACGTGGGATAGATAAAATACAATACAGAGTTCCTGGCATGCGACAATGGGGCATGTGCACAGACATCGAAGACTTAGGAGCTAGGCTATCCCTTCAGAAAACAGTTCCTGGCATGCTATCTGGCCCTAGTGGAGACTGAGCGTCTGACCCTAAGAAACCAACTGCCTAGGACCATAGCCACCAACTGTGAGCTGTGTGCTAGTGCACCTACAAGACTAAAATCTCAGGTGGGCACAGCAGATATCCGTTGGATGACAGGAGTGGTCCATTGGGGATTAAGCCCTAGAATGCCCGGAGGACACAAGT
Organism: Lutra lutra; assembly: GCF_902655055.1. Taxonomy (NCBI): domain Eukaryota; kingdom Metazoa; phylum Chordata; class Mammalia; order Carnivora; family Mustelidae; genus Lutra; species Lutra lutra. Next base: position 68,931,820 of record NC_062282.1, on the reverse strand, counting down.
AAATTCCAGGAAGAGTTATCTCAGACCTCCCTCCCTCAATGTCATATAGCTAGGTTGTACCAATGACCTCATAGCTGCTGGCATTAGGAGGCCCCTAATGACTAGTTGAACAAAGACAAAGACAAAACACAGGTCTGATTCAAAGATGTATCAACTCTCTATGTTGATGCTGGCCAAACACGGATTGCAGTCACATTATAGCCCACTCAACTGGAGGCCCTCAAAGAGAATGTGTACATGTGTTTGGATGATGGAGTATGTTCCAGCGGGCAGAACTTAGGAGTCTGTGATCTCTTGGTTTACATGTAAAGAGAGAGGAGCTTGAGGAAAGAACACCTGGGTATTCTGGAGCAGGGAAAAAGGGTTTGGCTGGATGGTGTGAGGACAGGAAGGAACAATATTGCAAAGTTGGGGCCCAGCAGGTCTGCTAAAAGGAAGTGCCTATTCTAGACTTACTCATTTTTCCATGAATTTTTATTTCTTTACTGATTTAGAAAAGCTCCTTGCTTATTTTAGATACAAACTCTCTGTTGTCATATGTATTTCAAGTATGTTTTCCTACTGACTAGTTTGCCATTCCACCTTTCTTAGTGTAAAATTTGATGAATACTCCTAATTTTAATCTAGTGCAATGCATGAAGTTTCTATTTTCCTTTAGAATTCATGCTTTTGTGCGTGTTTCGTAAACGTCTCAATGTCAAGAACAGCCTTTATTTTTGTCCAGATGGTTTTGTGTTGTATTGTTCCCATTTCGATATAGATAATAGCAGGAGCTAATTTCTGTGTAAAATGTGAAATAGGATGAGGGTGAAATGAAGTAGGATTTTCTTTAATTTTTTTTTTTTTTAACACAGATAGCTGATTGGTCCAGAGCTATTTATTCAAACACAACCCTGTCCCCTCTGCACAGCAATGTAAACTTTGTCACAAGGTAAGTGACTTTTAAGTATTGGGTTTGCTTCTGGAGTCCCCATCTGATTCCATTCATCTGTTTCTATTTTCTTCTGAGAATAATTATCTGCTTTAACTATTACATCCTTAGAATAATTCTTGACTTGAAGGCTTCTGCTTCATTGCAGGTGGGTGTTTCTTCTTTTCTTCTTCTTCCCCCAATTGTCACAGCTTTTTTGTCTGTTTGTTTTTCTTAATATTTATTTATTTATTTTAGAGAGAGAGAGTGAACAAGGGGGAGGGGTGGAAGGAGAGGGAGAGAGAATCTCAAGCAAACTCCTTGCTAAGCCCAGAGCTGGATACAGGCTCCCTTCCATGAAGGTGAGATCACGACCTGAGCCGAAATCAAGAGTCTGATACTTAATGGACTGAGTCCCACAGGTGACCCCAAGTCTTTTTGTTCTTGACATTTGTTACCAATTCTAGAATCAGCCTTGAATTATAGCAAATGGCAACTGCTACTTTTGTTGAGCTTCAGTGAATCTACAGATGAGTTTAAACAAAACGGACATCTTTACAACAGGGCTTCTTCCAAAAGATGAACAGGAAAGGTGTCTTCAGGTTTAAGTCTTTTTAACTTTCTTTCATTAATGTCTTGATAGTTTTAGTATAGAGGGAACATGCACATCTTTTGTTAGATTCGTTCATATATATATGATGTTTTAATATTGTAAGTACTTAGAATTCTGTTTTGTTCTGGTCACTGGTTTATAAAAACAATTGATGTATACATACTCATCTGGATCATACCAAGTTCTTTCCTCTGGGTTTTGGGGGGTTGTTTTGTTTGTTTGTTTGCTTGTTTTTGGTTCTTTGTTTTTTTTCTTGAGAGTAGGAGACATTATTCTTTCTTTGAGTTTTGGGTCACTTCACAACCTATCCTGGATGTTACATTTGTTATATTTTGAGGCTTTGGGGTGCTGTTACGTTCCTCCCAAGAGTGATGCTTTTGGTTTCACACACAATGTGTCTGATTATTATCTGCAACTTTGTCTGGAAGGCAGCAACTCGAGTTCCAGTTCAGCACCTGCCCACTAAACTAGGTCCTTCTTAGTCCACCATGTGTATCTTTGGTTCAGGTATCAGCCAGATATTTTGCAAAGGTTATCAGCAGAATTTTGGTTTTCCCTTCTTTGGCTTTTGCTTCTTATTTCTTTCCAGTGTCTTTGGTAGCCCACAACTCTGTTCTCTGGTTCCTCTGGCCAGTAATACTGCGGGTCTCCCTGTCAAGCTTTTTAGTCATACTACATGGTACAGAATGAGGTCTGCTTGTAGGCAAGAAGCTCTGAAAAAGGGAAGCATTCACTGCCCTTTTGTTTTTTACACAATTCACAGTGTCTCTTGCTTTGGTTTGAGTAGTGTGGAGTACTTCCGTCCACAGTTAATGGTGATTATCAGAAGAATGGATGGGTGCTTGGTCTGACAGGAGCCCCCTCATGCTATCATAGTTGTTTTAACCTTCAACTTGGCTTGTCTGTTATTTTCTTTTCCTTCCTTTTTCCCCCTCTTAGTCTTCTTTTGGGGGTATTGTATGCAATTATTTTATTAATTAACATACCTTATATATAAAAAATGTAGAAACTCTGGATAATGTTATTTCCTTCAGAGAAGGATAACCATCTTGAGGAGGCAGGGCACCTTAATCCAATCAGGGCTTGGGTTGGCTTATAGCACCCTAAATTTGTTTACTTGTTTCTGGGACTGTAGCTCTTCAGAGCTCCCAATTAAGAGAACAAGGTATTCAACAGGACCTGTCTTCTTTGATCCTAAATTCCAATTTTTCCCTCATCCCTGGGTATAAGTATTAAACCCCCTCACTCAACTTTCCAGAGGCTTTCTGCTTAATATCTAAGTCTTCTGTCTTACATATTTTAAGAATTTTGGCACTTCTGTAAGGGGGGAGTCAATATTGAATGTGTGTCGCTCTGCGGCAACTACTCCTTCCTATTTAGTAATGGAAGCATTTACTACATTATTTATTTTGAATAAGTGGATGAATGAAAATCCTTTAAAGAACGCTGTAATCGCACATCACTCTATATAGTGAGCGCAGTGGGCTCTTCACTCTTCAAAGCAAAACATAAATATCTTACATACGTATATTTATCAAATACATTTTCCAAGTGAACAGGAAAAACAATACACATTAAGGGTAATAAAAATAGTGCATTAAATCACACAAATAGAAGAAGCTCCAAATTTCACATCCAGATTACAGATGAATCTTGAAAGTGTGCCTTCAATATATAAATTTCAGGACAGATTCAAAACATGGATGCACAGACAAGCCTGGAAACACGGCTACAAAGACACTCAGTATGACAAGGAACTTCAATACTTTTCATTGCTGTTTATCAGTTTTAAGGAACTGCTTCGTAAAAGTGTATGGGAAGTCCAAGAAGGATGCTAGGGAGCTTAAGGCTCTTGTCTGTAGAGCGGGGTAAGAACCAGTCCAACCCAGTGGAAACAGATCTCCCAACAGTTGAGACACAGAATGCAACTATGAGTCCAAAAAGATGGCAAATCAGATGTTCCTTTTCTATACCCTTAGAAGATCTCTTACTTATTAAAAAAATAAAACCAAAACCAAACCAAAACAAAAAACACCCTCTTTTTATACAAGAAAAGGTTTAAAAGCTCAAAATAAAAAGAGGGACTTCTGGGTGGTCTTTTGAATGCTCAAATGCAGTTTAGCTCTTTCTCTGGTTACTCTTTTACAGAATTCACATATACTTGTAAAATTAATGTAATAAAGAACTTTTAAAATAAGTACCTAAGTCCCTCCCCATTCCATCCACTTACCCACTTCCCTGTCAGCATCAAAATGTTAAATGTGAATATATCCCTGGGGACTTTATCTTCCTATGTGCATCTATATGCTTACATCTTTGCTTATGTGTGTGTATGTTTAATATATATACACACATTTGTAAGCATTATTTTTTTCTTTAATCTTGCTCTTTTCACTTAATTTATATTGAATACTTTCCGTGACAGTTCATAAAGATCTAGCTCATTCTTTACATTTTGTATGATGGTACCACTTTTTTTTTTTAAGATTTATTAATTTATTTGAGAGAGAGAGTGTGTGTGCATGTGTGTGTGTGCATGAGTGCAAGGGGCAGAGGCAGTGAGAGAATCACAAGCGGACTCCCCATCAAGTATGGGGCCTGACGTGTGGCTGGATCCTAGGATCCTGAGACCATGACCTGAGCCTAACCCAAGAGCCAACTGCTTACTGACTGCACCGCCAAGGCAACTCCACCTTTTTTTTTTTTTTAAATTCCACGATCAATTTACTTACTTTATTTCCATGGGGTTTTGTTTTGTTTTTGTTTTTGTTTTTGCATTTTTAAATAAAGTTGTAATAAATGCCTTTGGATATTAACCTTTTGACATTTGTTAGACTTGATCTATGGGACAGAATTTTTGAACAATAAATCCCAGCAAAATGTTTGCTAAGAGACGTTCCACATTTATGTCCCTACTACAATGTCTACAAAGTGCTGATTCTCCATATTCCTTTTGCTTTTTTCACGTTTATTTTTTTTTACCAAGACTTTATTTATTTATTTGACAGAGAGGGGGGGCAAAGAGACCACAAGCAGGGGGAGCTGCAGACAGAGGGAGAGGGAGAAACAGGCTCCTCACAGAGCAGAGAGCCCAAGATGGGGCTTAATCCCAAGACCCCGAGATCATAACCTGAGCCAGACAAAACCTTAACCGACTGAGCCACCCAGGTCCTCCAAGGTTCTCATAATCCTAATAAAACTCAGTACATTTCCAACCATTTTCATCAGGTAATAATATTTTTATCTCCATTGTATTTAATTTAATTTTGTTTTATATTTACCTGATTTGTTGTTGATTTCTAGGAGAAATTTATTCTTTTTTATTTTTATTTGTTTTTTATTTCATTTAATTAACATATAATGTATTATTGGTTTCAGAGGTAGAATTTAGTGATTCATCAGTCTTATGTAACACCCAGTGCTCATTACCTCACGTGCCCTCCTTAATGCCCATTACCCAGTTACCCCATCCCCCATCCACCTCCCCTCCAGCAGCCCTCAGTTTGTTTTCTACAGTTAAGAGTCTCTTATGGTTTGTCTCTAGGAGAACTTTAAATAGCATGGCTATTAACCCATTAATATTCATGCTGCAAATATTTTCAAGCCTTTTTTCTAAATTTGGCAGATGGTATCTTCTGTTGAGTAACATGTTTCTCAATTTTAGGTAACTGTATAAACTTAATTGTATTTTTCAAAACCTGTGGATCCTTGGGTATTTTATTGTTTATTTGGTCTTATCTTTTATAAAAAATAAAATTCCCACAATGATTCTTGTTTTCTCTAGTTCTACTTGCTTTTTGAATTTCAAAAAAAGTTTGCCCTATTTTAGGTGTAAACTTATTCATGACCTAATCTTTTTGGAAGATTTACCTCATTGCCTCAATAAATGCTGTTCTTCCTTAAAATTTCCCACTTTTCCTCTTTTCTGCTTGTCATTTCTTGATTCATATAGGTTCAACTACTTAGATTCATTTTTGGTCTAGATGGTTCCCTTAGAAGCAACTACCTAGATGGTCTTTTGAAAACAAAGCATAGGATCTTTGTCTTTAAAGATATTTCATTCATTAAATTTTTTTACTCAGGACGTTTGATTTTTTTCCTTTGCTGTTTGATTTTTTTTTTTTAATTTTTACTGACGTGTTTCTTACTTTCCCATATTTGAAGATAATTTGAGTTAAGTTTGCTGTGGTTGTTTTATTTTAGCAAATAATTTTTTAGTTAATTTTTAAAAATTAACCACTCGGACCAGATTTAAAGGCGTATTATTCTGAACATACTGCAACTTGAAAATATTTTTTGATGACTCCTAGAATTCCTGATTATGACGGTCTTATGGAGCATTTGGAAGATTTTGGAGAAGCCAAGGCAATGAGTCATATATGAGTCTCCATATGTCATTGGAGACATAATTGTAAAGTTTAGAATGAATTTTAAGAGAGCCAAAGACAGAACGTTTGGGTCAAATATAAGCCAAACTGTTCCCATTTTCCTTTTGCTCCTGCTCAGTGAGATACTGCAAGCAGCCAGAGCTTGCGAATACTTTCTTTCCTTCTTTCCCATAAAAAGGAATGGTCACAAAGCTTCTGAAAGTTTAATTCTATTAAGTAAGAAAGGAGTGGAAACAATCTAAAGTGTTCTCCAACATTACTGGTATTTTAAAGGAATCCTAGACAAAAGAAATCAAGCTCTCTTATGTGGAATTTCAGGTACTATGCAATAGGCAGAAATACACTCTTTTAGCAGACTCTCCTTTTGTCCTAGAAGCCACAATGCCAAGTGTTTTGCTGACACTGAAAAAAAGAGTAAAAACAAAAAAAGAGAGAGAGAGAGACTGTTTTAGCTAGTAAATCGGTATAATAATACATAATGCAAAGAAAATGCCCCTTTTTAGATTAAGGTAGTAATTAAAAATCATTGCCACTGGCATCAGAGTGGCTTTAACCCTCAGTCTATGACTTTACATCCTTGTGACCTGGATTCATAGAACTTCTGTGCCTCATTTTTCTCATCTGTAAAATAAATAATAACCCACAGCACTTATTCTTTAAAATTATAATTTAACGAGCCCATATATTTATACACACACACGCACAAACACATTTAGCACTTAGCATAGTGCCTTTATGGCATATCATGAGTGCTTGGAAAATATTAGGTTATTTTTATCCAAGAGAATATGGCATGTAGCTTTCCATGTCATGATAGCCTCATATAATAATTAAAAAAAAGCAAATCCTCATCAATAGACTATTTCTCAAGAAAGGACAAAATTCTGAAACATGTTTACTTTATAGAAATTCATAATGAACACTAACAATGAGAACAAAACAATTTCTAAATGATTTGGGCAACTCTTGTCCAAAAATGAAGATACGACATGAAGATAGGATATAAGAAGGAAAATGCTACCTTTGTACTTAAGCCATCCCCCCTTCCTTTTTTTTTAAGCTTTATTTATTTATTTATTTGACAGAGTGACAGAGAGAGAGAGACGCAAGAGAGGGAACACAAGCATGGGGAGTGGGAGAGGGAGAAGCAGGCTTCCCACTGAGAAGGGAGCCCCACGTGGGGCTTGATCCCAGGACCCTAGGATCATGACTTGAGCTGAAGGCAGCCACTTAATGACTGAGATACCAAGGCGCTCCCTTTTCCCCCCACTTCTGGTATGAAAACAGATTCTTACAATATCTCCACATAAAGAAAAAAATAGTGTGACTAGACATAGATTCTAATTCTGCTTTATTGCCACTTCTTTATCAAATATATAATTGTACTCATACAGGTGCTACTTAAGCCTCTTTTGACTCAAAGCAGATTGGCAGATATTTTTGTTTAAGACTTTTACTTATTCATTTGTCACAGAGAGAGAGAGAGAACATAAGTAGGGGAGGGACAGGCAGGGGGACTGAAACACTCTCCACTCACACGTGTGATGGCTATTATATAAAGTACTGACTTTTCTGGGAAAATCTCTTCCTACTCCCTGTCTTCTTTGGAGGTTACAAAAAATGTATGAGGGGAAGAGAGATACCCCGAGAGACCTGAAGAAAAAGTGCAGGAGACTGAGAGCCAAACGAGAGGAAGAGCTGCGCCCAGAGAAGCAGCTACGGAGATGGAGGTAGAGAAGAAGATGCAGAGAGGCAAAAAGGTGGGTGGAGAGAAGAGAATAGATTTTCTTACCCTGCTTTTTTCCCCTTATTCAATCTCTAGGACCTCTGTACGTTTGGAACTCTGTTTGTATTCAGCACGTAAAGATCATCTACACCATTCTAGCCAGCCCTGGAACAGTGTGGGATAGGAGGGAAGTTTCTAAGATGACCTTCAGGCTCTAGATATTCCTCATTCCCAGACACAATTTTTCAGACACTCTTTACTCTTGGTGGATGCCCTTGTTTAACTCCCATCTGTGACCAAGGGACAAATGTCCCCCCCCTTTTCTTTCCCCCTTGAAGCTCAGAAAATTACATCTTCTGATGGTGGATGTAGGAATTGGAGCCCGCACACTGCCCAAGCATCTGTGAGGGGCTGTGATAGGGATGAGACTAGCGTCACCTGGGCGTTCCTGTCCCTGGTACTGTGGAGGGGGGCATCAAGATGCCAGGGAGGTTTCCAATATATCCATGGGCTGAGTTGACCTTAATCCTTGTATGATAGCATATCAGGAGCTTTATAAATCTACTGGATCCCACAGAGGAAACTGCAGTATAAACACACTAAGTACTTTGTTCCAAAGACTGAAAAAATTGGCTGAGACAGTGACATGTGGAGTTGGAATTAAAGATTCGCCAATCTGGGGACGCCTGGGTGGCTCCAGGTTGGCGAGGCACTTGCATTTCTCTCAGGTCCTAGGATGGAGTCCCGGTGTCAGGCTCCCTGGGACCCTGTTTCCCTCTTTGCCTGTCCCCCTGCTTGTGCACTTTCCCTCTGTCGAATAGATAAATAAATAAAAATCTTTAAAAAATAAATAAATAAATGGACTCCGAGCAGTTCGTCAGCTGTGAAGCCAGCTCCCTCATTATACTTGCCACTAGCTTTTTTTTTTTTTTAAGATTTATTCATTTATTTATTTGACAGAGAGAGAGAGAGAGAGAACACAAGCAGGGGGAGTGGGAGATGGAGAAGCAGGCTTCCCGTTGAGCAGGGAGCCCGATGTGGGCCATCGTTCCCAAGACCCCACCATCATGACCTGAGCCGAAGGTGGACACCCAGTGACTGAGCCACCCAGGCACCGCACTTGCCACAAACTTTCTCCAGCTTCTTTGTGTTTGCTCCTCAGAGTATCTTCATCCCCTCGAAGGGCCTCACTCTTTCACACCATCTGTAATATCGACTCTTTTAACTTCTGAAGAAGCTTCCAGTTACAGCCTTCTTTTTATCCCCCCTAAGATTCCAATTGTTTTGAGAAATAAGAGATAGTCTTTCTCACATTTCTACCATTAGTGCTTGAGAATAGATTTTTTTTCTATAGAGTCCCTTTAGTGTTAGCAGAGTTATAATTTCAATCTCTATCCCCATCATTCACAAAGGGGTGAGTCTGCCTTGACAATTTTCATCATGATAAACATGCTTTATTTTGTAATGTTTCTTCACTAGTTTATTAAAAATATAAGACTACCCCGCTTTTCCATTTTTATCCTGCTACAACATTTGCTTATAAGCATGAGAGTACATGCTCTGTTACGTACTTTACTCCCACTTAAATGGGTTTTATGAGGTTATTAGCCTCTGAAAATCCCAAATAAGTGCCCTAGTGGCCTGGTGGGTGAATATACAAAGAGATGAATGCACACTTACATAACCGACCAATGTTCACTGGAAGCATCTTTGGCATGTTTACAAAACACACGAAACTGTTTTTGCTTCTTGCCTGTTCATCTGCATTTGACCTTCAGTCTGTTTAAATAATTTGCTTGGATTCTTTCTGGTGATGGTGAAGGACAAGGAGGAGATGATGCCATTTGTGTATTTCAAAACACATCTTTTTTATTCTCAGCTACTGTTTAAGAAATAAAGTTATATGGAATGGCAGAAATAGATGAAGTAGAAACACCTTTTTCCTTCAAATTTATGGGAAATAACAATTTTAAAAATTCTAGATGGCAACAGCCGTTCTGCCACATTTTTTTAAACTTCAAAATTCTCCAAAGTATCTTAAGAGTTCATCTCTGTTATCACAGTACAGTAATACTAGGTCCTGAACTAAAAGACTATAATGTCTTAAATAAACACAACAATAAAACTTGGAGCTGGGGTGTACAATAATCATAGTTTTCACCAACTGTTGAATAGCATCCACATTTACATGAGTGGATTGTAGAATATTCATCTTCAAAGTCTGTAAAACTTTATACCCTTAAAAACAATTCCAATTTCCTAGTCTCAAACCTACTTTAACATTTTGTCTTTAAACTCATTACGCATGTGTGTACTTCCAGATTAAAAAGAAAAGCCAGAAGATCATTCTAAAATGTAATTTAAATTACATATTCCTGTTATAAAAAACTCAACATCAAAGAAGAAAAGTTCCCTTCTCTGCATTTCTGCCTCTGATTCTACTGCCCTCCTACTCTTCTCATTTCTCCATGGAGAACATTTTCATAGACTAACACTAATGTATTTGGATGAGTGCAAATATTTAGTTTATGCTTAAGCTTTTTATTAAAAAAGTAACACCGTCCATGGTCACATTCAAAGACTACAAAAGGGTATACAATCCAATATAAGCCTCTTTCCATACACAGACTCCAAGTCCCTCTCCGAGAAAGACTGTAAGCTTATGGTGTATGTGTTATGTGTATCTAAGAGATATGTACAGAGAGTCATAGAAATAGAACATACTGGACTCATTTTGGCAAATAGAAGCAGACTACATTAATTGTTTTGGTCCTTGCAGTTTCCCCTTATGATAATCTTTCCAAATCAGCACACAGAGAATGACTTGTTTTTAACCACACCATTGCAGAGTGAAGTCACAATTTATTCAACCGAATATATGACTACTTAAATTCCTCTTTTTTAAGATTTATTTATTTTACTATTATTTATTATTTCAGAGGGGGATGGAAAGAGAGAGAGAGAGAGCAAGCACGTGCAAGGAAGCAAGAGAGAGAAACTGTAGCAGACTCCATGGTGAGCATGGAGCCTGATGGGCTCCGTTTCATAACCCTGAGATCAGACCTGAGCTGAAACCAAGAATCTGACACTTAAATGTCTACACCACCCAGGGAGTCCTGAAAACTTAGCTTCTTTAAAGTCCTTTGTCAATAAAGAGAATGCACCTGTGAACACAGTTTGAAGTAAATCTTCACACATGTGAGTACATCCGCAGTAGAACTGTTGAGTTAAAGGGCATATTTTTCACTCTGATATTTGTTGCCAATTGCCCTGTATAGATAGTCTCTTTCCACTTGTATCTTTCATATATTGTGCATTACTTACTCTTTTTCTGGGTGAGATAGTACAGTGATTTAGAGTTCCTACTCTGGTGAGTAAGGGCTTGATAGCATAAATTTTTTCAGCCACTGATGTGCTTTGTGTCTTTGGGCAACACGCTTAACTTCTCTGTGCCCTGGGTTTGTCATTTGTAAGGCAAAAATTAATCCTATCAGTCAATATTTATAGAGTACCTATTAAGAGCCAGACACTTTTCTGAGTACTAAGGATCTAAGAGTAAACAAAGCAGGCAAATTTACAAATTTACAAATGCCCCGCTTAGGACACAGCAGACAAATTTACCTGTATCCATGAATGTTGAACTCTAGAGGGAAATAGTAATCCCTTGGGATTTCATGAGCATTAAATAACTTGATTCATGTAAAATACTTAGGACAGGAGCTGGCACATAGTAAATGCTTGGTAAACCGTTACTATTGTTGCTGTAGTTATCATCACTACAACCTCATTATTATTGTCAATAAGAAAAAATAACTTCTAAATGTTTTCATTTCTACTCATTATTATTGTCAATAAGAAAAAATAACTTCTCAATGTTTTCATTTCTACTTTGATTATTTCACCAATACTGAATGTATCTTCATAGGCTAAAAATATTTGAGTTTCTTTTGCTGCAACTTGCTACTTTATGTTTCAGTTCAACTTTTAACGCACAGAGTCTTTCAATATTTTGTAAAAGCACTCTAAACATTTAATCAATTATCTTTTATATGACACGTGGTTTACTATGTAGAGACCTAAATATTTTAAATCTTCAAATGTGGCAATCTCTCCTTTTTTAAGATTTTATTTATTTATTTGACAGAGAGGGAAAGATCACAAGTAGGCAGAGAGGCAGGCAGAGAGAGAGCGGGGGAAACAGGCTCCCCCTCTGCTGAGCAGAGAACCTGACGAGGGGCTTGATCCTAGGACCCTGAGATTGTGACCTGAGCTGAAGATAGAGGCTTAACCCACTGAGTCATCCAGGCGCCTCTAAATGTAGCAATCTCTTAACTGCTACATTTCTAAGTTTCATGTTTTTATAATGGCTTTCTTAATCCAAGATTATCTTTCAAAATTCCTTAATTTTATTCCAGAATTTTAAGACTCTTGCTTCTTTTTAAACAATTTCTTAGTGGATAAAATTTTCAGTTCACAAACTCAAGAATGTAGAAATTGTGATTTTATTTTTTTCTTGACTCAGTTTTTTCAAAAATTTGAATTCCTATCTGACTTCATTGGTAGGAAACCCAATCTCAGTCTTCATGTTTCCTTTTAGTCTCCCTCAAATTCTAAGAAGTTCTAGGGACTCTCATAAAGCCAAATTTTGGGAAAATAGTCCTTATCATTGATTCATTTGTCCAAACAAGGTTTGCCTCCCATCAACTCAGCACTTGAGAACTCACAGCTTAAAAAATGCCCTGCTTAGGACACAGCAATCTTTTGTTTGAAAACCACCCATGACCTCATCTACCTAGTTGCACTCCCCAGCCATTTCCTCCCTGGGGTCTTGCTGCCTTGCTAAAAGGCAAGTTAGGAAAGCTTTGCACAGACATCTCTTCCATCCCCATATCCTTAACTCTCCTTGTCTCAGTCCTCAAAAATTCCTAATTTGAGATGAACTATACTAAACCTTGATTCTGTCCCAGACATTTTGTCAATCCCATTCCAAAGCATAAGTTTTTCAAAAACAAAGCCAGAATTTCTTCTGAACCCAACTGTATCCCTTTTCTTAGGCAATGTGGCAAGAAGGCTGAATAAGTACTTAAATGGGACAAGAGGAAAGTGAGAAATCTGAGTAGAAAAAAGAAAAATACACAGATCTGGGTATTTAACTTTGCAAATCAAGAGAAATTAATTCTAGCCACATAAAACAAAAATAATGATAATTTATGAAAAGGATATTAGTTAACTCCTAATCTCCAGGATGACTGCAGGACCTAGAATACAAGGCCAACAATGTCTAGAATCAGGCCATTATAACAGACCCCTATAAACATCACTGCTGCCTCCACTAAGTCCAGACTTCACAGCAAGTACTGCTTGATGGCAGCCACCGATCTCACCACCACAGCCACTGTGCTATTGCTAGTGTCCAAGCATCCAAATTACTACCACCACTGCTATGTAGGTGACCATCACAGACATAACGTTTGATGGTTGATGTCTCTCTTTATGTCACAAGATACTGATTGAAAGTCTATCTTCTGGAGATTGATTAGTAGGGATTCAGTCATGGGACTTCAAGGAAAAGAAATCGCCAGCAGAGTGTCTGGCATTTTCAGCTTTTACAGACTTTGATAACTAAGGTGAATGTATGTTTCTCCAAACATAAGATAGAAATTTATGACTGAAAAGACATGTTTACTACAGAGTCTCACCTTTGGCTATGGAAAGTAAGTATTCTTATTTGTGCTTCCAAGCACAACAAACTCAATCCTGCCTAACTCAAGTAGCCCTCGTTAAACAAGGACAACAAAAATGCATGTAACTACATTCAAGATATCGTCAGTTACCACTTCCAGATCCAAGTCCAGGATCTCTGGGAGACAACTGCCCTGCAGTTGCCTTTACTTAGGGGAGATTTCCCACAGTGGGTCATGACTCATCTGAGAACAAAAGGCTATTCTGGAAATTGCTTTTCCAGAACAATAAAAATTATGAGTGCAAGTATAGGACCTTTGGAATCACTCTTAAATTGGAAAGGGGACTGGATCCACCATATGCATTTCTCTAATATTTATTTATTTATTTATTTATCTTTACTTTCTATTGTAGAAGCAAACAGATGAATGAACTTGTAGAATGTCTGAGATGGGAACTCACAAAAAACAATGGCAAATTCTATACTTGCCAGTCTCACCTCAAGTTTTTCTTTTTTTAATTATTTTTATCAACAATGGCACATTTATCACCTTCATGTGAGCAGAAATCACAGGACTGTGTTTGTGGACTCCTGGGCAGCCTTTAGGATATCAGGCCACCTGTGGCTCATGCTTATTTCTATCTCCCAGGCTCAGATTGCCCCCAGAGAGGCCTTACTAAAATGAAATTTAAAAAAAGAATTCTCTTGGTTTTCTAGGTGTCATAAACTCCTTGTAAGTTTTTCTTCATTTTGTTTATTTTGGTAATACCACTTCCAAGCGATGGTCAAAGGAATCATATCCCTTCAAAAAGGAACAACAAAAAGGAATAACTGTAGAATTTCTGATTTTACAGTGACATTTAAAATAGTTAACGATAACCACGCAAACCATTAGGATATCGTTATGCATTTCAAGTAAACAATTTTTGTCAATTCAAGAGTTAATGCTATTTAATGAAATACATTCCCTGGTAACTAAGACAACTAGTATTTTTTTCCCCCGAATAATATAAATTCATTGTTTTCAGGTTTTAGAGACAGGTAATACAATACCATCAATTTATACTTGCTCATTATGGAGCCCCAACAGGGATCTTTAAAAGTTGGAGGCTTATGAACATTCTTTTTAGCAAGATAAAGGACTGCTCTTTTGGCTAGGATTCAAACAATTGAGGGAACAAAAAAATTTACAGATTTTGGTGTGAGTGATGTGACTTAGGTTTTAATATCTATTTGTGAATCTATTCTCATGAACATCTCATAGCCTTTTGGTGCTTATGTATCAACACAGAAACATAGTAAATTTAACAAAGGAATTTGATTTGATCTCCTGGCCTCTTCTCTTACTGCATGCTTAATCCTGTTACTAAACTACTCTATTCCTGCTGAAGTGAGAGCAATCAAGAATGAAAATCCAACAATCTCAGGAAAGAGGTGAATAATACTGAGACACATGAAATATAAATTAGTGATAAAGTTTATGAACTTTATTTATTAAACATGCAGGGGCGCCTGGGTGGCTCAGTGGGTTAAAGCCACTGCCTTCGGCTCAGGTCATGATTTCAGGGTTGTGGATCAAGCCCCGCATCGGGCTCTCTGCTCAGTGGGGAGCCTGCTTCCTTTCCTCTCTCTCTGCCTGCCTCTCTGCCTACTTGTGATCTCTGTCTGTCAAATAAGTAAATAAAATCTTTAAAAAAAAACACATGCATAAAATTAACATTGTTCAGTATCTGTCATGTACCACACAACTGTGCAGCATGCCTGTAACAGACATTACTTAAATTATCTCACTAATCCTTATCAGCACCCAAGAATGCTATTAGCAGTGTCTTTCTAGAGGTGAATAAACACATTTAGAAAATGAAATGATTTTCCTAATACTTAGTTAATTTTTTTTCCAGTACTTAATTTAAATCCTAGGGTTTAAACTCGGTTCATGCTCCTCCAAACCCCATCCTATTTGCATAACATCATATGGACATTTAGCTAAGGAAATAAATACAATACACACATATGTATATCTACACATATACACATGACTAGATGCAAATGTACTTATGCACATACTTAGGCATTTATTTATATGAAGAACTACGGGATATCAGAACATGCAGGAACTTTGAATCTGCACCTACCAGCACTAGATGCAGGAAAAAAAGAGTTGAAAATAAATTATCCAACTGATAATTGATTATTATTATATATCATATTGATGGAATAAGATAAAAGCGTTTGACAATAATCTAATATTTATGATGAAAACTCTCAACAATAGCCTATGAGTAGAAGAAAACTTTCTAAAGCCTATAAAAGGAATTGATTAAAACCTACAACTGTTATCACAGTACAGGTGAAAAACTGAGGGCATTATGATCAGAAACAAAACAAAGATGTCCATCCTCATCAATCTTAATACTATTCTAGAAATTAGTGCCAGTATAATCAGGCAGGAAGAAGAAAGAATATGGATTTAATTGATTAAAAGGGAGTTTAAGAAAGAAAAACTATTGATATAAACACTGTCTATTCAGGAGTTAGCCCTGAGTAAAAGAAAATGGAAATGCAATTTCAGTTGATTGCAAATTTTATGTGAGCTTCTATAGTGATATTATTGTTAGAAATATGCCATGACAACAGAATGTATTAGACCCAACCGGTATTTTCGGGTAGAGATTTGTATCTCTTACTTCACCTAGAAATTATCTGCTCTGCGGAAGGCAGAATAATACCTTTCCCACCAAAGAAGTCTACAGCCTAATTTGTGGAATCAGTGAGTATATTCCCTTACACAGCAAAATGCACTTTGCGAATGTGCTATCAGTTAAGGAATTTGAGATAAGGAGATTATTCTGAATTATCTGTGTGCACTCAAACAAATCACATGAGTCCTTAAAAACTGAGAACCTTTCTTTGCTATAGCCAGAGACCTATGAAAATAGAATAAAGGTCAGAGAAATGCAGTATTTCTGGATTTGAGGAGGAGAAAGGAGACACAGGCCAAGGAACATAGCCTCTAGGAGCTGGCAGATATAAGAAAACGTGTCCTCCCATGGAGTTGCCATAAGGAGCACAGTCCTGCCCACACCTTGATTTTTGCCCATTTTTGTCCAACATTTACTCATGTCGGACATTCAACATGAAGAAGCGTTTGACAGTAAATCTGTGTTAAGTCACAGGCTTTGTGGTAATTTGTTACAGGACCATCAAGAAGGTAATATAGCTCTTAATTAAGCAGTATCATGAGTCCTATAAAATTACTAATGTTTATGAGATTGTCTTTCTGTTCTTTTCTTAAGATATCTAACCTTACTAGAATAGTGTTACCACAGTATAAAAAACAAGTTTATGGCTTGCCCAGGTTTCCCTAGTCCTAACATTTAAAGTTGAGGTCCTTATTTCAACTACAGGGCTTTACAACTCTAAGACTTCTCTGCTGGAAGTAATCTCATCCTTGAATTCCCATGTCTAAATTTTAGTCATGTAATTATATGTATATATTTGTATACCTTTTTCAATAATTTATTTTTAAAATTCCCTAATATTTGCTCTTACATGAAGGCAATGTCCTGCTCAAACATAATCTGAAGAGTCCACCAGTGGAGCCTAAATCTTTCCAAAAGACAGTTATGTACAGCTTATAGAAACAGAGCTTCACTCATAAGAAATGTGATACAGAAAGACAGGTATCTAATCAAATTCCAGTGGCATTTTATAAGCTAAACATATTGATGGGCTTTGGTAAACAGTTATTGTAGTCACTCCACTGAACAACATAATAACTTATGTATTAGTCCTATCAGTGGAGGACAGCAACCATCATCAAAAGGAAGAGGAAAGCTTTAAAACTCCTTTCAGCCTCCAATACACAAAGCCCTTCTTGCTCCAGTTGGTCTCCATTTCCATGAGCATAGACAAGATTAGGTCTTTAAAAAAAAAAAAAATTGTCCTTTTCATTTTTAACAAGTCAGTGCTAGACCCCTGTCTAGAGTAAGAGATGGATTTCCTAATAGCATTCCGAGTATCTGGATGAAATTACAGTTCCCTAAACAAAACATCACATTTTTCTTGTATACATACATCTTTATAACAAAGATAAAATATTTTTGTGGTTGTTAGATTCATTTCATATTTTCAGTCTCAGCCAAAAAAATTTAATTGAACAATAGAAAATAAACAATAACTTCATCATAAACATAGGAGACATCTCAAATAGTTGTTCTCCTGATGTAAAATTAACTGAGAGTATAGGGAATATAGCCAATAATATCATAATTTGTGTGATGATGACTTACCATGGGGGTCTTTTTGTAGTGTAAAAAAATATCATATCACTATGATGTGTACCTGAAACTAACAGGACATTTTATGTCTTTATATTTCAACTTAAAAAATAAAAAACTAACTGGGGCGCCTGGGTGGCTCAGTGGGTTAAAGCCTCTGCCTTTGGCTCAGGTCATGATCCCAGGATCCTGGGATCGAGCCCCGCATCGGGCTCTCTGCTCTGCAGGGAGCCTGCTTCCTCCTCTCTCTCTCTCTGCCTGCCTCTCTGCCTACTTGTGATCTCTCTCTGTCAAATAAATAAATAAAATCTTTAAAAAAAAAAAACTAACTAAAGGGATCTCATTAAGAAATTTGGACCCTTACAAATTCTATGATTAAGAGACTAGCCATTTTGGACACTGAACAGAAGTTTATGAAGAAAATTGGTAAGACCATTTTAAGATCAGTGGGATTCCACAAGACAGAAGCTCTCAACAATGTTCAGGAAAAAGAAATAAAAAACTGCCACTTTTGTGCTTCACAATTACAACAAAAGTAATAAGAAAGTATCTTTAAGACTAGGAGAATATCCTCCCAATGAAAATGAAGTGTAATAAGAACATAATACAAACATGAAAAAGAGGAATCTTAAACTAGAAGAAACCAAAGGAAATTCTAGAAAAAAATTAAAGCTCTTGATGGTTTATGCTTTCTCAAATAAAAATACAGACTTTTTCCCCCCAAAAAACCTATTTGTAACATTGCTTAGAAGGTGGAAATGTTGTTGTTGTTATTGTTGTTACTATCCTTATTTTCTTTTTTAAGAAATTACTTGAGGGGAACCTGGGTGGCTTAGTCCTTTAAGCGTCCAACTCTTGATTTTGGCTCAGGTCACGATCTCAGTGTCATGAGATCAGGCCCTGTGTGGGGCTCTGTCCTTAGCATGAAGTCTGCTTAGGATTCTCTATCTCCCTGGCCCACTGTCCCCTAACCATACCAGCTCAAAGGCACTCTCTCTCTCTTAAAAAAAAAAAAAATTACTTGAGAAATTACTCTTCAACATAGAGTATTTAATAGATAATTGTGGTGACTCACCCAGTGCATTGGGCCAATGTACCCATTCTCCAGCTGCTCTAACTATTCAATGATAACTATTCGGAGCTGAACATATCACCTGTGATTTGACTCTGGCCTGTGCAATCACTCTTTCAGGCATGGCTCCCAATCAGGAGCTGTCTAACAAAGGGGCACATTAGGGCCTCTTGTCTCAAAGAGAGTGCCATTCATATATTGGAGCTCCCCATGGTATTAATTCCAGGCCAGGCTTCAGCTGAATCACTGTCTTTGCCTAGCTTCTCTGGTCTTAGCTTTGCTCACTCCCTCACAGATTTCTCTTGAGAGCATTCCTTCAGTAAGTGCCTGTACTAGACTCCACATGTCAAGCTCAGCTTTCAGGGTAACAAACCCAAAATATGAAGAAAGTAATGAAATAGAAAATGAAGAAGACAGAGATGGAAGATGAAAGGCCAGTAAACAGAATATATAAGACTTCAAGTAAGAAAGGCTATAGGATAAATAATCAAAGAAATCAAAGAATTTTCCAGCGTTGAAGAATGTCTTGAATTCTCTCAGACTCAAAAAGTTCCCCAAATGACAGGAATATCTAAAATTCACTGCCATCATTTAAGACTATTTGGAGATTCTAATCACTAAATGAACTCAGAAAAATCAAGGGTACCAGTTAGAAGATAATAAAATCACCATTATTTGCAGATAATTTGACCACAAACCTAGAAAATCAAAGAACTCAAGAGGGAAATTATTCAAACTCCAAAAGATGGCCAAACTATGTAATTAAGAAAAGAAAGAAAAACAATAGCTTTCCTTCATAGTTGCAGTGGCTATTTAGAAAACATAGTGGGAAGAAAATTCTGTTCACAAGTTCAACACAAATTATCAAGTTCTAGCAATAAAATCAATATTCAGAAACTAGATCCATTTTTTAAAATAATTTTTTTTAAAGATTTTTTTTTTTTATTTGACAGAGAGAGATCACAAGCAGGCAGAGAGGCAGGCAGAGAGAGAGGAGGAAGCAGGCCCCCTGCATTTTTTAAAATAATTTTTAAAACTTCACTAAAGTACAAAAAATGAGACCTATATAAGCAAATCAAGGCTCCTAAATGAGAAAACTATAAGGATGTCAATTCTTTGGAAATTAAAATAAAAATATGATGTAATACAAATACAAGTGCCAAACTTGGGGGACAGTTTTGTGGTATATCCAAATTTTAAGAAATTAAAAATGAGATTCATCTGGATAAATAAATTCATGTGTTCCATTTAATTAAAGATAGATTTTTGACACAAAAGTCTTATAATTTTTAAAATTTTATTTTATTTTTTCAGTGTTCCAAGATTCATTGTTTATGCACCACACCCAGTGCTCCATACAATCTGTGCCCTCCTTAATACCCACCACCAGGCTCACCTATCTCCCTACCCCTCTTCCCTCCAAAACCCTCAGTTTGTATCCCAGAGTCCACAGTCTCTCATGGTTCATCTCCCCCTCCAATTTCCCCCAATTCACTTTTCCTTTCTTTCTCCTAATGTCCTCCATATTAGGAGAATCAAGAATATTAAAAGAGTTAGCAGGCAAGTGATCTCATTAGTAACTCAAAATTCACCCTTAAAATCAAAATCCAACTATGTTTCTTAAGACTCACTCCAGCTATCTCACAAGATCAAAAATTTCTACTTTTTAAGTGTAAAATATTAATGTATCTGGATAATTTACCAGGTCATTACCCCTATGGGATAACATACTTAGAAATGTAACTTTGCCTACGTATTCCTCTTTCCAAATCATTAAGTTTATAAGGCAGAATACTAATGTTTTATTTAAATATTTATATGATACCTGAGTATACAAGTTATTTCAACAATGGCTATGTTTGGCCATGTGGGGGCAATGTCTATGAAGCTATCTTAATATGTATACAATTATGCCTCAATTGCATCTCAATTAATAGTAACTGGGTATAATTTGCCCTGATTCATCTAGGAAATACAGGAAAATTCAGATAGAGGCTCTGAGCTCTTAAAAAAAAAAAAAAAGCTCAGAAGCTGGGCGCCTAGGTGGCTCAGTGGGTTGAGCCTCTGCCTTCGGCTTAGGTCATGGTCTCAGGGTCCTGGGATCAAGCCCCGAGTTGGGCTCTCTATTCAGTGGGGAGCCTGCTTCCCTTCCTCTCTCTCTGCCTACTTGTGGTCTTTGTCTGTCAAAGAAATAAATAAAATCTTTAAAAAAATAAAGTAGCAAATGGCCAAAATGGGGGGGGGGAGACAAAACTCAATTCATTGTTCTGCTTAATGAAGTACCAAGATATGCCCCTTATATCTCATGAAGAGAAAGGTACATGTATCAGTAAATGCAAGGCCCAAAACAACATTGGTGAGATGTAACTCTTCTCCAGACTCAAGTCTTCCAAGACAAAATGTTTCCATTATAAATTCTCAGAGGCTTCACTTTCCTATGGAGAACTAGAGTAACCTAGAGTATTTATCTGCAGTTTTTCCTCAGACATAACAACATCTATGAAAGGTTATCCTGAGTGTTGGAAATAAAATAACACCTAAAACCACACACACACACACACACACACACACACACACACACACACACACTGTTCTGAGAAATGTGAAGTACTTTTCATATGTTACCTTCAAGTATCTTGGTAAGATTCAAAGTCCTTACCTCTGCATTACAACAGACTCAGAGAATATAAACTGCCCTTTCAATATTGTGTGGATATTGAGTAGCAGAGCTAGAAGCATAGCCAAGCCTCTAGAATCCTGCCTGTGTGCCCACTGAGTGAGAGGAAGGGTATGAGTTTGGAAACATTCGAGGGGCAGGGTGTTTTAAGAGCAATCAGCCAGCTATGTTTCTTTTATATAGTCTCTAGAGTTCCAAGATAACAAACCAGACAGATGGGACAGAGCCTATCCAAGCACATCTCTAGCTGCTGAGTGCAGGGGAAAAAAATAATCCCAGGAATGAAACAAAGAAAATAACTGCTCACGTTTTGGCAAATATATAGCAGTGTTACATGATGAAAATATATGTGGATGCATAAACCGTTCTTAAGAACTGGAAAGGAAAACAGTGCACATTTCACCCAAACACAACACAGAAAAATGCACATCTTTCATATCCTAGGGAACACATCTCCCTGAAATTTATGTCAACTGCTTGACATTAGTGGTCTTTTTCATCACTTTTTCATCTTTCCTGAAGAACACCATCAGTGGGAACCCAAGAAGTCCCCCAAAAGTTTCCATCCCCTTGAGATTAATGCTCTATTAATAAAATCTCAGAATATGCAAGGTATTTGACCCATTTTTTCAAGTCCCCTATTAACGCATGCTTCAATAAATCAATACTCCCATTTCCTTCCTGTTTGATCCCATGTTTCAGTCTCTGTCCATGCCATTCTCAATACTGGCAAGGACAGACTCAATCACCTACTTTTCCCATGCTCATTTTGGGACTGTGTCATTGCCAAAACCCACCTTAGAGATGACCTTCAACTTTATGGCTTTTTAGATAAGACTAGCACTATGGTTAACAGGCAGATCCTGGAATTAAACCAAATTTGACATCCAGATCAACTATTTCCTAGTTATGGGCAAATTAACTGTCCTTTGCTATAGTTTCCTCCTCTAATAAGTAACGATTAAAGATTTAACCTACCACAGGATTACTGTGAGGATTAAATAAATGAAGATATATGAAGGGCATGTATTAATGTATACATGTATTAATGTATAAATCTTACCCGCATGCTTAATTGTGATTGTGTTTTCTCTGAGCATATGGGAAAAGCCTGCCATAACCTTTCATATTATAATAACTGGAAATCATATATATATATATATATATATATCTCACATACAGGTAACAGTATGTGCCAGAAATTATGTGCACTTTTCATATTCATTATCTCATTTAATCTCCATAACCACCTGATGTGGCAAGTAATATCAATCATCTCCACTTCACAGATGAAAGGACAGGTTAATAGGGATTCTCTGATTCTAAATCCCTAACTCTTAACCACTATGTTCTTCAGTCTCTGGTTGCTCTGTCATAAATGTGTTGAATGACACAGTGAATGACTATAACCTTCACCATAAAGATTTTTATAGGCTTTGCTAGGTGGTGGGCACATTTGTAAATAAGCACTACCTTTCTTGGAGAGCCAGCCTTGACAGCATCACCCAGATGACTGCTACAAATGCAAAACAGTCTTGGACCTAGGGGCATTGAACATTATCTCTAATTTAATAAAGCCTCTAGTTTAAAAATCATTAGTATAGAGGTCATCAACTAGCAATCCTCTATTTCTTAAGAATAGAATAAATGAAAATTGCTTAGACTTAGGGAGATTTTCTTTCTGAAATCAAATTTAAGATATCATGGAGTAAATTACAGAAGCGATGTGTCAGAGTGCCTTTTCAAGAAGTTACTTTTAAATAATAGAGTATCCTTGATCTATAAAACCTCAGCTAAGAAAAGGGCCTTATTTCCTGTGCTTCTGGAAGACTATAGTTCATTCTAGGATATAAGCTTCCTATAAACAGAGTCTTTGTCACATTTATTGCTGTGTTTTTAATGCATAGGACAGGGACTGGCACATAGCAGGAAGACAAGAGAGCTATGCTGAATCAACGGATGTTTATATTTTTAAGATGAGTGTATCCGGGCGCCTGGGTGGCTCAGTCATTGAGGGTCTGCCTTCGGCTCAGGTCATGATCCCAGGGTCCTGGGATCGAGCCCCACATCAGGCTCCCTAATGGCGAGAAGCCTGCTTCTCCCTCTCCCAGTTCCTCTGCTCGTGTTCCCACTCTCACTGTATCTCCGTCTGTCAAATAAATAAATAAAATCTTTAAAAAAAAAAAAAAAGATGAGTGTATCCTCCAAAGAGTAGAATTGGGTCACCTAACTTTTAGGGTTCTAACTGGCTCTAATCCTGAGGTGTCATTGTCTATATGTCCTAATAGAGAAGAAGTTTTCTGTCATTAAGAAGGACCCAGGAAATGAAGAGAGCACAGTGTTATTACTTTAATGTGTCTTACATGGGGATCAATTATAAATTTTTCAACAGAAAGGAAAAACATCTTCTCTTGATGGGTAGGTAGCAGTTCCTTTTTCTTGCCTTAGAAAACTCTTGGACATAATAAACACAGATTTCTTTTTTCTTTGAACATTTTCCCAGGAGTTTGGCTTGGGACAAAATGATTGATTCGGCACTCTTTCTAGACTAACCAGCAAACACATCTCGGACTAGGCCCCAAAACAGAGACAGAACTTGAACTCAGCTAGTGTTAAGAGAATAGTTGTTTTCACTCCAGTGTCTTACTCACAACGAAATCTTGCACTGGGTCCTATCTTCTGAATTAAGTCTCCCACCCCAAGAAACAATACTGACAATATTATAAAGAAAAATATCAAACCAGTCTAATTAACCCCTAAGTTTTGAGTTCAAGAAAACAAATGTAGACACAAAACAACTGTCTTATTAACTATATACTGCATGACCAAGATTTCTCATTATCTCAGAGTACTGATAGTATCTGATTCATTTACCAATTTCACTCTTAGAATGTTGTTACAATTTTTGCTAAGGTTCAACAACAAGGCATTCACCATTAACGATCGAGTCTTAGAACCAAAAGTGCTTTATCACCATTTCAATATCAATTTTGAATGCTTTTAGCTAAATAACTAGAATAAAACCAGGACCACTTTTATTACTGTCTCACAAAGCCATCTATATTAATGTCATTTTCAATGTATTCATACTGTCAATTAACAACAGCAAAAATTTTTATTGAGACATTTTCTAAGTAGGAGAATACTAAGGTTTTTTGGTTTGCTTTACCATCATGACAGAAGTGCAATGTTTAAGGGAAAAAGGCTATTTTCTAAGAATTTATGATAGCAAAGCACTTAAACAGGGCCATTGTTCTTCGCAAATGTCCTCCGCTGAGCTCTCGCTGTGCCTGCTTCTGAAAGCCATCTGCTTACCTCCCTGATAATTCTCGTGGGTAAACCCAGGGCAGTAACTCCTATGACAAGGAAAGACTGAAAATATCCGTAGAGGAATGAAGCAGTATTTCAATCTACCAAGCAAAATAATTCGAAAGGGTTGATGGATGAGAGGTCAAAAATGTCAAGTGCTCCAAAAATTAAATAGTTCACTCATAAATCATTCAACGCAAGCAAGAGCAAAAATAATAGTGCTTGTCCCAACAATCACCAGAAAGGACGGACATATTCCAGCCATCATGAGCACACTGCTTTCCGTGGACTCTCTGACAGCGGCATGTTTGGGGACATACGTAGGGCAAAGAAGACAAACAGCCGGCTTAATGGGCGGCCCTCTAGGACAGATCTCTCAAGAACCATGAAAAAGAACTGCTGGTGTTTAGACAAAAATACAAAACAAACCAAGAAACCAAATGGTGCCTTTCAACAAAGAGAAATACCTAACATACCCATAAAACTACAGAAGTGTGGAGTCAATTTTAGCCGATCTAGACAAAGCAACTGCAAGGACATAAGGGTCAGAGAGGCCTGTTCTTCCCATGAGGTTCACACCAAGAAGCAAACAATGCTTAACAGGTTCAAGGTCAATAGTTAGGGTAGCCGATTAATCATACAAATATGAGTTACTGCGTACATATACCTAGAGCTGCCTGAGGCTGCTTACCTCCAAGTGCAAACTGTCAAGCCAATGACCTTTGTCTTTTTTTTTGTCCTAGTTCTTTTTTTTTTTTAAGATTTTATTTATTTGACAGAGAGAGATCACAAGTAGGCAGAGGCAGGCAGAGAGAGAGTCAGAAGCAGGATTCCCGCTGGGCAGAGAGCCCAATCCTGAGATCATGACCTGAGCCGAAGGCAGAGGCTTAAACCACTGAGCCACCCAGGTGCCCCTGACCTAGTTCTTTGTTTGAAAATAATATTGCTACCAGCATATACCTCTTGAATTTTGCCTTTGTGTATATATATAATATATTTGGCTTGTTTGATTTGTTTTCTCCACAAATCAAAGCATTTTTTTGTATGTATACAGGCACTATTCCGAACCTGGTCTCTTTTTGCTGAAAATATATTTCAGATCTTTCTTTATGGGCACATAAACATGTGCCTCACTTTTAATGGACTAGATAGCATTATACTGATTGAATGTCTCATCATTTATGCAACTAGTCATTAATACTAAGGTTATTTTTGTTCTTTACATTAAAAATAACACAGTGACTCTATTTTTCAGCTCGTATCTGAACATGAATAGATCTGTAAGTTGGCAAATATTGAATTATTGACCAAAAATCTATCTTTCTTCCCAATTTTGATATAAATCAAGTTGTCTTTTAAGGATGCCAATTTGTTTTTTGAAAAGAGTTTAATCCGCCACCAAACCTGTGGGAGGACGTGTTTACACATACCCTCAACCACTCTGTACTTGATCTGTGGTGAGTCGAACAGGTGAAATGGCATTTTCTTTTTCATCTAAATTTTTATTTTCAAAATTATAAATAAGATTAACATCTATTCATCCTTCTAAGCACCATTTACGTTTCTTTAAATGTAAACTTGAATTAACTTTCACTGATTTGTCAAAACCCATTGTATTTCATATTCCATCAAATCTAAGACATCATTAATTTTAACAAGAAAAAAAAGTCCCTGACTATGAAATTGAGAAAAAGTGCTTTCTTATCACCTATAACTTCTAATTGGAGCATATTAAAATCACTCTTTGACAGGTAAGTAGGAATTTTTGTCAAGTTTCATTCTCTCACAGATAGACAGGAAATGAAGCAAAACCACATGTCTCCAGTTCTGCGTCTGACCCTTCAAAACCCCGCTCAGGCAACAACGAATCCTCCACGTCCACGGTTTTTCCTGAAACAGGATCCTCTGCACAATTCAGAGCATTGGCATGGAAACATTTCTGAAAACAGTCTGTAAAAAACAGTCTGTAAAAAACCAAAACAAAAAAACAAAAAACCTAAAACCCAGGCTGTGCTCTCACACAGACACTGCCACTCACTGGAGCCAGCCTGCTCTTGACTCCCGCGGCAGGAATATTGCTGGGCAAGTCGGATACACCACCTGCCAGTGGGTCTGGGGCCTCGTGTTTCACCTGGCCATGCCATTTTAGGAAGCTTCCACACATCCCCATGCCACACAAGTTGAAATGTGGGGAAGATGTGAATTACAATGAACAAAACCCTCAGTAAGGAAACGAGCCTTGCATGAACGGTTGGAAATGTCTTCTCTCAGTTTTACTTTTATTTCAAATAATTTTTTAATCACTGAGAGTGTTTGTCTTTTCATGTAGTCTTTTTTTTTTTATGGAGTATGAATTTTATGTCTGGAGCTTCCTCACACCACTATTACAGAAAAAATTGCCACTACTTTCCAATAAAGAGTTTTGCTTTGTTTTTATAACTTTTTAACTTGGGAATCTAATAGGAGTTAAGGGTGTATATTTTTTATTTTTCGTAGGACATCTGAAATAAAATTCTAGCCCTTTTTTTACCCCCAAATAACTACCCATGGTTTCCATCATCATCATGTACTACATTTCTGTGTTTGTGTTGATTAATTTTACAGTATAACATCCTCTCTTTTATACACGGATCTTTAGCCCCATGGAGTGTGACAAAATCATCATATACTGCAACTTCATGAAATACTACAAATCTTGCAAAGCTAATGAACTCTCAATATTTTTTCCTTAAGTTTTCTGCATCTTATTTCTGTGCCACTTTCTCTGAATTTTCTGATCAGTTTAAGGTAAAAAAAAAATCATTTTCCTGTTTTAATTGTTAGGCTATTGAACATACATAATTTAGAGAATTGAAATCTATTTCCACTTTTGAGTTAATTTAATATTCCCATTAAAACTTCAAATAATATATGATGCTTACTAAGTGCTTCAATACAGCTGTTTAACATAGTGTAGGATGTTGGTTCACAACTAGGCTTAAAGTTCAAAACACTAGCCTAAATATCGAAGTCAGACTATGAAATTATCACAACAAAATTTAAGAACAAGGATGAATTCCATTTTTTTAAAGATTTTGTTTATTTGACAAAGAGAGAGATCACAAGTAGGTAGAGAGGCAGATAGAGAGAGGGGGGAGCCAGGCTCCCCGTTGAGCAGAGAGCCCAATAAGAGGTTCGATCCCAGGACCCTGAGATCATGACCTGAGCCGAAGGCAGAGGCTTAACCCACTGAGCCACCTAGGCACCACATGAATTCCATTTTTGACAATGGAATGGGCTTGTTGCCAAAATCAACTGTTCTACCCAAACCAGTAAGTATTCCTTGATATAATATGGAATATTACATCTTCCACAATACATCAGTGAGTTAGCATAAGAATAAGAAATTCTCAGGGGAAGGAAGGAAGAGAGAGGGGAGGAAAGAAAGATGGAAGGAAGGAAGGAAGGAAAAAAGAAAAGACAGGCTTTAGGGTTCTAAGTAAAAAACTTCTGAGTGCAATTACCTTGAGGGTATTTGTCTTTTTAATGCTATAATAGTATGTTCTTCCCTAGGACTGTATTATCCTATGAGTAATCTAGAAATCCTATTACTCCCTCAGAAATTTGATTCCTTGTACCTGGATATTAAGTTCAAAAACAGAAATATCACCACTAATAATTTGCAACCAAAATCTATTTTTAAAACCCAAATTGAAACCATTCTCACTGAAAGAAAATTCAGGCAAGAATTTCACTGAGAATCATTCTGAGCCATTATGGTCTCCAGGTCTCAGCAAGATCAAGTAAAAAGTCTCTCTGGAGAAGACCTTTCCTTCCAAGTTCACAAAGAATGTTCAAAAATAAAATTCAAAAGCCAATAAACATCATACCTATAGAAACTAAACACTCAAGAGCTCTGTAAAAACCAACAGCAAACAACAGAGCCAAACTACATATGGCCCAAATATTCAAAGTGGAAAATAACTATAGTTAATAAATTCAAGGTTTCAGAGGAAAAGGTAGACAATATATATGAACACATAGGGAATTTTAGCAAAGAGCTAGAAGATATTTAAAAAGAGTCCCTTGGATAAAAATCCAACACATGATAATGGATAAAGAATGACCTCATTAGCACACGTTGTGATGAGCACTGGGTGTTCTACACAACAAATTAATCATTGAACACTACATCAAAAACTAATGATGTACTACTATATGTTGGCTAACTGAACATACTATTAAAAAAAATTTTAAATGACCTCATCAGTTGTGGGTGGCTCAATCAGTTAAGCATCCGACTTTTTTTTTTTTTAAAGATTTTATTTATTTATTTGACAGACAGAGATCACAAGTAGGCAGAGAGGCAGACAGATAGAGAGAGAGGAGGAAGCAGGCTCCCTGCAGAGCACAGAGCCCGATGTGGGGCTCGATCCCAGGACACTGGGACCATGACCTGAGCCGAAGGCAGAGGCTTTAACCCACTGAGCCACCCAGGTGCCCCAGCATCCGACTTTTGATCTCAACCCAGGTAATGGTCCCTCCCAGGACCACTTAGCTGCCTACCTTCTTCCCTAACCCCGGGTTGGGGTCTCATCTTTTCCTCAAGATGGGGAGGGAATGTGATGGCCTCCAGCCTCCTCCCCAGGCTCTAGTTTGAGGGGGGTCCCGGCCTGGCCCCATTCCCAAAGTGCAATATGGCATCCAGCCTCTCCTCCCCTCTACCCACATGCTGCAATCTGTGTGTTTGTGTAGCTGTGTCTCCCCTTGTGCTGGTCCCACTCCTCACATCCTCTCCACACAAGCCCCCTGGGATAGGAAGCTCAGAGCAATATCCCTCTAACCCCCATACAGGAAAGCCCCCTCACCACCAGCTCCCTACAACCCCCACCAGATACTTCCAAAAAGTTTACTACAAAAATAAAAGAACGGAAAGGAGGTTAAAAAAAAAAAAGTCTCAGGTCCTGGAATCAAGCCCAGAATCAGACTCCTGGCTCAGCAGGAGTATGCTGGAAATTCTCTCTTTTCCCCTCCCTCTGCCCTTCCCCCTACCCCCACTCACACACACCTCTCTCTTTCTCTCTCTCTCTCTCAAATAAATAAATACTCCTTTAAAAAAAGAAAAAAAGAATGACCTCATCAGGACCAAAAGTATATTGGATATACCTGAGGAAACAAATCAGTGAACTAAAGGAAGATCAGTGTGTATTACCCAACCTGAAACAGAGAGAAAAATCAGTGTGTATGGTGGGAGAGGAATACATAAGAACCACAGCATCTAAGAATTGTGGGAAAGTATCAAATGGTCTAATATACATGTAGTTGAAGACTCAGAGGGAGAACAAATAAAAAACCATTTTAAGATCATGCTTAAAACCATGCCTAATTGCTTTTTAAGGTAATTCATTATGCAGCAAACATAGTAACAATGTACTCTGGATTAATACATATATAAGAGTAATACATATTATCAAGATAACACAAAGGATGTGAAAAGGGAATCTGAAATAAATTGTTGCAAAATTCTTACACTACATATGAAGTAAAATAATATTATTTGAGGGTAGACTAGTTATTTAGAGATGTATATAGTAAACCGTACAGAACACACTTTTTTTAAAAAGGAAGAAAAGGGGTATCAGTTGTAAGCCAGTAGTGGAGGTAAAGTGGAAGCAAAATAAAGATTATTAAAATGCAGCAGAGAAGAAGAAATGATGGAATTACTATAAATTATTCAGTAAGGTGGTAGCTTTCAGCCATCTAAATAATCAGATGAAATGTAAATGGTCCAAATATGTCAATTAGAAGAAACACTGTCAGATTGGATTTAAACATGACTCAAATATGTGTATGGTTTCTATAAGCAACACCCATCAAGTATACAGAAAGTTAGTAAATGGAAATATATGGACAATGGAAAATATACTGTACAAACACTAATCGAAGGGGAAATTTACTGACAATGTTTATTTCAAAGAAAGTAGACATAAAGAGGGATAAAGGAGAACATTTTATCATGATCAAAAGGTTCATTCACCAAAAAAGTTACAGCAATCCCCAAAATGTATACATATAAGAAGAGAGTTTAAAAATACCTGACACAAAAACTTAAGGAACTGGAAAGAGAGCTAGAGAAACCCACAACTACAGCTTGAGATTTCAGTACTCTCTCAGGGGCAGCGGGCTGATTCAGCCAGTTAAGTCTCCAACTCTTGATTTCAAATCAGGTCTTGGTCTCAAGGTTGTGAGATCAAGCCCCATGTCAGGTTCTACACAGGGCTTGGAGCCTGCTTGACATTTCTCTCTCTTTCTCCCTCAGCCTGTGCTTTCTCTTATTAGGAAGGAAGGAAGGAAGGAAGGAAGGAAGGAAGGAAATTAAAGAAAAGAAAAGAGAAAAATTCAGTACGCTCAGTACTTTACAAAACAAGAGCAAATCACTAAGGACAAAAAAGGCCTGCAAAAAACTACTAGCCAATTTGACTTTAGTGTTATTTACAAAACAATTCACCAAACAACACAATACAAATTATTTTCAAATACATGTCTCTAAGGAAGTAAGCCACAGTGGAAGCTATATTAACCTGTGACATCTCCAGCATTCTCCCTCTTCAAGTAGACACTATTTCCAGTTTCCAAG
Source organism: Lutra lutra (assembly GCF_902655055.1). Taxonomy (NCBI): domain Eukaryota; kingdom Metazoa; phylum Chordata; class Mammalia; order Carnivora; family Mustelidae; genus Lutra; species Lutra lutra. The sequence goes on along the minus strand of NC_062282.1, from coordinate 68,900,546 downwards.
GCATATTTGTTCTTCAAAAATGACTTTTGCTCAGAAGCTTGTCTTGTGCAAGAATTACAAGGAAGAAAAAAAAAATACAACGGAGAGCTGTTTCCCCTAAGAGCTAATAGGTATTTCAAAGAACTGAGCTCACAGAATATGTAGTTCTATGGGATGCAGTTAAAACTGTTCAAAATTTATAGCATTAAATACCAATATATGAAAAAGAGAAAAATGTACCAAATAAAGTAAGTTTTAATCTGAAGAACCTTAACAAAGAAGAGTCAATAAAGTTGAAGCAAGCAAAAAAGAACAAAAATTGGTAAAACTGTAAACGAAGAGATGGAAAGGGAGAAAGCGATTAGTGAAATCAGAACCTGAATCCTTGTAGAGATCAATAAAATAGATAAACTTCTTGAGAGTGATTAAAAAAAAAATCCAAACCACCAGAGAAGACAAAAAAATACCCTTATCAGGAATCAAAGGGGGAACATTTTTTGTGGCTCCTAAAGACATTAAAAAAAAAATCAAAAGACAGTATTACCACCAATCTCTATCCAAAAACTCAACAAATTAATGAAGCAGATAAATCCCTTAACAGACACAACTTGCTGAATCTTATACAAGAAGAAACAGATCATCTGTACAGTCCTGTACTAACAAGAAGAATTTATAATAAAAACACTTACGGCACAACAATCTCAAGGCCCAGATTGTTTGGCTAATGAATTCTACCAAAACATTAAAAAATAAAACCAGTTTTCACAAACTCTCCCATGAAATCATTTTATAAAAATAAAACCAGTAAAAGATATAAAAATACAATTTAACATTCCCTTATGAACATAAATGCAAAAAATCTTAAATACAGTATTAGCAATTTTAATCCAGCAAAATAGAAAAAAGAAAAAAAAGAGAGTGTCTCATGATCAAGTGTGATTTATCCTGGGACCCTAAGACTGGTTTAATATTCAAAATTTGGCCAGAAGGATTCATTGTATCAGCAGACTAAAGAAAAGCCACATGTTCATCTCAATAGATGCAGAAAAAGCATTGCTAAAATTCAACATCCATTCATCATCAAAACTCAGCAGATTAAGAACAGAAGGAAAGTTGCTTAACCTGATACAGAACATCTGCAAAACTCCTGCAGTTAACGTGTAATGATGAGAAACTGAATGCTTTCTCCCTAATGTCGTGAAAGTGAGGATGTCCTCTTGCATTACTTCTGTTCCATGTCCTAGCCAGTCTAATGAGGTAATAAAATTAAATAAAAAGCATCCCATTTGTGAAGTAAAAGATAAAACCATTTCTATTCACTGATTATAACTGTCCATGTAGAAAACCTCAAGTGATGTATAGAAACATTCTTAGAACTGAATTTAGCAAAGTTTCGAAATAAATCAGATATACCTAAATAAATGAGCGAATGAGTAAGTGCATCACTATATACTAGTCATTAATTATTTAAAACTCAAATTGAAAAAAGAAAACAGTACCATTACCATTGTCTTTTTTTTTTTTTTTTAATTGGCTCCATGCCCTGCCTAGAGCCCAACACAGAGCTTGAACTCAGGAACCTGAGATCAAGACCTGAGTTGAGATCCAGAGTCAGACACTTAAGCGACTGAGCCACCCGGCCACCCCAGGACCATTTTTGCTGACACCAAACACATGAAATACTTGGGTCACAAAGTAAAAGCACAAGTAAGATGAGAGCAATAAATAAATGGAGCCTAAATAAATGCAGAGCTATAGCATGATTATGAAGCAGAAAAACCACTGTTTTAAGGCGTCAGTTGTTCTTAATGACTAGATTGAAGACATTCTAATCAAAGGGCACCTGGCTGGCTCAGTTGGAAGAGCATATGACTTGATCCTTGGGGTCATGACATCCCTCTCAAAATTCCAGCAAGAATTTTTTCTTAATTTTTTATACTTCTTATTTTTTAAAATTTAACTTTTTTTTTTATAGGTAACGCATACACATGATTGAATCATCCAGTGAAATTTACACTTTTCTCACTGTGCTCCAGCAATCCTGCAATTCCCACACATAATTAATTTTATTTCTCATTATATGAGAGTGACGTTATTTTTTAAGATTTTTTTTAAATCTATTTGACAGAGAGAAAAAGATTACAAGTAAGCAGAGAGGCAGGTGGGGCAGGGGGAAGCAGGCTCCCTGCCAAGCAGAGAGCCTGATGTGGGGCTCAATCCCAGGACCCTGAGATCATGACCTGAGCCGAAGGCAGAGGCTTAACCCACTGAGCCACCCAGGTGCCCCAAGAGTGACTTTTTAAAATTTAAATTTGATTAATTAACATATAATGTATTATTTGTTTCAGGGTTACAGGTCTATGATTCATCAGTCTAATACCCAGTGCTCATTGCAACACATACTGTCCCTAGTGTCCATAACCCAGTTACCCCATCCCTCCACCCTCCTCCCCTCCAACAACCCTCAGTTTGTTTCCTATGATTAAGAGTCTCTTACGGTTTGTCTCCCTCTTTGGTCTTGTCTTGTTTCATATTTTCCCCCTCTTCCCCTATGATCCTCTGCCTTGTTTCTTAAATTCCACATATCAGTGAGATCAAATGATAATTGTCTTTATCTGATTGACTTATTTCACTTGGCATGATACTCTCTAGTTCTAGCCAGGTCATTGCAAATTATTTCATTTCCTTTTTGATAGCTGCATAATATTCATGTGTGTGTGTGTGTGTGTGTGTGTGTGTGTGTGTGTGTGTCTCCACAACACACTTTCTTTATCCATTTATCTGCCGATGGACATCAGGGCTCTTACATAGTTTGCCTATTCCATAGTTTGGCTATTGTGGACATTGCTGCTATAAACATTTGGGTGCATGTGCCCCTTTGGTTCACTCCATTTATATCTATGGGGTAAATACCCAATAGTGCAATTGCTGGGTGGTAGGATAGCTCTATCTTCAACTTTGTGAGGAACCTCCATACTGTTTTCCAGAGTGGCTGCACCAGCTTGCATTCCAACCAAGAGTGTAGGAGGGTTCCCCTTTCTCCACATTCTTGCCAACATCTGTCGTTTTCTGACTTGTTAATTTTAGCCATTATGACTGTTGTGAGATGGTATTGCATTGTGGCTTTGGCTTGTATTTCCTTGATTCCAGCAAGATTTTTTTTTTTTAAACACTGATATGCTTATTCTAGAATGGATGTGAAGAGTCAAAGGAACTATAATATCCAAAACAATGCTGGAAGAAAATGGGTGGACTCACATTACTCAATTTCATGACTTCATATAAAGCTACAGTAACCATGACAGTGTGGTGTCAGTTAAGGACAAACACATAGATCAAAAGAACAGAATGAGAGCTCAGAAACAGACCCATGGGGGAGAAAAGGATCTCAATCATACCTCATACCGTATACAAAACAGACCTAATACAAAGCTTAAGATTCATTAGATGAAATTTTAAGATACCATTATAACAAACATGACCCATGAGGGGTGTACTTAAAGTATGCCTGACCTTTACAGTTTTAACTACAAATACTATACAGTTATTAAGGATGATGTATATAATTGCAGAGGTATATCACGTTTAGCTTGGAGAACTTATTATTACTAAGATGTCATTTTCCTTCAATCTGGTTTGTAAATTTTAAAAATGTGTATATTCCAAGATACTCATTTATATAAAAATGCCAATCCCTAAATTAATATAAAAATGCAAAGGATCTAAAATAGCTTGCACAAATTTTTTTAAAAATGAAGTTGTTGGAAATAGATTATCTAATTCCAAAACTTACAATAATACTATAGTAACCAAAACTTCTTAAGGATAGTTATGTAGATCAATTGAACAAAATATGAAGGTCAGAAATTCATCCACATATATGTGATCAATTGATTTTCTATTTTATTTTCAAGATAATTCAATATATTGAGGAAAGTATTCCTAGCAAATAGTACTACTATAACCAGATATTTCTACATGGAAAAACATTAAAACTTGAACTTTTTCCCACAAAACACATGAAAATCAACTTTAAATGTCATTGATTTAACATGAAAGCTAAAACTATAAAAGATAAATTTGCTTTTTGAAAGTCACTGTAAGAAAATGAAATGTCAAGACACAGCTGAGAAAAAATGTTTCATTGCAAATGTCTGTATGCAAGTTATACCTCAGGAAAAATTTATAGAAATCCAAATAAACACTGACAATATAATAGTAACCATAACAATAATACTGTCTTGTTGAGTTACTAAAACAAGACTAAAATGCACAGGAGCTTTGAGCTCTTAAATAGGTAAGGAAAAGTATAAACTCAACATTTTCTGAAATCCTTGTATCATCTGCAGTAGATTTTTAAAAATCAACTTTTGTTTTTGATATAGTTTACAATAGATGAATCACAACTTAGAGAAGCAGTTTTAATTATAATTAATTATATAATTATATACTAATGTATATAATTATATAATTAATTATATTAACAGTATTAAAATAAGTGAGAAAGGGATGCCTAGGTGGCTCAATCAGTTGAGTGTTTGACTCTTGATTTCTGTTTAGGTCATGATCTCAGCATCCTGGGATCATAACCTGGGATATGCAGCCCAGTGCGAGACTCCACACTAAACAGGGAGTCTGCTGGATATTCTCTCTCTCCCACTGCCCCTCACATGCTATGTACATTTTCTCTCTTTCTCAAATAAATAAATAAACAAATCTTAAAAAAAAAAAGTGAGAAAAAAACACTTAATCATCCCAGAAGTCAAGAAAGGAAAGAGAAATGTACAACATGCAGGGGGAAAAAATGAAGTAAGTCTAAGATTGTCTGACTTGATTTTTCAAAAATCAATTTTAATATACTTACAAACACATGAAAATGTAAGGGCCAAAGTAAAATGATGAACTAGTTTTACCACGCAAACTGTCACCGAGAAATAGTTCCAGGATTACTATCAACATAGATGTGAAGGCAAAAAGCATTACTAAAGACAAAGATAATCACTTCATGGTGGAAAAAAAATTCTATTCCCTAGGAAGAGTTCAATTCTAAGTTTTAAATCTAGATGAACCTAAGAATACATCAAAATATATGAAAACCTAGTGAAAGGGAAGTAGGATTTATGTTCTTAACAAGTTGGCCATGGTTCAAAGCTCCAAAAATAGAAAAGATTTTCTCCTACAAAAATGCCAGCTATATCCTGATAGAATCCAATTCTCTGATTTAAGGATTTTTCCCTATTTGCACCATGACTAAAGCATCTTGGGTGCACTCAGCCGCAATAACTGGTCTCCTCCTCACAAAAACTCCACAGATGGAAAGTCTGCACAGAGTGGGTATGTTTTCCTCCATTCATTATTCCTACTAACTGTTAGCATAGCACATTCCTCAACTAAATCCCTTTTTAACTGATGTTATAGAAGAGCCGTGACCTAAAATGATCAATGCTGTGCCACTGAAGTCTAATGATGAAAAATGAGAGTTGAAATGTTTATTTTGGATTCAATAATGAGTACACTGAAAACGATTTAAAATGTTGATAAAAATAATTTTTCTTCCTCTCTCCGAGAACTCACATTTCTGTAACAGGCTGACCCTTGCCCATAAAACACATAATCTGCCAGCGGCCCTACCATGTGTCAAACCTAAAACAAAGAAATTTGTTGGTGTTTGGGTAGTAGGTAATCTTTTAATGTCCTATGACATAAACCTGGAAATATACGCAACTTTGTTTGTTCTGAATTTTTTATGATTACAGTTTTTCAAGAAGTCAAGACATTCAGCATGGCATTCAAAAATTCAAATATGGCAATAACCTATAGAATTTTATACCCTTTACTTAGAAATGCTCCTAAAAAATTGAACAATTTTAAACACACTAAGTCTTCTAAAGGAACCTCTATGTCAAAATTTTTCTGGTGGATTTTTTGGTGAACCAAATCATTTTTAATATAAGTAACTCTTCATAATGCATACAATTTTGATGTTCACAGTTTCACATTTTACTTTTGTACTAATGACATATTTGTTGCTGTAAGCCATCAAAGTTGTATAGAAATTTAGAGACAAATTTTAATATGAAAGTTCATATGTTTCGTGACTTTAACATTTTTCTGCAAATGTGCTTAGTGCTGATGTGGTGAAACACAGCTTAACATCTTAATCATGACAATGATTTTCAAGTGTATACATGAGCCTTAAATGTTTGAGAACTCTCCCTCAAAAATATTTGGAACCATATTGTTTAAATCTAACTTTCAAGATGCTCAGCATCACTCATCATCAGGGAAATACAAATCAAAACCATGAGCTATCACCTTCATATCTGTCAGAATGACTAAAATTGATAACATGGGAAACAATAAGTATTGGTAAGGATGTGGAGAAACAGGAACCCCCTTATTCTGGTGGTGGGAATGCTAGGTGGTGCAGCCACTCTGGAAAACAGGATGGATATTCCTCAAAAAGTTAAAAATACAACCACCCTAGGACCCAGCAATTGCACTACTAGGTATTTACTGAAAGAGTACAAAAATACAGACTTGAAGGGACACATGAACCCTGATGTTTATAGAAGCATTATCAACAATAGCCAAACTATGGAAAGAGCCCAAATGCCCGTCAACTGATGAATGGGTAAAGAATAAGGTGTGTGTGTGTGTGTGTGTGTGTGTGTGTGTGTGGCTGTCTGTGGTGGAATACTACTCAGCCATCAAAAAGAATGAAATCGGGGTGCATGGGTGGCTCAGTGGGTTAAAGCCTCTGCCCTCCACTCAGGTCGTGATCCCAGGGTCATGGGATCAAGCCCCACATCAGGTTCTCTGCTCAGCGGGGAGCCTGCTTCCTCCTCTCTCTCTCTCTCTCTCTCTCTCTCTCTCTGCCTACTTGTGATCTCTGTCAAATAAATAAATGAAATCTTTAAAAAATTAAAAAAAAAGAACGACATCTTGTCATTGCAACATTGCAACAATGTGGCTGGAACTAGAAGATATTTTGCTAAGCAAAATAAGTCAGTCAGAGAAAGACATTTCATATGACTTCATTCATATGTGGAATTTAAGGAACAAAATAGATGAACACATGAGAAGGAGAAAAGTGAGAGAAGGAAGCAAATCATAAGAGACACTTAACTAAAGAGAACAAACTGAGGGTTGATGGAGGGAGGCGGGCAGGGGATGGTCTAAATAGGTGATGGGCATTATGGAGAGCACTTGTTATGACAAGTACTGGGTGTTATATATAAATGATGAATCTCTAAATTCTGCTCCTGAACAGTATTACACTGTATGTTAACCAACTACAATTTAAATAAAAATCTGAAACAAGGGAACAAACAAAAAATCTAATTTGGAAATTAGATTTAAAAAATCTTTTAAAAAATTTTTAGATTTAAAAAATCTAAATTTGAGCAGGGATAGGACTAAATTATCTCCAAATAATTTACATTATCTTCTCTTTAAGGACATCAAGAATGCTACTTTCAGTTTCCTCAATAAAGTCATATGAGATTTAAAATCCTCAGACTCATGAAATTAAAACCAAGCAAGATTCTTAAAACAACAATCTCTTCTCTTAGATGGTGATCACTTATTAGGGGAAAAAGAGGCTCTCAGCCATCATTAGATACCAAAGAGTCAAGAGAATTTTAATAAAATCATAGTATCTCTGTAAACAAATAGCCCAAGCCAATGACTTCCCCTCCATGTTTCAGGAGCATAACTCTGTAATATTCAGAACTCATTTCAGAGTTGTGACAGAAACATAGATCAAACTAACTCAATCAAAATGCAACTCAATCAAAATCCCCCTATCACCTGAGGGGAAAAAACAGTTTGGGGAACCACAGGAATAACCCGGACAGGTAGCGAAGACAACTTACTCACTTCCCATATCTGCTTCTTTTGCACATGGGCTCTATGTTCTTCTCCATAACTTGGCTTCTTCTGTATTATCAGAGATATGCCAATAGAATCTCTGGGTTCATGTTTCAATCATAGAAGCAAATGATGACAATAGCAAAATAACAGCAAGAGCACAGAAAAGGGAATGTAAAAGACTTCCTCTAAAGCTATAAGGGAAATAGGCAATTTTTCAGGATGAAAGAACAAGGGTCTCAAATTGTAACTGATCACCAAGTGCCTAGCATAAAAGATGGAAGAAAAAAATTACATAATCTTAGTGAATAATAAAGATCCCCACATCTCTGAGGGCGTGGGGAGCATCTATAAAGAGAATGGGCATCAGAGAAGCTTTGGCTTCTCCAATGCTAAGCATTAGGAGGTAATACACAGCACAAAGACTGTCATTCCATATACATCCAAATTATCCCTCATGACAGAAGACAGAATGGAAGTATCTCTCAGTCAAGCAAGGATTCCAAAATATTCTCTCTCTTCTCTCTTGACTATCACCAAAAATAAATAAATGTTTGTATGTATGTATGTTTAAATTGACAGAGCAAACCAAGGGAGAAAAAAAGGAAGGCATAGATCTAAAAAAAAAAAAAAAACAAAAAACAAAAAACTAACCTGGTTTCCCTCCTTGGTTTCCAAGTTATAGGTCTATTATTGGAAATTGGTTTGGTGTGTCTACACTTCTGGAGAACAAGAGAGAAGAGACCAAGAAAGGGCATCCAAGGTAAGACTAGACCAACAAGGTTAGTTTAGAGCAGAAAGATGAACAATTATGCAAAGGTAGACATCAGTGGGAAGAAATAAAAGCTGATAGAGACTTTCAAACTGTGGACAATCATTTGGATTTATGACTACAAGATGTATGACATAGCTATATGCATATTTGGGGGTAATATACTAAACATAGAAAGCAATTGTAAAGCAGAAATCTAGAAAATTTTGGAAACCCAGGTAAAGCACACTGCTTGAATCAGCAAGGAGCAATATTTCCATAAACATGTTAACAATGAGTACTCATTTAGAGAATATGTAAAAATAGCAGTGTAAGCCTAAAATTTAGAAAATTTGAGTTAAATGCAAATAAAGAGAACTGGAAGTTCAAAATAATTGCTTTTATAAAGTTTATAGAATAGTTTTAACTACGCACAGCTATTTGATAAAAATAAGAATTTAAAATAAACCAAAGTTTTCTTCCCAAACCCATTTATACTCCCTAGAGGACCACTGATAATAAGGTCTATTTTAATTCATTCTGAGTACTTAACATTAAACTTTTTTTTCTTTTTTAATTGACATATAATGTATTACTAGCCCCCAGGTGTGTAGGTCTGTGAATCGTCAGGCTTACACACTTCACAGCACTCACCATGGTACATACCCTCCCCAGTGTCCATAACCCAACTACTCTCTCCCTACCCATTAACATTAAACTTTAAATAACATGCTTACTTTGTATGTTTTGATTTACCAGAATATGAGACAATATATTAAGCCCCATATGTGAAATAGGAGGAATTTGCACACTTATGCTAGTTTCTAATACTTCTGCTCCTTCTCAATTTTTATTAGTTACATTAGTAGTTCTTCATATATTCAAAAATATTTATAGAATCCCTACTATGTTTTAGCCACTTAAAATACATAAATGAACAAAGTAAATACCTGGCATTGTGTAACGTACATTCTAGAAGAAGACAAAAAATTAAACACAAAGTGAATGTAATCAAATAATATACTAGAGTCAGAAAATGTTAAGCCATGAACATGACTACTTGATCATCATTACTGCTGGGCAGAAATACACCAAGATGCCCCCATAATCTCTTGCCCTTTAGACATATGTTTCTCTATACTCATTGTATAATATCAACCATGATTCCCCATGGTGACTAGAATCAACCATCCTTGCCTTTCTTGGCCTGACAGTCCACTGGCAGTGACCTGGAGTTGAAAGTGTCCAGGTTGTTGCCATACTTTCAAGATCAGTAGAACCCTTACTGTATCCTCTGATAGAAGCATTCTTCCACAAATCCAGAAATGTCCACAGGTGCAGGCAGAGAAACGGCCATTTTACAAGCGAGTTGCCCCTGGGTGGTAGTAAGAGGAGCCCATCTTGCTTCTTCCCTTTCAGTTCCCAAAGCAATGTGTTCTTGTTAATGGGAAAATGCTACTATCTATTGGAAATAGATAGTTCACTTCATGTACCACAGCCTACAGAACAGCAATCCAAACTTCAGAGTTTTGTCCTTGACCTCACTTCTTTCCTGAGCTGTAGTATAGGCCATTCCACAACTGTACCTTTGGGTCAAGAGTAGACAAAAAGATGAATAGACTCCATCGTTATGATCCATTTATCATACTTATTGATACAGAATGTGTTTCTTTGTCTAAAACAATTTTGTATAGAAGACCCGTGACAGTAGAAGGGGCACTCTGTGAGTGCTAGAAATGCGCCTACAGAGATACTGTATGCAGGCCAGAAAGATACATATCCTTATAATGATGAATTGCCACCCCCTTCCAGAATGGAGGAGCAAATATAACCAATCTACCGCTACGGGGTTAGGTTATGTCTTTTTTTGTTGTTTGTTTTTTTTGTGGTTTTTTTTCTGCGTTTGTGGCATTTTTTTTAATATTATGTTATGTTACTCACCATATAGTACATCATTAGTTTTTGATGTAGTGTTCCATGATTCATTGTTTGCGTAATAACACCCAGTGCTCCGTGCAATATGTGCGCTCCTTAATACCCATCACCAGGCTAATTCCCCCACCCCCCACCCCCAAAATCCTCAGTTTGATTCCCGGAGTCCATAGTCTCTCATGGTTCATCTCCCCCTCTGATTTTCCCCCCTTCATTTTCCCCTGCCTTCAGTGTCCTCTATGCTATTCCTTATTTTCCACAAGTAAATGAAACCATATAATTGACTTTTTCTGCTTGACTTATTTCACTCAGCATAATCTCCTTCAGTCCCAACCATGTTGATGCAAAAGTTGGGTATTCATCCTTTCTGATGGCTGAGTAATACTCCATTGTATATATGGACCATGTCTTCTGTATCCATTCTTCTACAGTTTTGTTATTATAAACATTGCTGCTATGAACATTGGGGTGCATGTGCCCTTTCTTTTCATTACATCTGTATCTTGGGGGTAATTACCCACCCAGTATAGCAATTGCTGGGTCATAGGGTAGCTCTATTTTTAACTTTTTGAGGAACCTCCACACTGTTTTCCAGAATGGCTGTACCAGCTTGCATTCCCACCAACAGTGTAAGAGGATTCCCCTTCCTCCACAGCCTCTCCAACATTTGTTGTTTCTTGCCTTGTTAATGATGTCTTTGAAGGACAGTGCTCTACTGAGGGATCAGTACTCATCTCTGACACTGGCATGGTGGACATGGAAGTGGCACTTGCTAGTTTAGTTCTGTTAAGACCAAGTCCCTGCTCTTAGCCATCACCAGCACTCAGGCCATGGGTAGCCCAGTGAACCAGCAGTAGAGTGACAAGGTTGTCTGAAGAAGTCATTCTCTCTAGTCACTTACTGTTGACTTCTTAGCACTGAGGCTTTCTTTTTGACATTAACAGGAACACAAAAATCTATGTCTTGCAACCACTCCCAAAAGACCCTCCAGAATCCAGTTTCCCACATATTTGTCACTCTGATCTTTTCATTATACTGCTTCAAGACTTCTACCCAACCAGCTCAGCTCACTCTTTAGGTGCCCATATTTCTTCTTCACCCATGCCAAGTGAACTTCCATGAATACGGGTCTCAGCTTTGCCTCCTAGGGGAATTTCCCTTTTCCAACAGTTGGAGTGGAGCCAGAGTTCACGTCTGACAAGCACCAACACGGTGTTCCATTTATGGCCTGGGAAGTGGACTCAATGGTTTCCCTCTCTTTCGGTTGATCATAAGATATCATCCCTAAGTAGAGTGACCTTATACTCAGTTAACCTAATAATAATTCTAGTACATGCCAGTATATCCCAGAGCAGTTATTAGTAATAGAGGATATACTCACCTTGGGCTTTGTGGCTTTGTTTATTCTTTTTCTTATTCCTTTAGGTGTAGGGTTAGAGTTTTATTTGAGCTTTTTCTTATTTCTTGAGGTAGGCTTATATTGTTGTATACTTCCCTCTCAGAATGCTTTTGCTCTGTCCCAAACGTCTTGGACTGTTGTGTTCTCATTTCCATTTGTTGCCATCTTTTTTTAATTTCTTCTTTGATTGTTTCATTTACCCACTAGTTGTTTAGTATCATCTCTTTTAGCCTCCACATGATTGTGTTTATTTTTCTTGGCATGTATTTCTAGTTTCATACTATTGTTATTGGAAAAGATGCATGGTATGATTTTATTCTTCTTAAATTTATTGAGGCTTGTTTATGGCTTAATACATGATCTCTTCTGGGGAATGTTTCATGTGTACTTGAAAACAATGTGTATTATCTTGTATGGGGATGGGATGTTCTATTTTCTTTGTATATTATGTCTATCTGATCCAATGTGTCATTCAAAGACATTTTCTTTATTAATTTTCTCTATGGATGATCTATCTATTGGTAAGAGTAGAGTGATCAAGTCTCTTATAATTCCACAAAAAAAATTACTATTGAAAAAAAAGGAAATATAATTTGTAAAAAAAACTTACATTAGAAACAAATGATGTGAGAACTCTTGATTATGGCCATATAATTAGTGATTGTGCTATAATTAAAGCTAAAAATATTATTATCATTATTAATAGTGGATATAATAAAACTCATGTCATGCTAAGTATAGCAATTGCAAAGTCATTTGGCATTGCAAGGTCAGGCACTAAGTTTTTATCAAGGCCTCATAAAAAGTCAGGAGCTATTTTTTAAAAAAGATTTTATTTAATAATTTGAAAGAAAGAGAGCAAGAGAGTACAAGCAGGGTGAGTGGCAGAGGGAGAGGGAGAAGCAGACTCCCTGCTAAGCAAGGAGCCTGATGCAGGGCTCAGTCCTGGGACCCTGGGTTCATGACCTGAGCCAAAGGCCAATATTTAACTGACTGAGCCACCCAGGTGCCCCTAGGAGCTATTTTTGAAATGGTGAATACTTTTCCACTACAGAAGAAAAGGTCTTTCAGGGCATCTGGTTGGCACAGTCACTTAAGCATCTTAGTCTTGATCAGTGTCAGCTCAGCTTGTGATCTCAGAGTCGTGAGATTAGAGCCCCTTCTCAGGTTTCTCAGTCAGTGCGGAGTCTGCTTCAGATTGTCTCTCCCTCTCCCTCTCCCTCTGCTCCTCCTGCTTTGTGCACATTCTCTCTAAAATAAATAAATAAACTTAAAAAAAAACAGAAAGAATAAAGAAAAGAAAATGCCTTGTTTTAAATTCTCAAAGTCTGCACTATACCTCTTGATTGGGGATTGCCATTGATGCCTCAGGCTCCTTTTCTATCATGAAAACTTCTAGCACAATCACCTACCCTATCGTATTAAACCTGTTGTAGAGCCTTCCCCTTACTCCAAGCCTCTGTATAATTTGCCAGTCTTCTAAGTCACCCAATAAGTGGAACCGAGCCTTACTGCTAAGTATAGTGTACCTTGTCACTCGATCAGCCATCTGTAGTAAAGATGATCTACCAACCCACAGATTTCACCAATATTGCTGACCCTGAATCTTCACAGGGCTTATTACCCACCTCCCCAAATGCATATGCCTTCTGGTTAGTTTTGGAACACTTATGCAATACTTGCCACCTTCTGCTAATTGATCTATCTAGTAGGACACCATTAATAAACTTTACAAGCACAATGTTCTATTAGAAAAGCAAGATGACAAAGGTCCTGCAAACTTTGCTGGGGCGCCAATCAGGAAAAACACGGTACATACCAAGAAAACGAGTATCTCTTGCTTCCCTTTTCATGCGAATGTAAATTATTGCTGATTCCCCAGGTGGGAATTGAGAAGAACACATGTAACAGAGAAACAGCACATTACAAATGCCAGAGCTAATGACAATTTGCCTAAAATATTAGGTTCAGTACAGCACTGGGACTGAGACTGCTACTTGGATCAGTTTATGAACACCACCATCATCTACTAGAATTCCTCTCTTTGGTTGGGTGGGGAGGCTACAGATAGTCCAATCAGAAGGGATATAGTGGGAACCCCTGTTCCTAAGTCCTTTAAGTCTATGAAGATGGGGATAATCTTTTGAAATTCTGGGTGGAATGTGATGTTGGTTCAAACTTCTTTGAAAGGATAGAAAATTTCCCATTTGGCACTTTTTTCCTGGCTTTTATTTGCTGTTACTTTGTAAGTCAGCAAAAAAAGGGGGGGCTGTTCTGTCACTTAGTTGGTGTGTGTACCCATTTCCCTACACACAGGCACCCACCAGAAGCACTGTAAGATTATCTTGTGCCAGAACTCCAACATCTCCATTGCTTCCTTTCCAAGCCAAGAATCGGGATGGTGTTTCCGATGGCACAGTAGCTGCATTAGCTCAAGAAACTGTATGTGAGAATCTGCAATCAGTTTGAATATTCCACTCATTCTAGCTTATAGTCAACCTCGCAAAAGCCTGTACATTCCTTTGGGAGAGGATTAGAGGAGTGTTTATCATATGTCCTTGTGGCTTTGCAAGGTCCTTCCAGAAGGATCTTTAATCAGTGGGTTCTGGGTCAGTGAACTGGCTTTGATCTGTAAACTGGGTGAAGAACTGAATTTTCCATTGCAAGAGCTGACACCAATGTTCTGCTTGCCCAGACAGGATTTTTGTGGGGTGGGGGAGGGGTGTTTCCTACAAGCCAAGTAACATCCAAATTAATCATTTACCTATCTCGCCACTTGTACACCAGGATTTATTAGCCATCTGCATGTATCTGAAGGTTAAGGCACTCTTGAAGTAATTATGTCCACTTTGCCTCAGAATTAAGTAGCACCATCTGTCCTCTACAATTCCTGAGGAACATCTCCTCCTTCATACTAAAAAAGCCATGCATCCCTGAGAGTCAACACAGACTGTGAAGGAAAGCCATCCCCAGGCTTCTCCAAGATGCTGATGTATGCCTCAGACATTCTGCTGCCTTCGAGAATCACATCTGTACAATGTAGCACGATGGAAGGAGGCTGGGCTTTGTAATTATAAAGCCCTTGTTTCAATCCTGGCTCTACCATTTACTGTGACAGTAACTTTTCTGAGCTTTAGTTCTCTCAGCTGCAAATAAGGAGGTAAAAATACCTTGCATGGTTGCTTTTACAGTTCAAAAACCTCTAGCCCAGCAAGAGCTTGAATTTGAAATTCACAAGACAAAGTCTAAATAAAATTTTTACTATGAGTGAGTCTATTTACAAAACACCAAAAACAAAAGGCACAATGCCCAAGACATAGACACTCAATTGTTTCTTTCCCTTCTCCATTCCTTTCCCGCCATAAGGAAAACCATACATCTCATTTTCCATCTTGCCTTTTACCACTTACACACAATCCACTACTCTGTCTATGACTTTCACCTGCCATTTTCAAAAACAGTGAAGGCATTAAGTCATGTCAGGGATTCCTTCACTTTTTCGGCTGGGGTCTCTTTCCAGGTCTCTCCTCGGAGTTTGCACTGCAGTAACATGAACCGGATTTGTACCAAAGGGTTGTCCTACTTTTTTTTTTTTTAAACAAACTAAAATAAGGATATTAAGATAGTGTTAATATGTACAATGTACAATGATATACATCGTACATGGTGTATAAGGATGTACAATGATGTACAAGGATATTAAGATAGTGTTAATATGTACCATGTACATATTTTTCTGGCTATGTATATGTACATTGTACATATTTTTCTGGCTAAGTAGTAATTAAGATTAAATTTTTTAAAATTTAAGAGTTTTATTCTCTTAGAATTATTAATGCCAATGGTTTCTTTTCCAAATAATAGAAATAATTCATAGAGGTTTTTAAAAATCACACTAATTTGGCACCAAGAAGAGAAAAGTGTAATGGAAACCACAGCCTAAAACTCTGAAACTCTGATTATTTCTTTCACTTAGTTCATTGTTTAAGTTTCTCTGAAAACACAGATCAGGGTCAGCAAACTAGTCTGCTGGGAAAATTGGGCCCACTCCCCCACCCCATATTTGTCAAGTTTTCCTACTTGACATTCCACTCATTGCTTATTGTCCTCAGGGCTCTTAGACTACAACAACAGAGTTGAGCAGTTGTGATGGAGATCATCCAGCCCATCTGGATAGCAGAAATTATTCTGTCTCTGGCCTTTTACAGAAAAAGAGTGCCAGCCCCTAACAAAGAAGGATGCCATCGATAAGCTTATTCAATTTCGCATTACACGTGGTTACACCAACAGAGGCAGAATGCAGGCCTTTCTGAATAAATCTCACTTTATGGGATGAAAGCCCAGATATGAATGTTCAGACTTCCCATTTGATTTTATTTCTACCATTTTGAATCTGTGTGAATGACCAGTCATCTTGCTACAGGTGAATCAACATGCTGTGTTCTCCAACCTATGTAAAAGTACAAGTATTAGAGATGATGTCTTCCAAAAGACTAAGAAGTTAACTTATACACTGTTTCTCAATCCTAAATTCTGTATTTGAAAATGAGGAATAACAGGCCAATTCTATATAATATCTAAAGCTTACTCAAGGAAAACTAAAATGCAAGTTCTGTTTTTAGGTTTGCCATGGGCCCACTATGAAACCTGAGATTAAAGAATCTACGAGGACCTAGGATTCGGCCTGCTCCCTCCCCCGCCCAAGCTAGGGAACTGAATGTCCAACACAAGGAGAGCAATTTTCAAGTTTTAGCACAGCCATAACAAAGCACAGAAGCTGACCGCACATACTCTTTTCGCTACAACAGGACTTCAGTAATTTATGGCAAATGCTGATCCCCATTCTCATCAATCGTGCTTTACAACTTAGAGGTAAGATCCCAATTTGTTATGAATGAATGAAAACACTGAAGCAGGACCCTGTCACATTGATTTTTCTGTATAAACTTGGGTTCTAGAGTCTGTTGTTGTTTTTGGAGAGAGGATGCTCTTGTTTTTTTCCATTGTCTTTAGTTTGTCAATCTCTTAGAATTTCTACACCATATTTTCATTTCTAGGTGTAAAATCTCACTGGTTTTAATATCATTTTTTAAAAAATGATTTTACTCCTTAATTTCATGGAGACAGTGAGAGAGTAAACACAAGCCAGGGACACAGGAGAGGCAGAAATAGGCTTCCTCCTGAGCAGGAAGTCCGATGTTGGGATCTACCCCAGGACCCTGGGATCATGACCTGAACTGAAGGCAGATGCTTAAGAACCGAGCCACCCAGGTGCCCCTTAATCTCATTTTCTAAAAGTACTTTTCCTGGAGCACAAGCTCCTTCTGAATGCAAAGCACACTTGCTCTTAGCATCATTTTTTTTAAAAGATTTTATTTATTTGACAGATAGAGAGATTGATCACAAGTAGGCAAAGAGGCAGGCAGGGGGTAGGGGGAAGGAAGCTCCCTGCCAAGCAGAGAGCCCAATGTGGGGCCTGATCCCAGGACCCCGAGACCATGACCTGAGCCAAAGGCAGAAGCCTAACCCACTGAGCCACCTAGGTGCCCCTTAGCATCATTTGCTAGGTCTTTCCTACTGGCCAAGTTCTGTTCCCTCTCCTGCCTACCCTTCCTCCCTTCTTCATGGACATACTACTTGGGATATTTTTCAGTTAACATTTGAGAAAATAATCTTTGAAATGAAGAGGTCATTACTAAACAAGTCAAAACCCATACCTAACACCAACTAGAGAAAATGTCCCTGGTTTTAATTTTTAAGTTGACTAGTGAATAAACAGATGTGCCCAGAAACTTGGAAGCTTCGGTTGCTCAGAGAGTGGTCCCTCACATGAGTGGTAGAAAGCGTTCTGTTTTGAGGAGGAATTTTCACTCTTATAACCCAGCCCCATTCCACCATGTAGCCTCTTTGAGGGTTTTGCCTCCTGTTTTCCGATTCAATCACAGTGCTAGGCTTTCTGGAGCACTGTGCCATACTATGTCCTTCCTCATTCCTTCAAACCCTCACCATTCCTACCCACTGCACACACCCTTCCAACTTCTTCTCCATCCTTCTAAATTCTCCCTGCTCTTTGAACCTCAGCATTGCCCCAACACCTCCTCTGATGCTTCTAGTACATACCACCATCTAGGATAGTCCTATGGTATTCTTTCTTCTGCTTCCCAGACAGCACATGGCTGCCTTACAACACGACTTCTTTTTCCCTTTAAGTTATCCTATCTCTCCCAGTCAGATTCAAGGTTCTTGGAAGAAAAAGGGTGTGCATTTTTCCCCCTTCCATTTTCCTATTGTAGCACACAGAATCTGCTGCCCATACTCTATGCTCAGTCAATGATGAATTAATTCCTGAGCATAAATTTACCCAACGACTGTACCCCTGACCTCCTCAATCTTTCATAGAGATATAGGAAAGCAATCTGAACAACCTTCCCTGGCTGTTTGACAGTGGGCTTGAATTACAAGTATAGTAAGCAATGCTTTCCAACAGACTAAGAAGTGATCTTAAATGTTGCCTTGCTACTCTGAATACCAGACATGAAAGCTATGAATGAGTGGCCAATTCTTTTTTTTTTTTAAGATGTATTTATTTGAGAAAGAGAGTACACACACATGTATGCCCAAGCAGGGGGAGGGGCAGAGGGTCAAGGAGAGAGAGAATCTCAAGCAGACTTCCCGATGAGAGCAGAACCTGATTTGGGGGTGGGGGGAGAGGGGGAAGGTTTGTGGGATCCCACAGCCCTGAAATCATGACCTGAGTGGACATCAAGACTGGGACACCCAACAAACAGAGCTACACAGACACACCATAAAGCCAATTCTATGTAAAATTTTAAGGCATACTTCATCAAACAGCTAAAATAATAGTTATTAAAATAAAGAAAATTATAATTGGTCTATACATTGTATAAAATTTAGATATAAAGATATTGATTGCACCATTCAAGATTCCCCACCCCACCACAGGCTTAAAAAGTAAGGTCTCAAAATGAAGTTTTTAAAGTTAAATATTTTTAAAAATATTTTTCATTACATGCTCCTTTTCAATAAAAGACAAAAATATAGCTCCTATCAAGCATATAGAATTAAAGTCCCAAACAAGGATACCTGAGTGGCTCAGTTGGTTAAGCATCTGCCTTCAGCTCAGGTCATGATCCCAGGGTCCTAGGATGGAGCCCTATATCAGTCCCTGCTGAGCAGGGAGCCTACTTCTCCCTTTGTCTGTAGCTCTCCCTGCTTGTGCTCTCTCTCTCTCTCTCTCTGACAAATAGATAAATAAAATCTTTGAAAAAATAAAAAATGAAATCCCATACAAATAAGAACATCTGGAAAATAAGGGAACACAATGGGGGCAAAGGGAAAGAGAGATTATAAAAATAGTATTTTATATGATTCCAATCTTACAAAAAGACAAAGATGTGATGAAAGAAGAGCTAAAAAAAAAGAAAGTAAAAAACATGTTTTAGAAAAGAAGGTTGAGAATATACTGGTATTATCTTGTTAGAGAGAATAGAACACTGTTCTCAAAAGCCTTAAATCAGTCAATCATATTTGGTCAATAATTACAAATTGCCTAAAAATTATGATAGATTTTAACCATATAAATGTTCCTAACATTTTTATTTGTAGTAATAAAGTATTCAAAGCAATCTAAATATCTAGGAGAAGAGGAATTGGGTGTTTTGTATAATGGAAACAATTATTTCCCTTGTATAATGGAAAATATATTTATTTTTATAGACCACCATGATGAAATGCTTATTCCTAATGAGAATTCCTAAACAGGAATTTTTTTTTTAAATTTTTTATTTTTTCAGCATAACAGTATTCATTATTTTTGCACCACACCCAGTGCTCCATGCAATCCGTGCCCTCTACAATACCCACCACCTGGTGCCCCCAACCTCCCACCCCCCACCCCTTCAAAATTCTCAGATCGTTTTTCAGAGTCCATAGTCTCTCATGGTTCACCTCCCCTTCCAATTTCCCTCAACTCCCTTCTCCTCTCCGTCTCCCCTTGTCCTCCATTCCTAAACAGGAATTTTTAAACAGCAAGAGGTAAGGATGTTTTATTTCTATCCGTGCATCTTTATGTAACTTCTAATATAAACATTTCTATCTTTCATCAGGCAAGAACGACAGGTGGAAAGGAATGAGTCAGCCATCTTGATGCCCTGGACATTCCTGTCATTCACCTGTTCAAGGTTCCCTCTCCTTTATGAGATTACTGATTCTCTTTTACCCCTATTTCCATGCCCTGGTCATCTCTCATGGATAGTCTTTCTTGTGAACTTACCGGGCATCTTTTAGTTATGGTATGTTCTTCTACAAATTGTACTCTTCTTTTTAAAATTTTATTTATTTTATTTTTATTTTATTTGTTTTATTTTAATAAATAATATTGGGTTATGTATACCGTTCTTCCTTTTTCCATTGAGCATTATGCTTCAAGGTAGACCCATACTGCTGTGGGGTGTGTGTGTGTGTGTGTGTGTGTGTGTGTGCGTGCATGGTTCTGTGTGTATATATTCCCCAAACACACATCAGATGCATTATATAGGCAATACTACATTCCACTCGAGCAGAGTATTATGCTTTTATACTTTACCACCACTTTTCTTGTTTTCTAATTACTTGGTTTTCTAATATGACCAGGTATTAGTGAATAATAAGAAACAGCAGCTTCAGAATAAATGGATCATGATGCTGAATAATTTGATGACTCAAGTTCATCTTGAGTTTAAACATTTCAGTAAAAGTAAATCAAGAGACCATCCCTGCATGAGGTCAAGGTTCTTATCTACTGTAATAACATTTCTAATGTGTAGCATATAAATCCTTAATAAATATGAGTTTAGCATATGCATGCAAGGACAAAAAGTAGTGAATGAAGAGTCTGAAAGAAAGGAGGGGGAGTGTCTGAAGGTTGATCAGCACAAGAGAAAGAAGATTGAGATTTATGAATGTATTAAGCAAGCCTTTCTTTAACCTCTGATAATCAAGAACAAACAATTCCCTTAGCACATAAGAAGCCAAGTAACATTACAAAACAGATAAAAGCACAGGCTTTCGAGTTCTATAACCAATATTTAAAGAGCAAGGATATTGGACAGAGTTATGTTGACAAACTCAAAATACCTTGGGAAAATGTAAAATCACTGTTTTATTTTTATGGTATTTTATCTGACACATATTTCTAACAATTTCATCTTATAAAATCTATCCTAAATACTGGAAGCATTCACTTTCTTCTGAATGAATTTCACTATTTTGTGTAAGTTTAAAATGCACACATTATCATTTGAATGATTATAAAAAATAAAAATGTGTTAGGCAACTAAAAACTTAGTCTTTGAATATAATCATTTATGCCCTAAAAATTGTGAAGATACCTAACTATATTAAGTATAATTTCTATTTATCATTGAGGAAACAAAGAGCTATTAACACTTCCATTGAGGATTTCTCATTCAAACTACAGCAGAGAATAAGAGATCCTATTACATATTCCTGCCTCAGTAACTAAAATATAACTAATTTAATCAGGGTAGAATTATCAGGAAATAAAATCAAGTACATCCAGTTTAATGGAGAAGCCAAAATAGAGGTGTTTATTACCAAGATTTCCAAAAGCAAAACAAATTGTATTTGTCACAATCATTTTCTGTCAAGTAACAGAAACCTGACTCAAAGTATGTTAAATAAAAAGGCCAGGATCTTCTTCAATATTGACTGCAATTTCCAAAATGGCTCCTGGCTTTCTTGAGGGTATGAATTCTACCAAGTTCCATCACTGTTGTGGCTTGGTCACACTGACTCATGCTCTCACCTCTCTAGCAAGGAAAGTGGGACCACATGACTGGCAGTCCTACCTGAATCAAATGGAATTAGAGAAGCTATAATCACAGAGGGAGAGAGGATGTGGATCAAGCAAAAGGGAGCAGTCAACAAAACAAAGAGGCATCCCATGGAATGGGAGAAGACATTTGTAAATGACACTACAAAGGGCTGATATCCAAGATCTATAAGGAACTTCTCAAGCTCAATACACACAAAACAGATAATCATGTCAAAAAAATGGGCAGAAGACATAAACAGACACTTCTCCAAAGAAGACATACAAATGGATAACAGGCACCTGAAAAAATGTTCATCATCATTAGCCATCAGGGAGATTCAAATCAAAACCACATTGAGATACCACCTTACACCAGTTAAAGTGGCCAAAATCAACAAGACAGTAAACAACAAGTGTTGGAGAGGATGTGGAGAAAGGGGAACCCTCTTACACTGTTGGTAGGAATGCAAGTTGGTGCAGCCACTTTGTGGAAAACAGTGTAGAGATTCCTTAAGAAATTAAAAATAGGGCTACCCTATGACCCTGCAATTACACTACTGGGTATTTACCCCCAAGATACAGATGTAGTGAAAAGAAGGGCCATCTGTACCCCAATGCTCATAGCAGCAATGGCCACAGTCACCAAACTGTGGAAAAAACCAAGATGCAACAGACGAATGGATAAAGAAGATATGGTCCATATCCACAATGAGTATTATGCCTCCATCAGAAAGGATGAATACCCAACTTTTCTATCAGCATAGATGGGACTGGAGGAGATTATGCTGAGTGAAATAAGTCAACGGAGAGAGTCAATTATCATATGTTCTTACTTACTTGTCGAGCATAAGGAATAACACGGAGGACATTGGGAGATGGAGAGGAGAAGTGATATGGGGGAAATTGGAGGGGGAGATGAACCATGAAATACTGTGGACTCTGAGAAACAAACTGAGGGTTTTGGAGGGGAGGGGAGTGGAGGGTCGGGTGAGCCTGAGGGTGGGTATTAAGAAGGGCACATACTGCATGGAGCACTGGGTATGGTGCATAAACAATGAATTTTGGAACACTGAAAAGAAATAAAATAAATGAAATGAAAATAAAAAACTTTCAAATGCCACTCACACAAATTAATTTTCATTATGAAGGAGATAAATACTTGTGTTTGAAATTAAATGTGTATGACTACTGAAATTAGGAAGAAACTCAATTTTAAAGCCAATTTTCAAAACACAAGGTTAATTCTTTGTCATTCAGAAGACTGCTTCCAATGACTGAGGGCTTTTTAAGTTTTGAGCAAGTATAAAAATAACGTGACTCCTGCTTATAAGTGGTTCCCCTGCCAAGTAATGTATGAAATCTAAGTAACCTGAGCAGCTCACTACCCAGAATACCTCCTCATCTCCCATTTCCAACTCAAAGGATAAATAAGAGAGTCAGTTTTAAGGATGGAATGAGACACAGTTTCATTTCTTTTTGAAAAGAATATCTACATGTGAAATCATTTGACTGTCTTATCAAAACTCTCCCACTGGTGGCTTTGTCTGCGCAAGAAGCTATTCCATGAACTCTCCTATTAAAAAAAGCCCTGGGGGAAGAAACTTAGGGTAGCTCTATCCAATAGGGAGTGAGAAACGGAGGTTCAAGAGTCTGCAAGGATCTGACTCCTAATAAGGTAGATGTTAACATCTTTTTTTTTTTTTAAGATTTTATTTATTTATTTGAGAGAGGGAGAGAATAAGCAAAGGGGAGGAGCAGAGAGAGAGAGACGGAGAGGCAGACTCCCTCTGAGCAGAGGGCCCAAGGCAGGGCTCCATCCTAGGACCTGAGATCATGACCTGAGCTGAAGGCAGACTCTTAACCGACTGAGCCACCCAGAAACTCCCCAGATGTTAACATCTTATGCAGTGTAACCTTGGAGGTAACATCCTATCACCTTTGCTGTGTTCTCTTGGTTAGATTCAAGTCAAAGGTCATGTCCATACTCAAAAAAGCAGAATACTCAAGGGCAAGAATTCCAGGAGGTGGAGAGAAGTGGGATCCACCTTAGAATCTGTCTGCCCCTGGCAAGGGGTGGAAATAGAAGTATAGGAACACTGTTTCCTCATCTTTCATGCTCATGATTACATTGACATTGTCAAACTTAAAATATGGACATGGAAAACTAGTAACCCCAAACCAATCACTCTAATAATTTTGTATGACCCTAAAATACTTTTAAAAATAGCTTTCATGGTGAAGAAACACTTAGCAAGCCTCAACACTTGCCTCCATTTCTACTGTCTAGTTACTCTCTATCACATTCAAGTAAAAAGAAATTTAGGATCTTGATTGGAAATTTCATGTGCAACATAATTCCATGGTTATATTTTATATCTTTCTATCCAAATATATTTAATAGAGCAACTTTCAAATTACTCATTTTTCTATTTTTCTTTCATTTTAAATTTTTAATGAACACATCTTTTTTTTTTAATTTTTTAAAGATTATTTATTTGAAAGAGAGAAAGAGAGCACAAGTAAAAGGGGTAGAGGGAAAGGGAGAAAGAGAATCTCAAGCAGACTCTGTGCTGAGCACAGAACCCAACAAGGGCATCCATCTCAGGATCCTGAGATCACAACCTGAGCTGAAACCAGGAGTTGGACGCTTAACCCACCGTGCCACCCAGGTGCACTGACCATGTATCATTTTTATAAAAAATTCCTAAGTTATGTCCGTATCATTACCTTTAGCCTTATCATTATCACAGAATCTCTGACCTACTCCTTCCCCTTACAAGGACCCTTGTGATTACATTGGATCCACCTGGATAACCCAGGATTATCCCCCCAAATCAAGGTCCTTTATCACATGTGCAAAATCTCCTTTACCATGTAAAATAACATCCTTACAAGTTCCAGAGATTAGTCTATGGACATTTTTGTGAGGACTTGATTGTGACCTCCATATGTTGCATTCAGGTTCGTTTTTTGGGGTTTTTTTTGTTTTGTTTGTTTTTCTTGCGGGCATTTTCAGGCAATCTTACATGAAAGATTTTGTTTCTAGGATTGTTTTTAAAGAAAGAAGATGGGAGACCATAGGCTGATTGCCTTAGGATGCCTTAAAAACTGTCCTATCGAGTGCCAAGTTTTATCTAGAATAATTCCTTCTATAGCTCTATAGGAATGAAGCTTCTGACTTGGATAATCAAGGGAAGATTGCTGGAAGGGCGCTTGGGATAAAGTATCTTTAAGAAGCCAGGCTTCTTGGGAGTATGGAAACATCATTTTAAATGAGGGGACAAGCTAGGGAGACATTTCAATGTTCAAGGGGCAACAGACATGTATGGGGATGATGAACCCAGCATCCACATAACTACTGAGAAAATCTTTCCTGTGATTAAACTTCTATTAATTTCTCAATGAAAGACTGGAAAACACAATCTCAGAGGAAAGGCAGGTCTCGATTGGCTGTAAGGTGACAAGGAACTGAATCAGTTTTAAAACTTTGCTTTTGGGGCACCTGGGTGGCTCAGTCATTAAGCATCTGCCTTCAGCTCAGGTCATGATCCCAGGGTCTTGGGATCAAGCCCCACATCAGGCTCCCTGCTCTGCAGGAAACCTGTTCTCTCTCTTTCCCTCTCCCCAAGCTTGTGTATCCTCTCTCATTGGGTCTCTCTCTATTAGGTAAATAAATTTTTAAAAAATAATAATAAAATAAAATATGCTTTTATTTTATTTTTTAAAATTTTTAATAAACATATAATGTATTTTTAGCCCCAGGGGTACAGGTCTGTGAATTGCCAGGTTTACACACTTCACAGCACTCACCACAGCACACCCCCCCAATGTTGATAACCCCATCACCTTCTCCCGAACCCCCTCTCCCCAGCAACCCTCAGTTTGTTCTGCGAGATTAAGTTTGTCTCCCTCCTGATCCCATCTTGTTTCATTTATTCTTTTCCTACCCCCCAAGCCCCCCACATTGCATCTCCACTTCCTCATATCAGGGAGATCATATGATAATTGTCTTTCTCTGATTGACTTATTTTGCTAAGCATAATACCCTCTAGTTCTATCCATGCCATTGCAAATGTCAAGATTTCATTTCTTTTGATGCCTGCATAGTATTCCATTGTATATATATATACCACCTCTTCTTTATCCATTCATCTGTTGATGGACATCTAGGTTCTTTCCATAGTTTGGCTATTGTGGACATTGCTGCTATAAACATTGCAGTGCATGTGCCCCTTTGGATCACTACATTTGTATCTTTAGGGTAAATACCCAGTAGTGCAATTGCTGGGTTGTAGGGTAGCTCTATTTTCAACTTTTTGAGGAACCTCCATGCTGTTTTCCAGAGTGGTTGCACCAGCTCGCATTCCCACCAACAGTGTAGGAGGGTTCCCCTTTCTCCACATCCTCCCCAGCAGCTGTCATTTCCTGACCTGTTATTTTTAGCCATTCTGACTGGTGTGAGGTGGTATCTCATTGTGATTTTGATTTCTATTTCTCTGATGCCGAGTGATGTGGAGCATTTTTTCATGTGTCTGTTGGCAATTTGGAGGTCTTCTTTGCAGAAATGTCTGTTCATGTCCTCTGCCCATTTCTTGATTAGATTATTTGTTCTTTGGGTGTTGAGCTTGGTAAGCTCTTTATAGATTTTGGACACTAGCCCTTTATCTGATATGTCATTTGCAAATATCTTCTCCCATTCTGTCAGTTGTCTTTTGGTTTTGTTCACTGTTTCCTTTGCTGTGCAAAAGATTCTGATCTTGATGAAATCCCAATAGTTCATTTTTGCCCTTGCTTCCCTTGCCTTTGGCGATGTTCCTAGGAAGAAGTTGCTGAGGCTGAGGTTGAAGAGGTTGCTGCCTGTGTTCTCTTTGAGGATTTTGATGGATTCCTTTCTCACATTGAGGTCCTTCACCATTTTGAGTCTATTTTTGTGTGTGGTGTAAGGAAATGGTCCAATTTCATTTTTCTGTGTGTGGTTGTCCAATTTTCCCCACACCATTTGTTGAAGAGGCTTTCTTTTTTCCATTGGACATTCTTTTCTGCTTTGTTGAAGATTAGTTGACCATAGAGTTGAGGGTCTATTTCTGGGCTATTTGTTCCATTGACCTATATGTCTGTTTTGGTGCCAGTACCATACTGTCTTTTTTTTTTTTTTTAAGATTTTATTTATTTATGTGACAGACAGAGATCACAAGTAGGCAGAGAGACAGGCAGAGAGAGAAGAAGGGAAGCAGGCTCCCTGCTGAGCAGACAGCCCGATGTGGGGCTTGATCCCAGGACCCTGGGATCATGACCTGAGCCGAAGGCAGAGGCTTTAACCCACTGAGCCAACCAGGCACCCCAGTACCATACTGTCTTGATGATGACAGCTTTGTAATAGAGCTTGAACTCTGGAATTATGATGCCACCAACTTTGGTTTTCTTTTTCAACATTCCTCTGGCTACTCAAGGTCTTTTCTGGTTCCATATAAATTTTAGGATTATGTGTTCCATTTCTTTGAAAAAAATGGATGGGATTTTGATAGGGATTACATTAAATGTGTAGATTGCTTTAGATAGCATAGACATTTTCACAATATTTATCTTCCAATCCAGGAGCATGGAACATTTTTCCATTTCTTTGTGTCTTCCTCAATTTCTTTCATGAGTACTTTATAGCATTCTGAGTATAGATTTTTTGCCTCTTTGGTTAGGTTTATTCCTAGGTATCTTATGGTTTTGGGTGCAATTGTAAATGGGATTGACTCCATAATTTCTCTTTCCTGTGTCTTGTTGTTGGTGTAAAGAAATGCAACTGATTTCTGTGCATTGATTTTATATCCTAACACTTTACTGAATTCCTGTATAAGTTCTAGCACTTTTAGAGTGGAGTTTTTTGGGTTTTCCACATAAAGTATCATATCATCTGCAAAAAGTGATAGTTTGACTTCTTCTTTGCCGATTTGGATGCCTTTAATTTCTTTTTGTTGTCTGATTGCGGAGGCTAGGACTTCTAGTACTATGTTGAACAGCAGTGGTGATAGTGGACATCCCTGCCGTGTTCCTGACCTTAGCAGAAAAGCTTTCAGATTTTCTCCATTGAGAATGATATTTGTCGTGGGTTTTTCATAGATGGCTTTGATAATATTGAGGTTATGTGCCCTCGATCCCTACACTTTGAAAAGTTTTGATCAGGAAGGGATGCTGTACTTTGTCAAATGCTTTTTCAGCATCTATTGAGAGTATCATATGGTTCTTGTTCTTTCTTTTATTAATGTATTGTATCACATTGATTGATTTGCGGATGTTGAACCAAACTTGCAGCTCTGGAATAAATCCCACGTGGTCGTGGTGAATAATCCTTTTAATGTACTGTAGGATCCTATTGGCTAGTATTTTGGTGAGAAATTTCGCATCTGTATTCATCAAGGATATTGGTCTGTAATTCTCTTTTTTGATGGGGTCCTTGTCTGGTTTTGGGATCAAGGTGATGCTGGCCTCATAAAATGAGTGTGGAAGTTTTCCTTCCATTTCTATTTTTTGGAACAGTTTCAGGAGAATAGGAACTAATTCTTCTTTAAATGTTTGGTAGAATTCCCCCTGCGAAGCCATCTGGCCCTGGGCTTTTGCTCGTTTGGAGATTTTTGATGACTATTTCAATCTCCTTACTGATTATGGGTCTGTTTACGTTTTCTATTTCCTTTCTGGTTCAGTTGTGGTAGTTTATATGTCTCTAGGAATGCATCCATTTCTTCCAGATTGTCAAATTTGTTGGCATAGAGTTGCTCATAGTATGTTCTTATAATTGTTTGTTTCTTTGGTGTTGGTTGTGATCTCTCCTCTTTCATTCATGATTTTATTTATTTGGGTCCTTTCTCTTTTCTTTTTGATAAGTCTGGCCAGGGGTTTATCAATCTTATTAATTCGTTCAAAGAACCAGCTCCTAGTTTCGTTGATTTGTTCTATTGTTTTTTTTGGTTTCTATTTCATTGATTTCTGCTCTGATCTTTATGATTTCTCTTCTCCTGCTGGGTTTAGGCTTTCTTCGTTTTTCTTTCTCCAGCTCCTTTAGGTGTAGGGTTAGGTTGTGTTTGAGACCTTTCTTATTTCTTGAGAAAGGCTTGTACTGCTATATATTTTCCTCTCAGCACTGCCTTTGCTGTGTCCCACAGATTTTGAACCATTGTGTTTTCATTATCATTTGTTTCCATGAATTTTTTCAATTCTTCTTTAATTTCCTGGTTGACCCATTCATTTTTTAGAAGGATGCTGTTTAGTCTCCATGTATTGGGGTTCTTTCCAAATTTCCTCTTGTGATTGAGTTTTAGCTTCAGAGCATTGTGGTCTGAAAATATGCAGGGAATGATCCCAATCTTTTGATACCAGTTGAGACCTTATTTAGGACCGAGGATGTGATCTATTCTGGAGAATGTTCCATGTGTACTAGAGAAGAATGTGTATTCTGTTGCTCTGGGATGGAATGTTCTGAATATACCTGTGATGTCCATCTGGTCCAATGTGTCATTTAAGGCCTTTATTTCCTTGTTGATCTGTCCATTTCATTTGGATGTCATTTGGATGATCTGTCCATTTCAGTGAGGGGAGTATTAAAGTCCCCTATTATTATTGTATTAATTTCGATGTATTTCTTTGATTTTGTTATTAATTGGTTTAAATAGTTGGCTGCTCCCATGTTAGGGCCATAGATATTTAAAAATGTTAGAGCTTCTTGCTGGACAGATCCTTTGAGTATGATATAGTGTCCTTCCTCATCTCTTATTATAGTCTTTGGCTTAAAATCTAATTGATCTGATATAAGGATTGCCACTCCTGCTTTCTTCTGATGTCCATTAGCATGGTAAATTATTTTCCACCCCCTCACTTTAAATCTGGAGGTATCTTTGGGTCTAAAATGAGTTTCTTGTAAGCAGCATATTGATTTTTTTTTTTTAATCCATTCTGATACCCTGTGTCTTTTGAATGGGGCATTTAGCCCATTAACATTCAGGCTAAGTATTGAGAGATATGAATTTAGTGCCATTGTATTGCCTGTAAGGTGACTGTTACTGTATATTGTCTCTGTTCCTTTCTGATCTACTACTTTTAGGGTCTCTCTTTGCTTAGAGGACCCCTTTCAATATTTCCTGTAGAGCTGGTTTGGTGTTTGCAAATTCTTTCAGTTTTTGTTTGTCCTGGAAGCTTTTTATCTCTCCTTCTATTTCAATGATAGCCTAGCTGGATATAGTATTCCTGGCTGCATATTTTTCTCGTTTAGTGTTCTGAATATATCATGCCAGTTCTTTCTGGCCTGCCAGGTCTCTGTGGGTAAGTCCACTGCCAATCAAATATTTTTACCATTGTATGTTACAGACTTCTTTTCCCAGGTTGCTTTCAGAATTTTCTCTTTGTTGCTAAGACTTGTAAATTTTACTATTAGGTGACGGGGTGTGGACCTATTCTTATTGATTTTGAGGGGGGTTCTCTGCACCTCCTGGATTTTGATGTTTGTTCCCTTTGCTATATTAGGGAAATTCTCTACAATAATTTTCTCCAATATACCTTCTGCTCCCCTCTCTCTTTCTTCTTCTTCTGGAATCCCAATTATTCTAATGTTGTTTCATCTTATGGTGTCACTTATCTCTCGAATTCTCCCCTCGTGATCCAGTAGCTGTTTGTCCCTCTTTTGCTCAGCTTCTTTATTCTCTGTCATTTGGTCTTCTATATCGCTAATTCTTTCTTCTGCCTCATTCATCCTAGCAGTCAGAGCCTCCATTTTTGTTTGCACCTCATTAATAGCTTTTTTGATTTCAACTCGGTTAGATTTTAGTTCTTTTATTTCTCCAGAAAGTGATTTTATATCTCCCGAGGGGGTTTCTCTAATATCTTCCATGCCTTTTTCGAGCCCGACTAGAACCTTGAGAATCGTCATTCTGAACTCTAGATCTGACATATTACCAATGTCTGTATTGATTAGGTCCCTAGCCTTTGGTACTCCCTCTTGTTCTTTTTTTTTGTGGTGAATTTTTCCGCCTTGTCATTTTGTCCAGATAAGAGTATATGAAGGAGCAAGTAAAATACTAAAAGGGTGGCAAAGACCCCAGGAAAATACACTTTAACCAAATCAGAAGAGACCCCAAATCGTGGGGGAGAGAAAGGGAATAAAAAGAAGTTCAGGGAAAAAAAAATAGAAAAAGAAAACAAAGAAAAAATATTAAAAAGAAAAAAATATATATATATTAGACTGGTGATTAGAACAGGGCCACCCACTTAATTTTGTGAGTATTTTGGTCTCTTAGAAGAAACTACCTCCCAAAATTTTAAAGAATGAAAATCATATATAAGGGTAAACACAATGAAGGGATGGAATATGCCTATAAAGATGAAAAAAAAAAACATTTTTTTTAATTTCTAAAAAAGGAGTTGATAAAGTAAGTTGGTTGGGGGAATAAAGAAAAAGAAAGTGGAGAGAGAAATAATAAAGAAAAAGAAAGTGCTCGGGCTGGAGACTAGAACAAACCTGGAGCTAGATTTAAGGTATACCTTGATCTATCAGAAGAAGTTGTACCCCAAATTTTTTAGAAGAAAAAACCCTATGTGTATACAAAAAATAAAGTTAGATATAATGAAGGATAAAATAGGACTATAATAAAGAAGGTTCAAAAAAGATTATTTTTTTATGAAAGGTATTGTTAAGATAAACTAGTTAAAAAAACGTTAAAAGAGGAAAGGATAAAAGTTAAAAAAAATTTAGCAGAAGAAAAAAAAATAAAATTAAAAAAATTAATTAACTTTGCAAGACTAAAGAATCATGGGGAGAAAGCCATGAATTCCATGCTTTGCTTTCTCCTCCTCTGGAATTCCGCTGTTCTACTTGGTAAGTGAACCTCATCTTGGCTGGATTTCTTGTTGATCTTTTGGGGGAGGGGCCTGTTGTAGTGATTCTCAAGTGTCTTTGCCCCAGGTGGAGTTGCACCGCCCTTACCAGGGGCCGGGCTAAGTAATCCGCTCGGGTTTGCTTTCGGGAGCTTTTGTTCCCTGAGCGCTTTCCCGAGAGTTCCAGAGGACGGGAATGAAAATGGTGGCCTCCTGGTCTCCGGCCCGGAGGAGCCGAGAGCCCGGGGCCCCACTCCTCAGTGCGCCCTCAGAGAAAAGCGCTTAATCACTCCTGTCTCCTTGGCCTCTGGCCATGCTCCAAGCTCACCCAGCCTGTGACCAAGCATCTCTGTCTCTGACCCACAGCTCTGCCCGGAGTCTCCGAACCCCACAGATCCCTGAGCTCCCCCAGGGGGTGTCTTCCCGGATCTTGTGGGAACCCCACTCACAGAGCAGTGGCCTGTGCCATGGATTACAGTTCAAGGTAACCCCGAGCTGAGAGCTCACTCCTCGGCTCTGTCTCTGTAGCCGGCTTCCCTGCTCTAATATCTGCGAGCTCTGTGACACTCAGACACCCCTGGTCCTTCTGTGACCCCATGGGACCTGGGACCACGCTGACCCCACATGGGCTTCACCCCGGTTTAGCCTCTGGAGCAAAGTCCCTCAGTGGAGCAGACTTTTAAAAGTCCTGATTTTATGCTCCATTGTTCCGCCGCTCGCCGGGAGCCGGCCCCTCCCCGCGAGATCTATCTTCCCGTCACTTTGGATTCACTTCTCCGCCAGTCCTACCTTTCAGAAAGTGGTCGATTTTCTGTTTCTAGAATTGTTGCTCTTCTTCTCTTTGATCTCCTTTTGGATTTGGAGGTATTCACAATGGTGTGATAAGCTATCTAGTTGATCTCCTGCTACCTGATGTAGTCTCAGCCTGCTACTTCTCCGCCATCTTGACTCCTCCCCTAAAATATGCTTTTAAAAGCAAGATTTCTTACACACCAAGATGGGGGCTGCATAAAGCCTGCAAGTCTGAAACTGGACTTAATTGTTTGTTCAAAGAGACAGCACGCACTGGAGAGATGATGAAGCTGGTTGGTAATAGGATCTGCCTCCCCTTTACACAACTGCTGTGGAAGGGTGGAGTCTGAAAATCTACAATAATCTAGGCCAGTTTCAAAGTCAGAAACCGTAAAGACGGCTCCAGCCTGGAGACGAGTGATATTATTATTATTTTTTAAAGATTTTATTTATTTATTTGACAGACAAAGATCACAAGGAGGCAGAGAGACAGGCAGAGAGAGAAGAAGGGAAGCAGGCTCCCTGCTGAGCAGACAGCCCGATGTGGGGCTTGATCCCAGGACCCTGGGATCATGACCTGAGCCGAAGGCAGAGGCTTTAACCCACTGAGCCACCCAGGCACCCCTGATATTCTACTTTAATGGACTAGCCAATTAGTGTGCAGGCTGACCCTGCAGGCTACCATCAGGGAAGAGTGCGTATTTTGGGTATGTTAATGTTTTTACATGGCCAAAAATTTAAGGGCTTGTATCATGCTTTTTGTTAAAAGAGGATTGCTTAACACTTTAAGATCTGAAAGAAACTTACGAAGAAGCTTTTAAAATGATGTTTAAAATTCAGGCTACGGTCTTAACTTACCAGTATGTGAGAAAAAAGCCATCGAGTTAATGGAAATTCATCTACACTTCCAAATATATATTAAACAAAGGTACTATGTCTAAGTTAGGCTTAGGGAAACGTGTTATTCAAGATTGCCACATTCCTAGAGATACCACTGACACACACTGAAAACTGCCAACTTGTTTTAGCCTCTGCGAAGTGGCAGGGAGGAAAATCATGCATCAGAGGTAGAAGGAAGGGGTAGATGAATTGCCTGTGAAGTTTGGTCAGCTGCCCAAGGGTCCCGGTTGGGTCTGTGTGGGGTCATTCTTTGCTGGGCCTGATCAAGTATCCCCTAGAAGGAACAGAGAAGCTTTTTATCAGGAGGTGAGGAGAAAAGGAAACATAAATGTCAGTCTTTTCCAATCCAGGGCAGTCCTCTGTTTGCAAGGCACCCAGGTAGCATTCCACAGGCCACCCTCAGCTCATGTTTTCTTTCTTCTTTCCTTTATAAATAATTTGGCTCAATAGCTACACAAAGCTCTAAGAACGGTGAAAATGTTGCTTGTAGCCAAATCTTGTTCTCTGAGAGAAGAGACCACAGGCAGGCTGCCTCTCGTTTATGAAAGGACTGTATTTTAAACGTTCCTTGGAATATAAATAGTTTCATACTTGGAATTTATTCTCATAGAAACCATGCTATAAATAAGATTTATTTCCCTTAAAAGGTTTCAAGAATCTATTTAACTTATATTGTTCTGCAGGCATGGTTTCAATCATACTATCTTAATTAGTTACCTATCAGTTCATTTTTCAAACATTACCAAGCTATTTTTTTCTTTCACAAAGTTGTAGATGTATATTGTGATATAAATGTTAGAACCTGAAACTAACTTTCCCATACTGCTGAGACACTGCCATTGCTAAAGATGATCCCAAGTATGAGAGACAACGCTTATCTATGATCTATGTCTTTTCTTAGATCTAGTTATCTCAATACTCAGAGTCTCAAGACTATAGGGACACAAGTGTTCTCAAGTGCATGTCCCACCCTAAATGATTCCTCCCAGCTACTAGAAGCTTTGTGTGACACTGTAACTTTAAGATCATGAGACAGGAAGTAATTTTTTTTTTAAAGATTTTATTTATTTATTTGACAGAGAGAGATCACAAGTAGACAGAGAGGCAGGCAGAGAGAGAGAGAGGGAAGCAGGCTTCTTGCTGAGCAGAGAGCCCGAAGTGGGACTCGATCCCAGGACCCTGAGATCATGACCTGAGCCGAAGGCAGCGGCTTAACCCACTGAGCCACCCAGGTGCCCCGAGACAGGAAGTAATTTGATCAAGCAACTTCTTCAGAGGGCCCATCAAGAAGGAAGCCAGAAGATGAAGTCCAACATGGTATTTTATTTGACCTACACAGAACTTTTAAATATCTGGAATTAATGGACTGACATTTAAAAATTGGATAGATATCACAAAGCAATCTAGATTTCCAACTTCTCTTAATAAACTGGAAGATGGGCAAGACCAGGCCTACATTTTCAATGTTCTTTATAGCTGAATGGTCATTGAACAATTACTGAATGCCTCTTGTGCTTTTCGGGGGCAGTGCCCCTTCCCTGTGTTGTCACCTTCCCCACTGGGCCTCCTCATCTGACCATAGGTGGTTCTCCCTGCATTATTTTAAGATACTTCTCTGGAAGCATTTGATTCCATTCTCAAAGGGTAAACAAGTGCTATTCCCTCTCTTACAGGTAGTCAGAGGATGTCCTCAGAATTCTGTCTTCCTATACATAGGCATGGGACTTTCTCCCCCTCCCTAGTCTTAAGAGAGGGAGAAAGAGTGAGAGCTCACAGGAAAATGG
Organism: Lutra lutra; assembly: GCF_902655055.1. Lineage (NCBI taxonomy): Eukaryota > Metazoa > Chordata > Mammalia > Carnivora > Mustelidae > Lutra > Lutra lutra. The sequence continues at coordinate 68,865,450 of NC_062282.1, read as the reverse complement.
GAGACAGAATCCCAAGCAGACTCATGCTGACTGCGGAGCCCAACCAGAGTTAGATCTCATGATCCTGAGATCATGACCTAAGCCAAAATCAGGAGTTGGATGCTTGGCCAAATGAGCCACCCAGGAGCCCCTGCATGGGCCACTTTTGAAACCAGGAGTATATGTACTTGGACTATCTTCTATTGCCTAACAAAAGATCAGCAGCAAAAATTCACAACCTTGCTCATTTATTAGTCTTCTAAGAAAATGGAAAAATGCTCTAGAAACTAATACACTGTATTAGCGCTTGTTCCAGAAAAAAGGACACAGATCATTAAAAAACCTTTTTCTTTGGTATCCAACCGTCTGATTTGTGTACTATGATATACTTCATATATTCCTCTTCGCTTTAAAAAACTTCACTTCAAGAATGAAAGAAGAGATAAAAATGGTTAGATCTAACCCAAAACATGGTTTCAGGTTTTGGTGGCCTCAGGCCCCCATGATGTAGATCACACTTTCCAAGCCAACCCTTTGAACAAGTGTGTTAGCTATGCAAACACGTACTCAAAAGCAGCTTGCTGTGTCTCAAACTCCTTAGCGGACCAGCATTGCAAAACTCTAGCATACCCAAATTCTGGAGCCTCCCGTTAAATGTTATTTGAACAATCTGAATGAAAGTAAATTCTCCATTCAGTTAAATCCCCAGTCCTCCTCCCCTAAGGCAAACACGACCTATGTATAGCTGATATCTATCCATAGCTGAACATTATCTATAGCTGATATAATACTCCCAGTATATTTTCACCAGATAGGTATTCAGAAAACAGACACTTTAATCCAAACAGGACTTTTAGGTGAAATTCCCAGATTTGAACAGTCTCTTCCTGTATCTCAGACTATTGAATAAAATCTCAATCTTTCCACTATCATGCCTTTGCCCTTGGCTTCCCCAAGATGCTTCCCAAGTGTTCTCATGAATGTGAGGTAAAGTTATCTTCCATGTGTATTCTCAAATTGCAGTCATTGAAATATGACCAGGTCTAGACCCAGGGGACTATTGCCATCTGCTGCTGTGTAAGTCTTATCCCAGGATATCATTTATCCCTTGAATAGTCATTAGGAGCATACAACACACACTGTCACAGAGGGTGAGGATGAAGTGGTACACGAAACTGAAAATTCTTACTTGCAAGGAGTGTACATTCTTAGGTGGGAGGTCTAACAATAATCAAATGAATAAAATATATAGTTCCTTTAACTACAAGTCGAAGAGGGGAACAGAAAAAAAGAGAAGGCGGTGGGGGAGGCAGGTGCTGTTATTAAAAGGAAATCAAGGAAGGTCTCTATTGAGAAGGTGACATTATGGTAAAGATAGGAGGTAGTGAGCCAACAATTATTTAGAGAAGGGGGTATCAAGAAAGGTACATAAGCTGATTATGTACCTTCACCATCACCTATTTTTGCATGTTTTTTGGGCTAAGAATAGTTTCCACATGTTTTAGTTAATGAAAGAAAAAGACTATTTTGTGCCACATCAGAATTTATATAAAGTTTCAATTTCCATGTCCATAAATAAAGTTTTCTTCAAACATAGACATGCCTATTTGTGTCTGGTTGACGGCAGGTTTTCCAACACAATGGAAAAGTTGAGTAGTTGCAACAGACATCTGATCTGCAAAGTTACAAATATTTACTATTTACTGTTTGACTCTTCACAAAAACACTTCTTGACTGCTAGAGCAAGAATATTCTAAGAAGATCTTTCTTCATTTTTATGCTATTTTTCATTATCTACAGACTTTCAAGTTAGGCCTTAATTATAAATTTTATCCTTTGTTATTCATGTATATTTATCTAATTTAAGGTTTCACCTTGAATTGAAACTTCCTAGTATTATTAATATTATGATCCATTATTTAGTTTTAAGTTGGTATGTGGTATGTCTTTCCTCATCCTAACTTTCATCCTTTTTTTTTTTTTAATGATTATTTATTTACTTGACAGAGATCAGAGGCAGGCAGAGAGAGGGGCGGGGGGTGGGGGGGAAGCAGGCTCCCCGCTGAGCAGAGAGCCTGACACAGGGCTCGATCCCAGGACCCTGGGACCATGACCTGAGCCGAAGGCAGAGGCCTTAAACCCACTGAGCCACCCAGGTGCCCCTAACTTTCATCCTTTTTAATTCAGGTGTCGATATTCTTCAGCCAAAGGGACCAGTAACTCACCTACAGTTGAACAAAGTTGGGTTTACAACTTCTTGGAATGGGGAGACCACACACCTTGGGGAACCATGGAATGTCTCAGGAAGAGGGTGATACAGAATTTCAGTTCTTTGAAAGAAGGCACAAGGAAGAGGTCTTGGCTAAGGATTAGATAATGTCATACAGTGGAGGAAATTTTATAATTTTAAAAATTCTTATCTGATAAAGAGAATGAAATGAGGCTAACCTATAACTGATGGAATGGCAGGAATCACTCATATTAACTATTTTAATCATGTGAGGGTCTGGATATATTTGTGGTTTGGGCAATGTTCTCTTTTTTACAAAATCTGTGTTCAGGCATGACTATACAGTAGTTTTGTTTTGGTCTTTATTCATACAGTGAGCAGCGGGCTTTGTGATGCTGATGTTTCATGCAATTGTTATGTTCAGCAGAAAAATATTATAGACTACTTCTAAGAACAAGTCTAGATCCTCCTAGCAACACTATGGTCTAGATGATTTTTTTTAGAGGCAATTAAGAATCTTTATTAAAACTATTCTTTAAAAATTGGGGTACCTGGGTGGCTCGGTCATTGGGTGTCTGCCTTCGGCTCAGGTTAAGATCCTGGGGTCCTGGGATCAAGTCCCACATTGGACTCCCTGCTCAGTGGGGAGACTGCTTCTTCCTCTCCCACTCCCCCTGCTTGTGTTCCTGCTCTGTCTCTGTCAGGTAAGACTTAAAATCTTTAAAAAATCTTTTAAAGAAAACTTTAAAAATCTTAAAAAAATATATTCTTTAAAAATGGATAAATACAGACATTTCCAATTAACCAAAGACTGAGAGAATTCATTGGTCGCATTGGTAGCAAAACTGCCTTACAAGAAACACTAACGGAAATACTTCTACTGAAAAGAAAATGGTATCAGACAGTAAGTTAAATCCATGAAGAAATGAGGAACATCAGTAAAGGTATTACTTACAAAGTCTGAATATTTTTCTCTTCTTTTGATTGATAGAGAAATGTGCACTAATAAAAAAATGATAAAACTCTTTTATAACTTCTAACATAATATTTAAAAATATAGTATTTATGAGAGGAATACCACAAAGGATAAGAGAGGGAAAGGAGCTACATTGGAAAAAAGTTTATTGCATCTGAATTACATTAGTATTCATCTGAAACAGATTTTAAATTAACACATATATTATAATCCTCAAGGAACCATTGAAAAACTAACTTCTCCAAAACTAATTTTTAGGTGATACCCTAAGTAGATCTGTTTAATCCAACATAAGGCAGTAAAGGAGAGCAGCAAATAACAAAATGGTTGACATGAATTCAAACATATCAATAATTATACCAAATGGAAATGGAATTTCCCAATCAAAATGCAGAGATTCACAAAATTGAGACCACGTAAATATGACACATTTGTACTCTCTCTCCCAGAGAAATTCAGTTTCAATGACACAGAGACTGAAAGTAAAAATATGAGGAAAGCTCTATGAGGCTAACAGTAACTGTAACAGAGCTGTAATGGCTGTACAGTATCAGTAAGAAAATATAGTTTCAGATCCAAAAATGCTAAAACGGTCAATTCAACAAAAATTAAAAAACATGGGGCACCTGGGTGGCTCAGTGGGTTAGGTCTCTGCCTTCTGCTCAGGTCATGATCTCAGGGTCCTGGGATGGAGCCCCACATCCAGCTCTCTGCTTAGCAGGGAGTCTGCTTCCTCCTCTCTCTCTCTGCCTGCCTCTCTACCTACTTGTGATCTCTGTCTCTGTCAAATAAATAAATAAATAAATCTTTTTTAAAAAAAATAAAAAATAAAAACATAAACATATGAATCTAACACATTATCTCCAATAAATAAATAAATAAATAAAGTGACAAAATTGAAGGGAGAAATAGAGATTTTAATAATAATTGAAGATGTGAATACTATGCTATCAATAATGAAGAGAGAAACTTGGTAAGAAATCAGCAGAGATATAGTAGGCTTGAACAACACTATCAACCAAATTTACCTATGGATATCTTTAGAACACTCCATCCACTACATGAAACATACATTGTTTTGTTGTTGTTGTTGTTTTTTTTTTAAAGCTCTCTGCTCAGTGAGGAGCCTGCTTCCCCTTCTCTCTCTGCCTGCCTCTCTACCTACTTGTAATCTCTGTCAAAATAAATAAATAAATAAGAAAAAATAAAATCTCAGCAAATTAGAGACAGAAGTGAACTTTCACAATATGATAAAGCACATCTGAAAAAATATCTATAGGTAGAATCATCATAATGAATGGTTAAATATTTTATTGTTCTCATCAAGTAAAAGAGCTCCTAACTGCCAAACCTGGAACAATTTGAACAATTAAATACATAATACTGGATGATTAACCGAAGCATAAAAAAATGTGAGTCCATAGTAACAAATGATTATTTAAATTAATATGGAATAAAAAGGTAACTCTCCTGTACAGGAGACTTCCAAGTAATTACTGTAGATATTATTTCCTTAAAGGTTTGGAGCACAACACACCATGCATAATTTCAGGCTACACTCATTGACTTGCTTCTATACCACATTATGTAAAGGAGGGGAAAAAGTGATTTTTCAGAGGCAAAAACAGAAATGTTAAATTAGCCAGGTGATCAAAATTAACATTAGTAATAATTCATGTTAATAGCTATGCTTCTTTGACCTGGAAGACTCAGAACCACTTCACCTCTGTGGTTCTAGTCTGGAAATGCTCAATTACAGTGTAACTATAGGAAAACAATCACATAAATCAAAATGAGGCACTTTTTAAAATACCTGAGAAATGCTTCTCAAAAATATCAAGGTCATCAAAAACAAGTCAAGTTTGAGCAATAGTTATAGTTCAAAGGAACTGAAAGAGATATAGCAACGGAATGTAATGTGATAGTTTGGACTGGATCCCAGAAAAAGACCTTACAGAAAAACTAGTAAATCTTAAAACCATGGAGTTTAGTCAATAAATAAAAACAAGGAACAAATTACTGATACAAGTAATAATGTAAGCATGGTGCTAAGTGAAATAGATAAGACACAGAAACATATACATTGCATCATTCCATTTGTATAAAATTCTAGCAAAGTTATAACTACAGTGACAGCAGAATGATTGCCAGTGGCCAGAAGTGGAGGGATGGGGCTGATAGCACAGGGACACTAGGGAATTTTTAGTCATGGAAATGTTCTACATGATGAAACACTACCATGGTAGTCACTAGAATACATACATTTAGCAAAATTGGTGACTTCTTATACATCAGATCTTAATAGGACTGTTTGATAATCTTTCTATTATCTTTAATGCTCTTAACATTTAGTCAATTTTATAGCTTCAAGTAAAAACCCAATACCAGGGTGCCTGTGTGGCTCGGTCTTTAGATGTCCTTCGGCTCGGGTCATGATCCCAGGGTCCTGAGATTGAGCCCCACATTGGGCTCCCTGCTCAGCGGGAAACCCACTTCTCCCTCTCCCACTTCCCCTGCTTGTATTCCCTCTCTCGCTGTTTCTCTCTCTGTCAAAAAATAAATAAAATATTTTTTGAAAAAAGATAGAAACGGGTGGTATATTATCTCAATATTCAGTATAGTTGCCTGACATCATGGTGGGTATAAGTTCTTCGGAAGTCTTCCCGGAGTCTCTGAAAGAGATTTCACTATTCCATCTTTTTGCATGTTTTATGGGTGATCAGTTTGTTCCAGAAAGACACTCCATTTTCTTTATATGGCAAACCTAGGAAAACTAAGTTTTTTTCTGAAAAACAGTAATTTAATAGAATATGATGTGCTTGCTATGTGACCTCTATACATGCTTCAGCCAGATGCTAAATTAGTTATTATGTGTTAGTATCAGGAATTCTAATTCAATTCAACTCCTGACATTGTTAAAGGAGGGTGAGACTTTAAGGATTTGGGGGAAAACCCTGCAAATGAAGGGACCATTACTTTTCAAGTTCATGTAAACAGAGTTTGGCTTACTGTGAAGCTTGTAAGTTTATCACTTTCTCAAATGTTCTATCAGCACCAGAAATAGTCTTTCTTGGAATATACTTATGTGATTTTTTTTCCTTTTTCTCCTATTACCTTGAACCACCCAATAGCAGCTGGTTCCAATGAACAATTTCAAAGTCAGCAAATTATTAAAAAAAAAAATGTTCAACATTGATCTTTAACACTCTACCTGGTGCTTTCAGTCTTCTTACTGCTACCATCCCTTAAGAATAAATGTATTTGCTTTCCTCACACATATATTTAAAAAAAAAAACAAAACCCTTATTTTTGGCAAAGATACAACCTCCCCCCCACCCCACCACTGTTGCCCAAGCTCTTGTCATTGGAGTAACTTTTTAATTCTTTCTCCCACTGGATCTCATATAGGATTCAAGTGTCTCAAACTCCTTACCCAAATCTAAGCTCATCTTTATCACATATGGCTATCTGTGAGACGACCACCTTCTCCTGCCTACATTTCTTCTGGTCTAAAACACCCTATACATACTGATACAAGATGTTTCAGGTATCTTTACACTGATACCTCTTTCTAGAGAAGAATCTATACTTCCCATTGCCTACTCTAATAAAGCCAAACTTCAGAATCCAGCATGCAGCACCTCATACAAACTGTTTTTTTAAGTATTTTATGTACCTCAAGAAAATTGATTTGGTTTCCCCATTTGGAGTTTAATGTTCACTAATTTTAACATGTGATTCTCACAAGAAAACTACACAGCAGATATTCTTAACATCTCTTTTTTACACATGATGAAACCAATAAGCAAAAATCGAAGTAACTTGCCAAAGGCCACTTTGTATTTTTTTTTTTTGACAGAGAGATCACAAGCAGGCAGAGAGGCAGGCAGAGAGAGAGGAGGAAGCAGGCTCCCCGAGAGAGCAGAGAGCCCGATGCGGGGCTTGATCCCAGGACTCCAAGATCATGACCTGAGCCGAAGGCAGCGGCTTAACCCACTGAGCCACCCAGGCGCCCCCAAAGGCCACTTTGTAAATGGTAGAGTTACTATTCTCTTCTAGGTCATTCTGAATCCAAAGCCTTTGGCCATAAGTATTTATACTCAAATGCCTCCAAACCAAATACTTGCTTGTGTAGGGGTCATTTTGTCCACCTAAAATCTCTTCTTCTCCTTTGATCTTGTCCAAGTCGGCTTTAATCTAGGTAGCACCTGGCTGTGCATTCTTTTTCCCTAGTCTTGTCTCTACGCTTATGTACATTATCTGTTTGCTCTTCTTTATAGGTAGTCTATGACCTATCTGCAAAAGACACAACTTTGAGAATTAGGGAGATCTTGTACAGACTATATATAACCCCAGCATCTAGTAAGGTGCCTGGTCTACTGAACGTGATCAATAAATATCTATCAACAACAAACAACAACAACAACAACAACGATCAGGGTGCCTGGGTGGCTCATTCACTGAATTTTCTGCCTTTGGCTCAGGTCATGATCTCAGGATCCCAGGATTGAGCCCCACAGCAGGCTCCTTGTTCAGTAGGGAGTCTGCTTTTCCCTTTCCCTTTTTCCCTTCCCCTGCTCTTGCTTGCTCTCTCTGTCTCAAACGAATAAACAAAATATTTTTTTTTAAAAAGGATCAAAGTTCTGAATTTTTAGGAGCCTCTGAGTTCTGTATCTCTGAAACCTTTCAGTGGTTAGTACACTTACCAGCACACAGTCAATACTCAGTAAAGGTAAACTGCTGGGTCACTATGTAGCCATTACTGTAAATAGAACTGTACTTGGAGATGCCATTTCCTTTGAAAAACACCTTCAAGTTCTTTGGGTTCTCTTGGACTTTAGCATCATTTCATTCATGTGTAGATGTTAGGTAAGCAAGGGGTTGTACTTGAAAAAACCTTCAGAGGCTAGAGGTACACTTAAACCCAACAAATATGTGGCTTTGGCAGCTTACACCTCGCAGAAATGAAATGGAATTTTAAAATGGCCAAAAAATAGTTGAACATATAACCCATAGGAAAATCACTTAACATTAATGAGTACACCATCCTTTTAAGATCCAACAAGATGACCACCACTGTTGTTCAGAAGGAGACATCCTAACATAAATGGCTGTGGAACAATAAAATGCTAAAGTAAGGAGAAATATTTGTAATTACATAGCATTTGATCCTTTCCACAATGGTGTCACTGTCATTTTCTATTTCCACCCTTAAAACATCACAAGCCAGGATGAGTATTATACCTCTGTTTTACTTGTGTTTTATAAACACAAGAGATTAATGTATTTTTGCAAAGTGATGGGGCCAATAAGTAACACATCTGGGACCCAGAGTCAGGTTTTCTGAATCATAATTTAATATTGTGACATATTTAAATATCGTTGTGCTTACAACCAGTAATTCATTCACAGTCCCTGGTTTTGTGATCAGGGATGTATTTGTTAAACAGCGCTACCCCCTGCTGGTAAGTTTTCCAATAATGCGCATAATAGCAAACTTGAAAAAGAACAGGAGGTAAAAGGATAACCAATACCATTTATAATTACAATTCCATTTAACTAGGACTTGCTGTCATTCTACCTCCTATAGTGCTATCATATCCACTCAGGTCCTCCTTTGTAAGGTAGCCCAATGGATCCTCCAAGACTGGGCATCCCAACATCTCTCTCTTTTTTTTTTTTTTTTTAAGATTTTATTTATTTATTTGACAGAGAGAGATCACAAGTAGGCAGAGAGGCAGGCAGAGAGAGAGAGAGGAGGAAGCAGGCTCCCTGCCAAACAGAGAGCCCGATGAGGGACTCGATTCCAGGACCCTAAGATCATGACCCAAGCCAAAGGCCGAGGCCCAACCCACTGAGCCACCCAGATGCCCTCAACATCTCTTTTCTCAAGAACTTTTAATGGGATTAATTTCAGAAGACACACCTTCCACCAGTACAATGAGAAAACAACTTGGGAGGGCAGTTTGCAGCATCCCAGAAGAGCTCTGTGATTGCGCTACTCTGTAGACCAGAATGCACAGTGGGAAGAGCCGTCACTGAAATGGGAAATCTAAATTCCACGGGGGTAATGTGTTCATGGGAAGGCAAGGGCCAAATGGCAGTGCTCGACCACCCAGGATGAGGTGGAATGGATGCAGACATGAGAGTCAAAGAGCAATCACAATAGTCTGACTTATGTAAACCTAGGATACTGGCTAGCTTTTTTAAGTGTTCCTACAAGTAAAATAGACCAGAAGCCTATTAAATTCCTAATGAATCTGTGTAACCAAAGAAGTCGTGGGTTAAATGAACAAGAGTCTAAAGTGAATCACTGAGAATTATGGCTCGCCATTCCCAGAGGTAAACCAGTTTATAGACCTAACCCTGTTGATGAGGGGAAGCCAGGTCCGCTACAGCAAGGACCCCATTATATTGCCAAAAACTCATGCTGTGTTAATATTTCATCCAGTCTTCATTAAAGAGACTATGGTCTTTTCCCAGGGTAACTGTACATTGGGGGAAAAGAACTAATCAGAACTTTTGGTAACTGCTAGACGCTGGCTCTGAAATAGCACTAATTCCAAGAGACTCCAAACATTACTGTGGCCCACCAAAGGACTTAGGAGGTCAGGTGATCAATGGTGTTTTCCCTCTGGTCTACCTTTCAGGTGACCAGTGGTCCTGAACCAGTCCTGTATTTCCCCAGTTTTAGAATGTATAATTTCAACAGACCTACTTAGCAACTGGGAGAAATACCAGAGCCCAGAAGTGCCTGGCTTATCTATGGAGTGAGGGCTATTGTGGTAGAAAAGCCCGAGGGAAAGCCATTAGAACTGCCTCGATGTAGGAAAACAAGGCAAAAAGAAATAGGACGTTCCTGGAAGGATTGTAGAGACTGGTGCCATCATCAGGGATGTGAAGGAACAGATTGCCACAGCACAAGCTGACTCAACTCTCCCATCTGCCCTGGACAGAAGACAAATTGTTCTTAGAGAATGATGGTGGATTATTCTAAGATTAACAAGGTGGTATCTCCAACGGCAGCTGCTGTACCAGATGTCATTTCATTACTTGAGCAAATTAACACATCCCCTGGTACCAAATATTCAGCCATTCATCTGGAAAACTGCTTTTACTCCACCTCTTTCCTTTATGCCCACCAGAAATCTTTTCTTTCAAAAGGCAAGGCTAGTAACACACCTTCACTCATGTAAACCTATGATGGTGACTAGTTAATCTTGGTCCTACCTCAGCTGTATACCACAACTCTCCAGTCATATGTCATAATTTAGTTCAGAGATAGCGACCTCTTTACATTCTTTAAGGTAGCACATTGGTCTATTATATTGATTACAATAGGCTGATTACACCTAGAGAGCGAGAAATAGCAACTAGTTTAGAATGGTGCTATCCAATCACCATGCCATAAAGTTTGGTGTGCATAGCAAGACTCCATAATTAGATGGAAGTGGCATATACATGACTGCCCTGAGCAGGTTCTGAAGTTCCAAAAAGTGGCTCAAATGCCCCTGCTCAGTAGTACACTGCCTTCTCTCTTCCAGCTTATATCTAGGGCCTCATAGGTATTTCCTTACTATCACTGATAGAAGACTAGAGTCTAATTTAAATTGGTTCTGCACAGGGGTGCCTGGGTGGCTCAGTTGGTTGAGCATCTGCCTTCTGCTCAGGTCATGATCCCAGGGTCCTGGGATTGAGACCCATGTCAGGTTCTCTGCTCATTGGGGAGCCTGCTTGTCCTTCTCCCTCTACTTCCACCTCATGCTCTCTATCTCAAATAAATAAATTTTAAAAATCTTTAAAATGGTTCTGCACTAAATGCAGGTCCTACCTTCAAGTTGATGGCTGTAACACTACAGCTCTCTGTGGGATAATATCCCTGAAGGAAAATGGTGAAGGGAATCCTCTCCATGGGCAATGTGCATGGTTTTTCACTTTCCTTGGCAGGAGAAATGGACAGATAGGCAATTATATACCAATTCATGGGCTGTGGCAGTAGTTTGGCTGAATGGTCAGGGATTTGGAAGGAATCTAATTAGAAAACCCAAGACAAGAAATTTTGGGGACAAAGTATGGGGTTAAACCTCCCTGGGAGGGGGGGAAAAAAGGGTACTTGTGTCCCATGTAAACTCTCAACAAAGAGTGACCTGAGCAGCAAAGGATTTCAATAATCAAGTGGCTAGAGGGACCTGATGACTGTTCTGTAGATACCAGTCAGTCTCTTTCCCTGGTCACTCCCATCAACACCCAATGGGCTCATGAACAAAGCGGCCATGATGGCAGTAGCAGAGGTATGAACAGGATCTTCCACTCACCGAAGCCAGTCTGGCTATGACCAGCACTGAGTGCCCCATCTGCTAGCAGCAGAGACCAACTCCAGACCACCCACAGAGCACCACGCCCTTAGGTGATCAGCCATTAACAGGCTGACTACACTGGACCACTGGACTACCAGTGACTACACTGGCCCTCATGAAAGGGCTACATCTTGTCCTTAATAGAACAGACCCTCACTCTCGATATGGACTTGCCTTTCCACCATTCAATGCTTCCAGCAAAACTGCCTGCCATAGATTTATGGAATGCCTTATCCATCATCACAGTATTCCACATACCAATGCTTCAGATCCAGGAACTCATTTTACAGCAAAAGAAGTATAGGGATGGGTCCTGCCCGTCAAACTCACCCATGGTCCTCACCACCCCCAAAGCAGCTGGCCAGACAAAACAGAGTAATGGACTTTTGAAGACTCACTCACAGCACCACGTCAGTAACAATTCCTTACAGGTCTGTAACAAGACTCTCTAGAAGGTTGTATATGCTCTGAATCCATATATGGTATTATTTTTCCAGAAGCCAGGGGAAACAGGTCCAAAAATCAAGTAACAGAAATAGCAGCGAGACCACTCGGTTTCACTCCTAATACCAACCAGCAAAGTTTTTGCTGTGTTCCTGGGTAATAGGCTCTGCTGGCCTAGGAATATTTTTCCTTAGGAAGAAAAATCCACCAGGAGACATAACAATGAATCCATTTAACTGGAGGTTAAGACTGCCACTGGCTGTCCACTTTGGGCTCTTCAGGTTTCTGAGTCAACAGGCCAAATGGGAAGTTTTACTGTCCACTGGGGTAATTGATCTAATACCAAGAAAAATAATGGACTACTACTCCATAATGGAAGCAAAGCAGAGTATGTCTGGAATACAGGCAATTCCTTAAGACATCATATAGTAGTACCATGTTCTGGAACTAAGGTCAACAGGTCACTACACTAACCCAGTCTAAGCAGGAGTTCTAACTGCCCAACTACTTCAGACATGAAAAACTGGGTCACCTCACCAGTTAAAGAACCAAGACCAACTGAGGTGTTCCCTGAAAACAAAGAGAATCTGATGAGGGCCTGAATAGAATAAAAGGCAGAGGAAGGGGGGATTTGCTTCTTTTTTCCCCTGCCTCATTAGCTGAGCAGAGACATCCCATCTCACCTCTTTCAGTCTCAGACTAGACTCATATCGTTAGCATCTCTGCTTCTCAGGCCTTCAGCCTAAATGAATTACACTACCAGCTTTCCTGGTCCTCTTGGCTGCAGATGGCAGACTGTGAGGCTTCTTGGCTTGCATAACCAAGTGAGCTAATTTCTATTAATAAACTTGCACATAGAGACACCCACATACATATGTACACATATATACTTATCCCATTGTTTTTGTTGCTTTGTGGGACCCAGAGTTAAACTAGGCTTCTCTTCTGAACATTCTAATTTTGTCATTTCTTAAAGGAAGTCAGAAAAAAGTGTTCTCTTAAGTAAGCACCCCAACTGATTCTTAAGATGAAAAAAGTTGCAAACCTCAGATTTAAGCAAACAATTCGTACCACTGTACCCATAGTTGACTTAGCCAGTCTGATCAAGTCTAAGAATCCTTCCAAAATTCAGTTCTTCTGAAGAGAAATATGGGGCTATAACAGAATCCAGTAACTAAATTTCTCAAAGAACCTTCCATTGTGGACATAATCTTCCCAAAGTAAAAAAAAAATTTTTAAGATTTTATTTATTTGACAGACAGAGATCCCAGGTAGGCAGAGAGGCAGGCAGAGAGAGAGGAAGGGAAGCAGGCTCCCTGCTGAGCAGTGAGCCTGATGCGGGGCTCGATCCCAGGACCCTGGGATCATGACCTGAGCCAAAGCCAGAGGCTTTAACCCACTGAGCGACACAGGCACCCCCCAAAGTAAAAATTTTTTGACAGCCATAACATTTATCTATGGAAGACAAGCCAATGTAACTAACTGAATTTTCACAAATGACAAAATTGGGAAAAACTTGTTTTATTTAGTTAGCATGTTGCTATTCCAATTAGTTATCTCACTGCACCATAGAAGGATTGTTAAAAAAAAAAAAAAAAAAAAACTTAAGAAAAAAATCCTGTTGACATCAGTGGATTTAGCAAAATAATATTTAAAGTATCTTGAAGTAGATTTTTAAAATCATAATCCTCTAATTTACCCACTTACAGAGTCTAACTAATGAGAGCGCAGAAAGATAATAGCCAGGGAAAATATAAGAGCTTCCCAGCTATAATTGCCTTAGTAATAGTTCCTTGGGCACATCACACCAAACTCTGGGGAGTTCATTTTATTGACTGATCCCAAGTATTAAAATTCAAGAGAAAAAACAGTCTCCATTTGAACCACACAAAAAAGAGAGAAACTCTTGTTCTTTGATTCCATGTTCCTGCCAAATATATTAGGTCTCTATATTCACAGATGATAAGCAGTTATTTCTAGTGTCATGATAAAAAAAATACTATCTTCTCATATTGTTTGCCTGTTTTAAATTCTTTCCACAGAGCCCTTAGGTCACATTGAATAGCAGTAAGTTTGGCCAAAAGAGAAACCTAGTCATCTTTATTTTCTGTTCTCTCTCTATCTCTCTAACTTCCAAAATCCAACCTATTTTCAATATATGCATGTTTACCTCCTAAGCATCTTGGAGCCTGTGCAGTTCTCTCCATCCCTAGAGCCTTCTAGCAGTCCAAACGCCCCTTCTATCTGACAGGATTACTAACATACCCTGCTATGAAAACTTCCTGTGTCTCATATTGCTCCTGTTCCGTTAATTCTCTCTTCTGAAATCACACCTCTCTTTTCAGAACACAAACAAATATTGATCATATTTTATTCTCTGCTTGAGAGTCCTCAAACCCTATTTCCCTCAGAAGACTGCTGTTGAAAGTGTGGTCCATGAATGTGCAGCATCAGCGACACCTAGGAGCTTATTAGAAATTCAGGAGAGTGGGCTCCCCTTGAAAGCTAGGGAGTAAGACTCCGTGTTATAGTAACATTCCCAGGTGGTCTGAATGAACGTTACCTTTTAAGAGCCGCTGCCTCAGGATCCAATCCAAAGTTCTTCACAAGGCCAGTGAGGGTCCTCATGAAGTAGCCCCCACTTACCTTTCCTGCTGTTGATCCTGACAAGCCCCATCACCCAATGAAGATGCTATGAGGTCCCCGCCATCTTTCCCATACCGTCCGAACTCCTCGCTTGCTGACCTTTTTAATCATTTAAAAATTATTCCCCAGGGCGCCTGGGTGGCTCAGTGGGTTAAAGCCTCTACCTTCGGCTCAGGTCATGATCTCAGGGTCCTGGGATCGAGTCCTGCATCGGGCTCTCTGCTTGGCAGGGAGCCTGCTTACTCCTCTCTCTCTCTCTTTCTCTGCCTACTTGTGATCTCTCTCTGTCAAATAAAAAAATAAAATCTTTTAAAAAAATTATTCCCCCAAAGAACTTCACCTGGTAGACTGAGATAGATGTTTCAACTAGGTACTGTAATGACCCTTTCTATGTCCTTATTGTAGAACATCTCTCAGTATTATAATGGTCTGTGTCCTCCAGACTACCGTAAGTACCCCAGAAATAGAGACCCAGTTTAAATCATTTGCTGTTGTGCATGTGACACGAGAAAAATAACACCTATTCATGTAGAATACATATGTGTTCAAAAGTTTAAAGGAAAAAAGCTTATCTCATAGCCTACTTAGGTGTTTTTTTTTTTCTTCATGCCAAACTATGCCCAAGACTAATTTTGTGGGTTGCTTTTGTTTCTAACCTAAGGGTTACCTAATTCTGGAAAATGAGACGGAATGTAGTAGAACATACTCGGACAGTCACTTGGGGGCAGTTAGGGAAGAGGAGGCAATCCAAAAGGTAGCATCTCAGAAGATAAAGCCAAAGCCAGAGAAACTGTTGTTAATCTGTATATGGCAGTCAGCATGGGCCCTTACATGTACATCAGTGGGAAAGACACTGAGTAAATCATATGGGAGCAAGTGGGTTTTCAGTGGGACAGAGAACATGCGGAAATTCACTGAGTCAAAGAATAGAGCTTATAAAGAGAAGTCTGCAACCTTAAGAATGGATCATTCAAGGAATGAAAAACCCAATAGTTCAGAATATTTTGCTTTTCTGTTCTCTTTCCAGGATCTTTTCTCTTCCTCCCCATCTCATTTATTTCACCTATAAATAGTTTCCTTTGCCTCCAGAGGAGGATTTCACACTCCAAGTGGCTTGTATTTTTAAAATGTTGTATACTCCACAGAGCTGTGTGGATAAGGAATTACTGGATTTCCAGAATGGATGCTACGAAATCTGTGACAATAAACCAACCTAGTTATTATCAAGGCCTGGAAAGTGATTGTGGCAGTGAAGGTGGAGGGAGGATGGGATATATGGGATATATTTGAGTGACAGTAAAGAGGCAGTGTTGGTGAAGGAGATTATGAACTGAAATAGAACGTCATTGGTGATCTTGTTTAATACCATAATATCTGGTAGGTCAAATACATTGCTGAGGGAATTATAAAAATAAAGTGTTCTCTTCCTAGGGCAGTGCTCAACAAGGAGGATGTAATTCAGGTAGAGCATAAAGATTGTGAAACCTAATGGTGAAAAGCCAGGCAACTTCTAGCCCACCATCTCTCAGGCTCTCCTTGGGCTAGAGATTAATTCCCAAGTGAAGGCACGGCTATGGGAGCTGAATATCATACCAACCAAGGAAACTGAAGTTGATGGTGATCAGAAAGGTATTATAATCTTTTTTTCTTTTTATTTTTCAATCTTTTTTTCCTTTCTTTCTATTCTTCAACTGAAATAATTCTAGGGGGGGATAAAAAAAGTCTGATAAGTACAAGAGTTAAAGTTGAGTGGGGAGTGTTGGGTCTGCGACTTCGGGAATGCAGGAGAAACAATAGAAATGACCAGCGGGCTGCCATCTTCCAGGCCCCTCCCCCCTCCCAACCCTTGACTCTCTCGTCATAAGGATGTATGCCCGGGTCACGTCTCCACAAGTAACCTGATACCTATGCAAGAAACCGGAACATCTGGACTCCCCCAACCCTCCAATCCCCGAATACCATACCTTATATAGCTGTGAACCTATTCCCTGTCTTAACCCAGATAAAAGACCCACTTGACCCCCTCCTGGCGCGACTTCCCCAACTCTCCTCCCCAGAGTCGTGGAACCTTGCCCAAGGGCACCTTTAATAAATCTTGACTTGTGCCTACCTCGCCTGGTGTCATGTTTATCTCGCCTGTAAAACCTTATAAGGAGCACATCATCTTCAATGCCCAGAGGAGAATTCTGCCTAATCCAACTTGAAAAAGCTGTGTAAAATAATAATAATAATAATAATAATAATAATAATAATAATAATAATAGCAGCATTCCAGGAACCACACTCTGACAGTTGCACGCATGTGATCTGGAAGGACTTAGTCTTCCCAAATGGAACTGTGAAAAAGAAAATTCAGGTGAAACTGGACGCCAGTCAGCTCATTAAGGTTTGTTTAGATGATGCATGGCAGAAAAATGTGGAGCATCAAGTTTCAACTGTTTCTCGAGTTTGTAAGAAGGTCATGCATGAGGATGTTCATTTGAAATCCCCAGAGTTTCAGCTGTAAACAAAGATGGCAAAATATCCTTCACCTAAACAAAATAGGGGGAAAAACAAACAAACAAAAAACAACTCCACAAACATTTATATAAAGGCAATTTCACAGCCCAATTTCAAAGACATACCAGAAATAAAAGGAACTTTTTTCCAGGAGATTGATAAAGGTCCAGACAAGCTAAAACATATTCATCCTATATAGACCCTTGTTCCAGAAGGTATCACTAAGGTATGGTTCCCTACAACTACTTAGTACCTAAGAGAATGACTTGCAAATATTTAGGTTAGCATTTACATCAACTTGCTTTCCTCTTTCTATATTGCCAGCAGCAAAGAGATCTTATTAACACCTCTCCAATACCCCATTAATATCATGCACACTCAGCAAAGACCGAAAGCCAACTCTGGAAATAAGGACCAAACACCAAAGTAAGACCTACTTTAAACGTAACCTAAAACAAATTAAAACCAGGTCCAGGGAATATTTCGAAGACTTACTACCCAAGTAAGAGGGGCTTGAGAAAAACCCTAAGCTTTCCAGAGATTCTAAGAAAGCATTAAGTCAAGCCTACACAAGTTCTAAGCGTTCAATGAATAATTAACTACATGCTCACAGAAAAAACCTAGAGTTTCTACAAAATGTTTTCTCAGTAATGTGCTTTACACATTTAAAAAAATGCTATTTGACAAAATACAGCATCTGTTCCTGATTAAAATGCTTCAAAGTATAGGGATAGAGGGAACATTCCTCAACTTTATAAAATTTATCTATGAAAAACCCACAGCAAATATCATTCTCATTGGGGGAAATGCTGACAGCCCTCCCTTTGAGATCAGGAACATGACAAGGATGTCTACTGTTGCCCCTATTGTTCAACATAGAAGTCCTACCTTTTACTAGAAGTCATAGCAACAGCAATCAGACAACAAAAAGAAATAAAAAGTATTCAAATTGGCAAAGAAGAAGTCAAACTCTCTCTCTCTTCGCAGATGACATGTTACTTTATATGAAAAACCCCAAAGACTCCACCAAAAAACTACAAGAACTCATACAGCAATTCAGTACTGTGGCAGGATACAAAATCAATGCACAGAAATCAGTTGTTTTCTTATACACTAACAATGAAAATATAGAAAGGGAAATTAGAGAAGCAATTCCATTTACTATAGCACCAGGAACCATAAGATACTTGGGAATAAACCTAACCAAAGAGGTAAAGGATCTATACTTGAGGAACTACAGAACACTCATGAAAGAAATTGAAGAAGACACAAAAAGATGGAAGAGCATTCCATGCTCATGGATGGGAAGAACAAACATTGTTAAAATGTCTATACTGCCTAGACCAATCTATACTTTCAAAGCCATCCTGATCAAAATTCCACCAGCAGTTTAAGTGCTGGAACAAACTATCTCAAAATTTGTATGGAGGCAGAAAAGACCCCAAATTGCTAAGGAAATGTTGAAAAAGAAAAACAAAACTGGGGGCATCACATTACCTGATTTCAAGCTTTACTACATAGCTCTGATCACCAAGACAGCATGGTACTGGCACAAAAACAGACACACAGACCAGTGAACAGAGTAGAGAGCCCAGATATGGACCCTCAACTCAAATAATCTCCAGCAAAGCAGGAAAAAATATCCAGTGGAAAAAAGACAGTCTCTTCAATTAATGGTCCTGGGATAATTGGACAGCTATGTATAGAAGAATGAAACTTGACCATTCTCTTACAACATACACAAAGATAAACTCAAAAGGATAAAAGACCTCAATGTGAGTCAGGAATCTATCAAAATCCTAGAGGAGAACATAGGCAGTAACCTCTTCGACACTGGCCACGGCAAATTCTTTCAAGACATGTCCCCAAAGGCAAAGGAAACAAAAATGAAAATGAACTTTTGGGACTTCATCAAGATCAAAAGTTTCTGCACACCAAAGGAAACAGTCAACAAAACAAAGAGGCCACCCGTGGAATGGGAAAAGATATTCACAAGTGACACTACAAAGGGCTGATATCCAAGATCTATAAGGAACTCCTCAAACTCAACACACACAGAACAGATAATCATGTCAAAAAAATGGGCAGAAGACATAAACAGACACTTCTCCAATGAAGACATACAAATGGCTAACAGGTACGTGAAAAAATGTTCATCATCATTAGCCATCAGGGAGATTCAAATCAAAACCACATTGAGATACCACCTTACACCAGTTAGAGTGGCCAAAATCAACAAGACAGTAAACATGGAGAGGATGTGGAGAAAGGGGAACCCTCTTACACTGTTGGTAGGAATGCAAATTGGTGCAGCCACTTTGGAAAACAGTGTGGAGATTCCTTAAGAAATTTAAAAATAGGGCTACCCTATGACCCTGCAATTGCACTACTGGGTATTTATCCCCACGAAACAGATGAAGTGAAAAGAAGGGCCATCTATACCCCAATGTTCATAGCAGCAATGGCCAGAGTCGCTAAACTGTGGAAAGAACCAAGATACCCTTCAACAGATGAATGGATAAAGAAGATATGGTCCATATCTACAATGGAGTATTATGCCTCCATCAAAAAGGATTAATACCCAACTTCTGTATCAGCATGGATAGGAGTGGAGGAGATTATGCTGAGTGAAATAAGTCAAGCAGAGAGTCAATTATCATATGGTTACACTTACTTGTGGAGCATAAGAAATAACACAGAGGACACTGGGAAATGGAGAGGAGAAGTTGGGGGAAATCAGAGGGGGAGACAAACCATGAGAGACTGTAGACTCTGAGAAACAAACTGAGGGTTTTGGAGGGGAGGGGAGTGGAGGGTTGGGTGAGCCTGGTGGTGGGTTAAAGAGGGCACATATTGCACAGAGCACTGGGTGTGGTGCATAAACAATGAATTTTGGAACACTGAAAAAAATAAAATTAAATAAAATTTTTAAAATGCTAGAACTATAAAAACTGTTGTTGAACATGTTAAAAAAAAATTGTTATTAGACATCTAATCTAAATTGGCCAAGATGGTAAATTTAGCAGACAATTTTTTTTAAAGATTTTATTTATTTATCTGACAGACAGAGACCACAAGCAGGCAGAGAGGCAGGCAGAGAGAGAGAAAGGGAAGCAGGCTCCCTGTCGAGCAGAGAGCCCGATGTGGGGCTCGATCCCAGGACCCTGGGATCATGACCTGAGCTGAAGGCAGAGGCTCCAACCCACTGAGCCACCCAGGCACCCCTAGCAGACAATATTTAACACAGGAAGTATAAATAGGTTCAAAAACTAGAGAAAAGTGTGGTCAAAGACATAGAGGAAAACACAGTCTTGATGAATGAACAGATAGGAAATAGGAACTGAAAAATGAAAATTATCAAAACTAACCAGGAAAACTTTCTTTCTCTCGATGAATGTTAATTTTGAGAGGATTCTCTTTCTCTAATAGTAGAAAACATAACAAAATACATAACAACTGAGATATTTTCATTATACATATTTTAGTTTCACCTTATATTCTTAACCTTCATTGTATTTCTAAGAGAACCATTTCAAGCAGCCTATATTAAAACAATTTGTGTTAAGAATTTTTAGATTTAAATTACAAATATTGGCTGGAAAATTTCAGTTCTAAAAAATAAAAAATTTCTCTTTTTCTCTAAAGTAGTATATTTTATATGTAATGAAATTTCTTTTTATCCTATCAGATATAACCTTTTACTTCCAGAGAAATATACTTGGTGTCTTTGAGAGAAATATTCTGGGGCCATAAAGCAGAAAAACAAAGAAGTTGATTGAGATAAATAAAAATAGCAACTGCTGATTTTAAAGCAATGACAAATTTATAATTTGTCAATTCCAGGTATCAAACCCATTTTCCTTAAAAGGATACCATGAAATATAAAGAAGTCAAGATTATCTCATCAAAAAGTGCCTAATATTTAAACAATATTAGAATTAGCATAGTAAAGTATGCTATGAAGTATTTTAGTAACAAGTTCCTATAGTGCACTTTAAATATCTATTCCTAGGAAACCTTTATATAAAAATTATATCACAGGTAAAATGACGCTTTTTAAGAAAAAAATCTCACTGATCTTGTTAATTTATTCATTCAACAGGTATCCATTATTGAATACCTAAAATGCTCTTGGCATAGTTGTAGATGCTTGTAGACCAAAAAAGACAGAAAAAGATCTCTTCCTTCATGTAACTTTTATTGTATCATGGAGAGAAAGCAATGATTAATAAATATGATAGATTAGTAAAGTAACCTGTTAGTAGTTAATAAGTGATTTGAGGGAAAAGAATAAAGAAAAAAAAGTAAACCAGAAAAAGAATGATCAAGAGTGCCAAGGTTTTGTGTGTGTTACATCTTCTTACCAAATGAACTGTAGCTATTTTTTCCAACATACTAGTATTTTTTAAAAGATTTTATTTATTTATTTGACAGAGAGAGAGAGAGATCACAAGTAGGCAGAGAGGTGGACAGAGAGAGAGGGGGAAGTAGGGTCCCCAGTAAGCAGAGAGCCCGATGTGGGGCTTGATCCCAGGACCCTGAGATCATGACATGAGCCAAAGGCAGAGGCTTAACCCATTAAGCCACCCAGGTGCCCCCAACATACTAGTATTTTAATAAGACATTTTATAGTGCAAAATAGTTCCCACGTTAAGAGTGCAATATCTAGGAGAAGGGAGCAAGATGGCAGAGAAGTTGGAGACCTAAATATCCTTGGGTCCCAGGAGTTCAGCTAGATAGTTATTAAGCCATTCTGAACACCTATAAATTCAACAGGAGATGGAAGAGAAGAAGAGCAGCAATTCTAGGAACAGAGAAGCAACCACTTTCTGGAAGGTAGGACGTGCAGAGAAGTGAATATGATGCGATGGGAAGATAGTCCGCGGGGTGGAGGGCGGGGAGCTGGCTCCCAGAAACCAGTGGAGCAGCAGAGCACAAAATCAGAACTTTTAGAAGTCTGGTCCACTGAGGGATGTCACTACAGAGGCTAACTGGGGGGTGGAGCTCTCCCAGGGACAACTGTGGTCTCAGGACCCATAGAATCACAAAAAGACCAGGGGTGTCTGAGTGTGGTGAAGCTCCCAGGTATTGGAGCAGGGAAGCTGGCTCAAGAAACAGAGCTGAGGAGTCAGTTCTCAGCTCAGGCTTACCTTAAACCATGATCCAAGGCACAGTTAGGCCACTGCTCTTCAAGCAGGGACCCCACAAGTGGCAGATCTCTGGAGACTCCCTCCTTTCTCTTCCAGGAAGAGTGGCACAGGAGTAAACAGCAGGAATCTGCTGGGTTTGGAGACTCCAAAGAGGGCTGTGCGCCTGTGATAGAAACGCCCGGTCACAGGCTGGGCGAGCAGAGTGTGGCTGGAGATGAGGAAGACGGGAGGGATTGACTGCTTTTCTCTGAGTGGACACTGAGGAGTGGGGCTCCAAGCTCTCAGCTCCTACAGGGCCGGAGTTTGGGAGGCCGCCATTTTCATTCCCATCCTCCAAAGCTCTACGGAAAGCGTTCAGGGAACAAAAGCTCCTGAGACCAAAACCGCGCAGAGTACTTAGCCTGGCTCCAGACAAAGGCTGTGCAATTCCACCTCAGGCAAAGACATTTGAGAATCATGGCAACAGGCCTCTTCCCCGGGGAGATCAGCAAGAACATGGAGCCAAGACCAAGTTTATCAATCAATGAGAACTGGAAAACTCCAGCAATAGGGGAAAAAAGCACAAAGAATTCATGGCTTTTTTCCCATGATTTTGTAGCCTTTAAGAGTTAATTTTTTAATTTTTTTTCTTTTTAAATTTTTCTTCTTTCTTATTTTAACCTTTTTAAACTATTTTATCTTATCAATACTTTTCTAAAAAATCTTTTTAAATTTTCATTGTTATATTCTATCACTTCATTGTATTTAACCTTATTTTTTGTATACATATAGATTTTTCTTTCTTTAAAATTTTGGGATACAGTTTCTTCTAACAGATCAAAATATACCCTAAATCTAGCACATGGCTTTGTTCTAGTCTTCAGCCTGATCACATTCTTTCTTTTTTATTCAACCAACCTCTTATCTTATCAATTCCTTTTTTAGAATCTTTTTAAATTTTCATCTTTACATCTTTACAGTCATATTCCATCCTTTCATCATGTTGACCCTTATTATATACATATATATGTATATATATATGATGTGTGTGTGTGTATATATATATATATATATATATATATATATATATTCTTTCTTTCTTTAAAATTTTGGGATGCAATTTCTTCTAACAGACCAAAATTTTGGGAGGCAGTTTCTTGTAACAGACCAAAGTACACCCAAAATCAAGTGTGTGGCTCTGTTCTACTCACCAGCCTAATTTTTATATATATATATATATATATATATATATACACACATACATACAGAGAGAGATATCTATATCTAATTAGATATCTATATCTAATATCTATCAATCTATCTAAAGTACTTTTTTTCTTTTTTTTCCCTTCTTTTCTTATCCCCCTGGTTTCTAGTCTCTTCTGATTTGGTTAGTATATATTTTTCTGGGGTTGTTGCTACCCTTTTAGTATTTTATTCTCTTATTCACCTATTCTTACCTGGATAAAATGACAAGGTGGAAAAACTCACCTCAAAAAAAAAAAAAAAAAAAAAAAAAGAACAAGAGGCAGTACCAATGGCTAGGGACCTAATCAATACAGACATTAGTAAGATGTCAAAACTAGAGTTCAGAATGATGATTATCCTCTCTGTCTGCCTCTCTGCCTACTTGTGATCTCTGTAAAATAAATAAATAAAATCTTTAAAAGAAAAAAGAATGATGATTATCAAGGTGCTAGCTGGGCTCGAAAAAAGCATGTAAGATACTAGAGAATCCCTTTCTGAAGAAATAAAATCCCTTTCTGGAGAAATAAAAGAACTAAAATCTAACTAAGTTGAAATTAATAAAGCTATTAATGAGGTGCAACAAAAAATAGAGGCCCTTACTGCTAGCATAAATGAGGCAGAAAAAAAGTATTAGTGATGTAGAAGACAAAATGATGTAGAATAAAGGAACTGAGAAAAAGAGAGATAAACAACTATTGGACTGCAAGGGGAGAATTCGAGAGGTAAGTGATACTATAACATGAAACAATATTAGAATAATTGGGATCCCAGAAGAAAAAGAAAGAGAGAGAGGGACAGAACATATATTGGAGCAAATTATAGTGAAGCAAATTTGGTGAAGTGAACAAACATCAAAATCCAGGATACACAGAGAACCCCCCTCAAAATCAATAAAAATATGTCCACACCCTGTCATCTAATAGTAAAACTTACAAGTTTCAGTGACAAAGAGAAAATCCTGAAAGAAGCCTGGGACAAGAAGTCTGTAACATACAATGGGAGAAATATTAGATTGGCAGCAGACCTATCCACAGAGACCTGGCAGGTCCAAAAGAACTGGCATGATAAATTCAGAGCACTAAATGAGAAAAATATGCAGCCAAGAATACTATATCCAGCTAGGCTGTCACTGAAAATAGAAGCAGAGATGAAAAGCTTCCAGGACAAATAGAAACTAAAAGAATTTGCAAACCCCAAACCAACTCTACAGGAAATCTCAAAAGGGGAGCTCTTAGCAAAGAGAGAGCCTAAAAGTAACAGGCCAGAAAGGAAGGAAACAATATACAGTAACAGTCATCTTATAGACAATACAATGGCACTAAATTCATATCTTCCAATAGTTACCCTGAATGTAAATGGGCTAATTGCCCCCAATCAAAAGACACAGAGTAACAGAATGGATAAAAACAAAACAAAACAAAACAAAACCCACTGATATGCTGTCTGCAAGAAACTCATTCTGACCACAGACACTTCCAGATTTAAAGTGAGGGGGTGGAAAACAATTTACCATGCTAATGAACATCAAAAGAAAGCTGGCATGGCAATCCATATATCAGATAAATTAGATTTTAAGCCAAAGACCATAATAAGAGAGGAGTAAGGACACTGTATCATACTTAAAGGGTCTGTCCAACAAGAAGATCTAACAATTTTAAGTATCTATGCCCCTAACATGGAACATGGGAGCAGCCAATTATATAAACCAATTAATAACAAAATCAAAGAAACACATTGACAATAATACAATAATAGTAGGGGACTTTAACGGCCCCCCCTCACTGAAATGGACAGATCATCTAAGCCAAAGATCTACAAAGAAATAAAGGCTTTAAATGACATACTGGACCAGATAGATATCACAGATTTATTCAGAACATTCCATCCCAAAGCAACAGAATATACATTCTACTTCAGTGCACATGGAACATTCTCCAGAATAGATCACATCCTGGGTCACAAATCAGGTCTCAATTAGTACCAAAAGACTGGGTTCATTTCCTGCATATTTTCAGACCACAGGGCTTTGAAACTAGAACTCAACCACAAGAGGAGAGTTGGAAAGAACTCACATATATGGAAGCTAAAGAGCATCCTACTAAAGAATAAATGGGTCAACCAGGAAATTAAAGAAGAATTTTAAAAACTCATGGAAACAAATGAAAATGCAATACAAGTGTTAAAATCTTTGGGACACAGCAAAGGTGGTCCTGAGAGGAAAGTATATAGCAATACTAGCTTTTCTCAAGAAACAAGAAAGGTCTCAAGTATACAACCTAACCCTACACCTAAAGAAGCTGGAGGAAGAACAACAAATAAGGCTTAACCCCAGCAGGAGAAGAGAAATAATTAAGATCAGAGCAGAAATCAATGAAATAGGAACCAAAAGAACAGTAGAACAAATTAATGGAACTAGGAGCTATTTCTTTGAAAGAATTAATAAGATTGATTAACCCCTGGCCAGACTTACCAAAAAGAAAAGAGAAAGGACTCAAATGAATAAAATCATGAATGAAAGATGAGTGATCACAACCAACACCAAAGAAATACAAACAATTATAAGAACATATTATAAGCAACTATATACCAGTCGATTTGACAATCTGGAAGAAATGGATCCATTCCTAGAGACATATAAACTACGAAAACTGAACCAGGATGATAGAAAACCTGAACAAACCCATAACCAGGAAGGAGATTGAAGCAGTCATCAAAAATATCCCAACAAACAAGAGCCCAGGGCCAGACAGCTTTCCAGGGGAATTCTACCAAACATTTACAAACCATTATCCTTGATGAACATGGATGCAAAAATTCTCACCAAAATACTAGCCAATAGGATCCAACAGTACACTGAAAGGATTATTCACCACAACCAAGTGGAATTTATTCCAGGGCTGCAAGGTTGGTTCAACATCCACATATCAATGTGATACAATACATTAATAAAAGAAAAAACAAGAACCATACGATACTCTCAATATTTGCTGAAAAAGCATTTGATAAAGTACAGCATCCTTTCTTGATCAACTCTTCAAAGTGTAGGGACAGAGGGTACATACCTCAATATCAAAGCCATCTATGAAAAACCCACCGCAAATATCATTCTCAATGGAGAAAAACTGAAAGCTTTCCCACTAAGGTCAGGAACACAGCACAGATGTCCACTATCACCACTGCTATTCAACAAAGTACTAGAAGTCCTAGCCTCGGCAATCAGATAACAAAAAGAAATTAAAGGCATCCAAATCGGCAAAGAAGTCAAATTCTCACTTTTTGCAGATGATATGATAATTTATGTGGAAAACCCAAGAGATTCCACTCAAAATCTCCTAGAACTTGTACAGGAATTCAGTAAAGTGTTAGGATATAAAACCAATGCACAGAAATCAGTTGCACTTCCATACACCAACAGCAAGACAGAAGAAAGAGAAATTAAGGAGTCGATCCCATTTATAATTGCATCCAAAACTATAAGATACCTAGGAATAAACCTAACCAAAGAGGCAAAGAATCTGTACTCAAAACTATAAAGTACTGATGAAAGAAATTGAGGAAGACACAAAGAAATGGAAAAAGGTTCCACGCTTATGGATTGGAAGAACAAATATTGTGAACATGTCTATGCTACCTAAAGCAATCTACACATTTAATGCAATCCCTATCAAAACACCATCAGTGTTTTCAAAGAAATGGAACAAATTATCTTAAAATTTCTATGGAACCAGAAAAGACCCTGAGTAGCCAGAGGAATGTTGAAAAAGAAAACCAAAGTTGGTGGCATCACAATTCCAGACTTCAAGCTCTATTACAAAGCTATCATCATCAAGACAGTATGATACTGGCACAAAGACAGATAGATCAGTGGAAGAGAATAGAAAGCCCAGAAATGGACCGTCATGTCTTTGGTCAACTAATCTTCAACAAAGTAGGAAAGAATGTCCAATGGAAAAAAGGCAGTCTCTTCAATAAATGGTTTTGGGAAACTAGACAGCCACATGCAGAAGAATGAAACTAGACAACTTCCTTACACCACACATGAAAATAGACTCAAAATGGATGAAAAACCTCAATGTGAGACAGGAATCCATCAGAATCCTTGAGAAAAACATAGGCCTCTTTGACCTCAGCTACAGCAACTTCCTTCCTAGAAACTTCATGAAAGGCATGGGAAGCAAGGGCAAAAACGAACTATTGGGACTTCATCAAGATCAAAAGCTTTTGTACAGCAAAGGAAACAGTCAACAAAACCAAAAGACATCTGACAGAATGGGAGAAGGTATTCACAATGACATATCAGATAAAGGGCTAGAATCCAAAATCTATAAAGAACTTATCCAACTCAACATCCAAAGAATGAAAATTCCAATCAAGAAGTGGGCAGAATACATGAACAGACATTTCTGCCAAGAAGACATCCAGATTGCCAAGAGACACATGAAAAGGTGCTCCACATCACTCACCATCAGGGAAATATGAATCAAAACCACAGTGACATACCACCTCACACCAGTCAGAATGGCTAAAATTAACAAGTCAGGAAATGACAGATGTTGGCAACGATGCGGAGAAAGGGGAACCCTCCTACACTGTTGGTGGGCATGCAGGCTGGTGCAGTCACTCTGAAAAATAGTATGGAGATTCGTCAAAGAGTTCAAAATAGTCCTACCCTATGATCCAGCAGCCACACTACTGGGTATTTACCCTAAAGATACAAATGTAGTGATCCGAAGGGACACGTGCACCTGAATGTTTATAACAGCAATGTCCACAATAGCCAAACTAGGAAAGAACCTAAATGTCCATCAACAAATGAATGGATAAAGATGTGACTGATACAAACACACACACACACACACACACACACACACACACACACACACACACTGGAATACTATGCAGCTATCAAAAAAAAAACCCAGAATCTTGCCATTTGCAATGACGTGGATGGAACCAGAGAGTATTATGCTAAGCAAAATAAGTCAGTCAGAAAAAGACAATTATCATATGATCTCTCTGATATGAGGAATTTGAGAGGCAGGGCGGGGGGTCATGGGGGAAGGGAGGGAAAAAAAGAAACAAGATGGGACCAGGGTGCGAGACAAACCGTAAGAGACTCTTAATCTCAGGAAACAATCTGAGGATTGCTGGGGGGTGGGGAGGAGGGATAGGGTTGCTGGGTTATGGACATTGGAGTCGGTATGTGCTATAGTGAGTGCTGTGAATTGTGTAAGACTAATGAATCACAGACCTGTACCTCTGAAGCACATAATACATTATATATTAATTTAAAAAGAAAGAATGCAATATCTATTCATAAACTCTGACCCAAGGTTTATTACAGAGTAAACAAACATTCCTTTTAATTGCCATCCCTTTCAGAATTTCAATTAAACAAAGTTCAATTCTTCATACCTTATCATAAGACATAATTTTAAGAGCATTTCAATTAAAAAGTTACAGGAAATACATAACTTACTTTTCTGTGTATCTTTTTTCAGTAGAATAGAATTTTCACATAAAGCTAGAATTCTATCAGCATTTATTTCTCGATGCAGGAAACCAGAGAATCCTGAGATTATCTACTTAAAGGTTAAAAGTAAAAAGTTAACCTTGTACTGAAGAATATCTTGTGATTATAATTTATAATCATATAGTTTATATATATAAATTCCCCAGATTTATTATTGATTTCTCTTATAACCCATTGGTTAATGCTTAAATTTAAAAATGTTCAATAGTTATAGTTTAGTGCCTTAATTTTTCCTATCATTTTTAGTAATTTTTACTTATTTTTAATTTTTAGTACTGCTTAATTGTAAAACTGAGTAGACTTTGAAGCACTTCAGCATAAATATCCCTGCTTCAAGGTTAGTATTGGTTCACTGATTCAAAATAGCCAATAACGGGGGTATAGATCAATGTGCCCTGGGAATAGTCATTTGCTTGTTGAAAGTCAGCTTCGGTTACCAAAGAATCCAGTCCTTTTGAGAAAAAGCCGTTGTACCTGCAACAGTGACAGTTCAGTGAAATGGTCATACTTTTAAGACCTTTGACCCAGAGAGCACCTGATCCAAAGCCACTCCTCTCTCTGTACAGGTTCAATAAGTCAGACACCGGTATTTTCTGCTCTCCGCAGCCCAGAGTGGTCAGATGGTCTCTCAAGGAAGATTGGACACTAAATTTTTTTTTTAAGATTTTATTTATTTATTTGACAGACATAGATCACAAGTAGACAGAGAGGCAGGCAGAGAGAGAGGAAGGGAAGCAGGCTTTCCACCGAGCAGAGAGCCCGATGCGGGGCTTGATCCCAGGACCCTGAGATCATGACCTGAGCCTAAGGCAGAGGCTTAACTCACTGAGCCACCCAGGTGCCCCTAAATTTTTTTTTTAAGATTTTATGTATTTATTTGACAGAGAGAGAGAGAGATCACAAGTAGGCAGAGAGGCAGTCGGGGGGCGGTGGGGGAAGCAGGCTCCCTGCTGAGCAGAGAGCCTGATGCGGGGCTCAATCCTGGGACTCTGAGACCATGACCTGAGCTGAAGGCAGAAGCTTAGCCCACTGAGCCACCCAGATGCCCCTAACATTTTTTTAAAAAACATTTTTAATCCAACATGAAAGGACTGAGTAGTACTTCTACTATCATTAAAAGCTTCTGAAATTTCATAATGGAAATCTTTGAGAGTACAAAAGAAATCATATTATATTAGATAGTACACTAGGAACACAGAAAAGCTAAAAGCCTGACATCTCAAACAAATAACCCGCTGACAATGTGGCCTCCTCCCACCTTGCTGCATGCCTCCCACTACACCCCACCCCACTTGAGGTGTTTATGCTTGTTTATCTGGTTTAAATTTTGCCTTCTTTTACACCTATCAATAATACTAATTAAACAGCACAATAAAGAGCGTGAAAAGGTGATCAGGCAAATAGACACTGAAATGTAACACAGCAGGAGGTTTGGGGTAGCTAGAAATCCTAGGCTATACCTCTCAGACTGATGGACAAAATGACATTATCCTTGACAGCGTGGTCAGAGAAACACACCCATGTTCCTCATTCTCCTGTCACTTTTCACTTCACTGGAAACAGGTCTGAGGTTAACTTGCCAACTCAAGTTAAACCTCTAAAGGCTTCTGCCAAAATCATGAATTTTAATTCCCTTCACATTTATTTCGAGAATTCCTTTAAAAACAGAGAATACTCTCGAGTGGCTGCCAAGGTATTCATTGTGTTGCCCACAAAGTACAAAAGTTCAAGAACCATTTTATCTTCTCCATCCCATCTCCAGTTTTGCAAGGAATTCCACATGTACAAAATTAGTTCCTTAAAATGAATTGGACAGGGCAAGAAACTTAGGCGGCAAACAAGACTAGAAGCTGGTTGGGTGGGATCAGACAGCTTCTCACCTCTCCCAGTAAGAGACGGTTGCTCAAAGGGGTGCCAACAGATTTAGGTTCAAATGCAAACTCCTTGTAGCTTTGGCCATCACTCCAAATGTAATCAATGGCCTCTCTCGCTGTTCCCGTGGAAATTTGTACCTCCAGAGAGTCTTTGGTCTTCTTCCTTCTTCTACTAAATTGTCATCAGCTTTAGTTCAGGGATAATATTTCATCATCTCTCTAACTCCTGCAGTCAATGTAGTCCTTTTCACATGGAAGACAGTCAACAGGGGCACATGGGTGGTTCAGTTGTTAAGCATCTGCCTTTGGCTCGGGTCATGATCCCAGAGTTCTGGGATCAAGCCCCGTATCAGGCTCCTTGCTCAGTGGGAAGCCTGCTTCTCCCTCTCCCCCTGCTTGTGTTCCCTCTCTTGCTGTGTCTCTCTCTGTCAAATATATAAATAAAATATTAAAAAAAAAGAAGACAGTAAATAAAAGTTCAGTTAGTTAAAAATGGTGGATTAGAGGACCCTGACCTGAGGAATCCCCAGACACCAAATGTTCCCACATTGCTCTTTAGAAAGGCTGATTCTCATCCTCCGCAGAAGAAACAAAATACCAATTATTTTCTGGTAAGAAAAAATATATAGTTTCAGCACCTTGCCTAGGAATTGTAAGACACTAAGCCACATACAGCACTTGGATGTTATAAAACTACATGAAATATGCCCGCCTTTTCTCTGCCGAAGAATCTAGTCTGCATAGCTCATTCCAAACACGTATTAATCACTCGTTATATTCTAAAGGGACTTTTCTCAAAATGTGTGCTCATAACTCATTCCAGTTTTAAAAGACTTACACATAAAGATAGACTACAAAAGGTACCCAGACAAGTTTTATGTTTAATCACAACTTAAATGAAGGTAAATTTAAAATGTAGGTATTAGATTAAATTATATAGCTTTTACTCTGTATCAACAAAATCCCAGGCACTGGGCTGAATTGTTTAGGTATGAAAGAGCATATATTCTCTCAATAAGTTGGAACTCGCAGGGCACATGGGTAGCTTACTTAGTTGAGCATCTGACTCTTGATTTTGTCTGGGGTCATCATCTCAAGGTCACGAGATAGGGTCCTCTGGGAAGCTCCTTGCTCTGTGCCTTCTCAGGCAGCTTGGGATTCTCGCCTCTGCCTCTGCCCCCTGTCTGCAGTGTACTCACTCTCTGCCCTTCTAAAAAATAAAAATAGAGGGCCCCTGGGTGGCTCAGTAGGTTAAGCCTCTGCCTTCGGCTCAGGTGATGATCTCAGGGTCCTGAGATCGAGCCCCACAGCAGGCTCTCTGCTCAGCAGGGAGCCTGCTTCCCTTCCTCTCTCTCTGCCTGCCTCTCTGCCTACTTGTGATCTCTCTGTCAAATAAATAAGTAAAATCTTAAAAAAATAATAAAAAATAAAAATAGAAATAAGTTGGAAGTTGCTTTACCCTAAGTCAAGAAAATATTTAAGTGACAACCCAAGGTTCCTCACTTTTATGGGGTAATGAGAAACTAAGTTCCTAAAGGAAAACCATTCCTTCTTGAAGCAGTTTTGATGAATTAATCAATGAAGAAATTAAATGGTTTTGGAAAATTTAGCTTACCAGGAAGACACATTATTTTATAAATTATTTGAACACAATGTTTTGCAGATGGGGGAGTGAGGCAATGTGAAGCAGCAGGGGTGGTAACCTGTTTTCAGAAATCAGTAGCAAGTTTCTTTTTTTTTTTTCTTAAGATTTTATTTATTTTTTGACAGAGAGCTAGAGAACATGAGGAGGGGCAGAGGGAGAGGGAGAAGCAGGCTCTCTGCTGAGCAGGGAGCATGATGCAGGGCTCGATCCCAGGACGCTGGGATCATGACCTGAGCTGAAGGCAGATGCTTAACCGACTGAGCCACCCAGGCGCCCTTAGTAACAAGTTTCTATCCATACATAACTGCTCTTATAAACTCAAAGCAGAGAAGGGGAAGACATTTTTGTTATGGATAACGGGCACAAAGAAAAATATTTTTATGTTTAAAACACACACACAAATACACAGATAAGCTTATCCCCAAGAGAAGTGGCATAAAGCAAAGGGCCTTGGTGGGATCCATGTTGGATATGGTCTTCCTAAGCCTGCAGATGGCCACAGTGAACACGTCTGGACATTCAAGTATCTAACTGATGAGGGAGTGCTCCAAAGATGATAGGGATAGAAACAGTGCACATGAGTCAAGTGAGTGTGTCTACTAATCTATTTAGAGAGAAAGGGCTCCAGCTCCAGAGTCCATCACCAGTAATAAACCAGGTGAGGGCGCATTTCCATGGTTCCTAGTCCCTGAACCCAATACTAGACAGTGATCACAGAAGTCAGAAAGGAGACATGAATAGAAGGAAAAGGAAGAACAGTCACCTACAGAGGACCTGATCTGTGCCTTATAAGATATACTGAAGGGTTGCCTGGGTGGCTCAGTTGTTAAGTGTCTGCCTTCGGCTCGGGTCATGATCCCAGGGTCCTGGGTTCAAGCCCTGCATTGGTTCAAGGCCTACAAAGGCCTGCTTCCCCCTCTCCCATTCCCTCTGCTGTGTTCACTCTCTCACTGTGTTTCTCTCTGTCAAATAAATAAAATCTTAAAAAAAGAAAAGATATACTGAAAAAGCAGCATTTTATAAGCAGTAATATTATTGTAGTTTTTTTTCATTACAGAGTTTTTAACCTAAAATAGTAACTAACTATTGAGAAAATACCCAAGTTTTAGAGATAGGCATATATGTCTATATATGTCGACTTATCTCCTGATGCTGTTAGAAAGGACAATAAACAAACCCTCTCACAATAATGCTTTGCTGTCTCTGCCAGCGACAGATCCCAGAGGGAAAAGATCATGTGATCCCCAATCATAGAGCAAAGTTTAAAGGCTGTACCTCTTCTTAAGTTAATAGTTAATAAAATTTATACAGTTAATAAAAATATTGATGTGTGTGATGTGAGCCCTTTCTTTATCCCTATTTACACATATTTTATAGGTTTAAAAAAAATGAAGTAGAAAAAAAAAATTCCCCAACAGTCACCTTTCCTCTATCAACCCAATGAAGTGAAAACAGGTCCCGCCAGGGTATACGTCCCGCTGTTTCATGGTTATTTAATTATGCAGTGACTCATCAAGTTCTCATTTAGTCAGAGAATTATAAAAAAGCAATCATCATGAAATCAACACTGAGGATAATCTGGACCAAGGGGCAGGATTGAGAAAAGTTACATAGCTGTTTTTCTTCTTTGCTGGCCCCTCAGCCTCACATTCTGGATGGTGGTCAGGAATCACTCACCAGTGAGAATGATGAAGAATTTTCAAGATGTGTTGATGGAACATTGGAAGAGTCTCAGTTTACCTCCGCCTGCTGGCATGTTTCTGCGTCTGCTTATTGTCTTTATGACAAAGAAGGTTATTTTAAAATCAGAAGGCAGCTTTAGAAACACTGTGGCAATGAAAACGAAGGACTCTGCAGAGCAGACAGCAGGCATAATCGTGACTGTGTCCTGGTGGAGGCACCAATCAAGCATTTCTCCTAGAGTGATGCATTAGGGAGGAGTTGGAGCCAAGCACGAAACCCAAGAATCTCAACTACTACTTTTAAGAAGCCCACGTGCCTGAAAACATTGGCTACTGGCAGGTAACCAGAAGTACAACTAGGGAGACACAGAACTAACTAAGGAGCAGCCTGAGCGGGGCAGTGAAAGCCAGGACAGAAAGGGGAGCCCCTTGCTGCTGGTGTAAGTGTCTGGCTCAGAGGCTTGCCTCTCCACTTCCTCCTTCCCGTGACTGGATGAAAACAAAGATAAATCAATGTGTGAGCATAAAGAGAATTGTAGGTGGTCGGGGGGCTATTAGAGCCCATTAATTTCCTGCAACTGTCAAAGTACATGGAAATATGCTAATGAAAATGAAATCCGCCAGGGAGTTAAATGGAGATGAAAGGGAGGCCCAGGTGGCTCAGTTGGTGAAGCATCCGCCTTTGGTTCAGGTCATGATCTCAGGGTCCTTCCTGGAATTGAACCCCACATTGGGCTCCCTGCTCAGCGGGAAGCCTGCTTCTCCCTCTCCCTCTGCCCTGTTCCCCCTGCTTATGCTCTCTCACTGGGTCAAATAAGAAAATAAATAAATAAAATCTTAAAAAAAAAAAAAAAGTGTGTACCAGTTCAGCGTAGTGACTCATTTCTAAAAGATCAAGTAAGAACAACAACAAAAATACCTTGATAGTAGACACACCTGCCAAACACTGCCTCAACCAACCAGGAAGGCTAATAGCACCAGGAGTTCATGGGCAGGTCCTACGCCCCTGAGAATGATGTGATATGCGCATTTCACTCTTGGAGCATCCTTCCTCAGGCCTCTTAATTCCCATATAATCCTGAGGAGAACCATGGTACACTGTAATCAATAACCAGTGGCCGTCATATATAACATCATATATAACGGTCAATAACCAAAACCGTCAAGGTCACTGAAAACCAGGAAAAATGAACCAATGCTCACAGACCAAAGGAAAATAAAGAAACACAAGGAGTCAGTTCAATTGTTGTAACCTGTCCTAGAAGCTCAAACAGGAAAGGGACAGACATCAGTCTAACACAAATAAAGTCTGGTGTTCAGTTATTAGAAACGTACTGATGTTGGTTTCTCATGTGTGACCAAAAGAGAGTGATAATGTAAGATGTTAAGAGTAGTGAGAACTGTACTGTCTTTGCCACACCTCTGTAAATCTGAAACTCAAAATGAATTCAAATAAAAAATCTGGTGTTAGTCACTAGTAATTTACATCTGACATAGTAGAGTAGAGCAAAGGAAATTGCTTAAAGCGGACAGGAGGTATGCATAAGAATATTAAGTTAAAATATATATACATATAAAATATATACATCTATGATCAACAGAAGAGATAACCATCACTTGAGGAGCAAGACAGAGAGGGGTTGGGCACAGTTAAGTGCATATATAAGGTTATCTGTAGTCATTTGTAAAGGGATGGAACTGCTTTGGAAATTAGTCTGGCAGTTTCTACCACATCTCTGTGAATGGACTACTTAAGACCTAGTAATTCCATCTATACTAATAAACCTCAGAGAAATCAGTGCCTTTGTTCACTAGAAAGATACACAATACTTGTTTGAAGCAACCCCATACGTCACAGTCCAAAGGGGGAACCACATAGATGTCCACTGACATTAGAGTGGATGCAAAATTTTTACCAACTTCAAAAACAAAACTCATCTGTTGCATGAGAAGTCAGAACAGAATTGACTTTCAAAGGGAGGGAGAAGGGAGGAAAGCAAAATACAAAGAGTGCTCCTCAAGAATGGGTAATGTTGTGTTTCTTAATTTGCTGGTTATAGGAGTTCAGTCACTCTGTGAATTCATTTTTTTTTTTTAAAAGCAGGTCTTTTTTTTTTTTTTTAAGATTTTTTATTTATTTGTCAGAGAGAGAGGGAGAGAGAGCAAGCACAGGCAGACAGAATGGCAGGCAGAGGCAGAGGGAGAAGCAGGCTCCCCGCCGAGCAAGGAGCCTGATGTAGGACTCGATCCCAGGTCGCTAGGATCATGACCTGAGCCGAAGGCAGCTGCTTAACCAACTGAGCCACCCAGGCGTCCCTGTGAATTCATTTTGATGTTCAGGTAGGATATGCATACTTTTCTAGGCAAAAAAGTTATTAAAAAAAAACTTTTCTTTTTAGGGGTTGGAGTTTAGGAATTGGGGTGGGAGACAAAGGAGCAGCTGTGTTGTTTTAACAGACATGTTCAAGTACTTCATTTTTCAAACATGCGTTTTAAAATTTGCATTTTCAACAGAGGCCAGGATATCTGATTTAACTTTTTATCTACAGCATAAAACATGCTGTCTACTGGATACTAGGTATGCACTGAACATACAGGGGATGAGGGCATGAGTGCAGGAAGGAAGGAAGCAGGGACTTCAGAGCTACAGGAGAGCAAACCAAGAGCTCTGAGAACATCGAGTGGTTTCCCCAGAGACCCAAAAATCATAGATATAGCTCATTAACCTGGAAAATAAACATCCATTTGTATTTGACTTAAAGATATGGAGGGAACCATTACAAACCTATTAGAATGACCCGAAGCTGGAAACATAGACACCATCACGTGGAGCCAACAGCATGTGTCCACACGAGCTCTCACTCACAGCTGGTAGGGAGGTGAAAGTCAAGAGCTGCTTTTGCAAACACTTTGCCAGGTTTTTACAAAACTAAACCTATTCTCATGTATGATCCAGCAAACTCACACCTTTATGGCCACCCTAAGCAGCTGAAAATTCATGTCTTCTGCACGCGGATGTTTACAGCAGCTTTATTCACAATTGCCAGACCTTGAAAGCCACCACGCATCCTTTGGTGGGTGAATTAATACAAAATTGTCATTACCAGACAAGACAATGTTATTTGTTGCTTGCAAAGAGAAAGGACAAAGCTATCCTGGCCTCTTTAGACACAGAGGCAAATTCCACACTTATTACTAAGTACAAGAAGCTGATCTGAAAAGCCAATCACACACACTGTAAGATGCCAACTCTATTACAGTCTGGAAAAGGCAAAACTATGCAAACCAAAAGCATCAGTGTTGGCCACAGGGTGGTGAATGTGCAGGGAGGAGGCAGGGGTGGGGGTGGGCAATGCTGAAGCAGACTGCAGATGGTTTTCAGGGCTGAGAAAATAGTCTGTATGATACTATAATGGTGGATCTACGTAATTTAACACTTGTCCAAAGCCAGAGAATATAGAACACCATGAGGGAACCCTAAGGTAAACAAGGGAATTTGGGTAACAATGATGCACAAAGATTCATCCTGGATAACAAGGAAGTAATTATCAATACTATCCTGGTGAGTGTGATTAGGAAAGGGGAACAGGCTCTGCCTGAGTGTGGGCAGGGGTGGGGAGGTGGGGGAGGAATGTGGGAAATCTCGATCTCCAGCTCAATTTTGTTGTAAATCAAAAACTGCCTGGGGGTGCCTGGGTGGCTCAGCAGGTTGAAGCCTCTGCCTTTGGCTCTGGTCCTGGCCCCGGGGTCCTGGGATCAAGCCTAGCATTGGGCTCTCTGCTCAGTGGGGAGCCTGCTTTCCTTCCTCTCTCTCTGCCTGCCTCTCTGCCTACTTGTGATCTCTGTCTGTCAAATAAATAAATAAACTCTTTAAAAAAAAAAAACAACTGCTTGAGGAAATCACATCTTGAGTAACTTCTGTAGAAAATAAGGCCAAAAAGGGTATGAAGAAGACTTAGGAAAGGCGCTAAAACTGAAGGTGAACAGAATCAGTGAGTCAAGCTACTTGGATTTTACAACTCAAACAGGCTTAAACCTCATTATGTGATATTTAGGCTTTAAAAAACTCCTAATATATATGAAGTCAAACACTGGAACAAGTTATCAAAGGTAACTTCTCTCCAGCATCTGTGTAAGAATACAACTCCTTTGCCTTTAGGGGCTTTAAAGTGGCTCTATTCACTTGAGTACATGGGCCACAGAGACTCTATTTTCTGTGTAAGCCTGTCTCTCAGATTTGTGCCATTTGGTTGAAAAACAAAAAAATCTACTTGCTGGCATTTTAATAACTATATCCTAAAACACTCACCTATTTTTCCCCATACACAGAGGTTAAGGAGAGACCACAGAAAGAGTCAGACCATTCCAGATTCATAGATGGCAGTTCTAATCAGCAAGGGAGGTAACAAGGCAGCTCCAAGATGGGGAGGTATCCACATCCACCTGCCCAAATCTTCATAGTTTGTATGTATGTACATATGTACATATGCATGTATCTAGGGGTGTGTACATATAATACACACACACATACACACACACACACACAAAATCATGTATACCATCAGGGTCTCAAGACCTTACTCTCTCAAGGTCACATCCTTGCAAGGGCTTCGGCTATGACAACACTGCTGGAACTCCATTCCAAGGACAGGGAGGGGACAAGGGGCTTCCAATTGCCCAGACCCAGCTATAGAGTCAGTCATTATTGTCTTCATGACCTCCTCGAACATGTACTTGCTATTCCCAAACCTGGGCTGTTACCAGTCTTGAATGAAAAATTCCATCTTTATTTCATAGGTTTCTATCTGAGCTCATCTCATTCTACCAACTGTGAATGGCACCTACAATCTGGCTGATTCTACATTCTCGAACTTTGGCAGAAATGTCACCTTGTTGATGGTGCAAATGTCCCACGTACAATGATCCCAGAAATCTATTTACTGTCTACTGATTATTTTTTCAATGAACATAGTTTATTTTATAATAGAGGCTCAGGAAGAGAGGGTTTGGGGTCTGGTTGGCACCTGGGCATAGAAGCATGGACAAGTCCACTCATCTCCCTAAACCTTGGTTTTCTCAACAGTAAAATCAGAGTATTAACTCAACAGTCTGTTTCTTAGTCTAAGTGCCATGGATGCATTTTCATTTTCAAGGGTGAAACATCAACTATTCTCATAAATATGGCTGGTATCACAAGGGACCTTGCTCTAGTCTTATCATTCAAATAAACCAGTTCCCCAAGCTTGGCTATGAAAGCAGGTCTGTTCTGCTTCATGGTGGTTCCAAAGCTTCATCATTTGGAACCAAAATTTCAATGACTTTTCCCCCTTTGCAAGGCCTCTTGCTATATCTGAACTTCTTCCTCCCGCACCACTCCAGTGAGATCTGTGGTTCTACAGAGTATCTTTTGAAGGAAAAGAAAAGTATCACATGTAGGTGAAAATGAGTGTCATTTAACTTCCTACCTTTTAACACTCTGGCTTCTTGGACTTTGGCCCTTCATTTGAAAACCTTCCTTTGATTCTCCTAAACAGTCATTTAAAATTTTGAAAATCAGTGTTTTGCTCCCAAGTTAAAAACCCCCACTGATGGACAATTTCAGATTATACTCACAAACTACAATATTGGGTTAAAAATAAATCCAGAATGGTAAAGCTTATTAATTTTAGCTACTAGGAAAGCATAACTTTTTTATCCTTTTTTTTTTCCTATTTGATGGGTCTAGTTAGGTAACTCTCCTCAAGTTTCACAATCAGATGGAAGTTCACTATTTCCAAAAGAGTAAAAGGGAAAACAAAAACATCACCAATAAAAGCAACTGTATCCATAATTCTGGTAGATAACCTAGGAGAACTGAATATTCATAAGGGGCAACATAACGATGAGCAAAAAGGGAAGGTGCTTCTACTCCTACAAAATATAGGTCCTTGAGTCAGTCACTTCCCTAAGCTTCAGTGCCCCCATCTGTTAAATGGGTATTATTAAATTCCATCCACACAGAGTTGTGGAGTGGTTAAAATGTCAGCTCTGAACTATTAGTACCCTGTTACACTCTATAAACGTCTAAGGGCGTTAGACCTAAGTATACACTTAAGAGCTGGGATGAAAATCAGTAAGTTTTGCTCCCAGCTACTTAAAGCCAGTCCTCCAACACATCTGGGCCTCTGATTCCCCACCTGTGAAAGAGGGTGCTCTATCAGACAATGTGATTTCTCCATCAACTATGGAATTTTAGAAGTGAGTAATTGTGAGCTGGGTAAATTTACGATTTGATGAGTATTTCAGTCTGGGTGAAATGAATGTCTTGGTCTCACAGAGCCTGCCAGGGACAAGACTTAACCTAGTGTACTTTCCACTTGGCCATTGTAGAGTCTATAGACACCTAAAACTTCCTGAATCAATCAACGAACACCTAGTGAGCACCTACTTCAAGCGAGGCAACACAATAAGCTCTGAATTAACAAGTTTTCCTTACGTATGTGGAAAAAAAAAGTGGCCCAACTCTTCCATCACCCTCTCATTGATAGACTCTCAAAATGAAACAAAAACAAAACCCTTTCAAGACTAAAAATCACGAACTACACTTAAGTGCTCTATTATCTGATGGGTTGACAAAACACATCTGTACAGTTTCATTAGCTAGTACAGCTGTTTTCTTGCTCCTTTTACTGCAGCACATTTTTTCAACACGATATGTACTTTAAGACTCCATTGTCCTATACAAGACAACACACACCAGGCTGGCACAGTGGAGACGGTTCATCCAGAAGCCATTACTTGAAAGTAATTTTAATTTTTACAGCAATTTATAGGAAATATGGGTAAATGTTCAGGCATACATTATCTACGCATAGGATTTCATATAGATGCGTCTCCCTGTGTTTGTTTTGCTTGAGGAAACTATAAAAGGAAAACAAAAGTAACAAACACTCATTCGGAGGTACATTTTAATTCTTTGATGAGGAAGATATTCTTGTGACAACACTATTATCACACTACTGAGGGAGAAATATCAAAGGTCAGGGTGGTTTCCCAGGGGGAGAGAATAATCTCAAGAGGGAGGCAGAAATCTCAAGATTTTTAGCTCAGAGAAAATCCTAAAGCCCTCCACCAATGTTTTCTGAACTGTTGCTCATGTTCCCTCCTGAACAGCGTCATACCTGTCTACAGAATGCCAAAAATCCCAGGAAGAAGTAAAATATTCAGTTCTATTTGGAAGTTACTATTAGCAGCTGAGATAGGCCGGTGTGGGGCACTTGCCTGGCTCAGTTGGGAGAACAGGAGACTCCTATCCTCGGGGTCTTGAGTTCAGGCCCCACGTTGGGTATAGAGTTTACAAAAAAAAAAAAAAGGTTTGAGCTCACACAGCAAAGAACGGATGGGCCTGTTTCCAGAAGGTGGTAAAATCAACACCTTGTCAGGTAAAGCAGGATCAGCAAGCAGAGTTAAGGGACCACTTAAATCTACTTCACAGATCTGATCCAGTGTTAGGTCCTGACCAGGCATGAAGTGTCTTTCCATTTAAGTAGATTTAAAAATATACCTTAAACTGGCAGCAAAAGAGCCACAGGATTTACATACACATTTAAGAATCCCTAAGCTCTAGGTGAGTGTTTAATTCTTATGTGTTCACTGATGTTGAATCCAGTGGTAATGTGTTCTGCTCCGAAAAGCGAAAAATCCCCTTTGCTATGAGGATTCCAACTGGAAAACGTTCTCTTAGAACTAGGTAGCTCTTTCTCAGGTTAGTACTTGCCCCACAGAGGTATCTGGAAGACCCTTCAGCCTGAAAGCGGCCTACCATGGAGCACAGCCAACGACTAAATAGGAAAACCTACAAAGAAAACAACTGTTCATGCTCGAGGTGACCCAGCCCTTTTGTCAAGAGGAAAGCAGAGTTCCTCAAGCTGACCTGTTAAGAAATGCTCAGCATTGAATTGTGCAGACTTTGCAAGCCTCTATGGGCCAGGCTGCAAGCAGAGGAGCTTGGAGGCAATTTTACCCCCGCCTGTTTCCTGGTACATATGCTTCAAGCCCCAGAGCGCTTTTTCTCACTGTTTTTATGAGGTAGCCACTGCCACCAGAACCACTTCAGACAGCCTGATAAAAATCAAGACTTGGCCCAATTTCAAGCTTACAGAATCACAATTTCTTGGGCCTGCCAATCTGCTTCACACAAACGGCCCCAGGTCATTCTGATGCCCAGACCAACAACCACCACTCAGGGGGAATGGATAATGAGGCAACCACCACGCAGCACCTACCCCTGAAGAAACCCATTTCTCCCTCCCCGCTACCCAGAAGACAGAGGGTCATTTCCAAGTGGCAGAAATGTCAAGTGCAGCTCAGGATTCTGTTAGGATCCAGGGGCACCCGAGATGAAAGAAAGCCTCTTTTACAGGTGTTCTCATTCCCCAAATTCTCACAGTATTTCCTTGTCAGGAGACATTTCAAAAAATGATGTTCGGAAAGTCTATTAGGAGCTTGACAGGAGGATGGCTCTACATTAAACAGTTAAGAGACAGGCATATATTTTTGAATACAGCCGGGGGCTTTCACTATATAACATGCCCAAACTCTTCATGGGACATGGTGGAGAAGCATCTTAGCCAAACCTCAGCCTGAAAATCCTTAAAAAGAACAGAGACTCATTTTGTTAAGAGAGTAAGCTACATAACCTTCTTCTGATTATGCAAGAAAGCACATGCTCTGGAGAAAAAAAACAGTAAATAATGAAAACCATACGGAGTAAAACACGAGACACTAAGTGTCAGCCTCAACTAAAATGTAAGCGCTAAACAGGGATTTTTGCTTGAGGCGATGCTGTAGATAGAGGACTTTGGCAACAGTCAAATTGGCTAGTCAATAAATATTTGTTTAATGTGACTCAAAAGTCAATGATAACTAATGGTTATTCTGACAAATTTCCTCACAACCATTTGTATCCATCCATGTTTCTTCCCTAATAAGTAACAGGGATGAGAAACTGTTCTTTGAATTTCAAGACTATATATTAACCAGTATTAATGTGTATTTTTTATTTTACCATCTGTCCTCTGGAAAGTTTGCACCAATTTACACTCAAAACTATAGGAGACTGCCATTTTATTTGTTTGCTTTTGGAAGTATTGTGAACAGTGGTAGCTTCCTGTATTTGCTTGTAATTTTTGAGGATTAATTATTGAATTTTTTTTTCATGCCACAGTCATTTGCATACTTTTCTTTCTTTCTTTTCTTTTCTTTCTTTCTTTTTTTTTTTTTGATACATGCCTCATAATTTCTTATTTGCCTCAATTTCTAGTGGAAAAGTCTTTACATAAGAATGTTAAGTTTTGGGGCGCCTGGGTGGCTCAGTGGGTTAAGCCGCTGCCTTCGGCTCAGGTCATGATCTCAGGGTCCTGGGATCGAGTCCCACATCGGGCTCTCTGCTCAGCAAGAAGCCTGCTTCCCTCTCTCTCTCTCTCTCTGCCTTCCTCTCCGTCTACTTGTGATCTCTCTCTGTCAAATAAATAAATAAAATCTTTAAAAAAAAAAAAA
Source organism: Lutra lutra (assembly GCF_902655055.1). Lineage (NCBI taxonomy): Eukaryota > Metazoa > Chordata > Mammalia > Carnivora > Mustelidae > Lutra > Lutra lutra. The sequence continues at coordinate 68,821,671 of NC_062282.1, read as the reverse complement.
AAAGAATGTTAAGTTTTGGGTGCCTGGGTGGCTCAGTGGGTTAAGCCTCTGCCTTCTGCTCAGGTCATGATCCCAGGGTCCTGGGATCGAGATCCGCATCGGGCTCTCTGCTTAGCAGGGAGCCTGCTTCCTCCTCTCTCTCTCTCTCTGCTTACTTGTGATCTCTGTCAAATAAATAAATAAATAAATAAATAAAATCTTAAAAAAAAAAAAGAATGTTAGTTTTTAAATTAAATGTCATGGAATTTTCCCCAGTTGTTTGCCTTTTAATATTACAGGGTTTTGTCCAATAAAAGATTTTAATTATGTTGTGATCACATTCCTTGGTATTGTATGACTTTTTTCAAACTTGAGATAAGCCTAAAGTCATCAAAGGTATATATTTGGTCATTATGTATGGGGGGAAGGGTGGAAATCATTAGTTTAAATGAGAGTGAAAACTGTAGTTGCTGTTTAAGTCAATACATTAGATGAAAGAAATACACATTCTAGGCATGAGTGTTTTGAATATTTTTTCATAATGTGGTCCTTAAATATATTTTATTATCATTCTCGTTTCTGTAAGATTAATTGAGGTCGACTTAGAAAATGACAATTTTGTGGTTTGAGTGGTGCTGTTTCAAGTGCACCTCATTCAGACATTTCCTCAGTCTCCTTTCTGAGTACTTCTACCCCTTTGGATAAATTTTCAATCACACCCAGTTGTCTTTGTCAGCTACCTTCTAAGTGTGATTCCTCGACAGAAAACACACACTCTATTTAGAGGCTATATAGATCACCTTGTTTTACCCTGCACTTGCCAGCTCACCTCCATTTGTGCTTATTGTAGGGTGGACAAAATCAGCCATCTTGAGAAGGCAACTGTATTCATTTAAAATTCTTTTTTGGAGGACAAAATATACATAACAGTGTGAACTCTACTGGAATTAAAACACTTAATGAAAATGGGAGACAAAAAAAAGAATGAACTACTGAAAAATAAAGGACCAGCCATCAGCCTATCTTGCCTTTAAAATGACCTAGAGGGCGCCTGGTGGTTCAGTCCTATAAGCTCCTAACTTGGTTTTGGCTCAGGTCATGATCTCGCCGCAGTGGAGGGACTGGGCCTCACGTCAGGCTCTGCACTCAGTGTGGAATCTTCTTCAGATTCTTTCTCCCTCTACCTCTGACCCTCCCCCCATAAATAAATAAAATATTTAAAAAATTAAAAAATTAAAAATAAAATGACCTAGAAAGTAGGCCTAGTAGTGAAAATTCACTTCTGTTTTACTAGTTAAGCGAAATAATAAATACAAACTTACTTGTCATAAAATTTAAACAATTAGCTCACAGTATACTCCTCAATTTCACATAGAAAGGTTTTATGTTTGTTTTTTAACCACCTGGGGTTACAGAACTACACAAAATTCACTGTGGAAAAATATATTGTTGGGTTATGGCTTTGCCAAAAGTCTTTATCTCATTAAATTAGGTTTCCTAGCATTTCCTCTAGTAATATAGTTTCTAGTTTCGTTACAAAAGAAAAATTCTAACACTTCCAAATACACGAACAAATCTAGTTTCACCAAATGTTTTAACTGAAGATCTAAGCTTTTGTTATATACATGGTATTACTGATTACTTAGAGCAATTATGGTTAAGTTTCACCTCTACAATCTTAGATGAAGTAGACTTTCCCTGAAAAATATTTAAGTGCCTTAAAGTAAGATCATTCCTTGTTAGTGACTTTTGGTCAGAATTCATTTCACAAATAGAAAACACAGAAATCGCAATTAGAGATAAAACAAATCTGAGAGAAGGAGTGATGATCTCTGTCCAGTTCAGTATTAGTCACATTTCTGACTAGTTATTTGTAATAAAAGGAGGGAACAATCAGAATGGACAACACTACCGAATCCAACAATTCGAGCTGACTGCCCTGACACTCAGCAGGGTAATGGAGATTTCATTCTCTCCCCACTGTGTGACTTTTTTTTAGGCATCACTGCATTCGCAGTGCAGAAGAGACACTGAATACAAATGTTCATCACATTTAGGCATTCAAAAACACCACAAATGAGTAGGTTAAAAGCCTCTCGGGAACTAGCATCAAACAGTATAGGCTTCTAATTAGCTAAAAAAAAGTAATCATACTAACTCAACAATAATTTTCCAATTTAACAATTCACATTAAGAAATAATGAATCCCTATTTTTCATATCTTGATGCAAGCTTTCTCTTTCTGAAGCTACGAGGCCTTAGAAAGCTTTGCTTAAAGTCAACACTAGCCCCTCAAAACGGCAGGGGAATCTCAGAGGCCAGTTAGGTAGACAGTGAAGCCCACTAAACACACGGATGACTGAGAATGGAGGTCTGCACCTCAATCTTGTCCATGAAAGATGGAGGGAATTTCTCAGGTTGCATTTATTAGATAAATTCTTCAATTTCTAATTAAGCATTCACTCCCTCTCAATGTAGCTCACTAGGGAGATTAATATCATCACAAAAGATATATGCCTTCCCACAGACAAGAACAGACAACCGGGGGGGGGGGGGGAATACCTAGGAACCTGTTACTAAAAGACAATCTAAGACACTGTTGGAGATACCACAGTAAGAAGATTCATGGTTTTCATTTTCTTCAAGTGGTTTCTAGGTGATCTGATCCATTTTTATAAAATGAACAGTCGAGCTACCTCCAGAATGCAAGCTCCACAAAGTTAAGGACTCTTACTCTCCTAGAAATGAAGATGTCTTTGGAACAGGAAAAAACCTAACTTGAGTCAAACTGCTCAGGATAAAGGCTGTGTTAAAGCCTTATTTCCACAGTGTGCCCCAAGGGGGCGCCATAGAGCTGGTGCAAGTGTTTCGTGGCTAGGCTTCAAGTATGATTGTACTGTGATACGGATCTTCCCAGCCCTCTGAACAGCCAGAGCTTTGAGTATGTTGCCTCTCCTGGACAAATGTGATCAGTTTACCCCAAAGTGTCTTACAGCTGTTAGCTTTTCATTTCTATTCCTGCTATGATACAAAGACTGTAAACCACTGTGGTACATGACCAAGATAATGAGCCTGTTACTCATGATGAACAGGTGTGAACTTTTGGCCCCTTTGGCAAAAGAACCTTCATGTACACTGGATTTCAGGCTCATCCACATGCATTAGCTTTCCAGCATGCTCCACGAGGCTAATAAACTGAACTGCGCGGCTGAACTGGTTTATTTGTCTGGGGGGAGAAACAACTCCATTTACACAATAATAAGGATTTTTGGCTTCTCAGGGCTACCTCTTGCCTCATTATGGTGAGCCATGCTATCTGCATAAACAAAGGTAATTATTTTTATTTTATGTGATTGGAAGGCATACAAGTAGTTCATTAAAAAAACCTGCTTTCTTTTGGGTCTAAGTTAAAGGGGAACCAAGTTCCTTGAGGCACACCATTTTAAAGTATCTTCTGTCAAGAGAAGACATTCTGCCCAGTTGGATTAGGCTCTGAGAACTATACAGACTTGACACTGTGCTAATTGCTTTAAAAACATTTTATGGAGTTTGATAAGTAACACAAAATCCTGTCCTTTTTTTTTTTTTTTTTTTTTTTTACAGCTGAACAGTGACATAATTCATTTTATTCCAGGTGATCTCCGAATCCCCTCGGATAAGACATCTGGCCGACACATTCTGTACCGTATTATGGGCCTGTACAGGACTGCAGGTTGGGGACTGACTCTTCTCTCTACCCCATCAGAATCATCTTTTTGGGTTCTCTGTGAAAGCACAGTAAGTGTGCATGCTTCTACTCCTACTTTTTTTTTTTTTTTTTGAACAATTTGGCTGTCTAGACAGATGAAAAACCACAGAGCGAAGGGCTGTGTAACCAAGGCTCATTTATTAAGGGACAAGCACACAAAGAATACGAAGTTTTTAGAGAAAAACACCACAACTAAAAGACTAACTCTCCAATCCACTTTCAAAAGTGGTGAGTGGAGAGTTAATGTAAGTAATTACAAAACAGTCCCACCACCTAGATGGAACAGCTAATAGTTTTGGTGACCTGGAAAATTCTCCCTGTGTCTTTCTGAGGTATCAGAGGACGTCACCGTGAACACAACTGAACTAAGGCAGTGATCTTCAACCCTGGCAGCACATCAGCCTCACTTTGGAAAGTATTCAAAATGCTGATGCCCCAGAGGCACCTCGGTGGCTCAGTGGGTTAAAGCCTCTGCCTTCGGCTCAGGTCATGATCCCAGGGTCCTGGGATGGAGCCCTGCATTGAGCTCTCTGCTCGGCAGGGAGCCTGCTTCCTCCCCTCTCTCTGCCTGCCTTTCTGCCTACTTGTGATCTCTGTCTGTCAAATAAATAAATATTTAAAAAATAAAAATTAAAAAAAATAAAATGCTGATGCCCAGGACTTAGCACTGAACAATTATTCAGTTAGAATCTCCCATGACAGGCCATGCATATGAGTACATTTTTACTCCTTGGTGATTATAATGGGGAGCCATGATTAAGAACCACTGTGCTAAGGATTAAAAGTGATGTCCGGTGATTCTCCAATTTTGACCCACTGAAGAGTCACCCAGGAAGCACAGGGTAGGGCTTGCAATTATGTATTTGCTGTAGACATGATGGCAATGATCTGAGGGATATACTGACTAAGCCAAGTCTTCAAGCACTGGTTCTCCAAGTGGGCTGCACACTGCAAATAACCTGGGGAGTTAATACTCCAAAGTATCTGGGTCCTTCCATGGAGATTCTGACTTCCTTCACGTGGGGCATGCTCTGGGTATTGGGTTGTAAGAACTTACCAGGTGATTCTAATAGGCAACAAGTTCTGAGGCCACTGCCTTAGCTTCTGTGGAGTGAAACAGCAAAGACTAGTAAACCAGGAATGAAGAGGAATTAGAGAAGCATCGTGTTTAAGTGACAGGCTGCACATATAGGTCTCATGGCCAATGGAATGTCTGACAAGTCGTGCTTTTCTTTTCTACAGGATTTGGAAGCTCTGCCATCACTGAGCTTGCATTCCCCCGTGGTAGCAAGCAGGTGGGACCACGTAGAGTCGGCCCCCTTAGACAGTACGTGCCCTTTTCCCCGTGCCAGCCTACCTGCCCCATTCCCTTCACTTGTATTCCCTGCCTTGCCCTGCGGGCAGTTGAGTTGGACAACTTGGGGTTCAGCAAAGCCTACACACCCGGACTTCAGGTCGCTGGGTTCAATGAGCAAGTCCCCAGCAGAGCTTGCTTTAGTCAAGAGTGACTGTACACAAAATGAAAAATTAGCCTCTTCAGTTTTTAGACACTGTATATGCATTGACGAGCTACCCTTCCCATACATGGTATTTAGGAATATTAAAGGAGAGAGTTAGGGATGAAGCCCTTGAAACAGGTCACACATTCCATCCCCAGGCTCCAGGTTCTTACCCACTATTTGTGGGGATAACAACAACCCTGTCAAGGTTTTGAGAATCAGAGATAGACATCAAGCCCCTATTGAAGTGCTGGACTCCTAAACAATTGCTCAATTGACATCAAGCTGCTGTTACCCATTTTGTAGCTCTGCTGCCCTTCACCTGTGCACTGAAGCTGGGTAGGCCCTGTGCACAGTAAGCTTGGTGCAAAATTTCCTATTCTTTTCAAGTAAAGGCCAGAAAATATTTTATCAAATCAAATCAAACTAATCACCCACGAAGCACTAACAAAATTAAAATGAGAGTAGGTTTTGGACGCACAAAGCTCTAATCCATCTGGGGAGAATCTGTCATCTGGCATGCCTTATGGTATCCAGTATGTCATCTTTGAACAGACCATGCCCTATGCCCTTTGTTTCATCTATGGCTAGACACAGGCCCTTCGGAAATAACTGTTCCCTCTTCTCTCAACTAACCCCACTGGGGAGGCTTTCACAAGGTAGGTAATTATTAAAGCAGTACTCAAAAAATGAACAAATAAACCCACATACACGCATTCCAGAGAAGTCTTGGTAGCTGATGTTGGCTGGCATTATTTTTCTTAAGTGTTAAAATATTTCAGAATCTACACTGTCAGTCTATCAGTGACCAAACAGCTGTTATTGGAGAATGTTAATAGAAAGACAGCCCTATGCACCTGGACTACCCATTTCCCACATCCCAATTAGCTAAAAGTGTTAAAATTTGGAGTGGTATCTGGGTGGCTCAGTGGGTTAAGCCACTGCCTTTGGCTCAGGTCATGATCTCAGGGTCCTGGGATCGAGACCCGCATCGGGCTCTCTGCTCAGCAGGGAGCCTGCTTCCCTTCCTCTCTCTCTGCCTGCCTCTCTGCCTACTTGTGATCTCTCTCTGTCAAATAAATAAATAAAATCTTTAAAAAAAATAAATAAAATAAAATTTGGATTGTACACAATCAATAATGATAGGGTGGTTCATTTTTCCAGAACTGTGCTTCATTATTTTGTGTTAGTATGGATTAAAATCATTGAACGCTTTCCCACATACCTTTCATTTTTATCTTTATTAGATCTTTCATAAGTACAAGTGCTCAAGAGGTAGAAGAGACTAAACCTACTTCCAGATGTTTCGATCCACCAAACTGTACTGTACTATTCAGCAAAAGTGCCGTATTCACAGAATTTACTTCTGTCAATTTAAAATAAACACCCATCAATGTGTTTCAAAAAAGCAAGCAATGAACTCATCCCTTTGTTCTTGAAAAACAATTTTCTAACAGTAAAATCACTCTAAAGTTTTTCTTTTTTTTTTTTTAAAGATTTTATTTATTTATTTGACAGAGAGAAATCACAAGTAGGCAGAGAGGCAGGCAGAGAGAGAGGAGGAAGCAGGCTCCCTGCTGAGCAGAGAGCCCGACGCGGGGCTCGAACCCAGGACCTGGGATCATGACCTGAGCCGAAGGCAGCGGCTTAACCCACTGAGCCACCCAGGCGCCCCACTCTAAAGTTTTTCTAAGCTAATTCACACACTCCATAAAGATGGTCGTTTTTTTAAATGCTCATGACACCCTTATGCCTTATCCAATCACTACATTTTTTATGATTGTTCAAAGAAAAAGAAAACGAGGTAGTATTTCTTAGTCATGTATTTATAATTGTGTTTTCATTTTCTAAGATATATTTCTCTTGAAATTACAAAGGGCATCCTTGATTGAACAATTACAATGATTCATTTTCTCTTCTAAGAATCCATTTAACACATGAGGGCGATCAGCCGTACTATGTTTGGACTGCTTGGTTATGTGAAAAGGCTCTAAGCCTCATTTTTTAGCCTTAGGCAACCTGTGTTATTTTAAATGAAGGTTTTCAGAAAATGCTAACACCTAGTAAGCAGATGAAGGAGTAGACACTTTTGGGCATCTCCCCTAACTCCACATCCTATGGGAGATAACCCAGAGATCTCTCACAAAGTCTTGAGGGCCACCATAGAGAGAGAGCTAGCCCAAGAATCAGAACCTGACAGACTCCATCTGCCCTTTGCCCTGCAGCACGCCCCAGCCCGCTGTGGGCAGATACAGTACTTCTTGGGCTCCCCCGGGGTGATGTGCCATTTGTCCAGGACCCTGAACATTTCCACCCAGGCCATTTCTCAGTGTTGTTTAGGTAGCTGGTCACCTTGAGAGAGGACCCTGAGAACTCCTTTTGGGTGAAGGGCAGCCTTGCTTACGTAGCTTGCTATGAAAGCTCAGTGTGTACCTACTGAGTGCAAGCCTTCCAGCCAGCACACACTTCATCACCCCTGGAGCAGCCTTAGCTTGTAAGTACAGTAACATCAGCTCTGACACCTGGCAATGAATTCAGCTTGAAAATTCATGTTTATAGCTTATTATAGCAAATGATTTTATTAGAATTACTCAGAATATGGAGACTGGCAAACAACATACCAAACAAAAGCATTCAAGGACTCTAGTAGATGTGTGTTCCCATTACTCATCATTCCAATACGTTCTTAGGCTATTTTTGGTCCTCATCATTCAGGTCTCAGAAGACTTTATATTTCACAGACCTTCGAGCCAACTAAAATATTCAAGTGCTTAAGAGATAGCTTCAGTCTTAAGTATATTTTGTTATTGAAATAAGCAGAAATTAATTTTTTGAAGGCAATGAGCATTCACCATAGCTAAGCTATTTACCTCTGAAAGTTTTGAACACACAGGTTGAGTGAGTCGATAGAACAATTTCCGGCTAAGAAAACTGTATTTTGGAAGGCAAATCTTAAAGCAATTTAATGAATGTCTCAAGGACGTTTAAAGAGAGCGAAGAGTTGACATTTAGTGAAATTCTTATGTTTCTCAAGGAGCTCTCTAAAGAAATTAAATATTTAAAGTAAAAAGTGAAGTCTTCAAAACAAAAACCTAGCTATTTATAGAAAATCTCAGAGTGCAGAGAAGGTTATCTACACAAAGAACGAACTTGGGCGTAAAGAACTCCCCCTTGCCACCCATGCTTTAGGCGTCATTAGGGCTTCCTCAGGTTTCCCTGGTGCCTGGAGGAGGGTGTGTGGCTCACAGGACAGCAGGAGGGAACAGGGCAGCAACGTTCCTGCACACTCTAAATTCCAGGCTCAAATCTGCAGTCAGAATCTCAGTCTCACCATTTCAAAGGAGCTCAGTGACCTTGGGCAAGTTACTTAATCAGGTCTGCATTTACGTAACAGGGCTATAAGGACTCAGTTCATATAAAGTACTTTGCTACCTGGCACATTTCCTAAGATGACGGGCACTCAAACAAATGTTGGATTTAATTCACTCATAATCTGAAGCATAGGGTTTACAACTGCAAACAAACCCTACTCAGGATGCAGTGTAGGCCGATCTCTTCGTTGTGCAGACAGGAAATCTGCTCCAGGTGCCAAAGCTAGAGAAGTACGAAGCCAGGTGCCCCATCTCCATGCACTGCAGGAGTGGGGGCTACTTTGCCAGTAAGAAAATCTCCCAGGGCACCTGGGTGGTTCAGATATTGGGCTCCGGTCATGATTCTGGGATTGAGCCCCGCATCGGGCTCCCTGCTCAATGGAAGCCTGCTTCTCCTTCTCCCACTCCCCCTGCTTGTGTTCCCTCTCCCTCCCTCTCTCTCTGTCAAATAAACATATAAAATCTTTAAAAAAAGAAAATTTCCCATTCTTTTCTGCCAACTCCATTCACCAACAACCCCAACCATTTTTTTTTTAACTTGAGCATAAAGGTATGTGAGACTCCCCCCTCCACCACCGCCCCAAACTGTGGTGTATGGAAACTGTGCTATCTGCAGGAATAAATTGCTAAAATGCAATACTGACATCATAAGATGCTTATTTTTTCCAAATTTGCTAAAATAATAAAGCGCTTACTTATTGGCAAATTAACAATACAGCCAAGAAGCTACTAACGTTTTGGGTGGCAGCCAATAATTTTCACTCGTGTTCTCTGTAGGTAGCATACATTCCTTCTTGGGTCTTAATTTCTTAAAAAAATTAAGAATTCCCCATTTCCAACTTGTAATTTACAAAGTATTCCACATTTTCGGCTGAGGCTACCAAACAGGCTATTCTGAAAGCACACAGTCATTTTCCAAAAGCCCAATTCAAAGCTGCGTGTATTCAATATACGTCAACAATGAGTACTTGTGTATTAACTGTACGTTCAGAGACACATCCCCTTTCATTTCTTGCATTTAGTGCCTGAAGTGGGAGGAACAATTTAACAAGGAAGCAGCTGCAAGAACAATGAACCTATCTAAAGCCTAGCGACTCTTAGAGTTCTGTAGTAAAATACACTGTGTAACCAACAATTATATCAAGAAATCAAGCCTCATATGACAGGTGTGCTCTAAGTTGCCTCTTTGCTGCTCTGAGAAATACAAAAAGCCAAAAGGACAAGGAAAAATGCAGTATTAACCATAACAAACTACAAGACATTCATTTTCCCTCCCTGCCCCACTTTTCTGGAAACAAATTAGTAAGAGCTCATTGTAATGCCAGACATTATTTTATTCTCCTAAGAGCACCCCACTTATTTCCTTCCTCCTTTTCTTCATATAAACATGGTTACAAATTAAAAAAAAAAAAAGTATGTTTCCCATTGTTGTATAACCAATTATCAGGAATGTAGTGACTTAAACGTATTACCTTCCAGTTCTGCAGGTAGGAGTCCGGGAACATCGTGGCTGCATTCCTGCTCAGGATCTCTCAAGCCAGAATCAAGATGCCAGCCAGACCCTGTTCTTCTCTGCAGCTTCTAGAGAGCATTCTTCCAAACTCTACTCAAGCTGTTTGCTGAATTCAGCTCTTTGTGCTTATACAACTGAGGTCCGCATTTCTTTGCCAGCCACCGGCATTTCTGAGGGTTGCAATCCCATTCATGTTCAAAGTCAGCAGCAGATCCCCCCCACAACCCCAGGGAGTGAGGGATCCCTCTCATACTCAAGGATCTCTTTGCTCAGGAAGAGCCGATCCCTTTTGAAATCTCCCCTCATTACCTACAAGCCACCAAGCCAGTCTATCTTAAGGGGCACTGATTAGAAACTTGAATCACCTGAGCAAAAACCCTTTCCTGCTATGCTGACACCGGGAGGTTTAATTGCCTGCGCGCGCACGCTCCCACACCACAGTGGGAACTAGAGGAGCCATTTCAGAATTTTGTTTCCTACGGCTGGCAAACAGGGATTAGAGTTTATCCAATAGGAATTATTAGGTTATTTTTCCTGAACCAGCATTTTGGATTTTAATCTCTTCTAAAAATATAAACTTTCTTGATCTGTTCAGCCCTAACAGAGAAAGAAAAGCAACTTGGAAACCAGAATTCTAAAAGCCAATGGCAATTCTTTTAAAATTCCATTTCCATCTCATCTAAATAATTGATAATTCCCATTATGGTAGCCTAGTGGTTTTTAAATTCTTTTTAATCAAAGGTTAGTTGTTGATAATTAGGCTCTGTGGAGGATTAAGGAAGCATTAATGATGTGTGAATATTGACCTATAGTTTTTTGACAATGCAAATAATTTCCGTATTATCAGCCATCTTCCTGAATTACTTAAGAAAGCTGTCCAGAGAGAAATAAGACTAGACTGAAGACAGCAGGCCCAGGGAGATAGAGCACCGGGGGTATCCCATCGACTTTGCTAATGTCAACGGCCATGCTGTTCTAGACTGTAACATGCATCCTTTTCCTTGTTTTCCCCTTTCCCTATGATCATCTTCACAGCATGAACCACTGGTATCAGGAAGTACAAGATAATGTGTTAAGAAACCTTGTCCTCATTCTGCTACACCTTTAATCAGTCGGGCATGTTTAGAAAGGGCAATTATCTCTGGGTCTTACTGGCCACATCTGTAACATAAAACCATGTTAGAATTTTAAAGCTGAATTTCACCTTTGAGATCATGATCTTTCAAGTTCCAACCAGCTTGAGTCATATTTATCCAAACATCAGCTTGTCAAAAGGGAAAATATTCCGATTAGAGAAATGTGGTATTTAAAATGGGTAGTAACAGGGTACTTCGTTCCTGCTTGGAGTAAGTTATCACTTTCATTCCTTTTAAAGTTCTGCATATGTTTTTACATTTCAGTAAACGAAGCATCTTAATCCTGTTCCGAACCCCTCAACACCAGACTCCTCTTCTGCTTCAGTGCTCAACTTGTTTCCATTAGTTAAAAGAACACTGTTCTACAAAACTGTAGGCCTTCCCAATTCAAAGCCTAATATATTAAAATCAATTCAGTCTTCTCATAATAACAAGGCCATGTCACCCTGCTTTTGCATGATCTGTGAAAAAGAAGAAGCCAGAATTCCCAATTATATTCTTCTGAACTCTGGAATATTGACATTCCTGAACTTTTGACATAACCTATTTCAATTTACATTTGCTGAGAGGTTGTGATAGATCTGACTTTATACCAGACCAGGAGTTTCCTACAAGCATCTTTTTATCCTCAGCACATAGCACAATGTTTAGAACTTAGCAGGTTCTCAAAATGTATTTCCAGAATGAGTACAGCAACTGCACAGATTCTGCTTTCAAAGAGCTGACAATCTAGTGGGAAAGAGGGATTTCAGTCCAGTGATACTCATTTCAGGCTTCTAATCTACAAAACTATATTAAGTTTCTGTGGTATTGAGCCACTAAATCTGCGCTAATTTCTCATGGGAGTAATAGGAAGCTAACCTGGGGGTCAGGGAATTGGTTTCAGCTCTGACAAGGCTTCACTGCACTGGTATTTCATGAGAAACAAAGGGTGTGGATGCAGGGGAAGGAAACAGGTGTTGTTTCTGAAATGCTTGCTACTCAAAATGTGGTCCATTCTAAGCAACCCCGGTGCACAGAGCCTTTCTTTTAGAAATGCAAAATGTCAGGCCCTCCTGCACACCTACTAAACCAGACTCAGTGTTTTAATGAGAGCCCCAGGTGAATGACATTCATATTAAAGTCTGAGGAGCAGTAGGTTTGAAGTTCTTCAAAACTATTTCAAAACTTTGATTTAAAATTTCTTTTTTGATACCCAAATTGCCTGGGGGGAAAGAATACTCAACCACACCCACAGGATTGCTGGCTGTAGTTTGTTACAGGTGACAAAAAAAATCAGCATTTCTACCGCTCTTAAATAATGCCAAGGCCCTTCAGGAAAATCCATCTGCCCCACCTGCAAAGAATTTTCCTTTGAAAATTTCCTTTGGTTGATAGATAATTGAATGTCAAAAGTTTTACACTTTGAAAAAAATATTAGAATTCCTGGCATAGTACTCACAGAGCCACGTTGTGGAGGACAAAATAATTTCATTCAAATAATACATTTTCTTTAATTACTTTAATATAAAAGACAGCAGTGTTTCATATTTCACATGATATAAAAAAAAGTTTTAAAACCCTCTAATAAGTTTTTAATGAAAATAAATTTATTGAAGGGTAGCAATGACTACAAAATTAATACTACCAAATCATGACTCAAGCCTTTGCCTTAACTGTAATATTTGGAGGGTAGGTAGAGAAAATACCAAACAAGAATATGGACGTTTGAAAACCCTATTTTATCCAACCTGTGACTCTTCGCTAAAGCTGGTGCATATTGGAAGACATATTCAACATTGTAGTAAACGCATGCAGCCAAAGTAATCTAAAACAGTTCTCCCCTGATTTTGTAACATTGCAAACCATTCTGTTTAAAAAATTAAAACAAAGAATGGCCCAATGAGTATTTTAAGGAAAAGATACAGCTAAAAAAAAAAAGAGAGAGAGAACATTAACAGAAAATGAGTGATAGTGACTAGAATAAGAAAATTAGCATCATCAAGAAAGATACATAATTATTCAATATACATTTGTTTGGTTAGATCAACGCTACTTACTCAAGTAAGCTGACTGCATTGTGAAAGAAAGGGGTACCATGATCCATAGGTCTGTTTGAAATTCTCACCTAATAATCCTATTTCAATCTATCTGTAAAGTAAAAGCACTGAGTCTGGGCTACAACAGACATCTTAATAATACTATGAAAGTCAAACCATTATTGGTACATTTTTTTTAATTTACAGTGCACAATTTGAGAAAATGTCACAAGAGTATTCACGTTAAAAAAATAATGACCAGTGGACACAATATACACAAAACAGGCACCTTCATTATAGTTATTTTAATAAATAAAAGCACATTAAAAAAGAAAAAAAGAAAAGAAGAAGAAGGTAGGCAGCACCTGAAGCCTTTGACATTTGTAACTAAACCTTGGTACCCAAATGGTCTAAGTGGTTATGTCTGACTAAGAGGCGCAAAAAAGGAGCCAAGTTTTGACTTTAACATTTTAATTCTAGTGGAGACAAGACTTGTCCAGGCTTACAGTCCTGTCACCTGATGGTGAGCAGCATACCAGACCTTCAAATGTCCTTATACTTTGGAAAGCAGGCCTGACTCTGGAGCACTCGCCTTAATTAAATTCTGAATTTCCTTGAATTTTGGATGGTCTTTATCTGCCACCAGCTGTAGCAGAACAGCTTCACTCGTAGTCACTATGATCCCGGTTCGAGCAAGACGCTTAAAAAAAATAAAATAAAATAAAGGCAAATCAAGAAATGAGCACAACAAGGAACACTGTATTAAACAGCAAAAGCTATGGTGGGATACAATAATTAGTGTCCTCTATTAAAGCCATGGTCCTTAGCCAGACCATCCACTTAAGTGATGGGGACAGATTTCCAACTAGTCACACCACAAACTGATTACAATTATTCTCAGTAATAGTAATGTGGACTAGAAACAAGGAAAAGAAAATATGTAGCTAATGTTATGACTTATATGTGCCAGGCACAGAAGGGACATCAAGACTATGAGGGTAAAACAATGACTTTTAATTTCTTTCTTTCTTTCTAAGATTTTATTTATTTATTTGACAGAGATTACAAGTAGGCAGAGAGGCAGGCAGAGAGAGAGAGGAGGAAGCAGGCTCCCCGCTGAGCAGAGAGCCCAATGCGGGGCTCGATCCCAGGACCCTGGGATCCTGACCTGAGCCGGAGGCAGAGGCTTTAACCCACTGAGCCACCCAGGCGCCCCGACTTTTAATTTCTTTTTTCTGTCTCCAAACATATGACATACAGCAATGTGTGTCCTTCCCATAAGTCAGAAAGAACTGGTTGTAGGAGAGCCTCATGCAATTTGTAAGAATGTGCCCCTGTGGCACCTGGGTGACTCAGTCCTTAAGTGTCTGCCTTTGGCTTAGGTCATGATCCTGGAGTCCTGGGATCAGCCCCACATCGGGCTCCCTGCTCCGCCAGAAGCCTGCTTCCTCCTCTTCCACTCCCCTGCTTGTGTTCCCTCTCTCACTGTCTCTAACAAATAAATAAATGAAATCTTGGAAAAAAAAAAAAAAAAAAAAGAGTGTGCCCCTGGGCTGATAACAGACCCACCAGCACTGCCACCACCATAAACTTCAGAATCATGAAACAAGAGCATAAAATTTAAAGTTTCGCTGACAGATCAAAGAATGTTGTTGCCAAACTGCCCCAGTGGCATCATAATAAAGAAGCAAGGACAGAAGTCTCAAGGAGGGAAGAAGGGAGAGAGGAGGGCAAAGAAGACAAAATTGAGAACAAGCAGGAGAGGGGTAGAGAAGGGAATGAGAGAGAATTCTAGAGTTGGAGTTGTCTTCTCTGGCCATCTCTATTATCAGAAACCATAGGGAAAAACCTGGCCAACTGCTGTCCCTCGAACCCTCTGCTGTAAGAACCAAGGAGAGAGGCAGAGACATAATTCCCAGGCAGGTCAGGGGAAAAGACCCAGGTCAGTGACTCTTCATGAAGGAGGAGTAAGAACAAGAACCAGGACATCCTCCAGGAGCAAGGTGAAGCCTTGCAGATGTGCAGGCCTAACCTATACTGGCAGAGTAAACCCCTTCTTTTTGTCCCCAAGGACGCAGAAGGGAGAAGCTCAGCCCACTACTCAGAAAGCCAGCGTGGACCTCAGCAGCCTGTGTGGAAAAGCATGCAGGGCAGCTGACCAGCAGGCTTGAGGAAAGAAAAAACAGCAGAATTACATAGGAAAGAGGAAGAAAAAACCAAGTGTGCTAGTACCCTGTATGTTGGGACAAATACCCCAAAGTGAGTTTTTTGAAGACTTCTGGAAACTAAAGTCCTCCTCCTTTTAGTCCACTTCTGACTATCCTATCAAAACCCTTAGACATCTCCAGGACTGTGTGCTTCCCTCCCAGAGAAGAGCAGGGGACAACTGTAAGACTAGAGCAGCTCCTGCCCTGACCAGCTGGCAGCCCGGCCTGGCCTTCCTCAAGGCTCGCAGTTTAATGAGGGGACTCTCAAGGATTCACTCTGAATCTTAATCACACACTGGCAGTGTCTGTGAACACGCCTGATGCATGCAGAAGTGCCAAAGAAGTCAGTTCTCACTCATCTTTCCAGTTCCTCCGTGAGGCAGAAGGACAGAGAACTGCTCCCAGGTCTACGGAAGAAAGCAGATAGATAACCCCTGAAAACACCAGCTTTCCCTAGGGCTCCGCTGACCACAATCTGCTGGACTGACGGCAAGTCAACAGTCCCCGGTGAGAGTCGGGTCACCGTGGCAGAGGTGGGCTGGGATCCTCAAGGCACAGAAACACATCTTAGTCAACTGACACCAACCATGGCTTCAAGACGGAGATACGGCCAAGGCTGACTGGATTTAAAAAAAAAAAAAAAAAAAAAATCAATCCCCTCCCTCCCCCCCAAAAAAATCAAGCAAAGAACCTACATAAGCAGAAGGCATGGCTCAGCAACATGTAAAGTTTTCAGAACCGACTCCTGGACCTTCCCACGGTGCCTGCCAACCCCAAACTGAGTGCCTGAGCAAAGAGAGAAAAGCGGAGCTTCTGCGGACACAGGCAGGTCTGGGCACACCCACAGGCACTATAAGGACACCTCCAGTCCTTCTCCCAAACTCTCTCTTTCCCGGCTGAAAATGAGGCAGAAACTTCAAACCACACCTCTTTAATGCACACGGGTATAGGGCTCCATTGGCTTCCAAAGTTGATCCCCTACACTTACAAAACCAGTCCAGCAAGGTCGAAGCAAAAGTTACTCTGACCCACAAACCTCAAAATGCAAGGGTACAAAGCCATGAGACCTTCAGAGAGGGCAAAGGGGGGGGGGGGGTGCTAAACCCAGTAAATTTCCAATCAACATGAACCCCACCCACCCCCACTATAAGTCCAAGGGTATCAAGTTCCAGAGAGGGTTTCATTCTATTTTATTCTGCATTTACTCTACAATTATTAGTTGAAAGAAACAATGCCTGATAAACAGTTGGTGCTCAAAATATTCTGTTGAAGACAGCACATGCCACAAACCCAGGCCCTGAAGTTTCAGTAACAGTATCTATAAATCTTTTTAATATAATGATCTCAAAAGGCAATGTGGGTAGTCTCAGGAATTCCTGTGAGGAATGTGTTCTAAAGGAACAGGGAAGGCGAGCTGGCCGGATTGCTCTTTAACTTTCAAAGTCCTACAGTAAAAGAAATAAAACTAACACTTCTCCCAATAATCTAGGTACAAACTACAACACCTCCATCAAAAATTAAGACTAAGAGAAAAATCTGCAGTGTGGCACGCCTCCCCCATCACGATCTGACCTGATTCTTTCTTTTCACTTTGCAACCTCTGTGCTTGAACCCACGCGATGATGGTTGCTCTGTCTCACCCAAAGCCACCAGACAACCACACTCCCTCCTTCCTGCTGGGTCTGAGAAGCTGACCTACTGCTTCTACATTTCGGGTTAAGACTGCATGGATACAACAACAAATAATAACCACAAGAGAAATAAATGCAGCAGCTAATATTTGAGTGTTTACTTCATCGGACGCTACACTAAGTGCTGTCAACACCTTACCTCACTAACCCACACCAAATCCCCCAGTGGGGTGGCTTTTCACTATATCCACTTCCCTGGTAAGAAATCTGAGGCAGTGGGGCTCCTGGGTAGCTCAGTCATTAAGTGTCTGCCTTCGGCTCAGGTCATGATCCCAGAGTCCTGGGATCGAGACCCGCAGTGAGCTCCCTGCTCAGCAGGGAGTCTGCTTCTTCCTCTCCCACTCCCCCTACTTGTGTTCCCTCTCTTACTGTCTCTCTCTGTCAAATAAAATCTTAAAAAAAAAAAAAAGAAAGAAAGAAAGAAAAAACTCTGAGGCACGTGTACTAGATAACTTGTCCCTGGACACACATTTACAAAACGCCAGGCCTTGCATTCAAACCCGTAATATCCCTCCAGTGTCTAGACTCCTCATCACTGAGATGAGACAACTTCCCAAAGAGTGTCTGATGGTAAAGAGGTTCACCATGTTTGTATCCCCAGTGTTAGGAGGAGACAGAGGTGCCAACAATCATAATTTTCTGTAATAAATGCCATAATAAAGACATGTCTCAAAAACTTATTTGAGTGGAGGACAAAAGTCCTTGCAATTTCTTTATAAGCAAGATTGTTATTTTTGGATGTTTTTAGTCTTCCACTTCCGTGGAAACACTTCAAGTTCTGGCCCTCAGCCTTCCTAGAGAAGGGATGGCCAACCAGGGTCTTAAAGAAGCTACTGCTGCCACCTCCCCACTTGCTTCTGCATCGGCCTTCTGCACAGACTTTTCTTCTTTCTTGCCTATATTCTCTCATTTGCCCTACCTCAACACCCCTGGGAACACTCCTGGTAGAAGCAATGACTTTGCAATCCAACACAGAAAGTGGTTCATAGGCCAGCTTGGGCCTGAACACTGGAGGATCTCAACAATGACAAAAAAATCTGTATTTCCTATTCTCAATAAAAATCATCAGTTAAAGAATATGCCAACTCAATCCACATGGACATGACTCTAAAATTATTACAGAACTAGAATTAAATGCAAGCGAGAGAACAATCTACAATATGGAATGTTTCAAAGGATTATGTGGTAGTTTGCTTTTCAACAGTCTTGGAAGAGAAAATGCTTACAAAAGAGTACTGTTAAGCAACACTGACAAAATATCTCTGATTCCCTGACTATGGTCCACCCTGATCCTCTGGGGCAGACAGCCAAGAAATACTATGTGTGAGTGGTGTCCAGAGGCAGTAACACACCTCCCATTGCCCAGAAACTCAAGACGGAGGAAACCCAACAGAAGCTGAACCAGGCTTAGGCTGGCCATGCCCTAGGGTTGGGCATGGCCAGCCTAAGCCTGGTTCAGCCTCTGTTAGTTAAACTAGGTGGGCTGTTTCTGATTTGCAAATCTCTCAGTGATGCAGATTAAGCTTACTAGAAGGCTTCTTACAAGTTCATACATCAAACCATAGCAAAGTCATGAGAAAAGATGTATGAGAGATTCTGGTATCACTAGAAATCTAGATCTGAGGAGATGGAAGATGTAAAAGAAGATTTAGTGGCAACACCTCAAAGGTCGGTCAGCACACCACCAAGACTCTGGAAGTCAGGGAATCTGAAGTTGTCAAAAGACACGCAAATTGAAGATGCCAATTTTTCATTGCTATGAAGTATTCATGATTCTTCAAATTAATCGGGAAAAATTGGTAAATTACTTATTTTCAAGCAGGACAATTACCTCAAGAGCAAACATCCGGTCCATCATGCTTCTCGATGAGGTGGCATCAGCAACAATATGAACCTCAATACCTCGGCCCACTAGTTCCAGAGCTGTCTGCTGGATGCACACATGAGTCTAGGAGGGACATTAAAAATCCTACGTAATAATGCGGGCACACATTTTACAAACATGTGACAACATGATAAAGCAGAAAAAAGCACTACAGTTCTCATGACCTTGCCCTCCCTCTGGCCTTGCCTCTAACTTGCTAGGTCATCTTGAAAATAAACATCTCAGGCTTTGGTCTTTGGTTTCCTCACTGTAAACTCAGAAACTGGATTCCATCAAGCTTCCTCACACTAGGATCCTTGAGCATATACTTGGAGCTCTGTGACAATTTTTTCAAAAGGATTTTCATCTGTCATCTGGATGACCTTCCTAAGGCTGACTACTACCACTCCGTTTTGATGCTGCTCGTGGTTGGGTTTATTTCTGAACTCACTCTGAGTGCCCAACACAAAGAATGAGTCAGCAGTACTGTACACGGAGAAACAAGTAGAAAAACTAAGTTGGTACGAGGTACCCAGTAGTAAAGGTAGGCCAAGTTAAAAATAACAAGTGACAAAGGCAAAAAATATCCGGTATACAGCACAAGCAGATGTATCATACAGATTCCGTCTTTGTAGGTACTAACTTGTAACAATTCATTAGCAGACAATACAGAGCAAAACCATGCCCGAAAAGAGCTCTGTTATATAAAGAATGAAAGCACATTTCAATAATACCAGGATGCCAAACTTATGTGCACGTGACGAGTGAACTTTGGAGAATTATCAACTGGCATGCCATTAAAATTGGCACTGGAGGACTGTTCAAAGATGATTTTGATTAGGCACGAAGTATAATAATGACGAATGAGCAAAAAAAAGTGCCCAAGTCAGCAAAAGTATTTGGCATGACATATTTATATCAATAGGCTTCCTCTGTATTATCATTATTGAAGTCAAAATACAAAAATACTTAATGCACACCTAAAACTAAGGCTGCATCCTTGTACTCTTAAAACCTACAGTATAAAACCTACTATCATAGGTATATTAAATTGATACTATTTGGATTTCACTGTATTTATCATTTTTTTCCATAATTTTAAAATTTAATTCAATAACTGTTTAAATGCTATGAATAAATACATATATTCTGTATATACAAATGCCAAAAAACCAGATCAAACAAAAAATCATTTTAATCCACATAAAGAATCTTGAGTATTTTTTTCCTTCAAAAAGTATGTAAGTGATTCAAGTGGGAAGGACAAGGAACTACATGACTTCTGAGGTTTTTCTACAGCAAAAATATGACCAAAGTGAAATCCTATAACACATAAATAAAAATAATGCCTCTGAATGTAGGCTGATCGATTCTTGTGCCTCTGCTTTTAACTACTACTTTTGGGGCACTGTGTTTTTCTGCTGTGATATGCATCCCTTAACCAGCTACCTGCTCCAAGCAAGTTGCACAGCATGTGTGTTTTAGTTTCCTCATCTGTAATAGGGGGAGACCCAGAGTACTTCATTGGCTCAGAAAGTCACTGGGAGTGTTGGATGACTGAAGAGCTACAGATCACTGCCATGCAAAGAGTCAACACTCATTGAAGGGTGGTGGATGTTTCTCATCATCACTATCACCTACCACATAGCCTACACATAAAATCGCACTGCAGTTTTTCTACAAATGACATTGTACCCCAAACATAACAAAATGCACTTACTTCTACTCCAAATAATACAACACTCCTGACTCCAGGAATCTCGGCTAATGCTGCTTCTACTTCTGGTATTACCATTGAAAACCTGGTCTTCGGAAGGACCAGTTTTACACCTGTTAGGTCAATTTCTTGAACAGTGCTTCCAAGACCTTTAGGGTACTGTTCTGTTACAATAACTGGAATTCCTAACATTCGGGCCCCTTGTAACTAGAAAAAACAAACAGAAAACAAGGATAATTAGCAATTTATGTATTTTGTAACTATATAAATGTATACCATGCTTTAGGGAGTTGGAAAAATAAACAAGCAAACATACCAATCTTTGTCCCACGCTAATAATATCCCCAAAATATTTGATGGCTGGTCTAAATCGCTCCTGCATATCACAGCAGAAAAACACAGTGCTTGAAGGTGTGAGATTTCCCAGGGTGGTGAGCTGAGGAAAGAAGAAAAAAGAATGATTTAGCACTCGTTATAGGACGACATTTATTTTCAGTGGAGGTCAATAAAGGAGAAAAGTGTTCCTACTGTTTGACCTAGTAAGTCAATTTCTACAACTATTATCCAAAGGAAGTGATCTGAATTATTGAAAAAAAAAAAAATCCACAAAGATGTTGTTGACTGAATTGTTTTTAATAATGAAAATCAGAAAAAAACCAAGGACCCACAATACAGAAAAGACTTCACAAAGTTGAACACACTCCCATGAGGAAAAATTTTTTAGAGAACTAAAATAATATATGCAAATAAGTTTTTAAAAATATTTGAACCATCTATGAAGAAATGCTCGTGATCTAATATTAATTTTAAAAGGAGAGCACAGGGGACGCCTGGGTGCTCAGTCGTTAAGTGTCTGACTTCGGTTCCTGTCATGATCCCAGGGTCCTAGGATCGAGCCCTGCATTGGGCTCCTTGTTTGGCGGGAAGCATTGCTTCTTTCTCTCCCTCTCCAGATGCTTGTGTTCCCTCTCTCTCTGTCTCTGTCTCTCTCTGCCAAATAAATGAATAAAATCTTTTAAAAACAAATAAATAAACAAATAAAAAGAGAGCACTGAAGCTCAGCAGTGTTTCAATCATGTAAAAATATAAATAGAATGTAGAAGCAAATACATGTAAATATTAACAAGTAGTTACACAGTTATGGGTGTCAGTCATATTTTTTTCTTTATACTTCTCTTACCTTCTCCAAATGCTATTTAAAAACACTTC
Source organism: Lutra lutra (assembly GCF_902655055.1). Taxonomy (NCBI): domain Eukaryota; kingdom Metazoa; phylum Chordata; class Mammalia; order Carnivora; family Mustelidae; genus Lutra; species Lutra lutra. The sequence continues at coordinate 68,799,719 of NC_062282.1, read as the reverse complement.
CCAAACGTTATTTAAAAGTACACATAGCTTTTACTGTTAGAAAAAAAAAATGTTACGATGGTAAACAACTTAAGTTTGACGATGGCATTGCTTCTAAGTACAAAAAGTAACCCTGAAAATAATCTGTAGCAGAGACTATGGAACATAAAACTAAAAAATCAGAACAAATTCAGAACTGCTGCTGTCATCAGACAGAAATATTAAGATGCTGTTCTCAGGAATAACTTCTCAGAGTTCAAAAAAAGAAATGCAATGAAATAATGCCAAGCACATCACCACTGTTCAATGGACAGACATAAATTGGACACCTGCATTCATCAACAAATTCATCATCATCAGGAAATTAATGAATTAAGGTTAAAAACAGGTATTAGATTACCCAGCTTGACGTTAATTGCCATAGTTGGTCTACAGTAACAACGTGGGCCCAGGAGGAGTCTACAAAAAAGTGGAAAGCCGCTGATGAATGTTAAGAATTTCATGTCACTCATGCATTCTTCAGGGTCCATGATGCTGTTCTTCCTGCCTTCTCAAATTTCAGAAAGCACTGCAGAGGAAGCAGTCTGGTCCTGAATGAACCCATGCCCCTACTCTTACTAGCCAGCCCTTAGATCTCCCCTCAATTTTCCCATTTTGCCCAAAAACCACCCATGGATAATGTCTGTTAATAATTTTCTAGAGAAAACCCTGTGTCCCAATTACATGATGGTGGCTTCCCCACCAGCCTGGCCCTACACACTCCCAGGAAACAGTTACTACAGGAATTAGGTGCATCATTAAAAGGAATCTCTTATCCTTCCATTGAGTCTGTACTTCCTTATCTATGTGCTGGTCTGAGGAACTCTGGCACCCATCTCCCTCTACAGACCAAATTCATGGCAGAATGGGAGTGCCATCTGTAATGCTAACACTATGTAAAAGGTTTCCCTACTTTGCCAATAAAGGATGATCAAAATAAATATTCAAGCATCTTAAATTACATATTCTATCTTAAACTGTTCGCTCCCTTAAATTTTTAATGCAAGTATCATTTTCCAAAGCAGGGAGCGTGACATATATATATAAGTTACCCAGGACACAATTTTTTAAAACCAATCACTATTTATGAATACATATTTTAAATTCTCAGTAAAAATTAAATTTTGGATCAAAGGGCTCAAAGTCTAAGTGGATCCCTAGACACCCACAATGTGTTTAGGGCACATGACAGAATGCAGTTTACCTGCAACTGGTCTGTTTCAAATTACAGCAATGCAACTCAGTCATTCTCGTCATTCCACGGCATTGAAAGAAGCACGCAAGCAAAATAAACCAAACTAAGTGTGCCAGATGGCCAAACACTATCATACTCAGAGCTCGTGGCCGCTCTATCTCTAGCTCGCAGATCTCACCTCAGATAACGGACGAACTCTGTACACATTCCCAACAAGTTTAGTCCTCCTGGCCCTAAACTCACAGAAGGTTATGAACAGCAAATCAGAAAGTAAGCGGCTAGAGATAGGCAAACTGGTATCAGCAAGAAATGATAGGTGACAGAAAAAAAATTCAAAATACACTAAAAGCAGATCAAAACTCAACTAGTTCCACATCTAGACTTCTAGTGGAACAGTATGTATATAATAACATAAATTGGGACAGCATTTTAGCACACTCGACTAAGAAAATGTTAAATTATATAATACTTCAGGGCTATGATATTAAAATGGCCAAATGTATTGGGATACATAAAGGAATAAAGCCTTACCTATCCAGAAACCCTAAATATTCAGAGTTGTGGTCTCCTGGTGTTTCTGTTCCTACCTCCTTTCAGCTATGAGGTCTCCTATTCTGGGCAGGGGGCCACATCAGATATATGTCATAGTGGACACAGACTGAGGATGTCAAAAAATGCAGCCACAAAATCCTCACCACCTTGAAAAACCCTTCTAGTATAGGAACTCATCTATTAACCTTCAGCAAACAGAGAAACGACAGAGATAATGTGACAAGGCATGTTCTTGTGCAGAGATGACTGGCTATAATTTAGTGAATCAAAAATGCCCAGACAGCCTCCTCTCAGTAAGTCAGAGTTTAACTCCTGATATCCCTCTTGGATGTGGACTGCATGAAATGACTTGCTTCCTCAAAGTAGAATATAGAGGAGGTAACAGGGTGACTATTTACAATGGAAAAAATCTGCAGACACTGCCTCAGCCAGGTGATCAAAACTGAGAGAATCAGTCATGCCACATTGCTAGTATATCGACTTGAAAAAACGTGATAAGAAGGACCTTCACCATCTGCCTCTCAAAATCCCACAGCCCCATTTGAAGTGTGCGAAAAACATCAGATAAACCAAATGAGATACATTCTACCAAAAAATCTGACCAGTACTCCGCAAAACTGTCAATGTCATCAAAAACTATACAATAGAATATAGACAAAACAAGTCTGAAAACCCAAGGGAGCCTAGGAAGACATGACAACGAAACATAATTAGTATCCAGGAATGGACTATGGAAGAGAAAAATGGCATTCGGGAAAAACTAGTGAAATGTGAATAAAGTGTATAACTCCAGAGATTCGAATGTACCAGTGCTGGTTCCTTGGCTGTGACAAGCATTGTGCCCAGCAATGTAAGACGAGAGTCAGGGGGGAAACTAGGTACAAGTATCCAGGAACTCTCCAGGCTATCTCTGCAACTATGCTCTAACACTGTGCTAAAATTAAAAGCTTATTTAAAAACAACAACAACAACAACAACAACAACAACAACAAAGAGGTATCCCTATACACTAGGGTAGTTGGGGAAAAAAAAATTGCTACTTTTGATAAGCCAGAAAGAAGGCTTTGAGGCTACAATAAAAAGGAGAAAAAGCAAAACAAAACTACCCTGAGAAACTCTCACCATGTCCCACCAATCCATCCCCCAAATTCACATGAATTCAATAAGTTGTTATTCAATTACACACTGACTCTAAAACCCAGACTTCTTAACTTGACTCATGAATTTCTCTTAAAGCAAAACCTTGTAGATAACTAAAAATGCTGCTCAAACATACACTGCAACTGCAAGATAGCAAATTAAAATACACTGGGTCAAATGCTGTCACAAGTTAAAACACAGCAATTACAAATCATTGCATATTCAAGAACCATGAAAAAAATCACATATAAAAAATGTGTGTGTGTGAACATACACACCTTCATTTATCTATATATCTGCAAACATCTCTATACATGCATACACATAGATAACACATATCTCACTAAACATATTCAAATACAAAAAACTGGTCAGAACCTGTAGCACCTTTCAGAGATCAATTGCAAGTATAAATTTTTGTCCATTTTCTTAAGAAATGTCACAGCTGGAATCTGACCAGATTTAACAGTTAAAAGACTTTTCATCCCCAAGTCCCATTATTACATTATTATATTATCACGACTTTATATCCCCCTCTTCATTACCACCTGTGTTCTGACCATTTTCTAACAGCAGCTGTCCATTCTCAAGGAACCTGTCCTTCCTCGGTTAAGTGCCCCTGGTTACTCAGGACAGGCACATAGACGGAGGCTGGCCTTGCTCAGTGATACTCTATCTGTGCCCCAGTTCTGTGTTCCCACAAAACCAATTCACGTTGAGTATTTTATGTTGAATTGTATCCCCCAAAATTCACATGTTGAATTCCTAACCTCCAGGACCTCAGAAAGTGACCTGATTTGGAAATAGAATCATTGAAAAATAATTAGTCAAGATGAGGTCACACTGGAGCAGGGTGAGGGCCGACACCGACATGACTAGCATCCTTATTAAAAGAGGCAATCTGGACAGAGAAGGCCTTGGGAACATGAAGGCAGTGACGAAGGTGATGGGTCTATACACCAAGCAACGCCAAAGATGGCCAGAAAACCAAGAGCCCAGGAAAGAAGCATGGAACACATTCTCCCTCACAGTCCTCAGGAGTCGACCCTGAATGTTAGCCTCCAGAATGGGCGGAAGTAGGCTTCTGTTGTATAAGCCACTCAGTGTGTGGTACTTTGTTTTAATAGCCTTCTAGTGAGAACTACTACTGTGTGTCTTTAGGAATTATTAAAGTTTGGAATTGTAAATGGGATGTGTTCAAAACCGAGGCAGTCTATAAGAGTCACAAGATAGGCATGATATACTTGGGAGAGAGTCCAGAAGGGACGGTCAGGTATCAGAATTTCCACTCAGAAATGTTTGCAAGGAAATGTGATTACCACAGCTACAGCAAGGCCTTGCTCCCCCGGGGTAGCAGAGCTGTGGGCAATAGAATCTGAGACCAAATCTCAATTTCCCTAAATTCAATTACATGAAATCAGACAAATCATTTACATTTTCAAACAGCAGTGTCTTAATCTATAACAAGGCAACAAAACAGTATCTACCTCAGAGGGCTACTTCAAGGATTAAATGGGCTTCATATAATCAAACAATAAATTCATAGTCCCTACTCTCAAACACTGCTTATTTACAGGTAGCCTCCACTAAGGGGAAAAAAGTATGCAATGCTTGGGGCAGTAATACAAAATGTTAAATTTTTTTTTAAAGTGACACACACAACACATTCTATCTCTCTCTCTCTCTCTCCCATCAAACCAATGGGGGAGAGACAAACCACATCCCTCACATTCCAGCTGTTTCCTCTCAGTGCCCTGACACTATTCACCTCCCAGAGATCTGTCCTGCCTGCTTCTCCATTCTGTTTCTGAGCATTACTATCTATCTGCTCCTCCTACACGCTCCCACAGTAAAGGTTTCATAATCAAAAATCACCACCTTCAAACTAGCAAGCCCAAGGGAAAACAGATTCCTTTCCTTCATCTTCCCAAACCAGGTCTTCTCTCCCTTCCCACCATGAACTCTGGGGTCTCTTCTGGCTAATAAATGCCATGCCCTCTGTTAAAAATAATAATAGAATATTAATAGTAGTAATAAACCTCTATGAAAGTGAAGGTGCTCTGGAGCCAAATACCTTCCCAATTAACCATCTCAGGAAAGGTCACAATAACCTTCCCAGGGAAGCCCTTATCTCCCACCCACACAAAGCTGCCAGAGCCTTCCCTCCTACATACAAAGGGAAAATGGCCTCACTGGCATCCTCCTCGTCATGTCCACTTCTTCCTCTCTTCTGTTTGGGCTCTGCCTTCCATGGTGACAAGCTGGAAAATACACTGGAGGTGGTAGGATATCAAATGTACAGGAGTCTCCAGGGTTGAATGTTTCCATTAGTAAAAACTTGGGAAATACCTTAGGAAAAATTAAAACTTGGAAGTTATAAAAATGACCTAAATTCCCACTGTTCAATCCTCTCATTTACATTTCTTCCTTTGTGTCTCAAAATGCCTCGGACTTCAAGCATTCTGACAAAGCAGAAAACACATAAACCATGCTTGAAACATGAGCTGTCTTCAGCTACCTGAGCTGTCAGCAGACACTCGGTCCCTGTGAGATGATTTCAGAGAAGAAGACACTCAAAAGTCCAATATTCACAATGGGGGTCTCAAAGATCAGTCCCCACAGAACCACTAACCCACTACAGGTGCACACAATACGGCACAGGCAACCACTCTCTGTTACAAGGTCATGGCAGCAGCAGTCAGAACAAGAGTGAAAGCAAAGCCACTCCCCTATGTAAATTAAGAATATATTCTAGAATATAAGTATGTGAGCCAGGGCCCTAGAGGCTCTAAGGTCCAGTTCAAGCAAATAACAAGTTACAGTATTTAAGCAGAGGACTACATATGGCCAAACTTATGCTCTCTGTCCCTGCTGCTGGGAGAAAGGGACCATCAGGCCCCAGGAGCATGGCCTCACTGAGGGGCCATCCTGAGTCTTCTTAAGTGACAGGCACTGATTTCAAAGAACAATGAACACCAGCAAAACAAATGATATTACAAACTCAAGTTTGTGGCCTGTTCTCTATTCTGCCTGATATTTTCATTAAGCATGAGAAGAGAAGATGAATGCTATGGTCAGCTACCAGGGAGGGCCTTCACAAGCTTTGATGGCTACACCATTATCAGAGAACCTTGGGCAATTTCTTCCATTTTCTGCTATTTTGCAAAATGAGAGGTTATCAGGTGAGGAACAAGAATGGGGTCTTATCCATGTTTGAATTCACTGTGCCAGGCACTTAAAGCTGCCACTCAAATGTTTGTGTGATGAACTCTATGGTCTCATTTACCTATAAAATATCCATGTCTGTAGGATTACACAGCTAGGTTCCAAAAACATGTAATAAATTGTTCATGAAAAGAACTATCTTCCCTTTCACTTCTAAGTATATACACACTAAGTACACATATGTCTATATTAGAGACATACACTCATATACATATAAATAGGTATCAGAATAGCTTTATGGGTATATATGGAATGTATGTAGCCTTCCACATTTATTTTATAGCTGGAGGAGGCACCGGGCCGAAGAAGTCAATGTATTATTACTAAAAGGAGACAGCATAAAGAAAAATACTGTTAAAAACTTTAAAATATTTAAGGTATTATGTAACAGACTTTTAAGAACTCTTGGGCTATTTAATGAGATATAAATAATATCTTTAAAAAGATTGAACAGAGCTGTGCTATTATAATTATTATTTTAAACATCACCACCAAAAAAATGTTATCTCCTATACCAAGCAAAATATTTCAAAAGCCACAAGTTACCTGAATTATAAAATGGCTTTTGAGAATGTACAGGACATTTCAGATATACACATATACATTACTCATTTCCAGCACGTTTCATTAAAATCAGTTGGCAGACATGGCCTTGAATTTTTCAAAATAAATAAGTCTTATCTTGCGGGGAAGGGGAATAGACTTAGAGATGTGGAGTGGGGGTGGTCACTAGTTTGGCAGAGTATCTTATTAGGTATAGCCCACCCTCCCTCCCAACCACTACAGAAAATGCATCACAAAGAAGTCTGCATCTTCAGGTCAGCTGCAGACCTCCTCAGTTAGAATTTGGATTCTGGCCTTTATTAATGGATTTGTCAAAGGTGCATCCAACTTCTTGGGTATGTTGGCAACAATAACCTAAATACAAGAACAAGGAAGACGGCAGAAAGGTGTCAGCCAGGAAAACTCTTGAAGACATAAAAAATGGGGGGTGGGGGTGGGGGGAGTTGTAGTAAACACCTTCCAACCACCATTCTCACAATTCTCTGTATGGGCAACAGGGCAAATTCTGGGGTATCAGAGATCATCCCTTTAGAATCCCCACAGGGCTAAACAGTGGAACCTCACAGCCTTTGTCCTTTGAACACAGGAAATTTATCCAGGTAAAAGTATCTGCTTTGGAAGCTTCTTGCAGGGGTGCTGGGGCTGGCATGGGTGCTGTGGTGATAAGAAACAAAACCAATTCTGCAGCTACTGACTACAGCTGGGCGGAAGAAAAATCTAGAATAATCTTAAGAATATGACAAGTTAAAAAAAAATATGACACTTGAATATTAAAACGCCTTCTAAGCCTGATTCCCATTTCAATTTGGTCTTCTGAAAAAATGGCTTATCAGTTTCTCAACAAAAGAAAAATTGTTGATAGTGTAGCACCTAAAATATATCTTACGTTCTCTCTTTCCAAAAATAAAAATCCTCCAGTGAATCCTCTGAGCGTAAAAAGAACAAGAGACAGGCCCGCATAGTTATTAGTGCATGATTTAAAAAAAAAAAAAAAAAAAAATATATATATATATATATATATATATATATATATATATATATTTAAAAGCTATAAAATAATCCTCAGGTGCAATAACTTTCTCGGCCAGCACCATCGGGAAATCCTGGCGGAGGGAAAGTTGGGGAATTAACAAGGTATTACAGTCCTGGCGTCAAATGACTTTTTGAACGCAGGCGACGCATATATAATCAAGAGATCCAGTAACCGGTTACCAGGATGAGGCTACGCAAATGGTTATTTCACTTAAGGTTAACGGAGGCTTCAGCTCCAGAAACTACAAACTGGAGAGAGGAGCGGGGAAAGGCCTGACTCCTGAAGTTTGTGTTTCCGCAAGTGGTAAACACAACTCCGGGTAACAAACCCTAAGGCCAATACCCCCATCAACTCTTCACCCCCATTCGGCAGCACTCCCACAGAAAACCACAGCGAGTACCGCACAGCCCTTCGGTTACGCAGGCGGCTGGACTTGCTCCTGGCACACAAAGCGGATGCGGCCGGTCGAGGACCACACACGTGGGGGCGTTCTCGCGTGCCCAGACGCGCAGGGAGGCCCACGCCCCCGCTTCGGGCGAGGACAGCTGGTGACCGTCACCTTCGGACTGGCCCATTCTCTGAGCCGTCCCCGAGGACTGCGCTCGCGGCGCAGCCCTCCCCAGCCAGCGAGGCGCGCAGGGCCCGGCGCCAGGGCGGCGCGAGGCACCTGAGGAGCGCGGCGGGGGCGGGGACAGAGACGCGCGGGGACCGGCAACAGCGGCTGGGCGCGCGGCCCTCCCGCGGGACCCACCTGGATCTGAAGCGGCACGAGGCGGACCTTGCAGCGCTCGCTCACCGCAAAGCCCTTGGGCAGGTCCACGTACTGGCCCCACTCCTCGGCGAAGAGCTGCACCACGAATTTGCGGTGCATGTCGATCTGGTCGCCGTACAGGCTGAGGAACTTCTGGATGAGCAGCTCGTAGCCCGCGCCGTGCGGCACGGACGAGGGCCGCGCGAAGACCGAGAAGCAGAAGAGCACGGGGACCGTGCCCGACGGCACCCCCGCGCCGCCGCTGTTGGGGAGCGCCGGGACAGCCAGCTCCGCCGCCGCCATGTTCCCCCCAGCGTCTGCCAGCTCCGAGGCCAGCAAGGCGCAGACAGGGCCGGCCGCCGCGGCCCCGCCTCCCCGCGCCGCCCTCCTGCTCGGGAAGGCGAAGGGGCGGGCCCTGGCGGCCGCAGCTCGCGCGCCCTCCCCCGCCCCGCAGAGGGCGGACCGCGGCAGAGAACCGGGCGGTGGGGCCGGAGTGCGCGCCAGCCAGCGCCTGCGCCCGCCGCCGGGACCGCCCCCTCCAACCTGGACTTGGCTAGGCGGCCACCGCGCGCGTCTAGTACGCGGGGGAGGTGTGTGGCCCCCAATTCCCCCGCGCTCCGCCCACCTTCGAACAAGAGCTGTTCGCGGGGAGTTACGTTCTGCTTGGGGAACGAGGGCTGCCCAGCTTTATCTGCCAGGACGCGTTACCTGTTGGCCTTGTGCTGAGGCAGGATGGCAGCAGTAATGTCAAAACCAATAGGTCAGACTGGTACAGACCCTAAGAAGAGCAGCAGAATTTAATGTTTCCTTAGAAGGGTCATCCGAGGCTCAGGATTTCATATTTTTTCAGTCCCATGGGACACAATATCTCTAGTAATGAATTTGAGGTCTTGGCCTCCCTTTATCTCATCCCAATTTCAGGGAGAATTTGGATTGGGAATTGCAAAAGATAAGGAGGTTTATGAGCAAAGTCTTGCGGAAAATCTGGACTTTATATTTAAACTGAGCATTTCTGTTTTTAAGCGAGTAAGAGGGATCACCTTCAAATAAAGTAATCCCCTGCCTTGTGAACACTGTAAAGCACTATATAAAATTAACGGGAATTAGAGAAACATACGCTATGAAACAAGTTTCCCTAACATCAGGTCCTGGGTCAAGACAGGCTCACGATTCCAAACACATTTGAGGAACTGGGGGGTTCCTCTTTTAGGGATGTACAAACTTTTAAGTCAGGGTTTCTCAGCTGTCATTATTGACATTTGGAAAGCAGACTACTTCTTCATGGGTGGGTTGGGGGGGATGCTATCTTGTGTATTTGTAGGATGTTTAGCAGCACCCCTGGCCTCTATCCGGTAGATACCAATAGTACAGGCTCCTCCCTAGTCTTCACAATCAAAAATGTTTCCAGACATTGCCAAACATCCCCAGGGGGCAAATTTGCTCCCAGTTGAGAACCACTGCTTTCAAGTAATGCTAAGACCTCCATTTGGTCGTTATTGCTCACTTGTACCCAAACTACTAAAAATAGTCTGTTTTCTGGTTTCTCTTCAAACTCTGAGACATTCCATTAAAAACTCTTATTGTCTGAACCCATCAGACCCAAAATGATATTTTTGCATCTATCACTCCATTGCAAGTTCTTCCATATGTGGATGTGAAAATCTGTGCTAATAAAAGTGACAATTGCAAAGCTCCACTGATGCTCCAGAATAAATAAATAAATAAATAAATAAGGACAAGATAATTGACATTTAAAAGCTAAGTGTGAAAGCTCTAGAGGCCTTTTTGGTAGCATTGAAAGAGGCTCTCCGTTCTGCAGTAGGAAGACAATGCTGAGGACCAAGACTAGGACTTCATGTTAAGAGTAGCAGAGTTCCAAAGAAGGTTAAACTCTTAAACAGTGCATATTTTCTATGCCAAGGCCAGAGCCCTGGTTGGAAATGGGACCCTGACACAAGACTTGGGGTCGATGATGCCCCAAATCATGAGTCCTCAGATTCCTTAACGACACATTCCTCCATTTTTTTTTTTTTTTAGGACAATGCAGAGGTTTTTCCTCAGTAAGACATGAACTCCCCCAGGATTTCCCCCCCACTTTTTTTCCTGGTACCTAGGCCCCTAACATAGCCTTAAGTAACACCAAAACCAGACCACAGATGTACTCAGCCTTGTTAAAAAAGGAAAGGGACTATATCCCAAGCAATAGTAGAATCCAGAGGAAGAGCTGAGAGATTATGTGTGTCACTAGCTTATGAGGGTGCATGACCAAAGATGCAGAGCAAAACTTTACCAGTTAAGAAACACTCTACCAACGACAGATTTTAACACCCTGGTAAAGCTTTGGAGGGATAGACAAAACTGTGCATTTAAGGTAGCTCCTGCATGGGCCATACATTAACATTCTCATGTTATTCCCTCTGTCATACTCTGGAGAGACATAAACTGGCCGCACATCCTGCAGAATTCACATTTGTCCACTATATTGATGACATCATGCTCATTGGACAAGATGAACAAAAAGTAACTATTTGTGGAAGGCCTTGGTAAAACACATGAACTCCAGGAGGCAGAGAAACTCTAAGTTTTAAGGGCCCAAGACAGCAAAATTTTAGGGTCCAGTGCCCTAGCACATGCCAAGATGGCAAACATCCCCTTAAGTACAAGACACATTGCTGCTTCTTGCACTTGCACTTCCCACCATGAAGAAGGAAGACCAGTGCCTAAAAGGCCTCTTCAGATCATGGAGACAGCATATGCCACAACGGAGAATAATATGACTCATTCTGTGTGACATGAAATGCTGCCAGCTTTGAGGGGGGCCCAGTAGTAAAGAGGTTTTACAGTGCATTCAGGTAGCAGTGTGGACAGCCCTGCCTCCCAGGCTATATAACCTGATAGATCCCATAGTATTGGAAATATCAGAAGTAAAGAAGATCCCATCAGGTTGATGGAAAACCCTAAGGCAAGAATCACAATCCAGACAGCATCAGTTTTGGAACACAGTCGTGTTATCTCCAGCAGCAAATTCTACTGTTCCGATGGGACATCAAATTACCATCAGATGGAAAAGCTGACCCTGAGCTGATTTCTTTCAGATCCACCAAGACTTAGGGTTAAAAAGGCCCAGAAGAAATCATATTGTACTTTCAACAGAAAGTTGGAAGTGGTATATACGGGATCAAGAACAAGCAAGACTGGACAGATGAAATGATTAAATGTGTCAGCTAGCCTAGACACCCATGTTACCCACCATGTCTTAACAGCACCTTTCCTTAATGGGAAGGAGATCCGTTATCACTAATTGACAGAAGCTAAAAGATTTGAGCTTGGTTCACAAATGCATTGGCTTAATGTCTTGGTATAAGCCATGGAAGACAGGAATGAGGAGAAATCCTCCCAGGGGGCAAAGTTTGGACAATGATTTAGTTATCTACTTTTCATGGAAATAGAGGTTATCTGAGCTGGGCCTAAAAATTACACAGAATGATGGACAAAGGGAAATGGCTTAGCAAGATAGTCAGGAACCTGGAAAAAGAACGACTAGAAGATCAGGAACAAGGAGATCTGGGATAGTGACATGAAAATATTCATACGGAAAGGAGCACCAAGTGCGACAATTTTCACATTGCATGGTAATGCTCACTCAAAAGGATCCTCTACAGAAGAGACACTATACCAGCAGGAAGATACCCAGAATATAAAAAGGACTCCTTCTACTCCATGATAAAAAGACAACCCAGTTAAAATGGGAGAAAAGACTTGAACAAGTACTTCACAGAAAAAGATGAACAAATGTCCGACAACAACATGAGAAAGTGTTTAATGTCTCTAGTTGTCAGAAAATCACAAATTAAATCAACATAAAAATTCTATTTCAAATCCACTAGAATAGTTACAATTAAAAAGATAACAACAACAATATGGAACTAGAATTTTTATACATTGTAGTAGGTGTGTAAAATGGCACAACCGTTTAAGAAAAATTGACATGGCAACTTTTTACATGGTTAAATGAATCTGTTCTTTACCCACAAAATCTCAACCTGCAGTTTTTATGCAAGAGACGTGAAAACTTATACACAGATATTCGTGGAAGCTCCATTTATGATATCCCCAAACGAGAAATAACCCAAATTCTATTAAGGTTTCATAAACTGTTGGTGATATATTCACACAGTGGAATACTACAAGAAATAAAAAACAGTGAATATCTCATACACAGATCAACGTAGATGATCTGAAAAAACAAACAAACAAACATGAAGCCAGACAGAAAAGAGTATATATTGTGTGATTCCATTCAAACAAACTTCAAAAAGAGTTAAAACTAATCTCTGTGATATAAATCAGAACAAGGTAACCTATGGGAGGATTGCAAGGATTAGAAAGAATCACAGAATTTTCTGCATTGATGGAAATATTCAGCATTTCATTTGCGTTTATTTAATCAGAAGCCACCTGTGCATTTTATCATATGTAAATTTTTACCCTAAAATAAAAAGTACAATCCAAAGTCTTATATTAATTATTTCTCTGATTCTAATTCCTGCCACTCAACCCTCTGCTCCAGGCCCACTGACCTCTTGTCATTCCTCATCCTTTGCACCTACTATTTTTTCTGCCTGAGAACTATTCTGCTTCCAGATAGCCACGCTATCTGAGTTTTAAACGAGTCTATATGAGTTCCTGCTGTCTCATTTAATGCAGGTCTATGTTCAAATATGAACCTCAAATCAAAGAGGTCTGCCCTCATTTTCTTACATATAACAAGTAGATCAGTTACCGTGACCACAATCTATACCCATTTCCTGCTTCACGTTTTTTGTCTTTCTTAACACTTATCCCCATTTGTATATATGGTGACAGCAGAAACTTGTTCCCTTTGTTTCCTGCTGTATCACCACCCCAGAACACCTCTAGAACATAGGCTCTCCACAAACAGGGTGAAGGGCTGTTAACAGTGTATATATCTTTAAGCTAGCTGTACTGAAAAATCCAAGGTATGCTCAGTCAAGGGTATTATTTAGGTGACTGCTTTGTCTACATTGTAAATTAATCCTGCAACAGCTATGATTAGAGGATTACCGGATTTCTTAGAAGGCTCCAAACAAGATTATCTGACTCCACTTGCATTTTCTGAAAACTTTGTGATAAGCAAAGAAATGCAAGTCTCACATAGCTTTTACACCCTCCTCCATGGGGAGTTCTGACAATTTTCTGCAAGGAAAGGAAAGGTGTCAAGATAACATTCCATACATAGATGCGACGTGGTACAGCAAAATGATGGGAAGACATAACAGATAAATTTAAGAACCAGAGGAGACCTTAAGATTATCTACCAGAGACAATCTAGCAGAAACTTATTGTTCAGATTTGTTGTTATTTTATTATAACATCACCAAAAATCTTAGAGTTGATTGCCGGCGCATCCAGCTGTGACTAGCTCCCATAATGTTATTCAAACTCATATTAATATAAAATTCAATTGCTTGAATTTCCCATCTATTCAGTCAATGAATACTATACACTTAGAATTCTGTGGTGAACAAGAAAGATAATAAATATTCCTACAGAGCTCCTTGCTGTTATGGAGCTGACAGTCTGTCTACTGAGGTAGGTAGACAATAAACACATAAACAAATGAAAGATCTAAATAACCCTGGGTAGCAAAAAGCCTACGAAGAAAATGTCATAGACCATAGTTGGAAGTGGCAGGATGCAGGATACTTTAAATAAATAAATAATCTGCAATCTACTTTCTTGGAAGGCAGCATTTAAGCTGTGATCTGAGTGGTAGGAAAAAGTGCTCCAGAGGGAGGAACACGTGCACGGGCTCTGAAAATCTAACCAGCCTACTATGTTTGAGGAAGGTTGTGGTTGGAACGTAGAATTGCATGAGACAAGATATGTGATCAATGGCTTATAAGCACATAAAGAATTTGGGTTTATTTTGAGTATAAAAAAATTTTTTTTAAGATTTTATTTATTCATTTGAGAGAGATACAGAGACAGATATGGAGAAAGAGCACAGGCAGGGAGAGAGGCAGAGGGAGAGGGAGAAGCGGACTCCTCACTGAGCTGGGAGCCTGACATGGGGCCCAATCCCAGGACTTGGTGATCATGACCTGAGCCAAAGACAGATACCCAACCATCTGAGCAACCCAGGCACCCCTTGAGTAAAATGTTTTAATCAGGGAAATGACATGAATGATTTATAAATGAATAAAACCTCATCTTAGTACTATGTGGGAAATTGAATGTAGAGGGTCAAAAGCAGAGACAAGGAAAATAAAAGCTGAGATAAGGAGACCTGCTTGTTGGCTGTCAGAGTCATCCAGGCAAGAGAGGGTGGCTGATTGCTTTGGAGCAGTGGTTCTCAGCCAGGGGCGTATTTGGCAATGCCTGGGGGGCATAAACAGCTGGAGAGAAGAGCCAACTATGTCTAATACTGCGGAGAGATCAAGCAGAATGAGAATGCATGTAGAGAGTAGGGACATCAGTGACTTTGACAAGGGCAGTTACAGGGGAAGATGGGGTTTAAGAGCCTGGTTTTACTGTATTCAAAGACACAACTGGTAGTGAGAAAAGTTTATCAATTCATTAGATTAAGAGGGACAGGACACCTGGGTGGCTCAGTTGGTTAAGCTTCTGCCTTGGGCTCAAGTCATGATCCTGAAATCCTGGGATCCAGTCCCACATTGACTCCCTGCTCGAGGGAATCTGCTTCTCCCTCTGCCTGCTACTCCTCCTCCTTCCGCTCTCTCTCTCTCTCTGACAAATAAATGAATAAAATCTTTTTTTAAAAAAGCATTAAAAAAAGAGAGAGTTTAGGAGAATTTCCTTAAGGATAAGAAACGCTAGAGATATTAGATTATCATTATACACTGGTGAGAATCAAGCAGAAGAAAGCAAGAGATTTATAATGCTGGAGGAGAGAAGATAATTGAAGGAGCAAAGTCCTTAAAAAGGACAGAATCCAGAGCACAGAAGGGGGGCTGTGCTTCTTTCGGGAACAGAGATTCTTCTTCTATGGAGAATGAAAGGCAGAGAATTAGGGTAAACATAGAGGCAGGTTAATAACTGGAATTAAGGACATAAGGGAGTCTGTTTTGTTTTGCATGATACATAATTTTGCATATGACTCCAAAATATCTATTATCTTTATTTCTTGGTACAATTTAGATATGTTATTATATTAGGAGGCAGTCATAGTTTTGGCTTGGTCTGGTATTCCTAACTCTGTCTTTTCTTATTCTCTTTTCAAAGGACATACTTTGGGAGCCACATATCTACTTTAACACATTCCTTTCATCATGACCATCTTTCGAAGACAGAAAGGTGTTTACAATCCATTCTATTTTGTATTTCAGAACTTCCCTGTATCTCCTCAGGAAGTTCCTGTCCAATGTGGCATCTGGTTCATTTTTCCAAGACGAGGCTCCTGGAGTGGAAAGGAAAAAGTGAAATTATAAACTTGCAAGCGTTTCCATTGTCTCCAAAATTTATCTGAAGATCTTCAAGTCAGACAACCTCAGACAGTCCAGCCGTATGGCTGATATCACAATCTGCCTGGCTTTGGTTTTCTGAAGTTCAGTTATGGCTCCTTTGGAATCCTTAATCACCTTGTTGCTTCTCACCTGTTGCTGCCCACCTGCAGCAGACGGAATATCGTGACTTGTGATTCTTTGACAAAAAAAAGTTTGTAGAACCTCTCAGGTCAGCCTAGCATTTAGCCCCCACATCTTCCCTCCTGATAAGTTGAAGGAAGCAACCCTGCTCCTAACAGAGGCTACCCCTTGGGCCCTGGATCCTCCATCTCTCAGAGACTTCTGCTCTGCGATTATCCCCAATCCTGTTCTATGTGAACAAATGCCTTCCTCGCTCCTGGATCTTTCTCATTGGATATGAGTTAAGTAAGGAAATAATAAATTAACTCTTTTGCTCCTCTTCTTCTAAAAATAGGGTCCTATTTCTCTCATGTCAATTGAAAAACTTCTTGGAAAAGGTGACTCTACTTGTCTTTCCATGTATTCCCTAACTCACCCCACTATGGCTTCTACCTTCCTCTGTCCACTCAAACTGCTCTTATCAAGGTCATCAATGAGCCTCTTCTTGCCAGTGTCATGACTATGCCTACCACCAATGACCAAGTCTGCACTCTGAACTTATGGGACTTTTCAAGCATATGCAACATGTCTCTCATCATTCTCTGCTTTGTAAAATCTTTTTAGTTGGTAACTGTCATTATTTCATACTCCCCTGGTTTTCCTTCTCACTGACTGCCTTCACGAGGCTTCTAAAAAAATCTTGTTGTTCTCCCATTACCTGACTTCTAAATGTCAGCACACACCAGACATCAGTCTTGAGTCCACTTTTTTTTTCTCTTTGCATGCTTTTCCTGATCGATCTCATCTTGTCCCTAATTGCTATCTATATGTTACAACAATCAAATTTTTATTTCCAGTGCTGATTCCTCCCTGACGTTCAGACTTATATGTCAAATTGCTTTCTTGGCCCTTCCACTTGATGTCTTCAGAACTTCTCACACACACCATGATCATGATTGGAATGCCTGGGTGACTCCTTTGGTTGAGGATCCGACTCTTGATTTCAGCTCAGGTCAATTGTGTGGTCATGAGGTCAAGCCCTGCTTTGGGCTCCATGCTGGACATGGAGCCTGCTTGAGATTCTCTCTCCCTCTCTCTCTGCTTCTCCCCACTTGCACATGAAAGAAAGAAAGAAAGAAAGGAAGGAAGAAAGAGAAATGTTCAAATATGGGATGATCAACACAGAATTCTTAGTTTTCATCCTACATATATCTTTCCTCAGAGTCTTCCCTCATCTTAGAAAGTGGAGTCACCTCCCAGTGATCAAGCTAGAAACCTGTGAGTCATTCTGGACTGATCCCCACCGGCACCACCACATTCATTTTGCCAGCAGAAGCCAGTGGTTTCTACCATACAGTTTTGTTCAGGTTGCCACCATTCCAGTTGAAGCACGTCAGCTTTCTCCTGGACAGCTGCCAGAGGTTCTGCCAGTGATTCAGCTCTTGCCCCTCAGGCCATGCTCCACGTGGCAGAGTGAACTATGGGCAAAGTAAATGAGAACATCTCACTTCTCTGCTTACAACTCCTCATTAGCTTCCAACTACATTTAAAAGAGAAGGAAATCCATTTCCTTAGCTTGGTCTGCTAGGCCTTACGAAGTCTGACTTCTGTTCTACGTCTCTGCTCTCATCTCCTGACTTCCTATCCTGAACTCCCACTGCTCCAGCCACAACGAACTTTCCAGCTTTAAAGCCTTGAGATTATTCTGCCTGTAGGATTTGTTCCCGAGATTTCCCCCTGCTGGGCAACTTCTCATTCTTCAAATCTACCTCGAGTAGATTCCCTCAATCCAGCCCCTTCATTCTTAACTACGTTATTGTCTTGATTTTCTCCTTGGCCCTTGCCATTATATAAGCTTATTTATGGAGTGTACACACCTCATGAAGGCAGAAACCCTGTCCATCTTCTTCATCAAATTGCTCCCAGGAGCACAGTGCCTGCCAAATAATACAAACTCAATAAACACATGAACAAATCAACAAATGACTCAGTGTAATTGATTTACTCTCTCCTTATTCTTTCTATTCTTTGGTTGAGTAATTTGAAGTTATTTCTCACCCTCTCCAGGGTGTTACATATTTGTATGTTTTTGATGTTCCAGTGAAGTTACATCTTTGCACACTTCAAGGTTCTAAACCTAAAGGATTGAGAGTCTGAATTTATTGTATAGATTGTGTCGATTACAAATACAGTTGTTGTCTCTTATCGGTGGTTTTGCTTTCTGCCATTTAGGTTAACCCGCAGTCAAGCACCTTCCAGAAGCAGATGGCTCTCCTTCTGATGTACCCTTAGCAGGTCAGTTGTACCCTAATGCTATGTCATGATAGCTGGGTCATTCACCTCACTTCAGCTCCTCAGGTAGGCATTTTATCATCTCACGTCATCACAAGAAGAAGGGTGAGTGCAGTCCAGTATCATATTTTGAGAGAAAGAGACCACATTTCTGTAACTTCTATTATATTGTTATAACTATTCTTTAAAAAAAAAAAAAGATTTAGGGGCGCCTGGGTGGTTCAGTGGGTTAAGCCTCTGCCTTTGGCTCAGGTCATGATCTCAGGGTCCTGGGATCAAGCCCCACATTGGGCTCTCTGCTCAGCAAGAAGCCTACTTCCTCCTCTCTCTCTCTCTGCCTACTTGTGATCTCTGTCAAGTAAATAAATAAAATCTTAAAAAAAAAAGATTTATTTATTCATTTCAGAGAAAGAGAGAGCATGCACAGGGAGGGGCAGAGAGAGATGGAGAGAGAAACTTAAGCAGACTCTACACTGAGCGAGGAGCTGAGATCATGACCTGAGCTGAAACCAAGACTAGGAGCTTGACTGACTGAGCC
Organism: Lutra lutra; assembly: GCF_902655055.1. Classification (NCBI taxonomy): domain Eukaryota; kingdom Metazoa; phylum Chordata; class Mammalia; order Carnivora; family Mustelidae; genus Lutra; species Lutra lutra. The sequence goes on along the minus strand of NC_062282.1, from coordinate 68,780,804 downwards.
ACCCAGGTGCCCCTAATTGTTCTATTTTATTATTAATTATTGCTAATCTCTGTGTTAAAACCGTGCCTAATTTAGAAGTTAAACTTTATCAAAGTATTAGGTATAGGAAGAAAACATAGTACACATCGAGTTCCATAGTGTCCATGGTTTCAAACACCAATGGGGGTCTTGGAATATATTTGCTGTGGAAAAGGGGGAACTACTTATGTTTACTTGCAAGAAACAGGATGTCTGACAAACCTTCTACAAGTCAAACATAACTAGAAGTCCAGAAGAAGGTGGTGGCTGCAGCTCAGTGATGTCATCATTGATGGTTGGTATCTTTCTGATTCTCTTACTCTTCCTTTCATGGTCCCATGATGGGGGACCACCCAGTTCCAAGCATTGCACAACTGTATTCAGTTGTCCAAAGCAAGGGCAGCACAAGGGAGAGATCTTTTCTCTGCTTCCCTTGCAATTATTGAAGAAAATAAAAAAATTTCCAGAATCCCCGCACAAACTTCTGGCATGCCATTGGTCAAAAGGGGGTCAGTCACATACCCACCCCGGACTTGCAAGTGGGTATTGTGGTACCAAGGAAGAGGGATACAGGATTTGCCAAATGCAGCCTTTCCTCTCTGGCCTTGCTTCGAGAAGGCAGCAGTAGTAAGCCTACTGCCTCAGTTTACACTTCATTATGGAGCTCACAATCTTGGGATGATTTTCAACACAGGAACGCTGCAGAAGAGGCTGACAAGGAGGCTTCAGGCCTTTTCTACCCGGGTAATGCGTGTCTGGCTTTCCTGCAGGGGCTCTGTGGCCACTTTATCTTGTTGATTCTATCACCTCCATTAAAATTTAAAATCTAGCTGTGATGAAGTTAAGTGATTTCTCATACCCTCCTTTCTGGAGCTAAAACTTGGCAAAAATAGGATTTCCATGATTATTATTTCTTTAATGCCAGCATTTACTTTCACTGGCAGGGTTTTCCCCCAGTTTAGTTTATCAAAATACTGGACTATCTCCTATTACTTTTCTTTTCAGGAATAACCTCTCCAATCCTAATAGACTACTCCCCAAAATTGTGCTATGGGGATTTTATGGCTTAGAGAGTAAGGAAAAGAATATTTGGGGCTAAAACAAAAAATCTGATGGGATCTTTTACGCACACATTTTTTGGTATTTTTCCTTAGCCCTACCTAAATCCATTACCTACTTCAACCTCTATGTTTCTGAGTGAATTAGGGCCTTGGTTTTTTTTTGTTTTGTTTTGTTTTGGTTTTTTTTGGATACCATTTTTTGAGTTTTTACTGCTCACTAGGTCCAAGACTAAGCACTTTCCATGTACTCATTTAATTTGATTCATACAATAATCCAATGAAATAACCTGTCTTCACCATCTGCTCTCCTCCAGACTTCTCAGCTTACAAAGCAAACTAAGGAGCAGAGAGATGAAGCAGCTGCTTGGAATCCTATTAACTTGTTGTTACAGAGCACGGACCCCATAGGAGGTCAGGATTTTACTGCCTGGAATATAATTAGAACATCTTCTTTTTTTTTTTTTTTTTAAGATTTTATTTATTTATTTGACAGAGAGAAATCACAAGTAGGCAGAGAGGCAGGCAGAGAGAGAGGAGGAAGCAGGCTCCCTGCTGAGCAGAAAGCCCGACGTGGGGCTCGAACCCAGGACCCGGGATCATGACCTGAGCCGAAGGCAGCGGCTTAACCCACTGAGCCACCCAGGCGCCCCTAGAACATCTTCTTAATGAAGCAGAAGGGAAGGCTCAGGAATATGGCTACTGCTTCCCTCTAAGGCTACCCAGGTGCCTCACCCTTGTTGCATCTGATTAAAATTAGATTAAAATTAAAGATTAAAATGTCTGCTGGTGGAAGAGGGCCTGTCACATGGCATGTTCTTTTCACTTACCTCTTCAGAATAAGCTCCTATCTGGAAACCCATTCAGTACTCAAGTAAATGCAAATTCCTTGAAAATAGTTAATAGTAAAAGTTGTGGTTATTGTCTTGGAATACTAATAGCAAACACTTTCATAATGCTTGGTATGTTGTAAGCACAGGTCTATTTGTTTTTGTTTCCTATGGCTGCTGTAACAAAATTATCACAAAAGAGCTTACTTCAAACAGCACAAGTTTATTTGCTCACAATTCAAGAGGCCAGGAACCTGAGCTCAGTATCACTGATGTCAACAGGCCTGGGCTGCCTCTGGAGACTATAAGGAAGAGCTGCTCCTTGCTTTGTTCAGTTTTTGGTGGCTGTTGGAATTTCTTAGCTTTTGGTCCCTGCCTACATCAACATATCACCTTCTTCTATGTCTGCATGTGGTCAGATTTCCCTCTGCCTTCTTCTTACATGGATACATATAATTGCATTTAGGGTACATCTGGATAATCTCCCTTGACTTAAGTCAAGGGCCTTGACTTAATCACACTGGCAAAGACCCTTTTTACCATGCAAGGTGACATTTGCAGGTTCTAGGGATTAGGACCAGATACTGGAGCTATGACTTAGTCTACTGCAATATTTTATACATAGTACTCACTCAATCACATAGTCATCGAGGTAAGTATTGTGATTATCCCCATTTATTGATGAAAGTGAGGCACAGAGAGTTCATAAAATTATCCAAGATCAAACAGCCATTAAGTGGCAGTGTGTGGATTGGAACCAGGTTTGTGACCTGAAAAACTAGCTGCTACTGTAATTAAATGAAAAAAAAAAAAAAAATTCCTATAGAAGAATTCCCTAGGCTGAGTGTGCCAAGATCGAAGTCAAATGTAAAGAGGTTTCTGCTTCAAAGGCAGTTTTCCTAATTTATGGAATTTCCCTACTTTCTCCTCTTTGGCAGGACTCCTTGTTCTGTCGTGGACTTTGTCATCTCATACATAGACAATCACTCTACGTGCGGGCCTTTTAGAGTCATGTGGGAATAGTGTGCTGGAGAAACTGTAGGCAGTTGAGGTATTTGCTGAATGAATGGACTTTTAACTGATCCATCAAAGAAACACCAAGTTTGGGTTGGCAGTAAGCAAAGCAGTAAGCAAGCTGGATACTCATCATCATTTTTAATTTTTTTTTTAAGATTTTATTTATTTGAGAAAGAGATAGCAAGAGAGCAGGAGCAGGGGGAGAGGCAGAGAGAGAAGGAGGCTCCCTGCTCAGAGAGCCTAAAACGGGGCTCGATTCCAGGACCCTGGGATCATGATGTTTGACTGACTGAGCCACCCAGGCACCCCTGCCCTTTGAAACCTTAAACCTATCCATCTCTGCTACTTGCTCAGGTCAGGCTGTTTTAATCAAGTAGCCCATTTCTATATGCCTGTTATGGAGACTCTTCCAGAAAACTCTGTATTTATATCCTTTCCCAGGTCTTCATTCTTTATTTGTACTTTTAACCAGTTCATTTTTATATTTCTTCCCCATACACTCAGAGTTTCACCAAAACAATTTTCATAGTTCTTCATATCACTATGCTCCTAGGGTCAGGCCACTTGTCCTGAAGCTTATTTCCTTCCCCATGAATCTCATTCTCCCTTGACCAAACTAGCACGACCAACATGCTCCTCAATTTAAAGTCTTAAGGTATCCCACCACTGCTGGGACACACAGGTATTACTATTCTACAGAATACCGGAAAGATGTATTCAAAAAATAATACCACATCAAATAATAAAAATGTTTTTAAAAAGTGTTTTTTAAGTGTTGGCAGATGAAATAAGACAGTCCCTCATACATTTCTGGTGAGCATGTAAATTAATATAAATTTTTTAAAAACCAAGTTGCCATCATCTATCGAGAACCTTGAAAGTATTCATTGTCTTTGATCTCTGAATTCTATTGTATAAGTCTGTATAGGTTGAGATGCTATAACTGAGAGATTCCAGCATGTAAATTGGTTTAAAGACAATAGAGGTTTATTTCTCACTCATGTGATAGCCCTAATTGAGTGACTTTCTTCAATATAGTGATTCAGAGACCAAGCTCCTCCCTTATGAGGCACTGCCATCACCTCGGTCTTTATCATCTGCGTCTGGCAGACCTAAGAGAAGCAAGAGCAAGGGGAAGATATATTTACTTCAAGTTTTAATGCAAAAGTGACCCTTACATCCAATGGTGAAAACCCATCAGTCAACTTTAAGAGAGACCAGAACACAGTCTCACCTACGTCCTCAGAAACAGAAGGAATTGGTTTTTTGTTGATGAACTAACAGCCACATCAAGCTTTCCAAAGAAGCCAGCCTCAATATAATGCCATAAGCAGAGTGTAGTGGGAAGATGGCCCCCGATACAGAGCATATGCAAACATCATGGACACATAGGGGTATTCAAGTTTGAATGCTCGCTCGGGCCCTCAGAAGCTGGGGCCCTTATGGAATTTAAAAGTTATCTATTTTAAAGTTTGGATAATTCTTTCTCAAGGGGATTTGGTGAAGATTAAATGGGATATTGTATTCAAAGCACTTACTCAAGTACTTGTTACACAGTAATCATTTAATAAATAACTACTATTATTATAATTGCTATTTTAAATTTTTATATACAAACATATCTAAGACAGTTATTCCTTTTGAACCAATATAATCTAAATGTATCAGTGAGTTAACCACCACACCTACATTCAATAGAATAGACTACAGTTCTTTAAAGGTGATGCAAAGTTGGGGTGCCTGGGTGGCTCAGTGGGTCAGCTTAGGTCATGATCACAGGGTGCTGGGATCAAGGCCCACATCAGGCTGTCCACTCAGTGGGAAGCCTGCTTCCCTGCCTCTCTGCCTACTTGTGATCTCTGTCAAATAAATAAATAAAATCTTTAAAAAATAATAAAAACATAAAAGTGATTCAAAGTCTATAAAGTACAATACAAAATGTATATAAAATGTAAAAATTTAAAAATTTTTGAGGAATATGAATTTAAATAGATTAAAATATTCTTAGCTATGTAAAAAATACAAAATGTAATAAAATTTTAACCAGTGTAAACTATAAATTTTCTTCTTTTGTTTTGAAATTTTTTTTCATTTTTTGTGACTTTTACTGTTTTTTTTTGTTGTTGTTTTCACTGTTCCTTATGTTAAAACTTCTTTAGAGTAATAAAATGCTATAGGTATATTTGATATCCCTTTTACATGGGGTGCCTGGGTGGCTTAGTCAGTTAAGAGTCTGCCTTTGGCTCAGGTCATGATCCCAGCAAATCCCCCTACCAGGGAGTCTGCTTCTCCTTCTGCACTTCCCCTGCTCATGCTTTGTCTCTTTTTCAAATAAATAAAAATCTTTTTTTTTTTTTTAAAGATTTTATTTATTTATTTGACAGAGAGAAATCACAAGTAGGCAGAGAGGCAGGCAGAGAGAGAGGAGGAAGCAGGCTCCCTGCTGAGCGGAGAGCCCAATGCAGGGCTTGAACCCAGGACTTGGGATCATGACCTGAGCCGAAGGCAGCGGCTTAACCCACTGAGCCACCCAGGCGCCCCAAATAAATAAAAATCTTAATTTTTTTTTTTTTTTGAAATCCCTTCTATAATCCCTCCTGCTATGCCTCTCTCCATCTGAGAGAAAACTTCTTCTTGAGTGGGGTATGTCTTTCCTGATCAAGTATGTGGACATCTGTTTACATAAAAATATATGGTAATTTGGAATTTTTTAAGTTACATGAATGGAATCCATCTCTGATTTATTTTTTCATGTAATATTGTGTGTCCAATATATTTCCACATCTAGTCTATAGATCCAGTTCATTCAAAGTTCCATAGTCTTTCATTGGTTGAGTATAATACAATCCATTCATTCATGCACCACAGATAAATTATTAAAGATTTCCAGTTTTGTGCTATCTTTAAGAAATATTGCAATGAACATTCTTTTATATGCTCCCCATGAACATGTGTGATTGATTCCTTAGGGTGTCCAATCAGAAGTGAAGTTCATAGGTCAAAGGGTATGATCATACTCAGGTTTATTAAATATTGCCAAATTAGTTCATATCTGTTTTACATTCTATTATGAATATAAGAGGTTCAATTTTCTATACCTTTTTCCCAATTCTTTCTGACATCTTTTTTCCCAGTGTGACAGTATTTAATAATATGTCTCTATGGCTTTACTTTTCCTTTCCCTGATTATTTGTAAGGCTACACGTTTTTCATATTTTTCTTAGGCATTTAGATTTCAACTTATACCTTTAGTTTTTTGCTATTTGTGATAATATTTTACTTACTCATCTGTACGGTTCTCTTTCTGTATATATAGTCTCAAAACTAAACCCATTTTATAATACAGGCATCCCAAATATCATTGCCTATATTGTGGTTAGATGTATTGCTTTACAAACTTAAAAATCAAACTAGTATTTGGTAACTCTAGTGGAAAATTAAAATTATTTTCCAGTTGTTTTTATTGTGAATAATATATGTGGTTCACTAAAGAGATTCTGAGGACAAATGTATATTCCACACAGATCAAAGAAAGACAAGCCACCAAGCTTCTTGACGTTCACCTTCCCTGCAGCTAAAGACAACAGAGTCTACACATGCTGCCAACTGTCAAGGATTTTCATTCTGCTCATCCAGGCTTAAAAATCTGCTAATTTAGATAATGGCTACAGCCCATCAGCTAATAGTATTTACAACAAAAACATATGGCCAGTACTTGGAAGGCCAGTGATTAGCTAATGTGAGTCATTTCCAGATGATACAGAGATAATTTATACTGTCAGTATGAATTCTATTTGAGTCGTATGGCATTTACCAGAGTTGACCCTTCAAGAATAGACACTGGTAGGTACTTATGTGTTAACTCTTGACGGACTCTGAAAAAGACTATCACAGTTTAAGGAATACAGACTGAAAAAAGCAGTAAGGCTTGAGGGAGGTGGGGGAGAGATGAAAGAAAGAAAAAGAAAGAATCAGAAAAGAGTAGGAGGACAGAGACTGAGCAAGCTAAAGTTTACATTAGACAGAATAAGTGCTAGATTATGCTGTAGTAAGAAACTATCTCTAGTAATGATGGCTTAACCCAATCAAATCTTTTCTTGCTTACATTGATGTTCACTGTGGGTCAGAGAGGGCTCTGACCAATACTCCTCAAGAGGTAGAAGCTTCTGTGATCATTATAATTTCCTCTCAAAATTGATATGCACCATTTCTGATCACACGTGATTGTCCACAGCAGATCCCATGGCCGCCTATAACTTCAACAGGAGCTAATAGATCTTCCATGGTAGCCTGGAGGTAAAGGAACAGGAAACACTTATTATGCAAACAGCATAATAACTACCAAAGACCACCATTTTAGTTATCAAGTGTTGGTTCAGGGGCACCTGGGCGGCTCAGTCGGTTAAGCATCTGCCTTTGGCTCGGGTCATGATCCTGGGGTCTTGGGATCAACCCCTGCGTCAGGTTCCCTGTGGGAAGCCTTCTTCTCCCTCTCTCTCTGCACATTCCCACACTTGTGCTCTCTCTCTCTCTCTCAGATAAATATAATCTTGTAAAAAAAAAAAAAAAAAAGTTCGTTCAATTGGTTCACTCTCCCAAAAAGAGAACACATCTACCCCTACTCCAAGAAAGATAACCCCCAAATCTCACTTTTAGTATTACCAAACCCCAAGTTTGGCTGCCTATCACTTGAAAGGCCAATGCTCAAGAAAAGGTTTTGATTAGAAAGGAATTTGAGCTTTATTTAGGAGGTCAGCCACCTGGGGAGAAGGCAGACTCTTGTCCAAGAGCCAACTTTGATGTTTGTCCCTGGCCCATGGGTTTTGAAAAAGGTTTAGGGGGATTAATCAGTGAAGGGGGTGGTCTGCAACATTTCTTGATTACGACCAGACTTGATGGTGCCAGCTATAGATGTTACCTCAGTGCCCCAGGGATTGTACAAGCAGGTCCAGTTCTTGTTTGATGATGTCTAGGAACACTCTGTTCTTTCAGAAGGGTGATATCTACATATTCACAAAGGGAGGTAAGTAAAATTATTTATTTTCATGACCTGAAAAAAGAGAAACATTTTGCTAAAAAAAAAAAAAAAAAAAAGCTAGACTAATCAAAAAGCTGAGGTGGCTTCAGAATTGTTGGCCTCTGTGGCCTGCGAGTCTTGGTCCTTCACTCCTCAAGGCCAGTGGCATGTCTGCTGAAGATCAAGGGACTTAGGTCAGCAAGTAAAGACTATGTTAACTTGAAGCAAGTTAACCCTGCAGACTGGTTAGAGTGCTGTTATAATGGTATTGAGCTCAACATCTCCGAAGGGGATTCCTCCTACACTGTTGGTGGGAATGCAAGCTGGTACAGCCACTCTGGAAAACAGTACAGAGGTTCCTCAGAAAGTAACAATAGAGCTACCCTATGATCAAGCAACCATACTACTAGGTACTTACCCAATGGATACAAACAGTGATTCAAAGGGAACCTGCACCCCAATGTTTATAGGAGCAATGTCCACGATAGCCAAACTGTAGAAAGGGCCCAGATGTCCATGGACAAATGAGTGGATAAAGAAGACATGATTGATTATATATATATATATATATATATATATATATATATATATATATATATGTAAAGAAGACATGATTGATTTTATATATATATATGTCCATATATATATATATATATGAATGGATAAAGAAGACATGATTGATTTTATATATATATATATATATATATATGTAAAAAGACATGACTGATTTTATTTATATATATATATATGAATGGATAAAGAAGACATGATTGATTATATATATATATAAAATGGAATATTACTTAGCCATCAGAAAGCATGAAATCTTGCCATTTGCAACGACGTGGATGGAACTAGAGGATATTATGCTAAGCGAAATAAGTCAGTCACAGAAAGACAAATATCATGATTTAACTCATATGTGGAATTTAAGAAACAAAACAGACGAACATAGGGGAAGGGAAGGAAAAATAAAATAAGATGAAAATAGAGAGGGAAACAAACCATAAGGCCCTTTAACGATTGGAGAAAAACTGAGAGTTGCTGGAGGGGAGGTGGGTAGGAGGATGGGATGGCTGGCTGATGAGCATTAAGGAGGGAACATGATGCAATGAGCACTCAGTGTTATACGCAACTGATCAGTCACTGAACTCTACCTCTGAAACTAGTAACACACTATATGTTATTTAAATTTATTTTAATTAAAAAAAAAAAGCTCAACATCTTGGACCTTTGCATTGTATTCTTCTGTATCTATGTCAAGTTTGGATGCAGCTACTTTTGAAATGGAGAACTATAAATGAAAAAGACAAGTAAACACCTTTCAACACACAGACATACACACATGCCTCATTTGTTAGTGTAACAGAAACAGGTAATCATTGCTAAGGCAGGAAGCAATAAAAATCCAGTACAAATAGTGAAGAACTTGAGAAAATTGTTAGTTTATCCTGGCTTCTGTGAATCCTACCAAAGAGTGGGATTGGGAGGCTGTTGGGCATTTATTTCATCCAAAGTTTAGATTTAGGGTGATGCCTGGAAAAGACAGACACAAGTAGCTTCCACACTCAGTACTCTGCCAAATTAATATGCAAAAATAAAACCATCTGCAGCATGTACAAAGATGGGTAGACACAACGTTAGGGCGCAGTTTACTCTTACCCCAGGCTTGTCTGTCAGCTTCTGGACGTACAAAATTAAATTCCCTTGTGGGGTGACTAAATTTAAGCTCCAGGACTCCTTTAGCAAATGCATTTCTCTTCTATTTCCACCTCACTTTCTTCCCGCCCGTGTTGTCTGCAGCCCCTGAGCTCATTTAGACTGGAGTCTAATATCTGTGCTCCTGGCATCTGGTCTGTTTGGTCCCAACTGAGTCTTACCCTTCTGAAGATAGATCTATAAAAAGAAAAAGGATATTTTTGGAAGGCAGCTATGCTCACCACTATACCACCAACGCAAGAAAAAGGATATTTTTAATAAGAATGGAAAACTGTCATAATACAGATGTTTTCAGTAACTGACAGTACAGTTGGTTGAAAATAAATTTGAAATGAGAGTGCATGGGGATATTTTGTTGGGGGGAGGTGGGTTTTTTTTAATATGCAGAATATACTTCCAACAGGTTAAGACCCTGAGATAATAACCTGGGAAGAACTATAGAATGCCAAACACTGAAGGGAATAAGTAATTGAGTGGGGGGGAAGCCTGGGGAACTTTTAAACAGAAGTCAGTCGAGGAGGCTCACCCTTCGTGTCCAAGGATGACTGGAGCACTAGCAGCATGGGTATCATCTGGGAGTCGTTAGAAAGGCAGAATCTTGAGTCCTGAACATTATAGTATCAGAGTGTGAATCTTATCTGTATCATCTAGTGATTCCTATCTGTGTTGTTGGTACTCATGAAGATTTTAATTACTAAGAGGTATTTTTTTTAAATTTACTTATTTGACAGAGACCACAAATAAGCAGATAGGCAGGCACAGAGAGCGGGGGGGGGGGCGGTTGTGGGGGTGGGGGGAAGCAGGCTCCCCACTGAGCAGAGAGCCTGAGGAGGACCCTGATATCATGACCTGAGCCGAATGCAGAGGCTTTAATCCACTGAGCCACCCAGGTACCCCTACTAAGAGGTATTTTATTTTATTTTTTAAAAAAGATTTTATTTATTTATTTCAGAGATACAGTGAGTGAGAGAGAGCCTGAGAGGGGAGAGGGTCAGAGGGAGAAAGAGACTCCCCACTGAGCAGGGAGCCCAATGTGGGACTGGATCCTGGGACTCCGGGATCACGACCTGAGCTAAAGGCAGTCACCCAACCAACTGAGCCACCCAGGTGCCCAAGAGGTATTTTAAAATAGTAAGGTACAGTTGCTCATATATTCTTGCATTCAGAAAGCAGGACCTAACAGAGTCACCAAAGCTAATACAAGCTGACTAGGTGGTTATTGGTAACTATTATTAAAATCAAATCATGGGACACCTGGCTGGTTTAGTCACAAGGGCATGTGACTTTTGAGTCACGGGTTGTGAGTTTGGATGCTATGTTGGGTGGAGATATTATTTAAATAAATAAATAAAATAAAAAATAAATAAAAACTTAAAAAATAAAATCACCTCTTTTGTAGTGAAAACATTTTTTCCTCTGTGTAGACTGTTATTGCTAGGATAAAGTTTATGGGGATGACAAAGCAATAAATATAAAATTTGAAAGAACATCATGAAGTAGAGAAATGCCTTATCATTTATGTATTTACATATTCCTGTATATGTGATGTACACGAGCAGAAATCATGCATACAAATATATAAAATGTAATATAAATTATCAGTGTAAACTTTTGTCATGTAAAGTATCTTCATATAATAAAGGATAACTAGACACAGAGAAGTTAAATGTATCCAACATCACAAAACTTTTAAGCGGCAGAATATGGAATACAATCTAATTCTCCTGAACATATTACATTGTATCTAATAAGTGATATTTAAAAACATTCATTAAGTTTAACTGGGATAGGGGCGCCTGGGTGGCTCAGTGGGTTAAGCCGCTGCCTTCGGCTCAGGTCATGATCTCAGGGTCCTGGGATCGAGCCCCGCATTGGGCTCTCTGCTCAGCAGGGAGCCTGCTTCCTCCTCTCTCTCTGCCTGCCTCTCTGCCTGCTTGTGATCTCTGTCTGTCAAATAAATAAATAAATAAAATCTTAAAAAAAAAAAAAAAAGTTTAACTGGGATAGTATTTCATGATGAGTTTTAAGCAAGAATCAAATTATAGCTTGAATAGCATGGATTTTATGTTCATGTTTTTCTGGAATTTTAAAGATAGATAGATAGATAGATAGATAGATAGATAGATAGATAGATTTATTTATTTATTTATTTATTTATTTATTTATTTATTTATTTATTTGACAGAGAGAAATCACAAGTAGGCAGAGAGGCAGGCACAGAGAGAGGAGGAAGCAGGCTCTCTGCTGAGCAGAAAGCCTGATGTGGGGCTTGAACCCAGGACCTGGGATCATGACCTGAGCCGAAGGCAGCGGCTTAACCCACTGAGCCACCCAGGCGCCCCTCTGGAATTTTAAATAACTAAAATGTCTGTCTCACAGTTAAAAATATTTTTCACATATTATAATTTCTTTTTTTAATGTTTGTTATTTTATTACTATGGAATTCTCTATTTTCTAAATAAGATGGGCTAAATTTAATTTAAACATTAAGTCTTTAACTCAGAAATTTTAATATCACTAAAGGCTACCACAAAGTCTTAAAAATGAAAGCTTTTCTAATACTTGATTCATTTTAATCCATTCAATTTTTATAATGGGAAACCATAAAACATATTAAGTAATAGAGACTAATTTATTGGGTATTTTCCATGTGTCATGCACTTATGCCATATTTGTGCCAATAAAACTTCCTTCTCTTTAAAATATTGATATATATTAGTTCCAACTTTTATTACATATGATACTTTATATCTATATTTTAAAAATAAGAAATGTAGAGGGGTGCCTGAGTGGCTCAGTGGGTTAAGGCCTCTGCCTTTGGCTCAGGTCGTGATCCTGGGGTCCTGGGATCGAGCCCTGCATCAGGCTCTCTGCTCGGCGGGGACCCTGCTTCCTCCTCTCTCTCTGCCTGCCTCTTTGCCTACTTGTGATCTCTGTCTGTCAAATAAATAAATAAAATATTTAAAAAAAATAAGAAATGTAGAAAATCAAAACACTTATGTTACAATAAAATAATCCAAAATTGCATGTACACTATTATTACAATATAAAAATATTCATGCATATAGACAATGAAATGTAAAAATACACTTTCTAAAATAGGGTTATAGATTTGTGTTACTCTAGACATTTACATAATATGATATATTATTTTCAATAAAAACTGAGTGCTCTGTTTACGTTTCTCAAATGAGAAAACAAATGTTTTCTCATATTGTGGCTTAAATTTTTATCTCCTTTTTTTTTTGTTTAAAGATTTTATTTATTTATTTAACAGAGAGAGATCACAGTAGACAGAGAGGCGGATAGAGAGAGAGAGAGAGGGAAGCAGGCTCCCTGCTTAGCAGGTCTCGATCCCAGGACCCTGAGATCCTGAGCCGAAGGCAGAGGCTTTACCCACTGAGCCACCCAGGCGCCCAAAATTTTTATCTTCTTTTTTTTTTTTAATTTTATTTTTTATAAACATATGTTTTTATCCCCAGGGGTAGAGGTCTGCGAATCGCCAGGTTTACACACTTCACAGCACTCACCAAGCACATACCCTCCCCAGTATCCATAACCCCACCCCCCTCTCCCAACCCCCCTCCCCCCATCAACCCTCAGTTTGTTTTGTGAGATTAAGAGTCACTTATGGTTTGTCTCCCTCCCAATCCCATCTTGTTTCATTTATTCTTCTCCTACCCCCCTAACCCCCCATGTTGCATCTCCTCTCCCTCATATCAGGGAGATCATATGATAGTTGTCTTTCTCCGATTGACTTATTTCACTAAGCATGATACCCTCTAGTTCCATCCACGTCGTCGCAAATGGCAAGATTTCATTTCTTTTGATGGCTGCATAGTATTCCATTGTGTATATATACCAACTCTTCTTTATCCATTTGTCTGTTGATGGACATCTAGGTTCTTTCCATAGTTTGGCTCTTGTAGACATTGCTGCTATAAACATTCCGGTGCACGTGCCCCTTCGGATCACTACGTTTGTATCTTTAGGGTAAATATCCAGCAGTGCAATTGCAGGGTCATAGGGTAGTTCTATTTTCAACATTTTGAGGAACCTCCATGCTGTTTTCCAGAGTGGTTGCACCAGCTTGCATTCCCACCAACAGTGTAGGAGGGTTCCCCTTTCTCCGCATCCTCGCCAGCATCTGTCATTTCCTGACTTGTTAATTTTAGCCATTCTGACTGGTGTGAGGTGATATCTCATTGTGGTTTTGATTTGTATTTCTCTGATGCTGAGTGATATGGAGCACTTTTTCATGTGTCTGTTGGACATCTGGATGTCTTCTTTGCAGAAATGTCTGTTCATGTCCTCTGCCCATTTCTTGATTGGATTATTTGTTCTTTGAGTGTTGAGTTTGCTAAGTTCTTTATAGATTTTGGACACTAGCCCTTTATCTGATATGTCATTTGCAAATATCTTCTCCCATTCTGTCAGTTGTCTTTTGGTTTTGTTGACTGTTTCCTTTGCTGTGCAAAAGCTTTTTTTTTTTTTTAAATTTTATTTATTTGACAGAGATTACAAGTAGGTGGAGAGGCAGGCAGAGAGAGAGGAGGAAGCAGGCTCCCCTTGGAGCAGAGAGCCCGATGTGGGGATTGATCCCAGGACCCTGGGATTATGACCTGAGCGGAAGGCAGAGGCTTTAAACCACTGAGCCATCCAGGTGCCCCCTGTGCAAAAGCTTTTGATCTTGATAAAATCCCAATAGTTCATTTTTGCCCTTGCTTCCCTTGCCTTTGGCGATGTTCCTAGGAAGATGTTGCTGCGGCTGAGGTCAAAGAGGTTGTTGCCTGTGTTCTCCTCAAGGATTTTGATGGATTCCTTTCTCACATTGAGATCATTCATCCATTTTGAGTCTATTTTCGTGTGTGGTATAAGGAAATGATTCAATTTCATTTTTCTGCATGTGGCTGTCCAATTTTCCCAACACCATTTATTGAAGAGGCTGTCTTTTTTCCATTGGACATTCTTTCCGATTTGTCGAAGATGAGTTGACCATAGAGTTGAGGGTCTATTTCTGGGCTCTCTATTCTGTTCCATTGATCTATGTGTCTGTTTTTGTGCCAGTACCATGCTGTCTTGATGATGACAGCTTTGTAATAGAGCTTGAAGTCCGGAATTGTGATGCCACCAACTTTGGCTTTCTTTTTCAATATTCCTTTGGCTATTCGAGGTCTTTTCTGGTTCCATATAAATTTTAGGATTGTTTGTTCCATTTCTTTGAAAAAAAATGGATGGTACTTTGGTAGGAATTGCATTAAATGTGTAGATTGCTTTAGGTAGCATAGACATTTTCACAATATTTATTCTTCCAATCCAGGAACATGGAACATTTTTCCATTTCTTTGTGTCTTCCTCAATTTCTTTCATGAGTACTTTATAGTTTTCTGAGTATAGATTCTTAGTCTCTTTGGTTAGGTTTATTCCTAGGTATCTTATAGTTTTGGGTGCAATTGTAAATGGGATGGACTTCTTAATTTCTCTTTCTTCTGTCTTGTTGTTGGTGTAGAGAAATGCAACTGATTTCTGTGCATTGATTTTATATCCTGACACTTTACTGAATTCCTGTACAAGTTCTAGCAGTTTTGGAGTGGAGTCTTTTGGGTTTTCCACATATAGTATCATATCATCTGCAAAGAGAGATAGTTTGAATTCTTCTTTGCCAATTTGGATGCCTTTAATTTCCTTTTGTTGTCTGATTGCGGAGGCTAGGACTTCTAGTACTATGTTGAATAGCAGTGGTGATAACGGACATCCCTGCCGTGTTCCTGACCTTAGCGGAAAAGCTTTCAGTTTTTCTCCATTGAGAATGATATTTGCGGTGGGTTTTTCATAGATGGCTTTGATAATATTGAGGTATGTGCCATCTATCCCTACACTTTGAAGAGTTTTGATCAGGAAGGGATGCTGTACTTTGTCAAATGCTTTTTCAGCATCTATGGAGAGTATCATATGGTTCTTGTTCTTTCTTTTATTAATGTGTTGTATCACATTGATTGATTTGTGGATGTTGAACCAACCTTGCAGTCCTGGAATAAATCCCACTTGGTCGTGGTGAATAATCCTTTTAATGTACTGTTGAATCCTATTGGCTAGTATTTTGGCGAGAATTTTTGCATCTGTGTTCATCAAGGATATTGGTCTGTAGTTCTCTTTTTTGATGGGATCCTTGTCTGGTTTTGGGATCAAGGTGATGCTGGCCTCATAAAATGAGTTTGGAAGTTTTCCTTCCATTTCTATTTTTTGGAACAGTTTCAGGAGAATAGGAATTAGTTCTTCTTTAAATGTTTGGTAGAATTCCCCCGGGAAGCCGTCTGGCCCTGGGCTTTTGTTTGTTTGGAGATTTTTGATGACTGTTTCAATCTCCTTACTGGTTATGGGTCTGTTCAGGCTTTCTATTTGTTCCTGGTTCAGTTGTGGTAGTTTATATGTCTCTAGGAATGCATCCATTTCTTCCAGATTGTCAAATTTGTTGGCGTAGAGTTGCTCATAGTATGTTCTTATAATTGTCTGTATTTCTTTGGTGTTAGTTGTGCTGTCTCCTCTTTCATTCATGATTTTATTTATTTGGGTCCTTTCTCTTTTCTTTTTGATAAGTCTGGCCAGGGGTTTATCAATCTTATTAATTCTTTCAAAGAACCAGCTCCTAGTTTCGTTGATTTGTTCTATTGTTTTTTTTTGGTTTCTATTTCATTGATTTCTGCTCTGATCTTTATGATTTCTCTTCTCCTGCTGGGTTTAGGCTTTCTTTCTTGTTCTTTCTCCAGCTCCTTTAGGTGTAGGGTTAGGTTGTGTACCTGAGACCTTTCTTGTTTCTTGAGAAAGGCTTGTACTGCTATATATTTTCCTCTCAGGACTGCCTTTGTTGTGTCCCACAGACTCTGAACCGTTGTGTTTTCGTTATCATTTGTTTCCATGAATTTTTTCAATTCTTCTTTGATTTCCTGGTTGACCCATTCATTCTTTAGAAGGATGCTGTTTAGTCTCCATGTATTTGGGTTCTTTCCAAATTTCCTCTTGTGATTGAGTTCTAGCTTCAGAGCATTGTGGTCTGAAAATATGCAGGGAATGATTCCAATCTTTTGATACTGGTTGAGACTTGATTTAGGACCAAGAATGTGATCTATTCTGGAGAATGTTCCATGTGCACTAGAGAACAATGTGTATTCTGTTGCTTTGGGGTGAAATGTTCTGAATATATCTGTGATGTCCATCTGGTCCAGTGTGTCCTTTAAGGCCTTTATTTTCTTGTTGATCTTTTGCTTGGATGATCTGTCCATTTCAGTGAGGGGAGTGTTCAAGTCCCCTACTATTATTGTATTATTGTCGATGTGTTTCTTTGATTTTGTTATTAATTGGTTTATATAGTTGGCTGCTCCCATGTTAGGGGCATAGATATTTAAAATTGTTAGATCTTCTTGTTGGACAGATCCTTTGAGTATGATATAGTGTCCTTCCTCATCTCTTATTATAGTCTTTGGCTTAAAATCTAATTGATCTGATATAAGGATTGCCACTCCTGCTTTCTTCTGATGTCCATTAGCATGGTAAATTCTTTTCCACCCCCTCACTTTAAATCTGGAGGTGTCTTCGGGTCTAAAATGATTTTCTTGTAGGCAACATATAGATGGATTTTGTTTTTTTATCCATTCTGATACCCTGTGTCTTTTGAATGGGGCATTTAGCCCATTAACATTCAGGGTAAGTATTGAGAGATATGAATTTAGTGCCTTTGTATTGCCTGTAAGGTGACTGTTATTGTATATTGTCTCTGTTTCTTTCTGATCTACTACTTTTAGGGTTTCTCTTTGCTTAGAGGACCCCTTTCAATATTTCCTGTAGAGCTGGTTTGGTATTTGCAAATTCTTTCAGTTTTTGTTTGTCCTGGAAGCTTTTAATCTCTCCTTCTATTTTCAATGATAGCCTAGCTGGATATAGTATTCTTGGCTGCATGTTTTTCTTGTTTAGTACTCTGAATATATCATGCCACCTCTTTCTGGCCTGCCAGGTCTCTGTGGATAAGTCTGCTGCCAATGTAATATTTTTACCATTGTACGTTACAGACTTCTTTTCCCGGGCTGCTTTCAGGATCGTTTCTTTGTCACTAAGACTTGTAAATTTTACTATTAGGTGACAGGGTGTGGACCTATTCTTATTTATTTTGAGGGGGGGGGTTCTCTGAACCTCCTGGATTTCGATGCTTGTTCCCTTTGCCATATTGGGGAAATTCTCTCCAATAATTCTCTCCAACATACCTTCTGCTCCCCTCTGTTTCCTCTTCTTCTGGAATCCCAATTATTCTAATGTTGTTTCGTCTTATGGTGTCACTTATCTCTCGAATTCTCCCCTCATGGTCCAGTAGCTGTTTGTCCCTCTTTTGCTCAGCTTCTTTTTCTCTGTCATTTGGTCTTCTATATCGCTAATTCTTTCTTCTGCCTCATTTATCCTAGCAGTGAGAGCCTCCATTTTTGGTTGCACCTCATTAATAGCTTTTTTGATTTCAACTTGGTTAGATTTTAGTTCTTTTATTTCTCCAGAAAGGGCTTTTATATATCCCGAGAGGTTTGCTTTAATATCTTCCATGCCTTTTTCAAGCCCGGCTAGAACCTTGAGAATCGTCATTCTGAACTCTATATCTGACATATTACCAATGTCTGTATTGATTAGGTCCCTAGCCTTTGGTACTGCCTCTTGTTCTTTTTTTTGTGGTGAATTTTTCCGCCTTGTCATTTTGTCCAGATAAGAGTATATGAAGGAGCAAGTAAAATACTAAAAGGGTGGCAACAACCCCAGGAAAATATGCTTTAGCCAAATCAGAAGAGATCCCGAATTGTGAGGGGGGAGAAAGGGGATAAAAAGGGGTTCAGAAAGAAAGAAAAAAATAAAATAAAATAAAAAAAGAAAGCCGATAAGGAAAAAATATAAAAAGGAATATATATATAGATATATATATATATATATTAGATAAACTATTTTAAAAACGTTAAAAAAAAAGAAAACTGTAAAAGTTAAAAAAATTAGGAGAAGAAGAGAAAAAAAATTGAAAAAGAAAAAAAAATTAAATTAACTGCAAGGCTAAAGAATCATGGGGAGAAAGCCATGATTTCCGTGCTTTGCTTTCTTCTCCTCTGGAATTCCGCCGCTCTCCTTGGTATTGAAACTGCACTCCTTGGTAGGTGAACTTGGTCCTGGCTGGGTTTCTCGTTGATCTTCTTGGGGAGGGGCCTGTTGTAGTGATTCTCAAGCGTCTTTGCCCCAGGCGGAGTTGCACCGCCCTTACCTGTGGCCGGGCTGAGTAATCCGCTAGGGTTTGCTGGGTTTGCTTTCGGGAGCTTTTGTTCCCTGAGCGCTTTCCGTAGAGTTCTGGAGGACGGGAATGAAGATGGCGGCCTCCCAGTCTCCGGCCCAGAGGAGCCGAGAGCCCGGGGCCCCACTCCTCAGTGCAACCTCAGAGCACAGCGCCCAATTACTCCCGTCACCCTGGCCTTCTGCCGCGCTCCGAGCTGACTGAGCCTGCGACCGGTTCAAGGTAACCCCGAGCTGAGAGTCACCCCTTGGCTCTGTCTCTGTATCCGGCTTCCCCGTTCTAATACCTGTAAGCTCTGCGACACTCAGACACCCCCGATCCTTCTGTGACCCTGTGGGACCTGAGGCCACGCTGACCCCGCCTGGGCTTCACCCCGGTTAAGCCTCTGGAGCGATGTCCCTCAGTGGAACAGACTTTTAAAAGTCCTGATTTTGTGCTCCGTTGCTATGCCGCTTGCCGGGAGCTGGCCCCTCCCCCCGCGGTCTATCTTCCCGTCACTTTGGATTCACTTCTCCGCCAGTCCTACCTTTCAGAAAGTGGTTGATTTTCTTTTTCTAGAGTTGCTGTTCTTTTTCTCTTCGATCTCCCGTTGGATTTGTAGGTGTTTGCAATCTTTAGATAAGCTATCTAGCTGATCTCCCGCTACCTGAAGTAGTCTCAGCCTGCTACTTCTCTGCCATCTTGACTCCCTCGAAAATTTTTATCTTCTTAATGATGTATTTAGAGAAACATAGATCTTAATTTCACTGAATAAGAGACATCACTCTTCCTTAGTGTTTGGTTCTGTTTAAATTTTTACACATCACAAGTTTATATTCTCTCTTCTTCTAAAAACATCATAGTTTTTACTTTCATGCTTAAATTTGCAATTGATTTGTAATTGATTTTTGTTTGTGGCAGGATGTTGAAAGAAGTTTCATTACTTTTCCACGTGAATATCCAATTTTCACTACATGGTATTTGGAAGTCATTGTCATTTCCCCACCACTCTCCAGGGCTACTTTTCCACAAGTCAAATGTCCATATGCACACGGTTATATTTTCTGGCTCCCAGTTCTGGTCCTAGTTTTATTTCTCTACCTTTGTGATATCATGATAATATCTTAATTATTTTAGCTATATAATAAATCTTTAATTACAGATTTTTTTCTTAATAGTTAGAAGAATATTATTCAGATTTACAACCTCCTTTTTTTTCTTTATCAGTTTCATTGAGTTGTATTTTTCTAGAAGACCTAACATACATTTAACTTTAGTCCTAGAAGGAAAAAAGGGAATCAAAGAATGAGGCAGAAGGGATATCGGAAGTGGTAACAACTAAGAATTTCCCAAAACTGATTAAAGATTTCAATTCAAAGGTTGGAGATCAAATTTTTTTTTTAAGATTTTATTTATCTGACAGAGAGATCACAAGCAGGCAGAGAGGCAGGCAGAGAGAGGAGGAAGCAGGCTCCCCGCCGAGCAGAGAGCCCGATGTGGGGCTCGATCCCAGGACTCTGAGATCATGACCTGAGCCGAAGGCAGCGGCTTAACCCACTGAGCCACCCAGGCACCCCTGGAGATCAAATTTAGATCAAGATAAAATTTAAGTTAGAGGCAAATAAATGAGAAAAATGGTTACAGAATTCATAAAAGTAGAAAAAGGAACAAAGAAGCAAATTACATAAAAAGGTTTTAACTCACATACTGTAGATTTTAGCTACAAATTCAAATACCAGTTACACTTCATGTAAATAATAGTTTGAGTGCTAGGATCAGGCTGTTTCAGAACCTCTCAGATGCCCTCAAGCTATTGTGCCTTCTCTGCAGGAGAGTCTGCAGGAGATTGATTCCCAGTGGACCCTGACCCTGACTCCCTACAAGGCCACCTTTGAGCCCTAATCTAAAGCCTTAATCTAAAGGTTTAGAAGAGTCCCCACCACTGGTGTCTTCTGGAGTGCTTTCATTCCCTGTCCCCCAGATTCTTTCAGTAGTGGGGATGAGTTTCCTTGCCACCACCACTAGGTTAACAGAAGACTCTTGGGCCAAAGCAACCCTTGGAGGGATTTGGCATTTCTCTGATTTTCCATCAAGACTCAAGTATCTGCATTTCTGTCTTCTCATCCTAGTGTTTTACTACCTTGTTAGGATCCTGATAACATCAAGTTAATTCTTTTTTTTTTTTAAGATTTTTTTTTAAATTTATTTGACAGAGATCACAAGTAGGCAGAGAGGCAGGCAGAGAGAGAGGAGGAAGCAGGCTCCCTGCTAAGCAGAGAGCCCAATGCCGGGCTTGATCTGAGGACCCTGAGATCATGACCCGAGACAAAGGCAGAGGCTCAACCCACTGAGCCATCCAGGTGCCCCACAGTGAATTTTTTTTTAAAAGATTTTATTTATTTATTTGACAGAGAGAGATCACAAGTAGGCAGAGAGGCAGGCAGAGAGAGAGAGAGAGAGAGAGAGAGAGAGAGAGAGGAGGAACAGGCTCCCTGCTGAGCAGAGAGCCCAATGCGGGACTCGATCCCAGGACCCTGAGATCATGACCTGAGCCGAAGGCAGAGGCTTAACCCACTGAGCCACCCAGGTGCCCCCACAAGTGAATTTTTTTGGCAACATATTTGATACAGGTTTTCTACTTTTCAGCGGGAAAAGTGGTCTTAATTACCTAGTTTGCCCCTACCAGTAAAGATAATTCTACTCTTATGGTTTCTTTACATGTAGAGGGCCTATCATTTCACTTTTCTAACCTAGTTGAAATAATCTCTTCATTTCTTTTTTTTAAATGTTATTTATTTATTAGAGAGAGAGAATGAGTGAGAACGCACAAGTGGGGAGAAGAAGGAAAAGCAGACTCCCCGCTGAGCAGGGAGCCTGATGCTAGACTCCATCCCAGGACCCCGGGATCACAACCTGAGCTGAAGGCAGACGCTTAACTGACTGAGCCACTCAGATGCTCCTCTACATTTCTTAAACTTATGAAAAATAAGGGTTTTAATATAAACAGCATAAAATCTCATTAAAAGTCAGGAAATCTCTGAGTTTAATCATTAATATTATATTTCATATTTACAAGTCAAGGGTTTAACAGATTTATTGTATGCATTGCCCTCATACCAAATTCTGTAAAGGTTCAGATGGGTCTAAGTTTTATGTAAGCATATTTAACATTAGCTTTCTTCAGCCTAGCTAATTCTAGGTAAAAACAAAGAAATAATAGATATAATATTAGAGATATGGGGCAAGTGATCTTCAAATATTTAAATCTGTTAGACACTCAAGAGACAGGGGCACCAGGAACTAAAAGGAAGGACAGAAATAAAGGGGGATACATGTAGAAGACATACTCCATTTTTTCTAGGAATTATGGCTCTCTGGAGCTGCTCTAGAAGAACTGGTAGTTTATCATATATGCAAATAACACTGAATCAGGGGTTCATGTGAGTATTTCTCCCATCTCATTTTCATAGCTTTATGCTTGCTTATGCTTGATAATGAAAACAATGCCAGATGGTAAGGCCAGTTAACAGGCTCTAAGAGACAGCTACCAGAACTTAAATGTGAGTTAGTCTTAAATAACTCAATTCAGTTGCTTTTCTTAACTGTGAACAGGAAATGTGCAGTCATTTGGCCAGAGAGAGATGGAGTTACTTTAATACTTCAAGTTTTGTTTAATGCAGTTCTGTTCAGAGACTGCTTATGGGACTAGGGAAGATTTCTTGGTAAGGACAAAGTCTCTGATGACTATTGAATAGTGAGTATGAATTACCAAGGTTGGGAAGGGTGTGGGGAAAGGTAATCAGCACAGGGATGTATTTAAGAGATATATGTTGAAATCTCACCACGGGAGGGGGGGGGGCGGGGGCGGGGGGGGGGGCGGGGGCGGGCGGGGGGGGGCACCTGGGTGGCTCAGTGGGTTAAGCCTCTGGTTCAACTCAGGCCATGATCTCAGGGTCCTGGGATCAAGCCCTGCATAGGGCTCTCTGCTCATCAGGGAGCCTGCTCCCCCCACCCCAGCCTGCATACTTGTGATCTCTCTGTCAAATAAAAAAACAAAATCTTAAAAATAAATACATAAAATAAAATCAAATCTTACCATGGGACAAGCAAAGGAGTAAATTTTGCCGCTAACCAGACAAAAGTTTCTGACCTGACTAATTGGGAGAATGGCTAAAGGTGCAGTTTACTGTGATCAGAAATACAGTAGGTTGAAATCCTAAAATGCATCAAATTTAAGAAATTAGATTAAAAAGAGGGGCAAAGGACTTTGAGAACCCAGAAAAACATCCTAGAAGTCAAGAGATTTGAGAGTTTTAAAAAGAAATAAGCACCCAAAGATGTCAAATGAACCCCATAAGACTTAACAAATGGCAAAACAATGGCAAAAAGCCATTAGGTTTAACAATAGGTTGATTATTAAGGACGTGTAGACAGCAATTTTGACATCATTATGGCATCAAAAATAAGATTTCAGGTGGTGCCTGGGGTGGCTCAGTCAGTTAAGCATCTGACTCTTGCTTTGGGGTCAGGTCAAGATCTCAAGGTCTGAGATCCAGCCCTCTATCACCACCCACACTCCCCCATCTGCCCTCGACTCAGCAGGAGGTCGGCTTTGAGATTCTCTTCCTCTCCCTCTGCCCCTCCCCTACTCATGCTCACTTGTGTGTGTTTTTTCTCTCTCTAAAATAAATAAACAATCTTTAAATTAATAGGATTTCAGTGAGTTAAGATGCAAAGGAATTAGGGAAGCAGAAATAACAAGGGTGCAGTAGACTTTCAAGAACCTTGGTAGAGTGACATGGAATGCTATGTAAAGTTGAGGGGAGGGTTCTCTTCTTTTTCTTCCTCCAGTGGGAGTAAACGAAGAACAGAAAGATTCAGGGGATGAATGGGATAAATAGGGGAGAAAGGGTACACAGATGGTGGAGAAAATACTGTTCGAGAAGGAGAAGTCTTGATGGGAAATAGTGGAATGTTAAGTGGTTGGTCATAAAATAGAAGGACATTTTGAACAACTAAGGGTAGGCAAAAGTTGCTTAATGAAGATATAGATGTAACTGTGTCTGGAGAAGCTTCGCTGTGTAGATGATGCATGATCAGGTCTGAAACTATGCAAGATGCACTGATTAAGCTCTGCTCTGAAAACTCAGTTGAAGTTGATTTTTAATACAAAGGCTGTAATTAAGAGAAATAAGACAATTTGTAATAGTCATCCACATAATAAGGAGTCTCAGTAAGATAAATGATATTGTGAACAAATCCAACAAAAATATTTTAATTAAAAATCTTGCACTCAAGACTGAGCTTGAAGGACAATTATAGGATGGAAGGGAATTGCTGATGTTCCATAAAGATGATGTTGTCAGCAGCAGGGCTGCCCTTAGGCTTCAAGGACATCCAGTCCATCAGCCAAAGAAAATGCCAGTGGTCAGGACGGCGTGAGTATTTGAGATAGCAGAAGTCAAAGGGGAGAACAAGCCTAAAAACATGATGGGAAATAAGAGCTAAGGAAAGAGTTTTTGAAGCATTCACCACAATTCATTGCACTTGGTAATCTTCTATTTATATTGGCCTCTGGGATTTAGTTAGAACACATACATCCCTGTTTGCCTGGTTTATATCTGTGGCGACAGCACCGTTTCCTATTTAACATTTGTCATGGGGTGAGCCTAGATGTAGGCACACCTGGTTGAACATTAAAACTAAGAAAGGTCATACAGAAGTTAAGTGAATAGGTTAAGTTAGGAAGGGTAAGAAAATTTGAAATTAGATTGCTGGGTCCATTAGTGTTTGCCCAACCAATGTATTTTGTTTTAATCTAATTTGCCCTTGATAAGCTTGATTTTATAAGCTTCACTGTTCAAACTGCAGGAGATTAGCTAAGGCTGAACTACTGACCTGATGATAAAGATCTAATCACAGGAAAAATGCCTAAGAGGCTCATAAACTCCTCGAAGCTTTCTCAGAATCCTTTTTAAGTTATGAGCTAGCTACCTAAAAAGAAATAGTTATTTGTGACCACAAGTGGTAAGTAAAGGATTGTGTTAGCATATCTTTCAAGAAGAGAAAAGGGGGGCCACCTGGGTGGCTCAGTGGGTTAAGCCGCTGCCTTCGGCTCAGGTCATGATCTCAGGGTCCTGGGATCAAGTTCCGCATCGGGCTCTCTGCTCAGCAGGGAGCTTGCTTCCTCCTCTCTCTCTGCCTGCCTCTCTGTCTGTCAAATGAATAAATGAAATCTTTAAAAAAAAAAAAAAAGAAGAGAAAAGGGGTGAAAAAAATCAAACTAATATCTCCTTTTCCTGTTAACTTGCTTTGCCTTTCCTCTTCCCCCTCTACATCCTGGAAAATGAACTTATAATTTGAATATTGCTTCTCGAATACAAAATCAATACAAGCCATTCTATAGGCAGGTAAGGGATTTTATAATAAGGATAGGATTTTCCAATTTTGGCTTTTAAAATGCCTAGAAGGCTCATTAAAACACAGGTTGCTGGGCCCTGTCCCCAGAGCTTCAGTAAGTGTGGCACTGACGGGGAGAATGGAGTGGACCTGGGGGGACCGTATTTCTAACAAGTTCCCAGGTGATGCGAACGCTGCCGGTCCCAAACCACGCCTGAGAACCTCTGATGACTGTATACCTACAGGGTATACCTACTCAATACCCTCTTCTTTGTGTGGTATTTAAGAACCCCTGACTCATTCTTCCCCTATCATACCGCTGCCCAGATTCAGTGAAAATTCAGGTCTGCACCGAAATCCCAGATCACTCCTGATTAGTAGTACGAAGCCTCAAGAGACTCCTTCTGACCCTCAGGGACTCATGTAAGAATTAACTAAAAACATTTTAAGTTAAGTGGCTCCCAAAGTGAAAGGCCTGCTCACAAATCTGAAAGTCCACAGGTTACTGACACAAAGCCTACAGGAGCCAGAGGACTTCCTTATATGAACACACCCCGTATTTGTAGAGTGTGCTCAACATTGGCACCTGATCAGGCTGAAAATCGCTCATCTGAAGTCACTAACCAATTTCTTTCATATCTTCATATGATTGCAATCTGGATGACAGTGGGCGAGTTTGCAGATTATTTAATAAAATTAGACAACAAGTAAACCAATGTAATGCTTCTTAAAGTTTTTTAGGTACTGAAATTACTTGCAGAAACTAAGAAAAGCTATGGATATTTTCCCCATGTAAATACATTCAATTTGTTTGGGGTGTGGAGGGACAGTGCAGTACCTCCTCAGGGACCTATATGCTCCAGATTAAGAACTTCTGCTCTAAGGGTTTCAGGTTGATGCCCTCCTGCTGAACGAGGTATCTCACAATCCTATGATATAAAGGCCAGTTCTGGGAAGATTTCAGTCAGGAAGAGCTAGGCCCGCATAGACACAGTCTATGTCTTTACCTTAATCTTCCTTTGTCCTGAAACTGTATTCATTTTAGCTGTTGAGGAAAGTTACCATAGACTTTGCAACTTTAAAACAACACAAACTTATTATCTTACAGCTCTGGAGGTCAGGAGTTCGAAAATCAGGTGTCAGCAAGGTTGTGTTTCTTCTGGAGGCTCTGGGAGACAGAATCTGTTTTTTTTTTGCCTATGTCAGCTTCAAGAGGCCACTTGGGTCCTTTGGCCGGTGGTACCTGCCTCCATCCTCAAAGCCAGGAGCCTAGCTTCTTCAAATCTTTCTGTTTTCATCATCGTATCTCCAGCCTTCCTTCCAAGGCTCCTGCTTTCCTCTTTCTCTTTCTAAGTCCTCTGTGATTACACTGGGCCCACCTGAATAACCTCAGATGTTAGTCCCATCTCAATATCTTTGTTTTTCCCCTCAGATTTTATTCATTTATCTTACATAGAAAGAGAGAGAAAGCACAAAAAGGGGGAGGAGCAGAGGGAAAGGGAGAAGCAGGCTCTCTGCTGAGCATGAAGCCCAATGTGCGGCTCGATCCCAGGACCCTGGGATCACAGCCCGAGCCAAAGGCAGGCGCTTAACCAAGTGAGCCACTCATGTGCCGCCATCCCACCTCAATATCTTTAACCTGATTTCTGTAAAGTCCCTTTAATATTTAAGGAAACACATTCACAGATTCTGGGAATTAGTACATGGATCCTAGGGTGTGTGTGTATGTGGGAGACACTATTCTGTCTACAAGAGCATGCATTTTATTATTATTTCTCCAATATGCTCTAGCTCTTGGTTGATTATCATTATTTTCAACATCAGTCAAATAAAATTAATAGTAACTGTAGATTTCAGTTAAGCATTTTGAACTTACTACTAGTAAGGATGTTGGTAGGACTCTAATAGCCACTCCATGAATCATAGAAAACTTCTAAACTTAGATATTTATACACACAAATTAATAATGTTGCTTCTAGTTCTCTAAAACTTACATATTGTGGAAACATGGTTAACAGAGTCTGTATTTTGAGACCAAGTGAAAAAAAAATAGAAAAAGAACAAATTAGTTTAATCTTAAAAGCACATGATGTAATCAATCAAAAATTCCTGTGCTCAAGTATAGAAAACCAGGAATGCAGTACGAAAGACATGATTTCACCGAAATATTGTCAAAAATAAAGTGTTTTAGTTGCCTCCATGTTCAATATGGCTTTTCAAGATAATGAGTAAGATGAATTAACAGTAGTATAATATTTAGAAAAGGGGAGATAATATTCATTCATTCAAAAAAGGGTTTTTTTAAGCACCTATGTAGCAGACAATCTCGACTTTGTACTGTTACTATGTCCTCATTTTTTAAAATTTTAGCTTCAGAAAACCTGGGTTAAAAAAAAAAATCACAGGACAGTTACAGGAAAAGGCCTAAACTTTAAACTCAATAAACAAACAACAAACTTTCTTCTGAATTATTGTATCTGTTCCTGCAGTTTTATTAGCAAAAATGTATTTAAAACTGTTTTTTTTTTTTTTTGATCATCAGTGGCATCCTGCATATGAAAGTTTTAAACCATCTGCTTTCCAAAATGTTCAGTTCAACATCACCATCTGCTGAAGGGGATTAAAAGCACACCTTGATGAGCATGGAGTAATATACGGAATTATCGAATCATGCTATATTGCACACCTGAAACTAATTTAACACTTTCTGTTAACTATACTGGAATTAAAATCAAATTTAAAAAAAAAAGAAGGAAATTCTGACACACTACAAGATGGATGAACTCTGAAGACATTATGCTAAGTGAAACAAACCAGTTACAAAAGGAAAAAAAATAATAAATCTCATAATCTGCAACATGTGAAAACTGTTTTTCTTTTAATTTTCCTCCTATTTCTCATGAACAGCTCTCAGAATGAACTGCAGTATAACCATTGACAGACTTTACATTCTGTCATCATGTTTAGCTAAACATTTGATATACTGCAATTTTAAGCTGCAGGAAGAGTAGCAAAAAGCAGCAAAAAAAAAAAAAAATCTTGTAAACAATTCTGTCTGTGATGCCCTAAATTGCCTCAACTTTTTCCATGGACTCAGATCCTGTTTCATTATTGTATTTGGGATAGACACACATTTTTAAAATCCTGAAGTGACATAAGCAGGCAAATGCTATTTGGGTTACAAGTTTTATGACAAAGTAATCAATTCTTCTTCTTCAATGAAATAAACGTGGAAAAAAACAGAAAACACAAGTGGTGACCAATGAGTGTATCAGACTGCAGGCCCAGGGGCACCAGAAGAAACCAGGCCTCAACCCATTTGTTCAGTCGAGGCTGGCTTCGGCTGACCTGTCCCCCATCCCATTTCTCATCTGGTCGGCAGGTCAGGCCAGTGGCACATGAGAGGCCCGTGAGCCTCCTCCTTAACTTTGAAGCTTTTTGTTCCAATTCTTTCATTACTACAATGACCCTCTAAAAGGCTTGGAAAAATACTTGTCTGGGCCTGCATACCATGCTGGCACAAGGATTCTCTCAGGCTATCTCAGACCACTTGTGCCTAGACACGTCAAAGACAACCCCTACCCACATCAGGCCATGTTGGAGAAAGGGGCCCTTGAGGTGGTGCTGACTCCCAGGACTTTATTCGAATTGGGGTTCAGAATACCCCCCAAACTCAAACACACCATCAACCATTGCTTTAATTAGGATTTCTACTGTTCTTCTCTTTCTTGTTATTTGGCCTCAGACATCAGCCAGGGCACAAAGCCCATTTCCTGGGGAAAATCACACACTATCTAAACCTTGTGCTTTCCCCTCCAGCTTCCCTCCCCCTGCCCCCCCCCTTCTAGTCTGGCCAACTTGAATACTGTCTCCAGAGACAGGGAACAGTGGCACTGACTGACACTTAGCTTACATTTCTGAAGCCCAGAATCTAAGTATTGACTTGTTTTGTTCTGTGGTATGTTGTAATAACAGGCCAATTTAGAGTAAAGCCTGCCTTTTGCCCCAACTAGGTAGGATGCAGTGAGGAGGGAAGGGAAAATGGGGGAAAGGCTGGCTCCTGGGAGGGTGAGGAGATGGATACACGTGCAGAGTCTTAGTCTCAACCTTAGAAAGAAAAGAAAAAGGACGAATGTCAGAGTGAATATTTGGAGGGGAAGCGCTTAAATTAGTCTTGAAATTAAAGGAGTTTTGAAGTGAAAATAGCTCTGCTTAAGAAGGAAGAGGACCAAAGAGTTAAATCCAGGGTAGAATAGGAACTTACCTACGCGGGGGAGAGGGAGAAAAGTGCTAATTAACTAACCAGCTTTTTAATCTTTGTGTCATTTTAGTTACCGTAGTTTTTCCTGATATAAGTTAAATTTTAGATTTTTAAAATGCAGCGAGGAACGAAATGTGCTGGGCAGAAAAGAATTCACTCACGTCGTTACGACTTCTCTTCAGGTCATACGGTAGTTGCAAGATTTTTACCTTTACGAAGGGCACCTTGCTGGCTCAGTCAGCAGACCCAGGGACTCTTGATCTCAGGGTTGTAGGTTCAGGTCCCTTGCTGGGTGTAGAGATCACTTTAAAAATAAATAAATAAATAAATAAATAAAGATTTTATTTATTTATTTTTACTTCAGGAAAAAGTGAAAAAAAAAATACAGAGAATTTGTCCTCATCATCTTCTCCCCTTCTTACTGAAGACTTTCAATCCTAAATCTCAGATGCTGCTATATATGAAAGGCAGTTGGCTTTCTGTTTCACTTAAATTTATATTTTTGTATTGTTACTGAAGTAATGCTTGTGTTTTGCTAGACAATTGTATTTTTCAAAGCATGAAGCAAATTTTATTCTTCACTATAACAAGGAAAGAATCCAGGCACCAGCCCATAAGCGCATTATAATCTCCTGGAGACTGTGAACTCTGAGAAACAAACTGAGGGTTTTGGAGGGGAGGGGGGTGGGGGGTTGGGTGAGCCTGGTGGTAGGTATTATGGAGGGCACGTATTGCACAGAGCACTTGGTGTGGTACATAAACAGTGAATTTTGGAACACTGAAAAAAAATTAAAAATAAAAAAAAAACAATCCACTTAGTTCTATGGAGAATGAAATGCTATGATTCCATAGAGGATGATAGGAAACAGGCAACCTGAGTTTGTGTCCCCACGGCCACAGGCTGACCCCAGATGATGCTGGCATTCTGGAAATAGTTTGCCAGCTACTGAGTAGCAGAGAGAGCCTCAAACCAATATAGAGATAGCCTTACTCATGCAATCTATTTTGGCATTGGAAAGCTTATTTAATCCATCTTTTAAAGTATCTTTTACAGAGATGTCTGGGTGGCTCATTCAGTTAAAGGTCCCCCTCTTGATTTCAGCTCAGATCATGATCTCAGGGTCATGAGATTGATCCCTGAGTCAGGCTCCACACCTCACATGGAGCCTAAGATTTTTTCTCTTCCCCCTCTCCCTCTGCCCCTCCCCCAACTCATGCTCATGTGCTAGCTCACTCTATCCCAATAAAAAAATTATAAAGGGGGCGCCTGGGTGGCTCAGTGGGTTAAAGCCTCTGCCTTCAGCTCAGGTCATGATCACAGGGTCCTGGGATCGAGCCTCGCATCGGGCTCTCTGCTCAGCGGGGAGCCTGCCTCCTCCTCCTCTCTCTCTGCCTGCCTCTCTGCCTGCTTGTGATCTGTCAAATAAATAAAAATCTTCTAAAAAAATTATAAAGTATCTTTTACATAAGGTAAGCATGACAAAATTTGTTCTTATAAATTATTTCTTCAAAATAATAGCCACTTCTAATTTTATTATCCTTTCCCCCTTCTGGTTATGGCTTACTCTTATTGCTAATAATGTCAGATTTTGTACTTGACTTACCTTTCAATCCGATTTAGCTTTCCTGAAAGTCCCTGATGTGTTTCCTCATACATAACACATCAGTATACTTTTTTTTTTTTTCCACATCAGGATACTTTTAATGACGGTAACAGGAACCCCACTCAAACTAAAGGGATTTCATTGCCTCCCATAACTAAAAGTCCAGATGAAGAACAAATTGCTTGAGTGGTTCAGTTTGGGATTTTCTCCATTTCTCTGCAATGCCCAGCTCCACATTTCTGTGTGTGTTAGCTTTTTCCCCCTTAGCTCAATCTCCATGTAATTGTAATACAGCTGCTGTCGACATTAGGGCAACCTGATACCTCATTCACATCTGGCTGGAGAGTCTGGCTTTCCATTGTTCTCTGGTAAAAGTAGGGAAGGACTTTCCCAGGAACCACCAGAAAACTTTCTCCTGGTGCCTCATTAATGAGAATATGAGGCTGATTGCCATTCTTCACAAGCCAATGTTAAAGGGAATACCAAGACCAACCAGTTCTACCCCATAAGCCGAGGTCAATTACACAAACATTACAAATGATAGAAGAAAATCATCATCATCATCATCATCACCACCATCACTATCATCACCATTTCAGATAGGTTAGGATATTAAACATATTGGCCTTCATTTTTTTTTTTTTCCTATTAGAGACCCCCACCAATGCATCTTGCTAGTGACCTATTCCACAGCATGGAGCTTAAAGTAGCTTTTTTCTAAACTTCTGTGTCCAGCATTTTTCTTCCCATGCTCCTCCTGCAAGCCTTCCCAATCAAGCAAGTCCTCTCTTGCTGGGTTCTGCTAAATAAAGGTAAGTGAATATCCTGTATGCTATTCATTCCTATATTAACTTGCTGATTAATAGATAGCTTTGTGATGAATAATATGAAGGAATATTAGTTGTTAATTATGGTAATTGTTGTCATATGTGAATTAGTAAGGCTTGGGAATCCATCTTTTCAGGAACGTAACCCTCTACCGAAATCTTGTTTCCATGGGAAAATGAATTTATCTTCTATCATTTCCATTGGCATAAATTCATTTATTATTTGAATTAGCTTATGGCTCTAAACTTAAATACCAGTTTTTCTAAATTAATGTGACCATTCATTCATTCAAAAAAAATGATATTGTGCAATCTAATCCTGTAGATAGGAAATGGCCATCTCTATTTTTGCAAAATGAAGGCTAAACATAATTGTGCATATTTAATAGATAGAAGCAACAAGCATTTTTTTTTAATTGAGTGTACCCAGGGCCTTCACATTTGTTGTTCACTTCATCTTCACAACATTTTTGGAAGTCAGATTTATAACTTCTCTTTTACAGGTGAGCAAAACAAGACTTAGGTGAGTCGCCAAACAAAGGTGACCCAGCTAGCTAAACATCAGGGCTGCGAGAGGACAGAACACAGTAAATTCTGACTCCAGTTTCACTCTACCCATGAGTTTAAATAGGGAGACGTAATGGCTAGACACCGGACAGGGCAATGTCAAGGTGGCAGTGAATTTAATTTCCAGGAATCATATACTGAAAGAGTATTTTACTACATGTTAAACTTAATTCATCTGCAGTGTGGGCCACTAGACATAAGACACTGTTTGACCAGAAAAATTTTTAAGAAATAAAAATCACTACATATTAATAAGAGAGATTATTACTCACTATTCTTCTATACAGTTGATAGAATATATTAGTCTGATCTCTCTCCTACACAGAAACAGTAATTTTCTTAAAATTGCCCCACATTTTAGATTCTAACCATAGATGCAAGCATACACACCTCCAGGTTTTTACTGACCTTGATAGTTTTGAGGAGCGCTAGTCTGCTGTTTTGCAGAGTATTCTCAACTGGCATTTGTGTGATGCTTTTTCCTATGATAAGGCCGGGGTTATCTATGGGTTATTGCCCACAGTCTTTTTTTAGTCTCGTGTGAATGGCTAAAGTCTAAGAAAAACATATGAGAAATCTGAATTAATGCTTTGTTCTGCTTATATACAGAACTTCCCCCATTTCCCAGAAAAAAAATTAATTCCTCTTACTACAAAACCCCATTTGATATAAACGTCTTTTCACATCACACAGATCATAATAGCTTCATATAATGTTCTCTTCTTGGTTTAAATAGTGTGTGAAGGTAATTCAATAGCAAAATCAGGTATTTTGATGAGGATCAAAACCAACTGACCACTCACAGACTTCCTTTTTAAACATAATGGTTTGGCTTGCCTAACAATCACCAAAATATTTGATTAGTGCAGGATTCACAGAAGTAGATTTAACCATTATCTTTGATATAAACCAATTAGTTCCTATTTTTCCCTTACTGGTTTTCTTGACAACATCAAGAAAGAATTGCTTTTTTGTTTGCTAAACTTACTCTGACAGAAATCTGTTCTCTATGTTACTGCTTTTGTGGCATAAGCTTTCACATATTATCTTCAATATTTGTAGCTCATTTGCATGAAAATATATCTAGTCCCAATACTGCAGCTCTTAATATATGGAGAATTTGCTTTACTTTTCCATTATGTCATTGACAATTTATAAAACATATGCCTGTGGAAAATGGCATTTTTTTGGCCCAGAGGTTCACTTACAGATAATAGTACATTCAAGAAATAGCACAAAGCAGAGTCATTGTAAAAAAAGACAGCCAAAACCAAACCAAACCAAACCAAACCAAACCAAACCAAACCAAAACAAAACAAAACAAAACAAAAAGACAATCAATGACTTAGCTAATTCCATTCCCAAATCTGGCGGCTTGATGTCAGCATAAGCCTGTCTTTGACCCACCCATTACCAGTATGGGTCCCTTGTTCCCATCCATCATGCCTATGGAAGCAAAGTAATCCCTTGGCTGCTCTTTCTATTCTGGCCCCAATTCATAAATAGGTAGAAAGAAGTAAAATATCTACCAGTTCTAAGAGAATTGCATCATGAATCCTACTAGAAGACCCTAAGAAAGATAATCAATGACAATTCTGTGATTATTTGTAGAGATCCTTTACTGCAATTTTTCATCCATGTCAAGAATTAGAAGTTAAGGAACTGAATTTCAGTTTGAACCAGAATTAATCTAATTTCCATTTTGAAGGGCAAGATGGAAGCACTTAATTTCAAGCTATTTTGGCTTCTCTTCTATCATTTCCCTCAAATTTGGGTCTACATCCTTGGGAATGTGCTGTGGATACTGGAGAGGAGGGGGCCATTGGGTTACCCCACCATGCAGTTCTCTCTGGAAAAGTCAGTTTTATTTGGTTCGCAGTCAAAGATCCATGCAGTTAGCCACGGAGATGCCCCTATTCTAGCACCTAGCCCTCTAGAAGCCAAATGTCCTTCTCACTAATTTCCTGTTAAAGTCAAAGTCATGGGGACCATTCTGTTTCTGAATTAGCCTCATGACTTCTCATAAGTCTCTGTGACTCTAAGACCAGAGACTTTCTAATCTAGATAGATTCTAGAACCTCTCTTATCTACATTTTCTTGAGGATTTCATTTCTTAGAAATTAAAATCAGAAAACCTCCTTGCCCCCTGCTTTTGTCCTAGTAAACTTGAATCTTGGTAGGGGTTCCATTTTTTTTATGTTCTTTCTCCTTTGGAAGAGAATTCATCTTCTCTTCCTTTTGCCTCCCCCGCTTTTTTGTGCAAACGTTCTTAATATATAATAAATGTGGGCAACTTCCTTCCCCAGGTTTCTAGACATTCTCTCTTAGTTTCTAGCTCTTTAAAAACTTTAATCCTTAGTGTCTTTTGTCTTAAAGAAGTTTTGAATGTCATGGGATCTTATTTTCTATTTTTTTTATGTCATGAGTTATTTTGTGCACTGATGGAAATTTTCTATAATCAAGGGAAAGGCAGAGAAACTCATCTCAATTTTCTACAATTAATTACCCTAATTAATTACACAGAGGACCCATCTTGATCTTTAGATGTGTTTTCAATGTGGTTGGTTTCTTTTGCTTTGAAGCATTTTTCAATGGTATAAGTGTGAGGCTTTTCCCCCCATCCATCTATGGTTTCTTTGAAAACCTGGTCTCATGTGTTTCCTATTTTCCAGTAATTTCTGACAATGTTTTATCCACAGAAGACAGACTCTCTTGTTCCCTCCATTCCCCCATCTTTTAGTGGATTATTGTTTTCATAATATTTTGTCTTTTACTATAATGAATTTGACAGGAAAGTTACAGGTAAGGGAGTAAGATATGTATGCTAAATTCACCATCATTTTCTCATCTCTAACAATTTTAAAAAGTTATGAGTTAGTAGTAAAATGTTCATTCAGATTTATTGCAGTAAAAAGCACATAAATCAAAACTATGTACATAAAGACAGAACAGATTTTTAATGGGAAAGGTAAAGAATCCAAATCACCAATATAAAAATCAAGTGCCAATTTATTCATTCACTTAATAGTTTTTAATAAAGACCATTCATCCATTCTCATATATTTAACAGGAGAATGGATACACTTAGACTTACTTTAATTCATTCTGACTTAAGAACTTTTTTCTTTTAAAATTTTTTATTTCTGCAAAGGTGATTACATCTTGTCATTTTTTCAATCTTAAAGCTTTACATTTTATTTCTATGCTACTAGGCTTAACCTATGCATTTAAAAAATATTTTAATTTTGTAACTCTTGTTTTCCTAGTAAGTACAAAAAGGAACCACTGTATCTGCAACTTCTCTTGCAACCAAAATAAGCTTTTATTTTTTTAAGGTTTTGTTTACTTATTTGAGAAAGAGAATGAGCAAGTGAGATAGAGAGACAGAGAGACATAGAGAGAGAGAAGGAACAGGGGGAGAGGGAGAAGCAGACTCCCCACTGTGGAGGGAACCAGATGCAGAGCTCCATCCCAGGACCCTGGCATCATGGCCTGAGCCAAGGGCAGACACTTAACCACTGAGACACCCAGGCTTTCCCCCAAATAAGCTTTTTAACAGGAGGCAAAGCTAACTTTCCTTCTCCTTGTACAGGGAGCTAGGTTTATTGGCAAAGAAGCTTCCTGTTGGGCTCCACTCCATTTAAGTCTAGCTCCACAACCTCCTCCTGTGGAAGCGAGCTCACTTTACCAAGAGAGTCATTTACGTGGTTCCAGCTTGAAGCAAACCTTGGAGGTTGTTGCTTCCAGACCGGAAGAAGTCCAACTGTGTGTCTTATATTGTCCTTGCAATGCATTTCTGTTAATAACCACAAACCTGCTCACACTCAAAGTCTCTTCTGCCTCTTATCTTAGTGTCAATACCTACATTCTATTGTAGTCCATTCTTTTTCTGTATCACCAGTGGTTTCTACAGTTCTGTTGGATTTTACCATTCATTTGATCTTGTTTATGTATCTTCCAAAAATTCCTAAATGTTTAGGGCTTACTGGTTTTCTTGGTTTGCTGTAAAACACTTCTGTATTTCTTCTATCATCAGAATGTGAGTTCAATAAGGGAGACAGGAATGTATGCATGAGTTCAGTCAGCTTCCTTGGACTAGAAGTTTACAGTTAAAACATCAGAACAGAACCTCAAAACACATATTAATGAAGATGATTTTATTGAGTTATAGGGCAGGGGCATAAGAATAAAACATTTGAGCAAAATTTAACCATTTACTCAAAACTAGAAACTTTAAATAGTAAAAAGTACATTTGTAGTAAGTTTCTAAATTTTTAACTACTGATTATTTAGAATCTTTATGACTGAAGCAAATATTTAGTTATGCAGTGAACCCCCAGATAGATAAAACAAATAATCAACTAAAGTTTGTTATGGTCTAAAACAAATGAAAGCTCCTACTTAGAAAAAAGTTGTTGCATATTAAGAAAACACAGCATATGTTAATATCCATTCCCTCCTCCCATATCATGTTAAAGAATCAGACACTTTCCTCTCACTTCTCCTAAGAAAACATGAAAATCCCATGTGTAAAAATTCTTAAAGTTTGACCTTCCCTAACACTATTTGATCATAAAGTTCTTTGGTCAGTGGAACATAAGATTTTTTCAAGTTATCCATGAAATAAAGTGGGTCAGAAATTTTCAATGGACTAAATCCTTCTTCCATCAATTGAAACTTCTGTAGTTTGAATGTCCCTGTTGTTTCCATCTTCTCCTACAAAGCAATTGTCAGGATTAGTGGAATCATTTAATATTATCTAAAAATCTATAAACAGAATATTCAATAATAAGATAGAGTGTAATATTTAATTATAACACTTTTATATTCAGTGACAATCTCTCTATTAACTACTAATAATTTAACATCAGAAATTTTAAAAAATGCCCTCTAGAACAGTGGAATTTTTAGCTTGATTTACCTCTGAACTTTATTTAATTAGAAGAATTATGAAAATTGTCAAAAACTAATTACAACCAACTATAGAAGCATCTAAAATACATAGGCTTATTTCTTTAATTCACTGTCAACACAACAACATGTACAGGAAATGCTAATAGACACCAAGAAGATAAAACCTATGAAAGAGAACATTCCATTCCATAAGGCCAAATACTATAAAAACCAGAAGGAGTAAAAGATGATCTAAATCCTGGGTTCTCAAACTGTGCACTGAGGTGCTCTGTGGTACTTCTGTGAAATTCCAGGGTCTCTAAGGTGTATTTTAAATTTTCCAGGTAAACCCAGTGATATCTGTTGGTCACTGCTTGCTAACTACTAGCTCAAGGTAGTTCATACTTCCAATATTAGTTTGTGACACATTCTTTTCAACGATGCCATATCTTTGTGAAACAGGGTTTTCAGTGGTTGCTGTGATAAAAGGCAAGTACAGCTCCAAATCAATGTGGGACAAGGAATTAGGCTCTCCCTGTGCAGTCCAATCTAATTCCAAGGTTTGAGGAGTTGTACAATGCCCAATTTACATCTCTCTGGTAGTTGTGGTTGCCTAAAAATAAGAGTATTTTTTAGCTTTCAATTTATATACACTATTTTTCCAAAGAGCAATTAATTTGTTAGACCTAAAAACTTAATGAATTTCTTTTGACCTAAATACTGAAAAAAAGAAAATTTAGGTATTTGGTGAATCCCAAATGCCAGGAAATACTGAGACTCTAGAGATGCCATGAATCTAGAAAGTTTAAGAAGCTCTCTGCTTTAAGGGATTTAAGAGATAAAGTGTATCTCTCTGTGACAACTTCAGGCATGGAGAAGTAACCGGCTTTAAGTCAGATGACACAGAGAGGTCTTTAAAAGGTTCTATGAGTCACCTAGCCATTTTTATTCATCCTTCTGGACTAATGCAAGACTCAAGTTCTCTCTGCACCTCCTTCCCTGATCTCATCCTTTCTATCCCACCCTCTTCCCAACACTGTCATCACAGAATTAGATCTGACTGTGTGGAAACACATACTCTTTTTCTCATTTTTAGAAAATTAAAAACTCCCTGTATGTATACAATTGATATTCTGCCTTAAACACAAACACACACACACACACACACACACACACACACACAGCTCTAGCAGCACCTGGGTAGCTCAGTTGGTTGAGCTTCAAACTCTTTATTTTTGTCTCAGGGTCCTGGCACCTGGCCCCATCAGCTCCACAATCAGCACAGAGTCTGCATGGGATGCTTCTCTCCCTCTGCCCTTCTTCCTACTCCACTTTCGTGCTCTCTCCTCACCTCTCTCTATACTATGTAAATAAATAAAATCTAAATAAACAAACAAAAAACCCCAGCTCTATAATATGCTGGGTGTATTTCTACAGGTAAGGTAATTTTTCTTTAGTAATAAAAACTATTAGGTAAAAAACAAACAAAAAAAACCTATTAGGTAATGGTTTAATAAGATCTCATCTAATTATAATATTTTAATTAACATTATTCTTATTTTAACTAATAAAGAATATCAAAATTTTTAACTGCTATAAATAACATTTTGTAGAGCATCTTTATATATAACATTTGTTTAGCTTTGATTACTTTTTAAGGATACATTTCTGGAAATGAAATTACTAAGTCAAAACATATGTAAATTCTAAGAGCCTAATTATATATATACCAACTTGTTTTCTAGTGAGGTTATAACAGTTTGTGTTTCCACAAGCAGAATGAAAGGATCAATTTAATTTCATCCCACCCATACTAAGTAATATCACATTAATTTTTTTGTTGTTGTTGTAAATTTAGGGTGCCTGGGTGGCTCAGGCAGTTAAGTCTCTCTCTCTTTTTTAATGTTATATTAGTCGCCATATAGTACATCATTAGTTTTTGATGTAGTGTTCCAAGATTCATTGTTTACGTATAACTCCCAGTGCTCCAAGTGTCTGACTCTTAATTTTGGCTCAGGTCATGATCTCAGTGTCCTTGGAGGGAGCCCCACACAGGGCTCTGGGCCCAGGGTGAGTCTTCCTGAGGATTCTCTCTCTCCCTTTGCCCTTTCTCTGCCCACCCCCAGAATAAATAAATCTTTTAGAAATTTTTTTTTTGTAAATTTAGTAGCAAAAATAATCATTTTTAAAATTTTTGCTGAATGGATTTTGGTAAGATTTTGATTTTGATAAGATAGTTGTTTTATTTACTTTGTCAGAAGTGACTTAAAGTTTTGTACTGCTTATATCAGATAATTTATTATAATTCATTTGTTAAATATTGTTACTGCCAACTAAGTATGATGCATTGTACTAACTATAGCAAATACTATAATAAATATAACAGTCACATTTCTATTTCTTTAGGTGTTAAATGATGCTAAAGCATTTTCTAAGTTTGTGTAAGACTGACTTAGATTTCTAGAATAGTTCTATGCCAAAATATTTCTTCTTCTTAATGAAAGTAATTTTAAGTTGCCCTAGGGGAAATGTGTTTAAGATATTATTTAAACTACCAACTGTCTACCCAATTAAAATATATTATTTCTAAGGTAGTATGGGGAAATTCAAGAGAGAACTGAATGTGATTATAAAAGGGAAACATGAGACATCCTGTGGTGTCAGAATTGTTCATATCTTGGCTGTAGTCATTGGTGAAGAAGCAATACAGGTGATAAGAGTGTATAGATCTTAATACACACACACACACACACACACACACACACACATAGGTAAACACAAAATTTAATAAGATGGGTAGATTGTATCAACATCAATGTCCAGGTTATAACAGTTTTGAAAAATAACACCCCTGGAGGAAATTGAGTAATCGCTACACTAAGGATCTTTCTCTGTGTTATTTCTTCCAATAGCATGACTACAACAATCTCAATAAAAATTTCAATCGAAAATGTATTAATTCTGCTTCATACTTCTGCTTACCTTTGGCATTTCAGAGGACCGCTATGAAAATAATCTGAGACAATGCGTACGAAAGCTCTTAAAAATTATGTAAATGAATATTTTAAAAATTATGTAAATGAAATATATATTTATGAGAGTTCAGATGATGCATCCCTTTGACCAAGCCATGACAGGGCCATGAAGATTGCTCAGCAAATGCTTGGAAGATGAATATGATGCTATCGATTGTTCCGCTAGGGATCTAAGAGTGATACGATGAATGTATCCAGAAAAGTTTTGTGATTGGATGTTAAGAGATAAGTACTAGCTTTGGGGACACAGTATTAAATACACGAATGGCTGAATAAATGAGTGAGCAAATTCACCCAGTGGCTGAGCAAACTCTTCTTTTTACTGTATTTTATTCTAGCAATCTAACAAGAAAGTGCCCACCTCTCAAAACAAATAAACTGAGAATTCCCTAAAAGTATACAGTCCCAGAGGAAGGCTGGACAGAACAAGGGTAAAAATTAAAAGCAGAATTGCTTAAAGCCAATTGCCTTTCCGTTCTGCACACATCCTCAGACACCTGGATGTCAGCCTGGTGGAACACAGTTCTAGGCATAGAGCACCAAGTGTCTTCACAAGGCTTGTGTACAATGGAGTTTGGGCTTGCACCATTGCTGAGGTCTTGAGTGAAGAGGAAGAAAGCAAGTCTATAATTAGGACAAAGACAAAGACATCCTAGCATTTCATCAAGTTCCCTTCTATAATTAGGCTTCAAATACGGCATAAATTAGCATCCCAATGCTTTTCATTATTCTTGAGGTTTTCTAATATAAATCAAATGCACATATTATCTAAAAGATAAAATATTATCTTATAAATAAACCATCTCCTGGATTCCTGGTCTTGTAGTTAAGTTGAATCTTTAGTTAAGTAATATTACCTGAATTCTTAAAATTCAAACAGTAAAGTTACCTGAATTCTTAAAAATCGTGGGCAGGCATAAGCTGGTAAGAATGTTACAACTTGTTCATAAACCTTCTCCAAGTCCAGAGACTTATTTGGTTTTAAAGTAATAGAAGCCATTCCTGCTTTTCCTTCATAATCTGAAAAAAAAAGTTTAAAATAGCATTAATTTTACAAGCACTAGGTGATTTTTAAAATGATTCTCTTAATCACATACTAATTATTGCAAATGGAGACATTAATCCTATCACAGCAGTAACAATGCAACAACAGTATAAATGAGTGGATCTCTCCCCGAGCATATGATCGATGTCCCAGAAATAAGTCAGGAAAGGAAAGGATACAGTCTATTCTTGACTGTCGACACTACACAAATGAAATAGATGGAATAGAAAACACCATAAATATCCCCCAGTTTGCATTCTACCACCATTAATATAAAATATTGGGAGGAAACACTTATTTAACGGTGAGTATATTCCAGACAAATATCCATGTTAAAGGTCAATACAAAAATTAAAATTAAATTAAAGGCAACATTGTTTTTAAATTTAAAAACCAGACTGGTATTGAATTCCACGATCACTTAGTGCTTATCATGCCACCTATGG
This sequence comes from Lutra lutra, assembly GCF_902655055.1. Taxonomy (NCBI): domain Eukaryota; kingdom Metazoa; phylum Chordata; class Mammalia; order Carnivora; family Mustelidae; genus Lutra; species Lutra lutra. The sequence continues at coordinate 68,738,782 of NC_062282.1, read as the reverse complement.
GTTTTTCCAGGGAAACAGTATAGACAACACCCAAGGTCTATTAGAGTAAACATCCCCTTCCTCTGCTCCTCATTTAAACACTTCCATCCCATTGTCCTGGGCACCTATAAACATTAGTCGGACATTATTTACACTTTTCAAAACAAAACAAAACAGCAAAGGAGAACAGCTATCCTATCATTTCAGTTTGGTAACTTTGCTTTGTCATTTTCACCATCATGAGACAATCCTCATATGCACATTTACAAAGATAAATGAAGCCAAACAAGCTTTTAAATTATTTTTTATAAAGGTTCACCTGAAGGGGCACCTGGGTGGCTCAGTGGGTTAAGCGTCTGCCTTCGGCTCAGGTCATGATCCCGGGTCCTGGGATCGAGCTCCTCATAGGGCTCTCTGCTCAGCGGGGAGCCTGCTTCCCCGCCCCTCCCCTCGTTCCCCCACTCAGCCTGTCTCTCTGCCTACTTGTGATCTCTGTCAAATAAATAAAAATAAAATCTTTAAAAAAGTAAAAATAAAAAGGTTAATAACTAGGGCTCCTCAGTGGCTCAGCTGGTTCAGCAGCCGCTTTTACCTCAGGTCATGATCCTGGGCTCCCTGCTCAGTAGCAAGTCTGTTTCTAGCTCTCCCTCTCCCTCTGCCCTCCACCTACTCATGCATGCTCTCTGTCTCTCAAATAAATAAAATCTTCAAAAAAAAGGGATTCAACGTAACCATAAGTCAGTGTTACTAAACATTTAAACTACATGCGTTCCTATTTAGTGGCATGCATAAACTCTAGTCATAAAGGGAACGATAACAGACTATTGAAAAGCTGGAATTATTTTCAAGCAGTGAGTCATGGACCAGAATTTTCAAGCTTTACTTAAAAATACACACATCCATTAAAATTAAGTTGGTACTGGATGTGACCATTGGCATTTGTTAGCCTGGTCTAGGGCATTACTTGCCAAGACAAGACTAAGATATTTAATATACCAAAAAATGAAATGTCAAATTAGTAAGATCGTTACAAAAGTAAAGAAAAGCAACACATTCTATTTTGAGAATTCTTCCAAACCTGAAATATACTCGTACCTGGCACTGTCACCCCATAGACGTTTGTCTCCTGTATGAAATCCAACATTCCAATAACGTCAGCAACCTCTGTGGTGGCAACATTTTCTCCTTTCCACCTAAATGAAAACCAAGTTCCAATGAATGTACCTCTGTCTGAAGAAGTAGGTACCAGTTTTAGCTTCAATGCCTTGTGTTTGGTTCTGGGCAAGTTCCAAGTACCCAAACACAATGGCAGTTTTTGAAATGAAAGGCATTTCCAAGGAAGCACTTCACTGAGAAGTCAACAAAAGCAGAATCATTGTTTTAATTAAACTTACTGTATCTGTGTTTCATTGGCATAAGTCGATTACTATGTTTTTCTACAGTATGTCATAAAAACAAAGGAATGATAATTCCTCTTTATTTTGAATTGTAATTACAATTAAGTACACAACATTGCCTATCTCTAATGATAGAGTCAGAAAAAATGAAAGGAAAGTTCCAGTTGTCTCTCAGGGTAGCAACCTTTAATTTCTAGGGGTTAAACCCTTTGGATCCTTTAATACAAATGAATTATGGATTGAGTATATTCAAATAGAATGATTTTATACAAAGTGAGCCCGTAAGTTGGTAGGAGAAGGTAAGGAAGTATGATTCATTTATCCATTCAAACATATTTTTGAAGGTCTCTTGTATGTCCCTCATTATTCCATAGTCATTGAGTAGTAAAGCAAAATCATTGAATAAGCCTAAAATAATCTTAAGGAATTAAGAAGGAAAATGTAAGAAAGGAAAATTTTGCTGTTTCATTGTTTTTATCATTCAGTCAAAAATTAGACCAGACTTGACCAAACTGGTTTCTGTTTCAACTCTGCCATTTAAACATCACATCTGTCTACTTATTTTATATTCTTTAAAAAAGGAGCTCACTGATTTGGACCAAAATGATTCATTTAAATAATGATAAAAATTGACATCAACACTTAAATTAGGTTTTAATCTAGAAAGAGATGGCCACTGAATTTTTAAATGGGGAGACATTACAGAGGTGAAAGCGCTCTGTCTGCCCCAAAGGTACAGACCATGTGGTCTACAATCTTTCCACGGAGCCTTGCTTGGACATGGTTCACAATTACAGAAGAAGCAGTATGACCCATTCTATTTCGCACCTGAAAGTGTCGCCAATACGGTCCCAGAAATAAAAGAAATTGTCCTGATCTTGCACCATTAAGTCTCCTGTGTTAAAGTAAACATCTCCCTTCTTAAAAACATCACAAAGCAGTTTCTTCTCTGTGTGTTTCTTACTCCCGGCATAACCAAAGAAGGGATTCTTCTTATTCACTCGACAAATGAGCAGCCCAGGTTCTCCTGGGAGAGAAAGGCACTTTTCGGTGACTTGATTAAAATTATTATTACACATATCATGCATGTACTCAGATTATATCTGACCAATACAACCAGTGTTGATATTCTTCCCCTGAACTTGATTTTTATTATATTTGATATTTACCCTGGGTGCCTGCATCCTGCATCCAACACACCCTTTCACAGACTGCCAACACACCCTTTCACAGACTGCCAACACAAACCGCTTTGGAAAAACTAGCAAAAAGGAAAGCGAATGCAGGCAAAGGCACATTAAATTTATTTTACATCCTATCCTGGGTGGATAGACCAAAGGCTACCTTTTTTTCAAGTTCCATAGATTTTAACACTGATACTAATGAAACTATATAAATAACCATAATAATAATTTTAATAAGATTATGATAGTAGCAATATTTATCAGGCTTTTACAATGCAGCAAGCCCCATGAGTCTCTTGCAACGTCATCCTATTTATTCTTTACAGAAATCCTTTAAAAATGATAATTAAAATCCTTATTTCACAAGGAAGGAGCCATGGCTCAGAAGGGTCAAGTAAGTTACTGAAGTCCAACAATGTTGAAAGGAATGGACCTCGAACTCAAATTCAAGTCCTTGATTTTGCAACAAGGTTTCTGTTCAATACTATCTCAGATCTAGAAGGTAATAGAAGCTTAAGAAAACATTTTATTTTATAGGATAAAATATAGGATCCATATAGGATGTTATGTGGAAATCCTCAATGGGCAAGAGATGAGGCATGAAAGTTATTAGTATTCTTTATATGTAGACACATTAACTGAAACAAATTTTCAATCAGATTTACTCAAATTAATCAGGATTTTGCCCAGCAAGCTGCAAGATAAAAATCTACTTCTACAAGAAGTGTGGAAGACAAAGGGGAGCAGCAATCACTGTCCCAGAACATCCCAAGGCCATTGTTGACACGATTTGCCCCCCTGTAAACAGAGGCAACATCCACATGAGTACTCAGATGGGGTTAATTCCAGAACACTGTAAACCAATTATGTCATTTTAACATTATTCAATGTTCATTGCTCCCACTCCTGCTGGACATCCTGGCTTCCACAGGCACATATGCCATTGGCCAAGCCAGACTTGGTTGGCTACTGTCTAGTTGGCTACTGCAGAGGCCCCTCATTGTCATTATCATCATGGACACCTTCATCATCATCGTCATCACCACTGTTACACTTCCTGAGTGCTTTCTGGGGACCAGTCACTATTCTGAGCACCGTATTTATCTGATTCTCATCACAAACCTGTAACACAGGCCCTCATATCATCTTCATTTTACAGTAAAGAAACCAAGAAAGATATAGTAATTTGCCCAATGTCATACAGTTACTAAATGTGGGAGATGGGCTTTGTTGTTGTTGTTTTAAAGCCTCAGGCTCCATGCTGAGATCAAGACTCAGAGGCTTAACTGACTGAGGCACCCGGGTGCCCCTGAGATGGGTTTTTATAAACCAAGTTCATCTGACTCCAAAGCCTGTCCTCCAACACATATTCCTTCAGTTACATTCCCTCTATTGCAGAAATTTCCAAGCCTCTCATCTTTCCCTTAAAATTTATATTCTTTGTTTTTCTTCTTTAAGACACAGGTTGACAGTTTCTTCCCTGACAAATTAATTATTGCAAATGCTTAAAAAGAGCATAGTATTCTTCATCTATCTATTCCAGGCAAATGTATGCAAGATACAGTATCATTAATGGAAAAAATATTGAGTAATTTATAATAAGAATCACAGAACACTAAAGCAAATGTTTGGGGACAATCTGTTTTTTTTTTTTTTTAAAGATTTACAGATTTATTTATTTATTTTAGAGAGAGAGAGAAAGAGTGCAAGCACAAGTCAGGGGAGGAGTAGATGATGAGGGTGAGTGCGAATCCTCAAGCAGACTCCCACTAAGTGAAGAGCCCAAACAGGGCTCAATCCCAGGATCCTGAGATCATGACCTAAGCCAAAATCCAGTCGGCCGCTTAACCAACTGAGCCACGCAGGTGCCCAGGGACAATCTGCTTTTTTAAGAAACCCTGAGTTTGTACAAGCAGTTCTGAGACTCAAGTTCCGATGTTGATACTGTCCTAAATCCAATAAATAAAACACACCAGGAGTGCATGGCTGGCTTAGTCAGTAGAGCATGAAACTCTTGATCTTGGGGTTGTGAGTTTGAGCACCATGTTGGGTGCATAGATTCCTTAAAAAAAAAAAAAAAAAAATCTTAAATAAACAAAACAAAATAAAATGCACTAGAAAGGTGTGAATAAACAAAGTTCTTTACAATCTTTCTAGAATTGGCTTTTCTCTTGGACACAGCTTACAGACCTGAATTAGGGGAAGATATTTGATAAATGCTCTTAGGTTTGAAATTTAGAGGACAGGCCGATTTGTTTTTTTAATAGCAAGGCTTATATTCTTTCCAAGCTTCCAGCTACCAAAACACACAAATCAAGCCAGGTTTGCAACCTTTATCTCCACATTTGAAGTTAAGATTTAAACGAATTCATCTTTGAAATGTAGCCTAAGCATATTCTGAAAAAAGTAAAAAGTAATTTTGGCCTGATTTATCCAGCCTGAATCTCTAAACAAGTCCAAGTGCACATATCGACATTGAAATCTCTAGACTGATCCTATGCAGCAGCAAGTGAATTGTCTGACAAAAAACTATCAGAAACTAGACCTTGGTGGAGGAGGGGAGTGAGATGGAGAAAAGCAGCAGGTAGGTAGCAAACCCATGCCAGACTCTCTGTAGGACTCTGCATACATCACCTCATTTAATGGTCAACAAGAACCTCACAAAATAAATATTGTCGACTCTACATATAAAAAAAATGAGTCTCAGCTCGAGTGGCCTGCCCAAAGTTGTACATTTTCTAAGGATGAGAGCCCAGATATAAATGTAAGCCTGCCTGACTTTCCACTATACCTAGAGTGGTAACTAAGGCATTCTTTTTTACATTTTATCTTGGTGATAGAGGACATTAGCACTACTGTTACAACTAGAAGAGTGGATCAGGAAAAAAGGATCCCAGTAATAATCCATTTTAGATTTTAGTAACTGACCATCTGAGTGACCCAACTGGGATCCCTAATACCTAATAATGAAACTATTCTACCTGCATTGAAATTCCAAATAAATCTCATCACGTACCGGTAACAGCTATTCTTTCTTCTCTAAATTCAGTAGTAATTAAACAGAAATTCAGAAACTTTTGCCTGAAAAGACATGGTTAAACGCAAGAATCTTACCTTTCTTCACATGAGTACACCAGCCCTGTTCATTTCTAATGGGTTCATCTTTCTGAAAATCATACTTTAGCAAGTCATAACTGAAAAGAAGCTGCAAAAATAAAATTCAACAAACAACAAAAACAATAACGAAATATTTATTTGTGCAGTGACATCTACTGGTGGCAGAGTTTATGTTCAGGCAACTGAAATAAAGAATTAGAATGCAGATTTATGAAAAAAAGTAAACTTTCCTGATAAAAATTAAATACATATTTGAAAATCAAAACTGAAGGCATTAGTAAAGAGCACTTATATGATGGCATTTACTTACATTTCATTTTATGTTGCACATTACCTTAGCAAAACATTAATTTTATTCTTGAAGGAGCAGTACCAAACATCTCGGTGCTCAGTCACATACTCTACTAACTCTAGCTAAAAGGAACACTTCCTGCTTTCTTCTTTTTGTAGTCATTCAAAAATATCCCTTTCAGGGGCACCTGGGCGGCTAAACTGGTTAAGCATCTGAATTTTGGTTTCAGCTCAGGTCATGATATCTCAGGGTCTTGAGATCCAGCCCCACATGCTCAGGATTCTCTCTCTCCTCTCCCTCTGTCCCTCTGTTCATGCTCTCTCTTTCCCAAATAAATAAATAAATAAAATTTTTTAAAATCCCCTGAAAGTTTTGATAAAACCAAAGTTTCAACTATACGAAGACAAGAATTTCGTTGTCTGTTTTTAATTTACAATCCCTTAAAAAAGGGATCAGATGCTTAATTGACTTTGAACTTTTCCCCAGGCCTTTCACCTTTACATACCTAAACTAACACTCAGTACTTCTGTGCTGTGAGAGAGCAAATTTGTTAGAACATGCTCATCAAGTTAGGAAACAAGCTAGTTGGACATCTCTCCTTGTCCCCAAGTATTTCCAGCTACCCTGCACCTGTCATGTCCACCCATCCACTAAGAGGTGATTCTGGGGGTTCAACCCCACCCCTACCTTTTATACATAAGAAAACTGAGGTTTTGCCAATCAATTAAACAAGCTATCTTATTAAGGTGAACTAGAAAACAGTCATCTAAAAATACAGAAAAAATAATAAGGAAGAACACATAGAAGAGAGAAAGACAAAGAGGAGGAGGAACAAAGTGAATAAATATAGAGCAAATAAGTGGGAAAAGATGAATAAAATTAATGGGATGCCTGGGTAGCTCAGTCGTTGGGTATCTGCCTTCAGCTCGGGTCATGATCCCGGGGTCCTGGGATCAAGTCCTAAGTCAGGCTCCCTGCTCCGTGGGAAGAGGCCTGCTTCTCCCTCTCCCACTCCCCCTGCTTGTGTTCCCTCTCTTGCTGTGTCTCTCTCTGTAAAATAAATAAATGAAATCTTAAAAAAAAACTTTTAATAGACTATATAAAGGAATGCATTTGACAAGCATCATTACAAGTGTGTTTAAATTGATAGGGAGAAAGGTAGGAAACTGAGTAATAAAATAATCTATAAAAATGATACCACATCATTTTAAGTAATGCAATTAATTTAATTCCCTTGAATTTAACCAAAGAAAATGGAACCGAAGTTAAATTATGTGTTTCTTTAGCAAGAGAGAAATCAGTCCCTGCAGCATCAAGAATTTAACCTTAACCCCAGTTTAACCAGGGGTCTGGCTTTCACTCTCAGCTTCTGGGAGATTCTCTCTATGCCTTGCAATGTTATGGTCAACAGGACTCTATGTGTTAGCCTAAGGGCTTTTGGCATCCACATAGTGACAGTATGATTCAGATTGAGTGTCTCTGAGCCACATGAATAACATGATGTTGGGTGGGGACTTTGGGTCTCCCAGCTTGACCTTCTGAGGGATTTGGGAAAGAGGTCAGCCTCACAAGCAACCAAATAGATTTAAATGATGGAGCCGCAAAGAAGACTGCAGACACCAAGGCTGGTGAGCGTCCCTAGCTGGCAATACTCTGTGTACATGGTCACATGTCAGTTCCAGGAGAGTAATGCCATCCTGACTCCATATGAAAGGACCCCTAAAAGCCTTGCATTTGGTGCCCTTTTGATTCTGCCCTATTGCTTCTCCCTCCATCTGATTTTAATCCATATCCTAATAATAATAAGTGTAACAGCTTTTGGTAAATAATAATTAATAATTAATAATCCTAATAATAATAATAATAATAATTACAAGTATAACAGCTTTTGGTAAATTTTGAGTCCTCAGCAAATCATCAAACCCCAAGTGGGTTGTTGGGACTTCAAAACTGGCAAGTGCTGTGAGAAGTGATGGTGGTCTCATGGAGATTATTGCCTAACTGCACTGCTGGTTAAATATCCTGGTCCATAAAAATTGCCTACTTTTAAGATAATAAATAAGTTTACAGAAATTTGAAGGCATCTTTTTATTAAATCCTTTTATTTATGTACTTACATAAATATGGGAAGATGAGAAAATTAGTACCTGTATTTCCTCCTCTCCTCCCACCCAATTCCCATCGTAGTTAGTGCTGTATTTTTATATTTTCAGGATTGATACTGCCATCCCATCTATAAACATAATTTGGAGCTCTTCAATCTTCTGTATTTAAATGGATTCAATCAAACCTTTTAACTGAAGGTGATTTCTTCATTTCTAAAATCTGCTTTCTCTTCAGGTTGACTGGATATTTCCACTGAGTGAATTTTATTAAGATGTATGATATTTTTATACATATAGGGGTATTGTATTCTCTGAATTCTTAAAATTTTGAGAACATCTCTTTGTTGCCTTTTTACTCAAAGAACAACTCAGTCAGAAGTAAAATTCTTAGGTGAATACCTTCCTTACTTTTTTATTTTTCCTGGCTTTGAGTGTTTAGTTCTTGTTTTAAGAGATGCCTGAGATGATTCCCATCTTCACCCTACACTTTGTACAACCTTTGTTTTCTCCTTATGGTTCTTTATGTTCAGTAATTTTACCAGTATATATTTTTCTGATGGTCATTCTGTACTTTTTTTCCCCCTAGAACATAGTGTGCTCTTTTGCTAAAGATTGAAGTCTTTAAGGAAGTTTTCCTCTATTAGGTTTCAAATAAATTTTTTTCTTTTTGATCTTTTTTTTTCTTGCAGCAACACCAATTAGTGGATGTCAGATGATTGTATATGTTTTCTAAATCAATCTTTCTCATTTATTTTATATTCTTATTTGCTTATTCTTTTTATTGTGTTTGTGTGACTCCTTAATCCCAACCATCTTGCTCCCTCACAATGTTTAGAGCCTGTAATGTGGTGTTCATCTCTGCAATACTTTCATTCTTAGACCCTTTTATTTTTCTCCTTTGAACTGAGTGTGTCTACTTTTCAACTCCTTTTGTTAATTTATATTTCCCTTATACTTTCGTAGCTTTTGAGCTCTTATTTCTTTTTAAAAGATTTTATTTACTTATTTGTCAGGGAAAGAGAGAGAGAGGAGAGAGAGGGAGAGCACAAGCAGAGGGAGCAGCAGGCAGAGGGAGAAGCAGGCACTCCCTGAGCAGGGAGCCTGATGTGGGACTCGATCCCAGGACCCTGAGAGTATGACCTGAGCTGGAGGCAGAGGCTTAAGGGACTGATCCAACCAGGTGTCCCACTGAACTTTTATTTTATTTATTTATTTTTAAACACTTTATTTACTTAATTGACAGAGAGGGAACACAAGCAGGGGGAGCAGCAGAGGGAGAGGGAGAAGCAGGCTCCCACTGAGCAAGGAGCTTAAAGAGGGGCTTTGGGCTCCATCCTAGGACCCTAGGATCAAGACCTGAGCCCAAGGCAGACGCTTAATGACTGAGCCACCCAGGCGCCCCTGAGCTTTTATTTTTAAAGAGAATATTATTATAATTTTTTAATCTATGGGAAATTGTTTTACTAAATATTCTCTGGTCATTTTATAGGGCTTATCATTTTGCTGTGTATTCGTAATTTTTTGTCAGCTACCTTTTATTAAGACTTCTTTTTTTTTCTTTTGTTTTTTCAAGTTTTATTTCTTCTAGGGATTTCATGTTTGTTCTCTCCCAATTATATCATCCCTGGGTGTAGAAAAGGAGAAGCCAGTCTATAACTGTGACTTGGGTTTGTCTCTCAAACGCAGTCACAAAATTTTTTAGTGTTTGCTCTGGGGGCTTATATGGCACACATTCCCTTTGCCTGCATAAATTTATTTTTTTTTATTTTTTTTTAAAAGATTTTATTTATTTATTTGACAGGCAGAGATCACAAGTAGGCAGAGAGGCAGGCAGATAGAGAGAAAGGTGGAAGCAGGCTTGCTGCTGAGCAGAGAGCCCGATGCGGGGCTCGATCCCAGGACCCTGAGATCACGACCCGAGCCAAAGGCAGAGGCTTTAACCCACTGAGCCACCCAGGTGCCCCGCCTGCATACATTTAAATGGTAAGTACGGCACACAGGAAAGACATTTGGGATGCAGGAACTTTGTGTTGATGCCTCCTCATCTTTTCCCTTTTTTATTAACAGCCTATCTCTGTTTAGATGCTGATTTGTCTGTGAAACGGTAAGTGGAAGCTTCCATTAGGTTTAAGTTTTTGAGAGATGGACTTATCAGATCTCTCTACATGATTATGAAAGTTATTGGTCCAAATTTTTCTGGTGACTTGGTATGTAACAAAACAGTAATATATGCATACTACAATAATAATGAGAAAAGATATAACTGAATTCATATGGATACCAGGTATAATTTTTTTCATTTCCAAACTGAAAAAAAATAAAATAAGTTGAAAATCAGAAGTTTTCCAAATAAATTGGGGACAATGACTTCTTGCTTTATTGACAGTATTACAGTCAGGGAATTTAAGATGTTATAAAATTATAATGAGGTCAAGTCAGTAATGTAAAATACAAATCTTTACGTACTCTTGTTGGATGACTACTACTAGGGAATGACTCAGCTTCACTAAGGAGCTTTAATGCGAATATGAAATTCTTAGTGGAACCAGTGCAATGAGTTGAGAAAATTAACTGTAAGGACTGAAAAACTCAATAAATATCAGCACTTACTTTCCCAAAATTACTTTTCAGAATGCAGCAGCATTTCTGAGAGGTCAATAAGACCCTCAAAATCCCAAAGAGTATATCATAAAAGTAGTTTGTGCCTTCTCTAGGTTCCAAACAGGAGATAAATTTATATCAGCTTTGAACCTATTTCTTTACTTTCTAAAAATTATATGTCTCTCTCTTCTGATACTTCTCACTAAATGTTTATTTTGTGTTTCTTTAATTTTTGTTTTTGATTAGTTCCTTATTTTTATTTTTATTTTTTTTAGTTTATTTCAGTTGCTTTTTAATTAACCCCCAGAAATGGATATTTAGCTCACAAATTTTCAACCACTCTTATGTAGGTCCAATGTTTTGAAATATAACATTTTAATTTTGATTCAGCTCCCATTATTTTTTTTTAGATTTATTTTTATTTATTCACTTGAGACAGAGAGATAGCACAGACAAGAGCCTGAGCAGTGGGAGGAACAGAAGGGGAGAGAGAGGGACAAGCATCAGTAGACTTTCTGCTAAACGTGGAGCATAAGCATGGGATCCATCCCACAACCTGAGATCATGACCGAAGCCAAAATCAAGAATCAACTGATTGTACCACCCAGGCGCCCCATCTCAAATTATTTTTCAATTTCAATAATGATTTTGTGTCCACTCATAGAAACTTACAGATATTCTATAACCCAATATATAGATGACCTACCTGTCATTTAAAAAATTTATTTCTACCTTAATTAAACTGCTGTCAGAGAACATAAGCCACATTTAATCCTCTGAAGTTTGCTGAAATTCCCTAAGTGACCCAGTAATCTTTGTGAATGTTTCATAAGTGCTTGAAAAGAAAGGATACTCTGTAGTTTTTAGATGCAGTATCCTATAAATGTCTGTTAGTTCAAGTAACTTGTTACTGGATATTCTATAACATTGAAGGGTTTTTTTTGTTTGTTCTAACAAATACTGAAAGAGCTATAATACAATATCCTACTATGATTCTGGAGTTGTTTATTTCCACTTGAGTTTATAAACATTGGGCTATATAAATTTAGAAACTATTTTCTTTTCTTTTTTTTTTTTAAAGATTTTATTTATTTATTTGACAGAGAGAAATCACAAGTAGGCAGAGAGGCAGGCAGAGAGAGAGGAGGAAGCAGGCTCCCTGCTGAGCAGAAAGCCTGATGTGGGGCTCGAACCCAGGACCTGGGATCATGACCTGAGCCGAAGGCAGCGGCTTAACCCACTGAGCCACCCAGGAGCCCCTAGAAACTATTTTCTTTAATTTCACTTTTATTCTTTAAAAAATTTGTTCAGTGTAAGCTTTATGTTGACAATTACTTTCTTCAAAGCAGTTCAAGACATTGTTCTTTTGGCTTCCATGGTTGCTACTGAGAAATCAGCTGGAAACCTTTTACTCCTAGGTAAGTGATTTTTTTGGGTGGCTTTTAAGATTTTAGTGGTATCTTGGTTTATCAGAAACCTATACATAATTTTTTAAAAAGATTTTATTTATTTATTTATTTATTTGACAGAGAGAGCAATCACAAGCAGGCAGAGAGGCAGGCAGAGAGAGAGGGGAAGCAGACTCCCTGCTGAGTGGAGAGCCCGATGCAGGGCTTGATCCCAGGACCCTGAGATCATGACCTGAAGGCAGAGGCTTAACCCACTGAGCCACCCGGGAGCCTCAGAAACCTATACATAATTTTTGAGTGATATAAAAATGAAGTGTAGGGGCGCCTGGGTGGCTCAGTGGGTTAAGCCGCTGCCTTCGGCTCAGGTCATGATCTCAGGGTCCTGGGATCGAGTCCCACATCGGGCTCTCTGCTCAGCAAGAAGCCTGCTTCCCTCTCTCTCTCTCTCTCTGCCTGCCTCTCCGTCTACTTGTGATCTCTGTCAAATAAATAAATAAAATCTTAAAAAAAAAAATGAAGTGTAAGCAGAAACACTGGATTGAAAAGACTCAGGAAAAATGGAAAGAGTCAAATTGACATGTATCAGAAACTTTGCTTGTTATTTATATATTATCTTATTAACTTTGAAGACAGAACAAAAAACACTTGGGTATCATTATCCCCACATTATACAGGAAAACCGGGGAGACAGTTGAGGTTTTTATAACCTATGGTTCACCTAGAAGCTATGACTTTATAGACGTTCTCAACTTAAAAAAGAAAAAAAAAAGAAAAGAAAAAGGAAAAGTGATTGTATTTACCATAATTTATAAACAGGAAGTCTAGAAGAGAGGTAAACTGACCTCAGTATATTTATGGAAGGAAAATACTTACTTTGTGAAAGAAATTTGTTCTCCCAACGGATCCTATTTTTCCAGTGTAATTCATGAAACTAATGTTTCCTTCAGTAGCTCCATAAAGCTCACACATCTTAATATTTCCAAATCTGTCTAAAAATTCCCTCCATACATCACTCCGTACACCATTTCCAACTGCCAAACGCACTTGATGATCTTTTTCTCCTTCTCTCTGTTAGAAGAAAAGATTTTACTTGTAATTTATTATTTCCAGTTCTCCATTCTTTCTTTCATTACTATGACTTTATTGGCAAATATCCAGAAGTAAGTTGCACATATGCAATAATGGAAGGGAAGTAACAAAAAAAAAATTACGTTTAACTGTTGCTGAACCACGTACAATAGCTAATGAAACTAACACTGGCCTAGAATAATAGAACTTTTATTACCCCATATCTGGTAAAAGATCTTTACTTTCCAGATTACGAAAGCCTTATTTTGGTAGAGATCATGTAAGGAAGAAAGCACATTTCAGGAAAAAAAGCATTACTTTTAAAAAAATTATAAAATATACTTGAGTTTGTACTCTTAGCTCTACTACTTATTGTCTATATAACTTTGAACTAAAAGGTTGAATACCATTGCGATTCTCCATTTATTCACCTGTAAAGATGAGAACACCTCTCTCATCTGTATACTGCAATATATAGTAAACCCAGGGCCTAGCATAGGATAAATGATACACTGATATCATCTAATCCCTATAATATTTGACTTGCAAATATTATGACAACTGCTTATAAATATTATTATTTTTCATTCTGTTATGTTAGTCACCATACAGTACATTAGTTTTTGATGTAGTGCTCTAAGATTCATTATGTATAATACCCAATGCTCCATGCAATACATGCCTTCCTTACTACCCATCACAAGGCGCTATGACTTGGCAATTATAAATAATATTTTTAAATATGCAATATTCTCACATTTTTTCTTCTGACTGATACTTAAGAATTGAAAGAGAAATAGAACTATATTTTACTCTACATTCAGCAGGCACTATGTTAACATGAATTATACACTGATCAAAAATGAGAAACTCACACCTGTTAGAATGGCTATTTTAAAAAGAAGACAAGAAATAACAAGTGTTGGCAAGGACAGAGGAAAGGGAACCCTTGTGCTCTGTGGGTGGGAATGTGTATTGGTACAGCCACTATGGAAAACAGGAGAGAGGTTCCTCCAAAAATTAAAAATAAAACTCCCATGTGATCCAGCAATTCCACTTCTGGGCACTTAAGTGAAGGATAAGTGGAAAAGATATTTGCCCCCCGCCCCCACCATGTTCACTGCAGCATAATTTAGTACCCAGGACACAGAAGCAACTCAAGTGCCCACTAACATATGAATGGACAAAGAAACTGTAGCACACACACACAAACACACACACACAGTGGGATATTACTAAGCCAAGAGAAGGGAAATATTGCCATTTGCAACAGCACAGATGGACCTTGAGGGTGTTATGCTTAATGAAATAAATCAGACAAAGACAAAGACCATGTGATTTCATGTATATGTGAAATCTAAAAACAAAAGCAAAAACAAAACTCAAAATAATCCCCCATGTAAAGCTCACTGATATAGACAACAGAGTCAAGGAGTGGGGTGAGGGTGAAATGGGTAGAGGAGATCAAAGGGTACAAAATTCCAGATATAAAATAAGTCAGTCATGGGAATGTTATATACAGCAAGGTGAGTACAGTTAAAAATACTGGGCTAGGGGCGCCTGGGTGGCTCAGTGGGTTAAAGCCTCTGCCTTCGGCTCAGGTCATGATCCCAGGGTCCTGGGATCAAGCCCCGCATCAGGCTCTCTGCTTTGCAGGGAGCCTGCTTCCTCCTCTCTCTCTCTCTGCCTGCCTCTCTGCCTACTTGTGATCTCTGTCAAATTAAAAAAAATAAATAAATAAATAAAAAAACTGGGCTGAATATTTGAAAGTTGCTAAGAGTAAATCTTAAAAGTTTCTCCACAAGAAAAAGAAATTTATAACTATGTGTGATATTGGACATTAATTAGATTAATTTTGGTGATCATTTTGCAATATACACAAATATCGACTCATTATGTTATACACCTAAGACTTACATAATGTTAAATGTCAATTATATTTACCAAAAAAACTGAGTAAGAATATAGTATGAATTAGAGTAAGAAGATACTGTAAGTATAGTTATGATACTGTATATATAAGTATAGTTATGTAAGTATAGTTATGTAAGTATAGTTATGATAAATCCATGATTCCCCCTGAGCGACTCCCATCCTTGCCAAAAATAATTATAAAATTAACAAGAAATAATAATACATCAACAACAATAAAAATCAATATCCCTGACACTTATAATTAAAAATACACAACTGAGTGCATTCTTTATCTCAGTTCCTTCTCAGTCTTAAAGGAAAGACTTTTATCTATTAACTCAGTGGGAAGGGCTGGCATAAAGGCCTGCAGGTGGGAACACAAAACATGCTCTGAGGTGTTATGGAAGCAGCAAAAAGAATGAGGAAGGCAGAAGGCTTGATTGAAAATGTCTAAGTAGCCCCTGCACCCTTAGATATTCCAACATAGACAATGCATCTGGGTGTCTGCCCTCGCTACGTGTTATGCAGATACCAGAGACGAACTTTCTGGAGAAGCCCATCCAGATAGTCACCAGTCTGGGGTTGAGGAATCTACTGAAGACAGTAGTGTTACAGAAAAGTATGAATACTAAATGGTGAGATCGTTAAACTCTTCTGCTTTGATCTCAGAGCAAAACTAATCTGTAGTGACAGAAATCAGAATACTGTTCACATTTGGTGGGACAATGGCTGATTCTTAAAGCTATCCAGGGGGATGGTCTTCAAGAAAAAAAAATAAACAAGGATGCCTGGTGGCTCAGTTGGTTAAGCAACTGCCTTTGGCTCAGGTCGTGATCCCAGAGTCCTGGGACCAAGTCCCGCTTCGGGCTCCCAGCTCCATGGGGAGTTTGCTTCTCCCTCTGAACTTCTCCCCTCTCATACTCTCTCTCACTTTCACTCTCTCTCTCTCTCAAATAAATAAATAAAATCTTTTTTAAAAAAAAAGAAAAAAATAAACAGAATTACTTAAAAATACTCCAAGTGCTGTTAAATTATAATGAGAAATTTCAACTGCAATGGAGAATTTGAGAGTATTTCAATACTAACTCATTTAGATCCTAATTCATTGGGTGTTTAGAAAGCCAAATTTTCTAAGAAGGAATTATTAGAAAAGTTGAAAAAATAAAATGGTAATGATCTTTTAATTACATGATGTGCCTCAGCTGTGAATAAAATGTACATATTATAATTTCTTTATAATAACTTAAAAAAACCTGATTATCGGGATAATTATATTGGTGCCAAAGAGGGAGAAGAAACAATCTATAAGAATATGTGAGTAGGAAGCCAGGTAGATGACAATTAAAACTAAAAAATCAAGAAATTAGTAACATACGTATTTTATTGAGAAATATGTGACTAGATAACAACCAAAAATATGTTAAAATAATGAAGGGCGTTTACTTCTAGAGATCAGGTATTGATAGCAAGGGGTTACCTTTATTTTGAGAGTACTACTTGGTTTTTTTAAACTATAGAATTCCTTATTTGATAAAATAAAAATTAAATTAAAAAAATAAACTAGGAGGCAAGCAAGAGTGTGGATATATTGAAAATAAGACTCCAAGCTGCTGATTTCCTTAGCCCCGCATCAACAGGGTTGAAGGTAAACATTCTGCAGACAGAGAAAAAAGCTCACTCAAGATACAAGCAGCTCCCTTCAAGACAGAGGAGCAGCTGTGTACTGGTTCCCACCTCCCATGGGCATGTTGGAGATGGCCAACCTGCCATGGAGTTCGTTCTTGGATTTTCTGCTATCATTTTTCTGTATAAGACAGTAGTGCTGCTAATCTTAGGATTTATTCTGCTTGAACAGAGAACAATCGTTTATATAGTATAGCTCTTGGATGCTTTCCAGGTCAGAGATGAGTCTCAGCAAGTATCATTACTTATAAAATGTGTTGCGCACTCCAGAAAATAGTAAGAAGGTGTTTATAAACCAAATTCCACAGACTTTAACCTGTGTGTGCTACAGCCAGACAAGCTTACTAAATGAGGATAAATATTCATCCAAAAATGATTGGATTGATAGAGAAAATCGTATTATCAATACTAGGGTAAGGCTTTTGTCTAAAAATATCAAATCCACTTATGTAACTCTTAAGATATCTTTATTTTATGGTCTTCTCTTTTATTTTACTTTTTAAATTTATTTATTGAGAGAGAGAAAGCAAGAGAGAGCGAGAGAGCACGTGGTTGGGGGGAGGACAAGAATCCTGAGAGTCCCTCCTGAGCACGATTCCACTGGTGGATCCATCCCAGGACCTGAGATCAAATTAAGCCTAAATGCAGACTCAGACCCTTAACTGACAGAGTCACCCAGGCACCACCGGTCTTCCCTTCTGAAACAAACCCAGAAGATCATGCTTTGAGGGGTATGAGAAAAAATGAACTGATTCATTTTTTACTGTTATGGGAAGAGAAGGTATATTTCTTCTGATTTTGAAATGCATGCACATCATGGAAAATTTGGAAAGCACGGGAAAGTTTTAAAATGAATTAAAAAATCTGTAATCTTACTATACCAACATTATTTTCATATAACCACGTATGTAATGAAAAGTTACAATCACACTGCATTTGAGCTACATATTCTTCTTTATTAATATTATATTCTGAACATTATCCTAAGGTATTGGCTCTTAAGTGTCAAAAACAGGATTTTTTATGTGTATATGACTGTCATATCATTGTATCACAATTTATGTACTATCACCTATTTTTGGATAACCACCTTGTTTTCCAATATTCACCTATATAAAGAAACCTGAGTGAACATCCAGTCTATAAATCTTTGCAGCTCATTCAGATAGATCCCTCCAAGAACGTAATAGTTATCAATTTTTATGATTTTGTTGCCAAAATTATTGTATAAAAAGGACATTTTATTTACATCATACTTCTTCAATGTACGAACTAAGAATTCATTTAATTTAAAATGTTAATTTGGTAAGAACATGTGGAATAATCTTTTTTACAATTAAATATATTATTCTTTTCTTTGGTTAATATTTTTACTTACTTTGTGATTAAAAATCTCCTTTCCCATCCAACATAAAAAAAAAAAACAAAACTCAACAGACTATCTTCTTCTTCACATTTAACAATTATATTCATCTAGAATTAAATTTGTGAGAAAAGTGTAACTTTTAAAACTTCATGTAATGATTTGTCTCATTTAAGGCCAATTCAGATAGAGATGCAATGTGAGAGACATTCAGAGAGACGTAGAGAAACCCATGCACTATGTGAGATGTAGAGACAAAGTGCAAACACAGGGGCGGATGCTTGCTCTTTCTTGCTTGATCTTGCTCTCTCTTATTCTCCACATACGCTCTCTCTCTCTGTCTCACTCTTCCCCCACCACACACACACAGAGGGTGTGAGAGAGAGAGAGTTTAAAAAAAAAAAAGATAAACTAGACACAGAGACATACTTGAAGAAAGAAAGGCGCACACACAGAGACACACGGTTGTACACAGAGACACAGGTACTGAGACACAGAGATACAAGGAAATAGAGAAGCAAACAAGCAAAAATAAGTGAGATAGAAACACACAGAAAAAGGAGACAAACGCAGAAATCCACAGGGTGTGGGACAGGAACAAAAGACATGTTTGTAGCCCAACAGCAAGAGAAAAAGGAGTGGATATGTTTGAGCCCCCATGTTCAGGTTACCGTACTTTCTCATTCTAATCACCATGGCAACCCTAGAAAATAAGACGCATTATCCCCATTTTGCACATTGGGATATGAAGTTCAGGTCCAAGGTCACAGGCATGAAATAAGACACAGAATTTGAACACATTAAAATGAAAATGCTATGTGGGCAGGTGCTGTAGCCTGTTCTCTCCTCTGTGGTGCTCCATTGCCTAGGGCAGTGCCTGGTGCATAAAAGATGTTCACAACATACTTGTGTAAGGAAGAAAGAAAGAGAGGGAAGGCAAATCAAAGAAAGAAAGGGAGACAGAGAGGGAGAGAGGGAAGGAAGGAAAGAAAGGGAGGAGAGGAAAAAAAAAAACAGCTCAAAACCCCGCAAAGCCCATGTTCTATTTTCCCAAGTATTTCGCCCATGATTTTAGGAATAGAAAGCAATCAAAACATGAGTTTATAATTCAATAGTCAGTGCTTAAATATTTATAGACTTGCATGCGTGTGCACACACACACACATACACACATAGAGTAAGCCATTTTACAATACAAAGAAAGTACTCATTTTTATCTCCAGACATTTAAGCTCCCATTTGAAATTTAAAAGAGAATCTGCTGGGTGAGTCAGACCTTTTAATACAGAGATGCCACAGTCTTGGGTTTCCGTAGAGCAGTTTCCCTTTGCCTTTCAGTATCATCCACCCAAACCAATGTGGACAGACCATGTCTGTACCAGGACAAGACTCCTACCCAGTGGACCAAGGCTCCTGTTTTGTCAAAGCATTCTCAGAGGAGGAGCCGTTTTCCAGCTGCCAGATGCCAGGCAGAGCTTGAACTATAGCTTCCTCCTCCTGAGCCATACATTCACATACTCATTTGCTGAAATGCACAGGCCTCTAACAATGCCCTCCTAGAAACAAAGTCTTTTTCTTCCAGAGCACGGGCTTAATCCTACCCAGAAAATAACACAGCCAAGCTAAATGTTCTTCATATGCCTATGAAAAGTGTAAGTCTGAAGGTTCTGCTTACATACAGGTAATTTTATATCAACCTTGATTTCTCAGAAACAAAGCATGTTTTTTGACAGACGGAGACACGGAAAAGCAATATAAATTAACAGTGAAAACAAAGGGGCAAACCATTTCTGCCTTCAGAAACTATCTGCCTCGGGTAACTAGCTGCTTAATGTGCAAAACAGAAGTATGGTCTAATTACTAAAGGATCACTGGAAATTCATAACAGCATATGATAGGGCTTATGACCCTTCCATCTTGATTCTACTTAAGACCTCTTTTTTTCCTAAAACCCACTGATAATCACACATGCACATGTGTCACACCAACACACTCCACGGGGTAAGAATAACTATATTCCAACAGTTTGCTGCCTTCACAGACACTCCAATATCAATATATTGAAAAAAAAATAAAGGCAGCAAGCCACCTGAGTATTACAGAATGGGTACCAAGTAACACTAAATGCAAACACATTGTCAGAGAAAAAAAATAAAAAGCATAAAAGAGCAAAATTTCTTCTACTACAGCAGGAAAGGAATGGTTGGGGGACAGGGTGGAGGCCTCTTTTGAGAAAGAGCCAGAGAGTATTTAAAAGGAGAGATGTGCCCTGTTAATGTGGTGTGGGCTCCAGCGCCCCTAAAAGTCTTTGCCACGCTGCCTCTCCAGCATGAGTTGGGCAGGTCATGGTTTCAGAGATGCTAACTCTCAGTTCAACAAAACATTTTAAAGCCTAAATCATAGCTTGAAAAGAGCTGTGTGATCTCAAGTATTACAGTAGAAAGCAACCACACTGTGGTCTTATTTCAAATTCCCCGTCTAGATAAAACATTAAGAGGGATGGCCATTTACAGACTACTTCTTCTGAACAGGTGTCTTCTAACCTAGCAGCACTCTAGGGAGCTCAAGGGTAGAGGGAAAGCCATGTTGCAGACCAGAGACATTTCCAAATTGCCTTGTTTGACAAGGACTGGCTCTAAGAGTCTATGCAAGACGTGCCTTAAACCTGAATGACAGAGCTAACAACTAAAAGGACAAGGGAGCTGTGTAGACATAAAGAGAGTTTGATCTGGAAACCCAGAGAATGGGTCACCTAAGCCACAAGTAAGCTGACTTATTAATGAAATGTTCTGAAAAGTGCAGGGGCCCATGACCAAGATAATTTCTGCTGTGAGCGGGATACAGCAGCGGTCTGACTCCCTCCATGCAAGGATGCAAACTTTTGATTTATCCAAACTTTTGAGATAAGTTTGGATAAACTCCTTCAGGGAGCTCTGTCCTCCCCAGGAATGTGACTTGCTGATTATAACTGAGCCTACTAGGCAGGCTGGGACCAGTGAAAGATTGTGCTGATCAGGAGCACACAGGTATCCTAGCAATGAGGCTCATTATTATTTGTTACTTTATTTTTAAAAAAATAAGTCAATGAATTTTTATTGAGCACCTGTTATGTGTCAGGTACCATAGTGCGTACTGAGGGTATAACATTAGATGAAGAAGATAAACTCCCTGCCTTCCTGGAAGGAGAAGATAAGAGGGGAAGGGAAAGATTAAGAGAAAATAAGGAACAATTATATATAAAATCTGTAATACGGTAAAAAGTTCTGTGAAGAAAAACAAAGCAGTGAAAGAAGACTGAGATAAGCATGAGATAAGACTATGAGATAAGAACTGGTTTCATTCTTGATGACTGACTCCTAACAGCTAATAGCTTTCTTCCCCTGCCCCACACCTGGGCAAGCTGATGAGATCACCCAGTGTTCCTTTATTTGGCAGCAATAGGAAGCTCAAAGTATGCAAGCAGTCCCACATGCACAAGACCATTTGCCCTGGTGCCTTCTTCTTGTCACAGTAAAAGCCAAACCTACTTCTTTCCCCAGCTTTCTGAAGTCATTTTTGGATATCCTTGGGACCCTAGCCTGCTCTCCCCAGAAAGCCCCATTATGTGAGTAACAAACCTGTTCACATTCTCTCGGTGCATGTTTGGTGCATGTAAGTCTCAACATCTGTACCAAATTTGGGTATGAGACCATCTGAGTTGCTAAGGTGACCGCACCTATATTAGTAGGACTTGTGGTCAGAGACGCCCTCACCTGGGAGGTGGGATGTGGATGGACTAGGGACTGAGCCATGCAAGTATCTGAGGGAACATTCAAGGGGAAAGAACGCAAAGCCCTGATATATTGAAGGAAAAACAGGGAGGACAGCAAAGCTGTGGTGGAGTAAACAAGGAGAGACAGCAGGTGTGGCAGGGAGGTGGGGAGGAGGGGAAACACTATCAGGGGAGCTGACCACATAGAGAGCTGTGTGGTCCATTCTAAAGGAATTTAGATTTTCTTCCAAGTGACCCACCAGAAGGATTTTAATGGTGAAGGAACACAACCCGACTTCCATTTTAACTGAATCATTCCAACTGCTATGCGAGAATGGAATAGAAGGGGACAAAAGTGGGGCAAAGAAGAAGCCAGCCAGAGCTAAACTATCAGGGGGAGTTTAAACTCTCAGACGAGAGCAACAAGGAGGCAGTAAGCTGAGGTTTGATTCCACATGCAAATCTGCAGGGGTTGCTCATGGATTAGATGGGGAGAGAGGGAAAGAGAAGCTCCAAGGGAGATTCCAGGATCTGTGTGGCTGAGCACCTGGATGGGGCAAGAAGGGCATCTTGATGGAAGAGGTAGTGAAAAAGTTGAACTTTGGCCATTTTTGAGATCAGATGCCAATGAGATTTCTAAGTGAAGATGTCAAGTGGGAAGGCAGGTATCTAATACCTGAAATCAAGGGAGAAGACACAGCTGGAGATACACTCTTGAGAGTTAAGCTGTGGGTGGTATTTGCAGCCAGAAACATATCCAGAGAGTGAGAGTAGAGAAAAGAAAGGTTTGATTGCGAGGGGTGGGCACTGTGAACATTTGCAGGTCAGGAAGATTAGTGAAGACCCAGCAAAGGAGACGATTTAAAGCTACCACCTGGCACTCCTGAGCTTGGTCTATATGAGTCTAATCTAAAGTAATCTATACTGATAAAGGGAGATCTGAACCTGTCAGGCTGGAGACTAGAACTTCAACTTTGGCATATTTGCTGTGATAACAAAAACCATTTTGTGAGGTCTCTTCTGAGAGCCCTTCGCCACTGTTTCCATGTGAATTTCTGTGCCTAACTACTTAACCCTTACATCAATCTGTTTCCATGTGAATTTCTGTGCCTAACAACTTAACCCTTACATCAATCCCCGACATAACTGTTACTACTACACTCATTTTATCGATGACCAAACTGAGGTGGGAGCTGCTCAGAAAAGCAAGATAATTTGCTCCAGATCACAGAGCTTTCGAGACACAGAAGTTAGGCTTGAATCTCAAGATCCCTGATTCCAGCAGGCAAAGAAATGAAATAACTTGCCTGATGGGACACAGTGAATTAATGGAAAGGCTGGAAATAGATCCCTGATACATTTAATATAAAGTTATTATTATTTTTTTCCATGGGGAATAAAATGATCACTTGGAAAATTCTGGCCATTTATCGTTTGCTGAAGATTCTTGTGCTTATACACTGAAGACTGGCCATTTCGTACCTTGATTTTATACATTTTATACATCCATAGCAAGGACATCAAGAACACTATTAAAGAAAGAGACAATGTGAAAATTTGCATATAAATCATAATACAAAGAATCTTGGAGGTATATTTTAAAATGTTAAATCAATCTGGACTATAGGAAAACCTCACCCACATACCACATTTACAGTAAAAATAGTATATAACCCAAGAGGAAACAGGCATCATACCTTCAGGATTTTTAACTTTATATTTCTGTTTTTAGTATTTTTATTTGTGAAAAGTATCATGTTATAAAATTATTACTATTTTAGTATTTTAAAGTTTTACTTTGAAATTATCATGCTGTATTTATACTGGCTTTTACAAATTTTATTCATTTTATCTATTTATTCATTCATTCTTTTTTTTTTAGAGGGAGAGAGAGAGAGTGCCTGCACATGAGGTGGGGGGTGAGTGGTGAGGTGGGACAGAGGGAAAGGAGAGAGAGAATCCTAAGGAGGGTCCAAGCTCAGTGCAGAGCTGAAGGCAGGCTCCATCTCACGGCCCTGAGATCATGACCTGAGCTCAAATCAAGAGTCAGACACTTTACTGACTAAGCCACCCAGGCGCCCCTAAGCTGGCTTTTATAATTAAAGTATGATTTTCATTAGTCAAAGACCAATTATTTTCAACACTCGCACACATCACTCTAATTTTACAAGGACATTTGCAGAAAACATTACTACATTCTGTTTAAAAATAGTTCCTTCCATTTGTATTGGGCTTCTCAGTTTAGATTTTTTAATGCATATCTCATAACTGGATTATGAGAAGCAGGGGGCAAATGAGGACAAGTGGGTGTTGCCACCTATTTTATATAATGATGGGAACCATGGCTCAAAGAGAAGTGACCAGCAGAAAGTCACACAACAAGAGTCTGAAATTGAACCTGTGTCTTTTGATTCCATAGTCAATGCATTACTTTCTTCCTGCGTAAAGTAAATTTGTTGGAAATTTTTTTAAAAGATTCATTTATTTGAGAGAAGAGAGAGAGAACACGCACACACATGCAAGAGTGGAGGGAAGGGGAGAGGGAGAGAATCTGAAGCAGACTTCCTGCTGATTCTGAGCCAAGGCAGGGCTTGATCCCAGGACCCTGACATCGTGACCTGAGCCAAAATCAAGAGTCTGATGCTTAACTGACTGAGTCACCCAGGTGCCCCTATCTGTTGGGTAATTCAGCAACTAAGAGATATGTGTACTATTAATGGAAATTATAACATGAATGGTATAAGCAAATAGAAAAAGATATGTATATTTTATAGGCATTACTACCCATGAAATACAGATCATTAAATATTAAAATTAGCACTTATTAAAACCCATTAATAATATACACAGTCTAAAACATTTCAAAATATTCATTAATCCCCTGCTAATTCTTCTAGTATTTAGGCAGCTCGTAGCTATTTCTATCTGAGTCCTTCTAAGGACTATGTTTCTATATTTGTAGTTTTTTGTTTTTTTTTTTTAAGATTTTATTTATTTATTTGACAGAGAGAGACACAGTGAAAGAGGGAACACAAGTAGGGGGAGTGGGAGAGGGAGAAGCAGGCTTCCCGCTGAGCAGGGAGCTTGCTGTGGGGGCTCGATTCCAGGACCCTGAGATCATGACCTGAGTGGAAGGCAACCACTTAATGACTGAGTCACCCAGGCATCCCTCTATATTTGTAGTTTTTAAGCAGAAAAAAAGATTTTTGTCAAATTTTCTAAATGCTTTTATATCTACTATGAGAATATTAAACATATCTCTGATTTACTTAAGGAAAACTGAGTTTTAAAAGAGAGATGATTTACTCAATCATATAAAATGCTTCAAGAAATAACAAAAAAAGTATAAATATCTTAAAACGACTAGGTCTTGGAGATAAAATCAATTGTTTTGAGTGTTTCAGGGTCAGAAATGATAGTGAAACTAACACAGAACATCTTAATAAGAATTAAAGCTCATATTAATTTAAAAATGTCATTCTTTAGAGGTTATTAAGTATGATGAGAAAAGTTTCCAGAGCTCAATGTTTTGATAAACTACATCTTTTACAAGGTGTGGAATGAGGAAAATGTGATGATAAACTAGGTAGAAACTAAAAAAATGAAAACATGATAGAAAAACGAATGTTTTTAATATACCCATTAAGGTACATGTATTCTTCTACATCAATTTAGTGTAATTTAGTTCCTTCTATTAGAATTGTATTCTTTGACAAATCTCCATCTTCCTCATCCCCATTTCCCTAAATATGACAAGGAAAACTCTTAAAAGTTTGGAAGAAACGATGGGCTTTCTTTGAAGAAAACAGAGTAGATGTCTTTTCAAATTGAAGTCTTAAAAAATCTCGCAGTGCTGATAATTGATTATTGTCATTTAACAACATAACATTAACCATTTAACATTTAGGGTAACAACTTGTTACCCTAAAGAAAGCCCAGCAAACACTTATGGGTGCCCTGCATGACTGTCTAAACATTGCTGGTAAAAAAATTAGTATGGCTTTTAATGACCAACATTTAATAAATATTTATCAGCTATCCGGGTCCTGTAAAATATCTCCCTTTTCATAATGGAAGTCAACTGTAATCCATTTTGTCAAAGTTTTAACACACTTTAATGAAGGTATCCAGAATCTTAAGGATACTATCTAGTTCCTAGTGAATTTCCTGGCTTTTAAGAAAATAGAAGAGAGAAAAAGGATGTAACTTACAGAAGATATATTCACTAAAAAACATATGCCAAAATACATATACTAGAAAGTATAGGATACACCTTCAGAATGTCAAAACATAGGTGTTTTACATTGATACAAACTATATTGCCTAAATGATAATATTAACTTGAAAAACAAATGTTATATACATAAATCTTTGCCTGGTTAATTATATCCTGCCCTCTGTAGGCTTTGGGCTCCAGATTCCTACATCCAACTACTAATTCCACTTCTTTACCTGAATGCCTAATGAACATACTAAACTTAACAAGTCCAAAAGAAATTTAATTTTAATTCTTTAAATCTCAGTTTACCTTACCTGACAATGGCTCACAGTTTACCCATTTCAACCAAAAACCTGAGACTCATCACTGATTCTATTACTTCACCGCCTAACCCTGTAAGTTAGTCTTGAAAATCTAACCCTGTTAGTTAAAAGTCCTGTTATCCTTCCTTCAAATAGATTCCAAATCAGTATAGTTTCTTTTTTTCAGTTTGCCTTCATCTTTCCCCAAATGCTCTATTGGAAATGATATCCAAATTTCTCCTCCATGGTACATATTGAGCCCTACAAGATCTGGTCTGTGAGTGGCCTAGCCACCCTTTCCTTCTCTAAATATTCAGTCTGTGTTCTCCGTGGGCTTCTTCATTTTCATTTTGTTCTGTTGTGACTGTAATCCCCCAGCTTTTTCATGGTTGGATCACACTTGCCATACCAATTCCTTGGCTCATTGGTCACCATTTCAGAGAAGCCCTCCCTGACCCCTCAACCTAATTAGTAATGCCACACCCTCACCACCCACTACCTCCTCCTCCTCACCCTCTTTGTTTCTTCAAAACACTTGCCATTGTCACTTTCCTTCATGTATCGGCTGCTATATGTTCTCCCTTCCCAAACTAGAGCATGAGTACCATGAGAAAAGATGGCTTGTCTTATGTGCCCCTGTATACCAAAACCTGCAATATTACTCGAATGACCGAATGAGTGACAGGTAAGATTCTATCCCCAGATATTGCTAACTCTTGGCAGTTTCAGGCAGAGTGTATTCAAAGAAGATGAAGTGTGCAGGAATCCCACAGAGGATCACTGATGTATAGCATGCCACCATATTCCTCACCAACTAATATGAAATGCAGCACTAATGCTAAGAAAACAAAGAACCCAATCCAGAGAGTGTATGATGCTGCTTCAGTAATGCAGAAGACATGAAAGACTGAAACGTGGGGAGAGCTGTTTTCCTATTCTTCAGGGAAGAGAATAATTACTCCACTCCTCCGTGACTAAGAAGAGTCAGTACCGTGGCTTTTTAAAAAAGGGTAGTGCTGCTGCCAGAAGTTTGAGGCACATCCAATGTTTATGCCAAAGGAACTTTTGTAACTGGACTTTTGAAAAAGAGAAAAAAGACAGGGTTGGTTTCGGGGGTGGGGGGTGGATAAAAGCTTCCAGCCAGGGAAGGCCAACTCTAGGGTGTTTTTATTCAACTATGTACAACCACATACAGCTTTGGGCAAAGCTCTATTTATTTCCATCCTTCCTCCTTAATTTGCCTCAGGTCATTGCTTAAAGATCGTTTCCAAACGCTATCTTTTCTTCCAAGAACCTCAGTTAAGACTTAAAATATGATGTCATTAACTAAGAGCAATCAGGAATTCTGTTTTAAGCACTCAGACCATGAATTCTGCCTGCAGGTAAACCTCCTTTGGAATATATTACTTATCCTTGGATGGAGAACAAATCTGGATGTATTTAGAGAATATGTGGTTTGCTTTTTTTTTTTTTTTAGTTAAGGATTTATATTAAACAAATGTCTATGGTGCCTCAAACCAGGGTGTAGGACACATCCACTTCTAATTCTCTGAAGGTGTGGACCTGGTTACCCACTCACTCTTGGCTTTGCCTGGAGCCCCTGATGTGCCACCGAGCAGATGTGGCCCCTGCCTGTAGGAGTTCACTGAAAGCAATAAATATTGGACCAAAAAAAAAACAAGACCTCCTTGAAGGGGTCAGATGTCTTACCAGAATGGCTTTCTTCTTTCCCTAATCTTTAATGCCAAGAACTGCTTGTTCTTGTTCTGTGTGAAATCAACAAAAGGGATTAAGTAATACAATGAATCGCTGCTCAAAAAAAATGATCACTTTTTCCTTTGAGCAGAGCTATTTTTTACTTCCCCTCTCTCCTCCTCCACTTGTCTTCAGGCAAATGCTGACAGATTATGTCAAAAACACTATCTTTTCTTCAAAGAACTTTACTTAAGAATGAAAATATTTCATTAACTAAAAGAAAAATCAGGTATTCTACTTTCAATTCTCAGTTCTCTCAAATTCTCTGTGGCTATAGCATTTCCCCCAAATTAATTCATTCCCAATTCAGAGAGGTGAAAATGTTCTTTTTATAAAAAAAATTCTAACAAAAACGCTTTGAAAAAAGATTTGTAGTGAACATGACAAACTATTAATAAATATCTTTACTATAGGAAATGATGGCTCAAACAAATAAAATATTATGTGTACAGGCATAAATGAGTAAAAGACTCAGAAAAGACATTTTAAAGAGAACTACTGATAATTTTCTAATTATTCAACCTTGCTAGTAATCTGAACAAAGAAGTTAAAAATATATTTGTTTCTATCCATAAAGTCATAAATGAAATTAAGTGTTCCCCCATTACCAAAAATGAAAAAAAAAAAAGAAAGAAAGAAAAAAAAACCCAAGACATTCCTTGTTCAAACAAAATATTATTAAGAAGCCCTAGGGATGCCTGGGTGGCTCATTTGGTTAAGCATCTGCTTTCCGGTCAGGTCATGATACTGGAGTCCTGGTATCTAGTCCTGCATTGGGTTGCCTGCCCAGCAGGGAGTCTGCTTCTCCCTCTGACCTTCTTCCTTCTCATGCTTTCTCTCTCTCTCATTCTTACTCTCTCAAATAAATAAAAATCTTTAAAAAGAAAAAAAAAAAAAAAAGAAGAAGCCCTAGCAAACTGGGTTTCATCCAACATATTTGAAAGACTGTGAAGATTGCCCTATTTTTCCCTATTCACTATCCTTCAGTGACTTTTGAGGAACTCTGAAGGGGGTTCTAGTTCTCCATGAAGCATAACTGGGAAACCACTATTTTTAATATCACGCAGTCCTGATAAAGAGACCATACACACAATAAGTATACTCTCACAACATCATTGAGATTCTAAATCACGTTAACCACTTTGAACTGTAATTTGGAAATATGCCCTAAAAATCGCCAAAATACCCATGTCCTTTGACTGCCTTCACTTCTGAGCCCTTCTACTGGCTACATTGCATAAAGACACTAATTGCAGCATCATTTAACAGAGTAAAACATTAGGAAAAAAAAATGCGGGGCACCTGAGTGGCTCAGTGGGTTAAGCCTCTGCCTTCGGCTCAGGTCATGATCCCAGGGTCCTGGGATTGAGCCCCACATTGGGCTCTCTGCTCAGCAGGGAGCCTGCTTCCCTCTCTCTCTCTGCCTGCCTCTCTGTCTACTCGTGCTCTCTCTCAGTCAAATAAAAAATTAAAAAAAAAATGCATGTGTTCCACTGTTCAGTACATACTTACTGAGCAAATAACTCTGCAAAAGCTAATGTTGCTATTGAAGGATGAGGAGAAAAAGGAATGGTTAGGGGTGTAGTTAGAAAGTCTGTGAAGAAGTTCATTATGTGGTGCCCAATTTGTCCTTTACTGAAGGAGGCTTCTATCTCCATGGAGGAACATTAATTCCCCAAATTATCCTCATCCAGACATCACATCACCAAAAAACACAATGAGAACTAGAAAATATACCAGGTTGTGGAATTATAATTAATTATTCCATTAGGACTCTTAAGATAAGACCACAACTTTGACATGGGCCTAGTCTCCCTAAAGAAAATGAAGGCCAAAAAGTTTAAAACATTTCTCTGGGACTCCCTGTCTTAGAGATGGATCTAGGGAATATATAGCTATTTGAAGCACTCCTGACTGAGAAAAGAACAAGGATGGCTTCTGGGCACAAAGGGAGTGTGGGTCAGGAGCTAGAGGAGATCTCTACCTGGTAAAAGTCAAGCTTAAAGTGAATAAAAGCATTTTGTAAATAAAACTATCCAGTTTCATATTCTTCTTGTGTTTTCCTTCCCTGTGTAATCCCATCTCTTCAACACAGTCTAATTTAAATGCTTTCAGCCTAGTCTCAGCTGTGCTGAGGGTAAAGGAAGAATTATATGTCCATATTTTAGCCAGAGAAGACAGAGAAGACATCCCAGTCCACCATCCATGCCTTAGGCTGGCATGATGATGGCAAAGGTGATGCATGAGGAATGAGGAAGGGGGTTTATCAAAGGCCAAAGACAGGCCATCAGCTTCTGCTGCCTGCCCCTCACAGGGAGGCATTCCCAATCACCATTATTCATGGGGTGGTGTGGATTTGATGACAGAAGGTCACTTCTTTGTAGCCTCAAGAATGTTTTAAGAAATCAGGTAAAACATAAGCATCTCAAAACACAAACAAGACCAGGAAAAGAATTTCTGAAGGCAAAAACGCAAACAAATGAATAAAGACTAACCCTAGGCTCTTGCAACTCTCTCTGCTTGTCCATTTTCAGAAAGGGCCAATTTATCAGTTGTTTGGGGGAATGACAGTTTCAGGTGGGGAGACAAGAACACATGAATGCAAAATTTCTTTTTAACTTAAATCAAAACCAAACAGACTAATGTAATCACTTATTCAAAAGAAAAGAAATAACAAACAAGTATAGTCAATATCATTAGTTTTGTTTTGTTTTTTAGAGAACAGCATTTTGAAAGATGATCTAATTCAGCCTTGCAGTAACCACTTTCTGTGTACAGAGCAGGCATTTAATTTCATAATCGGATGTGTGCTACATATGCAGAAATTTTAATCAGTCTCAACATAAAGTGGACTGGATTGCAAGTCTCTCCTATCCTGTCATAATGTAAAGCACTTCAGTACAATCACGCAGAGCTCTCCTTTTATTTCCTCTGACTTGCATCTCTGTAAGTCAGTCAAACTATGTTCTGGAAGGTCTCCACCTTTGTGTACACACACACACACACACACACAAATTATTTTTCTCTCCATACTTTTTTCTTTCTGAAATTATTTTTCCTTTCTGAAAATGATTCCTCTTACCTTAGGTTGTTTGCAAAGATAGCGACAAAGTTCTCCAATATATAGAAACACAGTCACATTATACTTTCTGCAGTCATTCCAAAATTGACTTGCTGAGAATTTCTTCTTCAACACACAAGTAGCTCCTATGAGAAAAGGCAAAGAATAGGCACTGGGGGAAAATATTCAAGGGCAGAAGTGACATAAAACAGAAATGATGTTGCCTCATCTAGAACATGTACATTCAATTTCAAGGCTTTTGTAATCCATCAGTGGCCATTTAATCAAGCTCATTTGAAACCATTAATCTTACAATCCAATAAACTTAAAAAATACATGTTATAATTCTACATTTTGACTGCAAATGTATTTTTTTTTTCTTTTTGAAATACAGGGGATGAAAAATAAGGTCAAAATAAGGACGGGAGTTGAAAGTATTAGAGCATGACTATAGATAATGGTCAGTCTTCTTCACAGAGACCAAGAATATTCACTTACTTTGTTTTTGAATATGTACACTTATTTTTAAAACCTTAAAGCTGCCTCAATATTTCTTGATGTTGAGAGTTGGTAAGAAAGAATTGGTAAGATAGCACCAGTCAAGTTCATCGATGACTACAGAACCTAAATGTAACAACCTAAATTTCACAACAATGTAAGTCATATGAATATGTTCCAAGGAAAATGCTAATGTCTTGACTCTTGCCTTTGTTTATTTTGGTCATGTTTTACATATCCATAAAATTACTTTTTTATATTTCAGACATATACAGGTAGTAGCGAATGGTCTCCATTATATATTATTTAGTGGCCAGACAAATAATCTCAGCATGTTTATGAATAGAATCTACTGAGTCATGAGCTACCAACAGACTTACTGGGTGCCTGGGGTACCTTGTTTGCAAAGGTAGCCTCAACAATTCCTGCTATGCAATGTGGATTTTCCACCTCTCTATTTCAAGGGGTAGGATCTGTTTCCTTACCCTTCATATCTTGACTCTAGACTGGTTTGTTACCTGCTCTGATCAACAATATGCAGGTGAAATGATCAATGTGATTTCTGAGGTTAAGCCTTAAGAGCTACACAGTTTCTACATTCACCCTCTTGGAAGCCTCCTTCCACCATTTAAGGAGGTGGGGAGTAGATCATCAAAGGATGAGTGACCACATAGAGAAGGAAGACTGGTCAACAGCCAGCTCCAACCACACAGCCAAATGTCCAAGGCATTGCTCTCTTCAGTTCAGGAATAGACTGAGTATATCACAAAATTGGGTCCTTTTAATAAAAATTATGTTGTAACTATATAATAAGCCCACAGTTACTCTGAATTCTCTGACAGAGTTTCAAAATTTAATGAACACAAGTTAATAAGCATTTTGAATACTCATCAAACAGAAAATGAAAACTTACCCAACTCAACACATCCACCAATTCCCACAAGAGATCCTGAACTATGATACAGAGGAAGAGTTATATAAATGATGTCATTAGCAGTAGAACCAAAACCCCACAAGCCAGCAGAACCCTTTAAAGACTGCAGCTGACTGATTACAGCTGCTTTTGGTAGACCTGGAAAAAAAGAAAAGAGATATATATAATAGAAAGCAAGTTTACATATTACAAGTGCTTTGTAGGGACCAAGCAAATGTGAGCTGCTGCTGTCATTATTTCTAGAATGTTGGATCTACCCAAAAGATTAAAATTAAAATTATATAGTTTGTGATACCATAAGCTTCAAAGAAGAGTCATATCTGTTTTAAGAATGACAAAAATGCCCCAAATCTGAAAATGTACACCCAAAATGAGGCAACTCATGACATTAATCTAAATTATACTTAAAGTAGATATTTTCTAGTGAAAAATTTTAAGATTCTATCTCAAGAACCAGTAATTCTGTCATGTTTCATATCAAATTCCATGTTAAATGATGTTGAAATAGTCCTACACATTCATGATCCAAACATAAATCATCTGCTTTTTTCTTTCTAGTCTTCTTCTATGTACCATGGGAGTCTTATAAAAATATATAGTTATAATTAGTGTATAAAACATTTTACATACTGTTTTTAATTTTCCATATTGTTATAGTCTTTTGTAGTATAACATCAGCACAATAAATCCATCCAGTTAATACATGATATAATATGAAAGTGCCTTATCTGTGATTGAATATCACCAATTTCGTGTTTCAACCTATATCTCCTTGTATACACAACACACAACTTGTTTTCATGATGGTAAGTATCCTCTCTTGAATTCATTTGTTAGATTAAATGGTATTTTAGTTCTATTCTCTTTGTCAGTTCAAAGAGTTCTAGTATCTGTGGAATGTCCTCAGGCAGAGGACCCCATACCAAATCTACCTTACTGATAAAGTTACTTTGCTTCACAACATGCAATGGTGAGAAGGAGTATCATCCATTGTTACAGACAGGCAATCAGAGACCAATGTCAGAGAAGGCACAGGAATAAGCAAGTGGCAGGATCAAAAGTGAGGACCAGGGGCTCCTGGGTGGCTCAGTGGGTTAAGCCGCTGCCTTCGGCTCAGGTCATGATCTCAGAGTCCTGGGATTGAGCCCCACATCGGGCTCTCTGCTCAGCAGGGAGCCTGCTTCCTCCTCTCTCTCTGCCTGCTTGTGCTCTCTCTGTTACATAAATAAATAAATTCTTAAAAAAAAAAAAAAAAAAGTGAACCAGCAGCCCTAAGTGTGGCCTTTCTCTCTACCCCCATACTGGAACAGTCCCACTTACCATTTGCCAAGGGTGGGTTACTAATGTCAGTGGCTCTGCACACTTACTGCTGCACCTGACTGGATTCTATTTCCCAATTCTAGAAAATGAGACCCAAATTTCACAATGTATTTCCTAAATTGAAGTACTTCCTTGTTATTTTCAGCTTGTCTTAGAGTCCTACAGCAAAATATACTCCCACAGTGATGTTGGCTGCAAGGCTGTATGAGTCATTCCTTTTTTTCTCTCCCTTCTGATATACAACTAATGGGACCTGTATAACTACCTCCTTTCCAAAAGTGCCTCTGTACAACATACAAAGACACCCCAGAGATCCATCCACCCATGGATGTGAATGTGGGTGAACTGGACCCCAGAGGAGGTGGCAGATTAGGGGAGGTGGTGCTAGAGCCATGACCTTTCTGGCAGAAAAGGTCAAGGGTGAAGGCAGTGAGTGGGTGAGTGGTGAATTTGCCTGGCCCTGTGGGCTGCTGCGTCTAGGACCAATTGCTCTCTCTGAGAAGAGACCACAGTGACTACGGGGAGGGAAGGGGAAGTGAAATAGGCAGACAAAGAGAGGTGAAGGAAAGTGACTCATACTATCTACCCCAGGACTCAAGAGAACCAACCATAGACCTCTGGGACCTCCCCCTCCACTTGCACTTGATGATTCGCCCTACCAAGGCAGAGGCACTCCCAAAGCCCAAGTGCTAAGTACATACTTAGCCCTCCCACCTCAACCACCGCTTGGCCTTTTTGTGTGTGTTTTGAGCATCGCTAGAGAAATCAAGAATTGGTGCTATAGCGCCACCTTCTGGAAAACAAAAGGAGGGCTCCGAACTACCAATGTGTTCAACTGTTGGTATCAAAGTAACAAAACCTTGCCTGGGGGCACCTGGCTGGCTTAGCTAGTGGAGCCTGAGACTGAATCTTCAGGTTGGGACTAAGAGTCTCAGACTGGGTGTAGAGATTACTTAAAAATAAAATCTTTTAAAAAATAACCCCCCAAAACCGGGATGCCTGGTTGGTTCAGTTGGTTAAGCATCTGCCTTGGCCACGGTCATGATCACAGATCTGGGATCTAGTCCCTCATCACGCTCCATCCTTGGGGAGGAGTCTTCTTCTCCCTCTGCCTGCTGTTCCCCTTGCTTGTACTCTTACTTTCTCTCTCTCTCTGATAAATAAATAAAATCTTAAAAACAAAAACAAAAAACCTTGCCTAAATAAGAAAGGTATTTCCTGCTTCAAATATGGTGGCAGAGGCACTTTTCATCAAACATCATGAAAAATCACGGTAACAGAGTATAACAGAAAATGACAATTTTTCCATGAACCAAACCAAAGATATGGAATACTGCAATCTAACTGATAACAGAATTTAAAATAGTTATTATGAAGATATTCAATGAGCTACAAGAAAACTCAGAAAGACAATATGATGATCTCAGAGCTACAATTAATGAGCAGGAGTACTTTACCAAAGAGACTGAAATTGTGAAAAAGAACCAAACAAATTCTCAAACTGAAGAACTCAAGAAATGTTATGAAAAAATGTATTAGGCAAGCAGTGGAAATAGACCAGAATATATGGAAGACAGAAAGAGTAAGATGGAACAGAGAAATACAGAAGTGATTCAAGTATATGAGGAGAGAAAACTAAGATTTTTAACAAGTGAAGAAAAACCTATGAGAATTATCTGATTCTATGAGAAAAGCCCATATAAGAATAATGGGTAGCCAAGAAAGATGAGAGGGAGAAGAGGGCAGAAGGACTATTTATTTATTTATTTTAAAGATTTTATTTATTTATTTGACAGACAGAGATCACAAGCAGGCAGAGAGGCAGGCAGAGAGAGAGAGGAGGAAGCAGGCTCCCCACTGAGCAGACAGCCCGATGAGGGGCTCGATCCCAGGACCCTGGGATCATGACCGAACCGAAAGCAGAGGCTTTAACCCACTGAGCCATCCAGGCACCCCGAGAGTGACTATTTAAAGAAATAATAGCTGAGAACGTCCTTTACCTGGGGAAGGAATATACAAGTCCATGAAGCTAATAGCACACCTTACTATTTGAATGCACAAACACTTTTCCTAAGACACATTATATTAAAAGTGTCAAAAATCGATGATAATGAAAGACTTTTTTTTTTAAAGATTTTATTTATTTATTTGACAGAGAGAGATCACAAGTAGATGGAGACGCAGGCAGAGAGAGAGAGAGGGAAGCAGGATCTCCACCGAGCAGAGAACCCGATGCGGGACTCGATCCCAGGACGCTGAGATCATGACCTGAGCCGAAGGCAGCGGCTTAACCCACTGAGCCACCCAGGCGCCCTGATAATGAAAGACTTTTAAAGGAAGCCAAGGGAAAAAAGACAGTACCCTGCAATGGCACCCCCATTACACTATCAGCAAATTTTTCAGCAGAAACTCTACAGGGAAGGAGAGAATGGAATGACATATTCAGAATATTGGAAGATAAAAACTGCCAGTCATGAATAATCTGGCTGGCAAAGTTATACTTCAGATATGAAGCAGAAATAAAGGCTTTCCCAAACAAACAAAAATTGAGGGAGTTCACCACCATGAGACCTGACTTACATAAAATGTTGAAAAGAGCTCTTTGAACTGAAACAAAAGGGCAAAAGTACACAGAATTCTGATTAAGTTGATAAGCAGTCGGAATTGGAATACTGTAACTCTTTTATAGAATAGTATAATAAACTCTTAACTATAACAAGGATCCCATCAAAAAAGAGAACTACAGACCAATATCCTTGATGAACACAGATGCAAAAATTCTCGCCAAAATACTAGCCAATAGGATTCAACAGTACATTAAAAGGATTATTCACCACGACCAAGTGGGATTTATTCCAGGGCTGCAAGGTTGGTTCAACATCCACAAATCAATCAATGTGATACAACACATTAATAAAAGAAAGAACAAGAACCATATGATACTCTCAATAGATACTGAAAAAGCATTTGACAAAGTACAGCATCCCTTTCTGATCAAAACTCTTCAAAGTATAGGGATAGACGGCACATACCTCAATATTATCAAAGCCATCTATGAAAAACCCACCGCAAATATCATTCTCAATGGAGAAAAACTGAAAGCTTTTCCGCTAAGGTCAGGAACACGGCAGGGATGTCCATTATCACATCACCACTGCTATTCAACATAGTACTAGAAGTCCTAGCCTCAGCAATCAGACAACAAAAGGAAATTAAAGGCATCCAAATTGGCAAAGAAGAAGTCAAACTATCACTCTTCGCAGATGATATGATACTCTATGTGGAAAACCCAAAAGACTCCACTCCAAAACTGCTAGAACTTGTACAGGAATTCAGTAAAGTTTCAGGATATAAAATTAATGCACAGAAATCAGTTGCATTTCTCTACACCAACAACAAGACAGAAGAAAGAGAAATTAAGGAGTCAATCCCATTTACAACTGCACCCAATACTATAAGATACCTAGGAATAAACCTAACCAAAGAGACTAAGAATCTATACACAGAAAACTATAAAGTAACTCATGAAAGAAATTGAGGAAGAACCAAAGAAATGGAAAAATGTTCCATGCTCCTGGATTGGAAGAATAAATATTGTGAAAATGTCTATGCTACCTAAAGCAATCTACACATTTAATGCAATTCCTACCAAAGTACCATCCATTTTTTTTTCAAAGAAATGGAACAAACAATCCTAAAATTTATATGGAACCAGAAAAGACCTCGAATAGCCAAAGGAATATTAAAAAAGAAAGCCAAAGTTGGTGGCATCACAATTCCGGACTTCAAGCTCTATTACAAAGCTGTCATCATCAAGACAGCATGGTACTGGCACAAAAACAGACACATAGATCAATGGAACAGAATAGAGAGCCCAGAAATAGACCCTCAACTCTATGGTCAACTCATCTTCGACAAAGCAGGAAAGAACGTCCAATGGAAAAAAGACAGCCTCTTCAATAAATGGTGTTGGGAAAATTGGACAGCCACATGCAGAAAAATGAAATTGGATCATTTCCTTACACCACACACGAAAATAGACTCAAAATGGATGAAGGACCTCAATGTGAGAAAGGAATCCATCAAAATCCTTGAGGAGAACACAGGCAATAACCTCTTCGACCTTAGCTGCAGCAACATCTTCCTAGGAACATCGCCAAAGGCAAGGGAAGCAAGGGCAAAAATGAACTATTGGGATTTTATCAAGATCAAAAGCTTTTGCACAGCAAAGGAAACAGTGAACAAAACCAAAAGACAATTGACAGAGTGGGAGAAGATATTTGCAAACGACATATCAGATAAAGGGCTAGTGTCCTGTCACGTCCAGCACGAAAAATCGACCAGGAACGTGAGGGTAAGAGGATGGTGAAAAGAAATTAAGAGACAAAGAGATGGGGGCAGGAGGAGCACAAAGGAGGATGTCCAATAGTGCCAATTTTATTCA
The DNA here is from genome assembly GCF_902655055.1 of Lutra lutra. Lineage (NCBI taxonomy): Eukaryota > Metazoa > Chordata > Mammalia > Carnivora > Mustelidae > Lutra > Lutra lutra. The sequence goes on along the minus strand of NC_062282.1, from coordinate 68,700,386 downwards.
AGGCAGCAAGTCATTATATAGCTAACAGAAACAATCATAAGAAAGTATCCTTTTTTAGCTGATTACTAAAGAGTTTGCAACATGCACAGAAAATCCTTCAAGCTTTCCTATTATCTGTTTCCCAAGCACCAGTAGCAGACCCTCTAGCGCCAAATGTACTGACTTCAAGGCTACTCAAGACATAGTTTATGTAAGCACAGCACAGTCTTACAGTGGTGTAGTCTATAGCCCATGCAAGGACAGCAAGGACCAGCCAAGAATTTCTGACCCCGGCCAGATCTTTTCTATCTGACAAGCAAATGTGTGGGAAGTCATGTAGGTGAGTGCACAACACATAGCACAGACCCTTTCTCAGTGCTACTCGACTTTATCGACCCAAGCTTTTTGTTCAGCTGTTCAGCCTTTAAAGGAGGCACAAGTCAGGGCCTGGTTTGGTTCTCGTCTCAAGCCTTACCGTGGCCTCCCACAGTGTCCAAAATCTATAAAGAACTTAGCAAACTCAACACCCAAAGAATAAATAATCCAATCAAGAAATGGGCAGAAGACATGAACAGACATTTCTGCAAAGAAGACATCCAGATGGCCAACAGACACATGAAAAAGTGCTCCATATCACTCGGCATCAGGGAAATACAAATCAAAACCACAATGAGATATCACCTCACACCAGTCAGAATGGCTAAAATTAACAAGTCAGGAAATGACAGATGCTGGTGAGGATGCGGAGAAAGGGGAACCCTCCTACACTGTTGGTGGGAATGCAAGCTGGTGCAACCATTCTGGAAAACAGCATGGAGGTTCCTCAAAATGTTGAAAATAGAACTACCCTATGACCCAGCAATTGCACTGCTGGGTATTTACCCTAAAGATACAAACGTAGTGATCCGAAGGGGCACATGCACCCGAATGTTTATAGCAGCAATGTCTACAATAGCCAAACTATGGAAAGAACCTAGATGTCCATCATCAGACGAATGGATAAAGAAGAGTTGGTATATATACACAATGGAATACTATGCAGCCATCAAAAGAAATGAAATCTTGTCATTTGCAACGACATGGATGGAACTAGAGGGTATCATGCTTAGCGAAATAAGTCAATCGGAGATAGACAACTATCATATGATCTCTCTGATATGAGGGAGAGGAGATGCAACATGGGGGGTTAAGGGGATAGGAGAAGAGTAAATGAAACAAGATGGGATTGGGAGGGGGACAAACCATAAGTGACTCTTAATCTCACAAAACAAACTGAGGGTTGATGGGGGGAGGGGGGTTGGGGGGGTGGGGTTATGGACATTGGGGAGGGTATGTGCTATGGTGAGTGCTGTGAAGTGTGTAAACCTGGCGATTCACAGACCTGTACCCCTGGGGATAAAAATATATGTTTATAAAAAATAAAATTAAAAAAAAAAAGGAAAAAGAAAAAGAAAAAGAAACAAAAGAGACACAAAATAACCAAAAGGTAAAAGATAAATGACACCAGTAAATCCTTGCATTATCAATAATGTAAATGGTTTGTACTCACCAGTCAAAAACCACAGAGTGGCTGCATGGATTTAAAATTTAAAAGGCCCAATTATATGCTGCCTACAGGGGAATCATTTTAGCTCTGAAGACACTAATAAGTTCCTAATGAAAGGATACAAGTTGATTTCCAAACAAATGGAAATGAAAAGAAGGCAGGCATAGCCATTTATCTCTCAAAATAGACTTCAAGCCAAATGGGTAAGTAAGAGAAAGAAGGTCATTATAAAATGATAAGGGGTCAGTACCTGAAGAAAATACAGTGATCATAAATAGATAATGTTCTTAACACCTGAGCACAGATGTTAAATATATTAAGCAATTTAACAATGTATTTAATAGGTGTTACTTGTATTAAGCAATTAATAACAGATCTTAAGAAATACATGACAGTACAATAATTGTAGGGTACTTCGCACTTGACCTTAGTAACAAAGCTGATAAGCTCTTGTAGGGAACCTCAGTACCCCACCATCAACAATAGGTAGATCATTCAGTAAGAAAATCAATAAGGAAACACTGGAATTTAACATTTTAGAAAAAATGGACCTAATACACATGTACAGGACAGTTCATCCAACAGCAGCAGATTACACATTCTTCTCAAATGCACATGGAAAAATCTCCAGGGTAGATCATGCCGTAAGTCACAAAACAGATCTTAGCAAGTTTAGGAAGACTGAAATCATATCAACTATCTTCTCTGAACACAATGGTATAATACTGGAAATCAGCAAGAAGAGGAAGGTAAGATCGATCTACAAATTATGGAAGCTAAATAACACACTTCTAAGCAGCCATTTGGTCAAAGAAGAAATCAAAAGGGAAATTAAAAATTATGTCAAAACAAAAGAAACTGAAAACACAACATCCCAAATATTGTGTAATACAGCAACAGCAGTTGTGAGAGGAAAGTTTATAGCTACAAATGCCTACATTAAGAAGTTAGAAAGATCTCAAACAACCTAACTTTGCACCTTAAGGAAATAGAAAAAGAAGAAAAAGTTAAGCTCAAAGTTAGCAGAAGAAGGAAATAATAAGGATCAGAGCAGAAATTATGAAATACAGACCAGATAAAAAAGAGAAAGGATCAACAAAACTAAAAGCTTGTTTCTCTAAAAAGATCAACAAAATTGGCAAACTTTCAGCTAAACTAACTGAAGAGAGAAGGCTCGAATAAATAAAATCAGAAATGAAAGAGAAGACATTATAACTGATGCTAAAAAATAAAAACAATCATGAGAACTAAAGTGAAGAATTATATGGCAACAAATTATACAACCTAGAAGAAATGGATATGTTGCTAGAAGCACACAATGTACCAAGACTCAATGAGGAATAAATAGAAAACCAATAATGAGTAAAAAGATTGAATTAAAATACAAAAAGAAAAAACACCAACTCCCAAAACTGAAATCTCTGGGACCAGATAAGATACTTCACTGGAGAATTCTACCAAACAACTGAAGAATTGACACCAATCTTCCTCAAGCTCTTCTAAAATATTGATGAGGAAGAAACACTTTCAAACTCATTCTACAAAGTCAGCATTACTTTGATACTAAAACCAGATAAAAATACAAGAACAAATATATAAACCAATATCCATAATGAAAACAGATGTAAAAATTCTCAATGACATATTAGCAAACCAAATTCTAGAACATATTAAAATCATAATACACCACGACCAAGGGGGATTTATCCCTGGGATGCAAGGATGGTTCAACATATGTGAATCAATATATGTAATACATCACACATCAATAAAGGAAAGAGATAAATCAGATGATCATTTCAACAGACATAGAAAAAAAGCATCTGACTATACAATATCGTCTTATGATAAAAATCTTTAACAAACTGTGTATTGGTGGAATATACCTCAACAAAATAAAGATCATGTATGACAGACCCACAGTTAACATTATATTCAATGGAGAGAAACTGAAACATTTCTTCTAAGATGAGGAACAAGGCCAGGACGTCCACTCTCACCACTCCTATTCAACACATTACTGGAAGTCCTAGCTAGAGCAATTAGGCAAGACAAAGAAATAAAATTTATCTCAAATAGGAAAGAAAGAAGTAAAATTGTCTTTATTTGCTGGTGATATGAGTTAATAGAAAATCCCAAATAATTAATCAAAAGACTATGGGAGTTAACAATTGCAGTGAAGTGTTAAGACACAAAATCAATGTAGAGAAATCAACTGTATTCCTTTATACTAATGATGGATCAATTAGAAAAAAAAGAAAGAAAACCATCCCATTCACAATAGTATCAAATATAATAAAATCCTTAGGAATAAATTTACTCAAGGAAATGAAACATACATGCAATGAAAACTACAAAACTTTGCTAAAAGACATGAAGAAAACATAAAAAGAAAGACATCCCACGTTCATGTGCTGGAAGAATCAGTATTATTAGAATGACCATACCTCCCAAAACTATCTACAGATTCAATGCAATCACCATCAAAATACCAAAGGAATTCTTCACAGAAATATAGGAAACAATCCCCAAAATTTGGTGGAACCACAAAACACCCCAAAGAGCCAAAGTAATCCTGAGAAAAAAAGAACAAAGGCAGAGGTATCAGGCTTCTGAATTTCAAACTATACTACAAAGGCATCGTAATAAAAACAGTATGATACTCACAAAAAAATAGACACATTTACTAATAAAACATAATGGAGAGCCCATAATTAAACCCTGGCATATATGGTCAACTAATATTTGACAAAGGGGCCAAGAATACCTGCTGCAGAAAATATCTTCAACAAATGGTGCTGGGAATGCTGAAGAAATATATATAGAACCATGAAATTGGACCTCTATTTCACACCACAAAAAAAATAACATGACATGGATCAAAGACCTAGACATAATACCTAATACAATTAAACTCATAAAAGAAAACATATGGAAGAAGGTCACTGATACTGGTCTTGGCAATATTTTTGAATACAATACGAAAATCATACGTGATAAAAGAAAATTTAACAAATGGGATTACATCAAACTCAAAGGCTTCTGCACAGCAAAAGAAACCGCCAAATAAAAAGACAACCTATGAATGGGAGAAAATTTCTTCAAACTATATATCAGATAAGAGGTTAGCATTCAAAACCTATAAAGAAGTAAGTCAACACAGTAACAGAAGAAACCTATAAAGAAGTAAGTCAACACAGTAACAGAAGAAAATCCAATTAAAAACAGGGCAGGAGAATTAAATAGACATTTCTCTGAACTGCACATCAAAATGGCCAACAGACACATGAAATGATGTTCAATATCACTAATTACAAGGGAAATGCAAATTGAAACCACAATGAGATAACACCTCACACTTATTAAAATGGCTACCATCAAGAAGACAAGAGAGAACAGGTGCTGGCAAGGATGCAATAAAAACAGAATATTTATATATTGCTGGTAGGAATGTAAATTGATCTAACCACTATAGAAAACAATATGGAGGTTTTCAAAAAATTAAAAATAAATTTACCATATGATCCTATTCTACTTCTATATATATATACCTAAAGGAAATGAAAATGAGATTTCAACAAGACATCTGCACCCCCATGTTTATTATAGCATTATTCACAATAGCCAAGATATGGGAACAAGTCCATCAATGGATGAAAAAGATACATACATATACACAGTGGAATATTTTCCAGCCATTCAAAAGGAAGATACCCTCCCATTTGTTTTTGTTTTTCTTTTTTAGATATCTTCCCATTTGTGACAGCATGGATGGACTGTGAACGATGCTTGAAATGATGCTTGATCTTCCAACTGAGATTTGACTCACACTGGTCTTTCTATGTCCCAACATATATCTCACTCAGACAATGAGCTCTACCTGTTCCATACAAACTAAACTCCAATTTTGCTCTGGTAGGCCTTCTCCGGTTTCATCCTCTATTCAGCAGTTTGTAGTAATCAAAATTACTTACACGTGGCTCAGTCAATGGGGGCACCATCTTACTAGTAGTAGGATATCATTATCTCTGATTTAACATATTCACTGATAAGAGCCAAAATTTTCATAGTTTTTTTTTTAAGAAGTTCTTTTTTTTTTTTTTTAAAGATTTTATTTATTCATTTGACAGACGGAGATCACAAGTAGGCAGAGAGGCAGGCAGAGAGAGGAGGAAGCAGGCTCCCTGCCGAGCAGAGAGCCGGGACTCTCTTCCAGGACTCGATTCCAGGACCCTGGGACCACAACTTGAGCTGAAGGGTGAGGCTTTAACCCACTAAGCCACCCAGGTGTCCCTCATAGGGTTTTTGGTCACAGCAGCACCTAGAACTATGAACCACATGTTTTAGTGTCTCCTAGACACTAACCCAGGTGAACCTCAAATCCACCTTGTTGTTGTACCTGCCCTGACATTTTCTGACCAGCTTTGTGTTGCATTTCTACTAAACTGGAAGACAATTGACTTCATATGCAAAGGCTGGCATTATCTTGCCTTTATCCTAGCTAAAATTTATTAATTTTTTTCAAAAGAAGTCTCTCTGGCTCTTCCTGACAGGTTGGCATCTCACAACATGGAAGTTTCTAGTCATCCACACGCACAGGGAATCTGTTCAAATTTTCTCATCATAGCCACGTATAAAGATTTTGGGTGAGCCTATCTCCATTCTCGGTCTTGATAATTTAATGCCTTTCTCTTCTTAATCCAGAGGATCAAGTTTTTATGTGTTTTCTGCTTCTAAGAAGTTCCCACCCATGGTTCTTGAGTCACTATATTCCTTACTTCCCATGCTGTTTCTGATCTCATGGAAACCCAACTTTAAAATAATTTTTCAATTACGGTGTGACCAAAAAAAAAAAAAAAAAAAGGATACTTTAGTTGTTTTCCATCTGTATGTTTATGTCACTCCTTCAAAGCACTTTAGTAAACTAATTAATGATGTTTCCTTTCCTAATTTGGTTAGCTTTAAGTGATAATGAACTCTTTAATTTATTATAAACCATCCAAAGTACTCAGTTAGATTTGGGGGCAGGGTGCAGAGGGACAAGGAGAGAGAGAATCTTAAATAAGCTTCACACCAGCATGGAGCCAGACACAGAGCTCAAGCTCAGGACCCTGAGATCATGATCTGCCCGAGCTGAAATCAAGAGTCGGTTGCTTAACCAACTGAACCACTCAGGTACCCCACCCCCTAGATTTTTTTTGATAAAAGAGACAACAGATATGAGATTGTCCAAGAAATTAAAGTGATCAAAGGTTGATGGAGATTAAAGTTGGAAAGAAGAAAAAGGAGAATAAAGTTTGTTAAAAATGCATTTTAGCATCCCCCTTTGAAGAGTTAGAAAGCACATTAACATTTTAAAGCCCTTGCAGAGTCCAGCAATACAAAAACTTTGGTATTTTTGTTAATGGTGTCTCTCAAACTTACATGGTCATAAAGCCATATATATACATAATTTTATTATACACACACACACACACACATATGATTTTACTTTATCTTATTTCATTTTTCTTTTCTTTTTTTTTAGGTATACTCCACACCCAGTGAGGGCTTTAACTCACAACGCTGAGATCAAGATGTGGTATCAAGTCAGATGCTCCACCGACTAAGCAACCCAGGCATCCCACCCCTTTTTAATGTTTATTTCACTTCTTTAAACATGTGAAGGGACGTATCATAGAACACACTTTGAGAAATGCTCTGAAGTCCTCTGCTCCTCTAACCTTCTACAAATCCTTGGCATTGGAAATCCTCATAGGTCCAGGAGGAGGTCCAGGCATAAAGGTAGGAGGAAGGTATGTCCAGTGAGTTGGGGATTAGGAGGGTGAAGGAGGAAGAGATGATGTCAAGAGAAATCTAATCCAGAGGCAGGAATAAGTAATTTGGGGAATTCTGGGACAATTTTGGAAAAATGAAAAATTCCATAAGGTTAAGGAAAAGGAGAGATGAAGGAAAGAAAGATTGAGATGGTAATAGCACCTGGCTTCCAGGAAAAGCTTAGCGGGTAGTGAGCTAGTTTTCCTCCTCCCTCTCCTTCTAGGAATAGTTGAACCCATGGCTGCTCTGTCCAGGCTTAAACAGTTTTCCTAGATATTCTTGAGGGTACCGAACTAAGACCAGTGAATAATAACAGAATTAGAATTTGGCAGAAAGTACACATACTTAGACCCTCAATGCAAAAAGAATGGATTTATGGATGAAATCAATAAAATTTCAGAAAAGCAGATGGACAGCCGTGATGACTGACACAGACCCAAGAAGCTGACACCTGAAAGGAGCCTTGAAGAAAGCTGATTTCCCCCACCATGGAGCCCTAGAAAGGCTTAGAAATTTGATGAACAGGTACCCTATAGAATGGATGATAAATATGGAACTACAAACAAGGAGCTTTATGGAAGTTCTATTTAAGAAACAATGAGGTCAAGGTTATAGAAAAGGGTATCTATATAATGCTCACCCCTTGTTCATCAAGAAAACCTTCTAGGTCAAAGAGACAGGAATGCCATCAAAACTGATGTCAATCTTTTTCTTGCTCAGACACACTCTATGTTTGTTCAGATGTAGGAACATAATATTTTGGTGATCTTGAGTAAACAGGGCTTAGCATTAGTAAGAATGTCTAGGAAATGTTCACTATTAGCCCAAGGGCTTTCTTAGAGCCTGCTGAAAGGCCTCACAAGAGAACTCTCTCCCTCCATAGCTCACTTTTTCAAAGCCTCACTTTCTACATCACTTCCTAACATACACCAACACCCTCTTCATTATCAACATCAGAAGACTTTGCTGTATGAGAATCCATTGACTTTTCTGACATTAAATGGCATACTAATATAAATGATTATATTTACTACTGTTACAATCAATTCAGGTCAAGGTTTTAAGTTGCAAAACACCAGTCTGTATTAGAGATTCTTTTCATAAAAAAAAAATGTCAATTAAATGTTTAATGAGGCTGCATCATGGTTTTGTTACACTCTTCGATAGCATTATTTTAAAAAATCAAGGCATCCACTGTGTGACCAATTCTGTACACGGCTCTGTTTTGCTCTCCATAAGAGGACCCCAGGTTGCTTAGGACTTTAAGCTATAAGAAGATGACATTTGTATCACTCTTCTTTTTTTTTTTTTTTGGATGGCCTGTACTTCTTTTTTTCCTCTTTGTATTATTATGTTCACTTTCCCTGTGTAAGCTCATTCACAAAATAATTTTGGAAGAATGTCAATAAATGCTTTTGGTAGTTGTTCTAAAATTCAGAAAACAGAACAAATTATAGCCCAGATTGCTTCTGCCATACTGGTATAAGTTATGAGATTTATTCTCTGGAAAAGATGAGCCTCAGGAAACATGAGGAAGAAGAAATACTGAGCAAACAAGGGGAATGAGAGAAAGTCTGCTTATACCTCCAGCCCCCTTCTACATTTGACTCACTTTACCCTTTGAGCTTCTTGTCTGAGGAATCTGAACCATTTGCAAGTCAAAACCGAAAGACTCTGGCAGTCATGAGTACCCCAAGAAAATGTCCTGGATGATGAAATCAATCAGTCCACAAATCCTACTCATGCACACACAGCTTCTAGCCAGGATCTGTTTTGGGGGGTTTTGTGTGTGTTTCAGTGTCTGCACTTTAAATATGAACTGGCAGCCAAAGGTCACCCGTTATTGAAGGAAATCCTCTAGGATAAAGGATAGAGACCAAAATAAACCAAAAGATAAGAGGTTGTTGGCAAAAAAAGAGACAAGGTGAAGAGATATTTTTAAAAAAATTATCACTAATATTCTGAGAGATACAACATAACAAATAATCAATAATACAAAAATAGCCTGCTACACAAAGAGGCATTTTCAGAGAACAGAGGTTTAAAAGATAAATCACTCAGAAAGTAGATGAAAAATAAGGAAGGAAAATGGGATAGAAAAGATTAGAAAATTAATAACTCAGTCCAGGAGGGCCAATCTTTAAAAAGTTTGAGTTTCAAAGACAAAAGAATGAACAAACAAACAAATACAATAGGAGGGACTGTATAGAAAGAACAACAATAAAGAAGGAAAAAGAAGGGGATGTAGAACTTTTTTCAATTTCCAAGTATCTTGAATTGCAAGATATGAATTTCCAGACTGAAAAGGCCTACAAATTTCCCAATAAAATGGATAAATAAGACTAGTCCCAGTACAAGTCATCATTAGATTAGAGACTACTGAAGACTCCCAGAAGAAAAAATTCCCCCCAAAGAAAGAGAAAAATAACACCAGCTAGCATGTAAAGGGTAAGAAATCAGAAAGAAAACAATGTCTCACTGTGTGGAAGTCAGAAGACAGTGGGATGTCCTTACAGCCAGGGATAAAAATTGTGTTTAACCTAGAATGCTACACAAACAAGGATAAAGGTATTTCCAGATGGGAGGACTTAGAGATTTTACCTCCTAAATACTCTTCTTTTTAAAAAAGATTTATTTATTTTAAAGAAACAGAGAGAGAAAGAGCAAGAATGAGAGACTGCCTGATGCAAGCATGGGGAGGGGCAGAAGGAGAGAGGGAGAATCTCCAGCAGAGCCCCCCTAAGCATGGAGCCTGCCATGGGGTTTGATCTCCTGACCCTAAGATCATGACCTGAGCCAAAACCAACATTCCGATGCTCAACCGACTGAGCCACCCAAGAGCTCCCCTCTTAAATATTCTTTAGAGGAGGCAGCTACTGAAATCAGTGCAGTGATAAGATAAAAAGTAAACTGGGGCACCTGGGTGGCTCAGTGGGTTAAAGCCTCTGCCTTTTGCTCAGGTCATGATCTCAGGGTCCTGGGATTGAGCCCCACATGGGGCTCTCTGCTCAGCGGGGAGCCTGCTTCCCCCTCTTTCTCTGCCTGTCTCTCTGCCTACTTGTGATCTCTGTCAAATAAATCAATAAAAATCTTTTAAAAAAAATGAAAAGTAAACTGAGGAAACTAATTTAGAATCTAGAAATTAGGGGATCAAGAAAAAGAAAAGAACTGAAGAGAATTCCCAGGACAAAGGTGAAAAAAGACAGGACAGCCAGAGAATGAGGGCTTGAGACTGAAATCACAGAGAAGCTCCAGGCAAAAGGTGGCCCAGAACAAAGGCTTGACAACATACAGACTATCTTATCAATATCAAAGGTGAAAAAGAGGAAAGTAGGAACCAGCAAAAAGTGTAAAGAAAATTAAGGAAGCAAGGAAACAAATAAAAATAATGGTCAATCCCAGGTTGCGGGTGATTTTACATGGAAGGCCTAACAGTGTTTACTAAGTTATGATAACTGATACCAATCCAGTCAAAATTCATAAGAACACAATATTAGTGTGACATTAGGGAAAGAATGTGTCTCCACCAGAGAAAAAGAAATGAATGGAGAGGGCGCCTGGGTGGCTCAGTGGGTTAAGCCGCTGCCTTCGGCTCAGGTCATGATCTCAGGGTCCTGGGATCGAGTCCCGCATCGGGTTCTCTGCTTGGCGGAGATCCTGCTTCCCTCTCTCTCTCTCTGCCTGCCTCTCCATCTACTTGTGATCTCTCTCTGTCAAATAAATAAATAAAATCTTTAAAAAAAAAAAAAAAAAGAAATGAATGGAGAGAGAGAGTGGTTGGTCAAAGAAAACAAATCATTTCCATCATGGAAACTCAGTAGATACTCTTCAGTAAGCATCTACTAAGTATCCAGTAAGATACCCCTTTTATGCAAAGAAATGGAAGTGATTCTAAAAATAAAGATCTAAAAATATTGACTGTAGTTGGTTTGGAGAAGGAGAAATGGGGAAGGAAGTTATAAGTGTACTTCTCTCTAAAATTTCTAAAAGTATTAGAATTTATCTCTGAGCTATATAACTTTAACATAAATATAAAATAAAGTAAAAATCAGTAGTGCTTTTGCTTTCAGCCTGTTATATAAATGCATAGAACAATCTGGTTTCAATCTTGGAAAATGAAAGCTGTTACTAGTGGCTCTGGCTTATTGTCTCTATCTCTCTCTCTTTTTTTTTTTTTTGATAGAGAGAGAGAGTATGTGCAAGCTAGCGGGATGTGGGTGGGGTAGAGGGAGAGAGAATCTTAAGCAGGCTCCATGCTCAGTGCAGAGCCTGATGAGGGGCTCAAACTCATGACCTTGTGATCATGGCCTGGGCCAGAATCAAGAGCTCAATGTCAACTAACTGAGTCCCCAGGCACCACCACCCTCCACCCCAGCCTGTTCTCTTTGGGCCTTGGGATGGGGGAAGTGGTAAAGAATGTTTGGAAGACCAATCACTTTCTATTTTTCACAAGAAAACAGCCATACAGATAAATTGGTTAAGTACCTTCGGTTGAAAGTTTTCAAAGCATTTCTGAAATTTCACTGTCTCTTTCAAAGTCCAAAGTCAGACTGAATGTATGCTGACAACCTGAAACACATGAGCACTTTCCAGTTCATTTATCAAAGCTGTTCTAGACATCAAAACTATAGTCTACTCTCCAGTCTAAAAGATCATTGTTAGCCTCTAAAGAATAAATAAGAGACAGACACACACACACACATAGAAAGAGAAAAGAAAAAGAGAAAAGAAAACTTTACTTATGCAATAGTTTGCTTACAATACCACTAGTGCTTAGGAAATAAGTTAACAGAATATTTTTCCTTGCACTAATTCAAACACCTGATCATCTTCACACTAACGACAAAAGCTTATTTAGCCTATCATAAATACCATTCACCTTTTCCTAAGAGTCAATTAGGTTTAACATTTCTTTTGAATTCTAAGGCGGTTTAATCATTCTTTTTATTTTTGGGTGTTGTGATTTTTTTTACCTACAAAAAGGGAGGGGGAGATGTTTAGTTACTTGATTCTATTTTGTATCTTCTCCTAACTCCCCACTGCTTTGAGACTTCCTGTTTGTCACACATTCCAATCTCCCTAAGGAAAAGTAGGAGAGCTTGCTCCCCATGCTTAAACTACAGCTATAGCTGGATTGTGTTTAGGATTTAAGATGGCAGGCACATAAGAACACAGAAGGCTATTTTTTTTTTTTTTTTTGACAGAAAGAGATCACAAGTAAGCAGAGAGGCAGGCGGGGTGGGGGGACAAGCTCCCCGCTGAGCAGAAAGCCTGATGCAGGGCTCAATTCCAGGACCCTGGGATCATGACCCGAGCTGAAGGCAGACGCTTTAACCCACTGAGCCACCCAGGTGCCCCCAGAAGGCTATTTTAAAGTAGACTGATGGATTTTTTGATCCAGGAAGATAATTCGAAATTACATAAACGAATCTCCTCATTTTACGTATCAGGAATCTTAAGGAATAGAGAAGCTAGCAGGTGTCTTGCCAATAAGCTGGCCAAATTTCACACTCGGAGCAACTGGGCTGGATCAAGGTCTTCACTCATTTCAAGGTCTTCGATGACACTTGAAGAAAATCTTTCTAAATGAGACAATGGTCAAGCGAACATGGTAACTTGCCAAGTCATTTGAGAGCAAATTCATCTAAGTTTGAGAGTTCTAAGATCTAAGAACCTTGGGACCTCTTGAATGCATGCTTTCTCAGAGTTTTGGTGAGTACCCATGATGGCAACTCCTGTTGCTTTGCAAATGTGTTGCATTCTTCTTTTTTTTTAAGATTTTATTTATTTGACAGAGAGATCACAAGTAGAGAGAGAGAAAGAGAGAGAGGAGGAAGCAGGCTCCCTGCCTAGCAGAGAGCCTGATGTGGGACTCGATCCCAGGACCCTGAGATCATGACCCGAGCTGAAGGCAGAGGCTTAACTCACTGAGCCACCCAGGCAGCCCCGTGTTGCATTCTTCTTAATTCTCGAGAAGAAACGGATCCTACCTGTAGTTCCGGATGTAAAAATATAAAGATGAGGAGACTTGAGACTTGAAGCCACATGGTAGCTGCGGGGCACGGGCCTGTCAGATGCCGTGCTTAGTTTTTCTTTGAGTGAAGTTATGCCCTGTGGAACAGAATCGCTCATTCCCCAAACGGTGATACCTTCTGGGAGGCTTGGAAGGATTTCTTCTACAGTTTCAAGCAGATCTAAAAACCAGAGGTTAAGGAAGAGAGAAATAAAACATAAATCTCAAATCATTAACTTGTGTTTTCTTTTCTCTGCTGGAACATGGATAAATGTCACTATCATGCTGACTTCATCTTCATTGGGATAATTAATATCATAGCCATTTTATGATTCTGATTCAACAGGACCAACTGAAAGGGAAATCTGGTTACCACCTGATGTAATAAATGCAAATAGGCTGCAAATAAAATTCTGGAGACACCATTGTTCAGATTATGATTTTTTTTTCTAATTTTTAAATGAAACTCTATTTTTATATTCTGCTTTAAATCTACACTCAGGATACCACAGTAAACATTTTCATTGAAATAGATCTCGGTAGCTCATTATTCTCCAAAGCCATCTATCAGTGTATCACTGATTAATTCTACCATAACGCAATACATTCAGGAAACTCTGTTGACCCCTCTTGAGTCCTCAGATCATCATGGTTTAGACACTGTTTCAGAGCCAAAAGTTAAGTGAGGAAATTTAAAGATGCCCTTTTCTCTAGATCAGGTTATCCAAAGGTGAAAGTCTTTGAAAGCAAAAGGATGAAATGAATGCCTTCTATAACAGGCAACAAGGTCCCCAGGGCCTGGCAAGGTGGGAGCAGATGAAGACAGCACAACCTCCATCCACAGCAGTGTGAGATCCAAGAGCCACTTAGAGACAACAGCAAGCAAAAAGGAAAGCAAGAAGTAGAAAAGCCTGAAATGCGGGTGTCTTCAGGCCTGAAGAACTTGAGAATCTCACCTCACACGACCAAAGGTCTGGGCTGCAATTCAGATTTCAGAAAGGAAAAAAAAGATACATCTCCCAAGAAGTCTCTACTGTACAGAAAACAAAAGAGTACCTGGAGAGGAGAGGCTATGTTGCATTAATTTGAGAGACTGAACCCAAACTTTTTCATTTGGCCATTAATGTAGAAGAAAACCTTATTTGCTCAGGAGGAGCTGGTAGAGAATAAGAGAGGCAGAAGGTGGGCGTGAGTCCCTGGGGAGGAAATATTTATTAAGGTATCCAGCACTCGGTAGGATATAAAAGAAGCAGAGCCTCATCATTCCCAGAGTCTTTTGTGTAAGCCAGTGAGGCCTCATAGTTTTTTCTAGAGTAGAGACACAGTTATTCACAGTCTCAAAATACCTTTAAAATTTAACACTCCCCTATTTTAATATGGATCTCTAACACAGAAGTTTGACTTTTATATTCCACAAAGGTGCTCCAGTTTCCGTGTGGTATTCCTATAAAATGTCGTATTTGTCTAAGTTATAAGGGATTTCTGAGCACTACATTACTTATCTTAAAATCCACCTTAACATCCTTAGAAATACCAAGCGGTAATACCCACTGGATTTTGGAGTTAATGCAAGGAATGCCAGAGATTACCAGCAACTGCCAAAAGTTAGGAAGAGGCAAAGGAAAACTTTTTCCTAAATCCTTTAGAGGGAGTGTGGCCCAAAGGACACTTTTATTTTGGACTTCTAGCCCCCAGAATGGTGAGGGTATAAATTTCTTTTGTTTTACACAACCCAGTTTGCAGGAGTTTATTATAGCAGCCCTGGAAAATTAATATACCACATCACAAGTTGGTGGATAAAACCGTTATTATAACCTGTGGTTAATTATCCCGAAAATCTATACATTACCTCATAAATCAATTATGAAAAATGTTATTAAATGTAAAATATACCCTGGTTAAAAGCTCAAGTACACATAAATATGAACCTTTCCATCCAAGCAATTATATTTTTTTCTAAATTTTTATCCAAACTTCAAGAATACTTACAAGATATATTCTGCTTTGAAGCTGAACTCGGTGTCCTGCATCAAACATTTTTCTGGAAATGGAAATCAGTATCTGGCAACCTCAAAAAGCCATTTGTCAGCCACTATTTAGTTCTACTATAATATAACACATTTGAGAAGGACTCATGACTTAGTTCCTCAAAATCTGTAATCCAGACGGATCACGAAGAAACAACAAGAGAAACACGTCAAATTAGACCAAGTAGTTCCCAAATAAAACAACCAAGGAAACACAGAAAATGATAAGGAGTTCATATGCAGGGGGTAGGGAGGCAGACTGGGACTTGAACTTCTTTGAATTAATTTTTATTTCTGTCACAAATCCACATAAAATAAACTGTAAGAGTCCAGAGTTCCACTGAGTATATACAGCGTGCTGCTAGCTATAGATTGCTTCGGTAAGAAGTGAAAAATCACAGGGAATGGTGGGGGAAGAATAAGCCACAAATGAAAAAACAGAACAAACAAATGATCGAGACTTTCTGTTTTCTTTTGGTTGTCATTGTTTTTGACGGGGTGGCCGGGGCGGGGAGGGGCAGAAGTAGAAGGAGAGAGAGAATCTTAAGTGCGCTCCTCACCCAGCTCAGAGCCCAAACCAGGGCCCAACCTCACAACTCTGAGATCAAGGACATAAGCCTAAATCAAGAGTCAGATGCTTAACCCATTGAGCCAACGAGGCACCCCTAATCTTGTTTTAATGACTCTTTCTGGCAATTTTGAATGTATAACTACAAGTCTCTGAACTGACTCATTTCATTATCTTCATTTCAAATTTCTTGTCTGGAATTGTAAATTAACAGCAAAAACTTAAAATGTTTGTAATGATATGTAAGTCTAAGTAGTAAAAAAAAAAAAAAAGTGCAGAGAAAGTTATAATGTGATTAATTGTGGCTCCAAATCTTTTTTTGGAATTGTAGAGTCTATAAAGAAACACTCAATTTTTACAATGAGTGATGAGTTTTAGAAGAAAAAGGAAGTGAGCAGATTCCTAAGAATTAGAGGAAATACAATTTAGTTCCCTTTATTGGTTAAAATTTAATTGACTTGACTCAGCTGAGACATTCAGAATTCTACAGAATTTCATTAAATTATTTCTTCAGTAGCCCTATGTAATGTGGTCGAGGATAATGGAAACTGAAATAAAAACTTGGAAAGTCTTGTAGAGGATAAAAAAAAATGAAGATTTATTTATCACTGTCAATCTTCCTTAACAAAACGAAAAGGTTCAGTGCCATTTGGAAAGTAAATTCTGAATAGTAAGTCCTGACACAAAATAGCACACTTTTCAATACCTAGAGGACACTTGGCTGTGGTTTCAGGAAGATTTACTCTTCAGTGAAGGGTACTACCATCAAAACTTGTCAAACTGTGAGCACCTCAAATAAATGTTGTGTGTTCTAACCCACACCTCTGCTCAGGGCACCTGGCGCCCACAGGCAGTGGGTGCGGGATAGAGATCTGGTTATGGAATTGAGCTCTGCCCATGAGATCTCCTGGAGTGGCAGGTCATGACAGAAAACTGTTGTAAGAAAATGAGACACCTGAATATTCTATGATCCTGAACAAAGTCTACCTCAAAGGACAAGGCTGTAATGTAGAAGGCTTTCACCACAATAGGGTCCTTTTAAGAAACACCTTTTTAGGGGCGCCTGGGTGGCTCAGTGGGTTGGGCCGCTGCCTTCGGCTCAGGTCATGATCTCAGAGTCCTGGGATTGGGCCCCGCATCGGGCTCTCTGCTCAGCAGGGAGCCTGCTTCCTCCTCTCTCTGCCTGCCTCTCTGCCTGCTTGTGATCTCTCTGTCAAATAAATAAATTAAATCTTTAAAAAAAAAAAAAGAAACACTTTTTTATTTCTCATATACACAAGGCACTTCATTAGGTAGCACTGCAAGCATTAGCATCAAAACAGGTAAATTAGAGGGCTGCCCGAGTGGCTCAATCAGGTAAGCATCTGATTTCAGCTCAGGTCATCATCTCGGGGCCTGGGATGGAGTCCCAGATTGGCTCCCCACAGTGCTGGGTGTCTGCTTCTCTCTCTCCCACTCCCTCTGCCCATACCCTACTTTCTCTCTCTCAAATAAATAAATAAATTCTTTAAAAAAAAAAAAGGGTAACTTATGAACTCCACTTATGATCCTCCAGCACTTTTTGTACCAATTAATTTGTTTCTACATCATCTTATCTCTTATTCACATTACTGAAAATGCAATGAGTAAAATCTAACATATCTCTCTACTATGCCATTTAGTATGAATCATGTTATTCAGCCTACATTAAAAACTTTTAAAGTTATCTTATTTTACAATGTTTTCAAAGGAACTGCTTGTAACTTTTAATACATTGGCAAACACTGAAACTTTTAGGCGTGAAGACAACTTACATGGAATTCAGGGACAAATTACCTTGGTTACCTTGAACTTTCCACATTCCAAAGCAATAATCACACAGAATCCAAAATGAAACTGTAGATCTCATTTCATGCTTATAAATATCATCCTACCACTTAGAGAAGCTCAGCAAGTTTGATATAGAAAGCATGGGCAAGCTCTGGTTTCTAACAAAACTGATGCTTAAGTAAGCAACGTCCTAAGGCAATTCATAACAGGTTAGAAACACACCTCACCATGAAAAATGTGCCAGCTATTCTGACAACTATTAGTTTAATAATAATCATTATAACCCTAGGAAGTCCACAGAAGCACAAGTCTTTCAATTGTGATAACATATTCTTCCCTGAAATGATTTTATTAGCTGCCCTGAATATACGTACATAAGTTTGTAAGTGGGCTTATGTGTTTTCACTCTCAGCTGTTTTGAGGGACAGAGAGCATATTTATTATAGGTAAAATTGTGCAAGAAAGTAAAAAGCAGAACACTTCATTTGATTTTATTTCTAGCACATCTCCCACTGCCAGTGAATAATTATTATCCAAATGGGAACACACCGCCATGATGTATTTGGCTTGTTATTTTTCAATGGCAAAGTAGTAAAAACCAGTAAATGCACGGAAAGGCTCTCCAGACAACAGACTAATCAGCAAGTAAACTATAAATTGGGAAAAGGCAATTCCAAGGTAGTATGTCTACAAGATTCATACACCATCAGAGTTATTTTCCACATTCCTTTTTGGTTATAAATGAAAGAATCCTCCTTTTCTTGGCCAAAGAAGAGCTAACCATCTGGCTCCTAACTTGTCTGACACCATTCCAGCCCTAGCTGCTGAGGGTTGGGAAGAAGATATGGCCGCAATGCTACGGGGGAGGACAGAACAGCTGCTTAAAACGAGTCTGCCTGGGTCACATGCCATGTGCCTGGATCTGCCTCCCAAAGGCCTTCTGCCGACCGCAAAGGTAGACATTCTTACTCTCAATATATGTCTCTGCTTCCATGTAATTAAAACAATTATGGCAACCAATTATTAAATATATACTATGGTCCAGGCACTTTCTTCTGTTCTTTACGTTTAATTCACACAAGACCCACTGATACCCATTATCTGCTATGTGTTACCAGTCAGTTAATGGAAGAGTTAGGGTTCAAGCCCATGTTTTCCTGACTCCAAGATGTATATTTCTCCCACTTAATACTGCCACTTCTCTGAGCAGGTACAATCTCCTTTTAAATAATTTTTGCTCCTGCCAGCATTCAAACATCTTTCCCTTACATGAATACATATTCAGCAGATACTGTAAATAAGAACCCCAGTCAGTGAACCCATGATCAGACAAGAAAAAAACCATAAGTATATCAGTGCTTAGAATACTGTCTTTTCCAGCGAGGGAACCTTCCTATTGAAATGAGCCTTTTCTTTTGGAATGGAGGTCATCTTTGACTGAGCTGAGTCTAAAATGGAAAATAAAAATGCAAAACAGCCATTCATTCTACTAAATGTAAGTAAAAATATAAAAATGTCCTAAAAATGAATATAGATAGATGTGCGGTTATCACAACACCTAGATTAAATAATAAAAGTTTACAGGAGCCATGTTTCTTATCTATCTGAATACATATACTTTTCTATAAAACTTAAAGGGTCTTTATTTTTCCTCTAACCCTTCTTCTTGGTTTTTAAAAAGCAGATGCCTTTATGGCTGAAAGTCATTTTGAGAATTACAGTGGCTTGATCCTTAACTGGAACATCTGCCCCGCACAGTCTGAACGCAATGGTTCAGGAAAACTACCAGGGTAAATCTGCCTGCATTACTGTAAGTTATTAGAGCCCTTTTTTGTGAGCAGGAACACAAAACCTTTGCAAACATGTTGATACTACTGAATCCAAAGTAAACGATTTTTAGTTATCCACTTAGAATAATTTGTGTATATTAAGATAGCAGAGAGTACAAAATACATACATGCAACTAAATATGAAACTTTGGGGATGCTTAGTGTATCTAAAGCACTTCCTACTTTTGGGGAGTCATGATTCTAACAATTAGCAACATTTATATAAAATAACACAACAAAGAAATTCCACTGACACATCTACTACCAAAATCAATTACCAAATGGACAGTGGTGGGACAATGTATTAGCAAAAATATGCAAGTAAATAAGTTACTGAGTGTCCATATGTACCTTGTATTTTTCATGAGGTCATTCATTCATCCTGGCAATATATATTTGTTGAGCATCTCCTTTGTGCTAAGCTTTGAGAATTTAGCAGCAAACAAGACAAACTTCTTCTACTCAAAGAGCTTACTTACATCCTGGTTCCAGGCCTCCTCCTCAGAGTCCACACTAGAACTTTACCATATCAGTGGGTCACTGTGAAGAACCATACTACACCTGAGGTAAGGGGGATTAGTGGAAAAGATACTGAAAGCAAGTAGGTGGATAGATGGAAGGCTAGAGACAGGGTGGAAAGCAGTAGGGAAGGAAGGGATGAGGAAAGGAAAGGAAACAATGGCGATGGGGGAAAGAACATGAGCAGGAGGACAAAGACAAAGGTGTACCCAGCAGGCTTTCACATCAGAAATGCTAGTTCCAATCTGTACATTGCTTCTTCTACATGTGTGAGCTCTAGGAGATGGCTTGCCTGCTTTAAGCCATGCTTACGCTCCCTTTAAAACGAGACTATGGCTGTGATGAGGCTCACATAAGACAATATATATATATATATAAACATATATATATATAAACAATCTGTAACTCATAAAGTACTTTAGAAATAGAAGAGATTATTATTGTTAACATTATTATTGCTAAATAGATCAATATAATTGCATAGACTTTTTAAAGTGATATACAAGCATGATAAACATTTTCTTGTTTATTCTAAGTAAAGAGAAAAGCATATAGAGGTAAATGATGATCTTGGCCACAGCCACTAATAGTAATAATAACAGTTGAAATATTGGGAGGAAAGGATTAGATTTAACCTAACACTATTTAATTTTGAGTAAGCACTCAAATTTTCCAGAGAAATCTGAAATGCCATTTGATACATCTTCAAAACCATGTTATACAGATAGGAAACCTTCTGGCAAGTACTTTTGAACCTTCAGACTGTGAGAGAAAGGAATAAGCGCTGTAAAAACATTTAATTTTTTCTAGTTATCTGTATGTGAAAAATCTGGTGTCTATATATAGCCAACTTTTATTTTACTATTTCTATATAACTGGAATGTATATTTTTTCATAGTTATATGAAAAGGGGGCTGACAGCCTCAGAAACAATTGGGCTATATTATATAGTACAGCACAGTCTTGTATCAGAGATCAGTTTTTGAACCTTTGCTCTGCAAACTAAGTTGTGTTAAACTAGACATCCTCAGTGAACTTCTTTCCCTCTGCTGCCAATATATAGCTCTGTACCTCCTCTCAGAAGCAATGAGAGTATCTTTACATAATCAGCCTTGTGTAAAGGGCAACTGTTAATATTTTTGTTAATGACAGTAACAATTTGGTAGATGAGTTGATATATTTTGCTTTGACTTATTCCTTTTTTTTTTTTTTAAGATTTTATTTATCTATTTGACAGAGAGAAAGAACACAAGTAGGCAGAGTGGCAGGCAGAGAAAGAGGGAGAAGTAGGCTCCCCACTGAGCACGGAGCCCGATGGGGCTCGATCCCAGGACCCCAGGACCATGACCTGAGCTGAAGACAGCCGCTTAACCGACTGAGTCACCCAGGTGCCCCTGCTTTGACTTATTCCTGAAGACAGAATTATAAGACATTATTTGGCTCAGCTTGAAATTCCCTTGATTTCAGCTCAGTTCATGATCTCAGGGTCCTGAGATGGAGCCTGGTTTTGGGCTCCACACTCAGCAGGCGGTCTGCTTGAGATTCTCTCCCTCTGCCCCTCCCTCTGCTCACTCTGTCCCTCTCTCTAAATAAATAAATAAGGAAATACAATATATATATTTTTTAAAGACATGATCTGGCCTGCCTATAAAACCCGTTGAAGCCAGTTCTAACAAAAAGCCTAAGATGACTTTATAATAATAATAACAGCAATTATTTCAATTCACTACAGCTCCAGTTAGCACATACAAGCCACTTAGCTAGTCATTTTACAAAAGCTACATCATTTAATCGCAAAGTTACATTGTGAAGTAGATTAGTATTGTCACCTTTTTACAACAAAGTAAAATGAGACCCAGGGCACCTGATGACCTTTTCCTCAATGACACAGCTAAGAAGTGGTAGACCATATATGAAATACAAATCTGTCTGGCTTATCTCCATCTAAACCCTCTGACTCATTTCTTTCTCAATACACTTTCCCTGGGGATATAATGGTTTAATGACACATCTCCATTAGAAACATTCCACGAGAACCTAAGACCTCTAAAATTTAAGGCTCTAAAAACAGTATGTATATATTTTTCACTAATTTGACTCAAGATGCCAAGAATACACTATATTGGGCTAAGAGCTTCAAATACACAAAAGTCCCCTTGATAAGCCACATCTTACCAAAAAAAGAAAAAAAAAAAACAACAAAAACCCCCAAAACCCCAAAACACACAACAACCTAGGAAGTACATAAAACATAATTGTCCCATCTTTGAAAAACATATGTAATTTATATATTCTAAAGTATCCTAAAGAATGCTAAAAATCTATTAATAAGATTGAAGGTTGATTTCTCTACCTATCTATTACTAAGCAGATTGACTAAATGGTTTTGGCTTCAAACTCCAGCATCTCAAATTGATTTTTACAGATAAAAACTCACCGTTGGTGAGTTGCTACTTTCTCAGGTCACAAGTTGAGCTGGAAGGACGAGGGGAATGAGCAGAAATAAAAAATCTTGAAAAACTAACCTTTGTACTATATATCACCTAATCCCTTATTGTGTGATATGCAAGAGTTATAGAATAATAAAGGTTACCCGTAAAGTTCTACACTTTAGAGACTGCTAATGTATAAATGTAGATAATTTTTCCTTAATGCTCTATAAATCTAAAAACTCTCTCTGAGGTGTTAGCGTGTACCTATGAGTCTAAAATACTTAAGAACTTTCACTAAGGCCCTTGCTGTTGAGCCTCCTTATTCTCCACCTGCCTATCCTCATGCAAGAAAAATATGCAAAAATCCATTAGATTATACCAAATAAGTATCACTGGTCATAATTCGAGTCCACTTGGTTGTGGGACCCATCTCCCTAGGTTCTTTCCTAATAGATATTCAACCGAAACTTTCTCTTTGTAGTTCTGTGTCAATATGCATATCCAAAGCCTAACTCCAAGGGAGGAGGGAGAAGACTAGAACCTACTCAAGGTTAAAAAAAAAAAAAAAAATGACAGGCACGGCTAGGCTAGGGTGAGAGAGAGAAAGAGTCAGCCAAGAGCCTGCCCACTGGCTGGGAGATGGGAACCTAACCTTGCTAGGCAAATCCTAGCTTGCAAGCTGTGCAACATAAGAGCAGACATGAAGATAAGAATTCACGCAATTCAGATTAAACATGTTTGTTCTTCAACTGTAGTCAATCTTGAGAGTGTTACTCTTAGAGGCAGGCAGGTATTCCACCAATGAAATCAAGATATATATCCTACTCGTCACATAATTTGGTCAGATAGGACAAAATTAAAAACTTATCAAGTTCTTGCATTCACTGAAGGCATCAATAACAGTAACACTGCCTCCCTCTCCCAAAGCACTAAGAAGCAGAGAATTCAGAAAAGTTTTTTGAACTTGTCTTGGTATTAACTAATCTATAAGAGAGTGAGTGATGGAAACGGAAGAGGGGAAATTAAACCACCAGTCACAACTGTAAAAACGGTTTTGTATCCTTACTACCACACTTCATCACACACGCAAAGCATTATTTGTGAACTGTTCTATCAAAGAAGGGCGGGGAGGGGGGAGCCCTCACCCCTTACTTTACCTGCGCCTACCACGAGGGCCCGGGGCTCACAGCTGCGGATACAGTGCAGCAGGCAGTTGGAGCGAATGTTGGAATTGAGGAAGGCCACCACGCAGCCCAGCTTGGCCAAGCCGAACCACACGTGGACGAAGTCAGGCTCATTGCTCATCAGAAGAGCCACAGTGTCCCCCCTTTTCAGCGTGGAATGGTTCAGGAAGACGTGGGCCACTCTGCTACTCCTTTTGTCTACATCCTGATAGGTGTGGATGTCCCCCTCATAGATGATGAAAGGTTTCTGGGGCTGCTTCTTGGCAAGACTCAGGAATTTATCCAGGACTGTGAACAGCTCCCCTTTCAGGACGTACTTCTCCAGCCGAATTCCATAGCGTACCACCTTCAGCAGGAACCAGAAATCGTCCCAGAAGTAAGGAAACAGGAGTTTCTGCAAGAAATGCAGGAAGACTATTCCAGCCGCTAGTCCTGTTAAACATGACAGGAGCATGGAGGCCACCTGGATAGAAGGCAGCTCGGATACCAGCCCTTCTCTCCAAATGCAGCTCTCCGCAGAGACCACAGGTCGTCGGGGCTACAGCCTGGCACCTGCAGTTCGCGCCAGCCTTTCCGGGACGGAGAGGGTAATCTTGAGAAACAGAATCAGAAGTGTGCACAGTAGAGATCGCTTGGGTCACCTGGCGGATGAGGGAAGAGCGAGCGAAATCAACGCGGGCACTCGCAGGGTCCACGGAATCTAGGAGCCCAGATCAGCGCCCCTGCCTGGCAAAAGCCCCGACAGCGGCCCGAGCTCTGAGAGGTCCTCTGGCCCTCTCCAGGCCTCTCCCCGCAGGTTGGGTCAGTCCCCGGAGCCTCTGCGGCCCTCAACAAGTCCCACCACCCACAGGAGAACTATGTCCAGAGGGCAGATGCTCTTCTTCGGAGGGTAGACTTTCCGGCGGCTGCAACTTGTAGGCTGAACTCGAGCCTGGAGAAGGCGGGGTGGCGACGCCTGAGAAAGGCAGCGGCTTCCCCTCTTAACCCGCCAGAAACCGCGCGGAGGTGTATGGGCCACGCCGCGGTCGCGGATGCCCCAGGTCTAGAGAGATCCGGGTCCGAGCCCCACCCCCGCTCCGCCCCGCGCCCCACGGCCGGGCTCCTAGGGACTCCCGGCCGACGCACCGGTCCGGGGCTAGCTGCTTCCCGGCGATCGCCACGCGGGCAGGGAGTGGTTGCCTCCTGCCCCGGTCGCAGATCCCCTCCGACTGTTCTCCGGCTGGTGTATCTCTCCCCCGAGCCACCGCGGAGGTGTTGTCCGCTTACCGCCCGCCTCCAGGCTTCCAGCCAAGCCCTGCTCGGAGCGCCGCCGCTGGAACCGCTCGGGCCCCTTCGCCGCCTCCTCCTCGGGCGCTCGTCCCGCCACCCCGGTCAAGTGTGCAGTGACTGGGGCCTCTGCGGGAGAAAGGACCGTCCCTGGAGAGAAAGTCGGGAGCCCAGAAGTCGTGGCAAGAGTGGAGGGCAACCAGGCTGCTGGAATTAGGGCGAGGGAGTTCATTCACTAAGCAATAGAGGGAACTAAACTAGAGGTTGGAGAGGCGATTGGAAGAATTAAATATATGTATCTATCCCGACGGAAAGAGAGAGAGAAAACAACAGAAAAGCTGTCTATGAATGGGTCAGGTCAAGGGATATTTGAACTCTTTGATTACAAAACACAAAACTGTGTTGTTGTTCTACAAAAAGTACTTTTAAAAAACTTACAAGTTGGAATTGACATTTATATTGAAATTTTATCCTTAAAATGCCTAGAAGCATTTTTTACAAAATCTTACAGAAATATTGATTGATGTAGAAGCTTAAGTCTATATTCACACACACACACACACACACACACTTTTTTTTTTTTTTTTTTAAATATAAGATAGTATTGGGCACCTGGGTGATTCAGTCAGTTAAGGATCCTACTCTTGATTTTGGCTCAGGTCAGGATCTCAGGTTCTTGGGATAAGCCCAATGTGGGACTGGTGCTGGGCATGGAGTCGGCTTGGTAGTCTTTCTAGCCCTCTTTTAGCCCACCCCGTTCGTTCCTTGCTCTCGAACTCTCAAAAAAAAGGGGGGGGGGGATACTATTTTCTGTCCTTAAAAATAACTTTTTTTTTTCATTTGATCATTTAAACCATTACCAAGACTTCAAACTAATGATTCCCAAGGTGGGAGGGGAAATGGAGTAGAAACAAGTAATTGTAAAGAATAACCATAAAATTTTATGCAATGATGAAATTTTACAGAAGGTAAGTACCTGAGGAGCATTTAATTACACATTTTTTTTCTTGCAAACACCATCATTCCAAGCCTCTGCTTTTAAGAAGTTTGAGTACATGGTTAATTGCACATAATGAAATGATTAGCATTGCCTCACATTTCCCTCCTTCTATCTTAAGTTCTACAGCTGGGTTTTAGCTAACTTCAGATTTCCTAATAAAGAAAAACCTGATAACTCCAAGGCAGACTCCAGTTTATTAATCTGAAAATGATTATTTTGAAATTACAGTGAAGAGCCCAAAAGAAAGACAGGCTCTTTAATCCTATTTGTGCAGATGAAGAAAATGTTTTCTAAGTTTACTCAGCTCTGTTTTTTTCAATCCAAAAACATCTCAGTTAAAAAAAAAAAAAAAAGTGTTAACATCAAGTAGTTTTCAACTTGAAAAGCATCTTTGAAATTCTATCATTTTCTCTCCTAGCTATAGTCTGCTTCAGTTATCTCCTGGAAAATAGCATTTTTAGCAGATAATAGATTATGGAACAGTGGGTCTTAGGCTTTTGGATTTCCAGCACAAGTAAACTCTGTCCTTCTCCAGTGGAAAAACATGACTAAAGAAACACAGGTTGCCATCTTTTACTTTAATTAAAAACAGTAGCACACATTAAAACAATTACCATCTACTGTCACCATTGTTTTTATAAAGGGAAGGATTTATTTCAACACTAAAAACAAGGAAAGGAATACTATCATAATAGAACAGTCTTTTAAAACAAAATTAGCTTCGTGAAAAATTCATTGTGTTATACTTATTTTTCTTACCATGGGTCTGCTAACATCATCCCAAGGCATGGAGCTAAATTTTTAGCAACTACAGATGTGAGTTAAGAAAATATTTGGCACGATGAATGTGAGATACTTTGATTTATTAGGAGAGCTACAAGACTATATTTACAAAATCCATATTAGCCAAGACCAATTCCTTGCCTGAAATCTCACCACAAAAGAAGGAATCAAGAAAAATCTTGTGACAGCTAGCAGTATTATCTGTACTATTACGTCAGCTCATATGTCTGTTCCTGTTTTTTTTTTTTTTTTTTGGTCTATAAATTTGATATTCACTTTTGAAAGAACCAAAGACAGTTAAGTAAAAATGAAATAATTATTTATTTAGTTGTTAATTATTATAAAATGGGCATCAGTAAGAATAATTGCAAGTGAGTAAATTTGTCATTTAAAATAGAAAAAAACACGCAAATAGTCTAGACATTTCTGTTAACATTACTTTTGATCAGGGACAATGTAATATTTCTCAGGTTTCCTTTTATGAAATATAAAAATTTAATTATTTTCTTTAATGTTATTTGACAATAAATATTTTGGCTAAATGCAAATGAATGCAAAACAAAACAAAAACCGTCCTTTTTTTTCAAGGTAAATATGCTCTCCTCTTCCCTTCTCCATTTCTGACTTGACTTTCCCCTCTAACCTGATTCCAATCCCCTCTACACCCTCTAGTTCTATTGAAGATGAATTATTTAGTGAGTAGAAAGAACCAAAACTGAACAAAAAGCATCATATGATAGACCCTGAGTCATGTTATGCCCATAGGATTTTACCACTGTAACTTAAGAATTTTGACTTTGTGTATTTGTGTAGACAAATTAAATTACTTGTGTCCATGTGTATTCTGAGTATTCTGAGGAAATTCTACAGATGTCATATTTTGGATTATAGGAAGTTTTAGGGGAGAAGGTAGAGGTTTAGAGAGTCCCAAATGATGCTATGTTAGTACCAAAATACCACAACAGGTGTATGCCTTGGGCCAGGACTGAGTCCATAGACTATAGCAGTGCTTGGGATAGGGGTGGGAGTGGAGAGATATGGATGGTGAGATGAGGCTGAGAAGGGGTGAATGTGAGACTTGTCCACTTAATACTTCTGTCCAGGAATGGGGTCTGACTCAGGCTTTAATCACTGTTTTAGTCCCTGATCATAACTTGGTTTTTGATGGGAAGCCTAAGTCTTTCTGCAATCAGTTTGTTTGTATTAATGAGCCATCACTGCCTACAAGATTATTCCCCACAAGAACTCATGAAGCAAACTCAACATTAAAGATGAGAAGTGGGTTAGAGGGTTGCACAGTAGTAATATTACTACATGTCTTAGACACATCAAACACTGCTTGGAATAAAAAAATTTTATAGCACCATGTAAGTGATCCTGTAATAATAGTCTGGGAAACCATTATCAAACAAATTAAATCTTTAAATATTATTTTTGCCACAGACCAGAAAACATGCCTAGAAAATTTGCCCATCAGGATTCCGCCAAGAAGATACATATTTTATCCATGAATTTTATTTTTTTATTTTTTTAAAGATTTTATTTATTTATTTGACAGACAGAGATCACAAGTAGGCAGAGAGGCAGGCAGAGAGAGAGGAGGAAGCAGGCTCCCTGCTGAGGGACCCTGGGATCATGACCTGAGCCGAAGGCAGAGGCCTTAACCCACCGAGCCACCCAGGTACCCCTATCCATGAATTTTAGAAGCAGCTTTCTTATATCCAGGTACTTCTGTATATGATAACTTCCTCTTCCTCAGTGTTGGTGTACTATTTGGGAAGGATACTTAAATCAAGTTTTACATGCTGATTCTGAGTCCGCAGGGTAGCTTCATTTCTTTATAAGCCAACACATGGAAGCAGGTCATATGATCATTAGTGAGATAAAATCAAAGAAACTCTTTGGCAACCTTCATTAGGAATTAACAGTGTTCCAAACATCACAGTGAGCTGTTCAATGGGCCCCTAGTTTTGCAAGTCTCATAGGGGCTAAGATTCAGTGTCAAAGGTATGTGAGGGGAGAGCAGAGCTTCTGAGGTTCAAAGTGTAAATATCATTTCTTGACATATCAAGCAAATTTACAACGTTTAAAAATAATTTTTTCCCAGTGGTTTAATTATAATAATCATTTCTCCCTGGGTAGGGAGGTGGTCCAGAGCTGACACCACTCTGCCAACTTCCACTTCGTGCTTTCCACTTAGGGGGTCAAGGCAGCTACTCCAGCTCTCGCCAGTTCCCAGTCTTCTAGAGGGGGAGGGGCGGGGAGACTGAAGGAGTCACCTTAACCCATGTTGCATTGCTTCAGTTTTATTTTTCAGCTTTTTATTAAATAAAATTTACAAACACACATAAAGACAGAAATAATACAATATTGATCCCCCTACCGTATTGTCATCACCTGGAGTTCATGATTGTTAACCTTCTGCCCAATTTGTTTCAATTCTTCTTTTCTGAAGTACTTTAATTTCAGACAACATATCATTGCCACCCTGAATATCTCTAGTGCTTTTCTGAAAAAAGGAGATTTCACTCCCTAATCACTATACCACAGTCACATGTGATAAGATCAATGCTAATTGTTTAATACCATCTAATTCTTAGTCCATATTTAATTGCTTCCAAAATGTGTTGGGGAATTGGCTGATCTAAAACCAGAATCAATTCAAGCTCTAAAGTCTAAGTTCTCTTTTAATCTAGAAGAGTCCGTCTCACAACCTCTTTATCTTTTCCCCAAACATTTCCTGGTTAAAGAAAATAGGCCTAAGACTACAGAGTGTCCCACCTTCTACTTTGATCTGATTGCTTCCCCATGCCTCCTTTAAAATGTTCCTCTGTCCACCCACATTTCAGACAAACTGGTAATTAGACCTAAAGACTTGGTGAGATTCAGGTTAAACATTTTTGGGCAAGAATACGTCACAGGAGAATCTATATATTTTATGTTGTATTACATCAGGATAAACATGCTATCTAGTTGTTGTGAATCATCACTGTTGAAGAAGAAATGTACCTTACTGTATACACTGATACCTATCTTGTTTTGTGCCCCTAATGCACTCTGGTGACCACACTCTATCATTATGCAGTGATCCTCCTCATTTTCTTTCATGGTTGTATATACTCCATCATGTGGTGAATAACATAACTTACTCAACTTGCTCTCCACTGGTGGGCTTGTTTTTAATCTTTTGCCATTACAAATAGTGTTACAATTAATGAGTCTATGCACATGGTGTATATTTATTTTCAGTGTAACTTTGGGATAGTTTTCTAGAAATAGGATTTCTGAGTCATAGAGAAAACATTTGTATAATTTTTCTGATTATTGTCATTTTCCCCTCCATATTAAATGCCCACCATAACTGTATGAGAATATTTGGGAAGAACAATGAAGTCTCTAATGGCTACTTTGACTAAACTGGCAATACCAGGGACAACATACAATGTTCCCACAAGTATGTACAAGGTAATTCATGTTCAGTACTGTAAAGCATTTGGTTCTGTGTTCTGACAGTTATTCAAGTGTTTGATTTGTTTTCTTTAAGATTTTATTTATTTATTTGACAGAGAGACAGAGCACAAGCAGAGGGTGCAGCAGAGGGAGAGCGAGAAGTAGGCTCACTGCTAAGCAGGGAGCCAGACACAGGGCTCTATCCCAGGACCCCAGGGTTATGACCTGAGCTGAAAGCAGATGCTTAATCAACTGAGCCACCCAGGCAACCCTGAAGTGTTTCACTTGTATTGATATAACTTTTTTCTTTTATTTTACATGGAACTATATAATTCAGAATCCACATCTGTGGTATGATTTGGGCAACACTAAATTTCCAGGCTTTTTAGACAGCAAATTACAAAAACATATTTAAAACAAAAGCTAAACTAAAGTAACAGATCTTTTCAAAGGTGAGAAATAAGACAGCAATGTGGCCTCAACATCCAGACTTCACACTTCAAAGAGATAGGCTTCTGCAAATTATTACAACAATATGTGTTCTGATTTGTTACAGAAGGCACATATAAGTTTTGGCTCATTTAATTAATGACATCTACAGGCAGCCTAACATAATATCAGATGAAAACCTAAAGGTTACAGACAAGGAATTTCTGATGCATGCCAACAAGAAAACTTGCCCACTCTTTAAAATTGGCTTTTGAACCCAGAGACGGTTCCAAAAACCCTCGTATGGATTTTTCTCTATATGGAAATTTCAAGAATAAAACTGCAAGTTTGATAATGCACTCTTTTACCAGGGAAAGATACGTGAAAACAAAGGGAGAGAGTCTGGTACTCTCTCTCAGAGAAGGGTTTTCAACAAAGTCAACATCAGATTCTGTGGCCCTGTTCCAACAACCTGAGAACTAGTTACAAACATGGTAACTGATGCCCTTCTTTAAAGATCAGAGTACAAGGGATACAACTTGAGCAGTAACATGCTGATAGAACCTGCAGATAAATGATTTACCTGGTGCTCAATGATTTACCCAGGAGGGTAGGAAGCAGAGTTAGACCTGACTGCTGTCACGTGGCCACAGAATTTATCAAAACTCAGGACAGGAGTGACCACATGCAACTCAGGACCATCTTTGACAAAGCTCTAGAGGAAATGTTAATTAATTAAGCCGGCATCTCACTGGGGAGGCTTATGTCTCTGGCACACTGTCTGAGCCCCAGCATAATCTTGGTGGATCACCAGCAATGTTAACTATGCAGTATCTGGGCTTCAGGGTCCTGTGGTGATGCTCAGGTGAAATAACGACCTGCACTGGAATACCATATTAATCTGGTAGACCAGATGGACTGAAGTGTTTTCTGTACCTGCCCTTGACGCCCAAGAACCCTGGTTCTGGTCAGTGAACCTGCATATTGGTCTTCACACCCATATTAGCTAAGGTTGCCCAATTCAACCCCCTGGTATGAGTCATCATCAGAGTTCTCTACTCAAGTCTTTATATCCCCTGGCTTCCAAGGTCACATGATATAAGACTAAAGAATTATAATTTGTATTCCTCTTTTATAGAGTTCTGTGTTGCACCCATTCCCATGCCAATAACAAATGCAGAGATAACTATAAGCTGAGGGGAGTCTTGAGTGCAGTATCACCTAGTGTATCTCTCATCTCTGTGGGGCAAAATGGACATACTCTAATTCTCTCCAGGCATTTAATCATCACATATTCTTCATTACAGCAGATTCAATCCCTCTCACTGTCATTGTGGCTATTCCAATAGTAGGCCAGAATTTAGAGAAGCTACATGACAAATAAAAGAGATAAAAAAAACCATAGCCAACAAAGCCTATGTTCTCCAGGTCTGTATGTAATAGGGAGCTCAGATAGGTGAGGCCTATAGTTCTCATCTGTCCATAAACATTAAATAAAGAAGAGGGTACTTGGCTGATGCTCAAGCACCAAGCCAACAGCCCAGAAGTTTCTGCCTGATGCTTCTTTTCCCTTCTCCCAAGATTTGAACATCCCCTTCTCCTTTTGTATAATTTGTATAATTATATAGCCCATCACTTGCCCATCAGCTTGCCTCCCTTTGGCAGAAAATACCTACTAGAAGACTGGTAAATATTGTTGCCGAAACCTGAAGGACATGCAGACCACATGCAAGAGAAATATCCCTTCTGGGACCCAGCCCTGTGCTTCCCCACTAGATGTGCTGCAGCCTCTAACATTGGCAAGTTGGCCAGTTGGTCTTTCAACTTAGGCAGCTGGCCATTCCCCACTGACTCTTATGAATGGTTGATCCTTAAATTAGCAATGTGCCCAAAATCAATACGATGAGTGGCTAATTCACCAAAATTTAATTCACTAGAAGATAATCTGCGAAACTACTGACCACTTCTTTAATGTTTTAGTGTTAGCTTTTTTGTTTGTTTGCTTTACCATCAGTGTCTATTGCTACCGAAGCCTTAGTCTAGACCTTGTACCTTGCAGAGGTTGTCAGACCAATGCTGGAATGTGTGTAAAGCAGTTAGTCCGCCTTGCTGCCACCAGAGGCAGGGAGGGGGCAGACCCAACTACAAGAGCAGGGTGACAATGAAGCTGCAAACAGAGAGTTTAAGTGTCAAACTGTTCTTTGAATATAAAACAGGAGGGTCAGTGGAAGGTCAAGTAGATGGTGGAGCAGGAGAAGGTGCAGGGGGAGGCAGCCACCTCATTCAGCAAAACTGAAGCTTTGCGAATAGTGTGATGTTTCTCTTTCCAACTACAATGCTTGGTATAGCTCTTCCTACTGGATTAGAAGGGTGGAATAAACCTACAGACTCCTGGAGATTCAATCTGAAGTTAGAATGAGGAAGAGGCTGACACATCTTAATGAGGATTTTTTCTTAAAGCCTCTTAATTAATTCATTTGAAAATATATTTGAGGGTGCTAAGGTGGGTTCAGCAAGTTTTAAAAGACAGAATAAAAGGATTCGAACGTACAGATTACTTCTTTATATTCTACGGCTTAGGAATTACGATGTACTCAAAGCACCAGGCTAAGGCTAACCCATCCATTTACTCTCATACTTATTTCAGCAGCTCCTCTTCTGCCTTTAATAAGGTCTGTACATTGTTTTCTGATGTGCTCTGAGGACCTGTTTGGCTTCTGTGCAACTTTTTTGGGGAAAAAAAAAAGGCATGCTTGTTCATTGGACTAAAAATAGAGACTCATCAGCACACATACACAGAAGCATCTACTATGGAGGCATTCATCACAGCATTATATGGGTTTTTCTGTTTT
The DNA here is from genome assembly GCF_902655055.1 of Lutra lutra. Lineage (NCBI taxonomy): Eukaryota > Metazoa > Chordata > Mammalia > Carnivora > Mustelidae > Lutra > Lutra lutra. The sequence continues at coordinate 68,666,883 of NC_062282.1, read as the reverse complement.
AATTTCATGGCAAAGCAAATAACTCAGAATTAGTTTATGCATATACGTATGTCTGCATATATGTATATTCTTTCCTGTGTAGTATCTAATAAGAATATTATCATTAATCAAATGTAAGTATTCTTTGGGTAACTAATTGAGTTTCTTGAGAATGTGTTTTTTTTTTAAACAATACCTTACTGAGGTATAATGTGTAGAATAATTTTAAAACCGTACATATTTAAAGTGTATAATTTAGTAAATCTTGATGTGTATGTGTGTGTGTGTGTGTATATATATATATATATATATGCATGAAATTACCACCACAATCAAGATAATGAACATATATCCATCAATATCAAAAGGGTCCTCACTTTGAAATCCTTTCTTCCAGTCACTCCCCACCACACCTGCCCCACCCCTATCGCCTAGTGAATACTGATGGTGCCTTCTATAGATTAGTTTGCATTTTCTAGAATTCCATGCAAAAGAATCATACCAGTGGTTCAGAGCATCTGACTAGACATTTTTCCAAATAAGACTTATATATAGCTAACCAGTAGGTACATGAAAAGATGTTCAGCATCAGTAGCCATTACGGAAATACAAATCAAAAACACAGTAAGATATCACCTCACCCCTGTTAAAACAGCTATTAACAAAAAGATAAGACGATAATAAATGCTGGGGAGGACGTGGAAAAAAGAGAACACTTGTACACTGTGGGTGGGAATGTGAATTAGTGTAGCTATTATGGAAACCAGTATGGAGGTTCCTCAAATAATTAAAAATAGAAATATCATATCCAGCAATTCCACTTCCGGGTATTTATTCAAAGAAAATGAAAACAAAAATGTTTATGACAGCATTATTGTAATAGCCAAAATATGGAGACAACTGAAGTGTCCATTGGCAGATGAGTAAAGAAGTAGTCATAATACACACACACACACACACACACACACACACACACACATTATTAAGCCCTACAAAAGAATGAAATCTTACCATTTGCAACAACATGGGTAGACCTTGAGGGGATTTCACTAAATGAAATAATTCAGGCAAAGACAAGTACCATATTATTTCACATATATGTAGAATCTAAAAAAACAAAAAATGAAAACAAGCTCATAGATTTAGAGAAGAGATTGGTGGTTGCCAGAGGCAGGGAGTGGGAGGTGGGGGAAATGGGTGAAAGGGGTCAAAGGGTACAAAATATCAGTTTTAAGATAAATCAATCATGGGGATGTAATGTACAGCATGGTGACCATATTTAATATACTGTATTGCATATATGAAAGTTGCTAAGAGACCAGATTTTTTTTATCCTTGATTTTTTTTTTACTTACATTCAATTAGCCAACATATGGTATATCATTATTTTCAGATATAGTGTTCAATAATTTATCAGTTGCGTATAACACCCAGTGCTCATCACATCACGTGCCCTCCTTAATGCCCATCACCCAGTTACCCCATCCCCCACCCACCCACCTCCTCTCCAGCAGCCCTCAGTTTGTCTCCAATAGTTAAGAATCTCTCAGTTTTTCTCCCTCTCTGATAACTTCCCATTCAGTTCTCCCTCCCTTCCCCTACGATCTTCAGTGCTGTTTCTTATATTCCACATATGAGTGAAACCCATATAATTGTTTTTCTCTGATTGACTTGTTTCTCTCAGCATCATACCCTCCAGTTCCATCCATATCACTGTAAATGGTAAATATTCATCCTTTCTGATGGCTGAGTAATATTCCATTGTGTGTGTGTGTGTGTGTGTGTGTGTGTGTGTGTGTGTGTGTGTTTGTGTATGCCACATCTTCTTTATCCATTCATCTGTCCTTGGACATCTTGGCTTTTTCCACAGTGTAGCTATTATGGACAGTGCTGCTATGAGCATTGGGGTGCAGGTAACCCTGCTTTTCACTGCATCCATATCTTTGGGGTAAAAACTTACTAGTGCAGTTGCTGGGTTGTAGGGTAGCTCTAGTTTTAACTTCTTGAGGAATCTCCATACTGTTTTCCAGAGTGTCTGTACCAGCTTGCATTCCCACCAACAGTGTAAGAGGGTTCCGCTTTCTCCACATCCTTGACAATATTTGTTGTTTACTATCTTGTTAATTTTAGCCATTCTCACTGATGTGAGGTAGTTGTGGTTTTGATTTGTATTTCCCTGATGCCAAGTGATGTGGAGCATTTTTTCATCTGTTTGTTGTCCATTTGTCTGTCTCCTTTGGAGACATGTCTGTTCATGTCTTCTTCCTATTTAACAGACTAGATCTTAAAAGGTCTTATCACAAAAGAAAACAATTCTGTAATTATGTACAGTGACAATGTTAACTAGATTTACTCCACAATGTATACAAATAATGAGTCATTATGTTATACACCTGAAACTAGTATAATTTTGTATGTCAATTATACCTTTAAAAAAAACCAATATAGGGGCGCCTGGGTGGCTCAGTGGGTTAAGCCGCTGCCTTTGGCTCAGGTCATGATCCCAGGTCCTGGGTTCGAGCCCCACATCGGGCTTTCTGCTCAGCAGGGAGCCTGCTTCCTCCTCTCTCTCTGCCTGCCTCTCTGCTTACTTGTGATTTCTCTCTGTCAAATAAATAAATAAAATCTTTAAAAAAAAACAATATAACTAAGGCTTTAAAAAGTAAAAAGAAATATTCTTAATGAACCTAAAAATTCATTAGCTTTTTCGTTTTGTTTAAATGTATTTTTTAAATATGAGAGTCTTAAATCAATGAAAGCCTTTGGTTTGTCATTATGTTGCCTTTTTTCTTTTACTTTCTTATATAGTTTCAAATATATTATTAAGCAACATGAATTACCACGCTATTTTCTTTAAAGATTTTATTTATTTATTTGATAGAGAGGGATCACAAGTAGGCAGAGAGGCAGGCAGAGAGAAAGGGGGAAGCAGGCTGCCTGCCAAGCAGAAAGCCCGACGTGGGGCTCGATCTTAGGACCCTGAGATCAAGACCCGAGCCGAAGGCAGAGGCTTAACCCACTGAGCCACCCAGGTGCCCCAATTACCATGCTATTAAATAATTGTTTATTATGTATTTTTAAAATTCTCACCTGAATATGATTGTTCTTATTATTTATATTTGTGGATATGTTGTTAATACAAAATAATTTAGTTTTCTCAAAAAAAAATAATTTAGTTAAACATTATTATTTTACCCACCCTAATGGTAATCCTGGGAGCACCAGCAACTTCAGTTGGAGCAGCAAAACTATATGCTTCACTCATATGCACTTAACTATTATTGAGGGAATAAGACACACTTCCAAAGACAGGATAAATTCCAAGATAATTAATAAGGCACACTTGACATTCATGTGCCATTTTGTTCAGCAAGTGGAGACATTTTGAAATAAATCTTTTATCTGTGTCAGGAAGACGTCCATAGCTATCAGGATGAGGACACAGGAGCAATCAGGTTAACCATGTCTTGATAGATCAGGCAGCTCTTAAGAAGAGAGACATATTGCTCCACTACTAAGCAATATGCCAGATTTCATTCCTGTATGGTTTGGGGTGGTCAAGTTGGACCAGAGAGCAATACTCCTCACACCAATGCTCAACCCAATTCCTGGCTGCACTGTCCTCACCAAAGCAGAGCCATGTTATTGGTACTGAGCGATGGTAAGTCGCATTTTATTTATATTGATGTTCAACCTACTACTGGCTTTTATTTCTACATAAACATGTGAAGTATTAAACCATTGATTTTTGTAATTGATATGTATTCAGTATGTAATAGCAGATATTGATAGATGCTGGGGACAACATGAAATATCATAGTCTCCTCTCTCAGGAAAGGGAGGTGGGCATGGTGGCAACCAGTAAGATGGTTTGTAAAATGGATGAATGAAGAGTGTATTGAGGGTATAAAGTGAAAGAATCCTCGGGTAACTTGGGAGAATCAGATACCTCCTTCTAAGAGAAGTTAATATTTGAAATGCACTTTTCTGAAATTTATCATATCAAAGAATAGAGATGCCCCAGGCCAGGCTCAGGAATCAGACTATTTGGGTTTCACTTGGGCTTCCTGTGATATGTGAAGTTACTTGGTCTCTGTATATTACTTCAACCAACTACCACCAAGGACTACTGCAGATACAAGATGAGATAAGGAAGAACATTGTGCGGTAAGTTTCTAGTAAATATGATTCATTCCTGTTTTCTTTCCATTACCAAATGTGTAGTCTTATCTAGCATTAGGTTGACAGCTTCTGGTTGGGGTTTCAGAGATAAGGAAAAACAGATCCAGAGATGCTGGTTGGCCAAAGCCACACAGGTCATTAATCTTCCGACATAATTTGTAAAATTAACCTATGGCTCTTCTGTCAAGTAGAACTTGCTTCATTTATTTTTTTTTTACTCGAAATATACTTTGATTCTGAGCTTATCATTCCTAAATAAAGTAGCATTCAGAAATTTGTGATAAAATGGATGAGATTTTAAAATCCTCACATTATCAAAATCTTCAATTTTCTTTTATCAATTGGATCAAAAATTGAAAATATTTGCTATTTAAAGACTTTAAGTATTTTCCTCTACATTCTTGACTATGAAAATATTTGTGAAGATGGTTTATCTGTCAGATTTTGGAAGCTAACATCAGCATTTAGTTTCTGAGGAAGAATTATTCTTTCCAACACATTAATACTTTATTGAACAAACTAGATGATGGCCCTAAAGATCCCCTCCCTTCACACATCAGAACTACAGCAAGTACAGGCAACTCAGCCTTACTCACACTCAAGCCTGAAACTTCAGGTGATACTTTTTAAATCTTGTATTCATACTATTCGACATTCCTATTGCACAATAATCCATTTGAATATCTGTGCCCTAAATCTATATCCCATTATCACAATGCAGATGAAGAAGAGTTCTAAGAAAAAAATTTCTAAGAACTATTTCTATTTTGTAAAGAAAACTCATGAGGTAAATATCACCTTTCCAAATGTTTTGACCATTAAATTGATATATTTTTTTAAGATTTTCTTTATTTATTTGAGAGAGAGGCAGTGAGAGAGAGCATGAGCGAGGAGAAGGTCAGAGGGAGAAGCAGACTCCCCATGGAGCTGGGAGCCCGATGCGGGACTCGATCCCGGGACTCCGGGATCATGACCTGAGCCGAAGGCAGTCGTCCAACCAACTGAGCCACCCAGGCGTCCCTAAAATTGATATTTTGATACTAAAACAACATTTATATTTTACCTACATATTCACTGCCTAAACTAAACTAGTCAAAGTTTAAATGAAATTATTTGTTCCATCTTTCTTTTTTGTTTGTTGCTTTCTGTTAATTTACTGGTATTTCATGTTTATTTCATTAGCTATTTCACAAGTGCTTATTTGCTAAAAGAACACATTTTTGATCACTTGGCTTAGAAGCAGGCACAAGGAAACATCACATTTATACACTGAGTTAGTCCAGTACAGATTTTGTAGGCTGGTGACATTTGGGTTGTAAATTAAAATTTTCAACACATCTGCACTGACTGGATTTATACACAAAATATTTTGTCTGAAATCTCCTGTGCAATGAAGACAGTTGAAATGTCAAAACATAATGTTCTAAAAAGGAAAGCAGCAATGGAATTTAATGAGTGTTTGCCCCCAACAAACAGGTATCTCTGTACTTGGTACTCCTCATTTGAATCCTACTGACTAAACACTGTACAGAGATTGAGGTACATCTTAGTGAATCAAACTAGAGAATTTATACTGGCCATCTAGCCAGTATAGCCAGTGACTTTCATGACTGGGAAGAATTAAGTTGGATTTCATGGTTTGGTAACAGAGTGACAGGAAGGAAGAAAGGAAGGACGGAAGGAAGGGAAGGAAGGAAAAGGGGAGAGAGGGAGAGAGGTAAAGATAGAAAGAAAGAAAGAAAGAAAGAAAGAAAGAAAGAAAAAGAAAGAAAGAGAGAGAGAGAGAAAGAGAGAAAGAAAGAAAGAAAGAGAAAGAAAGAGAGAAAGAGATAAAGAAAACAAGCAAGCAAGTTTCAGATATTTAAACTGCAAGGACTGCTCATGGGTGGTAGATAATATCTATTTTAGTTTCCTAGATAACAGGGAAGTATACTCACGTACACCCAGAAATGGCCTCTGCCATGTGAAAAGCTATCCCAGGAAAGGATCATAATAGTTTGATAGTTTGCTTTTATTCCCCAATGATGGAGCTTCCCTTTCATTTCACTGCCTGTGACCACCTTCCCTTTTCTTTACACAGATTCTGAGTTTTCTGGTGATAGCCCCACTTACCTCCTCCCCCAAGTTTTTGATGGTAAGATGTGAAATAACAAGGCTAGTTGAGAAAGGAAGGTGGAAAATATCCAAGGTGGGTTCTCCCCTTACTTCTTGTCTCACCAGCAAGCCACGCTGTTATTCTCCCAATCAAGCTTTCACCTCTTGGAGCTCCCCCTCCTTCTCTTCACTGGACTTTTAATGCAGATTTTGCAAGGAACTGCCAAGATAATCATCTTTTGCATAAAGCAGAGCTAAATTCCCTGATGTTTAATTAAATCTTAGAGAAACTGATTGCAACTGATTGCAAACAGGAGAAACTAACTAACACTAAGCAAATTTAAACAGAAAAGACATTGCCAGAAAGGCTGGAGAATTGGACAAAGCCAGGGCAAGAACCAGAGGAGGCTAGACATGGCAGCAGCTGAAACCATACCTCCAGACGCCATGTGGAGGCAGACACTGCTATCTTTCCAGTTGAATCTGTAGCATCTGGCACACAGTTCCATCTGGCACCGGACAGTATGTACACAGTGGCACCACGGTGACTGCAGCCAAAACTAAGCCATGCTGTCAGATGAATTCTTGCCCTCCACTAAGGGCCTATAAGATGGTACTCATCCCCCACTTCTTGGGACTGGAGAAAGGTGTTTGGATGGTAGAGATTTTGTACTAGGAGATAGGCCCTGCCTCCCCAAGGGTCATGAGGGAGAGAATTTCTCAATTAGAGAAGAATACAGAAGAGGATTTTCCAAGCAGAGAGAAGAGCTTCAACACCTACACAGCTAAAGTAAACCAAAGGGCCCAGTAGAGTGACATTTTTTTACATGATTTGAATTTCCCCATATGTTACTTTTAAGCTAATTTTTTTTAGTTTTATTATTGAAGTGTTTTTAAAACCTTCAAATAAGCCTCCTCAAACAGTGATATATGACTTCTAAATGAGTCATTAAATCAATTTAGTGAGCTAATTTTTTTTTTCAATGCACTAGAAAGGAATACAAATTATTAATGTGCATATCACATAGTATGATGAGTGTTTTCCCTGAGACTCCAGTTTCAGTTATGTGTATGTATGTATGTACACACAAACACACACACACACACACACACACACACACGTGCATTTACTTAACTATGATGTAAAATGCCTTTATGACAGTGGGTCATAGTAAATAGATATTTGAAAAGCACTTCTGCAAAGGACTGTATACTTGGATTTGGGTACTTGGAGACTAGAGAATAACATTAATTTTTCATGACAGTGACCTGGGAGAGGAGATAAACTGTGGGAAGAAGGGACAGGTCAGGGCAGTAGAACTGGAAACACGTGGGCCACTGTCAGGGCCTGTACATAATGTAATTGGGAGCTGATGCAGAACAAAGGACCTGAGTTCTCCTTGCTCTCTTCCAATTGTCCTTGACTCAGCCCCAAATGGCTGGAATTTTTCATTCAGGTCTCAGTAATCATTCCCAGTGATTAAGAAGACAGTGTTGGAAAGGTGATGGCAGTGGGACATGGTTCCTGTCATCCCAAGTTAGAATGAGTTATGAGTTTCTCCTGGTAGAGCTTAGAATACAACACTACTGTCTATAGGGCTATTGTTGCTCTTGTGAGGAACATCATGAATTCTGTAGGCTACATGTACATTATTATTTTTATAGCAAATATGTTCCGTTTCTAAAGAACTAACGCACTTCGTAGTAATTTGGTAACTTCCTCCAATATTTCCAAGTAGAAGCAGGGGTTGATGAAAAGTCATGTGCATTAAAGAGGAAGTGTCTCTCACTATAAACATATGGACAGGCAGCAAAAGCCATGTAAATATGGCTTTGTAGTTTTGCATTTGTAGGAATTTTAGTAATATGAGATGTCTTTAATATTGTCATACTCTGACATTACTCACATTTAGGTCTCCCCCAAATGGAGTTACCATTAACCAGAACACACTGACAGATGGTCTATCCCTCCTTTTTGTAGGGAGATGACTTAATCAATTATCATGTTGATCTTCACATGTATCAGGCCAGAACATCTCTAGTTGGTGTTGGAGCATGCAATGAACTTCATAGTTTATCTGCTGAATAAACACTGTTCTGTAACTCAGAATTGTGTGGCATGGTAGAGTTCAGAGGATACAGAACTACAAAGAGAAGCATCACTGAGATGCAAACACATTTTCTCCACAGATGACTAGACTGTAAACTTCCACAGAGTAAGGAATGTGATTTATTAACTCTTTGTTCCCAGGTTGGGTCTAGAGCTTGAAATCCAACTAACACTCAACGTGTCATTCTGGAATGTGATGGCCATATTTCACTCAGACATTTCCTAATACACGCTTTATTAATTAATCTTTACAAAATCACTACAAACTAGGTTTTATCACCTTTCATATTATACAAATGAGAACACTGGCAAAAGTTAAATAATTGCTCCAAGTCACACAGCTCGTGGAAGGCCAAGCTGGGATTTTAACCATGCAGTTTGATTCAAGGATCCACAACCTTAATCAGTGAGCAAAACTGCCTCTCTTGATGTCTAACTATTGTTGGGAGGGAAGAGGACCACAAGAAATAAGACCACAGGCCTTAAGAAATTATCAAAATGAGAATAAAGGTAAAATTATTCAAACCCCCAACAGAGTGCATTTTCTTTGCTAAAACAAGTTTCCCCTCTGCTTCCCTTTAGTGAAACTCTTTACAGCCTGAGTACTAGGATATGTATGGACCAGAATATACTTTAATAGTAGGGGTTACATGAAGCTTATTTTATTCTCATGTAAAATAAATCTGGAGGTAAGAAGTCCAACTTATGTTTTCATCAGAAACCTCAGCTCCTGTTGTTCTTTCCTACTAAGTTAGCACATGGTTGCTACCCGCAGGATACCCTGTGACCCAAAAAAGTCTTTGGAACTTCAGCCATTATATCTGAGCTGTGGGCCAGAAGACAAAAGGAAGAAAGATAAAAAGAAACTCCTTCCTGAAGAACCCAGATATCCATTGACAGAGGAATGGATAAAGAAGATGTGGTGTACATATACAATAGAATATTACTCAGCCAAGAAAAAATGAAATCTTGCCATTTGCAATGATGTGGATGGAACTAGAGGGTATTACATTATGTGAAATAAATCAGTCAGAGAAAGACAATTATCATATGATCTCACTCATATGTGGAATAAGAAACAAAACAGAGGATCACAGGAGAAGGGAGGGAGAAATAAAGACAAAATCAGAAAGGAGACAACCCGTAAGAGACTCTTATTAACTATTGGAAACAAACTGAAGGTTGCTGGAAGGGTGGTGTGTGGGGGGAATGGGATAACTGAGTGATGGACATAAGGAGGGCACGTGATATAATGAGCACTGGGTGTTATATACAACTGATGAATCACTAAACTCTACCTCTGAAGCTATTAATACACTATATGTTAATTAATTGAATTAGGAAAAAAAAAGAAAAAAAGAAAAGAAACACCTCCTGCAAGTTAACTACCTTTAAGCAACATTCACAGAAATCACATATAACATTTCTGCTGACATCTCATTGGCCAGTGTATGGTCACATAACAGTTTTAAGAGAAGCTGGGAAATGTGGTCTTTCTTTTCATGCATCAACGGGCTCAACTAAAGTCAGGATTGTGGACTAAGAAGAAAGGGGAATCATGGATATCTAGGTAGACAACTAATAGATTCTGCCACAGTCCCTTGCTGACAGGTCACCTATTCCAAGAAATCTTTCCTTTAACTTCTATTCTGATGTGATCAGTCCTTACTTCAAATTCCATAGCATATCGTACGTGCTTCTAATTACAGTTTTATAATCTTATCTATACAGTGCTCTTGCTTTATCCTTACAATTTGATAATCAGATTCTTTTTTTTTTATATTTTATTTATTTATTTACTTGACAGACAGAGATCACAAGCAGGCAGGGAGGCAGGCAGAGAGGGAGGAGGAAGCAGGCCCCTGCTGAGCAGAGAGCCCGATGCGGGGCTCGATCCCAGAACCCTGGGACCATGACCTGGGCTGAAGGCAGAGGCTTTAACCCACTGAGCCACCCAGGCGCCCCTGATAATCAGATTCTTGAAGTCAGACACTGCCTTGGCCCTTCATGCATTTCACGCAGCACCAACAATATAGTCTTGCATTGAGTGGATGTTCAGTAAAAGTGCAAATGGAGTCTTACTTGTATTGTAGGGAAGCAAAAGAACGGTCATGCATGATGCTAATGTCATTATTCCTTCATATTATCATCTCATCAACATTACTTCCAGGGAAATTCTACAGAAATGGAGAGGTTAACCAGCATATCAATGCCATGTGAGCAAATCCCCAGTATTGTCCAAAATAGAAAAACAATGCTTTAAAAAGGTTATAAGAGACTTATTCTCAGAAAACAAACTGAGGGTTGCTGGGGGGTGGGGGTAGGGATAGGGTGGCTGTATGATGGACATTAGGGAGGGTATATGCTATGGTGAGTGCTGTGAATTGTGTAAGACTGATGATTCACAGACCTGTACCCCTGAAGCAAATAATACATTCTATGTTAATTAAAAGAGAGAAAATACCATAAAAATGAAGGAGAAGCTTTCCTCAGAAAGTGACTTTTAAAAAGCTGAAAATAGGGGATTTCTCTCTCTCTTTTTTTTTTTTTTAATTATTTATTTAGAATGGGAGAGTTCCCACCACGAGTGGGGGGTGGAGAGCAGAGGAAGTGGGAGAGGGACAAGTAAACTCCCTGCTGAGAGAATTGGAGGCCAAGCTAGGCTCTATCCCATGATCCTAAGATCAAGATGTGAGCCTAGATCAAGCCCAGTTGGTCACCCAACTGACTGAGTCATCCCAGTGCCCCAGGATTTCTCTTTTTTAAAAAATAATTTTTTAAAAGATTTTATTTATTTATTTGATAAACAGAGATCACAAGTAGGCAGAGAGGCAGGCAGAGAGAGGGGGAAGCAGGCTCTGTGCTGAGCAGAGAGCCTGATGCAGGGCTCGATCCCAGGACCCTGGGATCAAGACCTGAGCCAAAGACTTAGCCACCTAGGTGCCACCAAAATAATTTTTTTTGAGATATAATTGTGGTAAAACATTACATTACTTTCAGCTGTACTACATAATTATTCAGTGCGTGTATATGTATCAAAGTGATCACCAGAGTAAGTCTAGTTAACATTCACCATCACATCTTGTTATAAAGTTTTTTCTTGTGAGGAAAACTTTTAAGATTTATCCTTTAGCAACTTTTTATGCACAATACAGTAGTATTATCTATAGTCATTACATGACCAGGACATATTTATTTTGTAACTGGAAGTTTACACCTTTAACCCAAATTCACCCATTTTACCTACCACCTACACCCCACCTTTGGCAACCATTAGTAGGTTCTCTCGATATGTGAGTTCAATTTTTGTTTTTATTTTTGATTCCACATTTAAGTGAGATTATAGTATTTCCCTTTCTCTGTCTGACTTACTTCACTTAGGATAAGGCCTATATATGTATGGGTTTATTTCTGGACTGTCTTTTCTCTTTCAGATTTATGTGTCTGTTTTTTTTTTTTTTTTTTCAGATTTATGTGTTTCAGATTTATGTGTCTGTTTGTTTTTTTTTTAAGTTTATTTACTTATTTAAGCAATCTCTATACCCAATGTGGCGCTCAAACTCACAATCCTGAGATCAAAAGTCACATGTTTTTCCAACTAAGCCAGCCAGGTCTCCCTATCGGTCTGTGTTTATGCTAATATTTGTTCCAATATTGGATAGGAAGGGAGACAGAACGGATAAAAGATATATATACACTTGTCAACTACTTTGCTAAAGAAGGGAGTCCGAGACCCTAAATGGTTTATCTTGGGCCTGCATATCTAGGAATATCCTATACATACATGAAGGACATCAGTATGTCATTTTGTCAGACAGAGCACTCAGGTATCCCTCTTCGAAACTGGCAGAGCTTACCTTAATAGAAGGAAACAGAGGTCATCTTTAATAATGAAAACAAATCTCCATAAACTGATTTATATAGAGACTACATCGTAAAGGAAAAATTAACATAAAATGCCAAAAATGTTGCAAGTCCCAAGCTCAGCAAGAGAAGTCGGTTCAGTTCTTAAACAGATGCTAAATCATAGGACTTCTTTTGTATTTTTCTCTCTTGGCTTGAATTTGGAGGCAGTTATTCTTAATCTCTTAGCTCTGTAAACATGCTCACAGTTTTGTGTCTTAAGATATAAAGTAGAGAGTACATTAACAGTCCCTTACTTAGCCTGAACTTTTTTCTCTGCACTTAGCAATTTACTTCCAATAACAATGGGAGCCAAACAGTGGTTTATTTATATAACATACCTTTTAAGAAAATCTGTAAAGAAAAAAAAAAAAAGAAAATCTGTAAAGATTTACTACTTTGTATTAAGTGCCTTTATGTTTCTTAGTCTCAAAGACAGAAAAAATAAAACTGTAATAGAATTATTGAATAGATCTTATAGAGCTATCTAAAATATTTTTTTTTCTTTTTTCAAATGTTAATTTTTTTATTTTTATTTTTTTTTTTAAATTTTTTATTTTTTCAGCATAACAGTATTCATTATTTTTGCACCACACCCAGTGCTCCATGCAATCCGTGCCCTCTACAATACCCACCACCTGGTGCCCCCAACCTCCCACCCCCCACCCCTTAACAAAATTCTCAGATCGTTTTTCAGAGTCCATAGTCTCTCATGGTTCACCTCCCCTTCCAATTTCCCTCAAATAAGTGAAACCATATGATAATTGACTCTTTCTGCTTGACTTATTTCACTCAGCATAATCTCTTCCAGTCCCGTCCATGTTGCTACAAAACTTGGGTATTCATCCTTTCTTTCTTCTTTTTTTTTTTTTTTTTTTTTTTTTTTACAGCTTTATAAACATATATTTTTATCCCCAGGGGTACAGGTCTGCGAATCGCCAGGTTTACACACTTCACAACACTCACCATAGCACATACCCTCCCCAATATCCATAAACACACCCCCTCTCCCAACCCCCTCCCCCCATCAACCCTCAGTTTGTTTTGTGAGATTAAGAGTCACTTATGGTTTGTCTCCCTCCCAATCCCATCTTGTTTCATTTACTCTTCTCCTACCCCCTCAACCCCCCATGTTGCATCTCCTCTCCCTCATATCAGGGAGATCATATGATAGTTGTCTTTCTCCGATTGACTTATTTCGCTAAGCATGATACCCTCTAGTTCCATCCACGTCGTCGCAAATGGCAAGATTTCATTTCTTTTGATGGCTGCATAGTATTCCATTGTGTATATATACCACGTCTTCTTTATCCATTCGTCTGTTGATGGACATCTAGGTTCTTTCCATAGTTTGGCTATTGTAGACATTGCTGCTATAAACATTCGGGTGCATGTGCCCCTTCGGATTACTATGTTTGTATCTTTAGGGTAAATACCCAGCAGTGCAATTGCAGGGTCATAGGGTAGTTCTATTTTCAACATTTTGAGGAACCTCCATGCTGTTTTCCAGAGTGGTTGCACCAGCTTGCATTCCCACCAACAGTGTAGGAGGGTTCCCCTTTCTCCGCATCCTCGCCAGCATCTGTCATTTCCTGACTTGTTAATTTTAGCCATTCTGACTGGTGTGAGGTGATATCTCATGGTGGTTTTGATTTGTATTTCCCTGATGCCGAGTGATATGGAGCACTTTTTCATGTGTCTGTTGGCCATCTGGATGTCTTCTTTGCAGAAATGTCTGTTCATGTCCTCTGCCCATTTCTTGATTGGATTATTTGTTCTTTGGGTGTTGAGTTTGCTAAGTTCTTTATAGATTTTGGACACTAGCCCTTTATCCGATATGTCATTTGCAAATATCTTCTCCCATTCTGTCAGTTGTCTTTTGGTTTTGTTCACTGTTTCCTTTGCTGTGCAAAAGCTTTTGATCTTGATAAAATCCCAAAAGTTCATTTTTGCCCTTGCTTCCCTTGCCTTTGGTGATGTTCCTAGGAAGATGTTGCTGCGGCTGAGGTCGAAGAGGTTACTGCCTGTGTTCTCCTCGAGGATTTTGATGGATTCCTTTCTCACATTGAGATCCTTCATCCATTTTGAGTCTATTTTCGTGTGTGGTGTAAGGAAATGATCCAATTTCATTTTTCTGCATGTGGCTGTCCAATTTTCCCAACACCATTTATTGAAGAGGCTGTCTTTGTTCCATTGGACATTCTTTCCTGCTTTGTCGAAGATGAGTTGACCATAGAGTTGAGGGTCTATTTCTGGGCTCTCTATTCTGTTCCATTGATCTATGTGTCTGTTTTTGTGCCAGTACCATGCTGTCTTGATGATGACAGCTTTGTAATAGAGCTTGAAGTCCGGAATTGTGATGCCACCAACTTTGGCTTTCTTTTTCAATATTCCGCTGGCTATTCGAGGTCTTTTCTGGTTCCATATAAATTTGAGGATTATTTGTTCCATTTCTTTGAAAAAAATGAATGGTACTTTGATAGGAATTGCATTAAATGTGTAGATTGCTTTAGGTAGCATAGACATTTTCACAATATTTATTCTTCCAATCCAGGAGCATGGAACATTTTTCCATTTCTTTGTGTCTTCCTCAATTTCTTTCATGAGTACTTTATAGTTTTCTGAGTATAGATTCTTAGTCTCTTTGGTTAGGTTTATTCCTAGGTATCTTATAGTTTTGGGTGCAATTGTAAATGGGATGGACTCCTTAATTTCTCTTTCTTCTGTCTTGTTGTTGGTGTAGAGAAATGCAACTGATTTCTGTGCATTGATTTTATATCCTGACACTTTACTGAATTCCTGTACAAGTTCTAGCAGTTTTGGAGTGGAGTCTTTTGGGTTTTCCACATAGAGTATCATATCATCTGCGAAGAGTGATAGTTTGACTTCTTCTTTGCCGATTTGGATGCCTTTAATTTCCTTTTGTTGTCTGATTGCTGAGGCTAGGACTTCTAGTACTATGTTGAATAGCAGTGGTGATAACGGACATCCCTGCCGTGTTCCTGACCTTAGCGGAAAAGCTTTCAGTTTTTCTCCATTGAGAATGATATTTGCGGTGGGTTTTTCATAGATGGCTTTGATAATATTGAGGTATGTGCCGTCTATCCCTACACTTTGAAGAGTTTTGATCAGGAAGGGATGCTGTACTTTGTCAAATGCTTTTTCAGTATCTATGGAGAGTATCATATGGTTCTTGTTCTTTCTTTTATTAATGTGTTGTATCAGATTGATTGATTTGCGGATGTTGAACCAGCCTTGCAGCCCTGGAATAAATCCCACTTGGTCGTGGTGAATAATCCTTTTAATGTACTGTTGAATCCTATTGGCTAGTATTTTGGCGAGAATTTTTGCATCTGTGTTCATCAAGGATATTGGTCTGTAGTACTCTTTTTTGTTGGGATCCTTGTCTGGTTTTGGGATCAAGGTGATGCTGGCCTCATAAAATGAGTTTGGAAGTTTTCCTTCTATTGCTATTTTTTGGAACAGTTTCAGGAGAATAGGAATTAGTTCTTCTTTAAATGTTTGGTAGAATTCCCCCGGGAAGCCGTCTGGCCCTGGGCTTTTGTTTGTTTGGAGATTTTTGATGACTGTTTCAATCTCCTTACTGGTTATGGGTCTGTTCAGGCTTTCTATTTCTTCCTGGTTCAGTTGTGATAGTTTATATGTCTCTAGGAATGCATCCATTTCTTCCAGATTGTCAAATTTGTTGGCGTAGAGTTGCTCATAGTATGTTCTTATAATTGTCTGTATTTCTTTGGTGTTCGTTGTGATCTCTCCTCTTTCATTCATGATTTTATTTATTTGGGTCCTTTCTCTTTTCTTTTTGATAAGTCTGGCCAGGGGTTTATCAATCTTATTAATTCTTTCAAAGAACCAGCTCCTAGTTTCGTTGATTTGTTCTATTGTTTTTTTAGTTTCTATTTCATTGATTTCTGCTCTGATCTTTATGATTTCTCTTCTCCTGCTGGGTTTAGGGTTTCTTTCTTGTTCTTTCTCCAGCTCCTTTAGGTGTAGGGTTAGGTTGTGTACCTGAGACCTTTCTTGTTTCTTGAGAAAGGCTTGTACCGCTATATATTTTCCTCTCGGGACTGCCTTTGTTGTGTCCCACAGATTCTGAACTGTTGTGTTTTCATTATCATTTGTTTCCATAAATTTTTTCAATTCTTCTTTGATTTCCTGGTTGACCCATTCATTCTTTAGAAGGATGCTGTTTAGTCTCCATGTATTTGGGTTCTTTCCAAATTTCCTCTTGTTATTGAGTTCTAGCTTTAAAGCATTGTGGTCTGAAAATATGCAGGGAATGATCCCAATCTTTTGATACTGGTTGAGACTTGATTTAGGACCAAGAATGTGATCTATTCTGGAGAATGTTCCATGTGCACTAGAGAAGAATGTGTATTCTGTTGCTTTGGGATGAAATGTTCTGAATATATCTGTGATGTCCATCTGGTCCAGTGTGTCATTTAAGGCCTTGATTTCCTTGTTGATCTTTTGCTTGGATGATCTGTCCATTTCAGTGAGGGGAGTGTTAAAATGCCCTACTATTATTGTATTCTTGTCGATGTGTCTCTTTGATTTTGTTATTAATTGGTTTATATAGTTGGCTGCTCCCACGTTAGGGGCATAGATATTTAAAATTGTTAGATCTTCTTGTTGGACAGTTCCTTTGAGTATGATATAGTGTCCTTCCTCATCTCTTATTATAGTCTTTGGCTTAAAATCTAATTGATCTGATATAAGGATTGCCACTCCTGCTTTCTTCTGATGTCCATTAGCATGGTAAATTCTTTTCCACCCCCTCACTTTAAACCTGGAGGTGTCTTCGGGTTTAAGATGAGTTTCTTGTAGGCAACATATAGATGGTTTTTGTTTTTTGATCCATTCTGATACCCTGTGTCTTTTGATTGGGGCATTTAGCCCGTTAACATTCAGGGTAAGTATTGAGAGATATGAATTTAGTGCCATTGTATTGCCTGTAAGGTGACTGTTATTGTATATTGTCTCTGTTTCTTTCTGATCTACTACTTTGAGGGTCTCTCTTTGCTTAGAGGACCCCTTTCAATATTTCCTGTAGAGCTGGTTTGGTATTTGCAAATTCTTTCAGTTTTTGTTTGTCCTGGAAGCTTTTAATCTCTCCGTCTATTTTCAATGATAGCCTAGCTGGATATAGTATTCTTGGCTGCATGTTTTTCTCATTTAGTACTCTGAATATATCATGCCAGCTCTTTCTGGCCTGCCAGGTCTCTGTGGATAAGTCTGCTGCCAATCTAATATTTTTACCATTGTATGTTACAGACTTCTTTTCCCGGGCTGCTTTCAGGATCTTTTCTTTGTCACTAAGACTTGTAAATTTTACTATTAGGTGACGGGGTGTGGACCTATTCTTATTGATTTTGAGGGGGGTTCTCTGAACCTCCTGGATTTTGATGCTTGTTCCCTTTGCCATATTGGGGAAATTCTCTCCAATAATTCTCTCCAATATACCTTCTGCTCCCCTCTCTGTTTCCTCTTCTTCTGGAATCCCAATTATTCTAATGTTGTTTCGTCTTATGGTGTCACTTATCTCTCGAATTCTCCCCTCGTGGTCCAGTAGCTGTTTGTCCCTCTTTTGCTCAGCTTCTTTATTCTCGGTGATTTGGTCTTCTATATCGCTAATTCTTTCTTCTGCCTCATTTATCCTAGCAGTGAGAGCCTCCATTTTTGATTGCACCTCATTAATAGCTTTTTTGATTTCAACTTGGTTAGATTTTAGTTCTTTTATTTCTCCAGAAAGGGCTTTTATATCTCCTGAGAGGGTTGCTTTAATATCTTCCATGCCTTTTTCAAGCCCGGCTAGAACCTTGAGAATCATCATTCTGAACTCTATATCTGACATATTACCAATGTCTGTATTGATTAGGTCCCTAGCCTTTGGTACTGCCTCTTGTTCTTTTTTTTGTTGTGAATTTTTCCGCCTTGTCATTTTGTCCAGATAAGAGTTTATGAAGGAGCAAGTAAAATACTAAAAGGGTGGCAACAACCCCAGGAAAATATGCTTTAGCCAAATCGGAAGAGATCCCGAATTGTGAGGGGGGAGAAAGGGGATAAAAAGGGGTTCAGAAAGAAAGAAAAAAAAAAACTATTAAACTATTAAACTATTAAAACTATTAAAGACTATTAAACTATTAAAAAAACTATTAAAAAACTATTAAAAACTATTAAAAAACTATTAAAACTATTAAACTAAACTATTAATCTATTAAAAAAAAGAAAGCCGATAAAGAAAAAATATAAAAAGAGGAAAAATAAAATATATATTAGATAAACTATTTAAAAAACGTTAAAAAAAGAAAACGGTAAAAGTTAAAAAAAATTTAGCAGAAGAAGAGAAAAAGAAAAAAAAATTGAAAAAGAAAAAAAATTAAATTAACTGCAAGGCTAAAAAATCATGGGGAGAAAGCCATGAGTTCCGTGCTTTGCTTTCTTCTCCTCTGGAATTCCGCCGCTCTCCTTGGTAGGTGAACTTGGTCCTGGCTGGGTTTCCCGTTGATCTTCTGGGGGAGGGGCCTGTTGTAGTGATTCTCAAGCGTCTTTGCCCCAGGCGGAGTTGCACCGCCCTTACCCGGGGCCGCGCTGAGTCATCCGCTCGGGTTTGCTGGGTTTGCTTTCGGGAGCTTTTGTTCCCTGAGCGCTTTCCGTAGAGTCCAGAGGACGGGAATAAAGATGGCGGCCTCCCGGTCTCCGGCCTGGAGGAGCCGAGAGCCCGGGGCCCCACTCCTCAGTGCGCCCTCAGAGAACACGCCCAATGACTCCCGCCACCCTGGCCTCCGGCCGAGCTCCGAGCTGACCGAGCCTGCGACCGGTTCAAGGCAACCCCGAGCTGAGAGTCACTCCTCGGCTCTGTCTCTGCAGCCGGCTTCCCCGTTCTAATACCGGTAAGTTCTGCGACACTCAGACACCCCCGATCCTTCTGAGACCCTGCGGGAGCTGAGGCCGCGCTGACCCCGCCTGGGCTTCACCCCAGTTAAGCCTCTGGAGCGATGTCCCTCAGCGGAACAGACTTTTAAAAGTCCCGATTTTGTGCTCCGTTGCTCCGCCGCTCGCCGGGAGCCGGCCCCTCCCCCCGCGGTCTATCTTCCCGTCGCTTTGGATTCACTTCTCCGCCAGTCCTACCTTGCAGAAAGTGGTTGATTTCTGTTTCTGGAATTGCTGTTCTTCTTCTCTTCAATCTCCCGTTGGATTTGTAGGTGTTTGCAATCTTTAGATAAGCTATTTAGCTGATCTCCCGCTACCCGAAGTAGTCTCAGCCTGCTACTTCTCCGCCATCTTGACTCCTCCCCCTATCTAAAATATTTTTAGGAATCGGGGAAATTTTTAGTTAGTTAGACTGTGGGCAGTTAAGTAAAAACAAAAACTTTGTGGAGGCCTGGCCCAGTTATTTCTGCAAAAAAGAGCAAATGAATCCTCATACTCACCTCCTTCACCAAACTTCTCAGAACTGCAGGATCCCACTTTAACTCTGTGTTTAATATTCTGAGGAAATGCCAGACTTTTTCCAAAATATTTTCCAAATTTGCATTCCCATCAGTGTATGAGGGTTCCAATTCCTCCACATTCTCACTAGCAACTGTTACTCATTTCTTCGATTATATCCATCCTAGTAAGGGTGAGGTGGGTGGGGTCTCACTGGAGTTTTGATCTACATTTCCATGATGAGTAATTATGTTGAGTATATGTGTCTTCTCTGAAGAAATGTCTATTTGGATCTTTTGCCCTTTGTTTTTGTATAAATGAAAATTTTATTTTGGTTTTTAAGATTTATTTTTCCAGTTTTATTAGGGTATAACTGATAAAACTGTATATATCTGAAGTGTACAATGTGATGATTTGAATTAGGTATACATATGAAATGATTACCACAATCAAGTTAATTTTATAACTGCCTTTTTTGAACTAGGCTTTTACAGACTTAATTACATGTCCTTAGGATTTTGTTTTTCTCTTTCTGTTTACTTTGAGCTTTTGAGTACTTGCTGTGTTTTATGTATGATAACTTAATTTAATTGGAGTCGAGTTTGAGCACAAATAATGAATCCAGGTACTGCACTGGCCTAGTTTACAAGTTGTTTACAAAGAGCTGGGAATATTTTGACTGTCCTTGTGATCACCTTGTCAAAAACCCCACCAAATATGTACTATGTAATGCGAAGACAGAGTTTTGCTGGGCAAAGGAGGCTGCAGTAAAGCAAAGGCCTTCCAAACTGCCAGTCTGCGCACAGGAAGGGGCTTGTGGGTTTTCCAGGGAAATAGAGGATATAGCTGGTTTCTACAGGAATTATATTTATGCTGCTAGGCTCCTTCCTCATGTTTTCTGGGTCTACTGAGTTCTTGAAACCAAAAGCCAAGAAGGGAGGAGAAGAGGGGAGGTTTGCAGAAGGGAGTGAAAAGGTGACTGGTTAAAACTAAGCCTCACTGAAGCATTAAAGCAGACTTTTTGACTTTTGTTCAACTTCATGCTTTTAAGTGGTTTCTATCACATCACAGTTCTATTTCCCTCCCCGCATTTAAGTTGCTTTAGCATGTGCATGAAGACAGAATAATTGTAAACATAATCTGCTTCAACATGTGCATTCAACATATACTGAACTACTAATGGGCATGTTTTAAAAACCTGTTTTTATTTTATGGTTCAGAGCAATAGGTTAATAGCTTTTATTGCTTAAATCTGTTAGCTATTTGGTCATAGCAATTTTTAAAAGTTTTATTACTTCCAAAATAAAGCCAATAAAACAAAAGTAATCATTTGTCTGTGAAAGCAAGTATATTCAGAACAACAGGTGTTTTTAATCTTTAATCTTTTAATCTTTTAATATAGTGTATATTAAAGATCAATTAAGGAAACAGGATTATTAATGCAAAAGGAGAATATTTTTCTACCTCAAGTACATATTTCACTTCATTTTGCTAATCCTCAATTTGCAGAAATTGAACAGATATCTTGAGACCCTCTGCGTTAAACATGGGTAATTGTTAAGTATGAACTGTTTGGCAGAAGTGGTCATTTTTTTCAAATTCACATGGAATTTTCTGAGCACTATATAATTAAATACTATATCTTGTAGCATTCTTCTGTTTCAGACACTTCATTCTAATTTAGGAACAACATGTATGATTAAAAAATTTCTTCCAGGGATGCCTGGGTGGCTCCATGGGTTAAGCTGCTGCCTTCGGCTCAGGTCAAGATCCCAGAGTCCTGGGATGGAGTCCCACATCCGGTTCCTTGCTCAGCGGGGAGCCTGCTTCTCTCTCTCTGCCTCTACCTGCCACTCTGCCTGCTTGTGCTCGCTCTCTCTGACAAATAAATAAACAAAAAATTAAAAAAAAATTTCTTCCAGTAAGTTCTGGGATGACTACCAAAAATACAGTGACCGTGTCCTGACATACTGGGGGAGTTCTGCCATTAATGGTGTAACAAACCAAGGCTGAACTTGAAGGACAGGACCCCAGAGCTGGGGACAGAGTACCGGGCACTGGGACTCTGCTCTTCACAGAAAGTGGTTCTCAACCAGGGAGACTTTGCCCTGACGTGGGGACCAGTTGAGGGGTAGATGTGCTACTAGCATCTAATGGGTAAAGGTCAGGCATGTTGCTGAGCACTCCGTAAGGTGCGGGACAATCCCTGACAACAAAGAATCATCTGGCCCAAAATATCAATAGGGCCCCAGTTGAGACACTTGGATGCTGACAGAAAAGAGATGGCCCTATTCAAATGTTTGGCTTCTTACTGGCAAAGATCATTATCAGTTGAATTCCAGGCAGCATGCTAGGGCTTGGACACTGTGTCGATTTCTCTTTGGACCCTATATATATTATCTTAGCATGCTCTTACATTTCCTATGCAAGCTGGTATGATGACCAGATACACTGTGAACATACGATTCCAATTCATTAAGAACTCAGATATGCATGATTGAAACATGGCTCAAATAAAACCAAGCAGCCCTAGTCTCTATTTTTATGCGGTATCACATAAAAATATACTAAATATACTAAAGATAAATTTTCATCTTAACATGTAAGGGTAAGAAAAAATACACTATTCTTTTCACACTCCATTTATACATTTTCAACTAAACTGAATTTCAAGTGATTCCTTCTCTTCACCCCATCAAAATTAGAGGGAAGACTGTCACTGGGACTTTGAACTGATCTATATAGATATTTCAGAAGGCATCTTTCTGATTGTCTTCTTCCACAATAACAGGCAAAATTAATAGTATTAACAGAAAAAAATAACTTATCAAAAAAAGCCTAGGGAATTGAGTAATGTAGACTAAAACAGCTGTCATGAAAACAATTGGACATCTCTATCTTTAATTATGTTTTCAAACCCTCCCCACTATCACTATGTCAAGGGCACCTTTCAATTTACTCCATCAAACTATTTGCTATAAGGCAAATAGAAATTTAGCCCAAGATTTAGAAGAAACTTCCTATTTATATTTAATTACTGGCTAGGCATTTATAGTTTTTATATTAAAAAATCTGAACCTGTTTCTGTGAACAAAGATATTTCAAATTTATCTTATGAATGACATTAAGTGCCTTTTGATTTAGGTTAGATCTGGATATTTCTCCGAGCTGTGTCTGCCCTTCTTTCTGCTAAGTGTTTATTTCTACACAACTGCAAACATTTCTAATTACATATACTAGCAAATATACAAAAACACCTATTTTGTATCATCCATCCAATGCCATTTCCCACAAGAAATTTTTATATGTGAAAACTATAAAACTGACATTTTTGTTAAAAAAAAAACAACTCATACTTTCCTTTATACTATGAACCAAAATCTAGTTAACTATGGGGAAACAAATAGTCATCAATGATGTGGGAAACAGAGGCAGAAGGAAAGTTATTAAATTTCCTTACCCACTGGCAAGCCCTTGAAACAGGCAGAGTGACATTCCTCTAGGGACTCAACTGCCTCCACCTTAATACTTTGTTAAGGGCAAAAGACAATCCTAGCCTGACCGCCCCATCCCCCACCCCAACCAGGATCCTGTGGGTCTGCTTTAACATATAAAAATTCCTTTGCAAACTTCCTTTATCTCTAAATCCTCCAAGATACGTGTTGGTGATCATCCCCAAGCATATGGCCCACTGATATATATCTAAAAGGTCTCCTGACTAAGGTTTTATTAGATAGTAATAAACGACCTTTTCCCAGCAACAGCTAGCCCCTCAAATTCCTGGAAACCTTGCTTCCAAAATTCCTTAGAGACTTTTGTTAGTCCTGACCCCCTCCCATCTTGCAAGTACATAATGAACCAACCTTCACAACCCTGAAGCAGCAGCTCTTTCTGTCCACGGGTCCTGTCCCCATGCTTTAATAAACCACCATTTTGCACCAAAGATGTCTCAAGAATTCTTTCTTGGTCTTTGGCTCCGGACCTCATTCCAGCGAACCTCACTTATATTCTAAACCTCACTTATATTCATCATCACAAGCAGGGGCAAAGTAAAGGCAAGAGAAGAGCAAAATATGAGAAGATTTCTAGTGGTTTATTTGTTAAAAGGAGAGTTTAAGTGTGAAAACCAACGAAGAAAGAAATGGAAATGGAAATGTTCTGAGGCATTGAGAATAAAGGGCTCCTTGCCCAGGAACACGGCAGTCATACTGCTATCCACCTAGCATGCTGTTAAAATGGCAAGCCATGAAGTTAGAATTGTACTGTATTCCTGTCTTTATCAATCCACTAGAAGTTTGCACAATTATTCTGTGCAGCTTTTCTATAGCTATTCTATAGCTTTTACAAAATGGATACACTGAATATCACTATTATTACCCACACAGCTTCATAAATGCCTCCTTGCTAATTGTGAAAGAGTAAATTTGGTTAATTACCTGCCAGAGGCCAAGGAGTGTTGAAAAATGGCACATCTTAGGCTTGAGGCCGTTTCACTTCACCTCTAAGATCGTTTTGAAGTCTGAGAGTAACGTGTTTTTGTTTTTTTTTTTTTAAAGTAGGCTCCAATCTAGCAATGGAGCCCAACACAGGGGTTGTACTTATGACCCTGAGATCAAAACCTGAGCTGAACTCAAGAGTTAGATACTTAAGCAACAGAGCCACCTAGGCACCCTAAGTGTAACTTTTGAGACAAACAAAGTTACACTGTTCTGAGACAATCCTCAAATTACTCCTCATTGTCACTAAGGGGCAGAGTTCTCCATAGGAACGTGATGATAAGAAGCAAAATATTCGGCTCACAAAGGTTACTCTGCCATACGAAGGTTAAGTAAAAATTCATCTGGTAAAAGAAAGGCTTCCATTTTCTGCAACAGAATCATACATTTTTAGGCCCTGTTAGCCAATAAAGAGCACCATACTGAGTGTCATTTATAATGTAATGGTTGAGACGAAAGCATATTTCACAGTTTTTATAAAGTCCTCAACACAAACTATGTTTCAGTATTTTGGCTTCCCTAGTGTTGCTTTCCTCTCTCTCTCTCTCTTTCCCCTCTCTTGCTAACATTCTTTCATTTTATCCCATATGAAAATGTTACATATAACATGTTCAGAAGAAAAGAAAGATCAAATATGCTGGCACTGGGAAATGGAATAAGGCCTAAGACTTAGAAGGAATTTCTTGAATGTTTTGGTCCAGTTAAAATGCCTGATGTTTATAGATCCACAGGCTGAAATATATTTATCTTCATGTACACAAATGCCACAGGGGCTGCGGGACATCACAGTGTCTTCTCTGAGGTAAATATTAGCTGCCTTTGTGTAGACAGCCTGCCCGAGCCCAGCCTCATTCAGATTTCCTTCCGCCTGTGCCAAAACCATGATTTTACCACACGATGTTTTTTACTTCATTTAGCTTTAAATTCCTTTAACTTTCTTGATATTTAAAAGGAAAAAGAATGAACCATGTGGAAAGGAGCAGGGGTGGTATATCAAGGCCAAACTGGGTTTAAAATGGCTTTCTTTCTAGTACACCATTGCTGATTGCCTGAGATGAAAGAAGTAATACAGTGTTATTGTGGCAACAGTGACATAAACATAAGATAAAAATATACAAGAAAAAGATTAATGGCAGAAAAGCAAAAGAAGAGCAAGTCTAAAAGTAAAATATCTTCTTCATATTTTGAATAGTGGCTTCAAAAAAAGGTATGTCCATGCCCTAGTCCCTGGAACCTGAGAACATTACCTTATTTGGAAAAAGGTCTTTATAAAATAGTTGAATTAAAGATCTTGAAATGAGAAGATCATCCTGGATAATGAGTGGACCCTAAATTCAATAACGAGTGTCTTTATTAGAGACATACAGAAGAGAAGTCAGACATACAGAGGACAAGTCAGTGTGATGATGGGTGTCAGAAACTGGAGTGATGTGACCATTACCCAGAAACTGGAAAAGGCATGGAACAGATTTTCCCCTAGAACATCTACAAAGTGAGGCCTGCCAACATCTTGATTTGGGGCTCTAGCCACCAGAACTATGACTGAATAAATTGCTATGATTTTAAGCCACCAAGTTTATGGTAATGTTACCTTAGCCTTAGGCAATTAATACACTTTCCAAACTACACACACACACACACACACACAGAGAGAAATATATGAATATATACACATAAGCATGTATACATATATGCACACAGGGTCAGGTGTATACATATGCATGTTTTGAAAGGTGTGAGCATGTTTCTCTCAAAGCTTCAGTGCACTGGCTCAGTGAGGGTCACTGAGTCTTTATTTGGCTAACTCTATAGGAGATTGAACATAATGCTATTTAAGTACAGATGCCCTTAACACTAAGTATCTTGATCGTGTGTATGTGATTTTGTTTGTTTTTCAGTTGACCTGGTTGTTAAGTAATAAATTATGAAATTTCAATTGCATGAAATTTAGAGAAGAATTCCACTCAACTGATAATTTTAAAACAAATTTTAAACCATGTTAATCATTAAGCAACAATTAAAATGACTATCTGTTGATCTTAGCCTCTAAAGAACAGGTAGGAATGGTGAGAGTGGTTCTTATCCATCTCAAGAGCTACATGGGAAAGGAATCTATGAGGATGCTGTGAGTTGCCTCCTGAGTTGTGGTAAGGAAAGAGTCACCACTTTCAAAGAATGGTTTCTATTGAAGAGTTTCTGATTCCCTTCTTCTGAATGGAGTTCACCTGGGAAGACAGGACTGTCAAGACTTGGTGTGAGGAATACATGAAGCAGGGCTGGCATGGCGGCAGCAATGGCTAGAGGCTGAAGTGAAGGGATAATTTGGAAGAAAGCTATAAATTCCACTCTTAGTTTTCACCACATTGCCTAAGAAAAGCTACTGCTTACCCTGTGACTCAAGAAATGCTCAGCAACTGTCGGGCTGTTGGGATTGGTTGTTGGGGATAGCAGGCCATGGACCCCCCAGATTCTTTCAGATGTCTATGAAGAGATATGCACAGAGATGTTCAGTACAGCCTCATGTGAGCTCAGGGACGCATCAGTAGCAGATGCATCCTATGGGGTATTATGCAGCAGTTAGTGTTTCTTTTGACCAAAGTATAAAACCTTGTGTAGTGGATGGAACTAGAGGGTATTATGCTGAGTGAAGTAAGTCAGTCAGAGAAAGACAATTATCATATGATCTCTCAGATATGAGGAATTTGAGAGGCAAAGGGGGGGGTTGGGGGGTAGGGAAGGAAAAAATGAAACAAATGGGACAGGGAGGGAGACAAACCATAAGAGACTCTTAATTTCACAAAACAAACTGAGGGTTGCTAGGGGTAAGGGAGTAGGGAAAGGGTGGTTGGGTTATGGACACTGGGGACAGTATGTGCTATGGTAAGTGCTGTGAAGTGTGTGAGCCTGACAATTCACAGACCTGTACCCCTGGGGCTAATAATACATTATATGTTAATAAAAAATAAAATTAAAGGGCACCTGGGTAGCTCAATGGGTTAAGCCTCTGCCTTCAGCTCAGGTCATTATCTCAGGGTCCTAGGATCGAGCCCCGTATCAGGCTCTCTGCTCAGCAGGGAACCTGCTTCTACCTCCCTCTCTACCTGCCTCTCTGCCTACTTGTGATCTCTGTCTGTCACATAAATAAAATCTTAAAAAAAAAATAAAAAAAAAAAAACCTTGTGTAAAGAAAAGTCTACTTTTAGACCACTAAGTGCTTGGAAAAGAAACTGTAGTCACTTTAATTAACCCTGACGTGGCAACATATAATATAAGTGGTATATTTTAGCTACCATTTTGGTCTGACCATGGAAACAGCTTTGTGCACTTTGGAAAAATAGGTTTCAACAGGTTTAATTGTCCAAAGACATGAGGTAAATCAGAGTTGTCAATACAAATGATTAATGATAGTACTTTCAATCTTCTCCTGTTCCCCATATTCTCATATCCATCAATCCACAGAAGCATGGCTGTCAATCCTTCCTCATGTACAACGATGGTCTGTAAAGTTATCTTACTTGTCATGTAACCCAGTATGGTTGTCCTTGAGTATGTTTGATTCTGCAAACAAACAGGGCAAGCCCGGAGTTTTATAAGGCAAACATGGAAGTCAGGATGCTTTAACATCATAATTATCCCTTGTTTTCTAAAGACTGTCTAATAATTTAGTCCCAACTATCTTCTGAGAATGATTCTCCATCACAAGATCCTCCTATTGGCAGGCAGGCTCCAGACCTGTTCAACCCATGTTACGTAACTTAGCCGCATTCCTTCACTTTCTGGAGATTATAAAAACCAACCAACCAACCAACCAACCATCCAAACAACCAACCAAACAAAATTATTTGCAAGAGTAGAGAAGCAATACTGAAAGAGCTACTGCATAATTTAAAATTTTCACTACCTAGAATTTTTAGGATCTTGTGAAGATATCACCAATGTTCAAGTATTTGAAAGGAGCTCTAACAATAAAAGGATTTAATAATCTCTGGGTCATTCTAGTTGAAAACCTAAATTGCCTTTAACAAAGAAACTACAAGAATACTGTATCTGACTAGGTCTGGTTATAACTGCTATCATGATATTTTTCAAACCACATGGGAATAATTCTGAGGCTCTGAAAAATCACTATGATTTCAATGGTTATCCAGCAGTTTTTCTGATCAACATTGCTATGTCTCATATCCTTTTTGTTTCTATTTCTTGCCAAAAAGTATCATTATTAATTCAATCATGGATCTCAAGTTATGCAAGTAATTAGGTTTAATGAATACATTTTGTACCAGGAAGTCAATGAATGGGAAGTTTAAGGACCTGGAAAATACCCTTATTAAAAATAAGCATATTAATTTCATTGGATCTGTATCACCATGGGCTTTTTTCACAAATTAATAAGCAGAGATGAGTCCTTTTTAAATAGTCAAGGTAAGCAGTAGACAGAATCAGTTATAGTAAAGATCCAAGAGTCACAGGATGGTCAGAATCCACACATATTTTAAAACTGTTTGTGGAGGTCCAGGAAGCTTCTGTGTGTGACTGACTAATGATGGAAGACTAAGCATTCAGGGTCGTAGGTTGTAGAGGCTCTGTGGACTGGGTCGAAGTCATTTGATGATTTCAGCAACAGCCTCTTCTTTGGAACTCTTTTAAAATAACTGCTCTCTGCTCCAATACGTGTCTCATCCTGCACTCAATTAATGTCTTTAAAACATCTAACTCTAGATGACTCTCTTCCTCAAAAATGCTCAGCCATCCTTCATTATCTGGCAACATAGCATTCATGTGTCCCCTTCTGGCCCCACCCTGCTGGCAAATCTGTACATCTTCTCTCATTCACTCAGCCATACCTCCCAGGAATCCCTACACCACTCTCTGCCCCAAACTGCCCACTTCTAACTTCAAGCCTTACCTTGTGCTTTTCATGTCACTTGCCCCTTCTCAAACTGTCAGCTACATCACTCAAGCCCATTTTCTTAAAAATCTCAGTATCTTCAGCACTCATATAATCCCATCTCCAAATTCTTGTAGGGCTTATTTTCTCATCTGCTCATTTTGGTGTCTAATTATACACTTCCACATCCTGTTAATTATTATTTCAAAGTTTAATCAGGTTCCTATAATTAGGTATTTAAATAATAATTACTACTGTGTGTAAGATTTTATGGTTTTCCAGCTAGCAAAGGGTTTTGCTCTTAACAGAATATTTTCGTCCATTGAGAGAGGAAGTTCTTCAAGTACAGTGATCTAGCAAAATCCAAAGTAATGTCAGGTCTCTTGGTCACATAAGTTCAAAAATATAAACTATAGGAGCGCAACTAATTTCTCATCCATGACAACATCAGGCAACATATACCAGCAGGAAGTGACTTAGATATGCTATCAAGGCACAACTTCGGTCTTCAATAAAGATTTTGACAAGATTGGTTTTTCAAGTCTGGATTGTTTTCAGTTTGTCTTTTCTTGATCCTGCAGAATATCCGACAGTGCCTGCTATCATCTTGCTTTCTCTTTTTGGAAAATAAGATTGTTTCAAGATGATCCTGAAATACTGCTCCTAACTTTTAAAAAAGTAATAATAGATTTTATACTTCTAAATAGATTTTGTTGTTGTTGCTTATCTTCTTTGAATAACTGTGATTACATGGTCATCATCATTGACATATCTTTTTAAAATTTACAATCAGATCCACTTTACTAGTTACGGGAGACAAAACAAATCTTAGCTTATCACCCTGACTCATTTTGTACTCCAAAAAATACCCACTTTATTCATTAAATTTAGTTTCAAACTGAACCACCCCTACAACAAATCTACCTTCAAAGAATGATTCGACATTATGAATATCTTTAGGAAACTGGCTCAGATATTGAAGGCAATTACAAAGGAGGAATTCCGGGGGGCGAGGGCGGGGAGTCAAATGGTGAGAATATTTCCAGCTTCCAAAGGAGACTTCTTTGAAGATTAAAAAAAAAAAAAAAAAGAAAGAAACTATCTTATATGTGCAAATTCTGGCATATTTATCAATCACTGTTACATTCTAGCCATAGACCAAATGAATGTGTGTGTTTTCCTATCTCCCTTTCAATTCAAATGGTTATTGAATAGCTTTCATCTTCTAGGCATGTTTCTGGGGATAGAAACAGAAATGAAACAAAGTAGAATACCTCAAAACAGCTTCCTCCAGTGAGGAAGACATACAGGTGCATGATTATAATCAAATATTACATGTAAGTGTCCATGGGAATATCTAGAGTTTGACCTGCGATTTTTCTGGGCAGGTGAGGGAAACAGAAGAATGTTAACCCTTTTCCTTTTTTCTTAAGAAAGCAGAAGTGAAGATTTCTTTTTATGGAGCTTGAAGTGAATATTTCTTTTTACGGAGCTTCTAGTAGAAAAAGGAAGACCACAAGCAAAAATAACACCCAGAGGCACCTGGGTGGCTCAGTGGGTTAAAGCCTCTGCCTTCAGCTCAGGTCATAATCCCAGGGTCCTGGGATCGGGCCCCACATCGGGCTCTCTGCTCAGCAGGGAGCCTGCTTCCCCTTCTCTCTCTGCCTGCCTCTCTGCCTACTTGTGATCACTCTCTGTCAAAATAAATAAATAAAATAAAAAAAAAATAACACCCAAATACCATGTCGTAGTAACACGAATTATAGAAAACAGAAGCAGACAATGGAGATAGTGGTGTCAGGGTGAACAAAATTTGAACGGAGGTGATCAGAGAAGCCTCTGTGAAAAGTAAAAATTGAGCACCGCTTTGAAGGCAAAGCAGCTATGTGGTGAAAGTGTGCTTCAGGCAGGTGCAGAGAGCTACATAGAGAAGTCTGACTGGTATGCTTCAGGAACAGCAAAGATCGCTGGATGGGAGAGAAGAGGAGCTGGTGTGGAAAGGATAAGCAAACAGTGGGGGACCACAGGGTGGTGGCAGAGTTAATACAAGATGAAATCAGAGAAGTAAGAGTTGCGTAAGTTACAGGGCATTGAGGCCATTTTAGGGCTTTAACTTTTCTTTTCTTTTCAAATTAATTAATTATTTAAGTGAGCTCTACACCTAATGTGGGACTCATGACCCTGAGATCAAGTGTTGCATGCTCTTCCAAATAAGCCAGCCAAGCACCCCTGGGGTTTTAACTTTTCTTGAGTAGAGATGGAAGCCAATGACATTTGGGAGCAGAAGAGTGCTATGATCACACTTACATTTTACCAAGGTCATTGTGGATGTTGGACTTAAACCAGACTAATGGCACAAGGGCAGTACCAGGAGATCAGTCAGGAAGTTATGGCTCTCATCTGCTCCAGGAATGACAGCATCTTTGACACTCCTAACAGTAGTGAGGACAGACAAAAGTGCTCAGAGACATTAGGTCATAGAGCTGGCAGTGAATGCTGGTGAAGTGTAAGTCAGGGGAGGAGACAAAGACAAGGAAGGAGGCAAAGACAAACCCACAGTGTTTGGATTGTCAGGAGGACAGAACTGCCAACAGGGAGGAAGTCTTAGCTTGATATAAAAACTTGAAAGTCATCACATGGTTTGAAGTTTCATACCTATGTATGAACATACCTTGCATGTATGTTGAGATATGAGTAAAAATGGTGTTACTATCCATATTGACTCTACAGCAACATACCTTGCATGTATGTTGAGATATGAGTAAAAATGGTGTTACTATCCATATTGACTCTACAGAAACCCAAGACCCACACAGGTGGACTATCAGCACAAAGTCCCTCATCAGTGGGACAGAAAAGGAATGAGAACATAGGTCTCTATTCCTGGATTAGGACTCTTTCATTTACAGTACTTGATCTGTTTAAATAATTCTACCATCCTGCTGTAATTAGTTATTGCAGCCCCCATGGGAATACATGGAGCATGTGTTTGTTGAACACCCAGCAAGCGCAGGAACTGTTTCTGGGGCTGGGAATACAAAAAAGGAAAAAAAAAACAAAAAACAAAAAACAAAACAAAACAAAAAAAACCCTGACAAAATCCTTTCTGTTGAGGAGCCTCCATCTTCTTAGGAAGGAACACACATAAACAAGTAGATATGTGGCAGACTGCTTGATGATAAAATATAGATTTTAACAATAAATCCAGATAAAGGGGGAAGGGAATACCAGGGGTAACAGAGGTATTATTGTGTCACTATTTTTTACAGGGTGTGCACAGAAGGGTTCAGTGAAGGGAATGAGCAGAGCCCCATGGAAATGAGAGACAGCCATGTTGAATCTGGGCAACAACTTTCCATGAGGAGGAGCAATTTGAGATGATTTCCCCTTCCCTCCCTCCACCCAAGTCAGTAAATCACAAGAGAAGCAAAATAAGATTTGTGAGTGAGGATGTTTTCTCCTAGTGGTCTAAAAGTAAATGGATATTCACCGGGTAGCTTAATTTATAAAACAACAAATTTAGATCTGATATTATAGGGTTAAAAAATGCTCTCAAAAACATGAGCAACAATAAAATAAACAAAAATGTAAATTGGTTATATTTTGGAAGGTGGAAGTTAGCCTTTGAAACACCCTTTACAGGCCCACAAACCAAAGAATACATTGAACAATAACACACTACTACTCTTAAGTAAGCGTCCTTGCATGTACTGCCATCTCGTGGCAGAACAGAAAAGTGTTACTGAGTTACCACATTTAATGTCTACATTTATGCAACTACTGGTTGTCTTAGTTGACCAAATGTGGCTCTCGGGAGAGAAAAAGCATGCTTTGTAACTGATCCTGGAGATGAAATACCTTTCAGCTAAGTTAACATTCAATAAAAGAGCTGGGAAAAGTGGAATTTATAAAAACGGTGGCCTAAAAAAAAACAATTGCATTTTAAAATTACTTAACCATACACAGTATTTCTTCTCAATACATAAATACATAATTTTAAGGTGAATTTCATTATTCTATACCCTCAAATGAACCACCTTTTTGCTACACCTAAACAGATCATGTCTTTCAGCCTTCGACAAATTGCCGACTGCAAATACTAGGTAACATACACAAGGGTAATTTTCATTCTTTCCTGTGTCCATGACTTTTATGTTTGTTAGCTGTAAGTGATTTGAACAGACCAGTTGCCTGGGTATTTATAAGCACTGTGCTTGGAGGAATAGGATTCCTGGGGGTCGGGGAAGGAGGGAGCTGCCTAAGGCTGTGATTTAATGTGTCTTGAAAACTAATTCTGACTCTTAGAGAGTTAAAAATCACAGGCCATCACCAGTGTATGTTATCATGACCCCCTTTGCTTGAGAGCCAAAGTGTTTGAGACATCACTGAACTGTAATAGAGACAGTCACAGGTCTGACCTATAAATCCATCTCTGGTTACTCATCCACACAGCATCCTATGGCCCTACTCACACCTGATTCCACATCCATCATTTCTGTCTTACAGAGGATTGCTGCTTGGTGGGTCTCCCAGACCTATCTTACCCCCTACTAGACTGTCAAAACATATGGCATTTGCATTTGGTTCTGTAGCAGTAACTCTCACATTTGGTTAACCTTGATTCTATGTTTAAACAGAAAATATTGGGGTGCCTGGGTGGCTCAGTGGGTTAAGCCTCTGCCTTCAGCTCAGGTTATGATCTCAGGGTCCTGGGATTGAGCCCCACATTGGGCTCTCTGCTCAGTGGGGAGCCTGCTTCCCTGTCTCTGCCTGCCTCTCTGCCTGCTTGTGGTTTCTCTCTCTCTGTCAAAAGAATAAATAAAATCTTAAAAAAAAAAAAGAAAATATTTATGACAGAGGTGGCCAGTGGTCCCCCTGTACCAACCTCCATGTTTTTGTGGTAAGAGAAACCTCGATTTTGACCCACACACTTGGTTGCCCAGGATGAAAAGTGCATTTCCCAGACTTCTGGATATGGCAATCAAATTAAGTCTTAGCTCATAAGAAGGAGGTAGAAGTGCTAAGTGAATTCTTTTAGGAACTTTTATAAAAGACAGCTAGTGTCCTACACATTAATTTTTAAATCAATTTCAAGAAGTGTCATGTATGTTGGAGGGGTTTAAACATGCTCTATAAGTTAGGAAGGAGCCCCCCCCAAATTGCAGGGATTCATCACATCATTAAGATTTCAGGAGTCCACAGCCAGACATACCCTCCAAAATAAAACACACATTATTACTCCTTGAAGTCTGGTCACTTATGAAACACCTCTGAAGGACCATCCAGGCTCTAAACTCTCCATTGGAGGGTCTGAGACCTCTCTCTCTCTCTCTTTTAAGGTAGGCTCCACACTGAACACAGGGCTTGAACTCACTCTGAGATCAAGACCTGAGCTGAGATCAAGAGTCAGATGCATAACCAACTAAGCCACACAGGCACCCCTGGAGAGAGACGGCTCTTGCAACTTCTCTGCCTAATTCTGTTTTCTTCAGTTCCTTAGAGATTAAAGGAGAGGAGCGACCTACCCCCACCTCTCCCTAATTAAACTACTGCACACATCATTTCATTTCTGATGCTTTTCTAGTGAATGCAACCTGAGACACCTTTCAGTGTCCCCCACACTGTCTCCACACAGACCCATCAGATTTGCACATTCTTCTGAACCCCAGAGCATCTGATGGTAAATGTGTTTAATGCTGACTTCCAACCCCTTCCTATCCATTTATGTATAGTCCACACAGTTATTGGTAGTATGAATATGATCCTCTACACTCTTACTGATTTTTAAAACATGGGACAGAAATCACAGAATGGATACAGAATTATGTCTAGACTGTAGATAACTTTTACAGTTCTCTTTTTATTGATATCTTTCTTAGAAAATTATTTCTACAATAAAAACTTTTAAATAAGGAAGACTTTTCCCATCTAATAATAATGCTAATAATAACTACCAACCAGGAATACCAAATTACCCAAAAAAGGCAGCAGATTGTAATACAAACCCTATTTGTAGTAACTGATAAGCACATAAATTATCTCAAGTCTGTCTCCTTCATTGCAGTCCAAAAAGAGTAGTGAGATAAACTGTGTAGCTCTGGCTAGGAATATTTCAACACTTGAAAAGGGGAAAAAAAAAAAAAAAACCCACCCACAACAACAATGAGCTATTTCTGCATCTCTGTCAAGTGTTGTCTCTGCTGTAATCTGCTTTGAGCCAAGGAAAAGATAAACGCAATAAAAGTGTGGAGTGAGAACCCCGCTGTAACACAGTCACTTAGCTTTGTTTAGGTTAATCAGCATGAATGATCTTTGAGAATGTATCAGAAGCAGATTTCTGGGGGTTATTATTATTATTAGAAATTACAGAATGAATTGCAAGTTCACCTTTAGCTAACATTTGAGATCCTGGCTTTCACCCTTAACTCTCATGAGGTATAATTCATTTTCTTAAGTCTCTTCTCTTCCCTTTCAGTCCCATTCTAAACTATTCTCCAGTATTCGCTGCATTTCTCAGGGAAAAAGAAATCTCATAATCTTTATAGATTTAAAGCTAATGCTTTATTTGGAAACAGTACATCGCTTTCCCTGGAGCTAAGAGCTACACAGAATTAGACCAAATGTTTCTCAGTGCAGATAACATTGGCTTTTTCCACCACTGATTTCTGAGGTTTCTTGTTTGTTGCATAGAAGGATAAGCATGAGTCAAAATGACAGGGGACACACCTGCAGTTTGTTTTGTGTTTGTGCGTGTTTGTCTTGTATGAGAAGTCCCTAGGACTTTGTCTGGCACACAAGTGGCTCTGTCTCTTAAGACAATACATTTGAGGGGAAAAAAAAAAAAAAAGACAATACACTTGTTCTTTCAGATCTGTAAGTCGAGCTGTATTCATGCTACATTTTACAGCTCACACCTTTTTCCCCTCTAAAGTTACAGAAGGCTTTAATTTTAAGGATAAATGAAACACTTTTCAATAAAAACACTAA
Organism: Lutra lutra; assembly: GCF_902655055.1. NCBI lineage: Eukaryota > Metazoa > Chordata > Mammalia > Carnivora > Mustelidae > Lutra > Lutra lutra. The sequence continues at coordinate 68,630,792 of NC_062282.1, read as the reverse complement.
CTGGTCCTAACACAGTGTGGTCAATTATTAAATACTATTACAATAGCTGAATGCCTTGGAACATTAACAAGGAAGGAAATAAAATGTTAAATGGACTTGATGCTTATATATCAATATTAAATAATTTTACTAGACAGCTCTCCTGTGATCTTAAGCACCCCTGCACATATTCTCAAAAAGACACTGGGTGAGTCAACGTCCCAAAGAAAATACACCCCTTTCCTTTTGGTGCTTTTTTCAGGATGACTATCTTCTCAGCAGATTCCTGGCTCTTTAAGGGTTGGAGTCTGGGGTTCATATTTTCACTCCATAGCAGTTAGCATGGTGTCAGTGTCTTGCACATAGATAGTGTTAATAGTTATATGTCAAAATGATTGATAGGCAAGAGATTCACATTATGATGGAACCAACTGTACAAATTAGTGTTGTCAGCTTTGAGGAAGAATGAACATTTGGGATTTGATTAGCAGCAAGTGAATGAACAGCTGTGTACATACATTCTCATGTGATCCTGAACTGATTATGACTATATGTGGCTTATTATAAACGGCCACACATGTTCTTTGGCACTTTTCTTTGATGCTGGGCAAGATGTCCCTTCCCTTTGAATCCAGGCTAGCCTTTGACTGCTGTGACCAATGGAGCATTGTGGACATTTATTACACTTGTTCCAGGTCTAGCCTACAGAGGATTGACAACTTTCACCTTGGTTTCTAGGAGCCCTGTGCCACAGTATAAGAAGAGTGACTACCCTGAAGGACAGAACATATGGGGAAGCCCTGAGATGATGATGCAGGCAGAGGAGAGTGACAACTCATTTCCAGCTGTCTCTGTCAATGCAACAGGCATGTAAATGAATCCATCTTTGACCCTCCAAACCAGACCAGCAGCCAGCCAGCTACCACCAACTGACCCTAGCTGATGCCACGTGGAACAGAAGAATAACCCAGTTTGACTCTGCCTGAGTTCCTGGCTCAAATAAACAAAACAATATAAAACAAAAAACCACATGGATATAATAAAAGAGTTGTCTGAAGCCACTACTTTTTGGGGAAGTTTCATACATAGCAGTCAATAACCAGAACATCCTACATGGTGGTTCGCCAGGGAGAGTCCCAGTCTCTGACAGTTGTTCAAGCACCATCTCATGATTTATATGTGTTCTGGATTTTCAGTTTTCATAAAGTATTATCTATCACTGGATTTAAATAAGCCAAGATAGTCTTGATAGTTTCTGTCATGTTCCCATCCAGAAGAGAGCAAGAAATTGTGAAAGGAATAGTTGCAAGCTGAAACTTATTTAAACTGGGACAACCAATGAAAACCTTCCTTTTCTCCTGAAACCCTCAGACAGAAACAGACTAACATTTCCCCTTGGAGGTCAGCAGGCAGGGTGCTTGCTGATAAAGTTAAGCTCCCGGAACCCAAACCATCAACTGTAAAACACAACCAGCTCCTTCTGATCTTAGGCAGTGGTGGAGGGAGCACCATTCTCTGGGCTGCTCTAGTTGGCCAGACAATGGTGCCTCAGTGCTGCCTTGGTCTTCAAGAGAGACAAATCTGCCAGGCCACAAGCCCTGCATTAAACTGTTCAGTAGATGGGGGTGAGGGGCCTTAGGGGGAATCATGGGAAATTATAAGTTAGGTGTATATGACTAATGTGTAGGAAACAGAACTGGAGCTATCCTTCCACAGAGTGAATAGAAAACAGTCTGTATTCTTCATTTAGTGGTAAGATCCTTACTTACTGCATCGTGCAAATCTATAATATTAAAGAAATGTTCAGAGCCAATGAGCTAAAAATAGAAGTGCATATTGAAGGACAATTAAATGTTAAATTTTCATTTCTCAAGAAAGTAGATGATAAAAAAGTAACTTACACAAAATGGGCATCATTGCCCGTCTGCCATGTTATCTGTACTGAAATCCAGAAGGCATAAATCTGCTAAAGAATCACTGGCATTTGCCTCAAGAATTAATTTTAAGAAAACTGTGCCTGAAGAAAACAATTTAGTATATGTAAATGCAGAAAACATATTTATACATGAACCTGCGAAGCATGACTTCCAATTATACCTAAAGACTGTTTTCCTAATTTAAATGTGCTCATTTTAAATTCCAAAATTACTTGTGCACATATAAAATGAAGCAGTAGCTGCCAATGTATCCACTATTAGAAAAACAAACAAACAAACAAACAAAACCAAAAGCAAAACACAACCCCTTGCGAACAGTGAGTTAATGCAGTTTGTTCATTAATGTCATCAGGTGCTTCAAATAGAAAATCAAAGAAATTCATATCAACAATAGATAAAGAAAATGTGGTATATACATAGAATGGAATACTGCACAGCGATCAAGAAAAATGAAATCCTGCCATGTGCAACAACGTGGTTGGAACTAGAGGGTATTATGTTAAGTGAAGTAAGTCAGCCAGAGAAAGACAATTATCATACGATTTCACTCATGTGGAATTTAAGAAACAAAACAGATGAACACAGAAGAAGGGAAGGAAAACTAAAATAAGATAAAAACAGAGAGGGAGGCAAACCATAAGAGATTCTTAACTGTAGGAAACAAACTGAGTGTTGCTGGAGAGGCAGGGAGGTAACTGGGAGATGGGCAATAAGGAGGGCACATGATGTAATGAGCCCTAGGTATTACATGCAACTGATGAATCACTAATTCTACTCCTGACGCTAGTAATACACTATGTGTTAACCAAATGGAATTTAAATAAAAAAATTATTAAAATTCATATCAATAATCATTCAAATGTTTTTCACCCAATTGTTGGAACCAAAGAGTGTTTATTTAGTTCATTTTGCAAAAGCTGATAGTGTGGCTCCTATTGTAGAATTCATTTAAAAGTTCAATACTGAAGATAAAATCATTTAGTTAGTAGTAAAACTATAAAGACAAATTTAGAATAAACAAAATTTTATGATAAAAACAATAGTCTTAGAAGTTGAGAGAATAATTCACTTGGAATTGATGGTGATGTACACATAATTCATAATTGAGTTCAAATAAGCTTCAAGAGTCTACTAATTGAAATAGAGTACGTTTAGTGTCCAAATTTACAATCTACAAATTCTACTATAAATGTGTAATTGGGGTGACTGGTCTACATTTTTGGTGATGAGGCTGGTATTTAGTATTTTAAAAAAATCACTTGAGCACAATTGCAGATACTTCATTAATTTAATATTAATTGGCAGTTAGCTATATATAAAACCTTTGAAGCACTACCTTGTAAATCAACCTAAGTGTTCTACAGTGGTACTGAAGATTTCTGTAAATTCGTTCTTTGAAGTTTAGAATAAGTTTCTAAAAAATTATAGGAAACTTTTAATCCAAGTGTTCCAAAATTAAGCATCAGAAATCTCTGAAGCATTTACATTTTGTACCAGTTGAAAGCATTGCTTGCAGAACAGAAGACAGTGGTTTAATCCTTACAAAACTAAAGAGGAACTGAACAAATTAGCTAATGTGAACTCAGGATGTACATGATGTAAGTTTGATGCTTTATACTTGAAATTTTAAATGTCTCAGCTTGCAGAAATAATCTTTAATGGAGCTTTAAAAAAAAAAAAAGATTGATTGATTGATTTGAGAGAGAGAGAGCATACAAACAAACCACGGGAAGAGCGGGGAGAGGGAGAGAATCTCAAGCAGGATCCCTGCTAAGCATGGAGGGGCTCTATCTCCTGACCTTGAGATCATGACCTGAGCTGACACCAAGAGTTGGACACTCAACTGACTGAGCCACCCAGATGCCCTATGGAGCTCCTATTTTTAATAAATTTAAACTCTATACTGAAATCAAACTGAGATGGCCTACAGTTTTCTAACATTAAAGCTTGGCAAAACATTGAAAAGAATTATACACAGAGAAAATTTTTGTCTTGGAATAATATTTGTCAAAGATGGTTCTCTGAATGGAGGTTAAAAATATACCTAAAATATTAAGCTAAAATCTTTTCATAGCTTAAGAAAAAAAGTTCAAATTGACTAAGTCTTCCATTTAGGGTACTTGCTTGGAGTTTATTAAACATGTCAGCACCTGCAGGGAGAGGACTTTCTCAAGTAAAACTATCCTAATCTACAGACAAGTCCATTTCAAATTCAGCAGCATGAAATGTAACTTTCAAGAAGATGGCAGATAATTTTAGGAAAAAATTATTATAGTACCATTATATTGAAAGTATATTCTCCAGAAGATATTAATGACAATGTATTGAAAGTAAAATTGCTGTGAAACTGATTCAAGTATGTGACCACAGATGAGAAGCAATTATTTTGCTTGTATTATTTTAAATTTCAGTTAATCAACATTTTTGCTTTAGTGTATGTGGATATATTCTATTTTCAGAAATCAATTTTAAATAGAACTGTTTTATAGGTCCACCAAAAAAATACAATTTATTCACCTATAAACATTTCTAAAAGTTGTAACATTTTAGTGATTTCAGTGCTGTTTGCTCTCAGAAATGTCCCATTTTTAATGATAAATGATGTGGTTTCTTTCCTTATTTCTACTCTGAATTACTATTTCCAGTCATTTCTTCACTTCACTCACATTACAGCCCCATGCTATCATCATCAAATTGTTTTTCTCTCTTCACAATGCAGAAAAAGTCCATTTTTTTCCCTACTTTTCCCAGCCTGACATTTCTTCATTTTCCTATGAACCCTGATTTCTATTCCCCAAATATGCTTTTCCATCCCTCTCAAATGTTGAGGATATTGTTAACGCTCTTTTTTGACATTTTAAAGAAGACTTCTTTATTCTTTTGGCAGAAGAGAGAGAGAGCATGAGTAAGAGGGGCAGAGGGAGAGGGAGAGAGAAACCCAAGCAGACTCCATATTGAGTGTAGAGCCCCACCAGGGTCTTGATGCAGGGCTTGATCTCAAGACCCCAGGATCATGACCTGAGTGGAAACCAAGAGTCAGAAGCCTGAGTGCACCACCCAGGTGCCCCTATTTTTTGACATCTTGAACTCTTCCTTTCCAAAGCAACTTGTGACAATATTCCCCACTTTTCAACACCTGGCTCAAATACTGTCTCCTCCCACATTCTTTAAACCACAATCAATCTCTTCCCCTTTTCTCTTCCTGAAGAGTTTTACTTGTACATCCACTGGAGCCCATTGAGTTTGCTTTACAATGCAGACAACTGCATGCCCAGTTTTCTTCCTCTAAATAATGTCTTAAAGACCATATTTTCCTGTTGATCTCAGCTTTCTTCCCTGCATCCCCTCCTTGCTGTGGTAGACTGGATAAGCTGAGTAGAGCTTTCTAAAGGTTGTTAGACTAATTGCTATCTTTCTATAAACATGTTTCAATTATCATCTCTCTTTACACATGTCATCTTAGTCCATTTTATAGTTGTTGTTGTTTTTTTTTTTATTTGTCAGAGAGAGAGGGAGAGAGAGCGAGCACAGGCGGACAGAATGGCAGGCAGAGGCAGAGGGAGAAGCAGGCTCCCCGCCAAGCAAGGAGCCCGATGTGGGACTTGATCCCAGGACACTGGGATCATGACCTGAGCCGAAGGCAGCTGTTTAACCAACTGAGCCACCCAGGCATCCCCCATTTTATAGTTTTAATGTGGTATGTTTATACTCTTTTTTCCAATGTACCTTAATTATTCTTTCTTAGTCAAGCTTCTGACCATTCGTATCCAAATACGGCCTTCTTCATTTTTTCCTCAAAAAATGGATACATCTTTATCTTGCCTGACGCAGTTCCTAGTTTTCTGTTTTGTTTTGTTTTTAGATTTTATTTATTTGAGAGAGAGACAGAGAGAGCAAGAGCAGGGGGAAGGAGAGAGAGAGATAAGCAGACTCTCCATTGAGTATAGAGCTAGACCAGAGGCTCAATCCCAGGACCCTGAGATCACATCCTGAGCCACCCAGGCATCCCCATCTCCTAGTTTTGCTGCAAAATCTAGTATTTCTTTTTGTATGCCATTGCTACTTTGACAAAAACATGGCCATTTCTTCTCAGCTTTTAACTCCCCCAATTTTTCCCCATAAAGGAGAATACGTGATTTCTTTAGAAAATAAAGGAAAAGAGCCACATATAATCCTTGACAAAACAGATGAGAAAAATAAGGCCATGGATATTATTAATACAAGGAAGCTGGATAGGTAGCAGTTTGTTCAGAAAACACATATATGACCCTGATTAATAAAATGCTTTTAATTATGACTCACTGAAGTTAAGAAAATGTGTTAAGTCAAAAAAGATAGAATTTCTGGTAACACAAATAATAGAAAATTCCTTGGATTTTATTTGTTTATAAAGAACTTTTTTGTATACTTAAAAATTGACATCACAGAATTCAAAAAGCAAAGAGAGCAAATTATGTGATATAAACTGTTTTAATTTCTATGTAGTAAGGGGTATGAAAAAGGAGATCAGATTTTAAATATAAAAGATGAAGACATTATTGGTTTTATTTCTAGCTTTGTGTGCATTATTACTTGACACGCATTATAATTTTTAGTCATTCTTATTGTTTTAGGTTCACTTTTGTTTCTCTACTGCTTTGGAAGTTATCCATATCCTAGTTCTATGTTTTAATTGACTTAAAATTTTCAACATGCATACTTTACTTAAAACCAAACATTTAATATCTCTCTCTTATTCCTAAACAATCAGGGACTTCTTGGATGTATGAAATTGCAATCACCACTCTTTCAGCCTTACATATATTATTATTTTAGTTCTTTTTGTTATTTCTTTTAACCACAAAAACTGGTCATTGCTATTATTGTTTTAAACAATTGCTGTTAAATTTGTCTGCAAGTCTACCAGTTTCCTTGTACAACCTTTCATCCCATGCCTCAGACATTCATTTCTCTTTAGAAATTTCTTCAGTGAAGATCTACTGGTAATATACTGTTAAGTTTTCAGCTTTCAAAAAATGCTTGTATTTCATTTTCATTCTTGAAAAAAATGTACTTTGGAACACAACTGGATATCAATGGTTACTTTTTTGCATTCATCAAGATATAATTCACTATTTTAGTGCTTCATTATTACTGTTGAAAATTCTGAGTCTTATTTGTAAGCTTTTCATTTTCTTTGTTTTAAGCTCTTCGCTTTGTAAGTTCCTTATGATGTGCTCCTAAATTCTCATTTCCTACCAGGTCTGTAAAATGATCTCTTCAAACTATCCCTTAAAATGCTACCCATTTCTTACCTTCTTGATTCTCTTCTTTAGGGGCCTCAATTAAAGATGCATTAGATATTTACATTCTATCCTCTGTGTCACTTAACCATTCTTATATTTTTCATCTCCTTATCCCACCATTTTGCAATCTGAGTAATTTCTTCAAATCTATCTTCCATTTCACCAATGTTTCTTATCCTTACCCATTCTCTCATATTATTCCAACTTTCCATCTGATATTATGCTCTTTCTCCCTGAAGAATATGCTTTGGTGTTTTAAAAATACCATTCTTATGGTGATTTCTTTAGTTGAGAATATCTTATTTTATTTATTTCTTGGAATAAAATTTACATGAGGTTATAATCCTGGTTTGGCTATTACTGTCTTTGAGCTATCTGAATATACCTTTCCCTTTTCTTCCTGGCTTCTCTTGTCCTTAAGAAATCAACTGTCAGTTAAATAGTTGCTCTTTTGATGATAATCTGCTACTTTTCCCTAGCTGATTTTGGCATTTTCTTTGGATTTTTGGCCTTCAGGCAGTTTTCTTCATGTGTAGGTGCTTTTGTTACCTTACTTTGAGTTCGTTTGGACTCATGAATCTGTGGCTTCAATCAGTTTCAGTTATGTAAAATCTTCAGGCACAATCTCTATAAATATTGCTTTTACTCTTTTCTCTTTCTCTCTTCTCTACTCTGGGAATTCAGTTAAACTTGTGATATACCTTTTATTGTATCTTTCATATTTTTATCCTATATTGCCATTTTCCATCATTTTTCTCTATGTTGTTCAGGTTGGATTTTTTTTCTGAACTATATTCCAGTTAACAAATTCTCTCTTCAGCTGTCTCTAATCTGCTTCCTTCACCATACAGCAGTTTTAATTATTGTTCTTTACAGTCACAGAATTTTATTTTGTTCTTTTTAAATCTGTTATGTCATTTGTCCTCTTAAACTATGGTGGTTTTGGGACGCCTGGGTGGCTCAGTTGGTTGGACGACTGCCTTCGGCTCAGGTCATGATCCTGGAGTCCCGGGATCGAGTCCCGCATTGGGCTCCCAGCTCCATGGGGAGTCTGCTTCTCCCTCTGACCTTCTCCTTGCTCATGCTCTCTCTCACTGTCTCTCTCTCAAATAAATAAATAAAATCTTTAAGAAAAAAAAAAACTATGGTGGTTTTTATTTTGAGACATAATATGCATACCATAAAATTCATTATGTTGGAGTATATGATTTAGTGGTTTTTAGTATATTCAAAAGGCTGTACAATCATCACTGATCATCACTGCTACCTAGTTTCAGAGCAATTTCATCACCCAAAAAAGCAATCCCATATCATAAGCAGTCACTTCCCATTATTTTTTTCACTGAGTTCCTGCCATCCCCTCATCTACATTCTTTTTCCATGAATTTGCCTATTCTCGTTATTTCATATAATGCGACCATATAATAGTCAGTCTCTTGTGTCTGGCTTCTTTCAGTTAGCATAACGCTTCCAAGATTCACCCATATTGTAGCATGTATCAGTACTTCATTACATTTCATGGCTGAATAATACTTCTTTCTATAGATATGCCACCTGTGGGTTATCCAGTCAACAACTGATTGAAATTTGTTTCCATGTTTTGGCTATCTGCATAATGCTATCTCTTCGTAGATAGCATATAGATGGATAATATTTTTATACCCACTTCTCCAATATCTGCCCTTTAACTGAAGAATTTGAATGGATCAAATGGTTGCTTTACATGTACTTACCAATAAAGTGGAATTTAGGTCTGCCATTTTGGTATTTATTTTCTGTATGTCTGGAATGCTTTCCCCCCAGGTATCCACAGAGTTCACTCTGTCAGTATTTTATGATCTTTTCTCAAACATCAGCTCCTTAGTGAGGTCTTTGCTGGCCATCCTGTTCAAAATTTAAACACTTCTAACATACACATTTCCTAACTTCATACTCTACTTGATTTTTTCAATATTTATCTTTATCTAACATACTATATATTGAATTTATTCATTTCACTTAATGTGTATATTGTTTTGTATACAAACAGATTTACCTCATTAAACTGTATGCTTTGTGGGGGGTAGGGTTTTTTGTTTCTTATTTTGTTTTGTTATATTGCCAGCACCTAGGAGAGGCCAATAGTAGAGGTCCACCAAATATTTTGTTGAATGAATGGTCAAAATACTTAGACATTTTTTCTATGAATCTCAATGGAGGCTGCTTGTTTTCTTTTTAGTCAGAAACACCATAAAGTTTTTTGAAATTTAATTGCAAATGTTCCTTTTAGAACAACTTAAAGAGAAATAACTTTGTAATACTTATTATGTGCTAAGTAATGTGGGGAATTTGCAAAACAGAATTCAATAGATGCATTAATTGAAGACTCTGCATGATCAGAAGGCAAATTTGATCTGACTCAGGGGAGCTCTTAACTTCAGCATACCATTTTCTTCTTCAGATGGAACAGATGGAACAAGAGGTATTAAATAGCTCAAGCCATCCAAAACACAATCATTGAACTCCAAATCCAAAGAGTTTCCTGCCATTTAGCATTCTCTCTTAGTTAATTTCAAGATCTCCCAAACTCATCATACCTAAAACCAAAATACATACCTCTTCACACCAGATCCTCTCCCCAAGAATGCCATCTCACCCATCTTATTACACAAACATTACTGACACAAGCAGTATTTCCTTAAGTCTTAAGTCCATCAAGTACTCTTCTATCTTACCACCCAAATACCTACTAAGTTTATCCCTATTTTTCCATCTCTGTCACTACTGTCCTAATCCACATTACTATCATCTCTATTTGGTTTCCGGCAATAGTTCTTAACTTGTTCCCCCCTGCCACTTTTCATCTACTCCAATCTATTCTATACACTTCAGCCAACATAATTTTTGCTAAAACAGATCCGTTTAAGATATTTCATCAGCATTTTATTCCCCTTAAGATAAAGAAAATACTCTGAACTTGCCTAAAGCTCTGTATGTTTTCGTCCCTGCCTACAGCTTCATTTTAAGCCACTCTCCTCCCTCCCTTTATAGAGCTGCTACATTTATCATTTCTCATTTTCTGGAACGCACCTCATTTTCCTCTGCCATTTTGTTCCTACTTCTTGGTCTCTCTCTTTCTCTCACTCTCTCTCCACAAACAGGCCGTTTTGTCTCACTATTCATCTAGAGAACTATCACTACACATCTACCAGACTTCAGCTCAACTCTTTCTTCTCAAGGAAGCTTTCCCTGACCATTTTTCCTATCCACCACACCACATCGGTAGGCTAAGTATCAATGTTATATTCTCCTATGAACCATGTTCTTTGTCTCATAGCACTTATTTGGTTTGCAAATAAATACCACTTGTAAGGTTACTTGATTTTTATTTATATTTTAAGCTCTGCAAATTCAAGACCATGCCAGCTTTTGCTCTGTATGTTTTTACCCAAATACAATGCCCAGTGCAATAAATATTTATTAAATGAATGTATTATATAGCTTTGTATCAAGTACACCATAATCCAATGTTAGGGTGCTCCTACAGCTAGCTTCCTTTATGCATTACCTTCACTGACATTGCCCCACTCTCTGCCCCCCAGTAACCACGCCATACAGCAGACACGGTTATCTTAAGCTCTTCCAACAAATAACGACAGTACTGCTCAATCATTTGTAAGGTTCCATAATAATAATATATCAGGCAAATACATGGACTTTTGCCTACAAAAAAATGGCATATCAGTATTGCTCATCTGTACATTCTTTACCACTGACATATGTAAAGAGTATCATATTTTTTATAAATAAATAAATATCTATATGGGTAGGTATGTATTAGAAGTGCATGAATGTATTAGAAAATCAGTACTGTTCATATACACAGTCATCACTCAACTCCCTTGTCTCTTTTTATTATCTGTGGACTCCAGACCCAGCTCTGTAAAAACCATGAAGTCAGCCAACTTGTTTTTGTTAATGTGTTCTTCCACTCTCCTTTTCAACCACTATCACCTCTACTTGCATTCTTTCCTCATGACATATCATTCTTTCCTCATGACATATATGTCTACTCTCATTCTTTTCATGACCCTGTGGTTCTTGAGCTACCTAGTGTCATCTACTCCACCTCCCCTGCCTTGAGCCTCCTTCACCTTCTTCCCCGCTGCTATTACTTGTGAAGTATATTATCAGATGATTTGTAAATAACCCAAATTATTATTACCCATCCTGAGAAAAAAGTCTCTAGCAGTGGGATTTCATTTATATAAAATAGGCAGGCGGATGATAATGGTAGGATCAAAAAATATTATACACGTCTCTGATTCAAACAGTGTAGGTATGCTCTAGCAACCAAAGACAACCCAGATCTTTTCCCAGTGGGCTGTTCTTAGCAAGTATTACAAAAAAGAAGAAGAAGAGGAGGAGGAAAAGGAGGAGAAGAGGAAGAAGGGGAAGGAGGAGGAGGAGGAGGAGGTGGCGGGGGTGTGTGTGGGGGGGGGTGTGGGGTGGGGGGGAAGCACCCAGTACAGCTTGTAAGGAAATGTATCTTTTTAAAGCTGTTGAAATGTTTTAAAAGCAAGACCCACACCCCTAAAACTCAACATTATAGTACTTGCTATATAGACTTCCTCCCTGCCTTTGGAAACTACCCAACTATTTTCATGTGGTGCTTTAGTAGTAGTTCTCCACCCCCATGATTGATGTGGTTTGAATGCTGAAGTTATAGTTCCCTTGTCATCTGAAGTGATTTCCCAAGATGATCTGTTTCCTTTCAAACTTCAGACATTTTAACCTACACTCTGAAAACAGCCAAGGCAGTTTTTACAAAGATCAGATTAACTTACCATCAAGGCTATGTGAGGAAAAAAAAAAAAAAAAATTCTGGATCATAGTCAGTGTTCTTAGATGTTCCTGGACGTGAATGAAGACCTAAAACATATTCTGACTGTAGTCACTATGGAAAACAAATTCTATTTATTTCAAGTTAAAGGAGATTGATTTTAAACGTCCATTTTTTCCCCAGTAAAATTATTTAAGGTTCATTCTGACTGCATGCTTCAAACAAAGGGAGGGTTTAAGGAAATTACCCTCTGGATAAAAGAAAAATGTCTCCCACTATTTTATCTTTGACGATCTGGATTGCTCAGGTAAAGAGCCCTGTTTCAGCCTGAATAGCCTGGGCAAGGCTCCAGTTGTGCATACTCCCTAATCAATTGGGAGGGGTGCCTTTCCAGTAGCAAAGGTGTTTCTGGTGTTCTCTTGTCAATGTTTTCAATTAAAATTTAGAGATAAGGTTTCCATTCCCTACAAAAAGACCAGAAAAGAGAAAAGAATTCACAAAATTTATGCTTTGTAAAGATGAAACTGGAATCTGCAGAACTGTTAGTACTACTGGCCTCTGCCTCTACCCATCATCCGCCTGAACCACACCTGCCAAAACTACTCCTGTTTGTAGCACCACCTCTGCAAATTGCTTAAATCAGATACCAGAACGTAAATGCTTGAGTCCAATCTTTTCATCCATCTCCACAAAAGACACTGCATTCTGTTTTTACGACAGGTTAGTAATTCTAGAATTCCTCCACTTATCATCATTTTTATTGGGTCTACTTTACTTGAGGCCACTATCTATCCTTGATGGATTATGGGGAAGCTTCTGCCTGACTTCTCCAGCCTCATCTCTTTGTAAAGCTTTCTACATCATCCTCCTCAAACCCTATCCTCCGACACGGCTGACATATTGGCAGGTCCCAGCATACATCACCCTCACTCTTATCTCTAGGTTCTATGCATTCTGCTTCTTTTGTTTGGACTCTTCTCCCCAACCTCTCTTAACTACTGCTTGTTTTCTGTTTCCTTCAAGGATGAACTGAGTAATTAGTGTCCCTGACTCTTTCCACCACCACAAACCTGATGAATGTCCCTCCTCTGTGTTCTTTCAGCCAAAAGAAAATTTAAAACAAACAAAATCGAACTTATCTTTTAATAAACGGTATGGTTTTAATGATAAAAATAAGTTTCCAATAGACTTCAGGAATTACTGAAAAAATAATGGGCATTTCGTTCTTTGACCACACGGTTGTATTCCAGAGGCCAGGATCCCTGAGATTAAGTTAAAGGAGAGAAGCTGCTAATGCCACAGCACTTCACTAAAGGCAAATTGGTGAATGGAATCTTGTGGCCTGCTTCCAACCAGGTCATTCTTGAAGGCACTTGATTCATAGAACTCTTTATAAAAAATTCAGGTCTCCATAATTTGGCATCTTTTCCTTCACAATTTTGTAATTCACAAGAGAATGTGGATGATTTAGCTCATTAGAATTTCAGCACTTAGTTCTCTCTGTAAATACTCATCTCTGTCATTGTTTTCCTTTCAACAGAAAGTTCCAGACTTGATCTATGTATTAGAATTATGATATAGCTTCAATGTATATGACTCACTACAGAACATTATTTTTCCTTTACTGGTGGTTTCTGTCATTACCTCAAATTGCAACCATCCAAAAAATGTGTGGAAATGTGTGGACTAAAGCAGAGATAAATGAGTTTAGCAAATATGAATTATTTTGCCAAAAAGGAAAAGTAATTTGCTCTTCTAAATCCTCTGAAGTGTCTAAAAGGAGTCAAAGTGAAATCTCGCACCCCCGAGGCACTACCCAAGCTGTGCCCTCTTCTGATCTTAGTGACTGTGAAGTATCTATCTTAGTGACTGTGAAGTATCTTATGTCCTTCCTGCCTTAGGAAAACACAACATTAGCTCATTCAAATTCATGGAAAAGACTGATTAGCTTTAAATAGTATCCCGTTTCCATTTTTGTCTGGAGGACAGGCTTAACTACAAGTAATAAATCTTTGGAGAAGTGAACTTGGAAGACAGCCTCCAAGACTCTTCAAACCTTAATTGTGTAAGCATAAAACACACTTGATCTCAAGAGGGATAGAAGGGTTAGTATAGCAAGTGTACTGGATACTGGGTGTTCTATCATAAGGTACAAATTAATATTCTATATTCATCAAGTATTTAAGTCAATATAGTTGATTTTATAATAAGATGGAATTAAACATATGTATACTTAATCATTAAATCATCACTTTTTAAAAAAAATCACTCTTTTTAACATTTCTTGGATTATAAATGTACTTTAGAGGCTCACAGGACCTTAGGATTCTCATTAATGGGAAATTCTTACGGATATGAACTAAATGCATTTGTATTATCTAATACAATAATTAATAGTCGATTACTTAGTAATTTTACTAAAAACATTATTATGTGCCTTTACTATACTCCCTTCTAACAGCTGGTGGACAGCAGTGGCCTTGTTTTGTACTCATATAACCCCCACCCAGAATAGATGATTAGATTCATTGAGCTTCTCAGATGGGATTAAGGGTTTCAGTACAGTTGAGGAGCTTTACATCAATATTCCTTCTGTCATTTTCTGTCTTCTCCTCTTGGTACTCCCATTTTACATATGTTGTTGCACTTAATGGTGTCCCACATTTCTCTGAAATTCTGCCCACTCTTCTTTCTTCCTTCATCTCCCCTTTCTTCAGGTTGCATAATATCTAATGATTTCCATTCCAGTTCACTAATTCTTTATTCTGCCACTTCAAATCTGCTGTTGAATCGCTTCCAGTGAAATTTTCATTTCAGTTATTTCACTTTTCAGGAAAAAACATAATTTCCATTCAGTTCTTTTTATAACTTCAGTCTCTTTATTGATATTCTCTATTTGATGAGATACTGTCAACATATCTTCCTGTATTTCTTTAAGCCTGGCTTCCTTTGGTTCCTTAAACATATTTATAATGGCTACCTTAAGGTCTTTATCTATTAAATCTGACATCTGGTTGCTCTCACAGGCAGTATTTGCTGTCTTCTTTCTTCCCCCCATGTATAGATTTTCCTTTCTTTGTGCCATGAGTTTTTGTTGGAAACTGGACATTTTAGGTATTATATTATAGAAAGTCTAGGTACTGCTGCTCTAGCCCTCCACATCAGGGTTCGCTATTGTTTTTTCAATGTTTTTTTTTTTTTGTTTAGTGATGGGCTGGATTAGTTGAGTGAAGTCTTAATTCCCCTCAGTGCGAAACCAGTAATGCTGCTCCTAGAGGGAGCAGTCTTGAGCATGCATAATCACTCTGTGATGACAGTGATTTTGGCTGGGCTCTCTTTCCATCTCTTTCCCTAACCACAGCCAGCTGTTTAAGCTCAACTAGTTGCCAGCTGACTGCTCAATTATTTTCAACAATGCTCTGGGGCATAAACTGCTCCACAGATTGATCCACTGCACTGAGGATCCTTTATTAATTTATGAGGTCAGTGTTTCAGATTTGTCCTGACTCTAGAAGGTCACTGTTTTACTCTGGTAAAGTAGCTGGCTAATGGTTTATCTTCTCTCTCTAATGTATCTGTAAGTCTCCTCTAAATTGCTTTATCCCGTATCCTCTATTGTTTTTGAGAGGGCCCTTAGGCCTGAATTTCCCCACACTCTATGGCAAATGAAGTCAGTTCCTTTAGGAAATGTTTCCATTGCTGTGTTTTATGACCTGCCTTTATCTCTGGCCAAACTTTCTGTTCCTCTCTGAAGCTCAGGGTGGGGAATGTGACACACTCTTCCTTAAGTAACCCTCCTGCTTTAGGATCTGGTGCATTTGCCAGGGAGGTAGGGGTTGAGGGCAATAAGCTCAGGTCTCAGCAGGCCACTCATCATATGGAATGTCTGCTTTATGAGTGAGGCAAAAGTGATAGGGTTCTAGTATTCACTGTATCTGTGCTAGAGCTTCTGTACCATGAGAGGTGACTGGAGGGAAGAAAAGAGTTCCCAATCTTGGCTATAACTGATCAGAACTTAATCTTTGCAACATGGTGTTGTGGGCAGGATGCGAAATGCTGATGTTCTCCTGCCCCTTTCTGGAAGACACCACAGCCTTGAAATTGGCAGCTGGGGGAGGAGAAAGCCCTGTGTTCTTGGCTGCGCCCATCTGAAACACTGTTCCCACCATACTGAGCTGGGATTGGGGTGATGAAGGGAGCAGACTATGATTCAAATGCTACCTATTTCTGCAATTCTTACCAACTTTCAGCAGGCTTTCAGAATTTTTATTTTTTTCTGTATGCCCTTATGATCATTTCCAGAAGATTTAAAGGTTTAGGGTTTTATTTTATTTTTATTTTATTTTATTTTTTTTAAAGATTTTATTTATTTATTTGACAGACAGAGATCACAAGCAGGCAGAGAGGCAGGCAGAGAGAGAGGAGGAAGCAGGCTCCCTGCTGAGCAGAGAGCCCGATGCGGGCTCGATCCCAGGACCCTGAGATCATGACCTGAGCCAAAGGCAGCGGCTTAACCCACTGAGCCACCCAGGTGCCCCAGGTTTGGGATTTTATACAACAGTTTTCACAAGTTTTGCTGGGGAGTAGGACCATGGAGCTTCTCACATTGCCAGGCCAGAAAAGGAACTCCCATATGCATTCATAATTAGTAAACAGATGTAGTTAGCCCAGATGACTGGACTCAGAATCATCATCCAATCAGACTCCGCTCACAAATTTGGAATTGGGAAGCCTAGAACTCCAGCAATTATTATGAAGGGCAGATACCAAAATACTACATCAAGAATTTTTATTGAGATAAAGAGGACCTGGTCAATTCAAATGGGTTACAGCGAGTCTAAATGAATGGATACCAAGAGGTAATGAAGACAATGGGATAATTATTAGAAAGAATAGAAAAGCCAGAGATGGTGGGGGGCCTATATGGGGGGACCATGTAAATCCACTGAGACCAGCTCCATTTCATATAACGTCAGATTTTATTTTGCTTCTCATACTTGGAGCCCTGAGATTCCTGTAATCTTGTTATATTTATACAAAGCAACCAGCCTAGTATAGGGATCAAGGACAGGCTGCCCCAAGATGAACCACTTTAGCTGATGAAATGAATAACCATTTTGAGCTGAAGGCAAATAAGACCCTGCAGGCTCAAGAGAAACTTTTGTTTTTTTTCTTGCCTATTCCTTAATTACACAAAAAAACCAAATTGGGGGCCTTTCTCGGAATAATGATTATTACCACAGATAAATTTTATCTGAGTGACCCATCTGTGTGGCAGGGTGAACATCTAATTACCAAACACCTACAGTTTTCCCTATTGCCCTGTGAATTGCATTCCTTCCCTTCAAAGTCCCAGATTGCTACTCCTGCCCCTTAGTTCAGGATGACACATATATCTCATTTTGCCTGACTGCCTTTGGAGCTTTTATGTCTGTGTGGATTCCCCACACATATGCCATGAAATTCAATTTTCTTCTGTCAATCTATCTCATGTCAATTTGATTCTTTGTCCAGCTAGAAAGACCTTGAAGGGGACAGGAAGTCTTGCTCCCTGACACTAGCAGTCAAATAAGATTAAAGAGAATAAGAATTCTCTATTTAAGAATTAAGCCTCAGGTTGATTGGTTTGTCTGCTCTCTTGCTTACTTGTCTCTGCAATACATTATAGTAGAACAAAATCCTAAAGCTCCTAAGGGTAACGGTATTAGAGAATGCTCATTTGGGAAAAGTTGCAGATAGCCTGGAAAACTATCTGATACTAAAAAAAAGTTCAGATAGCCTGGAAAACTATCTGATATTAAAAAAAAAAAAAACCCTAGGAATTCTGGATAAAAAATGTGGCAAATATACTTGGTTTTGTTTCTTTTCTTTTTTTTTTTTAATTTTGGTAACATACAGAATATAGTATTTTAACCTTTTAGGAATGTACAGTTCGGTGGCAATAATTATATTCACACTGCTGTGAAACCATCCACACCCATCCCTCTCCAGAACTTTTGTATCTTCCAAAACTGAAACTTCATACCCAATACAAAGCCACTCCTTGTTCTTCCCTTTGCTCAGCCCCCACAAGTATTATTCTGCTTTCTGTCCCTATGAATGTGACTACTCTAAGTACCTCATACAAGTGGAATCATTCAATACCTGTCCTTTTGTGACTGACTTATTTCACTTAGTATAATGCCTTGAAGGTTTATTTATATTAGAACATATGTCCAAATTTTTCACTTTTTGTAAGGCTAAAAATATTACATAGCATGTACACAACACGTTTTGCTTATCCACTCATTTCTCAGTGGATGTTTCATTTGCTTCTACCCTTTGGCTATTGTGGATAATGCTGGTATGAATATTGGTATACAAGTTCCTACTTTCAGATATTTGAGGTATATACCCACAAGTGGAACTGGTGAACCATACAGTGATTCCATCTTTGGTTCTTTGAGGAACTGCCAAACTGTTTCCCATCATGTCTGCACCATTTTATAGTCCCGCCAGCAATGGGCTGGGGCTCCACTTTTCCCACATCCTCACCAACACTTGTTATTCTCTGTTTTATTTACTTTTTCTCTTTATAATGGCCATCCTAATGGGAAAATGTAACAAATATACTTTAAAACCATATCTGAGCACTGAGGAAGAAATACAAAGAAAGTAAAAGAAAGAAAGAAAGAACAAGCGAAGCAAGCCAATGTGGTTAACCTATGGAAAAGTCTTATGTCTTAATGGTCATTAGGGCACATGGGACAAATTTTTTTTTAAGATTTTATTTATTTATTCATCAGAGAGAGAGTAACCACAAGCAGGGGGTGCTGTAGGCAGAGGGAGAGGGAGAAACAGGCTCCCCAATGAGCAAGGAGCCCAATCCAGGACTTGATCCCAGGACCCTGGGATCATGACCTGAGCTGAAGAGACTGGGCAACCCAAGCGTCCTAAGACAAATGTTCAGACTGGACAAAGTAAAAGACTGAATGAAGTGCCTAGACAAAACCAGGGCCATCAAAGAGCTACATTCTTTGCGGATGAAAGCTCTGGTGTGTGTGTGTGGGTGGCGGGGAGGGTTGCAGCACAGAAAAACTGTGAGCAGAAGAATCTTGTCCATTTTCACCTGGGGTAGAGAGTACAAAGATTGAGTAAAAACGTCTCTAAGAATTTGCAAACAGAGGTGTGCCCTCAAGCAGATTTTGAATCAACTGCACACTCCTGTGTGGCTTTAGAATACAGAGGCTAGCATATTAGCATGAAGTAGTCAGGTCATCCTGTCTGTTAATGCCCTGAAGAAAGTGTAAATAACTTTTAAGGCTCACACTGTCAGCCCAATCCCCAGAAGATCTCCTAAAATAAAACTCCACTACTCCTTTCCAACAAAGCTATAAGATATAAGAGAATATAAACTATCACAACCAAGTCATTAAGCGTAAAAAAAAAAGCACAATTATACACCAAAGTAGACCATGGACGCATCAGTAAATAATAACATTAAAATGTCACCCTGTTTAAAGAAATAAATATGATAAAAATAAAATAAAGGGATATGTTACTTCCAAAAAGTATGAGGCTGATCCGAACAAAATTTAAATAAAATTTCTATAAAGTGAAAAAAAAGGCACTGAAATGAAAAACAAACCACCAATGGAGTTGCTTATATATAAAATCAGACACAACTGAGGACAGCATTAGTGAGCTGAATCACAGTTCTAAAGTGATTGCCTATAATACAGAGTATACAGTAATAAAACACACAAAAAGAAATGAGATGTGATGGAAAGAATGAGAAAGGTCAATATGCCTCTTATTAGAGTTTCAAGGAGAAATACAGATAATAAATGAATGGCAATAATGAAAGATAACGGCTGGGAATTTTCCAGAGTAAAGGAAGATACTGTGTCCTCAGATTCATGACATATACTAAATCACAAACAAAATACATAAGACCAGATTCACACCTAACCACTTCGTAATTAAACCAGAGTATTTATAGAGCTATAATAACAACTAGATAGAACTGACAGCTGGCTCAGAAAGGAAAAAAAAAAAAAAGTCTAAAAGCATAAGTAAGGAAAATAATAACCTTGAAGTGCTAAGGTAAATAATCATCAGCCAAGATTTCTTTTTTAAAGATTTATTCTATTATTTTAGAGAGAGAAAGAGAGGGAGAGGGAGAAAGACAGAGAGTGACAGTGTGTACAAGTTGGGGGAAGGGCAGAGGGAGAGAATTCAAGCTGACTCCAGGCTGAATGTGGAGCCGGATGTGGGGCTTGAGCTCACCACACTCAGATCATGACCTGAGCCAAAATCAAGAGTCAGTCACTCAATGGAATGAGCCAACCAGATGCCCCTGTCAACAATGATTTTTAGAGGTCGTCCCCAAATACTGGTTTTCAAGAATAAGGAAAAAAATCATCATATACTCAAAAGAACAATACTAAGGAAATTTTTCACCAAAAGTCTTTCACTTAGAAATTCCAATTTCTCCAAGAGAGGAAGAACTGAAGCAAAAGAAGTAGTGATGAGCAAAGGAATTGGTAAATTTGTGGTTATATTTACAGAAGTGATAAATGTATTAATTCTAAAAAATAATAGAGCAATTTGTTCAGGAATAAACTTAATGGAGAAAATTTTCACAGTTAAATATTCTAAGTTATCGTTTGGGCACAGTAGGTAACAATTAACTTTTGCATTTCTTAATTATCTCTAAATAAGTAAAAACTTTAAGAATGACCATAAAAAGAAGAATTTTATTGCTTCCAAACCAATATAGGATAGTAAAAGAATAAGGAAATATCAATCCAAACAAAATTTAAAAAGGAAAAAAATAGTAAGTATAGAAACAGCAGGAGAGGTGGAAAATAACAAGTGTGAGAGTAGAAATAAAAATAAATGTAATTAAGCTAAATTCAATACATATCCACTCAAGAACTAGACTCAAACCTTAATAGCACTTAAGGTTAAATGTTTAAAAAAAGAAAGAAAGAAAGAAAGAAAAAAGCAGGTGCATAACAAGTAAACAAAAGCCAGTGTAGCTCTTTTTAAATTGATGCTAAGGCAAGAGGAAACTGTATCTGTTGCATCTTTTGATAGGTGGTGGGTACCTTTCTAACTTTTTGTTATGGCTGAAATACTTCCTGATGATAACAAAAGTGATAAAGGAAATGGCCTGAGGTTCAGGATTAGGTAACAGTCCAAAGGCATCTAGAGGAGCCCCAGTAGCCAATTAACATAGTGAGGATTTGTCCTCTAGGACTGAAAACATCACTGGCACTTGTGGATAATAATGTGCTAAGAAATCCGGTCTACTGTGAGCTAGGCATCAGTACCAAAAGAAGCACAAGGATGTCATCCTAGCAAAGACCTAAGGGACCAAAGCCCTCAGCTTGCTATTGTCTCTCTAGCGACTTCCGACTTTACCTTTGTTGAATGAAGATCAAATTTCCCATTCTGTGGTTAGTTGTTAGGGTTAAGTGAGGAACCTGGGTAGCCACTGTGGACTTCCTTAGCACCTGAGACAAACCTTGAGTAAAGAAAGCAGAGCCCTACTTTGGCAAGCCCTTCTAATTTTATGTCAACAAAGAAATGACAGAACACATGCACGCACATGTACACACACACACACACACACACACACTCATGCACGCCTGCATGTGAATGCTATTTCCTGTAGATGCTGAGAAATTTCAGGGCAAAGAAGGGGCAGACATGACAAAGGGGGAAAGTAATAAAGGTGAATAGAGTGCCATGAAAGGAAAAAAAAAATCCAGGTTTCCACTAGAGAGTGAAGGCAGAAGGTGGGAGGAGAGAGAGAAAGAGGGAGAGGGATTGGGGAGAGAGAGGAAGAGAAGGAGGGAGGAAGGGAGAGAGGGAGTGAGGGAGAAAAGGAAAGAGGAAGAGGAGGGAAAGAGAGAACATAAGAGGAGAGAGGAGGGGAAGAAAGGGGAGGGTAAGGAAGCGTTTGAGCCAAATGTCAGCCTCTTTCAGAAGTCCATATAGGATTGCTGCTATATACCCACAAGTAAGATGAAACTTCAAACAGCTAGACTTTGCAGAGAACTGGACAATAATATAATCTAAACTCTGTCAAACAAGGACAAAAGCACATAAACAAACAAAACAAGCTTAGTGATGATATTTGATCAGGCATGTCTTCTCTATGGAACATTCCATACATTGCCCCCACACTGCTTTCTCTTACATTATAACAATATAGTAATATTATTAACTAAGATTATATATATATGTGTGTGTATATATCTATATATATATATACACACACTAATTGAATATGTAATAATTGGATGTATTGACATAAATAAATTATTAAACAAACTGATCAAATTCTCATAGCAACCCTGAGAAGTAGGAATTGTTTTGTCTCCATTTTACAGATGGGGTACCAAAGCTGGAAGAGCTTAAATAACTTGTCTGAGGCCACACAGCAGGGTTCGGAACCTAATTAATCTGTTTTAAAGCCTATTTCTTAATCTGAGAGATGACTGCCTCTAGACTAAAGGAAGGTGAGCATGAGACCATGCCTGTACAGGCAAGCCGGGCTATGAGCTGGGACCCTGAGATCATTCTCCACTCTCTGGGCAGTGTCCCTGTGGATTTTAGGAGCCATGGGCACTGATTGGGGGAGAGGGGTAGGAGATGGGTGCACATTCTTCCTGCTCCACGCTTTCTCCACCTCAGGGCACAGGCGCCACTGAGGCAGAGTGATAGAACTAAAACACTCAACTCAAAGACACACCTGGTTTTATGCTTGGCCAGAATGAATCACTGCATGACTGCAAGGGAGCAGGAAAAAAGAGGGCAGGACACTGCAATGTATGAGCTCTCTCCCTGTACAGCTCACCTACCACTTCTCAAAACCTGGGGCCTTAGTGGTCTCTCTCTCTCTCTCTCCATTAGCGTTGTAAGCTAACTCTCAGAGCAGCTGATAAACGTGTGGACTGTTGCTCCTCAGTGGAGCTCTCGTTTGTTCCTTATTATGTGTGATGACAAGTTGTTCTGATTTCATCCTCCTCCCACCCCCAGAAGTCCTTGTCTCCATCCAGATCTAAAGCCCCCTCCACTATACCACACCAGTGGGCACACAGAAACTTGGAGGGACCTGTACTCAGATTCCAAGACATTCTTAACTCAGAGGGAGTGCAGCAACTCCACCTGGGACCCCTGTGGGCTGAAGATGGAGCCCTTCTTACCCTGTCAGAGAAGGAGCCATGGGCAGCCTTGCAGATACACCACGGCAGCTGACAAAAATTTAAGTATTTTTATTTGACTTGAGAGACTCTCTGGGCAATTTTGCTGGGGTTCTTCTGTCCTGGTTGTTTTTCTTAGATTAAAAGTTTCAGCAGCATTCCAAGGGGATACACTCACTCACGCGCAGGGGCCCAGTAATGAGCGGGAGCGCCACTTCGGAGTCAAACTCTGCCAAGTCTAATACTAAAAGTAGGTGAATGAGATTTGACTGCCTCCTAAATAGAACGTCTGTGGAATTTCTTGGACCTGAAACAGAGCCCAGAACAAGGTCTGTATAGTAACATTCACTAGGTGTCAGTGTTTGACAAACTGTCTTGCCAGCATCATTAGTGAGATGTTCATCTTGGCACAAATTGTCTATGGAAAATGCAATTAGGAAAAAGTTGTGCAAATAGCAATTAGAAACTGAATAACCTGCCTTATTCCTTTTATTCAGATTACCCTTGGTGACTAAACTGAAATCAAGCTCTGCAGGAAACAGCTCGCAGACTGTCACAGTAGTGTCTGAGACACACTGTCTACACAGGGAGGGAGAACAGGCCAGGGGTCTCTTCCATGCTTTTCCACTTCCTCTTCCTGCCACTTTCTCCCCTTTTTCTGGACACTGTCTTGTCACTGCAGTGGCCACTAAGCCCAGGCCTCCTTCCTTGGCCGCAGGCTAGTCCCAGTGGACGGAGAGGAAAATCCCTGCCAAAGAGGGGCATTTTAACACATTACAGCCTAGACCAACATTGAGCTGCTTCGAAAAAGGAAGAATTTTATCTGCCCCATTTGTGATTGGTAAAGTCCCAAAGAAACGCATTTGTTCCTTCACTCAGTTCATTCGATCCTCAACAATGTACTGAATACTTACAAAGGGCCAGACACTGTCCTGGGTGTGACAGAAATAACAGTAAACCTCCCTGACTTCATAGATCCTGCTTTTTTAGTTTGAGAAGACAAAAGAAACAGAACAGTGAAACATATAGTAGGCTAAATGTTGACAGAAGCTATGGGAAAAAAAAATAAAGAAGGGAAAGAGAGAGGGAGTTCCTTATAGGGAGAAGGGCTGCAAATGTATGGGGGGGGGTGTCATCCCTGCCGAGGGGGCACATGAATGAAAAATGTGAAGGAAGGGCAGGACTAATGCTGATCTCAGGAAATGGTGTTCCGGCTGGCCGGGGAGATGGCAAATGCAAATGCCTTGAGGGATGAATGTATCTAGTAGGTTCCAGAAAGAAGCCAGGTTTGTGAGGCTAGAGCAGAGCAGGAAATGAGACTGGAGAAGTGAAGGAAGAAGTATACGCCATGCAGAGGGACTTGATGCTCTTGTAAGAATGGGATTTTCTCCAGGACCCATTAGTGTCCTTTGAGTAAAGGAATGATAGGTCTGACAGAGGTTTTAAAGAGGTCTCTGCTTTGTTTTGTTTTTTAAGATTTTTTTATTTGAGAGAGAGAGAATGAGAGAGAGAGAGAGAGCACAAGAAGGGGAGGGTCAGAGGGAGAAGCAGACTCCCCGCTGAGCAGAGAGCCTGATGCGGGACTTGATCCCAGCTCTCCAGAATCATGACCTGAGTTGAAGGCAGTCACTTAACCAACTGAGCCACCCAGGTGCTCTAAAGAGGACTCTATTGAGGACATTCTCTAGGGGTCCTGGTGCAAAGATGGAAGCAGAGGGACAAGTTAGGAGGCTGTCAGAATAATTCAGGTAAGGCCGTGATGTGGAAGAGTGAAGAAATAAAAGGATTCAAGCTACATTTTGAAGGCATAACTTAGAAGGACTGGCTAGTGGATTCTTCTTTTTGGACTGTGGGAAGACAGAATAGTCAAGAATGCTTCAAAAGATTTTGATTTGAGGGGCGCCTGGGTGGCTCAGTGGGTTAAGCCGCTGCCTTCGGCTCAGGTCATGATCTCAGGGTCCTTGGATCAAGTCCCGCATCGGGCTCTCTGCTCAGCAGGGAGCCTGCTTCCCTCTCTCTCTCTCTGCCTGCCTTTCTGTCTACTTGTGATCTCTCTCTGTCAAATAAATAAATAAAATCTTTAAAAAAAAAAAAAAAATTTGATTTGAGCGGCTGACCGTGCCATTAACTGAAAATGATCTAGAAGAGAGGTGGGGACAATGGAGTGGGGGGAAGACAGTGGATTAGTTTTAGACTTGCTCATTTTCATATGCCTCTTAGCTATCCAAAAGAAGATAATGAGGAAACAATTTGCTACACAAGTGTGGAGCTCAGGAAAGTGGTCCAGACTGGGCATACAAATGTGGGAATTGTCAGTATGTGGGTGGAATTTCAAGCCCTGATTGGGGCAAAACAGCTGGGAAGGGAGTGTAGACAGAGAAGAGACAGTATGCAAGGACTGATCCTGGGACACTTCACCCCTTAGAGATTGACTGGGGTCATGGGAAGGGACTAGTAGAGGAAACTGAGAACGAATGGCCAGAGAAGCAGGAACAAGACCTGAGGTGTGCAAGGTCCTGGAAACCAATGGAGAAGACTGCTCAGGGAGGAGGGAGTGATTGACTGTACATTAAAAAGAGGAAGTGATGGGGGCACCTGGGTGGCTCAGTGGGTTAAGCCTCTACCTTCAGCTCAGGTCATGGTCTCAGGCTCCTGGGATCGAGCCCCTCATCAGGCTCTCTGCTCAGCAGGGAGCCTGCTTCCCCCTTTCTCTCTGCCTGCCTCTCTACTTGTGATCTCTCTCTCTGTCAAATAAATACATAAAATCTTAAAAAAAAAAAAAAAAAAAAAAAGGAAGTGACCAAGGGATGATGGTAGGGTCAGAAAAGAGTGTTTCCGGACCCTGCATTATGAATCTTCTAGGATTCTAGGATAGCCCTTTCATTATGTTTGCAGTCCACATAGAGTAGCTCTGTGAGACACTGGTTATATTTGGAAATAAAAATATTTTGCTTAACATTGCTTCCTTCCTGATTATAAAACTTCAGCCACTTCTACTTCTCATCTTAGCCATACTCATGTGCTTATGTGTCCATGTACAAGCCCACATGCACACACGTACACAGACACTGAGTTAGCTCTGGGAATCACCAGGAGTTGGCTCACTTGTGCCTGTGGAAACCTCCCAAGAGTTACCACAGGGTGCCCCTCTTCTGTCTTCCCTGGGATGTCTGTTACTACATAGAGACCCATAGATAAAAGTGGAATGTGTTAAGGGCTGTCAAGGTAAAAGAGATCTAATTTAATAAAAGAGGAGGGGGATGTTACCATTGTGCCTCCAATTTCAACTGATAATTAATTCATGATATTGCTACTTCTTAAAAACATACTAAGCTAGAATGCTGTTTGCTTGCTTGCTGCCTCCTCTTCCTCCTCCTCCTTTTGCATATGACCAAATTTCAAGTAAGTATTCTTACAAGACTATGGTAAAGATATAAGCAATGTAATTGGGTTAAAAAGTATAAGCAGCCAACCCAGAAGAGCTCCTGATGGTCAAATATAGAACAATCTGAGCAAGAAAATAGAAAATAAGTAACAATAGTACTGGACTGTAACCCACAGAGTAAATAAACGTCCACGAGGCCATACTAATACAAATCAACAATGGAATGAATCAGTTAATGCTGTTTTTATGTGTTATGTCAGTAGTACTGTGAAATAAACATTTTTCATGCCTGTTTCATTTCACTTTTTATTTGGATGATCTAACCATATCTTTATATATATTTTGGCTCACTGTTACTAAGTAATGCCTATATTTCACCTGTGTACTTAACCCTCACCTTAGAGATAAACACCTAGATTTCCTTCAACTTTCCAAATGCTATACAAATATCCCTGAACATGACTGTTTCTGTGGACCTATACAAGAATATTTCTCTGGGATAAGTATTCAGCAGCAGGCTCTCCAGGTCATAAAACAAATGCTAACTTAATTTTACTAAGCACTTCCGCATTGCTTTCCAGAAAAAAGTACATGAGGTTATACTCTGACACAGACCATAGAAGCTTCCCATCCCTTCCCATTTGTGCCAGTACTTGACACTCCCACGTGTCTGATTTTTGCAGTTCTGACAGATATTGTATTAGTCTCCCCTGATGTGGTAATACATCAGCAAAAATGGAATGGTTTAAAACAACTCTAATTTACCTTACAATTCCGAAGATCAGAAATCCAAAATCAGTCTTGCTGGGCTAAAATCAAGGTGTCAACAGGGCTCCATTCCTTTCTGGAGGCTCAAGGGACGAATCTGTTTCCTTGCCTTTTCCTGTTTGTGGAGGCTGTTGCCATTCCTCGGATCACGGCCCCTTTCTCCATTTTCAAAATCAGTAACATGTTATCTACAAATTTCTCTCTCATTTTGCCTTTCCTACTTTCTGCTTATGAAGACCCTTGTAATTCCAGATAACTCAGGATAGTCTCCCCATCTCAGGAGTCTTTCTGCCAGGTAAGGCAACATAGTCACACGTGCCAGAAATTCATCTGGGGGCCCATTATTCTGTCCACCATAGAATGAGAGTTGGTTTTTTGTTTTGTTTTGTTTTTGTTTTTTTTTTACAACCTTCAAGAGAGTGGTAAAAACTTCTCTCTCTCTCTCTCTCTCTCCCCCCTACACACACACATATACACACACATACATGCACTGTTGGTTCTGTTTCTCTGAAGAACCCTAATACCTGTGCTTTTGTTTTTATTCATTTCCAGGCCACAACACAGTATTTTAAGGAGTCACTTAATGTTACGTGGAAGGATTGTTTCTGGGTTTTTTCTAGATAGAACTGGAGCATCTCCATATCAGCTGGGGAGGTTCACATGGAATCAGAATCCAGACTCTCTGTTTCATCCTGCTGCCTGTTCTCTTACCCAAGACCTTCTAAACACTAACTTCCTAACTTTCCTGTGAAAAGAGAGGTTAAATGAGCTTTCTTACCTCTTGTGAGATTCTTCTGGCAGCCAAGGCACCAGCTTGGGGTTCCAGACTGCAGATCCAATCTGTTCCATATGAATGATACTTGGGCCACATTGCACTGCCTCAAGCCAATCTTTCAATCAATTTATTCTCTAATCCAGTTTGTTTGGCTGTACCTGGCTAATTTACCTTCTAATTTCCGTATCAGCAGCCAATTACGTGGATTGCTCTACTTTAGCCAAAAGAGTTAAGTCAATTTATAGCTTTAAAGGTAACTAAAGCCAAAACAAATCACAACTGAGGCTCATGGTTAAATTTCAATATTTGAAGGGTTGTTAAAAAAAAAAAAAAGCACAGAGCCCTTTTGACAGATGGAAACAAGGCAATGACTAAACACATAGAAGAGAGTGTGTTGATGATTTTTGTTTTTAAAAAGGCCAAATTGTCTAAGAAATGTTTCTAAATTGAGTGCTTTAAATAGAAGACAATCCATCAAATTAATTGAGGGATTGCAAATGTTGCCGGGTCCTTGTCATGTTTACCAATTGAGAACCAACAGATTAAATTAGGAAGACCACATAAATACTGTAGCTTCATGGGTATTAAAAAAAGACTTGAGACAAATGACCATAAGGGTGATTTTGAACTCAGATGGAACGAGATACTGGGCAGATGACAGAGATGCTATGAGTTGCAGAGCACTCATTTATTTGGGTTTGCTGGGAAGGAATGGTGGTGGGTGAGCCATAGGGAACAATGAAGAAATGTAAGGAAGAATTTAGAGAGTGGGGGATGAGAGTTTAGAGTTTTATCAACAGGACGCTGGCAAAGTGATCAAAATGACCATGACATTGTACATCTCCACATACAGGAGTCTGATCGGCCACACCATGCATTTTCACATTTAATGGAACTTTGTATTTCTATTTTCAAATATAAAATTTGTAGTTCTAATACATATCAGGATCATATTTCATATCAAATACCATGTGGGATTTTTTTTTTCTTTCATTCCTACTTTGCAGTGTTGCATGACTCTCATTTCCTGATAAGGGCATTGGAGAATATGCAAAGAGAGGACTCATATTAGAAAACTGAGTCTTCAGACTAACACAAGTCAGGTACTCCAAGAATCTGCTTCTAAATAAATCTGCAAGTTCCTAACACTTGACAGATGAACAGTGAAGCAAAAATGAACACAATTTCACTTAGCTCTGAAGATGTAAATTTAATTAAGAATACTCTTTATTGGGGCACCTGGGTGCTCAGTGGGTTAAAGCCTCTGCCTTCAGCTCAGGTAATGATCCCAGGGTCCTGGGATTGAGCCCCGCAACGGGCTCTCTGCTCAGTGGGGAGCCTACTTCCCCTTCTCTCTCTCTCTCTGCCTGCCTCTCTGCCTACTTGTGATCTCTGTTGGTCAAATAAACAAATAAAAAATCTTAAAAAAAAAAAGAATACTCTTTATTTGCTAAGTGTTCAAATTCAATGTCACTAATGCACAAATACTGCACAAATGTTAAGATGGACTTGCTATTTTTATCACTGAAAACAAAGTTGTTTCTGAATTTGTACTTTGAACTTCACATTGTTCCCCACTTCAAAGGTGCAGGTTCAAAACTGAGAAAGAAAATAATCTGGGACATGTTTAAAGAAAAAAAATTCTTTTTCTTCCAGTCAGTAGAAAGCTTTTTCCAACAAATGCTTATATAGATCACCAAAGTGTAATAGGCTGAAAGCCAAACTTTCTGGTTGAAACAGGAGATGGAAACCCAAGAGCCAAGCTCACTCTTTGCTTCACCCTTTGCAAGAGGCCCAGTGACATCTTTTTGGGGTCCTAGACTTTAAGTATCACAGCCTGACTAATCCTGGGGTAGTCTAGGGAGTAACTTCCCCCCAAAAAGAAAAAATATATGAGAATTTTTGTGCATGCAATGAACCTGTTTGGGAAGGAGACCTCCTTCTAATTTGTCACCACATTCAGCATGGAGTCTACCTGATACTCTCTCTTTCCCTCTTCCTCTGTCCCTCACCCTGATCTCTAAGTAAGTAATTTTTTAGAAAAGATTAACTACCACAGCACAGCAATCTTTATTCTAATTCCTTTATTTATTCACTCAAATGTGTTTGCTGAGTCCTACCCTATGCTAGATACTCTCTTAGACACTCCGAATACAGAAGAAAATAATACTAACTGGGCCCTTCCTTTCATGTAGATCATAGTCCAGCCAAAAAAAACCACAAGATACTGATTAGGAATTTTGGCTGTAGACTGTGAAACACATGAGCTAATTATCCTGATATTCCAAAAAGAAGTGCTTAGTTTTTTTGCAGTTATAAGCACATAATATATAATATATGAAATCACTTGCTTCAAAGTTGACTAAGAAACTCAAATGTCTTAGAATGGCCTAAAATTTTCAGAATGTTCATACTGTATGGCATTCAAGGAAATATGATTTTAATCCTTATGGCATTTCTATCTAGATAAGGTAAATATTCCAACTGGCTATAAATGTCTAAGTACATTATCTGCTTAGCTAAATTTCTTCTGGGAAGTCATAAAATGCTCCCATTGCTTATCCTGTAAATGGATGATGGCCAAAAGACTATCATTCCCTTTGGATTTCATGTGTTTCTCTGTGAAGACATAGTATGGCCTAAGACTATGACTCAAATAATGGTCTCACATGAAAATGCCTGATGGCAATTCTGTGAGTGTTCTCATTCTTTCCACTCTGCCTTCTTTGTGGAATATGGCTTCTTGCTGTAGGCAGGGATTCTGATCAACTTTCCAAAAGGAAGGCAAAAGCTTCTCAAGAATGAAGAAGATAAATTCAAGCTAGTACGCTTCTAGAGCTTAAGGAATTCGGATGGCTAACGTTTAAAATATGATTTATGAACTATGTGACCCTAGATAAGCAGCTTCATTTCTCTGTGATTCAGTTTGCAAATTTGTAAATTAGAGGCAATATAGTTCCTATCTCATTAGATTATTGTGAGTAAAGAGAATGAAGTATGTTTAGAAACAAGAAAAATTCTGTCACTCAATATATTTAATAGTATACAATATACATACATATACACTTGCATCTACATTCTAGTATTTATACAAATATACAGATATATGTACTATATGTATTCATACATGTATATTCATAATGTACATGAACAATTCAAATATATCAAAATAAAAATTTATTCTCTTCCACTGTTTTAAAATTAATTTAATGGGGACACCTGGGTGGCTCAGTTGGTTAAGCAGCTGCTTTCGGCTCAGGTCATGATCCCAGCGTCCTGGGATCGAGTCCCACATCAGGCTCCTTGCTCATCAGGGAGCCTGCTTCTCCCTCTGCCTCTGCCTGCCATTCTGTCTGCCTGTGCTTGCTCTCTCTCCCTCTCTCTCTCTGACAAATAAATAAATAAAATCTTTTAAAAAAAATAAAATAAAATTAATTTAATGGGATAAAATTTCCCTGCATAATATACGTCTTTCTGAATAGACCCCATTAAAAAAAAAAAAAAACTGTTGGCCATTCTAAGTCCCAAACACAAACTTCAGTTTAGATATTGGGGTATACAGTTCCAGAGAGAGGTACTGAAAGTCTGCATTTGATTTAAGTACAAATCTTCACCTCTGCCCCAGCTGGGAGTGGCCCTCTCTCTTCACTGGGGGTTCCCCTCCCCCCTTATTGTGCTCTCTGTGTTTTTGGACCTCTTTAGGGTCATTCCTTGGATGAAAATGGTTAGGAGAAAGGGAAGTTTCTCATTGAGAGTGTAGTTGGTGCTTACATAATAGGAGCCCACCACCCACTGGTACCAACTGTACAATTGCTGTCACTCTTCCCAGATCAGGTCTTCTTAGCTTGGAGGCCAAGGCACATCTCTTAACACAATATGCACTATTTTCCTACATGGGGATATAGGGAGGCATGCATCTATAATTTTTGTTCAGTCCCAGAAAAACAAAACACTGCCTTACATAGACATCATGTCATTCAGGTAAAGGTGGTCTGACCATGTCCCCACTTGCCACTGTGGTAAAAGATCACTCAAGAAAACGAAAGATCTCTGGGGGAAATAGAGGTCTTCAAAGCAAGACAGGTAAGAAAAGTAAGGAGACATGAATGGATCTGTGCCCTGAATTTGTAGAGTGGATTACAGATTTTTACAAGTACCTGCCTCATAGAGTGGTAATAAAGTAGAAGTGATACAACTAATGAAAATAGTTGTGTATTGGTCCTCTCCTTTGTAGCTGGGACCCAGGGTTTCACAGGCACATGAAGAAGACCTAGCCAATTGTAGGTACTTCATAAAGAGTAATTCCTGCCTCTCTTCTAGATCTTCCTTCTGATTTTCCCCCTAAGCTTTTTAGAAGACTGTGTAACAGGAATTCATCAATGAAAACATTCCCTACTTATCCAAGTGTATTTGTAGTCATAAACGACCATTGGAATGTCCACGACTGAAGTAATTCATTTACTTCTTGGTATTCAGTAGTTCCTTTTCCTTTCCTTCTCCTCCATTTCTTTTATAAACAGATTATAAGAACCAAAATATTTCTTCTCTGTTACTATAAAGATTATATAAAGATCAGAATCAGTTACTTACAACTGTTCCTCCCTAACAGCACTGCTTGTGTTCTCATCTAAGAGTTGTCTATAAATGCTCATCCCCTTACAATACTGTAGTGTATGTATGCCTCTCATAATCTTTTCCCTGTTGCTCCACAGTCATCATAATTATCTTTATAAAGGCTGCCGACACCTCATGAGATACACAATTTCCCTTCCCTTTCTGTTGGCTACTTTGACTCTTTCATTTTTATTCTGTTACAAAAAATAACATTTTATTCTTTTATTGGATTAGTGTCTTGTAGGCACAATTCACAGAAATGGTAATACTGGAAATTTTGTTCCTCTGGGAATGTTTTTTCTATGTCCTCATCAGAAACTACAAAGTATCCAACATTACCATCTACCTTCAGTAGACCGGATAGATCTTGTGTTTATTAATTTCAATAGTTTAAATTTGTGCCTTCAAGAGTTGCCCTATGATAAGACAGATGACCCAGAGGAAAAAACCAAGAGTCATACTGGCCCTCACTACTGAAGTGGCTAGGGGAAGTGACCACTTCTTCTTTGGGTGGCTCTTAGATTAATGAAGAGCCTCTCCCATAAGCTTACAGGTGACCCTGTATGAAGGAAGCAAGGAGGACAGGGAACAGATGGAGGCAGACAGCATGGTCTTATCTATCTTTTCTTTCTGGTTCAGCTTCCATGGAAAGTTTTTTGAAGGAATTACAAATGTGTGTATCTTAGGGAAAATATCCATAGCATGTTTATAAAAGATCACTCTGGTAAGCTCTTGGCAAGCCTTAAGGATCAGAGCTGTCATCTTTGCCTATCCTTCATAGTCTGGAGAAGATGAATGATGATAAAGTTACTCATCTACAAGAGTTCAGTTTTCTCCATAAACACAGCTGTGTCATGAGTTAAGCAAACTCAATATGTGAAAATTCGGAATGACTGAAAAATAAACTAAAGATGATTATTTGCAGCATAAGAGAATTCCAAGCTTTATAAATGATTCATTACAGAATTATTTTGAATAGTGAGGTCTCTTAATGATCCTGAAATGCATTTCTATTTATAGGCATGTGATTCACATGCAACTTTTTAGAGCCTCATTAATTGCATACAGAAAGGTATAACCACATTGACAGTTCTCTCTTCCCTTTTGTAAAGGATTGTTTATTTTTCCAAAGGTAGATCAGCTTTGTGTTATTTGTGTGTGTGTGCGTGTGATTTACATGTGAACTTAAACTTTCCCATTAAGTTTGCTTCTTAGGAAAATAACTTGTATTATTTCAATGCTAATTAAAATAATTTTGCTTAATTCTAGAAAGTAATACTTCAGATATTACATTAGTAAGGGTAGGTTTGTAGTCACATCACTTCTTTTCCCAACACAGTGCTGCATCTAGGAATAAATCACACCCGGGCGTGGGATGGAGACCAGGCATGAGGAAAGTGGACTGTACTGTCTGAAAGGCTTGAGTGATTTCACCACTTTCGAGTAGACATGCAGATTCCATTTCTCACAAGTCAGCTTTGGAGTATGTGATTACTTGCCAGACCAGTAAGTGAATTTAAACCTGGCAGAAGCTGGGAGATACAATCAGGTAATGAGCAGCTAAAAGGAATATAGAAACATTCACAGTCGAAGTTCACGAGATGGAAGGGAGCATAGAGAGATATTGTGAGCTGTTGCTGGAAGCAAAAGAATGACCATTTACAGCTTCAAAGGGGAAAATAAACAAAAATGCAATAGTTAAAAGCCATGCATGTACTTAA
Source organism: Lutra lutra (assembly GCF_902655055.1). Lineage (NCBI taxonomy): Eukaryota > Metazoa > Chordata > Mammalia > Carnivora > Mustelidae > Lutra > Lutra lutra. The sequence continues at coordinate 68,596,311 of NC_062282.1, read as the reverse complement.
AAATTGGAAGAAGAGAGAAATGGGGTTTAGCTTAAGCAAACTAAGGTCTTCTCTTCAAAATGCACCATCGAAACTTTTAAAAATCAAGAATAAAACATGATGGCATAAGCATCATATTTAAACTTGGCTCTGAAGCTACAAGAAGAACTAAAACAGAAGTGGCTCAAAGTGGTTTTGTTTGAAGGAGAAATAGAGGAGAAAGCGTGCCGACCAGTGCTTCTCAGCATCAGTGCTTTCCTTCTGGACTTTTTTTTTTTACACTGTGTACCTCTTTTACTTTGATTTTAACACATCTTTTGCGTGTATAAACAGAGGCATACAAATACACTAGAATCTCTAGAATCTTCCATGACTGGCATCATCCTGACCAAAAAATGCAAACTTTCCAGCAGGATCACAGGGCCACTGATGGCAAAAAACTGCTTACTGGTCTAACTTGAACCAGTTTCTAATACCCAGTGCTGCCAAGCAAGTTACAGATCCTCCACACGGGTCTTTCTCTCCTAACCCCTCAAAGTCCCCGTTCTTCTGCTTCTTGTTTGCCCACTGGCTCTCGCATCTGTTTCCTGTCTTTTCTCTTTGTTCTGTCTCACAGGGACATCACTCCTGCAAAGTATATTCCCAGACTCCCTACCTGGGCAGTAGGAGCCAATAACGGGAGCCAGGCATGCAGGAGGGAGATAAAAATCGGGGATTACCCCTCCCCGGCTCCCTCATTTCTGCTACAGGCAGTTTCCTGACAATCTGTGTGTCCTGGATGGTCCCAGTTCCCAGCCAGCAGACTCTGCCCGGTTCTCTTGCCACCTGGCAGCCTCAGCTGCTCTGCTCCTTGCAGGCACATCCGCTTCTCTTTATCTCTCCAGCCCTGGGAGCCAGTGCGGTTCCCCCGGAGGTGTTAATCTCTGAATTGCTTCACGAACTTTTGCCATTTGTTCTACCAACTCTGTCAGGACCTTTGAAGCTACTTCTGTTTATTAAATTTTATTAAATTTAATAAAAGGAAAGGGGAAAATTATTAAATTTTCCCTTCAACTACATTGGAATGAGTTGCATTTTTCTGACTTAGGGAGCTGGCTGATGCTTCTTTGTCCACTGAGAGGAAGGTCAGGGATCATCACCACCTTCAGGAAGGCCTCGCGGTCTGTGTTCACAGCTCTTCTTTTGCCTCTATGACCATCACTCTCACTTCCACTCGGCATTGTGGCTGTTTCTCTGGTCTGTTTTATCAGATTTTGATTTTCTCAAGGGCTGAGACCCTATCATATATGCATTCTCTTGTATTGAATATGGACTAGACTCAGCGAGCACCCAGTAAACACTTGTTGAGAGATATTAGAAACATGGAAATTTTTTTCAGATGGACAGTAGTGTTGATGTCCCAAACACACACATCTGACAGCCCGTGGATGGAGTCCAAAGTATTTCTTAGAGATACACTGTAATGTTCTCTAAACTGCATCTTTTGCTCATGGAAGGTACCTTTCCAGTGTTTCCCAGCATGACACCCAGTAAAAAATACACTTTATATAGAGACTCAGTATTGAGTAAAGACTACAGATTTTTAACTCTGCTTTTGTTTTCATGATAGATTCATACATACACAAGATAGGTACTTAAAATTCTATTCTTTTCAACACACTCTGTTCTATTTCATTAAAAAAATTCTGGTTGCATCCCACTAATTTCATGAAAATCTAAGAGTCACAAAGTTTCAATTGAAATGCCTACCTTTAGGTGATAGAGACAGCTTTATTTACTTAAAGAGGAGGTCTTCAAGGATGGGTAAGCTTATTTCTCCTGTCCTCTTGTAATATCATTCCCTCATATACATTATAGATGCCCAAAATCCCACTGAGGAATCTGAGTAGCATTATGTTAAAGATTCAGCATCTCCTTCTCCTTTTAATAATAATAATGATAAAAACAAGAAAAATCATAATTACAATGCTCCTTGGGAGTATAATAGTTTAGTAACACTAAACTATTATCAAACACACTTCAATATATATAAATGAGTTTCAGATGTTCCTATCAGGGTACGGTTTAATGAACAGAGAAGGTAGAAATGCTGAACACCTGAAGGGAAAGGAAAAAGGCTTTCTAATTTGGATATACATTCACACAGAAAAGAGGTTTAGGAGCCCCTGGGCAACTCAGATGGCTAAGTGTCTGCCTTTGTCACAGGTCATGATCCCAGGGTCCTAGGATTGAGTCCTGCATAGGGCTCCTTGCTCAAGGAAGAGCCTGCTTCTCCCTCTGCCAGCAGCTTCCCCTGCTTGCGCTCTCTCTTTCTCTGACAAATAAATAAAATCTTTATAAATAAAAAAGTCCTTTTTAAAAAAGAAAAGATTTAGACCACTTAATAATACTACCCTGAGCGTCTGATTAAAGAGTTTTTGTATGTTAAGCTGACATCCTGATCAACAGGAACTCATTAACTTCTACTGAGTTACATACTTGTGAAGTTGATTTTTGATTCATTGACTTCTATCTTATACAAAGTTTGAAAATGCTCATAATCTTGGTTTGTATACTACATGAATCAGGCTGCAAAAAATCAAAATAATATGGTCTCACTGATGAAATATTTTGGATCAGGCTTACTATTAGAATAGCCTCAGTAGGTTTACAAGGCACTACTCCATCTCTTTTAGTATACAGATATCGTTTCTCTTATTCAACGTTCAGGCACAGATGCAAAATAATTTTTTTCCAAGGTAAATATCAAAAGACCATCACTGAGCCATCTGTGAAAAATTTCACATCTGAAATGTATAACCCAGGTCAGGAACAAAAAACACATAATAGATGGCTCAGGGTCAAAGTCTGCATCCTGAACAAAGGGGTAGATGTGATCCAAAGCAAGAGAAATATTGCATTCTTTTCTTCCGCCTCAGCTTCTAGAGACCATCAACTCAGGGTTTGATGGGAGTGGAGTGGGGAGATGAGCATTTTTCCATAGGATCCTTTTTATTAATTTGGCATAGTTTTTAGAAGTGGTCGTGTCTTTACCAGTCTACTGTTTGGTACTATTAAAAGACTTTTGCATGTGGTCCACAGCAGAGGAAAAAAATAAATTTTATTGAGCCCGATCTCCCCCGTCACCAAAAAATGCTGGGAAAGCCAGAGTTTGTTCTAGCCTGCAGGTGTACATTCCTCTTATTAGCTGGGGGGAGTCTATGAAAAGGGAACTGAGTAAAGAGAAAGGAATGGTAACAAGAATGACAGAGAAAGAAAGGGCAATAAGCAGATGAAAGGGGGGAGCACCCAGGAACATATATGTATGCTCCTAAGACACTAAGATGTCTTTCTTTCTGGAGTTTCCAACTTACCAGAAATATATAGCACTGTGTTTCAGACTGGCTCCTATTCCCAACCTGGGTTTCTTGCTGATAATTAGTTCATCCTTAAAGGGACACTGTTACAGGTTGAATTGTGTCCCCTAAAAATACATATGTTGAAGTCCTAATCCCCAGTACCTCAGAATGTGGCCTTATTTGGAAACAGGGTTATTGCCGGTGTAATCAGTTAAGATGAAGTCATGCTGGAGTAGGGCTGGGCCCCTACTCCATTATGACTTATGTCTTAGGAGAAGGGGAAATCTGGACAGTGAAACAGGCACATATAGAGGGAAAATACCATGAAGAGACGCAGGGAGAAGATGACCATTTACAAGATGGGGAGACTTCCTGGAACAGATCTTTCTCTTACAGCTTGGTTTTGGACTTGTAGCCTCCAGAACTGAGACAGTACACTTCTGTTGTTTCAGCCATCTAGGTTTTTATACTTTGTTACGGCAGCCCTTGCAAACCAGTACAGACACAAAGGCAGATTTCAGTCCACTTGCTAAAACTGAAATGGTCTGTGAAACATTAAGCATTGCTCTAAGACTGGGACAGAATGATGGTTTGCTTAGTCTCTGCCCTCTAAGAGCTCATGATCACAGTTTGGGTGTTCCAAGCAAGTAGAGCATTTCTTTAACTAACGTGAGGAGAAAGTAGAGGACAGGTAACACTCTCCCACTTGTAAAGACAAGGAATCAAAAAGGAGAGATTAAGTGACTTCTTAAACTGAACATCACAAGAGTGAATTGAACTTTTCTCACTTAATTTGCCCAGGAACAAATGGTTTCATTTGTAAATCAGGGGTAAGGAGGGTTCGAGTGGAGAGTCTCTTCTTTAACTAGGGGTCATTTTGGGGCTGGGTATGACCGAGTGTGAAATGTTGAAGCCCAAACATTTGTTTGTCTCACTTTGCTGTTTCCCTTCTTCACCCTTATTTATCCAGACTTCCTTTTCTTCCCTGGATTGGTAGTATGTTTTAGGGACACTATGTGGTAGGCTCAATAAAAAATAATAGTAATACTCCTCAGAATAATGCAGAGAAAGGGGATAAAAACAAAACTGAATCATAAGAACATGAAGACTCAATTCAGATGACTGTGAAATGTATTTGAAGTATAGACAAACTGTTGTATTGTCTCTTTAGTAGACATACTTGCTTTAGGCCAGTCAGTTATTGGGTTATTTGCCATTTTTACTCTTAGGTCTAACAAATACCTGAAAGTATTTGAAAGGACCTTGTCTGTGCGGGGCTGTCTACAACTGTAAGGCTGTCTGGTAATTTTGACATGTTTTACAATGATTCCCATGAGGTCACCCACAAAACTCACAATCAAGAGATGTTTTTGCTGCATACAAATTGGCTCTTTCAGGATCTTGAGTCAAAAATTTATGTTATTGTATCAGTCCCCACAAAATCCTATTCTGCCGTTATCAGCATCTCCTAAAGTAGATTATGTTGTGTTAGATTCTAGCAATTTGTCTTTCATGTATCCATTCTTCTCTCCTAGACTATATCAAATACTTATTTATCCATTAGAGGGCAGTGTTTCACAAATTTTAATTCTGTTGTCACTTGGGACATTTGAATGGTCAATTTCCTGACAAAATAGTGAAAAGCCTTAGAAAATTCTATTTCAGTAACTGTCTAATTTGGAATTTTGAAGAGGACATATGTGAAGCCTTCATATAGAGTGTAAATTCCAAGACCATATCGGACACGTTTATTCATTGATGTGGCACCAGGACATAAGCAATGACAAATGGACAAAATATTTGCAGCATCAAACTGATGCTGATAAGGCTGTGTAATAAAATGTTAAAGCTTCAGATTATTTATTGGGCTTCAGAAACTCAATCTGGTCCTTGCATTTTTTCATCAGCCCATACAAATAGTCCATCTCCTTGTTTTCTGTATATTCTGTGTATAGAGAGCAACCAATGAGTCTTTGTATTACTGTGAAATCAAAGAAAACTAATGCACTATGAAAGTTCTAGAAAGAAACACATCAGCTGATTCAGTGATTATCTCTGGGTAGGGAACAGGTTTGAAGAAAGATGTGAGCAGATTTCTACTATTAGCTTTTTATTTTTGTATAATTTGAATTTAATATAAAAATGCATTATACATCATGTATTTTTTAATAAAAGGAAGGAGAGGAGCATCTGCCATTTAAACAATGTTATTATTTCAGTTGAAGTTTATAGCTCTCTTTTCATTACAATTGTCATACTTTAGAGGGAAACATTCTGTATATAATCACTGATAAGAGATTAGATGCACAAGACACAGAATAAAGTAAATACTGGCATTTTGGGGTTTACATACTATTGGTGTAGATATTTGTCTTAAAATTTGAAGACAGTATGCAATGAGAAGAGATTTTCACCATCCCTTTGTTCTACACAAAAATGTTTTCTAACCTAGAATAAGTAGTTAAAATGCAAAATTATTTAGAATTAAGGAAAAAATAATTCATTAGAATAAAAATAAAAATAATAATTTAGATGAATAAACTTGACTTGTTTTTACTCTTGGTACCAGCTCATGTGCATATAATTACTGAACAGTCATTCTAGATTGCCTGTCAAAAAGGAATGTCACGAGGAACAATGATTCATTCTTGCAAACTCCAGAATTTCAAGATATGAAGACAAAATACATATCCTGTCTACTCTATCATTATACCTCTAACCCCTTCCCAAGTCCTTCCACTTCTTTATTCACACTCTTGACTTCAGTTTTTCTTTGTTTGTTTGTTTGTTTTTAAAGATTCCATCCATTTATTCAACAGACAGAGATCACAAGTAGGCAGAGAGGCAGGCAGAGAAGAGGAAGCAGGAAGCAGGCTCCCTACTGAGCAGAGAGCCTGACACGGGGCTTGATCCCAGGACCCTGGGATTATGACCTGAGCCGAAGGCAGAAGCTTTAACCCACTGAGCCACCCAGGCGCCCCTTGACTTCAGTTTTTGATGAGACTTGAGGAGGTAAACTGACAGGGCTAACAAGCCATCTGGTATTTTCTGCTCCCCAGATTCCATTCATGAACTTTAAAGCTGGGGGACAATTGTCAATGACTGCAAGTAGAGGGGGTATCATGCAGCTTATCCTTTGGAGCCATCTCCTTTTCTAACTGAGTTATTTGGTCCTCCAGAACCCTATATCTGTGACAGGGCTGAAAGAACAAGTTTCCAAAATTTAAACTATCCCTAGTCAAAGATGTTAGCTCTTTGCGGCATCTACAACTGGTAACCTGGATTATTTAAAAGAAATGAATAAGTGGAATAGGATTCTTTTCATATTTGCATAGTCATCCAAGAATATTAACTTCACTCTCTTCTCAGGTCTCAAATCTATGAGTAATGTGCACTGTGGTGGGACAGAACCGATGAGTGAAAATAGCCAAAAGGGAAATCTGTGGCCTGGGAAATTCTGTGAGTTTGATGGCTTAATAGCAGTATGAGATAACAAGTCTAGACTATATAAATTGAAATGCCATTATATATGCTTTAGAATAATGGGAAGATCTGGAAAATGCATTTACTTAATTCATTTCAGGCCCATGCAAATACCAGAAATCTGATCTGCAGGATAAATGCAGATTCTAACACTCATGCATTATTACCATCACTCATGGATATGTGGATCCTCAAAAGTAATTAATTTACCCCTTTGGCTAAATCTTCCTAAACCTGCAAACAATGCTCCTCATGCTCTTCTTAACTGGACTGTGAAGAGTGAAATGAACTGAGTGAAGACTGTCTCTGCTATCCATTCTGCTGACCTGAGTTTGAGGTCAAACCTGTGCCAGAGCTGGGTGAGTGTCTCAAGGAAGAGAAAGGGACTTCCTTCTGTCAGGCCACAAGGTGGGGCATGAAGAATTCGGTGACATATTACAACTCAGGAAATATACAAAAACCCAAGAAATGAGCAAGAAGAGGAAACTGAGGCCATTTCTGGTTGACGGGTCATTGGGCCTCCTCCAATATTCCTGTTCCCACAGATCTTTTTCAAACCATGACAACTTTCAAGTTCTAATAGACTTGCCAGCTCTTGCTCAGAGAAAAGAGCCTTGCCTATTGCTTCTCTGGGAACAGAGGTTTGTTTGCTGGCATGAGCTCCCTCAAGCTCTCTCCCTTCCAGCTACACCTATCCTCATGCTAACAAAGCCTTACCTCTTTTCTCAAAAGGAGAACTGCCTCCACCACTTTTTTGCCTTTGAGACAATGATTGCTCCCCATTCCGTTTCACCCAGTTATCCTTTCAGAATTTGCTCCATCAACTAGTACCTTACCACCTCTTAACATAAAGTCATACTCACAAAAAAAAAAAACAAAAACCCACAACTCTGTTTTGGTAGGTAGGTAGGCCTGCCTAATGTGTCATAAAATATCAACATCTTACTTTTTCTCCTGCTTGAGTAAATAACCTACACTCCCATTCTCTTAGCTTCACTTTGAACTGATGCCTCCACCAGCTGTAACCTTGATTTTTTGGGGGTACTAACTCCCACAAAGCTTCTAATGTGTAGGTCTAGGGACCTCTACTCAGTCCCCAGCAAACTTGAAGTTTCTGGAGTATCTGACACTGATTGTGCCTAGCATTCTCTCCAAGAAAATTTCTGTGACATCCTCTTTCTTGCCCTCCCTCCTCCTTCTCTGACTCTTCACTTGATGTGTCCTCTTTTTATTCCAGTATAGTAAATCATTGGTTCTCAAACTTAGCTCACCAGAAGCATGTGGAACTTACATTTGTCTATTCTACCCAGAAGTTTCTATGTAAGTAAGTCTCAGATATGGTCTGAGAATATGCATTTCTAACAAATGTTGACTTTGATGTTGATTGTCTGAGGCCCACAGGTCCATTCGTTTATCTGCTTCCTTCCTATTTTATACTCTTGTATTAAGAAAATTAACCTACTCCTAAGCATCTTCTGTAATCTGTATTCAGATGACCCCCTCCCATCTCTACATCAAAGGTCCAATCATTCCCCTCTTGAACTCTTCATCCAGGTTTACTAACACCTACTGAACATATCACCTTTGCTTGTATATTTTATAGGCTCCTCCAAATGAACATGTCCAGTATGCTACATATTATATTCTCCATTCCCAATGGACTTCTCATTTGTGCTCTCTTGCTGACTTATAAGCATCAGCTTACCTGCACAGCCAGGGGTTTGGAGCCAGCTTGACTTCCTTTGTTCTCAGCATTTGTTGCCCCACATATACTGGTTCTCCAAATCCTCTAAATTCTACCTCCATGATATTCCTCTGCTCTTGTTTTCTCTAATTTTTCTTGTCTGCTATATCACAAATACATTCTAATTGAATCCTATGTTCTCTATCCCATCATCCGTTCTAAAATTCATCATTCTAAAATTCACACCTAATCGTGTCACTTCACCCTTCTTTAAAAACCAAATTTACAATGACTCTGCATTATCTGCAAGGTAGAGTTATGATGTCTTAACATGATACTCACAATATACCCCAACTAACTTCATCTTGTGATTCTTCCCTTTGCTTCTAGATTTATGGTTATACCTGAGAACCTACCACATCCAGAATTAACCACATAGGTCCCTCATGTGTATACTCAAGCTGGATCAATACTTTTGACTTGTTGCCCACATTAACCAATACTCACCTGTAATTCCTAGCAAAATTAATAGCCCTCTCTTGGGTTCTCCTGCCATTTTGTTCATATACCCTATATAAGCTTTCCACTTGGTATTGTGGGCCTTTGTATATATGTCAGGCTACATTGCTAGGTTGTAAACTGCTTGATGGCCTCAGTGTGCACCAGTCATGTCCATATCCCTGGTACCTAACACAGTTCTTAGCAGATAGAAGGCCTCTGATAAACATTTAGTTTGAATTGAAGCCCTACAGTCACACAAACATCATAGTATAGACAGATATCCATGAGGCCTAAATCCCTAGCCACTCTGGCTGAAACTGTAGACTTCCTTTTCTCCTTCCCCAGAACTACCAGAGTTGGAGTAAATGCTCAAGTGTCACTAACATGACTTAATTTGGATAGCCTCATGATGCCAAAGAACAAGTTCCAAATTAGATTTATATGACATATTTCCTGAAGCTCTAAGTCCCCAACTTTCATTTGTCTGTTGAGATTGAATACCTGTCTTTAATCTTATGGTAGAGCCACAATGTACCTCTTATATAGTTCATAATCCTACCATAGAGTCCATTTGTCAAGTGACTTACTTAACTTATCTGGTCCCCATCTCCTCGTTTCTAAAACTGATACAGCAACAGTCTTTACCTCATAGTCTCTAATCAGGGCTTTAAAAACAGCTCAACTAGACTTCCTGCATCATCCTCTCCCTCCCCACTTAAGGATTTAAATAAGTTAGCTTAAAAATTAAATTAGTAAGTACACACCAGGTACTCAATAAATAGTCACTATTTTTAATGTTAGTTGTGTTCTGAATCTCTTCCATGGACTCCCAGGACAGAACTCCAAAGATCAAATTTTCCAAGGTGTTTGCATATGTTAAGATGTTTATATTTTATAAGTAATCACTAGAGATGTGAAATTATTTTTTAATAACTAGGACTGGAATTGCTGAAAATGCCTTCAAACTCTTTAGACACTAGAAATGTGCTTTTACTTGTCTTACAGAAGCTGATATGTTATCATACCAAAATATATCCCATTTGTTGGTACACATCTATTTACTGCAGGAGAGAGCAATGTGCCTCTATCATTTTGCAGTTCTTAATAATGGATATAAGGATAGCAATGCTAATGTGCTGAAAATTGCATTGAATTTATTTTTCCCTCCTTATTAATAAAAAATGTGTTTTTCCTTAACCCACAAACATATTAAATGGTCCTTTGGGAAAGAAACAAAATAAAAGCAATTTGACATCAAAATCTGAGATCACCAAAACTCCTTTATCCACCCTGCACACAGCTCTTAGCCAAAACATTTTCCTATTGAAAATTTAATTCTGCATTTAGAAAATATTCATTCATTCCTGTAGCATTCCTGGGTTTTAAGAGAGATAATTCCTAAATTCTATCCTCAATTCACCCCCTGAAATTCGAGACCTCCAAAGGGAATCTAAGACATCAAGAGGTTAAATGGCTTTCTCAGGACCACACACCATGTTAGGGTCGGAGCTGAGGTTAGAGACGGCAAGTTTCTCCATTTCTTTCTTAAATAAGTGTTTCACAAGACTGACTTTCCTCTCTATTTATTTAGGTGTAGTAACTGCGCTGGTCACCAATGAGTGGGGTTTCACAGTGTGGCAATAAGATATATAAAAGATGACCTTTTAGGAAAGCATTTTGTGCCCTTTGCTTAAAGTAACACAGATACTCTGAAAATAAATCTTTCTCTCCATTTGTCTGGATCTGAAAGTCTGTGTGTGTCAACATAGCAGGTAACCAGCTTTGGGACATATGTGTGTCTTGTTTAGTCCTTTAAGAAAATCCCTTTCCCACAGGCATCTTGTTTTACATTTTTGCAAGAAACCTACAGTGTCTTTCTTTCCAAATTATACTTTGAAAAGTAAGAGGAAAATACTTATCTACTGTTATGGGATATAACGACTGTGATGTAATCAACTATCTGGCAGCTTCTATCAGACAGGGATACAATGTACGGTTGAGTAGGTCATGTAGAGACTGACTAGGGCAAGTCATTCCCATCACAGTCTACATGAATGGTGTCCTCTGCAGTTACACAATGCACAACACGTGTGGCCATGCACTGTTGTCTCCTTGATGAAGCTGAAGCTTGTGTCCACATGTAGAATAATTTCCAGCTATGTCCTTTAGCTTAGCCCATGAAACATGAAAGTATTGACTGGTACTGCCAACTAAATGTTCAAGAAAATGTCATAATATATTGAAGCACTTGAAATTTGCTCTTAAAATTTTTTTGCTTTATCTTCATCATTTCTTTAAAGATTTATTTATTTATTTGAAAAAGAACACACGGGGTGGGGCAGAGGAAAAATATTGAGCAGACTCCCCACTGAGTGTGGAATCCCACACAGGGCTCAAGAGAGAGCTCCATCTCAAGACCCTGAGATTATGACCTGAACTAAAAGCAACTGAATCAGCCTCCCAGGAGCCCTATTTATCATTTTTAAAAATTCATTTTCTCCCTTTTGTTTTCTACTATCCTTATATCTACACTTTGCCACTGGTGTTTTATGTTATTTTATTTTTTTCTTTTACATTTCTCCTCTTTAAAAAAAAGGTTAATGTGCATGATTATATTGCATTTTTTTAAAGATTTTATTTATTTACTTGACAGACAGAGATCACAAGTAGGCAGAGAGGCAGGCAGAGAGAGAGGGGGAAGAAGGCTCCCTGCCGAGCAAAAATCCCGATGCGGGGCTCGATCCCACGTCCCTGAGATCATGACCTGAGCCAAAGGCAGAGGCTTAACCCACTGAGCCACCCAGGTGCCCCTATATTGCAGTTCTTAATAATAATGAGTATAAGAGTGGCAAATATTCACTATGTTGAATCTATATTTGAATCTATATTTTCTCTATTGAGAAATATAGTTGAATCTATATTTTGATTGTTGAATCTATATTTTCTCCTTATTAATAAAAATTGTGTTTCTCCCACAGGCAGCAACCTCTTCAACCTCAGCTGCAGCAACTTCTTCTTGGAAACATCATGAAAGGCAAGCAAAGCAAGAGCAAAAATGAACTATTGGGACTTCATCAAGATCAAAAGCTTTTGCATAGCAAGGGAAACACTCAACAAAACCAAAAGACAACCAACAGAATGGGAGAAGATATTTGCAAATAATATATCAGATAAAGGGCTAGTATCCAAAATTTATAAAGAACTTATCAAACTCAATACCCATAGAACCAATAATCCAATCAAGGAATGGGTAGAAGACATGAACAGACATTTCTGCAAAGAAGACATCCAGATGGCCAACAGACACATGAAAAAGCGCTCAACATCACTTCGCATCAGGAAAATACAAATCAAAACCACAATGAAATACTACCTCACACCAGTCAGAATGGCTAAAATTAACCAGTCAGGAAATGAAACATGTTGGCAAGGATGCAGAGAAAGGGGAACCCTCCTACACTGTTGGTGGGAATGCAAGCTGGTGCAGCCACTCTGGAAAACAGCATAGATGTTCCTCAAAGAGTTGAAAATAGAGCTACCCTATGACCCAGCAATAGCATTACTGGGTATTTACCCTAAAGATAACAAATGTAATGATCCGAAGGGGCACATGAACCTGAATGTTTATAGCAGCAATGTCCACAATAGCCAAACTATGGAAAGAACCTAGATGTCCATCAACAGGTGAATGGATAAAGAACATGTAGTACACACACACACACACACACACACACACACACACACACACACACAATGGAATACTATGCAGCCATCAAAAGAAATGAAATCTTGCCATTTACCACAACATGGATGGAACTAGAGGGTATTATGCTGAGTGAAATAAGTCACTCAAAAAAAGACAATTACCATATGACCTCTCTGATATGAGGAAATTGAGAGGCAGGGTGGGGGGTTGTGGGAGGTAAGGAAGGAAAAAATGAAACAAGATGGGATCAGGAGGGAGACAAACTGTAAGAGATTCTTAATCTCAGGAAACAATCTGAGGATTGCTGGGGGGTGGAGGGGAAGGGATAGGGTGGTTGGATTATGGACATTGGGGAGGGTATGTGTTATGGTGAGCGCTGTGAAATGTATACGCCTGATGATTCACAGACCTGTATCCCTGGGGCAAATAATACATTATATGTTAATAAAAATAAATTTAAAAAATTAGTGTTTCTCCTTAACCCACAAATATATTAAATAGTTATTTTACTTTAATTTAGCTATTATAGGTCTTTTCCAATAAGTTCTTTTCACCTTTCCTAATTCCTCTCTGAAAAAAAATTTTTTTAAAGATTTTATTTGTCAGAGTGAGAGAGAGCACAAGCAGGGGGAACAGTAGGCAGAAGAAGAAGCAGAATCCCCACTGAGCAAGGAGACTGATGTGGGACTCGATCCCAGGACCCCAGGATCATGATCCAAGCTGAAGGCAGACACAAAAGGGAAGGCATCCCTTCCCTAACTCCTCTTAATTTACTTCATTACCAGTTTGTTTTTGGAGTTGGATAAAGTGTATGAAATATCAAGCCAGGACAACTTGGTTCCAATTCTAGTGGTTCTGAAATAGGGGTTTCTAGGACTATGAGTCCAGACATTCAGCTGCCTTACCTGAAAAATGCAAGGGACGAGCCCAATAATCTCCAATGACACTCATTAATTTTGAAGATTTGTGTATCAGTGAACTCTTTTTTTTTTCTTTTAAGACAGCATTGGGTGCATGGCAAATTGTTTGTAATTTAAGGACACACTATCGTTCATATATATATATATGTATATACATATATATTATTTTTTTTTCTGGTTCATAGGCTCCACTTTGACCAATAATCTCAGTGATAGCTAAAAAAACACAGTCAGCCTTATGAAATCCCAAGAAACCACACTAGCCAGAGAAGTGGGGTAGTAAGCTGAAAATAAAGCTAGGGGCAGTCAGTAGCAATTCCCATCTGCTTCTTCTTATTAATATTCTAGTATTATTCCCATCCTAATTAGTGATAATATATTACTTAAGCTCATCTGTAGGGTGAAGATGACATAGAACTCTCAGGGTTCTTGTAAGACTGAGAGAGTTAATGTAGGTGACAGTGGCGACAGCATTCATTCAATAAGTACTAGTATCCCTTCAGTCCTTCGGCCAACTCAGAGTAAATAGAACTATATAACAGACAGATCAAATAAGAGGAACTATGTAACAGACAGATCATACTTTTATTTGGGGGAACTAAAGTTGAAAATACTAGCTTTCTTGGAGGTGTGACTTCTCTCTCCAGAATCATAAAGAATAGCATGAATTAATTGATTCTTTAGTAGACAGTCAATCCAAAGACCATAGAGAACCTGGGGACACACTTTGGTCTGAATGACATGAACTCACTAATTACAGGGCACAGCGTGGAGTCCTACCCTACCTCATGACTGCCCAGCACATGTCAAAGCACTGGCGAGGTACCTGACTTCCTTAACAGGACTTAAAAATCATCATGGGGATGGTAGGCATTAATGTGCCTGAGAAGAATTACATCTATTTTTTAAAATGGTTTGAGATATGACTGTAAGGGCAATTGAAGTTCTTCATCAAAATAAATGCTAGTAATTTAAGACATAAAGTGCAATTTGTTTTCACTTATTTCACAAATGCAAAGAACAGACTGCCAAAAGAAACCTCACAGATTACAAAAGAGCATTTGGTAAAGGAATGCACTTGCTACTTTGCAGATTTCTTTGGAAATAAATAAGTCACAGGTTAAATCTAAATCTGTTGAACAAACGAAACTGTAAAGTGTTTTCAGTTGTCTGATGGACCTTAAGTAAAATAATGGCTCAGATATCCTGAAATAGCAAAGGTAAAACACAAGACAAGCATCCTTTCTAAAAAAAACTCAGTATCACGGTTTGACAAAACATGCTTCAGGAACTTTCCACTCTAGTCTACTATGTGTATGGCACTGCCTAATAAAAAATATGCCTACACTACTTGTCAAGCTTTTGCTTGCAATTAACACTCAAGTCAAATCAACTTGTCTTTAAAAATAAAGGCAATTCTCTGGCCTATTTTACTGAGTAGTTCTACAGGCTTTGGATTTGATCTCTCAGTTCAATTGAATCACCAAAAACCTTGTTGCTCTCTCCCCATTTATCAACTCTGATTTCCTGGGGGTGGCTCCATTCTCAGCCTTAGTATCACTTGTATCCCTCCATTCCAGGGCCTCCTGATGTTAATTATTTCCTTGTTCATTACCAGTGGATAATGAGAAAGTTTACTTCTCAGATACCTCAATCCGAAATCCCAGAACTGCATCTTCCAGCCCTCACTTGCCTGGCTTGTGTTATATGCCTACCCATGAATGAAATTATAGTTGGGGATGTGAACTATGAAGGCTGATCTAACTCAGGACTCAAGAGAACTAGGGGTATGTATGGTAAATCCCTGGCAAAAGACATGGATAAGAGATTCAGAGTGACATTAGGAAGGGGAGAAGGAGAAAAGATGAGGAGAGAAGTAATAAATATCTACCATATTAATCCCCTCAAGTTCCTAACAGTCTATAAGGACAGTAATGGGAGGGGGTGGCTAATAATACCAAATCCTTTTTCTCTGCAAAATGAATAGTTTCTTAGACCATCCTGGTTAGAAGAAGCACTTTGAATTTTAATATTGTCATCATTCATGTGGAATTTAAGACAAAGATCTCCTGGATCTCTCTTGCTTGCTTTATATGTTACAGGTTTCTCAGACCATGGGAGGCATAGGTTCTGACTCTGCCTGGGGGCCAACTGGGTGGAAGTAATCAGTCAAGTTATTTTGAGTGATATGAATATATTACCTATAAACTCAAAGTTCCATCATATAGATGGCTTTTTAAATTATGTATATATAATAAAAATATAACTTGTGAAGCTCCTTTTCTCATAACTTTAGAAAAGATCTTGTTCCACCCTTAAGTATAATTAACTGCTTTTTAGAAAATGACTCTGATATGATTTACCCACCTTAAACATTCGTTGATTACTCAACAGATACTCTGAACTCAGAGTTATACACCAGAATTGTATCAGAGTTTATTGCTGCTATATTCTGTTCCTCCTGCACACCTCCAAAAGAAAGAACGAGGCACAGAGTAGGTGTTGTGTGTGTTGTTAAACCATTTATACTGTCCACATTCAGATATGGGTTCTAAGGTGAATAAATACAAAGAATGTTGAGGAGGTAAGGAGGATGCTTTCAATCGGGCATTTCTTTGACCTCATAGCCAATATCTCTTCAGTTTCTTTTATTATTCATTGCAAATGCATTACTAAAATTTTTTTTTCATTTTAAAACCTTTTTTTTTTTAAATTATATTCTATATACAGTTCCACATTAGTATTTTCTGTTCCCTCCTCCCATAGCATTTTGGGATTTCAGAGAGGAAATGGGATTATGTAAAAGTGAAATACAGGGAATGAATTGATAATAGTGAAGTAACCATATTTTCTGAAAGTCAGGTTTGATTTCTTTCTGAAACAATCAACAAGATATAAGCTGTGATTACATACTTCTCTGCAAGACCAGCCAAATTAGTTTCAGAAAAATAGCTATGGACTCCTTTTTGTGTTCAGTGATATTGTATCCCTCAGTCCATCAAACCTTATGTCCTGGATGACTCTGGGCTAAGCTGCCCACACTATTATTACTAAAGATGTTGAGGAGAGAGACAGCAAGATTCAAAACGGATTCCTCCACTCACTCACCTATTAGCTGACTCAACTTGGGCAAGTTCCTGCATATTTCTAAACATTGGTGCTCTGAAATGACAATGACAATAAGGAGTCCACAGGGGTTTTGTGATGAAAGAATGAAGTAATGCATACAGGGAGTTCAGCATGCTGCCCAGCAAAGAGGAAGAGCCTACTGCCATATTAACAACTATTGTGAGGTCCTTTTATCTCAAGAGCATTCTTCTGGAGAAGCTCTCCAGTTTCATTTTGGAGGTAACAAATCCCCTGCGTACCTCAAATCTTGAAAATTTGTTAGGTATTGTTCCAGAAAAATATGGAGAATGTGATTACGGCCTTAGCATAATTTGTAGTAAATTATGCTGTTTTATGTTAATTCTAATGTCCCACTGCCTCGTGAGGTCTAAACAGCTATTAAGTGAAATCTGCATTTGTCTGTGAAGCCTGATAAAATAATTCAGGACAGCTGGTTGTCTCCACTGGTGCAAGGAAATGAGCAATTGCCAAGTGTCTGCTTAAGTTTCTGCAATATAGACAGAGAATCAATGTTTGCACATTCTAGAAATATGCTGTGTCTAACAACAGCAAAGCAAGGAATTTTTAGTTAGCTGTTGGAGGGATAGAGGGAATCTTCAAACCCAGAATAGATGATTGGATTATTTTAGTGTGGAAAATTCTGACTAATATGAATGGACTTCCATTACTCGTTGCTTGTAGAGCAACTAATCTTTTTCCCAACTAATGACACAATTTGGCTGTTAAAGAGGGTTCTTGAAATGCCTTGACATCTTATTTCCTCACACCCAATTCTATTCATCTTTCATAA
The DNA here is from genome assembly GCF_902655055.1 of Lutra lutra. Classification (NCBI taxonomy): domain Eukaryota; kingdom Metazoa; phylum Chordata; class Mammalia; order Carnivora; family Mustelidae; genus Lutra; species Lutra lutra. The sequence continues at coordinate 68,578,781 of NC_062282.1, read as the reverse complement.
AAGTTGATGATATTCACAGAGGAAGGGGGGGATGAGCAGGGTGAATGGATTTGTGCCTGTGTACCCATTCTTAAAAAGAGAGACTTACACACAAACTTAAGAACATGATTAGTTCCCAAACTATCACTTTGTAATAATCTAAATGGTTCTTGGTTTTCCTTTCAAACCGAACTAAAGAGGAGAAGATATACTATTCAGGAAATGGATATAACATTTACTCAAGCCAGCCATTCAGAGTTCACAGCAAATTAAAAGTTGTGGAAGTAGGAGTATACTTGTTATTTTTAAAAAACCTCTTCTCTTGCTATTATCTATGAATTAACTTCCTATATAGCATTTAGAATAAGGAAATAAAATAGTGTACAAATTATTATTAAAGAATACTCTTGTTTTGGTTTCTACATTTAAATACAAGCTTCCCTTCTGGAATCTTCTAGTATTAACCATATTTTTTTTAAACAATAATTTACTGGCAGCCATAGACTGATGTCATAATAGTGTTAATTAAGAAAATACAATAAACTGCTGTGGCAGCAGCTGTTTTCAAGATGTCAAAACTTAGAGGATGGTGTCACTTTCATTCAGAAGTACATTGATTATTTTTCCTAGTAAATTCTGCTGTTCTTAAACATCCTTTAGAACAATTAAGAGAACTATTGAAGGTTTCTGCTTTTAAGCATTATGACTCACCCTTAACACCTCCGCAGTTATGAATTACAGATTTCACCTTCCTTCTGTTACATATTTCATTTCCAAGGTGATCACTGTGCTACATACTTCTATACCTTAGTAAACTATTGTTTAACTAGACTAGACATTTCTAAAACCTTAGAAGATCTTTCTAGTTAGGAGGTATATTCCAGTTTCTTACAATAATTTTCCAATCTTGCCAAGGATGAGGAAGTAGATTGTTCACATGTAAACACTTGTGGAGATGATTTGCAGCTTGAGTGATGATTTAATAACCATCTCTCTCCAACACAGTGCCTCAAGGGACTCCTTAGCACCTGAAAGAATTCCTGCACCTCTAACACTGACCAGCTTGCATCTGGCAGACACCCAGGATCTGTGAAGACTCATGTTAGAATATTTAGTGTCATTGAAATTAGTGAGTCTAATTCCTCAATATGGAGGTCTATTGATTGACCTCCATTGCCACGTTAGCTGTGGCTCTTTATTGACCAAGATCTTTCCCAAAACAATAATGGACTGTTTTTATAATAACAATCCATATGATTCCCATGACATTATAGATGTCTCTGTTTGTCATGACAGTTTTCCAACATGTGTCAGTAAAAGGTCTTCTTCTGACATATCACAATATCAAACAATTACCATAATTATATGGCACTGTGACAACTGCCAAATAGTAAAATTCAAGTATTTCAAGGTAGATGAGACCTTTTTCTAATTCACACAAAGAAGCCATACAGAGCCACCTAGGTTCAAGGTCTCCCTGCTCCTACCCTCCCCGTTCACTGTTTTCCAGTCGCACAAGTTCCCCTCCAACATATTAAGTTCAAGTCTATTCTTGTAAATTTGCATTACTGTTCACTGTGCTGGGATTGCTGGGATTTTCCAGATTTTTGCCTGGTCCCTTCTCATTATTTGTAATTCACCTCAACTGTCACTGCCTGAGAGAAGCATCTCCTGACCAACCCATCAGAAAGAGGCCCTGCTTGTACCACTATCCCACTGAATATCTGTCTCAACACTATCACTATCATTCTCTAAAATAAATTTTCTTTGTTTACTTTTTAATTGTCTGTTTCTCACATCCTTACTAGGATTTAAGATCCATGAAAACAGAGGTTTTGTCTATTTTTCTACATACCCAGCCAGGAACAATGGTTGGCACACAGCCAGTGCTTAACAGTATTTTTTTCTGTTAAACAGATGCATGAGTGGATATTTATAAAAAATTTTTCTTCAATCTAAGCAGTCAGTAAACTACAATGTAGCCTTGGATTCCATAGACCACCAGTGATCTGTGTTCTCAGATGCCATTTTAGGATTCCATTCATGGACCTTTGCTTTGGAGGAATTTTCGATCTACTTTAAGGAACATTATTGCAACGGCTTCGTGAAGGCCACTGGTACATTCATAATAAGAATGATATTGAAGATATTTTTTCACCATTAATGTGTTCTCTTTATGAAGAGACAGAGACCAAAATTCTCATAATTCTCTGTACTGGAATAAGAGATAATTTCTCCTGAGCAGCTGGTTTTTCTTTTTCAACATTGAAGCCTTCATATGATTGATCTTGTTTCACTTCTTAGCTTGTTTGCTAGGACATTCAGAGCCAAATTTGTGGCTCACTTCAAGCAAGCATATAGCACACATTTCGTGTAATAAGCTTATTTTTTGTTTTCCAACCCTTCTTTTCTATTCAATTTCCATTAAATCTCCTACACAATTTCTTCTCTCAGTTCTTATTTATTTGCTTTATCATAATTGAATGGTTCTTTGTAACAATATTGTTTGGAACAAGACAAGGTGGAAATACACTTTAAAGTGAGATTATGTTCCAAACAGGACTGTGTTATTTTTGGATCTAATATTTTGAGAATGGAGGTAGAACTCTGAGTGACACAGAGCCCTTGGGATATGAGCAGGTGTGCTGTAAAGATAAATTGAAGGACTTTCCTTTAGTGACTTGTTTTTTTGGCCTCAGTATTTAAGATGCTCCATATGCTTGGACAAAATCATCTTCCTAAGAAAAACATAAAAGTCACTTTTTGGACATTCAAGGAGGTGAAAGAAAAATCCAGATTGCTTTGAAGGACGAGCCTGCAGTGCAGAATGGTATAAACACAACCCCAGATACCAGATGTTTTAGCATAGCAATGTGACGAAATACTCCCCTTTCTTTATTTACACTTTACAGCAAATATTTTGCAAAGAGAAAGCAAAGAATGTTGATGTCCCACCAGTTAAGCTTCAAGCATAACAAGGTCCCAAGTTCCAAAATGTAGCATTCTTTGTGGTGTCCCTAGAATCTCTGGGTAGTGATAAACATCTGGCATTCTATTTTCTTGTGTTCAGAAATGATGATTATTGGGACCAAAGAGAAAAGAAGAAAAGCCTACAACTTCTAGCTCTTTTCTAGGTTGCAAGGAGCTACATGAAATTACATCACTGTTACTTTGTTTAACTAGAGGAAGGATTTACTAATTTGCATTGACACACACAGACACACACACAGAGAATAACCACTTTTCCTGCCATCAGAATGCTTAAACTTTTTACAAATGGTATTATTAGATCATAGAACCATCTTCAAATGTGGACATATGTTTGATGCTGGGAAAATACTCCTAGTGGAGGTCTTGCTGCTCTGAAAACTAACCCATTTAAAACAATTCCTTAAAAGTGACCATTTGGATTTTGTTACCAACCTAAGGTTCTTACTTCTTATTCTTGTTAGTAAATCAAAGGAAGAAATAGTAAATCATACCCTTAATAAAACATCAAAGACAGACACGGCTGGAAGTGACTCCCAGCACCAGTCCCATCACATCTGTCAAGAGGGCCTGATGCTGGGGTAGTAAATGTGAATAGGGCTGGGAGACACCAAGGGGAAGAGGGGGCTTCATAAATCTCACATCACAGCGATTTATTCCAGCGTGCACTCAGCAAGCACAGGAAGATGATATGAGTGGGTTCTACACACAATTCGTAACAGAGATGGATAGATTATTTTGTCTCTGAGAACAGATGACCAGACGAAATTACATTTCAGACACCCTGAAGCCCTTTACTCTTAAAAAATGGCTCCTTTCCTTCCCGGCTCCAAAAAATAGGGAATTCGGTTCAATAAAAGACTAAAGAAAACGTAAGGTGCTGGTTGTTACAGACCAACTTATCAAAGGGGGACCTTCTAATAAAAGATCAAAGAAATCAAGCCTTAACAGTAATCTTTAGTACAGGCAGATGGAAAGATGAGAAGATACTCTAAGTCACACCAAAGTTCTGTCACTGCCCTCCAGGTGAGAAGATAATCTGATTTTATCTCATGAATAATGAAGGCCATAGCGGGAGTCTGGGGGCCCAACCTCTTGAAAAGATTACAGAAATATAAGGCAGGCCCTATAGGGGGTCTTATCTGGAGAAGAAAAGCTAATGAAAACAACTGGAACAAAGAGGAGGTTAGAATGAGTTTTTGAGATTATTGGAATATTTATCTTATACTTTTTGAAGGGTGTCACAATGATCATATAGCAAACTGAGATGAAACTTTTTCAATTTTATACCTTCTCAATATGCCCCACAAAGCCTCACACCACTTACAACAACTTTCAAGCATGAATCTGATATTTTTGAAGTTATCTACCATCGTTAGGACTGATCCCTTCCCCTACTTTTTTAACTGGCACTCACCCCTTAACTTTGACCACTGGTCCCTCCAATACTGTGCATTTGCAAGCTGAAAGCACAATTCTGACTTAGGTAAATATGTATTAAAGCTACTAATGAGAATTAACTGCTAACATGAGAACTAACCCAGTACCTTCACTTCATTCCACCAGACTCTAAGAAAACCATTAACAAGTCATACAAAGGAGGAACACAGAGCCACATGATTACATTTGTGCCTTCACATTTTTAGTTTAGTTTAGTTTTTAGTTTAGTTTAGTTTTTCATTTAGAGATTAGGTAGTTTGACTATCATTACAGCTAGGAAGAGATTATAAACACAACTATAATTAGTGGGCCTTTAAATAGCACAGAACTGATAATTACACCAACTTCACATGTCATCTGGATGAATGTTTCCTCTATTGGATTATTCTTATCTTTTTTTTTTTTTATTGTTAAACATTTGGCTCAAGCATCTATTTTCAACAGCATAGGTGTTTAGGAAGTGGTAAGTGAAGACTAGTGTTCTTTTAATTTGTCTGCTGTCCCTCATAAAAGGAGGGCACAACTCCTGCATCAGTCAGTGATTGCTGACTTTGTCGACAATGATGTCTTTATTAATAAATACTCCTATTACTTTCTAAGTAACATCAAGCAAAAGGAGAGGAAAACATGAATTTTAAAGCTGATTCTCAGTTACTTCATCCTGCACAATGACTGCTTCCTTTGGGTCTGTGTGCCAGCACTTTAAATACTTCATCTCCTTTAAACATCACAGTAGTCATGAGGTAGGTACTTTTATTCCCATTTTACAGATGGAGAAAAGGAAGCACAGAAATATTAAGTAACTCACCCAAGACCATGCAGAAAGAAAGTAGCCTATATTCTTTCCTACTATTCTTACTGGCTTTAATTCACCCATACCTCTACCCCCCCAAATAAAATGCTCCCTAAATATTCATAATTGACTAATGAGCTTATTAATTGGCAAAAGTTACTATTAATTATCATTTTGAATAACTAACTGCATTCTAAGTAGCTGCTTAATGTTGTGTTAACACATTTCAGGATATTTATTCTCTTCTGGATTGCTTTGTTCTTGAACTATTGGTTGGATTTCTTTTTGGAAAGGTCTGTTATTTACTGGGGAAAAATAGACATTTAATATCTATTCTTTAATGCTTTCCACATTTTGGAAAAGAAGCCATTTGTAATATATAATATATTATAAATTAGTCACTATCTTTTTCTCATTTCATCTTCATAATGTAAATATATCTCTTGTAGTTAGCTCTTTTTTTTAATACTCATGGTTGGGAATTTTAGGGAAAGAAAGTTACCTTCCAATCTCCTCTCTTAACAGGTATCTACCTGTCTTTGCCTCTCTTGTTTGCAGTAACTTCTACATATGCTCTGTTTTTATTTTGATCAAACTTATACCTTTTTTAAAAAGATTTATTTATTTATTTATTTTAGAGAGAAAGACCACAAGTGGGAGGGGCAGAGGGAGAGTGAGAGAGAATCCCAAATGGGCTCCAAGCTGAGCATGGGGGCTGACATGGGGCTGAATCCCGGGATCCCAAGATCATGACCAGAGCCGAAAACAAGAATTGGAGTCCCAACCGACTGCAAGCCCAGGTGCCCCTTCCACAAATTTTAAACATTTACTGTACTCCATTTTCGAATCTGCTAATTACCACAACTAGACTGATTTGCCATTTTTTAAATATCAAGATTGAATATCTACATTTGGTATACAGAATCATAACACTTCCCTGGTAATATTTCATTTTAGGAGAACTTATAGTGAATATGCTGGACAATATTAGTCATTTTATAACTTTTTCTCGAGGACAGTCCCATGAATTTATTCCTCAAGAGATTAAATTAATCACATAATCTCAAGAGGGCATCTCATTATTTACAGAATTAAAATTAAAAGTAAGTTTTAACAGAATAAAAATTATTCATATAATATTGTTGGAAACATGCAAAAAAAAAGCCAACAGAAACATTATCCTAAAAACTAGGAAAAATACACCAATTATAATGGAGCTAGTGTGTGGTCCCAAGAATAATTTTTTCACTCTTTTAACGTTTTGGTATTTTTTAGATTCCCTTTAATAAACATAACCAATTTTATAAGACATTAACTTTATGCTGGGAAACACATACTTTTTACAGAGTAGACTTAGAAATTTCTGTTTCTTTTACTGTGTCCATCATTGGCCCTGCTCGTGATGTAGAAATGCATACTCAGAGGTCCTCTATGCAATTCTTTTTTGCCACTAAGACCTTTCATACCTAACACTAGCTCAGCAAACTGAGATTAAATTGCAAGCGGAGGCAGAAGCTCCCAGGCCACCAGTGTTGACGTTGTTGGGACCAGGCCAAAGCAGAGAGAATTTCTCCTGTTCATTCAGAGCATCTCTGAAATCTAGACTCTGATCTGAGAAATGGAGATTCTCTGGAACTCAGGGGCAGATAGCACAGTTGGGGCTGCATGGAATTTTCTATTCTTAATAGAATTGTTTTAATGCATTAATAAGGAAGAAGTGCTCTTGTTTATATTGGTAGAATTTCAAACACTTTTGTTTCATGGTCTCTTTATTGTGTTTGGAAAGCAATAACCCATTCTCTGGGGTCACTTTAAAGAATGACAGGACTTCAGCCCACTATATGCCATGATTGTTAATATTGTCTACATTTGAGAAGGGTAAGCATTTTCACAAACTCAAATTGCTTCTGTGATTAAAATTAAAGAGTCCAAGATTGAAGGGTACTACTGCCTTATTCTATATTTAAGGGAATAAGGGACTGAAAGCCGTGAAAGTGATTTGTTCAAAATCAGAAGGAGAACCAGAAGCAACTTTCTGTCATGCCATGCAAGTTAGGCAAACCTGAATTTATGTCCCATTTCATTCCTTCCTGATCATGTGGCTTGGCTTTTTAAACCTTGCCACTGCCCACAGGAGCTCTTGTGAGATTAGATGAGATCATGTCATTTAGGCTCCCCATTCCCACCTATGCCCAAGACAACTTCTGCTTCCTCTCAAAAACTCTTATTTGTTGGTCCTTCTGTTCCACAAGAGAAAGAGGGCAAAATCCAAAGTGAAGGGGAAAAGTGCACACTTACTTCTGATAATGTCAACTCACACTCCCCTGGCACAGTTAAAATTCTTTGGTGTCACCTTTTCTCTAAAACTTGGATAAAATCCAAGTTCTTGCTAACAGCCCACTAGGAACTCCAGGATTTAGCCTCTGTTTCCTCAAAGAATTTTCCACCTTTCCATTCTCTCCACAAATCTCCTCTCCCAACATGCCTTTGCTGAGCTTCTGGGAAAAAAACTGCCCACCACAAAATCCATCTTCTGACAACTCCTCATATCTCCTCTACAAATCCCTCATTGCCTTTAGTTTCCCTCTCCATTTTTTTTTTTTTTTAAATGCCTACATTCTGCAAAAGCAGGGACCCTATTTTATTCACTTCTGTGGCACAGGACTTGATCTCAGAACCAAAGTGGACAATATTGAATCTGCTTTAAAATTGTTAGACATTACAGTTTGGCAATTAGGAACACAGGCTCCAGGCCTCGTTTCTTTGAGTATAAATCTTGGCTCCACTACTTGTCAGTTTCTGTGGCTCTAGAAAAGTTAATTACGCTGCTTGCCCTTAGTTCCCTCACAAGTAGAACAGGAATCATCATAATGCCTATGTTGTGAATTATGTTGGTAATTAATATATCTGAAATAAATAAAATCATGCTTGACATACAGTTAGTATAATTATTATTTATCTATTATTATTATTCTGTTATGCTAAAGTATTATTATCATTATCATTATTTTTATTGTTATTATGTAAGCTAGTGTGGAACAGGGACAATATCTTTTCAACTTATTAAACTCTAAATTTATTAAACTCTAACTACTACAGAGGGAGACATTTTTATATAGCACAAGGAAACATAAGCTAATCGAATTCTCATAAAATATTCTATTCAACAAATATTTAGGCTCCCTACTAATGTAAAACACACTAGGTTATGCTCTGGGAGATATAACTAAGAATAAATCAAGAGCCTAGTGTTCAAGTTTACAATGCAATGGAAGGCAGAATATTAACACCTGGGGAACTAAATGAAGATCAACCAAATGAGAATAAGCAAAGGCTGTTTATTCAGAGCTGAGTAAACCAAGAGAGTTAGCTACTGTCACTTGCATTTGGTAGAGACTTAAAGGCAGGCAAAGGGGAGGGAAACTTTTACAGGGGTAAGGGAGAAGGCTCTGTGTGCCCTGATGGGAGGCTGCTGGCTGTTGGCACATTGGCTATAGGTGGGCTAAGCAGAAGCTGGCATCTTGTGGGATTAATTAGGGTTACATACTTAGCTTCGTCTGACTGGGTCTCAGTTGGAAGAGGGGACAAAATCAAGAAAGCTGCCAGTTAGTAATCAAGTCCTGGCCATTTTGGGTTGGTCATCACCACGATTATTGTTTGACCTCTGGTACTGGTAACTAGAGAGAGGAGTCAGACTTGCTACAGCTCTGACTTACAGACAGCTGGCTGGCTCCTGGAGCTTGTTAGGAGGCTGGTTTCCCGAGCTGGCTGCTGCAGGTTGTGGGTGAAAGTTCTACCTTTATACATGTTCTGACCATTATTTGCTTGTACATTCAGTCTCTCACTCTGATTTCAATAGGAATCATTGTCCTGCTGAAGACGTAGGTAAGTTCAGCTTAAACCCATTATCTCCTGATATTTGGGAGCTCATTTCCCAAGATGTATCCAAATTTCTAAGAGCACGTATTTCTCCTCGCTACTGCTGACTCCACTTTCTAGCACCGTCTAAATTTTTGTTTTTTTTTGTTTGTTTGTTTGTTTGTTTGTTTGTTTTGTTTTTTCACTTCCTTAGCTCACAGACTCTGAGGAGGAGAACAGGCTCTGCTGTCTTGTTTCAAACCCCAGCTCAGCCTTCAGTAATTGTACAACCTCGGGCAAGCTACTTAACCATGGAGGGTCTCAAGCTCTTCATCTGGGATGTGAATGGATAGCGATACCAACCTGGGTTGGGGGTAAGGGCTATTGTGAGGATGTGCCAGGGAAGCTCCTGTAAGACTATAAGTGTTCAGCAAATTTTAACCTCTATTACTCGTTTATCCTCAATACTGTAAATGCCCCACAGGGGAAATGGCCCCTTCTTGAATTCCCTGATACTTTTCTCTCTTTTGCTCTCTCCCCACCACCCAGAAAATGTGGCCACATGCAAAAGGACTTACCCTTGAGTTGTTCACAACACACCTGTTCTTAAGAAAAATAACTATAAATATGCAGATCATAGAATCATTATGCAGCTACTCTGCTCACATCTATGTTAATAAATTCAAAGACCTGACTGAACACATGAATTTCTAGAAAATATATATTTCCCATACCGAACTCATCCAAAAAATTCAAAAAACTGAAATCTATAAATTATCATACTGAAATATAAAACATTATTAGAGGAAAATCTCAAGAAAAAAGTGTGCACAAAGTCTAGTTTCAAAGGCAAATTTCCTTGTTTGCAAGGAATAAATAATTTCTAATGCTATTTAAACAATTTAAGAGAAGAGAGACAAATTTCCTCCTTACTAAGCCAACATAACAGAAACTGGTAATAAGTAACATAGAAAATAAAACACTATGGAGTAGGTGCTCTTATCAATATCTACACAAAAACTTTTGTATTAATAAATAAAATCTACCAGAATATTTAAAGAATTACTCACTTTGCCTAACTGGCGACTACCTCAGGAGTAAACTGATTGGAAATTATTAATGAATTCACAAATTAATAGATCAAATAAAAAAAGTGTATGTCCATACTGTACTCAAAAAAGCAGCATAATATTTTATGTATCACTGGAATCATTCACATTAAAATAAAAAACATGGAAGAATGGTAGAATTTAAAGTCTACATTTCACATAGGAGACTTTGTCTTGATCAGTGATCAATCTTAAAACTTAGAACATAATGGATGCTCAGTAAGTATCTGTTGAATGAATGATGCCAACCACCACTACCATAATTTTAGAAGATTCTAGAAGTACCAACCAAGTAACAAGGGGAAGACATGAAGCACTGAAAATAAGAGAGAATGATACAGCATTTAAAAAAAAAAAAAGGAGAGAAATGACCTGATTTTAGACTCAAAGCCCACAATGACCAACCTAAAAAATATTTAAAGAATAAGAACTTAGGAAGTTAGATGATCACAAATTAATAAGAAAAAATAATTTTCCTTTAAACAAAAATAACCAGTTTAGTTTGAACCATAATTGAAATTGCCAAAATTTCTCTGTTTTTCACAAAACAAAGTTGATTTCATATGATTCCACTTAATGGAAAATAAAATGGAAGAAAAGATCCAGCCACAAAGCTGTGCTAACCAGACATGTCTAGAACATTTAAGGAAACAGAAAACTTTACTGAAAAATTTATTTTTTACAGATTTCACTTATTTATTCACTTTAGAGAAAGAGAGAGTACATATGAGTGGGGGACAGAAGAGAAGTGGGAGACAGAATCCCAAGCAGACTCTATAGCAAGCACAGTGTAGACACAGGGCTTGATCCCATGACTCCAAGATCATGACCCCAAGATTATGACCCCTAAGATCACAACCAGAGCTGAAATCAAGAGTTGGATGCCCAACCGACAGTAATTTCCAAAAATAATAGAGGACCATAAGAGTGGTTTTGTTTTTATCTTAGGAAAGTTCTTTGTAAACAAGATACAAATTAGAATAACTAGAAAGTAAAGATTAATAATTAACTACACACATTAAAATTTTACACAAAGCCAGAAACTGTCATAAACCAAAAGGTAAGTGAATAATTGGGGGGTAAAAAACATTTACAACACATGACCAGCACTCTATTATTTCATTTAGAGATAAAAGTACTAAGCTACTTAGTAAATAAATGTACTATTTCAGTTAAAATTCAGTAAGAAAATGCTAACAGCTCAATAGAAAAATAAATCAAGCTCATCAGGAGATGGTTAATATTAAAAAATTATGATGGTTTACAATCGATGAAAAGATACCCATTTTCACATAGCCAAATATATACAAATGAAAAAGCCAATGATGTAACTATTTTTCAGTTTGGCTGAGAAGATTAAAACATTTTTACAACTCTGTTGAGATATAATTCACATATCATTCCATTCACCCAATTAGAATATATTCACAGAGTTGTGCAACCATCATACAACCAACTTTAAAACATTTTCATTATTCTAAACAGAAACTGTGTACCCCTCAACAATCACCTAATTCCCCTCAACCCTACACATCAGCCCGAGGTAACCTTTCATATTTCATATAAATGGAATCACGTTCATACAAATGGTCACAAAATGATCCTTGGCGACCAGCTTCTTTCACTCTTAGGGGTCACACATTTTATAACCCATATCAATATTTTATCCTGTTTTATTGCCTTATGTTCCACTTTACTTATCTGTTTATCAATTGATGGACATTTGGGTTGTTTAAAATTTGGGGCTATTAGGAGTAGTGATGCTATGAATATTCCTGTTTTTGAGTGGATAGTTATATTATTATAGCTATTTTTGTGAAATGTCTGTTAAAATCCACTGCCATTTTTCAATCAGGTTGTCTTTTTTATTGTTGAGTTCAGACTTGTTTACATATTCATGATATAAACTCCTTCTGAGATAAATGGTTTGCAAATATTTTCTCCTATTTTGTGAACTGTCTTTCCATTTACTTTATGGTGTTCTTTCAAGCACTAAAGTTATTAATAATGACAGAATCAAATTTACTTATTTTTTTCTTCTATTGTGATTTTGTGTCTAAGAAAGCTCTGTCTAAAGCAAGATTACAGGGGCACCTGGGTGGCTCAGTGGGTTAAACCTCTGCCTTTGGCTCAGGTCCTGACCTCAGGTCCTGATCTCAGGCTCCTGGGATCGAGCCCCCGCATCAACCTCTCTGCACAGCGAGGAGCCTGCTTCCTCCTCTCTCTCTCTCTGCCTGCCTCTCTGCCTACTTGTGATCTCTCTCTCTGTGTCAAATAAATAAATAAAATCTTTTTAAAAAATAAAGCAAGATTACAATGGTTTATTATATTTTCTTCTAAGAGTTTAAAGTTCAGCTATGATCTCTTTTGAATTAATTCATGTATATGGTACAAGGAAGAAGGCAGATTTCCTTGTTTTGCATGTGGTTACTCTGGTTCTCCAGTACCATTTCTTGGAAAGACAATACTTTATCACTTGAGTTGTCTTGCATCCTTGTTGATAATCAACTGGCCATAAAATGTAAGGGTTTATCTCTAGACTCTAAATTCCATTACACTGATGCATATGTCTATCCTTAAGCCAGGACCACAATGTCTTTATTAATATAGCTTATGGTAGGTTGAAATCAGAAAGTATGATTTCTCTAACTTTATTCATTTTCAGGATTGTTTTAGCTATTGTTGTTCCCTTATATTTTCATACACATTTTAGGATACAGTTGTTGATTGCTAAAAATATTCAGATGGGATTGTGAACAGGATTATGTTAAATCTCTAGATCATTTTGTGGATCTTGCCATGTAACAATATAGTTTTCTGATCCATAAACATTAGATGTTCTTGCATTTATTAGGCCTTCTTTCTTTCAGCAATGTGTTGTAGCATTTGGTTTACAAATCATGCACTTCTCTGGTTAAATATATTTCTTAGTATTTTATTCTTTTTGATGCCATTGTAAATTGAGTCCTTTTCTTTATTTCATTTTTGGAATTTTATTGCTGTATATAGACATGCAACTGATTTTTACATATTGATTTGTATCTTGCAACTATGTTGAACTCATTTATTATTTCTTCTAGGTTTTTTTTTTTTTCTCCATGTAAGATCATGTGATGTGCAAATACAGACAATTTTACTTCTTTTGTTCTAATCTGGAAGCTCTTTAATTTGTTTTCTTGCCTTATTGCTCTAGGCTGGAATCCCCAGTGATAAGAGTGGTTATTCTTGTCTTCTTGATCTTCTTGATCTTAAGGGGAAAACTTTCCATCTTTCATCATCAACTCTGATATTATAAAGTTTTATAAAGTCCTTTATCAGGTTGAGGAATTTTCCTTCTATTCCTAGTTTTCAGAGTGTTTTTATCATGAAAGGTTTTTGGATTTTGTCATATTTTTCCCCTATGTCTATTGAGATGATCCCATAGTCTTTGTACTTTAATGTACTGATATAATACACTGCATTAACTGATTTTCAGATATAAACCAATCTTGCATTCCTGAGATAAACCACTTGGTTGCAGTATGTAATCCTTTTAAAATGGAGCCAGATTTGGTTATATATATATATATATATATATATATATATATTGGTTAGTATTTTGTGAAGGATTTTTGCATCTATAATCACAGGAGATATTGATCCACAGGTTTTTTTTTTTTTCTTTCCTTACAATGTCTTTGTCTGCTTCTGGTATATGAGTAATATTGACCTTGTAGATTGAATTGAGAAGTTTTCCCTTCTCTGTTATATTTTAGAAAGAATTTTTTAAAGAATTTTTAATTCTTCTATAAACATTTAATAAAATTTAACAGTGAAGCCATCTGGGTTTGAGCTTCTCTTTTAAAAAGTTTTTTAAATTCCTAATTTAATCTCTTTATTTGTTATTGGTCTATTGCTATTTTCTATCCCTTCTGGAACCAGTTTGGATAGCTCATGTCTTTCCAGAAATTTGTCCATTTCATCTACATCATCTCATTTTTCAGCACACAGTTGTTCATAGTGTTCTCTTATAATTCTTTTTATTTCTGTAAGGTTGGAAGTAATATTCCTGCTAAAGATTAAAACATTTCTAGGACATGATTTTGACAGTGCTGCAGCAAAGAGTTTGTATACTTTATGGTAGGGATTGTGAACTGACACTTGATGAAATCTTGAGGATACTTTAGCAGCCAGATTCAACAGAACATGATGGCAAATTAAATGTAGGTAGTAGTATGGAGGAATTAAAGATAGCCCTGAGTTTTTGAGAATGAATGAAAGGAGACTACCCACATAAATAGAGGGAAATTAGGAAGGAAATGAGATTTAAGGGGAAAGTAATGAATATAGTTGTTACATGTGGTCATTATATGGGTTGTAGAGGCAAAAATGTAAGCAGACAGCCAGAAACTCAGACTTAGTTATCCAGAAGAGAATAATTAGGGTGCCTGTGTTGAAACAATAGCTCCTAGAAACTACATGACAAGATGAGGATATTTTAGTTTTGGTTGGTTTTAGTTTGGTTTTTGAGAAGTGCACACAAGAGACAGAAAGACAAAAAAAAAAAAAATTATGGTGGAATCTTAAGGCATACCTACAATTATTGAGTAAAAATAGAGAAGGAAATTAATACCAGAAACTGAGTGGGCACATTCACCAAGAAAGAAGGAAAACTAAGTGATATTACAGAAACAAAATAAAGAGACACTATAAAGGAAAGAAGAAATAGGAATGCCAACTGGTCTTTGAGATCCAGTAGGGTGATGACTGGGAAGAAGTTACTGGGTCCAACAAATAGGATGTCAAGTTTGGCTTTTGAAGGAATAGTTAGTCTACCAGAAATCCATTAGAATTTTTTCCCCAAAAGTTACTTATTTCAAATTGTATTGGTTCCTAAAATTGACTAAGCAGAAATATTTTCAAGCACTTAAGTGTACAATACTTTTGAGTTCCCACATATCATCATTCTTACATCTCATAAATATAATTTCCATTAACTGTATTTCTGTGCTGAAAGAGAAATTCAATATTTTTTGCAGTAGATCAAGGAAATTGTCTATATGCCCTGCCAAATATTTATAACTCATCTTAAATGTTAGCAAAGCACTATCAGAAAATATAAGAAAACCAAATGGATGCCTAAAACCAAGATAAAATGTTTCCGACTGAAAGGTAACATCAGGGACTAAAATTTATCTTGGCATAAATTTTATCCTGTGAGTAGAGAGTACTAAACTCAGACTCCTATTCTCTTGTGAAAAATTTAAAAAGGCTACATTATCCCCTAAATAGTAACTGTCTGGATGCCTGACCAGAATGTATTCCATCTGGTCCTTGGTTTAGGCAAGTAGAGATGTAATGTAAGTTGTAGCAAATTAGGAACATTAAGCCACATAAAAATGTCATTTTTGAAACTGTTAGGACATTCTCAGAAAACTGTGATTCAGTGAAATATGATGTGGAAAGCACTCACTCTGCCCTAGGGGATAAGGGAACCACAGCTTCCTGCTCAGGAGGCACACACACCAACTGTAGTCTTGCTTCCTTTGACTCATTCTGGCTCAGGATGGGATGATCACCAACCAGGCAGCCATCTGCCTCTCAGCAGATCTGAACACCTGAGGCTACTAAGGCAAGGCCAGATCCCCATGCAGTCCTTAGCCTAAGCAGGCTTCCCTGTATTACTGAAATTCAGTCCCTCTGATTGTTCCAAAAGGCCAGGGATACAGTTAATGGCATTAGTACTTGGAGCTGAATGGGACCTTGGAAAGTCTCAACTGTAAAACAAGTTGTGTGGATAAGGAAGTTAACTTTCAAATTCCACTGAAAGTTTAAACTATACAACAGAGAAAAGTTTCTTTTACTAAAAACTCATGAACACTTCATTATTTCATGATATCTTCATTGGAATTAGCTGTGTGTTGTTTTCTTAAGATTAATTTGCAGGTAAGTGATGATAGCCATTGGCCAGATTCTAGTCTGATTTGTTTTAATTTTAGACATGGAAGTTGTAAGGCTCAAAAGCAAGAATAAACTATAAGGACCACATCAAAAGAAAAAGCTTCTACACAGCTAAGGAAACAACCAACAAAATTAAAGACAACCTACTGAATGGGAGAAGATATTTGCAAATGACATATCTGATAAAGAGTCCAAAAACTTAAACAACTCGACCTCCACCAACAAATAATCCAGTTAAAGATGGGTGGAAGACATGAACAGCCATTTATCCAGAGAAATATAGATGGCCAACCAACTCATGAAAAGTTATTCAACATTCACTTGTCATCAGGGAAATGCAAATAAAACCACAAATGAGATACCACTTCATACCTGTCAGAATGGCTAAAACCAAAAACTCAGGAAACAATAAGTATTGGTGAGTGGGGAGGGTGTGGAAAAGAGGGAACCATCTTGGTAGGAATGTAAACTGGTGCACTCAGTGTGGAAAACAGTATAAAGGGTCCTCAGAAAATTAAAAATAGAACTACCCTATGATACAGTAATCATATTACTGGGTCTTTACCCAAAGAATATGAAAACACTAATTAGAAGGGATAAAGATGCATTCCTATGTTTTCCGCAGCATTATTTACAATAGCAAACAATGGAAGCAGCCCAAGTGTCCAATGCCTGATGAATGGGTAAGGAAGAGGTGGAAGATAGATAGATAGATAAATAGATAAAGATATAGATATAGATATATAGATATACATAGATATAGATATTCATGCACACATACATACACACACACATACACACACATACATATACAATGGAATATTATTCAGCCATAAAAAATGAAGTCTTGCCATTAGCAACAACATGGATGGATCTGGAGAGTATCAGACTAAATGAACTAGGCCAGTTAGAGAAAGACAAAGACCATATGATTTCACTCATGTGTGGAATTTAAGAAACAAAACAAATGTACAAAGAAAAAAAAGAGAGAAACCAAAAACCAAACCAAAACAAACAAACAAAACCAGACTCTTAACTATAGAGAACAAACAGATGGTCACCAGAAGGGAGGAGGGATCAGGGAAATAGGTGAAGGGATTAAGAGTACACTTATCTTGATGAGCACTGAGTGACATATGGAACTGCTGAATCACTATATTGTATTCCTGAAACTGATAAAATGCTGTATGTTAACTATACTGGCATTAAAATTAAGAATTAAATTAAATAAAGAAATTAAAGTTATAAAGCTGAAGGGCTGAAGAAGTTCCATGATTTCTGTTTGTTTACCCACCAAGGTAAATCTTCTTATAATAGAAATGCTTGAAAAAAAATTAGGAATGCACTTAAAACCTCAGGTTAACCTCCTGCATCCAATTGCTCCCAGGTTCAGAAAATCAGGGTCTATAGGAAATTAAAAGGTAGGTTTTCTGAGCAAACTACAATACAGAAGTCTGGACAGATCCTTCCACCTTTTGTCCTCCACTTGTCCTATTCTACACTAAGCCATCTATCTCTATTCAATCAGGCAGGGACCTGCGCAGGGCATGGTGTTAATGAAATTTATTAAATCCTGGAACTGGAAGAAAACTTCTAATTTGCGGCTTCTCTTCAAAACACTAGGCAAGTAATGTCTCGCCAGGAAGGCTTTCTAGTATAACTGGCAGTCCCAGGAGGAGAGACAGCTAGAGCCAAATAAGGAAATGCAGAGAAGAAGAAGGGGTGTTATAATCCTGTTTGAGAAAGGGGAAAGAGATGATACAAAGATTTCTCATTTTGTCAATTACTGAGTGGATCTCCTGAATGTATCATCAATACCTGAATTAAGCACCACCTCAATAAGTCATTTTTTTTTTAGTTTTTCAAGATGTTTTTATGAAGTCAGAACAATTTTTTTTAATTAAGCAGTTAATTTAGATCAAGATCTGTAAGCTTTTGATGCTCAATGAGAGATCAGGTTACCAGTATCATCTGAAGACACTATTGATTAATAGAGGATATTGCTCATAATTCCTTCAACATCTCTAGTCCTTAACTACTTGAAACCTCAGTTTTGAATCAGGAAAAAAAAAAAAAAAGGGACTTCACTACAGGTGCCCTGGAAAAGCAGAAAGAAAAGCCTTCTGGACATAAAGTATCTGTTACTCCCCTCCAATTCAAGGAGTAAAAGATTCTAAGATTTGTTGAACAGCTTTATGGTTAATCTATTTTTTTTCCTTATAGACCTAATAGAAAGTCCCGAGTCTGCAATTTATCCCAGCTTTTGCATGTTAGCCACTTATTAAATGCAGTTTGTGATTTACATGCAGTTTGTGAAACTGCATTTTTAGTTGCATCTGTAGATCCTAGGAAGAATAAAAATTGAAGAATGGTAGAAAATGAGTAAGTAAAGGGAATTTGGTTTTGTTCATCTCTTATGTTCAGAAATGATCTTTTAAAAGTCATTTCTAAATAAATCTCAAGTCCAGCACCATGCTGAAGTCTGGCCATGTTGAAATGTTAGGGTCTATAAAAGGAAATGTAAAAAGGATGACTGTGGGTTGTCATAAACAGAACTTTCACTTTTTATTGATTCTTATTATCAGGTAATATGTTAGTAAGAACTAGTAGTGCTAGTAAAATGGAAGAAAATGTTTCCTTTTCTCTTTCAAAGTATATGGGAATCAACCAATGAAGATATATTCTATGAATATCTAGCCAAAGAAAGAATTTTATATCTCTTCTAAAATATTTTTCTCTTTGGCTTGCCTACCCACCCCAAGGCCAGGAAGCTTAACAGCTTCTTTTCTTTATATCTGAAAAAAAAATTCTCAAAATTGTTCAAGCTATATATACAGCTATAAAATGCTGTTTACCGAAAACATACTGTTTTCATCTTGTTATCTGAGATAAATTTTATTTCATTTTGTTTTTTAAGATTTATTTATTTATTTATTTGACAGAGAGGGAGAGAGATCACAAGTAGGTAGAAAGGCAGGCAGAGAGAGAGAGAGGAGGAAGCACGCTCCCTGTTGAGCAGAAAGCCCAATGTGGGACTCAATCCCAGGACCCTGGGATCATGACCTGTGCTGAAGGCAGAGGCTTAACCCACTGAGCCACCCAGGCGCCCTTGAGATCAATTTTAATTTAATTCTCTTAGCATGTTTGAGAAGAGAGAATCTATCAATTATAATTAATATCCCATCTTAAGGAATGCAAGGTTGATTCTTTGAGCATTTACATGACTCTTCAGTTCCTGATCTCAAAGCAAGAACAATTTTAAGTGACCTTAGGTGTCCTAACTTCTAAAGACAGCAATAACCTGACAAGTTTAACTGCTTCCTTGTAACCCACTTGGAAAAAGCTGAGCAAAGGACCTGAATACACATTTTTCTTAAGATGGTACATGAATGGTGAACAAGTACACCAAAAAAAGTCCAATATCACTAATTATCAGGGAAATCCAGATCAAAACCACAATGAGATACCATCTCACACCTGTTAGAATAACTGGGTGTTCATGTGCAACTAGTGAATCATTGACACTACATCAAAAACTAACAATGTACTATATGGTGGCTAATTGAACATAATAAAAAAATTTAGAAAAAGAAAAAAATAGAGTAGCTGTGATAAAAAAGACAAGAGATACCAAGTGTCAGAGAAAAGGAAACCCTTGTGTACCTTTGGTAGTAATGTAGACTAGTACAACAAATATAGTAAAGAGTACTGGATGCTCCTGAAGAAATAAAAAAACAGAACTACCATATGACCCAGTAGTCTCACTCCTGGGTATATATCCAAAGGGGAAAAAAATCATTATCTCAAAGAGATAACTGTATCCCCACATTCACTGCAACATAATTCATCCAATAGCTGAGGTATGGAAACAACCTAACACCATTGAGAGATAAACAGATAAAGAAAATGTGGTGTATATATACAATCTTCATAAATGTTATACAATCTTTAAAAAGAAAGAAATCTTGCCATTCATGACAACATGGGTGAAACTGGAGGGAAATCAGTCAGACAAAGACAAACACTGCAAGGCATCACTTACATGTGAAACATTAGAAGAAGAAGGAGGTGGAAGAGAGGAGGAGGAGGAGAGGAAGAAGAAGAAGAGGAGGAGGAGGAAAAAGTCGAACTCACAGAAAAAGAGAGTAGAACCGTGGTTGACAGGGGCTAATGGGTGGGGGGAATAGGAAGACATTGGTAAAAGGGTACATACTTTCAGTTGTAAGATGAATAAGGTCTGAGGAACTAATGTATTGTAAATATTAGTATAATTGAAATTTGCTGAGAGAGTAGGTCCTAATCATTTCTATTAAAAATAAAGTTAAAAAATTACTAAATTAATCACTGAATTATATTACTGTAATTTTATAAATATTTTAATATATAATTTAAGACTCAAAATTATCCTTGAATCAGCCACCATTTATAGTGACAATAAGCTGCACTATTAGATGTTCTACAACATCTAATCCACACTGCTGTTGGGGTTTAAGGATGACCACCTTATTATTATTATTATTATTATTATTATTATTATTATTTTTACCCTGATGTGTCCAAATTTTCTGTATTTTATTTATAATATGGTTATAATTATAACTCACTCATTGCTTTGGGCCTTTCTGCCATTTATACCTTATAAACCCAACTGATCTGAATTGCTCATTTCCCAACCCTCAAACCCACCCCTACTCCTGTGATCTCACAGGAGCTTACACTTTCATGATCTTTTTGGACATCTCTGTTTTTTATCCATATTGATGCCAACATGAGCACAAAGCTTGCTACCAGATAATTTTATGATCATTACAATCATTCACAATGATGTTTCTAAAAATAACCATACAATAAGAAACAGCTGTTTCAGTCACAAAGAACATGATTTCTATAGCACTGGTTAGGGAATTTTATACCTGAAGAGCTCCAAATACACAGAGAATCCCATTGCCAAAACCATCAATGTAACTTACTAAGGCTTATCTAATCTTATATACCTGAGGAGGCATGAAATAGCAGAACAAAGCTAAATGTAAGGTCTCCCATTCTTTTGTATTTGCATTACGTTCTGAATGTTCTATGTTAATGCATATATGTGTTGCTTGTTTATTTCCATTTTTCATTGCTATAAAACATGGCTCTTTAAAGATTATACCAAATTTATTTATCCATTCTACTATCGATGAATATTTTTATTTTTCCCATTCTTAGCTATTACAACACAGTGCTGCTACAAGTATCCTGGCTCATGTAAATCATACTTATGTGTACTTACTAGGTAATTACTAGCATATTTACCCACCAGTAGAATGGCTCAGTTATAGATTATACATATCTATACATATTTTCTTACTCATAGTTTCTTATTCAAACTATTTTCTAATTAGCCAATTTTCATTTCCACATTTTGGGTGTAAAATGTTCTTTGACTTTTTTATTCCAATTACATTTATTTCAAGAAATTTTATTTGGCTGTTTTTCAAAGTCGCTTGGTCATTTTTTTATAGTTCCTTATATCCTAAACATATTTTCAAATATGACTTTTATTTCTTATAAGAGATCAAACATATTTTGTAAATGGTATAAAATGATGTTTTATTGTCCCCCAAATTCTTGAGAGTCTGTTTCTGCTGGTTCTTCCTCATGGTATCTGTTTAGTTATTTTTGATTGTGGGCTTCCCAATTGCCTCAGGATTTATTTTGGAAATTCACTGAGGACTGGCACAATGGTGGGTTCTTGCAGACATACACATTTGCTTCTGCCAGGTGGTCTTTGGCGCATCAATAATTTGGGATCACTCTAAATTAAATTCTCAGCTTGAGGTTTTTGACCACCCAAGTGCTGTGTATTTAGGTTTCAAGTGCATGCTAGGATTGGTTTGTGGTTATCAATTCTCAACAGCTCTTTTTCCTTCCCATTCAGCACCTATTTGAGACGGTTGATTTTCCTTTTAGGCCCATGACTGGGGATGCAGTTTTCCCACACCACCTTCACATTGAGGGTGTCGCCATTTAGAGTCTCCGTTACCTGGGGAGGGTGAGTTTGCCTGTCAGACTACTCCTCATGGGTAAAGCTTTGACTTTGTCACTTTTCAGTCATGTGAGACCATGAAAATCAAAGTTCATTTTAATGTAGTTGAACAAATATCCTCGGAGTAAAATCCACCTACAGTGACCCACATAGTTCTCAGTCCCAAGACTGAGAATTCCTTACTCTCTTGTCAAGTCATTGATCCTCTTAAGAGTAATATATCTCATCTAAGAAGTTTATTGTTTTTAGTACCAGACAAAAAGTTGCATTGGGTTTTTTTTTTGTTTGTTTGGTTGGTTGGTTTTTTAAGATTTTATTTATTTATTTGACAGGGAGAGATCACAAGTAGGCAGACAGCCAGGCAGAGAGAGCCGGGGAAGCAGGATCCCCACGGAGCAGAGAGCCCGATGCGGGGCGACCTGAGCTGAAGGCAGAGGCTTAACCCACTGAGGCACCCAGGTGCCCCTGCATTGGTTTTCTTTAAAGTCATTTTTCCCCCTGAGGGACTTATTCATATCTGAAGAATTCTACCACCTTACCATCTCTGTGTGATGGTCAATGAATGAATGAATGCATGCATGCATGAATGCATGCATGAACAAAGCTCAGCAGCTGCAAGCTAGGGGATGCCATGGATTTCTGGAAAGCACCAGAGACTAGGAAGGAACAGG
Organism: Lutra lutra; assembly: GCF_902655055.1. Taxonomy (NCBI): domain Eukaryota; kingdom Metazoa; phylum Chordata; class Mammalia; order Carnivora; family Mustelidae; genus Lutra; species Lutra lutra. The sequence goes on along the minus strand of NC_062282.1, from coordinate 68,555,975 downwards.
GAAAGGTTCTCTTCTACATGCCACAGAGGGAATAGGGCTATGCCAACACCTTGATTTTAGACTTCTGTCCTTCAGAACTGTGAAACAATAAATTTCCGTTACTCTAAGCAACCCCCCGCCCCCCTTGCCTCTAATCAGGTATTGTTACCACAGCCCTAGGAAACTAAAATACAGCTCCTTTTTAAAATAATTCCTCTACAGTGAAAGGATCTCCAGGATATGTGATTGCCTTCCAAGCAGGAGAGTTTGTGCCTTGAGAAGAGGAAGGAAAGGAGAGAAAGCTTTCCTCAGTGTTCTCCCTGTGCTCTTTCAGGCAGTTAGGAATGACCTGAGCAGTTGTGTGTTTTTTGTACACACCAGTGTCTCACAAACTGGTATTTGAAACACTTTATGGCAAATATTTATTAAAAGTTTGTTACATGTGGGAAAGAACACCTGTAAGAAGTAAAATTATTTCCCAGTGACGTTTAAGGACAACTATGCAGAACATTGTTACTACTAGAAAACAAAGTAATATAATGTTGCTTCTTTTCAAGTACTAGTTCAAATAAAAATGAAGGCAACTCAGCAGCCAAACACAGCAAGCTAGGTACCTAAGAAGGCACTCATGAGGAAAGTATGAAACCATTATATGATTTCTAAATTATGGGTATCACAAGTTGAGAAAAAATTTCCTAGGGGCCATGTATACACTTAAAATATAGCATTGACATGGGGCACCTCATTGAGTCAGTTGAGCATCCAACACTGGATCTTGGCTCAGGTCTTGATCTCAGGGTCATGAGTTGAAGGCCCACAATGGGCTCCATGCTGGGTGGGGAGCCTACTTTAAAAAAAAGTGCATATATATATTCTCTCTATATATACATATATATACACACACACACACATATTACATATATACATATATACATACATATATATTATATATATAGCATTGGCATATATAAATTATATATATGTGGCATGTACATATGGTGTATATATATATATATATATATATATATATATATATGGCATTGGCAGTATTTACCAGAGACCTGAATTAAATTAGAAGTTAATAAGGCAGAAATGGAGAAGGAATTAGGGTAAAAAGAACATTCCAGACAGAGGGAAGAGCATATAAAAAGGCTCAGTGGATGGGTAGAGCACAGTGCCCTTGAGGAATTGAAGGAAGGCTAGTGTGTATACAGTGTAGAAAGCAAAGGGACTGCGGTGCATGATGAGGCTCAAAGTAGCTGGCTATAGCCAATCATGTGGGGCTTTGAAGATCATGTTGAGGAAAAGACTTTAGAGTGTTTTATATTCACAGGACACTTGGATGTCAAAGGAAAATTCTGGCAGAGATACAAGTCTGTGAGTAATCTGATGATTAGTGGACATGGAATCCAAGGGTTCACCTACACAAAGCACACAGAGTGAGGAGACAGGAGGTTTGGAGACCAAGGGAAACTGATGCTCAGAGAATTTCAGTAACTTGATTAATACTACACTCTTATCACACCTCTTATCTCATTCTCCTGGGGGCTCCTCTAAGAGAGGAATGAACGCTCTGTTTAAAAATGGTTGTGTTACGTTGACACTAAGCCTTAAGTTTTCCACAGAAGAAAAAGTCAGCTCTTTGACTAAGCACTTTCTCCCAGGTACAATAAAATGGTATTACAAAGCACAGTAAAGGCCTTTCCTCCCAAGAAAAGAAAGAAGTCATCACAGACTGGGTATGCACATCCCTAAGAAGACAAGTAGCATTTTCTGTTGCTGATTTTAGAAAGTCAAGGTCAAAGACTGAAGGGGTTGAAGAAGGAAGTCTAGGACATATTATTCTGTGAGGAGTAGGGAGCTCACAAACACAGGAAATGCACTCAATGTAAACTCAAGGCAAGGGTTTGTAAACTATAAAGCTGTCCTCTGGACACCTGAAGGCAGCATGTATCAGGAACTTGTGAAAAATATCTTCAGCAAGAAGTCAGGAAAATTAAATGCTGATAAATAGTAGTAGAGTTTTAATGAGAAGCATATCACTAGTTAAGATACCCAAATTCAGGGGCGCCTGGGTGGCTCAGTGGGTTGGGCCGCTGCCTTCGGCTCAGGTCATGATCTCAGGGTCCTGGGATCGAGTCCCGCATCGGGCTCTCTGCTCAACAGGGAGCCTGCTTCCCTCTCTCTCTCTCTCTCTCTGCCTGCCTCTCTGTCTACTTGTGATCTCTCTCTGTCAAATAATTAATAAATAAAATCTTAAAAAAAAAAAAGATACCCAAATTCATTCTCTATTCTGTATTAGCTTGACATTCAGTAAACATTATGAATACAGGTATAATTATTTTGATAAATACTGTAATTTTTTAATGAAAATTCTCTATTACCAAATTTTGTGTTTTACATCACCTCTTAAAATTTTTCACGCCTGGAACACACCAATTTCCATAGCTTTTGGGAGGCCCTGCCATTCTCTGGGAAGCATCTCTTTCCCTACTCTTTCAGAAAACCTTGCATGAACACTACACTCCTCTACCCTCACAGATCCATTTATGCTTTCCTGTGTGGCACAATTAGAGGACTGCAATCTCTCCAAGAATATCCATCCTCCTAGTCATTCCTCATCATGCTACACTCAGGCTTTTGCCCCCACTGCTGTGTTTAAGTGGCATGTTTCCAAGAAACACCAACGACCCAATGACCCCCTTGCTGCTAAATCCAGTAGCCAATTCTCATTTCTCATTTCACTTGACCTGAGCGACATTTGTTACAGATAATCATACCCTTAGGCCATGTAACACTTTCTCACCTTGGCTCCCAGGACCACACACTTGTGTGTTTTATTCTCCTTCCTTCACTGGTCTGTTCCCTATCTTAGTTCTTCCTCATCAGTCTGACCTCTAAAAGTCTGAATGCCTTAATCTTTGTCCATGTACTTCTCTTCCCTGTCTCTATCCTCTTCCTTTATGATCTTATCTAGTCTCGTAACTTTAAATTCTACCTATGTGGACAATGTCTAAATGTATCTGCAGCCCAAATGGTGCTTCAGAATTTTAGACTCATGTGATCAGCTACTCCCTTTACTTCTAAAATAAGACAGTGTTCTTGGCAGCTTAAAAAGTGAGAGATGGGGGCGCCTGGGTGGCTCAGTGGGTTAAGCCGCTGCCTTCGGCTCAGGTCATGATCCCAGGTCCTGGGTTCGAGCCCCACATCGGGCTTTCTGCTCAGCAGGGAGCCTGCTTCCTCCTCTCTCTCTGCCTGCCTCTCTGCTTACTTGTGATTTCTCTCTGTCAAATAAATAAATAAAATCTTAAAAAAAAAAAGTGAGAGATGTATTTTACAATTTAATAGTGGCTTGGAAGATAAAATAGAAGATACCTCCTAGAAAACAGAACTAAAAGTCAAAGTGATAAAAATGTCAAGAAAAGCATTAAAATTTGACAATCTACTCAAGAAAGTCAATGTTCTACTATTAAAAATTATAGGAAAATAAATTGAAGATATGAAGAAAGGGAAATAATCAAAAATATATGTAATAATTTTCATAATAAAAACTCACTTATATACATCTGTATATAAGCTCTCTGAACACAGAATAAATTTTAAAAAAATATATGCCAATGCACATCATTGTGCAATACCACATCTCTGGAGGTGAAGAGGAAATCTGAAAAGTTCCAAAAAGAGAAGCAGGGTGCCATATGAAGGAGTAGTCATGAGCATGGCATGTGGTGTTGAACTTTTCAAAACAGCAACACTGTAAGCTAGAAAAGAATCCATTTAACAATGATTTGCTGAGGGCCTACTCCCCGCCAGGTACTATGCTCAGTGTTGACCACAGAGGGACAGGCTTTGCAATTCTGAGGGAAAATTATTTCCAACCTAAAATAAAATGCCCTAGTCAGGCAAACAAAAGTACATAAGCATCATCATCAACAATGGTACCTCTTAGGAGCTCCTGCTCAGGAAGCTCCTGGAGCATGTGGACCAGGAGAATAGAGTTTGCAAGCCAAGAAAGACACCCTCAGGATTCAGGGAATGCGGGATGTACATGAATGGACAGACTGGCCAAGATGACTGGAGATGATATCCCAGGACAAAAACTGAGTTCAGACTCAAGAAGGGATATGGGCATGAAGGAAAATAGAACTCTCTGATTACCTACTGTGCTTTAACTATTTTGAGAAGAGTTTCAGAATTCCATTAATTCTAAAAATCCAAATTAAAAGTTATGGAAGTAGCAGCCTCTGTCAATGAGATTTGAAATGGAGTACTTTTATCACTACAAGTGATATAATAAAAACACTTAAATTTTGGTCATTTATTACTTAATAAAAATAATAAGTGCACAGGTTTTCAAAGAACTAAATTAGAACAAAGATAGCCTAGTTAAAGCAGAAACTTTTTTTCTGAAACCTGTTTTAACACATACAAACACTAGAACATTAGATAGCTGTGGAAAAGAATGAAATCTCACCATTTGTATAACATGGAAAGTACATGCTTATTAGAGTAAGTCGGTCAGAGAAAGATAAATACCAAACGACTTTACTCATTTGTGAAATTTAAGAAACAAAACAAATGAACAAAGAAAAAAGAGACACACAAAAAAACACACTGTTAAATGCAGAGAACAAACTGAAGGTCACCAGAGAGGAGGTGGGTGGGGGGATGGGTGAAATAGGTGAAGGGGATTAAGAGTACACTTATGGTGGTGAGCACTGAGTAAGGTACAGGATTGTTGAATCTCTACACTGTATACCTGAAATTAATACAACACTGTATATTAACCATACTGGAATTTAAATAACAAATAAAAAATGAATTTGTTGCTTTGCTTTCAAATAAGAGTGATTCTTTGTTTTCCGTTATCACTGCTACTGTCCCTCTTAGGATATTTTGAACAGAAGGACATCAGTTTCCCACACAGTTAAAAAAGCATATTGTGCAAGGTAAGGACTTAAATGAAGTTTATGGCCTCCATAAACAATTGCATCATGCTCTACAGCCTGTATTTGCTTAAGAAGGAAGATAACATTTTCTTTATCAAAGCAAGACAAAACAGGCTATAAATTATACAATGTCTGTCTCCCGGTTTACAGAAAACTACAGCCCATCTGGAACTGAATTGGAATGGAGTTATATAAAAACTCTCTAAGTCAATGTAAATCATAGAGAGAAGAATGTTTCCACATTGGTGCACCCATCGTTCTGGTCAACTGCTTTCTTACACTTTCATATGCATGGCAGTCAACTGACTGGCTACCAGAGCCTTAGAACATTTTTTACATTTATTTACTCACCAGTAAATAAAATTCAGTGAAAATAATAAGAACCATGGTGAAAATTCATGGCTTTGATCAATTTTGTTAAAATGCTTCTGCCAGAGCACAAATTTTCTGGCATGCCTATACTGAAAATCCAGTGTCTTTAACATTAATGTAATACTAAGAACATAAAAAGTTGAAAGTATTAATGTATTCAGAATGTGAACAACCTTTTCACCCCAAAAAACCTGAATTCAAAGACGGTTAACCACAGAAGTGAAAATATCTTGGGTGGTCTAACTCTAGACATTTGTTCTTAGTGTATTTGGCCCAAGCACAAAACCACCAAGGAGTCTGGCATGATGGATGGTGTCTTCCTAAAAGATGCTTGGGATCAAGCAGGTTGTTTTAAGTCAGACATGGGTGGAGTAATTATGGCAAGAAGCTAGTGGAGAGGGTTGTCATTTGCCAGGTTATAACCAGTCCTTTTTCTGTGAGGATGTCATTAATAGAAGCCAGCCTCCTTCAACACTCTACCTTTCCTCTATTTCTCCAACCAAGTAAAAATAAAAACCAAAAATTCTGGACATTATATATAAACACACTTAGAAGAATGTGAAAAGCAGAGATAGGGAAAGCAGGCCATCTGGGGACATGAGGGCACAGTAGCCTCACAGAGCCCAGAGAGGGAGCTGAGGAGATGGCCACCTGCAAACATGGAGAAAAAAGCTCCAAGAAAAGCTTGCTCTCTCCAGACAAAGTACCAGGAAATATGTAGCTTAGCAAGACAGGAGACTTTTCAATTCTACTATCCTACCACTGCCAGACACCACCAGGGGAAACAAAACAAAACTAAATGTGATTCCAACCTTCCCCACCCACACTGAGGCTGAGTGGAAAGCTTAGAATTCCATCCTGACCAAGCTGTAACAAGGTGTCCCATTCCCTCACTGTGCTAATGCCAGGGTGGTGTCAGAGATGGCTAAGTAGGAAGCTGGGAATTTTAGCCCCACCAGGCTATAGAAGGCCACTCCCCCACCCTATGGTGTCAGAAGCAGCCAAGTGGGCAGCAGTAGGAGTGACTTCACCTGCATACCTATTCTTCCCAGCTAGGAAGCTATCACTGGAGGCCTCGTGGGGCACTATAACTCCCATTCCTGCCCAGCACTATGGAGGAGCCCACCACCTCTAGTGTCAACTAAGGCAAATGGAAACCTGGACTTTTACTCCCACCTAGCAGTAATAAAGAGACAGTGCCCTCCCACCAGAAAAAAAACAGCTAAAATGGAAGGCTTAAATAAGATACAGAAGCTCATAACAAAATATTTGAAATATCCAGGTTTGAATCAAAAGTCACTCATCATACCCAAACCAGGAAGATAGTAAACTAAATGAAAAAAAGGTAATCAACAGAGGAGTCTGCACCAATCAACATAGGTTCGAAATACATGAAGGAAAAAGTGACAGAACTATGATTCTATGTTATAGTTGGAAGCTTCAATACTATTTTTTCAATATTGACAGAACAACCAGACAGAAAATTAACAAGGAGATATAAAGTAACTCCAGCATCCAATAAGATCCAATCAACATTCATAGATCACTTCATTCAACAGCAGAACACTCATCTTCTTCACTGCTCACAGAACATATACCAAGACCATATCCTGAACCACAAAAAAAGCTGCAACAGATTTAAAATAATTAAAATTATACACAGCGTGTTCTCCAACAACAATGGGATGAAATTAAGAAAGAATAATAGAAAGGTAACAGGAAGATTCCCAAATGCTTTGATACTAAACAACACATTTGCAAAGAATACATGGGTAAAATAGGAAGTGTAAAAGAAATATAAAAACACAAGGAACTACATGAAAATGAAAATGCATCATATCAAAATCTGTGGAACACAGCAAAGGCAGTGCTAAATGGAAATTTATAGCACTAAATGCATGCACTAGAAAATAGGAAAAAATCTTAAACTGATAGTAATGACATGATTGTCCCTAGAGAAAATCCCAATGAAACTTCAAAATACTCCTAGAACTAATAAGTGAATTCAGGAAGGTCACGATATATACGATAAATAAACAAAAATCAATTGTATCTTTATATACTAGCAGTAAGCTTGTGGACATCAAAATTAAAAATGCAATACCATTTATAATTGACAGAAAGGAAGTGGGGGGGAAGAAAGAGAGAAAGAAAGGAAAAGGGAAGAAAGAAAAAAAGAAAGGAAGGAAGGAAGAAAAAGTGAAGGAAAAGAGCGAGAAAGGCACAAAAAAGGCAGATACAGGTACAAATTCAACAAAGCATTAGAAGATTGATAAACTGAAAACTACCAAATGCCCACAAAATAAATCAAAGATCTAAATAAATGGACCGATATGCTATGCTCGGGGATTGGAAACTCAATATCGTAAAGATTTCTATCCTCCACAAATTGATACACAGTTTCAATGCAATTCCTTTGAAAATCTCAGCAAGACTGGTGTAGAGATAGATAGAACTAACCTAAAATTTATATGAAAAGGAGAAAGAACTAGAAGAGCTAAAAACGATGTTTAAATAAGAAGAATAAAGTGGTAGAAGTCAGCATATCTGATTCCAAGACTTAATAAGTAGCTATAGGAGTCAAGACTGATAGCAGAAAGGTAAACATATAAGTCAATAGAACAGAATAGAGAACCCAGAAACAGATCCACACAAATGCCCCAAAAGTTTTTGAAAAAGGTGCAAGAATAATTCAATGGAGGAAATAGAGCCTTTTCAACATATGATATTGGACATCAATGGGAAAAAACTAAACTTTGACCTAAGTCTCACAACCTATATAAAATAACTTCTACCTGAATCATGGACTTGGACTTAAATGTAAGACACTAAACTACAAAACCTTTAGGAAAAAATAAAAAAACCAAAAAAGGAAGTCTTCAAGATCTAAGGCTATGCAAAAATTCTTAGACTTGACACCAAAAGCATGATCCAAAATGGGAAAAAATGGAAAAATTGGACTTCATCAAAATTTAATGCTTTCCCTTTATTTCCCCATCAACCACAATCCTCATGTTTCTTCATGTTTTAGAAATGATATTAATGTTCAGTATATATGTTCAATGGTGTGTGCATTAAACAGGCTCCATTTCTCTTTTCTTTTCTTGTCCTTTTTTTAAATTTGACAAAGAGAAAGAGAGAGAGAGCACACAAGCACACAAGCAGCGGGACCAGGAGAGGGGGAAGCAAGCTTCCCAGTGAGCAGGGAACCTCATGCAGGCCTCCTTCTCAGGACCCTGAGATCAAGACCTGAGCTGAAAACAAACTCTTAACCAACTGAGCCACTCAGATGCCCCAAACAGGCTCCATTTAAATCATCTTCCTCTCCAGCTCTTTCTGTCACACCATCCCTCTGTAGCCTGCCTTACAAGACTTTGGGCATTTCATCAGGTCATAAATTATAATCCCTTGTCTGATACCAATCACATCAATCCTCAAACCAGTACATTTATCTTTGTTTCATAAGCCAACTTTTCTAAGCACAGCGTTTGTTATTTATTTCCCCTTGTGATTATAGTATCTCTCTCATAGTCTGAAACTTCATCCTCCTTTCTTTCATTCTCCTTCTTTTTGTTTCATTCTCCTTCCAGATTTTTCTCGTTATTTGCAGCATTTTATTTTATTTTATTTTTTAAAGATTTTTTTTTATTTATTTGACAGACAGAGATCACAAGTAGGCAGAGAGTCAGGCAGAGAGAGAGGGGGAAGCAGACTCCCCGCTGAGCAGAGAGCCCAATGTGGGGCTCGATCCCAGGACCGAGACCATGACCTGAGCTGAAGGCAGAGGCTTAACCCACTGAGCCACCCAGGCACCCCTATTTGCAGCATTTTAAAAAATTGTACAAGTAATACATGAATAATACTTGTGATACATAATTCAAAGAACACAGGAGTATTCCGCAGAATATATGACATTCTCAGTTATCTCACCTTCAGTCCTATTCTCCTTCTCGGAGGTAATGATGTTAACATTTGTCACACATTCTTCCACCATCTTGTCCTCTTTCTATGTATTTACATATATTTTTATAAATAAACAAATGTCTTTTATATTCTACAAATAATATTGCATGGGGTGACTGAGTAGCTCAGCTTGTTAAGCATCTGATTTCAGCTCAGGTCATGACTTGGGGTCCTGGGATAAGTTCCGCATTCACTGGGCTCCTGCTCAGTGAGGAGCCAGCTTTTCCTTTCCCTCTGCCCTTCCCCCTCAATCATGTGTGCACGCTCTCTCTCTCTCTCAAAATAAATAAATAAAATATTAAATAAATAAATAAATAACATCACACTAAATATAATATTCTGAAATTTCCTTTTCCATTATAATTTTGGAGATATTTCATGTCAATGCCTATAGGTCTACAGCTCTTTTTTTTAAACTACATATTACCCCACACAATAACACTACCATAATTTACTTAACTACTTCCTCATTGTTGGACAATTACAGTGTGTCCTTTTTTTACCATTAATTGTACCCTTACGCTTTTGCACAAATGAGTATTATTTCTTTAAGCTACATTCCCAGGAGTGGAATTGTTGATGTAAGGATATGTGCATTTTTAATTCAGAGAAATATTGATCAATTGCCTCCCCAAAAGCAAATAACTGAATATAAAAAAGATTCAAAATATCTCACAAAGTTTGAGGGAATAAGAAATACATCTCTATTATGTTAACATTTCCTTAATTGTCAGTGAAGCTGCGAAGACATTCATATATTTTTGGAACCTTTTATGGCTAATGTTTTAAGATTTTCCTATCATAACATTATGGTTTTGTTGAGTCATCCTTATGTATGGTGTGAAGTATGGGTTGGAATTAATTTTTTTTTTCCAAAGAAAGTCAGTTTTCCCAGCACATTAAATGAACTACCTGTTCCTTTCTTACTGATTTTAAAAACTTATTATAAATTGAATCACCTTATATAATCTCCTTCTTGTCTTCAGCATTTTCCATTTTTCCAAGTATGCTTGCCTGCTCTAATACCAGACTACATGAAGCACACCTTTATAACATGCTTTGATATCTAGAGTAATTGTTCATCTTCAGAATTGCCTTTGTTTTTTTATGCATCTTTTCTTCTTTTTAAACTTAAGAGTAAGCTTGTTATCATTTACGAAAAACATTGCTGTGATTTTGAGTGACATACATTGAATTTGATTATTTTCTCGAAATTTAGCATCTTTGTGATTTGAGTCTTTTCATATAAATCATGATATGCCTCCTCCATTTGTTTAGTTACAAATTGGGGGATCCTTTAGCAGCAATTTATAATTTAATTCATCCAGTTTATGCAGTTCCTATTATATCTGTGCCTAAGACATTTATGATTTTGTGAACAGGATGTTATTTTAGCATAAAATTTTCTAACTGGTTATCACTGATGCATAGGAAAGTTAATGGTTTTCAGATGTTGGGTCTTTTATTCAATCACCCTTATGAATGGTCTTACTAATTCTCATAGTTTTTCAATTATTTACTTGCAAATAATTACTGGTTTTGTGTTTCTTCCATCTGGAAATAGATATTGATATAGATACTTACATGCATATCTGAAACATACATCTATCTGATATATGTACACATTTTTTATGAAATATAATTTTTTTCTTGACTCATTGAATTATTAAAGACTTCCAGTGCCTTATTAGATTGTGATGGTGATAGTGGGCATACTTATTTTTCCCAGGGGAACACTTCATTGGACTTTACAGAAAAGCATATTGGTTTTTCACTCACTGATTTATTTCTTATAGTGTTTGATTAACCTCTACTTTTAATTTTATTAATTCATTTCCTTTATTTTCATTGTGCATTTTTTTTAAGATTTTATTTATTTATTTGACAGAGAGAGAGCTCACAAGTAGGCAGAGAGGCAGGCAGAGAGAAAGGGAGAAGCAGGCTCCCCCCTGAGCAGAGAGCCCGATGCGGGGCTTGAGATCATGACCCTAGCTGAAGGCAGAGGCTTAACCCAATGAGCCACCCAGGCACCCCTTCATTGGACATTTTTATTCCTTTTTCAGCTCTTTAAATTTTATACCTAGTTTACCTATCTTATTATATTTTTTGTTTTCTAATATAAAACTTATGTATTACTTAGACATCTTTTAGAGAGCTACATGTTAGGGATATTCTTTTTATTGAGGTATAACTGGCATAAAACATTATATTAGTTTCTGGCTGGCATATAACATAACTTGGTATTTGTGTATATTGCAAAATGGTTACCACAATAACTAAACATATATCACCATACATAGTTACAACTTTTTTTCTTGTGATAAGGACTTTCAAGATCTACTCTACTAACAATTTTCCAAAATATGCAATATAGTATTATTTATTACTGTCACCATGTTGCATATTACATTTATTTAATAACTGGAAGAAAACTCTTATTTATGGTAGGGTTTTACTGTATTGCTCACTGCTACTTAATGGGGTTATAACTCACATCAAGTTCTGGGGATAAGAGAAGATGATCCTGCACAAACTCTGTGATTTGGAGAACCACAGAAATATGCATTATTTTCCATGTTAGTCATGAGTCTAAGTCTGTGATAAGTTTCACAGAAACCAGCGGTCCCCATGGAATAAATGGACAGAACTTACATTAGGAACAGTGAAGGGGGGCGGAATCATAGTGGGAGGTGAACCATGAGAGACTATGGACTCCAGGAAACAAACTGAAGGTTTTAGAAAGGAGGGGGTAGGGGGTCGGGTGAACCTGGTGATGGGTATTAAGGAGGGCATGGACTGCATGGAGCACTGGGTGATATACACAAACAATGAACCATGGAACACTACATCAAAAACTAATGATGTACTGTATGGTGACTAACATAACATAATTAAGAAAAATAAAAGGAACAGTTATCCTTGGTTGAGGGTAAAAAACAAAAACAAACCCAAAAAACCCCAAAATAAAACAAAACAAAGTCTATTTCCATTTGGGGACTTTATTATGTCTGCCTTATACCCCAGATGGCTGCATTTCTAGTTTACTCTCTCATCTTTGTGGTAGCTTAAAGGTCAGGAAATTCTGCAGGGATTCTCAAAAAAAAAATTTTTTTTTAATTAATAAACACACACAAAACAAAAAAACAGGAGACTAAAGAACATCAACATGTAGACAAACCAGACTTCTGTCAACTCCTTCTGCAGAGAAAACATAAGCCTAGGGATATTTTGTTGCTGGAATAATTGAAGCAATGCCTCTAGCAATTCAGAAACATTGGAAAAGTTGGTCTCTGTGCTATTAAGCATGGAATTTAAGTTTAGATGTGCTTAGGTAATGTCATCATTTTACATAATGACTCAATGGGAATCATAAGAACGTATCTTCCAGTCATTCATGTGAGGTGATTGGGAAACTTAAATAAGATTATAAAGCCTGTTGGTGATGTGGATGGAACTAGAGGGTATTATGTTCAGTGAAATAAGTCAATCAAAAAAAAGACAATTATCCTATGATCTCACACATATGTGGAATTTAAGAAACAAAACAGAGGATCATAGGGGAAGGGAGGGAAAAAATAATAGGAAATCAGAGAGGAAGACAAATCATAAGAGACTTAATCACAGGAAACAAATTGAGGGTTGCTGGATGGGAGGGGGGAATGGGGTAACTGGGTAATGGGCATTAAAGAGGGCACATGATGTAATGTGCACTGGATATTATACAAGACTGATGAATCACTGACCTTTACCTCTGAAACTAATAATACATTATATGTTAATTAATTGAATTTAAATTAAAAAAAATAAAGCCTATTGGAGAATTCTCGATGTAAAATTTCTTGTTGGCAATCAATGACTATGCAGTACTTCTCTCTTCTTTTCCCTACCATTATATTTAGCTGGATTTTTACCAATGCTGTAACAAAGCAAGGAATTATGTGGATGAATTTCAAGTGAAGGTAGTGCATTTTACCAGTAAGTCTTTCAAAATCCTAAATCGTAACACCTAAAATGGCTACAGTGGGCAAAATCACAAGAAAAGTAGAATTCTGGGTGCCTCTCTATTAGACTTCTAAATTTTATTCCAAGGAGTCCTATATATTAAAAAGTAAACCATGAACGTGAATTGTCTTAGTTTCCACCCTCTCTTGAACCTCAACGGTTTGGGGAAGCCTAAACATAAGCTTGCTGCTAATGAAGATGGGGAAGCTTGGATCCCAGAAGACTGGAGCAAGGACGTGTGGACAGAACTTCCATTCTACCCACAAGTAGTTTTACCTGCAATATCTAGCCCAGGAACAGAGCTGGATCACAAGGGTCCTCTCCATGGCAGTGGTGGCGAAAGACAATGAAATGAAAATGGGTCAGAAGAATTTTTTCTATCTGTACCTAGGAATATTTCTTGTTCAGGGATCTCAAAAGCCCAAAGAGGAGACTCGAATAAGGCCGGCACCAACGTGAGACTGTTCTTCAGACACCTGGCCTCTGTGACCTCAGCTTTCTCATCTGAGAAGCCAGTAACTTCAGGACACATAGCAGTGTTTATAAATACCTTTCCCTGTCCCTGTACCTATTTACACATAAGAATATAATGACAAACAAAGGGACATATGGACTCTGTTTCACAGCATAACATAACCGTAAAATAATGCAACTCTCTCTTACTTGCATTATAAGTGAATCTTGGGGCCATTGACTTATACAGAGTAATGACTCTTGCTATGAAATGCTTATACATACGCAGTTCATGAGTAGTCTAGCTTAAAAGTCTGGTTAGAGTCATGACTCCTCTTACCCGTGGAGGCCAGAAACTTGCAAAGACAATAAACCTTGACTGCTGCTCCAAGCTAACTGGCTGCAGCCAAGGCACAGGGTTTACATGCCACCTGGGTCTCTGCCAGCCCATTAGTCATCTTGTATTCTGCCCCAGTGGGGCATTTGAAATAGAAAGGACTCTGGATATGCTCAGGGGGAAGAAAGAGAAACACCGGTTTTTATTCGGTGGGGTTAAATTTTTTCAGCCCTTCCCTTGCTGGGAAAGTTATATTTAAAACAAAACCTGAAATCCTTGTTAGCCAACCTTCAGAGTCACTTTTCCTGTAAAAGTATGAAGTGGTTATTAGCAACTATTCAAGTGTGCATAGGTTATTAACAACTGAGAAAGATGATAGCCAAAGGAAATGGGATAGTTAAGGACAAAGATTGCAGATGTCACTAGTAGAACAACCTCCTCATCTGCTCACCTTTTTTCCTTCTTACTCATCTCTGTACCTTCAAGAAAGAGCCTTTCCTATTAGCCCATCTGCCAGTCAACACCATAATATGCTGTCCTGTGTACCATCTACTATGTAATCATCCAGAGGATCTTGGGATTGTATTTTTGAGGACAATATCTTTAAGTGGTAAACCATAGATAAAGCGCATCTCCACTCCAGACACAATAATAAAAAACAGCTGACCTTTAAAAAAAATATTTGGTTTGATCTACAAACAATGGCTTGATGTGCTTAGCAATTGAGTCAATTAAGTTTAGATATCTACAAGGCTAAAAGCATTCAACTGAGTGTATAGATCAACTGTGTTTATACTGATCATTACAATCATTGCTTAATCAGTAAGTAAAACCAACATACAAAAAGGAATCTGCGAACATAGTTTGATGTGATTTTTGTTACATGTGGTAAACAGGAATTTTTTAGCTACAAATGACAAACACATATTTCAAATGAAGTGTTCACAGAAATAGTTATTTCTTTTGCTAAAAATGCAGAGGTGTACTAACCGCAAGCATAGTAAGACCAGGGACCCAATATCAGTCTAGTTTCTATTTGCAGGTTAGTCTCTCTGACAGAAGAGAGATTTTTATGTGAATTGAAAAGATAACCACACCCTAAATTTTTTTTTTTTTTAAATACGAATAGTGCCAACACTGAGAATACCTGACATGGAAAGAACTTATGCACAATTACACTGCCAGCAATTAGTAGAGTTAATAAACATTTTTATAAAAGTATTTGTTATTAGTTCAAAAGGTATCTCTAAACCGAAAATGTGATGATAAGTAGCTCTTTTCTCTTCATTATTTTGTGTTTATTAACTTCACATTCTGCAACATTATTAAAACTACTGTATCTTAGTTGATTCAGACATTTTTGCACCAAAATGATAAAGTGATATATATCAAATGCCAATCTGGACATATCTCTCCCCTATGAAAACCATTAAGTGGTTCTCTCTCAATCCTAGAATTAAGATCAAGCTGGTTACTTTGGTATGCAGGGCTTTCCATAACCAAACCATGACTATCTCAACTTCCCACTCAGCCAGAATAGTCATGGAATAATAAAATGAAATAAGAAGATGGCCACATACATCTTCTGCTTATGTCATTCTTATAAATTTCAATACTACAGAAAAAGAGGCATCCTTTTTATCTCTTTGGGAGGATTTATCATCTTTGGGAGGATTCTTAATGTCTTCTTTGAGTTACCCTCTCCTCTTTAATTTCCTTGGACACAGGGATGGCACTGTTGGTTGGTCCAGGCTGAGTCCTTGCCTAACTCTTTGTTCTGCTGCAAGGAGAATAAAGAACACATGCTGATCTGCTTCAGCCAACTGAGACTAGTATCTGCCAACACAAAGGCCAATTTTAGTAATGCTTTATACTCTCACTACTCTGATTTTAGACCAGCCCGGGCCAAAGAAAGTCTCCTTCTTGCAGAACCAAGGAGGCTTGTCCGGAAATTAAATTATTGGTCCCAGGATAAAGTTAGTGTGACAAAGGCAGGGACTCAAGAACTAGAGTAGGAGATTATAAAAAGAATCTGGAGGAATTGGAGAGGAGAGACAACCCAATCCCCCATCTCCTCCCAAGTTTCTCCTGCCTGGAAACCCTTCTTGATGGTGGCAATATTTAACCTCCCTTTAAAGAGCTTTCCATTGGCATTCAGACTGGGAAAAGGAGCAGACTGGTAGGGAAGGGAACATCATAGATAGGTAGCTCTACCTTGTGTACATGGAGTTATGGGTTGCTCTTAACAGATATAAGGGAGAGTGATGCTGGTTATGACAAAACAGGAAATACTGTTCATAAAAACCAACCCAAACAAGCATGACAAGCCTTTTACCTATACCTGACTGTGGTCTTCCTGTAGGGATTGTTTAAGCCTAGATACTAAAGCATTTGCTTCAAGAATATCTTACCTGTTTTTTATAAAGTGATGTGCTATGGCTACAAAATCTGATTGAAGATATTGTGCTTAAGATCTAATTTTACCTTTCAGATTTTTATGTTTCCTAACGAATACCATTAAGTGACCTTAAAACAGAAATAAATGAAGACAGAATATCCATATAATTGTATACATCACACATTTTGTAGATAAATACTTAGCAACAAGGAGACAAATAGGAGAGAGGGATGTAATCCTACACATAAATGGCATTATTCACTCAATAATTTTCATTATTTTACAATTCAAATAAGATTGTTTAGATATCTTTATCTTAAAATTAGCAAGAATTAATCTGTTATGGAAATTTAAAAAAAACACCAATAATCTAATTTTAATAACATCAGAATCTAAATCAAATGCTTTCACAATATGAAGCAGATGTTTAATCTAAGAAGCCATTCCATCTGGGGTTCTAAATGTTATTTGAGCCAGCAGAATCTCCTTAGGTTTTTCTACGGAAGGCAACTAAATTTTGTACATTGATACTTTAAAATTTAGTATATAGTAAAGTTAAAAGAAAGGCATAGGACCAATTTTTACATAGTTTAGCAAATTTTATGCTTTCTCAACAGAAAGAAGGAAATTCACTTTCAAGTTTTCATAAAGAAACATATACTACTTTTCTTCTCTTTTATCAAAGAAACTTATAATGTGTAGGTGATAACCCCAAAAAATAATAAATGAAAAAATAAAAAGTCTGAATTTAGTGTTCTCAAAAAATAACACCCTGTTCTCATGGAATGCAACCTCATATAAACCACCTTCCTGTTTCACTCCATTACCCCTACTGAGCTCACTTTTCTGCATCACTTTCTCCTTTAAGAATTCATAAATCAAAAAAAAATTACTAACTGTATGAATTATTTCATACAGCAAAAGCCCAAGTAAATACATTTCTGTACTTTGATTTCCTGACTTCAGAAATTTATCTTCTCAGATTCTTGCTTTTTTCATACTATAGGATAAAACTAGTGTGTTGTATACCAATTTTCAGTGTGGTATATCTGGTATACTCGGGTAAGAAGAGTAATAAGTAAACAAATAGCATGAATATATGTATAATCAACTTCAATCCATTTTAAGTGTATGGAGACAACCTATCTTAAGCTACTGATACTGATTTTTATGAGAGTGGAAAAAAATGTTTAGGAAGTATGTTCCAGCATAAAATACAGAGAATGGAGAAAAAGCAGTAAAAAAGAATGTGTTTTGAAGCTAACTATGTCCAAGGAACTACAAAAACAAATTTGCAAAATGAAAAGGAATACAGCAGATCTTTTAGCAGTGTTCATGGAATCTTTACTGACTTCTCCCCTTTCTTTTAGGTCAGGCTTCATTTCTTTTAAACCTTGAGTTCATGAGTTCAAACCAATTTTCTGAGTTGTATCACAGTCCTAGCTATCTATTTTGCCTGCCTTTTTGTTTGGTGCATTTATATTTGGAAATCAGGAATTGAATCCACTGAAAATTTCCTAGGATGTGAAGAATGTTCCCAAAGGCACTGGTAAATATATTGACTCAAAAACAAATACAAAACCATAAAGGCAAATGATGAGATTTTTAAATTAATAAGTTTAGGTGTCCCAAAGTTAAATGTTTCTGATGTTATTTACTAGAAATAAGCAAAAGGATAGATCTATAGTTTAATGACTATACACATAGGTTATGACATGCAGAAGGTCATAATTCCTCAGTAAACTTTAACCAGGACTTCTATTTTTTTTTTTAAAAGAAAATATTTTCTTCTGTATTTTGGGGAAGGGAAACCCAATGAATTAAAATCAGCACTCAGGGATCTCTTATTAACTCTGGACCATTTGCTCAGCTCCTGCCCTCTGTTAGCCTCTATGAGAGCTTTAGGGGCTCTCAGGGAAGTTTATTCAACTGCTTCTCATCACATCCACCCACACAGATTTACATGGAAAGAGCTCAGGATGTCCAGAACGTGGACTTTGAAAGCAAAAAGGAAGAGAAAAAGCCGGGGCAGTGGGTGGGGGAGGGTGGATAGAAGAGTGGAAAAAAACATTTTGAAATGTGTGCCTTCCAAGCCATGTGTAATAACTGCAGTCTTTTACACAGGCCATTTTACAAAATTATTAGCTGTTACAAAGTTGTGTCGTCATCACTGGAGTATGCTGAGCTCACTAGGATACCTCATGCTTTTCAAAGCAAAAGAGAGAGAGGCAAGAAATAACTGCTATTCTTTTTTTTTTCTTCCCCAAAATCTCCTGAAATGTGATGATAAATTAAGGTGACTGAAGGTAAAAAGGGGTCCCCAGTGAGATAAGTTTCTTAGAATATTCCTCATAGTGCCACTTCTGTGTCACCCACCTTGGAGGGATTCTTGGCACCATTTGCTCACATCTCGTTTGCATCTCAGCCGCATCTTAAATCAACTATTCTTTCCAATTTCAGCCTTTTGAAGTGAGGGGGAAAATACTTTAATGAATTTTAAGAGAAAATGTATAAAATGAAAAGATGCCAGAGCAGAATCTTTTATCCTCATGGTATCCGCCTTGCATACAGATTTCTTTTGATAGAAATTTTCACCTTCCCGGTCCCTTCCTTTACAAAGGAAGCATTTGATAAAACTTCTTCTTTAAAAGAGGTAGTGTTCTGACTACATACATAGACACTCTGGTGGGAATCACTGGGCCAGAGACAGTACAGGACAGAGAAGAAATCCACCTGTAGACAAGCAAGCACTCGTACGGTAGCCTTGCATCTGGACTTCACTCAACAGCTGTCAGTGTGAACCCCTCTCAGGAAACAGAGTGCAGAACTCCGAGAAAGAGTCCTTGAGTGTGGGAACTCAAGAGTTACACAGTGAACTGAAGAGAAAAGATATACAGAAAGGAGAGAAAAAGAATAGCCAAATTCTTATTAACTGCTAAAAGAAGGTAATAATAATAATACTGAAAAACAGCATGAAGCCTCTGAATAATCTTTAATTTATTAAAATGTTTTCTGGATGCCTGTCCTCCTCTGGGCAGAAGCAGGCTTACTTACCGTGGCTAGGAAATCTATTTTTTCTCCATAAATCCTTATAATAAAGCTCCTGGACTGGAATTACTTTGAGTGGTTGCTGTTATTTGCAACTAAACAATCTAACTAACACCAGGGGTCAGTAAAGATTTTGTAGTTTGAATGGGTGAGACTTTGTGAATTTTTGTACAGTAAGATTGATGATTAGGAATCTTGCCCGCTAAACTATGGGACAACAAACAATTTAACAATGTACTCATGTATCTACAATTTCAGATTTCTCCCTTTTGAGAATTCATCTAACTGCTCTTACTAGAAATCTGAATGTCATCTTTGATCCTCCTTTCCTGTCATTTTCCAGTTATCAAAACCTAATGATTCACCCTTGAAATTACATCTTTCTTTTAAAATTTTTTTAAGATTTTATTTACTTATTTGACAGAGATCACAAGTAGTCAGAGAGGCAGGCAGAGAGAGAGGAAGGGAAGCAGACTCCCCACTGAGCAGAGAGCCCGATGCAGGCCTCGATCCCAGGACCCTGGGATCATGACCTGAGCTGAAGGCAGAGGCTTAACCCACTGAGCCACCCAGGTGCCCCAATTTATTTTTAAGATTTTATTTATTTATTTGACAGACAGAGATCACAAGTAGGTGGAGAGGCAGGCAGAGAGAGAGAGAGAGAGGAGGAAGCAGGCTCCCTGCTGAGCAGAGAGCCCAATGTGGGGCTCCATCCCAGGACCCCGGGATCATGACCCGAGCCGAAGGCAGAGGCTTTAGCCCACTGAGTCACCCAGGCGCCCCTGAAAATACAACTTAAGACCTTCTACCATCCCTCCAGTCCTTCAGGCTGACCCTCGTAATGCTGACCTCATGTATGAAAACTGCCTTCTAACTGATCACCATGATGTTTCCAACCTCAATTGTTTTCACTCTGAAACACATTCATTCAAATCAGTCAGTGTTGAAAAGTTTGCTATTTCATTTCAACTTCTTTTAGGGTAAAGGCAAAATCCCCTGGCATAGTCATCCAGACTCAAATAGCTGGCTTCCAGAGCTATCACTCTAGCTTTTGACCAAACTACCCTATTTCTACTCCCCAGTTATTTCACTGTTCAACCAGAAGGTCTTTGGTTCCATCCTCTCCCTTTCGCTGAAACCTTCCCTCCCATGCAACTACCTCGACTTCCACCACATTTGCCTGGCCTAATTCTTAATTGCAATGGCAGTTTTTGAGTCCTTGTTCAAAATTCACTTCTTCAGGGAAACTTTTCCCGACCCTGCATTATAGATCAGGTCCTCTTGTTGTGTGATTTGAAAACATCCCATATTATTGATCTATAGCATTTGCTACATTTGTGACTACACAGTCATTTAGGATGTCAGTCAGTTAGTCATACAGGCTCACCCTTCCTTGAATACGTGTAATAGAATTTAGTTTCTGACTTTTAACATTATGTGAAAATTGTTAGATATATTCTCCTCCAAACCTCAAGTAGGTTTGAGGCAGTTGAGTGTAAAATACAGGCAACATAGTATCAAAACTGACTTTTTGGGGCTTCTTTCATATTCAATAATTCAATTCTATAGATTTTTGAAGTTTGTAAGCACCATAAAACTTATACTCTTTGAATTTTGTCATAATATCATGCATGTAAGAACTGGTTAAGAAAGAGACTAGGAGTTGGCAGGTTGGTGGGTTGGCAAGGGGTGAGGGGAGATTTAAAATGTTCATAAATTCTGGAAGTGTCTGATATTAATTTTACTTTTCCCATAAATATGTGGTAAATAATTTATATATTAATATGTATGTATGTATGTGTGTGTGTGTGTGTGTGTGTATATATAATATGCAAGCATGATGACAGATAAATTTCACTTCCCTAATAATAAGATCTTAAATAAGAATTTTGAGACAGGCTAAAAGGTCACTGGAGAGGGACAACCATTTGTTGGTAAAGAAGGAAAGAGGCTCATTCAGAGGCAAACAAAACAGAGGCAAATAAAAGCATCACCTAATTAAAAGCACACAGGCATATACTTCTGAAAGGCAAAGTTTAAGTACCCAATGAAAGTTGGGTCCATAAGAGTGCCAACTTGGAGAGACATGCCTTTTTATTTTTTTTTAAATTTCATTTATTTATTTGAAAGAGAGAGAGCACAACTGGTGGAGGGGGGTGGAGAAGGGCAGACAGAGAGGAAGAAGCAGACTCCGCATTGAGCAAGGAGCCCATGTAGAGCTCTATATCAGTACCTGGAGATCATGACCTCAGCCAAAGGCTTAACCAAATGAGCCACACAGGCACTCCAAGACATGCCCCCGCTTTTTTTTTCCCTCTTCCTTATTATTTTCTTTTTTTATTATTATTATGTTACGTTAGTCACCATACAGTACATCATTGCTTTTTGATGTAGTGTTCCATGATTCATCGTTTGCGCACAACACCCAGTGCTCCATGCAATATGTGCCCTCCTTAATACCCATCACTGAGCTAACCCTTCCCTCCACACCCCTCCCCTCTAAAACCCTCAGTTTGTTTCCCAGAGTCCATAGTCTCTCATAGTTCATCTCCCCGTCAGATTTCCCCCTCTTCATTTTCCCCTTCCTTCTCCTAATGTCCTCCACACTATTCCTTATGTTCCACAAATAAGTGAAACCATATGATAATTGGCTTTCTCTGCTTGACTTATTTCACTTAAAATAATCTCCTCCAGTCCCGTCCATGTTGATGCAAAAGTTGAGTATTCATCCTTTCTGATGGCTGAGTAATTTTCCATTGTATATATGGAATACATCTTCTCTATCCATTCGTCTGTTGAAGAGCATCTCTGCTCTTTCCACAGTTGGCTATTGTGGACACTGCTGCTATGAACATTGGGGTGCATATGGCCCTTCTTTTCACTACATCTGAATCTTTGGGGTAAATACCCAACAGTGCACTTGCTGGGTCATAGGGTAGCTCTATTTTTAATTTTTTGAGGAAAGTCCACAGTTTTCCAAAGTGGCTGCACCAACTTGCATTCCCAACAACTGTGTAGGAGGGTTCCCCCTTCTCCACAGCCTCTCCAACATTTGTTGTTTCTTGCCTTGTCAATTTTGGCCATTCTAACTGATGTAAGGCGGTATCTCAGTGTGGTTTTGATTTAAATTTCCCTGATGGCTCAAGATGATGAGCATTTTTTCATGTGTCTGTTAGCCATTTGTAAAGACATGCCTTTTTAAATGCAGGTGACCCAAGTGTAGCACAATGATAACTGACTGCAAAGTTGGGACACAAATGTCACATGCTATATATAAAGCAGAAAAATAGTTCAAGTATGTAACCAAAATTGATCATATAAAAATAATCAACATCAGTAAGGGTCTGAAAATTGTGACTATAATTGACCCCTTATTTGGAAAAGTCAGCCTCATGTTTCAAAGTAAGATCATTTTCCATTATTCTGTATACTGTGTTCTAGAATTTCTGACTAGTTAATTTTCCTCTTGAGTATTTTCCAGCATCCCACCATGTTGTTGGATATCTCTCTCGCTTGGTCTCCTTTTCTCTCTTAGGTCCCTAAGTTGCTGTTTTCCAGTCAGCCTCAGAAAATTCAAACTTTTCCAACTTTAATGAATTAAGCAATTTATTTCTAACTTTGGATATACCTAGTTTAACCCAGCCAACCTCCTAAAGACACTCTCTTTGACACCTAGAAAATCTATCATGACAATTTCTTAACTAAGAACAGTTATCTCCCACAGAATAATAAGCTTTCCATCAATACTTATTTTTTCTTGTCCTATATTTGTATAATTCTTCATTGTTGTTGTTTTTAGAGGCCTCTTTTCTCTACCAGCTGGCTATAAGCTGAGGGTAGGAGCCATATCGGTTTCCTTCTTTTCTGAATCTCCAGAACTTAGCAGGCAAGAATAAAGTAAGAGCTGCATATATATTTTTGATGAATAAATTAATATGATAAATACATCTTCTTAGCACAGTTTGAGAGGTACTGCTGACAATTTTCTGGAGAATCGCCCCTCCCCCAAGCATATTTTCAAATATGAAATATGAATATAATTCAAATATGAATATAAGCATGCAAGGTAATGCTCCTTTTGAGTGCAGAGTATATGGGGATGATGTTTTAAAGTAGTCACCCACTCCCTATGACAGAGGCAGAAGTAGCCAAATGATCACAGCAAAATTAAATAAGCTGAAAAGCTCACACTAAAGTAGACAAGGCCCACAATGGTGTAAAGAACACTCCCACATAATGATACATAAAGTTGTCCCTGATTTGGACCAAGGTGTCAGGATTGCCTGATCTCACTGCACTCCCTCAATGACCAGCTTATCCACTGACCAAAGCAACCACCAAAAATGTGAAAATTCAGTAGAATCATCTCTATTTGACATAAGAAGAAACAGGGCTTGGAAGTCAAGAAACTTATCACAAATCTAGCTGACAACAGGGGGAACTGGAATTTGAGTCCCAGTGGGTCTGCCCCTCTTCCTTCCACTTCATGCTCTAGACCATGTTTCCACCATGGTCAGAAATACAGGAAGAGCTGGAGCACCTGGGTGGCTCAGTGGGTTAAGCCTCTGCCTTTGGCTCAGGTCATGATCCCAGGGTGCTGGGATCGAGCCCCACATCGGGCTCTCTGCTCAGTGGGGAGCCTGCTTCCTCCTCTCTCTCTGCCTGCCTCTCTGCCTACTTGTGCTCTCTCTCTCAATCCAATAAATAAATAAAATCTTTAAAAAAAAAAGAAATATGGGAAGAGACAAATCAATGTATTTAAGTGAAGATGATGATTTTTTTTTTTCTAATAACGTCTGTTCGATCAAGGAAATATCATTAAATATTTCCCTTAGGTTAGTCTGGGCAGTTTTACCGTGAAGAGGTTTCTAATCCAAAGGTTTGTTCACAATCAAATGAATGGACAAAACTAAAAAAACTGTATGCTTGCTGCTTTATTGTGACATTTTGTAAATTAGAACTTCAGCTCCCCCAAGAAGGCTTCTCATCCAGGATCTTCTGCACATTGAAGATACCATGAGTTTAAAATAAAACATGCACTGTTTCTTAAATTAGAAATCCAGAAATTTGAAAAGGATTCATTTAAGTTTTGGCCTAGACACTTGAAACAGACAGTTGAAAACATTCCAAAAATCATTTAAATATAACTTTAAATATAACTTCTCTTCAATTATCTGAATATTTAGGTATGAGTGTTCTTTTTATTGCTCAGTGTTTGTTTGTTTTTTACTATATCTGAAAATCTTCCCAGCCACCCATTTTATTCTTTGGAACTGAGATGCTTCTTAAAAGTGCATCTCAGTAAACATACTTTCAAAACAGAACAAGTGATTAAAGTTTAAAAGGCTTTGTGGCCAGTGTATTATTATATCTGTTTGTATCCGGGCTGCCACACATTTCCCCCACATTAGAAATGATCTCTCAGGTGTGTTGTTGTGGTTTGTTTTTAATCCCGTCCAAGTTTTCTAAGCATGGTATTTACCTTGTTTCAAATGTCACTGGTATAATGACAGAAAATATCCAATATTGGCAATTACAAGTTAGGTTCAAATATGAATAACACATGACTTCCAACAAGCCAGAGCCTTGTATCTCATTTCACGTGGGCAGTATTTCCTCTCTTCTGTTTTCACTGGACACTTGCCTGCTTTCACAGTACCATACACCACACATCCTGTTTATTAGTTTAAAGGAGTTTAACAAGGGGATTTATTTTACGTTTTTCTCTGTCCACCAAAGTGCAATTTACTACTCTTATAAAAAGTGGTTCCCTAGTGTGTTCACATTGGACCTCATTATGACTTCTTCTGTAACACTGCATTTCATGGTCAGTCACCTTTCTTACCATCATCCATGCTAACTTTCCTTTCATGAATATTATCCAGTAGCAATTTACCTGTCAGTTTGATTTAGGGCTTAAAAAACTGTTCTCTCCACTTCTTGAGAATTCAAAGTATTTTTTCAATTGTACATTTTGCTTATCGTGGTATTCAAAAGAACCCACGTGTACCCAATCTTATTGAAATGTATTACTTTGCATCCACTATAAGAACTCTTACTTTAGATTTATGACTCTTAGCAAAATGGAGGGAACACATCTTGCTTTAATGTAATTTCAACATAGTCCCTCACAGGACTGCTTAAACAAACTAAATACCATTACACTGATGTTCTATTTACAGAGAAGGTCTTACTATTTAGCATTTATGTAAACTGCTTGCCTGGTTCCCTTAGAGACCCACCAATCTGAACTAAAAAGATGCCCTATCATTTCCCCTGATGTTACCACCACCAAGCCTCTGGGCCTGACATGTGTTGGTGTAAAGAGCACACGACTCAAAGTACCAGCTCTGGTGACAGCCCCTATGGCTAGTGCCCCTCCCTGGAGCTTAGGGATTTTAACTTTTTTCTCTCCTGGAGCCAACCATACTCTCTGACATAGTGGCAATGCTGTTAAATTTTTCATCCAAGTGTCTTCATCCTTTCAAATGTTTCACAACTATGATTCCTGGCCCAAGACCATGTCTCCAAGAAGGAAATAATCTCTCTTAATCAAAATTAAAAAGTCCTGTCTTCAAACTCTTCAACTTCCCCACTTCATACTAGAAGCATAGCTTCATTTGGCCCGCCACATGGAATGTTGCTTTCCTGGCTCCAAATATCATGAACACTAAATTCAATTACATAATGAACCATACAATGTGGATCCTGCTGGAACACTATGTGGGTCAGTGGGACTAAGCACAAATAGAATAATGAAAACCACAGTTAGTGTGCAATGCTCATTTGGGCTTGTTAGGAAGGCAGTCATGGGACCTGTGGATACTATTAAACCACACTGATCTATTCTGATCCTACAAATGAGCTCTTGTAGAGCGCAAAGAATAATACACTCACTTTATATATAGGGATGTAAGACAACAGGAAACCTTTAGTAGAGATCTCCCATACAAAACTTCCTTCTAGGCTTCTGGCCTCTCTGGCTCAGGCCCTCATGCCTCCTTGAACCAGCTTTTACCAGGAATGGCAGGGTTATGAGTAACACTTTATGGTGACTATAGAGAGGAGCTTCCTGCAACTACTTTCTCAAAAGGGAGTACTGTAACACAGAAGCAGCATGGGGTAGAAGCTGAATAATGGAATCAGTTTGCATGGGTTCAAACCATACATTTAGCAATGACTGCCTGTGAGATCTGGGGCAAAACACCTCACCTGTCTAAATGTGACAATCCTCACCCAAAAGACAGATAATCCAGTCAAGAAATGAGCAGAAGACATGAACAGGCATTTCTCCAAAGACATACAAATGGTCAAAAGACACATGAAAAAAATGCTCCATATCACATGGCATCAGGGAAATACAAATCAAAATCACAACGAGATACCACCTCACACCAATCAGATGGCTAAAATTTGACTAGACAGGAAGCAACAAATGTTGGCAAGGTTGTGAAGAAAGGGGAACCCTCTTACGATGTTGGTGGGAATGCCAGCTGGTATAGCCACTCTGGAAAACAGTATGGAGGCTCCTCAAGAAGTTAAAATAGAGTTATCCTACAATCCAGCAATTGTACTACTAGGTATTTACCCCAAAGATAACAATAATGATCCAAAAGGTCACCTGCCTCCCACATTCAAAGCAGCAATGTCCGTAATTGCCAAACTGTGGCAAGAGCCAAGATGTCCATCAACAGATGAATGGATAAAGAAGATGTGGTATATAGACACAATAGAATATTTCTCAGCCATCAGAAAGGATGAATACTTAGCATTTACAACAATGTGGCTGGAACTGATGATGAGAGAAATGATGCTGAGAGAAAAATATCAATCAGAGGTAGACAATTATCATATGGTTTCACTTCTTTGTGGAATGTAAGAATTAGCACAGAGGATCAAAGGGGAAGGGAGGGAAAACTGAATGGGAAGTTATCAGAGAGGGAGAAAAAACACAAGAGACTCTTAACTATAGGAAACAAACTGAGGGTTGCTGGAGGGGAGGTGGATGGGGCTGAGGTAACTGGGTGATGCGCACTAAGGTGGCATGTGATGTGATGAGCACTGGGTGTTATATGCAACTGAGGAATTATTGAACTCTACATATGAAACGAAGGATGTACTATATGTTGGCTAATTGAATTTAAATAAAAAAATAAACACGAGGTTCCTTATCTGCATAATTGAAATAATATAAATAATACTTCCCTCAAAGTGTTCTTACAGAGATATTGATATAAGGCAATTCAATTTAATTCAATTGCTGATTTTTAGGAAGCACTCAGATTTAGATTGTTGTTGTCATTCAAGTTTTCATGAATAGCCTATTTCTACATAGCTGTAGAAACCACCTCAATTAGGGGGACCAATCATACCAGTTTATCAAGACTGAAAGGTTCCCTGGGCATTGGACTTGGAGACTCAATCTGGGAATGTCCTGGGCAAACCAGGGTGAGTCAACCACCAAACTCAAAAGTAATCATGCCACCATGAAAGTCGCTTTTTTCCAATTAAAGTACTATCTCTATGACTTGTGTTCTTTGCACATCTTAGCAAAAAGGGGGTTGGGAATGCAACTGTAATGAATAAATAAAATTTATTTATTTATAAATAAATAAAAACCAGCTGTGAAGAAATAAAAACAAAAGTATTCAAAGAATAGGTTTAAAAATTCCATGAAGACAGAATCCTTTTTCAGTGATCTCTTAAGAAAGAGAGAGAGAGACTGGTTTTTTTCCCTCTACATACTAATTTTTTTCAATTGTCCTTTTGTTTCACTGTTAACAGAATGGTTGCTAACACAATCCCTCTGATGGAAGCAGAAATAAGATGCTGATGCAGCTGCTATTATAGGGAAAACTACTCATGATTACCTTTCTCCTATGGGTGGCCACAAGTTAAAAAAAAAAAAAATTAACTGCTCTGGAATGGAAGGTGGGAGTGAGAGAAGGAAGTGCTGTAAAAGACATTTGTCTAAGGCTGATCTTAGGGGAAATTTGTCCTCTGTTTTGTTTTGTTTCTTACCACTGTTTATTTTATTATTATTATTATTAATTATTAAACTTATTAAACTGTTTTCTAGGATATTAAACTGTTTGTTAGGATTGTGACACCCTCAAAAGGCAATTTCATGAAAAGATTTAGGCATAAAATATAAAGAATATCCTTTTTCTATGTTTTTCAGAATGAAAGATTTCCTGGTTTCTTTCTCTCCAGTCAGCCCTCCATCATGGGAAAGGCTCCTGAATCGCCCAAATTCATCCTTGATTTAGCCTAAGATATAAACCACAACAGTTACCTCTTAATGGTGTGTGAACAGAATTCACTTACAAAGCTGGAAAGACATCGAGTTCTTTCTTGCAGATGGCCAAATGCCATTTTACATACCTTCATAATTCTATTTGTAATATCATTATGTCAGACATTGATGTGCTAATGAAATTGAAAATAACTCTAAAGCAAAGAATTCTCTTTCTTAATCAGCATGTGACATTTTTCACTTTAAAAATATTTAGCAAGTAACTTACAGCAATAATTATAATTATATAGTGATCATGTTGCAGAAAATAGAATTGTTTTTCATGTAGTATCTCATATTCTCTCATTCATTCCTCGCAACTATGCAGGAGGTATTCAAAACTTTTCCAGACAGATGACAAAACAGGGGCCACCAAAAGAAAGTATTTTGCCCAAGTCTCACTAATAGGAATTAGCAGAACAAACTCAAGTTTGACTGCTTCTAATACCACAATCTCAACCACACATTATATTTTCCTGCTACTTAAAAGCATCTGTGCTAGATATGGTTCTCTCTCTCTCTCTACACACACACACACACACACACACACACACACAAATAACACAAATAACACAGTGTCCTCAATAAGAGTAAAGCCTTTAAGTATGGCAAAATACCATCATTGGAGAATAGGTGACTTTGGGCAAAGAATTTATTACTGAGCCTTAGTATAATTGCTTAGATCTTGAGAATAGGAATATCCAATATAAGTTTGTTGTTTGGATACAAAAAGGATGTATGCAAATTAAAAGAGAGGTTCGGTGCCTGTAACGATGCTATTTGGGCCCCATGGTCCAATCCTAGGTACTTCCACATGATCAGTTCATGCAGGTAAATTCCCATCATCTCAGATAGGAGGATAGTAGATAGGAGGGCTTTTCAGCTTTCTGCTGTGCTGAGGAACATCCAATGGAAATTAATCTAATGGAAAAGCTGGCCTATGGCAAAGCAAAGACTGTAGGCAATGAGTGAATATCTACTCCCAGGAAAAGAAAGTAGATAGAGGAGTGGTGTATTAGTGAGGACATTGATCCAGAAAGATCTCACTCACATGAAGACAGGGCAGGCAGGCCAGGACTCCTGGCCATTCTGATCCCAAACTCTCTGAGAGTGTCCCTCTTCCCCATTTTGGTCCACTCTCCTCTTTTCCTGAGCAAGTACCCTGACTCTAAGCCTCCATTCCCAGTGTGTGGCCCTACACACACATATGTTATCTTCTCTCTGGTTTCTGTCACCCGTTCAGACGGAACATTTACTCTATGTTCCTTTCTCTTTCCATTTACTCTATGCTCCTTTCTCTTGCCCTCTCATCTAACTGCCTTCAATGCTCATCAGAGTGGCCTTCAAAACTCCTCAAAACATGGGTTCAAACTGTGACTATCAGACAATTAGTTCCCTTTTCCTTATATCCTACCATCCATTTCAATGCCCTTTCCTTTTATCCCACTCTACTCCATTTATCCAACAGGTATAATCTAAATTATATAAATATAAATCATAAATTATAGACCCTAAATTACATAAACCATCTGTCTGAGAATTTTCCAAGTCTACCAAAATGAAAAAAAAAAAAATCTCTTGATCCACTGGGATCTACTAGTCTTTTGGCTAGCAGTCTTTTGGGTAAAATTTCTTCACAACATGTAATATTTTTTATTATAATTATTTGCTTATATGTCTTGGTCCTTAAGAGAATATAAATGCCTAAATGGAATAAACCATGCCACAGTTAACTCTATCTCAACAGTGTCTGCCAAGGGAAAAGCTAAGGTATCTCCTTTCTTTCTTTCTTTCTTTATTACTTTTTACAGATTTTACTTATGGGTTGCCTGGGTGGCTCAGTGAGTTAAGCAACTGACTTCGGCTCAGGTCATGATCCCAGGGTCCTGGGATGGAGTGCTGCATTGGGTTCCTTGCTCAGCAAGAAGCCTGGTTCTCTCTCTGCCTGCTGCTCCCTCTGCTTGTGCTATCTCTCTCTCTCTGATAAATAAGTAAGTAAAATCTTTTTTAGAGAAGATTTTACTTATTTATTTGAGAGAGAGAGCAAGCAAGAGAGAGCATGAGTGGAGGAGAAAATAATTGTAGGATATACACAAGAGGAAATGAGAAAGGAATTTAAATATTTCATGATAAAAGTCAACTGAACACAAATGAAGATAATAATGTAGGGAATCAAGAACAAAAAAGCTGTAGGATGTGGCAAATAATGATAAAATGACAGAAGTAACTCTTTATGAGTAAATTTCTTGGTAAAGATTGATTTATTTTTGAGAGAAAGAGAGAGAGAGAAATAGGCGAAATGGAGAGATACAGGCTTCCAGTTATGGAATGAATAAGTCTTGAAATAAAAGGCACAGCATAAGGTGTACACTCAATGATAATGTAATAGCAGTGTAACAGACGGTAGCTACACTTGTGGTGAACGCAGCATAATGTATAAACTTGTCAAATCATTAAGTTGTACACCTGAAACTAATGTAACATCATGGGCTAACTACACTCAAATAAAAAGACAGAAATTGGCAGAATAGATAAAAATTAAAATTTAAAGAAGACATAATTCAACTGTGCACTATCAAAAACTCACGCTAGATCCCAAGACACCTATAAGCTGAAAACAAAAGGATGGAAAAAAATATTGCATGCAAATAAAAACCAAAAAAGGGGGTGGTATGGTTAAACTAATACTAGGAAAAATAAACTTTAAATAAAAAATGCATACAAGAAACATAGAAGGACATGACATATTTTAACATTCAATATGGCAAGAAGATGTCGCAAACATAAACATTTCCTATAATGACCATCAAAATATATAAAAATTAACAACACTGAAGAGACAAACAGTTCTACTATAACAAATAGAGATTTCAATACCCATTCTCCATAATAGCTAGAAAAACCAGACAGAAAGTAATAAAAAAGAGGACTTGACAACAATAAACCACCTAGATCTAACAGACACATAAAGAACATTCTATCCAATAACAACAGAATACACAGTCTGCTCAAATGCACATGAGACATTTTCCAAGATAGAAATATGTTAGGCTACAAGTTAAATCTGAGTAGGTTTTAAAAGACAGACATGGTACAAAGAAATCTTCTCTGATCATGAAGCAGTTAGAAGTCAACAACAACAATAACAACAAAGAAACCAAAAAAGTCACAAAATTGTGGAAATTAAACAACACACTTTCAAACAACCAATAGATCAAAGAAGAAATCACAAGGGAAATTAGAAAATTCTTAGAGCTGAATGAAAACAAAAACACAACATACCCAAACTATGAAATGGAATGAAAGTGTGCTAAGCGAAATTTACAGCTATAAATGCTTATATTAAAAAGCAAGAAAGGGATCTCAAACTAATCACTTAATTTTATAATTTAAGGAACTAGAAAAAGGAGAAAAAGTAAACCAAAGCTAATGGAAGGAAGGAAATAAAAGATTAGAGCAGAAATAAATGAAGTAGCGATGAGTAAACAATAGAGAAAATCCATAAAACCAGAAGTTGGTTCTTGGAAAAGATGAACAAAATTGATGAGACTTTAGTTATATGGATAAAGAAGAAAAGAGAAGATTCAAAATGTTAAAATCAGAACTAAAAGTGAGGACATTACTACAGATTTTGTAGAAATAAAAAGGATTCTATAAGAGTGCTAGGAGTAACGGCACACCAACAAACTGGATACTTTAGATGAAATGGCCAAACTCCTGGAAACACAAAACCTACCAAGACTAAATCACAAATTGAAAATATAAATATATGTATAACTGATAAGGAGACTTAATCAGCAATTTTAAAAAAAGGAAAAAAAAAAGCTCTCTCAAAAATAAATAAATAAATCTTCAGAGGAAAAAAAGTAGTTACTGATAAGGAGAGACTTCTGTCATTTTGCTGAAAAAAAACTCACAACAAAGAAAAGATCTGTACCTGATGGCTTCAGTGTGAATTCTACAAAACACTCAAAGAACTAATACTGGTTCTCTAACTTTTCCCAAAAAATGAAGATGGTGGAACATTCCTAACTCCTTCTTTGAGGCTGGTATTTCTCTGATACTAAAGCCAAAGATACTACCAGAAAACTAGACTTTTATCCCTAATGAACACTGATGCAAAATCTCTGAGCAAAATACTAGCAAACCAAATTCAGCAGCATATTAAAAGGATTATTCACCATGACAAAGTGGAATTTATACCTAGAATACAAGAATGGTTCAATATACAAAATTCAATCAACACCACATTAACAGAATGAAGGAAAAAAGTCACACCATCATTTCAACTGATGTAGAAAAACCACTTAGCAAAATTCAACACCATTACATGACAAATACACCCAACTAAGGAGGAATAAAAGGAACCTGCCTCAAAATACATTCATAAAATATGTATAAATATTTCCCATAGGAAATAACTATATTCAATGGTGAAGGACTAAGCTTTTCTTCTGAGATCAAGAACAAGGCAAGGATGTCCGTTTTTGTTACCCCTTTTTCACACAGTACTGGAAGTTCTAGCTAGAGTAATCAGAGAATAAAAAGAAATAAAAGGCATCCAATTTGGAAACAAAGAAGTAAAATTATCTGTTTGCAGATGATATAATCTCATATGTAGAAAATCCTAAAGATTCCTTTAAAAAATGTTGGAATGATAAATGAATTCAGTGAAGTGGCAGAATCCAAAGTCAACACACAAAATCAGGCATTTCTGTACACTAAAGATGAGTAATATGAAAAGGATATGAACAAATCAATTCAATTTACAACAGCATCATAAAGAATAAAACACTTGGTAATTAACTAAGTTCAAGTGCCTTGGTGGCTCAATCAGTTAAGCATCTGCCATCAGCTCAGGTCATGATCCCAAGGTTCTGGGATTGAGCCCCGTGTTGGGCTCCCGGCTCAGCGGAGAGCCTTTCCCTTTCCCTTTGCCTGCCACTCTGCCTACTTGTGCTCTCTCTCTACCTCTCTGTCAAATAAATAAATAAAATCTTAAAAAAAAAAAAGAATTAACTAAGGGGTGAAATCCTTGTACGATGAAAACTACAAAACCCTTCTGAATGAAATGAAACATAATAAATGAGATATATATAAACATGGGATGTGTTTATAAACTGGAAAACAGTATGGCAGTTCCTCACAAAGTTAAATGATGCAAAATTAGGGGCGCCTGGGTGGCTCAGTGGGTTAAGCCTCTGCCTTTGGCTCAGGTCATGATCTCGGGGTCCTGTGATCGAGCCCCGCATCAGGCTCTCTGCTCAGCAAGGAGCCTGCTTTCCTTCTCTCTCTCTCTGCCTGCTTCTCTGCCTACTTGTGATTTCTCTCTCTGTCAAATAAACAAAATCTTTTTTAAAAATGATGCAAAATTAAATATAATACAGCAAGTCTCTTCTGAGTATTGACCCCACAAAAGTGAAAACAGTGTATTGAAGGGATATTTGCATGCACATATTCATAGCAGCATTGTTCACAAGAGCTAAAATGTGGAAGCAAGCTAAATGTCCATCAGTGGATGAATGTGTAAGCGAAATGAGTATATATATATTTACAATAGAATGTTATTCAGCCTTTAAAAAGAAGGAAGTTTTACACATGCTATAATAGGTATGAACCTTGAGGATATTATACAAAGTGAAATAAAGTAGTCACAAAAAGACAAATAGGTATGATTCTTTTTATATGAAGTACTTAGTCAAAATCATAAGATAGAAAGGGAAATAGTGGTTTCCAGCAGCTAGCAGAAGAAGGGAAGAGAGGGTTTAATGGGACTGAGTTGCAGTCTTGCAAAATGAAGAGTCCTGGACACAGATGGTGGTGATGGTAGTACATCACTAATGTATCTAATGCCACTGAACTGTATGCTTAAAAATGATTAAGAGGGTAAACTTTACGTTTTACCAAACAGAATACAGGAATTGGAAAACATGGGTTCCAACCTTTTCAAACTATCAGAAATAATTTCTCACACATCCTTCCATAAATGTGCAGTGAAGACAAGCAGATAGTGACAGTCTCCCATTTCATAAGTGACGGGACTGTGCAAATGAAATGAACAAATCGCACTCTCAACAGTTACCTCTGTAGGTTGGTAATCACCCATGTATCATCAGAAACTAGAATTTTAAACTTTGAATGTCATGCTCGTATCAGCACTGGCCCAGGAATTTCATGCATTTATTCATTTATTCATCAACTATTTTTGAATGTCTAGTTCATGCCAAGCATATACAGGAAGAATAGCAGTGAATGACACACAGCATTGCTTTCATAGACTACTTTCCGGGATGGGGGGGTGAGGTATGAAGTCTTTAAAAATAAGTAGATGTAGAAAATCAGGTGGTTAAGGCCTCTTGAGAAAAAAAATTTTGCAAAGTAAGGGAATGCAAAGTGGCTGAGAGTGCTATTTGAGATGGAATGATCAAGGATGACCTCTCTGGTATTTAGAAAGGCATACACATAGGTTGTGGAGAGAGGGTGGCATGTGACTAAGAAGGACATTCCAGGTGGAAGAAATAGCTGCAAGAGCCCCAGAAACAAGAACATGATTGTTATGTTCAAAGAACAGCAAGGAGTTCTGTGTGATTGCTATTGAGAGTAGTCAGAGACGGTATCAGGAAGGCAGCAGAAGGCTGGTTTGGGTGTTTGAAAGGGACACTGGGATGTCCAAGTGAAGGTGTGTGGTCACAAATTTGAGAGGCAGACAGCAAAGTTGTCTATTCTTCTTGAACCATATTCCCCAGTTCAGGTCCATGAGTTTTTCCCAGTAGGTAAGATGGGCCCAGACAGCAGACTGCTGAGGTTACATGCAAAGGGTGCAATGTAAAATTGGGTGAAGGGTAAAATGGGGACATAACAGAGGCAGAAGACAGTAAGGTCAAAGGATTGGAAGTCCTGGTGAGGTTGAAGAATTGATGGGTTTGATGTGAACAAGTGTACATTACTTACTGAAATATAGGAGATATTGTTGAATAACAGGATTTTTAAAACTGAGTTCCAGAGTGGGTATGACGATTTATAATAGCAACTTCTAGGACATGATTGAGGAACCCTGGACTTTGGAGTAAGTTGGTAGTTTGATTTAAGGATCCTGAGGGTATTCACAGGGGTTATGTGAAGAATCATGACTTGGGGAAATCAAAGAGAAATTTTGTAAGTGAAAAAATATTCACAAAAACTATACTCTGAAGGTTGAGAGGGCGATGTAGGCCATGTGGCCCAGGATTTGGCAAGGTCACCTCAGACTGGGTCAAACTCACAACCAGGTCTCCTCAATGGGAAACCTTCTTCACTGTTAGCACCTGAACACTAGGAAAAGGGAAAATCCAAGATTTTGCATGGCCAATGGCTGTCTCTGGAAGTATAGAATCTGATAGTTTTGCAATGGGGACAGCAAAACATAAACAGGAGTACTGGTCACCTGGAAGGAAAAAGGAAAGGTAGCACACTCAATGTGCTAGAAAGAACTCGAAAACTGTTCAAGGCAAATTCTGGCACCATCAGCAATGCCATAGACCTTCCTCCTGTGGCAAAGAAGTGCTTCTGGTTGGTGCTTCACACATGGTTGTTAAAGGCTGCAGTGGGAGGTGTTTTTTTTTTTTTTTTTCCCTGTAGTCCTTTTCAGCAGTGATGATCTACCAGTGATTAGTTAGACAACACAATAATTGTTTACACATGCCATGCATCAAGCACTAAAAACTCAATATTCGTTATACTATTTTATTTTTATGGTAGCCTAAAGAGGTAAAGAGTATTGTCACTTCCCATTGTACAGACAAAGAAACAGAGGTTGTGAGATACTAAGTAATTTTCTCCATTCATATAACCCTTCAGAACTTGAATATGAAATCCAACATATTTGACTCCAAAACCCGTGCTCTAAACCTCTGTTCTTTACTGCTAAGCTCTACAGAAACTAACGTAAAAGCAACCAAGAATGCAAAAGACTCATGAAGCAAGAACTGGAGTGTTTTTGAAGCAACAATTTCCACTTCCTTCGTGCTTACTCAGAATAAAGATATCATATCAAATAGATAAAATGGCAAGAAAGGACAAGGCAACTGGGTCTAAAATAACTCTCCAATATTTAAGTCAGTATTTACAAAAATCAAAATGAACATTTTATTAGGATTATCTTATGGGGCAATTTCAGCTGGTAACGTAAGGTGTTACTCTTATTTCTCCTCAGATAACAGGAACATGCAACCCTTCGTCAACAGCTACACAGGATATATGGCAAAAAGATCTGGATGATTCATTAAATGCAAAGCTTTGGCAGCACATATGGGGAAGTGTTTATAAAGCAGTTTGGGAAACAAGACTGCAACAAATTCAGGTTAATATTCTTCCCAGAGCCTGCTGGTCCCCATCCAGATAGGGTTATAGACAGATACTTTATTTTGGAAATGCCAAAAATGCAGAGCTGTTACTCTTTGTTACTTCAGTTTGGTTCTGATCTTTACTTAGAGGAGCAAGCCTAATTTCTTTGTATCAACACTAGGTCTTTGGATGGGTAATTCTAGAACATAGCACATTATCAACAAAACAATAATAGGTACTTTATTTTAAGCTATGCAACCAATATTGTGAATAGGGAATAAACAGTGGCCACCCTCAGGCCATGAAGAAAACTGCCAAGACAGAATCACCGAGTGAAGGCTTAGAAGGCAGAATTGTTTTTACGAGGCAGAGCCTGGACTCCTCACTGGTTCTTGACCAATAACTTTTGCCAAAGAATCAACTTTATTTCTGATTTTACCTCCAAATTTTACCTCATGTTATATGGGAGATTGTTATTTAAATTATACAAGCTACTCCAGATTTGCCAGGAGTTCTTTGTCACACTCTTTATAGAAGAACTAGCTGAATGTTGGTCGAATTTTAATGGGGAAAAAAGAAAGGGAGGAAAATATTGCTGTCTCTCTAGGTCATTGGGGTAAAGAGAATTTGGGGATGATGGGGAATCACTGGACCTTAAAACTAGTAGGCAGACCAGTTCTGCTTATTTTGAATCTCGTTAACTCCTCTTGGTTTGCCCCCTGACCCAGGCTGGCCCAAGTGAGTTCCAGCAAAATCTAAGGAATGTCAGGTGATGCCTCCTTCAGTTAGCAACTAGCAGGAGCGCCGGCGGCCAGCCACACCAGCCTACTTTGGCACTGATGAATGGTCTGATCATGGGACTAAACATCACTCCCAAAGTTCTTGGAAGACAGAGAAGTTTCTCCTGGCCGCCCAAGGTAGCTGTCATGGGAGGCAGAGGGCATTTCTGGGGAAGCCGTTTGCCTCCCTGCCCTTCTAGAATTGGCAGCTACTCTGGTTCCAGCTTCATACGGATTGTGGTAAGAAACCACCGTCACTGCTATCAAGTAAGTGAAGTATGTGCAGGAGGCTACATACCCTGCCACTATGCTGTAATGTTCCATCCACTCCCTGTGAGGGAATCTGTCCCTGGGTGTCACACAAAATCATGAACCAAGAAAAGGAGATGGATGGGAAGGTGAAGGAGGCACCCCGGGCATGGGATCTCACAAAGGGAACTTTACCATCACCACTACCACAACCCAGTTATTGAGTTCTCAGCTTGGGCCAAGCCTTGCACTAAGTGCTTTGTACCAATTATTTAACTGAAGTCTCACAATAACCTTAAAAGGCAGGTAGGTTATCTTGAGCCACATTTGCAGCCTTGTTGGTCACGTGCTAAGGTAGCAGGCTTTTGAAAAACAGCTTGACTCGAATCTGGCTAGTCAGACTGCTCCACTGTTAACCAAAACTCTTATGTGTTGGAGTACTGCACAGACATTTCAGGATTTCCAGGAGCACAGTCCCTGTGTGAGCCAGCTGGCCCCAAAGGCAGCCAACATTCTTTGGGCTGCACACCCGTGATAGGAAGCTGGAGTCCAGCCCTCTGCACAGCTGGCGTATGAGCAAGCCTCGATTTTCCCCCTGGAACTCCTTCTGTCTGCAGGCTTATGACGCTCAGGCCTTTTGTTAAATCAGGCTGGACTGTAAATGAGAATAATACTTTGCATGTCTACCAGGCCTGTTACCTAAAGTTTTAAAGGACTTTAAAAATTATGGCAGTAAACCACCACTTTCCCCTAATAGAGATACTTCTACCAATCTAGAAATAAGTAATAATGCAGATTTACTCATCTGTTTGAGGGTTTCTCTCATCACTTAATCAATTAACAAATGAACCCTTGGTGGCCTTTACTGAGGGGATTGAAGGCAGAACCATTCCTTTGTAGACATTATACAGGCCTTAGCAAAGCAATGTTTCCTTCATCTACCACATTATACTCTGTGGCTCTTACGTGGTAAGACAACACCTGCTGTCACCTGATGTCTGCAACCTGAAAAGTTTCCTCCCATTATTTGCTTTGCATGAAAATGACTATTAGTTTCTTTTTTCTGCTCACGTGGGTCAGATATGTCCACATGAAAACTGTCTATACCATCAATTCCCAAAATGTTAGGAAACAGACCACAGAGCAGAACCCCCTGGGTTTAAATTTCAACTCTATCATTTACCATCTCTGGGTCTTAGACAAGTTACTCAACCTCTCTATGCCTCAGTTTCCCCATCTGTAACTGGGGGTAATAAAAGTTCCTATCTCATAGTTTGTTGGTGAGGTTCAAATGAATTAATGCACTGAAATTTCTTAGAGCAGCACCCAGCAGATAGCTAGCTCTATACAGACACTGGCTACTATTATAATAATGAATATGAATGTCACAAATGTGTACAAGAAGTAAACCATACTGTAGCCTCAGTACTGTTTGTTCCCTTTCCACAGGATTCCAAGAAAGCATTTGATTTCCATGTGGATATTCTCATTCACAATTGAACCAGGGAGAAAAATCACTCACCCAAGTGAGCAGATGCACTCTTCAGTTCTTTCTATAGATTATCTTCTCAGAATCAAGATGTGAATTTACCTTCTGTAGAAAATGTGATTTACCATGGTTTCACATACAATTTAAATGTGTTGGGGCACCTGGGTGGCTCAGTGGGTTAAGCCGCTGCCTTCGGCTCAGGTCATGATCCCAGGTCCTGGGTTCGAGCCCCACATCGGGCTTTCTGCTCAGCAGGGAGCCTGCTTCCTCCTCTCTCTCTCTGCCTGCCTCTCTGCCTACTTGTGATTTCTCTCTGTCAAATAAATAAATAAAATCTTTAAAAAAAAAATGTGTTTATTAATCTTCATTTGTTTGCCTCTTTCTTAGCTTGATAAATCTATTTATCCTCATTTCCCTTACATCTTTTTCTGATTAAAATACCTTTTCAATTTTCCAGACATCTCTTTCTTATGCTTGAACAGTTTATTTTATACCAGAATTTCATTTTCTCTGCTCCTCTTCTCAAAGTATACTACTTTCTGTTACTATCAGCATTGCATTTTCTCCTGATTCATCACAGCCCCATAGTCACTAATCTTCCTCCCTGTTTCCAAACTTTGGTTCCCATATCTGGGCTCACAACCCCACTTTCTTCTCTTTCCCTTTCTGTGCTCATATTATCTGGCTCCTTTACACTGGATTTCAGTCCTACTTTGTTTCTCCACCAGGATCATTTCCCCCTGAGAACTGTGACATAAATCCCTAAAACTTTAATTTCTATTAGTGGTCATTCTACACATCCCCACCCCCCATCCCATACGCCTCTAAGCGGGGGAAAAAAGGCCTTCATCTTGGCTTCTATTGGATGTGTAACACTCTAAGACCATCTCAGGGAAAAATCAACATTCTAAGGACAATTCAACCAATAGCACAGCTCCTCCAACTACCCTAAATACAGTGCTGGGAATACTCCCATTTGGGCCATATAAATCCCAGTCTTTAATGAGGAGTTTCCTTATTCATTTCAAATAGACACCGACAAGTACAGTAAATTCCTCCGAATGAAATGTGACTGACAGATAAATAGTACCCAGGAGGATGAACAAAAAAAAAACCCTATGGCCTCTACATATTCTGGCCAACCCATACAGCATTTTCTGAACAGTTCTAGAGCCATCAATGGGTCAGCACAGTTAGCGGAGTAGGCTGCCAGAGAGCCAGATGTTACTGTTGGAAATGCATCAGCAACACCTCATGCACACAGCCATGGGTCTACAGAGGAGAGACGAGATGGCACATAAACTTTTATCCCTTTATGACGGCCCTTCAAATGACAATTGCTAGAAAACATAGGACCTTTGAACTTTTTTTCTCCTCGGAGAATCTGCATTAGACAATGGAGATTAGAAACAAAGAGATAGATGTTAAATTCTTGATAAAATAAGAGAGGAAGAGACCAACTTTCACTCTGCAAAGAACACGCTTTTTGTTCCTTCTGAAAATGAAATAAACCGTGTTCCATATTTGAGCTCAATAACGATTCGGAGCCAATGCAACTCCAGTCTCCATTGGGAACATTTTCCTTGGCATCAGTCTGCACATTTTGGATTAAACACTGTTCTCTCTGAACTGACCAAGAACTTAGGTAATGTCTTTTTTTGTAAGAACTTTACAAATACATTGGCAATGAAGTTAATCACATTTCAAAAGCTCCATTTTTCTAGTAATCACAAAACAATCGACATCATACACAACTGGAAAGAACACCTTGTGTAAAGGTTTGCTTTAGCCATTGTTAAGGTATATCCATCTGTTGAAACCATTTACTGGTACTTGGAAATACAAACTAGCACTTTAGAACATTTACTGAAGAAACATGCTGTGTCTGACTCATAACAAAAGGAGATTTGTCTCAAAGAAGGACTATGCGTGAAATTAGGTACTGGGACAGCATAAACTGCAGTGAATTTCCCTTAGGGATGCAATGGCCTCTTTCCACCTTCCTCCCTGCTACCGCATTGGGCCTCTTCTCTGCCATTTGGTAGAAAAACTCTACAGATAATTGGAAATGTCACTGAAAAGGAACATTCCCCTCAGCACCGTCCCTGCTGTCCTCGATATGTTTACCACCATTACCACTACCTGCAGCACCATCCTCACTACTAAGCAACAGTCACCCTCACCACCACCACCAGCACCCCCACCACCCCTATCACCATCACCTCCATTACCCCCATCACTATCACCATCACCCCATCACACCACTGCCATTATCAGCACCTCCGCCCTCCACCTTCACCACCCCATCATCATCAACACTACCATTGTGACCACTACCACCACCATCATTCCTGCCATCATCAACGCCCTCTACACCCTCTATATCACCACTGCCTCCACTGTCCCCATATCAACATTGTTATTACCACCCTCATCACCACAACTTCCTCCCTTCACATCACCAACACCATCAAAGATTTTTCAGAACTTTTCTTCTCCTTTTCATTTTATTCTGCAGGCATATGATGTGCCTCTCATGCCCAGTTCCAGACCTATTTTCTATAACAGTCCAACTAGCCAGAACT
The DNA here is from genome assembly GCF_902655055.1 of Lutra lutra. NCBI lineage: Eukaryota > Metazoa > Chordata > Mammalia > Carnivora > Mustelidae > Lutra > Lutra lutra. The sequence goes on along the minus strand of NC_062282.1, from coordinate 68,513,755 downwards.
GGCTATGACTACCCCTATTCCCCTTAGCTGCTTTGTGTTAATGTAATACTAGTACAAGCTCTTGGATATTTTCTCTTAACATATTTTATTTTCCCTCTCACCATCCTTTTAGAACATAATGATTTCTTTGCCCATAATCAGCACTCTACAGGAAGGTGATAAAAATTAAAAGAGTAAAATAGAAAAAAAAAATCACCTTATGTTTCTCTTCATTTCTCTACCTCTCATGAGAATGCCTAAAATCTATCAAATGGTGAGACACTGAGCAATGGAAAAGAAACAAGGGATATGATTATACAAGCACCAGGACATTAGCCATCAAATAAGCAAGACTTGCTTGTATTTATTTATATAACTTGTAGATCTTTCCTTATTATTAAATTCTGTGGACCTCTAGCTGAAAAAAGAAAAATCTGAAAAAACGACATCCTCTCCCCCCAACAAAAACCACTGCTAACAGATGGGACAGTAGGAGTAGGTGCAAACTGATAGCAACAAATTCTTGCTTAGACTTTCGCCTTACTACCAACTCCTTCAGCAGAAGGACCAGAACAGAATTACAATTGCTCATGTTTACTCAAATAGCATACACCCACAGCAAATTAAAAAGACTGGCAAAGTCTGGGGCACCTGGGTGGCTCAGTGGGTTAAAAAGCCTCTGCCTTTGGCTCAGGTCATGATCCCAGGGTCCTGGGATCGAGACCCGCATCGGGCTCTCTGCTCAGCGGGGAGCCTGCTTCCCTCTCTCTCTGCTTCCCTCTCTGCCTACTTGTGATCTCTCTCTCTCTCTCTCTCTGTCAAATAAATAAATAAAATCTCTTAAAAAAAAAAAGATTGGCAAAGTTAGAGTTGTTTTTCTCTGGGAATCTCTGGCTTTATTTTTTTATTTAGTCTGTCTATTTTCATAAAACCTTTTCTTTGCATTCAATTTAAATGGAAGGGGCAAGAATTTGATAACTTCTTAAGTCCTTTACTACCCTGCTGCAATGCTAGAATTTTCTCTCATCTGTGGACAGGATCTGTTTTTACAAATCCCTTGAAATATGAATCACAATTCTAGCTGCAGAAAAGAAACATTCCTGAAAGTACTTTATCTCAGCCATGGCCTCAAGGCTTCCCTTGCGAAGTTTGTGAAATCTAATGGGATTACGGGGGCAAGATGAAGAGAGACTGTCAGCATCTCTCACATGAGATAATAGCAATAATTCTAAAAATGCTTTTGTCTTGTTGCAACAACTACCATCAGAGAGGCTCACATTTTCCTCACAGCAGCAGCATCTTTACAGGCGTGAATCACTCGAAGGAGAAGAAGGATGAGGCAGGGAAGGTTTATATGTTGCAGTCCGAATACCTTAATCACCAAGGACATAGAGTTTGATGGTCGCCTGGTTCTGCGGATTAAGGAGGAGGTTATTTGTTCCACTGCCAACTCTCTCCTAATAAACTTCTCCAACTGGGGTTCATCCACTCATTATCTGTTCAAACTGTTAAGATTAATTTCTTAGTCTATGCAATCAGAAAAGAAGTCTTGCAATGTGCTTCTTGGTTAATGTTGTGCCAGAAACATCAGGATCTAATGAATGGAGTTCTGGCCTGAAATCCAAACTAATCTGATTCTTTTGCCAAGTCCATCCCTGACTGACTCAATCACTATTCTTGATGAAATGGGCTCAGCAGTGAGTGCCTTAGATCCTCAAATAAGTAATTAAACTGCCTTGACCTGAAATTCCTTATCTCGAAAATGAAAGGATTTCTTATGTTATTGTGAAGCTGTAAACTCCCCATAGACCAATCCCGTCCTGGTAGGAATGGGAGAAACCTGTGAGTTAGATCATCTTGTCCACACCACATATGGTGAAGACATAATTAACCTTTTGCCTTGATACACCTTTCATTTATTCAACAAGTACTGACTGCGTTCCTACATTGTGTAAAAGTAACAGGATACCGTGATGATCAATCACAGATATATCTACTTGCCTTGTGAAATCTATAATCTAAGGTGGGAGCCATATATTAATAAAGTGATCACATAAATATACTGTTACAAGTTTGATAAATACAAGGAGAAAAAATGTGATGCAACATGGAACATAAGTAGCTCTCCTCCCTCACACACACTCAGACCAAACGTGATCGTGAGGCTGCTGGGGTGGAAGGAAACAGGAGAAAGTTTGCTGTGACTCATGCAAGTCTACAGCAATCAAGCCATAGTCAATGCTGTGGACACAGAGGCACAGAATCGAAGCAAAATCACAGGAACTACTGAGTTCATGAACAAGGAGGTGTGACACACAGTCTAGTGAACAGATCTCTCAGAGAAGAGGTGGTCATTGTGTCACCAGGTACGAAACAGCAATTAAAATGTGTTTCTCTGCATGTCTAATGTACCACAAGGTAGGACTCAAGCCCTGAGAATCAAGAACTGAGTGAGCACACCAAGGAGAGTTGCTTTTTGTCCTACTTTCTGTGTGATCTGTGGTGGTTAGAATGCATAACAAGCAGTACTGCCTTTGCTAGAATTATCTTTATTCAGAATTCCTTGTTTCCCTTTGCAGTTTCATACCATCTGAATATGGTAAAACGCGATTTTGTATGAAATTATGTTTTTTTTTTTCATTTTATCGATACCTGTGATATGTACAACAAATAGTCACTGTGCTGAAATGTGGAAGTCCAAGTTCATTACACCATCCATTTGCTGGGCCCTCTGGCAGCTGCCAGAGGCAGACATGCCCGCGGGGATTACCACTGGGTCCAGATCATGCCTATCACTGAAAACTGGCTCTCCATATTTTAGAGAAGTTTAATTTAGTTTATAATCTCACACGCATTATTTTCTCTGGACTTTACATGCCTTGTTCTTGCCCCCTCCCATTCCATCTATCCTCCAAAGGACCAAACTTGCCCATCAATGCAGAGGGACAGAAATGCAAGAAGAGAACACTAAGTGCCTTTTCTTCCCCCATTTCTGAGGATCCGCAGTAATACTGTACCAGGAGGAAAAAGTTCTACTACCACTCTGACCCCCATTGCACTGCCTCTCTGTTCTTTCCTATCCACTTGACACCTATCCACCTATCCACTTGACACCTATCCACTCCCAGCTGCCTCCACTCATGCTTTAGTCTACCACTCCCTGGACTGATTTCTGGCCGCAGCTGTCAAATCCAGCTCTGCTGTCATTGGTGAAGGCTCCCTCTGCTTCCCTGGTGCCTGCCTGCAGCTCCCTAACCTCATCAGGCCCATGCCTTCTCTCTCCCTCTGTCCAGTGCCAGGATATCTTTCCACAGCAGTTCAACTTTTTTACACTCGGGAGAGATTCAAAAGATGTCTCTGTTCTCTTGCTTCATCATATTTTGGCCTTTTAAAAAGATTGTTTATGGAAGAAAGATATTATTAAAACATTGAAACAACTGAAAAAGATACGAAACAGAACTGTAAAAATAACCCTAAATCATACCACTCAGGATAAAGCAAGGTTTAACATATCGATGAAGATTCTTCAGACATCTCTTTCTCTCTGCAGATGTTCTCCCATGATTTATGACAACAGGTTTACTTTCATAAGAGCACGCAGACCAGGGTGATTGGTAATATACATGCTTTACTGTCTGCATGCCAGGAAATCAAGATCTAAAGCCACCTGATAAATGGCTGTGTAAGACTTCCATTCCCACCTGCTATGTGTGTGTGTGTGTGTATGCATGCACGCACACGCACGCATGCGCATGTGTGTAATTATTTATTGAAGGGCATTTGGATTATTTGGAACTCCCGAATGTAGCCATCTAGGAAACTGTGGAGGGTAGGACTGCTGCTTGGTGAATCATTTTGGATTCCTTTTTCTCCAGTAACCCCTTTGTATTCTAAAGTTGCATACCTGCTTCTCTGTCTTTCCACGGAGTGGAGCGTTTAGAAGGGAGAATCAAGATCTTACAGCTTGTCCATGTTCTAATCCCCAAACCCAGACATATGTTACCTTGCATGACAAAAGGGACTTTGCAGATATGATTAAGGTAAGGATCCTGAGATGCTCCAATCTCAAGATATCCCTATTTCATATGCTGGATTATCTTTGTGGGCCCAAGTAATCACAAGGTTGCTTATAAGGCAAAAAGAGAGGCAGGGGACTTAGAGTCAGAGAAGGAGATATGATGACAGAAGCACAGGTCAGAGAGAGAGGAAGAGATTTGGAGATGCACCTTGCTGGCTTTGAAGGTAGAGAAGAGATCATGAACCAGGTAATGCAGACAGCCTCTAGAAGCTGCAAAAGGCAACGAAACAGGTTCTACCCTAGAAACTCTAGAAAAAAACATTCTGCCAACATCTTAATTTTAGAACTCACCATTTCCAAAACTATAAGAGAGAAGTTGGTATTGTTTTAAGTGCTTAGTGTCTGGTAATTTGTTACAGCAGCAATGAGAAACAAATACAGAGCCAGTCTCTAATTTTTCCCTTAATACTCTCCAGAGAGATTCAGTGAAACCATTATCACTGATTCCTGGAACTCTGGCCCAAATATAAAGAACTGGATCATGAGTCTGAAATTCTCCTTTATAAATATTCTCTTGGAGTCCTGTAGATCATTAACCTAAATCACCTTAACTTCGGGAAAATGATCTCTCTGAGACGTTGGTAAGGAGAAAAGAGTGCACCACCTCTCCATTACATCAGGCAAAGTTCCCAGGTGAGCCTATGGCAGACATAACATCCCACCTGTACTCATCTGCAGGGAGTCTTGAGGCCTCAGTTCTGCCTGACTCCTACCTTCCCCATGGACAGCAGGACAACTTACTGTTCAAACCTTGTTTGAACATTACAGCTCTCTTCAAAACCTTGGTACAAATTAAGAACCTTCCAGTGCTGGACTGCACAGATGTCTTTTTTTAATTTTTTTTTTTTTAAACAAGGTAAAGTAAGAGTCAAAGGTTCAAACATTTGAAAGAGTAAAAGGAATTAGCAAGCCTGGGGTGCATGCTGGAGTATATCAACTACAACTGTTTGGTTATATAATCCACTTCTTAAATTTAAGAAGATGAGGCAAAACGATCTCTCCGCCTGTGAGGAAAACTGCAATCCACTGCACAGATGAGGACCACAATGAGCCATTGTATTATATCAGCTTCTGGGTTCTTTGGTTGCAAGCAACTGATACAGATGCTGGCTAACTTATGAAAACAGAGATTTTATTGCAAGGGTATGAACTAGCTCTTGAAATCCATGGGAAGCTGAAGATCGAGGCATGGAAAGGTCAGCAAGCAGGGCAGCTCTGGAGACCTGTGGCAAGAACTAAGACAGACACATTAGGGCACTGCCCTTAAGATGGAAAAGCTAAAAGATTTAAAGTTCTAGGGAAGAGTCATGTGTCCAGGCCTTAGAAAGCTGGGGAGAGGAGATTGACTGACAATTCCCAAAATATAGCTTCCAAGGAGAGAAATTACTAAATAATAATAATAGTAATAATAGCAGCAAACAGTTCGATAATGTTTCATGACAGTCAGATACCACCACAAGCACTTGCCAGATGTCACCTCACTTAGTGCTCAGAAACCACATAAGGCTGCTTGGTTTCATTACTGCCACCACTTTACTAGGGGGAAACCGAGTTACTGGAAAGTGAGGTATCTTGACCAAAGTCAAAGAGCTGGTAAATAGCCACACCAGGACTTCCATGCAGGCCCTGACTATAGAGACTTATACTTCACTGCTATGCCACAAGGTCTCTCTGAGCATCTCCCAAGAGAAATTTGGGGTACTGGTATCAGGATAATGTGGAAGGGCTGTGAGTGGGGAAAAACCACAGTGGGAGCCAAACTATCATTAGCATTTACTGGACATCCATTGACTACATGTCATAATGTAGAACAGAAGGAGCCCTTACCCTTGTACAAGGCTATTAAATTCTATTATAATATTATTATAATATAAAGCAAAATAATGAGATATAAGCTTCACGAGCATAAAATGTTTATGTCTTGTTCAACACTATGTCCTAAACATCTAGAATATGGTCTAAGGTCTGGCACACAGTTTGGTGCACAACAAATATTTGTTGAATTAAAAAAATACAACAAATACATCTGAAATGTATCTAAATATTTTAAAAAACGTTTTCAGGGGTGCCTGGGTGGCTCAAATGGTTAAGCATCTGCCTTTGGCTCAGGTTTTGATCTCCAGGTCCTGGGACTAAGCCCCACATCAGGCTCCTCACTCAACAGCGAGTCTGCTTCTCCTTCTGCCTCTCCCCCTGTTCATGCGCTCTCTATATATTTCTCTGTTTCAAGTGAATAAATAAAAATCTTTTAAAAATTTCAAATATGACAATCATATAGTATATCTGTGAGAGAGAGGCCAAGTCAAGACATGAAAAGACCAGAGAAATCATGGGAAACTTCCCAAGGAGGCTTTGGTCATTGGATGTTAGATTTTGTGATGACCACCAGTATTCACATGGTAGGAAGAACAATATAGCAATATTTACTACTAGTTCATTTGGGAGACTTTTTTTTAGTACTTATAAAAGATTATTACTTTCTTTTGATTCTTATTACTTTTTTTGACTCTTTAAAGTAAGCTGCAAATGATCTGAAAATAAATGTTTGGTCATCTTTTGCATGTGGTTATAGAATCTAAAGACATTCCCAATTGAGCACGTTGAGGGGGCAGGAGGATGATGAAAGGGAAGGAGAGAGAGAACATAAAAGATATATTTTAAGATCTGATTTTTTGGCCATGAAACAGGTTAAAGTACAGAGAGAGAGTTACAATTTTCCCTTTTATAAAACTGGAAATAGAATTGAATATTTCTGATTTTTCAATGAGCTGAAAATCAGACTCTACAGAAAACCTCCTACAGAAATCATTTCCCCTTATTTCTTCCTGGAGTTAGTCAGCGTACATGCCAGAGACATTTAGGCCATCCCAGCTATCCAAGGCCAGCTTCTGTCCCAAGTGGAAGGTGCCCACATTTTACCAACTGTCAAATATTTTTGAAGAAACCTCCCTGGTGGGTGTTCAACCTAGAGAAGGGGATGGGGCTGAAATCACAGTAGAGATGCTTCTCGTGAAGATGCTTCTCTGATTTATGAACAGAAAGCAAGGGATTGAAATAAACAGATGCTTCCTTGGGTGACCATTGTCTTCGAGGGAAAAGTACTGAAACCCAATTCATTTAATCTTTATAGATGACTGAGAAGAGGCATTCCTTAGGATAACCTCTATAATTATGAACTGCACTTACATTTTATAAGTAGCCAATACCCAGACTAATGACTTAAGGCCAAAGGGAGTCCTAGGAACTTCTATGAATGAAAAGCTCAACAAGATATATCCACCACAACCCAGAAAAGGGATCTGAAGCCACCACGGAACACTCTGAGATGTGTACTCCACATAATAAAAAACTGAAGAAATAGAACAATTTCCCCAGGTGGACTATAACCATTGGGATGGGTAACTCCAAAAAAGCAGAAGCTGAGAACACGATAAAAATCTACAAAATCACCAGAGAGCTGATAAAACAGGGGGCTGTTTACTACACAATGACTAAAATAAGGAGGCATTTTTGGCATGAATTAAATAAATACAAAACAAATCTTTCAAGTTTTTCTTTCTACAGCTTTAACTTAAGGGGTCTATTGAGGATAAAGATTGGTCTTATTCTTTGCTAGGTGCTCATTTTCCACTATGCAAGCTAGAAATAATAGGTGTTCATTGAATCCTTCTTAGATAGATAGAAAAATGGTAAATTAATTAAACAACTATAGTGGTCTATTATTTTGAGGTCCAAGAGACTTTAAAACTGTGTGTGTGTGAAACAGAAAGAAAGATTTTATGGATAGAGACTAAGTCACCTGAAGATGATAACAAATAAAAACATATGGTCTCTGATCATGATCTCCATGCCTCCCCAATACAATTCACCTCTTTTATCACCTCTAACATCCGACTTCCAAAATAACTGCTAGCAATGTGATCCACTAAGCCAGGTTTAGTGAACATGGAGTGACCATGGAGTGTCCATGGAAAGAGAACAGTCTTTCCTTACCTGCTCAGCATTTTCGTGACAGAAAATCTGGCTCACAAAACCTAAGGTATTCATTATCTGGTCCTTTCCAGAAAGAGTGTCACCCCATTAGTAATCACTCAACTCTGCCACTGTAGCATGAAAACAGCACAGGCAACGAACAACCAACAGGCACAGCAGTGTGTGATCTGCAGGGCACTGTGTGGAGAGCCCTGGTATAGAGGAAAAAGTCCCAACTCTTTCTCAGGAGTTCAAGGACATGAACAAGGCTCACTGCATGAAGTGATGGGTGTCATTCTGGAAGGAAGAATAGGAGCTGGCAAAGCTGAGGAGCCCAGGGGAGCACATCCTGGCAGGGGCAACTGCACAGACACTGAGGTGACAGGAGACTAGGGCAGTCAGTCATTTAGAGCCGTATGGTGCATCCAGAACATGTGTTGCATGTTGTCAGTGTTCACAGATGGGCTGGAAAGATGAGTTCCATCCTGCCTGGATGTGTCTACACTGTCTACCTCATTCTCTGTGCTTGCCTCAAAGCCTGTCTGGTAGCAGAGGCCCCATGGATGTTCATTTAGGCAGGATGAAAGGCAGGGTGCAGATCAGAAATATATGCATTTTTGTTTTTATAAGCACCAGAACAAGAGAAAGCCAGGAGTGATATGTCACTGAAACAGCAGGACATGGCCACTTAGGACCTGCCACTCTGGGCAATGTCCTCACCCTCTCTCGTCTTCCTGAACCTCAAACAGCAAGGGTGTAGCTTACCTTAGAGCATTATTACAAGTATTAAATATGGTGCGGGTTGAGACAACTGCCTGGTACACAGTCTGGCACCAATTATTGGGAGTCTGTGTTATGGCTGAGCTTGGCAGCATCTCCGTGTTTGATATTCTATCTCATCTGGCAGGGAAAACTGCAACAGGGCTGAAGAGCGTGATGGTGAAAGCGGTGTGCTGAGATTCTGTTCTGGTTTCAGCCGGGATTGTTTGTTCAGTCCTAACAGCTAGCGCGAGTCCTCCTCTGGGACCTTGAGAAATCACCAGCCACACGGTAACCAAAAGGCAGGCAGAAACCTGAGCAGCCATGAGGGAGGCAGAGACAGCCTTTGTGGAGAAAACATTTGTTCCCCTTAAAGAAATGGGATGTTTGAAAAGAAAACATGCAACACCGGAGACGCAGACTCCAGCACATACACACATTTCAGCTACCACTCCCTCCAGACGGGCTCAAAGACCAAGCCAGCTCCATGATATATTTCTTTGCCAGGAACAAAACTCATTACAGAGAATGCTGGTTCTCACACAAAATCAGTTTTGTGTTATATTGTCCTAGAGTGGCTTGCGATTGCCATTTTCCAGAAAGGAGGCAACCCCTCTAATTCCTCAAATACATGATGCACCTAAAAGTCACGAAATCCAAATCAATTTGTAGTGGTGCGGGGAGGGGTTGTTGACTTTGCCTAAAAGAGTGTCTGGAGTTGTTCCAGGCTTTAGAAATGGAGAAGAAAAGGAGTCAAAGGCACCCCCTTGTGTTTTGCATTTCTTCAAGTGGTCTAGACTGGAATAGTAAGAGTGTCTTGGCATGGGAATAATCTAAATTCAAACATAACCCAACGGGCCCCACTCTGCAGGTGGCCTGGAATAAGAGCTCTGAAGAGGAACAATGTAGGCGAAGGCAGAATCCAAAAAGCAGAGTTCAGGAAGCCCAAGTGAAGTCACAGAAGACTCCCTTGGATATTCCTGTCCACCCTCTTGCAAACTTTTTCCTCTGCAAAGTAACTTCTGGAACAACCCACTCATGCTCTGATGACCATCCTGCTCCCTCCTTTTCTTTCCCTCCTTGCTTGCCTTACTGACATCAGTGATATTCGTCCAAATTAACCAGTTTCTTATGTAAAATATAATTCCTGGTTAGGATTGGCTTTAATGGCACCATTGCAATTACTGAGAAATATAACTTTGTATTCATCTAATTTTTCTTTATAAATCTTTTCTTATAAATTTTTGAGTCTGTCACTTAAATTCCCAAAGTGATTATTTACTTTGCATTATTATTTAAACCAAATTTTTCTCATCAATAATAATATATTTTAGGGACTTAATGGATTTAGGAAATGTTTAATATTCTTAAAATATAAACTTTTATGTTCATATGCATGTATATATTTACAAAACTGTTACATGTTTTAAAAAAAATCACAAGTTATATGAGATTCCCATTTTTGTGTACTCACAGGAGATTAAGTTCTACACACCTGTGGTGTTTATTTTTGCCCCTTTTCCTATACAACTTTTTTAGCTATACAGTGGAAATCTATGTGCAATTACATATATGAAAGAAATTCTCACATCACTGAACAAAGACTTCCCAATGCAATGTTCTTGAATACAGCAGTGAGAGGAAAACATAAAAGTGATATGTTTCTACTATTTATAAGTTAAATCTTCTTGGTAATAAATTGGTTATCTGCAAGCCAGAACATCTGCACAAGTTCCTTTCAGAGAATAGTCATGTGTGCAAAGCATGAATGGCTCTCTGGCCCATAGCCTTCATGAGTTTTTCTTCCCCTGTTTGGTCTCATTATATAGATTATTCCCATTTGTGAGACAGGATAGAAACATAATTAGAACATAAGACTCTAGAACCAGACAGGGTTCTAATTCCTGCTGTGCACCTCACCACTGTGTGTCCACAGGTATATCTTGAAACAGTCTGTGGCACAGCTACTTCATTTGTACAACAAAGCGGTAGTTGTAATTACCTCACACTCAGGAAACCCTTTAAGATTCCCATGGTCCACAGCAAGTGTTCACTGATGTTGGATCACACTTACTTCTGCTTCATTTTCTTCTGCTACTGTCTGTTCCATGAAATCCTTCTTCACCACATTTGTAGTGATTGGCTTATCAATAATCTCAATATTATTACAACCTAGAAATACTATTACCCTATGGGCCAACACCTATGGAGCCATTATCCTTGTGTTTTGTGGTGATTTGGAAACCAGCATGATCACCACCACATGAAGCTGCCATCATTTCCCTGATGCAATAACCAAAGACAGACTGTCATAGAATGACATCTACCTTTTGTGAAACTCCAGCATTTATTTGGTGAGATTACTAAGGCAGGTCCCACTCAAATTATAACACCAAAATTTCCTGTTAGATCTACAGGTTATAGTTTTCAATTCCCTCCCTCCTTTTCTGTCTCAAAATCTCTCTCTCTCCCCACCCCACCCCACACATTAAACTGAGATAAATGTGTGAACATTCTTACTTAACCAAGTGAAATAATTAACCCTGCAGTCAGTTCATAAACACAGGCTCTAAGAGCACTTGCAGACTCCTCCCCACACTGCTCAGCATTTTCTAGAATATTCTCTAAACACAAATAGGCTCAATTCATAAATCAGACGTTACACTAGGGGTCATTGCTTCAGTTGGCACATCCTATCTTTTATCTTTTAAAAGCTGATATTCACATACATAATATGGTTTTGTATGTAAAACACAGCTTTCAGCTTCAGCATAAATTTTTTTTTTAAAGATTTTATTTTTAAGTAATCTCTACACCCAAAATGGGGCTTGAATTCATAACATGAAGGTCAAGAGTTTCATGGTCTACCCATTGAGCCAGACAGGCACCACTCAGCATAAAATTAGTAAATGCTCACAAGCATTTCTGTGTTACTTCCTTACCTAAGGATCTTTTTGGTTCTTGGTGATCTCAAGTTTGAAACAATTTCTGCTGTTTAATGTCTCTGTGTATGTGCTCCTTTTCTCCCCTTATTCTGGGTTACCCCTTTTCTCATAGTCTCTGTATTTTTTTTTTAAAGATTTTATTTATTTGATAGAGAGAGAGAGATCACAAGTAGGCAGAGAAGCAGGCAGAGAGAGAGGGGAAGCAGGCTCCCTGCTGAGCAGAAAGCCCAATGTGGGGCTCGATCCCAGGACCCTGAGATCATGACCTGAGCTGAAGGCAGAGGCTTAACCCACTGAGCCATCCAGGTGCCCCTGTATTTTTTTTTTTTTATCACCTGTTCAGCCTTCCACTGTTCAGCCTTCACCTTCCATTTTTTAGTGACATCTTGGTCACATTGCACCATTCTTTTCTAAACAATTGCTGTATAAAGTCATAATTTTATATTATTTCTTAAGCATGTTGAATTAAAATGTATTTCTTAGTAGAACACTTTATCCTTTTAAAAAATCCTTCAATTTAGTTAATTTAGTTTTTTGAATTAAGATACAATTGACATATTAGTTCCAGGTGTAAAACATAATGATTCAATATTTGTATATATTGCAAGATGAGAACCACAGTGAGTGTACTTAATAACTATCACCACAGACAGTCACAACTTCTTTTTTTTTGATGAGAACTTTTAAGATCTTAGTTAACTTAGTTTTTAAAACTAAAATTGAATTTTTACTTACAGGACACCAATACGTATCTTTTTCCCTTAGATTCACTGGCTAAGAATCCCTTAGGATAGCTGAGTGTCCTTTAAAATTTGTATTTATGGGACTGACGCGCTGCCTACTACGCTAAGGAGGCACCTAAAATTTGTATTTAATTAAATAAATAATGCATGATGATACATTTTGGAAATCTTTATCTCATACCTTTAAATGATGTTTTATTATTCTGAAGTATAGTAATAAACCATAATTATTTCCCCATTGATGAATATTTAGTTTTTCCCACTTGTAAATCTGTGAATAAAAGACCTCAGTAACCATAAGTATCTATCCATCCTTTTTCAAATATGACAGTTTCTTTTTAAGGTAGCTTTATTACATAATGTTTCTGGATTAAGGATTTTATGACTTTTCAGTACTGAAGTGAGAAGTGCCTTTCTAAGATGATCCCGCTTACATAAACACTAAAATTTTCTAAATGAAAAAATACCCTAAGATATTTAAAGAAAGGCTTGTTTTCCTATTTAATAAAAGTTTTATCAGAAATGGGTGTTGGATTTTAATAGGTTTTTTCACTCACTATCTAGGAAAATGATCAATTCCTTTTATAATTATAATTATAAATATATTTGTAATACTTTGATGATAATACTTTGTATTAACTGTATCTTATTTGTTGGTGATATATTGGTGGTAGATATTATTTGCAAATATTTTATTTGGGATTTTTGCACAAATATTCATGAAAGAGCTGAATCTTCACTTTTCCTTTTTTGTATCCCCTTGGTCAGATTTTAGTATGCTGACATTCTTCATAAAAATAATTTCCATCTCTCTATGTTTTGGAAAGCTCAAATGAGGTTGGAGTTGTCCATCTCACTGCATTAACCTCTTCAATGGTTTCATTCAGATGCTTTAGGGGAAAGGATTGTATTCTTAAAACATTCTCTATTTCCTCTAGGTAATTTTTATCATTAAATATTTCTACATTTCTACCTTTCATATCCATTTTATCCAAGTTTTTTCTTTTTTTTCTTTTTTTTTTTTGCTTTTATGGTTTTACTTATTTTTTTGAAAGAGAGAGAGAAAGCATGAGTAGGGGGAGGGGTGGGAGAGAAGTAGACTTCCCCTTAAGCAGGGAGCCCGAGGCAGGGCTAGATCCAAGGACCTTGGAATCAAGACCTGAGCTGAAGGCAGACCCTTAATTGACTGAGCCACCCAGGCACCCCTCAGCCAAGTTTTCAAACTTATTTGCATAGAGTTGAATAAAAGAGTTTTCTAAATCTTAACATTATTTCTTCATTTTATTTTTAAATTTTATATGTGTGCCTTCTTTTTTTCCTGACTAGATTTTGGTATGTGTATTAATTTCTGCTTCATCTTTATTTCTAAACTTGATTATTTTGTATTTTTGTCAAATTTCAGAAATGTAATGCTTTATTAATGTATTTACAAATATTTTCTTCACCACTGATGTGTTTTTTAGCTCTACAAGTTTTCCTTTGAGCACTATACCATGTAGGGTTATTTTGTTATTTTAAAGATACTAGGAAATTTTCTTCTTAGTAAAACTCAATGTGGCTTAAGATGGAATTTTTACATTTGTAAGTGGTAAGACTTTTGGTATTTTACTATTTATTTCTGGTTTTATTCTTTTGAGGGAAGAGACTATATTTGAATATTGTATACCACTTCTACTATTTTGGAGTATATGGGTTATCTATGAAAGTCTAATATATGATAGCATTTATAAATATTTCATGGGTACTGATAGATGACATGTGAATGTGTTTGTGTAGATGCACACACTTTTGAAAAAATGAAAGAGATCTTCCATATTAATTATTCAGTTCCTGAGGTATCCTTAATTATTTTGTCTTTCTAATCTGCTGGGAGACTTGTTTTAGAGCCTCTAGATTTCAGTCCGCAACACTAATGTGTTTTATTAAACTCTCCTTGAAGAAGGAGTCCTTCATTTTTACTTTGTATGTGGATCTGAAATAATGTAGCTGACCTCATACCTTACAATGGATCTTATGAAAATGTCTGTATACCTCAGAGTGTAATTATTAGACCGTTGGGTAAGCATATATATTCAGCTCTCTGTAGTAGGTAAACCAAAGTATTTCAATACAATTGTACCAAGTGGCACTATCTCTTGCAGTATGTGAGAATTCCAGTTGTCGAAACTTACCAACTTTTTAAATTTCTGCCTTTTAATTTTCTTTATTCTGCTATGTTAATTGCCTTTCTCTGATGACTAAGGAAGCTGAGCATCTTTTCATATTGGATATCTTATCATATGGATATCTTCTTTTTTGAAGCGCCAGATAGTCATTGTGCCCATTTGTCTATTAGGTTGCTTTTCTTCTGCCTCTTGTTATTTACAGAAATTCTTTATCTGGACTGCGGTTTAATTTTTTTTTTTTTTTAAATCTTGGCACTTGCTTAAGAACGTTTCTGGGTTTTCTTATTTTCTTCTTTTAATAATTTCATTTAAATTAAATTTAATTAATTCATTTATTTTTAAGATGTTATTGTTTTTTGAGAGAGAGAGCACAAGAAGGGAGGGAAGGGCAGAGACGGGGGAAGAAGCAGGCTCTCCGCTGAGCAGGATGCCCAACACAGGGCTCAATCCTGATCTGAGCCTAAAGCTGACACTTAACCAACTGAGCCACCCAGGTGCCCCTAAA